>NC_060140.1:471646858-481646858 GCF_021461385.2 Schistocerca piceifrons | reverse complement strand
TTGGTCGGACTTCCTTAACTCTTGTGCAAAAAGATGTGCAGTATACTGCTGCATCCATTTTCAATAAGCTGCCACTCGAATTCAAAAATCTTAGCAGTAATCCACGCGATTTCAAATCGAAACTGAAGAGTTTCCTCATGGGTCACTCCTCCTATTCTGTCGAGGAGTTCCTTGAAAAATTTGAGCTGATTCTCATTGTATTGCTGATAGCGTTTGCTTAAACTTATGGACTGATTTTCTTTCAGGTTCATGAACATTTATTTTTATCTGTTATTACTTTTATGACCTAGGAGATTTGCTCCTCAATTTGGTCCTACGGAACTTGACATGTAAATAAATAAATAAATAAATGATAAACGGTAACACTGGTGTTCTATAGAGAAACATGGGTCAACTGAGATTTATTCGTTATAAAAATGAAATCTGAGATAAACTGAAGTTGAAAAGAATACGATGCGAGTATAGCCAGGGTTCATGCAGCAAAAATGCCCTAGTTATTTCAGAAACTTACATTTTGCATGTAACACGAAATACGGTATTGATGCAGTTTTTATTGCAGTTGGAAATCAACACTTTTTGTTTACAAAACTAATTTGACATCGGCTCGTTATTCATACGGCGGTGGAAAGCTAAGTCGACATGAAGTCTGTCTTTCCTACCTTTTCTGTAAAGACTGTAATTGTCCATGAGGCCCATAGGAATGATGGCAATGTGCAATCTCGCTAAAGGCTAGATAATTTACTCAGTATCTCTTTTATGGCTCGTCAGACGCATTTTCCCTGGTGTTTTAGGAGATTTTTGCAGTTTCGTTCTTACAATGTGTAACTGGGATCAGACCAAGCCAATATTGGTCATTATGTCTCTCATGCGATGTTCAGTTTAGACAGAAAGCGTTGGTTTGTTTCCTGTTACGAACAAAATTATTTTGAAATAAGAATTTTGCATGCCCATTCGACAGAGTGATTCCAATTTAGTCCAGCAGGATATTGGTTTTATCGACATGTAATTAGAGGAACAGTAAAACACGAAGAGTAGCCTAGGACTCGAACAGTGACTGTGCGAGTGCTGAAGCATGGCGGCAGCAGTGAGCGCGGGCCACGGCGGTGCTGTCACCGCTGGAGCACTAATCATTCTTCGTGTTTTACTGTCCCTCTAGTTACACGTCGATAAAACCAATATCCTGTTGGACTAATTTGGAATCACTCTGTCGAATGGGCACGCAAAATTCCTATCTCAAAATAATTTTGTTCACAACGGGACACAAACCGACGCTTTCCATCGGCGCCTGTCGTCTTATGTAAGACAAATTGAGTGGCATTTGTTTGGTCTGACTCCAGCTACACTTCGCTGGAACGAAACTGAAAATATCTGCCGAAACACCAGAGAAAATGCTCCTGGCGACTCTTGGGGAAGACACCTTGTATACGAGTAAATTGAAGATTGAGTATTCCTGGACGTAAGTGATGACAAACTGAGTAAGGTGAAAGCAACAATCCGTACAAGACATTCGTTGCTTAGTCAGAGGTATGTCTTTGACAGACCTAAGTGGGACACTGTTTACTTACACATGTTCGGTATCTTGAAGACCTACTTGTTTGTAAGGGCGCATCACGTAAAAGTTTCAGTCTGCTACCTTTTAATGCACTGCGATTCATGCTGTCATGGAAGACAAGCAGCAGCCATAAATCCAGGAATGAAAGTGGTCACAACTTTATTTGAAAAAGAGTTGCAGATGAGAAACTTGTGAAAATTTCGTGTGTCCTTTGTATCTAAACCTAAACTTTAATACTGGAAGTTTACATACGTTTCAGACTCATTGACTCAACCAATATTTAATTACGAGGGTCACTCCAAAGGAAATGCACACTATTTTAAAAAAAAAATCCATCTTTCATTCTACATATTTGAAAGTTTTACAGCGTGTAGATACATTCTTTAGGGAAAATATTTTCATTTCTCCACATACTTTTCATCCCTCTCAACTGCCTTACGCCATCTTGGAACCAGCGCCTGTATACCCGCACGGTAAAATACTGGAACAACCTGTTGGAGCCACTGTTTGGCACCGAGCACAAGGGAGTCATCATATTCAAACCTTGTTCCACGAAGAGAGTCTTTCAGTTTCCCAAAGAGGTGATAGTCACATGGAGCCAAGTCAGGACTGTAAGGCGGGTGTTTCAGTGTTGTCCATCCGAGTTTTGTGATCGCTTCCATAGTTTTTTGACTGACATGTGGGCGTGCATTGTCGTGCAAAAGCAAAACATCCCGCTTTTGCCGATGTGGTCGAACACGACCCAGTCGAGCTTGAGGTTTCTTCAGTGTCGTCACATATGTATCATAATTTATGGTGGTTCCACTTGGCATGATGTCCACAAGCAAGAGTCCTTCAGAACCGAAAAACACCGTAGCCATAACTTTTCCAGCAGAAGGTGTGGTTTTGAATTTTTTTCTTGGGTGAATTTGCATGATGCCACTCCATTGATGGCTTCTTCGTCTCTGTTGAAAAATGATGGAGCCATGTTTCATCACCTTTCACAATTCTTCCAAGAAATTCATCTCCGCCATTCTCGTACTGTTCCAAAGGTTCACTGCATATCGTTTTTCTTGTTTCTTTGTGAGTCACTGTCAACATCCTGGGAACCCATCTGTCACAAACCTATTTTAACGCCAACACTTTCAGCATTCTGCAAACACTCCCTTTCCCTATCCCAACGGAGTGTGATAATTCGTTCACTGTGATACGCCTCTCAGCAGTCACTAATTCCTTAACTCTCTGCACATTGTGTGGAGTGTGTGGGTTACGAGGCCTGCCGCTGCGAGGACGATCCTCAATATTGCCGTGCCCGCTTTCATCACGTAATCTGCTTGCCCACCGACTAAATGTACTGCAATCGACAGCAGCATATCCATACACCATTTTCAACCTCTTGTGGATGTTTCCCACTGTGTCGTTTCCACAGCACAGGAATTCTATGACAGCACGTTGCTTCTGACGAACGTCAAGTGTAGCAGCCATCTTGAAGACATGCTGTGACGGCGCCAGTCACGGGAACAGGTTGAACTAAGTTCGAAAACTAGCGGGAAGGATGTATCTACACACTGTAAAACTTTCACATATGCAGAATGAAAACTGTATGTTTACATAAATAGTGTGCATTTCTTTTGGAGTGACCCTCGTAGAAATCAGGCAGACACAACTGCATTAAAATGGCATTGAAACCGGGTACAAACTTGATTGTCAGCAACTCTCTTTCTCTCTCACGTCTGTGTGTGTTTGCGTGCGCGTCTGTGTGTGTGTGTGTGTGTGTGTGTGTGTGTGTGTGTGTCTTGTTGCGCACAAATCGGTGAGAGATATCAAAATTTACAGTGCAGTATTGAAGATAACAAAGGAATACGCAGTGACACGGACAGAAATGACTCTTCTATCCAAAAGCAATAATTAAGGTCACTGAGATTCTTGGTGGCCCCGCCGACATTACAAAAGGCGGGACGTGGTTGTTAATTGGAGGTGTGATGCCATGGACACAAATACATCTTTTGCAACGTGCATACATGCGGGCCACAAGGTTGGTAAGGAGCTCTTGTTGTACCGCTCCACCAGCGCAGCTGACAACTGCTGGATGAGCTTTGGTGCGTGTGGACGTGCTGCCATATGTTTCTCCGTCGCATCCTACTCGTGATCAATGAGATTTTCGTCCGGCTAACGGGTGGGACAGTCCATTTGCCTATTATCCTTTCACTGCAAGAGCTGCTCCGCAGGGGCAGTTCAAAGCAGTCTGGCACTCTCATCCATAAAAATGGATTCAGGCTGATTGCATCCCTGAAGTGACGCACATGGGGAAGGAGTACAGTGTCACAATAACGTGGACGTGTGAGTGTACAGTGTTCAAAGATTTGGAAGGCGCAACCTTACGCCTCCCCACACTACAGCACTTGGACCCACAAAGCGTTCATGTCCAACAATGCTACAGGTATACTCATATGGAGTCTGCACTCAAGAACATTGCCGAACATGATCATTTTCGTGGTCCAAGAGATATGGTGTGGGCAGACATAACGTACACTCATTGGTCAACGTTGTTTGTGACATTTTACTCCTTCCCTATGTGCGTTTTATTTGGGGTGCATTGGGCACTGACTTCCTTTATATGACTGACAATGTGCGACCGCATCGAACTGTACAGGTGTAGTAGCCCTTGGAACGAGAGAGTATTCGGCATATGGATAACCTACCCGTTCCCCTGACTTACATCCCATAGTCAACGCATGGATGCGTTGGAAAGACGTATTCCAGCTGTTCACATGCACCAGCGCCCATCCAGCAGTCATCAAGCGCGCTGGCGGAGCAATGGAACGCCCTACTGCAAGGACTCCTTAACAACCCTCTAACCAGCATGAGAACACTGATGTCCGTGGTGATCACACACCCGCCTTTTGTAATGTTCAGGGGGCCATCGTAAGTTGTGGTGACTGCTGTGTAACTGTTGCTTTTGAATAAGTGTATCATTTACCTTCGCTTCATTGCATCTTTCATTCAGTTACCTACTGCACAGCGCTGTGCTGTACTGTCACATGGCAGTTCTTTCTGTGTATGGTCCAAGTTTCGTCGAACTACGTTACTTCGCAGCAACATATCACGCTAATATTACGTTCGGCAGTACACTTAGCACACTAGTGTATGTAAGCTGAGCGAAGACTAATGGAGACTCATTGTAGTGACGATACGGGCCGTAAAATGAGAAAATCCACTGGAATGAAATTTTCACTCTGCAGTGCAGTGTGCGCTGTTATCCATTGTCATAAGCGATTTTGACGAAGGGCAGATGGTTGTGACCCCGACCCTGGGAGCGAGCATCTCGGGAACGGTAACACCGGTCGGCTGTTCGCGTGCTATTGTCGTGAGGACCTCCCGCAAGCGGCTTAAGGACGCTGATATCTCCAGCGGATGGCAAGTTACTGGACGCCAAGATTCGTCACATGGGGTTTAACGTCCCGCTGACATGGAGGACATTAGAGACAGAACGTAATGTTCGGAGGCATCTCGGTGTGTAAAGCAGGGTAGGTGGTAATCTGCGGCGTGTCTGACGACACAGTACAATGCTGGTGCAGGCACAAGTGTTTCAGAGCACTCCGTTCCGCGAACGTACTTGACCATGGGATTCCACAGCAGGTGATCTCTGCGTATTCCCGGGTTAACCTAAAGATGTCATCAAACAAGCGAGATTCCATGGGCCCGATGACAGTTGTGGATTACGTGAAAATTACTGCAGACAACATGTATCCACTTTGGCCTCTGGTGGCAAATGAGGATATATTTTGAGTAGATACTGGGTATCCATTCCATTAAGGTATGTAATTCAACTTAACGCGTCATCAATACAAACGTAATGTATAAAATATGATTTATATGCATACTTACGTAATTTCTTGTACACATACGAGGTGTGTGAAAAAAGTAATCAAACTAACAACATTGTGAACGATCTGGTAACGCTGTGTTGTTGTACTTTTGTAGAGCTGTCTATTGGTCTGTTCCAGATGCTCAGTCCGACTTTCAGCTCCGTACAGGAACCACATGAATTTTGAGGGAGACCGGCCGCTGTGGCCGAGCGGTTCTAGGCGCTTCACTCTGGAACTGAACTGCTGCTGCTACGGTCGCAGGTTCGAATCCTGCCTCGGGCATGGATGTGTGTGATGTCCTTAGGTTAGTTAGGTTTAAGTAGTTCTAAGTCTATGGGACTGATGACTTAAGATGTTAAGTCCTGTAGTGCTTAGAGTCATTTAAACCGTTTGAAGAGCGCCATCAGTAAAATTTTGTTTTTGTTGTATGTTATGAAAATGGGGGAATTTAGAGTAACATCAAGCTTTGTTTTAAACTTAGGAAATCGGAGAGTATGGCCATTGAAATTCTGAGTGGGTCTATGGGAAACATTCCTGAGCAAGAGCACAATTTTTATTTATTTATTTTTTTACTGTCACATATCATTTTGGAAGGCCGACAACACGTTGAAGATGAGCCACGCTCAGAGAGACTTCCAACTTCAAAAACCGACGAAAACGTGGAACGTGTGCGTGCTCTTGTGAGATCAGACCTATGTTTGACAACAAGGGTGATGGGTGACCTGTTAAATGTAAACACTTTAACCGTGCATCAAATTTTGAGCGAAGTTCTTCACATGCGTAAGATCTGTGCCAAAATGGGGCCGAAAAACCTCAAAACTAATGAGAAGGCCTGTAGAAGAAACGTGTGCTTTGATCTTCTTCCGAGAACTGCCAAGACCATGCGCGATTCAGTAATGTGATCACAGGCGATGAATCACGAAGTTTTGAATACGAGCCCGAAACAAAGCGCAAAGTGATAGTGGCACACTGAGATATCTCGAACGAAAAAAAGCTAGAATGAAGAAATCAAAGAACAAAACTATGCTGATTTGCTTTATTGACAGTGGGGCTATCATTCGTAGAGAATTTGTTACTCCAGTACATAAAGCTTTTCTTTAAATGCTCAACAAAAGGGTGAATGGAATGAGACCGGACATTGCAGACAAGTGGATTCTACTTCATGACAAAGCCCCGTGTCACAGGGCCACTCCCATCATGGAATTTTTGACTATTACAAGGACGTCATTTTGCGGCTTTGGAGAACTTTAAAAATATGTGGGCTACATGTCAGAGATTGTACCAGTTGTAGCCTTTCAGCGTTGCTACCAAGACTGGAAACGAGTCTGGCGCTGAACAGCTGCCGGGAGGGACTACTTTGAAGGGGCAGTATTGTTGTTTGAAAACAAAATGAAGACTTTGGCTGATAAAAAATCAGTCTCGTTACTTTTCTCACACGCCTCGCAGTGCGCCAGGAGTAAAATAAATAAAAACATAAGTTGGGGACTAGTATAAGAGTAAATTATTTGGGTTGAATCTCTTCTTCTTGACGGCAATGGCATTCCCATTGTGGTAACTGTCAGTGTCACAAAGCCAGAGTCATGCTACAGTGGTTTGAGGAGCAAGATAGTGAACTCACGTTGATGCTTTGGCCATAAAAATTGCCTTATCTAAACTGGATGGAACACATCTGTCACGCTATCGATCACCAACACAGCACGAATAACGCATCGGTTCATGATTTACGGGAGTTGCGCGATGTGAGCTTAGATGACTGGCACAACATAGGTTTGGAAACTTACCACGAACTATTCGGATCAAAGCCACGCAGAATCAGCTTCGTAGTGGTGGTCCAACACAGTATCAAGTAGACTCTCTTAAGGCTTTGGCTCGTCAGTGTGGTGTTTTAGTATCAGAACTGAAATTATGACACAGAACTCCCCGTATACCGTGTAAATCCGCTAACCACATAGCTGTTCCGTGACTGAAGCTCTTAACTCATATTGGAGGTGGACACTGCACCTTTTTTATGTGTGTAACACTGAAGAATATAGGAAACGCAACGTGGTATTTATAAGATTCGATTAAACTGTTTTGTGAATCACAGAATAAAACCAATGAAACACAAGATACAATCAAAATATTACGTTCACCGCCAAAAATTATCTGCATTGTCAACAATAATCTTGGAGTAATTGCTAAATACTGTCGGCAAAGGTATGTTTGATAGGTCTAAGCCAGTGGTCATCAAACTGCGGGCTGCATGCGGCCCGAATAAAGTATTCACGGGCCCCCGCGGCTTTAAGGCGTATTTCACAATTATATGCATCTGGCAACTAACAGCCGAATCCAAAAAAGTTAAGAGCATTGTTGAAGAGGATTGTGGAAGACAGGAGAATATAGAACCATATGAAGACCTACCTTAGCCGGCCGGTGTGGCCGTGCGGTTCCAAGCGCTTCAGTTTGGAACCGCGTGACCGCTACGGTCGCAGGTTCGAATCCTGCCTCGGGCATGGATGTGTGTGATGTCCTTAGGTTAGTTAGGTTTAAGTTCTAGGGGACTGATGACCTCAGAAATTAAGTCCCATAGTGCTCAGAGCCATTTGAACCATTTTTTGAAGACCTGCCTTAGTGCAGAGCTCTGGTGATGATATCGAAAGTAGGCCCACCCACATTTTTCACATTTCTAATACCAGTTTCTTGCCCTTATCAGTCTTGTTCTCATAGAATTATTTTTTCTTGAGATTCATTATGTTGAAATAGTTTTTCCTCTATCTTTTATTCTCCTGTGTCTTCATTGGTTTTAGATTGCGCTTCTGACTGCTGTTGTCGTAAAATTTTCTTGACTGGAAAATCAGTTGGGATGGCAATGCAAAATAGTACATAAAAGTGTCCCAACAGAGTTGTGTAAATGTACACCAGCACCATGTTTGTATTAGTTGCGAAACTACAGTAGCAGCTTTCATGCTTTCAGATTATATAAATGCCCCCTGTAAAGTACAATAATCTCCTGTAAACGAACACATATTTACCTTATATTAGGAATAAAGTACAATGTCGGGCAAATAAAAGTGGCCCTGAGAACGGAATTCCAGGGTACAAAGAAATACAGCAGAAGAAATGAAATACAGCACTAATCTGACTATAGCAAACGTTGAGAGTGACAACCATTCATCTCTTGGCACTTTTCGGCCCTGGTCAACAAGTCGTTGAAGGCGGATGAAGCTGGGCTGCTGAAATTGCTGCAGTCTCATCCTAAATATTCGGCTGCACTTCTTGAAGACAATGGGGTTGTTGCGATACACTTTAGATTTGAGCGCTCCCCACACAAAGCGATTTTGGGTGGCCATCTAGGACAGTGTTCAGACTCACCTCTGCTAACAACTCTGTCAGGCGTGAAGACTGTGCTCCACGATTCCGTCAACTGTATGGACAGTAGCTCCATCCAGTCGGAAGTGACTGTAGATCTTTCCCTCCTGCATTAATGCTGCCACAAACGGTTTCACAAAGTCTGGGCCAATTTTATTTGCCTCATCCTGTATGAAGTCCACATTTGTGTGTGTCATGTATTTTATAACGCATTTACAAGCTGACAACTGCCTTAATGAGAAGATTATATATTTAAATGAATTTTATCCATAGTGGATGCTGTCGAATTCCGTGACTGTTCCTTCACCGGGTGTAGAAAAATATCCGCTACCAGTCACAGTAAAAGGTTATTTACTTACGACAAATAAATAACCTTTTATTGTGACTGGTAGCGGATATTTTTCTACACCCACTTATATATTTACCTGCTCTCAGTTCTAAGAGGTATGCTTCCTAAGAGCTTCGACATTTGAGTAACAAAAGGTACTCACACTGTACAAAAACACAAATATGTGCTTCGCGCTAAAACGTTCACTCCTCGGCCTCCAACTCTTCTCTTTATTTCACCGTGAGGTTTATCTTCATGCTAACTGCTTTTGACTGGCCGCAGCCAGTGTGTGGATTAATGGACGAGACGTGGTATTATAAAAATGAATTTGCATGTGTCTGTTTCTCCCGTTAGACAATGATTCTATCTAAGTGACTTTACACCACACAGTCCACTTTATGCCACCAGTCACAGCCCTACTAGGCGGGAAGACAGGAAAAGGCATACAATGTATGTCAACTCCCACGTTGCAGGATGCAAAACAGGTAGCCCAGAGCAAGGCGACTGGCAAGTACTGGAGCATGGTAGTCAGCATGGTGTTCACGAGCCATTTGTTAACAGATCACTACTTTTACTAGCAGGAACTACTACCACAGAGGTCCATCCTCTATCCATTAGAGGGAAACCTGTACTGTAGCGTGAGGGTAGTGCCTCTTTGTGTCTTTAGCAGTTGGAACTACTAGAGCTGGAAGAGAGCAATATAGCAAGGAGATGCAAGGGAAAGTCAGAAACTGCATTTGACAGTAGAGAAAACTAACTAACTAACTAACAGCAGGACATCAGATCTACAACTTTTATATTCTACCACTGTACAGTGTGTGGTATATACGGATGTTGAGATCATTGGTACCTTGATTTCTAATCACTTCAGTGTGTTAGTTGTTGTTTTTTTTTCTCTGCATCTCACAGTATTCCTGCAAATACCTCACACAACCTACTATCTGATGTTTTCTGCACGATTGTAACTGCAACACTGTGGACTACGCCCATTAGTATCGACTAATTGTTGTGCCTCCACATGTCCACATTTCAACACCTGACCTACTGACCAGGAATTAATGGCTTGCTCCTACCACATGTACTTGGAGGTAATAACCAACTTAAAAACATGTAACACCTAATAGCTATAATTTTTAGTATGCAAATTAAGTAAATACTGATGTAATGTGTTCAGTTTACTGTCCTCAGTCACCAATAAAGGAGTCTGCACTTACGTTTTTAACAGCCTGGAGTCTTTCGTTGTGTTTTGGAAAGAATCATCCCACGCTTCCAGGAAAGTGATGTATGGAGAACAATCTAGAAACTAGCTGTGTCGTGGTGGACCTTCGACCACGTTTCTTTCTGAATAAAAGTTCAGTGTCAATCAGTATATCCCAAGCAGTTAAATGTCGACTGCGTCGCTATTCCAATTATATGTGCAGAAAAAATCAAGACTGAAGAGAACAATTTTGGATGCTGAAAGGAAATTAGGTCGAACATTTTAAATAGCATTGTGGAAAGCATGTCTATGTAGTCACGACATTCTTAAAGCACATGCAGATACTTGATTATTGCACAACTTTCTAATAACTTTAATTTTAACATGTGTAGAGACAGACGTAACACGCATTTGTTTTCTTCAGTGCAGCGTTCGTTTTTGCTCTACTTCTGTATTACATCAATGACTTGAACTGAACATGACAATTTTGTAAGATGTGTATGGATGCCTTTGGGTATTTTTTCTTTAGGAGAATTCTAGATATTACTATTTTTGCGTTATGCTGATCTTTGGGATTCATTTACTTGTCATTAGGTCAAGTTTTCTTGTTGTTCTCTTCCGCCATCATAAACTTGCTAATTATTTTCCTCGCAATAAGTATGATTTATGTATATAGTTATTTACCATTCACAATGCTGTTCTTGTTAAAGGTTTCCTAAACCAGTTTCAGCATCAGTTACTATACGTTTCTCTTAGACGTAATTCCTCTTTTATTTCAGTTATTATTGACTCGTTCTATTCCTTCTCTGGATGTGGGGTTGTCGGTAATATCATACCGCTAAATTTCAGGTGTGATTCTTTGAGATTCCAGCATTCTGTTGCTTAAACTTATGTCGTTGAGGAAGCTCTGTATTGCGTCGTGATTCTCGATATGGCGTTTCAGAAGCAAAATACATACCTAGTGCTCAGCTTGAAGGACCAGTGACGATCGAATGGAGGGAGAACTCTAAAGCATTTCTCGAATGAACGCGATATTTCACTGTATTTACATCTACAGAGTATTGATAGGGAGCACTTCATTAACTCTAAACATGGACGTCCGTTAATGGAGTAAGGGAGACAGGAAGAGTGGAATGCTATCAGTTAAGTGCAGTCTAATGTATCTCACAGACAAGCAAGGGAAAAGCCACATAAGGAGCTCGGGGAATCATACATAATTAAAAGTGGAATAAGCAATATACACAATTCTTATGATTGCAGAGGTGGCAAGATTTAATCCAAGATCTTGCATTCAGGATGGTAAGCCACAAATTCTGATTGTTCTGTTTCGGAAATCCTGTTACAAAAATTTATTTCCCTAGATGGCTCCAGCTCACCTACACTTAATGAGTGTTCCAGTAACTTAATAAAAAATTTCCGTGGGAGAAACATCATTGCTTTGGTTTAAGAAGTATTTCTAGTTTTGTTCTAATTGACTTTAGGTTGTCAGTACTGCTTAGTCCAGTTGCCAGCCGCTAGAACGCGGATGACACCATTCTATTTGTTTGCGGCAGGTTTCTTCATTGTCACATCAGTTCGCCCTGTGGTGTTGAAAAGTTAATATTACTGCGCCACTCCCCATTTGCACCAATAAAGAGCAGCGCTCTGTAATCCGTACCGGCGGTATGTAAGAGAAACAATCCACAGAAGACTTTCAGCGCGATACGGCGAAAAGGTTTTACAACGGTATAATGTTTACGGATGGAATGAACAAAAGCACCCGAGGTAGCTGGAAAAACTAATAAAGAGCTGGACGCTCGCTTCCATCCAGCACTAATTCCAACAATGAACAAGTCCAAGATTGGATTTTAAGTAACAACAACTGGCTGCTGAAGCGGTAAACCCAAAGCACATTAGTCGTGGCTGTGGCTATGACTATTTGACTACACTCATAATAGGCTCAATGTTCGTCAGGTCTGTTCAAAATGTGCCCCAAAACACTCCTTGCACAGCACAAGCACAATCGTGTGAGAATTTGTCAGCTGATGTTGGACCATAAAGAGAGCTTAGGTGAAATGTTTTTGAAACGAATGATAATGGGTTCATCACTTATAACCAAATATCAAACACTGCAGCAAGCAAAGGGAATAATGTAGATCTCCAAACAAATACAAATTGAAGAGTCAACCTCCAACCAAATATAAATTGCAAGAGTCAACCCACTGTGGGATAAGTGATATTCTAGAACTGACCAATGCGTGGCTAAAAATCTGTGAACACAGATTTTTAGGACGCATATTGGTCAGTTCTGGAACATTACTTGGTAAAAGAGGTAACAGTAAAGAGTAACGTTACAATGATACGCTGACCTATGAGTTGAAGCGTACAAAAAAAAAAAAATCCAAGGTCTGTACTCAATCAGCGTTCTTATTCACTGATTTCCATGACAGCGTGCGCCTACATATCGCCAGTCACAAATTCATACTCTTCAGGATATGTAATTCGAGGCGTTACAGCGTCTTGCACACAGTCCTCATCTCGCTCCATCTGATTTACATTTGTTTCGTACACGTGAAGATGATTTAATAGGCCGTTTCCGATAGTAAAGGGAACGGTGCATAGGTACCTAATCTTAATTGGAAGTGCCACGCTAAAAATCAATGTAAAGTCATAAAAACAGCAGACAGTTATTTCGTCAAAAACCATCTATAAAAATAAAATAAACAATTGTGTAGTTAAAAACCATTTCACATGTGACTTTAAAATTATACATTGAAGAGTTTACCAAACTCTACAGTTCTTTCTATGTTAATATGCTAATACTTTTGCTATATACTTCAATAATGAAGTAAATATGATTTATATTCTCAACTTATGAAAGGTAACATCAAATTGCAATACACCGTTACGTAACTTACCGTAGAAACGAAGCTACTTTAAGCTCCGCCTTGTATAGTTTTAAAGCCTTTTTGACAACTCGGTTGTCCATTTTATATTTATAGATTACATTTTATGAAAAGACTTCATGTTCAAATTGTAGACGTTACTTCGAAATTTTTCGAGACAGTTTCAGTTTATTATTTTTGCAGATTATTTTTTTAAGTAACCGTATGCTTAATTTGTAGACGACAGTTTGAATTGTTTTTAAGAAGTCTAATTGCGTTCAGCGCCACCTAAGAGCCTCTAAACAGCGCTAGTCATGGTACAAGTGTACATGTGCTTTGATGACGTGCTGTGTATAGACATTTTAATTGTGGTATGTCCTCGTTTTGATCTGTACAATGCACTATTGTCTTTCTGGTACAAATAGAACTTCTCATTTCTTCTGTTTATCTGACAGATTCTGATGATGACTAAGCCTGAAATATGTTACGATACATAGTTTTAATAAGTAAAGATATAAATAGCAATCGAGACGGAAAACTATGTGATAGTCAACGAGTATTCTTACAATGATTATTCAACATGCAGTATCGCAGAAAACGACCATGTTGACTCAATGACCGTCAGTTACGATTGCATTGTGCATCGGATCACAGAGATTTGAGCGTGAATCAATGCTCGGATGAATTCTTCTTGTGTGACTACGTTGCCGGTCGTGTCCGGATACGCCGTCATCCAGGCGAACGTCTACTCGAAACATATTAGGCGCCATGGACACGGGCTAGTGGGGGGAATATTATACCATGGGGGATATTCATCTGACCTTCCAGTGGACCAATGAACCTATATCAGTAATGTAAGTCGCAGTGACAGATTTGAACGTTGTTGAGGAACACCTGCGCCCCTTCATTTAATGGTTTCCCCAAGGGCGATGGCATCATATGTCAGGATACCTGTCGTGTCTCAGCGACAGATTCGTGCTACAGTAAACTGAGCAGCACGAAAATGAACTCACGTTGATCTACATCTGCATCTGCGTGATTACTCTGCTATTCACAATAAAGTGCCTGGCAGAGGGTTCAATGAACCACCTTCATGCTGTCTCTCTACCGTTCCACTCTCGAACGGCACGCGGGAAAAACGAGCACTTAAATTTTTCCGTGCGAGCCCTGATTTCTATTATTTCTTCCTATGTAGGTAGGTGCCAACAGAATGTTTTCGCAATCGGAGGAGAAAACTGGTGATTGAAGTTTCATGAGAAGATCCCGTCGCAACGTAAAGCGCCTTTGTTTTAATGATTGCCACTCTCACGCCAATTCACTTATCATGTCTGTGACACTATCTCCCCTATTTCACGATAATACAAAACGATCCGCCCTTCTTTCTACTTTCTCGATGTCATCCGTCAGTCCCACCTGATGCGGATTCCACACTGCACAGCAGTACTCCAGAATAGGGTGGACAAGCGTAGTGTAAGCAGTCTCTTTGGTATACCTGTTGCGCCTTCTAAGTGTTCTGCCTATGAATCGCATGCAGTCTTTGGTTTGCTCTACCCACAATATAATCTATGTGATCGTTCCAATTTAGGTTATTTGTAATTGTAATCCCTAAGTATTTAGTTGAATTTACAGCCCTCAGATTTGTGTGACTTATCGCGTCATCGAAATTTAGCTGATTTCTTTTAGTACTCATATCAATAACTTCGCACTTTTCTTTATTCAGGGTCAATTGCCACTTTTCGCACCATACAGATATCTTATCTAAACCATTTTGCAAGTCGTTTTGATCATCTGATGACTTTACAAGACGGTAAATGACAGCATCATCTGCAAACACTATAAGACGGCTACTCAGATTGTCTCCTATGTCGTTAATATAGATCAGGAACAACAGAGGGCCTTCAACACTTCCTTGGGGAACGCCGGTTATTACTTCTGTTTTACTCGATGACTTCCGTCTATTACTACGAACTGTGACCTTTCTGACAGGAAATCACGAATCCAGTCGCACAACTGAGGCGATACTCCGTAGGCACACAGTTTGATTAGAAGACGCTTGTGAGGAACGGTGTCGAAAGCCTTCCGGAAATATAAAAATATGGAATCAATTTGACATCCCCTGTCGATAGCACTCAATACTTCATGACTATAAAGAGCTCGTTGTGTTTCATAAGAACGATATTTTCTGAATCCGTGCTGAATATATGTCAATAAATCGTTTTCTTCGAGGTACTTCATAATGTTCGAATACAGTATATGTTCAAAAACATTACTGCAAATCGACGTTAGTGATATAGGCCAGCCGGCCGGTGTGGCCGTACGGTTAAAGGCGCTTCAGTCTGGAACCGCGTGACCGCTACGGTCGCAGGTTCGAATCCTGTCTCGGGCATGGATGTGTGTGATGTCCTTAGATTAGTTAGGTTTAATTAGTTCTAAGTTCTGGGCGACTGATGACCTCAGAAGTTAAGTCGCATAGTGCTCAGAGCCATTTGAACCATTTTTTGATATAGGCCTGTAATTCAGCGGATTACTCCTACTTCCCAGCTTGATAACTTATAGGTCAAATCTGACTGATTAGATGGCGACGGAACATACCTGGGACGTGCAGATCTTATACACTTGGTGTTTCAATCCTCATGAGTATTTGTCAAGAGATGTGAATAGGAAATGTCAAACGTTTAACATAGCATTTGCCAGCCGCAACACGTACACAAGGCGACTTGGAAATCATAGAGAATTTATAAACTGAAGTGAAAAAGTCATGGGATAGTGATGTTATGCACATACACAGATAGTGGTAGTATCGCGTACACAAGGTATAAAAGGTCAATGCATTGGTGGAGCTGTCATTTGTACTCAAGTGGTTCGCATGATAATGTGTCAGACGTGATAATGACTGCACGATGGGATTAACAGACCTTAAACGTGGTGTGGCAGTTGGAGCTAGACACATAGGGCATTCCATGTCGGAGATGGTATGGGAACATTCCGAGATGCACAGTGTCAAGACTGTGCCGAGAATACCTGATTTCAGTCATTACCTCTCACCACGGACAACGCAGTGGCCGGCGGCCTTCACTTAACGACTGAAAACAGCGGCGTTTGAGTAGAGTTCTTAGTGCTAACAGACAAGTAACACTGAATGGAATAACTGCAGAAATCAATGTGAGACGCGCGACGAAGGTATCTGTTAGGGCAGTGCGGCGAAATGTTGCGTTAATGGGTTATGGCAGCAGACAACCGACGCAAGTGCCTTCACTAACACAGCACGACATCACCTGCAGCTTCTCTCCCGAGCTCTTGACCATATCGGTTGCACCCTGCACGACTGGAACTGTGGCCTGGTCAGATGATTCCCGATTTCGGACGATAAGACCCCACGAAACCACGGACACATGTTGTCATGGCATGGAGCAAACTGGCACTGACTCCATAATGGTGTGAACCACGTTTACGTGGAATGAACTTGGTCTTCCGGTCCAACTGAACCGATTATTCACTGGAAGTGGTTATATTCGGCTACCTGAGAACCATTTGCAGCCATTCATGGACTTCATATTCCTAAACAACGACGGAATTTTCATGGACGCCAATGCTCTGTCACCCGATCGGCGTCAACCCCATCGAACATTTACGGGGCATAATCGAGAGGTCAACTCGTGCACAAACTCCTGCACCAGCAACACTTTCGCAATTGTGGACCGTTATAGAGGCAGCATGGCTCAATGTTACTGCTGGGGACTTCCAGCGACTTGTTAAGTCCGTACCACGTCGAGATACTGCACTATGGCGGGCAAAAGAGATCCGACACACTTTTGTCACCTCTGTGTAATTGAGACGGACGTGATTCGATATAGAGATACATAACGTATGATACTGACGATGGGTTCTATGCCCGTAGACCGGTGTGGCAATTACGTGTTTTACATGCAGTTCATGGCGATAACAAGGCGTCTTTAAATAAACATCTGGGACGCTTTCGGGCTCCGGCTCCGCACTAGCAGACACCGGAATATAATTTACGGGAACTGAATGATCTGTGAGAGGATATCTGGCGCCACATACCTCTGTCAAAATGCGAAGGACATTTAGAATCCGTGCTACGCTAAACTGCTGGTGTATTGTTTTTCAGAGGTAGATGAACAAATTAGTTTTCCGATCACCATTGTATGTAATGTGCTGTGCAACTGTAAACTAGAAAACCAGACACGATAGTCACAGTGACTGTCCAGTATTTAGTTTGAGCATTTGTCCAGAAGAAGTCGTATGTGACCTAGAACAAGATACCTTTCTAAACGAGCTATACGTGGAGAACTTTATCAGAACAGAACATTTTTGTAAACTGTATTAGTTCTGTATTTCAACTCTACGGTGAATTACGACATAATTTTGTTAAATTATCTTCAAATTGCAGTCCTTTGGTCTTTTAAATATATGTTCAACAATGTCGTATTTATGTGTGGTCTTTTAAATATATGTTCAACAATGTCGTATTTATGTGGTAAGATGGCGCTAAACTGCGAAACGCGCTAGGCCGTTGTACAGAAAGTGATAGGAATGCAAACAGTCTCAGAGTGTTCATTCCCTGATCCCCATCTGTTTCAGTTCAGATGTATGCAGCCTACAATTTATGGACTTACTATAAACCTCGGATACTATGGACAAAGTAAAGCAACATAAAGTGATGAGTAGGTTTACCATCGCTACTGCTGTAATCTTACAGCTGAAAAACCAGGCTTAACATGAGCTCATGTGGCACCTGGCAGTCGAACACATTGTCTCGAAGAAAATGAAGCATAAGATGGTAAGGGTGTCATCCCAATGTCTGTATTTTTTTTAAATTACGCTGTTGCCACTACCTTGGAAGTGACATGGACAGTATTCGGTTCTAAAGAATACTTTGTTTAATTGACCTCTGAGAAGGGTGGTATGAACGTGTCGTAGGTTAAGCAGGTAGGCTGAACTGGCACCAGAGTATTATGACGTTCACTAATCACCTGCGTTGAAAGATTACCTCCATTTCGCACGTCGTTATTAGCTACCTACAGAACTTTGTGTAAATAGCAGACCTCGATCTTGAATCTATACAACTTGTTTTAAACGACAGCGTAAAAATACCTTTGGGCCTAAAATGTACTTAGAAGGATACGTAATTTGGAGGTAATTCCGAACGACCGCATCGGAGCGTGATGGAAAGCTGTCCTGTTGAAATCACATTCTATGGGGTTTGTCCTGTGAAAATTGAAAGTACAGCGTTTCTGTTAAGTGACTTTCAAAAGTATAAGGTGCACACCTAAAATTACGTGCCACACTTTTACTTCATCCTACTTCTATAAGTATAACCGAGTGTGTTTCGTCACTTAAGAGAAATCGATTTACGCCGGAAAACAAGATATGTCCTACGAGTTTTAAAGCAGCACCTCTGTTCACATTGTGTAATATTCACAAGTTAAATCCATAACTGGAAAACTCTTGAAGTAATTGCAGGATGAACGAATGAAACTGAACGCTGTGCAGCGTCCGCTCTACAGATGCCATTTGTTCAAATGGTTCAGATGGCTCTGAGTACTATGGGACTTAACATCTGAGGTCATCAGTCCCGTAGACTTAGAACTACTTAAACCTAACCAACCTAAGGACATCACACACATCCATTCCCGAGGCAGGATTCGAACCTGCGACCGTAGCAGCAGCGCGGCTCCGGACTGAAGCGCCTAGACCTGCTCGGTCACAACGGCCGGCTGATACTATTTGCTTAACCAGCACTTGGAGAAGAATTTTCCAGACATGGTCATTAACTCCCTACAAATATTGTAGAAGAGTGGCCCGTTTTTGTAAGACCACCTTTTCTCTGACAATTTTGCTCTTTGCGGACAAGCTTTCTTTGATGGTATCTTTGCAGAATCCGTTAGCTCTGAATAGGATGTGAAGCCCCTGCGTTGCCGACGGTAAGTAGGAAGTATGCCATATTCAGTGATCCTTCTCGGCAAGTCTACATCACACCGAATCCTACTGTTGTTGAAATTGACAATATCTCACGGGGCGTGTTCTTCTCTGTGACCCATATTAATGCAGTTGCCTCCCGACATTCCTTTATACAAAACAAAGAAAAGTTTTCATGCTGGCATTGAGCTTCTAAAATACTTTTTTTGGCTAAAATACCAACGCGAGCAGTTAATCCTGATCCGAGACAAGGATTGGAAGTCATTGCGCTACCATTCTGATGGAGTACGATTTTCCCTTCCGATGCGAAAGCAAAAACTTAATGTTCAATGATTCAGGCATCCAGCTTGTCCACTAATAGTTAGCAGACTTCTCAGTAATGACTGCACTGTGTTGAACTACGGTAAGTACGAGAGGTATGACCTTTAATGGATTATTTCCGTGATATGCTAGAGGGTGTTCCAAAGAAATTCATCTGATTCCGTATAACTGTTTCTCGTACACGAATGAAGACCAAAAATTGGTGAATTTTCACTTGCGCTTTAAAAGTAAACGTTTATTTTGCCGTTAGTTGTAAGTTCTTCGTTTACGCAATTGGCGGTAACGGCTGCCTGGAACGGATAGACTACTTGCCCGTTTATCACCCTGCCTCTATTGTGTTTAGACGGCGAAAACGCACCAACATAAATTGTATTATTGTAGCCAGCGTCTTGATTAAAATTCGTGTGTCGCGAGCGATGCTTTGAAATCATCACCAATAGGATGACTTGACCAATGTAGAACCTCCATGTTGCCAACCAATGAAGACCGCCAGGATTGTGTTATAAGCGGTGGGCACCCGGGTACCTTCTTCGAGTTTCGTGCTGCTAGATGGTGCCGAACGTTACACAGGGCTGTTGATAGCTACCTCTAAAGGAAAACATTCAGTGTACATAGACGCATGTCCTTGCCGGGCCTCCACTTACAGCTGGCTACGGCTGCCACAAGGTGCCAACAGTGTAGCAGCTGTTCAGCAACAAGTTCAGTAAAATATATTTACTTGAAGTGCACTTGTGTCAACTAATCGTTTGCTAGCCTGTCCAGGTTTCTACAATGACAGATCCCTTTTGCCACCTTCCATCCATTTATCATGAGCAACGAGCACAAGACATCTGGCTCTTCGGAACGTAAGAGTTGCCCACTCGCATCAGAATATAAACAATTTTACGTTCTTCATGTCTACGTGTGCAGCTGAGCTACAACTATGCCACATCATTTTCGTTGGGAGCCCGTGGCTGCATCTTCTGCGACTCAAAGCATTGGAGGAAGGTCCCAGTCAAGATCATGGTTGTTAAATTATAGGGAGACCCGCAGGTGGTCTTTAATAGTTCGTACAAGACGTAAAATGTTTCCAGTGGAACTGTGCACGTAGTTCACAGAAGGGTACTCGACGTGCCAACCAATATATAGCTGTTTGGCATTATTTGCGACGACGTTTTCGCTAAAAATCAAACTGGTTTCAATTGCTAGGAGCTCTTCATAGTGGTCATAATACAAACTGTAGTAAATTCATTCGGAACTTGGTAATGGAATATAATTTTCTTTCACGCTTACTTTTTAGTTAAGATGCTAGAACCAGTTTAAGTCGAAACCTGATCCACCATAAATTAAGAGTGATAAAACAACAAATGTTAACTCTTTTATTCAAATTATCCTCACTCATTGAGACTGAAACTTTTAAATTATGAGATAAATTGAGATCAGGAAACATGGTCAAGTAAATTCCTCCACGTGAGTAGCAGAGTGATGAGGCTCCACATGCACTTTTTATATAAAATTGATATGGAAATTAATGAAATTGGCCAATTAATCACCACCCCCACCCCAAACCCCAACTCCACCCACAGATGCCACCATGTGTTTTCCCCAGCTGGCACATGAGTTCCCACCCTCTCCCCTACCACACCCTTTCCCCTCCAATCCTCCATCTGACCTATTGAGGGAATTTCGAATTTAGACGAGATTTCCGAATGTTGGCGGGAATTTTAAAAATGGCAGATATTTCAGAAATGTCCCCAAAGGGTGTGCTAACCTCCCAACCCACCCAACACCCAGAGATTAGCGGTGCCCTTTCTATGTACTCTAATCAAGGTCCTTCTGGACAGAAAATCCAAGTGCATCCCCTCTCCCCCTCCACCCCCTCCTCCCAACACATGGAAACTATCCAGATGCAGGAAAGGGAGGTTAGGTTGGTGTACTTTATTATTTTGATTGGGAAACTGAATTAAAAATTGGTCCTAATTATATAATTAGCCATAAAGATCTGTCCTAATTACAGAACTACACATGGAGCACCTAAAGTAGCAATAGAGCTCAAAATTTGACGATGTCATACACCTGGTGTTATCCTGCTGGGAAAAAATTTCACAATACCACTCAAAACTAATAACAAATGTGCGTAGACTCTACCCATCACCTACAAGATGGCAGGAAAGAGGCTGGAGTCGACGGTACTACCATTATTTTCTGATGGGAAATATGTTGAACTGACGAGATCCTGGTGTTGGACAGACAGGAGTATAGTAAGTGTATTATCTGTAAGCATACAGCGGAGAACTGTGTTTATCACTGTTTGACGCTGGACGTCGCTAGAGACGCCTCCTGCTGCACTGCTCGACAGTCACCCTGCAATCCAGTTAATCGAAATTCAGGAAAGCCAATACACTCTACCACCACTGCTGCAAAGTCCTTCATTGTTCTAATTACAAATCGAAACTGTTGTGGAAAAGAAACACCATCAGTCATAATCAACAGATGATAAGGCACCACATGTACAGGGACTAGGGAAAATCTTCGCCCCAAAAGCTTGCACCAGGAGAGAGCATCAGCAACTGCATGTACGTTTGCAACGATGTGTGGTCACGAACTACCGAACTTACAGCTACTCTTACGTCTGGTGGAGGATACAGCATTTACCAATCGGCCACCTGCTACTGCTTCCACACGGTGCCTGTGCTGCCTGCAGCCACCTGCCATATCTGGTGGCAGAGCCTCCAGTCTAACGTGTCCCCGATGAGCAGTCCAGGCAGTCACTCTGAGGTAATGATGCTGGCATACACTATATAATGCAATTCTAATAGCACCCTTGAAAAAAGAGAGATAAATGATGGCCTCCCTGAGTACAACGTGTTCATCTAAAACGTAACCGCACCACACCGCCCCCACAGACTGGACCACAGCCACTTCAGGCGACCACACACACTGGACTCACCTCCCAGCCGCAACCGGTGGCCATTTTGTGATGGAGAAAATCTTCATTTACATCAACGCACCTCCTATAAGCGAGCACCAATTTAAAACAAATTAAGTGCAATCATGACAATAATAAATGCCCTCTTTCCACAACAATAGGAGCAGCACACATTCTTATACTTTTATGAGAAAATCGGTATAATTTTTATGAGCTACTGCAGGTTACAATTCGCACCTCTCTCTCCCTCTACCTCCCGTTATTTTGTGACATCCAACGAAGTGAAAAAAAAAAACTTCATCAGTGCTGCCTATTATAGTTGACCACAAAATAGATCCAACAGCGATGTAACTTTTTTCCTCATTGACGGTTTTGTTCTCAGCTGTAAAGTATTGTCTACCGCCACAAGTGAACGAATATAGCCGTCAGATTCCTTTAGAAATCAAGTACCGTCGATATAAACGGAAACGACGAAGATGTTTAACTTGACTGAAATTTGCTGTGAATAAGCTGTGTGGGGAATCGATAGAGTTCCCTTTTTTATTTGGAAAATAGAATGATCGTGTCAGTTTAACTATCCAGGCACATTTAACTGATCAAATCACGGCTTTTAAGCCATTAGGAGGCTATCATAATATTAATACATGAACTCGAAAATTGAAGTACAGATTTTTAATATTGCTTATACAAGGAGGCCACTGGACTTACAGAACTGTAAACATACTTTGCCATACACATGCACAAAGAAAAAAAATGTGTGTATGTAGCTGTTAAGAGTCATAAAGCGAAGCAGATGCATTCATACTCGTAACTCTGATAATACCTTCTCTATGAAGCATTAAAGTCACCAATGCCTGAAAATCGGGAATTCCCCTGTGCCTCACTTCGCTAATATTGGTACTAACACCAATCAAGTGCTGCGGTTGAAGTGGCACATGACAACGTTTCGTGAAATCTAAATCTAGGGACGTTTATGTTTACTTGATTCATGTGCAGTAGCACAAGCATGCCTGGCAGCTACAGTGCAACGTCTGTAAGATCGATGAAGTTTCAGCGCTGGAAATCAAGATCTGATGGTAACAAAGCGTCTCGAACCGCAAACATAAGTTTATCAGCATCGTGTTTCACTTTATTTTCTGTAGAAGTAACTTTCTGCTCATTTACCTCCGTAATCCAAAAAAATTTAATCAAGTTCCCAATTTTCAATTCCTTTACTTTGAACAGCAACGACTTCCCCTGATATACAGTAATTATAATTGTATTAGGTTATGCCTCGAAGGAGAACACTAAGGGGTTGGACTGAAAGACGAAGACCTAAAGATGCATAATTTTTGTGCAGACAAAGTGACAGGTATAATAATGTGGATGCTGATAATAATAATTCTATTGTTATAATGAAAAATAAATTTAAATGATCACCTCACCCGGTTTCAAATAATTTGAGGGTTATAACTGCGGTTTGATGAAATTACAGCGCAGATTTTGCAATGCATATAATTTCGCATCTGAGGCTACTTTACGTGATAAAATGGGATTCACGTTGCACTCGCATAAGGGAAAGTTAATTTGTCGAGATCAGGTACACTGAATCATTTGATCGAGTTTCGACCACAGGCGATACTAGTCCCTATTAATATGTTACATCCTCGAAATTTCTTTTGACCTTTCCTCACAGTCTGATATAAATCTAATCATTAGAGAGCTGACAGCAGTCAGGTAACATTTTGTGCTGTGTGTCCTTGAGGAAAAAAATAGTTTGTCTCGTGTGGGTCATCAGAGAGAAGTCTGCCTGCAATTTTCCAAAGCTGACTAGAACAAATAGTCGTTGTTTTGACTGCTCACCCACAGAGCCATGTAGAGAGTGTGAAGCGAGCAACTATGGTGGTCATTAACAAAGATGGGGAACGAAATTCGCTACTCCCTGCGTCTACTGCCTGGCTACTATGACAACAGCAGTCTCTCCCTCTTTGTAATAGTCTCTTACATTGACAGCAGTTTCATTTCGGCAGCTGATATGCTTTGTACTGAGAAGGGGAATTTAATGCACATTTATCTTCTCAAAAGCAACCAATAGTATAGCAACCATCAGATCCTGTTTCGAAACATTCGCCTGTTATTCATTTTGAAGACGCTGGGTGCATCTCCAGCTCAGGAGATGGCACCATTCTTAGGCTGAATAAGTTCGCTCCTCGTATTTCACCAGGAGTGCAGTGTCATGCTGATATAATTAATACAGTCAGATCAGTATAGTAAATGCGTGTGCTCGTTCCAATCTAGGTTAGTAAATTGCACTTTTTAATACATTTTCGATACTCATCAACCCACACAAATACATTGATAATTAACAACGTAACTGACCGTCGTTCGATGAACACTCCTTAACCATTGAATACTTCTGATCCAAATGAGAGATTTGCTGCTCTGGTTGGGAGATAATTACAGCAAAATGATAGTTACGGCACCTGACTGGGGATACAGTACCCATTTCGTTTGGTGTTCGTATCACGTAGTGCTGGAAACTTGTGTTTCACAACACTAGTCTGATAGTCTTGGTGGAACACTAGACAACCGCTACCCCATCACTGAGGAAGATTGTTTGGAAACGCTCCACAATGCCGCAAACTGTTCTAGTATCCATATACTGTGACGTCTTCCACATTTTTATCAATAAGAAGCATCGCCTCTCTGTTTTATTTCTACCATTATGTGTGTTGTAGGAGTGGCATAGATTACACCACACTATGTTCAGCATTCTGTCACAGTCAGTGGAACACAACATGTTAATGTCGGTTTAACACCTGACGCAGACCTCAAAGTCGTGGTAGAATACAAAAAAGGAATGGCAGTGTACAAAACAGTAGTCATACATTGCTTGGACGCATTACAGCAGGATAACGTTGTATTAAACTGGTTATGAAGGAACAATATAGGAACCCTCTCTTGTCATGGATAGTCTGTTGGACATGGTCTTCCTCACGTACAGGCAACAAAACATTACAAAGCTCTTTGCAAGTGACTCAAACGAATGGCCAACTGCTCCAAAGGGTAATACATGTAATTTTAATATGCTGGATTTCAAGACACATACAGTATTTGTTTCTAGATGTATCGGTCACTAGACTTACGCACTAGCTAAACTAACTTACGCTAAGCACAACACACACATGCATGCCCGAGGGAGGACTCAAACCTCCGGCAGAAGTGGCTGTGCAATCCGTGACATGACGCCTCAAACTGCGAGGCCACTCCGCACGGCTATAAAAGAAGAGAAAATCATAGTAAAATCTTATGGGAGGTTCTATTACACAGAGATGTATGACTGGTTTGGATGCAGATAGTTCATAATTTTTTATCTACTCTGGATGTTACAAATCATGACGAGGAACTCTCTCAAATGTAGTAAATGACTGTATAGAAGCTGATCTGTTTCAGTGTTTCATATCTCTGAAATGAATGTAATGCCCTCGTGAATGACAATTTGTAATTTTAACACATGGAATGCTCTCAAACACATCGAGTTTGCTCATAAAATTAATAGGAATCAACTGTATCTATTCTCATGTATTCATGACTGTTTTATTATTATCGTCACAATTGCACGTTTAAAGATAAGTGTTACTACAAGTCCTATGTTATTTCATACTTCATAACCTCCCATTATAGATACCACTAGAATTATTGCTCATTGTGGAACCTAGAAATGATAGTGTTTTTCCCGACATGTGAGTAGATTGCCTGAAACAGGCTGTTCTGTGATGACCAAATTGCTTACGAAACTAGAACGCAAGAATCCGCTGCTATTGCAAATCGTTGTCTGCTGGATGGTGAAAACTTTGCACACAGGTCGGTAGAAGCAAGTAACGGAGCAAGATCTATCAGGCATCATCATACATAAGGTATCTGATTTGGATGTGTCAGACGAATCTTATCGGGTTGTCTACTGGGTGACATTAGGAGATTCTATTACAAGATATGCTCTCACGATTTGTTTCGCAAACGCATTGCATTGATGAAATGGGACCTGTCATAGTGTACAAAACAACAATGTCCTCTTGAATTATAGCTTGTTGTTGTCAGATGTAAAATGATTGTGTATTTTCTGACATGTGAGCAAGTGGTATGACAGTCTTATTCTGTAACATTATTTAATGTGTCTAAAAGGGTTATAATACACAACTGCATGATAGTTTATTTACAGACGCTGGTTTGAACGTGAGGGACGCTCTAAAGCCATGTAATTTTGTCCATCAAACTGAAAGAAATCACTCTGATCTATGCAGACTGGTCATTTGTAATCAGCAGCAGTACTGTAGTTTTTTGTTTTTTTTTTACTTCGTTGGATGTCGTAAAGTAAGGGGAAGTGGGGGGATAGGGAGACGTGACTTGCATCCTGCAGTCGAACATAAAAACTATTCCGATTTTGCTCATAACACTATAAGAAGTGTACTGAGCTTATTTTTGTGGGAAGAGGACATTTATTACTGTCGCGATTGTGTTTTCATTTTTTTAAAGTAGATACTCGCTTATAGGAGGTGTGTTGACATTAAATGAAAGTCCTGTAGTGTATTCTGGCATCGTTAGCGCTGAGCGACCGCCAGGACCCTGCAGTGTGTGTTCACCATGGACGAAATGAACTGAAGAGTCTGCCACCAAATGTGGTGGGAGGCTGTCGTCAGCTTAGGCTCCGCATCGAAGTTTGAGCAGCTGGCTGTTTGAAAAAGGGAGGGAGAGGGATTGGTGAGGGGAGGTGAGAGAGGCTCTAAGTTTATTAGTTCGTGATCACGCGTCAGTGAGAACATACGTTCAGTTTCCGTCTAGTGCACTCTTTTAGGACGACAATTTTCCCCAGTCCCCAGTACATGTGTTGCATTATGATCCACTGACTGCAAGTGCTATTTTTTAATGTCAATTTCGATGTGTAATTAGAACAGTGAAGTATTTTTCATCATTTGTGGTAGAGTGTTTTGGCTTTACTGAATTTCGATTACCTAGGCTACAGGATGATCATCGAGCAATGCAGTGGGAGGCGTCCGTAGCAAACTCCGACATCAAACAATGATAGACACCGTCCTCAGTTGTATGCTCAGAGGTAACACACTTATTAAACTCCTCTTGTCCAACACAGGCATCTCGTTAGTTGAATATACATCCCACCAAAAAATGAAAATAGTACCTTCGACTTCAGCCTGTTTCCTGCCGGCTTGGTGGTTAAGGGCAGAGTATGCATACATGTGCCACTAGTTTCCAGTGTTATTGCGAAATTTCTTTCCAGCACGATAACACCAATTTTATGGCAACGTCATTTTTTGAGCTGTATTGCTAATTTAGGCGCTCCTTGTGTGGCACTAAGAATATAGTTCTTGAGTTTGTGATTAATTACGTAATTAGGACTGAGCCTTATTTAAGTTTCCCTACCAAATAAATAAACTACAGTAACCTAACCTTCCTCTCCTGCATCTGTACATTTTCCACGTGTCGGGTGGTGCACTTGTGCTTTCCATACGGAAGGACCGGTGTTTGAATCGCAGATAGGGCACCATCATTTTTATTTTCCCGCTAATTCCTGGGTGGAGGATGATGAGGAAGGTTACCACAGTCTTATGGGCCATTTCTGAAATTCTCGCCATTTTTTAAATTCCCTCCAAAAGTCGAAATTCCTGACAAAATTCGATATTTCCTCAAAAATTCGAAATTTCCGCTCAAATTCGAAATTCTCTCCAATAGGGCAGGTGGAGGGAGGGTGTATGGGGAGGGGGGAGGGTGCTGAGACCCACTTGCAAGCTGAGGAAAGCACATGATGTCTTCTGTGGATGGGGGTGGGGTTTAGGGAGTGGTTATTAAATGATCAGTTTCATTATTTTCCGTATCAATTTGACGTCAAAAAGGGCACCCAGAACGGAGTCACCCTTACACTCATGCGTACATAGCTGCATAGATTAGAATGTGCCAGAAAAGAAAAATACACAAAATAAATTTACAAAATGCATGCTAATGTCCGTTCCACATATACCAGATGAAATGGATACGGAATAAGCCAAAAGCTCTTAAACATAGTTACGGTCAAGAGGTAATCGTAAATTTGTTACTAACATGTAAATGAACGATATATGATAATGCTTGGGCTCTTGTATGAATCATCAAAAAGAAAACTCAGTTTAGTATTAGTTACAGTGATGGCATTACTGCTCCAGAGATGTACAGAAATCAGATTTTATTTAATACAGTCGCATCAGTTGGTTCTACTACAACATTGACTAGAAGGAGACAGCAAGCAGTAAATCCTTTGGCTCCTCTTAAACAGGACTTTATAAGTAGTTAAACAGTCATATCTTACAGCATGTTAATGAAAATACGTGTAATGAGTAATGGACACCAAAGTAAGGTCATATTTCTGGTGCTGATTCCGTGAACTGTACAGTTCAAATGGTTCAAATGGCTCTGAGCACTATGGGACTTAACTACTGTGGTCATCAGTCCCCTAGAACTTAGAACTACTTAAACCTAACTAACCTAAGGACATCACACACATCCATGCCCGAGGCAGGATTCGAACCTGCGACCGTAGCAGTCGCGCGGTTCCAGACTGCGCGCCTAGAACCGCTAGACCACCGCGGCCGGCAACTGTGCAGTTGCTCTGAGAAAGAAATGTATTATTAACGACAAATTTCATAACAAACACATTTATTGGAAAGCAGTAGTTAGTACCACAGTTCCTTGAACTGGCCTCTGCTGGACCTTCAAGAATTCACAGCCTGGAAGAGACATCTCCGATTGCTTATAAAATATGAAATGAAACTCAACATACATTAAGATATAGAGAAAAGGGTATCCCATTGCTCATCTGATATTCATCACGTATAATCTAATTTTCATATGATGTAGTCTTTTACACTTCATGTACAGAACCTGCAACGAAATGCTGCTGTAGAATTACGTGTGTAGCATAGGAACACTGAACGTGACCACGTAACACACATGGCCAAAAAAAAGTTGATGGCAGAGAAGCCGGTTACGCAGACAATTGTGTTTTGGAAGTAGCGCACAGAGTAACTTCTCCGCTCTACGCGCGACGGTGCAGTCCCTCCGCACCTCCATCGTGTAATTTCAGGTCTGTTCCAGAACAAAGAGGCGGCGGGCAAGCCGTCAGCAAACTGAGAACAGCGAGAAAATTCCTCCAGCCGGTCGTCCCGCTCTCCCCAGAGGAGTGACTGTGGGTTTAATTAAAAGAGAGACCTGCGGACCACTTACAATGTAAGCGCTTCGCGTGATGGAGAGTCCACACCCAAAAGAGAGAAGGGGGCAAACGAGACTCGTGCGACTCCGGTCGTCACCTGAATATCTCGCACCCCTCCCATTTCAGCTCCTAGCTTGTCTCCGACAGAGTTTTTCATTACAGTGAAACGTATTCGTCTCCTACTAGAAGTGCCAAAGAAACATACTCATTTTTAGCAGCGGCAGTGCTCCGAACTATTTCCTAGCTGAAGCACCTTGAACACAACTCGTGAAGGTAATGATTTAGACCTCCTAGCGACAAACGGACCTGAACTTATCGAATCAGTTAACGTCGAGGGTAGTATCAGCGATGATACGGCTGTGATAGCAACTGCGGGTATGGCAAGGCATGATAAGAAAGGTAGAAAACGTTTTTGATTATCAAGAGTGACACGGACAAATTACAGAGTATCTTAGTGGTCAACGTCAAACATTCAGCGACAGGGACGATCATGTGAAGCACAAATGGAAAAAATCAAAAGCATCGTTCAATATGCCTGAGACAAGTATATTCCGAGCAAGATCGAAAGGGATGGGAAAGACCTACCTTGGTTTCATCACAGAGTGTAAACTCTCACAGACACACAGCGCAGAGGAATTGTATGCGTTCCTGATACATCTCAACAGTATCAATCCAAAAATACAATTTGCTACGGAGACGGGGAATAATCGCCAAATTAATTTCTTGTGTGTGTCCGTTATCGAGCGAGGGGACGTGACGTTGCGCCATAGAGTATACAGGAAATCTACGCATACTAACCGTTATCTGTACCAAGGTACTAACCACAACCCCAGACAAAAAAGAAGTGCGATGAAAGCCTTGGTCGACAGGTCGCACTAAATTAGCGAATCGACTTATGAATATTTATTCTAACAAGGGTGAGATCGAGCACTTCACCCTACGGAGAGAATCAGGGTTCACGGGGAACGACGGCCGCCCAGAGGGAAAATTTTTCTTCCCTACATCAGTAGGATTACAGATCGCATTGGGAATGTGTTGAACAAGTATGGTGTGGAAATTACCTTCGGACTCACCAGGAAGATAAAAGAATGTTTAAGATCGGCAAAAGATCAGCTACACCGGGTGTGTAAAACATTCCTTGTAGTTGTGGACTGGTTTATTTAGGTATCACAGAAGAAAGTGTTAACACCCGTCTGGCTGAACAGAAGAGAAATTGCCGCCTGGGACATAAGTCGGCTGTAGAGGAACAAGTTTACCGAGAGGATGGTCATGAAAAAAAATTCGCTGACACGAGTGTCATTCCGAAAACATGTACAGAGAGGCTATTGAGATTCGTAAACACCGTAATAATTTTAACATAAAAGAGGAAGGTGTTAAATTAGATAAAATTTGGATGTAAACATTGCAATGTAAGAATGACGATAGATTAATTTCAATCGGAAATGTTGACACTGCCAGAGATAAGCTCGCAGACGATGCCACGTGATGGACTGTGGTGCCCTGTACATTGCCCATATATTCGACACTTCCTCGAGTTCTGGTTGCAGTTCCCCACTTTACCTCTGAAGATGTTTCGCACAGTCGGAGAAGAAACGTTAGGAAAAGTCTTCAGTGATGACTGCCGTGGTTTAATAACTGTGTTAGAAACCTTCTACGTAAACCAAGAGAGTCTCATCATAGAGTCAAGAGAAATCAAAACGTAGCAGAGAAACAAAAGCTGAACGACGCGACAATGAGTGCAAGGAGACCAATCGAAAAAGCGATCAGTGGGTTTTAAAGTAAAATTTTGTCAAATTATCTGATTCAAATTCCTAAAACGTCTTTGTTTTACGTGAAATCAGTAAGCGATTCGAAATCATCTCTTGAGTCAGTGACCATAGTTTCACCGCGCGAAACACAACGGAAAGAAGGCCTAAATATTGAATTCGGTCTTCCCAAACTGTTTCCCCGCGGAAGATCGTAATACAGTCACTTCTTTCAATCACAGTAGGAACGTGGAAATTTCAGATATTGAGACAACCGATCACGGGACAGAAATACAACGGTAGTCACCTAGTAGTGGAAAGGTATCAGGACCATATGAGATACCTGTAAGATTCTACGAAGATTACGCCAAAGACTTTGCGCCCCTTTGTAGGGGTAGTTTATTGTAGTTTCCTGCAGCAACGAAGGGTATTCAGCGAGTGGAAAATCGCAGGTCATTCCCATTTTAAAGACAGGTCTTAGGACAGCTGCGCATAGTTATAGGTCTATACAGTTGACGTCAATCTGTTTTAGAATTATGGAATATGATTATGCTCAAGAGGTGCTTTTGGAGAACGGAAATCTCCTCTATAAAAAACAACATGGTTTCCTCAAACAGAGATTTTGCCAAACTCTGCTCGCTCTGTTCCTCCATGAAACCCATAGCCCTGTAAACAACGGCGCTCAGTTGATTCCATGAGCCTCGACTTTGGGAAGGCATTTGACACCGTCCTGCAGTGCCATTTAGTGAAAAATACGAGCATACCGAGCATCGGACCAGATTTGCGACTGTATTGGACTTCTTTGCAGACAGAACGCAACACGTCACTCTAAGAGGACCTAGCTGGAGCGATCTTAAATGAAATGACCACACAAAACAAATAATAGAAAAAGCAAATGCCAGACTAACATTCGTAGGATGAATATTAAGGAAATGTAACTCATTCACGAAGAAAATGTCTAACCAGGCGCTTGGACTACCGATTATTGAGTATTGTTCATCAGTCTGGGACCCTCACAATTAGCACCTACAGGATAGACAGAGAAAATCTAAAGAAGTGCGGCCCGTTTCATCAGGGAATCGTTTGGTCGCTGCGAGAATGTTACAGACATGCCCAACATACTGCATTTGCAGACGCTACAAGAGAGGCGTTGCGCATCACGGTGGTTTTTACTACCGAAATTTCGAGAGAGAACACTCCGGGAAGTGTCGGACAACACATTACTTCTCCCACATAGATCTCTCGAAATGACCAGAACGAGAAATTCGAAACATTAGAGCTAAAAATAGAGGCTTACCGAAATCATTCTCCCCACACGACACTCGTGAGTGGAACACGAAAGGGGGAATGAGTTTGTGGTACCAGAAGTACCCTCCACTACATACTGTCAGGTGGCTTGCGGAGTATTGATGTAGATGTAGAACATCGATGGCACAGTGGCTGACAGACGGAACCCGAATTCTGGAGAGGCGGGGTTAAAATGATCGCCTTCTCATCCAGATGTAGGTCAACCTCGGTTACATTAAGAATTAATCATGGTTCTGGCTGGAATGATATGTTCGAAAAGATGTAGTCGATGTATCAACTAATTCTTTCCCTTTCTGACCCCTCTATTGACCTCTTCGACGACAGGACATCGAAGTATAATATTCCTTTGACCACTCACTGGAAGAAGTGGTTCAAATTGCGTTGATTAGAAATACACTCTGTGGAAAAGTAACCGCATTTTTTTATCCAAAACTCTTCTACTGCCAAGATTTCATTTTTTTACGTCTTCATAAGGAATTAAGCACAGAAAACCAACACAGGTGTTGGTGTGGTGAACTATGATGGTTCCAAACTTAAATTATGAGAAACCCAAGAGTTGTCACAGACGAAGCCTACAGGCAGTGGTACATAGCCGTAATCCACCAATATCATTTATCAACAATGGATGGAGAATGTGATGAATTTTTGGGCACATTCCCGACCTTTGGGTGAAAAACTCGAAATAATTAACTGCGATAAACGACAGCCGGCCGCGGTGGCCGTGCGGTTCTAGGCGCTTCAGTCCGGAACCGGGTGACTGCTGCGGTCGCAGGTTCGAATCCTGCTTCGGGCATGGATGTGTGTGATGTGCTTAGGTTAGTTAGGTTTAGGTAGTTCTAAGTTCTAGGGGACTGATGATCTAAGATGTTAAGTCCCATAGTGCTCAGAGCCATTTGAGCCATTTGAACCATAAACGACAAAAGAGTTCGGGTTGCTAAATTAAAGATATGAAATATGTATTAATGTGTGAGACAGTTTTTGCGAAATAATATCCCACGTGAAAAAATTCACACCCAATTAGTTCACCGATCGGGTTTCCGAGTACGGAAATTTTAAGAGAGGCTTACGTGGGAGAGTATAGATAGGGATAACACACTACGAGATGGAGTGTGACCTGTTACAAATTTATTTGTCCTTGGAAACGAGCAAATCAGGAAAGAATGATTGACAGACTAACGCAAGTAGGAATTAGTGAAGTAAAATGTAAAGCAAATGTTCTGTCGAGCTGCATACCTGCTAATAAAACATTAGTGGACGAAGCAACAGACGTACTTAGTTCTACGAATGCGAAAGAAGTCAACAGGATAAGCTGTTATGGGAAACATATGGACGATCTTGCTGTTTCCATAACTGTAGTCCACCGCCACTACTTAGATCGTAATGCTAATAAAGAAACAGTGTGAATATATGATGAAATATTGGATTGTGTGTGAAATTAGGTATCTCTTGGACAATGGAAAGTTATAATGAGGTAAGGGGCTGGCTCTGAGCACTATGGGACTTAAAAGAAGGTAAGAAAAGTTATGCGTACGTATTAGGAAAATTACGCCGGGGGAAAACAATGAGAGCGGGTAAACTCTTTTGAAGTTCGGCAACACAAGAGAAGGAACACTTGGAAATGTTCAAGAATCCACCATCAAGGCGAAGAAGGTATGAAGAACACATGAAATATTTCAGACCATGGGTAAATAACGGAAACTGAAAAAAACTAGTTACTAAATGGCAACCCATTAATGTAGAGCCGCAACTTACTTGAACTGAGGAAGGAAACACTTAACGAAATTGAAGGAGAGATCTTCATAGGGAATATTGATAGTGGGAACTGAAAGACTTTTTTGTACAGGAGAGTAAATGTATTAACCTACGAAGTATAAGTGTAAAGACACATTGTACAGAACAAAAGGCAGGAAGATTCAGAGGAGAACAACGAATTTCTCTTCTGTGGAAAAGAGCCGTGTCGCACTCAGGAGAAAAGAACATAGAAGGAGGCTGATTTGAAACAGAAACGTGATCCATTAATGCGGCGATAGTGTTGTAGGGTACTGATAATCAGACCCATACAGCACAGTAACATTGCAAATTAAGTAACCGTGTGGCCCGCGGTTTGAAGCCATATTTATGCATCTACCACCCAACAGCCGAATCCAAAAACGTCATCTAACTTTAAGATCTTCTTAAGAGCGTAGTCTTCCCTGTCAGTAACAAACAGAAGTACTAGTAAAGTCAGTAATTTTTGAAGATGTACCTAATTTTAACTCATGAAGGTGAACTCGACCGTGTGTGAAGTGAATGTGGCCGCTTACCTTAAGAGTCAGAAGGGAGGTAGCGGGGCCACTGGAGAGTCAGGATGTGTGAGAGGGGGAATGTTTTTTGGCAACTCAAGGACCTCCTGTCGATCAGTTACTACGGTATAAATTTTGACACGTAACACTGATTCGTGGATGCGCAGTCGTCTTCAAATGCAGCACATATTTGTAGCAAGTAATATGAAATTAAAATAAGGCTTCTGTAATACAGCGAAATGAGTGGAAGAAAAATTAGATTTATGGTCTTGTATCGTGTTGCATAATGCATTAAAATATAGGTGCAATTCCTGTTATTAATCAGTTATACATCCGGACACACAGAAAATAAAAACTTGGCCAGACACACTGTCACTAACTTGTGGGCGCTGAGGGCGCCAGCAATCTGAAACAGAGAAAAGTCGACGCAGAGCGTTCCGAATGGTGCCGACTTTTAACGATCAGCATGAAGCCAGTCTATAATGCCCTTGCTACAGCTACTCTGTTGGGGACTCATAATAAGTTAATTTGTGTAGAATACAAATTATTGAAAGGATCGTTGCATATGCGTCCCGAGGTGCCACTGCATAATGTCAGTATTGCATCTTTAGCAAAAATCTTCGACGACCATTGCTTTGGGATCTAGTGAAATTGGTGATTGTTAAAATAACTACAATACCTATTTTCTGGAAAACATTTGTAGACAGAATTCTTGGACATGGTGTTGAAAGAGACGCGAGCTGAAAGATATTTCACATTCAAGAAGTATTTACCACAAACGATAGAGAATCATTTATTGAATGACGATGAGTACTCAAAATATTCAAATGTATGTGAAATCTTATGGGACATAACTGGTAAAGTCATCAGTCCCTAAGCTTACGCACTACTTAACCTAAATTATCCTAAGGACAAACACAGACACCCATGCCCGAGGGAGGTCTCGTAACTCCGCCGGGACCAGCCGCACGCTCCATGACTGCTGCGCCTAAGACCGCTCGACTAATCCCGCGCGATGAGTACTTAATGAATACCGATGTGAAAGGAAACGGACCAGGAAAGAGTTCTGACTTAACGTCTGGCATTTCAATAAAGAATAAATGAGGTAACTTCACTTTATCTGCGGATGCAAGGGGAGCCATAAAAAAGTTTAGATAGTTTCAAAATTAACAGTTTATGAGTAGTATAGCAACAAGACGGGTACGTAATCATGGCCGGTTTAAGGCCCAAGAGACACAAGAGAGGCATCGGACGCTCAGCCGAAAGGGGTGTCGCAGGCGTCCATGCCCACAACTTTTGTACAATGCAGGATGTATCATAATTAGTAGTGAAACTGACCCGGATGAATGCCTGTTTCACTAAATTTTTATTAACTTATTTATTGTAGCTATAGACAACAGTGACCATACAGTCAGTAGTGGTTACAACAGTACCATGTTAAAGTAAGGGCAGAATTGAGAGTGAATAATAATGAAGATTTGACGTACAAACATATCTCCTTAATGTAAAATAGAAACACGAAATGACGAGCACCATACAAATGGTTCAAATGGTTCTGAGCACTATGGGACTTAACTTCTGAGGTCATCAGTCCCCTAGAACTTAGAACTACTTAAACCTAACTAACCTAAGGACATCACACACATCCATGCCCGAGGCAGGATTCGAACCTGCGACCGTAGCGGTGGCGCGCTACCAGACTGTAGCGCCTAGAGCCACCACGGCCGGCGAGCACCATTCAACCAGCAGTAATTACGCTAGTGCCAAGTTAACACAGTTGTAAATTTCACAATAGAACAATGATGAAGATTTTAAGTACAAATGTATTTTATTAAGGTAAAATAAGATCACAGTATTACGACCCAGTTTTCGAACCGGACTGTTTCCATGGGAAGACGATATTCACAGCACCGGGAGGACGATATGCACACAAACTTCTAAGTTTAAACTTGGACAGTGGCATCGACTACAGATATAATTTCTAAATGCAATGTGAGGATGAGATCCAGGATAACGTATAGTTTAAAGCTGGATATCATCATACGAGCAAATTGCACTTATATACAGGGTGCTCAGAATCAGTCTGAAAAGTTTGTTGGGGTTTGTAGGGTAGGTTGGGCTGAGAAATAATTGCTAAAAATAAAGTTCGATACGTTACGCCGTGTCTGAGTTAATTAGCTTTGAAGTTAGCGTATGAGGCCGTTGCGCGGGCAATTTCATGCAGTCGGCCGCAGAAGGTGTCGCCCAACGCCTTCTTCATTTGGTTTCCTAAAACCAAACAAGAGAGCTATACAAAAACTGTACATGAGGTGGTGGTACGGATCGAACCCGAGCCAACGGCTTAGCAGTCTCGTACACACCATCTTTACGCTGTGAGAACAACTGATGGTAATTGTATCTGGGTATCTGGCAGAGCTCATGAATCTGTGTGCGCAGTGGTCTGATTGACTAACATCTATGCTAATTAACTCAGACACGGCGGAACATATCGAACTTTTCTCCTAAGAATGATGTCTTAGCGCAACCTTACAAGATTTTTAAACTGGCTCTGACCGCCGTGTGTATCACACCCGTAAGGTACAGTAGATACACTGGTGCGTAGGGATGACCCTTTCAAGCAATTTTCTGTACAAGACCGCTTCAGCGGCCACATGCTCGAACTTGCTGTCTTGTCTAGTGAGAAAGGTTTCCGTTTTGCACTGCAGCGTATCTTGCAAGAGCCTTCTATTTTCTTTTAATGTAACACGCGGTGCTCACGCTGTGACTCCGTCTTCATTACCTTACATGCCTTTACCTCTGCAATTGAGGTATCTCTGAGAAAGCCTTCTCTTTCTTATACCTGCACAACCGTATTAGCAAGTCTCAAAATTGTAATAAAAATCTCCACCGGATGAAGCTCACACTCTTGCTCCGTCTTCATTCTGATCCGTTCCCTGCAGATCCACAGGCTTCCGGTGTCATAATGGATTAAGATTCCATGTTCTTTGAAAAAATCTCAGCCCACTGTTATGTCAGATGGAAGATCTACGTCTGCCCAAATTACATGGAAATGATGCCTCACCTGCATTCCGTTTCTAGTTCTTAATTCGAGAATTACAAGTCCCTCTGTCCTTGCAACCGTATTAGAGATTCCCCGGAACCTAATATATTCGACTGGTTTACACTTTCCGCTGTTTATCAAACCGCTTCCTGTAACTAGGCATTTCTGCACACCACCATCCACGAGAAACGTCAGACAATTAGTAATGCCTTCGTGACAGAACAAATAACATAAACTCGTTTGCACTTTCGCAGTCGAACGTTAATATCTTCCTAGATAAGGCGTAAGACGACTGCATTCTTACGCCGTTACTTGATTTTCCTGGTTTTTACTTCTGCTCTGTGCATTCTGTGCGTCGCAAACATTTTCTGGGCTGTCTCATGCGTAATGACCCTATTTTGTGCGATTAAAACACATTACGGACTTCAAATGCACAATTGGGCCTCAACGACTTGGTGGATTACATTTTGAGAACCTCACTATACGTGATTGCTCCTTTTCTCTACCTTTTCTTGATACGACCTGCCCCACTTCTCTTACTGTTTTATCTGCACGACACTCTCGTGGCACGCGGTCTGGCTTCCCACACTTGGTGGCTCTACTCTCAGTCCGCGGTACCACACCACCACCTCAGTCAGTCACCTTTTCTCCGGCTAATGCTACTGTGCTCTCCTATGTTGGAGCTATCTGCATAGCCTCTGCTAACATTAGCTGTTCACCTCAAACACGCACTATTGTCTTTATCCTCTCATCGTAAATCCCTTGGATAAACACTCCTCAGATTAATTTCTAAATGAGATTCTCGCATTCCCTGAAATGACGCTGCATGGTATACAATGTTCGGCTCCGCTGAGCTAACTTTCCTCACGTTCTTACTGTCTTGTAAACATTAGACATATCTAGAAGTCAATTATCCTTTCACTAGTATAGTCTTCTACTAATATCTTCTACTAATACAGCATGCACATTTCGCCAAGTGGCGCTTCGATCTCTGACTAATAACTTGCTATGTGCTGGGCCCATTATTTTAGTTGTAATAATTTTCAAAAGAATATTATGCTTCTGTGGGTCTATGAGTTCTAACGCAACAATAGAACTGTCAAGGAACTTATTTAGAGTGTTCTTAGTACCACCAAACGACTGTAGTATTGATTTTAGCACATCTGACAAATTAATGAATTTCCTACTTTGTAACTCAGGAGGGTCAGAGGCGGCGCTGGAAACATTATCTCCGTCTCGTTACACGCCTGGTAGTCTTTTAACTTACCATTGGAAATCACATGGTTGCCGTTGCTCTTGTGTCCCGTCTCCTGCTAAGTGTTGCCCATGTACCGCCGCCGCAGCCGCTGGTGTCTGCCCTCCGCTGCCTGACACCACCGCCTGTACCCTGGTGCGTCTGTCTGCGCTGCGGCCGCTGCCGGCTGCCATCACGCCGTGTGTCCCCTGCGCCAGTGCCAGTCGTTGCCCGTGCCGGTGCACCGCCTCTGTGGCGGCTGTAAGCCCGCACTGTTCGACGCAGCTCATCCAGCGACTCCGCGCTGCCCGCCGTGGCTGCCGGCTGTCCTCGCGCCGTCGTCCGCACCCTCGCGCTGCCATCAGCCAGCCTTCCCCTGCCCACTTTGCGGGATGTCCTCCTCGACTCCGGGCGCCGTCCGTCCTCTCTACTGAGACTGTACCATCCCTGGCCGCCTTCTTGAAAGTCCTCCTTGTCCCAAGGCACCGTCAGTTGCTGGGCTAATCCCTGCTTCTTCTGCTTTCTTCGAGCACCTCCTTCTTCTTCTCAAAAGCGAGATCGAAACCTTCTGCTTTATCTGTCCTAATTCCTTGCCCTGCCACGGGCCTATGTTCGGATTTTTCAAGGAATGCAAAAAGGTTCCTCAGAACCGTTCCGTCGTCTTACATGCGTCACGCTGAGCAGTTTCGATATTCCTAAGAGAGGTGATCCATTACCTGACCTAGCCCCACACCTGGCACCATAAAAAACCCATATATATCGCGTCCAGCGATCGGTCTAGACGCTCAGTGGCGTTGGAGACTGGAGAAGGTCCGACCAGCCAAGTAATGTGGAGATGGCTAACTGGATCTTCGAAAGAGCTATGGCACTACGTCGGGAAATAATAGAACAAAGACAAAACTTGAATAACTACAGTTTTTAATGCTCACTGGAGCAAGAATTGGATAATGACTGGAATGAAAGTACGCTACTGCTGACAGCAAACTCTCAGGGAGGTAGGTACACGTCTAAGCACTAGCGTGAGCATAGCCAGAGAGAATACTGCAAGTCCAGGTCCCGGACCTGACCTTCACAGACGGCCCTGTTAGACCACTGTCTGTACTCAAATCTCTTGATGACGGTGCATCCACCTTCATACTGTGCTGTAGGCCGCCCCTTGCACACTGGCGCTTCCGACCTCCACCCTGTGTGGTTTCGTTTGACTATATATGGTCACCGCCAACGCACTGCCGTGCCTCGTCGCTTTCCACGAGAGCTCGCGTGGTACCTCGTGACTCCGGCCTCCGGCCAACGTCCATACCAGCGCTCTCCCTGTGGCGTCTGCTTTTGTACTCCGAGTACTTTCGAGAAAACTGCTACTGTTCCATTGTTTTTCAGGGGCTGCATTTTTTAAATGTGCAAGATTGGTACACACCAACATGACATGATTCAATTCTCCTACTGCCGTTTGGTCGTAATCGCAGTGTCTAGAAGTGATCATTTTTAACCGGTGTAGGTGGACGAGGTAGCGCTCTTGTCCCTACATCATGCGAATAATAGAAGTCACATGATGCCTATTAAGCTTCACTGAGACGAACCACGGTCGAGCAAAGACAAACGGTTTTGTGGCCAGCTGGTAGTCACCCGTAATAGTGCCATTCACATTTCCAGTCATGATAAGCAGCTTTCTTAATTTCGATTTGAGATCAATAAAAGGGATCGGTATTGGATGTAACTGTCCTTCCGTAATGCCCCTCTTGGTGAGGCGGTCAATAGCTTCAATATGCATAATGTCATGGTAACCTTTTCATCCAGATTAAGTGGACGTCTATGCCCAATGTCGGTGCATCTGTTCCGACCTCCAAGCCATACAACTTATCAGATACCGGATGGTGTAGTTTCTGCAACACGCTTTGGGGGTCCGTGAGAATTAGTACGAGCTTGAAAAGCTGTGAGCGACAATAAAGGCCCCCCTGACGTCCAGTAACTCCTCCGCGTTGATAGACGATAAGAGCAAGTGCAAAGACTTGGTAGGTGCCGCATGACGGAATGAAGAAGATGCATCCCACACCTGCCTCAGTTTTAGAGCCATCCTTATAGATGCAAGCGGTACTGTGGCCAGTGTCGGGAAGGAAATGCTCTACGACGAGAATGATGTTAGTCCCCGTTCTGAATGCGCACAGCATGTGCGACGCCGCTGCTGGATTGAAGAAAATACCGAACGAAGAAAGAAAGCAAGAGAATTTCGAATCTTATAGAACTAGTGGCAAGAGATGTCGAGATGTTGCCGTTTCTCATAGCTAGGGACACGTAGGGGAGTTCAGTTCATTTTTATTCAGTGAGGTGCTGTGTGAACACCCATAAATGTACCATCAACCTCCCCTATACACCTTCCGCGATGTCCTCCACGACTTCTCCGTTCGTCCGTTGTTACTGAGGCTGCACCACCCGTGGCCGCCTTCTTGGATGTCCTCCCTGTCCCCAGGGACCGTCTGCCCCGGCCTCTTCTTCTATCTTCAGGCACCTTCTTCTTATCCTCAAAAGCTAATTAGGTATCCTCTTTCTTTTCCGTCCTGGCTCATAGCTCTGCCGCTGGTCTTAAGGGAAGGACAATCAGTTATCGAAGACCGAATGAAAAAGAAATGTATAGGACAAAATCTGCAGTCGTATGATTAGCGTGATTGCAGACTCTTCTACCAGCAGTGCGTTGATGGGATTTAATTTCATGGCTCCAAGAACAAGACAAAGCATCCTATAATGTAGGGCATCGAGTTTGTCCAAAGTTGATTTCGTTGCGTTGGCGTAGACGATGCTGCCATAATCGAAGACAGAGAGGAACAAGACTTGATGAATTTTGATGAGAAGCAATTACCATAAGGACTGTCAGGTCGGCCGGCCGCGGTGGTCTAGCGGTTCTAGGCGCTCAGTCCGGAGCCGCGCGACTGCTACGGTGGCAGGTTCGAATCCTGCCTCGGGCATGGACGTGTGTGATGTCCTTAGGTTAGTTACGTTTAAGTAGTTCTAAGTTCTAGGGGACTGATGACCATATATGTTAAGTCCCATAGTGCTCAGAGCCATTTTTGACTGTCAGGTCAATTCCCCACTAAACTCCATCAAGCATCCGCAGTATATTCGCAGTGTTTTCCATCTTGCCTATGAGGTACACTACGTGGCACGTCCACGTCAGTTTGCAATTGAGATAGAGGCCAAGTATTCTAGCAATTACTGAACGGGAAACATGCACAGCCCAAGTTAAGTTTGATGAGAAGAAATTCCACCTTTTCGTCGTATCACTACCGGAAATTTTTCGGGTGACACAGTCTATTTCCTAAATCCCATGTGGCCGGCATTTCACATACGTCATTAAGCCATTATTTCTACTCCAAAAAGCACTCAAACTGGGCGTACATACAAACGTCGTCCGAGTACTGAAGAACTTCGATGTTGGAGCTAAATAGAGTCTCTAGGTTTGAGAATACAGAGTGTATAGCAGGGGACACAATATCGCATCCTGATGGAAACGATGAGACACGATGCGAGGGTCATAAACTCGTGGTTCTGGTCATGGGCACATACGGTACGACAGCCGAGCAAACCATGTATAATTCGTAAAAGGCTCACCGGAAAGTGTAGCAGTATTAGTTTGTTAATCAGCTCAGCTATCATTACGTTGCCATAGGCCCTCACGAAATCAATAAATAAAGAATTCAGATACCACAGAATGATATTTTCACTCTCCAGTGGAGTGTGCGCTGATATGAAACTTCGTGGCAGATTAAAACTGTGTGGCGGACCGAGACTCGAACTCAGGACCTTCGCCTTTTGCGAGCAAGTGCCCTACCAACTGAGATATCCAAGCACGACTCAGGCTCCGTCCTCACAGCTTTACTTTCAGCAGTATCTCGTCTCCTATTTTCCAGACTTCACAGAAGCTCTCCTGCGAACCTTGCAGAACTAGCACTCCTGGAAGAAAGGATATTGCGGAGACATGGCTTAGCCACAGCCTGAGGGATATTTCCGGAATGAGATTTTTCACTCTGCAGCGGAGTCTGCGCTGATGTGAAACTTCCTGGAAGATTAAAACTGTGTGCCTGACCGAGACTCGAGCTCGGGACCTTTGCCTTTCGCGGGCAAGTGCCCTACCAACTGAGCTACTCAAGCACGACTCAAGACCCGTCCTCACAGCTTCAATTCTGAAAGTATCTCGTCTCAGTTGGTGGAGTACTTGCCCGAGAAAGGCATAGTGCATAGTGAAAAATCTCATTCTGGAAACATCCCTCAAGCTGTGGCTAAGCCATGGCTCCGCAATATCCTTTCTTCCAGGAGTACTAGTTCTGCAAGGTTTTCAGGAGAGCTTCTGTGAAGTTTGGAAAATAGGAGACGAGTTGCTGGCAGAATTGAAGATGTGAGGACGGCTCGTGAGTCGTGCTTCGGTAGGTCAGATGGTAGAGCACTTGCCCGCGAAAGTCAAGGGTCCCGAGTTCGAGTCTCGATCCGGCACACAGTTTTAATCTGCCAGGATGTTTCATTCAGACACCCGTTAGTCAGCAACGTTTTTTCAGTGTACATAGCAAGAGAAGTAGTTTTGTCAAAGGTACTTCTTCCCTTATGAAAACCTCATTGCATCCGAGGGAGGATGTCCTGATTTTCTAACCACCATTCGAAGCGTAGCTCGAGGAGACGTTCAAAGGTCTTACACATACATGACGACAGTGCAATCGGAGGATACGATATCACTTGACCAGTCTTTCCGAGGTTCCAATATGTAGAGTAACATTTTGGTCGCCCAATCTGCTTGAATGTTCCCGTCCATGAAAATTTAATTGAAGACGCTCACGAGCGCGCGTTTTGCATTGGCGGAGAAAAGGCTTACCACGGAGAGATTGGTGGTATCCGGTGATGCGTCCGTTAAGCACGTCAGAGCACTGTGTAGTTTGGCGAGAGAGAATGGGTTCGTTAAACTATCTAGAAGGGAGTCTGCAGAACCGGCCGTCGCGGAATCTTCTGTTTTACGCAACGTTCGTGCTATAATGTTGACAAACGAGTCTGTCCAGGTCTGCAGCCGCTTGGGAGACACATGTTTCCGTTTGAGAGAGGAAATCACTGTCCAGATCGGTCCGTAGGAGGAGTTCTTGCATAGTTTTTCGCAAAGTTTTCTCCAGTATCCTATTTCGCGAATCTTGAGAAAGCCCTTAGTAGCTGCATCCATTCGTTGGCAGCCAACGTGGTTCTCCCAGGTGGTACGCCATTTAAGTGGACTGCAAGCCAACCTCCTTTGCACCAACCGACGCTAACAATCTTGAAATATCAAATCAAGCACCTTTCAGCCGTCTACATTTCCAAATTGTCATTTTATTCGGCTACCAGTTTCGGCGATATTACGCCATCTTCAAGCCCCGTGATCGACATGCAGGAAGACTGCAACCTCGGTTCTGTCCAAAACATGGGCCAACATTCAAAGACCGGTATCTGTAGATTTTCGAGACAGCAATCATTTCAAACATCACCTGCCGGCCTGAAGATGGCCAATGAAGATATACATTGGTAACGTAACACATCGTGGGTGGGAGAATGACGATCTATTAATAGCAGGATGCACAATAGAGGAAGATAAAGCAGTATCTCTCCTAAGACGCAACATTAAATATTATAACCAGAGCTAGAGAGAAACCAGAAGTCGGTTACAGAAAGTGAAAAAGTTTTCTAGAACATAAAATATTTACCGGTACGTAAATTTCATATAACATTAAAAACGATGTTCTAGAGTAAGGCCTAATTTGAAAGAGAAACTGTGCATTTCAAAAACTACAGAAGAAGGAAACTGACAGGTTTGAGATGTACTGCTACTGAGTATTGAGGAGTGAAACGCGCACACGAAGTAGAAAATAAAAATGAACAGTAAATAAAAGGCATGGAGTAAAATCTGCGAAAAACCCATATCATAAGGAGAGGTGGCTATCAAGAATAATGGAAAGAGAAAAATTATGTAGGTTGAAAGGTATGTGCTGAGATTCGATCAGGATAGAGCGAGTGAAAAATGTCGATAGTTCCCAACCGCAAGGTTGGACGAGTAGTACATCTTCGAGTAGTAAGATATTTGACAGCTAACATAGCTAGGTGCATGCGGTAAAAGTTTGAGTAGTTTTGAGGAGATGCGCAGAGACAGCAGACGTGTTTCGAGTCGGAGCTAGATGCCTGCAGGAGGCAGCCGGGTCGTGACAGCATCAAAGTAAGAATTGGCGCTACGCACCTAATAAGCTATATATTGAGCGAAACTCGGTACATACCTGGGGAAACTAGAAAGAATAATTAATAAAATAGGTTTTCTTTGGTTAAATAATGTCTAAAAGCTAGATGGAAATCCCATTGTTGATGCAATAAGCGTTTTGTGAAACTTTCTCGTAAATCCATGCTATAGAAGTTTTTTTTTAGTTTTTCATATGTGCCTTAAAAGTTTGAATAATAAATATTTTTTAGATAAAATTAGAGTTTCATCTCACACCTTACGTCGTTCTCCGCATCCTGTGCGTGCATTGAACCAAAAGGTACATTAAAGTTCCCATGAGTAAAGCTAATAATTTCATTTATCAGGGTAAAATAATCTATACGCCATTGCACAGTTGGCAAATTATTCAGATCAGGACAGAATTTTTATTAAGTAACGAACAGGGCCAAAATTTGTAAAGTTATCTAGAATGACAATTTTATGCCATTGCACTACGGCTGAGTTGAATATATGTTTTATTATCGGCTAAACGGGAAGGAGTGCACGAGCTAAGTCCACAGACGCAGTCAGATGCAGGTTGGTGACTTTCATCTATTTTTACCACTAAACTTTCATGCAGTCAGATGTGTATTTTGAGTATTAATTTTCCAACAATATTTTCATGCAGTCAGATGCAAGTTTTGTTGAAGACTAAAGCAGTCACATGCAGTTCAGTCTAGTTTAAATTTTTATTAACAACACTTTCAGTGTAAGCAAAGATTAGTATTCGTAAACAGGCTTTTGAGGACGAGGGCTGTAATAAGAATGCAGGGATGGAAATAGCAATACGAACTTTGAAGAGATATAGGGCTGCATCTGAGTAATCGAAAATCTGATGACCAAAACAAGAGAAAACAACGATCCACATGATGCAAATTAACGAAATCTGCTAAATCGCGTAACACCAAACGGTTCGTGCTAAATCGTTTAACTAAATCCTTTGGGGTGTAAAATTAATTTTCGTTTCATTCCCACAGCGAGAAATCAATGAGGATTACATTGTGCTTGGAGGATTAGCAGAACACACCAACCGTTTTTACGACCCCGCAGAAATTACCATTGTTGTTTCCAGTCTGGAATAATGAAACCGCAATCGTATTGTACCACAGCTACTGTAACCTAAAATACATTTCACGCGTTTACTTTCCACTATGCTCAGATCCTTCCCTTGTAATTATTTCCACTATTGGTTTACTATTGTTTCGTCCTTAGTATAATTCCTATTAGTGTCAAACGTACGTAATTCAGTTGTGGTTTCTCCGTACCTAACATTATGATAAATTCACTAGCGATACTGCTAAAAGAGTACAGTCACCCAGAACAGTTGTAGGTTACCCATCTAATGACATCCAGGAGCTACATTTCGCATACTCATTTCGTACAAGTATTGAACGAAATTTAAAAAAATGAAAATGACGTGAACTAATCATTACGAACAGATCCTAAGATTCAAAGTTTAACACAGAAAGGCAACTATTACAGTTAGAAATTATCTTTGTCTTGAGGTAGCGTAATTGATGACGCACAGATATCTAGATTTCATTCATCCAGTATTTGAAAACGGTAGCACTTAACCTTACAAACTTTAGCAATAATTTCAAACATTCACGAAACATTTTCTCGCTGACTTCCCCCTAAGACAATAAAATGAAAAAACAGTTTATAGCTCACTACGTTTTCACTGTTCATGCAGCCAAAAATTAGCATCAGTCATGACGTTTCAGTACATTATTTTTGTACTACCGACTCTGTTTGCAACACTGTTTCCTGACAATATTCGCATATAACATTGAATGTGTCAAAAAAATTTTATCCTTGTATGGCACATAGTACAGGAAGCATGACGAAATAAACATTGAGCTATGCACTACAGAGCCAAAGAAATTAGTACTGTGGCCTAATATCGTGCAGGGCCTCGCGAGCACGTAGAAGTGCCGCAACACCACGTGGCATGGATTCGACTAATGTCTGAAGTAGTGCTGAATCTTGCAGGGCTGCTCATAAATGCGTAAGGGTACGAAGGAGTGGAGATCTCTTCTGAACAACACGTTGCAAGGCATCCCAGATATGCTCAATAATTTTCATGCCTGGGGAGCTTGGTGGCCAGTGGAAGTGTTTAAACTCAGAAGAGTGCTCCTGGAGCCACTCTGTAGCAATTCCGGACGTATGAGGTGTCGCTTTGTACTGCTGGAATTGTACTGCTGGAACCGTCCAGGTCAGTCGGAATGCACAATGGACATGAGTGAATGCAGGTGATCAGACAGGATGCACACGTACGTGTCACCCTTCAGAGTCGTGTCTAGACGTATCAGGGGTCCCGTATCACTCCAACTGCACACACCCCACACCATCACACAGCCGCCACCAGCTTGAAGAGTCACCCGCTTACATGCATGATCCACGGATTGATGAGGTTGTCTCCATACTCGTACACGGCCATCCACTCGGTACAATCTGAAACGAGATCCGTCGGACCAGGAAACATGTTTCCAGGCATCAACAGCCCAATGTCGGTGTTGACGGACCCAGGCGATTCATAAAGCTTTGTGTCGTGCAGTCATCAACGGTAGACGAGTGGGCCTTCGGCCCAGAGGGCCCATATCGATGCTGTTTCGTTGAAGGGTTCACACGCTTACACTTGTTGATGGCTCAGCATTGAAATCTGCAGCAGTTTGCGGAAGGGGTGCACTTCTGTCACGCTGAAAGATTCTCTTCAGTCGTCGTTGGCCCCGTTCTTGTAGGATCTTCTTCCGGCCGCAGCCATGTCGGAGATTTGATGTTGTATGGGATTCCTGTTATTCAGGATACAGTCGTGAAATAGTCGTACGGCAAAATCCCCACTTGATCGCTACCTCGGAGATGCTGTGTCCCATCGCTCGTGCGCCGACTATAACACCACGTTCGAACTCACTTAAATCTTTATAACCTGCCACTGTAGCAGCAGTAACCGACCTAACAACTGCGCCAGACACTTACATAAGTTTTGCTGACCGCAGCGCCGTATTCTGCCTGTTTACATATCTCTGTACTTGAATATGCGTGCCTATACCAGTTTCTTTGGCACTAATGTCTATGAAAAACTAGGTTTTTGCTGAAAATGGAGCGCAAATTAACCACAATGTGTTCATTCAGTGTTTCACAGTGGGAGCACTTAGCGACTTACAACACAGAAGCATAATTTCAAGCCTTTTCCTAGACTTTTCCTCGATTAGATGCTTAAAATCAGAGATTTAACGCATTAACTCGTTTGTGATCAGACGTTGAAGCTGTTTTGTGTATGGAAGATCGATCTTTAAAGAATCGTTGGCTAACGTATTTCATATAATTATTGACCAAACTTAAAAATTTAAAATGCTATCATCATCTTCCCATTAGAAAGATATAATCTTACGTTGCAGTTGTAACACAATAAATACAGTACGGTATTAAAGTTAGGAACCACGTATACGCCTTGAGAGAGCGTACCTCACTGTGGATTACCCACACTATATGGAAAAAAATATTTGACAATAAGAGCACATAGCTTCTTCCGACAAACTTGATACATAATTTTAACCCTGTCGAAACTTTTTTTTGGTGACACACTCAAAAAATTATGAAAGAAGAAGAAATAAATATCGCTTGCCACGTTTTCGTCGTTCATGAAGTAAATATTGAACATCGGGCATAATTCGTTACTCCTTCACTACTAAATAAATTTGTAACACGTTCTGTACACAGTATCCATATATTACAGTAACTGTACCTGCAAAATTGTATCACTGTACGGCACACAGTTCAGGAGAAATTTTTTTTTATTTATTTATTTCGACTTTAGGCAACACTGATGGTACAACCAGCAATAGCTTTAACAGCGTAAAATAAACGTAATACCCTTAATTGGGACAAAAATAACAGAGTAAGATTAGCTTAGAGATAACCAACAGACCATGGAGATCACCTTACGTACAGATTTATCCTTACAGCGTTTTCAAATGGTCTCTTGTTCAACATAATTTGAGTCTACATGTACATATGCTAATTCATAATTATGATTTCATAAACATCGGCATGCGTGAAAAATTAGCTTTTGCTTAACAGCGTTAGGTATTTGAAAGAAATGAGGTGTTGTGGCTGGCACTTTGATAAATGCTTTTTGGTTCAAATGGTTCAAATCGTTCTGAGCACTATTGGATTTAACATCGGAGGTCATCAGTCCCATAGAACTTAGTACTACTTACACCTAACTAACCTAAGGACGTCACATACATCCATGCCCGACGCAGGATTCGAACCTGTAACCGCAGCAGTCGCGCGGTTCCAGACTGAAGCGCCTAGAACCGCTCGGCCTCCGCGGCAGGCTAAATGCTTTTTACAGAGATTCTCAGAACCTCTTTGTATGAGCGCCGTGGATCTGATAGACCTGACAAACGTAGACAAAATTTAGCTACCACAAATGTATGCCATTATCTCGTGTAGTTCAACAACATAGCAATGAAATTTAACCACTGAGGGCAAAATGCTATCAGATATCCTCTCAGATTTGTTCAGATTGTTTTACTTTTCATTTCAGGCGACTACATAAAGTAATTTTCAGAAAATTTCTTCTACAAATAAATGTCTAATTTCGTACATCCAAAAGAAGTAGACCTTCAAACTGTTTGTTAGTAAAAATTTTGCTTTGTGTGACTAGTTTAAAAGTAACATACATTTTAACTGCAAAGTGAGTAATCATTTTACAAATAATTCCATACTAAAAATTAGCGTTTCGTTGACCCCAGGTTTTGAAAGCAATGGCTCTTATAAGAAGTAAACTAAAACCGAAATTTCATATTCGTCTAGAAAGGCATTAAAGTTTAAAAGCCGCACCATGTTCCAAAGTTCTCTCTTGATATCACAAGAACTCTTCAGAAAGTCGCGATTTTCTTAGCCCATTCTGTTGCTTCTTTTCTTTTAGACATTAGCAACTTCTGAGCAAAATGACTTATTGTCTATTAATTCATCTGTCGCCCATAATAGGTTACTCATCAATGTCTCATATTATTTTCTTTGTCTTTGCACCAGTAATAAATGTTACATTGTTAATATATTTAACTCTCGTAACATTTCCAACTTCCAACATTGATACAATGTCAACAGTATCCACTTCTGTAACTTTTGCTGATGCAATTATAGTCTTGGGATTGTTCAACCTTTCGGTGGGACATATATTTTCAACGAATCTTGTCTTGCCTAGGCTTTAAATTCTGGCATACCTGCCGTCATAACAGCTTCTACGACGTTATGTTTGTATTTTATGTCATCTATAGTCGTATGTTCTTTTTTTTGTATTTGGACCTCAGTTCAGAAAACAAACTATGTTTCAGATGCTCATCAGTAGCCAGAACATGAAAACCAGTATCCCATACTGTTTTCATGCAATTTTCTTTTCTTCTTTATTCTACTTCATTTCCCCATCCGGGCTGGCAGCAGCATATGAGCTGCTCTTCAGCCAAAAGACAATAATGATACACCAGAAGACATTTAAAATTACAAAGGAGAAAATACGGTGGACAAAAATATAAAAAAGGGGGAAAATAATGGAAGAGAACAGACAAAAGGGGGGCGACTGTAAAATGGAGATAAGAACCTTAAAAAAGTATTGTGAACAAAAAACTCACACTGGGACAATTAAAAGAACACAAGGCGAAGTATGGCGGCAGCAAAAAAGTATCGATGGATGGCGTAGCACATAACGATGACTGAAATCACTGACAGTAATACTACGTACACCTCCAGCACACAATTAAAATCACAGCTCTTGACAGACAGGAGAACAGCGCCAAACATATCACTGACATAGCACAATGATGACAATGAGCAAAACACAGGATCTTCCAGGGTCATGGAGATGATGGAGAAGGGAAGAAGGGCAGAAGTGGGGTAAAGGGAGGGGGGGAGAAGGGCGGGGGCACGTCGAACAGGGCTGGGGAGGGAAGGACGTGGGAGTGACACAGTTGATAATGTGGTGAAATGACTCAGGGTGGCGGAGGGGGGGAGGGAAGGAGGAAAATCCGCTCTTGGAGAAGGAGGGGAGAGGAAAAAGGGGGCCTTGGGCAGGGGAGGGAACAAGGCCAGGTTACAGTTGAAAGGAAGGGTAGATGTCACGGCGAAGTTCAACATCCAGGAGGGGGAGGTGCTGGAAATTGCCCTGATGAAAGAGATAGAGGGTGTGGAGGTTGAGAGAGGGAGGGATACAGCGATAGAGGTGTGGCAATGGGCGGTGGGTGGAGAGGAAGGAGGAAACCAGGGTGTGGGAACTGGCATGCCTTTAAGAGCTTGAATATTGTTTCTTTAACCATGCCACAAAACAATCGAGTGCAATTTATTATGTAGACTCTGAGTCAATCTTTAACACCAAGCGATTTCCAATCATTAAAAGGTTTACATTTTTGTAAGCACTAGATGTTCTGGCATAACCACAAATCCCGGAACGAAGACGAAGAAATAACACCAGACAACGTGGTAAGACGACGTCGGACAATGGTGAATGGAATAGGACCGCACCACGACAGGAGCGCTCTCAAACAAAAGTGAGTACAAGTGGCGCTACTACCAGCCTCTGCCGCTCATATCGGCTCAGTATACGGATATTAGAGAACATTAGTGGACAGTATAGGCTCAGTTGTAGACCGACACTTGCAGATCAGTTTTCAGAAACGTGTGTCAACTTGCAGGAACATTGTGTATAGCAAGAGCTCGGACATATGTTGTATGTCACCCATCGTTTTCGACATCTTTGTAAATACAACCTACTTATTGTCAATCTGCATTATAGAAATAAAACTAGTAATGTTATATGCCTGAATTATATAGCATTACAAGAACGCAGCATCCCTTAGGCAACCTATATGAGACTAGTGGGCAAGACACAACACTGGAGTCTCCATCACCAAGGCATATAACATATGGACACCACGTTTGTCGTGAGTATGGACTTCATGCCTGCTGGCACCATATACCCCATTTAATTGCCTTTTTTTCTTACTGTGTGTCTTTGTGTGCACGTTTTCTCCATTCATCTTCATTTTCGTCACAATTTGTTAGTGTTTTCCTCCTTGTAAAATGTCCCAAGCTTTACTTGTGTCGACAAAAATAACTGTTGTGACGTTATGAAGGGACTGATGACCGTTTACATCCACGTACTATTGCAGGAAAGATATGCTTTCAGAAACAGTACCTTCACCATCATTAATTATATGTATGATAGGTGTAGCCACATTCTCTCACAGACAATACTGAGATTCTTCAAAAGTAATGATGAAATGTTTGCAATGGCACAACATACGTTGGCACCTTCTCTTCCGTATGAGGATAGGTTAGAGAACTCTTCTCCACACCAGTGAAATGTTGAAGCCGCTAAGCACCTTCCCCTCTGCGCCCTCCCCCCCCCCCCTCCCCTTGCCCTAGCACAACACACATTGGTTTTGTTCCCTTGAATTATTGGTGAGATCAACAAAAATAGATCTGTAACTGGCGGTGAGGTGTTACAAACAAACTCCGTGCCTAACGGCCTCGGCATTTCGTGTATATTGTGCTGGAGCCTTAACTCTCTCTTGTCTTTACTGTTTAGGGGCGCATATTGTTTTAACAGTTTCCTGTCGTTTCTGCTAATCAGAGTTTTCAGGTGGGCGTTGGTGAGACTTTCTTTGATTTTGTCGTTTTTTAGATTGCTTGCCTTCCATATTTTTTGCCTTTGTGTCTACCAACATGCCCACAAATCGTGTACCGCCCCCCCCCCCCCCCCCACACGCTCTGGCGTCGCACCTGCAAGCGTTAGATGCCACCACACAGCTAATGCAGGTGTTCCAGTTTCAGACGCAGCAAATATCAACACTACTCAGCATGATACAGCAGCTACTCGCCAGTGCTGCGTACCCTTCAGAACAAGCACCACCTACTACAGTTGCTATACTACTTTTTCGACAGTTTTGTGACCAATAAGAGGAACAGCTCGAGTGGGTAGCGCAGCTGGAGACACATTTACTAACTCACAATACACCAGGTACTGTGAAACTTCCATATCTATTATCCATGGTAAGAAGTGCAGCGCTCAGGTTAATTCAAAAATTCTTTCCTAACGCCAATCCGAGTGAACTTGTGTATGACAGTGTTATCGCCTCTCTAACTAACTATTAGGACCAACAAGCGAATGTGGTAGCAGCTAGATATCCATTCTTTAATTGCAAAAAAAAAAAAAAAAAAGGTCAGAACAGGAGAACAGCACCAAACACAACACTGACATAGCACACTGATGACGATGAGCAAAACACAGGATCTTCCAGGGGCATGGAGATGACAGAGAAGGGAAGACGGGGTTAGAGGGGGGGGAGGAAGGACAGAGGCGCGTCGGAGAGGGCTGGGGAGGGAAGGACGTGGGAGTGACACAGCTGATAATGTGTCGAAATGACTCGGGGGGGGGGGGGGGGAGGAGGAAAATCCGCTCTTGGAGAAGGAGGGGAGAGGAAAAGGGGGCTCCTGGGCAGGGGAGGGAACAAGTCCAGGTTACAGTTGAAAGGAAGGGTAGATGTCACGGCGAAGTTCAACATCCGGGAGGGGGAGTTGCTGGAAATTGCCCTGATGAAAGAGATGGAGGGTGTGGAGGTTGAGAGAGGGAGGGATACAGCGATAGAGGCGTGGCAACGGGCGGTGGGTGGAGAGGAAGGAGGAAACCAGGGGGTGGGGACTGGCATTCCTTTTAGAGCTTGAATATTGTTTCTTTAACCACGCCACAAAACGATTGAGTGCAATTTGTTATGTAGACTCTGAGTCAATCCTCTTCGCCAAGTGATTTCCAATCATCAAAAGTTTTACACTTTTGTAAGCACTGGATGTTCTGGCGTAGCCACAAGTGCCGGAATGAAGACGAAGAACGCAACACTAGACAACGCGGTAAGACGACGTCGGCCAATGGTGAACGGTATAGGACCGCACCACGACAGGAGTGCCCTCAAACCGAAGTGAATACAAGGGCCGCTACTACCAGCCTCGGCTGCTCAGATTGGCTCAGTATACGGATATTAGAGGACATTAGTGGTTAGTATAGGTTCAGTTGTAGACCGGCTCTTGCGGATCAGTTATCAGAAACGTGTGTCAACTTGCAGGAACATTGTGTATAGCAAGAGCTCGGACATATGTTGTATGTCACCCATCGTTTTCGACATCTTTGTAAATACAACCTACTTATTGTCAATCTGCATTATAGAAATAAAACTAGTAATGTTATATGCCTGAATTGTATAGCATTACAAGAACGCAGCATCCCTTAGGCAACCAATATGAGACTACTGGGCAAGACACAACATTGGAGTCTCCATCACCAAGGCATATCACATATGGACACCACGTTTGTCGTGGATATGGACTTCATGCCTGCTGGCACCATATACCCCATTTAATTGCCTTTGTTTCTTACTGTGTCTTTGTGTGCACCTTTCCTCCATTCATCTCCTTCATTTTTGTCACTTCTTCTTAGTGTTTTCCCTCCTTGTAAAATGACCCACGCTTTACTTGGGTCGACAAAAATAACTGTTGGTACATCATGAAGAGACTGATGACCTATTTACATCCACGTACTATCGCAGGAAGGCTATGCTTTCATAAACAGTACCATCACTATCATTAATTACATGTATGATAGGTGTAGCCACATTCTCTCACAGACAATACTGAGACTTTTCAAAAGTAATGATGACATATTTGCAATGCCACAAAATACGTTGGCACCTTCTCTTCCATATGAGGACAGGTTCGAGAACACTTCTCCACACCAGTGACATGTTGAAGCGGCAAAGCCCCTTCTTCTACACCCCCCCCCCCTCCACCCCACCCTCTCAAACCCCTTACCACAACAGACACTAGTAGTGTTTCCTTGAGTTATTGGTGAGATCAACAAAAATAAATCTGTATCTAGTTATTGTTGAAATGATAGTTTTTTATTTTGAAATAAATCCCAAACACACAATACTTTGCAATAGAAATACATTGTCTTTTCCTAGCGTTAGATATTAAATTAACAAACAATTCTTTTCCATTTAAGCTTACAGATGGTATATTTAAATCCGGACTTAGTGGCAATAGAAAGGACTAGATTAGCTTCAGTAAAAATGCCCTGCCTATGAACTTAGTGGAAAGACTGAAAATATAAATTTTCTATATTTTTCTTATTCTAGTAACGTTACTTTTCAGTTCTCTGACGTGTATGTTATTTCACTTTGCATCGGGAAGGTTGAGAAGGAAGTACAGTTAGGTGGCACAGTGGTTTTCACACTGCACCTGCATTCGGGATGGCGACGGTTGAAACCAATGTCCGGCCATCTTGAGTTAGGTTTTCCATGATTTTCCCAAATTGCTTCAGGCAAATGCCAGCACGCTTCCCTTCAAAGGGCACGGTCGCCTTCTTTGCCCATCTTTCCCTAATCCGATGGAACCTATGACCTCACTGTTTGGTCTCCTCCCACAAATCAACCAGCCAACCAATAAGACCCTGTATAACAGCCTAAATTGTATGTTAATGCAAAGAAATTCAACACTAAGTAGTTAAATTTTAGATAACTTTCTATTAAAGTATAGTCGGTTGAAAATTATTTTACTTTGATTCAGTTATCCCAAACAGACTAAATATTCGATGACCAAATATGAAACTGGCATCACTGTGTTCTGCAAGGGATACACGACGTTTTCAGTTAAGTTTTATTTGCGGCAGCAAATTATGAAGAGGATTTAGAGACAAATTACGAAATGTAATTTTTAAGACGTTACTAAGTTTTCGACATGCATGATACGTTTTTGTTAGTGAAACTAGGTGAAGACATTTATGCAAACGAAGTCTTAAGAATACATAACATTTTGATCTATTTGATATCGTATCCCCGCCAGATTTTTCTAATAAGTTACATAACATGCACAATGGTCATCTCACCCGTCAAGTACTAACGGGTAGCCCGTAAGGATTGTTTCCGAGAAATAGGTTTATTGTTAACCTTTGGTATCTGGCTACTTATTTCTAAAGTAACAACAAATAAGTTTTATGCGTGTTTATCACGCTGAGAAGACATGATCTAAAGAGACCAACCGTTATTGGGAAAGAGAACAAAAGCAAAACATGAATAATATGTCAGTGTTTTATTCTAAACGTAATATTTGGTTTGTGTGATGCAAACTGAACTCCTAAGGTGAGTTTAATTTTTTGTATTATTCATAAGGCAGAAAAAGTTCATTGGGCGTTATCTGTTGAACGGCCTTCATAGTAAAATGTCGAAGCTTAAGGATAAATAATTTTGAAATATAGCGGCATGTCATTGCAAATTTTTCCAAACCTGTAGTTGAATCCGCCTGTGCTCTAGTTGAATCCGCCTATGCTTAATTTCTCTGGTGGTAATGGAAAAACTCCACTGACGTCAATCTCGTCGCTGTGATGGGTGCTTTCAGTGTCACTTTCGCTGTCGTTGTTGCTGTTGTTATATTTTAATAAAATGATCATCTCCCCTGCTCAATTTTCCGAAACAGATTCATTCTGCCATGCACTTTCCATGATGCTCTGCATAAGTTAGGTGGCTTCCTTTCAGTCTTCAAGGTTGAACAGTTAGTTAGGCTACCCCAGTGGAAATACTTCAGATCTTGTAGCAACAAAGGGGCGTGACCTTATCGACAGTGTCAGTATAGAGGCAAGGATTAGTGATCATGATGTCGTCATAGGGACAATGGTTACTTACTTTAATAAATACAATAAGCAGACTAAGAGAGTATTTATGCTACAAGGAGCAGATAAGCAGTTGTCAGCATATCACATAGACAATCAGTGAGCATAATTTAGTTTCACTTTGGTGGAATATGAGGGAATTATTGGCAATAGTTAAACTTACTGTAAATCGCTCGGTGAGTAACTATGTATTGTGTAAATAGATTAAGGGTGGAAAAGACGCAACTTGATTTAATGATGAAATCCGGAAAATGCTGAAGAAGCAGAGACTGTTGCACTTTCGGTTCAAGAAAGAACGCGCTAATGTCAACAGCCAAAAGTTAGTAGAAATTCGTGCATCTGTAGTACTGTTGATGCGTAAATCATACAATTACATCCGCCGTCACACCTAAGTGAAAGATCTTGCGAGAACGAGAGAAAATTCTGATCTTACGTAAGATTAATGAGCGAGCAGAAAATTTCTTTGCAGTTACTCGTTAACCAGTCCGGTGTCGCTAGAGAAGAAAGCAAAAGGAAAGCTGAACTTTTAAATTCGCGTTTAAGAAATCATTCACACCGTAGGATCGTATAGACATACTGTCGTTTGACTGTCGCACAGACTCCTATATGGAAGAAGTAGAAACAGGCATCCCTGGCATAGAGCAGCAGCAGCTGAAAGAGTTGAAAACAATTAAGTACCCAGGTCCGAATGGAATACCAGTTCCGTCTTACAGAGCGTGGGCTGCAGCATTGGTAACTTACTTAGCTTGCCTTTATGGGGTACACTGCTGCGCCATTATGACCACCTACTTAATGAGTTTGGCACGGATAACACCGATGACGCATCGTAACACGGAAGCAATGAAGTGTTGGTACGTCGCCGGAGGGAGGGTCACATAATTCCCGTAAATTCCGGGTAGGACGGCGATGAGCTTTGACGTCACGTTCAGTCACATGTCAGATGTCTTAGAACGGGTTCTGATCTGACGATCTGGGGGGCGGTGACTGAGGGCAGCACATCAATTGAAACTCGTCACTGTGTTCCTCGAACCACTCCATCACACTCATGGCCTTGTGACATGGCGCATTACCATGCTGAAAAATGCCACTGCCATCGGCAAACATGATTATCAAGATGGGGTGATGTGGTCTGCAATCAGTGTATGATATTCCTTGACCATCATGGTGACTTGAACAAGCTCCACTGGGTGAATATTCTTTAGAACATACCGGAACCGCCTCCAGTTTATCTCCGTCCAGCAGTAGAGGTGTCAAGGAGCTGTCCCCCTGGAAGGTAACGGATTCGCACCCTCCCATCACTTGATGAAGAAGGTGTCTGAGTTCTTCAGACCATGCAACGTTCTGCCACTACTCCAACGTCCATTGCCGATGGTCATTTGTCCATTTCAGCCATAGTTGCCGATGTCACGGTGTTAACATTGCCATATGCGTGGGTCGTCGGCTGCGGAGGCTAATCGTTAGGAGTGTTCGGTGCCCTGTGTGTTGGGACACATTTGTACACTTCCCATCATTAAAATCTGATGTCACATTTCGCCACCTGTTCAGTTTTACCAGTGTGCCTAACCTAGAAGTCCGACGTTTGTAACGAATGGTGATCGCCCAACCACACGACGTCTTGACATGGTTTCTTCACGTGTTGAATACATTCACTACAGCACTCCTAGAACACCCGACAAGTCGGGCAGCTTCCGAAATGCTCACGCCGAGGTTCCGGGCCATCACAATGAGCCCTCGGTCAAACTCAGCGAGATTTCGCGCCTTCCACATTCTACAGACGGACGCACACTCACTGACTTTACGTGCAACGTGCGTATGTCTGACTAGCAGTAATTCCTCGTCAGGTGACGCTCCTATCACCTGGACGGGCTTATGTCGATAATAGGTCGCTGGTCATAATGTTCTGGCCCAGCTCAAAGTCTAAAGTGACTGGAAAAAGGCACAGTTGCCTCCAGTATATAAAAGGGGGAAAAGAACAGGCTCGCATAAATTCGGATCAATATCCATTACATTGGTTTCCTGCAGAGTTCTTGAACATATTATAAATTCGAATATAATAGATTTCTTTTAGACAAAAAAACTTCTGTCCACATATCAGCGTAGATTTAAAAAGCATCGCTCATGCGTAACCCACAATGCCCTTTTTTCACATGACATCCTACTAACCAGGGTTAACGAGGATATGAGCATACGAATTGGTTCCTAGGTATGTGAGTGGTTCAAAGGCTTGTTAAGTAGCAGCACTGAATACGTTGTCCCCGACGGCGAATGTTCGTCAGAGACAGGGTTTCGTTAGGACTCAGGGTTGCCTCAGGGAAATATGAAAGGACTACTACTCCTACTCTCTATATACATAATTGATGTAGCGGGCAGCGTGAGCAGCAATTTATGAATTTATGGCTGCTTGCTGATGACGCTGTGGTGCACGGAAAGGTGTCGTCGTTGACTGACCGTAGGAGGATACGAGATAACACAGAATTTCTAGTTTGTCATATAACTGGCTCTAAACGTAGAAAAATATAAGTTAAAGCGAATGAGTAGGAGAAAAAAATCCTGTAACGTTCAAATACAGCATGATAAGTGTACTGTTTCACATTGTCATATCGATGAAATATGTAAGGGTACGTTGCAGAAAAATATGAAATGGTACGAGCTTGTAAGGATGGTAGAAGGGAAGGGCAATGGTAGATTTCAGTTTGTTGGAGGAAGTTCGGGAAAATTTAGTCCATCTATAAATGAGACCGCATTTAGAATACTAGTGCGAACCATTCTTGAGTACTGTATGAGTTTGTTGGATCACCACGTACTCGGATTAAAGGAATACATAAAAGAAATTCAAAGGCGAGCAGCTAGATTTGTTACCCGTAGGTTCGCGCTTTGTGAAACCAAATGGGAATCTCTGGAGGGAAGGTGACATTCTTTTCGTGAGGCATTGTTGAGAAAATTTGTGGAACAGGCATTTCAGACCGACTTCAGATCTATTCTAGTGCCGCTAACTTACTTTGCGCGCAAGGGCCACGAAGGTAAGAGAAATTGTTGATGGTACGGAGGCATAGGGATGGTCGTTTTTCCCCCGCTCCATTTTAAAGGAAATCGCTAACAGTGGTACAAGGTAACTTGCGCCATGCATTGAATGGTAGCTAGCAGTGTGTGTATGTATGTAGATGCAGATGTACGTAACAACGTCTTCTGTGAGTCTTCGACATCAGTAAGAGTAAATTCATTAGTATTCACGACATCGTAACCTTCAATTTGGGCCATTGTTAATTCTACTGGATTTAAATAGCAGTGGCAAGCTGGTTCCCCATTTTTCCATAACGAGGATTTCGCATATGGGGACCTGTAGTTTATCGAGAGATATTAGTGCCATAAATTCTCCCTTTCTGAGGTTATCAGTCACAGGACATTAAACCACAGGAGCCTATCAATCATTTCCATCTTCAGCTTTCCCATGGTAACTGCCTTCTCAACAACTGAATGGTAACGATCATTATCTAGAAAATTTGTTGATGGTTTTCCCAGATTTGAATTAGAGATTGTACGACGCACTTTGTGTACGAAACGTGGTTCATTCCTCCCAACTATTTTTACCTTACCTGCCAACCCCAAAGTATTTTTGAACAGAGCATAGTTGAGAGTTCATAGATGAACAGGAGAAGAAATTTGAATGTGATATGAAAGAGAAATATTTTATTACTTTAGTCGTGTGAGGACGATACGCACAGCACTTCCTTGAAGGTTTACAGTATGTTGCAAAATGTAATGTACTGAGGTAGTGTAGCGATCCTTGTTAACGTAGGCCTTGGTTGAAATTTAAGCACGTACTGCTGTCGTTTGATACAACCTGCAATGTTAATGTTGGCCGTCGTAAAGCAAGCGTGAAATTTGCATAATCTCTCGTTCGCTACTTGCAAACAATTAGTCCTACAGAAAAAATGAGCAGGACCTTTTGTAGGAAATGTAATGTAGCTAAATTTTGTACTGGGACTCTTTTTCACTGGAGGCCACAGTTTCCGAGTTACTTACGAGAAACGCACAAAAGTAAACTTTAAATTAACCTTCACGCCACATTCATCCGTCACCAGCGAGGATTTGTAGTATTATGTTCGTGGCACTCCCTCCTACCACCGTGCAAAAATTTCCGACTACACGAACTATTTCGATAATCGACCTATTTTGGTATCTATTAATTGGGCGATTACACCATCTGCGTAGACGGCTACTTCGTTAACATTATTAATTTACTCGTGCCTGTGAGGGTAATGAATGAAATACGGTTTTTGTAAACGTTACGACAAAGCCAATTACGTTGATAGTTACTACCACAGTTGTTTGGTAGTCAAAAGGCCTGATGAATACAACGATTTAATTGTTTATGTCATGCTATTAAAATTCACAAGACTGTTTGGTAAAATTTACACAAACGTCACTTTTACAATCTGTAAATGCTCAACTACGCCGTGGCGTGAAATGGTCAGTCAGTGAAGAACTACAAAAGGTCGAATTTGGGAAATGATTCTTGCTGTCGCAAATATCTGTACAATGGTAGGAAGGAGGGAATGCCATGAACGACATAATAGAAATCCTGACCGATAGGGGCTAAGTATGGAAGTATAGATGTGTTTGAAGAAAAACAACACTTTTGTATTTGAAGGTTACTGCTATACGTTGTTATTGAATAATTCTAGAACTACAGTCTTTAGTGAAAATGTCTCCTAGTAAAAAATTTAATTGAATTAAATTTACTACAGGTACCGTAGTGCTCATATTTTTGTGTGATTAATAGTTCGTCCCTAGCGAGCGAGAGAATATCAAAATCTTGCGCGTTGTTTATAAAGGTCAGATGTAAGATTGAGGGTTGCATAAAACGACAACGGTAGGGGCAGCTGAACCACCCTGTATGCTTACACCAACAAGAACATTATTAGATACTGAGGTCTGTGGCCGCTCATAGGCAGTAGTAATCACAGGTCCAGTCACATTAATATGAGAACACTGCCTATGTTCGACGTCAACGTGCAATAATCACTTTCAGACGGCATGTGGTAGCACTAGCAGTGGATGAAAGGCTACAGGGGTCCGACATTATACTTTGCTTTGATGTCGGCTCTCTTTTCTTTCGAGTCTCCTTAGGAGACTCCATAAAACTGATCAACGACACGTTTAGCCCTGAGAAAGCTTTATAGACACATTCTGACCGAACTGTATTATTTTCAATGGACAATACTACGAGCAGACTGATGGCATAGCCACGGGCACCCCCTTCTCGCCAGTTGTAGCAAATTTTTTCACAGAGTATTTCGACGACAGAGCACTGGAAGCCACCGAATTAAAATCTGTTTGTTTCTTTCGGTATGTTGGCGATACATTTGTCACTTGGTCACATGGACCCGAAAAAACTTCAGAAATTCTTAAATCATCTGAATCTCGTCAACGAAAACATCAAGTTTAGCATAGATATAGAAAAAGATAGCAAATTTCCTTTTTCTCAGCGTCCTAATCCAGAGTTTGCGTGACGGCTCGCTTGTCCACTGTGTATACCGTAAGCCAATGCAAACGGATTTATGTCTCCATGCTTTTAGCTGTGGCCTTCCCTCGCAGAAAAACAGCGTGCTCAGCGCCTTAAGACACAGAGGAACAAAGTCTGACGGTAGAGCTGCAGCACCTCGAACCTGTCTTCTGCTAGAATGGATACAGCAACCTACAGATTCGAATTCAAGAGCCCAAAAACACGGAAGAAGAAGTAACAAGACCACTTTCCTACAATTTCCTAGTAATGTATCATGAAAAATTGGCAGACTACTGCGGAAACTCCACATACCGCCAGTTTTCCGCTCGCCAACCGAAATGCGAGATTTACTAGGGACAGTGAGAGACGGTCTGGGCGGCGATGCGCCAAGTTCCGTGTGAATGCCGAAAATCTTATACTGCACAAACGATCCTCGCAATCGAAGATCGATGTTCAGAACATGAGCGCCAACCCGCTTACTGCAGAAAAACAATTCTGCAATGGTAGAGTACTCCATTTTCAAAGAAGCGATTGAAATCTATGTGACAATTAACAGGGACAAGCGCTTCCAGTTGAGCAAGGCCTGAGAGCCAATACTAAGCCCATCAAAACAAAAAGTGACGACTGGACGATGCACGCGACAGCTACTGCGGGAAGGAAGTGACTGAGACTCTCGCTTCCCCTCCCAACCACCACCACCACCACCACCACCACCACCACCACAGCCATACGCCCCCTAGTCGTCCATCCCTAACCTCCCTCCGCCCCTGCCACTACCGAACATGGCACGGAGCCGGCGAGGCACGAACTCTGGACAGGCAGGTATAAATACCGCCAGCTTGCAGCGGACACATAACTCCATCAACATCACCTGAAGACGGCGGAACGGTTATTCACTGAAATGTTGTGGGACTTCGACGATTGGATCCGACAGTGCACCCGAGAACCTTCGAAGCAGCATATATACTTGGAAAGCCTCAGGCGCTTACGTCCTCCATCTCTTTCAGGCTGTTTGCACACGCACTTTTAGGCCCTAGTAAAAGCCTGTGGTATCCATATGCCACACGAAACTATCAAATATTCCAACATTAACAACGTTCAAAATTAAAGATCAAACAGCTCAATGCTACTCACCGCCTCACATGCTGTGGGTCCTTAGAGAATCATAAACATTTGTCCATGAAGGCATTGGTCGCCTTGTCGAGTGGTGGAATAAATGATTTAACAGTTCTGGGATTTGCTCATGATATAATAAAGATTACTTACTTTTTTCCAACTGTCTCGTTTACATTTGTCTGTCAGTTATATTCGATCCTCAGCTGCTTTCACTATTTCATCTCTCAAAGCTGTCCAGTGTGCAACAGATTACAGAGGAACCCACCCGAATACATTAAACTCTACCTTCCAGCATGCAACGCCAGCTTTCAGGTGACCATAGAAGTCTTAAACCTTTGCTGTCTCTGGGAAATTGAAGTCGGTGAATCGTATCTTGACGTTCCTCTGGCCTCCAACAAACTGCAAACACATAGTGACACATTTTGCCTTACACCAGTCTGTGTTATTCTGTGTGTTTCACTTCTACCTCTCGTTAGTGTGTATGATAGACCTATATCCAACTATTTACGTGAGTTTTTTTTAGCACCGTGTCCTGTACGATCCGAAAGATGCACCATACTGCACCTGTTGAAATCACTCGCCCAAGACAGGAAGCAATTTCAAGACACTGCAGCCCGTGCTAGAAGCCACTTAACACTCGTCATGTGATGCCCTCAACTACAGAGCGTAGCCATTGTTTTGGAGCCACTTCGGCCGTAAAATACGAGTAGCACTTTGGACAGCAGCTATTGACATTACCTGGACTATCGAGGAAACCTGCCGTTGCTTGTGGACGGTGATAAGTGTTGGATTACTACGTACGAATAAGTTCAAACGAGTACGTCTTTTCACCCGGCCCCTTTCTTAATTTATGATTTCATGACATGCTCATACACAATTTTATTGCTGTTCAGAGATTTCGGAATTACAGCCGGTCGTCGTAAACTTCATTCCACGATATTTCGACTGGACAACTGCCAGCCATCTTCAGATGAGCTGAACGAGGACTGACAAACACGTTTTTTTTTTCTTTATTGTTATTTTAACACCTGAACAATCAGATAGGCTGGTAGCGGCATGCTACGCCGCTCTTCAGCCATAGAGTTGACAATAACAGAACAATAACGAAGAATTAAAATGAACATAGTGACGGGCAAAAATTAGTGGTTACGGAGACACAAAAAAACACGGAGCCGTTCACACTCGACGATAACGACACTGAAAACACGTAGACACGGCGCACAGAACACTGGTGAATCCGACGGCACAAGTGAACGTAGAAGCGTGACGGCGGACACTAAAAAACACAAAACGACGTCACACACAAGAGACACAGATGGCGATGATCTCCAGCGCGTGAATGTTCACTGAGTGTCTGCGAGTCTGGGGGCCTGCCAAGAGAGGAGGAGGGTGGGGTGGGAGAGGGAGAGGGGAGAGCAGAGATGCCACGGGCAGGGGAGATAGGGGGAGGGAGGAAGGGGGAGGGGAAGCGTGGGGGAAGAGGGGTGGAGGGAGGGGACGGGGGAAAAGGAAAGGGAAGGGAAGGAAAGAGAAGGGAGGGAGGGTGCCTAAAGGAAAGCACACCAGAAGTGCGGGGTGGGGCAGGGTCAAAGTTGATAGGAGGGGTAGATGGAGGGGAGGAGGACATCATCAGGGAGGGGGAGCTGACGGAAGCCACCTTGGGAGAAGGTAAGGAGGGTGGAGAGATGGAGACCAGGTGGGACGTGGGAATACAGGCGCGGCAGCGGGCGGGGGTGGGAGAGGATCGGGGAGACTAGCGGGTGAGGAGGATCGAGTTTACAGGAGGTGTAGAGGATCCGTATCCTTTCAAGGAAAAGGAGGAGGTGGGGGAAGGGGATGAGATCGTACAGGATCCGCGTGGGGGGGGGGGAGACGGATGCGATAGGCGAGGCGGAGAGCATGGCGTTCAAGGATTTGGAGGGATTTATAATAGGTAAGGGGGGCGGAGATCCAAGCCGGATGGGCGTGACAAAGGATAGGGTGGATGAGGGATTTATAGGTGTGGAGTATGGTGGAGGGGTCCAGACCCCACGTGCGGCCGGAGAGGAGCTTGAGGAGACTGACTCGTGAGCGTGCCTTGGCTTGGATTGTCCGGAGGTGGGGAGTCCAGGAGAGGCGACGGTTTGAGGGTGACAGACAAACACGTTCTCCACTCCGTCTTATATAGAGCGCTGATGGTACTGCCGCGCATGCGTTGAAGTCGCAGAGACAGAAGGAACACACCGTGCAGCGGCAGCGCCCTCGTTAGTGGAACTGGAAGACGCAGCTGCCGTCGGTATTGCCGCTGGCCGCAGCTATCGAAGTCTTCTGGCATCTTCGTCTCGGAGATGACGGGAATTCACGCGTTATTCGGTTGGTAACCACTGTCACGGTTCATTAGATTTTCTGCAATGCGTGTTTCAACGGATTCTTTGATAATGGAGTCCCAAATGGATGTTGCTGTGGCCAAAATCAAAGTTTTGTCATACTCCATTGAATATCCATTGTAAATACAACTACTAGGTTGCAGCAGGCGAGTGCAACATTGATGTTCCACACAATGCTCTTCCACTGTACGCATTGTCTCTACTATACAGGCCATACCACATTGACACGATATTTTATAAATTAAAACACTTGTGCACAGGGCACATACGGTGTCGGATGCAGAGAATTTGCGTAAGGAACTTACACATTTAAGAACGGTGTTCAGAGACAATGGATACTAGACCCGGCAAATTAACAGAGCCTTCTCAAGGAAAGCCAGCAACCGGAAAGTGGTTAAAGAGGAGACGGCGCCAACCAAGTCCCTAGCTTTTGTTCCCTTCGCTGAAAATATCTCCTTCAAAATAGTGAGGATTCTTAATAATTTTCATGTGAAAGTGGTTTTCCGTCCACATTCTAAGAGATCGGATCTGCTGGTATCGGTGAAGGATGATTTGTTACTGCGGAAGGCGGAAATGTATAAAATACCGTGTCAATGTTGTATGGTCTACATAGGAAAGACAACGCGTCCAGTGGAAGAGCGTTGCATGGAAGATGAACGTTGCACTCGCCTACTTCAATCCAGTAAGACTGCAGTTGCGGAACATTGTATTTCCAACGGACAATCAATGGAGTATGACAAAACTTAGATTTTGGCCACAGTGACATCCTTTTGAGTCTCCATTATCAGAGAATCCCCTGAAATACGCATTGCGGAAAGTTTAATGTACCATGACAGCGGATACCAGCTGCATAACCCGTGGAATCCCGGCATCTCCGAAATTTGCTGGAGACGAAGACCTCGATATCTACGGCCAGAGACAATAGCGACGGCAGCTGAGTCTTGCAGTTTCACCAGCGAGGGCGCTGCCGCTGCGCGGTGTGCTCCTTCTCTCTCGGCGACTTCAACGCATACGTGGCAGTACCATCAAAGCACAATATAAGGTGGAGCGGAGAACGTGTTTGTCAATCCTCGTTCAGCTCACCTGAAGATGGCTGGCAGTTGTCCAGCCGAAATATCGTGGAATAAAATGCGATCTGAAGTTTTCCCTGCGTATGCTGTGAGGAACAGCACAGCATTCGTCAGGAACCACCTGAAGATGGCAGCGTGTACGTCTGCCGTAATATTGTGGAGAAATTACGACGCTACCCGGTCGGATACCCGAGAACTGTTCAAATTGTGGAATGAAGTTTACGACGACCGGCTGCAATCCCGAAATATCTTTGAACAGTTCATACGCCGGGAAAATAATAAATTTTACAATTTTATTGCTCTCAGTATCATATTGTGACTACATACCGATACTTAGGAGAAGAATCTTCATCAGCAGCTTCTTCCTCTCCCATTACCGGGTCCTGATTTTCTACCTGCGTGATATGGATGTGTGGGTGTGCATTTTAGAATATCTGGGGATAGAAGTTTCTTTCCCTGAGAACATAGTATTACCACTCTGCCCTCCAGCATTCCATTTTGCGGTCCATAGACTTCCAGTAAAACAGCGTGCTGCGTATCCTCAGATTTACAGCTTTCTCAGTTTTGCCCTATTGACTAGCTGGTCGGCGCCATCTCTTCCCCTTGCCAATAGCGAAGCGCCATCCTCAATGGACGCCCAGAGGCCGGCTTTTAGCACACTCTTCCTGCAGGCTCGAAGCGTGAGCATGGCAGTTACCCTGGAACATGGCTTGGGTATAAACCACTTTCCTTTTTTGTGAATTACAGTGTTTTTAGAGACGAAATGAGCTGTATTTAGTAAATGATCAGTTATGCTTTTTGAATAATATTCGGTTTTGGATACTAGCAGATGAAAGTATAATCTATAATTTTGTGCTCATGCTTTGTTCTTTAGTAGTATCTACGCATCCACGTGGCCGTATTACCCTAACTGCTGAAAAGATCCGTGTTCTGTGTCTCCCTTTGAGTACCCAGAGCATCTGGTTCTGCGGAGCGTTAACTGAGCGAAATTCTTAACGACAAAGAAATTTTATCTGTGTAGTGGATCTGGTACTTCACCAGTGATCGCCACACTTACTGTTTTTTGTGTAACTCTGAGTTCCGTTTATTATTTCTTCTTCCCCTCATCGATCTGTACCACTATAATTAAAGTTCGTGCCGCTAATTTTGTTGTTGAAGCAATATGTTTGGTAGGGTCATGTCCATCCTATGTATGGTACTGTTCAGCACGTAGTGTCAAATCTATTTTTTACAGTTAAGAATCCCATTCACTAAAGAGAGCCCAGTGCTATGAAGATAATGAATACCACTACATTAATATCAGTTTCGTATAACCAATTTTACTGTATTTAAACTAATTAGCTCCTGCAGATGATCCTGTTTACTATACCGAATAGTACCCTCCCACCTAATCCAAGGTGTTAGTGATCCTGAGCAGAATGAACCCCCACATGCATGACAATATTTCCCATGATCAGGTGTTATTGCAATAATTAAATTCTTAGCGAGCATGTTACATTTGGATATTACAGCCCCCCTAGGCGAATCAGTTTCAGACATCCTGTCAAAGGTTTTGTAGAGTTCTTGCTGATCCATTTAGCCAGTCTGATACATGTTGTGTGTATGAGGAACCATAGTAAACTAAGAATGATCCCTGATGTTCAGATCGTTTCCTTTGTGCTGAGTTGCAATTTTATGTTCTACATAATTAGTTATAAGAGTGCTAATCTCTTGTTTGATTCAACCTCTGAAAGATACCCCACACTGCAAACGCATCCGAGAGATGCACTAAATACCGTTACGTGTAATGAGTCCCAATAGAATTGTCTGACATAGTATGGCCTAAGGGATCAGAAGCATTTCTGCTTTGGATCCGTTGACAGTACTACCAGTGGAAGGTAGATAAAGCGTTTCGGGGGCACACGGGAGAGAGTTCAATCGTTGTCGTAATGGGGCAATGCAGCTATTTATCTGAAGTCCTAAAGGGTATAATCATTAGCTTTCGGACCAACGATGGAAGCATTTCTTAAACGGCTAAGTTGTAAACTGATCGCGTGCCTCTGTGCATGGAAAAATGGCGCTCTCTAGAACTGGCGCCGAGGCAACTGTGGTGCACCACTGCCCATAGATGACAGGGGAGATGTGTACAGGCGAGTAGACGTGCAGCTGTTGAGCTACTGACCTCCCAGATGAAAGTAAAGGGTCCAGGGCAGAGAAGGAAGCGTGAATGTTTTCATAGCATTCCCTTGTTGATACCGACATTCTGGAAGGCACAAGTGTATGCGTGTGTCTTTGCGTCCATGTCCCCCCTCCCCCCCCCCCCCCCAACTATGTGCAGTTTTCCTCGGCACGACGACGTCTGCCTGCAGGACAATGCAAAGTGTCACACAGCTCGCAGTGTTCAAAGAGCACCAGGATGAGTTTACGGTTCTTCCCTGCTCACCAAACTCCCTGGATTTAAAACCAATACGAGATATGTGGGCGACGGCTGTAGCTTGAGAAAGAAGATAAAGACAAAAAAGGTAATAAACAAGGCAATGAGAGAAAGGAAGAGAGAAAATAAAAACAATATGAGAAAATAAGGAAAAAACTGTCACGAGATAGAGGGAATGGAAGAGGAGAAAGATAGGAGGGAAACGAATGAAGGATAGGAAAAGAAAGGCTAGGGGGAGAGAAAAGGAAGCGAAAAAATGTAAAGGAAAGGAAGATGGAAATAGGAAGGGAGAAAAGGAACATCTAGGGAGACGGAAATGGAGACAGGAAGAAGATATAGGCCTAAATTTCGAGTTTAAGATACAGGCATATGGAACTGCCTTTATATTCAATATGACGAGCGATCAAGTTGAAGCACGGAGCTAAGGGCTGTTGATATTGTTTCTAATAGCGAGAAGATGTGAGGCCAGCTATAATGTGAAGTTGGAGAGGTAGGCGAGCCGGCCGTGTTTGCTGCAGACGGGGCCGGGAGTGCGGCCGCGGTCGGCCTTTTGCAAGTCTAAGCAGGAGGCTGCCTGCTGAAACGGCCCCATTCTCTGGAAGCAAGCGTCTCTGTTAGCTCGTGAAGTCGCCGCAACATGGCGAAGGCGTACCCTCACTGTGCTTGCAACCCAACCTTCCTGTTGTATTTCAGCCATATACACAAGCCAGCGTATATTTTCATAGCGACACTACTACTCAGGTTCTTTAGAGGAATCTACTTATACAAGTGTGACGAAATTTTCACATGAAATATTTCCGTTGTTGTTAATGCATCTGTTTTAATGTTGTATACTTTATTTCACGGGATATAAAGACACCTGAATGCAGTTGTGTACTGTGAAAAATGACTGTTTTTACTGATATGGGTCATATATACTTTTAGTGTGTTACGAGCCTTTTATCTATTGCTTCACCTGAGTAAGCACTCAGCACACGTACTGAACGCACCTGCTGCTTCCGCTGTGCCTGTCCACCGCATTCTCTCACCGCTGTGTGCCTATCTCCTCATCCCCACCTTTACTGAATATATATTCCACACTTTCTTCTGACCGTATCTATCCTTCCATATCCACCCCCTTTGTACCGAGCGAGGTGGCGCAGTGGTTAGCACACTGGACTCGCATTCGGGAGGACGACGGTTCAATCCCGTCTCCGGCCATCCTGATTTAGGTTTTCCGTGATTTCCCTAAATCGTTTCAGGCAAATGCCGGGATGGTTCCTTTGAAAGGGCACGGCCGATTTCCTTCCCACTCCTTTCCTAACCCGAGCTTGCGCTCCGTCTCTAATGACCTCGTTGTCGACGGGACGTTAAACACTAACCACCACCACCACCATATCCACCCCCCCCTTTCTTTCCCGCCTGTCCACTATCCCTCCACCTTTCATGTGCCTCAAGCATCTCCCCTCTTACCTTTCTCCTGTGTCCACTTACACCTAAACATCGTTCTGTCCATCGTCTCCTTTATCCATGTCAACCTGTCCACAGCTATGTTCATCAGCACACGTAGCCCCTACGATATATTTCAGTAAACTAGACTGACACTACACCGACGACATAACTGCCATGTGCTCCAAGCTACATGTCAGGGGCTTGAAAATAATTTATTTGCCCCTGTGTACAGGATGCCCTGCAAAGCAGGTCGATAAAGCATGAAGACCCTACTAGAACACAACACACCTGCTATGCATGGCAGTCAACAAGTCTTGCCCAGAAAAGCCTTTCATGCCTCTAATGTGTAGGCTGCCCTGTGAAGCAGGTTGATTTGGCAGGTGGATACTCTTCCCACACAATGTATCTGTCTTGCAGGGAAGACTATATTCCATTGGTTCAAATGGCTCTGAGCACTATGGGACTTAACATCTATGGTCATCAGTCCCCTAGAACTTAGAACTACTTAAACCTAACTAATCTAAGGACATCACGCACATCCATGCCCGAGGCAGGATTCGAACCTGCGACCGTAGCAGTCGCGCGGTTCCGGACTGGGCGCCTAGAACCGCGAGACCACCGCGGCCGGCATATTCCATTGGCTGGAAGAAACAGGTCTTTTGCCCATATCTCTGATGACATTGTAAGTAGCTCCTTATAAATCATGCTGTCCTGATACTAGTAAGGGCTGCTGTTCCTGAGTCTAATTTAGTTAAAACTGATCCAGCAATTTGGTATGCGATCCCTGACATACACACATACAGTCTGATTTATATACAATGGTGGGAAAAATTCGCAACATCAAATAGTAATTAATGTACAGTAATGAAATTTCAGGAATACATTTTTCTAGGTGGCGTATTTAGGTGTATTAAAATTGAAAGATAAAAGGTTAATGCAAGTGCAAGATAATCGATTACAAATGTGAAATGCTGGTACATTAATAACCACTGTAACCGCCAGAATGTTCAATGCAAGCCTGTGAGCATTCATGCATTGTGTTGTCCTGGTGCCGGATGTCTGTTTGCGGGATGGCGTTCCACGCCAGTTGCACTAGGTCAGTCAACAAACGGACAGGTAATGCTGTTTGTGAATCACACTGGAGTGTCGCCTTAAGTGCATGAGAGGAGATAGATATGGTGATCGATCAGATCAACGTAATATGTCGAACTTCTGTAGAGCATTTTTGGTTATACCAGCGGTATGTAGAGAAGCGTTATCGTATTGGAAAACACCACCTTGAATGCTGCTTCTGAATGGTAGCACAATGGGTCGAATCACCAGACTGACATACAAAGTTCAGCCTCTGTGTGTGGGATAACGACAGTGCACCTGCTATCATATGAAAGTATACCCCAGACCATAATTCCAGGTGTAGGTCCAGTGTGTCTAGCAATAAACAGATCGGTTGCAGGCCCTCAACTGGCCATCGCTGGCACTGAGGCAGAATCAGCTTTCTTCAGAAAACACAACAGATCTCTACCCTGCCTTCCAATGAGCTCTCATTTGACACTACTGAAGTCGCCAATGGTAGTGATTTGCGGTCAAGTGGAATGCACGCTACAGGGCCGGTGGCTCGGCGTTGCCCTTGAAGTAACCAATTCATGAAGTTCATTGTCTCACTGTGGTGCCAACAGCTGCTCAAATTGTCGCTGCAGATGCAGTACGATGCGCCAGAGCCCCACGCCGGACTCGCTGGTCTTCCCTGTCGGTATTGCCAACTGTCTGGTTTTCTTGTGACCATACGTCACCGCGAACAGGGCTGCCAGCAGTTATGTACAGTGGATACATTCCTGCTGAGTCTTTCTTCAGTATCGTGGAAGGAATATCGAGCACCTCTCAGTCGTATTACACCACCCCATTCAAACTCAGTGAAGTGTTCATAATGGTGTCTTCTTCACCTGAAAGGCGTTCTTGACTAACACCAACTCACTGTACTACATAAGCCATCACTTTGGACGCATCTATGTGTAGTCTTCAGGGAAAACGAACATTAATAGTCTGTTTTCAGTACCGTGAACGAACCCAGCAGCTTCCTTGATCGTATTGGTGCCAATGGGCACATAATACCATCACCTGGTGATGTTTGTCGGTGATTTCTGAAGCGTTAATACATGTGGCTGTAAACTGTCCTCGTGGTCTCTGTGACGTTCTCTTCCAACAAGATTATACAAGACTGCGTCTTTTACATCTGCATCTATATGGATACTCTGTATATCACATTTAAGTGCCTGGCAGAGGGTTAATAGAACCACCTTCACAATTATCCGTTATTCCAATCTCGTGTAGCGCACGGAATGCACGAACACCTATGTCTTTCCGTACGAGCTCTGATTTCCCTTATTTTAGCATGTTGATCGTTTCTCCCTATGTAGCTTGGCGTCAAAAACACATTTTCGTATTCGGAGGAGAAAGTTGGTGATTTGAATTTCGTGAGAAGATTCCTCCGCAACGAAAAACGCCTTTGTTTTAATGTCCATCCCAAATCCTGTATCACTTCAGTGACCCTCTCTTCCCTATTTCACGATAATACAAAACGTGGTGCCTTTCTTTGAACTTTTTCGATGTACTCCGTCAATCCTATCTGGTTAGGATCCCACAGCGCGCAGCAGTACTCTAAAAGACGACTGACAAGCGTAGTGTATGCAGTCTCCTTACCAGATTTGTTATATTTCATAAGTGTTCTGCCAATAAAAAGCATTTTTTGGTTAGTCTTCCCAACAACATTTTCTATATGTTCCCTCCAACTTACGTTATTCGTAATTGTAATTTCTAGGAATTTAGTTGAATATATGACCTTCAGATTTGACCGATTTACTGTGAAACCGAAGTTTAGCGGATTCCTTTTTGCACTCATGTGGATGAGCTCACACTTTTCGTTATTTAGTGTTAATTGCCAATTTTTGCACCATACAGATATTGTTTTTAAATCTTAATTTGTTTTGATCTTATCATGACTTTACTAGTCGATAACCGCCAGCGTCATCTGCAAACAACCTAAGACGACTGCTCAGATTGTCTCCCAAATCATTTATGCAGGTAAGGAACAGCAAAGGGCCTATAACACTACCTTGGGGAACACCAGAAGTCACTTCTGATTTACTCGATGACTTTCCGTCAGTTACTATGAACTGTAACCACTCTGACAGGAAATCACGAATCCAGTCACATACCTGAGACGATATTCCATAAGTGCGCTATTTCACTACAAGCCGCTTATGTGATACAGTGTCAAAAGCCTTGGGAAGTTCAGCCGGCTGATGTGGTTGAGAGGTTCTAGGCGCTACAGTCTTGAACCACGCGACCGCTACGGTCGCAGGTTAGAATTCTACCTCAGGCATGGATGTGTGTGATGTCCTTAGGTTTAAGTAGTTCTAAGTTGTAGGGGACTGATGACCTCAGATGTTAAGTCCCATAGTGCTCAGAACCGTTTGAACCATTTTGAACCTTGGGAAGTCCAGAAATAAGGACTCACTTTGAAATCCCTTGTCAACAGCGCTGAACTCTTCTTGCGAGTAAAGGGCTAGTTGAGTTTTCCAAGCGCAATGTTTTCTAAATCCGTGTTGACTGTTTGCCAATTACAGTTTCCTTCGAGGTAATTCATTATGTTCGAACACAATGAATGCTCCAAAATATTGCTGTAAATCGACGTTAATGATATGGGCCTGTAATTTAGTGGATTACTCTTACTACATTTCTCGAATACTGGTGTGACCTGTGCAACTTTATAGTCTTTGGGTAAGGATCTTTCGTCGAGCTAGCGGTAGTATATGATTGTTAAGTATGGAACTATTGCATCAGCATACTCTGAAAGGAACCTGTCTAGTATACAGTCTGGATCAGAAGACTTGCTTTTATTAACGATTTAAGTTGCTTCACCTATCCGAGGATATCTAATTCTACGTTGTTCTTGATCCGAATTCTGGAATATTTACTTCGTCCTCTTTTGTGAAGGCGTTTCGGACGGCTGTGTTTAAAAACTCTGCTTTGGCAGCATTGTCTTCGATAGTATTTCCATTGCCATTTTTCAGACAAGGGACTGATTGTGTCCTGCCGATAGCATACTTCACATACGACCAGAATCTCTTTAGATTTCCTTCCAGGTTTCGAGACAATGTTTCGTTCTGGAAACGATTATAAGCATCTCACACTGAAGTCATTGATAAATTTCGAGCTTCTGTAAAAGATCACTAATCTTGGAGATTTTGCGTCCGTTTAAATTTGACATATTTTTTTAGTTGTTTCTGCAACAGTTTTCTGACCCGTTTTATGTACCAAGGAGGATGAGTTCCATCGTTTGTTAATTTATTTGGTACAAATCTCTCAATTGCTGCCGATACTATTTCTTTGAATTCAAGCTACATCTGGTCTTCACTAACGTTGTTAATTTGGGAGAAGTGGAGATTGTCTCTCAGGAAGGTGTCAAGTGAATTTTTATCTGCTTTTTTGAATAGGAATATTTTTCGTTTAGTTTTGTAGGATTTGGGGTCTACAATATTCGGTCTTGCTACCACACCCCTGTGTTCGCTGATCCCTGTATCAGTTTCGATGCTCGTTATTGACTCAGGTTGTTAAGAAGTCAAGTTTTGTTTTCACAACCGTTTATTATTCACGTGGGCTCGTGAACAAACTTTTAGAAAATGCGTTAAGAGCAATTTCGGATGACGTTTTATGCCTACCTCCGGAATTAAACATACATTTTCGCCAACATATCGAGGGTAAATTAAAGTCACCACCAACTACAATTGTATGAGTAGGTACGTATTTGAAATCAAACTCAAGCTTTCTTTTAACCTTTCAGCAATTTTGTCATCTGAATTGGGGGCTCGGTAAAAGGATCCAATTATTATTTTACTCCGCTTGCCAACAATGACCTCTGGCCATACTAACTCACAGCGGCTATTTACTTCTCTTTCGTGACAAGATAAACTACTTCTGACAGCAACAAACATGCCACCGGCAACTGGGTTTAGCCTATCCTTTCGCAACACTGTTATGTTCTTCGTAAAATTTCGGCTGAACTTATCTCTGACTTTATTCAGTTTCCAGTGACTTTAATAATTTGAGTATCAGTGCTATCTATTGGCTCTAGGAGCTCTGATACTCTCCTAACATAGCTACGTCAATTTACTGCTGTTATATCGACGGTCTTCCCCCATGAACCTTGGACCTTGCCGTTGGTGGGGAGGCTTGCGTGCCTCAGCGATACAGATGGCCGTACCGTAGGTGCAACCACAACGGAGGGGTATCTGTTGAGAGGCCAGACAAACATGTGGTTCCTGAAGAGGGGCAGCAGCCTTTTCAGTAGTTGCAGGGGCAACAGTCTGGATGATTGACTGATCTGGCCTTGTAACATTAACCAAAACGGCCTTACTGTGCTGGTACTGCGAACGGCTGAAAGCAAGGGGAAACTACAGCCGTAATTTTTCCCGAGGACATGCAGCTTTACTGTATGATTAAATGATGATGGCGTCCTCTTGGGTAAAATATTCCGGAGGTAATATAGTCCCCCATTCGGATCTCCGGGCGGGGACTGCTCAAGAGGACGTCGTTATCAGGAGAAAGAAAACTGGCGTTCTACGGATCGGAACGTGGAATGTCAGATCACTTAATCGGGCAGGTAGGTTAGAAAATTTAAAAAGGGAAATGGATAGGTTAAAGTTAGATATAGTGGGAATTAGTGAAGTTCGGTGGCAGGAGGAACAAGACTTTTGGTCAGGTGTTTACAGGGTTATAAATACAAAATCAAATAGGGGTAATGCAGGAGTAGGTTTAATAATGAATAAAAAAACAGGAGTGTGGGTTAGCTACTACAAACAGCATAGTGAACGCATTATTGTGGCCAAGATAGACACAAAGCCCATGCCTACTACAGTAGTACAAGTTTATATGCCAACTAGCTCTGCAGATGATGAAGAAATAGATGAAATGTATGACGAGATAAAAGAAATTATTCAGGTAGTGAAGGGAGACGAAAATTTAATAGTCATGGGTGACTGGAATTCGTCAGTAGGAAAAGGGAGAGAAGGAAACATAGTAGGTGAATATGGATTGGGGGGAAGAAATGAAAGAGGAAGCCGTCTGATAGAATTTTGCACAGAGCATAACTTAATCATAGCTAACACTTGGTTCAAGAATCACAAAAGAAGGTTGTATACATGGAAGAATCCTGGAGATACTAAAAGGTATCAGATAGATTATATAATGGTAAGACAGAGATTTAGGAACCAGGTTTTAAATTGTAGGACATTTCCAGGGGCAGACGTGGATTCTGACCACAATCTATTGGTTATGAACTGCAGATTGAAACTGAAGAAGCTGCAAAAAGGTGGGAATTTAAGGAGATGGGACATGGATAAACTGAAAGAACCAGAGGTTGTAGAGGGCTTCAGGGAGAGCATAAGGGAACAATTTACAGGAATGGGGGAAAGAAATACAGTAGAAGAAGAATGGGCAGCTCTGAGGGATGAAGTAGTGAAGGCAGCAGACGATCAAGTAGGTAAAAAGACGAGGGCTAGTAGAAATCCTTGGGTAACAGAAGAAATATTGAATTTAATTGATGAAAGGAGAAAACATAAAAATGCAGTAAATGAAGCAGGCAAAAAGAAATACAAACGTCTCAAGAACGAGATCGACAGGAAGTGCAAAATGGCTAAGCAGGGATGGCTAGAGGACAAATGTAAGGATGTAGAGGCTTGTCTCTCTAGGGGTAAGATAGATACTGCCTACAGGAAAATTAAAGAGACGTTTGGAGAGAAGAGAACCACTTGTATGAATATCAAGAGTTCAGATGGCAACCCAGTTCTAAGCAAAGAAGGGAAAGCAGAAAGGTGGAAGGAGTATATAGAGGGTTTATACAAGGGCGATGTACTTGAGGACAATATTATGCAAATGGAAGAGGATGTAGATGAAGACGAAATGGGAGATAAGATACTGCGTGAAGAGTTTGACAGAGCACTGAAAGACCTGAGTCGAAACAAGGCCCCGGGAGTAGACAACATTCCATTAGAACTACTGATGGCCTTGGGAGAGCCAGTCATGACAAAACTCTACCATCTGGTGAGCAAGATGTACGAGACAGGCGAAATACCCTCAGACTTCAAGAAGAATATAATACTTCCAATCCCAAAGAAAGCAGGTGTTGACAGATGTGAAAATTACCGAACTATCAGTTTAATAAGTCACAGCTGCAAAATACTAACGCGAATTCTTTACAGACGAATGGAAAAACTGGTAGAAGTGGACCTCTGGGAAGATCAGTTTGGATTCCGTAGAAATGTTGGAACACGTGAGGCAATACTAACCTTACGACTTATCTTAGAAGAAAGATTAAGAAAAGGCAAACCTACGTTTCTAGCATTTGTAGACTTAGAGAAAGCTTTTGACAATGTTAACTGGAATACTCTCTTTCAAATTCTGAAGGTGGCAAGGGTAAAATACAGGGAGCGAAAGGCTATTTACAATTTGTACAGAAACCAGATGGCAGTTATAAGAGTCGAGGGGCATGAAAGGGATGCAGTGGTTGGGAAAGGAGTGAGACAGGGTTGTAGCCTCTCCCCGATGTTATTCAATCTGTATATTGAGCAAGCAATAAAGGAAACAAAAGAAAAATTCGGAGTAGGTATTAAAATTCATGGAGAAGAAGTAAAAACTTTGAGGTTCGCCGATGACATTGTAATTCTGTCAGTGACAGCAAAGGACTTGGAAGAGCAGTTGAACGGAATGGACAGTGTCTTGAAAAGAGGATATAAGATGAACATCAACAAAAGCAAAACGAGGATAATGGAATGTAGTCAAATTAAATCGGGTGATGCTGAGGGAATTAGATTAGGAAATGAGACACTTAAAGTAGTAAAGGAGTTTTGCTATTTAGGGAGTAAAATAACTGATGATGGTCGAAGTAGAGAGGATATAAAATGTAGACTGGCAATGGCAAGGAAATCGTTTCTGAAGAAGAGAAATTTCTTAACATCGAGTATAGATTTAAGTGTCAGGAAGTCGTTTCTGAAAGTATTTGTATGGAGTGTAGCCATGTATGGAAGTGAAACATGGACGATAACTAGTTTGGACAAGAAGAGAATAGAAGCTTTCGAAATGTGGTGCTACAGAAGAATGCTGAAGATAAGGTGGGTAGATCACGTAACTAATGAGGAGGTATTGAATAGGATTGGGGAGAAGAGAAGTTTGTGGCACAACTTGACTAGAAGAAGGGATCGGTTGGTAGGACATGTTCTGAGACATCGAGGGATCACCAGTTTAGTATTGGAGGGCAACGTGGAGGGTAAAAATCGTAGAGGGAGACCAAGAGATGAATACACTAAGCAGATTCAGAAGGATGTAGGTTGCAGTAGGTACTGGGAGATGAAGAAGCTTGCACAGGATAGAGTAGCATGGAGAGCTGCATCAAACCAGTCTCAGGACTGAAGACGACAACAACAACAACAACAACATATCGACGGTTCTTGTATCTACACTACTGGCCATTAAATTGCTACACCAAGAAGAAATGAAGATGATAAACGGGTATTCATTGGACAAATATATTATACTAGAACTGACATGTCGTAACATTTTTACGCAATTTGGGTGCATAGATCATGAGAAATCAGTACTCTTAACAACCACCTCTGGCCGTAACAACAGCCTTGATACGCCTGAGCACTGAGTCAAACAGAGCTTGGATGGCGTGTACAGGTACAGCTGCCCATGGAGCTTCAACACGATACCACAGTTCATGAAGAGTAGTGACTGGTGTATTGTGACGAGCCAGTTGCTCATCCACCATTGACTAGACGTTTTCAATTGGTGAGAGATCTGGAGAATGTGCTGGCCAGGGCAGCAGTCGAACATTTTCTGTATACAGAAAGGCCCGTACAGGACATGCAACATGCGGTCGTGCATTATCCTGTTGAAATGTAGGGTTTCGCAGGGATCGAATTAAGGGTAGAGCCACGGGTCGTAACACATCTGAAGTGTAACATCCACTGTTAAAAGCACCGTCAATGCGAAAAGTGGTGACCGAGAAGTGTAACCAATGGCACCCCATACCATCACGCCGGGTGATACGCCAGCCACGTGGGATTAGCCGAGCGGTCTCAGGCGCTGCAGTCGTGGACTGTGCGGCTGCTCCCGGCGGAGGTTCGAGTCCTCCCTCGGGCATGGGTGTGTGTGTTTTTCCTTAGGATAATTTAGGTTAAGTAGTGTGTAAGCTTAGGGACTGATGACCTTAGCAGTTAAGTCCCTTAAGATTTCACACACATTTGAACATTTTTGATACGCCTGTACAGCTTCCAATGTGCGTTCACCGCGATGTCGCCAAACACGGATGCGACCATCATGATGCTGTAAACAGAACCTGGATTCATCCGAAAAAATGACGTTTTGCCATTTGTGCACCCAGGTTCGTCGTCGAGTACACCATCGCAGGCGCTCCTGTCTGTGATGCAGCGTCAAGGGTAACCGCAGCCATGGTCTCCGAGCTGATAATCCATGCTGCTGCAAACGTCGTCGAACTGTTCGTGCAGATGGTTGTTGTCTAGCAAACGTCCCCATCTGTTGACTCAGGGATGGAGACGTGGCTGCACGATCCGTTACAGTCATGCGGATAGGATGCCTGTCATCTCGACTGCTAGTGATACGAGGCCGTTGGGATCCAGCATGGCGTTCCGTATTACCCTCCTGAACCCACAGATTCCATATCCTGCTAACAGTCATTGGATCTCGACCAACACGAGCAGGAATGTCGCGATACGATAAACCGCAATTGCGATAGGCTACAATCCGACCTTTGTGTAAGTCTGAAACGTGATGTTACGCATTTCTCCTCCTTACACGAGGCCTCACAACAACCTTTCACCAGGCAACGCTGGTCAACTGCTGTTTGTGTATGGGTAATCGGTTGAGAACTTTCCTCATGTCAGCACGCTGTAGGTGTCACCACCGGCGCCTACCTTGTGTGAATGCTATGAAAAGCTTATCATTTGTATACCACAGCATCTTCTTCCTGTCGGTTAAATTTCGCGTCTGTAGCACGTCATCTTCGTGTTGTAGCAATTTTAATGGCCAGTAGTGTATGTTCGTTCCGTGTTCGGCCTTCACCCTTTTTGCCTGAAGCCCTCTTTGTGTTTTCCTGAGACCCTCTAATTTAAAAAAACTTTCCATTCCACGCCACACAGCCCCTGCTACCCGTGTAACCACCTCCTGCGTATAATGGACTCCTGACCTATTCAGTGGAACCCTGTACCTAACCAACTGCCAGGCACTTGAACGTGATTTGCAGAGTATCCATGTAGATTTAGATATAGATGTATGGTTCAAGTCGTGGAATCTGCAGCCTACACGGTTGCAGAATCGTCTGAACCTCTGATTCGGACCTTCCTCTCGGCTCTGTACCACAGGTCCACAGTCGGGTCTGTCGACTATGCTGCAAATGGTCAGCTCTGCTTCCATCTCGCAAGCAAGCAAGCCTGGCAGCCTTTGCCACTTCTATTAGCCGCCCGAAACTGGACAGGATCTCTTCCAATCCAAAGTGACACACATCATTGGTACTGGCGTGAGCAGCCACCTGCAGTTGGCTGCGTCCTGAGCTCTTCATGTCATCTGGAAGGAACCATTTGTAGGCTTTCAAAAAGAAAGTTAGTGGGGGCCCTCAACTACGTACCCTCAGACTCAGAGTTTAAATATTAAACGTGTTCACACGTTTCGTTGTCTAGGGGGTGGAATACGCAGTTGCCGCATTACAAGCCAAATGCTGCTGAGTCTGTAGTATACGATATGAAAGCACACATGAATCAAATGGTCGAAGGTTCCTATTACTTAGCAATTGCGAATTTTGAATGTAACGTAGGTATAAATGAAAGATTGCAATTAAATAAAATCTGCAGGTCCTATTTTAACGACTTTAAATGGTGAGTACGATAGCACATGTACTTTTAAAAAAGCCGTTTATTTTTGCAGAACACTTATTGGTGTCGATTGTCCAGCAGTTAAATAAAATGTGAGTTGAAAACAGGGAAACAGTAGATTTCTACTTCACGTAGTTAGTTATGAGCAACAACGTAGATCGCGAGATATTCACATTTAGACGCATACTACGTCTTTACTGCAGAAGCCACGGAAATGTCACAAGTGCACAAGCCGGCACTACGAAATATTTCTATCTCCGGTGACTACACGCAAACTTCTCAACACTCTCCAAATTCTTCCTGCTAACATCCGTCGCTCCTTCCCATCCAGCGTCCTCCTGTGTCCTGTTCGACACGATGCTCCTCCCCCACTTCCATACAGTCTCTCCATTGACTTCGGTAGTCGCCTACCATACTAACGATCGCTGTGATTGGCTAGAGCGCTCCCGCCATGTCTCCAAGCCAACGCACACTCGCAAACAAATTGAAACACATATAAAATACTGGATCTACATTTAAATAACTTGAAATTAAATAAATATTCCTACAGATGGACCCTAAACACGCTCTAATACACATTATGTAATACATAAACAGATTAAATAAACATATAACAAAGGAATAGAAGCAAAAGTAGGCCAGTAGCCTAATGCCTCTCTGCTTTCTAAAACATAGTAAATATTTGACCAATTTCGTCATGAGTAGTATATATCGGATATAAACAAAGTCATAGACGAATAAATATATTTACAAGCATGCTGCTACCGTTTTTTCGTGTAACTGTGGAGTACTTATGACCTGACGCAATCAATAGTAATCTGCCACTTTGACCTCCGAAAACTCATGTACTATTCAAGTTACATGTCTGTAATTCTTACCAATTTAGGTTTACACTAATAGCTTTCTAAAGACATGTCTATTGACAAAATAGGATGAACCGCTTAGATTTTGGAAATTCGTTGCTGGATGTTACTTGTATAATTTACAGTCAGTTATTAAACTCCAAACTAATAAAGATATTGAAATTCTGATTAAACCATCAGAATCGTCGTGTAAATAATGGTAATGTACATGCTTCTTTTTAAGGTATCATGATTCTTCTGTCTATTATTAATTTCTACATGAACTGTGAAATGTCTGCAGTTATGGTTTCACAAAGTCCGCCATCTTTGGTACTCCCAGCATACAAATCTTCTCCATCGACACAAAGCAGAGTTCTCGACACAGCGTCAACATGGAATTCCCAACCACATGGTCGGCCTGGACCACGTGCTGCGGCTACCCCTCTTGCTCCAGCTAATGTCTGGCATCACGCGGATGCTGACGAGGCCCGACTTGCCAGCGGCCCATGCAGCCACGCCAACTCCGAACTTGGAATATTTTCAGGGCGCCACAACTCGCCCGTTATCTCACACGTTCCACGTGTGGAACGATACCACTCGGTATACGCACGAAGTGCACGTTAGCTTTCTTCCCCTTCCCCTTCTTGGCAGCCATGTCCCTAAGTGTCACCATAACTCGCCTAATGCTGTCCTGATCTACCTTGATAAACAACCCATTCGATCGTTTCTGTGACCAGCACGTTGTCTAAATATGTCATCCACTGAAAGTATATAGTCATGAGTTGTGGAGATACTATCATGCCTCGAATCGTCAGCCACTGTGATTGATAAATTGTGGCAGCGCATTGAAGTAGTATGCAGTGATTTACCTTATATGACATCCTTGTTCAATTCGACTACATCCCCAGTTGTTCCAGGATATGACAGCTGTGTTTAGTATACTTCAGGCCCTCTATATTCCTGAATTAACTACAAATTTAATCATGCATTCTTGCAATTCTTCCATACAATTACAATAACCACGTCGTAGCAACTCTCACTAACTTTTCCTTTTGCACTCAGGTTAGATCATACAAAAATTAAGTAAGCTCCACAAATAAAAGTAGAAACTGATATTTACAGCGTCGTAAACATTAACAAACCTTATATGACAGAACAAACATTTAAAAAGAGTCCGATTAATTAAGTATACTACGACTGCCAGTTCACTGTGCATGAGATTCGTGCAGTAATAGTATACATGTATCACAGTCCCAAGTAAGTACGCCGAAGTTGTATTACAACTTTCTCTCCGACACAGAACATCGACAGAAGATAAAGAACCTAAAATTTTGATAAAAATCATAGGAGGGAGAATGAAGGTGGGGTGCATCGCCTAAAACCTAATATAGAAATCTATAGCCAAATCCGTATAATTACAGTTAAAATGCGTATGTAGAGAGTTTAACAAGCGAGACATATGCAGGGTGGTCATTGGCGGTATGAAAAGCTTGTAATAGTGTTGCAGGGTACGTTGTGTTGAGAAATAACCGTTAAGAAAAAAATTTGGTACGCTGCACCGGTTCCAGGTTAATTAACACTGAAGTTAGCCAACAAGGACGATCGAGATTTCGACCTTAGGCAATTTGTACTTATTTGTATGTGAAAATTTGCTTGAAACGACGAAATCTGGATAGTAAAACCATAAAAAACAATAAAATAAAAGTTATTATAGCCAAATGGCGGCAGCATCATTTAAAAAATTTACCATGACGGTGGCTTGTAACGCCGGAAATGCATACATACCCTCCTATTTCCATCTATTGTACTATAATTTTTTTTCCTTGTTTTGTTACCACAAGATATGACATTTCTGTGTCTTTATATACTGTAATTGTTTTACTATTTGTATATATATATATATATATATATATATATATATATATATATATGCATTTATGTCGATGTATAATCTGTTGTTTTGTAAATATTATTTGTATTTTTACGCTGTGTCTTGCCTAGGGAAAACTATGCCGTCGAACGATTATTACATCGATAGGTCGTGTGGAGAACCAAAGTGTTTACGATCTTAGAAAGTGTTAAGCCGTCGCGTGGAGCGCGGGCAGAGGGGGTCTGGCTGGGGTAGTGCAGTGGAGCAGGTGTGTTGTGTGATGCTCCCGCGAGTTACCGCGCTTTCGGGGTTTGGCAGCATGTAATTGCGCTCGACTTGCTATGATAGTTTCGGACATGGTGTCGCGGACGGGAAGCGTTAGCTGGCACACATCAAGAGCCCGTTTCGGCTGGAGACCGTGTCGAGAAGAAGGCGCGCCAACATCCAGCTTCTGCAACAGCGACGGCCGACAATGAGTGACTGTCGCCACCTCCTCGATCGACAGCTTCAAACCTTCAGTCAACCAACAAGGAAGACTGGAAACACGTAAAGTTTTAGAACTGTATGGCAGACCTCAGCTTTTAAAACTGTTGCATCACAAAATTACAGTAACTTAGCATGAACCTTTGTTGCTCATTGTCGCAATTGCATTACCAAACAGGGTCCCTTCCTTTTCCGAAATGAACCCGAGTGTCGTTGAAATTCAGACACCAGCATTAAAGTAATATCATTCCATTTCACTGCTTTAATTTCAAAGTTCAGTTAAGGTATTCGTAGCTGGCTACAATATTTAGATTACACAAGCACAAATTAAGAGTGCGAGTTTTGTTACAGTATTTTAGCTTACCTGTGACTGCAGCTCAGCTTGGTACGTACTTAATTTTACTATTTTTAATTGTTCAGAACCATTTAATTCAAGTTCAAAGTTAAATCTTTTACTTCTGAATTGTGTAGATTCAAGTAGCTTTTGAAATGATTGTTGAGGTAGCCCAAGACTAACCGTATTTTACTGAATTTCAATGTGCTTCAGAAACAAAGCTCAGTATTAATTTCAGTCACTAAATTAACTTTTAATTTTCCGATTTTATTAATTCTTTTGCTAAATTAAGTCAGAGTGTAGCGAAATTTATTACTTCTGACAAACTTTTAATTTTCACACTACACGTGTCAACCTTCAGTTGCCACGCTTCTAGTGCTAGTTATATGTGTAATAACCTTTCTTTTTCAGTTACTATAGTAATTGTCCATAGGACTGGCGACCGTAATTTCCCCCAAATCTCAAATATCTAATTACCGCCAGTTAATTGTTAACATAACGGCCGCACATTTACTTCCTTTATTAATTTTACCCTTTTCTCAAAATTAATTTCCACCAATTCCATTTGCATTTTTCATTTAATTTAGATGTAACCCTTTCCTCCCTCTTTACCGACAGATTAACTTCGGTGACGATTGCTTTTCCCAAATTTCCATTAGGTACACGCGGTTTAATTTTTCACTGTCATTAAGGTCGATAAGTTAGGGGGAGGTTACAGGCTCCAGCCACAGAAGAGAGTGATACAAAATTTGGGCATGCGACTGTAGTAAGAATCTAAGCCGCACCAGAGGCTGGGCACTCTGTAGGCCATCATTTGCTATATGAGGAAAACTGACACTAGCTGTACCTGGCGTGCCGCTTGAAATTGGACGCGCGACATCCTGAATGGCTAACTTCAATGGCAGTTAACTCGAGAACTGGGTAACTGACCGAATTTTTTTCCTTAACAATAATATTTCAGCACAACCTACCCTGCAACATCCTTACAAGCTTTTCAGACTGTTTCCGACCTGTAGAAGCTATGACCTGAAACTGGCTGCCCAACACATGCACAGATTTTTGAAAAATCAGGCTACTTCATTCACACCGAGAATGAATCACCAATTTACAGACCAGAGATGCTATTAGGAGAGTCATGAAAACGTGAAGTTTCGAGAAAGAAGAGATAAGGTCTAAACAACACACATGGACGTATTGATGGAAACTCACCAGTTGCGCATGGAAGTTTACACGTCTAAAGGAAGTCCACCAGGTTTGATTGTGCATAGCCTTAAGCGACCCCTCTCCATAGAGGATGATGAGGAAACAATAACTAGCGAAATTTACGAAAGTATTCTTGTCAAACTGAATGAAAAAAAATTGAAACTGCATAAAAATATTCTTCATCAGGACATTGCACCCGCCAACAACAATGATACGCTAAAGAGAAAACAGAGATGTGGACTAATGACTGCTAAAGATTTTATCACTTCAGATTTTGCAGTCTCTAATATCCATCTGTTACCAAACGTTAATTAATCTGTGTGTAAAAGCGTTACGAATCAACTGAAGAGCTTACGACAGACAAGAGTATTATTGATACATAGAAGAGTCGTACATCAGGTATGGTTCACTGATGTCATTGTTAGGAAGGGAATTCATTACTTTGGTCTTGTGAACACAGATTCTGTGCAGTAACATGCACAATGAGATTCGGCTTATAGCACGTTTAATTAGTTTCGTTTATCCGAGTGAGTAACTGTGAAGAGGGACTGTACTGAGAGTGAAATAACAGAAGCAGATAAACATGAAAAGAAAAACAAAACTGCTGTCAAAATAAAGCATCATAGGAGGTTCTTGATGTTTAATTTGTCAGAAAAAGAGCAAAATACAAAAGGAAGGACGACCAGGGTTTAACGCCCTGTTAGTGACTTGTTCATTAACAACAGGGCACGCGATCGATTTGGTGAAGTTTATGCGTAGAAATCTTCCGTTCCTCTTCAAAGAAATTATCCTAGCATTTGCCTTAATCAAATTTAAAAAAGTTATGGAAAGCCTAAATCAGGATAGGCGAAAGGGGAATCGAACCTTCTTCCTCCCGAATGAGCCAACTCAACTCCCGTAGAAGAAAAAGATTTGACTAGTTGATGAACGAATTTTATAGAAGTTTTATGGTGAAAGGGAGGCTCTGGCACACCTAATTTCAATGAAGGAGAGATTTTAGGAAAATCAAATATTTAAGAAACAAAAGTAATAAACAACAGCTTCTTCAGACAATACTGAAACTATCTAATAGCACTAAATTTTATATTATACGGTGTCTTAATGGCTTATAGCCGCTAAGATTTAAATCTGCGTTGGCAATATGTCTGCCACCCAATTACATAACTGTCACAATGAAAACTGATACTGCAGTTCGTCAATGCCGATGTTTTTTGCCGTAACTGTTTATTTGCTGCAATAGGAATTTGCTGCGCTAGAGAGCAATTTACTCAAAACCTCGCACTGACAGGAGCATCGAGGCTACTCCTAATTATTGACAATTAGCTACACTCTGAAGAACGCAGAAGAGGTATAGTTGAAAATTCAAAACAATAATGGGTGATACGTATTTTCTTTTGGAGTAATAAGTGGAAAATGAGGACTATAAAGGCTCCATACATGGAAGACAGAATTGCTGGATAGCATTCATAATTAGATGCGCTTAATGAGTGGTCGCCGTTCTATCTGTTCCTTTACAAATACGAAGTTGTTCAACAATCAGTGATTAACCGTTACCAGATTTTGATTTTGCGAAACGTGATTCATATTTGGCATGATAACAGAAGGTAATACTCGGTGTAAACTAGTTTGTTTATGTCATTATTGTACATTGAATGATTGTTTGCATTAATTGTCACAGACGCATGCAATGTGGAAATTACAATTTGTACTGAAGCAGATGAGAAAAATGACAAGTAAATACACGCGGAATTTGGAAAGAAGAATATTACCTGGAAACAGGGAAACTAAGAAATTGCAAACGGAAGATGTACCGGTTCGTACAGGTGAAGTAGGTGAATGATGTAGAAAAGTAATTAGTAATTTCAGTTAGGAGAAATGTAAGCCATAAAAGGCATTTACCATGGAAAATTGAAGGAAGACATGATCTATAATAACTCTAAGAAGTAGCATGTAAACAGAAGATGTCAAATAAATTTTCTCTTGCAAATTCCACAGCGTTCGAGTGTGTCACCAAAAGGCGAAAGGCAGCAAACCATTTTGCAACATTGTATGAAAATAGACCATAATTTTTGGATCGCCCATGTACATAAAATGAATAGGCGCATCACAGGCGTCTGTTGAATGAGAACCTGTTACGTATTAAACTAATTACAATGACATAAATCAAGCAGAAATGGACTTTTACGAGCAACGACTGCCAATATGTTCTTTCCAATGGCTACAAGAAGTATTTCGCAACAATAACAATATTCAGAATGGATGATTCGAAGAAAGGCAGAAACGGTCAAAATAAATGGAGAATGAACTACGATTTTGTTCGCGTCATAAGACAGCGAATGTTATTATGTAAAATTTCTGTAATGTTGTTAAACCTGGAAACGACACTTGGCGGTGCTCTTAAGAAAATTGAATGTAAATAGTAATTAAAAATTTAAATATAATTTAAATCATTTCCATCTGAAATAAAAACAAAAGAGCCAGTTAGGGACGGAATGTTAGAATGGCTCTTCTCAACCTAATGTAAATTAAACGGCATCCGAAATGGTTCAGTTTTTCAGGGGGGAGAATGGAATTTAATAAGTTCATATGGGCTCGAGGGCTTGCGTGGGGAAGGGTCAAAAGAGCCAGTTAGGGATGGAATGTTAGAATGGCTCGTCTCAACCTAATGTAAATTAAACGGCATCTGAAATTGTTCAGTTTTTCAGGGGGGAGAATGGAATTTAATAAGTCCATTGGGCTCGAGGGCTTGCGTGGGGAAGGGTAGACGTTTACAGAAAGCAATCTCGCATCTAGATGGAGGATTTTACGGAAATGACAGAATATTAGCAGAATGTAAATGCAGGTGACGTGCAAATAAGAGGTTAATTTACAGTTTGGCTTTATAGGCATGGAATATAGTGGTTGCACATTGCAAAGAATCTATACCTGTCGTATCGGCCACCGCACAGCAGCCGTCAACTCGGCGCGGCGTGCTACAACACGCGCGGCACACAGCGAGTGCCGCTGGCGCCGCACACGATGTCAACAACTGGCGCCAGTGAACGCGTCGTAGCGGGGTTAGCGGCAGCCTACACACCACTATCGATACGGATTACCCTGGCGGCGCTGCCCTTGCCACCAGAGTGAGCAACCGTATAAGGGCGCCATCTACCAACACACTGATTGGCCGGACCTGAGCCCGTTTAACCAGTTCAATATTCGCCGATGACTGTGTTACTACCCGGCTGCTGGATTCGCGACGACCGAACCGTACTGTGGCCTCCCTGGCTGGAAACTTGCGACGCGTCGGTATCGACTGGTTGGCAGTGGTTTGTATTTGTATTCTCTACTAGTGACTCTGACTTCTCCTTGGCGCTACAGCCAGCGAAGTGTTGTGTAGTCGAACTTAAGTTTTGTTTTGAGTGACAGAAGGTCAAATAAATTTGGTTATCACGGAATATTTGTTGTGTTATAGTGCGGACATAACAATACCCATCGGAATTGTTGCTCCACTAATGAAGTATTACGATCTAAAATTTACCAAGACTGGAGTTGATTTTCTTACGTATTTTTTTTATATCCTATCTATGAAAGTTTATAAAAATTCACAGCTGTCAAATACGTTCTTTCCGTATAAATACTTTCCACTTGTATTTCGATGTATTAACAGGTATGGATCTTACATCACGAAAATTAGTAAACACAATTTTAAAAGTATGTAAACTGAAAAGAAGTCTGTTAGATACAATAATTAATTTGTGAGTTTCAAAGTTAACAGTAAATAAAATATTTGCCCCATTTATTATTTCATCAATTTTACTGTCGATATTAAAAATTGGAGAGCTTCAGTTTTAATATTTTCAAAATTTACCACCTTTGATATTAACTATTTGACCTGTAAATCTTCACGTAAATAATTATTTTCAAGAAACAACACATAATTCAATCTGACGAACATTTTCGTTAATGAAAGCTATCGTAATGCGAAATTGATTTACTTACGGTTCTAGCATTCCTGGAAACTAGCACTGCAATATACACACAATTTTTTGGTGTCAAGAGCGTTAGAGTGGGGTTAGCAGTTTTAGACTTTGATTCATGTTGCTCACAGATAATGACCGGACAGGTTTTCAGTGAAAATCATTGTGTGGAAAGGATACATTTTGTATGTATTGTTTTCGAAGAATCTTATGAATGTTTGTGAAAATATGGATGCTCAAATGAGAAGATAAAAAGAAACATGTGTGGCAAACTGAAATCGTTAATTCTTTGTATCCAGTTAATAAACAAGACAGGTTCTCCTTTTATGGAATATTACACTGGAGAAGAGACTCAGACACCGACGCCACCTTGGAAAGATAAGTACGAGTTATTATTGCAATGTACTGAATTCTATCCTCAACTGCAAAAACATGAAAAACATGACGTAGCAATGTTATTATGAAGAATAATTGCCGAACATTTGGGACTGGGTTTATTACATATTTCGCCAGTTAGTAGTTGTAGTCTATAGACAGATTTTCCTTGTATATTTAGTAGGTGCGTTTTCATTACTATTGTGCAGTTAACGAGATAGAACGGTAGTATGCGATGAAGCAGAAGTCATGTTGCCTCCAGAATCGTTAAAAACCGTTTAACAATCAGCACCAAAATGCAGGGCAATGTTACTGCGTGCGTAACATCAGCTCATAAATTAAAAACATCACTTATTGTCATTCTAGGTCTGTTATTAACCTACCATGAAGAACAAACTTCATTACTTTCTTCTACAAATAATGCGTTCGTTTTAAATCTTAAAAAGTAGCGTTATGTATTACGTGGCGGTAAACATCTCGCCGTATCTCCTGAAGTAAGCAGGAACAGGAAGGATACGCGACTGAAGTAAACGGAGAGAGCATGATGGTCACCAAATTCATGAGTGCGTGGAATCTTAAGTTGGCGCACCGGTATAGTTCTTGAGTGCTTACGTCACTCGCTCATAATTTTATGGAAATAATTGACTGCAGCCAAGCAATCAGCGCTGGATGTGAATTACCTGAATTACGTTGTTGAGGGAAGTTCATAGAGTATTTGAATGTCGCAGCTGTAGAGAACTACTGAATCCGAGTAATATAAGTAATTAATCATCTTACTTGGAGGCGCTCGTTAAACAAACTCGTTTTCACAAATAAGACATTATGTGTTGCTGTGTGATGTGTCGATCGCCTTATGCAAACTCGGTCGGTTCTACAAACCGTCAGTAAGAATGCTGTGAGAATTGAGGCTATGCAAACTGCTCGAACACAAAGAAATGGGCAGCAATTTGAAAGCCTTGAATGCAGACACAAGCAATGCTTCTAAGTTGACCTAAACAGTAAAAATATTGAGCTGAAAATCATTTTTTTTAAGAATAAGTGATAACCACGAAGCCCAGGCTCTTACTCTAAGTAATTAACAGAGAAACATTCGGTAAGCAATTACTGAAATATAGGGTAACTCTCTGAGAATGCAACTTTTAAAGAAACCTTTTTGTGCAGACATTAGAGATGCAAATGCTAAATAAGACTGACGGTGTACGTAATGTGGGGGGTACTATACACCATATAAAATTATTCCTGTGACGAGAAGAGCCCTGTAGAGGGATCCCAAGTGGACGCAGTAAGCTGCAAGCAGACCGTCGTTTGCCGGCCTCTGGTGGCCGAGCGGTTCTAGGCGTTTCAGTCTGAAACCGCGTGACCGCTACGGTCGCAGGCTCGAATCCTGCCTCGGGCATGGATGTGTGTGATGTCCTTAGGTTAGTTAGGTTTAAGTAGTTCTAAGTTCTAGGGGACTGATGACCTCAGATGTTAAGTTCCATAGTGCTCAGAGCCATTTGAACCAAAGGCAGCAGACAAGATAGAAAAGCATTGCGAATAAATGAGAGTGAACCGCTGTCATTCTAGACAGTAGTAAAGCAATTCGTGTTAGCCTGACGTCATGGGACTCATTGTGTAATCTGAAGGAACAGCCTGTTTTCGAAATGTGGTTTCTACAGTCAGAAAATTTCCAGCTCAAATTCACATGACTATAGAGGAATGTGACTGTATGATGACGATGACTTTTAGTTTGTGGGGCGTTCAACTGCCCGTTCATCAGCGCCTGTAGAAAGTCCCAGTCTTTACACAGTCCAATTTTTTTACAGAGGCCAGTCTAGCCACAGTCACAAATGATGATGGCCAAATGATCAGGGCAACACAAACACCCAGTACCCGGGCAAAGTAAATCCCAAACCCTTCGGGGAATCGAACCCAGGACCCCGTGATGCAGAGGCAGAATGTGATTGGAACTGCACCTGTCTTTGAGCCTGCGGCAGAGTTGAGTATCCTTTTGAATAATTTGGCAACTCAGCCTAAGTTTTCACAGTTTTTGTGTTGTTGTTGACTTACTATCTGAACAGTGTGAACCAACTTTACACTTCATCACTTCACATGTTGGATTACAACTGCTGAACTCACTTGGAAACCTGATCTTATTAAACTTAAATTTGAAACTTTTTGATTAACTGCATTTGTAAAACACGAAAATCGTGTGTAACTGAACTTATCATTATGTTCACAGTGAATGCTCACCAGTTGTCTGTGGAAGTAAACTGTCTTACTGAATGTAGCTTGGTTAACTGCAGATATTAGACTTCAGGACCAAAGGTGGCCATGTATGGTCACCTGCTAACAGTTAAGTAACCATTGTCAACCATAGTGGCCATACATTGTTCCACTAAATTCTTGGAAAGATTGCGAACATTTCATTCTATTACAGGATGCAGTAAGTAATACGACACGATAACATAATTCATACATTTAATAACATTTGGTTATGTGCTGTATACTGGGTAAAAGTGCTGATATTTACACACATCAGTGTGTTGGTTGCTTTTTCACTGTGTCGAAACAGTCTTTCCACAAATATGTCAGAAGCTTTGTGACCTGATGTTTTGTGCATAGTCGTAACTGCACTACTAAGTGGACTACATCTGTCGGTTCAGACTAACCGTTTTTCATCTACATGTCCACACTTCAACATCTGATCTGTTGCCCAGGGGAAGATAAGCACCAAAAGCGTGCCGGTGCCACACGTACTTGGAGGTACAAACCAACCTAAAAACATGTGAGTAGTACGTTTATAGATATAATTTTTGGTATGAATATGGCGTAAATATTGTTGCAATGTTGTTCAGCACACCGTCCTCCTATAGAAGTATCTGCACTTATACCCGTCGTCCCCTGTATATGCACTAATGCATCTACTGTGAAAAATGGTTAATATTTTCCCGTCGCTAATTTCTCACAAGTCCCACATTCAAAGATCTGTAAGTTTAGTTTGCTGTCCGACAACATTTATAGCTGTGACATTCAATGTCACTACGTCAATTTTCCAATTATTGCAACCTGAATGTATTTCCACTTTGAGCACAGGTTCAATCATTTTCGCTTTTTATGCATCTGAATCAGCAGTAAAGATATCGTACTTCCCAGGATTTCTTTCTGGTAGTTCAAAAAATTATGTTCTTTAAACTTAAAAAACTGAAAGTATTTTGTGACAATTACCTTACCAGTGCTTTGCTAGCTGGTGCACCCCTAACACGCATTTTTTAATTTATAATTATCAGCTCAAATACGAAACTGTAGAGCTACATGAGAGTGCTGCAATTAACGAGGGAAAAGTTAACGCAAGAGTATGTGCTTCGTTCGTCGGACGTTTCGATTTGTATTCGTAGCTTAATGACTACTAACACAAGTGTCTGCACGTGGTCAAGAGGCGTACGTATAATTCTCCCAAATTTAACCCGAAAATAATGTCTGTTGGATGCATGTTAATTGCGAGACGAAGTACAGCGTCATTAGTAGGTAAAAATTTATTACGATGGTCTCTTGCACATAACTACTACAGTTGAGCTGCATTTTGTTTTATATATAATGAAAGTCATTCATGTGTAACTTCTAATCCTCTCGTAATTTCGGAAGAAATTTTACTTCTTGCATGTTGACACTCAGCAACGTAGGTTTTTTTCAGTATGCTGACGAGGATGGGAATAATGGTAGTGTGATCATTTGAAAAGCGACTAAACGATTATCTTGTTTATTATAATCTTTTTCCATAACATCGTATAAAATAGTACAGTTTTGTTACAAAACAGCGTGTCATTCAAAATTTGATTATAGCTGCAGTCATCACAACAGTGCAGCCCAAGTTAATACATACTAATTCATATACACATTCATTCTAATATTGTAAATGAGAAATAACTCCGTCTGTTACGTTTTCACGACCTAACTGCTCAACCGATTTCGATGAAACTTGGTATGGAGGTAGTTTGAATGCTGAGGAAGAACATAGGAAACTACTGAAAGTGTGTTGTACTGTCGAACCTCGCTTAAGGGGACTGGTCTGCGAGTGCCAGTGGAAACCTTGAAAAATTGTCAGTTTTCTTAACACTGTAACTGAAACAATAAGATTTGCAAGCCCATATAATTATTACCATCTTTTAAGACATCTCTTGGGAACATTTTTCTGTATAAACCACAGCTTAAGCATTAATTGCATTTTTTTGTTGCAAGTGAAATAAACCACGCTAAATATTTGTGTACATCATAGGTACACACTACTCAAAATACAAACAAAGTAGAAGACATGTTTTTTCCTGTAAGTTCTTTACACTAGTATCTTTGAAGCAGACTACTGAGAAGATGGTGGTGTCATAAATTGTGGTACAAAAAATTTAAAGTATGATTATCATAAATTTTGTTAATGAATTCATGGGTTTTCTCCAAAAAAGCATTTTATTTTCAAAGTTAAGTCACAAGAGTAGTCTACTTTCCAGTTAAGCATGTTTTAAGACAGTAAAAGAAATCAGCTCTCTATCTTCAACAGTTTTTAGCCAAAGTGTACAAGAATGTAGAATAATTTAAAATTCGGGACATTCAAGTTAAAGTTAAAACTTGCTTTTTCTATTAAACTTGCATGGCACTAATGCATTCCTGGATCATATTCATCTTGTTTCCTGTCTTGTTCTTCCTCCCTTCTCTTTTTCACACTTCTTTTTCTTATTCTTGCTTCTCTGATGGCTTCCAACGCTGACTTTTCTGCTTCAAAGAGTCTCCTTTGGTCAATGGCTATTAGAGCTCTATAGATATTTAGCCACCAGGCACTCCCCTAAGTTCCATAAAATTAAGCCTTGACACTGCACCGTCAGTAAAACATAGAACAGCATGTACCACACCTATTTCCAAAGTATTTAGTTCTACTAGAACAGTTTTTGGTATCCGTTCCCATACACAGTTGTTGAAATTTGCATTTGGATTTTGAATACTACCAGTCTTACATTGTAAACATTTCTCTAATAATCTTGTGTCACTGAGATCCCTATATATAGGTTTTATAACTTCCAGTATAGCAAATGGCAAAGAATATTTGTGGTTGTAGCTCTCACCTTGAGTAACAGCCTTCTGGTAGACACAGCAACAGTCACTGCCACGTGGGCAGAGTCCATGACATTGGTTGTCATCTGTGGAGGGTTTATGAAATGAGGTCGTCCATACTGCCTTTAGCACTTCAAGTCCTTTTTATTTTGTCCATAATAATGCTACAACCTGTCTATTTCTTTGTTTGTAAGCCGACCTCGTCCACTAATGCACTTATCGCCAGCTAATTTCATTCCCTTCAAATTCCTCTTCAAGTTCTTCGTTCTTCTACCTAACCTTTTATGGACATGTCCAACACATTAAATTTTTTCAGTTTCTGTGTGAGCATAAGGTTTGGATTCACAAACTTTATTTTTTAACAGAGATGACCGTTTCCCATGAGGACATCGTGGTGCGTGCAGCCATTTTTAAATTCCACTAAATTTGGCATCTTCTGTGCACCATTATCCTGGAAGTAAACTTTTTCTCGTTCAGAAAACTACACAGATTCTTTTTAAACAAAAATTAAAGAATCGTTTTTTTGGCAGTTATTCATATACAAGTCCCCTTAACGAGCAGCTTCCATAACGCGCAATGCGTATAACGAGCAAAACAAATTGTAAAAAAAATGCCTCGCTTTGCGAGGAATGTTATGCATAACGAGTGACGACGATTTAGTGTGACGTCAGCAGCTGTTCGCGAGCGGCAGGCGCAATGTTCAACAAAATGAACACCTATCAGCGTAGGCAGCGGCATTAGAACTATGTTTTTGATACGCACTGGCGTCTGATTTCAGCGTTCTTTCTGCTACAATCTTAATGCAGCTTGTGATCACACATTTTTCTAAACTTCAGCTCACACTGTGTTTTTTGTGTGCAAATTTTACAAGCCATCAAAGAAATTGCCCCGAAGACAAAGCCACAAAAGACGATCGTAAAATAAATGACTTTAGAAGTGAAATGTAAAAGCATTGAGAAACGCGAACGTGATATGAGCGTTGCTGATGGTTCAAAATGGTTTAAATGGCTCTGAGCACTATGGGACTTAACATCTGAGGTCATCAGTCCCCTAGAACTTAGAACTACTTAAACCTAACTATCCTAAGGACATCACACACATCCATCCCCGAGGCAGGATTCGAACCTACGATCGTAGCGGTAGCGCGGTTCCAGACTGAAGCGCCTAGAACCACTCGACCACACCGGCCGGTAGCGTTGCTGATTTAGCACACTTATGAAATTGATGTACAGCAACTATTTGCACTATCCTCAAGTTCAAGGACAAGGTTAAGGAGGTAGATGCTTCAAAGGGAGTCACAAGAGTACCTAAACAACCGTTTAGTAATCTGGGAGATGTTGAAAGGTTGCTCCTTATATGGATAAACGAAAACCAATTGCAAGGCGTCACTTTTGACGAGAACATCATTTGTAAGAAGGCGAGAATGATTTTACCGAGCTCGTTAAGAAGAAACGAGGTTTATCAGCTGTCTAAGGAGTGTTCCAGGGAAGCCGTGGGTGGCTCGAGAAGTTTAAGAGAAGGATCGGCGTCCACAACGTTGAGAGGCACTGTGAAATAGCCAGCTCTGACACAAAGGCAGCAGAGATCATCACCAGCAATTTCAACATGCTCATAGATACTGATGGTTATCTGCAGCAACAGGTTTCTAATTGTGACGAGACGGGTCTATTCTGGAAAAAGATGCTGAAGCATGACTTTATAACAGCATAGGAGAATGTACTGCCCGGTCACAAGCCAATGAAAGACCGTCTCACGCTGCTACTCTGTGCCAATGCAGGCATAGATTTGAAAATTAAACCGCAGGTCCAACAACAAGGTTTCGGCGACGCGTGATCTTCTTTGTGATTGAATCAATGAAGTGTTTGGTCCTTCGGTGAAAAAATATTTGAGTGAGATGAATCTCCCAATCCATGTCTGCTTGTTATGGACAACGCTCCTGCCGATTCTCCAGGCCAACTCCTTGAAGAATTTCAATTCATCAAGATCCGATTACTGCTTCCCAACACCAGCCCGTAACTCAAGCCTGTGGAATAGCAGATTGTTTCTAACTTTAAGAAGCTCTGAACTAAAGCACTCTTCGAGCACTGTTTGAGTTGACTGAAGCTACCAATCTCACTCTCTGAGAGCTTTAGAAATATCACTCCAGCATCGTTGCCTGCGTTAAGATGATAGAAAAGGCGTGGGAAGGGATTATAAAGAGAACTGTCACTTCTGTTTAAAAGAAGCTTTGGCTGGAGTGCGTTGTCGAATGTGACTCTGAGGCATTTGAGTCAGTACCTGTGGAGCCTGTAGTCAACGAGATTCTGTCTTTGGCCAAGAGCATGGACAAGAAGTCGATAACAATGACATCGATGAGCTTGTAGAAGATCTCGCCCAAGAAATGATCACCGAAGATCTTATGGAGTTGCAGTGTGTTTCACAGCAGGAAGCTCCGGAGGGAAGTTCTTCAGAGAGGCGGAGGAGGCGGTAAAAGCAGAACAGCAGTCTTCTGGCGCATTAAGAGAAATGATGAAAGCATGCGAACCGATTGCAGCCTACATTGAAAATCATCACCCCAATAAAGCAGTGGAGAGGCCCGCTACAAATTTATTTTACGATAATGCTGTGTCGCATTTTCGCAAAGGTTGAAGCGTCGACAGATACAAATGACTATATACTATATGATCAAAAGTATCCGGATATCGCCAAAAACATATGTTTTTCATATTACGTGCATTGTGCTGCCACCTACTGCCAGGTACTTATCAGTGACCTCAGCAGTCATTAGACATCGTGAGAGAGCAAACTGGGGCGCTCCGCGGAACTCACGGACTTCGAACGTTGTCAGGTGATTGGGTGTCTCTTGTGTTATACGTCAGTACGTGAGATTTCCACACTCCAAAACATCCCTAGGTCCACTGTTTCCGTTGTGATAGTAAAGTGGAAACGTGAAGGAACACGTACAGCAAAAAAAGCGTACAGGTCGACCTCGTCTGTTGACTGACAGAGACCGCCGACAGTTGAAGAGGGTCGTAATGTGTAATAGGCAGACATCTGTCCAGATGATCACAAAGGAATTCCAAACTGCATCAGGGTTCACTGCAAGTACTATGACAGATAGGCGGGAGGTAAGAAAACTTGGATTTCATGGTCGAGCGGCTGCTCATAAGCCACACATCACGCTGGTAAACGCCAAACGACGTGAGGAGCATAAACACTGGACGACTTAACAGTGAAAAAACGTTGTATGGAGTGACAAATCACGGTACACAGTGTGGCGATCCGATGGCAGAGTGTGGGTATGGCGAATGTTCGGTGAACGTCATCTGCCAGAGTGTATAGTGAAACAGTAAAATTCGGAGGCGGTGGTGTTAGGGTGTGGTCGTGGTTTTCATGGAGGGAGCTTGCACCCCTTTTTGTTTTTCGTGGCAGTATCACAGCAGAGGCGTACATTGATGTGTTAAGCACCTTCTTGCTTCCCACTGTGGAAGAGCAATTCGGGGAGGGCGATTGCATCTTTTAATTCGATCGAGAACCTGTTCATAATGCACGGCCTGTGGCGGAGTGGTTACACGACAATAACATCCCTGTAAGGACTGGCCTACACAGAGTCCTGGCCTTAATCGTGTAGAACACCTTTGGGATGTTTTGGAACGCCGACTTCGTTCCAGGCCTCACCGACCGACGTCCATACCTCTCTTCAGTGCAGCACTTCGTGAAGAATCGGCCGCCATTCGCCAAGAAGCTTTCCAGCGCCTGACTGAACCTGCGACAGTGGAAGCTGTCATCAAGGCTAAGGGTGGGCCAACACCATATTAAATTCCAGCATTACCGAAGGAGGGCGCCATGAACTTTCAGCCAGGTGTGTCTGGATACTTAGCGTAGATAGTAAAAAAGAGTTAGTTATGTATCGTAAATAAAGTACATAATACTGTATGTATTTTTTCTTTGAATAAATGGCGAGAGTAAGATAAAACTTTTAATACTTTTTGTGCATGTAACGCATTATCATATTTTACATTAATTTATATGGGATAAATTATTTCGCTTAACGAGTGTTTCACACAACGCGTAAGATTCTGGAACGAATTATTCGCTCTATGCGAGGTTCCACTGTGCTATATATTTATTGATCTGAAGAATATTACAAAAATCAGGAAAAATATTTATTTCTTGAAAAATGTATTTGTACTTTGAACTTGAACTATATTGTAGATTTGAAAATGCTATTATTGATAGGTATGTCCTGCGTATGTATAGCTACTTTAGTAACACTATGCATAGAGGAGCTTACCTCCCCACATCCCTCCACATGCATTGTTCATAGGGACGTTGCGCGTCCTGCCATGTCGTGCATCAGTTGGCACATCGTCAGTTGTTCTTACCTGACAGGCACACACATGAGGGCAACTGGTGTTATTCCATGTACAGTACCTTACTTAATCACCATCGCTCATCACAGCAAAACTGTCGATACGTGAGAGAACCCACGGGTGTCCGCTAGTTCCAATAATGCGAGTCCGCAAATGATAATAAGTGTGCACTACTGAGCACCAACAAAAATCAGATAGTCAAGTACGTGCGAGCTATCGACAGTAGACACTGTTCTAGTTTTGTTCAATACTCACTGTTGCCACCAGACATAGCCATTAACTTAATTTGTCAATGCACTGATGGTCTTTACCTACTCATGCAGCTGCAAAAGACCGAAAGGCTGTGCAAATGTGAAACGGTGGCTATAATAACTATGCACACTTAAGCAACCTGATTGCATAGCAGGCTCGCACTCTTCTCAAAAACTTCACATTTTTATGTATCACCAACAAATCATAATGTGCTGGCATAAGCTGTCCCCAGCACACCAGTCGGCAAAGATAAAGCAAATATCGATTAGTGGGCACTGCATCAAGAGCACCTATAACGAGAGAGGCCACAGACACACACACAAGCAATGCGTCGCCAACGCCCTCTCGACAGCACGTATTTAGGCTGCTGCCGCAGACTGGAGGATCTGATTCACTCACTCACTCTATCATCCAGTTTGGCGTCTGACGGTTTACTCACAGAACGGTTTAGTTCATCACAGGCTATGCCAGTACATAATGACCAGATTAGTGACTATAGTAGGACTGTTATTGATGAGCTTGTACCACAAATGTGGACTCTATTCAAGTTAAGTAAATGTTCCAGTTCATGTAAATACACAACTGCATTAATTCAAGAGTGCATTTGTGTTGTAGAAAGAGGATGCCGGCCACTGATAACAGCATCCTCTCCCTTGCTTCCTTGCAGTACGAAACTCTACACATAAAGCCTATGCTGCGTTTTCTTACACTTATCTATCAGTCATATACACAATTTAAAGAAGCAGGCACATCAAGCTGTGCTAAAATAGTTGTGATACAAATCGTTACAAAATTTTATGAAGTTGTTGTCAATGTGTATCAGGGCTGCACATGTATGCCAAACTTCACACATGCATGGTGTGTGGGCTCTGTTCAGCTTCACAGAAGTTCTCAGTACAGTACAACATTTCATTTACATGGTTTGGATGAAAAACAGTGGCACCACTGTTATAATTCATACCAGACTTTACTGATAGACCTTCACCATATCACATGGCCTCAGCATAATCACCCCAATCTCGATCACATTCGAAGTTGTCCTACACCATCTGCTCGTCCATCTCTGTCTTGCAAGGGCCCTCCTATGCCATGGATGATATCTTTTTTGTAGCAGTGCATGCCACTGAGAGGCTCTTTCATTTTGGCGAACAGGTCGTAATTGTGTAGACTCATATCAGTGAATACTGCGGATGTTCCAGTATTTTCCACCCCCTCTTATGCAGGAGCTCCTGCATGGAGTTCAATCGGTGGCATCGAGCATTTTCATGAAGGATGAAGCAGTGCAGTGTCAGAAAGTATGCCATCACTTCCTTCTCAATGTGGGATGAAGGTGATGTTGGAAGGAATTTCAGTAGCAAGGTGCAGTGACCGTCTGTTAGGCTGCCTGAACTGGCTTTCCGCTCTTTCAGACAGAACACAATGCAGCTGACTCAAACACAATAGTCACCGATCAATGCACTACTTCAGCTGACCTGCTAGTAGCTACAGAGAGTGAGCATGTCATTTGATGCACATCTTTCATGTTACGGCAGTGTTGCCTGTACTTTTCATCCAGCTCTAGTAGTACAGTGGTGTGGCATTTTTCAATCAGCGCATCTCTTTCCAGTTTGGCAGATGGTTCAAATGGCTCTGAGCACTATAGGACTCAACTGCTGTGGTTATCAGTCCCCTAGAACTTAGAACTACTTAAACCTAACTAACCTAAGGACATCACACACATCCATGCCCGAGGCAGGATTCGAACCTGCGACCGTAGCAGTCGCACGGTTCCGGACTGCGCGCCTAGAACCGCGAGACCACCGCGGCCGGCCCAGTTTGGCAGAATCGTGCAGTTAGCGCTGTTTACCCAAAGCTATTGCTCATGTTATGTAGGACGTTCACATGTCCAGTGGATATTTTCAGAAAAGGAGGCATTCTAACGATCTGTCGTCACAAACCTTTTAAAGTGAATGGGAATGACGGAAGAGAGGGATGAAAATTCTCAATATCTATTATGAAATCGATAAGCAACGGATACTAAAAATTCGCTACGAAATGATGTTACAGTAGCATGCAGAAAACATTTAATGATTTAGCTGACAATGAAAGAGCAAAAAATTACGAAGATATACAGAAAGAATTCATTGTTCAGTGCACTAAGAAGCATTTTATTCTACATTTTCCGGCTTGCAACACATGAAGAAACTGATGGTATGAACGGCAAAATTTCTGAAGTCCCACACATTTTGCCACTATAACTGCGACAGTATCCAATGGAATTTAACGAAGAATTTGTATACTTTATATATTACTGAAAAGTACGTTGGTAAAGATAAGGGTCACGCCTGGAACGAATTAAACTCCTAACCGATGAATTTATGAAGGAAAGAGGAGTGCATGAACGAGAATTAGAGCACCCGAAATGAATTGCAGACCTCACATTTTAAACAAACTTGATAGCACACTATCCACTGTAAGAGACTGCAACGTGAGACACAACTTGTTTCTGATTTGAGGGGGATCCATTAAAAAGAAAATCTTGCTATAGAAGGGACACTTTCTTACAAACACACCCCAGTTTCCTAAACTCACTGACATTATAGAAAACTCGAGGTTTGAAGGTCTCATTGTGGAAATAATTAAAAGAATAGTTTCGTAAACATTTTGAACATGCTGTCAAATAATTAAAGGAATAGTTTCTTAAACGTTTCGAGGATGCTGTCTGTTTTCGAGACAGTTTGCCGTTTCAGTTGAAAGCACCCTATCCGCGGTAGTGTACACGTTCCAGCGGTTCAAGTAAGCTGGTGCGAATACAAGTGTTTCGCGATCTGGAACACCTCGAGTAACAGCCTACAAGGAAGATCGATTCATACGCGCGCAAAGTATGCGTCAGGACGCGTACTGCACCTGAAATTCGCGAGGAAGTAAATAGTATGTTAGCAGCTCCAATCTCTGTCCCAACAGTGCAATTCCGTCTTAGTAAACAAGAGTTGAAGGGGTAGATAACGGCCAATAAACCTTTATTAAAGAAACAAAACAAGGAGAAAAGATTGCAACGAGCACAGCAACATAACAACAGAGTTTTGTCAGGGCTGATTCTCCCAAGGCTATCAGTAGCTCTAATGAAATGTTGTCTACTGATGGGGCCTTGTGCTCTGTCAGATTCTTCACGCAGTATCATATCTCCATTTGATCTTCATCTATCTCTTCCATCTCCATAATATCGCCCTCAAGTACGTCACCCTTGTATAGAATCTCTATATATTCCTTCCACTTTTCTGCTTTCCCTTCTTTGCTTAGAACTGGTTTTCCATCTGTGTTCTTGATATTGATACATGTGGCTCTCTTTTCTCCAAAGGTATCTTTAATTTTCCTGTAGGCAGTCTTACATTTGTCCTCTAGCCATCCCTGCTTAGCCATTTTGCACTTCCTCTCGATCTCATTTTTGAGACGTTTGTATTCCTATTTGTCTGCATGAAGCATACAAAAAGGAATACTCAATTTTTATATTTTCTCCATTCATCAGTTCAATATCTCTTCCGTTACCCAAGGATTTCTACTAGTCCTCGTCTTTTTACCTACTTGATCCTCTGCTGCCTTTTCAATTTCATCTGACAAAGCTATCCATTCTTCTTATACTGTATTTATTTCCACCATTCTTGTCAATCGTTCCCTAACGCTCTCTCTGAAACTCTCTAAAACCTCTGGTTCTCTCGGTTTATCCAGATCCTGTCTCCTTCAATTTCCACCTTTTAGCAGTTTCTTCAGTTTGTCTGCAGTTCATAACTAACAGATTGTAGGTAGAGTCAATATCTGCCACTGAAAACGTCTTACAATTTAAAACCTGGTTGCTAAATCTCTGTCTTACGATTTTATAATCTATATGAAACCTTCCAGTGTCTCCAGGCCTCTTCCACGAATACAACCGTCTTCCATGATTTTTAAACCAAGTGTTAGCTATGATTAAGTTATGCTCTTTGCAAAATTCCACCATGTGGCTTTCTCTTTCATTCCTTATCCTCATTCCATATTCGCCCACAACTTTTCCTTCTCTTCCTTTTCCTACTATCGAATTCCAGTCCCCCATGACTATTAAACATTCGTCTCCCTTCCCTATCTGAATAATTTCTTTTATCTCATCATACATTTCTTCAATCTCTTCGTCTGCGATCTAGTTGACAAATACACTTGTAATACTGTGGTAGGTGTAAGCTTCGTGTCTACCTTGGCTACAATAATGCGTTCACTACGCTGTTCGTAGTATCTTACCCCGCTCTTATTTTTTTATTCATTACTAATCCTACTTCTGCATTACCCTTATTTGATTTTATATTTATAACCTTGTATTCACCTGACCAGAAGTCTTGTTCTTCCTAACACCGAACTTCACTAATTCCCACTATATGTAATTATACCCTATACATTTCCTTTTTTAAATTTTCTAACCTACCTACCTGATGAAAGGATCTGACATTTCACGCTCCGATCCGTAGAACGCGTTTTCTTTCTCTTGATAACGATGTTCTCCTGAGTAGTCCCCGCCCGGAGATCCTAATGGGCCACTATTCTACTTCCTGAATATTTTACCCAAGACGAGGCTGTTAATCTTTTAACCATACAGTAAAGCTACATGCCCTCGGGAATAATTACGGCTTTAGTTTCCCCTTGCTTTCGGCCTTTAGCAGTACCAGCACAGCAAGGCCGTTCTGGTTGATGTTACAAGGGCAGATCACTCAAACATCCAGACTGTTGCCACTGCAACTACTGAAAAGGCTGCTGCGCCTCTTCAGGAACCGTACGTTTGTCTGGCCTCTCAACACATGCCCCTCCGTTGTGGTTACACCTACGGCACGGCCATCTGTATCGCTGAGGCACGCAAACCTCCCCACAAGCGGCAAGGTCCATGGTTCATATTCGCAGTATATTTGTGAAACGATCGTACGGGAAAATCCCTCTTCATCGCTATCTCTGAGATGCTGTGTCCCGTCGCTCATGCGCTGTCTATGACACCACGTTCAAATTCACTTAAATCTTGATAATCTGCCATTGTAGCATCAGTAATCGATATAACAATTGAGCCAGACACTTGTCTTATACAGGCGTTGCCGATCACAGTGCCGTTATTCTGACTGTTTACGTATCTCTGTATTTGAATACGTATGCCTGTATCAGTTTTTTTGGTGCTTCAGTGTGTTATGTGTGACCGCAAACGTTTGACCAGTAATATGAGTTTACTGAAGCCAGTTTTGACTTAGTGTAATTTCAAGATCCTACTTTTTTTTTTTTTTTTGGGAAGTTTACGGTTTTATGTTTCACAACATTTAAGTGCGGCTGTAGAACAAAAGTTCTAAAACATTATTTTTTTTTTAATTGCGTAATTTATTAGATTGATTCTTTGAGAATAACATCGCAATGTTTCATAATGGAATTCTGTTTAGAAATATGTCCTAAAAAATTTGTCTGGGCTTCTGCGTCTGCCACACCCCCTCTTTCTATACTGTAATCCACAGTCCCCTACGCTACAAATTTTTTGTGCATTAATTTTTCGTTAACACAATCTAAACGAAATGTGGATGAGTCTAAAAGGCTGCAAGAAAGTTATCTTTGGTTGTTCCTGTGTTTACAACATGTTTTTTTTAATTATATGTGCCACAAACGTATTTCAGTTTTAGTTTTTCATGTATCGACCTGTGTTGCTCGAAATGGGTCGTAACAGTGGACGCATATCCAAAAAAAGTGAGGAAATGTCGAATTTCACGTGTAAAAGATGCAAGAAATTTAAATAAGTGTTATAGATGATGCTCCTTGCCGTGAAGAACAATTGTCGACAAAGTCACTGAGATCATCCAAGAAGAAAATTATTGAAAGCACTTCTGATGCTGTGTTCGGTACCAAAAACGAGTTTTCCAGTTGATTTAGGTTAATTGACTTAGAAACATTGACCCATATGATTAATGTTTAATGAGCATGTGGCAACTGTGGGTCAAAGCGCCTTAGACTGTATGATGAGAGTGACAGAATTGGCATTGTATGTAATACACATATTTTGTGTAAAGTTTGTAAATATAATGTTCAATTAAATAATTCTGCTCTCGATGAGAAGATTTATGAGGCAAATACAAGATTGTGTTACGCCATGAGATGCTTAGGTTTAGACAGAGAATGCACAAATTTGTTTTGTGGCTTGATGGACATGCCTGCACCAGTGACTAGATTCAGTGACTGCAACAGAACACTCGTCAGTGCTCTTGAAGTTGAGGGCAAGGAGGACATGAAAGCAGCTGTTGAGAAAGCTGTAGATATTAACAATGTGCGGGAAGAAGGACACTGTGTAGTGAAGCCAGATCTGTGTGTGTCTTGTGAGGAAATCTGGATGAAGAGGGGCCATACATCATTTCATGATGTATCATTTGTCATTAGCATGGAGACAGGAAAAATATTCGAATTCCAGTAATGAGCAAATATTGTTCTCAGTGTGATACAAGAAAGAACAATGATGGCAGTGGAGAAGAAAGGCGGCAGCAGGAATACAAGAAAGTGAGCAGCAAGAATTACCAGGGGTCAAGTAGTGGAATGGAAGCAACTGGGATGAAATTAATACTACAAAGGTCATTTGAACATTATGGTGTTAGGTATGTGGAGTATATAGGTGATGGAGATTCTAGCGCTTTTAAGATTGTTTTAGAGAAGCGAATGAGATGTAGATTTTTCAGATTACGGGAAGAAATTAGAAGATGGGAAGCCACAGGGAGATGTTAACAGACTGACAGACAAGAAAATTCACATTTCACAAACATATTGTGGAGGAGCTATCAGGGATAAACAAAATTCTTGCACAAACTTTCCACAGGCGATTATCCTCAACATTTCCTTTGTGGCATATCGTGGTGCAAATATCTTCAGACAGAAGCCAGTGGAAAGCCGTACGCCTACAAACATGGTTTGTCATTTGCTGTTTTGGATGTTATCAAACCAACTTTCAGGTACCTAGACGACCCTAAACTGCTGAAAAAATGTCTGCATGGAAAAACACAGACTATAAATGAGAGCTACAATCATCTTACATGGATGCGTTGTCCAAAAACAATGCCGGCCGCAGTGGCCGAGCGGTTCTAGGCGCTTCTGTCTGGAACCGCGCGACGGCTACGATCGCAGGTTCGAATCCTGCCTCGTGCATGGATGTGTGTGATGTCCTTAGGTTGGTTAGGTTTAAGTAGTTCTAAGTTCTAGGGGACTGCTGACCTCAGATGTTAAGTCCCATAGTGTTCAGAGCCATTTGAACCATTTGAATTTGAACCATTTGATTCCCGAAACAGTATCTGTGTTCTCCGTCATTGTGAAGATAGTTGCGTGATGTCTGTCTTCAGTAATGGTAATGTAAGTAGTAGTAAGTGTCTGCAGTGACTGGGCTTCCGTCCAGGTGAATTCACACTGAAGATACTCGCAAGGGAACCTCCCCATCGCACCCCCCCTCAGATTTAGTTATAAGTTGGCACAGTGGATAGACCTTGAAAAACTGAACACAGATCAATCGAGAAAATAGGAAGAAGTTGTGTGGAACTATGAAAAAAAAAGCAAAATATACAAACTGAGTAGTCCATGGGCAACATAGGCAACATTAAGGGCGATGTAAGCACAGGAGCGTCGTGGTCCCGTGGTTAGCATGAGCAGCTGCGGAATGAGAGGTCCTTGGTTTAAGTCTTCCTTCGAGTGAGAATTTTAATTTTTTATTTTCAGACAATTATCAAAGTTCAGGCACTCACACATAATCAACTTCGCTCTCAGAAATTCTAGGACATGTTCAGATTTGCTTGGACATATGCAGGATTTGACGGTCTACACACGGAAAAATTTGAAAACGTTAAAAACATATGTTTTGACAGGGCACAGAAAACTGTGCGACTGTGAAACTGTTGCATTCATTTGTTGCAGTTTATGTGACACACTCTTATGTTTTCATCACTTTTTTGGAAGTGATTATCACATCCACAAGAAAACCTAAATCGGGCAAGGTAGAAGAATCTTTTTACCCATTCGCCAAGTGTGCAAGTTAGGTGTATCGACAACATATTCCTGTCATGTGACGCACAAGCCGTCACTAGTGTCGTATAGAATATATCAGACGTGTTTTCCTGTGGAGGAATCGGTTGACCTATGACCTTGCGATCAAATATTTTCGGTTCCCATTGGAGAGGCACGTCCTTTTGTCTACTAATCGCACGGTTTTGCGGTGCGGTCGCAACACACACACTAAACTTATTACAGTGAACAGAGACATCAATGAACGAAAGGACAGATCATAACTTTGCAGAAATAAAGTAAGTAAAATTTCCGCTCGAGGGAAGACTTGAACTAAGGACCTCTCGCTCCACAGCTGCTCACGGTAACCACGGGACCACGTCGCGCCAATGTTTACATCATCCTTGATGTTGCACATTTTGCTTATTTTTTCATAGTTCCACACAACTTCTTCCTGTTTTCTCGATTGATCTGTGTTCAGTTTTTCAAGGCCTATCCACTGTGTCAAATTACAACCAAATCTGAGGGGGGTCCGATGGGGAGATTCCCTTGTCAGAAGCATCGATGAAGTGCGACATAACAAAGCTACGGCAGCAGAAGGAAAAATACAGAAGTTGGCTAGACAAGTGATTATTTCAGGAATACGAGGAAGAGAATAAAGATTATGGGTATGGACAGCACTAGTAACTATAGATGTCAAAAATTGAAATAAAAACGTGAATTGCGAATTGCAGTAAACTGGCTTTTTGATCTATAATGTACATTTTCTCAGGAACTATAAAAACTAACATTCTGAAATTTGTCATAGTTCTTAATAATTACTTACTGAATAATCCTGTAGAACACTTTTCCGTTATCTTTTCTCTAAGAAAAGGTAGTATGACCTTAAATAAAAGGCTGTTCCACACGCTTTATTAGCCTCTTATGCAGATATGAATTATGAAACTCCAGTTTTATTGCTTGATTCGTTTACGAGAAATGGACCATTATAGAAACAATGGTAATTAAAAATTCAAATCCTTATAAAATGTGTTTCCATGCGGATTTTCAAACAAAAATTGCTCATAGTATCGAGCAATATGTTGTACGTAACAGTCTCACGTTTTGCTATTTTAACTGCAATAGTTTTGGAGATATATATGTTTAAGTACAAGAATGCACTTTACCCTGCGTCTGGCTTCAAAGCTTTTTACCAGTGTTTGTAGCACTTTGAAATGTTGTCAAGAGCTGACTAAATATTTGTGCAGCTTTCTTCACACGGTATCTCTTTATAGATAACTACATAATCTACGAAAACCTGAGATTACTATTAATACAACTCACATGGTCATTAATGCGCAACATGAAGAGAAAACATCCCAACACACGTCCGTGGGGCATACCCGACGTTACTTACAGGGTGTTTCAAAAATGACCGGTATATTTGAAACGGCAATACAAACTAAACGTGCAGCGATAGAAATACACCGTTTGTTGCAATATGCTTGGGACAACAGTACATTTTCAGGCAGACAAACTTTCGAAATTACAGTAGTTACAATTTTCAACAACAGATGGCGCTGCGGTCTGGGAAACTCTATAGTACGATATTTTCCACATATCCACCATGCGTAGCAATAATATGGCGTAGTCTCTGAATGAAATTACCCGAAACCTTTGACAACGTGTCTGGCGGAATGGCTTCACATGCAGATGAGATGTACTGCTTCAGCTGTTCAATTGTTTCTGGATTCTGGCGGTACACCTGGTCTTTCAAGTGTCCCCACAGAAAGAAGTCACAGGGGTTCATGTCTGGCGAATAGGGAGGCCAATCCACGCCGCCTCCTGTATGTTTCGGATAGCCCAAAGCAATCACACGATCATCGAAATATTCATTCAGGAAATTAAAGACGTCGGCCGTGCGATGTGGCCGGGCACCATCTTGCATAAACCACGAGGTGTTCGCAGTGTCGTCTAAGGCGGTTTGTACCGCCACAAATTCACGAAGAATGTCCAGATAGCGTGATGCAGTAATCGTTTCGGATCTGAAAAATGGGCCAATGATTCCTTTGGAAGAATTGGCGGCCCAGACCAGTACTTTTTGAGGATGCAGGGACGATGGGACTGCAACATGGGGCTTTTCGGTTCCCCATATGCGCCAGTTCTGTTTGACGAAGCCGTCCAGGTAAAAATAAGCTTCGTCAGTAAACCAAATGCTGCCCACATGCATATCGCCGTCATCAATCCTGTGCACTATATCGTTAGCGAATGTCTCTCGTGCAGCAATGGTAGCAGCGCTGAGGGGTTGCCGTGTTTGAATTTTGTATGGATAGAGGTGTAAACTCTGGCGCATGAGACGATACGTGGACGTTGGCGTCATTTGGACCGCAGCTGCAACACGGCGAACGGAAACCCGAACCCGAGGCCGCTGTTGGATCACCCGCTGCACTAGCTGCGCGTTGCCCTCTGTGGTTGCCGTACGCGGTCGCCCTACCTTTCCAGCACGTTCATCCGTCACGTTCCCAGTCCGTTGAAATTTTTCAAACAGATCCTTTATTGTATCGCTTTTCGGTCCTTTGGTTACATTAAACCTCCGTTGAAAACTTCGTCTTGTTGCAAGAACACTGTGTTCTAGGCGGTGGAATTCCAACACCAGAAAAATCCTCTGTTCTAAGGAATAAACCACGTTGTCCACAGCACACTTGCACGTTGTGAACAGCACACGCTTAAAGCAGAAAGACGACGTACAGAATGGCGCACCCACAGACTGCGTTGTCTTCTATATCTTTCACATCACTTGCAGCGCCATCTGTTGTTGAAAATTGTAACTACTGTAATTTCGAAAGTTCGTCCGCCTGAAAATGTACTGTTGTCCCAAGCATATTGCAACAAACGGTGTATTTCTATCGCTGCTCGTTTAGTTTTTATTGCCGTTTGAAATGTACCGGTCATTTTTGAAACACCCTGTATATGCTTGTCGACGGCTGTATGTCACAAATAACATGCTGTATCTGCAATACCAAAAATTATCACTCCAGTCACAGGTTAAGTGCTCAGTCATATTTGTAAACTAAAAAACGTATTCATATCAAAAAGATGTATAGTAAAAAGAATATGTGAACGATGCAAATGACTAAATTAAACTCTTACAGAAATTCCCACAGTCGGAGTTTTTGCTACTATACTTCATTTGTTCTAACGTGATAGTTTATGCAAAGCTCTGGATTGTAGCACGCTGTAATACGTGAGCCTATTTGCATGATGCACAGTAAAACGCTGCAGTGGAAGCACGTATGTGAACGATGCATATTGTGCACAACGACTTCCATTAGTTTCGCTGTCTAATATAATACGGCAATTTGGTACACATCTGTCGTCGTTCGTCTTTTGATACCGATCTTTATTGGTCGTAAAGAACTTACCAAGTTTCTATAGGGAACGCGATATTATCCGTCTTGTGCCAAAAGATTTCCGCAACTATCGAAGATTCAGTGCCACGAAAATAAATAAGGTCTCCAGCTTGAGAAAGGGCAATATTTTTTTCGGGCCTGGGTGCTTGTGAATTATACTTTGCTCTATGGCCTGGATGTTTTGTGATACTATGAAACAGCAGCAGGTATTTTTCTTTTACAGCTTTGATGCAAATTATCACGCTGATTTCACGTCGTAAGAAGTAATGAACGGGAGAATTATTTAGCAAGTCATTCGGAGTGAAGCATTTATTAAAACGTGTTATAGCACTTATAACTTACAAATCTGAAACGGTGATAGTATACATAAACTGTTTTCGCACACAAAACAGATACATTTTTCAGTGTTACTATGCTCATAAGCTATTTGGTTCGTGACACGACCCGTTCGCTGTGTCAGAGCTGCAAATAGACTCTCACGAGATGGCATTATCAACGAGCCATAAGAGCACCAGGAATCTACAGCATTTCGCCAAAAACAGTTTATGCAAAACGATGCAGACTTAATATTTCTCAGAGAAAAACGTTTGAAAACATTTCCTTACAACAAAAGTGAATTCGGCCATCCGTTTCTTCCAGTTGCATTGATCGACGTGGTTAGCAACAAACAATAACGTTAGGTAGTGGATATTGGAAGGCTAGAGAAGGTCTGATGGTGGTTTTAACGTTTATGTTGGACAGAGAGGTGAAGTAGCGTTGGTAGAGCTCCAGGGTTAGAGCAGAGCAGATTCAGCAACAGGAGCTTATCGTTTCTAAACTGACGGTATATATAGTTTAATTTGATGGTAATCTTAAGTCTGTAATACACGACACACCCAACGTGGACAATCCAACTGTAGACAGCGTGCCACTTAGCAGCAAAATGGGTGAAGTTATAATTTCAGTAGACGATTTATCCGCCGGGGAGAAATAGGAGCCGTTCTATTCTACCTTGGACCCGCGAATACGCAGCAAAATGGGGGTATACGTGCTTGCGCAGAACGTACCATTAACTGTGGGCTTTTTGCTTGTTATTGTTTTCGCGCGTGGTCAGAAATACGTGAGCTCTCGAGAACTCTTTCGGTTATTGCATGAGGTGTTCTACACATATTTCACTTGATACATTTTTATAAATACGATAATGAAACAAGTGAAAATTCTCTTCTTTGTATTTCCGTTGAGAAAAGCTTTATATCCAATGATGACTTCTTATTGTTGAAATGAAATGAGATAAAGAAAATACAAGCGTGCTTATGGAGACATTCAGCAAGGAAAGGTGTCTATATAATCCTATTTATACGCTGTACCATAATAAGTTAAGACTACAAGTGTTTAATTCTAAGTTTATATTTTCACATGGAAGTGTATATAGTTTTACTTTCGATATTTGTGAAAGTACAGCATATGTTTGATTTTACTGCATCTTTTGTTTTATTTAAGCATGCCAGGGAGGACAGTTTCGAGAGAGTAACCACTACAGTGAGAGCAGGTGTGCTGGCCACGAACAGTGAGGACTGCATGAACTGTTTTGCATCTTTGCGGTCGAACTGTTGTGAAATAGGTTGCCTCATTACTGTGTCACTTGCATCGATCCCGTTGTGACTGTCGACTACGCACGTCCATTCTCACGAAGATCCAAAATTCCTGTGAATCCTCGAGCCTCAACTCCTTCGTTAACAGTTGAGTATATGCCCCTGCCTTGACCACATCTTCCCACCCAGGGTCGAACCCAGTTCCTACTCCTGGCATTACCAATGACATTACGTCACCGTTCTGCCTTTCTGCTAACGACTAAGGTGGACACTGCCACAGCAAATGATGCATACATAATTGCGGCCTCCAAGTCTAAAATTCTGTGAAACGTAGACATAGATAATCATTTGTTTGTCCCAGCATGACATAAAACTAACACAGGCAACAGTTTAGTCTGTATGATCACATCGTAATTTCATTCTACCTACACAAGATAACAATAACTTCTTAATAAACAAGAACTTAGGCCTTTTAGGACTTTCCAAGTGAGTAAACAGCAGATTTACAAAAATATCAACGTCCACCCTCAGCGCTAATGACGTAAACAAGCATTCTGTTCCGATTATGTACGCTTTTGGAGCTGGTGCAGACTTTTATGCGGTAGGTGTAGAATGTAATACCGGGTTTTCTTTCATGTGAGTAGAGGTGAACAGTACCTGATTATTTATAGCTGTTTTTAGTACTACTATATATTTCTGTTGTAGGAGTTCGTATATTTCTCGATTATATGTGTTCAGTAAGTTCAGTCTCTTGAGTTAGCGTTACATCGCCTGCGGGTGGTAACACTAAGAGTCTAATGGATGTTCCACTGTTCAACGCACAGGAAAGAGAGGACTGGTGGAAAGGGTATACTGAATTCTCCTATGAGGGGGAATGTTGGATGTGATAGAAGAAGAAACAGGAGTGGATGTAGAAGAGATAAAGGACTCAGTATTAGAATCAGAATTTAAAAGTGCTTTGGAAGACTTAAGATCAAATAGTGCAGAAAGGATACATAGAATTCCAAAAGAATTTGTAAAACCATTAAAGGAAGTGGAAACAAAACGACTATTCACGTTGGTGTGTAGAATGTGTAAGTCTAGCGACGTATCATCTGACTTTCGGAAAAATATCATCCCCACAATTCGGAAGACAGGAAGAGCTGACAAGTGCGAGAATTATCGCACAATCAGCTTAACAGCTGATGCATCCACACTCCTGACAAGAATAGTACGCAGAGTAATGGAAAAACATTTAGGGTGTATTACATGACGACCAGTTTGCCTTTAGGAAAGGTAAATGCACCAGAGAGGTAGTTCTGACGTTGCGATTGGTAATGGAAGTAAGACTAAAGAAAATTCAAAATACGTTCATAGGACTTTTCGACCTTTAAAAGTCTTCCACGATGTAAAATGGTCCAGAACGTTCGAAATACTAACGAAAATAGGGAAAAGCTATAGGGAGAGACAGGCATGTTCAAGAGCTAAGAACGAATAATAAGAGTCGAAGACCATGAAAGCAGTGCTTGAATTAGAAAGAGTGTAGGATAAGGATGTAGTCTTTCACCCTTATGTTCAATTTATACATTGAAGAAACAATTATGGAAATAAAGGAAAGGTTCAAGAATGGATTTAAAATTCAAGGTGAAAATACAGCAACGATTAGATTCGCTGATGACATTTCTATCCTCAGTGAAAGTTAAAATAATTACAAGATCTGCTGAATAGAATGAACAGGCTATTTAGTACAGAATATGGACAGAGAGGAAATCGAAGAAAGACGAAAGTAATGAGAAGTAGCAGAAATGACAACAGGGAAAAACTTAGCATCAGGATTATGTTAATTAATTCGGCTACCTAGCTAGCAAAACGACCCATGACGGACGAAGCAAGGCGGACATCAAAAGCAGACGAGCACTTGCGAGAAGGGCATTCCTTGCAAAGAGAAGGCTACTGGTATCAAATATCCACCTTAATTTAAGGGAGAATTTCTGAGAATGTACGTTTGGAACACAGCATTGTATCTTAGTGAAACATTTGGTTGCGGATATGTACATCGATGTTGCATTAGCTCTCCATGCCATACCAGGGCCACAGTGTGCTGGGACACTGCCGTGCAGTATAGATGTAAGCTTTAGTTGGCTCAGTGGTCTTTAGTGAGTTTTTCCGTTTACGTTGTGGAAATGTACTGTAGTCTTGTTACTTCTGTTTACGTTCGCGTACGCTGAACGATTCGAGCACGCAGGGTACCATCCGTTAAGCTGTTCCTACGACTGTCCAAGGTCCTGGGGAAACAGGTTCCGTGCCACCCAACAAAGTAGACAGTGGAAGGCCTCGTTCAGTTGGCACGTTTGAAATGGAGGAACGTGTTCTAGGTGCAGCGGACGACAGTCATGGAACCAGTGTGCAACGAATAGCAGCAGCTGAAGGTGTTAGTCATTATCTAATCTGGGCGCTACTACATGAGCCATGTTGTATCCGTGCCACGTTCAGCACGTCCAGGCCCTTAGGGCAGAAGACCATCCTGCCAGCGTGCAGTTGTGCCAGTGTTTCTCCCGACGATGTGGTGTAGATCTTCAATTTATCTCCAAGATTTTGTGTACAGATGAGGCATGTAAATTTCCATAATCAGAGTGTGTAGGGCGACAAAAATCCAAATGTGGTTGAAGAAACAAGCGTCAGGATCGTTTCTCAATCGATGTATCGGTAGGCGTTCTTGGCGCTAGATTAATAAGGCCATACATGCTACCACAGAGCTTACGTGGGAGTCGTTACCACCGCTTTCTGAAGAACCTACTGCCTATCTAGCTTGAGAGTGTGCCCTGCCAGGACAGAATGCATGATGATGCTCCAGCACATTTTCTCTGCATTGTGCATCGGCACCTGACGAAGACATTTGAATACCAGTGGATATGTTTGGGAGCTCTCACACCTTGGCCTGCTCGTTCCCTAGACTCAAACCCACTAGAGTTCTCGCAGTGGCTAGCACACTGGACTCGCAATTGGGGAACGACGGTTCAATCCACCGTCTGGCCATCCTGATTTCGGTTTTCCTTGATTTCCCTAAATCGCTCCAGGCGAATGTCGGGATTGTTCCTTTGAAAGGGCATGGCCGACTTCCTTCCCCGTCCTTCCTTAATCCGATGGCGAGACCGATGGCCTCGCTGTCTGGTCTCCTCCCCCAAACAACCCAATCCAACTGGAATTCTGGTTATGGGGGAACATGAAGCAATTGTTCCATGCCACTCCAATAAACGATGTGCAGACACTACTCAATCGTGTCTTCTGTGCATCTTAGCACAATGAGAACCAATCTGGGGGCTTTCAGAGAGTCCTTACACCGAAGGGGAGAGGCATGTGTTGAGATGAATGGACATCAGCGGTAGTTTTTTAACACCGTGTGTGTGTGTGTGTGTGTGTGTGTGTGTGTGTGTGTGTGTGCGTGCGTGCACATTACATTAACCTGAGCATGTGGAATGACAGTGGTTACGTAGAAAGCATGGTTTTCGCCATTCTACACAAATCAAAAAAAGTTTAGCATCACCTTGGTTCCGAGAGTTCCGGCACACTTTTTATTGCTCATGAAAACCACACATTGCATGTTGTACCACCATACAGCGAGACTTGCAGAGCTGGAGGTCCAGGTTGCTCAACACACCGGTACCTCTAATACCCAGTACCACGCCCTCTTGCATTGATTAATGCCTGTATTCGTCGTGGCATAATATCCACAAGTTCATCAAGGCACTGTTGGTCCAGATTCTCCCACTCCTCAACGGAGAGTAGAGCCCTCAGAGTGGTTGGTGAGTCACGTCGTCCATAAACAGCCCTTTTCAAGCTATCCCAGGTATCATCGATAGGCTTTCTGTGTGGAGAACACGCTAGCCACTCTAATCGAGCGATGTCGTTATACTGAAGGAAATATGACTTTGGCGCGAATTGTGACCTCCGCCACACACCGCTTGGTGGCTAGCGGAGTATATATATAGATGTAGATGTGCACGATGGGGGCGCGAATTGTCGTCCATGAAGATGAATGCCTCGCCAATATGCTGCCGATGTGGTTGCACTGTCGGTCGGAGGAAGGCATTTACGAATCGTACAGCCGTTACGGCGCCTTCCATGACCACCAGCGGCGTACGTCGATCCACATAATGTCACCCCAAACAGTAACGAACCTCCACTTTGCTGCACTCGTTGGATAGTGGGTCTAAGGCGTTCAGCCTCACCGGGTTGCCTCCAAACACGTCCCCGACGATTGTCTGTTTGAAGGCACATGCGACACTCATGGGTGAAGAGAACGTGATGCCAATCCTCAGCGCTCTATTCGGCATGTTGTTGGGCTCATCTGTACCGCGGTGCATGATGTCGTTGTTGCAAAGATTGACCTCGCCATGGACGTCGGGAGTGAAGTTGCGCATCATGCAGCCTATTCTGCACAGTTTGAGTCGTAACACGACGTCCTGTGCCTGCGCGAAAAGAATTAATCAACATGGTGGCGTTGCTGTCAGGGTTCCTCCGAGCCATAATCCGTAGGTAGCGGTCGTCCACTGCAGTAGTAGTCCATGGATGGCCTGAGCGAGTCGTATCATCGTCAGTTCCTGTCTCTCTATATCTCCTCCACGCCCGAACTATATCGCTCTGGTTCACCCCGAGACACCTGGACACTTCCCTTGTCGAGAGCCCTTCTTGGCACAAAGTACCAATGCGGACGTGATGGAACCGTGGTATTGGCCGTGTGAGCATGGTTGAACTACAGACAACACGAGCCGTGTACCTCCTTCCTCGTGGAATGACTGGAACTGATCGGCTGTTGGACCTCCTCCGTCTAATAGGCGCTGCTCATGCATGCTTGTTTACATCTTTGGGCGGGTTTAGTGGTATCTCTGATCAAAGAGATTGTGTCTGTGATAAAATATCCACAGTCAATGTCTATCTTCAGGAGTTCTCGGAACCTGGGTGGTGCAACACTTTTATTGATGTGCATATAATTCTTTGTTCATCTTGTACGCAACATGCATTACATGAATTTGTCTTTATTTAAATACCAAACGTAATTACGATCACTAAATAAGGCAAATTGTTTGTCTCTTTGTAAATTACATGGAATGAACCAGTTCCATTTATGCTACTTTCGGTCAATTATGTATTGTTGTTCTAAAGATACGTGACTCATCAAATGAAACTTTATAACATTTTTTGGCTTAAAACAAATGAAATGCTATTCATGACGTGGTGCCAGACGTTGGGTTAGAAGTACTTCTGCTGATTGATGAAAGAAGAAGGTACAAAAATTTTCATAGAAATTCAGAAATATAGAAATATAAGCCTCTTAGGATTGAAATAACTAGGAAGTCGCTGCATGCAAAATGCGAAGATGTCGAAAAAGAAATAATTGTTGGAAGGACCCACTCAGCATATACAAAACTTAAAACAACCTTCGGTGAAAGTAAAAGTAAGGATGGTAACATTAAGAGTCAAATGGATGTTCCACTGTTAAACGCACAGGAGAAATGGGACTGGTGGAAAGAGCACACTGAAGGCCCCCAAGAGAGGGAATGTCGGATGTGATAGAAGAAGAAACAGGAGACGATGTAGAAGAGATAGAGGATCCAGTATAAGAACCAGAATTTAAAAGTGCTTTGGAAGACTTAAGAGCAAATAGTACAGAAAGGATAGATAGAATTCCATCAGAATTTCTAAAATCATTGAAGGAAGTGGCAACAAAACGACTATTCACGTTGGTGTGTAGAATGTGTAAGTCTAGCGACGTACCATCTGACTTTCAGAAAAATATCATCCCCACAATTCTGAAGACAGGAAGTGCTGACAAGGTCGAGAATTATCGCATAATCAGCTTAAGAGCTCATGCATCCACACTGCTGACAAAAATAATACGCAGAATAATGGGAAAAAGCTGATGATGTATTACGTGACGATCAGTTTAGCTTTAGGAAAGGTAAATGCATCAGAGAGGCAGTTCTGACATTGCGATTGATAATGGAAGCATGACTAAAGAAAAGTCAAAATACATTCATAGAACTTTTCGAAGTGGAAAAGCCCTCCACGATGTAAAATGGTACAAATTGTTCGAAGTATTAACGAAAATAGGGATAAGCTACAGGGAGAGACAGGCAACAAACATGTTCAAGAGCCAAGAGCGAATAATAAGAATGGAAGACCAAGAAAGCAGTGCTCGAATTAGAAAGGGTGTAAGATAAGGATGTAGTCTTACACCCCTTATGTTCAATTTATACATCGAAGAAACAATTATGGAAATAAAGGAAAGGTTCAAGAATGGATTTAAAATTCAGGGTGAAGATGTGTCAACGATTAGATTCGCTGATGAAGTTGCTATCCTCAGTGAAAGTGAAGAAGAATTACAACATCTGCTGAATGGAATAAACAGTCTTTTTAGTACAGAATATGGATTGAGAGTGAATCGAAGAAAGACGAAAGTAATGAGAAGCAGCAGAAATGACAACAGCGAAAAACTTCACATCACGACTGATGGTCACGAAGTAGATTAAGTTAATTAATTCCGCTAGCTACGTAGGAAAGCAACCCACGACAGACGGAGCAAGGTGCATAGCAAAGCCAGACTAGCACATACGAGAAGGGCATTCCTTGCCAAGAGAAGTCTACTGGTATCAAATATCAGCCTTAATTTGAGGAAGAATTTCTGAGAATGTACGTTTGGAAAACAGCATTGTATGTTAGTGAAACATAAACGTTGAGAAAACCGGAATTGGTGAGAAACGAAGCACTTGAGATGTGGCGCTGTAGACGAATGTTGAAATTTTTGTGGACTGATAAGCTGAAGAATGAGAATGTTCGGCGCAGCTTCGGTGAGGAAATGTATATATGGGAAACACAGACAAGAAGAAAGGAGCAGGATGCTTGGACATCTATTAATACGTCAGTAAATAACTTCCGTGGTACTAGAGGAGACGTAGAGGGTGATCAGCAAATAACTGAGGACGTAGGTTTGAAGTGCTGCTCTCAGATGGAGAATTTGGCATAGTAGAGGAATTCTTGGCGGGCCGCATCAAACTAGTCGAAAACTGATAACTCAAAAAGATTCAAGCCATGTTTTAATTTGTGTTCACTTCAAAATAGAATACTGACTAAAATGTGAAAACCAGTTAACAGAACACCCTTACAATAAACATCTATTTTCGTTGTAACCTGTCACAAATCAACTCAGCGCAATCCATCTAAAATTTTACAATGCTGATAAACAATCAACCATAGAACAAAATCCACGAAACCATGAACATGCACTAGAAACAAATTACATTTGTTATTATTTATTAGTGTTAGCAGAGTGCTATATGTCATTACGGTTCTGTGTAATTTCATTTTGGCTAAGGCATTTACAATTAATGAAAATCAATTTATGCACACCCTGATATTAATGTCTCAGACTGTTTCTCAGAAAATCCAAAAAGTGCTGTCCTGGACAAGGGTTTGCCTATTTATGCCAAGCCCTGAGCATGTTTAAAATGTTTACTCTGACTCACGAAGCTAATAAAGAGCAGAACACGCGTTTAAGATCCAAGCTGAAATTATTTGGCACTATGGAATGACTAATGTGAAGAACTTATTACCCTAGCTGTGGACCCTAAAGTGCAGAGTTGCATATTGTTAAATTATACATTAATGAAGGTGTTAACAAAACAAGTTTTAAATTAATTTAACTTTAAAAAAATCCGGTCATGTTAGAGCCGCATTAATATTTATTTTATTTTATTTTATTTCATTACAGTTAATTTTAAATGTGGCCAATGCAGTTATATGCCTTTATATTGATCTTACCGATATGACCTTTCTGATGACGTGTATAATTTCAAAATTCAATACGCTAGCAACTAGACGTAATGCTAATAACTGTAAAATGGACAACGTTACCAAATTATACAAGCTCGACTTTAATAACATACTATAGAGCGGCTAGAGCTCATTCGTTTCATTATCAGATAAATCACTGGACAATTCGTTAACAGTGGCTCGCAGAAAATAAGTTCCTTTGAAATACTGTTGATCGCAAGAAACGAAATTAATAATTACAAATGATGAATGTTAAAATACAGAACAATAGTATTACGATTTAGCTCGTAATTACTCATACTACGAATAAATAAGACAAACGCTGGTGCACGCATTGAGAAATTACACCCTGCATCTACGAGTTCTTGGAGAAGACAGAACAGAATCGATGGTGTCATTACATTTGTGATGATACAATTAGAGAGAAAAGGTCACATAGCGTAAGATAGATGCTATTGTGACAATCGTTATGTCTTCGAAATGGTCGACAAATCTTTTCTAAAACTATACATGATATCAGCTATACATGGGTATTGCACTGCATTGCGTACACACACGACGGCCACACAGAAATCCCTGCTGGCTCCCCTGTGCCCAGCTATTCGTGCTAATGTACCACACATGATCGACGCCCCGCATTGTGTGGCGTGCGTGATGATATTAACAATGATGACATTGTCAATTTACCGGCGGTGAGACAATTAGTGCCACTTGCGTTAAATACTCCTTTCATGCGCCACTGGCATCAATTCAGTCTGCATTAGCCCTGAATGCGAAGCTCTATCAATTAGACATTGCTTTCTGGCCACAATGCTTGCAGTTCCCCGTACTGCTTTGTAAAGCCTTCAGCACGATCCTTTCAGTTAGTCTATCGCGCTTAATCGCGTGGACCAGACAGTTTCAATGCAAGGCATCGCCCTTTGTAGGCTGTTAATGCTTTTACTTCATCAGGCTGAGACTGGAAGTAATTTGATGAGTTTAAAGACCACCTCAGGACTGTGTTCATATTTTAATGTTAGAGAACACTTAGTGCGCTAAACGGGAATCACGATGTGATTTATACCACATTAAATATTTTTTGGAACACTAATGTTTTCAGCAGCAGCGCAAATATAGTGTTCAAATTCTGGTGCAGTCGTCACGTACATCTAACTTGAACAGTAGGAAAATAATGAAATAACGCATAGGACCACCCACGAACAACAGAAATACATTATATTCGCATGTAAAGAATTAATAGTATTTTTAGGGCACAAATCCAAAACTTTTAACAACTAGGCTAAGAGAAAACCTTAAATTTCGTTGAATAGATAAGCAAACAGTAATGTCATAAAGGTGAAATGAGAATGTTTACTTTGAATGTCGTTCACATACCTGAAACAAGTTTGAATTTATCGACTCACTTTCCCTAAATAAATGAAGCATGTGATCAAACTTCACTATCCTCACCACATAACGCGGTATGGATGACTTTTATGCTACACTCATGATTATCTCTATATTAATAGGGTAATGTGTCGACATCAAACAAAAGAAGGAAGATGGAAGTGTTACGTGTCGTTAGAGAGGCTGTTAGACACGCAGGAATTAGGGAAAATTGAAGAAGGAAACCGTCCTTGATCTTTGAGTGAAACCACCTCGACAACCACTGTAACTGATTTAGGGAAATGATGGAAAAACTGTGCCTACATGGATGGACGCAGATTAGAACCATCGTCCCAATTCGGCGTGTCGATGTGAAGGTGTTTTGTTTCCGTTAGTCTCAATATCTCACAAAATTAGTTAATTAGATTGAGTGCATTGCGTATTCTTTAATACACTGACACTGGTTATTGCAGAAAACTAAGCTTTTTGGGCAAAACATTTGTCGTCCCTGTGCGCACGCACAGATGCGTCTTTATGACTTGACAGATGTCGCAGCGATCGAGTTATATACTCAAATGCCAATCGCTCTGCCTCTGCGTTGAGCAAAAGGAGGTAGCGATCACTGAGACATGTATGTTTCAAGCGTACATTGTACGCAAACATGGCTAAAAGTAAGGACGTGGCAGAGTGACCAAAAGGGGCAATCCTGTTTGGCCGTATCTATGCCCATTCGCTGTGTAAAGTTGCTCGATTTGTTGACGTTTCGCGGCGGACTCTTCAAAGAGTCTACAAGCTGTAGTGTAACACACGTGACCACTAAACCCGGCGTCAGAACTGTGGTCAGAAAAATATCCTAACTGAGAGGGACTGGTGATAAGTTTCACAGCTTGTGAATTAAAATCGCTTCCAAACCAGACACGAATTGCTGCAGGTAGTGAACGAAGGCCCATTCCAACCTGTTAGCTGAAGAGCAATGATACGGTAACAGCATAAAATGAATATATGGAGCTGGAAATCTGGTAAGAGGCCATTGCTCACATAGGAACATACTTCTGCGTGGCTGCAGTTGGCTAGAAATTATTAAGCTGGGATAGCATTTGTAGCTGACTGGTGGAACGTAATGTGATCTGACGAATTACGTTTTTCCTGTATTCAAAGCACTACGTCAGCCCTGAATATGTGCAAGGTCAGATTCAAGTTGGAAGTGGGTCTCTGATGTTTGTGGGGTGTTCTTCTTATCGTGAATTGGGCTCGCTCACAGAGGTGACGGCTAACATGAACCACCATGTTTGTGTAAACATACTGATTGATCAGTGTTGCCCTTCAGTCAACACCTGCATCATGAGCTTGATATTGATACGCCCATTTCTGAAGATTACAACAGCAAAGTTCATCGGGCTATAAGATAATGTGACTAGTTTCCTCAACACATTGATCTGAATACGAAATCAACCAACTAGAAGAAGATCTGAAGTATTTGTGGGAACAGCGAGTAAAACATTGAAATCAGCATCCTCGCAATTTGGTGGAACTGGTCGATCAAGTCCTCAACGAGTGGAAGTGACGTACCAGCACAACATTGTGGACTCGCTTGCCATCCGAACGCAGGGGTCCTAAAGCCCAGGGAAGGAACTACACTCCTGGAAATGGAAAAAAGAACACATTGACACCGGTGTGTCAGACCCACCATACTTGCTCCGGACACTGCGAGAGGGCTGTACAAGCAATGATCACACGCACGGCACAGCGGACACACCAGGAACCGCGGTGTTGGCCGTCGAATGGCGCTAGCTGCGCAGCATTTGTGCACCGCCGCCGTCAGTGTCAGCCAGTTTGCCGTGGCATACGGAGCTCCATCGCAGTCTTTAACACTGGTAGCATGCCGCGACAGCGTGGACGTGAACCGTATGTGCAGTTGACGGACTTTGAGCGAGGGCATATAGTGGGCATGCGGGAGGCCGGTTGGACGTACCGCCGAATTGCTCAACACGTGGGGCGTGAGGTCTCCACAGTACATCGATGTTGTCGCCAGTGGTCGGCGGAAGGTGCACGTGCCCGTCGACCTGGGACCGGACCGCAGCGACGCACGGATGCACGCCAAGATCGTAGGATCCTACGCAGTGCCGTAGGGGACCGCACCGCCACTTCCCAGCAAATTAGGGACACTGTTCCTCCTGGGGTATCGGCGAGGACCATTCGCTACCGTCTCCATGAAGCTTGGCTACGGTCCCGCACACCGTTTGGCCGTCTTCCGCTCACGCCCCAACATCGTGCAGCCCGCCTCCAGTGGTGTCGCGACAGGCGTGAATGGAGGGACGAATGGAGACGTGTCGTCTTCAGCGATGAGAGTCGCTTCTGCCTTGGTGCCAATGATGGTCGTATGCGTGTTTGGCGCCGTGCAGGTGAGCGCCACAATCAGGACTGCATACGACCGAGGCACACAGGGCCAACACCCGGCATCATGGTGTGGGGAGCGATCTCCTACACTGGCCGTACACCACTGGTGATCGTCGAGGGGACACTGAATAGTGCACGGTACATCCAAACCGTCATCGAACCCATCGTTCTACCATTCCTAGACCGGCAAGGGAACTTGCTGTTCCAACAGGACAATGCACGTCTGCATGTATCCCGTGCCACCCAACGTGCTCTAGAAGGTGTAAGTCAACTACCCTGGCCAGCAAGATCTCCGGATCTGTCCCCCATTGAGCATGTTTGGGACTGGATGAAGCGTCGTCTCACGCGGTCTGCACGTCCAGCACGAACGCTGGTCCAACTGAGGCGCCAGGTGGAAATGGCATGGCAAGCCGTTCCACAGGACTACATCCAGCATCTCTACGATCGTCTCCATGGGAGAATAGCAGCCTGCATTGCTGCGAAAGGTGGATATACTCTGTACTAGTGCCGACATTGTGCATGCTCTGTTGCCTGTGTCTATGTGCCTGTGGTTCTGTCAGTGTGATCATGTGATGTATCTGACCCCAGGAATGTGTCAATAAAGTTTCCCCTTCCTGGGACAATGAATTCACGGTGTTCTTATTTCAATTTCCAGGAGTGTACAAGACATTAAATGACACGTGTAATGATTTCATTAGCTGAGACTAATTTTTCGACCAGTGAGTCATAGAAGTGAAAACGGGGCTGCAAAATGGATTCACTGAGACATCTGACGGCAAAAGGAATGAATAAAAACAAACCAACAGGAAGACAGATGTAACAGAGCGCAGTATTTCTGCGGGAATGTAGATAAGTATGGGTATACCAGCTGCTGGTAACTCTGCATTAGTCGACGAAATCTCGAGAGAACAACATAGCGAACTCAAGCTGAAGGTGTCTACATCACTGTCGTCTCAGTAAGAAAGAAAATATGGGCGCTTGTACCGGCCCAAGCTAAGCTAGAATAAACCGAAGAGCTAAGGAAATAAAATGAGCGTTTGCGCTAAGAACTGCCTGGTGCAGTTGCCTTTGACTTTGCCTTTGCCAGTATGAGCTATCTGATGACGTGAATAATTTCAGAGTTCAGTGTGCAACCAGATAGGCGTACTGCTGATACCTGTAAAGCTGCGAACGTTGCCAAATGAAGCATGTTCGACTTTAATAGCAAAATGATTAACTATAGCCCGGCTAGAGCTCGATCGGATCATCGTCACATAAATCAGTCGGTCGTAAAATTTACATTCCGTTGAAATACAGTTGATAGCAAAAAGAAAATTAGTAATTACAGTTATGGATGCTAAAATACAAAACAAGCGCATTATTATCCAGTACGTAATTAATCATACAATGAATAATACACCTACTGCTTAAAGTGGAAGTTAGCGAGCTCGAAGAGGAGAATCGGAAGTTAAGATACGAAAGCAGACTCATCCCGCAGTGTTTTGAGCAGTAGCAGCCACTGGTTCAGCTGGAAAGATGAAATACAAATTGGAGGCGCGGACAGACCAAGCAAAAGCAAAGCGGACTGGTATAGGCATGCGTATTCAAATATAGACATGTAAACAGGCAGAATATGTCACTGCTGTCGGCAACGCCTACATAAGACAAAAAGTGTTTGGCGCAGTTGTTAGATCGGCTACTCCGATTACAATGGCAGGTCATCAAGATTTAAGTGAGTCTGAACGTGCCGTTATAGTCGGCGCACTAGCGATGGGCACAGCATCTTCGAGGTAGCAATGAAGTGGGAATTTTCCCGTACGACCATTTCACGAGTGTACCGTGAGTGTCAGGAATCCCATAAAACATCAAATCTCAGACATCGCTGCGGCCGGAAAAAGATGCTGAAAGAACTGGACCAACGACGATTGAAGCGTGAGAGAAGTGCAGCCCTTCCGCAGATTGCTACAGATTTCAGTGCTGTGCCATCAACAAGTGTCAGCTTGATAACCATTCAAGGAAACATCATCGATATGGGCTTTCGGAGCCGAAGGCCCACTCGTGTAACCTTGATGACTGCACGACACAAAGCTTTACGCCTCGACTAGGCCCATCAGCACCGACATTGGACTGCTGACGACTGGAAACATTTTGCCTGGTCGGACGTGTCACGTTTCAAATTGTGTAGAGCGGATTAACGTGTCCGGGTATGGAGACAACATTATGAATCCATAGAGCCTACATGTCAACAGGGGGACTGTTCAAGCTAGTCGAAGCTCTGTAATGGTCTTAGGCGTGTATAGTTGGAGTGATATGGCCTCTTGATACGTCTAGATACGTCTCTGACAGGTGGAACATAGGTAAGCATCCATTCATGTCCATTGTGCATTCCGACGGACGTGGGCAATTCCAGCAGGATAATGCGTTATCCCACACGTCCATAATTGATACAGAGTAGCTCCAGTATTACTCTTCTAGATTGAAACACTTCCACTGGCCACCAAACTCCCCAAACAGGAACGTTACTAAGCATATATGGGATGCCTTGCAACGTGCTGTTCAGAAGAGATCTCCGCCCCGCCGTACTCTCACGGATTTATCGACAGCTCTGCAGGATTCATGATGTCAGTTCCCTCCAACACTACTTCAGACATTAGTCGAGTCCACGCCACGTCGTGATGCGACACTTCTGCGTGCTCCTGGGGGCCCTACGCGATGTTAGGCAGGGTTACCAGTTTCTTTGGCTCTTGAGTGCATAATTCGCGGCGATAAGCTTCTAGTATTTCGTAGTGGCTCAGAAGTGTTTTCCCTGTTGGTTTCCTGGTCATTCTACGAAAGGCTGTGATAGAGAACAGTTCTGTGGAAGGTGTGCGAAACGTCGAAATAGGATCTGTGACAAGATTGGGGGACCTGAATGTCCAAGAGACAGGCAGTTATATAGACGTCAAATTGAACGCACCGAAAATGAAATTTCGGACAACGTTCGCTACAGAATATAACCACTCTGCCCGTAGAGCAACTTCTACTTCAAAAAATGGTATGGACTATAAAACCGAAAGTATGTTTCACCTTCTACTGGGACCGGAACTTCGGACCGAGCAATCGCTTGGAGGCAACACATGGGACTTACGCCAATCAAGGACCTAGAAATAGGGAAACTGCCGTCACTTCACTCATGTGATACATTTCAGCAGCTACTTTCGTATCAAGGCAGACTACATCGACCACGTATGTACTCAATGTGCGGTAGACTAATACTCAGCTTGACAAGTCCAGTGCGACTTGTATCAATGGGACACCTTCAAAACGTAGATCTTACTCAGAATGGAGGAGCCTCAAAGGATATATTCCATCTAGAGTCACACACACACACATGTACACGGATCGAACTGTCGCTGGAATAATTGCAGTATTCCACAGTAGACCACCGAAATTAATGAAACTGCCATACACCTGGTGCGGCGTTACACTCGCTAGTTCCATGCTGGTTCCGATGTACGAGGATAGCAGAAGTTCAGTTTTCACATAATCAGCTTTGCACTGAACTAAATTTTGATTTAATCTTGTTTGACCGTTTTCGGATTTTTGCTACCAGCACGTATGGCGCAACTCAACTTCTTGAAGTTTTATGATAAGCAGTTAGGAGAATCGAAGGTCTAGAGACTTAATCTAGAGCGAAAGGAAATCCCGTTATACTGGTAAAAACAGCGATTCCTCTCTGAGGAACGGGCCGTACCGTAAATAATCTCTGAAGGAAATGTCAGATCTTCGTAAATCCTCACTCTATAACCACCTTTAAAAATCCGCATTAATTATCCTTCAATACACATAAAATGACTTATGGTAAACTCTTGCAAAATAGTAAATAACTTTATGCTTCTTAAATGAGAATTTGGAAAAACTAATCTTCACGTTTCTATTGCATCGCAGCAAATTTACTACAGATCAACTAATATCAGTGCCTTAACGCACTCGGATACAATTATGCCGGCTGTTAATCTGGATGGTAAATGTGCTGGAAAGTTATTTATTGTGCTGCGAGAAGTTTGAGGTGCTCTGCCCCTACGATTCTTTCTCGTGTGAATGGTCTTGTAAGGGCAAGCAAGAGTGGGAAAATGGGCGTAAAATAACAACTATGGTATAAGCACTGCTTTTGGCTAATACCTGGTCTAAATAACTTTCTTTTACTTGATTCCTGGTCCGCGTGGAAAAATCATACTCCTTTAGAGCAAACTACCCCTCCTGAGAAGTGTGTGACATTACCGTTCATACCACCTGGAATCACTGGGTAAATTCAGCCTAAGGATGTTTGTTCTTTCCGAGCCTGTTGTGGTGTCGTCGTAAGACACGACTCGTGCGGTGGCTGTCAAAGGTCCGCCTGCGTGAACGTCAGTATCTGCGGACCCCGAGGGGTGGCGCAAATCAGGCCCCGCATCTCCTCTATTAGGGAAGACTGCCCGGCACCAGCGCGCACCCCGGCGCTTGCATAAAGGACGCCGACAACACGGCTCGGGAGTCACTTCGTCAGGGCAGAGCGTCTCCTCAGTTAGACAGCTCAGCTCCACCAGATAGCGTCATGGACTGTGCGGCTGGTCCCGACGGAGGTTCGAATCCTCCCTCGGCCATGGGTGAATGTGTTTGTCCTTAGGATACTTTCGATTAAGTAGTGTGTGAGCTTAGGAACTCATAACCTTAGAAGTTAAGTCCCATAAGATTTCACACACATTTGAACATCCACCAGATAGCAGTTGCCAACGTCATAGTTAGGTCTGCAAGAATCAGCATACGTAGATAAGTAGTTTTTTATTGAACTGACAAAAGACTGCCTGTCGAAATACAAGTAAACGTGTCTGATTATTCAGTCATAGCACTGTCTATTGATATTCTGTAGTGTTCCCAGCTATCGTGGTCTGTTTCTTACTTCCTAGTCCACGAGTTACTGTTGTGACCACTCGAGATGCAAAACCTACAAAAAGTATTATCCCACTATCTACAGCTAAGCCTTAAAAGATTGTGAAACTGTCTGTTTCACAATAAGCTCCACGACACACAGTCTCGCATTCATTAACTGTATTCACAGTTGCGAATATGAACAACCATCAGCCGTAGAATGGAACGACGACAGTGATCATTTGTGCTGCATCGAGACTGAAAGCTGGATCTCCTGCTTATCGCTAGCGGTAGCCTTACCATTTGGCTGTCCGTGCACGACTCTCGTACGGACCCAAACTTCCATACTTCGTCAGCCACAAGTCTATGAAAAGTACTTGTGCCTCCATTATGTATATCACCGACAGGCGGGACAATTTACTTGAAATTCGCATGCATGTCCAAAGGAACTTCGTATCGCAATTTCGAATATCAGAGGCACTGCAGTATCGTATTTATCCGGCGACAATGGGCAAGCTACTTCCAAATAAAATGAGACACCTGTACGAGAATATACATAATGGATGTACGGCTACAGATCGTAGACGCATAGCTGATGACATAAGGAAGTTTGGGTCTAGCCTTGAGCCGTGCACGGGTAGCCAAATGATAAGGCGACAGCTCGCGATAAGCGGGAAATCCGGGTTGAAGTCTCGCTTCGACACAAATTCTCACTGTCGTCATTCCATTTATGAAACGTCCCCTTAGAAAAATTATACATGACTATGCTTAAACTGACACACAATATTTTTTAGCGCAACGCAATCTGACTTTCAAAAATCCCTACAAAACAATGGCCCTGACTAACATTAACCTATACCTTTCGCAAATCACTTACCTCACCAAAAATCTTCGTTACTCGAAATACTGCAATACAGCGAGCGCCACTACTGCCAGCTAAATAAAAGATTCAAACAACTGAAGGCACTAACTACTGATAGGCATAGTTAGCAAATGAAAGATTTTGATAGGGAACAAACAATGTATTTACCTTAATAGTGTTCAAAAGTCATAATATATATAGCAGTTCATGACATCCGGTCTCACAAATTTCAAAACTCCGCCATTTCTCTCCCCACATCTACCACTACTGGCGGCTCACCTCCAACTGCGCAACGCTACGCGCTGTTCACATCCAGCTGCCCAACTCTACAATGGCAGACAACAATGCAAACTAGCCACAGACCGCACACAGCACAGCCAGTGATTTTCATACAAAGCGCTACGTGACATTACCAATATAAGAACCTAAACAGCATACTTACATAGCCCCCATGCTTCCCACAAAAAATATTACAAATTGTTTTGGGCAGTGGCAAATACAGATTTGAAAAAAGTTTTCATAATTACAATAACAAAGATATCAAATGCACACACTTGTTGATACCATGTTGGTCAAAAGCTAAAATTTTCTCACGGTCCATGAAGACAGTCCTGATCATTCATCACAGTAAAATTGCAGTGTTTTTTTTTTCTCAAAGTCTGAGCAGTAAAGGAGAATGCTCATGGAAGTAGTGGATTTCCATGCAGTCTTGAAGTAGTGTTGTCCTTCAAACAGGAAGACAGTGCTGACTCTTGACATGCAGACATGTAATGAACTACAACAGCGCAAAGCCACAGCAGGGTCAGTCGAAATTTTGAAGAATATTGGTAGGTAGGTCATCACAGAACAGACCACTGTAGTCTTGTTCGAGATTACGGCCACCAGAGGTGCAGACCCACTGCAGTCCATGTAGAGATGGCTAGCAGCCATCTGTTGCGACTGTGCATGTGCACAATCACCATCAAAGAGTCTTGTAGTATATAGCAAGTCCATAAACCACCACTTGTGCACAGTTTTTTTTAATTGTCCTTAGAACCAGCAGTGCTGTTAACCAGTCCCTTGCTGAATTATTAACACACATGCAAACACTATGAGTCCCTACTTCTCACATTTTGTCCATATGCTATGACCAACAGAAACGTGCGCTGTGAAATGTAACTTACAAGTTATTTAATTTGAACTGGTGTCAATTACAATTTTATAACATAAGAATACAATAACAACGGTACAAAATACATCATTAAAGAACATAAAAATACAGATAATATTTGTAGTAAAACACGCTTTACAAACGGATAGAAATAAACATGTACATCAGTGTTACAAGAATTATGACATAAGTAAATATATAAAATAACGAGAATAGTTTTCGAAACATTAATTTCACACTTGAGCATAGAAACAGAACAGAATTAATAATGTCTAAACATCTTTACAAAGTGAATAACATATTATTAATGCAAATTATATTTGAGGATAACAGTATTCCTTATCATAGTGAATGTACCTTAGTACTAGAAAAATTTTACAACATAAATCCTATTAGCTAAACACATTGAGACAGGAAGAACACAAATATACAAGAGTACACAAACACATAGCGGAATAACAGAAAGGGAAAGGATAGGGTTTGTTTTACTGCAAACAAAACTTTTTTTACTTCTTGGACATTTCCCTTCGTAAAGTGCTATCTATACCTGCTTTCTGTACTTCTTTCGTAAAACTTCTCAATGCATTTCTTCCAATTCATCGCAGCTCATTCTCTTATATAGTCTACCCCTCTTAAGGTAACTTAAATCTACTGAGCTCAGATGCTAAACTAAGGGACAAGGCAAAGCAGCAGCACAAAACAATTAATACAAGCAGCAATGAAAAAAACGCAAATTGGCAAAGCTAGCAGCAGTAAATGTAATAACTTATATCTAAACATGACAAACCCACAAGCAGAAAAAATAGTACACAAAAGACAACAACGCAGATAAGGAAAATGTATATTCACATCTTAATGTCTATGTAATGAAAGTGGTGCACCACAAAAACTTATTCTATGAAATAAATTACCAAGTACTTGAAAAGAAAATTATGTATGCAGTTCCTGTGAAGGGAAATGTCGTTTTGTGCTCCCTCGTTTTTTTTGGAAGTAGATCATAAAATTTTATTTACTGGATCTGTAGGCATAAAATATCTACACTCCTGGAAATTGAAATAAGAACACCAGGAAGGGGAAACTTTATTGACACATTCCTGGGGTCAGATACATCACATGATCACACTGACAGAACCACAGGCACATAGACACAGGCAACAGAGCATGCACAATGTCGGCACTAGTACAGTGTATATCCACCTTTCGCAGCAATGCAGGCTGCTATTCGCCCATGGAGACGATCGTAGAGATGCTGGATGTAGTCCTGTGGAACGGCTTGCCATGCCATTTCCACCTGGCGCCTCAGTTGGACCAGCGTTCGTGCTGGACGTGCAGACCGCGTGAGACGACGCTTCATCCAGTCCCAAACATGCTCAATGGGGGACAGATCCGGAGATCTTGCTGGCCAGGGTAGTTGACTTACACCTTCTAGAGCACGTTGGGTGGCACGGGATACATGCGGACGTGCATTGTCCTGTTGGAACAGCAAGTTCCCTTGCCGGTCTAGGAATGGTAGAACGATGGGTTCGATGACGGTTTGGATGTACCGTGCACTATTCAGTGTCCCCTCGACGATCACCAGTGGTGTACGGCCAGTGTAGGAGATCGCTCCCCACACCATGATGCCGGGTGTTGGCCCTGTGTGCCTCGGTCGTATGCAGTCCTGATTGTGGCGCTCACCTGCACGGCGCCAAACATGCATACGACCATCATTGGCACCAAGGCAGAAGCGACTCTCATCGCTGAAGACGACACGTCTCCATTCGTCCCTCCATTCACGCCTGTCGCGACACCACTGGAGGCGGGCTGCACGATGTTGGGGCGTGAGCGGAAGACGGCCTAACGGTGTGCGGGACCGTAGCCCAGCTTCATGGAGACGATTGCGAATGGTCCTCGCCGATACCCCAGGAGCAACAGTGTCCCTAATTTGCTGGGAAGTGGCGGTGCGGTCCCCTATGGCACTGCGTAGGATCCTATGGTCTTGGCGTGCATCCGTGCGTCGCTGCGGTCCGGTCCCAGGTCGACGGGCACGTGCACCTTCCGCCGACCACTGGCGACAACATCGATGTACTGTGGAGACCTCACGCCCCACGTGTTGAGCAATTCGGCGGTACGTCCACCCGGCCTCCCGCATGCCCACTATACGCCCTCGCTCAAAGTCCGTCAACTGCACATACGGTTCACGTCCACACTGTCGCGGCATGCTACCATTGTTAAAGACTGCAATGGAGCTCCGTATGCTACGGAAAACTGGCTGACACTGACGGCGGCGGTGCACAAATGCTGCGCAGCTAGCGCCATTCGACGGCCAACACCGCGGTTCCTGGTGTGTCCATTGTGCCGTACGTGTGATCATTGCTTGTATAGCCCTCTCGCAGTGTCCAGAGCAAGTATGGTGGGTCTGACACACCGGTGTCAATGTGTTCGTTTTTCCATTTCCAGGAGGGTATATTAGTACATCTATTTAATTTTATTTTAACCAATGCTGCAGTGCAGCTAGAAACTAGATATTAAACAAAATGAGCAATCTCTCAACTAGAAAGACAATAGATGTAAAATGTTTCTCATCATTTCGTTAGGCATTTTAGTAAATATCATAAATTAAGAGTTCCACAGTGTAATCATATGTTTTCAAGTTTGAACGTGTCGCATTTGCGATGCTTTCTACAAAGGAATGTCAATAGCGAGGTTAATGGTCTCTCTTTTTTTTCCACCTAATGGCTTTTTCTCCAGGCAGGTGGCACAGCTGATCATCCACGACGCTGTCCGACGTACGTGAAGGTCACTTAACTTTCTTACCGAAATATTTACGACAGCAGTGACAGTCTCATATAAAAATTTCACAGGTCGAGAATTTGCGTTACAAATGTATAGAAGCAAAATCCTATAAATATAAGTGTCCAAAAAATTTCCGCCGGCATTGTGATACAGTCACGCATTTACACACATTTCATAACTCTTAATGTACGAGTCTTGGTTTCCAACATCCTTTTTCACAAGCCAGAGTCCCTAACCACTACTCATTATTCCTTACCTTGTTACACATATACATATTCGTCGACACTTCTTCAATATTTCATCATAATAATTACGCAGCATAATCAAATTCCTCATATAGCATCAGCTTATTGATCATAAACATACCTCAACAGCATAATACACATTGCCATCGTAATAATAACATCATAAAAACTCAGCCAAATCTCAAAAACGTCGTAGCTTCATGCAATAATTTCAAAACCTAAAAAAAAAAATTCTCTGCTCATTTCAGTAGTGTCATCTACCTCAAACGTACTTTAAAAATCATGATCCCATACCAAATACATCATCCAAAGCTCTCATAGTATCACAATGTTCCCGAAAAAATATGAACAGTTCACACAGTACAGACAAAATACAGTTTCATAAGTGTGAAGTTATCCAACTGTGTAATTGTGTTAACATGCGTCATTGATGTAGTAACAAAAAAATGTTTCTCTCTCTCAGTTAAATGATCAAATAGCTATGTAATTTATGTGTTAGAGGAATATGGTACCGATCTGTAAAGTTGTATAAGCAAATACCATATTAGCTAGGGTTTTTGTGCTTGCCAAACACATGGTACACAAAGCAAGCGTGTAACCCCCTGAGGATTAATGTCATTATACCCTCAGGTGTTACAGATTACAGCAATGGAATGAAATGTATCACGGAAAACCTTTGTAGCATTGTACTTCAAATATCTTTAAAAATAAATGTTTCAAGTACAAAATTAATCATTTAAATACGTGTACTGTGGCGCTAAACTGTGCGTCTTGTTGTAAGATAATCTCTGTGGAAGTGTCGTAGTTATCGTCCTCCGAAAGCTAAGTTCTGCAGAAGTCAATGTACTTACCTCATGATAAACAAAGGTGAAATGCTTTGCGTATAGATATCTTAGTTATTACGCTTATTGCCGTGATGAAGAAAGTACTGTGCTGTAACGTATTGTTGTGCTACGGAAAAGGCTGTCTCATTGTAGCTATACCACAAAAGTTACTACTAAAACATGTTTTTCTTTCCAGAAGAATTCAGAAAACTGTGCAGATATAAAACAGATACACCGCAAAAGCAACATTGTAAATTGTCACTCATTAGTAGCGTCGTGATAAAAATCGTGTAGCTGTCACATAAACTAACCTCTGTGTCATCTGGTATCTCTCAGAAAGCACTTTAAATTCAGAATGTATTTTCAAGTAAACCAAAATGTTGCATTAAAATCTCATTAGCAGTACTGGTAAGTGTTCTAAGTATGTGAGCCTTATAGTCGTTACGTAATCGTGCAACTAACAAGCAAGAATGTACACACACAATAGCACTGTGTCGTCTGTTAACAATAACAATGCATTCGTAATTTCTGTTTAAATAAGTTCTCTTGGTTCTTGACTGGATATTTAACTTCAAACATTGTTGCATGTTAACAGATTCTAAGTCTGACAAATCATACTAGCAATGTAAAGTGGAAAGTTATATGGCAAAGACAAAGTTAAAAAGCAGATTAACTTTAAATAAACGGTTTTACTTGTGAAATGTGGTGTAAACCTTTACTCTTCCCAGTACGCAGAGTTTCAACTTCAACGCAATTATCATGTGGTATACGTCGGATTCTGTAAGGTCCATTGTAAACTAGAAAGAATTTGTGACTCAAGTGTTTCATCTTATGTGACAATGAATGAGCTTTAATGAGAACTTTCTGACCAATAGATAATTTCTTTGCATTTGCTTTAGAGTGTAGTTTTCTCCTTTTGTCTGCTGCAGATTTTATATTTTTAATAGCCAAATCAATTATGTCTTTGTGTCGAAGTTTAAGTGTATTCGGGAAAGGTACAAGCTCTCTGATTCTGTTCGGTGGTTCTTCATTCTTCAATACAAGATTGGGTCGTAAAGCAGTGGAGTCATGAGGCATTTCATTCAGCACGTTTTGAAATAAGTGTAAATATCTGTCCCAATGCTGATGCTTTCTGTGACAATAAAGTCTGCAAAGCTTATTGATTTCTTTCATAATCCATTCGGAGGGGTTACAATGTGGTGAGTACAATGAAATAAAAACAGGTTTGATTTTATGATTCCGAAGCATGCGTGACCAAACAGCAGATCTGAATTGCGGTCCGTTATCTGAAATGACTTTAGCAACGTCGCCAACTTCACGTAAGAAATTTTTAACAAAGGCGATGGATACAGACCGTCCAGTGGCTTTACGTAACGGAATGAAAAAAACAAATTTTGAAGTAAGTTCAACAGCGACTAGAACGTACGAAAATCCATTCGATGTTCTGACAAGGGGTCCCAAGAGATCAACAGCAGCAAATTCTTTCAATTTAGAAGGAATGATAGGAAACAACGGAGCACGATGTGAGATAGTAGATGGTTTCGCCTTTCGACAAAGTTTACAAATGGACAAGACTCTTCGAATTCTCTTTTCCACATTGTTAAAATAACAAGTCGTCCACAGAATATGATAACATTTTCGTGGGTCAAAATGTGCATAGCTGAAATGAATGTACCAAATGAGCTTATTAACAAAATAGTCTCAAGCCCAGCCGGTGCGCGTGACAGTGCGTCCGCAACAATGTTCTCCTTGCCGGGAATGTAGACTATTGTGAAGTGGAATTCTTGCAGAAACAATGCCCAACGTTTTAACCTGTCATGATTTAATTTTGAAGACATAAGAAATTGTAATGCACGATGATCACTGTATACTTTTACGTACTTACCAGAAAGAAAGAAACGGAATTTGTTAAATGCCCAAACGATAGCTAAAGCTTCTAATTCAGTAACGGAATAATTTTTTTTCAGATTTTGTTAGCACTCGGCTAGCAAAAGCAATGGTTTTCTGAACAGTAGTGTCATTTTCTGTGGCTTCTTGAAATAAATGGGCACCAAGTCCGACTTTAGAAGATTCCGTGCTGAGGCAGAAATCTTGTGACAGATCTGGATGAGCTAGTATTGGCGCGTTAAGTAGCGATTCTTTCAAAGAATTGAATTCCAACTGTGCTTGTTCGTCCCAGTTCCAAATAGTATTTTTTCCAGTGAGAGAACAAAGTTTTGGTGTAACTATAATTTGCATATTCAGAAAACGACGGTAAAAATTTACGAGACCTAGAAAACTGCGGACTTGTTTTTTTGTGTATGGAACTGGAATGGCTCTGATTGCTTCTAACTTTACAGGATCCGGCTGAATGCCTTCAGAAGAAATATGTCCCAAAAAATTCACCTTTGTCCTACCGAATTCAGACTTTTCCAAGTTAACTGTAATTCCATATTCTGCAAAAGTATGTTACACGCTGTTGAGGATGCGATTGTGTTGTTCCCATGAGGCTTCTGCTATCAGAATATCGTCCACATTAAGGTGATGTGACGTTTTAAGAACTCAGGTAATATGGAATTTAGCTCGTGAATGAATGCTGCTGAAGAAATGTTAAAAACCAAAAGGATGTTTCCGAAACTGATAACAAACGCCGAAACAAAGGAAAGCTGTGTATTTTCTACATTCTGGATGAAGTTCGATCTCATAAAAGCTGGATCTGAGATCAATAGAAGACAACACTTTTACACCATTAAAATTTTGAAGAAGTTCTTCTAACGTTTGCGGCCAGTCTGTTTCAGGAATGATGATAGTATTGATTTGTCTCGAATCTAAGACAAGCTTGATCAATCCATTTCTCTTCTCAACAACATGTAATGGATTGTTGTATGAGCTCAATAATGCCCTCGTCAAGCATAGATTGTATTTCTGTTCTAAGACGGTCACTATAATGCGCCGGAATTACGTATGGTCTAACACAAAATTTTGTATGCTCACGGACACGAAATTTTGTGAGTAAAAACTGTGGAATGTGCTTGTAAAATCTCAAAAAGGTCTTGCCTATCAGTGTCATTACAATTCCCAATTGTTTGAATTTTATTCTGAATTAACTCATTAGTATCAAATGGGCCATCGATATCATCCCTGTCAGTACTTGCAGAGTGATTGTTAGCGTCAAGTTCCATCGCAAATTCCGAACTGTTGTCTAACAGGAGGTAAAGCCGATTAATTTCTTTGTCATGGTTTGAGAGCCAATCTTCAAATTTCAAAGCTATTGACTTACCTTCTTTCTCTAAATTATTTCAGCATCGTGGAAGTTTAAGATTGCTTCGTATTCATTCAAAAAGTCTACTCCCAATATAATTTCCATCGACAATAATGGAACAATAAGAAAGTTCATAGAGAAGTGGTGGCTTTCACAAAAGAATTCTAAGTTGGTTTCTTGGCGTACATCTACACTTTTTCCAACGATTGCACCTTGTAATTTAATCTTACGTGACGGAAGTGTGGGGCAATCGTTCGATTTGTTGCATTTGCTAAAGGCTGTTCCACTAATTACTGAAATGGGACTGCCAGAGTCAAGTACTGCCGTAAATTTTACGTCATTTACTGTAATGTGAATCACAGGATATGCAATGTTGTTATGTTTTACGTTATGTTCCTGGAGTAAGATGTCCCTGATGTCTTCCATTTTTACGTAATTACTAGCTACGGCAGCTGCGTCGTCAGTTTCAGAAGTACGTTTTGTGGCTGCCAGCGGTATGAGTCATTGCCTATTGTCTCTTTGTTGGCGCGCGTCGTTATTGGGATTTGGAGACCTAACTTCTACAAATTCACCTTGTCGAGAGGGCCCCGCCCTGTTTGGATCCCGCCAGTTCTGATGCAATTCAGGTCTGTCGTTACCATCATATCGTCTGTCGTCATGTCAGTAGATTCCATAGTTTCTTTCTTGCTGGTCACGTGGTGGAGAATTTCTCCCTGAATCGTAACTGCGAGCTGGACCGTTGCATCTAAAGTTATTCTGTCTCCCTTGATAATAATTATTTTGGTTCCCATATTGTCTGTTTCTCTGATTGTCTATGTGATAGTCACTACCGCAGAGAGGTGATCTTTCCCTGTAATTATTACTACTCCGCCAACGGTTGTCATACGGGTGGTGTCTGTTTTGGTCATGATTTGTGTTGTGAGAATAGCCTTGTCGTGTCCACTTATTATTTCTTTCATTGCGGAATTGTGACAGATGTGACCTGTAATTGTTGTGTTCCTGTTTTGCGTTCCGCGATTGTCAGTGTCAATTTCCAATTCTTGTAACAGTCCCTGAAAAGCTTCAATGTCATCTTTGCAACGTCCTGCCAAAATAATATGTCGTAAATGTTCAGGTAATTTGATTAAGCAAATGCGGATGAGTTCTGAGGGGCTGTATGGGTTTGACAGGTACTGATTCTTGTGCAACATATCTTCAAAATATTTCACAAGACTGGAGAATTCAGATTGTTCGAAATGTTTCATCATTATGATGTTATGTTTTACTCGGTCTTGTGTAGCTTGAGACCAATATGCTGAGAGGAAGGCATGATAAAATTCTCCTTCACTGTGGCAATCGTGAATGACCAATCGCATTCTTTCAGCTGGTTCATTCTCTAAGTAGCCACACATAAATTCTAATCTGTGCTCTAATAACCAGTTGGGAGGAAAACAATGAGAAAGTTGATGGAGCCACGCTTGTGGATGAATGTCGTTGCCAGAATTCTTAAATGTTTTGAATTTACATGTAGTAATGAACAGCTTATAGTCAAAATAATCATGTCAGCGAGTCGCATGTCGGTCATTGTAACGTCGTTTCGGAGGTTCCATCTCATAATTCGGTGTACCTTGCCAATTTCTTTCATAATTTCCGAAGTGCTTTGTGTTATTATTTTGTGGCTGTTCCGTATTTCTATGTCCCTCTTCCCGTGTTGGAGCGCGAGTGTCCTCTGAAATATGTAATTTTTGTATTACTTGTGCCAACTGATCTTGTACTTCCCAGATTTCTCTGTTGTGTTGCGTATTAATTTGATTGTGATCTTGTTTGAATTTCTTAATTTGTTCATACTCTTCTGTGTCAGTGATGGCTACAGGTCTTGTGACATTCAAATTATCATCTACCTTTGCAGATAAGTTAGTGAACTGATCCGAAAGTTCGGCTACTTTCTCCGATAGTGTAGTTATTTCCTCAGTGTGTTTTTCTGAACCAAGTTCCAGAGTGTCCATTTGTGTTGAAATCGTATCTTCTGTGTCCTTTAAGTTTTCCTGAGTTTTTGCAAGTAGCATAACCGAATCGGTAAATGCAACTGAGTCAATTTTAGCCCACAAGGTCTCATGATTTTCATGAACAATGTTTTGCAGTTCTTTTATGGCTACTTCGTGATTCTGTAATGCATTTTCATGCCGCGAAAAAATAGGTTGAAAATGCTCACAAATTTGTGTTTTTACGTCATTACAGACTTTTTGACATTTCGATTCAATGTTATGTAACTCAGTAGTTAAATCTTCACGTATTTGTTGAAGTGTGGTGTCTAACTTTTGAAGCTTTTGCTGTGTTTGTCTCTGATTTTGTTCCATTGTGTCTAACTGTTGCTGTGTTTGTCTCTGGTGTTGTTCCAATGTGTCTAACTTTTGAAGATTTTGTTCCATTGTGTCTAACTTTTGAAGCTTTTCTCCCATTTGTTGCATTAATTGTAATAACAATGCACTGGTGTCTGAAACATGTTCCTCAGTGCTATTCGGCAATGCATTTGAACCGGCAATATTCGCATTTTGAAAAGCAGAAAATGTGTCATGACTTATTTGAGAAAACGGCGAGGACGCAAAACCTGAATCTACAGTGTTTGCAAGATTGTGTCCTGTCATTTCGGATTCCTGAGGCAAGCTGTTGCCGACCGATCGATCGATAATGCTTTCCTGTTCACTAATTGTTTCACTGCCTACACCATTATTTGCAGCCCGCTCCATTTCCCTGTGCACAATTACCAAATTACTACTTTGAACATTAGTTAATTCATTACACGGTGGCGCTAACACACTGCTTTCGTCTTCACTGTCATTCCTCAGTCTACTTTGGAGCCTAGTATTACGTTTTTCACACGCCATTATTGTCACAGTATTTCATACGACAACACAGAAAGGCACAATTTGAAGAGCAAAATAAGAAAACACATTAACATAGCATTGAAAATGATATCTCCTTAATTGCAAGCGCAGCTGCGAAATACTTGGTGCAAATCTATATGCATGCCACAACTGTTTTACTGTACAAGAATGAAAAAATTACAACTCCAAAGGAATTTCTCTCTACAATTACGCGCTATCAATAAACAAAGGCTGTACTAATTGCACAAACTACAAGAAAAAATCAGAAGAATCCAGTGAGGTATCCTCGGCTAAGGGTCGACATATGAAACGTCCCCTTAGAAAAATTATGGATGACTGTGCATAAACTGACACACAATATTTTTTAACGCAACGCAATCTGACTTTCAAAAGTCCCTACAAAGGAATGGCCCTGACTAACATTAACCTATACCTTTCACAAATCTCTTATCTCACCAAAAATCTTCGTTACTCGAACTACTGCAATACAGCGAGCGCCACTACTGCCAGCTAAATAAAAGATTCAAACTACTGAAGGCACTAACTACTGATAGGCATAGTTAGCAAATGAAAGATTTTGATAGATAACAAATAATGTATTTAACTTAATAGTGTTCAAAAGTCATAATGTATATAGCAGTTCATGACATCCAGTCTTACAAATTTCAAAACTCCGCCATTTCTCTCCCCACATCCACCACCACTGGCGGCTCACCTCCAACTGCGCAACGCTACGCGCTGTTTACATGCACCTGCCAAACACTACAATGGCAGACAACAATGCAAACTAGTCACAGACTGCACACAGCACAGCCAGTGATTTTCATACAAAGCGCTACGTGACGTTACCAATATAAGAACCTAAACAGCCTCCTTGCACATTTTATAGCTAATTGTTGTCCATATTCGCAACTGAGAATACGTTCAATCTATTTCGTAACGGCTGTAGTCGCTGCAGTGCGTCTTAATCCAAAATAACATAGGCATAGCATAGGCACTGCAACTACGTGTCTCGCTTTCTGTTGCATGTAATCACATTCCATCAATTCTCTTCATCCAGTTACACCAGTATGACTCTATTGCCTTCTTTAAGAGTCGACATCTAGCTGAACGTCCAGCATGGTTTGTAGCTTCCAAGGGTTTCGCCTTCGATCTTGATGGTGGAAACCTCTGTGGTCACTGGAGCGCGCCATTTATAATTCAGTGTTCACGGGGCAAAGTTAATGATTTGTTTAGAGCATTTTTGGTACATCGATTATGTTCATTTATTGAAGTGTAATACATATATCTAACTGAAGGTTGATCTCTGCACCTCCCGCGCTCACAAAGTCTGTCGCCTCCAGATGCATGTGGTGAGTCATTAGGTTAAATTCAACAAAACAAAAAATTAAATGATTTGGAGTCTAATGTAAAAAATAGTTTCAAACAATATTTTTTTTCAAAATTTTAAAATAAAAAGTACCAGAATAGATTAGGATATTCTCCAACCGTGGGCACAATGTGCCAATCTCCCGCCCCCTTTGGTAATTCGAGGGTTAAAAAGGGTAGACGGTACGGCGGCACAGGGCTGAAGAGCTCGGCACAGCAAGCTCCTCCCTGAAGACGAACAAACACCTGACTAACACCATGCAGACTTACACTACCAAATGAAGGATATTTACGCAAAAGGCGGTGTTACCATCCTTTCGCTGGTGAAGAGGAAGTATTACAGATAGCTAGACTTCAAAACAGCAAGGCACCCGACTCGGATGGAATAAATCCATTAACTCTTAAAACTCCATTCACACTGATAATACCCCTTCTAACGACGCCTTACAACAAGGAAGAGTCCCTGATCCTTGGAAAGCTGCCAACGAGGCCAGTATCAAGGAATCAGAGGATAGCGTCCAACTGATATAAAACATAGAAGCCAATCTGCCGCCTAAACACACTGGCTAAGGTGCAGGTACACAGGCAGCTCTTTGGCCTAAGTCCACGTCAGTACGGTTTCAGGACAACCGAATTAATAGATGACTAAATCACATGCGCATTAGAACTAATACATACTGCAAATGAGAAATACCAAGTTGTACTTTTAATGGACATAGCAGGTGCTTTTGATTACCTTTGCTGGCCTGCATCGTTCAATGTGCAGTACCTAGTTAGATTAGGGCAAAGACTAAACAGAAGAGTGGCAAGGAGGACACCAGAAAGTAGTCAAGAAAACAATGAAAGGATGCCTGCAAGGATAAATATATGGACCAATGTTTTATCACGTTGCTAACGAGGCATTCCTAAACAACTTGGACGCAGATGACAGGGTAAATGTGGTAGCCCCTTATTGCGATGACTTATTTGTCGTATCAGCAAACCCAACTAGTAAACCTTGAAAACAAATCTACACAACTTCTCAGAAGTATAAGAAATTAAACGAGTTCATCATCCACGCCGTGAAGGCTGAAAGGATGTCCTCTACCATGCGGCACCATGCCGATTGCAGTATGGAGAGGCATGTTGTGAGCACACCGCTCTCCTGTTCGTTTTGCAGATTTTCCAGACAGTTGGTTCATCTGCTCTATCAAGCATCACCTCATTTGGCATCACGTCGCTGAGTGCACCTTACACCTATCCTCCCAGCAAGGATAAACCGTTCGCAAGACCGGGAATCGAATCCGGGTCCTCCGAATAGCAGCTATTTACGCTGACCTCTCAGCTGCGAATGCGGACAAGTATACGTGATTGTCGTAGCCAAAACTAACTCAAAATAGCAGCAAACCCATTACTCAAAGGGGCACTGAAACGGAACCCATTTGTTAGACTGGCTGACATTAACGTAATGCGGAAACTAGTAACGCAGTACTTAGGAATACGTATTGACGAACGACTTACTTTCAGTGTGGACACCACATTGATAAAGCGGCGAAACTAATGCAGAGGCAAAACACGACACAGTCACAGAGTACCACTGAGGATGCTACGAAAGTATCAAGCAGATCTCTTGGAAGCCATAGTATGCTTTGCAGAAAGGGATTGCACCACCTGTGTCTAGTGATCTATAAAAACACAGGGACGCGAGGACAGAGAAGCATATTAGTAAGAATGTGTTGGTTCTGGAGAATTGCCACACTGACATCACTCTCCACTACAGGCCAGCAACATAGTGGCTAAAGAGTATCAGACATAATAAAGTTCGTGAAATAACAGGGGAGAACGTTGTAAACATGCGTCAACTAAAAATCTAACTCCTTGACACATGGCTGGAGGTGTGAGAGACGACCGACAAAAGCCATCAAGTTTTGTCCTTCTTCCCCTATATACGGGATCAACTGACGCTGAATTATGCGGACCCAAGTCGTGGCATGGTTCACTTACTGACCGGCCACAGCCCACACCCAGCACATCTGAGCCGCCTGGGCCTCAACCAGAGCGCTACACGCACTTGTGGGTCATATGGATCTTCTGAACACGTGACATTACCTTGCAAAACCCTCACACACTTAGAACTATATAACAGAATACGCTGACATCAAAGAAATGTTACGAGATCTGTGCTCTAGGTAACTTTCCTGATAATGTTTCAAGAACAGCGCAAGACGTCTATAGACAAGATAGTTCATACGACAGAGCTCGATCAGACACACAATCACGACAACACGACGCTTTGGAGGTCACAAAATCAGACACAGATAGTGATCTAAGGAGAAACATAAAATGACACAAACACAACCATAATGTCAGAAGGAGGAATATAACACGTAAAATACATAAGTAAGATAACTGGAAGCAGAGCAGACATAGCACGAGACTGGTCCACGTATCTAATACGCGCTTCAAACATGATAACTAAATAACGTAAAGGAAAATGAGTAATGCAAACATATCTAAGGAATACGTTATACAGGGAATCGAGGCTCGAAGTTTAAGTTTCGAGGCCTATGGTACTGATTAGGGGAAACAGCATGATGCACACAAACATACAGTACAACATAACAGCAGACATAGATTTAGGTCTAGATATATCGACACAAATAGCGCAATCTATACGCCTTACATAAGGAGCTAGACATGTAATAAGCAGTACGTGTCCTAAGACAGTAGGATCAAATGCACATAGAATCATCCATTACGTAGTTCATTTATTAACATAAGAAGACACAATTTCGTATGTTACTTCGAGTGAGACAGTTTCGATGTTTCTGCCAAGGCTCTTCTACTTGGAGCAGTAACAACACAGCTCATAATTTATAAGTTCTAAATCAGCAGATTGTCACTTTCCTATATTTCCACTTTCTGTTCTAAATTACTAAACGTTTGTTTCTTTGCACCATCCGTTTCCATCAATTAATTTAATTTTCTTTGTAACTCATTGTTATGACTCCTGTTTTGGTTGCTCAAAACAATTTTTGATAGTAATGTGTAACAATATACTATTGTATGCAGAAGTTAAGTTATGCGACTTGCTTTTAAAACATTGAGCAGCAGGTCTTTAAAAATACAATAAATGAAATTAAATGAAATCATATTAGAGAACTGTACAGTTTCAGAAGAAATGAGACTGTGAGGGAAAACACTGTCAGGCGTTTAGTTAGAGAAATTTCACAGGAATTATATCTATCTTCTGCAGCAGATGTGTATTCGTCGGGGAAGAACTTAACCAAGTCAAACTCTCTTGCACTAAGACATACAGTATACTGGAGTATTCCGCAGAAGACTACAACTAAGAATAAACCAAATCGTTGTAGAAAAACAAAGGGTGAACGGAGTTCAATAAAAGTAAGGACATAATTTAATGAATTTCAAGTCCAACTGTTATTCAAAAGATTGCTTAAAAACAAAATAAGGCTTTTCTCCATGTAAATTCAATCGTTTAAACTAACCCATACGTCCGAAAGACTGTTGATCGTGATGACACCGAACCGAAAAGTTGTAGAGTGAAGGCAGATACATCACATTCTGTCTTCTAAAATTACCCCACTAAAAATGTATCACAACCCCTATTTTCCATTGGGGCAAAGATGTGAAAATGACGAAGAAATACAAAACCTGGGAAACCAAAAACAACTGACGATAGGTGTAAACTGAATAGAGCGGTGGACCTGGTGCGTTGTCCTGTAAATTACAGTCTGTTAAGTAAGAACACAGTCAGCGTGAAACACAGATTGTGAAAGAAATCGAATTAGTTCTTTCAGAACCCAACAGAGGGAAAGTTTGTCCTTCAAGCAATGTCCATAAAACACAAATTTTCTTCGAATTCCTGACGGAGATATGCACGAACAGAAATTAGTGCAGGTTTAGCGTTGCGTTTATCAAAGATGTTTGATGCCGACGGCCAAACGTTGGTTCATCGACAGAAATGAAGACTGGATACCGCAGAGTGATTTATTCAAGAGAAATATACTCACAAATTGAAAACGTCAATAATCCTTTGGTCCACCTCTGGTCCTTATGTTAGCAGTTATTCGGCTTCGTATTTATTAATAGAGTTCTCATATATTCTCTTGAGGGATATCATACCAAATTCTGCCCAACTGGCACGTTAGGTCACCAAGCTAGTAGGAGGGCCCTGCTAGTAATGCTCGAAAAGTTCTCTAAAGGGGAGAGGTCCAATGACCTCGCTGGCAAAGGTAAGGTTTATCAAGCACGAAGACAAGCAGTAGAAACACTTGCCGTGTGCGGTCGAGCGTTATCTTGCTGAAATGTAAGCCCTGGATGGCTTCTCATGAAGGGTAAACGACGTGCCGTGGATGATAGCCAAAGGATTCCTGCCGTCAAAAGAAATGGCATACCCGACCATTACTCTTGGTTTTGGGACCGTATGGCGGGCGACAATCAAACTGCTATCTCACCACTGTCTGGGGCGTCTCCACACACGTCTTGGGTCTGAAATCACATTTTCTGAAGTATAATAGTCTTTAGTAATGGGTCCAGCTTCGCAGTGAACTTCGATGCTCACTAAGACATGCCTGGAGATGCCTCGGAAAGCGGTAGGATACCGACCTGACTGTCGCCCGCCATACGGCCGGACAAGCAGAAGTGATGGTCTGGGAGTCATTTATTTTCATAGCAGAAACGCTTCTTTGGTTGTCATCCGCGGCACCCTTACAGCACAGTGGTACTTGGACGTTATTCTGTGCCTTCTTTTGTTGTCCGTCATGGCAGGCCATCTTGCGCTTACATTTCAGAAAAGTAATGCCCGACCGCACATGGCGAGAGTTTCTGCTGTTAGTCTTCGCTGTTGACAAAAACCCTGACTTGGACAGCAAGGTCGCCGGATGCAGGTATATGATTGGACTGAACAGTTGTTAACAAATACATTCAAGTGTGCCGTTCTTAATGAGACAATCTCACTAAAGAAAACAGTGTAGAGTACCTTTCACTTCACACAAAGTGTATGGGACAGTTACTTTTCAGAAACCCACCTGGGAGAGAAATTTTTTAGGTCTCTGAGGCTGACTGTAGACGACACAGCTATGTACAGGGAAATGCTGGCGATTTGAAAGAGATGGAGCTTGGTTCAAAGATCTGCTCCTGACCGTCAACCTAAAAATACAGGAAGACTCTTTATCGTTTCACTACCGCCATCCTCTGGAGACAGACATAGCCATCAAATAGATAGGAAATTCGCCGAAGTAGCTTACAGAGAAACTGGAAGTTAGGAGTTGTTACATGTTAGCTTGGCCCATAAATTCCGTTGTTTCATTTTTTATTTAAGTTTTTTAAGTCTAGATTTTCTCAAAAATAAGTGAGAAATGAACAACAAATCAATCAGTCATATACGAGGGTCGTCCACAAAGTAAGTTCCGTTTCTATTTCTATCCGAGGCAGCGCTACGATCGCAGTTCCGAGCATCCGCGGCAGTTACTCTGATCAAGGAGAAGAAACCATTTTCAGATAGCTCCTGTACACCATTTTCAGATCGCTGCTGCCGACGTCTGCTTTGTAGTGCTTCTTTGTAATGTCATATATAAGTCAAAATGCCGCCGCGTGTGAAATCGGATCTGTGATTCATTTTCTAAATGCAAAGAAAGTTAAGCCAAAGGAAATTCATCGCCAAATCTGAGAGGTTTACGGACAAAGTGCTATGAGTGATTCAATGGTTAGAAGATGGGTCAGACTGTTCAATGAAGGACGTGATCGAGTGCACGATGAAGAACGAAGTGGACGCCGGCCTGCGGTTACTGATGAACAGCTTCACACAATTGAAGAGAAGATTAAGCACAACCGTAACTTTACACTTACTACCTTGTTATGGAAATTCCACAAATCTCACGATCACAAATTCATGAAATTGTTACTGGAAAACTGAAATTTCGAAAATTTTGCTCACGTTGGGTACCCAAAATTCTTGCTGAACAACGCAAAATCAACGGACGAGCAGTGCACTTCAGTTTTTGACACGCTACAGTGAAAAAGGCGATGGTTTTCTTTGTCGGATAGTCACAGAGGATGAAACTTGGGTATCGTACGACACCCCTGAAACAAAACGGCAATCAATGGAATGGAGGCACACTTCATCCCCACTTTCACACACGGTGGCTTTTTCAATTACGGCTTACGTTATAAAGAAGCACTACAAAGCACACGTCGGCAGCAGTGATATGAAAATGGCGTACATGTCTTCTCCTTGATTCAGAGTAACTGCCGCACATGCTCGGAACTGCGATCGTAGTGCTGCAGCGGATAGAAATAGAAACTTTTGTGGACGATCCTCGTATTCTCCGTTTTTCTTTACAACTTCTTCCCAACGTTAAGAACGCTGTTCTGTGTTTCGACGGTAGAAATAACCGATGATTCCACTCCTGGAAATCGTCCAGCGAAGCCTTCAGTTCCACGTCATTATTGCGCGAAGCGCCACACAGCGCATTCGAAAGGATTGGGAACAAATGGCTATTCGAAGGCACCAAGACGGAAGGATAGGCAGGATTTGTCAGCGGGTCCAGTTGGCGATGTGAGGGCGTTGCCGGTTGCAAGAGAACTCCATGTCACCGATCAGCTCGTTTTTTCTCGGTAACGTTGTTGTGCCGTTGAATTTGCTGACCTTAACGTTTCACGTTCTTGATTTCGTTCCGATCAAGCAATTCATGGTGGACATTGCATGTCATTCAGGTCGAAATTGCCATCTATGAATCGCTTACATCATTTCCGAGCCAGCCCTAAGAGGCTTCGTTTGTTCGCCATGCACATCACATATAAATTCGAATAGCTTCCGTGATTTTGGCACCTCGACTAAAAGTAAAAACCAGAAGGTGTCGAAAATACTCTTTTCTGTCGACTTGAAAATTCATTTTAATGATTTTAAAAGAATACAGTATAAGAACTTAAAAAATAAACACGCTATTTTGGAGAGCACACAATCCTTTATCGAATAACTTAAAACACATTGCCAAAAAAGATTTCTCACAGAAAATTTTCACTTGAAGAAGTGAATTGCTTATTGCTCAACCCATTAGTTCTGACTATCATCTCGATACAATGAAGTTGGATATTAATGTTTTATTTATTTACCGGTACGTGTCTGCTCTCTTCGGGCACTCTGAAATCCTCATACCACAGTCCCGTAGCACGCCCATAGAGGAGCCAAATCAAAATGATGCGGCGCATAGATATTGGGCGGTAATTCGCTTCCTGTATTTGAGGAGCAACAACGCTGTAACCGTCGATGCTGAGTTATTACACAAGACACCATCTCCTCACACTGTGCTTAGATGGCGAAGACGCTTCCATTGAGGTCAGACGAGCATGAACGGGAAACAACAAAGTGGATGACCGACTCTGTGTGACGACTCTGGAATCACAAGAAAATAAATAAAGTAAAAGAGAAGTGGAAGCTCTGGTGCTCTAAGTGTGGAGAATCAAAATCGAGGCAGTAGTGCCGCATGTGAAACTCAGCCACAGATCAGTTTCACCGCCTGCTAGGCACCAAGCGAAAAGTTCGTTGAACACACTGTGCAGCGAAAATGTTGCAGCTGTTCCGGACAATCCAGGTCAGTGGACATAAGTGGATTCAGTGCCACCGACACCCGACCATTATCGGGCAAAGTGATGGTGAGTGTTTTCTGGAACTGATGTGGTGTGGTGCTGACAGATTATGCATGTATGATGCAAACCGTCACAGAAGCGTGCTATCGGAAAATCAGACGAGCTTGCGGAAGTCTGCCAGAAAGAGCCATGAGGAGTTGCCGAGAAGGTGCTCTTGCTGCACGACAACGCCCTACCTCATTCGAGGCAGGAAACTGTCACACATGCTGCCTCATTTGATTATCAAACATTCCCTCGTCCCTGGATTCTGCTGGCACGGCAGGCGGTTAAGCGTTTCTCCTTCCTTGAAAGAAGAAGACAATGCATGGAAGGCATTTCCAGAATGATAAAAATAGTGGTTTTTTAAGTGAGACGCTTCCTTAACAGCCGAACTGTAGACTTCTAGAATAAAGGCCTCCATTGCTGAGAAGAACGTGTAAGACTGAAGGGGCAGTATGTAGAAGAGGCCTGGTACCGTCACAACATTTCATGGTCGCAGATTCATTCTTACGAGGTAGTAACTAAACCTATGTCACAGCATTTTGTAAATCTAGGGAAAGCCAGATATCTGACAGAGGTCAACAGAAAGATTCCTAAGGAAGTGCACACTTGGGGACTGATGACCTCAGACGTTCAGTCCCATAGTGCTCAGAATCATTTGAAGTGCACACTTGTGATGGAGGTGTGCTACGAAAATCTCGTCCAATTTGTTCTTAACTATTTTTCGTCAGTTTGTAATCCTTACTACATCAGATTCATGGAAGAGAAAGAAAATATTCAAAGAAGTGTTACGTGTTTCATCAGAAGTTCGCGTAGTCAGTGGCAAAGTGTCCAATAAAATACTGAAGAAAATATAGTATGAAACGCTACGAAAATGCGCTGTGGATCGCTAAGACTGTTACCCAAAATTGTATATGTCGACAAACAAATATGATATTAGACACATATAATTTCCTCCATCAAGCCTCCGGCGTAGTAGGACGAGGACAGAACTAGATACATTCCGGTGTAAGCAGAGGGCCACAGTAATCTTTGTTTCTCGGCACTAAATTGGATGAGAAAGCATGTTATTGTAGTTCAGAATACCCTTCACCGTACACCAGAGACGATCAACGACTTGGCACGCGAGCCGTGTGCTAGCGTGATTGCTCCAGCACTCTCACCTATGTGCACACTTCTCCCACTTCCATGACGCACTGATTGAGCGTGGAGGGGAGAAGACGATGAAACTGTGAAAGCGCCGCATTTAAATGGCAATGCAGTCGCACTGCCTATGACTTCCTTTTATGTTTCATACTTCTCACAACATAGATGATGAACAAGATAACTTCCCAGTATTATTTCATTATTTTTCGGCACTGAAGACATGATAAAGTTCTTAACTCATACAAACAGTCGACATACAGATTCAGACAGTTTCACAGATTTTCGCTCTCAGATTGCCATGTAATCATGACCCAGAGCGGAGAAAAGCTTTGACACACATATTTTGACAGGAATATTTTATCACGTTTGGAACCTCAATACTCTTCCTGAGGAAAACAATGAATGCGCCTTAGACAGTTTTAACGTAAAATAATTTATCATTTAAATGGGGCATAAACCGCAGATCAATCCGTTTCACGTGCACACACACAGGTGCGCTTTCAAATGAAACTGCAAACCATCTCGTAAACAGCACGAAAAACATGTAAGATTTCCAATATCCTGAAACGTCTAGAAAACTCTCTTTCTAATTCTTTCAAGGCCGCGATGAGTTCTTCGAAACTCGCATTTTCTTCAAGCTCAGCGAGGTTACGGGAATGGACGGTGTTTCTTGCCAGACGATTGATTTTCTAATGCACCACATCAAATCACAAATAAATCGTTCCTCATCTTGCACTGTCATACTGTAGCAGTGTGGCGGCAAATCCATTGAAAATGCAAGGTCTGCAATCCATTTCGGAGGTTCTAATTTTCTTAACTGCTTTCTTTTTTCCTTCAGATATTCAACAATAGCCGGTTTTAAATCGAAAAATCGTTCCAGGTACGCCCCTCGGCTTAACTAACGTACTTTCCATTAATGTGTAAAGTCTCCATACGCTTCGTTTTACTTCATTGGAAACTGTTGCAACTGATAGTTGTCAGTCGTCGTAATTTTTTCCTTTTTCATCGTGAACGAAATATTTAAGTGATTTCTGTTCAGTGATGTAATGTCGTTCCATAGCAAATATGAGCTATCCGACGATTATGTGACCGCATAATATACTCGTATATTCAGCTAATTCTTGTATTCTGTCACTTGTGACGATGGAACGTTAGACTGCTCTTTTTGTTCCAACATCCATTGGATGTGTGAACATCTTATATATCGAGAGGGATGGTTAAACAGCGCTGATAGTACTGTTCTGCCGAACTGAAGAATACGCCGACCGAAAAATACCACACCGCAGTGCTAAATCAAATGTCGCGCTATACCCTGGATTGCCATACATGTATCAATCAGTAATACTACTTTGACAGCCATTTTAGGACACTTCTGTCACTTCCCAGATACAGAGAGAAGCTACAGGATGATGTCTTCAGGAAATACGACACAGGCTTCTACAATGTCGATTACGTAAACAATGCCGTCATTGTTCTACAGTCAAGAAGGCTTCACAGGCTAAGTAACTACTGCATGTGAAGCTCAGATAGGTATGTAAGGGCGTTGTGGATGACTTACAAGCTGTCTTTTCCTGCTTATGTTTTGTAAACAGTATAACTCTATGGAAGTAGTAACTTTGTCTACAATTATTCACGTTGACATGGACTCCGATATCATTGTATTTGGTGAAAGGAAATATAAATGTGGATATTTCCGAATACATCTGACGCGACAATATAATTCCCAATATGAGCTGCAGCTTGTTATTGGACCATTCTACACCAGCATGATAGCATTTATACACTCCTGGAAATGGAAAAAAGAACACATTGACACCGGTGTGTCAGACCCACCACACTTGCTCCGGACACTGCGAGAGGGCTGTACAAGCAACGATCACACGCACGGCACAGCGGACACACCAGGAACCGCGATGTTGGCCGTCGAATGGCGCTAGCTGCGCAGCATTTGTGCACCGCCGCCGTCAGTGTCAGCCAGTTTGCCGTGGCATACGGAGCTCCATCGCAGTCTTTAACACTGGTAGCATGCCGCGACAGCGTGGACGTGAACCGTATGTGCAGTTGACGGACTTTGAGCGAGGGCGTATAGTGGGCATGCGGGAGGCCGGGTGGACGTACCGCCGAATTGCTCAACACGTGGGGCGTGAGGTCTCCACAGTACATCGATGTTGTCGCCAGTGGTCGGCGGAAGGTGCACGTGCCCGTCGACCTGGGACCGGACCGCAGCGACGCACGGATGCACGCCAAGACCGTAGGATCCTACGCAGTGCCGTAGGGGACCGCACCGCCACTTCCCAGCAAATTAGGGACACTGTTGCTCCTGCGGTATCGGCGAGGACCATTCGCAAGCGTCTCCATGAAGCTGGGCTACGGTCCCGCACACCGTTAGGCCGTCTTCCGCTCACGCCCCAACATCGTGCAGCCCGCCTCCAGTGGTGTCGCGACAGGCGTGAATGGAGGGACGAACGGAGACGTGTCGTCTTCAGCGATGAGAGTCGCTTCTGCCTTGGTGCCAATGATGGTCGTATGCGTGTTTGGCGCCGTGCAGGTGAGCGCCACAATCAGGACTGCATACGACCGAGGCACACAGGGCCAACACCCGGCATCATGGTGTGGGGAGCGATCTCCTACACTGGCCGTACACCACTGGTGATCGTCGAGGGGACACTGAATAGTGCACGGTACATGCAAACCGTCATCGAACCCATCGTTCTACCATTCCTAGACCGGGAAGGGAACTTGCTGTTCCAACAGGACAATGCACGTCCGCATGTATCCCGTGCCACCCAACGTGCTCTAGAAGGTGTAAGTCAACTACCCTGGCCAGCAAGATCTCCGGATCTGTCCCCCATTGAGCATGTTTGGGACTGGATGAAGCGTCGTCTCACGCGGTCTGCACGTCCAGCACGAACGCTGGTCCAACTGAGGCGCCAGGTGGAAATGGCATGGCAAGCCGTTCCACAGGACTACATCCAGCATCTCTACGATCGTCTCCATGGGAGAATAGCAGCCTGCATTGCTGCGAAAGGTGGATATACACTGTACTAGTGCCGACATTGTGCATGCTCTGTTGCCTGTGTCTATGTGCCTGTGGTTCTGTCAGTGTGATCATGTGATGTATCTGACCCCAGGAATGTGTCAATAGAGTTTCCCCTTCCTGGGACAATGAATTCACGGTGTTCTTATTTCAATTTCCAGGAGTGTAATTACAAAATGTCGATCATTCTATCGAGATCCTGCGAAAATATTTACATTGTTGGACTGGCCAGTATACATTTTCTGTCTAAGCAAGACCGATTATCTTTGAGTTAGAATAGTATGCCTGTTGCCTCACAGATATATTCACCTAAAAACGTTGCGACTATTTGGTATTCAGTTACAAGAAAAACAGGGCATATCTCGCCTGAGACGTATCCAAACTTACCAAAATCCTTCCTTGAGTAAACTTCACTGTTAGTACTGTAGCAGGGATCATTCGAAGAAAGTACAATGGCCGCGCGGGATTAGCCAAGCGGTCTAGCGCTGCAGTCATGGACTGTGCGGTTGGTCCCGGCGGAGGTTCGAGTCCTCCCTCGGGCATGGGTGTGTGTGTTTGTCCTTAGGATAATTTAGGCTAAGTAGTGTGTAAGCTTAGGGACTGATGACCCTAGCAGTTAAGTCCCATAAGATTTCACACACATTTGAACAAAGGACAATGGCTCTCCTCTGTCACTAGTACACATATCATACGCACCTAATGTGGTAAAACTCATCTTCGTGGCCCTTACCCAAGATGTATGTTGGTGGCAGTAGGGTCATTCAAGAACTGTCGCAAATGACCGGTGTCGAAGCCGTCTACATTAGTGTTTTGCGAAAAGAACGTCTTATTCTCTCCAATAATTCCCATTTCGCCGGCCGCGGTGGTCTCGCGGTTCTAGGCGCTCAGTCCGGAGCTGCGCGACTGCTACGGTCGCAGGTTCGAATCCTGCCTCGGGCATGGATGTGTGTGATGTCCTTAGGTTAGTTAGGTTTAAGTAGTTCTAAGTTCTAGGGGACTGATGACCACAGATGTTAAGTACCATAGTGCTCAGAGCCATTTGAACCATTTGAACCAATTCCCATTTCAGTACACATGTTTTTGACTAGTTCGATGCGGCCCACAACGGATTCCTCTCTTCTGCCACACTCTTCATGTCAGAATAGCGCCTGCACACTCTCCTCGGCTATTTGTTCACGGTATTCCACTGTTTCCCATACAGTTTTTTCTTAACACACACCCTCCCATGCGATCCTTCTTATTGTCGGTGTTTTCCAGATGTTCCTTTCTGCCTCGATTCTGCGGAGAACTTCGTCAGTCCTTTTCGTATCAGTCCGCCTGAAGGTCAACATAGCACCTCATCCAAAGGCTTCGATTCTGTAATTTTCATGCTTTCCCACAGTCTATGATTCACTACCATAAATATGTGTTCCAAATATAGGTTCACAGAAATTTCTTCCTCAGGCTAAGACCGATGTTTCATAATAGCACACTTATCTCGGTCAGGGAGGCCCCCTTGGCCCGTACTAACTTGCTTTTAATATCGTCCATGCTTTGTGCGTCATGAGTTATTTTGCTTCCAAAGTAGCAGAATTCCTCTCCTTCGAGTGCTTTGTTTTCTTTGATTGTGATGTTAAGTTTATCGCTAAATTCATCTCTGCCACTCGTCACTACTTGCGGCTTTCTTCGGTTTATTCCCAGTACATATTCTGTAGTCATTAGAATGTTTGTTCCATTCGACATACGTTATAATTCATCTTCACTTTCACTGAGGGTAGCAATATCATCATCGAATTTTATCACCCTGCATTTTAATTCCATTTCTGAAGCGTTGCTTTATTTCCGTCATTGCTTCGATGTATAAATTGAACAGTAGGGTCAGAAGGCTACATCCCTGCTCACACACTTTTTAATCAGAGAACTTCATTCTTTGACTTCATTCTTACTGCTTGCTCTTGGTTCTCGTACATACTGTATATTATATTTCCTTATTGCTTACACCTATTTTACTGAGAATGTCGAGCAACTTCAACCATTTTACATTATCGAACGCTCTTTCTTAATTACTGTTCGATCATCAGTCTCAGTGACAGACTGGCCTTATCTCTCCTGAACCAAAACTGATCTTCTCCTAACAGATCCTCAGCTTCCTTTTCCATTCTTCCATCAATTTTTCTCGTCAGCAACTTGGGCGCACGAGCCTTTAAGCTGATTGGGCGATAGTTTATGCCCTAATCTGCGTCTGCTATCTTCGAGATTGTGTGGATGATACTTTTTTCGAAATGTCTCCGTACTCATAGATTCCAAACACCAACCAGAATGGTCACTTGGTCGCCACTTCCGCCAGTGATTTCAGAACATCCGAAGGATTGTTATCTACCCATCTGTCTTATTTGATCGCAAGTTTTCCAAAGCTCTATTAAACTCTGCACCTAATACTGGATCCACTATGTCTTCTATATCGAGTCCCATTTGTTGAGAGCGCTAACACATTTAGTTTTTGATTGTACCTGTTAGTAGCTACCTCTACAACATGTTCCACAATGTCATCTATTTTGGGAACGCATTGAAAGCTGAACAAGGAGCCGATTTGGTACAAGTCAGTTGCGTGTATTGTAATGTGCAATATAAAAAAACAGTAACGTTATACGAACAGTTTTACTTCCCTACGTAAAACAGAGCATATAGGAAGGCTAGTAAGTTTGCAATCCTTTTCTCCGTCTATAAAAATCTAAACAGAGTCAGCTTTCACTCGAATGGTTGTACAACTCTCACGCCAAATTGAATATATATATATATATATATATATATATATATATATATATATATATATATATATATATATATATATATACAGGGTGCTACAAAAAGGTACGTCCAAACTTTCAGGAAACATTCCTCACACACAAAGAAAGAAAATATGTTATGTGGACATGTGTCCCGAAACGCTTAATTTCCATGTTAGAGCTCATTTTAGTTTCGTCAGTACGTACTGTACTTTCTCGATTCACCGCCAGTTGGCCCAATTGAAGGAAGGTAATGTTGACTTCGCTGCTTGTGTTGACATGCGACTCATTGCTCTACATCAGTACGTAGCATCAACAGGGTAGTGTTCATCACGAACGTGGTTTTGCAGTCAGTGAAATGTTCACAAATGCGGAGTTGGCAGATGCCCATTTGATGTGTAGATTAGCACGGGGCAATAGCCGTGGCGCGGTACGTTTGTATCGAGACAGATTTCCAGAACGAAGTTCGAAGCAATTGATCGGCGTCTTAGGGAGCACGGGACAGTCCAGCCTATGACTCGCGACTGGGGAAGACCTAGAACGATGAGGAAACCTGCAATTGACGAGACAATTCTTCGTGCAGTTCACGATAACCCTAATGTCAGCGTCAGAGAAGTTGCTGCTGTACAAGGTAATGTTGACCATGTCTCTGTATGGAGAGTGCTACGGGAGAACCAGTTGTTTCCGTACCATGTACAGCGTGTGCAGGCACTATCAGCAGCTGATTGGCCTCCACGGGTACACTTCTGCGAATGGTTCATCCAACAATGTGCCAATCCTCATTTCAGTGCAAATGTTCTCTTTACGGATGAGGCTTCATTCCAACGTGAACAAATTGTAAATTTTCACAATCAATATGTGTGGGCTGACGAGAATTCGCATGCAATTGTGCAATCAAGTCATCAACACAGATTTTCTGCGAACGTTTGGGCAGGCATTGTTGGTGATGTCTTGATTGGGCCCCATGTTCTTCCACCTACGCTCAATGGAGCACGTTATCATGATTTCATACGGGATACTCGTGTTGCTAGAAGATGTGCCTTTACAAGTACGACACAACATGTGGTTCATGCACGATGGAGCTCCTGCACATTTCAGTCGAAGTGTTCGTACGCTCCTCAACAACAGATTCGGTGACCGATGGATTGGTAGAGGCGGCCCAATTCCATGGCCTCCACGCTCTCCTGACCTCAACCCTCTTGACTTTCATTTATGGGGCCATTTGAAAGTTCTTGTCTACGCAACCCCGGTACCAAATGTAGAGACTCTTCGTGCTCGTATTGTGGACGGCTGTGATACAATACGCCATTCTCCAGGGCTGCATCAGCGCATCAGGGATTCCATGCGGCGGAGGGTGGATGCATGTATCCTCGCTAACGGAGGTCGTTTTGAACATTTCCTGTAACAAAGTGTTTGAAGTCACGCTGGTACGTTCTGTTGCTGTGTGTTTCTATTCCATGATCAATGTGATTTGAAGAGAAGTAATAAAATGAGCTCTAACATGGAAAGTAAGCGTTTCCGGACACATGTCCACATAACATAGTTTGTTTCTTTATGTGTGAGGAATGTTTCCTGAAAGTTTGGCCGCACCTTTTTGTAACACCCTGTGTATCTGGCGGAAGTTCAGGTGAGGGACGCTGATGACTTCGATGTTGAGCGTCCATGAGCCCCTTCCCCCCCCCCCCCCCCCCCCCCCAGGTGAGGGCTGCTGAACGCGGATGGAATAACTTGTAGAATGATATGGCAGAGACAAGAAATTTCTTAGTGGCTTCTGTGAAAGTATTTAATTAAATACACTGAAATAAATCCTCGCTGAAAGAAGTTTTTGAAGGTATACCGCTGTCTTCGAAAAATATGGTGAGTTAAGAAATGCTAGTAAAAACGTTAAAACGTGTAAATATAAGTTGCCAAATTAACTTAAACAGTCAATGATCTGCTCATTAAAAACTAAAACTAACTCCCAAAAGTCGTCTTGTAAGGGTTCCAGTATATCTGATGAGTTTTCGCATTCCTCAAGAGCGCCAGCCGTCACGTGGATATGAGGTATGGATAACATGGAAGATATCGCACAAGCTAGCGCAATACGTGTTAATCTATACGAAAAGTTCTGTAGCATTAACAGCTTAAACATTTGCAAGCAGTTGAAACTATGATTTGTTTCGTTAGTTTTGTAACTTATTAGGAATGTATAACACTTCATACGACCAAAACTCAACTACACGGAAATGAAATTTCGTAGTTACACATTACATCCGAATATTTGGAAGTTGTTGCTTCAATGGAAGTTAAGTTTTGTTTTCAGTTTCAACGTGAATCGTAATACCAGCGCTTCATGTCACTCTTAAGTTAGTTGTTCATAAGTTACAGTTCTTTATAAGCTGTGATGTATCTAATAGGATCGTGGAACAAATCCTATTGTTCACCTTAGCCACACAATTAGATTGAGCCGCGCGCGGTAGCCGCGCGGTCTAGGGCGTCTTATCACGGTCGGCGTGGCTCCCTCCGTCGAGGATTCGAATCCTCCCTGGGGCATGGGTGTGTGTCTTGTCCTTAGCGTAAGTTAGTGTAAGTTAGATTAAGTAGTGCGTAAGCTTAGGGACCGATGACCTCAGCAGTTTGGTCCCATAAGACCTTACCACAAATTTCAATTAGATTGAAAAATTTTAAAAAATTAAAATTTATTTTCACGAGGACTGTCAGGGATTAGTAAAGTCGCTAGAGTTGCATGAAAACCGAATGCCGGTTCATAACCGAATATACTTAATTTAGCAGAAGATTAGGGAGCTTTTCTTTTTAAATGTAATAAGTTACAGATCCATCAACATAAAAAGCCATTATTTGAGCTAGTGTGAAATATTGAGGTGAAATATAAAGTTCATTATAATTTGAAAATAACTTGAATCTGACAATACTATACAACAAATCTGAAATGCATGTTTACATTTTGTTAAGCGCGCTATTATTTTATGTGTGAGAAGAGTAGTGTTAATAACCTACATAAAGGCAGCAGGTCTGCTTGTCATCGTCCATGATGACTTTAGAAGTTGCATTTTTCACAATTATTATTCAGGCCACTTTCCTAATTGTTAGTGAGTGGAACTCATTTTCTTTTTAATTACTATTCCATAGTAAATAACGAAATTTAAACTTTATAATGATGAATGGATTTCTCATGAGACTGTAGGCGAAGAAATTGAATTTACTTATTGAAATTTTGTGTTTAAATACTGCCGTTGCCTTTCGTACTGAGACTAATGTCCGATTTGGACTGGTGGTCGTCCTATTACCTTGCAACAACTAGTTACGACTGCTTTATGTGAACTAACAAGAAAGTTTCAAACTCTGCATTTTCCTGTATACTGAAACGGTGTGTTTCGTGATAGCGTAAATTACTTTTTATTCGATTGTCTAGGTAAACCATAAGTAACACGATGGCACTCGAAATATAATAAAGTAAAAGCACGAGAGAGAGAGAGAGAGAGAGAGAGAGAGAAAGTGAGGTATGTGTTAAAGAGTGAAATAGTTAAAAATGTGATAGTCGTTAAGAGGGAAGGAAAGTTTCTTATAAACATCTCGCAATAGCTTCATGGCTGCTAAACTCAAATAATATAACACTACGAAGAAAATAATACACGTGTTTCCGTATTAGTGCCAGAATGCCACATGATTTGACGAGGAAATCTAGCCTATGCTCTGTAAATATCAGATGTCTCTTTCTTACTTTACGTAAATTTATAACTAGTGAAGCGACATTACTAAGAGTAAAATGTGAAACAGATATATCCTGTGATTTGAGTCACAAAGTATGACCAATGTCATGAATAAAAATATTTCCAAATCTCCCAAAAATCATGGGATCTTACTTTCCTTCTGAGTGCGGAGTATCACGTTTCAGTCGTAAATCAAATATCATGTTGTGTTCAGTTGAAAACTAACACAAATGTACTTTTATTTCACAGTAATAATTAGTCAAATGAAAAGCCAGTGTTTCAAGCGGTCAGCAGTTCACTACTCGTGCCGCAGCGCTTCATCTGCTAACCGCCAGGCACAAGTTGCTAACTAGAACAGTAGCCGGACCAGTGATAGAGTTGAAACAGTCTCCTTTGACTTTTAACGGTAACGGTTCAACGACGGAACGAATGAAAACTATCACTCGATACGGACGACTGCTTCATTGTCCAATAACTCTCCTCTCCCGGATCTGCCGCTGCTGACTGTGCTCTGATACTAGAGAGGAGTTTGCGCGAGCGAGATACGATACGCCCGACATAATGTAAACGACTCTAGACGACACCGGGTTAGAATGCGGTGAAACAGTACTAGCGGCAGCCTGAATCTTGCTCCCTATTTGAGGTATCAATCCCGATCTTTCTAACGATGATGACGGGGTATTAAACTAAACATGGATTTTAATGGAAAATGACATACCGAAGATTTTCTTAACATGTTTTGAGTCATAATTGATAAATGTCATATAGAATACTACTACTGCGATAAAAAAGACGAAACGATTGAACTCTTGCGACTGAATGAGATGGCAGTCAGTGTCCAGTGCAACATGCGCTCTGCATCTTTATTTCTCTCGTCTGTGTTACCACAGACAGCATGTAACTACTCCCACTTGCACTGGGAATGCGTGACTTGTGAGGGACATACCTGTTCTCCGTTGCATAAAAGCAAACCACTGAGATTCTGTAATTGTCCAACAACTCAATGTCTTCTAAAGATGGTCCTTGTTCCTGTGCAGAGAATCAACCATGTCCCGGATCCGCTGGCCTTGAGATGAGGCTGTGGAATTGGCTAGTAAGTTGGCTAAGGTTCACTACAATACAAAATGGGTATCAGTAGTCAATTGGGATGCCAGTTTACACATTCTATACTCTATTCTCCTCTATACTGCTCACAGGATCAGTATTTTCCAGGATCAGTATAAACTGTGCGTAGCTCAGGTCTTCACCGTATGGTCCACAGACCAAACTTTACCGCATGGTCCATCCTTACTGACTGAACTGGTCAACACGAATCGCTTCGTTCATTATGACAACAATGTTGCATCGAGTTCTTCGTTTGCATATCACTGTTCTAATGCTACAAAAAGTGATTATTGAAAGCAGATTAAAGTCAGCAGATGTTATCTTACTACTGTGGTGATCTATGATTGACAATTGAATCAGAATTGTATTAAAATAATTGTTAAATGAAAGTTAGAGATTTGGTACTGTGGTCCAAGGCTACTCCTTAGAACTACTGGTGTGGTAACCAATTGCATTATCCGACCACTTAATTGACGAAATTTCTTCTGGAAACAGAGCTCACTGTAGCATATGTTGTCTGCCCCTCGCTTCGCTTCTTGCATCACACATCAGCTAACGCAATTTCAACCAAATTATGAAGTGAATATTGAGGTTTTATAATACAGCTTCTAAGGAAATAAATGTTACCCGTTCCTTCCCTTGCGGGTTTTCCAAAACTGCAATTTTCTCGCAGACAACAGATGATTTTGAAAACATGAAATGTATGCGCAATTGCGTATACGGAGAATCATCAGCTGTGTAATGGAATGACGACAGTGAAAATTCTGTCAGCACCGATACTCGAACCCGTATTTCTCCCTTATCGCGAGCGGTTGTCTTACCATTAGGCTATCAGAGCACGCCCCATACCCAGAACCAAACTTCCACATGTCGTCAACTATGTGTTTACAACCTGCACTTGTCCGAGGGTAATTACAAAAGTAAGCTCTCCTGTTTTTTTATAAGTACATAGACCTGTTTATTTCTACAATGGTTTACACCAGTTTACAGTTTGAACATTTAGATATTTTTCGACCTAATCACCATTTCTGTCGATGCATTTTTGTAGACACTGTGACAGTTTTGGTATGCCCGTGTCATACCAGCTCGCCGCCATGCTGTTCAGAAAGTTATGAACCTTTTCTTTCACATCGTCGTCGGAGCTGACTCGATTTTACCACGATTACCGCTGACAATTATTGTGAGACTCTGAAAAAACTCAAACGGACAATTCAGAACCGGAGAAGAGGAATGTTAAGCAAGGGCGTACACATTCTCCATGACAATGCTCGCCCACACATCGCTCGGCAAACCGTTGCTCTCCTGCAACAGTTTCTGTGGAACATAATCACCCACCCACCCTATAGTCCTGACTTGGCGCCCAGTGACTATCACCTGTTACATAGGTCAAAGAAAGGTTCATAACTTTCTGAAGAACATAGCGGTGAGCTGGTATGACATGGGCATACAAAAAATGCCACAGCGCCTATAAAAATCCATTGACAGAATGATGATTATGTCGAAAAATAGCTAAATGTTCAAGCTGTAAACTGATGTAAACCATTGTAGAAATAAACAGTTCTATGTACTTATAAAAAATAGGAGACCTTACTTTTATGATTACCCTCGTACATTCGTTTCGTGTATTCCTGTACAGGGGAGACATTTGAACAGAAAGTCGCTAGCCCAGTATCGACGGATAAATACAGTTTTGCAGTGCCTGTGCTGTTCAGAAGCACGTTGCAAAGAAACAGTGATTATGGCAACTACAGCTGTTATGAAATACATGAAATTTATTCACATTTGCGAATATGGACAGCACTCAGCTGTATAGTGGAGTGACAACAATGAAAATTTGTGTCGGACCGGGACACTAGCCCGGATTGCTTCTCGTATTAAGCGAGAAATCCGTTTTAGAGACCAGGTCCGACACAGATTCTCATTGGCATTATTCCATTACAGAGTTGAGTGCTGTCCATATTCGCAAATACGAATAAATTTCATATATTTCATAACGGCTGTAGTCGCCGCAGCAGTGTCTGTTCCTTCGGACATGCATGTATGTAAGAAGGAATTTTGCAATGAACTTCTGAACAACACAGGCGCTGCAGTATTGTAGTTTTGATATGCAGTTGATATGTAGTTGTGCTTATCATTATGAGCCAAAATGGAAAAAAAAGAATGACGAGGATCTCTCAATAGCAGCGTCATCACATTTACATTCAGTCTCTATCTCACGCCGAAAATTAACTTTTACAATCCTTGGATACAATGAACAATACCAGAAAACACTAATCGAACAGCTAGTTTCATGTTGGGCGGATCATTTATATGATTAATGATAATGATGTGGAACGAGTCATCTTACTTCACATTGAACATAACACACCTTTTTTTTTTTAAATTTAGTTTTGCTGTCTCTCAGGCATTTTCTGTCATTCGGAAAGTGACCAAAAATTTTGGTGGCAGCAATGTGCACCCCTTGTTGAGCTAAAGACAGCCTTAATGTGGAATAATGAATCTCATTTTCTGTTATGGTATGATAATTACGGACTTAATGATTCCGTTTGGACTAGTAAATTAGTTACAACAAACTTCGTGAGGGAATAAATATACTGTGAGGTGGTAGACAGAATGCCCAGCCCTTAAACATATGTCTGCAAGATGATCGTGGACAAGCACCACATATGATTCTTAAAGCATGTTTTCGAGCAGTTAACAATTTCTTTCTTAAAGTTGAGTTATCCCAGAACATTATTCCGTATGACATGACTGAATGAAAATCCGCGAAATATGTCAACCTCTGATTTATTTCTGCCCAATATTTGCAATGATTCGAAGTGCAAATGTAGCTGAAATAAGTTTTTTAGATGTTCCAAAATGTGTCTTCCCCAGTTTAAATTCTCATCAATATGGACATTTAAACATTTCGACGAATCCACCCTATTAATTATTTCTCACAATGTGTTAAATTTTCATTGGTGTTGCACCTCTAACGGTGCAGAACGGAATATGTCCTGAGACAGTGATACATTACATATTTGTATTGGAAGAAGTCTGTAGTAGTCTTTGGAAACGCCATCAAGTATAGGCGAGCTTTAATTTTGCAGAGAAAATATACTTTTCTTAATTTCAGTGTGCTGGGAGAGCTCCCAAGACTTGTGTACCAAGGGTACATAAAGAGCTATACTCTCCTGTGGATCCTGACTCATGTACAGAACCGCCAACGAGAGCGCACCCCTTGTTCCTGCTACTACTAAGGCGAGTACACCGTTCGCTGGTTACATATTTGTACGAGCTTCAAACAGGAGCGACTTATTTTCAGTTATCTTGGTAGTTATTTTCAGTTATCTTGGTAGTTATTAGTTTATTTTTGTAATTTCTTGCATGTTTGAGTGCTTAGTAGGCACAACCTTTTATTTAAATAACGTTGTAGTGTACAGTACCGCCGTAGCTATCGTCTTTTGTATCGACCCTCGTATCGTACAGGCTTTTGTTTGTTTGGTTAGAACAGCTCAGTGGCGGTTAAACAGTCAGTGAGACAGCACTTCGATTTCCCGCTGCTAATAAGGTGAGTACAATGTTCGTTTGTTGCATTTTTTTGTATGAGCTTCAAACAGGAGCGACTGCAGTAATGGATAGGAACTGTGATTGTTGTGTACAGATGCGAGGTGAGTTGGCGACGCTTCGCTCTCAGCTCCAGAATGCTTTGGCTTCCGTCACACAGCTTGAGGCTGCTGCCGAGGGACATCACTGTGGGGGCGATCGAACGCATGGATGCGAGGGACGTCGAGCATGTCCCACGTGTCCTCTGATCGGTCCACTGCTGTGGCCACCCCGCGTACTGCGTGCACTGAGGGTGACCCCTCACCCGTAGTCGAGTGGGAGATCGTACCAAAGTGTGGCAGGCAGCAATAAAGGGTCGATCGTAGGGCCTACCCGGTTCGTTTGACGAACATGTTTCAGGCCTTATCTGTATCTGACGATGTCTCTGAGCCTATGCAGTCGTCCAGAGTAAGCTTCTCGGCCTGCAAGGTCTGGGCATTCACAGAGGGTGGGTTTGCTGGTAGTTGGTAGCTCCAACGTTAGGCGCGTAATGGGGCCCATTAGGAACAAGTTTCGTATTTATCTGACCCCAGGCAGGTGACTTCCAAGTAAAATGTCTCACCTGTACTTGAAAATACATAATGGATGTACGAGTATAAGTTGTAGACGACATATGGAAGTTTGGGTCCGGCACTGAGTCATGCACGGATAATCAAATGGTAAGGCGACCGCTAGCGATAAGCGGGAAATTCGTGTTCGAGTCCCAGTCCGGCACAAATTTTCACTATCATCATTCCATTCTATAGGTGATGGTTGACTCTATTCGCGACTGCGATTAAGTTTAATCTTTTGTCCTATGTGAAGAGGAGGTAACTGGAAAGGAGTTGGGGTCTATCAATCGCCGGCAGTTCAAATATACGGCGAATAGTAGTATTCCCTTAGGTAAATGGCAACAGGGGATAGGAAAAAATACCACGTGCATTCAGCATGTTTGCCTTGCGGCCTCTTTCGACATGTTGAAAAAGCTGGTGCGTCGCATGGTACAGCCCAGGTGTTACATGCTTCACCCACTGTCCCTGCTGTCGAGACATCTTCGCGGGTACCGGGCGCGGTTGGGCCACCCTCTCTCCAAGGGGAGAGGCGGGTTTAGCGGCGTTCGCGGCGCACGAGGCGGAGGGCCAATGTGGAGGCTGGTTGTGTAGCATCGCCCGCTCTGCCTGTGGGTGGACATGTGGCCGCTCCTTCAGCAAGGTCCGAGCAGGTACACGGGGGGAGGGGTTTATTAGTTATTGGGAGCTCCAACGTTAGGCGGGTGATGGAGCGCCTTAGATAAATAGCGGATAGGTCGTGGAAGAAGGCCAGTGTTCACTCTGCCTGGTTACCGGAGGGTCTCATCCGAGATGTGGAGGAGGCCCTGCCGGCGGCGATAGAGAACACTGGGTGCACCCGACTGCAAATTGTTGCTCATGTCGGCACCAATGACTCCTGCCGTCTGGGTTCAGAGGTCATCCTCAGTTCGTACAAGCGGTTGGCGGAATTGGTGAAGGCGGAAAGCCTCGCTCGCGGGGTGAAATCTGAGCTAACTATTTGTAGTATCGTTCCCAGAACCGATCGCAGTCCTCTGGTTTGGAGCCGAGTGGAAGGCTTAAACCAGAGGCTCAGACGATTCTGCGAAGATCTGGGGTGCAAATTTCTCGACCTCCGCTATCGGGTTGAGAAATGTAGGGTCCCCCTGAATAGGTCAGGCGTGCACTACACGCCGGAAGCGGCTACAAGGGTAGCGGAGTACGTGTGGAGTGCACATGTGAGTTTTTTAGGTTACACAATTCCCTCCGTAGGCCCGACAAGACGCCTCCTGAGACGCGGCAAGGTAGGAGTAGGCAAAATGCAACAGGGAATAACAATATTAATGTGCTAATAGTAAACTGCAGGAGCGTCTATAGAAAGGTCCCAGAACTGCTCTCATTAATAAACGGTCACAACGCCCATATAGTACTAGGGACAGAGAGTTCGCTGAAACCAGACGTAAACAGTAATGAAATCCTAAACTCAGATTGGAATGTATACCGCAGAGACAGGCTGGACAGTGAAGGGGGAGGCGTGTTTATAGCGATAAGAAGTGCAATAGTATCCAAGGAAATTGACGGAGATCCGAAATGTGAAATAATTTGAATGAAGGTCACGGTTAAAGGAGGCTCAGACATGGTAATTGGATGTCTCTATAGGCCTCCTGGCTCAGCAGCTGTTGTGGCTGAGCACCTGAAGGATAATTTGGAAAATATTTCGAGTAGATTTCCCCACCATGTTATAGTTCTGGGTGGAGATTTTAATTTGCTTGATATAGACTGGGAGACTCAAACGTTCATAACGAGTGGCAGGGACAAAGAATCCAGTGAAATTTTTTTAAGTGCTTTATCTGAAAACTACCTTGAGCAGTTAAACAGAGAACCGACTCGTGGCGATAACATATTAGACTTTCTGGTGACAAACAGACCCGAACTATTTGAAACAGTTAACGCAGAACAGGGAATCAGCGATCATAAAGCGGTTACTGCATCGATGATTTCATCCGTAAATAGAAATATTAAAAAAGGTAGGAAGATTTTTCTGTTTAGCAAAAGTGACAAAAAGCAGATTACAGAGTATCTGACGGCTCAACACAAATGTTTTGTCCCAAGTACAGATAGTGATGAGGATCAGTGGACAAAGTTCAAAACCATCGTACGATATGCGTTAGATGAGTATGTGCCAAGCAAGATCGTAAGAGATGGAAAAGAGCCACCGTGGTACAACAAAAAATGGTTCAAATGGCTCTGCGCACTATGGGACTCAACTGCTGAGGTCATTAGTCCCCTAGAACTTAGAACTAGTTAAACCTAACTAACCTAAGGACATCACAAACATCCATGCCCGAGGCAGGATTCGAACCTGCGACCCGTGGTACAACAACCGAGTTAGAAAACTGCTGCGGAAGCAAAGGGAACTTCACAGCAAACATAAACATAGCCAAAGCCTTGCAGACAAACAAAAATTACGCGAAGCGAAATGTAGTGTGAGGAGGGCAATGCGAGAGGAATTCAATGAATTCGAAAGTAAGGTTCTACGTATTGACTTGGCAGAAAATCCTAAGAAATTTTGGTCTTATGTCAAAGCGGTAGGTGGATCAAAACAAAATGTCCAGACACTCTGTGACCAAAATGGTACTGAAACAGAGGATGACATACTAAAGGCCGAAATACTAAATGTCTTTTTCCAAAGCTGTTTCACAGAGGAAAACTGCACTGTAGTTCCTTCTCTAGATTGTCGCACAGATGACAAAATGGTAGATATCGAAATAGACGACAGAGGGATAGAGAAACAATTAAAATCGCTCAAAAGAGGACCTGATGGGACTCAGAGAGCGATAGACACAAATTCACAGGTAGATGCCGTGTTTCTTGACTTCCGCAAGGCGTTCGATACAGTTCCCCACAGTCGTTTAATGAACGAAGTAAGAGCATTTGGACTATCAGACCAATTGTGTGATTGGATTGAAGAGTTCCTAGGTAACAGAACGCAGCATGTCATTTTCAATGGAGAGAAGTCTTCCGAAGTAAGAGTGATTTCAGGTATGCCGCAGGGGAGTGTCATAGGACCGTTGCTATTCACAATATACAAAAATGACCTTGTGGATGCCCGCATCTCGTGGTCGTGCGGTAGCGTTCTAGCTTCTCACGCCCGGGTTCCCGGGTTCGATTCCCGGCGGGGTCAGGGATTTTCTCTGCCTCGTGATGGCTGGGTGTTGTGTGATGTCCTTAGGTTAGTTAGGTTTACGTAGTTTTAAGTTCTAGGGGACTGATGACCACAGATGTTAAGTCCCATAGTGCTCAGAGCCATTTGAACCTTGTGGATGACACGGAAGTTCACTGAGGCATTTTGCAGATGATGCTGTTGTGTATCGAGAGGTTGTAACAATGGAAAATTGTACTGAAATGCAGGAGGATCTGCAGTGAATTGACGCATGGTGCAGGGAATGGCAATTGAAACTCAATGTAGACAAGTGTAATGTGCTGGGAATACGTAGAAAGATAGATCCCTTTTCATTTAGCTGCAAAATAGCAGGTCAGCAACTGGAAGCAGTTAATTCCATAAATTATCTGGGAGTACGCATTAGGAGTGATTTAAAATGGAATGATCATATAAAGTTGATCGTCGGTAAATCAGATGCCAGACTGAGATTCATTGGAAGAATCCTAAGGAAATGCAATCCGAAAACAAAGGAAGTAGGTTACAGTACGCTTGTTCGCCCATTGCTTGAATACTGCTAACAGTGTGGGATCTATACCAGATAGGGTTGATAGAAGAGATAGAGAAGATCCAACGGAGAGCAGCGCGCTTCGTTACAGGATCATTTAGCAATCGGGAAAGCGTTACGGAGATGATAGATAAACTCCAGTGTAAGACTCTGCAGGAGAGACGCTCAGTAGCTCGGTACAGGCTTTTGTTAAAGTTTGGAGAACATACCTTCACCGAAGAGTCAAGCAGTATATTGCTCCCTCCTACGTATATCTCGCGAAGAGACCATGAGGATAAAATCAGAGAGATTAGAGCCCACACAGAGGCATACCGACAATCCTTCTTTCCACGAACAATACGAGACTGGAATAGAAGGGAGAACCGATAGAGGTACTCAGGGTACCCTCCGCCACACACCGTCAGGTGGCTTGCGGAGTATGGATGTAGATGTAGATGTAGAAGCTATTCCAGCAGCCATTGAGGGTACAGAGATCAACCATCTCCGGATTGGGCACACGTAACAACTAACGATGCCTGCCGTTGCGGCTCTGAGATCTTATTTGGATCATTCCAGCGACTGACATCGAAAGTTGAGAAGACCAGCCCTGGGCGAGGATTTTTTTTTTTAAAAAAAAAAAAAAGATCCTGCCCACCTGGTACTGAGTCGACTGGGAGGAATGAACCAGAGACTTCGAAAGCTCAGTGACAAGATAGGCTGCGACTTCCTAGTCTTGCGCTATATTGTTAAGAACTGTAGGGCCCCCTAAATGGGTCACGTGTGCACTACACGTCAGACGTTGCTACACAGCTAGTTAACGTGTGTGGGGTACTGACAAGGTTTTCTCTGATTAGGCAACTCTCTATCTAGATACCGACAACTGTGTGAGACCCAGAAATATCAGTGTAAGATCCAAAGGGACGTCGATCACAGGTGTGAATGAAATTCTAGAGATTAACTGCAGAGACATTCACAACAGAGTACTAGAGCTGAAGAATTCCTGAAAACTAGCGAAGGTCACACAGTACATAGCAGTGAAGGTCACATAGCAGGTTAAAACCTAAAGTTGACAGAGCGAGATATTTTGAGAAAATTTAAATGTCTAGTGAAAGGATTGGTTAAAGGAAAAGTGAAGGTTGTTTATATGTCAGCAAACAAGACACTCAGATACACCGACATAGGAATTTAATTTGCTTGCGAGGTCGTTAGGACTAGACTCAGCATCAGTAGAGGACAGAACTGTTTCTGTATCCTTCTGTCGGCCATCAGATTCATCTCCTGATGTAAGTGAAACTCTTAGAGAAACTTCAGTTCCTTGTACGTAAGTTCACCAATCAAATTGCCATCATTGGTGGATGGTGGAGCATTTAATCACCGAACAATCAATTTGATGAATTATAATTTTATTAGAGGTGACATGATAATACATCTTGTTGCAACAAATCAGGATTTGTAGTAGTTTCACAGAATAACATAAATTTTCAGTACCACCTAACTTTATGTATTGTTTAATCTGATTTTCAGCTACAAATTGCAGGATTCATGTTCACCAAAAAATTGCACTATACATTGGTGCAGTTGCTAAACCTTGTATCTTTTCAAATCTGTACATAATGTAATAATAATTTTGCACTCTTTTGTGAATCAGTATTCTGCTAAGAAAATTAGTTATCGTATAGATTCAACTTTACATAAGTTACCAAAAGTGACAGGTATTTCGGGTATTCGCCAAAATATTATTCATGTAACTGTTCATGAAATTTTTTCATTCAATAAATAGAAAATGTTTATTATGTTTAAAAAAATATAAGTTCTCGTAAATACATTCACTTGGCAGACAATGCTATGTTGTCTTTCACACACAGCATATTTAGAAATTTCAGAAGTTACAGTTCATAGTTATTTGAAGAAATTGTTGTTACTAATTTTACATTTCTGTAAACTTCAAAAACTGTTGCTTTCACTGCCATTTCGAGAACATGTTAGAAAGTCATATTCTAAAATACAGGACAAATTATGCATAAAGTTTTCATTCCCCTAATACAGTCGTCATATAGCACGCAGCTTCTGTGGCAAACAGCTGCTATTTTTCTACCTGCAGTTGGGAACATATACATGTGAATATTGTTTTCGTCTTTAAGTAGTGCACACTGAAATGTGGTTCTCATGAAAGAGACACATTTATAGAGGTGCTCTGTTCAGTATTAAAACAGTTATCACTATGAAATTTTAGTGTTTCAACAAGAAAAATGGTTCAAATGGCTCTGAGCACTATGCGACTTAACTTCGGAGGCCATCAGTCGCCTAGAACTTAGAACTAATTAAACCTAACTAACCTAAGGACATCACATACATCCATGCCCGAGGCAGGATTCGAACCTGCGACCGTAGCGGTCGCTCGGCTCCAGACTGTAGCGCCCACAACCGCACGGCCCATCCGGCCAGCAACAAGAAATACAAATGTGAACTAAACCATTGTACAGGTTCATTGTAAGAAAACTTCTTTACTGTGAAATATAAAACCCACCTCCATTTCATCCCTAGACGAAGAAGACAATGAGCGTCAGATCTGAAACTATTATACCGATGAGTACAAAATTGTCCACCGTTTATAATTCTTTTAAGAGCTTTAGTTAATATCGTCCTCTCCTATAATATTAAACATGTACTGTAGTGCCAGTAGCCAACGTTAGAAGATTATGTGTTTCACATTCGTAACTGAAAGACAGTTTATTTCGTAAAATAAGAAGGAAACGATGCCACTGTATTGTGAAACATCACAAAATGACATGTCTGAGAACTAACTGATACAAAAACTTCGGGGCCCCACTCGTGGTGGAAAGATGTTTGCTCTAATGGCCACGAATAGACCTGGCTTCTTTGAGAACTTCCACATCAAAACAGATATTAATGTCCATGAGGCTGTTAAGGGAACGAAGATTATCAAACTACAATGGGTAACTAACACTAGAGCACACTTGTATAAGACAGCAGACCCAGATATACTGCTGCTAGTCAGAGATTATTACAATATTGGAGTAAGAGAGCGGTTGGCACACAGTTGTACGTAGCTGTCTGTGAGGTAAAGTCGATGGAGTAGGCAGTTTTTGTGGTGTGCTGCCTGATGCCATCCAGTTTTAGATTAATTTAGGTATCTCAATATTGTTGAACATCGAAGCAGACGTCTTCATGCAAGCAAGGTAAAAATATAAAATATTTGTGATTTCTGTTTCTGCTAGAGCGTTAGTATAGATGGGTTGCCTGATAAATTGTAGTTGTTGAGTAACCCCAGAATGTATGTAAACTGTTTTGATAAAAAGGCTAGTTAGATATTTCGCTTTTGTAATGCTTCTAAGATTTGTTGACAGAGCTATATGTAATTCGATGATCTGCATTTATAATGGTTTAATGAGGTTAGAGAATACTTGCTGTTTAAATCTCATTGATTGTGAATCAATTGTGAGTAACTTCAATTGTTAGATGCTTTTGAAAAGCCAAACTTAACTGGCAATATAATTTTGGTAAAAAAAAACTTAGTGGTAGTAATTCACCATAATCAGCACCGCCTCCCTATCCAGGTCATATATTATTTAAGGACTTTGGATTTTCTTAAATGGTCTCGTTTATCAGCCAAAAGAATTTCATGTGCATTTCAAAATATTATGGCCTGAAGCTAGCATTTACATTTTTTATGGGAGACCAGAATATATCGCGTCTCTAGAGACGTGAGACAATTTAATTTATTTGTTATGTGCACAAGGACCAAAGTTATCAGTTTTGAACAGGACAAATGATTCAGTGCCTAAGAGGCTGAATATATTTTGCAGTGACTGTATTTTCTCATAGGTATTGGGAGCTGCATCGCCCAGTCATTTCGTAACACAGAGTAAGCACACCACTGCCCTTATAACACGCAACACGTCAATTCGAGCTCAGTACTCATTCCACAGATCAGACATTCATTCAGCGTATTCCTAAAGCTTTTATTTTATGAAATAACATTACACTTGGTGACAGCTCTGCCTGTCGTTCGCTTTGTGAAATCCTTGATATTAGAATAGTAAGATATATATTCTGTTCTCTCAACAACTCTGAAGCAATAACAGTAGTTAGATATTTTTGGCGTAACGCAATTTACTAACTTGTACCACATTCTTCCACAGTTCACCGGCATTCTTATTGTCCGTCTTTTTTTTTATTGGGTTGAGTGTTGAATTTTTATCTTTGGTCTTGTACTCAGTATTTGAAACGATGCAGCGCAACAGCGTCAAGGTTCCGGCGCGTAATCTGATAACTGTACATAACGAAATATACTAATTTCCTATTACTGACAACTATGTTGAGGATGACAATAACAACGCCGCGGTGCAACAGTTGCAAAGCACCACAGAAAACGTGAGTTACGCTTCCCAGAGTAATGTACTGTTTCATGACAGTATGATTTCACCTAATTTACCATCTGCTCAGACTGTCGATTCCGGCATAGCGGAAGACGCTGAGGTAGGTATTGCTAACACGCAGATGTCAGAACACGATTCTTTACCGAATCAGGTCAATGAACTATCCAATACTTGTACAGTCAGTTAGAATGCCAACGGTATGTCAGAGGACACAGTAGTGCAAAGTACTCGATCTGTTTTTAAAAATCCGTCAGATTCCGTAAACGGTAATTATGCAGACAGGACAACAAACGAGACGTCCATTGTATGATATCTCCACACCACATAGGACAACACAGGTGACACATGTCGCATCAATTCAAAGCAATATCGAAGCGACGTTTTAAAATCTCATGCACATGTTCAATGAACGATTTAATAAAGACGATGAACAATTTTCTATCTTACGAGAATTATGAGTTTACATCATCACACAGTTCAATGAACGATTTAATAAAAATGATGAATAGTTTTCCGTCATACGTGACGAGCTTCAATTGTACATAGAAACGACTGATAACCGTTTCAAACAGGTAGATACAGACGTCAAGGCCAGTGAAAAACTTCTTTGCGATAAAATTGAAGTCATAGCTAGGCAATGCACAGAAAGCACCAAACCTTTGAGGGATGGCATTAACGCTTTAACATTTACATAGTGAAGCATATAAAAAGCTTACAGATGAAATACAATCAGTTAATGAAAGAATAGATCAACAAGACACTCGATGAGATGCACGCCTTAAAGTTCACTCCGAGACCTCAATTAAGCAGGATGAAATGTCAGTTTTTCCTCTGACGCTAACGTCAGCGACAACCGTTAGCTAATCTCTGAAAATATTAATGAACCAGTTATACCTACCAAATCTGATAACAAAGCTATGTTTCCATGTCAGAAATTTCATTCCATTCCATTGATACTGACGACAATACTACATGGAGCGACACACATGACCGCTCTGTTGAGCCACCCACGCTGTCTGAAACAATTAATAGTGAAGTTATCAAGCCCCATATTAAACAAGATGACACTAACAGTAAAGAAGATTTCTGTCAACTCGAAAATGATACACACAACACCGGCCTTTGTCATGAAAACCTTCCGTCCACGCCACAGCTTTCCGCTTCATCGTGTGTAAACACTTCTGCTTCAGTCAACCTTTGTCATGATAAATTCTATTCCCCACCCATCGATTTGCAAACCAGATTCATACATTAAAATCAAACCTCAACAAATAACTCTTATTTCCTTCAGATTAACGATGCGAACAATCAAACATCAGACGCCACATTCTGTCTCAACGCAGAACAGAGTTTTTTTTTTCCTTCCGTGACGCATACCAGAAATATTAGATTGTCACTGCGTCACAACGCTAAATTTTTTGAAGAACAAGACGATTTCTCTTACATTGAACCTTTGAATTGTGCAACTAGTACAGGGCAAAAGTAAACTACGTATTCCCCTCACAGCCCATTGACATACTTAGCAGCCCATTCTGACAAGCAAAATGTTTCTAACAACACTCCTAATCCATCTACTGTTGCTACGGATTCCTGTGAAACCACGCAATATAGCACTATTACGCTTATCTCTTTCAAAGCAGCTACATATAATCACGACAACCTACCGTCAGATCCCAATATTAACAGCTAAAAGAAGACGATGTCCATTACTACAGAAAATACAACACACCAACTTTGTGGAAGTGAAATTCAGAATTCCAGCACGGATGGAAATGTTATTTTTAGCAAACAGAATTTTACTATCGACGATAAGCCAGCCCGATCTGATATCACAGCCCGCAAGAATAATGGTCACAACAGTTCCAATTTATTTCAACAGCCCGTTTCCAATTCTAGCGAACAGCATATTAACTCTCATTATGTTCGAGAACTACAATTGACAGCAGCTTTCATAAAAAGAAGTTATCTTCTGGCACAGTGGACCGTACACTGTCAAGCAACATTTGTGATATTTCAGATAAAATTTGTGAAACCAACTTTCAGCGCCAGTACAGAAGAGTCTAAGCCACGAAAGCAACGTCGTAAGAAACATATTCAAAAGACCAGTACATACGCAGATGTCATATATATATATATATATATATATATGACTCAAATTCAAAAGAAAAAGAATAATCATCCTTGCACGGGACAGAGATGTACCTAGAGGAATAGTTCATAATGAGTGGGGCCTTCCATGGTATACGATCATTGTAAAGAAACTTGTAAGCAAACTGTGTATGGCTATAGATAGAGAGATGTAGAATAAAACGTGTGAGATCAGTGCGTCAACTTGTCAGTGAAACCGTACCAGAATACCGTCAGGTGATCTTTCACAAAACCCAAAGAAATTCTGGTCATTTGGAAGGCTGTTAGTGCCACCAAAGTCAGTGTCCATTCACACGGATATGGGATAAGAACTGAATGCCTCTAAGCTCTATGGGACTTCACATCTGAGGTCATCAGTCCCCTAGACTTAGAACTACTTAAATCTAACTAACCTAAGGATATCACATACAGCCATGCCCTAGGCAAGATTCGAACCAGCAACCGTAGCAGCAGCGCAGTTCCGGACTGAAGCGCCTAGGACAGCTTGGCCACAGCGGCCGGCACAGGAACTGAAATTGAGGGTAGAAAAGCAAAGAGCAGAAACGCTTAATTTCAAACGTTGCTTTGCAATGAAAAACCCAGGAAAATTGCACCAAGTTAATCTTGGCACCACTAGAGAGATTGTTAGTGTCAGTGGGTTTGGGAAACAGCGGAAAGCATTAAAACTGAAGAAAACTCCAGAGCCCGATGGAATACCTAGTAGATTCTGTACTGAATTTGCGACTGAGTTAGCTCTTCCTTTTGTTACTATCTGATATAGTTCCATCGAAGAAAAAACCGTGCTCAGTGGTTGGAAGAATGCACTCGTTTACAACAAGAGTAGTAGAAGTGACCCACAAAACTACTGTCCTGTAAACTTGGCATCGATTTGTTGCAGAATCTTAAAACATATTCTGAACGCTAACATATTGAGGTATCTTGAACAAAATGATCTCCATTCCAACGAGCATGGATTCCGGAAACATTGATCGTGCGAAACCCGTATCACACTGCCGTCACATGACGTACTAAAAGCTTTGGATCAAGGCAGTCAGGTAGATGAAGAATTGCTTGATTTCCGAAAAGCGTTCGACTCAACACGACACCTACGATTATTATCAAAAGTATGATCGTATGTGATGTCAAGCGAAACTTGTGAGTGGAATAAGGATTATTTGATAGGGACAACGCTGCAAGTTATCTTGGATGGAAAGTGATTGAGAGATTTAAAAGTAACTCCGGATGTGCCCCATTTCTGTTGGAACCCATGCTGTTCGTTTTGTATATTAATGTGCTTGCGGACAATATCAATAGTGATCTCAGATTTTTGGCAGGTGATGCAGTTATCTGTAGTGAAGTACTGTCTGAAAAAAGCTTCATAAATATTCAGTCCTATTTCGAAAAGATTTCGAAGTGGTGCAAAGATTGGCAACACAAAACGAAAAAACGTAGTATCCTGTGACTATGATATCTGTGAGTCACTGTTGGAATCAGTCAACCCATACAAATACCTTGGTGTAACACTTTGTAGGAATATGAAATTCTGTGATCAATTACACTGTCGTGAGTAAAGCGGATGATGGTCTTTCGTTTACTGATAGAACACCTAAGAAATGTAATCAGTATACAAAGGAGATTGCTTACAAATGAGTCGCGCTACTAGTCCTAGAATGTTGCTCAAGTATATGAGACCCATACCAAATAGGACTCATTGGGGATATTGAAGGTATATGGACAAGGGCAGCACGAATAGTCACAGGACTGCTTGACCTGAGGAGAGTTGCACAGAGGTTTTGAAGGAACTGAACTTGAAGGTAGATGTAAACCATGCTGAGAAAGCCTACTTACGAAGTTTCAGGACCTGGTTTTAAATGATCTCTAGGAATATACTAAAACCCTCTACATGTTGCTCTTGCAGACTTTGTGAGGACAAGATTAAATCAATTACACCTCGCACAGTGGAATTTAAACAATCATTCTTCTCATGTTCTGTACGTGAATGGAAGCGCAAAAACCTAGTAAATTGTAAAATTAGGCGTACCCTCTGCTGTGTACTTCACAGTAGTTGGTGGACAATAGACACAAATATAGAGAAGTAGGTGAGCCATCTGTACTGTTGAAAATTATGTACGTTGCCTGTTCAACATACAGCATTGACTTTTCTTTTGAACTGTTTGTCCCCGTATTTTCTACTACATTTAAGAAATGATTGTTAAACGTATTTGCTACCTGTGAGTCATTAATAGTCCTTGCATTTAAATAGTGAATGTGAGTCATTAATTATTCAGATTTTCCCGTTTCTTTCCTGAGGCTCATTTAAATTTTTATTGTATTACTTCATTCTGCATGTACTTCCTTGATAATTTTATAAGTTTTAGTTACAGTTTTCATAATTTTTTGATCTAGCACCTTTAAGTTACTTTTATTCTCATCTTTTCATTCTCAAAGTTCCTTTTTTAATTCATCTTTAGTTTCCTTTTGCCCTGATAATATTAATCTTAAAATTGGCTCTATCGACTGGGTATGGTTTTATCCCACAACATTACTTTATTGCAGTATTACACTCTTTGGCAAAGTGTCAGCTGATTCAGTATCATATCTCAATCTAAATAATTCTTCTATCGCCTCATTCGAAATGTCTACGTCATATTCTATGTCTCTGACGAATTAATTCAAATCTACCATGACAATGTGGTCAAGCACAAGTGATTCCTCATTTTCAGTGTTGTCATTCGTGACGAAATCTACATTTTCATACATATGGTACCTGACTTCATAACTTGTGTCTTTTAGCTGATCTGAAGAATCGTCGCTACCACAGTTAACTTGCTTTCCCTCCCTTCTTCTAAGAAGATACAATCTTTCCTTTTCGTGGGTTCAAGATAGAAGTTAATGAGTTTAACCGTATTATTTTATGCTGAACGCAATTTTGAAAAATCTTTTCTCGAGAATATATATAAATATATATATATATATATATATATATATATACAGGGAGAGAGGGAGAGAGGGAGAGAGGGAGAGAGGGAGAGAGGGAGAGAGGGAGAGAGGGAGAGAGGGAGAGAGGGAGAGAGGGAGAGAGGGAGAGAGGGAGAGAGGGAGAGAGGGAGAGAGGGAGAGAGGGAGAGAGGGAGAGAGGGAGAGAGGGAGAGAGGGAGAGAGGGAGAGAGGGAGAGAGGGAGAGAGGGAGAGAGGGAGAGAGGGAGAGAGGGAGAGAGGGAGAGAAGGAAGTAGGTGATATATATAATAGTTTTCCATATATATATATATATATATATATATATATATATATATATTATTAGTTCAAATTGCATACAAAATACGCGTTATTATATATTTTTCATGTCACTGAACCCAAATCTCAAGCTATATTTTCAAAATTCAATATGGCGAACCAAAAATTATGTTTTGACCAAAATTCGACCGAAACAAAGTGTTTCCGTTAGTGAAATTCAGTCTGCAATTGCAGGACCGTATAACAATCTTTCCTCTAACTCGAATTGATTCTGGCGAGAAATTCCCTCTTTCTTCTTGGTGAGAAAAGCCGATCTGGCTGAACTGGATATGCCTGCATACATTGTTCGTCACCTTTTTCAGCGAATATGTTTGCATGGGTGCTGCGATACAAATCATTTTGTGATCGTGCATCACGCAGACAATTTTCCATCTGAGCCATGTGTGTCTGGCTGGAAGCGTCCCACACTGCTTCGAACAATGGGCTGTAGAAACTTATGTAACGCACGTCCCATAATTCTAGAAACACATTCCTTTAAAAACATGCAATAAAAGAATAACCTAATTTTCGACCATTTTGAATGAGAACCTGGCCTTAACCTGACAGCTGTCACCGAGAGAAAGTCACGCGGCTGCTTGCTGTTGGTGCGAAGTACCGCTGTCAGAACTGCTGGCGCACCCCATCCGAAGATCTGATATATGTCATTCGCCACTCCGAGCTGGTGAATCTTATATCTGGCGTGTGTTGCTTCTCGTAGCTCCCTAGCACTACCTGCTGCCTTGCATGGTTTTGCTCCACTCCACGTACTGCATATAGCTCATGGATTCCATGAACCGTGGTTAAACGCAGTTTAGCCTAGGCAGAGCATATGCCCTGCGATACCAAGAGGAAGGGGGGGGGTACTTTATGGACACCTTTTTGAAGTAACCTAATCTTGTACTTCATGTTTTAAAATTTGGAAAGAGTATTTAACGATTTTAATAATCTCAGTTTTGGTAGTGAGTGTGACTTTTTGCAACAAATGTCATATTCATATTTTCAGGTTCAGACTCTTCTAACACATCTCTATAACTTTAAAAAGTATGTTGTGAACAAAAATTAACGACAAGTAACAGAAATCTGTAATAGTTTAAATTTTTGTGGTGTCATAAAGAACCCTACAACTGAGTGTAAACATGACAGGAAAAGTATTGGTGCTAAAATATATTTTCAGTTTCTGTACCCTACTTATTCATCAGAACCCATTTAAAGGTATGTTGTTAATTAATGTTAATCATATTCAACGAAATTTGTTTTTTTGTTATTTTTGGTGGTGGTTACGAAGTCTCTACTCAACCCCCCCCCCCCCCCCCCCCGCAAAAAAAAAAAAAGAAATTGATGTTACATGTTATTGAAAATGCATCGGTATTTCTAGGGTTTAGCCTGTGTTCATAAATTGTGGTCGTGATGGTATAATAATAACTTTTTAGTAGGGTAAGTCCCACAGCTCATGCATAGCTCTACAGAGTTCAAGTAAAGTTGAAACACAAAAATTGGTTCAAATGGCTCTGAGCACTATGGGACTTAACATCTGTGGTCATCAGTCCCCTAGAAGTACTTAAACCTAACTAACCTAAGGACATCACACATCCATGCCCGAGGCAGGATTCGAACTTGCGACCGTAGCGGTCACGCGGTTCCAGACTGAAGCGCCTAGAACCGCACGGCCACACCGGCCGGCAGTTGAAATACATTTCAAGTACAGTTGAGTCGCAGTTTAGTCGAGTTCACTCACAGTTCAATCATATTTCAGACAAAGTTCGAATTCACAGTTCAGACTTGCAGTTCAAACTCAAAATTCAAACAGAGTTGTAACAAAGGTTAAGTACAGTTTACTTTTACTGATACTATCTTTCACCGCTGTCACTACACACCTCAATCTACATGTACTCAAAACCCCTCTTTTGAAAGATCATCCCCGCAAGATATGCCATGTAAGACATAAAAAAACGAAAAGATTGAACATTTTCAATAGATTGCGACGGCAAAGAGTGTCCAGTACAAAATGCGATCTTTGCACTTATTCCGTCAACTGTTTTACTTCTGGCAGCATGCTGCTGTTCCCATTCACACTGGAAATGCAGGACAAATGAAGGGTCTATTGTACTCAGCTGCAGCAGAGCACAACACTAAGTTTCCGAAATTGTCTACCCATTTGACGCGGAAATGTTCCACTCAGGTCGGAAATCTGCGAAGCTGTGGAATGTACTTGTAAGTTGCCTAAGGCTCATGTGGTAGTAAACGGATATCCAGAGTTAACTGGGATGCCGGTAATTTTTTTATTTCCTTGCAACACACGTAGCAGCCAAAGCCACAAACTGCTAACTCTAACGTACGCCTACAAACCCACACCTAACACAGTTCGAGAATGTAACGCTTATGATGAGGGTATATTAAGTTCATTGTTGAAATCACAGTGACAGATAATTTACCACGTTCTATACTCTGATTCTCTCCGCGTTGCTCACCAGGTCATTATATGTTGGATCTTTATATACAGGCCGGCCGCGGTGGTCTCGCGGTTCTAGGCGCGCAGTCCGGAACCGTGCGACTGCTGCGGTCGCAGGTTCGAATCCTGCCTCGGGCATGGATGTGTGTGATGTCCTTAGGTTAGTTAGGTTTAAGTAGTTCTAAGTTCTAGGGGACTGATGACCACAGCAGTTGAGTCCCGTAGTGCTCAGAACCATTTGAAACATTTTTTATATACGGCGCGCAACGTAGATCTTAATCGTGCGGCCCCCAGACCGAACTGTATCGGGCGGCCCCTCCCTCATCAACTGGACTCGTCAGCACGAATCGTTTCTTCTGTTTCGCATTTTTGGTGGGAGCTAATGATGCAAATCGTTAGAACAGTGGTATTTAAAATGAAATCTGAAGTAACTGGATGATAGCCAACTATTAATCTGACAGCTAGTGTGACTGTCAATTTAAGTCAGAGTCACATTTAAAGAATAATAACTACTGAAAGTTAGACATTTGTCTTGCTGGCGTAAGAGTGACCTCCACATCACCTGTTGTGGCAACCAGTTAGGTTACACGTCTATTAAATACGCTCAGCTTCTCAAAGGGCTCTGTTGTCTGCACCTCGCTCCACTTTTTACGACATACATTACATCTTCAGTCAGCTTAAGCAAGCTTTCAAACATAACCTAAAATCATGTCTCCTGGACAGCTCCTTCTATTCCGTGGACGAATTTCTATTTATAAATTGGTAGTTTTTACGTATAGTGGAGTGAGTGAGATTACAAAATTATGCATTCACCATTGTTAACACTAATCATGTAAGATCCGTGCCTGTAAACACTATTCATGCCATTTCAGTAAAATAATTGTTCAAATGATCTGTGGAACGTGCAGTTAACTAACATAAGTTACTGCAACGTCAATGAAATTATTAAGTGAAGCTCGGTGTCGAATATTACGGCTATTAAAGCCATAAATGTTACTCTGTAAGTGATAACTCCACACTTTGATACAAAACATGTCACACACAACATTTTGTAGCAAAAAAAGTCTTGTGGTTCCTTAAATCTATTGCGGAAAACGATATAAGTAACGGTGCTCGAAATAGCGTCGCATTATATTTCCTCCATTATGTCGTTTGCGACTAGTCATTTAAAATACGACAAACATTAGAAATAGCTACGGACCGGTTCGTATAGCTTACTGTGCAAGGCGCTACTTTGAGAAACGGGAATGAGAAAAGAGGGTACGAAGAATCCGAGCCCATATTGAATTCAGGTGGCAAATTGACAACCACTGGCTCATCGACTAGCCCGAGTGTGGTTTTTAGACGGTTCTCCACGCAAATATGGGTTGATACCATTTATCCACCCAAGAAAATACGACGCCCAGGCAAATATAATATAATGCACATATCGAAGTTTACACGATCCACCAACAGATTGCAGACTTCCTTCTCTTAGATTGCTTACGACTGTCGCAACATGGTGGGCAGCTATCGACAAAGTTAAATGAGTTAAATATGTTAAATTATTAAAGACAGCGGAAGCCTTGCTGCGAGACAAACGCTTCTTAGCGTCAAGATGGAGAACACTAGAAAAAGAAACAAACTCCACTGTAAATCACGTAACTTAAATAGACACAGAAAGAAACATCATATAGCTATGAATAGTTCAATAATTTCCGCATTGTGATATTTACAGAAAGCAAACAGATATTGAAAACTAGAGCTCGTGAAACATAGCGAAACCTCAAACCATATCACTATTAACATACATTCTGATTCACAATTTGATCGCATCTGATTCGCTTGTTCAGATAATTTGTCCAGAAAAATCGACAATAGGAAACTGACATTTCGACTAGAATAAGGGCATCGAAATACTAGATACCGACCATATTTAGCCGAAGTGAGTGTGTTTTGAGTAATTGATCACACAGATACACTTAGTTTATTTTTGTGATGACTTCACACTAGCCCCCTATTTCTCACCATTCATCAGTCTACTGAGTAATTCGATGTCTCGCTCAATCTCTTATTTAGTACTACCAGCCAGTAACTTGAAATAAACAGTAATGAATGAAGAATCTTAGCTCCCTTCCATTCCACTCCGTCACTCACTCACAAAATGAGTTTGAATACTGTTTTGTCATGTGATAAAGGAAAAGGATTAAACATTCTTACACGCATTCGATAACAGCGGATACAATGACGTATTCTACTCCGTGACTCTATCACACAAACAAAGATTTGTTAACAAAACTGTGTAATGACGGTCGAGTTTGAAAGAAGTAAACTGAAATTTGAAATTTGTGGTAAGTTCTGTGGGACCAAACTGCTAAGGTCATCGGTCCCTAGGCTTACACACTACTTAATCTACTTAAACTAACTTACGCTAACAACAACACGCACACCCATGCCCAAGGGAGGACTCGAACCTGGAAGGAAGGGAGCCGCGCGAACCGTGGCAACGCGCCTCAGACCGCACGGCTACCCCTTCAGAGAAGTAACTCGGTCGTTTTATAGTTGGTATCAATATACATGTACGTACTTCTACAATCTGAAAACTACTGTGAACTGTATGGCAGGCTTGTTCTTAAGGCGAAACAGAGCATGCTATCGAGCATCAACTAAAAAAGGCAGAGACGGGAACTGCAGAGGAATAATGCATTTGCACTCTCTTAACAGTACACTTCGTACTTCGTAGAATCAAACTGCCATGGCACACACTAAGTTATTCTGATACACTGGAAGAATGTTTGGTCAGAAACCTGGTTACTCGCTGTTCCATTAAAAAAAGAATGATATTACTCTATTCAATATGTCTCTTAGGACTTGTGACATCATCTACTAATTCTGACAGGGCACAAATGAAACATACCGCAAGGTTGTTAACAAAGAAAAACAGATTGCCTGACAGTAAGTGAAGTACCCAGAAGGAGACGGAGTTACGAAATGAAACTTCACAGCCTGAGCGGATAGATGATGTTAACTCAGAGCCTAAAACATAAAGTGAAATTATGAAGAAGTTAAACTCATGAGCGCTCTTTTCAGTATGACTTGTATGGTCAGAATGAATTACTTATTCGATTGGGAAAGGTGGCATAAACGTCGTGAGTCCTCTCCCGAGGCTAGCTGCTTGACAACTGTCGTTAACTAGTCCTTGTTATCCTGCATTCCAGAACTGAGACAGAGTTTATGTCCGAGATGCTCCCACGTAATGTTCTAACACGGCTGATCTGGATCTCGCTAGCCAGAGGAATACCTGAACATCATGAAGTCAGTCCATAGAGACACGTGCCATATGAAGATGAGCATTATCCTGCTAAAAAACGGTACCACCCTAATGACGCATGGGACGAACCACATGAGGAGCCAAGATGTCCGTGACTTCTCACTGTGCCACCAGATTATCCCAAAACACTACCAACAATAACCTGAAGACATACCTGATGGTTCCCCACACCATGACGCCAAGAGTAACACCGATGTGTCTCTCCAATAGATTGGAAGAACCGTGTGTGTGACACAGAATGTTGCATTGTGTCCCCTATTTTTTCTCGAATGGCAGGTGCAGATGTTCAAAAAATGTTCAGATGTGTGTGAAGTCTTATGGGACTTAACTGCTAAGGTCGTCAGTCCCTAAGCATACACACTACTTAACCTAAATTAACGTAAGGACAAACACACACACACACACACACACCCATGCCCGAGGGGAAGTAACTGAAAACTAGTAAGTACACTCGTTGCATCGTGTTGGGGACACACATAACTGAAAACATGCTTACAGTTGTAGCAAAAGGCAGAAAGAAAGAGAGCAAAGTGCGGGGCTAATGTAGCCATGAAACAAAACCTAAGGGTGGAATCCATACCACCATTAACCGGTGCTACATTTTGCACAGGGTAGGAAACAAAAACTGCCAAGACCTTTTCGCACCGGGGACAAAAAGAGGAAATGGGGCAAATACTGCTATAGAGTGCGAGGGTTCACGAAGAAACTCTCCATCTGCTGTATCATCCAGGTATGACCTCTCGTAATGACCAAGGTAGATCCCACGTTGTACCGTGTAGTGTTCTATCATCGTCTTGTAATTTTAGCTTCTCTTACCCGTGATGTTCCGGCTATGTGGAGGGTCGTGGGACGCACAAACAATTGGAAAAATACGTCGTTTCTTTGGGTTACGGAGGATCTTGCAATGTCGTTCCTGCAAATAGTTCCAAAAGTCTAAAGTGTCCTTAGTGCCTTCTTGAAACAAATAATGCACCGCATGTCCACGAAGTCACGTCATGGCATTAGTTTTCGTGCGTGGGTAATACGTCCCATCCGGGAATAAGATAGTCTTGGGGTCGATGGAAATGTCGCGTGTCGATATGATTCGGCGTTACTCGAAGGAAGTATGCTGACAGCCTCACTATGTGCCACACTGCCGTAGACTCGCCACAGCTAAGACGGTGTTCATCGTTGTCTTGAACGCCACAGCTCGTGCACATGAGTGAGTCTACCATGTGGATCGCATGTAGCCTTGATCTGGTCACCTGCTTACCGTTGACAGTGACATACCACATCGCTGTGACGTCAGTGTCCAGTGTTAAATGGTGAATTGTCCTCCATATTACTCGCCAGTTGATGTTCGGGTGCTTCCTCTCCACGACGTTATAGGGTCGTTCACGTTGCAGGACCCGATAAACCGTCTTTGCTTTCGCCAGTTGAGTCGCTGGTAATGCAAGTCGAACGTAACTGAGTTCGAGGTAAAACACACCGATGTAGAAGAGCGGGGAGGGGACGTGGTGTATCGGCATAGGTGGCAACAGGGAGGGCGGTGCTAGTTCTTCTATTAACAAACTCTTCAAACTGTCCGGACGGCGGTGCCATAGTTTGACTAATGTGTTCACAAATAGGGCGACCGCTCTGTCATGAACGTGATAAAGGCCAAGCCCTCCCCGATCCGGGGGAAGTGTGAGAGTCTCATATTTGATCTTGAAAAGCATTCCTGAACTCACAAAGAACACAAAAGCCGCAAGTATACGGCGAGCTAACACCACCGGTATAGGTAATATCTGGGCGATGTGCAGAACGCGTGACGCTAAATGTGTGTTAACATAGTGGGTCCATTGGACGATATTCAGGGCTCTTACACGGTTGTTGACAATCCCAGTCCGAACATTTCGTAAAAGCCGTCGAAAGTTGTGAGCAGCAGTTCGTCGCATATCGTCTGTAAAATCAATGCCGAGACATTTCAAAGTATCTCTGAGCTGTAAGGGGGTGACACCGTCCTCAGACAATCCGACTCCGATGTTCATCGCCACCGATTTTGCGACGTTGATACGACTACCAGTGGCAATTCTATATGTCGCTATCCAATTCAGTGCGCTAGCGGTGTCGTCGCCATTGCGGATGACAATCACCAGGTCATCAGTGTACGCTTTACATCGGAAAGTGTGGCCTCGTAACGTCATACCCGTTAGTCGTTGGCGCACGCCGCATCGGAGTGGTTCCATGGCCACAGCGTAAAGTAAAGTGGACAAAGGGCAGCCTTGGCTTATCGATCGAGAAATAGTGAGGGGTTGCGTAGATCGGCCGTTGACGATCACCTTGGAATGTCGCGCCACGGAGTAGTCGTATGACGACAGTGACGAATGGCTGTGGGTACCTCATATATTGGATGACCGCTTCCTAATAGTCGTGGTCCACTCGGTCGAAAGCTTGGCTGAAATCGATTGCCGCCAGTGCACCCTTCAGACGACATGCCCTCGCCAGTGAGATCAAGTCACGATATTCACTGAGTGCTGGAAATAATGATCGTAGAACGTTGTGTTTATGTCTTGTTGCGTAGTGAGGCGACGACCGTCCTCCGTGTCGATGAAGCGTATCAGCGCTCGTTGGCGTCGTTTACGTTCACGAAGTACGTGGAACATCGACGGGCGTTCGCTTGGTATCCGATCCTGCGTCCTCGAGCGGTTAACCACCCCCTCTAGGTGGCGCCGCATATTAGCGATGATCTGAGCCTTAACACGGTGGACCGCCGTTTGTCGTTCCGGAGACGGCGCCATAGCATCGCAATCGCGCAGTACTCTGAAGTAAAAGTCGAGTGTATGTCTAAGCCAAGCAGCGTGGTCGCGACCGTAGGTTATCAACGTTCGCCTCAGTGCCGGTCTGGCGCAGTCCAACCACCAGCGGATCGTTGTGGGATATGCACGCAGGCGATTTTCACATGAATGCCACATATCCTCAACGGCATGGCGGCAATCCGGGTACGACAGGTAAGCGATGTTTAATTTCCATGGGCTGCGGCTTCCCAACACTTGTTGCTGCCGCAGGGTGACGGCACAAATGTAAGCTGAGTGGTCCGAGAAAGCTGCAGGCCACAGTTCCGCATCTTGTGTTCCAGTGGCGAGCGAGCGTGAGACATAAATCCGGTTAATGCGGCTGGAAGAGTGACTCGTGAAGTGTGCGAATCCCGGTCGGTGGCCGTGAAGATGTTCCCAAGTGTCCACCATCTGCAGATCTAGAATTAGCGTCTCGAGTTCCGGGCACTGATTATGCCGTGGGAGTTGGTCTCTGGGCGCCAGTACGCAATTGTAGTCACCTCCGAACACCAGATGGTCGTGGCGGCCTTGGAAGAGCGGGGCGGCGTCTTCCGCAAAGAATCGTGAACGTTCGCGACGTTTGTTCGTTTCGGAAGGCGCGTAGATATTGATAAGGCGAACACCTAGTACTGTGAGTGCCATTCCTCCTGCCCCAGGCAGAAAGAGGGTATCGTCCGCCACTATCCCTTCCCGAAGAAGTACAGCGACACCGCTGCCTGTGGGGGAAGCTGGAGAGATGCAAGCATCTTAACCGTACATGACTGCGAAGCCGTCAACGTACACTTCCTGGAGAAGGGTTATACGATGGAAGCAGAATTCAACATATCCTGAAGCAATGATAACTTAGCACGCGTCCGTATAGTATTAATATTTATAGTTGCAACGCGATAAGTTTGAGGTCTATCCATAGCACTTGTATTGGCCATCAGTACCCTTGTAAGGCAGTCTCGTCACTGTATCTTATGGCTGGAAAGGATCAACACTGGCGGGGTAAATTCCCCCCGCGTGTCGTCCTACACGATGGGCAAGGAGTTCTCCTCACTGTCGTCCGCCCAGTCGCCATGAAATACCACAGGCTGTTGGTGGCTGTCTGTGGCCGCTGCGGCACTCGGCGCTGACTCCATCGGCTCTACTGGCTGGGAATCGGCAGCGGCTGTCTGCTTGTGATCCTGCTGTTCTGTGGGGTCGGACGGACTGAAGTCGTCACCATGGCGATCTGTTGGGTGGGATGTTGCTGCGGCCTTTGTACCGCCGGTACCGTCGTCGGAGTGTCCACAGTCCATGTCAGACGATCGCTGCAAACACTCGTCCGATGGAGCAGGCCGTCGTCTCTTGTGTTTCCGTGAGGAACGCTGTTTACGGACGTGTGTTTCAGTATCCGAATGTGGGTAGAGTTCTTCAGCTGGTCCGGTGTCTGGAAGAAAAGCCACTGTCGGCACAACCCGTGGATCAATGTCCATCCTGTCCATCCATTCACTGAGAATCGCCTCTCTAACCATTTATATACCTGCTGATGGTGTGGCATCTGAATGTATCTTCTGGGTGCTTCACTGCTTTTGTCAAGATAGTTTATTTAATGAAACAGTCTGATGATCTGTTAACCGGAAAATAATGCTTGTATTTAATGTTTATTGACACAATAAATGCAGGTATTCCAAGTGTGTGTTCAAAATGGCGACTGCCTTCGTTACAGTACGATATCATCCAAATCGAAGCATCTGGTGACAAGAAATGAAAGAAATATGCAAAGTTTCGTTACGAAATATATATATTGAAAAGTTGTGATAGCCCACTTATATCAAACTAATCAGCCACGAGCATAAAAACCTCATGGGAAATTTTAAACTGTATGCCAGACTGGGAGTCAAACCTGGAATCATGGCTTCTGCAGGCAATGCTCTTATCGCCAGAGCTGTCCAGGCACAGCTCAGTATTCTCTCTCACCACGTGTTCTTCTGCCAGTGTCTCTCTTGTGTTTTCTGATAATGTGTTTGTGGAGGAATAACGCTGTGAGGGAGGGTAGTGGGATGTGCCTGGATAATGCAGTCGGTGAGGGCATTACCTGTGTAGTGCCGCAGTGCAGGGTGGGACAGCTGTGAGCCGAGATGGTGCTACCGGCAGTGGAGACGAGGTGGAGGACAGGAGGCTCCAGTGAAATGCTACTGCACTTATGACAAGTTCTTTATTGAACCGTCTTTTCTGCTTGATACACTTAATCAGTGACCGGCTGGCCGCTGAAATCTGTTGGGCTGACTGCTTGCACAGCCCCGCGATGCTGACGCCGAGTCCCCACGAAGCGCAGCAGTGAGGTTCCTGTGCCTGCGCAGTGTATGCGTGGTGATTCTGTGTCTGCTATCGCCCTGGGCGACGTCCGACTGCGTCTCGGTGGTGGATGCCCACAACGAACAGACGCCTGTCTCATGATGACGGACAATGGGTGGTGTGCACGGGGAGCCCCTCACTGCCCCCTGGGCAAGAGTGGGCTGTTTTGCTAGAGTTGATCTGTGATAGACAGCCTCGCTGCGGCATTAACAAGGAACCCATTGATTGTGAGGTCGCAAAAGGCCAGTGATATATACGACATTCGACGACCCAGATATTGTCTACCGTGCAACCACAATATTGGTTGCTAACGGCAATAGGGAGTGGGACTGGAGGTATCCAATAGTAAGGACAACATGAGGTTGTGGAGCGTAGTTTAACTGGTTAGTGGACGAGTAACTCACAACAGTGCTACAGTAATAATGGCGTTGATACAAAGCAGAGCAACGGCAACGATAAACAAGCAAACATTGTATTATGTGTTTCTTTGGAAATTTTTGGTAAGATCCTATGGGACCAAATTGCTGAGGTCATCGGTCCCTCAGCTTACACACTACTTAATCTAGCTTAAACTAACTTACCCTAAGGACAACACTCACACCCATGCCCGAGGGAGGACTCGAACCTCCGATGGGGAGGGGGAAGGGGAGCCGCGTGAGCCGTGACAAGGTGCCTTAAACCGCGCCCGCGCGGGGACCACGCGTGGTGCATTATGGCATTATGTGTGCAACAACAGCTGCCGATGTTGACATTTCGCCAGAAAGGAAAGCTCGGAAATTTGGAGAGTGAGGAGGGAGTGGTAGATCAAATCTTAGCGTTTCTGTAACGTGAGTCAGTGGAATGTGTGGTGTCGTGTACGCACGATGATGATGATGATGATGATGTTTGGTTTGTGGGGCGCTCAACTGCGCGGTGATCAGCGCCCGTACAAACTGCCAACCGTTGCTTAGTCCAATCTCGCCACTTTCATGAATGAGGATGAAATTATGAGGACAAGACAAACACCCAGTCATCTCGGGGCCATGTGAAAATCCCTCACCTCGCCGAGAATCGAGCCCGGGACCCCGTATTCGGGAAGCGAGAAAGCGACCGCGATCGTATAACCTCGAGTGTGTAGACAATGTACATGCGGAGTACAATGGTGATGATACCTGCTTAACAAGTGAAAATGCAATCGCCACCACGCAATTCTTCATCTTTCTCGTACAGGAAGCCACAAATCCCTTGTTCAGTGAAATCCTTTTCGAAGATGCAGATACTAAACGTCATTACTCATTACGTACATGGAATGGAAGATCATCGGCAGCATAGTAAAAAAAGAAAAGAAAGTGTAGTGCTTAAGAAAAACAACGCATATTGAACAGAGTCCAAGGCGCACTTGTTACAGAAAATGGTGCTTGCGCGTTTCAGCGATCCTCGATAATATTTACAGGACGTGGATGATAAAGACCTACTACGTCATGCATATCAAACTGCGCGCGATATAGATTACAGTGATTTCACGGGAAGCAGTGGGTGGTTCCGTAACGTCAGACAGTGCTACATAATTGGAAGACGTAAGGTAACAAAATTTGAAACAAAACATCAACATGCCGGTGCACAGCGAACCGCAGAATCAGCCCGAAAATTTGAGATAAACAAACTTTTCCCCTCTTTCATTAAGAAATCTGTTTTCAACTCCGACGAATCGGAAGAATAAATGCATATGCGGGAAATTAGAGGGACCAAGAGAATTGAATCAAGATCAGATGACATCCGTACCCTAATGAAAGCAAATACAATTATGCCGACTGTCAATCTGGATGATAAATTGGCTGAAAAGTTATTTATTGTGCTCCGAGGAGCTGGAGGTGCTGTGCCAGCTACGATTCTTTCTCGTGTACGTCATGTTGTAAGGGCAGTAGGCAATGTAGCAAGCAAGAGTGGGAAAATGGGCGTAAGCGAAGTACAGCTGTGGTATGAGCATTGCGTTTGACCAATAGCTACTCAAAAAATTTTGCTTGTGCTTGGTTATTGGACTATAAAAATCGTACTCCTTTAGAGGAGAGCCTCTTCCCTCTTGAAAAATGTGTGACGTTGGAATTCACACCAACCGGAACCATTGGACAAATTCAGCCTCTGGATGTTTTTTTCCGTGCCAATAAAACACTCTATCTGTTCTACGCCTTAACGGATAGTAAGTTTCACGATAAGCTCCACGACGCATTCCGTTGCATGCCACCACATTCCATCAGTTCTCACCACCCTGTTACACCAGTTTCATTCTATACGCATTATTTACGAATGGGTACGTAGCTGAACGTCCTTCATGATTTGTGACTGCCAACGAGTTTGCCTTCCATCTTGATGGCGCAGACCTTTGTGCGTGCCACTTTTCAAAATGTTGAAATGTGTGTGAATCCCTAAGGGACCAAACTGCTGAGGTCATCGGTCCCTAGACTTACACACTAGTTAAACTAACGTATGCTAAGAACAACACGCACACCCATGCCCGAAGGAGGTCCCAAACCTCCTTCGGGAGCGGCCGCGCAGCCCGTACATTTTCATTCGGTGTTCATGATGACAGTTTATCAATTGTTTTGAACATTTCTTGAATGTCGACGATGCTCATTTTGTGAAGTGTAATACATACATCCCATAGAAGATTTCTGCACCTCCCAGACACTTATTTTTGTCACCCTCCTGATGCACGTGCTGAGTCACTAGAATCTAGTATTTTTTCCTCTCATAACTGTAAACAAAACACTCTAGAATAAGTTTTACTAAAGACTGAACTTGCGACCTCGCACTAAAGGTGTCCCTTCTAAGTATCCTTGGAAGTCAAGGGAAAGGCTCAGTTTCTACAGCTGTTGCCTTACAGTGCCTCGAACCTCTGACTTCTACTAGCAGATCCATGTGGCGACGTCGTCCAGCACAGCACCATCGCCATGGTAAGGTTACAAGACTAAGAATAATTTAATTAAAAAGAATGTGCAGTACCTACAGCCAATAGCAGTATGGTTTTTGTGCTTAAGCGCCACTGAAAATGAGCGAATGGCATCGTTGGCTGGGAGGCCCCCATTCGGGGAATTTCGGCCGCCAAGTGTAAGTTTTATTTCATTCGACGCCACATTGGGCGACTTGTGCGCCGGTGATGAGAATGAAATTATAATAAGGACAACACAACACCCAGTCCCTGAGCGGAGAAAATCTCTAACCCGGCCGAGAATCGAACCCGGGCCTGCTTGTATGAGAGACGAGCACGTTAACACCCAGCTAAGCAGGCGAACTAGTGCGCCACTATCAGTTACGTATTCTAAAAATCCTACTGCCGTTGCCTGTGTGGAAATCTGCCTTGCCCCTTGTTGCACTACTCTACCGCTGAGTTTGATGCGTCAGCAGTCTAACCTGCTTGGCAACAATGCGTTCAAATGGTTCAAACGGCTCTGAGCACTATGGGACTTAACTTCTAAGGTCATCAGAACTTAGAACTACTTAAACCTAACTAACCTAAGGACATCACACACATCCATGCCCAAGGCAGGATTCGAACCTGCGACCGTAGCGGTCGCTCGGTTCCAGACTGTAGCGCCTAGAACAATGCATCGATCTTGCTTAATTATTACAGTGAAAACATCATGAGACTGCCTGATGTAAGAGCTGCTGCATTACATCGTGCAGGCTCACAGTAATATATGGTCGGTACGCTACACCTGAGAGTCCTGGTGCACCACATAATTTTAATCTACCTGTAAGATTCACTAGTAATGGGGAAGGTTAGGAATGAAAGACGAAGGAAGAAGTGCTCGAATTAAAAACGGTGTAAGACAGCCATGCAGTTCGTCTGTCTTAGTATTCGCTGCAGAGTCGAAGATCAATTGTGGCCAGTCTGGAAGCTTATCAGTATGGTTCGCTTGCACATTCTACCATCTACGTTAATCGAATATCGCGACTGGCCGGTCTACCTTATTTTTACGACTCTGTCATAGATGATGTGGGATGCGTACAAAAATTTGTAAATAATTGAAAACATCAGAATAGAAAATTAGTGTAGCAGAAACTCTGCGCGGCAGTGGAAGGTGAAGCCGCTGGAGAGTCGAAGAGCTCTGGAGTGCGTCGCGTCGGCATAAACAATTCAGAAGCAGCGGCGCCGTCGGCGTGAATAATGCAGCGGCACGTCGCGCGCAGCCGACCGGCGGCGTTTAGCGGCCGAGAGGAATAATTCACACCTGCCGGCTCCGGACGCGCACTGCGATCGTCCCCGCGGCTACCGGCCCCCGGGGGAGGTACAGCAGTTAACCGGCACAGATGTTAAGCGCTGAACAGTGAGTGCGTCCACTCCGTAATGCCTGAATCTGATCTGGCAACCGCGGGCAAGCATTCGGCAACGTAAAACAGTACCAGATGTTTAAAATACTCAACAAAATACAGTGTTCAGAATAATTAGAGGAGCGTGACTTTCGGGCGTCTGCCATTTTTCGTTGAGCAATAACTGAGGGCTGGATATATTACCAAATTATACCTTTATCTCTGACACATTAAGTACACAATAAAACATCATTACATCTTCCATCGTTTACAAAAAAAAAAGAACTGAAATGATCGACAGGTATCGAAAATAAAGATGACACAATCATTCTTCCCATCATCGCGGGTGCTTGTTAATGGACTTGAAAACCCCAGTAATGTGTACTCCACCATGGGCGTTTATCACTCCCCCACACCTGCGTGGCATGCACCATAAAAGACCCAGAAGTTACTCTGCGGTATTCTTTCCCATTCTTCAACAGAGCCCATGAGAGCTCCTGGAATGTCTGTGGAGCAACACGAACACGTCTGTCAAGAATGTCCCATATACGCACGATAGGGCTTACTTCGGGACTCAGCGCCAGCCATTCTATTACTTCGATGTCTGGGCTCCGCAAGGCATCCCTACTGACGCTCGCCATATGAAACTTGGCATCAGAAGGAATTCAGTGCCACCACCGTATACATCGGCCACCATGTGGTCCAACAAGATGTGTTCGATGTACTGACTGGCGGTAAGCCGACCATGGGGAGTGTCAACACTGAAGACTCCCAACAACGTAACGGAACTTTACAAATAAGTTGATTACATAGTCAACATTTCGCAGGTACCGCTCACCACGGGTCTCCGCACATGACCACGATCGTAACCAAGCATCAGAGACTATCTAGACTCGTCTATGAATAACACGTTTCGCCAGTGACGAAGTTGTCAGTTGATACGGGAACGGCAAAACTGAAGAGGAGTTGCGAGATGTTGTTGTATCAAGTGGGGTACTAGAAGAGGACGTCTTTGTCGTACGGTCCATCCTCTCAGCCTGTTCATCAAAGTCTGATGGGAAACAGCGGTTCCAGTCACCCTTCTGAGATAGTCTTGTAGTGCTCTGGCTGTATCCATACTACGCCGCATCTCGAAGATGGTCAGATATCAGTCTTCACGTGAGTTGTAGTGCGTCGGCGACTTTGTCCAACTCGCCCTGTGTAATGACCTGTCTCCCTGTAGGGTACACACAATTTAGGGATGACAATTGAGAAGCATTGCCGTCTGCGGCGATACAACCGAAAATCCTTCGTTTCTGGATCAAACAGACCACCCTTGCAGATTGTACTGCATTAAGATGTCGCATTCTAAGTACTTGGTTGAATAAGACGTTCACAATTGACAACTACCGTCTGTGTACCTCAGTAGAAAACACTGGGTCAACGGTAGCAGAAATGAAATTGGGATAAGCTTAACATCAAAGTTGGGGACTACAAAGTAGAATTAGTGAAGTTGAAGGTTTTGGCCACACTTCGAACATTTACGGTGCATAATCTAGAGGTCCTTTCGTGTGCAAAATCCTGCACCTGCAACCCTTTCAAAATGGCTATTGAGGCAGCATGGCCCAATATTCCTGCAGGGCCAACGATTTTTTGAGTCCATGGTACGTCGAATTCCAGCACTTCGTCGGTCTGAAACCAATACGATATGAGGGATTATCCCATGGTTTTTATCACCTCAGTGTAGAGCTCCCGTCTTCGGTTATTTTAGATTAATTTTCTTTCGGACAATCTGACTCGAATTTGATAGATTTACAGAGACAACACACTTCGTCACGATGTAAACTTAACCATGCGCTTAATACGAATACGTATCTCTTACACTTTTCAGGTTTAGACTTTTCAGTAGAGAAATGAAAAATATCACTTTAAACAGTACAATTCAAATTACTTTGATGTTTTATCGTCCCTTTGGCACGGAACACACTTTTTCCCCTCTACAGCTCCCTCTAGTATGATAGTTCCCTGATGTCACAACAGATGTCCTGTCATTCTGTCACTTCTTCTTGTCAGTGTTTTCCATACATTTGATTCCTCGCCGATACTGCGAAGAACCTCCGAATGCCTTTCCTTATCAATCCGCCTAATTTTTAACAGTCTTCTGTAGCACCATATCTCTAATTCTTCGATTATCTTTATTTCCAGTTTTCCCCTAGTTCATGTTTCACTACCACACAATACTATGCTCCAAACATGCATTCTCTGAATTTTTTTCCTCAAAATAAGGTCCACGTTTGATGCTAATAGACTTTACTTGGCCATCAATACCCTTTTGCCAGCTCTAGTCTGCTTTTTATGTCCTCCTTGCTCCGTCAATCTTGGGTTGTTTACCTGCCTATGTAGCAGAATTTCTTTCCTTCGTCTACTTTATGATCCACAACTGTGATGATAAGTTTCTCGCAGTTCTCATTTCTGCTACTTCTCATTACTCTGGTCTTTCTTCGATTTACTATCAATATATATTCTATACCTTTCAGAGTCTTCATTCTTTCCAACAGGCCCTGTAATTATTCCTCGATTTCACCGAGGATATCAATATCAGCAGCGAATTTTTGATATCCTTTCACCTTAAACTGTAATGCTACTCTTGAAGCTTTCCTTTATTTCCGTCATTGTCTCTTCGATGTAGAGACAACAATTGGGGCGAAAGACTACATTCCTTTGTTACACACTTCGCAATCCGAGCACTTCGTTCTTGGTCTTTCAGTCTTACTGTATCCTCTTGGCTCTTAGATTTTAGAATCTCTTGCACGATTTTACGTTGTCGAATGCTTTTTGCAGATCGGCATATCCTATGAACGTGTCTTGGTTTTTCTTCATTCTTGCTTCCATTATCAACCGCAACGTCAGAACTACATCTCTGATGCCTCTGCCTTTATGAAAGCCAAATTTATTGTCATCTAAAAGATTCTCAATTTTCTTTTCCCATTCTTCTGTATATTATTGCCAACAACTTGTTTGCATGCGCTGTTAACCCTTTGACTGCTGTTGACGAGCTTACTCGTCATGCTCGGTGCCGCTCCCTGGGTGCTAATGACGAGTATAGTCGCGGCCGCCGGTTTTGCCCTGAGCGCTGATGAGTATAGGCGCGCCGCTACCCGAGTGCTGATGACGAGATACTCGGACAGCGGACTTCCCGTCCCATGTCTCAGTACCCTTTCGCAGTTCTGGCCGCTAGTTTGTCTGTTGTGAGCCTAAGCTTCGCACTACAGTTCACTGTTCATCGGAATTTACATCAGTTTTCTTCGCCTCCTGTATTTTACAAGGAAAATGGCGAGACGTCGTGGTTGCACTGTGGAAGAAATCATGGAGATTCTTACGAGGAGCGACAGTGAGGCTGAACTACTTGAATTTGACGAAAGTGATAGCTCTTCCACAGAGTACGAAAGCTCTATTCATGAACCGTCCGCGTCAGCAGGGGTGTCAAAGCAGTCACATGTTTCAACAAGAGATGTTAGTTGTTCTGAATATGAAGAAGCAGAAAGTGATAGTGAAACGCCTATGAAGAAAGCACGTCTTAGTGATATAATTGACTGGAAAAAAAATTACTTTCAGCCAGTTAATCACGCATTTGATGATACGCTGTCGGGACATGTGTGTCAAATAGGGAATGAGTCAAGTATCCTATCAGTTTTCATGCTATTCTTTACACAAGAACTGATGAAATATATCGCTGACGAAACGAATCGGTTTTGTTCTTCCACCAATGAGAATACTCCCGAATCAGTGTATTCTCGAATCTCAAAGTGGAAAGATACTGGATATGAAGAAATGTATTGGTTCATAGCTGTTTGTCTTCTGATGCCCCGCGTGAAAAAACTGAAAGTTAGCGAATACTGGACCAGAGACGTTCTTCTAAATACACCAGTTTTTATTGAAGTCATGTCAAGAGACCGCTTTTTGTTACTTACGAGAACGTTACATTTCAGTGACAACTCTGCCAATACTGGAGGAGACAGATTACTCAAAATTAGGAACATTGTCAATAAAGTTCGTACAGCTTTCCGTTGTGCATTTAATCCACATCAGAAACTCTGCATAGATGAAAGTTTTTTTTATTATTCAAAGGACGCTTATCTTGCAAACAATTCATTCCATTGAAACGGAGTGGATTCGGTATAAAAACATTTGTGTTATGTGATTGTATGACTGGCTATATCTTGGATTTCATTGTTTATACAGGGGCATCAACAGAAACTGATTTCCACAATTTAGGGAAAAGTGGTTACATAGTGGCTACACTTATGAAGCCCTACTTAGAAAGTGGACATACCCTCTATGTCGATAACTGGTACTCAAGCCCAGACTTGTTTGCCTGGCTTCACGGTCATGGAACGAACGCATGTGGTACTATCCGTAAGAACAGACGCAACATGCCGAAACTTCAGAAGAAACTGGAACTTGGAGATATTTAATTTATGTGTACTGATACAATGCTTGCTATAAAGTGGTGTGACAAAAGGGAAGTGTGGATGTTGACCACATGTAACACCACAGAAAAGGTTGACACAGGAAAGATTGACAGGAATACTGGAGAAAAAATTAAGAAACCACAAAGCAATGTAAATTATAACTTGAATATGGGACAGTTGACCATTCTGATATACTGCTTAGCTCTGTCGGATGTATACGGAAAACAATGAAGTGGTATAAAATGTTCTTTTTTCACGTTCTAGATCTGTGTGTTTTAAATGCTCATGTCCTACACAGATCACTAACAGGTCGTAAAATGACGATAGCAGTTTCATCTGTCACTGGTAAGGGAACTTACAGAAACGTATGCGTTAGAGCGCAGAAAAGCTGGCTGAGGAAGGTGTTCTGATGATAATCCTCTAAGATTTGTGGGAAGGCATTTCCAGACATTATAACAAGTGTGCAATCCAAGAAAAGTGCGCTAACGCGTACATGTATTGTTTGTTGGAAACAAAAAGTGCGTCGAGAAAGCAGGTACGAATGTAAAACTTGCAAGGTACCACTGTGTGTCGAACCCTGTTTTGAAAAATACCACACAAAACAGAATTACTAATTGCAGAATAGAATGAATACAATAATGCTATTAGAAAAAACTTCGAAAACGAAAAGAAATTATAAAAAGGGAAAAACGAAATTAAAATATTTTTAACTTCGCCAGTGCCGGTCCAAAGCCCGGATCAAAAAGAAGGGTGGGAAACATATTCACAAAGTGTAAAAGTAATGCTTAAATTTACAGGTCATTACTTTGAATTTTCTCTGTAAGTGAATTTAATGTGCTATCAAAAAGACAGAGATTTTACAGCATTCAAATTTTGAGAAATCTGTTGAAGACTTACGTGCAACAATCACGAGTATTGTAAAAATTTTGTCAAAGAAACAAAATTACGCATAATCGGGTAATTACAAATCGCAACAAATACTCGGGCAATTCAGCGATACAAACAGAAGGCCATGTGAAATTTCTTATCACACGAGAATACGAATTTAACGACTTGAAGTAAAATTGTTCTTACCGTTGCTCACAGTAAATTCCGATGTTGTATTGCGATATGAAAGATGATCTGTATGTCGCTTTCTCCTATAAACGACGTAATACGATGTTCTGAACAACAAATATAACGTACAGTAATCTATAATCTATGGCTTATTTTATTCGTTCTTGAGTTAGTACGGTGAGGAACGCATAGATAAATGCAGACATTATAAACGGGTATCCAAGAAACAACAATAAACTATTGATGTAAAGCTAACGAATCACGTCGCTTTCGGCATAATCTACAAAAATAGTGCAAAAAACTACAAGCAAGATATCATTCTTGGTGACGGAAAATAGTTTTACCAGACAGTTTGATTCTGTAGTAATTCACCTGCAGGGGAACTACGTAGTGAGAGCATTTACGAGTATTCTGTGTCAGCCTTGAGAGGACACAATATTTCACGTGGAGTCGCAGCCACTGCAGAAATATTCAGCACAGGGCGGGTGGGACAGCGAGTGGCGCTCCGCCCCAGGCGGCAGCTCGAGGGTCAGCCACATAAGCGCAGGTGTAAGGATGACAGTGCAGGCCACAGCGACTCAGCGTGCCAAGCGGATCGTGCGCCTCCAGCAGTCAAACGGTTTAGTTGATTGTGCAATAATAACTCGCATTTGTCGGCTCTTGCTATCTTCAGAAATGTGTAGATGAAATTTTTCCGAAAGCCTAATGGTGTATCGCCAGTCTCATACACTCTACACACCAATGCGAATAGCCATTTCCTCCAACGATTTTAGAAATTCAACAGGATTGTTATCTATCCATTATGTCTTATTTGAACTTAATCCGTTCAAAGCTCTTTTAAATTCTGATTCTAATACTGGATACACTATCTCTACCCTATCGACTCCTGTTTGTTCTTCTGTTGTTATCAGACAGGTCTTCCCCCCCCCCCCCCCCGAACCACCGCCACACATTGTACCCTTTCCACTCATCCGCTCGCTCCTCGTCAGTTAACAGTGTAACTCCCATTGCATCCTATTTGTTACCACCCTCCGGTCGGTGTGGCCGAGCGGTTCTAGGCGCTTCAGCCTGGAACCGTGCGACCGCTACGGTCGCAGGTTCGAATCCTGCCTCGGGCATGGATATATGTGGTGTCCTTAGGTTAGTTAGGTTTAAGTAGTTCTAAGTTCTAGGGGACTGATGACCTCAGATGTTAAGTCCCATAGTGCTCAGAGCAATTTGAACAATTTTTTGCTACCGCCCTTGTTTTTAATTTCACTGAAGACTGTTTTGACTTATATGTATCCTGAATCAGTTCTTCCGACAACCACTTCTTTTTTTATTTTCTCATAATTTTAATGCAGCCATTTCGCCTTAGCTTCCCTCCATTTCCTATTCATTTCATTCCTAAGCCACTTATATCTGAATTCCTGAATTTTTCCGAAACCTTTTCTACTTGCTTCATTCATCCAGCAACTGAACCATTTGTTGTGTCACCCAAGATTCCTTCGCAGTTACCGTCATAAAAATGGTTCAAATGGCTCTGAGCACTATGGGACTTAAAGTCTATGGTCATCAGTCCCCTAGAACTTAGAACTACTTAATCCGAACTAACCTAAGGACATCACACAACACCCAGTCATCACGAGGCAGAGAAAATCCCTGACCCCGCCGGGAATCGAATCCGGGAACCCGGGCCCGGGAAGCGAGAACACTATCGTATGACCACGAGCTGCGGACAGAGTTACCGTCCTTGTACCTACATTTTTCTTTTCAGCTTCTGTCATTGCCTTTTTTTATATACGTTCATTCCTCTTCAACAGAACTCCCTACTGTGGTATTCCATATCACAGTATCCACATCATTCGCGAACTTCAAAATTATTTCATCATTCCTCAGTACTTCAGTATTCCACTTCCTGCAACACTGATTCTTCTGGATGATTCTATTAAACTTCAGTCTCCTCTTCATCATTACTACATTGTGATCTGAGTTTACAACTGCTCCTGGGAACGCCTTACAATCCAGTACCTGATTTCGGAATCTTTATCTGACCATGATGTAATCTAACTGGAATCTTCCCGTACATCCCAACCTTCTCGAAGTACACCTTCTCCTCTTGTGATTCTTGAACAGATTATTCGCCATTACTAGCTGAAGTTTATTGCAGAAATCAATTAGTCTTTCTCACCTCTCATTCCTACTACCAGACCCGTATTCTCCCGTAACCTTTTCTTCTACTCCTTCCATTACAACTGCATTCCAGTCCCCCATAACTATTACATTTTTATCTGCCTTTAGGTATTGAATTACCCGATCAGTATACTCATATACTTCCTACATATCTTCATGTTCTGCTTGCGACGTCGGCATATATATCTGAGCTATTGTTGTCAGAGTTAGTTTGCTGCCGATTCTGATACGAACAACCCTGTCACAGTAGGTCGCTCTCTGCTGGTACCGTTGATAGTAACCTATACTCGTCTGAACAGATGTCCTTAACTTGCTTCTATTTCACTTGACTGACCCCAATTGTATCTAGACTGAAAATTTACCTTTTCTAATTTTCTAGCTTTCTCAGCACGTTCAAAGCTCTAGCTTTCAAGCCACGATTCGTAGAACGTAACCCTTTTGTTGGTTATTCAATCTTTTTCGCATTGTCGCTTCCCCTTGGCAGTCTCCTCCTGGAGATTCGAATGGAGGACTAATTCACAATCTTTTGCAGATGACACTTTATCAATTATGGTCCACGTACCCTGTGGATACACATCATTTGTCTTTAATGCAGTGATTTCCATTGTGATCTGCATGGCGTTAATCGTAGCTGATTCTTCCGCTTTTTATGATCGGTGTTCCATACAAGGGCAAGACAGTGCCCTGAACCTCTGCCCGCTCTTCCACCCGCTTTGGCAAGGCCGTTGGCAGAACTTCTTATGCCGGAAGTCTTCGGCTGCCATTGACATTGATTTTTATTAAAAATTTAGGCGATGACCAGGTTCGAATCCGGGATCCAGGACATTTTTATTACTTGTCAAAAACGCTACCCGTAGACCTTTCCTAACAGTGCCTAAACCATTTAGTCCTGCGTTAAAACTCTAGCTCGTTTCACATGCATTCTGAAGTAACTATTGTTACACTGCATTGCCAAAGTAATTCAACAGGTAACCACTGATCAAGGAAGAGATTCCATTTATGTTCTACAGTCAATATGTTCTTCCACGAAAATTACTGATTCACAAAGCACAACAATTCCGCGCCATCCCGAGAAATAACTGCCTTACGCAAACACTTTCCTCATACTGACGTGTCACTTCACACTCTGAATTGTAATGTCTGCCAATTTCTTAATTCTATTTACCTATGACTATGCTACGCGCGACCACTCGTGCGGAAGCCCAATAACGACCCTTCTCCACACACCACGACCGTTCGTGAACACTTCTGCTAGGGAACTGATGACATTATACAGCAAGACAGTGCTCCTTATAGAGAAAAGGTGCGTCCAGCTTTGAAAGTTCCAGAAGCCAGCGATAAGCCTGGAATACAATTTCGATACACTATAACATCAAAGATAGCGGTAGTCCTTATAACATGACGGCAAAATACAGACTTGCACAAGCTAGGAGTCACTCCGTTATCAAAAAAACGTTATGAGTGTCAAACATAGGCCTCAATCTGAGGAAGAAATTTCTTATAATGTACTTTTGTAGTACAGAGTTTAATGGAAGCCAGATCTGGTCTGTGGGAAGACTGGAAAAGAAGAGATTCAAAGCATTTGAGATATGGTGTTGTGCGGCTCGCCCCGGCGGAGGTTCGAATCCTCCGTTGGGCATGGGTGTGTGTATTTGTCCTTAGGATAGTTTAGGTTAAGTAGTGTGTAAGCTTCGGGACAGATGACCTTAGCACTTAAGTCCCATAAGATTAAAAAAAGAGATATGGTGTTATAGAGAGATTCTGAAAATTGCTCCCTCTGTGCAACAAGTTTCGAGACTGAGAATATTTGAGACATGGGTTTAAGGTTTCAGGCGTTCTGCATAGCCTCGGCCCCACTTTAGCACAATGTACAGAACGTTTATACGACCGTGTGAAATTGTCAGTATAGTTCTTCTTTAGGATGTTGGTCTACTTATTCACCACATTGACTCGAACGTTTGTTGTGTCGTCAAAACATTGACCCTTAATTTGACTTTCGTACTTTGGTGTTCGTGGTATTTTCATATTGATCAAATCAACTATCGTAACTGGTGATTTTTGCCATAGAAGAAATGTCCGCAGTTTACGTTTCAGTCATGCTGTTGCAGCACAAATTTTGTATGCACTTTTCACGTCTTCAAAACACTCTGGAGAATTGCCTGTCGGCTTTTGTCAGAAAAATGTCAAACAAACGTGAGTAGTAGAATGCGAGGCAGAAGCAGCCAAACAATGTGTCAACGAAAGCCTCAACAGTTTCGTAATACTCTTCTGGAGATAGTATATTTCAAGAATGTACCGCTGCCGCGACCAACGACTTAAGAAGAGAGCCAATTCGCGTCCGCTCACACCTTTCTATTGCGTTGTCAGAACGTAGAGTCCACACCAAAGTTCCTGAAGTGTAGGTTTCCAATCACCACCGCGTAGACACATTATATCTCTAGCAGAAAGGGAACGATCTTTTCTTCGCGAGAAAATTTATGTAACAAGGAGAGACTCGTCAAGAACTGATGAGCAATTTTTGGAAGCCAATTAAATGGCAGCATTCATCGGGAAGACTGGGATAAGATCAACCAGATTACTCACAGGAACATGCAGGATGAAGTCGATTGCTGCACAGAACGACAGAAGAAAAATTGCAGAATGTCTAAAGCAGTGGTCACCCTCAGTGAATGATATTTGACCTTAGATGAGTGGTCCATCCGTCAAGAAGAACTTTACCCATGGAGTATTTCATTGTTAATATCGAAGCTGCCATCCGGACCCTCATTGTGAAAATGATGTGGGATAAGCATAACAAATGAAAAACAGTTTTTTTTCGTGTGATATACTTACAAAGGAACAATTTTGGGATTTAGGTCAAAGGGAAACACCCTATAAGTCTTCATGAGTGACTTTGCGAGTATCAAAATATGTGCCACAAATGACCATGTCTTCTGATTGCACTGACTTAGAAGCTTCGCTTTTTACATCACCCATGGATTCGTAGACCTTAATATGTGACATAAATTTCAACTTGATTCACCTACTCTTTCCTGTGCGAAAGGGATTTGAAAAGTCGTATGGGCAGACACATGGACAAAAAAGGGATCAGATAAGATTTCCGTTTTTAGCGACTGAGGTAAGGAGCATTAACAAGAGGAAAGCCCAAAGCTAAAGGGATCCTAGATTCCTGTACTGTAGTGAACGACCACTGCAAGCAGCACTGGAGGAATAACAGAAGTAATGAATAGGGAAAGTTACTCACATTTTGGGGTGAAAGCTACATAATATCTACGACCGTGATTTTGACTCCAGTCTGCCATCAGCCATGCAGAATGAAACTTTGACTGCTGCTGCATCGCTCGCTGCTGACAAATAACACAACTATCTCTTTCTATCTGGATTGATCTTCGCCAATCAAACTCTCCCTATGCCTTGATGAAGTCAAGAACTCTTATCTGCCCCCACGCTAACTATTGGCATGGTACACCAGTCAGATAACCAGTCCACCGTGACGTCACTCAAGATTCATTCACAGGCGTTTAACTAGTACTCTGTCCATGCGGCGGCCAACACAGTGAACAACGCTTAATCACGAGTGACTCAATGTAAAGTACCACTCTGATTCGCTAACGACAGAGGTGCTCTACCAGTGAAGTACTGAGGAGAGACTTTGTTCCTCGCTCTTTGCGTCAGAAATATTCCGCCAATCAGCATTGCTCTTTTAACGGGAGAGTAACTTTTCATTTGAGTCAACCAAAGTGGAAATATGTAGCATCGCTGTTAGGCGTATACTGTCCTCCTGTGAGAACTCTGTAACTATGCAGTCGGTCTGTGAAAAAATGCGTTTTCTGGGCGCTCGCACACAATGTAGCGGAATTTGCTTTTTAGTCAAACACAGGGGTTGTTATCCCTTCGCTCTGGCAAAAGCTGTCCTCTATCTGGGCGGCTGTTCCAGCCAAAGTAGCTGTGCGCCAACCCACCCCTCTGAAGGGACGGGCCTCCCAGTGGGCCGGCCGCCTCCCTAGAACGAAAATTTCTGTGGCCGTCATGTTGTGTACGCCAGCCTCGACTTATTCAACCACGGTGCGCACTTGCGATTTACTTATTAGATTTGCATATTGCTTCCATGAATTCATACAAAATTGACTCTACCTTATCGAGTTTGGGTTCGAATGAAGCGTCTTGATGTGCAGAATACAATTGTAAGGACGGAATATGTAAGAAATGAAGGTCAGGAGACCATGCCACTTTACAATATCTATCACATCGGCATAAGTGAAAGTATGGACTGACCCCTGAATATGCTCCTGGATGAAAGATATCTGTGAGAAAAACTGTGACTCATGCCAATACAATTCTATACCTGCAGATACTGAGTGTCGATTGCTCAAATTTTGCAACTTCCTACTAACTGCCACCACACTGAGTATGAATGTACCTTCCCTCGCCAAAGCTCCCCAATAGTCCATGGAAACAGAATAATACAAAGTGAACCTAATTCTATTTTGTAAAGCAATGTGTAAAGCTGGCACAGACCTCTACTGAGCAATGCAACTAGTCATTTGAGAGTATATTGAACATGTATTACTAGATAGACCTCTCAAAGTTCACAACATGAACAGATGGTTCATACATAGACTGCACATCATATAGAGAACAGTATTTGGTCTGTATTGAAGCAATGAAACGATCTCTTTTAGCAACATGAATTTATATCTGCTGCACATCAAGATGGCAAAACGATATCATGATGTAGGCAAAATTCGATCAAGACTACCACATAGAAATGCAAAGAAAAGAAATGCAGGGATGACAGCTACATTCGACTAGAGTACAGTGTTACAAAAGAGAAATGATTCAAATTAGGCAGATAATATTGTTATACTCAATACACATTACACACAAAGAACTCGACGTTGGTATAAGCTACAAAACTACTATAGCATTGACAATAAATACTCCTATCTGTCTATATGTAGGAAGACATTACGGTAATTCCAGTTAAGAGCACGCACAGTGAGTAATTAATTATAATTCATTGTTGTAAGTAGAGGCAGCAAGAAAATTATAAAACAATGAAAACCCTCAATAAGAAATGTATAAACATTTGATGAAACATGACACTGCTACATATTTGCAAAAAGGTTCCACAGTGATCTAGGAAACATCAATTTTCCTATACATTCAGGCGCGGATTACAAAATTTATATTAACCATGAAATTAATTTTGGTGAAGTAAATCTCACACTAGGGTCTGAAGATGATTATTACCGATCGAAATTAATTACCTGGTTAATCTCTGGAAGAAACAAATATGTATTCGTCTAGCCACTGGAAGGCAGTGCGTTCCTGTTCACAAACTTGTTTTGTTTAGTGCTTGGAAAGTCACAGTCTACTGGATTGACAGTCGACTGCATTCATGTTAGCTATGAGAAAGTCTTTATGAATGAATCCAGAGAAAAGGAATCTGAGGTAGGTATGGAGGCTATGAGAGTTCTCAGTTTTTGCCTCATCCACATCTGCAAGATCAGAGTCCAGATTGATTTCTCACGTCCTCCCCTCCTGTTCCTACTCCAGCCAAATTACCTTGTGTTTGAATGTTGGAGTGTCATTGTATTGGTTGTGGGGTAATAAGGGTGTTTATTTAGGATCCGTATCACTATGTTCTAATATCCATGCTATTATCGTTACTGTTGTCATTTATTACACAGTTAGGACACTCTTTTCCTTATCGCTACAATTTCTTGCACAATATGGTGCAAAGATGACCACCTCTGTACTACAGTCCTCATCGTTGTCGCCAAAATTCATTGCTCAATATGACATTCACTTGTAGCAGGACCTTTTCATTTACATCAAAATGTAGCTGTTAAAGGAGTTCACCAACTGCCTCTGCTCGCATCGGATGCGTGTGTGTGTGTCAAAAGTGGGGATTAACATTATAAGGAGTAGGAGTGTGTAGGTATGAATTTTGTGACGTTAAAATGTTCAAGCGCACGTTTGCACACGTCTAAACTAACTGGAACAGTCTGCAGAGATTTCTGGCAGTCGCCAGATGCAGCACACTGCTCCATTCTGCACTAAACAACTAGCAGACAGTCAGCTGCTGGCTACATTATCGTGTCTTGAGCCCATTTGGCCCAGCAGGATAATTTTGGTCAGCATCTCACCTACCATGAATCCATGTGGCCCAGCCCAGCTGGCTGTGTAATATGAGTCAGTGTGCCAGCTACCCCACCTGGTGGCTTCAGCACAAATAATGCATTTCAGAACTTACCCAGTGGTGAACTGGCACATGAACATATATACCCAACATACAGACATTATAGTGATTAGACATGTAAATATTATAATCTCTAGATGTCTGGCAGACATTCTGTGGGCACAGCCTGCAAGGCAGATGTTGGTGCATCCACCCCTTTCTGCTTCCCCTCTAGATCGCTTGTCCTGTTGGCGGAAAATTCAGTGGCTGTTATCCTACTGCCTTCATTGGTTCAATATGTAAGATGTGACTGCACTCATATGGTAGAAGTACACACATCCTGTCCCCTTCACTCGCCCTCCTGTGGCTATATATAGGACACAGATGAACAGCGTGAATTTATATCAGTATTAATCGATCCGCCACAAAACGTTAGTGTGATCATTCTGGAATGGATGATGAAGTCTGTAGACATCCCCATTTGTTCATGTATTGGTGTGATCTTATCCATTTTTTGGTGTGACAGATGACAACATACATTCTCTACTCTAGGTGACGACACACTAACTTTGTTAATGGAGATTGTAAGTGCTCCTGAATCAGGCATTTTGATGGAGGTGGCTGAACCACCACAGCTAACCAATTACGACTGTGCTCATAAGTTTGTTTTATTTGTATACATCGAAAAATTATCTAAGACTGTTTACAGTGCTTATAATTTATTTTTGTTTCCCAGGATTTTTTAAAGATTTCAGTCTGATGGGTATGCATAAAGCATGATTCCAGGAAGACGCAATCACCACACCTGCTCTGAATGAGACCAGGCTGCTGAGTGAGGATATTGTCAGCATTCGGTGTGAAAGTAATACACAGGCTGTGGGCAATAATATAAGTAAGTAACATAGGCCTCTCTAACCACACACACACACACAAATATATATATATATATATATATATATATATATATATATATATATATATATATATATATATATATCGCTCCTAACTCTGCAAACTCAAATATCTCTGAAACAACAATAGATATTCAAAAGCGGTTTTCACCAGTATGAACGTACGGCAGGGGCTTAGGAAACCAAATACTATGCGAAATTTTAATTGGGAAACAAATATTATTCCTAACACAAACTTGTGTATTTTTAAATATATGTAGCATCATCGACAGGACCGATTCTGGACCTTTGATACAGAGTCGAGTGAGTGAGCGGCTCAGATGTTTCTGTGGCTTTATTGGCTGCACATTTCTCGACTTATGACTTAGGGTGGAGGCCTTTGGGTTCCCCTTAATAGGTTTAGTGGCCCACTACACACAGAAGGCGGTCACATGTATAGTGTGGGCTACGTGGAATATACTGGGCGATTTTTTAGGTTAGAGGGCCTTAGGAAAGCACAGAAATGGTTTCAGTCTCAAAGGCTGAAGGAGAATCAAAGGACCAGGATAGACATACCAACAATCAGCACTGTTCAACAATTTTTTCATAATGCGGAGCCACAGTCATAATATATTTCTTTAATGTCAGTACCGCCATTAGACTGTTGTTCATTTACAGGCACAGTCATAATATATTTCTTTAATGTCAGTACCATCATTAGACTGTTGTTCATTTACAGTGTTACATTTACACTTACACAAGCATGATTTCGGCTTCAAAGTGCGATTATAAAGTGTTTTAAGTGTTATAAATTGCCTAAGATGGCATACTGTTGTATTAAAATACACTATTATGACAATGTGTCTAATAGTGTATTTTAATACAACAGTATTGCATCATAGGCAATTTATAACATTTAAAACACTTACTACTGGCACTTTGAAGCCGAAATAATGATTGTGTAAGTGTAAATGTAACACTGTAAATAAACAACCGTCTAATGGCGGTACTGACTGTAAGCAAATCGGCACTGTAGTTGTAAATTGTTGTACCTGCGTTGGGAAAGAACCAGAGCTCTAAGCACTAGTAGAAAGCACTGAAGTTCAAACCGTTATAAAACCGAAAGTTGGTTAAGGGCAGTGATAAGTCCCGCTGAAATTTTTGCAAAGGACCTAACGGTGTTGAGAAAAGATAGATTATGTACAGTTGGTAGTGGTGTGTCTGTTGCTGTTGGAAGTGATTTATCTTGTAGCGAAATTGAAGTTGATGGTTCCTGTTAGTTAGTATGGGTGAAGCTATAATACCTCAAAAACAGAATAAATTAGTAATTTGTTTCTTTTACCTATCCCCGTGACTCAGATGATTCAGTTGATAAACAGTTCTAAGAAAACTTGAGTCTCATTTCAAACAGGTATCAAACTCATACAGTTATAGTTGGTGGTGAGTTGAATCTACCATTCGTATTTTTGGGAAAATACATGTTCAAAGACGTTGGTGAGCATAAAGTATCTCTGAAAATTATTTCAAAGCAATTAGTTGAGGAGTCCACTCGATGTCAAAATCGTTGCAAAAACATTCTTGATCTCTTAGCAACTAACAATCCATAGTAAATAAGGAGCATCGTGACGGATACAAGGATTAGTGACCATTAAGTAGTTGTAAAGCAACTGATCACTGAAACATCGAAATCCATCAAAAACAAATGCAAAATGTACCAATTTAAAAAATGCAGATAAAAATTTGCTTGACTCCTTCCTACTCCTTCCAAACTACTCAAGCGCAGAACAGATGAGGCTTCAATTCAAAGGAATAGTATCGGCGGCAGTTGAGAATTTTATACTGAGTAATTTAATAAAATACGATACCGACTCCCAATGGTCACAAAACAGGTCAGAACACTGTTCCAGGAGCAACGAAAAGGAATTATCAAATTTAAAAGAACGAAAAATCTCCAAGATTTGAGCTATTTTACTGAAGATCGAAACAGAGCAGAGAACTTTTAACAGCTTCCCTAAAGAACCTTTGTTTCGAAATGGGGCAGAAAATCTTAAGAGATTCTAGCCACATGTAAAATACGCCAGCTGCAATAGAGAGTAAATACCTTTAATGCGAGATACTAATGGTAACATTGAAGATGACAGCGGCACTACAGCGGAGGTACTAAACACAGTTGTCCGAAATTTCTTCGCCAAAGATGACGAAGTAAATATTCCAGAATACAAATCAAGAACAGCAGCCAACACGAGTAACTTAAAAGTAGATATCCTCGGTATAGCAAAGCAGCTTAAATCGCTTAACGAAGCCAACTCTTCCAGTCCACATGCTATTCCAACTAGGTTCGCTTCAGATAATGTTGATAGGATAGCCCCAAACTTAACAATCGTATACAACCGCTCGCTCGACGGAAGATCTGTACGTACAGATTAGAAAGCTGCACAGGTCACACCAATACTCAAGAAAGGAAATAGGAGTAATCCGCTGAATTAAAGACCAATATCGCTAACGTGGAGTTGCAGTATGACTCTGGAAAATACAGTGTGTTCGAACATTGTGAATTACTTAGAAGGTAACAACAATGAATTGACACATAGCACGCATTCAGAAAATATCATTCTTGCGAAACTAATGAGCGCTTTTGACTGGGAATCTCAAAATGACTGTATATTTATAAACATCCAGAAGGCTTTTCACACTGGTATTCCCAACAGATTTCTAATAAAACTGTTTGCTTATAGAATATCGTCTCTACAATTCAAATGAAAGCGGTGACTTGCTGCCAGAAACGTCGCATTACGTAATAATGACAGAAAATCATCGAGCAAAACAGAAATAATACGTGCTGCCTCCAAGGAAGTGCTATAGGTCCTAGGTCTTCTGCTGTTCCTAATTTATATAAATAAACGAAGTTTCAGCTATTAATAGCGACTACTCTGTTCAAAAATCACAAGAGGAGGAGGTATACTTGAAAAATGTGGGAAATGCCAGAATATTCCACTTGGATTAAATCATCATCAGGCAGAAATTCCGAAGTCAGATATTGGATTGTAAGGCGTTCCCAGGAGCACATGTAAACTGAGTTCACAAGTTAGAAAAGGTGAAGAGTAGACTAAAGTTTAAAATGATCATCCAGAAAAATCACTGTTGTAGGAAGTGGAATAATGAGGTGCTGAGGGATGACGAAATGCAGTTGACTTTCGCTAAGGATGTGGATACTGCGATATCAAATACCACAGTAGGCAGTTTTGTTGAAGAGGAATGGGCATACATAAAAAGGACAATGACAAAAGTTGGAAAGAAAAACGTATGTACCAGGACGGTAAATGCAAAGGAACCTTGCGTAACACAAGCAATAATTGATCTACGGAAGAAGGATGTACAAAAATATTCGGGAAAATTAAAGAATACAGGAAAACAAGTCACTTAGGGACGAAATAGATAGGAGCTGCAGGAAAGCTATGGCAAAATGGCTGCATGAAGAATGTGGAAATATCGAAAAATAAATGATCGTCGTAAGGACGGACTCAACATACAGAAAAGGCAAAACAACCTTCGGTGAAATTAAAAGCAAGGGCAGTAATATTAGGAACGTAGTAGGACCTCCGCTGTTAAATTCAGAGGAAAGACTGGGTAGGTGTAAAGAGTACATTGATGGACCCTGGGAGAGGGAAGACGTGTCTGATGACGTGATAGAACAAGGAATATGAGTCTATAAGGAAGGGGTAGGGATCCACTATTACAATCAATGTAAAACAGCTTTGGAAGACATAAGATCAGATAGGACAGAAAGGATAGCCAACAGTTCATCGGGATTTCTAAAGTAACTGGGAGAATTGACAACAAAACAACTATTCATGATGGTGTGCAGAATGCACCAAAAGAGAACAATAAGACAGGGACACCAGAAATGAAGTTCTCGAATTAAAACGGGTAGTCTTTCGCCGCTGCTCCATACACTGAAGAAGGAATTGTGCAAATAAAGGAAACGTTCGAGAATGAGATTAACATTCAAGGCAAACGTTTATCAGTGATACGATTCGCGGATGACATAGCCATCCCTAATGAAAGTGACGTAGGATTACAGGAAGAATTACAGGATCTGGAATGAAGAAAAGATAAACAGACAATAAATCGAAGAAAGACGAAAGTAATGAGAAATAGCACGAATGAGAAGAAACTTAACATCGGAAATTCCCCGAAGTAGATGAAATTAAGGAATTTTGCTTCTTAGCCAGGAAAATAAGCCATGACGGAGGAAGCAAGAAGGACATCAAAAGGAGACCAACACTGGCAAAAAGGGCATTCCTGACCAAGGGAAATCTACTAGCGTCACACACAGGTCTTAATTTGAGGAAGAAAATTCTGAGAATGTACGTTTGGAGCACAGCGTTATGTGGTAATAAGACATGGACTGTGGGAAAACAGGAACACAAGATAATTGAAGCCTTTGAGACGTGCTACAGAAGAATATTTAAAAATTAGGTGGACCGATAAGGATCTAATAAGGTGGTCTGATAAGAAATGTTCTCCATTGAATCGGTGAGGAAAGGAACATATGTAAGACACAGATGAGAAGGAGGGCCAGGTTGATAGGACCTCTGTTACGACATCCAGGAATAACTTACGTGGTACTGGAAGAAGATGTAGAGGATAAAAGCAGTAGAGGAAGACACTGAGTGGAATACATCCAGCAAATAACTGCGGACGAAGGTTGCAACTGCTTTTAAAAGATAAAAGCCAATTGCAAAATGATTTAGATATGTTATCTGTATCGAACGAAGAGGGGAAATTGTCTCTGAAGAAGGAAAAGTATGAGATCATCCACAAGGGTACTAAAAGAAATTAGTTAAATCTCGGTCACACGATGAATCTCACGAACATAAATGTTGTCAATTCACTTAAATACTTGGGAATTGCAGTTACGTGTAACTTATATTAGAACGATCACAAAGGGGAAGGCAAACGTAATACTGCGTTTTATTGATAGAACACTTAGAAGATGGAACAGGTTCACTGAAGAGACTGGCTACATTACGCTTGTCCGTTTCCTGCTAGCGTATACCTGTGGGGTATAGGACTCTTAAGGGATAGGACTAATGGAGAACAAACTAGGGTAACTCGTTTTTTATTACTGCGAAATAGAGGAGAGACTGTCACGGATATGATAAACGAGTTGGGGCGAAAATTGTTAGTGAAAGACGTTAATCGTTTCGGCGAGAGTTTCTGCACTTAATGTGAAAATATTTTACCGTGCAAACAGGGAAGAATGATCATCGTAATAAAATAAGAGAAATCAATGTTTGTATAGAAAAATTTAGATCTTAATTTTTCCCACGAATGTTTGGCGGACGAAACGATAGGCCAATAGCCTGAAGGTGATTCGAAGATCCCTCTGCCAGGCACTTAACTGCGAATTTTAGATTAGTCATGTAGGTATAGATGCAGACGTAGGTGCATTGAGGAGGAGTGCTGTGTTGCTGATGCTCGTTTCGACTTGTTCACCATGCAGAGTCCTTATGCGACTGGGAAAACGCTTTTTTCGCTATCGTCAATTAATATCATTCGCAGCAGCGTATGCAGTTTTAAAACAGAAAGAATGTACATGCACACCATCTCTGCCTTGGATATAAAAGAAAAATTTAGTAGGCTCTACAGCAACTTCATCACTATCGATCATGCTGGCACCATAGATGCTGTTCCAAATAAATGGGGCTGTGATATCTCACGCCAAATTTGATAAGCCCAGAGCTTAGTTAGCATTGCTTGTTAATTTCGTGATAGCAATGAGTGTATACGGCATGTTCTGAAAACTGAAGCATCTTTCACTGCTTTGAACTCATCTGTAAGTTGCTTCTAAACAAGAGTGATGACTGCAACACCGTTGAGCATTCAAATTGAAAGACGAAAAGCAGTCAGTCGCAAAATCTGCAGTACATTGCAGATCTAAATTTCGACTATAACAGCATCATCAATGCTAAAATACAAAGCAGGTAGAATCGAGAACAGACGTAAAATATGTAGAAAACTGTTACTGGAATCTATGTAAGTGGGATTATGCAGCCAAAAACTACGTCTCCAATGCCGACTGTGTTGTAATCGACATCTATATCTGCAATACATTACGGATTTTGCGACTGACTGCTGTCGTTCCTTCAGTTTGAGACAGAGAGTATTAATGCTAATTACTTGTTTGAGTAACTTAAATATAAAAAGTGTGCATTATGAAATTTGTAAAAAAAATACAGATGTGTTTTGCAATTTGAACGCAGTTGATTGTTTTTTCATTTGCCTAATCAATTAATGCTCTCTTTATGTGGTATTTTACGCATTTTGCACAAGTTACTCCAAATGTTTCAGTGTGACGTGCTTTTCTTCTAAGTATAAAAACTCAATATTCAGTTTCCTTCTTCTTGACTCTCTTCGGAATTATAGTCTCAGAGAGGTTGCGAACACCTGCTTTAAGCGAACAGCTTGGACGTGCTGGCTGCGGCGGATGACTGTGGGCGCTCTAACGCAGCAAGAATGAGTTTAATGGATAGGATACAACCTTTCTTTTACGTCAGTAGTTATGTTATTCTGAATGTACTCCGTATGGCAGCAATTTAAATTTGTTATAAGGAAATATTCCGAAGTATCTTGGCAATGGCTGCATGGAAAATCTGGAGGAGCAGCATTTGTGAAGTACTAATTGCAGCACCACCAAACCCCACTGAGTACAATAGTGATTGACCAGAGATTCACTGCAAATCGATCTTCTTTTAACATGTACAGAATAGTTTACAGGCCACAGAAATTTCATTCACGAAACAATTGTTGTTGATGATGTAAACTTATGTTGTAGGTCCCCTACTGGAGCTGACAGATACTACATTCGGTTCTGATTACGTTTTACGTTCAACAAAGTGATAAAGCAGATAAAAGCTTCTAATGAGGAGTGAAAGGCCAAGCATAAAGTGAAGGAAGGAGACCTAATAGAAATAAAAATGATATAAAGACTACTTTCAGTTTGAATCACCCTACCATTTTTTCTCTCTGACAAGAGAACGAAAGCTTTCAAAACATTTGTATATTGTTACGGGAAATAAAATAAGTGTTATTGAAGAAAGGAAAAAGGAAATTAGCATATGTGATTATGAACTCTGAAGACATTTCTTTGATTCTTGGTACATACATTACGTTAATTGTAATTTTTCTCAAAAATATATTAACACGTTTTTAGTTCTGTATAATTGAAAAGCTACACCTTACATTTTCTTACCAAAGTATAATGCTTATATTGCTGATAACGAAGTTATCATTTATCTGGAAGCTGTCCTGATATCATCAAATCAGCCCCCCAGACAGCAAGGGAAAGCTATACACATACATCAACAAGTAATCTCAGTCACTAGTTCTTCAATTGGTCGGAAACTATTGGATTGCGTGCCCGATAGACGAATTATTTTCGTGAACGGAAGCGTAATAACCTAGGCCTTTCACATAAAGGATGGCATGAAAAGTAATTAAATTGTTCATTATTAAAGCATTAATTCAGTTTTATCATTCCTCGTAATTCATGATCATAAAGTACTGCTACAATTTTTAGTAATATACTGTAAACAGTAGATTACGAATACCACAATTAGTTCTGAAGGACTGAGAGACACTATCTATCTAACATTCATTCCTTAATTAAATAACACAATGAGACCGATAATGCGCAATCTGGTAGAAAGGTACTGGAGCTAAATATATAAGAAATTAAATAATTACGAATTATCTTCAGTAACTATATGTACATTTATTATTCACTGTATGCAGCTTTCAGGGACTAAGACATTATGCTTGGAGTGAGATAGCACAGCATTTAAAAAGTTTGAGTCGAAGCCGGAAGGACTCCCGTAGACTTTCACAGTGAAACTATAGCGTCTTCTGTAACCTAACAATGTAAGTGTTTCGTGATGACATTCTATTTCATAAGCATATTCTCCTGGAAGCGAACATATCCTGTATTCTGGTAAGTATCTGTCACTGTGAGCGCGGATATTTAGATATCTGAACACGTAACTAAAACGATCTCCAGTTCGTTATGGACAAGACTCCAGATAGGATATCTAGTGCTTTGTTAGCGAATCCAGGATAGCTTTCTCGTGCCCTTATTAGGCGAATTACTAAAAGATGGGATGCTTTAAAATAAAAAGTGTGGTAGTACACCATATTTGTTATCATTATAGATACAATATTTGCGACTGAAGTTGTTGTGGTCTTCAGTCCGAAGCCGCGTTTGATGCAGTTCTCCATGCTGTGAAAAAATCTTTTCATCTCCTAATAGCTCCTGCAAACTACATCCTTCAGAGTCTGCTTACCGTATTCGGTTTTCGGTCTTCCTCTACGGTTTTTATCCTCTCCAACACCATACTTCCCTCCAGTACTAAACTGGTGATCCCCTGATGTCCCATCAACCGATCCCTTCCTCTAGTCAGTCTGTGCCACAACTTCCTTTCTTGTCAGTTCCATTCAATACCTTCTCAATAGTTACATGATCTACGCATGCAGTCTTCAGCATTCTTCTGCACCACCACGTTTCAAAAGCTTCTGTTCACTTTATTGTCCACGTTTTACTTCCATACATGGCTACACACCATACAAATAATCTCAGCAAAGACTTCCTGGCACTTAAATTTGAATTCATTTCTCATCCTCAAAAACGCTTTTCTTGCCATTTCCCGTCGACGTTGTATATCCTCTCTACTTCGGCCACCATCAGTTAATTTTCTGCCCAAACAGCAAAACTCATCTACTACTTTAAATGACTCGTTTGCTAATCTAAATCCTTCAGCATCACCTGATTTAATTCTAATATACAGTATTCCATTATCTTTATTTTGCATTCATTGGTTTTAAAGTTATATCCTTGTTTCAAGACATTGTCCATTCCATTCACCTTCTCTTTCAAGTCATTTGTTGTCTCTCTCAATGTCATCGACACATTATTTCTTCTCCTTGTACTTTAATTCCTACTCCAAATTTCTTTAGACTTCCTTTACTGCTTTCTCAATGTAAATAGCGTTATGATCCTTGTATTTTACCCCTATTACCTTCAGAATTTCAAAGAGAGTAGTCCAATCAACATTGTCACAAGCTTCCTCTAAGTCTAGAAATGCTATAAACGTGGATTTGCCTTTCCTTATGCTAGGTTCGAAGAGAAGTGTAGCGTTAGTATTACCTCGCGTGTTCCTACATTCTCCGGAATCTAAAACGATCTCCCCCGAGGTCGGCTTCTACCAGTTTTTCCGTTCTTCTGTAGAGAATTCTTGTTAGTATTTGCAACCGCGGCTTATTAAAATGATATTCACACCTGTTAGCTCTTAATTTCTTTGGAACTGGAAGTTTAATATTCTTCTTGAAGTCTTAGTGTATTTCGCATGTCTCATACATTTTACAAACTGGATGTAAGAGTTTTGTCGTGGCTGGATCTCCCAAGGCCATCAGCATTTCTGACGAAATATCGTCTACTCCTGGGGCGTTGTTTCGGCTTCATTCTGTAGTGCTCTATCATATTTTTCTCGTAGTATCATATCATCTCCTCTCTCATATTCATCTAAGTCCCTGTCGTTTCTGTAATAGTGCCCGGAAGAAAATCTCCCTTGTATAGACTCTATATATACTCGTTTCACCTTTCAGCTTTCCCTTCTTTGCTTAGGACTGGTTTTCCACCTGAGCTCTCGATATTCGTACAGCCGCTTTCCTTTTCTCCGAAGGTCTGTTTAATTTTCCTATAAGAGGTATCCATCTTCCTCTACTGAAATATGCTTCTAAATCCTTACATTAGTCCTCCAGCCATTAAAGCATAGCATTCTTCCATTATTCTTATCAACCTCGTTTTTTTTAATTTATTCCATTTCACATGTTTCTTTTAGTGTGACTTTATATTGTCGCCTTTCATCAGCTAAATTTCTTCTGCGGATGGTGTAATAGAACTCGAAATTGGTTGGATAAATAAATTAAATACAAAAGTGACGCCTATGGGCGTTTTAATTTTCATTTCATATTGAACAGCCGCAGTCCTGGTAACTATGCATTAAAAGGATGGACATACAAAGAATAGGTATGTTTCTCCAGTAAGACGTTGTGGGGAAAAAGAGGGAGCAATAATATGATCACAAATGAGTGTACTCCATGCACTATTACTGAACAAACGACAGTCACACTAACTGAAAAAAAAGTCAAGACCATCTGTAAAGAAGAATTCAAGTAAGAATGTACATCTGACGTGCGTTGCCTAGTCAGGAATAACTACAGGGAATTCCTTTCGTAATTCGCTAACGAAGGATTTTCGATCCAGGTCCATATTGACGCTTTGTAATTTTTTGGTGTTAGAACTACATGCCTACGTATTTGGACAGAAATCTGTAAACATCGTACATGTTGACATAACTCCTAACAAAACAAAAACATGTAGTGTATGGTCCTATGAAAACATTTATATTTAGCAACTTCCGTCAAAGTTTAATACATTTTGGGTCACATGAACTAACATTAGCATATTTGCATACACTGAATCCTACGCAATCATAATTTCAGGCGGATCGTAATTCACGTGTTAAGTATTCCTTACAGAAAAGAATGTTACTGCACTTACACACTGCATTCTCAGGCATTCTGTACGAAAATAATTAAGCAGTTTCGAACATGGTCAAAAACGTCAGCCTATCTCTGTTCAGTCTCGCATTTTAACCCTGTCAGAACCTCTGGCTACAATGGTGTACATTAAATTTTATTGCGTCTTAGTTGCAACAGAAGTATTTTTCCCAATCGCTACCTCAGGTACACGTTTTGGTCTGTCCAACCTCTTCATCATGCGCAAGTGCTGCCAACTAATGGGCATCATTATAGAAATATCAGCATGTCAGTGTAGCAGTGCGCAGCAGCTCATCACCACCAGAACACACGGATGTTGTTGATTTGCGATATTCCCATGTATAATTTAATATTGTAATCGTTATTTTACGTGGTAATTATTAAATGATCATTTTACTATTTATTACTATACAGAACATTTCGTAATTAGTTATTTTAATCCATAAAATGAAGCAAAGTGTACAAAGTATGTTCTGAAAAACTTACATATTTTTGTATAAATCTTGCATCTGAAACCATTAAAAAGTCTCTTTAGAGCATTACCACATAAATAAAAATTTCCTTCCTCCAGAAGAAATTCAGGTCTGAAAGGGTTCAATTTAAGAATAACACTGTAGTGGAAAAATAAAACACCTACAAGGATCACCTTCACCTTCTACTGAACCTAACTTCGTCACAAAAAGGAATTAGATAGCCGCAGAAGTTTCTAACAATCCGTCATGGAAATTCAGTTCCAGAGAGGAGCAGTAGCGTTTTTAAATTTACATTAATGTTGGAGCGTGTGGCCTCGCGGCGAAATGAATTAATTAAATCTTCTCTAGGTTCTAACTACGACGCGTGATTAAATTTCCACGAACTATCGGCTGAGTTCTCTTCGGCCAGTTTCAAGTGGCAATGAGAGCCGTGAGGCCGCTGACGTAATCCTAGCTGCCAGCTATGACGTTGGTGGTGCTAAGTCTGTTGGCGAATAGGGCCATGTTTTGTGCAGCTTTAATCACACGAAAGCCGAGCTCTAAGCTATACTGAGCTGCAAGCCATATTCTTTGTTGACACTGTTTCCCGAGATTTTAATTTAAGGTTTTTTTAAAATTTTTATATGACTGTATTCTATTTGTAGAAATAAGCGCAGAGTTGTCGTTGAATGATATCCATATCTGTATTCCAAAGCGTATTGTGCCACGACTGATTTCTCAAGTAACCCGACTGGAAACATGTTTTGTAATCTACTCAGCGATCCTTCTTAGTTTGACTGTCCATCCAGAAAATACACTCATGAGGTATCTTCTTAACATTCCTCATTCAGAAAGCTATATCACCTTTCGCAGTCCTGACGAGTTGCAGTGTTTTTGCCAAGACCCAGAATATATAATGACGTCTCTCTATAGGAGAGGTATGCAGAAGCGTGTGGCATTACGTGTTTTAATACATACGTATACTGTGGACAATATCCATGTTAGAGACGTGCTGGACATCTCATAATAAGGAGCGCGTCGCGGTGAAGAATTCAGTACTACATTTCCTTTGATCACACAAAAGTAACTAAAGCTACATTAAGATGGATGCAGATGTAATACACAAACAGTTATAAATTATTAATAATATAATAAAATTAGTGATTAAGTTGAAAGTTTAAGAAGCTCGTCAAGACAGAAGAAACACAAGCCTTCGTCAGCAATTACATAATTCAGCAAGAAATGACAGTTACAAGCATATTGCCTATACAACTAAGTTATTTCAAATTATGAGACAGCTACACACCATACCAATGCGACATATGGAAACAGACTTTCGGTCACACCATTCACAATAATTATAATGCATATCTTGCAATGTTCTACCAGTCTGGTATGTTCACTAACAAAACTGGCCGTAATACAAACCATACTGAAGCTATGATAAAACTTATTGATTTATCGGAATGTGAAATCCGCATGAGGAGTTTAAGCAACATTTATCGTAAATTACGAATTTGAGTAACTGTTAATTATTTAATGGAAGTGTTCAGCCATGGTGATTAGTTTGTAGTTAATTGTGAGTAAAATGTTCAAAGTACAATGTCCTCTGACAGATTATTTGAAATACCTCGAAATCAAGCATCTACAAATGCATTTTTTTCTAGCTATAAGCATGTAGAATTTGGAAATCTGTACTGCTGAATAGTTTAGCGTCAGGTCGGATATTAGAGAAATCTCACCTCCCGACCCAAAGGCCGGCCAGGGTTTAGGGTAGGATTTCAATTAAGGACTACAGACAAAGCAGAATCTACGTGAGATTGTGTGGCGATCCAGCGGCGTGGCTAAGGTTGACCGAGAATTTTTACGTGGGTGTGCATGCTCGGAACACTCGTAAATTTCTCGGTACTGCGTCGCAGTCCGGATTCTAAATATATTTCATGGGTTTCTCAGTTTTTCTCCAGTGTGCTTACAAGAACCAGTAACAGTTTCTGATAATGAATTCTGGTCAGAATTTCGTAATCTTTTGAGTTTAGGTGTTCCATTCTTGTATTTATTTATAATTTACATGATTTTGATTACTTTTTAGCTTCTATAGTAGGGACTTTGAATACTAATAAACTACAAACTCTCAAATTAGTTAGTTAGTTTCATGTTCCATAGATCAATTGCACGATGAATGGTAATGATGTGGAACAAGTCATTTTGCTTTCACATCGCAAACTCATCACACACACACACACACACACACACACACACACACACACCCATACACCACATACACATACACACACACATACACACACATATATATATATATATATATATATATATATATATATATATATATATATATATACACTCCTGGAAATGGAACAAAGAACACATTGACACCGGTGTGTCAGACCCACCATACTTGCTCCGGACACTGCGAGAGGGCTGTACAAGCAATGATCACACGCACGGCACAGCGGACACACCAGGAACCGCGGTGTTGGCCGTCGAATGGCGCTAGCTGCGCAGCATTTGTGCACCGCCGCCGTCAGTGTCAGCCAGTTTGCCGTAGCATACGGAGCTCCATCGCAGTCTTTAACACTGGTAGCATGCCGCGACAGCGTGGACGTGAACCGTATGTGCAGTTGACGGACTTTGAGCGAGGGCGTATAGTGGGCATGCGGGAGGCCGGGTGGACGTACCGCCGAATTGCTCAACACGTGAGGCGTGAGGTCTCCACAGTACATCGATGTTGTCGCCAGTGGTCGGCGGAAGGTGCACGTGCCCGTCGACCTGGGACCGGACCGCAGCGACGCACGGATGCAGGCCAAGACCGTAGGATCCTACGCAGTGCCGTAGGGGACCGCACCGCCACTTCCCAGCAAATTAGGGACACTGTTGCTCCTGGGGTATCGGCGAGGACCATTCGCAACCGTCTCCATGAAGCTGGGCTACGGTCCCGCACACCGTTAGGCCGTCTTCCGCTCACGCCCCAACATCGTGCAGCCCGCCTCCAGTGGTGTCGCGACAGGCGTGAATGGAGGGACGAATGGAGACGTGTCGTCTTCAGCGATGAGAGTCGCTTCTGCCTTGGTGCCAATGATGGTCGTATGCGTGTTTGGCGCCGTGCAGGTGAGCGCCACAATCAGGACTGCATACGACCGAGGCACACAGGGCCAACACCCGGCATCATGGTGTGGGGAGCGATCTCCTACACTGGCCGTACACCACTAGTGATCGTCGAGGGGACACTGAATAGTGCACGGTACATCCAAACCGTCATCGAACCCATCGTTCTACCATTCCTAGACCGGCAAGGGAACTTGCTGTTCCAACAGGACAATGCACGTCCGCATGTATCCTGTGCCACCCAACGTGCTCTAGAAGGTGTAAGTCAACTACCCTGGCCAGCAAGATCTCCGGATCTGTCCCCCATTGAGCATGTTTGGGACTGGATGAAGCGTCGTCTCACGCGGTCTGCACGTCCAGCACGAACGCTGGTCCAACTGAGGCGCCAGGTGGAAATGGCATGGCAAGCCGTTCCACAGGACTACATCCAGCATCTCTACGATCGTCTCCATGGGAGAATAGCAGCCTGCATTGCTGCGAAAGGTGGATATACACTGTACTAGTGCTGACATTGTGCATGCTCTGTTGCCTGTGTCTATGTGCCTGTGGTTCTGTCAGTGTGATCATGTGATGATCTGACCCCAGGAATGTGTCAATAAAGTTTCCCCTTCCTGGGACAATGAATTCACGGTGTTCTTATTTCAATTTCCAGGAGTGTATATGTGTGTGTGTGTGTGTGTGTGTGTGTGTGTGTGTGTGTGTGTGTGTGTGTGTGTGTGTGTGTGTGGGTGGGTGTGGAAGAGAGAGGGAGAGAGATGCAGAGAGATGCACTGGAGAACGAGTTGTCAGAGAGAGACTTTTTCAGTTGTTGTTGTTGTGGTCTTCAGTCCAGAGACTGGTTTGATCCAGTTCTCCATGGTACTCAATCCTGTGCAAGCTTCTTCATCTCCCAATACCTACTGCAATCCACATCCTTCTGAATCCGCTTAGAGTATTCATGTCTTGGTCTCCCTCTACGATTTTTACCCTCCACGCCGCCCTCCAATACTAAATTTGGTGATCCCTTGATGCCTCAGAACATGTCCTAGCAAACAATACCTTCTTCTAGTCAAGTTGTGCACAAATTTCTCTTCTCTCCCATTCTGTTCAATACCTCCTCATTAGTTATGTGATCTACATATCTAATGTTCAGCATTCTTCTGTAGCACCACATTTCTAAAGGTTCTATTCTCTTCTTGTCGAAACTATTTATCGTCCATGTTTCACTTCCATACATGGAAGTATTGTTTTCAGTATGTTTCCAAATTTTACTTTGCTACATGTCAGACATTTTGTACCACTGGTAAAGACGGCAATAATGTGGAGTTATGATTGTCTTTTTTGTTCTGTATTTTAATTATTTACATTCCTTTTCAACTGCAGTGAATAATTAACAACAAACCATAAGAGGAAATAAATATGCAGACAAGCAGTTGCATAAAAAAGCGAGGAAAAGTGTAGAAAAGGTTTGTAATAACATTTACAGTTTGTTGGAAGTTGCTAACTGCTTTCATTAAGAAAAACTGGATGAATACAGTATTCGTGATTAGCACTCTTTTTTAAGGAAGCACTGTTCTACGCGCATCTCAATCTCTTATCTCATGAATTATGTGTCGTACGATGATATAGGATTTCAGGTACATTCAGTACGTGGGTACCGTGTACAAAATGTGTTGCGAACACATTTAGTAGTGAAGCAGTAAAAATTAAAACGTCACGCCTGATGCTGAAATTTTACTGCATGAACAGAGAAAATGTATTAAGCGGTAAACAGCTTTCCTTATTTTGTACGAGGTGTCACCGAGGAGTTGTTTCTAAGGTGTCTGACATGTGTGACGTTTTCTTGCTTGACATCATGTGTGACGTGCTCTCACTCTCAAGTACTGAATGAAGACGGTGTAGGTAATTTGCGCTCCGTGATTTAGGCTGCCTATGCATATATACAGTTTAGAACTTTAATTCTTGTCACATTGTGTTAAATTTTCAAAATAAACCTATAGTTTTTAATGAGTAGATTATGATAGCATTTTTAAATTCGATCAGTAGTTACATGAAATACTGAAAATTAATGTTTTCTTGCTCCTGGAAGCTGTTAGATGTCTTCTGCAAACTGGTAAATACGCCGATGTAGCCGTGTTCCTATTATAGCCGTGCGGTATGACAGACTACACTGTGACTATACTGAATGGGGGGTTCTCGAGTCGGTCTGTGGACTTAAACTTTTATTCAGCACAGTAGGTGCTGACTTTTAGTAACAGCGGAGGCCAGTGAATTCTAACGCTGCCTTGATGAAGCCGCATTACTAACATGTGACGATTTATCTAGAAAAAAAAAACTCGATACCATTAACACAATAAGTTTTGTCTGAGGTTCAGAGCTTTCCCATCAACAATCTAAAACTGTTTTGTGCAGTTACATCTATTTTCGAGCACATATTTACACTATTGCATCAAGTACCTCTAAATGTAGTTGCATGTGTAGAGCTACAAATTTCAGTAATATTAATATTAACACTATTCATGTATGTGTGTATATATATCTTGTAATCTGACTTGCTCGACATCATATCGATAAAATAATCGAGAAAATGATCTACGGAACATGACATAACTAATACTAAAAGTATAGAAACACCCATTAGTGGATATTAACATGGTGTGTGTGCACTCTCCGCCTTTATGACCGCTTGAACTCTACTGGCGACGCTATTGAGGAAGTGTGTGAACGTCTGTGGAGGAACAGAAACGTTCTTGCTTAAGAGCTGAAACCGTATAACGTACCGATCCGGACAGTGGTGGCTCGCGCGGTACTGATATTGTAACTCGTCCCAAAGGTGTTCCATCAGGTTCAGGTCGGGAGTCTGGGCAGGCCAGTTCATTTCAGGAATGTCATTGTGCTGAAACTAAAGCCTCACATATACTATTCCATGACAGGGTGCACTGTCATGCTGCTAATAAACAATCATCGCCTCCAACTATTACTTCACTGTGCACAGTACATAAATCCGTAAAATGTGTTCACATCTTTCTACATTTGGCGTTTTCTTGAACGCAGCAAGGGGACCACACAAATACGAAACGTCCCTCCATATTGTGGCACTACCTCCTCTTTACTACACAGCTGGCAGTACACTTTGATGCTAAATAAAGTTCTCCAGACATTTCCCCGTAATCAAACCTCTCCAGCGGATTTCCGCTGAGTGTGGCGTGATTCATCACTACATACCAATAGTTGCCAGTCATCCACGGCCCAGTGGTGTCGCCCTTTACACCACCTCGAGCATGGCTTAGCACTGACTCCAGAGGTGCTTGGCATAAGAGGAGCTACTCAACCACTGCACGTCATTCATTTTTACTCCCTACGCACACTCATTGTGCTAGGTGGACTGCTGAAAGCACTTTGGAACTCACGAGTGATTACTTCTGCTGATTCCATGCTTGTCTACTGACATCACCATAGTCCTTATCTCCTTTGAAACTGGCGAGTCCGCTTCTCGTGACACCTAGTGTTCAAATCTGCACAACATATGGGTGTTCAGAAATTTTGATCAGATAGTGTATGCAATTTTGGACTAACACAGATAGCCGGCCGTAGTGGCCGAGCGGTTCTAGGCGCTACAGCCTGGAACCGCGTGACCGCTTCGGTCGCAGGTTCGAATCCTGCCTTGGGCATGGATGTGTGTGATGTCCGTAAGTTAGTTAGGTTGAAGTAGTTCTAAGTTCTAGGGGACTGATGACATGAGAAGTTAAGTCCCATAGTGCTCAGAGCCATTTGAACCATTTTTTAACAAACACCGATACAGCCACCCTCATCTTCTTCAGCACTGGAATCCAGTTACCACTCACCATCTATACAGAGAGGGCGTAGAAATTACTAAACACTCCCATAATTTTAGTTGGAAGGAGGAGGTGTTAAAAATGATTGCTATCTGGTTTCAGTTGCTGAATAGTATGTGTAACGATCCTCCAAATGAGGTGATAGTAACAGCAACACACAACAACAAACTGCGCTTGCGTTTACAAAACATGCGACGTCACGCCTCATCGCACGAGCACGCGGAAACGGAATTTTCTTTCACTCATTAGCGAGCCAGGATGTGCTGCCCTCCACAGACGCGGAATAAACGTCGAGTTTCAACAAGAAATTCACCCGACCACGACATAGTAGTTCAGAGTATTTTAGTAGTGTGGGTCGTATTAAAAAGCCAAATGTGCTCCTTTCCTTATACAGTCTATCAATTAAAAAAATCGGTGAACTTATTGTTGTGACGGATATCATGTTGGACGTTCGTACGTAACCTGAAACAAGCCCTAAAGAACTCCTCGCTTGGATCCCTGCGTCTAGCGCAGAGAGAGCGACACGAAACTCATTTGCTGGATTGTGCTCATCAGATTAGCTCCTGTCTCCCCTTCCGCGCCTCTCTTCCCTCTTTACCCCACCCTATTACATCCCCTTATATAAGCTGTAAAAAAAGAAGTCGTAACTGTCTCCGTCTGAGGACAGCGCACCTCCCACGGGGCTCTTCTCGTTATGAAACCTTTCATCGTGGCTCGTTTGTTACCGGCCATGACAGGTCTTGCGTGCTGCTCCTGATGGTGATTCTTCCAAAGAAGAAATTTATACACATACGCTGTGCTTTCTGTTTTCCTACGAAGACCGCGAATAATCTCACTGCAAAACGTTTTTCCAGATTCGGGAAACCGTAAACTTCAATAGAAGCGTATCTCCAAAGCAGTCGATGCAATATAGACGATTACGTTTTTCGTAGATCACCGTCAAGATAAATGTTACATTTCGGTCGTCTTATATTAATAAATGTTAAGGGAAATTCAGGAGTGCAGAAATAAGGGATGGAGTAAATAAAATTGGCCCGTAGAACAGAGTTTCAGAGTACAAAGGAACACAACAGAGGAAAGGGAATACAGTATTAACCTGATTATAGCAGAGGTTGGAATGACCGCCATTCATCTCTTGACGCTTTTGGACCCCGGTCAACAAGTTTCTGAAGGCGGATCGAAGCTGGACTGCTGGAATTGTTCAAATCCCATACAAAATTTTCTGCTCCAGTTCTTGAAGACTATGGGGGTTGTTGCGATACACTTTAGACTTGAGGGCCCTCAATGCATAGTAGTGGCACGGATCAGGTGGCCTCGGTGGCCAGCTAGGACCTCTGCTAACAACTGTCAGGCGTGAAGGTCGTGTAAATGTGCCCCAAGATTCCATGCTGTTGGAAGTGGCTGCAGGTCTTTTCCTGTTCCGTTAATGCTGCTACAAATGGTCCAATCGTATCCACTTGTTCGGGCCACTTTTATTTGCCCACACTGTAAAAGACACTTACGAATGAAATAAATAGGAAGTGCAGGAAAGATAAGGCGAAATGGCAGCATGAAAAATGTTATGTGAAAAAATCGAAAAATAAATGATTGTTGGAATAATTGACTGAGCATATACAAAAGTAAAAACTATCCGTTGTACCTTCGGTTATTAGTCATCATTCTTGAAAATGTCATCAAAGGGTAAGCACGTGTTACATCATGCTCACGATCGTTTACATTCTCTACATTAGTTCATCTTAAGTCTCTACATGAAATGTGTTCTGGTTTTCACAGATTTTTGAAATGAACCTGCCTAGTCGTAATTCTTGAGAGTTATCACACTACTGTTTGCTACGTTATAGATTTTTTAATGATTTGCAGAAATCTGCTTGTTTTCTGCTAAGTATCGTGCGCTTCTTATAATGTACTGACTTCAGTCACTCTCAATAATAGTAAATGTAACATCTTTAAGAGATCAGGCAGGTGAGGAAAAACATCCCCGCTCATTTCCAATTCCCTCTCCACCTGTCACAAGTTTCTAGAGTGTCTTGTTGCTCAGTTTTCTGTATCAATATTAGGATTTTTTATTCTCTTACATCTCCATACTGTGGTATTTGTGTCTCCTGTGACTAACGTTTCTACCTGTTTTAGCAAGTGCGCTGATAGCCTCGCCATTGAGCGTTCATAAACCATAAACACAAAAAAATGCTTCCATCAGTTCATTGTATTTAATTTCTCTGCGTACTTTATGCGTACTTTAGGTGTTAGTTGTTGTGCGGCTGTCTCTACCTTGGAGCACTATGGCAGGACAGTTCACTATGCTGTATAATATGTCAATAATGCTGAGTACCAATACGTTCACCACTGGGAATTTTATAGCATGATTTGAGGTGGTATCGCTGGTGATTCATTGTTATCCATTCACTTTACGTTAGGTATCTCCAGTTAAAGACACAAATCTATAAACTTGTCAGCTTGAAGGGAGACAATTTCTCAGCTGGGACAGCATTTTTAAAACCTTTGTTTACGATGAATGTATTCGGTAAAAAGAGTTACCATCATCTGATCTGTGAATGGTGTACAAAAAGTCTAAACATATTAGATTATGAAAAATAGTCTAAAATGTCATTAATGTAACAGAGTGAATTATTATTATACATACTCTGATAAAAGTTAATAAAACTGTCTAATTATACTAAACTAAGGCGGCCGGAGTGGCCGAGTGGTTCTAGGTGCTACAGTCTGCGGTCGCAGGTTCGAATCCTGCCTCGGGTATGGATGTGTGTAATGTCCTTAGGTCAGTTAGGTTTAAGTAGTTCTAAGTTCTAGGGGACTGATGACCTCAGCAGTTAAGTCCCATAGTGCTCAGAGCCATTTGAAGCGTTTTTTAAACTAAACTAAACTGAACTTGGTCCGAACACGCTCAGAAGAAGCAACGGTACTGACCCACCACCGTGTCATCCTGAGCACATAGGCGTTAGTGGATGTTGATATGAAGGGACATTTGGTCAGCACACCGCTCTGCCGGCCTTTCTCAGTTTTGTGACCGGAGCCGCTGCTTCTCAGTCAAGTAGCTCCTCAATTTGCCTCACAAGGGCTGAATGCACCCCGCTTGCCAACAGCGCTCGGCAGGCCGGACGGTCACCCATCCAGGTGAAAGCGCTTAAGTTAGTGATCCCGCGAGAAGCAGTGTTACCATTGCGGCAAGGTCGTGTAAGTGACTAGCCTTTACTTGAGTGTGTGTTATCGTAAATACAAGCTTGGCAATGAGAACGGACAACCTACACGTGTTACTGAGCTCAAAGCCACATCACTTATATGAAACTGAAAAGAATCCTGTGTGAGTGAAAACCGAACTCACGCGTAAGAAAATAAATATGCAATAAATTTCATGCTCAGGAGACTCGGTCAGTGCGAACTGTTTTGGAAAAAAAGAAAAAAAAACTTACTTTATAAAAGAAACTGTAATGTCAATCTGTATAAGAATGTAACCTGGAACATACGAAAATTTCTGCACTGACAAATGGCCGTGGTAAAATAAAGAAACTGACAGGTCCTTCATTGCGCAAAGAAAACGAAACAATCATTTATTATGAATCTCACATGCAAAATGAAGTACTGGCTGAAACAGAAACACAACAATATATATATATACTCTAGTATGAAAATTAATTTAATCAACTTCTATGGTACAGTAAATTAACTCAGAAGATCAGTGAATAGAATCACTATCAAAAACTCGACTGTGAAGAGGGTGAAATCGACCAACAACACAACTCTACAAAAATAAATATAAACCTTTTACCTCATGAAATAATAACTTATTCTTCATTACAAAACCCTGTTTTATGTCTGTATGATATCCAACCATTGTTCTGAGTCATCATTCCCCCTCCTAATAAATCTGCAAATCACATACTTCCGAAAGTGCGTCCATGCATTACACTGTACACTTCGAGAACCCCGCCTGCTGCACACTGCAGCTTTCCACTACTGACTGTTAAAGATTATACAACTCCACAGTGCTGCCTTCGCAGACACAGATACTGTTGTCTAACAACTGTTTCTCTGACCACAATTCTTCAAATATATCATTTTCCTTTACAAGTATTATCACATCTAATAACACCATCAAAAGTTAGCCATCTTACAGCAGTTAGCTGAAGTGCCTGATTGGAGCTATATATGGACTTCATAACTTACTTAACCGGATAGTTGAGGTAAGATGCATTAGCGTATCAAAGCTAAATCTAGTATTTACGAGGGTTGTTCAATAAAGAGTGATCATAATTTTTTATGGTCATAATTTCTCGCGCTAAAATTTAATCTTATGAAATTCTGTTAGTTTAATGTGCAATGCGCGGCGCCCCCCCTCCCCCCCTCCCCACTCCCCCCCTCCCTCCCTCCCTCCCTCCCTCCGCCGGAGGCTCGAGTCCTCCCTCGGGCATGGGTGTGTGTGTGTTGTCCTTAGTGTAAGTTAGATTAAGTAGTGTGTAAGCTTAGGGTCCGATGACCTCAGCAGTTTGGTCCCATAAGACCTTACCACAAATTTCCAAATTTTAATGTGCAACAAACACGCCGTAGTAGTTTCACTGTTGGGACTCCCGGTTCCCGCCTGTGAGAGGCTTGCAAGGTCAGACATGTTCAGTATCGTCTACCGCTGCAATGGAGATAACACGCGAGGAACAATAGGCGCTTTGAAATTTTGCTTTCGTCTCTACAAATCTTCAGCTGAGGACTATAAAATGTTACAAGAGGCCTATAGAGAGTCTGTTCTTCCCTACAGCACAGCTCGAAGGTGATTTAAAATGTTTAAAGAGGGGAGACAGTCAATTTTAAAGGAAGGTGGCTCCAGTTACTTCTGTTACGGAAGAAATCATCAACAGTATTGTCATTGTGAGACACTATCGACGAATTACCTTAAGATCACTTTCTGAAAGACTGAACATTTCATTGGGTGCCATCCAAATGTTGGTGACAGAAAAATTTCACATGACACGTGTTTGTGGACGATGGGTTCCAAGGCTGTCGATTCCCGAACAAAAGGACATTCGCGTGCAGGTCTGCATGCAGTTAAAGTTGTTGTTAGAGGAAGATCCGGAGTTTCTTTCAAATGTAATCACTGCTGATGAAATTTGGCTACATTATTTTGATCCTGAGAGCAAACAGTGAAGCTCAGTGTGGAAATCTCCTCCATCACCAACCCCCAAAAAAGCAAAAATGGTTGCTTCTGTTTGGAAAGCTATCGTCATGTCACTCTTTGATATTCATGATATGGTTTAACAGCATGTTGTACCTGCACACACGTCAGTAACTGGACAATACTACAGGGATGTCCTGAAAACATTGCAAGTCCATATCAGGCACATTTCCGTGAAACAGGCTGGATGCTGCAACACGATAATGAGCGGCCGCATATTGCCAATGTTGTTGCTGAATATCTCACAAAAATCAACGTGAAGTGCATCCCTCACCGTTCCTATAGTCCGGATTTAGCCCCATGTGACTTTTTCTATTCCCTGACGTGAAGAAATGCCTTCGTGGGAGCCATTATCAATCATCAGAAGGTGCATCGAAACGCTGGGACAAGTCCATCGGATTCAGAGGAAACTATTTTGAGAACGACTATGAAAATTATGAGGATGAGTAAAGGTATGTTGTCAAATAAAAACTACTATCATTCTTTATTGAACAGCCCTCGTACAATACGTTTCGCCAAGTGGATCCGTCCCTATTACAAATCGTAGAGTACTTCACTGATACAGGATCGCCACTGAAATGATTCGACGTAAGCAACTAGAGAACTAGTTGACATTCGGTCCCGCTGGGGGCCGTTTGCAACTGGAAATATACATATATGTAACTTTAATAAAATTATGATAAAATTGTAATGATAAAATTGTGGCTACAATTTTTTTGTGGCAGTTAAAAACTATATCTACTAATAAATTAACAGAGAAGTTGTCTTCCTTCATGTTGAATACATACAGATCGCCTCCTATCACTCAGTAGGAGCAGGTTAATTTTAAACTAGATTTTGGTCTGCGGTGAGCGTCACTTCTGACAAAGCCCAAACATAGGTGTCGACTCGATAAGGTCTCTCAACAGGTGCCAGAGACTCACCATCATTCTGACGTCTTCTCTATGTAGTCTCTTAGCTCCTGATCCTATCAAACGGAGATTGAGCGAACCTCTCAATTCTGGATTGCTAAATGAAATGAGTACTGGTTCGTGGCTATGCGTCAGTATTACCGTAGAAGAATTTTGATACTTTGGGATGCTATGTGTTTCTACAAATTAAAAAGCCCCAAAAATAAAAAAATTATAATATGCTTAAACAACTCTAACTATTTGCACTTTGCAAATTGCTACACATATTCTGAACACATTCTAACTTCGATTAGTTTACTACAGACTGAGACACGTTAAAATTCTCTTACAGCTCCTGCAGAAATGAGTCAGTCTCAAACATAGTTACTACTTCGTTCGCAGCCTTCTGTTATCATGTTTCCATAAAATGAGGTTCGACAGCTGTAAAGTATTTTATAGATGAACAGTTACTGAACTATATGAAATAAAATCGTCATAACTTCAGAACGGTTTGCATTCGGACGTTAAAACTGCATGGTTGGCCGCGGGGCATGATAGGAATTAGTATGCGCTTGCATAGTTTGGTTTAGCGACGAAGCCCACTTTCATCTTGATGGGTTCGTCAGTAAGAAAAATTGGAGCATTTGGGGGACTGAGAACCCGCATTTCGCGATCGAGAATTCTCTTCACCCTCAACGGGTGACTGTGTGATGTGCAGTGTCCATTCACGGAATAATGGGTGCGATGTTCCTTGATGACACAGTGGCCGCCGAACGATACGTGAAGGTTTTGGAAGATGATTCCATTCCTATAATCCAAAGTGATCCTTATTTCGACAAGATGTGATTCATGCAAGCCGGAGCTCGACCCAATGGAAGCAGGAGAGTGTTTGATGTTCTGGAGGAGCCCTTTGGAGACCGTATTCTGGCTCTGGGATACCCAGAGCCTACTGTCATGGGCCTCGATTCACCGCCATATTCTCCGGATCTGCAAACATGCGGCTTCTTTTTGTGGGGCTGTAATGAAGACAAGGTTACAGGAATAACCCCCAAACCATTGCTGAGCTGAAAACAAACATTCAGGAGGTCATCGACAGCATCGATATTCCGACACTTTACCGGGTCACGCTGAATTTCGCTGTTCGTCTGCGCCACATCACCTTCAACGATAGCAGGTATATCGAACGTATCATAAACTAAATACGAATGTCTGTAGCGACGTTTACATGCTGAATAAAGTGTGTGCACGCTGTAGTTTGTAAGTAATTTATGTTTTTTTCCCATATAGTTCAATAATTGTCACCCTGTATAAAATGAACTTCAACCATGAGCTGTTTATTTGTCCCGTTAGTCATCCTCCGTTTTCGTTTATTAACCATTATCCACGATGCAGGACACAACACATTAGTTAAAAGCAAAATCTGTTGGATTATGGTTAATAGCCGAAACCGGTGGTTGACTAACCGGATAAATGAAAAGCTGATGGTTAAAATGCATTTTGTATCAAAAAATTCTGTTATGAGACTACTTACTATTTTTCTTCATAGAACTAACTGAAAATTTAACTCTTAAAAACAAAAACTAGTACTTTCACATCCAGGAATTTTCATTAGTATTCGGCAGCATTTTTCGTGTATTTTCCTGCGAGTCCTCTGTGATTATCCTCAGTCTATGCCTAAAACGTTTAGTCAAGTCCCACGTTGCTATCCCTGGAACGCCTTACACATGCCCACCGGTTGTTCTTAACGACCTACGTCTGGGGACGTTTTGAAAGTACCGTACATCTTCCACTGCGATGGCAGCTGCCCGCTGGTGGCTGTAGTCCACTAACAAAATCATGGAAAAATTGTAAGAGGTACGTCCAACATGCCTTGTCATGCCACAATGCTCGTTGCCAATAATCAAGTGGTTGTTCAGTGTAATTACTTGGTGTATTTCTCGGTAGGCTTTTGACGACCTTAGTAAAAGCTTGTATGTTGTTTTATAATTTTCTCTGAGTTGTCGTTAATTTTCAGCACATACGTAATGCAGTCCAAGAACGCACGATGGCTGAACGTGTAAGGTTTCCATTGCCAAGATTTCAGACGAATGCCACTGTTTGAATACAGAAATTTTAGCCGGCCGGGGTGGCCGATCGGTCCTAGGCGCTACAGTCTAGAACCGCGCGACAGCTACGGTCGCAGGTTCGAATCCTGCCTGAGGCATGGATGTGTGTGATGTCCTTAGGTTAGTAAGATTTAAGTAGTTCTAAGTTCTAGGGGACTGATGACCTTAGATGAAGTTAAGTCCCATAGTGCTCTGAGCCATTTGAACCATTTTGAATAGAAACTTTAACAGTGCATGAACACGCGATATGAACCATAGCGAACTGAGAAAATCTCCTTTGAAGATATTTCGCTTGGTGACACTCTCTTCAGTTTCATTGCTCTCTGAATTTATGAGCACTGCGTTTATAGGCTACCGATACGGCACCCATTCTTTCAGTCATAGAGTTGTTGTGAGATTCAAAACTGCACAGCTGAAGAATTATAAACAGCCGTAAGTAAATCACTAACCATCTTTATGGTGCCATAACCTGTTTCTTCCCTACAACATTAAAGAGTGTTAAAGAGAACGGTATATTAGTGACTGGATTTAACGATGAATCAATTTTTCTGTCAGGAGCATAAGTTTGTCGTAAGTAACTTTCGTATGACGTGTCGCTACCAACTAAGATAGCTCAATGAAACTTGAACCATACATAGGAAGAATTTCTACGATAAAGTAGAGAAGCTAACTGTAAAAATATGCAAATAGACGAACCAATATGACCCTTTTACCAAAGACAATAACGATGCATGCTCTACAACCTACTCCTACGTTGGCAACAAGGTTGGTAAGAGCGTTCCACTTCTTGACCAGAGTGGTTGAGAACTACTTCACGGTCGTTGGTACGTGTTGCCGTGATGCAGTGCGGCTCCCTAACGGATCCCACACCCTCTCGAAGGGGAACAAGTACCAATATGAATCCGTTCCCAGAGCTCCTCCACCCTGCGCTGTTCGATAAACTCGCACGTTATCATCCATGATGTCAGGGCCGAATACACTCCAGAGGTAAAGCACAGTCGGAAGGAGCACAGTGTTACGATCACGTTGACCAATGACTGATTTGGAGATTACGCCGATGAAACATTATGCATCCCCACCCAATAGACCTGGACCACTAGAACTACCATGTTCGACAATTTTCCTGCATGCGTTGCGTGTTCTCATCTCTCGCCATATGAGCATGTCGAAAACGACTGTTCAGATGGTTCATGTGTCATGGTGTGAAGAGGCGCAATGTTGCATGGGTGTACTGAGCTCAAAAACTTTGAACAGGTTCACTCAGATTTCCAGATGCCCATCCCTTTAAATCGTAAAAATCAGGAAATCATCTACAAAAAGAGTAAGTTAACTTTTGAATTCTAGCTCTTGGACAGAGTCCAAAACGGAAATAAATATCCCAAAACTAATATTTAGTCCAAAAGACAATATTTTCGATTGATAACTACGTCCTTCATAAATAAATACTTTGTGTTTCCGTGGTTCCTCATCCAATTTTCCATACCAGATTATGCTCGGAGATCGATGTTTATTAGATAATATACACTGTGAAATTTTTGTGTTAGTTCATTTATATTCTCCAGATATGTTGTCATGGGTACAATTATTTTATTTATGACTCTAGCGTCAGGAATTAATCTTATCTTGCCTCTAGCTTTATGTACCATAAGACTGATGGTCGTTGATGTTAAAATACTGAATAGAAGCTACGACAAAATTGTTTACTGGGAAGACATCCGATTACAGCTACACTATTGGCCATTAAAATTGCTCCACCAAGAAGAAATGCAGGTTTGTTATGTGGTGTTGTTGTATCTGTTATAATGGTTCTGTTCCAGTATAAATTGTATTCATCATTCTTCAGTATATTTTGTGGTGCATACTTGTATGTGGGAACGTGTCGTTTTATTAGTTTATGTTGTATGGCAAGTTGTTGATGTATTATTTTTGCTACATTGTCATGTCCTCTGGTGTATTCCGTGTTTGCTGGTATTGTACGTCGCTTGTGATGTGATCTACTGTATCTAATTGTTGTTTGCAAAGTCTGCATTTATTTGTTGTGGTATTGGGATCTTTAATAATATGCTTGCTGTAATATCTGGTGTTTATTGTTTGATCCTGTATTGCAATCATGAATCCTTCCGTCTCACTGTATATATTGCCTTTTCTTAGCCATGTGTTGGGTGCGTCTTGATCGATGTGTGGCTGTGTTAGATGATATGGGTGCTTGCCATGTATTATTATTATTATTATTATTATTATTATTGTACGCATTTCCCTGTACAAAACGTTTGTTAGATCGTGACTTTTTCCTGACGTCTTCTTGTATTAAAACAACAGAATCAATAACAGACAGAAAGTGTTCTAAATTCAACTCTGAAATGATATTCAAGTTTACTCTTACATCAAATGGTAATTTACATTTCAACATTTGTAAGGTGTACCTTTGTGGAAGTGAATCATCCGAATACCTCCCTTTATTGAGAAATATGCCGTTCCTCAATCAATATGGTACTGAATAGAACACTTCTTTCCTGAAACGTTCTTATAGTCCTCTGGACCCGTATTTTGCGAGGAATGCACGCTCGATCTGATATTCTACGATACCTGTTGCCTACAGAGCGCTGTCACCTTATAAATATACTAAAATGTGACTAGTTTCCTGTCACTCACTCCATGATCTCGGTCATACACAAGGAAAACTGCGTATAAACACAGCTGGATTTATTTTCTTTCCATCCGGTAAGAACAGTTGGAAATGTCTGTGCTTTATTAACTTCTCTTCCAATAACATTGGCGTGTATATTTTTGTGGGTGGTGGTGTAGCGTGAGCGTACTGTCGATTGTTGCCGATCAGCTCATGTGATCGCTCCTCTCTTGTTTCCGAGATGTGGGGCAAATTCTGCTGCCACTCGGCGTATTGTAAGTCAGTGCGACCTTCTTTTATAGCCCACCGCAATTCTTCTGTTTCTCTGCTCGTGTTCTCTATCGAATGTGATATCTGTGTTTTCCATTGCAAGAAATCTGAACAGATTGGACTTTTGGTTTCTTATAGTTCGAGTTTTATAAAACTATCATCAGGTAACTTACCTCCCGACAAATTCTCGACTGCTTCAGATGTGCTTTTCTTTGCGCACTGGAATACTTGGCTTTCCTTTGTCCTAGCCCAAGGATCTATTTCCAGTGAAAAAAACTGCTTGTGTAGATTGAACTTCTGCTGTGTTAGCTTTTCGTTTTCCTGAAACAAATCCTTTACTGTTGCTGTGATTGATGATTCGACACATCCTGCTTTAACTTAATGTCTGAAATTTCCTGTGGAAAACTCTGCAGCGCTTTTTTTAAGTTTATTTAGACCCTTACAGATCTGTCCTTGTTTCTATATGACTGCTGGAACTTGAGTTAATGTACTCCTGACTTGAGGCGACTTCTCTGTTTGTTTGTTGATATTTCTCTTTGAGATATCTTCGATTTCAGTTACTAGAAGCGATAACTTATGCAGAATAGTATTTAAAGGATCTATCATTCCTTGCCTAGTTGTGGGTGGCTGTACAGCTTACACCTGTCTCTTCTTTTGGTTGTACAGTGTATTATGTTGCCTTTCGTTCTCCATTTTATACTGTTGTATAGTTAACACCACAACCCGTAATAATCCCTCACTACTCTGCTTACTTAATCAGTAATACACTTCCTGTTGTCTACCACTGTTATAATTGGTTGTTGTTGTTGTTGTGGTCTTCAGTCCTGAGACTGGTTTGATGCAGCTCTCCATGCTACTCTATCCTGTGCAAGCTTCTTCATCTCCCAGTACCTACTGCAACCTACATCCTTCTGAATCTGCTTAGTGTATTCATCTCTTGGTCTCCCTCTACGATTTTTACCCTCCACGCTGCCCTCCAATACTAAATTGGTGATCCCTTGATGCCTCAGAACATGTCCTACCAACCGATCCCTTCTTCTAGTCAAGTCGTGCTGTCACAAACTTCTCTTCTCCCCAATCCAATTCAATACTTCTGCATTAGTTATGTGATCTACCCATCTAATCTTCAGCATTCTTCCGTAGCACCACATTTCGAAAGCTTCTATTCTCTTCTTGTCCAAACTATTTATCGTCCGTGTTTCACTTCCATACATGGCTACACTCCATACAATTACTTTCAGAAATGGCTTCCTGACACTTAAATCAATACTCGATGTTAACAACTTTCTCTTCTTCAGAAATGCTTTCCTTGCCATTCCCAGTCTACATTTTATATCCTCTCTACTTCGACCATCATCAGTTATTTTGCTCCCCAAATAGCAAAACTCCTTTACTACTTTAAGTGTCTCATTTCCTAATTTAATTCCCTCAGCGTCACCCGATTTAATTCGACCACATTCCATTATCCTCGTTTTGCTTTTGTTGATGTTCATCTTATATCCTCCTTTCAAGACGCTATCCATTCCGTTCAACTGCTCTTCCAAGTCCTTTGCTGTCTCTGACAGAATTACAATGTCATCGGCGAACCTCAAAGTTTTTATTTCTTCTCCATGTATTTTAATACCTACTCCGAATTTTTCTTTTGTTTCCTTTACTGCTTGCTCAATATACAGATTGAATAGTATCGGGGAGAGGCTACAACCCTGTCTTACTCCCTTCCCAACAACTGCTTCCCTTTCATGTCCCTCGACTCTTATAACTACCATCTGGTTTCTGTACAAATTGTAAATAGCATTTCCCTCCCTGTATTTTACCCCTGCCACCTTCAGAATTTGAAAGAGAGTATTCCAGTCAACATTGTCAAATTATATATATATATCTAATATAATGTACATATTATTAATAATATTATTAACTATATTATATATATTATTAATAATATACATTAATATAATTTATATATATAAGTATATATAATATAATTGGTGGCTAGATATAAATAGGTAATCCATTAACATTTTCACACGTAAAAGACGAATATCTAACACTAATACTTAAACTAATCCACAGAAAGAAGTATGAAATTTATAACACAATTCTGTGAACACTATAGAGTCCAACTATTGTTTCTGCTCAACGCTGGAAGTTTATATGTTAAACAGATTCAGACTGAATTGAAAAAAAAATTCTGTGCATGGGCGTGCGTTTCTGTTATCACAGCGCCTGAAAGTCGCTTGTGATGGACCTGTGTGCTCAGTGACTTGGTATTTGTATCCACCAGATGGTTCCATGAAAAACAATACATCCGTATCAGTAAATACACATTATACGCATAGGGCACACTGATAACAATTAACTTCTATTTTGCTTTTACATCAGTTCCTTTCTATCCATTTCTCTCTTTCTTGTCATATGTAAAGTCTTTTTTCACCTTTACGTATGTCTACACTTCTTTCTTTTCGTTGTCCTGCACTAGGTCGACATTTTACTATATTGTTCAGGACGAGATTTTCACTTTGCAGCGGAGTGTGCGCTCATATCAAACTTCGTGACAAATTAAAACTGAGTGCCGGACCGAGACTCGAACTCGAGACCTTTGCCTTTCGCAGGCAAGTGCTCTACCATTTTTTTTTTTTAAGGGAAGGAATCTCATTTTTTCGCTTTTGTTCGTTGTATCTGCTCGGGACAGACATCGTAAGATATTCGTTGTAGTTAATTTTTGATCGATTAACTCAGTGTTTTTTACTTATTATTACAGAGGGCAGCTAAGCCTCTGACGGAACATGCTGAGCTACCATTCCGGCGCCATCTGAGCTACCCAATCACAACTCACGCCCCGTCCTCACAGCTTTACTTCTACCAGTACCCGGTCTCCTACCTTCCAAACTGTACAGAGGCTTGCCCGCGAAAGGCAAAGGTTCCGAGTTAGAGTCTCGGTCCGGCACACAGTTTTAATCTGCCAGGAAGTTTTATATTGTTCAGGTCTCTGTAGGATGACCTCATTCGTCGTTGGTTGATCGACTTGTCTGAAGATTTAGCTGGAAATCAAAAAATGCAATCGGTCTTCACGTAAATTTCACTGCATCTGTTCGTGTGTGGTAACAGAGTTCAGATGTCCATTGGCTTTAGAAGGTCAAGGAAATACTTTTAGAACAATTATTCTTCTTCTAAGAAATTTACTTTCAGAGTTAAGTTGGACCGTGTAAGTTGCAGGGTCTGCCCGAGTTTCCAATACACATCCGTCCTCCTAGTTTATGCGAGTCATAACAGTACATGAACTTCGAACTTTGCAATCACTGAGATGAAACTCGAACCTAAATTTTATTGCTTTAAATAAACTTCTTTGTGTGGTCTTAGTTGTTTAAACTTTAAATCTTTCTTTTGCAACCGTTAAGTTACTATACTTTTTATACCCGTGTATATTTTAACATCAAGATCTTAGTACATGTTTGACTTTAATAATGTAAGATGCCTTCTTACTGGTATTAGTAATACAGCTGTCTCGTCAGATATCTCAAACAGAAGAAGTTTATTATCTTCGTCCGTTCCGCTTCTCGTAGCAGCACGCTTTACTCACGTTTGCGACACCGACTGTTGGCTTTCGACCCGCAATAGAATCTGTAAGTAGGCTGTTTAGGTTTTTTTAATGGTAACGGCACATAGCGCTCTGTATGAAAATCACTGGTTGTGCTGTGTGCAGTCTGTGGCCGGGTGGCATTGTTGTAATATTCGCTATTGTAGTGTTGGGCAGTTGGCTGTTAACAGCGCGTAACGTTGCGCAGTTGAAGGCGAGCCGCGAGCAGTGGTGGATGTGGGGAAGTGAGATGGCGGATTTTTGAGAATGGATAACCTGGAGGTGTGTCCATCAGAAACAGTACATTTGTACGAATGGATGTCATGAACTGCCATATATATTATGACTATTAAGGTAAATACATTGTTTGTTCTCTATTAAAATCTTTCATTTGCTAACTATGCCTATCAGTAGTTAGTGCCTTCCGTAGTTTGAATCTTTTATTTAGCTGGCAGTAGTGGCGCTCACTGAATTGCAGTAGTTCGAGTAACGAAGATTTTTGTGAGGTAAGCGATTTGTGAATGGTATAGGTTAATGTTAGTCAGGGCCATTCTTTTGTAGGGATTTTTGAAAGTCAGATTGCGTTGCGCCAAAAATATTATGTGTGAGTTTAAGCACAGTCATGTATAATTTTTCTAAGGGGACGTTTCATATGACGACCCTTAGCCGAGGATGCCTCACTGGAATCTTCTGATTTTTTCTTGTAGTTTGTGTAATTAGTGTAGCTTTTGTTTATTGCTAGCGCGTAATTGTAGAGAGAATCTCCTTTGCAGTTGCAGTCTTTCATTGTTGTACAGTAAAACAGTTGTGGCATGCATGTAGATTTGCACCAAGTATTTCGCAGCTGCGCTTGTAATTGACGAGATATTATTTTCAGTGCTATGTTAATGTGTTCTCTCATTTTTGCTCTTCAAATTGTGCTTTTCTGTGTTATTGTGTTAAATATTGTGACAATAATGGCGTGTGAAAAACGTAATACTAGGCTCCAAAGTAAACTCATAAATGACAGTGAAGACGAAAGCAGTGTGTTAGCGCCGCCGAGTAATGAATTAACTAATGTCCAAAGTAGTAATTAGGTAATTGTGCATAGGGAAATGGAGTGGGTTGCAAATAATGGCGTAGACAGTGAAACAAATAGTGAACAGGGAAGCATTATCGATCGATCGGTCGGCAACAGCTCGCCTCAGGAATCTGAAATGACGGGGCACAATCGTGCAAATCTGTAGATTCAGGTTTTGCGTCCTCACCGTTTCCTCAAATAATTCAAGACACATTTTCTGCTTTTCAAAATGCGAATATTGCCGGTTCAAATGCAGTGCCGAATAGCACTGAGGAACATGTTTCAGACACCAATGCATTGTTATTACAGTTAATGCAACAAATGGGACAAAGGCTACAAAAGTTAGACACAATGGAACAAAATCTTCAAACGTTAGACACAATGGAACAAAATCAGAGACAAACACAGCAAAAGCTTCAAAAGTTAGACGCAATGGAACAAAATCTTCAAAAGTTAGACACAATTGAACAACACCAGAGACAAACACAGCAAAAGCTTCAAAAGTTAGACACAATGGAACAAAATCTTCGGAAGTTAGACACCACGCTTGAACAAACACGTGAATATTTAACTACTAAGTTACATAACATTGAATCGAAATGTCAAAAAATCTGTAATGACGTAAAAACACAAATTTGTGAGCATTTTCAACCTATTTTTTCGCGGCATGAAAATGCATTACAGAATCACGAAGTAGCCATAAAAAACTGCAAACTATTGTTCATGAAAATCATGAGACCTTGCAAGCTAAAACTGACTCAGTTGCATCTACCGATTCGGTTACGCAACTTGCATAAACTCAGGAAAACTTAAAGGACACAGAAGATACGATTTCAACACAAATGGACACTCTGAAACTTGGTTCAGAAAAACACACAGAGGAAATATTTTCACTATTGGATAAAGTAGTCGAACTTTCAGATCAGTTCACTAACTTATCTACAAAGGTAGATGATGATCTGAATGACACAAGACCTGTAACCTTCACAAACACTGAAGAGTATGAACAAATTAGAAAATTCAAACAAAATCAAAATCAAATCAGCACACAGTACAAAAGAGAAATCCGGGAAGTACAAGATCAGTTGGCACAAGTAGTACAATTACATATTTCAGAGGACACTCGCGCTCCAGTACGGGAAGAGGGAGATAGATATACAGAACAACCACAAAATAATAACACAGGACACTTCGGAAATTATGAAAGAAATTGGCAAGGTGCATTGAATTTTGAGATGGAACCGCCGAAACGAAGTAACAATGAGCGATGTGCAACTCGCCGACATGATGATTTTGACTATAAGCTGTTCATTACTACACGTAAATTCAAAACATTTAAGAATTCTGGCAACGACATTCATCCACGAGCATGGCTTCATCAATTCTCTCATTGTTTTCCTCCCAACTGGTCATTGCAGCACAGATTAGAATTTATGTGTGGCTATTTAGAGAATGAACCAGCTGTAAGAATGCGATCGGTCATTCACTATTGCCACAGTGAAGGAGAATTTTATCATGCCTTCCTCTCAGCATATTGATCTCAAGCTACACAAGACAGAGTAAAACATAGCATCATAATGATGAAACATTTCGAACAATCTGAATTCTCCAGTCTTGTGAAATATTTTGAAGACATGTTGCACAAGAATCAGTACCTGTCAAACCCATACAGCCCCTCAGGACTCATCCGCATTTGCTTAATCAAATTACCTGAACATTTACGACATATTATTTTGGCAGGACGTTGCAAAGACGACATTGAAGCTTTTCAGGGACTCTAACAAGAATTAGAAATTGACACTGACAATCACGGAACGCGAAAACTGGAACACAACTATTACAAGTCACATCCATCACAATTCCGCAATGAAACAAATAATAACTGGACATGACAAGGCTATTCTCACAACACAAATCGTGACCGAAACAGACACCACCCATATGACAACCCCTGGCAGAGTAATAGTTACAAAGAAAGATCGCATTTCCGTAGTAATGAATATAACAGAGACAATTACAGAAACAGACAATATGGAAACCAGAACTATTATTATCACGGGAGACAGAATAACTTCAGACGCAACGGTCCACCGTGCAGTGATAATTCAGGGAGACATTCTCCACTAATTAACTGACAATAAAGAAACTACAGGAACTACCGACATGACGACAGACGATTTAATCGTAACGACAGACTTGAATTGCATCAGAACTGGCGAGATTCAAACAGAGCAGGGCACTCTCGACAAGGTGAATTTGTAGAAGTTAGGTCTCCTAATCCAAATAACGACGCGCGCCAACAAAGAGACAGACAATGACTCGCATTGCAGACAGCCACGTGCGCTAGCTGGCTCAGAGAAAAATAACATAGACGCTGACCTTGAGAAAAATTTTAGCGTTCCTTACTGACGTATACCACATGATAATTGCGTTGAAGTTGAAACTCTGCGTACTAGGAAGAGTAAAGGTTTACACCACATTTCACATGTAAAACCGTTTATTGAGAGATAATCTGCTTTTTAACTTTGTCTTTGCCATAAAACTTTTCACTTCACGTTACTAGTATGCTTTGTCAGACTTAGAAACTGTTAACATGCAACAATGTTTTGAAGTTCACTATCCAGTCTAGAGCCTAGGGAACATATTTAGACAGTACTTACGAGTGCATTGTTATAGTGAACAGACGACACAGTGTTATTGTGTGTGTACATTCTTGCTTGTTAGTTGCACTATTACGTAATGACTATAAGGCTGACATACTTAGAACATGTACCGGTACTGCTAATGAGATTTTAATGCAACATTTTGGTTTACTTGAAAATACATTCTGGATTTAAAGTACTTTCTGAGAGGTACCAGATGACACAGCGGTTAGTTTATTTGACAGCTACACGATTATATCATGACGCTACTAATATGTGACACAATTTACATTGCTGCTTTTGCAGTGTATCTGTTTTATATCTGCACAGTTTTTCTATATTATTCTGGAAAGTAAAACATGTTTTAGTAGTAACTTTTGTGGTATAGCTACAATGAGACAGCCTTTTTCGTAGCTCAACAATACGTTACATTATAGTACTTTCTTGATCATGGTGAGGTATGTAATAACTACAATATCTATACGCAAAGCATTTCACTTTCGTTTATGATGAGGTAAGTACATTGACTTCAGCAGAACTTTCCTTGCCGAGGACGATAACTACGACACTTCCACAGAATTGTCTTACAGCAACACCCACATTTAGCACTACAAGACACGCATTTGAGTGATTAATTTTGTACTTAAAACATTTATTTTTAAAGATTTTTGAATTACAATGATACAAAGGTTTTCCGTGATACATTTCATTCCATTGCTGTAATCTGTAACACCTGAGGGCATAATTACATTAATCCTCAAGGGGGTACACACTTACTTTGTGTACCATGTGTTTGGCAAGCACAAGGAGCCCTAGCTAATATGGTATTTGCTTATACAACTTTACGCATCAGTACCATATTTCTGTAACACAGAATTACACAGCTGTCTGATCATTTAACTGAGAGAGACAAATATTTATTTTACTACATCAGTGCAGATGTTTACGTAATTACACAGTTGGATAACTTCACACTTATGAAATTGTATTTTGTCTGTACTTTGTGAAATGTTCATATTTTTTCGGAACCATTGTGATACTATGAGAGCTTTGAATGATCTATTTGGTATGGGATCATGATTTTTAAAGTACGTTTGAGGTAGATGAAACTTTTGACATGAGCAGATAATTTTTTTTAGGTTTTGAAATTATTGGAGGAAGCTACGACGATTTTGAGATTTGGCTGAGGTTTTATGGTGTTATGATGACGATGTGTATTACGCTGTTGCGGTATGTTTATGATCAATAAGCTGATGCTATATGAGGAATTTGATTATGCTATGTATTTGTGTATCGGTAAGAAATGTAAGTGACCTTGACATAATGCGTTTTGGGTGCCCAGCTGAGAGATAGTCGTCTGACAAAAGAAAGCCATTAGGTGGAGAAAAAAAGAGGCCATTAATCTCGCTATTGACATTCCTTTGTAGAAAGCATCGCAAATACAATACGCTCAAACTTGAAAACATATGATTATACTGTGGAGCTCTTAATTTATGATATTTACTAAAATGCCTAAAGAAATGATGAGAAACATTTTACATCTATTGTCTTTCTAGTTGAGAGATTGCTCATTTTGTTTAAACTCTAGTTTCTAGCTGCACTGCAGCATTTGTTAAAGCAAAAAATTTAATAGATGTACTAATATCACTATTTTCTGTCTACAGTCACAGTGGAGAATAATTTTATGATCTACTTTCCTAAAAAAAAAAAAAAAAAAAGGCAACACAAATAGATATTTCCCCTCACAGGAATTGTATAAATAATTTTTTAACTACTTGGTAACTTTCTTGCAGAGTAAGTTTTTGTGATGCATCACTTTAGTGTTAAGATGTGACATAGGTATTAAAGATGCCCATTTTTACTGTAAGATTTTTTCTGCTTGAGCTTTGTCATGTTTAGATATAAGTTATTAGATTTACTGCTGATAGCTTTGCCAATTTGCATTTTTTGTCATTGCTGTTTGTGTTAATTGTTTTGTGCTGCTGCATTGACTCATCCCTTAGTTTATGCAGCTGAGCTCAGTAGATTTAAGTTAGCTTAAGAGGGGGTAGGCTATATCAAAGAATGAGTTACGATGAATTGGAAGAAAAGCATTGAGAAGCTATACGAAAAAGTACAGAAAGCAGGTATAGATAGGACTTTTTTCGAATAATGAAGAATGAAGGGAGATCTCCAAGAAGTAAAGAAAGTTTTGTTTGCAAAATACTGCAGTAAAACAAACCGTGTCCTTTCCTTGTGTTATCCCATTATGTGTTTATGTTCCCTTGTGTGTTTGTGTTTTTCCTGTCTTTATGTGTTTAGCTAATAAGATTTATGTTGTACAATTTTTCACATACTATGTCATTTTCTTTGTAAAGATGTCTACACATTATTAATTCTGTTCTGTTTCAATGCTCATGTGTGAAATTAATGTTTTTAAAACTATTCTCATTGTTTTATATATTTACTTATGTCATAGTTCCTGTAACACTGCTGTGTATGTTATTTCGATTCTTTTGTAAAGCCTGTACTACTACAAATGTTATCTGCATTGTTATGTTCTTTAATGATGTATTTTGTACCTTTGTATTATCATGTTATAAAATTGTAATTGACACCACTTCATCAAATTAAGTAACTTGTAAGCATTCATTTCACTGCACACATTTCTGTTGGGCGTAGTATATGCACAATATGTAAAAAAAAAGATGACTGTTAGTGTTTGGACGGGTGTTGATAATTCAGCAAAGGACTGGTTAACTGCATTGCTGGTTCTAAGGACAATTCAAAACCTTTGTGAGTGCACAAGTGGTGGTTTATGGACTTGCTAAATTCTCTGCAAGACTCTTTGATGGCGATTGTGCACCTGCACAGTCGCAACAGATGGCTGTTGGCCGTCTCTACAAGGTCTACAGTGGGTCTGCACCTCTGGTGGCCCACCAATGCCATACTGTCTACCAGGACTACAGTGAGTCTGCTCTGAGATGACCTACCTACCAAACACTGCAATTTTACTGTGATGAACGATCAGGACTGTCTTTATAGACTGTGAGATAATTTTTGCTTTTGACCAACATTGTATCGATAAGTGTGTGCATTTGATTTCTTTGTTATTTTAATTATGAAAAATTTTTCCAAATCTCTATTGGCCACTGCCCAAAACAATTATTAATTTTTTTTGTGGGAAGCATGGGGGCTATGTAAGTAAGCTGTTTAGGTTTTTTTAATGGTAACGCCAGTCTGTGGCTGGGTAGCATTGTTGTAATATTCGCTATTGTAGTGTTGGGCAGTTGGCTGTTAACAGCGCGTAGCGTTGCGCAGTTGAAGGCGAGCCGCCAGCAGTGGTGGATGTGGGGAAGTGAGATGGCGGATTTTTGAGAATGGATAATCTGGAGGTGTGTCCATCAGAAACAGTACAGTTGTACGAATGGATGTCATGAACTGCTATATATATTATGACTATTAAGGTAAATACATTGTTTGTTCTCTATCAAAATCTTTAATTTGCTAACTATGCCTATCAGTAGTTAGTGCCTTCCGTAGTTTGAATCTTTTATTTAGCTGGCAGTAGTGGAGCTCTCTGTACTGCAGTAGTTCGAGTAACGAAGATTTTTGTGAGGTAAGTGATTTGTGAAACGTATAGGTTAATGTTAGTCAGGGCCATTCTTTTGTAGGGATTTTTGAAAGTCAGATTGCGTTGCGCCAAAAATATTGTGTGTCAGTTTAAGCACAGTCATGTATAACTTTTGTAAGGGGATGCTTCAAATCTAACCGACGTTGTAGACAACTTTATCACGTAACAACACTTCCGGTTAGTGACCTGTCTTTTCTTCTCCCACGAAACACAAAGTTTCATGATATTCCACAGGGCGAAATTCCACTGCCTCGTTTACCTGAGTGTCTGTATTTACCTTCCACAGTAGCAGGATCGGGTAACAGCGTCGTAACAGATGGTCGTGTGGGCAAACGACGCAAAGCCGCAGACGGACGGTCCGAACTGCGCGCGACCGTAGCGGTGGCGGACAATTCCGTCAGGAGCGCGCCGCGACTCTGTTATCAGCACGGATAGCTCCAAGAGTGCCAGCCAGCCCCTGTGTAAACACGCTGGATATCACAAGACTGCCGTTGCGCCACACTAGTATCGTGAAACGCACTAACATGGCGGCAAAGGGGCCTTGAGCTCCAATGAAAGGGAAGAGAACTTATGTGGAGGTACCGTGTCAGCAGGTTCTGTTTCTTTATGTATAATCCGAAACGTACACTGAAAGATAAATGATAATTAATTGAAACCCTCAGCTGCCGACAGGTGTTGTTGATATACCTCGATGGGGACAGCTGAAAATGTGTGCCTGCACTGTCATCAATCGTATCTGTTCTTTCGAGCCAGCCGGAGTGGTCGAGCGGTTCTAGGCGCTACAGTCTGGAACCACGCGACCGCTACGGTCGCAGGTTCGAATCCTGCCTCGGGCATGGATGTGTGTGATGTCCTTTGGTTAGTTAGGTTTAATTAGTTCTAAGTTCTTGGGGACTGATGACCTCAGAAGTTAAGTCCCATAGTGCCCAGAGCCATTTTAACCGTTTGTTCTTTCGAGTGCAGTTACTATCTTCATATATATAGTTAAAGGCTACCCAGCGATTGACCTTCGTCTGTGCGAATGCGCACAGGTTGCCCGAATTCTCACGGGAATCGTCACCTTAGTGTGCCTGAGTAATGAGTGGATGGGCAAATATCTATTAGGTACATTGCGTATGTAGATTCTGGACAGTTGAGAATGTGGGTCTCACGGGAAGCGTGCAAGAGATAAGTCCCTGCAGTCGCGCTATTCATCTGTGGCCTCGGTGGCTCAGGTGGAAGCTGGCACGGTAGCTCAGCGTGCTCGGTCAGAGAAGCGGTGGCGCTCTGTAATAAAAAAAACTGAACAAAGGAATCAACGCTCAATTTGGAACTGCTGTCTTGTGACGTCCGTCCAGACCAAACGCAACGAACAAAAACAAGAAAAAAAAATGGATAGAGCGTCTGCCATATAAGCAGGAGGTCCCGGGTTCGCGTCCAGATCGGGGCACACATTTTCACCTGTCCCCGTTGATATATATCAACGCCCGTTAGCAGCTGAAAGTATTAATATAATTCTAATTTCATCACATAATCAGTCAAAAGGAAGTAATAAATGACGCCCATTGTTATTTCAGTTAGACTTAACCTTAAAAATGGATGCTGTCGACTGCCTAATTTTGTTGATTTATGAACTTCAGTAGTATTGAAAATATGGGTACATCTCTCGCCATGTCTAATGGAATTTATGAAGCTACTGCGCTTCTTATCAAGAGGCAATGCCTCTCTAATGGTAAGTTCCATTGAGTACAATGTCGTCTGAAATCGATAGAAGAATGTAATGTAATTTAGCTCAATGATTTTTCTGCAATGTGCAACGGAATGTGACTGAACGACATCAGCATGAATTATCGGAGAATGAGTTTCATTAACAATTTAAAAAGACATTTCCCAAGCAGGGCAGCTATTCTTATTAGTCACCAGAAGCGGAAGGAGTGGTGGAATGCACAATGGCGAAGACTGGCGAACTGTACTACACGAAAAAGGACATTAATTGACACGGGTATTCTCTCCTTGAAGTTTAGCAATCATTTAACAAAACATGGGTCATCCTAGTATTATGGTTCCTTACAGGGATTGATATCTTAAGAAACTGTGCGTATTTTATTCTGTCAGCAAAGGATCGTGTCACTGGAACGAAGGGACACATTTGCGTTTGTGAATGCCTTAAATCTCAAACACACACTAGAGATGGGAATGGTAGTCACTGGAAGGTAAGTTCACCAATCAAAGAAAATTCTAATAATTCCTACAAATTTCGAGTGGTTGGTGTCAAACATAGGTAGGTACTGTTCATTCTGCTCGTGAAAATCCGTAGAGTACAAAGAAGTAATCCTAATGTGTAAGGCTAATGAAAACCCTTCCAAAAAGTAAGCTTAAAACGATACGATTTACATACAAAATATTTAGCCGCCCAATTGCCTTGATAAATGAATTTAATTACTCCACGGATTACCTACATTACTCAGTGAAACGTCTAACGAGAATCCCAACCAAGCGTTCTCGGTAACAACACGTGTTACTAACCACATCATCAAACAATGAAACATCCTGACTTCGCATACGCTGTTGTCTGGTGCAACATTCCCGAAAGAGGCCAGTGAGTGACCAATAGGAAGAAAAAAACGATCCCACGGTGCCAAACGCCTCGTCCTGCCCGGAAGATGCTAAAACAAATTCCAGTTTCCGTTACTCAGCCTCCTACAAATATATATACATAAAAAAATCGAAATAAGATTCAGTGGATAATCCCACAGTTCAGCAGTTGGTCCCACTGAGCAATCACAAGATGTACTCTTTTAAAAAGAGTGCGGCAAACTGTTGTTTCTGGTCCACTCACATCACAACTCAACTCTGAAATTTAAAATTCAAGGTCTATTTTTAGCAACTCTATTTCTATGATCGCACATGCCGTCCTAGTCAACCACACATTCATATATCAAAGAGCTATCTGTGATTAAATTATCGATAAAGGGTAACAAATAATTCTGATATGCAATAAAATCAATAAAGTAGGTTCCCAACGCAATCGTTCTTGCCGGCATGGCTGTATAAAAAGCGAATAGCAGAGAAGCAATCTGCTAAACTACATGAGGTCAAGATAATGATTACAAATAATACTTTCATTGAAGGTGGTGGAAACAACCTACCAGTCCGAAAATGTGTTTCTGGGATGATAATAGAGCGGTGCAGTCCATACGAAAGTGTACCAAATATATTCTGAGAACATAAATTGAAATCCTCGGAATAAAGACAAAGTAATGATAAAATTTTCTCGGTCTTCCTGCCACGTCACGTGGTTACATACCCATGAGCTTTTGGCCATGGGCCTCTTCACCATTGTCAAATGTTGACTGTCACCATTTAGCAACGGCTGATTAGCACTCGGCCTAAAACCTGTGGATATGTAATCACTTGATTCATTGGAAGGACGAGAAAATTTTCTCAGTAGCTTATACATTGCCGTGAAACAATGTATTCTACGAAATGACGTGGTTCTCGCCAAAACCATGTTATCTATATTTGGAGAATCTGTATTGAAAGAAGACTGTGTTTTCATAATGCTATCCTTGTCGTACATATCGCATTACATTCATAATAGCGTAAGAGGTAGCCTCCGTCACGCACTACAGTGGCTTGTGGAATATACCCCGTCAGTCCAAACAATTCGAAGCTGGGTTAAAAGAAATATAAAAAAGTGAAGATAGCGGTTTTATTTCTTTAGTGGTTATTCATAGTCTCTCCCACTTCACTACGTTCCACAAAATGTTCACACAACCATGTAAAACAGTCAGAAATATCCTTCTTTGGGACGTTACTCAACTCGTGCGTCACACTGGTTTCAATCTCGTCAAAGGAGGAGGAAGAGGAGGAGGAGATTAGTGTTTAACGTCCCGTCGACAACGAGATCATTAGAGAGGAAGCACAAGTTCAGATTGGGGAAACATGGAAAAGGAAACATGCCGGCAATTGGCTTAAGCGATCTAGGACAGTAAGGGCAACCTAAATCAGAATGGCGAGACGCGGGTTTGAACAGTCGTCCTCCTGAATGCGAGTGCAGTGTGCTAACCATGGCGCTACTCGCTAAGTGTTGACCCTTCGTATGAATTTCTGAACTTTCTTATTTTGTTGTAAGTTCATTGTATATTTTCAAAAACCAAATGTCCACGTTTTGCATTTCAATAAAGTTGCGGCGGACATCCACCCGTTGTTGCATTTATCCAGAAGTCAACGTACACAGAACAAACTTTAACCACACCTTCCTCATATAGATATCTATCTGGAGAATATACTGAACTCCTGATTTAGATCAAGATTTATGGCGTAACAACGTTGACACACACCCTCCGCACGTCCGCTACTTAACTCCGCCTGCTCACAACTGATTCGTCGGTTACACATCTGCTATTTGGTTTTTAATTCGAGCTGCCCCCTGCAGTTATTACACTGTCTTCGCTTATATTTCAGGAATAAAATCAGTCTCAGAACGTTTGGACAGACGGTGTACGTATATGCACTTGTGGTAGACGTTTCAATCTCGACAATGGAGGAGGAGGAGTCACAATAACTTACGCACAATCCTCTTCTAAACTTCCCCAAAACGTTTAGCGAGAATGTCCTTGTTCTTGCAGAAGTTTCCGTTTAAGCACTCTGAGAATCTCCATCTCTTTCTTGTATGAGACGTACCGGTCTGCTACGATCCTAAGAACGCGCCGTTAAATTTGTGTTCCATTGAAACCACAACATAAAAACCTCAAACACTGGGATAGTATTCCGGAACTGATCGTATTGAACTGTTGTTCTCTAGAATACTTCCTGCATATCTCTGTCTGACCGCTGAGGTTAAAACAGAGAACTAACTTCGCGGTATTGTTCTTCAAATCCTTGTCCAGATTAGTTTTCCATTGTCTAGTTTCTGGAGTCTCTAAGATAGGTCCTTTGATAAGGACAAGGCCGATTCCTATCCTATGGTGTCACATATTGATAACAGGGGATGTGTGTCTCGAAGTTAGCAATGGAATTGCAGTTTTCCATCAGACACCGATACCGATCGTACAGTATTCAGCAGACCCAAAGGAGCACACCCACTGAGGCACGCTTCCAGCAGCTCCGTACCTTAGCGCCCTCTGCTCCGCAATACAGTACGGCTGGAGGCAGACACACAGCCCATTCGTACGAGCAATCACTTCGTTACACCACGTCACGCAGACTCCACTTCGTTGCCGCTCCGGCATCACCATTTGTGCTTTAGTTCCGAGAGCCTCATCACTGTTGCTATTGTATTAGCTGGACTGTATTTCTTGCCGTACTATTTTTTTTGAGTCTTCACACGTTTGGAGAAATACAAATTACGTAAATCTCCTGTTTGCTGTATTAATTGGCCGCTAATAACTTCTGCTATGTCCCGCCTTCCTATTCTGATAGTTAGTGCACCACTCTTTAGCCCACATAGCCCACCTCTCCTTACAGTTGTGTATGAAGTCTTACAAAACACACCTGGTGGCGAATAATACACTACTGGCCATTAAAACTGCTACACCACGAATATGACGTGCTACAGACCCGAAATTTAACCAGCAGGAAGAAGATGCTGTGTAATGCTAATGATTAGCTTTTCAGAGCATTCGCACAAGGTTGGCGCCGGTGGCGACACCTACAACGTGCTGACATGAGGAAAGTTTCCAACCGATTTCTCATACACAAACAGCAGTTGACCGGCGTTGCCTGGTGAAACGTTGTTGTGATACCTCGTGTAAGGAGGAGAAATGCGTACCATCACGTTTCAGACTTTGATAAAGGTCGGATTGTAGCCTATCACGATTGCGGTTTATCGTATCGCGACATTGCTGTTCGCGTTGGTCGAGATCCAATGACTGTTAGCAGAATATGGAATCGGTGGGTTCAAGAGGGTACTACGGAACGCCGTGCTGGATCCCAATGGCCTCGCATCACTAGCAGTCGAGATGACATGCATCTTATCCGCATGGTTGTAACGGATCGTGCAGCCACGTCTCGATCCCTGAGTCAACAGATATGGCCGTTTGCAAGACAACAACCATCTGAACGAACAGTTCGACGACGTTTGCAGCAGCATAGACTATCAGCTCGGAGACCATGGCTGCGGTTACCCTTGACGCTACATCACAGACAGGAGCGTCTGCGGTGGTGTACTCAACGGCGAACCTGGGTGCACGAATGGCAAAACGTCATTTTCTCAGATGAATCCAGGTTCTGTTTACGGCATCATGATGGTCGCATCCGTGTTTGGCGACATCGCGGTGAACGCACGTTGAAAGCGTGTATTCGTCATCGCCATACTGGCGTATCACCCGGCGTGATGGTATGGGGTGCCATTGGTTACATGTCTCGGTCACCTCTTGTTGCATTGACGGCACTTTGTTGAGTGGACGTTACACTTCAGATGTGTTACGACCCGTGGCTCTACCCTTCATCCGATCCCTGCGAAACCCTACATTTCAGCAGGATAATGCAGAACAGCATGTTGCAGTTCCTGTATGGGCCTTTCTGGATACAGGAAATGTTCGACTATTGCCCTGGCCAGCACATTCTCCGGATCTCTCACCAATTGAAAACGTCTGGTCAATGGTGACCGAGAAACTGGCTCGTCATAATACGCCAGTCGCCAGTCACTACTCTTGATGAACTGTGGCATCGTGTTGAAGCTGCATGGGCAGCTGTATCTGTACACGCTATCCAAGCTCTGTTTGACTCAATGCCCTGGCGTATCAAGGCCGTTATTGCGGCGAGAGGTGGTTGTTCTGGGTACTGATTTCTCAGAATCTAGGCACCCAAATTCCATGAAAATGTAATCACATGTCAGTTCTAGTATAATATATTCGTCCAATGAATACCCGTTTATCATCTGCATTCCTTCTTGTTGTAGCAATTTTAATGGCCAGTAGTGTAGAACCTACGTGTGGTCATCATGAAGTCTAGTTTACTTCTTCCTGTTCTGTTGCATGTTTGATTTTTTTTTTTTACTGGTCTTTGACTCTAGGTTCCAAGGCTATAGCTTTTGCACCCCCCACCCCTCCCCCACACTTTTTACTTTCTCTGTCCTTATTTATCTTGTTATTTTGTGGGTTGCTTAATTAATATGGCTACTTCGCCGGTGCTTGCAGTTGACCTAACTCAGCTTATTCAGTTTCAGAGTCAACAAATAGCGCAACACCTTGAAGTGATGAATCGCTTCATGACGGCGCACGTGACAAGGTGAAGGAAGACTGAACAGAGTACCTCGCATAGTTCAAAATGCACATCGCTGCACATCACTTACAACGTACCTGCAACACACTTATTTCTTGACAACGGCGTGGGAGTGACTATTTATAGGTTGTGCGCGACGTTGGTGCACACGTCGGACCCTGAGTTGGTACAATATGATGCCCTACTGCAGGCGCTTGCAAAATATTATGAGCATGGGGTACATGTAGTGGCTGCCCGTCACAAATTCTTTAGGTTGCGTAAGAAATAATGGCAGACATACCGCCAGTAATTGACTGAACTGCAAGGCCTTACTAGAGAGTCTAGAGTCAAATGTGACTGTGGCAAAAATTATAGTGATTGATACAGCAACAGAGACAAATGTGAACTTGAGTTTTTGGGATATGTCGTTAATAGCCAGGATGTTAACCCACTGCAGCCACATTAGCTTGCTATCTGTGACCTTCCACCCTCATAGAATGTGAGGGAATAGAATCTGTGTCAGGGAAGCTCTGGTATTACACCCGATTTATTCCTAACGCTGGTCAGATCACGGCTCCCATCCACCGCTTGCGCAAGAGTAATGTTTCTTTTGTTTGGCCGCAAGAGCTAGTCTTGACTCTATTCTCACGTTGTATCTCTCCAGCGCCAGCAGACTGCCCGTGCTAAAAACATGGTACAATGACTTTCCATTATTTAGGACAAAAATTAGATGATGACTCCTTGGCAGAGTTCAGTCTGCTCGGAATTACTCCTCCAAACTTTCTACCTGCTTTCCTCGTTTCCCTGGTGGTGTTTCTCCTCTGAGAAGGCCTTCAGTCTCTCTTAATATGTGGTCGCTGGCGATCTCACTGGTCGTGTGGCCTCTGTTCAACTGGTACTCAATAAGACTTTCAATGACATTTATGAAGACCTCCAGAAGGAGAATTAAATATAGAAATACAGCAGTTGGATGCAGTAGTCATTGACATTAGCCATACTCTCGTTTCCAGCTGGTGATTAAGTTACATTGACAGGATTTATTTATTAATTTATTGGAATTTAATTAAGGTAGATCACAGTTCTGGTAAAAATTGTCGCATAATGATATCAGTCACCGCGACGGTATCAACTAGCTTCCAATAAACATTGTGGGATAAGAGCATGCAATATGCATTTGGACTTGAGTACCTCGCAAAAGTACGGTGCTTATAGAGAAATATAAAGCTTCGCGACTTCGATGAGCTGAACAAAACAGAAGCTGGAGGCATATAGTGGGATACGAGGAGTCGAGAATTTCCACCTTTTCAGACCATGTTGGGCGTCGAATGCACCGACGTCCCAATGAGGTGTTTAACCCACACACTATAGAGTGTGTAGTTCAGGCTCGAGGTATTTCTGTGAACTTTTTTGTCTTTTCTTTTTTCGAACTACATCTTGGGTCCACCCATTCAGGTTACCATGCAACACCACCCAACGAGGAGGCGCAGTGGTTAGCGCATTTGACTCGCATTCAGGAGGAAGACCATTCAAACCCGCACCAGCCATCGTGATTTAGGTTTCCCGTGATTTCACTAAATCGCTTGAGGCAAATGCCGGGATGGTTCCTTTGAAATGGCACTGCCGACTTCCGTCCCCGCCCTTCCCTAATCCGATGGGACCGATGATCTCGCGGCCGGCCGGTGTGGCCGAGCGGTTGTAGGCGCATCAGTCTGGAACCGCGCGACCGCTACGGTCGCAGGTTCGAATCCTGCCTTGGGCATGGATGTGTGTGATGTCCTTAGGTTAGTTAGGTTTAAGTAGTTCTAAGTTCTAGGGGACTGATGACCTCAGATGTTAAGTCCCATAGTGCTCAGAGCCATTTGAACCATTTTGATGATCTCGCTGTTTGGTCACTTGCCCCAAACCAACCAACCAACCAACCATGCAACACGAAATAGGATCTTTAGTTAAACATTTTCGGTGACCAAGTGTTGTCCTTTCTTCTGCATCTTCATGGTGACTAGGTGAGTATGCTGTGGTTCCACCTGTCTTCCGTGATGAAAGAAACGATCTTCTGGGGCTGCTAGCGTACGTTCCTGGTTCGACCAACTTGCAAGCATCCTATTGCAACTCGACAGGCCTGCAGAACCACGCGATCTTAAACAGTATACATTTATCGGACTATTTGGAACAATGAATTAAAAGTAGCATTAAACATCCAAACAGCTGAATATCTCTGCGATGTCTAAACATCGAAGAGTGACTTCAGCTGGAAATGGCATCCCTGAGGAAACTTGTCGAAGCTCTTCTTCGATGAATTGAGGGTATTATCTCCAAACTATGGACCACGAAGAAGTGAGATGTGTTCTGGGCTTCATCGCTGTAGGTAGCAGTTCAGTAGGCAGTGGCGGCGGGAATGGATGGGGGCTGATCTATGGAGAGTCGAGACAAACATATGGTTCCTGAAGATTATCAGCAGTAATCATAATCTGGTTTTGTGATACCAACCAACATCACGTGGGTAAGTAAGGGCAAATACATCCATTGTACACTAAGTGACAAAAGTCATGGAATAGCGATATGCACATACGCAAATTGCGGTAGTTTTGCATACATAAGAAATGGGCACTGCTTTGGCGGGGCTATCATTTGTACTCAGGTGATCCATCTGAAAACGTTTCCCACGCAATTACGGCCGTACGACTTGAATTAACAAGCTTTGACTGTGGAATGGAAATTGGAGCTAGGCGCATGAGAATTCCATTTCGAAAAATCATATATTTCGAGATCCACAGTGTCAAGAGTGTGCCAAGTATACCCAATTGTGGGCACTACCGCCCACCACAGATGAAACAGTATCCGACGGCCCTCACTTAACGACCGACAGTAGCGGTTTTTTTGCATAGAGTTGTCAGTGCTAACAGACAAGCAACCCTGCGTGAAGTAACCTCAGAAATCAATGTGGCACGAACTACGAACGTATCCATTACAACAGAGTGGTGAAAGATGGCGTTAATGGGCTGTAGCTGCAGAAGACAGACGCGAGTACCTTTGGTAACAGTGCGACATCGCCTGCTGCACCTCTCCTGGGCTCGTAACCATAGCGGTTGGATGCAAGACGAGTGGAAACCCGTTGCCTCGTCAGATGGGTCCCGATTTCTGTTAGTAATAGCTAATGGTGGGGTTCGAGTGTGGCGACACCACGAAGCTATGTACCCAAGTTATCAACAAGGCACAACGCAAGCTGCTGTCCTCTCGTCCAATTCAACCGATAATTGACTAGAAATGGTTATGTTCGGCTACTTGGAGACCATTTGCAGCCATTCATGATTTCATATTCCCAAACAACATTGGAATTTTTATGGATGACAATGCGCCATATCACCCACCCAAAATTGTTCACGATTGGTTTGAAGATCATTTTGGACAGTTCCAGTAAATGATTTGGACCCCCCAGATCGCCCAAAATGAATTCCATCGAACATTTATGGGACTCAAACATAATTTCATGCACAAAAGCCAACACCAACAACACTTTCGCGGTTATGGACGGTTGTAGACGAAGTAGGGCTCGGTATTTTTACAGGAGACTTCCAACGACTTGTTCAGTCCATGACATGTTTAGCTGCTGCACTACGCCGGGCAGACGGAGGTCCGACACGATATTAGATGCAGCTCTGTGACCTTGTATGGAAGGGAAACGTGGACGATAAAGATGTCAGACAAGAAGATAATAAAACCTTTTGAAATGTCGTGCATCAGAAAATTTCTGAAGATTAAATGGGTGGATAAGATAACTAATGAAGAGGTACTGAAGCCAAATGGAGGGAAAAATATTTTCAGCACAACTAACCCAGTCCATGTCGGAGTTGCAAAGATGGATTTCACAATTATGACTTTCTTTCCGAAATGATGTGACAGTTCTGTCTAGAAACAGCAAAAGAGCAAATAAAGCCGCTGAAATGAAATGATAGGAATAGCTGAATATATCGTTTGAAGAAAAATTATAAACAGCGATTAATCAAAGCATACCAGATCACAAATGACAGGGTTTCGTACTATTCAGACAAATGGTGTGTTTAAATACCTTAAACAGATCCTGAGGCTAAAAGCTAATAAAACTGAACATAAGTAACATAATACGAAGCATTCCTTTTGTAGACTATAAAACCATTAGATACAAAAAAATTTCCTCCAATGAGTTAGGCTCAAACAGTGTAATGCAGTCATTTAAACACAGGGTATTAATACAAATGAAACCCTTTGAATGACGGAAGGGGCAGGGTGAAATTTAGTGGAGAATAAGTGCGTAGGATTCAGTACACCGTGTGAAAAAAAATTAGAAGAACAGACTACGCAAAGTTCTTTCGCGAAAAAATATCCATAAGCTGAGATGACAAAATTCATGGGTACATCTTAATATTGTGTCGGAACTCCTTTTACCCGGCGCAGTGTGGCAACTCGAAATGTAATGGGTTCAACAGGTCGTTGGAAGTCCCCTGCAAAAATACTAAACCATGTTGCCTCTGTAGCCAACCATAATTACGAAAGTGCTCACGGTGAGGAGTTTGTGAACGTAGTTACTGTTCCATTATTCCCACATATGCTGATTTTTGTAGCACTGTGGAGTAGGGGTAGCATCTTTGATTGGTAATCACAAAGTTCTCGGTCGCGGATTCGAAACCTGCCATCGCTAAAATTTTAACTAATAATCAGCATTGGCTGCTGAACACTTCCGGCGTAAGAAAACACCCTCGTTCTCCTAATGGCCTTATCAAAGAGGACGGAGGAGCGGACAGAGGTTCAGGGGATTCTCTTGTCCTTGGGGTGTGAAACAGCCCCTAAAGGCAGATGAATCAACAATGGTCAATGGCATGACGATGCAGAAGGTAATGGAAAACGCTGCATTAAAGACACATAGTATGTATCCACAGGAATGTGGCCTGTAATTGAAAAAGTTTGATGCTGATCTCTCCATTTAAAAAGATTCCGGAATAATTCCCCATTCGGATCTCCGACAGAGGACTGCCAATGGGGAGGTGACCTTGAGAAAAATATTGAATAACCAACGAAAGGATTCCGTTCTACGAGTCGAGGCTTGGAATGTCAGAAGGATGAATGTGGAACGGAAGCTAGAAAATCTGAAAATGAAAATTCAAATGCATAATCTCGATACAATAGGGGTCAGTGAAGTGAAATGGAAAGAAGACAAGGATTTATTCTCAGGTGAGTACAAGGTAATATCAACAGCAACAGAAAATAGTATAACGGGAGTAGGATTCATTATGAATAGGAAGGTAGGGCAGAGATAGCGTTACTGTTCAGAATTGAGTGATAGGTGGTTCTCATCAATATCGACAGCAAACCAGCACCGACAACGATAGTTGAAGTACACATACCGACGTCGCAAGTTGGAGATGTAGAGATAGAGAAAGTATGTGAGGATATTCAAAGGGTTATACAGTACGTAAAGGGAGATGAAAATCTAATAGTCATGGGGGACTGGAATTCAGTTGTAGGGGAAAGAGTAGAATACAAGGTTACAGGAGAATATGACGCGGAGTGAGAGAAAAGAAAGTTTAATTGAGTTCTTTAACAAATTTCAGCGAGTAATAGTGAATACTCTGTTCAAGAATCAAATGTTCAAATGTGTGTGAAATCTAATGGGACTCAACTGCTAAGGTCATCAGTTCCTAAGCTTACACACTACTTAACCTAAATTATGCTAAGGACTAACATACACATCCATACCCGAGGGAGGAATCGAACCTCTGCCGGGTTCAAGAATCACAAGAGGAGAAGGTATACTTGGAAAAGACATGCTGATACGGAAAGTTTTCAGTTATATTACATCGTGCAGAGACATTTTTTGTAAACTAAAGAAAGACGAAAGTGATAAGGAGTAGTAGAAAGGAGAATAGTGAGAACCTTAACATTAGGATTGATGGTCACGAAGTAGATGAAGTTTAGGAATTTTACTATCTAAGCAGCAAAATAACCAATGACGGACAGAGCAAGGAGGACATCAAAAACAGACTAGTAACGGCAAAAAGGGCATTCCTGGCAAAAGAAGTCTACTAGTATCAAACATAGGTCTTAATTTGAGGAAGAAATTTCTGAGAATCTACGTTTGGAGCACAGCATTGTATTGAAGTGAAACATGGACTGTCGAAAAACGGCAACAGAAGTGAATCTAAGCATTTGAGATGTGGTGCTACAGGCAAATGTTGAAAATTAGATGGAATGATGTAAGAAATGAGAAGATTCTCCGCAGAATCTAAGAGGAAAGGAAAATGTGGAAAACACTGACAAGAAGATGGAACAGGATGATAGGGCATCTGTTAATACTTCGGGAAATTAGCCCATGCTACTAGAAGGAGCTGTAGAGGACAAAAGCTCTAGAGGAAGACAGGGAATGGAATTCATCCAATAATTGAGGTGGTAGGTTACAACTGCTATTCTAAGATGAAGATGACGGCACAGGAGAGGAATTTTTGGCGGGCCGCATCAAACCAGTCAGAAGATTGATGAACCAAAAAAAAAAAAAAATTCAATGAGATTTGTGCTGGGCGACATTCGCACGAACTGTTCGGGATGTTCTTCAAACCAGTGACGAACAGTTGTGTCCTGATGACATAGTGAACTGTATCCATAAGAATTAAATCGTTTTTTGGGAAATGACTGCAAAAGGTCTCCATTTCCAATCAGTGTTCGGTTCAGATGTAGCAGAGAACCCAGTCTGTTCCATTTAAACACAGCCTACATCATTATGGAGCCACCACCAGGTTGCATATTGCCTTATTGACACCTTGAGTCCATGGATTCTTGGGCCACACTCGAACCCTATCAACAGTTGTTACAACCTGAAATCGGGACTCACCTGTCAGACCACGGTTTTCCAGCCGTCTACTGTCCAACCGGTATGGACACGATCGTAAGAGAGGTGCTGCAGGCGATGTTGTGGTGTTAGCAAAGACACTCGCGTCGATCGTCTATTACCATAGCCCACTAACGCCTATTTCGACCCACTGTCAGCCGGCCGATGTGGCTGAGCAGTTCTAGGCGCTTCAGTCCGGAACCGCGCTGCTGCTACGGTCGCAGGCTCGAATCCTGCCTCGTGCATGGATGTGTGTGATGTCCTTAGGTTAGTTAGGTTTAAGTAGTTCTAAGTCTAGGGGACTGATGACCTCAGATGTAAAGTCCCGTAGTGCTCAGAGCCATTTGAACAATTTGAGCCACACTGTCCTAACGGATACGTTCGTCCTATGCCTCACAACGATTTCTGCGCTGCTTTGCTTGTCTGTTAGCATTGACAACTATGCGCCAAAACCACCGCTCTCGGTCGTTAAGTGAAGGCCGTCGGGCACTCAGTTGTCCGTGGTAAGAGGTAAATCCCCAAATTTTGTATTCCGGGAACACTTTTGATTCTGTGAATCTCGAAATATTGAATTTCTTAACGTTTTCCAAAATAGTATGTCCCATACCTCTAGCTCCAACTACCATGCCGTGTTCAAGTCTGTTAATTCTTGTGGTGCCGCCATAATCACGTCGGAAAAATGTTTACATGAATCACCCAAGTACAAATGACAGCTCCGCCAATGCACAGCGATTTCATAATTTTTGAATCCGATATTAACGCCATCTGTATAACAGTATGCGTATATCGCTAACCCGTGATATTTCTGTCAACTAAATGTACATTGCACATGACTATTGTCGATTAGGAGGGAGAAAATAACTGTTCCGTGGTATTTAACGACTGTAGGACTCAACCGAGAAACAGGAAAAATCTGTGGATAGTTTTATACAGTGGGTCAGTAGCGAGTAACAAAATAATTCTTTTTTAAAATTCTGAGTATTAGTCGAAATGGTTCAGAAATATTAGAATGTGTTATGGATCGTTGCCTTTCGGACTTGAAAGAAAATACATCTCGCTAGCAAGAGAATAGGGCTACCTTACTTATATTTTCAAAAGAGACAACCAAGAATAAAACCAGGACAGCGGTTAGGCAAAAGAAAGCGGAAAGGGGCCAGGGAAAGAATGCTAAACATGTGTGGAACAAGAAAGGCGTTCCAAAATCCTCGCATCACTAGCAGTCGAGATGACAGGCATCTTATCCGCATGGCTATAACGGATCGTGCAGCCACGTCTCGATACCTGAATCAACAAGTGGGGACGTTTGCAAGACAACAACCGTCTGCACGAACAGTTCGACGACGTTTGCAGCAGCATTGACTGTCAGCTCGGAGACCACGGCTCGGTTACCCTTGACACTTCATCACGAACAGGAGCGCCTGCGATGGTGTACTCAACGACGAACCTGGGTGTACGAATGGCAAAACGTCATTTTTTCGGGTGAATCCAGGTTCTGTTTACAGCATCATGATGGTAGCAACCGTGTTTGGTGACATCAGGGTGAACGCACGTTGGAAGCGTGTATTCGTTATCGCCATACTGGCGTATCACCCGGCGTGATGGTATGGGGTGCCATTGGTTACACGTCTCGGTTCGCACTGACGGCACTTGGAACAGTGGACGTTACATTTTAGATGCGTTACGACCCGTGGCTCTACCCTTCATTCGATCCCTGCGAAATCCTACATTTCAGCAGGATAATGCACGACCGCATGTTGCAGGTCCTGTACGGGCATTTCTGCATACAGAAAATGTTCGACTGCTGCCCTGGCCAGCACATTCTCTATATCTCTCACAATTGAAAACGTCTGGTCAATGGTGGCCGAGCAATGGGCTCGTCACAATTCGCCAGTCACTACTCATGATGAACTGTGGTATCGTGTTGAAGCTGCATGAGCAGATGTACCTGTACACCCCGTCCAAGCTCTCTTTGACTCAATGCCCAGGAGAATCAAGGCCGTTATTACGGCCAGAGATGGTTGTTCTCGGTACTGATTTCTCAGGCTCTAGGCACCCACATTGCGTGAAAATGTAATCACATGTCAGTTCAAATGGTTCAAATGGCTCTGAGCACTATGGGACTTAACATCTATGGTCATCAGGTCCCTAGAACTTAGAACTACTTAAACCTAACTAACCTAAGGACATCACACAACACCCAGTCATCACGAGGCAGAGAAAATCCCTGATCCCGACATGTCTGTTCTAGTATAATATATTTGTCCAATGAATAACCGTTTATCATCTGCATTTCCTCCTGGTGTAGCAAATGTAATGGCCAGTAGTGTAAATGGCCGTATCTTTTGATTGCCATGAATTAGAAGCTTCAAATTTTTGCACCGAGAATGAATTGTAGACTGCCTATTCCTGAGACGTAGTGTTTCCAACAGTCCGACAGACAGACAACAAAGCGAACCTGTAAGGGTTCCGTGTGTATCGACTGAGGTACGGAAACCTAAAAGTATTGTACACGTGGTATTATACGTATATCACTGACAATAACACGCTTGTTATGAAACGATAGCTCCCATGGCGCAAAATCGAGGAGTCCTGTGATGGAGTAGTAATTGTGTATGTGCGCTACATTAGAGCAGAATATAATCGAACTGCAAATGTTGTTCGGCATGCCGAAAATAGAAACGTAATTATTGGGTGAAGAGAAAAATTACATCCCTTGGGGTAGTCCTTTAAAGCCCGAGGCAGGAAAATTTCACGTATATTGTATAGCGAAGAACAACGCAAAATTTCCGTTTTTTAGCATCATATCGTGAAATGGCGGTTTTTATTAAATGTCACGAAATTAGACATTTTTGGGCTTCTCGTGTAATAATAACATAAATCTCTAGGTGACAACATATTACTATTGGTAACTGATATTGAATGCGAAATTGGAGTTCTACTGTTTCTCTCAACATCGAAAGTTGCATATAATCATAAAATGACAGTTGATTTCGCAGGTAAAGAACAATGTCTTTAAATGCAAGCTCAAACAATAATAGCCTACACCTAACGCACTCCATTCTAGTAGCAGTTCTGGGCGCCGACGTGACATTTCCCGACACTTTCGGCAGATGTTTCGTACAAAAAGTGACGCTTTCTTGAGAATTATTTAATGAGATGTTTGAGTTGAACTAGATGTTTTCGTAGAAGACAAGCATAAATTTAGGACTATAATTTAGCAAATACGTAAATGAACATGGTGTCTGATCACCTTAACTTACGCATCGGGCTACGCAACAGATTATGCTGTCACTACAAAATGAATTCACAAAACAGTAAAAATGATGCAGAATAAATACTGAAGCAAACATGCTCATTGTTCTGTTTTACTGCGAGAAACACGTTTGCTTGACATCAGTGATTGATTGATAGAATCACCTGAGCGGCAGCCATGTTAATTTACGTGTTACTGAAGTTACTCCGTGATTCATGATTTTGGTATTGATACTGGCGTATTACAAAAAGGGTACTATTTGATGAGCAAATATACTGGAAAACATGACGTCGCTGAGAAATAATTACCTGTATTCCAAATTATAAGAGGACACTGCTTCATTCTCGTGGAAAAACGAATTTATGGCGACTAAGCCAGAAAGATTTTGAGAAATATTATGGCACGAATATTTCAGACAGAGGAGAAGGAAGCAATGAAATGCTCTGGGTTGTACCTTCAAATTAGACTATCATTTCTTATGGTCATAGGTTTATGTGAGTCTGTTTTCACAGCGCTTGTTTCATCCATGGGATGATATTGAACTCTTTTCATCCTGTAATGGTAAACAGTCGGCTATGTGCACCTCCAATGGTGTGCTATACCCAAGGACGAACGTAACTTTCGCACGATGTGTCACTGCCAAGTACCATAGCTCCATGAAACTTGGACCATGGATAGGAACAACGGAACAGTATAGTACAGAAAATAACTGAAAGAAATACTCAGTGAGTCGAACAGAAATGGCAATTTTATTCACTTCATCACACTGAAGTCAAAATGATTTTTAATTATTCCTGGACATTACAGGAGGCAAGACATGGTTCTTACCAGTGTGTGTTCACCATAGAGTACAATGTTTACCCTGTAATGTGCTCCTGTGGTGGACGGACGCAAGGCTAGAGGCTGGTAAGGAGTTCTCGTGGTAAGGCAACAGCCGAATAGTCGTTGGTGCAGGGGCACTTCTTTCAACACGTCCCCCCAACGCATCCTAGCAGTGCTCCATGGACGTCGGGGAAACGGACAGGCTAATCCATTCGCCGAATAACCTCTCGTTCCAAGAATTGCTCCATCTCCGCTGTTCGTTGCGGTCGCGCATTGCCATCCAGAAAACTGAAGTCCGGCCGAATGCGTCCTTGAAGAGACGCAAATGGCTATGGGGTTCAGCGGCAAAGTAACGTTGACCGTGTTCAAAGATTTGAAAGTCAGTACACTCATGCAACATTCTGGCCCTTTTGACAACGTATCCACGAAAATGGCGTCACCACTGCTCTAAAAGACTGCCATCGTGACTTTGCCAACACAAGGAACTGCCTTAAATTTCTTCTTTTTTTTGTTGATTTGGGATAGTGCAGATCCAGTGACAGCCTTTTTCTTTCCGACTAAAAGCGATGCACTCAGGCTCTATTAACCGTAATTATAAGCGACAGAAAAGAAGTTCCATTGGCCTCAAACTGCTCTAACGGTTAAGATAAAATAGGTTTTGAATCTTATGGTGTGTTGTGGGGAATTGTGGAAACTATCTTGGGCACATCTTTGAATTTCCATCGTTGCACACGAGCGTCCATGCTTACCAATGGCTGGAGATCAATTACGGGATTGTGATTATCCGATCTGCAGGAATGATGGTATCCGCGTGATTCACCATGTAGAGTGCAGTGGCTGTCACAGGGCACCCCGAACGTGGTTGATCACAAAGCTCGGTTTCTGCACTTCGTCACATTTTACTTTCTTTATACACCGCCTAACAATACTCCTATCCGCTGCATCAGTACCAATCACTGTACAAACTGACCATGGATATTTACCATCGATTCCTTTTCCCGCAATCAAGAATTAAACTGCAGCACTTAACGGGTGATAAGTGTTTCATCTCTTCTGACGATGTTCTACAAAAGCTTTGCACGATCAGTCTCCTATCGCTCAAGCAGTTCCGCACAGGGGGTCCTTCGTTGCTCTTTACGGTCTTCTGTAAGTGCTGAGGAACCTAGCAGTCACACAGCTTTGAGTACCTCTACCAGTTGACGAAGTTGTCAGAATGCCACAGAGACGTCCATTTGAGTAGGAAGGTATTTCATTGTGACCCGTCGATAACCTCGAATGAGATTATCAGCACGTTCCAACACTGCAGAAGCCACAGCTGTGCGCGAGCGGCCGGCACGCTGCAGGTTTGCGCGACCTTGTTGTGATGGTGACAGAAGCCTCGTCCAACGTCTTACTGCGCTTTTGTTCACTGCCATGTCTCCGTAGACATTCTGCAAGCACCTACGAATATTTCCGATGCTCTGTTTTGCTGACAAAAGAAAATCAGTGACAGTTCTCCGCTTCGAAGGCACCTCCGTTACAGACATTAGTTTGAAGGCTACGTATAGCGTCGCTATCTGCCCGAACTTCATGAAACTATAGCAGTAGCAGTAAGAATATTCCATGAAGTTCCGCAACAAATTCAGAATTTTTAAAAAGTGTCGCATTGCTTATTGAACGCCCTTCGTATTTGGGCATAAGAAGCAGCTTTTCACCACTATACAGATCGCTCACACAGCTCATCAACGCATAATGCACGAAGAATCGTGAAGTACATATGCTAATTCTTTATTTTCATCCATGAGTAGGAGATAATTAGTTACCGACAGCTTTCCTCAGGTAAACTGTCTTTGGTTTAACCATAACTGCGTATCAGCTTCTGAGTATCGCACCTGAGCAGACAACATCATACACTGAATTAATGAATAATTAATGGGGAGACGACGCAACGGCTACTTTACTTCGTCAGGTCGTTAGAAAAAAATTATTCCCTCGAAGTATTGTCGGTGTGATGATGTTTCCATTATGCAAAAAACCCTGAGAAAGGTGAGAGTAAAAGCTCATTCAATTTCCAGCCGAACTTAATTTTTGACAGTACTCTTACTCATTTAACTGTTAAATAACGTGGTCGTGATGTCTATTTGCATTCATATCCACTAGAATGCATGTACGTAGTGATTAGTCAGCTTTTATTCCATACTTGCATTTACGTCATCTGTCGGTAACTCAGTTTGTGTTCTCGTTGGAGGTCGTTGCTGACTTTATATGCAACTTTCTCCATCTTTGAAAAATGTGTGCACAAAGGCTTGAATATCACTGGTTTGTCGAGCTACTTAGGATTCAGTGTAAATTGTTTACCGCTTTTGTGCCCCGTATCTTTTAGCAATAACTAAATGAGCATATGTGGCAGCATACCATATCACACTGAAACGCGACATCCGATCTGGTGAATGGCGGTGATGGCTCAACACAGACGTTACCACCCAACTGTAACTAGATGCTCATAGTTAACGTAGAAATACCCACACATATTGAACGAAAAAAGGTAAACAATCCAATAATCTAAACTTCAAGGGAAAATTTATAACATTACGTTCTAAATCTGTGTCCAATATTTCCACTAACATCTACTGGGTACAATCGTGTACATAAGATCGTAACATGGTTATGTGGCAGGGTCAGGCGATTTGACAGGTAGTTTCCAAGTTACAACGCCGCAGGAGCACCTTGGATTCCATTAACACAACTGGTTACTGCGTGGCTGGTCGTACTAATGCACTGACGCTGGCCGTAATGGCGAAATGCTTCACCAGCTGATTGACACAGTGAGCGCGTTTACGATAGCAGTGGCTTGAGCCGGCCACCCTGCTACATGAGTGTCTTCCTAGTCACTGTTTCAAGAAAAAAGCGCCAGTCCAGGCAAATAATGAACATGAAGATGGTGTTGTTTTTGTTGTTGTTGTTATTGATGATGATGATGAACAGTGTGTGGCATTTAATTTGCTATGCAATGTATTCTTATTTCTAGTTTATGTGGGAAGTCGGACTTGCAATGTTCAGTGCAGACTCATCGTAAGTAAAATAAATTTCTTTATTTCCCTCCCTGATCACAAAACTGTTAGGTCCTTAGACCACCAATTTCGGTCATCTACAGCCTTCTTCAGATCTGCAGCAAAACGTGGGAGGAAACAAATACAACTAGTTGATTGTCTACGTATTAATAAAATAGGCCATAATGAAAAGTATAACTGACATACATGTGGAAAAATTACGCTTTAAATAAGACGAGGCATACTTGCTTTAAAACATGCCACAATACAATGAAACCGTAGTGGCCTCGTCAAAAGATAAACACAAAATCAGCTTAGCATTGTCGCGCATATTTAAAATACTGTGTATACTAGGTCACCGTGCGGCGGTGCCGTCTTGTTAACAGCGCTACGCTTCATAACAAACTGATGTACCATAGCCACAAGAGGCTTGTGTCGTAAGCCGCCAGCTCATGCCATCTTCCACGACATAAGAAAAAGCCTTCTTCTGCTAATGATTCCCTGATTCTTTCGTCTACCTTGAAAGGTCTCTGTTGGACTCCTTTCATGTCAGTTTCTAAAATCTGTTGTCATTTACGGCATAAATTCCTCTTCTAAATTTACTGTGGTGTTTCTGACTATCTGGGAGGAGACTGAGCAGTGAAACGTGTTACTTTTACACATAAACAAGAACGATCTGTCACACTACTACACTTTAAAGCACAGTTTATAAGTAATTCATGTCACACAGTCTCATACGGAACCTACATCCGCTTTCTATTATATACTGTATATGATAAGATACTGTCATCCCCCTTTCCTTCTGTGTGAGAGTATGAATGAGCAAATGTATTTCTAGTTGCATGCTTGATGGTAGCAGACAAGCCTTTCTGCTAGAGAAAAGTAGGACCAACGTCGGAACAGGTAGCTACGCTTTCTAAAAGCAAAGAGGTTTCTATTCTTAGTATGGTCCTGTCCGTCCCTTGTCATGTTGGTATAGGAAGCTGCCTCTCTGGTCACTTCCGTTTGTATCTGGGAAGCACGCTTGGTAGGAGCGCAGGTCAGTTTGTCCGCGGCGAGCGTCTGAAGTGGTAAGATTCCGGCTAAGCGCGTGTCTGCTAAGTTCGTAGGACAATGGATTTCTTAAGATCAGCCTAACTGAAAATTTAATCACCTTTATTTCAGGTTTAGCTCTAAAATATCTAATGTTATCTTAAATTGCAACGCAGTGTAATTCGAGTGTGAAGTTCAGAATGTATTCCGGTAGTTGCTTTGTCACTACTTTGTGAGTAAAGTGGAACCACGTGTTGATCAGTAACTCTAACTAAGATCATCAATCTTAAATGCGAATGTGCGTGAGATTATAACGTCTCGTCTTGACAATATTTTTCAACATAGCAACTTTTCTTTATGCTCAACCCACGTGGGGTGTACTTTGTGAGACCAATACCACGTGCTTATACAATTGTTTGCCCCATCAGGTTAATAGTAAGACGACAGTAACTAGTTCGAGGTTTTTCTTTTGTAAATTGCTTGTCGATCTAATTTATTTTAATTATCAAAATTATTGTGGAGTTACACTCTTTGTGTAAACCAAGCTGACCACGCAAAGCATGTGGTGTAATCATCAAAGTAGCCCTCAGCTATTCATTTCTGGAAGATTTCACAGAGAGTTAGTATGAATTTAGTATACCAATGTGTGTGGTAATTTCATGACGGACAGGATTGCGCTACGAACGTAACTTCTTTGGGTGAAAATTGAATCGGTTGGTTGTGGTTAATTTCCTCTTGCATATGTTTCAACGTTCTTCGTGTGTTATTTTATGAATGCAGTGTTGTATGTAGTCTCCCAATCTTGGCTCCATATTTGATGAGTTCCATAAGATTACAAACTCACATTGTCACAATCCTAAATAAGGCACCAGTTTAGTTATGAATCAAGTTTAATATGCTGAAATTTCAATGATCAATGTTAAAATAAATTTCCAAATATAAACTGATTTATTTCTTTTTATTTCAATTCTCTTTATATATATATATATATATATATATATATATATATATATATATATATATATATATATATATATATATATATATATATCACTGGTTGTCGTTTGACTATTAAAAGATTATAATTAATGTTAGTCTGGTTGGGAATTTGGTAAGCTAGACTGGATACCTGGTGAAACAGTTGCGCAGTGATGCAAGGTTAAAATCCCCAGACAGCTCACAGCTTTTAAACCGCTTTTATTGTCTATCAGCACCGCTTTCAGAAGAAATTAAAGCAACAACATTACAACCTTTGGCCGAAAGCGAAATATGTAGGGAACTCGTATTTTAAACAAATGCTACAGCTAATGGTTTTCTGTAAATTATGTCACGTACCCTTACGATTGGCTAAAGGAACGGATAATAAACAGTAGGCAAACATACTCTCATCCAGAAAAATAGAAATAGTGAAGAACGAATGAAAACCATTCCAATGAAATTTCAGGTAAAATGTCCCAGAAAACAGAGAACTGTTCCAGAAAAATCTAATGTTAGACATGGGTTTCAAGTTAAAAGAACCCTCAAACAGCGAGTAAAACGTAAGCTGAAAGGGGTGTATGAGAAATTTGATGGCTCTTGACTATACGGGATTGATGTTGATAACTGTTATAAATACCATATCTGGCAACCCGGCCCCTCTTATAAAGTAAGGTTTTATTGGGCATTCATAGCCACGCAACACAACTGCTTTGGAATTGCATTTACAAGAAATTAATCATAGTATAGGGAGCATTGAGAATAACATGCCTGCTCTCTACTTGACAGAAGGACTTCAAATTTCTAAAACATAAAACAAGATCCTGCAAAACTGCTCAATAGACAAAGCAATCTTATAACAAACGCCTAATTTGCTTTGTTTGATGATCTTCTGTATTAACCAATGAACGGCTCGCTTAAATATGTATTGCATTCTATCTTCATCTAGTATAGAGAGTGCTTCACGTATTTGCTTCCTTTTCTTACACTGAGCGTATAACTCTCGTGCTTACTTATCCCTTTACTGTTTATATAACATATTTCATTAACTAGGTAATCTTATTAATTGATTGGTATGGCGTTTCTTCATTCTGGCGTGTCACATGGTAAAGGGGCCCTCTGGCAATGAAGTTCCTCTGGCCACTTCTCGCCTATGCGGCATTCTGGCGGCCACGCCACCAGAGGGTGTTGATTACTTACTACAGTCTATTGTTCCATCGATTTGTCTTCTTCATTTTTTTCATTTTTATGTTATTCTGTTACCTCTATAACTTGAATTATATTTTTATCAAAAATTCTCTGCAAGAGCTTATCACAATATTGCCACTTAAGTATTTAATATCTTGCAATCTAACTTTGGTAAAATTTTTAATTCATTGCGTTTTATTACTCTAACAACTTATACATATGAGAGCGGCATACTAAGCTGCTGCCAGCCCGCCCCCTTCGGGGGAATTGAAATTCAATAAAGGAAAAAAATGTACATATGACAAGCCCACTATAGACCTTATCTATATGTTCTCCTTTTTACTCTATATCGTACAGTTGTAATGATTGACAAATGAGTGTACTGCGCAGTAGCGACATCTAACGATCTTACGACACTAAAAGCTTCTGGCTTCTGTACAACAGTTTGCTTTGAACAGTTTTTTTGGTCATCAGTATACTGACTGGTTTGATGCGGCCCGCCACGAATTCCTTTCCTGTGCTAACCTCTTCATCTCAGAGTAGCACTTGCAACCTACGTCCTCAATTATTTGCTTGACGTATTCCAATCTCTGTCTTTCTCTACAGTTTTTGCCCTCTACAGCTCCCTCTGGTACCATGGAAGTCATTCCCTCATGTCTTAGCAGATGTCCTATCATCCCGTCCCTTCTCCTTATCAGTGTTTTCCACATATTCCTTTCCTCTCCGATTCTGCGTAGAACCTCCTCATTCTTTACCTTATCAGCCCACCTAATTTTCAACATTCGTCTATAGCACCACACCTCAAATGCTTCAATTTTCTTCTGTTCCTATTTTCCCACAGTCCATGTTTCACTACTATACAATGCTGCACTCCAGACGTACATCCTCAGAAATTTATTCCTCAAAGTAGGACCGGTATTTGATATTACTAGACTTCTCTTTGCCAGAAATGCCTTTTTTGCCATAGCGAGTCTGCTTTTGATGTCCTCCTTGCTCCGTCCGTCATTGGTTATTTTACTGCCTAGGTAGCAGAATTCCTTAACTTCATTGACTTCGTGACCATCAACCCTGATGTTAAGTTTCTCGCTGTTCTCATTGCTACTACTTCTCATTATCTTCGTCTTTCTCCGATTTACTCTCAACCCATACTGTGTACTCATTAGACTATTAACTCCGTTCAGCAGATCATTTAATTCTTCTTCACTTTCACTCAGGATAGCAATGTCATCAGCGAATCGTATCATTGATATCCTTTCACCTTGTATTTTAATTCCACTCCTGAACCTTTCTTTTATTTCCATCATTGCTTCCTCGATGTACAGATTGAACAGTAGGGGCGAAAGGTTACAGCCTTGTCTTACACCCTTCTTAATAGAGCACTTCATTCTTGATCGTCCACTCTTATTATTCCCTCTTGGTTGTTGTACATATTGTATATGAACCGTCTCTCCCTATAGCTTAACCCTACTTTTTTCAGAATCTCGAACAGCTTGCACCATTTTATATTGTCGAACGCTTTTTCCAGTTCGACAAATCCTATGAAAGTGTCTTGATTTTTCTTTAGCCTTGCTTCCATTATTAGCCGTAACGTCAGAATTGCCTCTCTCGTTCCTTTACTTTTCCTAAAGCCAAACTGATCGTCACCTAGCGCATTCTCAATTTTCTTTTCCATTCTTCTATGTATTATTCTTGTAAGCAGCTTCGATGCATGAGCTGTTAAGCTGATTGTGCGATAATTCTCGCACTTGTCAGCTCTTGCAGTCTTCGGAATTGTGTGGATGATGCTTTTCCGAAAGTCAGATGTCGCCAGACTCATATATTCTACACACCAACGTGAATAGTCGTTTTGTTGCCACTTCCTCCAATGATTTTAGAAATTCTGATGGAATGTTATCTATTCCTTCTGCTTTAATTGACCGTAAGTCCTCCAAAGCTCTTTTAAATTCCGATTCTAATACTGGATCCCCTATCTCTTCTAAATCGACTCCTGTTTCTTCTTCTATCACATCAGACAAATCTTCACCCTCGTAGAGGCTTTCAATGCATTCTTTCCACCTCTCTGCTCTCTCCTCTGCATTTAACAGTGGAATTCCCGTTGCACTCTTAATGTTACCACCGTTGCTTTTAATGTCACCAAAGATTGTTTTGACTTTCCTTCCGACAAAAACATCCTTTTCAATGTCTTCACATTTGTCCTGCAGCTATTTCGTCTTAGCTTCCGTGCACTTCCTATTTATTTCATTCCTCAGTGATTTGTATTTCTGTATCCCTGATTTTGCCGGTTTGTACCTATGTTTTCCTTCCCAATTTCTGTGATGGCCCTTTTTAGAGACGTCCATTCCTCTTCAACGGTACTGCCTACTGCGCTATTCCTTATTGCTGCATCTATAGCGTTAGAGAACTTCAAACGTATCTCGTCATTCCTTAGTACTTCCGTATCCCACTTCTTTGCGTATTGATTCTTCCTGACTAATGTCTTGAACTTCAGCCTACTCGTCATCACTACTATATTCTGATCTGAGTCTATATCTGCTCCTGGGTACGCCTTACAGTCCAGTATCTAATTTCGGAATCTCTGTCTGACCATGATGTAATCTAATTGAAATCTTCCCTTATCTCCTGGCCTTCTCCAAGTATACCTCCTCCTCTTGTGATTCTTAAACAGGGTATTCGCTATTACTAGCTGAAACTTGTTACAGAACTCAATTAGTCTTTCTCCTCTTTCATTCCTTGTCCCAAGCCCATATTCTCCTGTAACCTTTTCTTCTACTCTTTCCCCTACAACTGCATTCCAGTCGCCCATGATTATTAGATTTTCGTCCCCCTTTACATACTGCATTACCCTTTCAATATCCTGATACACTTTCTCTATCTGTTCATCTTCAGCTTGCGACGTCGGCATGTATACCTGAACTATCGTTGTCGGTGTTCGTCTGCTGTCGATTCTGATTGGAACAACCCGGTCACTGAGCTGTTCACAGTAACACACCCTCTGCCCTACCTTCCTATTCATAACGAATCCTACACCTGTTATACCATTTTCTGCTGCTGTTGATATTACCCGATACTCATCTGACCAGAAATCCTTGTTTTCCTTCCACTTCACTTCACTGACTCCTACTATATCTAGATTGAGTCTTTGCATTTCCCTTTTCAGATTTTCTAGTTTCCCTACCACGTTCAAGCTTCTGACATTCCTCGCCCCGACTCGTAGAACGTTATCCTTTCGTTGATTATTCAATCTTTTTCTCATGGTAACCTCCCCCTTGGCAGTCCCCTCCCGGAGACCCGAATGGGGGACTATTCCGGAATCTTTTGCCAATGGTGAGATCATCATGACACTTCTTCAATTACAGGCCATATGTCCTGTGGAGACACGTTACGTGTCTTTAATGCAGTGTTTTCCATTGCCTTCTGCATCCTCATGTCGTTGATCATTGCTGATTCTTCCGCCTTTAGGGGCAATTTCCCACCCCTAGGACAAGAGAGTGCCCTGAACCTCTAACCACTCCTCCGCCTTCTTTGGTAAGGCCGTTGGCAGAATGAGGCTGACTTCTTATGCCGGAAGTCTTCGGCCGCCAATGCCGATTATTCATCAAAATTTAGACAGTGGCGGGGATCCAACCCGGGACCGAGGACGTTATGATCATGAATCAAAGACGCTACCCCTAGACCACGGGTTCATCTTTGAACTTTGGCCCAGTATATACCGTACTTTAAGTATGTGCAACTATACTAAGCTGATTTTGTATTTATTTTTTGACGCTGCCACTATGGCTTCGTTATATTAGGACTTGTTTTAAAATACCTATGTCTCATCATATTTAAAGAACTGTCTTTTCGCATGTATGGTATTAATACTTGTCATTACGCCTATTTTATTACGCGTAGACAGTCCACCAGGTGTATTTCTGTTTTTTACCAATGTTTTGCAACAGATCTAAAGATGGTCATTGCTGGCCGAAGTCGGTAATCTAAGGACATAAGAATTTTGTGATCATAGACGGAAATAAATAAATTTATTCCACACTTTCCGGATCACTGTTCTATTCGCGACTACGACGCAGCTTGTGAAGCAATCGTTGTAACAATTTCATAATAACTCAACCTAGAACTCAATACACCTAGAATTAATATATAAAAGGCTTATGCTTCCACTTTTTGAAGTTCATGTTTTCTCCAGCCCATGTTTTTTTCCTTATTTCACTTAAGCACTTCACGCCTCATATACAGGGTGTAAATTTTAAGTTGACAAAGCAGAATAACTCGAAAAATAAGCTTCACACGAAAAAATGTGTAGAATCCAAAGTTGATTATTTTCGAGGGGGACGTCACTCGTTAGTAAGTAGGATGTTTGGTTAGTTAGTTAGCTAGTCAGATGATTTGTTTGATAATTGAAATTTGTGTAGCCTCATGACCACGAAACAAACAAACAAAACTTATCCGAATCTGCGGAAAATATTAATATTTGGATCAACATCTGTGAAACTCTGATTCCTCTCTCTCAAACCCCACAGTATGGGGAGAGAGGGAGAGTTTTAGTCTCAGCGAATCAAAAATTACGAAGTAAAAAGTATTTGTTATTTATCCGTAACCATTTTCCACGCAAAAATAAGAACACGGATTTTTTCTTGAATTACAGCGCCAACTACTAAGAATAAAAAAAAGCTTAAGACAAAATGTAAGTTCCCATTTGAAATTTTAAAGTTTCCTCCCGCCCCACCACCATGGGGCTGGGGGGGGGGGGGGGTGGGCTGATTTTAGCACTGGCACGCCTCGAAAATAATCAACTTTGGATTCTACACATTTTTTCGTGTGAAACTTACTTTTCGAGTTATTCTGGTTTGTCAACTTAAAATTTACACTCAGTGTATTCATCTTGTCACGGTAGTATTTTTATAAATGACTTTTCAGACTATAGCGTTACATCTTTGTCTACATGTAGCACACCATACATACACTCTTTATAATTTCCTGTTAAACTTTACCTTTGTAACCTGCACAGACTGAGCTCACACTAAGCCACCATCCATGGAGATTATAAGTTTTTTAGTTTTCTGCAGTAACGTTACGTGTCTATCACGCAAAATGTCGCCAGCCAATCCCGTCACTCAACTCTCCATTACACCGTCATTCCATTATTTTCATCTCTTTGTTACTCTGATCTCCCACCGATATTAATTTCCCTGGGCAAAGCATTTTAATTACATACAAACATTTTCACACGCCCCATCGGTTCATAAAGACTTAGGCTTTCGTTCAAATGAATACGTTTCCTATATCATCTTACTGCAGTGTTCGTTTCTAACCCATCTCGAAAGACAGCGTTTTCAATGGACACTGAAATCCAATCATTTTCCTAGTTGATTAGAAACGCGAATGGAGTCACCGGACTTTCCACCCATAAGATGAGAGAGCAGTAAGTGCAGTATCAAGACAGACAGACAAACAGAAAGACACAGATAACTAATTACGGATTTTTTCTGTGCAAAGAACAAATGGCTGATATAACGTCACGAATGCGTTCACTGATATGAAGCGTGTAGTGATACATTCCAAAGTTCTCGTTAGAGATGTTAACAGGACAAACATAATATTGTGTCGCTAGAGGGGATGTCCACGTGATATGTAGTAGTCAATGTCATTGACAGTTTACTTTAACACTATATTCTGCTGAGAGGTTCCACGATCTCTGTAATCCTTCCTCTTACTGTTAGTGACTGTGGGACGTTTTGCAATTTAATGGTGCAGACAGAAAGATGTCCAGCTAGTACTATTGGCGCTATATCACCGACCTAAACCATAAGAAAGAAAGGATGAAATGTCAGGTTTTGCTAATTAGAGACGGACCAAGAGTTCCTATAGGATGAGAATGGAGAAGAAAGACGGCCAAATCCTTTTCATATGAACTAACCCGTACCCTGCTAATCCTACCTTATCCGCTTGAGGAAAACACCAAAAGCCAAATTTTTATGGCTGGAGCTACTATTCTCTCTTCTCTCGAAACTGAAACAAAAGGAAGAGTAGACCTAAACGTTCCGTATACTACCAGATCATAAGATTTGTTTGGGGAAGGATGTAAAAGGAAATCATTCGGGTCATTTTCAAAGAAACCATTTGAACATCTGGCTTAATCACTTTAAAAATTCCGAAGAAAACGTACCCTGTCAGTCCAAAAGTTTCGCCACTGAATGAATAAAAAATAGAGAAACGTTAATGCTCTTCGCTCTCTACTTCACATACTTGAGTACAATGGACATAATGTTCATACAACAACGTGAAACTGTGAAATATGTCCTTTCCTGTGTTTTGCACATTACCTTCAATGACGGTTATGTCATCAAAACGTTGACTCTTCATGTGAATTTCTGCACTTTGTCGTTTAGTGGTAGGTTCTTATTGATGACGACAAGTCTTGTCACCCATGATGATTTTTTCCAGAGAAGAAACGTCCGCGGTTTGCATCTCAAAAGAAGTCACGACAGACGTGCATGGATCATTGTTTTTGTTCGGGAGCCAATGTGTGCAGCGCAAACTTTGCACAAACTTTTCTATTCTTAATACATTCTGGTAAATCTCTGGACCACTATATTTCGAGATGTTGCTCCATTACAATTTGTGACACAAAAACGTTGCCACACTGCTGTCGCACGTCCGCTACTTAACACTTTCTGCTGATAGCTGACTCCTCGAAAACACGCCTGTTGTTTAAAGTCGTTAGTTCAAACTGCCACAGTAGTTACTGCGCTGACGTCGTTTCTGGGCCAGGAACAAAATCAGTCTCGAAACTTTTTGGACGGACGGTGTGAATCTGGATACGTGAGTGCTAGTTTGAACTATGGCTCTCTCAACTGTGAGTCGCTTGTGTTACAACTACATCGCTTCCTGAGTTCTCGAATGCAAGGACAGTATCACTTCGCTATGAAGAACACTTCACGTTAAGTTGTATCGAGTACCACGAAAATTATGACGTTTAGAGAAATACCAGTATGTGAGCCGTGCTGCAAATCGACAGGTTGTGTCAAGCCACAGTCTAACATAACAGTGGCAACACTCTGTCTGCGATAGCAGCGCGCCAAGTGGCCAACAAGTGACACTTCAGAGTGCGATATCGGATGAATGCTCATTCTAACGTTTATATTGATTTGTAACAATAGCGGGGGAAAGTAGTGCCTTAAAAATCTACAATAATTGAAGAATGACACCACATTTCTCATTCTGTGCTTTCCTACTGATCATGGGAAGTATGAAACGGTAGATTACAGGACAATTCATTTAAGATTCTCTTTTGAATATACAGATATTAAAGAATATCGTTTTCGTTTCATAACAGATATTTCCAATAAACATTAAAACATCTAATGCTTTGCAGAAAGAATTCATACATCTACTCAACAACACGAAGTTTTGCTTGCTTCGCTTCCAGCCCTATCAGTGAATGTGGAAGTAGGAAATCTGTATGAAATGTAATACTTTTATTATTTAACGTACCATATAAGCTGTAGGGGAAATCTCACAGACGTCTTAATAAAAGTCAAAAACCAATAAAACTGTTTCCCGACATAGAAGAATGCAAATTCACAACTGTTGCTACACCTGAGTCACAAACGGCAAGCATTTTCAGCATATTCACCTTGGAAGCAAAATTAATTACATTTACAAAAATATTCGTGTGTCAGAAAGTCGAGTTAAGTGTAAAAATGGGCGAATGAATAGACTTGATAAATTTTTTTTTACATGTCAAGTAATGTGCCTGTGCTAATAAGAACAGACAACAACAGAAACATATATTTCTCATGTAAGAAATAAGTTTAATATTATCTTGCTATCAGCGGAGTAAGTTGCAATTGCGCACGTATTAGAGAGCATTTCTTCACGAATAATTTGTAGCTTACGCCATAGAATCATTGAAAATGGACTGCATTACACTTATTTCACGATAGTTCATATCCTTGGTAATTCAGTAATATATGGGATGCAAAATATTAAATTACATCATTAATGAAGTAGAGAATCAAATAAAACATACGTTACCCTTACGTCACATGTCACTGCTTTCTCACCGTTTGGAGCCCTGGTGTCGCTCCAGCTGTCAAACTTTAACAACTTCCACACTAGAGAGTCTCGCGACTGTATGTATTAGATTGTGGTAAAAGTCTTAATAGTACTCATCTTCGGTCAGAGGGGCTGACGAGCGGCCTGATGTAACGCGCCGGCAGTGGCCTCGTTCTCTTGAAGTTCAGTTGTGGGACCATGAGACTGGTCGAGGAGCAGAGCAAGGATGGAGTCGCAGTTTCACTCGGTGTTGGCTCGGGTGGCCTAATATTCTGGATCCGTGGTTCGTTGCTGCAATCCTTCCTGATGTACACGAGGTGTGCTGGCCGTGGCGACTTGGACGGATCAGAGTGGGACCGTCTGCAAGAAGCTAGCCACATGCCATCTATCGACGCAGTGGCGTTGTTAGTGACAGCGGCTAGCACAGAGGGGTTGCTCCTGCTGCCGTGGGAAGGCGACCCTCACACCGACGTCCACCTGCGTTTTCTAGCAGCTTGCCAAGTTTTATTACGGGTGAGCACGTTTTGGAACTTTCCCGGCTATTGACGTCGTTGCGTAGCACGTTATAATCTTGGTGCAAGAACGTTTACTTTGTGATCGATTCTTTCAGTCTCTTCACTAGTTTTAATCGAAGGTGTAGTGTATTCTGCTCCTCGTGTTGCTGGCAGGTGTAGATCTGACTTTTCTAGGGCTCTCTCCCATTTCACACGCACACACACACACACACACACACACAAACCTAAAATCTAAAACCTACTGTCACTCTCTCTCTCTCTCTCTCTCTCTCTCTCTCTCTCTCCCTCTATCTCTCCCTTCTCTCCCTTTCACACCACACACACACACACACACACACACACACACACACACACACACACACACACACACACGCAATAAAAATAAAAATAAAAAATTCACAGACACCTCTCAAAGAGTCACAACTGCCAGGAACACGTTCAACTGTTCCACTGACAGCCATCTTGTTTTTAAACCTTCAACTGTTCCACTGCCCACCATGTTTGTTTATACAGCTGGTAAACAGTGAAAGAGTGACAATGACAGTAGCAACTCAATATATAGTGTTTGACAGTGATGAAAATGAGGAAAAAGAAAATGTAAGTGAAACATTATGTAAATCTACACACACACACACATACACACACACAAACACACATGTACACACACATAGTAGAATTAATTAATTTCAGACATAGAAATAACAATTTTCAAATCGTAGTTTTGGCTTAAACAATTTATCTACTTTAAGGTGTATGTCGTTGCAGATGACAAACTGTGGAACTAAACAGTCACTGTAGAAACACAACATATCAGAAACACCACACCATCTAGTAAAAAGGTATGAATTCATAATTTATGTGTTCTTTCAAATATCTGTAATTACGATTTAAAAACTAATAGTTACTTGTACACAAACACTGAAGACGCTGCAACTGCAGTGAAACATGTTTAGGTTAAAAAATAAAATTGTGTTTTGCCAAAGGCAGACCTTACGTTATTTCTTAGTTTAATTGTACAACTCAGTTTCTCTTAGTAGTTCTGACTTTGCAATAATGTTTTTAAGAACACTTCCCTTTCAAATATTTTTTGTGCTTCATAAAACGATTTTACAATGCGCCCACCCCACCCACGCTTGTGCTTCGTCTGAATGGGCTGCCCCATAAGGATAATTTCTAAGAGATATTTACGAAATGATTCTGCTCTCTTTTGTTATGTTTACGAGAGCTGCCTTTGGCTTGGCACAGTAATTTAGGGTGCAGTAAGCCCTAACTGTTGTTAATGTGGTGAAGTAGTTTCGCGTGGAAAGAGTTAGTTATAAAAGGACTTTCTTATTACGCTATTAATTTGAAGGTTCCTTGATCTCCTATCCGCTTATTATTTAATCGTTGACCCTAAAGAATCACAAAGGTTCCGCCTATCCTTTAGTTCAAATGCAAATGCACCTGCATTGATTTAAATCATTTGGGTTCAAAGTGAAGTTTAAGTTTTTCTAAATTTCTTGTCATGTCTGAATTTTTCAGTTCTTGTCTAAGAGCATGTGCGTTCGTTGAATATCGGACACCTTGCTCTCAAATTTTTCATTGCTACCAACCGGTTTTGTTGGCAATTATCTTGAAGTTTGCGTTTTGCTCGCCGCTTCGAACACAAGCGCCAAAGAGATTCTTGTGGTTAATAGCAGTATCTAAGGCGTAAATCTGAGCGGTTCTTACTCGCGTCGTAATGGTATTTTCGCACGCATTTTAGAATAATGTCCCAGGTCCTTGACCAGGTTAGCATGTGAAGAGTCCCAACCAGCCCGTGATGCGGAAATTGAAAGTTATTCCATATGACTTCAGTTGACATTTGTCATTGAATCATCTTCTATATATCTGTATTAAAAATTTGTCACGAATGGTGTTCAAGCCTTGTTTGCCAAGGGCTTCCAGTCCCAAGACAATCAAGCGGCAGGCCGCGAATCATTATTAAACAGACTGCTGACTTAATTCAGCACTACATCTGCTTATTAAGTGTAATGTACAAACCTTTTACTGCTTTTACATAGTTCTCTTTGCTAGTATATCCTGTGCAGCCCCTTTGGTCTCTGTGCATCTGTTGCGGAAGAGATTATCGACATTATCCCCATCAAGTAACATTACCTTAGAAACTGAAGACTGTTGACGTGGGAGCGGGATATTAAGCTCAGTTCCCGTTGCCAGGGAGTAGGGAGAAATGGGATGGGAAGTAACGGGGCTGAGGGGTGTTCTTTACGAAATAAAGCAGCAAAATGCCGTAGCCGTGACAAGCGGAAGCAACGGCGACCACTGGTGCGGTTTTTCCAGTATGTTTCACGGGCTGCCTGATGGTCGTTTTGTACCGTTTTTCGCTCAGCTACGATACGGAACGCCGCCAGACGGATCATATTGCCAAAACGTCATAACAACAACAGAATCACATAAAATAAATTCCACATTGCATCTGGATGAAGTAACGCATATCGCTACGGTCGGTTACCGCGTTTGACAGGTTGAAAATCTGAACGCCACTGAAAACATTTGCAGCACCTGTCATAGGTTTATGCAAGCTACAGCAGTCAATATAGTGGCACTGGCACTGCGTTACTGATTACATAATTCTGGCTCGTTAAACGTAATGTGACGTTAGTGGGATATGTTGATCGTCGTCATTGTTTTTGTTGTGTGTTAGAGCTGCACATCGTTAAGCTTATTAGATGCTAATATATTAGGACGCGAGGAGCAGTTATTAAACAAAAAGAAAACTGCCCCACTCGTTCTTCCTCTTTTCCTTACGTCCTGATTTCGGCGAGCGTTTGACTTACCCTGCAGGCGGGAGTTTAATAATATTCACGACTGCTATACTGGCATTTATTAGACTGAGGTGGCAAGTCGTTGGATACCTTCTAATATCGTTGGTTGGCTGGGGGAGGGACCAAACAGCGAGGTCATTGGCCTCATCAGATTAGGGAAGAATGCGAAAGGAAGTCGTCGGTGCCTTTTCGAAGGAACCATCTCGGCATTTGCCTGAAGCGATTTAGGGATATCGTTGGAAACCTAAATCAGGATGGTCACATTTGGACTTGAATCGTACGAATATCTTGTAGGACCTGCTTTTGCCCAGCGTAGCAGTACAGCACGTCGAGGTGGCATTGACTCCTATTGAGCCATATTGCCTATGTAATAGTCTATTATTGCGGAAATGTTGCTCGTGCGAGATTTTGCCCACGAACTGACTTATGTACCATAAATGTTCAGACATTCGTGTCAGACCGTCTGGGTGGCCAAACCATCCGCTCTAATTGTCCAGAATGTCCTTCAAATCAGCCGCTAAAAATTGTCACCTATAAAGATTCCAGCGTTGTTTGGAAATGTGAAGCCAATGTATAGCTCCGAATGGTATCTAAGTACGAAAACATCACCAGTCAATGATCGTTTATATTCCATGTAGACACAGCTCACACCATTATGGAGTCTCCACCAGCTTGCACAGAACCTTGTTTGACAGCTTGCGTCCATGGCTTCATGCGCCTGTACCACGCTCGAATCCTGCTGTCAGCTCTTACCAACTGAAATCGGTAGTAAGTGCGTATGATGGTTGCACTTGACATGTTTTTATTGCACAATCTTTGTATGATTTTATATAGGGTGGTTCATTGATAGTGACTGGGCCAAATATCTCACACAATAAGCAATAAGCATCAAACGAAAAAACTACAAAGAACGAAACTCGTCTAGCTTGAAGGGGGAAACCAGATGGCGCTATAATTGCCCCGCTAGATGGCGCTGCCATAGGTCAAACGGGTATCAACTGCATTTTTTAAAATAGGAAGAAATATGAATGTTTTATTTGGACCACTTTCTTCACTTTGGGATAGATGGCGCTGTAATAATCACAAACATATGGGTAACAGTTTTAAACGTACTGTGGGTAACAGGTAGGTTATTTAAATAAAATACAGAATGTATATACACACACATATAAATTTTTTAAATAATTTTGTTAAAATATTTTATGTAATGTAGTGCAATGTAATTTAATGCAATTAATGTTGTTCATGAAAAGGTCATGCAATAAAACCATGCCAAGTGCACTCAATAAATCTACTTACTACTATACATAAAAATCCAAAGCACACTAAAAATTGCTTGACCTAATTAGAGTCAATATAGGATTAATTAAATTTTTAGTTCAAAATAATTGGCATTCTGTGCATACTAGAATTAAGTTTTAAAACTTAATTTTGGTTTCTCACTTACAGTGTGGATGCAATTCTCCTGCAGGAGAGTTTCTCCAAAGTTTGGAAGGTAGGAGACGAGATACTGGCGGAATTAAAGCTGTGAGGACGGGGCGTGAGTCGTGCTTGGATAGCTCTGTTGGTGGAGCATTTGCCCGCAAAAGGCAAAGGTCCCGAGTTTTAGTCTTGGTCTGGCACACAGTTTATATCTGCTAGGAAGATTCATTTTTACTACAGTTTTGACAACCTTCGGATATGTATTCTTCAATAAATTTTCTTTACCATACATCACCTTCTGTATTTTGCATTGCATGTAACATTCGCGATTTTAATTTATACTTCTAGACTACAGTTTCTAAATTTTTCAAAACAAATGTCCTCAAACAAATGGTTTTATAGTCTTCACACCTATAAGCTTTTTCACAAACGTTCTGGTGATTGTTTAAATATTCTCGATTATAACAGTATCTATTACAGTTTCCAAAATATATATTATTTTCCACAGTACTGTTCTGCACCCTTTCATACCCATTTTCCTTCCTACTTTGCATTGATATACATTCTTATTGTTATGTGTTGTTACATTTATCTGTATGTCATACTGTAAACAAAGAAAACTACTGCACTACTTGGTCTTTGATATATTCCATCTGTTTTTGGCAAATCTTGTAAAAATGTCAACCAGTTAGTTATTACCTGCGATTTCACAACCCATGCATACTCTCTTCTGACGAAAAACGTATAAAATTTTATTCACAAATAAGTGACTGAACTTCTTAATTTAACGTACGGATTCAACTGGTTTAGATGAAAGAACTGGAATTCTTTTCAGTATAGATGACTGTGTTGTTATTCATATTTTTTACCGTACAAGCTTTGAATAACATCGATATCATCATTAGAAAATTCTAAATGTTAACCATACATAGACACACTATTGCTCCATAAACATCTGTGTATTCTAAACCTAATATATGACCAATTTCATGAACCAGTAGTTCAAATAGATTTGTTTTCTCTTTTGGTGTATCCTAATCAGTTACAAGTTACAATTCTTCATCATCTATTTCCACTGGATTACCATTCATATTTGGAAAAAATGCCTGGGTTAACACAACCATTTTCGTATAGATTCTTTGGACAACAGTGACCATATATTTCATAGATTTGTACTTGCATTAAATTTATAATTAAAATATAACCATTATTACTGTCTTGATGAAATGGAATAACAATCTACTTTCGCTATAAATGTGATTAACTCTTTGTTACCTCTAATACCATTTTAATTCCATATTTATAAGGTCATTTTATATTTTTCTTATTTCACTTATACGTAGTAGTTCAACGGAAATATTTATCTTTCACATGACATTGAAGTTTATTCATAAAATTTAAAGTTTCCTCACCTAACTCACCACTTACTTCAACACCATATGTGTCCTGAATGGCTTCTCTAAATGCATCATCACACCCTTGAATTCACTCTCCATTTGTTGGAAAAGTCAAATAACCAAAAATCATTTAAATACTTTATTGCATTATTTCTATGAGGGTTGGAACTTAAGTAGTGGCAACTATTTATTCACAACTGATACAAAAGAGTTACTTGTTTGCACCTGTTGCTGTCCTTCAGAGTAGTTACCAGCGTTGCATAGAACCCATTGTCAGCGATGTGGAAGGTGTAGTATACCAGTAGCTGAGCCTGTTCCTTTGTTGGTGTGAATGGAATGGTCTACTGCCTGTCGAATCTCTGGAACAGTTCTGAAGCAAATGCAATGAAGTGGTTTCTTTATCTTTGGAATCAATCAAAGTCACAAAGACTTACGTCTTATTATTGTTCTTTTTTGGAGCATCACTGGCGACCAGCTTTGCGAAATAAGCAGTGACACTGTCTGCTCAACCCACCCATCATTTTGTACGACAATACATGGCAGTGCAAGCTGTAGCTGCTCTGTTCCGTCGATGGGAGTGAGAAGTACTGTCCCAACCACCATACTCCAAAGACCTAAGTCCTTGTCACTTCAATTTGATTCCAAAGATGAAGGAACCATTTCGTGGCACTCGCTTCCGATCTGTTCTAGAGATTCGACAGGTATTAGACCACTCCATTTGCTCCATCAACAGAACAGGCTCTGCTAACATATACTACACCTTCTACATCGCTGGTAATGGGTTCTACACAATGGTGGTGACTACTCTGACGGACAGTAACAGGTACAAACATGTAACTCTTTTGTAGCAGTTGTGGATAAATAGTTGCCACTTATTTAAAGTTCCAACCCTCATTTCATCTACAATACTACTTTTGCAAACTAAAAAAGCGATGTACCATTATTGCTAATATGCACAACGAAAAAAATGTACAATGTCAGTTGTGTAGAATCGAAGATAATCATCCAAAATGTAAAGAAATATTCAGACTTAATTATAAACCTAATTCAGTAAATTTATACCAAATAATGAACAAAACTTTGAGTATTGTATGTGGCACAATTATTTCGATATTTTAAATTACAAACAAGAGCCCTTGATTAATGATATAATTAGTCTTCACCAAAACTGAGTCCTTCTACAAATTCTTCAACAATGCATCTACACAGTGGACATTAAGAATGATCTGCTAACCGTTTATCAATACATTCATTCTGAAAAATATGTTTACATTCTGTTTTTAGTATGTGATGATTTTGATCAGTTAAACATGTAAAACAGTCATTACTTTCTGACTGATCCATTATTTCATAAGGTCTCACAAAATCTTAAGATAATTTTTGGTACCTTCCCGTATTATCCGAGTCTAATTTATCTTCAAATTCTCTCTTGAGATCTTAAGATTTTTCTTTCTTTCATTGTGTTATAAAGATATATATATATATATATATATATATATAATCATCAATAATTTTGAAAGAACAAGGGTTGATTAAATACATTAAGTATTTTATGATAGTTTTCTATGGCATTATCGTATATTGTATTTTTTATTGTATTGGTAGAAAGTATTCTGCTGTAATATTTTCGTATTCAGCTTTTGTGGGAAGGTAGTTTAGTAACAGACTAAGTCGCTGACTAGTCAGCGATAGGTAACAGAACCAGCTTTAGCACATGCAGACTTATTTTCTAAATATTGTTTGGTAAGTGCATTATAACCATTCAAAGGCTCTTTTGTATCTGCCAGTCTTGTACCTTCAAAAACAATGCAACTTTTCAGTGCCTTAAAATGATATTTTATTTTGGAATTGCTTAATTACACTCTATTTTTTCCTCTACTAATGATTTTCATCCTGTACACATTACTTTGTTTGTTGTTGGGGAGTTTCTTTTTTTTAATCATTTCTTTTTTAATATTTAACTGATAATCTTCATTTTTATTCCAATTCCTTTTTATTTTTTTAATTTATTTGCTCATTGATCTTGCGGCTGCCCTTAGGTGATGCCTTGGTTCCAAAAAATGTCCATTTCTTAAATACAAAATATCATGAAACTAACTGTTATCTGATAACAGTTTTAAAACAAATATACACAAATGGACACAAATTACTTCATTAAAGTTTTGTGTTCATTTCCTGTCATAGTACAGCACGCTTGAAAAAAGATATTTAACCACATCCTTAGGGATATTTCCTTCAAATGAAGCAAACACAAATGTTTGTCTTTATTCTTATAACAGATCCAGTGTGAGCCATCGTGATCAGATGTATGTAAATTAACTATTCAAGTTCATATTCTCTAGCATGAATGGGTACTTCATCAATCATAAAAACATCATGAAAGTATTTCATTTTCAATTGCTTAGCAATTTTTCCTATTTTAATTTTACTTAATGCATTAGGATACATGTGGATAAATTCTTGCTATTTTTATTCCATCTACAACTTTCTACTGCACTGCTTAATTAGATTTTTTGTGCTACTTCTGCATCACCTTTATTCCTGTCCATTACTGCTTTTGCAATACCAACTGCTCCACAGTCTGATCCAGTAACTGCTACTTATGGTAACACTACCAAAAGGAAAAGAAATCCTCCATGTTTTGTTAGTCCAGAACCTTCTCTCTGTTATTAAGTATGAAGTAATTTTTTCATTGTAGGTATACCTAATGTTATGACTAAATTACCTTAAGTTTTCTTTTCTTCCTTTTTGTCAATCAGTGAAGAATTATCAATACAATGCAACTGGTCATTATTGAGTTAAATTTTAATTTATTTTGCTTTAATTTTCTCACTAGGTAGTAAAGTATAATCAATGCTGAAGTTCAAGTAACTTACAGGTTTGCTGCTGGGTGACATCGTCACAAACTGCCGATATTTCGACAGGAGCACACCCTGCCACTCTCAAGGCATAAATGCATTTGTGCCTTGAGAATGGCAGAGTGTGCTCCTGTCGAAATATCGGCAGTGTTCGACGACGTCACCCGGCAGCAAACCCGTAAGTTATTTGAACATTCGATTCCTAAGGAAAAGTTAAGGTCTCACAATTCTGAAGTTATTCATTTATATAGATCAAAATTTTAGTGATCATAAATATTATTTTACTGTGCCTAACTAATGTTATCAACATCATACTTTGTATTGTGCACTTCAGTTTGGATCCAAACCCATGCCTAATTTTCTCTTCCTCTAACTGCTGAAGTGGTTAATTTTTCTCCCACAGAAGCCTCAGATATATGCATTGTTCCTTTTGCAGGTAACTGAGGTTGTTTTTGAGCTTCATGTCTTTTCTCTAAATTTTTATTATCTCTATATTCAATATTATTTTCTTACAAGCTTCATCTAGTGGATTTATTCATCAATCTCCTCAAGCTAATGTTTTACCTAATTTGGTCACTGGTCACAGTATCTATAGGCAGGTAGATATATTTCAAAACTGTAATTAATTAATTATTGTCTTAACTCATCCTTTTCCATGATTGCCACTTTTCCGCATTGTTCATGGTAAGTGATTCAAAAATCTTATCTAATATGAAATTGCTTTTGGATTGTTGATAATAACATCACTACCTTTGTCTCTTAATCTTTTGTGATATTCCCACTTCATTCTAATTTTTATTTTCATCCAGTTCTTTTCCATGAATAACTGTTAATCTGTTGATTAAATCTCCAATATCACTCATCAAAATATTCAGTGGGTTTTTCTGTATATTTTTATTAAGCTTTCACCTTTTTATATACATCTGAAAAACCTGAGCTTGATAGTGGCTGTTTTTGTTTTGGAAAATAATATTCAGTTATTTCTTTTATCAACATTTTATCATTTTCAAACCTTACTTGATCATACTTTATTTGGATTATTATTGGAATATAATGATGTGTAACTCAACAACGAATGTGCATAGTTTCAGAGATCAACAGCATTAAATGTTTCTCCCATTTCTACCTTCATATTCTTTTCCACCAATGGCTAATTTACCTCTCAAATTTACTCATAAATTACCAAGATATTTAAGTACACCAAAAGGTTTCATTTCAAAAAATTATCTTCACTGAGACTAATATAATTTAATATTCTTTCATTCGTATTTTTTTCACCTTCAGCTTCATCTATCTTTTTTCTCTCGTTAATCTGTTCTTAACATTTGATCAACACTTTCTGTATTTTGGATTCACTTAAAGTATAGTTGTAGTAATTAGGATGTTCATTAGACCACTCACACTTTGGACTTATGTATCATCTCACATCTCCCACTTCTTCTAAGTGTCTCTGATGGTATGGAACGATTTCCTATTCCACCTTTCTGAACTCTTCAACAGCTTTCAGTGCATTATTATCTGATCTTCCGATTCCTTCTTCAATTTATAATTAATGTAATATTGTACAATGTTGAGCTCCTATAAATTCATTTATATGTCCATGTAAAATATGATTAGCATGGTTTTCTAATATATATGAAATATCCTCTTTTAAATCTTTCATTTAATAAAGATAAAAAATAACAAATCATGTTTGTTATTAAAAATTCTTTATTCTAAACCTTATTCCTTTCTGATTGTTCTTCATATTTGTCTATAGAAGATAATTCATTAAAGGTATTTTCTAGACACTTCATTTTACAATGGCATTTGTTTTTGCGACTTTTATGGTATAGTTCTTAGTTTTATTCTACTTTTTTCTAGCTATTCTGGATTTTCTTTATTTTTAGATGTGTCTCTTTCTTATATTTTCTATTAGTCATTATAATAGTCATGTTTAGGTGACCTTGTTTTTTTGTTATAAACATAACATCCTTTATTTATTAATTTTTTTGATCTCATAAATCCATATACATGAAGGGACATGTTTATATCATGTTTTTGAGGTACAGTATAGTCTTTATCAAGTAACTCATTTCTGTTTTCTACTGTCGCCACTTTTATGGTTGTACATACAGACTGTCCATACCAGTAGTTATCTTATGGACAAAATGCGAAAAATTGGCACTTTTTGTATTGTTAGAATCAGTTTTTTTAACCCTCATTCCACCCTGTAATAGTTCTGTAGTAGATCCCACATATATTATATTATCTGTTGTACTAATTACTTTAATCCATTGTCCTTTTTACAGTTGTTTTGTGTTTAACTTAGTTTATATATATTTAATTAATTTTTTTAGTCTACATCTGTACTTGCTGTCATCAGGTTCCTGAGTAACATTTAGTGTAAAAAATCCAACCATATCGTTCAAACATGTGCAACACATTTCTTTAAAACCATCACTAACAAACTCATGATCATTGTTATTTAAATGTGTATCATCTCACCTAGAGGTATTTAAAATATTTAGAATATCCCTCACTAATTGGTTTTCGATATGTTTGAATTAAATAAAGACAGTATATTCTTTTCTCTTCCTCTGTGAAAATATTCTCTAACTAAATCTTTATTTACAAGAATGAAATCATTAGATGCCAAAAATTTCTGTTGGTGTAAACTTTTTGAGTAAACATGAAAGTGATTTATCTTATTCCAGTTTGACCCTCCAGGAGCTAGAATATAATTGTCAATGACTAATGTTGTTTTTCCATAACAACTGCATATCAAACTGAATCAGGTAAAAGCTTACCATGTTTATATTTTAATTTCTTCTCTAGAATTCTTATTATTGGTTCCCAATCTGTTTTCATTTAGTTAAATAAGATTTTATTAATATTAAATGAGTCACTGATTCACTTGGGTGATAAGTCATCTATTCTAAAAAAAGATTGATTGTAACTATATGAGAAAGTTTTAATAATATTTAACTAGTTGGTTTTATATGTTTCTATCTCCAGATACTACAGAAAATATAATAAATTATATTGTTATGGTGAAATAATAGAAATTTCTGTTAGCCAGTAGAGTTTGATAAGCTTGGAAAAATTTATTCATTTAAAAAATCGTACTATATACGTCAATGCAGACCAAATTTCAATAGAATTATTATTTAGAGTGATAAATTATGGTTATAAAATATAGTATTCGGAATGTGCTTGGATTTAACACTAGAACTACCGAATGTAATGAAAAAGATTTTGTTAATGATGTTCCTAAATTTATTATGATCAAGCTGATGGAATGTTTCTAGAATGTACTGATCATTTTCATTGAGAAACTAATATTGTCTCTTTCATCAAGCCTAATGCTGAATCTTGTGGACCAATAATTCATGAACCATATTATCCTGCATATATTCCAATTTTTTATATTGTACAGGCATTAGGAACAACTGTAAATGATGAAAATGATAATTTGATTGACTTCAGTGGTGGTACTGTAGGTTACATTAGAAATAGCTTAGTAAATTTTTACTTTAATGAATAATGAAGAAAATAGAGCGCTATCATTTCTACTGATTCCCTGTGAATGAGAAATTAAAAATTAATCTAAATACTCACAATAAGGATACAGAAATGAACACAATGAGGTAAATGGCTTCATCCTAATTATCCTTGGTTGAACATGAACTTCAGTACTGTTGAAGCTGACAATGCACATTAGCAAACTTATGAAAGAAAATCAAATAAAGAATTAATTAATAATTATGTGGCAAAGCTATTTGATTTTATAACCATAAATAAAGGAAATGATGATATATTTAGAATAGTACATACCTTTATTTCATCATCAGCTTTGTTGCATTTGCCTTCATCTCTTAATGAAACGTGTGAAAGGACATGTACTTAATCGTGGTAAAGTGTAAGAAAAAGTAAGTGCTTGATGATTTCTTTAGGGACTATAAAAGTTTATGGGAGCAGATCTTACTATAATATTTGCTTGGAGTTCCAGTGATGGAGATGCTCTTCTTAGATAGCCTGACTGCAATGAGGTGGGAGTTGAACTAAAATATACACTTCTAAAAGAAGGTAAAGTTGTGGAATCTATGCAAATTCGTCTGCCTGTTGTTAAATATGGGCCGAACTACAGTCTTGGACAATGAGAAACTATACTGAAAAGTCTTGAATTTCCAACATTTTATGAACTACAAACAGTTGGGTTAGTGGGATTGAGTGGAAAGAAGTATTCTGAGCTGTGTGTTTCATATTTCAAAAATAGAAGAAACGAAATATTTCTTCAAGAATCAGGGAATTTGGAACCACCACATAATTACTCGAAAGCTTATGATGCTTTTCTCGATTTTAAATGAGTTACTCAACTGCAAGATGTTGATAAAGCCCTCATAATTTCATAACAATTTGTGTTGTATATGTTATTAATATGACACCTAGAAAAAATATTGTTGCAAGCCAAAAGACAATGATGAAACTGTTGGATACATTTAACATTAAGATACCAGAAAACACACTTCTCTATACAATAATTTGTGGTAAGAATAATTTGATGTGGTATTCTCAACAGAGAATACTTACTAAAAAATTTTAATTAGTGGGCGATGCTCATTTTTTTTCTCTGTAGCTCTTTGCTTGTACATAATGTTGCCATTTTGAATTTTTAAAGTCAGTAAATATTTGGCTGAGTGATTAAGAAAGAAGAGCTATTCAGCTAGTGCTATTTCTGGATGCCTGATGGCGGAAGACATTGAGTAACTCCTGCCCTTAGCATACCTCCTGGGTGAATAAACGTGGAGGTGGTGAGTGGTAAGTATTTATTTCTATCTGGCGTGGCTAGAAATTTGCTCCATGCCATCAGACCATACTTTCCTGGACAGCTTTGCCTGCTGTACCTAGTTCAGGAACCACTAACAGTTGTCTCAATTTTGTTCTTGAATAAATTTGTTTCCTCAAATACCAATTATATATACGATTTGTGAACGTTATTCCCTTGCCCTGTGAGGCACAGCTGAATAGGTATAGGATTGGTTTGGCCAGTCAAGGCTATTTTATTTACTATCATCAAGACCTTCTTGGGGCCATCTAGAAGACAAAGACATCTGCTGCTCTACCAGTGCATACAAATGTGCACTAACCAAAATGCAGCAGAAGATGGACAATGGTTAGCATCCAAGTTGCAGTCCAACAGCGATATTAAAAAAAAATAAAACAAAAGACTGTGGAGTGAATTGAAATAGAGTATTTTCAGAAACAGACCCACCAGCCCACCGATTTCTTCCAAATGATGCCAAAATATTTTGCTGTTTTAAACTAAATTTAATGTTTCATTTCTATATAAAGGAATGAGTAAGGATAATAAATTTCATGGTTTGCAATTTTTCTGATTTTATGTTTTAAAATATTTTTGAATTGATTTTTATGCACTCAAAATGCCCATTATTTTCAACTAAAATTTTGATTCATTCTATGTAGATTTTAACTAGATTCTGTAATATTTTGTGTTCTCAAAATTAGCTTGGATTTTTATATGTAGTAAGAGCATACATTGTGTGCATTTGGCATGTTTTTATTACACAAGCTTTTTTCTGAATATAATTAAATTATTTACATTTTATACATAGTAAGTAATCTTATGTTACATTACGTAATTTAATGTATTGTATAGATAATTTAATTCATATGAAGGTTGTGCAATAAAGGCATACCAAGTGCACTCAACGTACCCAATTACGACTGAAATCGGGACTCACCTGCCCAGACCATGGTTTTCCAGGCATGTGGGGTCCAACTGGCATGGTCACGAGTGCAGGGGAGCTGCTGCAGGCAGTCGTGCTGTCAGCAAATCACTCGCTTTCTTTGTCTGCTGTCATGGCCCATTAACTCCAAATTTCATCTCACTGTCCTAACAGACACGTTCGTAGTACGTCCCACATTGATTTCTGCACCTATTTCACGCACTGTTGTACTGACAACTCTGCACAAACCACGCTGCTCTCAACCATTAAGTGAAAGTCATCAGCCACTGCATTGCCCGTGATGCCTGAAATGTGGTATTCTCGGCACACTCCAGACACTATGGATCTAGGAATATCGAATTCAGTAGCGATTTCCGAAATGAAATGTCCCATGTGTTTAGCTCTAACTACCGCGATGCCGTCATTATCACAGCGCAAACCTCTTCACATAATCATGAGTACAAATGACAGTTCTGCCAATGCACTGCCCTTTTACACCTTGTGTGTGTGATATTACCGCCATCTGTATGCTATCGATAATTTGGATAGTAACCCCATTCCAAAATTTTATCTCACTTCTAGAATCGACTTTTATAACAATAATATATAAAAACCAGATTTCAAGGAAACGTGTGTTTTTCACTAATTAACAGCTATGCACATGTAGCATCAATATTACGTGGTTGTGTCAGGATGTATGGTGACGTCGAAGGAAACAGCATCTTCATGAAATTGATTCCAGCAGCTTTACTGAATGAGTCAGACATACCAAAAACAAACTGAAACTAGAAACTGCACTTCGATGTCTTTCCCTTGAAGTGGTTTTTTATACGGATTTTTTTCGTACAAAGTGGACTCTTCTTGCTGTGAGAGGATAAATCGCTCCCTGCAATTGTCGAACATTTTTCAAAATCGATTATTTGAAAATGGTATGGCCGACTTTTTTCCCCTTTCCTCTGTAACCACATCTTGTGCTTCGTCTCTAATGACCTCGCTGTCGACTGCATGCTAAACTCCAATCTTCCTTCCTTTTCCTTGCAGGTGAAAGCTTTTGTTTCACACTCATTTTGTTTCAAATGTGTTGCATGGTGGTGGTGCCAGATTTCATACTGGATATCCCGTGCCAGATTACTGGATTAGCCCATTCAGGACAAATGTCAGGTTGTGCTGACACAGCGGGGACAGGTAGTTCTTCCGACATACAGTTAGCAAAGTACAGGTCGTCACTCATTTATCTTTGTGTATCATGCTGTGGGTTGTCTTTCAGTAATAATCCGTATTTTAATGTAAATGAGCTGTCAGGAACTTGCCTCGTTAGAACATTTCTGTGTTAAGTTAGCAAAGTAACAAAGTCGTTGATCAACGCAAAGTTTAGCTTAAACTTAAAAAATAAAAGAAAAGGAGCAGAATACACTTGGTTAATGAACGGCAATGCCGAGCGACGTGCTACTGTAGTAAGACACTAGACTCGTCTTCGGAAGGATTCAGATTTCAACGGTTTCCAGTTGAAGTAAATTCCGTAACGACTCCATTGGAAATAAGATGACCTCCTTGTCTCCCTGTCTTTTGCCAATCTGAACCAGTGCTCCATGTCTAATGACAACGTCGTCGAGGGGTCGTTTAATCCTAACCTTCCAACCCTCGGAAATTTGGACCCTATTTTAATTGAACATGTTTCGTGTCTGGATCGAGACAATACATTGAATTGCAATAATGAAAATTAAATGGAGATCAGTTAAGTTTACGGATTGGTAAAATATGTTTCATACAAACCCTCTGCGCTTGAGCATGGCTCTTTCTGTTAAAGGTCCGTTCGTGTATTTTTTACCGTGTTTTTCTCATGTGCTTTATGAGGCTCTCCTCTTCCTTGGTATTACGATAATGTTTAGTTTCAGAATGATTACTTTAAAGTTTAACTGGCGAATGGCAAGGAAAATGTTATTGATAATTATTACGACTGCAATGCAGTGTCGTGTCGAGGTGCGTACTGTTATCGTTGTGAGAACGTAGTGTCCGGTGTGTATGCGTCATAAATGTTCTTGTATCCATTGCCAAAGTGTGTGTTTTGATTGCTATTAACGTCGTTGCACACTGGTTGTACGTAATTGTCAAACTGTGTCGATTGCGCAGCGGCAGATTGTGCTGCTTGACTGATTACGTATTTGTTGTTATTTATAAATTCCGTAACAGTGTCGTGGACAACGAGAAGTAATTTTTCTTGTATGCACTTGTCAAAATACCTGTCATTTTGCTCTACCCAACTGTGAAATTCTCTATTGACGCATGAGAAATGATTGTCAGTGGGTATTACTGTACCAGAAAGCTGTTTGCCAATTGTGTCAAACTTATTTTCGACATCGGCATAAGCGTTTTTATACCATCGTGGACTGCCAGATAAGATTGAATCTGAGTGACTACAGAATCTCATGTTTTACTGAGATTGTTTACTTGTTTTTGGATATCTGTCACATCGTTGTGCTTTCTTGTTGTAATGTAAACTTTGAAAGTTTCGCGTTGAGGTCGGCCACTTGTCCAATGAGTATTACTTACCCCATCAATAGGGCTAAACAAAGTGTCGTTTGACGTTTTAAATGCAGTTAAATCTGATTTAATTTCATCGTGCCATATTTGCAAAGTGGCGCGGATAGACGTCATCTGTTGGTGAATAAATGCGTTAATGTTCTGTTTATATTGTGTCATTTGATTCAGAATGGATTCCATCTGGTTGTAGTTGTCAGTGATCATGTGGTTTAGTTCGTTCATCTATTTCATAATAGCATCGAACATACTGGCAATGCTGGTGATGTGCAACTGTTCCGCCCCCGCCACGTCCTTAGATATGACACCAAAATGCGTTCGGAACTAGATTTAGCCTTATTACTAGTGGACAGTCTATTTTCTAAATTTACGTCACCAGAATAGTCAATAATACGTCGTTCGTTAGTATTCGAGTCAACCGTAACGTCACTTTCTTTATTTAACGGCATGTCAGTGTCGAAGTGCGTCTGTGTTTGCAGTCTCTGGTTCTCGATCTTTGATAATTGTTTTCTGGTCAATACCATGTAGACTGGCAATGCCAAGTAAAGCTTTTATGAAGAAGTGAAATTTGTGAACATCAAGTATAGATTGAAGTGTCAGGAAGTCATTTCTAAAATTATTTGTGTGGAGTGTAGCCATGTATGTAAGTGAAACATGGACGATAAATAGTTTGGACAAGAAGAGAATAGAAGCTTTCAAAATGTGGTGCTACAGAAGAATGCTGAAGATTAGATGAGTAGATCACATAACTAATGAGGAGGTATGGAATAGAATTGGGGAGAAGATGAGTTTGTGGCACAACATGACTAGAAGAAGGGATCGGTTGGTAGGACATGTTCTGAGGCATCAAGGGATCACCCATTTAGTATTGGAGGGCAGCGTGGAGAGTAAAAATCGTAGAGGGAGACCAAGAAGGATGTAAGTTGCAGTAGGAAATGAAGAAGCTTGGACAGGATAGAATAGCATGGGGAGATGCATCAAACCAGTCTCAGGACTGAAGACCACAACAACAGCAACAACCATGCCACATGTAATATGTTACACAATAAAAGTTTAAACTCATATATGTAATCAGAATAAATGTACAAATTAATCTCGCTGTGCGACATTGTCTGAACATGAAAATAATTGTCGTAGGTAATGGTGGAATTTTGAACACTAATGGCTACACGCCATATTACATAACGCAGAACTAAAGTCGGTCATATTGTGAACTGATAAAACTTATTGGTGTCCAGTATAAACAATGAAAATAATTTTGGAAACCGTGATGTAGCTTAAAATCACTGCTGTGGAAACGGAAAATTGTGATAGATTTACCAAGAAAGCTACGATAGTACATAGCGCTTGAGCAAGATTGCTGATGTAAAGATGCGGTACCTTACCTGGTATCCACAACTACATCGTAATTTCAGGTGTCGACATATGAAACGTCACCTTAGAAAAATTTATGAATTACTGTGCTGATAAACCTCTTACATTATTTGCTTTTCAAACAGCTGAGCAAAACTGAACGTACTCAAACATTCACTAAAGTGACACACAATATTTTCAGCGCAACGCAATCTGACTTTCAGTAATTGGTACAAAGAATGGTCCTGACTAACATTAACCGATACCTTTCACAAATCACTTACCTCACAAAAATCTTCGTTACTCGAACTACTGCAATTCAGCGAGCGCCACTACTGCCAGCTAAATAAAAGATTCAAACTACTGAAGCCACTAACTACTGATAGGCATAGTTAGGAAATGATGGATTTTAATAAAGAGCAAACAATGTATTTACCTTAATAGTGTCGAAAAGTCATAATATACATAGCAGTTCATGACATCCAGTCTTACAAATTTCAAAACTCCGCCATTTCTCTCCCCACATCCACCACTGCTGGCGGCTCACCTCCAACTGCGCAACGCTATGCGCTGTTAACAGCCAACTGCCCAACACTACAATTGCCAACAACAATGCAAACCAGACACAGACTGCAAACAGGACAGCCATTGATTTTCATACAGAGTGCTACTTGGCGTTACCAATATATAAACCTAAACAGCCTACTTACATAGCCCCCATGCTCCCCACAGAAAATTTTACAAATTGTTTTGGGCAGTGGCCAATACAGATTTGAAAAAATTTTTCATAATTACAATAAGAAAGAAATCGAATGCACATACTTATTGATACAATGCTGGTCAAAAGATAAAATTTTCTCACACTCCGTAAACACAGTCCTGATCATCCATCACAGTAAAATTGCATTGTTTTTCTCAAAGTCTGAGCAGTAAAAGAAAATACACACAGAAGTAATGGAGTTCCATGCTGTCTTGAAGAAGTAGTGTTGTCCTTCTAACAGAAAGACAGTGCTGACTCTTGACATGCAGACAGGTATTGGGCCACAACAGAGCAAACCCACAGCAGAGTCATTCAAAGTTTTGAAGAATATTGGTAGGTAGGTCATCGCAGAGCAGACCCACTGTAGTCCTGGTTGAGAGTATGGTATTGGTGAGCCAACAGAGGTGCAGACCCACTGCAGTCCTTGTAGAAATATTGGTATTGGTGGGTCATCAAAGGTGCAGACCCACTACAGTCCTTGTAGAGATGGCCAGCAGCGAAAACTTCATTCCATAGATCTTTCGTCTTATTTCAAAATTTGTTTCCAACCAAAAAATCCTATCCAAGTATGCTTTCTGTATTTATATGTTCACATATTTCTTATCTCATTATTTATTTTCCATTATCTTACCTCATCATTTATTTCCAAGAAAATCCTACCTAAACCTGTTGTCCCTAAACCCTACTTTTTTGTTCATATCCTCTTTCAACATTCTTTTTTGGTCAAACCGTTTTCTTATAGCTTCTCAATGCATTTCTTTCCATCCATCACAACTCCTTCTCTTATATAGCCTACCCCATCTTAAGCTAACTTAAATCTACTGAACTCAGATGCTAAACTAAGGGACGTGGCAATGCAGCAGCACAAAACAATTAGCACAAACAGCAATGACAAAAAATGCGTATTGGCAATGCAAGCAGCAGTAAATCTAAATTTGGAGAGAAAATGCAACATTATCACTAATATGAGCCAATGTGCTGCAAAAAGAAAAATAAATCAGTAGTAAAACTGGCTTAACAGAGTACTACAAGGTGAAATTAAGTAGCACTATGCCTGGCACACAGCAGCAGCAAATGCAATAACATATACCTCAACATGACAGAGCTCAAGCAGAAAAATAGTACACTAAAGATGACAATGCAGATAAGGGAAATGTCTATTCACATCTTAATATCTATGTCATTAAAGTAGTGCACCACAAGAAGATATTCTACCAAATAAAAATTACCAAGTAGTTGAAAAGAAAATTATGTATACAAGTCCTGTGAAGGGAAATGTCTTTTTGTGCTCCTTCGTTTTTTTTTTTGAGGTAGAGCATAAATTTTATTATTTACTGGAACCTTATGTTCAAAATATATATATATTACATCTATAAAATTTTATTTTAACCAATGCTGTAGTGCAGCTAGAAACTAGATATTAAACAAAATTAGCAACCTCTCAACTACAAAGACAATAGATATAAAATGTTTCTCATCATTTCATTAGGCATTTTAGTATATATCATAAATTTCGAGCTCACCAGTGTAATAATATGTTTTGAAGCTTGAGCATGTCGTATTTGCGATGCTTTCTACAAAGAAATGTCAGTAGCAAGGATAATGGCCTCCTTTTTTCTCCACCTGTGCTTCTGAAAGGCACACACTAATGACTTTTTTCCAGGCAACTGTCGTGAAGCTGGGTGCCCATGACACATTACATGAAGGTGGTCACTTAACTTCCTTACTGAAATATTTACGACACCAGTTTGCACTACAGTGACAGTCTCATATAAAATTTCACAGGTCGAGAATTTTCGCTACAAATGTGGAGAAACAAAATCCTTTAAATATAATAGTGTCCAAAAAATATTCGTCGGCATTGTGATACATTCACGCATTTTTATAACTTTAAAGTACGATTTTTGGTTTCCATCAAACTTTTTTACATGTCAGAGTCCCTAACTACTACTTATTATTCCTTACTTTATTACACATATACATATTCGTCGACACTTCTTCAATACTTCATAATAATAGATATGTGGCATAATCAAATTCCTCATATAGCATCAGCTTATTGATCATAAACATACCTCAGCAGGATAATACACATCGTTGTCATAATAATTTCATAAAAACTCAGCCAAATCTCAAAAACGTCGTAGCTTTCTGCAATAATTTCAAAACCTAAAAAATATTCTCTGCTCATTTCAATAGTGTCATCTGCCTCCAATGTACTTTAAAAATAATGATCTCATATCAAATCACTCATAGTATATCAAAGCACTCATAGTATCACAATGGTTCTGAAAAAATATGAAGAATTCACTAAGTACAGACAAAATACAATTTCATAAGTGTGAAGTTATCCAACTGTGTAATTGCGTAAACATCTGTCACTGATGTAGTAAAAAAATGTTTGTTTCTCTGTTAAATAATCAGATAGCTGTGTAACTCTGTGTTAGAGAAATATGAAACCGATGCGTAAAGTTGTATAAGCAAATACCATATTAGCTAGGGCTCCTTGTGCTTGCCACACACATGGTACACAAAGTAAGCGTGTACCCCCCTGAGGATTAATGGAATTATACCCTCAGGTGTTACAGATTACAGCAATGGAATGAAATGTATCATGGAAAACTTTCTTTGTAATTCAAAAATCTTTAAAAAAATTGTTTTAAGTACAAAATTAATCACTCAAATGCATGTCCTGTAGCGCTAAACTGTGCATCTTGTTGTAAAATAATCTCTGTGGAAGTGTCGTAGTTATAGTCCTCCGAAAGGTAAGCTATGCAGAAGCCAATGTACTTACCTCATGATAAACAAAAGTGAAATGGTATGCGTATGGATATCGTAGTTATTACGTACATTACCATGATCAAGAAAGTACTATACTGTAACGTATTGTTGTACTACGAAAGAGGCTGTCACATTGTAGCTATACTGCAAACATTACTACTAAAACATGTTTTACTCTCCAGAATAATTCAGAAAAACTTTGCAGATATAAAACAGAAACACCGCAAAAGCAACATTGTAAATTGTCACTCATTAGTAGTGTCGTGATAAAATCATGTAGCTGTCACATAAACTAACCACTGTGTCATCTGGTATCTCACAGAAAGTACTTTAAATCCAGAATGTATTTTCAGGTAAACCAAAATGTTGCATTAAAATCTCATTAGCAGTACCAGTATATGTTTTGAGTATGTAAGCCTTATAGTCGTTACGTAATCATGCAACTAAAAAGCAAGGCTGTACACACTCAATAACACTGTGGTGTCTGTTCACTATAACAATGCATTCCTAATTTCTGTTTGAATAAGTTCTCTTGGTTCTTGATTGGATATTTAACTTCAAACAGTGTTGCATGGTAACAGTTTCTAAGTCTGACAGTGCATACTAGCAATGTGAAGTGAAAAGTTTTGTGGCAAAGACAAAGTTAAAAAGCAGATTATCTGTCAATAAACGGTTTTACATGTGAAATGTGGTGTAAAATTTTATTCCTCCTAGTATGCAGAGTTTCAACTTTAACGCAAGTATCATGTGGTATACGTCGATAAGGAATCCTAAAATTTTTCTCAAGGTTAGCGTCTATGTAATTTTTCGCTGAGCCAGCCGGCACATGTGGCTGGCTGCGGTGCGAGTCATTGTCTGTCTCTTTTGTTGGCGTGCATCGTTATTGGGATTAGGAGACCTAACTTCTGAAAATTCACCTTGCCGAGATGGCTCTGCTCTGTTTGAATCCCGCCAGTTCTGATGCAATTCAGGTCTGTCGTTACGATCATATCGTCTGTCGTCATGTCGGTAGATTCCATAGTTTCTTTCTTGTCGGTCACGTGGTGGAGAATTTCTCCCTGAATCGTAACTGCGCGCTGGACCGTTGCGTCTAAAGTTATTCTGACTCCCTTGATAATAATTATATTGGTTCCCATATTGTCTGTTTCTCTGATTGTCTCTGTGATTGTCACTACTGCGGAGAGGTGATCTTTCCCTGTAATTATTACTACTCTGCCAACGGTTGTCATATGGGTGGTGTCTGTTTTGTTTACGATTTGTGTTGTGAGAATAGTCTTGTCGTGTCCAGTTATTATTTCTTTCATTGCGGAATTGTGATGGATGTGACCTGTAATTGTTGTGTTCCTGTTTTCGCGTTCCGCGATTGTCAGTGTCAATTTCCAATTCTTGTAACAATCCCTGAAAAGCTTCAATGTCATCTTTGGAACGTCCTGCCAAAGTAATATGTCGTAAATGTTCAGGTAATTTGATTAAGCAAATGCTGATGAGTTCTGAGGGGCTGTATGGGTTTGACATGTACTGATTTTTGTGCAATATGTCTTCAAAATGTTTCACAAGACTGGAGAATTCAGATTGTTTGAAATGTTTCATCATTATGATGCTATGTTTTACTCGGTCTTGTGTAGATTGAGACCAATATGCTGAGAGGAAGGCATGATAAAATTCTCCTTCACTGTGACAATCGTGAATGACCGATCGCATTCTTTTAGCTGGTTCATTCTCTAAGTAGCCACACACAAATTCTAATCTGAGCTCTAATGACCAGTTGGGAGGAAAACAGTGAGAGAATTGATGGAGCTACGCTTGTGGACGAATGTCGTTGCCAGAATTCTTAAATGTTTACGTGCAGTTATGAACAACTTATAGGCAAAACCATCGTGTCGGCGAGTCGCATATCGGTCATTGTTAGGTCATTTCGGCAGTTCCATCTCAAAATTCGGTGTACCTTGCCAATTTCTTTCATAATTTCCGAAGTGCCCTGTGTTATTATTTTGTGGGTTTTTCGTATTTCTATGTCCCTCTTCCCGTATTGGAGCGCGAGTGTCCTCTGAAATACGTAATTCTTGTATTACCTGTGTCAGCTGATTTTGTACTTCCCGGATTTCTCTTTGGTGTTGCGTATTAATTTGATTCTGATTTTGTTTGAATTTCCTAATTTGTTTGCACTCTTCTGTGTCATTAAAGACTACCAGTTTTGTGTCACTCAGATTATCATCTACCTTCGTAGACAAACTATTTAGCTGATCCGAAAGTTCAACTACTTTCTCTGATAATGAACTAATTTCCTCCATGTGTCTTTCTGAACCAATTTTCAGAGTATCTACTGTGTCCTTTAAGTTTTCCTGAGTTTTTGCAAGTTGCGTAACTGAATCGGTAGATGCAACTGAGTCAATTTTAGCTTGCAAGGTCTCATGATTTGCATGAACAATAGTTTGCAGTTCTTTTATGGCTGCCTCGTGATTCTGTAATGCTTTTTCATGCCGGGAAAAAAATAGGTTGAAAATGCTCACAAATTTGTGTTTTTACGTCATTACAGACTTTTTGACGTTTCGATTCAATGTTATGTAACTCAGTAGTTAAATCTTCACGTGTTTGTTCAAGCGTGGTGTCTAACTTCCGAAGATTTTGTTCTATTGTGTCTAACTTTTGAAGCTTTTGCTGTGTTTGCCCATTTGTTGTATTAATTGCAATAACAATGCACTGATGTGCTTTTCGGTAGTGAATTTGCACTGGCAACACTCACATTTTGACAAGCAGAAAATGTGTCTTGACTTATTTGAGAAAACGGTGAGGACCCAAAACCTGAATCTACAGTATTTGCGAGATTGTGTCCTGCCATTTCGGATTCCTGAGGCGAGCTATTGCCGACCGATCGATCGATAATGCATCCCTGTTCACTAATTCTTTCATAGTCTCCGCCATTATTTGCAGCCCACTCCATTTCCCTATGCACAATTACCAAATTACTACTTTGAATGTCTGTTAATTCATTACACAGTGGTGCTGATAGGCTACGCTCGCCGTCACTATTATTTCTCAGTTTACTTTGAAGCCTAGTATTATGTTTTTCACACGCCATTATTGTCACAATATTTCACACGATAAAAGAGAAAACACAATTTGAAGAGCAAAACAAGAAAACAAATTAACATAGCACTGAAAATAATATCTCGTTAATTGCAAGTGCAGTTGCGAAATGTTTGGTGCAAATCTACATGCATGCCACAACTGTTTTATTATACAAGAATGAAAAACTACAACTACAAAGGAGATTCTCTCTACAGTTACGCGCTAGCAATAAACAATAGCCATACTAATTACACAAACTACAAGAAAAACATCAGAAAATTCCAGTGAGGTATCCTCGGCTAATGGTCGACATACGTAACGTCCCCTTAGAAAAATTTATGAATTACTGTGCTGATAAACCTCTTACATTATTTGCTACTGCAATTCAGCGAGCGCCACTACTGCCAGCTAAATAAAAGATTCAAACTACTGAAGGCACTAACTACTGATAGGCGTAGTTAAGAAATGAAAGATTTTGATAAAGAACAAACAATGTATTTACCTTAGTAGTGTCGAAAAGTCATAATATACATAGCAGTTCATGACACCCAGTCTTACAAATTACAAAACTCAGCCATTTCTTTGCCCACATCCACCACTACTGGCGGCTCACCTCCAACTGCGCAACGCTACGTGCTGTTAACAGCCAACTGCCCAACACTACAATTGCCAACAACAATGCAAACCAGCCACAGACTGCACACAGCACAGCCATTGATTTTCATACAGAGCGCTACGTGGCGTTACCAATATAAAAACCTAAACAGCCAACTTACACATACAGTTTAATAATTCGTCACAGTTCAGTGTATTCCAATGGTAAATAGTAGGGTCTCATATCCAGTTAGTAGTATCCAATTAACATGTAACAAAAAGAAGACAATAAAGTATATACAACAATGCGTCTTGTCACGGTCACCAATTTAATTTTTAGCTCATTCGTACCTGGATCGAGACAATACAATGACTTATAGTAATGAATATTAAATATCATACAAACTATTGGTGCTTGAGCACGGATTTTTTGTTAAAGGTGCGCTCATGTATTTTTTAACTGTGTTTCTTCTCTCTGTATTTTACTACAATCGGACTTCGTAATATGACAGCATCCGAAGACGATGGTGGACCGACTGGACGACTTTTTGTTAGAAGCACGCAACCTTTTGCCATGCCAAGTCACCCAACAATCTTACAATGACTAAAGGTACAAAATAAAACATACATAGGGTAGTAATAACATATATTATTGAAGAAAACACAATTAAATTACGAAGTTTATATTGAGCCCTGAATTATGCAATTACGAGTGCTGTTTTGTTGCAACTCATGAATGTATTAATAAAATAATGTAGTATTAATGCCGGTTTGCTAAAATACGTCCGATCTGGACAAAATGTAGAAAAAAATGTGCGTCTTACCCCGCCAATAATCTGAAAATCAAAATTTTCAAATGTTTCCAGTGGCTGCACACAATATTTATACAGCCATCGACAATATCGATAGCTCAAATTGTTTCTTTATTTCATTACTTATAATTTCGTTTTATGCTAATAAAAGCTCAGCATGCAAATATACCTTTAAACAATAATCGTACGTCTGGCTACTTGAAACAGAGTCAACACAGTTCTGCAGGAAGTCCTTTGCTGATGGCCACCTTCAACAGACGCATTTCTGGTGAAATAACTGCAACATAATCCAAGCTACTCCTCAGGAAGCATTGCCTCAAATATCTCCGCACCTTAATTCGTAACTGTCACTCACATTACGCAATGGAGCACATTGCCATTTGTTATATGTGAACATTCTGTCGGTCAAACGATTATCCTTCAGTAAGTAAAGATCTACTCTTCTCGGATTCAGTCTTCGCTGGTTGTTTATGGAAGGTATGTCACTATTTTTATTCCAGACTTAAAATCACTTCAGTTTTTGTGGTGTTGTATAGTTATACTTGAACTGAATGCTACAATTTCCTTACTAAGCACACGTATGTGACATATATCGTGTCTTTTTATCTCTCACATGTTCTAAATTCACAATCCTAGTTAATAATAACCATGAAATAATATTTGAAGCCAACCGTTGTTAACTGATGTCAGAGATTAATCAATTCAGGTACAAATCACTATACTTTAAATCTTTGGCACTATCCTCTTCATACCATTAACATTACATCTTCCGTATAAACAGAAGTCTCACCTAGACGTTTCTTGAACATATTTCTAAACACATACTTTAATCACAGTACACTGAATGTCTTATACACATTTGTAAGTCCGTTGCACAAATGTGATACCTTGTACTAACTGAATCACGCTAGCCATAATTACATAAAAGCAGAAACATAAGACATATGTACACAAATCTCCAATAAGTAATCGGAAAAACAAACAAATACAATTTCATTTGCATGTATGCTTAATCATATTTACCGCTTGTTTGTTCATTCTCATTCTCTCTTTGTAGAACTGTAAAAATACTTTAAATCTTAGTAAGAATATAACCCTTTTATGCACCCTGAAGTTGGTTAACATAACAAATGTGATCCATGATGTAATACATGAACAATTTTGTTTGGTCAACTCTATAGCATTACTCACTTACACGTTCAGCTATCATTCATGACTTAGGAAATTTAGAACAAGGACTAAATCTCCAATCTACACTCTCAGTTGTGAGTTCTTTTTCTGTCAAAATACTTCTTCCTTTCTGTCGTTCGGTTTGATAGCGTAATAACAGATTGTCTCACTTTCTCTTCTCATGGAATGTTAATGCATACACACTGAGGTACGTGCTGCAATCATTTATTTCATTCTATGTTTCCAAACATTAGTTTACGCAGCACATAGTCTGTAAATAAGTCTGTTCACGATCTTCTGAATCTGATACAGAGGGTCCAGCCAACTTGTCTTTTAGAACAATATATTGTCTCATAAATTGGATCAATTCATGGTTTACTCATTCTGCTGGGATTTTGTCCAAATAGTGAAACTGCTAATAAAAAATGCACTGTCAGTCGCATGTAAACTAACTTCTGTTGATAAAACTGCATCTGGTTTTCCAGATGAGTGTGCTTAATGCGTTCTTTATCACATACACATATGCACAAAAGTCTTACATCACCCCTTTCTTTCGAAATTACTGGCGCAGAAAACAAAAACTACTAGACACAGAGTATATACTCATCTGCAATACGTTCAGATCACACGACGAAAAACTTGTCTTACTGCCGTTGGTGAGGGGAGGGGATTGAAAGGGGGGGGGAGTGTTCACAGCAGTTCTGGCCAAATTGTCCCACGCTTCAGTGGGGCCATTCTGCATACGTGAAGCAGAGTATGCAGTTTTTGTCTGTGTTCAAAAACAGATTGTTGGAATCGATCCTGTACTTGTTCGATTGCGTTCATGTCTAGCGACCGGACAGGAAACTATAGTCTGGTGATGCTGAAGGAGCGTGTTAATGAAAGCAACATGGTGACTAAACGAACTATCACCCATCAGGGCGAAACTGTCACTAAAATATTGGTAATACAGTTCCACTATTCGTTGCAGAATCTCGTTCCTGTACAGCACAGCAGAGCAGTGAACCTGCCTTAAACAGCCATGAGAAGTGTTCGGTGGCCCCATGTAATGCCACTCTAGAACATTAGAACACGACCACATCGTTGCACATATGGGACACAGTGTTGGGTGTGCTCTTTATTAACGGGTTGTCTCCAAACATGCTATCTGCGATTATCGAGGAACAAACAAATCCAAGTTCCGTCCATAACAAACATATGGCTCACAATTTTAGACGAACAGTTGGTAACAGGTAGGTATTTTAAATTAAAATACAGAACGTAGGTACGTTTGAACATTTTATTTCGGTTGTTCCAATGTGATACATGTACCATTGTGAACTTATCATTTCTGAGAACGCATGCTGTTACAGCGTGATTAATGCAACAAGTCATCTCGAGGCAGGTGAAAATCCCTGACCCCCCCCCCCTCCCCAGGAATCGAACCCTGATGGAAGCCCGAGGTTGCCAAGTCTGGACTATAGGGTGATGAGGCAATGATGTCCAATCCAATTTGGCGATGTGTTCCCGGATTCTCAGACTTGCGAGTGGGTGTGCACTATCGTATTGGAGCAAGATTTCTGATGGATTTTTGTCCGACCGAACACGTCGGAAATGGTTCTTGAGTTTACTCAGACTCTTCACATATGCCTCTAAATAGTTGACCCTCTTGGCATCTCATCTACGAGAATGACACCACATCACAATCCCAGAAAGCTGTCACCATGACTTTTCCAGCAGAGAGAGTTGTTTTGAATTCCTTCTTTTGTGGTAAATGAGGATGATGCCACTCCATGGACTGACTTTTTGTTACCGGCTCAAAGCAGTGCACCCAGCTTTCGTCTCCCGTAGCGTTCCGTGACAGAGAGGCCTCTTCGTCGTTCACAAAACGCTCCAACAATTCAGATGAAACGGTCTTTTCTTTGTATCTTGTGGTCCGCTGCGAGCATTCGCGGAACCCCATCGTGAGCACCTCCTTGAATATCTGAGAGTCTCGATCATTGCGGACGCACTCCCAGTGCTGACCGACAATTGCAGAGGCAACTGTCAAGTTGTGAGCGCCGGTCGGCACAAATAATGGCTATCCGCACGATTCACCATGTCTGGAGCAGTGGCTGTGACAAGACTTATCGAGCGTGGCAGATCATGGATCTCTTTCTGCATCTCCTGAGGCTGTAATTTCCTTTACCCATCTCCCAACTGTAATCCTATCAACTAAAGATTCGCCAAACACCGCACACAAACGTCTATGGATGATCAACACGGTTTCTTTTTCTGCACACGAGAATTCTATAACAGCACGTTGCTTCTAACGTGCGTCGTGTGTAGACGGCATTTTGACTCTGTACTACGCCTCTGCCATCTGCCATAACGGTTCGAAACTTCACCAGCGTACAGAACAAACATCAAATGTGAAGCACCAACAAGGACGTTTGTCTATGTATAGCAATGGCTTTTTTTTTTTAAATAATGTGGGGTATTACTTTTTGAAAAACCTTCGTACGTACATATTACTACGGAGTTCTGTTCAGATTATTACCGTTATTATAGAAGTATCGCATATCACAAACCGAGGGAGGTTGTTCGCTGTGCTGGAGGAGGTTGAAATTTGTACGAAAAGAAAATTGCCGGCCGGGGTGGCCGAGCGGTTCTATGCACTATAGTCTGGAACCGCGCGACCGCTACGTCGCAGGTTCGAATCCTGCCTCGGGCATGGGTGTGTGTGTGATGTCCTTAAGTTAGTTACGTTTAAGTAGTTCTCAGTTCTAGGGTACTGATGACCACAGTAGTTAAGTCCCATAGTGCTCAGAGCCAATAACGACAGTCTTTTTTTCTGTTTGGCTCTTAAATTTGCAACTTGGCGACACCTGGTAGCTCGAAGTGGCAAACAACGACGGTGCCGTGCAGGTACGCTCACCGATCCGTCTTCGTCTTATGTGCCAACAGACATGCTGTAGCCAGAGCTGGAATGACTGACAAGTTACTCATAGAAACGATTTTGTGGTGGTTAAGATAATCTGATGTCTTACCTGCCAGTTATTGTGAAAGGATAACACATTGTTATACAGTATTAATGTATATGCCTTTAAAAATCTTTTGAAGATTTTCAGTAAACTAAAAGGCAGCTTTCTCTGTTTGTAAGGTAGGTTTGAAGGTGGTTCTTAGCCAATATCCGTAATCTTGTAGTTATTATTGTATTATACGGCACTCAAGAATGCCAAAATTTGTAGCAAATAATAAAATCGCCCTGTGTCTTTCCCCTGAGTATGTCAAGTTTCACATCTTTCGATATGATTAATTTTTTATGGAAATCAGTAATACTTTCGGAAAATTATATCCTCTTCTCGATGGTTGACAGGCTTAAAGTATTTTTCGTCATCTTACATGACCTTCTTCCTATACAAGAATAGCATTCCATGAACTACAATATATTACTGCGGAAGGTAGAAAAAATGATAAAATGTGCCACCGATAACCAGGTCAATAGAGACGGAGCACAATTCCGCATTAAGGGAGGATGGCGAAGGAAGTCGTCTGTGCTCTTTCAAGGGAATCGTGCCGGTATTTACCTTAAGCGATTTAGGGAACCAACGAAAAACCTAACTCTGGATGACAGGACGTGAATTCGAACGGTCGTCCTCCTGAATGCGAGTCCAGTGTGCTAACCACTGCGCCATCTCTCTATGTATAGGCTGAGGAGTATTAATAGAAAACAACAGTATGTTCATAGGTAAGCGGTAGAATTAGTTTTATCTTACTTATGTTAACTCTTTACCCATCGCATTTTTATCTAAAACTGTGGTTGTGTTCGCATAATCGTATTCTTCCACTCCACTTTTAATTAATGATCACTGTTGCAACAATACGTCAACTGGAACATTCACCCCTCCCTCTCTCTTCAATTACGCACCCTTCCTCACCACTGCCATTTTGTCAGTCAACAAGATATTTTAGTTTACTACAGTAACCCAGTTACCGCGAGAGATAGAGGTACAGTCTTGGACACTGGATATGCACTAACGTTTGTAACGATATGAACGTTTCTATGAACACTCATGGATAGAACAATAAATTCATATTCATTTTCTTTAATTTCTATGAGTGTTCGTTGTCCTTGTTTCAGTCTTCTGATATCCAGCTAGACTCCTCTCTTAAACTGTCTTACATTTAACTCGTTGTCTGTGAGGCGACAAATACTAATTCTGTATTTTTTTCTGTGGAGAAGAGGGCATAATATTTCAATAATAATGGCTAAAGGCCAAGGTGACAACAAAAGTACGGAATTATGTAAACTGTCGCTGGCAAGAATGTTAGAGTCGCCCATGTGCAACTCATGTATATTTCACTGCTAAAATCCAGACATTCTGTTCAGTCCGGTATTGTGATGTAACATCTGTGTTTGTGATAGTACGACGTGAAAGTACCGAATAAAAGCAGCTTGTCGATGGGCTCTTTTGATGTTAGCCAATTAATACGTCAGTCCCCGCAATTTATATCTTCTGTTATAATTTCTCTCTGTATAATGAAGATGGTGTTAATCACTTTGACTCATTATCAGTTACTGTTAAAGCAATATAGAAATTGAATAAGAAGACATTTAAAATTATAACACTAAATCTAACATTTACAGTGTATATTCTGGAGGCGAGTGCAAAGGAGCTGGGGCAAATTATAACACAGGAACTGTAACTGTCATGTAGAGTCACTTGGGGTTAAGCGGCGTGTCACGAAATCTAAGTACCTCATAGTTCAGGTCGTCAGAACTGACAACATAAACGTGGATATATGGCACTGGAGGCACCAGTTCTAGGATTCGAGGCAGTACAAACCACCAAAGGTGCAAGCTGCTCCGTTTCTGCATATTTCACGGGGAGATTGTGCTCCTTCAAGGTCAGCTAGCTGAGGCAGCCAATTTTTCCATTACGTTAGCTGGTGTTAGATTATTTGGAATTAAATTCCATTTGTTAAGTGGTTTATGCTGACAAGAATTTAATGTTCTATTTGTACATACACAAATGATACAATCTGTAAAATTTGTAACATTTTATAAATAGAAATGCTGTGAGTAAACCCAAAGGTTGCCGCTATGGAGTAACATGAGTGCCAGACACATGAATGCAAACTATAAGCAACTTTAATCGTGTATCGTTAAACATGAACTATAGTTTTAGCTACCATGTATGTACATAAAAAAGTGTGATATTTTTCTATTCAGTTGGAAGGGGCAGTGGAAGCGTGCAGCAAGTGTTCATTACACAGTTCCTTATGAAACTTTACAGCACCGCATTATTTACGTTATAGGAAACAAAACGTTGCCAAATGTAGGAAAACTGCCTGTTTTCTTCAACATGCAAGAAACTATTTCAACGGAGAGGTCATAACAGCGTCTTACCACTCACTCCTCAGGATGTTCGCAAGATACTCTTCAAATGTACAGAAGTCTGACAGTTCAATACTTTTCCTACAAAAAAGAGAAAATATTTAGGTACAGCTGCTTACAGAAACTTATGGGCGTACACATTGAGTTGTCTCTAAGGACTCCCGTGGGCCTCTCACAGATTCTGGATTGTCAATGAAAACTCTCACTGATTTCAATGAGTTTTTGGAGTCTCTACTGCTAGACTTTAAACAGTTGGATAAATCTAAGAGGATATTCAGATTTGTAAGACTGATCTTGCCCTGTCACCATCCCTCCGCTTGAGTCATTACTGCTAGGTAGGAATGGATCTCTGTTTGCGTGCCAGGAAAGGAAAGAGGAGGAAATGTAACTGTAGTGGGCGTCTACAATGCTGCGAGAATGTTCATTTCTCCATCATTGTCTTCAGAGGAAACAGGGTCAAAAATGAAATGTGTAATCAGTTGCTGCCAAAATCAGCTATCCATGTGATATGATCAGGTTATGTTAAACAGAGAACTACTGACAGTGGCTATTGTCATATGCTTACCCTTGTTCAGCTTCCACGCCCCTCGAAGCAACACACACCCCAACCCACACGCCAAAGCACCCATTTCAATTTTAAAGTTCATATTCATTTTTCATTGAGGAATGTCATTTTAAGATTTGTAGATGCCTCAGCCAGACCATTATCTTAATGGTTCATTTTTCCTTTTAGCATGCTATGTTGCAATGTCTACATGAAAATTTCCAGCATGTCAGACACAGTCAAGTGGCATCAATTAACACACCATTCTTCCAATATACGAAGGTTTCGTTTTCGGCTGTAGAAACAGGTTCACATCAAAATGAAATTTTAAACAGCATATCACACAGACCTGCAAATACTGGTGAATCAGTTTGATATCAAATGATGTAAGTGTTGATGATGTAAGAGTTTTCCATTTCAGTTAGTGCAAATTGTAACAAATACTAATTTTGAAAGGGTGTGAAGGAGGGTGTTATTAACCAATCCATGGTGGCCAAAAAGCCCTCCTCCTGGAGAGAGTGGCGCTCTCTACAACTGTACGATGACATAGCTGTTTGTGACTCTGAGGATAGTTGCAGATACTGAGATACTGGCCGAAACTCATTGCGCTCCTTGAAGTAAGGTAGCGAATGCGTCACTAATGTGCTTCGTGAGGGGTATTTCATAGACCTCATCACTTTTTTTTCCACTGTCTCTGCTGTCACATTCTTCTTTTCTCTGCCTCAGATCCGATTGTCAGCAATGCCGAGGGAAAGAATAAAGCCGTTTGTTAGGACTAAGCACTATGGTTACCTCCATGACATTGCTACAGAAAATAGATCTGACTTTGAAATTACTGATTTTGACTTAAGAACGCGAAAATGTACTGTATCCTATTTCCTTCATAATTAGGTACACACTGCTTTCTTTCTATTAATACTCCCTAACATGTACCAAGCGATGTGGTGCAGTGATTAGCACACTGGAGTCACAATCGGGCACCCAGATTCAGGTTCTATGTGGTTTCCCTAATCCACTCAATGAAATTCCGGGATGGTTGCTTTGAATAATCCTGTCCAGTTCGCTGTTTGCATCAAAAAGTCCAATAACATTGGGCCGTCCCTAATCTGACCTTTAATAAATTTTCCATAAAAGGCAGCCAGTTCTAATATCGATCAGGGCAATATAACAAAGTGCGAAGTTTTACTGAAGGTGAATCTGTGTGTAGGATTACTAACTTCAGCAGCTGTGCTTTGTTTGGAAAATGAATGGCTCAGGTCTTCAGACAATGCAGTAAAAGTCTAATCAAACATGGGTAGGCAGCTAAAGAAAGCCATCAAGAGGAAGCTGTAGGACAGTTCTGATGATACTAGCTGTGGGGCAGACACGCATTGAAGTAAAAACTTGAAGTTCGTTCCCATAAATTTTATTTGTATATTTTCTCAGACTATTTATAGGAGAAAGATAAAATTTTCTGGAGTTGTTCCTTAAGGCCTTCTAAGATGTCTGAACTAAAAGATTTGTGAAGTCATTATCTAGCAAGTGACTTGAATTTTTTTTACTTGATAAAATGCACACCTTTTTTACATTTAGAAAAAATTCGGAAAAACTGAACTTCCTTTTTCCAAAAAGATGAATCCAGTAGAAAAGCAGAACCTATGTCTGTGTTCTGTGAAAAAGTCAAGGGTATAGTCCAAGTCAGTGGCGGCTGTTGTGTAAGGGCACAAGAGCAAGTAAACACCGTAACTCTTGGCACCTTGCGGACGGATTTGTTGGTTATTTTTGTTTGAATGCTGTTAAAAGTAATGTAGATTCGGCAATCTGAAATGCAGGGTACTAAATCTACCGCGCTGTGCTATGTTGCTCCTCTAGGCTCATTGAAATTTGGCATCGAGGTCGCGAGCACACCTTCACTTGTGAACGTTTTAAGGAGCTTTTGCGGATGTGCAACTGGCGAGACGTGATTGCCTTACAGGCCAAATACATGTGGATTTGATAAACTACGTGCACAGTTCACTTAACTCTAAGTTCACGTCTATGCCACTAGGTGCTATCACACTGCAGCAGGCTTTTATCCCAGTTAGCTTGGTGTAAGTACCGCTAGTGGGTAGTACATTATTCAGATATGCCAATTAACTCACTATATGGTAAAATTAGAGTGCACGTCAGTATATGTTATAGTTATACTGATTAAAAAAACCTTCCTTGTGGGATTCTGAGTGAGATACAGTATATTAAGTTTTGGATTTTGTTATTCAGTAATTCATTTGAGGCGCTGAGAACTATAAAGCACATCATTGTCGATTGTAAAACTATAGGATTTATTCATACTTCTGACATCTGTTGGTTTTATGGTTGGTCAAGTTTAGCTGTACGGTGGCCCCACATTCGGTTATTATTATTATTATTATTATTATTATTATTATTATTATTATTATTATTGACAGCAGTTGAAGTTGTATATATATGTGGATAAACATAACTGTTATACAGCAGATGCTATTCATTTCACACTCTCATGTATATTTGAATATAGAAATTTGTGAACACCCAGAACGTATACTTATGAGCCGCCACTGGTCCCAATACCTCATGAGGAAGTATTCCTAATTTTAGCTCAATTTGACGTTGTAAGTATATGGCATTCCGTAAACCGTTAAACAGAGGTGTTACAGTAATACTTGTAGCATCAGCTACGTTGAGTTTCTTTAATATTTGGTAAAGTAACAATAACAGTGAAATAACATTGTTTTATCTTGATACCCATAAAAGTTCAAACGGCACTTGTGGTGGGTATCTGATAAATGAAGCGCATCCGGAAATACATTTATTGAAACATTTTTAGTTATTTTGACTCAAGGAACCACTCGTAAATTCCTGAAGGTCTGTTCTCAGCAGCCAACGTAACAATATAATTAATAAACACCGCCTCATATAAAGTTATAGATACAACTGTATTACTTGAAGTTGGATGGCAATTTCCCTAGTTCTAAAAGTAATATTTTCAGACAAAGCTTCAATTTTTTCTCTAAGTTCATTAATTTACTTATCAAACTACTTTGCCTGATTCCTTGAATTGTCGACATTCTCGTAACTTTATTCCGTGGAGGTGTTAAAAATGGTAGCCATTTCAGGCAACTCAATTCCTGTAGTCCAGTAACTGTACATTCTATAAAGTTGGTCGTTACACATACAAACTAATTAGATGCGCAACTTCTTCGTGAGTCCACTCCCTGAATGCTTTCTTCTTTACTTTTTCTTGCCGACACACCGCTGAAAATTCACTCACAGTGCTTATCTATCACGGCAGTAGTCTGTACTATCCCGGCGATGCCGGTACACGCTTATAGAACGGGCTGTTGATGTGCCGCAGGGGGTAGAGTGCTTCTTTCTCGCTGACATTTTTTTTATTAACGTGAGACTGAGTCCCTTCAGTGACAATTTCTCTGTTTTCGTTAGTTAATTCTGTATAACATGTCTATTATGTTTTTATATGTTACATGCTGCGTAGCATGGTTTAAGACTATAACTTTCGAAATACGCTAAATGTTCATGCTGTTCGTTTAGGAGGTAAAAAGAGCGATTACTTCACGGCACGGTCATAGATAATGGCTGAAAACAAGCAATTTTGTGGGTACTTTAATTTCATGTGTGCTTCAGCACGGCAAAATATAGTACCAAGATGTAGTAATGTACAAACTATGAAATATGGCACAAATCTGTGACACAATACGACTGCTCGGGAGTCTCAGAAAGCTCTCAGCTCTCCCGATAATGCCGGTACAGATTTTTCTTGTCTGAGAGCAACAGCGAGTAGCTTCTGAGACACGTGGGTGCCGTCTACATGAGAGGTCTAAACTCTCCGAGCACGACTATCGGAGATCTTGCCAAATTCTCGGACACTGCCAGCTAGCTGACTCTCAGCACTGTTTACACGACACGTATTACTCGCAAAAACTCACAGAGAGTGAAAGACTCTCACGTTTATATCTCCAGCTAAACTGTGTTCAACGTCAATCTCTTTTAGGTTTTCTCTCCAACACCTGTGCTCCAGCTCATGTTTATTGGATACGGCTTACAGAAGATCAGTTCTTTCTCTTTCACTTTAAATCTACAGATAGGTCATTGGTTTATCCGTGAACACATTTTTATATTTCCATAATATAGTATGCAACTAGTTTTTCTGATCTTTGGTTAAAACATATCACTCTGAAAACTTTCAATGTCTTTCAACAGTACTGTCTCAAAGAGGTTCCTCTTTGTATCAGACCAATCAAAAGATATGATCTGTTACAGATTGTTCTGTCAGTTCCATAATTCCGTTGTTTAATGGTGTCCTTATGTTATTACCATGTGCAGGGTGAGTCATAATAAAGAACGATTTTTAAAAGGCTGGGATTTGAACAACTTCCTGTCGGTTCGCTCGTGCTGTAGTGGCTAGCGTTGCTGCATCTGGATCACGGGGTCCCGAGTTCGATTCCAGGCCGATTTGGGGACTTTCTCTGCCCGCGGACTAGGTGTTTGTGTTGTCCTCATCAATTCATCATCATCATCATTTGTAACTGTGGCTAGATTGAACTGTGAAAAAAAATGGCACTGTAAAAATCATCCTGTAGGAACCGCTTTTTCAGAGCTTCAGTTATTCGAGGAGGATTATCATGGTAAACTTTTCTTTTCAGATAACCCCATAAGAAAAAGTCACATGTTGTGAGGTCCGATGAACGAGAGGACCATGCAATATCACCATTTCGGGATATCTGGAAACAGTATTCATGCTTACTCGAGTAATGTGGGAGGCCTCTCCATCTGAGTTATGGAGTAGAAAGGTTATCCAACATATCCACATATATCTGCGATGTCACTGTTACAGCACTGCCAAGGCTATATTAAAAAAAGTGTGACCCTATGATCTCTAATGAAGACATGGCGCACCACACTGCAACTTTCGTGGAGTGCCATGGTTACTGATGCAGTTATATAGGATTGACTTTACTCCAAAATCAGGAGTTCTGCTTTTTCACATAACCAGAGAGATAGAAGTGAGTTTCATCACTCATCCACCTCGACTTGATTAATCATGACCAAAAATTCTAAGCAGAACCGGCTTCGTCTCATATCATCTGTTTCCTTCAGGGCCTGAACCATTTGCATTTTGTAGGGGAGAAAGTGGAAATCTTGGTGTAGTATTCTTCTTAACTTTCCGTTTGAAATGGTCAAATGGCTCTGAGCACTATGGGACTTAACATCTATGGTCATCAGTCCCCTAGAACTTAGAACTACTTAAACCTAACTAACCTAAGGACAGCACACAACACCCAGTCATCACGACGCAGAGAAAATCCCTGACCCCGCCGGGAATCGAACCCAGGAACCCGGGCGTGGGAATCGAGAACGCTACCACACAACCACGAGCTGCGGACCCGTTTGAAATCCCAAAGTGTAGCTCTGTGGCTGCGAGCTGAGTGACGAGGGCTTCTCTCATTGGCAACTCTTACACGTTCAGTGTTTTTGGTCTCGCAGTTCTCTTCTTTGTTGATGACGCCGTCTCCACAAAGTTCTCAACCCACTTTTTAATCGCACAGGTAGATGACACCGGCCGATGCCGATTAAGGTTGAAGTGGTTGCGGAATGCACGACGTGATAACTGGTACGAACTACCGTTCTGTTAAAATGCTTTGACAGCGCTCCATTATAACTAAATGCTATTTCGCTCCGAACGTAACTGACGCTATCCCCTCCACCTCTCTCCGACGTAGGTTAATTCACGCGTTGTTTGAAATCGCTCGATATGTACTTCCCGTAGAACCATGTTCTTATTAAAATCAAAAGACACTATTGTTTAACACTCATTTCCACTCAGCAACGTGTTCAAATATAAATACCGAACAAAAAGCACAGTTGTAGATGTTGTTGTTGTTGTTGTTGTGGTCATCAGTCCTGAGACTGGTTTGATGCAGCTCTCCATGCTACCCTATCCTGTGCAAGCTTCTTCATCTCCCAGTACTTACTGCATCCTACATCCTTCTGCTTAGTATATTCATCTCTTGGTCTCCCTCTACGATTTTTACCCTCCACGCTGCCCTCCAATGCTAAATTTGTGATCCCTCGATGCCTCAGAACATGTCCTACCAACCGGTCCCTTCTTCTTGTCAAGTTGTGCCACAAACTTCTCCTCTCCCCAATTCTATTCAATACCTCCTCATTAGTTATGTGATCTACTCATCTAATCTTCAGCATTCTTCTGTAGCACCACATTTCGAAAGCTTCTATTCTCTTCTTGTCCAAACTATTTATCGTCCATATTTCACTTCCATATATGGCTACACTCCATACAAAATCGTTCAGAAACGACTTCCTGACACTTAAATCTGTACTCGGTGTTAACAAATTTCTCTTTTTCAGAAACGCTTTCCTTGCCATTGCCAGTCTACATTTTATATCTCCTGTACTTCGACCATCATCAGTTATTTTGCTCCCCAAATAGCAAAACTTCTTTATTACTCTAAGTGTCTCATTTCCTAATCTAATTCCCTCAGCATCACCCGACTCAATTCGACTACATTCCATTATCCTCGTTTTGCTTTTGTTGATGTTCATCTCATATCCCCTTTCAAGACACTGTCCATTCCGTTCAACCTCTCTTCCAAGTCCTTTGCTGTCTCTGACAGAATTACAATGTCATCGGCGAACCTCAAAGTTTTTATTTCTTCTCCACAGATTTTAATACCTACTCCGAATTTTTCTTTTGTTTCCTTAACTGCTTGCTCAATACACAGATTGAATAACATCTGGGATAGGCTACAATCCTGTCTCATTCCCTTCCCAACCACTGCTTCCCTTTCATGCCCGTCGACTCTTATAACTGCCATCCGGTTTCTGTACAAATTGTAAATAGCCTTTCGCTCCCTGTATTTTACCCCTGCCACATTTATAATTTGAAAGAGAGTATTCCAGTCAACATTGTCAGAAGCTTTCTCTAGGTGTACAAATGCTAGAAACGTAGGTTTGCCTTTCCCTAATATTTCTTCTAGGATAAGTCGTAAGGTAAGTATTGCCTCACGTGTTCCAATATTTCTACAGAATCCAAACTGATCTTCCCCGGGGTTGGCTTCTACCAGTTTTTCCATTCGTATTAAGTATTTATACTTGTTTAATACTTGTTATATTCTGGGTCGTTGGAGCATTAGGCATCAGACATTCGTAAGTACCTAGTTTTGGATGGCGAACTTACCCCCAAGGTGCATACACCAATAACTAAACTTTTAATCATGATCCTGTGACACATGCCCTATCTAATCTGTCACACTGTTCTGTAACTCATTCCATTCCAAAATATTCTAATATAATGAAGGTATTGCAATATGCGAAGACTTTTGAATGGCAGAGATAATTTATTTCACTTGAATTTCAAGTATTACTTGTTCTGATTGCCCAAACACTACAATTACAATCACTCATTTATCTTGGGGTCATATGAATTTATCATTTCTGATTCCTAACAGCAAGCCTCTTAATTGTATAACGCTTCCCCTGATATGAAATTAATTCTGTACTTCAAAATTATTACTTTAACCACAACTGCTTTTCTCACATAAATATGTGTCCTACACCCTTGACAGGTCTGGCATGATTGACTCTGCTTTGTGCTAAACGACCTCCAAGTGCCAGTCTAAGTAAACATTTCGAATAGTGAAAGACCATTTTGTATCGTCGTTTATAAGATTGTCATCATTTCTTTTCTTGATGTTATTACTAACTGCTGAGATATTAGTAGTATAAAACCCCCTCAAAATAAAAGAATATGAAAACTTATCATGAAAATTTCCCCTATCAAAATAGATCCAAAAAGTTCTCTCTTTGGATCCTTACCCTCTTCAACTAGTAACAACTGAAGTGTGGATACAGGCTGTATGATTGCTACCATTTTCTTCTAAGGTTTTTCTGCCATGTCTCAGAACATGACTGCTTCACCAGAACGGAAGGTGCTTCCTTAGGTGGATTTCTGTCAGTGTTATGTCTTTACTCTCCCAGAACGTATTTCACAAATTAGTTAGTCTGCTCCACTTTCTGTTTGAATTAGTTCTTCTACAGGGAGGCTGACACGTTAATTGATAGTAATTCCTCTTTTCAGGTCTTTTCGTTTTAATGTTATTATTTCTCCACAAACTGTCCACCTCCTAATAATCACTCATACGTCTATTCGACGTATTCAGTTCTTCAATAGACGCCAATATGAGGGGCTCCAAAAGAAAGTTACTTGTCATTATGACAGGCCAAACAACTTTTATTGAAATCTGCAGTACACTTCAAAGTGACCCAGATAAATGTAACTGTTTGTGAACATAGTCAACAAGTCTCTGAAAACCACGGTTGGAACTTTCTGTTTCTCGATGATAGAAATCCGATCCCTGGTAATGGGGATATTCGAGAAACGCTAAGTGAACGTCGTTAGAAAATCTCTTTCCTCCCAGACATTCTTTCAGCTTTCCGAACACACAGAAATCGCATAATGCAACATATGGACAATGGGAGCAACATCACGCACACCTGTACGGCCTTCTTCAAATTTTTGGCTAAATTTCACATCTGCTGGACGCGACTTTGCATTTTGTCTATATATCGCCAGAATTTCACGATGAATCTGTGTGAAATTCAGACGTTTAGCCAACAAGAATCGTACACTTTCGCGTAATTCAACTTTGGAGCACGTTTTTAGCAACCGTGCCATTCCACCCGCACACTGCGATGTACCTGTTATCCGTGCCGCTGCGGAACTGTCTCTGGAGGAAACACGGAACATGGACTTTTTTTTCTGACAGCGCTGGACTCTTCTTGAGCAATAATCGTAGCTTGGGACTACATGTGTCAGTTAATTTCTGAAGTCCAAACGAAATTCGTTGATTCTGGACCAGCTTCGATATCAAAACCCTCTCTATAACCGTCCTTTTCTCTAACATAAATCTCGGGCCGGAGTGGCCGAACGGTTCTAGGCGCTACAGTCTGTAACTGTGCGACTGCTGCGGTCGCAGGTTCGAATCCTGCCTCGGGCATGGACGTGTGTGATGTCCTTCGGTTAGTTAGGTTTAAGTAGTTCTCGGTTCTAGGGACTGAAGACCTCAGAAGTTTAATCCCATAGTGCTCAGAGCCATTTGAACCATTTTTTCTAACAGAAATCGGCAAAAATAAAAGAACACTGGTATCAAAAAATAAACCATTGTTAAGATAAAATTGAGATGGAAGTGAGAAACTGAACTTCAGAATTTCTATACTAACCTCAGTTTTGCTATCTGTATACGAAAGTGAGTTTAGATGGTACATATAAAATTCAACAGTACTTCCGACGTTTTCCATTTTCTTCTCTGAGGTAGGGGTCTCTCCGTGATGTTTACACCATAACACCAAAAAGACGATCTCCAGAGGTTATTTTTCAGGAAAAATCTCTCGGACACTCTGAAACAGACCAGCGTTCTAATTTTAATATAATTAGGCAAATAGGATGAAAAATGGTAGGGTGTAGGGAAAACGGCACAGGCTGCCATTTCAAGACCCTAGCAGCGGTTGAGAAACACAGGAATTTTCCATCCTATTTGTAACAATCTCTCAGGAAGGCAAAGTCATATTAATCCTCTTCGGCCATTCAGCCCCTGTTTTTATCCTTCCCCTACATGTAAACAATATGTCTTTAGTCTGATGGAGACTTTTGTATTAATGATAGAAGGCCGTTCTGTGCAAACTGGAATTAGCGCCGGATGACGATGCGGACAATGAATGCTATAAGTTAAAATAGGCAATTACGGACAGAAAAATTTTTCATTTATTGTTTAGTTTGTTACACGAAGACCGCTAATTGGAAAAAACACATTTTTTTAAAAATTGATTTCACGTTACGACTTTCGGGAAATTCTTTCACACTTAAACTATAACACAGCTACAAATTCTGACAGAAATAATAAATTCATAGTCGAAAACACTATCTGAAACAGTAACTGACGTGACAGCGTATAGTGATACAATATGTGATCAAAAGTATCCGGACACCTGGCTAAAAATGACGTACAAGTTGGTGGCGACCTCCATCGGTAATGCTGGAATTCAATATGGTGTTGGCGCACCCTTAGCCTTGATGACAGCTTTCACTGTCGTAGGCATACGTTCAATCAGGTGCTGGGTGGTTTCTTGGGGAATGGCAGCCCATTCTTCACGGAGTGCTGCACTGAGGAGAGGCATCGATGTCGGTCGGTGAGCCATTAAACTAAGTCGACGTTCCGAAACATTCAAAGGTGTTCTATAAGATTCAGGTCAGGACTCTGTGCAGTTCAGTCCATTACAGGGATGTTATTGTAATGTAGCATCTCCGCCACAGGCCGTGCATTATGAATAGGTGATCGATCGTGTTGAAAGATGCAATCGCTATCCCCCAATTGCTTTTCAACCCTGGGAAGCAAGAAGGCGCTTAAAACCTCAATGTGGGAATGTGCTGTGATACTGCCACGCAAAACAACAAGGGGTGCAAGGGCCCTCCATGTAAAACACGACCACACCATAACACCTACGCCTCCGAATTTTACTGTTAGTACTACACAAGCAGGTAGATGACGTTCACCGGGCATTCGCCATACCCACACCTGGCATCGGATTGCCACATTGTGCACCGTGATTCGACACTCCACACAAAGTTTTTCCACTGTTCAATCGTCCAATGTTTACGCACTTCACTGGCGTGATGTGTGGCTTATGAGCAGCCTCTCGACCATGAACTCCAAGTTTTCTCACCTCCCGCCTAACTGTCATAGTACTTGCAGTGGATCCTGACGCAATTTTGAGTTCCTGTGTGACGGTCTGGATAGATGTCCGCCTATTACACAATTCGACCCTCATCAACTGTCGGCATTCCGCTCTCTCACGATGTCTGATGACTACTGAGGTCGCTGATATGAAGTACTTTGCAGTAGGTGGCAGCACAATGCACTTCATGTGAAAAACCTAAGTTATTGGGGGTGTCCGGATACTTTTGATCACACAGTGTATATCGACACGACCATATCTAGCGGACGCTACCGACCAACTGTGACTACTAAATGCAGCTATCAGGTGACTCACATCTTACGATCAACGTATGCACAACACGAACAACAACGAAAAATCACGGAACTCTGTCGGCGGACAAAGATTATGTTTAACTAAGTATAGAGCTTAACCAACAGTTGCTGCACGACTACCGATACAAAACGACATAGGTCGGAACATGAGACAATGAACGTAACAAAGCTTGCCGAAAAAATCGTAAACTTCTGTCATATGTGATGATAACTTGTCCACATTGATCCGAATAAGGGGTCGACCAAAGCTACAGAGTTGCTATGTAGCTATCCTTCTATGGTGTACTCGAGGAATACCCCTAGAGACAAATGTATGGAGAAATTATAACTGCCTTTCGATTTATGTTTCTTAGTTTCAGCCCTAATCTAGCACATAAACATAATCTTTTACGAAATTTTCGTCACGTTTCATTATAAATACTGCATAAACATACATTGATCAGCCAGACCATTATGACTATCTACCTGACTGCCGGCTACGCGTCGTTCCATGGGAGCAATAAGGCCTTGGTAAGTCGCTGGAGGGAGCTGGCACCGTATATGCAGACAAAGGTCAACTAATTCCGGTAAATTCCGGGAAGGGGGCGACGAGCTCGGACGCCCAGATGGGTTCAATTGGGTTCATATCTGTTGACTTTGGGGCCAGTACATCAATTGGCATTCGCCGGTGTGTCCCTCGAACCACTCCATCAAACTGTTGGCCTTGTGACATGGCACGATATCTTGAAAAACGCCGCTGCCGTCGAGAAACATGTTCGTCAAGAAAGGATGTTCGTGGTCTGTAACCAGTGTAGCAGACACTTGGCCGTCATGGGGTCTTGCACTAGCTCCGCTCGACCCATGGATGCCGACTTTCTTGTTCCCCAGAGCATAGTGGAGCCGCCGCGAGCTTGTCTCCGTCCCTCAGTACCGGTGTCAACGAGCTGCTCCCCTGGAAGACAACGGATTCGACCCCTCCCATCGGCATGATGCAAGAGTCATCAGACCATGCAACGCTCTGCCACTGCACCAACGTCCAGAGCTGATGGTTACGCGCCCATTCCAGTCGTTGTTGCCGATGTCGTGGTGTTAACGTTGGAACATACATGGGTCGTCGGCTGTGGAGACCCATCTTTAGGAGAGTTCGGTGCACCGTGTGTTCACACACTGTACTCTGCCTTGCATTATAGTCTAATGTTGGTTCGTGCACACTTCGCCGCCTGTCCTGTTTTACCAGTCTGCACAGCCTACGACGTCCCACATCTGTAATGAGGGGTAGCCGCCGAACCGCACGAATTCTGGACGAGGTTTCACCTCGGTTTCGCCACGTGGTGAAGACATCCATAACGCTCCTCGAACGCCCGACAAATCGTCCAGTTTCCGCAATGCTCCTGCCGAGCCTCCGGGCCATTATAATCTGCCCTTGGCCAAATTCAGATAGATCCCACGCCTTCCCCATTCTACAAGATGAGTGCACTCTCGCTGGTATTACATGCACCGTGCGAATGTCTGACTAACAGCCATTCCTCACCAGGTGACGGTGCTATCGCCTTGAGGGATTTATATCCACAGTTGGTCGGTGGTCATAATGTGCTGGATGATCAGTGTATAAATATCACTGTTAACTACGTAAACTGAACCTTAAGGACTGGAGGCAGCGGTTGTTCAGGTGACAGGTATAAATATTTTACCATACAGCCACTATTACTATAAACATACTACACAGCAACCCGTTTGGGGTGTCAGGTTTCCCGTCTGAGTTGTTCCTTCATAAAATATACTTCAAAAGAATTCACTATCAAAACATAAAAACAAATAAAATTTTTCGGAAATGAGGTTCTCGTCTTATTTTAAAGATAGCAACGCAAGTTTTCCTGCTCCGCTTCTCAACGTTACCAATCATCATCCAAAGCGTTGCTTCCATAATGCAGTACCCACGGTTCACATCAGCTGCATCTGCATGCACCACTAATTCGAAAAGATGTGTATGAAACTTAGTGCATAGAGTCAGTAAAGTTTCAATGAGTGTAGCAGGCAGTTTAAATGAGTTAAACTACGTCAAACAGATAGCAATAAGTAACAAATTCGAAGTGAAGATGATAAATCGTCTTCTCCGTAGGGGCAAGAAGAAACGGAAAGATGAAACAGCAAGAGATAAAAGGTTCCTCACTATAACATATTTTGAAAACATTCCACACATTGGCGAACGTATTTCGGCCATACAACGTCCAGTTGGAGTCCAGAGCTAAAAACGTAATCAGATGTAGTTTAAAACATAAAGCTGGAGACGGGATGAATAAATTTGAAGAATCATGCGTGTGTAGAATACAGTATACGTCGTGTCAAGCGAAATGAAGAGGACAAATAGGGAGCAAATATTCGGAAAGACGTAGAGAGCGTGCAGACTTTTAGACTGCGCAACTACGGTAGACCGGTGGTTGGCAGACATATACTGTATGAGGCTGGTCATTCTCTGAAAGGCACAGAAGAGGACTTAGAGGTTATACATGAAGATGAGAAAGGATTTAAGTCGACCTGATTGAGAAACTTGAAATAGCAATCCACCGAATTAAGTTCGATAAAGCACTTAATATACAAAGTGGCGAGAACGGAACTGCCTTCTTCAAGGGTTCTTAGATCATTTTTGAGGTTAACGTTAGTACGACAAATGTTAACGACTTGGCACTCACAGTCGTCAGTATGGTGTCCCTTCATACCTTTTGTAACATATCTGGATTGTTATGGAACGGCTGATGGGTGTGGGGTAACGTGGATAGGCGGAACAGGAATACGGTGTTGCCTTTTTTAAAGTAACACTAGGGCTTCCTGTCTAAATAACTTTACTTGTTTCTGTATTTTGACCCTAAGTGGGACTAACTTAGAAAGCCAGATGATGGAGGCTTGACTCCCAAAACGAGTTGCTGTGGCTAATGTTCCTGAAAAGAGTGTGTAACACCTATATCGATTAGAAGTAGGTGTACACTACGTAACTGCGTCTGTGTGATTATGAAGTGTTTGTTTTTTGTTACTTAAGGTCATAATGAAATTTTATAATATATGTGTGTTTATAAAGAAAACATTGTATATGGAAGCTCGTTCATGCTTAGGACACTTGTACTGTATAACATAAAAGATGTAGGGAAGTCCCTCCGCAATGGAAGTGGCTTGATGCGACGTAGAAGGTGGTTTTGACGATCGAACTGGGCGTCTCCTTGGTGGGAACGATTCGCAGTCAGTGGCTAGCTCTTTCACGGTACACATCGAGGGTGCGAAGGGTGTCATTTGGAAGCCTTTTTCGAAGGAATTTGGCTAGGATGTGGATATTGTTGTTGCATGGTACTCTCGGCAATAAGGAATAGCTCTAAGACGTCAAAACTCCGTCGCCAAGAAGAAATTGTAAAGAGCATTCAAACATCAAGAGCCGTGAGTGCAGATACCCGACACGTCGCTTGTCACCACTCCGTCGCCACTGCTCCACCACCTTCATGCATATAGATATGTATCAGAGCAGGGACCAGTTAATTTGTGTGTGATTTAATAACAATCCAAGTGCTCTGTTTAAAACCGTATCTTTATGCTAACCATGAACCTATGCAGGACCCCCTGCTAAGTGTTCAGAAAACCGAGTATCCTGTTTCAAACAAACTAGTAATTTATTTCCGTGTATTAAATGTGCAAAAATTCAGTGTCAGACTGTGTAAATGTTGCTGTCTAAAATACTTGCTTGACAGGTGATGAAAAAGGCACTAAGATAATCTTACTTGAAACATAATTTAGCCTTAACTGCTATCATGAATGATTTTTTTGAGGTCAATCGAGCTCAGTGTTGGGTAATTTACTTTGGAGGATAATAACATAAACTATTACAAGTGAGGCTAAGAATTAAATTTAGTTGAATTGAATCTTATATTGAAATAATCATAGAATTTGTCCAGTGACACAGTATCAGTTTATGGATCCCCACCAAATGCATCTCATGTTAGAAAGATAATTGGAATATTATCGCTACTGAAGAAATCTGATACATTTCTATAAACGGGAGTATAAACAGTGTAATTGTGGTATTATTTAATTTTTATTTGTGGTATTTTTATGTCACTTAAGTCATGTCCAACTTTTGTCGGTGCTTCCTCCAGTAACATATGAATACTGAGTCACGTAATGATCGTGATTGTAACTGTTGTTATTACGAGTTGGGTACAATTTTTCTTTCTATGATTACTGGTTTGTCCATTAATGGTAGCTAATGCTACCCACAGCTTAGACTGCACTGTGTTTGTGTGTATCCAGTGTGCAATTCAAAGGGAATCTTAATGAAAGTCACTTCAACAACTAATCATCATTTTTCTTAAACATAATATTTCAAATGCATGTGCCTAATTGGGCTGGTGACCGTTTATTATTTCATTCGTAACATATTTTCTACTTCTATGTAACCTTAAAGTTAAAACCTGTCTAGTTTTTGGTTAAATTACAATATATTCAAAAATTCTGTCCGATACTCTCATCCATTAGACACACACACGGTCAAAACTCAAAATCTTCCCAGAGGGTATCACTAGTTTACATCACGACAGGCAAGTGTTGTATGTGGTCGTAAGTTAAAATATTTATAACGAATAACAGCTGTATACTTAACTCTCACGTATATTTACCAATAATATGGTGCTAGAAACGACCATAACATTACTATTCTAGATCCATACGAGTAAATACTCCTCCGAGCAACTGAAACATAAAAATACTTGTTGCATTTATGAATATTGTTATGGTCATTGAAAAATAGACAAGCCAGAGGCCGTAAAAGGAAACTGCGGAAGGGGTCGTAATGCCATTGCCCGCAGAAGAAGGTATCGTCTCTATAAAAAAAAAACAAGGCACCAAACTCGCAACGAATAATTGGGAATAACACGGGAGAGTGGAGCTCGGGCCACGTTGAGAACCCAGGGAATGAACTCGCTGACAGATTAGCCAAACTGACAACCAGTTGGCCTACTCTTGAGGCAAGTATTCCGCAAACTGACATCCGATTGGTATTACGTCGTCAAGTTTTAGGTATCTGTAATACGGAGTGGTTCGCTATGAATCCACCAAAAAAAGCTTTGGGTGATAAAGGAGACTACAAATCTGTGGAGGTCCTACAAGCAGGCCTCGCGCAAGGACTCTATTGTACCTTTTCCGACTCCGCACCAGCCATACTTGGCTGACTCATGACCATCTCCTCCACAACGAGAACCCACCCCACTGTCGTTGTGACGCTTGTTTGACAGTAGTCCACATTTTGCTGGACTGTTCCGACGTAGCCGACCTGCGCAGGGCTCTTAATCTCCCAGACTTGCTACTCCCGGTATTACGAGACGATACCTCAGCGACTGACTTAGTTTTACGTTTGTTTCATTCGTGGAGGAGGAGGGGGGGGGGGGGGGGAGGGAGCACTTAACCTCATCAGCCCGTTGAGGGGTTGGCAGAACATTCTGTTGCCTCCACTGCCCTGACTGGGCTGCGGCTGTCTGGGCTCGATCGTCTACCCCGGCCCTCACCATACCTGCCATTTTACTCTTCCTGCCACCATCTCGTTTGTTCTGTTCGACTTTTTCATTTTACATATGTCTCTACTCCTCTTGTCCTGTCCGTGTTGATAGCCTTTCCTAGGCAACTTTTGTGTGGGTTACCCCTGGTAAGTGGCAGAGGAGGGATGTATGTCCCGTCACACCATCCAGCTTTCGGGGGCTTCTTGTTGCTCCCTAGATAGGGCATCTAGCATGTCTTTCTTCCTATGTCACCCGCTTCTTCTTTTTATCCTTTATCTAGCTTTTGTTGACCTATGGTAGATACTGAGGTTTTCATCCCCCTGGGTTTAGCGTGGTAGGAAATCTCTGATGTACAGCCCGCTTCTTCTTTTTATCGTTTATCTAGCTTTTGTTGACCTATGGTAGATACTGAGGTTTTCTTCCCCCTGGGTTTAGCGTGGTAGGAAATCTCTGATGTACAGTCATGTAGACCTGTGTGTATCAGGTAAAAGGGACTGATGACCTAATACTTTGATCCTTTTTATCTTCCAACGACCCAACCAATAATACGGGAGAAAACAGAGACATTTAAAACATTACAGTGGGACCAGAGACTGGCAGATCTGGGTCCAACACGATCAGGTGTGTGCAATCTCGCTCGTCGTTTCACAAGGAGCAACAACAAACACCCACTCTACAAGCATCTGATGGACTAGCCTATTCCGCAGAGGACAAGGCGGAAATGATGGTCAGAACACTAGCAGCGTTGTTCAAACCGAGCCTGGTTCGTCGGACCCAGAATTCACACTTGGACCAGAACAGGAGGTTACATGACTCGCAGCCCAATCCCATGCTACTCTATCCTGTGCAAGCTTCTGATCTCCAAGGGACTACTGTAAACTACATCCTTCTGAATCTGCTTAGTGTATTCATCTATCAGTCTCCCTGTACGGTTTTTACCCTCCACGCTTCCCTCCAATACTAAACTCGTGATTCCTTGATGCCTCAGAACGTATCCTACCAACCGATCCCTTCTTCTAGTCAGGTTGCGCCGCAAATTCCTCTTCTCCCCAGTTCTATTCAGTACTTCCTCATTAGTTACGTGATCTACCCATCTAATCTTTACCATTTTTCTGTAGCACTAAATTTAGAAAGCTTCTTTTCTGTTCCTGTCCAAACTATTTATCGTCCATGTTTCACTCCCACACATGGCTGCAACCCATACAAATACTTTCAGAAAGTACTTCGTGACACTTAAGTCTATATTCGTTGTTAGTAAATGTCTCTTCCAGCAATGCTTTCCTTACTCTTACTAGTCTACATTTTATATCCACTCTATTTCGACCATTATCAGTTATTTTGCTCCCCAAATAGTAAAACTAATTTGCTACTTTGAGTGTCTCATTTCCTAATCTAATTCCGTCAGCATCACCTGTTTTAATTCGACTACCCATTAACCTCATTTTGCTTTAGGTATGTCGGAAAGAACTGTTGCTTTATGATGTCGGAAAGGGCTGATACCATTGCTGATCTTGCAGCTGTCGAAGAATGAAATTACAATGAAATCCAGACCATTAGCTGCTTACAGGCATTGATAAATATCAACAGGGAGAGTTGAAGATGTGTGCCTCGACTGGGACTGGGGCTCTATCCGACTGAGCCATCGAGGACATAGACGATAGTGCGACTGCATGGACTTATCTCTGCTACGCTCCCCGTGCGACCCACATTTCTGACATGTCCAAAAGAACAAATGTTCCAATGTATGTGAATTCGTACGGGGTCAAACTGCTGAGGTCATCGGTCCCGAGACTTACACACTACTTAAACTAACTTAAGCTAAGAACAGGACACACCCATGCCCGAGGGAGGACTCGAACGTCCGGCGGGAGGGCCCCTCGCAATCCGTGGCATGGTGCCTCAAACCGCCTGGCCACTCCGCGCGGCTCAGAAAGAACAGATACCATCTTCATATAGATAAGGCTTACCGGCCAATGACCTTCTTCAGTGCGGATGCACTCACATTGCCCGAACTCTTACGGGAATCGGTAGATTGACTAGCGCGAGTAATGATGTAGTGGACAGGGGCACTACAAATGTAATGCGTTGACAGTAAGATGGAAGTGTGACTCTCACAGGATGCGTTCCACAGATGTCCCTGCAGTCGCACTCTGCTCTATTTCCTCGGTGGCTCAGCCGGATAGAGCGTCTGCCATATAAGCAGGTGATCCCAGGTGCGAGACCCGTGGAGCACACGTTTTCAGCTGTCCCCGTTCATATTTATCAATGTCTGTAAGCAGCTAATTGTCTGCATTTCATTGTAATTTCATTCGTTTCGCTTTTGTTGATGTTCATCTTATATCCTCCTCTCAAGAAACTGTCCATTCCGTTCCACTGCCCCTCCAGGTCCTTTGCTGTCTCTGACAGAATTACAATGTCATCTGGAAACCTCAAAGTTTTTTTTTTCTTCTCCGTGGATTTTAATTCCTATTCCAAATTTTTCTTTTGTTTCCTTTACTGCTTGCTTCCTTCTCAATCACTGCTTCCAGTTCATGCCTCTAGACTCATAACTGCCGTTTGGTTTATGTAAAAATTGTAAATAGCCTTTTGCTTCCTGTTTTTTACCCCTGCCACCTTTAGAATTTGAAAGAGAATATTCCAGTCAACATTGTCAAAAGCTTTCTCTAAGTTTACAAATGCTATAAACGTAAGTTTATCTTGCCTTAACCCGTCTTCTATGCGAAGTCGTAGGATCAGTATTGCGTCGCGCATTCCTACATTTCTCCGGAATCTAAACTGATCTTTCCCGAGGTCGTCTTCTATCAGTTTTTCCATTTGTTTGTAAAGAATTCGTGCTATTGTTTTGAGAAACTCGCAGTTCGTTTATTTTCACACTTGTCAACTCCTGATTTCTTTGGGATTGGAATTGTTATATTCTTCTTGAACTCTGAAGGTATTTCGCCTGTCTCGTACAAATTGCTCACCAGATGGAAGAGTTTTGTCATGGCTGGATCTCCAAAGATTATCAATAATTCTAATGGAATGTTGTATACTCCCGGGGCCTTGTTTCGACTTAGGTTTTTCAGTGTTCTTTCAAATTCTTCATGCAGTATCACATCTCCCATTTCATCATCATCTAAATCGTCTTCCATTTCCACAATATCGCCCTCAAGTACAGTTCTCTTTTCTCCAAATGCCTCTTTAATTTTCCTGTAGACAGTATGTATCCTACCCCTAATGATATATGCCTCTACATCCTTACATTTGTCCTCTAGCCACGGATAAAGCTATGGAATACCTAACACAAACCATCTTACGACACCAACACTTCCCTGCCTTTTGTAAGACGGTGAATATCCAGATGTTTAGAAAGCCAGGGAAAAACCACTCCCTCACACAAAATTACCGATCCATCAGTCTGTTGAGGTCGCTCAGCAATTTTGCTCAAAAGTTAATATGAAAAGAATGAACAACGAGACCCTGAGACCAGAGCAATTCTGCTTCAGAAATCAGCACTCAACAAAACAACTCCTCCGCATGGTATAACAAATAACAAACGGCTAATACACCAACAAAGCTATCACGGCCGTGTTCCTGGGCATCGAGAAGACTTTTGATGGCCTATGGCACAACGGCCTCATCCGCAGATTCAGTGACGTTTGTTTCCTCAGACTAGTATGTCTAATACACTCATTACTCATCAACAGTGGTTTCACCACTGACATTCGGGACAAACAATCAACGAGACACAATATCCAACCCGGCGCCCTCCGAGTCAGAATCCTGGGGTCCCTCCTGTTTAATCCGTACGTTAATAATATTCCAACTACACGAAACACGCTGGTTCCCATGTACGCGGATGACACAGGCATCCTAATGCAAGACTGGAAACCATAGAACATTAATTCACGTCTACAGACAGCACTGCGAACAGTTGAGCCTTGGCTGGAGGAATGGCGCATGAAAGTAAATGTCGACAAGTGCGAAGCTGTTCTGTTTACACGCAGACCGAAGCAACTGTACAAACACCAACTCCGCAATCAGAGAACACTGCAACAAGCCCAATATGTTTCCGTGAAAAAGGCAGGTTTGTCGATTTCTGGATGGATCAGAAACTCACCCGGGGACACCACAAACAATACGTCGCCAATAAAGCATACACAAGGCTCAAACAACTGTATTCTTTGCTTAACAGGCAAAGCACACTAAATAGGAGGGTGTCGAGGTATATGTACAAGACACTGATTAGACTGCTGACACAATATGCTGCACCTGTTTTCGGGATACACACCTCCGAAACATCCGCGCCGCCTGCATGGCATACAGAACAAAGTGCTACATATCTTAATGCTCCACGGTACACATCGTAGCGGACCTTCACAGTGAGTACCGGCAGTATTCAACAAGCTTCCCACACGGCTATACAGGGAGTCGAGACACTCGAACCACCCCTGACTACGATCACTACCATGAGCGGTGTCCAAAGACACTCGACATTAGGGATAATTTACCACTTATGGTAAGCTCCCTTAAATCACACACAAGAAACGGAATCAGCGAGTCCCTGCAGTACAGCAAATCGAACTGGCACTGCCAGTTAAGTACACATAGCCGAAAACAGGCAGCAGCAGGGAAACCGAAACATACGAAACGCAAACAAATCTCACTCAACTTTCACACTGATTTTATAATCGACCACTCAGATGACAATTAGACAGGTTACTGATACGCAGATGCTAAAACTGGTCCAGGAGATGTCGTCGGTGCAGAGTTACGTCGGCTGACATTGTTATGACGAGCATTGGCGAGCATTGCACGATACCCGCTACTAACATAACAATACAAGTAGCAAGAAAACCACTTCTGCTCTGACTAAGGGCCTAAACGGTCGAAGGGGTTGTAACAACAACTGTACATATAATAATTTTTTCTTCTGATTTTCGATAAATTAGTGTAAGCAATGTTTTGATTTAATTTCTTTTTCTTTTCGTGTCATTATGTTAAAGAAACTGTAAGCAACTTTCGATGTGAATATTAATATTTATGTCAAATTTCAAGCAATACTATAACAGAATTGAAGTGTAACCCATGTTGAATCGATTGTAACATGTTTAAAATTGTAGTTGTGCGCCTGGTCCATACGTAGGCAATGTATAAGGATATGTGGAATGCAAAACCTCTGGTGAATACCCTGTCTGTAGGGGAGCGGTAAAAGGTGGAGGCAGGCGAGCGCGGGAAAATGCACACGGGCGCTGCACGGCATAACGGGCTCAGCAGTAGTAGTCGGAGTTGGGCATCGGTCTGAGAAACACGCTCTGGATCGAGGAGGCTCTCCTGGAAAACGTGATTTCATTGAGCCTCGGATGTGCCGTTTCCGACGACTATACAGCATGGCTATATTCCATAGGCACTAAATGGAAAAGTATTGCGACGCTAAGAAGAAGCAAAGTGCCGATACATCAAGAGCCATAGCTGTGATTGTATGTGTGCTGTGCGCCTCGCCATCTCGCCGCCCGCCCACCGCCGCATCGACACGAGACACGAACAGGTTGAAACTTTTAGTACTGTATTCGTGTGGACCAGTGTTACTTTTGTTCCTGACTGTTCAATAACAACTTAACTTTTACCAGAACTGTCCTATCATTTAATCATCCTCATCACTAACCTAGACAGGGTCCTTTCCACATGTGCAATCCGAGTGTTCCGAAATGAAGATTTAAAGTTTATGTTAATAATACTTACCTGCAGACCTATCTATGTTAGAATGATGTTTAAAGAACTTTGTTGCTAATGAATATATAGGTCTGGCAAAGTTGGAAGAAAAGTTGAAATTGGTTTAGTAATGAAGTTTAATTATTTGAGGCAGATAAAATGGTAATTAAATGAGCAGGAAATAGGCTAAAAAGAGTAGTAACTCACCTATTGGAAATCTTGAGTGCTTAATGAATCCTTTAATCAATATTTTTAATACAGTGATCATAACAGTTTCAGGGTCTCCCCCCCCCCTTTTTTTTCTTTTCTATTCATTTAAATTCTGAAGTGTACTGAACTGATTTGACTAGCAAAGTTAAAGTCAATATAAAACCAAAATTTATTAGTGTTTTACCTTTTTCAAAATTGACATTGTATGTATGTTTCGAAAGTGCTATTTCTAGGGTAACCTATGCCCGATTTTAATCAGATCAATAGACAGTACGAAGTTTGTAGTAAGCATCATAGTGTATTGTTGTGTATTTATGGCTTGTTCACATTAGTACAGAAAGTGAAATCATTAGTTCAGTAGATTTTCTGGTTCTAAAATTTACCACATTATGCAGTGTTATTACGTGTTGTTTTGTATGAACATACATCAACTGTACTGGGAAGAAACTCAGTTAATGCCTAATTAGGCTGGCGACCGTATTATTAACAATTTGGTAGCATCTGCTGTGTCGTTTCTTGTCCGTCCTAACGTGTAGTTGCACTTCAGACTGGCTTGACGCATCATTGTTGTTACTGAGTGGGTGAAAGTCTGATTTTGCCTCCATTCGGGTACACGCGGTCAATATCTACCCCAAAATCCTTTCTTATAAGGTGAAGCCCGTCAACTTACCATAGTACAGGCTTTAATAAGTATCGTGCGCAGTAGCGTAGTGTTACAGGGTTTTTCATTCCCGTGGCGCTTTCCGTGGCATCTTTCTCCCTCTGCCCTTAAAACCGCTCTTCTTCAACTTTCGACCACTTCTATCATCCGATGGGCCTATATTAGTGGGTAATCCTACCCAGACGTAAAGACAACATTGCATACCCACATCCTGTGAACTCCTCTATGCAATCACTTACAATCGCCAAGGTGACAGTTCGTGTGATGGTCACCATGGCAGTGCGGGCTTGGAGGGCTCCAATCTTTTTTAAAAAAAATTATGATAATAAAATAAACAAACTCGCAACTATAGGGAGATGGGCACATATCCATGTTATGACAGAACGTGTAAGTGCACGCTTCGATCGTCCACTGTACTCAGACGTGCTGAAAACATGGAAGATTCAAAAGCAGAGTAAAGGGATGCAGTGCGTCATCGAAGAATGGTACAAGTGTACGGAGATTATTAAAGGTCCGTTGCGTCTGGGGCAATGGCTGCCACAGTTACTCGCCGGTCTTCAATAATGACATCCACCTGCTGGACGATTGTACCGATAATGCTGTGTCGCTTTCCAGATCGTGCGTCGTCAGCCATTTCTTGAACCGCTTGACGATTGCGCCTTGACTCTTTCAGCGGACGTGCAGTGTTCTTCTTGCACGTGTACCATTCTGTAACGAAATTCCGTTCTCAGCACGCCTTCCGCTATCAGGAAACGCCCTACACCCATTTGCTCCTCTTTCTTAGCCTCTATTTCTGTGTTTTCAGCACGTCTACGTGCAGTGGACGGTCGACACTTGCACGTGCTCGCTCTGTCGTCACGTGGGTGTACGCCTATGTCCTACTAATGCTCAGTGTGGGGCCTCAGCGTTCTTACAGGGACCACACCTTCTTCCGCAGGCAGTGTCATTACAATCCCCAAAGCGGTTTTAATTTAGAGTCCCTGGCTGGTGTCTGTTTGAATGACGCTGATGTGTTCTCACAGATGAACAGTTTAACTAACGGAAAGCCTGTTACTGGTACCTCGAATTTATTTAATGACGAGCGAAACGTATTATGAAATACGAAAGACAACTGCATTGCTTATGTTCATTAATATTTGACTAAACGAATGTGCGTAGAAAATCATATGCCTGCCAACGAACGGCAAGGAGGATAGGACCTCGCTTCATTTTCACTACGCTGCGCCATTTCTCAAAATGATTCATCAGAAACTTTCGATATCACTGCATACTGACAAGTGAAATAAATGACGACGTATCTTTGCAACTCACAAGGGAACCTCCCCATCGCACCCTTCTCAGATTTAGTTATAATTTGGCACAGTGGATAGGCCTTGAAAAACTGAACACAGATCAGTCGAGAAAACAGGAAGAAGTTGTGTGGAACTATGGAAAAATGAGCAAAATACACAAACTGAGTAGTCCATGGGCAACATAGGCAAAATCAAAGATGGTAAGGGCACAGGAAGCGCCGGGGTCTTGTGGTCAGCGTGAGCAGCTGCGAGCGAGAAGTCCTTGGTTCAAGTCTACCCTCGAGCGAAGAGTTTACTTACTTTATTTTTGCAAGGTTATGATCTGTCCGTTCGTTCATTGACGTCTCTGTTCACTGTAATAAGTTTAGTGTCTGTGTTTTGCGACCGCACCGCAAAAGCGTGCGATTAGTAGACGAAAGGACGTGCCTCTCCAATGGGAACCGAAAACATTTGATCCGGGAAAACACGTCTGGTATATTCTATACGACACTGGTGACAACATGTGTGTCACATGACAGGAATATGTTGTCGACCCACCTAACTTGCACACTTGGCGAATGGGTAAAAAGATTCTTCTACCTTGTCCGATTTAGGTTTTCTTGTGGATGTGGTAATCACTCCCAAAAAAGTGATGAAAACATAAGAGTGTGTCACATAAACTGCAACAAATGAATGCAACAGTTTCACAGTCGCACAGTTTTCTCTGTGCTCTGTCAAAACATATGTTTTGAACGTTTTCAAATTTTTCCGTGTGTAGACCGTCAAATCCTGCATATGTCCAAGCAAATCTGAACATGTCCTGGAATTCTGGAGAGCGAAATTGATTATGTGTAAGTACCTGAACTCTGATAATTGTCTGAAAATTAAAGTTTTAACTTTTTACTGGAGGGAAGACTTGAAGTAAGGACCTCTTGTTCCGCAGCTGCTCACGCTAACCGCGGGACCACGGCGCTTCCTGTGTCCATGTCATCCTTGATGTTGCCTATGTTGCCCATGGACTACCCAGTTTGTATATTTTGCTTATTTTTTCATAGTTCCACACAACTTCTTCCTGTTTTATCGATTGATCTGTGTTCAGTTTTTCGAGGCCTATCCATTGTGCCAAATTATAACTAAAACTGAGGGGGGTGAGATGGGGAGGTTCCCTTGTCAGACAGCACAGTGGTGTGCCGTGCACGGCACTATGGGTTGGCCGCCTAGGTTGGTCTTGCTTCCTCTCGGCGGTGAGGCGAACTCTCGTGGGGTCGCGGGCGATTAGCGGGAGGTAGCGACCTGGCGGTGGCGCGAGGAGGTGGTGAGCGGCGGACGCACCGGAGTGCTGGAGTTGCGTTGTGGAGGAGCAAGTGGCGTACCGGTATAGTGGGCATGAGTGTATCCCGCTGGCTAGACGTGAAGATTACTTCTGGATGATGCAGTATCACTGAGGCACTGTGTTTGGTCAACGTTACCACCCGGCCTTTTTCTGTTCATTCGTCCGCAGCGCGCCGCTTATGAATGATTCGCTTCTTGTGGGGCTCGAATTATGTACCCCGCTCAGACCGGTTTTGAGAGCGCTTATTAACGAACGAGAATAAAGTTCTGTTTTGCCTTGTTGTACGATCAGGTCGCGTGTGAATATTGATACTAACTAGCATTCACAAACTAGCTTCGCACCCTCTCACTGTTTCGAGAAGGACCTGTGTTTTTGTGTTGTAGGACACTGGTGTCTAATAATGCCCTGTTGCAGGTGCGAACTGAGATTTTTTTGTCTGTCTTTGTTTGATTGAAAGAGCTGGTATGATCCGTATTCGAGGACTGGATGAAACGGGGGCGCCTCCAGAGATCCAAACCTACAGAAAGAAAGGGCAACGAATCATTATTTATTTATATAAATATATATACACGTTTTATATACTAGCATATATTGAGGTATGGGCTGTTATCTCTTTCTGTAACCCTGTTGCTGATTGTTTGTGGAATGTTAATGTAATGCGCCTGGAAGGTATGTGTTCCTTACGTACTGTGTTGGTTCAATTAAAAGTCAAAACATGACGATTATAGCTTCCAGATATCATGTCTTGTCTATTATGAGAAATCCCTGTATGCACAGGATGAAGCGTAGTACTTAATAAGTTTATTTATATGTTATGTCTGTTCTACGGCGCGTGGCCTGATAATGTTTTTTGCGGGTAATTATTGATAAAACGGCCGGTGGAGCTACAGTCAATATTTTTCGGAAACTGAAGTAAACGTTACTAAGGTTATTCAGGGAATTGCCCCCCGCCTCCTGATTTCATATAAGAGAAGGGTCGTATGTTGTCTTTGGCGGCTTGTGTACATGGTACCTTGCTTGTGTAATAAAACTGATTTTGACATTTGTCATTTGAACTCAGTCGAATGCTCCATTCACATTCCTGTCCGATGTTTCTATTAACGCGCTTCAGTGGATATACACTAAAATTTAAAATATGGTTTAACCTTGTTCGATACATCAGTAAATCCGTTCACATACAGTTTTTCACAAGGGTGCCATCTATTTTAAATTTATTTGCCCCAATAACAGCATGGGCAGCGATACGCCCTGGAGGGAGGAAATGCATTAAAACCGCAGCTGATCTGTTCTCGTTATTGCGCACGCTGTGCTTGAGTGTAGTCCTCTCTCAAATATCAACGGGGTTAATCGACCGAACTAGGTTGGCATGACCCTAATGGGTGATGACCGTGACTGACACGGCAGACGGATGGCTCCAACACGCGTTAATGAAAGTCTGATGGAACGCGAAACACGTCAGAGTGCTCGATGTCATGTAATAGACTTGAGCAATTAAAAGCTTGACAGATCACAGAATGGAATGAGTCTGAACAAGTAGTGTCAATCACAGACGTAGACAGTCGTATCAGTGCAGGCATCAAAACGGTTTATCAAAAAGCAACTTCATCTGTGATATCGGAATGGACCCGTGAAATAATATGAACTCGTAAAATTAAATGAAAAAAAAGAAAAAAAATATTAAACTTTTACATCAGCATCTATACTCTGCAAAACAGTTTTGAGGTGTACCTTGTACTGGTTTGTTCCTGTTTCTTTCGCAAACGAAGCGAGGGAAGAAAGATATTTTAAATGTCTTTGTGCATGTCATAATATAACCTGCGTGGACAATATGCAGAGGGCTGTTGAACGCAACATGACTCCTCAGTTAATACGTGTTTTTGAAAATTTGTTAGTAGGCTTTCTCTCTTCATGCCAGGTTGTAACGTCCCCTTTGAACCATTGTACAGGACTGTGCTTAAACTGATACACAATACTTTTTTTTAGCGCACCGCAATCTGACTTTCAAAAATCCCTACAAAAAAATGGCCCTGACTAACATTAACCTATGCGTTTCACAAATCGCTTACCTCACAAAAATCTTGGTTACTCAAGCTACTGCAGTACAGCGAGTGCCACTACTGCCAGCTAAATAAAAGATTCAAACTAGGGAAGGCACTAACTACTGATAGGGATAGTTAGCAAATGAAAGATATTAATAGAGAACAAACAATGTATTTACCTTGATATCATCATATATAAATATAGCAGTTCATGCAAATTTCAAAACTCCGCCATCTCTCTCCCCACATCCACCACTGCTGGCGGCTCACCTCCAACTGCGCAACGCTACGCACTGTTCGCATCCAGCTGCCGCTGCCCAACACTACAATGGCAGACAACAATGCAAACCAGCCACAGACTGCACACAGCACAGCCAGTGATTTTCATACAGAGGTGGCGTTACCAATAAAAAAACCTAAACAGCCTACTTACATAGCCCCCATGCTCCCCACAAAAAATTTTACAAATTGGATTGGGCAGTGGCCAATACAGATTTGAAAAAATTTTTCATAATTACAATAACAAAGAAATCAAATGCACACACTTATTGATACAATGTTGGTCAAAAGCTAAAATTTTCTCACAGTCCATAAAGACAGTCCTAATCGTTCATGGTAAAACTGCCGTTTCTTTTCTCAAAGTCTGAGCAGTAAAAGACAATGCACACAGACGTAGTGGATTTCCATGCAGTCTTGAAGAAGTAGTGTTGTCCTTCCAACGGAAAGACAGTGCTGACTCGACATGCAGACAGGTAATGGGCCACAACCGAGTAAACCCACAGCAGAGTCAGTCGACGTTTTGAAGAACATTGGTAGGTAGGTCATCACAGAGTAGACCCACTGGAGTCCTGGTAGAGATTGTGGTATTGGTGGGCCACCAGAGGTGCAGACCCACTGCAGTCCTTGTAGAAATAATGGTATTGATGGATCATCAAAGATGTAGACCCACTGTAGTCCTTGTAGAGATAGCCAGCAGATATCTGTTGTGACTGTGCAGGTGCACAATCACCATTGAAGAGTCTTGCGGATAATATAGCAAGTCCATATCCACCACTTGTGCACTCACAAAGTTTTTGAAATTGTCCTTAGAACCAGCAATGCTGTTATCCAGTCCCTTGCTGAATTATTAACACACATGCAAACACTAACAGTCCCTACTTCTCACATATTGTCCATATACTATGACCAACAGAAACGTGTGCAGTGAAATGGAACTTACAAGTTACTTAATTTGATGAACTGGTGTCAAGTACAATTTTATAACATAAGAACACAATAGCAAAGGTACAGAAGACATCATTAAGAACATAATAATACAGATAACATTTGTAGTACAGGCTTTACAAAAGAATCGAAATAACATATCCATCAGAGTTACAGGAATTATGACATAAGTAAATATATAAAATAATGAGAATAGTTTTCGAAACATTAATTTCACACATGAACATTGAAACAGAACAGAATTGTAAACAACTTTACAAAGAAAATAACATATTATTAATGCAACTTATATTTGAGGATAACAGTATTCCTCATCATAGTGAATGTAGCTTAATATTAAAAGAAGAAAAAATTCTATGAAACTACACAGAGACAGGAAGAAAACAACAACACAAGGGTACACAAACACATAGTGGGATAACACAAAAGGAAAGGACAGGGTTTGTTTTACTGCAGTATTTTGCATGGAGATCTCCCTTCGTTCATCATTATTCCCAAAAAGTCCTATCTAAGCCTGCTTTCTGTATTCTGTTCACATCCTCTGTCAAAAATAGTTTTTCTCCACTGTATAGTATCCTTTTCTTTTGCCAGACCATTTTCTGATAGCTTCTCAATGCATTTCTTATAAATTCATCATAGTTAGTTTCTTATATAGTCTACCCCCTCTTAAGCTAACTTAAATCTACTGAGCTCAGATGCTAAACTAAGGGACGAGGCAATGCAGCAGCACATAAAACAATTAATATAAACAGCAATGAAAAAAATGGAAAATCGCAAAGCAAGCTACAGTAAATCTAAATTACCAAGCAATTCAACATTGCAACTAATATGAGGCAATGCGCAGCAAACAAAAAAATAAATCTGGCTTAGCAGAGTAACACAAATTAAAGTTCAGTAGCACTATGCCTGGCAAACAGCAGCTTATATCTAAACATGACATAGCTCAAGCAAAAAAAATAGTACACTAAAGATAACACTGCAGATAAGGGAAATGTATAATCACATCTTAATGTCTAAGTAATTAAAGTGGTGCACCACAAGAAGTTATTCTACCAAAAAGTTACCAATTACTTGAAAAGAAAATTATAGATGCAGTTACTGTTATTAGTCCCTTCTTATTGTTCTCTCCATTCCAAGAGCTCCTTTTTCGAAGAATGTGGATCATAAAATAATTATTTAATAAATCTGTTGACAGAAAGTGTTCACATTAGCAGATGCATTTAAGTTTATTTTATAAAACCAATGCTGCAACACAGCTGGAAACCAGATATTACACAAAATGAGCAATCTCTTAACTACAAAGACATTAGATGTAAAATGTTTCTAATCATTTCATTAGGCATTTTAGTAAATATCATAAATTACGAGATCCACAGTATGCTTTCAACAAGGAAATGTCAATAGTGAGGACAATGGCCTCCCCTTTCTTTTTTTTCTACCTGTGCTTCTGATGAGGCACTCACTAATGACTTGTTCTCCCGGCGTCTGACACAGCTGCGTGCCCATGACGTATTACATGCAGGTGGTCACCTAACTTTCTTACGGAAATATTTACGACAGCAGTTTTCGCTACAGTGACAGTCTCATATAAAAATTTCACAGGTCGAAAATTTTGCGTTACAAATGTGTAGAAACAAAATCCTGTAAATATAACAGCGTTCAAAAAATTTTCGCCAGCATTGTGATACATTCACGCATTTACACACATTTCATAACTCTTGAAGTACGAATCTTGGTTTCCAACATCCTGTTTCACAAGTCAAGAGTCCCTACCCACTATTCATTACTCCTTACCTTATTACACATATACGTATCCATCGACACTCGTCAATATATCGTCATTATAAATATGAAGCATAATCAAATAACTCATATAGCCTCAGCCTATTTATCATAAACATACATCAGCAGCATAATACACATCGTCGTCGTAAAAATAACATCATAACACCTCAGTCAAATCTCAAAATCGTCGTAGCTTCCTCCAATAATTAAAAAAATTCTCTGCTCATGTCAAAAGTGTCATCTGCCTCAAACGTACTTTAAAAATCATGAATCCATACCAAATACATCATTCAAAGCTCTCATAGTATCACAATGGTTCCAAAAAAAAATATGAACAGTTTACAAAGTACAGACAAAATACAATTTCATAAGTGTGAAGGTATCCAACTGTGTAATTGCGTAAACATGTGTCACTGATGTAGTAAAAAAAGTTTATCTCTCTATTACATGATCAGATAGCTGTGTAATTTGTGTGTTAGAGAAATATGGTACCGATGTGTAAAGTTGTATAAGCAAATACCATATTAGCTAGGGTTCCTTGTGGTTGCCACACACATGGTACACAAAGTAAGCGTGTACCCCCCTGAGGATTAATGTAATTATACCCTCAGGTGTTACAGATTACAGCAATGAAATGAAATGTATCACTGGAAACCTTTGTATCATTGTACTTCAAATATCTTTAAAAATAAATGTTTTAAGTACAAAATTAATCACTCAAATGCGTGTCCTGTAGCGCTAAATGTGCGTCTTGCTGTGAGATAATTCTGTGGAAGTGTCGTACTTATCGTCCTCCAAAAGCTAAGTTCTGCAGAAGTCAATGTACTTACCTCATGATAAACAAAAGTGAAATGCTTTATGTATAGATATCTTAGTTATTACGTTTATTGCCATAATGAAGAAATTACTGTGCTGTAACGTATTGTTGTGCTAAGGAAAAGGCAGTCTCATTGTAGCTATACCACAAAAGTTACCACTAAAACATGTTTTACTTTCCAGAATAAAACAGAAAAACTGTGCAGATATAAAACAGAAACACCGCAAAAGCAACATTGTATATTGTCACTCATTAGTAGCGTCGTGATAAAATCGTGTAGCTGTCACATAAACTAACCACTGTGTCATCTGGTATCTCACAGAAAGTACTTTAAATTCAGAATATATTTTCAAGTAAACCAAAATGTTGCATTAAAATCTCATTAGCAGTACTGGTAAATGTTCTAAGTATGTGAGCCTTATAGTCGTTACGTAATCGTGCAACTAACAAGCAAGAATGTACAAATACAACACTGTGTCGTCTGTTCACTATAACATTGCATTCGTAATTTCTGTTTAAAAATGCTCCCTAGGTTCTAGACTGGATATTTAACTTCAAACTTTGTTGTATGTTAACAGTTTCTTAAGTCTGACACAGCATACTAGTAATGTAAAGTGGAAAGTTATATGGCAAAGACAAAGTTAAAAAGCAGATTATCTTTCAATAAACGGTTTTACATGTGAAACGTGGTGCAATCCTTTACTCTTCCTAGTACTCAGAGTTTGAACTTGAATGCAATTGTCAGGCATTATACGTCGGTAAAGAATACTGGAATTTTTCTCAAGGTTAGCGTCCATGTTATTTTTCTCTGAGCCAGCCGGCGCACGCGGCTGCCTGCGGTGCGAGTCTGTCTCTTTGTTGGCGCGCGTTGTTATTGGGATTAGGAGACCTAACTTCTACAAATTCGCCTTGCCGAGAGGGCCCAGCTCTGTTAGAATCCCGCCAGTTCTGATGAAATTCACGTCTGTCGTTATGATTATATCGTCTGTCGTCATGTCGGTAGTTCCTGTAGTTTCTTTCTTCTCGGTTAAGTGGTGGAGAATTTCTCCCTGAATTAGCACTGCACGGTGGACCGTTGCGTCTAAAGTTATTCTGTCTCCCGTAATAATAATTCTTTTGGTTCCCATATTGTCTGTTTCTCTGATTGTCTCTGTGATAGTCACTACTGCGGAGAGGTGATCTTTCCCTGTAATTATTACTACTCTGCCAACGGTTGTCGTACAGGTGGTGTCTATTTTGGTCACGATTTGCGTTGTAAGAATAGACCTGTCGTGTCCGGTTATTGTTTCTGTCGTCACGGAATTGTGACGGAAGTGACCTGTAGCGATTGTTTTCCTGTGTTCCGCGACTGTCAGTGTCACTTTCCAGTTCTTGTAACAGTCCCTGAAAAGCTTCAATGTCGTCTTTGCAACGTCCTGCCAAAATAATATGTCGTAAATGTTCAGGTAATTTGATTAAGCAAATGCGGATGAGTTCTGAGGGGCTGTATGGGTTTGACAGGTACTGATTCTTGTGCAACATGTCTTCAAAATATTTCACAAGACTGGAGAATTCAGATTGTTCGAAATGTTTCATGATTATGATGCCATGTTTTACTCGGTCTTGTGTAGCTTGAGACCAATATGCTGAGAGGAAGGCATGGTAAAATTCTCCTTCACTGTGGCAATCGTGAATGACCGATCGTATTCTTACAGCTGGTTCATTCTCTAAGTAGCCACACATAAATTCTAATCTGTGTTCTAACGACCAGTTGGGAGGAAAACAATGAGAGAATTGATGGAGCCATGCTTGTGGATGAATATCGTTGCCAGAATTCTTAAATGTTTTGAATTTACATGTAGTAATGAACAGCTTATAGTCAAAATCATCATGTCGGCGAGTCGCATATCGGTCATTGTTAGGTCGTGTCGGCCGTTCCATCTCAAAATTCGGTGCACATTGCCAATTTCTTTCATAACTTCCGAAATGCCCTGTGTTATTATTTTGCGGCTTTTCCGTATTTTTAAGTCCCTCTTCCCGTGTTGGAGCGCGAGTGTCCTCTGAAATACGTAATTCTTGTATTACCTGTGTCAGCTGATCCTGTACTTCTCGGATTTCTCTTTTGTACTGTGTACTGATTTGATTTTGATTTTGTTTGAATTTTCTTATTTGTTCATACTCTTCTGTGTCAGTGAAGGCTACGGGTCTTGTGTCATTCAGATCATCATCTACCTTTGTAGATAAGTTAGTGACCTGATCCGAAAGTTCGGCTACTTTCTCCGGTAGTGTACTTATTTCCTCCATGTGTCTTTCTGAACCAATTTTCAGGGTATCTACTGTGTCCTTTAAGTTTTCCTGAGTTCTTGCAAGTTGCGTAACCGAATCGGTAGATGCAACTGAGTCAATTTTAGCTTGCAAGGTCTCATGATTTTCATGAACAATAGTTTGCAGTTCTTTTATGGCTGCTTCGTGATTCTGTAATACATTTTCACGACGCGAAAAAATAGGTTGGAAATGCTCACAAATTTGTGTTTCCACGTCATTACAGACCTTTTGACATTTCGATTCGATGTTATATAACTCAGTGGTTAAATCTTTACGTGTTTGTTCAAGTGTAGTGTCTAACTTTTGAAGATTTTGTTCCATTGTGTCTAACTTTTTGAGATTTTGTTCCACTGTGTCTAACTGTTGCTGTGTTTGTCTCTGGTGTTGTTCCATTGTGTCTAACTTTTCAAGCTTTTGTCCCATTTGTTGCATTAACTGTAATAACAATGCACTGGTGTCTGAAACATGTTCCTCTGTGCTTTTCGGCAGTGAAGTTGCACCGGCAACATTCACATTTTGACAAGCAGAAAATGTTTCTTGACTCATTTGAGAAAACGGTGAGAACCCAAAACCTGAGTCTACATTAACCTATGCGTTTCACAAATCGCTTACCTCACAAAAATCTTGGTTACTCAAGCTACTGCAGTACAGCGAGTGCCACTACTGCCAGCTAAATAAAAGATTCAAACTAGGGAAGGCACTAACTACTGATAGGGATAGTTAGCAAATGAAAGATATTAATAGAGAACAAACAATGTATTTACCTTGATATCATCATATATAAATATAGCAGTTCATGCAAATTTCAAAACTCCGCCATCTCTCTCCCACATCTACCACTGCTGGCGGCTCACCTCCAACTGCGCAACGCTACGCTCTGTTCGCATCCAGCTGCCGCTGCCCAACACTACAATGGCAGACAACAATGCAAACCAGCCACAGACTGCACACAGCACAGCCAGTGATTTTCATACAGAGGTGGCGTTACCAATAAAAAAACCTAAACAGCCTACTTACAAGGTTTTTCAACATATCTGTTACTTACTCTCATGGATCAAACAAACTAATAACAGCATTCTTGCTACTATTCTGTGTAGATATTGAAAAATCACCACATTTGAAAGTCCCATGCACACGAGCAATTTTACCTTGGGCCACAGAGGTGTTTTGTAAAATATCTAATTTGCAGACTGAACCTTCCTAGTGTCCAACCAATAAATTACCCTCGACTAAACCTTAATGGTGATTCCATTTCATATCGCTATAAAGAGTTACAGCCAGGTATTGGTCCAATTCGACTCATTCTGTGATTCGTTGACATTGTCACCCAATAGTACTTTCCTGTATTTTGTGAAGAACAAAATTAGTACTTATGAACACTTAAAGTGAATTACCAATCTTAGTGCGAATCTTTGGAATTACACTGAAGTGCCAAAGAAACTGGTAGAGGCATACGTATTCAAATACAGATATATGTAAACAGGTAGAATATTGTGAGGCCGAAAGTGCAGGAGGTCAGGTCCATATATAGAAGGATAAGAGTGGAGAAACTTCAGGATAAGGAAATCAGGCACAAGTACATAACAGCGATCTCAGAAGGGTACCAGTTAGTTGAATGTAGTCAGTTACAGTCACTGGAAAAAGAATGGATAAGGTACAGGGACACAGTACTACAAGTGGCTAAGGAATGTCCTGGAACAGTAGTGTGTAAAACTAGGATGAAGCAAACAGCTTGGTGGAATGACACAGTCAAGGCAGCCTGTAAAAGGAAAAAGAAGGCGTATCAAAAATTTCTACATACTAGAACTCAGGTAGACAGAGAAAGTTATGTTGAAGAAAGAAACAAAGCCAAACAGATAATTGCAGCATCCAAGAAGAAATCTTGGGAAGACTTTGGAAACAGGTTGGAGAGTATGGGTCAAGCTGCTGGAACACCATTCTGGAGTGTAATTAGCAGTCTTCGAAAGGGAGGTAAGAAGGAAATGACAAGTATTTTGGGCAGGTCAGGAAAACTGCTGGTGAATCCTGTGGATGCCTTGGGCAGATGGAGGGAATATTTTGAAGAGTTGCTCAATGTAAGTGAAAATACGATCAGTAATGTTTCAGATTTCGAGGTAGAATGGGATAGGAATGATGATGGAAATAGGATCACATTTGAGGAAGTGGAGAAAATGGTCAATAGAGTGCAGTGCAATAAAGCGGCTGGGGTGGATGAAATTAAGTCGGAACTCATCAAATACAGTGGAATGTCAGGTCTTAAATGGCTACACAGGATAATTGAAATGGCTTGGGAGTCGGGACAGGTTCCATCAGACTGGACAAAAGCAGTAATCACGCCAATCTTTAAACGTGGTAACAGAAAAGATTGTAACAACTACAGAGGTATCTCTTTAATCAGCGTTGTGGGTAAAAGCTTCTCAGGTATTGTTCAAAGGAAAGTGCGAGTATTAGTTGAGCATCAGTTGGATGAAAATCAGTGTGGGTTTAGGCTTCTTAGAGGTTGTCAGGACTAGATCTTCATTTTACGGCAAATAATGGAGAAGTGTTATGAGTGGAACAGGGAATTGTATCTATGCTTTATAGATCTAGAAAAGGCGTATGACCGGGTTCCTAGGAGGAAGTTATTGTCTGTTCTATGAGATTATGGAATAGGAGGCAAACATTTGCAAGCAATTAAAGGTCTTTACATGGATAGTCAGGCAGCAGTTAGAGTTGACGGTAAATTGAGTTCATGGTTCAGAGTAGTTTCAGGGGTAAGACAAGGCTGCAACGTGTCTCCACTGTTGTTAATGTTATTTACGGATCATATGTTGAAACCAATAGACTGGCTGGGTGAGATTAAGATATGTGAACACAAAATAAGCAGTCTTGCATATGCGGATGACTTAGTTCTGATGGCATATTCGATTGAAAGTTTGCAAAGTAATATTTCAGAGCTAGATCAGAAATTTAAGGTCTATGGTATGAAGATTAGCATCTCCAAAACGAAAGTAATGTCAATGGGAAAGAAATATAAACGGATTGAGTGCCAAATAGGAGGAACAAAGTTAGAACAGGTGGACGGTTTCAAGTACTTAGGATGCATATTCTCACAGGATGGCAACATAGTGAAAGAACTGGAAGCGAGGTGTAGCAAAGCTAATGCAGTGAGCGCTCAGCTACGATCTACTCTCTTCTGCGAGAAGGAAGTCAGTACCAAGACTAAGTTATCTGTACACCGTTCAATCTTTCGACCAACTTTGTTGTATGGGAGCGAAAGCTGGGTGGATTCAGGTTACCTTATCAACAAGGTTGAGGTTACGGATATGGAAGTAGCTAGGATGATTGCAGGTACTAGTAGATGGGAACAATGGCAGGAGGGTGTCCACAATGAGTAAATCAAAGATAAACTAGGAATGAACTCTATAGATGTAATAGTCAGGGCGAACAGGCTTAGATGGTGGGGTCATGTTACAGGCATGGGAGAAGCAAGGTTACCCAAGAGACTCGTGGGTTCAGCAGTAGAGGGAAGGAGGAGTCAGGGCAGACCAAGGAGAAGGTACCTGGATTCGGTTAAGAATGATTTTGAAGTAATAGGTTTAGCATCAGAAGAGGCACCAATGTTAGCACTGAATAGGGGATCATGGAGGAATCTTATAAGGGGGCTATGCTCCAGACTAAACGCTGAAAGGCATAATCAGTCTTAAATGATGATTATGATGATGATGATGAGGTAGAAAACGGCGATGCGGTCGGCAACGCCTATATAAGACAATAAGTATGTGACGCAGTTGTTAGATTGGATACTGCTGTTACAATCGTAGGTTATCAAGATTTAAGCGAGTTTGAACGTGGTATTATAGTCGACGTACGGCTGCTGGGAGACAGCATCTCCGAGGCAGCGATGAAGTGGGTATTTTCCCGTACGATCATTTCACGGATGTACGGTGAATATCAGGAATCCTGTAAAACATCAAATCTCCGACATCGCTGCGACCGGATAAAGATCCTGCTAAAACGGGCCAACGATGACTGATGACTGAAGAGAATCGTTCAACGTGACAGAAGTAAAACCCTTCAGCAAATTCCTATAGTTTTCAATGCTGGGTTATCAGCAAGTGTGAACGTGTGAACCTTTGAACGAAACATCATCGATATGGGTTTTCGGAGCCGAAGGCCTACTCGTGTACCCTTGATGACTGCACGACACAAAGCTTTACGCCTTGCCTGGGCCCGTCAATACCGACAGTGGACTGTTAATGACTGGAAACATGTTGCCTGGTCGGACGAGTTACGTTACACATTATATCTAGTGGATTGACGTGTACGGGTATGGAGGCAACTTCATGAATCCTTGGAGCCTGCATGTCAGCAGGGGACTGGTCATGCTGGTGGAGGCTCTGTAATGGTGTGGGGCGTGTGCAGTTGGAGTGATATGGGACTCCTGATACGTTTAGATACGACTCTGACGGGTGACACGTACGTAAGCATCCTGCCTGATCACCTGCATCCATTCATGCCCATTGTGCATTCCGACGGACTTGGGCAATTCCACCAGGACTATGCAACAGCACACGTCCAGAGTTACTACAGAGTGGCTCCAGGGACACTCTTCTGTGTTCAAAAACTTCCACTGAACATTACAGAGCCTTGGACGTCTTGCAATGATCTGTTCAGAAGTGATCTCCAGCTCCTCCAACTCTTATGGATTTATGGACAGCCCTGCAGGACACTTAGTGTCAGTTCCCTCCAGCACTACTTTTGACGTTAGTCGAGACCATGCCACGTCGTGTTGCGGCACTTCTGCGTGCTCGTCGGAGCCCTACACGATATTAGGAAGGTGTACCAGTTTCTTTGGCTCTTTAGTGTATAAAGATGCAGTTGAATTTTTTTCAGACAGCACTTAAATGTAGATATTTATTGTTTACTTATTTATTTATTCAGTTCCACTGCAGTATGTTACCTATAATCTAAACATAGGTTATATTACTTCTTACAGAAACAATGCAATATATGTTGATACTTAATTTTATCCTACACGATACTACCTTCCATCACCGTAAGTAGTTCTAATAATAATAATATTAAAAATTATTCAAAATTGGTTCAAATGGTACTAAGCACTTGGTTCAAATGGCTTTAGTCACTATGGGACTTAAAATCTGAGGTCATCAGTTTCCTAGACTTAGACCTAAATAAACCTAACTAACCTAAGGACATCACACACATCCATGCCCGAGGCAGGATTCGAACCTGCGACCGTAGCAGCCACGTGGTTCCGGACTGAAGCGCCTAGAACCGCTCGGCCACAACGGCCGGCTATTAAAATGTATTTCCACTATGAATAGAAACTACAGCTACTGCCAAGTCCATGCGTCCTACTGTTATAGTAACTTCAGTTTTCGTCTGTCACATTCCACAATCCTCTCTATCGCTCCCCGGCCCATGGAAATGCCTAGCCTGTTCCTTGGACACTTGGAGGACGTAACGGTTGCATCTGCGTCTTTCACTGTTTGTTGGCTCCCTGTCTGCAGGTAATGATTCCCCCGTTCCAAAGAAGCGTCTATGTTGCCGGTGACGAGCGCAGCCACACGCCGGCTGACGTCACCCTGGTTCTGATCCCTTGGGTGACGAGACACGGACCACGCCCGCGTTTCTCTCTTTGGTTGTCACGGTGACTGTGAGTACGTTGTGGCAGTTCTTCTGCCGCATTTTTCGACCTCAGCTGCTTTCGCTGCGTTGCTTCTCGATCTTCTGTCGCAGCTTCTCGTAGTGCAGTGGCCGGGGGTAGGTTAGTAACATAACATTCTACCCAAGCCTTTCTTGAAATGGCGTCAGCAATGTTGTCAAATATTTGCAATTCTGTTTCGCAATACAGTATCTGCTTGCCATAGAGTCTGACGTTCAGATTCAGTTGCTGACGATTAGTATCATCTAGATCGGCATACAGCAGACATCTCCAGGTGGTATGTTCTTGCGTAGCGTGTTCACCACGGGCACACTCGGAGGGCTGTCTTCTACCAGTTCGATTCCAGGCGGCGGATAGGCCCATGAGCAGTCAGGAAGTGTATCAGGTCTCTTGAGGGATTCAGGTTATCCATTACCGGTCTCTGAAATACAGGTAATTGCATCATCTGCAGAAAGTCTGAAGCTCCTGCACAGATGTGTAAAACTTATGGTGCGAACACACTTTCGCTTGATCTGTCTTTGCCAAGTAACATAGCTCGATGTAACATGGACCATACACTGGAATAACTGCCAAAATATGATACTGAAGGTAACTTAGAGAAATACCTGATGAGATGTACAGAAACGATACTTTTATTCAAAGACAGTAATTACACTAAAGTCACTGCAATTTATAATGATCCTCTGGACATTATAAGGGGTGGGATATGGTCCTTATTTGGGTATATGATCACCACGGACGGCAGTGCACGCTCTGCAACCTGTTTCAATGCTGGCCACAAGGCTCTTAAGTAGCTCTTGTGGTAGGGCCTTCCATTCCTCCACAAGCGCGGTTCAGAATTGCTGGATGGTGGTCAGTGCATATGGACGTCTTCCCAACAGCTCCCCAACACATCCAACACGAGCAGTCCATTCGACTAATATCGTTCTTAGAGCTCCTTCATCGGCAGAGTTCGACGTGATAGTGCACTGTCATTCCATAAAAATGGAATCACGGTCGATGCACTCCTGAAAAGAAACATATTGGGGACGAATCCACTGCTAAAATAATGTTGACCAGTGAATGTAAGGTATTATTAGAGGTCAGTACGCCCATGCTACGTTATGCCTCCTGACGCCATGACGCCTGTATCGTCAAAACGACCACGTTCGACGGTGCACTACATGCCTTTATATGGTGAGAGGTGTGAACATGTAATGCACCCGGGAACATTGTCGAGCATGATCGTTTTGGTCGTCCATATGTTACTTTCTAGGGAGGCATAATGTTGCAACGTTGACGATGTTGTGTAACACATCTCGGTGAAACTTGGACCATACATAGAAAGAACTGCTATGATATAGGACTTATTATCTCTTATGTAGCATACCCCATCTTAAGCTAACTTAAATCTACTGATCTCAGATGTATAAACTAAGGGACGATACAATGCAGCAGCACAAAACAATTAACACAAAGAGCAGTGACAAGTGGATTCGACCCTGACTTCATTTTTATGGATGGCTACGTGCAAACGCATCGAACAGCGCAGGTGCTGTTGGAACGAGAGAATGTTCAGCAAATGGACCGGCTTGCCCGTTCCACGACTTAAATCCCATCGAGCACGTTTTGGTTACGTTGGGGAGACCTAGTGCAACCCATCCACATGCAACAATGCCCATCCAGCAGTTATCAGCCGCAATGATGGAGAAATGGAACGACTTACCACAATAACTCTCTACCAATCCTACCAATCTTGTGGCCAGCATGGGAGCGCGTTGCAAAGCATGAGGTGATCACGCACCCGAGTGAGAACCATGTCCCGGCTTTTGTAGCGTCTACAAACCATCATAAACCGCGGTGACTTCAGTGCAATTGGCGTCTTTAAATAAAAAAGTCGTTTCTGATCGCCTCGTTGCGTATTTCCTCCAGTTCCCTTTGTACTACATAACAGCAGCTCTTTCTATGTATGGTCCAAGTTTCACCGAGATGTGTTACTTGTCAGTGACATACCATGCGAAAGTTCTTTCGTCCTTATGTTTTGCACACCATTGTACTAATATTGACTTCCAAGTCATTAACATACTGCATAAACAGCAAGGGTCGCAACTCACTTTCCTGAGGCACACGGCTTCTCCTTAGAAAGAAATATTCAATCCAGTCACACATTTTGTTTGATACCTCACATTCAATAAAAGACAGATGTCAAAGATACTGGAGAGTACTTTTTTGGTATACTTCTACTCCCGTTCTCACACAGTGCTCTGGCCTCTGCTTTCTTCGAGCTATAGGACAGCTTTTTGTTCGAGCAGTCTATGGTATACTGTGGTGAAAAGGGGGACTAACACAGCTATAAATTCTGAATAGAATCTAACAGTTTTTCGATTAGGACCTACCTCTACATCTACATCCACATACACACTCTTCAAGCCACCGTACGGTGCTTGGCCACGTGTATCTTGTACCACAACTACTCACTTTCCTTTCCGGTTTCACACGCAAATACAGCGACGGAAAAATAACTCTCATAGTGCTTTCCTACGTGGTCTAATTTCTCTGATCTTCGTGTACCTTACGCGACATATACGTTGGCGGCAGTAGAATAGTACTGCAGTGAGCTTCAAATGCCGGTTCTCTAAACATTCCCAGTAGTATTCCGCGGAAAGAACGTCGTCTTCACTGTGCATCTCCGTAATACTAGTGTGCTGATCGAACGTGCTTATAACCAGTCTAGCAGAAGGGCTCTTAGTTGGGTTGGTGTCTTCCTTTAATCTGACCTCGTGGTGATTTCAAACACTGAAGGAGTACTGAAGAATGTCTCACACTAGTGTTCTATACGAAGTTTTCTTTACAGATTCACCACGCTTTTCTCAGTTATTTAGACCCATACTGTAAAGTTACAGCCGAAATGTCGCAATATGAAATACTAACATCTGTCGAGTATTCTGTCACGTAACTTCAGTATGAGTTGATAGCTATACTAAGATTGTTGTACAGAGATACGTGATATTTTGTGACTACATCGAGACAAAACACAAGCATGATGTGATACGCGAAGAGACTGTGAACAAATAAATCTTATATTATAGTATATTCAAGTATTAAAACTATATGAGTGCATAAACCAAATACGTTGTACAAGTGAGTAGTGGCACAGGCTGCTACATCATATAAACAAGCTGATGAATGTGATGAACAGGCCGAGAAAAAGATTACTTTTGAATATATTACGGGAAAGGCAGTAATCAATGTCTTACAAATACTTACTATTAAAAACAGTCTTGATCACGATTTATTTATCAAGGTGACCGGTTTTTTACAAGTAGTGATTCTCCAACAGAAAGAGGTTCCTACTCAATGGTCTGAAGATGATCACAGTAGTAGTCGAAACCGGTCACCTTGATAGATAAATCGTGATTAAGACTGTTTATAATAGTAAATACGAGAAAAAGATGATGGGAGAAAGAAGTCTGTTGAACTACATTACTCGAAGTTCTGAGCGTTAATAAACGCTATTCAGTGGCCAAACACAGTTTCATTACTTACCCTTACTAAAGTAGCAGCAGCCACTTATTACTTCTCTTGCCATTAGACAATAAGCTTATTATAACTGTTCCACACCCACATTCCACAGGCTTCTTTCTCCTCCTCCCTCCCCCTTGTTCTTCGGCCTGTTCATCACATTCACCAGCTTGTCCATATGACGTAGTAGCCTATGCCATTACACACTCATGCAATATATTTGGCTTATACAGTCGCTCTATTTGTTCATAGTCTCGTTGTGTATTACATCATGCCTATGTTTTGTCACATATCTTTCTACAGTTATGAATTCTCGCTGAAGTTATGTAGACTATTTGTTTAGTGTTAAGTTATCTGACGATGGCCTATGAAGCCGGAAGACGGTTCATAACGAACTACTAAATAAATATCATTGTGGAATATGAATACGGTGTACCCAAGTTTTTAATTAGATAATAATATCCCGCATACACGTCCGGAAGACGATGGATTATTCTAGGCCTAAGAAACATTCAGGCACCGTGTAGTATCTAGACTGGCCCTATAAATCATCCGGTCTTAATCTTGTAGCAAATGTCTGGGACTCTCTGCAACAGTGGGTAAGACGTACCTGTCAGTATCTTCACAGTTTGGTAGCTCTGTGGGATATAAGCATCGGTGGATGCTTTCAGTCGGATGGGATATACCTGAAGAACTTACAAAGTCATGTCCTCGTTGAACTGAGTTCAGTAGGGCCTAAATTATTATTATTATTCAGATGAAGAAACCATTGTATAGCAGCCATTTCTAGAATCAATACGGCCATTTTTTATGCATAATGTTTCCCGAACAGCTAAAGTTCCGACTTCTCCAAGCGAGGTCTCCACCAAGGCATCCATTGTTAGAACCAATACGTAACATTGAAGTGTGAATACGTAGAGAATGACTAATGTTGTTGTTGTTGTGGTCTTCAGTCCTGAGAGTGGTTTGATGCAGCTCTCCATGCTACTCTATCCTGTGCAAGCTTTTTCATCTCCCAGTACCTACTGCAACCTACATCCTTCTGAATCTGCTTAGTGTATTCATCTCTTGGTCTCCCTCTACGATTTTTACCCTCCACACTGCCCTCCAATACTAAATTGGTGATCCCTTGATGCCTCAGAACATGTCCTACCAACCGATCCCTTCTTCTGGTCAAGTTGTGCCACGAACTTCTCCCCAATCCTATTCAATACTTCCTCATTAGTTATGTGATCTACCCATCTAATCTTCAGCATTCTTCTGTAGCACCACATTTCGAAAGCTTCTATTCTCTTCTTGTCCAAACTATTTATCGTCCATGTTTCACTTCCATACATGGCTACACTCCATACGAATACTTTCAGAAATGACTTCCTGACACTTAAATCAATACTGGATGTTAACAAATTTCTCCTCTTCAGAAACGCTTTCCTTGCCATTGCCAGTCTACATTTGATATCCTCTCTACTTCGACCATCACCAGTTATTTTTCTCCCCAAATAGCAAAACTTCTTTAGTACTTTAAGTGCCTCATTTCCTAATCTAATTCCCTCAGCATCACCCGACTTAATTAGACTACATTCCATTATCCTTGTTTTGCTTTTGTTGATGTTCATCTTATATCCTCCTTTCAAGACACTGTCCATTCCATTCAACTGTTCTTCCAAGTCCTTTGCTGTCTCTGACAGAATTACAATGTCATCGGCGAACCTCAAAGTTTTTATTTCTTCTCCCTGAATTTTAATACCTACTCCGAATTTTTCTTTTGTTTCCTTTACTGCTTGCTCAATATACAGATTGAACAACATCGGGGAGAGGCTACAACCCTGTCTTACTCCCTTCCCAACCACTGCTTCCCTTTCATGTCCCTCGACTCTTATAACTGCCATCTGGTTTCTGTACAAATTGTAAATAGCCTTTCGCTCCCTGTATTTTACCCCTGCCACCTTTAGAATTTGAAAGAGAGTATTCCAGTCAACATTGTCAAAAGCTTTCTCTAAGTCTACAAATGCTAGAAACGTAGGTTTGCCTTTCCTTAATCTTTCTTCTAAGATAAGTCGTAAGGTCAGTATTGCCTCACGTGTTCCAGTGTTTCTACGGAATCCAAACTGATCTTCCCCGAGGTTGGCTTCTACTAGTTTTTCCATTCGTCTGTAAAGAATTCGTCTGTAAGAAAGAAAAATGACTAATACCATCCTAATTTTCATGGGCGCAGCTTTAATATACCGAGGCGATAACAGACTTTATGACTAACCACTTCTATTATTTTCATGTTAATATTAACTCCAAGATAAATGTGTCGGATACTATAAACGATGTGGTGTTTCATCTAGACGAGAGATACAATTTCATTTTCATTATAGCTATCGCGCATCGAAAAGGGACGCAAAATTTCATCGTTTATGCTGAAATTTGTAATAATCGTTAGCCAACCTTTTTACACTTTGATTTTAATCATACCGTTTTTTAGCACCTTAAAGAGTGTCATGAATAACGGAGTTAACCGTTTACTTGTGGGCAGCTCATGCGGAATTTTCGCTGACTGCGGACCGCGCGCGGCCTATTTGCATATCGTTATTGCCTGCAGCCCTGCACTTGAACCGCGACGAGATATCGATTTCAGCTTTGCGTCCATAACGAGGTCGCGTCGCTTGATTGACAAGAAAGGTCTGCGAAAATGACGGGGCTAAAGCGTAAAGCTGAATCTGCACTTTAGAGTTTAATGGAAGTGCGACCAACATGCATAAGAGCTTCATCAAGAAATTGATTACTCGCTGATAAACCTTCGCGATATATTTAAGTGATGGTACCCTTGCTAACTAGAAAAGTAATACGTAGAAGTAAGATATCTTCATATTTTATCTATTTTTTATGGAGGAAGCATCCTGTAGCAATGGAATAGCTTAATTTCTTCCGTTACTCGCATCGCTGCCTTACGGTCCCATTACTTCCTTCGTTTTACTGTAGTTCATTTTAGGTCAGTCTATTGCCCAGTTACAATTCTTGGATACACGATATCATCTTGTGATCCTACGCTCTCTAGAGGTCGTGGAGGGAGATTAATTAAATGATGAATGTAATTAAATTCCATTATTAACTTCATCTGTGATGAGAGAGCGGACGAAAGTTACTAAATAGCATGTGATGGAATGTAGACACAGAGAGACTTTATTAGGTTAATAGTTCCATTTCATTCAGAAGTTAGTAGTTTTTAATGTTTTCTGTTAAAAGCAAGACATTGTGGGACAACTGAACGGTGTATCGAGATGGATGCACCAGAGAGGCAGCCTGAGCAGTTAGATGTCAGTGTCTGGCAACCAAACTGATCTGTGGGCTGTTTGGATATCAAATCGAAGGTGCCTAGAGTTGTAGAACTGCCATAGGCTACTGTAAATTATCACAAGTAAGCGTATACTAAGGTAACTTTGTTAGTAGGTTTGGTCAGTTCAGATCATACCTGCATTACCCGTATGTTCAGTGTGCAGCATACCTGTCGTGCGTTACCAAATGTCGATTGCTTTGTTTACATTTGCGATCAGTGTCCTACAAGATTCTCCTATAAACTGCAACCAGTGAACCGTCCAGAAACCGACTGAGGACCTACAATTCACCCATAAAGGCATTGTACAGTTTTAATAGGTCACAGAAAAGCAAAGAAACGTGATAGAAATGTGAAACAAGATGAAAATGAAAGAGAAACTCCACTAGTGTACATACCTGTTCATCGCTATCCGATTTTGGTTCCATTTGTTGCCCTGCACGTATATGAACGACATTCTAGTACTTCCAATACACGTCTAATGACATCTGGTGTATCAGAGTTAATAGCGTCTGTGATTCACTGTTTCAAATGGTCAGTGTCGTTGATACGGGGCTCGTGGTGAACGTGACTTAAAAACAACGCTTTCTATCCATCACTGGGGAATTTTGTATCCAGAAACTCGCGAATATTGTCGGTGTAGTGTCGAGAAGCGATGTCTTGTTGAAAGATGACTTCTTCTGAAAATTATGAAACTGCACAAAATAGATGCATGTCGAAATAGTTGCTTGACTCCACAGTTTTCACCGCAAAGAAAAATGGGCCTATAATTATTTTATCATGCATCTGGCCACGCCACGCGTTCATCTTAGGTGTGTTACGTTCGTACTCAATGTCGGCACGAGAATTATCAGAAGCCCATGTTCTAAGGTTATAATGATGACTGTAACGACAGACGTGGGATGTGATGTCACTAAACACAATCTTCTTCATGAATCTTTCACCATAGTCAGTGTCATTAACCATATCAGTCGGTTTATAGCGAGCAAAAACTGTAATTTGGCATCCAAAAAACGGTGACCTATCTTTAAAACCTTATAAACTGCAGTCCTAATGATCCAGCAAATGCACACAATGATTATTGAGCTCCTTAGGTAGCGAGCCCGTAGAGCTTCTACAGACTCAAAACTTACAGAAGACCTATCAGAACAGAGTTTTCTCCAACCACCTGTCGGTATCCTTCAACTGTTTATCACAACGATTAAAGTTGCTTCTCTGAGGTGGCTCTTCATTGCCCGCGCAATGATATTACCTTGAACAAACGAACAACCATAGCTTCTGCTCAAGCTTAAATTCAACAGTTCGGTAAGTTAAATTTTATCTGCTAATGAGCATTTGAACAAGTGGTAACTCACAGACCCACAGATCTGTGCATTACCGCATTTTAGCGCATACGAGTGCTTGAATCTCAGAGCACAAGTACCTGATTGCTTAACTTCTGTGTTAAATAGCTCGGAGACGGAGCAAGATATCGAATTTTTTCCTAGCAGTTATTTCTCAGCACAAACTCTTCTACAACACCCTTTTCAGACTGTTTCTAACCGTCCTATACGCTGTAACAGTCCTAGTGATTGTAATGGCTAGGTTGAAGTGGGCGTGAATCAATCCTTTGAAACATTTCATTTGTTGCAGCTCCTACATCCAATAAACATTTCTTTAAAAAACAGTACCCCACTAACACATTCTTTATTACAAGATTGTTAATCGCAAAAACTCTAGTAAATATTACTTACAGATGATGTCATACGCAACTATAATAAAACGATAAAAATAGCCTCCCGGACAATTGTAATGAAACAGTATATGAATGAGTTCCGACACAATTGTAGTAAGACACCAGTCTTTTAATGCTAACAGTCGGTAGTGCTTTAACGACTTGGTCACCAAGCTGGAAGCAATTTCAGCAGTCTTAAAGAATACGTCCCTTTCAACTATTAAGTACTTTGACAAATAGTGTGTTGCAATACACTCAAACAACGAACAACATAATCTTATGCATTTTTATCAACTAGTTCAAATTGCGACAAAAATCGTTACTTACCTACGTAATACAACTCAACACTGCCCTAATTGTTCAAAATGGATCACTCTCGATAATCATACGTGGAAGTGAATGCAGGAACAACGCGGTCAGTGTGGATTACATAAAGATAGCACCAGCCCTTATTCAAGTGCAGCAACCCGCCACAGCAGCCACATGAAAACATCAGCCAACCTATGGAACGGCACCCGCTAAATTTTAAGTCCAGCATGCAAGCTTTCTCCAGTATCGTACTCCAACTAAAACACAAAATTGGATTAAGCTTTTGTTTCTAGCGGTAGAAGTGGGGAAGAATGGGTAAGGTGCTCGACTGAAACGTCTTTACACATTTAACCAAAAGATTTATTACAAGAAAATTGGATTTGAATATTAAAACACAAAACTTAGTGTTCCTTCACAATTAAATGATATATAGTCTTACTTCTTACTACAGTTTCTAATGAGACCACTCTACAAGAATAACAGCTTAACAGTTTGATGGCAGTGTACATGAAATCAAATTACAAATTTTACACACTATCTGTAACTCAGGAAAAGAAAGTTTAGAAACTGACATCACTTTCACAGAGTTTAGGTACCAACTATACAAGTTAAAGCCTGCCTTAGAAAACATAGTTGCACTTTCACAAATTTTGATGTAATCCAATGGCAGAGGAATGAACCTTTAATTACCATACAAATTATTAAGACTTGTAAAGGCGTTATTGCCAAGTTCACTGCAGTGAACAGATTAAAACTAAATACTCAAATACTAAATAACCCAAATCTAAGGAAAACAGCGTTTTCAGCCAGTGTTTACCTACAGGATGTTTCCATAAGCATGCAAAAATGTAACAGGATGTAGTTAATGTTCCACTGAACAATTTGAGGTAGGGCACGTGAGGTCGGAGAAGCTAGCTTAAGGAGCCATGGAAGTAAACTTGTCTACGCTTTGTCTAGCGTTACTGTTTTTCAGCTTATTTACAACTAACATAAATACAAGTTTACACATGCTGTTCTCTTTATTTATTTACATATACATTCTTTATTTACTGCAAGGACACAATGAGGACGAGCCTGATTACTAGGAAATGTACCCGGCCGTTTGATTGGCCACCTGTCCTTGAGGTTCGTGCAAAGACTTCTGCCTCAGTTGCTGGAGAACGTACCCTTGGCTGTTCGTTGGAGGATGTGGATACAACATGACTGTGCACCGCCTCACTGCAGCGTGGATGTCCATAACCATCTCAATGCTGTATTTGCTGGTCCCTGGATTGGAAAGGGAGGTCTTACTCCATGGCCTGCGAGGACACCTGACCTGAATCCCCTTGATTATTTGCTATGTGGTATCTAAAGTCACTTGTGTATGAGTGCCCAGTGGCTACAGAGATGGAATTAGTTGCCAGAATTGTAGCTGCCTGCGATGTGATTCGAAACACACCAGGGATATTGGTCATGGTGCATCAGAATCTTTTTCGCTCATGTCATGCTTGCATTGAGGTTGATGGCCGTCACTTTCAGCACCTTTTGTAAGATACGGAACAAACGGTACGTTCATTGTATCAGAGGTGGTATTTACAGTTAACTGTAACTAATGTAAATTAAATTTATTCCTATTATTTCCTCAAGGTGGCTTCTCCAACCCCAGGTTCGCTACTCCAAATTGTTGAGTGGAGCATCCTCTATGTCCTCTTAAATTTCTGTATGCTCTTAAGGAAACATCCTGTATAGGAGCTGATGCATCTTATTAAACAGCGGTAGCTCCAAGAGAACAACAGTGGCAGCTTAGAATTAAATAGCGATCTTCTGTAACTAACAGCTATCATTGGCTAGTTAACAGCACGTTAAGTTAAAACATTAACTAGCTTACAGCATGACAGATTAATCTGCAGCACAGTAAATGGGCCTCTGCTGCACTGAGCCGCTGCCTGGGGAGGCAGGAAGTGGACGTGGCCCTGATACAAGAACCCTTCTTATATAAAGGGGGCGTATCGGGCCTCGGTGGCACTGCAGATAAATTGATTTTTGCTAGAAATCTAAGAAACTCCAGAATATGCATCTCTGCAAGAAATTGAATTTCTTTCATGACAATGATGGCCTAGCGACCTGGTGACCGTCAGAATGCAGCAATGTGAGGAAGGAATCTCGAGGGAAATTGTTTTGGCCTCAACATATCTTCCTTACGAAGACAGCTCTCCTCCTCCTTTCGAGGTGAGGAGACTGGTAGAGGCTTGGCATCGGCAAGGTGACCAACTCTTGGTGGGATTTGACGTCAGTGCCCACAACCTAGCGTGGGGCAGCAAGGACACCAACAGTAGAGGTGAATACGTTCTTGAATTTCTTCTAGCCAGCAAATTGGAGGTCCTGAATAGGGGCAATGAACCTACACGCAGTCTCTTGTTTTTTTTTTTTTTTTTCAAATTGAAACGTGTGTTCTACACTGAGGCTGTGCTCCGCTACAGCGGATTTTTCCTTTTGTCCGAGGCGATTGCTTCTCACATGTTCAGAGATGCGTCGTGTGATGCAACGCTGCGTCTGTCCAATATAAACTATCCTTGTCGCGTATGTCATGAGATCTGCGCACAAGGATAGTGAGCACGGATTTCCGTTGTGCTGGGTGATGGCAGCTGTTGGCGTTGAGATACAGGTCTGTGTGTATTTTCTTTCGCTAGACCGAGTGTCTCAGTGTGTCGTCCATTTCCTTCCTTATTAGGATATCGAGGAAGGGTAGGCACCCATTTTCTTCCCATTCCATTGTGAACTTGATGTTCTCGCGTATGCTGTTCACATAGTTGATAAATTACATTGATGAGGTCCACAGGAAGGTCTGTTCCAGAATGTCCATCCTATAGCCAATCCTCAACACAACCAGCTTCTTCTCCTGCTCGATAGGGATGAATGTATCCCAATCACTCATACGTCCAATAATGGAATATGCGTGTCCTGCTTGGGGCTATGTGGCGACACCTGGACAAGTTCCAGAGGCTGCAGAACCGCAGGAGAGCTCTGCATCTACCCCATGGATTTCCAACAGACGCACGCTGCTGCTGAAATCGCCCCCCCCCCCCCCTCAAAGAAAGATTTCAAGATCTGGCAAGAGCTTTCTATGAGAGCTCTTCCAGGTCTGGAAATAGCCTCATCCACTCCCTAGGTCGGTATGACATGTCCCGTGATAAGCACAAACGTCCTGTGACGATCTTCGACGACTAAGTGAAAGAGAAAAATCCCAAAATCTCCAAGTTCTAATACCAAACCTTAATCCTTAAAATACCCAACATCTCGCCAACCTCAGGCAAGTACAAGAACACAACCAGAACACCATCACAATACGCATATAGCCAAAACTATCCAATATAATCACACACACACACACTTTTTCCTCCTTCCACAAGGAGGAGAGAGTAAAAGGTGAGAGAGAGAGAGAAAAATGGACCCGACACTTCGCCTGAAGATGGCAAGTAAGAAACTTGCTGAAACATTGGTGGAGAACAACGCATTGACACGGTTGTCAAACAGAGAAGATTTTATTACCGTAGTGGGCTGAAAATCAGTGGTTTGATATCTCAAGCTAAACTGTTCAGTTTCTAATTGCAAAATTGCATTGTTCATTTGCTCGCTTTCACTTCAGTTTCTTCGATTTAATGTACGTAAGACGCAAATAATACACATACGGAATAACTCTTTGGAGTGTCTGTGTAATGTATTATTTTCCTGATTTGGCGCCTTAGCACTCCGAGATCCTAGCTTGCTAAAGTATTTCGGTCACAGCACCGAAAGAACTTTCCGTAACTGTGAAAGTGAATTCATGTTAGTACGGAATAATTCTTTGGAGTGTCTGTGTAATGTATTATTTTCCTGATTTGGCGCCTTAGCACTCCGAGATCCTAGCTTGCTAAAGTATTTCGGTCACAGCACCGAAAGAACTTTCCGTAACTGTGAAAATGAATTCATGTTAGTGTGCTGTAAAGCGTAGCCCTTCTCTCGACAGTCGACTGTCTCCTTTGCGTGACGATGCTTCAAACCTGCTGTTCTATTTGGGCATATATGAGCCGAAATGGGCCGGCCGCTGTGGCCTAGCGGTTCTAGGCGCTTCAGTCCGGAACTGCGATGCTGCTACGGTCGCAGGTTCAAATCCTGCTTCGGGCATGGATGTATGTGATGTCATGTTAGTTAGGTTTAAGTAATTCTGATGACATAAGATTTATGTCTCATAGTGCTTAGAGCCATTTGAGCCATTTGAACTCGAAATGGCTACAAATTTCGTTTCTTATTATTTAAATATCAAAACAACTTTATGAAATTTGGTGATTCTACCTGAAAATGCAAGGGCAGTATGTGGTTAAAAGAGTTTTAAAAATTGTAAGTCATCTTGTCATAAACCTAAGAGTTAGATTCATACTGTTTGCGTCAATATGACTCGACATTAATATGATTACTCTGAAGTCAAATACTTTCTGGTTATCTCATATTTTATAGTAGTAATGACATTCATTGTTCGTACTTAGTATCAACATTCAACAAGTTAACAAAGGCGCTTTATTTACAACAATGGACTCGGCATTACGAGTTGCCAACTGTTCGAATTATCCATTGTTTCTGCTCAGTTTCTCTATCGTTTGAGATCGGTTTTAATTATGGCATCGTGGCGATTACATCACAGGCTGATCTGAGTTGGAAGAATTAGTAAATAGTTCAAAAGACGAAGGGTCACTTCCCGAGTTTGAAGATCGTGTCAGTAATCCATCTGAAACCGAGTGTTCTGATAACATTGACAACATTCCACAGATTATTCAAATTAGTGTACAGACTTCTATTTCCAAAAACCAAAACATAGAATGGCAGTTGCAACAAACAGGCCGGCCGCAGTGGTCTCGCGGTTCTAGGCGCTCAGTCCGGAACCGCGCGCCTGCTACGGTCGCAGGTTCGAATCCTGCCTCGGGCATGGATGTGTGTGATGTCCTTAGGTTAGTTATGTTTAAGTAGTTCTAAGTTCTAGGGGACTGATGACCACAGATATTAAGTCCCATAGTGCTCAGAGCCATTTTGCAACAAACAGCACAACACGGCCGCCTACCTGCTTCGAACGTCATCAGGAGCACCCCAGCAGTTACCAGGTATACAAGCAGCAGAATAAGTGATGTAAAAAGCTCATTTGAAGTACTATTTTCTACAACACTTCAGAATGAAATAAGAGAGTTGTCAAATATTGAGGGGCAACAAGTTCATGGTAAACAATCGACAAACACTGATGATTCTCTTTTTCGCGCATACTTATGACTCCACTTCCTTGTTCTTGTATGTTGCTCACATGGGGAACCTACAAAATGTTTGTGGGATTAGGAAAGTGGGCGGAACGTATTTCCAGCAACCATTCTGTAAAATATTGCGCGATTTGCGTTTTGATAAGAAATTCACGAGAAAGGAAAGACAACTTACTGCTAAACTCGGCGCAGTTCGCACTATCTGGGAGAAGTGGTTAGAAGTCCATCGTAAACTGTATGGTCCAGGGAAAAATGTGACTGTCGACGAGCAGCTGGTGGCATTCAGAGGCCGCCGTCTATTCAAGCAGTACATTCCAAGCAAAGCGGCTTAAATATGGGATCAAGATATGGACTCTGTATCACAGCAAATCTTCGTATGTAACAAAAGCCTACATTTACAGGGGAAAGGAGAGTGGAGCGGCACCGGAAAAATATAAGGGAATGAGAGTGGTTGCTGATCTTACCTCTGATTTGCGAAATCATAATGTAAGATGTGACGATTTTCTTGCGTCATACAATTTGAGACGCCTGCCCCTGAAAAGGAAACTGACAATGTTAGAAACCATATGTAAAAATAAGCTAGAGCTTCCACAAGATATGACCTACAAGGACGTTCATAGCTTTTCATTTTACTTCAGAAATGACACTACAGTGATCAGTTACATTCCTAAGAGAAATAAGAATTTACACTAATGCGCACTCTCTTCCATGCTAAAGAGTGAAATTAGTGACACGGCTGATAAGAAGCCAAGAAGGATTTTAGACTATAATTCATCCAAAGAGGATGTGGACACACTCGATCAGCTAACAGGTACATATAGATGCAAACGAAAAACCAACATATGGCCCACGATAGTTTTCTATAATATTCTTGATGTTGCTACTCATAATGCATATGTCTTGCGGACGTCGATTGGCCATAATTGGAATGCAAGAAAATTGACTAGAAGGGGAATATTTTAGGGGGATCTTGGAAAGTCACTGGTTGCAGAGCACATTGCACCAAGGTAGTATTTTCCAAAAAAAAAAAAAATATTTTTGAGAATGGTCAGGAGCATCCAAGGCCCTGAAGGAGTGGCAGGTGTGGATATACCAGTAACGACAAGAAACTCTGCTAAACGTGCACGCTGCAAGTTCTGTCCTTCAAGGCAATAAAACAAATATGTTGTGTGGCAAGTGTGATAAACATGTATGCAATATGGGCAGACGGACAGATGGTAGTCGAGAATGACTTTTAGCTGGAAATGTCTGTTGTTCCTGATACACACCTCATGGATATTAAAATAATAAATTTTCTTTACTGGAGTCCTGTGTACTGTTATTGTTATTATTATCCCTATGATAATTAACAACATTTTGTAATATAACAATGTCGGTGGCTTACAACTGTACGAAAAAGACGTATGAGTAGAAGTTTTTTGAGCATTTTATTGTTATTATTATTTTACAGTACGTTTGTATAGCACTGGTGAACAGAACAGCAAGGTCAAATAGCATCGAACGCTAGCAGTCGCTCTCAGTTTGTTGGTTGGTCTAAAGGTCACAAGGGTCTTGTACTGTTAGTATAGTCGACCTCCAGTCCATATTGACCTACAATTCAAACACCATCCTGGAGAAGTTCAGACATAGCTTCAAGTTTTGTCGAGGAAAACAGTTTAATGTGTTGTTGGCCACTAATTACGAGAAGTACATGTATAGGAATTACGATGACAGCCCGTTACTACCTCGTATGTGCCACAGGCTCCGTTATGCCAACCCCAATGCTCTTTTCACAGTCCACTGTCGCCAACCCCCACAAGAAATAATCTGTCTCGTTCGCCCTCATTTTTCATGTTTATTTTCTATAATCTACATCTGTATCAATACAACGCAAGCTACCTTGCGATGTGTGGCTGAGAGTACATCGCATACCACTGTAACTTCCCACCTTCCTATTCCAGTGGCGAATGGTTCGCCGGAAAAACGATTGCCGGTATCACTCCATGTTTCTAGTTTTACTTTCGTTGCCTTTTTGGAGGTATCTGTAGGAAGACGCAATATATTTCTGGCCTCTTCTAGGAACGTACGCTCTCGCAACAACAGTAAATCGCATCGTGATGCAGTACGCCTCACTTTGTCTGCCACTGTAGATGGCTTAAAATCTCCCTGACGCTTTCCTGCTTGCTAAACGACCCATGGTCTAGGGGTAGCTTCTTTGATTCATAATCAAAACGTCTTCGGTCCTGGGTTCGATCCCCGCCACTGCCTAAATTCTGATAAATAATCAGCATTGGCGGCCGAAGACTTCTGGCATAAGAAGTCAGCCTCATTCTGCCAACGGCCTTGTCAAAGAGGGCGGAGGAGCGGATAAAGGTTCAGGGCACTCTCTTGTCCTAGGGATGGGAAATAGCCCCTAAAGGCGGAAGAATCAGCAATGATCAACGACATGAGGATGCAGAAGGCAATGGAAACCACTGCATTAAAGACACGTAACGTGTATCCACAGGACATGTGGCCTGTAATTGAAGAAGTGTCATGATGACCTCTCCATTGGCAAAAGATTCCGGAATAGTCCCCCATTCGGATCTCCTGGAGGGGACTGCCAATGGGGAGGCTACCATGAGAAAAAGATTGAATAATCAACGAAAGGATAACGTTCTACGAGTCGGGGCGTGGAATGTCAGAAGCTTGAACGTGGTAGGGAAACTAGAAAATCTGAAAAGGGAAATGCAAAGACTCAATCTAGATATAGTAGGAGTCAGTGAAGTGAAGTGGAAGGAAGACAAGGATTTCTGGTCAGATGAGTATCGGGTAATATCAACAGCAACAGAAAATGATATAACAGGTGTAGGATTCGTTATGAATAGGAAGGTAGGGCAGAGGGTGTGTTACTGTGAACAGTTCAGTGACCGAGTTGTTCTAATCAGAATCGACAGCAGACCAACACTGACAACGATAGTTCAAGTATACATGCCCACGTCGCAAGCTGAAGATGAACGGATAGAGAAAGTGTATCAGGATGTTGAAAGGGTAATGCAGTATGTAAAGGGGGACGAAAATCTAATAGTCATGGGCGACTGGAATGCAGTTGTAGGGGAAGGAGAATGAGAATACGCTACGGGAGAATATGGGCTTGGGACAAGGAATGAAAGAGGAGAAAGACTAATTGAGTTCTGTAACAAGTTTCAGCTAGTAATAGCGAATACCATGATTCCGAAATCAGGTACTGGATTGTAAGGCGTACCCAGGAGCAGATATAGACTCAGATCAGAATATAGTAGTGATGAAGAGTAGGCTGAAGTTCAAGACATTAGTCAGGAAGAATAAATACGCAAAGAAGTGGGGTACGGAAGTCCTAAGGAATGACGAGATACGATTGAAGTTCTCTAACGCTATAGATACAGCAATAAGGAATAGCGCAGTAGGCAGTACAATTGAAGAGGAATGGACATCTCTAAAAAGGGCCATCACAGAAGTTGGGAAGGAAAACATAGGTACAAAGAAGGTAGCTGCGAAGAAACCATGGGTAACAGAAGAAATACTTCAGTTGATTGATGAAAGGAGGAAGTACAAACATGTTCCGGGAAAATCAGGATTACAGAAATACAAGTCGCTGAGGAATGAAATAAATAGGAAGTGCAGGGAAGCTAAGACAAAATGGCTGCAGGGAAAATGTGAAGACATCGAAAAAGCTATGATTGTCGGAAGGATAGACTCAGCATACAGGAAAGTCAAAACAACCTTTGGTGACATTAAAAGCAACGGTGGTAACATTAAGAGTGCAACGGGAATTACACTGTTAAAAGTAGAGGAGAGAGCGGATAGGTGGAAAGAATACATTGAAAGCCTCTATGAGGGTGAAGATTTGTCTGATGTGATAGAAGAAGAAACGGGAGTCGATTTAGAAGAGATAGGGGATCCAGTATTAGAATCGGAGTTTAAAAGAGCTTTGGAGGACTTACGGTAAAATAAGGCAGAAGGGATAGATAACATTCCATCAGAATTTCTAAAATCATTGGGGGAAGTGCAACAAAACGACTACTCACGTTGGTGTGTAGAATATATGAGACTGGCGACATACCATCCGACTTTCGGAAAAGCATCATCCACACAATTCCGAAGACGGCAAGAGCTGCAAGTGCGAGAATTATCACACAATCAGCTTAACAGCTCATGCATAGAACCTGCTTACAAGAATAGTATACAGAGGAATGGAAAAGAAAATTGAGAATGCGCTTGGTGACGATCAGTTTGGCTTTAGTAAAAGTAAAGGGACGAGAGAGGCAATTCTGACGTTACGGCTAATAATCGAAGCAAGGCTAAAGAAAAATCAAGACACGTTCATAGGATTTCAATATGCACAACAACCAAAAGGAAATAATAAGAGTGGACGATCAAGAACGAAGTGCTCGTATTAAGAAGGGTGTAAGACAAAACTGTAGCCTTTCGCCCCTACTCTTCAATCTGTACATCGAGGAAGCAATGATGGAAATAAAAGAAAGTTTCAGAAGTAGAATTAAAATACAAGCTGAAAGGATATCAATGATACGATTCGCTGATGACATTGCTATCCTGAGTGAAAGTGAAGAAGAATTAAATGATCTGCTGAACGGAATGAACAGTCTAATGAGTACACAGTATGGTTTGAGAGTAAATCGGAGAAAGACGAAGGTAATGAGAAGTAGTAGAAATGAGAACAGCGAGAAACTTAACATCAGGATTGATGGTCACGAAGTCAGTGAAGTTAAGGAATTCTGCTACCTAGGCAGTAAAATAACCAATGACGGACGGAGCAAGGAGGACATCAAAAGCAGACTCGCTATGGCAAAAAAGGCATTTCTGGCCAAGAGAAATCTACTAATATCAAATACCGGCCTTAATTTGAGGAAGAAATTTCTGAGGATGTACGTCTGGAGTACAGCATTGTATGGTAGTGAAACACGGACTGTGGGAAAACCGGAACAGAAGAGAATCGAAGCATTTGAGATGTGTTGCTATAGACGAATGTTGAAAATTAGGTGGGCTGATAAGGTAAGGAATGAGGAGGTTCTACGCAGAATCGGAGAGGAAAGGAATATGCGGAAAACACTGATAAGGAAAAGGGACAGGATGATAGGACATCTGCTAAGACATGAGGGAATGACTTCCTTAGTACTAGAGGGAGGCTGTAGAGGGCAAAATCTGTAAAGGAAGACAGAGATTGGAATACGTCAAGCAAATAATTGAGGACGTAGGTTGCAGTGAAGAGGTTTGCTTAGCACAGGAAAGGAATTCGTGGCGGGCCGCATCAAACCAATCAGTAGATTGATGACAAAAAAAAAGAAAAAAACGACCATGTAACCAAGTACGATGCTCTTCTTCAGATCTTGTCTATTTCTGCTATCGGTCCTAGCTGGTTCAAATCCCAAACTGATGAGCAATATTCAGACATTAGACGAACGAGGGTTATATAAGCTACTTCCTTTGTTGACAGACTACACTTCCTGAGGATTTTTCCAATGAATTTATGTCTAGCATCTGTCTTTCCTGCGATTAGCTTTTTGTGATTGTTCCATCTTACATATCTCCGTACCCAAACTCGCAAATATCTTATGGAAGTAGCTGCTACCAGTGACTGATCTGCGATGGTGTAATCGACAATAATGGGTCTGTCTGTATATGTATTCGCAATATGTTACATTTGATTATGTTGAGAGTCAACTGCCATTCACTGCGCCAAGCGTCGTTCCTCTACAGGTCCTGATGCAGCTCTCTGAAATTTTTTTACCATTGTGATTTCTCTTTGTGAAACAGCATAATTCGCGAGAAACCTCACAGAACTTCCGATGTCGTCTGATATGTAATTTATGTGTATTTTGAAAAGTAATTACTTACACCACTCCCTTGGAGTGCGCGCGAAGTTACTATTGCTTCTGAAGACTGCTCTCCATTGAGAATGACATGCTGGGTTCTGTTGAGTACAAACTTTTCAGTCCAATTACACAGTTGTTCCGATATTCTGCCCGTTCGTATTTTGTTCATTAGGCGACGGCGCGGAACTGTTTCGAATGCGTTACCGAAGAAACACAGCATCTACCTGGACGCCGCGCTGGTATCTACCTTCTGGGTCTCGTGGACAAGCTCGGTTCCACACGATCGCTGTTTTCCGAACCCATCTTGATTCCGCAGAGGGGATTTTATGTCTCTAGAAACTTCATAATACACGACTATAAGACGTGTTACAAATTTCTACAAAAGTGTGATGCCGAAGATATAGGCCTATAGGTTTGTACGTCTCTTCGATGACCATTCTAGAAATCGAGAATGACGTGTGCTTTTTTCCAATCATCACGAACACTTCGCTCCTTCAGAGACCTATAGTGCTCTGTCGTCAGAAGAGCGTCAAGTTCTTTCGCATATTCTACGTCGAGTCGTACTGGTAACCCGTCACGTCCAGTGGCTGTATCACCTTTGAGCGATTTCAGTTGTTCACTGTCACTTGTTTCACCATCAGCCATTTTGTCGTTCGCGCGATGATTTAAAGGAGGGCCTAGAGCGTGATCTTCATCTGTGAAACAGTTTTAGAACAAGATGTTTAATATTTCGGCTTTTTCTGAGTCGTCAGCCGAGTCAAATGTCATTATGGAAACAGCGTGTCTGAACAGATCGCTTCGATCATTTTTCTGATTTAACATAAGACCAAAAATTCGTAGGGCCATGCCTCAAGTCGGTAGATAGAATTTTATTTTCGAATATTCGTAAATGTACCATGATTTTTTGTGTGGTTTTTCCTTACAGACCGACTGCTATCTGCCAGTCTCTAAACTCACTCCTTTCAGTGTTTTATAATCTACTGGTGCATAGCCTTTCTGAAAATATGTTGATTGGTCTTCTCGAAATAATGTAACCATTGAAATGAGTCTGTAGTTGACTCTTATTTAAATACACTTGTACTGTGCTGCCAGCTCCTGTCCTTAATTTTAATAATGCTTGGCCAACCATCACTGTGATGAAATATGGCACTACGATGAATTAAGCCTGCAACGCGATAGTAATCGGAAGTTCCATCATTCCCAAGATAACCTTCCTCTTTTTCTCTCATGACTCGCTACTGACACTCATAATTAGCACGGCTAAGACAATACACTGATTCTTTGAATTCTTGTTTGCTGAACAACCATGGAAGCTATCACAACCATCAAATCTGCATCAGAATTCATTTAGGACTAAAGTTTCGCCCAGGACGTCGGTTCGGTGGATATATGTCACATTTATTCCACACATATGTGTATTACATATACTGAATATCTTTTGCACATATTTGTACATATATTTCCTCTGTACCGTGTTTCATCAGAATCGTAAGAACACTGTAATTCTGTGTGGGTAAGAAGTAAACAAAAGGTCGCTGTTTTACACTAAGCGACTCCGCAGAGGACGTTAAATGTATGAGTGGAATGGCGGTTGGCCCCGGTACACACTTATAAATTTTTTCACTGCCTGTAGTACTCATTTTCGTGATGCGGTTGTCGCAGTGAACAATATAAATAAGACACAGATTGCGCTTCATTGATTTAAAGTATCTCAAAGCAACTACGCACGGGGCAGAAATACCAAGAGATTGTTTTCGAAAACTTAAGCATTTCATCCCTTCTCGTCTTCCCCACCTCAAGGGATAGAATATGTATCTTAATCTCACAGTATGTTTACACCAATAATTGAAATTGCTCTAGGCGATCCTGAATTGGGGTTTTATGTCACCCCTCCTCACCACCAGCGACAACCATAGTGGTGCTAGGAGTATATTAATGCAAAAGTTTTATTTTTTTTCAGGTAGCTAGAAATACGTGTGCCAAGTTTGGTAGAAATAACCTTATGTTTTACACTGCTGTACAGATATGTCACTGTACACTGTCTTTGCACCCTGTGATACAGTTTCGTAATCTATTAACGATTATTGAAACAAAGTCAACCGTAACACCTAGCAACGAACTTTTTGACCCTAACTTAAACCGATATTATTTCGATTCTAATTTCTTATTCATAACACGTGTTTATAATAACAGAACAATATTGCTGCATGCTTGCTGACTCCATAGGTCCCAAAAAACACTTCTAAAATTATATTTTAATATTCATGTAAGGAATTCATATTTCGGTAATTGAAGGTATTTAAATTCATCACCTCGTATTTTACTTCCATAAACTAAGAATCTATAACATGTAAAGATCATAATATCATGATAGATATCAGAGGGGATCTACTCATTTGACTAATTTCAAAATTGTCACGTATTAGAGAAGAAGTTATCATGCCATACTGTAAATTAATTAAATGACTGTTTCCAAAAGTAACGTTTTACCAGCTGATGCTTACATACAACATTAACCCAAACGTAGTATGTGAATCAATGTTAATAAAATACATAGTAATCTCAACATTACAATCTTCATAACTGGAGGTATATTACGGGCTCGCAAAATCTAAGATTAGTTTTGGAATCAGTACAAAAATTCCTCTAAGATACTTTACACATTATTTACAGTCGTTTAAAATTTCGTAGAAACTACACTTGTTTAATTGTGCTAATATGCCAGAACTGGTTGTGGGAGGAATATTTGACTCAAATATGATTGCTACCATATTTTTATACATTACAATTAATTTAGTGTGACAAGGGAACATTCATTTGAGTTAAAACTGATAAAAATTGAAAAAGGTGATAGCAATCAGGCCACTCAGTCTAGCATAAACTACATATTCATATTTACGGCTACACAGCCCTTAGACTGGTGGGGAGAGGCATGTCGATACACAGACTTCTAAGAGATGCCACAAGGCAGTTCCGAGTAAGCTGATGTTGAGGTAGGTCCTTAGATCTCCAACACTGTACCTGAGAATACCTTCCAAAATTAGGTTGACTACAATGAAAAAACATGACAGATAGCTATTGTTATGGAAAACTGTTTTGTGTTTACATATTAAATTTGTAATAAGAATGCATTGTGCCGTTTGTAAGGAAACGCACAACTCCCGTTTGCTACTCTTTTGAAGCTTCTAATACCCGTTTTCAGCACTACTGAGTGGAATGGGCGGTCGATGCATGCATGTGCTCGCTCTGTAGTCACGTGGCTATGCACCCCTGTCCCTCTAGCTACAAGTTTTGGGCCTCAGTCCACTCATAGATACATCTTCCTCCATAGACAGTGGTATTAAAATCCCTTCAGCGACTTTCATTTTAAAGCCTCAGCATTGTTTTCTTGTAAATGCTCCTTACGCCAGTGGTTAGGGGTACAAGTGCAGATATTTTTATTGATGGCTGTTGCCAATGTACTGAACAAAATTACATCAGTATTTACTTTATTTGCAGACAAACAATTATATCTGTTAGGAGTAGCGTGTTTTTATGTTTGTTAGTGACTCCAAGTGCATGTGGCAAGAGCAAGCCAATACTATATTTTCCCCCGCGCAACATGTCATGCGAGGAAGTGTGGAGACATGGAAATAAAACAGTTGGTTTATTCGTATACTGACCAGCATAGTCCGCTTAGTGATACAGTTACTACTGTGTAGAAAATATGAAGTAGTAAATTATATAATGCTTTTACGGGAAGATTTTTGGACGCATAGAAAAAACTAACACTATGAAGTCACCATCATCACCATCATCATCAGTGTTCTACCCAGAGGCAACTCTTCGTATGTATCTCTCTATGCACTCCTGTCATTTGCTGCCCTCTTCATTTACTCATAAGTGTTTCCTATCCTTATGCCACCCACCGTCTGGTGTCTTCTGTGTCTTTTTCTTCTGCCATTAACGGTTCCCTTCCATAGCACCAATTAGCAAATACACTCCTGCAAATGGAAAAAAGAACACATTGACACCGGTGTGTCAGACCCACCATACTTGCTCCGGACACTACGAGAGGGCTGTACAAGCAATGATCACACGCACGGCACAGCGGACACACCAGGAACCGCGGTGTTGGCCGTCGAATGGCGCTAGCTGCGCAGCATTTGTGCACCGCCGCCGTCAGTGTCAGCCAGTTTGCCGTGGCATACGGAGCTCCATCGCAATCTTTAACACTGGTAGCATGCCGCGACAGCGTGGACGTGAACCGTATGTGCAGTTGACGGACTTTGAGCGAGGGCGTATAGTGGGCATGCGGGAGGCCGGGTGGACGTACCGCCGAATTGCTCAACACGTGGGGCGTGAGGTCTCCACAGTACATCGATGTTGTCGCCAGTGGTCGGCGGAAGGTGCACGTGCCCGTCGACCTGGGACCGGACCGCAGCGACACACGGATGCACGCCAAGACCGTAAGATCCTACGCAGTGCCGTAGGGGACCGCACCGCCACTTCCCAGCAAATTAGGGACACTGTTGCTCCTGGGATATCGGCGAGGACCATTCGCAACCGTCTCCATGAAGCTGGGCTACGGTCCCACACACCGTTAGGCCGTCTTCCACTCACGCCCCAACATCGTGCAGCCCGCCTCCAGTGGTGTCGCGGCAGGCGTGAATGGAGGGACGAATGGAGACGTGTCGTCTTCAGCGATGAGAGTCGCTTCTGCCTTGGTGCCAATGATGGTCGTATGCGTGTTTGGCGCCGTGCAGGTGAGCGCCACAATCAGGACTGCATACGACCGAGGCACACAGGGCCAACACCCGGCACCATGGTGTGGGGAGCGATCTCCTACACTGGCCGTACACCACTGGTGATCGTCGAGGGGACACTGAATAGTGCACGGTACATCCAAACCGTCATCGAACCATCGTTCTACCATTCCTAGACCGGCAAGGGAACTTGCTGTTCCAACTGGACAATGCACGTCCGCATGTATCCCGTGCCACCCAACGTGCTCTAGAAGGTGTAAGTCAACTACCCTGGCCAGCAAGATCTCCGGATCTGTCCCCCATTGTGCTTGTTTGGGACTGGATGAAGCGTCGTCTCACGCGGTCTGCACGTCCAGCACGAACGCTGGTCCAACTGAGGCGCCAGGTGGAAATGGCATGGCAAGCCGTTCCACAGGACTACATCCAGCATCTCTACGATCGTCTCCATGGGAGAATAGCAGCCTGCATTGCTGCGAAAGGTGGATATACACTGTACTAGTGCCGACATTGTGCATGCTCTATTGCCTGTGTCTATGTGCCTGTGGTTCTGTCAGTGTGATCATGTGATGTATCTGACCCCAGGAATGTGTCAATAAGGTTTCCCCTTCCTGGGACAATGAATTCACGGTGTTCTTATTTCAGTTTCCAGGAGTGTAGTTTCTTCTCATCCATTGTCCAAGCCAATTGTGTTTCCTTTTACTGCTTACCTCCAAAGTTTCTCTCTCTCCTTAGTATCTCCTCATTCCTCACCATGTCTACCCATTTAGCTCTTTCACCCTTGTGCCATCTCTTTATAACAGCATATTCCATATAAAGCACTTCGCCAGTCCGTTCCTTATGTTCCTTTCCATGCACCCACATAGAAGCCTCCTCTTATTATTAAAAACTCTGTTGACAATTGCTACATTTGTTTTCACCTTCTTATTACATCTCATGTAGTCTGTAATTATGCTTCCCAGATACTTCATAGCACTAATTTGTTCTACATCTTCCTGCTTTAACTTTATACGACTTCTTCCTTTTCTTGCACTTATCATCATACAGTTTGTCTTTTTCTTGTTAATTCTCGTTTTAAATTCCTCACAGGTCTTATTTAATTATTTGAACATTCCAGTCACGATAATTTGTTCTCTGCCAATAAAAGCACATCATCTGGAAATAGAAAATCAGTTTTGGAATCAGTAAAAAAATTCCTCTAAGACACTTTACACATTATTTTCAGTCGTTTTAAATTTCGTAAAAACTTCACTTATTTGTGCTAAGACGCCCCAATCCTGACGTGGATACACATTAAGGGATCAATGGTCACAATATTTGGTATTATACCTCTGACACCTTGTATATTTCTTAAGAAAAGTGAACCTTGAGATCATACTCCTGGAATGAACTATGGCCAAATTGAATTCATCATTGACTCTGTAAGAAATCCATAAGATGGATTTCTCACATAATAGACTGAAAGGTCAGAACTTAATTGTTTGTTGGCCTTGAGTTTAGAAAACACTGGGTGTCACTGCTGGGATTACGTTGTTCTATGGCTATCCTTCCCATAGGGATGTAATGGTATCAGGACTGTCATCAATGAACCTCCAGACCATCAACGGCTATTAATTAGATGTTACTATCAGACTCGTCGAATTTTTTTACTCATCACAGCTTCGCAACCTCATTGCCATTTCTACGGGTGCTACAAGAATATTTCCCCCACAATATTTTTGTGCAAATAATACGTCTGTGTTTAGGTTATTAGAAAAATATGCCAATTACTTACACGTGAAATTTATATAATGATTAGAGCAATTGAAGCTTACGCAGAGGCGCATCGTCAGCGATTTTCCACTCGCTTCTCACAGCGAGCAGACTAGGACTGGAGCAAACTCTGATGTACTTTTCTATTTTTTTATTATTTTATGTGCTGCCATATACAAATGACGTGCCAGCTAGTTTCTAAGACAGGTCGTACTTCCACAATATTAAACTGTACATACGCGGGATACAAGGCTCGTTCGAGTTCTTCTAACTCAACAAAGTTTAACAGTGTTACAGCTTTGAATACCGGTGAACTCAAAACTAATTAGAAAACGGAAATACTTAAAGTTAACAGTTTATGCACTAAGAAGACAGAAAAATAGGGAGATAGAAAAGAGTTTACGTTTGTAGAATGTCAGCACGTGTGCTGTCCAGGAGGAAGGAAACTGAGCCTCTCGTTACCGGGCACCCTTCGACGCATCTGCTACTACTCACTATCCGAAGGCGAGTGTCTCATTAATACCTCGAGCTTTTTGCCCTCAGTGCGTGATTCTACATTTCCGTTAGGTTACATTACATAACATCATTTACTGTCCTCTGGTACTACCTAACATTAATGTGTTACGAATAGTCGTTTTCGTGAAACTTCGATACATTTAGTCCTTATTCTATGTTCATCTGTCTTCGCCTGTACCACTGTTGTCTAATTTGCTACCACTACAACTGTCACTTGTCTCGCTAGTGTTGTCTGTGGAGTCATTTGTTGCTTGTGCTCTTTGCCGTCTGCACTCTCCTCGCTGCAAGCACTCTTTATGCAGCGCCCAAGACATACTGTGGGCACAATCCTTCAGATCGGTCCACAGGGTCTGATCATTAAATGACCGTGTTATGTCGTTGTGTGAGGGCGTTAGCCGTATTTCCTTCGACCAACGGCACTGCGTAGTTTCCTTCAGATATGGCTCAGTGGTATTCGACGTATATGTAGTACCAGTACGTAGATTGGTGCAGACTATAGCTGCTGCGAATTGTCAATTCTTTCAACTTAACGCCGCAGTGCTGTGAGTCTGCACAAATTGGTGTGCTCGTCAGCCGGCAGTAACAGCTGCGCTACGTGCAGCGGCAGACTGCTGCGGCTGCCCGTGTGTGGGCGTGCGCCTTTGTGAGCGACGTCATGCAGGCGGCCTGATGAAAAATACACAACCACGGCGCTCGCCAAGCGGCCCGCCTCATCACGTAGTAATGGCACCAGCCGCCGCCGCCGGCGCCACCGTCGCAACGACCCTTCCCACTCCCTTCCTGTGTAGCACGCCTTTCCTGTTCGCCAAGGAAAACCTCCGTTTCTAGACGTGTACAGGCAACGTGTGGGTTCTGCTTGGGAGGCTGGTTATTAAAACCCTTTCCAGGTGATCAGATAAACATGCTTCGTCATCAAAGAGTAACAATACAAGACTATCCGCGGAGCGCAAATGGCTCCTTATTGCACGTCATTGCTGAAAAATGCACTATAAACAACGTTATGAGACTCGCGAATACTGTGCTGTAATAATGAAAAAGGCTACGGCTTACCTATATTAAAGCCTCTTTAGTCATTCCTCATTGTAGGTCTCGTCCCATTATCAAAACATCCTGGTGACATATCAAAATCACCTAATCATTTGCGGTTGGTACGAGGTGGCTCTGAGCACTATGGGACTTAACTGCTGTGGTCATCAGTCCCCTAGAACTTAGAGCTACTTAAACCTAACTAACCTAAGGACATCACACACATCCATGCCCGAGGCAGGATTCGAACCTGCGACCGTAGCGGTCGCGCGGTTCCAGACTGCAGCGCCTAGAACCGCTCGGCCACTCCGGCCGGCTGGTAAGAGGTATTCAGTGCGCTCCTTAGATGGATGAAACGCGTGGCATAAGCGCTCTCAACATTCTGGAAGTGCAGGACCTTTAACGAGAAGGAACAGAGTTGAGCGTAAAGAACTGAAACAAGTGTACTTAGACTGGTTGTCTATATATGTCTGAGAAAATGAAACCAGTTAAATGTATGTGTACGGAATAGAAGCGAAGGAAAATGTATTCAAGGATAATATTCTGCATTTTACGAAATCGTGCCATTTTCACGATTGGGCTCCCTTTCCAACATCTTCTTTAATATATTTCCCGTGGGTCAGTAACTACGTCTGAGAGAGAGAGAGAGAGAGAGAGAGAGTGAGTTACCTTACCGAACGCTGCAAGCTACGTGACTAGTGAGATACCACTAGCGATTAAAAAATGTTTCGTAATAAATTATTGTCATAATCTATTGTGGCTTTAGAGAACAAAACTTTTAGCTAGCAGAATCATAAAGACAATACACTTATGGATAGATATTTCTGGGAATTCTATGCTAAGGAAAGTTACATTTCTTGGCTTTTACGGTGACTTACAGATGCTAGCAGCAGGATATCACAGTTATGGGGATAGCACGTCGTTATAGCCAGCGTTCACTCACATCTGAAGTGGATGTTAAATCTTTTGAAAGAAAATAAAGTTGGTTGATTTGGAGGAAGGAACCAAACAGCGAGGTCATCGGTACCACCGAATTACGAAAGGTTGAGGCAGGATGTCGGCCGTGCCCTTTCAAGGAACCTTCCCAGCATTTGCCTGAAGCGATTTAGGGAAATCACGGAATACATAAATCAGGATGGCTGGACGCGGGTTTGAACCGTCGTCCTCCCGAATGCGAGTCCAGTATGCTAACCACTACGCGACCTCGATCGGCAGGAAATAATGTTAGTCTCGAACGTCATTAGAGATGGGGAGCAACCTCGGACAGGACAAACATAGGAACGAAATCGTTAAGCAGCGTACCGTTCCATCAGGTTAGGAAAATACCCGAAAATCTAAATGAATCCAACGAGATTTGAACACTGCTCCTTCCGAACGCACGTCCCGTATATTAACATCCGCGTCATATTGCTTGATGTTTCATATTTCAAAGGATGGTACATCCTGCGAAATCTGTCGGTTGTGTAACATTACCATTTATTTCATGTGGTTTATTTACATTTCCCTGAATCGCAGTTATCTGGCAGTGATCTAGATGCTGCTCTTCCGATACTGTGAACGTTTACTCACGTAGTTACGTATGTCGTGAAACAGTGATTATGAAACTCTTTCCGTCACAGATGATGATTTGCGTTGACTTACAAGCAAAGATGACTGTGGTGGACAGATATGGTGCTTAGACTGGGACTTTAAACGAGTATAAAATAGAAAGGCAAAATACATAAACAGGAAGATAGGAGATAGGATTTAATGACCCATCGATAACAAGGTCATTGAGTACTGCAATACACTGACGAGCCAAAGAAACTGGTACACCTGCCTAATATCGTGTTGGGCCCTCGCAAGCACGTAGAAGTGCCGCAACACGACGTGGCATCGTCTCTACTAATGTCTGAAGTAACGCTGGAGCGAACTGATACCATGAATCCTGCAAGGCTTTCCGTATATCCGTAAGAGTACAAGGGGGTGGAGATCTCTTCTGAACAGCACGTTGCAAGTCATCCCAGATATGCTCAATAACGATCATGTCTGGTGAGTTTGATGGTCAGTGGAAGAATTTAAACTCAGAAGAGTGTTCTGGGAGCCACTCTGTAGGAATTCTAGACCTGTGGGGTTTCGCATTGTCCTGCTGGAATTGCCCGAGTCCGTCGGAATGCGCAACGGACACGAATGGATGCAGGTGATCAGACATGATGCATACGTAAGTGTCACCTGTCAGAGTCGTATCTAGACATATCAGAGGTCTTATATCACTCTAATTGCACACGCCCCACACTATTACAGAGCCTCCGTCAGATTGAACAGTCGCCTGCTGACATGCAGGGTCCATGGATTCATGTTGTTGTCTCCGTACCAGTACACCTTCACGTTTTTTGTGTGTAACTTACGGCTTTGTTGTTCTAGTGTTTTCTCACATTATTAAGGCGAGGTGAAGAGGCTGATTTCGTGACCTATGGTCGCTTGACAATGCATTTCTCCGAATTTTTCAAAACATGGGCAGAGTTTTCACCGCCTTTCCGTGTTTTTGTTGCTGTGTGGTATTCATTTGTTTTCTAGCGTGTTTGGCTGGGTGAGGCGCGCAAGTTTGAAGTGTACTTGGCGTTTGTGGTGTTTGGTTTGTGTGTGTGTGTGTGTGTGTGTGTGTGTGTGTGTGTGTGTGTTCAGGACTTGGGCAGAGAGAGAGAGAGAGAGAGAGAGAATGGGTGTTATTTTTATCAGTAGTTCTGGTGAGGATATTATTTGTGTAGCTCTTAAATTCTGACAAAGAGGGTTTTATTGCACAGTGATGATGGCATTTTCTTGTGTTAATTTGTTCTGTAGTTTTCTGTACGTTTTATCTTCAGCAGTCCTTGTGTTTTCTTTTATGGTGGTTTTGTTCTCTTTGATTATGTTTCTTATTTCCTCAGCAACTAGTTCTATTGTTAGATTTGTGTTGAATTCGCCTGTGTTTAGTTCTTTTTGTTGCTTTATGATGTGTTCAGTTTCTTTTATGATATTTTCTATTGTCCTGTGTGACACCATTATGTTTATGTTATGTTTGTGACCCTTTTCAAGTAGGCTGTTTACTTGCTCAGATAATTTTATGTCAGATTCATCACTCTTTTGTGAAAGGTGTGTTTGTTGTATTGGTGGTGGGATTGATTGGTGTTTGTGTGGTTTATCATTTGGGTGAATTTCTTTTGTGGGATTGTATGTTTTCTGCGTATCATTATATCTGTGTATGTTCCAGCATCGTACATTAGTTCACCAAAAAATGGTGAATACTTTATGTGGTTTTATAGTTATATATGCAATCTGTACAGTTAAATATTCAGAGCCTATTCTTTCGAATACAAACACCAGATTTCTTGCTTAATCCAGATTATTTCAGCCTTACGTTTTGTCTGCTGTGCTGCAAAATGGTTCAAATGGCTCTGAGCACTATGCGACTTAACTTCTGAGGTCATCAGTCGCCTAGAACTTAGAACTAATTAAACCTAACTAACCTAAGGACATCACACACATTCATTCCCGAGGCAGGATTCGAACCTGCGACCGCCGTGGTCACGCGGTTCCAGACTGAAGCGCCTTTAACCACAAGGCCACACCGGCCGGCTGCTACTGTGCTGCAGATGACATATTGTTTGCAGTTACGGTTACATAGTTGGGCACTATTTTATATACAACCAACACTGACAAATACAGACAGTCTGGCATATACGAGTATCAACTTACTTCCAACTGCTGCCAATCTATAAATGTGGGTCAAACGTGCTGGAATTTCAGAACCAGGTATACAGAACATCTCAGAGCACTGAAAAGCAATGGCTCACAATCAACATTTGCGGATTACCTGATAGCACACAATCACCACCCAGCAAATATTTAAACTGACTTACACTTCCTTGTAAGCAGTAGCAACTTATACCAAAAATTAACTATAGAAGAAACTATCACATTCAAAAATCAATGTCCCAAGGAAAGGAATTACTGAATGAATAAACATCACTGTGCAATAAAACCCTCCTTGCCACAACTGAGGAACTGTGCAAATAACACCAGCACCAGAACTACACATAAAAAAACACCTATTATCTCTCTCTCTGTGTGCCCTACACACACACACACACACACACACACACACACACACATTCACACTCACACAAAAGATACACCACAAACGCCAAATACACTTCAAACTTGCGCCCCTTACCCAGCCAAACATGCTACGAAACAAATAAATGCCACACAGCGACGACAACACGTAATGGCGGCGAAAACTCTGCCCATGTTTTGAAAAATTCGGAGAAGTTGTATTGTCGAGTGACCATAGGTGTAGAAACCAGCCTATTCACCTCGCCGACGACATAGGAGAAATCATTACAACAACAACGCTGTAAGTTACATACTAAAAAACGTGGTATATACTCATATCCGTTTGTAAATGCATAATAAACAGAAAAATAAAAATTACATTTTTCTGTTTCCAGATGAAAGGTTGTAGATTGTGTAGCAGACTAGCTACCAACATATATATCCAATAGCATCATGTAAGGTATGTAAACTAATGTGTACATCGACCCTTTTCCCAATTAAGCTATAACTAGAACATTAGACATAATGCTATAAACAACACACAGTGCATCAGGTCCTTAATTTATATCCCAGCTATGAACTGTGAACAAATTATTTATAATATTTTACAAAAATTATTCAATTGCAATTGTAAATGTTTAGTACTAAAAGTTTAGCTAAATGTTAATATGTAACATCACTTTTACAGTAAAAACCGAAAAATAAAATAATCCACTGAAGGTAGCACAAAAAGTGCTGAAACACATCTGGGTAAAACAAAACTGAAAAGGTGTCTTGCATTAGGCGGAATTCCTCGTCCTATTTTCATAGCAAGCACGAACATAAGAAGAACTGCAATACCACAAAATGAATGTAACGTATACTTCACGTCCTTTAGGCGTAATAAAATCGGCAGGCAGTCCACTTTTGTTTTTTTTCTGATAGTACCGACTAGTGGCAGATCTTTTGACGACAAATAATGAGCTAAATCGATAGATGTTAAACAATTCTCACAGATGACATTGCACCCAGACTTTCCAAGTTCAGTTACCATAGTTTTCACAACATCCTCCCCAAATCACTCGGTTTTGGATTCCTCCACCCTCCCCAAATACGCTTTTGTCTTCCAGCATTAGACTGTTGCACTGTCACAAATTCTCCAGAACTTTATTCCGTACCTACCAGATTTTGATGGGACGTATTCTCGAAATGAACCAACCTCAAAATGTGACCAGCTGTTCAGCCACAGCCATGCACCATCCTGGAATGTAGGCGTCCATAAGGGTAATTTCTAACATCTCAAAAACTTCTCTAGTTGGTTCCAATTTATCATTTGACCTATGTTTACGTAAGGTTGCTGCATTTTCAAAGGGCAACAGCCTCAGAATAGCAAGGAAGCGGTTACGAGACCTAATCTCATTGAACAATGGTCAGCCATTCTCAACAGACCAAAACTGATATCTTCAATTCTTGACTTGTAAACTGCAGTCAGAATCATAACAGCAAGAAAATTTTCCATTTCATGCATATCTATATCCACACAGTCCTCGTAAACGATTCGACCTTTTTGTTGGTCTACATACACATTTTGTCGATGAGGGTAAACGAAAGAAAAACGTAAAACAAGATTCTTCATTATCACAGTTCGTAATCGAATAACTTGTAGGTCCCTCGACTTCTTTCAGTACATTGTTTTTTCTCCATCTTCTAGAAATTTCAGTCTGAAGAACTGTAGTCTACAATTCACTCCATTACGAGAAAACAATAATTCACAATCAAAACACTTTGCACTAAACTGTTCTTTCCCCTCTTCGTAAAGGGCTTCGGCATGATCATCATCTTTATGTAGTTCTGATTTCTCAGTGACATCTACATCGTTATTGTCATCACTGGAAGATTCGCGTTCATTATGTGGGTTTTCAGAATCAGAAGACTGTTCCAATAATTCCCTTAACTCCTCATCTGGTAGTCTTCGTCACCGTAACGTTTCCGGTTTGTAGAACAGAAAACTGTTATGAAATAATGCACGAAAATAAACATGTGCTTGTCACAGGGAGGACTGTTGAACACAGAAAGAATAACAGCGCAGGTCAACAATGGCAAATGACGTAACAGACGCTGCTTACGCGGACATCTCGTTGTTGAAAAATTGCTTCTAACAGCACAGGCCTGGCGTGATCCGTACGGGAGCAAACAGGCAGCAACACTTAAACACAAAGACATGGGTAATCTTTTATAATCTTTCTTCCAAAGTTATGGTTAACTTGACAAATTAGGAAAATTTCATTAAAATAAAATGTATAGTTACTAACAGAGAAGATATTAAACATCACAGACCGGCCTCTGAGGCCAGATGGTAGGTAAATTGTTACTAATGAATACTCTACGTCCCTTGCTATACGCCCAATACGCACCTTTTTGTTTGTGGTGCCCGTCATTCAGTGCGACCTACGTCAGCCTGTGATTTGCCCTTCACATATATATATATTTGTCGCTATCCGTTCCGTCTTCCATGACTTTTTTTTGTGCCTATGATTTAATTTACCGTGCAGCATGTGTCTACTAAAAGGAAACACGTTGTCTTGTCGTTGACATGCAAAGTCAAAGTTTTCGAATAATGAGCCGAAGGTGTGAGTGTTAAGCAGTTAGCTGAGATGTTTAGAGTGGGAACATCAACAGTTACCGACATAAGAAAGCAAGTGCTTAGTTTTAAACTTAGTGTCTGTCTTTGAGACTGAAGATGGGAATTCTCTGGGAAAAGCGATTGAAATAGAATAAAACAAAAAGCTTGTAGAGACCCTATTCAATTGGTTTTTATAGCAGTTAACATTGAGAAACCGTCGTTCACGCCCGATTGTTGGCAAAAAAGCAAACAGTTTAGTCGACGAAATTGAGAGTTTGTCCTCATTTAAAACAAGCAGTGGATGGCTACGGAATTTCAAGGCAAGACACGGTACTCGTGAGTTAGAACCAAGTGGTGGAAAACTATCGGTAGACCCAAAATGAGGAAAAAGTTTCATAAAAAAATTCAAAATTGAGGCAGAATCCTATGAAACTGAATTTCTATGCAACATAGATGAGACAGGCCTTATTTGGAAGGCTTTGCCTGAAACAACTTTAGCTTCTAAAAGGGAAACTAGTGCTCCTGGCCATAAGCTTAGGAAACCACCAAAGACCCCTTCTTTTGATAGGAAAATCGAAAAACTCCCGGAGTTTTCAAAAGTGTTAAAAAAACTTACTTTTTTTCAGGAATCAACGACAGACCTAGATGACTGTTACATCTTTGTAAATGGTGGGATTCAGTTAATATACTTGAAGTAAATAAAAAGTCAAGTGGCAAGAAGGCAGTAAGGTTATGTTAATTCTGGAAAATGCACCCACATTCCTCACAGAGAGCTTTCTTGATAGAGACGTTCGACGTTTGAAAACACTCTTCCTGCTGCCAAACATAACGAGTTCCGTGCAGCCAGTGGACAAATCGATCCTCGAAACTATGATGTGACATTACAGAAGACAACTGTCGAGGAAGCTTTTGGTACAAATGAAGAAGGTATTGTAATTCATTACCAAAATTTGAATTTAAAAGATTTCTCTTACAAGTGGTGGAAGCATGGAATTCGATGAAGAGAACCACATCAAAAAGAACTTGGAATAAATTGAAAGATATTTCAACTCAATATGAGGTGCAGACAGACGAAAATAAAAGGAGAAGTGGGAGAAGGAAAAGGAAGTAGGAGAAGTGGCGGAGGACGAAACACAACTTGAAGAACCTTTTGAAAGTCTCTAGGCTTTCTGATTGCAATGCAGAGGATGTAGGCGAGTGGCTTGCTTGTGACTCTTCATAGCACGGATTCCAAATTCTCAGTGGCAATGGACCATTCAAGAGAGAAAAAACTGATGGCCACGAGGGTGACATTGTGACTGATGCTGATGCAGGACCGCCAAATGGAGAGACGTTTGCGTGTCCTGACACTGCGCTAACATGGATGGAGCGGCAGCCTGAGTGTGACCATGTGCAGCTGTTCATCGTCAAGTGGATGAGAGAATTGGTTGCAGGAAAACGATTGAAAACAGCGAAACGACCGACTCTGAGCGATATGTTCAAGAACTCACACTGTATGTAAGTGCAGTTTTGAAGTCATTAAATTAATATTACAGTAGTATGTATACACAAATTTAGGTTTTTTTAAAAGATATGACCGGTTTTCATAGTTCATAAAAATTATCCGCATATGATTGTCGAGATTGGGTGCGATCCCGGGTCATCTAGATGATTGGAGTTCTACTGTATTTATACTACGTACAAATGTGCAAAAGGCGCGACAACGTTATCTTTGTTGTCAGCGACTACCATCCAAGGAAGCTATATTACTTCACAATGTAGAATTCCGTGCTGCTGATGGTATCCACCCAACAGCGTGTAGATGGATCGACACGCAAGTCGCCGAACTGATATCAAGTCGAAAGCCTTGCACCCATTGAACGGTGTACCCGACTCACACGACATTTATTTACCTATATGGAAGGCAGATCAACTGCGATAATACAAAGTTGTGACGTCAGTGAGGAGTGGAACAGATGTCTTGTGTTGTATCAGTAACGTGTTGGGCACACAAACTCATTGTGCTGTTTTGTTATGAGATGGTTATTTAAGTACAAAAAATTCATATTGTGTTACTAAGTTGTGTTCGTATGATTTTAACGAAACGTAATTTAAGTTTATGTAGCTTGATCTTCATAACCATTATGAACTGTTGCCCGCCAAAAGTTAATGGAAATTACATAACAGGAAACAGGCTTCATGTTTTCAAGTTGCGTAAAGACGATGTAATGAGACAATATTGGCTCCACTACGTCCCAGGCATGATCTCGCTGTTACTAGTTTTTGGATAAGTTTTGTTTTGAATGAAATTCAGTTTGCCGGATAACTTGACTTGAATATACTACGGTTAATGTACTTCACTGCTCATGTTTCAAGTGTGTTACAAGCGTTTCGAAGATAGCTGCTTTATCTGGAAAGTATCAGCCACAGACGGAAAAAGAACCAAAACTGATCCACTTTCGGAACCATAGCTTTATTCAAATGGCGTGCCACACATTTTTACGATCCGTCCAACCAACTTATCTTCACCTGCTGGAACATCCAGAGAGGGACCAGAAGAAAAACCATGTTTGAGGCAGCAATATTGTAGGAAAGCATACAGATTAGTGCAAACAACCACAGTTGGTGAATATAATTTCATATAACAGCGTACAGGAACTGAAAGATGAAGATAATTCAATATCTTTACAGAAGAATTGGGTGAAAATAGTGAAAGAGTGTATTATTTTCACGTGTATCGATATATCTGAGGAGTCCCATTACTAAGTGTATATTATGAATGACAATCATTTGAAAGTGGTCCACTCAAAAGGAGTTCCATGAAACAAAATTGCAGTCACTGAATTTGTTCTTCATGCAGTACTGGTAACAGAAAACTGTGCGAATACAATCAACTGTGATGTGATGCCTGCGTGTTATTGTATGAAAATATTATTGGGAAATATGTGGATGTTGTACTGTACAACTACAGTAAGTTACGTTTAAAAATGACCCAGATTTTAGAATGATTCTAGAATGAAATTTTCACTCTACAGAGGAGTGTGCGCTGACCCAGATTTTCTTACCAGTTCATACGCACGAAAATAATACATTTTTCAAAAACGTCAACAGCTTTATTTACAGATTTGCTTGTCATGTTGTATATGACATGCACGAAATTAATCGCAGTTGTACGTTTTTAATTGTTTTTGCCTCATTTCCATACAAACATCTATCCAGTATTTGTTTTCCCCGTTAATTAACCTCATTTAATTATCAATTAAAATTCGATAATTTTGCGAGCCAGAAAATTCTCTTGGTGTTGGTTGCTTCATTTTACGATCGCCGCTTGGTTGTCACGTCACGATTCTGTTCGTTGGCCTGGTCTGTAGGTAGTGTTGATCCACAACAGTCTAACATATATTGTCTAGCACAACACTCACTGCTGTGAAAATTGTTACCGTCTGACAGTTGGAACGACACTAGCGCCCCAAGCGACGAGAAAGCAGCAGGAGGATTAAAGTTTGTATCTAAATATTTTCGTAGTTAATTGAGGAATAGTTATTATATTTATGCTTTACAAGCAGTAGTAAATCAAAATACATGCATTATCATGAAATAAGTGTAAAAAAGCCGATTCTCGCTGATTCAGTGATATAAGCTACAACTTATTGATGCAGGAAAATCTTCGAACATGTGTGTAACTGTAGCTTCCTTCGGAGAAATCAAGAAAACATAAACACATATTTCACTCGTGAGACGCCAATATTTATGTTGTTGACTGTTCTTATTACGACAGACGCTTTCTTTACACGAAATATTTTTGTATAAAGTCTAATGATTCGCACATTCTTCCACTTCACTAGACTTTCTAACACACGAATGTTTTTTTTAAGGTAATCAATTTCGTTTCAAAAGCCTGCATGCTTTGAAGATTCTTGCCATTTAGAGCACCGATGTAGCAACAATGGTGAAATTGGTTTAAAAAGGTTTAGACATAGTTTTATTGCTTTTCACGATTTATTATCACATCTTAGTTACAGTTGCGGTTGCTTATTGTAATGTAGCTACTGTACTCCATCCAAGTTTTTTATCTTCAACATTAAGTGATTTCACTTGAGGTGTAGTGAACAATTTCGCGTTGTTCAGTAGACATACGGCACGTTTCTACAAAAGGTCAGGGTTACTTGATTCTTTCTGCGAAAGGTCAGGTTTACTAGTATTTTGTTGTTCTTAAGAGGAAACGTCCCCCCCCCCCCCCCCCCCCACGAACCATGGACATTGCCGTTGGTGAGGAGGCTTGCGCGCCTCAGCCATACAGATAGCCCTACCGTAGGTGCAACCACAACGGAGGGGTATCTGTTGAGAGGCCAGACCAAAGTGTGGTTCCTGAAGAGGGGCAGCATCCTTTTCAGTAGTTGCAGGGGCAACAGTCTGGATGATTGACTGATCTGGGCTTGTAACACTAACCAAAACGGCCTTGCTGTGCTGGTACTGCGAACGGCTGAAAGCAAGGGGAAACTACAGCCGTAATTTTTCCCGAGGGCATGCAGCTTTACTGTATGGATAAATGATGACAGCGTCCTCTTGGCTAAAATATTCCGGAGGTAAAATAGTCCCCCATTCGGATCTCCGGGCGGGGACTACTCAAGAGGATGTCGTTATCAGGAGAAAGAAAACTGGCGTTCTACGGATCGGAGCGTGGAATGTCAGATCCCTTAATCGGGCAGGTAGGTTAGAAAATTTAAAAAGGGAAATGGATAGGTTAAAGTTAGATATAGTGCGAATTAGTGAAGTTCGGTGGCAGGAGGAACAAGACTTTTGATCAGGTGACTACAGGGTTATAAACACAAAATTAAATAGGGGTAATGCAGGAGTAGGTTTAACAATGAATAGGAAAATAGGAATGCGGGTAAGCTACTACAAATAGCATAGTGACCGCATTATTGTGGCCAAGATAGATACGAAGCACACGCCTACCACAGTAGTAAAAGTATATATGCCAACTAGCTCTGCAGATGATGAAGAAATTGAAGAAATGTATGATAAAATAAAAGAAATTATACGATAGTGAAGGGAGACGAAAATTTAATAGTCATGGGTGACTGGAAGTCATCAGTAGGAAAAGGGAGAGAAGGAAACGTAGTAGGTGAATATGGATTGGGGGTAAGAAATGAAAGAGGAAGCCGCCTGGTAGAATTTTGCACAGAGCTTGACTTCATCATAGCTAACACTTGGTTCAAGAATCATAAAAGAAGGTTGTATACATGGAAGAAGCCTGGAGATACTGACAGATTTCAGATAGATTATATAATGGTAAGACAGAGATTTAGGAACCAGGTTTTAAATTGTACGACATTTCCAGGGGCAGATGTGGACTCTGACCACAATCTATTGGTTATGAACTGTAGGTTCAAACTGAAGAAACTACAAAAGGTGGTAATTTAAGGAGATGGGACCTCGATAAACCGACTAAACCAGAGGTTGTACGGAGTTTCAGGGAGAGCATAAGGGAACAATTGACAGGAATGGGGGAAAGAAATACAGTAGGAGAAGAATGGGTAGCTTTGAGGAATGAAGTAGCGAAGGCAGCAGAGGATCAAGTAGGTAAAACGACGAGGGCTAGTAGAAATCCTTGAGTAACAGAAAAAATCTTGAATTTAATTGATGAATGGAGGAAATATAAAAATGCAGTAAATGAAGCTGGCAAAAAGGAATACAGACGTCTCAAAAATGATATCGACAGGAAGTGCAAAATGGCTAAGCAGGGAGGGCTAGAGGACAAATGTAAGGATTTAGAGGCTTATCTCACTAGGGGTAAGATAGATACTGCCTACAGGAAAATTAAAGAGACTTTTGGAGAGAAGAGAACCACTTGTACGAATATCAAGAGCTCAGATGGAAACCCAGTTCTAAGCAAAGAAGGGAAAGCAGAAAGGTGGAAGGAGTATATAGGGGGTCTACACAAGGGCGATGTACTTGAGGACAATATTATGGAAATGGAAGAGGATGTAGATGAAACGGGAGATATGGTGCTGCGTGAAGAGTTTGACAGAGCACTGGAAGACCCGAGTCGAAACAAGGCCTCGGGAGTAGACAACATTCCATTAGAACTACTGACGGCCTTGGGAGAACGAGTCCTGACAAAACTCTACAATCTGGTGAGCAAGATGTATGAGACAGGCGAAATGCCCTCAGACTTCAAGAAGAACATAATAATTCCAATCCCAAAGAGAGCAGGTGTTGATAGATGTGAAAATTACCGAACTATCAATTTAATAAATCACGGCTACAAAATACTAACGCGAATTCTTTATAGACGAATGGAAAAACTGGTAGAAGCCGACTTCGGGGAAGATCAGTTTGGATTCCGTAGAAATATCGGAACACGTGAGGCAATACTGACCCTACGACATATCTTAGAAGCTATATTAAGGAAAGGCAATCCTACGTTTCTAGGATTTGTAGACTTAGAGAAAGCTGTTGACAATATTGACTAGAATACTCTCTTTCAAATTCTGAAGGTGGCAGGGCTAAAATACAGGGGGCGATAAGCTATTTACAATTTGTACAGAAACTAGATGGCAGTTATAAGAGTCGAGGTACATCAAAGGGAAGCAGTGGTTGGGAAGGGAGTGAGACAGGGTTGTAACCTCTCGCCGATGTTACTCAATCTCTATTTTGAGCCAGCAGTGAGTAAACAAAAGAAAAATTCGGAGTAGGTATTAAAATCCGTGGATAAGAAATAAAAACTTTGAGGTTCGCCGATGACACTGTAATTCTGTCAGAGACAGCAAAGGACTTGGAAGAGCAGTTGAACGGAATGGACAGTGTCTTGAAAGTAGGGTATAAGATGAACATCAACAAAAGCAAAACAAGGATAATGGAATGTAGTCGAATTAAGTCGGGTGATGCTAAGGGAATTAGATTAGGAAATGAGACACTTAAAGTAGTAAAGGCGTTTTGCTATTTGGGGGGCAAAATAACTGATGATGGTCGAAGTAGAGAGGATATAAAATGTAGACTGGCAATGGCAAGGAAAGCACTTCTGAAGAAGAGAAATTTGTTAACATCGAGCGTAGATTTAAGTGTCAGGAAGTCGTTTCTGAAAGTATTTGTATGGAGTGTAGCCATGTATGGAAGTGAAACATGGACGATAAATAGTTTGGACAAGAAGAGAATAGAAGCTTTCGAAACGTGGTACTACAGAAGAATGCTGAAGATTAGATGGGTATATCACATAACTAATGAGGAAGTATTCAATAGGATTGGGGAGAAGAGACGTTTGTGGCACAACTTGACTAGAAGAAGGGATCGGTTGGTACGACTTGTTCTGAGGTATCAAGGGATCTCCAGTTTAGTATTGGAGGGCAGCGTGGAGGGTAAAAATCGTGGAGGGAGACCAAGAGATGAATACAGTAAGCAGATTCAGAAGGATGTACGTTGCAGTAGGTACTGGGAGATGAAGCAGCTTGCAGAGGATAGAGTAGCGTGGAGAGCTGCGTCAAACCAGTCTCAGGACTGAAGACCACAACAACAACAACAAGAGGGTATGACTATCTTTTGTAAATAACTGTATGTCACAAGGGAATCGGAAATAAACTGGCCTCCAATGCACCGTTTCATACCTCCCAGGATCCTTAGGTAAGTAAAGAAACCCAAATTTAATGTCATTTTTATCGTATTTTTAGGTCACTACATACGCTCCCTATTGAAAAAACTGTGTTACAGATCAATATAAACGATACTATTCGTACTTATACGACGTCGTAATGAGAAGCATAGCTCAATGACCGCTTGGAGTGCCGTCGTTGCAGACTATACAACAAAAATGAGCAGGAGTGTCGTGAGTCTGTGCCAGAGTACGGTATCCACTCGCTGGTTCTTCATGTGCAATACACAGAGCTGCTAAATGCTACGGAATACCTCCTAATATCGTGTAGGACTCCCTTTCTCCCGGCGTACTGCAGCAACTCGATGAGACATGGACGCAAGTCGTTGGAAGTCCCCTGTAGAAATATAGTGCCATGTTGCTCTATAGCAGTCCATAATTACGAAAGTGTTCCCGGTGTAGGATTTTGTGCACGAACTGATCTCTCGTTTATGTCGCTTAAATGTTCGGTGGGGTTCATGTCGGGCGCTAAGGATGGCCCAATCATTCGTTCCAGAATGACCTTCAAACCAGTCGAGAACAACTGTGGTCCATCCATTGTCATGGGGCATTGAAATCCATACAAATTCCGGCGTTGACTGGAAACATGATGCCCATGTATGGCTGCTAATGGCCCCAAATAGTAGAGCGTATGTATTTTCAGTCAATGATCAGTTCAGTTGGACTAGAGGACCCAGTCAGTTCCACGTACACATCTCACACTGCCATGTTCAAACTTCGGTCCATGACATCGTGCCGTCTACGCCACACTCGAACCCTAGTAGGAGCTCTTACCAACTGAATTCGGGAGTCATCTGATTAGGCCACGGTTTTCCAGTCGCCTATGGTTCATCCGATACGGTTACGAGCCCAGGAAAGGCGCTGCAGGCGATATTGTAGCGTTAGCAAAGGCACTCGCGGTAATGACCCATTAACTCCAACTTTCGCAGCACTGTCCCAAAGGAAACGTTCTTAGTACGCCCCACATTGTTTTCAGCGTGTATTTCACCCAGTGTTGCTTGTGTATTAGCACTGACAACTGTACACAAACGCCGTCGTTGTCAGCAGTAGTGCCTGAAATTTGGTATTCTAGGGGCAGTGTTGACACCGTGTATCTCGAAATATTGAACTCCCTAGCTCAGATACCATTCAGCGTTCAGTGTCTGTTATTTCCCATCGTGTGGCCATAATTACGTCGGTGGACTCCTTGTAACATGAATCACCTGCGTACTAATGAAAGTTCTGCCAATGCAATGCCCTTTTGTGTACACTATACTATAGCCGTCTGTATATGTACATATCACTGTCCCACGACGTTTGTTACCTCAGTGTATAATAAAATGCAAAACGGCTTGAGTACCCACTTCCCCGTACCACTTCTTGGTTCCATTTCTTCAGCTCACTTCTTCTCAGTGCTTCTTAGTCTTCACTGACTTCGTCGTAATTGTTCCGGTTTCATATTTTGAAGAGATAACAAAAAGCGTTCTCCTACGTGCGCGTACTTATTGAGTAACAGAAAGTGACCCACGGTCCTTCCTTTCAAGACTAACAAAAAGTTTTAATATCGTCTTCTGCGATATATGGAAGTAAGCAATAGCCTTCGGCTATTCAAATGTAATTCAACTAATTGGGATTGAGCTGTATTTGCATTTTTATTTACCGTGTGCTCTGCTTCGTACTTTTATCTGAAGCGCGCAGTTGATAACGAAATCCAATTATCTGATTGTTTTTATGACAGAAATTGCCGCCTGTATTCTGTAATGAAGTCCAGTACCCAACGTTTATTAACAATATAACGTGATTTCACATTAGCACCAAGACCTACGATGGGCCAGGCGAGTGACAATAAATTTGGCGCCCCTTTGAGAACATTTTAAAAACTGATTGTGTCATTAGTTATCTGCATTCTACCACCAATTCGTTTTCTATTTCATGCAAATGATGTAACCATAACTGCAGTGGGAGACAACAACGAATTTGTAAAACCCACAAAGAACTATAGTGGTCCCGCAGCGATGGAACAGACAACTCCACGCAATTAAAGTTGTACCTTTTCAGCGTAATTGTCTGTATCAAGCAGCAGAGCGTCTCACAATTCGATGGACGTAATTAATTTTTCGAGGCTGTACATAGAAAATTTCAGTAGTTTGATTTTTAGCGCATGCCATAAGGCAGCAATCATTCATGCGCTATGAAATTGTTTGGTAAACCAGACATTGTGTTATATTATTATTGCTTGCTGTTGCTATTGGTATTGATAATATTATCAATATTATTAGCGTTTTATAAAAGTGAATTTAGTGATTTTTTTGTGACTGTGTGATTGTAAAAACACGTTCCGGAAAGCACTCATTTAGAGTCCATTAGAGATGAATTAGTTGAAAAAGCATCAAGGTCGAGAGTAAATGTAGCGACGACCAGTCCAACAAACGATATTTTAATTGCTTCATTGCAGAGATTAGACGTTATGGAGAATCAGCGAAGTACTATTGCAGCTGAGGTTACCGGTCTAGCGAACCAACAAAGTGCTGCTTTGAGTGTGGTTATGGAACTTGCAACTCAGCAAGGTACTACACCAAATAAAATGAGATGCGTCAAAAAGGAAGACGATGTCGTTGCTGAAATTACTGAGGTCATAAGGTGACAGGATAAACTTGCGAAAGATTTAACTGACGAAATTGATTAATTAAAGCAGGCATATGTTGATTTACTGGAATTTGTGGAGAAACTTCACACAGAATTATGAATGTCTGGAAAAAAGGAACGAATTCTCGAACACGGTTCGACGTCTAAAAGATGAAATGGAAACACTTACTGTTGGGCAGAACAGTATGACTGACGAGCAAATGGATTTGCAGCATGGCAGAATAATTTACTACGTAGTCTGCAATAAGGGACGCACAACATGTGCGTGTCCTCTAAATAAAAGTCCAGGAATCAAAAGGATAAATTTTCGCTGAAGTTCTTGACATAAAAATAGAGCTGCATACTTCAGTGAGAAGCGAATAATTGAAAGTTGAAAAATTTATCCACGTTGCTTGGAACTAGTCAACGAATAACTCGATAAATGAAACAAGATCTACGAGAAATGGAAGATCGTCTGAGACGTCTCGGATGACGTTTCAGAGGCGGGTTCTGTAAGAAACTTTCATACAGAACCGGTGCATGGAAAATTCCCGCGTATTCAACCCGACTCATTAATTTACACATCCCTGAAAGTAATCTTCGATGTGAAGCTGGTACCCACATTTACCTAATATGATGTTATAAGAAAATCTAATTTGGCATCGCCAATTCAAAGTTTTTAATCAGGATAAGAATAATGAAAGTCCGATTGTGTTCATAAAAGCATCCCGAGGAGATGTCCTACCTTCGTTGATGGACGCACAAAAGATAGTATTTGCGACAAGTCTTATACAATAAAAAAAATGTATTCGCAGTTGCGAATATGGACAACCTTCAGCTGTATAATGGAATGACTACAATGAAAAATTTGTATTGCACCAGGACTCGAGCCCGGATTTCCCGTTTATCACGAGCAGTCACCTTACCATTTTTTTTATCGTTGTGTTTGGTCTCTGAGAACGTCACATGAAATCCGTTCAAGTTCGTTTGTTGTGATCCTTCCACTCAGTTTTTTTATTACAGAGGCCAACCAGCTCTCTGACCGAAATCCATTAGGCTAGCCAACCACACTCCAAAGCCAAACTTCAATATGTTGTCAACAATGTGTCTACAAGCTAGACTCTAACGTTCATTATGCATGTTTTCATACACGGGAGATATTTTAACTGTATAAGTGTAAACATCTTCTGGTGGAATTTTAACTGTAAGTCGCTTGTCGGTGTCGTCGAATAAATACGATATCGCAGTTCCTCTGTTGTTCGGAATTACGATGTAATGTTCCTTCGGACATACATGCATGTCTAAAGTAACATTGCATCGTAAATCTAAACAACAGATGTCATGCAGTACACTTGATGGAGTCGGATGTTGCTGAATATTACTCAATAAATAATGAATTTGAACACGTGTTTGTATTTAAATACTGCTCTTTAGCCTTGCATGAAAGATTACACAGGAGCTTTTTAACCCTGAACCCTCCCAGGTACAACAGGAATATTTGAGAACCTATTTTGAGAAACATCTGAATAAAATATTATACTGGGAAATTTCACTTCATAACGAGATGTGATAAGAATTTTGAAAGGTAAACAGTCTATCTATATTAAGGAAAAGTTAATTAAGACATCCAAATCTGGTGGTGAAGCATTCATATGGTTATTATATTCCACTAGTACTTATGCTTAATCCTGGCACAAAGAAACATTATGTAAGTAGGCTGTTTATGTTTTCTCTATGTAAGTAGGCTGTTTATGTTTTCTCTATGTAAGTAGGCTGTTTATGTTTTCTTATTGGCAACGTTACGTAGCGCTCAGTATGAAAATCACTGGCTGTGCTGTGGGCAGTCTGTGTCTGCTTTGCATTGTTGTAATACTCGCCATTGTAGTGTTAGGCAGCTGGCTGTGAACAGCGCGTAGCGTTGCGCAGTGGGAGGTGAGCCGCCAGCAGTGGTGGATGTGGGGAGAGAGATGGCGGAGGTTTGTAATTTGTCATGAACTGCTATATTGATATATGATGATATCAAGGTAAATACATTGTTTGTTCTCTATTAATATCTTTCATTTGCTAACTATCCCTATCAGTAGTTAGTGCCTTCCATAGTTTGAATCTTTTATTTAGCTGGCAGTAGTGGCGCTCGCTGTATTGCAGTAGCTTGAGCAGCGAAGATTTTTGTGAGGTAAGTGATTTGTGAAAGGTATAGTTTAATGTTAGTCAGGGCCATTCTTTTGTAGGGAATTTTGAAAGTCAGATTGCGTTGCGCTAACAAAAATATTGTGTGTCAGTTTAAGCACAGTCGTGTATAATTGTTCTAAGGGGACGTTTCATATGTCGACCCTTAGCCTAGGATACCTCACTGGAATCTTCTGATTTTTTCTGGTAGTTTGTGTAATTAGTGTAGATTTTGTTTATTGCTAGCGCGTAACTGTAGAGAGAATCTCCTTTGTAGTTGCAGTCTTTCATTGTTGTACAGTAAATCAGTTGTGGCATGCATGTAGATTTGCAGCAAGTATTTCGCAGCTGCAATTAACTAGATATTATTTTCAGTGCTATTTTAATGTGTTCTCTTATTTTTGATCTTCAAATTGTGTTTTTCTGTGTTGTCGTGTGAAATACTGTGACAATAATGGCGTGTGAAAAACGTAATACTAGGCTCCAAAGTAAACTGAGAAATGACAGTGAAAATGAAAGCAGTATGTTAGCGCCACCGAGTAATGAATTAACTGATGTTCAAAGTAGTAATTTGGTAATTGTGCATACGGAAATGGAGCGGGCGGCAAACAATGGCGTGGACAGTGAAACAATTAGTGAAGAGGGAAGCATTATCGATCGATCGGTCGGCAATAGCTCGCCTCAGGAAGCCGAAATGACACGACACGATTTCGCAAATACTGTAGATTCAGGTTTTGGATCCTCACCGTTTTCTCAAATAAGTCAAGACACATTTTCTGCTTGTCAAAATGTGAATGTTTCCGGTGCAAATTCACTGCCGAAAAGCACTGAGGAACATGTTTCAGACACCAATGCATTGTTATTACAATTAATACAACAAATGGGACAAACACAGCAAAAGCTTCAAAAGTTAGACACAATGGAACAAAATCTTAAAAAGTTAGACACAGTGGAACAAAATCTTAAAATTTAGACACAATGGAACAAAATCAGAGACAAACACAGCAAAAGCTGCAACAGTTAGACACAATGGAAAAAAATCTTCGGAAGCTAGACACCACACTTGAACAAACACGTGAAGATTTAACCACTGAGTTACATAACATTGAATCGAAATGTCAAAAAGTGTGTAATGACGTAAAAACACAAATTTGTGAGCATTTTCAGCCTATTTTTTCGCGGCATGAAAATGCATTACAGAATCACGAAGCAGCCATAAAAGAACTGCAAACTATTGTTCATGAAAATCATGAGACCTTGCAAACTAAAATGGACTCAGTTGCATCTACCGATTCGGTTACGCAACTTGCAAAAACTCAGGAAAACTTAAGGGACACAGTAGATACTCTGAAAATTGGTTCAGAAAGACACATGGAGGAAATTAGTTCATTATCAGAGAAAGTAGCCGAACTTTCGGATCAGGTCACTAACTTATCTACAAAGGTAGATGATAATCTGAATGACACGAAACCGGTAGTCTTTAATGACACAGAAGAGTGCGAACAAATTAGGAAACTGAAACAAAATCTGAATCAAATTAATACGCAACACCAAAGAGAAATCCGGGAAGTACAAGAACAGCTGACTCAGGTAATACAAGAATTACGTATTTCAGAGGACACTCGCGCTCCAACACGGAAAGAGGAACTTAGAAATACGCAAAAGCCACAAAATAATAACACAGGGCATTTCGGTAATTATGAAAGAAATTGGCAAGGTACACCGAATTTTGAGATGGAACCGCCGACACGACGTAACAATGACCGATATGCTACTCGCCGACACGATTATTTTGACTATAAGCTGTTCATTACTACACGTAAATTCAAAACGTTTAAGAATTCTGCCAACGACATTCATCCACAAGCGTGGCTCCATCAATTCTCTCATTGTTTCCCTCCCAACTGGTCATTGGAGCACAGGTTAGAATTTATGTGTGGCTACTTAGAGAATGAACCAGCTGTAAGAATGCGATCGGTCATTCACGATTGCCACAGTGAAGGAGAATTTTACCATGCCTTCCTCTCAGCATATTGGTCTCAAGCTACACAAGACCGTGTAAAACATAGCATCATGATGATGAAACACTTTGAACAATCTGAATTTTCCAGTCTTGTCAAATATTTTGAAGACATGTTGCATAAGAATCAATATCTTTCAAACCCATACAGCCCCTCAGAACTCATCCGCATTTGCTTACTCAAATTGCCTGAACATTTACGACACATTATTTTAGCAGGACGTTGCAAAGACGACATTGAAGCATTTCAGGGACTGTTACAAGAACTGGAAATTGACACAGACCGTCGCGGGATGCGAAAACAGGAAAACAATCACTACAGGTCACATCCGTCACAATTCCGGTTCGACAGAAACAATAACTGGGCACGAAAAGGCTATTCTTACAACGCAAATCGTGACCAAAACAGACACCACCCATATGACAACCGCTGGCAGAGTAATAATAGTTACAGAGAAAGATCGCATTTCCGTAGTAATGACTGTCACAGAGACAATCAGAGAAACAGACAATATGGGAACCAAAACAATTATTATCAATGGAGGCAGAATAACTTCAGACGCAACAGTTTGGCGCACAGTTACAATTCAGGGAGAAATTCTCCACCATGTGACCGACAAGAAAGAAACTATGGAATCTACCGACATGACGACAGACGATATGATCGTAACGACAGACCTGAATTGCATCAGAACTGGCGGGATTCAAACAGAGCAGGGCCTTCTCGTCACGGTGAATTTGTAGAAGTTAGGTCTCCAAACCCCAATAACGACGCGCGCCAACAAAGGGACAGACAATGACTCACACCGCATGCAGCAGGCAGCCGCGTGCGCCCGCTAGCTCCGAGAAAAATAACATAAGACGTTAACCTTGAGAAAATTTTTAGCACTCCTCACCGACGTATACCACATGATAATTCCGTTGAAGTTGAAAGTCTGCGTACTAGGAAGAGTAAAGGATTGCACCACACTTCACATGTAAAACCGCTTACTGAGAGATAATCTGCTTTTTAACTTTGTCTTTGCCTTAAAACTTTTCACTTTACATTACTAGTATGCTGTGTTAGACTTAAGAAACTGCTAACATACAACAATGTTTGAAGTTAAATATCCAGTGTAGAACCTAGGGAACATTTTTAAACAGAAATTACGAATGCATTGTTATAGTGAACAGACGACACAGTGTTGTATTTGTACATTCTTGCTTGTTAGTTGCACGATTACGTAACGACTATCAGGCTTACATACTTAGAACATTTACCAGTACTGCTAATGAGATTTTAATGCAACATTTTGGTTACCTGAAAATACATTCTGTATTTAAAGTACTTTCTGTGAGATACCAGATGACACAGTGGTTAGTTTATGGGACAGCTACACGATTTATATCACGACGTTACTAATGTGTGACAATTTACATTGTTGTTTTTGCGGAGTATTTGTTTTATATCTGCACAGTTTTTCTGTATTATTCTGGAAAGTAAAACATGTTTTAATAGTAACTTTTGTGGTATAGCTACAATGAGACAGCCTTTTCTGTAGCACAACAATACTTTACAGCACAGTAATTTCTTCATCACAACAATAAGCGTAATAAGTATGATATCTATACGCAAAGCATTTCACTTTGTTTATCATGAGGTAAGTACATTGACTTCTGCAGAACTTAGCTTTCGGAGAACAATAACTACGACACTTCCCAGAGATTATCTTACAGCAAGATGCACATTTAGCGCTACAGGACATGTATTTGAGTGATTAATTTTGTACTTAAAACATTTATTTTTAGAGATTTTTGAATTACAAAGAAAGTTTTTCGTGATACATTTCATTCCATTGCTGTAATCTGTAATACCTGAGGGCACAATTACAATAATCCTCAGGGGGGTACACGCCTACTTTGTGTATCATGTGTTTGGCAAGCACAAGGAGCCCTAGCTAATATGGTATTTGCTTATACAAGTTTACACATCGGTACCATATTTCTCTAACACACAAATTACACAGCTATCTGATCATGTAACTGAGAGATAAACTTTTTTTACAACATCAGTGACAGATGTTTACGTAATTATACCGTTGGATAACTTCACACTTACGAAATTGTATTTTGTCTGTACTTAGTGAACTGTTCATATTTTTTTGGAACCATTGTGATACTATGAGAGCTTTGAATGATATATTTGGTATAGGATCATGATTTTTAAAGTACGTTTGAGGCAGATGACACTTTTGACATGAGCAGAGAATTTTTTTTAGATTTTGAAATTATTGCAGAAAGGTACGACTTTTTTGAGATTTGACTGAGGTGTTATGATGTTATTTTTACGACGACGATGTGTATTATGCTGTTGAGGTATGTTTATGTCAATGAGATGATGCTACCATATATGAGGAATGTGATTACGTGTTTATATGTATATGAATAATGAAAGAAGTTAAGGACTAATGACTTGTGAAAAAGGATGTTGGAAACCGAGAATCGTACTTTAAGAGTTATGAAATGTGCGTGTAAATGCGTGAATGTATCACAATGCCGGCGAAAATTTTTTGGACACTGTTATATTCATAGGATTTTGTTTCTACACACTTGTGACGTAAATTTTCGACCTGTGAAATTTTCATATGAGACTGTCACTGTAGCGGAAACTGGTGTCGTAAATATTTCCGTAAGAAAGTGACCACCTGCACGTGCGTCGTCGGCACACAGCTGTGTCAGACACCTGGAGAACTAGCCATTAGGGTGTGCCTTTCCGGAAGCCTATACCCCCGCTAATGACATTCCTTTGTAGAGGGCATCGCTAATGCGACACGCTCGTTACTTGAAAACATATGATTTTTGTAATGCGTTGTGGGCACACAGCTGTGTCAAACACCTGGAGAACAAGCCATTAGGGTGTGCCTTTCATCGCTAATGCGACACCCTTGTTACTTGAAAACATATGATTACTCGCACTTTGTGCTAATTATTGAAATGCTTATGAATTGATGGGAAATATTCGTACATCCACACACCTGATTATGACAAGTGTCTTTCTCCGAGAGTTGAGTGCTACTGACTTACGAAATGCCACATGACTATTGAATGATATTTTTATGCTTTGCTTTTCATAGTTGCTTATTTCATTAAATATCTGGTTTCCAGCTGTGTTGCAGCATTAGTTTTATAAAATAAACTTAGATGCATTTGCTAATGTGAACTCTTTCTGTCAACAGATCTATTAAATAATTATTTTATGATCCACATTCTTTAAAAAAGGAGCACTTGGAAAGGAAAGAACAATAAGAAGGAACTAGTAACAGTAACACATAATTTTCTTTTCAAGTACATGGTAATATTTTTTTACAATCAGTTGTTATGGTGCACCACTTTAATTACATAGACATTAAGATGTGAATAGACATTTCTCTTGTCTGCATTGTTGTTTTTACTGCAATATTTTTTCTGCTTGAGCTGTGTCATGTTTAGGTATAAGTTGCTGCTGTTTGCCAGGCATAGTGTTATTGAATTTGACTTTTGCTAATTTATGCTGCTAGCTTTGCCAATTAGCATTTTTTGCATTGCTGTTTGTGTTAATTTGTTATGTGATGCTGCATTGCATCGTCCCTTGGTATACATATCTCTGAGCTCAGTAGATTTAAGTTAGCTTAAGAGGGGGTAGACTATATAAGAAACTGACTATGGAGAATAGGTAAAGAATGCATTGCAAAGTTATATGAAAAAGATTTGGGCCCCAATGAGTATTGTACAATCAGACATAATTATTTTGAAAGAAATATGAATAGAATATAGGAAGGAGGTATAGATAGGACTTTTTGGGAATAATGATGAATGAAGGGAGATCTCTGAGAAGTAAAGAAAGTTTTGTTTGCAAAATACTGCAGTAAAACAAACCCTGTCCTTTCCTTTTGTGTTATCCCACTACATGTTTGTGTACCCTTGTGTATTTGTGTTTTTCCTGTCTTTATGTGTTTAGCTGATGAGAGCTATGTTGTAGAATTTTTCTAATACTCTGTTATTTTCTTTGTAAAGATGCTTAGACTTTATTTATTCTGTTTTGTTTTAATGCTCATGTGTGAAGTTGTTGTTTCCAAAGCTATTCTGATCTTTATGTAGGTACTTATAATTCCTGTAACACTGATGTATATGTTATTTCGATTCTTTTGTAAAGCCTGTATTACTACAAATGTTATCTGTATTGTTATGTTTTTAATGATGTATTTTGTATCTTTGTAATTGTATTCTTATGTTATATAATTGTAATTGACGCCAGTTAATCAAATTAAGTAACTTGTAAGCATTCATTTCACTGCACACTTTTCTGTTGGTCATAGTATATGCACAATATGTGAGAAGTTGGGACTGTTAGTGTTTGCACGTGTGTTAATAATTCAGCAAGGGACTGGATAACAGCATTGCTGGTTCTACGGACATTTAAAAAAAAAAAAAAATTTCGTGAGTGCACAAGTGGTGGTTTATGGACTTGCTATCTTCTCTGCAAGACTCTTCAATGGTGATTGTGCACCTGCACAGTCGCAACAGATGGCTGCTGGCCATCTCTTCAAGGACTACAGTGGGTCTGCATCTCTGATGACTCACCAGTACCATTATTTCTACAAGGACTGCAGTGGGTCTGCACCTCTGGTGGCCCACCAATACCATACTCTCTACAAGGTCTACAGTGGGTCTGCATCTTTGATGACCCACCAACGCCATTATTTCTACAAGGTCTGCAGTAGGTCTGCACCTCTGGTGGCCCACCAATACCATACTCTCTACCAGGACTACAGTGGGTCTGCTCTGTGATGACTTACCTACCAATATTCTTCAAAACTTCGAATGACTCTGCTGTGGGTTTGCTCCATTGTGGCCCATTACCTGTCAGCATGTCAAGAGTCAGCACTGTCTTTCCATTGGATGGACAACACTACTTCTTCAAGACAGCATGGAAATCCACTACTTCTGTGTGCATTTTCTTTTACTGTTCAGACTTTGAAAAAAAAGGAAAAACACTGTCATTTTACTGTGATGAATAAGGACTGTCTTTATAGACTGTGAGAAAATTTTAGGTTTTGACCAACATTGTATCAATAAGTGTGTGCATTTGATTTCTTTGTTATTGTAATTATGTAAATTTTTTTCAAATCTGTATTGGCCACTGCCCAACCCAATTTGTAAAATTTTTTGTGGGGAGCATGGGGGCTATGTAAGTAGGCTGTTTATGTTTTCTCTATGTAAGTAGGCTTTTTATGTTTTCTTATTGGCAACGTTACGTAGCGCTCAGTATGAAAATCACTGGCTGTGCTGTGGGCAGTCTGTGTCTGCTTTGCATTGTTGTAATACTCGCCATTGTAGTGTTAGGCAGCTGGCTGTGAACAGCGCGTAGCGTTGCGCAGTGGGAGGTGAGCCGCCAGCAGTGGTGGATGTGGGGAGAGAGATGGCGGAGGTTTGTAATTTGTCATGAACTGCTATATTGATTTGATGATATCAAGGTAAATACATTGTTTGTTCTCTATTAATATCTTTCATTTGCTAACTATCCCTATCAGTAGTTAGTGCCTTCCATAGTTTGAATCTTTTATTTAGCTGGCAGTAGTGGCGCTCGCTGTATTGCAGTAGCTTGAGCAGCGAAGATTTTTGTGAGGTAAGTGATTTGTGAAAGGTATAGTTTAATGTTAGTCAGGGCCATTCTTTTGTAGGGAATTTTGAAAGTCAGATTGCGTTGCGCTAACAAAAATATTGTGTGTCAGTTTAAGCACAGTCGTGTATAATTGTTCTAAGGGGAAGTCTCGTGTATAAATAGTTCTAAGGGGACGTTTCAATTATTGAACTGGAATGAACAATTCCATTAATTTTCATAACAATAATCTTGACAGGAACACAAACTGCACAGAAAATTATACCGTCTGTAGAATGGTAACGGAATATCGCACAACAACCACAGTAAGAGTCAAAACAATAATCAAAACTACTTCAATTATATAAAACTGAGGACGCAAAATTACAAATTCCATTGTCGATATATAAACAGGAATGATGCTCCAAATTGCAATATCAGCCAATTAACTACCCCACAAATCCTATCTTGGTGAGTGATAGTTATGCCAATAGCGATAATAACAATGGTAACAAGAATGGTAATGCAGTCAATAACCAACCGCATGTACCACATTCAGAGCACTAAATTTGACCACATTTACCCCTGAATTGTCGGTCAAAAAATGGGAAGGGGATGGACTAAAAGGTAAATTAAGCATAATACGGCAATGGTAGTGATTTATGGAAGAATAAATTGCCGACAAAACAAACTGTCAAACTCTCAGAAATTGTGTCGCAGTCGGCTACACATGACGTAACCGTTGTCTGCGTTGTTACATGTGATGGGCGTTTGAAATCAAAACCCCAGATTTGATCACCCGCCATAGCGTCTAACAGGGGGAGGCTGTGTGTCTGCTATACGCTGCGTAGCCAGAGAAAACAAGAACTTTCCTGTGCCGGGAGGAAGAGTCTTGGTAGCCGATAAACGACGTGGCCATAGGAAAACAGTAAATGAACAGTCTCCAGACTAGGGCTACGCCTAACGACCTAGTGTAATACGAAGCTATAACGACGCTTAAAAAGTGAGTATAGTGACTGCAGATTGTTTGAACGTGTAAATAATAACTACATACAAACTCTACGATAATATTGAAGTGACTTGCTTTTAACAACCACCCATTGTGATACAATTGATGCCAGAATTTTGTTTATTTCGTGAAAGAGAGTAATAGAATAACTCGTCCCTCTTGTTGTTTTATCAAGCTTTTTTTTGTTTCACAGGAAGATTATGTTCGTAATCAGTAATTTTGTTGTCGTTGCAAATGTTTCGTGTACTTTGCCACTGGATGTCGAGTGGCGAGCCAAAAGATTCTGCCCTGAACAAACTACCCGCATGGACCACACAACACAAGAAACCCTTGCCTGAAACCCATCTAACTGCATCCGACCGCATCCCACTGCATCTGTCCGCATTGGATTATAATTTACAACTATTACGACATGTTTGTGTTAACCATAAACTTTTGTAAGCACTGTTTATTAAATTTGTAAACAGTGAAGAAAATGGACGTCTTCAACTAATGAAAAACTTAGTGACTTCCAATTCTAAATCCTTAAAATAAAATTCAAACCACTGCTCAAAAAACTGTTCTTACATTCTGTATCTCAAAGGAACTTTAATTATTTCGAAAAGGAACTCTTTATAATGAAAATGCTGAAATTGTAAAAGATATTAACCAAGTGCCAATCTGTGACCGAAAATTACTGTGTAAATAAATATTTCATGAGGCTGATTTTGCCAGCTTTTCTATAAGAATAGAGCCAGAATATTGAGAAAAATATATAAAAAATATTATCCTGGCTTAGAAGCATCCAGCCTCATGAACAGCCAATAATCAGTACGGTTACTGACTCGTGAAATCTTAACATTGTTGTACCGCTGATGAAAAATTAATATCAGGACCTGACAGAATACAATCTGCCACTATGTAATATTTATCACTTGTGCAAGCAACTGAAAAATTAAATGGTACTCATAACAAAATTTATCCGCAACCACTATGAAACAATTAAACATGTTAAATGTCCTATAGAAAACCAAAAATCACAATCACGAGCGAATGTAGAATTGCTCGGACCTTTGACTATTAAAAATGAACCAAGTCTCTCGCCATTGGTGGAGAATGTAATGAATCACATACTTTCTGTATTGAAATGTATTAATATTACGAGAAGAGCGCAAGTTGCATGGAAGCGATATCTTTGTTGTAAACGGCTCTCATACGAAGAAGCTATATCTATTGCCCATATGGAATTACGTGCAGCTGATGGCATCCACTCACTGGTTCTTTACGTGTAATATAATAAAATGCCTTGAGAGCCCACTACTTCATACCGCTTCTTCAGCTTACCTTTTCTCAATACTTCTTAGTCGTGACTGCCTTCAATGTGATTGTTCAGGTATGATATATTGAAGAGATAATAAAAAGTGTTGTCTTAAGTGCGTGTTCTTATTGAGAAACATAAAGTGAATCACGATCCATATTTTAAACATTAAGTTTTAATATCACCTTCTGTGACAGATGGAATTAAGCAATTAGCCTTCAGCTACTCAAATATAATTCAAATAAAGAGGTTTCAGCTCCATTTACAATTTTATTTGTGGTGTGCTCTGCTTTGTACTTTTATCTGATTCTGTTTTTGCAGAAGTGACTTCTGCCTTGAATCGTTTGCATCGCCAACAGCGATTTGTTCCCACTCAATGACACATCGGTCGATTGTGTTGAGCAGATACCCGTAGAGTAAAGTTGAATCACGAACATCTTGATAAATCATAAATCCAGTCATGTGTAAAAAGAACCGTTGTGAGGCTCCATATGAAACTCTGAGCGAGGTGGCGCACCTGTAGATTCGCATTGTGAAGAACAGAGATTCATATCTCCGTACGATGGCACATATTTAGGTTTTCCGTTGCTTCACTAAATCTCTTGAATCCACTCCGCGATGGCTCCGTTTGAAAGGACATGGCAGATCTCCTTCCGTCTCCTTCTGTCGTAGACTGTGCCTCACATATAATGACAAAACGTAAGCCCTACTGTTTCTTCCAGTTGTAGCAGCCGCTCTACCTCATTTCTCCCTCCCCCCCCCCCCTCCCCCACCTCCCTAATGCCGTTTCACCTGCTTCACACTGAGCTTGCTCCCGTCTCATGTAAAAAGTTACTTATTGCTTACGAGCAGTGTCCACCTTAACTATAGCAAAATATGCACTTCGCCATCCAGTTTCCAACGTACCTGAACGAACAGGTAAAGCTGAAACTCTCCTGCTCATATCAAGTACTGAATGAGCCGGGGGTCGACTTTCTGGATATCCGTCAATGCTTTTTGTGGATCTATTCGTACGAGTTTTTTACTGTTTGGTGACAGGGGCCACAATAGAGTATTTGCTGGTCACTTTTCTCCCAACATATCAGTCCGTAAGGCAAGCGAGAGATGACTATAAGATGCTTTCAAGGATATTCGCGTGGTCCAATTTCCTGATATGTACTGATAATGCAGCTAGTAACGGAGTGTACGAGGCTACTGACGTGGTCGCCTACGCAGGTGATATTCGCGGAGCAGTCAAAGGGGAGTGTTGTACCTTTGAACACTTCCAGACTTCGCCTCTAGCCAGTCATGTAATAGAAATTTAATATATTTATGTTTCGTGATTCCATTTTGTAAAGATTAGCGCCACAGGATTTTTCTGAAATTACTCCAGAAAAGGTTTTCCAAATACCAATAAATGGTTCCAATGTACAAAGGCATGATGAAAAGTAACGTCTCTTCATTTATTTTCTGAAAACTCTTAACGCTCTTTAAATAAAACAAACGTTATCAACAACCTATATCTTTATTCTTTATGTCTACATATTTATTTCTAAGCATAGACATATTTCTCCCAATGAGAGACCACTTTGTTGATGCCGCCACTTTAGACATTATCGACAAAGCCACAACCTCACGTGTACTTCCACCACTTCATCATCACCACAGTAAAGTTCTTCAAGTGTTCTTAAAGTTTTGGAAACAGACGAAATCGGATGGGGCCAAGTTGGAACTGAAGGGAGGATGATGGGTAGTAGTGAAGCTCAAGGTGTGGAAATGTTGCAGATGTCACAGGGCGCGTGTGCAGTCTGGCATTATCATGCTAAGGGAGAGGTTGCTCCATGTGTGGACAAACTATTAGAATTATTAACTCGATTATAGCACGCTGTTTCTAACAAATCGACATCGTTGCTTTACGCATCACCATGTTACACTCTACAATTAGGAGCACCCCAGCAGCAGAAGGCTGTAAACATATAGACATCATGGGTAAAGATGTAGAATGGTAATAATTGTTAATTTATTTAAAAAGCTTTAAGAGTTTTCACGTAAAAAATTAGGAGACACTGCTTTTCAGCACAACCTCGTACAGTATGGTATGCCCGTAGGAACGAACACTCTGCTCAAATTTAAGAGTATTGCAATCGAGATGATTTTGTCAATACTGTATTTAAGAGTCAATTTGACACATCATTAATCTACAACACACCAATAAAAATAAGTAAAATGAAATTAAGAATAAATATCATAAAAAAGTTACAAGAGAAAAACATTTTCAAATATAAGGTACCGGCAGCTAAAACAAATTTACAATTTCAAGACAGGGAAATTTAAGACATTAAAGAAACTCAGTTCATTTGTGAATATCACGAGTACCATAGTAGAAGACCTTCCGTTTCAAGGTACAAGGCGGCACACGATCGACGAAGTAAGGCTTAACCATCCACAGGTTACACACTTAGTTTTAGATGATGATGATGATGATTAGTGTTTTATGTCGCACAACAACGAGGGTATCAGCGCCCGTTCCCAAAAGAAATGTTGACGAGTGCAGCCAAGATCTGTTAAACAAAGATCAGTTCAGAGCCGATCTTTGCGGGAATTGGAAATGTTCAAATTGCAAGATTGGACACAGCACATCAAAACAGGCAGATAAAACTAAAAATAAAATACCAGTAAAAAATAGGTAAAAGTAATTAACTGTGGCTGGGTGACCACTTACAAATAATGGGTGACCAAACGACTGTACAGCACATTAAGACCTCAATCCCAATATTTTGGGAAGAAGTCCAGACAACACACAAAAACGTAAAACTCTAGCGACACTCGCCTCATTATTAATTAAAAGAGAGGGCAGGTCTGGTCGGAAACTGAAATCTTCCCTCAAACCCGCATATAAAACACACTCAGTTAAAATATGTCGTATCGACAGCTGTGTCTTACACGTTGGTGGCTCCTCACGACGTAACAGAAAACCATGTGTCAACGGACAATGTCCTATTCTAAGCCGTGTAAGGGCTACTTCCTCAGCTCGTCGTTGTCGGAAGGAGGTGAGCCATGGTCGAACAGAATCATTCACCGCTCGCAACTTATTATCCCTCACGTCCAGCCACTGAGCCTCCCACCAACGCATGACCTTCAGAGTCACGAAAGATGTTATTGCCTGCAGGGGGGCGGAACAGCGAGCAGGAGGTGGGATGGAGCAAACCTCCTTGGCAGCCGCATCTGCAAGTTCATTTCCAGGAATCCCTATGTGCCCTGGAACCCAGCAGAAAATTACATCCTTACCCTGCTTTTGCAAGAGCAGGAGTGCGTCCTGCACTTCTTGCACCATCCGATCTGCTGGGTACATCTGTTCAAGAGCGTGTAGAGCACTTTGGGACTCAAATGGCTCAAATGGCTCTGAGCACTACGGGACTTAACTTCTAAGGTCATCAGTCCCCTAGAACTTAGAACTTCTTAAACCTAACTAACCTAAGGACATCACACACATCCATGCCCGAGGCAGGATTCGAACCTGCGACCGTAGCGGTCGCGCGGTTCCAGACTGTAGCGCCTTTAACCGCTTGCCAACCACGGCCGACTGCACTTTGGGAATCGGAACAGATGATGAATTTCGTGCCATGATGTCTGCGCATATGCTCTAATGCTTGCAGAATGGCAAACAGTTCTGCATAGTAAACTGAGAACTGCTCTGGGAGCCCTATCCTATGGACAGTATCGGGAAACACAGCAGAGCGGCCCATAAAATCCCCCTGTTTAGACCCACCCGTGTAAACAGTAATAAAATCTGAATGGCGTTCTAAAATCTTAGTAAGTTTAATTTTAAAAAGGTGGTCTGGGGTACAACACTTCTTGTAAGCAGCCAGATCAAGAAGTAATCTTGGCCTTTGTAGTAGCCAGGGAGATCCCGTACTCCATCCCTGGTGGAGGACCTTAATGCCCTCCAGGTGTACTGACTCGAGACTCTCCTTTGCACGGATGCCAAACGCCTTTGTTGCCTTCGCACGGTGGCGCAAGAGACGTTCCAGTGCCGGCTGGGAAAAAGTGTTGGACGCCAATGAAAGAGGAGTGGACTTGGCCCTGTTCGCGTGCCGTAGCACGAGGAGAAGACGCCGAATGGACAGGGGAGGCTCTCCCGCCTCGACACGTAGACTAGCAACTGGACTCGTGCGATAAGCCCCCGTTGAAAGCCTAATACCCTCATGGTGAATCACATCCAACATTTTGAGGTAGGAAGGTCTTGCAGAGCCATAAGCTTGACATCCGTATTCCAGTCGAGGTCGCACAAAGGCCTTATAAAGTTGGAGCAGACGTGCCCGGTCAGCGCCCCAGGATCTATGACTGACGCATTTAAGGACGTTTAAAGCCTTGAAACAGCGGACGTTTAGATCCTTTAAGTGTGGCAACCATGTGAGCTTCTCATCAAAAATAAGCCCTAGATATTTCACATTTTCCATAAAGGGGAGAACAGTGTCTCTTAGTTTTAAAACAGGGAGAATAAAAAGAGAACGGGAACGGTTAAAATCTACACAAACAGTCTTCTCCAATGAGAATTTAAAGCCTGTGGTCTTAGACCATTCCTCCAATCGCAGGAGTGTCAGCTGTAATTGGCGTGTAGCAGCTGTGGGGGAGGAAGACCCACAGAAAATGGAGAAATCGTCCACAAACAAGGAGCACTGCACGGGCCGTCGTATTGTGGACGCAATTCTATTGATCGCAATTGCGAAAGCTCTCACACTGAGGACACTTCCTTAAGGGACACCGTTCTCCTGCTTAAAACGGTCAGACAGGACATTCCCAACCTTATACTTAAAATACCTGTCCGACAGAAAGGATCCGATAATTGTGGGTAAACGCCCACGGAAGCCCCACTCATAAAGCTGCCGCAAAATATTATGCCTCCAGGTAGTATCGTACGCCTTCTCCAGGTCGAAGAAAACGCCGATAAGGTGTTGCTTACGTAGAAAAACATCTTGTATCGCTGTTTCGAGTAGGATCAGGTTATCTAGGGTGGAATGATACCTCCTGAACCCACACTGGCAGCGGGTAAGTAAGGATCTGGATTCGAGAACCCACAGCAGGCGCCTATTGACCATACGCTCAAATGTCTTTCCTACGCAGCTCGTGAGACTAATGCTACGATAGCTACTGGGTTCGGTCCGATCCTTCCCTGGTTTTAAAAGTGGAATTAAAATCGATTCTTTCCACGAACTAGGAAAGTCACCCGTCTTCCAAATTTCATTAAAAAGTTGAAGGAGGACTTCCTTTGACCGCAGATCCAACTGCTGGAGCATGCTATACGATATCAGGTATGGACCAGGCGCAGTATCCCGAGATACTGACAGTGCAGAGTCCAACTCCCACAAATAGAAAGGCCGGTTGTATGCCTCAGTGTTGTTTGAACGGAAATCAAAACCAGCCCTCTCCTGTGTACCCCGATAGCGAAGAAATGCTGGGTCCTGGCTAGAATCGGCCGTAATAGTGTGAAAAGATTCTGCCAAAGCCCGGGCGATGTCTCTTGGAGATATACTTGAAAAAAGAGACAGCATTTGTCGCATATTTTTTACTATTGCAAAATCGATTTTCTGTCACTGAGTGACCATCTTCTGTGCTATATTGTATAACTTAAATTGGGATGCACTGTTGTCACTAAGCTTACGGCAATCATCATGAGTCTATGTGATTGCCGTAAGCTTAGTGACAACAGTGCATCCCAATTTAAGTTATACAATGTAGCACTGAAGATGGTCACTCAGTGACAGAAAATCGATTTTGCAATAGTAAAAAATATACGACCAATGCTGTCTCTTTTTTCAAGTATACCTGTTATCTGGTCGTAGTGCACAAGACAACATGGAGTCGCCAAACAATACAATCTCTTGGAGATGTTGGGCGACACCCCCGCTCACGTACAGCTGCTATTGGCGGTCGAGAGTATCGCCTTGAGAGCCTCCTAATGGCTTCCCATACTTTGCTTGAAGATGTGGACCTATTGATGGAGTTCAGGAACTCACGCCAAGACCCCCGTTTACTCTCCCTAACGATTCTTCTCGCCCGCGCCCGTGCTATGCGGAAAGTTGCCAGATTCGCATCAGTGGGGCACCGATGGAATCTTCTCAAAGCCGCCCTTCTGTCTCTGATTGCGGTAAGACAGTCGTCATTCCACCAAGGGACAGGCTGCCTCACAGGTGTTCCCTTTGACTTTGGTATGGATGCATCAGCGGCATGGTGTATCACCGCCGTAATGTGATCCACCCAATCCTGGACGCCCTCACACTGTTCAAAAACAGCCAACTACCTGTAGAGCGACCAGTTTCCCTTCCGGAACAACCATTTTGATGGCTGTTCGGCACGACCCATTTCAACTGGCAGATGGAGCCAGATAGGATAATGGTCACTGCCATGAAGGTCGTCATCTACGACCCACTGAGCAATGTCCGCAAGCACAGGCGAACAAATAGAGAGGTCTATGGCAGAGGACGAACCTGAAGCGGTGCTAAAATGCGTGGTCTGACCTGTGTTCGGCAGTATGATGTCGGAAGTCCTGATCAACTGCTCAATCATCTGGCCCCTGGGGCAGGTTTTGTTGGAACCTAGCTTTAGAAATATACTGAATTTCTCACACAATAATACTCTGTAACGGAAGAATTAGCAGTATCCTCCAAATAGCTTTAGTATATAAGTATTACATAGCACTAAATTTGTGCAACTTGTTATGTCTACAAATGTTAAACAAAACACAGCCTCATGTTTCACAAGAACATAAACAGTACAAAATGCTAGATACTGCTTATTTTGATTTCTAGTGCGTATTTCTTCATGTAATTCTAAAATCAATTACTAGATTGAAGCACCGACCAGGAAGCGTCATGTGTTTCTAGCTACACTGTCCTCCAGATACAGCACTCCCCTACCGTGAAATCTAAGAGAGCTGAGACAGAAGGAACATGTGTCGTAGTATGTTCATGAATCATCAGTGGAGTGAATACAACATCAAGGTAGCGGCAATGGCGTTTCCTCGTTATTAGTGAACAAATTCCTCAGAAACAGGTGTCATATCATTAGATAAACTGTGTTCCTGTTAGTAGAAAAGAGAGAAAAAGTTATCTAAAGCAGGTTTGCACACGTATATCAGATCATATTATTTAAGTATGAGAGACGAAATCAAAAATGGTTCAAATGGCTCTAAGCACCATGGGACTTAACTGCATTGGTCATCAGTCCCCTAGAACTTAGAACTACTTAAACCTAACTAACCGAAGGACACCACAAACATCCATGCCCGAGGCAGGATTCGAACCTGCGACCGTAGCGGTCACGCGGTTGCAGGCTGTAGCGCCTAGAACCGCTCGGCCTCTACGGCCGGCGACAAAATCAAAGCTGATGCCCAACAGCTAGTAACGATAGGAAAATCTAGACGGTGATTATCATGAGGGCATAATATCTTACGTTCTCAACTTCAGCTCAATTTGTGGTTGTTGAAATTTCAGCAGGTAAGACTCTTCAGTCCTAATACGGATGCAGCACATTTCCGGGTGCCTACACGATCTGTCATAATGATGGATGCCATAGTTTGCCAGACCAACTCCAAGTGGTGCGAACGCTGCAGTTTTTCTGGCTGGACAGTAACTGAATGGCATTTGAAAATTGTGCACATCATATTACAGAAGCAAGATCTATTGCATCTAGTAGTGCTAACATCAACTAAATACCAGAATGAGATTTTCACTCTGCAGCGCAGTGTACGCTGATATGAAACTTCCTAGCAGATTAAAACTGTGTGCCAGACCGAGACTCGAACTCGGGACCTCTGCATTTCGCGGGCAAGTGCTCTACCGACTGAGCTACCCAAGCACGACTCACGCCCCGTCCTCACAGTTTTACATGTGCCAGTACCTCGTCTCTAGAGCACTTGCCCGCGAAAGGTAAAGGTCCCGAATTCGAGTCTCTGTCCGGCACACAGTTTTAATCTGCCAGGGAGTTTCATTAACTGAATATTCCGTCGGTGCTTCACAGAACATAACGATAATATTAAATTGGAAACGAGTTCCATATGTTTTGCGAACTATTATTTATTAGATCACTAACCCTGTTTCAGCTTCTTAGGTCGTCGTCGACTAACAGGTGAATATCGCAGCTATAGATAATGTGACTTGTGATTCAGAAAATCACATAGAGCGATGAGGCAAGAGACTACAAAGTAAATTATTATTTTATATTAAATAAAAATCGTTACACATTAATAAATAATAGAAGTGAAATTGAATTATCTACAAAAAATTAAACGTGGTTCTAAAAAATAAAATGTATTCTTCTAAAAAACAAAACTGAATTCGTCTTTTATTAACTGTAACTATTTGCACATAATATGAAAACAATACATTTTTTGTTAGACATGACGATTTATATGTAGCATAAGTGATACTTTCCCTTGTAAACACAGTTTATCTTATCATTCTAGGTGATTTCTGTACTTTAGCCGTAAAATCTAGATAGGTCGCACATCATTTTAGTCACATGACGATGGCCTAAGAAGCGGAAGGCCAGTTTCTTAATGAAATTAATAAAATTGTGGAAAACATCGGGAAAGTATTTTCTACCTACCATTTGAGTGTTGTTATAGTGTTTTACTGATGCCTTGCAGACAAACAAAAATTACGAGAAGCGAAATGTAATGTGAGGAGGGCCATGCGAGAGGCGTTCAGTGAATTCGAAAGGCTGTTTCACAGAGGAAGACTGGACTGTAGTTCCTTCTCTAGACTGTCGCACAGATGACAAAATGGTAGATATCGAAATAGACGACGGAGGGATAGAGAAACAATTAAAATCGTTCAAAAGAGGAAAGGCCGCTGGACCTGATGGGATACCTGTTCGATTTTGCACAGAGTACGCGAAGGAACTTGCCCCCCTTCTTGCAGCGGTGTACCGTACGTCTCTAGAACAGCGTAGCGTTCCAAATGATTGGAAAAGGCCACAGGTCACTCCCGTTTTCAAGAAGGGACGTCGAACAGATGTGCAGAACTGTAGACATATATCTGTAACGTCGATCAGGTGTAGAATTTTGGAACACGTATTATGTTCCAGTATAATGACTTTTCTGGAAACTAGAAATCTACTCTGTAGGAATCAGCATGGGTTTCGAAAAAGACGGTCGTGTGAAACCCAGCTCGCGCTATTCGTCCACGAGACTCAGAGGGCCATAGACACGGGTTCCCAGGTACATACCGTGTTTCTTGACTTCCGCAAGGCTTTCGATACAGTTCCCCACAGTCGTTTAATGAACAAAGTAAGAGCATATGGACTATCAGACCAACTGTGTGATTGGATTGAAGAGTTCCTAGATAACATAACGCAGCATGTCATTTTTAATGGAGAGAAGTCTTCCGGAGTAAGAGTGATTTCGCGTGTGCCGCAGGGGAGTGTCGTAGAACCGTTGCTATTCACAATATACATAAATGACCTAATGGATGACATCGGAAGTTCACTGAGGTTTTTTGCGGATGATTCTGTGGTATATCGAAAGGTTTTAACAATGGAAAATTGTACTGAAATGCAGGAGGATCTGAAGCGAATTGATGCATGGTGCAGGGAATGGCAATTGAATCTCAATGTAGACAAGTGTAATGTGCTGCGAATACATAGAAAGAAAGATCCCATATCATTTAGCTACAATATAGCAGGTCAGCAACTGGAAGCAGTTAATTCCATAAATTATCTGGAATGATCATATAAAGTTGATCGTCGGTAAAGCAGATGCCAGACTGAGATTCATTGGAAGAATCCTAAGGAAATGCAATCCGAAAACAAAGGAAGTAGGTTATAGTACGCTTGTTCGCCCACTGCTTGAATACTGCTCAGTAGTGTGGGATTCGTACCAGATAGGGTTGATAGAAGAGATAGAGAAGATCCAACGGAGAGCAGCGCTTCGTTACAGGATCATTTAGTAATCGCGAAAGGGCTACGAAGATGATAGATAAACTCCAGTGGAAGACTCTGCAGGAGAGACGCTCAGTAGCTCGGTACGGGCTTTTGTTCAAGTTTCGAGAACATACCTTCACCCAGGAGTCCAGCAGTATATTGCTCCCTCCTACGTATATCTCGCGAAGAGACCATGAGGATAAAATCAGAGAGATGAGAGCCCACACAGAGGCATACCGACAATCCTTCTTTCCACGAACAATACGAGACTGTAATAGAAGGGAGAACCGATAGGGGTACTCAAGGTACCCTCGGCCAAACACCGTCAGGTGGCTTGCGGAGTATAGATGTAGATGTAGATGCTTTACGTTGTTTTTGTTATTTGTGACTTTTAAAATACATTTAGTTGTTAGAAAGTCTAATGCGACATATTTACTTTTACGTGTTTGTCACATTTATTTTCTGTCCCTTTCTCTCAGCTTTGTTTTTCCGCCCAGGACGTTCTCTTTTGCTGTATCTTGGTACTATCTGAAAAGTAAATAATCCGGTTTTCGGAATTTAGCTTGTAAAGTCTAGCATACAAAATGTAGATTGGCCCAGATTGTTGATGGCTATATTCAAAGCGATTAGTAGAGATATAAAGAACAGCGTAATGCTATTTATTGGGTAGATGATATGACGAGACGGCCAGGAGGAACGTAGTAAAAAGTGTAATGTATGTCTCAGTCTGGTGGAAGCTGTTATGTAGCACTGGTCTTAGAATGACTGATGGTGGCGATGGTGATGAGCGATAAATTTTTTCTTCGTTTAGTGTGGTTTATAAAAATTTGAAACCTGACCTTCAGTAGCTTCTAATAACAAAGACTTGTGCTAAAACTGTGACTAATAAATAAACAGCATATTGCGTTTCTAAATATGATGCTGTCCGAGAGAAAGAAAAACTTATAATTACAGTCGAATGGCAATAAAGTAAGAGAGTCTACGTATTCCGTTGACATGAGGCATACAGGTTTCCTTGATGGATTAGAGCAACGTGGCAAAAGAGTTTCCGTTCACTGTTTCAAGGAATCTAAAATTATTTCCACTATCGTAATCACCATCAAAGATTCGTTAATCACTAATGGGAAAAGCCTACTTTAGATGTTTCAATGCAGTACAATAATCTTCTCTGCTCTTCCCTTACGCTACTGCTCGTTTCGTAATGTCATCAACCCATATTCCGTTAACTTGTCTTTAGCGTATATCATTATCTCCTGACATCCACCAAAGAAGTTCTTCATCTTTACCCGTTCGCTTGACTACATATCCCATGCATTCCAATCTTATTTTCATTCCTGACAGTATTATATCATCCAATACCGTCTGTCCAAGACTGTTACTTTATTGTTACTAACAGATGTAAGTATGAATGTCTGGACAGCACATAGGGGATCTACTCTGGTAGGTTCCCTTAGTAATCATTAAGACATAATTGGGAGCCCTCCTCCAAACTCATAGTTGGCTTACAGCCTTGTTCACTGTTTCTACAGCCGCATTCACTGTTTAAATGTAATATATTGGCTCCTCCTTCAATTCGTAAGCGCAATAAATAGTGCTTCAGTACAGACGAGAAGGCTGAAACACAGAAAATTTAGGAACCAGAGATGTTCTGGATGTGAACTGATCTACGTGAATAGCTGTCTTAGAATAACTTGATAGTGACGAGGTTATTATGAAACGAAGTGACGCTTTTGCACGAGTCTGTCGTTTTTTATAAGGTATGGTGAAGCTAATTTGGTAGACATTTTGTGAATGTATTACACATGGGTAATTTGAGATGATTATGTCATAAATGAGTGGACAGAAGAAATAGTAAGGGCAAACATAGCTATCCCCGCAAGAAGCGCGCTACATCTTCCTTTTATTTCACGTCAGAATGCATCCTCAATTATTAGACGAAGAAAACCAGAAACTATCACGAGGAAAGTCATCTAATTGTGGGACCGATAGGGGAAATAAGCAGCCATCCTGATTTAGGTTTTCTGTGATTTCCCCAAATTCGCTTCAGGCAAATGCCTGGATAGTTTCTTTGGAAGGGAACGGCCGACTTCGTTCCCCATACTTCCCTAATCAGATTGGACCGATGACCTCGTTGTTTGGTCCCCTCCCCACAACCAAGCAACTAACCAAAACTCTATGGCAACCTATCCACTGCAATTAAATGTCTTACAGACAGAAGTATTTTCAAATGCAAACCAAAGATGTATCACATTAACAATTCTTTCTATACCGGAGAGGAATACTCGAATATAAAAAGGCGTAAAACGCCTGCTTGTAGTATTAAAAAATATTAATTTTCTATAGAAAAACGTTCTGTTATTGCTCAGTTGTAAAGTTACGCATAATTAACTTTCGGCTTGAATATTATCTACGGAACACGTTACTAAGCAACTAGCTAACTGCATCACAATAATTTTCGTAATCGGTACAACGGCCAACAAATGATAATGAGTCGTCTGCAACTGTATTTATGAGGTCCCACGTAACTGTGGCTGTTGAAGGTAGAACTCCAATGAAAAAAGCTGACACTGTTGAGAGACAGATAAGTCATGCATGATACAGGTAGTACGCTCTCGAAACGGATAACAGTTTATAAAAGAGGGGGGGGGGGGGGTTCACACAATAGATCGTTGACGACGGGACAAAATAAGGCTGCCATGGGGTTGTCAGGCTTCCACCACTCAATTTTATTTTTCTTTATGTCTACATATTCATTTCTCAATATAGCCACCCTAGCGACGAACATTTTTCTCCCAACGAGAGACGATTTCGTTGTTAACACCACGGATGAGTGTTTGGCTTCATTGAAAGAAACTATTACTTCCAACGTGAAGTACTGGAAGGTGTGCAAGTTTTTGAACAGATGAAATGGGATGCGACCATGTCGGGACTGTATGGATACTGCTCGATGACAGTGAACCCAAGGTGTCGTATTGTTGCAGTTGGCGCAGACCCCGTGTGTGGTATGGCAGTGTCATGCTTATGGAGAGAGTGCTCTATGTATGAACGAATTCTTCCAATCTGAAACTTGGTTACAGTATGCTTCCTCACGCATCGACACAGTTACGTTACGAAGCACCGTGTTCACCATACGAATCGGAGCTCACTAGCGGCAGAGGGCTGCAAATGTGCACACAGGAAAATAAAGATGTAGAATGTTAGTAACTTTTGTTTTATTTAAAAAGCCTTAAGAGTTTTCACATAAAAAATTTGGAGGCATCGACATTCACCAAGCCCTCGTATAATCTCTATTTGTGAAGGTGATGAGTTTTGTCTGTGCATGTAAACGTTATTTACAGGCAACTCAGTTTTCATTGTAATAGACAGTATTTACCATTTAATGTAATCCCGTAACAATTGTTTGAATTCTTATTTTAAAGTTGTTACATTTCATTTGTTTATTAAATTGAAATTATAGTTAACATTTCTCTTTTTTATTTCCATTTGCTTTATTAATTTGAAACTATAGTTAAAATTTCTATTTTTTTATTTCCTATAGTGTTTCTGTTGATTTCGTTATTTTGTGTGCGAAATACTTCGTCAGTACAAGCTGGCACATACATACTAATTGCTGTTCTGATACCCAAGTAGTTAACTAACAGAGTTTACGTCCAACTGCGTTGGCGGCTGAATTTACAAATGACTTCACTGATTTTCTCAAAATTTACTCAAAATTTCATGGAACTTCTCATTTTCCTTTTTGAATTCGATTTACAATACTTTATAACGATAATTAAAAATTTACGTAAGACGATGGGGCAGTAAGTTATTTGGAGAATAGCTTACACACTTTCCGCGATGAACCTTTAATATTTCGGAAACGACTCTCTTAATTTTCTTATCTGTTTAGGATCACGCGATCATGGTCGCTAGCAAAGCCGACTAGAGCAAGGTGCGGTTACAAACTTAAACGGGTGTCATGAAGACAAGTGCAACATTCTCCCTCGAAACGACGTTTGTTAAATTTAGACAACGGGTATTATAGGAATTAGGCGTGACTGTTGTTGCCTCATCACCATCTTTAAGCTACTGAGAATCAGAGAAATCTAGGCGCCGACCGAAGCAGACAGAGAATGCTCTTCCCCCAGTCAGTAAGAAAAAGAAGAAGAAAAGAAAAGAAGAAAAAATCACTCGTGTTTAAACGAAATACGTCAGTCTATAAACGTCCAGAGGATAGCCGAGCGTATATGTAAATGTGGTTCCAGTCTGGTTTTGGAAGGAAATTCTCTGTGATGTTCCAAGAGGACGCTAGAAAACAAAGGACGACGTAATTTCAGTAGCTATTAAGATTGGCAGTTTGCATTTATTGGCCATTCTTTACACGTACTTGCTTCCCGCATAATCAAAGCCGCAGCCCGTTAAACTTAGCCACCTTCGAAACTTTCAGGAAATGGAATTTTATACGGGCGGTTTGTAAGCTTCTTTCGGTACCCACTCTCCCAATCGATATTGGATTCGCCTCACTTCATATGAAAGCTGCGGTTATTGGGCGCTGCAAGTTTGCAGTTTGCTTTTTAGCTCCAGCTACGTATCTTGGGTAGTGCGCTGATCATATTCTAGATTGCTTTGGATTTTGAGCGTGTAGATGAATGAGCTTCCCATTTATCAGCTAAAATACCACTGAATAGTTTCTGGAGCTTTATTTAAGAGCAACCTTGCGAAACATGGCACACTTTACCAAAACTTTATGGTTGCCTTGTGTTGTTGCTTTCTATAGACCCACAAAGGTACAGTCATGAAAATGTATATCTGGTGATATATTATTTGAATATAAACCCTTCAAATCGTAAAACATTTTTCTGACGGGTAGATAAGTTTTATATATCGTGAAAGACATCAGGTGTATATCACAGATACATCAACATTAGTTTTTCGTATCTGTGAGTGGTGATCTGGCCACACTATCGTAGTCTGTTGTAACTCAAAATTATGTCTTTCGTTTGACCAAACATGCTTCGTCCTTTCATATCTAGCATGTTTCACGGCTTCTACAATTAATGTAAAACATGAAGACTTCACCAAAGAAGACGAAGTAAATATTCCAGAACTTGAATCACCAACAGCTGCCAAGATGAGTACCTTAGAGATGGATACCCTCGAAGTAGTGAAGCAACTTAAATGTCTTAATAAAGGAAAGTATTCTGGTCCATATTGTATACTAGTCAGGTTCTTTTCAAAGTACGCTGAGGCAACAGCTCCATACTTACGTCATATACAACCACTCGCTCGACGAAAGGTCCATACCTAAAGACTGGAAAGCTGCGCAGGTCACATCAGTCTTGAAGAAAGGCAATAGCAGTAACCACTAGATTACAGGTCCACGTCATTAACGTCGAAATGTAGTAGGATTTTGGAACATATATTGAGTTCGAACATTATGAATTACCTACACAATCAGCACGGATTTAGAAAACATCGTTCTTGTGAAACACAACTAGCTCTTTATTCACATGAAGTGTTGAGCACTATCGAAAAAGGATTTCAGATTCATTCCGTATTTCTAGATTTCCAGAAGACTTTTGACACCGTACCTGAGAAGAGGCTTGTTATCAAATTGCGTGCTTAAAGAATGTCATCTCTGTTACGCGACTGAATTAGTAATTTCCTTTCAGAGAGGCCACAGTTTGTGGTAATTGACGGAAAGTCATCAAGTAAAACAAAAGTGATTTCTGGCGTTCCCCAAGGTAGTGTTACAGGCTCCCTGTTGTTCTTTATGTATGTAAACGATTTAGGATACAGTCTGAGTAGCCATTTTACATGATACTGTTGTTTATATCTAATAAAATCATGAAAATATCAGAACCAATTATAAAATGAATTAGATAAGATACTTGTGTGTTGTGGGGAGGGCGAACCAAAGACTGTATTATATTGGCAGAAAACTTAGAAGACGCAACAGATCTACTAAAGAGACCGCTTACACTATGCCTGTTCGTTCTCCTTTGTAGTACTGCTGCGCGATATGGGATCCATACCAGACAGGATTGAGGGAGTACATTGAGAAAGTTCAAAGAAGAGCATCACGTTTTGTATATCGAAAAATAGGGGAGTCACACAGAATTTGGAGTGGACATCTTTACAAAAAAAGGCGTTTCTCGTTGCGGAAAGATCTTCTCAAGAAATTTCAATCGCTAACATCCGCCTCCGAATGCGAAAATATTTTGTTGACGCCGGCCTACACATGGAAAAACTATGATCATAATAAAATAAGGGAAATTAGAGGTCGCACGGAAAGACATAGCTGTTCATTTCTTTCGCACGCTTTATGAGAGTGAAATAACACAGAATTATTGTGAAGGTGGTTCGATGGTTCGATACACCCTCTGCTAGGCGCTTAAGTGTTGTTTGCACAGTCGCCATGTAGATTTCTAAAATGCCCACAGTTGATGTGGCTGATGCTGATCAGAAAATCAGATCTGGCACCATGTGATTTCCATCTTCCTGGAAAATTGAAAAAAAAGTGTTGAGGAGAGAAAGAGGAGAGAGGAGGATTTCGAACGATAAAACCCTTCACATAACGTTTCTCGAATGGCTCCGTGAACACGAAGCTGATATGCATCGTTGAGGAATTGAACGACTGCTACGATGTTCCGACCGTTGTTCACCAGACTTGGTGACTGTGTTGCAAAATGGTGTCACGTATTTGTGTCTCTTTAAAGTTCAATAGTCAGTAAAAGTTACTTGGTCTGTCATAATATTGTGTAATTACTTTCTGAAATCCCTTTGTCACTCTGGTCAGGCTTATTCGCCTCTATTTCTGATGTCGATACAAATATGCTTATTCCATAACTTGGACAGTGTAATAATGGACTGCATAATACCCGGAATACTTGTGCAGTATGTCTAAAATCATTGGGGCAATTGGCAATAAGCCGGCCGGGGTGGCCGAGCGATTCTAGGCGATACAGTCTTGAACCGTGAGACCTCTACGGTCGCAGGTTCGAATCCTACCATGGGCATGGATGTGTGTGATGTCCTTAGGTTAGTTAGGTTTAAGTAGTTCTAAGTTCTAGGGGACTGATGACCTTAGAAGTTTAGTCCCATAGTGCTCAGAGCCAATTGGCAGTATAACGATTATTGACGTTGCTGTGTAGAATGTATGAGACTGGTGATTTATCATCAGACATTCAGAAAAATATCATCCACACTATCCTCAAAGTTGCAAGACCCTACAAGTGCGAGAATTATCGTGCCATCAGCTTAATACCTTATACATCCAAGTTGCTGACAACAATAATTTACAGAAGAATGGGAATAAATTGAAGATCTGTTATATGAAGATAAGCTTGACTTTACGAAAGGTAAAGGCGCCCTTGAGGCAGTTCTGATGTTGCAGTTAATAATTGAACAAAGACTGAAGAGAGATGACGACCCGGTCATAGGTTTTATCGACCTGGAAAAGCGTTCGACTATGTAAAATGATGCAAGACGTACGAAATCCTGTGATAAATGGGGTTAAGCTATAGGGAAAGACAGTTAGTGTGTAATATGTACAAGAACCAAGAGGAACCATTAATACTGGAAGACCAAGAACGAAATGCTCGGTTTAAAAGGGATGTAAGACAGAAATGCAGTCTTTCGCTCCTCCTGTTCGATCTATACGTCGAAGAAGCAATGATGTAAGTAAAAGGTGGATTCGGGAGTGAGGTTACGATTCAAGGTCAAAGGACATCAGAGATAAAATTCGTTGATTACTTTCCAATCCTCAGTGAAAGTGGAGAAGTATTACATGATATGTGGATTGGAATGGAAAGATTAGTTAGCACAGACGACAGACAGACAGTAAATCGAAGGAACACGAAAGTAATGAGAAGCAGCAGAAGTGAGAACAGAGAAACTTAACTTCATAATTGGTGATTACAAAGTAGACGAAATTAAGGAATTCTGCTGCCTTCGAGGAAAAATAGCCCTTGACGGGCGAAGCAAGGAGAAGACTAGCCATGAAAAAAATTTCATTCCTGACCAAGAAAGGTCTACTACTATTAAACATACACTACTCGCCATTAAAATTGCTACACCACGAAAATGACGTGCTGCAGACGCGAAATTTAACCGACAGGAAGAAGATGCTGTGATACGCAAATGATTAGCTTTTCAGAGCATTCACACAAGGTTGGCGCCGGTGGTGACACCTACAACGTGCTGACATGAGGAAAGTTTCCAGCCGATTTCTCATACACAAACTGCAGTTGACCGGCATTGCCTGGTGAAACGTTGTGTGATGCCTTGTGTAAGGAGGAGAAATGCGTACCATCACGTTTCCGTCTTTGATAAATGTCGGATTGTAGCCTATCGCGATTGCGGTTTATCGTATCGCGACATTGCTGCTCGCGTTGGTCGAGATCCAATGACTGTTAGCAGAATATGGAATCGCTGGGTTCAGGAGGGCAATACGGAACGCCATGCTGGTTCCCAACGGCCTCGTATCACTGACAGTCGACATGACAGGCATCTTATCTGCATGGCTGTAACGGATCGTGCAGCAACGTCCCGATCCCTGAGTCAACAGATGGGGACGTTTGCAAGACAACAACCATCTGTACGAACAGCTCGACGACGTTTGCAGGAGCATGGACTATAAGCTCGGAGACCATGGCTGCGGTTACCCTTGACTCTGCATCACAGACAGGAGCGCCTGCGATGGTGTACTCAACAACGAACCAGGGTGCACGAATGGCAAAACGTCATTTTTTGGGATGAATCCAAGTTCTGTTTAAGCATCATGATGGTCGCATCCATGTTTGGCAACATCGCGGTGGACGCACATTGGAAGCGTGCATTCGTCATCGCCATACTGACGTATCACCCGGCGTGATGGTATGGGGTGCCATTGGTTACACGTCTCGGTCATCTCTTGTTCGCATTGACGACACTTTGAACAGTGGACGTTACATTTCAGATGGGTTAGGACCCGTGGCTCTACCCTTCATTCGATCCCTGCGAAACCCTACATTTCAGCAGGATAATGCACGATCGCACATTTGAGGTCCTGTACAGGCCTTTCTCGATACAGAAAATGTTCGACTGCTGCCCTGGCCAGCACATTCTCCAGATCTCTCATCAATTGAAAACGTCTGGTCAATGGTGGCAGAGCAACTGGCTCGTCACAATACGCCAGTCACTACTCTTGATGAACTGTGGTATCGTGTTGAAGCTGCATGGGCAGCTGTACCTCTACACGACATCCAAACTCAGTTTGACTCAAAGCCCAGGCGTATCAAGGCCGTTATTGCGGCCAGAGGTGGTTGTTCTGGGTATTGATTTCTCAGGATCTATGCACCCAAATTGCGTGAAAATATAATCACATGCCAGTTCTAGTATAATATGTTTGTTCAATGAATACCCGTTTATCATCTGCATTTCCTCTTGGTGTAGCAATTTTAATGGCCGGTAATGTAGGTCTTAGTATGGGGAAGAAACTTCTGAGAATGTATGTTTGGAGCACAGAATTCTGCGATAGTGAAACATGAAGTGTGAAAAATCCGGAAAAAGAGAATCCAAGCATTTCTGACGTTGTGCTACAGAAGATTATTGAAAAGGTAAGGAATGAGGAGGTTCTTCGCAGAGTCGGCGAGGAAAGGAATTCATGGAAAACTCTGACAAGGAGAAGGGACAGGGTGACAGAACAGGTATTAAGACTCCATAGAATAACTTCCATGGTACTAGGGGGTAGAAACTGTAGAGAAAAATAAGTAGTTGAGGACGTAGGTTGCAAGTGCTACTCTGAGATAAACAGATTGTCACAGGAGAGGAATTCGTAGCAGGCCGCATCGAACCAGCGAGAAGATTGATGACTCAAAAAGTTCTTCGTCGTCTTCAACTGTCATTAAGGACTTTGGACAGTCACAAACTAACTTAATGGAGCTAGCTTTCATTTCCCACATGTTGTCTCTTTCCATTTGAAAACTTGTAGTTATTCTATTTGAAACGATACTGTATATAAATTTCTCTGTGTTCGATGACATCATTGGCTCTTGATTAGTGTAAGTGGTATAGGTGAATGGAGAACTCGGAATAGCTACCTAAGTAGGCTTACAAGACATAGTACGAATGTGGCAATTACCGATAATTCAGTAGTAGTTTTCTACGCTGTCTGGCGTTAGGGGCTTGGCTGCTAGAAATTTTCCCAGGCAGGCCATCCCGACTGAAACATTCCCGTCATATTCAGGCAGTGATCATAATGCATGGTATGGCAATTCCCACAACTGTCGTTTACGCTACCTGACTAATTTCTTACGCATAATTTATTCCTCGAGTTCTGGTCCTTGCGACTGTTTCGTCACAACTAATTTCCAACGATTCTTTGACTGTTCAGTGGCACTTCAACTACATGGCGACCTGTTTACCAGTGATGCCATCTTGCGTCAGATTTAAAGCCTTACTATAACTCTAACAGGATCGTATTTTGCCACCACAAAACCATACAGAAAAAAATTAAGTAGAATGGTCGTTATAGAATGGTCATGGTCGGAGTACATATATATATATATATATATATATATATATATGCTGCTACAATGGCAAGTTCTCAAGTTTTAAGTCAGTTTGAAAGTGTTGTTATAGTCAGCGCACGAGCGCACGAACGATAGGACACAGCATCTCCGAGGTAGCGATGAAGTGGGGATTTTCCCTTACGACCATTTCACGAGTGTACCGTGAATATCAGGAATACAGTAAAACATCAAATCTCCGACATCACTGTGGCCGGACCAACGAAGACTGAAGAGAATCGTTCAGCTTGACAGAAGTGCAACCCTTTCGCAAAGTGCTGCAGATTTGAGTGCTGGGCCATCAACAAGAGTCAGCGTACGAACCATTCAAAGAAACATCATCTATATAGCCTTCCGTAGCCGAAGGCTCACTCGTGTACCCTTGATGACTGCACGACACAAAGCTTTTGGGCCCACCAACACCAACGTTGGACTGTTGATAACTGGAAACGTGTTGCCTAGTCGGACGAGTCTCGTTTCAAATTGTATCGAGTGGATGGACGTGTACAAATATGGAGAAGACGTCTTCAATCCATGGACCCTGATTGTCAGCAGGAGACTTTTTAAGCTGGTGGAGTCACTGTAATGGTGAGGTACGCGTGCAGTTGGAGTGATATGGCACCCCTAATACGTCCAGGTTCGGCTCTGACAGGTGACACGCACGTAAGCATTCTGTCTGTTCACCTGCATCCATTCATGTCCATTGTCCATTCAGACAGGCTTGGGCAGTTCTAGCAGGACATTTCGATACCACACACGTTAATAATTGCTACAGACTGGCTCCAGGAACACTCTTCTGATTTTAAAGATTTCCGCTGGCCACCAAACTCCCCAGATACGAACATTATTGAGCGTATCTGGGATGCCTCGCAACGTGCTGTTTCGTACTCTTACGGATTTGTGGACAGCCCCGGGATTCACGGTGTCAATTCCCTCCAGCACTACTTCAGACATTAGTCGAGTCCGTGTCACGTCGTGTTGCGGCACTTCTGCGTCCTCGCGGGGGCCCTAGACGATATTAGGCAGGTGTACCAGTTTGTGTGGCTGTTCAGTGTATATATACATACAGCTTAATATTACAGCGCCCATGACCGCGCTGTCGTGCAGCACTAACCCTTATTGTCTATCAGAAATGTACTGAATATGAAGGACAACGTTGTTTCAACCGTCCTCAATTCAGTCGTCAAAACTGAATGAAATCTCACCTATACCGAAACAGACAAAACATTTAACATTTATTACTAGCAAACAAAACACAGCATTCCAATGCTGAGTTCGTGCATCGAAAAACTTATTGTATAAAGATAACTTGATAGCACTTCGAAATGTGATAATGTTTTGATTCAAAATCGCAGGAGTTGTCTTGTTCCTTCAAAGATTACACTACATGATGTCTCGTCAGCAACACGTCCTGTCCAGGTATATAAAATCACAATGGCGGCAGGTAGTGTCAGGTGTTCCCCAAGGCTCAGTATTAGGTCCTACACTCTTCTCTCTGTATGTCAACGATGTGTCATCAGTTCTGACCTATTGCAAATATCATACGTATGCTGATGACCTTCAGTTGCATCTAAGTGCGAAACCAAGCAATCTTAAGAAAGCTATTGAAAATTTCAATACTGACCTCGATGCACTATCAAAATGGGCACAGGACATAGGACTAAAACTAAACCCATCTCAAACCCAAGTGGTACTTGTTGGTCGCTCTAAGCTCATTAGTCCAAAACATCGGGAATCCCTACCATCTCTTATCCTAAATGGAACAAATATTAACTTCACTCCCTCAGCAAAGAGTTTGGGAGTAATAATAGATGAAAATCTAAATTGGACAGAGCACGTAACTGCAGTGTGCAAAAAAGCATCAGCATCCCTTCATGTCCTACAAAAATATAAAAAACTCTTCCCCTTCATTCTGAAAAAGAAATTAGTATAAACGCTTATACTGTCAATCATTGACTACAGCGATATTATCCTACAAGGCCTCTCTCAGGAAAATTCGTGACGTCTGGAACTGGTCATGAATTCCTGCGTCCGATATATTTGTGACGTTCCCATTTCACCAGCATATGCAAAATTGTCCTGGCTGCGTGCAGACAAACGCAGAGATTTCCATACACTCTGTCTCATCTACGGCCTTATAAATGTACACTGTCCCTTATATCTCTCCTCGTCCTTAATGCATATGTTCGGAACAACATGACAGAAACACACGTTCCCATCATAATAAAATCCTCTCTGTTCCACTGGATCGCTCAGTCACCTTCTCCAAGTCCTTTACAGTAGCGGGAACCCGACTCTGGAATACCCTCGCTCGTTATGTTAGAGAACTTAAAAACATGTCTGGGTTCAAAAAACAGTCAATGACGTATCTACTTAAGCAACAGTAATGCCTTCCTCTGTACGTGAATGCACTTCACCTCATTACTTCCCTCTTTCCCCCTCCTTAAATCTCCCTTCCCCAAAACTCGCTATACTAGTGAACGTCTACTTTACACACCAAGATATTAATGTACATATGCACAAATCTTTATTACTATTGCCAATTTTTCTCATGTTTATCATTATTATTTGGTTTTTTTACTGTTATTTTTATTGCTTTTATCATAATTTGTATGTATAGCACCTCTTGTAAAAATACTGTCAGCCTTTACTTAATTAGGTCTTAGTCATTACTCTTTAGTCATATTGTCACTATAGTAATCTAATTTTCTTATTTAAACTATTGTCATGATGTAACTCTGATGTGTGAAATGGTGCAAGTGTGGAACACTGGTCAGATGTAAGAGAGGGCCTGATGGTCATCATCCGATCACGTTAAATAAATAAATACAGTAGCGTTCGATTTCAGAGAAAGCCCGTCTCCGATAAAGTGTGCTATCTGATACTACCCGATTCTCCCCTAATGATAACTGAATGAATATTACGGATAAGCCACTTATTATTGAGACGGAGTAGATAGAGTAGTTATCATTTCGGAGATAATAAAGCGTTACGAACAAATACCGTAATGTAGTAATAATTCAATGATGGATATGACCAATACAAAATCTTGAAAATACTGCAACGTACTGAACGTGGAACCAATTAACTTTGTTGGTATCAGTTTCCATTGTCTTCAGGGATTAATTTGAAATTTTTGTAGTCTTCAAACAACGGTAATAAAGCCAACCATGCGTTGATCTAAACGACTTTAATGTGAACTCAAGTGTTCACAGTATAATATCAAAAGTAATTATATAATTTTCTTGTTTTGTTATTCTTGTAACAGTGAACTTGAGTACTCGCCGGCAAACGTAGCAACCCTAACTGTGCACGAATTAGCTCCATAACCATCATGAACCTCTAAGCTAGATTGCGTGGCATACGAGGTGCTCATTGGCTAACATAGAGTGTGATCCTAGAGGGATTTGTGCAAATAACAGTAGCATGGTTTTCCCAAGCCAGTAGCCATCAATATTCATTTGCTCCAATGAGAGCAATTACGAGATAAGCGACTGAATATAACCCCCCATCAGTGTCAGTCGATGGCTTACCCAGTGAGGAATTAGCCGGTGGAGACTGGTAATCAAGTTAAGTACCACACACAACAGAACCGCTCTTACTACACGCCGCTTGTAAATGCTTACAGAATACTTCTAATCCTATTTTAGAGTTTTTTACTGTATATCAACACTAATTTGCTTCAAGATATAGCGGTTTTTCTTCTTCTGGCCAAAATCTGCATGAGAGATGTACAAAACATCTGAGCATTCTACTTCGCTCAAGTAGATTGTATGGTCTGCACCATTTTTTTTTTTTTACATTTCTTCAAATAAATTTTTATATTGTTCACAAATTGCAACGCCTTCTAAACGTTTTACGTTAATTAATGCAATAGGACATGGTCTTTTCCGGACGTATTTCGGGCCAAAGAACCAAATTTTGGTAGCTGGAGTCCAAGGTTTTTGCTAATCATTCATTTTGCGTTCTTGCGATGATATTTCCATAGAAGCTTTCATCCCCTAACACACATTTCTTTACCTGTAACCGAGAAGTGAAATATCAGTTTTCACAGCATTTGCTTAGAAATTTTTAGTATAGCGAAATACCTTGTTAAAAATATTTATCCCCTATTCCATCCTCTTATGGCTTGAATTTCCAAAAACCGTGAAACACGCACGCATATTTTACAGAAGTAACGGATACGAGTGTTTGTTCCGCTATCATATAATCATACAATAAAGGATCCTTCTTTCTATGTATTCGCAATACATTACATTTGTCTATGCCACTCCCAGCACCAAGTACCTATCCGCTGCAGATCTTCCTGCATTTCGCTGCAATTTTCTAATGCTGCAACTTCTCTGTGTACTACAGCATCATCCGCGAAAAGCCGCATGGAACTTCCGACACTATCTACTAGGTCATTTATATATATATTGTGAAAAGCAATGGTCCTATAACACTCCCCTGTGGCACGCCACAGGTTACTTTAACGTATGTAAACGTCTCTCCATTGAGAACAACATGCTGTGATCTGTTTGCCAAAAACTCTTCAATCCAGCCACACAGCGGGTCTGATATTCCGTAGGCTCTTACTTTGTTTATCAGGCGACAGTGCGAAACTGTATCGAACGCCTTCCGAAAGTCAAAGAAAATAGCATCTACTAGGAGGCCTGTATCTAATATTTTCTGGGTCTCATGAACAAATAAAACGAATTGGGTCTCACACGATCGCTGTTTCCGGAATCCATGTTGATTCCTACAGAGTAGATTCTGGGCTTCCAGAAATGACATGATACGCGAGCAAAAAACATGTTCTAAAATTCTACAACAGATCGATGTCAGAGATATAGGTCTATAGTTTTGCGCATCTGCTCGACGACCCTTTTTGAAGACTGGGACTACCTGTGCTTTTTTCCAATCATTTGGAACCTTCCGTTCCTCTAGAGACTTGCGGTACACGGCTGTTAGAAGGGGAGCAAGTTGTTTCGCGTACTCTGTGCAGAATCGAATTGGTATCCCGTCAGGTCCAGTAGACTTTCCTCTGTTGAGTGATTTCAGTTGCTTTTCTATTCCTTGGATATTTATTTCGATGTCAGTCATTTTTTCGTTTGTGCAAGGATTTAGAGAAGGAACTGCAGTGCGGTCTTTCTCTGTGAAACAGTTTTGGAAAAAGGTGTTTAGTATTTCAGCTTTACGCGTGTCATTCTCTGTTTCAGTGCCATCATCATCCCAAAGTGTCTGGATATGCTGTTTCGAGCCACTTACTGACTTAACGTAAGACCAGAACTTCCTAGGATTTTCTGTCAAGTCAGTACATAGAATTTAACTTTCGAATTCACTGAACGCTTCACACATAGCCCTCCTTACGCTAACTTTGACATCGTTTAGCTTCTTTTTGTCTGAGAGGTTTTGGCTGCGTTTAAACTTGCAGTGAAGCTCTCTTTGCTTTCGCAGTAGTTTCCTAACTTTGTTGTTGAACCACGGTGGATTTTTCCCGTCCCTCGCAGTTTTACTCGGCACGTACCTGTCTAAATCGCATTTTACGATTGCCTTGAACTTTTTCCATAAACGCTCAACATTTTCAATGTTGATCTGTTAGGTAGTCTGAAATATGCCTTCTATTACTCTTGCTAAACAGATAAACTGTTATAACGTCAAGTTTAACACATATATTTCAGAACGACACAACACATATATGTCACAGAGTAAGTTGACAAGTAAGACATGTGTACACGTTAGCACTCGAATGAGCACTAACGTGAGCCCCAGTCTAGCGGCCGCTGCTCGGCTGGCCGCTTAGGTGGCGCAGCTGCTGCATGGCTGGCAGACAGCGCCGCACGTAGAGGACGCGCGTAATTGCGCGGAAGCGCTTTGAATGATCGGCGAGCCACAACGCTTTTCCCCCCTTTGAAATTGTTGCACTGGTCTTGATGGAGGTGTCCTGGAGATGGCTAACGTCCATAGGCGTTGTTTGACTCGCCGTAAAGTCTCGAGGAGGAGGCTTCCCGTACGAACGGAAGTGTCCCCGATGATAACGGGTCGAGATGACAGGAGACGTAGGGGTCGAATCTGCTGAGGCCCCATGCACCAATCTGCCCGTTGCGGCAAGTCCAGTTGATATGACAGGAGACATGGGCGATGTGTCGGCGTCCGTTGGAGGAGGAGGCGAGTAGATTTGCTCTGACAGAGGATGGTCCTCCGGTTCCTGCATGGGCACGTCTCCTGGTGGCGTCCGTTCTTGTGCTGGCATCACGATGACGGTGAGAGGGCTGCGTTGTGAGTATTGAGAGATGCCTAGGTCCCGAGCGTCAGGTAGAGCCAAAGGTGGTGTAGCGGCATTCGGAACAGGCGTTGCTGGCACACGAGGCCGAAGCTGGTCCGAATGACGCACTGCAACACCCGTGTCCGTCTAGATTTCATACAGGCGTCTGCCACGGTGTCTTAAGATGCGGCCCGGGCTCCATTTTGGCCTCCTGCCATATCCTCGTACCCAGACGAGGTCGTCGGCGGTGAACCGGTCAAGTGAAGGCACCCGCGGCCGTGAGGCGGAAGGCCGCAGAAGATGAAGTAGCGTGCGGGGCTGTCGGCCATGTAAGAGCTCAGCCGGGCTGTGGTCGCCCATGGGGGTGAAACGGTAAGACGCCAGAAGCTGGAGAAGCGCATCATCAGCAGCAGAAGAAGTCAGAAGTTTCCGCATCTGAGCCTTAAATGTGCGGACCAGTCGTTCAGCCTCGCCGTTGGATTGTGAATGGAACGGCGGGGCCGTGACATGCAGAACGCCGTGACGAGCACAAAAATCCGCAAATTCGGAAGAGGCAAATTGCGGACCATTATCAGTAACAAGAGTAGAGGGGAGGCCTTCCAAAGAAAAAATGCGGGCGAGAGCACTGGTGGTTGCCGCGGTGGTAGGCGACGTGCAACGGACAATGAAAGGAAAGTTAGAGTAGGCGTCAATTACGAGGAGCCAATAAGTACCTAAAAAGGGTCCCGCAATGTCAGCATGAATGCGCTCCCAGGGCTCCCAGGCGAAGGCCACTGTGACAAAGATGTCTTTGGGGCAGCGGCCTGTGATGCACAAGAGCCGCAGGCAGCGACCATCTGTGCTATTTCGGAGTCGATGCAAGGCCAGTACACATGACGGCGCGCCAGAGATTTTGTGCGAGGCACACCCCAGTGCCCTTGGTGAAGGAGGCGCAAGACCGAAGCACGCAAAGACGCAGGTACCACAACATGCGGCGAAGCATTGTCAGTGGAGAGGAGGATAACACCATCCCTAGCCGTGAGGCGGTAGCGCAAAGTGTAGTAGTTCCACAACGGATCAGAAGTCTTAGCGGACGGGCGATCTGGCCAACCCTTCTGAATACAGCGTAAAACCCGGGAGAGGGTAGGGTCAGAACCCGTAGCAGCTGCCAGCCTGTCCCCAGTGATGGGGAACCCGTCCACAACCCGCTGCTCGGCAACATCCAGGTGGAAACACAGAAGTTCGTCCCTATCGAATGCCTGATCGGGGCCCATCGGAAGGCGAGACAAAGCATCAGCATTTGCTTGTTGAGCCGTTGGTCGGAAATGAATCTCATAATTGAAACGAGACTAGTAAAGAGCTCAACGCTGGAGGCGGTGTGCAGCCTTGTCGGGAAGTGACGTTGATGGATGAAACAAGGGAACAAGTGGTTTGTGAACCGTAACAAGATGAAATTTTGAGCCATAGAGAAAAACACCAAACTTATGAAGAGCATAAATAATGGTCAAAGGTTCTTTCTCAATTTGAGAATACTTTTGTTGGGCACCCGTGAGCGTTTTGGAGGCATAAGCAATGGGTTGTTCCGAACCGTCAAAAAAACAGTGCGCAAGGACTGCACCGACCCCGTGTTGAGAGGCGTCTGTGGCAAGAACAAGATGTTGGCCAGGTCGATAAGTAGCCAGGCACGGGTCCTGTTTCAGCATAGTCTTCAATTTCTGGAAAGCCGCTTCGCATGAGGCGGACCAGCGAAAAGGCACGTTTTTATGCAACAGGCGATGCAACGTCTGAGCCACCGAAGCCGCAGACGGTAAAAACTTGTGATAGTATGCTATTTTCCCCAAGAAGGCCTGCAGTTCCTTAACAGATGTAGGGCGAGGAAGGCCATTGATCGCAGCGACAGTTTGCTGAAGCGGACGAATACCATCCCGAGAGAGTGAAGATTACACCTAAGACCGGCAGTCTGTAAGACATGAAAAAGTGTGCGGAGATTTTGAAAATGTTCTTCAGTGGTGGAGCCAGTGACAACAATGTCGTCCATGTAATTGATACACCCAGCGACAGGGAGCAATAATTGTTCCAAGAATCGCTGAAAGAGCGATAGCAACCCCGAATGGCAAGCGTTGGTATTGATAGAGGCTGAAAGGCGTGTTAAGGACCAGAAACTGCCGGGAAGCAGCGTCGAGAGGAAGTTGATGATAAGCTTCTGACAGGTCAATTTTAGAAAAATACTGACCTCCAGCAAGTTTAGTGAACAGCTCTTCAGGACGGGGCATACGGTAAGTGTCGATGAGGCATTGAGCATTTACAGTGGCTTTGAAATCGCCACAGAGACGAATATCACCATTTGGCTTAGCAACGTCATCGACAGGAGAGGACCACTCACTGGAAGTGACAGGAAGCAAGACCCCTGAAGTAGTGAGACGATCCAACTCCCGTTTTACCCGATCACGAAGGGCCACAGGAATGGGCCGAGCCCGAAAAAACTTAGGCCGAGCAGTGGGTTTGAGCGTGATATGAGCTTCAAAGTCGTTTGCACGGCCTAACCCAGGAGAAAAAAGGGACGAAAATGTCGTCGACAAGGAATCCAGTTGAGCACAAGGAATAGCATCAGAGACAATATTGACAGAGTCATCTATGGAGAACCCAAAAACGCGAAAGGCATCGAAACCAAAAAGATTTTCTGCGTTGCTCTGGTCGACCACAAATATGGGAACAGTGCGAACGACGCATTTGTAAGATATCTCAGCATTAAAGTGTCCCAAGAGAGAAATCTTCTGTTTATTGTACGTCCGTAATTGCCGAGTGACAGGTGACAGGGGTGGAGAACCCAACTGAAGATACGTCTGAGAATTAATTATAGTGGCAGCAGAACTGGTATCCACTTGCATGCGAACATCTCGACCAAGGATTTGGACAGTGAGGAATAACTTCCCTGAAAGGGAAGAAGTGCAATTGACAGAGAACACAGAATCAGAATCAGCATCATGTCCATGAACATCATGTATGCGGTCGGATTTGCAAACGGAAGACACATGACCTTTCTTTTTGCAATTGCGACACACAGCCCAACGTTGGGGACAATCCTCGCGTGAATGTTTCGTAAAACACAGCGGACATGAAGGAAGTGGCCGGGGGTTTTGCTGCAGTTTCTTAGCGGGTTGTTTACGGCTAGGCCGAGGCTGCGCGTGGGAGCGCACTGCGGCCACGTCGGCTGGCGGGGACGCACCGCACACGTCGTCACCAGCGCACAGAGGTTGTATTTCCCCGACATCACCCCACGCCTCTATTTGCGCCCCAGCGGCGCGAGAAATTTCAAAAGACTACGCAATGGAGAGAACTTCTAGAGTCAGATTCGCCAACTGAAGGGCACGTTGCCGAACTTCTTTGTCGGGCGCCGACCGGATAATAGCATACCGTACCATGGAATCGGCATAGGATTCTTTGTGAACTTCAGTAACAAATTGACACTTTCGACTGAGGCCGTGAAGTTCAGCAGCCCAAGTGCGATAGGATTGATGTGGCTGTTTTTGACAACGATAAAACGCAACACGAGAGGCTACCACATGCGTTTGCTTGTGAAAATAGACAGACAGAAGTGAGCACGTTTCAGCAAAGGACAAAGACGCAGGATTCTTCAAAGGAGCCAATTGTGACAACAGGCGATACATTTGAGGTGAAATCCAGGAAAGAAACAGAGACTTACATGGTTGTTCGTCCGTGACATGAAATGCCAAGAAGTGCTGTCGAAGACGTTTTTCACAATCAGACCAGTCTTCCGCCGTCTCGTCGTAAGGAGGAAAAGGAGGTATAGCCAACGACGAGAAACGCTCCGCATTTGACGCCGCGACGAAATCGCGAATCGCCGCTGTTAGAAGCGTTTGCTGTTCAAGGAGATTTTGCAATAGTTGTTCGACAGCAGCCATGGAACCCTGTGGGTCAACGGTGAAAAGGAAAAATCCCATCCTCGTCGCCAATTGTTATAACGTCAGGTTTAACACATATATTTCAGAACGACACAACACATATAAGTCACAGAGTAAGTTGACAAGTAAGACATGTGTACACGCTAGCATTCGAATGAGCACTGAGTCCCAGTCTAGCGGCCGCTGCTCGGCTGGCCGCTTAGGTGGTGCAGCTGCTGCATGGCTGGCAGACAGCGCCGCACGTAGAGCACGTGCGTAATTGCGCGGCGGCGCTTTGAATGATCGGCGAGTCACAGCATAAACCTTCCTCCCTTTTTTTATATTGCTACTTACTTCCATATTCAGGGATGCTGCAACGGCCTCATGATCACTGATTCCTTGCTCTGCGCTTACAGAGTCGAAAAGGCAGGTCTGTTTGTTATCAGTAGGTCCAAGATGTTATCTCCACGAGTCGGTTCTCTGTCTAATTGCTCGAGGTAATTTTCGGATAGTGCACTCAGTATAATGTCACTCGATGCTCTGTGCCTACCACCCATCCTAAACATCTGAGTGTCCCAGTCTATATCTGGTAAATTGAAATCTCCACCTAAGACTATAACATGCTGAGAAAATTTCTGTGGAATGCATTCCAGATTTTTCTCTCAGTTGTTCTGCCACTAATGCTGCTGTGTCGGGAGGTCGGTAAAAGGAGAGAATTATTAACCTAGCTCGGTTGTTGAGTGTAACCTCCACCCATAATAATTCACAGGAACTATCCACTTCTACTTCACTACAGGATAAACTACTACTAACAGCGACTAACACGCCACCACCGGTTGCATGCAATCTATCCTTTCTAAACACCGCCTGTGCCTTTGTAAAAATTTTGGCAGAATTTATCTTTGGCTTCAGCCAGCTTTCCGTACCTATAACGTTTTCATCTTCGGTGCTTTCTATCGGCGCTTGAAGTTCCGGTACTTTACCAACGCAGCTTCGACAGTTTACAATCACAATACCGATTGCTGCTTGGTCCCCGCAAGTCCTGACTTTGCCCCACACCCTTTGAGTCTGTTGCTCTTTCTGTGCTTGCCCGAGGCCATCTAACCTAAAAAACCGCCCAGTCGAATCCACATAACCTCTGCTACCCCTGTAGCCGCCTGCTGTGTGTAGTGGACTCCTGACCTATCAAGCGGAACCCGAAACCCCACCACCCTATAGCGCAAGTCGAGGAATCTGCAGCCCACACGGTCACAGAACCGTCTCAACCTCTGATTCAGACCGTCCACTCGGCTCTGTACCAAAGGTCCGCAGTCAGTCCTGTCGACGATGCTGCAGATGATGAGCTCTGCTTTCATCCCGCTAGCGAGACTGGCAGTCTTCACCAAATCAGATAGCCGCCAGAAGCCAGAGAGGGTTTCCTCCGATCCACAGCGACACACATCATTGGTGCCGACATGAGCGACCACCTGCAAATGGGTGCACCCTTTACCCTTCATGGCATACGGAAGGACCCTTTCCACATCTGGAAGGACTCCCCCCGGTATGCACACGGAGTGCACATTGGTTTTCTTCTCCTCTCTTGCCGCCATATCCCTAAGGGCCTGGCGTTGGAGCTCCCAGCTACCAGTGAGCCCACCCTCTGCGACCGCCCGGATCTTGCTGACTGAGGGGCAAAGTCTGGAACAGAACAAGCAGCCATGTCCGGCCGAAGATCAGTATCAGCTGGAGACAGAGCCTGAAACCGGTTCGTCAGACAAACTGGAGAAGCCTTCCTTTCAGCCCTCCGGAATGTCTTTCGCCCCCCTGCTACACCTCGAGACGACCTCCCACTCTACCATTGGTGAGGGGTCAGCCTCAATGTGGGCAGTATCCCGGGCATCCACAGCCGTAGTCCGATCGGGGGACGCGTGGGACGAGCTGGCCGTCCCCAACAAACCCCCATCCAGACCCCCACAGTGATACCCACTGGCAACAGCCTCAAGCTGTGTGACCGGAGCCAACACTGCCTGAAGCTGGGAGTGAAGGGATGCCAACTCAGCCCGCATCCGAACACAGCAGTCGCAGTCCCAATTTGGTTTATCCCTAGTGTTTCACAGAGAAGTTATTTAACAATGTAAAATACTATTGGTACACTCTTTATTCATTTAACAATCCCAGACATTGCACATACTGCATCTACTACACACAAATTCTTCATACTGGCACTACACGCGCTATCAGCTAGCGACAAGGCCATAGCGACGATTCTATTTCCATTATGGGTGCCGCAGCATCCCACTAGCTAGCCTGAAAAACTGTCAGCGTTCCTCTGTGATGAATGCGATATTGAGCTCAGAAAGAAGAAAAGGTACTAGTATTACCTTTGAGTGTAAGTTTTTCCAGTAAAGGAAGAAAGAATCGAACGCCGATGTATAAAACTGCTTCAAAAGTCTGATTACTTTACATACAAGTTCATGTTTTAAATGTAACTTTAAGCATGTAAGGGAGAAGAAGTTTAGAAAAGGTTTGAAGTCATGCTTAAAGTTTGTTGTAAGTAGCTAAGTTTCCTTATTATAAGGTACTGGATGAATACTGTTCGGGTAATTTGCACTCCATTTTAAGCACAATCTAGTTTTTCGCGCATCTCAATGTTATGGCGTCACGTCTCCTGAGCTGTGTGTTGTATGATGACATACTTCGCAAGTCCGCTCAGTGATATGTGTGGATACTGCCTACAAAGTTTATTGGGTAAACAGTTAGTATTAAAGAAGTAATTTAGTAAGACATTGTAATACATGTTGAAGTTTACTGCGTGCCATTTTAAGCAAAAACTAACTTTTAATGAATTTAGATGTCCAATCTATGTATCATGCAATTATGTAGCTTTCCAGGTGCGTTCATTGTCATATGTTTGTAGTCTGCAAACTGTGTTGTGAATAGAGGAGGTAGTAAACAAGTTATTAATTAAAACGTCATGTCTAATGCTGGAGCTTCATTTCATGAACAGAGAACATGTAGTTAACGATAATATTTCTTGTTTCATCCTTTTTTGGGGGAGGTGAGCGAAAAGGAGTTCCGTTAAGTTTTGAAACTATATGTGAAGTTTGTTGCCAGCAGCTAAGTGCTGTCATCATCAAATACTGGATGAATAAAGTCTGGATATTTGCGTGCCTTAAGTTACGTAGCTTCAAAACAAACACACAGTTTCTAACAGCAATGTTTGTCTTAGCGTATTAAACTTTTAACGTAAGATTATGCTTCTTCAAGAATCGATAATGACAGCATTTTAATTTTTAAATTTGATCAACAATTACGCGAAATATTGCAAATCATATTTTTGTTGCCCCTGGAAGCCGTTTGTCAAGCAGCCTGCAACTACTGGAACTTGTTTGCGGAATAATCGCTCAGTAATGTAGATCTTTCAATGTACAGACTGTATTGTTCACCAGGTACCATTTAAATTATTGTTTTGCAAGGGGACATTGGGTTGTCTAGTCTGAATGAATTCTAATTGACCCTGTTACCTGACAACAGTTAATTAGACACCATCCAAAATACAGCATTAGGAATTCAATGAATACTAATTGAAACAAGAATCACAATAAATTCGGCTTGTTGCGTTGAAGTGAATCATAAGGCACCTGACAAAGTACGATAGCTCTAAAGTAAAACCTCGATACGTTTGAATAAGTGGTCTGGAGTAAGATTCGAATAATTGCCTATTAAAATAGAATGATTGCGGTAGCGAAGTTGTTCTATGATTGTCGTGATGTTAGTATAAAGGAAAGATAGTACTAGAAAAGGGAATGCGCTACACCTGTGCCCTGATATGGAAGCAAACTGGTCATATGAATTCGAGAGCAAGTCTCCAGAGCGAAGACTGATGCTGCTGAAACTCAACAGAAATAACGTAACTGTCCCTACGGACCATCTCGCTGTATTGGCTCGAGCTCACCATATCAGTCTGTATATGGAGGTTGAAGCGACTGCAAAATCAGTCGTTGGCGGTGCGCCAATGACCCTTGCCTGTGGCTAAGTTCGAGTCCCTCAGTTCATTTGCTTGACGTTGGACCATGGCAGTGACGATGGCCAACGGAGCAGAAGTCTGTTGGTGAAAGCTCCCGGAGATCGAGAAATCGAAGAGTCGCATTCCGAAAATCGAATCAATTTGTACCGCCTGATTCTTAAAAGCAAAACTCGTATTTCTGCATTTTGCGTTCTTTACTCTGTTCCGACTGGCTGGGCTATTCCGAGCGGCAACCAGTAAAACGATTCCTTAAAAGATCGTAGACCCCTTCCCTGAGGTTCTCTTCAGGCGATTAACCAGTAACGCGATCCCTAACATTTAGTATTGAAAAACAGGCACCTCACTCTATCACTTTCTGTGTCCAATGAAGTGGAACCTCGGTGGCACAGTGAAGTTCCCCTGTATGACTTCCAGCTTGTTTACAATAGCCAATCCTGTAATTTCTTATATTTCGTAAACATTTCGTTTTCGTGACCCTAACGTTTGGTGGTGTCCCACGCTTACAAATAGGTCCCAAACTGCGGTCTTTCAATCCGTTTTCTAGATGTTATACGTGGCGTACAGAGTGAAACAAAGAAACGTGGCATTCTACGTTTTGTTCACAATAGCTCCGTTTCCCGGACGTTGCTAAGAACAGCATTTCTCCTCTTTCCACCTTCGAGTCATAAAACTGTCGCTACTGGAGGTTTAATGCCATGGGAGACCATATCTGTGTTGCTTGTGGGGCGTTAGGCGTCCAGTTGTGCCAACTCGAATGCAAAGTCCGGTCAAGCAAGTGGCGTTGACTTGCGGCCTGTGCGCGCACCCTTCGGTGAATTCAGCTGGGGGTGGTCCCTCTATCTGGCTATGGAGCATTGCTACCCACCCGAAGGCTGGAAGCTCATCCCAATGTGCTTCCAAATAGCTTCATTCTTATATACAGCATGTCAATTCGAATAAAAATGTAAAGTAAGATAATTAACTACCGACAATCACTGCTATAAATATGCATTTCACATCTCGGTGCTGACTAAATATTCTGTTCTAATGGGTCCTTATACTCTGATTTTATGTTAGGTACGGGATACTTTAAAAAAAACGATTATCTAACAGTTTGTTTTAGTTCTCTTCAGTCTCCTATGGCAATTTATTGTATTTTTTTAGTCCGTGGTACAAAATGCTGTTTGGAGTTTCATGTTTATTTTTTCTTGCTAACTGTAAGGTCAGTCTAGCTCTTGTTCCATGCTCATGGACAGAGTTGTTTGTGCAGTAACTATCAATGTTATCTTTGATATGTACAACTGACTGATAAATGAACTCGTATGGGATATTTAAAAAATTCCACTGTTTTAAATGGATTTTTACAATGAGATAGATTATTTTTCTGATATTATTGTTATGGCTGTTTTCTGTAATTTGACTGCTGTGTTCACAGTCTGTGCATTTGTTTCCACAAAAGAATTCCGTAGCTATGAACTGACTGTACAGATGAATAGCATGTAGCTAAAAGACTCTGGCTGTGACACACTGACCGAAAGACTGTAAAATTATAACATGCTGATGACATTATGTCTGCAAGTGTCTTGGTTGGTTCACATCGTTGCAACTGAGAACCAGTATTCATTCCCAGAAACTTTGATTTGTCACGCATTCTGCAGAGATTCCATCTACATTTAATTTAACAGGCGCTGTCTCTCTACGAACTTAAATTCATGACATTCGTTTTCTTTATGTGCAGTGTCACTGTATTGTGTACCGAACAGTTGTTAACTTCTTCTGGTAAACCTTCCGGGATGTAAGGTCGTGGTCCATCAGTTGTTAACTTTGTTGAGGATTTCACTTTTTTTTACCTCTTTGTTTTCCCAGTGACTTTAATATTACTGCCATCAGCAAAGACAATTTCTTTCCATTACTAACACTACAGAAAAAGTTATTGACGTACATCGAGAACAGTAGTAGCCCTAATATGCTACCCTGAGGGATCATATCTTGATGTGTTTTGATTCAGATAAGTGTTTTAGTAAAAAGTTAGACTTATTTGAGGTATGTGTTATCTTTAGCCTTTGTATCATATCTAGTATCATCGGAACCAGTCATTAGCTACATCACCTTTTCCTAATACTTCTAGCCCATGTTTTAGAATCTTACGGTCAACAGTATCAAAACCACTAGGAAGGCATAATATTAAATTACCTGTGTGATAATTATCGCATAATATAAGGTATGACAAAATAAAAAACTACAGTGGTATCTTTTGGTTTCCGTTAACGAAATTTAAAATGAAAGATAGCGATGTACACTTTCTGGTCAACGCTTTGTACGATAATCCATTGTCATTCCAGCATGTTTGTATAATCTACTACGAAGCGAGAATACATGTCAGTACTTGTGGTGGAATGCTCACAGAATTAGGGCGTTAAGCCTTCTACATCCTAAATGGATTTGGACAAGTTATGCTGCTGCAACTGGTTTTTGTTATTTCGGTACGTTTTAGTTCCACACTCATCCAAAAACACGGATGTAACAGTACACTCAATATTTACTCATTAAGACTATCCAGTGCGCAGAGTAAACAACGCAGCGTCTTGATATCGCTGGAGGATAAGAGTAATCTGAGTTTTCGTGTTTCGAAAGTACTCAAAATTCAGTCGCCTTTTCTTTGAAGAATCGGAACAAGACAAATAAATAGGTAAGAGTGTTGCTGAAGAAGTGGATTTGCCTGTAGAACGAATGAAAGAGAAAGATAAAAAGAAAATATATTTCAAAATGCACCATCTGTATCATAGAACAATTACATGCGTCGTAAGGTACACAGTAAAAATTCAGTGTGTTTGGTTCCTGTGAGTTCTACGAGTAGCTACATTTCATAGTCTTTAAAACAGCATCTGAGACCTTGATAAAAGACTCCTACATAACCGAAGTTACACTCCAAAAATCGGTTTTAGACCCGTTATGTTTAAAAATACTAAAGGTATAGCTATGAGGTACTGTTGAAACAAATTAATACTGGCCGGTTTGTAAAACGATGTGTTGTCCATTTTTAATAACAGAATTTCCTCATAGAATGAGAACGTGATTTCCGGTGACCGGTTGTCATGGAGGTAAGAAAAAGGGAGATGGCCCAGTTGTTTAGAAGACAGAGTGGGTGAGACCTGCCGTCATCTTAAATAGCCCAAAACATTAGCAGACTACTATTTGCGATTGCTTCTTGCTTATTGTTTCTGTCATGATCATGCAAGAACTGTTTTAAATACTAAAAATAACGTGTTGTAAGGAGGGTAATTTCGAACGTTCTTGAAAATCTACGAGGGTTATTCCAAAAGTAAGGTCCGATTGATTGCCAAATTGAAACCACAGTGAACATCAGAAATGTTTTACTTGTAACAATTAGCTACACCTTTCAGCTACTTCTCTACGTAGTCGCCGTTCTGACTTACACTTTTGTCATAGCGTTGTACCAACTTTTCAATAGCCTCATCATAGAAGGCAGCCGCCAGTGCTTTCCGCCAATTCTCCACGCTGGCTTACACCTCGTTGTCTGTGTCAAAATGTTGTCTTCAAAGACAGCGGTTCATGTGACCAGAGATGAAACTCAGGGGGAGACAATTGCGGACTGTATTGTGGGTAATCTCACATTTCCATTTGAAAACGATGCAGGAGCATCTTCATTGCCCCTGCAGAATGCGGCTGAGAATGGTCGTGAAGACGAAACAGCACGACAGTTATGTAATGTTGGCTGCATAGCTTCAGGCGAAATTTCTCACCAGGCCCTCGTACTTGGCGGCAGACACTATTTTCTAGACATCTTTACGCACTCACTGCGAGCTCAGAAATGAGAAGAGCGACGTGATGCTAACTGGGGTTATACTAGAGACACTACCCAACACAACTGTGCAAAGCTTTATCGGATTTTCATAGTCGTTTCCATTTCGCGACCGATCGGACCTTACTTTTGGAATAACCCTCGTATTTACTCTAGCAATACGGCACATATGGTGTTGTTTACGTAACTTGGTTTTTGTTGATATATTTCGAGTGACCATGAAGAGAAGGATGTGGTGTGAGAAAGCTGCTTTCGTAATGCATTTTATTCCACGTTTGCTGTATTTGTATCAGTAGCAAATGAAGCTAAAATTCCGAAACCAACGCTTGTTTGCTTACTGGTACTGCTTCTTGTTCGTCATATTTTTAGCTTTCTGTTCGTATGTACAACATTTTTAATCTCCATGATTGTAAAAAACTTACCTAGCTATTCTTTTTTTACCCCATAAACGGATGCAATGAGGAAAGGGGCAATGCATGCTGTCCTTTCTCGTGCATGTCAACAAAGTAAACGGTTATTGAAGTGTGAAAGAAACAGAACTCTCCATGCAGAATAGAGTTCTTGTATTATTAGGCTGTCAGTGCATTAGTCCGTAATTTACACATCTTCACACTTTGAAATTTTACCTACGGTGCGTAATTCAGTGTGTGACCAATAATAGCCAATAATAGCGATTTACAGGTTAAATAAACGATGTAATTTGTTAAATATCTTCCAGCACTGTCAGTGCTATAAATGAGATTAAGGGAATGGTCTCAATCGCTGAAGACCGCGAGAAATGGATATTTTGCTTTGAAATGTATGTAAGTAATTTTTTTAGTAATGATAGCCTAACCTGTGTAACATGTATATCTACCTTTCCAACCGCAGACTGCTTCTTTTCCCGGAATGTTTCTCGCCAGTAACTCTGTCAGTTTTTCAGGAATAACAAAACATAGCACAATAGAAATGTGCGTCGACTTTGATCATCCGTTTGATTTTAGTTTTGTTTTTCATATTGAGGTTATCAAAGTATATAAGCCTATTCTATACTTTGTGATATACCAGTAATTAGTTACCTAAGTCAGTTTCACGTTTCATGTTTAATTTCCACAATAAGTCATAATGATGTAGAATGAGTCATTATATATTAACAATATTTTTTTCGTAAATATGCCTCTTTGCTGATCATATATTAGCCGCGCGAGATTAGCCGAGCGGTCTAGAGCGCTGCAGTCATGGGCTCTGCGGCTGGTACTGGCGGAGGTTCGAGTCCTCCCTCGGGCATGGGTGTGTGTATTTGTCCTTAAGATAATTTAGGTTATGTAGTGTGTAAGCTTAGGGACTGATGACCTTAGCAGTTAAGTCCCATAAGATTTCACACACATTTGAACATTTTTTTGATCATTTAATGTTTATTCCCCTTTTGAATTAAGGGCGGACAGACGTTAGTCCGTAATTACCACCCATCGACATGTACACGTTACAGAAATAGATAATCTGGGGAATGGAAGCTGTCAAAGAGAAATGTTTTCATTTTAATTTCAAATTTTACTTTGCTGTCTGTCAGATATCTTTCATCAGTCGGAAAGTCATCAGAACTTTTTGTTGTAGCACTGTGAATCCCTGATTGTGGTGTATATGCGTCATTTTTTTCTGACATCCTAATTGTGCACATCACTGATCATTTTTCCTGTTGTAGTTCGGTGCAGTAATTACAACAAACTTCATGAGGGAATAACTGTACTGTGAAACAGATGAATTGTTACTCACTCCGAGCGTGTTCACATACGTTTTCAGCCTAAGTCTCCTTCAGAAAGGAAGCGAAGCATACTGACACATACATACACTCATACACAGAACACAGATACACAGACATACACACAGAGCACACAGACGCACACACACACACACACACACACACACACACACACACACACACACACATGATTGTTGCCTCAGGCTCTTCTAGCCAGAGGGAGGATATGTAAGCAATGAATAATTATCGGAGGGAGCAATTTAGGGCATGAGATGGTGCCCCGACGATCAGTGGGGTTACGTAACCGTGTGTTGTGTAGAGAAGAGACCGTTGATACAGGATGTCGGATCGTTTGCGATTAGGAAGGCAATGAACACACGCTGAAAGAAGGGAAAGATCGGAAATTGAATGCAGGAAAGCAAATATAAAATTAAATATACATCCACATCTACATTCATACTCCGCAAGCCACCTGACGGTGTGTGGCGGAGGGCATCTTGAGTACCTCTATCGGTTCTCACTTCTATTCCAGTCTCGTATTGTTCGTGGAAAGAAAGATTGTCGGTATGCCTCTGTGTGGGTTCTAATCTCTCTGATTTTATCCTCATGGTCTCTTCGCGAGATATACGTAGGAGGGAGCAATATACTGCTTGACGCCTCGGTGAAGGTATGTTCTCGAAACTTCAACAACAGCCTGTACCGAGCTACTGAGCGTCTCTCCTGCACAGTCTTCCACTGGAGTTTATCTGTCATCTCCGTAACGCTTTCACGGTTACTGAATGATACTGTAACGAAGCGCGCTGGTCTCCGTTGGATATTCTCTATCTCTTCTGTCAACCCTATCTGGTACGGATCCCACACTGGTGAGCAATATTCAAGCAGTGGGCGAACAAGTGTACTATAACCTACTTCCTTTGTTTTCGGATTTCATTCACTTAGGATTCTTCCAATGAATCTCAGTCTGGCATCTGCTTTACCGACAATCAACATTATATGATCATTCCATTTTAAATCACTCCTAATGCGTACTCTCAGACAATTTATGGAATTAACTGCTTCCAGTTGCTGACCTGCTATATTGTAGCTAAATGATAAGGGATCTTTCTTGCTATGTATTCGAAGCACATTACACTTGTCTACATTGAGATTCAACTGCCATTCGCTGCACCATGCGTCAATTCGTTGCAGATCCTTCTGCATTTCAGTACAATTTTCCATTGTTACAACCACTGGATACACCAGAGTATCATCCGAAAAAAGCGTCAGTGAACTTCCGATGTTATCCACAAGGTCCTTTATGTATATTGTGAATAGCAACGGTCCTAAGTAAGAGCATATGGACTATCAGATCAACTGTGTGATTGGATTGAAGAGTTCCTAGATAACACAACGCAGCATGTCATTTTTGCTATAGCAACGGTCCTACGACACTCCCCTGCGGCACACGCGAAATCACTCTTACTTCGGAAGACTTCTCTCCATTAAAAATGACATGCTGCGTTATGTTATCTAGGAACTCTTCAATCCAATCACACAGTTGGTCTGATAGTCCATATGCTCTTACTTTGTTCATTAAACGACTGTGGGGAACTGTATCGAACGCCTTGCGGAAGTCAAGAAACACGGCATCTACCTGGGAACTCATGTCTATGGCCCTCTGAGTCTCGTGGACGAATAGCGCTAGCTGGATTTCACACTATTGTCTTTTTCGAAGCGCATGCTGATACCTACAGAGCAGATTTCTAGTCTTCAGAAAAGTCATTATACTCGAATATAATACGTGTTCCAAAATTCTACAACTGATCGACGTTAGAGATATAGGTCAATAGTTCTGCACATCTGTTCGACGTCCCTTCTTGAAAACGAGGATGACCTGTGCCCTTTTCCAATCCTTTGGAACGCTACGCTGTTCTAGAGACGTACGGTACATCGCTGCAAGAAGGGGGGTAAGTTCCTTCGCGTACTCTGTGCAAAATCGAACTGGTATCCCATCAGGTCCAGCGGCCTTTCCTCTTTTGAGCGATTTTAGTTGTTTTTCTATCCCTCTGTCGTCTATTTCGATATCTACCATTTTTTCGTCTGTGCGACAATGTAGAGAAAGAACTGCAGCACAGTCTTTCTCTGTGAAACACCTTTGGAAAAAGACATTTAGTATTTCGGCCTTCTGACATCCACCGTTTCAGTACCATTTTGGTCACAGAGTGTCTGGACATTTTGTTTTGATCCACCTACCCCTTTGACATAAGACCAAAATTTCTTATGATTTTCTGCCAAGTCAGTACATAGAACTTTACTTTCGAATTCATTGAACTCATCTCGCATAGCACTCCTCTCGCTACATTTCGCTTCGTGTAATTTTTGTTTGTCTACAAGACTTTGGCTATATTTATGTTTGCTTTGAAGTTCCCTTTGCTTACGCGGCAGTTTCCTAACTCGGTTGTTGTACCACGGTTGCTCTTTTCCATCTCTTACGGGCTTGCTGGGCACATACTCATCTAATGCATATTGTACGATGGTTTTGAACCTGGTCCACTGATCCTCAACACTATCTGTACGTGAGACAAAACTTTTGTGTTGAGCCATCACGTACTCTGAAATCTGCTTTTTGTCGCTTTTGCTAAACAGAAAACACTGCCTACCTTTTTTAATATTTCTATTTACGGCTGAAATCATCGATGGAGTAACCGCTTTATGATCGCTGATTCCCTGTTATGCGTTAACTATTTCAAATAGTTCCGGTCTGTTTGTCACCAGAAGGTCTAATATGTTATACCCACGAGTCGGTTCTCAATTTAACAGCTCAAGGTAGTTTTCAGATAATGCACTTAAAAAAATTTCACTGGATTCTTTGTCCCTGCCACCCGTTATAAACGTTTGAGTCTCCCAGTCTATATCCGGCAAATTAAAATCTCCACCCAGAACTATAAAATGGTGGGCAAATGTACTCGAAATATTTTCCAAATTTTCCTTCAGGTGGTCTGCCATAACAGCTGCTGAGCCAGGGTGCCTATAGAGACATCCAATTACCATGTTTGAGCCTGCTTTAACCGTGACCTTCACCCAAATTATTTCACATTTCGGACCCCCGTCAATTTCCTTTGATACTACTGCACTTTTTATCGCTGTAAACACGCCTCCCCCTTCACTGTCCAGCCTGTCTTTGCGGTGTACATTTCAATCTGAGTTTAGAATTTCATTACTGTTTACATCTGGTTTTAGCCAAGTTTCTGTCCCTAGTACTATGTGGGCGTTGTGACCGTTTATTAATGAGAATAGTTCCGGGATCTTTCTATTGATGCTCCTGCAGTTTACTATTGCCACATTAGTATTGTTATTCCCTGTTAGAAATAAAACCACTACAGTCAAAGTAAGCAGTGCAACCAATACCCATGCATACAGAAGAAAATATTGCTTGAACAGTTCCATTTACGAATGAAATGTGATTCCTTTAAACTGTAGATTAAGTTCGGATCAATTACTACACCCATAAACATTGGAAGCTTGCATTTTTGATGAAACAACTACATCTCCAAACAACCAGAGCATCGAACACTGTAAAACTAGGCACGGGCACGCCAGAGCGACGTCACGAGGAAGTATCACCGCGGTGATTCATGGAGGTATGAATGCGGTGAACCTAATGTTTTGGGTTACGTAAGATTTTTTACCTCCATGCTTGTTTTGCTAATTTTCCAGAGATAGTCTCAAAGTTAACGTTTCTTTGTTTCGATTGCATCAGAGATATGTTTAGCTTTCTTCAGAACACTTGACTACCGCTTGCACAACAACATTTGAGTTAACGTTAAGCTGTCTTTCGTGGAAGAAATTGTAAGTACGACTTTAAATTAGTTTTATTAATATTTCACTGTATAAAATTCAATTTCATTGAAAGTATTTGGCAGTGAGGGTGCTAGTAACATTTGAAAACGTGACCTGTCTCTGCTGCATGTGAGAACTTTCCACATCACGTAATATGTATCTGCTCTTGTAACTTAATAGCAGAATGATTCTTTTGTATATTAGTAGTAACCCAAGAAACAGGATGTAAAACTATAGTTGACGCATTAATATTAAGATAAAGGATATATAACATTTTAGTAATGTTTTAGTGTACGAAGCACCATGAGCACTGATAGAAATAACTTGCAGTTCCATCAAATACGTAACAAAATCAATATAATACTCGTATATTGTTTACTCTATACTTTGCGCCTTTTGTGAGACTGAATGTGTGAAAATTTGGATAGAACCAGTAGCGTACTCATGTGTTCCGCACAGCGATGTTGTCAGCCCTTGTCGTGCGGTATCTTTGGAACGAAAGAGGTTGTGCCAGCTGCTCGTTCTACGCAGATAATGAGTCAGTAGCAGACGACGTGTTCACAAGCAATACACAAAGAAATATCACACTCTAACGAGAACGCACCCGGCCTCTGAAATTGTACCACATTTGAAAGAAAGAATGAAATATTTGTGTCAGGGAAAATAATAAATCTAATAGCTTCTCGTTTCACTCTCAGAATTTAAACTTTCTACCAACTCGGAACCTAAGGAGAACCTCGTAATTCGTGATATAGTCGAATAAACAGTGAACTAATTGAAACGATCAAGATTATACATTTAATTACTGCTCGTTTCACTATCAGCAGTTTAAGTTGTGTTTTGGGTCCCAAACTAAACGTAACGTCGTAACTGTTAACATCTTCGGAAAAAAACAATAGAATAATTGTGTGAACGAAGATTGTTAATGTAATTACTCTCTCTTTCACTCGTACCAATTTTTCCTGTGCTAGTAGACCCCAGTCTAGCTATAACCTCGTAATTCATGACAAGTTTAAAGAAAATGTGAAATATTAGTAACAACGAAAATCATTAATTTAATTACTGCTCATTTAAGTTCCTAATATTTAACCTTGTTGTTGGGGCAGAATCTAACGACACCTTCGAGCTCGTGACATGTTCGCCATAAACTGTGAAATATTTTTGACAGCAAAAAATTATTCTAATAGCGCTCGTTTCATTCGCATGCGATGTTAGAGCCTAAACTAACCACAGCTTACTAATCCTTAATATGTTCGGGAAAATGTAATCAAATATTTCTGGCAGGGGAAGTTATTAATTCAGTTTTCGTGAGTCAGATTGTAACAGCCCAACCCAATCTAACCTAGACCTCAGACTAAGTTGACCTCAGACTAAGTTACAGATCAGTCTGCCACCTTCTTCTTCTTCTTCTTCTTCTTCTTCTTCTTCTGCTTTTACTGCCTCATTGGACCACTTCAGTCAATCATTTCTGGTCCTCTTCTTTGGTATTTTCCCCTTCCGAGTGGTCCAGTATCTCTTCATTCGTTCCGATGCTTTTCGTCGTTCCTTATCTGTAAATACCCTTTTCATTGTATGTCGTTTGTCAATTTTTGGTTTAAATCTTATTTCTGTGTCCTTCAACTTCTTTAAATTTGGCGTTTCGTTCTGCAAATCATCCAGAGTTATTTCCAGTTCTTCCATATCCTCTCTTATTTCCTTAAGCCATCCTCCTTGTTGTTTCAAATTCCAGAGTTTCTCAATAATTTTCCTTGATAATCTGGTTTCTGGTGTCTTCAGAATGTGACCACAAAAAGAGATCCTTTTCTTTCGTATAGTATCAGTGATGGGCTCCAGTTCTCTGTATACCACTTCATTTGGAACTATCCGCCATTGCCCAGCTTTTTGATATTTCTTATTTATGCATGTTCTAGCAATTCTTCTCTCTACTTTTAAAATTTTGTCAATTCTGTTTTTCTGGGTGACTTTAAAAAGAGTTTCACTTCCGTATGTAACCTCTGGTTGAACCACGGTCTTGTAATGTTTTAATTTTGTTTTAATTAATAGACATTTTTTATTGTACGTAGACCATGTTAGTTTTTGAGCTTTTATCATTTTATTAGTTCTTGCCCGCCATGCAGGTTTCTCGTCCAATTTATGTGTTATAATTTCACCCAGGTATTTAAATTGTTTCACTATTTTAATTTCCCTATTATTCATTGTGACGTGATCTATTACAAGTGGATCCGTTACCATTATTTCAGTATTTTCAAATGATATCTGGAGTCCTAATTTTTGTGCTATATTTTGTAAGCTTGTTATTTGTTTCGTGGCTTCCTGAATATTATTAGCTAGTAATGCTAGGTCATCAGCAAATCCCAAGCAATTTAGGTTTATTTTATCTTTCTTAGTTCCAATTTTAATATTCATAGGATTTTCCTTGTACCATTCTCTCATTACATATTCAAGAGCACAATTGAATAGCAATGGTGATAAACAATGTCCCTGTCTCAACCCTGTTTTAATTGTAAATGGTTCAGATATTTCTCCTCTAAATTTTACTTTGGATTTGGTGTTTGTTAAGGTTAACTGTATCATTTTTATTAATTTAGGATGAAGTCCAAAATTCCTTAATATTTTCATCATTGAAGATCTATGGATGCAATCATACGCCTTTTTGAAATCTACAAAGGTTATGACTAGTTGTTTTTGCCTTCTTTTGTAGACATCCATAACTAACTTCAAGGTGATTATCTGTTCTGGGCAGCTTCTCCAGGATCTAAATCCTCCTTGATATTCTCCCAGTTCCAGTTCTAGTTGATCTTTACAGCGGTTGTATAGTATTCTTGACATGATCTTATACGTTCAGTCCAAAAGGGAAATTCCTCTATAGTTGTCTGGATTTGATTTTTCTCCTTTCTTATGTAATGGATGTATTATAGCAGTAGTCCAATTTTCTGGTAATTTCTCTTCATTCCAGATTTTTACTATGCATTGGTGTAATGCTATCTTTACTGGTTCTGCTGCATATTTCCAAAGTTCAGCAAACGTTTGATCTTCTCCACTTGCTTTGTAGTTTTTGAGTTATTTCAAAGCTCTGTAGACCTCATTAATTGTAGGTGGATTTATATTTTCTGCTGGAGTTTTAATTGGGGTTTCTGTGTTTATCCGAAGAAGTTCTGGGGGATCTTCACAATTTAGTAACTTGTTAAATGTTTCTGCTAGAATTTCTGTATTTTTACTGTTGCTATGGGCTAGGTTATTATCTTTATCTTTTAACATTAATGTTGGAGGATCATGTCTTTGTAATTGTCTGCCAAATATTTTGTAATAGTCTTTCACTATTTGTTTCTATCATTAGAAGTATATCTTTTTGGTACTGACGTTTAACTCTCCTTATTATTTTTTGTGTTGTCTTCCTTTGTTTTGTGAGTTCCAAATATGATTTTTCTGTTTTTTCATTTTGATGCCTTAACCAGGCTTGGTGTCGATTCAACACTGCTTCATCAGATTCATCGTTCCACCACTGGTGTTTTTCCTTGGATTTATAGGTGCAACTTGTTCAGCTATTTGTTTCAATTTATGAATTATTTCTTCCAGATCATCTGTTATTTTTATATCCCTGGTTTGTGCTTCATAATCCTCATTTTGTATCAGTTTATGAGGGTCATAGGTTCTCTTCTTCTTCTGGTGGGATTTTTTCTTCGCTAATGGGGTTAATTTAATTTTTATTTTTATCATGTAATGATCTGATCCGGTATCTGTCCCTCTCAGTACTTTCACATTGTAAATTTCCTTGTGGTAATTCTTATCCATGCAGACATGGTCCAGTTGCCATTCACCTTTTTTCCAGTCTGGATGTTTCCAAGTTTTTAGTTTACTTGGTCTTCTCTTAAAATACGTCGACTTTGAGATCATGTCATGGTTTCAGCAAAATTTCACTAGTCTTATGCCATTTTTGTTTGTTCTTCTTTGTGCTGTCCATTTCCCTATTATGTCTCTATATCTCTTTTCACTTCCTAACTGGGCATTGAAGCCTCCAATTAAAATTTTGATGTGATTTTTATTAATGTTATTCGTCGTTTGATCTAAGAGCTCCCAAAATTTTTCTACCTCTTCTCTGTGTTCTTTTTTATTATTTTTATCATTTGTTGGGGCATGGGCATTTATTATTGTGTACATTTTATTTGCAGTCTGCCACCATAGTCTCATATTTTAACTTACAGATTCGTTGGCTTCACGAACTCACTATCAAACTGACACATTCCAACCTAACCTAGACGTCGGGTTACGGTACTGATCATTATTTCATCACAAACAGGTGTCCCATTTCAGATTCGTTGACTTCGTCAACTCACAAGCAGACTGTCACAACACAACCTGCCCTATACCTCAGGCTATACTACTGATGTCTGACTCCAAAAGCAGGTTTTCTAGCTTTCAGATTCGTTGGCTTCGTCAACTCATAACCAACCTATTACATCCCAACTTCACCTAGACCACGGGCTAAGCTACGGATCAGTCTATAACTATAAGAAGGTTTTTTCAGTTTTGAGATTCTTTGGCTTCGTCAACGGACAAGTAGACTTTGGCATCTGAATTTAACCAAAACCTCGTAAATAGTGACAACTGCGAAATATGTACAGTATTTGTGGCAACCAGTAATATTAATAGATCTGCTGCTCATGTAGGAATAACAATTACGAATGAAAAAAAAAACTGGGAACAATTATTTATTAGGATCGTTAAGCAGCCTGCAAAAAACGTGAAAACAAAAATTATTCGTTCTGGCTCTGTTTCCTCCACGCATATTCAAAGAGGTGGCGGCCAAAAAAGGCTTCCTCCATCTTTTGCCATGCAGAGACCATTGGACAGCAGCCAGTTGGCCTTCTGTGGTATTTGTACGGATACTCAAAACTCTACTTATGATTCACGGCAAGATGTTTGAAACCTTCATCTTTGAGGCAATATCGTTTCTAAAACGGTCTAATATTATTGTTGTGCATGGCGAAATGTTGTCTTGAATAATTTTCAGTAGAGCAGCTTTTGATTACCGAGGCGCAACGCAACAGAGCAGGTTTTGGTTTCCGAGGCACAACGCGGGAAGAAAAGCCGCGGTACCATCATGTCTGGACACCCACTAACACTCCTCATCTTTTGTTTTTGCCTCCTTTTCCAAGCTTCCTTTTTGCCAAACTGAGTCTCATCACTCTCGACAGCTTCTATTTCTTACCCAAGTTATTCATCCTATCTTACGCACACTTCGGCACAAACTTCTTTACAAACTTACCTCCAGTCGTCCACAGTTCACTTAGCTAAGTAAAGTTCTCGTTATATAAATTGGGATTTGCACTTATAAACACACAATAAGTACCAATTTTTATCTTGCTTCCAGAATCGCTTAGGACAGAATATTTCGAAATAGCTGCGGCTTTTCCTGCACTTCCAGACAATTCCATCGACAGAAACATTTTACTCTTTCAGAGGCATTTCTCGACCACATTTAATTTCTCGGGAATTAAACCACGAGACATGCATCACCGGATCACTTCGCCGTGGAAAACCAAATCATTTAGATTACTCCACTTCATAGAAAGCCCTGCCCTAATCACAGGAAAATATCACGCGTAACTTACGAACAGACTGTGATAAACGATGAGCAAGACAACGGATTCTGTCTTGGTGCTAAAAGTAGGTTGCCACTTTTCTCTCCTGTCACTGATTAAGTGAAGGTATCATCCCACTGGCTACGTGTGTACAGAAAATATGTATTTAAATAACTGGGATATCAGTGTCAGGAAAACAAAACACACTCCTGGAAATTGAAATAAGAACACCGTGAATTCATTGTCCCAGGAAGGGGAAACTTTATTGACACATTCCTGGGCTCAGATACATCACATGATCACACTGACAGAACCACAGGCACATAGACACAGGCAACAGAGCATGCACAATGTCGGCACTAGTACACTGTATATCCACCTTTCGCAGCAATGCAAGCTGCTATTCTCCCATGGAGACGATCGTAGAGATGCTGGATGTAGTCCTGTGGAACGGCTTGCCATGCCATTTCCACCTGGCGCCTCAGTTGGACCAGCGTTCGTGCTGGATGTGCAGACCGCGTGAGACGACGCTTCATCCACTCCCAAACATGCTCAATGGGGGACAGATCCGGAGATCTTGCTGGCCAGGGTAGTTGATTTACACCTTCTAGAGCACGTTGGGTGGCACGGGATACATGCGGACGTGCATTGTCCTGTTGGAACAGCAAGTTCCCTTGCCGGTCTAGGAATGGTAGAACGATGGGTTCGATGACGGTTTGGATGTACCGTGCACTATTCAGTGTCCCCTCGACGATCACCAGTGGTGTACGGCCAGTGTAGGAGATTGCTCCCCACACCATGATGCCGGGTGTTGGCCCTGTGTGCCTCGGTCGTATGCAGTCCTGATTGTGGCGCTCACCTGCACGGCGTCAAACACGCATACGACCATCATTGGCACCAAGGCAGAAGCGACTCTCATCGCTGAAGACGACACGTCTCCATTCGTCCCTCCATTCACGCCTGTCGCGACACCACTGGAGGCGGGCTGCACGATGTTGGGGCGTGAGCGGAAGACGGCCTAACGGTGTGCGGGACCGTAGCCCAGCTTCATGGAGACGGTTGCGAATGGTCCTCGCCGATACCCCAGGAGCAACAGTTTCTCTAATTTGCTGGGAAGTGGCGGTGCAGTCCCCTACGGCACTGCGTAGGATCCTACGGTCTTGGCGTGCATCCGTGCGTCGCTGCGGTCCAGTCCCAGGTCGACGGGCACGTGCACCTTCCGCCGGCCACTGGCGACAACATCGATGTACTGTGGAGACCTCACGCCCCACGTGTTGAGCAATTCGGCGGTACGTCCACCCGGCCTCCCACATGCCCACTATACGCCCTCGCTCAAAGTCCGTCAACTGCACATACGGTTCACGTCCACGCTGTCGCGGCATGCTACCAGTGTTAAAGACTGCGATGGAGCTCCGTATGCCACGGCAAACTGGCTGACACTGACGGCGGCGGTGCACAAATGCTGCGCAGCTAACGCCATTCGACGGCCAACACCGCGGTTCCTGGTGTGTCCGCTGTGCCGTGCGTGTGATCATTGCTTGTACAGCCCTCTCGCAGTGTCCGGAGCAACTATGGTGGGTCTGACACACCGGTGTCAATGTGTTCTTTTTTCCATTTTCAGGAGTGTATTAAGTAATTAAGATGTAAAACAACTAAATTTGTTATTTTTTCTTAGCTCGTTTGATATGGCGTTCAACGCACTAACAAAGAATTTCAACAACAAAGAAGAAATGGAAACAAGAGCAGTTAAATAAAAAAGCCGGAATATTCTAGCAATATCAAGAAACTAGTATAAAATACAATTTGAACAGACTAGTGTCAGTAAGCGTTCCATAGCATGAACAAGAACATAAATAATGTTGTATCCAACTGTTTCGAACAGGTAAAAAAATTTTTACTCGTTTCTGGAAATATATATTTCTAAAGTCTTGTCGGAATCTGAAATTGGCTACGTTAATCGTTTTGAAATAAATTTACCCTACTGTGATGTAGCGTACATTTCACAAATATGTTATTTTCATTTATGCTCTCAAGCACGTGAGTCGAAATGATGACAGAATTTCTCATACGTAGCTCAAAAGTGCTGCCTTTCTCACTTCTGGTACATTAAATTTTTAATTCGTATTCGTGTTCATCGAAGTGAACTGAATATCCATTGACTTAGCTCGAGCTCGTTCGACTTTAGAAGCCTTACCTTTACAAAACTCTCATCGCATGGTCCATTCCATAAATCTAGCTCGAATAATGTAAATCCTGAATAAATCATAGCGTTTCACCACAAGCCTTGTCATCAACATTGCATTTAAAATTGCTGCCGGTTTTCATGTCTTTTTACAAATTCACTGTTTTTAATTGGCATTGCATTCCTTTTAATGCAAGTCTTGCATAAATTTCATAGTTTTGTTCCTAGCAGTGGAGTTAGCTAGTTTATATTTTCTTACGCTCATCTACAGTTTTAATGTCGTGGTCAAAATAGTGTTAATTGCGGTTATTATGTGATTACAGGAAGTCCGATCCTAAGTGTGTTGGATATTAATTAGTGAACCTAAATGAAAAATAGCTTGGTACTCTTTTCCTAAATTAAATTAGCATTAGATCACTTCTTCCTCTTCAGTTCAAGTTTTGTCCTGTCTTTATGAGATACATTACATTCCTAAATGTGAGAGTATCTACTTTACTTCTTACATTCCCACACAGGAACCAGAAGAAAAGCTGTTTGTCTGTATTAGATTTTAGATTAGATTAGATGAGATTAGTACTTGTTCCACAGATCATGAATACAACACTTCGTAATGATGTGGAACGTGTCAGGTTAATAAAAGGTGTCTATACCTTGGTGGTGGTGTGGAAATTACCCACTTACTATGTCCAAAAATTCATGTAATCAGTAGAAGGAGTTTCCATTCAAAAATTCATTTAATTTCCTTTTCAATGCTATATGGCTATCTGTCTCACTTTTGATGCTACTAGGTAAGTGACCAAAGACTTTTGTGACAGCATAATTTACGCCTTGAGTAGTGAAGATCATCCTTTCTCCTAGTGTTGTAGCCATGTACACTGCTATTACTTCTGAATTCGTTTGGATTGTTAATAAAAAATTTCAAGTGAATACATATCTATATATTGTGAGGCTACGGTGGAGATCCCAAGCTGTTTAAATAAGTGTCTGCAGGATGATCTTGGATGAGCTCCAGCAATTATTCTGATTACACCTTTTGTGCAATGAACACTCTTTTACTCGATGATGAGTTACCCCAGAATACGATGCCATACGAAAGTAGAGAATGATAATAGGAGTGGTAAAGAAATTTACTGAGATGTATATCGCCAAAACTTGCAATGACCCTAAAAGCATAAGTAGCTGAACTCAAACGTTTCTGCAGATCTTCAGTATGTTTTTTCCAGTTCAGCCCCCCATCAATGCATACACATAGAAATTTTGAATATTCTACCTTAGCTACCGATTTATGAGCGAAGTCTATATTTATTAATGGTGTCATTCCACTTACTGTGTGGAACTGTAGGCTATATACTGTGTTTTGTCAAAGTATAATCAGAACCCATTTGCAGAGAACCACTAAATGATTTTCTGAAAAACATTCCTTACAAATTCATCAGTTAATTCTTGTCTGTTAGGTGTGATAGCTATACTTGTATCATCGGCAAAAAGTACCAGCTTTGCATCTTCGTGAATATAGAATGGCAAGTCATTAATATATATTAAGAACAGCAGAGGACTGAAGACCGAACCTTGCGGCACCCCATTCTTGATTGTTACCCAGTTTCAAAAATCACCAGTATTTTGCATATTACGTCAAAGTCAATTTGACAAAAGCTGTAACTCCAATTTGAGTTAAAACTTTAATATTATTTACTCATTCAAATGCCATTGACTGATCACAATGTATACCAGAAACCTGTAATTTATTGCCTAATGATCTAACCTAATTTGCATTGTACCTGCAAACAGTCTTCTCAATATAAAAAATGTATAAATAAAAACTGTAGCTGTTGGAAGTATTTTATTCATTTTTATGAGGTAAATAAATCATTTATGTACCGGTATTCAGTTTTTCTAAAAATTGTTAGAATGCAGGCAAAAAATGCAATTAACAGAAAAGTTTACATTATTTCTATGTTCTCTTTTTTTATATACTGGTGCTTAGTTTTGGTGTATTTCAGTCAATCAGGAAACGTTCCAATTATAAGTAATGAGTTTCACGACCAGCTGAAAGTTACTAAACTTACAAAACAGTCAGTAAATAACTTAGCTATTTTTTTTTATTCTTCTGGTCTAGTGTAATGCATATTCATGTTACTGACATCATCTATATATACTGGTTCCAGATATTCCATTTTAGTATTTACTGAATCTGAAGACCTAATCTTATGTTATTAGTATAAAGTTCTAAATGAGCATCTTCGTGACACTACACATACCTGTTAACGAAATATGTCCACTCTTAGAGCTAACTGCTCTTTGACCCTAGATCTACAAGTCTCATTCTCCACTGTGTTCCATATTGTCTTTATCTTGTTGCCTGAAATATTTGTTCTTTCCTCGAAATACATTTCTCGTTGTGTGGATTACTTTGCTCAATACTCTCCTACTTTTTTTAATCTACTGTACCAACATTCCATCTGTTCTAGGGTGACTGTCTTTTCCCTACTTCACTACTGGAGATTTTTTTTAGACATCCCGGATGACGTGCATCTAGCACAAAAGAACTTCCACCTGTGTTTCAGATTTTATTCTGTCATTATGAAATAATAACGTGCAGACATGTAAATATACTTAACTTCGTACATTCCCGTTCAGAAACTAAAGATTATATTGCTTATTCTCTCAGCCTTGGGTACAATACTTTTCAAATAAGGGGACAAAATTAACAGTAAATGTGTCATATCCTTTACTGATGTTATGAATATTGCAGAAACCTTTTCATTTCATGTATCTGAGCAGTAGCTCCTAAACTCAGATTTAGTAGTGACACTGATCGGTGTTAACTATTAACGAATGGAACTCTTTGGTACCAGATTTGTTACACAATGTGGTTCATTAGATTTGTCTTTGAAGATGTAACCAATGGACGTCTAAGAGCAGTTAGCCTCACTATTTAGAAATTTACACTATGATGGACCTTGAGTGATAAGCAAATTCACTGCAATAAATTATTAGTGGAATAGCTATAAAAGATGTGTATTACGAGTACGAGCAACAACAGTATATTTTTGTTTTAAGTACTTAATATGTGAATAATTAATAGAATAACATTTCTCATAAATATTGTCACCATACACTTGCTATTATAATGGACATTTTGTGAAAGATTCTTTGTGTCATTTATGGTACTCTCAGCAAAAATTATCATCACCTTTCTTCCATGTATTCTGATGAATGTGAAAATTCATTTTTCACATCTGTGCACAAAAACGGAACGCTAAACTAAATCCTGTAACACTTAACATATCTGTATCAAATATGACACTATGTTTAGCGAAATAGAATATACCAGATGACTTTCACTGTAACTCATTATTGCAAATAAATTGTTCATAAAATCTACTCATCATCCATCAAGTCACCTGATGAAAGAATAATATAGGCGTCCAGTCTCAGACTCCTACATCCGTCACGAGAGAGCCGGGCTGTAGACTATGGTGAGGACCTAGTTACGCTCAAGAGGGCCAAGAAAACATCATTAAAAATAACACATTTACTGGGCAGTAGTGCAGGATTGTCCTTCAAAGCGGCACACCTCAACTAGGCCGGCAGGACAGTCCCTTGTCAGCAGCAGGACACCGGCGTGTTCTCGTCTCACAGTGCCGCAGGCACAGTGAAGCATCGAATGGCGGCTGTTGGATCACAGGCCATCGACCCACGGCCTCCGGTTCTACTTATCGATCTCCAAGGTGCTCTCGTTGACACTGAAGATTTGCACTCAGGAGTCAGGTCACAGGCCCACCTGTAGTATTCGCTGGTTTGCAGAGGTCGCTTCTCAACTTCCATTTAGGAGACAGGAGCGAGTAGCATCGCTGTCTGCCACAGGAATGCGATGAGCAACTGCAGTGCGAGCCTTCTCGAAGTCGATGACGGACAGCGTCCAGGTCACGCAGGTCAAGGCACCAGTGGACCTGCAGGGTGATGGCGACCTCCATGCCCCATCAGTGTTGCCTCAAAGCTAACAACTCAAGTGGCAGCAGCGTCCTTCCATCCAGACTCGTTGTTCCATACACATTATACAACTTCAGTTATTCTTCCATTATCATATATTTAATTTTCATGATTTTCCAACGGTTGATATATCGAAGCAATAACGTAGATCTTCGCAGACGTCATTTCTTGCACACGAACACAATTACTCATATAGGGTCATCTATTAGTTTATATGTAATTCTCTTACTATGAGCTTCATTTACAAACCAATCAAAGTGTATTTAGTGCACAGGTACATCTGAGAGATGCAATGAATTTCGTGTAAAACAGAAGTAGCCTTCCCAAACCGCAATTAGAACCACAATATCGCTAGTAGAGGTCACTCTTATATTCATGATACTATGATGTTTTTTATCGTGGTATTCCTCTATGTGATGAAACATTTCTTCGAATGTAATTCTCCATTTTTGGGTGGCTGCTAGTTTGTGCTAGTTTGTCTTGTGAACGTAGAATGTCTGGATTCAGAGGGTTTCTGAGGAAGGTTAAGTTTTTGGTAGGCAGCACCTCTAGGGGTTTCTCAGGCCAGTACGACATAGGTTGTTCCTCATGAAGTGTGGTCGTACCAGTGACCATAGCTGGTAGACGAAATGACGCGCCTACTAAGCCACAAGCCTTACCGTTTATTATTATTCCGCAATCCAGCAATTCCATCCTATTCATGTCTTTTGGTTTCCCGTGTTTGTAACTTTTATTATGACTACATCTGATGAAGAAATTGAGTATCCCCAGTGGGTGACTATTCTCTGGAAATATGTATACAGCATTAGCCCTTCCCTTTAACATTCTCCTGCTTTCGTATTTTTTTTCCTTTTTTTTCCAGGAATATCTGGACCTCTCAGGCCTGATACCGGTCTGTATCAGCCTATTTGGGCAGATCATAACATTTTCCCTCCAGCATCTCTTCCGGTGAGCCATCTCTTTGCTGTGAAATTATTAATGCTTCTTTGGTCCTTACCTGTACACATTTCAGTATGTGGTCTGAGAGAAAGGAAGCTCTATCACCATCTCCCCCTCCTTTCAGAAGGCGAGATTGCCTACCCAAAACTATACCACCATCTACAAAAACAACACTGTATCGGTCCCTCGATAATGAAAAAGAAAAGGAAAATCGCTTTAAAAGATACTTTAAATAGAACAAAATGAAAGTAGAGGAGTTCCTAATAATCAACACAAGAACTAACGAAGTGCAATGTAGGCAAACAACAGTGTCAAACGTTATCTGTCGACATGGCCCAAGGACGTGTGGCAGTTTGGACATACTCTGGCCATCAGTCGTCGTTTCTTATTTGTTCCATGAAGCTTCGCATTCTGTGCTGCAGATGCTGCTGGTATCTGCGTCAGCACATCAACAGCTCCCTTAAAAGGCTTAATATGACCCACATGAATAACCAAAGTCTTCATTGGCATCTGTATTTTAACACTGATAGGTGACGTCATTTCCACTACTTGGTATGGTCCGTGATACCGGTCAAAATTTCTTTATTTTATTTTTTCTTGGTGTATGTGGATTCATCAGTAACACCCACTGCGTGTTTTACTTGTTGCCAAATGTCTCATAATTTCTTAGAAAACTTTTTTAATGATTCGACTTCGGATCCAAGCTTTGGCTTAACCACTTTGAAAGGCGAAGGCATTTTTCTGCCACGTATCACTTCATATGGTGAAAGGCTAGTAACCATATAGCCTTTACAGTTGTATGTGGTGGTTACAAAATTTAAATGTATGTCCCAGTTTTCATGATTACTGCTAATGTAATAGCTCAGTATCTTGAAAATCGTGTGATGCTCTCTCCCTGTTCTTCCATTGGCTTGTGGGTGGAAGGAGCTTGTTCATAGCTTGTGAATTTGGAGCAGTCGACACAATTCCTTCATACGATCAGAAATCAAATTGAAATCCTAGTCTGTAATTAACATGTCCAGAGTGCCAAATGTGTGCAACCAATTATATACGAATGCTTGGGCAACTGTACTCGCTTTTATTTTTCAGAAATTGCAAACGTTAATAAATAACATGAGTAATGGTCAGTTATAGTCAGTGTGTGTTTATTTCCTCTTCTGTTTTATTAAGTGGACCTAAAATGTCAATCCCAAGCATTTCAAATGTTTTAGATGCTCTGGCAGACATTGTAATGGAATCGGTTGGTAGCTAAGATCAGCTCGTCACACACAAGGTCCGCAGTTCCTGATGTATTGCTTGATACCTCGTTTTATAGCCCTCCACCAAAATTTTGCAGCAGTTCATCAAGTGGCTCTTAGCCCAACAAGGCCTGACAACAAATGGTCATGTGCTTGTGCCAAGAGTTTTTCTGGAAAGCTGCAGGTAGTAGTAATCTGCAATTCGGTGTTGTACACAGCAATTTGCCATGCATCACGAACTGAGGTTGCAACTTGAGCCTTCCGCCATCCGTCAACACTGCTACCCCGTGTTTGTACAGTTGTAATTATTCTTCTCAAACTGTCAGCGTTAGCGTGCCTTTTCCCCTGACTGGTACGTAACTTGGTAAGCAGATTCACTCAAACAGAGTGCCCACATTTTTAATTTTCTGCAAGCGTCCTTCAGTCCTAACAACTATTTAACCGCAGCATGACGTGTCTGTATCTAAAACTTTCAGTCATATGAATAACAACAGATGGTATGTAATACCATGGATTACTGCTAGCATCTCCTCAATTTTGAAATAATTTTGTTCTGTTTTGTTCATCTGTCAGGATGCATAATCTACAAGATGCTTTCTACCACCTATATTCTGTCCTAGGAAAAACTGCAGAGCTGTATCACTTACACCAAAAACCACAATGAATCATTTTTCAAAATCAGAAGTCCAATGTAAGTCCTTACCTCAAAGTATCAAACGCCATCTGACAACCGGTAGACCATTCATATTTTGTTCCTTTCTGTATCAAATAATTCAAAGGTCTGAGAATTCAGCGGAGTCCTGTACAAATTGACGATAATAATTAGAGAGACTGATGAAACTCCGAAACATTTTAACTGTCATCGACGGCCAAAAAGTCTGTAATGCTGAGACCAAATGTGGATCTGTTCTCACACCTTCCTAGCTAATTATATGCCTAAGACATTTTATTTCTGTTGCTGCAAAATGACAGTTATCTATACTTAACATTAGTCATGGTGTTCTCAGTCTTCTGATTACCTCCTCCAACTGTCATGACTGCTCTTTCATGTCCTTTGAAAACACTATATCATTCATATTGAGCAAATATTGCTTTGGTTTCAGTCCCCTAAGTTCAACATCCGATAATGTCTGGAAAGGCAATAAGTGCGTTCGTGAATTAGAATGGCATTAGATGTCCAAAAAGGCATCATCATTAGCTTCCGGGCCAAGAGTTTCCGAAACGGCTAAATCTGCAAACTGTTCGTGTGTCACCATGGTTAAAGCAAATCATGCATGGCAAAACAGCACTATAATAGACCGACAGCAACACCATAGATAAGAGGGGTGGATGACGGCAGCGGGGAAGTGTACGGGGGAATACACATGCAGCTGTTCAGCACATATGAACCAAGGGCTCTCAACAGTGTCTCCTCGACGACCGTTCAGCGAACTTTTCTGCGTATGAGCCTCCGCAGCAGGCCCAAGTTCACGCACCAATGCTGGATGCTGTTCATCGGCTGGAATTTGTGCGACAATACCGAAACTAGTTGTCCACTGAGTGGCGACAGATGGTCTTTCCAGTTGAATCACGTTTTATGCTCCTTCGGACAGACGGTCATTGGTGGGTAGGGCGTGATCTTTGCCGAAACACCCTGCAACAACCATCTAAAGTGTCCAGGATGGAGCGTTATGGCCCGGGGAATGTTTTCGTGACATTCCTTAGGTGATCTCATCATTCTGAAGGGTGCAGTGGATTAATGCATCTCTCGTTGAAGACCATGTCCACCCCTACATGCAAATTGTCTTTCCTCAGCACAATGGCATCTAGCAAGAGGACAGTGGAACGTGTAACACAGCTCATAGTGTACCGGCATGCTTCGAAGCGCGCTTGGATGAGTTTACAATACTCCTCTGGCCACCAAACTCTCCGGATTTAAACACAGTCGTGAATCTGTGGGACCGCCTCGAGCGGACTGTAACTGCGCGCCATGGATCCCTGACCGGAAAATCTAGCCAAGCTGGTCATTACTGTGGAGTCGGCATGGCTCCATATCCCGGTCGGTACCTTCCGGTGCGTTGTTAATTCTCTTCCTGCATGTTTCGCAGCAGTCTGCCCTACAAAAGGTTGTTATCCTGACTACTGTCACGTGGTCACATTACTGTGATTGGACTATGTAAACGCATACTTCAAGTGTTGCAGTTTTGTGTCGTTTTTTGAGTGTTGTATGTTTGTGTGTGGATTTTCAATGAGTTTCTGAATTATGTACTGTTTTGTGAATTTGGAAGTGTAGTCCCCTTTGTTTCTAGTCTCAACAATGGCTCTGATTTGGCGCTCGCCAACGTTCAGCGAGTGTTGTGCAGTAATGTGCGCGAGAGTCGCTGCGTGGATACATGTCTAACAGACCGCACTGGTCTGGTGCTTTTATTCGTTAGCTTCATTTTTATTGGGTGTAGTGCTGTAGGTATGATAGTGGCACATGGTCACTAAAGAAATTACAACTATCTTGATGGATTAGTTGTGGAACTGGTAAAATAAACGAAGGTCTTGTTCCGTATCTCATCACATATGTGTTAAACCGCTATCATCACAGACCTTTCTGTAACTTAGCAGTGCAGAATCCTACCAATAAAGTGTCTGTGCCCGCTTACTATGTAGCCCATGCGTTAGGATGCCTCCCACCACAACACACAGCGACAAGATAAAAGGGGTGGGACGTGAAAACTCCTGGAGTCATGGTATAGGGAGTTACTGAATATGACAACAAAACTTGTTGAAGGGAGGTTGAATGCTCAATGGTATGTTGAAATAACTGGAATCTCTGTTGCCATACACTTCATGACCAGAGTATGATGTGATATTATGCAGCAAGTCACTGAAAGACTTCTCACTGTAGTTCACATCACAAATGACTTAAGGAATGAACGAAATCTATGACAAGTCTGCCTAACCTGATTTGTCGCCCATAGAAAATGTCTGGGATGCAACGGGTAGGCATATCGATTCATACGAGCCTTCAAGCAGCAATCTGCATGAAATGTCACGGTATGTATCTCTAGAATGGCAGAAAATTCTTCAAGTCGACATACAGAGGTGGTTGCCTTCAAGCCGCAACATATACAATGATCTGTTACTGTCCATTTCAAATGATTAAACTTTCTTTCCATTCGAATCTGATTTGCAACCTCATATTGACGTTGATGCCGAAAATAGGTTCCGGAAGGAAAGAAATGTTAACGATTTCAAATCCATTGTGGAATCAACTTCTTCCAAAAGTTTTGTAAGTATCGGAATGGTACTTCATGGTTTAACAATTGCCATTTCCACCAGAATATTTATGTCAACATCGCTCGATATTCTGAAGAAAATTGCTAATATTGTTTATGGGCAATAATTGCAGCAATCCCGTTTCTGAGAAGAGATGCCGTGAAACCAGGATCTGTGTCTGCTGATAGCCAGTAATGGCGTGGGTGATCATACTGTTGAGTGCCCTCAAACCATCATCATCATCTTTAATCGATTCTTCCTCACTGTAGGGATTATAGCTACTACAATCTGCATATATGTCCTGAAAATTTTTCTCTGACATTATGAGTGATTGCACAAAGCTTGGACGAGACAAAGTTTTACAAACGCTCTTGTTTTCGCAGTGTCAGATGATAAGCATTATGTGTATCAGTCACTCCTGCCTCGTAATTAAAACCTTACGTAGATTCACTACTACAAAAGAGTTGTCCTCGCAAAATTCAGAATTGATGTTTTTGTTGTTATTGTTGTGGTCTTCAGTCCTGAGACTGGTTTGATGCAGCTCACCACGCCACTCTACCCTGTGCAAGCTTCTTTTCCCAGTACCTACTGCAACCTACATCCTTCTGAATCTAACTAGTGTATTCATCTCTTGGTCTGATTTTTACCATCCACTCTGCCCTCCAATACTAAACTGGTGATCCCTTGATGCCTCAGAACATGTCGTACCAACCGATCCCTTCTTCTAGTCAAGTTGTGCCACAAACTTCTCATCTCCCCAATCCTATTCAATACTTCCTCATTAGTTATGTGATTTACCCATCTAATCTTCAGCATTCTTCTGTAGCACCACATTTCGAAAGCTTCTATTCTCTTCTCGTCCAAACTATTTATCGTCCATGTTTCACTTTCATACATGGCTACACTCCATAAAGATACTTTCAGAAACGACTTCCTGACACTTAAACCTATACTCGATGTTAACAAATTTCTCTTCTTCCGAAATGCTTTCCTTGCCATTGCCAGTCTACATTTTATATCCCCTCTACTTCGACCATCATCAGTTATTTTGCTCCCCAAATAGCAAAACTCCTTTACTACTTTAAGTGTGTCATTTCCTAATCTAATTCCCTCAGCATCACCCGACTTAATTCGACTATATTCCATTATCTTTGTTTTGCTTTTGTTGATGTTCATCTTATACCCTCCTTTCAAGACACTGTCCATTCCGTTCAACTCCTCTTCCAAGTCCTTTGCTCTTTCTGACAGAATTACAATGTCATCGGCGAACCTCAAAGTTTTTATTTCTTCTCCATGGATTTTAATACCTACTCCGAATTTTTCTTTTGTTTCCTTCACTGCTTGCTCAATATACAGATTTAATAGCATCAGGGAGAGGCTCCAACCCTGTCTCACTCCCTTCCCAACCACTGCTTCCCTTTGGTGTCCCTCGAACCTTATAACTACCATCTGGTCTCTGTACAAATTGTAAATAGCTTTTCGCTCCCTGTATTTTACCCCTGCCACCTTTAGAATTTGAAAGAGAGTATTCCAGTCCATATTGTCAAAAGCTTTCTCCAAGTCTACAAATGCTAGAAAAGTAGGTTTGCCTTTTCTTAATCTAGCTCCTAAGGTAAGTCGTAGGGTTAGTATTGCCTCACGTGTTCCGATATTTCTACGGAATTCAAACTGATCTTCCCCGAGGTCGGCTTCTACCGGTTTTTCCATTCGTCTGTAAAGAATTCGCGTTAGTATTTTGCAGCCGTGACTTACTAAACTGATAGTTCGGTAATTTTCACATCTGTCAACACCTGCTTTCTTTGGTATTGGAATTATTATACTCTTCTAGAAGTCTGAGGGTATTTCGCCTGTCTCATACATCTTGCTCACTGGGTGGTAGAGTTTTGTCAGGACTGGCTCTCCCAAGGCCGTCAGTAGTTCTAATGGAATTTTGTCTACTCCCGGAGCTTTTTTTCGACTTAGGTCTTTCAGTGCTCTGTCAAACTCTTCACGCAATATCATATCTCCCATTTAATCTTCATCTACATCCTCTTCCATTTCCGTAATATTGTCCTCAAGTACATCGCCCTTGTATAAACCCTCTATATACTCCTTCCACCTTTCTGCTTTCCCTTCTTTGCTTCGAACTGGGTTTCCATCTGAGTTCTTGATATTCATAGAAGTGGTTCTTGTTGTGGCGTAGAAAGACAGCCACGCCACGGAAGTAGCCGAAAGGCACGCGTTTAGCAGGCAAGTTATAGGTCTGTAACAGGATACGTAATGAATGTTATAAAGAAAAGTACGTAGCTTCTGGAATACTTAACTTTATTCCATCCTTGGTACATCGCTATTGACGATATAAGTGAGACTCCATAGATACATGCAATGTTACTAATGGCGCCCTGCTAGGTCGTAGCCATGGACTTAGCTGAAGGCTATTCTAACTATTGGCTCGGCTAATGAGCAATGCATCGTCCGTGTAGTCGCTAGCAAAGTCGTCCGTACAACTGGGGTGAGTGCTAGTCCATATCTCGAGACCTGCCTTGTGGTGGCGCTCGGTCTGCGATCACACAGTGGCGACACGCGGGTCCGACATGTACTAATGGACCGCGGCCGATTTAAAACTACCACCTAGCAAGTGTGGTATTTGGCAGTGACACCACAGTTCTCTTTTCTCCAAAGGTCTCTTTAATTTTCCTGTAGGCAGTATCTATCTTACCCCTAGTGAGATAAGCCTCTAAATCCTTACATTTGTCCTCTAACATCCCTGCTTAGCCATTTTGCACTTCCTGTTGATCTCTTTTTTGAGACGTTTGTATTCCTCCTTGCCTGCTTCATTTACTGCATTTTTATATTGTTTCCTTTCATGAATTATATTCAATATTTCTTCTGTTACCCAAGGATTTCTACTAGCCCTCGTCTTTTTACCTACTAGATCCTCTGCTGCCTTCACTACTTCATCCCTCAAAGCTACCCATTCTTCTCCTACTGTATTTCTTTCCCCCATTCTTGTCAATTGTTCCCTTATGCTCTCCCTGAAACTCTGTACAGTCTCTGGTTTAGTCAGTTTATCCAGGTCCCATCTCCTTAAATTCCCACCTTTTTGCAGTTTCTTCACTTTTAATCTACAGTTCATAACCAATAGATTGTGGTCAGAGTCCACATCTGCCTCAGGAAATGTCATACAATTTAAAACCTGGTTCCTAAATCTCTGTCTTACCATTATATAATCTATCTGAAACCTGTCAGTATCTCCCGGATTCTTCCATGTATACAATCTTCTTTTATGATTCTTAAACCAAGTGTTAGCTATGATTAAGTTGTGCTCTGTGCAAAATTCTACCAGGCGGCTTCCTCTTTCGTTTCTTACCCCCCAATCCGTATTCACCTACTACGTTTCCTTCTCTCCCTTTTCCTACTACAGAATTCCAATCACCCATGACTATTAAATTTTCGTCTCCCTTCACTATCTGAAAAATTTCTTTTATTTCATCATATATTTCCTCAATTTCTTCGTCATCTGCAGAGCTAGTAGGCATATAAACTTGTACTACTGTAGTAGGCGTGGGCTTCGTATCTATCTTGGCTACAATAATGCGTTCTCTATGCTGTTTGTAGTAACTTACCCGCATTCCTATCTTCCTATTCATTATTAAACCAACTCCTGCGTTACCCCTATTTGAATTTGTGTTTATAACCCTGTAGTCACCCGACCAGAAGTCTTGTTCCTCCTGCCACCGAACTTCACTAATTCCCACTATATCTAACTTTAACCTATCCATTTCCCTTTTTAAATTTTCTAACCCACCTGCCCGATTAAGGGATCTGACTTTCCACGCTCCGATCCGTAGAACGACAGTTTTCTTTCTCCGGATAACGACATCCTCCTGAGTAGTCCCCGCCCGGAGATCCGAATGGGGGACTATTTTACCTCCGGAATGTTTTACCCAAGAGGACGCCATCATCATTTAACCATACAGTAAAGCTGCATGCCCTCGGGAAAAATTACGGCCGTAGTTTCCCCTTGCTTTCAGCCGTTCGCAGTACCAGCACACCAAGGCCGTTTTGGTTAATGTTACAAGGCCAGATCAGTCAATCATCGAGACTGTTGTCCCTGCAAATACTGAAAAGGCTGCTGCCCCTCTTCAGGAACCACACGTCTGTCTGGCCTCTCAACAAATACCCCTCCGTTGTGTTTGCACCTATGGTACGTCTATCTGTATCGCTGAGGCACGCAAGCCTCCCCAGAACGGCAAGGTCCACGGTTCATGGGGGGGTTAGGAAACATGTATACAGAGTGCCTCAAAAAAAGGACACTTACAAGACAAGGAAAAAAATGTCTTGTAAACATGGAGTCTAAAATGCATACCATAAGAGCTATGAGCACTTGTGGAACATCACTAACATGAAACACATATCTTCGACTAAACAAGTGCTTGTAAAGTAACAGGGGGTAAGGTAACAGGGGATAATATGAAGCTCTTTCAAGTAGTTCATAACTTAAATTTAAAGCACAGCAGCAGAGATAATATGCTGGGCAAAATAGACCGGAAAATAGTTGTTTTGTGTTTTGATCGGCGTTGTAGTTCCGTTGCATAGTGTTTTGGTTTTCTTTTAATTGCAACGAATTATAAAAGTCTGGTGATAAATGTTTAAAATTATATAATGTATTTAGATTTAAGTATTTAAATATTATAAATTATTGTAAAGGAATTGTGGCCATGTTTAGCGATTATTTTGACTACTGTGGTGTCATGTGGCCCGACTCAGGACTGTGGATACGAGCGGAAAAATCGAGGTCTCGGTTCGTTGTCCGTTGTGGTGGCAAGTTGGGAGCGGCAAAGTGCGGCGAGTGCAAACATGGACGCCAGTGTATGCGAAGCAACAACGTGAAAGTGTGTGGGTGTGAGACAAACAGTCTACGAATCGCTCCGATTATTACACTCCTGGAAATTGAAATAAGAACACCGTGAATTCATTGTCCCAGGAAGGGGAAACTTTATTGACACATTCCTGGGCTCAGATACATCACATGATCACACTGACAGAACCACAGGCACATAGACACAGGCAACAGAGCATGCACAATGTCGGCACTAGTACACTGTATATCCACCTTTCGCAGCAATGCAGGCTGCTATTCTCCCATGGAGACGATCGTAGAGATGCTGGATGTAGTCCTGTGGAACGGCTTGCCATGCCATTTCCACCTGGCGCCTCAGTTGGACCAGCGTTCGTGCTGGACGTGCAGACCGCGTGAGACGACGCTTCATCCAGTCCCAAACATGCTCAATGGGGGACAGATCCGGAGATCCTGCCGGCCAGGGTAGTTGATTTACACCTTCTAGAGCACGTTGGGTGGCACGGGATACATGCGGACGTGCATTGTCGTGTTGGAACAGCAAGTTCCCTTGCCGGTCTAGGAATGGTAGAACGATGGGTTCGATGACGGTTTGGATGTACCGTGCACTATTCAGTGTCCCCTCGACGATCACCAGTGGTGTACGGCCAGTGTAGGAGATTGCTCCCCACACCATGATGCCGGGTGTTGGCCCTGTGTGCCTCGGTCGTATGCAGTCCTGATTGTGGCGCTCACCTGCACGGCGCCAAACACGCATACGACCATCATTGGCACCAAGGCAGAAGCGACTCTCATCGCTGAAGACGACACGTCTCCATTCGTCCCTCCATTCACGCCTGTCGCGACACCACTGGAGGCGGGCTGCACGATGTTGGAGCGTGAGTGGAAAACGGCCTAACGGTGTGCGGGACCGTAGCCCAGCTTCATGGAGACGGTTGCGAATGGTCCTCGCCGATACCCCAGGAGCAACAGTGTCCCTAATTTGCTGGGAAGTGGCGGTGCGGTCCCCTATGGCACTGCGTAGGATCCTATGGTCTTGGCGTGCATCCGTGCGTCGCTGTGGTCCGGTCCCAGGTCGACGGGCACGTGCACCTTCCGCCGACCACTGGCGACAACATCGATGTACTGCGGAGACCTCACGCCCCACGTGTTGAGCAATTCGGCGGTACGTCCACCCGGCCTCCCGCATGCCCACTATACGCCCTCGCTCAAAGTCCGTCAGCTGCACATACGGTTCACGTCCACGCTGTCGCGGCATGCTACTAGTGTTAAAGACTGCGATGGAGCTCCGTATGCCACGGCAAACTGGCTAACACTGACGGCGGCGGTGCACAAATGCTGCGCAGCTAGCGCCATTCGACGGCCAACACCGCGGTTCCTGGTGTGTCCGCTGTGCCGTGCGTGTGATCATTGCTTGTACAGCCCTCTCGCAGTGTCCGGAGCAAGTATGGTGGGTCTGACACACCGGTGTCAATGTGTTCTTTTTACCATTTCCAGGAGTGTATTTGTACAGATCGAATTTATTTGTGAACGTAAAAATGCATGGCCACAAAGTAAAAGTGTTTCTTTTGAATAAATAATTTTCAGTCTGAACGTGTATAGTTCATTTCACTACTGTTCAAAAGTTAGCCAATATCTGAATCAATAATAGGGGCGCAAATGCAACCGTTTACTACCAACACCCTTTGCAGATGAGCCACGTGAAAGATAGGTAGTGAACGAGCCCGAGTTTAGTTGCATGCTGGTAGCTCTTGAAGTCTGCATTTTAGATCCCATGTTTACTGGATAGTTTTGTTGGTTTCGTTTTTACTACCTCCTCCAATAATAAGGAAAGGTCAGTCTTTGCAGTAGAAAAGATTTGTTTCACAGTATCGAGTAGGTGGTCGCATCTCTCAAGGTACACATTTTGGAGAACAAGTATACCAAACATTTTTTTCTCGTTTTGGTGTAAGGAACCTGTCCCTAAAGCTTGTCAGTGTTTTCCTCGGACTCCTTGGATTTGCTTTATCATTCGATGTTTGTTCCAGCTGAGTACTGCCCCTCCCTGTCATGATGCGAAGAGGGTGCACGCGGCCGCGCTGCTCCCGCTACCTGCAGCAGCTGGAGGCGTGTGGGCCGCTGCTGGCTGCGTACCGGCGCTGCATGGCCGCGAACCCCGGCCAGGGCGAGGGTGACGCTGCGACGCGCTGCTCGCGCCAGCTCCGAATGCTGAGGGCCTGCCTCGCCAAGGCCGTCTTCTACAAGTACTCGTAGGCACGGCACACGGCGCACTCACCAGGTAGTGCCTGCGGTGGATACGTGGCTCGCAACCGTGGGAACAGAAATGTGTTAAGTGTCTTGCGGCTTCCACTAACAGATGAGGCAGCAGTCAGATATTTTATCTCTGCAGTAAACCACATTCTGTGCTCACGTTTCCACGCTTGTTGCACGCATTAAAACTGCGAAGAAAGTAATAAAAGAAAATTTATTCACTCTATTACTAAATACACGGTGTTTCGACGTACAGAATGTATGGTAGAATCCTATTTGGGATGATGTGTTGGTGTAATGTATTAACTTCAGCAGTCCGTCGAAGCACTAGCCCTGACTCAGCGTCACAATACTTGTAGTCAAACAACAAATGATGTGCAGTGCCTTTGCTGAATCGTTATTCAGAGATTATAATACTGAATAATATTACGAAGCTGCTTTATATGCGTAATCTGAAGAGTCACTGAATTAATTAAAAACCGTTACTTGTTCATTTCGTCCAGCCAACAAAGCGGATATAAAAGTATATATTAAAATACTGTAGTTGTCATTTCATTTCCACAGAAGCTGCACTGTATTAATTTCTGCCATAAGTTGTTTACATATGAAAACGACAACGTTGATCATGACAAGTAAATACCCGTGAACATTCCATTTAACAGCTATTTCATTTTATTAGATTAAGAATTCCAAATTAAAGTAGTTAGCTAGATACGACCTGGAACATCTATACAGTCAACAACGTCCATCTTATTTTAGTAATAGTAGCCATTACAGCGTACTACTGGTTCAACAACTGAAATCGTTTCGCAGTATCTCTACTGACGTCTGTCAGCACGATAATTTAAAAAACTGAAATTAGAAATTCCCTGTAAATTCATATCTCAAAACAGACCCAAGTCTTCGTGGTTTGTATTCGTACTCTCTCACGAGATACTTTACGTTCCATTTTCACTTTCAGTAAATGATATGTAAAGTTTAAAGATGACTGGGTGTTGTGTGCTGTCCTTAGGTTAGTTAGGTTTAAGTAGTTCTAAGTTCTAGTGGACTGATGACCATAGATATTAAGTCCCATAGTGCTCAGAGCAACTTTTTTTGTAAAACTTAATGAATGAAATTTCAATTGTAGTTGTAATGTCCACACACTCTACCAGAAATACACTGAAGAGAAAAAGAACCTAGTACACCTGCCTAATGGCGTGTGGGGCCGCCGAGAGCATGTAGAAGTATCGCAGTACGACGTGGCATGGACTCGACTAATCTCTGAAGTATTGATTGAAAGAACTGACATCATGAACCATGCATGGGTGTCCGTAAATCCGTAAGAGTACGAGGGGGTGGAGATCTCTTCCGAATGGCGCTTCGCAAGACATCCCAGATATGCTCAATAGTGTTCATGTCTGCTGGGAGGTTGGCGGCCAGTGGAAGCGTTTAAATCCAGAAGAGTGTTCCTGGAGCCACTCTGCAGTAATTCTGGATGTGTGGAATTGCCCAAGTCAGTTGCAATGCACAACGGACATGAATGGATGCAGGTGATCAGACAGGATACTTATGTACGTGTCACCTGTCAGAGTCGTGTCTAGACGTATCAGGGGTCACATATCACTCCAGCTGCATACGCCCTACACCATTACAGAGCCTTCACCGGCTTGAACACTCCCCTGCTGACATGCAGGGTCCATGGATTTATGAGGTTGCTTCATAGCCAAACACGTCCATCCACTCAGTACAATTTCAAACGAGACCCGTACGAACAGACAACATGTTTCCAGTCATCAACAATCCAATGTCGGTGTTGACGGGATCAGGCGAGGCTTAAAGCTTTGTGTCGTTCAGTCATCAAGGGTACAGGAGTAGGCCTTCGACTCAGAAAGCACATATCGATGATATTTCGTCGAATGGTTCTCACGTTGAGATCTGTTGACGGCCCAGCATTGAAATCTACAGCAATCTGCGGAAGGGTTGCATTTCTGCCCTGCAGAACGATTCTCTTCATTCATCGTTGGTTCTGTTCTTGCAGGATCTTTTTCCGGTCGCAGCGATGTCGGAGATTCCATGTTTTACCGGATTCCTGATATTCACTGAACACTCGTGAAATAGTCGTACTGGAAAATCCCCACTTCATCGCTAACTCGGAGATGCTGTAACCCATCGCTCGTGTGCCGACTATAACCAGTTTCTTTGGCGCTTCAGTGCACAAAATACAATGATATATGACAGTCCACGACAGCAACTCAGTCACAATAATTGATAATGGGTGCGGATGAGTATACTTAGGGGACTATTGTCGATTAATTTTTTGAAAAAGTGAATGAAATAAAATATCCTGTTAAATTTGAAATGAAATGTTTTGTTAAAAAATTTCTTTTATATTCGTTAAAAGCCACGGCTAAATTTTTTCAGGGCGCTATCACCAGAAACATCATACGCATTCCAAAGTTAAGACATCCGTCTTACTCACGATAGAGAAAGAAAATCTTTCTTTAATGTTACGCGATAAGAAAATTAAATATAATACTCAATTAATTATTTATTTTTCTCTGCGAGGCTTGATGCACCAGTATAGCTGCCTACGTGCAATGGCAGCGTATACAATTGAAATAATTGATTTTAATAAAACTGTACCTCTGGCCTACAGAAATAGCTGAAAAATATTACAAGAAGGCGTTCTGCATTTATTTAAATTATTGTCTTTAATACTTTTTGCAATTAAATGATTATTAAAATAGTTTTGTCATTTTTAACACCAATAGCGTCGCTGCAAGAATGGACTTACACAAAAGGGCCAGAGCAACATTTAATTACTACGTAAATGATAGTTATGGGTCAGAGAAGGTACCTTTCGCTACTAACAAAAAGCTCATACTACATATCTGCATATATATTTAACAAAAATTATCATGCCTCTAGACTCTACATATGACTGAAATAATTATTTACAGGCTTGATGTATATGCGACCGTCAGGTAGGACATCAGAACTAATCAGACACGGAAGACAAAGAAGGAGACAAGAGCGTGAAACAAAGAAATCGTTTTCTTATATACTACAATACAGAAATAATAGTATTTACAATTCTATGAGCACGCATAGCGGTTCCATTGTAAGTAGATTTACATTACTTTCTTCACGAAGCGATGCTATACTACACTCCTGGAAATGGAAAAAAGAACACATTGACACCGGTGTGTCAGACCCACCATACTTGCTCCGGACACTGCAAGAGGGCTGTACAAGCAATGATCACACGCACGGCACAGCGGACACACCAGGAACCGCGGTGTTGGCCGTCGAATGGCGCTAGCTGCGCAGCATTTGTGCACCGCCGCCGTCAGTGTCAGCCAGTTTGCCGTGGCATACGGAGCTCCATAGCAGTCTTTAACACTGGTAGCATGCCGCGACAGCGTGGACGTGAACCGTATGTGCAGTTGACAGACTTTGAGCGAGGGGGTATAGTGGGCATGCGGGAGGCTGGGTGGACGTACCCCCGAATTGCTCAACACGTGGGGCGTGAGGTCTCCACAGTACATCGATGTTGTCGCCAGTGGTCGGCGGAAGGTGCACGTGCCCGTCGACCTGGGACCGGACCGCAGCGACGCACGGATGCATGCCAAGACCGTAGGATCCTACGCAGTGCCATAGGGGACCGCACCGCCACTTCCCAGCAAATTAGGGACACTGTTGCTCCTGGGGTATCGGCGAGGACCATTCGCAACCGTCTCCATGAAGCTGGGCTACGGTCCCGCACACCGTTAGGCCGTCTTCCGCTCACGCCCCAACATCGTGCAGCCCGCCTCCAGTGGTGTCGCGAAAGGCGTGAATGGAGGGACGAATGGAGACGTGTCGTCTTCAGCGATGAGAGTCGCTTCTGCCTTGGTGCCAATGATGGTCGTATGCGTGTTTGGCGCCGTGCAGGTGAGCGCCACAATCAGGACTTCATACCACCGAGGCACACAGGGCCAACACCCGGCATCATGGTGTGGGGAGCGATCTCCTACACTGGCCGTACACCACTGGTGATCGTCGAGGGGACACTGAATAGTGCACGGTACATCCAAACCGTCATCGAACCCATCGTTCTACCATTCCTAGACCGGCAAGGGAACTTGCTGTTCCAACACGACAATGCACGTCCGCATGTATCCCGTGCCACCCAACGTGCTCTAGAAGGTGTAAGTCAACTACCCTGGCCAGCAAGATCTCCGGATCTGTCCCCCATTGAGCATGTTTGGGAGTGGATGAAGCGTCGTCTCACGCGGTCTGCACGTCCAGCACGAACGCTGGTCCAACTGAGGCGCCAGGTGGAAATGGCACGGCAAGCCGTTCCACAGGACTACATCCAGCATCTCTACGATCGTCTCCATGGGAGAATAGCAGCCTGCATTGCTGCGAAAGGTGGATATACACTGTACTAGTGCCGACATTGTGCATGCTCTGTAGCCTGTGTCTGTGTGCCTGTGGTTCTGTCAGTGTGATCATGTGATGTATCTGATCCCAGGAATGTGTCAATAAAGTTTCCCCTTCCTGGGACAATGAATTCACGGTGTTCTTATTTCAATTTCCAGGAGTGTATAAATAAACGTTAACGATCTCTGAACAGCCTGACTCAGACTGAAGCCGTTTCACACATGATTATACACGTAACATTTCATTTCAGTTTCGTGACACTAAATTAATAACATCCACCGATGACGAAGTCGATTTTCTTGCCATCGGCCACTCGGACTATGTTTTCATATAACCGCCAGCTCCATGTGCAACATAACTTGCAGCTTCCCTTGTGGTAGGCGGAGTGTGTAAGGTACCTACCCACAAATCGTGGCTAGTGTCCAGATAGCGTGATAAATGACCTCCAATCAAGAGAACTTACCTCAGCATTGCGTATGATGCCATCGACCGAAATGCTGAGGTCTCGCAATACGAACCTGCTTGTCGTTGTTGTCAAAAAAGCACGAGCACACGGTGCGGTCATTCCATAGCACAGGTTAAGAAGGGAAAACACTTGCTTCTGTAAGATAAAGATGTTGATAGATGAACCAGACAGTCTAGATTTACCTTTTCACAGCAGTCAGCGAATTCATTTCGAAAATTCTCCGTGCAACTGTGGATCGTTAATAGTGTTTGTTCTTTCAGATACGCATGTAAATATCAAAAGCCCAGGCCCTGGTCTCGATTCCTCATTGTCTCGTTCTTTCCGTTGCGGGAATCCAAGTAATGCTGCGAGCATTAGGTGATGAATTTAGTCAACTACGATGTAACGACGTATACAACGCTACACATGCGAGTTTAGGTCGGTCCAGAAGGCGTGCGCGCATGGTCACAGTTGCTAAAGCGACCGCTTCCGATAAGTGGGAGATCTGGGTTCAATTCCCGGTCCAGTACAAATTTTCATATCTCATCAGCTCATAGTAGACCTATAGCTAAGATAGCTGATGTGAAGGAAATTCGCAGTCAGCGAACTAGTTTCGAAAACTTTTACTTTTCATTGTATTTGCTTCTTAAAACAATACAGGTGTGCGCATCCCCGCTGACGCGCCGCCAACGGCAAGCGATAAGTGTGTTTACATAACAAAGCTGTTGCATCCTTGAGCCTCCGGTTCTAGATGTACCCTTATCCGATTAGTGGCTGACGCTACAGATCTTTATTTATGGAAATACAAAGTACAATCTGTTGTGGCGTAACAAGCTAGCTACGCCACACGGAGAAGGGAGCCGAAAGGCAAGCGTACACACACGCCGTCTGGCGTCAAGTCTGGAACAGGATACGTTATGACTGCTATGAAGAAAATACGTAGCTTTGGAATATACTTAACTTTATTCTTTGTTGGTTTACAACGTTCTTCTTGAGACATTTATACGATAACTCTCAAACTAGGTAAGGCTAATGGCGCCTTGCTAGGTCGTAGCCATGGACTTAGCAGAAGGCTATTCTAACTGTCTCTCGGCAAATGAGAGGAAGGCTTCGTCCGTATTGTCGCTAGCAATGTCGTCGTACAACTGGGCCGAGTGCTCGTCCATATCTCGAGACCTGCCTTGTGGTGGCGCTAGGTCTGCGATCACACAGTGGCGACACGCGGGTCCGACATGTACTAAAATGACCGCGGCCGATTTAAGCTACCACCTAGCAAGTGTGGTGTCTGGCGGTGACACCACATTCCTCCCCCGCAAATCGGCGAACGGTCGTGTTATAAGGCTTCCGCCCGCCATGGGGAGGACCCCATGTTGACGTATGCGATGAGATGGGGAGCCTAACAACAGGCGAGGCTGTGCCACCCGCACCCGGCCATTCGGTCCGAAGGGAGCTAGGAAACGCCTGAAAACCTTGTCCAGGGTGCACGTCAACATGCGGTGTATGCGCCCGTAAAGAGACAGGAGGGGCCGAAGGGTCGACCTCCATGGCGTCGGGGTATCCGACGCGCGATGACGTCATGTGGTCCGGAGCAGGCAAGAGTTCCATGGCGGATGACGGCTGGTCACGGGAAGCGATCGGCGGCGCGTGACCCAGGGAGGCGCTTGGCGGCTGCAGCGAAGCGTCCATGGAGGGCGGCGCCGGCTGGAGAACAGGCGGCGGCGGCGGCGGCTGCGGCGGCGCGTCGCCATGGGGCAAAATGGAAGGCATCGTTGGTAACACCTGGGGATGAGGCGAGCCAGTAGATGGGTCCCCAGGGCGCTGACCGGACGGCACCGTCGCTGAAAGCAGACGGGGAGCGGCAGAACCCGTGCCACGACAGAGGCGCAGCTGATTGAGATGCCGACGCACCTCACCAGAGGCCCCCAAAACCAAATACATCGCACGGCCGAGGCAGCGAAGAATGTGCCCTGCGAGCCAACGCCGTGAACCTCGATAGTTGTGATAGAATACGACGTCGCCTGGAGCAAAAGCAGAAGTCTGCCGCTGCACAGGGACCTGAAGCGGCGGGTGCAGCAAAGACATCAAGGTTCGATGCGGAGGACTGTGGAGCAACTCAGCCGGCGAGCGACCATCTCGGGGCTGAGAGCGATACGAAGACAAAAAGAGCAACAACGCATCCTCCCTAGAATGTGACTCTTTCAACTTCAACATCTGTGACTTGAAAGTCCGGACCAATCGTTCAGCGGCACCTTTTGACTGAGGCGAAAACGGCGCGGATGTCAGATGTTGAATACCATTGGCCCGGCAGAATGACTGAAATTCTGCAGACATGAATTGTGGGCCATTGTCGGAAACAATAGTCTGCGGAAGACCTTCAATGCAAAAGATAGCAGACAACGCTTGGATGGTGGCAGAGGACGTCGTGGAAGACATCTGGACAACAAAAGGAAAATTACTGAAGGCATCTACCAGAACCAACCATCGAGCATTCCAGAATGGACCAGCAAAATCAATGTGCAAGCGTTGCCAAGGGGAAGTGACTTTTGGCCATGCAAAGACATTCCACGGCGGTGCGGATTGTTGTTCGGCACACGCCATGCAAGAAGAACACATATTCGTAATCGCAGCATCGATTCCGAACCACGTACAGTGCTGACGAGCAAGTTGTTTCGTTCACATTATACCCCAATGTCCTTGGTGAACAAGCCGTAAAACAGAGGACTGATCATTATCAGAACGCAACAACAAAACACCACATCGAACAAAAAGTCTCTCCTTGTGAACAAAAAATCGGCGAACCAACGGATCCTCGATCCGAGACTTTGACAAAGGCCATTGTGTAGCAACAAAACGCAAAACGGTAGCAAGGACAGGGTCATCAGCTGTGGCTGTAGCTACACGGCGAAAATCAATCGGAAACGATTCGACCACTTCATCGGTTTCCGAATCAATGAACATGCAAGCAAGTTCGGAAGAATCGAATGCTCTATCCTCAGCAACAGGCAAACGGGACAATGCATCGGCGTTTCTGTGCTTAGCGGTGGACCGATACAAGATATCGTAGCGGTACTGCGAGAGGAAATAGACCAGCGAATGAATTTCTGCGCTGTACGTGGAGGTACAGGCTTGTTCGGATGAAAAAGCGATGTCAAAGGTTTGTGGTCTGTGATAATGGTAAAGTGACGACCATACAAGAAATCATGGAACTTAGTAACACCAAACACAAGAGCCAAAGCTTCTTTCTCTATCTGGGAATAATTTCTTTGCGCAGACGAGAGCAATTTTGACGCAAAGGCAATAGGGCGATCATGCGAGCCAACTTTGTGCGCAAGCACAGCTCCGATCCCGAAATCCGATGCATTGACCATCAACAAAAGGGGTTTCTGGGGATCGAATGGCGTAAGGCATGTATGAGAAAGCAACGCCCATTTCAACTGGCGAAAGGCGCGTTCGCATTCCGTCGTCCAGACGAACGGAACACCTGTACGGCGTACGCGATGAAGCGGAGCTGAAAGAGAAGAGGCATTGCGCACATTCACTCACACCTTGTGATTCCAAATCGTGTACTGTTCTTGCGACCTCATCACGCAATGCGTGGGGAACATTGCGCGCTCTGAAAAATTTCGGTTGCACGTTTACTTTCAGTTCCAAATGTGCTTCATAGTTTTTAGCGCAACCTAAGCCTGGTGCAAAAATGTCTGCAAATTCTTCACACAGACGAGAAACACTGTCTGAAGGCACAGTCTGATTCACTGATAGGACCTGATTTACAGTAGACATGTTAAACAACTGAAATAAATCTAAACCAAACAAGTTCACTGCAGTAGAAGAACGAAGAACGTAAAATGACACAAGTTTTGTTTGTCCCTTGTATGTTGCAAGAAGAGTGCACTGTCCTATCACAGGAATTGTCTGTCCGGAATATGTTTTTAACTGAACATTTGCGGCACGCAACGGAGGGTTGCCCAGTTGTTTGTACGTGTTGTGAGTGAGCAGTGAAACTGCAGCTCCAGTATCGAGCTGGAATGGTATGACCTTGACTTGAAAGTCCAAATCTACAAAAAGTTTATTGTCCTGCTGACGACAAGAGCGACTGTTTTGTGCAATTTGAACAGACACTTGTACAGAATCACTTGCTAATTGACGTGATTTCCGGCGACGTCGACGCACACGTTTTGTGGGACGAACACAGTCACTGGTAGAGAAAGTGGCACTGGACGGGGTGGAAGTAACTACATGAATGTCCATGGGCGAAGGTCCACGAGCCTGAGTGTCCTTGGTTCGATTCCGGTGTGAAGCAAAGGGCCTAGAATGGTTGTGATTGTCTGATCTGAGCTTTTTCTGGCAAACACTTGGAACATGTTCTTTTTTACTGCAGAAGAAGCAAATAGCTTGGCGTGACGGGCAATGTTCACGCGAATGTCTAGTAGCACACCGCGGGCATGATTTCACTGCATTTGTGTGCTGGCGCGGCACACCTGGTTTAGAGCGCGGCGGCAGCTGCGTCGAAGTGCGCGAGAGCAGGTTACCGGGCCGTGCAGCGTGCCCAGCGGGCCGGTTAATGTTACACACTGCTGGCGAAGTTTCAAAAGATTCCTAAGCACAGTCAAGTGTGTCTTGTCTATCCAAAATGTCTATCACTTGTTGAAGGGAGGGATTAACTAGTTTCAAAATATGCTCCCGTATGCGAACATCAGAAACGTTCTGTGCAATTGCATCACGTACCATTGTATCTGAATAAGGAAGTAGACAGGTACATTCAAATGCACAGTCCCTAGTAAGTCCTTGCAAAGTTGCAACCCACTCCCTATTAGTCTGACCGGCCGTACGTTTTGTACGAAAAAACGTATACCTTTTGGCAACGACACTGACTGCTTCTTTGAAATAGGCATCTAAAGCAGACAAAATTTCTTCGTAGGACAGAGTTGCTACGTCGCGTCGGGGAAACAATTTCACTATCACACGGTAGGTGGACACACCGACACAAGAAAGCAAAAACGGCTGCCGCTCATTACCTTGAATTCTGTAGGCGGCTAGATGAAATCCAAACTGTCGGGACCATTCAGTCCAAGATTCTTGCGCTGGATCGTAGTGCCTAAAAGGCGGTGCAACTGCGAGTTGTGGCTGCGGTAGCGGTGAAGCGGCGGCTGCCACATCGGTTTGAATGGTACGTTGACCCTGGACGAGCTGTCCAAGGGCATCCAATAACGCCTGCGTCTGCTGATTCTGCAAGCGATAAAATTCGGACAGTACATCTGGCGAAGCCATGACACAAGTAAATGTAAGCAATTACATTCTGTTGTGGCGTAACAAGCTAGCTACGCCACACAGAGAAGGGAGCCGAAAGGCACGCGTACACAAACGCCGACTGGCGTCAAGTCTGGAACAGGATACTTTATGACTGCTATCAAGAAAATACGTAGCTTTGGAATATACTTAACTTTATTCTTTGTTGGTTTACAACGTTCTTCTTGAGACATTTATACGATAACTCTCAAACTAGGTAAGGCTAATGGCGCCTTGCTAGGTCGTAGCCATGGACTTAGCAGAAGGCTATTCTAACTGTCTCTCCGCAAATGAGAGGAAGGCTTCGTCCGTATTGTCGCTAGCAATGTTGTCGTACAACTGGGGCGAGTGCTCGTCCATATCTCGAGACCTGCCTTGTGGTGGCGCTAGGTCTGCGATCACACAGTGGCGACACGCGGGTCCGACATGTACTAAAAGGACCGCGGCCGATTTAAGCTACCACCTAGCAAGTGTGGTGTCTGGCGGTGACGCCACACAATCAACTACAAATTTCACATATTCACATACACCTTTACCTTTAACCCAAATAAATACAGACTCATTTTGATTAATTTTTCTTTTGCTACGAGTATAGAAGATAAGTGGAGAGGTTGAGTCATAAGCTGATTTACCAAAATCTTTACTACCAATTTCAAACATATGATAGGTATGATAGGCAATTACATCTCTATCATTAAAACTTTCAAGACCAGGAACACTAGAAACTCCGCTCCCACCTCTTACTATGGCAACGGTAAACCATCCATTTCCGTGAGAAAAAGTATCGTTTATATCGTTTACATCTAAGCTAAAATTAAGAGAACAACCACAGTTTTGCCTCACCCCAAAGCAGAGAGAGTGAAATATGAGTCCTACCATGCGTGTTTTACACATTACTTCATGACTCGCAAAATTTCATCAAATGTTTGAGAACTTTGGAACCTAACACAACCCACCGCGGCCCAACAGCCACCACTGATTGTAATACTACTCTAAGGATGATATAGTTACGAAGTTTGAGGGCGTTGTTAGATTACGTGAGACGTGAGGCAACCTGAAAAGCGGCGTCCCAATCTGTAACACGTAACAGATCTTCATGGAGCCCAGAAGATTCAGGTAGCAACTCTGCGGCTCTTGCCGTGATTAACTCCTCAAAGTTTCAGTTATGTTATTGTTTTTACCGAGTGCTCACCAGTCTTCCATCAAGCTCCCAGTCCCAACGCCTTCTTGCAGAAAACCAGAATACGCCCCTACTTATAGCCTCATTTCACTATGGACCAATTATTGTTTTAATTAGATCGTTTTATATAGGTATCTAAGGAGTTTAATGAAGCTAATTCGTTTACCTTGCCTTAAGTATTTTCCCCAACTCTAAGAAGAGCACTTGTAAGATTTAAAAAAGGCTCGCACTACTTCGAGTCTCTCCCCTGCCCGGGTAAAGCGGACTGTCCCATTCTTGGTGGGGAGGGTGTGTCCTCGCAAAACATCTTCATCTTAACCTGAGGAAGCAGTGACAGTATTACTTCTCCAGCACATCCTGAAGCTTCCTTACGACCATTTACCCCTTTCCTTCAAGAATGTGCTGCAAAGTCGCCCACGTTGGCTCTCAGTGTTTTTACCCATACGAGAGCTCTGTGCATAAATCGATCTCGCATTAGCTCATAGAAATAATTCTACCAAGGTTTCTTATCGTACCCTTTTTTTATTCAACAATGGGACATGGGTCAGTGACATCGGATCCTCTTCACTGCTAAGCATAGGATTTTTCTAACCTCTGGCGATCGTAATACAAGAGTTTGGAGGCATGTAGCTTACCACAAATATCTCTTGCGCGCTATCCCAGGGGTTCAGCATGGAGGTTACCTGACGGCTCTCAACGCAGTTGACGCTAACAACAGGGCTACGTAATTATGAGAAAGATCCTCCAACCTGTTGTGCATCAATAGCCAGCATACAGGAAATGAGTTCGGAATATGCTGACATGAACCTAATGAGAACTGCTGCGACCAGTTGAAACCCGACTTGTGTCGTCATACAATGATGGACCACCATTACAGAATTGGGCAGGCTTGAGAAATACTTTGACCAGATTGTGGACAGACCAAGTTGTCCAAACACTACAAAATACACGGGATGGAGAAAAATGGTACTGAGTACTGTTTAGTACCAGGTTTCAGTTTTTACAGATATGCAGTGATGTGCACTTTTGAACTGCACCGGCCACTGTGGCCGAGCAGTTCTAGGCGCTACAGGCCGGAACCACGCGGCTGCTACGGACGCAGGTTCGAATCCGGCCTCAGGCATGGATGTGTGTGATGTACTTAGGTTAGTTCGGTTTAAGCAGTCCTAAGTCTTGGGGACTGATGACCTCAGCTATTAAGTCCCATAGTGCTTAGAGCCATTTCAACAATTTGATCTTCTGTATTTTAGTTACTGAATATTTTTATTTCACAGTAAAGTCATTTGTCCTTGCACTTCATGATACTTATTCCCTCATTCCTCGCTCTCTGAACCTAAATAGGTTTGTAGGTGGTGCTAAAGTTTTATGGGCAATTTACACTAGGAACAGAGGATTACCGACAGCTACAACGTTCAGGTGCAAAACCTCTTCCGAAAGACGAAAACCGAATTACAGAAATTGTCTTTCGCCGTCATATTTGCATATTGAGGTCTGAAGCGGAATTGGTAGGTCTGTAAAATATGGGGTCTCGAAAACAACTGTTCCAGTTTTTGATTAGTCACCACAGTCGCTGTTGCTCTTCGGTTAAATGTTAGAGGTACACAGCTTCACGCTGAGTCTAAAATTTCTATTACTTCTCCTTCACTGAATAAAATGTCACTGCGTCCACATTAGCAGAAAACGCTTAAACACAGGATGAAATCTGACAATCCAAGCACGTTTCAAACCGTTGGGCGCTTACATGAGAGCGAAAGTCGGTTGTGGAAGTGGAAAATCAGCAGCTACAACTGAATTTCCAGAATCGATTTTGGGATGTTTGCAAGACCAACCAGAAGCGGTATTGAGAAATCGGTTTAAGAAATCCCATTTTGGGAGCCTCATGTAAACACAGTGAATATTCTCTCCAGTGATGGTTGATGAGCAGCTTATCTATATTTGTTTCCTATCAAGAGGGCCTTCTCACTTATGCGGAGAGTATATGGTGTTTCTTCTTCTTTGTGACTGTCCATTTGTCACTTTCATATGTCAGCAGTACTACGACTACTGTTTTGCGAAATTTCATAACTGGTTCTGTCCTTTCCAATTTTTTTAATTTTTTGATCATTATACTGAATACTTGTTGTTACCTCCCAATTCTGTAGATCCCTGATTAACAACTATGTTAGTACTCAGGTACGTAATACGAGACGCTTGTTCCAGGGTTTCATTCTGCAACAAGATTTTGGACTCGAATCGTTCCTGGCCACGTTATGCGGTTTCTACGAGCCACGAAATTTAGGTTCACCTCCCGTGTTCTCTTGTCAAGGCAAGCAGTGACTTCTTCCTCTTCCCACAGATGAAGTTACTATTACGTGGCAGGAATATCCAGATTGGCAACGAGTACATTTTCCCGGTGAAACGTTCTCTTAACAACCGATATGCAGACTTCTACAGTTTCGGTCTCAGCCAAGACATGGTTCTTTGAAAAAAAAATTGGAGGGTTAATATGTAGAGCAGAACTGACACCATCACTATGTCACAACTGGAATTATTTAAGGTGATAATTAAACTTTATGATTAACCTTCGAATGTTCGAATCACGTAATTCACCTACGAACACTGTCGAACATGATCGTTTTGGTGGTCGAGGTGTTACGGTGTGTTTAATATTAGTGGTATTTAAAAAATGTAATATTAAATTTATTGCTTTTACTAGCAGCAGGCTTCTAAAATGATATAATGGTGCATAGAAAAGTTGTACTTGTTGATGTTGAAATTATATATTCCGCCAACTACCATCAGATTCCCATAAGATCGAGCAGAACGTTGACCGACAGTATTGTGTAGAGGTCAATGAACGATCTAAAAATTACACAGTTTGCGTAATTAGATATTGACCGGATACTGATAAAAAAGAGCGGTAAAAGAGCTCTCAGGGACGCTGAAACAAGAGTTGTATAAAGAATAGCCGATTGAACACTAGTAGCGTTCGGCTGTAGCCACCAAACAATTCGTCGACAACTCTCAATCGATGCAACATGAAAAAGTTCTAAAATGTAACATAATAATTTTATATTTGGAATTAATGAAAAACGAAAAAGGCTGTCTTAATTAAAGCATGGCTTTTGAAATTAAATTTGCGTAATTATTTGCCGAACGTTGCAGAGCGACACTTACATTTTTGAAACAGCCATCGAAGACAAACGGGAGAGAGAGAGAGAGAGAGACAGAGAAAGAGAGCTCACAGCTCCTGCTTCAATATAATCCAAAAGTAAATTACTTCAACTGCTTTCTACTTCCTTTTACAGTTTCGATATATAAACATTTCTCCAGAAAGCCCTTTAGCTGAACAGCAAAAAAAAAATTACATTCCTTTCATTAAACCGTGACCTTATCTCCTTATTTGGCAGATTTATTTACAAGGAGAAAATTTATTCTTGATGTATTTTAGGCTTAATTAAAAGATTGGGGAATACTCTATTGCTTATTCCAAAAAGCAACATTTCATGTGGAGCAGCATAATGTTGCATGAGCGTCCTGACCTCCAAATCTTTGAACACGTTTCACTCACCAGTCAATGTTATTTTGGCGCTGTACTTTCCTAAGTGCGTCTTTTCGAGCGCATTAGGCCCTGACTATTTATATGGACTACAATGCGCTTCCGCACCGAACACTATGATCGAAGCGATCTCGGAACGATAGAATGTCCGGCGAATGGACTGACCTGGCCGTTCCCCGCAACTTACATCCCACGGAACACCTGTGGATGCGTTGGGAAGACGAATAGTAGCACGTCGACGAGCACCAACGACCACCGCGCTGGTGGAGAAATGGAATGCCCTACCTCAAAACTTGTTTACCAACCTTATGGACAATGAACAAGCATTACAGTCCGTTGAGATCACGTACCCTACTAAGAAACATGTCCCACATTTTCTAATGTCTAGAGGCCTCCATGAATCGGGTGACAGCAGTGTAATTATTGTATTTGAATAAAAGTGTCGTTTCTGTTCGTCTCATCTCCCATTTCTTTCAGTTACGTCCTGTGCTATACTGTAGCTGTTCTTTCTATCTATGGCCCAATTTTTATCGAGTTGTGGTCTTGACAGTGACATATCATGTGGAAGTTACTTTTGTCCTTAAATTTTGCACACCAGTGTAGTTATAATATAAAACTGCGCACTGTTTTATACAGGATGTAACAGGAGGAAAATCATTGTTGACTGATATGGCAGGAACGATGATTCAAAGCAAGCATTTTGCTTGTCATATTTTGAGAGTTGTTGATATGGATCAGAACCAGAAAAGAATGTCCAATGACAATTGTTCATCTTTGCTATTGTGAAACATGTCTCGTCCACTGAACAGGTTTTATTTTTCGGATGCTCGCTCCTGTAATATCGATGAATATTGACCATTCCTCCTGGGACACACTGTATTTGTGTACATAATGTCCACCCATATTGCAACACTTGAATGAGTCCATATACACTTCAAAGTATTATCTAGACATGCATCTCCAACACCCTCTTTTATTCCCAGTTGTTCCTTTATAATTTTTTCCGACCTGGCCAGCTTCTTCATCTGTAATAGACTTATTGTTTTAGAGGTGTTTTTTTAATAGAGTTTCGTACTTCAGCTCCTCTATTCTACTCCACTGCTCTGCTCTACGCTAATTTATCGTGGATTAAAGTAGGTGTACATTGTGAATCCGTGAATCACTGGCCGCCTTTCGACCCCAACTGCAACGTCAATTTGTCAAATGGGAGCTTCCACACACATGCCCCTGGCCATTAACCTTGACCACCTTGACCGCCCCGCCCAGCTGGGATTCCCCACACGGCACCTATCTCGACATTCCGGGGCGCGGCGTGGCAGTCGCTACGCCGGTGCGCTGACCTTCTCGCCCCCCGCAATCGATACACATATCGACAGCTCGGTTGGGACCGACAAACGGCTTTGTGCGTACTGGCACAGCGCACTGGACTTCAGTTCCTCTCTGTAGGATGAAGATACAGAGCAGTTTACTTCGATACTGCTGCGTGCTGCGTAAGATATTTTTAAACTACTTCACCTCATTCACTCACGTGGTCTCTACCATATCTGGTATCGAGTTTGGAAAATCGCATGTCTAATGAGTGCTATTACAGGTCATTTCGTAAAACTGTTGCAGTACAGTGATTTGTCCACCAAAACATTATTTATTGTTAAGTCAACGGGTAATTCAGTTATTCACATGTGCTTTTCCTTAATCTGTCACAATAGTAATGAAATTCATCGACCACAGAAACACTCTTCTTAACCAGATATTTTTTTCCCCACTTTTCCTTCTAAAGGTCATCCTTCCCAGGACATTTTTTGCTCTTTCATCCTTGATGGAATATAGGAAATCTTATTTTAAGTAACTTCCAGTTATCAGTGCTCATTACAATGAATTTTGAACTGAGGAAATATTTAAAATCTGCGAATGCTTACAAGTAAGTGAAATCGAAAAAGAACCACGTCCATTTTATTCGTTACATCTCCTTATTCTTCCTGCTGCTCTAATGTTACAAGTTTTATGCAACGATAACATGCGTGACATGAAACTGATTTTCTCAAAGAGAATATTCTACGTTAATTCAGTTCACCTAATATCAACATAACGCTTTGTTTAGAAGCTGGAATGACGCACAGTACCAAATCTATCAATGGTACCATGTTCTGCTTTCTATAAAATTTTCAACTGTTCGTTAACTACCACAGAATAATATCAGAACAGCAATTGTATCGGGACTCGGGTTCGCAGTGATTGAAGTAAACAACTCAACAGAATTTCCATACTTAAATAGATTAATCAAACATACTTGACACGCTTATTGAGAACAGGATGCATCAACCATAGTTCTCCATTTACTGTCAGCCTTCTTATCAGCCAGAAAACGTAGTTTCAAATGAATTAAACAACTCCTCAGAAATGAAGATATAATAAATCTTTGTCTGGTATTCTTTTTCCAATTATACTTTTGTGGTGATATGTTTAGAACTATATACATATAGATGTGTGGGTGGGTGTGTGTTCTGATCCTCCACTAATAACTACGCTTTTTAACACAACATTAAAAACAGGAATTACAAATCATTTACAGAGAATGAATTATGGTCATAAACATAAAAAACACGCAGAATCTTCACAAACTGAAGAACAAAATAGACTCAAATAATAGGAACGAAATAATCATAACATCTTTAATTAAGAAAACTAAAATTCTACAGAAATAAAGTAGACCGTATTACAGTACCGACTAAGGTAGCAAGAAAAGATTAAACTTCGAAGAAATAACAACTATTACAGAGAACCCTTATTATATAATGTGTTTGTTTACGTGAATATCGTCCACAGCATTTGTTATAATCGATTATTATTTGTTTTCCGTCCTAACTTACTGCAGTCAAAAAATATTTTTGCCACACATGTTTCACTTTCGTTTACAAAGCAATTTATGTGTTCATTCTACAAATATGAATACATAATATGTCTCCACACTCTGTTATTTATAAAAGTGACACGATTTTACTCACACACACACACACACACACACACACACACACACACACACAGGCGCTTGCTTGTTTGTGCGAGCATACACATACACAAAGCAAACAAGACACAAAAAATGCACTCAGAGTTTGGCAACACTCACAACTCATACATAAAACAATTGAATAAACATAAATACTCATGAAACAACTGCACTTCGTTTCTTTTGAAGTTTTACGAAATTGAGGGACGTGGTAAACCACCAGTGCAGCATAAGAAAAAATGGGTTCAAAATAGGCGAAAAACTGCGAAATGGAATGTACGCCCAAATTTGTTTCGACCTCGATCTGTTACGATGGGAAAAGCAGTGGTTTGCAGGAAGAGGCTGAAAGTCCGTGACTAAACTTATACGCTGATTTTATATGGAAATACTATTTTTAATATATGAATTACAAAATGTTACATATCTTGCTGTGCTGCAGAAAGATATCATGGGCAAATCCAAACTTTTCTTAAGGTGTTCTTCAGCCAGAGGCCAGCGCCCATGTAGAAGTCAGAATAACAAAGAGACAGAAAGCAAGAAGTCAATACTGCAAATAATATGGCACACCCCAGAAGGTGTTACTTCATCTCTCTCGAGCGAGAAGTCTGAATAGTTATTTCAGTAACAGGACCTCACTGACGAGGGATCACAACGTCATTCTGACAGAACAGGACGACATCGTGAGTAAATGTTCCGCAACAACAGCTGTTAGTCCGATGACATGGCAGAAAATCAGCAAGTTGAAGACATGAATGCTACTGTGGTGACACCGAGGTAAGAACGCTGATAGTCCCGGAAAACGGGGACACGTGCCGTCATCCTCGGCAAGACATAACGTCATTTCCTCAGATGGACAGCAATAAATACTAAGGCATCCAAGCCCATATTCTATTCAGTTACAGTGAGCAAGTGAGATGCCAACATCTCATCTGCTGATGTGAAGTCTTGGGGGCTTCAACCTCCTGCTTTCTGAGAGCTGAACTGATGGTGTTTGGCGCATCGTCGACGTGTCAGTGTGTTGAAGAGGCACGGTAAAGACCGCTGCTCGTGATTTGCATCTGTTAGCAGACACCGGCACCTACGGCCTACCTCTGGTGACCGACTGTAGCATAACTCTGCGCTCCCATCACGCGCAGAGCTGCTGGAGTTTACTCAGGCACACCCCTTTGATGTTCACGAGAGTGCCCTAGTAACAAGCGGTAGATAATCAGGTGGTCGACGCCACTATACGACCTATGCCTGCCGCCCACTACTCTGCACGGCATCACGGTGTTGTGTGAGCGGCCACAACAGAGACAATGGCCTCGAGAATTCGCTGGGGTGGAAGAGCCGCTGTGTTCCAATGCTGTGTGCTGTGTCCACTGTTCCCGCCACAGATGGGAGAAGATGAAACAAATGTAACACTTAAACTGAATAAATATATATCCTGCTAATGCAATTTCTTTAGTACACAGAAAGCCAACTGGTCATTGCGACAATACTCGACGTCTCGCCATCCTGCTACTGTAGGGGTCTCAGCCCAGGCCCTCAATCTAAAGTTTGTGTAGTATCAGAAGGCATATACTTTTCTAAAAATGATTCTAAAATATGCGCAAGTGTGGACAAAAACCAGGAATAGAGTGGCAAGCTACAACACATTCGTGAAGAAACACTTGTGACATTGGATAGAATTTCAGCTTACCACGTTGATATCAAAAGAATATAAACACATAGATTCACATGTAAGAAGCACAGACATGTACCTCTACATGCAAAGCGATCGACAGCTCGTTTATCGTTCTGTAGGCTTACTGTGTTTGTCATTGTCGCCTGTTGCCACAAGTACGACCTTCATTTATATGTTATACAGGACGGCCAGAAAGCATGTAAGGGTGTTGAAGGGTAGGTTGTGCTGAGAAATAACTGTTGAGAAAAAAATTCAACATGTCGCTCCGTTTCCGAGTTAATTAGCATTGCAGTTAGCCTATCAGGCCGTTGCGCGCTCAGATACAAGCGGCTTGCCAGATACAAAAAAATGGTGCAAATGGCTCTGAGCATTATGGGACTTAACATCTGTGGTCATCAGTCCCCTAGAACTTAGAACTACTTAAACCTAACTAACTTAAGGACACCACACACATCCATGCCCGAGGCAGGATTCGAACCTGCGACCGCAGCAGTCGCGCGGTTCCGGACTGAGCGTCTAGAACCGCGAGACCATCCCAGATACAATTAGTATCAGTTGTTCTCACACAGCAACGAATAGAATTTTTATCTTAACAATTATTTCTCAGCACAACCTCTCCTGCAATCCACTAGACTTTTAGTCTGTTCCTGGCCACTCTGTTACCCAGTTTCCAGAATGACCACAAAACATACCTTTCAAGTAAATGAAATGAGTCTAGAGAATAATACTCTTCAATTGCAGTAAACTTAAGACGGAAAAACCGCTAGTAAAAAAATGAGTCTAAGCACTATGGAGCTGAACATTTGAGGTCATCAGTCCCCTAGACTTAGAACTACTTGAACCTAACTAACCTAAGGACTTCACATACATCCATGCCCGAGGCTGGATTCCAACCTGCGACCGTAGCAGCAGCGCGGTTCTGGACTGAAGCACCTAGAACCGCTCGGCCACAGAGGCCGGCTAAAAACCGCTAATAACTAACTTCTTATTACAAAATCTTAAGTAACTCCCATAAATTCCGTCACCTTTCCCGACATTTTTAAGATCGTTAGGTGTTTAAATCTTCCAGCTTGACAAAGCTTTCCGGTCAGCGTGGCCGAGCGGTTCTAGGTGCTTCAGTCTGCTACCGCGTGATCGCTACGGTTGCAGGTTCGAATCCTGCCTCGGGCATGGATGTGTGTGATGTTCTCAGGTTAGTTAGGTTTGCGTAGTTGTAAGTTCTATGTGATTGAGGACCTCAGATGTTAAGTCCGATAGTGCTGAGAGCCATTTGAAGCATTTTTTGACACAGCTTCTATCTTTGTATTCAACTTCAAGATTTCCTTGCGCATGTATCTTATGACTTTTTTCTGTGTCTCTGAGGTCGCATTGCATACTTGAAGGTTTCATATTTATAGGTCTGAAATATTATACGAAGCTTAAACCATTACGTCGCTTTGTCATCGACGTCTGTACAGCTGTTTATAACAGAGATTAGGTAAGAAATTTACTTTGGGCATGGTGAATGAAATCATCCACTTTAAGTGATTTTCGGAAAAGCACAGAACGTTTATAATTGCTATACATATATTCTCGATAAGTTAAATACATAATGAAGAATCAATATTTCAAACCATTAATATGACCAGTCCACAGAAAAACAGCTATCTATACTTAAACCATTTTATTTATTCCTTCAGTCCCACAGGGCTTTCTCTCAGCATGGAATACGTTTTCCCTACTAAACCTGGCGTAATAACAGCATATTTCGCACTACTTGTGCGGTAATTATAAGAATACTCTATAAGAATATATAGTTAACAGTCCTAATTTCAAACAGAATTCTCTTCGCTGATGTTTTGTGGTAAATTTTCGACTACAAAAAATTACGGAAATTACGTTCCGTGCAAACATAAACCAGGTCATTATGATTAAAGTGCAGCTACTCACAGAAATCAGGTGTTGACTATACTTACAGTATGGCAGCGAAGCTTGATAGACATCCTATTGCGTTAATGCGGGACAGTTTAGATCCAATTTTGGCCACCAGGCGCAAATCTGACGTTGTGAATTCAGGAAAGACGTATAAAAATGGCTCTAAGCACTATGGGACTTAACATCCGAGGTCATCAGTCCCCTAAACTTAAGACTACCTAAGGACATGACACACATCCATGCCCGAGGCAGGATTCGAACCTGCTACCATAGCAGACGCATGGTTGCGGACTGAAGAGCCTAGAACCGCTCGGCCACAGCGGCCGACAAAGACATATGGAAATGATCTTATGTGTAATGGATTAGGAAAGAAACATGTGCAGAAAATGTCAAACAAATGAGGAAGGCACAACGTTGATTTTATTATTGACTGCTGCTCACACAGTTTGTTCAATATGAGCGCCTGAGAAGCCTCTGGCGTCTCGTTCATCGAAGGTTGCATTAAGCAGATCTCTCACGGGGCGGCCGATATGATGTGTTGCCCCATACTGCATGAAAACAGTGGTTTCCATTTAGTTACGTTCTTCCAAAGCAGGAATCACATGTTGTACAAGGATGTCTCGATAACATGTAGACGTCACGGTACGCTTGACAGGACCCCTGGGTGTATTCTCTTCAAAGAAGAACGTACCGAGAATAAAGGAGTTTATGAATCGACACCGTACAGTCACATACTGGCGAGTGCAACGGCTGTCCATGCAAAACAAGCGGTTTAACAGTACCCCAAATTCGGCAGTTCTTTGTGCTCACTGCATCCTGTAATGTAAAATGTGCCTTGCAACTTCGCATGTCATAAACTTTGCACCGTTCGGATCGTGTACGCGCACAAGTGTTAAATTCACCGCTAAACTTTCCGTACTGTTGACTGTGGGGTGGACAATTCTCGTGTCACCGTATGATCAGTAGCACTACCTGGGACACGTTCTTCACTGCAGCAACCTCGTCAATAATTTCCGTCGGAATAGGACGCCTCCCTGTTCTAGGTGCTACAACAAACTCATCCTCACCCGTGTTTGCGACTTTCATTATCATCTGCTTTCAAGTATTTATACTCTCCGAATAGAGCCCCGTAATCGCTGCCGTTCTCATAAAACAGTTTCACTAACAGCACATGGTCTCTCTTCTATATAGCCATACTGTTCACTCTCATTACGGCTTGTCAAACGACAGCGTGAAGGTCATACCTTCATACAGACAGTGTACAGCGCCAGATTTGCACCCGGTGGCTACAACTGGAACTAATTTGTTTTCTAGCGTAAATCGGTTCACCATTAACACATCAGCATGTCTATCAAATTTCGCTGCCATACGATAGAGCACACACTCGAAGTCCGTGACTAGCTACACTTTAAATATAACCACCCGGCGTTTAAGCGTTAAAGGAATGTCAAGATGTTTAAATGAAATATTATGCGAAAATCTCTTGCAAATCCTAGCACCATGTAGCTACAGTACTCACGGATGTTTTAAATATCTGTAAATGTTAACCCATTATATTAGAAACTAAGGTATATGTAGTTTGTTTCCAGTGTACCTCCATGTTTAGAGTTGGCTCTGAGCACTATGCGACTTAACTTCTGAGGTCATCAGTCGCCTAGAACAGAACTAATTAAACCTAACTAACCTAAGGACATCACACACATCCATGCCCGAGGCAGGATTCGAACCTGCGACAGTAGCAGTCGCTTGGTTCCAGAGTGTAGCGCCTAGAACCGCACGGCCACTCCGGCCGGCCCTCCATGTTTAGAGTGAAACGCGTTGTTAGACACATTATGCGCACATAGCGAAATGTTTTCTATGAATTAATTCTAAATGTGCGTTTGAAAGGAGAATTTTTGCACTTTTAAGCTGTACAAGTTTTAGCTTGTACAGTGGCTTATTGCTCTCTCTTACCACTGTTAGTAACAGTTTGCTACTGAATTGTTATCTAAAGTTTATTTGCGTCCTGATCCTCGAGCGTTAAACAGTAGTCGCTGTATTAATTATCTGTACGTTGTAAGGTGTCTGGCAAATCCAACACCTTCCATGAAAACCCTGACATGATAAGCAAATCCAGTAGTATGTCACATAGCACCAAATAAATCGTGACATTAAATTAACCAAAGTAATACGAGTAACGAGTGAGCAAATGGAATACCACAGACTAACACAAGAATGCCTAAATGCATTTCATACCTTCCCACCGTGAGACAGACGCAGTTCCGAGGGGAGAAACGAGAACAGAAGCTGAGAGCAGAACCGTGTTAAGCTAGAAGGCCCTACGATAAGGGACGGACACCCACGTCGCCAGCTAACCGACAGGACCAGCCACCAGCCCATGTTAAAAGACAGAGCCCTCCAGAAGAACAGTGTAGATCTTACGATAACACTAAAAGGGCCACATAAGCTGCAAGTTTTAGCGTGAGACTTTTTCGCGTCTCTGTTACGTTGCAAACTTTAAAAATATTACCCCACCACGAAAAGTATAACGTTTCGCATTGGATACACAGAATTTTTGTAGGCGGAGCTTAAGGTTAACATTGAGACCCTGAATGGTCAGATGAAAACGCAGCCAGACAATTTTTTTTCAAAAACCAACTTCGGTAAATTGTAGTAAGGAGAAGTTAGGAGAGAGTTGCTTCGGAGACGGCCAGCTGGATGGAGCTGCGCCGGCCGGTGCCCGCGGACGAACACCAACAAGGTAATGAACGCACGCGATGCCGCATTTTTGAGCGCATAAGGCTTCACTCAGAACTGCAGAAGTCTCATCTGTTACATCCCCTTTTTACGTGATACTAGTGTCGATCGTCAATTGAAGCTCATGGTATTCACATTTGCTAAGTAAGTTAAAATCTGAAATGCGATAATTTTTCTGTTGTATAATTATTGAGAAGCCACATCAGCCACTGTGATTTACAACAGGTTAGATAAGTAATTAAAGATAATTGAGGGTCACTGTAGACCAGTTGGTAGTTTTCTCTTTTGTGAAACGTAATTTAAATCTAGATTATAGATGTGATATGGCATAGATCACCCTTCGATCCATTGTAGAACTTGGAAACCCATTCAGGGAATATTCGTTCACATTTTTGTTGAACGCAGTTGGTTTTTATCATCCTGTATTAAAACATTTCCTTTTATCAATAGTGCAATTTATAAACAATATTTTGTGAGTAGAATAAAATTTCCAAAGGTAAACTTAATTGCTTTTTCGACATTATTTTACCAGCTAACTAAAAATAAGAAAACCTTGAACCCCTTCCACTAAATTTAGTTAGTGTTAAGATTCTTTTACAGGGAGTGCAGTGGAGCTGACGCTGAAATCATTAAGTATTTGATTACATCATAGCTAGCCTCACTGAACTCTTCTGAACTCTACATGTCATGTGTGGTCTGGCGTCTCCTTACCAGCAACAGGTCCCAGGTTCAAACTAGTCAATTCCCTAAAAAAAAAAACACGCTCAGAGCGTCGTTGCGCGAAAGTGGTATGGAGACACAGCATAGAACAACGGACACCACGCAGAAAGTTAGATAATGGCGACCCTGCCAGGATGGTAAAATACCATGATTGAAGGTCGACCACATGCCTAACTAGATCAGAAAAATATCCTGTTGAAAAATTTTCGGAGTATAAAATTTGTTCCTAAAGTTATACATAGTCGAAAACAGTAGCTGTAGCGATAGATAGTAAGAAAGTATTCAATAGAAAGTGAGACATTCTAGCAGAGACAATAGCATAATTAAGTTATGACTTTTAATATCCTTAGAATTAAGTTGTCTCTCCAATGCAAGCGCAGAGGTCGCAGACACATCGTTGACAAGTTGGTTGTGACCCAACAAGTAAGTGAATTGATTGTCAAGTGGTATGTGCAAAAAGTTTATGAAGCGTGTGAGATCGTATGAGCGCATGTTGAAGCGAAGTAGAGCGCATGAATTGCTTTTAAAACAGAAAATAAGGGATTTGGAAATATTAGCAATGGCAGATCGAGACCTTGACCGAATTGAGGTAGAGACCCAACATGAAGACGGACAGAGAAAAGAGGACAGCACAACAGACGATGCAGTATCGCTAGAAATAGGACAGATAACGCACCATAACGAGGATAATGTACGTCAAGGCATAAAAAACATAAGTCAGCATACGACAGAGGAGCAGGAAATTAGAGAGACAACCGATGAGGATTTTAACTTGCGTCTTGAATACGTAGAACCCATAGTATAAGTAATCAGAGCTCCCTCACCACAGAGTGCAAGGAATTCGAGCAGAAACGTGTCATCGCACAGTTCAATGCAATCGGTTGCGAACCAACACTTGGGCGAAAACACAGAGCGTAGGACGTCGGAAGAAAACGCAATAGTACCCACAAATCTGGCAGAATTATTACAATTAATGATGGAAACCATGACAAGACAAAGTAAAGAAATTGTGAACCAAATTAAAATTCAGAATGCAGAAACGACGAACCAAATTGCAGAAATCACGAGACAAAAGCATGAGATTAAAGAACAAAACAAAAAAAATTCAGCTACACCTAAGTCATATTGAAGACGAGGCAAAAGAATCTTGAGAAGTGATAGGAAACTTAGTCACAATCAATTGAGAACAGACATTGACAAGGTACAAGCGGACGTACAAACATTGCGTAATGACACTCAGGACGAGATCGAAACATTACGTAACAACACCCAGGGAGAAGTCAAGAAACTAGAGAAACAGATAAACGTAATTACTAGACAAGCAGCAGGTACAGCGCGTTAAATTGTTGAAAACAGTGCGTTACGCAAAAGCAGCGCTGAAAAGATATGATAATCGTATAGTCAAAATAGAAGCGCAAACGAAGCAACAGTTTCAGAAATTGCTAACAGAGTTGTTTCAAACTATTGAAGAGCGTAGTGAACAGGATCGAACAAGCACTGAGTCTGCAACCATATACGTATCCTTAACAGCATCGGAAAAACAAGCAATTAACGAAGATATTACGCATTTACGATTCCAATCACAGGCGGAAAATAACATACATGAAATCATACAGCCTGCACCGCAACAAACACGTTTCGAAATTCTTGATGAACAAACGGCACCACAAACACATGCAGAACCACAAATGTATGTTTCAAGACAGTCTGGATCGTGCAATGAAGCGGCAAGGTTAGCCAGACAAGATACCCAACCAATACGTGACAATGGAAAGCCGGGTCGCGAAGAGTACAGTGCAATGCATTCAGCTACACGTTCACAACCGATGAAAGAAAATAATTGCGTACTACTCCAACGATACTACGCAAGGGTACGCGAAAGTTACAGTGGGCAATATCCAATGGATCAACCACAACCGGAAAGAACGACAGGAGAAACGATCAGAAACAAAAGTGGCGAAGAATCGCGAATTTCATATGGAACTATGACGAAGTACGACAACGATCATTTCCTCACAGTCAGAAAATTTCAACACTTTCGAGAAGGAAACTCATTACATCCACGAACTTTTATTGATCAATTCCGAGTAGGATTACCAGAACACTGGACGCTAGCACACAAATTAGACTTTATATGTGCATACATGTCAGGAACAGTCGCAGAAACCATGCAGAATGCTGCAGCGACATGCCGATCGTACGAAGATTTCAGAGAGAAGTTTCTCTCACAATATTGGTCCAGCGAAGAACGGAACAGAGTGAAGAACGAATTATTACAGAACCAATATTTTGAAAATTCAGGAGAGAAGAGTCCTGTGAAATTTTTCGAATTAATGGCAAACAAAAATCAATGCTTAGATGTACCATACAGTGACGGAGAGTTGATTAAATTATGCGCGATGAAGTTACCATTGAAATACCAGCAATCAACAGTAGGTCGCGGAGGCAACGACGTCGAAGCATTTAAAGGTATTCTAAAGGAACTAGAGTTCATATTTTCGGAAGATGACGCAAGAAAAAGACGAAGCGCACGTGAAAACGAAAGCAAAAAGCAGTGGAATCCACAAGACACAGTACGAAGAAACAATAATTACGAACCACGTGATAACTTCGCACCAAGAAACGACAATAGATTTCAACAAAGAACCGGTTATGGATTTAGAAGAGAATATGGCAATAACTATAATTCACCCAGGAACGGCAACAACTATTACAGAGGGAATAACGACAACCGGAATGGGTATTGGAGCGCCAATAGACCGACAAATTATCAACAAAGAAACCAATATCAACAAGCGGAGCAAGAAAAGAGAATACAGATAGAAGACGTGGAGGTAAGACCACCAAACCCCGATATATGTTCGAATTGACAGCTAAGCGCCCATGTCAAAGGGAATGACGCACCGACCTAGGACAATTGCAGCACCTTGAACAGAGAAGTAGATCCTTATCACGAGAAGAGAAGAAGGAAGAAACAAATCCGCAGGGACGAGATGAAAACGAAGACAAGAAAATAACAATATAGTGTTGGGACGAAATTAACTGGGAGGATACTGACGAGGAAGATGAATTACCAGAGACATGCGCAACAAATGTAGGAGGAAAGGACGAAGTAATGAGTATTGCAGAGCTATTTGAGAGGGAAACCAGGGAAAGCGAATTCAATGAGGATAATGCACAGTCGACAGAAGTTGAAAATAAGTTACTCGTGGGCACACAATCCAATGTATATAATGAAGTTATGAAGCGATAATTAGAGCATTTAGATGCGATTATTTGGAAGTAGCGACAAAGAAGGAGAAGATAGATGAGGATGAGGAAAAAGTAGAGGATGTTGAAGAAAGCGTAAATGAAGGAAGAAACAGAGAAGAGGAAATAAAAGGGAGAGAAGTAGCAGTTGAAGCTTATCCTACAGAAAGTTCGAATTCACAAGGGAAATTCCTGAAAAGACTCATGTATGATTCAGTAGAGGATTCGTTGATGCAAGAAGAAGAAGAACAGAACCAACCCTTTCAAATTCAATCAATTGTGAAGGCCATGGTAAAGCATATCCCAGTCAATATTGTAATTGATAGTGGATGTGAACTGAGTGTGTTCACAGAAAATTTATTCATGCAGTGTAATGCCAATGAGGAATTGCCAGTTCTGAAAACATGTAAGATTAAAGTAAGAGGTCCTATTAGACACAATGCTGCGGAAGTTATGAGACAAACAAGGTTAACTCTTTTGTGTCAAGGTCAAAAGATCGAAGCCAACTTCGTGATTATACCTAAACTAACTGCAGATTTGTTTATAGGTGCAGATTTCTTAAATGAGAGACGAGCGATAATAGATATGGGGAAAGGTAGCGTAACATTCAGGAATGTCACACTTCTCTTTGAGAAAAGCTAAAATTAGAAAAAATACCAGTTATAAACAAACTATTAAGAATGATGCGAGATAAAGAGGATGAAGGATTAGAATGGTATGCACAAAAGGGGGAATCGCCTCAACTCATGATAGAAGTCCATAAAGAAATCGACGAAAAATTGCAAGAAGTTCAAGTAAAAAATTAGCAAAATATTTCAAGTTTATGTTGCAGATAAGATCGACAAGAGAAAGAAGAATGAAGAGAGAGGAAGGTGGGAAACAGAAAGTAGTTTCAATAAAAACAAAAACAAAAATAACACCAATAGTACCATAGATTAAGGTGAAGGGATAAAACGTAGATAGTGTAACAGCATGAAATACTAAAATGCTATACACCATGACACTACACAAAAATAAAAAACGAATTTGAGGATTCTTGTAGCAGTTAAGACTCAAAATATCTTAGAATTGTAACATGGAAAGGGCGCCAAAATTTGTACAGCTTTTTAAGAAGGTGTAAAACAGTGTAGGTACTAGACATACGTTAGATGATTATAAGTAACACTTTTTGTAAGAACCATTGTAAAAACTCCAGCAAAGACCAGATGCAACGACCCACAAGTTGCAACGCGAGAAGTATCAAGAAAGAGAAGGACGTAATTAGCAAGACACAATTCCTACAAGGCAGAAGCGTCGAGAGAAGGGAAAGGACAGCGAGACCAACAGAGGGCCCTTCTTGTAGCAGAAGTAGGCAGTAAATCTGTGAACCACAGGCTGGCGGAACCCTGCTGGGACAGAACACGGAACCACAGAGTGAGGGTCTTGGAACACCCCGACTCAGTGGAGCGAGCAAGAAACGGCATGACGAGAAGATCGTTTGGGCAAGCCACCACTGGCAAAAAAAAAAAAAAATGTGTAAAACTCACGATACCGCTATTAAACAGCACGCTGATGCACAAAACTGAAGAAAACTTCCACAAACTAAAAATGACACGCCCAAACGATTTATCAAACTGTTACTAAGAGGAGAACTTCAAAGCGACTAGTTATCAATAAATATTTCCATATCCTGCCCAGAGAAGAACCAAGAATCAAGTAAGAAGCAGAGAAAACGCAGGAAAAACAGAAGTTGAAGATTCGCAAGATTGAGACCAAGAAGGAAGATGGGTGATACCTTCCCAAATCCCTATCCTATTGTAAGTATTACAACGAAAAACGACCGCTTCCAGTGACACATAACGATGACTTTCATGCATACAAAGCCAGTAAACCACGAGATTCTGCACTCACAGCTCCATTCCATTATGGGACCTCCACAACAGCAACACACACTTGCAAAGCCAACAAGGAACGATGAATGAAGCTGTACATCAAATACTTGCCCACATCCATCTCGCTCAAGTCCATCACCTTCATGCAAAAACATTCGCCAACCTCATGCTTAAACATTCATAGGATTGTGTGAGTCTGTGAAATCAAATTATGTGATGTAGGAATTGTGCAAAAGAAACGTGTGAAAAACGAAATAAGTTAAGCACACCAGACAGCTAATATACTACAAAATAACAGTCATTGACTGTGGACTTAAGTAAAAAATAGACTATCGATAAAAATAAGTCATTAGTTCTGAAATGGACAGTATATAAAGAACAACAGTAAGGCATAATAAACACTAAAACTATATGCCACTTATTTTCTCCTCATAAAAATAAAAGAGTAACTATATTTTACTTATTTTCTCCTTATAAAAACAAAGAATAAAAAATTATCTTGTTGAATGTTTTCCCTTTTTTTTTAACATTTGTACCATTTGTTAGGATAATATCTCAATACTTGTGTATGTATATTTCTTTGTCAAAACAATTCTTGGAAATAATTCTTATTTGTTAGTGTAACAATGTTGAAATGAGTGCCTAGAAACAAAAACATTTTACTTGTACATGTTCTTTAGAAAATGTGTTAGTGATAGATTTTACTTAATTACTACATTTATACAAAAAAATATTTCTAAGAAAATCGGTGTGAAAGACGCCTCACTTTCCATAATAAACTTCTTAAAAAACAAATTTCACACTTAAATAAAGAAAGAAAATAATTAAAAAATAATGATTATAATAGAATAAAAATATTCTTCCCTTGTCAATATATACATATATTTGAGAATAATGTGGAAGAATATAAAAATATAAATTAGTAAAACAAACTAGCATAGAACCAGAATAACATGGCTGAACAGTAGGCAACATAATTTAGATAAAGGAATAACATTGGCTGACTTGACAACAATTCAATCATTGCCTAAATTCAGTGCAAAAATTAAGTTCGAAAGGTGGTGATATGTAAGGTGTCAGGCAAATCCAACACCTTCCATTAAAACCCTGACATGATAAGCAAATCCCGTGGTATGTCATATAGCACCAAATAAATAGTGACATTAAATTAACCAAAGTAATACGAGTAACAAGTGAGCAAATGGAATACCACAGACTAACACAAGAATGCCTAAATGCATTTCATACCTTCCCACCGTGAGACAGACGCAGTTCCGAGGGGAGAAACGAGAACAGAAGCTGAGAGCAGAACCGTGTTAAGCTAGAAGGCCCTACGATAAGGGACGGACACCCACGTCGCCAGCTAACCGACAGGACCACCCCCTAGCCCATGTTAAAAGCTAGATCCCTCCAGAAGAACAGTATAGATCTTACGATAACACTAAAAGGGCCACACAAGCTACAAGTTTTAGCGTGAGTCTTTTTCGCGTCTCTGTTACGTTGCAAACGTTAAAAACATTGCCCCGCCACGAAAAGTATAACGTTGCGCATTGGATACACAGAATTTTTGTAGGCGGAGCTTAAGGTTAACATTGAGACCCTGATTGATCAGATGAAAACACAGCCAAACAGTTTTTTTTTTTTCAAAAACCAACTTCGGTAAATTGTAGTAAGGAGAAGTTAGGAGAGAGTTGCTTCGGAGACGGCGAGCTGGATGGAGCTGCGCCGGCCGCTGCCCCCTGACGAACACCGACAAGGTAATGAACGCACGCGATGCTGCATTTTTGAGCGCATAAGGCTTCACTCAGAACTGCAGAAGTCTCATCTGTTACATCCCGTTTTTACGTAATACTAGTGTCGATCGTCAATTGATGCTCGTGTTATTCACATTTGCTACGTAAGTTAAAATCTGAAACGCGATGATTTTTCTGTTGTATAATTATTGAGAAGCCACATCAGCCACTGTAATTTACGACAAGTTAGATAAGTAATTAAAGATAATTGAGGGTCACTGTAGACCAGTTGGTAGTTTTCTCTTTTGTGAAACTTAATTTAAATCTAGATTTAGATGTGATATGGCATAGGTCATCCTTCGATCCATTGTAGAACTTGGAAACCCATTCAGGGAATATTCGTTCACATTTTTGTTGAACGCAGTTGGTTTTTATCATCCTGTATTAAAAGTTTCCTTTTATCAGTAGTTCAATTTATAAACAATGTTTTGTGAGTAGAATAAAATTTCCAATGGTAAACTTAATTGCTTTTTCGACATTATTTTACCAGCTAACTAAAAATAAGAAAACCTTGAACCCCTTCCACTAAATTTAGTTAGTATTAAGATTCTTTTACAGGGAGTGCAGTGGAGCTGACGCTGAAATCATTAAGTATTTGGTTATATCATCGCTAGTCTCACTTAACTCTTCTGAACCCTACATGTCATGTGTGGTCTGGCGTCTCATTACCAGGAACAGGTCCCAGGTTCAAACTAGTCAATTCTCTAAAAAAAACACGCTCAGAGCGTCGTTACGCGAAAGTGGTAGGGAGACACAACATGGAACAACAGACACCACGCAGAATGTTAGAACGTGTACAATAAAATTTGTGGATTTTAATCGAAAGCGTATTTTAGCTACTGGCCTAAGTACCTACGTCTCATACTCATGACGTTCAGGTTCTTATCTTTAAAATTTTAAAAAATCTGAACTGAACAATGCAAATGTAATGGCACTGTGTCACTTGTGAAAAAAAAAAACACGTTGTCGGTTTTACCGGTAGATTTCACAGTGTGGACCAAGACAAATAAGTGCCAAGATTACATGTCACAAGGAAAATGGAAATGACTTGACCCATCTTAAACGCTGTACGTTTCTGAATTCCTTACTGTTCAAGTTTACCTCCGTAAATAGCTACACTACACACAAATACGTCTAACAGACGATAGTAACACTCCATGCAAGAACCTCTAACAGACATAGCAACTTTCATACGTCAACACACAGCTCGACGTTACTTCTTGCTTTCTCCTGACCGTCTGAGGACCTCAGTATGTTGACACTGCAAACTATATTCTGACTTACTTTTCAGAAAACATTACAAGTAACATTATGGATGACTGAAGGCAAGTTAGGGGCTATTGTTGGAATACTGTATTTATACACGTTGTTAGTTTGCGTTACGTATGTAGGACATTATTAGTAATACTAAAATTTACAAGAAAACTAAATGCTCCACCCAAACAGGCCATGAAGACCCAACAGTACCCACAGGCGTACTTGTCGTCCTTAGCCCACAGGCGTCACAGCTTGCGGTATGGTGGGGCACGTGGTCAACACTCTGGTCTCCCGTATCCACGACTTCTCAATCAAGTAGCTCCTCTGTTTGCCTCAGAAGGGCTGAGTGCATTCTGCTTGACAACAGCGCTCGGCAGACCGGATGGTCACCCATCCAAGTGCCAACCCAGCGTGACATCGCTTCATTTCGGTGTTCCGACGGGAATCGGTGTCACGACTGCGGCAAGGCCGTTGTCAATATTAAAATGTATCATCTTTAATTTACAAGAAGTTATAACGTTAAAATGACTATACACTATTTAATGTAATATTAATTAAAATATCACATTTTGGCTGCACTCGAGTTCGTGGGTTGAGCACTTCATCGTAGGTACTAGCAGTTTTGCTCTGATATCAAACGTACCGGCGAGTAAAATCGTGAAATATTTTGTATTCGAAAGCAAAATAGACGAATAAAATGTAAATCGAAATGTATGGCTTCTTTAAAGGTGGTGGTTCATGCGTTTGTCTAATATAAAAAAATTATTAAAAGTAAATTTTGGGGAAACAAAATTGAAGGTACACATTACTATTTTCTTATTACTTCGAGAAAATACGTAAATTGTAACGAAATTATGCACGGAGTGTTTCATGTAGGTATCTTTACTACCAAAATGAGGCGTGATAATTTTTTATGAAATCGATAAGATAAGCTTCTGGCAGCTTAAAAAAGGGGGGAATCTCTAAACCAAAGTTTATTGAAAGTATCGTAGCTTGCTGTTTCTAGACTTCTGTGGGACTGAAATGAAAGAAGTAAATGAGTTCTACCTGTCACCGTCTGCCCCATCACCAGATTACAAGAACCTCACCGGATGGTGAGCGACAAACAGCCGAAGATAAAGCAGATACATTCTCGTAAACAGACGAAAATGAAAGACAGTATCGACGCAAATAGGTGGTAACTAACCATTCCCCTGTCTCGCAGTACATAATCGATGGGCAGGATTAACGTGGGCCGTCACTTGTACGTGAAAGACATCAAATACGAACAAAGATAGCGATGGTTACTCCATTGTCTAGAGATAGTATTGATGTACCTTAGTAAAGATAAACTCCAGGATCCGGATCAGACATTAAGGTAAAGAGCCATGGGCAGAAATACGTTACGAGCACACGGACAGGGGCAGCACGACAAAGATAACCGATTTGACACTGATAAAACCATGAGGCTGATCTCTCGTGGCGGAAACCGAAAGTCTGCAACTTAAACTCGGTCGGATTTGCTATGAGCGTTCTGCTGCAGATGACTTGATGAAGACTGAGCGTAACTGCGCATGTTTGCTACCAAGGCTGTGCCAACAAATAAATGAATCGCAGAATTGCGGGTACTACCACGTGAATATTGGTCGTGAAGTAAGGGCTGCAATGTACTGTCACGAACTGAACCTACTAAAAAATACAACGAACTGAGGCCGAGAGGACATCTCTCAGTAATTTTGTAACCTTGGTTCGTCGCAAGTTGTACGTCTCCTCGATAGCCAAAGGTGCCTGCAGGCAACATGAGTGGGGGCGGGATTGCTAACAGTGGTTTAGGCTCTCGGTTGAGGGTCAGTTCGGCCCGTCCATGCACAGACTGGCGTTACTGAAATGGCGCCAGGCGTCTGGACCCGCGAAGACTGCTGTCCCTCTGTGCAGCCGTTGCCTTGACTTGAATTTTTGAAAACAGTGCCCACTTGACCTTTAGCAGCTTTACGCTATTTTGCAGAATTTATGAATTAACTGACTGGTGACTCCAGAAATTTGTCTATCCCCAACAGGCTAGCTATCTATGGATACAGATGGCTCGAAAATACATTTAATGCACAACCGACAAGCTAGCGAATTAAATTCATCCACTTTTTAATTAAAGGGTCTGCAGACCCATGCCTACTACTGATGAACTCGTAATTGTATAAGGAACTCGGATCTGTGATTGGGAGACCAGTTTTAATTTTATTTTACTCTCTCTGTTTTTAATGGGTCTGGGCTGGACAGTTATATAGGCTTCGACATGTCTCTGGAAAGTCTTTTTGTTACATTTCTGGGAACTCCACTGCACTCACTGTCGGCCTGTCCAACCAGTCTGATGTGGTTGTGTGTTCTCGTGTCTGGAAATTTCTAGGATTTCCAGAATGTTCAGATTGCGGCTGTAGTGTAATACGTAAGGCTTCTGAAAGCAGTGAGAGTGCCATTGTGCTAGATATCTTTCACAGTGGATATAATACCGTTGTACGATTTTTGTTGTTGTTGTTGTTGCTGCTGGTGTGGTCTTCAGCCTGAAGATTGGTTCGATGCAGATTTCCAAACTACATTATCCTGTGTAAGCTTCTTCACCTCCGAACAACTGCTGTAACTTGCATCCATCTGAACCCGTTTACTGTATTAACTCCTTGGCCTCCCTCTAGAACTTTTACCCCTCATACCTCCCTCAGTTACCAAACTGACTGTTCCTTGACCCCTTATGATGTATCACGTCAAGTGCTCCTTTCTTTTAGTGAAGTTGCGTTACAAATTTCTTTTCCGCCTATTACTTTCAGTACCTCCTCACTAGTTACTCGATCTACTCACATTTTCTTCAGCGATCTCCTGCTGTACCAACATGTTTCAAAAGCTTCTGTACTCTTCCTATCTGAATTCCTTATCGTTTATGTGACATGCCATTTATACGGATTTGAATTCGCCCTCAGCAAGTCCAGTGCGGCTCGCATGCACGCCGCTGGGGTAACGCGCACGACGGCCGCAAGTGCTGGGAGGGCGATTGAGGGACTGCAAGAGCAGAACTGCGCTCCCGGCTGCCAGAGATCTATGTGATGCCGTCAACCTGGTCAAGTCGCTTGAACGAGGACGGCGCTGAGGGGAACACCTGTCTCTGTGTCCGGTTCCCATGGCGAATGAGGCAGTGTGTTAAGTGCACAGGTCACCTGTTATTGGGAAGCAACTACACCGTGTATCGAGAGAAAGTTGTCCTTGCACGGCTTGAAATCAGTTTCACTGTACCATTCTAGCTATGGATACTTTATCGAATCAGAAGGTGAGTATACTGTTTTCCGTGTTTTGTGATTTAAGATCGCGTGAAGCTAGAACATTCTGTAATACAACTGGTGAGACCAGTATTAGTGGCCGATATCTAGTGCTCAGTTTAAGAAAGCTTGTCTATTGTTTAATGGATGTGTTGATGATTTCTAACTTGCTAAGCGATACTGCTTCGTGACTTCACTTCTTCTTCGGCTGTGTTCAGTCAGTGTTCGACAGACACAGTTATGGCTGAAGTTGTTATTTTTAAAAAGGTTTATTGGTGTAAAACTATTTTGTTTATTATTAGAAAATTTCTTAAATTTCTATGTCACGGTTGGCCAGCTTTTAAGAGAGTTCCTTTACACTCTTTTAACGATTTAGGCTTGTTGGTTTCTTAATTAATAATAAAGAACAAAGTTAATCTGGGAGTCGTCCTCCCGTATAAAACTTGTGTTTTAGGGCACTTTAAGTAATAAAGGAAGGTGAAATTACGATCACATTCTTAGGTACACCTCTTCATCCCAGTACCACCACTCCTAAAATCGTCACAGTTTACGTTTCACTTACAAAGCTACAATTCATTCAAATGTCTTTAGAACAGACTACCTAACACCTATGGTTAAATTAGGTGATATCAAATTCCTCTTTTTCACAAACGTTTTCGTGCTTTTCCGTATCTGCATTGTATTTCCTCTTAACTTTGACCAATATCAACTATTTTGCTCACTCTAACAGCAAAACTCATGAAATACTTCTGGTGTCTCATTTTCTAATCTAATTCCTTCAGCCGGCCGTGATGGCCGAGTGGTTCTAGGCGCTTCAGTCCGGAACCGCGTGACTGTTACGGTCGCAGGTTCGAATCCTGCCTCGGACATAGAGGTGTGTGATGTCCTTAAGTTAGTTAGGTTTAAGTAGTTCTAAGTTCTAGGGGACTGATGACCTCAGATGTTAAGTCTCATAGTGCTCAGAGCCATTTGATGTAATTCCTTCAATATTATCTCATTCATTCGACTACATTCCATTAATCTCGTTTTATCTTTGTTAATGTACCTCTTATAACATCTTTCCAGGACGTGTCCATTCTATTCAACTGCTCATTTAAGTCTTTTGTTGTCTCTTACACAGGCTCGGATCTAGGAGATGTCAAACCGGGGTATCTGCCCCGGGCGGTGATTTCAGGGGGTGCCAAACTCATATTCTTGAAGGAAAAAAACTAGTTTCACAAAGCGCCTAGCATCCAGCGAACGTTGGTCTGTCGAATGTTCATACGATACGCATCCCCACGGGTTTTTGAACATTTTTAAACACGTTCTAAGTTGATTTCTGAACGAATCATATGTTGATTTTTGAATGCGTGGATAATGTACGTGATGTCTCTGCAAGGGGAATACCCATCACATCTAGAAATAAAAAAAAAACCACAAAAGCTGACGAGGCTATACGAGTTGAGCCGAATAAATCCGAGTGGGTGAACGCCAATCCCTATTTGTTTATGCTTGTCCTGAAACTTCCAAGAACTACTATTTCTTTCAAATTATGCAAGTCTCGTTTCTTTAATTTCCCAACTTTTAGTAGTTTTTTCATTTTTAATCTACAGTTCATAACCAATAGGTTACAGGCAAAATCCACATCTTGCTCTGGAAACGTCCAACAGCTTAAAATATGATTTTCAAATCCCTGTCTTTCCATCACACAATCAATCTTCTGGCTCCTCTAGATCTTTTCAGCTAAGTCATTGTTTTTTTACATATATCTCAAACCAAGTGTTAGCGATTGTTAAATTATGCTTTGTGCAAAATTTGTCAACTGGCCTTGTCTTCCAATCCTTCCCCCAAGCCCATGTAGACCAACTATTTTTCCTGCTCTTCGTTTTCCTGCTATCAAATTCTAGTCCCCTTCATAATTTAATTTTCAACTCCCTTAACTATTTGAATAATTTATTTTATCCCACAACATCCTCTTTCAATCTCTTCATTATACATAGTATAAACATCACATAAACTTATACTGTTGTGGTGAGTATTGGTTTCACATTATCTTGGTTCTGATTATGTGTTACTATGCTTTTCATAGAAGCTTAAACACATTTCTGTTCTGTTACTTAACATTAGACCTACTCCATTACTACCCCTATATGATATTGTTTTTGTAATCCTGTACTCACATGATGAGAAGTCCTGTTCTTTCTGCCGCCGCTCTTCATTAATTTCCATTGTGTCTTTAACACTTTCTTCCATTCTGGGGATTGTGCGTTTATGGGTCAAAAATTTTGTTGTCACCGAATATCCTGTTTGCGGCTTCTGAAAACTTCGTCAAGAATCTTGAAATTGTTTTCAGTATTGTCAACACTGGATCCAGTTTCAAGGAAATGGGACAACTAATTTATTTAGTTGTTGAAGACTTAAAACTGCAAGCTAGTTCCGTTGTACAAGAAAACGAGGTTTATGCACTGTAGACTCAAAGGGAAAAAGGGAAGGGTCCCCTGCCCCCCCCCCCTCTACATACGACAAAAAACAAAAAATCGCATTAAATTTTATTCTCTTTTTATCTTAAAACCTGTTTTTCAAAAGTATCTGATTAAACAACAACTTTATTATTTTATCATGGTGATTAATGCTGTTGTATTATCTTTAACACTTCCCACAAACATACTTTGTGTAATCTTTGTTGATGCAAATATGACGAGAAACTCAAAATACTTTCAACAATCCTCATTCGTTGATAAAATCTGTATTTATCCCGTGAAAACTTGTGATGATACTGAGATACAACCTGAAGCATATACTTATTCGGTTTCCCATTTTTGCAATGTATTTATTGTATTCATCCAAGAGCTTGATTACTGTTTCAGCCAAATCATTTACAACTTTAGAATTAACATCTAGCGTTCACGAATCCGTCATTTTCGTGCCGCTGTCAGGAAATTGTCTTAATAAACTTGTCACACATGTCAAATCTGGTAAACATTACTCTTATTTTATTAGAAAGCAACTGTACAGTCACACTATGGACAATTTTTGGGATTTGACCGTACCTACTTGGATCCTTTAAACATTTTATTCTGCCTCACGACTCAATGAACTGACGACATTCATTTTTTACTCATAAGACTAAATAGGATCAAAGTCGGCCACGGTGGAAGAACAGGGGTCAGTTGACATAAACAATAGTTTGAGTTTTTTAAAGCCAGATGTGAGAAATTGCAATCGACTCCCTGAGAACTATAAAGTTTCGAAAGAATGCTGAAATCCAAATACGGTGCTCAGGCTTTGGAGTGGCACAAATCCATACTTCAATGTACAGCTATATGGTAAGTACAAGTAGCAGAAACGATTTCTCCTCTGACAGGCATAATTCAGATTAATCGTCGAACACAAACAGTTGCAACTGATAAATAGCTTTCACCTTCTGCTTTGCATGATGGATAATTCATGAAACATGAAAAGATACTCATAGAGATGGTGCTCCGTCAGATCGCGTTTCATTCTAAACCTTCAACACAATTCCCTCTAGACTGCTGTTCTCTCAATCTTTTAAGCCATCGACCGGTCAGAAACTATATTCAGAGAAGTATTCTCAAGATTTGGAAACAAAAGTTCCGTTATTTATGTTTATGAACCTCTCAATGAACTTCCAGCAAAGCAGACCTCCATTGTTGATACAAATGTTAATTCTGATCTAGAGTTTCTCAGGAACTGTGTCGAAATGCTGATGTTTCGCCGTTTAGTCATCGCTTCCCACAAAGTTGGTATGATGCTCTGATACAAAGCTAAATTACATAGCGTATACGTAAATGATGTATATTGTAGTTCTCTTTAATTAGTAAGACGTTGTTCGTGTTTCGTGTTGCTAACGGACCTGGTAAGGTATATAATGGACGTGAGCAGCATCAGCGTTGAGTGGTCACTGTGAAGAACACGGAGATAGAACACTTTCATTGTGAGGTGGTCTATCCACACCTTATAGAACCTGAAAACGGCCGCGTTGTGGGTCTCCTTTTAGCCAGCTATTGGAATCGTGCTAATCCATATTCGTGAGGAACCTTGCTGTGACAGTGGCCTGATGTTGAATTGCATGAGAGGCAGGTATGCTCTTCGTCAAGGTTCTGGTAGACCATGTCTGTATACCACAACAGAGGATCGCCATATTGTGCACCAACGATGTCATAACTCCTTCCCATCTGTTCCTACCATACGAGAACAAGTAATGGACTCCCCGCAACATTCAGCATCAACGCGCATCATTGTTTGCTGACTAACAGAAGCTGAGCTAGGAAGTTACTCTCCCTTGCGTAGGTTACCCATAACACCACAACACAAATGTGCACATTTACAGTGATACTGTGACCATAAAGGACGGGCTGCTGACGAATCGTCGTTCTGCACTACCATGGATGATAATCATCAGTCGGTATGGGGGCGATCTGGAGAGAGATTGAATTATTCCAGTGTTTTGTAAAGGTATAGCGGTGCGACTTCCGGCGTCATGGCGAGGAGGGCCATTTACTACGGCTCCAGGTCATAGATGGTAATGATTGAGGGAACTCTGATGGGACAATGGCATGTCGCGAACATCTGCGTCCTCACGTGTTATCTCCCATGCGACAATATTGTGGTCCCATTTTTCAACAGTACAATGCTCGGTCATACATGGTAATGGTGGGATGTTGACTACTTCCGTGGTCAGCAGGGTACTTAGATCTGTCCTGAAAAGAATGTGTGTTTGAGCAGCTTGGAAGTTAAGTCCATCCCAGTGCCAGTGTGCGTGATGTAGAAAACCAGTTACAACAGCCGTGGGCCAGTTTGCCAGCTTGTCTCAGGAGTGGATGTCACATTTCGAAACTAAATAAGTGCATGGGGTGTACACTGCCAAGTAAGTTATTTATAAATTTTAGTCGATTTTGTGATTACTGATATAACATCACAAGCCCTTTCAACCCATGAAGTTTCTTTTTGTTTCCTCTCCCCTTTTGCGTACTTCACTTTTTTTTGTCAAGTACTGCATTTCACTTGCATTAACCTGTTTTAATCACTGGTATAGGCCAAGATCCAGTGAACGTGGACTACAACCAGTTTTATAATGTCTTCTTGATTGCGACTGTAGATAAGACATGAGACACAGTCATGAGATACGAACTAACTAATTTGTGAATGGAGCTGTGAGCCTGATAATATCCGCGTTTGGCGGGTGGGTGGCCCCTTGGGAATTATTGAATTATTCATGTGACATAATGCGGAATCGTGACAGAGTCTTTGATGAATGCGTCCTCTCTGGAGCTCAGCCTAAAATGTTTTGCCTCCGAGCCCTAGCCAACTCGACGCTGTTCTATGTAGGCTTTGTGTTTTTAACTGCGACGTTTCTAATGCTGTCCTCTCATGGGACGAGGCAGCTAACGTTGACGTGGAAGCAAATGGGACATCCGACTTTAGGAGAGGCAGCGCCAGCGGCACACGGGAAGAGCTAGTTAACGTAATTTGCTCACTCAGCGCTCTCCACCTGCTATTTTCGACTTTGTTTCGCTCGCATACAACTTCTTTACTAGAATGTATGCGCGTAAAATGGGTGTTAACTCTGTCAGTGAATGTCGAAGAAGATTGGAGAAAATGGCTTGAACATCGCATTTCTCGTAGAGGAACACTACATACTGCTGTAAGATGATCTCAGATATGTACTAATAGAAGTTATTCGTTAACTCAGTTGAATTTGCATCCTATTTTTGGTTTTAAATTGAGTATAGTTTAGCTTACATGTGCATAACATCCACATTCCCGACGTTGCATTGACTGCCAGCAGTCTGAAATAACTTACTTCATCACGCAAATTTCAAGATCAGAATACGTTTCATACTTTCATTCGAATGGAAGAGGAGTTTCTTTCGAAGCTGCTCACCTTCACTGAAAAAGATATTCACTGCCAAGACAGAAACATTAGCCAGTCCATAAAGCAAGTGGCGGCTTGTGAGTATACGTTCTGGGTTTTTAGATTCAGATAAATCTGAGAGTGTGAAATTAATAGCCTCTGCTATACAACAGATATGCTTATCGACAAGTTTATACAATTACAGCCACTGCCAACAATGATAACAACAGTAATAATAATAATTATTATTATAACTTCTCAATTGCCCAGAACCCACAGAGAGAGATTCCCAGACGAAGAACCTACAGACAGACACACAGCCTCACTACCGCCGACAGAAGAGGAAGTCCACAGGCACATCCTCAGCCTCAAAATCAACAGGACATCTGGTGAAGACAGAATAGTAGCCGAACTACTGAAAAACATCGGACCAAACTCATTCAGAGAACTCACATAGATCATCACAGACATATGAACGTCAGAAAAGTTGCCAGACGACTGGAAATGTGCACCGATTCTCCCTATGCACGAAAAGGATGACCCCACAGATGTGAAAAATTACAGGGGCATCTCACTAATACAAGTCACATGAAAGGTATTCGCTGAGTGCCTGCTCCAAAGGACACAGAACCAACTGGAACATAAGATCGGCGAATAGCAGGCATGCTGAATAAATCTTCAATCTGAAGACTACCCTCAAAATCAAGGCTCTCAGGAACAGTCCAGTCATATGCACCTTCGTTGAATTCAAGAAGGCATATGACCCCATCGATCGCCAGTCATTGTTCACCATTCTTCATGAACAAGGTTTGGACGGCAAGACACTGCGACTGATCAAACACACACTGACAGACACGACATTTAAGGTGAATTTAAAGAGAGAAATCCCCGAATCCTTTGAGATCAAGTCTCTCATCGCTACTCTTCAACCTAGTGGTGGATAAGGTCATCAAGGAATGGGAGAAAGAGCTGCAAATACAAGGCCACTGGAAGCCAGTGCGGCTTGGACCTCTGCCATTAGGAACTTGCTTATTCTGGATAAGAAGTAGTAGTAGATAATAATAGTGATGAGGTAACTGTTGGTTGGTAATATTTACTGGCGAAATGCAACCTAACACCAGATTGCGTACTTACGGCTATCCTGTGCGGCCGTTTTTCTCTACGACTTCAAAGGAGAGAGAGATTATTAATTGATCACCGATGCGTCGGTTCTCGATTGTTTTCAGGAGACGTACAGATTGATTACGCGAATAGTTGACCTTTTGACCCAGATTGCCTTCACGCAATCATAATCTTCCATGAAAATACCTAAGGGACCTATTTGAATATAAAAATGGAAATGAAAGCAAATGAGTGCAATTTCGTAAGAGAAAGATTAACAGATCGGAAGTTGAACACATTAGTGGTATCCCAAATACAATCGAGACAAGGCGATAAAGAGCGAACCTGTCACAAAGCTCATATACAATTTGAACATCGTTTGTGGTTAGTGAAAGAAAAGAATAAGAATAAAATTACTGCATCGTAAAATATTAATGTATTTTGAACAAATTTGCTTTAAACTACTAGACATTGACAAATACACAGTAAATGCATGACTTACATTTGATATTTCTTTTGTGGATGGTGCAGTCGAATAATCGCTGCTCTGTCAGTCCGTTCCTTCTTAAAATTAAATGTCCTTGCGTTTGCGTAAGTACATTGTATGCTCACCCGAGTTACCGAAATGTTTTTTCGTCGTTTCACATAGTTTTTACACAAAATAAAAATACAACTTGTAGCAATGCTATGTAGTACGTCTTAACATGTCGGCGACCAAAAGTACAAGGGTAATGAAGTCTGTAGAATATTTCTTAACAAAAGATAGATTGTTCTTTCTTCTGTTTCGCAGCTTCTTGCTATCAAGCGCTGTGGCAATGATTTTAAATATCTGCGCCCAGCGTGTCATAGTGTTTATTTAGAGTATTTAAACGCTGGACGAGCGTCTTGGTATAGGCGCACATTAAAAATTTACTCTCACACTGTGATGCTTAGCGTCTTTACAAACTACAGCTCGTTGGCTGTCCTTTTCTTTTGTGACAAATATCCTATATGCATAGTATCTGAAATCCAATAATATTACATTGCTTCCTGCGTGAGGAGCGATGACTCCGCGAGGATCATTCCGACTCACGCGTAGTCATAATGTTACTGCTTTTGTGAATCAAGTTAGTATTACTTGCTAAAATTCTTTACAATATATTTTCATGTATGACATTAGACAAAGTGGTTGACACAAAGAATAACAGGTAAATATATTCTTACGACTGAAATTGATTCTAACTTGTTCATAGGATAATTACATGACAATTGAGCCGTATTTTTACTAATGCATTATGCAAAGATAACAAATGTTCTCTTCTCGGTAACAGAAAATGAAATAAGGATAAAGATACACATACATAGATACATTATACATGGCTTAATAAATATTAAAAACTAACAAAGAAATGAATTATTTGACTTCGCAGGAAGTTTGGGTGCAGTGTGCACTCTTGGAAAAATATATTACAAAGAATTGTCATTCTTGTTTTACAATGACATATTACAGGAATATTTTTTTAGCGTGGTTTCGACGAAAATTTCTTGTAGTAAACACGTAGCACTTTACCGATTTGTGGCTTTCATAACATGCAAAAAAAGTTTCACTACACTTCGGTAGCTATGACTTGCACTGGGAGTGGTAGAGTTCTACCACTCCCCGTGCAAGTCATACCTACCCAAGTAGGGTGTAAATGGTAGCACTGCACTTCAGTGAGGGAAATTGATAGCACTTTCACTGTGGAGGAAAAGGAGGGCATCAATTTCACTGTGGAGGTTGAAGTGGTTGCCTGGATGTGATGGTGCGTTGGAAATGCGTCGTGGATCAGGAATTGGAAGACTGGTTCTGCAATGTGTTGAACCGTTTGGTGGCGGTCTCTATTTCACTTGAATCATGTGCAAGCTTCCATTCATGTTCTCGTTCATTAAAAATACAGAGAAAATCTGTATTAGAATGTGCTTACTTACCAATAACTTAGTCTAAAAGAAAATTGGTAAGGATAACAATTGTTCATGTACATAAGGTTTCATTCTCTTAGTTGTACTTAGTTCTCATATTTATTTACTTTTCTGGTTTTATTGGGTCGACACGTTTCCGTCATTACTTGGCCTGGTCTATAAATTCGGTAGCAATTGTCAAAGTCGAGTTTAAGACTTTTCAGATTAATGTCATGGTGATTTTGTAAGGTATATGAGTGCTTAACTCATGGTTTTATCGGATTTTATATTGAAAGTATTTCAAACATATTTGGCGCCCGCGCTCGTTGTGCAAAGAAATCTGGATTGTTGAGCGCGCAGCGTACTCTGTGTAACGTCCATTTGTCATAGTCACGTGATAGTAACTTACGGCTCCATAACGCTAGCAGCAGTGTTCTGCGAGAGGCAGAACTTTTGGTGTCTACTAGCCGTGTTGTGCGTTTTTACAGTTTTTCATCGACGCGGAATTACGGAAGCAGCTGTATCGAAGAATGTTACCGTGGAAAGGCGTACAGTACCGGTTGCGGTAAGTACAACACTTATTCACTTGCACAATTCGGCTTTCTACAACGTGGTTTCGTGATACAAGTACTTATAACATTACTTCACACACCGGAATTTCACACGTGTCCATAAGTTATCACCTTTCAGCTCACACGTTATTATTATTTCGTGTCCACATGTATTTGGTCGTCGTGTTAAAGTTCGCACGCACCACTTTTATACGTGTCCTTTAATTGCTTGTCTACAGGCGATTCACACGCAGCAGCATATACGTGTCCATAAATTGATGACTGCATTATTACTACAAAGTACAGTTAACATTCGGTATACATATTATGTCTAAAAATTATTTACAAAGAAAAATTAGTCTCTGTGACTACAAGGCCTGACGAAAAAACGTGTCTCTTATTCATAGTTTGTGCTTCCAAGGCACTTTCGGTTGACACCTTGTTCGAAATCTTGTTATTCTTTTCTTTTTACAATAATTACTCTTTTCTCCAGTTCAGCTCTTTTATTTTCTCTCAGTTAATTACGTCGTTAGTTTGAAGACATAGTCAATGTGGCTTTATTGACGTGATGAACAGTTCATGTTCAAGTTTCCACCAGGGAAATTGGGAAGCTTAGTGTTCCCTATCGTGCAATTGCACACAACAAATCTTAATTGAATTCACAGTTCGCGGAAAATAAGCATAGCCTGTCAACAACCAATGTGTCACGACCATCCATACGTACACTCTGTACGTATCAAGCATGCAATCAGTCCGTAAAATTCAGTTCTCTACTGGGTAGGGTAGGGAGGTAAGGATACTGATTAGAGAAAATACAATAGACTTTTATGGAGTGAAGGGATTTGAAGATACAATGTTAATGACATATGAAATGATGAGCCTAACATAAATTGTGCATCATCACCCTAGTTTTTCATGACAAGTAGTTAGCGTAATTAAACCGATATAGTAGTCTCAGTATCGTCTGATGCAGCTCTCCAACACTTCTCTATACATATCTAAAATTGCTTACACCATGCATTAGCAGTGATCAGAATCTGATAGCTATCTTCTGTTCTGAAAAAAAGAAACAGTCGTCGTATCTCGAGGACCTGGAATAGATGCGTCTGGTACTAAATTAGTTTACTTGTAAATGATCTTTTAAGTATTTCACCTGCACTGTGCCGTAAAATTCTTATAAACGCATACCGTTTATCCGTACTGTAGTAAAAATGATTGAATTGCGCACTTCTTTCCTGCTACCTGGATCGTTATTGATTTGCTTGATTCTTATATGCTAAGCTGCAGCCTTCGTCTGCTGTTTTTCACATGTGGTCTCCTAAAAATTGTTGTCAAACACTCCTTATACATAACATAACATTTACCTCATAAGAGTAAGCGACCTTAATCAACTTTTATTTACGAGCAATCATCCTGGTCGGAATGACCATCTTAATTTATTTCGTTCAAGAGGAGAGAGCTTTGCTATACTTAAAACTAGTGGTAGCAGGTGGCACTTAGCACGTCCCTACTATATTATTTGTTTGTCAGCTCTTTGGCTGTGGCCATTCATGGCTCAATTAACTTAAAACTAACGTACATCTATGGCAAATCTTGCTCTCCTATAATAAATGCATTTTATTTCAGGTGCTCACATAAATTACTTTCTTGTGGAGGCAGGTCGACAGGGTGTTAGTCCTGTGCATTATTCATTATTCTTATGTACACTTATTCTTCGCACATAGTATGTCAACGTAACTTAGCAGATATCTTGAATCGTTGTCTCGGTATTTCTTTAAGTCTGCATGATGAAACAATCCTTTTATTCGTCCAAACACAGGTCAACTAACAGATAGCAACCAATGTGCGGTTTTTTTTCTTAGTGTAATAAATAGTCCTTCATACAAGTGCTGCCACTTGCGATTCTTATGACGAATCACAGATTTTCCATTACGCGATCTATCTGACCTCGTATCAGCGCAAACTGTGTAATGTACCACAAAGCCGTGTATGGAAAATGTGCGCGTAAAACAGAAATCACCTGAAATCATAAGTACAGCGAAGCGTTTTCGAGAGATCCTCAGTTTTCTGGCGCTTACTATGTTTAATGTCATGCAAGATGGTGGGCTCCAATGTTCTGCTTGTAAAGTAAAACGATGTCGCATCTCATTGGCCACGTTCCTCTCCTCTAGGCAAAAACTCTTTACAAGGCAGGTTCTTGATTTCCGATCTGCAGTGTGTGTCACGTTGTGACGTCACTAGCTCTTCGTCCGCATGTAAGAGCCAGTATGTTTCACATTCGAAGACACACTTGCATCACTTTTATGCAGTACTTTCCGTGCTGGCAAATACCACAACGCTGCAGTGAAGGAGACATTGCGGCCGTTAGACAACAGGTGGTAGGCGCTTTGCTACAGCAAAACAGAAAACGAGAGTCCAGGGGGAACGAGCCTGCGGTTCGTCCCTGCTCTGCCATTCAATTAGAGGAGGGTAGAGGGAGGGGGGAAGGGACTGTGGTAAGCCCGTTATCAGCGGGATATTGTGAAACAGGGAGCCCTGCTGCCAGCTGCCCGCCCCCCTTCCCCTACCCTACCTACCCTACCCTATCTCCCACGCGGCTGCCCCCGCGGGCTGTTTATCCCGTTTCTGCCGGCCTCGGCCGCAGTGCCACGGCGCGCCGTAAAATTAGTCCCGCCACGCGTTATGGTCGTCCCGGGAGTCCCTTCGCACAGTTCGCGTCCTGAAAAACTAATTTCCGCCGCTGAAGCTCCATTCTCCCGCCGGCTATCGCCGCGTTAGGACGCTGTTTTTAAACTTGTAAGAGACGAGAATTTTCACTCTGCCCCGCAGTTTTATAAGGAAAGCGATAAGCGAAATGTGGCACGTTACTGGGTACCTTCTAAACTTCGATCAGATTGCGGCGATATTTAGGGGTGTCTCCGTTTAATTACAACTTTTTTAATGGTGGACCCATTCCTGGGACGTCCTCAGCATCTTGCTCTTTCCGAAGTCTACCTGAGCGTACACACTTGAAGTACCGGGTGATCAAAAAGTCAGTATAAATTTGAAAGCTGAATAAATGACGGAATAATGTAGATAGAGAGGTACAAATTGGCACACATACTTGGAATAACATGTGGTTTTATTAGAACCAAAAAAATAAAAAAGTTCAAAAATGTCCAACATATGGCGCTTCATCTGATCAGAATAGCAATAATTAACATAACAAAGTAAGACAAAGCAAAGATAATGTTCTTTACAGGAAATGCCCAATATGTCCACCATCATACCTCAACGATAGCTGTAGTTGAGAAATAATGTTGAGAACAGCACTGCAAAGCATGTCCGGAGTTTTAGTGAGGCATTGGCGTCGGATATAGTCTTTCAGCATCCCTAGAGATGTCGGTCGATCACGATACACTTGCGACTTCAGGTAACCCCAAAGCCAATAATGGCACGGACTGAGGTCTGGGGACCTGGGAGGCCAAGCACGACGAAAGTGGCGGCTGAGCACACGATCATCACCAAACGACGCGCGCAAGAGATCTTTCCCGCGTCTAGCAATATGGAGTGGAGCGCCATCCTGCATAAACATCGTACGTTCCAGCAAGTGTTTATCAGCCAGGCTGGGGATGATGCGATTCTGTAACGTACCGGCGTACCTCTCACCCATCAGGGTAGCAGTTACTGACGTTTTGCTGTCCAGCGCCATCTCTCAGACATTTTGTGAACTTTGCTTTTTTTTTTGTTCTAATAAAACCCCATGTCATTCCAAGCATGTGTGTCAATTTTTACCTCTCTATCTACATTATTCCGTGGTTTATTAAGTTTACAAATTTATACTGACTTTTTGATCACCCTGCTCTTCTAGAAACCACAGAACTTTTTATGAGTACCATTTCCGCCACAAAAGTAAAATAACGAAACAGCCTCTGAGATTGTCCTTATTAGCTGTTTTCGTAAACAAATTTATTACTTCAGTTCAGTTCTACGGAAAAAAAACTGTTCTTCAGTGAATTATTGAAGTGTGATATTTTGAATTACTGCATTCTACATTTTTTTTCTTTATTGTTTTTTTTTTTACCTTCGTAATATGTATCTCCATGCATAAATTACAACATATTTCTTTCATTGATACCAATGTTTTTCGTCTAATTCACACTTGTGGGGCCGAGCTTGACTCGAAGTTACGCCTGTCCGAGTCGTGGTGTTGGAAAATAATAACTGCCAGTTTATCGCCGGCAAAGGGACGACAGGTGGTTGCATATAATTCCTAATCACCAGTCTCCACCAGTCTCCTGGTTACATTTCAAACCGGTCCGCAATGTCTCATGAAGTGAAGGCGTCTGGCATTACTGATGGTGATTGTGCACCAAATGGGGACGTTTAACCACAGCGACCTCATTGGTGCTATTCGGAAGTAGACGGATATGTGTTTCCTGAGGACACCGACATTCAGCAGACTGGCTGATACACACTCACGAACGGAAACAAATTGACACACGGGACTGGGAACAAATTTAAAAAATAAGAGATAAACTAGCATGCCAAACCCGTAACTCAGTAAAGAAATGTCTAAATAAGGAGGCTGATACTGACATGCATCCAACATCTGGGAAACAGGCATGGAGCAACGGCAAACGCTTCCACTACCAGCAAAACAAAAGAAACAAAAAACAAAACGAAGATGACAATGGAACGACGCGACATAAAATCGTAAATATATTTAGTGTCAGTGAAAGTGCAGTGTATGAAAATCTAATAACCCATATGTGTAGAGGAACGATAAAAATGGCGTAAGGAACAAAAACGGTGAGTAATGATAATAATTTAATATTGTGTATAGTGATAAGTTAAAGGGTGAACTTTTCATAACCTTAGCAAACGAATCTGTAACGAAAACCGTTTTATAACAGTGAGCACTGAAAATGCTTGGAATTAAAGCGAAAGGCATTTGGTCTAAATGAGAATTTTATTACAGCCACAAATGACGCTATTAACCTGTATATCATTTTTATAACTGTCACTGCCAAAAAGACGCCGTGAACGCTACCATTACCAACGGATTTCTCATAATGCCCATTATCCTGAAAAAGTTAAAAGAAAACAAAAATCGTTAATTGTTGGTGACTGCTAGTAACAGTATACTTTTTAAAGAGGTACTGATCTTAAACTAGGCTCCAGGACGTGGAAATACCTTTTAGCAGACTGCGATATCTGACTTTTATCCAGAACATACTTTCTAAAGGGATACTGATGCGAAAGTAAGGTCCTGAGACTGAAAATACTGAATATTCTGGAAAGTGACATTTACTACTTTACATTTTGGATTCAGATTAACTAAAAAATTTAAAACATTTAAGCGATCTGGTAGAAGAATACATTATAAACAAAATTTTTTTATTTCAAAATCTTAAAATATAAAGTAACTGGCTACATTACAGTATTTTCAAGAAAAGGGCATTAAATACACACTCGCCCTTCCACCATCCCTTGATATTGCTAGAAGGCAATAAGACAATACGTGGAATTGTAAACATTACTATATCATAGTGCTCCTGTTTTCACCACCAACTTGATATGTTAAAAAATGTACATCGTCCTTTTGAAATTAAGCGAAGTTCCTACTACAGGGTGATTCTGTGATGATGTTACTAACTTTCAGGGGTGACGGAGAAGAGTAAATGTGTGAATTTGAGGCAAGGAACCGCAGTTCACAAACGACTGAGTCGAAAGTTGTAAGCGAAAACCGTTCTGTTACCTCTGTCAGTGGAATACATGTACCGGTACTGTTATTTCTAACATTTTAGGTTAGGCTACTTTCGGATATGGTAAATAGACCACAAAAAGAGAAAGAGATCTAGTGAACGTGGGCTCTTAAAAAAAAGGGTGGGGGGGCCTTAACAGCTATGAGCATTTGTTCATCTACCAACTATGAAATACATCTCTTCTGCTGCAAGATCTTTGGTTTCCATTTTTCTGGAAGAGGTGCTATGGACCAAAGCAAAAAAAAAGTTCCACAAATATGGACTCTAAAATGCATACCAAAAGATCTGTGGACACTTTTTCAGTCCACTGCACATAGTCGTATTGAAAACGGTGAAAAGGAAGCTTCAAAAGAATAGCAAAGGGATGTTGTGCGTTTCCTGACGGCAGAAGAGTGTGGGGAACTGAAATACATCCAGTAATGGCACAATTTTGGGAAGTACATTGCTTGTCCGTTGCAAGAGTCAAGGAGTGATACCGAGCGAGGTGACGCAGTGGTTAGCACACTGGGCTCGCATTCGGGAGGACGACGGTTCAATCCCGTCTCCGGCCACCCTGATTTAGGTTTTCTGTGATTTCCCTAAATCGCTTTAGGCAAATGCCGGGATTTCCTTCCCCATCCTTCCCTCACCTGAGCTTGCGCTCCGTCTCTAATGACCCCGTTGTCGACGAGACGTTAAACACTAACCTTCTCCTCCTCCTCCTCTTCCTCCTCATCCTCAAGGAGTGACGCTAGTGATTCAGGGAAGGACGTATGTCGTTGGCCGATCACACTCGACGTGGAACGTAGCTCCGCGCTACGATACAGCTGTCCAGTAAGGAAGATGCTCTCATTGTTGAAGAAAGGCGTGTTATGGTGACAGTCCCACAAAGGTCTCACTGAGCCTCAGAATTGCAACGGACGTCCAGATATCTCTGTATACTCATGCCACTCTTCTATGAATTTCCGGCTGCCCGCAGTCCTTGCGCTTTAAAGAAACGGACTGCACCATTTGCTCTTCTTTTGAAGCCTCAATTCGTCTGTTTTCAGCACGACTGAGTTCAGTGAACGTCTGCGCATGCAAGTACTCGCTCCGTCGTCACGTGGGTGTGAGCCCAAATTCCTCCACGGCGAGTTGGTGCCTCAACACTGTTACTGGGACCACACGTTCTTCCCTCAGCAGTTTCCACTTTACAACCTCTGGTTCGTCTCTCTCTGAATCACCTTAATAGGGGTCGTGGGTAGTGAAGCTGTCATCTAGTTTTGCACTTGAATAGCTGGGAATTTTCAGTTTTCCTTAAGCTTGGTGGAAGTTGTTTGTTGACTGTTGTACCAAAGATTAAAAATTTCGTTTTGAATCCTAGATTCCAATGCATATTTTCTATGTGTATTATTTTTAATTCTAGTATTGTGGTTAAATTTGGCATAATTCAATCTTAATTCACTCTTATTACTAACCAAAGATATCATTAAGGGGTATAGGTACTGTTACATTATTCTGCAGTATGTTCGGCCAAAAATTTTATGTAGTAAAGTTATTGCACACATCAGTAGCACAAATGCTTTTTAACCTCAGTTGTATGTCCCAGAGAATTAAGGTATACTACAGTGATAAAAGTATGACAAGTAATCTAGCAATTTCGTCTGCAACCGAATACAACAATAGAGATTTTCAAATGCAGACAGCCATAAGTGAACATTTTATTTAACTGCCCACATGCTGGTACCGTTTCATTTATACAGCTGTATGCTTAGAAACTTCATACATCCAGCGTGTTCCCTCGTCCTCTTTTGGTACTTGTAAGTACTTTAAATATTTGTAACATTAAGAGATAAGATGTATGGCACCATCAAACACTACGCAGAATAGTTGACATGAACAAAGCACTAATAATTTTGAATAAATGTTCAAAGTTGTAAAGCTAAATGTCCCGCAGACATTAGAAATTTACAGAAACCAGAAGCTATAACCAGATATAATGCTGAGTGAAAAGACTGACAATGAACACACATTGGTAATAAGGAGATATAATAAGATTTGCCTTTTTGGAATAACAACTTTACAGACAGTAGACCATTATTAATTTCATTATAGAGCCTCTTCCTGTATCTGAAATAGCATTTATTATTTTTCAGGATTAAAATACAGCTTCTACAATAAATCCAAATAAATTGCTATAAAAATTTTGCTCATGGATAATATATTTTAAAAAAAACTTAGCACAGATGTCATCTATAAAAATGAAAATCAATTTCTGCATGTATCAAATATCATCAATTAAGAATGGTTAGACATATAAGGTTGATTTTTGTCTTTCTTGTATTTGTAATTGGTTTTCAGAAATTGCCACAACCAGTCGCCTTTTTAAATAGATGTATTTCTGTAAACCACGACCGGTTTCGAGCTGCCTAGCAGCTTGTCATCAGGTGGTACATATACATTCGTGCTTTTTTATTGTAGCTTTGTGAAGCTTGTTGTGTGTCTGTAGCAAGATTGAAAACGACGGAAAATAAGCGCTACGTGTGGTATAGTTTCGCGAAATATTTCATTATAAGTTCTACTTAAAGGTGTTGCTTACAGTTAATACATTTTGCAGATGTATATTTGTTATGTGTAGCTCTTTGGAATAGGTTATTCATATTTTCGAATTGCTTTTACACACCACAATAGACGGACTTTGTCACAGACACCAACTTCACGTTTTATAAACTGTAAAGAAACCAAAGTGTGTGATTAAGCTACAGACTCAGATTTTATTTTGAACCAAAGACATTGTTGCTTAGCACACACATTGATGAAAGGTATATCTTACTTACAAGGAAAATAAATTAAGACAAATTAGTAAAAGTTGATATGCAAAAAAAGTCTTCAATTTACAAGGTGTATGAAGCTAGGTTTTTAAATGATATTTGTGTTACAGTACTGGTGTTGGGATTATTTTTAACAGCTATTTTCTTGCTTGATATATTGGCTGAATTGGGCATACGACTTTTGAGATTAGCAGGTTAGTGGTTAATTTAAATGAATAAGTAATGTGGAAATTTGGTAGGAAGTGGTAAGAAGGGTGGGGCAGGAATGAAAAGGAAGAGAGAGAGTGTGTTAGAGTGGGATGAGAGGAGTTGGGGGTAGGGAGAGTGAGAGAGAGAGAGAAAGAGAGAGGGAGAGAGAGAGAGAAAGAGAGAGAGAGATGGCAGAGAGAGAAAGGGGGAGAGTGGAAGACGGGAGGGATTGAAAGTCAGTGTGTGTGTGTGTGTGTGTGTGTGTGTGTGTGTGTTCTGAATGCCAGTTTAGTTTTTCAAGTTTAAAGAGTCTTTAAAATTCTGGAAGAAGGGTTATTTTGTAATTCAGTCTGTTCATTTAAAGTGGTGTGAGGTGATTTACGTTTGTGTGTGAAAATCTCTAATTGTTCAAGAAGGTCCATCTTTATTCCCTCGTCTATAGTGTGGAGGATATGGAGTTTAGTTTTTACGTCTGTAATGGAATGTTTACTTTCTGTGAGATGGGTGGCAAATATGGATCTATTTGAGTTGTTTAGACAGAGTGCATCAGCATGCTATTTGTATCATGACTCAAAGCTTCTTTCTGTTCGCCCTATGTGGTAACAGGAGCAGCTATCTCATGTTAATTTATATATGTCAGATTTTTTGAAAGGGTGTGATGGCTCTTTTAGTACTATGGACTATTTTGTTTCATATTTTGTTGTTCATGTGAAAACTTATTTAAAAATTGTGATTTCAACAGCTTTGCAAGTTTGTACGACACGTTACTGAGAAAAGGCACACAGACCTATCTGGTTTCTTCTGCTGCTGAAGGCCTGTTTGTTGAAGTCGTTTTATTCAATTTAATTTTGTCAACCAATTTACCAACTACGGTTGGATCATAGACATCGTTCGATAGTATTGTTTCTTAAAATATTTATATCATTAATTTTTATAATAGGCTCAATATGAATTTTGTTTATTTAGTTGGGCGCTGATTTAAAGAAGGCTAGTTTATGCTGATTTGGGTGGCAAGATGTATTGTTAATTATGAATCTGATGTGGTAGGTTTCCTGTGTATTCGGAATATATGTTCGTTGTTGCGATGTGTTATGTTTAGGTCCAGAAAGTTGGTTGCAGACTGAGTTTGATGTTCTACTGTATTTTTTTTTTTTTTTTTTTGGGATGAACATTATCAAGTTTATTATCTAAGGTGTCAATATCAGTTGTTGTCCCATAATATAGCTGTTAAAAGTTATTCCAACACAAGTACTCTTAATTATTACACAAATATCATATTAAGATCTAGTTTCACACACCTTGTAAATTGCACACATTATGTTGTAGGTCAATTTTTACTAATTTATGTTAATTTATGTTCCCTGTAAGTAAGATACGACCTTCGTCAATGTGAGTGTTAACCAACAACGTGTTTGGTTAAAGCCTGTAGTTTAATCACACTCTTTGGTTTGTTTACAATTTATAAAACGAGGAAGTTGGAGCCTGTAGTAAAGTCTGTTCGTTGTGATGTGTGAATGCAATTCGAAAATACGAATAATGATTACCAAAGTACTGCACATGTGAAATACACATCTGCAGAATCTATTAACTGTGAGTAACACCTTTAAGTAGATGTAATATTGTAAATATTCCGTAAAACTGTACCACATGTAGTGCTTACTCTCTGTGGTTTTCTATCTTGCCACAGATATGCAACAAGCCTCACGAAGCTACAAAAAAAAAAAAAAGCTTTGAATGTATGTATGTACCATCTGATGATGAGCTGATAGGCAGTTCGAAACCGTTCATGGTTTACTGAAATACATGTCAACAATATGGTAATTGTGAGTTGGCCTTGATGCAAAATACTTTTTGTTGTTTACTTACTTATTTCTCAAACTGGTTTCAGTGCCAAATATCACTGTCATTGTGGCTGAAACTAGTTGAGGAATAAATAAGTAAACAAATAACAGAAAGCGTTTTGCGTCAAAGCGAACTCACAATTCCCATTTTGTTGTTTTTCTATGCAAACACGGACCAAATGGAAGAGTTCAAAGATAAAGTTATTGAAATACATCTATTTCCAAAGACGACTGGTAGCGGTAATGTCTGCTAACCTTTTCATGTTACAATCACAGTTTTCCACAGTCATAATGGGTAAAAGTGTATTTTAATTGTCAGGGCAAGGTTTCATTGAGGGTAATTCTTCGAAAGTACACTAAAAAGGAGGCAAATAAAATTATTGTGAAAGATCATCACTTGAGAATAGCTTGGCCGAGTTGGTCTTTTTTTCGTAATTGTAGATGGTAATGGCATTTTTATACCAAAAAAATAAGGAAAATACGTATTTGCGTTCAGTTTGACATTTCTGCTGTATAAAGGGGAAACATTGACATCGTGAATGTCGAAAAGTAGGAAGGGGTCTGCTTTATTTAAAATTCCTCCTTTCTCTCAGGTTAGTTTTATTGATAGTTTGATATTATTTTTGTGTCATTTATGGTTGTGTATCTCGTTTTAGGTAACTGACAGTCGGTTGTTACTGTGATTTGAGTCAACAGTTGTATCACAAGATTAACTTTATTTGGAAGCATTCAATGGATTTGCTAGAGAAGGCTTCATTCTACATACCAAAGAGGTTTCCGGGTGCGGTTGGAAGCGGTGACCGGCCACTAACACTATGGCTGTTCGCGGGCTGCACTGCTGCTGTAAAACCCAGAGGGGGAGGAGGTGCAGGCAGCTTACGAAGAATTCTGGACCTTAGGGCGACTGTGGACAATAGCCGACGCAGGGACTCGCCAGGCCTATTGCCCAGCCGACGCGGTAGAGGCCGGCTGAATTGAAACGGACGCTCTCGTCGCGAACCATTTCCTGCGACCCACTTGTTAAGTAGCAGCGGTTACAGCTGCGGAAGAGGAACGATGGCGCTAGAAGCTTCTGAATTTGACCGGTCCACGACTCTGTGGCACAGAATGCAGGCGCCTAGTCTCGACCGTGTTACATTATTGTGCTAGGTGAGGCTTCGGGCTAGTTTTGGTGGAGTGTATTTTTCGACTGGACGGACGCCTTGTGACGTCAGTGACACTGAGGGTGCTTTCCTGCTGCTGGAGCGGTCAGTGTTGTTGGCTCCAGTGTATTAGAGACATGTCGGTAGGAGGGTGCGACTTCAATTCTGTCATTGGTGTCGCCTTAGACTTCCAGTTTTTTTGGTTGTGATGCTAACATAGATGTGTCGGCCGGAGAGAGGCGGACTGCTCTCTGGCGACTGCTCAGGCGACGAACACCGTAGAGAGGAGTCTGATTCAAGGGACACCCGCCGTAGTGAGATGTTCGACTTGGAAGATTCGGTCCGAGTGCCGCCTGGCTGTGCGGCAGCCGGGCCTGCCGTTGCAGATCCGACTCGCGGAGCTCACACAGTACTTCGAAACAGCCGTGGTGCTGCTTCAGCCTGCCGGCTCTAGGCGACAGTTTTTGGAGAGATAACTTGGCGCTTCTGCGGTTAGGCACTCTGGAGTACTAACTTGCTGCAGGTTTTCCACAATATTCCATTTTATTCAGATTGGTCAGCCTAGTGCAACGTTTCGTTTGTCTTAGATGGTGTGTAACTTTCTGTGATAGCAGCCATATTTATTTGTACAGCAACCGCGGTATGTCTCTGTTATCCCAGTGGGTAATTCGAGGACAGGAATAGGTAACTGGTACACGTCATGGGGCAATTGTGACACTGCACTTTTCACGAGAGGAGCTGTTGACCAGCTCGCACCTTGCTCTGCAGAAATAATCGCAGGTGTCGCTGTTGAGTCGACTGACTGGTTTGTTTTGTCAGAGAGCTCTGTTTAATTACACTACTGCTACCACTATCACCACTACTATTACTACAACCTTATGTTTCTGATAAAAAGACGGACCGCTTTCAAAGTTCTCCACCAATGTTCTACAGATTTTTACATGACATTCTAATGAACATTCGGACGGACATAGACTATATATTTCTGTAATATATGTAATATACAGGGTAATTCACGAAGGTATGAAAATATTCACGAAGATATGAAAATATATTAATAAGGTATTCTGCAAGTAAAACCAAAGAAACAAGTTCATGTAAACATAAATGTTTATTTACGGAGTAACGGCTAATAAAAGGTTTTGCCTGAAATTTAGCTAATGTGAAGACATCGCAAAACTGCACGAGGTTAAAGTAAAGCACGATTTCTGTTTATTTTGTTTTATTGATCTCATGAATCTAGTAAAACATGTCCCCGACGTGTATCTGCAGTAGATTTTCAGAACATCCAGAGAAGCAAAGAAGTAATTTCGTAAAATTTTTAATTTATTAAGTACTTGGCCCAATTTTTTTTTTTTCAAATTCCAGACAATTACACAAAGTTTTCTACAGAAGTTATAGCGAATTTAATTTTGGAAAACTAAAGGAAATAACTTTAGTGTCAGATAATCTGCTTTTATTAGAAACATAGCACACGTGAATTCGTGTTAAACCATAAAAAACAAAGCTCAGTGTCAATGAAGTTGTACAGTGTACATACTATTTCGCAATACATTCACAATAAATGTGTCTGAACAGATTTTGTTGCTCGTTTCAGTTTCACAGGGTTATTCTTAATTTCGTGTTTTGCATTCAAAATGCGAGCATATAATGCCTCACTTGGCCCGCCCGGTTAGCCTTTCGGTTTAACGCACGGCTTTCCGGACTGGGAAGGAGCGTCTGGTCCCCGGCACGAATCCGCCCTGCGGACTTGTGTCGAGGTCCGGTGAGCCGGCCAGTTTGTGGATGGGTTTTAGGCGGTTTTCCATCTGCCTCGGCGAATGCAGGCTGGTTCCCCTTATTCCACCTCAGCTACACTATGTCGGAGATTGCTGCGCAAACAAGTTCTCCACATACGCGTATACCACCATTACTCTACCACGCAAACATAGGGGCTGCACTCGTCTGGTGTGAGATGTTCCCTGGAGGGGGGGGGGGGGGGGGGAGGGGGTCTACCGGGGGCTGAACCGTACAATAGCCATAAAATAATGGTTCGGTGTGGGGCGGTGGAGGCCTGAAGTGGACTGCGGTAGTCGTCATGGAATTGTGGACCACTACGGCTGCGGTGGGGACAGAGCCTCTCCGTCATTTCTATGTCCCCGGTTAACGTACAATACAATACAATAAAATGTCTCACTTGTATTGACTTTGTCCTCATAAACTATGTCTTTCATCCATCCCCATACACTAAAATCCATTGTTGTTAAACCGGGCAGTCTGGGCGGCCACAGACGTGTAGCACCTCGACAGCCCATTTCTGGGGGAAACGTTGATTTAAATGTGTAATAACGGCGGTGGTGAAATGGGGAGGCGTGCCGTCATGTTGAAAATATATTTGCAATCGCGGAGCATGTGGAACATCTCTGAGCAAGCGGGGCATTTCTTCTTGAAGGAACTGTAGGTACGTCTCGCCAGTTACACGTCCTGGGAAAGTGGTCCAATAAAGTGTGTGTTGTTTATACAACACCATACATTTATGTTAAATCGCTGCTGGAAATTGCGTTGCACTGTTCCACGTGGGTTTGCTTCAGACGATACGCGGTCGCTATGTTATTTGTTTGTACCATCTCGAGTAAACTGTGCCTCATCAGTAAATAAAATGTATTTTTGTAACTGCTGATTAGTATTTAACCAGCTGCAAAACTCCAAGCGAAGGGCAGGATCTCCTGGCTGAAAATGATGCACTTTTTGTATATGGCAAGGATACATATTACTGTACTTCAGTGTCGCCATACCTTAGATTGTGAAATTCTTAATTGTTGAGAGATACGTCCTGCAATGGTACCCGGGCTACGTTGAACAGCATCCATAATATCCACATCATCGTCTTCACATATCAAGCGGTGGTACTGATTATGAACGCTGGGTTGAGAACCTGTATCCTGCAACATTCGAAATGCTCCAGTAATGGTTCATGCATTCGGAACCCTCCGTGTTGGATAATGTACGCGATATCCGTTAACTGCAGCCGTAGCATTACCATCACATTTGCCTTAAATGAACACCATACCGCCGTATTCCTCTGTCATAAATTTGAAAGGCATTCCTATTTCATAAATAATCTACAAAATAACAACAGTTACTGTGTCGTTTCACTTAAATGCGCTGCTGTTACTATGTTCTTTCACTGAGCAATATAGAAAACTAATTCGTTTCAAGGTTAGGAAACGACTGAATCAACTAACGATTGCCAACAATGACATAAGCGTTTCTACATTCTTAATGGAAAGTAAACAAATTTACTTTTATAACAATCTTTGCTTCTCTGGATGTTCTGGAAAACTACTGCAGACGCAGGTCTGGGGCATGTTTTACTAGATTCACCAGGCCAATAGCAACAAAATAAATGGAATTCGTGCTTTACTTTAACCTCGTACAGTTTTGCGATGGCTTCATATTAGCGAATTTGCTTAGTTTCAGGTAATATTTTTTATTAGCCACAACTGTATAACTAAACATTAGCGGACCTATGCCTACGTGAACGTTTTCTTTAGTTTTACTTGTAGAATATCATATTAAACACTGTAGAATATTTTGCCCAGTATGTAAATAGCGAAGATGTAAAGCTCAAATGTGTAGCTCTCCAGGAAAATACATGTACGGGACAGTAAACATTTCGACATCGTTCCTTTCTTGATTGAGTGCTGTTGATCTAAACATAAGAATAGTTACCTTATGGTAGAAAAAAGCCTTCTAAAGACGTCATAACAGAAAAATTAAAGACTGGCTATTAGTTAATTCTGTGTATTTATTGTAGCTTAAACACTCAGTGGATATCTACTTAAAGCAGTGGTAAAAAAGAAAATCTGTTTGAATATAGTGTCGCGAGGAAAGTAAAATTACAAATTATAGAAGTTAATGATATGTTGATAGTAATTTCTAAAAAAAGACATGATTAGCAGAGAAAATTACTGTAGTCTTGCATGTGCATCTAAATGGTTGAGTTTCTGTATTGGACACAAGGAACTTTTTGCTCATATCGCATTCCGGAAAGAAGAGTGACAGGAGTCGGAAAATGGAAGTTTTAGTTTATGTCACCGGAAAGTAGGTGTGAAGTGCCCTAGCGAGTACGAAAAATATTAAGGATATTAAGGATTTTACCATCAACAATACTTACCGGAAACTTAAAGGAAGCTTCTGCCATTCCAGTTTTATAGAATTAATTCTTTAATTCGAGTTTTCTTAAGTGTTGTTTTGAGTTGAGTCACAGTTCTTTCCTGGGTGCTATATGTTCGCGTGCTATATGTTCCATTTGGCTCCTCTGCGAATGGAGGGCCCCACTGAGGCCAGAAATAAGCATACATTCTGACTTGTACCATCCACTGAACACAACTCAGGGAAGGCACAGGATACAAAATATGTACACGGATGAGATGAGTTCATACAACTACGATTTCTGTACACAAAGATGTTGACTTCAGGACTCGAATCTCGATTCAGCAGAGAGTTTTAAACTTTCAGGAAATATTATTACAGTCCATACCTCATCGGAAACTAAAGGATGTATTCTGAAGTCCCAAAATCTCGGTGCGTTTAACCGCAGCCAAATCAGTGGCGTCACTGATACAGCACAGTCCATTCGGGAATTTGCCAGTGAACTTCTCACATAATACTGTGTTAGTGTTTAGCGTGAATAAATAAATTCGCGCTAAGCCGCAACAATCAATTTTATCTGCCATAACCATCAACGTGTAGTTCCGTTCAGCTAGCTTACTGTTGCCGCAGAAAGAGAGATTACAGTATGACGAAGAACTTTAGTGTTATATAACAACAATATGTCTGCTAGCTTATGTTCTCCACAGTGGTCCCTAGAACCACTTTCAGTACGACTAATTCAGTTAATCGCATCTTTCAGCATATAATTTACATAACTAAACCGCTAAAACGGTGCACAATCTCAGTGCAAGTTGCCGATCCGCTAGCTTCCAGGGAAACCAAAAATTTTATTTTAAGTATTTGAACTAATATGTGAATATTTTGCCTGCATGTCAGTCCTTCTGCTTCCTTAGGGTAGGGCGTATATATGTGTGATTATGCTTTATCTTTTGAACTCCATGACAAGGGTGTTTTTTTGTCAAATAACACCGTTTGGTGATTCTGAAGGGGGCCGTAAACATCTCTTGCATGGCTAGCCATTTTTAACTTAATTCAGATGAGTTTTTATATATTTGTAGTTAAATAAATTATGCACTTCTCCACTTCGTGACACTGAGTAAGAGCTTGATACTTCCTGCCCTCACACTGCGACTTTCAACGAATTATTAATTCACTTTTTGTGATACATTGTTTTTACAATTTGGCCATTATGTGTTGCTGCCTATTTGATACCCTTTTATAAGTTCCGTTTGTTTTATACAGTTATATGTATTGTAGTTTCTTCTGTGGGCCCAGTCCCTTTAACTTAATTTATATTACTTCATTTGTTGTATGTCTGTAGTTCCTCAAAGTTATATAGAATTCATTATAATTGTTTTTCTTGTGTATTATTGGTCGGTACTTGAGCGCAAAGTGCTTCTCCAATTTTCTCGCATGGACGTTCAATCTCCTTTGTACATTAGCTTCAGTACAGATGTATATGCTTGACACTTCTTTTCCTCACACTGTGATGTTTAATGTGTTATTATTATTTCATTTTGTTGCATACACCGTTAATTTTCATTAGTCATTATGATGTTGCCTATTTAACAAACTGTCTGTGAATTCAGTTTCTTTAATATGATTGTATGCATTGCGATTTGCTTTTTGTAGCAATCTTGAGTGAGTTCCTTTTTGTTACCAGTAAGCCATTTCGAGGCCATTTCAACATTCTAATTGTACAAGACTATGTATAAGGATTTCAAATCTATTGTAATCCGTGTTTAAAGATGTTCATTTACTCATGTAACTGATATACAGTTGTTATATATGTACTGTGGATTCTTCCCTACTTTCACACCTCAAGCTGATTCACTGTAAAGACACATTTTTTAAAATTCTCTATGATTTTGAGTGCACTGTGAAAAAAGGAGGAATAATATTTTCTGAAATAATACTTGGACCTAACTGACCACTGGAAAGATAGTTCCAGCGTATTATTTATTTATTTTTTTCAGAATACTGGCGTGATGAGAGCGACTTGTCAGAGCCCTTTCACTTTTCTAGTCTGTTCATTTGCACGTTCAATAATTGATAATCTAGGTCTGCACATGTCACTTTCTTCGTAACCCAACTAATATGAAAATCCAGTCTGGCAATAAACGACAAAGAGGTAGATTAATAAAAGGAATATGGAAGATGTTGGTGCATCTACATCTACATCTACGTGATTACTCTGCTATTCACAATAAAGTGCCTGGCAGAGGGTTCAAGGAATCAACTTCAAGCTGTCTCTCTACCGTTCCACTCTCGAACGGCACGCGGGAAAAACGAGCACTTAAATTTTTCTGTGCGAGCCCTGATTTCTTTTATTTTTCTTGATGATCATTTCTCCCTATGTATGTGGGTGGCAACAGAATGTTTTTGCAGTCGGAGGAGAAAACTGGTAATTGAAATTTCACGAGAAGATCCCGTCGCAATGAAAAACGCCTTTGTTTTAATGATTGCCACTTCAATTCACGTATCGCGTCTGTGATACCATCTCCTCTATTTCACGTTAATACAAAACGAGCTGCCCTTCTTTGTACTTTTCCGATGTCATACAACAGTCCCTCCTGATGCGGATCCCACACCGCACAGCAACACTCCAGAAAAGGGCGGACAAGCGTGGTGTAAACAGTCTATTTGGTAGACGTGTTGCACCTTCTAAGTGTTCTGCCAATGAGTCGCAGTCTTTGGTTAGCTCTACACACAATAATATCTATGTGATCGTTCCAATTTAGGTTATTTGTAATTTTAATCCGTAAATATTTAGTTGAATTTACAGTCTTCAGATTTGTGTGACTTATCGCGTAATCGAAATTTAGCTGATTCCTTTTAGTACTCATGTGAATAACTTCACACTTTTCCTTATTCAGGGTCAATTGCCACTTTTCGCACCATACAGATATCTTATCTAAATTATTTTGCAAGTAGTTTTGATTCTCTGATGACTTCACAAGACGGTAAAAGACAGCATCATCCGCAAACAATCTAAGACGGCTACTCAGATTGTCTCCTATGTCGTTAATATAGATAAGGAACAATAGAGGGCCTATAACACTTCCTTGGGGATCGCCGGGTATTACTTCTGTTTTACTCGATGACTTTCCGTCTATTACTACGAACTGTGACCTTTCTGACATGAAATCACAAATCCTGTCGCACAACTGAGGCGTTACTCTGTAGGCACGCAGTTTGATTAGAAGACGCTTGTGAGGAACTATGTCGAAAGCCTTCTGGAAATCTAAAAATATGGAATCAATCTGACATCCCCTGTCGATAGCACTCAATACTTCATGAGTATAAAGAGCTCGTTGTGTTTCATAAGAACGATATTTTCTGAATCCGTGCTGAATATATGTCAATAAATCGTTTTCTTCGAGGTACTTCATAATGTTCGAATACAGTATATGTTCAAAACTCTTACTGCAAATCGACGTTAGTGATATAGGCCAGCCGGCCGGTGTGGCCGTACGGTTAAAGGCGCTTCAGTCTGGAACCGCGTGACCGCTACGGTCGCAGGTTCGAATCCTGCCTCGGGAATTGATGTGTGTGATGTCCTTAGGTTAGTTAGGTTTAAGTTCTAGGGGACTGATGACATCATAAATTAAGTCCCATAGTGCTCAGAGCCATTTGAACCATTTTTTGAAGACCTACCTTAGTGCAGAGCTCTGGTGATGATATCAAAAGTAGACCCATCCACATTTTTCACATTTCTAATACCAGTTTCTTGCCCTTATTAGTCTTGTTCTCATAGAATTATTTTTTCTTGAGATTCATTATGTTGAAATAGTTTTTTCTCTATCTTTTATTCTCCTGTGTCTTCATTGGTTTTAGATTGCGCTTCTGACTGCTGTTGTCGTAAAATTTTCTTGACTGGAAAATCAGTTGGGATGGCAATGCAAAATAGTACATAAAAGTGTCCCAACAGAGTTGTGTAAATGTACACCAGCACCATGTTTGTATTAGTTGCGAAACTACAGTAGCAGCTTTCATGCTTTCAGATTATATAAATGCCCCCTGTAAAGTACAATAATCTCCTGTAAACGAACACATATTTACCTTATATTTGGAATAAAGTAGAATGTCGGGCAAATAAAAGTGGCCCTGAGAACGGAATTCCAGGGTACAAAGAAATACAGCAGAAGAAATGAAATACAGCACTAACCTGACTATAGCAAACGTTGAGAGTGACCACCATTCATCTCTTGGCACTTTTCGGCCCTGGTCAATAAGTCGTTGAAGGAGGATGAAGCTGGGCTGCTGAAATTGCTGCAGTCTCATCCTAAATATTCGGCTGCACTTCTTGAAGACGATGAGGTTGTTGCGATACACTTTAGATTTGAGCGCTCCCCACACAAAGCGATTTTGGGTGGCCATCTAGGACAGTGTCCAGACTCACCTCTGCTAACAACTCTGTCAGGCGTGAAGACTGTGCTCCACGGTTCCGTCAACTGTATGGACAGTTGCTCCATCCTGTCGGAAGTGACTGTAGATCTTTCCCTCCTCCATTAATGCTGCCACAAACGGTTGCACAAAGTCTGGGCCAATTTTATTTGCCTCATCCTGTATGAAGTCCACATTTGTGTGTGTCATGTATTTTATAACGCATTTACAAGCTGACAACTGCCTTAATGAGAAGCTTATATATTTAAATGAATTTTATCCATAGTGGATGCTGTCGAATTCCGTGACTGTTCCTTCACCGGGTGTAGAAAAATATCCGCTACCAGTCACAGTAAAAGGTTATTTACTTACGACAAATAAATAACCTTTTATTGTGACTGGTAGCAGATATTTTTCTACACCCACTTATATATTTACCTGCTCTCAGTTCTAAGAGGTATGCTTCCTAAGAGCTTCGACATTTGAGTAACAAAAGGTACTCACACTGTACAAAAACACAAATATGTGCTTCGAGCTAAAACGTTCACTCCTCGGCCTCCAACTCTTCTCTTTATTTCACCGTGAGGTTTATCTTCATGCTAACTGCTTTTGATTGGCCGCAGCCAGTGTGTGGATTAATGGACGAGACGTGGTATTATAAAAATGAATTTGCATGTGTCTGTTTCTCCCGTTAGACAATGATTCTATCTAAGTGACTTTACACCACACAGTCCACTTTATGCCATCAGTCACAGCCCTACTAGACGGGAAGACAGGAAAAGGCGTAAAACGTATGTCAACTCCCACGTTGCAGGATGCAAAACAGGTAGCCCAGAGTATGGCGACTGGCAAGTACTGGAGCATGGTAGTCAGCATGGTGTTCACGAGCCATTTGTTAACAGATCACTACTTTTACTAGCAGGAACTACTACCATAGAGGTCCATCCTCTATCCATTAGAGGGAAACCTGTTCTGTAGCGTGAGGGTAGTGCCTCTTTGTGTCTTTAGCTGGAAGAGAGGAATATAGCAAGGAGATGCAAGGGAAAGTCAGAAACTACATTTGACAGTAGAGAAAACTAACTAACTAACAGCAGGACATCAGATCTACAACTTTTATATTCTACCACTGTACAGTGTGTGGTATATACGGATGTTGAGATCATTGGTACCTTGATTTCTACTCACTTCAGTGTGTTAGTTGTTGTTTTTTTTTTTTCTCTGCATCTCACAGTATTCCTGCAAATACCTCACACAACTTACTATCTGATGTTTTCTGCACGATTGTAACTGCAACACTGTGGACTACGCCCATTAGTATCGACTAATTGTTGTGCCTCCACATGTCCACATTTCAACACCTGACCTACTGACCAGGAATTAATGGCTTGCTCCTACCACATGTACTTGGAGGTAATAACCAACTTAAAAACATGTAACACCTAATAGCTATAATTTTTAGTATGCAAATTAAGTAAATACTGATGCAATGTGTTCAGTTTACTGTCCTCAGTCACCAATAAAGGAGTCTGCACTTACGTTTTTAACAGCCTGGAGTCTTTCGTTGTGTTTTGGAAAGTATCATCCCACACTTCCAGGAAAGTGATGTATGGAGAACAATCTTGAAACTAGCTGTGTCGTGGTGGACCTTCGACCAGGTTTCTTTCTGAATAAAAGTTCAGTGTCAATCAGTATATCCCAAGGAGTTAAATGTCGACTGCGTCGCTATTCCAATTATATGTGCAGAAAAAAATCAAGACTGAAGAGAACAATTGTGGATGCTGAAAGGAAATTAGATCGAACAGGGAAGCATGTCTATGTAGTCACGACATTCTTAAAGCACATGCAGATACTTGATTATTGCACAACTTTCTAATAACTTTAATTTTAACATGTGTAGAGACAGACGTAACACGCATTTGTTTTCTTCAGTGCAGCGTTCGTTTTTGCTCTACTTCTGTATTACATCAATGACTTGAACTGAACATGACAATTTTGTAAGATGTGTATGGATGCCTTTGGGTATTTTTTCTTGAGAAGAATTCTAGATATTACTATTTCTGCGTTATGCTGATCTTTGGGATTCATTTACTTGTCATTAGGTCAAGTTTTCTTGTTGTTCTCTTCCACCATCATAAACTTGCTAATTATTTTCCTCGCAATAAGTATGATTTAAGTATATAGTTATTTACCATTCACAATGCTGTTCTTGTTAAAGGTTTCCTAAACCAGTTTCAGCATCAGTTACTATACGTTTCTCTTAGACATAATTCCTCTTTTATTTCAGTCATTATTGACTCGTTTTATTCCTTCTCTGGATGTGGGGTGGTCGGTAATATCATACCGCTAAATTTCAGGTGTGATTCTTTGAGATTCCAGCATTCTGTTGCTTAAACTTATGTCGTTGAGGAAGCTCTGTATTGCGTCGTGATTCTCGATACGGCGTTTCAGAAGCAAAATACATACCTAGTGCTCAGCTTGAAGGACCAGTGACGATCGAATGGAGGGAGAACTCTCAAGCATTTCTCGAATGAACGCGATATTTCACTGTATTTACATCTACAGAGTATTGATAGGGAGCACTTCATTAACTCTAAACATGGACGTCCGTTAATGGAGTAAGGGATACAGGAAGAGTGGAATGCCATCAGTTAAGTGCAGTCTAATGTATCTCACAGACAAGCAAGGGAAAAGCCACATAAGGAGCACGGGGAATCATTCATAATTAAAAGTGGAATAAGCAATATCCACAATTCTTATGATTGCAGAGGTGGCAAGATTTAATCCAAGATCTTGCATTCAGAATGGTAAGCCACAAATTCTGATTGTTCTGTTTCGGAAATCCTGTTACAAAAATTTCTTTCCCTAGATGGCTCCAGCTCACCTACACTTAATGAATGTTCCAGTAACTTAATAAAAAATTTCCGTGGGAGAAACATCATTGCTTTGGTTTAAGAAGTATTTCTAGTTTTGTTCTAATTGACTTTAGGTTGTCAGTACTGCTTAGTCCAGTTGCCAGCCGCTAGAACGCGGATGACACCATTCTATTTGTTTGCGGCAGGTTTCTTCATTGTCACATCAGTTCGCCCTGTGGTGTTGAAAAGTTAATATTACTGCGCCACCCCCATTTGCACCAATAAAGAGCAGCGCTCTGTAATCCGTACCGGCGGTATGTAAGAGAAACAATCCACAGAAGACTTTCAGCACGATACGGCGAAAAGGTTTTACAACGGTATAATGTTTACGGATGGAATGAACAAAAGCACCCGAGGTAGCTGGAAAAACTAATAAAGAGCTGGACGCTCGCTTCCATCCAGCACTAATTCCAACAATGAACAAGTCCAATATTGGAGTTTAAGTAACAACAACTGGCTGCTGAAGCGGTAAACTCAAAGCACATTAGTCGTGGCTGTGGATATGACTATTTGACTACACTCATAATAGGCTCAATGTTCGTCAGGTCTGTTCAAAATGTGTCCCAAAACACTCCTTACACAGCACAAGCACAATCGTGTGAGAATTTGTCAGCTGATGTTGGACCATAAAGAGAGCTTAGGTGAAATGTTTTTGAAACGAATGATAATGGGTTCATCACTTATAACCAAATATCAAACACTGCAGCAAGCAAAGGGAACAATGTAGATCTCCAAACAAATACAAATTGAAGAGTCAACCTCCAACCAAATATAAATTGCAAGAGTCAACCCACTGTGGGATAAGTGATATTCTAGAACTGACCAATCCGTGGCTAAAAATCTGTGAACACAGATTTTTAGGACGCATATTGGTCAGTTCTGGAACATTACTTGGTAAAAGAGGTAACAGTAAAGAGTAACGTTACAATGATATGCTGACCTATGAGTTGTGAGTTGAAGCGTACAAAAAAAAAAAAAATCCAAGGTCTGTACTCAATCAGCGTTTTTATTCACTGTTTTCCATGACAGCGTGCGCCTACATATCGCCAGTCACAAATTCATACTCTTCAGGATATGTAATTCGAGGCGTTACAGCGTCTTGCACACAGTCCTCATCTCGCTCCATCTCATTTACATTTGTTTCGTACACGTGAAGATGATTTAAGAGGCCGATTCCGATGGTGAAGGGAACGGTGCATAGGTACCTAATCTTAATTGGAAGTGCCACGCTAAAAATCAATGTAAAGTCATAAAAACAGCAGACAGTTATTTCGTCGAAAACCATCTATAAAAAGAAAATAAACAATTGTGTAGTTAAAAACCATTTAACATGTGACTTTAAAATTATACATTGAAGAGTTTACCAAACTCTACAGTTCTTTCTATGTTAATTTTCTAATACTTTTGCTATATACTTCAATAAGGAAGTAAATATGATTTATATTCTCAACTTGTGAAAGGTAACATCAAATTGCAATACACCGTTACGTAACTTACCGTAGAAACGAAGCTACATTAAGCTCCGCTTTGTATAGTTTTAAAGCCTTTTTGACAACTCGATTGTCCATTTTATATTTATAGATTACATTTTATGAAAAGACTTCGTGTTCAAATTGTAGACGCTACTTCGAAATTTTTCGAGACAGTTTCAGTTTATTATTTTTGCAGATTATTTTTTTTTAAGTAACCGTATGCTTAATTTGTAGATGACAGTTTGAATTGTTTTTAAGAAGTCCAATTGCGTTCAGCGCCACCTAAGAGCCACTATACAGCGCTAGTCATGGTACAAGTGTACATGTGCTTTGATCTAGTACTGTGTATAGACATTTTAATTGTGGTATGTCCTCGGTTTGATCTGTACGACGCACTATTGTCTTTCTGGTACAAATAGAACTTCTCATTTCTTCTGTTTATCTGACAGATTCTGATGATGACTAAGCCTGAAATATGTTACGATACATAGTTTTAAAAAGTAAAGATATAAATAGCAATCGAGACGTAAAACTATGTGATAGTCAACGAGTATTCTTACAATGATTATTCAACATGCAGTATCGCAGAAAACGACCATGTTGACTCAATGACCGTCAGTTACGATTGCAGTGTGCATAGGATCACAGAGATTTGAGCGTGAATCAATGCTCGGATGAATTCTTCTTGTGTGACCACGTTGCCGGTCGTGTCCGGGTACGCCGTCATCCAGGCGAACGTCTACTCGAAACGTGTTAGGCGCCATGGACACGGGCTAGTGGGGGGAATATTATACCATGGGGGATATTCATCTGACCTTCCAGTGGACCAATGAACCTATTTCAGTAATGTAAGTCGCAGTGACAAATTTGAACGTTGTTGAGGAACACCTGCGTCCCTTCATTTAATGGTTTCCCCAAGGGCGATGGCATCATATGTCAGGATACCTGTCGTGTCTCAGCGACAGATTCGTGCTACAGTAAACTGAGCAGCACAAAAATGAACTCACGTTGATCTACACTCCTGGAAATGGAAAAAAGAACACATTGACACCGGTGTGTCAGACCCACCATACTTGCTCCGGACACTGCGAGAGGGCTGTACAAGCAATGATCACACTCACGGCACAGCGGACACACCAGGAACCGCGGTGTTGGCCGTCGAATGGCGCTAGCTGCGCAGCATTTGTGCACCGCCGCCGTCAGTGTCAGCCAGTTTGCCGTGGCATACGGAGCTCCATCGCAGTCTTTAACACCGGTAGCATGCCGCGACAGCGTGGACGTGAACCGTATGTGCAGTTGACGGACTTTGAGCGAGGGCGTATAGTGGGCATGTGGGAGGCCGGGTGGACGTACCGCCGAATTGCTCAACACGTGGGGCGTGAGGTCTCCACAGTACATCGATGTTGTCGCCAGTGGTCGGCGGAAGGTGCACGTGCCCGTCGACCTGGAACCGGACCTCAGCGACGCACGGATGCACGCCAAGACCGTAGGATCCTACGCATTGCCGTAGGGAACCGCACCGCCACTTCCCAGCAAATTAGGGACACTGTTGCTCCTGGGGTATCGGCGAGGACCATTCGCAACCGTCTCCATGACGCTGGGCTACGGTCCCGCACACCGTTAGGCCGTATTCCGCTCACGCCCCAACATCGTGCAGCCCGCCTCCAGTGGTGTCGCGACAGGCGTGAATGGAGGGACGAATGGAGACGTGTCGTCTTCAGTGATGAGAGTCGCTTCTGCCTTGGTACCAATGATGGTCGTATGCGTGTTTGGCGCCGTGCAGGCGAGCGCCACAATCAGGACTGCATACGACCGAGGCACACAGGGCCAACACCCGGCATCATGGTGTGGGGAGCGATCTCCTACACTGGCCGTACACCACTGGTGATCGTCGAGGGGACACTGAATAGTGCACGGTACATCCAAACCGTCATCGAACCCATCGTTCTACCATTCCTAGACCGGCAAGGGAACTTGCTGTTCCAACAGGACAATGCACGTCCGCATGTATCCCGTGCCACCCAACGTGCTCTAGAAGGTGTAAGTCAACTACCCTGGCCAGCAAGATCGCCGGATCTGTCCCCCATTGAGTATGTTTGGGACTGGATGAAGCGTCGTCTCACGCGGTCTGCACGTCCAGCACGAACGCTGGTCCAACTGAGGCGCCAGGTGGAAATGGCATGGCAAGCCGTTCCACAGGACTACATCCAGCATCTCTACGATCGTCTCCATGGGAGAATAGCAGCCTGCATTGCTGCGAAAGGTGGATATACACTGTACTAGTTCCGATATTGTGCATACTCTGTTGCCTGTGTCTATGTACCTGTGGTTCTGTCAGTGTGATCATGTGATGTATCTGACCCCAGGAATGTGTCAATAAAGTTTCCCCTTCCTGGGACAATGAATTCACGGTGTTCTTATTTCAATTTCCAGGAGTGTACATCTACATCTGCGTGATTACTCTGCTATTCACAATAAAGTGCCTGGCAGAGGGTTCAATGAACCACCTTCATGCTGTCTCTCTACCGTTCCACTCTCGAACGGCACGCGGGAAAAACGAGCACTTAAATTTTTCCGTGCGAGCCCTGATTTCTCTTATTTCTTCCTATGTAGGTAGGTGCCAACAGAATGTTTTCGCAATCAGAGGAGAAAACTGGTGATTGAAGTTTCATGAGAAGATCCCGTTGCAACGAAAAGCGCCTTTATTTTAATGATTGCCACTCCCACGCCAATTCACGTATCATGTCTGTGACACTATCTCCCCTATTTCACGATAATACAAAACGATCCGCCCTTCTTTGTACTTTCTCGATGTCGTCCGTCAGTCCCACCTGATGCGGATTCCACACTGCACAGCAGTACTCCAGAATAGGGTGGACAAGCGTAGTGTAAGCATTCTCTTTGGTATACCTGTTGCGCCTTCTAAGTGTTCTGCCTATGAATCGCACGCAGTCTTTGGTTTGCTCTACCCACAATATAATCTATGTGATCGTTCCAATTTAGGTTATTTGTAATTGTAATCCCTAAGTATTTAGTTGAATTTACAGCCCTCAGATTTGTGTGACTTATCGCGTCATCGAAATTTAGCTGATTTCTTTTAGCACTCATATCAATAACGTCGCACTTTTCTTTATTCAGGGTCAATTGCCACTTTTTGCACCATACAGATATCTTGTCTAAACCATTTTGCAAGTCGTTTTGATCATCTGATGACTCTACAAGCCGGTAAATGACAGCATCATCTGCAAACACTGTAAGACGGCTACTCAGATTGTCTCCTATGTCGTTAATATAGATCAGGAACAACAGAGGGCCTTCAACACTTCCTTGTGGAACGCCGGTTATTACTTCTGTTTTACTCGATTACTTCCGTCTATTACTACGAACTGTGACCTTTCTGACAGGAAATCACGAATCCAGTCGCACAACTGAGGCGATACTCCATAGGCACGCAGTTTGATTAGAAGACGCTTGTGAGGGACGGTGCCGAAAGCCTTCTGGAAATCTAAAAATATGGAATCAATTTGACATCCCCGGTCGATAGCGCTTATTACTTCATGAGTATAAAGAGCTAGTTGTGTTTCACAAGAACGATATTTTCTGAAGCCGTGCTGACTGTGTGTCAATAAATCGTTTTCTTCGAGGTACTTCGCACTTTGAGCGAGACAGCTTTCTGATGCGAATAAAAGTTCGTTAAAGTCGGTTTCAACCAGTAATTACAGTGTGAACAAAGCACAAAGTCTTACAGTCGTCCTTGTAGTTAGTTCCTTTTAATGGAATATAGATTACTGCTCTTAACAGGCCAAGAAACAAGTAAGTCGGCTCTTATTGAAGTAATAGTTTTTAATTCGTAAGAGGCAATGTCCGGATGGCCTAGTTCCACACGCAAGTCGCGCGCACCTCTGCTTCCAAGCGGGTCCTTTCTGCCCAGTGGACAATAGGGAGCTCAATCAATGTTTACAGTGGAGCTGCGCCCAGGGTGGTAGCTTGCCAAGGACGGTAGGTGTTCATCATGGTCTGTTCTCGGTAGTGTGCGCCTATTAACAGTTGAGACACGCCTCTTGCAGACGTGATGGATCCTGTCCAGAAAAGATAGCTCAGAAATTGACGATAGCTGGCGCCCTCAGTTGACATACTGGCGCTAGTAGAAAATTGACAGCCTGATGATTAGCAAGGACGTACACCCCAGGTAGACGTACAGACGCCAAAGGTGTTTACCAAAACTGTGGGAAGATTTAAGACGCATTCGAAAAGTATTCAGGATGGTTGGTGGGAGAGACAAGCATTTGCTCACGGTGTGTAGGCTGACAACACGAGTAGATCTCTCGTTGAACACTAATATGTAGCCTAGATATTTCTTAGGTTCAAATGGATCAAATGGCTCTGAGCACTATGGGATTCAACTGCTGAGGTCATTAATCCCCTAGAACTTAGAACTAGTTAAACCTAACTAACCTAAGGACATCACAAACATCCATGCCCGAGGCAGGATTCGAACCTGCGACCGTAGCGGTCTTGCGGTTCCAGACCGCAGCGCCTTTAACCGCACGGCCACTTCGGCCGGCTATTTCTTAGGCTTATAAGACTAAAGGAAGAGAGTCATGTAGAAAATCTTCTCTGTTTCGATAGTTGAAACAAATAAGCAGGAGCCCTATTTGGTTGAAGCGAGTTTCTAGTGAAATTATTATTGTTGAGACTCTAGAGTTAGCGAAACGAAAAACAGACAGAGTATTCGTTTTCAGAGAACGGCACAGGGAACATTCTGTTCCGTAGAAACGTGGAGGGAAGCTTCTGTACCGGAGATCAGTGGAGGACAGCCGCTTCCTGGTTTCGAAGTCGATGGAGAGCTGCTGGCGATTGTTCGAAATCCAAGGTCGCAGTCAGAATGGTGGTATTCGCGCTGCAGTGTTAAGATTTAACTGAGGACGGGATCGTGTGAAGTAACGTCTGACCAAATTAGGGTCGTTTCACAGCTCTAGCCATGATTCGTAATGTTTTTATTTCAGTACCTTAGCGATTCTGAATGCAATGTTTGTTATAGTGAATGTTGAGTTACCATGAGTTGCTTGTTAAATTGCCTGTTGCATATATTAACCCTAGTTCGTGCCTGTCCTTTACTTAACATCGTGGAAACACAATAATTTTTGCCACGTCATGTAAAGTCGATTCAGTCACGATCTCTAGTAGCAACACCTCTTTTAACTGTTTCTCCCAGCATCTTCCGAACCTGGCATAAGTACGTAACTTGTGGCTGAGACAGTTTAATTCTTGTACTTCCAGTTATTTTAAACGACAGCGTTCTCTGTATTTGGCTTTTCCCATACGTATGATAGACCTTTACAAAATAAATGCGGCAGTAATCGAATTCTTCTCGATAACATTTTCGTAGATTATTAATGCTATGTTACTTTCATATAAGTTATCCATGGCCGTCGCCATACAGATATGTGAGGTATATTGTTTCCTATGACAGTCCCGTGGTGCAACTCGTCTTTTAGATAACGGATAGATTCCCATCAGCCTACATGTCATTGGATATCTTCCTTTCTTCTATATTAATCATTGATACTCAGACACTTGGTCACTTTTGTATTGCCTCATTAGTACAAATAAACAGCAACAGCTTACTTAGTTCTTACAGACATATTCTTCAATAACAGATTTCTTTTATTTAGCTCACCCTGTCAGGACGTTATTCCTTACCCACATAACAATAGACCTCTTTCGTTTAGCACGCCCTGCAAAGGCAATAAGAGATCTCTTTCATCTATATTTACTCAGTGATTATAAAGCGTAGAAACAATTAAAATCACCCTAGCCTTCCTGCAAAAAAAAGTAAGTTTAAAAATTATCGCATCGTCTTATATACTGTACCATTAATTTCCTTATATATTGTGCCGGCAGATTTTAAAACAGAATTGATACGTTTTGACAACTGAATTTTTATAATAATTGATATAACAGTTGTACTGCTATATGTGTTGCCTGCTGTAACCTTAGCTAGAAATAGCGGTACACTCATGCTTTTCCTAACTTGATACGTCACTCACACATAGGCTACAGCCACTATAGGTTGCATCGTTTATGGCGCTAGCGGTTTAGTACAATAGAGCAGCTGAGAAATAGCTTTGCAAAAACAATGACAGCAATATTAGTCAGTTAAGCATTGCTCAGCTGTTACGAGAGTAATTTGGAAGGGCTGAGTCTCAAAAAATGCTGTCACTGACCTTTCTAAAACTGCAATCTCGTCTTTGCATATGCACAGTTTTTGAGATTCTGAGTCTGTGACGATTAAATCCAATCTGAAGTCAGAAACCTGAAACTGGGGACAAGAAAAGAGTGAACAGACAGGTTAAGAACGCCGAACAAAATCAAGACCAACTAATGGAAATTATGCACTCCAGAATCCTTCGACTTCCACAAAACAAACCTGTAGTAGGAGAGGGCCAGTAGACCCACAAGATATTTTCCCTATACGAACTACACAACAAGGAGCAAAAAGCTGAGCAGCAGCATCTGCTGTTGACATCGCCAGTAGACCTTACAAGAGGCTTCTCCTTGACAGACCACAAGAGAAAAAAACTGACCTAAACAGACTTACAACTGGCAAAACCAAACATGGCAATACGATATCTAGGTGGTCCTGCGGAATCTGAAAAATCGACCAGCGGGAATAAATGATTAAGTAAGGTTCTGTCGCCTGTGTGTGAAAGTAACTGGGAAAAAAATTTATTTCTTCGTGGTAGTGCACTCCTAATGAGTAGCTAATGTTGAAAATGTTGAGTGTAAATCGAAAAGTAGCCTAATAGTTTATATAACGAATATGTTTTTGTTATGACATCCTTTGCATGCGATGTGGTTCTTTAGTGGACACAGGAACAAGGAACAGATGCCGTTCATGAAAAGAGATTTCAGATACTAATTTATTCAATATCTAATATCGAATAATGAAAATAATATATAACTATGTTGCTGAAGTTGCAGCGTCAGTTGCTACTAGTAGATCTGGTTGTAGAATTATATACGGATACAAAAGATTTATAAATCTGTCACTTTTCAGTACAATATCTATTCAGAAGGTGTCAGCCCTGTCCACTACGAAATCCTGAAAATGTTATTCAACTGGCAAATATACAAAATAGGCTCTATGCATGAATGTTCGAAATGGAGACGATATGCTTGCATCTCATTGGCAGCGACGTAATCGTTCATGGCCGCTGTGGAGGCTGTAGGAAACGGGGTGGCGTAACTGGCGGTGCGCGTAGTTTAAAATACAGCCGACCGGATAGCGACCGATACCGCAGTTTTTAGCGTTCAGATTGGTTATCTAATGTCTTAACAATAAAAAAATTATTAATCATACTCATCAGTTTCCTGTTTACTTATTGATTTTGTGGTACAGTATCATATTAACAGTGATACAATTTACAAGACCTCCTTGTGTATTGTACCGCTTAGCATTTCCCCAGCAGCTGTTATATATCTTTTAAATCATCGAAAATTTATTTTAGAAACTTTCCTGATATGTATCTGAGCGAATAGGAAACACATTATTAGTACTGCATTTAGATAGCATACATTAGATTTCAGTAAGATCATGGACTGGCTCAAAGTGGAACAATTTATGAGACTTTGTCCCACCATTGCAAGTGATATTCGGCTGGGCTTGCTGCCCAAATGTACACGTCCGGATAGCTTTATTATGACAGGAAAGCCCCACCTAACAAGAGATGCGCCAGGTGTTGTATGAGGAGCATAATGGTCTGTCGCAACGCAGCCTACAGACTGCAGGACACTCAGGTAGCAGCGCTCCAGTGCCTGACAATTACTTTCGCCGCTGGCCGCCCACATGCCACCCGCTCGAGTCGATGCTCCAACGGTTTTGTACTTTAAATGTGGGGAATTTAGTTGCATGTGTTAGAAAGTAACTAGTCAATAATCTTCTTACTCATATCCTTCACAGTTCCCTCTTCAGCGATGTGTCTGTTGAGATACTTCAGTCACAAGTAGAAGAACAATTTTGCTTCAAATGGCAGGTCATTTTCGTATATGAGGAAGACAACGGACCCCGTCTGTAAAATAAGTGATTGTATCTCGTGATCCCTCTCAATGTGATGAACTAATATAAAGTTCTTGGTTTTCCAGGCCATTGATTTCGTCGAAATAGAGCAACGTTTCGATCATTATGTAGTACCGTCCGGTCCCTGACCCCCTCCACCCCCACGGTCATCTTCTTGGTGAAATTACACGATTGGGAAGCAACACGAAGGGCATCTGGCCATCTTCTACCACTAACATTGCCAAATCCAAATAAACAAACCGACCTTGTTAGGACGCGGAGGCCAAGAAAAAGAGGTCTTTTAGCGGAAAAAGTATTGATTCTGTATCTGTAGCTAAAACGACAAGTTACTTAATTTCAGTTTTTTAATATGAAGATATGAAGTACAATATACAATGTGGGAAGTAAAATCTTTGACAAATTCACCAAAAACTGATTCAAAACGAAGCTCGACTATGCATAAAATTGTGTCTCCTTCAGAGGCATGAATAAACAACTCCTTCAGTGAATCTACGCTTTGTAAATAACATGAACTGCTTTCTTAAAAGCTGGCTCAGTGATAAGACATGTGACTCGATTATGTAAGAATGGCAGATTCAGGCTCCGTCCTTTCATCCGTAGCGAGTGGTCGACTTGGGTGTATTGAGAGAATTTTGGGAAAGTATGGTCCTTCTGCAAAGAAGACCAATATAGTGATGCGACTTATTCTTTACTGTTGTTGGAATGTTTGGGATCCGCACCAGACTGGATAAAAGAAAGACATCGAAGCAACTAGGTTTGTTACCGGTAAGTTCGAACAACTCGGAAGTGTTGTGAAGATGCAGTGGGAACTCAAATGCGGATCCCTGCAGGAAAGGTGACGTTCTTTTTGAGAAAAATTACTGACAAAGTGCCCCTTGAGTGCAAGAGCGGGAGTTCAGTCTTTAGTAAGGCTCATTCTAAAGTGTTGTGTTAACAAATATGGCAGGAAAAATATTAACTGCTAAAGATCCACCATGGGCATCGGTAGAGCGACAGAAAATGAGTTTCTGGCAATGCAGAGATTGGGATGTACGCACTACAATTCACAAAATGGACATCGTTTACATTCAAGAAATGTTTAAAATAAACCATTAACTTGCACCATTAACATCAAATGAAAAATGGCGCACCACAGTGATCACAAAAATTCGCACCATCAACACTGAAGGTGAACTCTTTGGTAGTTACAAACAGCGCGGGACGTTGCGCTAGATATCCACTCTTAAAGAATGCATATAGCATCGTGTTGATGTAACGGGGTGACGAGAACTGATGGAATGTGATGGAATGCAACCGAATGCGTATAGTGAAACTAGCTTTCCTTTAAGTCGTATCTGATGATAGTGTAATAGTGTGTTTGATAGGCACAGACTTGCAGGTGGTATGAACTGCAATGTCACACAGTTTTGAGAAGGGTTAGGTTGGCCTAATGGAGGATGATTTTTATATGCAGACCAGGAATCAACAAATACAAGTTGTTTTGAACTTCTATACTGCCCTTGCAATATGAGGAATAAGAGAAACGATCATAGGTTGCAAAGCACCTCCAACTTCTCGCAGCACAATAAATAACTTCCAACCAACTTACCATCCAGATTAACAGTTGGTATAAATCGTTATTATAGAAGCATTCGTTAAGGCGCTGATGGCAGCTGATCTTGATACAACACCTTTGGTACCATTTTCTCCACCTGGGGACTGGGTGTTTCTGTTGTCTTCGCCATTTCACCATCATTCGGAAAATGGCGAGAACGGACAGTGCGAGGATTGGGGGTTTGTTCGGGGGCTGATAACCATGCCGTTGTGTGTCCCAATAACCAAAACTATCATCATCATCATCATCTCTCGATACCTCTAATTTCCTTGGTTACTTTCATATGCTTTTCCTCTTCAAATCGCGGTTGGTCGGCGTTGAAAACATTTTCCTTAGTGAACACTGCGGGACTTAACTGCTGAGGTCATCAGTCCCCTAGAACTTAGGATTACCTAAACCTAACTAACCTACGGACATTACACATATCCATGCCCGAGGCAGGATTCGAACCTGCTACCGTAGTGGTCGCGCGGTTCCAGACTGTAGCGCCTATAACCGCTCGGCCACCCCGGCTGGCACTGAACGTTGGGATAAGTTTGTTTATCTCATCCACAGATTTTCGGGTCGATTTCGTAGTTTGCTGTACAACGTCAAATTGACACGTTATTTGAAATTTCGTTATCTTGAGTCTTCCAAATCTACTGCACTGTTTGAATTATGTAACCATGCAGTGCTTCTCTTGTAATCACTGTAATCTACGTCGCGCGCAGTTTGATGTGCATGGCGTAGTTCGCTATCATGTACAGCCTTTAAACTGTATCGGGTATTCTTGAAAAGCGCAAAAACCAGTTTTTGTAAGAAGTGCACCTTGTCCTCTCCTGAATATCCGTAGTTCTTCTTACGCACTACACGGTAGGAAATTTGTGGTAAGTTCCTATGGGAGCAAACAGCTGATATCATCGGTCCCTAGGCTTACACACTACTTAATATAACTTACACTAAATTGCACTAAGGACAACACACACACACACACACACATGCCCGTGGGAGGACTCGAACTCCCGCCGGGGTGAGCCGCGCCAGCCATGGCAAGGATCCTGAGACCGCGCGCCTGCTACACGGTTCTCTTTTTATTTACGATGCTGTGGATGATCTTCCAAGTACGTAATTATGTCCGACACCCGCTCCTTGGACAACGACTGTCCTTTAGTACGTTCCACTGGCGACTACAATCGTGCCTCTCCGGCAACGATGATGAACTACATGTCTCGACACTTGTTTCAGTATCACTTTAGCTTGTTAAACACGTATCGTCATCATTGTACCCCTTGTGGTATCAACGTTCGATACCACACTTGTTAGGGGTTGCAGTTATCGACGCGGTCCGTATTAGTATCGTTGGACCCGCAAGTCGCAACCAGCGCCACTAGCGCCGCTCCGCGGCTTGTAACAAGTTTCTAGCGAGCTCTCGTCCACTATCGCTCGGGACGTCAGGTACTAAAGTAGCATAGCCTTCAGGTAACAGGAAGCAACATGTAATAGGGCGCTTAGTAACAAATAGCCTAAGTGAGGCCTCAATAGCTATCTGTTTATAATTATATGTGTGCAGCCAGGAAGAATCCTGTATAACTATTTGAGTGCAATTTATATTTTTTACCAATGGCTTCTAATTATTTTGTCGTTGCAGATCCAGACAACGCAGCCAGCACCTTATCGACGTTACTGAGAAACCTGCTGTGATTTATATGTTTCTATTTAGCGCTGGCCACCAATCAACATTGGCGACGACTGGTTCGTCGTCATCATAACACCCCTCATGTACCTTTCCACACAGTTGAGCGTAAACGACATCACACATTCCACTACTCATATTGAAGAAATGTTATTTCTTCTGCCACTCCTTTCTCACTTTGCGAAATTCCTTGGGTCCCTTTCTGATGAAATGTCAGCTTCGGCATCTGGTGTTGTAAATATAATGCAATGTTTGCATTGTTTATCTTTGCCATTGCGTCAACACCACTAGCGCGGAAGCACTCTTGCGAGTTACTCGTCGATTGAGCAGTTCACCTACGCTTCGTAGCCTCAAACTGAGCTCGCTATTGGGTACCTCCAGTCCCGCCCCCTGTTGCTATTAGCAACCAGTATTGTGGTTGCGTGGTAGACAATATGTGGGGCGTCGAATGCCGTAGACATCACTGACCTTTTGCAACCTCGCACTCAAGGCGTTCCTTCTGAGAAAATTTAGAGAATCAGAATTTTAAGCTGATTGCAAAATGGTTGTGCTGCCACCAATGTACTTTTCGCGTAATGATCACGAAGATAGGAGAAATTAGAGCTCGCACGGAGGTGTATAGACGATCATTTCTCTGTCTCTTTGTTTGCGAGTAGAACAGGAAAAAAAACTAGTAGTGGTACATCAAAAATGCACCGTACGGCCCCCTCCGGAGTATGTATGTAGAAGTAGAAAAAATCTGGCAGTCTCAAACCTACTGCGTAGAGCTTAGTACGACGCTGTTTTTACTTGTCGATCGTGATCGACAAAGCAAACTGAACGAGGTAACCTAGTGATAAGACAGGGGCTCGTTTACAAGATGAGTGAGGTTTAAAACTTTGTTCTTTCACCCGTATTTCGGTTATCCGTGACCGTAAACTATTCAGTTCGAATGCCGTAACGTTTGATTTGAAAGTGCACAGCCTCTTTCCTTCTCCGTATTTCTTCATTTCGATACTGTACTTCGTTTCCAATGACCTCGTCGTTGACAGAACATTAAACCACATTCCTTCTTTTCTTCGCGAACGCAGATCTTCAGTGAATGTTGCAGCCTCTTAAAGTTGAAAGCGAGATCCAGCAGAAAAAGGGATATCGATGAAATTTCTCAATTTTACAAGTGACGACCGAATTTTAATTTGAAATTTATACCACAGTTGCTTAGAAACTAACCACCACGAATATAATCATAGATACAGGCCTAAACAGTTTAATCCTCCTAATTTCCTATTAAAAATAGTCATTTCAGTTACTTTGCCATGCTTGCTTTTAGAGGTATCCTTATTTTGTTGCAAAATCCTGGCTGGCCAAGCTCCATACTAAAAAGTCAGGGGTGACACGATAAGCAAAAGAGGATGTGATTGCATTTTAGTCGGACCGTGCACATTTAATTCCTTCCAGAAGTCTCTACACAGTTCTGTTCCATTAAACTAGGACTTAAATGCAAGCGGGACTATAACCAGTTAGCACATCGAAATTCGAAACCTATGAATTCGATACGAATATTGGTCTCTTTCGATTATTTTACACGTTACCTTTTTTCCACTACGATCACCACCACTAATGGTGCTAGGGATGTTCTGCTCCAGTCCTTCAAGAGCTACGCAGCGGTACACACACTAATTTATTTTTTGATTATGTATATCGATTGAATAGATGGAATCAGTTTTAAACTGGTGATTTGAAATTCTAGATTCCCATGCTCGATTATAGCACTATTTTTATTGGCCTTTCCCGAAGTATTTTTAAGAGTTTACCTAGAAAAAGCATAGTTATATGTGACATCAAATATCTACTTAAAATTCGAGACTCGTGCTATTTTTAGATTAGACGAATTTGTGAATTTCCTTCGTAATATTACTAGAAAGTGTTGAAAAGTGATGCCTCCGAACTTTTTATGTGAAAATTCTTAAAGCTTTTTAAACAAAATATGCGGTATTAACATTCTACATCTTTATGCTTCATGTCCGCAAATTTATTTCTCAACATTGGTATCCTGACGAGGAACACATTTCTCCCAACGAGAGAGCACTTTCGTTGATACCGTCACTGCAGAATGTTTGACCTCTTTGACAGAGCCACAATCTCATCTCTTCTTCCACCGCTTCTTCACCGTCAAAGCGAAGTACTCGAAGGTGTTCTTAAGGTTTTGGAAACACAGAAAATCGGATGGGGCCAAGTCAGGGCTGTATGGCCGATGACCGATGAGAGTGAAACCAAGCCGTCGGATTGTTGCAGATGTCGCAGCACTCGTGTGCATTCTGACATTGTCATGCCGAAACTCGATTACAGCACACACGTCGACATAGTTACATTACACCCTGCTATCTTAAACGCTACAATTCGGAGTCTTGTAGCGCCAGAAGGTTGCAAATTGTGAGCGTACAAGCTGTGGCGGAAGCTTAGAGTGGAGTTTCCCGCCGCAGAGTAAGCGGCTGGCGGTTGCTACGGGGCCGTTGGTGAGCGGCTAGCGTTACGAGGCATTGGAAAAAACCCAAGCAGACGCTAGGCAGGGGCGCATATGGCCATGTTTGTCCGCATGGAGAAATTTATATTCCAGAGAAAAACTGATAAAAACAAAACTAATTGTGACACGGAGATTTGAGATGGCAATCATGGACAGAAAAATGTGTAAAGCTAGACAAGCCACGAAAATATATAATGGTTTAAAAGTTACTGTCGTCTTAAAAATTGTAAATTTATGTAGTTCAGAAGCTAATATCTCGGCAATGCTTTGGCCGATTAATATAAATGAAGTGTCTACGGATGTGGCTAGTAGAGCTGCATCGAGCAGTCATAGCCGATTTTGCACAGTGTCTACCATTTTTGAATGAGAGGTCGGAATACGGGATTCGACTGAGAGAAGCTGTGTTTTTGGTAACAAATAAATTTTAAGAGACGAAATTATCAGTGGAATTATAAAGTTTAAAGAGGTAAATGAGTAATTAAGTTTGTATTTTATTTGTTTATTTATGTTTAGTATCAAAAAATCTGGGAAAAGCTAAATCACAGCACAAGAACGTTATCTGTGATTAGAAAATTGTGGCAAATATAGACTTTAAATTGTTATTGACCGGAAATTTTTCGTATTTTTCAATGTATCATATATGTTTTTGTGTTTAGTTTCAGAATATTCGTAATGTTTGTCAAACATTGTTTTCAGTTAGGCAGTCGTTTCGAGGGTTGGATAGGCGGCCATCTTTGAACACAGTTGGTTTTGAGAGAGGATAAGAGCCGGACGTGCCGCGCATCTGGGGGTAGTAGTGGGTTGGTAGCCATGTTCAGGGACAAGTATGAATGTCAAGTGTCGAGACCGCGACGTATGAATTTTATAGTGAAGTGTTGTAGCATCAGTTATTAACGGCCACCCTTACGTAACAGCCCCTCAGACTGCATTTTATGTATTTAGTGAATATATTGAAGAAAAGTAAATTACTTGTTAAAATATAAATCAACGTTGAGTGACTCAATATTTTAAATTTCGCCGTGATACCTGCCTGCGTTGTTTTGTTGTATTTTATTTCAGCTTAAAAATTGGGTTTACGACAGGTGTGAGCTGGCACCCTATGAAGAAAAACGTAGCCAAACATTGAGACCAGCCACATCTCTGGACCTCTCAATTAAGCTGAGTGTAACAGATATATATTTTTTCGTGCCATAGCCCATGGGGGCTCGAGCCAAACTATTCAAACTGCTTCGTGTAATGCCCAGTACTGTCGTAAAATACATAAGTATAAAGAACAATGATGTAGAATGTTAATATCAATTATTTTCATGGAGGCATTGAAACACTAAATAACACCAAACGGTAATTTAATCTGACGAAATTTGTGCTACAAAAGTTGCCGCGTGGGATTAGCCTCGCGGTCTAGGGCGCTGCAATAATGGACTGTGCGGCTGGTCCCGGCGGAGGTTCGAGTCCTCTCTCGGGCATGGGTGTGTGTGTTTGTGCTTAGGATATTTAGGTTAAGTAGTGTGTAAGCATAGGGACTGATGACCTTAGCAGTTAAGTCCCATAAGATTTCACACACATTTGAACACTTTTTCGGTACAAAAGTTGTTTTAGAAAACAAGAGAAAAACATGACAAAATATAAAATAGTAACATTAGAAATTATTACATAACACATTTTTATTTTTATAAAAACATGTATTACGGGCCACTGAAGAAGCGAAACGCTTATGGCAAAAAAAAAACAAAAAGAAAAAAACTACCTTTCGTTTAGTTCCGTAGATTGCATGGACGGAACATACCTCCTTGAAATTTGAAGCAACTCTTGGACAAAGGTAAACGGGAAAAATGTATTGTTTCATTTAAATAGCTAGGTTTTCAAATGAAGAAATTCGAGGTTTTAATTTTCAGCACATCATAGTATTTCTAAATCGACTGTTTTTTACTGAAGCACTAATAACTGTTGCGACAGCTATTATTAGTTGTAGTCATTTTTTCATCTACTTCTGCATGGATACGCTGCAAATCACATTTAAGTCCGTGGCAGAGCATTCATCGAAACACCTTCATAATAACTGTCTATTATTTTTGTTTTTATAATCATTACGAATTCACTTTAGCTTTCAATAGTTGATGGATTATACTGTATGTGGTTTCTCTGTACTCAAAGCAGGTCATCCTACATTAATCAGAATAACTAATGACAGAATGTCATATGTGCGGATGTGATCGTTCAGAGCTCTGGCATCATAATTTGATACGCTCACAAAACGTGACGTCTGTTTGCTCTTTTACCTCATCAAACAATCTGCGTGCGTTTCTCTGACTGTACATGCAAAGGGGGTATTTTGTAACGGAGAGTTGATTGATGTCGAGTGAATGTTAATTCTCACGTTTTCGCTCACCATTATAAATTGAATTACTTTCTGAGAGGTCATCAAAGCAGAGTCACCCGACGCTACATTTTAATTAACAAATTTCATCATATAATATTCTGCTGGCACCAAAGGCCATGCACCTTCAGCAAGCTGCCCACATATTACGCCGCAGTAGTATCCTACATTATGATGTTCCCTGTCATTGGCATATAGTATGGCAATACAAACACGGTCTTATATATTGTGCCATTTACCAACTTCACTTGTCACAAAATTTATAGTTGAGTTATCGTCAAGATCGATACTCATCCGTACAAAGTGATTATTTGTTAGAAGTTAAAACTGTGTGTATGAATGGAACTCAAATTCAGACAATTATCCCTCACAGCTAATTTAATTTTATAAACACAACGCATAGGTGGACTTACACTTGCAGTTTCATATACGGAAACCATAACTTATGCTTAGGAAAGAAATAGAATAGTGCTGTCTTACTAACAAGCCTGTGGGTTTGAAGGAGCGAAAATTCCCTATTACCTGCTTCTCCATGTAAATTCATTGTAAGAAGACTTCGGTCAAGAGTAGAAAGTCAGTGGAGAGGCATACAGCAAAATGAAATTGTCATTCGACTCGTATCGTGTGTTATCGCAATATCCGCTAAAACGAGAGGCCAGGAGCTAGCTAAACCCTAATCCTCCTTTCTTTTCCAAAGTTACAAGACAGGCAGTTTAACTTACTATAAACACTGGACACAGCTTACATATACAAATAAGGGCAAAGGTCCTATTTCATGCAGTCACCACTGTTTTGGTTGTCTCAGTTAAAACGTAATCAAAGTTCACTTGACTGTAGCACTTGGCTGTTAAGTGACTAATGGGCACATACATCCTTCAGAGCCCATAGGTTTATTGTCCAATTTGCATACGAGGTGCCGTATAATCTTACGAAGTTTTACTTGCTCATCCATTTCTTCCTATACTTTGAGCTTTTGACTGCAAAGGGAACACCTAATAATGATCCATGCGAATCAGATTTTGGATAAAACGAACGATGCAAGACCTTTTGTAAGGAAGTATTTGATCATGATTGTTGTTCCTAGAGGCACTTAGAAAGTAGCCTCGATGCAGTAGCAGGTTTCAAATGTTCAAATGTGTGTGAAATCTTATGGGACTTAACTGCTAAGGTCATCAGTCCGCCGGCCTCGGTGAGCGTGCGATTCTAGGCGCTACAGTCCGGAACCGCGTGACCGCTACGGTCGCAGGTTCCAATCCTGCCTCGGGCATGGATGTGTGTGATGTCCTTAGGTTAGTTAGGTTTAAGCAGTTCTAAGTTCTAGGGAACTGATGACCTAAGATGTTAAGTCTCATAGTGCTCAGAGCCATTTTTCATCAGTCCCTAAGCTTACACACTACTTAATCTAAATTATCCTAAGGACAAACACACACACCCATGCCCGAGGGAGGACTCGAACCTCCGCCGGGACCAGCAGGTTTACTGCCAAAAATTTACAACAAAAAGAACATCCATATACATCTCCATTCAATTAGCTTCTCTGTAAAATTGACCAGGTTGACTGATAAAGCGGCAGCTTCCCAGCTGTTATGGTTCTGGTGTTCCAGTCTGAAGCCAAGGTGACAGAAACATTCAGCATCCACCAGATGCTAGATAAGCACTGACGAGGACAGTCGTATCGATTATATACGGTGCCGTAAACTTCGTCAAGACTGTTTCAACCGTGAAAGTCTATTGCCATCTATAGGCGTACGTATGGTTTCTATAGCAATTTGCAAATTGTAGTCGACTATGAGTACTACAACATCAGTTTACAGAGGTTTGTACACTAACGCAAATCATCTGTTCGACATTTGGAGATGTTCGTCAGTTAAGGGCTATTAAATGATTTAAATTTTATTACATTCGGTACTGAAATTCAATGTCTGCATCAGTGTCACACGTAACACCTATAAAGGCGAGTACACTCTTGTACTCTTGACGGCATGGAAGCAAACAACCTCCACACGTCATCTGAATGCGTTGGGTAAAACACGTGTTACATAAGTGCAAGAAAACTGTTGACTGGAGGACGATATGATAGTATACGTATTGCATGCACGTCCCAGACACTATAGTGGTCATGGCCATGCAGGTCTACATGTGGCGTTTATGCTTGCTCGAACCGCTCGGTGCTTGTAGCTCCCAGAAAGTCGGACAGATGTCAGTACAGGCGCTTTGGATGTGAGGACCAACTACACTCTACTGCCTCGCGGCTCGTTTGAACATCTCGTTCTCGGATAACCAAACTCTCTACTCTAGTTGCCCGACCGGCTCAGTCGCCCGCAGGATTATAGTGCGTGAACGTGAAACGAAGTATATAGCAAAAGCGGAACTTGTTTCAAAAGAATATGTAATCCGAGTGCGATAGACAGTGGTTGTAGCAGTGTTTCGGAGAGATTTTCATTACAAACTTGAAGCAAGAGACGGAGGTTAGGTGGAACAGGTTGCTTACAATGCTGCAGTCTGTCGTTAGACTTTACGGTAAACTCGTGGATATTCTCGCAGAGGAGGATGTCTCTGAAAAATTTATTGGTTACGATAATAATATTGCAGAAGTACCCGTGACACTTCCAGAGCTATTTAAAACTGCAACATGTGTGCTCGAAAGCAGGACGTATCCTACAATTCAGTTGTTTTGTTGTGGATACATATACTGAAAATTCAAACTAACACAGTGCCTGAAGATTCAGAGGCACGATTAAATTACTGTACATCTAGTTTTCTTGTTTAATACACGCTGCGTGTGTGGCAAAAGAAAATTGTTCGTAATTACAGAACACGAGATTCCGTGTCACTGGCATTTTAGCAGTACACTGCATCCGACGTATTAGCGTCTATTAATTAGATACTACGAGCGCTGAAGAAGTGTTATCTCAATCTGATAAAGGAGGCAGTCAAAATTCGGACGTGTGCACAAAATAGTAACATTTCTGTGGGCGCCATTCAGATTATTAAAAATGATATCCGTCTCTGACAGAGGCGAGATGTTAAATATTGTGCGTCAAATTTGTGATATCAGTTCCTGGTAAGACAGAAAGAAATTGTAACGTGATAGCAGAATCTTACTATGTTTTTGTGATATCTGTAAATATTTATTTAGCGCCACTAAGCCTGTTCTCAGCGTTACTGCACTGTGGACCACGTCGTGCTCAAATATACCGATGTAGTTGACTTGTATTCAACTCAAATGGACGGTGATACACACACACTCGAACTCATGTGGGAATCAGCGAATGCTTCGGTTATAGAGGCTTAATGAGTGGGAACATTCCGCCAGTAGTGTGAAGATACGTAGGAAATTTACGTCGGTCAGGGACTGTGTCCAGATGACTGAAGTGTTTAAGCTAATCACTCGTAAGAAACAGTAAATCTGAATTCGAGTCGCTGCCCGGCATAAATTTTCAACTTTCCCCACCGCTGCTCACTAGCAGATGTCGTCTGTGTTTCCTATAGGGCATGAACTGAAGAAGATTAAAAAAAGTATGTGTTGATGACCTGTAAAGTAGCATGTGATTATTGTTATTTTGTATGAAAGAATACTGACGAAAATGAAGAGTACAGAGTAAAAGTTAACGAAGTTCGGAGCGATGTATTCATCGTTGGTAATTAAAGAAACCATTGTGGGAATTTAGACGAGACATGGATACGTAGTGTTATTTCAGATACAATGAGAGTAGTAAGCAGATGGGTTGTTCTGGCATTTGTAAAGGACTCTATTGTGAGATATTTGGTATTAAAACATTTTAGTGTCTACACATCAAACATATATCTTTTCAGTCAATATTGTTTTCCAGAATTTACTCCGTATGACAGAGGTTCCATGACATATTTTGAATCACTATTTATCATGTCACTATTTTACCGATTTTTCTGCTTTTTATAACGATACTCTAACGCATTTTTGATTTCAAGTGATTACAATGGTTTGCATATATGCACCTTAATCTATTTATTTTACGTGTTTCTTGTACTTCGTAAATTTGCCTTAGGTCGGTATTTCACACCACCGGAAAATCTTTTGCCGCACTATACATGGTGTTAGCATCTTGGCCTGTCTTAATAATATTTGTGTGTGCGCCAGATGGGCATTGTGCTGCTTCCGGCTCATACCACGTTTATTTTGTCGGCCTCTTATGTGCTGCATGGGGGAGTCTGCTAGTGCGCTCAAGGTAACATGCGATAGTTTTTGAAACTTTTTCGCCACCTTCTTGCAACTTCTTAATGATATACTGGCGGTTCTCTATTCTTCTATCTATTTTATATGTTTTTGTGACGGATGGGTTACATACACAGCTATTTTTGCGTAGGTTTCTGTCAATTTTAGTTTTTTTTTAACTTGCATAGTCGTACAAGACAGTATCATGCACCTTCCTCTACATGTTTGTAATTGAGTATTTACTTGCTCTGCAGAAAATACCATAAGGGTGAAACGTATTATTAATATTAAATAACTTTGCAACAAAGACTGTTTTTATTGTGAAATAGTTTGGTATACATTATCAAATTATTTAGTTCAATGGTTTTGTAAATGTTTTGCATTGGAGATCCACTTATTGAGATATTGTATGACGTTTATGCGATAACATAATATTCGTGTGTAGTAGGCCAGATGCATCTCATTCATAAAGATTACGCATTATGTGCGTAATAATACACATAGGTGCATTAAACATAGACACCTCAAACGCTGTACAAGTAATAATTATATATAGCTAGTAATGAGCATGCGTAGATAGTCACACAGACAAGAAAAGTAATAAGAGTTGAAAAGTTACTCCGCAGAGATAAGCAAAGTAACAAGGATTTAAAAATTACAAAGTCTCCGTAGTGCATTTGCGTTGTTCGTATTTAGCGTTGTTACGGGGCCTGGTAGGATACGTAAGTGTTCGTGAACATTGTCAGATGCTGAGTGATCACTCTGAAGAACACTGAGATGCTGTGATACAGCGTTTCCAGCAACTGACACACACTGAAAGGAGCCTCATTCAGAACCTCCATTTGACTGGCTGGTTGAATAGTGCAGTATTCAAATTTTTGGGGTATTTATATGTGACAGTGACCTGCTGTTCGACTGCATGGGAATGAGACGTCATTCATACTCGGCATGAAGGGAGTATCGCCCATTGTGAACCAATCATAAGGTGACACGTTCACATCTGCACCTGCCATCCCTGAACAAGTAGTGATGTTCCTGCAACCTTCATTGTCACCCCACACCAATGGTCGGCGACTAGTATCAGCAGACGTCCCTTGTGTGGGCTTCCGTTACTACCATAGTACAAAGGGCTGTGTTTCGATTGGTGTGGTAAATGGATAGCATGGACTACTGATGAATGGCGTCAGATTGTGATTAGTGATGCGTCGTGGTTCTGCACTACCCCAGAAGACGATCATTGGCGGATATGGCAGCGACATGGGGAGAGGTCCCATTCCTACTGCTGCACAGCAAAATAATTTTACTGATCTGCCTTAAAACTGTTATTAAAGTTCCATTTCGTAAGTTCGGAATGAAACAGGTCGAGCTGAGGAGGAGGAGGAGATTAGTGTTTAACGTCCGGTCGACAACGAGGTCATTAGAGACGGAGCGCAAGCTCGGGCGAGGGAATGATGGGGAAGGAAATCGGCCGTGCCCTTTCAAAGGAACCATCCCAGAATTTGCCTGAAGCGATTTAGGGAAATCACGGAAAACCTAAATCAGGATGGCCGGAGACGGGATTGAACCGTCGTCCTCCCGAATGCGAGTCCAGTGTGCTAACCACTGCGCCACCTGGCTCGGTGGTCGAGCTGAACTGATGTGCCACTTGCTGTGTCAACACAGCATACCGCCAATCCAACAGACTTCAGGATTACGGCAGACATTAATGTAAACACCACTGTATTACTTAGGAAGGCGCTATGAGGGAAACTCTACGTAACTCTGCGGCCGAGCACCCCTACGAAGTTTAACGTCGACAGAAAAGTCGAGTTCGACGGTCTAGAATCAAATTTCCAAAAATCATCTCAGTGTGTCAGGGAGCACTGACAGGCCCGATAAATAGGGACAAATATGATAATGTACTAAGTTGCCTACCTGCTTGCTGACTTCAATACAGGGTAGCCAAATCTGAAGCATACCACATTTGTGGTCTTTTGCTGGGGCATCCCAGTCGAGGTAAATCTGCACAGCCTCCAGGCTGACTTGTGAACACCTCCTGCATCCCTGGTCAATCCATGGCGAATAACCAATGCCTCTCTGCACGACACACGGCATCCTGGACCACTATCAGTAGACTCCACCAGAGCGCAGAAGAGGGAAGAGGTGATCATCGACAGCCCTGAGTTGGGAGCCTAACGGGCTCACTGGAGCATCTCTGACGGGCCACACCTGCTTTGCCCACTGCCGATCCGCGCTCTACAGGCGGACGAGGGATTGCCCTGTGGTAGCAATGTCACGACACACTGACTAGGCGTCAGCGGTCCTTTACGGCACGTGCTCCCCACATTCAGTAGCCACTGTTGCTCTGAAACACTAAAACTCCTGTAAACATAGATTGACAACAAATGAATTTACAGATAACGCTGTCTCATTGACGCCTCCGGCTGTGCACTGGACCACTCATCCTTACAGTTCACTCGAGCTCCTGATTAAAACACACCTTCATGGCCGAGTCATAACATTACAATGATTTGGAGGGGCACAGCGTTGTTCTCCAGGTGTAATGGTGTGGAAAACCATCGGATTTGACTTGAGGACAAATCTACTAATGATTGAGCAAACTGTCACTACAGAACAGTACACCTAGGACAACTTGCGTCATCGTGTGTTATCACTCATGCGATAGTAACGTAGTGCCATTTTCAACAGAACAATGTCCGTTCACACATGGCATGTGTCTCTGTATTTTTAAAAAGGACTTGCAATACGGTGGCCGAACTCCCACGAATGGGTCGTCCCGGGCAACAATGCCATACGATCATTTCCATTTATACGTTTCTCTTTCCATTTTGACCAAAAAGATAAAAATAGACAAATAACAGCTCAGAAATGCGTGTGCAAACAGTCAGTCTTACGCTCCATCCACAAATGGACTGCGAAGGAATCTTAATTTATGGTACAGTACAAATAATGTTTTACACATATTCACGTTCAAATTGGCAGGGAGGACGCAGCGTATTACCTTTGGTGGAGAGTAAAGTACGTCTCATGAAAATGTATTTGCTGTTTCTGTTGTGTATTACTGACGTCGCAGGAAATGTTACTAGGAACTTCAGACTTTTGCAGATGATATCGCTGTCTACACTGAAGTAACATCTGGAAAAGCTGCACAAATATGTTGGTTGATCGTGATAAGATTTAACTGTGCAACGATTGACAACTTGCTTTACATATTCAGAAATGAAAAGTTTTTCTGCCCACAAAATCCAAAATCACTGGGTGAAAACTGGAATGACATTTCGTACAAAACCTGTGCGTAACCTTCGGTGTGGATACGATCACATAGGATCAGTCGTGGGCAAATCAGAAAATGGTTCATATGGTTCCGAGCACTATGGGACTTAACATCTGTGGTCATCAGTCCCTACACTTAGAACTACTTAAACCTAACTAACCTAAGGACATCACACACATCCATGCCCGGGGCAGGATTCGAACCTGTGGCCGTAGCAGCAGCGCGGTTGCGGACTGAAGTGCCTAGAACCGCTCGGCCACAGCGGCTGGCAAGGTGACAAACTACAGTTCATTGGTCGGATACTAGGAAAATGAAGCCTACAATATATATTGCTTACAAACCACATGTGCGAGCTGTCCTAGAATGTTTGTCAAGTGTGTGAGACCTGTATACAAATCAGGACTATCAGAAGTTGCTTCACGTGTAAGAAAGCAGGGCTGCACAGGTTTGTGTTACTCATGGGAGAGCGTCACGGAAATCCTGTAAAACTTCAACGAGTACATGCTTTAAGACAGCCTTCAACTGTCCCATGAAAGAAAATTCACAACGTCTGGAGAATCAAAGTTAAGCGAGGAATCTAAGAATACGCCACAGCCTCCGTGAGTGTCCCTCCAGCGGTACTGATAAAACAATATTAGGCTCATTGTAGCACTCGTGGAGGTACCTAATCAACCATTTGTTTCGCAGTCCATCCTCGAATAGACAAGAAAAAACTGTAAAGTCATAGTCACACGGGATGAGGCAGCTAAACTTGACGTGCACGCAGACGAGGTATCCAACATGCTGAGACACAGCGTCGTGGATCAACGTGGTTTTGTGCTCTAAACGCTCACCAGCGGCTGTTGTCAGCTTTAGTCAATTCGCAAACAGTAGTTTGAGCACGAAAGCTGACGCACGTAAAATTCCGGTGTTAGCTTTAGTAAAACGCTCATTTCCTCCCTTGCTTATGTACTAGTCATGTTGTTCTGTCTGTGGTATACATAATTATAATCTGAATATCCGTGAATATGTAATTAGATAAAAAGAAAAGATGCAAGCCTATTTTTAAGGACATTAGCTTAAAAATATTCAGTAAATAAAAACACGGCCCTCACTCTTGACTTAGGGCGAACTTACATTTACATAACGTGACATACTACAGAAACAACCATCTATAAAACGGGAATGTGAAATCAAAAATCTTTAAACACAACAGTATGTCTAATCTACCGTCTGTTCTACAACATGAAGCCTCTACTACCTACGCCATGCTGAATGTCTTTAACGAACGTCCGTGCATTTTATGTTACGGTCTTCTAAAGGTTCTAATTTCCGAAATGTTATTAACTGACATTTAATTATAACCAATCCTAAAAAGAATGACACGCTTTTTGGCGAATCTTCTACGTACCGTGCCCTTAATACGACTTACTTTCTTCACACGCCAGCTATAATAAGAAAATTCTTTAACCACTAACATGACGTGCCAGTCACTTTATTACAACAAATCGTACCAATAACAATTCATTCTGTATAACATGAAACCCACCGAATATGGGGTTTTACTCAACGCAAAAAGTACAGTACTGTGTCTCGCTTCCTGCTTGTGACGTTGGGAGCGTTCTTGCTGGCTCTACTTCATCTAGCGCGTTATTTTGTGTTTCACGTGACGAAATGGCTCCCCAACGTGAAACAGCAGGAGTTGACGCCACAAAACTCGCAAAGAGGCACGTCAGCTATATCAAACTCGTCCTATGTGACGACGGCACAACACTTGATTCAATGGGAAGTGGTTTCTGCCCTGAATTCACAGTGGTTTGCAGAGTATGGGTGTAGATGTTGTCTGTAAACAAGTATTTTAATACCTTGATAAAATGGGTCACTCATATACAGAATAGCATATCCTCCCAGCTACAGATCGCCGGGAAACATAATTTTATGAATATATAGGGTGATTCACGCTGGTTCCCGTCAGGTCACAGAAGTTAAACGCTGTCAGGCTGGGCTAGCACTTGGATGGGTCGGCAAGCGGGGCGCACTCAACCCTTGTGAGGCAAACTGAGGAGCTACTTGATTGAGAAGAAGCGGATCCGGTCTGGGAAACTGACATACGGCCAAGAGAGCGGAGTACTGACCACATTCCCCTCCATATCCGCATCCAGTGATGCCTGTGGGCTGAGGATGACACGAAGGCCGGTCGGTACCGTTGGGCCTTCATGGCCTGTTCGGAAAGAGTAAAGGGTGATTCAAGAAGATATGCAAATATTTTAATATGTTGTTTTACAAGTAAAACTAAAGAAAAAAGTTCGTATAAATGTTTAGTTACGGCTAATAAAAGATGTTGCCTGAAATTTAGCAACATCGCTAATACGAAGCCATTGCACAACTGTACGAAGTTAAAGTAAAGCACGAGGTCGACTTATTTTGTTGTTATTGATCTGGTTCCATTGGTTCAAATGGCTCTGAGCACTGTGGGACTTAACATCTGACGTCATCAGTCCCCTAGAACTTAGAACTACTTAAACCGAACTAACCTAAGGACATGACACACATCCATGCCCAGGGCAGGATTCGAACCTGCGACCGTAGCAGTCGCGCGGTTGCGGACTGAAACGCCTAGAACCGCTCGGCCACCGCGGCCGGCTATTGATCTGGTGAATCTAATAAAACATGTCCCAGACGTGTATCTGCAGCAGTTTTCCAGAATGTCCAGAAAAGCAAAAATTATAACACAAGTAAATTCGTTTACTTTCCAGTAAGAATGTAGAAACTTGTATGTCATTGTTGGCAACCATTAGTGATTTGTTTCAGTCGTTTCCTAACCTTGAAACGAGTTAGTTTTCTGCATTGTTCAGTGAAAGAACATAATAACAAAACTGTTTAATATGTTTTTCTCAGAAATGGATTGGTCGTGGTGCTACACGTCTGTGGCCACTCTGATCGCCCGACTTAACACCAATGGATTTTTGTGTATGAGGATGGATGAAAGACATGGTTTATGAGGATAAAGTCAATACACGTGAAGCATTACTTGCTCGCATTATGAATGCAATAGACGAATTAAGAACAACCTGTGAAACTCAAAACGAGCAACAAAATCAGTTCATACACTTGCAGCTAAATGCATTGAAATCGGTGGAGACCTATTTGAACATTTATTGTGAGTGTATTGTGAAACTGAATGCACACGGTACAACTTCCTTAACACTGAGCTTTGTTTTTTTCCGGTTTAACATGCATTCACGTGTGGTATGGTGTTAATAAAAGCATCTTATCCGACACATTCATACGGTTTTAATTAACGTTATTATCATTATTTTTCCTAAATTAAATTCTCTAAAACATCCTTAAAGAACTTTTTGCAATTGTCTGTAATTTAAAAAACAAATTGGGCCAAGTAGTTAATAAATTAAAAATTTTAGGAAATTACGTCTTTTCTTCTCTGGATGTTCTGAAGAACTACTGCAGATACACGTCTGGGAGCCGGCCGGGGTGGCCGAGTGATCCTAGGCGGTACAGACTGCAACCGCGCGACCGCTGCGGTCGCAGGTTCGAATCCTGCCTCGGGCATGGATGTGTGTGATGTCCTTAGGTTGGTTAGGTTTAAGTAGTTCTAAGTTCTAGGGGACTGATGACCTTAGATGTTAAGTCCCATAGTGCTCAGAGCCATTTGAACCACTTGAACACGTCTAGGACATGTTTTATTAGATTCACCAGACCAAGAACAACAAATTAAATGGAACTCATGCTTTACTTTAACCTCGTACAGTTTTGCGATGGCTTTATATTAGCGAAGTTGCTAAATTTCTAGCAAAATCCTTTATTAGCCATAACTCTGTAACTAAACATTTGCGGACCTAAGTTTGTATGAACTTTTTTCTTTAGTTTTACTTGTAGAATAACATATTAAAGTATCTGCATATCTTCGTGAATCACCCTGTAGTTACTTAAGTGTATAAGATCAGATCATAACATTTTATTACATTCTACTATATGAGCAACACCTGTGGTATGAATGAGCTCTATGATTACTGCGTGAAAATTATACGTAAAATTTGTAAGTCAAGGGCTTGCCATGGGCATCACCTTCGACATGCACGTGTCCGCAGTGTTTGGTGTAGTGGACTCAACAGCCGGACTGCAGCTGACAGACGAGTCAGACGGGCTTGCCGTTATTCAGTCGCCACTGAAATCAGAGGTGTGAATATGGAAGGGGACGGGGGGATTCAGATTCCAAACACCAGGGTCCACCCGTTACTCTATCATCACCGGGACTGCGTAAACTGATGTGCACGCACGGAGAGCAAATGGAAACTCGATATCTTTCGATGCAGAGCACAAATCTGTCGTATCTCTGCAGATACATAAACACTGTTCGTACCGTACGACGCGCTTCTCTGCAGCCGATCGGAGACACTACTTCAACTTTCGTACTTTTGAATAAAGTGGAAGAAATACCAAATTTCGAATCTTATACTTCCACAAAGTGTAATGAACGCGAAAGTATTCGGGATCAGATAGACTCACTGTGAAGTCCAAACTACTGGCAAGGCCATCTATAGCAAATAAATATTTGGAGCGAAACGAGAAGAGACGTAAATTGCTGCAAAATGACGTGCTTTCCACCCAGGAGATCTTCACTGGGTCACAGTTTCCCAGAGAGTAGTGGTGAGTAAACCTTTCGGTTTCTAATCTAATCTCTCTTTTCCTCTCATCTTTGTGTCATCCTTTATTTCAATTTACACACAACTGTCGCTTTGGCTGTATTTTTATTAACTGACTTCGAAACAGCTTTCCTTTTTCCTTTACTGTTATTTCAATTCACCTCGAAGTAGCCGGTTGTTTGCAGATAAAACCGCTCTTCACCAAAAGGTTAAAATATCTAATAGAAGTTTAAAATATATTAAAAACAAAGAACAATAAATGATATTATTTAAAATACTAATCATTGAACAATGTCTATAATTTTTAAAAAAAATTTAGATGATTTTGTATTACGGTTAAACTATTATCGTTAACGTTAATGTAGTTAAGGTATTAGCGAAAGCAATGAATCAAGAAAGAGAAGGGTTGAAGTATTTAAAGACAAAATTTCGACATCTCAGTGACGCTGTGATCGAAGAGGCAATCTTCGTCTGATACTAGATTCGAGAATTGTTTAAAGATGGAGCACTTAAGAAGCTCATCGAAGGGAAAGGGAAAGGAGTTTGAGAAGTCTTCAAAAATGTTGTTCACAATTTTTTGGGAAACCAAAGAGCTGAAAATTAATGAACTCCTGAGGACATATCAAAAACTAGGTTTAATATGTCTTTCAGGATCCACTTTTTGAACTCAGATCTCGACTTTTTTCCAAGCAATTGTGGCGTTGTGAGTGGTGAGCACGAAGAACAATCCCATTAAGACGTTTCGACAAAGAAAAGAAGTTGTCAGGGCAAGTAGACCTCATCGATAGTTTCGGACAATTGGTGGAATTTCATGAGAGATAACACACCAAAAAATGAACAAGCTCAAATGATTAATTAAGTGGGTAAGAGAGATAAGGAAGATAAGGGAGGTTTCGTAATATATGTATATGTACATCTGTGAACTAACAGCTAATAAAGAACTTTTGGTCTCATATTATTGCTCTTCGGCCTTAATTTGGTTGTAATTGACTTTTTTCTTAAAGGATGGAGACAAAATTATGTTTTGTAGAGCCGTTTAGTCAGATATGAGTGTTACTGTGGCAATGGCACATTGCAGCTGTGGTGCATCGGTTGTGCTGTTTTTTTCATACCCTTATGCTGCTAAGTTCGAGCTCTGGTGACCTACAGAAAATTGAAGCACCCCATATAATCATGCAAGTTAGTTAAAGGAAATAATAACGTTGCTTAACGTAAACAGCATACTGAATGGAAAATAATAGCGGTGGCGAAGTCAAACATGACAATAAGGGTACCACACCACGCACATAGTCATACAATGGAGGATCAGAAGGTAACGCACAATAATTTTCTTCTTCCCTCGTACTGTAGCTGAATTTCACGACGATATAGTTTGAAGTTTGCGCTACAGACGGTATTTTGTTTCCACGTGCAGCTATAGCGAGAGAAACCCGAACTACGAAACAAAAATGGCGCCCATGTTACTGTCGTGAACTTGTGAAGAGCAGTGAAGTGAAGTTCGATATTTGTGGGCCAAAGGGCGTAAACCGAATCATATTCAGAGGTACATTCGTAGTATGTATGGGGACGACTTTATGGACTGTAGCAATGTCTCCAGGTGGTGCGCAATCTTCCAAGAAGGCCATGTGAATCTTAAGGCCAGATGTAGAATGAAATTACAACAACAAAATAATCGAACTTTCTATTGCGTAATTTATTAGGCCGATTCTTTAATAATAACATAGCAAAGGTTCATTATCGATTTCTGGCTAGAAATATGTTTTAAAAGAGTTTGTTTAGGTGTCTGTGCCTGCCACACTTCCTCTTTCTATGCTCTGATCCACACCTTCTCTACGCTAGAAATTTTTTGGGCTTAAATTTTTCGTTCACAAACTGCAGATGAGTCTATAAGGTTGTGAGAAAGATTATCTTTGCTTGTTCCTTTGTTTACAGTGTGGTTAGAAGATGGAAAGCCAGTGGGAGGAGTTAACAGGCTGACAGACGAGGAAATTCGCACTTTAAAAACGCATTATGGAAAAGTTATCAGGGATAGCTTACGTAGTGTGAAAACAATACAGCAAGCCGTATGGGCAATATTCTTTCATAAGATTTCCACAGATGATAATCTTCAACATCCTCTTTGTGACATATCATGGTGCAAATATCTTCATGCCGAAGCCAGTGGAAAGCCATACACCCTCAAACACTGTTTGCCACTTGCTGTTTTGCAATGCAATAAAACCAACTATCAGGTACCTAGCCAAGGTACAATCATACTGATGTGTTGTCCAAAAACAGTATGTGTGTCCTCATTTGTTAGGAAGACAGCTGCATATGATGCCTATCTAGTGTTCAACAGTGGAAATGTAGATAAGATTAAGGGCCTGCAGAAACTGGCCATCCATCCAGGTGGATTCACAGTGAATGTGCTCAGAAGCAGCGCCGAAGCATGACTGAACAAAGCTCAGGCAGCAGAAGAACAATGCAAAAGTTGGTTGGGCAAAGGAGACAGGGAAAGTTATTGCTCCAGGAAGCCGAAGAAGAAGATAAAGATTATAGATATTGGCAGCATTCGTCACTAGAGGTATAGCAATACTGTCAAAAATGGAAATAAAAACTTTAAATGCGGATTGCCATAACCTTACTTTTTTGAGCTATAACGTAACTTTTCTCAGGAACTATAAAAGCTAACACCCTGAAATTCTGCGTAGTTCTTAAGAATTACTTACTGATTAAACCTGTGCAGCACTTTCCCGTTATCTTCTCTCTGAGAAAGTTCTGTAAAATTGGAGAAAAATAGAGCAGTCCTGGGTAATACAAAACTGAATTGTAGAACAAAAGCAAACTGGTGCTTTTCATTTATTATCAAAACTGAAAAAATAATTTCAAAGTAACTATGGTCTTAAATAAAAATCTGTTCCAAACCTTTTATTAGCCTCTTATTCAGATATTAACTGTGAAATTTCTGCTGTATTGCTTGATTAGTTTACGAGAAAAGGTTCATTATAGAAACAAGGGTAATTAAAAATTTAAATCATTATAAAATGTATTATCATCATCAGTTATCTGCTATATTAGCAGGTCCTTTGCCTCTCCATTTTCTGCGATCCATTGTCTCGTTAGATACATCTCCATAATTACGCAACGAAATTTCACTGTCACTTTTTGATTCAAGTTGAATAATTACTCTCCTAACAGGTTCGTCCATTAGTACGTCTCTATACCAGTATTCGTCCATAATAGTTTTCACTTTTATCACACGTCTTCTTCAAGTCGTCTTTCGTAATGCTCTGATTGGAGCCGTAGTAATTTGTTTAATTTGTGAAAGGGTAATTCTTCTAACATTGTGCAAAGAAATTTTCTGTTTCACTAAATTCCAGATAAGTTCCATGAGGTTCATATAGCAGTTGTTGGATGGAAGCCATAACAGTGTAAGACCATTTCAGGAGTCATTTAGCACCCTATCTATAGTACATACAGGCTCGGGCTCCTAAGGTATCACAAAATCTAAGAGCTCGTTCAGTGTTATATCGGCATCGAACGGAAATTTATGCTTAGTCAGCGACGACTGTATATGTGCGAGGCACTTCACTTTCGGTTAGACGTGGTGGGGTACAACCCTTCCAGCGGGAACATTTGGTATTAGGCGCTCTTGCAACCATTTTATTTAATGTTCGGTATTCATTTCGTTGTGGTAATCTTCTGATGCAGATCTCGAATCACAAATGAGCTCTGCACCCTCAATGAACCCCTTTTCTCCTCCCGCATGAACCACAATTGTTCATTGTTCAGAACTTCATCTTTCCGCACACCCGATACGTCACTACGCCGCCAACATTCACTAACAATATACTGTGTAAGCAAATATGTTTCGTCAGTATACACAACAGGTTTCTTCGCACATTTCTCGTCTTCTCTTACTGTACTAACAAAGCATAAACACCGTGCTACAATGTCCTCCTTCTCAACCAGAAATGTTCTTCTACATTGGTGAAAACATAACGACACCAACAAGAAGGAGTTGTGCGACACAAACGAGAGTTGGTAGGCGTGTTTCCACACCAGAAAGATAAAGACCATTGAGCTTTCGCACCAGTCGCATAAGAGTAGTACCAGTAGCGCCACTACGAGGATGCAAATCACGTTTTTAAAAAATTTTTCTTTTTAAAATTCAGTCTTGATCACACCACGTATGCCACAAGAACATAGGTGACCGGTTTCGGTCATATCACATGACCATCATCACACCTGTAATTTAATTTAAAAAGTAATAGAAACCTTTCTAGATTGACAACAAAATATGACAAAATGCTTATAAGGATAAAATACAATAAGACTTGTTATACCCATGCCATTCTTCGAAGATGGCAGGTGGAGCACTCTTCTCAGCTGCTGTGATGTCAACTGGTCCAGCAAGTGACGGGCATGCGCTTAAACACGAAGATGCTCCGCCGACCTCTTCTCCCTCTACCTCACGTCAACCAGGCAGTGTAAAACGGGTTCACATAATCGTCAAAACTTAAAAAAACAAATACAATGATAAAATAAAAATAGTTATGTATAAAATATCTCTTTACAACCATGGAACTACTTAAATATTGTATTAAATATCAATTAAAACCTTTAAAATAACTGTACAGACGATGTATACTCAGTATGCCCTCTATGGGCTAAGGTGGTACTAGCACAATGGTTTCAAAGTCAACTATGTTGTGAAGGTCTTTGGCATTGCGGCATCATATTGATATGTCATATTTTATTGTCAATCTAGTAAGGTTTCTATTACTTTCTAAATTAAATTACAAGTCTGATGATGGTCATGTGATATGACCGAAACCGCTCACATATGTTCTTGTAGGATACGTGGTGCGATCAAGACTGAATTTTAAAAAAAAAATTAATTTTTTGATCGCTCTTCCAAAGATGTTTATTAAAACTGTTCAAATCAGGTTTGTTTTAAATACACGCTGTAACGATCTTGAGCGTCTGCTAGCTTTGAGACAGAGAGTGGTGAGCTGATGTTATTCAAGAATGGATTTAAAGCGACAACACCTTACTGAACTTGAACGGGGTAGTGTAACAGTTCTATGAAAATCTGAATGTTCCTTCTGCGATGTTGCAGAAAAGCTTGGCAGGAATGTGGCCACTGCAATTGAAACGACCCCTTAGAAAAATTTATGAAATACTGTGCTGATAAACCTCTTACATTATTTGATTTTCAAACAGCTGAGCAGAACTGAAAGTACTCAGACATTTCTCTCTTTACTTATTCTGATCAACACTAAACTGACACACAATATTTTTAGCGCAACGCAATCTGACTTTCAATAATCCCTACAAAAGAATGGCCCTGACTAACATTAACCTGTACCTTTCACGAATCACTTACCTCACAAAAATCTTCGTTACTCGAACTACTGCAATACAGCGAGCGCCAATACTGCCAGCTAAATAAAGGATTCTAACTACTGAAGGCATTAACTACTGATAGGCATAGTTAGCAAATGAAAGATTTTGATAAAGAACAAACAATGTATTTACCTCTATAATATTCAAAAGTCATCATATACATATATCAGTTCATGGTATCCAGTATTACAAAATTACTCTCTCTGATGGACACACGTCCAGATCGTCCGCTCTCAAAATTCTGCCATCTCTCTACCCACATCCATCACTGCTGGCGGCTCACCTCCAACTGCGCGACCCTAGGCGCTGTTCACATCCAACTGCCCAACACTACAATAGCGAATATCCCAACAATGCCAACCGGCCACAGACTGCACACAGCACAGCCAGTGATTTTCATACAGAGCGCTACGTTACGTTACCAGCATAAAAACCTAAACCGTCTACTTACACACTTAAATGGTTCAAATGGCTCTGAGCACTATGGGACTCAACTGCTGAGGTCATCAGTCCCCTAGAACTTAGAACTAGTTAAACCTAACTAACCTAAGGACATCACAATCATCCATGCTTGAGGCAGGATTCGAACCTGCGACCGTAGCGGTCTTGCGGTTCCAGATTGCAGCGCCTTTAACCGCAGGGCCACTTCGGCTGGCACACACTTAAATGCTGGCATCGGTGGTCACGAGAATGTAAGGTCACAAGAAGTCAGGGCGTTGGGTGACCATGTAGGACTACCGAGAGGAATGACCATCGTGTTCGGCGTACGGCTTTGGGGCTATGTAGAGCATCTACAGTAGCAATTTGTGCAGAAATTGGCACCACAGTGACACATTGAAGTGTTACTAATTGGTTACTTCAAGAATAGCTACGAGCCAGACTCCCAGTAGCGTGCCTTCCGCTGACCCCAGAACACCACCATTTGTGACTTCAGTGGCGTCAAGCGAAATCTCGTTGGAGGGCGGAATGGAGGTTGTGTCGTGTTTTCTGCTGAAAGCTGGTTCTGCCTCGGTGCCAGTGGTGAACATGTATTGGTTAAAAAGAGGCCAGTGGACGGCCTCCAACCAACGTGTCTGAGTGCTAGACATACTGGATCATCAACTGGTTCTATGGTCTGGGGTGCGATTCTGTATTGCAGTAGGAGCGTTCTCGTGGTTATCCCACGTACGCTGACTGCTAATCAGTATGTCAGTGGCGTGATACGTTTTGTTGTGCTGCCATTCGTAAACAGCATTCCAGGGGGTGTATTCTAACTGGATAACGCTCCCTCACATATCGCTATTGTAGCATAACAAGCTCTACACAATAGTGATATGTTGTCTTGGCCTGCTCGATCACAGGATCAATCTCCAACAGAGCACGTGTGGGACACCATCGGACGACAACTCCAACATCAACCACAAACAGAATAACCCGTCCCTGTATTGACTGACCATGTGCACGGTTGTATGCATGCATTCATTATTCTGCCGGTTACACCGGTTTATAATGTACAGGCTTTGTACAGTTTCAATGGCTTTTCTCGCGCTTATGTTAACCTGTGGTCTTGCAATATTAGTCACTTAAATACGTTACCTAGACAAATGTATTCCTGAAATTTCATTAAGTCGATGTTAATGTTTTTCCGTCAGTGTATTTTCACATTTTTTTGAAACAAAACCCCATATCCTTCAATTTTTCAAGAAATTGGTTCTTTATCTTCCTTCACCAGATTGCAAAGCTCTCGAAGTGTGGGTATTTCCCTCTGAGCCCTTACCATACCAAGCCCAGACCGTCAACATATTTACCGAGCTGGGGACTTTCGGATACTCCAAGCTTTTTTCTCAGTTTGGCATGATAATAGTGCAGAAGGTTCCGCAAATTAAGTTCTTTTGATATCTAAAAGTACGAGTACATTTGTTTTGAGTAAACATTGTTGATATTTTGTTTTATCGTCAAGCTTGATAAACTGAAGAATATGTGCAAATCGATTCCGTGCCATAGCAACAGTACGAACTGCACGACGAATATTTTCGTCCGTTGTGCACTTTTCAGAAACTGATTCCTTTAGGCAGCAAACAGCTTCAGCAATCAGTAACGCTTTGAAAAGCGCTTTCGCAATCAGTTTGACAGAGTCTGCATCTTACCAAACTGTCATTCTCTTCACAGCATTGTGTACCTCCTACAGGATTAATTTATTTAGTTAACTGGTTTCAGGTCTACAGTGACACATTAGCCTTTAATTATCATTGTCAAAGAAATTACAATATTTAGAAACAACACTAAAAAGATGTTATTTAGCTAGAGTGAGGCACGTATATGTAGATGAGATACTGTGTATGTGAATAGGCACTACGAGACATCTCAGCGTATTCCATAACTTAAACAGTCAACCTAAATATATTAGTTCACAGCGGAGATTGGCAAAAAATCCATAAACTTGCTAGATCTTACGATATACATCAGTACAAAACACATTGTTTCAAAATTTATAGAACAATTTCAACTACAGACATACTAATACCTTCTTGCTCATAATACCCAGTAATACGCACTGACGGAAAGAAAATCGCAACACCAAAAAATAATTAATGTAGAGTAATGATATTTTAGGTATACATTTGTCTAGATAACACATTTAAGTGATTAACATTGCAAGATCACAGGATAGAGTACTCATGAGATAAGCCACTGACAATGTGAAATACTGGTGCATTAATAACAGGTGTAACAACGAGGATGTTGAAAGCAAGTATGCAAACGTGAGTGCACTGTGTTGTACAGGTGCTGGATCTCAATTTGTGGGGTGAAGTTTCAAGCCTGTTGCACTTGGTCGGTCAATACAGTGACGTTTGATGCTGGTTGTTTATGATGGTCGAGTTGTCGTCCGATATTGTCCCATGTGTGCTCGATTGGAGACAGATTTGGTGATCGAGCAGGCCAAGGCAACATGTCAACGCATGTTGGACTACAACAGCAGAATGTGGAAGAGCATTGTCCTGTTGGAAAACACCCCTGGAATGTTGTTATGAATAGCCACAGGATATGCCGAATCACGAGACTGACGACAAATTTGCAGACAGGATGCGTGGGATAACCGTGAGAGTGCTGCAACTAGCCTTACGAAATCGCACTTCCGACCATAACTCCAGGTGTAGGCCCAGTGTATCTAGCTTGCGTACCCTCAATTGGCTTCCTTCTGACCAACACAGAGCTATCACTGGTACCGAGGCAGAACCAGCTTTCATCAGAAAATACGAGAGGCCTACACCTCGTCCTCCGATGAGTTCTTCGCTTGACACCACTGAAGTCGCAAATGGCGATGGTTTGATGTCAGTGGAATGTACGTTACAGGGCGTCCGCCTCGGAGTTGTCCTTGAAATAACCGATTTCTAACAGTTCGTTGTGTCACTATGGTGTTAACTGCTGCTCTGATTGCTTTGACAGATGTAGTACGACGCGCCAGAGCCACATAACGAAAACGATGTCTTCCATCTCGGTAATGCCACGTGACCGCCCGGAGCTGGGTCTTCTTGAGACCGTACGTTCTCGTTACCAACGCTTCCAGAATTCATGGACAGTGGGTACATTGCTACCCAAGTCTTTCCGCAAAATAGCAGAAGGAATATCTAGTTTCTCGTATCTCTATTACACGACTTCGTTCAAATTAAGTGAGGTGTCTTTGTCGCCTTAAAGTCATTCTCTAGTAATAACAACTCACCATGTCTCGTCTTAAAGATAAATATCGCTCACGACCATTACAGCGTACATTTAAAGCAAACCTGAGTTGAATCCCTATAGTGGCGCTACTAGCGCCGCTCTTACGCAAATGGTGCTCAATTTGAATAAACATCGTCTTTCAGATGTAGAGACACGATTACCAACTTTCATTTTCGTCGCACAACTCCTTCTTGATGTTGTGTATAAACATGCAGCTTTCCACAGAGCGGTGCACCATCTCATGTCTGTTCCCATGTCCAAAGAAAAATTTAGAGCAGAGTAATAATAAAGTTCATTGCTCCAACCAATGACTACAGTACCGTCCTGTCTGGGCACATCTGGCACAGAAAACAATATATCGTTCTCTATTCTCCCTCTGCTGCTCCTTCCATTGCCCGCAGAAAGTGATGTACGAAAACTAAGGTTATAAGACAAGTAGCTTTATCATGGAACGTCCGCGGGTAAAGTTGGTACCACTGCTGTGCTGACGTGTTGCCGAAGGGATGAGCATTCATAACAATCAGTATCTCGTCGATTAGTGTTGTGGTGACTGTTAGCAAAATAGCGTTCCCATTACGGCTCCCGCCAAGTACGAAGTGCGCGCTGTAATTCGCTGCCTAAATGCTAAGGGCATGAACGCTGCTGCGACTCATAGCGAAATTGTTTCAGATTATGGAGAGGACGTAATGTCAAGGCAGCATGTGACGAAATGGGTACGGAATTTCAATTTTGGAAAGACAGAAATTCACGATGAAGACAGAAGCGGAAGGCCGTCAGTGGTGACTGATGATGAGGTGCAGAAAATTAAAGGACATCTTCTCTCTGGTCGCCTTTCGATAACTGACAACGCCTTTGGATAATTGTCGGCATGCATGCAGTTTTTCCAAACATTTCACGAACTGTTGGTCATGAAATCGTAACTGATCGACTAAATTATCGCCTGTTGCGTGCGCGATGTGTGCCCAAGATGCTTACCGAAGCACACAAAGTGAACGGAGTCACTGCTGCTCGCAAATTTCTTGACCGTTTTGAGATTGAAGGCGATGCTTTTCCATCAACTCTATAGTGACAGGAGATGAGACTTGTGTTTATCATCAAACTATAGAGAGCAAACGACAATCAATGCAGTGACGCCATACTCATTCTCCTTCAGCCAAAACATTCAAAACTCAGCAAACAGAGAGGAGAATCATGGTGTCAGTGTTTTGGAACAGGAAGGGGTTTCTGGAAAGAGGTGAAACAATAATAAATGCTGCAAGACATTGTGAGACCATGAAGAAACTACACAGAGCCATACAGAACAGACGTCGCGGGATGTTGACAGTGGGAGTCTGTGCCCCTCATGACAAAGCGCGTCCGCACACCGCTCATGTAACACAAAAAGTTGTTGACTTCCTTTGTTGTGATGTTTTAAGCTACTCCTCTCACAGTCCCGATCTCGCACCTAGTGACTAAATGAAGGAACATCTTCGTGGAAAACAGTTTTCCGACAACCACGAGGTGAAAATCGAAGTAAAAAACTGGTTGAAAAAGGACACAGAAATCAAAAACTCGTCACAAGGATGATAAAATGTATTGAGGTAAACAGTGATTATGTTGAATAATAATGCAAGACCTATACTACAATGCATGCAAATTTTATTAAAATAAATTCATTTTTTTCGCTTCAACTAATTCTTTTAACTTTACTTTCCAGATTAATCTCGTATAATCCTATATCTAGGGCGTCTATCTGGATTCCTGTTATGTGAGGTACACCATTATGCAGTGTAGCATCAATAGAAAAGATAAGATCCAGTTACTAGTCAACAGTGAAGTAAATGAAATTAGTTGTCCTGATTGTGATAAGTTTTATATTGGCCAGTCAGGGAGAAACACAGCAACTAGGATGACTGACTATGAATGCAGCTGGAAGTTGCACATTTATGATTCCACATTTGCTGAGAATGTACTTAGTGAGGGCTACAACTACCAGCCACTGTCCCACGACCTCCATTCAGTAAACAAAGGCCAGAAACAACCTGTAGGGAGCACTGTTAATCCACAAACATTACAGTCAGTCCCAAAAGGAAGTGCAAGCCATTATTTTAAATGTAACGTCCGCAGCGACATCTCTGGTACTGGTCTCGAATCTGTAATCAATGCACTTTTGCACAATGTACAGATAAACAGTGTGAGAGTTGAATATTTTGTTTTGTCGGTTGCAGTTTAAAATGAGTGCAAAATATCTGAAGAGTCACGAGGCGGTGTTCGTTGTAAATCATCCAAAGGGACCATAGTTTTCATATGGAGCTGCTGCTAAAATTCTCAGGAAGTCAAAGAAATTTGTTGCGGAGTGGGTCAAACGACATTTAGGGGTTGGAAACGTGGACGATTTACCGGAGAGTGGGCTAACGTGGACGACGTGGCTATTTGCACCTATCTACAGCAAATTTAAACGCTGAAAAAATGTGCAATATTTATCAAAAATGTCTTCTGAGGTCCGTTAAGAAGTTGTTTAGTTCAAATGAAGCAAACTGGGTACTTCAAGAAGATAATGATCCGAAACATCGCAGGCGTTTCTGTACAGCGTGGAAACAAGACAGTGGGTTGTCGTATTTATAATGGTGTCTTTTATTTCATACAGATAACGGCTAACAGTTTCTTGTGGAACTGACTGTAAATGATAAATCGCGGTTGATTACTTCCTCTCTTCTAAACTTCTCTTAACCCTCGCAGTTTTCCAATGCTTCCAGTACTTTCTTTCCTCCATTTTCGTGTATTTATTTATTTTATTGTGCCTGCCTATGTAATCCATATATTCCGTTGTTACAACTGTTAGTTATACCTTTTACACTGTTTCTGTATCAGCGTCTACATGTAATACCACTTCAAGTAGTTGTTCAGTACTCTTATCTAGTACTAATTTTATATTATTGTGGTTGTTAATTTAAATTAAATTGTTACGTAAACAATGTTTTCAGGTTTACTGTTAATGTGTCTTTACTGGTTTCCTTGCTTCATATTTGTGTATTGTTCGGTATTTTATTTCTTTAATTGCATTGCCACTGCACTGTCATATGACACTTTATGCGTCTTCGTGTCTCAGTCTAGATTGGTAACATCTTTTCCAGTGTTGTTTACGAGTAGTGTAATTTCTTTGGCCATAGTAATCATAATCTGATGGTGGCCTTGTAAACTAAGGACTGGTTAACTGAATAAATTAATCCTGTACAGCATACATCATACTCTGTTCTTCATCTATAATTTTGTTGTTATCACAAGAAGCATGGATGAATCAGTTAATACGGCATAAGATTACTTACTATACACAATAAATTATTAAGGGGTAGGTATAAAGTGCTCATTCAATAATGGAATAACGACACGCAGTTGTCTTAAAGAGTTAAGGATATAGAAATCAAACAAGAAATCTGAGGTTGAATCAGAGAGATTCTGTCTGCTGGTAGTACACAGTGATACGAATTAAAGACTACCACAGCGGCGCCATGGAGTCGACTTGTGAGGTAGCGGGCGAGTTGTGGCGCCGTGGAAATATTATATATTTGGAGTTGGGCCGGCTGCACAGGACGCACGGCGGGTGCAGGCCACTCGGCAGGGCGAATACGTGGTGCCGGACGTTGGCCGGAGCAAGACGGGTCCAGCGGCCGCGTGGTTGGGAATTCCATGCTGACACTGTGACGAGGACGGTGCTTTGTGTCGATGAAGGAAATTTCTGTGCCGGGAATTCCAGAGATGGCGGACTTTGTGAAACCTTAATGGCAGACATTTCACAGTTCATATAGAAATTAATAGTAGCCAGAGGAATCATGATACCTCAAAAAGAAATATGTACATTACCATTATTTGTACGACGATTCTAATGGTGTAATCAGATTTTCAATATCTTTATTAGTTTAGAGTTTAGTATCTGACTGTAAATTAGACAAGTAACAACCATCAACAAATTTCCTAAATGTAAACGCTTCGTCTGATTTCGTCGATCAACGTGTCTTTAGAAAGTTATTAGTGTAAACCTAAATTGTTATACATTACAGGCATGTAACTTGAATAGTACCTGAGTTATAGGAGGTCAAAGTGGCCGATTATATCGATCACGTCAGGCCATAGGTACTCCAAAGTTACACGAAAAAACGGTAGCAGCATGCTTATAAATATACTTATTTATTTATGTCTTTGTTTATTTCCGATATTCACTATTCATGAAGAAATTGGTTAAATATTTACTGTGATTTAGAAAGCACGGAGACATTAGTCTACTGTCCTACCTTTTGTTCTATTCCTTTTATATATGTTTATTTAATTTGTTTACGTATCTAATAATGTGTGTTAGAGCGTGTTTGTGGTCTAGCCATAGGATTATTTATTTAATTTCAATTTATTTAAATGTAACTCCAGTATTTCGTATGTTTCCTTATGTTTGTGAGTGGGCGTTGGCTTGAAGACATGTGCGGCAGCGCTCTAGCCAATCACAGTGATTTCCGTGGCTTCTACAGTGAAGACGTAGTATACGTTTAGAAGTGAATATCTCGCCAACTATGTTGTTGTTCATAACTAATTACGTGCAATAGGAATCTATTGTTTCCCTGTTATTCAACTTATATTTTATTGAATTGCTGGACCATCGACACCAATAAGTGTTTTGCAGAAATATACCTCATTCTCAGTAGTACTTCTACTATTGTACTCATCATTTAAAGTCGTTATAATAGTACTCGCAGAATTTATTTAATTACAATCTTTCATAATTCGCAATTGCTGAGTGATAGAAACCTTCGACCATTCGAGTCATGTGTGTATTCTCATCGTATACTGTAGACTCAGAAGTATTTGGCCTGTAATGCGGCAACTACGTATCCCAGCCCCTAGACAACGAAACCAGCCAAATTTTTTAATATTGCAACGTTGAGTCTGAGGATGCGTAGTTATTTGAAAGCCCGCAGACTCTGGACCGGATTCAGTAGTAATACCAAGTTGTCATTGTAATTGCGATGTAGCCAGCAACAACTATCTTGCTCGACAAAGCCAGCATCCTTTGCCGAACTTCTGAGGTATTAGGCACTTGGGTAAACTAATGCAACTTAGCGATAGAGCTTGAGGCCCGTGAGCTCTGGATGCTAACTGTGCTAACCGCGGAAGACACGTATTGCACAATCAGACTGACCGCCAGCTTTCAGTGCCATTTAAATCCCGAAAGAAACCAGTCGAATCTGTCACAGCCAACTAAACTTGGGAAAAATGCTAGGACAAATTACGTAATGAGGCACTGGTGTCTCCTGGCAGCCAAAACGGCGGCTCTTGTGTACCAGCTAAAATGAGGGTGTCTCATATTTCAAAAAATAGAGACTTCCTTAATATTCACGTCCGTTACAAGTATAATGTCGAATGAAACTTTCTACAGTTTCTCTTAATCAGCTCAAACAAAATTAATAGCTTCTTTTAAATCGCACAACAGATAACGCTACGAGTTTGGCTGCGACCATGTAGTGAACCTTAATATGCCAGGGAAATAACCTTTAACAGTTACAGTTATGTACCCCTTTTAGCTGGTTCTTTCAGAAATATTATTGAGATCTGCATATTCTTTGTTCAAAGGTTACCTGAATGGAATCATGAAAATAGGCGGCTCTTATATAGCGTGAAATAAAACACACATGAATAGAGTGGTTATTTATTACCAGCATCACATATTGGCCACTACACGGAACAGTTCAAATATTTCACAAGGAAATATTGATTAAAATTGTCTCTTTGTCATACATAGGATTATTAAACATTGTCATTTCTTCTATGCATCAGCGGAAACATCTCACAAGAGAACTAGGGCACAGTCACCGTCAGTCTACAAGAACTGAATAATTCTGCATCATAATTCATTTAATCATTCACAACGGGAGAGCTACAGGAATTTCTACTCACATAGATCTTGTAAGACAGGTATGAGGCCAGAGGAAGAACTGGGGTTGTGGAGAGGAGGGGAGGAGGGGGGTATTCACAGCATGACACTCAAGTTCAAACTCTCCCAGATAAATTGTATTAAATACAATAAATTCTCACTTATGAAAATTTATTCATGCATATAGGGGTTCGGTTAACTAGAAATTACTTCTACTGTTGGAGGCAGCTCTTCCCATTGAGGGACCCTTCATTTGGCTACACATGGTTTCACACTCACAAAAAGGGATGGTCATATCATGAACATGGATTAAATTCCACAACTAGCCAGCCCTCAATCGTCTGATTGATTTGATACTGCCTGTCATGAATTTCTCGTCCGTGACAACCTCTTAACCTCAGAGTAGCAATTGCAACGTACATCCTTAATTATTTGCTGGCTGTATTCCAATCTATGTCTTCCTCCAGAGCTTTTACCTTCTAGATATCCCTCTAACACCATGGAACTTATTCCCTGATGTCTTAATAATACGTTCTATTTTTCTGTCGCCTCTTCTTGTTGGTATTTTCATATCTTCCTTTCCTCGTCTATTCCGCGGAGAACCTCATCATTCCTTACCTTACCAGTCTACTTAATTTTCAACATTCTTCTGTAGCACCATATCTCAAATACTTCGATTCTCTTCTGTTCTGGTTTTCCCAGAGTCCAAGTTTCACTACCATACAAACATTACGGTAAAATCACACTTAGGATCTTTCACGGCTTCTGAAGACTTGATCACAAGCAGGGAGGCCTATCGCTCACGGTTCACCATCAAACTGCAATCACAAAATTACGACAAAAGCCATTACTCCACTGGTTTTATACTTTGCCTAATGATGTACATTTGGTACCAAGCTCAGAGGAAACACTTAAAGCCAACTAACGGGTGCGTTGAAGATACATGAATAGATATTGACCAGAAACAAAGTGCAACTACAAATTCATTCATCACGCTCAGTTTTTACTGAAATATGTTCTAAATTTGAATGAAAAATTCCGTACCATGTGAATGAAACAAACGAAGTTGTTCCCTAACTGAATCTACCAATAATCCACCACAAAGAAAATCCGCGAGTGTCTCAATCAAAGTTCTGAGGAACGAGCGCACTTACAGTTCATTGTCAAGAGTAACATTCTCCGAAAAGCCAGCCAACCGCATCTGCCTGTAGCGTCCCACACTATTTTCGCATGGAGGGGAGAAGCTTCTGTTTCCTGAGTTAACACAATCATACACACGAAATAGCAGGAATATCTACGGTGGAGATCCAAAGAAGGTTGGTACAATTTCTAAGGTGGAACGAATCTGTCTGACCACCACCGGTATGTTCAAAATCGTTTACGAACTCATTCACACTTTGAAAAACTATTCAGGTGGTCGTAGAAACAGGAAAAAGGTAACTGACATTGGAACAAAATAAAGAAAGTCACTCCAACGTACTCTTTTCCCCAGTTCTCAGCTACTACTCAACTAGACGACAAGAAAACGCCGTCTGCAACACTTTGCAAATAAAAGAAGTTGGTTCAAATGGTTCAAATGGTTCAAATGGCTCTGAGCACTATGGGACTTAACATCTGGGGTCATCAGTCCCCTAGAACTTAGAACTACTTAAGCCTAACTAACCTAAGGACATCACACACAACCATGCCAGATGCCGGATTCGAACCTCCGACCGTAGCGGTGGCGCGGTTTCAGACTTAAGCGTCTAGAACCGCTCGGGCACAACGGCCGGCAATGAAAGGAGACACCATAATAATTGAAATAATATGAAATATATCCAAAACGCACGAGGCTCCATCCCAGTTCCCGTAATGACTTACTTTCAACGGAAAAAGCAATCATAGTGAACCGCACCGTCATCTTAAAGAAACGGAATAACGATCCGCAAAAATTATGGAACATAACCTCTTTACCTACAGTGAGGGGTGAAACCGTTATGAACACTGCTCATCGCGAGGTTTCATGTCACCAGCTGGCGTTTCGGCACATAATGAGGCAAGGTACGTACAAAACCAGAACAGAGCTGTACTTGCGTTAAAGACGTTTGATCGCTCTTCACTCCTAAAATACGAGGCGCATTCAAGTTCTAAGGCCTCCGATGTTTTTTCTAATTAACTACTCACCCGAAATCGGTGAAACTGGCGTTACTTCTCGACGTAATCGCCCTGCAGACGTACACATTTTTCACAACGCTGACGTCATGATTCCATGGCAGCAGCGAAGGATTCTTTAGGAATCTGTTTTGACCACTGGAAAATCGCTGAGGCAATAGCAGCACGGCTGGTGAATGTGCGGTCACGGAGAGTGTCTTTCATTGTTGGAAAAAGCCAAAAGTCACTAGGAGCCAGGTCAGGTGAGTAGGGAGCATGAGGAATCACTTCAAAGTTGTTATCACGAAGAAACTGTTGCGTAACGTTAGCTCGATGTGCGGGTGCGTTGTCTTGGTGAAACAGCATACGCGCAGCCCTTCCCGGACGTTTTTGTTGCAGTGCCGGAAGGAATTTGTTCTTCAAAACATTTTCGTAGGATGCACCTGTTACCGTAGTGCCCTTTGGAACGCAATGGGTAAGGATCATGTCGTCAGACCGGCTTGTGCAAGCCCAAGGATATTTCGGTTTGTTGTCACACAATGTACTGCCTTCATTAAACTGTCGCACCCACGAACGCACTTTCGACACATCCATAACTCCATCACCACATGTCTTCTTCAACTGTCGATGAATTTCAATTGGTTTCACACCACGTAAATTCAGAAAACGAATGATTGCACGCTGTTCAAGTAAGGACAACGTCGCCATTTTAAGTATTTAAAACAGTTCTCATTCTCACCGCTGGCGGTAAAATTCCATCTGACATACGATGGTGCCATCTCTGGGACGTATTGACAATGAACGCGGCCTAATTTCTATCTTTTTCCAGTCCGGAGAAAAAAAATCGGAGGCCTTAGAACTTGAATGCACCTCGTACGTCTTCTTTTATTGGGAAGATTTTCTTCTAATTTAGAACGCTGATCAATAACTTCTGAATAACTAAGTATATCACAAACTATGCAAAGTAAATTGACTAATGTAAGTAACTAAAATGGCAGGAACAGTATCAACATAAGTAACCACACATTGTATAACAGTTAATGACAGGAAAATATTCTAAAGTCTGTCAGAAAACTCACAAGCAAGCAGCGCTCTTGGTAGGGGAAGTGGCCATTCCAGGAAGGACGTGCAACTGTCCTACAGGCATATCGAAAATCAGTTGACCGTTTCCTGTCATAAAGTGTTGTGTAGCGTGTGGTGATTTACGTTGATTCTGCTTGTGTGATTTTAGTTCCTAGCATCAGTCAATACACTTTGAATATTTTGTGTTCTACTTAGTTACGCGGAAGTGATGGATCAGAGTACTACATCGCAAGGAAAAATTACCAATACAAGGAAGACGTGTTTTAGGAGTAGAGAACGTCCAGTCGTCCTTAACGTAGGTACGTCTTGCATTAAATAGTTGAAACAAAAAGAGCTGTGGAGTAATGTTGCCAGTATGATACAAAGGGCTGCAATTTATACCAAAGTCAGCCTTGCCACAGTAGAACGCATCAGAAAGAAACGCGAAAGTAGACCATATACTTTATTAAATCGTCAATAATTTTTGCAGGAAATCCATCATTACAGACAGCTGTCAAAAATCGATAATTTTACAGATGATGGGGTACTTCTACATCAATAAAAAAATAGTTCCTACATTATGCAATACTTATTGCAATAAAATAAAAAAATCCATTTTCCTTGGCAGAAAATCGTTTTGCACAAGACACTGTACGCAATGGGATTTCTCTAAAGGAGATCTGTAAGTGAAAGAAAGGTTTTGGTAGAGAGAACTGATTTAATTGACTGCCAATGTAAATACTTGTTACCGAATGGTCCAAAACACGATAGGAAGTATGTTTAGTTCCTGATTTTACATGCACTGATATAAGCGTAATTTTTCCATATTGTAGTACTACATATATTGACGTCCCAGGTGAATGCTTGATTACCGGAAATAAATATGAAATAGTATGCAATCACTGGCCTTGGAAGAACGATTATTTATCTGAAGAAAATTTTATGAGAATAACTGCAGTAATGTCAGCATTCGACGTGAGTGTCTGTCGGTTAGGAAATAAAGGGGCACCTGGTGAATTGGTTATCGAGCGGTAAGTTACAGCACTCGAAAGTCGCAGTGATTTTGAACCCATCAGATGGTAGATGTTCTGGTCCTCATTTCACACTGATTGTCATTGCTGAGAGGTTGATGGCCAGATCTAACTCTAGGGGAAGAGTTTCTGATGCAAGAACCAAGTCGTTGAGACGATAATCCGCAGTCATTACCGATGACAACAGGGAGCGTGCCCGCGCATTCTTTCAGGATCCGCCAACCACATCCACTCGACAGGCGTCCCAGCAATGAAGCACATCCAACCATCATTACGAAGCCTCACGAAAGCTTTGGGTTGCATCGCTACAAGATCGAAATGAGCCAGCCACTCAAGGAAGGCGGCACTGTATGGTGGGCTGATTTCGCGGACTACATGATCAAGGAACTTGAAATCAAGATCTGGTTCAGTGAAGAGGCTCATTTTCAGTTAAATAGTTGCGTGAACAAATAAAAGAGGCGCTATTGGAGTACAGAAAATCCTTATGTCTGTGTCGTCTCGCCACTGCATCCAAAACAGTCACAGTGTGGTGTACCATGTCGTCGAAGCTCCTTATTGGCCAAACATTCATTGACGGCATGGTCACAGGAGAGAAGCATCGAGAGTTGCTGTAGTGGCACTCTGGCCCACAAACGGCTCATCTCAACATGACACATCGGTACTGATTCATACAGAATGTTGATCGCCCCACAGAATTGCTGACGTCTTCGCATAACTTGAATCGACGTTTGGTAAGTGTATGATTGCAATGGATGCAGAGAAAGTCACTGACATGGGATAGAGTGGCCACCATTCAGTCTGGACTTCAAATTGTGTGTTTTCTTCTTATGATGTCTCATCAGGGACAGGATCTATAGGAATCCCCATAAGTCAGAGGACCAGAAATCGACTATCAGAAATAAGATTGTCCATCACACTCCAGCGCATTATGGTAGAGTTTTGAAGCTGGTGGTATACCACTGTAGCTGGGGACAATAGACATTTTCAGTATCTTGTGCGTTAAATGTCATTTATACCTTTATTCAATAAATTAGGGCTCATGTTCTTCGACATTGTCACTTACTTTCTGTCATGTTTTTTGACCACCCTGCATAAGTAAGGAAATTAAGAGAGGAAGGAGGATTCTTTTATATCGACGAAACTTTGGTGGACAACAACATTAATTCTAGCAAATGATGTTTCGATCAGCAGTAGGATCAAGTCAGTTATGATGTACACTCCTGGAAATGGAAAAAAGAACACATTGACACCGGTGTGTCAGACCCACCATACTTGCTCCGGACACTGCTAGAGGGCTGTACAAGCAATGATCACACGCACTGCACAGCGGACACACCAGGAACCGCGGTGTTGGCCGTCGAATGGCGCTAGCTGCGCAGCATTTGTGCACCGCCGCCGTCAGTGTCAGCCAGTTTGCCGTGGCATACGGAGCTCCATTGCAGTCTTTAACACTGGTAGCATGCCGCGACAGCGTGGACGTGAACCGTATGTGCAGCTGACGGACTTTGAGCGAGGGCGTATAGTGAGCATGCGGGAGGCCGGGTGAACGTACCGCCGAATTGCTCAACACGTGGGGCGTGAGGTCTCCACAGTACATCGATGTTGTCGCCAGTGGTCGGCGGAAGGTGCACGTGCCCGTCGACCTGGAACCGGACCGCAGCGACGCACGGATGCACGCCAAGACCGTAGGATCCTACGCAGTGCCGTAGGGGACCGCACCGCCACTTCCCAGCAAATTAGGGACACTGTTGCTCCTGGGGTATCGGCGAGGACCATTCGCAACCGTCTCCATGAAGCTGGGCTACGGTCCCGCACACCGTTATGCCGTCTTCCGCTCACGCCCCAACATCGTGCAGCCCGCCTCCAGAGGTGTCGCGACAGGCGTGAATGGAGGGACGAATGGAGACGTGTCGTCTTCAGCGATGAGAGTCGCTTCTGCCTTGGTGTCAATGATGGTCGTATGCGTGTTTGGCGCCGTGCAGGTGACCGCCACAATCAGGACTGCATACGACCGAGGCACACAGGGCCAACACCCGGCATCATGGTGTGGGGAGCGATCTCCTACACTGGCCGTACACCACTGGTGATCGTCGAGGGGACACTGAATAGTGCACGGTACATCCAAACCGTCATCGAACCCATCGTTCTACCATTCCAAGACCGGCAAGGGAACTTGCTGTTCCAACAGGACAATGCACGTCCGCATGTATCCCGTGCCACCCAACGTGCTCTAGAAGGTGTAAGTCAACTACCCTGGCCAGCAAGATCTCCGGATCTGTCCCCCATTGAGCATGTTTGGGACTGGATGAAGCGTCGTCTCACGCGGTCTGCACGTCCAGCACGAACGCTGGTCCAACTGAGGCGCCAGGTGGAAATGGCATGGCAAGCCGTTCCACAGGACTACATCCAGCATCTCTACGATCGTCTCCATGGGAGAATAGCAGCCTGCATTGCTGCGAAAGGTGGATATACAGTGTACTAGTGCCGACAATGTGCATGCTCTGTTGCCTGTGTCTATGTGCCTGTGGTTCTGTCAGTGTGATCATGTGATGTATCTGACCCCAGGAATGTGTCAATAAAGTTTCCCCTTCCTGGGACAATGAATTCACGGTGTTCTTATTTCAATTTCCAGGAGTGTATTTTGATTGTGTGGGTTGCATACATTCAGGGGCAAGCATACATTCATGGAAAAATTATCGCCCTCTCCCTCCCCCCCCCCCCCCTACCCTTAACGTATTGTTATGCTAGTTTAATTATGACCCCTGGGGTTGAATTATAAGCCCCTGGGGATAATCCCTCCTGAGAAATCCCCACCTTTCTCCCACTGCCTCCTCTTCCCCCACCCATCCTGGAAAAGGAACACTTCTTTTTTGTCACCCCCCCTCCCCCCCAGTTCTGTTCAGAACCCAATCCATCTCACAACACGAAATTTAAATCAACATGGATGACATATTGCTGCAAGTTCTTTATTTAATCAGTTTGGTTTGTAGGAGACAGCGCTCCCCGTTTTGGATGTGGTATGCATCTGCCGCCACCGACTCCACTTTGCAAGATGTAATAACTGTAAGCAATGTGGAGAGTGAAATTCGGTATATTAGCTGCTGTTTTGAATCGTCCACATGTTTCTCTGTTGTTCTGTAGCTGCAGCTGTACATCACAGAGGTCAGGTCCCTACTGAGGCTATAATTCCATGTGTTGTCGCCAGGTGACCACAGCTCTCCAATTGGCTCCCACCCCTAAATAGCTCAGTCCCTGTGAAGCTGTCAGACAGGAAGGATATCGTTACTAAACACTCGCATTGTGAAGATGAAAAGAAATGAGAGACATTGTGGTACAGTATGAATTTTGCTGGATAGACCAGCCCACTTCAAAACTATGCTACTGCAGTGTCTCAGTATGCAGTCTCCTCTTGTGTTCAATTAAGGAGATGTTAGTGCTGGACGGACAGGAGTCTAGTAAGTGTATTACTTGTAAGCATACAGCTGAGAACTGTAGCCATAGTATCCTGTGCAACAAATGGAAGGAGATGATAATGGATGGATGCCAGTTGAATACTTTTCAGCAAACAATTGTGATGCAGTGGTATGGGGTGAAAATTCATTTTGCAGTTCATAGAGATGGCCAATTATGCTGGACCTGTTTGTGTTATTTGAAATGGCCAGTCAAGCCACAGTGCAGGAGACAACTTTATCCTATTCCAATACCTGGGGCCGGCCGCGGTGGTCTAGCGGTTCTAGACGCTCAGTCCGGAACCGCGCGACTGCTACAGTCCCAGGTTCGAATCCTGCCTCGGGCATGGATGTGTGTGATGTCCTTAGGTTAGTTAGGTTTAAGTAGTTCTAAGTTCTAGGGGACTGATGACCACAGATGTTAAGTCCCATAGTGCTCAGAGCCATTTGAACCATTTTGAACCAATACCTGGGACAAAACGAACCAGAGATGTTCACATCGTCATACAGAACCAGAAGTGTTCACCTTGGTGTATGGGCCTTGATGAGCTATTTCACAAAAAAGGCACAGAGGATTGCTTGAAAAGGTTTTTTACGACACCACCTCCCTCAGTAACTAACAGTATTGCAGCATCCTCATATGAAAATTGACAAGAATCAATAGGAATGCATGAACTTTACATTCAGGCATATCATCATGACATCAGGGGGATATAAGGTGGGTGCATTGTCAAACACAGTCAGTGGAATAGCCATGAAATGTCAACAGCAACCCAGATCCTCACCCACCTCTGTCTTACAGAAGAAGTCTAAAAGTAAGTACATGTGGTTTAGTTCCATGTCTTTGTTCAACTCCATGTCTTTGCCTCTGAATGCTCACTTTATCTTCACATTTGTTCAGTGACCTCTGGCTTGCACCCTACAGTGTGTCCAGACCTGTAGTGTCATATCCAAGCCAGCAGCAGTTACCGCCAGCTTTTCAGGACCTGCAACATCCTTTGCCCTGGCGTTGCCAATAGTGCCAACAGCACCATGGGATCCTGTAGCACACCTGACCAGCATGTTGGAGGAGGGCAACAAGCTGCTACTATTCACCCCACTCGTCTTTTTGAGTGATGAAGACACACATTCAGTCCCTAGTTCCCAGAACAACTGTGCTAAGGGCCCTACACTACTTGGTACTCGTCAGTACTGGTCTCCAACATATGCACCATCTTAGAACACGCAAGTGTTGCTACAAGGGTAGAGTGTTGATGTGGTGGATGAGAATCTATGTATTCCTCCCGGTGGTCTACCGCTTTTCACTTCAAATTATTATTTAACAGCTATCAGGTCAAAGTACTTAAATATTGGTGTAGAAACATCAGTGTGTTGTGACTGGTGTGTTGCATTAGAGACTGAAAATGCATCGAGAACTGTTAAAGTGCTGTTGGAATGGGATGAGCTGTGTCGTGCAGAAACCTACACCAATCAACAGATGACCTCTAAGTATTCTATGTCTCGTTCAAGTCCGAACATTTACTGTGCTGGCAGGACGCTATCTATAACATCATTGTACGATGGCATTAGACTCATGGCCAACCGATGGTGTTATCCCTTGTGCTGGAAAGACTGAACTGTGAGTTATTGTGTGTTCAAACTTTGTATAAAGACATTGTGAACTATTTCCGTATGTATAGTGTGCATGCAGACGATTTAAAACACTGTGTAGAAACAAGATGCCAAAGGGACACCCATCAGTTTGAGAAAAATACAATCTGAACTATTAGAAAGCTTGACTTGCTAAATACTGCAGTGTAGTGAAGATTGCAGCAGTAAATTTTTGCTGATGCATACCATTGCTGATGTGCAAATAAAAATATATTATCGCAAATCTTTGTTGTTTTTCTCATTTAACTACCCCATCATTATACTCGTATAATTTAAGGTGTTGCCATCGTAGCGCAGTCAGTAACATGCGTGTGCTACAGTGGCTACACAAATTATTATTATTATCATTATTGTTGTTATTATTATTATTACAGTATCCATTTTTCTCTAAAAGCCCATTGCACTGCAAAATGTGATGAAGTCAGTATCGTGGTGGGGTGGGTGAAACATTAGGACATGTTGTAAGTGGCTGGCGCTGCGATGGTCCAGAAGAAGACCATAAGAAAAAGAAGAAGAAATGGACGCTCCTACCAGATAATACATAAGCGATAATCGTGGGTCCGTCCAACTGCGCAAGAAAAATGTTCTCATGTCGATGGACTGTAACTGCTACAAAACTTAGAATGTATGACCGCATAATTACGTGACAGGAAATGATCTTAGAGTATAAAAGGTGGATTGAAAGCTGCATACGGCCAGTCTTCAGTGACAGCTGAAAGTGCACGTAACACCCCTCAGCTATTAGGGAGGAAGACAACGAACGCTTTTGCTTATGGTTATTAGTGGGGAACCTGGACAATCTTGTTTCTGATATTGGCACGTAAATTACATCGAATATGGTACACTCCTTAGCAAGAAGAATGTAAATGTGCTTACTCTTATCACAGAATCCTTTTGTGACAACATTATGGTAGTTAACATCCGTGATGAGGTGGACTGTCCGAGTCAGTTAGAGAAAGGACTATCTTTAATTTTAAAAAAGAAGATGTGTGGCTCCTTTAATTATTATCTTCATAGTAAATTCTCCAGGTTCCTCATTGCAAGACATAATGTCAAGTTGAAGCTAGCGTTTCTCCTATACAGGAACGACAGAGTGACAGCAAGAGGAATATTGAATAAAATCGGCAAGGAACCGCTGGAAGCCATTTCGAAGAAATATAAAAATTCTGTGCCTCTGCCATATAACGTGAAATTAGCTGATATTAGATTTTACGTTCTAATGGAAGAGCTGTCTGGAATATCTGCAGCAGCTACTTGTAGGCGGTTGTTACTGCTTGGAGTTAGACGTAACGCCAAGACCGACTACCTAATATCAACCCACGACTTCCGCATAGAAGCAGACTTCCGGGAAGCAGTAATATGATTATAGACAACGATAAGACAGATGCATACAGTTAAGTGGATGAGCTCCAATTGTAAAGAAATATAACAAATTTATATGTCAAATAACAAGTCCGGGCGAAAACGAAGTTATAGATAACCATTTTATAAATTTTATGAAGTGTCCTGAAACGCGACTACGAGAAACTTTTACGTCTTCTTTGGCTAAGGAACATGACATTACCAGGCTGGAGGCTACAATATACAACTACAGAATGAATCGTGTGTACGACCCTGTGCAAGACTGTTTAATGTTATTGGACTCTAACAAACAGTATCTACAATGAGCTACACTGTACTCTGTCCCAATCACATCTACGTGGCGTTAGCTAACCAATAACTTGCAGAACAGCTGCTGTGTGGTGTTTAACAACGTTCTGCAGTTTACCTCCTGCGGTAAGAAGAATACTCTTAAACTGAATGGTGTACAAGTAGTTCTACCAGACTCCCAAGACCAAGGAAAGCTTATATAAGTTGTGTTCTTCTTGCATACAGTTTTAACTGTCTGTCTGTAAACTATGTGGAGATTCTTAAAACTGGCTCCAAGAAAGATGGTATAAACGTTATACAGAAGTGTTACATTAAAGCAAGAGACACAGATTTTTCACAGTCTAGGACATTGCTGTTCACAATATTCGTTAACCTGGCAAAATCCTAAGATATTTCCTATTTACAACAGCTCCCATTCATGTATTTTTGGATGGGAGAAATGTATAGTTCGATGACCTTGAAAAATAGACTTGAATAGGTAGCTGAAAGCTTACAGATCACTTTTCTTACCTACATGAATAATTTACAGTTTTGTGGGATTTAGGGAAATGAGATTTATTAGACCAGTTGTTCTGTGAAATTCCCTTTCACTTACCTGTATTTTTTTCTTTTAAACTTATAGGCTGCATGCAAAACAAGTACGGCTTTTCACCACTGGCACCAAATGTTTTGTCTATCCTAGCAGTGGTGTGATGCTTAAAAAAATCAGCAATGCCGTCATCATCGTGTAATTTCGCTGAATCTTCATCTAGAGATTCGGTACATCTACATCTACATCTACATGGGTACTCTGCAAATCACATTTAAGTGCCTGGCAGAGGGTTCATCAAACCACCTTCACAATTCACTATTATTCCAATCTCGTAGAACGCGCGGAAAGAATGAACACCTATATCTTTCCGTACGAGCTCTTATTTCCCTAGGTGTTCGTTCCTCTCTATGTAGGTCGGTTTCAACAAAATATTTTCGCATTTGGAGGAGAAAGTTGGTGATTGGAATTTCGTGAAAAGATTCCGTCGCAACGAAAAACGCCTTTCTTTTAATGACTTCCAGCCCAAATTCTGTATCATTTCTGTGACACTCTCTCCCATATATCGCGATAATACAAAACGTGCTGCCTTTATTTGAACTTTTTTGATGCACTCCGTCAGTCCTAAATGGTAAGGATCCTACACCGCGCACCAGTATTCTAAAATAGGGCGGACAAGCGTAGTGTAGTCAGTCTCCTTAGTAGGTCTGTTACATTTTCTAAGTGTCCTACCAATAAAACTCAGCCTTTGGTTAGCCTTCCCCAAAACATTTTCTATGTGTTCCTTCCAATTTAAGTTGTTCGTAATTGTAATACCTAGGTATTTAGATGAATTTTTAGATTAGACTGATTTATCGTGTAACCGAAATTTAACGAGTTCCTTTTAGCAATCATGTGGATGACCTCACACTTTTCGTTATTTAGGGTCGACTGCCACTTTTAGCACCATTCAGACATCTTTTCTAAATCGTTTTGCAGTTTGTTTTGATCTTCTGATGACTTTATTAGTCGATAAACGACAGCGTCATCTGCAAACAACCGAAGGCGGCTGCTCAGATTGTCTCCAAAATCATTAATATAGATAAGGAACAGCAAAGGGCCTATAACACTACCTTGGGGAACGCCAGAAATCCCTTCTGTTTTACTCAATGACTTTGGGTCAATTACTACGAACTGTGACCTCTCTGACAGGAAATCACAAATCCAGTCACATTACTGAGACGATATTCCACAAGCACGTGATTTCACTACGAGCCGCTTGTGTGGTACAGCGTCAAAAGCCTTTCGGAAATCTAGAAATACGGAATCGATCTGAAATCCCTTGTGAATAGCACTCACCACTTCATGTGGATAAAGAGCGAGTTGTGTTTCACAGGAACGATGTTTTCTAAACCTATGTTGACTGTGTGTTACTAGATCGTTTTCTTCGAGCACAATGTATGTTCTAAAATACCACTGCATATCGACGTTAACGATATGGGCCTGTAAGTTAGTGGATTACTCCTACTACCTTTCTTGAATATTGTTGTGACCTGTGCAACATTCCAGTCTTTGGGTACAGATCTTTCGTCGAGCGAACGGTTGTATATGGTTGTTAAGTATGGAGCTAATGCATCAGCGTACTCAGAAAGGAACTTAATTGGTGTACAGTCTGGACCAGAAGACTTGCTTTTATTAAGTCATTTAAGTTGCTTCACTGCTCCGAGGATATTTACTTCTACGTTACTCATGTTGGCAGCTGTTCTCGTTTCGAATTTTTGAATATTTACTTCGTCTTCTTTTGTGAAGGCATTTCGGAAGGCTGTGTTTAGTAACTCGGCTTTGGCAGCACTGTCTTCGATAGTATCTCCTTTGCTAGCGTGCAGAGACGGCACTGATTGTTTCTTGCCGCTAACATACCTCACATACGACCAGAATCTCTTTGAATTTTCTGATAGATTTCGAGACAAAGTTTCGTTGTGGAAACTGTTATAGGCATCTCGCATTGAAGTCAGTGCTGAATTTCGATCTTCTGTAAAAGATCGCCAATCTTGGGGATTTTGAGTCTGTTTAAATTTGGCATGTTTGTTTCGTTGGTTTTGCAACAGTGTTCTAACGCGTTTTGTGTACCAAAGAGGATCAGCTCCTTCGTCTGTTAATTTATTTGCTATAAATCTATTAATTGCTGCCGATACTATTTCTTTGAATTTAAGCCACATCTGGTCTACACTTTATTATTAATTTGGAATGAGTAGAGATTGTCTCTCAGGAAGGCGTCAAGTGAATTTTTATTTGCTTTTTTGAGTAGGTATATTTTTCGCTTATTTTTCGAGCATTTGGGTATTATAGTATTGATGCTCTCTACGACAACCCTGTGTTCACTAATCCCTGAATCGGTTTTGATACTCGTTATTAACTCAGGATTATTTGTTGCTAAGAGGTCAAGTGTGTTTTCACAACCGTTTACTATTCGCGTGGGCTCGTGAACTAACTGCTCTAAATAATTTTCAGAGAATGCGTTTAGTATAATTTCAGATGATATTTTATGCGTACCTCCGGAATTAAACATGTATTTTCTCCAACATATCGAGACTAAATTAAAGTCACCACCAACTATTATCTTATGAGTCGAGTACGTGTTTGAAATCAGACTCAAGTTTTCTTTGAACCTTTCAGCAACTGTATCATCTGAATTGGGAGGTCGGTAAAAGGACCCAAATATTATTTTATTCCGGTTGCCAACAATGACCTCTGCCCATACTAACTCAGAGGAAGTATGTACTTCAAATTCGCAACAAATTAAACTACTTCTGACAGCAACAAACACACCACCGCAAACCTTGTTTAGCCTGTCTTTCTGAACACCGTTAGATTTTTCGCAAAAATTTCGGCTGAGCTTATATCCGGCTTCAGCCAGCTTTCAGTGCTGGTAACGATTTGAGCATCAGTGCTTTCTATTAGCGCGTGGAGCTCTGGTACGTTCCCAACACAGCTACGACAATTTACAACTGTTATACCAATGGTGCCTGTACGTTTTCCTGTGTTCAGCCTGCACCCAGTGTGACTGAAGCCCTTCTTGTGTTTTCCCGAGACCCTCAATCTAGAAAACCGCCCAGTCCACGCCACACAGCCCCTGCTACCCGTGTAGCCGCCTCCTGCGTATAGTGGACGCCTGACCTATTCAGCGGAACCCGAAACCCAACCAACCATTGGCGCAAGTCGAGGAGTCTGTAGCTTACACAGTCGCAGAACCGTCTGAGCCTCTGATTCAGACCCTCCACTCGGCTCTGTACCAGAGGTCCTGTCGACTATGCTGCAAATGGTCAGCTCTGCTTTCATCTTGCAAGCAAGACGGTAACTGGTTTTTAAGGTTTCTCTCAATGTCTGCTCTCGCTCCAGCTGCCCTTACCTTAACAGTTGTAACCTCTCTAGAACAGCCTTCTGTGCCACGATGACCTTATGTTTAATTGAAAACTTGTTATATACAAAGCAGACTCCTTCGCACAGTGTACCTTATCTACATCCCGCGTAATTCTACCAAGCTTTACAGTTAAGCTGTGTACATTCATTTCAGGTTCATCAATCATTACATTATTTTTTATAAGAATGAACTCTTTGTACCTTTCCAGTTCCTTAATACTAGCATCCAAGTCGTTGATCAGTCTCAGAAGGGTCTAGGCATACGTCTCTAGGTCCTTAGGTTCACCTTAGAGAGGCTGAACTTTCCATCTGTATACATGCAGCTTTGTCCTTCGTGTTATGTAAGCTAAGGCACTCATCAGTTTTTTCTCATACATATACACAGTGTCTCACCCAACTCTGCCACCTCAAATATCTCTGGAACAGTCAGAGATATTTAAAACGGTTTTCACCAGCATGAACGTACGGCAGGGGCTAAGGAAACCAAATACTATGCGCATTTTTAAAACGTAAACAAATACTATTTTCAATGCAAACTTGTGAATCTTCATATGGACACCCCCTATTATTTCGTATGCAATCAAGAGCATGAAAAATTACAAAAATAATGGCATTGGTTGCATCGCAATACATCAATTACATCCAGAGAAATTGGGAAGCGATGTTGACGCTTGAAATAAACGAAGCGCACAGCTAGCGCATTTCCTGAGACTCAAGCGTGCACCTCACGCTGCCTGTATCAGGGTTTCACACAATGGGAAGGTATGCACAATCCACAAAAATAAACAAGTAACACGTCCAACGCAAAGTTACGTTTTTCAAATTGTCACTGTATGGTTATTCTAGTGCAATGACAACTAGAGCTACAATTAGAGATAACACACTTGAGTTCACTTTCCTAAACACATTGACTAGTGTCCTGTCGCCCACAGAAAATACACCCGCATCTTGACCAATGAAACTGTGTCACGTCAACATATGTTCGAAGTGCCCTCCGTTTGCACCAATACACGTTTGCAGACAGGTAACGAGAGAGTGTTGCACTGATTGTAAAGTTTATGAAGATATTGCCGCACACGGCGCAGTAATACGATGTTGCATATCCTCTACTGTCATTGGGACTTCTTGATACACTCTGTCTCTCACTGCGCCCCAGAGAAAGAAGTCTGGTGGCGTCAAGTCGGGCGACCGTGCCGGCCATCGCACAGTACCTCCCTGCCCCATTCACCTGTTTGGAAATGTCGCATCTAGAACATCTCTGTGCAACTTCTGCATTATGTGCGGGACATCCATCATGCTGGAACCACATTGATAGACGAGTTTCCAATCTTAGATCCTTCGTGAGGAGCGCTAGTGTGTGTTGAAGGAATGATGCATATCGCTGACCATTCATTGTTCCACGATAAAAATAGAGACCTACAATACAGTTAGCAATGACACCGCACCAATCATTGACACTCCGCTGTCGTTGATGAGCAACTTGGTGAATCCAGTGGGTATTTTGCACGGACCAGTAGTGCATGTTCCGCAGATTCACATTACTATGATTTGTAAATGAAGCCTCTTCCGCAAGCAACGTACTGCTTAGGAATAATGAATTACCTTGCACCTGATGAAGTGCAAAACAACAGAATGCAATGCGGGATTCAAAGTCATACCCGTACAGTTCTTGGTGCAGTGAGATAGGGAATGGATGGAACAGAACCCGATGCAAGATTCTGCACACACTACTGTGGCTTATTCCTATACCCCGTGCAATTTCTCGTGAACTCACCTGAGGATTGTGCGCTACAGCAGCCAGAACAGCAATTTCATTTCCATTGCCAGTCTCTGGCGTTGTACGGTGACGTTTTCTGGGAGACTGGCTTCCGAGAGTGTCTTGCAGATGTTGCCAATGGTTCGACGTGACGGACACCGCCGGTCTGGGTAGTGTTCGGCATACAGTGTCACAGGTGCAGTTGCATTTCTGTGACATTCACTATAAATTAAAATAATATCTAGTTTTTCTTCATTACTGAAGGCCGGCATATCGACTAGATGACGGCAAATGTAACAAGCCACAAAAAACAGATTTTAATGTGGCAAAGTATGTGAATTACGTTACAGTATGAGAGCAGTTTAGCAGACCAGATTACGAGACACTTGTACACTGAAGGTAGAACGCGCATTGGTGAAATTGGTAGGTTTACGGCCGAATACAGGCACAAGTGCGGGCAACCCCTGTTCTGATCACTGTACTACATGCGATGCATTACGTCAGAAACTGTGACGCCGTTTCTATCCTTTCCAAGCCACATCTTTCAGAACTTATGAGATTTTGAAACGTGAAACCAAGTGTGTTGCCACTAATTGTACCTCTAGCCGTCATTTCGCAACAATGAGCATTGTGTGCAGGACATCCACCATTCTGATACCGCGTTACTTGACATATTATAAGAGGTGGACCGGTTCAAGTAAGGTACAGCTTAAGAAGGGGCTAGACTATCCCCCTTTAGGAGTGCCATCAATGAAATATGGGGCAATAATGTGTTGTCATGCAATACCACACCATACATTAACACTCCTCTGACGTAGTACGTCAATCACATCACGATTACCGGCAGTGTGAGGTGCAGGCTTGAGTCTCAGGAAGTGCGCTAGCTGTGCAGTTCATTTATTTCAAGCGTGAACTTCGCTTCCAAATATCTTGGTATGTAACTGACGTATTGCGGTGCAACCAACGCTATTATTTTTGTAATTTTTCATGCTATTGACTGCATACTAAATAATAGGGGGTTTCTATTTAAAAATACACAAGTTTGTGTTAAAAATAGTATTTGTTCACGTTTTAAAAATTCGCATAGTATTTGGTTTCCTAAGCCACTGCCGTACGTTCATGCTGGCGAAAACAGTTTTTGAATATCTGTTGTTGTTCCAGAGATATCTGACATGGCAGAGTTAGGTGAGACACCCTGTATATATATAGTGCTGCAAATTATTTCTATACCTACCGTCACTCAGTTGTCTTGATTTAACAATAATGGCAAACTAGTACTGTGTGTGATTCTAGCTATCTGTGAATATCTCTACTAAGTCTCTGAACGATATTTTGTTTTGTACATGCAACTGTTAAATGTGTTTCAAATTCAAGTTGTCTTGTTTGAAAGCTATAATGAGATTTGCGTTATCCATCACCGAGTGTTTCAAGATTATGGGATATGTTTGATTAAGATAAAACACGTCAATAAACATATGATGACAAAAATAGAAATATCGTAGAATTTGATCCTGGTTTTGCACAGCAATGGCGTCAAATATAAACATACTGTTTTGCTTTACTCTTTCTGACAGAGGGATTTCACACATTTGACTCAATGTCGTGTATGTGACATCAACTACAAACTGCAGTACTTGCACTACAATCTCAAAGCACTCCATCTAGGTGTGTTAGCAGTGACATGAGGACATATGTCTTGCTGCGGTTGTATGAACCTACATTATTGTTCATGTATTATTGGGTAGGAGTATTTCAGTGCTCTTCTTCTTCTTCCTCTTCTTCTTCTCGTCTTCTTCTACACCATCACAGGACCAGTCACTTAAAACAAAGTCCTAATGTTTCCCCCACCCCACCATGTTGCCGATTACATTATGTTTTGGTGTGCAATGGGCTTTTATAGAAAAATGCACACTATATTAATAATGATAATAATGTGTGTAGCCACTATGCAATACTTGTCTTACTGACTGAGCTACAATGGCTACACCTTACGTTATGTAATGATGGTGTAGTTAAATAAGAAAATCAATAAAGATCTGCCATAATATTTGTTATTTACACATCAACAATGGTATACATTTTCAAAAATTTACTTGTTAAGTCCTCACAATTGTCCAATATTTAGTACGTCAACTTTCTTGTATGCACATAGTTCAGCGTGTATTCTCCACAAACTGAGGGTGTTCCTTTAGCTTCTTGTTTTTACACAGTGCTCTAAATCGTCTGCATTCACATTATACATATGGAGATAGTTCACAATGTCTTTATACACGGTTTTAACACACAGTAACTCACAGTTTAGTCTTTCCAACCCAAAGAATAGAACCATCTGTACGCCAGACAAGTTAGTAAAAGTGGTGTGTTGCATATAAGTGAATCAACCTCCAGATCTCACCATGTGCGTCACACCATCGAACAACAGACCTTTGTCTCGAAACCTTAGAGATATTTTGGCCATACAGAAAGTATGCTAACGGCAATATACAATCAATGTCTTCTCTGCACGGTAGCAATAGATATACTTTTGATGACAGTGCCGCTAAAGTAGAGGTATTAAACACAGCCTTCCGAAATCCCTTCACCAAAGAAGACGAACTTAATATTCTATAATTCGAGTCACCAACAGCTGTCAACATGAGTAACTTACCAGTAGATATCCTGGTAGTAGAGCAGCAACTGAAATTACTTAGTAAAATGCAATAGCTCCATACTTCAGAATGCTACTGCCCGCTTGGCAAAAGATCCATACCCAAAGACTGGAAAGTTGTAGATGTCACACCAATATTCAAGAAAGGTAGTAGGGGTAATTCACTAAAGTACACGTCCATGTCGTGAACGTTGATATGCAGTTGAATTTTGGAACATACGAGGGCAGTTCAATAAGTAATGCAACACATTTTTTTTCTGAAACATGGGTCGTTTTATTCAGCATTGAAATACACCAGGTTATTCCCCAATCTTTTAGCTACACAACACTGTTTTTCAACGTAATCTCCATTCAATGCTACGGCCTTACGCCACCTTGAAATGAGGGCCTGTATGCCTGCACGGTACCATTCCACTGGTCGATGGTGGAGCCAACGTCGTACTGCATCATTAACTTCTTCATCATCCGAGTAGTGCCTCCCACGGATTGCGTCCTTCATTGGGCCAAACATATGGAAATCCGACGGTGCGAGATCGGGGCTGTAGGATGCATGAGGAAGAACAGTCCACTGAAGTTTTGTGAGCTCCTCTCGGGTGCGAAGACTTGTGTGAGGTCTTGCGTTGTCATGAAGAAGGAGAAGTTCGTTCAGATTTTTGTGCGTACGAACACGCTGAAGTCGTTTCTTCAATTTCTGAAGAGTAGCATAATACACTTCAGAGTTGATCGTTTGACCATGGGGAAGGACATCGAACAGAATAACCCCTTCAGCGTCCCAGAAGACTACAACCATGACTTTACCGGCTGAGGGTATGGCTTTAAACTCTTTCTTGGTAGGGGAGTGGGTGTGTGCCACTCCATTGATTGCCGTTTTGTTTCAGGTTCGAAGTGATGAACCCATGTTTCATCGCCTGTAACAATCTTTGACAAGAAATTGTCACCCTCAGCCACATGACGAGCAAGCAATTCCGCACAGATGGTTCTCCTTTGCTCTTTATGGTGTTCGGTTAGACAACGAGGGACCCAGCGGGAACAAACCTTTGAATATCCCAACTGGTGAACAATTGTGACAGCACTACCAACAGAGATGTCAAGTTGAGCACTGAGTTGTTTGATGGTGATCCGTCGATCATCTCGAACGAGTGTGTTCGTACGCTCCGCCATTGCAGGAGTCACAGCTGTGCACGGCTGGCCCGCACGCGGGAGATCAGACAGTCTCGCTTGACCTTGCGTCGATGATGACACACGCTTTGCCCAACGACTCACCGTGCTTTTGTCCACTGCCAGATCACCGTAGACATTCTGCAAGCGCCTATGAATATCTGAGATGCCCTGGTTTTCCGCCAAAAGAAACTCGATCACTGCCCGTTGTTTGCAACGCACATCCTTTACAGACGCGATTTTAACAGCTCCGTACAGCGCTGTCACCTGTCGGAAGTGAATGAAACTATACAAGACGAAGCGGGAATGTTTGAAAATATTCCACAAGAAATTTCCGGTTTTTTCAACCAAAATTGGCTGAGAAAAAAAATGTGTTGCATTACTTATTGAACTGCCCTCGTATATTTAAAAATTATGGATTAGTTCGAAGAAAACGGTCTATTGATACACAGTGGACACAGATTTAGAAAACATCGTTCTTGTGAAATACTACTAGCTCTTCAATCACACGAAATGTTTGAGTGCTACTGACAAGAGATTTCAAATTTATTCCGTATTTCTAGACTATCATAAAGCTTTTGACACTGTACCTCACAAGCGATTTGTAGTCGAACTGCGTGTTATGGAATATCGTGTCAGTTATGTGACTGTATACCCGACTTCCTGTCAGGGACGTCACAGTTCACAGTAACTGACGGAAAGTGATAGAGTAAAACAGAAATGATTTCTGGCGTTCCCCAAGGTGCTGTTATAGGCCCTCTGTTGTTTCTTACTCATATAATGATTTAGAGACAACCTGAGCGGCCGTCTTATGTTGTTTGCAGATGACGCTGGCGTTTATCGTCTAGTAAATTTATCAGAAGATCAAAATAAATTGCAAAACTGTTTAGAAAATATATCTGTATGGTGCGAAAATTGGCAATTGATCCTAAGTAATGAAAAGTGTGAGGTCATCCACATGAGTTCTAAAAGTAATATATTAAACTTCGGTTACAAGATAAATTAGTCACATCTAAAGGCTGTAAATTCAACTAAACCCCTAGGAATTACAATTACAAACAATTTAAATTGGAAAGAACAAATAGAAAATTTTGTGGGGATGTCCTACCAAAGACTAAGTTTTATTAGCAGAACACTTAGAATGTGCAACAGATCTACTAATAACACTGCCAACACTATGCTTGTCCATTCTCTTTTGGAGCAATGCTCTGCAAATTGTAATCCTTCCCAGGTAGTACTAATGCAGTACGTAGAGAAAGTTAAAAGAAGAGAGCAGCACGTTTTGTATTATCGAGAAATTCGGGAGAGAGTGTCACTGATTTGGGTTGGACATCATTAAAACGAAGACTTTTTCGTTGTTACGGAATCTTCTCACGATTTTTCATTCATCAACTTTCTCCTCCGAATGCGAAATTGTTTTGTTGACGCCAACTTACGTAGGGAGAAACGATCATCATAATAAAAGAAGGGAAATCAGAGCTCGCATGGAAACATATGTGTGTTTGTTCTTTCCTCATCCTGTTCGAGACTGGAATATTAGAGAATTATTGTGAAGGTGGTTCGATGAACCCTCTGCCAGGCACTTAAGTGTGATTTGCAGAGTAGTGATCTAGATGTAGATGTAGAGTATAGGCAGCATCAGACCAGCAGAGTAAATGACCAGCCTTGGACGAGAGGGAGAATACACGCAGGTCATTTGTTGATTGATGTAGGGTTCTGCAAGACACAGTTTATCCCATTCCAACTACACAAACTGCCAATTTAACAGTTCTAGATGCATTTTCAATCTCTAACACAACAAACTAGTCACTGCCCACTGAAGCTTCCATAGCAATATTTAAGCACTGTGAACCTATAGCTGTTAAATCATAACTTGAAGTGATAAGCAGGAGAGCTTCTCATCCTCCACATCAACACTCTGTTCTTGCAGTAATACCAGGATATTCAGGGACATTTCATATGTCACTGAACAGCACTGTCCTGCACTGAATGGTGTATGGCCCCCAGCACAGTTGATCTGAGAGTCAGGGACTGGTTACATTTCTTTATTACACAAATCGACGAGTGAGATGGATAATATTAGCTTGCTGTCCTACTCCAACATGCTAGTCAGGTGCACTACAGGATCCCACAGTGCTGCTGCTGCTTCTTGCCACAACAGACCAGAGGTCTTTGCAGACAAGCCAGCTGTGGCTGCTGCTGGCCCAGACTCGCTGGAGTTCGTCCATGTCTGGATGTGCCGGAGGGTGCTGCAGGTGTCGGCAAGCTGGAGGTCGCTGGGAAACGAAGATCACAGACAAAGATATGGAGTTGAACAAAGACAGAACTAAACTGCATGTACTTTCTTTTACGCTTCCTTTATAAGAACGATGCAGATGTGGACCTTTGCTGATGTTGACATTTCACGGTTCTTCCACTGACTGAGACTGATAGAGCGTCCATCTTACATCCCCCTGATGTCGTGTTGATCTGCCCAGATGTAGCGTTCATGCACTGCTATTGGCTCCCGCCAATTTTCAGCTGGGTATGCTGCATTTGTGTTGGTTCCTGAGGCCACTGATAGAGGAAAAAACCCGTTTCAAGCGCCCACTGCATCTGTTTTGTGAAATAGCCCAGTCGAAGCCCATGTATCATGGTGAACACCTCTGGTTCATTCTCTTCAGAGTATTGGAATAGGACGAAGTTGTCTGCTGCGCTATGGACTGACCCATCCTTTAAAACAAAACAAAACAAAAAACAAAACAAAAAAACACACGCTAACAGCTCCAACACAGGCAGTTGTCTCTATGAGTTTCAAAATGTATCTTCAGTCCATTCTGCTGCATTACCAATATTTTCTGAAAAGTGTTCATGTGACGCTAAACCATTATAACCTCCTTCCATTTCCTGTGTAGGATGCTATGAAGACAGTCCTCAGCTGTATACTTACAGGTAATTCCATTATTAAACTCCTCTCTATCCAACACCGACATCTCCTCAACTGGACACATTACAACAGTACCTTTTCAGGACATGACTGCATACTGAGACACTACACACCACAGTTCTGAATTGAGCTAAAATACCCATCAAAGGCATACTGTACCACGTTATCTCTCTTTCTTTATTGTCATCACATGAGTGCCCCATAGTGAGATAGTGAGCTCCTTCCTGTCCGGCAGCTCAACACAGTCTAAGCGATTTATGTGTGGGAGCCAAGCGGAATGCTGCTACCTTCTGCCAGCAGCGCTTGGACCTAGAGCCTCAGTAGGTTCCTGGCCTCAGTGGCATGCAGATACAGTGCCCTGACATCGGACACATGCGTGGGTGATCCAGAGCAGCGGGTAATATACCGCAATTCATTGCATTCCTCAGTGCTTAAAGTTGTTATACTGTGGGAAGTGGGAGCAGGGGCATGCAAATGTGAGATCTTTCCAAGTGTGGGAGTACTGTCTCCTACAAACTGATTAAATAAAGAATATACAGCAATACATTATTGACACTGATTTGAATTTCGGGTTGTGATACTCTTGCTCTCCAGCGCAGACTGAATCTTTTTCCTTCTAGTTTCCAGATGGGGAAGGGTAGGGGGGAAAATGGGGCAGGTTATGTGAGAGTTGAAGGAATTCGCAGATGGGGGAAAAGTGGCTCTGAACTGAACTGAGGAGAGGTGGTGAAAAAGTGTCCCTTTTCCAAGATGGGTGTGGGAGGAGGAGCAGGAATGGGGAGGTGTGGGGTTTCTCAGAAGGAGGGATTATCCCTAAGGGGTCACATATCAACTTCCAAGAGGTCGTAATTCAGTTAGCTTAACAATCATTCAAGGGGAGAGGGTGGGCGATAATTTCCGCTGAATGTATGCTTGGTCCTGAAAGTTTGCAATCGGCACAAATTAAATGCACCAGAATTGGCGTTACACCACTATTTCGGTCTTGGCTTGACGGAATCATGCACAATGTTAGTGGAAGTAACAGAATTATTACGGTGAATATTTTATCTAACGCTGACTTTATTTGTTTGTCTACATCAACGTTATTATCTTCAAAATAGTCCCTATAATGTGCCAGCATTTTCTCCAAAACCCGAAACACTTCTGAAACCCTATATTTGTGAGATATTTTAGTTCTCTTAGCGACACATTTTTACTATCATTTACGCTTGTAAACGATGGACCTTTAAACTGGAAACGAAAAGAGATCACAAGGAACGAATATGGGGGATACGGCATAATTACAATATTGTTTTCAGGCAAAGGTCACGAATACGCAATGAAACATGAGCAGATGCATTATCGTGGTACAAAAACCATGTTACCTCTACCATAAATCCAGACATTTCTTTCGGATTGCTTCACGCAAACGACGTTGAACCCGTAAATAGCGCTCCTAATTGTTCTTATTACCTGCTGGGAAGAACTCATAGTACAATACAACGTTAAAGTCGAAGAACACCGTGGGCATAGCGGTATAACTTTCATTTGACGGCACTTTTCGAGGTCTTTTCAGTTTTGGCGATACTTCCACTGTAACGGTTGAGCCTTATAAAAATGTCGTATCCGTCAAATCACGTTTCGTCACCTGTTATACCGTTTCAATAGTTCTGTATCGCTGTTTATTTCATGCACTAACTCTAGAGCAACTTCCAGTCCACTGTTTTTGAACAAAATTTTACAATTTCGTAATAAATTTATCCGAAACATCTGAAACAATTTCATGACATGAGCCGATTGATATGCCAGTATCACCACTGACTTCTCTAATTCGACTTGACAATCACTTATAGTCATTTCTGACACTTTCTCAACGACTTCATCGCTTAATGTGCTTTAGCTGTGGAAGTACTTGTTGAATTTAAAATGAAAAATGTGTGACGGATGCAATATATAATAGTAAGGAGGGGTACTATTCAAGCGCCCAACGTTTTTCTTTTTAAATCGTACAAGTATTTCCGTAGCTATTAAAAACTGACAAACATGAATTCTCAGGGCTATCGGTATGCGGTTCTAACTCTTTATGAGGCTAGGAGAAATTATGTTATGCTTTTAGTCCATTTTGAAAACGTGTTATATTAAAAAGTTTTTTATTTAAATAATTCTTGTCTACTTTTTAGTCTAGTGTGCCAAATTTTTCAGTCTACTTCAACCATTTTTATGAGATTACAACAGAAACATGAGGCAAATTTCAGAACTTTTCCAGTTTCTTTTCACCTGAATCAACCAGTACAATGCTTCTCCCATGATTACATGAAGAAAAGACCTCGAAGGTAAGAATTAGAGAGTTCACACGGGGACTCACCGGCAACTGTTCTTACCACGAAACATTCGCAAGTTGAACAGGAAGAGGGGGATTAACAGTGGTTCACCAAGTACCCTTCGTCACACGACAGATCTGAAAGCGGCGTATTATTTTATTGTCATCGAATTCTGTGCTGCAAAGACGGAAAAAATTTCAACACAAAGTAGGAGTAGTGGAATATAAACGATAGTCGATAAACATGTTTCTACATCTCAAAGACGATGTCTATTCAGATTTCACGCCAGGCACACAAGTACGGCGCTAGTAGCGCCACTATCAGCATGCAAATCAAGTTCTATTTGGTTCAAATTTTTCTGAGCACTATGGGACATAACATCTGAGGTCATCAGTACCCTAGAACTTAGAACTACATAAACCTAACTAGCCTAAGGACACCACACACATGTATGTCCGAGGTAGGATCCGAACCTGTGACCGCAGCGGTCGCGCAGTTCCAGACTGAAGCCCCACACCGGCCGGCAAGTTTGATTTAAATACACGCTGTAACGTCGCGAGCGTTAATCTTCTTTGAGATAGGACGTGGTAAGTTGATGTTAGTCAATAGCGCATTTAAGGTGCCAAAAATATCATTAGCAACACCTCACTGAGTTTGAACGAGGTCGTATAATACGGCCACGAAAAGGTGGTTTGTTCTGTGATGTTGCAGAAAGACTAGGAAGAATGAAGCCAATGATTGCTGGCAGCGGTGGTCACGAGAATGTACGCTCGCAGGAAAACCGGGGCCCGAATGGCCACATGACACAACCGAGAGGGAAGACCAGCGTGTTCGTCGCATGGGACTGTACTGCATCTGGAGCAGCAGTCTGAGCAGCAGTTGGCACCACAGTGACACAACTAACTGTTACAAATCGGTTACTTCAAGGAGAGCTCCGAACCAGACATCCTGCAGAGTGCATTCTGATAGCCATTGGCGACTTCAGTGGTGTCAAGCAGCAGCTCATTGGGGGTCAGGATGAAAGTCCGTTGTGTTTTCTGATACGAGCTAGCTCCGCCTCGGTGCCAGTGATGCCCCGGTGATGATTACAAGGAGGCCAGTGAGGGCGTGCAACCAACCTGCCTGCGTGCTAGGTGCACTGGACCTACACCTGGAGTTATGGTCTGGGCTGCGATATCGTATTGCAGCAGGAGCTCTCTCGTGGTTATCTCACGCATCCTGACTGCAAATTTGTACATCAGTCTAGTGAGTAGACGTGTTGTCGAGAACATTCCAGGTGGCGTTTCGCAACAGTACAGTGCTCACTTGCATACTGCTGTTGTAACCCAACGTGCTTTACGGACTGTCGACATGTTGCCTTTGCCTGCTCGAGTACCAGATCTGTCTCCAGCCGAGCAGATATGCGACATCGGATGACAACTCCAGAATCATCCACAAACAGCATGAAACGTTCCTTTATTGACCGACCAAGCGCAACAGGTATGGAACTCCAGCCCTCAAACTGCGATCCGGCACCTATACAGCACAATGCATGTAGGTTTGCATGCTTGCATTCAACATCCTGGCGGTTTCACATTTTCAATGGCTAATCTCGCGCTTACTTTCAGCTCTGATGTTGCAATGTTAGTCACTTAAATATGTTACCTAGACAAGCGTATTCCTTAAATTTCGTTACTCTACATTAATTATCTTTTGGTGTTGCAATGTTTCCTCTGCGCGTGTGTATTGAAAGTTTCAAGTCACTGTTTCATTGAGAAGCTGATGATGATGAGATCCCATACTCCGAGGAGCGTTGGAGACGATGCGGGATATCCGCATCGCCGTACTAGGCAAGGTCCTAGTGGAGGTGGTTTGCCATTGCCTCTTCCAACCGTAATGGGGATGAATGATGATGTTGTAGATGACACAATAACACCCAGTCATCTCGAAGCAGGAAAAATCCTTGCCCCCGCCGGGAATCGAACCCGAGACCCCGTTCGTGGGAAGCGAGAACGCTACGGCAAGACCACGAGCTGCGAACATGAGGAAGTTAGTTTAAAAGCATATTGCAAAGTTAGTACGTAACAAATAGATAACAAAGCCACGTAAGAAAAACCTGTTAATTTACGATAACACCTACGATAAATATTCAGCGTAATCCAATAAGAATAAATTATCCACTTAATATAAATTATCGCTGTAACGTGTATCATAACATGATAGATAATAAAGATCTGAAATATATTTAAGTGTGATGACATAAACAGAACTGTCCACACCAAACATGTTGTTGTTGTCGTGGTCTGCAGTCCAGAGACTGGTTTGATGCAGCTCTCCATGCTACTCTATCCAGTGCAAGCTTCTTCATCTCCCAGTACCTACTGCAGCCTACATCCTTCAGAATCTGCTTAGTATATTCATCTCTTGATCTCCCTCTACAATTTTTACCCTCCACGCTGCCCACCAATACCAAATTGGTGGTCCCTCGATGTCTCAGAACATGTCCTACCAACCGATCCCTTCTTCTAGTCAAGTACACCAAACATATGGTAAATATAAATGCGCCTAACAGGTGGTTTGCGAAAATGGGCGAAGCTCGAAACTAGGCAACCAGTAAATAAATAGCAGCTTCGATGATAATCATTTAAAAATGTAATTTATTCAGCGAATGTTGGTGTTGTAAACTTCCACCCTCAGCTACATTTTCTCGAAACATTATGGTGGTTTGTCGGCAGACTAGATAGCTCGCTGAGCGCCTCGATAATTTCCCGTTATTAGGTTTGCAGCGCCTCTGGCAGCGGCGTTAGCACCTCGAGTAGCGACTGTAGAGCTCTCGACGCAGTCCCGGAGCCGTTAATGGAATTGCGCAGGCGACGCCTGTGCACTTACCTTAGCGCTCAGATGCTTCCATTTCGTGCGCCGTCCCTCTATCCGACGGGTGCGGACCGATCCAAAAGTGTGCACCGTAAAACCTATCAGCCTGAGTTTGCATGTTTCGGAAGGTACTGTCCGCCACTAAAATGAATGGCAGTTCAAGTAAACCCAAGCTTGGCCACAAACTTTCACCGTGTGCAATCGTGTTTAACATAGTAATGGATTTACAGCAAGCTAGCTCCATTATAGAAATGGAAGAGAATGTAGATGAAGATGAAATGGGAGATACGATATTGCGTGAAGAGTTTGACAGAGCACCGAAAGACCTGAGCCGAAACAAGGCCCCGGGAGTAGACAACATTCCATTAGAACTACTGAGGGCCTTGGGAGAGCCAGTCCTGACAAAACTCTACCATCTGGTGAGGAAGATCTATGAGACAGGTGAAGTACCCCCAGACTTCAAGAAGAATATAATAATTCCAATCCCAAAGAAAGCAGGTGTTGACAGATGTGAAAATTACCGAACTATCAGTTTAATAAATCACAGCTGCAAAGTACTAACGCGATTTCTTTATAGATGAATGGAAAAACTGGTAGAAGCCGACATCGGGGAAGATGAGTTTGGATTCCGTAGAAATATTGGAACACGTGAGGCAATACTGACCTTACGACTTATCTTAGAAGAAAGATTATGGAAAGGCAAACCTACGTTTCTAGCATTTGTAGACTTAGAGAAAGTTTTTGACAATGTTGACTGGAATACTCTCTTCCAAATTCTAAAGATGGCAGGGGTAAAATATAGGGAGTGAAAGGCTATTTACAATTTGTACAGAAACCAGATGACAGTTATAAGAGTCGAGGGGCATGAAAGGGAAGCAGTGGTTGGGGAGGGAACGAGACAGGGTTGTAGCCTCTCCCCGATGTTATTCAATCTGTATATTGAGCAAGCAGTAAAGGAAACAAAAGAAAAATTCGGAGTAGGTATTAAAATCCATGGAAAAGAAATAAAAACTTAGAGGTTCGCCGATGATATTGTAATTCTGTCAGAGACAGCAAGGGACTTGGAAGAGCAGTTGAACGGAATGGACAGTGTCTTGAAAGGAGGATATATGATGAACATCAACAAAAGCAAAAGGAGGATAATGGAATGTAGTCGCATTAAGTCGGGTGATGCTGAGGGAATTAGATTAGAAAATGAGACACTTAAAGTAGTAAAGGAGTTTTGCTATTTGGGGAGCAAAATAACTGATGATGGTCGAAGTAGAGAAGATATAAAATGTAGACTGGCAGTGGCAAGGAAAGCGTTTATGAAGAAGAGAAATTTGTTAACATCGAGTATAAATTTAAGTGTCAGGAAGTCGTTTCTGAAAGTATTTGTATGGAGTGTAGCCATGTATGGAAGTGAAACATGGACGATATATAGTTCGGACAGCAGGAGAATAGAAGCTTTCGAAAAGTGGTACAGAAGAATGATGAAGATTAGATGGGTAGATCACGTAACTAATGAGGAGGTATTGAATAGAATTGGGGAGAAGAGTAGTTTGTGGCACAACTTGACGAGAAGAAGGGACCGGTTGGTAGGACATGTTCTGAGGCATCAAGGGATCACAAATTTAGCATTGGAGGGCAGCGTGGAGGGTATAAATCGTAGAGGGAGACCAAGAGATGAATACACTAAGCAGATTCAGAAGGATGTAGGTCGCAGTAGGTACTAGGAGATGAAGAAATTTGCACAGGATAGGGTAGCATGGATAGCTGCATCAAACCAGTCTCAGGACTGAAGACCACAACAACAACAATCCCCCCTTGGTGACGTCCACGTCTCTGCTACGTTCAATGGAGTTAAGTAGTGGTTATTGTAGTAGTGTTCAGTCCGAATTAGGTTTTATGCTGCTCTACCTGCTACTCTGCATGCTCCACTCCCATCGAAGAATCAGATCGTGCCATCCTAGCTATTTTGCCCAGCAAGTGTCACATCATCATCTATCTATTGTATTTCATGTTTTGTATTTGCCCTACCAGCATCCCAAATAAGTGTAGTAACAGGTAGCAAGCAAGACACAATCTCGCTCATCGGCGGGAGTTGGGAGGGGCGTGGATTCTGGTTGTAGGGAGATTCGGGTATGCACAATGTTGTTGGTTGTAATACTACTTGGGACACTCACAACTGGTTTTTCGGGCTTCCCTATGTACTGAAACTTCCTGGCAGATTAAAGCTGTATGCCGGATGGAGACTCGAACACGGGACCTTTGCCTTTCTCAGGAAAGTGCTCTACCAACTGAGCTGCCCAAGCACGACTCACGCCCCGTCCTCACAGCTTCACTTCCGGCAGTACCTCGTCTCCTACTTTCTAAACTTCACAGAAGCTCTCCTACGAACCTTGCAGAACTAGCACTCCTGGAAGAAAGGAGAGGAAAGTAGGAGACGAGGTACTGATGGAAGTAAAGCTGTGAAGAGGGTGCGCGAGTCGTGCGTGGGTAGCTCAGTTGGTAGAGCACTTTCCCGCGAAAGGCAAAGGTCCCGAGACTGAGTCTCGGTCTAGCATACAGTTTTAATCTGCCAGGATGTTTCATATCAGCGCGCACACTCCGTTGCAGAGTGAAAATCTCCCTCCTGGAACCTTCCCTATGTACTTTAATACTTTTCCATTATAGCAATGTATTTTTTATATAGTTCAGTTTTTAATTTTTATTCACCCTAATTATTCTGTTTGTTAATGTCAGCATTTCATCAGGAATTTTAGGACACCAATCACCTGTAATTATTGCCACGGTTCGTTATTATGACAAGATTTAGCTACTGAATACACTAACGTAGCTCTCAGCCTGCAGGAGCCATCTGTCGATAGCTGCGTGTACTAGCCTCTTATGTTTTCGTATCCGGTGTGATGTGTGCATCCAGAATAAGCACTACATCTTCATCATACTGTATTTATGATGTAAAAATTAACTGTAGGCCAGACCTGGTTTGGTTTGCTTAGACTGCGCCACGTACCATAATAAGGCAATCTGTCGCTTCCTTCTTATTTCTAGTGTGGGTTGTCAGTTAAAAATACCTGTCGGTCATACTCTGTTTTATTCTATTTTGTAGGACATCGCGCAGCGTTTTCAAAACGTTGACAAAGGACATTCATGTGTTGTGATATTTCATGCGCAGTATCCAATGCAACCATCGATACCAGATACCAGTAAGTTCTTTTATATTTTCTTGGTAATCCAATCTGTCTAAATAGGACTCTTCATTATTATGAAATTTTATATTTCTTCAGTAGGCCAATCCATAGGCCAGTCTGAAGATGCCTAAATAAAGGTGAAGCGCGTCATTAGGAAATAGTAAAAAAAAATTGAACACGGCAACCAAGACTGCTTGTTTCTTCATATTTAAATTTATATTCGAAGTTAGCAAATTTCTGTTTTTCAAAAATAATTTCCTCGTTACATCTACATCTACACCTATACTCTGTAAAACACAGTGAAGTGCATGGCAGGGGTACGTCCCATTGTACCAGTTATTAGGGTTTCTTCCTGTTCGGTATTGCCAGTCCGTATTTTGTAACATCTGTAATTCGGCTGTCATCAGTTAATTTGCTGTCCGAATAAGGTGACTCGTCTACTACATTAAGGGTGTGATTTCCTAATCTAATTCAATCAGCATCGCCTGATTTATTTCGCTTACGTATCATTACAATTTGTATTATCCTTTTAATACGCTTCTTAAAATCTCTTCTCAACACACAATCCACTCCGTTCGATTGCTCTTCCAAGTCTTTTGCCGTCTCTGACAGAATTACTATGTCACCCCCAAACCTCAGTGTTTTTATATCTTCTCCCTGAACTTCAGCTGCCTTTCCATATTTCTCCTTGATCTGCTTCACGCTTGCTAAATGTACACTGGGATGAGACTACAGTCCTGCCTCAGTCATTTCTAAACTACTACTTTCCTTTCACTCCTTTCGGTTCTTATATCTGCACACTGGTTTTGTAAATAGCCTTTCATTTCTTGTATTTTTTACCTTTTCCCTCAAAAATTTCAAGAAGTCTGCCCCAGTCAATATTTTTAAAAGCTTTATCTAAATCTACAACTCTCTAATCGTAGGCTTGCCTTTTCTCAACCAATTTTCTAAGAAAAAAATTATAGGGCCACTGTCGCCTTGCGTGTTCATATATTTCCTCCTCGAAGTCGTCTTTTACCAATTTTGCCTTTCTTTTGTAAAGAATTCACGTAAGTATTTTGTAACCATGGCTCATTAAACTAGTCGTGCAGTACTCTTCACAAATATCAGCACCTGCATTCTTTGGAACTAGAATTACTTTCTTCTTAAGATCTGAGTGTATTTTGCCGGACTAATGTGCTACAGGTGAAACAATTTCTTTATGGTTGGCTCTCCCAACGTTTTCAGCAATTCTGAGGGAATGACGTCTGTTTCAAGAGCTTTGTTTCCATTTAGGTCTTTCAGTGTTCTATGAAATTCTCCTCGCAGTATCCTCTTCTTCTTCTTCTTCTTCTTCTTCTGACAAGGGTTTGTTCTGCTTGTTGGCCTTATTCCGCGTATGTCCTGGACCAATTGCCGTCCCATCTCTTGGGTAGTCAACTGGTCAATCATTTTCCTTGCGGTCGACCGTGTTCACAAATTTTAGCGACTCTTTTGGGGTTCAGTCTTTCCATTTGATCCTTCCGATTTCTCTGCCTTGTTTTCATCCATTTATTTATATCATATATCTCACACTATTTCCTTATCGATAAATTTATTCTGTTGTCCCAGATGGTTAATCCTTGGATTTATCTGAGTACCTCCATTGCCTTTAAATATTGTTTTATTTTTGTCGTTTCCGCCCTAGTTTCTGCTGCATATGTCTTAATGGGAAGCTGAATTTTTTCATGTAGTTTCATTTTCCCCTCAGTTGTTCACCTAATGCACTATCTCCTTAACATTGGTGGGTAGGTTTGTGCGTCTCAAAGATCCAGTGAACCATGCTGGCGGGAGTAATGCTGCTGGTAGGGTCGTTCATGCCAGATTGGTCAGTTAGTGAGATTCCAGAGAAAGTGCAGTTCCCTTGGGGGGCTGGTTTCTTGGGAGAATGTGAGTGACAGCCACACGGGCCTTCAGCTAACTCTGACACTACTTTCACTACCTCGTGTCAGGCTTCTTCTCTTTTCTGTCCTATTTGCCTCCCCTGGTCAATTCTTCTTTCTTAGACATCAGCTGTATGGGGTTTCGAGTCGAGACCAGAGGGCAACTTTTATTGTCCTCTTCACTATCTACCTTTAGGGAAGCCGAGAGGATGCCACCACAGGGGACAAAACCCTGGTTCCTGGATGAGTTTAGCATCCTACCTGAGGGGAAATAAGTCTAAGACTGTAGACAGAAATAATGTAAGCCACGGAACAGAAGAAATACGATCTTAAAATATCATCTCTCCTAACTCATCTAGATGTACTTCTTCTTTCTTCTCTACACTTTCCTTTAAGTAGAAGAGAGCAAGATTTTGAGAGGGTGTTTTACCTCATACAATGTATAATCGAAGAATAAATCTGAGAATCGTTGTTAGTAAATCATTAAGCCTCGCAGACTTTAGAAGCAGTTCAAACTAAGAAACAAAAATGTCATGAAATTCTGGTTTATGAGTGAGCAGTCTTCAGGGAAACCTTCGCTCTAATACAAGACTGAAACACTGCAAAACGGCGAACTCAATCACTCATCAAATAGGCGAACTGTACAGCTGCCAGTGTAGACATGTAATGTCGTTGGGATGGACATCTACCTGCCAGAATAAAAGGATGCGGGGAGCATCGTTTTGTCTGTGATGAAGCAGTAACAGCATAATGGGTTGGACAGCAGAGCTCAGTGACTCCGAACATGGACTAGTCATTGGAAGTCACCCGAGTGACAAATCTATCAGGGACGCTACAACCTTTGTAAAGCTACTCAAGTCGACTGTTGGAGACGTGAATGTAAAGTGGGAACGCGAGGGAACGACAAAACTTAAGCCAAGACCAGACACATCTCATGTGCTGACGGACTGGGACCGTCGAACATTACGGAATGTGACTGTAAAGAAATAGCATGAAATCAGCGGAAGGAGACCGAAAGTGCTAAAATCGATCCAGTTAGCTCGATAACTGGGCATAGGGAGTTAAAAAAATGGCGTACAATGATAGAGCAATTCCTGATAAGGCACACATTTCAGGAGTCAACGCTAAAAAAACGCTTGAGGTGGTGCAAGGAGGGACGTCGGTGGACAGTGGATGACTGGATCTGAGTGATATGGAATGATGTTTCACACTATACCACGCTGCAATCCGTCGGAAGGGTTTGGGTTTGACGAATTCCTGGTGACTGGTATCTATTACTGATTGTACTGCCAACAACGAAGTACTAAGGAGGTGTTGTTACGGTACAGGAGTGTTCTTTATGGATACTGTGAGGCCCACTTACTCTGCTGAAGAGAGCGCTAAATGACTATGGAAATAAATACATTTTACTACACTGTGCACTGTTCGGAGTAGAGGACCAGTTCGGAGACGATGACTGTTGTTATCAGCATGAGAATGCACTGTTATGAAGCAGCATCTTTGAGGCAGTGGTTTGTGGGCAGTAACATCTCTGAAGTGGACCTGTTCGTCCAGAGTCCGACGGGTACCCAATGAAATACCTTTGGGATAATTTGGAAAGTCGACTTCATTCCACACCCCAGGGTCCAACATCAGTAACTTACCTGGTTTCAGCTCTTGAGGAAGAATGGGCTATCATTCCTCCACAGACATTTAGATACCTTGATGAAATTATCCGCAGCAAACGTCAAAGCGTCATATAGGCGAAGGATGCGCAAATCTCACACTAACGTTCCATAATACACGGACTTGCACATGTGGTCTAGGGATAGTGTCTTTGATTACCAACCAAAAGCTACTCTGTACCGGGTTCGAAACTCGCCACCGCTTAAACTTTGATTAATAATCAGAAAAGGCGGCCGAACACTTCATGCATAAGAAGTCAACCTCTTTCTGCCAACGGCCTTGTCAAAGACGGTGGAGGAGCGGACAGAGGTTCAGGGCACCCTCTTGTCCTTGGGGTAGGAAACTGCGCCTAAAGGCGGAAGAATCAGCAATGATCAACGGCATGAGGATGCAGAAGGCAATGGAAATCACTTCATTAAGGACACAAAATGTGTATCCAGAGGACATGTGATCTGTAATTGAAAATGTGTCATGATGATCTCTCCATTGGTAAAAGATTCCGGAATAATCCTCCATTCGGATCTCCGGGAGTGGACTGCCAACGGGGAGGTGACCACGAGAAAAAGATTGAACAATCAACGAAAGGATAACGTTCTACAAATCGAGGTGTGGAGTTTCATTAGCTTGAATGTGGTAGGGAAGCTAGAAAATCTGAAAAGGTAAATGCAGAGGCTCATTCTATATACAGTAGGGGTCAGTGAAGTCAAATGGAAAGAACACAAGGATTTCTGGTCATATGAATATAGTGTAATACCAACAGCAGCAGAAAATGGTATAATGGGAGTAGGATTCGTTATGAATAGAAGGGTGGGACAGAGAGTGTGTTACTGCCAACAGATCAGTGACAGGGTTGTCCTTATCAGAACCGACAGCAAACCAGCACCAACAACTATAGTTCAGGTATACATGTCGATGGCGCAAGCTTAAGATGAAGAGATACAGAAAGTATATGAGGATACTGAAAGGGAAATACAGTATATAAAGAGAGATAAAAATATAATAGTCATAGGGGACTGGAATGCAGTTGTAGAGGAAGGAGTAGAGGAAACGGTTACAGGGAAATATAGGCTTGGAACAAGGAATGTGAGAGGGGAAAGACTAATTGAATTCTGTAATAAATTTCAGCTAGTAATAGCGAGTCCTCTGTTCACGAATCAGAACAGGAGGCGGTATGTTTGGAAAATACAAGGTGATACGGGAAGATTTCAGCTAGATTACATCATGGTCAGACAGAAATCCCGAAATCAGGTACTGGATTGTAAGGCGTACCCAGGAGCAGATGAAGACTCAGCTCACAATATAGTAGAGATGAAGAGTAGGCTGAAATTCAAGAGACTACTAAGGAAAAAGCAATACTCAAAGAAGTGGGATATGGAAGTACTAAGGGATGAGGAGACACGCTTGAAATTCGCTAAGGCTATAGATACGGCAACAAGGAATAGCTCAGTAGGAAGTACAGATGAAGAGGAATGGACATCACTAGAAAGGGCAATCAGAGAAGCTGGAAAAAAGATAGGTACAAATAAGGTAACCGCGAAGAAACCGTGGCCAACAGAAGAAATACTTCAGTTGTTCGATATAAGAAGGAAGTACAAAAATGTTCAGGGAAATTCAGGAATACAGAAATGTAAGTCGCTGAGGAATGAAATAAATAGGAAGTGCAGGGAAGCTAAGACGAAATGGCTGCATGAAAAATGTGAAGAAATTGGAAAAAAATGATTACTGGAAGGACTGACTCAGAATATGGGGAAGTCAGAACAACCTTCGGTGACATTAAAAGCAAGGGTGATAGCATAAAGAGTGCAACGGGAATTCGATTGTTAAATACAGAGGAGAAGGCGGATAGGCGAAAAGAGTACACTGAAGGCATCTTTGAGTGGGAAGATTTGTCTGATGTGATAGAAGAAAAAACGGGAGTCGAGTTAGAAGATATAGGGGATCCAGTATTAGAATTAGAAATTAAGAGAGTTTTGGAGGACTTAAGATCAAGTAAGGCAGAAAGGGTAAATAACATTCCATCAGAATTTCTAAATCATTGGGGGAAGTGGCAACAAAACCATATTTCACGTTGCTGTGTGGAATGTATGAGTCTGGCTACATACCATCTGACTTTCGGAAAAATATCATTCACACAATTTCGAAAACTGCAAGAACCGACAAGTGCGACAGTTATTGAAAAATCGGTTTAACAGCTAATGCACCAAAGTTGCTAACAAGGATAATAAACAGGAGAATGAAAAGAAAATTGAGGATGAATTGGATGACGATCAGTTTGGCCTTCGAAAAGGTAAAGGCACCCGAGAGGCAATTCTGACGTTGCGGTTGATAATGGAAGCAAGACGAAATAAAAATCAAGACATGGTCATAGGATTTGTCGACCTGGAAAAAGCGTTCGACAGCGTAAAATGGTGCACGATGTTCGAAATTCTGAGAAAAATTGGGGTAAGCTATAGGGAGAGACGGTTAATACACAATATGTACAAGCTCCAAGAGGGAATAGTAAGAGTGGACGAACAAGAACGAAGCGCTCGGATTAAAAGACACGGATATAGACTTTCTCCCCTACTGTTCAATCTGTACATCGAACAAGCAATGATAGGAATAAAAGAAAGGTTGAGGAGCTGAATTAAAATTCAAGGTGAAAGGATATCAATTATACGATTCGCTTATGACATTGCTATCCCGAGTGAAAGTGAAGAAGAATTATATGATGTGCTTAATGGAATGAACACTGTAATGAGTACATAATATGGATTCAAAGTAAATCGAAGAAAGACGAAAGTAATGAGAACATCGAGAAACGTAACATGATTGATGGTCACGAAGTAGATGAAGTTAAGGAATTCTGCTACCTAGGCAGCAAAATAACCAGTGACGGACGGAGCAAGGAGGACAGCAAATGCAGACTACCATTGGCCAAAAGGACATTCCTGGCCAAGAGAAGTCTACTAGTATCAATCATAGGCCTCAATTTGAGGTAGAAATTTCGAAGAACGTGCGTCTTGAACACAGCATTGTATGGTAATGAAAAACGGACTGTGGGAAAACTGGAACAGAAGAGAATCGTAGCATTTCAGGAGTGGTGCTACAAACGAATGTTGAAAATTAAGTGGACTGATAAGGTAATGAATGAGGAGGTTCTGCGCAGAATCGGAGAGGAAAGGAATATGTGGGAAATACTGACAACTAGAAGGGACACGATGATAGGAAATCTATAAAGACATAGGGGAAAGACGTCGATGTTACTAGAGGGAGCTGTAGAGGGCAAAAACTGTAGAGGAAGAGAGAGATTGGAATACACTCAGCAAACAATTGAAGACGGAGGTTGCAAGTGCTACTCTGAGATGAAGAGGTTGGCACACGAGAGGGATTCGTAGCGGCCCACATCAAACCCGTCAGAAGACTGATGACCTTTAAAAAAAAGTTTACAGATACTTCTAATCAGATAGTGTGCTGGGAGGATGTTCATTGATTCCTCTGTTCGTTGTACGTAATAATATGACATATTTTTCCGTAGATTTTATGCGTTAGTGTTCTCTGATATTATCCAATTCTGTTTAATCTTTAATTTCCTGCTTGGTTATTATTTACAGTGAAGCTCAATTTTACTTTCATTGACAGTAACTGAATCAAGAGTTTATAATTCTAATGTCTCCATTTAGTCAGAGATGGCAGTTCAGCTATAATGCAAATAATGATACTATTTTTGTCTATATGAGTCTCATATGGCAAAGTGACTGAAGTTATATTCGAGTTGTACTGGATGTTTTAAGCATTTTACACGTCTAACTGATCTGAGGAGACTCACATGTTCTCTAACACCACCAGATAAAACCATGTTTACCTATTAACAGCGACACTGTATGACAATAAATAAGCATTTTTGAAATTATGAGGTCATAGAGTGTGTGAATGCAATAATTAAAATGTAGTTTTACGGAGTCGCTCAAGTTTTAACGCCATTTTTAAGACGCACTGCTAGTACTAAACTGGCATACCCACAACAAAAGAACGCACTTGAGAAGATTGTCACTGGGAACAGCGTTTGCGAAAATGTATGCAAAGGGGTGGACGTTCAGAAACGCCGTGAAAGAAAAGTACATGTGCAGATGCAAAAAGTTTGGTTTACTGCTCCTCCGAAAGGTACTAGTTCAGCTGCATTATATCTTTGAAAAACTTTTGTGTATTTCTTTCAGTACGAACCATAGAACCTGGCACTGAGTCGTATATCTGGACTGTTTGCTGCAATTGGGGCGTAAAATGCGAATTCAGCGCAGCACGAGAACTGTCTGCCCGTAAATGTCACAGCCCCGAGCGCCCACTTGAGTCTCGATGTTGCAGTTTTATAGGCCGGCGGAAGAGCCCTCCAGAAACCCATACCTCCATGCGAGAAATACGACCGGGCCAACAAAAGCCTTTAAAAAGGCAGCGATCGGAGAGTTTTCCCTCTGTGGACCGTCTGAGCTTCACCTGTGTTGTAGGGCCGGAGATCAAACAGGGAGGTCCCCATTTCTTTTGCATGCAACACATAGACAGGCCCAGATGAATTACAATCTATTTTAGAGGGTAACTTGCCTGTTGCCAAACGAATAATTTGGTCTCAAAATTTTATCCAGCGGAAATAGTATACTGTTGTTGTATTGTATTTTGCTTTTGTTTCGCCTAAAGACTGTGTCAGGGTCACCAAGTTAACGGCTACCCGATCACAAAACTCATTTAACCAGGTAGTGTTTCGTATGCACAATCTGATAGCAACTTTTACCCTGCGCAAAAAGTTACCCATGTATTTAAATGCGCAAAAATGCAAAAAAATTGAAATAAAATTTCTACACACGACTAGTAACTACAGAAAAACTGTCTTGAAATTTTCCGGTAACGGTAGGATAGTAGTAAAAGATAGTATAAAGCAGTGATTACAAACTGGCTACAGGCGGTGAATTAAGTTACAAGCTGTGACGTCTCAGCTTTCTCCCTCGTGATTCATAACGGTTTACTTCCGAGTACACAGGTGAGTTGTGATTTTCATTTCACACACAATAATTCGACGAGCAACGCAACAGTGTCCCTCAGTTGCTGCGCGTTTTGATGTAATCTGCACTCGCTGTCTAGACCCTAAGCATACTGTGAACTACTGTTGGTCCAATGCCGATATTTACAGGTCTGTTTGTCTCCCGACGGCAGCTCTCATCTTATAAGACTCCGTGAAAACTTGACGTCATTTTGACGCCACATCCTGTACCGAAGACGGAAAGACCTGTCTTTTGACTTCCGTAACAGTACAGCTCACAACAAGTGAGGCGAGTATGACGTTCAAAACAATAACATTCGCCCAATTACAAAGAACTGAAAGTTACATTTTTTTCTTTGCTGCAGGGCACGTTTACGTAGAAGTTACGTTGTATATAAATGTGTGAAGTTCTGCATACATGTGTACTGCACTGTCGATAAGGGAGAAATTAAGATGTTTGAAGCAGTTACTGAAAATGTTGTACTAACTATTTTTCCTAATACGTTTTCATCAACCACGAATGTCAGATCACTTGCGGATTTACAAGGAAAAAAAAAAATACAGACTGAAGCCAGCCAGCGCTGAATCCATTTAACGTACATATTCAACTTTGGTCATTTAGGTGTCTCAACAACGTAAGCTTATTTTTAGAAGCTCTGAAAACTAATTTCAGAAGTTGGTCTGTAATTAAAAGGGTGGACAGCCATTCTAGCGAATGACTTAAAGCGGAAGCTCATTTAACTTATGTTCTATGAATAAACGCTGTCCAAAGCACCAGGACACTGAGGATCTCTGAAAAACGCGTCGTTATCGGTATTCTTTGGTGTAATAAAATGAAGAAGAACGTCATATAGTTGGTTAAAAATGAACTTAAATTGAAGACATTCACCTCAGGGAAAGAAGTGTCCAAAAATAATTAACTTGTAAATTTTCTTTTCTACTTTATAGAAGGCTGAGTCTAAGTTACCTTTTAATTCTTTTGAAAATGTGTTAGTCTTTTCTATGCTTTTTATTCTGAGTGGTAGTTTGTTTTACCAGATGACCAACGTGTCTTGAATATTTACTTACATCTTCATGTTTCATGCTCAACTCGTAAATTATTGACAATGGCAGCTCAATCCTGAAAGAACATTTTTGTATGTACCTAACATCAAGCCTTACAAAACATACTTCGGTTAAATTATTAAAGAACTCACAGAATGTCTTAGAGAGGGGAAAAAATTGGAGTTGGCAAGATGCAAACGTGTGACCAGCAATCGTCGACTACGCAGCTCCACACTCATAACCAGTACATCGTGACGACGTCGCAGAATTTCAGACTCTGCATTGTAACTCACAGTTCAGAAAGGCTTAACCATTTATACGTCATTACGTGTCATTTAATTATAATAATCATTGTAATAAATTGTACCAAGGACGACACTTTTTTCATAAATCTTCAATACTACGTGTGACGTCAAAATAATATCGTGTGTACATGAAGTCTTGTGAGCGGTTACCCACGCGAGGGAGGTCCGCATCGAACGCTAACGAAAGTTGCTAGCAGTTACCGTCGTTTTCGATATTACATGTAGCATCAAAATGACGTCACGTCTGCAGACAGTCTTGTCACACGGGTGTTGCTCTACGTCCACGACACCCTTTGACGCTGTTTTGTTTCTCAGAACCCTCGCTGTATTCCGTGAAATGCGCATTACGCCAGCGTTTCCAGGCCACGGCGGATATGCTGGTCGGCGAGAGCTTAATAAATTGAGGAACGGACGCCAAGCTTTGTTTAAATTGAAACCTCTGTTCTGCTTATTAAGTCTTCGGAGAATTTTATTTCGATAGACTGCTTAATTACGTTGTCCCAGAAACCTGGCGTTTGCATCACTTTATGAATATTTTCTGATGCCGTGCTCGGCGACAAGTGCGTTGATTGTTTGCTTCAGTCGGGCGTGTCGCTCATGTTCCTAGCATCCCTTGCTACCATAGATGCCTGCACCACATAACACATGACACATTCCCGTGGAATGCGGTACACACTTGGCTTTCGGAGACCTAACATAACAACGCGCAACCATTTTGGCCTGCTGTCTGTAGCTTGAAAGACCAGGTTGTCAAATATTTAGTTCCAAACCGATTAAGTACATGAATTAGTGTGAAGTGTGTTGCGAAACTTTACTTTGAGTGTGCGTTCAGTTATTCTGACACTACACCTTACGTCATACATTAAATGTCTACAGTTTCATTTAACGAGTAACGCTCAGTCGTGACGAGCAGTCCTCAACGGTGGCCTTCACTGGGGCAAACAACAGAAAATCGCTTCGTTTAAAGACATCACTGAAATGTCTTGTGGTTAGGGCCTCCAGTACGGTAGCTCAATCACCTGGTGCAAGTCCTCTTAGTTGACGCCACTTCGGCGACTTTCATGGCGATGATGATAAAGACAACACAACAGTAAGTCTCCGAGCGGAGAAAATCTCCAACCCAGTCCAAAGTCGAGCCCATACCCCTTCCATGGCACTCTGGCGGGCTGACCACTCATCTATTGAAGCGGACAGGCCATCAATGACGATGCTCATTCAAGTTCTCGTATGCCTACAATATGTACTCATTTCCAACTCAGATTAGGACCCTCTATTATCTGTACGAAGGGTAGTCACACAGTATTGATTATCACATCGCAAAAATGCGTTACGTGAACAAGTTTTGATGTTCAAACGTTCATCTCCGCAGAGCTGATACACACCATACCACTGCACAGGATTACTGTAGCACCTCGCGAGAGAACTCAAATGAAATGGCGCAACCTACTCATAAAGTGGAGCACGCACGAGAGGTAGTCAAAAAGCTTCAACACCTCGAAAAAGTAAACTTAATGTGTGTCCTGATCTTAACAGCCTTTTGGCCGCAATAATAATCTGACCCGGCTGGATTTATCGAGAGACACATGGCTAGCCATGAACTCACATGCGGAAATGTTGTGCAACGGATTCATAATGAGAAAAACAGGCCCTCGTAAATCTGTCCTAGATATCGGTTTTCTCACAAAATCATTAAGCATTAATCATGTGAGGCCGTCAGCTACCCACTGAAATGGATCACTTGTTCCAGATTAACACCAATTTATTTACTCTTCACAAGTAAAAAAAAGGTAAGACACATACACTCCTGGAAATGGAAAAAAGAACACATTGACACCGGTGTGTCAGACCCACCATACCTGCTCCGGACACTGCGAGAGGGCTGTACAAGCAATGGTCACACGCACGGCACAGCGGACACACCAGGAACCGCGGTGTTGGCCGTCGAATGGCGCTAGCTGCGCAGCATTTGTGCACCGCCGCCGTCAGTGTCAGCCAGTTTGCCGTGGCATACGGAGCTCCATCGCAGTCTTTAACACTGGTAGCATGCCGCGACAGTGTGGACGTGAACCGTATGTGCAGTTGACGGACTTTGAGAGAGGGCGTATAGTGGGCATGCGGGAGGCCGGGTGGACGTACCGCCGAATTGCTCAACACGTGGGGCGTGAGGTCTCCACAGTACATCGATGTTGTCGCCAGTGGTCGGCGGAAGGTGCACGTGCCCGTCGACCTGGGACCGGACCGCAGCGACGCACGGATGCATGCCAAGACCATAGGATCCTACGCAGTGCCATAGGGGACCGCACCGCCACTTCCCAGCAAATTAGGGACTGTTACTCCTGGGGTATCGGCGAGGACCATTCGCAACCGTCTCCATGAAGCTGGGCTACGGTCCCGCACACCGTTAGGCCGTCTTCCGCTCACGCCCCAACATCGTGCAGCCCGCCTCCAGTGGTGTCGCGACAGGCGTGAATGGAGGGACGAATGGAGACGTGTCGTCTTCAGCGATGAGAGTCGCTCTGCCTTGGTGCCAATGATGGTCGTATGCGTGTTTGGCGCCGTGCAGGTGAGCGCCACAATCAGGACTGCATACGACCGAGGCACACAGGGCCAACACCCGGCATCATGGTGTGGTAAGGGATCTCCTACACTGGCCGTACACCACTGGTGATCGTCGAGGGGACACTGAAAAGTGCACGGTACATCCAAACCGTCATCGAACCCATCGTTCTACCATTCCTAGACCGGCAAGGGAACTTGCTGTTCCAACAGGACAATGCACGTCCGCATGTATCCCGTGCCACCCAACGTGCTCTAGAAGGTGTAAGTCAACTACCCGGGCCAGCAAGATCTCCGGATCTGTCCCCCATTGAGCATGTTTGGGACTGGATGAAGCGTCGTCTCACGCGGTCTGCACGTCCAGCACGAACGCTGGTCCAACTGAGGCGCCAGGTGGAAATGGCATGGCAAGCCGTTCCACAGGACTACATCCAGCATCTCTACGATCGTCTCCATGGGAGAATAGCAGCCTGCATTGCTGCGAAAGGTGGATATACACTGTACTAGTGCCGACATTGTGCATGCTCTGTTGCCTGTGTCTATGTGCCTGTGGTTCTGTCAGTGTGATCATGTGATGTATCTGACCCCAGGAATGTGTCAATAAAGTTTCCCCTTCCTGGGACAATGAATTCACGGTGTTCTTATTTCAATTTCCAGGAGTGTATCATGAATATTAAGAATACAAAAATGTAAAAAAAATAGTGAAAAGTGAAGCGATTTAATTGAGTATCAGATCGATGTCACAAGGTCAGCAAGAAATGTGTAAGATGTGAGTAACCAACATCTCATCATGTCGTTGTCTATAAAAACTCATGAACACGTCTGGGCGTGCAATGATTACTCCGGCTGTACCAGGAAACAAGTTATACTATGCCAAATGCAACTGTCTAAACCCACTCGGTCATGGATGAACCTTCGATTACTAGACAAGGAATTAAGTCGCATTGTCTAACCACGTTCAAAAATAAAGAATCAAAACACCTAGTCATAATCCTTCCGCGATGACACACGCGCCACTCTATTCTCATTAGAATCGACGACTCAGGGTGACAAGACTCGTATCTGCAGTGGTCCACTAACGGGTAGAACTTGTCAGTGGCTGTGTGATTAGCTGATTCTGGAGAAAGAAACATTGAATCGAATCGAGGCGGAAAGAAATTTATAATACAACTTGACTAAAGGAAGCGGTCGGTTGATATTAGGCATCAAGGAACCGCCAGTTTTGTTGTGGAGAGGGACTGGGATACACTAGCAAGAGAACAAGGTCTGACATTAGTAAGCAGGTTAGTCAGTTAGCTCCATGTTCCATGCATCATTTGTACGACTAATCGTAATGATATGGAATGAATCAGTTTACATTCACATTATAAATTCATACATAAATACTCCTACATTCGGTTACGAAGTCTTTCGTGGCGGAGTCTTTGCATAAAAATTTCTCCATTAACTTCCAACATCAAATTCGGATAAGATTCCAACCTTTGGATGATATCCCCATCATCTTCGCCAGGGACTAAAGCTGACTGTTGTGAACATTTGAAGTTGCAGTGCAGTGTCACCACTGTAGAGCGGTGTAACTATCGTGGTAATGTTTTTCTATCTTACAATGACGACATCACAGTAACATCATTCTATTGCACATGGGCTTGAAGTCCCGTACCAACCTCCGGCGGTGGAAGTTCATGGTTTCCGGTAAAATGGGACACAACTGTAGAGCTAATTGGAGCGGTGGTCACACCAAGGATTCCACAGAATAAGTGGCTGTATTAAAATACAGATTATTAGTGGTGGCTGTAACAGGGCTATCATTATCCATGGACCGAATCCGAGTCCTCAAGGATGGTAAGAGGAACAGGTTAGTAGAGGCAGTGCCAGGAAGTCGTGGTGCCAATGTGTTACAATCCATTGACCGTGTCATGCAGGGCGTCCACATTGTCATAGAGGTGGCTTGCCTTCTCTCGAATAGACGTCTTTAGAGGGACCATTTTGGTCTTCTTGTGTAGGGCAACAATCCTTGTAAGTGGAGGTGCAAGCAGGCTGTACCGAAACACCTTGTTCGGCAGGCGATGGAGTGACTGCAGCCAGGAGGGACTAATCGTAGCCCACGTGGAAGAGCCATAGGTGAGGACGATGTGGGCAACCATCCATTACAATCGGAGCTTGGTGTCTAAGGTCAATTCCCTGCTGTTGAAGAGTGGGGACAATGTTTTTATCAGCTTCTGCTTCTTTTGGTGTCGTATTCCGCATGTCGATGGAACAGTAGTTTTTTACTCATCTGGACATCTATATATTTGGTATCTCGAGACCATGGGGTCTGGGCGCTTGCAACAGTGATGTTATGGTGGAGGATAAGGAGCCGATTGGGGAAGTAGACCGCCGTAGTTTTGGCAGCATTGAGGCCAATCTTGTTTGAACGAGACCAAGTGACTGTTGTGTTCACCACCCTCTGGAGACGAGCAATGAGCTTGGTGGTGTTGCGGCCAGTCGCTAGACAGCCGCATCGTCGGCGTAATTTGCCAGGTGGCACTGTGGGATGACTAGAATATCACTAAAATAAACCTTAAAGAGGAGAGGAGACAATGCAGATCCTTGAGGGGTGCATATCGACATGTGACGCATGCTCGAGCGTTTTCCTTACTGAGTAACCAAGAACCCTCTATCACGAAGGGAATCATCTACGATTGTGTTATGGATGTCTGGGATGGTCGTCTCTGTCAACACTTTGTAGACGAGATTGTCCTGCTAAATCGTGTAATGAGCATTTGGCAGGTCCAGGAAAACCGCTGGAATAGACATGGTGGAGTTAAAGTCCTTACTGAAGTTTTCTGTGACTCTAAGAACTTTTAGCTCAGTCGACACGTGGGAAGCGAAACTTTACTGTTCAAGATGGATTGTCTCAGGCGCCGCCAAAGGCTAGCAAATGCGGCGCAGGATCAAAGATTCTAAGGCCTTGTGGTATTTATAAGGCTAATCTGCCTGTTGTTGGTAGGCTAATCTGCCTGTTGGATCCTTTGAGGGCTTGGGAATAGCGATCAGTTTTACCTGCTTCGGCTGTGGCGAGAAAGGCTAGTTGTGAGACGGCAGTTCAGAGTAGGTGAGTAATACCAGTGGCTTGCACAGGAGCTGACTGGCAACACTTCCGCTAGAGAATCCGTTGGACTTCTGCTGGAGATATAAGGTGAATGACAGTAAGAGGTGGTCTTTGTCTGAAAGCAGTAATGATCACCAGAATACCATGTTCATCCTGGAGTTCATCAGGCGTAGTGTCTTGGATGAACAGTTGACTCTTGGCCTCAAATGCGTTGGCCAGATTTTTCACCACATGGTGGGCATCATACGTTAAGCCCTAGGATGGCTGGTTCTCACTGCAGAGCGCCGAAGGGCTTGGAGAACATCCTATTCTGACCATTATTGGAGGAGAAAGGCGGACAATGTCTCCTCCCATTGTTCTATTTCCCAATAAGCGAGCCAGTGGCAGAATTCATGTTGGAGATGTCTCATGTGATACTTATTCTGAGGGTCATGAAACGGCTTCCATCACCTGTGGTAGAAGTTCTTCTGCTCGCACAATAAGAGAGACAAGTCATGCAATGGGGTTACAGCCCTAGATTCAGTGGAAGTTGACACCTTCATTGCCTTCTGGATTTTCGTGATTAGATAATCAACAGCGCTAACCAGATTGGCAGGCTGAGGTTTTGCCATATGGTGGTGTTGAGTACACTTGTAAATTTGTGCCAATCCTTGATGGTCAAGGAAGAAGAGGCGTCTAAAGAGGGAGCTACATCAGTAAGGTGCAGGAACACCGTGTCGAGGTCAAACATCAGTTCGTGGAGTGTTTTCAACAAAATCTGCACCACAATGGTCTTTAAAATAGCCACTCCCTGAATTTCTGGCAAGCAGTCAGAGTGGACTAATATATGTCTCGGAACCGTAGACTGACAGCGCCAGAATATCTTAAAGTTCAACGTGGAGTCTGCCCTCAGGATTAGCGTTCTGAAAATGTCAAGCCAGATGTTTGGCATTGACATCTGTCCCTACAATGAATGTGTCAAATGATGTCAACGTGTGTAGGTCTACTTCAAGAAGTAGCAGTTAAGGGCTGAAATACGCTGCAGCAAATGTGATAGCTCCAAGGTGGAGAGAGACAGTGACTGCCACTGTGCTTGGAGAGCCTCGTGATTGTGGACAGTTGTCTTATGGAGGAACACTGCCGTGTCCTCTGCTTGGAGATGGAGCTGATCTGTGCAATAGCAAACCATGTTTTGTAGATGCAAACCATCCACTAGTTTGAGGGGGCTTCTGAGACAAGTAAAATGTCCACATGGTGGTGAGAGAGGATGGTGTTCAGCTCAGTTTTCCTTAAAATTAAAAATACAAACGACTAGATCCCAGGAGGCTGGTGGTTGTGTGGTGGGCGATTCGCCATTATAACAAAATCTGTCTTAGCCCTTCAACCTGGGTGACGATCTTTTTGAGCCTATCCTCCGACCAACAGATCTGAGATGTGCCACAAATGACAGCCCTTATGTGGGGCTGTATGAACTGAGAGATGACTTGAGGATCTCTTGCATGTCAGCCCAAAATAAAGCATCTGTCTCCACCACTGGCGGTATATCCCAGGTGGGGTGATTGACCCTGCAGCAGGCAGGAGTTATCTTTATAACTAGTTGAGAAGGTGCTATAATGGAGGGTCAGCGCACTTCAGTAAGTGGGGCTGAGGAGGCAGCAGATGGCATTGCCGTTTGGTGGTCATTGGTATTTGTCATAGGGGGACAGATTTGCAGGAGAAGACTGAACTGTAGTGTCAAAGGCAGTTGTAGGAGATGGAGTAAGGGGGTGCCGTATGTCGTAGATGTGTCAAGTGCCTGAGCATCTGTGGTTCCATGGTCGTCATGTTTACGCTTTAAGATGGAGAAACTGATGCAGTCCTGCAGAGTGTGGGTGGCCGATTCGTCCTTGGCTTCCTGTTTGGAGGGTGGGAAGACATCGTCACCTTCTGATATATAGGACAACACTTACAGAAGGTCAGATGGTGGGGTTCATGAAAGGTGCCCAAATAGGTTTTTCTGAAGTCAGGAGTTTGCAGTCCAATGCATGTGAGCCAGCATAATTGACACACAAAAGGCCATCAGCAGTAATTACTGGCTGGTATGTCACAAATATTTACACCTATGGAAGATGAATGGGCCATTGCAGCCTTCATATGATTCAATACACACTTTTGAACACAGGCGATACCTTACTTGGTAAATAAGCTTGATGCCATCTCTCCTAATAAAAGAGACAACATGGTTTGGCATAGGGATTACTCTCCAGGTCTCAGGGTCGCTGTTGTTGCACTGGTGGACCAAAGAGTCCAGAAAATTGAGACAGAGTAATTCATTCCTGACGTCTGTTTCTGTAACTTCGGAGTGAACGTCTGTGATGATTTTAGTTCTTCCGTCACCTAAATCCTAATGGGTGTAGTAATTCATTGCTCCCGACTTCACAAAGTTGAGGACTGTGAGGGAGACGTCCTTTGTGTGAAGCTGTTACTTGACATGGTCTGTCTGGTAAACCGCCTGCCAATGGTCTGTAATAAGTCACCACAGTTCAGTCTATGGCTTAATGTAATTCATGGGATTGTAAACCATGATAGGAGGGATCTACTTCTTCTTTGGTGGAAGTGGTGGATTTTGTGAAGTGGAGTATGGAGGGGGACCCATTTCCTGGTCTCTGGCACCAATATGTGTGGTTTCCCCTGGTAGGGACGCATCCAAATCCAAATCACAGCCACTGCGAAGGGCATAAGAAGATGACCATTTAGGTTTCCAGCCACAGGGAGCCGACAGGGGCAGGGTTCACTGAAGGCCAGCTGGTCCAAAAATATGGTGTACATGAAACATCACCCTGTGGTACATCCACGCGGTGGTCGGTTGGATTAGTGTTTGGTGCCGACATGAAGTGACCATCTGTGGGTGGAAAGATCTTTCGCCAGACCGCCATGTGAGTCGTCGGATGACAAGGTGGAAGATCTGTCCGTCTCGTGGAGCTGTGGATAGGGATCTCGTAAATCGGTATCACTGTCAGTGGTAGCTGGTGACTTGTGGTGGGAGGCACAATGCACTCTGTTCTTAGCCCGTTGAGTGATGTCAGTATCGGCGCCTCCACCAGCCTACAGGATGGACGTCGATTGGTCAGTGTCACATTGCTGGGAGGAGGTGTGGCGGAAGATTTGCCTAGCCGTAGAGTCCTGTCCTTGGTCCTATTTATGTTTTACCTCAGCCCGACAGACATAGCCAGGGCCCTGGCTGACAAATGGCTTAACTCCTGCAGAACGTGACACGTACGAAAAATAACAGTGCCTTAGAAGGCAAACGTCGAATCAATGGCGACTCAGACACTATGGCCAGGTCATGAGCAGAACTCGTGACCTTTATGAACGACGCACATGTACTCGCAAGTAAACACTGTCAGGGCTCCAACCTAACTGAACTGCCGTGTCATTAACTTCCAAAGTTTCCTCTTCTATACCCAGAAAACGGCATCCGATTGCCTAGATTACGACATGCTGTACGTCCATAGATTTTGCTTGCAACCTCTCTCTAGCGTTGCTTGCAGGGACATCCATCGTATCAGGCGGCGAACTGCGAGAAGTTTTTTCTCATCAAGGGCACGCTTTCGTGCACTTGTATGTGCATAGCCTATATCTCTATTGAAGTTACTTTCGCAGAGTCTAATTTCAATAGCTTCTTTAATCGCAGAGTCCCAGTAGTTCGAAGTGTGATTAACAGGGTATGTTCTGCCACCCCTGATTAATCCAAATGCTTGTGTTTAATGTAAAGTTTGTGCTCGACTCAACGATCGGCAATCTTCCGTATAGACTGGCCCACATAACTCTTGCCACACTCGTGAGGAATGTTATAAATCCTCGGCACTCTCAGGCAACATCTTTAAAATTTGTCTGGATGACATGAAGACTGATCGGATTTCTTCCCTCTTTAGCACTCTACCTATCTTTCTACTTGCATCACAGAATGGAAGTTGCGCAATGTATTGGTCCTCTTGGCTTCCTTCAACGGCGTCGCGTCTTGGTTTTCTCAACAGCGTTGATCTAATGTCACCGACAGAATAACTGTTCCTTCTGAACACTGTCTTCAGACTCTTAATCTCAGAATCAACGAGGTCCATGTTCGAAAGACTTCTGACTCTGTGTGCTAAGGTGTTCAGTATAACTTTCTTCTGAGGTGAATGGTCAACGCCCAGATACAGATCTGTATGCGTTGGTTTCCTCCATCTGATTTCCTTTCGACCATCACGTCTAACAAAGGTAACTTTCCCTTCTTCTCCACCTCAACTGTAAATTTTATGTTGATATGTATACCGTTCAAATGATCAAAGAACTGCTGCAGCTTCTCACTGCCACCATTTTAGTTCTGAATAAAGGGCTGAACTTTTGCTTCAGCTCCACAAAATCCACCAGTGGCCGAGATTATCAGTGGAGTACAATAAGCGGTTTGACATATTTCTGAGGAAGCAGCAGACGAGGTAAGGCTTACTATTAATCGGATTTTAGCAATAGCCGAGTCCCCCAAGTCCAGTCTTAGCAGAGTGTAAAAACAAGGATTGAAGTCGGGGGAGAAGAATGAAGGGGTTGTCTTAGCAGCTGGCAGGGGGAACGCTGCGTTTATCCTCAATGCTGTGGATTATCATAAGAAAGTTGGTTTATTATTGGAAGATAGTATATATGAAATTCTCAAACGGGAGCCCTCATTAGCACTTTGACGGAGGATATGAGAGCTACTTGAGAATTCTGGTTTCTCCGACGGACTTGTGAAGAATATAAGGACAGGCTGTATGGTCTGCTTAAAATACACGAAGACGGCAGCTATTTAAGACCAATTATTAATGCTATCGGCTCTCCTACATACAGGCTAGAGAAGTATCCATGCAAACTGTTGGCACCTATGGACGGTCGCTATAGACATCACATTAAAAAATCTCAAATGTTGGTTGATATCATAAAGCAGATGAGGATAGGCTCAAATGAAATCGTGGTGAGCCTTGACGTAGTCTTCCTGTTTACGAAGGTACCAATTGAAAACACATTAAAACTACTGACTCCTCATTTCTCCCTGGAAATTTTGAAATTATTTCAGCACGCTTTGACTACCGTGTACGTCTTGTACGGTGGAAATTATCATGAAATGACTGATGGAACCGCCATGGGTCCGTCACTGTCACCAGCCACAGCTAACTTTTTCATGGAAGGTTTTGAAGAACGAGTGGTGAACAGTACTCCCTTCTCGCCATCTTGTTTCTTCAGATGTTTTGACGATACATACCTGGCAGTGAGGTGACATTAGATCAACGCTGTTGAGAAAACCAAGACGCGACGCCGTTGAGGGAAGCCAAGAGGACCAACACATTGCGCAACTTCCATTCTGTGGTGCAACAACTAGCAAGAGAGGTAGAGTCCTAAAAAGGCAAGGGATCAGACCAGTCTTCAGGCCACCCAGAAAAATTAAAGAAATGTTGAGGCTTGTTAAAAATAAGCTCGGCCTGAAAGTGCCAAGGATTTATAACATCCTTGCGGGGGTGGCAAGAGTTACGTGGACCAGTCTTTACAGACAGTGATCGATAGCTGCATCGAGCATAAACGTCACATCAAATACATGCACTTGGGTAAATTAGCTGGAGCTTTCTTCATTGAATTTAGATTCCCCCTCAGAGGGCGGGAAGGCGGGCTGGCAGCAGCTTAATATGCCACTCTGCAGCCTACAGAAGAGATAAGAACATAATGAGTAAATAACAAAACAATGAAAACAGGAAATAAAACGGTGACTGTGTAAAACTGTAGCATGGCGAAAAGTTGCAGAAGTGAAAATATAAAAACAAAGGGTTGGTGATCCTGATTAAAACACATAGTAAGTAAACAGGCACAATTAAAAAACATGGCAACAGACTGGTTTCTGTTCGCAAGAGTTAAAAAACACGCCTAGCGACGGTATGGTGTCTGTTAACAACACTGAAAGGGGACACACAACCATGAACATGCACTTAAACACTGCACTATAAGGGAGACATGAAGGCTGATGGGGGGGGGGGGGGGGAATCTGGACAGATGAGGAGGAAAATAGGGGGGAGGACAGGATAAGCAAAAGGGGGGAGCCAATTCAGGGAGAGGACACATAAAGGTGGGGGGGGGGGGCAGGGTGGACGCAAGAAGGAGAAGGGAAGGCAAAGGAGGGGAAAGTAAAAGGACTCAGAGGAGAGAATGGAGTCAAAGAGAGGGTAGATGGAGAAAAACAGCGTGGAAGGGGGGGAGAGGGAGCCCAGGGAAAGGACAGAGGTAGGGAGGGGGAGGGGAGGATCGGAGTTGATATGAGGGGTAAATAGAGGGAGATAGGGCATCATCTGGCAGGGGGAGTTGATGGAAGCCACCTTTGGAAAGGTGATGGAGAGTGTAGAGGTAGGGTAGGGTGGGACACAACGGTGAAGGCGTGGCAGTGGGTGGGGATTGGAGAAGAGAGGAGCAACCAGGGGATGGGGGGATCAAGTCTGTGGGAGGTGTAGAGGACTCAGATATATTCGAGGAAAAAATAGCAGATGGGGGTCACAGAGCATCTGCATAGGGGGCAGGAAGCGTATATGGAAGGCGAGGCAGAGTGCATGGCGCACGATGATCTTGATCTGGAGGTACTTACAGAATTTGAGGGGGGGGGACGTATATACAAGAGGGACTGGAATAACAGAGGATGGGACAGATCTAGGATTTTCAGCCGGGGCAGAGCAGAGCCTGTCAAATAAGAGCAAGATGTTGATGAACAAGCGAGAATACTTGCTCACGCTTCGAACTATCGGAACTCTGGGATCAGAGAAGCTGTTGATAGTAGACTTTGCGAAAACAACTTCAGCAGAGATACCGGCTATGTACTCAGAAATGCATGGAAGCGTGTACTTGGCAGAGAAATATTCTTCGTAGTTCACAGCTTGATGTGATGAATGGCACCGCAAGCAGTGCTAGAGGGTGCAAGCAGAATCTATATATGTATAGTGCGCCACCTCTTATATGGGCTATAATGAAGTAATGCTGCCAATCCGATGCCGTTCTGTGGGTATAAAAAAGGTAATCTTGCGATTTCATGACATTCAGTTTTAGTCCACACAAAGAAGACTGGATATCATCGAAAGGTTGGAATTTTATCTGAATACTTGAGAGTAATAGCATTAGTAGAAAACCACAAAACAACAAAATATTTACTAGTTCTTCTACTGCTGAATGTTTGTTTGCATGGACTAAAATACCAGTGTCACTGTAAAAAGTCTGCTTATTCTAAGCAGGATAGTAGTGTATATTTAAGAGTAGGAGCAAGGAGGATAGCAACCTGCATTTCCTGATAATGCTGTAACTATAGGTCAGTAATTACCCAGTCGGCAGACAACGAACTTATCTCTAGGGTACTGATAAGGACTTCCAGTGTCGGCTTACACATGTGTGCTATGTATATACAGTATATACAGTCCCCTCCTTCCCCCCCCCCCCCCTCACCCCAGGGAATAATGGGCAACCGATCAAACTCATCCAGGAGAATCCCTGCCCTACGCACGCAACTATGTAAGAGTACTAGGTCATGAAGTAAATCGATACTGGTCAAGTGTGCAAGTGTGATATGAAATTGGCAGCAACATTGCATTATGGGGATATATGACTGGTGATATGGATGTCCTCTTGCCTCAACAAATTTCTGAAGAGACATGACATGAAACGTCCAGGAAGTTGAGCGGTATTTTTGGTGTGATTCTCTTGGAAAAGTAAAGTAATTCCCCGTGGTTCCAGGAATGACACTGACTTTATCACCCTCCTAGCCGAAAGCACTTAAGTGCTCAACGAAAAAATAGTCATTGTATCCACTCAAATTGTGGAAGAAGACGGGTATGTGCCATGGCAGTTGATACTTCAAGTTGCATGCGTTACAGAACTTGCCCTTTAGATGACAATGGTCTCTTCATGGAATTTCCGCTTGTCTATCCAAGGGCAACTCACAAATATGACAATCAATGCCAGATCATACAAAAAATCGTTCTCCAGTGAATTGGTCATGGGAATGTTTCTTGCGATAAATTGCATCAACTTCCTATGCGAGTTTTTCGAGCTCAGAGAATAACCATCTTGCAGAATTGTCAGCAGTGTATGATTCAAATTTGTTGAGGTTTGAGTCATATGGACATAGAATTTGGTGCAGTGCCACATAAGGTACGTGCCGTTCTGTGATGGTAGTGTGAGAGAAAGTTAGCTTTAGAGCGTGCCACATGTGCTAGAAGGCTTGCAAAGCCATTCTTTAGGACAGAGACGTCGCTCCTGACGGTAGAGTGTTTAAACTTTAAGAACTTTTAATCCTAGGTAGTCATTTCCACACTTATTAGTCGACCACAATAGTATTTCACCCAGAAGTGAGAGCGCTTTGGTCGGCATACCACCAGTTTTTATAGCGATGACGACATGCTGAACCGTACGCTATATGCATAATTGTTCTGAAGGCTCTCACAGCAGTTCGAAGTGTTTTCCTTAGACACCACTGTACTTATTAACGGTAACATCTTCGTGTGTTTCCAGTAATGGCCATGGGGGGGGGGGGGGGGCAAGTACAAAAATATTGTCGTCAGGTACTACCAGTTCCTGAGTAGAGGATTTAGTGAGGTGCCTCCCAAGACGTAGTTTCCTGGTGAAGAGTTGAGTCTTCCATCGCAATAATGTCTTTTACCACAATGTTTTGACAACTGGGCAGAAAGGCAGAATATGATTTGTATCCATATATACTGTTGCTTATCAACTATGGAGAAGAGCAATAAATCGCCTTTTCTGGGACGGTGACTAGCTAATTTTTAAAAAAAGTTGTGAAGTCCTAGTACTTTATGTTGGACTTCTTTGTTCTGCACGTGTCTCAAGATCATCTTCTGACTTGCCATCAACAACATCCAGGCTGTATACATTACCTGATTAGACTGGATTCTGCCTCTCAAATTTTGATTGGTTCTGGAGTATTATAGGGAATGAGATGTCTTTAGTTAGAGGTATTGTATGTTCTCAAATGCTCTGTATGATTTGGGTAATTCCTGTTGTAAGCCATCATGTGCAGCAATATTCATTCCTCTCATCTGGATTCTATATAAGCTGCAATATGCTCCGGAAGAGGGATGTAACTGGACTCTCTATTAAGTGGATCATAGCATCTGAGTATACACCAAGGTGGAGTACACGGCTGAGTGGCTTACTCATCTCTCTTTCCTGCGTGTCGAAAAAATGGAAGTATAAAACTCTTGGAAAACGTTCCAAACGACTGTACGATTGAATTGTTTCACTATATCACGACAGGTCTCCTCCAAATTTGGACGACGCTCTTCTTCTTCCCAGCATCACTCCCTCTTTTTGGGGAAGTGCAAGCTCACAGCATAGATCTGCTTTATTCCCAATAGCAGGATACTATGGGTCGGTAAAGATGCTGTAGAGCACCCTTAGGCTTCGAGAAAAGTCGCACGATCTCAGTAGCTTCCATTTGTTTTGTCAATAAGGGGCGTTTGAGATCATGTCCCGAAAAGCACCAGCATCCACAGAGTAATCTAGTGTGGCTGCAGGACTCACTTGATGATTTATAACAAAGTGGGCAGGAGTACTGCTACTGCTAGGTCCAGAGTGAAGTCAAAGCAATGTCGAATTATGACAACTCTGAGATGGGCCGGGGTATGAAAAGATGGGGTGCATCGGCATACAAGCTGGTATCATCAGCCTGGACCACGTTGAGCATGACGAAATAGGCTCCAGTAGTGTTCGGAAGAGTGGTGAATACATCATCGATGAACCAGTCTGGGGCAATGAATGCATAATCAGATCGTATAGCTTTGTTACAGGTGGAAGTCTGAGTCTGCACACGTGCTCCCCATACGTAAAGAAAAAAAAGTTGATAAGTATCATGCATAATAAAAGGATATATGCAGACGGCACTATTAGATCTACTTATGTTCAAAATTAACAGTGAATAAATAAGTCTATGCGCCTTTATTTGACAAATTGTCTTTTCCTGCCGATCCATCGTAATACTGTGATAATGATGACAGACTGGGCTGTGGTGGTATTAGTAGGTGCAACGAATACTTCATCAACGACCTAGGCTGGGGTGACAAGCACATCATCATCCCCACAGTTCCATCACATCTACAACAGAAGAAGAAGAAGAAGCAGAAGGAGAAGGAGAAGAAGGAAGAAGAGATATTAATCATTAGGTTGCAGCTATAACAAACACACTCACAAACATGGAAAAAAGGAAAAATAGTCTTAAATACATACCTGTAGAACCACTATTGTCAAGTTGGGGTCGCTCATGAACCATCATCATAACCACATTATGGTGCTCCACCTCTGCTGATTCTATTGCTGCTGTTGATTTTGCCAGTAGCAGGCCTCACACTGGCATGATTTTTCACGCCAAAACAACTCATATTTGTAGACAAAAACCACAATCTATTGCTCACTTGAACCAATTGAAGTTGGGTACGCCTAACCATAGTCATATAGGTTTCGACAGTGTAGCACCAGTTCACGGCTATGCGTAGGCCATGCTGTCTAACCCTACTTCCACTGGTGTTTCAAATATAGAGTTATATTTCAGTCCAGTTGCTCGTTGCTAGTCCATCACGTGAATGGTAGCAGAATGCATATCTAGTAATGAAAGTGAAGAATAATTTTCCTGTGTTGTGAAACTAGCACCATGCTGCAGCCATTATCTTCAGAGTTCTATCCATGCATCAGACGTCACTGTCGGCTCTGCACAAAGATTACCATACATATTATAAGAATATTTCTTTGCAGGTGTTCACTAGTATGGAAGCCATTGAACTTATTCGTAACATCAGACATCGCTCCGAGTCTGGTAGGTATTGCAGTACACACAATCTCCATGACAATGTAGTCGAAGGTAGTGAGAAACTCGAAAAAACCATATCACCCAACGGAACTGCATTCCAACGGTTTGAGACTTGGCAGTGCGCTGCGACCAATATCCGCAGAGTGGTATCCGTGCATCAGACGCCACTGTTCGCTCTGCTCAATGAATACCATGCATACTGTAGGACTGTGTCTTTGTAGGTGTTCGCTAGCATGGAAGATATCGATGTGATATGGAAGCTTTAGAGTGAGGTGACTATCATAGTACACACTATTTCTGCAACAATAATAATGGAAGATAGAGATTCCAAGAAACCATGTTGCCTGACATAACCGCATTCGACAGTAAATTAAAAGGCACTGACGTAATGGACGTGGAGTAAAAGAACACGATGAATTTGGCAGGAGTTCAGCATCCTGATTTACAGGAACAGGTTATATTAAACATGAACACCAATATACGATTGCTCACAGATATATTAGGGAACTCCACTGAGTATGTCTGTGTAGATACTTTCTGGATTCAACCTTAGTACATTTCGTTAAGAAGCAGGATTTGTGGGGGACGTTGACAGTGTGTGCACAGGTATACTAGGGTCAATAATAATCCACGAATGAGTAAGAATGAGCACAGTTCATACAACGATTTACGTTACATCCTTCACTTGGATGTAAAAAAAAAAAAACTCAAAGTTTAAGCCTTGCAACAAACTCTATAGTTTGGAGTGTTCTGGTGGCAGCCTGAGGAGGAAATCATTAGATTGTGGAAAAAGATCAATGATGTGAGTGCTGATTCTCGAGAGTGATATGTCCTGGGGATACATTTAGCATGTTGTTGTTGTTGTGGTGTTCAGTCCAGAGACTGGTGTGATGCAGCTCTCCATGCTACTCTATCCTGTGCAAGCTTCTTCATCTCCCAGTACCTACTGAAACCTACATCCTTCTGAATCTGTTTAGTGTATTCATCTCTTGGTCTCCCTCTACGATTTTTACCCTCCACGGTGCCCTCCAATACTAAATTGGTGATCCCCTGATGCCTCAGAATATGTCCTACCAAGCAATCCCTTCTTCTAGTCAAGTTGTGCCACAAATTTCTCTTCTCCCGAATTCTATTCAATACCTCCTCATTAGTTATGTGATCTACCCAACTAATCTTCAGCATTCTTCTGTAGCACCACATTTCGAAAGCTTCTATTCTCTTCCTGTCTAAACTATTGCATTTAGCATATCTCATCCATTTGCATGACGTGTGCATCGACTTGCCGCTATGTCTGGAGCACTCAGACCCGCAAAATGGTTCCATCCTGAAGCTGTTGCCAGCGCTGGGAGATAAGCAGCAATATATTCTGCATTACTGAAACGTCTAGCAATGTCTCAGATTGGGGATGGAACTTGTCAAAATCATCCACAGTATCTCCTTCAAGCAGAGCTGCCTGTTGGAACAGTACATCGACGTAAACACTTAATGTGTGATTTTGAAAAATGTTTATTACAAATTGATGAACAGTTCAATTTTCGAAGAAACCATTGGAAAATATTAGGAAATACAGTTAAATTCATTTAGTTTACTGTTAGTATGGTCATTATGGTGCAAGAGATTAATAGCCAGGCCAGATCTCGAGCGGCCCATCGTCAGTCAAGACTATTCTCTGGAGGTAGCCAAGGTTTCGGTGCATTTCGCAAGGTATGTTTGTATCAATATGTATGTCTTGGACATCTCCAAGCTCCACATGTACCCACACTCACTTTGAGTTTGCGATGCCAGACTTCGCAGATCCCATGTTATTTTATGTGGATACAGTTTCATCTACAGGATACAAGCCTAATATCCATATGAAGTAATTAAGAATATGAGATGCTACTCAGAGCCAGGCTAAATATGTGCATGCATCATGTGGCCTCAATGACTGTCTCGAAAGAGGATTATAAGAGGTACTTGCTCCAGGACGTTAACGCTGCTCCATTCATGGTGTACCAAGTGGTCTTTTGATCATGACGCCATAAGGTACACGCTGCACTGCAGCTAAAAGTGGATCTGTCATGTCATAACGACGAACAGAACATCTGTGGGAACAGAATCAGGACTGTCCTGTACTCAGACAATTCATTGAGTGACTGTATGGCTGGTTAATTTACTTGTAAATAGTAGATGTGTGTGCAGAATAGAAGAGTAGTTGGATTAACTGCTTGTCATTCGTGTGTGTGTCTGTGTGTGTGTTTTTGTGTGTATGTGTGTATCTGTCTGTCTGTCTGTTTGTCAGTCTGTCTGTCTTTGTGTGATTGGTTTTTCTTCGCCTGCTGCTGCTAGTCCTTGTTTCCCACATTTATTATACATAGAAAGGTGTGATTAAAATATAAATATTGTATAAAAGAGTAACAAGTATATATAGAAACAAAAATTGTAGATGTAGTATTTAAGATGTTCTTCTTTCTACTAGTTTTACTATAAGTAAGTGTATCTTATGCCATAAGCCACAAGAAAAACTTTAAAATGTATATTTATAAATAACCCAATGTACATAAGTCATCAAAAAGTATTTATTAAACATTGCATTTGTAAATAACACAATTAAAAATTGGTATTAAACCACTTAAATTATTATAAAATATTGTATTGCAAAAATGAGATGGTTAATTATAAACTATTAGTTAACTTGTTATATCATTGTTATTATTTCCAAATCTTGCCGCTATAGAATTTTTGTTAATAGTAATTTCTTTATAACAAACCTTATCCTTTCCCTATGATGCACATACCTCACCAGGGTGACAGGGCTTCGCTTGGGTGACCTTGATCAGTTACCAATGATTCCCCACGGGGAGGGTGGTGTGGTTAACATTCAATATAACTATCACAAGTGTGTAACTTAACAGCGGAAGTCCTTATCATTGACCTCGAGATAAGTTCGTTATCTGCTCCTGTATGCACACTGGATAACTACCACTTATCAGTTACAGCATTATCTTATCACTGGAGGTGCAAGTTGCCTATCCCACTTGCCCCTGGGTTTGAACATACTCCGTTAACTACTGTTGTATATTAGACAGAAGATCGGCTACATAAATGAGAAATAGTAGGGGTCCTAAGACAGCGTTGAGGAACCTCATAATTGATTGCTCACTCATCAGAAGCATCAGACCTGCTTATTTAGTCTGATTTATTAAGTACAACTTTCTGTGCTCACATGGTTACAAATGATATTATTCATTGGTTGACTATTCCATAAATTTCATAAAACCTCAGTTTACGAGGGTCAATACCCTGTGTAACACAGACAATACCTTAGATAGGTTACAGAAAATACCGAGAGGCGATATAATGTTATATAGTTGTAAAATTGGGTGACTGAATGTACAGATCCCATCGTCAGTTGAGCAATTCATGTGAAATCTAAAGTCTGATTTACTAAATATGTTATTGCCGGTCAGGAAAGATACTTTTTTAGAACACACCATCTTCTGAAAAACTTTGGAAAACAACAATAATGAAACAGGTTCGTAGAAAAAACAGCAAATTCAACTGAGTTTTTATTTTTGATGAAAGATATAATTTTCTTAATTTCAGTAGGAGAATTTGGAGACACCCATACAACTGACTTTTATGAACGTTCCTTTCCAGTGCACTACTTTGTTATTTTTTCTTGAACTTTTTGTCCCTATATTTTCTACTGCAATTAAGAAATGACTATTAAAGATACCTGCTGCCTGTGATTAACTATTTACAGCCCTTTGATTTAAATTAATAGTGATGTTATCGTGTTCTGTGGTCTGTTGTCCTGTCCCTCGTTTCACTGTGTTCCACAGAGATTTAATTGCCTTGACAGAACTACTGGTTTCTGATTAATGTGCATGTTCTTTGATTTTTAATAAGATTTACTGGTAATTTTGAGTAGTTTCTGTAGTGTGAGACTACTGCAGCATCTGTATTTGTCCTTGCCAACAGATACATTTCCATTTTTCTCCCGTAAGATACTTTGACCCACTAGTTATCAATGGCTTTTTACGTGGCTGTTTAATGCTCTTTCTGATCAGCTTAAACAGAAAGCTATTTTCTAATAAAATTATGAACTCATCGTCGAATGGATTAAAATTTATGTCGGCGTTTGGTAGATTATATATTTCACCCCAGGTCTTGTCTTTTATAGTGTTCTTATAAACGATTATCGTGGAGTTGTTAATTATTCTAACTGATTCTTACCGAGGAGTATCTATACTCTAAGGCCCTACCTTCTTTATGGTAACTAATTGTGCACATAACCAGAGAGAGCACTCCTTGCTAGCTATACAATTATGTACTACTTTGAGCTTCATCAAAGGAAACATCATCGATTAGAGTCCTACTGTCTTCATCCCCCTGTGTTTGAAATTCGATTATTCAAATCTCTTATTTTTAAGTTCAGGTTCGAATAGAGGTAGGCTGCTGTAGAGTCCTTCACAGGACAGACTATCAGCCGAATTGAATCAAATAAATCTTCGGACTGAGAACCGCTGAAGAAAATAACAACGCAGGTCACAATCCAACCGGAAAAAAAGAAGAAGAGGTCGAGTAGATTCTGGCATGGTGTATAGGATATCTCGCGGAATATCTCTCTAGGAATTGAATTCCATCTAGACCAGTGGCTCAAAGTAACAGACCGGTACGCAACTGGTGATAAATTTCCGCAGTAGTATTGTACTGTCTGATACGTGGCTTGAGAGGACAGGGGAGAAGTGCAAGGTGGCTGCCACTCCGCAGCGCGGGGGGCTGCCGCTAACAGCGGTGTGCCTCCGGCGGCTGGCTGCCTCTGCCTTTCCCTGATTTATCGCAGGCGGTAACACGACGCCCGCTGCTTTCGAAGCCTCCGGCCCGGGCCTGTGATTTACTGGTGGGGCGCTGCGGCACGCGACAGCCCTCTGCCGGACTCCACTAAAAGCACCGCCAGACAGCGATCTGTTTCCAGCCCCAATTTCTTGCAAACTTCACCCGCCCATGTCGTTACCGGCTAACAGAAGCGAGGGTCCCATACTAGAAGTTGCACGCTCCCTGCCGGCTGTCAGCTCCACTTTTAGAGACTCGGACTCCATGGACTAGGTTCAAATATTTTTGGTCTTGTTTATTCTGTCGAAACCTTTCTGATATCCAACAAAGAAGTCATGAGCGCACTTGTATCAAGGCTGTTCGGACAGTACGTTCAACTACTTAAAAAAAATCCTGCAGTACATTAACAGTTTTTTACTATCTTCAACTAGCCGAGTGCTCTTCGTTCCCTGGGTATATATTTATCCCAATCTTCTATTAGTCCATCCTCTCCTTCGCCCTCTCTCTGTTTGCCCCTCCTTCATCCCCTCTCCGTGCATCTCCTCCACTCTCTCTCTCTCTCTGTCTCTCTCTCTCTCTCTCTCTCTCTCTCTCTCTCTCACTCTGCCCACCTCCTTCATCCCCTATTCTCTGTCCATCTTCGCCTCTCCCTCTCTCTGTCCATCTCTTTCCCCTCCCCCCTCTACCTATCAATCAACCCCTTCCCCCTTCTCCCTCCACGCTGTCACGAATACCCCAATAGGAGGCTGGTGGTGCTTAATCACAAACTATTTCTTTCCAGATTTTAAGTAACTTGTGTACCAAATTTTGTTGACATCATCGCAGTGCTTTAGAATAAGGTTTTTACCCATAGCTGCGTCCAGGTACACATATGTCAAATATATTTCACATAACATATTTCACAGGTATTTGTACACTTATTTCAGATATATCTCTAGCGAATTTCACCCTCACTTTTGATTTTCACGCAGCTCAATGTTTATGATGTTGTCTCTCGTGACCGATGTGCCGTACAGTTACATAATTTTGTAGGTACATCTAAAGGTACATTTGGCTATTGCCCACGAAGACTATTGTGAACAAAGTTCGTAGCAAGAAAGTGCTAAATTTAAACATCATATAGGATACGGCAGTTTTTCATGCATCTCCTTATTTGACGTCGTATCTCCTAATCATGTATTGCACAATAATATATATTTGTAGGTACATTTGCGAGGTGCCGGGGCTAGCAGTGTATTTAACACTAAATTCTAGAATCTACATATGTAAATGATGCTCTAAACCCCCCCCCCCCCCTATTCTAACTCCGACTTTTGTTGTTGCACAAGGATTAAAAAATATACGCGAACTGACTGTAATCAACCCTGCAAGTGGAGTAGAAAAGAGTTTGGCACCTGCAATAATTTAATTTGATAAATAAGTTAAATAAACGAAGGTTTCATCAACATAGTGAGGAATGATAGGTTTGCTCTACCGATTAACAGAATGAAAGTTCTGTCCAAAATAACAATATGATTTATTAAGACTAAACACAAAATACTAAACCAAAATACATGAAACATTTACAATACATCAAATTGGCTCAAATTGGATACTCATACAAACACTGTAAAGGTGAAGTTGTCCCTAAACTAGATTGTGAGGTTTAAGACGAAGTGGTATGTGGAGCCAATTCCTTGCTACTCAAATCATAAGAGAGACACACAACTAACCCAACATTAATTGCTGGTATTCAAGACAGAACAAAGTTAGAAAAAGACGAACAGGCGCGCTCTGCTGAGCTCTGATTATCACCTAGGAAAATCCCTATCTGCCGGTGCTGCGGACATACATTACCAAACTGTCTTCTTAACTGCCAGAACACGATCTGGCATACCGTAGGCGATGGCTGGTTGCTTCGACGTCCTCGACCGAAAGGCGAGAGCCCACTACCCACAAGAGCACCCGTACAGGCCGAACACAGAACATTCCCGCCCCCACAACAGTGGCCGTGGTTAAACGTTCCAATCAGCAACTCGAAAACCGGCGGAAAATTCCACCCCATTGCCAGAGCACTACCATTCCACAATGGAGATTCTTGGCGCCAATTTCTGCGCTGATTTTGCTATGTCACGGAGCTATGCCCTGAGCAAGCCAATCACAGTTACCATTTTGCAGAAAGCGCGGGAATTTTCCCGCCACAACTGCCTGGGTACACAAGTCATTCCCACACCTCGCTGGTAGCCCACCAGAAAGTGTTTTCGCTAAGTTTCTGCGAAGTAACGGAACCTCTAGCCCAGCCGCTACTTCAGGCCCCAGCGGGCGTGTCTCTTGACAATGTCGGCGTCTGGAAAGCATTCACTCGACTGCCTCACACACACGTCGGCTTAACCCTCTCGAGATCAGTGGCGCCCGCCTGTCACTGGACCACCTGGGTGACGAGAGACGCTGTGTGGGAAGTCCGCGTGTGAAGGAATAGCAACTTTCCACTGCATGCAATTAGAGAGGAGAATCGTAAGATAGAAATATGAGAGGGGGCTCATGCCACCTCTCATTGCCCCTACGCCATTTTAGATTGTAATTGGTCAGCGGTTGGCTCACTTAGGAGCAAGGTAGTGAGTCAATCGCCCAAGAACAATCTTACAAACTGACTCCACATGCCGCACTCTATAAAAGAATCACTGCAACCGAAAAATGCAGGTCATAGAGGGAGGAGTATTTATGATGTAGCCAACTTCACCTTCTTAATATGGATCACTAACACTCACATCACACATCCATACCCAGGGAGCCCCTTCCAAACACCGATTCACCCAGACATTCACGCTCTAAATATGGCCCGGGCATGTGAGCCAAATATGGAGCAGTTTATTCTTCACAATCAGAGTTGGAATGCTCTGCAATTAAATGCCCAAGATTTTACAACAATTTGAATCATGAAACTAACGTGAACTCACTCACACATGATACTATTTAAGTTAACAATCTCTTTGTGAGCTTTCAGAATCTAGTTACAACCTCCAATTCATTCTGTCTCCCTGCAGCAAGAATAACCTTTACAAAATGTTCCCTGAACTGATGGTCCATTCACAATGACGGTGGTGGTATCTGCTTCAGTTTATGGGGACTTCAGGCACACTCTTTGCATACACACAACAATGAATACAAAATACAAAAGAAACATGGTGTGGAGAACAATACAGTAATTTGTAATAAGAATTACAGTGTAAAACACAAACACATACAAGGTATAACATACATTACAAAAACAACACTAGAGAAAGAAATTTAAGAAAAAAAACAAGGTTCATGGGGCATCAAGTTGTGCGTGCACATTGCACAAAGTTCATGACTGTGCTGAGAATGAGGCACTAAATCACATTGTTAGAAATATTCGAAGCACTTCACAAATTCCACAGTACTGACATCACATAGGGCTAAACGTCGGGTGTTGTTGCTACGTTGTTGCAACGGCAATAGGGTGTTCTGGTGCATCTACAGTACTCTGTTGAGATTGCACCAAGACCTACGCATATGATCACGGCAGCACGGTAGGAAGACACAGTGATAGGCTCTCCTCACGTCGATTAATTGTCTCTGAGGTCTATTTGTTGGGATACATCACTAGTCTAGGTCTCTTCTCTCACTGGACAGTACTTTACGTTTCCCAATATTGCAGTTCGACGAGGGATGATGGCACGTGGAGTGACTCCACAAGTGTGTGAGGTCATCCATACAGGATCGAACTAGGAGCAACGATTGCTAAAACTGCTCTCTAATAGAGAGGAGAAGTTAGAAATGAGACTATACATTTGTTAGTGTGGCACGATACTGCTTTGTGTATGCAGATCGGCCAATGCTAGTGAGTTGTAAAAACCCAAACAGGTGAGTATAGAGCGTCCCTTTCTGTCCTGAGGCACATGAGGTGCAGGTTCTGACACGATATGTGATCTTCTTCGTGTACTCACGACAACGTGGTCTGCCGCAGGGAATCCCTCCAAACAGCTGCCGCATCCGGAGAGCTAGCAGGCTGTTGCGTATGGGTTGCATGTCAGGGTCAATGGCCAGCCTCACTTTCGCTTGTGGCCCGGCGAGGATCCCGCCTAATCCCTCAGGTATACGGCCCGGTGACTCAGCTTGCAGGACCGGACGCTCGCCGTCTAGCAGGTAGCCGAAGACCTCTTGTTTTTGCGCTGGCTGGCCTCTGCATTGCCACGATACCCATCATCTGCACAGTTCTGACAAAAATCTTATGCCTAACTTTTTCCCATGACCTTCTATGTTATAATAAATTTACATTTCAGACACTCTTATTTTACTTTTATAGTTATTTATCTGTAGCTATCATTATAACATCTAATCTAGACATGGAAATAATTTATTTATATATATGTGTAGAGACCGATCTCAGTACTGTACATGGTGTGTGATAACTGATGCTATGTAATGGATGAACAACTAAATGTGCGGGCCCGCACCAATATTACTATTACTTATATAGATCGACAGTAGACATGCTCAAGAATTAACTACCATATGCCAACGATCTACATTCTATGTCTTCGGAATAAATTATGTTATTATGCAGGCTGAAGTTTTACTGAGCTATAAAGAACATGCAACTATTCTACGTTCGCTCGCCGGTCGTCCCTCCATCTCGGGTCTGTGATTTGATGACCCGAAAAATAACATCCCAACAGGCGCGCGCCAAACACTTGTGATAGAAAACCCCCACAATATTAATCTAGTTATTGTTAAATCCTACAGTTTGACTTATCCTAGTATATCGTACCCTTTTTTTTATTTATTTTTTTTTGTTTACCTTATACAATACTCTTATGTAATTCCTGTTACGTTGAGATGTCTCGCTGCTCGCCGCTATTGACGACAGTGGTGTGCGCGCCGTACGACATGGCCTCCGAGTTCTCACTACGCCTCACTGAAACTCCAGAGACTGGGTTAGCCACGGCTATACACGACAATAAATTTATAGTTGCAACTTCCTTCTCTATGTGATGCGGTTTTCGCGATCAAAGCACACCTTTCCAGAGGCAATGTAATATGACCAAGCCAGGACTGGTTCCTGTTGAGGATTCAGTCGCCCAACACACGCCAGCTACACAGTATGTCACGAATATCCAAGTATAAGTCCCTGGTTATTCATCTGTGACAGTAACGAGCAGCACGCTAAATCCCCAACCAGCAAATTGGCATGGTAGGCTTTATGCCCGCATTTCTCTCGTCTAGGGCACCATTGGAGTCAAACGCTCACAGGTTCACCCCGACATGCAAGACAACGATGTTGGCGCAGCTCTGCAAAAATCTATACTGCCCATATTCATCCTCGAAATCACGCAATATACCACAATCTTGCAGTGCACTGACGCGTGCCTGCAAGCATTGGTATGAACGTCTCACGAACTGGTTGTGTCCGCTATGGAGCGTATCACGACTTCTCAGAACGCTTCTAAGAGCACGTTCTTGTATGCGCCCGTTTGTGCGACATCTCGTCACTCATCTTTATCCCTTAACATGGACACCAGATAGGAAAGGACAAAAACATTGCTCATGGAAAGGTAGTGCCTCTTATCGCAACGACAGAGGAGATCCCGAACATAGACAAAAAAGTTAACAGCAGTAAATTCTTATGCGAGAAAACGCAGCGTGTTAATACTCTAACAATTTTAATCTAATAATGCAACGATTATTGTTCCCCAAAGAAAGGTTCATATCTTTGTCTATTCTACTTTGTACACCACTTAAACTACAATTATTCCACGAACTTCTTTGTGTGAGAGAAGTGGTGGAGTCCTATGGACTAGCGTCAATCCCTTCTTAGACTCCCCCTCCTCTGACGTGCATTAGGATTTGGAGGTCTAATTTCAATCTCCTGTTCTCCTGTTGTCCTTGATTTCGCTCTCTCCAATTACGGTCGCTTTGCCGTTCGTCATTCCCCCTGTCCCAGATTGCTTGTCTAGATTGAACCTGTTCCCAGACGTTCTGGTTTCTGTGTCTCTGGTTTCCATAACCTTGAATAGCGTAACCTTGATTTCCGTAACCCTGGTTTCCTAATTGACCAGTGCGATTATGCGATCTGTTGTCGTCTTCCCTTGCTGGCCCGTGGTATTTGTTATTTTGCGCCTTCTTTCTGTCCTTTGCGTCTTGTTTATCGAAGACTACTTCGAGTTCGCGAAGTAGACTCTTGAATGCATCTATGTCAGATCCACACTTCCCGACAAGAGTCTGTTGATACCTAACTGGCAATTTGGAAAAGCAAAATTTAATGATTTCTCCGTTGCTATATGGACTATCTAAAAACTGATTCCTTTGACCAGTAGGTCCGCAGGAATGCACCAAATTCCTGATAAGTCCGACACGTCGCTGCCACGCCCCGCATCTTTTCCGCTGCTTGGCCTTCGATGTGTCCGCACATGAATTCTAATTTTGCCTGGGTTGGCCATGATGCCGGTAATGAATTTGTAAACTGCATCACCCAGCTCTTCAGATGCATCGACCCTCCATTTTCTTTGAACTTCTGGAATTTTAGTATCGACAGGAAGTGATTGTGATCAAAATCCTGTCTGATCCTCGCACTGGTGTTGTCACTCGTTTCCGATACTTGCACGTCTGCTGAGTGTCCTGTTATATCTTGCTGATAACTGTGATGTGCTACGTCTGTATCACAGTGGAGGTGGCATTCAGCAGTCACTCTTCTAAGTGGGCTGCAATTATTGGAGCTATTACTCGCTGTTTCTGCGTGTGCATTGTTCGTTCCGCACGCTGTCACTGGGATAGAGCACGGCGGGCTTTTCCTCGGAGACACAATCCTGTGTACTCCATCATTGGTATCCGAACGCGCAGTGCTCGTGTGCCCGTTTCGCTCTAGTTTTGCTATCCGACTCTCTACTTCTTTCATTCGTTTCATGATGTTCGTAACCGCAATATTACCTTGAGTCTTTAAGGCCGCTAGGGATTTGGAGTGGACTTGTGTCGCACGTCGCAACTTCTGGACAGCCCTGAAATGACAGAGGTGGTAGCCGCTTTCATGACAGACTTGAGTGTAATACAAGAAGAGTGATAAAATATTATGTCGGAACCATAAAGTTCGAAGCTGGGATCTTTTTGCCACGGATTCAAACATTCGACTCGAGTCATCTCCAACAGTTAAGAACACAGCCTACAGAGTATCGATGTCTTCATCGCCAAGCCCAGAGTGGAAATCTTTCTTTCTAAATCAGTAAATAACTGACTGTTCTCTTCTTCTTCTTTAAAGTTACATTTGTCTTCCAATAGCGCGATTGTTTCCTTAGTAAAACATCCTTCCAAAAGGAGGTGAAATGTCAAAATAGCAATGATCTCTGTTTCCTCCCTCCTTTTCTTTAAACATCCCAGTACACGTTTCGTTCTCCTGATGTCACTTCTTCTGTCTCATCAGTCAGTGTCCTCTCAACCGTCAGTTAGCCTCGCATTGCAGGTCCTGGGGAAAGCTAAAAAATTGTTCTCAAGGCTATCTGCCCACTCTGCGGCTCCCTCTTGACCTGTGGTATGTCAGAGTTGTTTTTCCATTTTTGTGGAGTGCCAGGAGATGTTTAATTGCTGAAAGCAATGTTATTAACGTGGTCTGAGCACCTCACTGACAGAGTTCCGTTACATGGGACAAATGCTTTCAGCTCTACCGTTCAAAGATGATATGTGGAATAAATCGCATAGTAGGTCACTGCTAGCATGATGCTGCTTGAGGGGAGTTCCCCAAGACAGAAACTATCTACTTCAGTTACGCTACAAGATAAACCACTTCTAACAGCAAAAAAAAAAAAAAAAAAAGCCACGGCCAACTTTGTTTAGCCTATCCTTTTTTAACACTGTTATGTCCTTCGCAAAAATTTCAGTGCCTATAACGATTTGAGCGTCAATGCTTTCTATTAGCGCTTGGAGCTCTGGTACTTTCCCAACACAGCTACGACAATTTACTACTGCTGTATCGATGGTTCCTAGATCTATGTTCTTCCTGTGTTCGGCCTGCATACTTTGAAACGGAAGCCTTTTCTGTGCTTTCTCAAGAGCCTGTAACTTAAGAAACCGCCCAGTCCACGCCACACACCCTTTGCTACTCGTGCAGCCGCCTCTTGCGTGGACTACTGACCTGTTTAGTGGAACCCGAGACCCAACCACCCAATGGTGCAAGTCGAGGAATCTGCAGCCTACATGGTCGCAGAATCGTCTGAGCCTCTGATTCAGACTCTCCACTCGACTCTGTACTAGAGGTCCGCAATCAGTCCTGTCGACTAAGCTGCAAATGGTGAGCTCTGCTTTTACCTCGCAAGCAAGACTGGCAGCGTTGGCCACTTCTGTTAGCCACTCGAAACCAGAGGCAATCTCTTACAGCCCAAAGCGACACACATCATTGGTACCGACGTGAGCCACCACCTTAGTTGGCTGCATCTACATCGCTTCTGGAAGAACCCATCCCACGTCTGGTATGACTCCACCCATTTACACACGGAGTGCACTTTAGCTTATTTCCCTCCTTCGCGGTCATATCCCTAAGGGGCCCCATATCGCGGTTTACATTGGAGCTCCCAGCTACCGATTTCTGCGGTTATTTCCCTCAGTATTGTTTGTCTGTAAGCACTTTCAACTCTACCCAAACGCCGCTGCTCTCGGTCGTTAAGTGAAGGCCGTCGACCACTACATTGTCCGTGGTGAGAGGTAATGTCTGAAATTCTCAGCACACTCTTGACACTGCGGATCTCGGAATATTGAATTTCCTAGAGATTTCCGAAATGGAATGACCCACACATCTAGCTCCAACAACCATTCCACGTTCAAAGTTTGTTCATTCCCGTCTTGCGGCCATTGTTACGTCAGACACCTTTGCACATGAAACACCTGAGTAGCAACGACATCTCCTCCAATGCACTGCCCTTTTGTACCTTGTGTACGCGATACTACCGCCATCTGTATGTGTGCACATCGCTATCCCATGATTTTTGTCACCTCAGTGTGTACCACCTTGCTGGGCCGCCCGAATTGCCACACGCGCCAGTCAGTCCGCACGTTATTCGTTCGTTCCTTTCGTCAGTCGACTCGACTGAATCGAGTTATCGAGTAGTTGTACTTTACTACGTAGGACGCGCGTCCGCGTCATCGTATTTTATGCGTTTCTGTCTGTCACATAGATAGCTACAGTAGAAAGAAGTTTTTCAACGTTGCTGCGTACAAAGGCAAGGCTGAGGTCGACAATGAAAGAGGATCGAGATAATGGCTTAGCTCTGTTGAACACTCAGTCTGACATTGATTGTCCTATTGACGATGTAATTAAGCAATTTGCCAGGAAGAATAGGGGTATAGAATTCATCATTTAAGGAGAAGAACCACAATTGTAATGAGAAAAATATCTTTGAAGGAGGGGGGAAAATAATTGCTTTGTGACCTCTCATAGGTGGCACTTCTAACGTCTGTCTGACTGGACGACCAGTAAATTTTGGCGGTTTTTGCCGCAGACACCTCAAGGAAGCGTTGTTTCTAAAGTACTCTTGGCCGGGACACGAAGAAAAGCAGTACACTTGGCTTCTGAATGCAAACTTGGTGGTCTTACAGCAATTTCTTCGACTTCTGCTTTTCGTGCTAGCTGCTTTTTCGAGACTTCTAGTTCCACATTGGTTCTTAGTCAGTACCTATAGCGCAAATGCCTTTTGTAGTTCCTGAAGCAGCATACCATCTTCTCGCCTCTCGATGTCGGTAAGTTCTGGCAATAAACAGGGCGATGTTGGTGATAAGGCAGGAGAAGGAGCGTTTTCAGTTTAAGCATGGGAATCTCGTTTTAAATCACTCTCTGGCAGTCGATGACTTCACTATGACTCAGTTATTTAGGTTCCTTAATTTATTTTCCTAATCCCATCATAATGACACAATCAATATTTCAGTTGTAAATCTGTGTACCTGATTCAGTTAAATTTCACTGTGGGTTGTTATCAGGCTGTTTTCTGCCCTTCACTAGGACTTTGCCGCTCTATTTCTGTTAACTATTTGACTGCACGGACTTAATGTTCCTACTTCTGCTCATCTCCAATATGTGAGAGAATTAGGAATTTCCTTTTGTCTATCATGTGCTGTCTCCCTGTGTAAGATTTTGCTATCGATCTTTCAATTCAGTATTTAGAGATGAAATACTTAATCCCCGTTATTACCAGATAAGAACCACACTGGTGATTCAGATCCAACACCTTTCGATCCATATACATTCTGTGCAGTTCATCAAATAGATCTGAGTTGGAGGGGGTGATCTGTGTACGTATCTAGAAGTTTCATTAGATTCAAATCAGAGGCACTGTTTATGTTTAGCCGTAGCCCAGTGATATCCTACATGGTGTACGGGAAAGTAACGTGGTTGAGTGACTGTATAAGGATACAGGATACAGAGTTACTATTTGATACGCTAAATTGTAGCTTACTGTAAATGTAGAAAAAAATAAGCTAATGCCGATCAGTAGGAAAAACAATCCCATAATGTTCGAATACAGTATCAGCGGTATGATGCTTGACACAGTTAAGTCTGTTAAATATGGAGGCATAACCTTGCAAAGTGACGTGGAATTGAACGAGCACGTAGATCGAAGACTGTCTTCATTTCAAGCTAACGACGTGTCACCTACGAGTTGTAGACAGCAGCGACGGATCAATCAAATGTGGAATCACTGTAGGTACGTCTTAATTGGACTGCCAATTGATCGTCAACAATCTTAAGGAATAACTCCCAACGTCCACTAACAGATAAGTATGTCAGATACAAGTGGTCTAAAAACAACACATTTATTACAATTTTACTTTCTTCTAAGAACAGATTGTTTACAAAATTGCAGAAATTAATTTCTTTCTTACTGTCTATCTCTCACTCGTCTTTTTCCCAGTTATGTCAGACCGTGTTGCCTCTAAGCGTATTTACGAGGTTTTTTGGCTCCAGCGACGGTTTTCCTGGCTCTTTTTCATTTGTAGCGCAACACATTTCTGAGTGGTTCTTGTATCTTTAAACATTGTGTAACTTTAATGCGTACAGGCTCGTTGTGCTGTTATTTACGTTTCTTGTATGGAATTAACTTCCATTTCACGCATAAATATTAAAAGAAACCCTTGCACCCTTCCCTTCCGTCCTCACCCCTCCGCCTCCGCGAATCTCTCTCTCTCTCTCTCTCTCTCTCTCTCTCTCTCTCTCTCCTTGCTACGTTTTCTCCATATCCTACCGGTCTTCCTGTAGTTCTCCGTGTTCTCTTTCTTTTTCTTATATCCGCTCTAGCTACATCACCTGTTCCCCTGTCCCACGATAGCTGAGTTAATGAGGCATGAAAAAGAGGAAGAATGGTGTTGCTGACGGATAATTAATGTGCCCTGTGCTAATGGCCGGCTCCTTGCCGTCGTGGTGCAAGAGTCTTAGTTGGGAGCTACTTCTGCTTGTAGGCAGGTCGCATTTACAGTTAGGGCGTAAGTTTAAACGGTGCTGTGCGACAAACAGGTAATATTTCTGAAAGTACACGTACTGGTGAAATAGTCACTTACCGCGAGGAGGCAGATTAGACAGACAATAGAGATAGCCAAGCAACTCGCCAACGTGAACAGATAAGACGGGGATAGACATCCAGCGTCTTGGCTGCCAGCAGTAACAGCACTACGGGACGACAGCTGCTGTAAAGCAACCCACGCGCGCGCGTGAGACAACAGCGGCCGTAGGTACGCAAAATACTGGTAGGAAGCAAGTAAACAGCGGTACGTCACAACAAAAGACGTGTAACAACCCTCTTCCTCATCGTCAACATCCTATGAGACCACGAGAATAGTTTCTTCCACTAAGATAAGAACTAAAGATCTTCTCATTCAGCAGTCAGAAAAAACACCACGAGGAAGGTTATTTGCAACTTTGGCCGAACGTCGGAGAATCCTATGTATTAACAAAGCGGTCACATATTTTCAAGAATTTTATTGAGAATACTAATCGAGTTAGTACGTCACACTGCAAGTGAGCTAACATGGCAGAGCAAAACCCAGAGTTTTAGATATTAATTCTTGCTATGGTTTATTTACCTGTCAAAAATACTTACGTACAGGTACATAGCTCCACGATTTCCTAAAAAACGAAGTCCATAGGAAACGCTCAAATGCCCATTAAAAGCAGATATTCCAGTTGTGGTGATTTACGTAACTACTGTGAGAGAAGGAAACTGTTTGTGACCTAACATAGTGGCGTAAAAAATTTCATAAACACTTCCCGTCAATATATTTCAAAATTTTATTGCTGCACATAAGTGTGCTGCAGTTTTTAAAACTGGAGTTACCAGACAATTACCTCTCACGCAACGACAAAATATAAACAAGGAGGATATACACTCCTGGAAATTGAAATAAGAACACCGTGAATTCATTGTCCCCGGAAGTGGAAACTTTATTGACACATTCCTGGGGTCAGATACATCACATGATCACACTGACAGAACCACAGGCACATAGACACAGGCAACAGAGCATGCACAATGTCGGCACTAGTACAGTGTATATCCACCTTTCGCAGCAATGCAGGCTGCTATTCTCCCATGGAGACGATCGTAGAGATGCTGGATGTAGTCCTGTGGAACGGCTTGCCATGCCATTTCCACCTGGCGCCTCAGTTGGACCAGCGTTCGTGCTGGACGTGCAGACCGCGTGAAACGACGCTTCATCCAGTCCCAAACATGCTCAATGGGGGACAGATCCGGAGGTCTTGCTGGCCAGGGTAGTTGACTTACATCTTCTAGAGCACGTTGGGTGGCACGGGATACATGCGGACGTGCATTGTCCTGTTGGAACAGCAAGTTCCCTTGCCGGTCTAGGAATGGTAGAACGATGGGTTCGATGACGGTTTGGATGTACCGTGCACTATTCAGTGTCCCCTCGACGATCACCAGTGGTGTACGGCCAGTGTAGGAGATCGCTCCCCACACCATGATGCCGGGTGTTGGCCCTGTGTGCCTCGTTCGTATGCAGTCCTGATTGTGGCGCCCACCTGCACGGCGCCAAACACGCATACGACCATCATTGGCACCAAGGCAGAAGCGACTCTCATCGCTGAAGACGACACGTCTCCATTCGTCCCTCCATTCACGCCTGTCGCGACACCACTGGAGGCGGGCTGCACGATGTTGGGACGTGAGCGAAAGACGGCCTAACGGTGTGCGGGACCGTAGCCCAGCTTCATGGAGACGGTTGCGAATGGTCCTCGCCGATACCCCAGGAGCAACAGTGTCCCTAATTTGCTGGGAAGTGGCGGTGCGGTCCCCTACGGCACTGCGTAGGATCCTACGGTCTTGGCGTGCATCCGTGCGTCGCTGCGGTCCGGTCCCAGGTCGACGGGCACGTGCACCTTCCGCCGACCACTGGCGACAACATCGATGTACTGTGGAGACCTTACGCACCACGTGTTGAGCAATTCGGCGGTACGTCCACCCGGCCTCCCGCATGCCCACTATACGCCCTCGCTCAAAGTCCGTCAACTGCACATACGGTTCACGTCCACGCTGTCGCGGCATGCTACCAGTGTTAAAGACTGCGATGGAGCTCCGTATGCCACGGCAAACTGGCTGACACTGACGGCGGCGGTGAACAAATGCTGCGCAGCTAGCGCCATTCGACGGCCAACACCGCGGTTCCTGGTGTGTCCGCTGTGCCGTGGGTGTGATCATTGCTTGTACAGCCCTCTCGCAGTGTCCGGAGCAAGTATGGTGGGTGTGACACACCGGTGTCAATGTGTTCTTTTTTCCATTTCCAGGAGTGTAGAATTAATTATTAAATCACTCAAGTTGTAAGACGCAACTACATAGGGGGAAGGAAGCAGTGTTGTACTTTGGAATACTTCAGAGTTTCACCTCTAGCGAGCCCTATAATAGAATTTTCATATTTTCTTATTCCATTTTCAAATAACCCATTCACTTTGTACGTGTTGCAGTTGTTTTCTGAAACTGAAAATGTTACTCCAGGGAATTAAGATTTCTCCAACTGTTAAAACATATTCCAATGTATGATATGATAATGTACCTAGGAACAATTTTTTATTGAGATTTCAAAGCGCTGAAATCGATACAACCTTGTCAGTATTGTACTTAACCGCCTATGTGTAACATTACTACTCGACTATACACCAATAATCAGTAAATGAAACCAAATTAATCAGAAGTATTTTCAAAAACCAGTCATAAGTTAAATATAGTTTGAAACAGAAGTAATCGGAAATTAACACATATTTCCATATTCTAAACAGATAAAATTGTTAACACATTAACGAAATTCAGTTAATTTTCAAATATAACACGTTGCATGGTGAAAGACCATCTGTTTCAAGGTACAAGATGGTACACGACCGAAGAAATATGACTCGGTCGTCCACGCGTGTTATAACTAACATTGAAAGTACATAGTTCACTTGCCATAAAATTCTGTAACCAAAGAATAAACAACATATTACAAATGCCGTTAATATATATTGACAAGTCACATTAATGTGATCACCGCTCAAAGGTTTGTATAGCTACCTTTTGCAGCGTCGACAGCTGCTTGAACTACAGGGGGTAAGTCAATGAGGTTCTGCAGAGTGCCGACGGGCGTGAGGAGCCATGCTGACTGTAGTGCTTGGCTGGCTGCGCAAGGTTTCTCGGTTGAGGTTCCATGGAGCGAACAGCCCGATCTAGACCATTCCATAGATTCTCGATTGAGTTTATGTCCGGGAAGTACAGTAAACTCATTACGGTGCTCTTCAAACCATACAGGTACACTGCGACCTGTACGACACGCTGCATTGTCGTGCTGGTAGATCTCATCGTGCCGAACAAAAACAAACAGTACGTAGGTGTGGACATGATCCCGAAGGATAGTTGCATACTTGTGTGTACCCACTGTGCCTTCTAGAACGACGAGATCACGTGGGAAATAACCCGAAAAAATTGCCCAGGCCGTAACGCTCCCTATTCCGGCCAGGGCCCTTCTAACAATTGTCACAGGGTGTTTGCTTTCAAACGTTTCACGCCGATGGAGCATAAAACATTATTCATCGGAAAAGACCATCTGTCGTCACTTGGCGGACGTACAGTTGCGGTATTGGCGTGTAAATTCCAGCCTATGTGGCCGATGAATAGCAGGCAGGTTGAGGGGTCGAACCAAGCGGCTGCAGCGGAGTCCCTTATACAGCAACATTCGCTGAACGGTCGTCTAGGAGAAAGTGTTGATACACCTTTGATTCATCTGGGCCGTCAGTTGCTCAACAATTGCATGTTTATTCACCAGTAGACCCCATTTCAGGGTTCATTTACCCCTTTCATCTATGGCCCGTAGTACACCACAGTTGCCTTGGTACCAGTTTGGGATATCACCATTTTGTCATGCGCGGTATACTTTAATCAAGGCGGCATGCGAACAGTATACAAAATTATCAGTTTCATAAATGCTTCCACCCTTGGCCTGAAAGCCAAGGATCGTGCCAGTTTGCACATCAGATAAATCGCTCCGTTTCCTCGTTACGACGACCTTTGCACTGTTTCCCTCCACAGTTAGTGCTCCCGCCTGTCATCTGTGAGTGGTTATTGCACGTTGACGTCACCTTAATGTGACTGGATCGTGTATTGTACAACTCTTAAAAGTGTAGAAATCGAAATACTGACAAGTGTAGCACAACACCAAAAACTGTACAAAATTACGGAAATTGCTTATGGCGCTCTCTAGTACGCATTCATCAATGAGATTCTAAAATCAGTCATTAGACTGAAGTAACGACCAAGAAACATCATGTGCTCCTATGTACAATATGCTCAATATGTACAACATTCTCTACAACCTTTTATTGTAGCAATCATACTATACGTTTGAGTTAGTCAGAATATTAAGGAAATTGAGAATAAACTCTGCAACATTTCACCTATAAATAGCGAATGGAAGCAGAACGTTATCTTTCGGTGTCTACAATATGGAGAGAGATGCATTGAAGTGATAAAAGTCATGGGATACCTTCTAATACCGTGTCGGACCTTCATTTTTCTGGCATAATGCAGCAGCTCAACAAGTCGTTGGAAGTCCCTACAGAAATACTGAGAAATGTTGCCTCTATAGCTGTCCATGATTCCAAAAGCGCTGCCGGTGCAGGATTTTGTGCAAGAACTGCCCTCTCGATTATGACCCATAAATGTTCGACGGAATTCATGTCGGGCAATCTGCATGGGCAAATCATTCGTTCGAATTGTCCAGAAAGTTCATACCAATCACGAAAACTTGTGGCCAAGTGACATGACATCGTTGTTTGAAACAAGAAGTCCATGAATGGCAGCAAGTAGCTGAACGTAACCTTTTCCAGTATCGGTACAGTTGCACCAGCGGACCCAGTCAATTCCATGTACACACAGCCCAAACCGTTATGGAGTCACTAACAGCTTGTACAATGTCTTGTTGGCAACTTGGATCGATTGCTTCGTAGCGTCTGCGCCACACTCAGATCTTACCACCAGGTATTACCAATTTAAATCGGGACCCATCTGACCAGGCCAAGGTTTCTCAGTCGTCTAGGGTGCAACCTACAGGTTCATAAGCTCAGGAAAGGCTCTGCAAGCGATGTCGTGCTGTTAAGAAAGGCACTCGCGTCGGTTTCCTGCTGCCATTGGCCATTAACACCAAATTTCGCCTTACTGCCCTAACGGATACGTTCGTCGTACGTCCCACGCTGATCTGCGCTGTTGTCTCACGCTGTGTTCCTTGTCTGTTAGCACTGACAACTTTACGAAGCCACCACTGCTCTCAGTCGTAAAGTGAAGGCGTTCTGCCTCGGCGTTGTCCGTGCTGAAAGGTAATGCCCGAATGCTAGTATTCTCGGCACACTCTTGACACTGTGGATCTCGGAATATTGAATTCCCTAATCATTTCAGAAATGGAATGTCCTACGCGTCTGACTCCAGCTACCACTCCGTGTTTTAAGTCGTGTTAATTCCGACTGTGCGTCATAATTGTGGTGTCACCGCCAGACACCACACTTGCTAGGTGGTAGCTTAAATCGGCCGCGGTCCATGTAGTACATGTCGGACCCGCGTGTCGCCACTGTGATCGCAGACCTAGCGCCACCACCAAGGCAGGTCTCGTGATACGAGAGAGGACTCGACCGCCCAGTTGTACGCGAACCTAGCTATCGCCCAGTTGTACGAGAACCAAGCTACCGCCCCAGTTGTACGCGAACCTAGCTATCGCCCAGTTGTACGCGAACCTAGCTATCGCCCAGTTGTACGAGAACCTAGCTACCGCCCAGTTGTATGAAGCCTTTCTCTCTCATTAGCCGAGAGACAGAATAGCCATCAGAAGTTAATGGCTACGAACTAGCAAGGCGCCATTTGTATCAGTGCCTATAGCTTACGAGTATTCAAGAGAGATGTATTCCAAGGAATAAAGAAAAGATAAGTAATAAGCATCTACATACTTTTCTTCTTATTCATTTATAAGTTCTCATGTTCCAGACTTCACGCCCGTCTGCATTATGCTGTGCGTGCACTATCGGCCACAGCGTTAGTCTATAGTTCATTTTCAGAAATCAACTCCACGGTGTCGGTCCAGCTACCGACACTACAATAATCACGTCAGAAAGCACTCCACACTGAATGACCTGTGTACAAACGACAGTTCGGTTATAAGTATGCATGATGTCTGTTCTTTCTGACATGTCCGAAAGGACAGGCACCATGCATTCATATAACTGATTAACTGATTCGCCTTTTTGGGCAACTAATCTCTTTCTTCAGTGCAGATCCACAATTACGTCTGACCTCCTGCTGGAATCTCTAAGTAGCGAGCACGGAGGACATGGACAGGGACTGCCGATTGGGGTCGCCAGGGGAGGGGGGGGGGGGGGGGCATGGGTCGGCCGAGAGGCGTGCGGAGATAGTCACGCAGTTGAGATAAACAATGTGTCCATGTGGTGCAATGGTTAACGCAACTGCCCAGTAAGCGGAAGATGTTCGGTTCGAATCCCGGTCTGGCACAAATTTTCACTGGTCGCCGCTGATTCCGCATGGAGTCCCGAAGCAGCTGACATCAACAGTCCTTTCCCTTTCGTTTACTTTCACCCTCCTCCATCGTCAATTTACATATAATGACAGTTACATATACACGGCTCTCTTATATCTTGTGTATGCGATACTACGGCCATCTGTATAAGTGCGTATCACTACCTCATGACTTTCGTCACCTCAGTGTAAATCTAACAAGCGTGGAAGAGTAGGTGGGGGGAGGAGGTCTGCCATAGAGCTACATTATTCTAGGTCCACTACTTTTTTTTAGTTTATATGCATGTAGGTTATGATACTAAATGTGATCGGTAATACGATTTTTTTTATTTAATTTGCAAATCAAACAAATGTCTTTATGACGCTCAAAGAAAGTCATATAAATGATTTTAAAATAGGACAGTGGTTAATAACCATACCTAGAGAAAACAGAAAATCTGTCGACTACAACTAAACATTTTTCGTGCAGATGCTGACAAGGAGCAATTGTTAAAGTTCAATCTTCTCTTCAGAGTACGGAAAATAAAAAATAAAATCTGGAAGTCTGTAACCTTAAACTGTTAACACTAAAGATAGACGAACCGCCGGCCGGAGTGGCCGTGCGGTTCTAGGCGCTAGTCTGGAGCCGAGCGACCGCTACGGTCGCAGAGTCGAATCCTGCCTCGGGCATGGACGTGTGTGATGTCCTTACGTTAGTTAGGTTTAATTAGCTCTAAATTCTAGGCGACTGATGACCTCAGAAGTTAAGTCGCATAGTGCTGAGAGCCATTTTTTGATAGACGAACCGCTTCCTTGGAATGTCAGCTTTACAATTTTGCACAGACACTGATTGCTGTTGTCCTCACTATAGTCGGGATGATTGGCATTGTAAGTCAGTTATTTACCTATGATCTCCATCCTGATTCATCTTTGGAGAATTTAACACCCACGTACAAAACCGCTTCGAACGACTGATTCCTTTACAAATGAATTAATGAATCAAATATTTTATGTTAAGCATGCAGACCCATCATGGCTGAAGACGCAAAATCCTCATTACGTTGGCTTTATTAGTTTCCGATTATTCAGTCATAGACAAAAGGAAAATTCAAAACCGAAACTTTGAAATTATGTTTAAAGTTTGTTAAAAACTTTTATCAAACACTTGATGTTCATATTGTGGATAACTTGGGCTCTGTTTTAAGAAAGCTAGTTGTTCATGCATCTCTATGTTAATTAGGCTGTGTCTGCTGAAGTATGTATGTGTCTTACAATGAGGTAATTAAACAGGTGGATCCTATGGTATATGTGGGTACTGTAGGTAAAATTTGTTGTGAATACAGTTGGTAGTAAAGAAATGATAAATTAAAATGGCGGGCCTAATGCTGAAGTTTTACTTCTTGCTGATCGAATATGTAGTAAGCAACAAACTTTTTTCCTTTCGGTATTTTGTAGGGTGTCAGCTAGAAAAAATTTTAAAAGGTGTGAAATTATGTGGAAATCCCGTGGAAGGTCACAAATGCTCTCATTCTCAAAAACTGGATGAACGAAGTCTGGATAATTTGCGCCCCGTGAGTCAGAATGCGTCAAGATAATGGGTGGTCATAATTCATCTTACAGTCTTTCTAGTACTCTATGTATCACAAGACGCCGAAACATCATAGGTATGTCCACTAAGCGATGTTATTGTGGGGTATGCTGAAAATAAAAAAATTCCACTTTCTGCCACCAGGTGAAAACATGGCACCGCAAGCAGTCACGATATGAAATCTTTCCTGTTTTGACGTCAGTATGCTGTTTATTGCATGGCAATGTGAGTAGATTTCTTTCGTGAAGTGACTCTTGGTGTAAATGGTTAAGAAGGTAGAAGTTCTCCGTTCTAAACGCAATTGCTATTGAGAAGAAAGACCTTGCAGTGCTGGTAAAGTTGTTTTATCAGAACGGCGCTATTAACAGCACTGCACTGCGGGAATATAGCCGACAGAAACAGCGGCGAAGAGACCGCATGTCAGTAAATGGAATCAAGAATATGAACAAGTAACTTTAAGAAACAGGTGAATTAGGTGGTGTAGCAGGATGAGAGAATTGGCCAGTTTCCATGGCAGTTGTTAATGAAGTTACCTTAGCTACAGCAGAGCGTCAGCACATGTCTCAGATTCTGCAGCCAGTGCTCGAGATTTATCACGGGAATTACGTTTCCCCTGGTCCCCCACAGTTCAAAAGATTTTGTGGCGCACTTTACACTGGTATCCCTACAACATTCAAAATGTGCAACAGATGAAGTCCCAAGGTAGGTGCCGTGAATGCACAGAACTGTCGCATATATGGCTATACTCCGCCCCATGTTGTGCGTAAACATTCACTGCACTCCTCTTACGTGACTGTTGTGTGGTTTCACAAGCCCCTTCACTCTCGGCCCGTTTTTATTCGAGGAGATGACACCTCACGGGCCTTTAGCTGTGCAGTGGCATCTGCACCTTATAAGGACCTCCTTGTGTTAGCATGTCATTCCAGCTTTGTAAGAACTCAACTGTTTCCATGCCATTATTTTCGCGCAAGATGGAGCGACATCACATATCGCTTGCCAGGTAAAAGATTTGCTTCGAGGAACCTTCGGATAGTGGGGACATCTGAAAGATCGTGTCTTTAAGGGTGTGTTGGAACTCTTCCCGATCTGAAGGCCGGCCGCAGTGGCCGAGCGGTTAAAGGCGCTACAGTCTGGAACCGCACGACCGCTACGGTCGCAGGTTCGAATCCTGCCTCGGGCATGGATGTGTGTGATGTCCTTAGGTTAGTTAGGTTTAAGTAGTTCTAAGTTCTAGGGGACTTAATGACCACAGCTGTTGAGTCCCATAGTGCTCAGAGCCATTTGAACCATTTTTTTATTTTACCTGAAGGATTGTATGCGACGACATATCGCTCTGATTACAGATATACTGTGAGCAATTGTCGACCATCCCGCTTTAGCATGCAGTGTGTTGCTGAACTGGGAGACCGTAGTGAATGATGTAATTTGGGACCATATCCTAAATAACGTACGTGAACCACGGCTATTAGGTGTTTCATCGTTCCTCTCCTTTTCCTCTCCCCACATCACATCCTGACTACTTACAGCGCCATATTTTCACTTGGTGGCAGACAGTGGAACTAATATATTTTGCAGTATTTTCTATGAGCGCAGCCATTAATGAACATATCCACCGTGTTTCAGCGCCTTGCGACGTATACGGCCCACGCTGCACCACTCACAACACCGTCAATTTAATTGTAATCACCCAGTATATGGACAGTTTCTAACTGTAATACTTGATTTATTCTGTTAATATTCTATCTTTGGATTATGCCTATTAATGGGTATATTACGATAACATTTTAAATTCTTAAATTCGCCTAATAATTATATGAAGTACTGAACATGAAATTATTGTTGTCCCTACAAATCGTTTGATATGCCACCTGTAATTACGTGTGCATGACGGGGTGACTGTCGTAGGCGTTTAAGCAGTAATATAGGGTGCACAGGTAGCTCTAAAACATTTATGGTTCCATTTCTGCCATATCTGCTGACATATTGTAATCGCCATAGTATTTGCGGTTAGTAACGTGGACTCCTGTAAATGTATTTTCTGATTCTTCTTCTGATGTATGCTCTTGGAATTCTCAACGCCATATCTGTCTTTCATGCACAACGCTTCTCTTCAAGCATTTTCCACAGCTAAAGTTTGATGAGCTTCTACTGGTGCTTTTGTGCTTACTAAATGAACTTTGATGAAACGTAATGTAGTAAGTATCCCAGTCTGTCGATTAATACTGGAAAATCGTTCCAGCGATAATTTTTTAAGATCTTCTTTTTGTGTGACATACATTTCCTTAGGATTGTTTCAATAAACTTAATCTTTCTCTACAACTAGTTTATGTCGTCGTTTAACTTTACGTAAATCCGGACGTTGGCGCCTAGATATTTTTCGTTTGAAGTAATTTCAGGTTTAAGTAGTTCTAAGTTCTAGGAGACTTATGACCTCAGTGTTCAGTCCCATAGTGCTTAGAGCCATTTGAAACATTTTCTTGAATTCCATGGACCGATAAATTGCCAGTATCAAAGTCAATAACAGGCAAAAAATTTCTAGAATCTCGACTTCCGCAATGGATGTACTGTCTACTTACATCATTAAGTTTGTACGGTACCCTCAGTACACGGGTTCCTGCGCATATCTGTCAAGTCCTTTTCTTATTTTTGTTCTTCTCAATCTCGAAATTCTGTTAATATGAACTGCTTTTGCTACGTTTTTATAATGGTTATTCTTCGGCACATGCAGAGAAATAACACAATCACTTCCCGAGTGTACGGCTACAGAGAACAGAAGTTTATGAAATGCCTCTGTTCTGTTTTACCGCATTTCTTTCCTGCGGTGTGTACGTTGCGTGTCAGCTTTCTGTGTGCGCCTGTGCAGTTTTATTTCCGGATGTTCATAAAAGTTTTCCCACAGCTTGCCCAGTCTGTACCACTTTCGACGTTACGTAATGTAGCGGTCCAGCATATTACATCCTTTGTACGTAACGTCGGCAATGCGAAATATTTCGCGGAAACTCAGTCTTCCGGCACGTTTCCCGTAGTGTCCACTTTAATTATAACGTTTGGGATGTGGCGGCGGCGTCACTGTGGCTTAATTAATTCGTCGCAGGATTACCGGCGGCAGCGCGATTCTGTTTTGTCTCGCAACGCGCAGGGAGTCTGCGGCCGTTTGGAGGCGCACGTGGCGGACGGGAAGGGGCCGCGCGGTCTACGTAAAAAAACGAAGGCACCCGGGCACGGTATCCGCCGCCCCGCCGCCCCCCCCCCCCCCCCCCCCCCCGCTGTACTTATGAACTAATTACCACGGAGTGGAGCCGCCGCAAAGCTTGCGATGGGTGGAGCCGCCGTCCCACGTCAGCTCTGCCGCCTGCTCACCCCTCTCCCAACTCGCACGAGGGGAGCGGTGCCGTGCCTAATATCAGCCACCACGTTCTTGCGAACTTGGCTTTCTTCACAAAAAAATAACTAACTTTATGTTTATGATTCGCACTAACCGTGCAACAACTTCGTATCGAGCATCTGTTTATTAGCATCTCCTTTAACGAGAGCTCGATAGCAAACCACACTTGAATAATACTGTTCTACAATATCTGCACTCCATCCTCACGCCACGAGTGGCCTACCAGGACCATCTGACCGCCGTGTCATCCTCAGTGGAGGATGCGGATAGGAGGAGCGTGGGGTCAGCACACTGCTCTTCCGGTCGTTATGGTGGTATTCTTGGCCGAAGCCGCTACTATTCGGTCGAGTAGCCCCTCAATTGGCATCACGAGGCTGAGTGCACCCCGAAAAAATGGCAGCAGTGCATGGCGGCCTGGATGGTCACCCATCCAAGTGCCGACCACGCCCGAAAGCGATTAACTTCGGTGATCTCACGTGAACCGGTGTATTCACTGCAGCAAGGCTGTTGCCTTCTGTAATATCTGAAATTTGCTAATAATTGTTAGCCTTCAACCTTAGTGCATAACACGTATGGGATCATTGTTTTAGTAAATTCCCCAACAAAATCTGATGTAGAAACTAAGTTAGGATATAAGAAGGGTGACGTAACATACGAAAAATTTTTGTCCCACGTACTTACTCAACTGTCTCTCGCTTAAAAATAAACAGGATTTATAGAAAAACTGGAATTGTCAAGCCGGCGTTGTGGCCGAACGGTTCTAGACGCTACAGTCCGGAACCGCGCTTCCGCTGCGGTCGCCGGTTCGAATCCTGCCTCGGGCATGGCTGTGTGTGATGTCCTTAGGTTAGTAAGGTTTAAGTAGTTCTAAGTCTAGGGCACTGATGACCTCAGGTGTTAAGTCCCATAGTGCTTAGAGCCATTTGAACCATTTGAAATTGTCAACGTTTAATTCTGATCTTATTCGAAGATTGTTGATTTTGTAGTAAAAATAGAAAAAAAACGATACAGATTTGTCACATAGCACCAAAAAAAACACACAATTCTATCAAAAAAACGTGAAATTAATAAGGCCACAAATCAAAAATACATTAAACATCGCTTCAATACTTCGTCAAAGTTACGTAACATATGTTTCTGTTATTCATATGCAACTTTCGCAATTTATCAATAATACCTGGAAACTCTTGCCTTTGGTCATTATGAAGAACATTCTATTGAGTGCAAAGTAGCAACAATGATTATGCAGTTGTGCATGTAATCTTGACTTGCATCAAAATAAATTGCTTTGGTTGTATAAAAGAGCAGAAGTTACCCGATTAACTAATTTTTATTACTTACAACAATTTATACAGGGTGTCCGACTCAAACCTTCCTGACTTCAAGGACCCAGAAGAGAAAAACCACAGTAGATACGACAATGAAAAATGTACCACATTGTAGAGCTTCTCAAAGAATTTACATTCCCGCGTCAGAAGTGCGAACTATCGTAGCCAGAGTGCAGCATGGTCGCAAGACGTGAATATGGCGACTCCACAGCAGTATAAGCAGTAGTGCGGTTTACAGAAACAAAATCGCCAATTACTGTACCAAGAAATTATCTTCGTTTGTATGAATGTGACCCATCTGATATGAAAACAATTAAAGAATGGTATAGAAAGTTTCTGGCAACAGGAAGTGTTCTGAAACATTCTGGCGGTGCACATTACAGAGTTTCAGAAGAGACAGTGGGGGACATCAGACAAACGTTTCTCAGAAGCCCGCGTAGGTCAATTCGTCAAGCATCTAGGCACCATGATGTACCTCGAACAACATTGCATCACGCAGTTCGCCAGCGTCTTCATATATGTGCTTACAAAGCGCAAATTCTGCAACATCTGATTCCGAACGACAAACCATGCCCGCAACAATTTGCTGCGGATATGCTGCAGCGTATTGATATGGATGCCAGCTTCCTTGAAAGACGTTTATTCTCAGATGAGGCAACCTTTCGTCGATCAGGAAGGATTAATAGGCATACTGTTCGGATTTAGGGTTCGCAAAATCGGCACGTTGTCATTGAACGTGTTCGAGATAGCCCTAAACTAAAAGTCTGGTTCCTGCTAATTCACAACAGTATTGTTGAACAGTTCTTCTTTGTGGAACAAACAGTGAATGGATCAGTATATCTGGACATGTTGGAACAGTTTGTGTACTCAGATAAAAGACTTGCAACTCAACATCATTCTTCAACAAGATGGAGATCCGCCGCATTTGTCAACGGCTGTTCGCAAGTTCCTGGACAGGAAATTTCCCAATCGTTGGATTGGACGCTGAGGACCCATTGTCTGGCCACCACGTTCACCCGACATCAAGCCGCGTATTCTTCATGTGGGGATTCAAGAAGAACCGCATGTATGCGACCGAAGTGGACAATATTCCTACGTTGCGACATCGCATCACTAATGCGACTGCAACAATAACAGAGGAAATGTTACAAAGATATTGGCAAGAAATTGAATATAGACTCTATATTCTACATGCTATAAATGGTTCACATGTAGAGGTGTATTGATGATAAATAAATAAACTCTTTCAGATGCTCTAGGATGTGGCGCATTTTTCATTGTATCTATTGTGGTTTTTTTCCTGGGTCTTTGAAATCAGGGCGGTTTGAGTGGGACACCCTGTATTTTGTAAGAATGTAAAATATACAATGGACTAACAATGGATGATGTGCGGTTCTAATTATGTGCAAAACAACCAAACAAACAAACAAAGAGAATTCGTCGCCTCCCGGTTTCTGTCTTACACTCTAACTTATGTTTCTTTTCTTACCAGTGCTATCCATACAACCGGTAACTCTACCATACACTACGTCATTTATGTTCTGCACCAACACTAGTTTTGACCCATGAATGATCAGTAAAGAGATCTGACTTCTGTTAGTGAAACATTAGGTAGTAAGCACACTTTCATGGCGCAACGGAATGTAATCATTAAACTTTAAGGTAAGGCAAAACTATAAAGAAGATATTCAGTCATTCTATCTCAGTCTACAACTATAGGCGCGTCTTCTATTATAGAGGAAACGCGTATCATACAAATGTAAACCGTATTTTCTGATGACTAATACGAATGGGACAGAAATCGGCAGATGTATATGTGCAGACAAAAAATTATTGCAATTTCAGAAAAATTGGTTGATTTATTCACGAGAATAAACTGCCGCGTGGTGTGGTCGCGCGGCTAGAGGCGCCATGTCACTGAGTGCGCGGCCACATCCGCCGGAGGTTCGAGTCCTCCCTCGGCCATGGGTGTGTGTGTTGTTCTTATCATAAGTTAGTTTAAGTAGTGTGTAAGTCTAGGGACCGATGACCCTAGCAGTTTGGTCCCTTAGAAATTGACACACATTTGACATTTGAGCTAGCTTCACGAAGTGAGCAATTCTATAACGTGTTGGTCTACCTCTTGGCCTAATACAAGCAGTTATTAGGCTAGCATTAATTCACGGAGTTGCTGGATGCCCTCCCGAGGAATATCGTGCGAAATTATATCCAACTGGCGCGTTAGCTCGTTAAAGTCCCGAGCTGGTTGGAGGACCCTGCCCATAACGTTCTCAATTGGGGTGAAATCCGACCACTTCGCTGGCCAGGTATGGTTTGCCAGGCACAAAAACAAGCAATAGAAACTCTCGCCGAGTGCGGGCTAGCATTGTCTTGGCTGAAGTGTGAGGCTTCCCAGTAAGGGAAACAAAACTGGACGTAGAATAAAATTATTCAAATGGCTCTAGGCACTATGGGACTTAGTATCTGAGGTCATCAGTCCCCTAGACTTAGAACTACTTAAACCTAAGCAACCTAAGGACATCACATACTTCCATGCCCGAGGCAGGATTCAAACCTGCGACCGTAGCAGCAGCCCGATTCCGGACTGTAGCGCCTAGAACAGCTGGGTCACAGCGGCCGGCGGTAGTAGAATAACGTCGACGTATCTCTTTGCTGGAACGCTGCCATGGATGACAACCAAAGGGCTCCTTCTATGAAAAGAAACGGCACCCAGACAATCACTCCTAGTTGTCGGGCCCTCGGTGGCTGACAGTCATTTTGGCATCCCATTGCTGGCCCGGGCGTCTCCAAACACGCCTTCTCCTGGAACCTCACTGTAGTGGTTAATAAAAAAGAAAAAGAGAAGAAAAGAAAAGGTTGAAAATGTGCTAAGAAATGGTAAATAAAAATGGGGTTTTAAAATCGTAAATGACCGTGAAAAAGGGAAAGAGTGAAAAGCAAATCGGACTTCGTATTACAGAAAAGCTATCGGACTTCGTGATTCGGAAAAGCTATTGTTGGGGTGGTCCTTGTGGCGTTTTTGAGCAAAAGTTAAACCAATTTCGACTACAAAAATTATTGAAAAAGAACAGAGAATAACAAAATGTAACGGACAGGGGGAAATGGCGTAGATAAGAGTTCATCCTTTACCATGTTAACATGTCTTGTTTCGGGCGGCGTCCAGGTCTTCAAATATCTCCTACTTCATTTCTTCGTGGAAAAGTCTTAGCTGATCGGAAATCTTGCAATAAATTTTCATTGTCCAGGAATTACTAATGTATACAAACTAAAGTCATCTTGACACTGAATGCAATTTAATTTACTTTGCTACTTCCATCCTCCGAATTTCATAGCAACTTCCACAATATGTCTACACATTAAAATCAGATCAAGACTAGCTAAATGTTTTTTACGTCTGAATTCAGCTTCCGCTCTCGAGAGACAATAGAAACGGATAGAAAACAAAAAAAAAATACAATTTTAGTATTTTCTCTGCCGTCGAGCGCTCATACCGCTGCGACGGTATAATTTATGTCTGAGGGAACGAGTGTAGCGCGGCGAAATTCAAAGTCCCGCTACAGGGCACTATGAATATAGTGCAGGACAATAAGTTGCGAATGTGGGTCTCATGGGAGGCGTACCAGAGATAAGTCCTTGCAGTCGCACTATCCTCTCTATCCTCGCTGGCTAAGATGGATAGAGCGTCTGCCATATAAGCAGGAGATCCCGGGTTCGAGTCCCAGTCGGGGCACACATTTTCAACTGTCCCCGTTGACTTATATCAAAGCCTGTATGCAGCTAAGGGTATTCATTTCATTGTAATACCAATGCAACGCTAGCAAGCAATGTTCTTACCGTAAATACTGAATACTACAGCTCATAAATGCAGGTCTCCATAATGCTCAAGACGCTAACTTCTAATTTAAGACACAGAATAACTTAGCCCCTTTAGGCATCGACCACGCAAAGAAACAGCGCCAAAGCCAAGTGCAAGAGTCCAGCACGAAGGCATCGAAAAGTGGAGTGTGTTCTTCCGCATCCACATGGGCCATGCGAACTCCAATCCTAACCTGTTAGCCGTCTGACTGTTTGGCGGGGATCTCCCTTCAACGTACATTGGACTGACCAGCCACGGGAGTCCCTCAGTAGACGACAACAGTGAATACATATTAGTTTGTTCATGTCGAGTCCGTAGGGGCGACCTGTACTGATTACTTAGAATAAAGAGGCATTATTAGCGGAGATTGCTATAAAAGACATTATTGTATATAGATAGCCGTTTCGATGAAACTAAAGTGCGTGTCATATATCTTGGCGGCCGAGTTTAGGTTCGTTCTGCGCATCTGACGTCACAAGACGCAGTCAGCCAATGAACAGAGACCGACGTTGCCAGATCTCGACAGCAGTGCAGAGCATGGACGAGTGTGTTCAGTTTTAGGAACGTTCAGTCATAAATAAAGTAATAGAACAAAAGCAATGTCTTGATAGCAGACTTTCTTTTACAGAAAGTTTGGAAAAAGCATTCTTTATACAAATTGCTTCATATTCTATTAATTAATTAAACCAAACAAGCAATAAGACTCCTAATTCAGGCGATAGCAAGGAAAGATGTTTGTTTCAATCTCACGAACTGCTTTTTCGCAATAAAGAACAGCGGTAATTGTTTATTTCCTATTGTACTTCTACGAAGCGTGAGTAATTCATAGTCATACCAACAGCGTTTATAAGTAGTTGCGTGAGGTGTTAGAGTCATTATAGAGTTACTCCGTTCAATGAGCCGAGATAGTGGAACGGTTAAGGTGTTGGGCTGCCAACGGAAAGGTTGTGAGTTCAAACCCTGTGCAGCGCTAAATATTTTCTTTATTTAAAAACAATATTGGAGTGCCTTACTTCACGAATTTTATTCGTTTGAATGAAATTTCTAGTGCTTTGCCTCTCCATTAACTTTTTCGCTGCTGCAGACACGTGCTCCCCGCATTCCGCGCTGTGCGCGATTTTGTCATCACTGCACTTCTCGCGTGTGCAGACACATGGTGTTCCCACTGCTTTGACACACTTCACTTATCATTCGATTTCACAAAAACTATTTGGCCAAAAAAATTGATTTTTACACGTCTTCTTGCCTGATACCTTCCCCCCATAAATGACTTAATTTTGTTTTGATGTGCAGCATTAAATGTAGTAAACCATTGCACGAAATTTTGAAGAGTTTGCAGAGGTAAAAGTCCATAACGTATACTTTTCGTATGGTCGATTTTAGTTGCCACAATGTTGAGAATGAAATGTGGTCAAGATACCTAAATTTCATATAATATTTACTGTATAACAATATCTCATTTAATTTAAGAACCACATAGGTGTCGTATGTAATATTGAGAAATATTCCGTCTTTCGCTACTGTAATAAAAGTTTTATATACACACGGCGCGTTTGGCTTTATTTTAAAGCACTTCCATCGGTGAAAGGTATGGCACATACACAATGGTATTCATGTTCTATTTCTTGTTTTTGTTCCACAGTCGCAGTTTTACCAATGGTATTGAAATATATCCCTCTTCTGCAACTGTAATAAGAGACTTATTTAGACCAGACGCGTTTCTCTCTTTTGAAGCATCATAAGAGGACTGTATTTTGTGTCCTCCATTGCCAAGTAACCTTTCGTAGTTTTGTGCTGCGGTAGCGCAATATTCAACGTTTGTGTTGGCTCATCAGTGATTTAGCAAATAAATGCTGTTTGTGTGTGCCACACACAAAATTAAATTTGACATAGCTCTGAGCACTTCACTGACAGACGGTATATTCAAGTCCTAATGTTTTTGTAAGTCCACAGTTTTGTTTAATGTATTTTGTCTTCTTCCTTTTGATTGATTGAAGTGCTTTAAAATAAAGCCAAACGTGCCCAGTGTAAGTAAAACTTTTGTTACAGTCGCGAAAGGTGGAATATTTCTCAATATTGCATACGACATTTATGTGGTACTTAAATTAAGTGAAATATATAGGTATCTTGTCCACATTTCATTCTCAACATTGTGGCAACTAAAATCGACCATACGGAAAGTATACTCTATGGACTTTTATCTCTGCAAACTCTTCAAAATTTCGTGCAAAGGTTTACTATATTTAATGCTGCATAATAACTGCGTTGAACATCGAAACAAAATTAAGTCATTTATGGGGGAAGGTATCAGTCAAGAAGATAGGTAAAAATCTAATTGTTGAGCCAAATATTTTTTGTGGAATCGAATGATAAAGAGTGTCAAAGCAGTCAGAACACAATGTGTCTGCACAGACGAGCAGTGCAGTGACAAAATCTCCCACAGCGCGGAATGCAGGGAGCACGTCTTTGTAGCAGCGAAAGGGTTAATGCGGCCGTGGTGGCTTTACTTCATGAACTGCGCGCTCCCCTATACACGTAAGCTTGCGAACTATGCTATACTATGGCGCTGCTCCTATTGGCGCGTGCGTCGTGTGCAACTGGCAACGCAGCAATCTCCAGCGTCTGGGCAGGCATGCGCGAGCCGCCAAGATAAAAGAATTCAACTATAGGTAAACATCTTCAGATCTTCATAAAGGTTATTACAAACATCTTGTTCCATCCACACTCAAAATCTTTACCTCGAATTTCATGTTTTATATTTTATTTACCTTTACATTGAATTTCATGTTTTATGTACCTGATAATTCAATGTAAAGATTTTGTGAGTAGATGGCTCAAGATGTTTGTAAGAACCTTTATGAAGATCTGAAGATAAAAACTTTGTTTTACTGAAACCGATTGTATACAATAAAGCTTGTTATAGCAATCTCGGCTAAGAAGTTCTTCTTCTCCTAAGTAGCGGATAGATAGTCTGATGAGTTTCTCATTTTACAAAGGATTGTCCGTACTCCTGACTTGAATACTCTCATCTAAAATGCTACAGTGGTATGAACGATTCGCTACCACACAGCTGGATGTATGCTTATGAGACAAACAGGCTTCGTGGAAAATAGACCTTACCAGGAAAATTGACACAAACAAAATATTCTGTCATTACAGCGAACGGGCCCATCTCTCAGTAGTGTTACGCATTCTGGAACAGTGTCGTTAAAACTCGAATATTTTTACAGTGCGTTTAAAACGAATGAAATAGACTGTTTGCTAAAAGTTCTATTTAATTTATTAAGTATGGACGAGACACTATCATCAAGCGGTTAGGCGCACATCAACCTACTACAAAATTACACACAAAACTCAAGGGACAAAACATAAATTGCATGAATTGATTTCGTTTCTGTATATACTTTACTATTACTATTTACTTGTATCCAATGTGCTTCATTAAATCTCAGTTTTCAAATGACCGTATAGTGTCTACTACAGTGCTGTACTATCTATCACAAAGTAGAACCTGTAAGTGTGCCACATAGATTACAAAATGTTGAAACTTGATACAAAAATTCTCGATAAAATCTCAATGAAACCATTTAATTAGGGCATAATTATTTCAGAGGGTTCAACTAGAATTTACGTATGTGAATATCACTTGTAAAACACTTGTGAGAGAATATATCTGCTAATGGTTTAGCAACAAGCAAATATTGAGAATCTGAAAGTAAAAGCTGAGCATTCGATACTAGTTACGTCAAAAAAAGAAAGTGTTCTTACTCAATGTTACCTTGGCAACGTATACCAGTTTCGTGCCACACAGTCTCGCTCTATTTTAACTCTCCGGGAAACGCTCATTAGGAACCTTTAGTCCATGTCTACCTTCTAGTCTACTCATCAGACAGCATTGCAATATTCTTCCAACAGACTAACCCATTAACTTCATCAAAGAATGTCTCTACGTCAAACAAAACATGGTATTAACCATGCCAAGTATAATTTCCTTGCTACATTTGTGGATTTCAACCAGTACTAATTTATTTGTCGCGAATTTCCTGTGTGTTGCAGCAAATAAAATTATTCTACACTAGGAACCTACATAGTAAGTTTTATTTCATTAGATTCATTATTTTTCAGTGATGTACTTTCTAGGTGCACCAGAGTATTTCCGCCATTATTATCCTTAATATTTAACACATTCTACCTCGTCTGTGCTCTCCAGATATATGATGTAATTTCTAGGGTTATACAAGACTGGTTAAGGAATGATTCTCGACGGACTATATTCGCCTTGGTACGCCATCGCAGATACTGTAGTAGGTTGCCGCTTGCAACAGACCGCTGACATTCATTGACCTTTGCTTTCGGTGCAAAGAGCGGGCCAGAAACCTTCTGCAAATAGGTAAGTGAATATGTCAGCACTTCCCACTGAACTTTGGAGTGGTATACCATTCATCAGAGACAGCACGACCCCTATAACAAACAAAATAATAATTATTCGGTTTTCAAACGGAAATGATAGAATTAGTAATTCTCTAGCACAAAATATGTACTGCGGAACATAAATCGAAAAACCAAGAAGTTTTGCGACATAAACAAAAGTTGGTAGGCGTGTTTCTTCATGTCAAACACGGTGTCTATTGAAATTTCACGGTAGTCGGATAAAAGTTGCACTGGTAGTGCCATTGTGAGGATGAAAATCAAATTTGCTTTAAATGCACGCTCTAACGGTCGTGGACGTTAGTTACTTTTCAGATTGGGTGTAGTGAGTTTATTTTAGTCAAGAACGCCTGTCAGGCGACAAAGAGGCCGTTATCAACACCTCACCGAAATCGAACAAGGTCGTGTAGTTGGGCTACAAGAAGCCGGACGTCCCTTCTGCGATACAGCAGAAAGACTTGGCAGGTACGTAGCTACGGTACGTGAATGCTGGCAGCAGTGGTCATCAGAATGTACGGTCGCTTGAAGACAGGTCCATGTGGCACTACCGAGAGAGAAGACCTTCGCGTCTGGGGCATCATACTGCATCTGCAACAGCAATTTGAGCAGCAGTTGGCACCACAGTGACACCACGAACTCTTAGACATCGTTTACTTCAAGGACAGCTCCGACCCAGATCTCTGAAGCGTGCGTTTCACTGACCCCAAAACACCACCATATGTGACTTCAGTGGTGTCAAGCGAGAGCTCATTGAAGGACAGAATGGAGAAATTATGTGTTTTCTGATGAAAGGTGATTCTGCCTCAGTGCCAATGATGGCCGTGTGTTGGTTAGAAGAAGGTCAGTTGAGGGGCTGCAGCCAACCTATCTGCATGGTGGTGCCCAGTGTGCCACTGGATCCACACTACAAATTGCAACTTCACACGATAGCAGGAGCACCCTCTCGGCCATCCCATGCACCCTAACTGACTCGACCCGTTGTGCTGCTCTACAGTGTGTCGACATGTTACCTTGGCCAGCTCAGCCAGATTGTTCTTCAGTCGAACACATGTGGGACGAGAATCCAGCGTCATCCACAACCATTAACCGTTCCTGTATTAACTGACCAAGAGCTGATTCAAATGGTTCAAATCGCTCTGAGCACTATGGGACTTAACATCTGAGGTCATCAGTCCCCTAGAACTTAGAACTACTTAAACCTAACTAACCTAAGGACATCATACACATCCACGCCCGAGGCTGGATTCGAACCTGCGACCGTAGCGGTCGAGCGGTTCCAGACTGCAGCGCAGATAACCGCTCGGCCACCGGGGCCGACCGACCAAGAGCAACAGGCAAGGAACTCCATACCACAAACTGACATCCGCCACCTGTAAACGCAGGGCATGCAAGTTTACATGCTTCCATTCAACATTTTGGCGTTTACACCGGTTATTAACGCAATGGCTTATCTCTTGCTTACATTAACCTGTAATCTTGCAAGGTTAATCACATAAATATATTACCCAGAAAAATATATTCCTGGAATTTCATTACTGTGTAAATCTTTTTAGTGTTACCATTTTTTAAGTAACTGTAGTTTTGCAATTTCTGTCACCTTACTGTAACAGTGAAGATTTATACTCTACTTGTGCATACGAAGGTTGCTAAGGAAAAAGTAATGGAATGGCTATTAAAATCTAAGAATAGTGAAACTTTGAACATTGCACTGAAATTCGTAATGCTGCAAACAGCACAAATACGTCACCTGATGCCCCCCTGGCTTAAGCGATCCTCCTTTCTTGTATGAAAGATTGCTTATACTTAATACGCCAAAGGTAGTTCCAGCAATATTATTCTCCTATCGAGAAAAACAAGTCTCGTTCGCCCTATAGGATTCTTACCGTCTGCACTTGACCTCCATTGCCAGATTACCTATTCCTTTTTTTTTTTGTAAGTTGAGAAATAAAAATTCTGGTGAAGCATTGCGCAGATGTGTTGCTCATCGAAGTCTCGCGTGAAGTCCAAATGAAGGGTTTCATCTGATTTCGTTCAACGCACATAATGGAACCACCATGTGTTTCCTTCTTCGTGACAATTCTTGGCCGCATACTACACGTGCAACGGAGACACTCCTGTAGCCTTTTCGGTGGGAAGTTTTGATCACCCACCATACAGCCCGGACTTGGCTGATTTTTATGCTTCTCTCACATGAACCGCTGACTATAAAGACAATATTTTGGCACAATCGTAGAGCTGCTGACCAGCGTAGGGAATTGGTGGAAGTCGCTTTTTGTGACAAGGATATTGCAAAGTCGGTACCACTTTACGACAAAAGGCTGAGTGGCGACTACGTAGAGAGAGCGAAAACTGACACAAATTAAAGTATAAGAGGAAAATGGGGGCCGGGGGCACTCAAGGATGCCAAATGAAAAGTTGCTGGTGTGGAAAAACATTCTCTAAGCGGCCCTGTCTGCGGCTTCAGGGCACTAGCCTCTGGCTTCATACCACCTTTTCGTTTTGCTACCTCAGGGCATTTGTTCTCTTCCCGGGTAAACAACTACAGTAGCGTCAAGCAATTTGCTGAATGCAGTGCTGGTCAATATCGAAATGACGAAGGAGAAAACTGTTGTCATATCAGTTTCCGACTTCATGATTGTTTTCCCCCAATTTTCCTTCACGGACTGGGCTAAAGTACAGACGGACAGAAACCGTCGAGTATCGCAGTGGGTGGCTGTAAAAAATTGCATGAAATCGTTGGAAGGAATCACTCATGACTTCCGTTGTGCTATCAGTATTCCAACTAGCAAAATGATTGATGGCAGAGAGTTAAACAGTAACGGGTACAATGGTCGAGTAGCTCCTCATGAGGCACACATTTCTGCAGGACAGTGCTACGCGATGCCACAGGACAGTATATGAATGGAAACGAGTAAAGATTCACGACCCACTCTGTGGCAACCTGAGGGAAGGGTTTGAGTATGGCAAATGCTTAGAGAATGTTACCATCCCTCCACAAACATTCAGACATCTCAGTCATAGCGTCCGCAAAAAGCAAGGTGAAGGGTGGACACACACCATATTAATGTCCACTAACAGATGCCCGATGCTTTCGATCGGGTAATGTGAATAAGTAATTTCTAATATTTACGTTTGTGGAGTTAAGAAAGCGACTGCTTATTTTAAATGGAACTGTTTACTTTCTTCTGTGGCACTAGAAGCAGCCATCTAACAAAGGGACGATACTAACTTCCCCTCACCGACTGTATTCGTATTTGACAAGATGTGTAGAGCACGACTAGTGTTTCAATGTTTGTAAACAGGAAGACACAACTTTTAGCCGTTTTCGAGAAAATCAAGTTTAAAAATTTTAGGCGTACTGATATATTTTGTATAGGCGCCAGTATTCAAGAAGTCCGCGCCCGAGTGGGTAAGCTCTTAGTTTCATAAGAGCGACATCTCTGGATCTCACTGCTGGTACTTGTTTTTCATTCCCACATAATTCTAACAACAGATTTATTATGACTGTACGGACTATCAGCTTGTAATGAATCATTTATTATAGATTCATAATATTTATCTTGGAAAAATTAGAACCTTCTTTTCTTCGTAAGGGAATGAAAATAAAGGAAAGGATACATGAAAAATTTCAATAAAATGAGTGTAGTGCTATCGGCCAATGGCCTTGCCAAAGTGGTAACACTGGTTCCCGTGCAATCATCGAAGTTAAGCACTGTCACGCTTGGCTGGCACTTGGATGGGTGACCATCCAGGTCTGCCGAGTGCTGTTAGCAAGCATGGTACACTCAGACCTTGAGGGGCCAATTGACAAATAGCGGCTTCGATTACAAAAGCTGACAACGGCAGGGAGAGCGATTTGTTGATCGCATGCCCTGCTGTATCAGCATGCAGTGAAATGGTTCAAATGGCTCTGAGCACTATGGGACTTAACATCTCAAGTCATCAGTCCCCTAGAACTTAGAACTACTTAAACCTAACTAACCTACGGACATCAAACACGTCCTTGCCCGAGGCAGGATTCGAACCTGCGACCGTAGCGGTCGCGCGGTTCCTGACTGAAGAGCCTAGAACCACTCGGCCACAGTGGCATCCAGCGAAGGCTATAGGCTGAAGATGATACGGTCGTTGGTCGGTACTGTTGGGTATTCCAGGGTCTGTTTGGACATGTATGGACAAACAGGTGATTATGATTTCACAAAAATTGGATGATTTACTCAACAAAAGAGCTTCACAAATTTAGCGAATCAATAATGCGTTGGTCCACCTCTGGCCCTTAAAGAAGCAGTTATTCAGCTTGGTATTAATTGACAGAGTTTTTGAATTTCTTCTTGTGGGATATTGAACCAAATTCTGCCAAACTGGCGCGTTAGATTGTCAAAACTCCAGATTTCTCTATTCGGGAGACATCCGCTGACCTTACTGGCCAAGGAGGGGTTTGGCGAGCACGAAGACAAGCAGGAGAATCTCTCGTCGTGTACGGGAGTGCGTTATCTTACTGATGTGTAAGCTCAGGATAGCTTGCCACGAAGGGCAACAAAACTGGGCGTACAATATAATTTCTGTACCGATTTGCTGTAGTGATGCCGCGGATGACAACCAAAGGGGTCCTGTCATGAAAAAAATTGGTACACCAGACGATTACACCTGGTTGTCGCGCAAATTTGGCGCGTCATGTTCCCATGCCACAAATGTCTGAAGACTCTCCAGATACGTCTTCAACATGGAATCTCATTGACGGGTATAGAATTGTCTTCAGTGATGGATCTCTCTTGGAACTGAGCCGCAAACACCAGGGAAGAAGTATCTGGAAACTCCCTGGACAGCGGTGGAATGCCAGCCTGACACTTACCTACCTACATGGCCGAAACCAGACGTGATGGTCCCGGGTGCCATTTCTTTTCATAGCAGAGCAATATGGATGTCAACAACTGCACTATTATACCACAGCGGTATATCCATCTTATTCTACTACCCGTTTTGTTGCGATTCATTTCAAGACATGTTGTGCTTACATTTCACCAAGTTAATGACAGCCCGTACATGCCGAGAGTTTCTACTACTTGTCTTCGTGCCTGCCAAACCATACCTTGGCCAGCAAGAGCTCTCCCCAGTTGAGAAAGTTTGGAGCGTTATGAGCAGGGTTCTCCAACCAGCTACGAATTTTGACGATCTGAGGCACCACTTTGACAGAATTCGGCACGATTCATGAAAACTTCCAATAACTCTGTCAATCACTGCCAAACCGTTTAAGTATTTGCATAAGTGCTAGAGGTGGACCAATACGTTACTGACTTGCTCAATCTGTGAAGCAATAAATAAGCAAATTTTTATGAAATTGTAAATACTAGCGCTTTTCTTTCCTGTGTTTCAAGAAGCCGGGTGTGCTGTGAACATGACCACTTGCTCATCAGGTGCTACCTTGGTATGCAGTTTAGGCTGGTGCTAATTCCATCACCCCAGATGAAGTAAAATGATTACCACCATGAATTTAATAGGCTACATGAAGAATCAATAGCCACGCACACTGGAAATGTCGTCTGATAAGATCATGAACTTGTCAGTGAACTGATGTATTGCTTGTAGTTGGAGGACCCACGCATTTCACCTGAATAACTTACTTTAATGGCAGCTCAATGATAGAGTTTGATATGATAAACATTAGATATATTGATATAATATGCAATTTGCTCAAAACAAATCAATGTTGAGGTTACAATCAACTCGAAAATGAATTTTACCAAAAAAACAATGATCAGAAAAATGAGTGGTTATTACGGTCGCCACCAGCATGATGCTGGACAATTACAGTTGAGATGGTGCCCAGGCACGTAAAAGAAACTAAATATGCTTTCAACTGTGATTGTAAAACCTCATAATACCATGAAAAAGAAGAGATAAGTGCGAAAGAGCATACAACAGGTCAGTAAATAAAGGAAGGAACAGAAATACTCGTCACCAGACCAGTGAACTCCAGTAAGTTAATACCGAAACGAAACATGAGTGGTTACGAAAATGACCCCTTTGAAACAAGAGTTAGACTACTGAAAACATGCATACTTACGTGTGAAGCGTGTATGTCAATCTGTGAAAACTGAAAATGGAAGAACGGGAATGAACTTCCGGCTCATATGATGCAATAGCGAGTGGTAGATCTCATCATCTTCCTGATTCCCGATCTCGGATAACAGTAACTACGAGAGAAGAACTTAGAAAATTTGACCCATTGCCAAGGTCAAGAAAAACGCCAACAAGCACAGAATCTGAAACAGGACGACTGTGAGAATCAGAATCTTTTTGAGACTTCGAACGAGAATGCTTCTTTAACTTTTCATAGCCTTCCTTCAAACCTCGGAAAGGCTGCTGACACAACTTTTCAAATCAATGCTCCAACCCTCACGTAAAAAAGAATGCGCCAACGTGTACGTCAACGAGAACCAAGTGTCGCACCGTTCCCAAGGCCAGATTTGTTTCTTGGAAATTCTGGAGTGTTCCCAGGGAAAGGGCAGAGTTTGGAAATTTTGCAGACGCACATGCGACTACACGTATTAAACTTCTGGAAACGGTGTGTAGAGACCAAAACGGAGCGGGGTAGGGGCAAGAGAACAGCTGAAAGTCTGTAGCAAGCAGAGTCCTCCCCCTTGCTTGATCACTGATTTCCCTTTATGCTGTAGGGGACACCAGTCCTCCCTGAAGGGCTTACTCGGCTGTCTGTGTAGTCCGCTAACGTGAAATTCACACTTTGAGTGCCAGGCAGCTCCCCAAGAGCGCGCGAAACATTCCACCTGTTTCTGTCCCCAGAAAAGAGGAGTTCTCAGGATCCAGACCAGATACATTAAAGGGGAGAGCTACCAAAGACCGCAAGTGTTAGTTCAAGTACAGAGACACGTGTTGCTACAAGCTGCGACCTAAGCACTCATATAAACAACGCGAAATATGGGTGAAAGCCAAGAAATAAGAACTGAATCGTAAAGTAATTGCAGCAAGACACCTTTGCATGCAAAATTAGTATGCAAACAGAATAAAATGTGAGCTGATGGACTTGAAACAGGCCGCCACCTCACAGTGTCTGTTTCAAAACAGGCCTGATTTAAATTCAAATACGGTTCTCCCTCATCACACAGTTTCCCATTGCACCAATCACATCGCTGAGTGTGACCAACTATCAGCGCAGACAACTGATCGTGTGCAATTGATCGAATTTTTATGCAAGCTTCTCTAGAAGCTATCTGTCTATTCCTTCGGTGATGTACTTGCAGTTCTGTTGTTGTTTTATACGGTTCTTCACCTGCCTGTAAATATAAAAATGCAGCAGCGGAGTACGTTTTGGAAGAGTTACTGTAAAAGTGCAGGCCATGCCCATCTTGAAGGCTTACATGAAAATAAAGAACAAAAACATTACCGGTAGAGACCTCGTGCTTGTGAAACTAGGCACTCGCTAGCTGGGCTGAAAACGCCTTCAGAAACAGCGACCATGCCCAATACGCCTACAAATGTCAAACTCGATTTTCTCGGAAACGATTGAGAGTTGCGTCTTCCTGTCTGTATATGCAGACATCCTAGTCGAGTCCTACACACCCTGTCAATATGAATCAAACCAGTCCGGGGGAAGTTCTTAAGCTTTCCTTGTTGGAGGACTTCAAGGACATAATATTTGTGGAATCTGTCAGCTAATAACAAGATAAGAGCGTATCAGATCACTTTACTGTCGTCAGGAGAAATAATGATATGAACAGGCGTCCGAAGTTATTTCATGCATTCTATTGGTTTCTATTGAACTTATGTGACGCCTTAATCACGCTTTTGTGAAACAGCAGGGCATTTCGCAAATCCATTGACTGCATACGTTTGGAGCTCATTACTCGTATGAAATATGTATGTTGTGCGTCAGGAATCTGAACCTCGGGCGTTGCGTTGATTTAGTGAAGAAGGCTGGCTGCAGTAACACAAGTCTGCCTAAAATATGCACAGTGAGCTGGCTCGAATGGAATGTCCAGTGCTGGCTCGAATGGAATGCATTAATTCACATCCCCATGCCTGCGTCCTCTAAGCGTGTGTCTTAATGAGGCGTTGTGGTTAACGTGCGTGCCACGTATTCACAGGCGGAGGGACGCGTTACGCTGTGCGACGCAAAGGGTTTGTAATAAACAAAGAATTGCTAATGCTGGTTCCTGGGTGTATCATTTTACTTGAGTTTCATCACGCTGTTAAGACTGTAGGTCAACACAACCTGTGTAAGTCCACATCTTCTTCAGAAATGAGAGGAAACACTATTCCATTTACTTCAGTACAAACTACAGGTGCAAAATTTTATTTTGTGATCCTGCTAATTATGGGGTGGACAAAATAAACTGTTTTGAAAAATATTTACATTGAGACTGACGCAGCATTAACCCTTAACTCGCGAGGTGACTTTTCTGTAACGTATAACACGAGGTGAGGTCTCTGGGACCCCTATGTTTAAACCGAAATTTAAGGCAAAAATCATTTGAAATTTTTAATTTATGCTATCTCACATTTATTCTAACAATTATTTCAGTGTTGTTTAAATGCTTCTAGTTTATTTTATTGCACTAATCAAACCTGCAGAATTTTATTATTTATCGCACAAAATTTTATGTGGTTCTTTTAAATACTACACATAGGTAGACTTTAGAGTACTGAATTTTACATTCTGAAAAATTATACAATCTCCGTAACAAATAAATTTCCAAATAAAACTAAATTCCAGGGTTTAAATTTGCGCAAAAAAATGTCACACGATTGGAACAAAAAGAAAGTGTGTCATATCTACATTCATTGCTGGGAACTACATTTTTATCACCACTGAGAACACATTCGATTTTAACAGACACTTTAAGTATTTGATTGAAGAAACACACAGATCCCCATTACAACTTTCCTGAAGTTCTCCCTCTGAATGGCACTCTTGTTCGATAGAAGAACTGTGATCCTGCTTAATGTAAAATCGTCGTCTTTTTCGTTTATTTCTTTTTCTATATCACTGACACCTTCCTCCATAGACCGACCAACAGTTTCATGAAATTCGGGAAAGTTAAAAACGACACATTCCTGCCAATACATTTTGAGCTATACGGTACCGTTCTGAAGAAAACAGCTACGTAGTTCACGAGGCGCTGTCTAGGAGACCCCAACGCCCATCAGTGACACGTGTCAACAATAAACACAGAAGGCGATACTCAATCGACAGCAAAACATCATAGGCTTGGCAATTTAAGGAGGTTAGGCGGAGTATAGAAGCTTTCCACCACAACTTGCCTTGGAGAGCGAGTTCGAAAATTTTTGCGCGGTCTGAGAGACCACACCTCGTGAGTTAAGGTTTAATCGTTATTACTGAACATCACAGAATATGCTGTAAAAGACCATAGTTTACGTCGATACAGCGATGAGCTCCATTTATCAAACAATGAAACTCACGTAACGGCTCTGCCTAAGGGATAGCAACAATAATGTTTTCAATGTTCTGCTGTAGCCCATTCACTTTGCCCCACAGGTAAAAATCACAAGAAGATAGGTCATGCGATGGAGGTGGCCAGGAGGTTGCACTGCCTGTCCTGACTGTTCCCTCCTCACCAAACACCTCATGCACTCATGACAAGGTTCTCAAGGCAGTGTGTGCTGTTGCTCCATCTTGCTGAAAATATTAATACAGTCCTTCGTTTCTGTGTGTTGATCCACATATGGATCAGATAGTTTCTCGACATACAGATTACCATTAACAGTTTGGTGAAATAATCCTAATACGATGGTGTTACGACACACTGTGCACCAAATTCTTTTCGGGTATTCTGGGTTTTTATTCGCTACAGAACTCGTTTCGTGGCATTTTACCTCTAAGTTTCGCATTTCAAACTTTGCCAGAGGTTTAGAAAGACACTTCTAGTCTTAAAGTGTTGCAAAAACTGTTCTGTGCACGTTTTATATGAACTATACTTCGTATAACAGTCGATAATTGTCACACGGTGCTTTGTGGTGAGCCATTTTGTGCTGCATTCAACTGGTGACGAAACACGTCTCCTCCTCTCACTCACTCAAACGTAATGACTCAGGAAAGTACTCCGGACAGAACATGCGGGAGATGCGCATGTGCAGACAGGTAACAGCAGCCGATTGGTGCGTCGAAATAACGGTTCGCAACATTTTCTGTGATGGATAGTTCTGTTCTTTTTTAAGCGTCAGGTCTGCGGGAAGTTTTATTTTACCAACAGTGTACACAGGGTGGTCGTAAATTCCCATTACAAACTTCTAGGACATGTAGAGAGTAGTGAGTAAATAACATTTTGAATAGGAACCCATGTCCGGAAACGTATCGTTTACGTTTTACGACAGTTTCAATGCAGACGATTATTTCACCCACACCCACGTGAGGAATGTACTCGTACTTAGGCGTGACCCAGTATAATTGTTGCAAATCCATTTGAAAAGAATACTGACTCGTTCCGTTATTACTTACGCATTTGCAATACAACTTACACCTTATGGTTTACATTAGCCGACAACAACAAGAACCCAGCATCTACAGAACCAGCCGCAACGTACCGATGCATTACAACAGCGGCTCGATGTGACGACCACCAACGTTGTTATACACATTGTACCTCCGAGGCATATTCTGGTACACTCTCTCCACCCCACCTGGTGTCTCTTCAGTGTCTTGTGCAGCGGCCGGAACTCGTGCCAGCAGATCTTCCTCTGTCTCTACAGGTGTCTCATAAATTAGGCTCTTCATACGACCCCACAAGAAGTAGTCCATAGGGGTTAAATCCGGCGTTCGTGGCGGCCACGCGGTTGGACCACCACGGCCTATCCATCTTTCACCATAACGTCTGTTGAGATGTCTCCGGACAGCCAGTGAAAAGTGTGGTGGCGCTCCATCATGCTGAAAGCACATTTACTGACGGACATTCAGTGACACAGCTTCCAAGAACGGGTCCAGTATGTGTGGTAGGAAGACTAAGTATGCGGGACCCGTGAGCTTGGATGGAAGGAGGTATGGTCCAATCACATGAGCGTTCATAATACCTGCCCATACCATTAATTCAAAACCTGTCTTGAAATCCCTGAACATGCGTGGTATGAGGGTCTTCGTCCGCCCAGACATGGCTATTTCGAGCATTCAGAACACAATCCCTTGTGAACCTACATTCATCTGTGAAGAGAACTCGACATGGAAACAGGGGCGCGTCGATGCAACGGTGAAGGAACCACGTGCAGAAGGCGACGCGTTGTGGAAAGTCTGCTGGACCAATAGCGTGTACTCTTTGTAAGTGATACGGATGTAATAGTTGCTCATGCAGGACGTACAAGACGGTACTGTGACTAACAGCCATTGCACGCGAAATTGATCGCTAACTCGTTGACGGGCTATCTTCAGTGCGACGCAGTACACATTCTTCAACTTCGGGAGTGCGGCGTCGCCATGGAGCACCACAGTCCTGCCTCCTCACGGTGAAGGTACCCGTTTCTCGTAGCCGTTGTGTAACTTGGGCGAACAGTTTGTGTGATGGAGTGTGACAGTGTGGAAAACTTTCGTGATACAGCCGACTAGCAGCTCTTCCGTTACCTCCAGCTTCGCCATACACAAGGAGAATGTCTGTGAATTCCGCAAACATGTACTGCACCATGTTTCCTCTACCGGTGATGCACAGGTGTTGACTCGGTCTCATAGCAAAGCGGACAGTAAGTGACATCTGGGGATCGTTTGACGTAGTACACGTCATCGTGTCTACCCTGTTGCATACCAGGACAGGGAACCCTGAGACGTTTCCCTTGGCCTAAGCAGACGTTGACGCAGTACACATCAGAAACGAAACTGACGTAGAACGGAAACAATACGATTCCGGACATGGGTTCGTATTCAAAATGTTCTGTACTCAATACCCTCTATATGTCCTAGAAGTTTGTAACGGGAATTTCCGACCACCCAGATGTTGCAGAATGTGTACGAAAAAGTTTTTGCGTAGCTGTTTTTCATTTCAGGCAATGATACACGACGTTATTTGCAACTAAATCCTTGTAGGCTTCACTTGCATCCCGCGAAATTTCATTCTTCCACTTTTCCTAACTTCGCTTCAGTCTCATTTTCAAATGTCTCATCTTCATATCAGACAAACAGTAGTGCAATGTTCAGGAAATTTTTCTCCTTGTTTTTACTACCATAGTCGTTGAGTTGCTTACTTTGTTTTGAGAAACATTACTATCTGACAACGTATTGTTTTGCGTTGAACAAGAATTCAGGGAGGTTTTGCTTTTACGTACTGGCAGTTTGATTATATGCATTATTATTAAGCTTAGTTATTCGTTGTTCCAATGCCACGTTTTAATCAAATGTATGAAATAAAATTACTCAAAACATATAAATTCCCCCATTTTTTGTATTTGTTCCTCCTTGACCGTTAGATATAGTGGATGAACATAATTGTACATAGCATTTTTACAAATGAAGAAAATAACGAGATTACACGGACTGTGTTATCTCTTTTTTCCTCAAACAATTTGTTTTTCCTTCCTGAGATAACATTCGTGTCCCGTCAGGGCCAGTTCAAGGCCCGTGCAACAAAATGCGTTAAAAAATAGTATCCCCTGCCGAATGTGAAGTCTTGCCGAGGGGTTTCGCCTGATTTCATGCAGCTCACATAACGCAACTGTCATACGTTTCCTTCTTCATGATAATTGAAGGGTTAACAAGCTAAATCGGCTAAGCGCCGGTCTTGCATAAATTGTGTTTTCTGTTTCGTTAGCTAGTATGTGAACAGCACTTTTACATATTAAAAGGGTTATCTCCTATGAGGCTGATGTGTGTGCTACGACGGCCAGTAGATGGCCTAGGAGGTAATTCCTGTGACATGTTCGTGCTATATCTGTAAGTGCAGAACTTGATACGGGAGTTGACATTATTGGACATCGAGATTATATATTTCCGCTTACTCCTGCCGTTTTGAGGCTTGTCTGTTGAGTGCCTTCATTGGCAGTACAATGGGTAGTGAAAACATTATGAGCAGTTCAGCAAAGGGAAATAACAGGAAAGCTGGTAACTATACAAAGCGTAACAAAATTTCCAAACTCTGCCCTTTCCCTGGGAATACTCTGCGAAGCTCTACAGAATCTCCAGAATTTCCAACAAACAAGTCTGACCTTAGGAACGGGGCGACACTCGTTTCTCTTTTGCGTATACGATGGCGGATCCTTTTTTACGTGATGGTTGGAGCTACTGGACGACTTACAGGTGGATCACTAGAGAAGCGTTGACTTGAAAAGTTGTGTCAGCTGCATTTCCGAGGTTCGAAGGAAGGCTATGAAAATTAATGAAACACTCTTCTCCTACGTCTCAAGAAGATACTAATTCTCGCAATCGTCCTGTTTCAGGTTCCGTGCCTGTAGGCGTTTTTCTTTACGTTGGAAATCGCCAGATCTTCGAAGTTCTTCTTTTGTAGTTATTGGTATCCGAGATAGGGAATCAGGAAGATGATGAGATCTACCACTCGCGATTGCATCATATCAGCCGCAAGTTCATTCCCGTTCTTCCATTTTCAGTTTTCACAGTTTGACATACGCGCTTCACACGTAAGTATGCATGTTTTCAGCAATGTAACTTTTGTTTCAAAGCAGTCATTTTCGTAACCACTCATGTTTCGTTTCGGTTTTAACTTATTGGAATTCACTGGTTTGGTGACGAGTGTTTCTGTGCCTTCCTTCATTTACTGATGTGGTGTGTGCTCTTTCGCAATAATCCCCTTCCATTTCATGGTATTATGAGGTATCACAGTTGAAAACATATTTAGTGTCTTCTACGTGTCTAGGCATCATCGCGACCGTAATTGTCCAGCAACATGCAGGTGGTGACCCTAATAACCACTCACTTTTTTGATCATTCCTTTTTGGTAAATTACATTTTTGAGTTGTTTGTAACCTCAATATTGATGTGTTTTGAGCAAAATGCTTATTGTATTAATAAATCTAATGTTTACCGTATCAAACTCTATCATTCAGCAACCATTAAAGTAAGTTATTCAGTTGAAATATCTTGGTCCTCCAACTATAATGAATACATGAGTTGACTGACAAGTGATTCTTCAAGTAGCCTATTAATTTCATGGTGGTAATCATTTTACTTCATCTGAGGTGATGGAGTTAGCATCAGTCTAACCTGCATACCCACAGAGCACCTGATCAGCAAGTGGTCATGTTCACAACACACCCTGCTTCCGAAAAGACAGGAAAGAAAAGCGCCAATTATTACAATTTCAGAAAAATTGGCTGATTTATTGCTTCCAGATTGAGCAAGTCAGTAACGTATTGTTCCACCTCTGGCACTTATGCAAGTACTTAAACGGCTTGGCAGTGATTGACAGAGTTATTGGAAGTTTTCGTGAATCGTGCCGAATTCTGTCAAAGTGGTGCATCAGATCGTCAAAATTCGTAGCTGGTTGGAGAACCCTGCTCATAAAGCTCCAAACTTTCTCAACTGGGGAGAGCTCTTGCTGGCCAAGGTATGGTTTGGCAGGCACGAAGACAAGTAGTAGAAACTCTCGGCATGTCATTAACTTGGTGAAATGTAAGCACAACATGTCTTGAAATGAATCGCAACAAAACGGGTAGTAGAATAAGATAGATGTACCGCTGTGGTGTAATAGTGCAGTTGTTGACATCCATATGGCTCTGCTATGAAAAGAAATGGCACCCTGGACCATCACTTCTGGTTTCGGCCATAAGGTAGGTAACAGTCAGGCTGGCATCCCACCGCTGTCCAGGGAGTTTCCAGATACTTCTTCCCCCGTGTTTGCGGCTCAGTTCCAAGAGAGATTCATCACTGAAGACAATTCTATACCCTTCAATGAGATTCCATGTCGAAGACTTATCTGGAGAGTCCTCAGACATCTGTGGGATGGGAACATGACCCGCCAAATGGCGTAATCGTTTGGTGAGCCAATTGTTTTCATGGCAGCACCTCTTTGGTTGTCATACGCGGCACCACAACAGCAAATCGGTACAGAAATTATATTGTACGCCCAGTTTTGTTGCCCTTCGTGGCAAGCTATCCTGAGGTTACACTTCAGTAAGATAACGCACTCCCATAGAAGACGAGAGATTGTCCAGCTTGCCAAACCCGTCCTTGGCCAGTAAGGTCAGCGGACGTCTCCCGAATAGAGAAATCCGGAGTTTTGGCAATCTAACGCGCCAGTTTGGCAGAATTTGATGCGATATCCCTCAGGGAGAAATTCAACAACTCTGTCAATCAAAAAGCAGCCGAGTAACTGCTTGCTTAAGGACCGGAGGTGGACCAACGATTATTGATTAGCTAAATTTGTGAAGCTCTTTTTGTTGAGTAAATCATCCAATTTATGTGATATCATAATCATCTATTTGTCTGTACATGTACATCACATCTACTGATTTTCGTACCATTCGCATAACTCCTTCGTGGTACCTCTGTTTTTGTCACAGTGTGTATGTGCTGTATGTTGCAATAATTATTACGATCAGTATCACCCTGATTCGTGCAGTGCTCCATAGGATACGATACACGTATGTCAAAGGCACATAAAAACTATGAATGACATCGCTGTACTAAAACTAAGCTCTGTCCGAACAGGCCCTGCAATACCCAACGGTACGGACCAACGACCGTATCATCTTCAGCCTATAGCCTTCACGGGATGCGGGCGGATATGGCAGGGTATGCGGTCAACACATCGCTCTTCCTCCCGTTGTCAACTTTTATAATCAAAGCCGCTATTTGTGGATCAAGTAGCTCCTCAACTGGTCGCACTAGGTCTGAGTGCACCATGCTTGCTAACAGCGCTTGGCAGACCTCGATTGGACGGGAACCAGTGCTACTACCACTTTGGCAAGGCCTTTGTCCAATAGCACCACACGGATTTTATTGAAAGTTCTCATGTGTCCTTTCTTTATTTTCAGTTTCGTTACGAAGAAGAGAATGTTCTCATTTTTCAAGATAAAGATTATGAATGTATAATAAATGATTCATTACATGTTGATAATCATAATAAACCTGTTGGCAGAATTATGTGGGTACCAGCAGTGAGATTCGATATAGAGACCTCGCTCTTATGACACTAAGAGCTTACTCACTCGGGCGCGGACTTCTTAAATACTGGTAGCTATACAAAATATCAGAATGCCTAATATTTTTAAACTTGATTTCCTCGAAAACGGTTGAGAGTTGCGTCTTCCCGTTTACAAACATTGAAACACTAGTAGGGCTCTACACATCTTGTCAAATACGAATACAGTCGGTGAGGAGAAGTTAGTATGGTCCCTTTGTTAGATGGCTGCTGCCAGTGCCACATAAGAAAGTAAATAGTTCCATTTAAAATAAACAGTCGCTTTGTTAACTCCACAAACGTAAACATTAGAAATTACTTATGCACGTCACCTGATCGAAAGTATCGGGCATCTGTTAGTGGACATTAATATGGTGTGTGTCCGCCCTTCACCTTGCTTTTTGCGTACACTATGACCGAGGTGTCTGAATGTTTGCGGAGGAATGGTAACGTTCTCTAAGCATTCGCCATACTCAAACCCTTCCCTCTGGTGGCCACAGGAAAAGTTTCTAGGGCATATTATAGGGGTGCAGGAGATTAGACCGGATCCTGAGCGCATAAAAGCTATTAAAGAATGTCTACTCCATAGATACGTAAGAATGTTGAAGGGATTTATAGGAATTGCTAGATACAATAGACGGTATATACGAGGTCAAGAAATGAACGACCCAAGAATTTCATTATTATTAAAAACGGGAATACCGTGGGTTTGGGATCAAGAGGCAAATGATACGTTTGAAAATGTAAAAAGAGCACTGGTAGAATGATCCATATTACATCATCCTAGTATGGGTGAGCCATTTTAAATTTCAACCGATGCATCTGATTATGGTATCGCAGCAGAACTTTTTCAAGGAGAGTGGGGTCTAGATAATGTAAATCATAGATCCATAACTTTTGCTAGCCGTAGTCTTAATAAACATGAAGTAAACTACACAGCTAGGGCGTAAAGAAGCATCTTTAATCAAAACCTGTGAGATCTGTCAGAAGGTGAAAGAGAGTAACGTTCATGCGAAGTACAAAATGTACCCGACTATTCGTAAGTCCTTACACGATCTCACAGCAGCGGACTTTCCTGGACTAGTTCTGAAAGGAAAGAGAGGAGTGCCATACATTTTGGTTTTCATAGTGTGTTGGTCCAAGTATGTTAAGCTATATCCTATCAAAAAAAAGCAAATACACCAACAGTTATACGCTGTTTGCAATGATAGTTTCTGGAGGCAGATAAACCAAAACGATTTCTCACGGTTAATGGACCACAGTTTGTGAGTAACGAATTTAAAGAATTTCTAACGTGGGAAGATATTCGCCAAGAGTTAATATCAAACTATAACCCGTCCTCGAATCCGAGTGAAAGGGTTATGAAAGAAATTGGGAAATTATGCCACACCTACAGCCATGAAAAACATACTTCATGAGCAACGAAAATTAAAGACTTTAAACTTATTTTAAATGAATTACCACATTTATCAAATGGATTAACACCTTTAGAAGTAATTGGCAAACCGTTAAATGTTTTATTTGGCCTCAACAGTCTATTGACGATTACGAATTTGAACAGGAATTAGTTTCTAAAAATTTAGTTGAAAAAGCACAACAATGAGTAAGCAGACATAATGAGAAAGCTGTCGAACCTCAATACAAGGTCGATGATCCAGTTCTAGTAATGCAACATCTTCAAAGCTCTGCCCTAAAGAAAGAAAGACAAAAGTTTTCCAACAGTGTGAAGGACCTTACCGAGCACAAATGGTAGTCCATCCCAAGACATTATTTTTAGTGGATCCAACAACTGGATCAGAAAAGGGAAAATACAAAGTAAGAGACGTAAAGTTATATATCCCCCAGGGACGTTAACATTCGCAGTTAACGGGCCGAGTTACGACCATTGGGTCCCGAGTTGTTTTCGGTGTTTCTTCTGTAATAATTTTCATGCACCGAATTCCCCCAAACTCTTAAATTATTCTGTCCTTCCACACTTAGAGGTACCTGTAAAAACCTTACCAGCGAGAATTTGTTATTACTTCATTCAAAATTGCTCCTGGTAAGAGATTCACTTGTTCCAGTCATTAAGGCTACTAACAACCTGTAACTCCCTATGAATTTTTGATTGCGTCGTCCTTGGTTGTGGGAGAAACATACCAGCGAGCATTTGTTATTGCGTCATCCAAAATTGCTTCTGGTAAGAGATTTTCATGTTCCACTCAGTTATATGTCCTGACTTTGCTCGGCTGCAGCATGAGGCGGAGAACTGCACACATGTTGTCTCTGATCTCAGTCATTTGGCACAGCCTTTGGACAAGATATATTACGTGCCTGGTCAGTTCTTATCTCCCTCGATCACGGGAATACTATTCTCATGCAGAATGTAATACAGTCAAGCCAGCTTTTGCCTTTTTTCTCTACAAGAGGTTTCCGTCCTCGCTGAGCTGGCCTTAGGACAGCTGCATTATTCTTTGACAGATGTGCCGCCATAGTCGGTCCAGAGTTCAGATTTATATTTCCTAATCCATATTTGTCTTAATGAAAGGAAATGAATATTACATTAGCAGAACATATAATATTGGATGAATAATTAAATAATGATGATACTGTATCATATAATGTTCTATTTTGTACTAGCTGACCCGACAGACTTCGTCCTGTCAAAAAGATTTGTAATATGGCAGTTTTTTTGCCTACGTATTTAAAAAAATTCTCCTGAACAGAACCGTCACCCTGGTGATAGGGCGTTGTGAATAAAAAATAATTAAATAAAACATATATAAGGATTTAAAAGTAAGTAATCGCTTTATTGTTAATCATGTGAATCATAATTATTATTATTATCATTGTAGTGCTTTGTGGTATACGATGTTTTTTGTTTGATTACCTGGCGCATAGATAAACAAATCTGATGGTTTTCCAACACGGGAACAGGCAACATACAATTGACCATGTGAGAAACATGGGTTTTCTAGATTAATACCACAAACACTTAATGATTGCCCCTGGGACTTGTTTATAGTCATAGCAAAAGCAAGCCGCACTGGAAACTGTAGTCGTTTAAACTCAAATGGCACATCAGTCGGAATCATTGGGATGCGCGGTATGAGAACATCTTCTCCTTTATACTTTCCTTTGAGTATAGTTGCTTCTATCACATTGTTTAGTAATTTTTTTATCGCTAACCGTGTACCGTTGCAAAGACGCGGTTGGTTGATATTTCGCAACATTATAACCACCGATCCAACCTTTAATTGAAGATTGTGAGGTGGCAATCCTGGCAAATCCAGCGAGTTTAAAAATTCCGGTGGATAGTTGACTACATCATCTTGATTAGTAGCCGAATCAACTGATTTATATATCCTCAATTCGCCTGTAATTTGTTCTTGAATTTTGAAATTTAATTCATTTACATCTATGTTTTTTGCAGCCAGTATAGCTCGTTCGCTCAACCAATCATGGTTTCTGTAATTTTGAGAAACATCTGGAAACACCTTCTGAATAAGTTCATCTTTTGATCGAGTTAACTGACAAAAACTTTGAGGAAAGTTAATGCAGCCAGTCAACATGTCTATAGGAAATTTGCCGTTACCGATGTCAATGAGTTGTTTAGAGAATATGTTTCCAGATTGGTCATTTCGCAACTCGACACGCATATTCTTGCTTAAATGAAGTACTTTGACATGTTTCCACAAATTGGAGGACTTTAGACATGCATTGAGTTCATCAGCTGGCGTTGATCGTGGAATCACTGGCAATGTTTGACGAAAATCTCCTGCTAATAAAATCATTGCACCACCAAATCGGTTATTATTGCTCCGTAGATCTTTTAAGGTTCTGTCTAAAGCCTCCAAAGATTTTTTATGTGCCATCGTGCATTCATCCCAAACAATCAATTTACATTGCTGCAAAACCTTTGCCATTGCAGAGTTCTTCGAAACGTTGCAGGTTGGAGTTTCATTGCTTTGCATATTTAATGGCAATTTTAGTGCTGAATGGGCTGTTCGACCACCTTCAAGCAAAGTTGCTGCGATTCCCGACGAAGCGAGTGCAAGTGCAATTTTATTTTGTGAGCGAATTGTTGCTAATATTAATGAAATCAAAAAAGTTTTTCCTGTACCACCAGGTGCATCTAAGAAGTAAATCCCTCCAGTTTCATCATTTGTTACTTTCATAAGAGTTTCAAATACATACTTCTGGATAGTTGACTACATCATCTTGATTAGTAGCCGAATCAACTGATTTATATATCCTCAATTCGCCTGTAATTTGTTCTTGAATTTTGAAATTTAATTCATTTACATCTATGTTTTTTGCAGCCAGTATAGCTCGTTCGCTCAACCAATCATGGTTTCTGTAATTTTGAGAAACATCTGGAAACACCTTCTGAATAAGTTCATCTTTTGATCGAGTTAACTGACAAAAACTTTGAGGAAAGTTAATGCAGCCAGTCAACATGTCTATAGGAAATTTGCCATTACCAATGTCAATGAGTTGTTTAGAGAATATGTTTCCAGATTTGTCATTTCGCAACTCGACACGCATATTCTTGCTTAAATGAAGTACTTTGACATGTTTCCACAAATTGGAGGACTTTAGACATGCATTGAGTTCATCAGCTGGCGTTGATCGTGGAATCACTGGCAATGTTTGACGAAAATCTCCCGCTAATAAAATCATTGCACCACCAAATCGGTTATTATTGCTCCGTAGATCTTTTAAGGTTCTGTCTAAAGCCTCCAAAGATTTTTTATGTGCCATCGTGCATTCATCCCAAACAATCAATTTACATTGCTGCAAAACCTTTGCCATTGCAGAGTTCTTCGAAACGTTGCAGGTTGGAGTTTCATTGCTTTGCATATTTAATGGCAATTTTAGTGCTGAATGGGCTGTTCGACCACCTTCAAGCAAAGTTGCTGCGATTCCCGACGAAGCGAGTGCAAGTGCAATTTTATTTTGTGAGCGAATTGTTGCTAATATTAATGAAATCAAAAAGGTTTTTCCTGTACCACCAGGTGCATCTAAGAAGTAAATCCCTCCAGTTTCATCATTTGTTACTTTCATAAGAGTTTCAAATACATACTTCTGTTGTTCAGTTAACAGTGGAAGATTTGTTTGAATTAATTCTTTCAAAGCGTTGAGATCATACAGTTTTTCTCGATGCAACTCTTGGTTAAAAGCGTCATGCATTGGACGATTGGGCGCGGTCAGGCCTAATTGAATTAATAGTTTGTTTGACATTATCAAGCACATGTCCTCAATTGAAATCAATGCTTCATTGTAAATTTCTTCACTGATTTGTATATCTGGATTTCCCATTCTATTCCGTATTTGATACAAAATATCATCACACATATAATCTTTGTACTTGATCCACAAATCAATTGGGTTTGATGGGAAGCATGTAGATATGATTATAGAAAACAATGTTCGTATTTGATGAGCGTGTGATGATATTACAGCATCATTGAGAGTTTGCTCCCAATGAGCGTCATTTTCAAGCAATTGCAAACGTTGACAGGCTTCTCTGTAGGATCCACACAATTCACCATGAACAGTTCGTAACTGTTGGAATGATGTTGGGCCACGTACATTGACTAATAGCAGTCGTAAATAAAAACATTCATCATTGCTTGGATGTACTGAATAAATCCGGCCAATCGCATCGGTGGAATATACATCTGTATATCCTGGAACTGGTTTTCCTTGTTTCCGTCGTATAAATCTCCTTGAGGATTGATTCTAGGTATAATATTTTGGCATTTCAGAATATAGCAATGTTTGTGCGAAATGATCGTTTTGGCATGTCTCAAAAAAACTGGTTAATGTAGTAGATGGTGGCTGAGCAGCTCTTTGTACTGCGTTCTGTGCTGTAAAATACACTCTTTGTCCATTTTCTAAATGCACAGCTAAGTGAACAACAGAAGGGTGTCTCTCATGAATAGGAAAAGAAAATATTCGCCAAACTGCTTCATTACTACTGACATAGCGGCCCATTTGGTATTGGGTAACTTCATCATTGGAATTCTCTGCACCAATTCCAATCACAGCCATATCACTCCCTTTGGTTACATATTTGCAAATGTATTTAATAGATTTCACTGAATGGCAAGATTCAACGTTGATGTGTGCTTTGAATGTCTTTGATAAAATGGGTGAATATGGAACAATCCAACGATTATCTATTTCAATATCTTGTTGATTTAATTTGACAATTGTTGATTTTCCATTGTCTGCTGTCGATCTGCGACGATACAATGGATAACCGTCATTACCAGTAATTGTTTCCGATATTAATGTCCGTGGATATCGTTTTGAACATTTACCATCCATCATACACGGTGAATTTTGATTAAGAGTTCCACAGGGACCATGTATCATGTTTTTGACAACTACCTCATGCAATCCAGGATCTACTTGTACATTAGGGATTTCAGCTGATATCACTGCATCAACTTCATTTGGCCTTATCTTTTCAACCAACCAAATCAAAATGTGTGCATGTGGCAATCCTCGTTTCTGCCACTCCACAGAATACATCCAGCAGCGTGTCTCACCAAACACATTATGTTTTACGATGAAATCCATTAAAGATTTCAACTTTTGTCTAAAGATTCTGGCTGTAATATCATGACGATCAATGGGTGATTGCCCAGGGAATAACTCCTGCTTGATTTCTATCCATTGCGGATTGCATGTAAATGTGATGAACAAATCTGCTGTACCATAATGACGAACATACGACATGGCATCTTGAGCATATTCGTGCATATGCCGAGGGCTTCCGATGTATGTTGCTGGAAGAATAGTCATCCGACCGACATTCTGTGCATTTCCATCAGTATTAATCGCATCTCGAAGGTGAATATACTCTTCAGATCGGAGTTTGGTTTGATTCAACCTGATGAATGTTAATCTCTCCGTTTCAATTTTTACATACATGTCAACAACATATTTGTGATATAATCGCCGACATTTCAATATGTGATTTTCTTCATTTTCCCGAATCATTAGGCGGTATGAATAATAGTTCATTGAACTGACTTTTTTGTTGGTTTCAGAACCTGTAAATAGATTTTCTTTTAATAACATTCAAATATAAAATTAAAATACATAATATAATGACTGAGATATTATCGCCATAGCTAAATTAATATTTTAGTTACCTGTAATGGGATTTATCATTTTTATTGAGAAATCGTAGCCATCTTCACCTTGCCAAAATATAATGGGATATTGCAGTGCATCATATGAGCGGTGTGTTTCCTTTATACGTTGTAATTGATCATTCCGACGATGTAAAACAATATCACGGGATTCCAAGTTTTCTCCAACTACAACGATAGCAACTTCATCAATAGTTGGTGCATTAAAACGTCTTGTATGTTGACCCTCAGGTGTTTTATCAGCTCTGATCACAATTTTGTGATTATCGGATGGCATCAGATCCAGGGCAGTTTTAAACAATATAATCAATTGATTGTGTTGATGAAATAAAGTTTGTAATTGTTCTACAATAGACCTCTTTACTAAATTGTTATGTGCACAACGCAGATCAATTTCTTGTGGTGAATTGCCCATAAAATAAATTTGCAGGAATTTGTTGTCGCTATCTGACACCGGTAACAGTGAACCTGCTCTGTGATATATTTGCCCTTGTATCTGTAAATAAAATAAAATATTATGGTGTGGTATAAATTAATGGATTGTCAGTGATCAAACTTAAATAATATTTGATCTTAAAAAGTATATATTTAGTTTGAACTAATATCTATCAAATATAAAATATAATAAAAGTGTCACTGAAACTGAATCACCATATAATATGATGACTAAGCGATATATAAGTGATTAAGAAATTGAAGATTAGTGACACATCTTAACTTTTGTGACAGAAAATTTTGTTCGCTAAAATAATTATGAGTAACTGCTATAATACATACCTTGAAAGTTGGCATAAAATTTTCCCAAACTACATTTGTTGCCCCAAATGAAGTCATTTGAAAGCAATTGTTATATTGTTGGATATGTGTCAAAAAGTGTATAGAATCTGTTCCTATTCCTGAAACCAATGAGTACAATGGTTCTGGTGGTGGGTCCAATGGTATCAATTTCACTTTACCATTTGCGCAACACAATCCATTGGCTTCGTTTTTGTATTTTAATGCCTTACAGTGTGAGCAAACCGAGTTCATAGAACCAATAACAACACATTGGTAGTTACTGTAGTCAATTGACACATCGTAACTGAAAGCAGCTCGATTCAAACTTGCGCGATTATTAGTTGAATGTCGCGCTCGCGCTTCACGCGTTTGTGATATCCGAATTCTTTCACGTTCATTTCCGTCGTCACGTTCTTGTGCCGTACGATTAGATCGGTAATTAGCTTGGTTTGTAGCATTTCTGGTTCTTCTACCTAAATTGCTTCGTCTTATAGGAGGCATATCAAATATAAATTAGTTTTTCACTAATCACGAACTAAACAAACACTAACTAAGTAAACACTCTGCACAAAACACGAATTTGTTTCGTGTATCAGTTGACAAAAGCAAACTCAGTAGATTAGGTCACAGACAACTTTTTTTTTAAAAAAATTTATATGACTTGAAGTCAAATCCTTTTAAGCCGTACGAATTGTAACGCGATTTTTGTTTGACTGATGTAATGACGTGGAAACTGATGCATTTTATCTCGCGTGCCGAAACTAATACAAAAGAAACGCGAGTTTCGGAACGCGACATTAAACTTCTCCAACTATGTATTCTGTGCTCCAACGCACACACGCACATTGTTTTGATAGATATGATCTTTGACGTTAGGAACACACCTACATTGCTTGGACAACAGAGAGTGCTTGTAATTTAATATGAACTTTATACCATAGCAATAAAGCTCAAATTGACTACGTTTTAGTTACAAATCATTTGTATAGGAAAAAGAAAAGGGCTATTTTTAGGGTTTTTCCAGCAATAATTCTAATTTTTCTCGCCGTAAAAACCATCCTTGAACTTCAACGAACATTTTAAAAAAAGATTTGGCCAAATTGGTCGAGGCGTTGTTGAGTTATGCGCTTACCAACACATTTTGCGATTCATTTTAATATGAACTTTATACCATAGCAATAAAGCTCAAATTGACTACGTTGTAGTTACAAATCATTTGTATAGGAAAAAGAAAAGGGCTATTTTTAGGGTTTTTCCAGCAATAATTCTAATTTTTCTCGCCGTAAAAACCATCCTTGAACTTCAACGAACATTTTAAAAAAAGATTTGGCCAAATTGGTAGAGGCGTTGTTGAGTTATGCGCTTACCAACACATTTTGCGATTCATTTTTATATTATAGATAGGGTAGAATATTTTATACCTTTTATGAGATGTGATGTAGATGGGAGGGTATGTATTGATTTTGAAAGGGGTGAGTGATGTAAATAAGAATGTGACTTACACCAACGGATAAATCATGGCTAACACAGAACACACATCACACCTTTAAAACAACCATCGCAAACAAGTGTGACTAGTTCTTCACCATTTGCTGTTTCCATAGGGTTGCTAAGATGTTTTTCGGGGACCTCCAGGGTGAAAGTGGGAATGCCCATTCTGTAGGACACGATTTAACATCATACCTCCTCCGGCTTCTCACTCAAGTACCGGCGAGGTAGGGATCCTTGGGAAGGGGGGTGGGAAGGGTTTCGTGTTTCTGGGGCTGTCTTCTTTCTCTTCTTCGACCTTAGCAACCATTTCTACTTTTTCCTTTCTTACTTCTCTTTTTAGGACCTAACTATTTTTCCCTTTTTCCATATTCATATACTTCTGTCGCAGAAGTCCTTCCTAGTCTCCGTGGTTTCCAATAACCTACAACTTATTTTCACATAAGAAGGTCGAAGAATCAGAACACACAAACACACTTACGCGTAGACACAAAGAAATATGAATATACAAACAATGAAGTCACAGATTAGATGGATGTAATAACCGCCAAGGGCTGTAGGGGAGAAGATATATGTACATCTAGAAAGATGCAAACATTGTTTTTATTATGACGGTTCTACATCGGACTGTGATGCTTATTTAAGAAAAGTCAGTGCAGCGAATACTCGGATAAATTGATAAATAGTAGGATGGTGGGGCCAGAACAAAATAGGTAGAAGTAGTATCTACCATGAGTTGAATAATATGTCTACACATAGTATGGCTATCTACTAAGATTATAGAAGTTGAAAAGTAGAGGAAGACTATAGGGTATTAAATGAGGTACTAAGAAGTGAGAGTGAAGTGTAAAACAGATTTTTGTTTTACCAGGAAATATTTAATTATAGCGCCCATAAAGATATATACTGGGGCAATGAACCATGAGACCTACTTATAAAGGTTAAGGGGGGCGGGCGTACCTGGCATTTGCTAAGGATAGAGATAGAACAACCTGTGGCCTGATGAATATGGATGTTTCATAAAGGGGCGTACCTACCAGGACGGAAGGAGGAAGAGAACTCATAGGGTCAACCCACATGTAAGGTACAGGTACTGAACCTAAGGGAAAAGGACAGCATCGTCATATAAGTCACACATTTAATAGGAATTGTTGTGGTAAGTTTGAATTTTATATATCACAACCATTATTGTGTTTTATGTGAATTTAAAAGTGTCGAAAATAACACTTTCATTGTCCCAGAGTTCCTCTAGTGACACTAGTACGGACTAAGGAAAAATAGTGCAAGGAATTAGACTAAAGAATAAAATACTCAAGTGTATGAACACCTGGAGCTTACGATTGGAAATTAAAGGTTTAGTCCAGACGATTCATAGATATAAGAAAACGAACTCCAACATTGATTGAAATGCTCACGTTTTATAATTAAAGTAAAATGAAAAAAGATAAGGACTAATTAAATAGGAAAAAGGGTATTCACGATTATGAAAAGAACAAGGTATACTGTTGAAATACGAATTGTTATTACATGTGATATAAATGTACATAATGAATGAATATAAAATATCGCGTGTTCGATCTGAGGGGGGGATTTTTAGTGCTTCGAGAATTTCTGCGTAAATTCTAGAACCACTTGGCCTTCCTCCGTCTCGAACACACGATATTTCAAATAGAAGTGTCAGAGAGACGAATCCGACCTAATGCGCATTGCACATTTGTGTGTGGAGGTCTGAAAACCGTCACGAACAAAATATGGACGCGGCGACCGAACGGCGACCGACAAGTACTTGCTGAACGATCCATAGAGCTTCAGTGTGTGTGTGTAGAGAAGAACAAGGAGTTTTTATATATTATTCTGTGCTTTTAGTGACTGTGATGAAATTAGACTTTCAGGTAATTCATGTGTAGGACTTGCTAGAAACAATAAATGTTCATAAATTATGTGGTTGTTAAACCTACGCTTTGTAGATGTATTTAATCGAGTCTAATGGGAGACGACTCGACTGACTTGCAGACTTTCTAATATATATGTGGGAAATGGTGAATTTGTTCTTTGTGGAAGTTGAAATACACCAAGGCTAAACTAAAAGTATTCGGCGAGTAACCACTTATTTCACGAGTAGAGAGAGAGAGAGAGAGAGAGAGAGAGAGAGAGAGAGTCGGGTAAATTCCCTTAACCAGCTTTATCCTTCGGAGAAGAAATTTTTGGAGATCGACGTGGCTGACTATCCAGAGAGGAAGATCGGCTATGCATACCACGTAAGTCAACTGAGAGCGGTGTGGAGTTGGCAAATCAGCTCCACATCGATTCTTGTCGTATAGAGCGTTAGACTTATTATCAACACGTATCACTGGAAATAAACTACATAACTTAAGTAACTACTATTTACAGATCATTTAGTTACACAAATCATGACATACACACAAAAAATACGCAGAATTATTTATAGAACATTTTTAAACCCTTGTGAGGGTACACACCCTTTATTTTCAATCTCTTTGGATATGCCAACAGATATGCACCTGGATGTGGCAGTTTTATGATAACATATGGTCCATGGTATATTCTTTGTCACTTCTTGGTCCTCTTCTCCGCAAGTGAAGATCTTGAATGAGATCTCAATAGAACCAAATGTCCAACATTATAATACTGTCTTCTCTTTAACACCCCGTTGTGACTCTTCTTTCCCATAACAGCTTTCTCTTTCGTATTGAGGTAAGCATCACGAATTTTTCTTCCCATGAGATCCTATTTCGGTGTATCTTCGGTAATGATCGCACCCACTCGTTATTTTCTTCGGTATTTAGGAGTAATTCTTACGGAGCACAACAAGTAGTTGTATGCGGCAGGTTATTTACGATTGTAGTGAAGTCTTGCAAGAGATCAATCCACTTGGTTTGCTTCGTTGAGTAGTAGGTTCTCATGAAAAGCCCCCATCCCCCCCCCCCCCCCCATTGAACCATGGACCTTGCCGCTGCTGGGGAGGCTTGCGTGCCTCAGCGATACAGATAGCCGGACCGTAGGCTCAACCAAACCGAGGGGTATTTGTTGAGAGGCCAGACAAACGAGTGGTTCCTGAAGAGGGGCAGCAGCCTTTTCAGTAGTTGCAGGGGCAACAGTCTGGATGAGTGACTCATCTCGCCTTGTAACATTAACCAAAATGGCTTTGCTGTGCTGGTACTACGAGCGGCTGAAAGCAAGGGGAAACTACAGCCGTAATTTTTTCCGATGGTATGCAGCTTTACTGCATGGTTAAATGATGATGGCATCCTCTTGGGTAAAATATTCCGGAGCTAAAATAGTCCCCCATTCCGATATCCGGGCAGGGACTACTCAGGAAGACATCGTTATCAGAAGGAAGAAAACTGGCGTTCTACGGATCGGAACGTGGAATGTCAGATCACTTAATCGGGCAGGTAGGTCAGAAAATTTAAAAATGGAAATGTATAGGTTAAAGTTAGATATAGTCGGAATAACTGACGTTCGGTGGCAGGAGGAACAAGATTTCTGATCAGGTGAATACGGGGTTATAAATACAAAATCAAATAGGGGTAATGCAGGAGTAGGTTTAATAATGAATAAAAAATAGGAGTGCGGGTAAGCTACTACAAACCGCATAGTGGACGCATTATTGTGGCCAAGATAGACAAGAAGCCCACGCCTACCACAGTAGTACAAGTTTATTTGCCAACTAGCTCCACAGATGACAAAGAGATTCATGAAATGTATGAAGAGATATAAGAAATTATTCAGATAGTGAAGGGAGACGAAAATTTAATAGTCATGGGTAACTGGAATTTGGTAGTAGGAAAAGGAAGAGAAGGAAACGTAGTAGGTGAATTTGGAATTGGGGTAACAAACGAAAGAGAAAGCCGCCTGGTAGAATTTTGCACACAGCATAATCATGGCTAACACTTGGTTCAAGAATCATAAAAGAAGGTTGTATACATGGAAGAATCTTGGAGAGACTTGAAGGTATCAGATAGATTATATAACGGTAAGACAGAGATTCAGAAACCAGGTTTTAAATTGTAAGGTATTTCCAAGGGCAGATGTGGACTCTCACCACAATCTATTGGTTATGTACTGTAGATTAAACCTAAAGAAACTGCAAGAAGGTGGGGATTTATGCAGATGCGACCTGGATAAAGTAACAGAACCAGAGGTTGTAGGGAGTTTCAGGGAGAGCATTAGGGAACGATCGACAGGAATAGGGGAAAGAAATACAGTACAAAAAGAATGGGTAGCTTTGAGGGATGAAACAGTGAAGGCAGCAGAGGATCAAGTAGGTAAAAAGACGAGGGCTTAGTAGAAATCCTTGGGCAACAGAAGATATACTGAATTTAATTGATGAAAGGAGAAAATATAAAAATGCAGTAAATGAAGCAGGCAAAAAGGAACACAAACGTATCAAAAATGAGATCGAAAGGAAGTGCAAAATGGGTAACCAGGGATGGCTAGAGGACAAATGTAAGGAAGTAGAGGGATATCTCACTAGGATTAAGATAGATACCACCTACGGGAAAATTAAAGAGACTTTTGGAGAAAAGAGAACCACTTGTATGAATATCAAGAGCTCAGATGGAAACCTACTTCTAAGCAAAGAAGAGAAGGCAGAAAGGTGGAAGGAGTATACAGAGGGACTATACAACGGCGATGTACTTGAGGACAATACTATGGAAATGGAAGAGGACGTAGATATGATACTGCGTGCAGAGTTTGACAGAACACTGAAAGACCTAAGTCGAAACAAGGCCCCAGGAGTAGACAACATTCCATTTGAACTACTGACAGCCTTGGGGAAGCCAGCCTTGACAAAACTCTACCATCTGGTGAGCAAGATGTATGAGACAGGCGAAATACCCTGAGACTTCAAGAAGAATATAATTATTCCAATCCCAAAGAAAGCAGGTGTTCACAGATGTGAAAATTACCGAACTATCAGTTTAATAAGCCACGGCTGCAAAATACTAAAGCTAATTCTTTACAGACGAATGGAAAAACTGGTAGAAGCCGACCTCAGGGAAGATCATTTTGGATTCCGTAGAAATGTTGCAGCACGTGAGGCAATACTGAACCTACGACGTATCTTAGAAAATAGATGAAGGAGAGGCAAACTTACATTTCTAGCATTTGGAGATTTAGAGAAAGCTTTTGACAATGTTGACTGAAATACTCTCTTTCAAATTCTGAAGGTGGCAGGGGTAAAATACAGGGAGCGAAAGGCTATTTACAATTTGTACAGAAACGAGATGGCAGTTATAAGAGTCGAGTCGAGGGACATGAAAGGGAAGCACTGGTTCTGAATGGAGTGAGACAGGGTCGTAGCCTCTCCCCAATGTTATTCAATCTGTATATTGAGCAAGCAGTAAAGGAAACAAAAGAAAAATTCGGAGTAGGTATTAAAATCCATTGAGAAGAAATAAAAACTCTGAGGTTCGCCGAGGACATTGTAATTATGTCAGAGACAGCAAAGGACCTGGAAGAGCAGCTGAACGGAATGGACAGTGTTTTGAAAGGAGGATATAAGATTAACGTCACCAAAAACAAAACGAGGATAATGGAATGAAGTCGAATTAAATCGGGTGGTGCTGAGGGTATTAAATTAGGAAATGAGACGCTTAAAGTAGTAAATGAGTTTTGCTATTTGGGGCGCAAAATAACTGACGATGGTCAAAGTAGAGAGGATATAAAAGGTAGACTGGCAATGCCAAGGAAAGCGTTTCTGAAGAAGAGAAATTTGTTAACATCGAGTATAGATTTAAGTGTCAGTAAGTCGTTTCTCAAAGTGCTTGTATGAAGTGTAGCCATGTATGGAAGTGAAACATGGACGATAAATAGTTTAGACAAGAAGAGAATAGAATCTTTCGAAATGTGGTGCTACAGAAAAATGCTGAAGATTGGATGGGTAAATAACTAATCAGGAGGTATTGAATAGAATTGGAGAGAAGAGCAATTTGTGGCATAGCTTGACTAGAAGAAGGGATCGCTTGGTAGGACATATTCTGAGGCATCAAGGGAGCACCAATTTAGTATTGGAGGGCAGCGTGGAGGGTAAAAATCGTAGAAGTAGGCCAAGAGATGAACACACTAAACAAATTCAGAAGGATGTAGGCTGCAGTAGGTACTGGGAGATGAAGAAGCTTACACAGGATAGAGTAGCATGGAGAGCAGCATCAAACCAGTCCTTGGACTGAAGACCACAACAACAACAAATACACGTGCGATGGGACTCGTTCCAGGACTGTAACATGACGTTTTGACATGTGTAATATTTGCTTCCCGTAAAGCCTTCTTCCAAGTATAACAAGTGAAAATCGTTGCATTGTCTGTCAGAATCGTTCGTGGCTTCCCAACATATGGAATAAAAACAGAAAACAGTTTCTTGATAACGGATTTGCTGGTGGCTGATCGAACTGGGTACAACATTACATATTTCCAAAACTTATAAAAATCCAACTATATATTTACTACCTCCTCTTGCCCTCGGAACTGGCCCACAGATATCTACAGAGAACATATCTAAGGGCATATGTGGAATGATTGAATGCATTTCAGCTGACAGACTTTGCTTTGTTCAAAACCTGCTGAACTCTTCTCCTGATATTCGGAAAGTAACAGTAGCTACCTATTTTGCTTGCACATTTAAGTACGCCAAAATGTCCCCAAACATACTGAGTGTGCAGTATGAGCCTTTCCACGTAATCTTCTGGTATAACTAGACACCCCTTATCTGAAGTATCAGACCTTCTGTAGAATGAAACATTATCAACTACTTTGAGAAATCTTCAGAACTGACCTTGGTTTGGCTGACTTAGTTTATTCAAAATTATAGACCATTTACCATCTCGTTGCTAGAGGATAGATAGGTTACTACACATGTATAAATAATATCTCCTGGATTCCAAATCTTTCATTAGCAAGGACCTATGTTGCTTCTCCTCATCTTCCACAGTGCTAATGTTTTTCCAACCTTCAGCTAGTCTAGATAAAGCATCTGCGATCTGGTTATGTTGTCCCTTTATGTATATAACTCTGAAATTATATTCCTGTAAAACCAAGGACCAGCGTGATAGACGAGCGTGAAGTAGTTTGCATTGTTGCAAGAATGTGATAAGCTTGATAATCGCAGTACACGGTAGTGCGTGCTCCAAACAAGTAATAGTGGAATTTTCGAAACACCCACACAACCGCTGAAGCTTCCAATTCTGTGGACGTGCAGGAACGCTCGCAATATGATAACAAGCGACCTGCGTAAGCTATGGGACAGAATGTTGGCTGATTATTGATTTCATTGATTTGAAACAAACAGCAAGCTAAACGAACACTCGATGAATCGGTCATCAAACCAAACTCCAAAGTCATATCTGGGTGGCTTAACAATTTTGCATCCGCAAGAATGTCTTTGATAAGATGGAATGCAACTTCAGTCATTCGTCCACCTCCACGGTACGTTTTTTCGTAGAAGCTGGTGTAAGGGCTTTCTACTCATCAGCTTTTTGTTTAAAAATCGCCTATAGAAGGTCGTCATTCCTATGAAAGATTTTAACTGCTTCTTGTTTCATGGTGTGGGAAATTTCTTGTGGCGCTCACCTTTGCTGAATCCGGCATTATTCCCTTATTGTCTATTATATGCGCGAGGAAACGATCCGTTGGAGTGAAAAACGAGATTTTTGCAGGTTAGCTGTGGCGCCTGCTTCACTAAATGCATTTATGACTCTGTCCAAGAGGTTAATGTGTTCATCCCAAGAAGAAGTAGCAATGAGAATATCATCGACAAAAAGCGTAAGTTGACTACGCAGTCAATGTCCTGAAAGAGCATCCAATGACTGGATAAACACACCAGAGCAAACATTTAGGCCAAACTGAAGAATCTTAAAATGATAGCTTCTCCCTGCATAAACAAATGCTGTGTGCTTCCTCGATTCCGGGCTTAGCATTATCCGCCAATAAGAACTTCCGAGATCACAAGTTGAAAAGAATTTCTTGCCATGAAACTTCTGTATAAGCTCATTGATATTTTCTGGAAGAGTGCGGATAGAAATTATAATCTTATTTATCTGTCTTGAGTCCAAAACTAGTCGAACTTTGCTCTCTGGTTTAGGGACAACCAGTAAAGGACTAAATTATGGGCTTGTGGATGGTTCACTCAAATTCCAATCAAACATTCGTTGCAATTCTTCATCGACTGATCGTCGAATTCGTCAAGGTATAGAATAAGAACTTTGGCAATGTGGGTACACTTCTAAATTACACACATAGCCTTTCACTATACCCGGTTTTTCCCTAAGAAATCGATATTCTGCTGCAAGGAGTCTGCCAATTGTTTTCGCTGCCGCTCGTCCAGACAGGTAGATTCAGACGTCTTTTGAGACATAAACTCAGTTAATGTGCATACTTGATAAACCTCTTTGCATTTGTTCTCCGATTCCTCTCGAAACACTTTACAAGCTTAATTGTTGAACCCCGACAACATCTGTGACTACAGTTTTCTCTGATCACCTCCACACACACACATTCTCATCATCAATCTTAAAAGAGGAACAGCCCGCAGAGAAGGCGAATTTTATGTCCTTCTCCCGGTTACTCTCAATACCCAAAATACTGTCCTCTATTAATTTATTTATTACTAGGAACGTGCATAAAAACGCTACGTTTCCTATTCTTAATTCAATAAGAGTCTGAATATTTACCTTTTGTGCCCTGGTAGCGGTTGCACCTATAACTTCACAATTACTCGCAGGGAAGACTGGTAGTTTCCGGTGTCGTGTCAACCGCTCAAACAGTGCTGCGGAAATAGCATTTACTTTTGCACGTGTATCAAAAATTACTTTAATGGTATGGCCATAGACTTCTGCATAAATCGCCGGTATAGGAACGGTCATACGCTGGGCTGTACAATGCTGGACGTCATGCTTAAGTTGATCTACTAGTATCTGTCCGTCATTGCATTGGAACATAACAACTCTCTTTCCAGAGCCCCTTACATCACACCCGACCGATTCTCTGGGGGATACGATCCGGTCGTCTTCAGTTTAACGGATGGGTTCTGGGTTCGTCAGTGACATCCTTAATAAATTGCGGTTGCTCTCTTCAGTCATTTATATTTGAAGATTGGCTCTGAGCACTATGGGACTCAACTTCTAAGGTCATTAGTCCCCTAGAACTTAGAACTAGTTAAACCTAACTAACCTAAGGATATCACTCACATCCATGCCCGAGGCAGGATACGAACCTGCGACCGTAGCGGTCATTTGAAGATTGCTGGTTAATATTTTGTGGTTGACAGTTCAGATTATTCCCGTGGAATTGCTGATTATTCCGACTATCTACATTGTGGTTATTTTGATTCGTGATTTGCATCGGGTTGAATCTTCGCTATTTAGGTTTATTATGTTGGCCAGCGAGGCTGGAAATGCCCCGCATTGGCATTCAATCATTGGCCGCCGTTCAGCTGTTGTTTGCTGTGCTGAGTTTGGAAGTCTGAGCTCTGCTGCGCTCTACTGTTATTATCGCCTAGGTGATATGCAAAGTTATTGTTTACACTAGTCGACGACCCGTTCCCATGACTTGTAGCTCTTAAGTCTTCGTTTAATATGGCGAAGATGTCGACGACAGAGAGAAAGTCCTCGACATTGTCTCCGGGAGCATACATGAACTTTTCATGTATCTTTACCGATAATTTTGCCTCAATAATCTTCAAAATATCCACCTGTGGGACTGAAGTACCACAATATCTAGTTTTATTCAGGTACTTCTCAAAGTACCGACGTAAGTTTCCACTCTTGACTGAAAATGGTTCTGGATTATAGACCTCTTTTTTCAGTCGTTCCCTTAGACCAATACCTACTCAAGAATGCTCGTTCAAAATTGTTGTAGGTGCCACAGGTTTCCATAATATCTGTGCGCCATAGACTATCTTCCCCTTGTACGTAGCCAGCAACAAAAGAAAATCTTTTGCACATCAGTACATGCACTGGGTAAAACACCTCTGAACCCACGAATGAAAACGACGGGGTTAACAGTTTTCTTCTTCGAACAGAAGGCTTGTAACTGCCGGTGCTTTAGGGGCTTCTCCTCTGTCAATAGTTGGACGTATACATTGTTGGGTAATATATTTCCAAAAACAGTCAGACACCACATGTACACTTTTTGTCGAGGCGTCGGGCTACTCGTCACTAACGTCGAATTCATCACATTTTGCCTCAGTTCGTCGGAAAATGTGACATGTGTGTCAGGACCACTCGCTCTCTTTTCCTTTAGTGACTTGGAACATTCTTCAACCGATTTTGATTTTGAAGATTCCCTCAGGAACTTTCTCCTGGGACAAGATCACTTTGCTGAATGCTGAAATGATCCTCTCCGCATCTCAAACTCTCAAAATCTTGTTTGGTTGGCAATGACTCAACCATAGCAATATACTCTTGCATAGTTAGCCTGATATTTGCTTGTTCAGTTACTAGTGCCTCCTGCTGCTTAACGAGACCGTCTTGTTCAGCATAGAGCCTTACCTGTTCTACTGCTACAGTATGAACTATAGTAGAAGTTTTGTCTTGTTCTGCTGCCACTGATTCTTGTGCGGAAGCTATCCTAGACTGCTCAGTTGCTATAGACTGCACTTTAGCAGACATCGATTTCTGATTTGCAGTTAACGTCTGCACCGCTTGGGATATACTAAGTAACAGATCTTTAATGTCAAATTTCTCAGTCATAGCTGTGGTCATTACAGGTAGTCAACTATCAGTGGAAGGGCCATCCTCTCCCAATTGAATATTGTCCCTTGTACTCTGTTCCCGTTCCATTCTCGACTGGGCGCGTGTCCTAACCATAAATCCCTAAACAAAAAACTCTTAACACCACCCACGTAGTTTCAAAATACACACATAAAATCAGTACAAATCTATACATGAAATTCTTTTATTTAAGTATACATTTATAACTAATAGAAATCGGAAAACGCTACAGAAAAGGACAGTATTTGATTACAGACGGGTAAATTTGCTGTTTCTTGCCTGCAGCTTGGACATTCAGGTGACCTGTTCAGATGAACCGTATAGCATCAGTCTGCCGGCCCCTCTGTCCCCATTGTGGTCTCGAACAGGTAAAGGGTATGCAACACAGAAACACAAGTTATAGTACACTTCTTATCAATAGCATACATACATGGAAATGTTATAAAATCCTAATAAGTTCCATAACTTTGCAAGCAGTCCTGTCAATTGGTCGTCACCTTAAAATAAACCTGCTACGCAAAAACAAAAATTATTAATTAATTAAGTTGCTCTTTGACTTTTGTCTTTGACAAAGATAAGACAGGTACTGCATTAAAAAACTCTCTTTTGAATTTTTTTGCCTATATGCAGACATTATTAAATTTTTACCTGTCTAATACAAACAATCTGTGGAAACATTTGACTGGATGTGTTTTCTTCATGGCTGCTGTAAGGAGAGAACGGGTTAGATACAGGATAAGTTGGCGGTCGGAAGTTTCTGCTTCTCCGGTTCTCAAAGAACGCCAAGCAAAGTCGGAGAAAACTGCTGCAATTCGCGATGAAGACGCCGTCTCCCATAGCAGCTACAACATTCACAGTCGCCGTAAGATTTTCTTTTCTGGAAACGCTTTCAGAGTGATAAGGTTGAACAGCAGTGGCACTATGATATCTTCTAACAAACTGGTCGCTTAGGGAACGTCTTCAACATACAATCTGACGGCGAAATATTGCGCGCCGTTCGGTCCGTGGTAGTAGCAGATTCGCCCAGTATTGTTAATTCGAGAAGAAATCACTATGCACTGTGTTGCTAAACACATTAATAGTTTTTATGAAGGTCTGAAGATCCAACATCGAATAAAGATTCGTAAACGATATTAACCTTCTTTTTTCCACAAATTCAATTTTTCATTCTTGATAATCGCTGACCTTTGCACTTCAAATTACTTCTATATACAAACTTGCCTCCAACAATTACAAGAAAAAAAATAAATGCTCCTCCTTTTTTTTTTCAGAAAAGAGCGTTGTCGTCAGAGCAAAGAGCGTGGTCGTATCAAATTACGGTAATGCATCATCGCTGGTACTCGCAGCCATTAGGTAGGGACATTACTTGCGCCATCGTTCCTAAAGGCAATGTGTTTGATCTTTGTAGTAGACTTGAGATAGTAACACCTCGGTTTCTCATAGATTGCTGTTATATTTCGAGAAACACGAAGATACGCCATGCCAGAAAGTAGCTACGATCCTCCGCTGTTCTTGGCCATACGCAGTGTGTGATGGGACTTACAGTCTCATTTAGACTAACATCCATTTGCTTGACATGACTGTATTATACCAGTCACATCGTTTTGAGCTGATTTTGTTTTTCTTCATCTTCGAGTTGTGTTTCTTATAGGTAAGAGCTCAGTCCAATCTGAATACCAGGTATTTCAGAGTTGTGAGTGCACTTCTCTAATAGATCTCCCTCCCAGTTGGTTTAGAGTGATCCACGACCTTATCCCCTTTTAATATGAAAAGGGCAGGTTTGCGTCTTGCTACAGACTTTCTTCTCACTACAGTAGATAGGAAATCCATCAAGCTCCTTGGACAGGTCAGTTCAAGATCATCAGATCGGTTATCGCGAATAATAGCACAGCGATCAACAGTTTAGATGAAGTCCTGCATTTCTTTCGATAGATGTTGGTCGTTGGGGTAAATATTGAAATTTTGAGGTGCAAGTACCTTTACCTTAGATACCAAATATCTCTTAATGTTTCTTTGATCCTCCGGAAATTCCTTGCGAGGCAAGATGACCGTACAGAGTTTTCGAGCCGGTTTTCCTCCAGATTTTCTGAATACTATGGTAGAGACGTTAACGCAGTTGAGTGTCCACTCAGGTAACCCGTGCACTACTATGGGTCCACAGCACAAGACATGGTCTACTCTTACGCCGTCTAAACAGGCTACTTTATAAGTATTAACATTTTTTCAGAGTACATATTGAATGTGTTTGCACGAAAAGCTGGTGCTCATTGCTGTTTTGTTAACCAGTCTGCTGACTGATTAGCTCCTTATCTCTACTGTATTAGTTGGTCCTCTGCTGAACTAGTGGGCAGTTAGATCAGCCTTGCTATTACCACGTGGAGTTTGTTGGGTTGGCTCGTTATTAATGCGTCTCTAGGAATCTTGGCAGCTGCTACTCATGTCACATTCTGTGACTATAGGAATTAAAATATTGGGTTGGAGCACAGGGTAGTAGATGGTTCAAATGGCTCTGAGCACTATGGGACTTAACATCTGAGGTCATCAGTCCCTTAGACTTAGAACTACTTAAACCTAACTAACCTAAAGACATCATACACGTCCATGCCCGAGGCATGATTTGAACCTGCGACCGTAGCGGTCGCGCGGTTCCAGACTGAAGCGCCTAGAACCGCTCAGCCACCGCGGCCGGCGTCGAGTTTGTCCTTACGTTTAATAAACACAGTAGATACACATGACAGAGATTTTAATCATAAATAATATAAGCTCCTTCATTATTTAAAACAGACTGCCGACGCTGGGGTAACTTGCCGATTCCGCGACTGTAGAAATCACGTGGCTCTTGAGGTGAAGAACTCGTTGAGCTATGTTCGGAGCGCATTTTCATCCAGAAAGGAAGTTCCTTCAAGGATGATCAATAAAGAGTGTATAAGGAGAAAATCCGAGGGAGCAAGATCAGGTGAACAAGGTGGGTGCGGAATGACTTCGCAACCCAAGTCTGCATAGTGTTATTGCCAGTCTAGCACAATGCGGGCTGGTGTTACCGTGGAATAACATCAACTGATGCAGTCTTCCTCCGTTTTTGGACTGCGTCTGCAAGATGTCTCAGTTATTAACAATGAATGTGAGTAGTGATGGTTACGCGTCAGGGTCTTTGTAGGGGGAGTTGCTGCTTTCTTTGGGCTCAACCATTCCTTTCTTTGCCTTATGTCACCATAAAGACACCATTTCTCGTCACCAATAACGACACAGGGTAGGAATGGTAGGTGTTGTTTACGGGTCAATTGATAACAAGCAAGCAGAGGTGCACCTACGGCCACTGATTTTCATGACTTTGGCTTAGAGCATGCAGTACTCGTAGATCCGATTTTTGAACCCTATTGCATGCAAATGTTGCACGATGGTAGAATGATCACAATTCATCACATTTGCCATTTCTCAGTTTGTAAGATGTGGATCATTATGGATTAATGCTTTTAAAAAATCTTCATCAAAGTTCGAAGGTCTTCATGAAATTGGATAGTCACTAACGTCAAAACGATCTTCCTTAAAACGAGAAAACCACTTTCTTGCTCTGCCCTGTCCAATGTGTGTGTGAAATCTTATGGGACTTAACTGCTAAGGTCATCAGTCCCTAAGCTTACACACTACTTAACCTAAATTATCCTAAGAACAAACACACACACACCCATGCCCGAGGGAGGACTCGAACCTCCGTCGGGACCAGCCTCACAATTCATGACTGCAGCGCCCTAGACCGCTCGGCTAATCCCACGCGGCCGTGTCCAATGGCCACTATCCCCATACACGACGCAAATGATTCTGCCTGCCTTCACTGCTGTCTCCCTGCTATTGAGCTGAAACAAAAGGATATGTAGGAAATGTTCCGATTTCTCCACTTGACACTCCATTTTCTAGCGTCCACAGCTCCACTCACCATTCCCAGATGACAAAATTGCAATATGTAAACACAAATAGCGACAGTGAACTACAAATAAAAATTACAGTCGATAACGAAAGACACAGCAACCGTAATAGCAACATGCAAAACAAAATCGGTACGAACTTATTATGCGCCAACTTCGTATGTCGTAACAGAACTGAGAAACGTGAGATGCATTCAAGACACTCTTTCCAGACTTCATTTCTTCCGCACAGGTTGCCACAAAGGCCCAAGTTGATTTCTCGATGAATTCTTTCAGACATAAGAACAAGTGCTCGCCTCCGAGAGTTTCGTTGTCAGAAGGACATTAAACAGTATCGCACGAAAAGGAGAACGCGAAGTGCATACAAACGGACCCACTCTCGCTGATTGAAGAAGCGGGACCAGGCCGACGGGAGGGCGCACAAAGAAATGAAGCGCGTAGGGGCGGCGTGGCGCTCTTTCAGCCGACGAAAGGAGACGGGCACGCGAGCTACTGCCCGGCTTCAGGGTGAGGCGGAGCAGATGGGTGTGGGTTGCGCGGGGCGGGAAGGGGGTGGGGTGCTTGTACTGGTTACGTCGCTAACCGATTGCCCATTCTCGACAGACGCTTTCAGAAAATGGCAGCCACGTGACTCCAATAAAGCATCCGACCCGTATGGTTCCTCGAAAGCAATCAGGGTAGTGATGCAACCAATCACGTTGGTCCATACATTTCCAGTTTATGCTATGTTTGCTAGAAATCACTTTACACTTCAAATCAAATGAAGCTATATGATTCCATAGACCTTTTCAAGTTCCAAACACCTATGAAGTATATATGCAGACTATAGCGACAAATGAAAATGTTTAGCAAAGCCGGATGTCGAACCCCAGTCTCCTGCTGACTAGCAGATGTGCTAACCACTACGCCACTGGCACAGTGGCTTTGCACACCTGCCCGGACTATCCTGGCACGCCTTACTCTTCAGTCCAAATTCCCATTCACACCTCACCCCACTTGGTATTCGTCCAGAACTCGAACAGTATTGCAGATACTCTCCAACTGTACTGGAATAGCATCTCAGCATTGAACGAAAAGGAGAATACTACCTGACACCCAGGCCATAGGTTCTTTAACTAAATGAAACTATATGGCTCCAGAGACATTTTCAGATATCAAGTACATATTATTGTGGTGTCACCGCAAGGCACCACACTTGCTAGGTTGCAGGCTTCAAATCGGCCGCGGTCCGTCAGTACACATCGGACCCGCGAGTCGCCACTGTCGACGATAGCAGACCGAGCGCCGCCACTCGGCTGGTCTTACGAGACAAGCTAGCGCACTGGCCAGTCCCACAGCCGACTGTAACAGGAGTGGTTCACTTGTTATAGCTTCAGAGATCTCGTTTGCCTTCAGCTAAGTCAGTAGCTACGGCCTAGCCAGGCGTCACATACAGTTTATGCATTGACAATTGATCTATATTTGTGAACCGATCAGAAATGTAAAGAAGTATTCGCAGTTCAGTCTATAACTGCACTTGTAAATATTATTTCACAAAGTCAAGATCGAAGTTCACCGCTGATGCTGAATAAATGCTAAGTATTTAGTTGTATTCCTGTCTACTAACTTTCACCTAAGATGTTCCAGATACACACCGTCAAGTATAGTTCATTGATCCTCACGTCAGCCTAAGTGATCAACGCGTGCAATTAATGGCCACACCTCGTGATCAGACTACGAGTCAAATTGCGTGACTCAGCCGGGTCACCTTTTTCCCATGAGGCCCATAGTTCCGTTTCATACATAACAATTATGTATACATGCAGCCTGACAAAATGAAAATATGTACCAAGGTCGTGATTCAAACTGGGGTCTCCTGCTGTCTAGGCAGACGCACTAACCACTACACCACCCAGACAGTGGGTTTGGGTAGCTCAACGGACCGTTGGCGAACTTCTACAATGCTCTTCAAATTTAGGGGGATTACCAAGTGGGTTGAGGCGTGAATGGGAATTTTGATTGAGCATGGAGGCATGATAGGGTAGTCCATGCAGTTGTGCAAAGCCACTATCAAAGAGTGGCTTAGGGGTTAGCGCATCTGCCTAGTGAGCAGGAGACCTGGCCTTGCTAAAAATTTTCGTTTTCACTTCAGTCTGCATTTATACATCATTTTAGTCTTACATTTTCATTCTCACATATGGTGAGTACCCCACCAGGCCAAAAATTTCGAAGCTGGATTAATAAAAAAATAGAGAAAGTCTCCTTCATTTGAGTACTTATTCAGGTTGTTGAGCCTGAGAGCGTCGATGTGGTCAAGGCACCGCACGCTGAAACTCTTATCAGTTTGGCCAATGTAAATGTTGGGGCACACGTAGCAGTTTAGTTTATGAATGCCAGACTTATGATGTATTTCGCTTTCTTTAAATTTATGTTGTAAACAATAGTGTCTTTTATTTTATTGTTTGTGGTAAAACTAATTTTGAAATTTTTGGCACGGAATAATGTTACAATCTGGTACGACACTTTCGCATTGAATGGTATATATATATATATATATATATATATATATATATATATATATATATATATATGTATGGAATACATATTTCACACGGTTTTGAGGAGCTGTTTGTGCTACAGTGCTTTCTGCTTTAGACTCAGAGCTATCTTTGTTACTGTATTCGCTTTTAATTCCATGGTGAAATTTAGTGACGGTTTCAGAGCTGTAATAATTATAGGGGGCCGATAGTTTCATTGTTTTTAGTTTTTACAGTTTATCTTCAGTGTACAAATGGATTTTTTTCCATTCTGTTGAGCATTGTCTATAATATGCCATTTTTTGTTGTTCAGGGTGACACGATGAGCTGTTGATTGTGACGTGTGCTGTTGTGGGTTTTCTGTGTATATTAAATTTGTTTGCCACTGTATTTACTAATTTTTAGATCCAAGAAATTTATGCCGTTATCAGTCTCATGCTCGACAATAGATTTTATGTTTTAGTGGATTTGTGAAGATATGTTGCAAATTGATCAATTTCTTCTACTCTTCCATCAAATAAGTGTGTCATCCATATAACGTTTGTAATATATGAATTTTGTATTTATTGTCGCACTGGTATTAAAAGAGGATGTTTGTAAATGATTTGTACAAACGTTGGCTATATCAGAACCCATGATGGTTTTTTTCCATAAAAAGACTGTCCTCATTTTACAATTAAATCGGGTCTAGCAGGCGTCAATGCATCGTTTTTGTTCGAGAGTCAAGACATACAGGACAAATTCTGCAGCACACACTTTCTCCTTCTTCAAAATAGTTTGGGAAATTATTTAGAGATGTTGCTCCTTTGAAATTCGTGACCCAGCAACGTTGACACACTATGGCCATACGTTCTCTCGAATGCGCATGTGTTGTTTACGGATGGTAGTTCAAACTTCCACCGTAGTTAATGCGCTGGCGTCGCTTATATCTTAGGAATAAACTCAGTCTCTGAACTTTTTGCATGGAAAATAGGAAAGCGATTATTGGTCAGTCGAGCACACGTACACCGCTGTTGTTACGCCCTTGGAAGTAGGTCCTATTTATATGTAAGATTTCTTATTAGTATGTTACAGTAAATGAAACTTAAAGATATTCTAATGTATTAACATCTACGAATGTTTCCCCAGTCGTACCTGAGCTCTGCAGTTTTTATTTCAAAAATAGTGTACCTGTATCTGTACTGCTGTGCCCTGATTGTTACGCTATTATTAAGTACAGCAGAGTCCCACCAATCCGAACCCCAGTAATCCGAACGTTCGGTTAATCCGAACATGAAAACTGTTCGTCTAAGTATGGAAAACTGTGCGGTAAACTGCTGTACATACACACTATTTTAATTTACACAGTACAGTTAACATGAATTAGAAAAATTGGTAAGAAAACATTACGTTTAAACAACGCATGCATAGCAATGAAAGAAAAGCTGTCAAACTTACTAAACTACAAAAATGGTTCAAACGTCTCTGAGCACTATGGGAGTTAACTTCTGAGGTCATCAGTCCCCTGGAACGTAGAACTACTTAAACCTAACTAACCTAAGGACATCACACATACCCATGCCCGAGGCAAGATTCGAACCTGCGAACGTAGCGGTCGCCCGGTTCCAGACTATAGCGCCTAGATCCGCTCGGCCACTCCGGCCGGCACTAAAATACAGCGGACATTATATCCCTACTTTTTAGGGGACAAAAACACATTGGTTTTTGGCGTAATGAAGACAATCTGTTATATGACGCGTAGTTGCGCCATCGTCTCATAAACATCAAACCAGCAGGAGTAGGAGTGGGCTGTTGTTCCAAACAGCGTAGCGCGAGGTCAAAGGGCTTCTGCTGCGTCACTGTGTGGCACCAGCTCTCTATTGTCACTTCCGTCACAGCAGTCCACTTCTTCCTGGTTGCGAGTCACAGCAGTAACTAAACCAGCGTCACTGAGGTTCTCCACACATGCCCCATCCGCTGTCATCCACTCATCTACGTCTCCTTCACTAGCTTCTTCACATCCAGGGATTGTCTGTATCATTTATAGTAGACTTTCCTCTATCATTTTCAACTAGGTTGTCCTGAAATTCAAGACATGTCCACAGTTTTATCCACAATTTTCTCAGAGTATTTTCTGAGATATTCTGCCATGCCTCAGCGGACCAATAAACAACATCCTTCACATTGGTCTTTTGTAGTTTGTCCACTAAAGGAATGCTATCATCTTGGATTAGCGTACTTAAAAACTGTTTCTATAAATAAGTTTCAATGTTTGCAGTACGCCCTGGTCCATCGGCTGTGGCAGTGGCGTAACATTCGGCGGCATAAACGTCGCCACAAGTTCTCCATAACATAATTCCTCAGTTCTATGGGTGAGATGATGCTTTATCAATCAAAAGGATTGCACGAGGAGATAAATGATTTACCTTAGAAAACCGTCGTACTGAGGGAACAAACTGGCCGTGAAACCATTCTTTGAACATCTTACCATCCATCCATGCTTTTTCTGGTTGCGATAATATACGGGCAGGAACTTCATGTTGCTTTTTTAAAAAGCTCTGGGCCTAGCAGATTTGCCGATCAGCATTAAAGGTGGCTTGCGATTGCCAGTAGCGTTGCTGCACGGTAATAAAGTCACACGATCTTTGCACATTCTAAAACCAGGAGCATGGTCTTCCGCTTTTGATGCCAAGCTTTTTGGTGGCAACGTCCTTAAATTAAGGCCAGTCTCGTCAGCGTTATAAATTTGTTGGGTACTTCCCCTCTCTTAACATTTTTTTAAACTCACCCAAGTATTCCTTCGCTGCATCATGGACAGAAGAAATCTTCTCTCCAGTAATTGTTAGTTGGCGGATTCCATGACGTTTTTTGGATCTGTCTCTTTCCTGCGTAAAGCAAAGGAAAAGAGCTTAATGCACGTTATCGTACTGGGACTGTTTTAAAGTCTTCCGAATTTTGAGTGTTTTTCCCGAAGACGTTGCACAGGACTCTTCAAGCTTCACTCGGTTCTTCTTCCAAGCACAAATGGTTGCTTTACCAACACCCGTTTCCGTTGCCAGTTTAGATACATTCTCACCATTGTCTATCCACTTCAAAGCATTCAGTTTTCCCTTGAGAGTTAACTTTGTATGTTTCCGAATACTCATGACGAAAATACGTACACCAGTTAACCTGAACGCATACAATACACCTGTTACGCGTGCCAGCGATCGATAACTAATATAACCAAGCACTTTGCGAGCCAACTAGTAGTGCACTGACTTCAGACACTACAAAGGTCTCAACAATGCACAACAACAAGGGCAGGGAGGGAGAGTGAGCCATTGTTCCCACCCTTGTTCCCATTTGTTACCAAGGTGTACCTACTTATCTGCTTGGTATACTTCATTCTAGAAACTCGTTACTGTAATTCTGGCTAATCCGAACAAATCGGCGATCCGATCAAGGTCCGGTCCCAATTAGCTCGGATTAACGGGACTCTACTGTACTTTGAAACTATCTGACGGTGCTTCTTGCACCGCAGTGAAACACGTGCGTGGAACACCGGTAAAAAGCGACTAAAGCAGGTTGTTCTTAAGTTTCTCAGAGATTTACAGATGGAATCAGATTTGAATATTTATGATTAAGTCTATGTACTGAAGTTTAAGGGGTTTGAAAACTGGATGTATAGTTGAAACAGTAGACGGACGATAATTCAGTCTATTTACTGAAGTTTAAGGGGTTTGAAAACTGGATGTATAGTTGAAACAGTAGACGAGCGATAATTCGTTCACTTCGTAAGTCGATGGTACAAATCTCGCTTTATTGACACATATTTAATGATCATTTTCATGAAAAATGCACGTCTTCTTATTTCTCATAACCTATTGCACGCAAAATTACCGTACCACTACAATATCAGTCTAATAGAACACACCTGATCTGGAGCCAAGTTAAGGGACCTGTCGAGAGAAAAAGCAAGCCATTTAAGCAGCCAGACATATTGGAACTAACGAACGAAGCTTTTGTCATATTTCTCTGCCGAAAGCTGGTGTGATACATAACGGCACGTCATAAACGAAGAAAATGTGGTCCTTGAATGGCTTGGTGGAGTCTGTTATTGACCTACTCGTTATTATCAGCGTACCAGACGATAGTTCGAGTACTGAAACGTATTTCTCGGATTTGGATATGAAAAGAGTTTAAAGATTACCAGACAACTGTATATAAATAATATTTTCAGTGGTTTCGATATTTAACTATACGGTGAAATTCTTGTAATACGCTTTTGCGTCACACATATCGTGCGTAGAAAAAATTCCCTGTTTGTTAGTTAGGAATTTTCATCACTCTTGTTTTTGATTACATTGTTAGCTACGAACGAGAGCGTGTTATGCTTTCTGCCTGGTCCCCTAAGAGGAGTGCGGTATTGGAGTTTTGCTGAATATTATTTCATTCTCTTTCAAAATTAAGTGACATTCGAAGCTATATCGTTTCTCTGCTCCTTTTTTACGGCCTAATTGCAAATGCTCACGTCACCGCAGGTTATTTGGACCAGATGGCTGCCCTCTGCTGTCCAAGTTAAATATGTCATTAAAGCTGTTGTCCCGTATTATGGGTCAGTCGATGTGCGCGTAACGCGTAGCATAAAACCTATCCTTAATACCGTACTTGGCTGTACTCAAGACAGCTTGGCTTCCGCTCCACGTGAAATGAAATCCAATGGGATTCCGGCTAATGCGGAAGAATACATGGTGTAATGTTTGCATCACGTTTATTCTTGTGATGAACACAGTATATATTTTCATTAAAACTGTCTTACTAACATCTTATTAATTCAATCTTGTTTGTATATGTATGGGCACACCTAGTGCGGGGCACTATTTGAAAAACAAAAAAATGTGATTTTTGTATGCAGACTAATAATTAACATTTTATCAATAATATTGCCGTAAAGAAATGACTCAGAACAACACATAATTAAGGTAAATTCGAGATACAAGAAGGAAAACAAACGTTCACGGCACAGAAAGGTAGGCCAAACTTGAACTACAGTACGAATATCAAGTTTTCCTTAGCAAAACCTTGCACCAGGCCACTTCTCTTGGGACTGTCACAATTTCAATAAATCACATGAAATATCTGTACCTTACTACCTGGAAACCTCAATAATGTGAAAAAGTTTACAATCATGACAAAATGCAAGTAATCAGATGACTAGGTAGCACAATACATTTACGGAAATCTTAGGTATATAATTTTCAATAAAATATTAGTTAGGTCACAAATTTACATAATCAAGACCTACAATGCTGCGCATTATGTTACATATAAAATTCCAGAATTTAATACAAAGCAGATTAAGCCTCAATAGCATACAGTTTACCACAGTTCCATCAGTGAACCCTCGAGCAACTAGCAGGTCATGTCCACCAAGCAGAATATCCCTCGAGTGATGTAACCATACTTTGACCTTATCACTCCACATGGACGACGGTAGAACGTACCAAGATTTAAAACAAATTTTCAATACAAATGAATGTATGTTTAAAATTAAATGCTCACATGCAAACTTAAGCAGTGTCACATAACAAATAGTCGGACACAAGGCAGGTGAAGGCAGTCATTTAAAATACAGTGCCAAGGCAGCTCGCAGCCACGCTTGGCAATACAAACGCAGAAGGAAGCAATTGCAGTGCTTGGATTCAGAGTTAAGAACAGTAGTATCTTTGCAGATCGGATTCGTTCCCTGCGAATATGGCTTTGACGGACAGTCGACAGGCGCCAACAATCAGTTGTGTCAGTCGGGCAGTGTGAAACGAAAACGCGGCACGACTACAAAGATAGTGACCACTGCGAAACGCTGCCAGCCTCAACAGCCCACGAAACTACCACGCCCAACATCGCACACTTCCAAAGAGGTCTTGCCCAGCTCAGCGCACTCGAGTCTGCCCCCTAAAGGTCAGGCCACACAGAACGAGGTCTGCCCGTGTGGTCTGTGACCTTGAACTGCGGTGGTCAGGCGGCGTCTTTCAAATATGTGATTTTGCATCGTATCGGATACGCAAAGGGCGGTCTTGCGGGTTAATGACGAGGGCAGAGACAGTCTGTCTCAAAATACAGATTTGCAGCCGCTGTGGGTGGCTGTGAGCGCCTGCAGGCGAACGTTTTGCTGTATTCTCACACTGACGGCTGAGCCAGCAGAAATGGGAGGCAATCTATCGCATTTTTGAGCGCACATTGTACACAGTGGGACTGACGCAAACAGAAAAAGTTATCGAACCGGTGAGAAAGTACAACTTCTCATGCGATACAGGCGATGCAGATTACAAGAACATTTGGAAGAACGCCGAAGCATGGAGGGATATAGCTACCAAACAGGTTCAAGATAGTAAATATTTTTGCAAAAATATTAATTTTCACACAAACAATAGGTTACATAGAATGACGTATAGTACAATATTATGTACTGAAAATCATTTAGTGTCTATTACATCTTAAAGTGTCTGGAAGGTATTAGGGAAAGTCTGAAAGCAACCATGAGATCAAAATGGAAAACAACATGTAGAAAATCGAAATTCATTTAAGCGAATTATGTATCTCATTTAAATGAAAGTTAATTTGTAGCCTCATGTGGTATTTCTGATGTGAAAATGAATTATTTCCACGATTGTTTCCAACAGTAACAACTGACGTTCTTCTATGCACTTGTTTCATAACACAATTTAAGGCAATACCTTCTACGTTAAGAGAAATTGTGTACTTAACATTTGCAGTCAGTAGAGTGTTTACCTGCTCATTAAAACTGAACAAAGCCCCAAGGCCCTACGGACTCCCTACCAAATTCTATATTGCCGCTGAGTTATCCCCTCTGTTAGCTGTAATTTGTCGTAGATCCCTTGAGCAAAAAACGTTGCCCAATAGTTGGAAGAATGCACAGGTCACATTCATCTACAAGAAGCGTAGTAGAAGTAATCTTCAAAACTACCACCCAATATCCTTCACATAATTTTTTTGTATCTTAGAACACATTCTGATCTCAAACATAATGAGGTATCTCGAAGAAAATGAGCTCCCCCACGTCAACCAGAATGGATTTCAGAACGTCGATCTTGTGACACCTAACTCGAAATTTTCTCACATGAAGTACTGAAAGCCATAAATAAAGGCCATCACATTGATGCAATACTTCTCGATTTCCGAAAAGCATTTGGCCCAATACCACACCTATGCTTACTATCGAAACCATGATAGTATGCAGTATCAAGTGAAATTTATGACTGGACTGAGCAGGATGCAGCAAGCTATATTGGATGGATAGTCATCAACAGATGTTGATCTAACTTATAGTGCACCCCAGGCAGTGTGTTGGGACCTTTGCTGTTCATACTGCGTATTTACGATCTTACAGACAGTATTAATAGTGACTTCAGATTTTTGCAGATCATCTGCTGTGAAGTACTGTCTGAAAGAAGCTGTAAAAATGTTCACTCGGTTATTGCTAAGATTTCGATGTGGAGCAAACATTGGGAACTTGCTATAAATGTTCAGAAATGCAAAACTGTGCCCTTCACAAAACGAGAAAAACGTAGTATCCTATGTCTGCAACATCAGCGAGTCAGCTGGAATCAGCCAACTTCTAAAAATACCAGGGTGTAACACTTCGTAAGAACATGAAAGGGAAAGATGACATAGACCCAGTCATGGGTAGAAGAGGATAGGTTTTGGACTCTCATTTATAGGTAGCATACTGGGGAAAGGCAATCCGTCTACAATGGAGAGTGCTTAAAAATCACTCTTCTGACCCATTCTAGAATATTGCTCAGGAGGGTGGGACCCATACCAGAAAGGACGAACAGGGGATCCTGAACGTATAAAGAGAAGGGCAGCACGAATTGTGACAGGTTTGCTTGACCCTCTGGACAGTGCCACTGAGATACTGAATGAACTAAACTGGCAGTTACTTGAAGATAAACGTAAATTATCCCGAGAAAACATAATTACAAACTTTCAAGAACGGGCCTTAAATTATGACCACTGGAATATGCTAAAACCGCCTACATATCGCATCCCTGTGAATCGTGTGGACAAGTTTAGACTAATTACAGATCTCACAGAGGCATTTAAACAATCATTCTTCCTGCGCTTCATACATGAACAGCCCTAATAACTAGTACAATAGGACATAACCACTACTACGCACTTCACAACAGTTTGCAGAGTACAAATGTATATGTATAGTTGTGACTGGATACACTAAAAATGTAGATCGTGAACGGAGTTTCGCAGAGGTGTTGCTTTGATCTCTTTCCTTTAAACGTATTCATTTATTCAAACGTAATACTACGAAATTGCCCTTTACTGAAATGCAACACTGCTAGGTGTGCAATTACCTGCGTTATAAGATACTAGAGAGAATGTCTCTGGGGCTACGACAGGCTCAGCTTGATAAGTGTTAGCACAGTGCAGATACTTTTTCACCTAGTTGTACAAAATGTGCCAGATTTTAATGCCAACTAGCATACTTTCTTGGAAACGGTAGAACGTTATACTTGAAGTGAAAACGCGTCTATTCTGCTTTTGTTTGTATTTGCCATGTATTTGGTAAACACTATTTACAACAGAATAAATGATAAACTTTTGTAGTCTTCAATTTTTTTTACCTTTCGTTCTCTAGTGTAACGGCTAATTTTGCGTCTGTGTTATTGGATGAAAATATTTATTTAATGAATTATTCTCGAAAGCTTCTTTGAACAGATCAAGTATATAGTGAAACTGCTGCTGAAGAACACACAGAACTTTGTCTTCGTTTAATAAATGACGATTGTTAAGTGTCATAAACGATATTTTTGTCAAGTCTTGTCTTCAACTTCAGCAGCAGCCGCTACAAAAGATAGTCATAAGCACGTCGGACAGGAACATCACTCTAATACCGCATAGTACCAGATCTACAGACAGTCCACAATTTTCTCCTGCTGGTCCGTATCCTGCTAAAGTCCTGATGATCCCAGAGAACAAGCCAACTGCATAGATGTTGACTGGTACACTTGACCCTACGTTCCATACAGTCCCAGATATTTTCTGTATTATAAAATCAAATCTAGGATGCCTGAGTGTTCGTCAGTCCAGTAACGAATATGTGCAGCAGTGTGACCAGGGCTGTCATGTTGGCAGACAGGAGCACACCCATCATGACGATATAGAAGAAAGGGCAACACTTGATCACAGAGAATGTTGAAATAAGCATGTTCCTGTTAACAGGGAAAACTCTATCCAAGGCTTGGTACAAAAACCAAAAACCATCCGCCTAAACATCACAGCACCATCTCTGGTCTGAGCTACACCCACAATGCCTCGACCGCCTTGGTTATACAACCAAAAATTTTAAGGAAAATTTCATCCATTGCTTCGACCAAAGCGATCTGCCTTCCTTTGTTATATGGGACACGTTTCCGACGATGTACCAGCCTGATGTTATTTCTGGATACCCCCCGCTTTCTCTTGATCTCCTACAGATCCACCTGCTCTGGCAGCAGAACACTGAGAGGCCATAAATTGGCCAATGGAGAATTTAATGAAAAGGAGAATGTCAACTTGGCAGGGGTAGTCTTGTTGGCTCCATGATGGGTGGTACTGAAGGCAAAAAATAGCCAGTTCTGCGACAAGTCGTATCGCTTCTAGGATCTTGAATGGTAATCAGTGAGGACTGACTTCATGTTACAGTTTGTTCTTTTAGTAAACGATGGTTGCGGATAGTAAGATGTCGTAGTTATATGTACTATCCCGTGATTAAAATAGAACTGCTTGAACTCTTTAGACGTGAATGCCGATGTGTTATCAGTAACTAAGGTTTTTGGGGGTCCAAAACTGGCAAAAATCCTCTCACGGTATTGAATACTATACTAACAGCGGCAGTGATGCCACAGCTAAGAATCAATCAGACAAATCTACTGAAGGCGTTGAGCATGAGAATACAACACAGTTTCCCTAGTAGTACGGGGCAAGAGGCCCAGGTAATCAGTATAGAGTTCATCCATTGTTTGGAACTTGTGGGTTGGTTTCAGAAAACCCCTTCTAGGACCCGTATCGGGTTTAGCCACATTGCATTGCTCGCACTCAGTGACCAGTCCAGACCTCTCCAGTTCATCATCTCTCTGACTTGAATCCATGTTTTGTGGAACCCCAAGTGACCTCCACACTAGGGATCCAGGGTACACATAACTTGTATCCCTCATCCCTCCTGAAGCAAATACACGAAAACAAGTTTCCAGTGAATATCCTGGAACAGTGCCTCCAGCCTTGCAATTTATCGTAAACGGACAGCAGCTTGGGTCTTGTTGCTGTTCCATTTTCAGATTGACAAACAGGGACAGAATCTCTTTCAGGACTTCCATGTCGTATACAATCTGCACGTTAGCATCAGTCGCCTCACCCACATCACTCACTAGAAAAATCTGGTTCAGCGCATTGGCAGTACGGTTCTGTCCCGCTTAAATATGTCAAACATCAAACTGGAATGCGGAGATCCTTATGCTCACTATGCTGTTTGCTGTATGCTGCATGGCCAAGTCAACATCCAGCTGAGGATCTGGTTATCGGTTTCCAAGCGAAATCGACGGTGTTACAATAAAACTTATTTTTCTCTTGTGCTAACATCAAGGGAACTCTCCAATGTGTACGCCGAGTATTTGGTTTCAGCTGGCGACATTGCGCACAAGACATCCGCAAAAGGCCTTCCCTCTCCACCCTCCTATTGTAATAGGACCGCTGCTACCCTGACACTGGGAGTGTCGGTTAGAACGACGAATGTGCAGTTAATATCAGGGACCCAGATACTGGTGCCATGCTTGTGGCCAGTTTTAATGCCTCAAAGGTAGCTTGCTGAAATATACGCTACACAAATTTTTCGGCCTTCTTAAGTAATTTATTAATAGGAGCCACTATCTGCGCGAAATTCGTTATGAACTTCTGAAAGAAATTCACCATACCTATAAAACGGGCGATGGCCTTTGTAACGTCTCCTAACAAAACACATATTATATGTGGTAAAAAAGGAGAAAAGAATTATTGAACTGGATGATTGTAATTGCGTGGACAATGATTGTGTGAACTTTATGCAATAAAGAGAAACCATGACGTGTCATGTTTTTTACATGCATAGAATTATGTACCGATTTTTTTAAAGATAATATCTGTGTCGGTGAGTACTGAAACCGCCACAGACGATACTTATTAAATATCAAACAAAGATGAGAATATGTCACAACGAGTATAAATAGTAGTGACCGAGCATTAATTTCTCTGACGTCTTCCTGGAGTTACGTGAGTAGGAAGAGCCTGTGACGTTATATTGTATGCTTGTGTAGCATTCTTTTGTCAAGATTGAGAGACGTACGCCATTAGGTACTGATTTGTGAAGGTGTGTAATAATTTAATCTGTCTAAATGTTTTGAACAGAGTTACTTAGTGAAAACTTGCATTATGATTTGCAATAAGCTTATCTGGTATTTTATCCCATCCTTTTAAGACATTTTCAGCTATTTAAATATTATTCGTGGTGCAGAGCTGCGCTACGAACTAACGAGCCGCTGCCGCGGCGCATTCAAACTGCATTAAATGAAACCAATCATACCGCAAAGATGCGAACAGGTAATAGTGAACTAAAATTATTTCTTTCAGCTTTCGGAATTGCAGGTCAGAGCAGCAGATTTTATATGTTTTACAGGTGGACGCGGGCTGCGGATGATATTTTATTAACAGGGCAAAAAGATAATTTACCTTCATAACATAAAAAGAAATCTTGCTATGCGTAGTTCTGGTCTGGCAAACATTATAGTAAAAACATATTTTTCTCTCATAATAGTCTCGTGTTCTCGTACTAGTCGTGGTACTTATTGGTGTTTCACTGTTAACAAAAATCCACTGCAATATTTTGATGTTGAACAAATGTTGCGTACTGTAACATCAGTATTGATAACGAAATAATTTTCTGTAACCTTTTCAATAACTGTAAAGTAAGGAAGATATGTTGAACTGTATAGCGAGTTACAGTAATGAAACAATGTTCCTTTAATAGAAAGCCAGATCCAGAATAATAAGAACATAATATATTTTGTTTTGTTGAAAATTAATGATCCAAAGAAAGTCAGCACAGCATCCCTAAAAAGCATTTCAGGGCTCTTTTCGTAGCAAACATATTTTAACTCATATATTAGTTGCTACGAGAGCAATAACAAAAGCAGAGAGAGCGAAACTTCTTGTCTTTAGGGACTGGAAAGCAATGAATCGCCTGCGTCTGGCCATAGTCGATGGCTACCCCTTCTTCATACACGATGTGTCTCAAAAAGGATATTTTGTCCCAGGCCAAGATTACTTTGGTGGATTTAACAGTCAGACCCATTTCCCTCAGGCGCCTGAGAACCTGGTGGGTGTGATCGATATTCTCCGCAAAACTGGCGCTGTACGCGACTATGTTGCCCAAATAATTATAAACAAACTTGAACTTAAGGTCCACCAAGACCGAATGCAATAGAGGCGACAAGATTGTCGCACCTGTGGCCAGTCCAAAAGGGAACCTAATAAAGCCAAAAAGGTTGTAGTCACTACAAAACGCAGTTACAGGCCTAGGCTCTTCTGCTAAAGGGATCTGACTGTAGGCCTGGTTTAAGTCCAAAACCATGAAAACCTTGGTCACCGCAGACCAAGTAAAGCAATTGTGTAATTTTGGAAGTGGGACAGACTCGATCACAATGACAGGTCTAAATCCCTTCCCATGAGGGGAACCAGAAATGTAGGAGCAGCATAAGGTGAGATAGAAGAGTGGATGACCCCCGTCAGAAAATAATTGGTCAATCATTTTACGCAGCTATTGCGGTTTTGGGGGTGACAACCGGTAGGGAGTCTCACACAGTGTGTGCTGATTCATGAGCGGGATCCAGTATTCGACTTTCCTAGTTACTCGCAACATATCAGATAACGCTTCCGAAATTTCGTCTTACACCACCATTAATTATACAACTTGACCTTTGGATAAGAGGTTAACGTAGGCCCTGGCCTGCTGCACACTCGCTCTGCATTCCTTCGTGCCAGTGCCATGGGCACAAAACTTAAAGCTCTCTTCTAGTCTAAATTAAAAACGAAAACAACCACCCACATAATCATCCAAGAACTGAGTCAATAACAAAATATCCCAACCAGAATGAGCTTCACAGCCAAATTTTCAAACAACCAATCACACAAGTGGCTACGAGTTAAAGTTTGAGCGCTCAGTTTGAATAGAGTGTGATCAACGCTCATGTGTGACACACATGACTAATTACTCTTAGCTCCGGCGACTTGGTTAATTGATTATAACTTTTATACTAGACACAGTCCAGGAGGAGTGACGATACTTCCTGAATCCGGCAGTGCACATACAGGTTCAGTTCCTAACACTGCACACGCATAGGGCAGCAGCCTATCCTTCACCTCACACTCCCTACGACAACTTGGCAGGAGCATTCTGCATAATGCAGAATGTGTTCCTTGCTCCTGACATCAGCTCTTCGTTCGCATACCAATAGGTATCGGATACTCACTGGCTTCCTCCAATGGTAAGACGTGACTGAATATCTCTGACTTCACACATGCTATTTACCATTCGCAAGTCATTGCTCAGATTTAACTCTCCCCCATTTACGTCACCATAACGAATATTCTCGATTCCATCTAAAAGGTTGTCTAAATCGGCAGAGCCCACCGGACTTGTCCTCTGCTCTCGTACTTTCCCAGATATTTGCCATCGCCTGTTCTTCAGAGACCTCAGCACACAACGTTAATATGCCGAGACACACTTCATTAACATAACGAGCCAAAGGCTCATCCTTGCCATGTAACTGGTGTACCTGTTGGTCTACCAAAACCTTTCTTCCACAGGTATGCATGCATTTACTTAACAACGCCTTCCAGAAGTCCCACAACTTATCTCCATCTTCCACTGGTTCAACAATTACCCTAATCAAACAGCATATGGCAACGGATAAATCAGCTGTTAGACAACCTTGTAATCAACCTGTAACACATCAGTCTGTTCACGTAATCTAACGAACAGCCACAACTCAATTATTTGACCGGTACTATCGACTGACAAACGTGACACACGTTCAAGAATGGCCCTCAGTGGGTTCGGAAACATACCGAATGGGCTGCTAATATTTTGCTCGTGTCTGGTCTCATTAACTTCAGCACTCTGTTACTTATCTCTCCAAGCTAGAAATAGCATTTGCTGCCGTAAGATCACTGCTTTGTCCCGCTATCTTTGTATTTCGGACAACATTGAGGGAGCCTTAGTAAAACTACTTGCCTCATGAATTATGTTAGCTAGGTGGTCCAAAAGGGACTGTACTCGAAATATCTGCTTTCGAGATAGGGAGGCAACTTCAAAATCCGAAACATGATCCTACATATCATCCAATCAACTTTCACAGAATTCTACGCTTCACGCACCACGCCCATTGACTCGGCGGAAATGTTACTGCGGCAGTTAAAGCTGGCGTCGACAATGTTCACCTACGCTGCCCTCCACATTTCGTTAATGGAAGCGTAGTTTATATTGCAGGCGTGGTTTTCTGAGGCTCTCCACATCGATGATCTTCCTGACTACCTAGGAATCCATCCTGAAACACAGAATAACCACAACAGCACGGTTTTCATTCGAAATTTTAACACAAGAATAACAGAAATAGGATGACTATAGTAATTGCTATGCTAGCACCAGTGTGCAGCTCGTATCCTTACCACCGTGAAACCACAATCAGGCTCATTTTCCATATGCGTCAGTCCAAAATAAGTTAGCAATCATTAGAAGACCATTTTAATACGAACTGAGATGTAACGCAAGAAAAATTTAAAATTCAAGTCCTGTAACAATAATAATTTCATGAATCATAAGCAGAATAAGCAGCAAATGTTCAACCAACCACTCCAAAAAGGGAACTGTAAGCAAAACAAAATTTAAAAAAAAAAATACTTTCAATCCAAATTGCTACGGCAAATTTTTTTAGGCAGCGCGTTAATTTATCAAACCTTCGGCCGGATGATCCCAATAGAATCAGAACTCTTCAACTTTCTTAAAAACATACAAATACATTAGTTAAGGTGCCATTCCGCTATGGCAGCCTTCACAGAGCATGGGCCCTCCTGACTGCACCGGACGGCGACAGCGCGTCAGGCAATGCCGGACACGAAACAGACAAGACAAGCCGCCCTCTACAGCACATAAAAAACAATAAATCACAGCCAAGTGTGACGGTACCTGCCGAGCCACCAGCATTTACGAACAAAACAGAATAAAACGTATCACTAACCAACCAGTGAAAAGCAAGGAACTTGAAAATCTCACACTGCTAGCTGTTGGGATTCATATGACCAACATAATTCTATATTTAAACTGTAACAGAGGAAGGTGAAAATTAATGAGACAACTACTCTGCTTTTCTTGCATAACCATAACCAAAACAGGCACCGGATCGGTTCTTAATTACTTAATTATTCACATAGTACTTCACGGAAGTCCTAGATGATTATGTTACAGACTAGCCAAAGCAGACAGGTTTGGAATCTCACAGAGATAATAATGGCTCTTCCGAATTGAAAGCTGGTTAGGACTAAAAGGCATAATTACTGGTAGTTATAACTTGTACTGACTTCACACAGTAACACCTTAACAAGTGCGTGCCTTCTACAGTGACTGCCAAATCACTCTCACGTCATCAATAGGTGCAAACAACTGGTTTATGCATGTGTGGTACTGTAGAAGAGGCACAATTCGGACACTACTGGACCAGAACAGAAAGGCGCCGCAGTCACACCGCGACTCTGTTTCTAACGAGAAATGGACCCAAAACAACTTAAATAGTCCAAGGCACAGGAATTATAGCAGGAAACAGCTCACCCGCAAGAAAGAGTGCAATCGGCAGCAGCAGTGAGAAAGCGAAAGACACCACGTAATCCACAGGACAGGCGACGACTGCACCCAGGCGTACCCCGCCCACGGACAGCATCGGCTTCCATTGCTGGCACTTCCATCCCCAGATCCGCTACGCCTAGGAGGCCTCGCGCCATGCAGTCCCATTCAGCTGTGACGCACAGTTTAATATGGGTTCCTCCCATCGTTGAGAAGTGAAGGCTAGTTTAAAAATCCGTGGCCCAACCGAGATTCTATCACACGACCTCTCAGTTTCCAGACACGTGCTTCACCGCTTCTCTTGTTTTTCTACTGAAAATAAAAAAAACTGCTTTTTTTGCTATTTACAGATGCGAAACACAAAATAAAGAAACTAAAGGTGCCATTCAGGAGGTCCAGACGGTAAAACCACTAGATCTATACCACCAGTCTCGACATGTACACATATACACTACTGGCCATAATAATTGCTACACCAAGAAGAAATGCAGATGATAAACGGGTATTCATTCGACAAATATGTTATACTAGAAGGCAATTTGGATACATAGATCCTGAGAAATCAGTACCCTCAACAACCACATCTGGCCGTAATAACGGCCTTGATACGACTGGGCATTGAGTCAAACAGAGCTTGGATGGCGTGTACAGGTACAGCTGCCCATGCAGCTTCAACACGATACCACAGTTCATCAAGAGTAGTGAATGGCGTATTGTGACGAGCCAGTTGCTCGGCCACCATTGAGCAGACGTTTTCAATTGGTGAGAGATCTGGAGAATGTACTGGCCAGGGCAGCAGACTAACATTTTCTGTATCCAGAAAGTTGCAACATGCGGTCGTGCATTATCCTGTTCAAATGTAGGGTTTCGCAGGGATCGAATGAAGGGTAGAGCCACGGATCGTAACACATCTGAAATGTAACGTCCACTGTTCAAAGTGCCGTCAATGCGAACAAGAGGTGACTAAAACCTGGATTCATCCGAAAAAATGACGCTTTGCCATTCGTATACCCAGGTTCGTCATTGAGTACACCATAGCAGGTGCTCCTGTGGGTGATGCAGCGTCAAGGATAACCGTAGCCATTGTCTCCGAGTTGATAGTCCATGCTGCTGCAAACGACGTCGAACAGTTCAAAATGGTTCAAATGGCTCTGAGCACTATGGGACTCAACTGCTGTGGTCATAAGTCCCCTAGAACTTAGAACTACTTAAACCTAACTAACCTAAGGACATCACACACATCCATGCCCGAGGCAGGATTCGAACCTGCGATCGTAGCGGTCGTGCGGTTCCAGACTGTAGCGCCTTTAACCGCTCGGCCACTCCGACCGGCGAACAGTTCGTGCAGATGGTTGTGGTTCTCGCAAATGTCCCCATCTGTTGACTCAGGGATCGAGACGTGGCTGCACGATCCGTTACAGCCATGTGGATAAGATGCCTGTCATCTCTACTGCTAGAGATACGAGGCCGTTGGGATCCAGCACGGCGTTCCGTATTACCCTCCTGATCCCACCTATTCCATATCCTGCTAAAAGTCATTGGATCTCGACCAACACGAGCAGCAATGTCGCGATACGATAAACCGCAATCGTGATAGGTTACAATCCGACCTTTATCAAAGTCGGAAACGTGATGGTACGCATTTCTCCTCCTTACACGAGGCATCACAACAACGTTTCACCAGGCAACGGCGGTCAACTGCTATTTGTGTATGAGAAATCGGTTGGAAACTTTCCTCATGTCAGCACGTTGTAGGTGTCGTCACCGGCGCCAACCTTGTGTGGTTGCTCTGAAAAGCCAATCATTTGCATATCACAGCATCTTCTTCCTGTCTGTTAAATTTCGCGTCTGTAGCACGTCATCTCCGTGGTGTAGCAATTTTAATGGCCAGTAGTGTAGTTCGTCCATAATGAGTTTGCGAATATCAAAATTTTTGACGTATATGGGCGTAGTTTTTGACTGCACTGACTTAGTAGCTTACATTATTTACACCGGCAAGGGACCGTAGACCTTATAATGTGACGTAATTCTTAACCTCATACCTCTACTCATTAGTGAGAAAAAGGAGCCCGTTCTTACCGTCTGAGGAGTCCTAAATAAAGCTAGACTTTTGTGTTAAAACAATGGAGCTCGAAAGTTCGATTGTGGGTTTAGGTGCAACTTTATTATTTTTTATTATCTAGTTCTGATCTGCCCAATAACGCTGCAGTGTAAAGTTTCTTTAGTGATACCTATTATTCATCTACAGTTCTTCTTTTTTTTTACATGTAAATTGAGCATAACAGTTACTCAGATGGCTCTAAGCACTACGGGACTTCACATCTGAGGTCATCAGTCCCCTAGACTTAGAACTACTTCAACCTAACTAACCTAAGGGCAGCACACACATCCATACCCGAGGCAGGATTAGAACCTGCGACCGTAGCAGCAACGCCGTACCGGACTGAAGCACCTAGAACCGATCAGCCATAGAGGCCGGCATAACAGTTATTGGTCATAGATGTCATAAATATTCATAATCATTTAAAACTAAATTACCTGTCATAGGACAGAAATAAATATAAGTCTTATGGCAATGAATATGTTAAACTTTGGGGTAAATCGTATAAGTGAAGAAAGTGAAAGCAATAATGACAACGAAGCACCAAGCTAGGATGAGAATACAGTAGAAAAAAATAAAACTGGAGTAATGTAAATGATAGTACTCTCATTTCTGTGTTGGTATTAAATAATTGCTAGCAACTGATGTATAACGACTTAGAGGCCAGATATTATTTCACGCAGTCCAATACCAGAAAGGAAAATGAAAACTACGCCCACACCCAGAGTCAAATTCTCAAACTGGAGTATTCTGGTGCAAAACTCTATCACAGCATTAATTTGGCGCTACAACTACAGAGCACTGACTGAAGATGCTTATCGTACATGTTACCACAGGGTTGCTAAATTTCCTTTCTTTGACGTCCGGTTTCTACTCAAAATATGCTTTTCTTAGAGACATTTTAGAACTGTTAGTATACAAGTAATGGTGCTGTCGTATCAGAGTGCGCGGAATTTGCTTCTCCCCACATATATCGCAAAACAGTCGAAGAGTTAATACCTATGAAAAATCAGTTGACGCAACCAGCAAGATAGTGGTACAAGCTCCATACCCCCCAGCCCACCAAACAGAGAGCGATGTCTCTCTGTGGCTGCTTACAGACTTCCCGAATGCTTAGAGTCCAAATTACACAGGAAGTTAAAGAATCTATAAATGAGTGTTTTGGGGTAAAGGTGTTTCGAGGTCGTGGTTGCGCGATGCGTGTGAGGTAAGTGTTTCTAAAAATGGTTCAAATGGTCCTAAGCACTATGGGACATAACATCTTAGGTCATCAGTCTCCTAGACTTAGAACTACTTAAACTTAACTAACCTAAGGACATTACACACATCCATGCCCGAGACAGAAGTCGAACCTGCGACTGTAGCAGCAGCGCGGTTCCGGACTGAAGCACTTAGAACCGCTCGGCCGCAACGGCCGGCAAGTGTTTCTAAGCTGTTTATACACAACATCTGAGTCTACCACTGTTTACAGTTGTTGTCTGATTGTCGCGGATGGAGAATTACCCGTTACTTGAATTTAGACACAAGCAATTAAAGCGTGAAGCAGCTGAATGGAGTAGCAGAAAATCCAAATGAATACACCCAAGAAAACTCCATGCGTGATCCTCATTGGGATTAATTTGTTGCAGTGGACAAAATTTACGACTAATTGAATTGTTCAAGCTATAAACGACAGGCCAAGTCTGCAGAGAAAGAAGTGTCCGCACTGTAGAATTTTATCAGACAGTATTCGAACTTGAGGGAGAACGTTTATTGACTGTCAGCTCCTCCATCAAATATACTTTCCGAAGAATGCATTGAGAAGAATAAAGGGAAAACGAAGTGTGCAATAAATCGGACCAAATGAGTTGGAATTCAGAGTTACATTCCCTTAATCGATTGGCCAGAGCAGTATTGTGGTGCCTAATTACCTACATTTTATATTGTCAACGGATGGGGTCGCTTCCAACTATAAAGGTTTCTTTCTACTGCAGTAACATCCAAGAAGAGAGTAGCCTGCCGGCCGGAGTGGCATTGCTGTTCTAGGCGCTACAGTCTGGAGCCGAACGACCGCTACGGTCGCAGGTTCGAATCCTGCCTCGGGCATGGATGTGTGTGATGTCCTTAGGTTAGTTAGGTTTAAGTAGTTCTAAGTTCTAGGCGACTGATGACCTCAGAAGTTTAGTCGTATAGTGCTCAGAGCCATTTGAACCATTTTTGAACCTAGCTGCCTGTCTCTTAGTATAGCAGACAACATTGATATCTGAAACAGTGAGGTCAAATTTTATACGTTGCTGTGCTACATGCATCGAGACCGATGGCCGTAGAGTTGAATACTTGCTATGAGCTTACATATTGTTGCTGTAAGTTGTAAGCTGTTTACAGCAATCAATAAATTCATATTTCTGGGCCACTGATTTGCGATCCTGTCATCCTCGTAACTTTGATCCTGAAGGTTTGCGACGGTCCATATGCTTTATTGCGCTCCGCGTAGACGTACTTACTAATGCAATGTACCTTTTCTAAGCGCACACTTAACAAAGTAAATGTACCGTAAGCCGATTTTATTAGCACTGCTGTGGTTTGCACCACGCAGAGAAGCTGCTGCGTTAATCCCGCCACTGTTCAGGCTCATAATTCCGTTATTGACAGTCGAACAAAGCGTAGCCGAGATTAACTGAGTTATTATACATTTCAATAATTCGCACTTTAACTGAATGACATATTATGAAACAATAATCCAAAAGTTTTATGACTCACATAAAAACACATGACCTGCAATGAAACCGAAATTAACAGTTCCAAAGCAAACAATATTATATTTGCGATGCTGTATTTCCTCTCTCTCTCTCTCTCTCTCTCTCTCTCTCTCTCTCTCTGTTTCTCTCCCCACACACATGCGCGCACCCACAGACACACTATAACATATCTTCTGATAAAGACACACTGGTGAACTCTTGGCCTAATTAAATAATCCTGAAGAAACATATAGTAACAATCTCAATGGTATCCCTACTTGTGGACCACCACGTAACTATCACAACTACTATTTCAGTTAAATGTTTGCGAGTTTACATTGACTCTATTGAATGAACAGTAAAAAATTACTTCTTTTGATTATATTTATGTAACAGCAAAGTGTTGGAAAAACCAATATCCCTGAATCATTCATGTTATACCAATCTCTGTTCTTTGTGTGAAAGATGCAACACTACACTGGTGTTTCTTTCTCGTTGTGGCATCGATACCACATGGATATAAGTTGCACTAGATGTGTCTGTACGTCAGTAATAGCTGGACTTCTGCATTTCGAACTAGTTTTTATTCTGTGAAACAATAACCCTCCCAGTTCTCTTGTTTCAATTAAATCATTCAGTTAATTTCTGGCTGTTTAAGTTAGGCCTGAAGTGGCTTGTGTGATAAAGCAACGATCGAGTGCCTTAAGCGCCCTATTGTTAGCTACTTTATTATTAAAATGTCGATCCTGCATCTTAATTCGATTTCCGATTAACTTGTAATACAATAATTTCTTTTGTATGAACATTAGCTACTTATGCGATCGTTTGTCACCAAGCGCACCGTGAAGCAACAAAAATCTTTTGGGCTGAAGCTAATTTTCATTCAGTCAATTAAAGCCAGTGATTACAATTTCATTTCAAGAAAAAGTAATTAGCACTAACAATAATTTCAGTTAACAGAAAAAATAGCTGCACTCACCGTTCTTATCGTCTTTGGAATGGATTCTTTTGTTTGAGACTTTATGATACCTTATAATCTGGAAGATTAATCAATTTATACGAAAGGAGCACTTTAAACACACACACACGCACACACACACACACACACACACACACACAATGTTTAGGCATTGGTATATCACACTGTCGCCGCACGGGATTAGCCGAGCGGTCTAAAGCGCTGCAGTCATGGACTGTGCGGCTGGTCCCGGCGGAGGTTCGAGTCCTCCCTCGGGCATGGGAGTGTGTGTTTGTCCTTAGGATAATTTAGGTTAAGTAGTGTGTAAGTTTAGGGGCTGATGACCTTAGCAGTTAAGTCCCATAAGGTTTCACACACAACTGAATTGAATTGAATCACACTGTCACGTAGACTCAAATGAAAACTTTGATGTTAGACATTTTATACACAAAATATAAATATCATATTTATAACTACAATCAAACAATCGAAACTCCGGGTAGGAATATCAACAATGTAGGAAAAGACAGATTCCTACTTATCGTAAACATGACACGTCAGGTTGCAGACAGGTGCGATTAAAAGACGCTCACATGGGTTTCGGCCACAGCCTTCATCGCCAACTCCAGCATCTCGGGCTGGAATGCAACATCACTTGGAATGCAAGAAGCAATCTGAAAGGGGTGGGGAATGGGAATGGGAAAGGATAGTAGTGTACAGGTGGGGAGAGAGACGAACGATGTCTGGTGGAGTCATATGGGGGGAAGAATACAGATGGCTCGAGAAGTGAGGCACCCATTGAAAACAAATGTGTTATGTTCAGCTCCAGGTTGTGCCACAGGTTTGTCTACTTTGCTCTTCGTCACAGTTTGGCAGTGGCCATTCATCCTGGTGGACAGCTGAATGGTAGCCACACCAATATAAAAAGCTGTGTAATGATTGCAGGTGTGCAATGATAGCAGCAAAACTGGCCCTGATGGGGTAGGATAAACATATGACAGGACTGGCGTAGGAAGTTCTGGGTGGCTGGATTGAGCAGACGTTGCACCTGTATCTTCCACAGGGATATGATCCTTGTGGCAAGAGGTGGGATTTGGAGTGGCACAGGGATAGACTAGGGTGTTGTGGAGGTTAGTGTGGGTGACAGAACGCAACGTTAGGAGGGATGGAAAGTATCAAAAAATGGTTCAAATGGCTCTGAGTACTATGGGACTTAACATCTTAGGTCATCAGTCCCCTAGAACGTAGAACTACTTAAACCTAACTAACCTAAGGACATCACACACATCCATGCCCGAGGCAGGATTCGAACCTGCGACCATAGCAGTCACGCGGTTCCGGACTGCAGCGCCTAGAACCGCACGGCCACCGTGGCCGGCTGGAAAGTATCTCTGGTATGATGTCCTTCAGTTCAGGGCACAATGATAGGTAATCAGTGCCCTGGCGAAGGATGCAGTTCAGCTGTTTCAGTCGACAGCGGTACTGAGTGACAAAGGGTACACTTCTTTGTGGCTGGTTTTTGGGGTGGTGGGAGGATTGGGGTTGAGAGGGGAAAGGGCACAGGAGATCTGCTTGTAGACTACGTCTGGAGGATGGTGTCTGTCTGTGAAGGCATTGGTGAGACCCTCAGCTACACTGTCCCCAGGTAGTCAGGCTATATGAGAGTGATTTTTTGGTGTGAAAGGGCTGAGAGCTCGCAAAATACCGATACTGTTGGTGGTTTGTGGGTTTCATGTGGGTAGGGGTGCAAATGGAGCCATTAGAGAGGAGAGGATCAGCATCTAGGAAGGTGTCACGCTGGATTGAGGAAGACCACATGAACTGGATGGGAGAGGTGTTGAGGTTATGAAGGAATGAATGTAGGGTGTCTTGACCCTGGGTTCAAATCGAGAAGATATCATCAATGAATTTGAACCAGACTAGGGGTTTGGTGTTTTGGGATGTTGCGAAGGTGGCCCTTGCCTAGATGGCCCTTAAAAAGATGGTGCAGGTGGGGCCTTGTGGGTGCCGTGCCTGTGCTGAAGATTTGTTTGTATACCTTTCCTTCAAATAAGAAATAGTTTTGAGGTAGGATAAATTTAGTAAGGTGTATGAGGAATTATATAACGGGTCTGGATTCTGAAGGACATTAGCAAAGGTAGTGTTCAACAGTGCTAAGATAGTAATTAATTAAAACAGTAAGCGATGAGTTTTTGACCTTTCATAATTTTGTGGAGGTTTTCAGCGAGAAAAAGTTTCGTAATGGTTTGAAATTAAGTGTAAAGTTTGTTCCAAGTCACAAGATGCTCGTGTGGATTATTATTTTCAACAATAAAAAATTTACCTGTCAAATTTTTCTTCAAACAGTGTTCCAAATAAAAACAACTGAACATACATCAAGGGGTGCGCTTCCCTTAATATGAGCTTTAACTGCTAAAATACAGTGTGATAGTCCATCCATGCCAAATTTATTTCATTAATGACCTTTTTCTTTTAGAGTTTAAAATCATACACTGACGGAAAATAAGATTGAAAAACAAAGAAGGAGTTGCACGACATAAACAAAAGTTGGTAGGACTGTTTCTACATCTGGAAGGGGACGTCCATTCAGATTTCGCGCCAGCCTTGTAAGAGTGGCGCTGATAGCGTCACTATGAGGAGGCAAATCAGGTTTGCTTTAAATACATGCTGTAACCGTCGTGAGAGTTACTTAACTTTGAGATTGGACGTGGTGAGTTGATGTTAGTCAATAACGTATTTAAGGTATCAAATACGTCATTATCAGCACCTCTGTATTTGAGTAAATGGAAATACCATGTGGCTAGGGCCTCCCGTCGGGTAGACCGTTCGCCTGGTGCAAGTCTTTCTAGTTGATGCCACTTCGGCGGCTTGCGTGTCGATGGGGATGAAATGATGATGATAAGGACAACACAACACCCAGTCCCACAGCGAAGAAAATCTCCGACACATCCGGGAATCGAAACCGGGCCGTTAGGTATGACATTCCGTCGCGCTGACCACTCGGCTACCAGGGGCGGACACTGTATTTGAGTGAGGTCGTGTAACTGGGCTAAGAGAAATTGAATGTTCCTTCTGCGAGACTGCAGAAAGACTTGGAAGGAAGGTAGCCACTGTGCATGAATGATGGCGTCGGTGGCCACGAGAATATACAGTTGCAAGATAACCGGGTTTGGGACCCCCAAGTGACACTACCGAGAGAGAAGATCGTCATGTTCGGCGTGTGGCTCTCGCGCATCGAGCAGCAGCGTCAGCATCAGCAATCTGAGCAGCAGTTGGCACTAAAGTACCACAAGGAACTGTTAAAATACTTCAGCCAGCCGCAGTGGTCGTTCGGTTCTAGGCGCTTCAGTCCGGAACCACGCTGCTGCCACGGTCTTAGGTTGGAATCCTGCCTCGGGCATGGATGTGTGTGATGTCCTTAGGTTAGTTAGGTTTAAGTAGTTCTAAGTATAGGGGACTGTTGAACTCTGATGTTAAGTCCCATAGTGCTTAGAGCCATTGGAACCATTTTTTTGTTAAAATACTTCACGGACAGCTCCTAGCCAAACGAGACGTCCTGTATCGTGCGTTCGGACAAACCTAAACCACCACCATTTTAGACTTCAGTGGCGTCAGGCGACAGCTCACTGAATGGGAGGGTGGAGGTCTGTCGTGTTTTATGAAGGAAGTTGGTTCCGCCTCGGTGCCAGTGATGGCCATATGTTGAGTAGAAGGAGGTATTTGAAGACATGCACCCTAAATGTCAGCGTGGTAGACACACTAGACTTACTCCTGGAGTTATGGCCTGCGGTGCGAATTCATGTGACAGCAGGAGCATTCTTTCTCTTATCCTGCGCGTCCTGACTGCAAAACTGTATTTCATTCTGCTGATTCGACCTGTTGCGCTACCATTCATGAACAGCATTCCAGAGGCTGTTTTTCAACGGGATAGCATTTGCCCGAATATCGCTGTTGTAACCTAGCATGCTCTACACAATGTCGACAAGCATGTAACTTCATCACACAAACTGACATCCAGCTCCTGTACAACACAGTACACGCACGTTTGCATGCCTACATTCAATGTTCTGGCAGCTAGACCGCTTATTAATGTACCGGCATTTCACATTTGCAATGACTTCTCTCGCGCTTACATCAAACAATGATACTGTAATGTTAATCACTTAAATATGTTACTTAGACAAATGTATTCCCCAGATTTCATTACTCGACATTGATTGTTTTTTGTGTTGTGAATCTTTTTCCGTCAGTTTACAACACGTAACCATATTTTCAACGATTTCGATTACATTATATTAGCACCCATTCACGAGTCACCCAGTGAATGATCCATATACTGATGCCATTGTGTTACAAGTAATTCTCCTCATAAAATGATTTCGTTGTACACATGTTGTATTAGAAACTATTTTACAAATTTTCGACCTAGATTCCTCACATCGGAACACAGATATCCATATAAACGTGTGATTGCTTTTCATATAGGTTTAATTATCATCTGAAAATATTAAAGTTACGTGATTAATATTTAGCAATAATTTGTTTGTTTGTAGGTACGTACCGTATCTGAAGTCCTAGTGTACACGAGACTATCATAGCGTAACGCCGGAGGACGCGAAACAAAACGGCGCAGCCCACTGGTAAAGCGAAATATCGGACGATGGTGATTTTTATGCGTGTTATGTGGAAAAACGCTGATATGATGGAATTGCATGGCAACGATCCACCATTATATGACACTGTGGTGCGGACACATTTTGGCCAAACAAACCTGAATGCCAAAGAATGAAGTAGCAGGCCATCTCTCTGTAGAAAACCGGAAATCGCGATTGAAGTGGAGTCTCTGGTTCTCGGCGTAGCACAATGGAGACGACAGCGGAATTATGAAAATACATCACGGATAGTATTCGACATTTTGCATTACATTTTGAAAAAGACACAACCTGTCACCCACTGTGCTCAACGTCTGCTCATACTCATTCGAAGATAACCGCCGAACTGAGGCAGCAACGGAAACGTTGCGTCTGTGTCAGGCGAATCCAGATAACATCTGTAGCTACCTAATCACCATGAAGGAATGTTGGGTCTATTACTATGACCGTGAGAAAAACAAACGAAGCAGACAATGCAAACAAATGGATTCACCATTACTGAAACAGGTAAAGAGCCATCCATCGTCGAGTATTTATTGGGATTTACTTGGTGTTGTGTTAACAAATTACGACCTTAAGGGACAAACCTTCACAGGATATGAGAGCGTTCCTAAAATAATATTCTGCATTGTTTTTCACACATAAAATTCAGTGACACAAACGAAAATATCACGGCATCGTAAAATACACACCTTGCACTATTTATCGACCTGGTTGCTACCCATCTTAAGACATTTGTCGTTAAGTACGATCAGTTTGAAGAAACCACCAAGATAAAACTCGGTGCCCCGTGATGCAACGAACTGTCGCGCAGTCTGATCCACTTCGGCAATGGTTTGGAAGTGACATCCCCAGACTGCGGCTTCCTGTGCAGAGAAAAGGTGGAATTCCGATGAGGCAAGATTGAGGCTGTAGGATGGGTGGTCAATCTCTCCCCTCCGAAGCGACGAATCTTATCTTGTGTGGGCCTTGCTGTATGTGATTTTGCGTTGTCTTCCAAGAGTACAACACATTAAGTCAAGGGCCCTGATCCCTTTCGTTGAATGGGGGACCTGAGTTGGGGGAGGGTGTCGCAGGTTGTAGTAGCACACCGCGTTGATGGTTCCTTGCTAGAGGAAATCAAGGAAAATCATACTGTTCCCATCCCACAGCACTGTGGCCAAACCTCTTCTGCGGAAGGTAGCACTTTGAACTTTCCCCTCATTGTTGAACAGGAAGACTTATATATCATTGAGGCGGTCTTGGATTCTGATGTAAAGTGGTGCACCCATGTCTCATCGCCTGTGATGATCCTGAACAGTAACTCACTTCCTTCTCGCGCTTAATGCATCCAGTGATCCATGTTGATTTCCAGCTGTTGCACTTTTGTGATTCGAAATCAGGTTTCTTTGCACCCACCTTGCTGACACTTTTCGTTAACGCTGTACATCATGGAGCATATGATGGGCCTGAGCATGGCCAATACACAGTTTGTACGTCACGTATGCTTCTACCCGTTGACGTAGTGTCCTGGGTTCTAGCAATGTTTCCATTCTGGATGTATAGGGACGCCCAATTTGCACTTCATCCTTCAGTCCCTGAATCTGCAACATCACGACCAACAATTTGACGACAAATGACCTCTTCATCATAGACGGTATGTAAGTATTCATGAGTGATGGACAAACCTGTGCCACGTATCCATTCCTATCGCATGACAACATGCTCTTCCGGCCACGTTTTCGGTACAGGACCGTCGTTCATCGCGATGCGTATTCGAAAAACCTCCGTCGCGCCAGTCTGCTGCTACTCTCTCTTCTTTGGCACTCTGCGCTTGCGTGATTCCTCTCACGCTGACGCCTTCTCAGTCTCTGAACCAGCAATGGATGTGGATTTATACGGCATTTGTTTATGTCGCCTTGTGTACCATCATCTCTTTCAAAAATAATAACGAAACTTAATTAGGGAACGTTCCTCGTACTACCGAAGTTTAGTGACGAGGTTAGGGGAGGTTGTCTATATGAAGCGACGCGGGCAGCTGTCCAGTAGGGTATTTTTACTCCACGACAACACATGAGCTCACTTTGCACTGTAAACAGCCTTACATTCCGCTTCTTTGGATTATCAAATCATTCCACAGTCCTGGTATTCTCCTTCCCTGACTCCTAAGACTTCTTCCTGTTTCCTCGGTTGAAGAAACCATTGCGCAGCACGTACTTCCAATATTATGACGAGGTAGTGTTCGTTGTCTAATGACAAAATGTAGATTTCTACAGCTAAGTTCTCGACTGACTGGTATTCTCCTTCCCTGACTCCTAAGACTTCTTCCTGTTTCCTCGGTTGAAGAAAACATGTAAAACATGGTAAACATGTGCCTTAGAGAAAAATGTATACGGGGTGACAATTATTGAACTATATTAAATAAAATCGTCATAACTTCTGAACTGTTTGCGTTAGGACTAGTATGCAGTATGTGGTTAGGTTTAGTGACGAAGCCCTCGTTCACTTGGATGGGTTCATCAATAAGCAAAATAGGCACATTTGGTGGCCTGAGAATCCGATATTCGCGACCGAGAAGCGTCTTCACCCTCAACAGGTGACTGTGTGGTGTGCAACTCTGGACATGGAATAATCGGTGTAATATTCCTTGAAGTCACGGTGACTACCGAAAGGTATGTGAAGGTTTTGGAAGATGATATCATCCCCATTACCCAAAGTGATCCTGATTTCGCAAGACGTGGTTCGCGCAGGACGGATTTCGACCCCATGTACTAAAGAGAGTGTTTGACGTCCTGGAAGAGCACTCTGGGAACCGAATTCTGGCTCTGGGGTACCAAGAGGCCACTGGCAAGGATATCGATTGGCCGCCATTTCCTCCGAATTTGAACGCGTGCGACTCCTTTTTGAGGGGCCATGTTAATGACAAGGATTACATCAGTAACCCCAAAACCATTGCTGAGCTGAAAACAGCCATTACAGACGAATGGAAAACCGGTAGAAGCTGACCTCGGGAAAGATCAGTTTGGATTCCGTAGAAATGTTGGAACACGTGAGGTAATACTAACCCTACAACTTATCTTAGAAAATAGATTAAGGAAAGGCAAACCTATGTTTCTAGCATTTGTAGACTTAGAGAAAGCTTTTGAAAATGTTGAGTGGAATACTCTTTTTCAAATTCTGAAGGTGGCAGGGGTAAAATACAGGGAGCGAAATGCTATTTATAATTCGTACAGAAACCAGGTGGCAGTTATAAGAGTCGAGGGACATGAAAGGGAAGCAGTGGTTGGGAAGGGAGTGAGACAGGGTTGTAGCCTATCTTCGATGTTATTCAATCCGTCTATTGAGCAAGCAGTAAAGGAAACAAAAGAAAAATTCGGAGTAGGTATTAAAATCCATGGGGAAGAAAGTAAAACTTTGAGGTTCGCCAATGACATTGTAATTCTGTCAGAGACAGCAAAGGACTTGGAAGAGCAGTTGAGCGGAATGAACAGTGGCTTGATAGAAGGATATAAGATGAACATCAACAAAAGCAAAACGAGGATAATGGAATGAAGTCGAATTAAATCGTGTGATACTGAGGGAATTAGATTAGGAAATGAGACACTTAAAGTAGTAAAGGAATTTTGCTATTTGGTGAGCTAAATAACTGATAATGGTCGAAGTAGAGAGGATATAAAACGTAGAATGGCAATGGCAGGGAAAGCGTTTCTGAAGAAGAGAAATTTGTTAACATCGAGTATAGATTTAAGTGTCAGGAAGTCGTTTCTGAAAGTATTTGTATGGAGTGTTGCCATGTATGGAAGTGAAACATGGACGATACATAGTTTGGACAAGAAGAGAATAGAAGCTTTCGAAATGTGGTGCTACAGGTTGGTAGTACTTGTTCTGAGGCATCAAGTGATCATCAAAGTAGTATCGGAAGGCAGCGTGGAGGGTAAAAATCGTAGAGGGAGACCAAGAGATGAATACACTAAGCAGATTCAGAAGGATGTACGTTGCAGTAGGTACTGGGTGATGAAGCAGCTTGCACAGGATAGAGTAGCATGGGGAGCTGCATCGAACCAGTCTCAGGACTGAAGACCACAACAACAACAACAAATTCAACCACCAGGAGAATAAACGTTCTTTGGCTACGTGTGAAGCTATGATTTTTCTAAGCTCTGTTGGTTTCCTGTTTACAAAGCATGACAATGATTTCACCGATCAAATCGTCATTCGAACAATAATCAGAACATTCGTAGCTGAGTACAATAAATTCCTGGATCGATATCCAATTTAGTGTTTGTTTTTACCAGTGTTTCTATGTTTGTTGGCAGATTCAGCTTAAAGTAATGTGCAATCCACAGTAGTACCACGCAGCTGTCTTCTACGTAAATTGTTGATCATTATGAATACTTCCAACCCAGTTGAAATGGTAGCACTTTGGGATTTGCCAGATTTATCCAGCATGGTGAAATTAGTTTCTGGCTGCCCTTTTTATACGCCGGTAATGATATTCCTTATTGGTGTGTAAATCCTACATACCTCCCTCCTGTAGGTTCTTGTTGGTCAGTGTAAATGATTTGATGTTAGTAATGTTAGGATTTATTATATTCCAAAGTGCATTCACGAATTATCTCATCTGGGTGAAGATGCCTTACTATTAATGGTGCTTATTAGAGAAACCTCTCTCTTTGAGGTATCATTTCAATAAATTTGTTCTGTTTTTGTACATATGAGCAGTTAAGAAAGGAGAGTCTACAAGCTATTAAACGTTTATTTCACAGAACATAATTCGATTTTCGCCTTCTCGCCCTCACCTGTGTATCTCCCTATATTTTTACATCCCGTGTGAGATTATTGATAGTGGTACTCTCTGACTGTTGTAAATGATTACTAAAGGTTTGATATAATCCACTCCCTGGACCGTTGTGTTTAAATCATGACATACATTTCCATTGAGCACTTGACTTAATTTAATGGGCCATATTCTATTAACGATTTCACAGGATATTATTTTCAGCGAAATCAGGATATAATGAGATTTTCCCTATCCTTGACAGTTTAAAAAAGGAAATGTGGATACCCTTTATCTTTGAACATTCATCATAATTTCAAGATACTGTCAGTACAGCGGTTTGAATTACATATGTAATGAATGTATGAGTTGTAAAATTAGTAAAAAATACTTTATCAGTCTCTCGATATTCAGAGTCTGTCTAGTATATATGGCTTCTAGGAGAGAATAGCTACACGTTATGAATGAGTGGGTGTATAGCTCATTACGAAAATAATACGTTGTATAAATTAATGCTCTATTCCCAGTCATTTCTGAGAAACTGTAATGAATGGCAATGAACGAGTAACTTAATAAAGCTTTGTTTGGGGTGTAATATATTGTCCATTTTCATTTAAAGTTTACGATCAGAAATAGCGCAACTCACTTTAAAACGTATTTCATCTCATGAAAATATCTGTTGTTTGTCTTGCCACATCTTTAACGTTTATATCACGAAGACTATGTTCTACTTTCCTTGATGTAACACGTACACTTAAATGTCAAAATTGTGCTGAAATGTTTGAACCTGAAGGAGTAAGCACTGCTTAAATAAACGTGAAACAGTTATAGTTTACACAACACATGATTGGTGCATAAATGATGCGCCGATGCTATAAATATTCACGAATTTCTGCAGAAAACTGCTTCCGCGGAGAACCCTTGTATTATTCTCTTTGCATGCAGTGCAAAGTAAAACTCAATTTAAAATACCAATTAATATGCAGAGGAAAACAGAAAAGTAATCAGAGCAGACCGCTATTCCCGAGGCCAGCAACAACTCTCAAAACTGACGTGCTCGCCATGTACGTGTACCAATTTCGTTGCATATTAGAATCCTATCTCCGGTTCTTTAAAGAACCGAAGACTCGTGTATGAAATAGCTTCAGCCGCCTGATTACTAACGATATAACTTGTTAAATATTTCACGTTAAGCATGTAAAACATTTATGAGTGAAGACGTAAAATCCTAATTATTTTGGTTCTATTACTTTTGAATTATGCACATATAGAGTAATGAAAACATAGAGTAATGAAACAGCTTAGTAGAAGTTTGACATTTTGTTTAAAGTTTGTTCAATATCGGTGAGTATCGTGACTATCGAATTGGATGAGTATGGGTTGGTTGGCCCGCCCGGTTAGCCATGCGGTCTAACGCACTGCTTTCCGGGACGAATCCGCCCGGCGGATTAATGTCGAGGTCCGGTGTGCCGGCTAGGCTGTGGATGGTTTTTGAAGTGGTTTTCCATCTGCCTCGACGAATGCGGGCTGGTTCCACTTATTCCGCCTCATGTAAACTATGTCGTCGAAGGTGCGCAAACACTTCCTCCACGTACGCGTTCACCGTAATCACTCTACCACGCAAACATTGGGGTTACATTAGTCTGGAATGAGACGTTCCCGGGGGAGTTTACTGGGGGCCGAACCGCACGATAACCCTGGGTTCGGTGTGGGGCGGTAGCCTGTTGTGGAGTTGTGTACCACTGCGGGCTACGGCGAGGACGAAGCCTCTCTGTCGTTTCTAGGTCCCCAGTTCCATACAATACAATACAGTAAAATGCGTTGGGTAATTTTCCCTCCGTTTCAAGAAAAGCTAGTTTTTCACGCATCTCAACGAGTATGACGTTATACCTCCTGAGTTAGGTGTCGTACAATGAAGCACTTTGGCACGTATACACCATTAGTGTGTCCCTCATTTTTTACTTTAGTGTTTTTGAATGCTCATCCCCCATTATTGTTTGAACATCTGTAAAATCTATCTTGAGAAAATTTTGTTGCGATCGAAGCACTGAACACGTTCCGACAAAAGCGCGAGCTTACATGAGCACAATCTTTCGCAGATGTCGCACGCAGTGCCAATGAATTGCGTTTCTTGCAGGAGATTAAAAAGTACCAAATAACTGGACATAAACTGCCATCAAATAGACAAGTGCTGGAAGTTTTATTTTATAACACAAGGGAAGTATGTTAGGGAAAGTATTAATATTTTGGTTCGCAAGTGCATTATTTTTTGGGAGCAACCAAGAATTCCCACAAAAGCTGTACACCACTGTTCACAAAAACCTATTAACTTGCATTCGGAATGCAAGAAAGTGCGAAGAGAAGTTAATAAATAATTTGGATAATTTATTTGATGTCGCACATATCAATGCTCTAGAAACAGTCAATTTGAAAGAAGACAGAATGTTTTTATTTCTACAAAGAACGCCAGGGCATAGAGTTTACTTTTCAGGATTAGATCAAATACTTCTGGATAAAGAGGAACGGACGGTTCAGAGAAAACTGGAAGAAGAGGGAAAGCAAGAGAAACAAAAGCACACAGCATCTACTTCTACATCTTCTTCTGTACTTCCTTCTTCATCATCTGAAGAATGAGATAAGACATGTTCAAGTTGAGGTGAAATTGACGTTGGTGATGGTCAGTTTTTCGAACGTACTTCTCAGAGTAGTTCATAGAAGAAAGCTGCAAGGCGAACCACCAGAGATTTTATTACTGGAAATTTAGAGGCTGCCTTGAATATATGCCAGGTGAGTGTACAAGATTCTGTAAATATACTTCAGGCGAACTCAGTGGCACTTGGTCACAATTTTGCGGACCTTTGCATTAACAAATCTTCTCTTCATGGAATCAGACAGAAGAAACCAGTTTTCAAGAACTGTATCCCTGAAGTTCTACTGTTCATTAGGATGGTAAGCTGCTTCCAGTATTAAATGTCAGGGACCAAAAGGGGGAGTTCCGGTCACTGTAACATCTGAGGACAGTAAACAGCTAATTGGCGTTCCAGAATCACTGAATGATTCTGGTAAAGAGCAAGCGAATGTTGTCTGTAATGCAATAACTTATTGTGTTCTTGAAGACACGTGTACAAATTCTCTGTAGTGACGCAACTGACTCGAACACCGGGGGTCATGCATCTTACTGGAACGCAAACTGGACAAGGAGTTGATTTTCCATGCCGTCATCACATATATGGGAATATGGGAACTTATTTCGAAAAGTGTATTTCACTGTACAATACATGGTGTAACAAGCAATCCTGACACACCAGTTTTTAAACATTTGAGAGAAAATTGGAGACGTATAAATGTCACTAATTTTCACAATGATCAGAGGATTGTGGCTTTGTTGCCACTGCTACAGAAATTAAGAGGTTCGACTTCTGTGAAACTGAATTAGATAAATCAATAATGAGAGGTGATTATGTGAACTCATAGAGCTCTGTATAACATTCCCGGGAGAATATTTTGGTAAAAACTGAAAATATACTCTCCTGTAGCAATGAATCAAGCTAGATAGATGTAAGCAAATTTAGTGGCAAAAAATGTTTCTGCAAAGTTCACACCTTTGAACTACAGATTCAAAATAAAAATTTATCGAGAGGTGTCTCTATTTTCATTGACAGTGTATATATGAAAGCGTGCTTCAGTACTGTGGAACTGTAAAAGCTTCTCATCTGGATCTCATTAAAAGATCTAAAATCATAGGAAAGGATAGAGTTCACGATTTCAAAGCCAGTTGTGACGAAATTTAGTCATCATTTTTGGCACTTATAAGAACAGTTGCCCTTCTTATCGCTCTTTGATGATGAAACAGACGTAAAGCAAAATTAAAATGGTCACAAATTTGAACAGGGAGAATCTAGAAATGGAAAACAAATATATTCTTTTTTGTGGAGAATTGGATGTACCATATATGATTTCTAATATCATTCTGATTAACATTTACTACTGGTCTTAATTCGTTAACTTACATCTCCTAAATCAGTCTCACCTTCATTCCAGAGAAATCATTAGCCAATTTCATGGTAAGCAAGAGTACAGATCTGTTGTCCTTCCAGAAGGTTATGGACAGTACTTTTATTCAAGAATACCCTTGGGCTTGAACGAGCAGCACTTCAAATTTAGACGCTAAAAACAGATAAAGAATTAAAAGCTGTTAATGACTCTGTTGAAAGGTGTGTTAAATTAATGCAAGATTTTGTAGCACTATTGGCAGTAGATGAGGTATAAACGGAATTTGTATTGCGTTGTGTAGAAAATCGTACACTGTAACCGGACTGCAAGAAAGAAACACTGAAAAGAAAATATTCTGAATAGTTCTAAAGTCATACTAAAAATGAAGAACGTATTTATTTTTATTTTAAGTAGTGATCAAAACTTTTACACTGACTAAAAATTACTAAACCTAAAAATCTTAATATTAAAATTTGTCGCTCTGGCTGGCACAGGTTAACGTCGTCCTATTGAAAAATAAAATTATTTTCCAGAGTGAATCTAACCAAAAAGAAAACATTTAAGGAGAGTGCGCAAAAGTTTTTGAAAAAAAAAACTAATTTTTCAGCGAAATAAGGGACGCATATCTAGTGCTATATGTGGATACAGTGTGCAAAATGTGTTGCGAAAAGAGTTCATATTAAGGAATTAATGTATTAAAATGTCGTATCTGAAGCTGAAGTTTTACTACGTGAACACCAAAACCGCAGTAAGCGACTAGTATTTTTCCATTTGTTATTTTGTGGTCAGTATCAGGGAGAAAATGTTTCGGAAGGGTTTGAAATTAAGTGTAAAGTTTGATGAAAGTCGCTAAGTGCTCTTACCCTAAAATACTGGATAAATATAGTCTGGGTAATTTGTGCACGCTGAGTTACCATGCATCAAGACATTTGCACCGTTTATAACTTTAATACTTCTCTTACTGTATTAAACCTTTAACGTAAGACAGACTTTAAGTTTTTAAATCTGATCAATTATTCCGTGAAATGCTGAAGACAAAACTTTTCTTGCCCCTTGAAACCGTCATACAGGCAACGTGGAACTGAGATTGCTTATGTTGCATGAACTGGAGATTGACAGAAACCATTGGTATCCGAGTATATGTTTACCAGGATTATTGTCTTGTTTCGTTGTCCAATGCTCGCTAATTTAGTTTTATACCTATAACAATCAAACACCGCATAGATGCATTATTAGGTTGTATTAGGACGTCATCGTTATTATGTTCCTACTTACTATTGATACTCTAAAGTTCTGGATGGGAATATGAAAAAAAAAGATTCGTAGGTAATGATGTTACCGACTCTAAAGGTGAATAGTTCAACTACGGATGGGTTTTGTACGTATTTCCCTGAACATCAGAACGTTCCTTCTCCCTCACTCCACCCCATTTTGAGACGTAGTTTCTACACTTTCCATATGGTTATAATGAAAGTGCAGCTCCTTTCAAAAGTCCAGTGTGGGCTGTAATTGTCTTATGACAGCGAAACGTGGTGTAAATTCGTTAATGTGGAACTGGTTTACGCTGGAAAACTAAATAATCGTATTTCCAGTTGGCGACACCAAGTACAAATCTAGATCTGTACACTGTTTGTACTACGGTATGACAAACCATAACGGTCCATCGAGAAGACAGGCTGTGCGCTGTTAGTGAAACTGTTTTATGTGAACGGCAGCAATTAGTACTGCATTGAGAGGGTATTGCCGGGTGAAAGTATTAAGGAGAGGCCCGATATCATTAAATGGTTTAAAGAAAATGATAGTGATTTGGAAAACAAGGGTCAAGTTGTTGGGGTACATGGAAGGAGAAGGCGTCCTATCCCGCTAGAAGTTACTGAAGAGGTTGCTTTCACTGTAACTGTACATTCAGCACGTACCCTGGTTACTACTGGTGCTTGTGCAGTTTCAAAAGAATTGTAAATTCCGCCGTCAACATTAGGGAAAGATTACGGTCCGTCCTTCGTAAACCTCTTATCACTGATCTGACATATATCACTTCAACGATCTGTTTAGTTTTTATTTAGATATTTTTCAAATGATTTTTGTTATTATACGCTTACATCCCTTCAACACCTTTCAGACAGGTTCAGACAATGTCAATTAAAAACAGCTTGCATGTGACCAGAACCAGCAATTTGTGGGGACTCACAACGTCATTTGAATGCATTGAATTATCTGTATAATCTACACTATTATATAAAAACAAATCAACCAGAAATCGGTAAGCATGAAACAGCATGCGCTATCTACGTCGCAAAAATCCGCGCATAAAAATTAGATTTTTCCGGTGCTCATACCTTCGGTTCTGTTGGCGATAGAAAACTAGGTCCAAGTAGTTTGGATACCCCTTAGCACGCGTAAAAGCTCCAGACTGTACAGCAACTGACACCTCACGATACGTAGCAACTTCCCGAATTTGCTCTTCGGATCTGACACGAATCGAAGTTGACGACATGCTGTCGGGTAATACTCAGTGGAGTGGCAAAGCACATTTTATGCTATGGGGTGCAGTAAGTACACAAAATTTCCGTTTCTGGGATACTGTTATACCGTGTGTTGTGCGTGATGAGCCACTGCACTCCCTCCACGTGACTACGCGGTGTGGATTCAGAAAAATGATTGTCCTTGGTCCGTTCTTTTTTGAAGAGGAGACACCCAGCGGGCCTGTTACGTGTACCGTGACGTCTGCAGGTTAACGTCTGCACGTTATCGATACATACTTTACACCATGTGAAGAGCGCAGCTATGTAGAAATCACTGTTTTCATGCACACCCAATAAAAGTCTGCTTAATGCAACCTTACAAGAATATGTTAATATCCATAGGTTTCCCAAACGCACTGTCTGCAAGATAACCTATCCTGAATTCATGTGACTTTTTGCTCTGGGGATATCCACACTACTGGCCATTAAAATTGCTGCACCACGAAGATGACGTGCTACAGACGTGAAATTTAACCGACAAGAAAAAGATGCTGTGATATGCAAATGACTAGCATTTCAGAGCATTCATGCAAGGTTGGCGCTGGTGGCGACACCTACAATGTGCTGACGTGACGAAAGTTTCCAACCGATCTCTCATACGCAAACAGCAGTTGACCGGCATTGCCTGGTGAAACGTTGTTGTTATGCCTCGTGAAAACTGGAGAAATGCGTACCATCACGTTTCCGAGTTTGAGAAAGGTCTGATTGTAACCTACAGCGATTGCGGTTTATCGTATCGCGACATTGTTGCTCGCGTTGGTCGAGATCCAATGACTGTTAGGAGAATATGGAATCGGTGGGTTCAGGAGGGTAATACGGAACACAGTGCTGGATCCCAACGGCCTCGTATCACTAGCAGTCGAGATGACAGGCATCTTATCCGCATGGCGCTAACGGATTGTGCAGCCACGTCTCGATCCCTCAGTCAACAGATGTGGACGATTGCAAGACAACAACCACCTGCACGAACAGTTCGACGACGTTTGCAGCAGCATGGACTATGAGTTCGGAGACCATGGCTGCGGTTACCCTTGACGCTGCATCACAGACAGGAGCGCCTGCGATGGTGTACTCAACGACGAACCTGGGTGCACGAATGGCAAAACGTGATTTTTTTGGATGAATCCAGGTTCTGTTTATTGCATCATAATGGTCTCATCCGTGTCTGGCGACATCGCGGTGAACGCACATTGGGAGCGTGTATTCGTCATCGCCATACTGGCGTATCACCCGGCGTGATGGTATGGGGCGCCATTGGTTACACGTCTCGGTCACCACTTGTTCGCGTTGACGGCACAATGAACAGTGGACGTTACATTTCAGATGTGTTACGACCCGTGACTCTACCCTTCATTCTATCCCTGCGAAACCCTACACTTCAGCAGGATAATGCACGACCGCATGTTGCAGGTCCTGTACGGGCCTTTCTGGATACAGAAAATGTTCGACTGCTGCCCTGGCCAGCACATTCTCCAGATCTCTCACCAATTGAAAACGTCTGGTCAATGGCGGCCGAGCGACTGGCTCGTCACAATACGCCAACACTGCTCTTGATGAACTGTGGCAGCGTGTTGAAGCTGCATGAGCAGCTGTACCTGTACACGCCATCCAAGCTCTGTTTGACTCAATGCCCAGGCGTATTAAGGCCGTTATTGCGGCCAGAGGTGGTTGTTCTGGGTACTGATTTCTCAGGATGTATGCACCCAAATTGCGTGAAAATGTAATCACATGTCAGTTCTAGTATAATATGTTTGTCCAATGAATACCCGTTTATCCTCTGCATTTCTTCTTGGTGTAGCAAAGCTAATGGCCAGTAATGTAAAAGAATGCGTTTACCAGGGACACGTTCGGTGTCTGTCTGATCTGAAGGCCACTATAAGGGGACATTTTGCTCAGACTCCACTGAAGTGCTTTGAACAACAGTTAATCACGTCGTTTTGCGGATGCAGCATCTCGTCGATGTTTCTGGTGTCATATTGAACAACTTGTGTAAGTGGCGGTTAATAATAAAAGCAATAGCATACCTTTCTTACTTGTTTGATTTTCTCTGTCCATGTCCCGTTCCTAATCCATTACATATGGAAACATTTCCCTATTTATTTCTAGGATTCAGAGCGTTATATTTTCATCTGGTGCCCAAAATTGGAACTATTTTTTCTAGATTAAGTGTTTTCGCATTAGCGAATTAGTGTATCTGCCAAGTTTCACTGCTAGACGATAATTACAGCCCACACTCCACGTCCGGTACCCGATCTTTAATTGCAACCACACGGTATGTAAATGAACGACGTATGTTCAAAAGTCAGGTAAAGTTTGAGCAATTTTCCGCGGTTATTGATTATATAGATTTCGCCTCACACCGGATTTTACGTGCGTATTTTACATGTACAAGTAGCGTATATTTGAACCTCTGTATTTCGGTAACGGAAAAAGATATCAAGAAAATTTTCAAGTTGTTCGAGATGGGGATCATAGGAATAAAAATTTCATCAATTTTCTGTGCATAGCTGTTTCGAAATCCGCGGCCCGGTTTTGGTAGCCAAAGACCAAGTTTTTCGAGTTTTCTCAGGAACCGCCCCTGAACTAAATAATCCCTCCAAAGCCTCTTAGGGCGCACCACAGACCACAAGTAATCCAAAAATAACCAACGATTTGTTCCATTTGGCTAAGCAGGAAGAATCGTGTAAAATCAAACTTTGATCCTGTGTACAGTAGGACATCTACAGTAAAACATACCTTCTGTTGTGTATACAAAAGCTCCCTAGGCCAAGGGGTATCCAAACTACTTGGCCCTAGTTTCTGTCGCCAACAGAACGCGAGGTATGAGCACCGGAAGAAGCCCATTTTTATGCGAGGGTTTTTGAAACATAGCTACCGTATGCTGTCTCATGCTTACCGATTTCTGGTAACAATGTTAAACAATGATTTGCTTTTATGTAATAGTATAGATTATACAGATAATTCAGTGCATTCAAATGACGTTGTGAGTCCTCCACAAATTTCTGGTTTGGTCACATGCAAGCTGTTTTTAAATGACATTGTCTGAACCTGCCTGAAAGGTGTTTGAAGGGCTGTAAGCGTATAACAACAAAAATCATTTGAAACATATCAAAATGAAAATTAAACGGAACACTGTAGTGATGTTGGATCAGTGATCAGAGGTTTACGAAACGGAAACTAACCTTTGTCTAGCAAGGTGCTGTGAAAGTTTTCGAGATATCTCTATCGATGTTTATAATTAAGTATTAATAATTAAAAAAGCATGTTTTACGTAAAACTAATTATCGGAATGGAGACATTTTCCCCTCGTGCTTCGATTGAATTATATCATTTACGTTAAAAGCCTTTTCTAAAAAAAATTTGCAAAATTAAGATGAGCTCTGGTCTCATATCAGGGTTTGGAGTGTTAATTGATAGAATCAGTCCACCACAAAACCTATTATGTCAATGTGAATAAAAGGTGGCTCTGACTTCCAATACATCTTAGTGTAGCTGCCGATAATTTCTACAAGAGAAACCAAGTACGAAAACTTGAACCACACAAAAGAAACTGAGAAAGTAAATGTAAGTAAAAAGATCTATATGTAAAAAGATGGATAATTTCGAGCAATTTTGTGTAACAGCCGAAAGTGTCTGTTATGTTACATTAGAACAAAATTTTATTAAGTATAATTTGCATATAACGAATAAATCAATTTCATTCGAAGTAATCGATACAGAATGGATCGATCGGGAGCAATCGATTTTGGATTTATGAAAAGCTCGGAGATAGCGTTATATCACACCTTATTAATGGTATGTTTTAGCTGTCAATAAAAATCAGTTTCATATTAACAGAAAAATAGACCACCACAATAAGTATACAACAGTAGGTCCAATTCTAGACTCCCGGATTAAAATCGCCTTTTAGTAGCACAACAAATAAAAAATGTTCACTGGAAGTAGGTAGCTATGTTTATGGCATATACAGTAGATACATTGACGAAAAAAAAAATCGTAACACCCAACAATAATTCATGTAGAGTGACGAAATTTCAGGAATACATTTGTCTAGGTAACAATTTAAGTGTTAACATTGCAAGACCACACGTTAATGTAAGCGTGAGATAATCCAATGTAAATGTGAAATGGTGGTAGATTAAAAACCGGTTTAGCCGCCAGCATCTGGAACGCAAGCATGCAAAGGTGTATGCATTGTGTTGTACGGCTGCCGTATGTCGGTTTGTGTGATGGTGTTCCACGCCTGTTGCACTTGGTCGGTCAGTACTAGGACGGTTAATGCCGTTTGCAGATGACGCTGGAGTTATCGTTAGATGATGACCCATATGTGCTCGATTGGAGACAGATCTGGCCAAGGTAACACATCGACATTTGTAGAGAATGTCGAGTTACAACAGAGGAATAAGGCCGAGCATTATCCAGTTGGAAAACACCCCCTGGAATGCTGTTTATGAATGGCAGCACAACTAATCGGACCACCTGACTAACGTACAGATTTGCCATGAAGATGTGCGTGACAACCACGAGAGTGGTCCTGCTGTCATTGTACCCCAAACCAAAGCTCCAGGTGTAGTTCCGATGTGTCTACCACGTAAATGGGTTGGTTGTAGGCCCTCATCTGGCGTCCTCTAAACCAACAGACATCCATCGCTGGCGCCGAGGCAGAACTACCTTCCATCGGAAAAAACAACAAATTTCCACGCTGCCCTCCAAGAGCTGCTGCTGTAGTGTCTTGCGGGCGGCAGGAAAGAAAAAATAATCAATTTTGAACACCCTTTATTATAACAAAAGAACGCCTTCTTGGCATGCACTAATTTACAAACGCAAGAACAACAAGAAACACAACAATTCTTGTGATGGAAAAACCAGATAAGAGTACAAGACAATGAAAAGAAAATAATAACCAAAATACCAATTACAAAGATAAAACGTGCTACAGAATGCTACAGCGAGTGTCTACTATGCTAGAGCCAGCGTAATTATTGGCTGTAGCTGTCCTAGTGGTAGGTACACACGCCGGTCTGACTCTCCTGGCATGCTTATAAAGCCGATTGGGCGGAGTGCTACACATGAGTCCAATTCGTGGATGACTGTCACATGACTTTTCGCGAAGTAGTTCCGTGTTTATGCCGAAAGCCTGTTATTGTTTACATCCAATGGCGATGTTTCGATCCGAGCTCTTGAAGGGAGGTCGAGCCCACCTTTGATTGTCTGTTGTGCAGGCCCTCTAACTGATAAGGGGCGGCTACGACACTCGCTATACACCAACCAAGTCAAAATGGTGGTGGTTTGGGGTCAGTGTAATGCACGCTACATGGTGTGTGCTCGGAGATATCTTTGAAATAACCGATTTATAACAGTTCGTCGTGTCAGGCAGTGCCAGCAGTTGCTCATATTGCTGCTGCAGATGCAGTACTGTGCGTCAGAGCCATACACCGAACACGATGGTCTTCCCTCTCGGCAGTGACACGTGACGGTCCACAGTCCAGTATTCTTGTGACTGTACATTCTCCTGACTACCGCTGTAAGCAATCATGTGCAGTGGCAACATTTCTGCCACGTCTTTCTGCAATATCTCAGAAGGAACATCCAGCTTCTCGTAGCTCTATTAGACTACCTTGTTAAAACTCAGTGAGGTGTCGATAATGGATTCTTTGTCGCCTTAAAGGCATTCTTGACTAACAGTAATTTACTGCGTCCAGTCTCAAACGCTTACAACCGCTGCAGCGTGTATTTGCAGCAAACTTGATTTGCATCCACATAGTGGCGCTACTAGAGTCACTCTTATATGAATGGCGAGAAATCTGAATAGACATGACTTTTCAAATGTATGAACAGGCCTACCAACTTTCGTTTATGTTGCTCAACTCCTTCTTGGTGCTGCGATTTTCTTTCGTCTCGGTAGATATCTTTAACTATTAATCTCAATGTTGTCTCAACTGGCTCTGAGCACTACGGGGCTTAACTCAATGTCCTCATCTAAACAGAAGGTTCGCAGTATTTTGTGGACTACAGCTACTTAATAAGACATCTTATTACAACTTCCCATGAAATGATAGCATACCTGTTAATTTATTATCTTCAGATAGCATACGTAAGCTCAAACGTACAGCACCTGATTGTAGACGATAAGTGTCTTTGATGGCCATTTATTTTTTGTTAATGTAAATCAAGACACGATCAACATACCAAAGCGTCTCTTTCACGATTGTCTGAACGTAATACATTGTAGGCGCGAGTGGAAAACGACACATCTCCTGTATATAACCCTCTAGTCGGTATCCATTTCCATCCTTGTGTGACAAACCACGGTCTCAGTTAGCTGTATACGACATTGCTTCTCTGGAGCACTGAAGTTTCTGTTAGAGAGAATACTGCTGGCAAGTTAATCTCTTCCAGCCCGTCTCTCGAAAATCATTCCCGAACGTAATGACGCATGTCTACAGCGTCTGATTTCCCATTTCAATGGCGTGGCGAAATTAGCAGTGCATAGAGTCTGTTTGGAGAATCAACTCCCGCTCTGCCTCAATTACGGATAACTTAATTGGCGCCACTTGCTTGCAGTATAATTGGCTAGACGTCAGAAGCACTTTGGTGAGCAACTGTATGATTAGTCTCCACAGTCTCCATGAGATTCTGAAGTTGTCTTCTGCTAGCGATTTATCTGTTGCTTGAGAAAAAGAAAGCGAGGCAGCATGTTTGTATTTGCATTCTCAGATAAGTGCATTTACATTACGATTTCTCAATTGTACCAAAGGTATCAGTATGCCCCAAATAAATCAAGAAACTTTTAGCTATTTTCCACTCGGTGTAACTGCAGCTGAGATTATTGACGATGGGATAGAAGTCTATTGCCAATATATGCTGCAGTGTCGCCAGTAGATGTACTAAAGAAGAGGTGAGTTCGCTGTTTCAATCGAGTTCAATTTTTGCTAATTTTCCTCCTCTATATAAAAGAGGAGCTTTTTCTCCCAGCCACGTCTTCCTATATTTGATCATCAACAAGCGAGCTACGTAATAGAGCAGAACAGAAAAGAAATTTGTCATTAATACGCACAATTTTGCGCAACACCATAGAATTATTGACTTATAGGTTTTCACTGATGTCAAGAGAAGCTTAATTTAACATTTTATTATTATTATAGTTATTATTATTATTATTTACTAATTAGTCTTATGACAGGTTTGATGCAGCCCGCCACGAATTACTCTCCTGTGCTAAACTTTTCATCTCAGAGTAGCACTTCCTCAATTATTTGTTGGATGTATTCCGAATCTCTTTTCATCTACAGTTTTTACCCTCTGCTGTTCCTCTAGATCCATGGAAGTTACTCCAAGATGTCTTAACAAGTGTCCTATCATCCCGTCTTTTCACCTTGTCAGTGTTTTCCATACAATCCTTCCCTCTCCCATTCTCTGGAGAACCTCTTCATTCCTTACCCTCTCACTCCACCTAGTTTTTCAACATTCTACATCTTGATCGTGCGTATCACAAGTTCTTATATCCACCCTTCAGGATCTTTTCACCAGGAAATTCAATTTTGTCTTTGAACGAAAGCTGATAAATATTCTTCTAGTTAGTTATATCGTAGAAGGAGTTAAATGTGGAAGCGTATGTATTCGATACAGCCGGTCAAATTACATTTTAAGAAGTATTTGCTACATGCTACGTTCGTTACTGACTGCCATTATGAATAACGCGTTCATTGAGCACGCTGGTGGCCCTTAAATATGTACATACATCATCAAATTTAGCGGGGAACAACTACTGGTAATAGTGTTGACATTACCTTCAATATCCCTTTGCATGTCGTAGTAGTATTCAGTAACATTTTGAGTTTTTCACAGATGTCAATTTACATTCTGGCTATGAAAATGAGAGAAGTAGTAGTACAGAAGAATGTGATAGATTCACTGAGTGTAATGAGAACACAATGTCGAAAGAAGGCTGATTTTAAGTGATTAAGCGATTTTTTTTAATTTGTTGCTCACCCTCCTTCGATTTCAAGAAAAGCATGCCAACTTTCCTATATTGAATTTTACGCATTTATTCCGACAGGTTTCGGTTTCCAGTCGTCATCCAGGGAGCGTACCAGACAGAAAAGAACAATACAAGTTACTGACGAAAAATACACAATCCATAGTCGTAAAGAACTGAAACATCTCACATGAAGACAATCAAAAGAAATACATACAAATCAAAAAACAATATGACTTTTACATTTCATATACCATGCTACAGAGGAATGCCATACTGCAGGGCATATTATAACCGACGAACCACTGTGACTCATTCAACTGAAATAAGAGAGCTTGAGCGTCAAGCATACTTGTACTACCAGTAAAGAATGAAGCCGTCAAAAATATTACAGCCAAAGAAACAAACATGTTTTACAATCGATCATTACGAAAATATCCAGCGTATAATACACACATCGATGCGCACCAGTGTTCTAACATATATAACATCTGCACCGCGTATTCTCGTAATACAGTAGGTAGCATGATGTGAATTATCCAACTGGAAACATGCAGTACTGTCAAGTACTTAGACTCATTTCTGGGAGTGACCATCGTAAAGGATAGTACATACATAAGTCACTTCGGTGTAGAACACCAGGAAATACAGTAATTTCATCTCTTTACTAAGAATTATATTAGGAAGATAATATCAATTTTTAGGGAATATAATAACAATTCAATGACAAGATACATTCACATACACCTAGGTAATAACTGAACTGTGTCTGAAACTACATAACATGAGCCACATGGATCTTTAACAATCATCAAGTACAAATTACAGATATAAGACCAACATGTAACAAGAGTATACAGCTTTGAAATTATCAGGAAGACTCACAACTGTAAAGGCAGTAAAGACATCAGCGTTTGATAAACGTGTACAATAAGTGGCCAACAATAACAAGAGCTTAACAACTATGAAAAATAGGAAAATTAGTAAAAACCAGATTTAAAACCCAATATACTGTAGTATCTATAGCCACACATGGCTAAATATTTGGGTAATATCAGAATTAAAACAATAAAAATTAAAGGTAGTCTTACGTGATTTCAGGTTGTCCTGTAGGTGCCATAACCATAAGCTAAGAAGTATCTATGTTAATCGGGAATAAGAACAATGTCATACCATACAAACAATTTTCATATTTCGGACCAGTTCTATATTTCAGATCAGACCTATTAGAAATTGCCAGCTTTATTATTTTTCTCTGTTGACAAGATTACCTCCAGGAGGTTCAAAATATTAGCTTTATCTATTTGTCAGAAGCACTACCACAACCACTATATGGAGTGTCCTTATCTCCAAGTACAATTACTTCATAAACTATTGAAATGCTTTAAAGTCAAGTCAAAGTTGCCTTACATGGAGCATCGATCATCTCTGGTCTTCTATAAAATAAAACGAAAATGTGTGTGTGTGAATTCCTAAGGTACCAAACTACTGAAATCATCGGTCCCTGGACTTATACACTACTTACACAAACGTAAACTGACGTATGCTAAGAACAACACACACACCCACATCCAAGGAAGGACTCGAACTTCCAGCGGGAGTGGACGAGCAATCCGTGACATGGCGCCCTAAACCGCGGGGCCACTTCGCGCGGCTCTTCCTTAAATAAGTTAAGCAGAAAGCAAAAATGTAGGAACATAATTAAACAAGGAAGACCCAATGTGAAGAAAAGTAAACAGTCTGAGGGCACTGTAGACATTAGCATATGGTGTACACATGAAATAATCGTCCAGCATTTATGTCAGTTTAACACTTCCAAGGAGGTGGTAGACATCAGATATATAGACAATACAATAAAATATCGAAAGCTGGACTTACCTAGTTATAAAGGATTTGAAGGAACAACGATCAAGGTTGATTCTATCTATTTGATAAAGTCCCTAGGTGATTGGTGAATCCGAAACTGCTCAGAACAAATGTGTAAAATTCAATAGAACATAGTTAAGATGCATTTTTTAAAATATACGTGCATACCATAGATTGTCGCCCAAGAAAAATATTTGAACCTCGTTTGTTTTATGTGAATGCCGACATACCTGACACATACTTTCAAATTTGTTACTGAGATAGTGCACGTCCTCTGATTTAAGAAAATTGCACTACAAGCAGGACACTGTATAATATTATAAATAGAATGGGTCCATGGTAATATTATAATAAAAGTTGCTGCAAAGCCTAACTGAGCATTATATTTTCCTTAAAGAAATGAACATTTGGTAAACCACAAATAAGAAAGTGGAATTAGTTATTTTTTGTGTTACCTAGCTTCTTAAACGTACCATACGGATGTCAATTTCTGCATGGGGAAGAGTGTAGAGTGGTACTTGACGGTCTATTACTGAACTGGCACGTATCATGTTTCGTTTCCATGCTTTATTTAAATTTATTTAGTCTGAATTCGGTGAATGTCAGTTGATAAATGTTCACGTTTATAATCAGGAACCTTAGTGCTTACAGAGATTATGAAGTTCATTAATATCTTACTGCTCCCTCTATGTACTGGCGGAAATTCTGGCTGATTTTTTTATGCAGTTATCTTTGAGAAGGTGAATCCCAGACCATAACTCCGCCTCTGAACAGCATAGCCGAAAACCCGCAAGGTCCGCTGGGACAAGGATCCATCGGCTTAGGAGCTGGGAGATGGGGTGATTCCGTTCAGATGGCCGCAAAGCCGGGCGAACCGTGGCATTTTCTGTGGCTGAGTCCGTCCTACTGCTGGCCATATAGCGGTTCGTTAACAGTACACTGCACGCTTTGTGTTGTCAGACCACTTTCTTGAGAGAATCAGATAATATGGCGGCTGAACACTTCATTTTGTGCCGCCCGCACATTTAAAAAGCCAGGGCAGTCAACAAAAGAACGTTTCTTCCGCGACAAGAAATCCTTCCCAAAAGAGAGTGTAGTAGAATGTCAGTCATCCTCCAGTAGTCCCACGCTTCCACAGGGGCAGCCAAATCTCTTGTTGCATATTTACAGTGAAACTAAATATCGGTTACCAGTAATAATTTGAGAGATGGGAGGAGCCGAATATTTGTTTCCAGAAAATTCAGACGTGGAGCCCAGTGCACGGGGTGGTGAGAAAACTCGGTTGCTGAGAGGGGACCCCAGACAGCTCTCAAGAGCTGGGTCCTTCTATAGGTTAATACTGCAAAACTGTTGGTAACTCGGGAATTCGTTGGTTTATTTACAACCATACCATTGACCAGAACACTCTAATGCCATCTCATTCCAGGCTCAGAAGTGAGATTCAGTCTTAAGAGCTGGCAACGATCACTTCTTCCTCAGCAGTTGGCCAGAGAGGACTTTTCTGTCAAAGAGAATCGGATAGGATACCCTACTTGCGTGTCGGAACAATAGTGTAAGTATCTTTGGACTGTTATATGAAGTAGCATGTATCTCCCAGGATTGCCATAACGTATCATCAGGATAAATTTAGTAAATGTAACGCAAATTATAGGAGTAAAATGTGCTCTGTAGCGAGGTATGCATTCTTGTGTGTGTGTGTGTGAACTCCTAAGAGACCAAACTGCTTAGGTCGTCGATCCCTAGACTTACACACTACTTAAACTAACTTATGGTAAGAACAACACACACACACACACACACACATGCCCGAGGGAGGACTCGAACCTCCCGCGGTAGGGGCCGCGCACAGTATGCATTCTTGAGTTAACCATTATTTTGACGTAATCATGCAATCACTGAGCCTTCGCCACAAGTTTGAGACCTCACATGTCCCGATTACCTTTCGGGCTTTGCCAAGACATTTGGATATCTCATGTTCAACGATGATTCATACTGTACTCCTGGATATGCTGAACTTAACTTCAACCTTATGATTAAATTTGTATCCACATGTTTAAAAAGCAAAACTATTGCAGTAAATTAATTTGACCTAGAATCCTATTTCGTTTTGTGGTCAGATTATCTCTTCATATTAATTACATATAACTTTGGAGTTGATCTGTGGCTCATTTTTCATCAGGGCTACCTCTTTTATTACAAATTTAATCCGTTGCACGGATTATAATTAAAGTATATGAGTCTATATAAGTACACATAAGATACAAAAGATCGCTAACAAGGGCACTGCGTAGTGGATTTTCACACTAATGCGAAACTTTTTAACTTTTCGCAATGTGTGGCTACAATATCCCCACATGGATTATACAAATGATATAAAAGAACAAATGAATTATTCTCCTGGGCCAAATGTTCCAGCTCAGAGTAGCACTTGCAACCTACGTCCTCAATTATTTGCTGGATGTATTATTATCTACGTCTTCCCCTACAGTTTTTATCCTCTACAGCATTTTCCAGTCCCATGGAAGATATTTCCTTATGTCTAAACAAATGCCACATCGTCCTGTTGCTTCTACTGGTCAGTGCTTTCCACATGTTCCTTTGTTCACCGATTCTGCGTAGAAGTTCCTCATTGTTTATCTTATCAATGCACTTAATCCTCCACTTTTTGTTCTTGTCCATTGTATATTATTCGTCTGGCCCTATAGCTTATTCCTATTTTTCTGAGATTTTCGAACATCTTGCACCATTTTACATTGTCGAATGCTTTTTCCAGATTGACAGTTCTATGATTTTTTTTAATGCAGCTTCCATTATCAACCACATCCTAAGGACTGCCTCTCTTGTCCCCTTACGATTCCAAACTCCAAACTGATCGTCATTTAGCAGATTCTCGATTTGTTCTTGCATTACGCTGCATATTTATCTTGTCAGCAACTTGGACGCATGAGCCTCTCAGCTGGCTCTATTGCAATTTTTGTCCGTATCTGCTCTTGCTGTCTTCGGGTACGTGTGGGTCGTACTTTTCCAAAAGTGTGATGTTATGTCTCCAGACTAATAGATTGTACATTCTGACTTGAACAGTCGCTTGGTTGCCCCTTACTCCAATGATTGCATAAACGTCGAAGGAAAATTATTTATTCCTTCTACCTTATTTGATCGCAAGTCTTCCAAAGCCCTATGAAACCCTGACTCTAATACTGGATTCAATAAATTTTCCATATTGATTCCCATTACTTTATATAGCACAACACACAATATCGTGTTATTGAGCCATTAAGTATAGTCTGTCCACCTAACGCTGTCTCCTCTGCACCTAACAATGGAATTCTCATTGTACTCTTTAAAGTTGACGCCCTTGCTTTTAATATCAAAGGTTGTCTTGGCTTTCTAGATGCTGGATCAGTCCTTCCAAAGACCATTTCATTTCCTTTCTTCGAGTTTTTCCTGCAGCCATTTAGACTTGGGTTCTCTGCACTTCGTATTTATATCATTCCTAAGTGAATATGCATTTTTATTCCTTAAGTGCCCTGCACATTTTTGTATTTCCCACTTCCGTCGATCAACTACAGAATTTCTTGTCTTACCTGAGCTTTCGCCTCATTGGCCATCCTTGTACCCATGCTTGTCTGTCCGGCTTTTGTGATTACTGTTCCTATAGATGTTCAATCCTCTTCAACTGAACAGCCTACTTTTCTATCTCTTATCACAACGTGTATGACTCAGAGAACTTCAAACGCATCTCATCTTTCCTCAGTACTTCAGTATTTCACTTATTTGCAGATTATTTCTTCCAGACGAGTCTCTTAAAGGTTAGCTTACTTGTCTTCTCTACTAAACTGTGATCTGAGTGTATATCTTCCTTTGGGTACGAATTAAAATCGAATATATGTTTTCGGAATCTTTGTTTGACCATGATGTAATCCAGCTGGAATCCTCCCGTGTCTCCAGGGGTTTACCAGTATAAATCATCTTCTTGCGAGTTTACAATAGCTGTTACATACTACATGCTGACATTTATTGTAGAACTCTTTTTTCCTTTATCATTCCTATTAACAAGCCCACATTCTCTCGCAATAGGGATAATCTACCCTATAACAGAAACAAGTGGTCACAGTAACAGTTTTATTATCGAAAAGCAAAACACATCAGTTAGCCACTGAGATAAGAAAGTAAACATTTAATACTTGGACGAGGGGTTGTGATGATGAACTCTTAGCCTTGAAACAGTTGGGTGAGCACGTTAAAAACAAAGTTATACGAATAATAAACTAATACAAACTGTGGCTGCAAGATGCTTAGTAAATTAAAGGTAGCGTATGGAAAAATAGGTTTGAACACCAGCAAGAATGCCCAAGTGCGCACTGAAACCAAACTAGCTGGTTGCGAAGCATTAAAACGGCGTATCTGACCGCTGAACGGAGTGCACCCATACCACATCTATACGGGATCGGTGATCGTAGTACTGGCCCATCTTACCAGAGCCACGGCGTAAATACGGAGGGGAGCGTCGGTAATGGCTGGATGTTCTGAGTTCAACTCCCTCTCGTCACTCAGTACTCAAGTGGAAACAGCCTTCTATGCGACTGTAAGGTTCGCCTCGTCAGTCCCTCAGGAACAATTCTTTACTACACCACCTCCACCAGACCCTGTCTTTGGTACTCCATCACCTATCAGGAAGTTTACTCATTCTCAACGCTCTGAAGCTTTGCTGTCTATTTCAGATCCGGAATCTTACTGCTCAGTTGTTGTAGACACTGCGAATTCCATCCAGTAAAAGTCAAGTAAAGGAAATTAAGCAATGTCCTACTCTTACAGATTCAAGTTACATTTAACCAATAGAGCCATAGGGTAGGGAGGCAGGCAAAAGATCTCTCCCACTCCATGGTACAATTCCGAAACAGGCCTATGAGAAGCTCACCACCTAGGCACAGACGCGAAAGTATGTGCTCTGTGAAAACAGCTGTAAAAACCAATCAGAACGCTGGATTATTAAATTTAAACCGAACGTTATTTTGTGGCATCGCTCCTGAGGTAACGGAGGTTCACACGCTAGCTTCAGGAGACCAACATCTGGCTAGATCTTTTATCTTCCTAAAAGGCTTCTTTGAACAATAGTGTGTTTTTGTCTGTGAGGGAACTGTCCCGTCCACTGCCTGGAGTGTAGGGGTGAGGCAACTGAATGCTGTTGTGATACTTGAGCCGAGACCCAGCCTTGAACTCTGACCATTTGAATGGCAACCAACTCTTTTTAAGACATTTATCGTTTCCTGGTCGGGTCGTAAGCTCTCAACTGTGGAGTCCCTTCACCGTACTGAAAACAGAAGCGGAAAGAAGGCAAATAAAGGGACGGCCGCTGCTGGTACTGAATCTTGGTTGCAATTATTATGGCCGGACAGTGTGGCTGAGCGGTTCTAGGTGCTACGGTCGCAGGTTCGAATCCTGCCTCGGCCATGGATGAGTGTGTGATGTCCTCAGGTTTGTTAGGTTGAAGTAGTTCTAAGTTCTAGGGGACTGATGACCTCAGATGTTAAGTCCGAAAGCGCTCAGAGCCATTTGAGCAATTATTATGCAGAGTCATATGTAAACTACTTGATGAAGGGACTAGGCATAAAAATATACTGAAATATATTCCGCAACAGTGTCAGAGGAAGCTTGCTGGCCACGTAACATAATCCCTCACGATTATTAGTTTATCATTGTGGAGTGCGTACTGTAAGACCTTCGGTACACACACCCTCAGATTATTTGACTTGTCGCTCTAACGAAGTAGGCGAGTGTCAGCAATATGTCTCGTGGTCTTATCGTGGCGTGTTTATCTTCTGCCGTTAGGTCAGACGATAGAAGTGCCACTTGCATGCTTAGAGTAGCAGATTGACGGTGACCAACTTTAAACACAACTTGATTAATTTTCACACACATTTATTAAAATAATAAAAAGCGTATATATTACGTAACTTGATACTGGATGCTGTTCACAATTGACAATCTGAAGTTCCTTTGGTCTTGGTACGTTAATCTTATTCTCACATATCTCTGATACTTGACAAAGTGTCTATTCATTTATCTTCATGGCTATGTACAGAAAAATGGTAATCTTATTAGGCGCAGACTGAAACTTGACTATAGACTGGTACAGACTAATGTAGACTGGCACAGACAGGTGCAGATAAATGCAGACTGACTAATTGGAGGTCTATACAATCGTTATAATACCTTGCGCGTTCATGTATCACTGTGCGAGTGTGATCTGCGAGGAGAAAAGGTTCTACATTAGCAGCAATCTCATTGGCTGCGTTACATATTAATATGCAGATCGGCAGAAGCAGAATTTGGTCCGTCTCTAAGGCAGCGCCATCTCGTAGTGCAGAGACGGACGAGCACTGCGCCTGTGCTGTTGTGCTTAGTGGGGTTCGCTCTAGTGGGAAAGTTGTGTACGCACTGAGTACGCAGAACTATGTGCACAACAATCATGTTTTCTTACATTCTGAATTATCCTCATAGACTTTCTCTATGTCTTCATCTTCTGTTTGTACAAATGAAATGTTGTTGCTGGTGTTGGTGTACTGTCGAATTTTATGAGAAAAACGCTGTCACTGATCTGCTCGCAGCAGCTTAGTCACTGCCCTATCTTTCTACTCAAAACAAATCCTACTCTTGTTATACCATTTCCAGCTGCTGTTGATATTACCGTATATCACTCTGATGAGAAATACATATCTTCTTTAGATTTCACTTCACTGACGCACGCTTTATTTTACTGTTTTACTACTTTAGAGACCTAGAGAGGTGGCGCAGTGGTTAGCACAGTGGACTCGCATTCGGTAGGATGACGGTTAAAATCCGCGTCCGGCCACCCTGATTTACGCTTTCCGTGATTTGACTAAATCTCTTCAGGCAAACGCCGGGATGGTTCCTTCGAAAGGGCACGGCCAACTTCCTTCCCCGTCCTTCCTTAATCCAATGGAAATGATGACCTCCCTGTTGGGTCTCTCCCCAACAGAAGAAGTATGGTGAAGACATAAGTATTTGCGCTTTTTGTATGTTACTTTTAGTACATAAATTTTTACGAATATTAGTGTATTATCATTTTTATTTTAGATGCCAGTAGTTTCAAAACAGGATCACTTTAATACTGGTATTGTATTATAAAGTTCAAACGTGATTTTCGGCCAATTTTTAGGTGCTTTGCCCAAAAGTATTTGTTTCTCGTGTCTGTAAAATATATGCTATTCACTTTTAGATTATATTGTAATGTGAAAAGAGTTTTTAATGAGTATACTATATTTTTATTGCGTTATGTCGTGCCTCTTGGTTCTCTTTCACGAATAGTGGCGCAGTGTTTTGGCAGCCTTAGTCTAAAGAAGCCTGTACACAATAGACTGTAAAAGTATGGTAGGTTAATGATAAAGAAAAGACGTAGAATAGAAAGTCGCCCAACGGCGCCGAACACGATCCGCTGCCAGACTAGAGGCTAGCTGGTGCGAGCGGTACCCGCTAACGAGGCCGGCTGCTCGGCCTTCCCCGCGGCCGGCTCTCGTCGAGTTTCGCTCCGCGCTGGCAAACTGTTGGAAAGTTGAGCCCCGACCGACTTGGCGAACATTACCCAGCTGCTGCCCGGAGCGCTGCCCAAGTTCCCAGCAGCTGTATCGTGTGGCACGCCAACAACTACACCGCGAGGACGTGCTTTCTACTTGGCACAACCTGCACACCATAATACTGTCGTCGTGTCTACGAGGCGGCCGACATTAGACTAAGCCCCAAAAGTGTTTTTGCTATTTCGTGACTGCGTAATATACAATCCAGATAGATAATGTAATTTCAAATGAGGATGGACCATGTGTCTCGAAAGTATTTGGTAGCTTGTCATTGCAAAACAAGTGAAATATGCGAAAAGACTAGTTTTATGCCGGCCGGAGTGGCCGAGCGGTTCTAGGCGCTACAGTCTCGAACAGCGCGACCGCTACGGTCACAGGTTCGAATCCTGCCTCGGGCATGGATATGAGTGATGTCCTTAGGTTAGTTAGGTTTAAATAGTTCTAGGGGACTGATGACCACTGAAGTTAAGTCCCATAGTGCTCAGAGCCATTTGAACCATTTTTGAACTAATTTTATACTTGGTTTTAATACTGTACACGATTATGACAATATTATCTTAATCAGTCATGAACTTGAAATATTTCATCAAAGATTACCTTCTTTTGCCATTTTATTTTTCTTCTCTCAATAATTATTATAAATAGTCATACAGTTCATTAACTTCATGTGCCATATATTTTATCTAAGCTTCGTAGTTTTCCTTCGGATATTCATCTCAATAGCTTCTCTAACGTTAATCTTATAACGAACGTTAGTAATTTGTTTTAAAAGCCAACTGAAAGAATCTTGCCGCACAAGATTTCAGTGTGAGAAAACTACTATCTTATGCGGTAAGGAACTTGTGAAGATTTTACTTCAGTAATGAGCTTATTAACGTAAATATAGTCCAGGGCTGGCCTTCATTGTAACTAGTTACTTGGGAATTGTTTTTATTAACAACAGTTTGTTTTAAAGTTGAAATCGAAGAGCCAGCCATAGTGGCCGAGCTGTTCTAGGCGCTACAGTCTGGAGCCGCGCGACCACTACGGTCGCAGATACGAATCCTGCTTCGGGCATGGATGTGTGTGATGTCCTTAGGTTAGTTAGTTTTAAATAGTTCTAAGTTCTAGGGGACTGATGACCACTGAAGTTAAATCCCATAGTGCTCAGAGCCATTTGAACCATTTGAAATCCAAGGCGTTTCGGAGCCACACCTACAGCCTCAAGGACAACAGTAACTCTTTTTTGTTTTGGACGTTTCACGTGCTACAGTTTATCACCAAGAAGTATCTGGACCATATAGTTGTTAGTTGTACGCTCAAATACGTCCCTGACGAAGTAAAAGAAATAAATAGGGTGTTATTAATGATAATTAATGGGTGATAGCAACGACGTATTATAACAAAAGATGCTTTAAAAAAGGTTTCGCCTTCCTTTCCAACTTACTGATTAAATTCAGATGGCAAAAGCTTGCTTAGTATTGCGAATGAAAATACGTGTCTTGTAGAATAGTCTACAATATTTATTATTTAGCTAACTGATTTTCTGAAATCACGCCATCATCAGGTAAGAAGATAAATATCTATGACTACGAATTTCGTAAAATGGAAGATTTTAAACTAGATTCATCCAAAGATTCTTTCAGCTGGCTTTCAAAGCAAATTAATAACGATAGCTACAAGATTAACGTTAGAAAAATTACTGAGATAAATATCCGAAGGAAAAACTATGACGCTTAGGTAAAATATACGACACGTGAATTTATGAACAATATGACTATTTAGAACAATTATTGAGAGAAGAAAAATAAAACGAGAAAATACAATAAACTTTAGTGATAAATTTGAAGTTCACGACTGAATAAGATTTTTTTGTTGTTGTGGTCTTCAGTCCTGAGACTGGTTTGATGCAGCTCTCCATGCTACTCTATCCTGTGCAAACTTCTTCATCTCCCAGTACCTACTGCAACCTACATCCTTCTGAATCTGCTTAGTGTATTCATCTCTTGGTCTCCCTCTACGAATTTTACCCTCCACGCTGCCCTCCAATACTAAATTGGTGATCCCTTTATGCCTCAGAATATGTCTTACCAACCGATCCATTCTTCTAGTCACGTTGTGCCACAAACTTCTCTTCTCCCCAATCCTATTCAATACCTCCTCATTAGTTATATGATCTACCCATCTATTCTTCAGCATTCTTCTATAGCACCACATTTCCAAAGCTTCTACTCTCTTCTTGTCCAAACTGTTTATCGTCCATGTTTCACTTCCATACATGGCTACACTCCATACAAATACTTTCAGAGACTTCCTGACACTTAAATCTATACTCGATGTTAACAAATTTCTCTTCTTCAGAAACACTTTCCTTGCCATTGCCAGTCCACATTTTATATCCTCTCTACTTCGACCATCATCAGTTATTTTGCTCCCCAAATAGCAAAACTCCTTTACTACTTTAAGTGTCTCATTTCCTAATCTGATTCCCTCAGCATCACTCGACTTAATTCGACTACATTCCATTATCCTCGTTTTGTTTTTGTTGATGTTCATCTTAAATCCTCCTTTCAAGACACTATCCATTCCGTTCAAATGCTCTTCTAAGCCCTTTGCTGTCTCTGACAGAATTACAATGTCATCGGCGAATCTCAAAGTTTTTATTTCTTCTCAATGGATTTTAATTCCTACTCCGAATTTTTCTTTTGTTTCCTTCACTGCTTGTTCAATATACAGATTGCATAACATGGGGGAGAGGCTACAACCCTGTCTCACTCCCTTCCCAACCACTGCTTCCTTTCATGTCCCTCGACTCTTACAGCTGCCATCTGGTTTCTGTACAAATTGTAAATTGCCTAATATTGTCATAATCAAGTACAACCTTACAAACAAGTACAATATTGGTCTTTTCGCGTATTTTACTTATAATACTAGATTTATTTGTAGTATTGTGCTTGTTTATGGCAGTATTGTCTTGTTCAGTCATGCCTTTGAAACATGTCAGCAAAACACACTGTATATTGCTCGAATTATTTTTTTCTCTCAATAATTGTTTAATTTGAAATGTAGTCCATTACCTCAATTTGTCTATATTTTACCTGAGCTAAAGAGATCTCACTTCACAATATTATCTAAATAACTCTTCTGACAGTTTTAAAAGGAATGTCGATAAATGCCACCTTGCACAGACAACTATGAGACTCTTCGACATGATTTGTTTAAAATCCGTGACCTCACGAAATGCGTAGCCATGCATTTTTATCTTTGTGCTTGATGATGACCTGACAGCCAAAAACTGCTTAAATAATAGATATTGTAGAATATTACACGAGTATCATGTGTTTCTCATTTACGAGGGGCGTTCAGAAAGTAAGCTCCGATCGGTCGCGAAATGGAAACGACTATGAAAATCCGATAAAGCTTTGCACAAATGTGTTGGGTAGTGTCTCGAGTATAACCCCAGTTAGCATTACGTCGCTCTTCTCATTTCTGAGCTCGCAGTGAGTGCGTAAAGATGTCTAGAAAATAGTGTCCGCCGCCAAGTACGAGGGCCTGGTGAGAAATTTCGCCTGAAGCTATGCAGCTAACATTGCATAACTGTCGTGCTGTTTCTTCTTCAAGACAATTCTCAGCCGCATTCTGAAGGGGCAATGAAGATGCTCCTGCATCGTTTTCAAATGGAAATGTGAGATTACCCACAATACAGTCCGCAATTGTCTCCCCCTGAGTTTCATCTCTGGTCACATGAACCGCTGTCTTTGAAGACAACATTTTGACACAGACAACGAGGTGTAGGCCAGCGTGGAGAATTGGCGGAAAGCACTGGCGGCTGCCTTCTATGATGAGGCTATTGAAAAGTTGGTACAACGCTATGACAAAAGTCTAAGTCAGAACGGCGACTACGTAGAGAAGTAGCTGAAAGGTGTAGCTAATTGTTACAAGTAAAACATTTCTGATGTTCACTGTGGTTTCAATTTGGCAATCAATCGGAGCTTACTTTCTGAACAGGCCTCGTATGATTTATAGAGATTACTAGCGTGAACCAACAAAACAGTTAATTAACACTATGAATATTATTGATTAGTTTTCATGAATTATATTTTATTTGCTTGGTTTACATCGACAGATATCTCACTATGCGAAAAACTAACAACGCTGTGGTGCATTTTTTTCTAGGTGGCCTACGGAGGAGACATCTGATCAAAAAAATAAAGAAATATAAACAAAAACACATAAAGGAAGAAAATGGTCTTATTAAACTTGCGAGTAAAGTGAACAAGATATCTAAAATGACAGCAGTGATATGTAGAAGGGTAGTCAGTAGATAGAAGAACAAGTAGAAGGAGTCTTATTTACAGATTAAATAAAGTTTGTAATATAGTCGTTAGCGGCGCTATAAACACTGATCAGCCAGAACATTATGACCACCTACCTAAGAGTCGGTACGCCCACCTTTGGAACGGATAACAACGGCGATGCTTCGTGGCATGGAAGCAGTGATCCATTGGTAGGTCGGTGGAGGGTGTTTTTTGCACTACATCTGCACACACAAATCGCATAATTCCCGTAGATTCGGAGGAGGGGCGATGAGCTCTGACGTCACGTTCAATCACATCCCAGATGTGTTCGATCGGGGTCAGATCTGGCGAGCTCGGGGGGCCAGGGCAGCATTTCAATTGGATCTAGCCAATGTGTTCCTCGAACCACTCCATCACACTTCTGCTCTTGTGACACGGGGCATTATGTTTTGAGAAATGCCACTGCCTTCGGGAAACATGATCTTCATGAATGTGTATATGCGTGGTCTGCAGCCAGTGTGTGAAACTGCTTCGCCATCTCATGATGCCTTTCGCGAGCTCCACCAGAGTCATGGACGCCCATGTGAACGTTCCCCAGAGCATAACGGAGCCGCCGCCAGCTTGTCTCCGTCCTGTAGTACAAATGTCAAGGAGCTGTTCTCCTGGAAGACGAAGGATTCGCGCCCTCCCATCGGCATGATGAAGAAGGTATCGGAATTCAAAAGACGACTGCACCAACGTCCAGTATCGTTGGTTCAAATGTTCAAATGTGTGTGAATTCCTAAGGGACCAAACCGCTGCGGTCATCTGTCCCTAGACTTACACATTACTTAAACTAACTTATACTAAGAACAACACACACATCCAAGCCCGAGAGAGGACTCGAATCTCCGGCTTGAGAGGTCGCGCAATCCGTGGACATGGCGCCCAAGACCAAGCGGCCTCTCCGCGCGGCTGGTACCGACGGTCACATGCCCATTTCAGTCGAAATTGCTGACGTCGTAGTTTTGTCACGTTTGAAGACACACATCACAGCACTCCTCCGACTCCCGACAAGTTGTGCGGTTTCCGAAATGCTCGCGCAGAGCTACCGGGTCATCACAATCTGCCCTCGGACAAGCTCAGACAGATTGGGCGCCTTCCCGATTCTACACACGGGCAGCGTGCTCACTGATACTGCATTCACCGCGCGTGTGTCTGAATAGCAGTTATTCCTCGCCAGGTGATTCTGCTATAGCCTGGACGCTTTTGTGATAGTAGTAGGTCGGTGGTCGTAACTTTCTGGCTGAGCATATCACTATCCCATGACTTTTGTCACTTCATTTTATGGTGACTGGTTCAAATATGAAAGAAAGTTAATAACTGTTTAACAATGAATTTTAAATATGACGACACTGAACGTATATAGAAGTAGGGGAAGCTGTCCAAGTGTCAACAGTAGTTGAATGTTCTCAGGCTGACCATTGGTGACAACAGCGGCAGACTGGTCGGTGCCTCGGGCAGTTTATCGTCTTATCGGTGGACCGCGATGTTGCTATCGGTATGAAGCACTCTTTCCATAGTAAGGACGACAGCAATTAAGCACCTAGAGAGCATCTGGAAGTGCTCTGTCACAGCAGACGTCTAAGGTTCTGTTGCGGAGCTCGCATTGTTCTTTTGTGGAGATTTTGTGTTTATTTTTTCTTCTGGCATAGATTTCACTTTATTTCAAGACACTGAGGACAGCACTTCTTAGTTCTCGATGCACAATTTTTTAATTGATTTAGATGCTGTTCATAGAATGCCCAGCGGCGTTTATCTGTTCGCCATATACTGATTCGTTACTCTGTGTTATTTATATCACGTAATTAAGTTTCTTTCCGTTTGGCCAATGTATTCTTTATCGCAGCTTCCGCACTTGAGTTTGAACACTTCCGAGGTCCAAATATTATTACTTCGGTCACAAGTTATGTTATGTACCCCTAGCTTAAAAGCTTACTTGAATCTTTTGTTGACGCAGCGATTGCACTGTTTTGCCTGACATATCTCCATTCTAAGTCATTGCGGCACACATGTCTTTCTCCCCGTTGTTATTATTAGAGGTGTCATTATTCGCAGAATTTCTTTTCTTACTTTTCTTGTATAGAGTTTTAACTATATTATCACAACACGTTGTTACCATTAATTGTCTCTTGCTCCGAAACTTCAGTAGTCGAAACGGTGCAAGAAGTTTCCTGACAGCTCACAGAGCTGTTGGCAACTTCCGTATGCGAAGCGCTAACGGCTGCAGGCGTAGACAGTAGCAGTCTACAGAACTGCGAAAACACTGAGACGTTGCCATAGACACATTTGCAAAATACCCTTCGATACTGGTAGCCCCGCAAAGCTGGCGACGCGAGCCCAGTGCAGCTATCAGACATCAGCTTACGCCGACTCTATCATAGACCTTTGTTGGTATCGATTTCCAGTGGTAGTAGCCTTAAAATTCTATTAATCATGGTCCGGAGGTACACCATTTCATACTGCTATATATGACATGAATTTTTGATTGTCTTTGAGGTAAATACAACGTCCTGCATTATATGGTATCAACTACACTCCTGGAAATGGAAAAAAGAACACATTGACACCGGTGTGTCAGACCCACCATACTTGCTCCGCACACTGCGAGACGGCTGTACAAGCAATGATCACACGCACGGCACAGCGGACACACCAGGAACCGTGGTGTTGGCCGTCGAATGGCGCTAGCTGCGCAGCATTTGTGCACCGCCGCCGTCAGTGTCAGCCAGTTTGCCGTGGCATACGGAGCTCCATCGCAGTCTTTAACACTGGTAGCATGCCGCGACAGCGTGGACGTGAACCGTATGTGCAGTTGACGGACTTTGAGCGAGGGCGTATAGTGGGCATGCGGGAGGCTGGGTGGACGTACCGCCGAATTGCTCAACACGTGGGGCGTGAGGTCTCCACAGTACATCGATGTTGTCGCCAGTGGTCGGCGGAAGGTGCACGTGCCCGTCGACCTGGGACCGGACCGCAGCGACGCACGGATGCACGCCAAGACCGTAGGATCCTACGCAGTGCCGTAGGGGACCACACCGCCACTTCCCAGCAAATTAGGGACACTGTTGCTCCTGGGGTATCGGCGAGGACCATTCGCAACCGTTTCCATGAAGCTGGGCTACGGTCCCGCACACCGTCAGGCCGTCTTCCGCTCACGCCCCAACATCGTGCAGCCCGCCTCCAGTGGTGTCGCGACAGGCGTGAATGGAGGGACGAATGGAGACGTGTCGTCTTCAGCGATGAGAGTCGCTTCTGCCTTGGTGCCAATGATGGTCGTATGCGTGTTTGGCGCCGTGCAGGTGAGCGCCACAATCAGGACTGCATATGACCGAGGCACACAGGGCCAACACCCGGCGTCATGGTATGGGGAGCGATCTCCTACACTGGCCGTACACCACTGGTGATCGTCGAGGGGACACTGAATAGTGCACGGTACATCCACACCGTCATCGAACCCATCGTTCTACTATTCCTAGACCGGCAAGGGAACTTGCTGTTCCAACAGGACAATGCACGTCCGCATGTATCCCGTGCCACCCAACGTGCTCTAGAAGGTGTAAGTCAACTACCCTGGCCAGCAAGATCTCCGGATCTGTCCCCCATTGAGCATGTTTGGGACTGGATGAAGCGTCGTCTCACGCGGTCTCCACGTCCAGCACGAACGCTGGTCGAACTGAGGCGCCAGGTGGAAATGGCATGGCAAGCCATTCCACAGGACTACATCCAGCATCTCTACGATCGTCTCCATGGGAGAATAGCAGCCTGCATTGCTGCAAAAGGTGGATATACACTGTACTAGTGCCGACATTGTGCATGCTCTGTTGCCTGTGTCTATGTGCCTGTGGTTCTGTCAGTGTGATCATGTGATGTATCTGACCCCAGGAATGTGTCAATAAAGTTTCCCCTTCCTGGGACAATGAATTCACGGTGTTCTTATTTCAATTTTCAGGAGTGTATAAAACTGTGTGGCCCCTTTGATTCGATGTACTACCTTTCGTATAATACACTTGTATCCTATTGTACAGGAACCACCTTTAAGCGTGTTTTCAATTGTCTTTATACTTTTATCTTGAGTTACACCCAACCCAACAAAAGTTTGGAATATCATAGAGTTTATTACAATGACTTCTTATAGTACACCCACTGAGGTTTTTAGAATACATTATTAAGAAAATAAACAGAAATCTTTCTTAAATAACAACGATTTCAGTTACTTACGAAAATTCGTTACAAAACAAAGCAGGATCTCACATAAGTGCGCCGCGTGGGTCTAGCCGAGTGGTCTAGGGCGCTGCAGTCATAGACTGTGCGGCTGGTCCCGGCGGAGGTTCGAGTCCTCCCTTCTAAGTCCCATAAGATTTCACACACATTGAACATTTTTCTCTCGTAAGTACACTTGAAAATAAAAAGAGTGAAAATCTTTATCTCATGATGATGATTATCAGTCTTTACTAGTGAGCATGTCCTCCCTGCACGTGAACGAGTTCTTCCACTCTGCGGGGCAGTCTCTGGATGGGACCATCAAGTTTATCTTATGGTTCGTCAATGACAGCTTCAATGAGATCTTGAAGATTATTAGGTGGATTCTGATTCTGTACCATGGCCACCTGCAACAGGTCCTATGCATGCTCGATTGCATTCATGCCTGGGGACTGGGCTGGCCAATCCATTTGGTTGATGTTGCATCGTCGAAGACACCAAGACACTGCTAGAGTACTATGCGATATTGCATTGGATCGACTAGGACGAATTTGTCACTGATTTCATATCTGTAGGGCCTTGAAATGGTTTGCAGGAGCTCTTGGAGGTATCTGGGACCTGTCAAATTGCCGTAGATGGGAATTACAGGGGTTCGTCGTGCCATCATTATTGCCGCCCAGGTCATTACACTTCCACCTGCAAACGGATAGAGTTTCTGAACGTATAGGCGTTCCTGGTGTCGTCTAGTGACCGGTCTCAAAACAGTCCTGGTCTCGCCAGCAAACATGACATTACTCCATTCTGCAATGGCCCATTGCTGACGTGCTAGTGGCTGGGTCTTTTGACCGCGTCGGTAATGTTGGTTCAGTGAAAAACTCTTGTTGCTCTTTTGCAATGAAGACCATCCTGATGCAATCTTCTACGCACTGTTTGGTCTGGGATACGACTCCCCATGCATGGGAGATGTCATTTCCAATATTTCTGGCAGTTGATGTTGGGCGCCTGCCAGCCGACAGTTGGAGGAAACGATCCTGGGTTGGTGTTGTTATACGAAGACGACCACTGCGAGATCTATCGTTCAAATTTCTCGTTTTTCTGTACTTTCGCCACACCTTGGACATACCACTTTGAGTGACATGTAGCCGATCGACAACATCTTGCAGTGTATGACCCGGTCAAGGTAAAACCAATATCCTGACTAACGAAGTGCTGTACAGCTCTACGTGGCGTGTTACTACAGTGGTGAATACAAACTGAATGAAACTGTTGTTGATATTGGACTACTCATAATGTACCGCTCAAACAGTGGTATGTTTACATGACCGGGAAATGACCACAAAGCACGCCACTAGTAATCACCGTCCAGTACATGAGCTCTGACCGGGTAATGAACGAAGTGCCCAGGTTAATGAGACCTCTAGCACCGTGGACTATATTTTACAACAATATTCGAAACTTTTGTTGAGAAGTGTGAATTGTGTTCTCTTATCATCGGTGAAACGAGCTGAATTGTGCCTTTTAAATACATGAAATATATTGTCTGTTTTTAAATATACAGATTATGGCATATTTTATAAATGTAGAGGCATTTCACTTTCTTGCTTCTTTTTCCTGGCCTTTATCCTTGAGGTCGGCACGTTAATCTGGAATCGGCAATGTTACAGTTAGTGGCATAGAGTGGTCGGTTGCCTTCCATGCCGCATACTGCAGGGATGGATTCCTGGCTGGAAATGAAGGAAAAAAACTCCTATGAAATGCATTTGTGCCATGTTAGATGGTGCTGACGAATGACAGTTCCTCTGACATCGTTCCGTGTGTTCCTTTTACGTTGCAGGTTGTGTAATTGGCGCAGCGTACTATAGGCAGCAGAGTGGTCCGGCATTCAAACGAGATGGTGTTTATGTAAGTGCGAGCAGATAGACACGGTGGAGAGGCAGCACAGCAGTACCAAAACTAGTAACCTCACAGTCACCAACCACATAACACAACATTCAAGCCCCCTTTTGGGAGTTTGTGTAATCACGGGTGGCCGGACACTGTGCCCGAGCGGTTCTAGGCCCTTCAGTCCGGAACCACGCGGCTGCTACGGTCGCAAGTTCGAATTCTGCCTCAGGCATGGGTGTGTGTGATCTCCTTAGGTTAGTCAGGTTTACATAGTTCTACGTCTAGGGGACTGTTGACCTCACATGTTAAGTCCCATAGTGCTTAGAGCCATTTGAACCCTTTTTTTGTAAACACGGGTCCTTTCAGACAGGCAGCAACGCGGCGGACTATGCGTACACCAGAACTGGAACACCATGTTCTACAGAATATTGAGACGAACCCTAGTACAAGCTCCACGCGAGTGGCCCGCCATCATGATGCAAGCCGAAGTACGATTATATGTATCCTGCATGAAACTGCAATCCATGGAGGCGAGTTGGAACGTCCGTTGTGACGTGGATGCGATGAAGCTCTGTACCGCATTCGGGGACCATTTGATGTCGTTGCGCACACTCTATCCATTTTCAGACACATATTGATATGACCTTTTCTCCTCCACTTCCAGCCATTTTCAGTCAGGAACTCATTCCTGCAGTTTTTCAGTACATAGAGAACATAGTGAGGAAACTTCCCTCTTCGCCTAGACTAAAATAGTTTGAAAGCCAAGATTCTGCATAAAAGTTGACTACGCTAGTGTTCTGAGATATGAATTGTCCATCTGACGATGCATTAAAACTCAAACAGTGAACAGGGACAGCTACAACGAGCTGCTGCGTAGGACAGAAAACCAAGTACCGTATCGAACAGGAGAGGAAAACTTTGAAAACGTGTGATTTCGCTGACTGGACTTAAAACAATCTGGTAGCAATCCAGGCTGTAAATACGCATAGAAATACTGCTCATAGCATTTGAAGAGGTCGACAGAATCAGTTACTGAAGAGTCTTGCTACTCGGCTGAGCATTCGTTGGCACACCATTGACCCTTCACACCAAGAAAACATGAAAGATCACATACAGAGCATACTGTCTAATCAGCAGTAACTAGGTACATTAAAACCGGCCGACTAAGAAACAGACACTACTGCTTAGACTGAACAGGGAACATCTTTGATGCCGTAATTTTATTAGTGACACGAAGCAACATCTAGAAAACAGATTATAAGTAGCTTCGTCATTTTGCTAACGGGACACATCGCAGAGAGTCAAAGTAAAGCCTGAGGACACATAAAGTAGGCAACTGTACTGTCTCATGTACAGAGATGTTAATCTGCATAAAAAATTTACAGTACAAAAAGATAAAGGCACGGAAACTTAAGTATGACATACACAGCTCTATTTTTAAGCAACTGTCATGTGTATCGAAGGAGCGCTATCACGAAACACTTAATCTGTACTGTAATACTCAGAACAGATTGAGGATATACCAACCAAGTGTTAGAAGTTAAGATGGAGTTATAGGAGCAATACGAACGTGCTACGTGAAGTTCATGCGGTTTATTCTACTGTCCCAAACATTGACCAACAAGTCTTCTTTTAAAGAGAACTGTACAAGACTCCAGTAGGATTGTGGCGTCACAGTCAGTCTGAAAGAATTCTCCCCCATATCAAGAGAAATAATTATTAAATGCCAGCGTCTAGTACGCTTAAGCGAAAAAAATAATTGATTTCATTATGACAACCATTTATATAATGCAGTGATGCACGAACTTTGTGACCACTAGCAAGAAGAAAATACAGAAATATAATAATTTTAATGTACTATATTAAGTCGTGTACCAGTGCGGTAATATTTCTTGTCTTCTCCTCTTGCACTCTTACTGTCTTACTCGCTCTTGTTATCTTACTTACGCTATTGTCCCTATTATCATTACCGATACGAGATTGTCGCTGTGCTATATCAATTCATGTAGGTGATGTAAACGCTGATTCACATTAGAAACTTTCTGGGACTGTTTTCCGAAGGAAATATTTTTCCCGAAGGGTCAAATAAACAAAAAAAACTCCAAAGGATTAATTCTCCACGCAAATAGTGGGCGTAGCTAATTTGAAAAGCCTAGCGAAGGAACTGATAATAGTGGTAATTATTCTTACTGTCATGCAAATCAATTATGATGAATCAAAAAGAGGTAATTCCATTGTAAGGCCCCAGTTCTCCGTATAACGTTGCGACCAAAGATGGATTGTCAATAATTCATTTAAGTAACTTCGAGTTGGATAACATGAATCAAAAAGGACAGACACATTTGCATTACATAGCAAACCTTGCCCTTTTAGCGCAGTTCTTGTCGCAGGTGTTTTTTGTGAAGTGCATCGTGGAGCCCCTTCGACCTCGTCCGCCGATGTGCTCTAAGGGTCCATCGGAGACATTTGTTTTGTATGACTTGGAGCTTTTTGCATCTGGTGTTGCACACTGTGCCCCAGGAAGTCGCTCCATAGAGCAGTGGGGACTGCACCGTGGATCGGTACAGCCTCATCTTCGTGACAATATTCAGATCCTTACTATTGAAGGAGACGATAAGAGGTGTCAGCATTGTTAGTCTGGCTTTCTTCTTTTCTGCGACGTGATAGGTGAAGGGTACTTTCGTGTCCAGTTAAACTCCCAGGTATTTTACTATAGGGAACCAACGAATAGGTTGGTTTCCGATGTGGAGCCCCGTACGGGTGACCGGTCACCATATTGTGGAAATAATGGCCACTGTTTTAACCCGGTTGATGGTAATCTTGTGTAGTCGTGAATATCGCTCCATGAGATCGAGTTGTCGTCGCAGACTCGCAATCTCTTGATCTAATTTTCTGTCTCTTGTTAAAAACGCAGTATTGTCAGCAAGAAAGCTAACTGACACATGTGTAACTGTAGGTGTGTCGTTGATATAGACGTTGAAAAGTGTTCCCTGCGGGATGCCGGCATGGACTTGTTTCTTGGCAGAGTTCTTGTCGTCGATGAGCATATACATTTTCCTATCTTAAACGAGGTCATCAAGTAGTTTTACATAGCAGTCGTTTATGGTGGGCAGGATGGTGTGACCGAGCGGTTCTAGACGCTACAGTCTGGAACCGCGCGACCGCTACGGGCATGGATGTATGTGATGTATGTGATGTCCTTAGGTTAGTTAGGTTTAAGTAGTCCTAAGTTCTAGGGGACTGATGACCTCAGATGTTAAGAACCACAGTGCTCAGAGCCATTTGAGCCATTTTTGTTTATGGTGCTGTTTTGCTTCATCTTGATAATTAAATTCTCACGCCAAGCTTTCTCGAGGTCCAAGATAACTCCAGTTGTCGATTATCGTTTATTAAAGCTGTCTTGTTTGATTTCGGTAATCCGGATGGGCTGAAGCTACGCGGAGAGTTTGCTTTCGAATCCGAACTATTACGTCGGATCACGTTGTCTCTAATAATAGTGCCTTGTAGTTTCTTGGGTAATGTACATGGACTCAGTCACACTCGTAGTACCCTGCAGTCCGCGGGACTAAAAGAACATCCTCAAGGTGTTCAACAAGCAAAATTTCCAAGAAATGGAAGTAATTTGGTCCCGTCATTGGTACTTCGAAAATAACTGGATCTATCAACATGTTATCGGTCATGCCGCAGCAAAGACTGATCGAAAAAATGAACATCGGAATTAGTTTCCACTGTATCGTGTATATTTTCTGCAACCATTGATGATTATCCCGTGTGGGGTTACTAGTCCCCCGTCGGGTGCCTCCCCAGGTGGCGAACAGGGGAATCCTGCCAGATATGGGTGATACCGGGGAAATCAAATACCCGGGGCGGACCAAAACTAGCGATAAGGGCGGCGCCTGTACTCCAGAGGGGCGTCCAGCCAAGGGCGTCCTTACCCCAGGTTAAGTGCAGCCTCAAAATAATATCACCAATCCGTTCTGAAGCAGGCGTGGCGATTATGCTTCAAATCTTTAAAACTTATTATTATGATGAGAACCGCTAATGCAAAAGATTCCGGATTAGTCGCCCAACTATCGGATCTCCGGGAGGGGACTGCTTTAGCGTCACACATACAGAAAACCATTAAAGAAGAAAACACCAGATCTCTGTACGTATGCACATATCACTGCAGGTCACTTGTGGTTGAATACTGACTAAGCGAAATTGAAGAAGAATTGAAGAAAATAAAATGGACTGTAGTTGGCCTGAGTGAAGTAAGTCGTAAAGGGGAACAGTGTGTAACTCCGATTCAGGAAATGTTCTGTATAATTTCAGAGAAGAAGATGGTAAAACAAAGCGTGTGGGTTTCCTAATAAATAAAGATGTAAAAGACAAAAAATCAGTAATAGAAGGAACATCAAGTAGAGTAGGCTTGTAATTAAAATATCGAAAAGATACAAACTACAAATGGTCCAAGTATACGCTCCTACAGCAAGTTATTCGGATTACGAAGTGGAAGCATTTTATGAAGAAGTAAAAAATGCACGTAACAAAGAACGAAACTGCCACTTTAAACTGGTAATTGGGGACTTAAATGCCAAGGTTGGTATCAAAAACCACGGCGAAGTCTCAGTAGGCTGCCATGGGATCGATGAGAGGAACGTAAGGGGTGAAAAGCTAGTGCAATTTGCGGAAGGAAATAAATTATTCATCATGAACACCTTTTTTGAAACACCATAATAGGAAATGGACATGGGGAGGCCCAAATCATGAGACCCACAATGAAATAGATTTTATTTTCTCAAATCATACCAAAATAATCGAAGATGTTTCTGATTTAAATCAATTTAATACTGGTAATGACCATAGACTGTTAAGAGTGAAAATAAACATTAATACTCAACAAGAACGAAGAAAACTATCACAGAAAAAAGAAATTATAGTGATGGATAAATTGAACGAAAGGAAAAAGGATTTTCAGTATGCCCTTCGAGTGAGATTAGAAGAGTCAACAGAAGAAAATCTAGCTGAAACGATAATGGAAACTGCAAAACAAATGGGTGGACTTGTAACGCCGGAAATGCATATACTCCTATTTCCATCTATTGTACTATTATTTTTTTTCCTTGTTTTGTTACCTCAAGATATGACATTTCTGTCTCTTTATATATTGTAATTGTTTTACTGTTTGTATATATATATTTATGCACTCATGTCGATGTATAATTGGTTTGTTTCGTAAATATTATTTGTATTTTTACGCTGGGTCTTGCCTAGGGAAAACTGCTATCGAACGATTACGTCGATAGGTCGTGTGAAGAATCAAAGTGTGTAGGATCTTTGGTAGTGTTAACTCTGCCGCGTGGAGCGCGGGCAGGGCAGGGAGAGTCTGGCGGGAGTAGCGAGTGGAGCAGGTGTTGTGTGACGCTCCCGCGAGTTGCCGCGCTTTCGGGGTTTGGCAGCATGTAATTGCGCTCGACTCGCGATGATAGTTTCTGACATGGTGTCGCGGACGGGAAGCATTAGCTGGCGCACATAAAGAGCCCGTTTCGCCTGGTGACCGTGTCGAGAAGAAGGCGCGCCAACATCCAGCTTCTGCAACAGCGACGGCCGACAATGAGTGACTGTCGCCACCTCCTCGATCGACGGCTTCGAACCTTCAATCAACCAACAAGGAAGACTGGAAGCACGTAAAGTTTTAGAACTGTATGGCAGACCTCAGCTTTTAATCTTGTTCCATTTGCCTCGCAAAATTACAGCAACTTAGCATGAACCTTTGTTGCTCATTGTCCCAATTGCATTACCAAGCAAGGTCCCTTCCTTTTCCGGAATGAACCCGAGTGTCGTTGAAATTCAGACGCCAGCATTAAAGTAACATCATTTCACTGCTTTAATCTCAAAGGCATTAATAGCTGGCTACAATATTCAGATTACACAAGCACGAATTAAGAGTGCGAGTTTTGTTAGCATATTTTAGCTTACCTGTGACTGCAGCTCAGCTTGGTACGTACTAAATTTTACTATTGTTAATAGTTCAGAATCATTCAATTCAAGTTCAAAGTAAAATCTCTTGTTACTAAATTGCGTAGAGTCAAGTTGCTTTTGAAATGATTGTTGAGGTAGTCCAAGACTAACCGTATTTTACTGGATTTCGATGTGCTTCAGAAAGAAATCTCACTATTAACTTCAGTCACTAAATTAACTTTCGATTTTCCGGTTTTATTAATTCTTTTGCTAAATTAAGTCAGAGTGTAGCGAAATTTATTACTTCTGACAAACTTTCAGTTTTCACACTACACGTGTCAACCTTCAGTTGCCACGCTTCTAGTAATTGTCCTTAGGACTGGCGACCGTGATTTCCCCCAAATCTCAAATATCTAATTACCGCTAGTTAATTGTTAACGTAACGGCCGCACATTTACTTCCTTTATTAACTTTACCCCTTTTCAAAATTAATTTCCACCAGTTTCATTTGCATTTTTCCTTTCATTTAGATGTAACCCTTTCCTCCCTCTTTACCGACAGGTTAACTTCGGTGACGATTGCTTTTCCAAAACTCCCATTAGGTACACGCGGTTTCATTTTTCACTGTCATTAAGGTCGGTAAGTGAGGGGGAGGTTACACGTGGCGACCTGGTGACAGGACAATCTTCAGATTTGAGGTTGTTCTGGACACGAATTTTGTATGGTGCAAATCTCGTAACAAAGTGTTGGTTACGAACAGGTCGTTACGTCAGCGAGATTAAGTAGTGGGAGGAATCCTAATTAGATTTGAGATTTGTTATTTATATTGAAAATTATTAAAATGAGTGAAGGCAACAATTGCCAAAATTTGGTAGACTTGGATACGGAACAATCGGTCGAACAGTGGGAAACGCGCACCGCGGTACCCATTGTTCAGGGGCAGGCGGCTAGCATGAAAGACGCGACCGCTGAAACGCAACAAAGAGCAGAAATGGAATTCCAAACTTTAGAAAATGTTTCGGAATCAGAAGTGAAAATCAAATATGAATCCCTTGATGACGAATACGGGGGGACAATTAAAGAGGAAGCCGCTACGGAAGTAAAACCGGTAGTTTCCGGGAATTTAACTGATTTATTGAACGTTTTGATTAACGAAATCAAGAGTCAATCGGTCAAGCAAGAAGATCAGGCTGCCAAGCAAGAAGCTCGGGCTGCCAAGCAAGAAGCTCAGTCCGAAAAATTTGAACGGATGTTAGACAATCAGAACAAAGCTATTAACGTTGTTATCAACAATGTTGGAGTTGTTAACACAAAAGTTGATAAAATCAAAGAAGATATTGTTGTAATTAATACCGAAATCGGTAATCTTAAACAGGAAATGATAGGCGTTCAGGCGGAAATTGCGAGCATAAATACTCGTTTTTATTCCGAAATTAGCAGAATCGAGAAAAGTGTAGGAGAATCAGTTGCTCCGATCATCGAGAAAAAGGTGACGGAACAAATTCAATTAGTGAGAAAAGAGGATCATCAGAAGGTGGAAACTTTAAAGGCTTTAGTATCCGAAGTAGATACCAAAGTGACGAAGCAGGCTAATACCTGCGAAGAGAAAAAGAGGGAAGTGGAAACGCTTGCGACAACCACTTGCCAAGTGATTACGAGGGTGTCGGAATTAGAAAGGAAACTTGACGAAAAACAGAGCTATGTGCCAATCTGTGCACATAGTTCGGAGTTGTTGACGAAAGAGGAGCGGTTCGACCCCTTGAAAAAAGGCGGTATACACCCGACGGATTTCATTAAAAATTGTGAAAGAGTTTTACTCAGATCATGGACTAATGAGAGAAAAATTAATGCGGTTATTGATGTGTTGGCTGGTGATGCCAAGCGTTGGGGCTTAAACCTCAACATTACGAACATGACTTTTGACGAGTTTAAAAATTTGTTTCTGGCTGAATACTGGTCAGAGCAAAAACAGCAAAGTGTCTGGCGCGAATTTGTCGTATCGAGGCCTTTCGATGCGAATTCGCGCGTTTCGATGAAGGAGTTTTGTGAGGGCTGGATCCGCAAGTTGGAATATTTGCGTGATCGCCGCACGGAATCCGAAATAGTCTGGGAACTCTACAAGAAGCTTCCAGATGATACAAAACGCTACGTAGGAAGCAATTACAGGACAATCAATGATTTCCTGGAAAGAGTTGAGGACGAGGACAATTGGCGCAATAATCGCGACACTGGTGGAGGCCGTGGTAACAACAACAGGAACCACAACAACGATAACTATGGGAATAATGCATACCGCAATCTTGGCAGCAATAACAATAATGGTTCGGGCCGTAATGAGAATCGGTACAATGCAAATAATAACCGGAATGACGGAAACCAGTATCATACTAGCATGATACGGGCTGCGCAGAATAGTAATAACGCCAGAGGGTGTGACCAGCCGCCTCAGCAGTATCCGGGGAGCGTATCTGCTGGGACGAGACAGGGAAACCATTAGCCGCGCCGGTGAGGGGCCGACCGGGCGTGGAGAAATTTTGGCGGCCCAATAACAGGAGAAAACCCAGGTGTCGTCGTTATGAAAATTCCGTATGGAATAATCAACGGCGGGAGAGTGTGCCAGTATTAGGAGAAAGGAGTGCGCCCACAAGTAGTAGATCAGCTGTAGACACGGCAGTAGAAAATACATTCACTGTCAGTGAGAACAATTTAAGTAGTGTTCCGGAAATCGATTATAAAGTGGCAGCTGTAATACCCACAGCGGAACTGGAGATTGAGTTTAAGAATGATTCGCAAGTGTTGAAAGAAGATCAGATATCGGATAAAACGTCCGTCATCGAGCGAGGAGATGCAGAGAGGGATGAGGTCTGGTTAAGGCAGTTCGGTCGCTTATACGACGAACTAAGAGATTATAGGGGCCTGTACGGGAGAAGTGTTTATCGGGAGCGCGGGCAGGATTTGCCGCGTCTCGTCCCGCAGGAAGATAGTGATTGTGGAGTGATAGAAAGTTCTGGCCCTAACCGGCAGACTTTACTAGAAATAGTTGATGTTAATGGGGAGCACGAGCAAGATGCGTCGTGTTTCGTCCCGCAGGAGTTAGATGTTGAAGTAGTAACGGAAAGTTCTGGCCCTAACCGGCAGACTTTACCGAAAGTTATAGTGATAGAAGTAGCCGACCCATCCGACGCAAACCTCCAGTTTAAACGTTGCGAGAGTATTAAGGAGAAAGATTACGAAAATTTTAGTGATAGCCGGACACGATTGGTAGAAAAGCACATAGATTACAGCGTGTATGAGGTTAGAGCTGACATTATACAGTCAGACGATAGCAGTGCGGGTTGCGCAGATCCAGAGGAAGTAATTTCAGATGCTACTGGGCACATTTCTCCAGGTAGATTGGCAGATGAGGTCAATCTGACTAAAGAGGAATCAACGAAGGTGACAATTAGTGAAGTGATAGCAAAGCAGCACTCACTAGTTGACGAGTTACAGGAAAAGGTTTCGGTATTGGAGGCGAAGCTACAGACTAAGCCTCAGGACAAACGTGTTGAAATTAAAACTGTATGTGAGCAGAGGCTGAAAAAGCCGCCAGATAAACCGGATTTAGGATCAAAGCCGGATGGTTTTTTCTGGAATGACCTGGATATAGACGAGGATTTACTGTGGGAAAATAAAGAAACAGTCGAGGACAAGTGTAGACAGATAGTAGTGTCTGTTAATATGCACGACCTACAACTAAACGTGTTGATTGACACCGGTGCAGAATTGAGTGCTGTATCTGGGAAAATATTTGAGTTACTGAAAGACAGACCTGGCATCGTAGTTATGCCAGTAACAGGAGTGAAAATTATCGGTGCTACTGGGAAGGCCAGTAAACCGGTCACAAAACAGATTTTTGTCAACTTCGAGATATGTGGGTCACGATTTGAACAAGAGTTTGTCGTCGTGCCAGACTTAACTACGGAAGTAATTATCGGGTTAGATTGGCTATTAAAGTACCGTGCAGTGATTAACTGCGAAAGCAAAACTTTGACATGTATGTCACTAGATAAAACAATGATAGTTAGTTTTGACGAGGCAGGAGACGGTGTGCATAGGCAATACCAGCCTATACACATTGTTAACTGGCCGGATGACATTGACGTAGGAATGAGTTTGAACTGCCGTAATGTGAGGAAGTTCGGCATTGACAAAAGTGTAGAAAGTGAATTGGAAGAGATAATCAAATTCCCTCCACGGATTGACATTAGTATTGGTGTGAAAAACGATCGTTTGCGAGAAGTAATGAAGCTAAAAGCCGATGCTCGCATACGTCGTAATGACGCTAAAGTGCGTTTTGCTAAGTTTGCAATTGGAGACTTAGTACTTGTAAAAGCTCATGAGAAATCGAGCGAGATAGACAATGAAATCTCTAAATTTAAGTTTGTTTACAATGGACCATTGTAGACCTGAAATTGTACCAACCAAGGATTGATTAGTACCACAGATAGGGTAATTTGTACAGTATGTAGATAAAGAGCGTAAGATTTAAGGATGTGCCATGTGGCGATGCTTTTGCCTGACCTAGAGGTCATTAAAGAATTTGTAATTAATAAGTAATTTATGTTGATTAAATGATTTAAGAGTTACTGAATATTAATCAATTTAAAAATCCAAGCTGCTAGTTTAAGTTTTCAGCTGAGTCAAAGTAGATTAAGGAATGTAAATATGATTTTGTAAATAGCTGTAAGATTCCATAAATATGTGATTTACTAGTCATTGCCGATGTAGTTAGACGCTGTTTTAAGTTTCAGGCTAGTACATGCGTGTGATGATGGACAGTGTTGAGTTATCCACTGTGATAGTATTAAGGGACTCCTTGAGATTACTCGGGAGTGAGTTTTTCCTAAAGAATTCAGTGAAACGGACGTTCTGGAAACGCCGTCACAAGGGCGAGTGAGATCAAGCGTGCCGCACACGCGGGCGCAACAATACTGGCGAGGCGAGCCGCTGTCGGCTCTTGTGCCGCTGTTGGCTCTTGTGCCGCTGTCGGCATTCTTTGTACTTGCGAGTACGAAAGGCGGAATAGTTTTGCTTCCCGGACAGCTGATGTGAAAGAATTCTGCTGTCAATATTTATGTTTTTTTTCGATCTACTGAATATTATTTTCTTGTTTAGCGTTAAGTGGAATCTCATGACGAGATATTAATTATGAAAAGGTTATGTAAAAATGTGTATTCTATGTAATTAATTATTAATTTGCGTATTTTGATCTACCTGTTTTTATGACCATGTACTCTGATTAATTTTGCAAATAGTATTCCATTTCTCATAGTGTTACGAATTTTAATGATTTTGGAATAGCTAAACCATTTTCTATATCTTCTATGAATTTTAATATGTTGTCAACCTGTTTTATTTTGTGCAAGATGACAGAGTGGAATAAGATTAGGAGTGTCCCCACTCAATTATTATGGTCTAAAAATTGATTTATGATTAATTAGACGAATGCTAAATTTTGTTGATGTTTTGAGCATATGCATTTCCGCTGTTTCTTTTTTGGGACATTTTCTGAGTCTGTATACGTTACACGAACATCCTCAGACAATGTGGGGCACGTGTAACGCCGGAAATGCATATACTCCTATTTCCATCTATTGTACTATTATTTTTTTTCCTTGTTTTGTTACCTCAAGATATGACATTTCTGTCTCTTTATATATTGTAATTGTTTTACTGTTTGTATATATATATTTATGCACTCATGTCGATGTATAATTGGTTTGTTTCGTAAATATTATTTGTATTTTTACGCTGGGTCTTGCCTAGGGAAAACTGCTATCGAACGATTACGGCGATAGGTCGTGTGAAGAATCAAAGTGTGTAGGATCTTTGGTAGTGTTAACTCTGCCGCGTGGAGCGCGGGCAGGGCAGGGAGAGTCTGGCGGGAGTAGCGAGTGGAGCAGGTGTTGTGTGACGCTCCCGCGAGTTGCCGCGCTTTCGGGGTTTGGCAGCATGTAATTGCGCTCGACTCGCGATGATAGTTTCTGACATGGTGTCGCGGACGGGAAGCATTAGCTGGCGCACATAAAGAGCCCGTTTCGCCTGGTGACCGTGTCGAGAAGAAGGCGCGCCAACATCCAGCTTCTGCAACAGCGACGGCCGACAATGAGTGACTGTCGCCACCTCCTCGATCGACGGCTTCGAACCTTCAATCAACCAACAAGGAAGACTGGAAGCACGTAAAGTTTTAGAACTGTATGGCAGACCTCAGCTTTTAATCTTGTTCCATTTGCCTCGCAAAATTACAGCAACTTAGCATGAACCTTTGTTGCTCATTGTCCCAATTGCATTACCAAGCAAGGTCCCTTCCTTTTCCGGAATGAACCCGAGTGTCGTTGAAATTCAGACGCCAGCATTAAAGTAACATCATTTCACTGCTTTAATCTCAAAGGCATTAATAGCTGGCTACAATATTCAGATTACACAAGCACGAATTAAGAGTGCGAGTTTTGTTAGCATATTTTAGCTTACCTGTGACTGCAGCTCAGCTTGGTACGTACTAAATTTTACTATTGTTAATAGTTCAGAATCATTCAATTCAAGTTCAAAGTAAAATCTCTTGTTACTAAATTGCGTAGAGTCAAGTTGCTTTTGAAATGATTGTTGAGGTAGTCCAAGACTAACCGTATTTTACTGGATTTCGATGTGCTTCAGAAAGAAATCTCACTATTAACTTCAGTCACTAAATTAACTTTCGATTTTCCGGTTTTATTAATTCTTTTGCTAAATTAAGTCAGAGTGTAGCGAAATTTATTACTTCTGACAAACTTTCAGTTTTCACACTACACGTGTCAACCTTCAGTTGCCACGCTTCTAGTGTTAATTATATGTGTAATAACCTTTCTTTTTCAGTTACTATAGTAATTGTCCTTAGGACTGGCGACCGTGATTTCCCCCAAATCTCAAATATCTAATTACCGCTAGTTAATTGTTAACGTAACGGCCGCACATTTACTTCCTTTATTAACTTTACCCCTTTTCAAAATTAATTTCCACCAGTTTCATTTGCATTTTTCCTTTCATTTAGATGTAACCCTTTCCTCCCTCTTTACCGACAGGTTAACTTCGGTGACGATTGCTTTTCCAAAACTCCCATTAGGTACACGCGGTTTCATTTTTCACTGTCATTAAGGTCGGTAAGTGAGGGGGAGGTTACAGACTAACAACAATTACCAAACAACCAGGAAAGTTAAGGGCGGAAACCGAAGATTTACTCATAAAAATACGAGAGATGAAAATTAAAACTTCTTGAGACAAGATAGAATATTCAGAACTGTGTAAATGTGTAAGGAAGGAATATGAAAGCCGATATACAAAAATACAATGAAAACACCATAAAATTAGCGTTAGAGAATAAAAGGAGCTGCAAGAAATCTAAACAAAAGCTTATGATTGGTAAAAACGAAATCATGGCAATGGTCGGTGATAATGGGCGCGTAACGGAAAAGGAAGAAATTCTAAAGCATGCAAAGAATTTCTATAGTAAATTGTATGAAAGAACACATGAAGCACTAGGAAAACCTTACGCAGATGGTGATGAAGTCTCTAAAATCCTCCCCGAAGAAATACGAAAAGCTATAAACGAGATGCAGAACGGCAAAGCAGGGGGTCATGACGGTCTGACAATTGACAACCTGAAGCTTACAGAGGAGGAAACAGAAAAACATCTGGCTGAAGTCTTTACTTCGTGTATACAGAATGGCAGCATCCCAAACTGCTGGAACAAAGCAAACACAATCTTACTATATAAAAAGGGAAGTATTCATGATCTGAAGAACTACCGCCCCAATAGCTTACTTTCTGTTATATGTAAAGTGTTCAGTAAAGTCCTGATAAGTTTCATTAAAATGGTAGTGAAGACTGCACACCCATAGAACAAGCTGGATTCCGCAGTGGTTTCAGTACAACTGATCATATAAACACAATGCGTGAGATAATCAGTCGAGCTAATGAGTATGAAATGCCACTATGCATAGCCTTCATTAACTTCGAAAAAGCCTTTGATTCTGTCAGCCAGACTGCAGTCATACAAGCACTGGCCGAGCGAGGAGTGGAAACAAAATATATCAACATATTGTGCAACATTTATGACACGTCTGTAGTATCTATCAACATAGGGAAAGGAGTAAAGGAGGGTGATCCTATATCCCCGAAGTTATTTCTAGTAGCTCTAGAGATGGCTATTTCCAAAATTATTAGGAACAACAGAGGAATAAAGACAAATTGTAAAAGGCTCAGCAAACTGAGATTTGCTGACGATATAGTGGTCCTAGCTAACTGTAAGATGGAAAGGACGTCCTCTATAAAAGACTTAACAGATCGTTGTCAGGAAGTTGGACTTAATATAAATCACTCTAAAACTAAGGTTATGCGTCATAAGTGGGTAGTTGCAGGACATGTAACACTGAACGGCAACATCCTAAACAATGTTACATAATACGTTTATGTGGGGAAATTAATTGACACAAAAGGGGATTTAAAACCTGAAATTTTTCGTCGAATTAAACTGGGTTGGAGGGCTTACGGAAGGATGCAACAGTTTTCAAATCTAACATGCCAGTCTACTTAAAGAAGACAGTTTTTGATCAGTGTGTCCTGCCGGTTTTAACGTAAGGGTGTGAAACTTGGACTTTAAATGAATTTTTCAAAAGGAAACTTAGAACTACTCAGAGAGCTATGGAAAAGTCAATGTTAGGTCTCACTAAGAAAGATGGACGAACACATTCGAGCAATAACAGGAGTGAAAGATATTATAGAACGGGTTAAGACTCTAAAATGGCAGTGGGCAGGACATATTGCACGAACGAAGGATGTAAGGTGGACAAAATCAGTTTTAGAGTGGAGTCCCAGAGAAAAATGAAGACGACCAGGCAGACCAACTGATCGCTGGGATAAGGAACTCGGGAAAATTGTGGGCTTAAACTGGCAGAAGACAGCAGAGGACAGAGATGCATGGAAAAACCTCTCAAAAATGTATTTAATAACTTAAACAGGCTACATCTTGTATAGATTGAATTAGCTGAACAATAAATAAATTTATGATTATTACTTGTGTTGTCGGTTCTATTCCGGTAAACATGGCCTCATTTAATCACCGATAAAATTCATGTCGTTTGGCACTGTCTCCAGTGTGAATACTGGGTAAACACACGCACACCGTCTCAGACGTGTTCCAGGACATTGACACAAGCAGAAAGTCGCCGTCTGCTGGTGGCAGGACTGCCCTGCACCATTTCAACAGTGTTTCTGTTCCTCAAAATAATACCTGTTTCACACAATGTGCTCAAAACTCTGGCAAACAGGCTATGATCAAAGAGTTAGACGTGTCTGAAAGTGCCGACAGTATTCCTTGACATCAGCAGGAGCACTACCATCGCCGAACAGTGAACACGGCCCGTCCCGCCGGAGTTTCGAGTCCTCCCTCGGGCTTGTGTGTGTGTGCGTGTGTGTGTGTGTGTGTGTGTGTGTTGTTCTTAGGGTAAGTTAGTTTAAGTTAATTTAAGTAGTGTGTAAGTCTAGGGACCGATGACCTCAGCAATTTGGTCCCTTAGGAATTCACACCTATTTTAATATTTAAAATATTTAAACAGTGAACATCCGCCATATCTGCTTATTCTTCATTAACGTATATGAGTCGTATTTCATCCAGTGCGTGAGCAGACACAACTAACCGATACTTCTCTCTGATATACTGTCGGTCCCTCGCAGTTCTCCACTTACATGATACCACTGACAGCTGCGCGTCAACTGTCTAATTTAATACCAGAAAGACATCCAGAGGAAAATGGTTGAAAGCAACAAGTTACGCTGGGTTAGAATAAAACGTCAAAGAGGTTGGTTGGATAAGACACGTAAATGTATATTACATCTGTTCATCTCAGGAACCGTTCGGAATAAAACATACGTCCATAAGAAAGTTTTTTGCTTCAAATGAACGTTGCGGTCATATCACTGAATATTGGCCATTCCTTCTGGGACTCCCTATGTATAGGGCCAAACGGAGCTTTTTAATGTGGATGACATTGGACTCGCATTCTGGAGGACAACGGTTCAAATCCAAGTCCAGCCATCCAGATTTAGGTTTTCCGTGATTTCCCTAAATCGCTCTAGGCGAATGCCGGGATAGTTCCTTTGATAAGTGTATGGCGAATTTCCTTCCCCATCCTTCCTTAATCCGAGCTTGTGCTCCGTCTCTAATAAGCTCGCTCTAATCAGCTCGCTGTTGACAGGACATGAAACTCTAATCATCCTTCTTGCTTTTGCTACTGAGGAAGCTGTAGGTATGGCGAAATGCTGCATCGGCTGGCTACAACCTGCACATGAGTGTGGCAGTTACCTCCGGTCAGGTTCGATAGCGAAAAAAGGCAATATTGTAACTCGTCGGATCACACAACACTTCTACAGTCGGCTACTGTACAGTTTATGTGTCTTTTTCCGCTGTCTTATGTGCCACCAACAGCAATGGCTTTTTGCGAGATACACGACTCCAAATGTCCCTTCCATGGAGTTCCCTTCACAATGCTCATTCGAAAATTGGTGAAGGTAGGCATAACAGTAGCAATTCACGTCGGTTTTGAAACCAGTTGTCATCGATAAGAAGTGCCACTCGTATTTAGTCCGAGGTGGTTGTTCTTCTGCCGTCTAGCTGCACGATTTCTTGTAGACGCGTTGTACATTGCACGTTGACAAATGGGGTAACTTCATTCACTCTGTGGTCATGGGCATGCCCAAACACGACAGTTCCTTTCTGCCATTCTATCACGTCTCCACACCGACCCATAATACTGCTCTAAAGCACTTCAAAAGCACGAGTGTGCTATCTCAAAGGGATGAGTAATATGTTCTTCAGAGAGTCTGCTTTCAAAACGTGTCTGGTTTTCGATCCCATTACAAGCTCGAGGAGTTTATGTAACAGGACTGTTGCATCAGCCCAGTGGTAATTCACTGACGCGCATGTGTCTACATAAGGGAGCGAGCACGGCAAAGCGCTGCGTCTGACACGGTGTGCGTGTGTGACGGTGACGTGTGAGAACTCCTGCTGCCGTGCGCTGCGTTCGTCAACCGTGCGAGCCTCTCTGAGCAACGGGCAAACGTGTGACGCAAGCGGATTTCGTGCTTACGCGACCAAATGGTTGTGAAACACGACAACTGTGTAGACATAACTGAGAAGGGTTGAAAGTAAATGTCACCGCTCCCGGCATTTGCGTGCTAAACAGAGCGAGAAAGACGGGTTTCACACAGGATGCAGTGTAAATTGTGGGAAACAGTTCAGCGCAGACTAAATGCACCTAGCCTATAGTAGTGTTAAAAACAATCACGTGGCGCTCTCTGGTAAAATATGGTCAACTTTATCGCCAATGTCACTCCATTATTTTTCGGGGGCGCAGCCGGGACAGCAATATGAGTTACACTGATGTCTCTACTGCTTCAAAGCGAGGCGATGTCTGAATTAAAACCACTTAACACAATGCCATATTTTTACGAAAGACGGACATTTATGAAATTCCTAGTTAGTCTAGTAAAAGTTGCATACGGTAAAAAGTACGCACTCTTCAAGAACGATGCATCGGAGACCAGCAACACACCCGCCTTCTACAGAACTACGATTCTGAGACGAATAAACACTGTATTTCCATTGGCCACTCTGTGGATTACGAGAAAGTCAATACACTGTCCACATCCTCAACCTGTCGGTGGTCAAGGAGCTGTGGAGATACAATTAACAGACAACGCGATCAACTAAGACGATGGTTTCCAACTCGACAAATCATGCAAACCACTCATTTCATGACTGTACTCTCAGAGGAATTATTGTCCTCAATCTTCACTGCCTGGCATTCCTACACATGCCATCAATTTTAATAATTTACCCACAAAATTGTCCTATCTCTGATGTACGCCTAATTATTCCAGAATATATCATTGTATCAAGTCGTGCTAATTCTCTCATCGACACGCTCTGAAGATGACTATGTGGATGGCAGACAAATTTTTGCAAGAAAAATTTTGCCGTCCCAGATGGAAGCCCGACAGACGACGAAATATTTCATAGTGCAGAAAACCTTCAAGAGACACATCATTTCAATTTTACAATACCACTTACATGACTGACTATAGAACGCAAAAATATTATCTCTTATCCTCTAATCTAGTGCTCCCATTAGTCACAATTAATTATTGTTCCTTCACACATACATACATCTTTACTGTCTACGCTGTTTCGAGTTCTTCATTTCATATAAGGTGTTTCAGATGGTCAATAATTCACACAAGGAAAGTACAGACCAAAAGTACTTAAAAATCTTCAATAAACATGCGTCCGAAAATCAATCGTTACCAAGGAATTGCATTAATTCGAAATGGGAACCAACTGTAAACGCCCCTGGATAGCGGTGTTTATGTCGGTATCTCAAGGTTTGAGATCGACTGTCTGTTTGTTTACGCAAGCGTAACTATCTCCCTTTTCTCCTCCGTGCACTGTGCCGTAACGGCTTCACAATCAGTTACGAACGTGAATGCACCATGGACAGAGCTTACACTAATGAAGAGTACGCTGACATGCAGTTCATGTAAGGCAAAGCGAATGGCATGCCCTTGAGGGTGCACGATTGTATGAAGAAGCTTTTGCTCTCCATAGGCAGCCCGACAGACGTACATTTAGTCGGGGACATCGGCGCCTTAGAGAACCCGGGAGTTTCGCACACCATATATAAGAAGGTCGACTCAGATCCATAACAGCGTATGTTTAGGAAATGGTAATAACTTTGTACACGAACGTCCGAGTGCTTCAAAAAGGAGGATTGCTACCCAAAAGTGTGTTCTGTGTCATAGCAGAGCATGGCTGATTTTACATCGGCAAGTACTCTATCCATATAATCTCCAGCGATTGCAAGCCCTCAACAACGCAGACCTCCCTCCAAGAGAGAATTGCTACCAGTGGATGCAACAACAGTGTACCTTGAATCCCCCGTTTGTAAGCAGAATTTTGTTCACGGATGTGGCTGCATTTACCCGCGATAGTATTTTCAACTACCATAATATCACATTTGGGCCTATGTCAATCCTAATGCAACATGTGTATCACGACATCAGCAACGTTATTCGTTGGTCGTCTGAGCAGAACTGCTCGGAGACCGCATAATTAGCCCACACTTCTTGCCATAGAAAGTAACCAGACAGCATCACATGCGGTTTCTGGCGAGTATACTTCAAAATTTACGTGATGATGTCCCACTAAATCAACGCCATGGTTCATGCATGATGGTGCTCCATAACATTATTATTTACGTGTGCACCAGCTTCTAACTCGACGTATGGTCAACATTTGGTAAGTAGAGGAGGGCCTTTTCCATAGCCTCAAAGGCCTCCAGATTTAAATCCCATGGATTCTGTCTGCGGGGTCATTTCAAAAGCCTGCTCTATGCTACCGAGGTCACCTCTCTTGAGGAATTACGCTTGTGGACTGAAGCAGCCTTCCAACATTTACAGAACTCCTCAGGACTGCCTTAGAGGATTCGCAACTCATTTCATAGACAAGTCCAGTGTTACATTCAGATGAATGGACCACATTTAGAAATCCTAATTTAACGTTTAGAGATACCACGCGTTCTCAGACAATGAAAAACTGCAACAGAAAATGTATTTAGACAACAGCTGAATTATGGACCCATGTTTATTGGAGGTAAAAGTCTGCAGTATGCATGTGTGAATTATTGACCATCACTTCTGACTGAAACACCCTATAATATATATAACTTGAAACATATTTATTGCTTCTTAGATATAGGCTACACTACATAGTAGGTCGATAAGGCAGGCTAATGCTACTGCCACAACTTGCCTGTCATGCAGAGTAGCCTTATGGCAGGGGCTATATATAGGCTATGCCACACCTGCCACAGAGACTACTCTGTGTGACAATCATGTTGTGGCAGTAACATCAGCCTGCCTTATCGACGTACGTTGTAGTATAGCCTTTATCTAAGAATCAACAAATATTTTACAAGCTCCTGATGTGTAGGCTTCCATGTGTGACAAGTATGTTGTGTCAGTAGTATTGGCTTCCTTTGTCAAACTGTTTTGTAGGAGCTATATGTTACAAGAGGTGTGTAAGGTTGTAGTTTTAGATGGATAAAGGAGGGGATGGATAGCGAGACAAGCAAGTAGGTAGAGAGGGAAAGAGGAGTGGATGATCAGAGATAGAGGGCAGGAGTCGATAGACGGACATGGGAGTAGGAGGGGATGAGAAAGAGGGGTTGCTGGAGAGGAGATAGAGGGAGGAGGAGCAGATCAATTGGAAGAAGGGGATGATAATATGGATAGAGAGAAGGGTAGGAGATGGGCAGAGGGACTGAGGCAGGAGCAAATGGAAAAATAGAGATAGGGAACAAAGAGGCAGACAGGGAGAGAAAGATGTAGAAGGAGGATATGGACAGAGAGAGATGAAAATGAGGATTAGATAGAATGGGGAGGGAAGAGAGAACTGAGAGGGTGAGACAGAAAGAGAAAGGGACAGGAACATGTGGACAGAGAGGGGGAGGAGGATATGTTTAGATAGAGGGGATGAATAGATAGACAAAGAGAGGGAGCAGAAGGAAATGTAGAGGCAAAGAGAATTGTAGGAGGATATGGATGGATAGAAGCGGAAGGATGAGACGGTGGGAGAGATTCATGCAAACACTAATTCCTTCAACCACTGCCATACCAGCTCCCTTGGACAGCGTGTATGTTTTATGGGAATAGTATCTAACTGCCTTATCGACCTGCTTTGCAGAGCAATTTACACGTTAGGGGAAAGAAAGGGTTTTATAGGCCCTGATATGGTAGTCTACCATGCATGATGGTCGTGTCGTGTTGGGGTAGTAAGAGCAACCTTATCGACCTCTCTTGGCAGAACAGCTCACATTTCACATGCAAAAAGTCGGTGGTCCTCAGTCCCCTGCAATGTAGCCTGCTTGGCATGAGAGGCATATTCTGGCAGTGGTACTGACGGGCTTTATCGACCAGTTTTGCAGCGTCTATATGTGCAGATGGGCATGGCTGAGAGGAGGTTGAGATGGATACAGGAGGGATGAAATGCGGAGGGAAGCAGAGGATGGACAGAGAGAGGGGATCAGAAGTCAATGGACAGAGAGAGGGGTGAAGGAGTCGAGGGACTGATATAGGGAGAGAAAAAAATGGCTCTGAGCACTATGGGACTTAACACCTATGGTCATCAGTCCCCTAGAACTTAGAACTACTTAAATCTAACCAAGGACATCACACAACACCCAGTCATCACGAGGCAGAGAAAATCCCTTACCCCGCCGGGAATCGCACCCGGGAACCCGGGCGCGGGAAGCGACAACGCTACCGCACGACCACGAGCTGCGGACTAAGGAGAGAAGATGGGACGAGATGTGAGAAGGAAGAGACAGACATGGAGAAGGGAATGAGGACGAGATGGGCAGACAGATAGGTGAGGAGGAGATGAGTAAGAGAGGGCAGCAAGGAGATGAGTGCAAAATATGCGTGCAACATGTATGTGGATGAAGAGGCAGGAAGAGGCCAGTATATGCACGAAAGGTGTCTCTCCTAACAGTCAACAGGTGCATTTTCTCTGGTATTTTTGAGGATATTTTCAGTTTCTTAGGAGAGACACACTATGTACTGGTATATGGAGAATGTTCAGTATTCAGAGATATAACGGGAACTATCATTCAAGGCAAAAACATCCAGTAAACAGGCTCTAAAATGCATACTTCAAGAAGCATGAGCACTTTGTTCAGTAGAAGAGATGTGTTTCAGAACAGCAAAGGTGAACTCATAGCGCCGGCCACGGTGGCCGATCGGTTCTAGGCGCTTCAGTCCGGAACCACACGGCTGCTACGGTCGCTACGGAACTGATGACCTCAGATGTTAAGTCCCATAGTGCTCACACCCATTTGAACCATTTGAACGAAATGAGTTTCTTCCATTGCTCTATTGTCCAGGTTTGTACGGCTTAGATACCACGCTTTTCGCCTATGAGTATTTGCATCAATGATGTGTGGTTTTGGAATTCCAGCTCGCCATGCAGTTCCTTGCTTATCGATATCCCTGGTTTTCTTTTTTCTTTTTTTCCAACATAAATCGCCGCGAGTGCTACATTGAGTTTTGTAGTGACCTTTGCACATGTCGTCCTCTTATTTTTCGTCAGAATCCTCTTCAATAACGGCCTGTCACCATCACTCAACACGCACTTTCGTACACGTTGTGACTTACCTGATGATGTTCCTCCGATTACCCTTATTGCGGAAGAAATCTGCGATAAGGTGCCTCTTGAAACACCAAACACTTCGGTTACGTTGTCTACGGAAGCACCCACCATACGAGCACCAACAATTTCCCCATGTTCGAACTAGTAAGCTCCGACGTAATGCACTCACCACTATACAGACTATTTTTCTGATCACGAGTGACAGTTAGTACGTGTTGAGGCCATTGCGCAGGTGTTGTTCGTGGTCAAATATCAAAGCGCAACCTGTAGGCTTGGCTAGCACCTGCATTTACGTTCGAGCAGGCGTATCTGAGGATTAGCGTTAGGCTGTAATTAGGATTTGTGTACCTCAGATCTCAAGTTCTCTGCACAACACAGCTGAGCGAAATAAGTTCTTTAAATGATGTTGTTGTTTAGTGCGAAGTCTATTGATGTTGCTCAGTCCAAATACTGATCTGATGCAGCTTTTCAGATTTTTCTACCCCGTAAAAGACTGTGCCCCTAAATAAATTTGAACCCTGTTGCTGTGATCAAGCCTTGGGCCCCCTCAAAATTTTTAGACCCTCGCACTTCGACTATTAAACTGACCAATCATTGATTCCTCAGGACGTATCCAATCAATCAGTGCCTTCTTTTACTCAAATTATCTCGTATTGTTATTTTGTTTTGAATTCGATTGAATAGGTTCTCGTTCGTTATCCGATCTGCCACTCTAATTTTCAGATTTCTCCTGTAGCACCATATTTCAAAACCTTCTGTTCACTTCTCGTTGGAAACGTTTACTGTCATCGAGCGAGATGGCACAGTGGTTCGCACACTGAAGCGGCAGTCTGGGGAACGGCAGTGATATCCGCATCCTGCCATCGAGATTTAGGTTTACCGTAAGGTCCCTTGCTCATTCCAGCAAATACCTGGATGGTCTATTTGAAAGTGCGTGGCCGACTTCCCATTCTTGTGACAATCAACTTGTGCTCCATCTGAATGATTTTGATGTCGGCAGGACATTATACTCTAATCATCCCTCTACACTGACGGAAAAAAATCGCAACACCAAAAGATAATAAATGTGAAGTATTGAAATTTCGGAAATTCATTGGCCTAGATAACATATTTAAGCGATTAAAATGCCAGATCACATGTTGATGTAAGCACGAAATAAGCCATTTCAAATATGAAATGCTGGTGGATTAATAACAGGTGTAACCATGAGAATGTTGAATGCAAGCATACAAACGTCCATGCGTTGTGTTGCACTACAGTTTGAGGGATGGAATTTCAAGCCTGTTGTACTTGGTCGGCGTACGGGGACGATTAATGTTGGTTGTGGATGATGCTGGAGTTGTTTTCATGACGTCCCAGATGTACCCGATTGGAAACTGATCTGTTGATCGAACAGGACAAGACAATATGTCAAGGCAACGCTCTGTAGAGCATGTTGAGGTACATCATCAGTATGTGGGTGACCGTTATCCTGTTTGAAAACACGTTCTGGAATGCTGCTAGTGAACAGTACAACGAGTCGAATCACCAGATTTAGGTGCAGTTTTGCAGTCAGGGTGCGAGGGATAACTACGAGAGTGTTCCTGCTGTCACACGTTATCGCACACCAGTCCATAACACCAGGTGTTGGTGCAGTGTCTCTAGCACGCAGACAGCTTGGTCGCAGACGCTTACTTGGCTTCCTTCTAGCCAACGCAAGGCCATCACTGGCACCCAGGCAGAACCGGCTTTCATCAGAAAACAGTTGTCTTGTGACAGCCAGAACGAGAGCACCAGCAGCAGCGAGTACTGTTTGTATAAAGCGTTTATTTTGCATTTTGTTTACGACCTTCCACTAAGGAAGGGATTCTATTTGTGTTTATCTGCTCTGCATAGTAACTAACAGTTCTTGATAAAACTTTACGTAGTTTTCGTGTTAGATTTCTTAGTATTTTCTTGATCGTTTAGAACAGAAAGCGCCCTAAAACCGTCTTTTGTTTGTTTCGCGGCCGTTAGCCACTAGTCACTTGAATCAGCAGTTGTCTTGTGACAGCCAGAGCGAGAGCACCAGCAGCAGCGAGTACTGTTTGTATAAAGCGTTTTTGTACTTATTTGCTGCGCTTAGCTTTTAAATAGTTTTTCTGGGAAAACCTAGCGTAGTTTTCGCGTCTCGTATTTCAGTGAGTGTTTCTTGATTATCAGAGTAGCTCATCAGAAGATTATCTTGGGAATTTGTCACCGTATAGAGTAGGGTAAACATAGTCATGTGTAGGGACTGTGGTTGTTGTGAGCGGACGCAAGGAGAATTGGCCACTCTTCGGGGGCAGGTGGAGGCTTTGTCTGTTAGGCTCATCGAGCTCGAGGCGCAGGCGTCGGCTCGTAGTGGCGTTGGGGCAACTGTGGTGAGACCTATGCCTACTTCGGTGGCCTTGGAATCACATGGAACCCCTGATGTCGCTGCGTCTTCCGGCAGTGAGCATCTTACCGGTCAGCCATCACTCCAGGGTGAATGGCGGACAGTGGTGGGCTCGCGCGTGCCTGGCCGAAAGGCGAAGGTGGGATCTGGCCGCGTGGCAGCTGCCTTACCCCTTTCCAACAGGTACGGGGTGCTTCCTAGTGGTGATGACATCGTTTCCGAGCCACCACAGGATGCCTCGCCTGTTGGGCCAGTGGCCGATTCTCCGGCAAGGTCCCGACAGTCACAGAGGGCGGGCCTATTAGTTATAGGGAGCTCCAACGTTAGGCGGGTTATGGAGCCCCTCAGGAAAATAGCGGGTAGGTCGGGGAAGAATGCCAGTGTGCACTCGGTGTGCTTGCCGGGGGGTCTCGTCCGTAATGTGGAGGAGGCCCTTCCGGCAGCTATTGAACGCACTGGGTGTGACCGGCTGCAGATAGTAGCACATGTCGGAACGAATGACGCCTGCCGCTTGGGTTCTGAGGCCATCCTTGGTTCCTTCCGGCGGCTGGCTGATTTGGTGAAGACAACCAGCATCGCACGCGGAGTGCAAGCTGAGCTTAATATCTGCAGCATAGTGCCCAGAGTCGATCGCGGTCCTCTGGTTTGGAGCCGTGTGGAGGGTCTAAACCAGAGGCTCAGACGACTCTGCGACTATAATGGTTGCAAATTCATCGACCTCCGTTATTGGGTGGAGAACTGTAGGGCCCCCCTAGACAGGTCAGGCGTGCACTACACACCGGAAGCAGCTACTAGGGTAGCAGAGTACGTGTGGCGTGCACACGGGGGTTTTTTAGGTTAGAGGGACCCCCCCTTGGGCGAAACGATAAAATACCTGACGGCTTACCAGAGAGGACATTATCATCGTTGATAAAGAACGTCCGTCCTCAGAGACCGAAAACAGGAAAAGTTAACGTAATATTGGTAAACTGCAGGAGTATCCAGGGCAAGGTTCCTGAATTAGTATCTCTTATTGAAGGAAATAGTGCGCATATAGTATTAGGAACGGAAAGTTGGTTAAAACCTGAAGTGAACAGTAACGAAATCCTAGACACAGAATGGAATATATACCGCAAGGATAGGATAAACGCCAATGGTGGAGGAGTATTTATAACAGTAAAGAATTCAATAATATCCAGTGAAGTTATTAGCGAATGCGAATGTGAAATAATCTGGGTTAAGCTAAGTATCAAAGGTGGGTCAGATATGATAGTCGGATGCTTCTATAGACCACCTGCATCAGCAACCGTAGTAGTTGAGCGCCTCAGAGAGAACCTGCAGAACGTCGTGAAGAAGTTTCGTGATCATACTATTGTAATAGGGGGAGACTTCAATCTGCCAGGTATAGAATGGGATAGTCACACAATCAGAACTGGAGCCAGGGACAGAGACTCTTGTGACATTATCCTGACTGCCTTGTCCGAGAATTACTTCGAGCAGATAGTTAGAGAACCAACTCGTGAAGCTAACGTTTTAGACCTCATAGCAACAAATAGACCGGAACTTTTCGACTCCGTGAATGTAGAAGAGGGTATCAGTGATCATAAGTCAGTGGTTGCATCAATGACTACAAGTGTAATAAGAAATGCCAAGAAAGGAAGGAAAATATATTTGCTTAACAAGAGTGATAGGGCACAAATCGCAGAATATCTGAGTGACCACCATCAAACGTTCATTTCTGAGGAAGAGGATGTGGAACAAAAATGGAAAAAATTCAGAAACATCGTCCACTACGCCTTAGATAAGCTCGTACCGACTAAGGTCCAAAGCGAGGGGAAAGATCCACCGTGGTATAACAATCATGTACGAAAGGTACTACGGAAACAAAGAAAGCTTCATCATAGGTTTAAGAGTAGTCGAATCATAGCTGATAAGGAAAAGCTGAACGAAGCGAAAAAGAGCGTAAAGAGAGCAATGAGAGAAGCATTCAACGAATTCGAACATAAAACATTGGCAAACAATCTAAACAAGAACCCTAAAAAGTTTTGGTCATATGTAAAATCGGTAAGCGGATCTAAATCCCCTATTCAGTCACTCGTTGACCACGATGGCACCGAAACAGAGGACGACCGAAGAAAGGCAGAAATACTGAATTCAGTGTTCCGAAACTGTTTCACTGCGGAAAATCGTAACACGGTCCCTGACTTCAGCCGTCGCACGGACGCCAAAATGGAAAATATTGAAATAAACGATATCGGAATTGAAAAACAACTGCTATCACTTAGTAGCGGAAAAGCATCCGGACCAGACGAGATACCCTTAAGATTCTACAGTGATTATGCTAAAGAACTTGCCCCCTTTCTATCAGCAATTTATCGTAGATCGCTGGAAGAACGTAAAGTACCTAGCGACTGGAAGAAAGCGCAGGTCGTTCCCATTTTCAAGAAGGGTCATAAATCAGATGCGAATAATTATAGGCCTATTTCGCTTACGTCAATCTGTTGTAGAATAATGGAACATGTTTTGTGTTCTCGTATTATGACGTTCTTAGATAATACAAATCTCCTTCATCATAACCAACATGGATTCCGCAAACAGAGATCATGTGAAACTCAGCTCGCCCTATTTGTCCAAGAAATTCACAGTGCCGTAGACACTGGCGAGCAGATTGATGCCGTATTCCTGGACTTCAGGAAGGCATTTGATACGGTTCCGCACTTACGTTTAGTGAAAAAAATACGAGCTTACGGAATATCGGACCAGGTTTGTGATTGGATTCAGGATTTCCTAGAAGAAAGAACACAACATGTCATTCTTAACGGTTCAAAATCTGCAGATGTAGAGGTAATTTCGGGAGTACCGCAAGGAAGCGTGATAGGACCTTTATTGTTTACAATATACATAAATGACTTAGTTGACAACATCGGTAGCTCCGTGAGGCTATTTGCAGATGACACGGTTGTCTACAAGAAAGTAGCAACATCAGAAGACTCGTACGTACTCCAGGAAGACCTGCAGAGGATTAATGCATGGTGCGACAGCTGGCAGCTTTCCCTAAACGTAGATAAATGTAATATAATGCGCATACATAGGGGCAGAAATCCATTCCAGTACGATTATGCCATAGGTGGTAAATCATTGGAAGCGGTAACGACCGTCAAATACTTAGGAGTTACTATCCGGAGCGATCTGAAGTGGAATGATCACATAAAACAAATAGTGGGAAAAGCAGGCGCCAGGTTGAGATTCATAGGAAGAATTCTAAGAAAATGTGACTCATCGACGAAAGAAGTAGCTTACAAAACGCTTGTTCGTCCGATTCCTGAGTATTGCTCATCAGTATGGGACCCTTACCAGGTTGGATTAATAGAAGAGATAGACATGATCCAGCGAAAAGCAGCGCGATTCGTCATGGGGACATTTAGTCAGCGCGAGAGCGTTACGGAGATGCTGAACAAGCTCCAGTGGCGGACACTTCAAGAAAGGCGTTACGCAATACGGAGAGATTTATTATCGAAATTACGAGAGAGCACATTCCGGGAAGAGATGGGCAACATATTACTACCGCCCACATATATCTCGCGTAATGATCACAACGAAAAGATCCGAGAAATTAGAGCAAATACGGAGACTTACAAGCAGTCGTTCTTCCCACGCACAATTCGTGAATGGAACAGGGAAGCGGGGATCAGATAGTGGTACAATAAGTACCCTCCGCCACACACCGTAAGGTGGCTCGCGGAGTATAGATGTAGATGTAGATGTAGATAACGGACTTCCACCATGTCCTCCAGTGAACCCTCGCTTGACTCAACTGATGTCACAAATAGTGGTTGTTTGGGGCGTCTTGCTTGGACCTGGCCTTGAGGTAACCGGTTTGTAACTGTGCGTTGGGACGCTGTGGTGCCAACTGCTGCTCAGATTTCTGCTGCAGATGAAATATGATGCGCCACAGCCATACGCTGAACACTATGGTCCTCCCTCTCGCTAGTGCAACGTGGCCGTCCGGAGCCGGGTCTTCCTGTGACCGTACATTCCCGTGAACATCGCTGCCAGCAGACATGTACAGTAGTTACATTCCTGCCAAGGCTTTCTGAAGTGTCCCAGTAGGAACGTCCAGCTTCTCGCAGCCCTGTTAGACGACCTCGTTCAAACTCACATCAGTGGCGTCTTTTACCTTAAAGGCGTTCTTGACTAACATAAATTCCCAACGACTACACCCAAAAGTAACTAATGCTCATGACCATTGCAACTTATACTTAAAGCAAAATCTGATTTTCATCTTCATACTGGCACTACCCTCACTCTTCTTATGCGAGTAGCGTGGAATTCGAATATGCATCATCTTTCAGATGTAAAAACACGCCTACCAACTTTCTTATATGTCGTTCAACATCTTCTTGGTAGAGGGAATTTTTTTTTGTTAGTGTAATAGTTTATCTTAAAAATTCACAGCCGCACAAGAGTACACTGTAGGCAAATATCCTCAGAAAGTTTTGCTAACTCTTACATTTACATTCGATGTTAAAAAATGCCTCTTTTTCAGACACACATTTTTTTGCTATTGCCATCCTGTTTAGTTCTGCCGTCATCAGTAATTTGTCTCCATACATTAAAACTCGTTTACTACTTTCAGTGTCTCAGTACCTATTCTCATTTCGTCATCAGCGTCTGATTTTATTCGGCTTAATTCCATTATCAACGTTTTACCTTTTTGCAGATCAACTTATTTTCAAGATACTGTCAGTCCGTTCAACTTGTGCAATTCTTTGACAGAATTAGGATGTTATTGGTAAATCTCATGGATTTACTTTATTTTCCCTGAAATGTGTTTCATTTTTCAAATTTCTCACTGGTTTCCTTCACAGCTTCCGCAGCCTACACACTGCATAATATCTGGGATAGGCCGCAATTTATGTAATGTAAATTTCAATAGTGGATAAAGTGTATTATTACTATGACAGAGGCGTCAAAGAAAATTAAAAGTTTATCCCTGTAATCAGTAATACCTTGACGTCGCAACAAGCATCCTCTCACAATGAATACGCATTATCTGGTAGTGCTTAAATGTGAGGGCTGAGATGTACGACGCAGACATTCTCAAGTCGCCTCTCATTTAACCATCTTCTTGTGTTTTTCGATTATAATGCAAAATTAAGAAAGATGTTGTTAGAATAAACTGTGTGGGAATTTCATGAGGTTCCATGTGAAGAAATCTAAAGCACAATCTGCATTTTGATCCAGATGTAACAAACTCAGTCAGATGAAAGACAGTCAACGAACAGTCGAGGAATATTAAACAGAAACCTACCTGCTTCGCCACGATAATTACTGCTTTAATTTAAATAGGATATGTATGTATTTCCCCCCATGAACCATGGACCTTGCCGTTGGTGGGGAGGCTTGCGTGCCCCAGCGATACAGATAGCCGTACCGTAGGTGCAACCACAACGGAGGGGTATCTGCTGAGAGGCCAGACAAACGTGTGGTTCCTGAAGAGGGGCAGCAGCCTTTTCAGTAGTTGCAAGGGCAACAGTCTGGATGATTGACTGATCTGGCCTTGTAACAATAACCAAAACGGCCTTGCTGTGCTGGTACTGCGAACGGCTGAAAGCAAGGGGAAACTACAGCCGTAATTTTTCCCGAGGGCATGCAGCTTTACTGTATGATTACATGATGATGGCGTCCTCTTGGGTAAAATACTCCGGAGGTAAAATATTCCGGAGGTAAAATAGTCCCCCATTCGGATCTCCGGGCGGGGACTACTCAAGAGGATGTCGTTATCAGGAGAAAGAAAACTGGCGTTCTACGGATCGGAGCGTGGAATGTCAGATCCCTTAATCGGGCAGGTAGGTTAGGAAATTTAAAAAGGGAAATAGATAGGTTGAAGTTAGATATAGTGGGAATTAGTGAAGTTCGGTGGCAGGAGGAACAAGACTTCTGGTCAGGTGAGTACAGGGTTATAAACACAAAATCCAATAGGGGTAATGCAGGAGTAGGTTTAATAATGAATAGGAAAATAGGAATGCGGGTAAGCTACTACAAACAGCATAGTGAACGCATTATTGTGGCCAAGATAGATACGAAGCCCACGCCTACTACAGTAGTACAAGTTTATATGCCAACTAGCTCTGCAGATGACGAAGAAATTGAAGAAATGTATGATGAAATAAAAGAAATTATTCAGATTGTGAAGGGAGACGAAAATTTAATAGTCATTGGTGACTGGAATTCGAGTGTAGGAAAAGGGAGAGAAGGAAACATAGTAGGTGAATATGGATTGGGGGACAGAAATGAAAGAGGAAGCCGCCTGGTCGAATTTTGCACAGAGCACAACTTAATCATAACTAACACTTGGTTTAAGAATCATGAAAGAAGGTTGTATACATGGAAGAACCCTGGAGATACTAAAAGGTATCAGATAGATTATATAATGGTACGACAGAGATTTAGGAACCAGGTTAAAAATTGTAAGACATTTCCAGGGGCAGATGTGGACTCTGACCACAATCTATTGGTTATGACATGTAGATTAAAACTGAAGAAACTGCAAAAAGGTGGAAATTTAAGGAGATGAGACCTGGATAAACTAAAAGAACCAGAGGTTGTACAGAGATTCAGGGAGAGTATAAGGGAGCAATTGACAGGAATGGGGGAAATAAATACAGTAGAAGAAGAATGGGTAGCTTTGAGGGATGAAGTAGTGAAGGCAGCAGAGGATCAAGTAGGTAAAAAGACGAGGGCTAGTAGAAATCCTTGGGTAACAGAAGAAATATTGAATTTAATTGATGAAAGGAGAAAATATAAAAATGCAGTAAGTGAAACAGGCAAAAAGAAATACAAACGTCTCAAAAATGAGATCGACAGGAAGTGCAAAATGGCTAAGCAGGGATGGCTAGAGGACAAATGTAAGGATGTAGAGGCCTATCTCACTAGGGGTAAGATAGATACCGCCTACAGGAAAATTAAAGAGACCTTTGGAGATAAGAGAACGACTTGTATGAATATCAAGAGCTCAGATGGAAACCCAGTTCTAAGCAAAGAAGGGAAAGCAGAAAGGTGGAAGGAGTATATAGAGGGTCTATACAAGGGCGATGTACTTGAGGACAATATTATGGAAATGGAAGAGGATGTAGATGAAGATGAAATGGGAGATATGATACTGCGTGAAGAGTTTGACAGAGCACTGAAAGACCTGAGGCGAAACAAGGCCCCGGAGTAGACAATATTCCATTGGAACTACTGACGACCGTGGGAGAGCCAGTCCTGACAAAACTCTACCATCTGGTGAGCAAGATGTATGAAACAGGCGAAATACCCTCAGACTTCAAGAAGAATATAATAATTCCAATCCCAAAGAAAGCAGGTGTTGACAGATGTGAAAATTACCGAACTATCAGCTTAATAAGTCACAGCTGCAAAATACTAACACGAATTCTTTACAGACGAATGGAAAAACTAGTAGAAGCCAACCTCGGGGAAGATCAGTTTGAATTCCGTAGAAACACTGGAACACGTGAGGCAATACTGACCTTACAACTTATCTTAGAAGAAAGATTAAGGAAAGGCAAACCTACGTTTCTAGCATTTGTAGACTTAGAGAAAGCTTTTGACAATGTTGACTGGAATACTCTCTTTCAAATTCTAAAGGTGGAAGGGGTAAAATACAGGGAGCGAAAGGCTATTTACAATTTGTACAGAAACCAGATGGCAGTTATAAGAGTCGAGGGACATGAAAGGGAAGCAGTGGTTGGGAAGGGAGTAAGACAGGGTTGTAGCCTCTCCCCGATGTTGTTCAATCTGTATATTGAGCAAGCAGTAAAGGAAACTAAAGAAAAATTCGGAGTAGGTATTAAAATTCATGGAGAAGAAATAAAAACTTTGAGGTTCGCCGATGACATTGTAATTCTGTCAGAGACAGCAAAGGACTTGGAAGAGCAGTTGAATGGAATGGACAGTGTCTTGAAAGGGGGATATAAGATGAACATCAACAAAAGCAAAACAAGGATAATGGAATGTAGTCTAATTGAGTCGGGTGATGCTGAGGGAATTAGATTAGGAAATGAGGCACTTAAAGTAGTAAAGGAGTTTTGCTATTTGGGGAGCAAAATAACTGATGATGGTCGAAGTAGAGAGGATATAAAATGTAGGCTGGCAATGGCAAGGAAAGCGTCTCTGAAGAAGAGAAATTTGTTAACATCCAGTATTGATTTAAGTGTCAGGAAGTCATTTCTGAAAGTATTCGTATGGAGTGTAGCCATGTATGGAAGTGAAACATGGACGATAAATAGTTTGGACAAGAAGAGAATAGAAGCTTTTGAAATGTGGTGCTACAGAAGAATGCTGAAGATTAGATGGGTAGATCACATAACTAATGAGGAAGTATTGAATAGGATTGGGTAGAAGAGAAGTTTGTGGCACAACTTGACCAGAAGAAGGGATCGGTTGGTAGGACATGTTCTGAGGCATCAAGGGATCACCAATTTAGTATTGGAGGCCAGCGTGGAGGGTAAAAATCGTAGAGGGAGACCAAGAGATGAATACACTAAGCAGATTCAGAAGGATGTAGGTTGTAGTAGGTACTGGGAGATGAAAAAGCTTGCACAGGATAGAGTAGCATGGAGAGCTGCATCAAACCAGTCTCAGGACTGAAGACCACAACAACAACAACAACATGTATGTATTTATGAAAAGAGAGAGTAAAGTAAGAGGCCGCACTCTTCCAACACGACTCCATCTGCTTAAGCACAGCGTCATCTCTCTAAGTGCAAATGAAGGGATGGGATTAAAAGCCCTGGTGAAATATTTGGACTGCATATAATGTGACGTCTGACGAGACATAAATGTGCGGTCCGAGATATGACTGTCTCCTACCAGAGCGAAACGAACCGTTTCCCTGGATATTACAGCAAGACAGAGAACTGAGTGCGGTAATAGATGATGAGAGTACCGTACAAAATATCCTTATTTATAATTACAAGTACAATGAAGCAGTCAGAAAGGAATACAAACGTCTCAAAAATGAGATCGACAGGAAGTGCAAAATGGCTAAGCAGTGATGCCTAGAGGACAAATGCAAGGATGTAGAGGCTTATCTCACTAGGAGTAACATAGATACTGCCTACAGGAAAATTAAAGAGACCTTTGGAGAAAAGAGAACCACGTGTATGAATATCAAGAGCTAGGTGGAAACCCAGTTCTAAGCAAAGAAGGGAAAGCAGAAAGGTGGAAGGAGTATATAGAGGGTATATACAAGGGCGATGTACTTGAGGGCAATATTATGGAACTGGAAGAGGATGTAGACGAAGATAAGCGTGAAGAGTTTGACAGAGCTCTCAAAGACCTAAGTCGAAACAAGGCCCCGGGAGTAGACAACATTCAATTAGAACTACTGACGGCCTTGGGAGAGCCAGCCCTGACAAGACTCTGCCACCTGGTGAGCAAGATGTATGAGACAGGTGAAAATTCATCGTCACAACGGGTGAGATTATGTATAAAAATCAGCAAAACAGTCGCTATAGTTTTAGTGCTCAACAGAAATTCTCCAACATTCCACCTAATGATTGGAAACAAAGATACAGAGAGATTGTGGACACCATCCAGTAGGCTATGTTTCTTCAGATAATAATGTTTACTATGGGTTCAAAGGAAAATAAATAGAACATCCAAATTCTACCATGCAGATAGCCAGCTACTTTAGGGTAAATATTTGAACAGTCCTACCACATTAACGTAGAAAACTTCACACCCCAGTTACTGATTAGTTAATTAGTTACATGTTCCGTAGATCATCTGAACGATTCTTTTACCGAAATGATGTGGAATAAGTCGTTTTACAGGATATGTACACATTATTAGTGATAACATTAATGAACACATTATCATTTTATTCCTACTCCTGTAACTACACTTATAATCAGTTTTTTAATGGCTATCAATGTTTTGAGTTGAAATTCATGAATGAAATAGAAGGAGCTGTCCAGGAGAAATTATTTGAAATTAGACTTGCATTGCTGCACTACCTGTAAGACATTCATTCTTATTGGTAAAGCGATCAAATAACTTTATTGCTGATTTCTGAACTCCTCTGACAACCAGTTGTAGCTTTAACATTGGACAATAAAGGTCATTTTCCGTCTAGTCCTGCAGATATGTACATCAAGGTCCTTCTCAAATTCTTATGGATTATTTGCGACGAATTTTATTAGTGAAAGTTTGTATTGTTACGGCGAAGTTAAAATGCCTATCTCCTTGAAGAAGTGCCTCTACATGACGTCCGTAGTTGAACACCACATATTATTCTTACTAATCGCCTTTGTGGAATCAACACTTTCTTTTTAAGTGTTGTGGTACAACAGAAAATTAATCTGTACGCCATTATTGAGTGGAAACATACAGAGATGTCAGGAGATTAGCAATTATACAAAGAGCAAAAATAGCTGAACTTAACTGTTTGAAAAGCTCAATAATTTCTCTCTTCAGTTCAACTTTTCAAATGGTTCAAATGACTCTGAGCACTATGAGACTTAACATCTGAGGTCATCAGTCCCTTACAACTTAGAACTACTTAAACCTAACTAACCTAAGGACATCACACATATCCATGCCCGAGGCAGGTTTCGAACCTGTGACCGTAGCGGTCGCGCAGTTCCATACTGTAACGCCTAGAACCAGTAGGCCACTTCGGCCGGCAGTTCAAGTTATCATCAATTTCTTTCTTTCTTTCTTTCTTTCATTGGTGCCTTATCCCACGGTTTCACAGGGTCGGCATGGTTAGGAACGGATTTGGCAAGGTTAGTTTAAGGGGTGGCCGGATGCCCTTCCTGCCGCCACCCTGTACCCCCAGGTACGTAAGTTGTGTACCCCAGCTGTCTGCTTCTAGTGTAGTCCATGGAATAATGCGAACGCGTTCAGACGTCTGTGAGTCTTGTAACTGAGGTGGAACGTGGGTACCAGCCCGGTATTCACCTAGTGGGATGTGGAAAACCGCCTATAATCCACATCCAGGCTGGCCAGTATACCGGTCGACGCCGGTAATCAGCTGGGCGCATTCGATGCGGGGCCGGCGCGACTACCCGACTCCAGGAAGCAGCGCATTAGCGCTCTCGGCTAACCCAGCGGGTCTTCAAGTTTTCATCAATATGTACACCCAAAAATTTGGAGCATTCTACCCTGCTTATCGACTCTAGCTCATGTGCTACGCAGACTGTTGGTATGACGGTATTTATTGCACAGAATTGAATGTAGTGTGGTATTTTTTTATTCCAAATTTAGGGAGAGTCCGTTTTCCGAGAATCACTTAATAATACCTTGGGAAATATCTTTTACTAAGTCTGTCAGTTGCTTTCTCTCTAAAGAGTTTTATGGTAACACTAGTACCGTCTGCAAAATGTAACAATTTTGCTTCTTGAATGTTAAGTGGAAGGTCATTCAAATTTGTAAGTAATAGGAGTGGAACCAAAATTGAAACTTATGGGTCTCACTTTGTGATTCTTACTCAATCACTAAAATTCTCTATCTTTCCAACATTTTCTGAATTACTTATCACAACAGTTTACATTCTTTTTGTCAAGTGTGATTTAGAGCAGCTCTGACTTTTTCTAAGAGAATATCACGATCTACATAATCTAAGGCCTTGGTGAGTTCACAAGCGTACTAACTAGCTTGTATTGTTTGATGAATGAATGTATACATAGCACTGTCAGTCGAGCAACCTTTCTGGAATCCAAACTGTGATATAAGTGTGTTGTTTTCAGTTAACTGTGCGACTACTCTTTGAGAATAATACTTTTTAGACAATTTGGAAAAATATGTCAGTGAGGAAATTAGACTTAATTGTTTAAGTCCCCGTTATTGCGTAGAAGAGTCAACGTTGGCGAATATAACATCTAGGATTGGAAATTGAACGAACGTAGTAATAGGAGTCATATGTAGCTAATCGTTCCCCACACAACCCTTTGAGCATACATCGATTAAAGTGCTCTTGGGAAGAGACCAAGAGCAGTATCTCAAGACAAGTGGCAGAGGGAGATCCCATGAATTCCAAAACAATAGCATTGAAACTTCTAAAAATTTGTGTATAGATATAATATTTTGAGGGTGCTCAGAAAGAACCTTACCTGACTTGCTGGAGCGGAGAAATGTGTTGATGAAAGAGCACCTAGCAAAATGTAATGATGGTTAAGTACAAAGCAGACAATTTCATATTAGCGTTAATTTCAATAAATTCTTGGAAATAAAAGTATGAGAGCTATTTTGTCAAGTAATTATGTTATTGGAGTACCGTGGCTGTTGTGTTTGCAGCGTGCAGCAGCAACCAGCCACAAATTCGTGTTGGTTAGCTTTACTGAAATAGCATCGTTATAGCATTCGAATTTTAACAGTCATCGCTGGGCGGATATGCATGCTTTCATAAAAACGTATCGACATTAACGGGTAAGGTTAACGAAATAAAAACCACGTAAAATATAACAGTTAAATTTTCGCTTCCATTTCAAACAAACTGCTGCTTGAGGTGTCTGGGAGAATCAACATTTGCTTTAAAAAATTCGATACAGATGACAGCTTTTCCACGGGTAATCAACTGCGTTGGGTTTCTCTATCCACAATTTTTTACACAGCAGCCACAAAATGTTCCCAACACCGCAGAGCTTTAACACACAGGAGCCACTGCAATTACAACTGTGCGGTTTGCGGTGACAGCTGTACAAATTCATCTTATTACACCAGTACGATTGCAATTGCGCCACCAGTGTTGTCCGCAGAACGTCCAGGCGGTGCTCATTTTCGCTGAAAGATTTATACGAAGGTCAGTACCGCCAGAGGAACACATGTATTACGATTGTATTCATTACCAACGCATCATTTACACGGTCTACAAACACACCTTATTTGTAGATTATCAACAGAGGTTGTTACGTATAAGTCCTTGTCCGACAGAATTATCATTTTATATACACTGAGGTGACAAAAACCATGAGATAATGGTATGTACATATATCGACGGCTATAGTATCGCGTACACGAGGTATAAAAGGGCAGCGCTCGGCGGAGCTGTTATTTGTGCTCAGGTGATTCAAGTTAAAAGGTTTCCGACGGGATTATGGCCGCACGACGAAAGTAACAGACTTTGAATGCGGACTGATAGTTGAAGTGACGCCTGGGACATTTCATTTCGGTTATCGTTAGGGAATTCGGTATTCCCAGATCCACAGTGTCACGAGTGGGCCGATGATACCACCTGTCAGACATTACCTCTCACGGCCGACAACGCAGTGGCCTACGGCTTTCACTTAATGACCGAGAGCAACGGCGTCTGCGTAGAGTTGTCAGTGTTGACTGACAAGCAACACTGCGTGAAATAACCAGAGAAATCAGTGTGGGACACGCGATGAACGTATCCGTTATGACAGTGTGGCGAAATCTGGCGCTAATGGGCTAGAGCAGCAGACGACCGACGCGAGTGCCTTTGCCAGCAGCAAGACATCAACTGCAGCACCTATTCAGGACTCGTGATCATATCGGTTGGACCCTAGACGAACGGAAACCGTGGACTGGTCAGATGAGTTCCGATTTCAGTTGGTGAGAGCTGATCGTAAGGTTCGAGCTTAGGGCAGACCCCACGGAGCCATATACCCAAGTTGTCAACAGGGGACTGTGGAAGTTGGTGGTGGCTCCACAATGGAGTGGGCTCTGCTTGCATAGGATGGACCATGTCTCTTGATCCCACTGAACCGATCGTTGACGGAAAATGGATATGTGCGGCTACTTGGAGACCATTTGCAGCCGTTCAAGTACTTCACGTTCCCAAACAACAATGTGATTTTTATGAATGGCAATGAGCTATATCGCTGCGCAACAGTTGTTCGCGATTTGTTTGAAGAACATTCTGGAGAATTCGAGCGAACATTATGGCCATTCAAACCGCCCGACATGAGTTCCATCGAACATTTATCGGATATAATCGAGAGGTCAGTTCGTGCACAAAATCCTGTACCGGCACACTTTCGCACTTGTTGAGCCAATGCCACGTCGAGTTACCGCTTCAGGCCGGCAAAATGAGGTCCGACATGACAGCAGGAAGTTCCCCGTGACTTCTGTCACTTCAGTTTAGTCTATTGTCATATGCCTATGTTCCCAGGCATTTGCTGTAAGAAACAGTTTCAAAAACCTCATATAGGACATTAATTTTCCAAAAATATTTAATCACACAGACGTACTGAGATACTAAGTATCATACGGCTTACGTTCTTCTGGAAGGTTGCTGATACTCATCACTGTCGTCAATATACTTCGTAATTTCTATGGTCATCAAAGCTGTATTTCAGACCAGAATCGCTTCTTTCTTTCCTCCATTCCTTCCTATCTGACTTTGGTTGGTTAATGAGAAAAATGCCAAGGTATACGGTTGCTACGAGTCCACTTTCAACTATTCCAACTGAATTCTCTGGCTAAGACAATTCAAAGGTCTGAGGCAGATAAACCTGTACCACATGTTATAAAAACATACTTAGTAAAGACATGCAATGCTGAAACCAATCTTAGAATTGAGAATAGCATTCTTTAAAATAAATACTGGATCTTGCATCTTCGAAAGGCATCTTGATTTAAACAGTGGTCTATTATAATAGCAGGTATTTACTGTGTAATACAGAAATACCACGAAGTAAAGTAGATCCGACATCCTGTCGCTTCATCTAGATATTTGGATACATCGGAATGTAAGGGAGAAACTCCACATAGAAATAGTCTTGATTAATGGAAATCCAGATGACGAGTGCAAGACGCAGTGTAAGGGAGGAAGGAGGCTCTACTTTAAAATTACGAGAAAGAAAAGACAAAGGAGAAGTTATTCTACGGGTAGCGCCTCCAACTGTTAATCCGAAACCTACGGGTCGCGGATTCTGTCCCGTTCGCCATTAAGATACTGAGTAAAAAATTATCGACAGTGGCTACCGAAGGCTTCCTGTCTGTGGAATCATCCATATTCTGCCAACAAGGGAATTTCTGTTTATCTCTACGGAACGAAGTTACAAGTTTCAACAGGTCGTAAACTATTGATCGCTAGCAGACCCGGGTGGCCGTGCGGTTCTAGGCGCTACAGTCTGGAGCCGAGCTACCGCTACGGTCGCAGGTTCGAATCCTGCCTCGGGCATGGATGTGTGTGATGTCCTTAGGTTAGTTAGGTTTAATTAGTTCTAAGTTCTAGGCGACTGATGACCTCAGATGTTAAGTCCCATAGTGCTCAGAGCCATTTGAACCATTTTGTTGATCGCTGTTTTTGGTTTTCTGAAGAAATCAGCGCATAATTTTGAACAGCGCGTTCTATTTGTAAGCAATCGTAATCGTTCCTAACATTACAGTCCAACCTGCCTGCTAATTCGCATGCCCTGTTTTGGGTATCGTGTGAGTCAGCTCTAAACTCTGATGCCCAGAAAACGCAATATATTTAGATGATTGAGAAAATACACAATACGATAGAATGCTTCCTCCCAAGGACAGAACAGGTTGCACGGGCGGATGTAACACATATTGTTTGTCTGCGTTATGTCTGAAAGTCTTCCAGTCGGTTACCAACCTCTATCAACAGCTTTCATTTGTTTATGCAACTGTCTAACGAGACTGGTATGTGCCGATAATGGTAATGATAATCTGAAAATATAAAGGCAATAACACTGCAACTATTACTTGAAGCAAATTGGTGCCTTAGCAACTGCATCTCCAGCTACATTACATGACTGTTCTGGAAGCCACACTTAACCGCTTTGAAGGTACATAGAACCACATTCATACTGTTTTTCAACCGTTACACTCTCGAAAAGATTTATGTGATTTATTGCTTCAAAGAAATTTGACGGAATTGTGATAGTAATCGCGTCGAGGATCTTACACTTTCTATTGTTCATTATGAAATGCCACTTCTCGCACTATACAGATACCTTTCGTCAACAGTTATGATATTCGTTGTCATCTACTCATGAATTTACTAAACGGTAAACAACAGCGTAATAACAAGTCACTCTATGAGTACAGTTCAGATTCTTTCCTAAATCATTTATACAAGTAGAATGGTAATGTACTGTCTGACTCACTTTGTTTATATTGTGGCGTATTATTACTTAAGTTATTGACCTTCGCCTAGGTCATGGAAATTTCGATAAAGTCATCAAGCCAATTCCCCTTTTTCCGGAGACTTAATGAATGTATGGTCACAAGGAGTCACCCATTTTGAAGACATCGTCAAGATGGAGAAAACTTCAAAATTGTAAGAAATTTTAAATGTTAGCAGCAATTATCCAAACGATCAGAATTATTTGTCGTAAGTACGTCTCACACATCTCTCTCCTCTACCCCAATCATATCCTTCATCTGTTTTAGCCGTAATTATAATGAAAGTGCCAATTAAATAGAAAACTACCCAAATGGCCCAAATTATTTATCAAGAAATACATCTGACACCTTTCTCTCCTCTCTTCCAATCAGAGACTACTATTTTAGACATCATTAAAATAAAAGAGTCATTTTCGATATAGCCACATCCGAGCTGAACTCAAATTATCCGAACGATCTGAATTATTTGTCAAAAAATACGTCACGCATGTTCCTCCCTGTCCTCCAATCAGATCCTAGTATTTTAGCTATTGTTAAAATGAAAGAGCCAATTACAATGTAGCCCAATATGGGATATGCTCAAAAATACTCAAGCGACCTGAATTATTGACAAAAAAAGCCAGACACTTTTTCAGTAGCATCTAAATTGCAGAAAATGACAAAAATGTTCTTAACTATGTTTTCATTCTTATCTTCAAGAAATCGTTTATGACCTCTCCTACCAGTTACAACGGTTCAACTTATTGAAAGCTATACATCATTCGCTTTGGATTATTAGAATGCGTACAAAAAGTTATCTCCATAAACAGTTACAACCATTGTTCGTTTATGCAATATAATTAACATGTGGTACTCCAAGAAAAAAAAGAACGACGTGCCGTACCACGAAGGAGTAATGTTGATCAGTCACAAATTGATATTAATACAGGTATCAACATAAAATGCCGAATTCTAAACATAGGCGGCCGATGTGTGAATATGTGACGCTACAGCGCAATTTCACCGCGCAGCTGGCAAGGGGAGTAACAGAGGACCTGTCGATACCAGGGCATATAATCTTTGTGAATCACAGCCCGTTACTCGGTTGAATAGTAACTAAGACTCACGGCTTGCTGAACATAACATAGAAAATCCTCTCAATGATCATTCTGAAAAAACGTAAACCTTACGCAGAAAACATTATTCAAGATTACCAGTCTGGATTTCGAACAAACCGTTCCACAACTGATAATTTGTTTACTATGCGGCAGGTCTTTGAGAAATACTGGGAATTTAACAAAAACATCCACTGTCTCTTCATTGACTTCAAGCAAGCTTATGACAGCATCAACAGAAGTAGCCTCTACAACACATAAGGAGAATTTAGCATACTCTGTAAAATCATTAGGATGATACAACTGTGCATGGATGGCTCCCAGGCAGCAGTGAAGTTCATAGGATCCATATCCCCCACCTTTCCAATTAAAACAGGCTTACGACGCTCTTTCGTGTGTCCTCTTCAACCTTGCATTAGAGAAAGTGGTTCGGGAGAGTAATTTAAATCTATGCGATGGTCTCCGATTCGAACACAGTGAAGTAAAACTCCTGGCTTATGCAGATGATATAGTGTTGCTGAGTGAAACTTAAGAAGAACTGAAAGACATGTACAGATCTCTCAGGCACAGTGCCAGCAAAATCGGGCTTTTGATTAACCAAGAGAAAACCGAATATATGGAAATAGGTCGAGTCATAAACCCAAATCCTTACATTGAAATTGACCAGCATTATAAATACAGAAACGTTCTCCAGTTTAAACTCCTTGGATCACGTTTCAACAGTAAAAATATCATAACAATGGATATAAATGAAAGAATAGCCTCAGTTTCAAGATGTCTGTACTCACTAAGCAACCCTCTCAAAAGTAAAGCTTTGTCAATCAGCACAAAGATGAAGATATCATCTGCCCCACAGTACTGTACGGTTCAGAAAGCTGGACGCTAACAAAGAAAGGAAGAGAAAAACTAAATGTTTTCGAATGAAAAGTAATGAAAAAAATCTGGGGACCTCTGTGGAGAATGGTATATGGAGAATTCGAAATAACAATGAAATTTATCAGTTAATTAGGCAACCCACTATCATCCAGAAATTAAAAAGTAGGAGACTCCAAAGGGTTGGACATGTAGCTAGAAGGAAAACAACAGAATCACCAAGAAAGCATTTCAACGAAATTCTCCAGGCAACAAGACCATTTTGCCGACACCGTACAAGGTGGAAATATGACATAGAGAAGGACATCGCAGCATTAGAAATTTCCATAGGGTGGAGAAAGGCTGCGAGACATAGAAGGCGGCGGAAGCAGATCGTTGATGCAGCGAGTGGTCTACAGGGCATGTGATCGCTGAGGAGAGAGAGAAATGATGATGTATGGTCAGGCTAATACACTGTAAAACGAACACAGTAAGGATTAGGTAAAATCTGTGTATGATTCATGTTTGTAGGAAGATGACGCAAAGAGTGGACATTTCTTGGACTATCTTCATCAGAATCGAAACCAGATCAGTGCCAACAAATATTGTTCAGGAGCCTTCTTGTCAGATTTAATCTCCAAGACTGGTGGTGTCTTAAGGAATAAAGAAACTTATCACGAACTTCAGTGCAAGATACTTTTATTACTTGCTACAGTGAAACTAAGTCTCTAAATCTATCAACAATTCGCAAGAGATTCTGGCTTTATGTAAAGTATTCCAGTGCAAGACATAATCAATACATTCACTGCACAATAGCAATGGCGATGTTATCAATGACAGTGCCACTAAAGCAGAGCTAATAAACATGATTCGCTGAAAGTCCTTCACCTAAGATGATGCAAAAGGTATCCCAGAATTCGAATGAATTACAGCCTCCAGCATGGGAATTTAGAAGCATATGCCTTCATCGTAGCCATGCACCTTAAGTCAGTTAAGAAATACTGTACAGACTGCATATCAGTTAGATTGCTTCGGAGTTTGCAGTTGTTTATGATTTTAACAATCATGAACAACAGCTCGCTCGTCGAAAGAAACGTACCCAAAGTTGCACGAGTCGCATCAGTGTATAAGAAAGGAAATGCAATCAAACCACTGAATTATAGATCCATATCACTGACATCAATTTGCAATAGGATTTCTGTGTTCGAGCATCGTGAAATAACTCAAAGAAAACCATCTATTGACACATAACTGCCACGGACTCATAAAACATATTTCTTGTGAAACACGATTTTCTCTTTAATCAGTTCATCACAAGCTGATGTGCCTAAGACATGGTTGTCATCTATAAAGTAAAAGCTGCAATGCTACTTCCATGTCTTAATAGGTACAAATAAATTGACAAACTAACAGTGGATGTTATAAATTAAAGCTTTGAGATTGATGTCGACAAACTAACCTGACCACGTTTATAAGTGCAGAAAAAGGTTTCAACTAAAATATTACGCTACGTAGGGAAACACACAAACGAACAGGCGCTCTTACTTAGTAGAATAATGTAGATAATCACGCTTATTGTTGGTATAAGTCACAGAACATCCTCAAATATTTCCACATCTAAATCGTTCTCAAGCACCAGTCTAGGAAGGACATGATATACACTATAAAAATAAAATTACGGTATTGATTTAGAATGTATTATAAACGGTTCGGACCTTCTACAAGAACGCTACGTAGGGAAAAACTCAAACGAACAGGTGCTCTTACTTAGTAGAATAATGTAGATAATCACGCTTACTGTTGGTGTAAGTCACAGAACATCCTCAAATATTTCCACATCTAAATCGTTCTCAAGCACCAGTCTAGGAAGGACATGATATACACTATAAAAATAAAATTACGGTATTGATTTAGAATGTTTTATAAACGGCTCAGACCTTCTACAATTTATATACTATAACAACTTCAGATGAAGGTTTTAATATTAACCAATCGAAACTAAGGCTGTCTAAACGTTTGTAGCCCATGTTTCCTACAGTCTACTTCTAACTAACACCTACATCTAATAAAACGCGGAATGAAAACACCCACCCACACATACACAGTAATGTGAAAAAAAGACTGAGCGAACACCGAACACCATATTAGTAATGAAGGTATGATGTAAGACAGTGGTTTGACGATTTTGTTGCTATGTAGCACTTAAACTGCAGGTAATCGGTTGCACGTAATCCCCAGATGTTGACACCCCAAGTACAAGTACCTAATCCCCTCATCCTATCTCCCCCGCCCCCCCCCCCCCCGCCCGGCCCTTTGTCCCACTCTGCCAACAGGTAACAGTCAAAGTACTCAACACCTCATCCAGCAGTAGATGACACACCTAGTAGCTGTCATTAATTGCAGATATAAACTGATTTTAATAACTTATACAATATTTCTTCTCACTGTAATGCTTGCTTTAAAGACAATAACATTATAATACATATTACAGAGGGAAAACAATTTTCCACTGTATTTTGTGCTAGTAGTAGGCATTCGTACCATAATGCTGTACTACATGCATTTCAGCATGTATGGTGAACTGCTTTTTGCCATGACGTTGTTCACTTTGCTGATCATCGGTGTACTTTAGACTGTAAGCTAGAATATACCTGTCGTAAATTTTAGAAACTTCGCACAAATGCAGGAGAAACATATCTGAACAGCTGCGGCATAATTTATTGAACTAAACTCATAGATTAAAAGAACAGATTCACCATAGTAGTGCACGATTTTACGTCTTCTAATTTCGCAGATGTTGACGTGTTTTGAGGTAAACGAATTTACTCGGATAGTTGGAGGAGACGAAAATTTAATTGTAGTGGGGGACACGAATTCGATACTAGGAAAAGAGAAGAAGACAAAGTAGTGAAATCAGATAAAGGAATGTAAGAGGAAGCCGCCTGGTAGGATTTTGGATAGAAAGTAATTTAAGTTGCCAGAAAATAAATTTATTGGAGAACTTGACTAAATGAAAGGACTGACTGATAGAAAATATAATAAGGCTTCATGGGGTTATCAGTTTAAAAACATATGCAAGTAGAAGGGGAAAAAATATAAAGAAAGACCAAGTCTTGGTGACAGTAAGCAGGTACAAACCGATCTACTCTATACATATATAGATGGTTGACGAATCGTGTGCATAAGGTATACAATAGCTGTACATTGGCGGAGCTGTCATTTGTAATCAGGTGATTCATGTGAAAGGGTTTCAGCCGTGACTGTGGCCGCACGACGGGAATTAACAGAATTTCAATGCGGAATTGTAGCTGGAGCTAGACTCATGGGTCATCCCATTTCGGAAATCATTGGGGAATTTAGTGTTACGAGATACACTGTGTCAAGAGTGTACTGAGACTATCAAATTTCATGCATTTCGTCTCACTATTGACAACGCAGTGGCCGATGGGCCTCTCTTAACGACCGACAGGAGCAGCGTTTGCTTAGAGTTGTCAGTGCTAACAGACAAGCAACACTGCCTGAAATAACTACAGAACTCTACACTCCTGGAAATTGAAATAAGAACACCGTGAATTAATTGTCCCAGGAAGGGGAAACTTTATTGACACATTCCTGGGGTCAGATACATCACATGATCACACTGACAGAACCACACGCACATAGACACAGGCAACAGAGTATGCACAATGTCGGCACTAGTACAGTGTATATCCACCTTTCACAGCAATGCAGGCTGCTATTCTCCCATGGAGACGATCGTAGAGATGCTGGATGTAGTCCTGTGGAACGGCTTGCCATGCCATTTCCACCTGGCGCCTCAGTTGGACCGGCGTTCGTGCTGGACGTGCAGACCGCGTGAGACGACGCTTCATCCAGTCCCAAACATGCTCAATGGGGGACAGATCCGGAGATCTTGCTGGCCAGGGTAGTTGACTTACACCTTCTAGAGCACGTTGGGTGGCAAGGGATACATGCGGACGTGCATTGTCCTGTTGGAACAGCAAGTTCCCTTGCCGGTCTAGGAATGGTAGAACGATGGGTTCGATGACGGTTTGGATGTACCGTGCACTATTCAGTGTCCCCTCGACGATCACCAGTGGTGTACGGCCAGTGTAGGAGATTGCTCCCCACACCATGATGCCGGGTGTTGGCCCTGTGTGCCTCGGTCGTATGCAGTCCTGATTGTGGCGCTCACCTGCACGGCGCCAAACACGCATACGACCATCATTGGCACCAAGGCAGAAGCGACTCTCATCGCTGAAGACGACACGTCTCCATTCGTCCCTCCATTCACGCCTGTCGCGACACCACTGGAGGCGGGCTGCACGATGTTGGGGCGTGAGCGGAAGACGGCCTAACGGTGTGCGGGACCGTAGCCCAGCTTCATGGAGACGGTTGCGAATGGTCCTCGCCGATACCCCAGGAGCAACAGTGTCCCTAATTTGCTGGGAAGTGGCGGTGCGGTCCCCTACGGCACTGCGTAGGATCCTACGGTCTTGGCGTGCATCCGTGCGTCGCTGCGGTCCGGTCCCAGGTCGACGGGCACGTGCACCTTCCGACGACCACTGGCGACAACATCGATGTACTGTGGAGACCTCACGCCCCACGTGTTGAGCAATTCGGCGGTACGTCCACCCGGCCTCCCGCATGCCCACTATACGCCCTCGCTCAAAGTCCGTCAACCGCACATACGGTTCACATCCACGCTGTCGTGGCATGCTACCAGTGTTAAAGACTGCGATGGAGCTCCGTATGCCACGGCAAACTGGCTGACAGTGACGGCGGCGGTGCACAAATGCTGCGCAGCTAGCGCCATTCGACGGCCAACACCGCGGTTCCTGGTGTGTCCGCTGTGCCGTGCGTGTGATCTCGCAGTGTCCGGAGCAAGTACGGTGGGTCTGACACACCGGTGTCAATGTGTTCTTTTTTCCATTTCCAGGAGTGTATGTGCGACGTACGACGAAAGTATCCGTTAGGACAGTGCGATGTTTGGCGTTAATGGGCAATGGCAGTAGACGACGGATGTGAGTGCCTTTGCTAACAACACATTTCCTGGTTCGCCTCTGCTGCATTCGTCACTGTATCGGTTGGCCCCAGAGTGATTGGAAAATCGTGGCCTGGTCAGATGAGTCCTGATTTCAGTTGGTAAGAGCTGATGGTAGGGTTCGAGTGTGGCTCAGAATCCCACAAAGCCGTGGACCTATGTTGACAACAATACATTGTGTAAGCTGATGGTGACTCCATGATGGTGCGGGCTGTGTTTACATGGAATGGACTGGGTCCTCGGGATGTTCCGCTGCTTGGTGACCATCTGCAGCCATTCACTGACGTCATGTTCCCAAACAACAATGGAATCCTTATGGATGACAATACGCCATATCGCCGTCCGACAGCTGTTCGGGGTTGGTTAGAAAAACATTACTCAGATCGCTCGGCTTGAATCCCACTATATACTTACGGGATATAATCGAGAAGTCAGTACGTATACAGATTCCTGCCGGCAACATTTTGTTAATTATGGACGGCTGTAGAGACGGCATGGCTCAGTATTTCTGCAGGGGACTTCCATCGATTTGTTGAGTCCATGCCACCTCGAGTTGCTGCACTACGCCGGCAAAAAGGAGGTCCGATGCGATATTAGGAGGTATCCCATGACTTTTGTCACTTCACTGTAGGTTGCAGCAGTAATGTAGAGATGGGACTATCGTTAGGATAGATTTTCAGAGAGAGATACATCAGACCAATCTTTGAACTGAAGACTACAACAAAAACTCGTATTACGAAGTTGCCTTCATGTCTACTGATTAAAATGAGAACCCCTTCAACAAATTTAACGGACTGGGAAGTTTCCTTCGTGTCCACTAATTAAAATGTATTTCACTTCATGCGATTAAGAACTAACAAGAGCTCTTCTACGAAGAGTATAAAGCACTCTTCAACGTGGCAGCCTTGCACGTTAAGGAGCAGCTTAGTGCCGCGGAGGTCTGGAAGCGCATCGACCGGCGGGCTGAATCCGGCGCGCGGCTACCGGAAGCTGACAGCGGCCGCCGCAACCCTGGACGGCCATCCGCCCGGAAGGAACGTGACTGGACCGCAGGGTGACCGCGCTGATGCGATTTACCTCGGGGGACGGCGCCACGAATTTGTGGCGACTCCACCTTTCTTCTGCGTCCCCAGTCGACTTGGGGTGGAGAGGCCGGCTAATACGAGGAGTTGGCGATGAGCTACACGCGCACCGATAAAACAAAGGGGACTCGTCCTGTTTCTTTCCACACAGAGGAAACGTGAAACAGCACCAGTTTAACTTCCTAGCACACAGAAATTCGCAACTACATACGCTAAAGTTGCTAACTTTCAGTGCTGGAAAAATAGTTAGTAGGCTCTTTCGAATTCACTTAAAATTTATCGTTACAAACTGTGCATACGGAGTACATGAAATTATTACATTTATAGTTCAATAGCATAAGCGGTACTGAGGTACCAGGTATCGATCGATGCTGAAATACTGGTATTAGTATGTGGTGTAGCCTCCAAGGATGGCAATCCAAACGCGGACTCTGCCACCCATTCGATCGCACAGATGGCAAATACTGTCCTGGGATACGTTATGCCACGCCTGCTTGACCCGTTCACATGATTCTGTAAGAAATGTCGGTTGACGAGTCGCACGAGTTACTTCTCTTCCCATCTCATTCGGAGATCATTTTGACCAGGGAAGTTGCTCCACGTCTTGCAGAGCGCGTAGAGTTTCACGGGCAGTACATAGGCATGCATTATCCTGTTGGAATAAGACATCGACTTCTGTTGCAAGAATAGCAGAATGAAGGGGCTAACAACATTCAGCCGAACGCTGGTTACAGTCTGCTCCAGAAACATCAAAGGTGGACGAGAGTTGTAGCTTCTTCCACCCCAGACCATAAGGCCTTGTGTGATGCCAGTGTGTACTCTAAGAGGCAGCGCTCACCAGGTCTACGTCGTACGAGCAACTGGCCATCACTTGCGCGCAGGTAGAATCTGCTTTCATCTCTTAAAACCATTGAACGCCGTACCATCTTCCAAGTGATCCTCTGACGGTGCCAGTCGAGCAGTGATCGTCAATGCTGTGCCGTGAGTGGAAAACGGGCTAGAGGTGGGCGTGTCCGTAGTCCCACTGCTAACAACCGGCTCTGAACAGTTCGAGTTGATACGTCTCGACTCACAAGCCCTTTTACCTGTTCTATGGTAGCCGTACGATTTGCCACTGCTGTCCTTACAATACGACGATCCTGGCAGGCGTCTGTGCTGCGTCGACGTGCAAAAACCTTTCTACGGGTGTGAGAATGTTCACGTGACCAGCGCTGTAGCAGAACTGATGCATCACGTCCAACGTGTGTGGCTATCCTCCGAAAGGACCATCCCGCCGCTAGGAATGCCACAGTTTGACCCCATTCAGACTCACTCACAAGGGGAGGCCACGACGTTTGGAACGCGGATTTACTGCAAACTTCGTACACTCGTAGTACTCCATCAGAACAACAAAATGTGTAAGCAGTAGCGCGCACTTCTCAAGCGTTATTGAGAAAATCTCAAGATAATTTTGGTCGTCAAATATATAACTATGAGCGGCCATTTTTACCATGAAGCGCCGACAGCCGAGTGGTTATCGTTCAAGCTCCGTAATCGCTGGATCGAGCCCGGCTCTTCAGTTTTTTTTTTTTATTTCTAACACAGTCATTTTCTTTACTATTTATATTACAATTGATGTAATGGGGAAAAATACGTGTAATCGGATGAACTTTTATTAAATTTACAATGTTATTTGGCAGTCTACAAATTTTTATTATAACAAATAATATAATATTCATAGCTACCGACAAGTAAACGATCAAACGCATAAAGTAATACTGAAAATGTGTGCTTGTCCGTGTCTTCAAAATCGTTCGTATTTAATCGAAAGAGAACGAGAAATTGCTTCTCGTGAAGACGCTATTAAAATACACTACATACTGCATGACCAATGATCAGCGCCGATATTTAAGTAAATGCTGCGTTACGCATGGTTTGCTTCCAAGTTATCGGTTGAAAGAGAGGTTTTTGAAAATGTTAACTAGGTTTGTTTTACCACGGAAAGCCTCAAAAGACCTTGTGTGTGGGGAAACATGACATTTATTCAATGCAGCTGGTGCCGTTTAACTTTGTTTTTCATGTTTTTACGAAAAATAACATCCCGCAACTTGTACTCGTAATGTCGAAAGTGACGATTAACTGTACATCTTTCGAAATCCGTCTGTGCAGGTCAAAACTTGGAGGTAACAAGTAGTTTCGGGCTCCTTCCAGGTATAAGGGATTTCTCAAATCACGGACAAACATACATTTTCAGTACCACTTTATGCGTTTGGTCGTTTAATAGTCGGTTGTTATGAATATTATATTATTTGTGATAATAAAAATTTGTAAACTGCCAAATAACATTGTAAATTTAATATAAGTTCATCCGATTACACGTATTTTTCCCATTATGTCAATTACAATATGAATAGTAAAGAAAATGACTGTGTTAGAAAAAAAACTTACGAGGAGGACTCGATCCAGCGACCCAGCGATTACGGGGCTTGAACGCTAACCACTTTTTTATATAAAAACATTTATTATATAATACAATGTTACACATTCTAAATACATTCTAAGTTCATGTACTAACCATGTACACATGTTATACATGAAGTGATTTAAACAAAAACAGTTTGATCATTTCAATTATGCTGATGTTACAGAAAGACAACAGAACATTGTGGTACTGATTAAATTACCAGAAAGAATTAAGTTGAACATCAATAAAAGCTTTTTAAAGACATTCAAACTTCGGCATGGAGAAATAAAATCTGCACTTTGATATACATGAGCTCCAATCTTTACAGAAGCATAAATAGTTCTTTATGATGGATATCAGCAACCTGGTGGGATAATTTTAAATATAAAACAATTTAATAATCATATTAGACAATTTCTGAAATAGTTGATAATGGCGGAAAGGAGATATGATAAAGTTGACTAGCCTTCCAGCTACACTTGCTAATATTAATTGAATGATAAGTATCTGAAGTGATGAGAACTATATAATAAGTCTTTCACTGCAAAACTGACTTACACAGCACATTGTAAAAATGAACAGGGGAATGTGCCAGCCACTGAATATTACATTATATCGGATAGAATCTTTTGGTTTTAACCAATCGATAAGGACATTTCCATAAAAACTGTCAATTTCCAGCTTTCTAATATAGACCAATAATGCAGCTTTAATGTTTTGTGTTTTGACACTATTAGACACACAATCTGACTGTCACATAACTTCTGTACATTAGCTTATAAATTTTAAAACTACTCTCTGAAGTAGAAAAACCACACACCAAAAATATGCATTAAAATTTTAAATATTTCCTTAAGGTAACTACAATACATCACTGTCAACACAGTCTGCTTTTTTATATTAACCAATGCCCATTCTTTCAAATACAATTTTAACATATTACTGAACTTTTTATTTTGATTCGAATACCTTCTAATTTTGTGGAATTCACACAGCACGCGTACCTTGAACTCTATGGTGCTGTCGGATCCTAATTTGTTAAGGACGTAATTAACAAAATTACCCAGCAACCAATACACAGCGTTATTTTTTGGTTCTGGGAAATAGCGTGCTTCAGGCCTGCGATGAATAACAGCGATATATACTCAGGGGATGTTCTTGTAATCAGAGCTATTTGCTCCCAGATCCACTTCCTACTATTCATGTGACCACTGCAAGTATATCTATGAATCATTGTGTCAACTAGATGGCATTGTTGACATAAATTTGTTTCACAGACTCCGATTGTGTGCAGTCTCTCATTGGTGCTAACTATGTTGTTAACTGTCTTGTACCACGACGTTTTTATATTAGACGTGAGCACATTAGAACTAATGTTTTTCCAAATCTCAATGTTTGGAAACTGTCTTTCTATTTTGTCCTTCCTTCGTTTTTCTTTCGTTCCCGCATTATGGCTCTTGATGTTAAGTGTCGTGACTGCCTAAGTTCGACACTCACATAACTAAACTCAACATATAAAATCCTCACATGCTGTAAACGACTGTTGATATTCTGCACGTCAATCGGGGGAAGCAGGCTTCGAGGTTTAATGATCTCGAAAAGTTGGCTGGTTATGTATTCTCGCGAGTCTCTTATTAAATTAACTTGCCTTTTGATAAAAAGTGCAGAGGCTTTATCCGTTACATTAGTAATCCTAGTCCTCCATTTTTAGGATCTAAAGTGGCTACTTTAGCAAGTACTCTGAACGCTTCACCTCTCCATAAAAAGTTGGTGCTTTTCTACATTATTCTCCTCGCTATCATTGTCTGTATTGGTCACAGCTGGTCAGTATAATAAGCTTTAGCAAGAATGCGTGAGTTGATGTACTTTGTTCTTTGAACTTGGTTCATATATCGAGTTAAATTCTCTATAATGGCTCCTTGAATCTGCTGCAACTTCCCAATTTAAAGCCGTCATTTTCATGTGGCATGCTGTCAGGGTAATACCAATGTTTCATGTTGTCGGACTAATTTTGTCCATTCGACGTTCATGTTATCAAAACCCCTTAGATTTAACTTCTCACTTTTTTTCGTTTGCATTCACTCCAGAAGCTCTACCGTACGAATCAGTCACTGTTGCTAGCGTGGTTACCTCGTCATTATTCCTTATAATGACCCCTACATCGTCAGCATAGGCTCTTATAACTGTTTTATTTCCTAATAATGTTAAGCCTTTTAATCTAGCATGGACATGTCGGAGGAAAGGTTCCAGCAAAATGGCGAAGTGCGACATGGATAAAGGACTTCCTTGAGGAACACCTCGTTGTATTTGCAACGGCCTGGACTGTCCACAATTCACCGCTATTTTAGCATTTATTCCAGTTGCTATGTTCTTAATCAACCCTGAAACCTATTTTCTTCAATGTCTGTAGAAGATATTCATGATTTACTACATCGAACGCTTTATAAAAATCTATAAAAAATAAAGCACACTTTATGTTTATTGCAATGATATCCCTGAATACTGCTAGATTTTGAAAAATGGTTCTGCCTTGCGCGCAGTTCTGATGTTGACCAATAATTTTATCTGTAAGGCATGAAATTCTCTTGTTTACTATTCTAGCTATCAATTTATAATCAGAATTTAGCAGTGAAATTGGACGAAAATTATTTAAATCTTTGTTTCCATTATTTTTTGGCACCAGAACAATTTTACTCTCCTTAAACTCAGCCGGAATCATTTTACCCCGAATAACCTCATTTACAATGTCCGTGATTTTCGCACCTACTATTGGTTAGTAACGGATGTAAAACTCTGCTAGCAGACCATCCGGTCTGGGAGTTTTTTAGTGGTGAGGCGCACAGAGTCTCATACAGGTCTTCTTCACTGACAACGTCAAGAAAACTTTCGTTGTCATCTTCTGTCAGCTGCGGAGCTAGGATGTCAAGGAATTCTTACAAGGAAGCATCACTACTTTGATGTACAGAATATAGCTCGCAATAATAGCCATAAATCTCGTCCACGATACCCTGCTGGGTTCTGAGAATAGTGCTGTGTTTTGTTCGAATTTCATCTATGAAAGTCCTTCTCCCGTTTTTCGTATGCTTCACTAAATGATATAAGGAAGTAGTTTCATCTTCTGACACCGAATCTGCTCTCGATTTTATTTTCAACACTTCCATTTGACTTCTCTTGATATTAAGTAACTTGACTTTGACTTATTTGATGTCTGATATACGAAGTGAGGAGCCTGTTGAGACTTGATCATATAGATCTCTCAAAACGGAATAGTAATATTCTATAGTGCATTTCATTTATCTTGCGCTCTGGGCAATGTATTCAATAAGAACCTTCCTCAACTTTGGCTTTGCCATTTTAACCCACCAGTCAATAGCAGTGGCATATCTACTACGAGCACGCAGGCATATTGCCCACGTTTCCTAAATCGGGTCTTCTAAATCATGATTTACTAACAAGGAAGTGTTGAAAATCCACTGATTCTTGAATCGGCGAACCGGCTGTCTTCTTAGATTTATGCAAGCTAAGACACTTGAATGGTCTGAAAGGTACGTAGGAATGGCTTCTACTTTTGTCATGGAAGTTTCAAGATATTTAGAAATATATAATCTATCAATCCTGCTACGTGATGTTGCTGTGACATAAGTGAACTCAACAATGGAGGGGTATTCGATCTCCCATAAATCCTTTAATACTAAACTAGTAACTAGTTCTTTCAGTTCACTTGAGAAATTAAAATTAGGTAACTGATCTTTTCGATTTAAAACACAATTAAAATCCCCTCCAAGCTATAACTGTCTTGGAGCATATCAGGTCATCTTTGAAGAAACGTGCCCTGTCAGCTCGGTGAGAACTTCCTGAAGTGACGTACAAGTTGATGATAGTCAAATGGTTCAAATAGCTCTGAGCACTATGAGACTCAACTGCTGAGGTCATTAGTCACCTAGAACTTAGAACTAGTTAAACCTAACTAACCTAAGTACATCACACACATCCATGCCCGAGGCAGGATTCGAACCTGCGACCGTAGCGGTCTCGCGGTTCCAGCCTGCAGCGCCTAGAACCGCACAGCCACTTCAGCCGGCGGATGATAGTCACATCATAGATATTTAGTCCTAGTCCCCTTCCGGATTCCAGGCGTTCCACCTCGCTTACTGTAATCCCTTCCCTCATCAAAACAGCTGTTCCAACATTTATTTCGGGAGACACATTTATGTAACTGACAAAACCGGGAATTATTAAATCCGAAATTAGAACTTCTTGTAACAGGGCAATATCAGTCGCGGTTTCGTACAAAAATTCCTTAAGGGCCGATAATTTCAAACCGGACGTAATTTTATTTGTGTTTATAGTGGTGACAGAAAAAGATTGCGTCATTGTGCTGTCACTATGTAGTTGTTTTGATGAACTAATTTAGTTTCCTGTGGTACACGGTTCAGTTAAGCTGTAACAGTTTTCTCTGAAGGCTCAACATGGAATAACACTTCAATAAGTTTATTAGTTACTGTCCCGTTTTTTTTTTTTCTACTTCTGGTGTTTTCTCTCGTACCGCAAGCAGACTGATTTCCTGGTAAACTTTCTGGTTTTTCCTCCAGTGGATCGCGTAGGGCCGTTTCGGATCGAACATTCTTTGGGCTTGGGTCACCCCTACCGGATTTTCCCTTCCCTTGGTTACGAGATACATTCTCATTTGGTTGCGTCGGTATTTTACTTCGCGGCTTATCCGGAGCAGCAGCAGACGCTTCCGCAATTTCGGTTGCCGGCGCCTGCTCTGAGGTGTTGCCTGTGATTTCGGTTTGTCCACTACTTCCTCGTTCTTTATTAACTTCATTTAATTCCTGATCGAGGGAAACAAATGGATACTGCAGTTTTGCAACCTCTCCCTGAATTTGTTCATTAACAGATAGCTTCTGATCTTTGTAATCGGCTATTGCACTTATTGTTTCTTTAAAATTAATGCTAATTACACTCCCTTTATTTTCTGGTACCGTATGTGTATTATCTTTCTGTTCATCGGTTTCCATTCGCATTTTGCCTTCCGGTTCCTCTGCCTCCTCATCGCACTGTTTTTGCTTGCAATGTGAAGGAGTGGGGCAGGACAGCTCGTCCTCTGGACAACTACCAGTTGTCTCAATAGGTCGTTTTTTCCGGTTGCATTTCAGTTTCACGAGTAGCGGTAACAGGGTTTCCCTTGGTTGTTAACGGGGGAAATTGACTGTTGTCGTGAAGGGAGACATCAGCTTGGCCCGCTGCGTTAACATCCTCAACCAGTTGATCCGGCCTCTTCTTTGGTAACAGTTCATTTAAGGTAAGCTTCTAACGCTGTATCAAATTACTTTTAAGGACAACAGTTTGCCGCGGTCATTCCTGTCTGCACTGGCCGGCAGCGTTACATATATGACATGTAGCTTCCTGACCGGTATGAACAATTTGTGCCTTATACCCACAAACAGTTGCGTGAGACGGAATATTCGTCTTAACGTCCATCTCTCCACAGCGGACCCCGCTGAAACACTGCAGTTCAAAGCGAGGCGACCATCTTTCATTTGCAATTAATTTAACGTTCTCGTAGTTTGAAAGAGCTACCTTAATCTTATCATTTTAAATGTCAACCGGAAGATTCAAGACACGAACGGTTTTGTAATGAATGTCCGCTCTATGGATGAAAACCTTACTTTTATAACCATTTCTATGCACAAAATCTACTTCATAGCCCCACTTTCGTAACACTTTATCAACAGTCGCAGCACTGATTAACTTCACAAAAACACATTATTTTTCTTGATCTAGTTGCCAGGTATGGACGGTTTCAGAATTGAGACCAATTACCTGTGTAATCCAGTCATATATTTCCAGGGATGTCGGCTGAACGGGACGGGATTACTTGTCAAAAGCAAATACAATACCAGAGTATTCTTCCTGAGGTTTGTAGCCATGGTTAATCCAGCGATGCAACTTCGGTTAAACAACCGAAATTCCAATTAGTAGCAGCAAGACCAGAAAGAGCGATCAGATCACAAGGAACAGGAACGAACACGGAGGTTAACGGACGGACGGCACTCGGCGAAGCAGAAGTAGAGCTATGTAAACACGGAAGTGCAGCGCAGCAGTTAACAGCGACTACTCGCTAGCGCGGCTGAAACGGAACTCTATATATTTGACGACCGAATTATCTTGCGATTTTCTCTTATAACGCTTGAGAAGTACGCGCTACTGCTTACACATTTTGTTGTCCTCGTAGAGTACTACGAGTGTACGAAGTTTGCGGTCAATCTGCGTTCCAAACGTCGTGGCCTCCCGTTGTCAGTTGGCTACAGGAAGCACGAGTGCGTCTCCGTGGCTAGTACACGTTTGCAGCACACTGACCCTTCTGGCTATGAACATTTTCTATTAAAGGGTTGACACAGATGGCGTTCTGGTAGCTATGCCATCACGCCGCATTTAAGCGGACGACGTTGAAACCATTATCAATACGTTTATTATCTCCCAGGTGGCATACGCTATCATCATATTAAAATCGACCACGTCTTTCCAGGTGTACTATTATTTTTCGGCAGTGTAAAATAGAGAAATCACTTTGGTAAATAATGTTGATACCAATGCACTTGTTGTAATTATGGAATTAAAGTATGTACTGATTTCCGACGCACAACTAAATGCGCTGAGAAATGTCCAAGATAAAAGCGGACGCATTCCATAAGTTACACTTTGAGACTTTACCATTTTTCAGAAATTGAGGAATTTTTTTTAAAGACTCCACGACGAACTGTTCTTCTAGGGCACAGAGTCGCAACGAACAAACTCCAAGATGATACTGAATAAAGACAGCGATTCCATTGATCATGCTTATTTTAATACAAGGTCGTGCTGAAAGGAAATTCCTCTGAATTTTTTGTGTGAGGACTCGTAAAGATTTTTAAATAAATATCTCATTAACATTCTACGCCTTTGCTCTTCATATTTAGGTCTTTGTTTCTTAACATAGTCACCCTGGCGACAAACACATTTCTTCCAACGAAAGACCAATCCGTTGATACCGTCACTGTGGAATGTTTGACTTTGTTGACGGAGCCGGAATCTCTTCTTTGCTGGTACCGCTTTATCATTACCAGAGTGAAGTTCTCGAAGGCGTTCTGTAAGTTCTAGAAATATACGGAAATTTGATGGGGGCAAGTCTGGACTAGATGGAGAATGCCGATTTTCTAGCACTCTGGTGTGATCTGTCATTATCAAGATGAAGGAGACGTTACTCCGTGTGTGTACAAACACTAAGAATTCGAAACTCGATTAGAGCACGCTGTTTCTCAAGCACCGACAGAGCTACGGTACACACCGCCTTGCCGCGCGGGATTAGCCGAGCGGTCTGGGGCGCTGCAGTCGTGGACTGTGCGGCTGGTCCAGGTGGAGGTTCGAGCCCTCTCTCGGGCATGGGTATGTGTGTTTGTCCTTAGGATAATTTAGGCTAAGTTGTGTGTAAGCTTAGGGACTGATGACCTTAGCAGTCCCATAAGATTTCACACACATTTGAACACACCGCCCTGTTACACATTACAATTCGGAATCCTCTAGGGCAGAGGGCTGCAAATATGAAGACACGAATAATAAAGATGTAGAATGTTAACAACGTTTGTGTCATCTGCCAACTTCCTTTCCGCAGTGGTAACACCGGTTGCAGTAAGATCACCGCATTTATGCGCTGTTGGGCTTGGCTAGGGTGTGTGCCCGTCCGAGTCTGCCGAGCACTCTTGGAAAGCGGGCTGCACTCAGTTCCGGTGAGGCCTCCTGAGGAGCTACTTGACTGACAAGTAGCGGCTCTTCCCACGAAAACTGACAATAGCCGGGACAGCGCTTTGCTGACCGCATGCCCCTCCCTATCCGCTTACAATGACGCCTATCGGCTGAGGGTGACAAGGCGGTCGGTGGGTCTCCTTGGGCCTTCCAAAGCCTCTTCCGACAGAGAGGAAAATGTTTTATTTAAAAAGGTTTAAGAATTTCTACATACGAAATACGGAGGCATTACTTTTCGGCACGCCTTCGTATTTGTGAATAGCCGGCCGTTGTGGGCAAGCGGTTCTAAGCGCTTCAGTCCGGGACCGCGCGACCGCTACGGCCGCAGGTTCAAATCCTGCATCGGGCATAGATGTGTGTGATGTCCTTAGGCTAGTGAGGTTTAAGTACACTACTGGCCATTAAAATTGCTACACCAAGAAGAAATGCAGATGATAAACGGGTATTCACTGGAAAAATATATTATTCTAGAACTGACATGTGATTACATTTTCACGCAATTTGGGTGCATAGATCCTGAGAAATCACTACTCAGAAGAACCACCTCTGGCCGTAATAACGGCCGTGATACGCCTGAGCATTAAGTCAAACAGAGCTTGGATGGCGTGTACAGGTACGGCTGCCCATGCAGCTTCAACACGATACCACAGTTCATCAAGGGTAGTGACTGGCGTATTGTGACGAGCCAGTTGCTCGGCCATCTTTGACCAGACGTTTTCAATTGGTGAGAGATCTGGAGTGTGTGCTGACCATGGCAGCAGTCGAACATTTTCTGTATCCAGAAGGGCCGTACAGGACCTGCAACATGCGGTCGTGCATTATCCTGCTGAAATGTAGGGTTTCGCAGGGATCGAATGAAGGGTAGAGCCGCGGGTCGTAACACATCTGAAATGTAACGTCCACTGTTCAAAGTGCCATCAATGCGCAAAATGTGCGGTTACTGCGAAGTCGCCAAACACGGATGCGACCATCATGATGTTGTAAACAGAACCTGGATTCATCCGAAAAAATGACGATTTGCCACACGTGCACCGAGTTCTTCGTTGAGTACACCATCGCAGGCGCTCTCGTCTGTGATGCAGCGTCAAGGGTAACCACAGCCATGGTCTCCGAGCTGATAGTCCATGCTGCTGCAAACGTCGTCGAACTGTTCGTGCAGGTGGTTGTTCTCTTGCATACGTCCCCATCTGTTGACTCAGGGATCGAGACGTGGCTGCACGATCCGTTACAGCCCTGGTGATAAGATGCCTGTCATCTCGACTGGTAGTGATACGAGGCCGTTGGGATCCAGCACGGCGTTCCGTATTACCCTCCTGAACCCACCGATTCCCTATTCTCCTAACAGTCATTGGATCTCTACTAACGCGAGCAGCAATGTCGCGATACGATCAACCGCAATCGCGATAGGCTACAATGCAACCTTTATCAAAGTCGGAATCGTGATGGTACGGATTTCTCCAACTTACACGAGGCATCACAACAACATTTCACCAGGCAACACCGGTCAACTGCTGTTTGTGTATGAGAATTCGGTCGGAAACTTTCCTCATGTCAGCGCGTTGTGGGTGTCGCCACCGGCACCAACCTTGTGTGAATGCCCTGAAAAGCTAATCATTTGCATATCACAGCATCTTTTTCCTGTCACTTAAGTTTAGCGTCTGTAGCACGTCATCTTCGTGGTGTAGCCATTTTAATGGCCAGTAGTGTAGTTCTTAGTCTAGGGGACTGATGACCGCAGATGTTAAGTCCCATAATGCTCAGAGCCATTTGAACCACTTGCGAAGAGTTACTGAGGTCATGATTGCTGCTTGTGAATGTCTAAGGAGATAAGACGGAGGTGCGCTATTGGGTATTGTGCCATGCGACAGTGGGAACTTGAGAGCTGTGCTCTGATCAGCGAGGGGGCTCTCCTGTGTGGCCCTCTCTGCACGGTGAGTCACTCTGCTGATATAAAGAGTATCATCTTATTCTATCCTACTCAGCGTGAGTACAACACGTGGCAGTGACGTGGAGATTGGAAACAAACAGGCAGATCCTGTGACTGATGACGATAGGGTTCATGAACTGGACGGCTAGCCAGAAGCCATAACAAAGCGAAAGTCATACCCATGCCCAGGCAGTACAGGGACTGACCTGAATCGAAAACCGTAAACATAGACAAGGGCAGCCACTGTATTATCTATGGCAAGAGTAGAAGGCTTCAGAAATAGCGAGAACTGCCGGACACGTGCGGCTCAGCGGCGTTAACAGACTTTTTCGAGCCAGTAGACGGGACACGTGACATGCCTGTGGCGACAGTAACGCCCTCTGCGGGAGCAAGTTGCAGCCGCGGTATGAAGCCGGAATATGTCTGACCTTTGTTCTATACTGAGGAGCCAAAAAATCATGGAATATCTCTTAATCGTTGTCATCCTTCTTAGCCGGCCCTTTGGCCGAACGGTTCTAGGCACTACAGTTTGGAACTGCGAGACCGCTACGGTATCAGGTTCGAATCCTGCCTCGTGCATGGATGAGTGTAATGTCCTTAGGTTAGTTAGGTTTAAGTAGTTCTAAGTTCTAGGGGACTAATGACTTCAGATGTTAAGTCTCATAGTACTCAGAGCCATCCTTGTTTGTGAACATGACGTCCATGAGTGGCTGAAATTGGCCTTCAAGCAGACCAACATCCAAAGGACCCAGTCCATTCCATGTAAACAGAGCCCACACCGTTATGGAACCAACACAAACTTGAACAGAGCCTTGTCAACAGCTTGGGTCCATGGCTTCGTGGGTCTGCTGCACAATCGTACCCTACAATAAGCACTTACCAACTTACATTGGGACTTGTATGACTACACCACATTTTTCCAGTCGTCTAGGGTCCAACCGATACGGACACGAGCTCAAGAGAGGCTCTGCAGGCGATGTCGTGCTGTTAGCAAAGGCACTAGCATCGTTCGTCTGCAGCCATAGCTCACTAAGGCCACTTTTCGCCGCACTGTCTACGTTTGTCATACGTAGGTTTCTGCGTTTATTTCACACAGCGTTGGTTGTCTGTTAGTACTGACAACTCTACGCAAACACTGCTGCTCTCGATCGTTAAGTGAAGGTCTTCGGGCATTGCGTTGGCCGTGGTGATAGGTAATACCCGAAATTTGGTATTTTCGGCACGTTGTTTATCTCGGAATACTCAGTCACCTAACGGTTTCCGAAATGAAATGTCCCATGCGTCTAATTCTATTCAAAGTCTGTTAGTTCTCGTCGCGCGGACACGCTCACATCGGAAACCTTTCCGTATGAATCATCTGGGTACAAATGACAGGCAACGAAACGCCCTTTTACACCTTGTGTGCACGGTACTGTTACAATCTGTTTGTGTACATATTGCTATCCCATGACTTTGTCTTCTGTTCTGTATAAAAAGTCAGGCTGAACAAGGAATCCTAATAACTATCTGACACTTAATGTCCAAAATCATAGAAACAAAATGGCCAGCCTGACAACTTCCCGTATCGATAGATACAGATCAGAGCCCGCAACAGCTCCCGTCACCACATAATATTCCATCTACACGCAGTTACATAGACGAAGGTGCATGCGGAAGAGCTACATAACAGGAAACGCCCTCGATCCGGGAAAGAACACTTCAAAGAAAATGCTGTCAAGGGCAATGCATTCAGTAATATTGTTGAGTCGTAATTCTCGCAGCACCCATTGGAGCATGATATGGGATATTGTATCCGCGCGTTTTATATCACCAGAAGTCCACACTATGTGAAACAGTGTTGTAACCAGGACGATGCTGACCAATGAGAACATTTTATTCACCAACCAGTTTCAGTTCAAGACTGGCGAATAAAATATAAGCCAGTATTCATACTACGCATGTCTTAAAATATACGCGTGCTGATGTCCACCTGGAAAAGATATTTAATTCGTGACGTCTACCAACAAGTATCAAATAATAGTTTTTAATAAAATTAATGTCTGTTTCTTTTTAGTTACTGATCATTTTAAAATTAATTACAATTTTACATACACATGCGAAGTGCTTTATTGTTGACTAAAAAAATTATATACCTTAATAATATTGTCCAATTCTCAGAAATAAAAAGAAATGTTTACTAAAGCAAGACCGATTCTGCTCGCGGAACAATACGGAAGAAGCAACCACGAGGGGGAGCACGACAAGACAGCTACAGGGTTACAGCAGCACCATCGGTTTGGAAATAATCTGCTGTGTTACCGAGATGTACTGTATTTGTGACTCCTGCTATTTTATTGTTTTACGCGTTATCAAGCAAGTGTTTTACTCATGGATACCCTTATTATTATTCTTAAAACTTACAATACATTAATATGGGGGCAATACGATTTTTTTTCGCCGATACGTTGTAGCTACTAGCTACTTTCAATTAAAATGTCCTACCTTGTACGGCATTTTTGTGTAGCAGACGACGACATGGTGAAGTTTGGGTCTGGCCGTGAGTCGTGCACGGATAGCCGAAGTGGTTAAGGCGACAGCTCGCGTTAAGAGGGATATACGGGTTCGAGTTCCTGTCCGGCACAAATTTTCGCTGTCTTCATTCCCTTATACTGCTAATGGTTGTAGGTATTCGCAGCCGCGAATACGTTTCATGCAAAAATGTTTTATTTTCTATGTTGTGTCGGCAGCCGGGCCGACACCGTGAAGCTAAGGTGGCTGAAAATGCACGCGAGACTAACGCAGACGGACATGAAGTACTGGAACAGGATACGTAATTAATGTTAGGAAGAAAAGTACGGAGCAGGTTTAATACTTAACTTTAATTAATCCTTGTGGTACATCGATCTTCACGATACACAGGAGACTTTAAGTACAATCACTGTATGGCTAATGGCGCCTTGCTAGTTCGTAGCCATTAACTTAGCTGATGGCTATTCTGTCTCTCTCGGTTAATGAGAGAGAAAGGCTTCGTACAACTGGGCGGTAGCTAGGTTCTCGTACAACTGGGCGGTAGCTAGGTTCTCGTACAACTGGAGCGAGTGCTCTCTCGTATCACGAGACCTGCCTTGGTGGTGGCGCTAGGTCTGCGATTACACAGTGGCGACACGCGGGTCCGACATGTACTAAATGGACCGCGGCCGATTTAAGCTACCACCTAGCAAGTGTGGTGTCTGGCGGTGACACCACATTCTACACTTTCCAGCTACTTTTCAATACAGTCACCACTCCAAGACGTTTGCCGTAGCATGGTACCAAGTTTCCAATGCTTCCTCACAGAATGCCACCAATTCCCTATACTGTTCTGCAGCACATTGTTTGTGCCAAAATACTGTCCTCAGCGAGCGGTTCGTGTGTGTGAAGAGATGAAAATCGGAGGGATTCAAGTCCTATCTGTATGGTGAGTGATCAGTCAGTTCCCGTCGGAAGCACTGCAGGAGCTTCTTCGTTGCACCTGCAGTGGTTGGCCGAGAATTGTCATGAAGAAGAAAACGCATTAGAGTTACGTTATGTATGTTGCATTAACTCAAGCGAAACCCTTCAGCAGCACTTCTCACTTGGCGGGAGATATTATTGTCTATGCACATTGACATGCTGAGTATACGCACAACTGGAAACTGGGATGTGACGCTATAGACGAGCATGCTAGAGACCGCAAAACACATGTGTTCCAAGCTTCACTGGATTTTCACTGCAGAGGCACTTTTAATTTACATTTGACAACTGTACCGAACACAAAATATGGTCATAGCGGGCTAACACATTGTTCAAGAAGGACATTTTAGTCGCTGATCACCTCAAGACTAAATGCCGTCTGGTGGGCCGGCCGTGGTGACCGAGCGGTTCTAGGGGCTTCAGTCTGGAACCGCGCGACTACTACTGTCGCAGGTTCGAATCCTGCCTCTGGCATGGATGTGTGTGATGTCCTTAGGTTAGTTAGGTTTAAGTAGTTCTAAGACCTGGGAAACTGATGACCTCAGATGTTAAGTCCCATAGTGCTCAGAGCCATTTGAGCCGTCTGGTGGAGTTGAGGCACGCGACACAGTAAGAAAAGTATATGCGTGGAGTAGCATCTGTGGGGGTTCACTCTAGCGACGATAAGACCCGCAAATCGGAAAATCCATTGACATAAATCACTTTGACAAAGATTTGGCCCGAATAGTGAGATATTACGAACGGCGAAGTTCATCATCTGTCTGTGTGTTGTTGTCGTAAGTATCTATAGAAGGTGGTTGAAGGACGGTGAAACCACTACCAGACGACCAAGTATTCACGCCTCATTCTATAACGTGGAGGACGGCGGCTTTCCCTCTCTGTAACGCAGGGTATGTAGGGATCAGAGGTAGATTTGACGGGAGAGAACAATGCTGCTGCCAGGACAAGTGTTTCAGAGCACATCCTTAAGAGGACGTCGTTGAACATGAAGCTCCGCAGCAAACACCCTCTACTTTTGGTCATATTGGGCCAACGCCATCGTCAATTTTGGTTGCAATAGGCACGAAATCATCGAGATTAAACTATGAATCAATAGAAATGAGTCACCTGGTCGGATGAATCACGTTTCTTGTTACATTATGTCAATGGCTGTGTCCGAATAGGCTGTCATCCAGGGAAAAGACTGCTTGAAACAAGCGAAGCGCCACCGATGCAGGCTGATGAGGAAATTGTAATGGCATGAAGAAATTAAGGACGAAAATAACTTTCGCATGATGTGACACTCCCAAGTAACATAGCTCGGTGAATCACGATGGACCGTACAATGAAACAAATCAACGGAATAATACAGAATATAACTAAAAAAAACTGCAATGTGACGAACAGAAATGACACTTGTATTCGAAGACAATAATTACGCTGAACCCACATCGATGTACGAGAACTATTCTGAAAGTAAGGTCCGATGGGGTACGAAATGGAAACCGCGGTGAAAATCCGAGGAAATTTTGGACAGACATGTTGGGCGCTGTCTCAATTACGCCTGTCGATCGCGTCACGTCGCTCTTTTCAGTTCCGAGCACACAGTGAGCGCATAAAGATGCCTAGAACAATAGTGTATCCCGCAAAGCACGAGGACCTGGTGTGACATTTCGCCTGATCTCATGCCACCCACATATCATAACTATCACACGTTTCCTTCCACATGTCAATTCTCGGACGCACTCTGAAGGGGCGATGGAGATGCTCCTGTAGCGTTTCCGATGGGAAGTATTTAATCACCTACTATAGAGCCCGTAATTGACTCTCCCTGAGTTTCATCTCTGCTCACATGAACCACTACCTAAGAAGACAACCTTCTGGTATAGACAACGAGCTGTAGATCAGCATAGAGAATTGGCAGGGAGCACAGGCGGCTTGCTTCTATGACGAGAGTATTGGGAAGTTGGTACAACTCTACGACGAATGTCTAAATCGGAGCGGCGACTATCAAAAAAAGTAGCTGGAAGGCGTAGCTGTTGTTGTTGTTGTTGTTGTTGTGGTCTTCAGTCCTGACACTGGTTTTATGCAGCTCCCAATGCTACTCTATCCTGTGCAAGCTTCCTCATCTCCCAGTACCAACTGCAACCTACATCCTTTTGAATCTGTGTAGTGTATTCATCTCTTGGGCTCCGTCTACGATTTTTACCCTCCACGCTGCCCTCCAGTACTAAATTGGTGATCCCTTGATCCCTCAGAACATGTCCTACCAACCGATCCCTTCTTCTAGTCAAGTTGTGCCACAAACTTCTCTTCTCCCCAATCCTGATCAGTACCTCCTTGCCCGCAGCTCGTGGTCGTGCGGTAGCGTTCTCGCTTCCCGCGCCCGGGTTCCCGGGTTCGAATCCCGGCGGGTTCAGGGATTTTCTCTGCCTCGTGATGGCTGGGTGTTGTGTGATGTCCTTTGGTTAGTTAGGTTTAAGTAGTTCTAAGTTCTAGGGGACTGATGACCATAGATGTTAAGTCCCATAGTGCTCAGAGCCAGCCAGCACCTCCTCATTAGTTATATCATCTACCCATCTAATCTTGAGCATTCTTCTGTAGCACCACATTTCCAAAGCTTTTATTCTCTTCTTGCCCAAACTAGTTATCCTCCATGATTCACTTCAAAACATGGCTACACTCAATACGAATTCTTTCAGAAATGATCCTGACACTTAAACCTATACTCGATGTTAACGAATTTCTCTTCTTCAGAAACGCTTTCCTTGCCATTGCTAGTCTACATTTTATATCCTCTCTACGTCGACCATCATCAGTTATTTTGCTCCCCAAACAGCATAACTCCTTTACTACTTCAAGTGTCTCATTTCCTAATCCAATTCCCTCAGCCTCACCTGACTTAATTCGACTACATTCCGTTATCCTCGTTATGCTTTGTTGATGTTCATCTTATATCCTCCTTTCAAGACACTGTCCATTCCGTTCAACTGCTATTCCAAGTCCTTTGCGGTCTCTGACAGAATTACAATGTCATCGGCGAATCTCAAAGTTTTTATTTCTTCTCCATAGATTTTAGTCCTACTCCGAATTTTTCTTTTGTTTCCTTCACTGCTTGCTCAATATACAGATTGAATAACATCTGGGAGAGGCTACAATCCAGTCTCACTCCCTTCCCAACCTCTGCTTCCCTTTCATGTCCCTCGACTCTTATAACTGCCATCTGGTTTCTGTACAAATTGTAAATAGCCTTTCCCTCCCTGAATTTTACCCCTGCCACCTTCAGAATTTGAAAAAGAGTATTCCAGTCAACATTTTCAAAAGCTTTCTCTAAGTCTACAAATGCTAGAAACGCAGGATTTCCTTTCCTTAATCTAGTTTGTAAGATAAGTCGTAGGGTCAGTATTGCCTCATGTGCTCCAACATTTTACGGAATCCAAACCGATCTTCCCCGAAGTCAGCTTCTACCAGTTTTTCCATTCGTCTGTAAAGAATTCGCGTTAGTATTTTTCATCCGTGACTTATTAAACTGATAGTTCGGTAATTTTCACATCTGTCAGCACCTGCTTTCTTGGGATTGGAATTATGATATTCTTCTTGAAGTCTGAGGGTATTTCGCCTGTCTCATACATCTTGCTCACCAGATGGTAGAGTTTTGTCAGGACTGGCTCTCCCAAGGCCGTCAGTAGTTCTATTGGAATTTTATCTACTCCCAGGGCCTTGTTTCGACTCAGGTTATTCAGTGCTCTGTCAAACTTTTCACGCAGTATCGTATCTCCCATTTCATCTTTATCTACATCCTCTTCCATTTCCATAATATTGTCCTCAAGTACATCACCCTTGTATAGACCCTCTATATACTCCTTCCACCTTTCTGCTTTCCATTCTTTGCTTAGAACTGGGTTTCCATCTGAGCTCTTGATATTCGTACATGTGGTTCTCTTTTCTCCAAAGGCCTCTTTAATTTTCCTGTAGGCAGTATCTATCTTACCCCTGGTGAAGTAAGCCTCTACATCCTTACATTTGTCCTCTAGCCATCGCTGCTTAGCCATTTTGCACTTCATGTCGATCTCATTTTTGAGACGTTTGTATTCCTTTTTGTCTGCTTCATTTACTGCATTTTTTATATTTTTTCCTTTTATCAATTAAATTTAATATTTCTTCTGTTAACCCAAGGATTTCTACTAGCCCTCGTCTTTTTACCTACTTGATCCTCTGCTACCTTCACTACTTCATCTCTCAAAGCTTCCCATTTATCTTCTACTGTATTTCTTTCCCCCATTCCTCTCAGTTGTTCCCTTATGCTCTCCCTGAAACTCTGTACAACCTCTGGTTTAGTCAGTTTATCCAGGCCCATCTCCTTAAATTCCCACCTTTTTGCCGTTTCTTCAGTTTTAATCTACAGTTCATAATCAATAGATTGTGGTCCGAGTCCACATCTGCCCCTGGAAATGTCTTACAATTTAAAACCTGGTTCCTAAATCTCTGTCTTACCATTATATAATCTTTCTGAAACCTGTCAGTATCTCCAGGCTTCTTCCATGTATACAACCTTCTTTTATGTCATCTTGGATATTCGGGAATCCAGCCGGATGTTCGCGTCGTTCTCGCACGATATTTCAACAGCGTGCCTCGCTGTCTTCTTCAGGTGCTACCTGACACTGGTCCTTGGCTCGATCGAGTCCAGTATTTATGCCTGGGAGGAGCTGGGCGTTCCCTAATCGGTCCGCGCCGGGTCGAGTGTTCCATCTGTGGTCCGCGCCCGCCAGACTCAGCTTCAATGGACCCCTCCAGTCGCAGATGTTTCGACTGCTGTCGGCGCCCGTTCTGGCCGTCCTCGACGGATGTGGTTATCATCTGAGGTGTGTCAGACCTGGTCTGAGATGTTGGGTACTCTATCTCCTGACTGTTACTATGATTTCCACTTCTGTTTCGTGCTGGGCGCTCCCTAATCGGTCCACGCCGCGTCGTGTGTTCCGTCTGAGGTCCGCGCCCGTCAGACGCGGCTACATTGTCCCTCTCTGGTCGCTGGTGTTCCCTCCGCCGTCCGCGCCCGGCCTGGCTGTCTTCTGAAGTCGAGTTCATGGTCTGGGGTGTGTCAGATCTGGTCTCCAATGTCAGACACCTTGTCTCACGGCTGTTCTCTCGGTCTCCACTTCTATTTCTTGTAGAATCCCGGAGTGTCCTGCGTTGAGTTTTCACAAGCTCAAGTGCTGGATTCCAGGCAGTGCTGATTTGGTATCCCGAGTCACGGTTGATTAGATTGTCTGTGACCTTAATCTCAATGGCTTCTTTAATGACACTGTCCCAAAATCTTGAGGTCTGTGTCACAATCTTGGTGTCATTGTAATCCATTGAATGACCAAGTTCCAGACAATGCTCTGCTATGGCTGATTTAGTTGCCTGCCTGAGTCTGGTGTGTCTCTGGTGTTCTTTACACCTGATGTTCACAGTTCTGGTGGTCTGGCCAATGTATGACATCCCACACTGGCATGGTATGTTGTAAATACCTGGCTTGCGTAGCCCCAGGTCATCTTTTATATTCCCCAGCATAGCCCCAATTTTGGTGGGTGGGCAAAATATGCTCTTGATGTCATATTTCTGGAGAATCCTGCTGATCTTGGCAGAGATAGGTCCGGCATATGGCAGGTATGCCATCTTCTTTGCCTCTTCTGGTTCTTCTTCTTGATCCTTTGGCCGGTTAGGATCAAGAAGGAGAACCAGAAGAGGCAAAGAAGATGGCATACCTGCCATATGCCGGACCTATCTCTGCCAAGATCAGCAGGATTCTCCAGAAATATGACATCAAGAGCATATTTTGCCCACCCACCAAAATTGGGGCTATGCTGGGGAATATAAAAGATGACCTGGGGCTACGCAAGCCAGGTATTTACAACATACCATGCCAGTGTGGGATGTCATACATTGGCCAGACCACCAGAACTGTGAACATCAGGTGTAAAGAACACCAGAGACACACCAGACTCAGGCAGGCAACTAAATCAGCCATAGCAGAGCATTGTCTGGAACTTGGTCATTCAATGGATTACAATGACACCAAGATTGTGACACAGACCTCAAGATTTTGGGACAGTGTCATTAAAGAAGCCATTGAGATCAAGGTCACAGACAATCTAATCAACCGTGACTCGGGATACCAAATCAGCACTGCCTGGAATCCAGCACTTGAGCTTGTGAAAACTCAACGCAGGACACTCCGGGATTCTACAAGAAATAGAAGTGGAGACCGAGAGAACAGCCGTGAGACAAGGTGTCTGACATTGTAGACCAGATCTGACACACCCCAGATCATGAACTCGACTTCAGAAGACAGCCAGGCCGGGCGCGGACGGCGGAGGGAACACCAGCGACCAGAGAGGGACAATGTAGCCGCGTCTGACGGGCGCGGACCTCAGACGGAACACACGACGCGGCGTGGACCGATTAGGGAGCGCCCAGCACGAAACAGAAGTGGAAATCATAGTAACAGTCAGGAGATAGAGTACCCAACATCTCAGACCAGGTCTGACACACCTCAGATGATAACCACATCCGTCGAGGACGGCCAGAACGGGCGCCGACAGCAGTCGAAACATCTGCGACTGGAGGGGTCCATTGAAGCTGAGTCTGGCGGGCGCGGACCACAGATGGAACACTCGACCCGGCGCGGACCGATTAGGGAACGCCCAGCTCCTCCCAGGCATAAATACTGGACTCGATCGAGCCAAGGACCAGTGTCAGGTAGCACCTGAAGAAGACAGCGAGGCACGCTGTTGAAATATCGTGCGAGAACGACGCGAACATCCGGCTGGATTCCCGAATATCCAAGATGACAACAGATCGCCGGGAAAGCATGAAGAATTAAACCTTCTTTTATGATTCTTGAACTAAGTGTTAGCTATGATTAAGTTGTGCTCTGTGCAAAATTCTACCAGGCGGCTTCCCCTTTCATTTCTTAGCCCCAATCCATATTCATCTACTACGTTTCCTTCTCTTCCTTTTCCTACTACGGAATTCCAGTCACCCATGACTATTAAATTTTCTGAGAGCTACGTTAGTGCATTCAGTAGCTAAATCTTGTCATAATAACGAACCGTGGTAATAATTATAGATGACTGGTGTCCTAAAATTGCTGATGAAATGCTGACATTAACAAACAGAATAATTAGGGTGAATAAAAATTAAAAACTTAACTATATAAAAAATACATTGCTATAATGGAAAAGTATTAAAGTACATAGGGAAGGTTCCAGGAGGGAGATTTTCACTCTGCAAAGGAGTGTGCGCGCTGATATGAAACATCCTGGCAGATTAAAACTGTATGCTAGACCGAGACTCAATCTCTGGACCTTTGCTTTTCGCGGACAAGTGCTCTACCAACTGAGCTACCCACGCACGACCCGCGCACCCTCTTCACAGGTTTACTTCCATCAGTACCTCGTCTCCTACTTTCCTCTCCTTTCTTCCAGGAGTGCTAGTTCTGCAAGGTTCGCAGGAGAGCTTCTGTAAGTTTGGAAGGTAGGAGACGAGGTACTGACAGAAGTAAAGCTGTGAGTACTGGCCGTGAGTCGTGCTTCGGTAGCTCAGATGGTAGAGCACTTGCCCGCGAAAGGCAAAGGTCCCGAGTTCGAGTCTCGGTCGAGCACACAGTTTAATCTGCCAGGAAGTTTCATATCAGCGCACACTCCGCTGCTGAGTGAAAATCTCATTATGAAAAACGTATGGTTTTTGAGAGCGTCCGGATACTGTTGATCACATAGTGTATTACTCGAGACCATAGATATTGGGACGCTATGGCTCACTCTTACAGAAAAGCCACCATGAAGATCAGCTTCTGACCTGATCATGTAAGACCACGAGCTTTCGAAACCGAACGCTTTGTCCACGACGAAGTTCAAATAGAGCCATGGCACATCGCCATTACCCATTTATTCATTCCAAGTGCCGTTATATACGTTGAGGCAGTCAATGACGCGACATGTCACGTTGTTGTTAGCAGATGTGTGAACACTCTAAGGTTCAAATACTGTGGTGGCCACATTGTGGCAGTTACTGTTGACTACACAGGACTAGGATTATGCACCCTAAAAGCATTCGAACTCCCATTCTAAGTGCTGCCAGACATAGTCAACGCGCCTTTCAGATGGTATGGGACTGTCAGTAGCCACGTGGCACAAAACTGAACACCTTCGAGATTTACGCAGTCCCAAAATTGTGTACATCAAGTACAATTTGAATTGAGAAAACACTTGCCGTCCTACCTAGTCATAGGTGGATGTCCGGCGACTATGATGAACGATGGACAACCACTACTTGTTCTAGTTGTGGCCAGGAAGGTCATGAACATTCTACGTGTATTGAATGTCGCTTACACAGTTCCTGTTAGGTGAATCAGGGCCACACCCTATGTTTACGGGTCTCCCCCTCAGACACGCAGCGTGACATGATCGCCACGATGGCAGGTGGTCGACCACATGGAGGACAGGGAACATCAGACTGCTGAATCGTGAGAAGTTTAGAATTGACAAGCACCATGCCAAAATCGTCACAGATTGAGGGAGGTATCCCGTCGAGCTCGCAGGGAGATTCAGATGAATGAATGGAACTCGACACTAGGGTTGTACCGACTTCTGCTTTTCTCTCTGAGAGGGATGCGATGAATGAACTACACAGTCCTTCAGACACGGAAACCCATATCCGCAAACAGAAGCCATTGAGGAAACAGAAAAATCGGCGCCGTACATCTTCTATGACGCCTCCTGTGGATCTCTACTGCAGATGACGACCAGATGGCTGACGACACAGGAAAAATGGATGACGCAGGGTCGCTCTCACCTTTAGTTCTCCCTGACTTTGACGCAGACCTTTCCTATCCCTCATATCAACAGATCTTGGGGACTGAACCCATCAATGATACATGTGAAAGAAAACGACTGTGGATCCAGCTTTGGTTACTCAGCTTGTAGGTACCCTATTGTAGCCATGGCTAATTTACAGATTTTGGGCGGAAGACATTGAAGAAGATTAAATGCCCACCATGCTGGATGAGGAGAGAGACACCTTGGCACCTCCCAAGCAGCACCAGACGACATTGAGGACGCAATCTGCAGAAGAAGGGCCGCAGCATTTATGGCGAAGCCGATGGTGTTGCTCATTGCTCGAGATGATCAAAGACTTACAGCTTAGCGACCATCACCGTTGAAACAATCTGGAATTGTACAAAGTTGTCGCTTCTCCAAGACAAGTACATTAGACATCGACACAGCCTTTCTTCAAGAGGTCTACGTCGACAATTTCCCAGATATGGAAGGCTATGCATCCCGCAACACGCCAACTAACAGCAGCGTCTCCTCAGAGGGATCGCGAGGTGGATGAAGTACAGTATCTCCCCGACGCTAGAGGAATGGCCATAATAGGGCTAATCGTCCAGTTCGTCAATGGATGAACTGGAACGAATCGACGTCACGAACTATCGCTCCCTCTAGCGAGAGGAGTAGCACCCCTCTGCGCCCTCTTTCAGGGGTAGGCATGATGGCTAGGCGGAAGGGGCGATTTTAATGGCGTCCAGGTGCCCTAGAATCAGCTACAGCGCCATTCACTCATTTTATGAGTCACTTGTCTGGTTCCATTGATAGGATTTACATCGCACATTCGCTTGCAGCAGCAGTCAATGATGCGGAAGTGTGGCCTGCAGCCTTTCCTGATTATAATGCCCATATAGGTGCCATCACTCTTCGTCGCCAATGAGTGTGGCGCACCGGACATTCCTGTAAGTTAAATCTCACTCATCTCACTTCTCTGGCTCGTCGACGTGCCATCGAGGACACATGAGGTTCGTGCATCTTCCGCCTCCCTACGTATCCTGCATCTATCAGTTGGTGGTTAAACTGCGCCAAACTGGTCCTACGAAGAACCTTGATTACATACGGTCGCGAGACCGTGGCTAGGAGGCTGTCCTCCCTAGACTCATGAATATGCCTTCCTGTCTTCACGCCGGAACCACATATTACAATCCATCGTGCGAAGGCACAGATCGTAGGCGATATGCGCCGCCACAGAGAAGGGCGATCATCCGAGCGCAAACACATGATAGAATTGCAACAGAATGAACACCATGTACCACATCATTCAAGAACGTAAACAACGATGATGGGCACCGATAGAGGCCGCCACTACAACGGATGCGCCAATACAGTGCTACGTGGTGAGGCACAGCCTTCTTCAACCATTAGGCATGACTGTATTTGGCTGAATGTTCTGACTTGACATTGGAGATAGGCATCTCACGACTGGATTGTGGCACTGTTCCCAACACTTACAAACTGAATTATCAGACGAAATTATGGAAGAAGAAGTTATATACGCCGTAAGTAAAGGAGTGTCGAACAAGTCTCCTGGTTTCAACGGACTCCTCATGTAAATTTATAGACTTTTCAGTATGTGCTGGCTCCCAAATGAATGGACATATGTCGAGTGCCCATACCCCTGCAACGCTGCTCCCCGCAGCCTTAATCGGAAGAATAATTTTACCAATCCACGAAATGAAAATTGGAAATTTGTGGTAAGGACTACAGGACCAAACTGCTGAAGTCATCGGTCCCTGGGCTAACGCACTACTTAATGTAACTTGAACTAACTTACGCTAAGGAAAACATAAACACCCATGCCGAGAGAGGACTCGAAGCCCTGACGGGGGGAACCGTGTGAACCGTGACAAGACGCCCTAGACCGCACGGCTAACCCGCGAGGCGCCCACGTACTGGCAGGTGGAACTTGAGGACATGATTACCACCCGCTGCAACTCCTAAACTGTGACATGAAAATATTTTCAAGACTGTTAGCGATCCCTATACGGCCAACCCTGCCTCACACCATCTCATCAGAGAAAACTTAGTCAGGGGGCATCAGTAACATCCACACAGCAGTGTGTTGTTACCATAACGTAATAACACTAGCTGGGCACACTGCATCCCGGCAGTGCTGCCGTAGTCACTAGATTTTTGCAAGCTTTTGGATCATGGGTACCTAACATTCATTATCCAACACATGTAGTACCTACAACAATTCATACATGTCATGATGTGTCTCCACCAAGGGGCTACCTCAAAGATGATTGTCAACAGGCGTCTTATGCAGTCTCACCTGATTTCCAGATTAGTGCATCAAGCCTGTCTCATGTCCACCTTAGTCTACGCTCTGACACTGGGACCACTCCTCTGCGGCCTCCATCAATGCATCACTGGGCTAACGTTAAGCAGCACTACATCTCACTGTACATCATATATAGATGGCCTGGTGTTCGTGCTCCACAATGGTGACAGTGTAACCAACGCACTAGCATGGATTCACACATTCGGTGTGGTTGCTGGCGTCTGCCTCAGCCTCACCAAATCTGTCGCAGGGATATAGGAGTTTGGTTAGCCGCAGCGTGTGTCGATCACCTACAGCTTAGTGATACTATCAAATGCCTTCGAGTAGAGTTTCACGATGACATGGAGCACACTGTAGGCCTTCACTACTGCCGCTTGTTACAACAAATTCGGGTCCACATCTCCAACCTTCGTCTATGGATGGTCGAAATTCTTCAAAGGACGCATTTCGAAATATTTGCTTAGCGTCAAGCATTCCGTACATAGTACATGTACTTCGAATACTCTTAAAGATGGCTCGATGCATATTAGCGGCATTTAAGCCCATGCTGGTACTGGCATGCTCTTAAAAAGTCAGTTATGAATCGCTACACCGTCTCCCAGGCAGAGAAGATCTTGGCCTGATCCATGTACACGAGAGAGCAGTGGCCCTGTTTTTCAGCTCGCATATCAAGCTGTGGCGCCACCGCTCATTAAGTTTGAGTCTCCTCCATCCTTGACGACGAAAGACATACCCCTCTCCCCATTTCTGCAACTTCAGTCATTTTTACCTTGAACACAGTTATTCTCCCTCGCGTTACCAACGACGAAACAGTCTATGACATAGGTGATACATTGAGTCCTACAACGGAGGCATCCAGTGGACGTTATGGAGACAAAGAACCATCGTTTTAGTTAGAAGGTAGTGTCGCAAACGATACACACATTTTCCCTGGATACAGGCGTTAACATGATACATATATGATGTACCATGTTGACGTCTGTATCTGGGGTAAATGCGTGTATCGATTGCCACACAACCTTCTAACTAAAATATATATATATTGGCGTCTAGCTGCATAGCAGAGAACTTGAGTCCGATTCCCAAATGGATCGTGCAGCACTTTTTCATTTGTATTCTCTCCTGTTCGTAACCGGTGCAAACTGGAGGGCTAATAAGGTAAATAAAGGAATAATGAAAAACGCGAAGGTAGGCAAACAAATTTCAGAAATAAATTAAAATAAAAGCGTATTGTATGAAAAACATTCGTTATAAGACTGCCGTGAAGACGAGCATTCAACACATGTTACCATGTAAGGGAGGAAAGAAGAACGCTTTTCGCAGCTGGTAATATTGTGAGACCCCACCTTTTGAAGGCTTTCCATCTGGCTGAACTGACCGGTATAGTTACGGCAACGAATCACTCCTCAGCAGCCAGTGCTGATTAATAATGTTACGCAACGGTATTTAATAAAAACGCGATCTCTAATGGGACCCTGAGCACTGTATCCTGAGTCGGTCTCGCTAAACTTTCTATTACTCCTCTCTAAGAACGTGATATTCTCTGACTATGAAAGCAAAACCATTGAGTAAAATAGATTCAAAATTTAATTCATAAGCGACTAATTAGATCCTGAAAGGATTAAACATTCATTCCTAACAGTTTTTATTCGGACAGTACTTAGATTATCACGTCAGTGATGATACCTAGTTGTTGCAAGGTTCTGATTCGAGCGGGGATGTCAATCACTGCATGCCTACAACATAACTTTGCAGTTTAATAGCAATGATAACGAATCATCGTAACCAGATTGACATCACCGCTCGAATCAGAACCTTGCAACAAAAACCACACGGCGCACATGTGTTTCATCAATGTGACGTTTAATTTTACCGACACATTAAAACCTTTATTCTGAGACTTCAAAACTACAGTCTGTTTCTGGAAACCCAGCAGGAATTGCACAACTGCACACATGCAGTAATGATTCGCTTCATAAATCATGGTCAATTTTCAGGCAATGTTATAATATTAGAATACGTTACAATATTAATTCCTGGAAAACAAAAAGTTTAAAATGTGAAACAGGTCTGATTTCTATGGAATCTTGCAAAGGAAACAAGTCATTGCGCGAATATTGCATTCATTACATGTTCTTGGTGCTGCAATATATTTGTTTCAAATGGTTATATGACAATTACAATCCATCAAGTTCTTCGAAGGGACTGGAGGACAGCGCCCCGTGGTGTAGGTTTGCCGGCACGGTAGCTCAGCATGTTCGTCGGCCCAGACCAAATGCAACGAAACAAATAGTGTATCCTAAATGTCTTCAGTCCCGGGTTCAAACTCCGCCCCTGCTTAAAGTTTGAAGAAAAATCATCAGTAATGCCGGCCGCCAAGACTTCTGGCGTAAGAAGTCATCCTCATTCTGCCAACGGCCTTGTCAAAGAAGGAGGAGGAGCAGACAGAGATTCAGTGTAGTCTCCTTCTCTTGGGGTGGGAAACAGCCGAATCAGGAATGATCAACGGCATGAAGCTGAAGAAGGCAATGGAAACCACTGCATTAAAGACACATAATGTGTATACACAGGACACTGAAATAAGTAATTGGAAAGTGTCATGATGATCTCTCCACTAGAGAAAGATTCTGCAATATGCCCCCATTCAGATTTCCAGGAGGGGACTGCCAGTGGGGAGGTGATCATGGGAAAGGATTTATTGCATCCCAACCTTGTATTGGGTAGCAAGACAGGTAAAAGTTTGAAAGTACTAGAGCGAAGCAATGATGAATGAGGCGACAGCAACCAAAACATTTCACCACCGAGACTGTGTCAGAATAAAACACAACATCGGCGTTTCTGGCGAGCCCGGCAGCAGACTTCACCAGAATGTAATGGATCAGACTAGCCAAACCGGGACGCGTCACCATCGTTAGGTGACGAAAGAATGGCTAAGGCGAATGCAGCAAATGGTCCCAAGAACTCTTACGAAGCAGTTCTACGCTATAACGAACTCGTTAAGCAAGCACAACAGAAGGGAAACCGCTGACACCTTCGTAACAGCAAGCCCTATGCGGGCACGACGAGTGACGCCAGGTAAACATTAACAACTACTTTGCTCCGTAAGCAAGTTTAATTCGTAATTCAATAGGTCAGACGGATCGATGACATACATAATGTTCGAATTCGATTCACTGATTGCAGCGAAGTGACGCTTTGCACAAGTCTATTGTAGATTTCCTGCACGCTACGGACAACAACAGCCGCTACTGGGAGAGCTGGCTGCCACGCCATAATCACCAGTCACAGAGTTTAACACCCCAGTCTCCTCTGCCGCTGATGGACCTGGAGGTCTTTCTGTTCTATCAGGATCAGGACACCACCATTCCTGGCATTCCGGCTGACTGAGTTTGGGCCTTCCTGGACGGCAGGCCAATATCGTCAAACTGCATAGCTAAACGGTAACCATCATCGCTGTTCGATGGATGACGAAGAAAGTTGGTGAGCGGGAGGGAACATAGCACCTTCCAAGACGGCGTGTATAAAAAGTTCAATACACGCGCCGCCATCACTCACCGCCGCGGCGTCGCGGTACAGCCCGACTCGGGCCACTGCAAGCGGCGGGGTTGAAGGGCGCATCCGACATGATTCCTCAGCGCGCACTGACCGACGAGGCCAACCACGTGTCAAGACGCTACCTGTATTTTTATGGAAATAAGTAACTAATTTTCTAGCTTCCTTCACTGCGCCTACCAGCGACCACAGATCACTACCGTCCTTCCGAGGAAATCTGGCAAGGAGCGAACTGAGAGAGTGCCTCTTGACACACAACCAACTCTACTCACGCTCTCCCAATAGTCGCCTCTTTAAGACTGGATAACCAACGACTGGGGGCGTAGAATGTCAGAAGTTTAAACTTGGTAGGGAAGCTAGAAAATCTGAAACATAGAACTGTAAGGCTCAAGCTAGGGTCAGGGAAGAAGACAAGGATTTCTGGCCGGATGTGTAAATGGTAATATCAACAGCAGCAGAAGGTGGTATAACGGGAGTAAATAGAATTCATATGAATAGGAAGATATGGCAAAGAATGAGCTGCTGTGAACAGTTCAGTGATAGGCTTCTTCTTAGCAGAATCGCAAGCGATACAACCCTGGCAATCATATATCAGAAATACATGACGACTTCGTAAGTAGAAGATGAAGAGACAGAGAATGTACACGAGGATACTGAATAGGTAATTCAGTACACAAAGAGAGATGAAAATCTAATATTCGTGGGGGACTGGAATGCTGTTGTAGGGAAGGAATAGAAGAAAGGGTTACAGGACAATGTAGGTCTGATAGTAGGAGTGACGGAGGAGAAAGACTAATCGAGTTCTGCAATAAATTTTTGCAACAATGTGTGCCAAAACAGTCTCGTTTATTTGGTGTGTGTAACAATTGCTGGAATATTCGGCAGGCCTATTTGTTTTATCTAGCAGACAGTGACAAAATACACTTAATCAGTTCGAGAAGCCACACCAGTCTTGGGTACTATTTGTATTAACAGCTTGTCTAGTATTAAACAACTATATTTCGTTTTACCCTGTTGCAAAACGTTGACGAACTTCGATGAGGTAATAGATTCTTTACAAGAAAGGAAAGCACGCCATGTTAAGTTGTAGCAAGATTAGAGAGAGAAAAATGCTAGGACTTAAGGATTGAAGAAATGTGTACTGTCTTGCTTGTCTCCTGTCTTTACTGGTTTTATGTATCCTATATTTAATTTTATGTCACACAAAACAGTAAGTTATTAGCTAATTATCCTAACGGGTTATGTTCTTCCAAGGCAGACCGTCAGTGCACAGAATTACTGCTCGTTTTTGGAGCATCACCTGCGACCAGCTTTGCGAAAGAAGTGGCCACACTTTCTGCACAATCTACCCATCACTTTGCACGACAATGCGCGGGCGCATACGAGGTCTGTCTAAAAAGTATCCGAGCATTGGCCAGAAAAAAAAAAATATTTCGAATACCTGACGGGGTTGCAACCAGAATCCCCTTCTTTTGGAATGGTGTTCTCCTCCGGCGTTGTGTTCCGCATTATCTCTTCTCTACTCTCAAAACGGGATCCTTCAGTGGCGTCCTCAATTTTGGAAACAACCAGAAGTCGCAAGGAACCATGTCTGGATAGCAGGTTGTTGGCGAACGGCTATAATTCCATGTTTGGCCAAGAAATTTTGTATAAAGTGGGATCAATGTGCGGGGGCGTCGTCGTGATACAGTTGCCAGTTTTTCTCCGTCCACATGTCTGGTCTTTTGCATCGAATTGAATCACGGAGTCGCAGGAGAACACCTTGATAGTACTTCTTTGTCACTGTTTGTCCTTCCGGTCCGTATTCGTGATGCAAAATTCCACGGACATCAAAGAAGACAGTCAGCATCACCTTGATTTTGCTTCGCACCTGCCGATCTTTCTTCGGCCTTGGAGACTCGAGATGCTTCCATTGTGGGGACTATCTTTTTGTTTATGGATCATAACCGTACACCCATGACTCATCTCTAATTATCACGGTGTTCAGAAACGCAGGATAAGTATTGGTGGTGTCCAGTAGGTCCTGTGCAGCGTCAAAACGGTGGTCTTTTTCTTCCAGCGACAACAACGTGGGCACGAATTTCGCAGCCATTCGAATGGTTCAAATGGGTCTAAGCACTATGGGACTTAACATCGGAGGTCATCAGTCCCCGAGACATAGAACTACTGAAACCTAACTAACCTAAGGACATCACACAAATCTATGCCCGAGGCAGGATTCGAACCTGCAACCGTAGCAGCAGCACGGTTCCGGACTGAAGCGCCTAGAACTGCTTGGTCACAGCGGCCGGCGCAGCCACTCGGCGCATGTTCTTATCATCACGCAAAATTGCATGTGCAGATTCTTTACTCACTCCTACCTCTTGGGCAATCTCCTGCACGGTCAAACGACGATCTGCCATCACCAAATTTTGCACCCTATCAACAACAGCTGCATTCCGAGCAGTTTCCTCAACACGCCCAGTCATCTTGAGAGGATCGGTAATCCGACGAACACGTTGTGTAGCACCTCACTCGGCGATCGACTAGCAGCGACTGACGCGCTGGAAGGCGGGGACAAAATTCACGCATGCGCGTAAAGGTCTCTTCCTTACTGCGTACAGTGGTGCCGCGCTATCGTCTCTATTTTGCGTGGGAAAATGGTTCAAATGGCTCTGAGCACTAGGGGACTTAAGTTCTGAGGTCATCAGTCCCCTAGAACTTAGAACTACTTAAACCTAACTAATCTAAGGACATCACACACATCCATGCCCGACGCAGGATTCGAACCTGCGACCGTAGCGGTCACGCGGTTCCAGACTGTAGCTCCTAGAACCGTTCGGCCACTCCGGCCGGCGCGTGGGAAAATCAAAGGTCGGATACTTTTTAGACAGACCTTGTACAGCGCAAGCTGTGGCTCCTCTGTTTGGTCGATGGGACTGGGAAATATTGTACCATACACCATACTCCCCAGACTTTGTGACTTTGATTTGATTCCGAAAATGAAGGAACCAGTTCGTGGCATTCGCTTCAGAACTGTTCCAGAGATTCGACAGGCAGTAGACCGCCCCATTCGCACCATCAACAGAACAGGGTCTGCCAACGTTATACTACGCCTTCCATATAGCTGGCAACGGGTTCTACATAACGCAGGTGACTAATTTGAAAGATAGTAACAGGTGCAAACATGTAACTCTTTTGTATCGGTTGCGAATAAATAGTTGCCACTATTTAAGTTCCAACACTCGTATTTCTTGATGTGACAGCCCCACAAAACGGTGACAAGAGGAAAGGTTAGCGCTTACTACATCTTCGTTGTTCATGCGGAAAAAACTGCTGCATCAGGCATCACGTTTCAGTCTATTACTTCTTTACTACTAACTCCATTCCAAATAAATTTCGCAGACATTATCCAAATATGTTGCTGAATGTACCTACAAAACTATATTACGGTACGACAAATAGTTCAGGAGATATGACGTCATAAACATCGAGCTGCGTGAAAACGAAACCGCAGCCCGAAATTTGCTAAAGATACAAGCGAAATATGTGTACAAACATGTGTAAAATATGTTAAATATACGTGTCACGTGCGTACGGGAGCGAAGCTACTGGCAAAAAGCTCCTTCTAAACGCCTGAATCGATTTCAACCAAATATGGTAATCATACTGTTCACTTTTTGGAAAGACATAATATGGGGATAAAAATCAGTAACCTACTATTGCGGTAAGAGTGATAACATGGAGTGAGAAGGGAGCAGGAGACGGATAAAGACAGCGGGACGGGGAAATGGACAGTAAGGGGAGCGGTGGAGAAGGACAGAGAGAGGAAAGAGGAGGAGATGGACGGAGAGAGGACGAAGAAGGAGATCGACTTAAAAGGGTTGAGGTGGTGACAAGAGGGAGGAGGAGGATATCGACTAATAGGAAACTGGAATAAACATGTGCCTGGACAACGCCTCGGCCAGTTTTCAGTAAAGATGTGTGTGATGCAGGAAAGAGGTTGGCCACTACACAGGACCTTATTCTCAAGATTCATGGAGCCAGCTTCCCAACAAGAGTCAAGAAAAATTGTCCGCTATTTCTTTCGTCTAATGACCACGAGTGTGCGAGTAGAGAAATTCTTGTAAAGACAGAAAAGTGTTGACAGTATATTTTCCAGTGCAACATGCACGCATGGATGGGTTGGTTGGTTGGTTGGTTTGGGGAAGGAGATCAGACAGCGTGGTCATCGGTCTCATCGGATTAGGGAAGGATTGGGAAGGAAGTCGGCCGTGCTCTTTCAGAGGAACCATCCCGGCATTTGCCTGGAGTGATTTAGGGAAATCACGGAAAACCTAAATCAGGATGGCCGGACGCGGGATTGAACCGTCGTCCTCCCGAATGCGAGTCCAGTGTCTAACCACTGCGCCACCCCGCTCGGTGCATGGATGGGGAAACAGAGTAATATAATTCTGTTACACTACCACTTGCTGTACGAAGGCATGCGAAGTAAAGGTGTGGTGGCGTCATTTACAATGTTTCGCGTACAACAAAGTTAGTAATGTAATACAAATGACACAATTCCAGCAGTATTTTCGTATTGCTGTGCAATGGAATGATCATACACTCCTGGAAATGGAAAAAAGAACACATTGACACCGGTTTGTCAGACCCACCATACTTGCTCCGGACACTGCGAGAGGGCTGTACAAGCAATGATCACACGCACGGCACAGCGGACACACCAGGAACCGCGGTGTTGGCCGTCGAATGGCGCTAGCTGCGCAGCATTTGTGCACCGCCGCCGTCAGTGTCAGCCAGTTTGCCGTGGCATACGGAGCTCCATCGCAGTCTTTAACACTGGTAGCATGCCGCGACAGCGTGGACGTGAACCGTATGTGCAGTTGACGGACTTTGAGCGAGGGCGTACAGTGGGCATGCGGGAGGCCGGGTGGACGTACCGCCGAATTGCTCAACATGTGGGCCGTGAGGTCTCCACAGTACATCGACGTTGTCGCCAGTGGTCGGCGGAAGGTGCACGTGCCCGTCGACCTGGGACCGGACCGCAGCGACGCACGGATGCACGCCAAGACCGTAGGATCCTACGCAGTGCCGTAGGGGACCGCACCGCCACTTCCCAGCAAATTAGGGACACTGTTGCTCCTGGGGTATCGGCGAGGACCATTCGCAACCGTCTCCATGAAGCTGGGCTACGGTCCCGCACACCGTTAGGCCGTCTTCCGCTCACGCCCCAACATCGTGCAGCCCGCCTCCAGTGGTGTCCCGACAGGCGTGAATGGAGGGACGAATGGAGACGTATCGTCTTCAGCTATGGGAGTCGCTTCTGCCTTGGTGCCAATGATGGTCGTATGCGTGTTTGGCGCCGTGCAGGTGAGCGCCACAATCAGGACTGCATACGACCGAGGCACACAGGGCCAACACCCGGCATCATGGTGTGGGGAGCGATCTCTTACACTGGCTGTACACCACTGGTGATCGTCGAGGGGACACTGAATACTGCACGGTACATCCAAACCGTCATCGAACCCATCGTTCTACCATTCCTAGACCGGCAAGGGAACTTGCTGTTCCAACAGGACAATGCACGTCCGCATGTATCCCGTGCCACCCAACGTGCTCTAGAAGGTGTAAGTCAACTACCATGGCCAGCAAGATCTCCGGATCTGTCCCTCATTGAGCATGTTTGGGACTGGATGAAGCGTCGTCTCACGCGGTCTGCACGTCCAGCACGAACGCTGGTCCAACTGAGGCGCCAGGTGGAAATGGCATGGCAAGCCGTTCCACAGGACTACATCCAGCATCTCTACGATCGTCTCCATGGGAGAATAGCAGCCTGCATTGCTGCGAAAGGTGGATATACACTGTACTAGTGCCGACATTGTGCATGATCTGTTGCCTTTGTCTATGTGCCTGTGGTTCTGTTAGTGTGATCATGTGATGTATCTGACCCCAGGAATGTGTCAATAAAGTTTCCCCTTCCTGGGACAATGAATTCACGGTGTTCTTATTTCAATTTCCAGGAGTGTATTTATCGTGTTAATCAAATGTAGCAAACAATTAATTAGGTAGAATTAGATGCAAATCATTCCAATACTAAGCCTTTGAAGTCCACTAATTAATGATTTGGGATACGAAAAAGCAAACAATAATTCAAACATGGGACTTGGCGGCAAGAAAAGTGGGAAGGACGAGGGAGCTGGCTGAATCAATAAGCAGCCGGAAGGAAATTCGTTTGGGTTCTCATTTAAGGAAGCGATCCTGCATTTTTATGACGTGATTTGTAGGAATTGAGTGAGACGTTAAATCAGGGCAACCCGATCGTATTTCACGACTCCACTGAATAAGGTTACAAACTTTTATCCGTGCGCCACTTTGCTCAATCGTCAAATATCTATCAATCTCGTCTGGGATAGAAGAGATAGCTACCCCGTTTAGCGGCAGGCGTAATGGAACCACGCTATAAATAAAGATGGAATGGTGTAATTTATTTCAATCACCTAGAACTGAAATGCTGTATAGAGTGGAACAGCTACGAAATTTATTCCTGAAGCTCATGTTTTATTATTAAATACGCTTTCGTGATAGCTATGAAATTCAAAAATAAACAGCACAAACAGCATGATATGATTATACGTGACATGTTCAGATAAAACAAAAATACTAGAGTTAATTTCTGAAATATACCTTTCAACAGATACTTTACCTATATTCCTCATCTGGTAAATAGTACAAGCAGACGGTGCTATTATGTAGTATTACTTGTTATACATATTCAGCTGCTTCAATAAAAGCTAATACACATCTTGAAACTTACTTGTTATCTTCTGTGAAAGGCTTAAAGTGTCGTAAGTTAATATAAATTCGTCCTTGATACATGATACGAAGCAAAACTGTGTTATTAAATGCAGTGAATAAGTTCGAAAGAGATTCTTAAGGATTTTGCTTAGAATTCAGTTTGAGGACCGCATCTTTTGCTTATTGAGTTAATAGCTCTGCTTCAACTCCAAATACGGGCTTTGACTGTACAGTCGTGCTCAGAAGTATCCAAAAGACCTGAAATACATTTCGCCTGATTCGCATGCAACCCGCATAACGCAGCTGTCTAGCAGGTCCTCTAATCGCTCCTCGGTACAGTCGTTTGGTTATTGAAAATGGTTCCAACAAGTCACCACTAGAAAACACTGCTCTGTATCGCATTAACTCAAGATGTAAAGTACTACCACGATACTACAGATATCAGGGAACACCTTATCACAGATTAAGACTGACCTTAAGGCTTTTAAGCTCACATTTATTACAATAAATGACATACCTGAGATTTTACCACTCTCATTATTATGGCAGATACTTAATGCACGTTGTAAGTTCGTCGTATTCATGATTTCCTCTTCAAAGTAACATACTGTACTTATTATTTAACACAAAATAACATTAAAAATTTAAGTTATTCACGAACAGGTAGTTGAGAATTTGTATGAACTTCAAATGACACTACGAACCGTCTCGATCTGCATATGCATTCAAACCCCGATCATGTAGACTAAGCAAAGATTTCGTTACTGACGGAAACTAACAGCCACTCCTGATTAGGCATACAGAGAGTAATATATCTCGATTGTAGACAGTGTCAATTAGCAAATATCAACTTTAAATTACATAACGTAAACATTTTTAACGGACGGTAATTCCTACCCAGCATCTATTGTCCCTGTTAACGAAGTACGACAGATGTAAAAGATTGCTTCTTCACAAGTAACTTACTTGAAATGCCGTGAGGTAAAGCTTTGTTTTGGACAGGGATTCGAACCCAGAACCTAATCGGATTGTTATCGAAACACAATCAACTGTGACATATCGGATTTTCTAGGCAGTAGCAAGATGTTTTAACTGGAATGACGGGACGAAACATTAAATTTTTCCTTCCCAGGACTCCAACCCAGCACATATAGCTGTTATATTCTAGAGAAAACGAACGTTAAATATGGGTTTGTTACAACAGCAGCGACATGCGACATGCGAGCATGAACTAGAAATAATATGACGAAGGGTTCAGTGCTGACTGAACACATATCGTTGTTCACCACATACAAAGAGACGTCAGGTACCGAATTTTTCTCCACCAGCAGCTCGGAATAACACCCTAGAACTTACAGTGGTCTCGCAAATAGTTCTGTGTCTCACTGGGAGTCAAAAACGTCAGATATCGTTAGTGTTGACAACGAATGAAAATACATTAAAAATCAAAATTATTATCCACCAGCAGATAGGTGTTCTCATGCTAGAGCTTGATAATACATAATGAAAACTTTAGTGCCGGGCCAGGATTCTAACCCTTCCCGCAAATTTGTGGAGATGTTGAGGTATCAGCATTTTTGAACAAACAACAATTTGTAGTCGAGCTGTATTGTCACGAAAGGGTCAAATTCCGCGTTAAGGGCGGTCTGAGTTGCATTCCCACCTCAGAACCAATTTTATCGTCATACAGAAGCTCAAATAAAAGATCGATTAAGTGTCCTGTAAACCTACATAGCGTTTGTTTCATCACTAGAAATAAATTACTAGTATAAGAAAGGTTAGTGGTGATAGAGTTTCTACACGACGCCACTACTGACTTTATTGTGATTCAGCATAATGTCAATGTGATAGAGAAGTAATATCATGTTTAATGTGAATTTCAGACCACAGTACCATTATACCTTCTTCACTTAGCATAGCCAGAAGAGAATACACTACTGGCCATTAAAATTTGCTACACCAGGAAGATAACGTGCTACAGACGCGGAATTTAACAGACAGGAAGAAGATTCTGTGATATGCAAATGATTTGCTTTTCAGAGCATTCACACAAGGTTGGCGCCGGTGGCGACACCTACAACGTGCTGACATGAGGAAAGTTTCCAACCGGTTTCTCATACACAAACAGCAGTTGACCGGCATTGATTGGTGCAACGTTGTTGTGATGCCTCGTGTAAGGAGGAGAAATGGTACCATCACGATTCCGACTTTGATAAAGGTTGCATTGTAGCCTGTCACGATTGCGCTTTACCGTATTGCGACATTGCTGCTCGCTTTGGTCGAGATCCAATGACTCTTAGCAGAATATGGAATCGGTGGGTTCAGGAGGCTAATACGGAACGCCGTGCTGGATCCCAACGGCCTCGTATCACTAGCAGTCGATATGACAGGCATCTTATCCGCATGGCTGTAACGGATCGTGCAACCACGTCTCGATCTCTGAGTCAACAGATGGGGACGTTTGCAAGACAACAACCATCTGCACGAACAGTTCGACGACGTTTGCAGCAGCATGGACTATCAGCTCGGAGACCAAGGCTGCGGTTACCCTTAACGCTGCATCACAGACAGAAGCGCCTGCGATGGCGTACACAACGACGAACGTCATTTTTTCGGATGAATCCAGGTTCTGTTTACAGCATCATGATGGCAGTATCCGTGTTTGGCGACATCGCGGTGAACGCACATTGGAAGCGTGTATTCGTCATCGCCATACTGGCGTATCAGCCGGCGTGATGGTATTGGGTGCCATTGGTCACACGTCTCGGTCACCTCGCATTGACGGCACTTTGAACAGTGGACGTTATATTTCAGATGTGTTACGACCCGCGGCTGTACCCTTCATTCGATCCCTGCGAAACCCTTCATTTCAGCAGGATAATGCACGACCGCATGTTGCAGCTCCTGTACAGGCCTTCCTGGATACAGAAAATGTTCGACTGCTGCCCTGGCCAGCACATTCTCCAGATCTCTCCCCAAATGAAAACGTCTGGTCAATGGTGGCCAAACAATTGGCTCATCACAATGTGCCAATCACTACTCTTGATGAACTGTGGTATCGTGTTGAAGCTGCATGGGCAGCTGTACCTGTACACGCCATCCAAGCTCTGTTTGACTCAATGCCCAGGCATATCAAGGCCATTATTACGGCCAGAGTTGGTTGTTCTGGGTACTGATTTTTCAGGATCTATGCACCCAAATTGTGTGAAAATGTAATCACATGACAGTTCTAGTATAATATATTTGTCCAAAGAATACCCGTTTATCATCTGCATTTCTTCTTGGTGTAGCAATTTTAATGGTCAGTAGTGTCTCTCCCTATCAAAAATCTTTGGCAGAAGTTGGAATCGAACCCAGACCATAAGTATAGGAACCTGTCATCAATCGAACAGAACACCAAATCTTCTTCTCTGTGACTCATTTTTCTATCGTAACGCCGTTTCACCACACTGGATGAGAATTCTGACACAGGCTCCGTGTAGTGGTTTGCAGAATGTTCAGTACATTCACTTACTTGTTTGACCAAATCGCCATGAACTAGCTGCTTCTGCTACCCAGTGCATACATTCATCTCTATTTTGTAATCATCGAAATAAAATCACGTAACTGTCACGTACACAGAACAGCCAACAGTGTAGAATGCAGAAATTTAAATAGGAAGTGTTTCTTTCCAGTTGAGCTACTCTATTGCGCTATCTGTTTGTCGAAAACGTCGTGCAGTGCAAAAGGAAAGCTGTAACTGTCTGTCTCTCAGAATCCTAGATCCGGCCATATGCATTATCTGAGTTCCCCTATCGGTTCTCCCTTCTATTCCAGTCTCGTATTGTTCGTGGAAAGAAGGATTGTCGGTATGCTCCTGTGTGGGCTCTAATATCTCTGATTTTATCCTCATGGTCTCTTCGCGAGATATACGTAGAAAGGAGCAATATACTGCTTGATTCTTCGGTGAAGGTATGTTCTCGAAACTTCAACAAAAGCCTGTACCGAGCTACTGAGTGTCTCTCCTGCAGAGTCTTCCACTGGAGTTTATTATCATCTCCGTAACGCTTTCGTGATTACTAAATGATCCTGTAACGAAGCGCGCTGCTCTCCGTTGGATTTTCTCTATCTCTTCTATCAACCCTATCTGGTACGGATCCCACACTGCTGAGCAGTATACAAGCAGTGGGCGAACAAGCTTACTGTAACCTACTTCCTTTGTTTTTGGATTGCATTTCCTTAGGATTCTTCCAATGAATCTCAGTCTGGCATCTGCTTTACCAACGATCAACTTTATATGATCATTCGATTTTAAATCACTCCTAATGCGTACTCCGAGACAATTTATGGAATTAACTGCTTCCAGTTGCTGACCTGCTATTTTGTAGATAAATGATAAGGGATCTATCTTTCTATGTATTCGCAGCACATTACACTTGTCTACATTGAGATTCAATTGCCATTCCCTGCACCATGCGTCAATTCGCTGCTGATCCTCCTGCATTTCAGTACAATTTTACATTGTTACAACCTCTCGATACACCACAGCATCATCTGCAAAAGCCTCAGTGAACTTCTGATGTCATCCACCCGGTCATTTATGTATATTGTGAATAGCAACGGTCCTATGACACTCCCCTGCGGCACACCTGAAATCACTCTTACTTCGGAAGACTTCTCTCCATTGAGAATGACATGTTGCGTTCTGTTATCTAGGAACTCCTCAATCCAATCACACAATTGGTCTGATAGTCCATATGCTCTTACTTTGTACATTAAACGACTGTGGGGAACTGTATCAAACGCCTTGCGGAAGTCAAGAAACACGGCATCTACCTGTGAACCCGTGTCTATGGCCCTCTGAGTCTCGTGGACGAATAGCGGGAGCTGGGTTTCACACGACCGTCAGCAGTGGAAAGAGGCGTTACCTGTTGAACAGCATTGTAAGTTTTTCACCATTGCAGTATGAGCCGAAAGTATTTTCCTACGATTTCGTTATCGATGTTTGATCTGACTGCTTGTAGCTCTTTCACAGAAGGGATAAAAACGTAATAGTCAGCGAGACTGGAACCACGAACCATAACAGACGCTTTTTCACAAGTCAGCACATTACCACAGAGCTAGCGAAGAGGTGTGTGTCTTCGATACCTCTTACGAGGGCAGTAGTTACAAGAACTCATAAACCGCTATTTAAAGGACGAGATTAGTTGCGCTTTCCACGTGCAACGACTTTCCTGGGCTGAAAACCGTAAATTTACAATCTTTTCTTACACTTCAAGCAATAGTAACTCAGATTATTCAATGGAAATGACAGGAAAAATCAAGTGAACTTAGAGGCTTAATTCAGTGCACACCAGGAAGTAACTCGTCTATGACAGAGTTGCCAAACATACCTTGCCTTGTTGCCAAATCTCAGTTACAGTACCAGCAGGAAGAAGACGAACCGATGTGATTCTACAGTGGACTGGGAAGTGACCATAGCTGGCGTCTCAAAGATGCGGCTGCTACGGCCTGGAATATCTAATGAGTCTGATTCGCATTTCTGTAACTAGGTTTAGGGACTGGAGCGTAGTTACTAATAATACTCAGAACTGACTGCAAACTAAGCAACATAAATCTGTAACTCTCACAGTTGTTTTTATATTTATTTCGTAAGTGTACTCAAAACTAAGAAACTCATTCATGGACGTCTTCGTGCCTCATCGAAACTCGATCGCAACAAACAAATAAAAAAAAGAATATGTGTATGTGTTTGTGAGAGAGAGAGAGAGATAAAGAGAGGGGAGAGAGAGAGAGAGAGAGAGCGATAAAAATAAAAAAGAACGAGAGAAAGATTAAGAAATTGTTGTAAAGAAATTGAATCATGGTATGTAAAGAAATCTTTCATTAAAATGACACGTTCCACATCATTACGAAATGTCGTATTTATGATCTATGGAACAAGTATTAATCTAATCTACCTTAATCATATCATAGTGCTGACTAGGCATGTCCATTGCGCATCCCGACGGACTTGAGCAATTCCAGGAGGCAAATGCGACACTCCACGTGTCCAGAATTGCTACAGAGTGGCTCCAGGAACACTCTACTGAGTTTAAACACTTCCACTGGCCACCAAATTCCGCAGACGCGAACATTACTGAGCATATCTGAGATACCTTGCAACGTACTGTTCATAATAGATCTCCACCCCGTCGTTCTCTTACGGATTTATGGACAGCCTTGCAGGATTCATGGTGTCAGTTGCCTCCGGCGCTACTTCGTTCATTAGTCGAGTCCATGCCATATCGTGCTGCGGCACTTCTACGTGATCGCGGGGGTCCAACACGATATTAGGCAGGTGTAACAGTTTCTTTGACTCTTCAATGTACTTGTGTGAAAGGTCATTAACGATGTTATTTTTAAGCTGAAGTGGAAGCATCAACAAAAGACTGTACAGTGCTGGATGTCTCGGAGGACAGAGTATAATGCAACAGAGTATGCCATATAATCTTCAGACAAATCTCTAAGATTCGCTGCAGCGATTCCAGCGCTAATTTATAGCACGCATTTTCTACTTTTTGCGATCAGAAACATCCATTATATTTCATTACAGTACATCGTCATCACGAGTATTAGGAACAAAGACGATTGAACCATTACGCACTGCATCAGGTTTGCGGATGACACAGCGAAAATAATATACAGGAAATGGTAAATAATTTGTCAAATATTTTGGAAGAGTTCTTTTACGGATTAATAGAAAAAAGACTAATATAATTATAGATACAAAGGAGAAACAAGAAAGGTTGGAACAAGAAATATAAAAATTCGAAGAAACAAAACAAAGTACGTTAACAAGTTCTGTTACTTACCGTCTGTACGGCGCACAAATACCCTTGACATTGAAGGTGAGCTATTGCATGCCTGGTAGTTGCGTCTACGACGACCATTTGCGTAGCGCAATTTTATTTACGTTTCTGTGGAAACGTCTCATTGTTGTAGTAGCTGTAGACAGCTATTTTTGTCACCCAGCAGCGGAAACAATAAAATATTTCTAATAAAAATTATTTCTCGTAAATCGAGTCATATTGGGAACTAATCCAAACAAGTATCATAACGAATAAATTGATAACGTTAAATCGTTAGTATGTTGTCAACGACAGGCAATCCTCATCCGTAGGTAATAGCAGCATTTTTCTACTAATAACTCGTAACTGAACCACATAGTCCAAATATTCGGCAAAGTCGTAAACACAATTAGGTTACTGCGAAGAACATCACATATCATGACATACGATACTGGTTAACCAGATACCATACATTCGTGTCAACATTCGTTTCCTTCGACACCTCAACCAAATTTGCACATTACACCTAACACAGATCTCTTCCTACACTACAGGTGAGTCTCTTAACACACGTAGTTTTCTTGGCTTTAACGAGAGTGATGCCGAATTACAACCTAGCCTAGATCCCAGGCTATCCTACAGATCTGTCTTTCACCAAAGAAAGCTGTTCTGCTCTCATATTCGTTGGTTTCACCAACTCAAAACCAAACTGTTGCAGTCTAACCTAATCTAGATCTCAGGTTACGCTACAGATCAGTGTGTCATATCAGAGACCTTCTCCAGTGTAAGATTCGTTGGTTTTGCCAACTCACATACAAATCGTCACATTCCTTTCTAACTTGGACCTCCGAGTAAAGCAATCCATTATCGTGAGATTAAGCTGTTCTATTGAGTCACGAGGTAATCACTCTTTCGGAAATTTGGAACTTCTTGAACAATGCCAAAAAAGTACGTCTCTCTTTTCACTTCGCCTCGACATGTACTCGGTTACTATCTACAAACTGGCTAACACCAACGTCAAACAATTGCAAACATCAGCACCCAACGCAAGAACCACGACACAGCATATCACAGTTAGACAATACTGGTATATAGACGAAAATTTCGATATAGGATAAATATCCGCACTTATCAATAGCAGATTAGTATCCCCAATAGAATTACATCCAAGAAATCAAGATTATCTATGAACTATTAAAAAAATCGTCATATTTAAAAACCAAACGTGAAACAAAATTAACGAAACAAAAGTAATAGCAAAAATTAAAATACAAGACTAAAAATGCACCGCCATTCCAAAACAGAAATTTAACTCTCTTTCTTTGGCACACAGATCCTCCCTACGCCGTCCAAAAGAACCTCAGACCAACACGGATTTTGTGGAACATTCTTGTTCCACATACACTCATTTAAATGAGGCTGTCGTACTGAAATTCTCCTTTTCCCTCACTCAATAATACTTTTTATTGGCCCCTAATGCCTTTCAATTGTGTTTGTACACGGCCCTATTTCTTTTTGTTCCTAAATTCAACCGAATTACACAGATAGATGCATGTACCTATTTCCTTTAAGCCCTCGCAACTAGACCATGTGACATTATGACTGAGTCATCGGCTATTAAACTTTTTACTAACTGAAACGTAGTACAAACTGTCCTAACTTTAAGGTAACCTGTTCGTTTGTTAGCTTTTCTTTTTAACTACGCGTTGTGAAGTGGGCTGCCCCCCCCCTCTCCTCCTCCCCCCCCCCTTCCACAGCATACACAAAGCTAAGTTCATCACGATACCATATTTAGGAGTCATCCCAGTCAAAACAGCCAAGTTGTTTAAAAACACATACATCAGAACCACGTTCGCCACCACCAACAACTTAAAAAGGAAACTGGTCCACGACATCATACAACCTACAGACACACTCAGCAAAAAAATTACAAACTTACATGTAGTCATTATAACAAATACTTTATTGGCCAAACATGAGGAAATTTGAAACCGGTTTTAAATAACACTTTGACTGTTTCAGACTGTATGAAGCTGATAAGCCACCTATAGCAAAACATATAAATGAAACAGGACACATTGTTGCAATAGATAACGACCTCAAAGTAATACGTACATACTTTGGTAAAGAGCTGAAGAATGGACATCTTGGAAGCCTTAAATCGAATAACGAATTCCAAAATGAAATGACAGAGTCCAAAATTCAAACTTCTTCACGAATTTCAATTCAGTACTCTTAAAATAGTAAGTACATGACACTAATGTATTATACCCCAGAAATATCTTTGTAATTCTGACAATAAAAAGTATTTATCCTGTTATTTGTTTTATAAAACTGTCAAAGTCGCTCATTTTGACGCCAGTCAACATCAGTGATACAACAGCAAGACATGCAGAAGACATTGCTACTGACAACACCAGTATCGACATTCCGATAGTCAAATCGAATATAGCGTTGTTTTGACCGCCATCTTGTGTTCCGCACTGCTGATTTGTTATGTGTGTCGTGCTTTAAAGAACCGTTGTGAAGTCTGTGATCGATAGTGAAGAAGTCCAAAAAACTCATGGAAATAGCGATGCCTCAACACATCAGAAGAAAATTTCCACGCCACAAGAACAAACTGAGTGACTGTTTCATAAACTTTTCATGTGAACAGCAGACCAATACACAAGGCAACAGCGCCTCTTACTAGGTTATACTTCTCTCTCTACACAGGATGATCACAGCAGTCATATAAGGATTTAATGCCTGTATAAACATGTGGTAAATTTTTTTGTAATGGCAGTATTGCCTGATGATGAGGCGTCACCTCGAAATATGTCGCTAAATAAATAATTTAGTTGTCAACCAATTTTGTGACTAGTAGCGTTATTTGAAAACCTTTTTATATTTTTGAAAGCCACGGTCAATTAATAGTCAGTATGGTTCAAATCATGTGCCTTTGCATTAAAGCGGCTTACTCTCATAACACCTGAGTTATAACGCGATAATAACTAAACACGAAAATTCTGTAACCGTCAATATGACGTACCCCTTCGTTTCCTTGCAACAAATCTTACCAGTAGTGATTCGTTCTCAAGACTTCCAATGTGCTGGTGCTAAGAAAAGGCATATATTCATTGAGTGTAAGGTATAACATAAAATCCACCGAATATGGACTTCTTCTGAACACGACAAATACAGTATGCTGTCTTGCTTCCCGAGTGCCTCAAGTTTTCTGCTTGTGATGTAGGGAGCTTCCTACTGGTTCTGCTTTACGTGACACGCCGTCACAATATGCAGAACTTATTTTGTCTTTCGCGTGAAGAAATAGCTTCTCGTTGTGAAATAGCAGAAAGTGATATCACAATACTCGTAGAGCGCCACGTCATCGTTAGCTAAAGGCTGACGGCTTAAGGCATTGCTACTTGCATCAACAAGAATCAATAAGCTGTCACGTCGCGTCAATGTTTCGTGAATAATTAATCGGTGTTGTGTACTCCGATTCCGATAATAGGGTGCCGTTGTACCTTATCGGCATCCGTTGTGTCGTCAATACCGCCACAATAAGAGTAACTGGTACAAAAAGACCCAGGGTCGGCAGCTACGTTCATCCATCACTGTAGTCGGCGAATGTATCAGCGGCAGCTGGCGGCGTCCAAGTAAAAGCAGCGTCTTGAAACGAGGATATAAACGAACATCAACAACAGCGAATAAGGATAATGGAATGGAGTTTAATTAAGTCAGTTTTTGCTGAGGGAAATGGATTAGGAAACTAGGAACTAAAAGTAGTTGATGGGTTTTAGTATTTGAGCAGCAAAAATAACTGATTATGACCGAAGCAGAGAGCATACAAAATATATACTGACAATGACAAGAAAGGGGTTTCTCAAGAAGACAAATTTGTTAACATCGAATACAGACTTAAATGTTAGGAAGTCTTCTCTGAAGGTATTTGTCTGTAATGTAGCCACGTATGGAAGTGTAACATGGACGATAAAGAGTTTAGACAAGAAGAGAATATAAGCTTTTGAAATGTGGTGCTACAGAAGAATGCAGAAGATTAACTAATCAGGAGATATGGAATAGAATTTGGGGACATAAGAAAACTGTGGCACAATTTGACTAAACGAAGTGATAGGGTGACAGGAAATACACTGAGACATCAAGAGAAAGAAGTTTAGGTTAAAAATCGTAGAGCGAGACCAAGAGATGAATACAGTAGTCAGATTCTGAAGGATTTAGGTTGCAATAGTTATTCGAAGATAAAGAGGCTTGCACAGGATAGAATAGGATGGAGAGTTGCATCATATCAGTTTTTCTACTGAAGATCACAACAGCAACAATGTTTCTTTCTGCCTGTTTATCCACAACACGTTACATTTGTTTATCTGAACACTGACAGCCAATTCCTGCTCCAAGTGTCGACCCGCATCGTATCTTCCTACATTTTGCAAAAATTTTCTAGCGTTGTGACTTCTCTGGATGGAAAAGCATCAATCGCGAAAACTCTGATAGAAGTCTAGATGTTCTCTACTATGTTACATATATTGAGGGTGATTCAGCTGCCCCTACCGCTATCGTTTTACGCTCCCCACAAAGTTATACCTTACCTTCATAAACCACATGCGATATTTGATTTAATTAAATTTTGTACTGAGATAGGTTTTCGCTGCAGGCCATAGTTTTCAAGTTATTCAAGAAAAGTGTACAAAAGTGACCTACCAACGCATCACCACCTCTTGTTCATGCCACTTTCTCCAATCACTGTACAAATATTTACAACTGCACGAAGTATTTCACACATTCGAGCATTTTGGTCTTCATTGACTGGCCTTATTACACCACCGGCTTAGTCGAGCACTTACCGACTGTTAATCTGACATTTTTGTAAATTTTACCCAACAGCTTTGTGAATTTCAACAGCATGAAATAAGGAATTACATCGCCAGGCCCTTTTAATGCGAAACTACTGTGCTCGTTAGGGTTAAGTTTAGATCTAATTCTGAACTTAATTAATATTAGCGTAACATTTGCAAAAATGATTTATCGTTCATTAACCACACGGGCACATTTGAATTAATAATGTTAATGAAACAGCCAGTGCGCAGGTGGCGTAAGAGCCCTATCGATGAAGATCAAAAAAGGTCGAATATCGGGAATAATTCGTGTAGTCGGAAGTTTCTGTACAGTGTTAGGAGGGTGTGCCACGAATAACATACTGGAAATCCTGATTGGTGAAGGGTGAGAGTGGGGTGGAGGTGCCTTTGAAGGTCACGTTGTATGTTTTTCCTGAATAACTTACAAACACTAGCGGCCAGCGAAAACATATCCCAGTAAAAAATTTAACTACGTCAAATTTCCTACAAAAAGGTCTCTCTCATTCTGCAGGAGTTACAGTTTGCGCGCAGCAAGTGAGAGAAAACGAAAATTTCGCGCGTGGTTTACGAAGGCCAGCTGTGAGATTGTTAGCTGCATAAAACGACAGATGCAGGGACAGATGAATTACTCTGCATTTTGTGAACAGTAATTACCCTGTGTTACGCCGTTCGGGTGTGACCAAAGTTACTTCTATGTCTCAAAACGTGCTGTATTTTGTTTGCTAGGAACTCTTTAATCCTGTTACAAAGCTGGTCTGATATTCCGTAAGGTATAATTTTATTTATTAGGAGACAGTGTGTAACATTACTGAATGCCTTTCGGAAGGCAAGTAACACAGCATCATCATGGGCCCCGGTATCTACTCTTTTCTGGTACACAAAAAGTAACACAGCGAGATGGGTTCCGTAAAATTGTAAAGTATATGCTGATTGCCGTATGATAGGTTTACGGTCTCCAGGAAGGTCTTAACACGCTAGCACAAAACACGTTCCAAAATTCTGCAAGAAACTTACATTAGTGATATATGCTTATAGGTATGTGCGTCGTTTGGTGGCCCCTGAATGGTGGGAAGTAAAATATAGATGATCTAATAGGGGCAACAAACATGAGAGCAATATTACAGAAAGACAGGAGGAAGTATGTGAAGATGCGATAGGAGACATGACACTACGAGAAGAATTTGACAGAGCACTGAAAAACTTGGATACATGGCCCCTGGAGTAGACAACGTTCTCTCATTATCACTGAGACCCTTGGTCCAGCCAACCACGATAAAACAATTATTTCTGGTGTGGCTGGTAATGAGACAGAGAAATAATTTTAAACTTCAAGAATAATGTAATAATTTTAATTCCAAAGAAGGCAGGTACCGACAGGAGTCAGCTATGAGTTAAATAAGACTGAGTTACTAAACACTGACACAAATTATTTATGGAAGAATGGGAAAATAGTAGGAGCCGACCTCGAGGAGGATCAGTTTGCTCTCCAGAAAAACGTAAGAACACGTGTGGCAAAGATAGATTGAAGGAAGACAAATCTACATTTAAAGCACCTACAGACTTTGAGAATGATTTTGAGAATGTTGACTTGAATACACTCTTCGAAATTTTCATGGTATTACAAATAAAATGGAGAGAGAGAAAGGAAACAAAGAAGATATTTGGAAAGGGAAGTTAGAGAGACAAATTAAAAGCTTTGAGAACGGCCGATGACATTCCAATCTTGTCGGGGACAGCAAACGACTTATACGACCTGTTGAACGGAATAGCTTGTGTCTTCAGAGGAAGTTACATTCAATTTAATGTGCGGGTAACAGACTGACGTCAAATTAAATCTGGCGCAGATGAAGAAATTCAACCAGGAAATGACGCCCTAAAAGTCATAGATGAGATCAACTATTTGATCAGCAAAATAACTGACGACGGCCAAAGTAGTGGGGACATAAAATGAAGAAGAGGAACTTGTTAACGTCTAATATATATTTAAGTGCTTGCGAATCTTTTCTGAAAGTATTTGTCTAGAGTGCAGCATGGTGCGGAAGTGAAACTTGGATGATAAAGTGTTCAGATAACAAGAGAACAGAAGCTTTTGAAATATGGTGCTGCAGAAGAATTCTGAAGATTAGATGGGTGGATCGCGTAACTAATGAGGAGGTAGAATTGGGCGAAAAAACTGAATTATAGCTTGGCTGAAAGATGGGATATGGCATATCGTGAGGATGAAAGAATAATAATGTTGGTAATGGAAGAAAATGCAAGGGGGGCGGGAGGTAAAAGTTGTAGAGGACGGAGGGAGACCTAGGTATGAATACGATGGATTTAGCTTGCAGTAGTTTTTCAGAAATGAAGAGGCTTGCACAGGGTGGGAAAGCTCAGAGAGTTGCATTAAACCAGTCTCCAGACTGAAGGTCACAACAACAACAACATGTAGAATTGTGTAAGTGCCCCATCAATTCGAATGGTCTTTCTTTCTTTGGCAGATTTCAGTTGTTTTTCTACCCACTGGGTGATTTATTTCGAAATCCGTTACTTTGTCATTTTTTTAAAAAAGTTGCTGGCTTTCGGTACGTGTCCACACAGCCATCTCAACACTGGGAATGTGAGTCTACAATTCGTTTCTTACAGTGCATTAGCTAAATTCGTGTCATGGTACGAAGTTACATAGGCTTAAGAAGCACAGATTCCGAAATAAAACAAATTTTACATCCACAGTATACTGAAACGAATCAGCGAGACGAAAATTTAACACAGGAAACGTAGAAGCAGAATGCTGTAAATATTATACAGGTAACACATTAAACAATGATAAAACGCCGTTGGTACACATTTGAGATATTCCCACTTCAATCCATATTAATGACATTGTATCTAAATTAACAATAACATATTGTTTCGTGTATCACCCAGGAATTGTTTCGAAAGCTACGTATAGATAATTGAATATTTGTGCAGGTCTGTAAGTACCATCTAAACAGTACACGAGAACAGTATACATTAACCATGTATTACAGCACTACATATAGATACACCAGTATTCAGACACGTACATATGGGAGGAACATAGTGACATACATTTATAGGCACATTTATAGGTTAGCCCTACTGAGTCAGTTCATTGGGCTTTGATATTCTCCTGGAATTCTAATTACCGAGAGATTTATATTAGCAGCGCAGGGGGCTATATCTCGCAGTTGGCATTGTTAACGAAGTGCTACAATATTTTATACGTTGCTGGATCGTTGGCTGCTAACAAGGTTTAGAGGCTGCTTGGAAACTGATGACCAAGCGCCCCAAGGTTACATATAAGGACGCTGATGTGATACGTGTTCCGAGGACATTGTGGGAAAGTATATGGTTTGGCTCTTCTACATCTCCGAAAACATATAGTGGGGTGGCGCTTAGATTGAGCCGATAGAGGTGTTTGTTGAACTTCCAACGATTAAGTTTCAGCCGCACTATAACTGCCGTGAAGCTCTTTGGTGTTTGTGTCTTATCATAGCATGGTACTCTGGGAATCAATGGGTGAATTAGTGCTTAGTAACTACATTACATTTTAGTTGGCCGCGCGGCATTAGCCGAGCGGTCTCAGGCGCTGCAGTCATGGACTACGCGGCTGGTCTCGGCGGAGGTTCGAATCCTCCCTCGGGCATGGGTATGTGTGTTTGTCCTTAGGATAATTTAGGTTAAGTAGTGTGTAAGCTTAGGGACTGATGACCTTAGCAGTTAAGTCCCATAAGATTTCACACACACACATTTTAATCGTCCTTAACCATTCCTCTTCCCATTCCGATGCCAACCACTTTCTGAGCAAGGGTATCATATCTGTGAGCGGCTGTTTATCTACTTTGACGTTGTTGCTGCGATTTAATGGAGGAACCGCGGCAGGATCTTCGTTGGTGTATCGGTTTCGAAAAAGCAGTTTAGTAGTTCAGCCTTCTCTTTCTCAACCTCAGTTTCCGTATCAAGAAAATCACTGCGTGGCTGAGCGGAGGACTTCTTTCCCTTTACTAAATTACCAATAGACGAAAATTGCTTAGGATTTTATGTCAGATCTGTAGACAGAATTTTCCTTTCGAGTTTGTTAAACGGCTCAGGCATGGTCCTCCTTGTGCCAATTTTCGCTTCGATCAGTTTTTGTCTTTTTACGAGGCTTTCACTACGTTTAAATGTGCGGTAAATCTCTCTCTGCGTTCGGAGCTGTTTTCTAACGTGGCTGTTGAACCACGGCTTGGTATCGTCTGACAGAAGGAGAACAAGGAATTGAGGCTTTTTCTTATCTTGTCTTCCGCCCGCAGATCTAAGCAGAAAGTAGTGAGCAGTGGTGAGAAGCCGAGGGCTGAGATTGGACTGAGGAGGGAGGGAGGTGGGCAGGCGCCAGGCCTCTGGTGGCGTCGGTGTCGGCGTCGGCGTCGGCGTGGGCATGGGCGCGGACTGCCCCCAGGGGACCCGTGGTGTGGGAGCGCTCCCTGCGGACGAGGATCGCTCTGCCGCTGCTTACGCCAACTCGGAGGAGGGCCGGGGCTGCTCGTAGGGACCGAGGGGGGCAGGGGGGGGGGGGGGAATTCCAATCACAGCTCACACTTCCCGACCTCCTGACACGTGACAGCGGACCAAGTCTACCACGAACGTACTATGACTCTATGGTGGAATCGCTGCGAACAACTTCACAGTGACATTGGCAGGCACTGAGAAAAAAGTACATTGCTGGTAAGAAAAATTGTAGTGCCCATATGGATTCTCTGAAACACCACACATTCAACTAATAGATAATAATAATGGCTTTCAAATGGCTCTGAGCACTATGGGACTTAACACCTCAGGTCATCAGTCCCCTAGAACTTACAACTACTTAAACCTAACTAACCTAAGGACACCACACACATCCATGCCCAAGGCAGGATTCGAACCTGCGACTGTAGTGGTCGCGCGGTTCCAGACTGAAGCGCCTAGAACCGCTCGGTCACACCGGCCGGCAGATAATATTATTGTGATAACGAAACATGGAATATTTTACGTGGAGGTATGTTCCGTCTTTCCAACTAAATGAAAGGCAGTTTGTTCTTTGCTATACACGTTTCACTTCATTTATTTATGAAGCATCTTCAGTCGCCTATAGTACAGTTTGTTTTTATATCAATTACAAATGCATTATGCAGTAGTTACAAGTATGTTACTATAATATGTTTCCTCGTGTTTTTCTCTTTTTTTTAGGTTAGAAACAACTTTTGCAGCACAAGTTTTGCGAGGTTAAAGTATTGTTTGGTGTTATTTACGATTTACAAAGTTGCTGGTACTCGTTTATGGTCCTGGAGATGTGTTTATTCGGTCCCCATACCCCATATCGCCGATTTCTGCCGTTTTTTCAGCCACATTTCATATAACACATCACTTGCAATCTTCATTGTATTTTAGACATGTGTGAGTTTACAGCGTGTAGTGTTCCCAACTCTTACTATGTTTGTATGTCTCACAAAGAATGAAACATTCACACATAACAAAACACAGACACACAAGCGTACACACTCTAAACGAATGAGCGAATACACACGTCAAAAAACCTTTTGCATTACTCTGGTTCCCAGAACTCCTGAAGACAGACGATAATTGTGGATACTGTATCACAGACACAGTCCCTTTGACTGTTAAGAGATCTCACTAAACCCACCAAAGACGTAAACAACCAGCCATGAGCAGCGCTTATTAGACGGAGGAGTCCGACTGCCGATCAGTTCCAGTCATTCCACCAGGAAGGAAGTACACGGCTTGTCTTGTCTGTAGTGCAGCCATGTCTAGACGATCAATACCGAGGTTCGATCGCGTCCGCATTGTTACTTTGTGCAAGGAAGAGCTCGCAACAAGGGAAGTGTACAGGTGTCTCGGAGTGAATCTAAGCGTTGTTGTTCGGACATGGAGGAGAGTCAGTGATACAGGAACTGTCGATGACAAGCCTCGCTCAGGCCCCTCAAGGGCTACAACTGCAGTGGATGACCTACGGATTATGGCTAGGAGGAACCCAGAAAGCAACGCCACCCTGTTGAATAATGCTTTTCTTGCAGCCATAGAACGTCGTGTTACGACTCAAACTGTGCGCCATAAGCTGCATGATGCGCAACTTCACTCCCGACGTCCATGATGAGATCCATCTTCGCAACCACGATACCATGCATCGCGTTACAGATGGACCCAACAACATGCGGAATGGACCGCACAGGATTGGCATCACGTTCTCTTCACCGGTAAGTGCCGCATATGCCTTGAACCAGACAATCGTCGGAGACGTGTTTGGAAGCAAGCCGGTCAGGTTGCCTTAGACCCACTGTCCAGCGAGTGCAGCAAGGTGGAGGTTCCCTGATGCTTTGGGGCGGCATTATGTTAGGCCGACATACGCCACTGGTGATCATGAAAGGCGCCGTAACGGCTGTAAGATCCACGTGAATGCCATCCTCCGACCGATAGTGCAACTATATCGGCAGCATATTGGCGGGGCATTCGTCTTCATGGACGACAATTCGCGCCCCCATCGTACACATTTTGTGAATGACTTCCTTCACGATAACGACATCGCTTGACTGCAGTGGCCAGCACGTTCTCCAGATATGAACCCTATCGATCATGCCTGTGATAGATTGATAAGGGCTGTTTATAACGACGTGACCCACCAACCACTCTGAGGGGTCTACGCCGAATGGAAATCTGTACCAACATTGCCTTGATGAACTTGTGGATAGTATGCCATGACGAATACAGGCTTGCATCAATGCAAGAGGACGCGCTTCTGGGTATTAGAGGTACCGGTGTGTACAGGAATCTGGACCACCACCTCTAAAGGTCTCACTGTGTGGTGGTACAACATGCAGTGTGCGGTTTTCATGAGCAATAAAAAGGGCGGAAATGATGTTTATGTTGATCTCTACTCCAATTTTCTGTACAGGTTCCGGACCTCTCGGAACCGAGGTGATGCAAAACATTTTGTGATGTGTGTATTACGCCACACATGCAATAAAAACAAAAACCGAAAGATAAACTCACATAGACGGTGTATAAACACTGCAAACTGTAATCACACACGAGTCCAACAGACAATGAAAAGTTCAAATGAGGTGTTGGGGGAAAAACGCCGGAAACCGGCCATGTGGAACATGGGGACCGAAGAAACAAATCTCCAGGACCATACACATGTACTAACAACATTGGAAATCATAAGTAACACCAAATGATGATTTAACCTCACGAAAATTGTGCTGCAAATGTTGATTCTAACTTAGAATTGTAGTAGTCAGAATTTTTTAAATTTCACATGGCCATAATATATTGCAAAGAACATAATGACTTTCATTTAGTTGCAAAGACGGAACATACCTCAATGGATTTAAAACCAACTGAGGAAAGACAGAAAACGAAAAAAATGATGAAACATTTTAATACATGGTGACGCAAAATAGGAGTCAAAAAGTTTTTATCTTGTGCAACGTGATGTGTATTGATAGGGTCATGCTATCATATTTACGCTGTAGACGAGAACCTGAAATTTAATACAGTGGCTTTTCAAAGTGCATTCCTTTTGCAGCAGTGAGTGTGTAGAGCTTTGAACTGAACTCCCTGATGAGTTTCTGGAGAACATCATTTTACACTTCACGATTCTACTTGGAAAATGCAGTACCGATATCTTGGAGTGCGGCAGGTGCATCTTCGAAGAGTCTGTGGTGGTAAGTTCCTATGGGACCAAACTGCTGAGGTCATCCGTCCCTAGGCTTACACACTACTTAATCTAACTTACGCTAAGGACAACACAAACACTCATGCCCGAGGGAGGACTCGAACCTCCGACGGGGAGAGCCGTGCGAATCGTGGCAAGGTGCCCTAGACCGCGCGGTTACCCCGCATGGCTCGAAGTGTCTGTCCTTCGGATAATCCCATCAGAAACAATCACAAGGACTGCGACTGGGGCTATAAGGGGACCGTTTCACAACATGTGCAGTAAATGCTGAGGGTACATAGCACCAATCTGATCTCTGAACATCTCCTGAAAGAAATCAAAGATATCCGAAGGGCGATGTGCACGTGTTCCATTCTGCGTGAGCGAGTAGTTTCGGAGCATTCGGCTGCCCGTGTGGCCAGTACAAATTCATGTTCCATTATCTGCCTGTATTAGTCATCTGTGACAGACTTCTCAATGAAAATGGGCCCAGTGATGCATTGCCCACTGATTGCGCTCCAATAAATTACTTTTTTTTATGAGGTGGAGCCGCAGCGGATCCTCGGTAGGCCAGTGGCGTCATTTCTTTTTGTTATGTAACCATGAAGATGGAAGTGTACCTCGTCACTAAACCAGATCTGCTCCGTATCGACAGTACTGTTTTCAAAGGCTTCACTCACCTCATTTCCAAAAGAATATCGCCGCTTCGCATCCCTGTCCTTTAAAGTTTGGCACCGTTCAATTCTGTGAGGGAAATGGTTACGTTTCTCTTTCTTTATTCTCTGTAGAGACTGTTGTGATATACGGCGTGTCTTGCTGAACTAGCGGGTTCCGCAATAAATGAGATTGGCTCTCGTTCCATATTACAACTGAGGCTAGAGGTTCTGAGTGCTCCTTTCTGATATCAAGTAGAGGTCTGGTCTTTTAAAACATTCATCGACTTGTTAAACAAACAGGGGAAACGAGACACAAATTCTGTTTCAGACTATGCTTAAATATTTTATAACAGTTTTACTGCAGTTCAGTATTGTTACTTCACCGGGAAATGATCATTCCGGATGACGCTGTTCATGTGTCAAATGTTGTGTTGAATGTGCGTCTCAGCATAGCGATACGTCCATAATTTGCGTAAAATGTTTTTATGGTATACAAACGTTGTTCCAGTGTTAGCGCTTCGATTCTGAAATATGAATTGAGACACTGATGAGTGTGCTATGTCATTTTCATAGCTACAATACGATAACACCACAAGGCGGATCATTTACGACATGCAGTAGAACCACAGCATACAAATGCTTTGTAACACCTATTGTGCGCCGCCCTGTATTATCAACAACGGATATGAGGTAACCGTTGTTACGTTTTTAGAGTAATAATTGGTAACATTCAGCCGGATTTCCGACCTACACATAGCTCAACGGCGCGTTTCGAGAGAAAGTGCGCTCTTCATCACATTGTAAACCCTAGCAAATAAAGTAAAAACGCTAAAAAGATCTGCCAACAATAATGATTGCGGCATTCATAAGATAACACAGAATACAACACATTGGACTCTGGGTCCTCGTCTTAGACCAAAATCGTCGATGTCGGTCAGTAGTCGTCCCATTTCACAGCGGACACTACACAATGCCGCGTCCTACTGCTCTACTACGGGTTCTGCAGAAGTCTGGAGGTTTTTGTGATCTGACATGTCCGTGATATTACTGCGTAACTGCAGCTGATGGCTCAACCATAATGCTGTTCTGCTGGTCGCCATTGTTTCCTTATTTCCTAAGCGTACGATCGTCACCCTCCAGCTATTCCATCAGAGAGGTATTACAAATTCATAATCTTGTATTTGCCCTAACATAATTCTACACACCTGCTAACAAATCTCATTTCATTATCTTTCTCTTGTGCGCTCAGAATATTGCCATGTTTCTTTCCCTGAATGGCAATCTTCAATTCTTCTAACAAGTCAAGTTTCCCCTCTTTTTTTCCTGCGTGCAAGATTTCTAAGTACTCTTTTATTCCTTATGGAGACAGCCTATGTCACATATACAGGGTCATTCAGCTGGCCCTATCGATGTTGTTTTATGCAACCCCAGAGGACAGAACAATGTTGCTTGGCTAGTTGGCTCTGTAGAAGTTAAGCACGTTGTCAAAATGTCGCAGAATAACTAGTAAAGTATGCGAAGACGTCTTAGACCTATTGTGCAAATCTTGTTTATGGAACTACTTTACGACATTAAAGTGGGGAATCACATATTTATCTTTTCATTCGGTTACATACTAGAAAGTTGCTACTTCCATGCTTCCCATTTTGATATTTCCTGTTAACTTCGTTGTTTTCAGTGGAGAAACACATTGTACAAGGCAACGTTCCTCAACCATTTGCAAAATATTAAGCACTGTAAACAAAATAAACTTACCGTTGTCCCGATGTCGAAACACCCTGAATACGGCAACGTTTCTGACCCAGTTACGAAATATTAAGTACTATGTGGTGTCACTGTCAGACACCACACTTGCTAGGTGGTAGTCTTTAAACCGGCCGCGGTCCGTTAGTATACGTCGGACCCGCGTGTCGCCACTATCAGTGATTGCAGACCGAGCGCCGCCACACGGCAGGCCTAGAGAGACTTCCTAGAACTCGCCCCAGTTGTACAGCCGACTTTGCTAGCGATGGTTCACTGACAAAATACGCTCTCATTTGCCGAGACGATAGTTGGCATAGCCTTCAGCTACGTCAATTGCTACGACCTAGCAAGGCACCATTACCAGTTACTATTGATACTGTAATAATGTATCGTCAAGAGCGACGCTCACCATTTATGGATTAAAGTTAAGTATTCCACCAGCTAAGTACGTTTTTTTCTAAATTCTAATTTCCTTGACCTGTTCCAGACCTCACGCCAGCCCGCGTGAGCTAGAACGCGTGCCTTTCGTTTTCCTCTTGTATCCCGGTGTTGGCTCTCCTGCCAACCCACAACATACTACACTCCTGCAAATTGAAAAAAGAACACATTGACACCGGTGTGTCAGACCCACCATACTTGCTCCGGACACTGCGAGAGGGCTGTACAAGCAATGATCACACGCACGGCACAGCGGACACACCAGGAACCGCGGTGTTGGCCGTCGAATGGCGCTAGCTGCGCAGCATTTGTGCACCGCCGCCGTCAGTGTCAGCCAGTTTGCCGTGGCATACGGAGCTCCATCGCAGTCTTTAACACTGGTAGCATGCCGCGACAGCGTGGACGTGAACCGTATGTGCAGTTGACGGACTTTGAGCGAGGGCGTATAGTGGGCATGCGGGAGGCCGGGTGGACGTACCGCCGAATTGCTCAACACGTGGGGCGTGAGGTCTCCACAGTACATCGATGTTGTCGCCAGTGGTCGGCGGAAGGTGCACGTGCCCGTCGACCTGGGACCGGACCGCAGCGACGCACGGATGCACGCCAAGACCGTAGGATCCTACGCAGTGCCGTAGGGGACCGCACCGCCACTTCCCAGCAAATTAGGGACACTGTTGCTCCTGGGGTATCGGCGAGGGCCATTCGCAACCGTCTCCATGAAGCTGGGCTACGGTCCCACACACCGTTAGGCCGTCTTCCGCTCACGCCCCAACATCGTGCAGCCCGCCTCCAGTGGTGTCGCGACAGGCGTGAATGGAGGGACGAATGGAGACGTGTCGTCTTCAGCGGTGAGAGTCGCTTCTGCCTTGGTGCCAATGATGGTCGTATGCGTGTTTGGCGCCGTGCAGGTGAGCGCCACAATCAGGACTGCGTACGACCGAGGCACACAGGACCAACACCCGGCATCATGATGTGGGGAGCGATCTCCTACACTGGCCGTACACCACTGGTGATCGTCGAGGGGACACTGAATAGTGCACGGTACTTCCAAACCGTCATCGAAGCCATCGTTCTACCATTCCTAGACCGGCAAGGGAACTTGCTGTTCCAACAGGACAATGCACGTCCGCATGTATCCCGTGCCACCCAACGTGCTCTAGAAGGTGTAAGTCAACTACCCTGGCCAGCAAGATCTCCGGATCTGTACCCCATTGAGCATGTTTGGGACTGGATGAAGCGTCGTCTCACGCGGTCTCCACGTCCAGCACGAACGCTGGTCCAACTGAGGCGCCAGGTGGAAATGGCATGGCAAACCGTTCCACAGGACTACATCCAGCATCTCTACGATCGTCTCCATGGGAGAATAGCCGCCTGCATTGCCGCGAAAGGTAGATATACACTGTACTAGTGCCGACATTGTGCATGCTCTGTTGCCTGTGTCTATGTGCCTGTGGTTCTGTCAGTGTGATCATGTGATATATCTGACACCAGGAATGTGTCAATAAAGTTTCTCCTTCCTGGGACAATGAATTCACGGTGTTCTTATTTCAATTTCCAGGAGTGTATAAACGGAATAAACTTGTAGAGTCATTCAAATCCAGCGTGGCTACATCGATAATTGCACAAAGAAAAATTAGAGACACTTGCATAAGTATGGCACAAGAAAGGTATAACTTGGTTCAAAAGTAGTGTGTAACTTATAGCCAATCCCCACTCGCACTTTTTACGATATGATTCCATTTCTAACAGTCACCCAGTGCTCTGCGAGGGAAGTTCTAACGATTAAGTGGCTCTCACCCGTCTGGATACCGTTACTGATGCAAACATTGTACAGGTTGCTCATGTCAGCACCAATGACTCCTGCCGTCTGGGTTCAGAGGTCATCCTCAGTTCGTACAGGCGGTTGGCGGAATTGGTGAAGGCGGAAGGCCTCGCTCGCGGGGTGGAATCAGAGCTAACTATTTGTAGTATCGTTCCCAGAACCGATTGTGGTCCTCTGGTTTGGAGCCGAGTGGAAGGCTTAAACCAGAGGCTCAGGCGATTCTGCGGAGATCTGGGGCGCAAATTTCTCGACCTCCACTATCGGGTGGAGAAATGTAGGGTCAACCTGAATACGTCAGGCGTGCACTATACGCCGGAAGTGGCTACAAGGGTAGCGGAGTACGTGTGGAGTGCACATGTGGATTTTTTAGGTTAGAGAATTCTCTCCCTAGGCCCGACAAGACGCCTCCTGAGACGCGGCAAGGCAGGAGTAGGCAAAATGCAACAGGGAATAACAATATTAATGTGCTAATAGTAAACTGCAGGAGCGTCTATAGAAAGGTCCCAGAACTGCTCTCATTAATAAACGGTCACAACGCCCATATACTACTAGGGACAGAAAGTTGGCTGAAACCAGACGTAAACACTAATGAAATCCTAAACTCAGATTGGAATGTATACCGCAGAGACAGGCTGGAGAGTGAAGGGGGAGGCGTGTTTATAGCGATAAGAAGTGCAATAGTATCGAAGGAAATTGACAGAGATCCTAAATGTGAAATAATTTGGGTGAAGGTCACGGTTAAAGCAGGCTCAGACATGGTAATTGGATGGCTCTATAGGCGCCCTGGCTCAGCAGCTGTACAATATGCGTTAGATGAGTATGTGCCAAGCAAGATCGTAAGAGATGGAAAAGAGTCACCGTGGAACAACAACCAAGTTAGGAAACTGCTGCGGAATCAAAGGGAACTTCGCAGCAAACATAAACATAGCCAAAGCCTTGCAGACAAACAAAAATTACGCGAAGCGAAATGTAGTGTGAGGAGGGCTATGCGAGAGGCGTTCAGTGAATTCTAAAGTAAAGTTCTATGTACTGACTTGGCAGAAAATACTAAAAAATTTTGGTCTTATGTCAAAGCGGTAGGTGGATCAAAACAAAATGTCCAGACAATCTGTGACCAAAATGGTACTGAAACACTAAATGTCTTTTTCCAAGACAGAGGAAGACTGCACTGTAGTTCCTTCTCTAGATTGTCGCATAGATGACAAAATGGTAGATATCGAAATAGACGACAGACGGATAGAGAAACAATTAAAATCGCTCAAAAGAGGAAAGGCCGCTGGACCTGAGTGGATACCAGTTCGATTTTACTCAGAGTACGCGAAGGAACTTGCCCCCCTTCTTGCAGCGTTGTACCGTAGGTCTCTAGAAGAGCATAGCGTTCCAAAGGATTGGAAAAGGGCACAGGTCATACCCGTTTTCAAGAAGGGACGTCGTACAGATGTGCAGAACTATAGACCTATATCTCTAACGTCGATCAGTTGTAGAATTTTGGAACACGTATTACGTTCGAGTATAATGACTTTTATGGAGACTAGAAATCTACTCTGTAGTCGTTTAATGAACAAAGTAAGAGCATATGGACTATCAGACCAATTGTGTGATTGGATTGAAGAGTTCCTAAATAACAGAACGCAGCATGTCATTCTCAATGGAGAGAAGTCTTCCGAAGTAAGAGTGATTTCAGGTGTGCCGCAGGGGATTGTCATAGGACCGTTGCTATTCACAACATACATAAATGACCTTGTGGATGACATCGGAAGTTCACTGAGGCTTTTTGCAGATGATGCTGTGGTGTTTCGAGAGGTTGTAACAATGGAAAATTTTACTGAAATGCAGGAGGATCAGCAGCGAATTGACGCATGGTGCAGGGAATGGCAATTGAATCTCAATGTAGACAATTGTAATGTGCTTCGAATACATAGAAAGATAATTCCCTTATCATTTATCCACAAAATAGCAGGTCAGCAACTGGAAGCAGTTAATTCCATAAATTATCTGGGAGTACGCATTAGGAGTGATTTAAAATCGAATGATCATATGAAGTTGATCGTCGGTAAAGCAGATGCCAGACTGAGATTCATTGGAAGAATCCTAAGGAAATGCAATCCAAAAACATAGGAAGTAGGTTACAGTACGCATGTTCGCCCACTGCTTGAATACTACTCAGCAGTGTGGGGTCCGTACCAGATAGGGTTGACAGAAGAGATAGAGAAGATCTAACGGAGAGCAGCACGCTTAGTTACACGATCATTTAGTAATCGTGAAAGCGTTACGGAGATGATAGATAAACTCCGGTGGAAGACTCTGCAGGACACGCTCAATAGCTCGGTATGGGCTTTTGCTAAAGTTTCGAGAACATACCTTCACCGAAGAGTCAAGCAGTATATTGCTCCTTCCTACGTATAACTCGCTAAGAGACCATGAGGATAAAATCAGAGAGATTAGAGCCCACACAGAAGCATACCGACAATCCTTCCTTCCACGAACAATACGAGACTGGAATAGAAGGGAGAACCGATAGAGGTACTCAGGGTACCCTCCGCCACACACCGTCAGGTGGCTTGCGGAGTATGGATGTAGATGTAGATGTAGAAAATGACATCGGTTGGGGCAGATGAAACACACTTTCTTTTTCGCAACAGGTGATTTGTCACAGTTACTTAATCTGAAAGCATTCTTACGTTCATTACACTTCACCAAAAGTGCCCTTTCCGTCTGTATAATATATTTCATATATTTTACGTCTGTCAAATATATATTACATTCTCAATGCACATCACATGTGCACTGAATTTTGTAAACTCTCTAAACCACAGATTTTCCCACTTATTTTTCTTTTCAACGATATAGTGGTTTAAGTTATGCCTCACTAGATTATTTGTTTTGACGTTATTTTAACACGGTACGATTTAAAAATGTTCGTGATTTTACAACCCGATGATGAGAGCATTGTCTCTTGAAACACCTTATTGAGGTGTATACATGACAGAAGCGTGGTTCAATATAACCTATTATTACCGATAAAACATAGAGCAAATGAAGATCCTGACCTATGGAGTGGAGCGTTGCACAGGGCATGCCACTATACAAGATAGGAAATATAAGTGATCCATTGAATTATAGACCCATACCACTGACATCAATTTGTCGTAGTATTTGCGAACATACCCTGTACTCCAACATTAAGAAGTACCACTGGACTTCCAAAAGTTGGTTCCACATTATTATGGCAGGCCAAGTAACGTTTATTGAATGCTGTTCTACGTTTCAAAGTGACACATACAGATGACAACCTTTTTCAACATAGTCACCAAATCTCTGCAAACCAATCGTTCGATTCCTCGACGATAGAAGTTCGCTACCTGGTCACGGAACCATTCGAGAAGTTTTCTGTGAACTCTTTCTTCGTTGTTTCCAGGGCTGTCGGGTGTCCAGCCGGATGCGATCGTTGAAGTCCCACGATCTATCGGCGAATAACCTTTCCGCCATCTGATGAACCACCTGATGATGGCGGAAAGGTTATTCGCCGATACATCGTGGGACTTCAACGATCGCATCCGGCTGGACACCCGAGAGACCTGGAAACAACACATACGCTGGGAAAGCCTCCGATCACATCTCTCCACGTTGCTAAAACCCTTTTCCCACAGATTATCTTTCAGCTTGCCAGAAAGATGAAAATCGCATGATATCACATTTAGCTTTCCCGATCAGTATCACCCACGCCTGTGTGGCACCACCTCACTACGATTACGCGTGATATTGCATTTGAACCATATACCGCTAGAATTTGTGTGCAGTTTATACGTTTTGCCCGTAAGACTGTTCCACATTCTTCAACTTTGGAGAACGGTTCCAGTTTCCACCCCATTTCCATAGCACACTTCGATGCATCTGTTACCCGTACTGGAGCAGAAGTGTGTTTGCAGATTCTCAAAGGTCTTAGCGCGCGACAACATTTCTCATTGATTTTTAAAGCCCCAACATACCGCCCCCACGTAAATACTGTACTACTGACACGTTACCAGCGTAGGTTCAGAATATATCGTTATTGTGAAACACAGCTGGCTCTTTACGAATCCGTTCGAGGGGATATGAGGTTGATTCCATATTTCCAGAATATCTTTGAGATAAACGACTTATAATCATATTGTGTGGCTATCAAGTGTCGCCTCAGCTACGGGACTGGTCAAAGTTCATAGAAACTGATGTGGAGTCATTTAGTGAAACTGAAGTTGTATCTGCTGGTTTTACAACCTAGAGTCACAAGCCGTCTGATGCTCTTAATCGACACAAACTATTTAGGAAACAATCGGAACAGCCCTTTTCAGAGGATTAGATCTGAAGCCGTCGTTTATGGTCACGTAAAGTCATCATAAGATGAAAACGAACGACGCAATTATTCAGGCAATATACATTGCGCAAAAAAGTATCACTTTTTCGAAACCCCCGTACTGCCTTCCACTGCGTAGGTTGAATATTTGGCTCAAAAGTGTCCACAACCTTTCTCTATAACGGTGCAAAAGCGTAGCGTCCGGCGACGTGACCCTGGGGCTCGGCGTCGCTTTAAATAGCAACGTGTCGTCACGTGCTAAAAAAACGCCACAGCTCAGAGGTTCATGTGAAGTGTAATGCAGATTAATGATCTCACATTAGCATCAAATTTTGACCCCTCTATGATGGAGGTAGAAACGGCGACACCCAGAGCTGAAACTGAGGGGTTTTCTTATGGATTGTTTTCAGACACACGGCGGCTCAGAACCAACACGAAATGGCCTCAGTGGTGGCACAAATTGCATCAATGACACCACCCCTTCCCTTGGGGCGTTGATCTCCAGACATTTCGTGGCCAGCACGACGGTTAGCAGTGCGTTGAGTAACAGGACGACGCTCTTGACAATGTTCGACACTGCTCAAACCCTCCTCCCCCTCCTCCCCCTCCCCCCTCCCCTTCCCCCTCCCCCTCCCCCCCGCGCGCATGATACCACCCTACTCTGAGGACATCGTGGGGCTGCAACCTCACGAAAGGTGATCGGACAGCTTTGGAGTGTAGCATGACCCAAATTTTTGCTGTGGTTCACAAAGTGGAACCACTATGGACCGTTCAAAACCATTCGACGAAATTTGAGTGTGATACGAAGCAGGAAAGGGTGTATATGCTTTTTCAGCCCCCCTGTTTCAAGCCCTCCTGTGTCGTGATCATTGAGGGGGACAACACTGACACGTACGTGAATTCGTGAATGAAACGGTGAAGGGGTCCCTTTAAGACCCCAAGGCCGGCCACAGCCTTAGTTCCACTCGCGCACCTTTGTTGAGCACGTTAAAAATGTAGCGTTCAGAATATTCGACACCCATTCTGCTGGTGGTGCCTAACGGCTGTTCTATAGCCTATGGGCAAGCAAGCCTTTCGACACTCTTTAGGTGTCCAATTTTGGAAATTTGTGGCAAGTTCTTATTGGAGCAAACTGTTGAGGTCATCGGTCCCTAAGCTTACACACTACTTAAACTAACTTAAACTAACTTACGCTAAGGACAGCACACATACACACACACACACACACACACACACACACACACACACACACACACACATGCTCGAGGGAGGACTCGAAACTCCGACGGGGGGAGCCACCCGGACAGTGGCAAGGCGCTTTAGGCTGCGGGGCTACTAATTGTCCTGTTGTCGTGACGTTGTGTTGATTTGGACTGAGCGAGATGATGCAGTACTCGGGAACAGTGACGCGACGAGTAAATCCGGTTAATCCTATCTGAACCTGTTGTAATGTACATTCTCTACTTCGATTAAACTGACCGCTTCGTTGTATCCTTTGAAAAGACACCAACGATATCCTTCTCTGTCATAGTCTATCCAGAGGCTAGCTCATGTTCTGTCTCATTGTATGGCATTCTGGAAGTCTTGTGATACCGTGAACAGCCCAGTATTCCTCTGCTGCAGAAAGCGCCAACTCATGGCTCCGTAGTCCCTTATGGACAGCACAGAGACTTCACATTGATTCTATTGTAGTGGATGCGACAGCAACATGAAAATATACCTCCAGCGATTCGGAACTGAACGGAATAGTTAGTTATTTCACTTATTAGTTAGGTAGTTAGCTACATTTTAAATGGGATATATGCACGGTTTGTATCGAAATGTGCAACTAGTGATCGTACACGTTACTTGTAAATGATTTGTTTGTGAGAAGAGTTGTTTGCAAACTATCTTAAATTTAAGAAGAATGAACAAGTTAGTTTTTAATACTGCTTACTCACATAATTAATGATAGACTTAAAATCGTTTTTCCAGCAACATATGCTACTAGTTCTTATGATTTCAAATTACATTAAAAAATTGCTTTGCTGCATTGCACATTTTATGGCATTGGACAAATGATCAAAAATGTTTGTGGCTGCGTATTGAATTCTTTTCTAAGCCACTGACAATTGTGAATATTTGTTACGACGAATTCTATTGGCGAACACACACGGCCAGCAGTTAAAGTTGTAACACCAGGAAGTTTAGCCAATAACGAAATTGTACTTATTGTACATAGTGAGAAGAATATCGGATTAAATTTGTAAGTTAATTGAGGGCATAAAAGGTGAGAAATGCAATACACAGAACCGCTGCTCTGACAGCAGCATTGACTTTAATCCTTCTGGGTGCTATGCCAATGTGAACTTTTATGTAGAGTATGCCATGCCATGCAGCCTGAGTTACTAAAGGAACAACTGTACCCAAACACATTAATAATATTTATTGTCAAAATTCGTTTCGCTGCAGCTATCGATCGAGTGGCCTTGAAACAATATGTGGAGGCTGACAACAGAGATATCTTTGTAAACTTGTAAATAGTATTACTTTTTATACGCGCATTAATTTAAAAAGATAAAAAGGTAAAAGATCTATTTCTTTAATTGTAAGCGACTGCTCTGCTCCGAGTGTTCAGACACTGAGTTAATAAACAGTAAAATCAATACCCCGGAAGTAATTAATCAGACTGGACGACTAGCTTGACGTTCTCCGTGGTGATGTGCGCAAAGAGCGTCGAGTCTCCATCAGAGTACTGTGGCTTTTCCCTTATATACTTTTAAGTCGTCTCTAAAATAATTAAGTCTTGGATACAGTGCTTACGATGCTGTGGAAAACCTGTGAGCCACAGCTGCCACTAGAACAATGGATCTGTGAAGCGTCACGTAGCTTCGTATATATTAAATTATCAGATACATGAATAATCTGTGTGAGATCATTATCCACCACCACTCCGTCGACATTTCTACGATCACACTTCTAGCGACCTCAACGTGAAATGACTGAAAACCAAATTTTTTGTCACCATCTGAAAGACAATTTTATTCCATTTCAAAAAATGTAATTTTTATCTACTTTTCAGTTGTTGATTTGGTCTTAAACACTCTTTGAACAAATGTTTGCAAACCAGCCACGCTCATGCGAAAAGCCGAGGAATATCACCATAAACATATCTTGCCTGACACAGTCATGGAAACAATAAAGCAAATATACAGGGACCTTGCAGATACAAAATTACTTAGCAAATGTCTACATGGCAATACACAAAACCCTAATGAGTGTTTCAACAGCTGTGTGTGGCCACAAGAACCGAAAACAGTGTTTATTGGATGGACAGTACTCAAAATGGGTGTGATGAATGCTGTCATCTGATTCAATGATTGTGTAATCAGCAAGACAAAAGTAATGGACAAATTAGACATCCAGCCAGGAAATAATATGACAGCTGCTCTGACTGCCATAGATCGTCAGCTACTAGTTGAAGCCACCACTAAAGGGTCCGGAGTAAGGAAAAGGCTCCTGAAGAAGTCTACAGAGGATAAAGAAGCAGCTGGCCAGCAAGATTATGCTGCTGGAATGTTCTGAGATAGGCATACGGTGAGTCAAAAACACTGTGAACATCCTTTTCTCAATTACTCGAAAATACATTTTCAGAACATTAGGTAGATGTAACTTCATAATGGTTTTATCCATGTTCTCCAAATTTCTCTCAAGTGAAGAATGGGATACTACCTTCGTGTTATGCCTAACACATCGTAGAAATGATCTATGTTTGTCATTCTGTATGTAAATTTTGTGGTATTTTTTAGGCAAAATAATAATGTGGTATAATAAGGGCTTTTCTATTTCATCAGACATACTCCAAACTACAAAACGAGAGGCATAATGTGTTCCTATGAGTGTTGGCAGCAGCCCACCGCAGTCTGAAAGCTATTATACTGATGATGGACCAGAAAATGGTACCAGAATGGAAACGTGTATTATAAAAACATCTATTAGGCAAAATACTGTAATTCTTAAACTATAACGGATATTTCAATAAATTTCCTTTTACGGCTTGAGTTAATGTCATTCGTTGTTGATTAAAAAAACCACAGCTTCCACCGCATTGTAGATCAAGAGTAATGTGCACTGAGAGCGAGGTATAAAAATGCAGCCCTTTCACGTCCAGGTCCCCTTAAGACACGACTTGGCAAGACTTCCATGTTGTTAAGTAAGGTAATTTTGTAAATAGAGTAACAGTCTCCACAGGCCTATGTAAAGTAATAATTAATTGGAACATTATACTTTATCAGTAACAGTGATCAGACTTTTATTTGATTATTCCATCATTGTTCTATCCTAAGTCCTTTGTCATCCATTAGAAATAATAATGTGTATAAAAATTGCGCTGTTTATAATCGTAATAATATTTTCAGACTTTAATGATTCATAATACAATGTTAACAATGCAGATCATTCTAACTGGATAAATTCAAGTAGTATGCATTGGTCGCCTTTACTTTTCCATTTGCTGACAAAAGTTTTGTGAATTGAAAGTTCACAAACCAGTTAAGAATTTTCAATAATTCATTGTCTAAAACAGTTTAAATATGGCTGCCGGACCATGGCATTAGGCTCACCATAGCTTGCTTCCATCTCACTTAGAGTTTACTGTAAACTACAGATAATAAATTTGCTTTCAAATTCCCAGAAATTTCAAAATTATTTAAAATAAGTTAGCTCCTTCAGAACTTGGTGACCATAAGAACCTAGCTATATTATTTCCTTCAGGGGGTTTAATAAGGTAAGACACAATCATCTCTTCTTTTTCTGCACCTGTAACATAAGCTGTTCAACAGATGAATGTATTTACAGTTCAAAACGCTACTGAAGCTAGGGAGTGCTATGATTAAGGCAGTGTTTGTGTAATAGTGGATAAATTTTACAATGAAGCTGCTTCACCCGTCAGTTATTTCAAAACTGATAGTCAATCGCTTTAATTGTTCAATAACAATCCAGACGGTTCAGTTAATAAAGAAAGGTGATGATAATATTTTTATTTTCAGAAACAAATAGAAAGCAAATACTTTAGTGAGTGACAGGGCGAATCTTTCGAATATACTGATAACTTTCGCTAAAGCTTAATTATTATGATATTGCTAACGCCAACGGTGATAAGAGAGATGTCAGTAACTACCGATCTATTTCACTGCTGACATCATTTTCTAAAATTTTTGAAAACGTGGTGTATTCTGGAATAGTATCTCACCTTGGTAACAATAATATCCTCGGCAAATCACAGTTTGGGTTTCAGAAGGTTTGCTCTATAGAGAATGCTATTTACATGTTCACACACCACATATTACACGCTTTAAATAACAAGATAGCAGCGGTAGGTATTTTCTGTGACTTATGCAAGGCATTTGATTGTGTGGATCATAGTATACTCCTAGATAAATTGAAGTTTTGTGGGACTGATGGTATAGCCAACCAATGTTTCATGTCATATCTAACTAAAAGAATGCAGAAAGTTGTACTTAGTAGTAATTCAGCCAACAGTATCCAGGGACATAATTCTGACTGGGCAGAATTCACGTATGGGGTTCCCCAAGGCTCAATCTTAGGTCGACTACTGTTTCTCATATATCCAAATGATCTACTGTATACTGCACAATGAGCAGAATTAGTTCTTTTTGCAAATGACTCCAGTATTGTAATCACTCAGAGTATACATACAGAAATGAAAGAAATGATGAACAAAGTTCTCAAAAGTATCGTTGACTGGTTCTCTGCTAATGGTCTCACCCTGCATTTTACAAAGACACATCATATTCAATACTGCACCTCTAGGAGTACTGCAGCAGTGATAAGTGTAACACAATACATAGGGTGGAAACTTCCAAATTCTTAGGTGTCCATATTGATGAAAATTTAAATTGGAAAAAACACTTTTTGGAACTCCTGAAACAACTTACTTCAGCCACATTTGCACTTAGAATCATAGCAAATTTTGTGGAGAGTGAAATCAGTAAGTCGACATATTTTGCTTGTTTTCATTCATGGAATAATATTCTAGGGTAACTCGTCTGTAAGAAAGAAGGTCTTAATTGAACAAAAACGTCCTGTAAGAAAATTATATTGTGCTCACCTGCAGACATCTTGTAGACATCTGTTTAAGGAGTTGGCATTCTGACTAGTGCTTCACAGTATATTTATTCCCTCATAAAGTTTGTTATAATAATTCACTAGAGTTCAAAAGGAACAAAGAAGTACATAATTACAATACTAGAAGAAAAAATGACGTTCATTACTCAACATTAAGGTTGGATGCACAACGCAACAGACAATACAGCAAGGTAAAATTTGAAAATAAATTGAAAAAGTTTCTCCTTGACAACTCCTGCTGTAAAAGAATTTCTATGTTTTTAATGTGTAAAAGGTGGTGTGTAGGATATGTTAACTTAATCTATATATCTTGTTTTCATTTCGGGAAAAAATAATTATTTGGTGATGTTTAGAGTACAGATTGATATAGAAATTAATTTGCACTATGAATGTAAAATGACTCGTTCCACATCATAACGATTTATCACGCAGAGTGGTCCATGGAACATGAAAGTAACTAACTAACTACTTAACTCACGTGTGACGGTTACACAGGCAGCAGCTACAGCGTCCGATTTCGCTAGGAGCGATCGTTGACATGGAACGACAGCTTTCGTAATTTAGTGTAAACGTTTCGACCATACCTGATGCATTTAAACGATATTAACAACTGTAACTCCAACTAGTCACTAAAATATCAGTTTTACAACAACTGGCAAATAAGGAACTTGAAGAAATAAGTTACCCAACATAAACAACTCCCCATGGGATCAACGGGATCATCCATAACTGTCCTCCTGGCCAACATTATCCTCAATCTTCTTGAAGACAAATTCTTTATACAAATACTGAACCAAAAATTACAAATTAATAAATTCGTACAGATAAGTTGATGTTATAATTTACTTGGTGGATGAGATGTGTGACCATGTACTACATTTACACACAGACACCAACACTGCCTAACCAAAAACACACTTCACTCTTCAAAATGAAACAGAGAAAAAAAAGCACAAACACAGGTTCTCAATATACAGAGAACATAAATTAAAAGTACAGTCTTTCACACTGGGCCAAACAACCCAAACGCCAAGAGACAGACTAGCCTCAAATACCTCCTACATAGCCTGGACAGAATTCCAATGGACGTAGGCTGCTACACACACAAGCTAAAGATAATCAGATTGACACAGAGAATGGTTACAAAATAAGCGCTGTTGACAAATTGAATCATGAAATAATAACATACTTCACTCTGAACACACAAAACAGTATCACAGCATTACATAACAATAATAATCACACAGCAGGAACACACAAATTACACAAGATAAAGAAACTACAAACAAGAGGAAAAAATGGCATACACTAAGATTTGATAGCAAAATAACACACAGATTAGGAACCATTTTGAGGAATCAAAGCATATAAAATAAACAACACACTGCAGAAAACAGTAAAAATACCCAGAACCACCATCGACAAATGAAATAATACGGGTATATAGCATCTAACCTGTAAAAACTGATTAAGTGTATATCGGATAGACATGTAGAGATTTCAATACTCAGAACATTTAAGAGCATTGAAAAGTGAGAGTACAAATCCCACATTTGTTAACCACTATATTAGCTACAACCACCACTCCTGTGGCATAGACCTCCAGAACTTGAAACACAGTAATCATTTGTAACGTTTTTTAACAGTAGAAGAAAATTATCATATCCGGGAAGCTATCACAGAGATCAACAACGTCGCCTTTGAACTAATAGTACTCTGCAACAATATGCTATTCAACACTTTCAAAGAACAGTCAGCCGGCAGAAAATAAAACAACCGCATATACACACGCGCACACACACACGCACACACAGAGGGAGAGAGAGAGAGAGAGAGAGAGTGAAAACAACGACATAAATTCATAGTTCGTGGCCATCAAACCAAAACAAAACAATGAAACAAATCACAGCCAAAAAGACGTCATCGTGCACTGAAATGTTTGTCCAAACTACAACAACGTAACAAGACGCAGAATTTCACAAATGAGCAGGAGAAAACGTAAGCTAAGGATTTTAAAATATGAAATATAATCCGTGAATGACAAACCACACCAAATCATTGTCCATATCATAGCTTCAGGAAAAGTTACGTCTCTCCACCGTACAACTACACAAAAACAACAGAAACCTGTTTGGCACACAAAAACACACCAGCTACAGTTCATGAAAGGCCAAGTACAGCAATGGTAAGGGAGAAAAGCGGAACATCCACGATTTTTACCGGAACACGTACTTTAAAGATTGGATAATAAACAAAATTCAGTGCAGAGGATATCCTAAGATCCATTACGTTTACAGATAACACAGTGTACTGATTTAGGCCTATGGCTGATTTCGGTTAGCAGCGACAGTACACACTCAACGTAAAATAAAAGGTAAAGTACTTATGTAATTTAAATAACGAAAAGTCTAAAGTAACATAGTTCCTAACCTAACTATAATCTGTAGATATATGTTTCAGAATAGTAAAAGAGAAAAGCCCACTGACAATGCCACAACTGGGTTAAATATATTTAGGTATTAAAGCAATTCAATAATTGTGTGCTGTACTTGCAAAATATGGGTGCATAATTAATATTAATTATCATCTTCTGCAAGCATGGGAACAGAGCTGAAGATTCCAATGTAATAAATTAAATTTATAGTTTTTAAGTATGTTGCGAAAGACAGAAAAGTGTGCATCTGACTCACATCAAGATGAGGGCTTAAGTAGAGGCAGAGATCTTGACGTGGGACACCACACTTTTCTTTTGAGGTTGGATACTGAGTAGTCAGGTTTGAGATGTGGAACAGGGAGTATGTATGAGCAGTGATGGATCAGTTCTCTAGTGTGTCGAAACATTTTCCAAATTTTGAGTTGTGGCTTTGTGATTTTCACAAGTGTCACTAGCGAAAACTCTGAAATATTTTCAGTGCATAGACTTCCAAGATTTCATGTTACGTGCTGAAGTCTGAACTTTAAGGGTTCCCTGCAGTTATTTTTGCAAGTGATGTGCACTCAGAATTGTAAAATTTGAAATTTGTGCTAAAGGGACTTCGTTTTCCATAATTATCCGGACGTTTACACAAACTTGAGACACTTGTTTGGTTCCATTTAAGCCCTCGCTCAGATATTAAGTTATTCAATGTTAAACCATTAACTTGCGGTAAGTGTTACAGTTATCGAATAAACTCAGTTTCTTAAGATTTAAAATGCTGAGAGTAGTGAAGAGTTTTCCCTGTTGTGCTGCTTAATTTCATTTAACCTATCTGTGTACATGTCTATAAAGTGCCAACCTGCATTCTCTTTCCTGTGCACTACTAGACAACTGGTAATGCCGTTTCGTTGACGCTATAGCGCTTCTAAGGTTTTCAAGTTCCGATGTCCAGAATCCCACTGTTTTAAGCCTTATTTCTTGGAATGGTAGCGCTTCCTCCTGTGCTCTTCGTAATATCGCCGTCACGTAGTGAGCGCTCAACTCTATAAAGTCACCGGATCTGTCCTACTCGCATGTTATTAGTCTTTCAGATATCTTTCGCCAGTCTGTATTTTTCGAATTCAGTCTTTGCGCAGAATCCAGTTCAGTCAGTAAACCAGCTACACTTCCTGGTGTCATCTGTAAGGACTGCGTTGTGGTCACTCGTAGTACAGTACTAGTGAAATGATCAATTTGCTATTTTCCTTGCAGCCAGCTTGTTAGCTGTTGTGACATTGATATTTGATGATACATCTCATCTCTTTTCAAATATTAGTGGATTTACACACTTCTTTATCACTATTAGGTCTAGTTCTAATTTCTGACCTCAATCATCAGACTCGTGATTATGCCATACGGTAGACTACACATTTGCATCAGTTGTTAATAAGAAAGTGACACCTCCCAAATAATGCAGCGGTCCTTGTTTTATGTAAATATTCTTCAGTATCGTGCATGTACATGTTGGCAGTAACCCATTTAAGCGACCCAATGGAAACCTCAATTACTGTGCAATGGTTGTCACATAACAGGCTGATTTCTAGTTACCACCAATTTCTGACTTAGTAAAATGATGAGACATAGTATTAGCGACCCCCACAACTAACGCCGCGCTTTGGAAATGCATTTTTCTATGGGACTGTTACATTTAAGAATTTTCGATGGCTCACCATATACTTTGTGTAATTGTGGAATGCTAAATTATTAATCACAGATGTTGTTCAACAAGTTGCAGCAGCTGACATTACTGCATAATATCTAAATGTGTTTAATTTGAGCATGGAAGCAGAATGGGTTTAAACATGAGATGTGTAATTTTATCTGTTGTTGTTATATGAGTGGCGATTTAGTTTTGATCAAACACAACACTTCTTTTGTTGTGTCGAGGTCTAACAGCTGATAACTGAGAAAGTTAGCGTTTGTTTTTGAAAGGAGATTTAGTTTGTTTACTGATCCTTGTTCCATGCACAGGTCGAAAATTTTCCTTTTGTTTGTGTCGAGTCTACACAGCAGAGGGGGTGGGTTTCGATCCTACTGGTCATTGGTATTTATATACATGTAAATGATACGTGATTCATTGGGTGAATTTTGCTTCTTGCTAGCGTCATGGCAACTGGCTGGCAGGAGAGTTGAAACAGCACCAACTATCTGAGGTGTGTCCTTGTACCTACCTTGGGAGGCATATAAAAAGACAGTGAAGGTGTTGTGATAAGGGATTCGTTTTTGCTACAGAAAAGTATACAGAAAGTGCGACAGTATGAATGGTGAAACTGATAAGCCATTACAAAGAGAGATAGAGAGAGAGAGAGACAGAGAGAGACAACCTTAAGAAACTGATTATGGTATGGTGACTACGATGTTTAATTTTGACTCCCATTTGTTTATTTTGTTAGCCAGGCAAGTTGTACTCATACATACACACAAAACATGGGAATATGTAAGCATTAGTTTACCAGCAACTATTCTGTTGTCATGTTCTTATTGCAATTTTTTTACGATCGTATTGACCCACTAGAATCACGTTAACAACTTTGGTTCCTCTTCTTCCTTTGTTGTTGTTTACTATTTTTCCAGTATATATGTTTTTGGATAGGGTTCGCCTTTAGCAAAACACATTTTTTGTTTTTTAACCCAAACATGTTTCACTGCAGTTGCATCAACTCCAGTGGGCTTTTATTTTCCATCTGTTAAAGATAAAGAGTGTTCTTTGCTGTTTGTATACATTTAGCTATTAGTTTTTAAATTGTAATTACAGATATTTGGAAAAACGCATAAATTACGAATTCATACCTTTTTACCACATGGTGTGGTTTTTCTGATATGTTGTGTTACTGCAGTGACCGTTTTTTTTGCACAGTTTGTCATCTGCAACCGCTAATACCTTAAAGTAGACAGTTGTTTAAGCCCAAATTTACGATTTGAAAATGTCTGAAATTATTTAATTCTATGTGTTTGTCTATGTACATAATGTTTCACTTACATTTTCACTTACTATAAAAACAAACATGGCGGGCAGTGGAACAATTGAAGGTGTGAAAACAAGATGGTTGACAGCGGAACAGTTGAAGGTGTTCCTGGCGGTTGTTCTGAATCTTTCAGAGGTGTTCGTGATTTTTTTTCTCTTTGTGTGTGCGTGTGAGTGTGTATGTGTGTGTGTGTGGGGGGGGGGGAGAGAGAGAGAGAGAGAGAGAGAGAGAGAAAGAGGGAGGGTGACAGTAGGTTTATGGATTTATTTTATTTTTATTTTGTGTGTGTGTGTATGTGTAGTGCCATTGCAGAGAGCTGTGTGTTCATTTATCACTTGTTTGCCTTCCACTATGGCTTTTGTATCTGATAATTTTTTCAATTATTATCAATTATTAGTTTTTGTGGGGGGCTGTTGCTGCATTTGGGTATTTTCAAATCTGTATTGATGTTTGTTGGGTTATGTTTCTTGTCCATGAGGTGTTCTGCAAATGTGGATTGACAGCTGCTACTTTTTAATGCTTTTCGGTGTTCTGTGTATCTGGTATTAAAGTTTCTGCTTGTCTGCCCTATATAAACTGCTTTGCAGTCCTGGCATGTTAGTTGGTAAATATGAGATGTGTTGTGTTTTTCTGTGCTTGTGTTGGTTGTGCTTAGTTTCCTCTGTGTTGAGTTGTCTGTCCTGTAGGCTATTTTTATCCCTTGTTTTTTGAGTATATTGCCTATTCTGTTGACTGCCTTGTTGTAGTAGGTGAGAGTGAATCATCTGTTTGTCATTGTGGGTGTTTCCTGTTCATGTGTGCTCATGGGTGGGTTCTGTGTGTTTGTAAGTTGATAAGGAGGCTTTTGTGTGTTGGGTGTCCTTTTGAATTTTGTTTTTATTTTGTGGTTCAGTTTATCTACAGTGTTCGTGTCATATCCATTCTCTGCAGCTGTTTGTCTGATTGCCTGCAATTCATTCTTTTCTTTTGTAATATTAGGTGTAGTGGTGTTGCATCTGATCACGTTCTTCATCTCCTTTTTTGTTTTACATGGGAGAAATTTTATTTTAATCTTAGAGAGATAATGATCTGAATCGAATTCACCATTTATGACCATTTTAACATTCATAATTTCTGTGATATTCATTTTAGATATGGTTATGTGGTCCAGTTGAAATTATCCTAGGTTTGGATTTGGATGTCTCCAAGTTTTGGCTTTTCTTCATAGTTTGTGCAAATGTGTGGACATGAGTTTTAACTGGCACATTTTGAACATATTGATCAGTCTTTCACAATTTCTGTTTGTTCTTGAGTGTGCTGAATATTCTTCTACAATTGTCCAAAATTTCTTTTCCTCCACAAATTGCCATTGAAGTCACCAAGGAGTATTTTAACGTTCTCTTTAGGTATGATAGAAATTTGAGATTCTAAAAGATCCCAGATTTCCTGTGTTGTCAGCATTTATACATGCATGGCAGTTTATGAGGGTCTAACTTTTATTCTTCCACTTTACTGTTAACATGTATATTCTTTCTGAATTCGATCTAAATTCTGTTATACTGTCAATGATTTTCTTGTTTACATAAAATGCAGTTCCAAACATTGGCATGTTTTCCATTATCCTCACTGCTAGTTTCCCTTTATAAATTCTGTAATGTTGTGTATCAACTACATTCTCATCTAAGTATCTTGTTTCCTGGACTGCTATAATTTGTATACCGTTCTTCTGCAGAAATAATTCTAATTCCTTTTGTTTCTCAATTTTCAGAACAGAATTTACATTTAATATTTCAAAGTAGTACTTCTTCTTGAACTGAAACTTGGAAGTATTTTTAGTATATTCCATCTCTTCTTCACCGCATCCACTGTGCGAACTTCACCTTTTTCGACTTGAAGCTGTAAATTGTAAACAGTAGGGAATCCAAAGTCATCCCTGAATTCCCAAAGTAAGTCCAGGTTGTTAGCGTGCAATATTACTAATTGAGCCGCCACTAACATTTGGAACAGACACTGTCGGGGTGCCGCCACTAACATGTGGAACCGTCGTGCCCTCTGTCCATTTTGGCTTTGGACAAGAGGCTGCCTCTTCCGCCAGCTCCGTCGTATGGAAGTCTATCTTCTCCACCTTCGCTGCCGTTGAGGTCTTCACTGTATCCCTGGAAAGGGGCCCTCACGAGGTATTGTCACCCGGTCCAGGTGAACCAACGTTTTTTAATGAGGTGTCACTCCTCCCCTTCCTCCTTCCTCAACCGGGTTTGGCACGAGCTATGGCGGAGTTTGCAAGTAGTCTTATTATTTGACGCATTCTAAGTACAGATACGCTATCTGTTGTATTGACGCTATGGATTCAAAAAATTTGCCATCTTGTCTATCAAAAGTATTTCTTAATCCACAGCTTACAGGTAGATATTGACACTTTGGCATGCACTGGAACACGTATGTTTAAATATGATTAGGATAACTATTGTGGTAGAAGTTGTTGCTGCATAAATTAGACTACACGTTTTCTGAAATTCTTCATGTGTCTAAAGATACTGTAATACAAATTTTTGTAAGTCTGTCACAGTATTTTGTGCAACTTGCGACACTATTCGCTGTGTGTATGGAATTACACTTGAGGCTACTCAGATGGAGCACAATTGTAATTGAGACTATTGTTGTTGTTGCTGTTGTTGATGTGGTCTTTAGTCCGAAGATGGGTTTGATACAACTCTCCATGCTACTCTATCCTGTGTGGTTGTCCCGTTTGTGACAAGAGATAGGCACAGCTGAGCCAGAATATCTGTTTTTGCTGTTAAGGAGACGTAGAGCCTAAGTAGGTGTGGGGACAGAGCGAAGCAGAGCTCAATAAATGGATACGTTACTTGGTGTCATTAACAGATGGTGACACCCATTGACCCTCAGTGACTGGCGGACACTCTGAGTATGAGAAATACCAAGACTTCAGGACAGTAGCAGCGAGACAGGGAAAATCCGGCCGTTAGTGTGAAACGTTGAGATGTAACTGATATGGCTGAAATGGATATCCAGAGCAAATATCGAATAAGACTTAATTTAATAAGCACTGGAGCCATCTAGTGAAACAGAAGCCAGTAACATAAAACCAAGACAAAATTAAGACAAATGTGTGGATGAAATAGGGCCCTCAATACGATTTGTAATTTTTAAGTTATTTCATGCCAGAAGTTTTATGTATGTCTTCAAGCTTAAAAATTAATTTCGTGGCAACGCCTTAAGCGATTTTCACAAACGAAGAGTCTACAGATAGCTCTCATTAAATGCTATTGGGATATCACAGTACATTTTCTAAACATTACATAATTTGAATTACAGGCTGGTATACATTCAGGGCAAGGAACTCTAATTTCTACATAAATAATAAATGAAACATTTAAAAGTTGCTGGAGCATCATGCACTAGACGTAGGTATGGATATATTAATGTGCTTGGTTTTAATTGTTTATATTTATTAATAACAGAAAAAACACAAAGAACGATTTCTCTGTACAAAGTCATTATTTATTAACAAACTATTTAAGTTAGAGAAAACTGAACCATAAAGGTGAGGAAAGTTATCTATTGCTTGATCTATGACATATGTGTGTAACATTACATTAATAGTTTTTAAGTATGTTGGAGAGGTCAGAAGCATGCATCCTTGACGTGCTTAAATAGGGCCAGCGTTCTTGGGGTGGGGAACCACACTGTAGTTTCAGGTGCGACGCAGTTGGGTTCTAGAGCTGAAACAGGACGTATATATATATATATATATATATATATATATCACAAGTCCATGACTCATCTATTAGACAATATATATATATATATATATATATATATATATATATATATATATATATATATATACTAGGTCGCCTCTTTTGTGTATCGGAACATTGTCTAATAGATGAGTTGTGGACTTGTGATATTCATTGTTTGTTGCGAAGCAAATTTTGCATTAGGCTATCTATTCTGAACACTAAAAACTTACTGCAGTTATTTCTGTGAGTAATATGCACTAAGGGTTTAGTTAGTTTGCAGTTGTGAAGCTTTAACCTTAAACTTACGCAAAAGGAACTTTGATTATTTCGTTCAGTTTTCTGAAAGTTTATATGAATGTGAGATAATGTTCAATTTCATTAAAGCCCTCATTTTATAATCAATTAATTAAATGCTAAACAATTATTACCTTTTGTTATGTTATAGTGATCGAATAAATCAGTTTGTTGAAATTTAAAACTTTGTGAATAGTGAACTTCATTTTTCACTTGCAAATTCCTGCCTGCCTTTGTTGAACATTGGGATGAGCCTTTTTAGAGTTAATGCAACAGAAGCCCATTATGGCCATAGTCTGTGGCAGAGCCAAGTTTTATAAATCCCGCAGTTCATTCGAAGGCCGTATAAACAATGGATTTCTAAACCTGCAATTCATTATTTATGCAGGTGCATGTGTGGACACAGGAATTAGAAATTTATTGAACAATTATTTTGTGGAAATAAGTCGTTAGCAACAAACTAGACTCCATATCATTATCAATCATGCCACACAGCATACCTCCCTTGCTTTGATTGAAGTATTATTCCCAAAAGGGCACAAAGACAAATGAATTCAACTGTAAGTACTTACGCATACAACCATGCTTATTACTAATACTGAATTTTATTGTAATTCGGGTAGTTATCTACAACGTGATATGTCATAAAATTCACTTATTTAATAAACAAATTGTTCAACTTGAAATACACATTTACTTTTAATAACAGAACCTCTCTGACTCCTGTAGTCTGGCATTTGCAGTAAAATTATTATTATTATTCCTTAAAGCCTCAGAAATAGATGTCTGCGATCTATTACGTATTCCTCCTTAACTTTACACAACCTTTCAACGTTTCTAGCTGGCATATCCACTTTATTTGAGATTAACATTCCACTTATCCACTTAAGCTGGATCTCTTACTTTGATTATTTTTTTTCATATGTCTCTGAATTGTATCACTGTAATCTCAAAATCTTCTACTTCGTCTTACATGTCTGTCTTCCACCCTATGTTCATTAGTCACGTTTTCATCATTGTTCCACCACAGTTTCGTATCCATAACTGATGTTGTTTTCTACTTCTCCCTTTCTTTCACCTTACTGCTTCACTTACTCTTGTTTCCTATGTTTTTACAATTATCATTTCTGTTAATCAAAATTATGTTCCTCCTGACAAAAATTTATTTATTGTAATGCTTCCAAAGGAACTTTTCATAATATTCTAGAGGTTCTGAACTTCTGTCCGCATTTCTACACATATGTTTATTACACTTTCAGTTATTTGTTTAAGGTAAATCTATATACATGCTCCACATCATTGGTATTCGTCGTATATATGACCTAGGAACAGGTAAATAACTATTTTTAGTAAATGTTGTTGTTGATATTCGAGAATCTATCTAGGAATTTTCTGCAGTCTCTTTCATACAACTCACATAGAACTAGTAAAGTGAACGTAAGAAGAAGAAGAAATCTAAGTCGTGCTACACTGTAAATACCGCCTACAGCGTACCCTACACTAATGTGCGGATTCTAGATGTACATGTACTAGTCGATGAAATTGTGATCTCACTGGTTAAGCTGGTGTTCTTCGTCGGTAGTAGAGAATTTGTACTGTATTGCATTTCTAGCGCACAGTTAATGATGTAACCATGTATGTGGCACTCGCGTCATTGTAGTATATGTCTACTCAGTTCATACGACAAATATCATAAATCTGCATATAACGATTAATTTTGGCATTGAGAAAAATTTGGCGTTTTACGTTCCCCAGTAGTTGAGAGTGATGCTCTTTCGACACAATCAGGTCAACAGGGAGCCGCTGTCGACACATTAAAAGGAAGGTAATCATTCCGAGTAATTGAAATGGCCGGAGCTCATTTCGTTTCAGCTGCTCTAAATGGAATAAGCTATTTGCAATTTTGATGTGTCCAGCGACATCGATTAATATTCAAGAAAGGTTTGGGTTGCAACTGCGTTGCAGCATCGACTGTTCAATAAATAATGTAAATTGGGTCCATTCATCACACAGCTCGTAAACCAAATAATGTCAGCCTTTCGCTCTCGTCTGGAATACCTCCTAGTAATCTATTTGGACACGTGCAGTTTGCATGATACATACGCATTTTGCCACCACTCTCCATGAGTGTACACAGCTTCGAAGCAGTTAAGAACTTACATTATTGCAAAGCTTTATCAAAACACGTCACTTGTCAGCAATTATATTAGATTGGATTCGCACTCTGGAGCATATGATTCAACCTTCCTCCGCTGAATTGAAGTAGTACTCCCTTCATTCACAACCAACCTTCAGTCGAATCTCTAAGAATTGTAAACCATTGCTAACTTACCGAATCAGAGGGAGATAGTAGAATGGAGACACTGTGCTCGTGTAACTTTGACAAATCGAATAGTTGTTGTTAGACGTTTCTGTAGTTTAATTAGCACCTCTGATGGAAATTTAGGTGACAGTCGCGCACAAAATGAAAAATTCGGGCTCTCAGAACATCCAGATATAATTATTTCTTGGTTTCCTTAAACTGGAAACGAAAAGTGTTTGGTTGTCTGAAACGGCCAAAGATGTTCTCGATGCTGTGATTAGACTCTATCTCTATTGATCTCGGCCTGCAGAGGTATTCCTTCCAATTTTTTGCAGAAAATATGTTGAAAACCAAAAGCACAGTACGCGGTCCAGCCACATTAATGTTATCACCACCTGTGTTCGATGTCTACATGCAGTAACCACACACAGATGGTAGCACTGCCAGTGGAGGGTATACAGAGCATGTCAGAGGGACGCGGACAATAGTAGCGTCGTTTACAGAAAGCGAAAACGGAGTGGTTTACTCGTATTTGAGATCCAAAGCAGCGTGATCATTGGATTTCGGGAAACATTTCCGAAACGGCTAAGACTGTAAACTGTTAGTGTGCGGGCGCTGTTAAAGCATATCGTGCATACCGGTCGGGGTGGCCGAGCGGTTCTAGGCGCTTGAGTCCAGAACCGCGCGACTGCTACGGGTCAAATGGTTCAAATGGCTCTGAGCACTATGGGACTCAACTTCTGAGGTCATTAGTCCCCTAAAACATAGAACTAGTCAAACCTAACTAACCTAAGGACATCACAAACATCCATGCCCGAGGCAGGATTCGAACCTGCGACCGTAGCGGTCTTGCGGTTCCAGACTGCAGCGCCTTTAACCGCAGACTGCTACGGTCGCAGGTTCGAATCCTGCCTCGGGCATGGATGTGTGTGATGTCCTTAGGTTAGTCAGGTTTAAGTAGTTCTAAGTTCTAGGGCACTGATGACCTCAGATGTTAAGTCCCATAGTGCTCAGAGCCATTTGAACCATATATCGTGCATGGCAACATGGCGCTATCCAATACCAGCGCTGAGGCAACTGTGGTGTACCACGGACCACAGTGATAGGGGTGAACGACGGCTGCGGAGATACGTACTGGCGAACAGACATGCAACTGTTGAGCAACCGACCGTTCAGATGAACTAAGGGGCTATCGACAGCGTCTCCTCGACGACCGTCAGCGAATGTAGCTGCTTATGGGTTTCTGCAGTAGACACCTGCTTCATGCAACCATGATGACTGCTTTTCATTGGCTACGGAGGGTTAAATTTGCGCGCCGATTCAGCAACTGGAGTGCCAACAAGTTACCTCTTCAGATAAATCAGGTTTCAAGCTCCGTCAGACAGATGGGCGCTGGCATGTATACCCCTGCAACAATCGTCGGAAGGCTCCAAGGCGGAGCAAGGAGCGTTGTGTTTTGGAGAACATTTCTGGGGCGTTCTGTGGGTGATATCGTCGCTCTGGAAGGCAAAATGGATCAAAACAAGTATGCATCTTATCGCTGGGCATCATGTCCCCCTCTGAATGCAGTCTGTGTTTCCTCGGCGTGATGGCTTGTACCAGCCAGACAGCGCAACGTGTCACACAGCTCGTAGTGTACATGCGTGATTGAAGCTGTTCGCACCAAGGACCCTCAGCGAAGAAACCTAGTGCAGCTGACCAGGTTACTGGGCTGGATATGGCTCCACATCCCTGCCAGAACATCACTGACTGCCAATCCCGCAGCAGTCCACTCTGCTAAAGCTGGTTATTCAGGCTTTTAACACGTGGCCACATTAATATGACTGAAGCGTATAAAAGGACATCACAACGAATGAGTGGCAATGTTGCTACAGCACTTGTCACCATAATGTACGAATGAGTCTACAATCACATGTCAGCATACAAAAAAGCCACACTGTTATCTACCTACGCTGAACGTTTACTTAGCTTAAGGCCACACCCCGCGGTCCTTTTGTTATCGTCTCTCACAAGCGAACGATTCACCTACTTGATAGCAGATCTTGTGCATCAGTGCGTACACTTAAAACACTCCATGGAGTCCAGCACATTCATCAGTTCGCACGCCATCTCTTCTTAACTGCGTCAAAATGGCTTTATGAACTGTCCGTATATATGAAAGAATTTGTGTGGCATCTGATGTCACCAGACTTTAGTCCTGTTGGGCATATCTGTAATGTTTTGGGCATTTCGTTGATCAGTTTCGTGAGTTATACATAGCTTCTGATCAGTCGTGGGTCAGGTTATTCTGTCTAGCTTCAGCCGTTCTGTTACTTCTTTCACTGCTATAAACTCGTTGCAATACTTAGGTATCTACGACGAGCGACGCTGCTGGTGGTTAAGCGAAGTGCGAGAAATAAGATGTGCACAATATGCGATGAATCGTTAACTAGTGTCTCAAGCCGGCCGGAGTGGCCGAGCGGTTCTAGGCGCTACAATCTGGAACCGCGCGACCGCTACGGTCGCAGGTTCGAATCCTGCCTCGGGCATGGATGTTTGTGATATCCTTAGGTTAGTTAGGTTTAAGTAGTTCTAACTTCTAGGGGACTTATGACCTCAGAAGTTGAGTCCCATAGTGCTCGGAGCCTAGTGTCTCAAGAGAACGATGCCGCTTACATGGCTGTTAAGAAAGAGATATAGAGTCTATTTCAGCTGAAAGAATGCTCATTTATGTTTAATAACTTCATGATGAAGTTAGAAACGAGTAGAAATGTTGATTGGTAAAATGTTCATACGAATGTCTAGATGTAGTAATTATGCTGGTTAGCCAAGAGATGGAAATTAACGTGAACGTGACTACTTTTAAAAATGAAACTCTGACACAGCGGGTACCAATCAGCTTTCCAAAATATAATTCACTCGGATCGCTATTGATATTCCCGAAGTCTCTGGTTGTTTCCCTTGACCTAAAGAAATTTAATAGATTTGATCAACCAATACAGATATTAATTACTAGTAAAATAAGTTAAGCATTTAACACTAATATCGAATGTAAGTAGTTTATACAGTGTGATTATGTATATGTGACTATAAAGTGGTTGTTCGTTATTAGTTAAGATCTTTGAATTGTCAGACGGAAGTTGAAGTTTGTAATGTAATTATTGTAAAAAACTTAATAATCCTTAAAGGCAATGAAACTTTACAAAATATGAATGTTAAGAAAGGGAAATGTGCATGTAAAAAACTGGTTCATGCTTGGGGATCCTGTATAGTAAAAAAGGTGTAGGGAACCCCCTCCGCTGCGGAAGTGGCCTGGCGTGCGCTAAAAGGTGGATTTGACAGTCGATCTGGGAGGCTACTGTGGGAGCACGCTACGCAGTCAGTGGCTAGCTGTTGTATGTCTAACATGGAGGGTGACAAGTGAGGCATCTGAAAGCCAATTTATATTGAAATTGCCTCGGATGTGGTTTCGGCTGCCGTATGGTGCACTTGTTATTATGGAATGGCTCTAAAACTAGGATAATACGTCGCCAAGAAGACTTTATAAAGAGCATTGAACAGTAAGAGTGTGAGACCAGACAGCCGCCACGTGCTTCCACCACTATTGCGCCACTGCTCCGCCTGCTTCAGGAACTGAGGTATGTATCATAGTATGGTCCAATATGTTTGTGTGAACGGTTTTCAATAATAATTCCAGTGATATAAACATGTGTGTGAACCTTAAAATTGTCCTGATCATTAAACCAATGTAGGATCCTACCCTAAACGTGCAGAAAACCGAGTATCCTGTTTCTGAATAACAATTGATTTGTGTCTGCATTAAATGTGCCAAAGTTCAGTGCCAAAGTGTATAGATGTTGCTAGTTAAATTACCTATTTCACAGGTAGTGAAAAAGGCATACAAATTGGACTTATACGAAAGTAATTTTGCTTTGATTATTACTACGTACTATCTTCTAAAGTTAATTGAACTTAATATTTGAATTACTTGCTTTAAAGTATGAACATATAAATTGTTTCAAGAAGGGTTAGAAATCAATATTGGCAAATTGCAAATTTGTTTCATAAATAGTCACAGAATTTGCCTGTAAAGACAGTTTCAGTTTATGATTCCCCATTATATTCTTTTCTATTATAAGAAAGATAAACGGAATGTTGCACTTGATAAAGAAACCTTACACATTTCCAAAATAGTGAGAGTGTGAAAGGTGTTTATGTAGTGTTATTTAACGTCATTTGTGGTGTCTGTATGTTAGTTATACCAGGACTCTGGGCATGCCCAAATTTAGCCTCGTGAGGTCTTCAGTAACATCTTATTGCTGAGTTAGCTATTGATTATTACGATGAGTGACATAACTTTTAAAATTCCTGTGAGTGCTGATTTTTGTGAATAGTAACTACTGCTGCTCACTACTCAGTTCGTCCGGTGGTCGTGTGTATTCATTGCGCTGTTTAAAAGGAGTATTAATGAAAGTCAGTTTAGTTACTCATATTAAATTTTCTTGAAACATAATGTTTCAAATTATTATGCCTAATTATCCTGACGACAGATTATTATTTCATTTTTATGAATGTCAATGCTAGTATAACCTCTAAAGTAAAGTCTTTTAGTTTTCTATTAATTGCCATTTATACGAAATTAATGTTTCGATACTCTCTGTCCATTAGGTATACATACGGTCAAATAAATACAAAAATCCTCACAGAGGGTAGCACTAAACTGCGAGCATAGCGCTGTACTTGGCGTAAACTTGCAGCACGAGTGTTATAAGGGCAACATCATTACAAATATGTTTCTATATATCCGAACCATTTACACAAACCACGACTTCTTATGACAATCAGACAGAGGTAGCACATCGTTTAAGTATTCAGCAGCGTATTTTATTGTCCTTTAATAATTCAGAATTCAGACATTAGACATGCTATAACTGAGTACCATCGATCTGCTCAATGATTTAGTCAGTTTTTGCACACAGGAAATTGTGAGAGGACCCCAATTTAAGCTGAAAATAGTGCATGTAGGCAAGTTCTGCTTTTCATCACTTCACGAAAAGTCAGGGAATATTAACATTACAAAATCAAAGGTTACCTGAATAGGCTGAATTCAAAACGCATCAACTGAAATCACAATTGCGAATAAGGACTACCCTCGATTGTAGATTGGAATGACGACAATGAAGAGGCCTCACCAGGCCTCGAACCCGGATTTCCCGCTTATCGTCAGCCGTCGCCTTAACATTTGGCCATCCATGTACAACCCAGGGCTATCCCCAAACTTTCATATGTCGTCGACAATGCATGTCCAAAGGCACTTTGCACCGAAATCAGAATAACACAGGCATTGCAACATCATATTTATCTGCCAATACCGGACAAGCAACTTTCAAGTACAACGTCTGACCTGTATGGGAATATACGTAATGGATGTACGAGTACAGGTCGTAGACGCAGGGTTGACGACATATGGAAGTTTGGGTCTGGCCGGGGGTCGTGCAAAGGTAGCCAAATTGCAAGGCGACCGCTCGCGGTAAATGGGAAATCCTGGTTCTGTTCATGGTCCGGCACAAATTTTCACCGTCGTCATTCCATTCTACAGCCGATGGTAGCCCATATTCGCCATTGCGAATTCATTTGATATGTTTCGTAACGGCTGTGGCCGCCGCAGCGTCTGTACCTTTGCACATGTGTGCATGTGTAAAAGAACATTGCATCGTAATCAGAACGACAGACATTGCAACATCGAATTTAAAACGAGATACGGCGTCTAGCTATATCTCTTCTTATTGAATAGGATGAAAGTTTTGTTTAGAGATACATCTTATACAAGACATTTGCTTCAACAGTAATTAGTACTAATGATGAAGTACGTTTCCATACATGTGTAACGTCAACATTATATACATCTCCCACAATACAGCTACATTGGAATCGATGTTGACTTGTTACGAGTAATGGAACCTGTAACGTATTTTTCTTTTTTTAAGCATTTAAAAGTCATCATGTGGGCAAAAAAAGGACAGCGGATTCACAAGCTCTGTAAAAAATTTCCCTTTATGTACCATTGGTAGAAAATCAGGGAACTCTAGTAATCTCAGAATCACCTCTTATATATCGCTGTAACACTGAAAAGATTGATCTTCAGTTGTCATACTATTTCATTTGTACAGATATCTTTCGCCCTTATGAGCTGTAATGGATAAGACGTAACTTTTATTCCCTCTATTTGTTGGTAAATAATCATGTCATATTAATTAGGTATAAACTTAATCACTTTGCTGATGTTCTTGTCATTAAGGTAATTTTGATTGTGTTGTAATGATTTTCAGAGGTCAAATACGAGGATTGGGAGGCGAAGTATTCGATGATGAGCGAACACTATTCGCGTTCTCTGGTTAACTTAGCGTTAAACGAGGAGTGAACCTACCCTGAGATTAATTTGCCAATCATTTCCATTTTTTACGTAATTTTGTCCGTAATAATTGTTCTCGATTGATTGGTCATGCTTCATCGAACTATGACGGCAGCCAATACACTCACTGGCTTGATACAGCCCCGCAATAAATTATAGTGACAATGGCCGATCTGAAAAAACTAAAACTCTGAAATGCAGATTGATCAACTGGTTTATACTTCTTGCTGCCGCTAAAAAAGAAATTTACGCCATCACCATTGGGACGTTCATTCTCGGTGCGATTATTGAGTTTCACGAAGTTACACATTCGTCGCATTGTTTTGTAACGTCGCCTATTGAGAGAAACTTTTCTTGAAATACACAAAAATGGCACGTTTTAGACTCCTAGTTATCACAATGGTTTTGCATTCCTGTTATATGAAATGCGATAAGAATTGAATTATGTTCAAACCGACTGAATTCGAATTGTAAAACGCCTCAGCTCTCAAATTATGAGCGTCTCGTTCAGTTTGTCTGATAAATGTGTTAGAAAATTCGGGATGGTGTCTGGAAGGAGCCAGTAAAGCTGTAGAAACCTTTCAATGTACGACTTCCACTCTCATTGCTACAAGGATACTTTAAAGATATGAAACATATTGTCATCATTGCCAAACAGGAGCTAATACTAGTTTGAATTCTTATAAATGTGAATATATACTTGTTAGGGGATCTTAAATTACGTGCCACGCGTATTCGTATCAGACAGGAAATCTTTAAAACTCCTCCGGGTAATGGATTCGGATACTACACCCTTCAAGCAGTTCCCCTTAATGGTTGGAGGATGACGGTTCAAACCCGCTAAGGGCCATCCTGATAAGCGTTTACAGTTACTTGCCTAAATCGCTCCTGCCAATTGCCTGGATGGTTCCTTTGGAAAGGCATGGTCGATTTCCTTCCCGATTCTTGACACCATCAGAGCTCGTCCTCTGTCTGTAATGACCTCAGTGACTTGAATCGCTCCTCCTTTTTGTTAAGTGAACACGCGTATCTGAGAAGGTATGGCATTTGGTAAGCAGTCGGACTTGATGTTTCTGACAGCATGGAGGGCAAACTTAAATGCAAGGCACAAGTGTCCGTTTCAGGAAGTTCATAACCGTCTTTCTGCTGACTGATGCCGTTTCTACAAATGCAACTACTCTGAGCATAATTTCCACCAAAATACTATGATTAATTTGACAACTCTAGATTTATTACATTTTTAACACAAGCAAGTTTATCCCTACCACCCTCATCACATTCACTTTCGATCTCCATTCACTGACCTAGCATCGTTTGAATCGAGTTTGCCATTGCTTGGAAGTTCTTTACGGTCGGCTTTAACTTAAGGGTCGTTCCCTGACTTTGTAAATAATCTCAGTTCTACAAATTAACATTTTTTTCTTACCCTATCACGCCCAAAGCGAACACTGGCGAGCCTCTCTTCATGAAGATTCAGACGAGACCCGAAATATTCCGCAATATCTCAATTAATATGGAAGTGGTATTATATCACCAATATTAATATCTTCATAAAACTAATTCACTTTTACGCTCGACAGCGCAGAGCCCGAATGGCTGGAACCTGCTCTACGGGATTGCTCAACTTGACTAACATATGCGCCAAACCGAAAGCAGGGCGCTAAGCCGTATTCTTCATAGGACAGTGGGTCTTCCCCGTAAGTGACGCTAATCGTTGAATCCATGACAAAGATATGCCCAGGAAATCTACTACAATCCGGAAAACGATCCGATGTACCTCCGACCAAAACCCGTCTCTATACAAACAACTACTTAAACATAAAGATATGAACATGGCTGCGTGTTCTGCGACGGTTTACAAAGTAAAATTAACAGCAATAGCACCCTTCGGTCGCAAAAAGGAGTCTTTAGACACAGGTTTCGGCACTGTTATGAGTGCCTTCATCAGAAATAAAACTCTTAAACTGGTATATCACGTATTAAAGTAAAAATCAAGCGATAAAGCTTTAGTCACAAATTTTTTTAAAACAGAATACATAAAAAGCAAGCCACTATATGCTGTTCACATGCGTCAAGCCACAGTAGATAGCAGCCCATACCTTACCTCACTTATTAAGGACGATAAAGATCAATGCAATGTTGTTGTATTATTGCCTGTAAAAATCGGAGTGAAGGAGGGCCTATGCGCCTTATTTCACATAGATGAAGAAAGGCTATAGTAGATGGCACGAAAGATAACGAGAAATGATTGGTAAAGGCCACCTGTGAAGCTTACTGACGATTCCTTTGCTGGAGAAGTGCATTTAGTAGTGTTTCTTTGTTATATGGCCGCGTGGGGTAGCCGCTTGGTCTAGGGCGCCTTGCCACGGTTCGCGCGGCTCCCCCCGTCGGAGGTTCGAGTCCTCCCTCGGCCATGGTTGTGTGTGCTGTCCTTAATGCAAGCTAGTATAAGTTAGGTTAAGCAGTTTGTAAGCCTAGGGACCGATGGCCTCAGCAGTTTGGTCCCATAGAAGCTTACCACAAATTTCATAGTTTCCAATTTGTTGCATGTACTGTTGTTCAAAGACTTGTCGATGTTTCAGTATGCAGACTGTATATCGTTGGCATGACAATAAGAAGGAATCGTAGTTTTTTTACTGCCAAATAACTGTTACAGCATGTTTTTAGTTGCAGGCTTAGACATTACGCTAAATGAACTGATTTAATGACTTAACACACTGTACCAAATGAATAATTAATGCGATATTTCAGAATCTGGGTTCGTGGTTAAATGCTGACGTACCATCTCAAAATCATCAGCTCGATCCTCAGTTGTTCGTACTTTATTCTCGTTTATCGCTACCTTCACTTCTAGTAGTGAGTTGTCAATTTGAAAAATTTGAGATGCGACGTGCATGATGTGTTGTTATAATTAATTTGGAGACCGAAACTTTTTGTGTAGAGGTTGATATATATTGCTCTGTTTACTCACATTGGCTGAGCAAACTATTGGTCTTTGGAAACAGCGCTCAGGGTATATAAATCTGCCAATGGGTATTCCGCTAGTTTGTATAGCATGGATCATCGCTTACCTTTCACGATTTATTGATACTGAGCTATCGCAGAAAAGTATTTGTTTCGTTTTCGTAAATTAGTTTCTGTTAAACGGTTCAAATGGTTCAAATGGCTCTGAGCACAATGGGACTTAACATCTGAGGTCATCAGTCCTCTAGACTTATAACTGCTTAAACATAACTAACCTAAGGACATTACATATAGCCATGCCCGAGGCAGGATTTGTGAAACGGTGCTTTTTTTTTTTTTAGCGTTTCTAAGTGACAGTTCAGAAATCATTTACTGGAATTCCGTAGTATAAGAGAAAATTATTGGATGCACATTGACTCATCGAAAATATATCATGCAAGTACTAAAGAAGGATAGAGAAATCTTAGAGGATACTAACGTCAGTGATGAATGTCCCAGCAGGAAATACTGTAATTGCTTCAAAGACTCTGAAATAATGCAATTGATACTTCCCCAAACGATTCCCATTATTGCCATTAAATCAGAAAAACTGAAGTAAATAGCTAATAAAATGGTCAAATGGCTCTGAGCACTATGGGACTTAACATCTGAGGTCATCAGTCCCCTAGAACTTAGAACTACTTAAACCTAATTAACCTAAGGACATCACACACATCCATGCCCGAGGCAGGATTCGAACCCGCGACCGTAGCGGTCTCGCGGTTCCAGACTGAAGCGCCTAGAACCGATCGGCCTAAATAGCTAATATATTACTATTCTTGACGACAGTGAAATAAATACACCGCTTCACGCATGACTGTTCAGTTTACATCATATTAAATTCATAGCGATATACGAATGGTATTTGTGTTATTCGCATCCATGATAACAAACTACAGTACTATGGTGTCTCTCAAATCCATTTCTTGCTACAATCGATAGATGACTGCACTGCGTTTCAACTTACGACTCTCTTTCTCTCTCTCTCTCTCTCTCTCTCTCTCTCTCTCTCTCCTTAGCGCCAAAACGTGAACAGAGCTCAACGCTGGTGCAGGTAGATGTGTTCGGTTGCACACCGTCCAGAAGTACACGTTGTGGAACATGTGGCTCCGGAGTTCCCATGTTGACCGAACGACATGGTCACTTACGATTGCCGTGGGCAAGGGTTAATCGACCTAGTACCGTGAATCAATGGAAAAGTGTCGATGGTGGGATGAATCACGTTTCTTGCCGTATTAGGTGAATGGTCTTGTCCAGAATCGCCGTCACTCACTCAGGCGATCGGCTGCTCTAAACATGCGTCACGGCCAATGGTAACCGGTGCGCTGGAGATTGAGAGGTGCAGCTTGTCTGTTCAAACACTAGCGTCTATTGAGAACGTTTCTTGAACGGGGAAAACAAAGCATTTAGTCCATTAGCAAGTGACGTAATTTAAATCTTCATCTTTTCAACTCTGATACCAAAATATAAAACATTGCCCACAAATGTGTAGTTTTTAATATTCTCTGCTGGCAAGACTATAATTTGTGTAATAAAATTAAAACGACGTTCTTCCCTTAATTGATAGTTTTGTAAACGACATCGCGACTGCTACGGTCGCAGGTTCGAATCCTGCCTCGGGTTAGGTTTAAGTAGTTCAGAAGTTGTCCCATAGTGCTCAGAGCCATTTGAACCATTTGTAGACGAAGTTCATTCTCCTCTCCTTCCTTTTAGCTAAGTGATCAATTACAAGCTCTTTAAAATCATGCACATTCAAACGTGTACTTTCTGTAGCTAACGTACTCAGCCTCTCTTCCTTTATAGTGTTTCTAGTTAAAGTCATTATTCTTATCATTATTGAGAAACAATTCTGCCTTCCCTCTGTTGCCACCGCTATTGCACAAATAATTGTTAAAAGTTTCACTGATTCCGGTAAAATAGTTTTTAAATTATTCTCGTAGATACAATTCAGAAGCGCGCAGTGTTCACAAATGAAAAAAAAAGCGTAACACCAGTTTCAAACTGGCAACTCACTACTACGTCAGTAGCGTTAGTAATCATACGTTATTAACGGTTTTTCTATTGACATATTCAAGAAATATAAAATGTACAGTATGTACTATAAATTCAACTAATCGACTTAGTTAACTGGAACTTGGTTCATTTCTTGAAATGAAATTTGTCTTCTGTTTTCAGCCAAACGTAGATCTTTTAGATAGTAGATAGTGATCACGCAAACTTTCCTTCAGATGACCTGCAACCGTAGCTGTTGGTAGTCATAGATATAGAATATAAACGTACGAGGAAAAATTATATACTACGAGTATAAGTACGCAGTACTGTTTCCAATATCAGATATTACTAAAAAAAAGTTGTTGATTTTCGTCGAAACTTAATAATACGTCGTTTTAGTTTCATTCGAAAACTAACTCGGATTGTTTGGAGGTATACTGTCATTTAAATAAGCAGGTTTAATTTCTATAGCTGTGGTCGCAAACTGATTCGTTGACGTGATGACGGAATTATTAATGTCTGCTAAACATTCAATCTATCTATCAAGGGACGAATTAACATCCCGGTAGCGTCAGACAATCAGAACATTCAATCTGTACCAGTAGCAGACACAGGGCGAGCAAGTATTCAAGAGAAGTCTTCAGTTTTGTGTCGGATACGATGAAACATAGGTTTAAGTATTTTCTGAAGGTATTACTGTGGGTATATTTTTTCCATTTATTTGTATGTAGTGCACCTCTGTACGGATATGGAACTTGGGCGGTAAACAGCACAGTCAATGTGTAACCTCCCCACAAAATAAAATAATATAAATAATATTCACATTTAGTGTAACCTCCCAACAGAAAAGTTCCGAAACCTCCCAACACTAAAAAATTATATAATTATATAATTCACATTCAGTGTAATTGCCCAACAGATAAATTGCGTAGCCTATCAATAATAAAATGTAACTAATCTCTCAATAAAAAATTGTGGATCACTTATAACCTTTCAATAACTGACTGTGAATTTTAACTGGTAAATTTTGGACGTCAGCAGCGCTGCGTCATGGCGCTGAAAGATCATTCTGAATAAAAAATGAAAATTCTTACCTCAATAAGGTCGCCGGATAACGCATATATATCTGCTCCTGTAAGAAATTTTTCTGGCACAGCCGAGTGCAATGCTGGCCGATAGATTTGTCATGTATAAAAAGAAACAACTGATTTTTCTTTTCAATAATCGGGATGACCAAGGATTGGAGAAATTAGAAAATTCTTTAAATTGAAATGAATGATTGTCAAAAGTTACTTTTTATGAGAAAGATTGTTATTAAGAGATTTCTTTTTAAAAGCGTTTGCATGGGACTTGATATAACAATCTACATATGCGCGAGGCGGCTTTTACCTTATACTACAACGCTCAGGCTCCGCCATCGCTCCACCACGACCGGCCCAGCCAACACGATACACCAGACTGCTCGCTAGCAACTACTTACTCCAACTGCTACACAGTTCCTACTGCATACAACACTGCTCTTTGGTCTCAGATTCTCTTATAGCTTACATATCGCAGGCAGCGCGAGCAATCCATCAAAATTACATCTGCTCGAGTGCGCTAGCAACAAATCCCTTAATCATGGACCTCTTACAAATGGGAGAGTAGAAGCTCCTGAAACACGGTACTATAGAAGAATGCTGGAGTTTATATGGGCAGGTCGTATAACTAATGAAGAGATTCTGTATTAGAGGATAAAAGAAATTTGTGACACAGTTTTTCAAACGGAAAGCATCAGTTGGCACATCGTGATATGTCAACAAATCTTCAATCGGTCAATGGATGAAAGCATGGAGGATAAAAATTGTTGAAGGACTGAGTACAGTAAGCACGTTCAAATGGACTTAGGTTATAGCAGTTATACTCAGATGAAGAGGCTAGCACATTATAGACTACAGACGACTACTACAGCAACAACATGATGATATAACAGATGAAAGATAGAGCCAGAGAATAAGAAGTGATAAAATTTACGACATGGAGTAAATACAATGACGGAAGAAAATCGCAACGCCAAAACTAATTAATGTAGAGTAATGAAATTTTGGGAACACATTTGTCTATGTACCTCATTTAAGTGATTAACTTTGCAAGATCACAGGCTTATATAAGCATGAGGTAAGTCATTGCAAATGTGAAATGCTGGTACAATTAATAACCAATGTAACTGCCATAGTGTTGAACGCAAGCACGCAAATGTTCATACATTGTATTGTACAGCTGCCAGTTGTTAGTTTGTGGGATGAAGTTCCATGCCTGTTGCACTTGGTCGGTCAACACAGGAAGTGTTAATGCTGTTGTTGGCTGATTCTGGAGTCATCTTCCGACGATGTCCCGTATGTTCTCGATTGGAGACAGATCTGGTAACCGAGAAGCCAAGGCTGCATGTCGACACTCTGTAGAGCATGTGGGCTACAGGACCGATACGTAGGTGAGCGTTATCTTATTGGAAAATACGTCCAGGAATGCTGTTCGTGAATGGCAGGAAAACAGATCGACAGACTGACGTTCAGACTTGCGGTCATGGTGTGTGGGATAACGACGAGAGTGCTCCTGCTGTCATACGACATCGCATGCCAGACCACGACCCTAGGTGTAGGTCCAGTGTGTACAGCACGCAGACAGGTTGGCTGCAGGCTCTCAAGTGGCCTCACTTAACCAGCTCATGGCCATCAATGGCACCGAGGCAGAACCAGCTAGCATCAGAAAACACAACAGACCTTGAATCTTCCCCACTCATGAGCTTTTGTTTGACGCCACTGAAGTCGCAAGCGGCAGTGGTTTGGGGTCAGTAGAGCGCACGCTACAGGGCGTGTAGCTCGGACCTGTTCTTGAACGAACAGATTTGTAACAGTTGGTTGTGTCACTGTGGTGACAACTGCTGATCAAGCCGATGCTGCAGATGCACTGCGACGCGCAAGAGTCATATGCCGAACACGAGGGCCCCCTCTCGGTTACGCCACGTGTCCGTCAAGAGCCCAGTCTTGTTGTGACCGTACATTCTCATGCCCACGGCTGCCTGCACTTATGTACAGTGATTGCATTCCTGTCAAGTCTTTCTGTGTATCGCGTAAGGGAATTCAGCTTCTCGTAGCGCTGTTATATGATCTCGTTGCAACCAGCGATGTGTTGATGATGGTGTCTATGTCATCTTAAAGACCTTGTCGGCTGACGTCAACAACCAGTCTCGAAGATAACAACACTTACGACCGTTACAGCGTGTATTTAAAGCCACCCTAATCTGCATCCTCATAGTGGCGCTACTACCGCCATTCTCATCCGACTGGTGCGAAACTCGAACAGACATCATCTTGCAGATGTAGAAACATGCCTACCAACTTTCGTTGATGTCGCACAACTCCTTCTTCGTGTACATAAAATGGATACTTTGCTCTGATACTGCGGAAGTCCTATCATAACACTACTTGTCTTGATCACAATTTCTATTGACTTTAATATGGTCAAGGCAAATATAGTTATCAAAGTGCAACAAAATGACCCCAACATCTCATCTATGGGAATCAATATGGATTCATAAAATAACGATCACGTGAAACCCAGGTCCTTCTGTTCACCCATGAGACCCAGACGGCAGTATATAGGAGCCGAGAAACATACAACTTTCTTGTATTCCGTAAGGTATTCGAATAGTTGCACGCTGCCGCCTGGTGAACAAAATACGAGCGCACGGAATATCAGCCGAACTGTGTAACTGTACTGAAGAGTTTCTAGCAAACAGAATACAGCATGTCATTCTCAATGGGGAGGAGTCTTCAGCCTGCCCCAAGGAACTGTTATAGGTCCTTTACTTTTCACACTATACAAGTGACATATAGGCAACGTCGTAAGTTCCATGACGCTTTTCGCGGATGAAGGTGTTGTATCTGAGAAGTCGCAACGCTATAAAATTTGTAGCGAAATGCTGGAAGACCTGCAGAGGACCGACGCTTGGCGCACAGAGTGACAGTTGGCCCCCAGCACCAACATAGACAGAAAGACCCTTAATTTTATGATTAAACGATTGTAGAACAATCACTGTATTTACTTAGTTTCATAAAATATGAGTACGGAGCTATTTAAAGTGGAACGACCACATAAAACTAGTCTCAGGAAAGGCAGATACCAGAGTGAGATTCACTAACAGAATCCATAGGAAATGTAGTCCAGGTGGTAGGTTACAAAGCACTCTGTCTGCCAGTAATTCAGTGTTGGTCGTGAGTTGGGATCCGTACCAGATACGATACTTAGAGGGAATAGAGAAGATCCAAAGAAGAGCAGCGTGTTTCGTTACAGGTTCATTTAGTAAGCAAGCACGAAAGTGTCACAGGGACGATCAACCAGCTCCAGGGACAGATGCTGCGAGAGAGGCGTTTTGCATCACGGTGTGGTTTACTGTTGAAGGTTTGGGAGCTTACGTTCCTACAAGAGTCAACAAATATATTGTTTCCTCCTATGTATACAGGGTGAGTCACTAACTATAGCCACCTAGAATAATTCCGAAAGTATGATAGCAGCTGAATAGTTTGTGGGACAAATGTTGCATGGGACAACAGGGTTCATATTATGAAGTTGTTTTTTTTGTTGCTAGGTGGGGTCGCGTCAGAGATATGAAGGTCAACTTTGTTTTCTTAAATAGGATGCTAGTGTTTGGTACTTATTTTCTGATAGCAGCTATCGAGACGAATCCAATTATGTGTGACAGTATGGTCTTTGAAGGTCAACGAAGGTCAAAAAGGTGGCATGAACGTGCATTTACAGAAAGTGTTCGAAGTGATGACCATTGGTAGCAATGCAGTGCTGCCATCTTCTTATCATGGACTGAGTAGTATTCCTTATCACTTCGGCACTTATCGAAGCACATGCTCTGACAATTCTCTCTCGTATATAGTGCAAATAGTAAATATTCGCCGAATACCGTGTATCCACGTAACGTGACATTGATATGTAAACACCATTCGACGCTTTCACAATACAACATTAATAGAAACGGTAAGACTAGTACCGTCGAATCAAGCGAATGTGAATGATGTATTCCTTCGAACAACAAAAAAGGTTCAAATGGCTCTGAGCACTATGGGATTTAACTGCTGTGGTCATCAGTCCCCTAGAATTTAGAACTACTTAAACCTAACTAACCTAAGGACATCACACACATCCATGCCCGAGGCAGGATTCGAACCTGCGACCGTTGCGGTCGCGCGGTTCCAGACTGTAGCGCCTAGAACCGCTCGGTCACTCCGGCCGGCTCGAACAACAAGTCGATCTGTTTCTCATTTACGGAGAATGCTAATGAAATTCATTGAAAGCTAGAGACTTATACGCTGAAAGATATCCTCAACGTACTCACCCTACAAGTCGTACATTTAAATATGTGTATGATAAATTGAAAACAACTGTATCTTTAACGCATCGGAAACATATCCGGCAAAGGAAAGTTACTAAGGAGGAAACGAAAATTGGTATTCTTGCCACTATGGTTCGAGATCCTCGTGTTAGTTCGTGTCAAATCGCGAGGGAATATGGCATGAGCCAGAGTAGTGTTGTTCGTGTTGTGCATCGCCATAAATATTATCCTTACCATATCAGTCTCCACCAAGAATTAACTGGTACGGATTGTATGCATCGCACTGAACTCTGCCGATGGGTTCAACTTCAGATTTAGAGGGATGACACAGTTATTAATTTGATTTTATTTACTGACGAGACTACATTCGCGAACCACGGAAGTGTTAATTTGCATAACATGCATTATTGGGCAACTGAAAACGCCTGCTGGCGGCGGCAACTTGCACACCAAAACCGTGGTCGATGAACGTATGGTGTGAGACTCTGGAGGACAGAATTATAGGCCCCTATTTCATCGAAGGAGATCTTAAGGGTAGAAAGTACACCACGTTCCTGCAAGAAACATTAGGTCCGTTGTTGGAAGAAATACCTTTAGGAACAATAATGTGGTATCAGCACGATGGATGTCCAGCACATTTTTCGCTAATGGCTAGAAATGAGTTGTGGAGACAATTCCCAAATCGTTGGACCGGACACGGCAGAGATGTGTCGCGGCCGGCTCGTTCGCCAGACTTGACGCCTCTGGATTTTATCTTGTGGGGATTCGTAAACGACATTGTTCATAAAGTCGTTCGTGCTACACCCGAAGATATGCGACAGAGAATTGTCAGAGCATGTGCTTCGATAAGTTCCGATGTGATAAGGAATACCACTCAATGCGTGATAAGAAGGTTACAGCGCTGCATTGATACCAATGGTCATCACTTCGAACACCTTCTGTAAATAGACATTCATGCCACTTTTTTGACCTTCGTTGATCTTCAAAGACCTACCTGTTGCACATCATTGGTTTCGTCTCGTTAGTCGCTATCAGAAAATAAGTACCAAACTGCAGCATACCATTTAAAAAAACAAAGTTGACCTTCATATCTCTGAAGCGACACCACGTAGCAACAAATAGTCAACTTCATATTATGGCCCCCGTTGTCCCACGCAACTTTTGTCCTTCAGACTTTTCAGCTGCTATCATACTTTCGGAGTTATTGACATCTGAATTCGTGAGTTATACATAACTCACATGGCTAAGTCGTATTTGACTTTTCTTCTTTTTATTATTTATTTATTATTTAGTTTGACATATTACTTACACAGTAGATTGCAAATCACATACAATTTTATTTACATTCTTAAACTCTAATTACAACAACAATGAAACTGAAAAATTTGGGTGATTCCACTTTGTTTCTCTAACACCTGTATGGACTGTGCTTTATGAAAAAACACTCTACGCAAAAATATGAGTCACAATTCTTACATTTCCATGCAGTTTGTTTGAATTTCTTGACAGCTTACTCTCGTCCAAATTCATTCTTCATTTTTTCGTAGCACACTGTACACCTGCGTCTGGCTGCGCCCATGTTCACGAGTGCACAATTTGCAGGTAAAGCGGTGGCTTTGGTGAGAGATGTCTTAGGCTCATCGGCATATTCTGTACGGAGTAGTCTCAAAGTCACTTCCTCTTTGAATTCTGTGATTGAGATCTTGTTGTTGATGTATTAGTAAATCACATGAGCATTTACCAGTGCTGACCATGTCAACAATTCAATTGCCAGCTTTCTGTACCATTTCACACCCCGCCTTAGACAATGCGAGTACAACTTCATTTTGTCGGAAAGATCTATAAAAGACTTTGACTGATTATAGTCAGTTTTTTCTTTGTGTCCTTCATGCTTTGGGCTTCTGCTTCTTCTTCTCCATGAACAGTACTCAGCATCAGAACATCCCTCTTGTCTTTCCATCTCAGTACTACTACACCTGTGGTGCTTTGCTTTGTATTCCCACTTCTTCAGTTTTGCCTGTGCAACATCTTGAGGATCCAGTTTTCTATTTGATCTTAGAGTACCAACTGAATGTTTTGATTGTTCAAGAAGCAGGTGTGCTAGATGAACACTTGTGTAAAAATTGTCTGTATATAAGATTCTGCCCTCATTTAGTAATCCACTAAGAAGGCTCATAACAACAGAAGTGGCAAGAGGAACACCAGGATTCGCATTCTTCCCACAGTAAACTTTCATATTCCAGGTGTTGCCACCCTTTAGACAAAGTTTGAACAATTTAATCCCGAATTCATGGCGCTTATTCTTTATATACTGAACGAAACTTAGTCGTCCTCGAAATGGCACAAGTGTTTCGTCAATGCATACTTCTTTCTCAGGCACAACTGCGCTTTGAAATCTCTTCAGTAATTTATCTATAAGAAGTTGAATTTTTAATAAGCGGTTGTTATCGGAAAAATGCCACAGACGCAAAAGCAGCGTAAAATGGCTGTGTGACATAACATTTTTACATTGTTGTGATAGAGCATATTTTTTTACCAATAATTTGGAATCCTCGAGTTTACATTTAGTGACATCCATAACAAAAATCCTAAAAATTGTTCAACTTCAGTTTTGCTGACATCAGTCCCACTTTTTCAGTCATGAATTAACAGTTACTGAATGACTTTCTAAGACTTGTTTTGGGTACAAATTAGTTTCTTGAGTCACATAGTCCAAAATTTCATCAGTTACAAACTATTTGAAGAAGGCTTATGGTATCTTGCCTTTGAGAGTTAGTGCAACAAAAGCATTTACACCAGAACTGGAATGAATAAATGCAAAGTTTTTCATATTCTTACCCTTTACTGGCCCCCAGACAATCTCATTAGAACTTGTTCTAAGTGTGTCATCTTCATCTTCAGAACTTTCTGATATTACACTTACTTCGACTGAACCTGAATCAACTGCAGCAGTTGTGGCACTAACACGGTTGGAGGTGCTTTGTTGCCTGGTTTTTACAGCTCTGAAGTCTGGCTCTTTGACTGAATGTGGACATAAAACTCTTCTTCCTACCTTCACTGATGTGATTCCATCATCAGAACTTCCGGTTTCGCTTCTGGTCTCCTCTGGTAAAAATTCGTCTGAGCTATCACCAAATAAAGACACAGAATCTTCATCACTTACGCCAATAACTTCATCTAAAAACTGATGTAGATGCCTTTGTTCATCTTCATAACTTCTATGAGACATTTTCTTCTGCCACAATATCACTTTGTTACGGAGCAAACAACACTGAATAAAGGCTGTAGCAACAATGCAGGAAAGCAATAATGGAACTGTACACAAATAATGCTGTGGAATGAAAAACTGACAGGTGTACAAATGTAAAATTATTAGCAACATAGAAAATGACACACTTCGTTCCTTTACGTTGGTGCAATGTGAATCATATGTAACTCACATTAAAAAAATTTAAAAAACATACTAAAATGCCATATTTTCACTTTATTTGCACTTAACATGTTTGCTTGGAGCAAAATGAAGCAGGATATTGAAAAAACTTAAGAGGCCCCAAGGGGTCAGTAATCGAACTATACCATGGCAGTCAGTGTGTTAAGAGAATAGTAGGGAAGAGCCAATGAGCAAAGAAGTGGGATGTGGAAGTCATAAGAAATGAAAAGATACCTCTTGAAGTTCTCTGAGGCTATAGATGCCACCGTCATTAGATACTGCCCTCATGTCAGTACATAGATCAGCTGAAGAGGAATGGATGTAGCAAAAAAGGGCAATCACAGAAGCTGGAAAGAAAAACATAGATGTAAAGAAGGTAACTGTGAAGAAACCATGAGTAACAAAAGAAATACTACAGTTGATCGATGAAACAAGGAATTACAAGAATGTTCACTCAAATTCAGGAGTACTGAAATACAAGTGACTTAGGAATCAAAGAAGTAGGAAGTGCAGGGAAGCTAAGACGAAATGGCTCCATGAAAAATGTGAAGAAATCGAAAAAGATATGATTGTCGGAATGACTGACTCAGCAAATAGCAAAATCAAAACAACCGTCGGTGAAAGTACTAAGATATCTGCCAATTCATTCTCGAATAGAATGCGAGAAGAATATTGCTCCTTCGTCAGTTAATTGTTCCACTTTTATGCGTACTGGATGGAGACTCGAAAAATATTCATAGGTTCTTTTCCCAAAATTCCTTCTTGAAATTTTCCAAATACGCTTCCAGGAAACACCAAGTGATTGGAATGTCGTCCAGATAAATGTTTTCAGATTTCCACAACTTTCCCTGTCAAAGAAAACAAGCCTGCAGCAACCATGTACACCAACTTCCTTAGTAAAAACTCGATGCCAGCTAAGAATCTCAACCAATATGGATTTCATACTATACCCTTTCATTGTCTCCATTCTTTTCATTTATTTTGTGAACCATTGTGTCGTGGTATCCTAAGAATAACTCGAAGCCTACCGCTATCTTCAACAAAATATTTGTAACTGAGTAGCTACATAATTCTTCACATCTTTACACCGAGGTATTTGTGTGATATAATGGACTATGGTTGTCTCATTCGTGTTGCCAAACACGTGCACAGCTTTCCATTTCTTTTCATAATTATTTAGTTGGTACGCTTCACACCAGGTTGAATTTTTGTCATTATTTGAGTGTATATTATTATACATGTTGTCACTCGTCATAAATACCTCCGTTATGAGGGAAAACCTGACACAGAGACTAATAGCTACTGGACTCAGATAATAAACCGCTTCAATATGAAATAGTTTTACTGGTTCAATCACGACCAATTTCTGGCGATTATAAGCCCATTTTCAGGTGAATAAGAACCACGAGGCCGCACTTTGGACATCAGGCTGCGGGCAGATGACAGCTACACGTGAAGCCGAGATACCATATCTCCATACCGGATATTGTTAGCCAAGGGTGTAGGGTGTACCTCAGCATCATGCACACAGGACATGAGACGCGTCCCACATGTAGACGAGCGTTGTCCTGTTGAAAAATGGACCAAGATAATGTCGCATGAGAGGTAACACCTGAGGACACAGAATTTCTGTGACACTACTGCCCCGTCAGAGTTCCCTAAGTTACTACCAGCCATGGTCTGAAGTCAATAAGGCAAGAAATAATACCGCTTTGCCTCTGCAAATCATTGGAAGAATGGGACCCATCTCCAGGTGGCCATGATACACACCGACATTGGTCATCCAAGGTACTGCAGTATCATAATTCATCACGTAAACTGTGCGATGCGATTCATCAGAAATCCATGCTTCCTGGTCATGGCAACACTCTAAATGGCCCCACCTATCGGTTCGCAGCATTTCCATGTCCTTCACAGTGATCTTCAACCAGTCAAATGTTTTGATTGCCATATTTCTGCTACTCATTGGATTGTATTACAACAGCCTTAATCTAATTTCATATTCGTTGCTACGTATGTGTACTACATTTGAAGATGACCGTGTGTGCGCAATGCGCCATCACGAATCCATGTTATTTCCATGTTAATATTTATGCCATAGCAGCTGATCGGTAGGAGCCGTGCATGCTGGTGAGTTATCAGTACTGAAAGACGACCAATAAAGTATTCCTCCTCGCACATCCTCTAACCGCGATGTGGCTGCGCTACGATGCAGCCGGTAAACTTCACTTAGCTCACGACAAAATTCAAGATCATTGATTAAAATTAGGGATCCCTTAAAATACAGGGTATCCTAGGAGGAGGGGTCAATATTCAGAGAAACGTGACACAAAAGATCATTCGGAAGAAAAATCTCTAGTAAACATGGAATCTAAAATACATTACTTAAGAGCTACGAGTTCTTCTCATCTTAGCTGTTGCGAAACACAGTTCTTCCAACGAATAATGACACATAGCTTTTAAGATGTGGATTTTAGAGCCCATGTACACCAGACAATTTTTTTTCTTGTTTTGATCCTCTCTTACCACCTCTCAAAACATGGATATAATGAGCTTGAAGTGGAAGAGATTTGTTTCATAGTATTGAAGACGAAGAAGTGGTCATAGCTCTGAAGGTATGCATTTCAGAGCCCACGAGTACTTGACTTTTTTTCCTTTCAATGAACGTTCCTGCCATATCCCTGAATACCAGGGTACCTGCACCGCGCGACAATTTCAGGGGGCGCCAAATTCATATCCTTGAAGAAAAAAATCTCGTTTCGCAGAGAGCCTAGCATACAGCGCACGTTGGTGATGTTATTCATATGATTTTGAAATGCATCCCAGTTGGTTTCTAGATATTTTTGAACACATTCTGACCTGATTTCTGAATGAATCATAATGCGTGCATAGTATACGTGATGACTTTATCACTTTGCCAGGGCAATCCCCGTCGCATCTATAAATAAAGAAAAAGCTTTTTGCAGACAAAAGAGGGCGGAGCTGTAATAGCTGAGCCGAGTAAAGCCGAATGGGTGAATGCCAATCACTGTTTATGTATATGGTTGGTAGGGTGTGCGAATGATCAGCGTTGTTGTAATTACTAGCGAAACCTGGAGAGTCAGATAACCAGAGTGGAAATAAGCGACTAACAGAAATAACATGTAACAAAGAGTACATATTATCTTCCCGGTGGATCCAAGAAAATGAATTTTTGACAGAAACTTTTCCCCAGATTGCTACACTGCTAGGGGACAGTTGTACGACCCCCGGTTGGCATCCGCTTAAGTTCTATTCTCAGAATAACGCGGAAAAGGCGTTGTACGAACACGTAATAACGTCTAACCGGAGAAAAATCGTGGGATAACTTAACCGGTGATTCTAGCAGGGTTAGTGAAATTAACCAGAGAATAAGTTTTGGCAATGTCAGGAAAAGTTTCGGAATTAGTGATGAGAAAATTGTTTGTTAGAAAGAGGAAGGAGAAGAAACGGGGACGTCTCACTAATTATATGGAAGAATATGACGATTCCAAATTTATATAAAAATTACGTGCTATTACTGTTTGATCTCTTGGTTGAAAAACTGGAGCATATAAATGAAATGTGAAACTATTCCCTAAAATAAAACTTTCTGCTTATAGTTGGCCTAATAGGCATTTGATATTGGTACTTCGTGAATTATATGCTGTTGTATTACTTATGTAAATGAGGCACATAAAAATGACCATTTGTGGGAAAACAGTCTCGCGTACTTGGCGTGTGTTACAATTGCTGCAGTATTAGAAAGGCCTGTTTCGTTTTATCTAGAAGACAGTGACAAAACAGACGTAATCAAAACCGAGAAACTAACCAGTCTTTGGTACTATTCGTATTAACAGCTTTTTCAGTATTTGACAACATTTTGTTTTTTCATGCAGCCAAAATTTGACGAAGTTCGATTAGGTAATAGATTCTTTCGCAGAGAGGTAATTACGCCGTGTAAAGCTGTAGCAAGATTAGAGAGAAAAAATGGGTGGGACCTAAGGGCTGAAGGAATGTGCACTGTCTTGCTTATCTCTTGCCTTTAGTGGTTTTATGTTTCCTATATTTAATTTCATGTCACTCAAAAGAGATGTTATTAGCTGACAGGCCATAAACAGTCCAAATTTTCTGAAGAATTCTTATTCTCCTAGTCACAAATAATAGCACTCAGTATCAATCGTGGTCTTTTTTTAAGGGGGATAGGACGTCAAACTGGCCGACAGGGAGCAGGAAAGGCACCACAGAACATTTTTATTTCCACTGCCCTGAATATAGGTTTGATGGCTTGCATTACAAAATACCCACGTCTGAATTCCACAGTGACGTGCAATAGAATAACGCTGTGCGAAGAGGCGTGAGACTTTGGCACACTTAAGAGCAAATAGTATGTCTTACATTGCCTCGAACATATATGTTTTATACATCAAACTCTCCAGAAAGATGTGCGCTCCAAAATCAACATATTTTCGAAAAAGGGATTTTTTAAAAAATGTTTGACTTCCTATCTCAAACGGTGGAGGACAGGGTCGTCACTATCAAGCTTTTTCCCCGGTTCGGAAATATCGTAGACCCGGGCTGAGTGAGCATTCCTCCTGGGACAACCTGTATTACTGCCTCAGTGAGTGCTTTTGTTTGTTAATGAGCAGAAAAACTACGTTCTTAAAGACGATCTTAACGTTCGTTGATGTTTTTTTTGGATTGAGCTGTGAGACGCTAAGTGTACATTATTATTATTAAATGCGGCTGAGAAAGCGGGGTGCACGAATACTTGATTCGGGCTGCATGCGGCCAGCGAGCCACTGGTCTAGAGTTACACTAAACGTCTTACGGTTTCGGTAACATGGATAGTGTGTTGACAATAATAAGGAATCCGAAAATCAGATATTTCAGGTGCGATAATACAGTATAGTAACGGTGTTTAGCCGGATTAATGATAGGACAACGTAGAAATTCAGTCAGAAGTCGGCGCCTGGAGACATCCGGCAGATTGCCGGCCTTGTAGCGAAGCTGGGGTGACGGCGCTCTGTGAGGCGGCGGAGGAAGCCGCGCTGTGTACGGCGGGCGGTAATGAGCGTGCATAATGCATGAGAGGCGTAAGCGGTCTCCCCCTGGGAGCGGCGGCCCGCGGCTCAGCGCCGCTGCGTGCTGCTTATCTGTCTCCGGCAGGGCGGCGCGGTGGGGCGGTGCGCAGGTTGCAAACCTTTACGGCACTTGTGCTTCATATTCAGATGTCGACTGCACGTGTTGCACTGACGACGCTGGCTGTGCAAATAGAACACTCCTGAGGAGTTCACCACAACAGGTGTTGAATACTATGCAAGAGATATGCTTCACCGCAGTAATAAAGACTGTTCCTATCAATGTTGTCGATTGACTTTTCTGAACGTATTTGGCGTCTGCAGGATTGAGTAATACGGCAACAGAAAATGCCGGCATCTACAGGTATGGAGCTTTCTACAGATTTGGTGCATTAGCTCACAGCGTTTTACTGCAAGTTTAATAAACACAACTGATACACATAAAGAGAGTGTAGCTATCAATAATATGTTCTACTTCACTATTTACAACAGTCTGCCAACGCTTGGGCAAGTTTTAGATCCCGTGACTGTAGAAATCACGTGATTTGAGGCGAACAACTCACCGAGCCACGTTCGGAGTGCGTTTTCATCCGGAAAGGAAGGTGCATGAAGGTTGTTCGATAGAGATCGGAAAAGGTGGAAATCTGAGGGCGCAAGGTCGAGCATATACGGATTTGTTCACCCCAGTAGCGTTTGGGTGCTCCTTGGTGGCACAACCGGATAGCATAGATAGGACTGGGGCAAATTTTTTTTTTTTCCTTCATTGTATATCGGGGGGCCCGAAGGGGGCGGGATGGAAGCAGCTTATCACGTTGCTCTGCAGCCTACAGACTTTTTAAACGTAAGGAGAAGTTAAGAGACAACAAAAGCAGGTGATGAAACGTGGACTTAAATTGTAAAACGGTGGAAAATTGTGGAAAGTTAAAACATAGCAAAGGGTTGGCAAAGCGAATAAAATACACAGGATGCAGACACAATTAAAAAACATGGCGACAGTCTGGTTTCTGTTCGCAAGAGATATAAAATCACACCCAGCGACAATATGATGGCCGTTCGCAACAATGCGGAAAAAACACACAACACTGAACACTCACTGTAAACACTGCACTAAAATGCCGGCACAAAGAGGACACACCATAGCCTAGGGCAGAGTGGAGGGGGGGGGGGCGGACCTGTACAGAGGAGGGGGAAAGCAGGGAGGGAGGAGAGGGAAAACGAAAGGGGAGGGGGGAATCAAACGAGGGAGAGGACTCATAACGGGGGGGGGGGGGCAATTGTCGTGCCACTAGTTTATGTAGGGAATGTATGAGGTATAACCCACGAGTGTGTTTTGGGATTTTATGAAAATGTTCTTCCGCTCACCATTAAACTTTTTTCCATGTGGTAGAAGGGTCTAAGTTGTTGTTTGAAGGCTTCTATTTGAGCAGTCATGGCCCATGAATAGCACTTGGCTGTAATTCGATAGGCGGGTGGCTGCCGCCGATGTGGTTGCCGTTGGCTTTAACAGATAGCGCCTAAGACGTTTGCGTACGCGAGCTGATCACAGGGTTTTACTTTATGACAGATAATGTTGATTATATTTAATGTGGTGGTATTCTTCTAGAGATTTGAGAGGTTGAAAGTTTATTCAAGAAGGAACTCCAACGCTCTTATTATTTATTTTACATTGACATATGGTTTGAGTTGTGCTTAGTGCCACTTCTGGCTATATGTATAGTATGGCAATGTAAAAAATTTTGGAGTTTTTTTTTAATTTAAAAATATCCGTTAGTGTTAACGTGTACGGAAGTACTATTCCGGTTGCTAGTCGTAATTACACCCTGTTAGATGTTATATGCTGAGTATATTATTATTAAATTACATGTGGACGCATGGAGCACACGACCATGAAGCGCCCCCTACCGAGGGCTCTTCGCTGCTAATTGACTTGTTTTGCGTCGGTATACGCTCTGCTTCAAGACTGCTTGTCGCAGTTATAGTCGTATGTTATTCGACACTTCGGGCTGTCAAGGCTGTACCCCAGGTTGGTTAGGAAGGAAGTTTGCGGTATGTAACTCATATGACCAGATCTCATTTTCTGTAACGTTGAGACGTGTTGAGTGTGCTGTTCACTCATGTTTTGTACTTTTTTGTAACAGATGTCTGAAGATGCGTGCAATCCCGAAGCGCGTAACATGTTCTAATAAGAGTCAATGGAACATCTCATGACTTTATTCCGATTGTACAGCATTGGTTGCCAATTATCAGGTGAATAAGGCAGGTGTAGAACGACTTCCCTGTCCAACTTCTGTCAGTCTAGCAGAATGCTACCGGGCGACATCGTGGAGTAGCACGTATCACTCGATACACTCTTCCTGGTCGTTGTTTTGGATTGCATCTGCAAGACGTCTCAGTTGTTGACAATAAATGTCAAATGGTTCAACTGGGTCTGAGCACTATGCGACTTAACTTCTGAGGTCATCAGTCTCCTAGAACTTAGAACTAATTAAACCTAACTAACCTAAGGACAGCACACACATACATGCCCGAGGTAGGATTCGAACCTGTAACGGAAGGGGTTGTTAGGCTCCAGACTGTAGCGCCTAGAACCGCACGGCCACTCAGGCCGCCAATAAATGTCAGCAGTGATGATTACACCTCGAGGAAAGCAACTCCTAATATACACTCCTGGAAATTGAAATAAGAACACCGTGAATTCATTGTCCCAGGAAGGGCAACTTTATTGACACATTCCTGGGGTCAGATACATCACATGATCACACTGACAGAACCACAGGCACATAGACACAGGCAACAGAGCATGCACAATGTCGGGACTAGTACAGTGTATATCCACCTTTCGCAGCAATGCAGGCGGCTATTCTCCCATGGAGACGATCGTAGAGATGCTGGATGTAGTCCTGTGGAACGGCTTGCCATGCCATTTCCACCTGGCGCCTCAGTTGGACCAGCGTTCGTGCTGGACGTGCAGACTGCGTGAGACGACGCTTCATCCAGTCCCAAACATGCTCAATGGGGGACAGATCCGGAGATCTTGCTGGCCAGGGTAGTTGACTTACACCTTCTAGAGCACGTTGGGTGGCACAGGATACATGCGGACGTGCATTGTCCTGTTGGAACAGCAAGTTCCCTTGCCGGTCTAGGAATGGTAGAACGATGGGTTCGATGACGGTTTGGATGTACCGTGCACTATTCAGTGTCCCCTCGCCGATCACCAGTGGTGTACGGCCAGTGTAGGAGATCGCCCCCCACACCATGATGCCGGGTGCTGGCCCTGTGTGCCTCGGTCGTATGCAGTCCTGATTGTGGCGCTCACCTGCACGGCGCCAAACACGCATACGAACATCATTGGCACCAAGGCAGAAGCGACTCTCATCGCTGAAGACGACACGTCTCCATTCGTCCCTCCATTCACGCCTGTCGCGACACCACTGGAGGCGGGCTGCACGATGTTGGGGCGTGAGCGGAAGACGGCCTAACGGTGTGCGGGACCGTAGCCCAGCTTCATGGATACGGTTGCGAATGGTCCTCGCCGATACCCCAGGAGCAACAGTGTCCCTAATTTGCTGGGAAGTGGCGGTGCGGTCCCCTACGGCACTGCGTAGGATCCTACGGTCTTGGCGTGCATCCGTGCGTCGCTGCGGTCCGGTCCCAGGTCGACGGGCACGTGCACCTTCCGCCGACCACTGGCGACAACATCGATGTACTGTGGAGACCTCACGCCCCACGTGTTGAGCAATTCGGCGGTACGTCCACCCGGCCTCCCGCATGCCCACTATACGCCCTCTCTCAAAGTCCGCCAACTGCACATACGGTTCACGTCCACGCTGTCGCGGCATGCTACCGGTGTTAAAGACTGCGATGGAGCTCCGTATGCCACGGAAAACTGGCTGACACGGACGGCGGCGGTGCACAAATGCTGCGCAGCTAGCGCCATTCGACGGCCAACACCGCGGTTCCTGGTGTGTCCGCTGTGCCGTGCGTGTGATCATTGCTTGTACAGCCCTCTCGCAGTGTCCGGAGCAAGTATGGTGGGTCTGACACACCGGTGTCAATGTGTTCTTTTTTCCATTTCCAGGAGTGTACAACACCGTTGCTGCTCGGCCAGATGCATAACATTTTTTTGTGGAAGCGTACACATCTTTGTACAGGGAGTTGCTGCTTTGTTTAGGCTCAACGGTTCCTTTCTTTACCTTATGTCAGCATTAATATACCATTTCTCGTCAGCAGTAACGATACAGGTTAGGAATGGTCGGTATTTTTCACTAGCCGATTGACAGGTAGAGTTGCACATACGGCCACCAGCTGATTCACTTAATTTCTAAGAATAATGAAATTTATCTAATTTTGTCTTAGAGCTTGTAGTACCCACTCACCCGATTTCTAAACCGTTCCCATTAGAAGCAAATGTCGTACGATGGTGAAATGATCACAGTTCATGACATTTCCCACTTTTCGAGCACACTGACGTGGATCTGTGGATTAATGCGTTTAAACGATCTTCATCAATCCCCGAAGGTCTTCCTAATCGTGAAGAATCAGTAATGTCAAAACGATCCTCCTTAAAACAAGAAAATCATTTTCTGGGGGAATTATTCCAATACTCAGTGCAAGTGTTTCTGGCTGCCTCCGCTGCTCTCACCCCTCTACTGAACTCTCCAGAAGAATTTGCCGGAAATGTTCCGATTTCTCCACTTGGCACTTCATTTTCTAGCATTCACAGGTCCACTCACTACCTCCGAATGACAAAACGACAATATGAGAACTGAACTATCAACAGTGAACTACAAATAAAAAAAGAAAATCGATAAATAGACCCAGAGAAACCGGAATACCAAAACGCGAAACAAAACGCTACGAACCTATTCCCCCACCGAAACATCACTACTTCAACAGTGTAAGACAATCGGATCAATACGCAATTTTTCGGAGTGAGAGCGGTCAGCACGGGAATATCTGACAAGAGCAAAAAATTTTTAACGTTTATAACTGGTAAATTACAGCACTTATTGTTTTTCTGATGGAGCGTTAAATTTTTTCTGTGATAATTGAAACGGCCTCCATGCCATGAAATGTTGGATACTAAGAAACTAACATCGCCGCAAACCACTATCTGCCGTCAAGAGAAAAGATCATAATTCTTTGTATAAAATGCAGACAAACTCGTAACTCAGATATGGTTCGTGTGTTTATTCCTAAATATTTACTATTAAAATACACCGTTGTGCAAAACTTAAGGACGAAAGTAACTTTCTACAACGCGTCTTTGGCAAGAAAAATAGCTCGAAAAAACTGCTACAGTATAGTACAGAAGATAACTGAATAAATACACAATGACGCGAACGGAAATGACTTTTTATTCAAAGACAATTATTGCACTAAAGTCAGGGTGATTCATGTTGATCCCGTGGACATTACTAAAAGTAGGACATGGTCCTTAATGGGTTGTGTGATCACCATAGACGCCAACGCATGCTCTGCTGCGTGCTCCCACGCCGGGTTCAAATGGCTTCAAGCACTACGGGACTTAACATCTGAGGTCATCAGTCCCCTAGACTTAGAACTACTTAAACCTAACTAACCTAAGGACATCACACACATCCACGCCCGAGGCAGGATTCGAACCTGCGACCGTAGCGGTCGCGCGTTTCCAGACTGAAGCGCCTAGAACCGCTCGGCCACTCCGGCCGGCCCAAAACCGGGATTAAGGTTGGTGAGAAGTTCTTGTTGGTTGGCTTTCCATTTCTCCAGCATCGTTGTTTACGACTGCTGGATGGTCGCTAGTGCCTGTGCTCGTGCTGCAGGCCGTCTTCCTAAAGCATCCCATATGTGCTCGATAGGATTTAAGTCGAGGGAACTGCGCAAGCGGAAGAGCTCTTTGAACGAGAGGATATTCGGCGAATGGAATGTTTTAAATCACCCGAGCATGTGTAGGATGCGTTGGGGAGACGCACTGGAGCACGTCCTCATGTACACACTCATCAACGACTACTCAGCAGTTGTCAGTATTGCTAGTGGTGGAACGCAACGCCCTAAACTCCTTATCTGGTGCAGCGACAGCCGATTGATCAGTCCATCGGTTTTTTTTTTTTGTTTTTTGTTTTTTTCAGTCAGTTCTTTTTTTCAGTAGAATGAAACAACGGGATGAATGTCGCCTCTGCGTCCATGTCAGCTGTATGAATGTTTTCCATCACAAACCTGGTTTGAGTGGTTTTACTCAGTGTGAGACAACCAACTGACACAAGTCTCTGGCCTCTGTAGGTTGCTGCCGTTACACGTATGTTTACACTCAGCCTCTCGGTTTGGATGATTTTATTTCCATACTTTTTCAGCCTTTCCACACTCATGCTTATAAATTAAGGATAATGCTGATACATGGTGAAACAACGCTCTGGTGGGCGGTTTGCGGGTTTAAATCACCTCGGGGTATGACCATCCGGCGCATTTGACCTGCGGTCGTCGCACGGTGGCGCTGGGAGCAGTCCACATACACAGAGGTGTGTTGGTGCATGTCAGAGTACGACGCAGCGAGTAAGTGTGCAGACGTTTTCAGACGTGCTAATGGTGACTGTGTGTTGAAGATGGCTCAAAGAACACATATTGGTGACGTTATGAGGGGTAGAACACTAGGGCGACTGGAGGCTGGTCAAACGCAGCAGGTCGTTGCATGGGCCCAGCGTGTGCCACAAAGTGTGATCTCAAGATTATGGCAACGATTCCAGCAGACAGGAAACGGGTCCAAACGCTACAGTACGGGACGTCCACACTGTACAACACCACAAGAAGACCGATATCTCACCATTAGTGCCCGCAGACGGCCACGGAGTACTGCAGGTAGCCTTGCTCGGGACCATAGCGCAGCCACTGGATCAGTTGCCTCGAGACACACAATCTACAGACGACTGAACAGACATGGTTTATTCGCCCAGAGATCTGCAAGGTGCACTCCACTAACCCCTGGTCACGGGGCAGCCCGTAAAGCCTGGTGTCAAGAACAAAGTACATGGTCACTGGAACAGTGGTCCAAGGTTATCTTGACGGACGAGTCGAGGTATAGTCTGAACAGTGATTCTCGCCGGGTTTTCATCTGGCGTGAACCAGCAACCAGGTACCAACCCCTTAATGTCCTTGAAAGGGACCTGTGTGGAGGTCGCGTGGTTTGATGGTGTGGGGTGGAATTACGATTAGTGAACGTTCACCCCTGCATGTCTTTGACAGAGCAACTGTAACAGGTCAAGTGTATCAGGACGTCATTTCGCACCGGTATGTCCGCCTTTTCAGGGGTGCACTCGGTCTCACCTTCCTCCTGATAAATGATAACACACGGCCCCACCGAGCTCCCACCATGGAGGAGCACCTTCGAAGAGAAGATATCAAACGAATGCAGTTGCCGGCCTGTTCTCCAGACCTACACCCCATCGAGCATGTCTGGGATGCTCTCGGTCGATGTGTCGCTGCCCTTGTTCAAACCCCTAGGACACTTCAGGAGCTCCGACAGGCACCGGTGCAAGAATGGGAGGCTATATCCTAGCAGCTGCCTTACCACCTGATCCAAAGTATGCCAACCCGTTGTGCGGCCTGTGTATGTGTGCATGGTGATGATATCCCATATCGATGTCCGGCTACATGTGCAGGAAACAGTGGCATTTTGTAGCACATGTGTCTCGGGACGGTTTTCTCAACTTGGCACCAATACCGTGGACTTACAGATCTGTGTCGTGCGTGTTCCCTATGTGCCTACGCTATTAGCACCAGTTTTGTGCAGTTTCACGTTGTGTAATACCACGTTCTGCAATTATCCTTAATTTATGAGCATGAGTGTAGTTATAGAGGAATTATTACAAGTTGACAACTTATTTAGAGACAAATAAAGTATCTTTTTCCAAGAACATATGAATAAGAAGCATATTTCTAAAAGTATAGTGTTTCCAAAATGTATATTTTTACTTAAATACGAATTTTCGTACTTGTGACATAAATATCATTTTTTGATTGGTTTTAAAAGTTCAGTATCTTGTGGTGCTCTGTAAATTTATGTACACATAAATAATCAGTTTTTAACGCGTTTTTGTTAGGTCGCTTTCTTATCAGTTGTTCGGCACAAATTTTGCAACTGAATTTAAACAAACTTTCCGATAAGCTAAAGACCTGAAACTTTTAACTTAGCTCACAACTGGATGATAGCGCAATATTAACTCGATTTCTTTTCTGGTATATTGCGGAGAGTACTTGGTGTGTCACTGCTATTTACCTGTGTTCCTGTTCCAGTGGCGATTGCTACGCAGTTAACCTTTTCGCTGTTACACCCAAGCTCTTTGCGCTCTGTGCTGAGGCTGCTTCTGTTGTGGCAGTAGTGCTCGCCAAATACTGGTGCCTGTGCTGAGGGACGGCGTTCCAAACGATTTTTTTTTTCTTTTTTTTTTGGTCATCAGTCTACTGACTGCTTTGATGCGGCCCGCCACGAATTCCTTTCCTGTGCTAACCTCTTCATCTCAGAGTAGGACTTGCAACCTACGTCCTCAATTATTTGCTTGACGTATTCCAATCTCTGTCTTCCTCTACAGTTTTTGCCCTCTACAGCTCCCTCTAGTACCATGGAAGTCATTCCCTCATGTCTTAACAGATGTCCTATCTTCCTGCCCCTTCTCCTTATCAGTGTTTTCCACATATTCCTTTCCTCTCCGATTCTGCGTAGAAGCTCCTCATTCCTTACCTTATCAGTCCACCTAATTTTCAACATTCGTCTATAGCACCACATCTCAAATGCTTCGATTCTCTTCTGTTCCGGTTTTCCCACAGTCCATATTTCACTACCATACAATGCTGTACTCCAGACGTACATCCTCAGAAATTTCTGCTTCAAATTAAGGACGGTATTTGATATTAGTAGACTTTTCTTGGCCAGAAATACGATAAGAAGTTCTTATCATTCGATTTTTCGAAAACTATTAGCTGCAAAAATTTGATTTTGTACAGCTCACAGTCTCCCACCTTCACTCGATGAAGAACTGAATATCTTTTCGCTATCCGTCATTCTTACTGACTGCATCAGATTAAGTAGAAAATTGCGCGAAATTTTAAAGAGTTCGCAAAGGTAAAAACTCATTGCGTGAACTTCGTGTGTGGTTGATTTTAGCTCACACATTTCAGATAGTGAAATGTAGATAAGGTATCGAAATATCATTTAAAATTAGGAGCAGAACGATATCTCATTTCGTTCCTGCTTTATCGGGTTTTATATCAGACGGACGGTCGGGCTATACGTGCCCATTCACGTCCTTGTGCATCGTGAACCGTGTAGTCATATCAACAGTCATACCTCACGAACGATTCAACACATAGAAACGAGATTTTATGCAAATGACCTCACGCAGTGAGGCGCATATGTTGATCATAAATACTCAGAACGTTTTTATTCACCGAGATACAGAAGTAATTCATCCGCAGCAGTGAGAGGTCAAGGGCAGAGCACGCATTCATACATCCATAGAACTGTAGGAAAATTCAAGTGGCGCACGTATCCACTTCCACAACAATTGGGGAACGGTGGAGCTGGGTGTCTATACACGCCCACTGCAGCGAAAGGATTAAGAACAATTGCTGCTAACATTCTGCGTGAGCTCGATTGTCTGTAATTTTTACATTCGCGGTCTTTTCGTGAGTTATACTTAGGAGAAAGCAATATTTTGGTTGACTCAGAGTTGAAGAGAAATTAAAATACACCAGAAATTTACCACATGTTTCAGTTGTTATCTTATCAAAATGTTTGAAATCAATTAAAAAATTCACGCACACAAGACTAAAAAGCAGAAAATAAGTATTTAAATAAAAAGTTTTTTTTAATATAACACGTTTTTAAAACGGAATAAAGAATATTAAATAGTCTGTCTTATCCCCATACAGATTCATAACGCTATACAGATAGATCTGAAAATTTGTGCTTATGTATTTTCAATAGCTTTAACAATACCTGTAAAACTGTAAATCTAAAACATTTAGTGCATGTAATGGATAATAGCAAGGAGTGTAGACAGTAGCTACTGTTGAGAAAAACCACAGTTCATATCATTTGCAGTCAAATAAAATTGTTAGCGAATTAAGTCAACTATTCATTCATCAGTTACCTATTGCACGCGTCCCACGATTTTCGTTTTAAATGTTACAGATATGTAGCTATTAAAAATTCATAAATACAAATTTTTGGGACTACATTCGGGGTATTAGGAATCCGTATGGGGCTCGGAGAAATTATTGAATACCTGTAGTCCGTTTAAAAACGTGTCCTGTTAAAAAGTTTTTTACTTAGATAATTATTTTTAGTTTAAGTTTATTGAAGCGCTATCTCTCTCTGCCTGCCGGTTAGCACACGTCATCCATAATTATTTTTCGGTAAATGCTGATTTCATATGATTTCTCTCATCATATATGTTACTCTGATTCATATATACACATATTTATGTAACAGTTAAGAATTCTTTGTTTTCATCAGGCTCATTGATACATATGAATCACTTGCAATGTCTCCATTTAAGCGGTACAAACGTAACAAAATACATTTCTAAATTTCAAAGTTTGCAGCTTCTCTCAACAATCAAAACACAATAATCGTAATGATACAACCCAATTAGATGGGTAGATCACATAACTAATGAGGAAGTATTGAATAGGATTGGGGAGAAGAGAAGTTTGTGGCACAACTTAACTAGAAGAAGGGATCGGTTGGTAGGACATGTTCTGAGGCATCAAGGGATCACCAATTTAGTATTGGAGGGCAGCGTGGAGGGTAAAAATCGTACAGGGAGACCAAGAGATGAATACACTAAGCAGATTCAGAAGGATGTAGGTTGCGGTAGGTACTGGGAGATGAAGAAGCTTGCACGGGGTAGAGTAGCATGGAGAGCTGCATCAAACCAGTCTCAGGACTGAAGACCGCAACAACAACAACAACCCAAATTTACCTCTAAACAATGGCCGGGGAGAGCGGTATGCTGACCACGTGCCCCTCCATATCCGCATTCAGTGACGTGTATCGATGAGGATGACAAGGCGGTCGGTTGGTACCGTTGGGCCTTCCGAGGCCTGCCCGTACAGTTTATTCTTCGTACGCTTTTGGCCAGAGATTCTGCCAAGACATCCGAAGAGTAACAGGTTTAACATTATTACATTATTCCAGTCTGAACAGTCTGAATTGATAAGCTCCTGAAGAAAACAAGCTCTGTTAATACAATTAAAAGTTTGAATTACTCCCTTATCCATTGGCTGAATCAGGGAAGTAACTTCTACTTGAAGATATCTACGTGGCGAACATCTTCCCTGAGATACATTCAGACAATGGAGGGTGGGCTGTATAGTTGTTGTACCTGGCAGAATTCACGCAAATCAAGTGTGTTTTTTTCTATTGCCTCTCACAGAACTTGCGAAAGGATGGACAAAAGACTCCTTAAACAATTCTGAAATCGTATTTATACACTAATCCCCCGGTTCTTGGTAGAATAGTCTACACATTATGAATGAAAACACACAAAAGGGATGTAAAATACTACAGTATCATAAAATATTACACCAGTGTTATGAGCGTTTTCATTCATAATTGTGAAGTCATCAATGCACTGGAATGAGCTCCATAAATTACAGGAAAAATTAAAACGTCTTTAAAAGCTCTTGGGTTTTAGAATTTGTTAGTAACTTAAGAAGCCAATATTACCTGAAGCAGATGAACACACTGAATCTGTCAATCTTTATTTTTATATGCTTGGTGCAATTTTCATCTTTACCTCACGAAGTTGAACTAGCCAAACAACACCAATGTAGGCCCGTTTCATCTGCATTGTAGATTTATCAGTTAAGTATTGGTGTTTAACCAAATAACAAAAAATTCTTTTGAATTCTTCAGTTGCAATTGAATCTGCCGATTATAACACCGTATGCAAGTCAAGCTTTGGTATGACCAACGGAAAGGAAACTCACGTTCAGGTTCTGATAACCTCAAATTATGACTGAACTGTTTACCTGCTTTCAAAATATTTGCCCAGTTATAGCTCATCCTTTAAACCTTTAGGCATATAACCATTTGTACAATTTTTCATTCAGCTGTATAGTTTTGACTTTTTCAAATTTTTTCGTGATTCAATGTCCTTAAGGGCAAATTTCTGAGACATAATTTTTAAGTTAGCCTTTACTTTTTTAAAACATCGTATATTTGTTCAAGACCCTTTTTATATTCTTCAATAAACGTATTCCTATTTTCACCTTTCTCAGTCCGCTTAACTGTGTCAAGCTTTTGCTGTATCGTAAGCGTAACATGTTAACGATCCACTTCCACGTTGTTTTGAGAGGTGCTTGGTTGAGAAAACATTCCCAAAACAATACACAGCACTACAGCAGTACTCATGACTACACTTTAAACACCACTTTTTAATCACTGCAGACAATTGGTGTACGACAGAAGCTGGTAGGTGACTGAAACTATTGTTGGCGCTACATGTATCGAACTCTTGGCCACTGCCGAGCGCGACCGAATTCCGTCCAACGCGTCAGAAATCGTTATCGTTACAGCGGAAAGTGCTATAACAAGTATCTATGAAAAGGCCGCGGTCAGAATCGTGGTTTAGGGGGGACGGGGTCTTGGACCTCGGTTAATGTTTGGCCTAAGAACGTGGTGTAAAAAGGTTTTGCTTTAGCCCTGACCAGTGGCCATTTGTATGGCCATTCGAACTCTGTCCTAATATAGCCATGTTACAGTGTATTAGCCAAGGTTTTAACGACGAACCGGCGCTGGCACTCAAGCAAATTATGCAAATCGATTAATTCCTTTTGCAAATGATTTTAGATTGACTGAAATTAATGCTCGGCTAATGGCACCATTTGTTTGAGCAGCGCTTGGATTTTACTTGCAAAGAAAACGTCACCTTTCAATGACTCCGGACCGGAGAGCGACTGATGGTTCATGTTTGGTCCACTGGTGCATCGACCTTGGTCTAAGACAACTTTTAACAGTTTGAAAAAATTCTGCTTCGCCTGGATTTACCGTGCAAAAACTCGTTTAGTTGGAAGGTTTTTGAAGCGCGACACTTCTGTACTTTAAACTTGTATGAATCGGTTACATCTTTGCACCAATTTATCGCTAAAAATCGGAAATAAATTTCTTCGTCCCGTAATCTTTATCCATTATCGAAATACGATGTTTTAAAGTCCGGCAAACTGTAGTACGTAAAATACGTGCTTATGTGAATTGAAACAGCGAAAACGGTTTAAAGTGAATCAAATAAATAAAATAATTCTTACGTGTTTCACGCGAATTTCACATGCTGCGACGGCTTAATGTTTTACAGATGATAATATAAATACGTTCTTACGATAATTATAAGAAGAGTTCGCAAAAATCTTTCATCATTAGTGTTTTAGATGCGAAAAATCACACGTTTGCACATGAAACTTTGTTTCGTGGAACTGTTTTGTATTTCTAGCGCTGGATTTGGATACAATTTTAAAAAAACTGCTTATTACAGTTGATTACCGTTTCCTTGTTTATACGTTAAAGATTTTTTTCGCCAGTGAGCGGCAAACATCGAATATCGTTTGTACTGCAAAACAATGCATGTACCAAACCAGAATTTTGTCTAGCCCAAACTTGGAAGGTAGGAGACAAGGTACTGGCAGAAGTAAAGCTGTGAGGACCGGACGTGAGTCGTGCGTGGGTAGCTCAGATGGTAGAGCACTTGCCCGCGAAAGGCAAAGGTCCCGAGTTCGAATCTCAGTCCGGCACATAGTTTTAATCTGCCACAAAGTTTCATATTCATACTTAATTCGGAGAGGTTGTTGCGACATTTCATTAAAAAATTATTCACGATCGTTTTTCCAGCGGCGGTTTCTTGATTTTCAATTTTTATTGTGCATACCTTAAACAAACAATGACCAGAATTTCAAGATAAGAAATAATAACAAGAGGTGTGCTTTTCAGTATTTTATTATTTGTTGCGCGAATCGTTCAGCTTGTTATAAATAAGCTTTTAAATAAGTTTCTCTATGCAATATGGTTGTATCGTAAGTTTGTCTACGTCATATAAACTATTTACAAACTTCGCACGATATTTAATAATTCGTTCGGTATCGTTTTTATGTTTGCTGTTCCTTGTCCTCTATTATTTATGGCTATTTTTCATATGTTTGCCTCTACAGTCCAGTGCGAACATGAATAAAATGTGTTGAAATTGGAAACAAAAATTAAATAAAAACTAACTAAAAAATCAAATGAAATTTTAAAAAGCATAAATTAAGCAACAAAAATATGAAAAAAATCATCAAAATTATTCAGTGTCTTTGAAGCTATCGGATAAGTCGATAAACTGCTTCCCTTCTTTTACATCCCTAAATCTACCCAGGACATATTCGCATTTTTTGTGCTATGATGGGAGAATTTATCGTTCTAGTACTCAGTTTGTATGAAGAGATGCCGGATTATTGAACGTGATGCACTGCGATGTTGGATTGACGTGCTTTTACTATGTATAGTTCCATTAAAATGTCGATTTAATAATTCTGCAGCTTTAAACATAGAAACTCTTTTGCGAGAGGGTGTTCAGCGGAACAAATGTGTTCAAAAAACGTCATTTTAATCCATGAAGAGCTAATGAATATTATGTTTTTTTCCCTTCCAAATCAATTTCAATCACATGATCATCTCCAGTCGAGCAGTACATACTTTCCGGTTCTCCTAAGTTATACGTATTATTTGTATATGTTTATAAATGTATTCTGTGTTTGTACTTGTCGACTGAACATGATCGTGTGTTTCAAATCGATTTACACAAATAATGTGATTAATACAGCACCTTTAGGAAGAATACAATGACTTTTCTTAAAATGCATTTATTCTTCCCTGTGCCCCGAAACTCGCTCTTTTTCATGACGTCTGGTATTCAACTCCCCATCTACCGTACTTTCATATATTGAACAAAAGGTTTCCTACCATTTCTCAGCACTGCACAATCCTCCATCGTATTTTTCTACCCTCCACCTCTCTCCCCTATTCTCCATTCAACTCATTTCTCTGTATGCTATATTTTCTCCTGTAAATCATATGAGTGTGGCTCGGTGGTTCAGTGGTGCAGTGGTGCCGGCGTAGAAGCTCACCGCGACCAGTCAAAGGGTTAGCCGCCGACTGTGCTTTTTTCTTGAAAAAAAAAGGAACTGAGTGAAGGTTTCATCGATACTCGATAGACTTTGAGAGACATTACGCGATTGCCGCCGACCTCCCTAAAGAAGAAAGACAACGATGAAACAGACAGAGGGAAAAAGTGGCAAACTGCCAGACTCCAAATCCAAAGGTAACGGTCAACCCTGGGATCCTTCATCAGTTACTTATCACTTCTTTCATCGCTAACAATGTTTGTTGATGTGAAAAATGTCGATTTGCACAATGGTTCGAAATCCACGGTAAATTGTACGTCCTCCTAAAACTGCCTATATTTGCTTAATATACGGCGTGTTCAGAAAGTCTCTCCGCAGTGCCGTATGAATGTTAGCCGCGGGTGCCGTATGCCTCAGTGAATATACCGAAATGAAACTCAGTGAAATATAAGTTATTAATTTATTAAATATTCATTTTTACTTACAAATTTTCAAATTAAATGTTGAAAGTGTCTCCCCCCCCCCCCCCCCTGTTGTTGAATACACAATTCAATTCGTCTAATCATGTTTCCAAAAACATCAGCAAGCAGTGACATTGAAACGCGAGCTGTATGCGCTGTTGCACCATCTTGTTGAAAATAACCGTTCAGTATTTCATTTAACACAACTTCTCCTATAAATGGGTACAGAATATCACTGTACTATCGTCGTGAGTCTACTGTTTCGTTGAAAAATATGGGACCCACAATCCGACGACTAGAAATTGCAATCCAAACTCCTATTTTCACAACGAAATTTTTGAACCATTGACAATAATGCAGTCTCTTGCCGTGATCAGTATTTTTCAATTCTTGCACGACTGTCACTTTGTATGGGAAAAGTTCTAATTTTTTCCTTACAGCTGTGTGGGCCGTTCCGACACTAACGTCGATTTCCTGGGAGAGTTTTCCTACTGACTTGTTCGGACTCATGGCCATTTTATCGGAAATAACGAGTAGTTTATCCTCAGACAAAACGCTAGGACGATCACTTCTCGGTGCATCTGTCACAGAACCAGTACTTCGAAATGTGTTAATCAAATCTCGCACACTATCGCGATGTGGGAGTGTTGTCTCCGGGAAAACTGAATTAAATGTTTGACGAACTGAAACCGTGTATTTACCTGCAGCTTTGAACACTTGTCCGACTAAAAACACACGTTCTTCAATGGTTAGCATTTTAAGAGTGACAAAAACGAAACAAACGAACAAAGGAACTAAACTTAAACGTTCATTTCAACACGTAACGACACACACCAAGGATACTACTGACGCCGGCTGAGATAAACGAAACAGTGGAATGTCGGGAAAGTCCACTTGAAGGGAAGTAACCCAGGCAGGCGAACAATCATACGGCAAGCGCCGCTAACAAACATACGGCAGTGCGGAGAGACTTTTTGAACACCCCGTATATCGTAGGAAGGAGACCACCACCTCCAACAGACCGTGCCTCGTAAAACACTGTGCTTTTCAAAACAGTGTTCGGATTGATGGCTGCTTCTTATTTACTCATTCCCATCCTCTTCTTTGAGCTATGAGTTTGAATTTATCTGGTAAATCCTTTCTGCTCTGGCATTACCATGAGCCATTTTTGTTTCTGTGGTAACAGAAAACCGTCAATAACAAAACTTTCTTTATAACAGAACGCCCACTGTAGGAGTGACTGGATTATATGGTAACAGGATACCCATAGCAACGTGACAGAATTTTGTGGTCAGATACACTCCTGGAAATGGAAAAAAGAACACATTGACACCGGTGTGTCAGACCCACCATACTTGCTCCGGACACTGCGAGAGGGCTGTACAAGCAATGATCACACGCACGGCACAGCGGACACACCAGGAACCGCGATGTTGGCCGTCGAATGGCGCAAGCTGCGCAGCATTTGTGCACCGCCGCCGTCAGTGTCAGCCAGTTTGCCGTGGCATACGGAGCTCCATCGCAGTCTTTAACACTGGTAGCATGCCGCGACAGCGTGGACGTGAACCGTATGTGCAGTTGACGGACTTTGAGCGAGGGCGTTTAGTGGGCATGCGGGAGGCCGGGTGGACGTACCGCCGAATTGCTCAACACGTGGGGCGTGAGGTCTCCACAGTACATCGATGTTGTCGCCAGTGGTCGGTGGAAGGTGCACGTGCCCGTCGACCTGGGACCGGACCGCAGCGACGCACGGATGCACGCCAAGACCGTAGGATCCTACGCAGTGCCGTAGGGGACCGCACCGCCACTTCCCAGCAAATTAGGGACACTGTTGCTCCTGGGGTATCGGCGAGGACCATTCGCAACCGTATCCATGAAGCTGGGCTACGGTCCCGCACACCGTCAGGCCGTCTTCCGCTCACGCCCCAACATCGTGCAGCCCGCCTCCAGTGGTGTCACGACAGGCGTGAATGGAGGGACGAATGGAGACGTGTCGTCTTCAGCGATGAGAGTCGCTTCTGCCTTGGTGCCAATGATGGTCGTATGCGTGTTTGGCGCCGTGCAGGTGAGCGCCACAATCAGGACTGCATACGACCGAGGCACACAGGGCCAACACCCGGCATCATGGTGTGGGGAGCGATCTCCTACACTGGCCGTACACCACTGGTGATCGTCGAGGGGACACTGAATAGTGCACGGTACATCCAAACCGTCATCGAACCCATCGTTCTACCATTCCTAGACCGGCAAGGGAACTTGCTGTTCCAACAGGACAATGCACGTCCGCACGTATCCTGTGCCACCCAACGTGCTCTAGAAGGTGTAAGTCAACTACCCTGGCCAGCAAGATCTCCGGATCTGTCTCCCATTGAGCATGTTTGGGACTGCATGAAGCGTCGTCTCACGCGGTCTGCACGTCCAGCACGAACGCTGGTCCAACTGAGGCGCCAGGTGGAAATGGCATGGCAAGCCGTTCCACAGGACTACATCCAGCATCTCTACGATCGTCTCCATGGGAGAATAGCAGCCTGCATTGCTGCGAAAGGTGGATATACACTGTACTAGTGCCGACATTGTGCATGCTCTGTTGCCTGTGTCTATGTGCCTGTGGTTCTGTCAGTGTGATCATGTGATGTATCTGACCCCAGGAATGTGTCAATAAAGTTTCCCCTTCCTGGGACAATGAATTCACGGTGTTCTTATTTCAATTTCCAGGAGTGTATAACCGAAATTAATTTACATTGATGAAGGTTTCTCGGGCTCTTGCCGGGTGGTCGTGTTGATATTTCGTGACGTTTCGGGAAGTGTCATATAACACATCTTCGCCAGAAGACGTCGCAATATATCAATGCTACCACCCGGCTGGAGATCCGAGAAACCTTCATCAGCAGACTTCACCAGAAGATGGGTAGTATGACACTTCCCGAAACGTCGTGATATATCAACGTTACCACCTGGCTGGAGACCCGAGAAACGTTCAAAATCGTTGTACGCCGGGAAAGCGTACAGTCACATTAATTTACATTGTCAACAACATTGTAAGATAAAAGTACTGACCTCAAAAGTAATTTCCTTAACTATGTCAGTAAGATGTGAAAAAAAACACATACCGACTTCCATTATATTTCATGAAGAAACTTTCGAAAGCTGACGATACATGAGACCTGCAGTGGCGGCATATATTAGAGAAATTCTAGTATTGTGTCCCGTGCTGTATACTGAAAGCTTTTAACGGACATCCTGGCTGTGTCCTCCGTGCTTGGCAGACACTGCCATCCCATCTTCGCCATGTGCCTCTGCTCGCCAGCGCTAGCGCTGCGAAAAACACTGCTAGGACACAAGCGGCGTCAGATCACTGGCAGAGTGAAAACATAGCCTAGTATTCCCAGCGCTAGGGCGATTACTCTGCTCAGGCTGCATCCCAGAAACGTTTTGCAAAAGTTTAAGATCGGATACTTACCTCCACATGGAAGATGGCTTCTACGCGCAGTGTAGGAAGCGGCCAGAAATTAAATCGAAGAACTGATGTTTTGAACACAGGAGTAGAAATATCAGTTGAGAGTAGCAGAGGTTTCACCAGCAACATCAGCCTTCAACTACGGGATGAATTCGTCTTTTAGTGTTACTGAGAAAAGTGCCAGTATGAAGAGAACGTTCTGCAAAATGCACCAGATGCAGCGCTGTAAAATTATCTATGAATCCAACACAAAAAACTCTCTTTTTCTGTGTTAATTACATTCCAATCGCACCAGATTAATAGCCATGAACATATTTCATTTTCAATTGGATAATCGGTAAGGAATTTGTAATCGTTAAGGAAAATTGCTGGTGTTTTCTGCCTAATTCTTAAATGTCTGTACCTCGGCATTCAACGATGTAAATAATTGTTATCTCACATGTTGAATAATTCATTTGAAGCCATAGGTCATTCTATTAAACGCTTTCATTATGACTTAGACAGACCGATATGCAATGCTTAATAGTGTTTTGGCCCACCTTCAGAAAGTAATAAAGCAGTGATACTGTGCAGCCACGCTTCTAGAAGTCCTCGACAGGTTTTTGTAGGAATATGGACCGAGATGTCTATGAACAAGGTCACGCATTTCCCGAATATTACTGGCCTGTGGTTGGTGGGCACGGAACTGGCGCCCGATAATGTCCCGTGTATCGCCCTTCGGGTTCAGATTAGGTGAATTTGGTGGTCATGACATCAACGTGAGTTCACTATCAACCTCATTACGGCATTGTAGCATTATTCTGGCCTTATGACATGGACAGTTTTGCTGCTGGAAGATGCCACCGCCGTTGGGGTAGGCATAAATCATGTAGCGGCGCACATGGTAAGCAAGAATATTGACGTAGTCCGCAGCGATGCCTTCGACTACTATCACAGCTCTCACGGAAGGCCAGGTGAATGTCCCGTATAGCAGAATACTGCACCCACTGCTCTGCGTCCGTCAAAATTACGGTGAATCCGAATACGACCATCGACACGCTGTAACGAGATAAGTGAACCGAACGACTTGTCGACACTTTTCCATTCACACACGGTCCAATCTCGACGATTACCTGCCCACTGCAGTCAGAGTTGACCACGTCATTAGGTCTACACGGATACTCAGCAAATCACATTTAAGTGCCTGGCAGAGGGTTCATCGAACCACGATCAAAATTCTCTGTTATTCCAATCTCGTATACCGCTCGGAAAGAATGAACACCTATCTCTTTCCATACGAGCTCTCGTTTCCCTTATTTTATCTTGGTGATCGTTCCTCCGTATGTAAGTCTATGTCAACTAAACATTTTCGCATTCTGAGGAGAAAGTTGGTGATTGGAGTTTCGTCAGAAGATTCCGTCGCAACGAAAAACGCCTTTCTTTTAATGATGTCCAGCCCAAATCCTGAATCATTTCTGTGACACTCTCTCCCATATTTCGTGATAATACCAAAACGTGCTGCCTTTCTTTGAACTTCTTCGATGTACTCCGTCAGTCCTAACTGGTAAGAATCCCACACCGCGCAGCAGTATTCTAAAAGAGGACGGACAAGCGTAGTGTAGGCAGTCTCCTTTGTAGGTTGGTTACATTTCGTGTCATGTCGTGTCGTGCCAACAAAACGCAGTCTTTGGTTAGCCTTCCCCACAACATTTTCTATGTGTTCCATTCAATTTAAGTTGTTGGTAATTGTAATACCTAGGTATTTAGTTGAATTTATGGCTTTTAGATTAGATTGATTTATCATGTAACCGAAGTTTAACAAGTTCCTTTTAGCACTCATGTGGATGACCTCACACTTTTCGTTATTTAGGAACAACTGCCACTTTTCGCACCATTCAGATATCTTTTCTAAATCGTTTTGCAGTTTTTTTTGGTCTTCTGATGACTCTATAAGTCGATAAACGACAGCGTCATCTGCAAACAACCGAAGACGGCTGCTCAGATTGTCTCCAAAATCGTTAATATAGATACGGAATAGCAAAGGGCCTATAACACTACCTTTGGGAATGCCAGAAATCATTTCTGTTTTACTCGATGACTTTCCGTCAGTTACTACGAACTGTGATCTCTCTGACAGGAAATATCAAAGCCAGTCACGTAACCGAGACGATATTCCATAAGCATACGATTTCACTACGACCTGCTTGTGTGCTACAGTGTCAATAGCCTTCCGGAAATCCTGAAATACGGAATCAATCTGAAATCCCTTGTCAATAGCACTCAACACTTCATGTGAATAAAGAACTAGTTGTGCGTTTCACAGGAACGATGTTTTCTAAACCCATGTTGACTGTGTGTCAATAGACCGTTTTCTTCGAGGTAATGCATAATGAAACTTCCTGGCAGAGTAAAAATGTGTGCCGGACCGAGACTCGATCTCGGGACCTTTGCCTTTCGCGGGCAAGTGCTCTGCCAAATGAACTACCCAAGCACGACTCACGCCCCGTCCTCACATCTCCTCTTCTACCAGTACCTCGTCTCCTACCTTCCAAACTTAACAGAAGCTCTCCTGCGAACCTTGCAGAACTAGCACTACTGAAAGAAAGGATATTGCGGAGATATGGCTTAGCCACAGCCTGGGGGATGTTTCCAGAATGAGATTTTCAGTCTGCAGACGAGCGTGCGCTGATATGAAACTTTCTGGCAGATTAAAACTGTGTGCCGGACCGAGACTCGGTCCGGCACACAGTTTTAATCTGCCAGGAAGTTTCATATCAGCGCACACTCCGCTGCAGAGTGAAAATCTCATTCTGGTAATTTAAATGTTCGAAGACAATATATGTTCTAAAATCCTGCTGCATGTTGACGTTAATGATATGGGCCTGTAATTTAGTGGATTACTTCTACTACCTTTCTTGAATACTGGTGTGATCTGTGCAACTTTCCAGTCTTTGGGTACGGATCTTTCGTCGAGCGGACGGTTGTATATGATTCTTAAGTATGGAGCTAATGCATCAGCATACTCCGAAAGGAACCTAATTGGTACACAGTCTGGACCAGAAGTCTTGCTTTTATTAAGTGATTTAAGTTGGTTCACAACTCCGAGGATATTTACTTCTACGTTATTATTGTTGGCAGCTCTTCTCTATTCGAATTCTGGAATATTTACTTCGTCTTCTTTTGCGAAGGCATTTCGGAAGGCTGTGTTTAGTAACTCTGCTTTGGCAGCACTGTTTTCGATAGTATCTCCATTGCTATCGTGCTGAGAAGGCACTGACGGGAACATCAAGGGGTCGTCTGACGCGGAGTCCTATGATCCGTAATATACACTGAACGATATGTGCGGAAAAATTTGTACATGGACCAGCCTTGTATTCTGTCCTCAGGTCCGCCACATGTCACTGATGTCCTACTTTACGGAACGGGTAAGCCTCGGACTTATTGTGGTTTCACCATCCTTCAGCCACATTCCATAGATGCTCACGATCGTAGCGTGCCAACAGCTGACAAGGTTCGTCGTTTTCCTGATGATCGATCCCAAATTCCGGATCATATCACTCTGGTGATTGTCAAAGACAGTTATTCCAGTGGATTTCGTCATTTGCCACCCGTATTGTCGCTAGAATTATTCTTCATCTGTTTCTGCTCCGCGTACATTTTTCGATTACCGTGTCAAGTGCCTGCAGCCTCATCAGGCGGCACTGAAACTTCCGATGGAGGGCGCCCGTAATGTTTTGGCTCACCACATAAACTAAACAGTCACTTGATTTATAGTCTGGTGTCTGATGGCACCACGTTAGTCAGTAGAGAATAAGACTCCTAATACCTCGTCTTGTCTTCAGTTCTCCTGTCGTGGGAGAGGTAGCTCGTCAAGACAGTCGGTTGCTTCTCATTGAATAATATATGACAATAAAAGCTAATACCAGATTAAGAAAATTACAGGAAAATAAGTCAATATCAAAATTACAAGGAAATAAAAGCTAATATCACAGTTACAAGCAGATAAAAGTCCCTGGCTCCCCTCCTCCCTACTTCCCTTCATCCAGTCGTCAAAAGCACATAACACCTCAAATGGCGCTGGTTCTGTGGTCAGCACACTACACTGGTTAACGCCACCTGCAATAGCAGCCGAAATGTTGTACCATATGATAATATGATGTTGTGATCACATCCCCGGATATTTTTATCGATACGGGCAACGGCCGCATGGAACTATGCTCTTATTCATTAAGATGTGTTTTCCGCGCCATCCTGATCACTTAGATTCGAATACTGTGCACCAAACACACGCAACACGCAGTCAAAACCGACATAACCTAGGCCACTGGCTACACGGATCTTTACAGGCGCACTCTAAGCTCTCGTAGTGATCTGTCATTCATTAATTGTACATCTTGTTATGGAGGAGACCGCTTAGGACTGTGGAAAGACTGAAGGCGTAATTTAATAAATTGAAGCACCGGTTGGAAACTGTGTTACTAGACAACTATCGCTAAATTAGTTTAAACTATTAGTCCTTACTTCAATTAAAGTTAATACGGTAAGATTAACAAGGGAGCCGTTTGAAAAAAAAAAGTCACATCGTCAGTTGTAGTAAACAAACTGTTTTTTACCTCCCCTTGCTAGCTGAATAAGCGTATGACGACAATGTTATTTACTACAAAAAACTATTACCTGCCTATTTACAAAGATTGCTATTACCTGTCACACAGCTAACGAGACTCGCCAATGCTACAGTTTAGAAAATCATATAGCTTGTTGAAAAAGTAGTTACTTAGTATTTTTAATTTGTAGGAATGTTCAATTTCTTTTTAAACACCTGAACCACATCATGAATATTATGAACTGAAACCAGCTCTACATAGAAATGGATCACAATCCAAATGAAAGTGATTTTTATTATCAACGACGAGTAAGGTTAAAGACTCACTATATTAAGAAGAAAGTTTAATAATACATGAAACAGATCTTCCAATTGTGCCGTTAAGTGCTTCACAGAGTATATCTACCTCCCTTTCTTGCTGAATGAATATTTCCTTTGCGCCATTGCCCCAAGAGATAATTCCAAATGAGAACAGTAAATGAATGAATGGAAAAGTAAAAGATCTCTAGTTATTTAAGTCAACATAATGAGATACACTTCTAAGTGCAAAACATTCCGAACAGGCTTGTCGATTCATTTATTCAAATGTCGAATCCATTTTAGCTTGTTAACAATGTGCCCTCCAGGGAATGTTTCAAAAAATATGACACTTCATACACATCTGCGGTATTAGCAAATCATTGTTAATCTGTCTCCCATAGCATAATACTAGTCTTTTTAAGATCAAGTCTTAAACTGTTTTCTGTTAACCAACTGCTGAGTTGAAACTTCCTGGCAGATTAAAACTGTGTGCCGGACCGAGACTCGAACTCGGGACCTTTGCCTTTCACGGGCAAGTGCTCGTGAGTCGTGCTTGGGTAGCTCAGTTCTTAGAGCACTTGCCCGCGAAAGACAAAGGTCCCGAGTTCGAGTCTCGCTCCGGCACACAGTTTTAATCTGCCAGGAAGTCTCATATCAGCGCACACTCCGCTGCAGAGTGAAAATCTCATTCTGGAACTGTTGAGTTATCGTTTGTAGAGTATCTGGTGTGACTGAGTTTTTTCACTTGAATAGTTCTATCATCAACAACACTACCATTTTTAAAAGTCCTTTAAATTCATTGGAAGATAATTTATTACGTTGATTAAAAGTTAATTCGAACCTTGTGGGACTTTAAAATTATGTTCCCGCATTCTGAAGTTAGTTTTAGTTTTCTAATACAGTTTGTCAATGTGACAGTGCGATTTCCCTTACGAAGGTCAGATTCCACCCCACACAAGACGGTGCACTTCTTGCTACTACACTTTTATTTTATTTGGATTTATTTTTGGCGCACTCTTAAATCTACCAGACGACCTTAGTTAGTGTGTTAAAATCTGTATAGCACTTATATGTGGTCGATACAAAAGCCTTAGCCAAATAACAAATAAACCAGCAGAACACATGTTTTGTTCAGCTCTGTCTAGACTTCATTTGTGAGGTCTTATACGGTTTCCTCCGTAGAACGCCCTTTAATAAAGCTAGACAGACACGCATTGGCGAGTTATGACATGAAAATTTAGTCAGCATTCTACTGTAAACCTTTTCCTGAAAATGAAAAGTTTGATACGCTGGAGGGCATATAAGTGACCTGATGAGAAGTGAATTTTCTTACCTCTCGTTTTCTTAGTACGGTGTTATTGCTATATAATCATATTTGTCACCAAATATGTATTGAGCCAGTGACTGGTTATAAAGACAACTCATGGTTGGACCTACTTCGTCTGTACAGTATTTTAACACGCCGCTGTAGAAAGTCGAGTTGGCGCTTTTTTGAGATATTCTGACTTTTGTAATCTGCTTACAAGCTGAACTGATGAATCTGATGTTAAAGCTATTGATGCACTCAGTGAGTGGCCGAGATCTCTTGTTAAAGTTTTGCAGTTCTCAGACAGCAGCTGACCACTAAGATTATTACTGCACTTAGACATGGAGAGAACAGACACGGTGAAAGACCCTGCCCGCTCTGTAAAACACACACACACACACACACACACACACACGCGCGCGCGCGCAGGCGGCGTTAATCGAATGAAACGCGCCAACGCCGGCCACTTAACGGCCCTGTCCTGCAATTACCTGCCACCTCCAACCCCCCCCCCCCCATTCTACCAAAGCGCCACTCCACTCCACTGCAAGTACCTGGCCCCTTCATCTGGTGCCCTTCCATTGTAGACCTGGAACCTAGCGCCTGTTCTCTAAGCAGTCCGCATAACGCTAAGTGACCGCAGTCACCACTGGATGCGCGAGTACGACTGTCTGAAGCAGCAGAAACTGCACATATCCATTGTCTACAACACCCACTGTTCCTTTCTGGACTTTAGGTTAGGCTTTACCGTAATTTTACTGACATTAAATGACACAACAAGTTTACTGTTACCAGTCAGTGTTTATTTATCTCCACGACACGTTTCAAAGGTATAAACCTCCACCATCACGTTGATTTACATTTGTTAATATGTGCGTGTGTGTTGTGTTAAAATTTTTTTGAAGGAACTTGTGGCACTGTCTAGTCATTTACAGATACACTACTGGCCATTAAAATTGCTACACCAAGAAGAAATGTAGATGATAAATGGGTATTCATTGGACAAATATATTATACTAGAACTGACATGTGATTATATTTTCACGCAATTTGGGTGCATAGATCCTGATAAATCAGTACCCAGAACAACCACCTCTAGCCGTAATAACGGCCTTGATACGCCTGGGCATTGAGTCAAACAGAGCTTGGATGGCATGTACAGGTACAGCTGCCCATACGGCTTCAACACGATCCCACAGTTCATCAAGAGTAGTGACTGGCACATTGTGACTAGCCAGTTGCTCAACCAACAATGACCAGACGTTTTCAATTGCTGAGAGACCTGGAGAATGTTCTGGCCAGGGCAGCAGTCGAACATTTTTTGTATCCAGAAAGACCCGTGCAGGACCTGCAGCATGCGGTAGTGGATTATCCTACTGAAATGTAGGGTATCGCTGGGATCGAATGAAGGGTAGAGCCACGGATCGTAACACATCTGAAATGTAACGTCCACTGTTCAGAGTGCCGTCAATGCGAGCAAGAGGTGACCGAGACGTGTAACCGTGGCACTCCATACCATCACGCCGGCTGATACGCCAGTATGGCGATGACCAATACACGCTTCCAATGTGCGTTCACCGCGATGTCGCCAAACACGGATGCGACCATCATGATGCTGTAAACGGAACCTGGATTCATCCGAAAAAAAGACGCTTTGCCATTCGTGCACCCAAGTTCGTCGTCGAGTACACCATCGCAGGCGCTCCTGTCTGTGATGCAGCGTAAAGGGTAACCGCAGCCATGGTCTCCGAGCTGATAGTCCATGCTGCTGCAAACGTCGTCGAATTGTTCGTGCAGATGGTTGTTGTCTTGCAAACGTCCCCATCCGTTGACCCAGGGATCGAGACGTGGCTGCACGATCCGTTACAACCTTGCGGATAAGACGCCTGTCATCTCGACTGTTAGTGATACGAGGCCGTTGGGATCCAGCACGGCGTTCCGTATTACCCTCCTGAACCCACCTATTCAATATTGTGCTAACAGTCATTGGATCTCGACCAACGCGAGCAGCAATGTCGCGATACGATAAACCGCAATCGCTATCGGCCACAATCCGACCTTTATCAAAGTCGGAAACGTGATGGTACACATTTCTCCTCCTTACTCGAGGCATCACAACAACGTTTCACCAGGCAACGCCGGTCAACTGCTGTTTGTGTATGAGAAATCGGTTGGAAACTTTCCTCACGTCAGCAAGTTGTAGGTGTCACCACCGGCGCCAACCTTGTGTGAATGCTCTGAAAAGCTAATCATTTGCAAATCACAGCATCTTCTTCCTGTCGGTTAAATTTCGCGTCAGCAGCACGTCATCTTCGTGATGTAGCAATTTTAATGGCCAGTAGTGTATATCATCACAGCAATAGCTTGTACCCCTTGTCAGCTTGAAACTATGAGCAGAACTACTGGCTAAAATTGCACATCCATCTGCATATTTTTTAAGCTTTAACCAATGTATTACCGCAACCTTTAGACAGTTATTACATGTAACAGATATAATCTTAAGATCCCTTGCCTTGTAAATTTTGCTCTCATATAATCACTCATTCCACCCTCTCCCTCCCTCTCACTTCCTCTTTCCCTTCCTCCACCTCTGTCTCCAGCCTCTCATATCTATCTATGAATCCTAACCAAAATTGTTATTTTTGTATAATTTTACCACTGTAGCGAATATGATTATTGTACTTAAAGTTTGTTAATACTTCACCTGATTGTATAAATATTGTATAAGCTATCTAACTTGTCAAAATCGGATTTATATACCACCTGAAGTATTTATTCCAACGAATGTTTTCAACACCTCCAAATCCTTTAAAAAATTTATTCCGTAATAATTTTGATAGGACGTATGTTCTTTGGACTTTGTGACAATGTTTTCTCCTCTGCTGTACGATCCATGCACCCAATAGATTCCTACGCCATATTTGTTTACGAAATATGATAGTATACATGTGATGTGTTACGACTGTGAAAGGAACCTGTGACCACTGGAGATACTTTATTTTACTTATTTTATGTTTATCGTTAGATACATGTTGAATTTTTGGTCAAAAGAAACCCAAAACCATGTTCTGAAATAGAGTTTCGTTTCTCCACTAGACAGTGCCACAAGCTCCTACAAAAAATCGTAACACAACACACACACAAATGTCACATTAACAAATGTAAATCCACCGGAAGACGCAGGTTTAAACCTTTTAAACGCGTCGTGGAGATAAATAAACAGTGACTGGTAACAGTAAACTTGTTTCATGTACGATCTTTTTATCGTTATGATGCGGAAAGAGCCACTTTGCAGGTTATGTATACAAGATTAGTGAACATTTATATATACAGCAGATGTGTCAGACATTTTATGTTATAGGGAAAAATTATAAAAAAAACTGAATAACACATACTGAACTCTTTTCAGGTCCAATGGCAGCTTTAATAGTGCGTAAGAAAGGCCATTTTTTTCGTCTAGTATCGTGAGTCTGAACATCACTACTCTGCTAATATTGTGTCTGTATCCTCGGAGTCTTGTGCGGCGGCATGTCTCGATGAAACCTTCTCAGTTTTCAAGATGCGTCAATTCGAATAAAATTCTCGAACTTTCGATGGCTAACTCCACCATCGTCATCAGGAAAGAAAAAAGTAAAAATTTATTGGAATTGACGCGCCTTGAAACCAAGAAGATTTTATTCATTGTGTCTAACTGCTTGATGAGATAACTGAAAGCTCATAGTTTGTAAACCACATATTATTCTAACTGCAATCTTTTGTAAAAATTGCACTTTAAGTCAATAGCTATCCCAGAAAATTATTCCATGAGACATTATTGATGTAAATATGTAAAATATGTTCGAAGGCTAATTCACTGACGCCAAGACTAGCAATTACATCAAGAGATAATGTTGCCAAACTTAATTGTTTGAGCAGCTCACACATCAGCTTCTTCATATTCAAGTTTCCATAAACAAGTACACCCAAAAATTTGGAGCATTTTCCCTTGCTTACTGGCTACTGTTTATGTTCTACATTAATTCTTCAAATGCCTCTATTTGTTATACAGAACTTAATACAGGCTGTTTTCTCAAAATTTAGGAAGAGTTCGCTTTCAGAGAATCACTTAATAAGTCCCCCAAAACGTAAATAAAAATTTCTTCTGTTATTTTCTTGCTAATGGAATTTATTATAATACTAGTATCATCTGCCACAAGTACGAATTGTGCATGATGAATGGTAAGTGGAGGGTCGTTCAGATACTTAAGGAATAGGAGTGGTCTCCAAACTCACCCTTGTGGGATGCCCTTTGTGATTCCCCAGTCACTAAAATATTTTCTCTTTCCAACACTATCTGAATTATTCAGCATAACTCTTTGCATTCTGTTTGTTAATTACAATACAAAACATTTATTTGTAAAAGATCAATCTTTTAAAAATTAAGTTTTTTTAAGAAAGTGGCATGATCTACACAATCAAAGACCTACTGAAGATCCCCAAACGTGCCAACTACTGACATTGTATTATTTAAGGCTTGTAGTATTGAGTACATAATTATTAAATTCATATCCATCTTTTTGATTTGTATTTCCTTGAATTGGCCGTGTTTGCAGTTAAAATTTTTTGGATTTGGGGTCCGCCAGTTATACAAAACACCGTTATTCTCAGTACCCAAACATGATTCGGCACCACTGTGCCATCATCAGTGGGTTTCCGTTTTTATTTATTCTGCATTGTGAACATTTTTGTAACATGGTTATAGAATTTTCTGGACCACTGTAGTGTTAATTATTGCAGGTAGCTTCTCATCTGCAACCAAACTATGTTAATGAGAGAGATTTTTTTCTGGGAGTTAACCTATCTTCTAGAGTGTAATCTAGTTTTTCGCGATGCTTTCGCGCCTATTTTCGTATTTACTTACGTTTTGTGTGGCAAACACTTCGATTCTCCGCATCATGCTGAGATGTTGTGATGCATACGTATCTGTAACAAGTATTTTTCACAAGTAACGTAGTAAAACGATTTCACTACACGAAAACACAGTGCGACTGTGGTTTGTTGTGTGTCTCAGCCCAGTCAGTGTTCATTTCTCCACCAGAGAGTTGGGCGCCAAATTTAAATTTTATTTGCATTTTATCTTTGTGTGTGTGTGTGTGTGTGTGTGTGTGTGTGTGTGTGTGTGTGTGTGTACGTGGGTACTTGCGCGTGTGTGTGTGTAGACTTATCTGTTTGTGCTGTTTTTATTTGTAAAGTTCCTTTAATGTGTTAAATAGTGTGCCCTTGCAGAGTGTAGGGTATTCATTTACGACCTGTTTTCCGCTATTGCCTTCTGTTTATGGAAGTTTTCCTCAATGGTCAGTTTGTTGTATAGGCTGTGGCTGGGTTTTAGTATTCTTAAATCTGTTTCTATTGTGGTTGGGTGATGGTTGTTGGCTATAAGGTGGTCAGCAAATGTGCTATGGGAGCTATTGCTTTTTAAAGCTCTGAGATGTTCAAAATGTCTTGTTTTGAATTTTCTGCATGTTTGTCTTATGTTTACTGACAGGCACGTGTTGCATGTGAGTTCATATATTTCTGACTTGTTAAATTTATCCATGGGTGTTTCTTGTGTTCTGATCTTTTTCTGTGTTGTGTTCTCCATCCCGTATCCTATTTGGAGTCCCTGTTTCTTTAATATGTTGCCTATTCTGTGGACAAGCTTGTTATTGTCGGTGAGTATGTGCCATTTCGTTTTGTGTGTGTGTTATTGCTCGGTTGTGTCTTGTGTGCGGTCATTGTTTGTGTTTTGTGTTATTCTGTGCTGGGTGATGATTTGTGTGTGTGTGTGTGTGGTGTGTTTATTTTTGTACTGTTTGCATCTTTTTTGATTTAACTTATCCACCATATGGGTAGTATAACCATTTTCTACTGCTATTTGTTTTATTTTACAAACAAGAACTAAATGCAGTGGTTATACTACCCATATGGTGGATAAGTTAAATCAAAAAAGATGCAAACAGTACAAAAATAAACACACCACACACACACACACACACAAATCATTACCCAGCACAGAATAACACAAAACACAAACAATGACCGCACACAAGACACAACCGAGCAATAACACACACACAAAACGAAATGGCACGTACTCACCTACAATAACAAGATTGTTCACAGAATAGGCAACATATTAAAGAAGCAGGGACTCCAAATAGGATACAGGATGGAGAACACAACACAGAAAAAGATCAGAACACAAGAAACACCCATGGATAAATTTAATAAGTCAGAAATATATGAACTCACATGCAACACTTTCCAGTCAGTATACATAGGACAAACATGCAGAAACTTCAAAACAAGATATTCGGAATATCTCAGAGCTTTAAAAAGCAACAGCTCCTATAGCACATTTGCTGACCACCTTATAGCCAACAACCATCACCCAACCACAATAGAAACAGAGTTAAGAATACTAAAACCCAGCCACAGCCTATACAACAAACTGACCATTGAGGAAAACTTCCATAAACAGAAGGCAATAGCGGAAAACAGGTCGTAAATGAATACACTACACTCTGCAAGGGCACAATATTTAACACATTAAAGGAACTTTACAAATAAAAACAGCACAAACAGATAAGTCTACACACACGCACACACACACACACACACACACACACACACACACACACACACACACGAAACATAAAGACACTAAAATCTGCAAAGACGTACCATTTACACACAAATAGGAATACCATATAAACGACAACAGACACAGCTAAGAATCACATAGAAAACACACACACAAACACACACACACACACAAAGATAAAATGCAAATAAAATTTAAATTTGGCGCCGAACTCTCTGGTGAACAAATGAACACTGACTGGACTGGGACACATAACTAACCACAATCAGACTGTGTTCTGGTGTAGTGAAATCGTCTTACTACGTTATTTGTGGAAAATACTTGTTATAGCTACATATGCATCACAACATCTCAGCATGATGCGGAGAATGGAAGTGCTTGCCACATGAAGACATAAGTAAATACGAAAATAGGTGCGAAAACATCGCGAAAAACTAAATTACACTCTAGAAGATAGGTTAACTCCCAGAAAAAAAAAAAAAAAAAAAAAAAAGAAACAGTTTCTCATCAACATCGTTTGGTTGCAGATAACAAGCTACCTGTAATAATTAACACAAAGTGGTCCAGAAAATTCATGCTCACCAAATGTAAAGGTATTTACAAAAAGAAACGACCTGTTGTTTGAACTAAAAATGCACATAATTTTATAATCATGTAACCAAAACTTTCACATTGCAGAATAAATAAGAACGAAAACCCACTGATGATGGCACAGTGGTGCCAAAACATGTTTGGGTACAGAGAAAAACGGTGTTTTTCATAACTGGAGGACCTCAAATCCAAAAAAATTAAATGCATATATAGTATTCTCAGCCAAGAAACCCTTCTGTAATGCAAACTATGAGTAGTTAAGCAAATTTTTCCATTTAAATGTGAGACTGCTCTTGAGTATATTATTTTTCCTTTTTCTTTTTTTTTTTTTTTGGAAAAAGACATCAGTAAAGAAACCGGGCGACAATTACTTAAATATTTTTGTGGCTCTTGTTACATAGAAGCTTACCAATGGCATATTTTAATATGTATAGAAAAATTTGCTGTATTAGCCATACATTACATGTATCACTAATGCCATTAAGTTCAAACAACTCTTCAGAATTCTTTTTCAAAGCAACACAATAGGAGCTTTGGTTTTTGATAACTTTCATAATTATATTAATTCCAATAGAGGAGTCTGGTAGTACTTCAATTGCTTGATTTTTTTAATGAATTCTTTAATATCTTCTTTGCTTCTTCAATGAATTATTTAATTTTATTCTTTCTGCTGCATTTAGAAGGCGAATGTTAAAGATATTCACATCTTGAGAATTACCTGTCACAACATTGTCATTCAGTTTAATTGTGATAGAATATTGTGTAATGACTCGTTGTGTTGTCTCCCGTTTCACTGTATTCCATATATTTATACTCTAATTATCTGCATTTTGAATTTGTCATGATGTGCATATTTCTAGACATTTTAATTACTTGCCTTCAAATATAACAACTTTTACACAGATTTCCTTTTTCCTCTTACATGTTTCTTTAATCCCTTTAGTTATCTAGGGATTACTTGTTTTTATAAAGGAACTTCTGCATAACTTTTAGAAACTCTACTTTCAAATTTTGACACACATTAAAGCATAATATATTGAATTTTCTTTCCATACATATCGCATCTTGTATCACCTCTTTTAACTGGTCTATGTCATGCCGTTTGACAAAATCACATAGAAATGTTCTGGATTAAATGACAGCGTTTATGGTGGAATAATGTCAGTTACACCCTGTTAAGTACGGTTCCAGGAGCACTAGGAAGCGATCTACTAGACCACAGATGTTAATGTTGCGAAACAACACAAATATGACTGCTGCTTCCACAGAGTTTGTTATAGCATGTTAAATTTAAATACAACGCAATAACATTTGAATGGACTTAAAAATGGTACTTTGTGTGTGTCTACCATCTCCAAATATCTCTTTCTTTAGCAGTTAAAATTATAAAGGCATTGTGTTACATTAGCTGTGAGCTAATGGATCAGTATCATCATAGTGGATGTTGTACTTGAACTACTATTTTACAAACTTTAAAACAAATTTTTGCAACCCCTCTTGTACGAATAGCTTTTTTTTAATTACTTCAGTTTTCTGTCCTGTGGCTGAGCGGTCAACTTGTATGACTGCGATGCACAGGATATGGGCTCAACTCTCGGCATTTCTAGGGTTTTTTCCGTGATGGTAGGACTTGAAAGGCGTGCATTCGACCTCGGAGCTACTTGAGTTAGAAGCAGGTGTTCCATGACCTGGAAAGCGCTGTGATCCCCTCTTGTCCTTCCATATCCCATCCAAATGAATTACACGGGGGAGTGTCACCTTTTCATGGCTCTATGTGCCTCTCCACGAAGTTAATTTTTTTTATTAGTTATTACTCCAAGTACTTTCAGAAACTATGATTACATGAAAGCACATTATTTTATAAGCCAGCTATAAAAGACTTTGTATGGTAATCGATATGCCAGTAGCTGGTTATATATGAAAGAATAATTTTATTTATAATTAATAGCTTCTATTCTCAAACGTAAAATTTCAGAGGATATCTTTAGGGTGTTTCGTTGCTTTGATGTCTCTCCAAAGAATCAGTAGTGGCAAGTCACCATCTGCTGCGGATCAACACTGAAGTCATCCTTCCCCTTCCCATCGCCCCTTCTGAATGTGTCGTCTACAGATGATCCTGATTCTAGAGCTCCACGGCATAATAAAATAAATGTCGCGTGAACTCTGTCCACAAGCGCTGAGCGGCCCATCGCTACTTAGCAACCACTGTGTCACTCTCCGCCAGTGGCGTCATTGCACGCAGTATGGACGGGCTTGTGGTCAGCACACCACCCTCCCGGCCGTTGTCGGTTTTCGTAACCTGGAGCCGCTACTACTCGGTCAGTTAGCTCCTCAACTGGCCTCTCAAAGCTGAGCGCAGCCCGTTCCAAGCCTCTGACCAAGGATAAAACGCTGGAAGTAGGCTACCGTGAATCAAATCCGGTCCTCCTCATGGCAATCAACAGTGCTGACCACTTAGCTATGGAGGCGGGCTCGCGGCATAATAGTCGAGATAATTTTAGTAATTTTTAAGAAGTCTATTGCTAACATTGCAACACATCACCAGTATTTAAGTACACTGCATATTCCTAAAGTAAATCATGATCGATGATGCACACACGTCACTAATCTAAGAAGAAATATCCTAATTAATAACTAAGTGAGGAACCAAGAAGAAAGAAACTGTAACGAAAACTACTAACTAAACGAAAGTCGGCACAAGAGATTGCCAAATTCTAAAGAAAAAGTTAAACATATAGGAAAGAAAGATAGAAGAAACTGCATGAAGTGAAAAACAGTGAAGTGTAAGACAGTTGATGGAAGTCTACAATTCAGTAGTAGGATAAGGATGAGAAGGATAAATTGGTAGGAGAACATGAACTGGGTGAAGGTAATGAAAGTGAAAGCCGCGAGGTAGAATTTTACACAGCACACAAATAAATTGTTGCTAATGTTTGGTTTAAAAGATCATGAATGAAGGGTGCATGCGTGGAAGAGACTTGTAGGCACCAGAAGATTAAAGGTAAATTATGTAATGGTAAGGCACACGTGAAAACTATATTTTAAATTAAAAGATATTTCCAGGGGCACATGTGGATGCTAACCGTTATTTATTGGGTATGACCTGCTGATTAAAGTTGAAGAATTTACAGATAGGTGGGAAATTAAGTAGACGTGATTTGAATAAACGGAAAGAACCAGAGGTTGCTGAAAGTTTCAGAGGAAGCATAAGGTAACGATTGACTGAAACAATGGAAAGAAATGCAGTAGAAAAGGAGTGGGTGGCTTTGAAGGATGAAACAGTGAAGGCAGCAGAGGATCAAATAGGCCAAAAGACGAGGCCTAGTAGAAACCGTTGGATAATAAATGGGATACTGAATTTGAAAGCACGATGTATAGAAATATATGAAAGGAAGTGGGTGAAAATGTTATAAGACTTCTGAAAATGGAACCGACAGAACATGCGAATTGGATAAGCAAGAACAGCTAGACGAGAAATAAAAGGCTGTCGGAGCTTCCATGCATAGGAGAAACGCCGCCTATAGCAAAAGTAAAGGGCGCTTTTGGGGGGGGAAGAAAACAGTTGTATGAATATCACGAGTTCAGATGGCAAGCCAGTACTAAGCAGAGAAGAAAAGGCTGAAAGCTGGAAGGCATATGTATAGATTGACTACAAAACCAATGGCATTGAAAACAATATGGTAGAAATGAAAGAGGAAGTAGATGAAGATTAGATATGATACTGCGAAAGGAACTTGATACAAATCTAAAATACCAAAGGCTGAACAAAGCCCCTGGAATAGACGATGTTTCCTGATCCCATATCAAAAAAAGGCACGTGCTGAGAAGTGTCAATATTACCGAACTATCAGTTTAATAGGTCATGGTTGTAAAATACTGACACGAATTATTTACAGAAGAACAGAAAAACGTAGAGGATGATCTCAGGAAAGATATGTTTACATTCCTGAGAAATTTAGGAACACAAGATAATATTGATTCTACGACCTATCTTGTAATACAGGTTCAAGAAAGGAAACCTATGTTCATAGAGTTCGTAGATTTAGAGGAATCTTTCGACAGTATTGGGTGATCTACACTCCTTGAAATTTTAAATGTAACAAGGGTAAAATAGAGGGGACGATAGGATATCTACAACTTGCATAGAAATCACTTGCAGTTACAAAAGTCAGATGTGAAACACGGACGATAAACAGATTACACAAGAAGTGAATAACTGAATATACGAACGAAAGATTGATATAAGAGTATGACAAAGAAAGACCATCATCTAAAATACATAGTGTTGAAAAGAGTACCAGACGAATTTAATATGTGTACTTGGAAGTTAAGGATCAGCACATTTAAGGAGGCAACTGTTCAGGCGATAAAGAGCATAGGCTAGGACTGCAGATCGCATCGGTAATTAATAATAACTAGAGCTTTTATGAGAGCAGCGACTTGGACGTCGGCCATAGCATTGCAGCAAAACATGAAGCTGGCGTATTTCCAGGCACCAACAGTTTCACGGGGGTATTTCTTGGTGAACACAGCTCTATACTAAGTGTTATGTTGTAGCGACAACATCGAATGGACAGGTCAGACAAGAGAAACACGCAACCAAATACTCTTTCCACCCTGTGCAAACACTTCTTTCTCGCCCTCAATGTTCTTGTCACTCGCTGGTTCACTCGATTTTATGAGAGATAGGAGAAAACAGTCTTCGATTTTTGTACAGTAATTCTTTCAAGCGTGTAGCTATTGCTTTGAGGAAGGAGTGTCTTTAGACAGTGCCGGACGCTCTGTTAAAAGTTTCTGGTAGGAACATCCAGTAAAAAATCATTATAGAAATAGTAATGACAATTTTCACATTAGATTTTCATAATAGTCAGGAACAAACGATAAACAATATATATTTATGCAGTATTTATGATAGAGTTCTGCCGTTGTTGAATACTTAAAGAGAATCATATTATAAACGCCAGAAGCTGGTAAGGTGAACCAGGATACCTTTACACCAATTTTAGTTATAAACGATCAGTCCTGGGTGTCTGAGTAAAACAATTATACGTAAGCAACAAATATTACACATTTCTTTAAGAAATTGGCTATACCGACAAGAGCACTTCGCTGCGAGGCGCTCGTGACAAGGGGAGACATGTAAACCGCGACCAGGATGTCTGGGACTTCCCTAAACGCCAGACATCTGCAGTTTAAATGAAGCGTTTGCTTCCCTCTGAATAGAGTCAGATGGACAGCAAAGAAAGATACTGCGAGACAAAAACGCTTGTGGACCCTTGCGCAAAGTACAGGCATTCCCATTGCAGAATAGTGGATTTCTTCATGGGCCGCTACTTTCTTAACAACTCAGGAATGCACAGGAACACATGGAGCAATGCAAGAGGGAACTGCAGGTCACGGTGTGATGTACCGCAACATGGAGAACCTAGGAAGGATATGAGTGTTCCCAGGACACATGAGAGTCACTCAAAGGTCTGAAATTTTCACCATGTACGAAGACTGGGAGGGATTGTTATTGTTGTTGTTGTCGTGGTCTTCAGTCCTGAGACTGGTTTGATGCAGCTCTCCATGCTACTCTATCCTATGCAAGCCTCTTCATCTTCCAGTACCTACTGCAGGGATTGTTATGGTGCAGTAATTTTTCGTTGAATGGAATTTCAAATTCAGTTCACCAATAAAAAGATTTGACGGGAAATTCAGCATCCTGGAGGACAGAGTGGGGGATGATTTAACAAAACTGCCAAGCAGTAGCAGTAGTTGTTCAGTTAATGTGGTCGGTCAGAGCAGTCAGTCATTGTAATTATGCGGAGATAGATCAGTTACTCAGTGACTCTGCCACGCAGGTAGAGAGCAATGAAGAAGCAGGAGATACACATTGAGTCTGCTATCTGGGATACATGCCGTCCAATTGTCAACTCAGTCACCAGGCAGCGAGTCTGATCCCTGCATTCATTGTGACGTCCATCATCACTTACTGAGTTATTGATTGCGATCCCGTGTCAAATGGCTTTCCTTACGGTCCGATGCTCGAATCCAGATGGACTTACCCGTGTGACCTCAGCCTTCAAGTAATACAATGTTTGTGAGATAGTCACCGCAGACCACAGGCCCGGAGTCAAAGTGCAATTACGCCACGTCGGATGCTAGAGCCATACCTGAGGGTTTAGAGCAGTCAGTGCAGAAGAATTCGTGAGATAAGACGCACAACGCGCTGTCTCCAAGCTACGGATCACGATGGATGAAAGTTGTTGGCTATCATCCCACACCAGCAGCCTGGAACGGTCCATCTTCCCTCCTCTACTTGCCCAATTATTGAGTCGTGTCTGAACCAAGTCAAATCTGTGCATGACTATATTTGTATTTTTGATCCTGACCCAATAATAAGCATACACGTTTCCATGCAGTAATCTTTCAGTCAATTGGTTTTCACTACAACATAATTTGATATTTCTGAAATGTGAATTTCTCACATTTTGGGCCCAACGCAGGATGACCTCTTTTTCAGTTAATCAAAGCAAATTGAATATAGTTTTGGCGTCCAACGCGGGGTCATTTTAGTACCAATCCCATTTTAACCTGTTAAATGTTGATGCCCTGTGGGGTGCAATTACTAGTTCTGTAATTCAAATAATTCATTTCACTAAATTACAGACGCCATCACTTTAGTAGCCTTATGTGTAAGCGATCGCAACGTCAGACTGATATTTCTGTATTGAATTTGTTACCATTTAAGTCAAACCTTCTTCAAAAAATTTTTTTGCGGTAGTAATATTAACACATAGATTTTGATTCGGTCATGGATACCATAAATTCTGGATGCATTATCTTTAGATATTATAAATTAAAGCCACTGTCGGATCTCTCTCTCTCTCTCTGTATATTATACCTGATCTCGGAAAACACTGCAAACTTTTGACGTTGTTTTCACGATAGATGGACTGATTCAGAGCGTAAGGTGTGTGTGTACCATAACATACTATAAATTTAAGTCTACGCCGTGTATCTCTCTCTGTATATGAAGGTTTATCTCAGGAAGTACTGCAGGAACCTAGATACGGTGTCCACTAATAGACACATTGATCCTTGAGGGACGTTTATGTAGATCACTGCATGTTATAAAGTGATCGCCTCCTGTAGATACTTAGTACTACACGTGTGAAGACGGGAAGGGACGCTAGTAGAAGATAAAATCGTTAAGACAGTTCTGTTTTTGGAAATCTGTCATAGAAGGCATGTTGCCTGTATGAGGTTAACGCTTAATAATACAAAGTGCATCAGTACAGCTTCACCAAAAAATTTCATTGACCCTCTAAAGACATTTGACAATCCCAAAAACATTTTATCTGTTTCAAACTTAACTATGTGAATTAGAAATATAGACAACTACTCTTAAGCTGCCAATGTTTTTAGCGCAATGGAAGGTGATACAATCCTGCTCGCAGATGAGGACGTTGAGTCGTCGACCCAGGTAGGTACGCTTCTGTTTTCATGTGACAGCTCAGCTGGTGCGTTGTTGCTGTACTCAGCATGAGTTGTTGCAGCGTTGGTCCCCTTCAAATACAGAAAATGAATTTCAGCTCGGCATTTCACTTATCAATATGATGTGCAATTTGGTTTTTCCGCTAACGGTAAATGGCATTTTCATTGTGAACCAGAAATGCAAACATGTGTCTGTAAGCAACAAAAATAGTTACGTAGCTTTATTCTTCCGTACTGTTAATCAAAACATTGTAAGTGGTGGGCTTGGGTTAAAAGTGGCACAAGAGACATGCCACAAGGGAAACATCTAAATGCACATTTGGAAAGCCAAAGTGCAGATCTCTCCTGAGTAAAAGAAGTACAATTGTGTTTCTACATAAATCAGCACTCCGTGATGATAAACTTTTAAGCTCTAAGCCATTGCCTGGAATGAGTGTAGAACACAAATTATGTAATTCAGGTGGAGGATAGAAGGGGAATTGCTGCTGTTTGATGAAGGTTCAGGTATGTGTATTTTTTGAAAGTACAGCAACAAGACAATGTCTCGTTTGGGTTTAAGAGTACTTGTAGTAAGTAATATTTAATACATGTTTAAATAGGACATATTTTGAAATATTGCTTGTACTTATTGCGGCAAAATTAGCCTGTTGACACAATGGTCCTTGTACCTGGCCATACATATATGGGCTGTAATAAACATTTTGGTGTTTCTGCAAAAACAAAGATGTATTTGTTCCCCACATACAATGGAAGCAATGAACTAAGTCTGTAGTGTAAATTAAAACAGAAAATTTTCTTTCAATTAAAGCCATCGATGTCATAGCAAAGGATAACCAAAGGATAATGTTGCAAAGACATAGAAAGAAACAAAATACAACAGAAAAACACCAGGTGGATCTGGAGCAGCAAAGAAAATCCTCAAACAGTGCTGCTGAAGTGTTCACTAAGCCGTGATCTTGAGTTTATAGAAGCGGAATTTCGAACGTCCAGTATTGGTGCCCCATCGGTACCTCTTCCGCAGACAATGGATCAAGATGAGTTTGAAATAAAATTTGAGAAAGAAATAAATCCCCAGGAGATGAATATCTACTTCCCTCCACTTTATCATGAGTTCCATAACAATATATCGCAATCCCAGGCAGCAATTAAGAGGAGTATAAAAAGAGGAAGTGGAGAAAGAAGAGGATGTGGTCAAAGAAGGGGATGAGGTAGCCTGAAAACATCACAAGACAATGGTACAGCATCCCGAGTGTTGCCCGACGAGGGATATTCTTCTAGAGATACAGAAGAAGAAATTGGTTATGATTATAGAGGAACACAGTGTGACGGTATTATAGAAAGAGACAATAACGAGCGTAAGCGTATGGCATTGGCGGCCGGGAGACCCCTCGCGGGGCGATTCGGCCGCCGCTCCACAAGTTCTTTAACGCCACTACGGTGAGTTGCGAGTGAATGAGGATGAAATGATGATGAAAGACACAAAACACCCAGTCATCTCGAGGCAGAGAAAATCCCTGATCCCGCCGGGAATCGAACCCGGGACCCCGTGCGCGGGAAGCGAGAACGCTACCACAAGACCACGAGCCGCAGACAAAGAGACTATGAATAATTTCTAGTACATGTTATTACCACACCAGTACATTTTAAATTTATTTGCTATTTAGCTATTATTTTTCAGCTTGTTGTGTTAATGTAGCTTTGATTACTCCATATCCTTTTTCTTATAATGAACATGTCTAGTATTATTTGTATCATGTGTGCTGTAACAAAAACTCTTCAAAATATAGCACAGTAAATAAAACGTTTTTGCACTTGTATCTGTTTTACTACAAAAAGTTTTAAGACGTAACGAGTATAAGCAACTATAACTTATTCTAAATAATAATGCTGGGGCACTAGTCCATAATGATACCTACAGTTGTAAGACTAACTGACCCTTAGGAAAAAATAAATTATGTTTCTATAGTATCTCACACAGTTTTTAGATAGCCATTTAATTGTGGCAATCAGTTACTCTGCTTCAGCAAGCACTGGTGCCACTTACACTCTCAGCCTCTGAATTTTCTCCCATATGGATTTATAGTCTCTCAGCGATATAACCGTGTCGTATCTTCCAGGTCTTCCAACAGCGTCAGCAGCTTTTGTCTGAGTTATCATCGATAACTGTCAGGGGCAACTGGCTGACATTATTGGTGTGAGTTTATCGCATTGGGAGCCTATGGTTCTGACCCGCGTGTGCAACTCCTGTAATATCGACATGGCCAGAATCCACGCTGTACTCGCCTGAAAATCGCTGCCTTTGTTGATGTTGTTATCAGACATTTTGACGTCTGTCAGTTCCTTAATTACTCTATATCAGAATCGGTTAGTCTTAGTGAAAAGGAAGGTGTCGTTCAGTACATCTTGTCCGTTTTCGATTGCACTTTCACCTGCGGAAAGCTGATACTGATGACGGAATCGTAGACATTTCTCACACGCAGTCGCCCATGTTTAGTCGTGTGCACGGTCTGCCCGACGTAATAAATACTGGCCGCACTCACATGGTGTTCTGTACACGCCCTCCTATACGCTTCCAAACTTCCCAAGTCAAACAGCTACCTTTGCAGCGATAAGAGAAACGTTTAAGGATGCCTTAGGTGGGCGTGAAAACGGTCTCGAACATTTACCGACGCTTTATTGCACGCTTGTTATCACTAAAAATGGTGGAATCATCACAACAAAATCAAGTCACGAGGTAACATGAAGACGCGCAATGAGAGTGTAGAAACGAAATGTTAGCAGCATTAGCAGGCGCTCATAACAGTATCGCTTCCTATTAGAACTACACGGTTTCTAAGATTATATAGGCAACCTGCACACAACAACGAACTCATTGTTGCCCAAATGAAGCTTCTATCATTCCCAGTTCGTGGTATTAACATACAAATCTGTGACACAGCTTTTTTTCCAGATTGTAAATGTTTGGCAAAACATTTGGGTTGAACGGAAAGTACAACTAATGATTTCATACTATCATGATCGATAAGTAAAGATGCAATAGTAGCTATAAACGACGTTTTAGTAGAAGGTGTGAATAAAAAGTGTCCGTCTGAGGATGCTGCTGCAGCGTCCGTGCAGTGTAGCGCGACTCCGATATGGATATACGCTGAGGTTCAAAATAATTCAAATGGCTCTGAGCACCCATTCCATTTAGGATATTGTCACGTAATTCAGTATTCTGAGATCCACAGTGTCAAGAGTTTGCCGAGAATTTCACGTTTCAGGCATTACCTCTCACCACGGACAACGCAGTGGCCCAAGGCTTTCACTTATCGTCCGAGAGCAGCGGCTTTTGCGTAGATGTTTCAGTGGTAACAAACAAGCAACACAGCCTCAAATAATCGCAGAAATGAATGTGAGATGTATGATAAACGTATCTGATAGGATAGTGCGGTGAAATTTGGCGTTAATGGTCTCTGGCAGCAGACGACCGACGCGACTGCATTTGCTAACAACACGACGTCATTTGCAGCGCCACTCCTGGGCTCGAGACGGTATCGTCTGGACTCTAGACGACTGGGAAACCGTGGCCTGGTTAGATGAGTCCCCGATTTCTGCTGTTAAGAGCGGATGGTAGGATTCGATTGTGGAACAGACCCACGGAAGCAATGGACCCAAGGTGTCAAGAAGGCACTGTGCAAGCCCGTGGTAGCTCAATTATGGTGAGGGCTGTGTTTGCATGGAATGGTTCGGTTCTCTGAATGTTCGGCTACTGGGAGACTATTTGCAGCCATTCATTGGATGTCATGTTCACAAATAACTATATAATTTTTGTGGATGACAATGCGCCATGTCACCGGACCACAATTTTTCGCGAATGGTCTGAAGAACATTCTGGACAATTCGTGCAAATCATTTGGGTACCCACGTCGCTCGACATAAATCGCATCGAACATTCTCGGGATATAATCGAGAGGTCAGCTCTTGCACAAAGTCCTGCATCAGCTACACTTTCGTAATTATGAATGGCTACAGAGGAAACATGGCTCATTATTTCTGCAACCAGTTGTTGAGTCCGTACTACGTGGAGTTGCTGCACTCTGCGGAACAAAAGGAGGTTAGACACAATATTAGAAGAGATTTCATGACTTTTGTTACCTCAGTGTATGAGCACTGATATGTAGGCACGGGATTAGTGTGGTATTTGTTGTGTTTCCGATGTGCATGTGATAAATGCGAAAACATGAACTGTAGTGACGTTATTACCAAATGCGTCCAAATAAGACCAACGGGATGATTATGATGTTTGGTTTGTGGGGCGCTGAACTGCCCGGTTATCAGCGCCCGTACAAATTCCCAACCTTTTCTCAATCCAATCTCGCCACTTTCATCAATGATGAAATAATGAGGACAGCACAAACACCCAGTCATCTCGAGGCAGGTTAAAACCCCCTGCCCACACCGGGAATCGAACCCGGGACCCCGTGCTCGGGAAGCGAAAACGCGACCGCGACACCACGAGCTGCGTACACCAACGCGGTGTTATACTTTCCTTTGATGGCGAATGACAAACACCGATAGACAACCATTGGAGAACAGAGTGGGGTAGTATGTCTGTCGACAACAACCGTTGTAGAATGGTGCGCCAAGGTTCGTGGTGGTCGCGATTAGACATAAGACGTCAGTCGACCTTGGAGGCCAACCTCAACCATTACGAACCAGTGGGAGACATAGTTCTGATCTCTCCCCATGTGACTATCACGCCTCCGGCCTCGTAAAAAAGCCTCCCTGTCGAACGAGGACGTGTAGCAGCCAGTTACGGACTTCTTCACGCAGCATGAGACGCTATTTTACCAAAAAGGTACATTCAAACTAGTGGTCGGTAGAATGATTGCCTCAATGCCCGCGGTGATTTTACCTGACTGGCATACCGATTCTGGATTGTGCGGTCTTCGAATGGAAACATTTTGCTCGCTCCTTATATTTCGTTACGGGTACGGGCAAGTAAATTTCTACAGTTGCTGTTGTGTTGTTGTTGCTGTTGTTGCTGTCGTCTGCAGTTAAAAAAAAATGGTTCAAATGGCTCTGAGCACTATGGGACTTAACATCTACGGTCATCAGTCCCCTAGAACTTAGAACTACTTAAACCTACCTAACCTAAGGACAGCACACAACACCCAGTCATCACGAGCAGAGAAAATCCCTGACCCCGCCGGGAATCGAACCCGGGAACCCGGGCGTGGGAAGCAAGAACGCTACCGCACGACCACGAGCTGCGGACATGCAATGAAAAGAATGGTTTGATGCACCACTTCACGTTAGTCTACTTTCTGTAAGGCTCTTCATCTCTGCACAATTGCAGCGACCTACATCCATTTAAATACACGTCCATCATTCTGTATTTTCATGTAGTTTCTCCAAATCTCTTCGAGTACAATTGTTGCCACTGTTTTATAATGATCTCGTGGGCGGCGAGACATTAAAAGGATTTTTTCCTCATTTTTTCTCATGAACAAGTGCACGAAAGAGCGTCTGAAAATTATGTTCACCCAGTGCATTCAGTGTAGAAAATGTTTTTATCTTCACTGGGGACGTCACTCGGAAGACATTTCTGTTCACCATTTAATTTTAGCGCTGATGTAATATTTTGTTAGAGCTTACGTTGTGTTTAAAGACAGAAACGAAGCCTCAAATAAAACAGTATCACGTCCTCCCTCCCAATACGGGTTGGGTTAAGCGGGACCACCTCGCAGGCTTCATAAATTATTCATTCCAGAAAACTTTGCCGCGGGATTGTGATGTACCTGACGCGTGAGGAACGTGATCTGAAAGAGCAAACATCCTGTGGCAAAGGCGGCCCTTCTGCTTACTGCAAACTCAGCGCCGTCGGCGAGGGCGGATCCACGATCCTCCATTCCTCCAGCGCTTTGCCACTCTCCAGCCCTTTGCATGAAACCTTTAGAAACTCGATGCTACTTCTCAGTGATACATCATGGAGATCGTGCTCACCGGTATATAAGCGCATGTGTATATCTGTCTGTCCGTTGCTTACGTGTGCAAGATGGGATGAAATTTTGTAAATTTGTGATAAGGTATTATGGGACTAAACTGCTGAGGTCATTGGTCCCTAAGCTTACACACTACTTAATCTAACTGAAACTAACGCTATGGAGAACAGACACACTCATGCCCGAGGGAGGACTCGAACCTCCGACGGGGGGAGCCGCGCGGACCGTGACGAGACATCCTAGACCGCGTGGCTACCCCACGGGGGCAAGATGGGATGAAGCTGTGACAGAGCAGCGCATATAGGATACAAAGAACCAGTGAGAAGGGACATACTGGCTACGAGTGGTCCCAAGTAAAGTATTTGGATTTCAAATAAGCCACTCCAGTACAGTCTTCAGTACTAAATATACAGGGTGTTTCAAAAGGATTCATCTGTGTTCACAGTTTTGTATCTCATCATAAAAAAAGCTACGAATGAATTTTAATCTACGAGAAGGACTACAAGGTTTTTATTTACAAATGAACCGTCCGATTGTACAAGGGTGTATCTTTTACATCAGTGACTCCCACCATGGGGTGTAATTACCAGCCCCACCACCACCTTCCACCCCCTGGGGTAAAATTAAATTTTCTAACGGGTAAAAATAAAACAACCCAATTATGTTCCCACATTAAACTAAATTATTGTTAAAAGATCTCTAGTACTGCAACCATTTTGTAAGACTGAAATAATAATTATATAATTTACCAAAAGTCATATTTTTTTTTCAAATACTAGTATTACACGTGATACATCAGTTCGTTTCGGTTGTTTGAGGGAGAAGACCAGACAGCGAGGTCATCGGTCTCATTGGATTATGGAAGGATGTCGGCCGTGCACTTTCAAAGGAACCATCCCGACATTTGCCTGGAGCGATTTAGGGAAATCACGGAAAACCTAAATCAGGATGACTGGACGTGGGATTGAACCGTCGTCCTCCCGAATGCGAGTCCAGTGTGCTAGCCACTGCGCCACCTCGCTCCGTCGTGATACATCGTGATAGAGATTACAGTTTGTGAAACGAACGTATGAACTTGTTTCTCACTTAGTCCACCCACAACAAACATAATTTGTACCTTATAGCATCAACGACACAGTAAAACTCAGACGAATATCCTGTTAGTCTAAAGAGTTTCGCGACTGTATTCATAAAAAATAGAGAAAAGTTAAGATGGCGCCTCTAATGCTTTCAGTGTTCTACTTAGTTTCCTCCTACTTGCGCACAACGCATAGAACGTTGTTCATACAATTACGTGAAACCGTGAGGAAAGTCATCGTTTTCGATATTATTCAACTCGCACGCCACATTGGTTTGAATGTCGGTTATATCGTCAAAGCTTTCACCCTTCATGTGAATTTCTGCGTTTTGTCATTTCGCGTCAGGTTCATACTGACAACAGCAAGTCTCGTCACACGTAATTTGTCCAGAAAATAAGAGTCCACCTTTTGCGTTTCAATCGACTCGCTGCAGGGATTCACGCTTCGTCGCTTTTGTTCGGGAATCGAGGAGCGCGGGACAAACTTCGTACACAATTTTCTCTTCTTCAGAACATTGTGAAGAATGTTTAGAACACTTTATGTAAAGACGTTGCTCTATTGCGATTTGTGACACAACAACATGGATACATTACGGCGGAACGTCCACTACTTAACGTTGCCTGCTTACAAGCAACTGGTCGAGTACACATATGTTTTTCGTATTGATAGTTCATGTTGCCAGCGTTGTGATAGTGCTGACATCTTTTGTATGCCAGGAATGAAATCAGTCTCGGATCTTTTTGGATGGACGGTGGATATCACACATGTGCTTATGTATTTCATGAGAGTGCCTTCTCCGAATTATAGATAGATGCCGCTATCAACCTAAAATACTACTTCTTTATTCACTTTGTCACAATAAATAAAAAAAACTGGCAGCACAAGAAATCAATAACTAGGTAATGTTAGCAGCCGTGGTCTAGGACCCACGAATGTGGTTAAATACTCGGCGACGCCTATCGGACGCGGCCTCTCACATGTGACTTAGCACCCTTTCGATAGCTTCGTATCACTTCCGTCTCCACTGCGCACCACTCCGCAGCCATCAATTTTCGGCGAATCCTCCAACTAACCAGCACGGCAGAGCGACAAAATCCCCTACGCCGACTAGATTCCTTAACAACGCCTCAAATACCTCAATCAGCATGCCTCGTCCAAGACGGTCCACATCGCTCAAGTGATCCCCACTGCCATCAGCTGTTGGACGCAGCCTCCAGATCGCGTTCAGATACATTCAAATGTGTGGTACAATATTTAAGGTTCGTTACGATACGCTCATCTCCCTCCCCACCCTCCTCCCTACCACTCCCCCGCTGAAGGGAGCCTTGGCCTTGCCAACTTTATGGCTCCGAGCGGCGACTTTGTACATGGCCACCATGCCCAAGTAGAGGAACCGCAGCGTGCTGGACATTTTTAAGCCCACGTCCAAATCCCGCCGGTACCGGTAGACCACATCATGCTCCGTTCGGCGCACATTTCCGAATTCATCGTCGCCTTCAGTTACGCCCACACTCACTTACCGAACACGACCCTTCCTCGAACCAAAGATTTCTATACGCCACTGCTACAGTGTTTATCCTGCAACGACATCAAACTCAAATATCCATTGACGGAGTGTCCCACAGTTTCCTTTCCCTCCAAAGTTTGAGTAACGTGGTGCCAAGTTGAAAGTGTGAAAATCATCACAAATCAACATCTTCACGCAATCGGATTGCTTTGTATAATTTACCACCTCATGGACGATGATGACCACCACCTGACTTGTGCTGCCTTCGGTGACATTTGGAAACTGAGACGGCAGCTCGCCTGCCACCCTCGACTGATGCGTGAACTATTAACCATCCTGAGGACATTCGTTTCCTCGTCACCAAAAATCACACTACTGTATCCGTGAAGGGATGGACGATCTATTACCTGTATGCTGATGACGATAAATCACGCCTTGATTTCTGACAGTACTTACAAATCGCCCACAATGAAATCGAACGCCGACCGCACTACTGCACCTTCTTCGCCAGTTACCTCCGACAAATCTTTACGTCACCCCCGCTCAACTGGAAGGTGTCACGCGCGGTCGGCACTCCTGCCCTTCTTGCTGACGTCTGAGACTCTTGCCCTACATTTGTACATTTTTACCCCACGAGGTAGGCGCTTGGGCTCGTGCACGTTTCTTTCACGTGTATACCAGACCAAGACGGGTATTGCCCCAATTCTAACGTCATCCCCCTAACAGCTTTTGTCATCCTTTCGTGAGCTTCTGCCTCGTGGTGGTGCCGTGGATACAGTGGCCGAGCCTCGCATATTGACCCCTAGCCACCGCCCAACGCCCGGTCCGCCGCAAGCAGGAGGATGCCAGCAAGTCTTACCACGTCCCCGCCCCTTGCTTCCCTTACGTCTTCGGCACCACACATTCCGACAGCCCCCGGTAACTGAGTGGCAGCCGGCACTGTAGCTCAGCATGTTCGGTCAGAGAGCTGGTTGGCCACTGCAATAAAAAAGCTGAGTGGAAGGATCAACAAACGAACTTGAACGGATGACATGTGCCGTCCGCAACGACCAAACAAAACGATCGACAACGAACAAACTGCAAAACAAAGTGGTCAGCGCGACATAATGTCAATTCTAAGGGTCCGGGTTCGTTTCCCGGCTGGGTCAGAGATTTTCTCCACTCAGGGACTGGGTGTTGTGTTGTCCTAATCACAATCGTTTCATCCCCATCGACGCGCAAGTCGCCGAAGCGGCGTCAAATCGAAAGACTTGCACCTCCCCCGACGGGAGGCCCTACTCACACGACATTTATTTACCACACTTTCTAGCCTACTTTCAATTTCCTTTTGTTTAAGGATGCACATATGTGTATTGCCACTCCTCCCCTCCCCCCCCCCCCAAAAAAAAGGCAGAATGATCCGTGGACATATAGTCGCTAGTGGGATCACGTGTATAAAAAAAAAAAAAAAAGTAATCCAAAAATTTCGAGAGGTGCGGTTCAGAGACGGGAAGGGAGAGGCATCACGGTTATGTCTTGGGTATAGAGCCCTGCCTACCCTGTCACCATCGGCTTGAAGCTGACCGCTCTACTCTCATTTTAAAAAAAAGGGGATAGCGCCTTTGACTAGTAATCAAAACGTTCTCGGTTCCTGGTCCAAACCCAGCCACTGATTATATCTTCAGCAATGGTGGCCAAAGATTTCGGGTAAGTAAGTTACCCTCATTATGCCAACGGCCTTGCCAAAGATAGTGGAGGAGCACTTAGAGGTTTGGTACACTCTCTTGCCGTTGGGCTGGGAAACTGCCTATAAAAGGCGGAAGAAATAGCAGCGATCAACGGCATCAGGATGCAGATGACAGTGGGAACATCGTGGAAGACCTTCCAGTATCGTGTCGGGCCTTCTTTATGCCTGGTGCAGTGCAGCAGCAACTCGACGGGGCATTGACTCAATGAGTCGTTGGATGTACCCTGCAGAAATATTAAGCCATACTGCCTCTATAGCCGTCCGTGTTAGTGAAACTTTTGCCGGTGCAGGATTTTGTTCCGTAAATGTTCGATGGAATTTATGTCGAGCGATCTGGGTGGCCAAAACAATCGCCAATTGTGACCCAGTCACATGGCACATTCTCATTTACAAAATTTCCATCGCTGTTTGGGAACAAGTGGTCTCCAAGTAACGGAACATAACCATTTTCAGTCAACGATCGGTCCAGGGGACAATAGGACGCGCACTAGTCCACGTAAATACAGCCCACACCATTATGGACCCTCCGCTGGCTTGCACAGTGCCTTGTTAACACCTTGAGCCCTTAGCTTCGTGGGGTCTGCGTCACACTCGAATCCCACCATCAGCCCTTACCAACTAAAATCGAGACTCATCTCACCAGGCAATGGTTTTCCAGTCGTCTAGGGTCCAACCGATATGGTCACAAGCCCAGGAGAGGCGTCGCAGGCGATATCGTGCTGTTGGCAAAGGCATTCGCGTCGATCGTTTGCTGCCGTAGCCCATTAATGTCCAATTTCGGGGCCCTGTCCGAACGGATACGTTCCTCGTACGTCCTACATTGATTATTGGGTTTTTTTGAGGCCGCTTGTCTATCACCACTGACACATCTACGCAAAAGCCGTTGCTCTTGGTCGTCAAGCGAAGGCCGTCGGCCACTGCATTGTCTGTGGTAAGAGGGAATGCCTGAAATTTGGTATTCTCGGCACATTGTTGACACTGTGGAGCTCGGAACATTCAATTTTCTGTTTCCGAAATAGAATTTCACACGCGTCTAGCTCTAACTATCATTCCACGTTCAAAGTCTATTTATTCCCGACGTGCGCCCATAATCTCTTCGGAGACATTTTCACATGAATAATGTGAGTACAAGTAACAGCTCCGCTAATTTACTGCCGTCCTACACGTTGTGCACGCGATACTACCGCCATTTGTTTGCGCATATCACTATCCCACAACTTTTGTCACCTCAGTGTATTGTGTATCCACAGGACATGTGGTCAGTAACAGAAGACGTGTCATGATGATCTCTCCATTGGCAAAAGTTTACGAACCAGTCTCTCATCGGACCTCTAGGAGAGGACTGCCAAGGAGGAGGTGACCGTCAAAAAGAGACTGAATGAACAACGACAGAATAACGCTCTACGAGTCGGAGCATGGAATGTTAGAAATTTGAACTTGGTAGGGAAGAAAAGGTTTCGTGAGAATATGCGCTTGGCAGTAGGAACGAGAGAGGAAAGACTAACTGGGTCCCACAATAAATGTCAGATAGTAGCAAATACTCTCTTCAGTAACCACACAAGAGGGAGGAGGTATACTTGGAAAACGCCGGAAAATACGGGAAGATTTCAATTACGTCTTTTTCAGAGACAGATTGGGAAATCAAATATTGGATTGTTAGGCGTACCCAGGAGAAAATACAGACTCAGATCACAGTTTAGTTATGATGAAGAGTAGGGAAGAATTAGTGCATAACGAGGTGGGATAGAGAGATAATAAGGAATGAAGAGATAGGCTTCAAGCTCTCTAAGGCCATAGATACTAAGATAAAGAATAGCTCAGTAGGGAGTTCAATTACAGAGGATTCGACGTCTCTAAAAAGCCAGTTAGGGAAGCTGGAAAGAAAAACGTAAGTACAAAGGGAGGTAACTGCGAAGAAACCATGGGTAACAGAAGGAATACATTTAATCGACGAGAGAAGGAGGTACAAAAAGCTACAGGAAAATTCAGGAATACAGAAATACAAGTCGCTAACGAATGAGATAAACAGGAAGTGCAGGGAAGTTGAGGGAAAACACCTGAAGGAAAAATATAAAGAAATCGAAAACGAAATGATTATCGGACATACTGATGCCGCAAACAGAAAAGTCAATTAACATTACGGGTGCGATGGGAATTTATCTGTTAAATGCCGGGCAGAGAGCGGATAGCTGAAAAGATTACATTTAAAGCCTCTTTGAGGGGAATGATTTGTCTGATAACGTGACAGATGAAGAAACAGGAATCGATAGGGAAGAGATAGGGCATCCAGTATTTAAAGCAGAATTTAATAGAGTTTTCAAAGACCTGAAATCAAATAAGACAGAAGGGATCGATAACATTTTAGCAAGATTTCTGAAATCATTCGGGGTATTGGTAACAAAACGACTATTCACGTTTGGGAGTGGAATGTATGAGACTGCCTATGTACCGTTAGACTTCCGGGAAAACGCCTTCCGCACAGTTCCGAAGATTGCAAGACCCGAGAAATGCGTAGAGAATTATCGCACAGATTGCTAATAGCAATTCCAGCCATTCAGCAGGATTTGTGCTCCCTCACGTTACGCTTCTGCAAGCATCGCATTGCCTTCTCAGCAGACATGGAGAGGAAGCAGCGAATGAAGATCGCGCTTACCAAGGAATATTGTGGACGACTGATAGACCGCCGCTACTGCGGGAATACCAGAGAAAGACACACACTCACCGAACGGCTTGTGTGCGGTTCCTTCCAGTAAGGTGTCCGTTACAATTAGCTCGTGAAGAGGTTGAGCGGAGCGAGGCAGCAAACATTGTTGCTAATCATTTCTGTGTAGACGACTCTACCACGGCCTGCGATATGGTGGAGGCTGCAATCAAGGTAAAGCAAGATCTCATGTAGCTATTGAAAAAGGGTGGGTTCTCATTACGGAAATGGTGCAGAAACAGTGCGGAACTATTCCAAAATCTCCTATCCTCTCAGACTTTCGAGAAACACAGCCATAACGGCTTGATAACGACGAGTATATTAAAACTTTGGGTTTACTCTGGCATCCGGGCGCTGATCACTTTCAAATTGTCAACAATGTCAGCGCAGCACGTAATGTCTACAGCTTCACAAAACACAGTGTACCGTCTCTCACGTCATCCATTTTTGATCCGTTGATATTAATTAGTCCCATTCTGATCATATTCAAGATATTTTTCCAACGTCTATGGCAGCATAAGTTAACAAGCTTCCACAGTTTCACTGCTTGTGACAGACACTACACAGCAAAATTTGTATCACAGACGACATTCGTGTTGATCGTAAAGTCATTGCAGGAGGGACACATTTCAGAATACAACTGCATGGATTCCGAAAAGCTTAGGAGACGTCCCATGGCTCTTGTATTTATGTGCGATCAACTAATCAGCTTGGAATCACATGTCTGAAACTATTGAGCTCCGAAACACGGGTGGCTCCGCTGAAAAAGCTGTCGTTATCTCGCTTGGAATTCTGTGGAGCTCTCTTGGTTTCACAACAGCAGCATCATGTTCTTCGTACTATAGGTGCAGATATTGAACGAACGTGCCTGTGGACTGACTCATCCAGTGTGCTGTCTTGTCTCGCAGTTCCACACATGCCGTGGAAGACGTTCGTGGAGAAGCGTGTTTCTGAGATAAAGGACACCACAGCAGCTGCCGTACGGAGCCATGTATCTGCAACGGAAAACGCAGCTGATCTGACGTTACGAGGAGTGTCTCCTGCAGATCTGCAAGAAAACAGCCTGTGATGGGAAGGACCAGCCTGGCTTAAAGAACGCGTCACTTCATGGTCTGTATTAGATACTACTAGCGATTATGCGTCTCAGGAGTTGCCATAAGAAAGTGCTTAAGTCCTCTGTCACATCAGCAGAGAAATTCAAGATGATCTCATCTGTCGATTCACGAAGTTATCACAATTACAGCGGATAATGTCATACCGTATAGGATTTGTTAATAGTTACAAAACTGGAAGGTTAACAAGAGTACCTGCTGACTGGCTCACAATTAATTGCAGGATGCCTTGCTGTAGTACGTCAGAATAGCACAAGAAGCCACATTTGCAACAGAAATCTACCAGTTGGAGACTAAAAGCCTAGTGGACAAGAATAGCAAGCTCAGATCATTGCATCTTACCCTCCATCGCACGAGATTACCACGGGTAGGCGCAGACCACAAAACACTAATCTGTCATCAACTCATACTGCCACCTCACCATCATCTCACAAGACTAATAATTGAAAGCAAACATCCTCATGTTTCCAACACTGGGTGTCAACTGTTGCTTACAGTATTGGCTACCTAATGGGCGAAATCCAATCTGACGTGTTGTGAATCAGTGCTTGACTTAGATTAAAGGCAAAGCCTACATATCAGCTCATTGGAGACTTGCCACTCCCACGTGTAAAAGCTGTGAAGCCTTTTTTCAACTGCAGGGTTGGCTACACAGGACTATTCCACTTGAAAACTGGCTCACAGGGACCCACATTGAGAGAAATGTACTATGTCGCCCTGTCTGTGTCCCTTGTGACACGAACAGGGCATTTGTAAGTAATTGGCAACGTGGCTATTGAAGCATTCCAGGCGGCCCTTAGAAGATTTGTCTCACAACGGGATAGGTGCCAAAACGTGTACAGCGTCAATGAGACAAACTTTTACGAAACTAGTCGGGAACTCCTTGCGTTACAAGCTGCTGTGAGCAGTCGTTATCCGCAGACACAGGTGAAAAACTTCATGCATGAAGAAGGGATCGAATGGTACTTCATTCCTCCACCGTCGCCACATTTTGGCGGAATATGGGAAGCAGGACTGAAGTCTTTCGAGTACCACTTATGACGAACGATGGGAACCTTATGTCCAACATTTGAAGAACTGGCAATCGTGACTCATAGAACTGTGGCTTCTTTGAACTCTCGTCCTCTCACATCACTATCTTGCGATACTTCTGACCCTCAAGACTTCATCCCAGGCCATTTCCTGACAGGAACCAGTATCACAAGTATCCCTCAGCCAGATCAATTTACAGCCAAAATGAGTTTGCTCACAAGGTAGGAACTACTGCCGCAGGGGTTCCAGATCTTTTGGCTGCGCTGATCATCTGATTACCTATATCATCTTCAGCAGACGGATAAGTGGGCGGCCCACAGTCAGAACATGCTGCCTGGCTCTTTGGCCATAGTAAGGGAAGAAACCCACCATCCTTGTGCTGGAAGCCGGCCATCATTGAAGGCGTACAGTCTGGGGGCGACGAAATCGTGCGAATAGTCACTATTCGTACACCACAAGGCATTTTCAAGAGACCTATCTGCAAACTGCGTCCTTTACTGAGTGAACTGATACAGACGTGAACAGTGTACTTCTCTTTCTTCTTTCCTTGCACCCCTTCCTTCTCTTGCTCTGTACTTCTTCACAACAGACCTAGTGAATTTCATCACTTTTTTATGTTTCAATGTATTCCTTATATCATTGTGTTTCTCAGGCGCTAGCTATAAACTGTACAAACAGAAAAACTAGTTGAAAGACGCTAATGTCTATGTATTGCCGTACGTTCTTCTTTACACTTTATCAGGACTTGTATCATTTTGGAAAGTTCTTTGGCAGCCGGTGTTCAGTCGCTGCACTCGACCGAGTCACTGGTGAGTGCTGCCTTCTCTCGAGTTATTTGTACCTTAGGGACAACGGCCAGGACGCCACCCCTCCAAGGGCAGCTAACGGGACACTCGCCATGGCGAAAGGGGACAGTTGTGAATGATCACTCGGTCAGATGACTGTCGTAGATCAGGGCCTGCGCAACTCGAATGCCAAAGGGCGAACGTGTACAGGTACATGAATGACATGTTTGAAATTTTCTGAAAACCCACAGCAACGGACATTATCGTTCCCCAATCCTTGAAACACTCACACTCACAAAAGCAAGTAGCACTTCGACACATACTCCGTAGACTCAACTCAATGACATTCGCCAAAAAAACGACCAAAAAGCACTTGTCTAGGGGCTGTGGTACGTAGTTGCCGCATTACAAGACAAATACTGCTGAGTCTACAGTATACAGAATGAATACACAAATGAATCGAATGTTCGTACTGTCACTCAGCAATTGCGAATTAATACAGAAATTTATAAATGAAAGATTGCAATTAAATAAAATCTGCAGGTACTATTTTAACGACTTTAAATGATGGGTACTATAGCAGAAGTACGTTTGAGAATGCCGCATATTTCTGCAAAACAGAATGTCGATGGTCCAGCAATTAAATAACATATATGTTGAATAACAGGGAAACAATAGATTCCTACTGCACATAATTAGTTATGAACAACTACTTAGCTTGCGAGATATTCACTTATAAATGCACATTACGTCTTCACTGCAGAAGCCACGAAAATCACACAAGGGCACAAGTCTGCACTCCGAAATATGTCTATCTTCCATGACCACGCGTAAATTGCTCCACTGTCCAAGTCTTTCCCGCGACTCTGCGTCCGTCGCGCTGTCGCATCCAGCAATTCCCGTGTCCTGTGCCGTACTGTGCCTCGTGCCACCTTGTTCCAAACTCCCCTCGTGTCCTCTCCGGAAATGATGCTCCTACCCAACCTCCATACGTCTCTCTTAGTAACGATCGCTGTGATTCGCTAGAGCACTCCCTCCACGTCTTCAAGCCAATGCACACTCATAAACATAAAACACCTTCGAAATACTGGATTTACATTCAAATAACTTGAAATTAAATAAATATTCTTATGGCTTGACCATAAACACGCTCTAGAATACATTATTAAATACATAAACAAATTAAATAAACATATATCAAAGGAATAACAAGCAACGTAGGCCAGTAAACTAATGTCTCTGTGGTTTCTAAAACACAGTAAATCAAAATCAAATGGTTCTGAGCACTATGGAACTTAACATCTGAGGTCATCAGTCCCCTAGAACTTAGAACTACTTAAACCTAACTAACCTAAGGACATCACACACATCCATGCCCGAGGCAGGATTCGAACCTGCGACCGTAGCAGTCGCACGGTTCCAGACGGAAGCGCCTGGAACCGCTCGGCCACCACGGCCGGCAAACACAGTAAATATTTAACCAATTTCTTCATGAATAGTATACTCGTATATCGGATATAAACAAAGACATAGACGAATAAATATATTTATAAGCATGCTGCTACCGTTTTTTCATGTGACTGTGGAGTACTTATGGCCTGACGCGATCGATAGTAATCGGCCACTTTCACCTCCAATTACTCATGTACTATTCAAGTTAAACGCATGTAATTTATACCAATTTAGGTTTACACTAATAGCTTTCTAAAGACACGTCGATCGAGAAAATCGGATGAAGCCTTTAGATTTTGGAAATTCGTTGCTGGGTGTTACTTGCTTAATTTACAGTCAGATACTAAACTTTAAACTAGTAAAGATATTGAAAATCTGATTACACCATCAGAATCGTCATGCAGATAATGAAAATGTACATGATCGTTTTTGAGGTATCGTCATTCATCTGGCTACTATTAATTTCTACACGAACTGTGAAATGTCTGTTGTTATGGTTTCACGAAGTCCCCCATCTTTGGCACTCCCGGCATAGACATCTCCTTCATCGATACAAAGCCTCGTCACAGCGTCAATACGGAATTCCTAGTCGCGCGATCGGGCTGGACCCCTCTTACTTCGGCCAATGTCCGGCACCACGTGGTCGGCCTGCCGAGCGGCCCGCGCCAGCCGAGCGGCCCGTGCGGCCACACCAACTCCGAACTTTGAACATTTCCAGGGCGCCACAACTCGTTACCTTACACATTTTCACAACTTGTTCAAGAACACCTCAACAGAACACTTAAACCAAAACTCAAATCAGATGATCACGCTTCAGCTCTCTCTCTCTCTCTCTCTCTCTCTCTCTCTCTCTCTCTCTCTCATACACACACACACACACACACACACACACACACACACACACACACACACACACAGAGTTATAAACATCATGGATAGACATTAGTTTTCAACATGCACTTCATTAGGTTGGCAACATGTACATAAACAAACCATACAGGAGGAAACACATAATGAACTCACAATGATTACGTCGTGCAAAACACAGTTTTTGAACAAATAGCTACAACTAGTGGCAAAAGAATAATATGCACCACAAAGAAGGAGAAACATGGTGAGCAGTGTGAAAGAAAATGTTCGGAATACAGAAATGTGCTTATGATTCGGAAATGAAATGGTAATGCGATCTCCAGACCAGATGAGAGGAAACACAGATGAGAACAGACTGTAAGTAATTTCTTATTTACACAAAAAAGTGACCTGAACTGTGTGACAATCTAAAAATAACAAAACTGTATCGTTCTTGGGAAAAATAAGTTGCAGATAGAAAAGGCGGTTTTATTTACAAAACAAGTATTTCTGTGCTTGCTGTGGAGGATGGCCACGCAGACAAACTTGCTATGTATATTTCCTTTTGGGTGCATTAATTGTTAATAATAAGTGATTATTAACAATTGCGAGACAAGTCAGTAGTCACTCTTGTTTCCCTTCCATTTTTGTGGTTATTAATAAATCTGATACAGTATAACGTTATCCGCTATAATCATGATAACTTCGAGAATCGACAGATGAGATCATCTTGGACTGCTCAGCTAATGTGACAGAGAACTTGAGCACTTTCTTCTGGCAACTCCTAACGTTACTGACTTGCTCAATTTGTGAAAATCTTTATCTTGATTAAATCATCCAAATTTTTTTTCTTCTTATTGTAATCATTTGCCATCTCTTCGTTTCCCGTATGATCCTTGGGTGTGTGTTCTTTCACTCTATGAGCAAAGACACTTTTGAAACAATAAGAAAAACCGACCAGAGCAAGGAGAGAGAGTGCAGCAGGCGCCGCTGCTGACGGGAGCGGCAGGTGCCCGCCCGCCCCTGGCTGCGGCCGTATAAGAAGCGAACGCCCGGCCAGCGAGCCGCAGCGGCGGCTGCGATCGTAAAACCGGCGCGCACAGCTCTCGCAGAGCCGTAAATCCGGCGGCTGCACGCGGAACGCTCTGCAGGGCTGCAGTTGGGGAGGTGCACCATCCAGAACCAGCACCTGCGTCTTACAAACAAGTCTGCTCGGTGAAATTTCACGTGCATACACTGGAGCATGCGACTTATTTTCAAAATACTTGTTTCTTCATAAATTCCTTGATCGCATTCGGTGGAACACACACTATCTGTCAAAAGTTTTCGATCACTCATGGTAAAAACTATATACAGTGGTTCAAAAAATGTTGCATTTTGTCAAAACCTTTATATTCAACGTTGTGATCCGGAAATACGTAGGTTGGGACTTAAATAGTGGCAACACTGCTGAACAATGGAATCTACTATTGCCGCTGATAGCACACGTTGTTGACATACCTACCTTACCTCCGAGCAAATGGACTTGCCAGTCCCACCTCACTGGCGTGCGCACAATTGAGGAAAACACAGTCACTTGTGAACGAGCGGTCCAACGTAACGGTGCCACTATGTTTCCGAAACTGGAACAACGGAGTTGGATCAAGATTGAATGTGCCAGAGGTCGTACAGCACGGCAGTGCCATCAAAGTCTTCAAGAGGCGTGCGGGGAATCGGCTTTGCCGTATAGGACAGTGGCACGTTGGTTAGAAGCCTTCAACGAAGGTCGGCAAACTGTGGCAGAGATGCATCGGTCAGGTCGTCCTAACGTCTCTGAAGAAGAAGTTATAATGAATTATATAATGTTATTGGGAGAATATCTTTATATCTATATTACTGACTGATGAATATATGTGATTGCAGCTTGCCGCTAACTTGGTGTAATGTTTTGTCTGTACAGAGGTGTATCTGTCTCCTTTATTACCCCTTCACTCTCACACATAAATCGGTACAATAAAGTTAGGGCCTCCTGTTTTATCTTTAGGCTGATCCGTGATAAGACAGGCAAACAATTATACTAATGGAGGATTCTGAGTATTTTCTCGAATTTCATTCGCTCTCTCTCTCTCTCTCTCTCTCTCTCTGTCCTTTATCTATGTACAGTTTTAAATATAATATTTCATTTACGTGAAATCAGCCCAATAGAATCTCTAGTGGAGCCCTTTGTCTTAATATTCAGCGGCTGGCTTGCTGGAAAAGATCTTTACATTTGTTATTATTGTTAAGCGCTGCATTCAGTTGGGAAAATCGATCGTTTGAACAATTCGTTCATTTTACGACAGATTTAGAATTTCAGATGTGGACGAAGCCTTTTTGGACGATTTTATAAAAACTCGGTGACTGCAGGCTCTCTTCGTCACAGCTGAAACTTCCCCACTAATTACAGGGCCAAGGCGATCGTCAATGATTCAGACAAAGAACTCATTCGTCATTCACTCTAGAATAAAAGGGTCACAAACCTTATTTCTGAGGAAAATTGTATATTCAATCCATCTCCATTACATGTTCCGTTTTCTGTTGATTCCAAGTCTTACTTAATTTGCGTTTACAGTCTTTCTCTCTCTTCAAATAACCCGCTAGTGGCACAAACGTTAATAGCTCGCTTTAGCGAGAAGAAGAGCAAATATGTCTCTTTTAGCAACCCGACAATCTTCCAACAGATACTTCCGAAGCTGTCCTTCTTACCCGTCTCTAATAACCATGGAGAATACATATATGTATCTGTTATTCCAAAGAATAAACGTACTAGAAAAATACCTTGGCGTCGACGAGCTGTCGGCGCATATATTACTAGAAAATCCGATCAGATACTTTTCAAAAGTGAATAAATGTGGATGATTTGATTGACCATTATTAATTATTGCGTGGTAGAGGGTAATTTTCCGTGGGGAGATTACAATGCCCCTCGCAGCGAGCGAAGTTTGTGAGCTCAATTTTGATTTACCGAACACACTTCGCGAGCTATCTATTAGTGTGGACAACCCGGAAGTGATGATTGTCAGTCCTCCGACTGAAAAAGAATATTATGTTTAAGACAGACGAAGAAAAGAAATGTTGAAAACAGAAGAAATGAAGAGACAGGTACCGCGGCTGTATTGCTTTTACGTGCATCTAGGTGATATGTTTGCTGTGCACAACCAAGGAAGATGATCTTTCATGAAACTGTTATCAGGGTCTACCCATTCGGGAACTTTCTTAAGCAGGGAAACCTTGGAAAACCTCTTAAGCCTAGACCCCCAGCCTACGGTACATAGAAGATAGGAAAGCCTATAGAAGAAAAAAAAATAATTTTGAAATAGATCTCTAAAGGAAAGACAGGGATCAATTTATATCACGATTTGGAGAAGAGTGATTTGTGCCTCTAGCAAAAAAAAAACATTTTACAATAAATAACGTGAATTTTCGTTTTACAATCTTGTTCCTAGGACAATATCTTGCGGTGCTAAAACTCCCCCGGGTCTTGCATGTCCCCGACGTCCACATTTGTAGTCGGTCTTCTACGCGGCCCACTTTGTAGTCGGTCTTCCACGCGGCCCACAATGGGAAGAGTAGAAGGGACAGGGATACTCGAATTCACATGCAACATTCATTCCAAAAGAATTAGCAATGACCAAAAGGGAAACTCTTCCTGTAAGAGAACTGGTTAGGTTGCACCGTCCAAGATTCTCCTTTTTGAAAGCAAAATCCTTATGGCTTCATGCATCCTTTTTGTTACGACGTACTTCAAGGAATTTAGCCATTAACTAATGATGTTGCCAAAAGCATCATCATATTTACTCTCGTTTGAATACTCTTTTTGACTTTGCATCCCCACTTGTGCTTATAAGTCCAAAAATTCTGACACATTTTCTATCACTGATTTGTTCTTCGTAATTTAAAGGATTCATGCAACTTACAATAGATTTTGGATTCAAATCATCGAATAATGGAAAGTGTAGTTCATTTTATACAAAGACATAATCCATCATTTCCTTGAAAAGTCATATAATTTATCTATACTCAAAAACTTTTTATTCTAAATACATATATTTCTCCGCTTGATTGCTGTAATGTAAAAGTTATTAGCATTGAGGAATGCGGATTCACTTCTTTCATTTATTCTCTGATTCATACGGCATTCATACATGCACATATATGGAAATGGATTTTTCAAACAAAATTCCCAAACGAACACGAACCATTAAATAACTACTAATTCTATGAATATTACTTTCTTTAATCATTCATTAATAAATTAAAAACTTAACTTCTAATTATAACACCTTTTCTTTTTAAAGTTCAACATGAATCAGTTTACCCTCGCGTTTGATGCGAGTCTCTTACAAAGCATATCTGTGTCGTCTATATCGATTTTAACTCTCGCGCCGACGTCAACTGTTTTGCGCGGGAAATTATCTTTGCGGCGTTACCCGTCACTCACGATTCACTGCCCCAACACATCCCTTCACACGTTTACACATCTAAGCGTGCACTTGAGATTATATATGAACATTCACTCGGAACCTCTTTTGATTATTCAGCGTCATTTGCGGGAAACATTTCATTCTTCTTGAAGGTCAGTTAGATCCTTTATAAATCTTGATGACATTAGCAATGCTAAAGTTCCATGTTCACCCAAACCACAGGTGAAGCCTATCTCCACTATCTTCTTTACAACACTCGATAGTAATAGTTAGCCACTATTTCTATAATCTATGTCACTGATTAACTATTTCAATTTAAAGTTTTCTAACACTACACGCAGTTTATTGTTATGTTTTTTTTTTTGTTTTTTTTTTTACGAGCGTTCATCTCTGTCACTCGCAACACCATTCCTCCCTATCTTCTAATCTTCATTAAATTTTTTCAAGTCGTTATGGGAAAATAACACTTTTATTTTGTTCGATCCCGGGTATGCTAACAAATAAGCCCCAGGATTCGGAATTTGTAGGATAATGTATGGGCCAGTATATAGTAACTCCCATTTCTTTATACTTTTCTTTATTAAGGATGATTTGGTATGTCTTTTGACTAGTACCTTCTCTCCGACCCGGTATGTCTGTACCCTCTTGATTAATTTGTCAAATTGTTGTTTTCTCTGATCAGCCTTTTTCGTCATATTTATGATGGCTTGTCTTATTTTTTCTTCCCAAGGCATCTCAGTTTCCTGAGTTTTGGGCATATGGTCAGTCCAGAAGTTTTCCTCTTTTGCTTCGAACATCAATTCACGAGGTGTATATCCAGGTGAGGAGTGGGGCATGTTATTGTATATCTGCTCAAACTCTTCCACATAATTTACCCACGCAGTCTGCTTATTATGGCAATACGTCCTCATAAATCGATTGAATTCTCTAAAAATTCTCTCAACCAAATTGCCTTGTGGGTGGTAAAATGATGTTAGTATGTGTTTCACATCGACTTGAGACAAAGTCTGTTTCCATCGGAGTACCGTGAATATTTTAGCATTGTCTGTTATGATCGCCTTAGGTGTACCAACATGTGGAAGATAATCCCATATCAATCTTAATACAATTACTTTGGCTGTAGCCGCCTTTATCGGGTATAGCTTTACGTATTTCGTACACACATCGAGAAATGCCAACACATATTTAACACCACCTCTTGAAGTAGCTAACGGTCCACATAGATCGCACGAAATTAATTCTTTTGGTTCTTGGACTAATATAGAGCATAATGGGTGCTTAGTCCCTTTTGAATCCGGCTTTGTTTTTTGACAGATTATGCATCTCTTTAAGACCTGATGCACTCTGCGCTTTATGTTGGGAAAATAACAGTACCCACTTATCTTGTCTGCACATTTTGTCGCACCGAAATGTCCCCAGGTTAAATGAGTGAACCATACAAGTTTCTCTATTTGCGCCTCAGGTATACAAACACACCAACGGACTTTGTTTGGCCTTCCACAGCGGAAAAATAATACGCCATTTACCAGCTTGTAATAATTTGCCATCTGATCCGAAGGTTGCTGTTGTAACCTTTGAATGACACTTCCCCATTGAGCATCTCTTTTCTGTAACTGGGCCATATGCGCACACAAATTGACGTAGTACGTCTTAAATGGATTTTCCTGCAGCAGCAATACAGGGAATTCTGAGTTATTATTTACTTCAATCTCTTTGGTTAAACCCTGCGGTGACCTTGATAGAGCGTCAACAATAATGTTTTGCTGCCCTGAGACATGTACGATCTTAAATTGGTATTGTTGCAGAGCGAGAGTCCATCTAGCCAGTCTGGGGTGTAACAGTTTACACGTTTGTAAAAACGTTAATGATTGATGATCGCAATATACAATAGTCTTTGATCCATATAGATAATAATGAAATTTTTTAAATCCCCAGACGACCGCAAGAGCCTCTAATTCTGTCGTCGTGTAAGTTCGTTCACAGTTGGACAAAACACGACTAGCAAACGCAATAGGACAGAAGGTAAGTTGTCCATTTATTTTGCGTACTTGGAAAAGGCACGCTCCAAGACCCACATTCGACGAATCTGTTGACAAGTAAAATTCTTCTTGCATGTCCGGATGGTACAAAAGCGGTGCATTTACTAATTGCTTCTTTATCTCTTCGCATGCTTCTTGACACTCTAATGTCCAGAGCCAGGGCACATCTTTCTTCAGCAAGCTATTTAGAGCTGCTGCGTTCATGGCCTGATTTGTTCTAAATCTTCTAAAAAATGAGGCAAGACCCATAAACCCTTTTAATTGCCTCCTATTTCTGGGTGTTGGAAACTTACTAATCGCAATTAGTTTCTCCTTGGTTGGTAAAATTCCCTTTGCGTCAATTATATGCCCCAGGAACTTGATTCTGTTTACTGCAAAATGGGATTTCTGTAGGTTAGCAGTTATTCCCATGGTTTTGAACACGTCCAACACCCAACTCAGTAAGGTAATATGCTCCTCCCAAATCTTCGATGCTATAAGCAAATCATCAACAAACACTGTTATCCTGCTTCTTAGTTCTGGGCCTAGTGCATAATCTAGAGCTGCTATAAAGATTCCAGCACTAACGTTGAGTCCGAAAGGAACTACAGTAAATTGGTAACTTCTTCCGGAATAAATGAAAGCCGTATATTTCCTTGATAACTCATCCAGCTTGACTTGCCAATAAGAACTCCGCAAATCAATGCTCGTCAAATATTGGACATCCTGGAACCGTTGTATAAGTTCGTCTATGTTTTCCGGATGTGTTCTCACTGGAATTATGATTTTATTTATTTCTCTGGCGTCGAGTACCAGTCTCACAGTCCCATTTGCTTTTGGCACGACCAACAATGGGGAGCAGTATGGGCTTGTAGAGGGTTCGATCAAACCCCATTTCAACATGCGATCTATTTCTTTTTGAACTTGAGCCTTTAACCTCCAGGGAACAGGATAGAAAGTTCTACAATACGTTTCGTGCGGCTTAACGTAGAGATGGCATATGTATCCCTTAATAACTCCTGGCCTTTCATCAAACACGTTTTTATACGCTAATAATAATTCATTGAGCTGCCTCTTCTGATCTTTGATAATGCAGTCGAATTCATTTAATTTTTCCAACACTAATTGACCGAAATCTTCTTTGACTTGGAACTCATTAATTACGTGCTGTTTAGAATTTTGTGCCGTCCTGATTACTTGCACACTGATCCCACTATTATATTTTCTGGTAAGGCTTTCTTTTTTCAACAAGTCCAACTCAATTTCTTGTTTATTTACATTTAACCAAATTTTTCCTGTTTTAAAATCTGTTCTGCATCCGTATTGACGTAGGCTGTCGACTCCGATAATGCAGTCTACCACCAAATTTTTCACAACAAGGAATGTGCTTAATATTGCTACATTTCCGATTTCTACACTAAGTAGTGACTGCACTTTTACATTAGCCGATCTAGCCCTAACGGCGCCTATTATTCTGCAATTTTGAACTGGAAAAATTGGTACTCGTCTTATATTTCTGATCTTGTTGAATAGAGCCTCCGAAATAACATTTGTGGTTGCAGCTGTGTCTAAAACCGCCACTATAGGTACAGTCTCCAAAATGATTTGCACTTCGGCTACTGCCACCTGTTCCTTATCCTCATCTTGGGGTTCTAAGTCCTCGGTCAATTCATCTGCCAGTAATCGTCCATCATTATACGTTAGCATGGGTGCACATATCCTGTTGCCCCTCAACCAATTGTTGACCGCTCCTCCGGGGCACGAGTGGGTCCTTACAAGTTTGTTGGATTTTGATTCGCCTGGTGGTTGACATCGTCCGTCACTTCGGTAATTACCGGTTGATTCGCAGATGTCCGTCCCCACTGATGTTGGTTATTTGAGTTCATTCCCCCCGGTTGATTCCACTTTCTATTACTGTTATTGTTCCAGGCTTGAGGTCTGAAATTCCTTTCGTTCCCCCACACGGGATTGTATCTTTTCCCATTCCTGTTGTTCCTTGGATAGCCCCTTGCAAGACTATTGCCGGTATTACTATTGAGATTTTGAGGGGTTTCTCCACTATTTAACGATCTGTGTGCATTCCCTTGCCTACCATTCGGCGGAGGTTCTATCTCCCTATATTGGAATCTGTTATTACGGGCTTTCTGGTTGTTCTCTTCGATAATATCTATATAGTCTAACGTCGTGAGGAACGACTCCAAGTCTTTAGCGTTGCCGTAAATTAATTGATTCCGGATGCTAGTTGGTGGTCTTGCCTTAAGTATGTTTATTATGTCTGGCAAGGGCATAGGTCTGTCCCAGTATCTAGTTTTATTTATGTATTTTTCAAAATACTTCCTAAGGCTTCCTTTTGAAAAGGAGAAAGGCTCTGGGTAGAGCACCTCCTGCCTTAGGCGTTCCTGTACCCCTTCTGACCAGAACTTTGCTAAAAACGCCTTCTCAAAATCGTCATATGTCGAGCAAACAGAAGTCATGTCCGAGGACCAGATCGCCCCCGAACCTTGTATATATCCTGTAACGAAACTGATCTTCTGCCACTCCGACCAATTTCTGGGTAGCACTCCTCTGAAACTTCGAATAAAAACAATTGGATGGACCCCCCTTTTGTCAGTGTTAAAAATCTGGAATTGCCGATGCTTTATCATTTTTTCTTCGGCATGGCAAAGGCTTTCGTAATCTCCGTTAGATAAGACTTCACGCGAACAACTAGCTCGTGGCAATTTAATGTTTGAGTTACTTACACGAGTCGGTATCGTATGCGAATGTGCAGTAACTGGCTCTATAGTCGCTGCCAACTTCTGCTGCTGGCCTGTATTCATTTGTTCTGAGCCTTGTTGTGAAACGCGCATCGACTCTTCTATCGTTTGTTTCCAATGCTCTAAATCAGCACCTAACAGCTGTCGCACTTCCTCAAGTCCTTTCGAAAACAAACTCTCTTCCTGTCTGCCAGATAAACTCTGGAATGCTGCTTTAACATTTTGCTCAACGTTTTCACACATTAGTCTTTTGTTTTCTAATGTGATTTCGGATAATTTACCCGTTAATACATTAATTTGGTGGTCTATAACGTCTTGACGTTCTGTCAGATGTTCAACACTTTCCTTTAGGTTAGTCTGCGTACGTGCCAATTCAGGAAGTTGCGCAATTGCACATAACATGGCATCTTGCTTTTGTACTAATTGCGGAACCATTTCCACCTGTTCCCGTACGGTATCTATCTTAATAGCCACATACTCCTTCATTTCTACACGTACGCGGTGAGTAGATTCCTCACATTGAGCTTTCACCAATTCTATTTGTGCAGTTAATTTTCGTTCCGTCTCTTCGGCCTGATCTTTGAGTTCCTTGGTCTTCGTCTCTATCCGCTGCTGTAATTCGGAAAAACTGTCTTGTAACTGCTGCTTAATCTCAGCTTTCAGATTTTCCTGCCCTTCCGTAACTGAGGCTAACTTCGCGTTAATGTCGATTTTCAAATTTTCCTGCCCTTCAGTAACTGAGGCTAATTTCGTATTCAAATCATTTTGTCCTTCAGTAACTGAGGCGAATTTCGCATTAATGTCAGTTTTCAGATTATTCATGCTCTCGGTTATCATCTGCATCTGTCTCATGATAATTACCAATGGATCTAATCCATGTTGCGTACTTGCTGTTACATCTCCAGCCGTGTCTACCGGGCGTTCTATTGCGCTATCTGTAGCGATCGGTTCTACAATACTTCTTACTACATCATTATTATCAGTGCTAACAGCTGAAGGCTGTTGCGTGCTGCTCTGCTCTGCTTGACTCATCTTAAACATTGCCCTAGTTGAAACCATATAAATGTTCTACTGTCACTATATATATATCTCCCTTCACACAAGAGTACTTCTGTGGCTACTTTCTTACTGTACTTATACAGATGAATGCAACTAGGGCAGGTCAATCAAACTACATCTAGCATGAACACAATTAACCAACGTTCAAATATCAAATAGTACGAAACAGAAAATCGTATACTTCATCTATACTAGCAAGCTTTAATGATAAAATTATACATCTGGCCTTTTCTCTGCGCCCCGAGTGTTGTCTTATGTTCTTATTTGTAGAGCCACTTAATTTGACTGCGAGTATTTCCTCTCTTTTCCAAGCGTCAGTTAAGTTGGCTCGTCGTAGTTCACATGAAACAGAGAACAAAATTATTTTAACAACGTCCAAAAACGTGTCCTGTCACGGATTGGCCATTATAATGAATTATATAATGTTATTGGGAGAATATCTTTATATCTATATTACTGACTGATGAATATACACTCCTGGAAATTGAAATAAGAACACCGTGAATTCATTGTCCCAGGAAAGGGAAACTTTATTGACACATTCCTGGGGTCAGATACATCACATGATCACACTGACAGAACCACAGGCACATAGACACAGGCAACAGAGCATGCACAATGTCTGCACTGGTACAGTGTATATCCACCTTTCGCAGCAATGCAGGCTGCTATTCTCCCATGGAGACGATCGTAGAGATGCTGGATGTAGTCCTGTGGAACGACTTGCCATGCCATTTCCACCTGGCGCCTCAGTTGGACCAGCGTTCGTGCTGGACGTGCAGACCGCGTGAGACGACGCTTCATCCAGTCCCAAACATGCTCAATGGGGGACAGATCCGGAGGTCTTGCTGGCCAGGGTAGTTGACTTACACCTTCTACAGCAGGTTGGGTGGCACGGGATACATGCGGACGTGCATTGTCCTGTTGGAACAGCAAGTTCCCTTGCCGGTCTAGGAATGGTAGAACGATGGGTTCGATGACGGTTTGGATGTACCGTGCACTATTCAGTGTCCCCTCGACGATCACCAGTGGTGTACGGCCAGTGTAGGAGATCGCTCCCCACACCATGATGCCGGGTGTTGGCCCTGTGTGCCTCGGTCGTATGCAGTCCTGATTGTGGCGCTCACCTGCACGGCGCCGAACACGCATACGGCCATCATTGGCACCAAGGCAGAAGCGACTCTCATCGCTGAAGACGACACGTCTCCATTCGTCCCTCCATTCACGCCTGTCGCGACACCACTGGAGGCGGGCTGCACGATGTTGGGGCGTGAGCGGAAGACGGCCTAACGGTGTGCGGGATCGTAGCCCAGCTTCATGGAGACGGTTGCGAATGGTCCTCGCTGATACCCCAGGAGCAACAGTGTCCCTAATTTGCTGGGAAGTGGCGGTGCGGTCCCCTACGGCACTGCGTAGGATCCTACGGTCTTGGCGTGCATCCGTGCGTCGCTGCGGTCCGGTCCCAGGTCGACGGGCACGTGCACCTTCCGCCGACCACTGGCGACAACATCGATGTACTGTGGAGACCTCACGCCCCACGTGTTGAGCAATTCGGCGGAACGTCCACCCGGCCTCCCGCATGCCCACTATACGCCCTCGCTCAAAGTCCGTCAACTGGACATACGGTTCACGTCCACGCTGTCGCGGCATGCTACCAGTGTTAAAGACTGCGATGGAGCTCCGTATGCCACGGCAAACTGGCTGACACTGACGGCGGCGGTGCACAAATGCTGCGCAGCTAGCGCCATTCGACGGCCAACACCGCGGTTCCTGGTGTGTCCGCTGTGCCGTGCGTGTGATCATTGCTTGTACAGCCCTCTCGCAGTGTCCGGAGCAAGTATGGTGGGTCTGACACACCGGTGTCAATGTGTTCTTTTTTCCATTTCCAGGAGTGTATGTGAATGCAGCTTGCCGCTAACTTGGTGTAATGTTTTGTCTGTACAGAGGTGTATCTGTCGCCTTTATTACCCCTTCACTCTCACACATAAATCGGTACAATAAAGTTAGGGCCTCCTGTTTTATCTTTAGGCTGATCCGTGATAAGACAGGCAAACAATTATACTAATGAAGGATTCTGAGTATTTTCTCGAATTTCATTCGCTCTCTCTCTCTCTCTCTCTCTCTCTCTCTCTCTCTCTCTCTCTCTGTCCTTTATCTATGTACAGTTTTAAATATAATATTTCATTTACGTGAAATTAGCCCAATAGAATCTCTAGTGGAGCCCTTCGTCTTAATATTCAGCGGCTGGCTTGCTGGAAAAGATCATTACATTTGTTATTATTGTTAAGCGCTGCATTCAGTTGGGAAAATCGATCGTTTGAACAATTCGTTCATTTTACGACAGATTTAGAGTTTCAGATGTGGACGAAGCCTTTTTGGAAGATTTTATAAAAACTCGGTGACTGCAGGCTCTCTTCGTCACAGCTGAAACTTCCCCACTAATTACAGGGCCAAGGCGATCGTCAATGATTCAGACAAAGAACTCATTCGTCATTCACTCTAGAATAAAAGGGTCACAAACCTTATTTCTGAGGAAAATTGTATATTCAATCCATCTCCATTACATGTTCCGTTTTCTGTTGATTCCAAGTCTTACTTAATTTGCGTTTACAGTCTTTCTCTCTCTTCAAATAACCCGCTAGTGGCACAAACGTTAATAGCTCGCTTTAGCGAGAAGAAGAGCAAATATGTCTCTTTTAGCAACCCGACAATCTTCCAACAGATACTTCCGAAGCTGTCCTTCTTACCCGTCTCTAATAACCATGGAGAATACATATATGTATCTGTTATTCCAAAGAATAAACGTACTAGAAAAATACCTTGGCGTCGACGAGCTGTCGGCGCATATATTACTAGAAAATCCGAACAGATACTTTTCAAAAGTGAATAAATGTGGATGATTTGATTGACCATTATTAATTATTGCGTGGTAGAGGGTAATTTTCCGTGGGGAGATTACAAAGTGCCTGTTGTTGCCGCGATAGTGGACAGTGAGCGACGCCGTACGATTCGTGAGCTCGCCCACGAAACTGGATTAGCGCATACGACTGTGCTTCGCACCCTGAAGGAAGGCCTGGACATGCGAAAAATTACATCACGATGGGTTCCGCATGACTTGACGGAAATGCAGAAATTGATGCGTTACGACAGTTCTCAGACGCCCTTGGAGCGTTATGAGCGCCAGGGAGAGGCTTTCTTACGCCGTATCGTAAAACTGAATGAGACATGGGCCACATCGTGCGAGCCAAAACTGAAACGCCAATGGGCCGCCCGGTGTGGCCGTGCGGTTCTAGGCGCTACAGTCTGGAACCGAGTGACCGCTACGGTCGCAGGTTCGAATCCTGCCTCGGGCATGGATGTGTGTCATGTCCTTAGGTTAGTTAGGTTTAATTAGTTCTAAGTTCTAGGCGACTGATGACCTCAGAAGTTAAGTCGCATAGTGCTCAGAGCCATTTGAAACGCCAATCCAACGAATGGCGTCATTATGGGTCGCCGCGAAGGTCGAATGTGAGTCAGAGCCCAGTATGGCGAAAGTTATGGTGATTCTCGTGTACGACTGTGATTGTGTTATCCTAACTCATTACGTTACTCCACAGCAAACAGCCAATGCACAGTATTACTGTTCGTTTTTGGACAATCACCTGCGACCAGCTTTGCAAAAGAAGCGGCGATACTTTCTGCGCAACCCACCCATCATTTTGCACTACAATGCGCGAGCGCAAACAGCGCAGGCTGTGGCTGCTCTGTTCGGTCGATGGGATTGGGATGTACTGTACTATTCACCATACTCCCCGGACTTAAGTACTTGTGACTTTCATTTGATTCCGAAAATGAAGGAATCACTTAGTGGCATTCGTTTCAGAACTGTTCCAGAGATTCGACAGGCAGTAGACCGCTCCATTCACACCATCAACAGAACAGCCTCTGTTGACGGTATACTACGCCTTCCACATCACTGGCAACGTGTTTTACACAACGCTGGTGATTACTTTGAAGGACAGTAACATGTGCAAACATGTAACTCTTTTGTATCGGCTGTGAATAAATAGTCGCCACTACTTAAGTTCCAACCCACGTATATTATATCGGTGAATTTGTTTTTGTTTTTTTTTCTTTGTATTACAGTTCCTATCTGAAACAGTGCACATCTTTACCGTGAAGGGGCTGTATGTGCAGTCTAGGGCAACCGTGTCGCCTATGATCACTGCAGTACTTAAGCTCCGTGTCACTATCAGAGTTCTGTTGCTTCAGGATGATTCAGACAGCAATAACTTACTGTCAGAGGCCCAGTATACTCACCCTAATGGAGCGGGGATGAGACAGGTGCAGACTGTAGCGAATGTAGCTTTGATTCAAAGTGATGTCTCTGGAATCTTTAACAGGTTATTGGTGACAGAAGAAGTTGAGGACCGTCCCAGAAGACGTCGTAGTAGAAAAACAACAGGTGTTTAGGACTATTAGCTGAGTATTACAGCAAGCAAAAACCCTCATCGCAGTGCTACATGTCTGTAGCGACAGTTTCAAACACGTAAAGAAGTGCAAGTGTCAGCGCAAAAGATACAAAGCTGGCTCCATGAGAAGGAATTATGTGCCAGAAGACCTCACAAGGCTTCTCCTATAAACCGGTTTCGGAGAGGGGCTCGTGTTGCTTGAGCACAAAACCACTCTTTATGGGTTAGGCAGCAGTGGGACGCACCGCTGTTTTCTGATGAGACCCATATCAGTCTCCACCCGGACAATACTGATATTTATGTGCAGAGGCAATGAGGATAACGTTTACGCTCCAACTGAGTCACAGACCACAACCCTTATGAAAGTAGTTCAGTCATGTTTTGTGATGGAATCGTGTTTGGCCACAGGGCACCTCTTGTGCCAGTACATGGGAGGATGACTAGTATGAAGTATCGGGATGACGTCCTTGAGTAGCGGAACAAAGCGGTTTCTGGGGCAGATACTTTCTCAAAGTGGCGACAGGGTTTCTCCCACCCCTCCTATGAACTTACAACCCACTCCAACCCTGGAAATGACGGGAAATTTGGGCAAGAAAAGGTCAACTGGGCTAACTCCACTAAACTCCCCGCCCCCTTCCCTCCACTTCTATGACATCACCCCTGCAAATTGCGGGAAATGATCAGTCTCTATCCAGCTTCTGGAAGAGGTTAGGTTAGGTTAGGTTAGGTTAGTGTACTTTATTTATTTTTTGTGGGGAACACTGTGCTAGGGAGGAAGGTAGGATACTTTATTTATTTATTTATTTGTACCTCAGCTGGGTCATCTCTAGTAACCTAACTCAGAGACACGTGTGTGTTCATGTCGACATGCAGGGACCGATTGGGCTAGTTCGCACTACATTCACCAGAGGGCTCTGTTGGCCTACCTCACCGCTGCCCCCACTGCTATGATGTCACTCACACCCCTTCACCACCCCTGCACTGGTAATGGCGAGGAATGGTCAGTCTCTGTCCAACTGCCAGAGAGGATAGTTAGGTAAGAGTACTTTATCTTTGGTCAGACAATGAAGTAAAGAAGATTGCTAATTACACATCCATATGCTTAGTGCTACACAACAAGTGCCTAAAATCGCAATGTGGTTCAAAATTGACGCTGTCACACAACTGGTGTTAACCTGCTGGAAGAGAAAAAAATTACACTATCACTCGAAACTAGTAGCAGGAGGACTGAAAATAAATACTAACTCTACGTAGGACACTCCCTTCACCTACAAGTCGAAATAAATTAAACGCTGAGTGGGCTGAGTTTATATTCCCAGAATGGGATTTTCACTCTGCAGTGGAGTGTGCACTGACATGAAACTTTGTGGCAGATTTATATCTGCTGCTGCAGTCAGAGGTATTGTTTTTGTCACTTTTTGAAGTTCTACATTGGGAAACCCACAGTGGTGTCTAAGCACAGGTGGGAAAATCAGAGCAATTATATATCAAAAGCTGATGACGTATTTTGAAACCCACAACAGATCATGAAAAACAAAGACACACACCAGATCAAATGAGTAAAAGACAATTCGAAGCACTAGCTGACAGACGAGAAAAATGGCAACATTTTTCGGTGAATTTTCGATTCCCTACACCTGCTGGTCTGGAGATGTTCTAGAGCCACTGCAGCAGTAGGGATAGCATTCCACCTGTCTCAGCCAGAGGAGACTGGTCTGCCCAGACTTGTCTCCGAACTCTTGAGCAAAGAAAACATCACGTCACTCTCTGATGTCACAGATGTGACTCTCTGACGTTGCGAAAACAGACATAATGTCGGTCGGTTATACAATGTTACTTATAATCCGTTTGATTGCAAAAATGTTTACTCACATGACCGGTTTCGGTTCCTCTAGAACCATCTTCAGATCTAAAACGACAATGATCCTAATTTACTATTTCACAAATGCAAACCTTTTTTATCCTATCCGATCAATATCAAATGTACCAGAACGTACGTAATTTCGGTTACATGAGTAATCCATACACACACAGCAACCTTCACATGCTGCGTCACATTAAATTGGTTGCAGAATGCACGTCATTTATGTTAATTATAAAACTATTACCGACAGGTGGGGTCTGGTACATTTGTTATATTACATATGCACATGTGAATAAACATTTTTGCAATCAAGAAGAATTATGAGTAACAACTCTCTGCCGTCATGGAACTTCCTGTGTATGGAACATCGTGATTGGTTCTTACTGAATACATCGACCAAATTGCTTCTGCTGGTATGAGAGCACTATCTGCCACTTTCTACAGATGTACAAAATTATGAGGGTTCCAGCACAAAACTATTTTTTGTAGAGATCGAAAAAAAAGCATACAGCTGTCGTATTCCACTGACAGTTAAAGCCTGCAAAAGCTGTCTACACATCATCAAAAATGAAAACTATTGCCAAAGACACATAGTCAATTGTACTGCTCTGCTAGTCTATATAACCACAAACGACTTTACCACCATGCCAATCCACTACATCACTTTAATAAACACAATTCATATCCTGCACCATAAAAAATCATCACTTCTGCATATAGCTATCGATCGCCAGGCACTCCTACTATACCGCAAAGAGACACAGATCCCAAAAACAGAGGAACATGCACCATATATATTCCCGGCGAGGTCAGTCCGTCATTCAACACTGCCCCCACACGCACTGGCCTCATTCGTGATTCGGGTGCGCTCTGCGACCAGCGACCACTCTCTGAACTGCCGTAGAAAGGCTGGGCTGGTTCCTCCGCACAAACGCATCCGCTAAAGGTAGTGTTACCAGTCTGGCCAGCTTGCTGTCGTGGTTCCGGCAACAACGAATTGCGACCATCTCCAGGCTCTGGGATTACAAGAATAATTGCTTTCTGAGCTCTGTTGAAGAGCATTTACCGATATCAGCTACAATATCTGATTTTACTCGCCAATAAACAAGGATACTTGTGACACTTTTGCGCTGAAATCATCGAGTAATATATGAAAAGTACCAGAATTTCATGTATTTTCATATGGTTTCCCAGAACATCATAAAGTTTACATGTGTATTTTCGATATCAACCACACAGCAGTATGCTACAGATCGCCTTCACTGTATAATTCTGAAGATAAAGAGTCGAAACTTAAGCGTGCGACGTCCTGCAAACCATTGACTAAACAGAAATTTATCTCGTTGTCGATGATTGTTATGTGAAAACTCGAAAATAGAGGAAAGTGGTTGAGCTGCAGCGGCTTCCGAGAGGACGTTCGTGTGATCCTACTGGCGCCACAGTGCGCGCGTTCCATCGACTCTGGCCTTCGTCGTATCGCCTTTGCTGGATTATGTGTTCCCTCTGGGCTTGTGTGGTGGTGAGTGGTGCTTCGGACGAGGAGTTGAATGGGTGTGCTTGACTACTTGGCGTCCTGGCAGTTGCAGCGAGTTAACATCGTTAACTGTTGGGCTATGGGGCCCGCGTTTTCCTGCAGTGTTGACCGTTGCTGCCGACAAGTTTGGAGGACGAGGAGTGGCTCTCGTCGTGTGCAGCTTGGTTATGAGGTGCATGAGCCAATTATGGTGTGCTACATAAGCCAAGATGCATTGAACAACGTATCAGCAGCCACGAGCAGCAGGGCAGTCCTGAAACTATTGACCCTCTTGGCATTAGTTTTAAATTATCTGCCGTGCGGGTAGCCGAATGGTCTAGGGTGCCTTGTCATGGTCCGTGCTGCTCCCCCCGTCAGAGGTTCGAGTCCTCCCTCGGGCATGGGTTTGTATGTCGCCCTTAGTGTAAGTTAGTTTAAGTTAGATTAAGTAGTGTGTAAGCTTAGGGACCGATGACCTCAGCAGTTTGGTCCCATAAGTCCTTACCACAAATTTCCAAATTTTTAAATTATCTATGAAGAGTGTTTAGTAAGTACTGTACTTAAAGGTTGTTAATCCTCTCCAGAGTGAGCTGGCCAAGGATCCATTTTTTTCTACCTTTAGGTGGCCTATTTGGGACTGTGTGTCTCAATCAGGAGGTTTCTGTAATTTGCAAGCTAGTATTTTCGTATGTTAATCATGATTTGTTATTATTAATTGACACTACTGATGGTAATTTCTGTTTATCATAGACCTCATGGCCCTTCCTGGGGCTAGTTATTGGATTTGGCCTGTAACTAAAGCTGTGTCTGCTCTTTCTAAAGGTATGCACGTGTGGGCCATGTGTGCGTGCCTGCTTGTATTTGCACACTCTTAGTCTGTGTTGAGGAGCCCTTCGGGTTGTACTTGTACAGTTCAACCAACCGTCTGCCAGTTGGTGCGTGTCCCAATTACAGTGCCTATTAGCCCCTAAGAGGCCCCGGTAAAGGTGTACCTTGACCTTTTAAATCTTGTTTGAATTGTTGTGAATTATTCTTTTAAATAATCTTGTACATTGCTTCTTGTTTTTCCTGGGAGGGTTAACTTGCAATGTTATGCGCGGGCCACTCCTGAAGTTTTAACAGTTGAATCTTTAATAGCCCTTTTAAGTATTGATGTGCACGTTAATTGTTATCGAACTTCTTTTGCTGTTTGTTATATGTTGACAGCCTTGCATCGGCACCGATTGACTCGCTGCAGTTCTGCCAGTCCGGAGCAGGGACGCATTTTCCTTCTGCTTCGGCGGTTCTCCTGTCGTCACACGAGGCCTAAGTGTTGGCAGCTCACATCCGATTCTGCGGATCTCCCGTTCCAGCCTCAAGTTGAGTAGTACGTTTTTATTCTTTTGGTATCGTGCCACGGCGGGGGTGTTGACGAATTGGGAAGTAATTGATTCAGTATTTCCGTTACTGTAAAGCCATTGTGGGCCTATAATGAAAGTCTGTGGATAAAATGATCTTTGTGTTTCTTGATTTCTTTAAACGGTTAAGGGTTTAAATGCTCATTGTCATTTTAATGGTGTTTTAGGGGTCAGATGGGCAACGGCCTTGCCGCAGTGGCTACACCGTTTCCCGTGAGATCACCGAAGTTAAGCGCTGTCGGGCGTGGCCGGCACTTGGATGGGTGACCATCCAGCCGCCATGTGCTGTTGCCATTTTTCGAGGTGCACTCAGCCTCGTGATGCCAATTGAGGAGCTACTCGACCGAATAGTAGAGGCTCCGGTCAAAGAAAACTGTCATAACGACAGGGAGAGCAGTGTGCTGACCACACGCCCCTCCTATCCGCATCCTCATCTGAGGATGACACGGCGGTCGGATGGTCCCGATGGGCCACTTGTGGCCTTAAGATGGAGTGCAGGGGTCCGATAGTTCAAGTACTTAACATGATTTACGTGGAACAGTCTTGTGGCCAGTCAGTGAAGTACTACTGTTGCTTCGGTCCTACATGTGGGTAGCGTTTGGAGAGCTTGACTATACCTTACCAAAATCAGAGCAGAATAACCATTGGAGATGTGTGCATCTTAATGTCTTTTATTTAATGTTTGTTGAATTTATTTAAGTCATGTTGTGTGATTAGCCCACAGTTGTAATTTTGTTGCGGGGACAGAGTGCCTCCGCAGGTTGTTAACTGTTTGTAACCGGGCCACGAATGTGTTGTACAGTTGACATTTTTGAGTCCTATTTGTAATTTTATTTACAATGCAAATGTCCTTACAGATTGTGAATGTAATTTAAAAATCTTAATGATTTGTTTGTATTTCGCAAGAATCTTGGTAATTGTCAGTTGGCTCATGACAGAATTGTTATTAAGCAAAAGTATTTGTCTGGGAGTTATAACGATATGTTTACGTAACGTGTATACATAAACATACAGTTAAAAAAGTCCCCGTTCGTAGTCGCTAATTATAACAATATGTTTACTTTTGTGCTGTAACATATAGCTATAATCAGCGGTGGATATATATTTGCGGACGCCGACCGTGTGCGGCTGTTTCTTGTTGGATCGTCTGATCAGTCGGAAGTTGCATTGCCGAGGACAGTAAATGCCTATCCAAAATATAATTATTTTTGGATAGCTCAACATGAATTTCCTAAGGAACCGTAGTTTATCATGCATTTACCAGTAGAATGGCGCGGAGAAAATATTTCGCCGCATGCAACTTCCGTCCGATTTCGACGAAAGAATTCGTAACTGTGAACTCTGTATTTGGCAGAAACATGAAGAAAATTAAATAACTTCATGAAGGAATGAGATGTAGATTCTATACTAAATAAATAGTCCATACACCAGTTCCATTTAACTCTGAATTTATGGCAATTAATAGATGAACTTACACTGCAATGAAGGATTTAACATGGATGCCGTTTTGACTGGCACTTCTCTTCTCGTAATGAAAATAATTCCTTTGACGTTTTCACATACACGTCGCACAATAAATCAACTGCACTTTTAGTATTGCACTTTTACTTTACACTAAAATAATATTATTTTTAACAATAATAATACGGCGGCAAGACATGGGCGCCCGACACAAGTTACAAGAGACAAGAGAAAAAAAAATGAGTAACTGTTCATCGAGAATATCTCGTACATGAAAAGAAGGTGTAAAAGTGTTCTTCTTCTGTCCGTTTTTCGTTCCGCGGTTTTCAAAGTCAATAACTCACAGCATCTCTGACGGCGCTTCGACAATAAACAAGTTACGTCACAGGTCGTTCACCTTTCACATTCTCGCAACATTATTTGCTAACTGTAGCTGTTGCCGAGCGACTGCTCGATTATTGAATGATTTAAAATGATAAGGCAGTCACATAATGTTTCAGAGTGATAAATGTCGCATCAAGTTGCGCCACCCTTTCTCGTGTTCTCCTTAAATTAATTTCGAACCTTGCTTTTGGTCTCAATCTGAAGTCACAGAGCATTGTCACGTTCCGTTTCGCAGGAGGGGGGGCGGGGGGGGGGGAGTTACAGTTGTCACCCTTCGACGTCGTTTGTCGTTCCTTTGAGTTACTGTGCAAATACATTTGTCATTTCTGGAAATATTAAGTTAATACTTTTTGTTGTTTCCATGAGGTCACTACCTATCATGGGTTCCAGGAGGTGCCCCGGGATTTCGCATCTTAAGAGGGAGTACCTACAGTATGCATTAAAGAATCGTGGCGTACCTACAGAAAGTAGCATCCCAGAACTGGCAGCCAGGTTGCGGGTGGCAGTGGACAGTCCACTAGCCTTTCTTAGGAGGGTAGGTTGGTGCCTTTCTTCCTAGTATTTTAGTCGCGTTGGATGACGTGCAACGGAATTTGTCTTTCCTACAGGGCAGGCATCTCATCCCACCTATAAGCAATCCTGTAGGATCCAGACGAACCTAGCGCATTGGAGGAATTGCTTAATGGATTTTAGTCATACTGAACAAGGATTCCGGGAAGCAAGGGGTTAAACACTCAATATAATTTTTCTGGGTTTGTGACCGCACTGTCAATATGTAAAACTACCAAAGTCGTTTTTGTTTACTGTAAACAAAAACACCCTGAAGAAGGTCATTTGCAACAGTGACCGAGAAGTCGGTAGTTTTACATATTGACAATGCGGTCGCAAATCCGGAAAAATTTTAATGACTGTGACAGTCTCCGAGAAAGCCAATGCTTATAAGGGGTTAAATCGTTACTTAATCAGGTAAGGGATTTGCGATAAGGGCGGCAACCCTGAGTTTGGAGAGTGAGGGAGCTGGATCGGAGCAGGAAGTTTTAAGTCGTAATCAGCTCCTTGATAATAAGCGGTCTGGCGCCGGAGATCTTGGTAGTTTGCCCTCTGATAACTTCACCAAATTTCCCAACTCTATTACGTGCTGCCTTACCGGTATATCTGAATTGTATATTGACGATTTGCATAAAGTACAAGTGCTCTGGCTGGTTGTCCGGTTTCAGTCTCATGCTGGTGTTCTGCGCATATCGCAAATTTTTAATGTCTTCTAATATTCCGCAGCTAAAAATCCAGAACATAAAAAATTTGCCGCCGAATCGTTTAATGTAGTTGCCCAATTTTCAAGAAATTGTCCATCAGTATACGTGAGAATACATTTAAACATGTATCATATCCTACTTTTTTCTTTTGTTGTATTCGACTCTAAAACGAACGACCCCTCATTCAGTGAACAAGCTTCACGAAAACGATACCATTTCTCTTTTAGGTCTCTGGGTGACATTAACTTCCCAGTCGTTTCACTTCTTGATAATCAGTCGTAGTGTGTCTGTTTTCGCTGCTCGGTGCTATTTTATACTAATTTTAGTAGTTTCGCATGTGTGCTAGATGCTTGGGCTCCTTTATCGAATGGTGATGAATTTACTCTTTTTCGAAAGAGAATAAAAATTCCGCCGTCTTCGTCATAAACTAACCAGAAAAACACAAAACCAGAATTAAGCAAGTTCTAACATAACCGCCACTATAAAGAAGAATATAAAAATTTCGGATTTTCGTAGGTAGGCGAGAAAGGCAGGCCTACACCGAAACTTTTGGTGTGTGGCCCAGGGTCGTCAAATGAGTCTATGGTACCAGGCAGGCTGAAAAAGCTTTTGGAATGAAACCACCACAACGTCTGTATACTTCCATTCAAGTACCTTCCGGTCCGCAGCTCGTGGTCGTGCGGTAGCGTTCTCGCTTCCCACGCCCGGGTTCCCGGGTTCGATTCCCGGCGGGGTCAGGGATTTTCTCTGCCTCGTGATGACTGGGTGTTGAGTGATGTCCTTAGGTTAGTTAGGTTTAAGTAGTTCTAAGTTCTAGGGGACTGATGACCATAGATGCTAAGCCCCATAGTGCTCAGAGCTATTTGAACCTTTTTTTTTTTTTTTAAGTAGTTTCCGACATCCTGGAAAAACTAATGACGCTGTCAAACAAATCCCTTTCGGCATCATTCAGAATTTCTGAAATACTTACAATTTCTAAGGAACATAAGCCCCATAACATCGACTAAGAGTTTATTTTATTGGCACTTACCGAAATTGTTGCTACTATGTGGCGTCAGGAAGCAGTCGAACAAACGTCAAAAGCACCTCTGTCCAATAATACAGTTCACCGACGCGTTATGGACATGTCAGTTGATATTCAAAGTAATGCTACAGGAAACTTAAACACGCAATTTCCTCTGCAGTTAGATGAAAACACTGATATTTCCAGAAAAGCTCATTGGGGTGTGGGTCATAAGGACACACCGAAATCACAGTAGTAATCCGTTTTAGTTGCCACACACTTCTTTATTCGGTCATAAAGCATTATCAAATCACAATCACAACAATAAAGGCGATTGCTTCATAAAGCCAGATCACTTGGATAAATGACGAACAAATTTCTTTAACTAGAACAAGACCCACAAAAACTTGAAAATTGAATTTAACTAGTTAAACTAACTTAGATAAGCTTCATTACTTAGATGGAACTAATATCCAGAGGATTCCTATCAGAACTCTAATTACTTCGAATCAGCTAAAGAATACATTAAGTGACAGAACACAGATCTTGTAAGATATGGCTAGCCAACTTTCCTACGTAAAACACTATTCCTAAAAGCTTTATTACAATAAAAGTCACTTCCACAACTAAGCAAGTGCTTTAATTTGACCAAACAAATTTTCAAGTTTACTTAACTCAGTTGATTAATCAACGATGTTGTTAAAATCACTACTACTAGAACATGACCACATGACAATAGCCCCTAAAATGAGGCCGCTTCAATACTGCGTGTGAATTAGTGATAGACGTGAGCACCCCAAAGGATTTTAATCAATACAAGAGATCCACGAGACAGCAAATGAAATAGAAATGTACTCAACTTTGCACTGCAATTGAACTTCAGACACCATAATATTCTGAGGCATGAGATACACAGTCTTGGCTAGAGAACAGGTGATCAATACTTTCAATGAAATCAGCCTCCGTGAGTTACTTGGCCAGTCACGGCCCCGTAAAATTTAACTAACCAATTCGCAAAAGGACTACTAAAATAATGTCCTAAAGTTAAAATGACAAGAATTAGCTCGGCACACATTTAAACGCCAAACTACAATAATGAACTACAAGTTAGAATGGAAGAAATATCGCGGCATGGCTTGGAACGCCAGACAGCGACTTACGCACTACTCGCTGCACTTCTAGCTACGTATTTAGCCATGCTTCATATCTGTTTGTTGGACGTAGCCACACTTCCTTAACTGCCGTCAAGTATCAAGTCACGACACCGAGTTGCGTGATAAGCAACTAGAACAATTCCAAATAGTTTTTAATACACTGGCATGTTCAGTTGAGATGCACGCAACCCACCGAAGAAACTCGACGACTTCAATTCATTCGGCCTGTGTAGCTTGTAGGAGACTCGAAGGAACTTGTCCTTCCAACCTCTAGAAAAACCGAGTCACCATGGGCAATGGATCGACGTCGCACGATTCAACACGCCGTAGCGGCTGGCCACGCTCCTTCGTCGCGCCGACTCTGCCTCTCCGCGTGCTGCCTACGTACACAGTCCCACGTCACTGCACCTCACACCGCGGATCCCCGTACAAGAGACCCAGCAGAACGCACGCGCTGCAGTTAAATGCCCGCCGCCAAAGATATGAAGAAGAGCAATCAACATCGAAGTCGACTCAAAGATGAAAATGTGAATCGATGGCAACTGGCGCCAGGAACGCACCAGCTCACTCATTTATTTTCTTTTATGAGATTTTACGCGGATCAAACATTATTAAGCAATAAGTGTTTGTCGAGAACTGCAAACACTACTGAAGCTTCTGTATTTGCTGTTGTTGAGTTTCTTTCGATGTAACGGACTGAAGTGGGTGGATTTCATTGCTATATGTACTGATGGCGCTGCAATGACAGGATCTTTCGAGCAGAATAGAAACACCTCAGTAACAGCTAATCATTGTTTTTTTACATAGACAAGCTTTAATGATGAATAATACGGATGAAAATCGTTTGCGTGGCGCCATTTAAACGGGAGGAGGAGGAGGATAATAGTGTTTAACGTCCCGTCGACAACGAGGTCATTAGAGACGGAGCGCAAGCTCTGGTGAGGGAAGGATGGGGAAGGAAATCGGCCGTGCCCTTTCAAAGGAACCATCCCGGCATTTGCCTGAAGCGATTTAGGGAAATCACGGAAAACCTAAATCAGGATGGCCGGAGACGGGATTGAACCGTCGTCCTCCCGAATGCGAGTCCAGTGTGCTAACCACTGCGCCCATTTAAACGGTAGTTTCAATAATCAACTATGTAAAAATTGGTTATGTAAAATCGCGAGTGTTTGAGATCCTCTGCAAATAAATGGTGCAGCGTTGTTATTACACATCCAAATCCGTTGGCTTTCGAAAGGAGAAATACCAGAGTTCTGTAACTTAAAAGACAAACGATTTTCAGCCGGCCGGAGTGGCCGTGCGGTTCTAGGCGCTAGTCTGGAGCCGAGCGACCGCTACGGTCGCAGGTTCGAATCCTGCCTCGGGCATGGATGTGTGTGATGTCCTTAGATTAGTTGCGTTTAATTAGTTCTAAGTTCTAGGCGACTGATGACCTCAGAAGTTAAGTCGCATAGTGCTCAGAGCCATTTGAACCAGTTTTGAACCTAACGATTTTCATGTTTTAAAACTATGTGATTACTGTCAATGTCTTAAAAACCCCGTTCGGTGCGCTAAGCTCGCGTAACTTTACGATTTATTCAATTAATATAATGCTTTGAATTAAAATGTGCTGGGACGATATGAAATGGTCTTGACATCAAGCGTGAAAATCAGCGCATTTCCAGAAAACTGGCCGGCCGATGTGGCCGAGCGGTTCTAGGCGCTTCGCTCCGGAACCGCGCTGCTGCTACGGTTGCAGGTTCGAATCTTGCCTCGGGCATGGATGTGTGTGATGTCCTTAGGTTAGTTAGGTTTAAGTAGTTCTAAGTCTAGGGGACTGACGACTCAGATGTTAAGTGCCATAGCGCTTCCAGCCATTTGAACCACAAACTCGCCCCTTGGGTCTCGGCAATAGGAGGGAACTATATAACTGCTGTTTGAGCTACTGACTTGAATACAGAAGCAAACAAATCAGATAAAGGAACACATAAAGGGGCACCTATCTGAATTCCAAGAAGGGCTGTCCAAATACTTTCTCTCGATGAAGACTACCGGCCGGCGGTTGTCGATTGCACTTGACGACGAAAACGTACCCAAAACGGAAAATGAGCAATTTATCGAAATATCATCGAATAAAGGCCTGAGAACGAATTAAAGAAAATGCTGCCGATGTTTATTGAATCCCATTCAAAAGTGAATGTCCGGATACTACGAATAAAGCAATATCTCATTTACTGCCCTTCTCAACGTCCAACTTCTGGGTGTTTGGATTCTCTATATTGAAGAGTATAAAATATGATTAAAGGTAAGGCTCCTTGATGTGGACGGTGAGATGGGATTGTTAGGAGTTCGTCCACGCATAGATGTTTTCCACGGAATACCAGTTCATGTTTAGCTAAGAACAGTGGTAGTTATGTCTTTGCAATGACTCTGGAGGTACTTTCATTTCTGTTAGGCTTACACTGTAAGCCGCTGAAGTCCTATCTTTTCCACTAGACAGTGGTTCTTTATGTATTAACAGAAGTAGGTTGGTTATTGCTGTGGGTTCTACAGAATATATTAAAGTTTGTAGATTTTCGTGGCCATTTTCACTCTGAATAAAATTCTTTTGTGTATTGCACTTAGACAGAAATAACTTTGCTGCCTATATTTTGACACGTCGAGAGACAGGGACCAGTCGCCAGGCAATCGCAATTGTTTCTCGAGGGCCTAGTGTAGCGCAGCTGTCTACATTCCAGCAACACTATACAGAGCCACTGCGGTCTGTCAATCGCAAAATTATTTTATTCCATTTCTGGGTTTCGTCCCAACAACCATTCAACAAAACCAACTGTCGACCATCCTAGCAGAGTTTTTCTGCTGGGTGATGAAATTGTTGTGATGGTAATGGTCCTTCCTACAAATCTTCCGTATTCAGGGTTGTCCTTGGACTGTTTAAAATATAAATTCATGGACGTGGATGGTTCTGTAGATGTAAAAAAGAGCTCTTGCTATTGACATACGGCATCCTAAAAGCCATGGATAGAGGTTGCTAGGAGCAAGTAGCATTTGCTAACTTTCGGAAAGATTTGATTCAGTACAACGGTTAAGGATGCATCTATAGAGTATAGGAAGATCTGGGTTGAAGGCTGTTTGTCATGTACTGCGTAGCGTGTAATCCTTGTCAGAAACATCCACGAACAGCAATTATTATAGAAGGGAAGACTACACATCGTTTAATTTATCAAATACTTGACAGACAATATAGTTGGAGTATCATAAAATTTTATATTGTTATCTGTTGCAGACACTGTAACGTGCAAAATATTTTTTATGAAAATTTGTGGTCTGTACGTCTTCTGAGTATCCCTCGCTCACATACAAGTAAACAGATGTAAATAGAATATGTGGCCCGTAACTGAAACTGCCACGATAATCTCTGAATTGGCAGCAGTTTCCGGACTAGTTTGCCATTCGGATCTCTGCGTGGGGACTGCCAAGGGGGGCGTGATCATGGCAAAAAGATTCCATGACCAACGAAATAACGTTCTACGAGTCGGGACGTAGAATGCTAGAAGTTTGGACATGGCAGGAAAACTAGAAAATCTGTAAAGGGAAATGCTAAAACTCAGTCGAATATAGTGGGCGTCAGTAACGTGAATAGGAAGAAAAGACAGTCTCTGGGAAGATGAGTGTAGGGTAATATCAACATCAGCAGACAATGGTATAAGGGAAGCAGAATTCGTTACGAATAGGAAGACAGAGAATGAGTTATTTAAACACTTCAGTGATAGGGTTCTACATCTACATCTACATTGATACTCCGCAAGCCACCCAACGGTGTGTGGCGGAGGGCACTTTACGTGCCACTGTCATTACCTCCCTTTCCTGTTCCAGTCGCGTATGGTTCGCGGGAAGAACGACTGTCTGAAAGCCTCCGTGCGCGCTCTAATCTCTCTAATTTTACATTCGTGATCTCCTCGGGAAGTATAAGTAGGGGGAAGCAATATATTCGATACCTCATCCAGAAACGCACCCTCTCGAAACCTGGCGAGCAAGCTACACCGCGATGCAGAGCGCCTCTCTTGCAGAGTCTGCCACTTGAGTTTATTAAACATCTCCGTAACGCTATCACGGTTACCAAATAACCCAGTGACGAAACGCGCCGCTCTTCTTTGGATCTTCTCTATCTCCTCCGTCAACCCGACCTGGTACGGATCCCACACTGATGAGCAATACTCAAGTATAGGTCGAACGAGTGTTTTGTAAGCCACCTCCTTTGTTGATGGACTACATTTTCTAAGCACTCTCCCAATGAATCTCAACCTGGTACCCGCCTTACCAACAATTAATTTTATATGATCATTCCACTTCAAATCGTTCCGCACGCATACTCCCAGATATTTTACAGAAGTAACTGCTACCAGTGTTTGTTCAGCTATCATATAATCATACAATAAAGGATCCTTCTTTCTATGTATTCGCAATACATTACATTTGTCTATGTTAAGGGTCAGTTGCCACTCCCTGCACCAAGTGCCTATCCGCTGCAGATCTTCCTGTATTTCGCTACAATTTTTTAATGCAGCAACTTCTCTGTATACTACAGCATCATCCGCGAAAAGCCGCATGGAACTTCCGACACTATCTACTAAGTCATTTATATATATTGTGAAAAGCAATGGTCCCATAACACTCCCCTGTGGGACGCCAGAGGTTACTTTAACGTCTGTAGACGTCTCTCCATTGATAACAACATGCTGTGTTCTGTTTGCTAAAAACTCTTCAATCCAGCCACACAGCTGGTCTGATATTCCGTAGGCTCTTACTTTGTTTATCAGGCGACAGTGCGGAACTGTATCGAACGCCTTCCGGAAGTCAAGAAAAATAGCATCTACCTGGGAGCCTGTATCTAATATTTTCTGGGTCTCATGAACAAATAAGGCGAGTTGGGTCTCACACGATCGCTGTTTCCGGAATCCATGTTGATTCCTACATAGTAGATTCTGGGTTTCCAGAAATGACATGATACGCGAGCAAAAAACATGTTCTAAAATTCTACAAGAGATCGACGTAAGAGATATAGGTCTATAGTTTTGCGCATCTGCTCGACGACCCTTCTTGAAGACTGGGACTATCTGTGCTCTTTTCCAATCATTTGGAACCCTCCGTTCCTCTAGAGAATTGCGGTACACGGCTGTTAGAAGGGGGGCAAGTTCTTTCGCGTACTCTGTGTAGAATCGAATTGGTATCCCGTCAGGTCCAGTGGACTTTCCTCTATTGAGTGATTCCAGTTGCTTTTCTATTCCTTGGACACTTATTTCGATGTCAGCCATTTTTTCGTTTGTGCGAGGATTTAGAGAAGGAACTGCAGTGCGGTCTTCCTCTGTGAAACAGCTTTGGAGAAAGGTGTTTAGTATTTCAGCTTTACGCGTGTCATCCTCTGTTTCAATGCCATCATCATCCCGTAGTGTCTGGATATGCTGTTTCGAGCCACTTACTGATTTAACGTAAGACCAGAACTTCCTAGGATTTTCTGTCAAGTCGGTACATAGAATTTTACTTTCGAATTCAATGAACGCTTCACGCATAGCCCTCCTTACGCTAACTTTGACATCGTTTAGCTTCAGTTTGTCTGAGAGGTTTTGGCTGCGTTTAAACTTGGAGTGGAGCTCTCTTTGCTTTCGCAGTAGTTTCCTAACTTTGTTGTTGTACCACGGTGGGTTTTTCCCGTCCCTCACAGTTTTACTCGGCACGTACCTGTCTAAAACGCATTTTACGATTGCCTTGAACTTTTTCCATAAACACTCAACATTGTCAGTGTCGGAACAGAAATTTTCGTTTTGATCTGTTAGGTAGTCTGAAATCTGCCTTCTATTACTCTTGCTAAACAGATAAACCTTCCTCCCTTTTTTTATATTCCTATTAACTTCCATATTCAGGGATGCTGCAACGGCCTTATGATCACTGATTCCCTGTTCTGTACATACAGATTCGAAAAGTTCGGGTCTGTTTGTTATCAGTAGGTCCAAGATGTTATCTCCACGAGTCGGTTCTCTGTTTAATTGCTCGAGGTAATTTTCGGATAGTGCACTCAGTATAATGTCACTCGATGCTCTGTCCCTACCACCCGTCCTAAACATCTGAGTGTCCCAGTCTATATCTGGTAAATTGTAATCTCCACCTAAGACTATAACATGCTGAGAAAATTTATGTGAAATGTATTCCAAATTTTCTCTCAGTTGTTCTGCCACTAATGCTGCTGAGTCGGGAGGTCGGTAAAAGGAGCCAATTATTAACCTAATTCGGTTGTTTAGTGTAACCTCCACCCATAATAATTCACAGGAACTATCCACTTCTACTTCACTACAGGATAAACTACTACTAACAGCGATGAACACTCCACCACCGGTTGCATGCAATCTATCTTTTCTAAACACCGTGTGTACCTTTGTAAAAATTTCGGCAGAATTTATCTCTGGCTTAAGCCAGCTTTCTGTACCTATAACGATTTCAGCTCCGGTGCTTTCTATCAGCGCTTGAAGTTCCGGTACTTTACCAACGCAGCTTCGACAGTTGACAATTACAATACCGATTGCTGCTTGGTCCCCGCATGTCCTGACTTTGCCCCGCACCCGTTGAGGCTGTTGCCCTTTCTGTACTTGCCCAAGGCCATCTAACCTAAAAAACCGCCCAGCCCACGCCACACAACCCCTGCTACCCGTGTAGCCGCTTGTTGCGTGTAGTGGACTCCTGACCTATCCAGCGGAACCCGAAACCCCACCACCCTATGGCGCAAGTCAAGGAATCTGCAGCCCACACGGTCGCAGAACCGTCTCAGCCTCTGATTCAGACCCTCCACTCGGCTCTGTACCAAAGGTCCGCAGTCAGTCCTGTCGACGATGCTGCAGATGGTGAGCTCTGCTTTCATCCCGCTAGCGAGACTGGCAGTCTTCACCAAATCAGATAGCCGCCGGAAGCCAGAGAGGATTTCCTCCGATCCATAGCGACACACATCATTGGTGCCGACATGAGCGACCACCTGCAGATGGGTGCACCCTGTACCCTTCATGGCATCCGGAAGGACCCTTTCCACATCTGGAATGACTCCCCCCGGTATGCACACGGAGTGCACATTGGTTTTCTTCCCCTCTCTTGCTGCCATTTCCCTAAGGGGCCCCATTACGCGCCTGACGTTGGAGCTCCCAACTACCAGTAAGCCCACCCTCTGCGACTGCCCGGATCTTGCAGACTGAGGGGCAACCTCTGGAACAGGACAAGCAGCCGTGTCAGGCCGAAGATCAGTATCAGCCTGAGACAGAGCCTGAAACCGGTTCGTCAGACAAACTGGAGAGGCTTTCCGTTCAGCCCTCCGGAATGTCTTTCGCCCCCTGCCACACCTTGAAACGACCTCCCACTCTACCACAGGTGAGGGATCAGCCTCAATGCGGGCAGTATCCCGGGCAACCACAGTCGTAGTCCGATCAGGGGATGCGTGGGACGAGCTGGCCGTCCCCGACAAACCCCCATCCCGACCCCCACAGTGATGCCCATTGGCAACAGCCTCAAGCTGTGTGACCGAAGCCAACACTGCCTGAAGCTGGGAGCGAAGGGATGCCAACTCAGCCTGCATCCGAACACAGCAGTTGCAGTCCCTATCCATGCTAAAAACTGTTTTGCTAAGAACGTCTGAACTAATCTACAGAGAGCGCAAACAAATCGACAAAATTTAAACGGTTATTAAAATACAAGATTGCCTAGTAAATGCAGTAATGCTGCTACTTGCGCACTGCTGACACTGCTCGGCGGCGGAAGGAGACTAAGCGAAATTACACTATTCAGGTACTAAAACACGATGCTACACTCTCAAATACTATAATACGCCCGAAATTTATGATTTAAACAATGCAAGAACCAAAAACACGCAAAGAAATTAAGAGTTAAACTATGTAACAAATGAGTGAGCTAGGAGTATACAACTTGCTGCTCAGCTGCTTATCCAACGGCGGCAGGGAGCAGGGGTTGTTCTCATCAGAATCGAAAGCAAACCAACACCAACAACAATAGTTAAGGTGTACATGCTGACATCGCAAAAATCAGAAGATGAAGAGATAGAGAAATTATGAGGATACTAAACGGATAGTTCAGTATGTAAAGGGCAATGAAAATCTAATAGTCATGGGGGACTGGAATGCGGTTTTAGGGAAAGGAGTAGAAGACAGTGTTACAGGAAAATATGGGCTTGGGACAAGGAATGAGAGGGGAGAAAGACTAATACAGTTCTGTATTACGTTTCGGCTAATAATAGCGATTAATCTGTTCGAAAACCACAAGTTGTGGAGATATACATGGAAAGGCCCGGTGATACGAGAATATTTCAGTTAGATTACGTCATGCCCAGACATAGATTGCGAAATCATATATTAGATTGTAACGCGTACCGAGGAGCAGGTATAAACTCATATCACAATACAGTAGTGATGAAGAGTAGGCTGAAGTTTAAGACATTAGACAGGAAGAATCTATACGCAAAGAAGTCGGATGCGGAAGTACTAAGGAATGAGGAGATACGTTTGAAGTTCTCTAAGGCTATAGATACGGCAATGAGGAATAGCTCAATAGGCATTACAGTTGAAGAGGAATGGACATCTCCAAAAAGGGCAATCACGGAAGTTGGGAAGAAGTACAAAGAAAGTAACTGCGAAGAAACAGCTGGTATCAGAAGAAATACTTCAGTTCATCGATTAAAGTACAAAAATGTTCAGGGAAATTCAGGAATACAAGTAGCTTAGAATGAAATAAATAGGAAGTGAAGCGAAACTAACACCAAATGGCTGCATGAAAAATGTAAAGGAATCGAAAAAAAAATATTGTCGGGAGGACTGACTCAGCATACAGAAAAGTGAAAATAACCTTTGGCGAATTAAAAAGTGAGGACGGTAACATTAAGAGTGGAATCGGGATTCTACTGTTGAATGCAGAGCAGAGAGCGTGTAGGTGCAAAGACTACACTGAGGGGCCTCTATGATTGGGAGGACGTATCTGGTGACGTGATAGATGGAACAAGAGCCGATAGCGAAGAGATAGGAGATCCATTATTAGAAACAGAATTTAGATTCGCTTTGGAATACTTAAATAAGACAAAAGGAATAGATAACATTCCATCGGAATTTCTAAAATAATTGAGGGAATTGGCAATTTTGGTGTATAGAATGTATGAGATTGGCTATGTAACATTAGACTTTCGGAGGAAAACAGCGTCCACACAATGCCAAAGATTGCAAGAGCTGACAAGTAAGTGAATTATCGTACAAACAGCTTAACAGCTTATGGTTCCATGTTGTTGACAAGAGTAATATACAGGAGAATATAAAAGAAAATTGAGGAGCTGTTAGATGATGATCAGTTTGGCTGGCGTTACGGTAGATAATGGAAGCAGGATTGAAGAAAAATTAAGATACGTTAATAAGGTTTGGCAACCTGGAAAAAGCGTTTGACAATATAAAAGGGTGCAAGATGTTCGAAATTCTGAGAAAAATAGGGGTAGCTGTAGGGGTAGACGGGTAATATACAATATGTACAAGAACGAAGAGGGAACAGTAAGTGTGGAAGACCAAGAACGAAGTGCTAGATTAAAAGGAATGTAAGATTTGTACGTAATCTTTCGCCCCTGCTGTTCAATCTGTACGTCCAAGAAGCAAAAACGGAAATCAAAGATACTTTCAAGAGTGGAATTAAAATTCAAGGTAAAAGGATATCTATCTAAGAATCGCCGATGATATTGCTATTCTCAGTGGGTAGTAGAAGAATTACAGGATCTGTTGAATGGAATGAACAATGTAACGGGTTGAGTTGAATCGAAGAAAGAGGAAAGTAATAAGAAGTGGCAGAAATGAGAACGAGAAACTTACCATCATAACTGGCGGTCGTGAACTAGATTAAATTAAGGAATTCTACTCCTTAGGCAGCAAAATAACGCATGATGAACGGAGCAAGGAAGGCATGATAAGCAGAATATCACTAGCAAAAAGGGAATTCCTGGCCAAGAGAAGTGTACCAGTATCAAACATAGGCCTTAATTTCAGGAAGAAATTTCTAGGTGAGTGCGCTTGGAACACGGCATTATATTGCAGTGAAACATGGACTGTGGTAAAACCGGAACTGAAGAGAATAGAAGCATCTGAGATGTGATGCTACAGAAGAACGTTGAAAATTAAGCTGATTGATTAGGTAAGGAACGACGAGGTTCTCCGCAGAATCGGTTAGGGAAGGAATATTTAGAGGAAAAAAAAAACGGCAAGAAGAAGGAGCACAAAGATAAAACACCTGTTAAGTCATTAAGACATTTCTTCCATGATGCTGTAAGTTGTAGAGGGTAAAAACTGTAGAGGAAGATAGAGATTGGGGTACATCCAGCAAATAATTGAGGACGTAGGCTGTAGTTGCTACTCCGAGATGAAAAGATTTTCATAGGAGAGGAATTCGTGGGGGGCGTACCAAACCAGTCAGAAGACAGATGACCACCAAAAAATGTGCAGTCTCGTACCTGGGTAAATTGATCCTTAACACCTCCGGGAAAAAGGGACTTTCTGCCCAGATTTTATTATCATCCCTTCGTGTGGAAGATTTTTTTTCCTTGCCTAGGACTGTATGTAGATTTCTATCAACTAAGAGACAGACTACCAGATACAATCGCACGGTTGGTTTTCGTGAAAGTAGGTAAAACTAGAGGTGATAAACTTTTTGTATTATTTCATTCTCTTGGTAGAGTGGTCTATTCGATCAATGACTCATTGCTGAGTAAAAGGTTTTCATCTAAATAGCAGATGAACTGGCAGCGAGAGACCCAATTTGGTGTGCCTAGCGATTTCCAATTGTGGCATTTGTCTTACAACTAAGGGAAACATCCAGAAAATCTTCCTCAGAACCGAGAAATGAGAACAATTTTTAATTTAATAGGGGCACAATATCTCCCAGACAGAAAAACTTTGTAGCATACTGTATGTGAAACTTTGTTCATGTGCACACAGAGTGAAGACGATGACTGTTTTCATACATGCGCTATTGTAGGATATTTGATCCAATTGTGAATTGAGAAACTTCTCCGTTCCTGCTTCGAACGACGTTGGCATTCATTGCCGGCGAAGGCTAATTGGAAACCCGATACGGCCCCCTAGCAGGAAATGAGGAAGCAGAATGGAAGCGTCCGTTAACTCAGGCGGCAAAGACGACTTAAAGTCTAATTGCTTGTCAGTGTTTCGCATGTCGTTTAGAGTGAAGCGCGGAAAGTTACTCGCTTCTTAATTGCAAAATCGTTTCATCCATCATAAGTGCAAAATTCTGGCATATTAATGCTCGTTAGTTGCAGTTAGTGTCTCACTGATCGAGAACACGAAAAGAAATATTGAAAAATGAATTTTATTTGTCAGTTTGCTTTCCCTTACACGCTTGCACCAACATGTCTTTTGGTAGCTTCAGTGAGAACACCGTAAATAACCATTACTCGTTACAAACTTAAACAGAGTATTACAAACGTTAAATAATAAAATACTGCAGGTGGTATTTTTGTGAATATTCTAAGGCGTCTAATTCTGTGGGCCATATTACTCTCTTAGAAAAACAAAAGTAATGTGAAAATGATAGCTTCACAAACAACTGGTTTGAATCCTACTTAACAAAGAGTTGTACTGAATAGTTCAAACAATGTTGGAAGGGGAGAAAATTTTAGTGACTGGGGAGACATCACATAGGGCGTACCACAAGGTTCAATTTTGGCTCCATGTCTACTCATTATATATGTGAATGACCCTCCATTTAACATTCATCATGCAGAATTGTTAGTTTTTTCAGAAGGTACTGGTGTTATAATAAATCCCATTAGAGAGAGAGAAAGTAACAGAAGATATTGTTAATAATGTTTTACAAAGAATTATTAAGTGATTCTCTGAAAAAGGACTATCCCTAAGAATTGAAAAAACACTATATTCAGGTCTGTTTAACAAATAATACCGCAACATTTGATGTAACACTGAACATGTAGCACAGAACAGAAGTCAGTAAATACGGAAGAATGCCCCAAATTTTTGGGTGTATATATTGATGAAAACTTGAGTTCAGGTACTTTTGCTCTTCGTATAATTGCTGGTTTTAGAAACAATCGAATCAAACTACTGATACAGATTTGCATGTTTTCATTCACTAATGTCTTATCAAACAATTTCCAGGGATAAGTCATCACTTACAAAGAATCGATTGCACAAAAGCGAGTACTGACGATATTACGTGTTGCTCACCCGCGGTCGTCATGTAGGTACCCGTGCATGAGTTAGCCGTTTTTAACTGCACTATTACAATACACACAGGATGCATTTTTTATCCTGAGAAAACGAAACATCTCAAAAACTATGCACCTGACTAAAAAACGGATAAATAAGGGTTCAATTAAAACATGCTACCCGCTCATCGGAATATCGACCTCCGTGGCCCACAACAAGGTGGTGGTTCCTATTATTTCCGTCATTCCTTCTTAAACATAAAGATTGAACAGATGTGTCGGAAGAATATATCCCATTTTTATTGTAGATTTGGGTTGTGCGGGAAAAAATACGTATCTCTGGTATGTCACACATTTGTCGTTGCGCGATAGATGGCGCTGTGATCGACAAATAACGGAATTGAGTTCCAAAAAGGCATTGCATAAAAAAACGGAAACCAAACGTGTTTAGCAATTTTGCAAAAAGCTTGTTTGAGATGTGTTCTCTCACCTCTCAGCAATGAGTACTTGTTTGTAACAACTATTTCACAATTGTTGTTGTTGTTGTTGTTGTTGTTACAGTCTTCAAAAAACGGTTCAAATAGCTCTAAGCACTATGGCACTTAACATCTGAGGTCATCAGTCCCCTAGACTTAGAACTACTTAAACCTAACTAACCTAAGGACATCACACACATCCCTGCCCTATGCAGGATTCGAATCTGCGACCGTAGCAGCAGCGGGTTTCCAGAATGAAGCGCCTAGAACCGCTCGGCCACATCGGTCGGCTATGGTCTTGTGTCCGAGGGCTAGTTTGATGCACCTCACCATGCTACTCTAACCTGAGCAGGCCTCTCCATCTCTGAATAACTACTGCAATCTACATCTTTCTGAATCTGCTTACTGTATTCATTTCTTGGTCTCCCTCTACCATCTTTACCACCCACTCTTCCCTCCACTGCTAAATTGGTAACCCTTTATTGTCTCGGAATGTGTTCTGTCAACTGATCCCTTATTTTGGTCAAGTTGTGCCACAAATTTCTCGTCTACCCAGTTCTATTCAGTAGCTCCTCATTAATTACGTAATCCACCCTTCTAACCTACAGCATTCTTCTGTAGTAAAACATTTCAAAAACTTCTGTCCTTTTTTATCTAAACTGCTCATCGTCTGTTTCACTTCCATACATGGCTACACTCGAGACAAATACCTTCAGGAAAGACTTCGTAATGCTTAAATCTATATTCGATGTTAGCAAATTTCTCTTTTTCAGAAATACTTTTCTTGCCATTGGCAGTCTACATTTTATATCCTCTCTACTTCGCCTACTGTCAGTTATTTTACCGCTCAAATAACAGCTCATCTTCTGCTTTAAGTGCCTCATTTCCTAATCTAATTCCTTCAGCACGGCTTGATTAATTAAACTACATTCCATTATTCTCGTTTTGCTTTTGTTGGTGTTCATCTTTTATCCTCCTTTCAAGACACTCTCAATTCCGTTCAGCTGCTCTTCAAAATCCTTTGCTGTCTCTGATAGAATTACAATGTCATCGGCAAACCTCAAAGTCTTTGTTTCTACTCCCTGAAATTTAATTCCTACTCCAATTTTTTTGTGTTTCCTTTTCTGCCTGCACAATTTACGTATTGAATAACATCGGGGACAGGCTACAATGCTGTCCCACTCCCTTCTCAACCCCTGCTCCCCTTTCAAGCCCGTCGACTTTAATAACAGTCGTCTGGTTTCTGTACAAGTTGTAAATAGCGTTTCGCTCCCTGTATTCTACCCCGGTTACCTTCAGGATTTCAAAGAAAGTATTCTAGTCAACATGTCAAAAGCTTTCTCTAAGTCCACAAATCTAGAAATGTAAGTTTGACTTTCCTTAACCTATCTTCTATGAGAAGTCGTTGGGTCAGTATTGCCCCACGTGCTCCTACATTTCTCCGGAATTCAAACTCATCTACACCTAGGACGGATTATACCAGTTTTTCTATTCTTCTGTAAAGAATTAGTGTTAGTATTTTGCAACCATGACATATTGATTGTTCAGTAATTTTCACACCTCTCAGCAACTGCTTTCTTTCGAATTGGAATTACTACATTATTCTCTAAATCTGATCGTATTTCGCCTGTCACATACATCTAGCACACTAGATGGAAAGGTTGTGTCATGGCTGACTCTCCCAAGGCTATCAGTACTTCTAACGGAATGTCATCTACTCCTGGGGCCTTGTTTCGACTCAGATCTTTCAGAATTTTGTCAAATTCTTCAGGCAGTACCATATTTCTCATCTCATCTTCATCTACGTCCACTTCCCTTTCTATAATATTGCTTTCAAGTTGATCTCACATGTATAGACCATCTATATACTTCTTCCACCTTTCAGCCTTCTCTTCTTTTGTTAGGACCGGGTTACCATCTGAGATATTGATATTCATACTGCTGCTTCTCTTGTCCCCAAAGGCCTCTTTAATTTTCCTGTAGGCAGTATCTATCTCTCCCCTAGTGAAATGTGCTTCTAAATTCTTACATTTGTCCTCTAGGCATTCATGCTTAGCAGTCTCGTACAACCTTTCAATCTGGTTTTGTAAACGTCTGCACTTCCTTCTTCCTGCTTCATTTCACTATTTTCTTCATTTTCTGCTTTCATCAATTGAATTCTGTAACTAGGCCTTCTCTTTTTACTTATTTGGTCATCTTCTTTCTTCACTATTTCATCACTCAAAGCTACCCATTCCTCTTCTACCGTATTCCGTTCCCATGTTCTAACCAACCTTTGCATAATTCCCCCTCTGAAGCTCTCAACAACCTCTGGTTCTTTTAATTTATCTGGGTCTCGTATTCTTATTATATTTAATGATTCTTAAACGAAGTGCCCTCCCCCCCATGAACCATGGACCTTGCCGTTGGTGGGGAGGCTTGCGTGCCTCAGCGATACAGATAGCCGTACCGTAGGTGCAACCACAACGGAGGGGTATCTGTTGAGAGGCCAGACAAACGTGTGGTTCCTGAAGAGGGGCAGCAGCCTTTTCAGTAGTTGCGAGGGCAACAGTCTGGATGATTGACTGATCTGGCCTTGTAACAATAACCAAAACGGCCTTGCTGTGCTGGTACTGCGAACGGCTGAAAGCAAGGGGAAACTACAGCCGTAATTTTTCCCGAGGGCATGCAGCTTTACTGTATGATTACATGATGATGGCGTCCTCTTGGGTAAAATATTCCGGAGGTAAAATAGTCCCCCATTCGGATCTCCGGGCGGGGACTACTCAAGAGGATGTCGTTATCAGGAGAAAGAAAACTGGCGTTCTACGGATCGGAGCGTGGAATGTCAGATCCCTTAATCGGGCAGGTAGGTTAGAAAATTTAAAAAGGGAAATGGATAGGTTGAAGTTAGATATAGTGGGAATTAGTGAAGTTCGGTGGCAGGAGGAACAAGACTTTTGGTCAGGTGACTACAGGGTTATAAACACAAAATCAAATAGGGGTCATGCAGGAGTAGGTTTAATAATGAATAGGAAAATAGGAATGCGGGTAAGCTACTACAAACAGCATAGTGAACGCATTATTGTGGCCAAGACAGATACGAAGCCCACGCCTACTACAGTAGTACAAGTTTATATGCCAACTAGCTCTGCAGATGACGAAGAAATTGAAGAAATGTATGATGAAATAAAAGAAATTATTCAGATTGTGAAAGGAGACGAAAATTTAATAGTCATGGGTGACTGGAATTCGAGTGTAGGAAAAGGGAGAGAAGGAAACATAGTAGGTGAATATGGATTGGGGGACAGAAATGAAAGAGGAAGCCGCCTGGTCGAATTTTGCACAGAGCACAACATAATCATAACTAACACTTGGTTTAAGAATCATGAAAGAAGGTTGTATACATGGAAGAACCCTGGAGATACTAAAAGGTATCAGATAGATTATATAATGGTAAGACAGAGATTTAGGAACCAGGTTTTAAATTGTAAGACATTTCCAGGGGCAGATGTGGACTCTGACCACAATCTATTGGTTATGACCTGTAGATTAAAACTGAAGAAACTGCAAAAAGGTGGGAATTTAAGGAGATGGGACCTGGATAAACTAAAAGAACCAGAGGTTGTACAGAGATTCAGGGAGAGCATAAGGGAGCAATTGACAGGAATGGGGGAAATAAATACAGTAGAAGAAGAATGGGTAGCTTTGAGGGATGAAGTAGTGAAGGCAGCAGAGGATCAAGTAGGTAAAAAGACGAGGGCTAGTAGAAATCCTTGGGTAACAGAAGAAATATTGAATTTAATTGATGAAAGGAGAAAATATAAAAATGCAGTAAGTGAAACAGGCAAAAAGGAATACAAACGTCTCAAAAATGAGATCGACAGGAAGTGCAAAATGGCTAAGCAGGGATGGCTAGAGGACGAATGTAAGGATGTAGAGGCCTATCTCACTAGGGGTAAGATAGATACCGCCTACAGGAAAATTAAAGAGACCTTTGGAGATACGAGAACGACTTGTATGAATATCAAGAGCTCAGATGGAAACCCAGTTCTAAGCAAAGAAGGGAAAGCAGAAAGGTGGAAGGAGTATATAGAGGGTCTATACAAGGGCGATGTACTTGAGGACAATATTATGGAAATAGAAGAGGATGTAGATGAAGATGAAATGGGAGATATGATACTGCGTGAAGAGTTTGACAGAGCACTGAAAGACCTGAGTCGAAACAAGGCCCCGGAGTAGACAATATTCCATTGGAACTACTGACGGCCGTGGGAGAGCCAGTCCTGACAAAACTCTACCATCTGGTGAGCAAGATGTATGAAACAGGCGAAATACCCTCAGACTTCAAGAAGAATATAATAATTCCAATCCCAAAGAAAGCAGGTGTTGACAGATGTGAAAATTACCGAACTATCAGCTTAATAAGTCACAGCTGCAAAATACTAACACGAATTCTTTACAGACGAATGGAAAAACTAGTAGAAGCCAACCTCGGGGAAGATCAGTTTGGATTCCGTAGAAACACTGGAACACGTGAGGCAATACTGACCTTACGACTTATCTTAGAAGAAAGATTAAGGAAAGGCAAACCTACGTTTCTAGCATTTGTAGACTTAGAGAAAGCTTTTGACAATGTTGACTGGAATACTCTCTTTCAAATTCTAAAGGTGGCAGGGGTAAAATACAGGGAGCGAAAGGCTATTTACAATTTGTACAGAAACCAGATGGCAGTTGTAAGAGTCGAGGGACATAAAAGGGAAGCAGTGGTTGGGAAGGGAGTAAGACAGGGTTGTAGCCTCTCCCCGATGTTGTTCAATCTGTATATTGAGCAAGCAGTAAAGGAAACGAAAGAAAAATTCGGAGTAGGTATTAAAATTCATGGAGAAGAAATAAAAACTTTGAGGTTCGCCGATGACATTGTAATTCTGTCAGAGACAGCAAAGGACTTGGAAGAGCAGTTGAATGGAATGGACAGTGTCTTGAAAGGAGGATATAAGATGAACATCAACAAAAGCAAAACAAGGATAATGGAATGTAGTCTAATTAATTCGGGTGATGCTGAGGGAATTAGATTAGGAAATGAGGCACTTAAAGTAGTAAAGGAGTTTTGCTATTTGGGGAGCAAAATAACTGATGATGGTCGAAGTAGAGAGGATATAAAATGTAGGCTGGCAATGGCAAGGAAAGCGTTTCTGAAGAAGAGAAATTTGTTAACATCCAGTATAGATTTAAGTGTCAGGAAGTCATTTCTGAAAGTATTCGTATGGAGTGTAGCCATGTATGGAAGTGAAACATGGACGATAAATAGTTTGGACAAGAAGAGAATAGAAGCTTTCGAAATGTGGTGCTACAGAAGAATGCTGAAGATTAGATGGGTAGATCACATAACTAATGAGGAAGTATTGAATAGGATTGGGGAGAAGAGAAGTTTGTGGCACAACTTGACCAGAAGAAGGGATCGGTTGGTAGGACATGTTCTGAGGCATCAAGGGATCACCAATTTAGTATTGGAGGGCAGCGTGGAGGGTAAAAATCGTAGAGGGAGACCAAGAGATGAATACACTAAGCAGATTCAGAAGGATGTAGGTTGCAGTAGGTACTGGGAGATGAAAAAGCTTGCACAGGATAGAGTAGCATGGAGAGCTGCATCAAACCAGTCTCAGGACTGAAGACCACAACAACAACAAACGAAGTGTAAGCGATGGTTAAATGATGCTCGGAATAAAATTTTATCAGGCGGCTTCTTCTTAGATTCGTTTCCCCCAGCCTGTATTCACCTACTGTTTTTCCTTCTCTTCGTTTTCCTACTAATTCCAGTCCCCCGTCACAATTAAATTTTTCCCTCCTTTAACTATCTCACCATATATTTCTCCAACTCTTCATCTGCGGAGCTAGTTGGTATGTAAACTTGTTCTGCAATCGTAGGTGTTGGTTTCTTGTCTATCTTGGCTACGGTAATGCGTTGACTATGCTATTCACAGTAACTTTTTCGCATTCCTATTTTCTTATTCATTATTAAATCTACTCCTGCATTACCCCTATTTGATTTTGTATTTATAAACCTGTATTCACCTGACTGGAAGTCCTGTTCCTCCTGACACCGAATTTCACTAATTCCCACTATATCTAACTTCAACCTGTCAATTTCTCTCTTCAAATTTTCTGATCGACCTGCGCGATTAAGAGATCTAACATTCCACACCCCAATGCGTAGAACGCCAGTTTTGTTTCTCCTAATAACATTGTCCTGAGTAGCCCCAGCCAGATATCCAGACGGAAGACTATTTTACCTCCGGAATATTTTATCCAAGAGGATGTCACCATCATTTAACCATACAGTAGCGCTGCACGTCCTGGAGAAAAATTGCGGCTGTAGTTTCCCCTCGCTTTCAGCCGTTCGCAGTACGAGCTCAGCAAGGCCGTTTTGGTAGATGTTGCAGGGCCAGATCAGTCAATCATCCAGATGTTGCTCCTGCAACTACTGGAAAGGCTGCTGCCCCTCTCCGGGAACGACACGCTTGTCTGGCCTCTCAACAGATATCCTTCCGCTGTTGCTGTACCTACGATACAGCTACCTGTATCGCTGAAGCACGCGAGCCACCCCACAGACGGCAGGTTCTGTGGTTCATGGGGTTCATGGGTTTCACTGTAAATACTCAAAAATGTTGCCGACCACTTCAATGCACTTATTCGCATATGGAATGATTCGACAAAACAAGCTTGTTTCCAATGTAATCTGTTGACATGGGTTGGTGATACGCTGAGTAATGTTGATACTTAATTATAAACCTGACTCTTCACGTAAACACAGAAGCAAAACTCGAAGTAAGATCTGATTATCTTGCAGGTCAAGACACTGGACCTCCTCTTCCGATCCACCGGCAATTGTACACGCGATATAATGCTACCCTTGCTGCTACAGAATAATGCTCTGGACAACCATCATGTTGATATCATACTGCTAATAACCAAGTACATGAAAAGTTCTACAAGAAATATTGTAAGTTCGTCCTCTGAGAATATACGACATTTATCACAATTTAAGGTGCCAAAGACGGAGAATGGAACAATAAGTTTCTCACCAATTTTTCCACTCCAAACATTCACATTCCACAGACGCTGATGTTCAGCTTTACATAACCAATAAAGGTTTTCCTTCTTCTAATAATGCATGTTGTGTCGATTAATCGCTATGTGCCTGGTGAAGTTGATTCGTCGGAGGACGATACTCGAGGAAAGAAATTGGGATCTCTCCCTATTTGCTGAGGCGACCACCCGCAAAATGTTACTCGGTTCTCGAACTCATCACCATGAAGTTTCTGATGGTGGGAAGTATGAAACGGATATTTTTCACGTTTCAAAATTAGGCAAACAGAAGTCTGACGAGTTCCCGATTCGCAACTTAATTGCCGAGGGCTAATGTCGGGGTTACAGTTCACTGGGACTAGTATCGCAGCTTCATTATTCACTCCAGCAACTGTTCTTCGAAGGTTCCTTTTTCGTGGTTGTATAGCTCCCCCGGTGGAGATGTGTCGAATAACTCGATAAAAAGAAGCGAGTGACCGTACTTTGTTTGGGAAAACGTTGAGCTCAAAGGGTTGCAGCGTTATTGGCATTCCTGCCACTTCCTTCATAAACGTAACTTGCTTCAGTTTTCTCGTCTATCGTAATATCCTATGTAATATTGTAGCTTATAGATTATGGTGGAGCCAGTGTCTCGATCAAGGTTCCTGTGGGCACCGCGAACGGCGCCAATAGGATGATCTGATGTATCAAGAACCTCAAAGCTACCGACCAATGAAGACCACCAACACAGTGTTGTAGGCGGCGGGCAACTGGGCACCCCTCTCCTAGTTCTAGAGTAGTGCCGTGTTGCTAGTTGCTGCCGAACGTTAGACCGGGCTGTTGATCGCTAGATCTACAGGAAAACATTCAGTGTACATAAATGCAGGCCCGTGTGCGGCCTCTGCTTACGGCTAGCCATGGCTGCCGAAAATTGTCAACATTGCAGCAGTTCTTCAGCAACAAAAAGATTAAAACATATTTATTTCAAATGAGCTTGTGTCAACTAATAGTTTGCTTGCCTTCCCAGATTCCTACGGTGGTGGATTCCTTTGGCCACCTTCCACCGATTTATCACTAGCAAAGAGGACATGGCACTTGTCTGGTTGGAACGTAACAGTTGCCGATTCGCGACGTAACAGCTTACATACTAAACAGTAACGCAGTCAGGGTCTTTTGTTTCCTTTATTCTTATTTTCCCCATTTATTGTTATTTCATCCCCTTTTGCGCTGTATGGGAGGAAATGGGTGGGGGTTGGGTGGGGATGAGTGCCTGTCAACTGTACAGGCAAGTAACAAGAAATCTAAATGAGATAGAAACCACTAAACAGAAAGGTGAGATATTTACAGTGAACTTAAAAATTTTTAATGGTGAGCCGCACGGGGTAGCCGTGCAATCTGAGGCGTCTTGTCACGATCTGGGCGGCTCCCACCGCGGGAGGTTCGAGTCCTCCGTCGGGCATGGGTGTGTGTGTGCCGCCCTTAGCGTAAGTTACTTTAAGTTAGATTGAGTAGTGCGTAAGCTTAGGGACCGACGACCTCAGCAGTTTGGTCCCATAAGCCCTTACCACAAACTTCCAAATTTTTTAAAGGTGAAAATAATATGGGGGTTGTATTATATAAGAGATATGACTTCCTTCGCTTTTAGTTAAAAACAGTACTAATAAAAGATGAAAACAGAACACAGTAAGAGTACATTTAAAGACATTTAAAACATGATGTTCGAGTATAATGACTTTTCTGGAGACTAGAAATCTACTGTGTAGGAATCAGCATGGGTTTCGAAAAAGACGATCATGTGAAACCCAGCTCGCGCTATTCGTCCACGAGATTCACAGGGCCATAGACACGGGTTCACAGGTAGATGCCGTGATTCTTGACTTCCGCAAGGCGTTTGATGCTGTTCCTCACAGTCGTTTAATGAACGAAGTAAGAGCATATGGACAATCAGACCAATTGTGTGATTGGATTGAAGAGTTCCTAGATAACAGAACGCAGCATGTCATTCTCAATGGAGAGAAGTCTTCTGAAGTAAGAGTGATTTCAGGTGTGCCGCAGGGGAGTGTCATAGGACCGTTGCTATTCACAATATATATAAATGGCCTTGTGGATAACATCGGAAGTTCACTGAGGCTTTTTGCGGAGGCTGCTGTAGTATATCGAGAGGTTGTAACAATGGAAAAGTCTACTGAAATGCAGGAGGATCTGCAGCGAATTGACGCTTGGAGCAGGGAATGGCAATTGAATCTCAGTGTAGACAAGTGTAATGTGCTGCGAATACATAGAAAGAAAGATCCTGTATCATTTAGCTACAACATAGCAGGTCAGCAACTGGAAGCAGTTAATTCCATAAATTATCTGGGAGTAGGCATTAGGGGTGATTTAAAATCGAATGACCATATAAAATTAATCGTCGGTAAAGCAGATGCCAGACTGAGATTCATTGGAAGAATCCTAAGAAAATGCAGTCCGAAAACGAATGAAATAGTTTACAGTACACTTGTTCGCCCACTGCTTGAATACTGCTCACCGGTGTGGGATCCGTATCAGATAGGGTTGATAGAAGAGATAGAGAAGATCCAACGGAGAGCAGCGCGCTTCTTTACAGGATCATTCAGTAATCGCGAAAGCGTTACAGAGATGATAGATAAACTGCAGTGGAAGACTGCAGGAGAGACGCTCAGTAGGTCGGTATGGGCTTTTGTTGAAGTTTCGAGAACATACCTTAACCGAGGAGTCAAGCAGTAGATTGCTCCCTCCTACGTATATCTCGCGAAGAGACCATGAGGATATAATCAGAGAGAGTAGAACCTACACAGAGGCATACCGACAATTTCTTTCCACGAACAGTAAGAGACTGGAATATAAGGGAGAACGATAGAGGTACTCAAGGTACCCTTCGCCACACACCGTCAGGTGGCTTGCGGAGTATGGAAGTAGATGTTAATGTAAATGCAGAACGCTGATGTTAAAAAAGAAGCACTTCTCTGGCTCAAAAGCGGGAAGGACCCGCCCCATGATAGTTTGTTGTTGAAGGGGAAAAGGCTGTCGGTAAGGAAGCTAGAAGGAAGGAGCATTTACTGTGAAATAGGTGTTACAAAAAGGCACCCCGATGACAAGAGGTTGGAGGACATACCGCAAACGAGCATGCAGTTGATGAGAGGTCACACCTCACAATACCTTTTTTCACAATTTCTGGATGCGTCTGGTTTCCTTTTTTTGATCTAATGCGTATTTCTCGAGATAATACAGTTTCGGAACTCAATTTGTTTATTTGTCAATTACTGTTAGTCGATCACAGGGCCATCTGTCGCTCAACGACAAAAGTGTTCCATACAAATGTTACGTAATCTTTCCCGCAGAATCCTAATCTACAATAAAAATGGGATGTTACTCCTTAAGATTTCAACGTTCACCTCTGCCCCACCCCCGGGGATAGCTCAGGCAGTTAAGCAATCGTATCACCGGATAGCATTTTTAAAAACATTGCACTATTTTTCCGTTTTTCTTTTCAATCCGGTCCTTAGTTTTTGAGATTTTTTGTTGTCTCAAGAATGCAAACTCTCCCTGCATAAATATATCAAAAAACACTACTGAAAAAACTCTGAAATTTTGTCCGTGGAGTTCGGGTTTAAGCTGTATAGTAGTGAATAAAGGTCTTTTTTAGCAAAGTACCATGTTTCGCATTACGCCAGAACTACTTAGTAGACGAGAATCTATAAATCTAACTGGCCTTAGCAGCTTATTGCCGGAAGGACACGCGGGACGTAAGAGCCCATCGAAAATGCGTTGGATATAAGAGGTCGTAAAGATGCGGAGACGTCATGGAGATAAGAATGCTTTCTCCATATCTTGTCTTAAGTTTTACTGCCCACAGTCCACTATAAAACACACGGGCCAGTATTCTGCAAACTGCGATCCGATATAGTGATAGGAATAAAGGTAAATAGAAGCACTGATACTATCAAATTTCGGTTTCTCACAAACGGAAGTTGCAAGCCGATAGATGCTAATAATTCTTTTTCTGATCGTCGATGTTATCAATATTGATAAATTAATGAACTGCTCATCCACATGGCAAGTACTGGAAGATGGAGATGAATCATTTAAAGAAGACTCACAGAATGTGTGTTTCTACATGTAGACGTGCGCTGCGTTAACAAAAATTCCGAAGTTGCAACAGAGGCAAACAGACTTCCGTAAAGGGAGTACTGTTACTCCGATCGAGCATTATTCCCGCTCTGTAGGAGCTTCAGTAAGATTCGGATGCAGCTGACACCCATTTACCTTTCGTTGAACTTCGATTTTAACATTTCCTCACGTTCGTAACTGATAGCACAATATATTCATCCAACCCATTATTTATTATCATCATTTTTAGCCACGTAAAGAACATTATCATCGTGTGTTTTCTTATCAGTGGTTACAAACGAGAAATTTTGAACATTGCCGACTATCACATTTTGACAACGCCGGTTCGTAGGAATTCTTGGTATTTACTATCTTTACTTTTATTTAACAGCGCATTTGCATGAAACAGTCTTTTTTAACATTTCGAATGACTAAAATTCTGCTGCTGTGATTTCCATCTCAAGCTAAGAATGACAACAGGAGCGATCTAAGCTCCAACCGGTTTACTTCTTCTGGATTCTGCCGCTCAGAATCTAATCCTCTGAAAAAGGCTATTCGGAAATTGCAAATCGCTAAAGCCTTTACCAAGGCCAACTTTGGTCCGATCATCCCATTGTTTTACTAGATCTGGTCCTTTTGAAGATGGTATATGGTCTGTTTGCTTTGAACTGTTCTATCCAGAAAATTAGAAATGAGTCCATATTTTAACATGGACTACGAACCGAGATGCACCTCGCGTTTTTCACAGTGGCAAATCATTGCCACGGCCGACAGAAGCAGCAAGTAAAAGACGCCGGACCTTCCGATATGAAGTGTTTCGTCCGCACAACCACTGCGCAAAACGAGGTAGCAACAAAGTAATTACAGTAAAGTACAGTTAATGGTGAAAACACTGTCATTCAAAATTTGTTTCTTGTTTTTATTTTGTAGATATTTCTGTATTTCAGAATTGATCTTTCTTGACGTACCGACACGATTATTTGATAGTCTTGTTATTCCTACACTGACTTTAAATTCTTGATTGCTATGTAGTAACGAAGAGCAATGATGACTCGTTCTTACCTCAACAGCTAAAACATCACAAATGGCTTTCTGGAAATCAGGACCCAAACGCGGATGCAGTTACCTAAATTTTCTACTGTGCGTTAATCAAATATTGATAGATAAGTAGGCGTAGTTCATAGGAATGTTTACGTTTCTAACAACATCACCTGATATGAAGACGAGTAAGCAAACCAAGAGATCATCTTCACGTGATGTTATAATGATTGTGAAGAAAAAGTAAAATAAGAAGTTCCTACCCAACCTCAGATCCTCTTCACAAGAGTAGCATACCACACTCAAACACTCCGTATCAACGTTCCGCAACAACGTTTAAGCTTTTATTGAATGCAATTCTGATGATATTAAATGTGATCTTCCCAATAAATAAAATAAAGAAAGAAACTTAGCATTACTGGAAATTCTGGATATCAGTAAACATTCATCACAGAATCCTCACTTGTCCTGTATGAGCAATATATATTTCCATTATTCACTCTTCCTAACTAGCAGCAGCCAGATAACACTGTTCTCGTCATAAAATTCTATGCTTGTAAATTGTGTAATTGTTTACCACTCACCATACTCCACGTCGCATCGTCTCCTTTTCTTCTGTCCCCACTGCCTCCCTTTTTCCTGTTCATCACATTCACCAACCTCAGTATTTTTGTCCATGTACCATATCAGTCTGCGCTAATACTCATTTGGTGCAGTGTTTTGGCCTTTAGAAAAAAATTAGAAAGAAATAAATAATCTGATATTACAGTCTAACGTCCCATCGACATCGAAGTCATCACACCCTTTGAGTAGAATGTGATATGAAGTTTATTTGAACACACGTTCTTTGTGTTTATTATGTGTGAGACATTTACAAGTTTGTGTATAGTTTGAAGGTTCAAATGGCTCTGAGCATTATGGGACTCAACTGCTGAGGTCATTAGTCCCCTAGAACTTAGAACTAGTTAAACCTAACTAACCTAAGGACATCACAAATATCCATGCCCAAGGCAGGATTCGAACCTGCGACCGTAGCGGTCTTGCGGTTCCAGACTGCAGCGCCTTTAACCGCACGGCCACTTCGGCCGGCTAGTTTGAAGGCTTTAAGTAATACCCTTCTAACTTGTGGATACAATGTGTCTACTTCAGTCAGTCAGTGGGTTTAGGTACTTTTACCGATATCCTTGAGATTCTAAAACATTCAGCATATCATTACATAACATTTCTCGTTTTGTACCCATGTCAAACAGAAGCGCTGCGCAACGTGTTTTTTGTATGGATGCATAACCTCCAAATCATTATATTTCTTTGGAAATAGTCTTTGTTTAGCTACGTTGACAGCATTTTAAATCCAAAATCTGATAATGTCCTAGAGAGCCTAGAAAACCGGTTCAAATTAAATATAGAAGTAAATACTATTGGGGACCATTAATACTGCGTGTTTCTGGTTTTAATATGTCTATGATCCTCCAAGTACCAACGAAACATACCATGAATACTGAACGGTAATTATATCTATATCCTAGCTGCAAGTATGGCGTGTTCTCTAGGAGATAGTTCCTGATCGGAGGCAGATGACCTTGTTCCTTATAAGGATTTGGAAGACACGGTTGTGATATTCTCCACCTGTATGGCATTCGTCCACCAGAGTAGCTAAATGGCGACTGCATACAGAACTAGTATCGACCAACAGCACCTCTTAGACTTCAGTGCCTCATCTCTGTAGACCTGAACGACAACAGACTACAGGCTAAGGACGTGAGGCGCCAGTCCTCCATCTTGTCTTCATGCTGGTCTTTTTGCACGATGTTCCTGTGATAGTACTGACCACAGCTTTTCCTCGACACCGGTGTGAGACGAGAATCATTCTGCAAACTGAAACTAATGCATTTGTAAAGACAATATTCTCTTATTGTATTTTAATCGCATCCAGGTTTTGCAGATTACATACTGCCGAACATCGGTAATGGATCAGTTCTCTGAGATCCAGTACAGCATATGTCAGGAACTTTCAACTCCTGAGGCATTTGTTAAGCCGGCCGCGGTGGCCGTGCGGTTCTGGCGCTGCAGTCCGGGACCGCGGGACTGCTACGGTCGCAGGTTCGAATCCTGCCTCGGCCATGGGTGTGTGTGATGTCCTTAGGTTAGTTAGGTTTAAGTAGTTCTAAGTTCTCGGGGACTTATGACCTAAGATGTTGAGTCCCATAGTGCTCAGAGCCAGCATTTGTTAAATGTGCAGGTAACTGTCTTCCGGAAACGGTTGGCGTCTGTTTCGCAGTTTTGTCCCTGTTTCTATTAAGCTGCCAATTGTATTCACTTGGTCGATCCTGTGCCGGCGACGACGAACATTTCGTGTGACTGACGAGTTGTGAAACGAGCGTTCAGTGGCGCTTGTTGAGACGTCTGACGAGCTACCAGGCTTCGAAGATTATAATCTGCAAACAGGGCCCAAATACCGTGAACAGTCCGCATGGACCGAACCAAGAGGGCCACGCTCAGTCCTAGGGACAAATCGTTAGGACTTAACCTTCAGATTGCCTCCAATGAGCCCTACCAGTTGCATATATTGCGCCTGTCGCGAGAAAGAACCAAAATTAACTTGGCATACCAGGAAGCTGGTATCGTTGGTTCTGATGAGGGCCATAATTTTTAACAGCGCATCTAGCGTTCTCAGTTAGACCTGCAGAGCAGTTTTCATCCTGTTTGTGTCGCACACACTGACTGTATATTGCAGCGATTCACATTGTAACACAACAAAATAGTGCCTAATAAATTTTTCGCGTAATTATTTCTGTAACCATAATGTAATGTGATGTAATTTCTGTGATAAGTATCTTTTATTATTTTATTAATGTTGTCATATAGTTAAATGTTAAAGAAGTACACTACTGGCCATTAAAATTGCTACACCACGAAGATAACGTGCTACAGACGCGAAATTTAACCGACAGGGAGGAAGATTCTGTGATATGCAAATGATTAGCTTTTCAGAGCATTCATGCAAGGTTGGCGCCGGTGGCGACACCTACAACGTGCTGACATGAGGAAAGTTTCCAACCGATTTCTCATACACAAACAGCAGTTGACCGGCGTTGCCTGGTGAAACGTTGTTGTGATGCCTCGTGTAAGGAGGAGAAATGCGTACCATCACGTTTCCGACTTTGATAAAGGTCGGATTGTAGCCTATCGCGATTGCGGTTTATCGTATCGCGACATTGCTGCCCGCGTTGTTCGAAATCCCATGACTGTTAGCAGAATATGGAATCGGTGGGTTCAGGAGGGTAATAGGGAACGCCGTGCTGGATCCCAACGGACTCGTATCACTAGCAGTCGAGATGACAGGCATGTTATCCGCATGGCTATAACGGATCGTGCAGCCACGTCTCGATCCCTGAGTCAACACATGGGGACATTTGCAAGACAACAACCATCTGCACGAACAGTTCGACGACGTTTGCAGCAGCATGGACTATCAGCTCGGAGACCATGGCTGCGGTTACCCTTGACGCTGCATCACAGACAGGGGCGCCTGCGATGGTGTACTCAACGACGAACCTTGGTTCACGAATGGCAAAACGTCATTTTTTCGGATGATTCCAGGTTCCGTTTACAGCATCATGATGGTCGCATGCGCCAAACGGCGACGCGGTGAACGCACATTGGAAGCGTGTATTCGTCACCGCCATACTGGCGTATCACCCGGCGTGATGGCATGGGGTCCCATTGGTTACACGTCCGCTTGTTCGCATTCACGGCACTTTGAACAGTGGACGTTACATTTCAGATGTTTTACGACCTGTGGCTCTACCCTTCATTAGATCCCTGCGAAACCCTACATTTCAGCAGGATAATGCACGACCGCATGTTGCAGGTCCTGTACAGACCTTTCTGGATACAGAAAATGTTCGACTTCTGCCCTGGCCAGCACATTCTCCAGATCTCTCACCACTTGAAAACGTCTGGTCAATGGTGGCCGAGCAACTGGCTCGTCACAATACGCCAGTCACTACTCTTGATGAACTGTGGTATCGTGTTGAGGATGCATGGGCAGCTGCACCTGTACAAGCCATCCATGTTCTGTTTGACTCAATACCCAGGCGTATCAAGGCCGTTATTACGGCCAGAGGTGGTTGTTCTGGGTACTTATTTCGCAGGATCTATGCACCCAAATTACGTGAAAATGTAATCACGTGTCAGTTCTAGTATAATATATTTGTCCAACGAATACCCTTTTATCATCTACATTTCTTCTTGGTGGAGCAATTTTAATGGCCAGTAGTGTAATTCAAACAAGTTAATGAAAAAGAGTACTGTAATTATGATGTAATAGAAACGCTGACCTAGTCAGCTAAGTTCGCTAATGTATAGAGCCAAAGAACACAAGCGAAGTAAGGAGAATTGGCGCTGGGAGCGTATGGTCGCAGTCGGGCAGAAGTAGTCGGCAGAGAGAGTTGCTATCGACAAGTGGTCTAGTATAAACACAGTGTGCGGGAAAGTACGGAATAAACTTCACCATTTTTAATACGAGGGTTGGAACTTTAATAGTGGCAACTATTTATTTACAGTTCGTACAAAATAGATACGTGTTTCAAAGTTTTACTGACCTTCAAACTAGTCACCAGCATTGTGTATCAGCAGTTGCCAGCGATGTGGAAGTCGTAGGATATTCTTTTCAGTGCCGGTTATGTTGAAATTTTCGAGCGGCGCCCGTCTATTGCCCTACGAATTTCTGGCAGTTCTGAAGCGAATGCCCTGAAGTGTTTCCTTCAGTTTGGAAATAGAGCTGAACTCTCGATGACTTAAGTCAGTGGGTGGTATAGCACTTAGCAGTCCCATGCTGTTCATTTTTGGAACACAACCTACGACCAGCTTAGAGACAGAAGTGATGACACTTTCTGCAGGACCTGACCATCATTTTGCAGGGCAATGCTCAAGCACGTAAGGTGCAAGCTGTTACCGATTTGTTTGACAGATGGAGCTGCTAAGTGCTATACCACCCACTACGCTCCCATGACTTAAGCCCTCGTGAGTTCAACTCGATTTCTAAACTGAAGAAAACATTTCACAGCATTCACCTCAGAAAACTGCTACAAATTTGTTCGGCAATAGACCGCGCCGCTCAAACTGTCAACACAACTGACACTGCTAAGAGTATCCTACGACTTCCATATCGCTGGCAACGGGCTATACGCAATGCTGGTGACTAATTTGAAGGTCAGCAAAACTTTGAACCACGTATCTATTTTGTACGAGATGTAAATAAATAGTTGCCACTATTAAAGTTCCAACCCTCGTATACAGGAAGGTGTATAATCTGATTGTATATGAGCACAGCATATTGTTATTAAGAGAAATTAATATTCAAGAAGCGTACTGTGTGCCCAAACTTTTTATATGGAGTGAAGATAAATAAGACTCCGTTGCTATACATTGTCGACGAATAATGCTTTACAACGCACCATCAGCAACTCATCAAAGTAGGATCCGAACAGTTCCATCTTTAGACTGTACAAGTCTAGCGAGCACAGTAGTTTTTCTTAAGTAAGAGTATTTAGTGAACAACTGCAGTAGTGTAAATGAAATTAATAACAATCGTTTATCTAATAATTTATGGTCATATCGTATCACCATTATCAACTCAGAGAGTACTAACAGTGAAATAATAACAGAGTGTTGAAAGTTATGAGCTCAATTAATTTCTGTAATTAAGATAGTGTAAATACAAAACCCAGAACTATCAAAAACCTGCACTTAACAGCACTGGACTTTGTTGCCTGTTGGAACAACTAGTAAAAGAATAACGAATAACATTAAAAGACTAAAAGCATAATTTAAATGAATGTTGACAAAATATTACTTCAGAATAATACATCTCATGTTTTTTGTGTACATCCCAAACTCTGTTCACATTTGCAAATAAGCGAACAGTTTTGCAAGCAATTAACTTTTACGTGCCTATGTTTCGTACAATTTTTTTCTGGTTTCTGATTAACTTTAATTCATGGTATCTGGTGTGTTTTTCCATCTGATGCGAGTCAGTGCCTTGGTTCCATTCTCACTTGATTAAAACTCAGTGAGTTGTCCGCGATTACAGTCCGTAAATAATTAACAATAATACAGTAATTTTTGCTCTCACACGGTGGACGACTGTTGTTCGGTAATTTGCAATCTAAAATTACAACAGATTCAATTTATTAACTTCATATTTCACTAACTATTTGTTATTTTTGCCTTTTTTGTCAAAATTTCTTTAAACTGTTAGCGTGCGAAAGTAGTCGCGCAGTAACTATTCGGTCAAAAACGTATCTGTACTTAACAGGATTTTCTTTATTCTTCGAAACAGATGCATTTTGCAAACAACAGGTAATATTCAGATTCACGTGCCATTTAAAAATCCTAATTAAGCGGAAATGTATGTCTGTTATAACGTCTCCATTATCTTTGCAACATTTGTTTTTATTCACTACACCATTAACTTACCGACTGTTAAGTTTTGCCTTCTGTACATTCTTCATTTTATTGTGGAGTGTGTTGCTCCGTACGCGACACATACACTGTCCAGTCACATTAATGTGACCACCTGTCAAAAGCCTGACTAAAGCAGTGTGGAGCGCTGGGAGAAGCGCAGGAAGAGTCATCTTCTGGAAGGCAACGGCAGGGATGAAGAGCCATGCAGACTCCAAAAAATGTTTCAAATCGCTCTAAGCACTATGGGACATAACATCTGAGGTCATCAGTCCCCTCGACTTAGAAGTACTTAAATCTAACTAACCTAAGGACATCACACACACCCATGCCCCAGGCAGGATTCGAACCTGCTACCTTAGCAGCAGCGCGGTTCCGGACTAAAGCGCCTAGAACCGCTCGGCCACAAGGCCGGCTGCAGACTCCAGTGTCGCGGCCAGCTGCGATAGGTTACTCGATTGAGAATCCATGGCGAATATAGGCCGAAAGAGGTGGCTCCGTAGGTTCACGATAGCGTTTGAAACCGGGGAGTTCGGTGGCCAGGGGAGTAAGGTAATGTCACTCTGGTGCTGCTCAGAACACGCATGTTCACTGAGAGCCGTGTGACACGTTGCAGTGTCCTGCTGGTAGAAGCCATCATGCCGAGGAAAAACAAATTGCATGTAGGGGTGGATATGGTCCCCAGGGATAGATGCATACTTGCGTTGATCTATTGAGCCCTCCAGAATGACTATATGACACAGGCAGTGCCCCAATACCATTTTCCAGACCATTATAGTTCCTCCTCCGCCATGGACCCTTACAGCAAGTATGGCTGGGTGTTTGCTTTCAGACTTTGCACGATGTACATTCCAACGACCATATGCCTGATGGAGCATAATGCGTGATCCTTGTGAAAAGGCCACCTGTCGCCACTTTGTGCACGTCCAGTTTAGCGGTATAATAATGGCGTGTGACGAGGGCCTCCCGTCAGGTAGACCGCTCGCCTGGTGCAAGTCTTTTGATTTGACGCCACTTCGGCGACTTACGCGTCGATGGGGATGAAATGATGATGATTAGGACAACACAACACCCAGTCCCTGAGCGGGCCCTTAGGAGTAACAGTCCGTCGCGCTGACCATTCAGCTACCGGAGGCGGACAGTTTAGCGGTGCAGACATACAAATTCCAGGCTTCGTCGCCGATGGACAGCAGTCAGCGTGGGTACATGGACCAGATGCCTGCTGCAGTGGTCCATACCCAGCAGCGATCTCTGAACGGCCGTTGAGGAACCGCTGTTGACAGTCCCTTGGTTCAAGCAGGGCTAGGTGCTTATTTGCTCAACAGTTGCATGTCTGCTCGCCCGTACTGCGCCGTCGTTCACGCTGTCATCTATAGTCCATGATGCGCAACAGCTGGATAGCGCCATTTTGCCATACGTGGTATACTTCAACCACGGCGGCAAGCGAACAGTTTACAAACATTATCCGTTTCGGAAATGCTTCCAGTCTTGTCCCGAAAGCCATTGATCTTCTTTTTTTTCCGCGTTCTCCGACATGCTTTAGATTCCGTCCAACGCTAGTGCTGACACCTCCCTTTGTGAGTGGTTATTGCACGTTGATGTCGAACGTAGGCGCTGGTCATTTTAATGTGACTGGGCCGTTTGCGTCGCATTGCTTCAGATTAGCTCCCACTTCCACACAGTACCGAACTCTTACCTGACCCCTTGTACGAAGCCACTAGATATCCCATTGTCAAATCTTTCCCAATGAAGTTTAAGGTTATTTCAGACCGTGCGGTTTTGTAAGTAAACGGTATTTATCAGAACAAATACAATGATGACCCAAAACATTACGACAGCTTCATTAATGGCGTGTTCTCCCACGTTTGGAGCGCAGTACAGCAGCGATTCTGCATGGCATGGATTCGAAAAGTCCTTGGTATGTGGCACCACATGTCTAATTACAGGTCGCGTAGTTCCCCTAAATTCATAAAATAGTGACCAGTGGTTGTGGAGCGGAGACGGCGCCCTTAGCGTCCTAGATGTGTTCCATCGAGCGCGGATCAAGAAAATTTGGTGGCCAAGATATTAACGTCAGTACAGTCACGCTCCTCAAACCACTGTAACTCCATGCTAGCCTTGTGACAAATGGTTAAAATGGATCTAAGTACTACGGGACTTAACATCGGAGGTCATCAGTCCCGTACACTTAGAACTACGTAAACCTAACTAACCCAAAGACATCACACACATCCATGCCCGAAGCAGGATTCGAACCTGCAACCGTAGCAGCCGCGTGGTTCCGGACTGAAGCGCCTAGAACCGCTCGGCCACTACGGCCGCCTAGCCTTGTGACACGGATAGTTATCCTGCTGGAAGATGCCATCGCCGTCGAGGGTATACGTTACGCATGAAGACCTACAGGTTGTTCGCAGTAGTGCTCTCGAGGAAATATGGCACCCTTTAACTTGGGCCTGTGGTGCCACGAGTCCACATGAAACAAAACGTGCATTACTGACTGTCCGAGATCTTTGTGTAGCATGTGGCACTGCTCAAGGTTCACATTCTCATTACTCGTTACGACAGTCGTAACAGGCACGAGGGAACCACTTAAGTTACGTGTTTATTTCCATATGGTAGAGAGGGGCAGACATTTGTGGGATCTCTTCTCCGGACGGCAGGACAGTGGTTTGCAGCCTGATGCCTTGTTACTATTTGACCAAATTACGCACATTTCATGTCACTGTAAATTAACTGAGTGCGTCTTAAAGTCTACAACATAATGAATAACGAAATCTTGAATCTCGATATACTTACTCGTTCTACAGATAAATAATATGAAATAGCAAAATTTTCTACAATGTTAGGAAGTGTTTCCTGTTTAATACTGGCATCGCGTGCTGCCAAGACCGAAGGAAAGTTCTGGATATACAATGGTGCGGAAATTTGAGGAAGAAAGTGGCTTCCGCATGATGTGTCACTGACAAGTAACATAGCCAGATAAATCGTGCACTGTACACAGAAACACACGCTACAGTATAGTACAGAAAGCAACTGAAAGAAATACGCTATGAGACGAACAGAAATGACACTTTCTTCCAAGACAATAATTACACTGATGTCACTGAGAGTAATACTGGTCCCCTGGACATTAAAAAAAGCCGGAAGTTGTTCTTAGTAGAGTGCATGACCGTCACGGATGGCAGTGCGTCCTCTGCAACGAGCTCCCATGCTCGCCGGAAGGTTGGAAACGAGTTGTTGTGGAGGAGGTTTCCGTTTCTCACCCGCTCGGTTTACAGCTGCTGGATGGTCGATGGTGCATGCTGACGTGCTGCAATACGTACCCCCAACGCATCCCACACGTGCTCGACGGTGTTTAAGTCGGGGAATGGGTAGGCCAGTCCATTCGCCGAATATCCTTCTCGTCCCAAGAGTTTCTCCGTCTCTGCGGCACGATGCGGTCGCGCGTTTTCATCCATAAAAATCAAGTCAGGGCCAAAGGACATTCGAGAAGACATACAAGGGGAAGGAATACAGTGTCATAGTAACATAGTGTTCAAAGATATGGAGGTCAGTATGCGCACGTGACATTATGACCCCCCCTCCACTCCCACTTCCCCCCCCAACCACACACACACACACACACACACCCTCCACTCCCACTCCCCCCCCCATCCACACACACACACACACACACACACACACACACACACACACACACACACACACACATACATACAATAACACTTGGACCACCACAACGATCATGATCGATTATGCTGGACACACCCACATACAATGAGAGGTGAGAACAAGTCATGCACCCAGGAACAATGTCGAACATGCTCCGTATGACGGTCTAGGTGTTTCGGTGTGCGGAGGCGTAATGTTGCCTAGGCGTGCCGGCGTCAAAATCCTTGGATACAGTACACTCACCGGTCAAAGTTATTGTGACACTACTCCCTCCCCATGAGCGTTTTCTCAAAGGTGGACTCAAACTTGACTTCTTTGTTATGGATGATGATGCGCGACCGCACGGAACGGCGCAGGTTGGGGAACTCTTGGAATGAAATAATATTCGGCGAATGGCCCGGCCTGCCCGTTACCCGGTTTCACTCCCATCGAGGACACGTGGGATGCGCTGGGTAAACGTAATGCAGCACCTCCGCATGCACCATCAACCATCCAACAGTTATAAACCGTACTGGTGGAGGAATGCAACGCCCTACGACAAGAACTTCTTACGAACCTTATGGCCAGCGTGGTAGCACGTTACAGAGCATGGTCTGCCGTCCATAGTGATCACAAATTCTATTCAGAACCAGGTGCTGTTTTTGTAGTATCGAGGGACCATCATGAATCGCGCTGGCTTCAGTGTAATGATTGTCTTTGAATAAAAGTGTCTTTCCTGTTGGTCTTATTGTATATTTCTTTGTTACCTTCTGTACTACACTTTAGCAGTTTTTTCCATGAATGATCCAAGTTTCATCGATCTATATTACTTGTCAGTGACACAGCAAGTGTAACTTCTGTCGTCCTCAAGTTCTCTACGAAAGTTTTTTTTTTTTTTTTTGGGAGATCTGGCTTAGCTGTTTCACGCATTACACTGACATAAAATAATTCAATTAGCTGACTCGTACTGAGTATGAAGGAGCGATCTGTATTTACTTTCTTAGGAGAAGAAAACTTCTTAACCAAGATCGCAATAAAACATTATATTGTGGATAATCGGTTTCGGTAAATTACGTTACTATCATCAGATCCTCGCACAGTTATTTATAATAACATGTACGAAGATCTGATGATGGTAACATGGCTTACCGAAACCGATTATCCACAATACAGTGTTTCATTGTGATCTTGGCTAAGAAGTTTCTCCTAAGAAAATAATTCTACTTAATGCTGCGAAAAATAAATTATTACCGAACGTTCTGAACGAGTATATTTTGAAAGTTATTGTGTTAGTTTCTAAAATGCATGTGTCTTTCACAGTGTAGATGCACCAGTTTCAATAAATCCTAATCGAATGTGTACACTGCTCGTTTCTTTTAGAGCTCTATCAGAGATTACATCAAATAACAAATGTCAACTTGACAACACGAGCGTAACATTTTCCGTGCATCTAACTGGCCACCCGTGAATTCGATACTCAGTTTTATGTGCAGTGAACTCACGTCTGACCACTCCCACACAGGTGTTTTTTATTTATTTAGTTAATTCGTTTCCAGGACAGCGAATCTAATTATAGATTTCTGTCATCACAGCACGACAGATACAGAGCCAGTGCATAATTGCAACACTATTTAAATAAATATTTGTCGTTTCTACAACCCGTAATATTTTCCTTTCATCACTCTTTTAAATGTCACTAATACCTTCATCACACGTCTATGATTGTAAGTCATACTTCACATTTTTTCAAAATTTTTCATTATGCGATCGTACTAGTTTTTCTTTGCTTTGAAGTTTGGGCCTTTGAAGAAGAATCATCCTATTATACCGTGTACGGATAACAAGTGAAATTTCGTTGTTTGCTATCTTTTCTGGTACAGTTTTAATGGTCAGCAGAGTACATACATTGGTTGCCCTGTTAGTAAAAGGATAACTAATTTTCGTAAAGAAAACAGTGTTGGTTGCATAACAATTATTCAGTAACGCGTTTGACCATTTTTTTGGCATCATCAAATTATTTCAAAGAAAGGGTAAAATGATAAATAATTGTACGAAAAGGGGGCGCGGTCCTGTCATGCACCTCTACAATGAGTAAACAAGTAACGTAAGACATCGTAAGGAAAAATTTACGTAGTATTCTGCGAATAAGCGTCCGTCAGAAACGTGCGAGATAGGGCGTGGACCAATAAGGCAATCATAGCGATAAGAAGTTTAGTAAACAATAGCAAAAAGGGATAAAAAAAACGAAGATGCCGTAGCAGAAACCGCAAATTTTACCCATGTGACGCGGGTAGATGAAACATAGAAACTGCAAATCTCTTAGCGTGATCCTATTTCTGTGCTTCTACATCTGCCAGTACTGGTGTGTTTAAGATGAAGTTCGCAGTTTCTGCTATGGCTTCTTTGCGCTTTTGCCTCTTTTGTCAATTCCTTCCAAAACTTCTTACCTCTGTAATTGCCTTATAGGCCCACGCCTAGTCCAGTACGTTTTTTTCTGTTTTTTCTTTCTTTTTTTATGAGTGCTCATTTGCAGAATACTACGCAAGTTTTCCCTTACGACAATTTTTTTGATTATTTTATTACTCATTGTAGATGTGTATGATAGGACCATGCACCATTTTCATATTAATATTTTTCCTTTTGCCCTTTCTCTACACGATAGTCTGATGATGCTGCAAAAGGGTGAAACGTGTTATTAATCACTACGCAGGTCGAAAGTGTATTTTTTCTTTCAGAAACCAAAGTAGATGGTTTTTATAAATTTGATGGTCTGAACACAACTGCCACAATTGAAATTGTCTCCTAGCTCAAATTTACAAGTAGGCTGGGACTTTATCTTTCACGTGTATTACTACCATAGCCAACAGGTTACACACATTAACTGATCTAGTTCATTCGTGCCGTTTCTTTGCCTTCCTCTTGTCACTAATTTCTGGAGAATATCTGTACCATCCAGCAGAAGTCAATGAGCATAGCAGTAGTACACCGTCCTGTTTGATAAGAGGAATTTCCTGTTGGAATTGCTTGCTGTGCTCATCACTGAATGCGCTACAGTTCTCTGGGAACACATCAAGGTGGGAGCAAAGAAAGTGTCACTTCAGTGTCATGTTGCATACGATGACCTTATAGGCACGAATGAGTTCACAAGGTCACAGTAATTTTCGATTCTGCTGTTTCCGAAGGACAATGTTGTCAAGCTACGTAAACAGTGAGACTGATGCAGCTGATCAAGTACTAGAGTGGACTCAAGGGTTTGACCCAACAGCTGACATATCTGTGGACCAATGAACATCCCCACTGGGATTTTCTCTGTGCCGAGTCGTGGAAACTTCTTAGACAAATACTGGAATACTACTTCATTCCGGTGCACAGCCTTAACAAGTGCTTTCGTGAGTCCCATCTTAATGTTCATTGGTCACATAACAATTTGTTTGGATTCACTAAGGGTTAATGCTGGAATATTTTTGAGCCAGGTACCAGAGCTGTTCGTGGAGTCCTCGACTGCCAGTGTTCATCAGAGACAAGGGTATCGTCCGGAGTACACTCCTGACGAGGCCATTGTCTTTGGTGAATACTGGCCGTCGAGGACAACATACTAGGTTCTATTACTTAGGAGGACTTAGAGCCACTCAGATATTTGGGAACCTGTTCCATATGCTCGTATCTTCGTTAACATTGTATATGAAGGTGTTATCTGTTCTTTCAGGCATGTCCAAAAGAACAGATACCATAGGTGACCATGCAGCTCGTTAGAATGAAATTACAATGAAATGAATACCCCTAGCGGCATACAGGCGTTGATATAAGTCAACGGGGACAGTTGAAAATGCGTGCCCCGACCGGGAATCGAACACGGATCTCCTGCTTACATGGCAGACGCTCTATCCATCTGAGCCACCGAGGAAACAGAGGACAGTGCGACTGCAGGTACTTATCTCTGGCACGCCTCCCGTGAGACCCACATTCGCAACTTATTGTCCCGCACTATATTCATAGTGCCCGTGCCCATTATACTCATGTCCGAAAGAACAGATACCATCTTCATATATACAGTTAAGGCTCACCGGCCATTTGACCACCTTCTTCCGTGCGGATGCACAAACAGTGCCCAAACTTTTACGGGAATCGGCAGTAAAGCCGCGAGTAATGATTATAATGGGCAGGGCACTATGAATATAGTGTGGGACAATAAGTTACGAATGTGGGTCTCATGGGAGGCGTGCCAGAGATACGTCCCTGCAGTCACACTATCCTCTGTGTCCTCGGAGGCTCAGATGGATATAGCGTCTGCTGTGTAAGCAGGAGATCCCGTGTTGGAGTCCCGGTCGGGGCACACAACATTTTCAACTGCCCCCGTTGACTTATATCAACGCCTGTATGCAGCTAAGGGTATTCATTTCATTGTAACTGCAGCGGGGCACCGTATCAAATGCTTTCGGAAATCAAGAAATATGTAATCTGCCTGTTGTCCTTAATTCATAGTTTGCAGTGCATCATGTGAGACGTGGGCAAGCTGAGTTTCGCACAAGCGGTGCTTTCTAAAGCAGCGCTGATTCGCAAACATAAGCATTTCTGTCTGTAGGAAATTTATTGCATTCGAACTCGGAATACGTTCAAGAATTCTGCAGCAAACACATGATAATCGCTGGTCTGTGATTTTTGTCTCGTATACAGGTGTCGCCTGCACTTTTTTACAGTCGTTTTGGACTTTGCGCTGGGCGAGAGATTCGCGGTAAATGCAGGCTAAGAAAGGGGCCAATGCCGTAGAGTACTCTTTGTAAAACGGAAATGGAATTCCATCCGGACCTGGCGACTTACTTGATTTCAACGTTTTCAGTTGTTTCTCCACTCAATGAATGCTTATTACTATGTCGTCCATACGGAACTCTGTGAGATGGTGAAACCACGGTATGTTTCCACAATTCTCCTGCGTGAAATATTTCTTAACCGCGAAAATTAAAACTTTTGCTTTGGTTTTGCTATCTTCTACTGTCACACCAGACTGGTTAACGAGTGACTGGAAGAAAGCCTTAGACCCGCTTAGCGGTTTTATATAGGACGGTAATTTTCTCGAGTTCCCTGCCAGACTTTTTACGAAGGTATGGTGGTGATATTTGTTGTATGCTTTGCGCATAGATCTTCCCACAGACACACGAATCTCTACTAACCTTTGCCTGGCTTCATGTGCACGTTCTCTTTTGAACCGAGAGTGCAACTGGTGTTGCTTCCTCAGCATTTTCCGAACTTCATTGTTCACCCACGTCCTTAATCCACTTACAGGTCACATACTTGTTCAGAGCACGGTTTGTAATGTCTTTAAGTATTGCCCAAATTTCCTCTTCGTCCATCATACCGAAAGTAAATGTTAGTTCGTCGTATAAGAGAGATGCTAACAACTGCACATCTGCTCTCTCTATCAGAAATACTGTCCTAGGCTTCTTGACAGATTTATTAACTTTAGTAACCATAGTCATGATCACCAATCCCCGACAGGACGCCCCGTGGCGAGAACGGAGACTGGTAAGTCTTCTTTGTACCTGGCAGGAAAATAAACGTGTCTTCCTGAGCGAGTCCTGCATTTTGCTTCGTCTTGGTGTGGTTGCGGTGGTGGTGGAATGGGAGGCTGGATTGTAGCCCCTTCCTTCTCCTCTCTCGAAATCTTTGGCAGTAGAGTAGGCGCCTCTTGGAACATTTCGGCCGTCTTAACTCTATTCATTGAAACTGTATCTTGTTTTCCATTAATTATAATGTTCACGGTATGTAAACTCCTGGACAGAGCACGGTGTGGTCTAGTGTATGGTGGTTGCAGTGGCTGTTTGACGGCGTCCGTGCGAAGCATAACGTGCGTACACGTGTCCAGGTCCTTATGCACGAACGTCATGTGCTGTCCGTGCCTAGTAGTTTTCACTGGTTTCATGCGGTCCACAGTCTCACGTAAAGGACGTAGGAACTGCGGTTGATCGCTAACGTCACATATCTTTGTGGCGTCGACGAATTCACCCGGTAGACGCAGTGACTCTCCGTATACAAGCTCTGCTGGTGAAGCCTCAATGTCCAGTTTGAATGCAGTCCTCAGACAAAGTAGGGCAATGGGCAGAGCTGAAGTCCATGTGGGACCGTGGCGCATCGGTGCTACCTTCAAAGTGCGGTGCCATCTTTCCAGCATGCCATTACTAGCCGGTTGGTAGGTAATGGTCTTATGGTGCGGGTATCTGAAGAACTTGGATAGCTGCGTTAACAATTCAAACTCGAACTGCCTCCCCCTGTTGGTTGTTACATAGAGAGGGCAACCGAATCTGGCGAGCCATATCGACGTGATAGCTGCTGCTAGCGTCTCTGCCAAAATGTCATCAGTAGGTTCTGCTTCCGGCCAACGCGTGTAACTGTCAAATCATTTTCATTAAATAGCGACGGCCGTCTGAGGGAGGCAGTGGTCCTACCACGTCTAGGTGAACTTGAGCAAAACGCGCTAACAACCGGGAACTCCCCTATTGGAGCGTACACGTGGGCAGCAACTTTGCATGTGGCAGCGCGGGCAAGCTCTAGTCCACTGACGACAGTCTCTGTCCATGCCCGGCCACACAAACCTCTTTGACACCAGCTTAACCGTCGCGCACACTCCAGGGTGACACACGCTATAGAGGTTATCGAACACTGTCCGGCGGAATGCCGTCGGTACATATAGTCGTGATCTGCCGTGCAATACGTTGCAGTAGATCTTGCCAGTTTCGCCCGCAATGTCGACCAGTTGCAATTTTAGCGCAGTTTTGTCGTCGCGTAATATTGCTTGTAATTCAGGGTCTTCTTGCTGCGCGACTGCTAGCTCTGTCATGTTCAATGGTTGTGAAACACCAGATACTCTGGACAAGCAGTCGGCCACCACGTTGGTCAATCCAGAAATGTGCCGCAAGTCCGTAGTGAATTGGCTTATAAACTCGAGTTGTGAGTACTGATGTGGTGATCACTTTCACTGTTCTTACAAAATACGTATACCAACGGCTTGTGATCGGTATAAACCGCGAAATCCCGTGCCTCGACCTGTGGTCTGAAGTGCTTGATCGATTTGAAGATGGCCAATAGCTCCCTATCATGCGCGCTCCAGCGCTGCTGTCAAGGCATCAATTTAGGTGAAAAATATGCCAGCGGCTGCCATGCACCGTCTACCCATTGTTGTAAATCTGAGCCAATTGGAAACTGGCTGGCGTCAACCACTAAGGCGAACGGAGCTTCAGGTTCTGGGTGAGCGAGTAGGGCCGCCCGAGCATGGCTGTCATTCGTCGCTTTGAACGCCGCGTCCATACTATCATTCCATTGCACGGGAGCGTTACCTCATACCTTTGCGCCTGATAATGGTGCATTTAATGGCGCTTGTTTCTCGGTGGTACGTGATAAGTGACACCGGTAAAAATTCAGCATCCCGAGGTATCTGCGTAGCTCTAGTACGATGGTAGGCTTTGGCAGTTGTAAGATGGCATCTACTTTTTTTTGGCAGTGGTGTAGAACCAGAGGCCGATATGCGGTGCCCAGAAATTCAACTTCAGGCTGGCGAAAAACGCATTTCCCAGTGTTTAAAATTACGCCGTACTTCTCCAGTCGTTTAAAAACCTCACGTAAGTGACTGGTGCCGTTCTCTGTTCTGTTTGATTGTATAGAAGTTCAAACAGATTTATTAACTCTTCACCTTGGCAGTTGTGTACAAGCGTTACTATCACAAGAGTCACAGACCTCTACCAAAAACATAGAGTAAAAATCGGTAGTTACTCTGCTAATCTAAGAGCAAATGTGGCGAGTCGCTGCAAGCGAATCACCACGCCCCTATAGGCCAAAAGGCTCCACGCAAGGACGGTATTCTTCCGCCTTCATTTCGCACTCGCGCTCGAACTTCGACACGATTGACTATCGTACCCACCAACTGCGGTGTCAGTGTGTAGTAGTCGCTATAAGACTTACTTAGGTATTATTCGCGTGAGTAAGTGTGCCTAATGTGAGACATTAGCATGGACGTTCCATGATATGATACAATATTAAAATTTTATGTCTATCTCTAGCAACAGTGGATATTTCACACAGTACTTTTTATGGGTGATATTTTCTTCTCTCAGAATACGGAACGTAACTGGTAATCTGTTGCTTCTTTAGTTTTAAAAACAATGGCCTAAGCGCACCATACGTACTCCGATACTAAAGCAGCCGCTTCCATCTAATAAACGCCGAAATTTTTTTAAAAAATCGTACAATTCTTCATCCAGAAGCAAAGATGAGGATTTCCACACCCGAAATCTTACTCTTTATACGATTAAAAACCAGAAGACCGTGATCTTTTATGCGAACCATTGTAGAAATCGTGAGCTGATCTTTCTCCGGGTGTGTGATGATAGCTGTCTTCATCATTTCAGCTCTTCTAAGGAATCCAAGAATGGTTTGGTGCCATTCGTGCTGACGTGAGCTGTGATATTCAGCCAGGTGCATTTATTTTTCTTAGTAGTCTGCATGTGTCGGAGAAGACTTCTTTGCAAACATACTGAAAGCACAAATAAGGCAAAGGCATTATGCTTAATATCCACTGCGAGAGTGAATACCGCCTGACAGCATTGTGGCCATCTGAAGCGGTAAGGGTAGTGAATAAAGCAGAGCAGAGACGAAAGACGGATTCATTCTACCGACGATAGTGGACACAAATGGGAAAGTCCTCTGTCACAAGTGTTCCTGAAAAAGGCCGAATATTAAGGCCCGGCTCCTGGAAACGAGCGTTCCGGGAGTGACTGAAAAACGCTCAAACCACGAATAGGCGACAAGGTGTTCGATGCCCACTCCTCACACAGAAGGTGAATGCCAGAGACTTGCAGAACTGACGACACAGTGCAATGCTTGTGCTGCGCTAGTGTTACAGAGCACACTGTTCAGCGACAAATGTCGAACAAGAGGCTCCACAACAGCAACCCACATGTGCTCTCATGTTGACAGAATGACATTGTCAGTTAAAATTTCAGTGGGCACGGAATCACCGGATGAGACTGTGGATCAATGCCAAATGTTCCATCTGCTCAAATGAATCACATTTCTTGTAACACCAAGTCTATGGTCATGTCTAGATATGTCATCATCCAGATGAACGGATGCTCGATAAATCCACTTCACCACAGACAAAGACCTGTGACGACATTCTTATCCTACGGGTGGAATTTACCTAGGCTTCTATGGGCCCCGTGGTAGTAATCGAAGGCACAAAGACAGAAATACACTTTGTGATCATAACTGTGAACCACTTGCATCCCTTCATGTCTGATGTACTACCCAATGGCTACAGCATCGTCCAACAGGGTAACTGTCTTTGTCACAAGGCCAGATTCGTACTACAGTGGTTTGAGGAGCGTGAAGTTGAACTCATGTTGATTGTTTGCCCACTGAATTCGTCTGATCCGAACCTGATGCAACACTTCTCGGTCCTATCGAGTGCATGTTTGGCACCCACAAACAAGTGAGTAGTAATTTACGGGAACTGCGAGACCTGTGCACGGACATGTGGTTCCAGATATCCGAGGAAACCTACTGAGGACCTGTCGAATCCAACTACGCACAAATAGTGCAGTAATTTATTTCAAAAGTGGAGCAATATTCTATTAAGCATGTGGTTACAGTGTTTTTGCACATCGGCACTGAACAGGTTAATAAATTTGTTTCTTTAGAGCAATGGAAGACAATGAATTGACAACAAAAGGAATAGTAAAAATGTCAAAGCCTGCATTTGGTTATCTGGATTAGTATCTTAAGAGCTCTTCATGTGTATGAAAAAGAAAGTTAACAGTCAGTATGTACATCAGTTTTGTCTTGTGACACTGGGATGCAAAATTCTAAATAGAAAACTGTCAAAAACTGAGTACTGCAGTTTAGGAATAGAAAGATACACATAGGATTTAGTAGGAGAGACAGAGAACAACTAATTTGATCCAGTGTTAGAGTGGAGTGGAAGAGGTAACTGAGTGTAATGAGAATTAAATTAAGTTAGACAAGGCAAATAACCAATTAAATACATGGTAAATGGCGCAATAACTTCTTTTCTGGATTCCAGTAGAAGAAAAAGTGGAGAATCAACGTAAGTACTGCACCAAGGCCACTTTCAGCTCAATCTGCATTGTTGCCAGATCTCCATCATGGTCAAGGTCGAGGTCCCCCTCCTCTTCCTCTCACGCTTCCCCTCCCCTACTTCTCTGTTGTGTAACATATAAATGGTGGGTAATTCAAAGAGGCGTTGTCATATTGGTTGGGGTATGAGCAGAGGCTCTGATTAATCCAAGATGGCGGATCCAGTATTGTTGCCAGATCTCCATCATGGTCAAGGTCGAGGTCCCCCTCCTCTTCCTCTCACCCTTCCCCTCCCCTACTTCTCTGTTGTGTGACATATAAATGGTGGGTAATTCAAAGAGGCATTGTCATATTGGTTGGGGTATGAGCAGAGACTCTGATTAATCCAAGATGGCGGATCCAGTATTGTTGCCAGATCTTCATCATGGTCAAGGTCGAGGTCCCCCTCCTCTTCCTCTCACCCTTCCCCTCCCCTACTTCTCTGTTGTGTGACATATAAATGGTGGGTAATTCAAAGAGGCGTTGTCATATTGGTTGGGGTATGAGCAGAGACTCTGATTAATCCAAGATGGCGGATCCAGTATGGCCAGCACTATGACATCACTAACCCTCAAGATCAAGAAGATGTCATCTGAGATGCCAGAACTATAATATCACGTATCCATCCAAGGTCAAGTCAACAAGAACCCTCAGGGTCAACAAAATGGCACTCAAGTTGGTGGACATGCTCGCTAAGTCGAGTTGACTGAAGTCATATGGTGCCCAAGATGGAGGTAAGTTGGTAGACCACCCCTCAAGATCGATCCCCACTACCTGTCTGCTTAGGCGTGCATATATGAGCCTTAGCAGTACACCATCTTGCTTGCTCATTGTTTTTCTTGCGAATGAGTAGTAGTTATAAGGCTTGACACAGTTTACACCAGTCTTGTTCATACTGGATTACGATAAGGTTTTGCTTTATCATTCTCGCAAACCTTCCTTTTGTACGTACAGAAACCTCTTTGTTGATCCCTGATGTTTTGCGGAGAGGAAAAAAGATCATTTTGCTTCAGCTTCCTTGTCTTCAAGCTTGTTGGTAGGCCCTTTCTATTCTTCATGACACTTCTCACAGCTAGTGTCTAATGTTCTTAGATGCTTTTCAGTGAAGACATACTTGTAAATCGATTCCTAATGAATCTCTCAAAGAAAATATGAACTGCTATGGCTATCCTGCAACCGGCAGTAGTGAAGCATGGGGGAAAATTTGTTTCAGCGAATACAAAAGCTGCCTTCTTACGGGATGAGGGCACCGTCCACACTGCCGCTACATGCACGCATGTATGGCGTATGGGCATAATGCTGAAAGTGTTAAGAGCAACTAGTTGAATTCTGTCTGAAAGGAAGTCTTGAATTCAGTCACAAATTTTCCACTAAACGACAGTGCGGAGACATGGATCAGTCACAGTGTAGGCGATGGTTTCCAGAACAAATCTTTCACTCTCCAGCAGAGTGAGCGCTGCTTCGAAACATCCTGCAAGATTAAAATAGTTTTCTGAACCGGGAGTCCAACGCGAAACTTTATCTGTAGGCGCTGCGTAAAAAAGAAGCGCTGACAGAAATGACGCTGTAAGGAAGAGTCTTGAATTGTGAGTGGATAACAAGAAGAAAAATAAAAGGTAACCCAGTCGCGTAGAGTGTTGTTTGTGAGAGGAAAAATTCCAGATTCCAGTCCGCGTCCGGAAGACAGTTTTAATCAGCCAAGAAGTTTCAAGCGTTTGCATTGTTATTTGTAAATCACACAAGAATAGAAAAATCGTCGTTAGTGTGACTACGGTTATCATAGTTGCTGCATTATTATCTGAGGCATTTAGACGTCCGTATTTGCAACTATATGGATCTAGTTTTATTCGTTTAAAGCATCATCAGCGACTGCATTTTCGTCTCATTTCTGCTTACATGCGGAAATATCGTTTCCATGCCCGTTTTTTTCGATGTTCTTGCGCATGGTACTACTGTTTTTGACGCAACTACCATCTGACTGGAAGCATTACACGTTTCTTGCTTGCCATTTGTGCTATATTTCTTTTTTTTATTTCAATAAATGCATAGTGCTTAAAGTCAAATGGAAATTATGCCGAAAACACCAGTGCTAAACGCAATAATACATGTGAAATGTGCCTGGAAAGGAAATTTCAGAGTATAAGTAAAAATTAGACATCTTTAATGAATGAAACGAAAGGCGTAAAATAAAATAAAATTTCATTGTTTTGTCGTTGTAAAAACTGATTTTTAAATATGTTATGTAATAGAAAAGTCGTTATTGACTACTGGAATGTTTGGTAATTTATTTTTAGAAAAGTTTCAACAACATATAAGAAACTTCTGTTCTACTCTATATTTCTCTTATCGTGCAGTCACTCGCAGGACTGATGTTTTCCTACTTATTGGCACTTTGTAAACATAAATAATCAGGAACACAGGCGAAACATTTTCTGAGATCCTTCATGCCCCACTTCCGGCTGGAGACATGCATGAAAAAAAAAAAACACATATTCCACTTAATGAAGAAACGTGCTCGATCCTTCCTGTCTGAAGTTCGTACGGCTCTGTTAACTTACATCAGGTGACCGGTGACTCAGATGATTTCGAGTTACAAAGTGCCAAAGTTATGCATATTAATGCATTCACAACGTACTGAACATACGACGGCGTGCTGAAAATTAACACCTCTGAATTATTTGTGTGAAAACTATTAAGGGTTGTAAAATAAAACGAACGTCGTTGACGTTCTGTATCTTTACTTTTCATGTCTCCATATGTATTTCTCAATATAGCCACCTTGGCGATGAACACGTTTCTCCCACACAGACTAGAATGTTGATACCGTCACTGTAGAATATTTGACTTTGTTGACGGAGCCACAAACTCACTTCTGCTTGCACTGCTTACTCACTACCAGCTGGAAGTTCTCGAAGGTGTTCTTTAAGATGTGGAAAGAGATGAAAATCTGATTGGGCCAAGTAGGGGCTACATGAGGATGATATGATCCTGAACTCAGGAAGTCGGATTGTTGCAGATGTCACAGCGCTCCTGTGTGGTCTGGCATTTTAATGCTGAAGGAGAGGATGTTCCTTGTGTGGGCGAACTCTTCGAATTCGGATCTCGATTACAGTACGCTGTTTCTCTCTCACAGACATAGATGCGTTACATACCGCCATAGTTCATGTTACAATTCGGAGCCGTCTGGCAGCAGAGGGCTATAAATATGTAGCCATGTAGAATAAAGATGCACAATGTTAATAATATTTGATTTACTTAAAAAAAACTTTAAGAGTTTTCACAGAAAAATTCGGAGACGTTACTTTTCAGTATGACGTCGTACTATCTTAGTAGTGTTGGTTATGTCTTCAACATGAATCATTTTTGTTGGCGTACGTTGTAGTGAAACGACGTAAGTTTTTTATAACCGATTTTCGTTTGATATATGACCATGTGCAGACTTCGTCACCTACGTCAGTTACAACCCACTTCAAAATTATTTATATTCTTTTTTAAATTGTCATAGAATGGTTCTTGAACGAAACTGTAAAACATCAGTTGAGTCGTATGCAAAGAATTACATCACTTGGGCCAATTGGTTTTCATAAACTTTTTCGATTTAAATTTCGTTTGTTTCTCCTCAGAAATTATATTGACACACGTTATCTTGATCTAATCGATATCAGAATCACATATTAAATAAACTTTTGAGATTCAAAGTTTCGATGAACGCTGTCAGAATCAATAATCTTGTCAAATATATTATTAATCCGTTCTCATAATTCTTCATAAATAAATCCTCATAACACGTGTTTCAACTTTAGTGGCATACACTATTTTATTAGCTTCCTACACATACAGATGTGAACTTGACCGTTGACAAACAATGACTGACTTTTCAATAAGATTACGCTCTATATGACGTCATTGTTGTACAAAAAGAGTACAAAAATTGATTTTTAATTTTTAGAAGCACGACGCAACAACTCGGTTCCAGGATCTTCTGTTGCTCCTTGGCTGTCGACCCGCGACGTATAGCGACCAGCAATTTCCTCTCTGGTCGCGGCAACGAAGATGCTGTCTCCGTTCGTTGCGCCGCCCTCTCCGCACATGAAACACATAAAAAAATACAAAACTTTTAGATAATTCACAGCTATTACAAATATTAAGAAAAATACATAAACAAAGCTAAATTAAACTTATAGTCACCTGCAAACTGGGCTGACATTGGTGGACGGGTGACCCTTAATTTCGTCCCACTACAACGTGAACAGTTTGATTTCTTTCTCAAGCTGTGGCACGCTCTATTAGCGTACTATCTTGCGAATGATAATATTAGAGTCATGATGTATTGATAAGATTTTATATCAAAGAGGAAAGAAGTAATAAATACTTGTACCATAAACTTGTTGAGACTACGGTTTGCATAAGTGTTCATGAATTGAGTATGTTGCTCTGTGCGGCTAAGTTTCTAGTTGCAGTCCTGAATAAGGACACTAGCGTTAAATTTGATTATAAACTGCCAGACATGTTTAAAGTTGCACTTAACTCTTCAGTGTCATAAAGAAAGTATTACTATTTTGCCATTTTACTTTTCCTTTCATCAAAATTATTGAATTCGTGATTGTCCACGAAGTCGCACTAGTCCCCTGATTTAGTACTCCTCGGAAAAAACAGTTAAATTACTGGCATCCCTGAAGCTGATGAAAGGAATTGTCCTCGGTATTATATTGTTTCAGTACTGCATTGTTTCAGTTATGAAGTCATGGTTCATGTAATCGGACAGAGTTACAACGTTGAGGAGCGATTAACGGCATGTGTGTGGCTGCACGGAAATCGACAAGTGTGGCAAGTATTGAGAGAGATCCCTTTCCTAAGGCCCAGTCATGTGAAGCAAACCTGCTTTATTGGGAGAAATTGTTTCGGGCGATGTTAAAGATAGACATTGTAGTAAGGGAAAGCGATAGGAAACGAGCGCCACCGTCTCTCAATCAGCCTAGCAGGCTCAAAAAAAATCAGTTCTCAAAAAGTGTAGCTAAACGTCACTTATTACTGTAAATAATGCCTGATTACATTACAAAACATTTGCGAATGAAAGGACTGGATCCAGTATTTCTGAATGAATTATCAGCTTCTCGTGCTTTGTTGGCGTAATTTCGAAATGTCCATCTCGCTCTAAAGTGATATATTCTGACGAATGTGCGACCTACCACGTTTCACACAGAAATAATGCGTTTACCTGGTCTTAGGAAAATCTCCATTACGTTATTATATGGCTAGTATGTCATCACAGTACCTGTTTGTTTCATATTTTGTGAACGAGTGGAAACCCTTATTGCGAATGTTGCATACCTCACCTCCAAGACATTGGAGTCAAGGACCAAGTGTGGGTGCGGCAGGACAGAGCGCAAACACTGTCTGCCATTCAGGTGCTTGTGTTTCTCGATGGACACTTTCGAAGCGGCTAGATTGGTCGTGGTTCAGTATCTCCAGCAGCCTGGAAATAGGCGCCACAATGCCCGGACCTTACCATGTCAGACAGCTCATTAAGGGAATGAATAAAATCCAGTGTGCCTCAGCGTCGTTACAAGACCAATGAAGAATGGCACAGAAGTGCCAGAGAATTCATTCCAAGCATTATTCCTGAGATGATCACCCACTCGTCAAGGACGACATGGAGAAGCATCGATATTTACTTAATTTACTGCATTTGATACATAGGTTCTATATGTAAGTACTCCAGTACAGAATGTATAATAATCTATTTTAGAGGTGCGAGGACGTCTTGGACATACAGTAAGTATCATTTTCCGTAATTCCTTCCATTGCTTTTATTTACGTAAATTTATTTATTTCTGGGAACCAGATCACTGTAGCTTTCCAGACACGTGCTGTAAGTGTGTAATATCTCGCGGTGTAGAATTTTCCTTATCGCTCCAAAAGTAATTGTGGGTGGGTCACATCTTTAAAAAACTAACCTATAAATGTTTGTGTGCAAATTTAAATGGATAACGACAAAATTACTGTCCATGGCGCAGCTCTTAAACTGGATAAATTACAAAATAAGTATCTCACTCTGACTAACGCTATCTGACTGGGATAATACGTTTGTTACGAGTGTGATCTGATTGCTGATATCTTCCTGAACATATATTGCAAGCCTACAGCTGAAAGCAAGCGATGGGCTCGAACAGAAACAATGCTTAAATACAATACTCACATTTATTCATAAACGCGAGTACGGGGTCAACCTAGAAAACGAATAATCAAACACCTGTGACAACTATATCCATAAAAACTTGCATGAAAATTAAATGGATAGCAGTGTCACTTTCCTATCAGTTAAATTACTTCTTGACGCCTTGAGAGTTCTCTCTCTCTCTCCATGTTTGGGATAACTAACAACAATTTAATCCTGTAATTCACTATAGGGACTGTGATAGGTGACTAAAACACAGGTGTCCGCACATTCAATAGCAGTGCAAAAGAAAATGAGACAGGCAATCGTCCTGGATTCAACAACTGTTAAATCAGATTGAACTACTCTGCCACTGCTGCGAATTGTTCTCGCCGAAAGTACGACTGAGCTGCGCCGAGCTGTAGGCTGCAGACGTGATGGTATTTTCGCGAATACGCAGTTCTCAGCACCTTTGTGGGACTCCAAAATGTGGCAGCCTCTACCGCGCCGCTACGCCAAATCGATCAGAACACTCGCGCCTCCTACCAGATTGTCGAATCGGACACTCTGGCGTCCTACCGCCAGGTCTTTCCCTTGCGGCGTTCCTTACGCACCTGCGTATTCCTTGCCGACAAAAGATGCCAGTCTCAAATCGAAAAATTACGAAACACTGCGCATCAAACACAAGGATTCCCTCCAATGTGGAACCCACTAAAAATACTGCGTCTTTTTCAGCCTCCAATGACAACATTAAACTCTCCCCTGCTACCAAAAGCATTCGTTTCAATGCTGTAATGTGACGTCACACATCTTTAAGCCAACCACACGTTGCACCTGTCACCGACGTGCTTGGCCGAAGCGTCTCCTTTTGCTCTGCCTCAAGTCCACTGCTCTGCACATTCGCATGCATTCCAGATTCATTCATAATCCACTGAAAATCGTCACCGGCTTAATAAAGAGAGACGTGCAGATTACAAAGGGCAGCCTATTGCTAGTCACCGTATTTTATAGAATCAGTAACATTTTTACATCGATATTTCCTATTGTTAGCCACAGAGTGATAAATATATTGATGAAACCGGCATGAAAAATGTTTGCCGCGCTTCAGACGGCTTTAGTAAAAGCTTGAATTAAAATCCGTTACGATCATATTCGTTAAAAATTTTCATGCTATCGTTTATACAACATCAAAAGTACCTCTAAAGACCTGTCTTACAGAGAAAATAGTTTCGTCACGCCTCTCCGGAATCCGACGGATACTGGCAGATCAAAGGAAACGGGAGGCGCGAACACGTAGGATAGCGCCAGGGCTCCATAACTCTGCGGACTGGCCTTTAGAAATCCGCTGGGGCGTGCCGCGGGCTGCATACAAAGAAGGGGCAGCAGCTCAACTCGCCCATCACACGCCGGCGATTCGAGGGCGGCGAGAGGGGCGTTTGCACGAGATCGAGAGCTCTGCGTCTTTTCGGTTCGCCTCTGACACAGTTGCGAATCTCCTAACCCCATCCTGCCAATGGACTTGTTAGAATGGACATTTTCAGACACACTCATCCAACTGATTGTCGTTGTGGTATCTCTTTTTTTCATATGGGCTAGTAAACTTCCGCTCTGTGATAAAAGACGAATACTTGCTTTTAAATTATTGCGTATAATTGCCATTCGCTTACAAAAACGTCACCTGCAACTGGATGACTTAATTCATTTTTGTTACATAGCAAACAATACTAAGCATAATCTGATAAAGAAACCGGCCAGCAACTGAACGCATTTCCTAAGAAATCTATGTTCCATGATACCAAACTTCTATATTGATTTCAGTCCGCAGTAAGATATTCACCAACCATGCGATAATAGGTAACGTCCAATAAGAAGAGGTTTTATTTCCATACTGAAAACCACACTACCCTAAACACGTATTGTTTAGTACTTTGGAAACTTTTAGTTTGCTTATCTACTCAGTAATTATTTCAACTGACGTCAGACTTTGGCTTGACTTTTACATTTCACTCTCAGCCCATATTTAATTTGCTCAAATATTTGGTTTCGTAGCTACAGTTATGAAGCGGTAGGGAGCTGATTGTGTAGTGGTAAGATACTGGAACTACAAAATTATGTGCACTTGAACAACACTTTCCTATGAAAGCAATTAAACTCTTCACGATTAAAACATACATAACTTAACAGTTGTAGTAGCTGTGATTGGTGAATAAGTCAGTTAAAACCAAGGCTCACCAGTTCAATAAATACAATTCCTAAAACGCACAACTTCAAGGTGATAATTTAAAACAGAAGTAAAAAGAAGGGGAAGACCGCTGCACGTTGGTGGGTCCAGAAAAAAGTTGCAGTACTGAGCAGCATAAGCAAGCATTGTTAATTGCTATACGGCGTTGCATGTTAACAGAAAATTACAGATCAAGAACTTCAATTGCTCAAACTTAATAAGTATATTTGGCAACTGCACAAGTGGCTTAATGTCCTTGATGAATGTCTGTAAAGACCATGCCAAAATAATTTCTCGTATTAAGCAGTTTCAGCAACGGTTGTTACCTGACAATTGTGTTGAAAACATCAGTTGATGAAACCAATAACTGTATTTATCAACTGCACAAACAGCTTAAGGCCCAATGATAAGTGCCCACCACAGCGGAGCCAAAATAGTTTAAAGTGCAGTACTTAAATTTGATATACAAATTGAAGTAAGCAACAGGATACCTCGGTCATTAACAACAAGCTTACGGCAACACTGTCCTGCCCATCTGAACACAATTTCACTAGAAAAACATTAACAGCATTTACGACAGGTACAGGATAACAGAATCAATAGCAGGCAGCCATGTAAACAGGCTTTATACTTGGTGAAAATGCTTGAGGATTTACATAATATTGGTTAAAACCCAAAAAAAATCCATTAGTAACTATTTTCAGGGATCTTACGCTTGCTCCTGAAAACACCTAAGCGTACAGTCTGGTTATCAGGCTCATAAACACAGTTAGCTTTACTGTGTAATGGCTGATCAAAAGACTAGATACAAAGGGTGAAGTTCGTGAGAGCTTCACAGCTAATCGGGTAGAACATACTGGATGCCACAAATGGCCGAGCCGAACTTATACTAAAGGCCGCCTCTAGAGATATTGCTTAGATATACTTAAGCAAGATATAGGAGAAATCAGTTGCATTAAATCGTAAGGGAAATTAATTATAAATATGAAGGTCCCCTTATCGGTACCAAATACAGTTTAAATGTAGGGCATCACATTAAAGCAAACGTTTTTACTGTGTTTATGTTGCGAATTGATTTGGTGAACGTTGCGAAATGATTTGGTGGATGTCACAGAACAACTAAAGCATATAGTAAGACACTTTTCTGGGTTCGTTCCTGAATTTAACAACTAAGACAGTAAATAAAGGCTAATCCGTCCTGTAAAACACACACACACACACAAAACCAGAACTAAACACGCAAGTACTGAACAGATAACATTCCACACAAGTAGCTTACAGTTTGCTTTACAGAAAAATTTTTACAGATAGCGGCGGCTTGCGTACTCAAATGAACAAGCCATGTAACCTAGTAACACGAAGAGTAGGCAACAAAAATCAGATTATAATCCACGTTCACCACAAACAGCGATTGTGTCCATAAACTCGTTTAAACACAGTCTGGCAGAAAAAATACAAACTCACTCGCAGTGGAAGATCGAAAGAACGACTGCAAATAGCAGCTAGAGTGGAAGGTAACCGGGCTGCAGTGGATAACACATCAGTTAAGAACGAAATTCCTTCCCATCATAAAAGGCCTCGCCACATAGTCCGCAATGTGGACGCGCAACAGTTCCCCAAGCAAGCTCGCTCCCTCCAACGGCAGAGTAGCTGACAGTTAAACTACAATCGGTGCGCTGACGGCAGTTAACACTCCGCAGGCCAGGCGACCGCCTTCCAGCTATGTTCGGCCCAACATAGCGCACACATATCGTAGACAAAACCGGACCTTCCGCTCCATACATTACTGCCTGCAAGTCAGTCTCCCATTTCGCTTGCCCATATCGCCATCCGCTGCTGTTCATGCGCCCTCTTACAGGCAGGCACTCGCCAGAAATCTGGCAACATGGCAGAGACATACACATGGGAGATAGAGTCGATTACAGAGCGCGAAAGAAGTTGCACGGACATGCTCAGTGTGGTTTGTAAGTACCTCCGGGCTTTCAGAAGATGACTGTGGAAAAACAAGGTGTGCACAAGACACGCCTACGGTATGTGTCAGTGGACAGATTGATTAACTCACATTACCGGTGCTTAATACGAGCACCATGTGTGATGTGACAACCTTCAATACGTGAGTGCAATTCGTTGAAGACGCTGACACGGATTGCAAAGGAAAGCGCAACAGCAGCCCACTACAGGTGGGTTGCCTGTTACCAGACATTTAATCTGATGCGTCAGTATAGAGTGGACAACTTGTGTACGTGTTCTGACACAGCTACGCCACAGCGCGTATTACGAATCGGAACTTGGAGAGACACTAGATATATGATATGTATAATATTTGCGCAGTCGTCATAATTTGTCGACACACGCCATTTCAGGATGTTGACATTCGATACAATTCCACACTGTCGTATAGTGGACTAAATATGAGCTTGTTGACTATCGAACCAGATTTGTTACTTTCTAGCAGATAGTACTCAACATGTTGTTCTTAGCGGAAAAAAAAATTCTAGAGTTCCGAGTTTCAAACACGCCCAGTCTTTTCGAGAGTGTCGTCAATGAGAGAGGAAGAAGCGACCATGATACATTGCAGGAACAACAGTCACCAAAGGCGAAACGGAAGCTTGGAGAATATTTCTGTTTTGTTGAATTGATAGTCACTATCAACGTATTTAAGTGTAAACTGAAAAAATTTAGTTCAAATTAGCCAGACGCAGAGTAATTGTGATTAATATCTGAAACGTATTCTCAGTCACTAATATGGACAGCCATACGTGTACACTGAAATTACGACGGTCAAAATTTTTGCCGGACCAGGATCCGGACCCCGATTTTCCGTTTATTGCGAGCAGTTGTCCTACCCTTAGGTTATCCAAGCACGACTGGCGGTCAGCCTCGAACTTCTATATGTCGTCAACCATCCACCTACAGCCTGCACTTTCTATCAGGTACATTCTCCTACAAGGAAGATACTTAAATTGAAAGTATCTTGCCCGGTGTCGGAAGATAAATACGACATTGCAGTGCCTGTGTAGTTCAGAAGTATGATGCGACGTTCCTTCGGACGTATACCCATGTCTAAACCGACATTCAATTCTACTGTCTCATTGTCTCCCCTGTACTTAGCCGGCCATTGTGGCCGAGCAGTTCTAGGCGCTTCAGTCCGGACCGCGCTGCTGCTACGGTCGCAGGTTCGAATCCTGCCTCAGGCATGAATCTGTGTGATGTCCTTAAGTTAGTTTGGTTTAAGTAGTTCTAAGTGTAGAGGACTGATGACCTCAGATGTTAAGTCTCATAGTGCTCAGAGCCATTTCATATATAATTTTATATATATATTCCCGTACAGGGAAGAAAAATGGCTCTGAGCACTATGGGATATATATATACACATATATGATGACATACGGCAGTTTGGATTGTTAGGGAACCGCTCGCGATATGTGGGAAATATAGGTTCCCGTCTTGGTTGAGACCATATTTTCATTGTCGTCATTGCATTATACTTCATGTGTTTTATAGTGGCTGTAGTCGCCGCAGTTCCTTGAATTTTGTATCTTACTTCTGAACTACACACGCACTGCAACATTGTAATTGAGTTTAAATCTGATGGACGCAATAAACTGCGGTCCACCGAACCAACCTGTTTTAGTGGTAACGTTTGTAAAATGTTGTGAAAGCAGACTAATACGCTCTCGCTACAAAAGGGAGCACAGGGATACTGACAGAAAAAACTTTATAGCAACTCGTGCATCCGTAAGGAGGCTCACGTATGAAGCTTTCAATATATTTCACTACTAGATGTTGGAGAAAGATTTTTCACAAAATCTTTTGAATTTCTAGTCTGCCTAAAGTCAATGAACGGATCCAAACCGTCCATTCAGTATCTCGTGTATACGTCTTGTGTCGAAACTGAAAACTAAAGACACAAAGCAGTTATTTCAAATTCCACATTTAACAATACATTCACTCAGCTGAATACTACTACCCCAATGTTAGGCTGCGACACGGACTCACAAATAACAGATATCGGTATTTGCACCCCAACTATTGAGAAACTATTCAGACTTCTTAAAGTGGACAATGCACCTGACCACGCGCAATCCCTCTTAGATATTACACTACATTCACCAAGGAATTAGTTCCTTTGCTAGCTCCTATTTACCGACAATTTCTTGCTCAGCTAATGGAGCCAGGCGACTGGAAAAAGAGCGCAGCCAGCTACTGTTTACAAATTTCAGACCAATATCGCTCCGTCTGGTGGAGACTCTCACAGCACACATCAAGCTCAAACGCTATGACTTTCCCGAAGGAAAACAAGCTCTTTTAAGAGAATAAGCACGAATTAAGTAAATACTAATGTGAAAATCACAGCTTGCTTTGCCGGCCGCTGTGACCGAGCGGTTCTAGGAGCTTTAGTCTGGAACCGCGCGACTGCTACTGTCGCAGGTTCAAATCCTGCCTCGGGCATGGATGTGAGTGATGTCCTCAGGTTGGTTAGGTTTAAGTAGTTCTAAGTTCTAGGGGACTGATGACCTCAGATGTTAAGTCCCATAATGCTCAAAGCCATTTGAAGCATTTGAACAGCTTGCTTTGTTCATGCGCGACACCTTGCGAACAGGAGATGCAGGTGAAAAGCGCGTCTGCATCTTCCTAGATTTCCGTAAACCTTGCGACACTGTATTACATCACCTCACAGAATTATTAATCAAGATACGGTCGTACGGAGTATCTTCGCAAATTCGTGACTTTCTCGCAGAAAATTTGACTACTAGAACTTAGAACTGGGCGGCGAATGTTTCACAGAAATTAAATTAACACTTTGTGTCGCCTAATAGTGTCTAGTGTCTTCAATATACTGTACATGAGCGATTTATCAGATAAGACCGGCAGCACTATAAGATTGTTCGATTCCCGGCTGGGTCGGAGATTTTTCTCTGCTCAGGGACTGAGTGTTGTGTTCTTGATCATCATCATTTCATCCCATCGACGCTCAAGTCACCGACGTGGCGTCAAATCGAAAGACTTGAACCCAGCGAACAGTCTACCCGACAGGAGGCCCTAGTCACACGACATTTATTTACTTAAAAACAAAAAATAAATACTTATTATTGACCAATTATCATGAAGTAAATGATTACAGGCTAATATTTTAAACCATTAAGGCTTATTTTCCCTTGGGCAGCAGGTCAGGTGTTGAAGTGTGCGTGTGTGGATGCATCATGGTTAGTCTATACTGACAGGCATAGTCCACTCACTGGTGCACTTACGACCATGCCGAAAACATACACAGAAAAAAACGACTAACACTCTTTAGTGAGTACGTATTAAGGAACCAATGATAACAACACGTATATTATTGCAGTTGACCTACAAAAATGTCGCCTGTAACAAGATGGATTAATACACTACTTAATATAGCAGATGACAGCAATCCCAATCTGAGAAAGAAATCGGCCACCATCTGAGCTCACTTCCTAAGAAATCAATGTTTCATGCTACCAAACTGGCATACATATCTCAGCCTGCAGTAATACAGATGAATTTTTTAATGATCGAACCAACCTATAAACTGCAGACGAGTTTAGTTTCGTCATCTGCTCAGCAATCAGGTAACTGTGTTTTAAATATTTTGACGTCAAACGCTGACTTGTTTTACTGATATTCTACTGTCGACTCGTATTTAATATGCCATGCCCCTTGACTTTTAGGTCTATAGATAATTAGCGGCGACCACTACGAACGAACTTAAACCTCAATTACTATTTCATCGACATAGCCCACTTCAAGGTTATTGATATCCGTTTAGTGAACAAATTTCGGGCGCACCGACTATGGAACTATATTTCCATCTTCATAGATCTTAGAATTCAACATGTCGTTCTCACCGTAAATAAAGGCAAATTATGGCGGCTCTATATAAGCAAGGCTCTCATGAACATAAGTACTTTGACACAGCATACACCAAGTTTTACTTTTTAATACGAAAGCAAATTTATGGAAGTTTCCCTTCTTCACAAATGTATTGACGATTGAAGTACGTTTCACTAAAGTACTTGTAGTTAATGGGTCACAGTTTAAGGTAACCCAATATAGTATAAATTATTAATGTAACTTCATCCTCGCTTATAAGTTACAGTGGAACTTGCCACCAAACATTACCACAGTTCTGAAAGAAGGGAAAAGAAATTTAATTCTATACATTGCACCTGGAATGAGACTGGCATACGTAGCGTATACAGCCGACATCTGTTTACTCTCTAGGTCTGAAGAGGAGTTGGAGCAAATGACCAGAGCACTAAAGGAGGCTGCCAGCAAATTTGGGCTAAACATAAACGAAGCCAAGACAGAGTACCTCGTTATGACGCGTGGTCAAAGTCAGACTGCTGGTCATCTACAATCACTGCAGGTGGGAGACCAGTCCTACAACAGAGTGCACGAATTTAAAAACTTAGGGGCACTTATCATTGAGAGCTCGTCATTTGAAGCAGAGATCAATGCCAGAATACAAGCAGTAAACCGATCTTACCACGGCCTACCACAACTTCTTCGGTCCAGATATCTCTCTAAACAGTTCAAGATTCGTCTATACAAAACCCTGATCCAGCCTGTTGTTCTATATGGCTGTGAGACATGGAGTATCCGAAAACAGGACTTCCATAAGCTCCTCGTATTTGATTGAAAAGTGCTTCTGAAGATCTTCGATCCGTTTCTGGATGCAGACACAGTGGAATGGAGGGTCAGACACAACCAACAGCTTGAGGAACTATACCAGTAGCTCAACATAACAGAAACTGTCAAAGCCAAACGAATGCAGTGGGCTGGCCATGTGGGCCGGATGGAAGATCACAAATGGCCTCGGAAATTCCTGGATTTCACAGCTGCAGGAAAGAGACCCCAAGGGAGACCCAAGAAGCGTTGAAGCGATGGGCTCCATGAAGATTTAAACCAAACATCAATAGATGTGGACGGATGGCGGATAGCAGCAATGGACAGAATACAATGGAGGAGGAAACTTGTAGCAGCGTGCGGTCCACTGGGCCTGATCACGCAGAAGAAGATGACATTGCACCTGGAGTTGGAAACAAATTTATTATTGCCACCAGAAGCAAAATCGTTACTTATTTTTATTTTGCTTACAACTATAAACATTGTTGTGGTTTTAGTATTCAGTCTGAAGACTGTCTTCAGACACCACTCCAGCTATTCTGTCCTGTTCAAGCCTCTTCACCTCAGGATAAGTGCTGAAACTTACGTCGATATGTACCTGATGACTGTATTCGAACCTTGGTATAGCTCAACAATCCTCCTCCCCCCTCTCCACTTCCCATTATTAAACTGTCCTACAATTCATCCATTCCTTTAGTCACATTGTGTCACAAATTCCATTTCTCCCTAAATCGATATAATGCATCTTCGTCAGATATATGATCTACCTGATCTTCACCTTTCTTTTTGCAGCGCCACACTACTGAAGTTTCCATTCACTGCTTATCTTTACTGTTTATCGTCCACGTTTCACTTCCGTAAAAGTCGACATTCTGGACAAACACTTTCAAAAAATAGTTCCTAAGATTTAAGTTTATACTAGGTATTAAGATACTTCTGTTCTTCAGAAACGCTTTTCTCTGTATTGGCGTTCTGCATTTTATATCACCTGTGCTAAGCTACCGTTAATTTTTGTAGGGCCAAATAACAAAACACATCAATGACTTTTAGTTTCTCATTTCCTAATGCAATGTCCTCAGCGTCGCATGATGTAATTGGACTGCACAGAGCCAGCCATGTTTCATGTTTGTCGATGTGTATCGATAACCTCTTACCAAGGCATTGTACATTCCATTCAGATTATCTTCCAAGTCCTTTGCTATCTACGAGGCTTGCTGATGACGTAATTCTTTCAAAATATTTATTTTTAATCCCTGACCTTTAATTCCAATTACCATAGTCTCTCGTTTCCCTTACTGCTTACTACACATAGAGATTGAACATCATAGAGGAGTTGCTACAACTCTGTGTCATTCCGTTCTGAACTAATGCTCTCCTTAAATGTCATTCGCTCTTATCACTACAGTTTGTTTGCTAAACAGGTTGTAGATCACTTTTCACTCCCTGAATGTTATCTCAGCTACCATGAGAATTTTAAAGAATGTTGAAAGGTGGCTACACTGAGTCACAGCGGCAGAGATTGCGCCAAAGAGTTTTATTCCGCCGCCTCCACTGGCAGTGCTTGTTCAGAAGTTGTGGCGGTTAGTGCTTTGCTGAGAGGATGTCGATAACTGTACTAGTTGAGGCCATGTCGTGTGCAGTTGTTTTGATGGGCTAGACAGCAGATGTTGTTCGAATGGAGATGTTGTAATGGTCAGAGTGTATTCTTCGTCAATATATATGAGGTAATAAAAATAATAAAAAAATAAAAAAAATAAAAATATATATATTGACTAAAAATACACTCTGATCATTACAACATCTCCATTCGAACAACATCTGCTGTCTAGCCCATCAAAACAACTGCACACGACATGGCCTCAACTAGTACAGCTATCGACATCCTCTCAGCAAAGCACTAACCACCACAACTTCCGAACAAGCACTGCCAGTGGAGGCGGCGGAATAAAACTCTTTGGCGCAATCTCTGCCGCTGTGACTCAGTGTAGCCACCTTTCAATGTATACTAGTCTATCTTGTCTAAAAGTTTCTTTAAGCCTACAAATTCTATAGATTTATGTTTGCCATTCCTTGTCGCACCCAAAGTGACATCCCCTGAGATCGACTTCTTCAGTCTTCCCAGTTTTCTGTAAATAATCCGTGTCAGTATTTTTCAAGAATGACAGATGTTTCAGTAATATTCTTACCTGTCAGCACCTGCGTTCTTTGTAATGGGGACTATTACATTGTACTTCAATATTTTGACTGTCTCACATATTTTGCAAACCAAGTTTTGTCACTATTGGTTCTGCCAAAGATCTCGAAAATTCTTCGGGAATAGTTAGTTTCATTTGTGCAGCCATCAGAGCTCTTGTTGTTCATACAGTTCCTTCTCTTATCTGCAAGGGCTTCTTTAACTTTCATATGGATGGCATCTATCTTTCCTATAGCCCTTCAATGTCTCTACCTTCATAATTCTCCTCTAGCGGTTCATGTCTGACCATTTTGCAATCCAGCCAATCTTCGCTACGACTCAGAAAGTTGTTTATTTGTGTGGAAATAGGATACGACAGTTTTCTTAGAAACAGCGGAAGGGAATTGGAAATGGAACTGGGTTTCAGAATAATTAGCATTACCAAAGCTGAGAACATGTAACAGAGATCTCTCCTACGTCTAGAAAAGGAGGTTAGCAAAGACGACTCAACTAGCCTAGTTTCGGGAAATCGATTCATAAGACCAGTAGGCAGCTGCAAACTTATAGTAAGAGAGTACGAGTTTTTGTAAAGCATTAATTTAAGTGACTTTAAGATGCATTCAGCCTTTAGTTGTGGCAGAACAGCGTTCGGTTTGCCAACAACTTCATGTGGCGGTATTTATTAAACATGTTTATTAAATATTCCTTCTATAGCGACGGATGATTATTTCTCAGTGTCCAATGAAGAACAACAAAAAATAAGTCTCGTGAAAGTTGATGATTCGCTTAAACAGAGAAATAAATGAGATGTGAAAGTATTATAAACCTTGTTTCAAATCAGATTTAATACATCTCTGGATTTAGGTATAAAAGTTTCTCTTGATTAAATTGCCTTGTGAAATATTGGAATTTTCAACAAACTTAACTTAAATTTTTGATTGAGAGCCAGTTAAACGCCTGTTTATTGTTAATAATAGGTACCTCCTTCATTTCAAGTGGTTAGGTGACGTTCGTGACCCAGTTTCATGCACTGTCAGGAGGAAGGTTTCCGTTGTGTCTCCTAAGGCATTAAGCGGGTAATATCGGCGCGCAAAAGGCAATTAGTTGGAGAATACTCCCTCTTACAGCCAGCGTTCTCATAGGTCTTTGCTTGCAAGAAAGAGAATTTATGAAGTTTCAATACCCAATACACCTGACTGACAGTCCTGCACTGTTTCGTAACCATGCATCCTATTCATGCAGAAACACCTGCATCTTCTCATTCCCCAACCGCGATAACATTAGTGACTTATTGCTTATGAACTCATGTAGTAACCCGATTATTAAATCGCATGAAATGCGATCTGTCGTTAATTTCTACTATCTAAACTAACTGCAGTTTTAATTGTAATAGTGCAGTAGCGTTGCTTTTTAAAGTACATATCCTTGTTTCAAATCTCACCTAACGGGTTTGTATGAGTTTGTTAATACTATATAACCAGTTCTTCAACACAGGCAATTGCTATGGCACTAGAAATTTTGTCTGTAATTCTGTTTCCTTTGGATCCTTATTTTTCAAAATCACGTAGTTTAAAAAAGTGACCTAACGAAACAAAGGGAAATAACAATGATTGGACGTATTTCTGTCGTAAGCCTGAACCACATTAGCTATTTTATTTATGTAATATTACGTTACAAGGACCGAGATGCACAAAATGTCGCGAATAAAACAGCTAAGATAGGGTTATTGCACTATTACCAATGACATGTGAGAGTTGCCCTTTCATCGCCGAGTCCATAAGTTCTACTTTGATATGCCCTGCAGAAAACACGGTCAAAGTCTTGTCAAATCTCTTGAAGAATAAGATAATCTTCATGCTTTTATGAAAAGTAGCACCAGATTTGCTGTTTGTATCATCATCAGTACCATAATTTTGAATCAAACTATGAACTACCAATAATTACAACACGGTATTCTTTTGCAAGATATTTCTGATATAATACACAGGCAACATTACTGAGCCATGCCTATTTCCAAAATTTTGAATATCAGCGACCTGGAAATTCATTGCTCTAAATTTTCTGTACTTTATAGTGGCGGTATGGTCAGATAATTATTGACATTGTAAAATGTCAGGTAGATGTCTCAGGACGGTGAACTGTGGGCGTTGAGCGTGTAGAAACAGTTTCTCAGAGTCGTGGACCTAGAAATGTAGCAGTATCAATAACATATTTTATTCAGCAAGTACTCATACAGCCCCTGAAGACAACGTTTCGGTGGCATGCATTGAGCCTGGGCAGCAGGGTTCACTTCAGCAAAACACATGGCAGCGCAAAGTGATTACTGGCTCGAAGACGCCAAGCAGAAAGCTGGCCATCATAGAGGGCAGTGTCACCACCTTGTCGAGCGCATGACTGCATCAGATTTTCCACCTGCAGCGAGTGTATGACGACCAGCCCATAGCTCGCAGTGGGTGAGGTGCAGGATGCAATCAGGTACGGACTGTCAACCAAGAACTCCTTGGTGGTGCCCAGGAGTCAGTTCATAGCAGCCTGCAGTAGGCCTTAGTGGGATGGCAAGACTTCAGGCTCCAGTAGCATCAGATCTAGGTACAGCCCATAGGCCAGTGGCTAGCAGAGGAAATAGCTGGTTACAGTCGAGACTGAATGGCCCAAATCGCTTCAATTACTGGTGTAGACTAGTTCTTAGCGCAGGCAGAAGTCGACGATACATACTTCTAGTTTGCGGCAGCAAGTTTTCATACCGCATTTTCGTAGCTTTTTTTTCTGACACTTGCCTGCCTTGGGTCACACAGGGAGGCCCTGGCAGTTTGACATCGGGGCCTCACATGTGGCAATCATACTAATTTCGGCGCTGGAGTAGTGTCTTGCACCATATTGGCTTAGCAGTATTCGTGCCCTGGTAGTGAATTTCGAAAGCAACAAATTCGTCTGGCTGGCTGCAGATTGTGAAACCTGCTACGAAAAGTGTTGGAACAATCATCTTTAGATGATTTGATCCACTGAATCATCGATTCCTATTACATATGTAGATTACTTAAACATGATATAGTACATTTAATGTATTTCCTTTTATATCTAGTTACACTTTTCACTCCAAGTGTTTCCGCTATTCCAATCCAAATCATAATGTTTGATGGCTGTCATACTTTAATTTACCATTTCCTGTGCTAATTTATCATCTTCCTCTTTTAAGATGGATACCATTCCCGCATAAACCTAGCTTAAAGTCATTTATTTTGGACAACTCCTTCTGTTCCACGGACGAGTTTCTGTTTCAGAAATGGAAAAAAATTTGAACCTCTAAATGTAGTTGCATGTGTAGAACTAAAAATTTCAGTAATATTAATATTAGCACTATTCATATATATATATATATATATATATATATATATATATATATATATATATATTGTTATCTGACTTGTTCCACATCATATCGATAAAATAATCGTGAAAATGATCTACGGAACATGACATAACTAAACTAAACTAAACACCGAATTCCTGTTCGAGCCCAGAGACTTCCGTAGTGAGACCTGTTGCACTGCAGATATTGCACAAAGCGAAAAATGATCTGTAGTGGTCAGAACATAGCGGTACCCCTCTGGTGTTTGTCCAAATGCCCAAAAAGTCCTAAAATGTCAATGCCAACTATTCCAAAAGGCTTACTTGCTTCTGGTAACCTTTTCAGGAGAATATCCCAATGACAAATCTTTGCCTGCTGCGCACATTGTACTCCGTTTACATAATGTTGCTTCACCTGTTGTCTCTCCATACACTACCAGTAATGCTTGGCTGCATGCTACTCGACGGTTCTGCAGCTTCTGCAAGCAGATAACATGCAATGATTTTTACACTCCTTCCCACTATGTGACTGGAGCCACGACATGGGGGCCCTGTTTCGTTTCTTGCATAAAACACCATTGTGTGTAATCAACTGTGACTGCGTAGTGAATAGTTTGCAGTCTTCATTAGTAGCTTCCTCTTTTCATCACTCCCTAAGGCAATTTCCTACTGTCTGTAATATACTGATTTGCATTCCTATGATTTTTATCGGATTTACAGCCTACTTTGAGATCAAATATATCAGACACAGCATTTCCTTCTTTGTGGAAGGACAATTTCTCTCTGACTTATTTAATTGATGCAACATGTACATGACTAGATGTTTCTTCTCCTCTACTATCTGACACACATCCAGTGCATGATTACTTGCATCACATGTTAATGTAAATTAAATTTCATAATTCAGAAAGCCCAATACCAGACCAGCTGTCAACATTTCTTACAGTTTTCCAAATGTACCTTCCCTGTCCAACGTCCAACAGAACTTCACAACTTTATTCAATAAGTGTGAGAGAGATCATGCTATCTCTACAATCCTTGGTCCAAATTTACTATAATAATTTGCTAACCCTGGAATGACTGCCACGTCTTCTTGTCTAAGGCGCTGGAAAACTTTGTATGTCATTCACCAATGTAGGCTCTGTTTGTACACCATCATGACTAATTACATATCCCAAGAAATTCACTTTTGCTAGACCAAAATGACATTTTTCTACACTGAGAGTTAAAGTGTACTGTGTGCAGCCTCTTAACAACCTGCATTAACCTACTGCACATGCTACTCCATATCTTCTGCAAAACCGATGATATCGTCCGAATACATCACATTCAGCTTTAATTTAAATCCGCTCAAAACTCTGTCCACCAAATGCTGAAACATGGTATGTTCAGTATTCAGTACAAATGACATACTGATACAGGTGGTGACTGCAAGGAACTGTAAATGCCATTTTCAGGTGGTCCTCCTGTTCTATTTAGAGTTGATGATAGCTGCTCCATAGACCTATGGTGAAGAAATACCTATACTGTTTCAAATTCTCCGGTGTTTCTGTTGTATACTCTTTTATAATCAAACAGTTGTAGAGTCACCTGTACCTGAAGCTTTGGAATAATCACCATAGGTGCAGTGCATGGGCTGGTAGTTTCCTCACAGTGTCAAATGTAATGACCCACAAGGATTGAAGAGTTCCTCAAATTCTAATAACAGTTGCTCCATCGCTAACTTCTCTGTTCCTTTTAAATGTTTCATTTTCTCATACAATAGAGTTGCACTAGTGCCTTGTTTAAAGCTAGGGCCAAAATTCACCCTACCTAAATTGGCGACCATTAATCCTTCAGGCAAGCCCATGTCTTTGGTCCCAAAATTATCTATTCTGATGGGAAATAATTGCTCACCACCTATTTCCCATAGAGATATACTACTCCTGTCCACAGAACACCATGATTCAGCTGATTCATCATTTTCTCCCAGTGGCTCAACCACACCAAACATATTTACAGGCAGATCCTTTCTCCCACTCAGCCATAGGAGTTTTCCTGAACTTTGCAGTACTTTATTGCGCAAATCAATCCTTAGTGGTTTTCCAACCAGTTCAATTCATTCAGTTTGCCAGAAAGATGAACCATATGGCAGTATGTTACTGAAAACGGTGTTCCTAAAATTTACCACTGATTTGTACTGGGCAAAACTTCCACACACTTCCGAAAATGTTTTGCTCCCAACTGAGAACTTAATATCTACAAGCACTGTGGATGTACGTCATTACCCCCTATTTCACATACCATCAAGTGTTTAACCACTTCTTCTCCATGAGGCCCAAAGTTGTCATAGACATATGTACACCAGTGGGTAATTGAAACTGGTGTTGCCTTCCATCCACTACATCAGTCTGGCTAAATTCCTCCACTGCACAAGTTTGAATCATGTTAAAATTCACTGAGAGCGTCAACCTGCAACCCTGGGGCTCCCATTGCTGTTTAATGATTAGTTATTCTCATTTTGTACCCGCTGTTTTATACCTTCGTTTGGTGTATAGTCCCACTCTCGATGTCCAACATTCCCACATTTTCTACAGAATTCTTTACGGGAGTCTATCTGTATGTGGTCCAAATGTCCACAAAATTACCATTTGAAGTAAGCGAGAAAAAAGCTTTTTTATCATGGACTCGAGTTATCACCTCCATTTCTTCTAAAGCTTTTGATGTGCCTACAGTTCCTGCAAAAGTCTTCATACATTATGTTTGTACTTTCTTCAACTTATCTGGAGGTAATCCACATAAAAATAAATCTGATGCTCTCTGCTCCACTTCTTGCAGAGGGGCCCCTATTCGTATCGTCACAGTCCATTCTTATTCCATCCAAGAAACTTTCGATGGATTTGCCATCTTTCTGTGACACCACATTTAACTGCTTGCGATGGTATTTTCAACTATTGTCTCTTCCATATCGTTGCACAGTACTTCAAATGATAGGTCATTCTTCAGTCTCAAGAGTAACATATACTGTGGCATCTCCTATTAAACATAATTTAGCAATTTGTAACAACTGTTCCCTTGACCAAAAACTCAGAATTGCTGCTGTCAACAAGTTATCCATAAATGCTAATACAACCATTCCTGCTGTACCGAAAAATGGATAATGTCAGGTAGCACCATTATCATCTGAGATTGGTACCAATAAAGTGGACGAGGATCTGTTCTGCTTCAAAGTAGACAACTATGGAAGTCGACATTATCCGCCCTCATATCAGCTACATCGTATAACAAAGTCCAATAGCGCTTTCCGGGCAATAACCACTAGTTCCTATGATTTACTCATTTTAAAGACTGCATCTAACAAACTAGCACAAAATAAAATAGGACAGACAGAGGGAGACCATATAATATCAGTTATACTGCAACAATTTTCAACACTACTTAATCTTTAACCTGAGCACCAACCATGCACATTTGCCGCACTCCGTGGCAAAATTATCATACCTTCAACACTCAAAACACGCTACAGGTTACGACTGAGCGCAGAAGGCACTATGTTCCGCACATTACGTTACACAGATCTAATTGGGTACATAGTGGCTCGAATCCACTAGCTATTGCTGAAACCAGTTATTATTGTTGTTGTTTTTGTTGTTGTTGTGGTCTTTAGTCCAAAGACTGATTTGATGTGGTTCTCCATGCTACTCTATACTCTGCAAGCCTTTACATCTCTGAATAACTACCATAACCTGTATCCTTCTGAATCTGCTTACTGTATTCATCTCCTGGTTTCTTGCTCTCTCTCTGCGATTTTTACCCTTCGCACTTCCCTCCAGTACTAAATTGGTGATCCCTTGATGTTTCACAGTGTTTCCTACGAAGCCTATTAGGGAAGGTGTTGGCGCACTAGTACTGTAAGAACTACTCACCAATAAAGGCAGTTTCAGTCATCTTAATCATACCTTCTCTAGAGTTAGCTTGGGATGTTACGTATTGTATAATTATATAACTACTGATTTAACGAGTTTTCGGCATGATTTTGTCCACATAATCCAAATCTTGAAAGTATTTTATGTATGAAGACTGAAGCAGTCAGACTAATCTCCGTGTCTCTCAAATAATTTCGCTAATGTATAAGTCCTGGCGTTAATCCAGATTAAGCTAGTCGTATCATTACTCTATAGATTTAACCTCATAAATTTTCTCATTTTTTCCTGTGGGACATCCAGATCAGGTCGAAGGCCGTGGAGTGATAGTTGCAGTCAATTCATCTTCAAAAACTTTTCTCTGGGATTTTCACTGAAGTTTTACCAACATAATGAGATACTAGCTTTCTTTGCACTGGCTCCTGTTCTTGACATATCTATGGTAGTTTCCACACTGGTCCATTTTTATGGCATATGCTTGGTTTGAATAATTTGGTTGTAGATATTTATTAAATTAAACAAAACTATTATATAATTTACAAATGTTCTTTTTTACTTAAACATTTTATAATTGTGTTTTAGACACACTGTTTCCAGTTTTGTTTGAAATATAATGTAGGCATAATGACCTTACATGATTTATTAACTGTTCTGGAAACAAGAACTTATTCTCAATTGAGACTTCTCAGCTTACACAGGGTGTCCCACAAATGTTGCGACAAACTTCTAGGGGAGGTGGGACACAATATATGGACTGAGAATTGCATAGCAATCCGTGGCCGCAACCGTGAGAGGTATGTGATACCAGAGGTTGAATATCAGAAAGGAAACAAGAGAGTGATTCATTTGAAACCATTACTGGACGTTAAGAGTACACATGGTGTAGGACATGAATACAGTGGCAATGTTAGAGCAAATGTTCAGAATAATTTGCACCATCAGAAGCCACGCATACCTGACACCATCGGAGCACTGACTGACGGACACGCTCGAATATACCGGGCGTTCGGTTCACTGTAGCTGCTTGGCAGACAGTTCTTGCTACGAGATCAATTTCAGACTTCACAGGATCGCGGCACTTGACACATTTCATGGTATCCCACGGTAAGAAATCAAGGCTCGATGAATCCGGTGAGCTTGGGGGGCCAGAGAACCGATCCACAACGCCCAATCCCTTGTTGCGGGAACGATGTGTTCAGTGGTACCAACAGCCAGCCCAAAATTAATAAATTTCTCATGTATGGCGATGCTGTGGAATCCTACACGTATCTCGTCGCAAAAATCGTCTGCAAAGCTGCTACCATCAAACAAACTCCCTGTGCATACAAGAGTGTTCAGCAATCAATGCTTCGTCGGTGTCACGCATGCGTTGTGACTGATGACGCATACTTCGAGAATCTGTTATAACATTAGAGCTGATTCATGCAGTACACCATGTGTAATGAATCCAATAAATTTCTCAAATGAATCTCTCTCTTGATTCCTTTACAATCGTCGACCTGTGCTTCACTTTACCCCTGACTCATGCAGTACACCATGTGTAATGAATCCAATAAATTTTTCAAATGAATCTCTCTCTTGTTTCCTTTACAATCGTCGACCTGTGCTTCACCTTACCCCTGACTTTTGCGGTCATGGATTGCCATGCAATTCTCATTCTTATGATGAGCCTCACCTCCCCAACTGCGTTAATACAATAGTAGATGTCCAAAGTAAAGATTACATTCATAGTTTTCGTGTGGTACGTGTTTACGTATTCCTAACACAGGTATTCTAAAACATAATATTTAGATTTTTATAACAATAAAATTCTGAGGAAAAAGAGCCTAAGTATTAATTGCCCAATTATAAAAGCTTTATTGTAAGATATACACTGAGGAGCCAAAACATTATGACCATGAGATTCAGTGCCGCTTGATGAACTTTCGGGGAACGCGAAGAAGTTGGGAAAACGTGTATAAGCGGAAATCATTTTTGCTACAGTGTGGGGCCCCAAATCTGGAAGTACACTGGCATAAGCGGCTTCGACAAAGGGCAGACTACAGAGTCCGCCAGAAAAATGTATACACTCTGTGTCAGGCTCTATCGAGATATCGATATTGTCGTCCGATTTGAGTTATAAGTGTGTTGTAGTGTGGTCTGTGGCTCAACAGATGTTAGTACTTTCATCCCGGTATTGAGAAAACAAGATGGCTGGAGCACGCTTGACATTTGAGCAACGGCCTGCCGGAGTAGCCGTGCGGTTCTGGGCGCTACAGTCTGGAGCCGAGCGACCGATATGGTCGCAGGTTCGAATCCTGCCTCGGGCATGGATGTGTGTGGTGTCCTTAGGTTAGTTAGGTTTAATTAGTTCTAAGTTCTAGGTGACTGATGACCTCAGAAGTTAAGTCGCATACTGCTCAGAGCCAGCCATTAGAGCAACGAAAATGTATTATGAAGCGGTTTATCAAGTTTCATAATGCCGCTGAAGTGCAACGTCAGTGGAGGTGGGAGTTTTTAACAGAACCGCCAATCCGCCTTACAAATAAATGAATTGTTGACAGGTTTGAATTGCATGGACAAAGGAAGATCAAGAAGACAGCGTACAGCTACAAATCCTGCTTCGTCGGCTCTCGTGTTGGAAACATTTGTTAAGTCTCCACAGAAGTCTGCTACGCAATGTGCACGTGAAGTGGGGGTTAGCAGTACAAGTGTACGAAGAATTCTGAAAGCTGACAAGTGGAAAGTTTACATTTCACGATTACTGCACACGATTAACGATGACGATCCTGATCACCGAATGTAATTTTGTGAATGGTATCAGCAAATGGTAACTGATGATGTACAATTTGTGACGAAGGCAGTGTGAAGAGACGAGGCACAATTTAAACTTAATGGAACCGTGAATCGGCATAACAGTGTGTACTGGACACCGGAAAACCCGCATGTTTATGTGGATAAAGCAGTCAATGTACCAGGGGTTCATGTGTGGTGTGGACTATCATCTATGGACTTAGTAGGACCTTTTTTCTTTGATGCTATTGTCACTGGACAAGTGTACCTGGATCTGTTGCGCACTTCAATTTTGCCAGGTATACGTGCGCATTGCGGAGCTGATGAAGAGGTCTTCTACCAACAGGATGGGGCGCCACCACACCACCACCTAGCTGTACGAGCCTTCCTGGATGACAATTTTCCGGGGCATTGTATTGGACGAAGACGGCCCATTGAGTTCCCTCCACGGTCGCCAGATCTAACACCTATGGTCTTTTACTTGTGGGGAACTGTGAAAGATAACGTCTATCGACGTAAGCCGCGCACCCTGGAGGAACTTCGCCAGGAGATTACAGCGGCATGTGCAGCGACCGCTCATCGTTCTGTTATGTGTATATCCACCAACGGTGAACATTTTGAACATTTAAAGTAACCATGTGCTAAACTGAAGGTTGTACAACATGCGTGATCAATTATTAAAGGTAAAATAAACACATAAGTAATACTTTTCGTTCCTTAAAATGTGTATACATTTTTCTGACGGACTCTATATTATTACTCGGGGCCTGGGACAAGCATCTAGGAAATGACGGGGCTAAACAGATCTTCGCTTGCTATTGTCATTACCATCTATAGAAACCGGTTGAAGGGACGTAAAACTACGAAAAGGCCCCAAGGTGTTGGACGTCTACTCTTCATCACAGAACGTGGAGGTCGGAGGCTCGCCCTCTCTATAAACCAGAATACGAGGCTCTCTTTGCCGCATCTGACGACAGAATCCAGTGGCGATGCAGGCACGAGTACTTCGGAGTTGAGCATGCGTTGTTGAACATGCGACTCTGTAGCTGCTGCTACAGCGTTTTCCGATATTGACTCAATGACATGGTCAGTAGCGGTGCAGTACGCAGGGGACCGTTGGGAATGGACTGTGAATCAGTGGAAACATATCGTCTGATTGAGTGAACGTTTCTAGTTATAGCAAGTCAACGGTCTTGCCCGGATACGTCGTCATCCAGGTGGTGGCTTCTGCAGACGTGCACTGAGCCACAGACCCAGGGCAGTATGTTATGGGCGACATACAACTGGACATGCATAGGATCTGGGGTAATGGTCGAACGCAGGTTGACAACTGTGGTCTACGTAATCATTACCGGGGATCATCTGACCTGTTCATTTTTGTTATCTACCGCAATGGCGATAGCATGTTTCAACAGAACAATTGCTCGTTTTGCTAGGCCAGAAGCGTGATTTGGGAAGAATGATTCTGATCTCATGTTGATGTCGTGGCCACCAAGTTCGCCTGAGATGAACTCATGTGGAGCGCTATCGTTCCTTGCCCACAAACCATTAGCCCGGAATTCACGGGAACTGCGTGGACATCTGGTGGCACATACCTCCGGAAACCTGCCAAGGACATACCAGCTACATGCCACACGGTTTCACTGCTGTATTGAGTTTCAAAAGTAGACCAAACTGTTCACGTGTCCGTGTCATTTTTTACCTTTCATTTTTATGTAGTGCTAAACAACCGCTGTCTCTTGAAAGATATCTTAAAGAAAATAATGTGATTGTCATTACTCAGTAAAACTTTTGCCTGCTGGTAGTGTAAGCTATCTGTACGCTTATATAAAATTTCAATAGAGGAATCTGTAAACTTTCAACATTAAACTTTGAACTCGAAGGCGAGAATGTGTTGCAAAATTTGACTGCGAGAAACTGACTTGCAAGTGCATCTTGTTCCCTGTCGGTCTCAACATTCGTAATGGCAAGAATGCCGTCTGAATTCAGCACTGTGAATAATTAAAGTTTTAAACTGATAAACTGGCCCTGGAAAAACTCAACGTTCCCCTTTTTTTATTATTTAATTTTGGCTTACCTGTTCCACAATGGAAGTACACTGCTCTTGCCTTGAAATCGCCTCGCATTTGCTGAGCTACAACTGACTACTGATATTCGCTTGGTGCAATGCGCTTTTTCTACAAGAAAAAGAAAGGCAAAAGCATATTTGGTTCCTAAGAAATCTGAATAAGAAAAAAGGTAACTCGTATTTTGGCGTGGAGTTTGGATGTGGATAAATTATAAAATAAAATATAATTAGTTGTCTGATTAGAAAAGATTTGTGTTGCAAAATTGTCTCTTTCTCGGCTTCATAAACATTTATAAACAAAAAATACAGTCCTTGAGTAGACAAACGTAAGTAACCTCTAACACCAAATGAGATCTTTTCAAAAATGCAACTCGTAAAAACGACATTACATTTTCATCAGTTAGTCCTATCCCCAAATTCACATTGAAAATCATGCATAGCTGTATCTTTTCCTATACTCAGATCTCTGGATATCTCAACCAAGAATGCATAATTACAAGCTGCCACAGTAACCAAAAAAATCTAAAATCAACTACCTTAAATTAAATCTTCTTCTACTACCCATCAAAATAATAGTAAAATATTCTTCTCAAAATGTTGCAATCTCTTTCCTCATCTCAAGTAATTAATCAGTGTCCCACTTTCTCTTAATATTACTGCAACCGTACCACTTGCCCTCTGCCACACTACTACCCATGACACACCACTGCCAACTAATGTGTCTCCGCAACTCACGATTGACAGTCCGCATCATCTCCCGCGCATCTTGCAAAGCAGAGATGGCCCATGCAAGCGATATCTCTTATGCTACTGCATGCACGTAATTTCAAACAAAGCAAAGGCGCTTACGCTTTCATAACATCCAAATACTAGAGAAATGCCCATGAAATTATCTACAGCCCCCTAACACAGCCCCTCGGCCACTAGTCAGAATTTTGAGGGGTGAGATTAGTAATTGACGAAAGTTAACCTACAAACGAAGTTAAAATTTTCTGCATGTAAAAGTGCAGAGGGCCAAATAATACAGAAATAATAGTGAATACAAAAAGAATAAATCGTTGCACGCAGGCGCACAAACACAGTCGTAAGCATGTCCATGAGATACAAATCAACAAATGTCAAAGTCTTTGAGATACAGAAATGCCGGAGTTAGTCTTTTACCTTTTCTTGTTATAAGTTCTTGCTAGTATGTCTGTATTACATTAGTTCCTGCAAGAAAAACACACTGCTCATGGTTTGCGATATTTCTTGCTACAAAATTAATTTCGTCACAAATATTATATTTGCACTGCATTCGTTTTTGTAGTGTTTCGAGTAAAATATATGCAATAGAATTTTGCAATAACATAACTGTATGACTGTACATAGTACAGTAGCATCGTTTCTTGAAGTGATCGCTGTCGAAGACTCAGTGTGAGATACAAATTTTTTTCATTCCACTGACATCGACAACCGTAGCACAAGCAGAGTACCTCATGAGTAAGTAGGCTGTGAGCGACTCAGAGGACACTACATTAGTGTATTAAATTCTCCGCTAACAACTCAAAACGCCGAAGATATCTCACAAACCACGCAGCTGAGCGTCAAGTTCCTTATTTGACACTAAAGTATTTTTTCAGTGCAACTGAGGAGAGCTATGCTGTCTCTGTTGTGAATTAGTACATTATTTTGCTTCGTCCTACCACAGTGCAAGTATCCAAGCATAAATCTGAATCGTATGTGCAATCAAACTAATACAAAGAGATAAATGTTGTAATATATTGCATACGACGACTAACATAAAAGTTACAGAATCGGCCAACAGTGCCTAGTCAGAGTTCTAAAAATCCTAATGCTAAGCAACTGACATAATCCCATAAGCAATACACTGTAAAAAAATGTAAGATCATTCCGTATCAGTAAAACCAAATAATCTCAGTAAATAAACATTGACATACAATGATATCGTCAGTGAAAAAACCATGTGACAAATTTAATTACAAAAGAATGTACCTGCCTTATATAGTCATGAACTAATGTTTCTCTGATTAAAACAATCTTACATACTGTGCCACACATCTACAATAATTGTATCTAAGAAATTCTGCTATCTGCAGAATTTTACGAGTTGGTCTAACTACTTAGAAGGAAAGTAAATGAAAAAGGAGAAAAAGGTTAATTTTGTTGTGCAGAGCATGCTATTGGTTCCTGTTGAAAGAAATATGTTACGAATGGCTCAGTCAACAGTCTGTCAAACACAACACAAGTAAAATTTGTATGTACAGACGAAGAAATCTTATCTAAGAAGCATAGCTTAGTGTACTCAAAATATATGTCAGATAGAGGCTGAACAACAACGGATTGGGGTACAAAGAATCCTGCTAAATATCATGGACTAAACAGAAACCATGTGAAACAAAGTGGTGTTGACCCACTGGGAAAAACGACTGGCACATGAACACAGGTAGAATCTCTCATAACCAATGTGAACAAACAGTTATCTACAGGACATCATGACAAATCAGATGCAGCATTCTCTCCACAACATTATCGACAACCTCCTTTCTCAATGCTTACGAAATCCCTTTCTCAGATTAAATCTGAAGAATTACAAAGTGTGCATAGCAGACAAATCACAAGTTCCCTAACCATATTCGCATCTTCCTATACATCATCGATACATTACTTGGAACTATAACATATAAAGCCACTTAAAAGCATCAAAATAAAATCTCATAATACTATGTGACATCTCCTACTAATATCCTCCAATATGTCACCATTCATTTTCTAATCAATATAAATGTACCTAAAACGTTTCGTAGCTTTGCTCAGAAATTCTGACTTGGCCATAATTCAACTCAGTAGTCCTTGCTGAAAACAGGGAATTCTTCCAACATTTTAACAACTCCTTCAAAGAAATGTTACCTGACCTGCACACACGTCCAACCTCATTTACCCTGACCTGTAAATTCTACTGTATAACACTGTCTTCTTGTAATAAGTTATTAGCTTGTTCTCGTAAATGTGAAACCATTTTTCCAATGTAGTCACAATTTGTTTCATCTCCGTTTCATTTTATTTTGTTCTCCTAGTTATATCTCCGAAAAATAAACTGCATGACGCATAATGTGTGAAATAAAATCTGCAACAGTGAAGTAAATTGAATTAAGACATGGTTGTAAGGGAGAAGTACAAGAAATTCATTTTGCCTCATCAAAAATATCAAAATCTACTCACTAAGGCTTCCACACACGTTTAACAAGATAAATGATAAGATACATATATATGGGTTGAAATAAAAATTTGTTTTAATTTTACATATGTACAAATGTTCCAAACGTCCTTTTAGTACAGTCCTGAGAAGTTAATCTCTTTTCAATTTCTGCAAGATGAAGCCGAATTTTGTTCAGTTGTTGCCTGTGCTGTGTGTCCTTAATCAAAATTTTCTAACGAATGGCATCCTCCGTTTCTGTAAAGTGCACCTGTTGGGTTCCATCTGATTATCAGCATTTAATTGTAACTGAGCTACTTTACTTCAAAGGTCATCAACCTGAGCTTTCAGTGTCTCGCACTATTCCTTCGTTGGATCAGTTTTGTGTGTGTTTCTGTTTGTTGTATCTTTTCTGAATGAGAGCGGGACTTGTTTCGTAATTTGGTTACGACTGTGCTGGGAACTACCTTTTTGATCTCAGCAATAATTAAAGCTCTGTGTGTATTGCTGCAATTTCCTCGACCTACAAGTTTTGTATTTCTTTTCAGTTTCTTGGTTAAATTCCTTACAAATAATTCTGCGTTTACTTTCTGCTGTTTCGGTAGTTCCTTTTGACCAGATTTGAGAAAACTGTAAAATTGTTTTGCCATTATTTTGTTATTTTCTTCTAATGACTGCTGAAGCAGAAGACCAACGTCGTTATTCTGAAAAGCGTTCGTATTCTTTGTTGAGTGATGAAGCGGTTGTATGTAGCGTCTGAAAAGTGTTGCATTGTTTTATTGGCTGTTGTTTTCGTGGTCTTGTTGTTCTGTGGTGCTCTGCGTGTTTATTTACGCTTTCAAATCAAAAAGTCATTGTAATAGTGCTAGTAAGTATTAGTATTGTTTTCTTTCTTTAGATTTGTAATATCCTAATGTTATTAAAGCAGAAATTGTCTTTATAAGGGAAGTTTGCACTCCATGTTGAAGTCTAGTGTAAAATCTACACTAATCAGACAGTGACATCTCACATTAAATACATTAACCTCAAACGTCTGCCTCTCAACAATGCTCTGCGACCTGTCACCGAGGCAAAAAGGTCATACATCCCTACAGTGCACACCTCTTTCTTCAACGTAATGACAACGGCAAGTTCGACTCCAGAATCTGGACCTGTACATGTTGACCCTTTGGTAGAGGAAGATAATGTGGACGGTCAAATCGAGTAACCAGACATGCGTTATTATAAAGCCTCTTCAAATATCAAAATGACAAGAATTACGTGTTAAGAAATTTCGACATTTAGTGACAAAAATTTATTTATAATCCATAGAGGAACGCATCGCTAAACTAGTAGATAGACTCAGTACGTAGCATACTAATAATTAACAACAATAATGCAGTTATTTTAACTCAGTTTGTGAGAGAAAAGTGTACAATGGGAGCAATAAATGCTGACTCACATTTACTGTATCACATTATGTTTACGTTTTATAAATAAATTGCAACTATGGAGATTAAATGACAGTGCACGCCTTCTCAGATATTCAACTTGACAAAAACGTTTCTAAGAAGAGTGGTACAACTCTTGATTTATACCACTTTACCTTTCACTATGAGTAAATTTCTGAGAGGAAAAATGGTACTCCAACTTTTAGGGATTACAGAAAGAATTTAAGGTACAAGTAACTAAAATGTCTGTGGTACACGTAATTATAATATTTCATTCGTACATTTCATCAAATGAATCATGAATTATTGGGAACCTTCAAGTTATATTTTTAAAAAACGCAAAACCTTTCATTTCTCAGATTATACCATTTTGGCTCTCATCAGCTCAGTTGTACCCCAACTCTCCGGACGGGACGTAATAGCGTCCTGCATTATTGAATCTAAACTATGATCACTGTTATTAGCAAGTATTTGATCCGAAATCACATTATTGTTGCCTAATGAATTTTGCAAATCAGTTTTCTATTAGTTGATTGTGCTAAGCGGCTTACAAATTCCGGTGTTGCGCCAGATGTTAGCAAACAAATTAATACAATGTTCGATCAAATGATCAAAAATGAAACAGTTGGTCTTTCTAATAGCTGGAAAGAAATACAGTTTGTTAGTAAATGGCGCAGCGACGAAGCACAATTATGAATAATGTAAGACGAGAGCAGTGCACTTATCTGACTTCACAAAAAAAAAAAAAAAATCCCAACGCCCTATCCTTGCAGGAATGTCGCCATCAGAGAGTTAGCTTAATAGAAATAATGTGATCGTTGTTATTCAGCAAAAGGTTTGCTTGCTGGCAGTGTAAGCTGTCTATAAGCTTACGTAAACTGTCAGCATGCGAATTCGTAAACTTTAAACATAAGAATTCGACGGCGAGAATATCTTGCAAAATTTGGCTGCGAGAAACTGACTTGAAAGTGCATCTGGTTCCCTGTCTGTTTAAACATTCGTAAATGGCAAGAATACTGTCTGAATTCAACACTGTGTAATATTAAACTTTCAAACTGATAAATTAGCCTTGGAAAAACTTAATGTTATTTTTTCTTATTATTTCATTTTGGCTTGCCTCGTACAGAATGAAAACACCGTGACAGTGTTCTTGTCTTGAAAGCGCGTCGCATTTTCTGAGCTACAACGAACTACCGGTATTCGCCTGGTGAAATGCGCTCTTTTCTTCTTTTTTTTAAAAAAAAAGCCTACTTGGTTCACTACAAATCTGAATAAGTAAAAGTGATAACTCTTATTTTGGGATGGACTTTGGATGCGGATAATGGCAATTAAATTAAAAAATCAAATGTAATTAGTTTTCCGATTAGAAAAGTTCTGTATCGAAAAATTAACTCTTTCTTTACTTAACAAACATTAATGCACAAAAGCTACAATTCTTCAGTCGACAAACGTAAGTAGTCTTTAACATCAAATGAGATCGTTTCAAAACTGAAACTGGTAAAAATAATATTAAATATTCAACATTTATTCGTGTCCAGAAATTCAAATTGAAAATTATATATGACTGCTTATCTTTCCCTATACTCTAGTCTCTGGATCTCTTATTGAAGAATGCGTAACTACAAGCTGCCGCAATAAAGCACAAAATCTCCAATCAATTGCCATAAATTACATCGTCCTCTATTACCCATGAAAATAATCATAATAAAATATTCTTCTCAAAATGGTTCAATCTCTCTCCTCAACTCAAGTTACTAATTAGTAAATCAACATGTCCCACTACCTCATAATATAAGTGCAACCATACCACTCGGCCTATGCCTACTACAACTCATGACACACCACTGGCGACTACTGTGTCTCCTCATCTCACGACTGATAGTGCGCATCATCTCATGCGCATGTTGCAAAGCAGAGGTGGCCCAAAGAAGCCTCCAGGTGACACACTATATCTGATGACACTGCGTGCATATAATTTCAAACAGTAGAAAGGCGATTACGCGTTCGCGACATCCAAGTATTAGAGAAATGCCCATGAAATTATCTTTTCCAGACAGTCTTTGAACTATCTAATGAATGTTCATATGCCTGGTTAGAAAAACATTCGTTAAAAGGTAATACTTTAATTTCACCAAATATTTAATTCACTTGCTGCAAGGGTGCTGAAAACCGTGCCGTTGAGTTCCCAGTATACAATATCGTCATCATCAACATCATCGAAGAACAAGGATACCGGCTGGAATCCCGATCCTGCTCACTGTATGAGCCTTCTGCTTCTAACCAAGTCGCCACAGTACCGTAATATACCGCAAGAGGAGACAAAACAAGATGACGCAACCATAGACTTACTAAAAACACCTGGACACCCATCTGGCGCTAGTGTAACGTTCCCATTTAAGCCGCAATTTATTGTGCAACTCTGTGGTCGCACTTAATAAATAGTGTCAATATATATGATAGAACCTTGCATACGTAAGGACAACTGATGCAGATAACGTGCATAAGGCTCTGTAGCCCTGTTGTTCGAAAAAAAGTGTTAAAATTTAAGTGAATAATTCAGGTTATATCAATTATTCAAGTCCAAGCTAGCTGAAGGAAAAATACGATAAAATTGGAAAGTAAGGTAGATAAATAGCAAAAGACGCGCGTGGGGTGTGTGTCAGTAAATGTAAAACAAGACCCAAAAGTGAAAAACTTAGGAAATGATAAACTATTCTCACTACCTACAACTTCATGAGCTTCGTGCAACTATCTTCAAACGAAAACTGGCATATTCGCTCATACTTGTAAGAAACGAACCTTCGTTCATCAGTATATATTTTTAACTTCCCGTCTTTTGATGGAGACATAATACTGATTCTTAAGACTGCTTTGATTACTCATAGGAATTGTGATGTAAACATCCTTTTGTTTAGTATTTCAGTTACCTTGCGTTCTCTCATATCCTTTAATTCATAGGCCGGATTCTGCAAAAGACGAACTTCACTTCAGTAACAGTTTCCTCCCTTCTCCGCTACGGTGCGGTAGGAGTTTGAGTTGCACTATGTACACTACTGGCCATCAAAATTGCTACACCACAAAGATGACGTGCTACAGACACGAAATTTAACCGACAGGAAGAAGATGCTGTGATATGCAAATGATTAGCTTTTCAGTGCATTCACACAAGGTTGGCGCCGGTGGCGACACCTACAACGTGCTGACATGAGAAAAGTTTCCAACCGATTACTCATACTCAAATAGCAGTTGACCGGCGTTGCCAGTGCATTCACACAAGGTTGGCGCCGGTGGCGACACCTACAACGTGCTGACATGAGAAAAGTTTCCAACCGATTACTCATACTCAAATAGCAGTTGACCGGCGTTGCCTGGTGAAACGTTGTTGTAATGCCTCGTGTAAGGAGGAGAAATGCGTACCATCACGTTCCCGACTTTGATAAAGGTCGGATTGTAGCCTATCGCGATTGCGGTTTATCGTATCGCGACATTGCAACTCCCGTTCGTCGAGATCCAATGAGTGTTAGCACAATATGGAATCGTTGGGTTCAGGAGGGTAATACGGAACGACGTGCTGGATCCCAACGGCCTCCTATCACTAGCAGTCGAGATGACAGGCATCTTATCCACATGGCTGTAACGGATGGTGCAGCCACGTCTCGATCCCTCAGTCAACAGTTGGGAACGTTTGCAAGACGACAACCATCTGCACGAATAGTTCGGCGACGTTTGCAGCAGCATGGACTATCAGTTCGGAGACCATGTCTGCGGTTACCCTTGACGCTGCATCACAGACAGGAGCGCCTGCGATGGTGTACTCAACGACGAACCTGGGTGCACGAATGGCAAAACGTCATTTTTTTCGGATGAATCCAGGTTCTGTTTACAGCATCATGATGGTCGCATCCGTGTCTGGCGACATCGCGGTGAACGCACATTGTAAGCGTTACACGTCTCGGTTACCTCTTGTTCGCATTGACGGCACTTTGAACAGTGGACGTTACATTTCAGATGTGTTACGACCCGTGGCTCTACCCTTCATTCGATTCCTGCGAAACCCTACATTTCAGCAGGATAATGCACGACCGCATGTTGCAGGTCCTGTACGGGCCTTTCTGGATACAGAAAATGTTCGACTGCTCTCCTGGCCAGCACATTCTGCAGATCTGTCACCAACTGAAAACGTCTGGTCAATGGTGACCGAGCAATTGGCTCGTCACAATACGCCAGTCACTACTCGTGATGAACTGTGGTATCGTGTTGAAGCTGCATGGGCAGCTGTGCCTGTACACGCCATCCAAGCTCTGTTTGACTGAATGCCCAGGCGTATCAAGGCCGTTATTACGCCCAGTGATGGTTGTTCTGGGCACTGATTTCTCAGGATCTATGCACCCAAATTGCGTGAAAATGTCAGTTCTAGTATAATATATTTGTCCAATGAATACCCGTTTATCATCTGCATTTCTTCTTAGTGTAACAATTTTAATGGTCAGTAGTGTAGTGTCAGCTCCTCTAGTACCGTAGCGTATAAGGGTACTATGGAGCAAGGATTTCAATGTATAGCAGGACAGCAGGTACGTACCCGCAAACAAACAAAAAATTAGTTACGTAAGTTCATTTCTTCGATGTTATATTTGAAATCATCCAAATCTGCATATGCTTTTCAAGCACATCACGAATATCAGGGAGTACGTGCAAATAAAACTCGTTGCCTGCAGTGCGAGAGAAAAGTAGGGCTGAGACGGCTTTCCTGCTGGTTGACCGACGCCGCGTCTCGTTTCTTTTCCGTCGCTCCTACTGTGAACCGGAACTGACGAGCGAAGCCGGGCGCCGCGGGCGGGTATCTCCGGAGACGCGGCCGCTGTGTTTGCTTTAGGAATAGATCTGGCGGAACGGGCGGGTCGTAAAGCGACTGACTGAGTCTAGCGGCAGACCCGGCGCGTGCAGAACGGCGGCCTGGGGAGGCGCCGCACACGAGCGCTGCCTGGGGATCCGTACCGGCGCGGCGCGGCGCGGCCGACTCTGGCTGCAGCTGCAGCTGCAGCTGTCCGGAAACTTGGCGGGTTACGGCGCCTGGGGCTGGCCGCGCCGGTGCCACACAGCGGGGCCGCGTGCCGGCTTCAGGTGTCGGGCAACAACGCTGCCCGCACAACTCTAGCACAGTGGCTCGTGGAGAGCCTGCTAGGCTTCCATATGTAGCCTTGAGGTACCTGCGACATGTACAGAGGTACGAAAAACATTCCTGCAAAAGAGAGAACAATTTGTAATGTTATGTGAGCCTCACTATCCTTTTTTTAGCTAATTTGTGCCTGATTTTATTCTGACAAGCTCAGTAATGTGTGTAGATACCGTAAATGTAAATGTAATTCGAAAAGTACTTGAAATGAAGTGAAGCGCAGCTGGGCAGCAAGAAATTCTTTAGGGCGCAATCCCCGCAACGATAGTAGTTGTGAACCTTTGAGTATGAGCTCTAAAAGAAAAAAGACAATTGATTTATTAAAAAGAAAGAAGACTCTTAATCTGTACCTTGTGGAAAGAGGACGTGTTGTTAGACCGTCTCTCAGAACGTATTGTTACATGTAATGAAAATTGAGGGGTTTGGCGCAAGAGGGAGGCAGCTCCACTTTTTGGCTCTTTTGAGTTGAACATTCTATCACATACAAAAAAAAGCCCCTTCGTTTGGTGCAAGAAAGAGGCAGCTCCACCCACTAGTTTCAGAGAAATCCAACAGTTGGAGCTGCCTGTACTCCGAGTTTGCATGAAAACAGAGGCAGCTCCAGGAGCTGCCTCGTTCTTCCCCCAAACAATAGCAGGAAGGAGGTTGTGTTACGTATTGTTCAGCAGAACATCGCGCGTTTCATGTCACTGAAGTGGATCAGAGATTTATTTTCCACTTTATTGACACATTGAAGAAATTTTTTGTATAAAGCCCTTACGTATCATTATTGAACAAGAAAAGAGGAAAATATTTAATCACTAAATACAATATATTCCTCTATGAACAGCCACACATCGGTAAAGGCATTATTCAATGCAGTGCGACCATAGGGGTGACTGTCTTCGATAATGCGCAAATTTGCAACCAAGGACCTGCGAGTCTCATAACAATGGATCACCTTCGTCAAGCTTATGATTGTCTCCTCCCGCTTAAAGGCCGCATTTTAAAGATGTCAAAGAGCTGGCCAGAAAGTATGTTGGGCAAAACGAAATGTGGTTTTACGACCAGTTGACGTCAGATGCATCAAACGATTCTGAGGTGACTGAAGGGGAGCTAGAAGACTGAAGAAGAACTGTAGAATTTATGTATTATGCCAATAATGTTGTACTTCCTTTATTAATAAATGTTTTTTAAACTGAAATATCGTTAATTAAGAAGAAATGGTCCTACAAAGAGTTTTCATTCACTTTGCAGCAAAACGGAGACAGCTCCAAAATTCAAAACTCTATTGCACGTACCTGAGTGCATGCATTTGTGTGTATTCTCGTCAGTAATATTAGATACCCCATAGCCTAAAACAAGGCTGACAACTGTTTCGTCTTGGTGAAAAATGAATTTTTAAAACGTTTTCTTTAAGTGGCCACAAACTGGAAAAAATGGAGCTCCCTCCTTCTTGCACCAAACCCTTCAATTGCTATGAAACTGAGTAAAGTATGTGTAAGAGTTGTCAAACATTTATGTATAGAAATTTTCTGGAAGTGAAGAATAGGAATATCTTGTTTTTGGAAAAGAGGGTGAACTTCATTTTCGTTGCCGGCTATCAATCGACAGAATTGTAAGTGAACAAAGTTCACTAAAATACAGGAAAGGAAATGCATTCCCTATAGTTTTCATTCAATACGTAACAAACTCTCACTATTTCTTAATTACAGTAATTGGATTATGATCTTGTACAATAGTATGGTGCTGAACTCCGGATTATGATCTTGTGCAATAGTATGATGCTGAACTCCACTGACCAATTTTGATGTAGCAGGACGTGTAGTTTGAAGGAAGTTTGTGTGCCAAGCAATCTCCTTTTCTCACGAAAAGCAAATTGCTGTTTGATCGTATTTACTTACAACAGTGGTCCCTTAGGTATCATAAGCTACGAAAACTTGGGCTCAAAGCTATCTGCAATACGGCCAAGTAACCAACAGAGTCGCACTTTAAATCTTAAAGAACAGTAACTTCCTCCAAATTATAATACATCACCAACTGGTGCAGAAGCTGATCATTTAAGGAGGCAGCAACCAAAATTCAGGTACCAGTTACGACTTAAAGTAAAGTCTCAATCAAAATCAATATCTCTCTGTCTAAATACATATTTAAGTATTCAAATTATTAAGATAAAAGTCATTTTATAAGTTTCGTGTTCAAGATGACATTGTACACTCCACAACAATTAATGGATCACTTTCTCGATACCCTGCAATTGTCTCCCATTTCGCTCAAAGGTGCCCACAACCTTTCTCCGTAATTGTGCAAAAGCATGGTGCCCTGTGACGTCACCTCAGGCGCGACAACGCCCCAGGGACCTAAGTGTCGACGTATGAGAGAAAAAGGCCGGAACTCAGAAGTTCATGGGAGATGTAAGACTGGTTAATTGTATCACATTGGCACCAAATTGTGACAAAATTCTGCCGATTGACACCTTGGATGTGTCAGAGGATGGGAAGGTCGTCACAGCCCCTCTCACGCACATTTCACCCTTTCTTTTGACACCTCTGCGATGGAGGTAAGAACCGCGATGCCCAGCATTGAAAACATGGGGTTTCTTATGAGTGGCTGAGGAATACATTTCAGATACACTGCAGCCCAGAATCGAAACGATAAGGCCTCAGGGGTTGGCATAAAGGGCGTCAGCTAGAATCGGAGTGGTGTTAGGGGGGTTGCCTGCCTGCAGGTGCCTAGCATTTCTTTGCACACTGTCTCTCTACAGGTCGGTATTTAAAATTCTAAATAAAGGTGGGCATGTGCCACCTACGGTTTTGCCGAACTGGAGGAGGACTAGGGCGTGGGGGAATCTTATAGGGACCCTTTGCTGTTTTATTCATGCATGGGTCAACGTCACAGAACCCCCCTCCCCCTCCTACCCCCTCCTGTGACCTGTGACCTTGTCACAGAACGCTGTGAACGAAGAAGGCTGAAAAAGTATAAACACCCTTTGCTACTTTGGATCATGTTCGAATTTCATCGAATTGTTTTGAACAGTCCAACCTGTACATGAGAGCAAAAATTGCAGTCGCACTGCACTCCAAAGGCACGTGATCACGTTCAGTGGGGATGCAGCCTCACAGTGTCCTTTGAGGGGGGAGGGGGTTAATCGTGCGGCGGTGTCGGCAGTGTCAAACGTTGTCTTTGACGTCATTCTGTTGTTCATCAATCTGCCAGCTGTCTTGTTCTACCTCTAAATGTGTGGAAACCAACGCCCAAAGCAAAGGGGTTGTTTCACTGACGCCCTTTAAGCCACCTCTGAGGCCTTTTCATGGCGCAATTTCGACGCTCGGAATCAGGGTTCTGACCTGCATCACAGTGGCATCAAAAGAAGGGGTGAACTGTTGGTAAGAGGGGCTATGAAGACCTTCCCATCGTGTGACACGCCCATGGTGGCGTTTGGCAGAATTTTGGTGAAATTTGGTGCCAGCGTGACATCATTAACCTACCTTACACGTGACATGAACTCCTGAGCTCTGAGTTTTTATCATGTGTCGACACCTTGCTGTTTAAAGAGTCTTTGAGCCTGAGGATGAAATCGTTGGGAGCCACGTTTTCGCATCATTGCAGGTAAACTTTGTAGGCACCTTTCAGAATTTCAAGCTTTTGTGTCTCTGTGAAAAACCGTTACTGGTTTTGAAAAAGTCATCCTTTAATTTTGTTGTGCTTTGTACATCTGTTAAAGACGGCGTAGGACTTGGAAGATCAGATGTATAGATAGGTTAGTACTGCAACGGTATCGGCAATGTTGACACCACTACCAGCAAAGGAGGTCTCATCTGCTCTGAATGACGCACATGATCTGCGGGCTGCAGTCTACCGATACCACATCGAGTGGGGAGTCAAGGGACCTTTGAGGAAAGTATTCCCGCCTAAGTTAATAAAATGAACACCAAAATTTAGTTAGAGGGGAGTGCGTGAGAAGAGTCATGTTGGGCGCTGCATAATGAATAATATTCAGAAGGGGTTAAGAAAAATGACCGGCTTAAATTACAACTAGGGGGTTGAATGATTTCAAAATTTAATACAGGATGGGGCAAGTAAAATTGGCCCTGACGAGAGAATACGATTGAACGTGAATGTATGCATATAACCGCACCTCGAAGGAGGAAAAGACTTAGAATTACTTCCAACAAGACTTAGGAACTGCCTATACAGTCAGCTGACCCTTGGAGCACATTTACATAATCTACATCTACATTGACATCCATACTCCGCAAGCCACCTGACGGTGTGTGGCGAAGGGTACCCTGAGTACCTCTATCGGTTCTCCCTTCTCTTCCAGTCTCTTACTGTTCGTGGAAAGAAATTGTCGGTATGCCTCTGTGTGGGTTCTAATCTCTCTGATTTTGTTCTCATGGTCTCTTCGCGAGATATACGTAGGAGGGAGCAATATACTGCTTGACTCCTCGGTGAAGGTATGTTCCCGAAACTCCAACAAAAGCCGGTACCGAGCTACTGAGCGTCTCCCTTGCAGAGTCTTCCACTGGAGTTTATCTATCATCTCCGTAATGCTTTCGCGATTACTAAATGATCCTCTAACGAAACGCGCTGGATCTTCTCTATCTCTTCTATCAACCCTATCTGGTACGCATCCCACACTGCTGAGCAGTATTTAAGCAGTGGGCGAACAACTGAACTGTAACCTACTTCTTTTGTTTTCGGACTGCATTTCCTTAGGATTCTTCCAATGAATCTCAGTCTGGCATCTGCTTTGCCGACGATTAATTTTATATGGTCATTCCATTTTAAATCAGTACTAATGCATACTCCCAGATAATTTATGGAATTAACTCCTTCCAGTTGCTGACCTGCTGTATTGTAGCTAAATGATAAAGGATATTTCTTTCCATGTATTCGCACCACATTACACTTATCTACATTCAAATTCAATTGCCTTTCCCTGCACCATGCGTCAATTCGTTGCAGATCCTCCTGCATTTCAGTACAATTTTCCATTGTTACAACCTCTCAATATACTACAGCACCATCCGCAAAAAGCCTCAGTGAACTTCCGATGTTATCAACAAGGTTCACTTATATATATTGTGAATAGCAGCGGTCCTACGACACTCCCCTGCGGCACATCAGAACGACATGCTACGTTCTATTATCTAGGAACTCTTCAATCCAATCACACAATTGGTCTGATAGTCCATATGCTCTTACTCTGTTCATTAAACGACTTTGGGGAACTGCATCAAACGCCTTCCGCAAAGTCAAGAAACACGGCATCTACCTGGGAACCCGTGTCTATGGCCCTCTTAGTCTCGTGGACGAATAGTGCTAGCTGGGTTTCACACGATCGGCTTTTTCGATACCCATGCTGATTCCTACAAAGTAGATTTCTAGTCTCCAGAAAATTCATTATACTCGAACATAATACGTGTTCCAAAATTCTACAAATGATCGACTTTATAGATATAGGTATATAGTTCTGCACATCTGTTCGACGACCCTTCTTGAAAACGGCGTGACCTGTGCCCTTTTCCAATCTTTTGGAATTCTACGCTCTTCTAGAGACCTACGGTACACCGCTGCAAGAAGGGGGGCAAGTTCCTTCGCGTACTCTGTGTAAAATCGAACTGGTATCCCATCAGGTCCAACGGCCTTTCCTCTTTTGAGCCATTTTAATTGTTTTTCTATCCCTCTGTCATCTATTTCGATATCTACCATTTTGTCATCTGTGCGACAATCTAGAGAAGGAACTACAGTGCAGTCTTCCTCTGTGAAACAGCGTTGGTAAAAGACATTTAGTATTTCGGCCTTTAGTCTGTCATCCTCTGTTGCAGTACCATTTTGGTCACAGAGTGTATGGACATTTTGTTTTGATCCACCTACCGCTTTGACATAAGACCAAAATTTCTTAGCATTTTCTGCCGAGTCAGTACATAGAACTTTACTTTCGAATTCGTTGAACGCCTCTCGCATAGCCCTCCTCGCACTACATTTCGCTTCGTGTAGTATTTGCTTGTCTGCAAGGCTTTGGCTATGTTTATGTTTGCCGTGAAGTTCTCTTTGCTTCCGTAGCAGTTTTCCAACTCGGTTGTTGTAGCGCGGTGGCTCATTACAATCTCTTACGACCTTGCTTGGCACATACTCATCTAACGCATATTGTACGATAGTTTTGAACTTTGTCCACTGATTCTCAACACTATCTGTACTTGAGTTAAAACTTTTGTGTTCAGCTGTCAAGTACTCCAAAATCTGCTTTTTGTCACTTTTGCTAAGTAGAAAAATCTTCCTATCTTTTCTAATATCTCTATTTACGGCTGAAATCACCGATGCTGTAACCGCCTTATGATCGCTGATTCCCTTTTCTGCGTTAACTGTTTCAAATACTTCGGGTCTATTTGTCACCAGAAGGTCTAACATGTTATCGCTACTAGTCGGTTCTCTGTTTAACTGCTCAAGGTAGTTTTCAGATATTGTACTTTAAAAAAATTCTTTGGATTCTTTGTCCGAGCCACCCGTTATAAACGTTTGGGGGTAAATTAAAATCTCCACCCAAAACTATAACATGGTCGGGAAATCTACTCGAAATATTTTCCAAATTTTCCTTCCAAGTGTTCTGCCACAACAGCTGCTGAGCCAGGGCGCCTATAGAGACATACAATTACCATGTTTGAGCCTGCTTTAACCGTGACCTTCACCCAAATTATTTCACATTTCGGATCCCCGTCAATTTCCTTGGATACTACTGCACTTTTTATCGCTATAAACACGGCTCCCCCTTCACTGTCCAGCCTGTCTCTGCGGTATACATTCCAACCTGAGTTTAAAATTTCATTACTGTTTACATCTGGTTCCAGCCAACTTTCCGTCCCTGGTACTATGTGGGCTTTGTGACCGTTTATTAATGACAGCAGTTCTGGAACCTTTCTATAGACGCTCCTGCAGTTTACTATTACCACATTAATGTTGTCATTCCCTGTTGCATTTTGTCTACTGCTACCTTGTCGCGTCTCAGAAGGCGTCTTGTCGGGCCCATGGAGGGAATTCTCTAACCTAAAAAACCCACGATTGACAGAATTGTTAGCAGAGATCAGTCTGCTCACGGAACTAGCTGGTCACCCAGGTCACCTGACACTCCAGTGCGTAATTACTTTGTGTGCGGAGCCGTCCAGTCTAAGGGGTATCGCAACAAACCTCATAGTCTCCACCTGCAGCATAACATTTTGGATGTGACTGCAGCAAGTCCAGCAACCCAGCTTCGATCTGCCTTCAGAAACATGTTAACCAGGGCCCAAAAGTGCCAATAGATGAATGGTCACTTTCAACATCTGCTGTAGTCAGGTCAGTACTGTATTTCCTTTTCTAAACTGTGTTTCTTTGTATCCTGGAACTATTCCCTGGGCCACCTTTATTTACCCCACCCTGTAGTTTGTAGCGAAAGGCACCTACTGACTTGACAACATTGAATAAAAGAGCAGCGTTGTTTGAATAGCGACCTCAGTGCTGACTCGCCCCAAAAGCAATGGTTCTATGAACGTTGCACGTGAGCACAGGGCACAGATCAAAGTCACTACCTCGTCGTCGAGTATTCACCAGCCCTACACAATTGTCAGCGACACGAGGCTCGGGATCGAACGTCTCTCGTGGGAGAAATGGACACGTCAAGATCCAAAAGAGTGAAACACGGTTATCCCGTGAGCGTACTGGCCGTGCCAGTCGGGAACTTGAAACTTGGATAGCACCCAAGTGGACACAAGCGCTTGCCGTTCGGAGGAAATTTCCTGCACGGCGGAGCATTAGTTTACTTATCGAGCTGCACTGCCGAAGTTGAGGCGGTGCAGCGCGGGTGGGTCTCAGTGCTTAGTGACGAACGTCTGGGACACAAAATATATGGGCATGTGGCGTGTCCGCCCAATCGCGTGCACTGGACCAAAATCCGATGATAAGACATTGGACCAAAGGCATAAAACCTGCACTTTAAAGCAAAGAAAGAAATTAATTTTGTGATATGAGTCTTGTTGCATATTGTTTCCAACTTCAGCCAGAGTTTACGTCCCAAGAATGAAATATGGCGGGGATTCGATGATGATTTGTCAGAAATATCGTGACATTCCATCGGCCCATGGGTGCTCTACAAGACCGCATTAGTGCCAAGGATTATGTGACCATTTTTGTTGATCAAGTTCTAACAACCCTACCACAACAAAGGTCAGCATCTAATAACGATTGTGGTGTTGCTCACGCTGCTAAATACTGCATTTTCGGGCAACAACAGTCATATTATGTGGCATGTGTCATTAGAGCACAGTTAATAAAGTCATTTCATAAAACAATCAAAAAACTAGGCACTCATCTTTTTGTGTTTCCCACGCTGGTCTCGTCGTAAAATCATGGCTCAATCGTTGAAAATCTAGGTGGTTATGATTCCAAGCTTGGATGCAAAGAGGCCTAGGTTTTATTTTGCTATATTCAAAAGTTTTGTAGATGCGCTTCACAAATCATTCTTGAAGATTACACTTTTGCAGGACAATGGTGATGTAAAAAAAGCAATCAGCACTCCGAATTTAAGTTACACTTCCTTTTAATTGCAATATCACGTAAACACAAAACATCACTTCACAATACAAAACATACTTGAAAACATCTTCCTCACATTTTATAAGCCAACCACAAAATGCATCTTTCCAACATAACGTCCAAGACTTGATCTTTTCAAGGTCCGGCTCTCTAACAACTCAACATCTCTAACAACTAACTAACAATCGCTTACGCGCCCAAAAATCAGAGTTGCAAGTACGTCAAAGATCATAATGACAAAAGAAAGAATACACATAAGAATAATATATTGCAATATAAACATATCGATGTATCACAAATGAAATCAAATCCGAATGTTGTCTCAGAAATATGTTAAGTAGTTAACAGAAACACAGTAGAATATTACTGGTATCGAGAGGTTCAGGTGAGGTGCCGTAATGGTTACGTAATTCAAGTACCATTACAAGGTCCATCTCATGGTATAATGTACTGTTGCACTGCCGAAAAATAAACTGGGTGAACAAAAATTTTTAAAGTTTTCCTCAGCCATCACTGAGCCACACCAAGGTAGGTTGTAGCACTACGTCCCAATCTGAGTGACAGACAGGCAGGTGAGCTGATACTGCAATATCATGGCACACAACCAAGGCCATTACCACACACTACTGAAACTAGATATCTGAATTGCCAGTTCAGCAAGATGACCTCACTGTGGTAGGAACGGAATGTCAGTCTGACAGTGCTGCAACAAGTAAATCTTACACAAGAACGCCTGTCAGCCCACTGATATTGCAAAAATGTGCCAAGCTGAAGAGCACCAAGGTGTGGTGAATATCACTTATGAACCCAGAAAACCAGGCCACATTCGGTCATTCTTGCCAAGACATAGCATCATTGCCTCCAAAAGACAACTATAAATTCTCGGGTTTGTGAGCCCTGCTATCACCCAGTTGCAGTGATCCAACATTGAGGCAGAACCTGTGATGTGCTCACTATCATTCACTGGATCACAGCAACTTTACAGAATGTAGCCATTCTGGCCAGCTGGACTTAGCTGCTGTGAGCTGCCAACCTCTCCTCTGCTATTGCGAAGATTTGGAGCCTTCTGCTACTGACTCACTGGGTGCCAAAGTGATTGTGCTTGATGTACAATCTCACTGACGCTGTACTTGAGAGGTGTGCTAACTTTGGCTGCCCCTGACCTGCATATATGAGTGGCCACTGCCATCCATGCCCTTCCTAGGGTGGATAGATCATACTGCAACTCTGCACAACTATCACCACCCCATGCAGAGCCGCTGGAATCTTACTGGGCACTTCTAATGAGTCCATGAGTGTGCCCTAGTCAAAAGCATCGTCGAGCTGTTGTGTGTCATCCCCGGACAAGCAATACCTGCCGCCATCTGTGCCATCTGCCCTGCATGGCGGTGCTCATATTGCATGAGCTGCCATGACCTTCCCAACAGCCTCAAGAGACTGATCCTGTATGTCAGTGCAGTCCACTCTGCTGCTGTGTCCATAGACCCCGTCACTCCTTCTTTGAAGAACGATTCCATTGTAAGCAAAAGCTAATAAATGTATAATTTGCTAGTGCTGTCTCATTCGCACCCACGCACCTGACAGGCCCTCACCACTGCACACCACACTTCTTCATCCTGCATCTGTTACGGTCACAGTCCACCGACCCTTACAGTTTGTTCCACAATGGTGATGCTGTGTTCCAAGACGACAAGGCCCCTGTTCACACAGCTCATATCATCCGGGACTGGTTTTGTAAGCATGATGATTTGTCACATCTCTCCTGGCCACCTCACTCACCAGCAATCACAGAACGTCTTACACAAATTCGAACGAACATTCCTTACCGTTGCAGCTATGACCAATGACAAGTTCCGTGGTCCCAAACTCTGAGTTTTTTTTGCCTGGCTTTCAGATCTCATTCACTAAAAAGGATTCCTTCTACCATCTCATATGATGCAATTTTCATGGAATACAGACCGCTCTCCTGTGTGCCTGCTGTGTGAACATGTGACACTGTCACCTCCCAAATGTGGTGCCATCTGAAGGGTGACATCCCAGGGTACAGTTGGTACCTCACAACAATACCACAAGCTAAAGACAGTCCCTGCCAGATGCAACAACGAATGAGAGTTGTTGGCACTGGCATTTCCTAAAGAGTCCATCTAATGCCACAGCTGGAAGCTTACATACATCAAAGTGCAGTACAACTCAACCCATGCTGTAATCACTGTCTATGAAAAAAATGGTTCAAATTGCTCTGAGCACTATGGGACTTAACATCTGAGGTCATCAGTCCCCCTAGAACTTAGAACTACTTAAACCTAACTAACCTAAGGACATCACACACATCCATGCCCGAGGCAGGATTCGAACCTGCGACCATAGCGGTCGCGCGGCTCCAGACTGAAGCGTCTAGAACCGCTCAGCCACACCGTCCGGCACTGTCTATGAGAACAGCATCATCTTAGCTCAGCAGACCCTAATGCGACCTAACAAAATTATTAATCAGAACTGTGTATCAAAGCTTATAGTCAATTATGACTATTATTCTATATTGTACCAAGTGACAACAGTCATAGTTTTCAGCAACACTAACAAATACATTGCGAGATTCCTGTAGAAATGTACTGTTTACAAGTTAAATATTTTAGATTGATCAAATTTAAAATAGTGATCTAATATGTAGTGTGTGCCGTAGTATTAATTCGACCTCCTCCATAAATGACTTTATGATTGATACACTACACCTGTTCAATAACTGTTCAGGGGTGGCTTTCAGTGCTGAACAAGTTTATGACACTCCAGTTATTCCGTGTCAACTTCCCTGTCATGAGCCAGCTAAAGATGGGTCTCAGGTCTCCAGAAAATAACAGGCCTCCCTCACCGCAATATAAGGAAAGGAGAAGAAGAAATTAGCAGTTCAATCATAAACAGTAGTAAATATTATCTGCAGTTTTCATGCTGCATTAAAGAATTGATTATCCTGACTACTGGGACGTTTATATTACATCATAAAACAGGCTCCATGGCCGTTTGGACATAAATTTTCAGTAAGAGCTAGAGGATAAATGGAAGTTTATAGTTGTATGTATAACTAGGGGGAACATACACACTACTTACAGGATAATTGAAGAAGACTTTCGAGAAAAGAGAAGTATCTGTATGAATATCAGGATCACAGATGGAAAAACCAGTCCTAAGCAAAGAATGAAAAGCTGAGAGATGCAAGCAATGTATAGAAGGGCTGCACAACAGAAATAAATTTGAAGGCAATATTACAGAAAGGGAAGAGGAAGTACATGATGATGAGCAGTGAGATCCGTTATTATGAGAAGAATTTGAAAGAGCTCTGAAAGACCTAAGTCTAAACAAGCCCTTGGAGTAGATGACATTTCTCAGGGCTATTGATATCCTTGGCATAACCAGCAATCACAAAACTAGTCCACCTTCAGACTCCAACATGAAATTATTCCTATTCCAAAGAAAGCAGGTACTGACAGGTCTGAATATTAACGAACTCTCTGTTTCGTAGATCATGGTTTGAAAATACTGACGCGAATTACTTACAGAAGAATGGAAAAATTGGTATAAGCTGGCCTCTGGGACAATCAGTTTGGGTTTTGGGGTAGTTTAGCAACATGTCAGGCAATTCTGGTGACAGCGGTGATGGTATGTACAGGGCACTCAACAACGAAGTCATCATCGCTGAGACAGTTGTGAGTCTGCGACTTCTCATAGAAGATAGGTTAAGGAAAGATAAATCTACATTTATACCTTCTGTAGACTTTGAGAAAGCTTTTGTCAACATTGACTGAATACACTCCTTGAAATTCTGAAGATAACAGGGTTAAAACACAGAGAGCAAGAGGTTATTTACAAATTGTACAGAAATCAGAAGGCAGCTGTGTAAGTCAAAGGAATATTTCTGCAAAGTAATGTAAATCATATTTTGTTTGAACTGCTGTGAATTCTGCTCTTCAGATTTTAAAATGAAAATGGCTTTGTGATTCTAATCGTAATTCCGTTTACAAATTTTTCTAATAAATGTTGCTCCAGCTAAATTCAAATCACAGATATCTCACTTCCTCACTTACATACACTATCGTCGGCCGTTGTGGCCGAACAGCTCTAGGCGCTTCAGTCCGGAACCTCGCTGCTGCTACGACCGCAGGTTCGAGTCTGCCTCGGGCACGGATGTGTGTGATGTCCTTAGGTTAGTTAGGTTTAAGTAGTTCTAAGTCTAGGGAACTGATGACCTCAGATGTTAAGTCCCATAGTGCCATAGAGCCATTTCAACAACCATTTGAACTTATATCATCTGTAGCACACTTCCATATAATCGCACTGATTAAGATTATACAATAAACAAACAAAATTTATGCAGATATGTCAATCATATTACACAAGCCACTAATGCCATAATAATTTACAGGCGCATCACCAAGACAGAAACTCCGCAATCATTATTTTGTTCCAAGTGAAAACCTCAATCTCTTCCCACTTCACCCTTTTCTCTTTTCCTGTCCGTCCTCTTATAATGCAAAAATGTTATTTCGTAGATAGAGTATAGATGTGATGAACTTAATGAAAAAGTTTGTGTTGTCACAGCTAAAGATCAGCATTCCGTGATACGGTCGTTCGAGTTCTGCCGATGGCAACTGCGTCGCCGTTTCCCTCTCTCTCCAGTGTTTCCTCTTCCCATAAAGAAGCGAGCACAGACCACTCTTGGTGGAGATAATGCGAAATCGATTCCAGACCACAGACCCCGCCTTCCCTGAGAAAAAAGGAGCGGCTCGGCGCGGAGCACCGCTTTGGTTTTTGTTTATTCCCATTATGCGGAATCTGTGGAGTGATTTATCCCCAACAAATCGGACGCCATCGGCGTTAATTCCGTCGCGCGCGCCGAAGCCCATTTGAATGTGAATGGGTGCCAGCGGCATCTGCCGAGCTAACGCAGCTGCGGTCTGGCGAGGGTAGGGGGTGTGGGCAGCGGCAGAAGGTGGGCGACGAGCGGCGACGGCTCGGCTCGTACCGCTGGCGGCATAACCACCAGGAGCGCTGCACCTGGCGTACGGGACCCACGGCTTCAGTAATCCAAAGGCTGTGACCGCAACACGACTGTTGCGACAACGTCTATAGTCATGACAAGCTACTCGTGTCTGACCGCTTCCATTCGGCATTACCGCCGCTGAGTGTACAAATCTTTAAGGTGAAGCGCGTTCACTCAGACATGTAAAAGAAGAGCCAGCGGATGCACCCCGAGAACGTCAGAGAATGTGCACCATACCTGCTTTCCGTACAATCGGATGATCCGTAGACGGTGTGAATGAAAGCTTAAATGTATAAGAGACATGTCATTGGTTTCTACATACACAACTGGCCATTAAAATTGCTACACCAAGAAGAAATGCAGATGATAAACGGGTATTCATTGGAGAAATATATTATACTAGAACCGACATGTGGTTACATTTTCACGTAATTTGGGTGCATAGGTCCTGGGAAATCAGTACCCAGAACAACCAGCTCTGGCTGTAATAACGCCCTGATACGCCTAGGCATTGAGTCAAACAGAGCTTGGTTGGCGTGTACAGGTACTGCTGCCCATGCAGCTTCAACACGATACCACAGTTCATCAAGAGTAGTGACTGGCGTATTGTGACGAGCCAGTTGATCGGCCATCTTTGACGAGACGTTTTCAGTTGGTGAGAGATCTGGAGAATGTGCTGGCCAGGGAAGCAGTCCAACATTTTCTGTATCCAGAAAGGCCCGTACAGGACCTGCAACATGCGGTCGTGCATTATACTGCTGAAATGTAGGGTTTCGCAGGGATCGAATGAAGGGTAGAGCAACGGGTCGTAACACATCTGAAATGTAACGTCCAATGTTCAAAGTGCCGTCAATGCGAACAAGACGTGACCGAGACGTGTAACCAATAGCACCCCATACCATCACGCCGGGTGATACGCCAAACACGGATGCGACCATCATGATGCCGTAAACAGAACCTGGATTCATCCGAAATAATGACGTTTTGCCATTCGTGCACCCAGGTTCGTCATTGAGTACACCATCGCAGGCGTTCCTGTCTGTGATGCAGCGTCAAGGGTAACTGCAGCCATGGTCTCCGACCTGATAGTCCATGCTCCTGCAAACGTCGTCGAACTGTTCGTGCAGATGGTTGTTGTCTTGCAAACGTCCCCATCTGTTGACTCAGGGATCGAGACGTCGCTGGACGATCCGTTATGCGGATAAGATGCCTGTCATCTCGACTGCTAGTGATACGAGACCGTTGGGATCCAGCACGGCGTTCCGTATTACCCTCCTGAACCCACCGATTCCATATTCTGCTAACAGTCATTGGATCTCGACCAACGCGAGCACCAATGTCGCGATACGATAGACCTGAATCGCCGTAGGCTACAATCCGACCTTTATCAAAATCGGAAATGTGATGATACGCATTTCTCCCCCTTACACGAAGCAGCACAACAACGTTTCACCAGGCAACGCCGGTCAACTGCTATTTGTGTATGAGAAATCGGTTGGAAACTTTCCTCATGTCAGCACGCTGTAGGTGTCGCCACCGGCGCCAACCTTGTGTAAATGCTCTGAAAAGATAATCATTTGCATATCACAGCATCTTCTTCCTGTCGGTTAAATGTCGCGTCTGTAGCACGTCATCTTCGTGGTGTAGCTATTTTAATGGCCAGTAGTGTAAGTAGAATCGACGTGGAGAAAGTCAAAAACTTACCATCGCAAATGATAGTTATCCTTCCTCTGCTCTTAACGTTAAAATAATTAATAAATTTTGCAGATCACATTCTGATTGAGTTTGTTTTCGCTCTTCACAGTCTATAAAGTGGTACGAAAACTGAAAATTAATAACAGTACTGTCACGACTTCTCTGATGATGAATTACACTGTCTCAGACAGTAGGTGATCGGACAGTTAATCACGATATTTGAACTGGTCGTTATTCAACAAATCACACTTAAGTGTTTGGAAGAGAGCTCATAGAACAATCTTCAAACTTTTTATCGACCATTCTACTCCCGATCCCGTCGCAAAGATAAACACCTTTGTTTTAATGACTGCCACACCAACTCGCTTACCCTACCAGCATCACTGCCACCCCTACTTCGTGATAATATAAAAAGAAATGTCTTCAAATTCGTCAGTGATCTCCGTGAATCCTATCTGGCAAAGACCCCATACTTCACAGCAATACTCCAGAAGAGAACGGGTAAGTGTAGTGGAGCCAGTTCCTCTAAGACACAACTGACAAAAAATTATCGCTTATTAGTCTCAAAATCCCAATCCATTTCCAGTGCATATTTAACTCAGACAGTTCAACTAGTTACTTATTACTGAATATGAATACTGACACGTCACCATGCATAAATCGTCACCACATCTAACCAAAACTGTTTCTAATCATTCAGTGAATCACATTTAGTACATTTTCAACAACAAAACACAAAACAACGCTAAAATACTTCCCGTTATACAATATACAAGACTCTTTGACAACCACAATGAAAAAAATTGTATAAAGTTATTTGTAGCTTTATATCTACTTAATTTTTAATGTTTTTGTTTCTAAATTTAAAATCAAATGAGCAATTGGTTACTCTACAAAACAAAACATTACACGTTTTTTCGAAAGGAGAGAAATATTTCAGATCAAACAATTGATGAGTCACAGTGCATTTTTTATTCGCAATGGTACTCAGACCTTTTAATAGGTCCATAGGACACAGGGCCCTATCCCAGGAAACAACGAGTAAGGCAAAACAATTTGTTATAACTACATTTAGTGAACTAAACAATACTGGTTTGCAAAACCAAAAGTAACATTCCCATGGTGCGTCACTACCAAATAACATAGTTCACTAAAACCTCGACCGTACATACAAGCAAGTGCTGCACTGTAGTACAGAAGGTAACTGAAATAACTACGCAACGAGACAAACAGAGAAGTCATATTTACACAAAGACATTGCTTACACCGAAGTCATCGAGATTCATGATGGCCCCCTGGACATAACAAACGAGAGAACATGGTTCTTAACAGGGTGTATGATCACCACCCACGGCAATGCATGGTCTGTAACGTGGTAGGGCGTTCCACTCCCACCAACAGCACGGCTGACAACTTCTGGATGGCCGCTGCTGTATGTGGACGTTCTGCATACGTGTCCCCACGTATCTCACATGTAGTCGATGGAATTTAAGTGGTGGCAGCAGGTAGGCCAGTTCATACGCCGAATGTCGTCACGTTCCAAGTGCTTCTCCACCTACGCCGTTCGATGCAGTCTTGCACTGTTACACCTAAGAATGAAGACATGGCTGAATTCATCTCTGAAGAGGTGCACGCATGGAAAGAGCACAGTTCACAATAACGTCGATTGATGAATGTACTGTGTTCTCAGATATGGGGGGTCACTACACCCACGCAACATTATGCTCCCCCATCCGTAACACCTCGACCACTAAAACGATAATATTCTACATGCTGGACGTACCATCATTTTATGACAGATGGAAACACATAATGCAGCCAGGAACTTTTCTTTGCTATAAAAAGTCGATTTGCGATGCATACAGCCTCCATTAACATATGTTAGTGAAATATCTTGCCGATAACTCAAGAAAATTCAGGACGTATTTAAAATAGTCCAGCAAATCGAATGTTACTATTCAGTCATTATTAAATAAGTATGGAAAGTCAGTTCTAAAGAGAATAAGTAAAAAGAAAGTATCAAATCGTGAGTTTAGCAATTCATTCCACCAGGAGGATTGTGCAGAAATATCATCGTTTGAACATTGCTCACACCTACATTGTTGTTGTTGTGGTCTTCAGTCATGAGACGGGTTTGATGCAGCTCTCCATGCTACCCTATCCTCTGCAAGCTTCATCATCTCCCAGTACTTACTGCAACCCACATCCTTCTGAATCTGCTTAGTGTCTCCCTCTACGATTTTTACCCTCCACGCTGCCCTCCAATGCTAAATTGGTGATCCCTTGATGCCTCAGAACATGTTCTACTAACCAGTCACTAAGTTGTGCCACATACTCCTCTTCTCCCCAATTCTATTCAATACTTCATCATCAGTTATGAGATCTACCCATCTAATCTTCAGCATTCTTCTGTAGCACCACATTTCGAAAGCTTCTATTCTCTTCTTGTCCAAACTATTTATCGGCCATGTTTCACTTCCATACATGGCTACAGTCCATACAAATACTTTCAGAAACGACTTCCTGACACTTAAATCTATACTCGATGTTAACAAATTTCTCTTCTTCAGAAACGCTTTCCTTGCCATTGCCAGTCTACATTTTATATCTTCTCTACTTCGACCATCATCAGTTATTTTGCTCCCCAAATAGCAAAACTCCTTTACTACTTTAAGTGTCTCATTTCCTAATCTAATTCCATCAGCATCACCTGACTTAATTCGACTTCGTTCCATTATCCTCGTTTTGCTTTTGTTGACGTTCATCTTATATCCTCCTTTCAAGACACTTTCCATTCCGTTCAACTGCTCTTCCAAGTCCTTTGCTGTCTCTGACAGAATTATAATGTCATCGGCGAACCTCAAAGTTTTTATTTCTTCTCCATGAATTTTAATACCTACTCCGAATTTTTCTTTTGTTTCCTTTACTGCTTGCTCAATATACAGATTGAATAACATCGGGGAGAGGCTACAACCCTGCCTCACTCCCTTCCAAACCACTGCTTCCCTTTCATGCCCCTCGACTCTTATAACTGCCATCTGGTTTCTGTACAAATTGTAAATACCCTTTCGCTCCCTGTATTTTACCCCTGCCACCTTTAGAATTTGAAAGAGAGTATTCCAGTCAACATTGTCAAAAGCTTTCTCTAAGTCTACAAATGCTAGAAACGTAAGTTTGCCTTTCCTTAATCTTTCTTCTAAGATAAGTCGTAAGGTTAGTATCGCCTCACGTGTTCTAACATTTCTACGGAATCCAAACTGATCTTCGCCGAGATCCGCTTCTACCAGTTTTTCCATTCGTCTGTAAAGAATTCGTGTTAGTCTTTTGCAGCTGTGACTTATTAAACTGATAGTTCGGTAATTTTCACATCTCTCAACACCTGCTTTCTTTGGGATTGGAATTATTATATTCTTCTTGAAGTCTGAGGGTATTTCGCCTGTCTCATGCATCTTGCTCACCAGATGGTAGAGTTTTGTCAGGACTGGCTCTCCCCAGGACTGGCTCTCCAAAGGTCTCTTTAATTTTCCTGCTACCTACCTACATTATGGACACAGAAATACGCATAGCTGACTTTGAGAAGCCACTGAAAGAACTGAATGCAAACAAGTCGCCAGGTGCGGATGGAATCCCAGTCTAGTTTTACAGAGAGAACTGTTGCGTCCCAGAATAAATTCGGTATGCATGCTTAAAGTTTTACTAGCAGCTTAGGAGACCAGATTTGGGCTGGTGTGCCGGTCAGAATTGTTGTAGGCTGGGGGCGTCCACATTGATGAAAATCTCGCTACCGTCGAAAAAGACTAATAAAGGCGACATGGCAGGACGGATGTATGTGTTCTAGGATAGCATACACACACAATGAAACTAATATAGAATAGTGAGTGAATAGTAAGATAAGCTACTCAACTCTGGTAACGCTGCTTACAGCAGTTGTAGAACGCAGTTTTAGCCTATCTGTCCTGCATCGACTACAATTTCATGAACACAAACTAATAGTGTTCTCTGAACTAAAGTCTGAAAAAAATTAATCTCCTGTCTGGATGAGCTATTTGAAAGAACGATTCCAAACTAACAGTTCTCAGTTAAATCTCGAGGCAGGCGACTTCTGCCCACACACGATAATTCTGTTCACTGTTCCGTTTCTACTGAAGACTAACCACTGTCTGTCTATTGGCCACTGTTTCTATTTCACTCGACAACATGAAGACTTGAAGATACGACGTACGTCTTGTAGGAACTCCCTCGCAAGATTCTGACTGACTTGCAACTTGCAAATAAAAACTTCTGCTCGTGCACGGTTACTGAAGCGCGTCCATTATCCTGGTGGCGCTGCCGCACTGATATGGGCATAGTGATGGTGCTGCATCGAACCGACGTTCACGGTACTTCTGGTACCAACTGTCGCAAACTCTTCTTGTGTGATATCTCAGTACACCAGCAGAATTAAACAATAGCGTACCACCGATGTAGGGAAGACAGGGCACCGAGCTAGCATTGCAACACAAGGGCAAGCGAGGGAAGCAAAAGAGCATATTCCACAATATAACATAACAGGGTAGTATGAAGTAACACTCCGTAACTTCAAGTAGGAGAGTGCCCCTGCAATAGTCAAACGTTGCACGTAAACCCAAGATCGGCAACTCATAAAAATTATTGAGCCCCCACAGTAGGGTAGGAGCACTGACGAGACCAGTAAACGATAGGCAATTCGCTCATGCACCAAGAGCCACCACATCATAGGTATGGTCTCGGCTCTTTACAAATGAGGCTTTTGCAACTTGACGACACGTTCCGTCATTGCGCCATTCTGTCCATCTCACCAGAACCAGAGAGAGTGAGGTCTGTAGAGTTTCAGTGAAACCATGACAACCAGATCGATCATGGCCTGCCTGCCACCCTCTTGCTGAGACCCCAAGACCCAACCTACTTGATCCAAACCACAGCAATATTCTGCCGTTGCCGAGTACTCAGATATCGCGGATGAGTTGATACTCACCGGAAGTGGAATATATGTGTGAAGTGAGTGTTTGGCAGGGATTTAATATCTCAGACTGAGATCAATAGGCTAGGCTTTACATGGAAAAAGATATACGCCTCCTAGAGATGTTTCAGAAAATTTCAGCGTGTATGCCTGGCAACATACGATCTGTATCCTGCTTTTTACTACACCCCACCAGGGTTGTCAGGGGACGCAAAGCTTGAGGACGCAAAGGTCGAATGCAAACTGTTTGCCAATGTCGACATGCTGTTGTTTTCCAAGCGTGAGGTTCGTGAGGAACTTTGCCAATGTATAAACACCCCGAGGCAAATAATCTTTGAACGTGTGAATTGTATGACAAAACATCTGATCATTCAAGTTACAATCTGTACTTTGATGTTAACAATTTATGTGAACAACCATGCAGCAATGTCTACCTACTGGAGGGTTTTGATGGCTGTCTGATGATGAAATAGTCAGGTTATCTGACATTGTGTCAACTGTGGCAGATAATTCTGGTGGTGGATGTGTCTTGGAGATAACTTAGACACATCCTGTTTTCGTGACGTGGGCACCAGTTTACCGTCATGTCCAAGGAATGAGATTCCCCAAGACAGTTCCCACCCAAAGCTGATGACAAGACAAGGGAATATATCCTGGTGTATAAACCATTATGGTAACCCGAAGCAATATCTCAGTTTGGGGAAACAGCGGAATAGCAATAACGTCCTAAAACACAAGTTGAATTTTTATATTGATGTTGACACCAAAATGAGAACTTCTGTGTCATGTGATGATGATGATGAGGTCCCATACTTCGAGGAGCGTAGGGGACGATGCGGGAAACCCGCACCGCCGTACTGGGCAAGGTCCTAGCGGAGGTGGTTTGCCATTGCCTTCCTCCGACCATAATGGCGATGAATGATAATGATGAAGACGACACAACAAAACCCCGTCATCTCACCACGCCGGGAATCGAACCCGGGACCCCGTGCGCGAGAAGCAAGAACGCTACCGCAAGACCACGAGCTGCGGACCTGTGTCATGTAATTTTGGAAAATGTTTTCATACATCAGCGAACAACGGGATTTTCGGGAAGACGATGCAAGATACTATGGGTTGTCGCAAAATTCATTTAACCAGAAAATGGGATGGTCCATTCGGGGCTATACATTACATCACCATCCCAACTTCTAAACGACGAATTTTTGTCTCTGGAAATAGTTTAAGTTTCAATACTGTTTACAAAATCTATTTATGTCGGTATGTGTACGTTACAAGTGTCAAAACTGCACATGTACAGCATGTACAGCTTTCGTTATGAATCTTCCAAAACACATTTTTTAGACCCAAAGTTACTTTATATAGATACGGACAGTTTCATTTGCCCGTTGAAGGGTTTCATGATAAGGCGCTACCCAGAAGTATTCGACACATCTGAATACGCAGCTGGTAATCATTATGGCTAACAGCCAGGACACAATACAGTTTTCAGCTTGATGAAAAACGAGACGAAAGATCGGAGACTGTGGAGTTTGTAGGACTACAATCCGAAATGTATATGTGCACACAAGCACGTCACACTCTGCAATGAGCTAAAGGTGTGAGTCGTTCAACCACATGGAGTCTTACTGGGAGAGTTTGTGTGACGACTTTGATGCACCGCACAGAGTGTGAAAAGTTAATCTTCAATCTAAGAATCATGTGGTTGAAGAATTAAGAATCGACTTGTCACGTCTTGGTGATAATTGGTTCATTTGTGATTATGGTATCAGAAACCTGCTATATTCACACTTTTCATTTGAGTGAGTGAGAGAGTGAATGTAATTATTTGCACGCATGTCTGCAGAACAATACAATCAGAGCGCATATAAATGTTTATAGGTGTGTGTGTGTGTGTGTGTGTGTGTGTGTGTGTGTGTGTGTGTGGTGTCTCTTACCTTTTGTTAAGTGGTGTACAAAATAATGAATTGCTCTTTATAAAGCACTTGTGTATAGAATGCATGAAATTCGTACACATTACTGAGTTTCATAAAGATACTGTATAAAATGTTTGCACACATTATTCACATTTCATAAATATGAATAAATCTATAGATAATTTTAATATGTATACATTTTCTGATTTTTTACACAAATACCATGTGAGCTGATTACATCCACAGTTCTTGCATTTTTATAATACATGCTATTTAGGCTCTCATTAATAACATCCATCGATGTTTGTAGCAGACATTTTTGTGTGTAGGTCTTCGATTAAGTTTCCTCCTGTTGGCGCCCAAGTAAAAAGAAAAAAAAAGGACACTTTATCACGACTTTTGACAACGTTACTGATAACGTTTGATACTGCATACTTGGCTATTGAAATGATAATAATATATCTGTAAGTGTAACATATACTTACATACAGAGTATATTTATGATTTTGGCAGCCTAATGTTACATGCTGTTAATGTTTGATACCACCCACATTTTTGGTGCTTTATAAAACAATACTCAATCGTCTTTCATCATATCCGTTCACCATATGACGAAATTTGGTGAATAATTGTCTTTTATGCAACACCTGCTATGTGCTTTGCACTGAACCAATTTTTCTTTATAAGTCAGGATGTGTCACAAAGCTTGTGTTATAAAAGGAAAAAACATTAACTGAGTCAACATCACACGTAAATTCTATCCAACTTTATATGAGCATTGAGATTCGCAGCATTGAAACAATTTTTTTCTTTAGAGATAGGAGACATTAGTGTGCTGAAAAGCTTGTGTTTCCTCAGTACAACTATTCTTGGAGTCTCGTGCTTTTTAAGGAAATAATTAAGGCATGTCTCTCAAACAAAGCTGTAGTAGCGTGGAGTTACACCTCATATACATAAGTAACACGGGGATCACAGGGCATCAAATTATACAGATATTACTACTATTGAAAAATACATATTAATAGACAAATTACTAATATATACTCACTAGTCCATTATCACACTTGTTTGCAACAGGACAATTCTTGCCAAATAATTGTCTTTTACATGCTTTAAATTCCTTGTGTAGGAGATTTTGATCACATGCATCCATGCATTTGTGTAATTAGGCACCAACACGATCTTTGTTATCCATTTCGTATTCAACTACCTTCCTCAGACTGTCAGTTAATTCACGTAATCTGTCAATCCCATAATATACTGAGCCATGCACACTTCTCTGTTAGACAGACTTGGTTTTTTTAGATGTATATTACGGGTTGTCTTGCAGTTCTGTCTACATCTACATCTACATAATTACTCTGCAATGCTCAATTAAGTGCCTGGTATAGGGTTCATCGAACCACTTCAAACTATTTCTCTTCCTTACCACTATCGAGCAGCGCGCGGGAAAAACTAACACTTAAATCCTTCCGTGCTAGGTCTGATTTCTCTTATTTTATTACGATGATCATTTTTTCCCATGTAGTTGGGCGTCAACAAAATAATTTCACACTCTGAGGAAAAAGTTGTTGGTTGAAATTTCATGAGAAGATCCTGGCGCAACGAAAAACGCTTTTGTTTTAATGACTGCCACCCCAGCTCGCGTATCATATTCGTGGAACTCTCTGCCCGATCTCGCTATAATAGAAAACGAGCTGCCCTTATTTGGACTTTTTCGATGTCCCCTGTCAGTCAAAACTGATGCGGATCCCACACCACACAGCAATACTCCAGAATAGGGCGGAGAAGCGTACTTTAGGTGATGTCTTTAGTAGACCTGTTGCGCTTTCTAAGTGCTTTGTCAACAAATCGTAGTCTTTGGTTTGCCTTTCCCATAACATTCTCATGTGATCATTCCAGTTTAAGTTATTCGTGATTGTAATCCGTAAGTATTTAGTTAAACTTGAAGCCTTTAGAGCTGCGTGATTTGTGTTGTAACTTAAATTTAAGGGACTTCTTTGGAGTAATCACGTTGACGACTTCACATTTTTCATTACTTAGAATCAATTGTCACTTTTCACTTGATACACATGCCTTGTCTAAATCATTTTGCGACTGGTTTTGATTATCGGGTGACTTTACAAGACGGTAAATGACAGACTTGTCGCAAACAATCTAAATGAGCTCCTCAGATTGGCTGCTAAACCACTTACGTAGTTCAGGAACAGCAGAGGACCTATAACGCTTACTTGGGGAACGACAGATATTACTGTGGTGTCACCGCCAGACACCACACTTGCTAGGTGGTAGCCTTTAAATCGGCCGCGGTCCGTTAGTATACGTCGGACCCGCGTGTCGCCACTATAAGTGATTGCAGACCGAGCGCCGCCACACGGCAGGTCTAGAGACACTTCCTAGCACTCGCCCCAGTTGTACAGCCGACTTTGCTAGCGATGGTTCACTGACAAAATACGCTCTCATTTGCCGAGACGATAGTTTAGCATAGCCTTCAGCTACGTCATTTGCTACGACCTAGCAAGGCGCCATTATCAGTTACTATTGATACTGATTCATGTACCGTCAAGACCGACGTTCTTCATTAACGGATTAACGTTAAGTATACCACCAGCCACGTCCGTTTTTCTAAATTCTAATTTCCTTGTCCTGTTCCAGACCACACGCCAGCCTGCGTGAGCTAAAACGCGTACCTTTCGGCCTCCTTCTGGTAACACGGTGTTGGCTCTCCTGCCAACCAAAACAATTACTTCCGTTTTACTCGATGACATTCCGTCAATCACTACAAACTGTGACTTTCCGACAGAAAATCACGAATCCAGTCGTACAACTGAGACGATAATCCACAGCCACACGATTTGATTAGAAGTCGCTTTTGAGGAATAGTGTCAAAAGCCTTCTGGAAATCTAAAAATATGGAATTTGATAACACTCATTACTTCACGAGAATGAAGAGCTACTTGTGTTTCACAAGAACGACACTTCCTGAATCCGTGTTGCTATTTATCAATCGTCTTCTTCGACGCAATTCATAATGTTCAAGCACAGTACTGTAGATGTTCTAAAGCCCTACTGTACTTCGACGTTAGCTATGTGGGTCTGTAATTTAGAAGATTACTCCTCTTTCCTTTCTTGTGTATGGTTTGACTTGTGTAGCTTTCCAATCTTTAGGTACGGATCTTTCTAAGAGCGAGCAGTTGTATTTTATTGCTAATTATGGAGCTATTGTTTCAGCTTGCTCTGAAAGAAACTAGAATGGTACGTAATCAGGACCAGAGACCTTGGCTTCGTTAGGTGATTTAAGCTGCTTCGCTACAACGAAGATATCTTCTTTTAAGTTACTCATGTTTTCAGTTGTTTCTGACGCGATTCCAGAAATATTTACTTCTTCTGTAGTGAAGTAATTTCAGAAAACTGTGTTTAGTAACTATGCTTTTGTGGCAATGCCATCAGTAACATCACCACTTTTGTCGCGTAGTGAAGGTATTGATAACGTCTTGCCGCTGGCGTACTGCACATACGACCAGAATATTTTTGGGTTTTCAGCCGGATTTCGAGATAGATTTTCGTTGCGATTAAAAGTATATTGAATTTAAGTTCGTGCTAAATTTCAAGCTTCTGTAAAATTCCGCCAATCTTTGGGGTTTTTCTTTCTTTTAAATTTGTTACGCTTTTTCCGTTGCTTCTGTGTACCATGGGGGATTAGTACCATCACTTATTAATTTATTTGGTATATATCTCTCAGTACCCATCAATACTATTTTTTTGAATTCAGACCACATCTGGTCTACCCTTACATAGACTGGATGCACTAGAGACTGCTGTCACTTAGAAAGGTGTTAAGCGAATTTTTACTTGTTTTTTATTTTTACTTGTTTCTTTATTTTCACTTGTTCGTTTATATTTACTTGTTTCCTTATTTTCACTTGTTTCTTTATTATTTTTTTAATAGATGTACTTTGCGTTTATTTTTGGTGGGTTTGGATGTTACGGTATTCAGTGACACTATGACAACCTTGTGGCCGCTAATCATTGCACCCGTCATGATGCTCTCTATTTGCTCAGGAATGTGTGTCGCTAAGAGGTGAAGTATGTTTTCGCAAACTTTTACGCTCCGCGAGGCCTCCTCAACAAGTTATTTGCCGGCCGCGGTGGTCTAGCGGTTCAGGCGCTCAGTCCGGAACCGCGCGACTACTACGGTCGCAGGTTCGAATCCTGCCTCGGGCATGGATGTGTGTGATGTCCTTAGGTTAGTTAGGTTTAAGTAGTTCTAAGTTCTAGGGGACTGATGACCACAGATGTTAAGTCCCATAGTGCTCAGAGCCATTTGAACCATTTTTTTTTTTTGAACAAGTTATTTAAAATAATTTTCTGAGAACGCCTTCAGTACGATTCCAGACGACATTTTATGCCTCTCTCCGACTATAAACATGTATTTTCGCCAACAAATCAAGGGTAGACTGAAGTGAGCACGAACTATAACTATATGAGTGCGCTATCTATTTGAAACGAGACTAAAGTTTTCTTTGAACTCTTCAGCAGCTGCATCATCTGGTCAGTGAGTCGGTAAAAGGAAATAATGATTTCTATTTATTCCGATTGTCAAGTATAGCCTCTCCCCATATATCTCACAAGAGCTATCCACTTCCATTTCACTATAAGATAAACTACTTGTGACACTCCACCACCAGCTTTATTTAATCCATCTTTTCTTAACACGGTTAGAACCTTTGTAAAAGTTTCTACTGAACTTATCTCCGCTTTAGCCGGCTTTCCGTACGCATAACGATGTAAGCTTCAGTACTTGGGATTAGCGCTTGGAGTTCTAGTGCTTTTTCAACACAGTTTTTTACTTTATAACTACAATGTAAATTGTTGCTAGGTTTACGTTCATGTGTTTATACTGCACCCTTTTAGACTGACGCTCTTTCTGTAATTTCCCGAGACACTCTAAGCAAAACGCCCAGTTATCTTCACTTAGCCCCCATTATCCGTGTAGAAACTTTCTGTGTGTAACGGTTTTAACACCGTGCCCACAAACACTATTATGGAAGTGGCTACACGATTTCTGATGGTGGTGGTGCTGGTGTTGCGGATATTGAAACCTCAACTTAGGAAAATGTTGATATCCACCTCATATTGATTATATTCTGTAGTGAGCTGGCTTTCAATATAGTCAGATTCTCACATATGCGGTGCCACTCTACTTGATTTAATCGATCATTTCGTCATTCCTGCATATTATTCAATTGAATGTCTACGTTAAATTTTTTGTCTGGTGCTATCCCATACTAACGCATTAAGATCCACAAGCGATCACATAAAATGTATTCACGAACATCAACATTGTTTGAAAACAACTTACACTGATTAACTGTGGAGTTTTTTCAGGTACTGTGCGCCAATTATGATAGGACAGTCAGTAGTGGGTGCCAATTTTGAGAGTAAACATCAACCCAGGAAAATGAGTAGGCCATAAGCTAAAAACAGAATTAGAACCCAGATGTATCCCAGGCAATAAGTAGGTCTCTGGCTAAAAATAGAATTGCCCCGGGAAATATGAGGATCATGGGTTAAAAAAAGCACCCACCACTCCTGGGACACCACAACCTGATCTAAAACTGGAATTGAAAGTAGACAACTGGATTGGGGGGCGGGGGGGGGGGGGGCGTTGGGTTGGGGGTGGAGGAGTTCCAAGGACTGATGGGTGCATACCCCCCATGTCACCTTTTGTGATCTTAGCTAGGCTGCGTTAATTTTGTTTACTATTTTGTTCTACTCCTTAAACAGGAGCGCCAACGGCCTTGCCGCAGTGGTAACACCGGTTCCCGTCAGATCACCGAATTTAAGAGCTGTCGGGCTGGGCTAGCACTTGGATGGGTGGCCATCCGGTCTGCCGAGTGCTGTTGGCAAGCGGGGTGCACTCAGCCCTTGTGAGCCAAACTGAGGAGCGGCAGTTCCGGTCTCGGGAACTGACATTCTGACGGGAGAGCGGTGTGTTGACCACATGCCTCTCCATATCCATATCCAGTGACGCCTGTGGGCCTAGGATGACACGGCGGCCGGTCGGTACCGTTGGGCCTCCATGGCCTGTTCGGGAGGAGTTAAAGAGGAGCGCTGTGGAATTTTGGAAATAGTTTAAACCTAGTCAAATCATAAGCTTATAAGAGAAAATTCCGGAGTGAATTATCAAGCTTATTGAGGTTTAACATGAATTGTCAGTGGGATGAAAACTAGCACCTCCTTCAATTCCTTGTACAGATAAATAATTCACCAGAAAATACCGATGTAAAAACATATATGTAACGAGAAGATAAAACTTTGGTTACTGAAAACCTTGATTTGATGAAAGATAGCACTCATTTTTGTTTAGTTCAAATGGTTCAATATTAAAGGAAAAAATACCTTTAATATACAGTTCATCCTATCACAACCTACCAATATCAAAAAAACAAACGTAAATTTTTAGGATTTATTCTTGACAGTAAACTAACTTGGAGGTCTCCTATTGAATGCAGCGCTACGTTATCAAGAGTGATCTCTCCTCTAAGGACTCTGGTAGCCTGTACAACTTCATAGAATCTAAGAGCAGTGTATTTTCATTTTTTTTCCAATCTGTGTTAAGGTAGGGGTTAGCACTATGGTAAACAGCAAAAACAGAAAGTATATTCTCGGAATCCAAAAGAAGGCAATCAGAGCAATGGCAAGGGTACATAACAGAACACATTGTAAGCCTTCGTTTATTAAGCAAAAGCTCTTACGAGTGAACATCTCAATAGCTGTAGCGCAAAACACATTAGTAAAAACTAACGACAAGTCAGGTTTATATAGAAACAAAACTGCCCAATAAATTTTCAAATAAGGCCCAAAGTATTCCTGTCAAATTGCTTAAGGAAAAGTTGCACAGCAAATCCATTTTGTTCGTTAAAAGCATTTCTTCATATTATCAGTAAGTGCGTAACTTTGTTTTACTGTATTTACCTAAAATTAAATACTAAGAAATATTAATACCGCTAATTAAGGGTAGTCATAAAGTTTATTGCATGTATTTATACCTAATGACTAATAAAAAATCGGAATCTGATTATGGATGTATAGAAGTCCTCTCTAAGAACTCTAGAAGCGTGATTAACTATTTTTCAAACATCCTATGTAGCGTCTCCCTTGATAAACTGTATAAATAACAGCTTTTTCTACCCACGCTCATGCTGAAAGAGAGATCTAGGACACAGATAAGCCAATCACAGGAGCAAGTTAATTTGTTCTTCCTGTTTAACGTCTGCAATTCCTGGAACTCTGCCTCAGGGCATCTGAAACCTCCCGGAGTAAACAACTGCCGCAGCGGCGAGCAATTTACTGAATGCACAGCTGACCAATATCGAAATGGCAAAGCGAGCAGAAGTCTGTAAATCCGCTGCCGTAGCCGCCTAAACGGCGAAACTTTATCTGATTCCACGTGAAAGACCTCGATATTCCACTGGAAGCGTACAGCGCAGCGGAATCCGGCGGCGCGAGCTGCCCACGCACCATTCGGAATGGCGTTTCTGGTCCGTTTGATGTCGGAAGCCGCCACTTCGATACGTATGATCTCTTGGATCTCTCGAGAGAAAAGAAATAACACTGGTGTGTGAAAGAATCGCGGACTGCCAAGAGATGGCAGGCTAAGTGATATTTGAGACACACCCTCTGAAGCGCGCATGCATCTCTTGACAATTGAGGGGATACATGTACTTGATCCATTTTAGTATGGAACTCTATTAAATCAAGCAATGAAAAGCCGCTCCACGGACAGTTTCCAATGCCATTACCGAGTAAGAAAATTACTCAAGCAGTTCAGTTTTAAATATCTCTGCTCGCTTCTCTCCACTACATTCTTCCTTACGGTAAAGAAGGAAATATAACAGTGGAATTGTGGAATTTGCACGACGTGATCCAGCGGCAAAACCGTGAAGATTATTTACAACACATCCGCCGGGAAAGCATGAAGAGTGACATCTGGTACCTTTACGGGGAGGAGATGGCAAAGAACATATGTGAGTTTGACAAGTTACATCGCAAGAGAGGTAGATTGTTAAGCAGCCTTGCATTTTTACTGAAATGCCGCGACAAACAAACCATCCCTACGACTGCTAAATTTAAGTATTGTATAAATTCTGCGGCTGCCATTAGAATTAAACGACGGGCGAGTGCAGCACTTGTGAGAGAAAGGGTGCGCAATACACGTCAGGAATTGTGCTTGGTGTCCAGACAATTACTATCACTCCATCTGAAGATTTCAGCGAACCTTTCAGCGTTATCCTGCAACTGGGTAGACAGTGCCACTTGGGCACTGGCTGACTGGACTGAACGACAAGCTGAGGTTCGTCAAATGACTAAATACGATCGACTCGAAGCCCGAACGCAAGAAGACTCGCCAACAACACGTACCGTGTTTAATCTCACGGAGAAGACTTTCGACGACGCTGCAGTTTCGGTGCTAGAGAAGGGTCTGAATTTGGCACCTACACCAGGGACTATTCCCATCCGAGATGTGATTAGTGGAATAGAGCACGCTGTTTCTAAACCTCCTAAGGATGCTGCCAAAGAGATTAGGCGTGACACATGCCGCATCTTGACTCAAGCTTCATCTAACTTTAACATCACCTCAGCTGAAATAAATGCTCTACGAGAATTGAGAGAAGACCAAGACATCGTCATCTTACCTGCTGACAAAGTAAATGCTACTGTGCTTCTCTCACGTACAGAATATAACAGCAAGATAAACAAACTGCTCGTCGATCCTGCATATAGAAAATTAAAAAGTGATCCGACAGGTAGGATCCAGAGGAAAACCGTGGAACTCATCAGAAAGAGCTCGATTCCAGCGAAAGTCGCTAAGGGCTTCCGTCAACATGCTGCAGACTCTACGGCCTACCCAAGATCCATAAGAATGGGGTGCGTCTCCGTCCCATTGAAAGTAACATAGGACCACCTACTTAGTTTGTTGCCAAATACCTGACATCACTATAGGGATCTCTCGTAGGCAAGTGCGACCATCACATTCTAAACTCTGAAGATTTCATAGGTCGCCTGAGAAACCTTAGATTGCAATCATCGGATCTGTTAGTAAGTTTCGATGTTGTGTCTTTATGTACAAAGATGCCCTTGCAGGACTCTTTGGAGCTCATTAGCAACGAATTTGAGGAGGACATAGTAGCATTATTCAAACACGTGCTTACTTCAACGTACTTCTTATTGCAAGACCAATATTTTGAACAAGTGGACGGTGTCTCCATGGGAATCCCTCTCTCTCCTGAGGTGGCCAATTATTTTATGGAGGACTTTGAAGAAAAAGCACTACAGTCAGCCACTCTCAAACCCTCTTGTTTTCTGCGGTATGTGGATGGTACATTTGTGGTGTGGCCACATGGACTTGATACTCTACCTATGTTTCTTCAGCATCTGAATTCGCTCCATCCGAATATAAACTTCACAATGGAAATGGAAAAAGATGCTACTTTACCTTTTCTTGATATCCTGGTACGAAGGAAAGCAGATAGAACCTTGGGACACAGCGTCTACCGCAAGCCAACGCATACAGATCTATATCTGCAGACCACAAGCTGCCATCATTCTACACAATGCGGTAGTGCATTACGTACGTTGGTTCACAGAGCACATGTGGTATCTGATCCTGATAGCCCGTCGAGTGAAATACAACATTTGAAGACAGTGTTCCGACAAAACGGTTATTCTGAGAGACAGATACGTAAAGCATTCAGGCACAGGCGAGTTCCGTCTATGGAGCAGAATGAAGATACGAAGACACCCACCACTTTAGCCTTTTTGGCGTATTTTGGTGCGATGTCGTCAAGAATCGGAGGAGTCCTCGAAAGTTACGGAATTAAGTGTGTTCTTCAACCATCTGCAAAGCTGAGAAACCTGTTGGGTCCGGTGAAGGATGACCTTGCCCTGAGGAAGTGTGGTGTGTACAAGAGACCTTGTCAGTGTGGGACAGCGTATGTAGGCCACACATGCCGCACAGTACAAGAACGCTGCAATGAACATCAGCGTCATACACCCCTTCATCAACCGGAAAAGTCGGCAATTGCGGAACACTGCCTGAATACAGGACATCGTGTGATTTACGAGAGGACGGAAGTTTTATCCCCGGCATCATCTTTCTGGGACTGCGTCATTAACGAAGCAATACACGGACTATCAGAGACACCAAATTATCGTCTGTTTTCCTCAACGACTATACACAGCTTATGTGTTCACCAGGCTTAAGATCCAATTGCAGATTCTCTAAGATAAAGAAATAAGTGGAAAATGAATCATTCGGAAATACCAAACCACATTAATGTAAACAACCAATATAAACTCAATTATTCCAAAACTTTATTTTTAAAGTTCAGATCCAATTACACGAAAAGTATAAATTCGAATACAGCCACCTTGTATTGAAGCATTTGATTTTTTGGTTCTTTTCTGTGATTCTGAAGGTGACTGAGTCAAATATAGTCAGTTGTCGAATGGGTCATTGTTGACATAAAATACAGAATGCTGGCTACGAAAGTAAACAGAAAAACCACAGACATTAACACACCGACGAGTAACTTGTCACATTATTGCGACCACTGCCTGTGTTCGACGTCAATGTCCAGTAGTAAACACTCACGAACGGGACGTAGCAGCACTAGCAGTGGGGGGTATACGTAGCTTGTTGGGGGATGCGGTAAACAGTGCAGTATTTGTCGTACTGCTGAAACGAAACGATTTATCTGACGTCCAACGGCTTTCGGGAAAAGGGTGGAAGCATTTTCGAAACGACTAAGTTTCTAAACTGTTCGTATGCCGCTGTAGTTAAAGTGTACTGTGCGTGGCAAAATGGCGCTATCCAAATCAGGCAGGCAAAAGTGGTGCACCACGGGCCATACATGTCAGGTGTGCACGGAAACTACAGAGATGTGTACGGGCGAACAGACGTGCCATTGTTAAGGAACTCTCGGCCTCGATGAACCAAGAGACTACCAATAGTGTCTCCTCAACAGATGTTCAGTGAACTTTGCTGCGTATGGGCCTAAGCAAGAGGAGCCTGGTTCATGCACACATGCTGACGGCTGTTCATTTGCGACGTCGTCTGAGATTTGGACGCCAGCATCGTAACAAGACGAATGTGTACAGCCCTGTAACAACGATCGGAAGGGTCCAGGCCGGAGGAGGTAGCGTTAAGGTCTGGGGAATGTTTCCGTGGAATTCCATGGGTGATCTCGTCATTCTGAAGGCCCAGTGAATCAACGCAAGTATGCATCTGTCCCTGCAGAGCATGTCTACCTCTAAATGCAGTTTGTTTCTTACTCGGCTCGATGGCACCCACGAACAGGATAATGCGACGAGTCACACACCTCGCAGCGTACATCCGTGGTCCGAACAGCACCAGAATGAAACTTCCTGGCAAATTAAAACTGTGTGCCGGACTGAGACTCGAACTCGGGATCTTTGCCTTTGGCGGGCAAGTGCTCTACCATCTGAGCTACCCAATCACGGCTCACTCCCCGTCCTCACAGCTTAACTTCTGCCAATACCTCGTCTCCGACCTTCTAAACTTTACAGAAGCTCTCCTGGATTCAGGAGAGCTTTCGAGTAGAAGGAAGGAGGGTTCATTAAAGATAAATCCCCCGCCAACGTCTAGGACATTACAGACGGAGTATTAACTGGACCTTGCTCAACTAAGTTCCCTGACATTTGCCAATAGGTCTTTACACAAACTGCAACCAACCGAAGTCAGAATGGTCTGACAAGAATCCGATTCCACCTTTCCCAGAAACGAAGTCAGTGTGTCAACCACTGCTCCGCGTCAATCGGAACTTTGTGCAGAAGCTTCAAATTCCATGCGTGAGTATATTTGCAGCCACAAGTCGTTAACAGAAGTTACAGATTTCAACAAGACATTTATGTGCTTTTGGTACTGTAATTAGTGACAGAAATTAATTACTGATGAATAGTACGTACTTGCATAATTGTAAACAACAGTAGCGTCTGATCGATAACAACTTATTTTATCAGGTTCAAAAAAGGCATTCTTTTGTTCCCATTTTACTTTTTCTTTGTTCCCTATTTTCTTTGCTTATTATATAGTCAATTAACTGCCTCAAACTGTAGTAATGACAATCTGTACGGGCCTGGAAACGAGTAATAACATAACAGTACTGTATCTTTCTGAATGTAATTTATATATTAAAACCTATTTCTTAAATCAGCGTTTAGAATGCGACTTGAAAAATACAGGCATATAGTCTGAAAGAAGCCAGTGTTTTACCTATTTTCTTATTCACAGATGGAATTTCTCGTACTAACTGATACGAAGATTTCACCCATTAGTTAAGGTAAGTTTCATCTCCAGTTGCTCATTGCGTATGCGATACCACGGAATCTACTATGGATTTTAATACTACCTTCTGCTTGATAGCTACTTCCAAGGCATTCGTTGTCTCCTATACTAAAGTGTTTATTGAATTATATCTGACATATTTTTCTTCCTGCAGACACACGTATTATGATGTTCCGCAAGAGCGTTCCTTCTTAATTAACTGAGAACGTAGAATCCTATTAAAAGCCTTTCAGACAACAAACTAATTTTTCATCTTGTAAAGTGACTGCTACCTTTGGAATTGGATTGCTACTGTAACTAACTCCGAACATGCACTTATTTGTGAAAGCTATGCTCTATCATTGATAAAGTTATGATTCATGTCACTAATTAACGTAGTCTGACTACAGCAAGAGTGTGCAGTACACACTTATGTTGATAGTGTTGCTAGAGGTGCTTGGAGTCACAGAACAGAAAGCTGAACAGAAATGAACATTGAAAATCATCTCGATGATTCCAGCAAAAGTAAAGGTGTTTTGGTAACTCTGCTTGCAGTCGACCAGCAATGTAACGCCGATTTGTGATTACAACACATATAAACCACTATAGAAGTACGTACAGCTTCTCTTCTCTTCTGGTTTTACCAGCATGAAACCTACCTTATTTACTACAAATGCCTGCATAAAATGGGGTAAGAAATATTCAGAATAGGGAGTGCTATCTTTAACGTGAAAATTCTATGTGATAATCGTAGACTGAGTCAATCAATATAGCCGAAGGTTACGTCTTGAACTACATGATCGTATAATGGCTGCAAAGTATTGGTTTCGTTGGCGCAGTTAAGAAATAATTACCAGGGATATCGAAATAAGCAAGATCGTTTGAGCATAGCTTCTTCACATAATTTGTTTGTAAAATCAGCTGAGTCATGTATGTGCTAAAAAACAGAACAATAGATATCTTCTTAGTATACATGGGAGACGTGTTAGGTAAATTGCAGAATTACTTATTATGTGAACGATGTTCCATACCCGACACAGGTCATTTAATACGCTAGACTGAAGAGTGATTGCTTTGACGGTATAAGTCTTCAGATTAAGTTACAAAATGACATTCTGTACCTAGCCTCGTGTCTACCGGCTTCACAAAGGCACAAGAAGTTCATAATGGCACAAGGAATGCAAATTCACTACCTCTGTTCATAACAATTACGCGATGTGAATTCGTGAAAATTTAGTCGTGAAATACGAGTACCTCACAAATGATAAACAAAATAATTTTGCAGATACAATTCGGATAACTCCAATAATATAAACAAGCTGACCAAATAGTCATGTGGCATTCGACAAGATACAGTCTCCCTCATGTCACTGAGAAGAAGTAGGAAGCATCTGAAGAGCTACATAACGGGGTATAGCACATTGACTCGCGGCTTCCAAAAGCGTCTGATCAGTCTTCTGTAAATGTCTCAAAGAAAAGTTTCAAAGATATGGAATGTCTGTAGTTGATACTGGTAGAGGATCGTCTTTGCATTCATGCTGCAATAACTACTTCGTCAAGTAACGAAAATACAGGAAAAGTTATACTGAGTGTTGAAAGCGACAATTTAACAGCCAAATTTCAACTTGATAGTGGCATATAATAAAATATTTATTTCACCGATAGGATGTTATCTCGTAGTGCCGAGAAATGGAAATGAATCAGCGGAAATGGCAACACCATGAAACCGAATATTCTACGTGGTTTCGGGACTGCAGCCGGATGATATTGACCTCTGGCCGCAATAAGTCGGCTGCCATTCGTTCAGCCACCTTCACATGAGTGTCCGCAACTGAGACTCCTACTTCAAGGTGTCGGCCTTATAGCAAAAACTGACGAGGAGACGAATGCGCATTGGCGGCTGTCACAGGAGCGTCTTCTGTCGAAATCCGCTCCCTCTGCAAATATTGTTCCATCTGTGGCGCACTGGCACATGTGTAAAGTTGAAACTTCATGTCCGTCTTCTGTCGCAACGAGTGCTTGCGGTACTAAAAACAAACTTCGGACGTCGCCAGACATGCCTCTCAGAAGAAATTAAAGAGATCACCGCGTTCCAAGGCCTGTCCGGTTGAAAGCCGCCGTCACGATTTATAAGATCTTGTTCTAGACGTATTTCCACAGATTCCTTAATTACTTAGCCCAAAAGGATCTCACAGGGGCGAAGATCTTTGTGGTAGAATAACGCATAAAGTGTCCTGTGGTAACGCAATGCTCATCTACATCTACATCTACATAGATACTCTGAAAATCACATTTAACTTCCTGGCAGAGGGTTCATCGAACCACCTGTACAATTCTCTATTATTCCAATCTCGTATAGAGCGTGGAAAGAACGAACACCTATAGCTTTCCGTACAAGCCCTGATTTCTCATTTTTTATCGTGGTGATCGCTTCTCCCTATGTTGGTCGGTGTGAACAAAATATTTTCCCATTCGGAGGAGAAAGTTGGTGATTGGAATTTCGTCACAAGATTTCGTCGCAACGAAAAACGCCTTTGTTTTAATGATGTTCAGCGCAAATCCTGTATCATTACGGTGACACTCTCTCCCATATTTCGCGATAATGCAAAACGTGCTGCCCTTCTTTGAACTTTTTCGGTGTTCTCCGCCAAACCTATCTGGTAAGGACACCACACCACGCAGCAGTATTCTAAAAGAGGACGGACAAGCGTAGTGTAGGTAGGCTCCTTATTAGATTTCTTACATTTTTTAAGTGTCCAGCCAATAAAACGAAGTCTTTCGTTAGCCTATCGCACAACATTTTCTATGTGTTCCTTACAATTTAAGTTGTTTGTAATTGTAATACCTAGGTATTTAGTCCTCTCCCATGAACCATGGACCTTGCTGTTGGTGGAGAGGCTTGCGCGCCTCAGCGATACAGATAGCCGTACCGTAGATGCAACCACAACGGAGGGGTATCTGTTGAGAGGCCAGACAAACGTGTGGTTCTTGAAGAGAGGCTGCAGCCTTTTCAGTAGTTGCAGGGGCAACAGTCTGGATGATTCACTGATCTGGCCTTGTAACACTAACCATAACGGCCTTGCTGTGATGGTACTGCGATCGGTGAAAAACAAGGGGAAACTACAGCCGTAATTCTTCCCGATGGCATGCAGCTTTACTGTATGGTTAACGATGATGGCGTCCTCTTGTGTAAAATATTCCGGAGTAAAATAGTCACCCATTCCGATCTCCGGGGGGGGGACTACTCAAGAGGAGCGTGGAATGTCAGATCCCTTAATCGGGCAGGTAGGTTAGAAAATTTAAAAAGGGAAATGGATAGATAAAAGTTAGATATAGTGGGAATTAGTGAAGTTCGGTGGCAGGAGGAACAAGAGTTTTGGTCGGGTGAATACAGGGTTATAAATACAAAGTCAAATAGGGGTAATGCAGGAGTAGGTTTAATAATGAATAAAAAATAGGAATGCGGGTAAGTTACTACAAACAGCATAGTGAACGCATTATTGTGGCCAAGATAGACACGAGGCCCACACCTACTACAGTAGTACAAGTTTATATGCCAACTAGCTCTGCAGATGACGAAGAAATTGAAGAAATGTATGATGAAATAAAAGAAATTATTCAGATAATGAAGGGAGATGAAAATTTAATAGTTATGAGTGACTGGAATTTGGTAGTAGGAAAATGGACAGAAGGAAACGTAGTTGGTGAATATGGATTGGGGGTAAGAAATGAAAGAGGAAGCCGCCTGGTAGAATTTTGCACAGAGCACAACTTAAACATAGCTAACACTTGATTCAAGAATCATAAAAGAAGGTTTTATACATGGAAGAAGCCTGGAGATACTGACAGATGTCAGATAGATTATATAATGGTAAGACATACACTCCTGGAAATGGAAAAAAGAACACATTGACACCGGTGTGTCAGACCCACCATACTTGCTCCGGACACTGCGAGAGGGCTGTACAAGCAATGATCACACGCACGGCACAGCGGACACAACAGGAACCGCGGTGTTGGCCGTCGAATGGCGCTAGCTGCGCAGCATTTGTGCACCGCCGCCGTCAGTGTCAGCCAGTTTGCCGTGGCATACGGAGCTCCATCGCAGTCTTTAACACTGGTAGCATGCCGCGACAGCGTGGACGTGAACCGTATGTGCAGTTGACGGACTTTGAGCGAGGGCGTATAGTGGGCATGCGGGAGGCCGGGTGGACGTACCGCCGAATTGCTCAACACGTGGAGCGTGAGGTCTCCACAGTACATCGATGTTGTCGCCAGTGGTCGGCGGAAGGTGCACGTGCCCGTCGACCTGGGACCGGACCGCAGCGACGCACGGATGCACGCCAAGACCGTAGGATCCTACGCAGTGCAGCAGGGGACCGCACCGCCACTTCCCAGCAAATTAGGGACACTGTTGCTCCTGGGGTATCGGCGAGGACCATTCGCAACCGTCTCCATGAAGCTGGGCTACGGTCCCGCACACCGTTAGGCCGTCTTCCGCTCACGCCCCAACATCGTGCAGCCCGCCTCCAGTGGTGTCGCGACAGGCGTGAATGGAGGGACGAATGGAGACGTGTCGTCTTCAGCGATGAGAGTCGCTTCTGCCTTGGTGCCAATGATGGTCGTATGCGTGTTTGGCGCCGTGCAGGTGAGCGCCACAATCAGGACTGCATACGACCGAGGCACACAGGGCCAACACCCGGCATCATGGTGTGGGGAGCGATCTCCTACACTGGCCGTACACCACTGGTGATCGTCGAGGGGACACTGAATAGTGCACGGTACATCCAAACCGTCATCGAACCCATCGTTCTACCATTCCTATACCGGCAAGGGAACTTGCTGTTCCAACAGGACAATGCACGTCCGCATGTATCCCGTGCCACCCAACGTGCTCTAGAAGGTGTAAGTCAACTACCCTGGCCAGCAAGATCTCCGGATCTGTCCCCCATTGAGCATGTTTGGGACTGGATGAAGCGTCGTCTCACGCGGTCTGCACGTCCAGCACGAACGCTGGTCCAACTGAGGCGCCAGGTGGAAATGGCATGGCAAGCCGTTCCACAGGACTACATCCAGCATCTCTACGTTCGTCTCCATGGGAGAATAGCAGCCTGCATTGCTGCGAAAGGTGGATATACACTGTACTAGTGCCGACATTGTGCATGCTCTGTTGCCTGTGTCTATGTGCCTGTGGTTCTGTCAGTGTGTCAATAAAGTTTCCCCTTCCTGGGACAATGAATTCACGGTGTTCTTATTTCAATTTCCAGGAGTGCAGATTTAGGAACCAGATTTTAAATTATAAGACAGTTCCACGGGCAGATGTGGACTCTGACCACAATCTATTGGTTATGAACTGTAGATTAAAACTGAAGAAACTACAAAAAAGTGGGAATTTAAGGAGATGGGATCTGGATAATCTGAAATAACCACAGGTTGTACAGAGTTTCAGGGAGAGCATAAGGGAACAACTGACAGGAATGGATGAAAGAAGTACAGTAGAAGAAGAATGGGTAGCTTTGATGGATGAAATAGTGAAGGCAGCAGAGGATCAAATAGGTAAAAAGACGAGGGCTAGTAGAAGACCTTGGGTAACAGAAGAAATATTGAATTTAATTGATGAAAGGAGAAAATATAAAAATGCAGTAAATGAAGCAGGCAAAAAGGAATACAAACATCTCAAAATGAGATCCACAGGAAGTACAAAATGGCTAAGCATGGATGGCTAGACGACAAATGTATGGATGTAGAGGCCTATCTCACTAGGGGTAAGATAGATACTGCCTACAGGAAAATTAAAGAGACCTTTGGAGAAAGGAGAACCACTTGCATGAATATCAAGAGCTCAGATGGAAACCCAGTTCTAAGCAAAGAAGGGAAAGCAAAAAGGTGGTAGGAGTACATAGAGGGTCTATACAAGGACGATGTACCTGAGGACAATATTATGGAAATGGAAGAGGATGTAGATGAAGATGAAATGGGAGATATGATACTGCGTGAAGAGTTTTACAGAGCACTGAAAGACCTGAGTCGAAACAAGGCCCCGGGAGTAGAGAACATTCCATTAGAACTACTGACGGCCTTGGGAGAGCCAGTCCTCACAAAACTCTACCATCTGGTGAGCAAGATGTATGAGACAGGCGAAATACCCTCAGACTTCAAGAAGAATATAATAATTCCAATCCCAAAGAAAGCAGGTGTTGACAGATGTGAAAATTACCGAACTATCAGTTTAATAAGTCGCGGCTGAAAAAAACTAACGTGAATTCTTTACAGACGAATGGAAAAACTAGTAGAGACCGATCTTGGGGAAGATCAGTTTGGATTCCGTAGAAATATTGGAACACGTGAGGCAATACTGACCCTACGATTTCTCTTAGAAGCTAGATTAAGGAAAGACAACCTACGTTTCTAGCATTTGTAGACTTAGAGAAAGCTTTTGACAATGTTGACTGGAATACTCTTTTTCAAATTCTGCAGGTGGCAGGGGTAAAATATAGGGAGCGAAAGGCGATTTACAATTTGTATAGAAACCAAATGGCAGTTATAAGAGTTGAAGGGCATGAAAGGGAAGCAGTGGTTGGGAAGGGAGTGAGACAGGGTTGTAGCCTCTCCCGATGTTATTCAATCTGTATATTGAGCAAGCAGTGAAGGAAACAAAAGAAAAATTCGGAGTAGGTATTAAAATGCATGGAGAAGAAATAAAAACTTTGAGATTCGCCGATGACATTGTAATTCTGTCAGCAAAGGACTTGGAAGAGTAGTTGAACGGAATGGATAGTATCTTGAAAGGAGGATATAAGACGAACATCAACAAAAGCAAAACGAGGATAATGGAATGTAGTCGAATTAGGTCGGGTGATGCTGAGGGTATTAGATTAGGAAATGAGACACTTAAAGTAGTAAAGGAGTTTTGCTATTTGGGGAGCAAAATAACTGATGATGGTCGAAGTAGAGAGGATATAAAATGTAGACTGGCAATGGGAAGGAAAGCGTATCCGAAGAAGAGAAATTTGTTAACATCGAGTATGGATTTAAGTGTCAGGAAGTCGTTTCTGAAAGTATTTATTTGGAGTGTAGCCATGTATGGAAGTGAAACATGGACGCTAAATAGTTTGGACAAGAAGAGAGTAGAAGCTTTCGAAATGTGGTGCTACAGAAGAATGCTGAAGATTAGATGGGTAGATCAAATAACTAATGAGGAGGTGTTAAACAGGATTGGGGAGAAGAGAAGTTTGTGGCACAACTTGACTAGAAGAAGGGATCGGTAGGTAGGACATGTTCTGAGGCATCAAGGGATCACCAATTTAGTATTGGAGGGCAGTGTGGGGGGTAAAAATCGTAGAGGGAGACCAAGAGATGAATACACCAAGCAGATTCAGAAGGATGTAGGTTGCAGTAGGTACTGGGAGATCAAGAAACTTGCACAGGATGGAGTAGCATGGAGAGCTGCATCAAACCAGTCACAGGACTGAAGACCACAACAACAACAACAGTTATTAGTTGAATTTACGACCTTTAGATGTGTCTGATTTGTCGTGTAACCGAAGTTTAACGAGTTCCTTTTAGCACTTATGTGGATGACCTCACACTTTTCGTTATTTAGGATCAACTGCCAATTTTCGCTCCATTCACATATCTTTTCTAAATCGTTTTGAAATTTGTTTTGATCTTCTGATGACTTTATTAGTCGATAAACGTCAGCGTCATCTGCAAACAACCTAAGACGGCTGCTCATATTGTCTCCCAAACCGTTTATGTAGATAAGGAATAGCAAAGGGCCTATAACACTACCTTGGGGAACGCCAGCAATCACTTCTGTTTCACTCGATGACTTTCCGTCAATTACTACGAACTGTGATTTCTCTGACAGGAAATCACCAATCCAGTCATATAACCGAGACGCTTTTCCATAAGCACGCATTTTCGCTACAAGCCGCTTTTGTGGCACAGTGTCAAAAACCTTCCGGAAATCCAGAAATACAGAATCGTTCTGAAGTTCCTTGTCAACAGCACTCAACACTTCATGCGAATAAAGAGCTAGTTGTGTTTCACACGAACGATGTTTTCTAAGTCCATGTTGACTGTGTGTTAACTACGGACGACTGACTGGGCAGCGAAAGGTGAGTGTGGCGCTAATATTCAACGCATCTTTCATATACTGTGCGTATCGTCTGACCTACGTAAGCTTTGCCACAGTGGCAAGGAATTTTGCAGATTCTGACCTTCCGCAGACACTGATCGTCTTTCACCGAACCGAGAGAGGCACTAATCTTCGCCGGTGATCGAAAGATTACTTTAACTTGATGTTTCCTTCAGATCCTGACCTCTATAGATGAAAAGCTGACGACGTATGGAAGGAAAGCCCTGTACTTGAACAGCTCCTTATCTTCTTAATGTTGTGGTGGTCACGTTTCTTCCTCCTCAGCCCTGTACTAACCTGATGTGGAGAGTAACCATTACCTCTGAACACCAACTGTAGATGTTCTAGCTCCTTTGTAAGGCTGTCTCCATCAGAAAAAGCATATGCCTACAGCACCAACGTTCTAAGAGCGCCGTTCGTTTGAGAAGGGTAATGGCAGCTCGACGCTTGCAAATAGAGCCTTGTATGTGTGGGCGTACGGTAGATGGAAAGCCCTAATGACCCAGACACTTTCCTACTAACCAACACGTCAAAAAATGGTAATCAACCATCCTTCTCTATTTCCATGGTAAATTGGATATGCTTGTGGATTGAATTTGTTAATGTGGACCATCATTTGTTATCTGAATTAGATCTTGGCTCAGTGTGTACTGCTTAGCCATGATCATAAAGATGATCGTATGACTACCGGTGATTGTTACGAGATCTTAGTGAATAGTTACCCGCTACCAGCCAATAATTAAATACACATGACTCATCATTGAAGCCGGCCGGGGTGGCCGAGCGGTTCTAGGCGCTACAATCTGGAACCGCGCGACCGCTACGGTCGCAGGTTCGAATCCTGCCTCGGGCATGGATGTGTGTGATGTCCTTAGGTTAGTTAGGTTTAAGAAGTTCTAAGTTCTAGGGGACTGATGACCTCAGCAGTTAAGTCCCATAGTGCTCAGAGCCATTTGAACCATTTTGAACTAAGTAGGATTCACACGCGATGGGGCTTTTAACTATCATAATACACATTTGTGGTGTGAAATAAACCCACATGCTGTTCATGAATCACCACATCAGCAATGTTTCTCACTGAATGTGTGGTTAGGAATACTATGCGATTAATTCATAAAGCCACACAATTTTCACCAAAACTTAATGGACGGAGGTACCTTAGCTTTCTGCGGCGTCATCTTCCAGGATTGCTTGGGATGTTCCCCTTCAGCAACGTCAGAGTATGTGGTACATGCATGATGGAACTCTTGCACATTTTGCTGCTGGTGTGAGACGGCATCTAACTCGCAGATACGGCCAAACCTGGATAGGTCGAGGCGGATCTGTACCTTGGCCTCCAAGATCTAAATCCTTTTCATTTTTGTGTCTGGGGTCACCTCAAAAGCAAAGTGTACAGCACATCCGTTAATACGGTTGAAGAACTGGAGCATAGAGTTGTACATGCTTGTCAAGAATTTGGGAATTATCCATGGGTTTTCGAAAGGATTCGAAATTCATTGCAGAGACGAGCACAGTATTGCATCCAGATGCAAGGAAAACACTTCGAACGCCTCCTTTAACAGGTACCCCATACGTGAAATGTGAACTAATTGCGATGTACAACCCAATAGTAAAGTCTAAATTTCAAATTAATGTGTACTAACTAGGACACTGTTTACAATGAATTCAGTGGCGGCTTGGAACCATACAGTCGTGACTATCTTGCAAGCGGCTCGTTTGCGGGCCCGTGTTTACTGGGGCATTTGTGCTTCTACTATCGTGTACTTTCAGCCGTGTAAGTTTGCGCCATCCTTTTTGATACGCCCTGTATAGTGCGACGATCATCGCCTAATTCACTGGAACGAATGAATAGCATTATCCGTATATGTGATGTAGTGTAACGACGTATAGATTTGTTTAAATGATTTTCATTTGACATATCACCATGTGCAGACTTCGTCACCTACGTCAGTTACAACACACTTCAAAATTATTTAAACTCTTTTTAAAATTTGTCTCTGAATGGTTCTTGAACGAAACTGTAATTAAAACATCATCATTTGATTCGTATGCGCAGAATTTCGTCATTCAGTCCTATTGGTTTGCGCAAACTTTTTCTCAATTTAGATGTCGTTTTGTTTCTTCTCAGAAGTTATATTAACGCAAGTTATCTGATTTAATAAATATTAGAACCACATTGCATAAACTTTCAAGACTCAAACTCGCGATGAACGTTGTCAAAATTAATGATCTTGTCAAATAGATTATTAATTCATTCACGTAATTCTTCATAAATAAATTCTCGGAACACGTATAGTAGTATACACTACTTTATTATCTTCATACATATAGACGTGAACCTGAGCCTTGACAAGATAGGACTGAACACTTACACATGATTAAACTTTCTATGACGTCATTGTTGTACAAAACATTAAAAAATCATAAATTTTCAATTTTTAGAAGCACGACACAGCAACTCGGTTTCAGGATCTTCTGTTGCTCTTTGGCTGTCGACCCGCGACGTATAGTGGCCAGCAATTTTCTCTCTGGTCCCGGCAACGGAGATGCTGTCTTCGTTCGTTGCGCCGCCCTCTCCGTACATGAAACATAAAAAATAAATACAAAAACTTTAGACAACTAACAACCATTACAAATATTACAAAAATACATAAACAAAAACTAAATTAAATTTATATTCACCTGCAAACTGGGCTGACACTGGTTGATGGGTGACGCTTCAATTTCGCGTCCCACTACAGTGACTGTAGGCTTTCGCGGCATAAACTGTTGATGAAGGTTTCTCTGGTCTCCAGCCGGGTGGTAGCGTTGATATCTCGCGACGTTTCGGAAAATGTCATACTCATCTTCTGGCGAAGTCTGTGATTGTTCATTTTAGAAATGTCCATTCCTCTTCTGCTGTACAGCGTGCTGGACTATTTCTTATTGCGGTATCTATAGCCTCAGAACTTCAAGCATTTCTCTTCATTCCTTGTACTTCCGTATCCCACTTCTTTGCGTATTGATTCTCCCTGACTAATCTCTTAAAATTCAGCCTACTCTTCATCACAACTACATTGTGATCTGATTCTGTGTCTCCCCCTGGATCTGATTCGAAATCTCTGTCTGACCATGAAGTAATATAACTCAGATCTTCCCATATCACCCGGCCTTGTCCAAGTATTCCTCCTACTCTTGTGATTCTTGAACGGAAAGTTCCTTATTACTAGCTGAATTTCATTACTGACTTCAGTTAGTCTCTCTTTTCTCTCATTCCTAGTATCAAGGCCGTATTCTCCCGTAACCCTATCTTCTGCTTCCGCTACAACCGCATTCCAGTCCCCTAAGGCTATTAGATTTTCATCTCCCTTCTTGTATTACATTATCCTTTCAGTATCCTCATATACTTTCTCTATCCCTTGATCTTCAACTTGCAACGTCGGCATGTACACTTGAACTATTGTTGTCGATGTTGGTATGCTTCCGATTCTGATGAGAACAACCCGGTCACTGAACTGTTCACAGTAACACACTCTCTGCCGTCCCTTCCTATTCGTTACGAATCCTACTCCCGTTATACCGCTTTCTGCTGCTGTTGATATTACACTATACTCATCTGATCAGAAATCTTTCCATTTCACTTCACTGGCACCCACTATATCTAGATTGGGCCTTTGCATTTCCTCCTTCCGATTTTCTAGCTTCGCTACCGCGTTAAAGCCTCTGACATTTCACGTCACGACTCGTAGAACGTTATCCTTTTGTTAGTTATTCAATCTTTTGCTCATGGTCAGCTCCGCTTTGGCAGTTCCCTGCCAGATATCCGAATATCGAACTATTCCGGAATGTTTTGCCAATAGAGCTATAATCATGATACTATGACTACCAATGGTTCACAATTGGTCAATTATAAATGGGAACATCCTAAATTCTTTCTACCCCATTACCCTGTCCATCATCTCATCCCACTTTCTCACTATCCATCTCCTCCTTCCCTCTGTATCTCTCCGCTTCCTCCTTCTCCCACTCTCTGTCCATTTCCACCTTTACGGTCTTAATTTCCATTTTCCACCTCCCCTCAATCTCGGTCTATCTCTTCCCCCTCCCCCCTCTGACCATGAGACTTGTTTATTGTTGTTACCAAAGAAACATTGATTTGGAATTAAGGTACCTTAAAATGAATGGATAAATCGCTTCGAAGCACTGGTATAAGGGGTATGAGAGATATCTCCTGCTGCTGGATCTGTGAACCGAGCGAGGTGACGCAGTGGTTGGCACACTGGACTCGCATTCGGAAAATTTACGATTTAAATTTACGTACGGCCATCTTCCGTCTCTGACGACCTCGAAGTCGATGGGACGTAATACCCTGATCTTACTTCCTTCCTTGGATCTGTAGCTTCAAGAACAGTATTTTGCATAGTTTTAATCTGCAAGTGGATAGTATTACAAAGTTTCAGACGTTTCAGATTCCGTAGTAGTGTCCTAACCATAACCAGATAATCTGTAAATACAACTTTCCCGTTTTCTATTAAAACGGACTGCGAGGATCAGTTATTGCTAAAACAGTTATTGCTTAAAACTATATGCAAGGAGAAATAATATATATGAGAGAAAAAAGTTGTGTAATCCTTTAAATGCCTTGCTGTCGTAGTTAAAACAGACTGCGAAAAAGAAAAAAAAACTGCGTATTTTCCCAGCATAACATACATGTATTTTATTTCGAGTTGAGCCTCTATGGACGGTGTGGTAACAACCAATTTCATTTTAGTGCCTAAGTCTTGTTCTTGTTCCAGCTTTGACTTCCTGCCGTATCTTCTGAGCCCGCCAAGAAGTGCCTGTTTATTCTCTCCGAACAATGGACCTCTCCGTCTTTTGGACGTAGATGCTATTTTAAAACTGTGGTAGTTGTTCACCAATCTTCTAAATTTGTTCCTTTCAAGAGTTTCTCTCTCTGAAATACCAACCTGCCTAAGATCTTTCTCGCATTCTTCCGACCATCTCGGCATTGTTTTCTTAGATCGGATGAAACTCCATATTCTTTTTGTTAGTCGGTCACCGTCCATCCTCATGAGATGACCGTAAAATAACATTTGTCTCTTCTTAATGGATGCTGTGATAGGTTCTGTCTTGCTGTACAAGTCCTCATTTGCTCTTATTCGCCACTATCCATCAACCCATCTGTTACCTAGGATTTTCCTTAATATCCTACGCTCTCGCTTTTCCAGGCGCTCAGCTTGACCTTGTCTGTTCATGGCCAAAGTTTCGGACGGATATAGGCCCTCAGGTTTTCCAACTGTATTATAATGTCGGAACTTGGGCCCTCATAGACCTTTTGTTATAGGTATACTTTGTCAGCTGGTATGCATAGTCTAACTTCCTCATCCTAACATTAATTGCTTCTCCTTCTAATCCATTCTCCTGGATGACTTCACCGAGATACCTGAAATTCTTAATCCGTCCGATTTTTCCCAGATTGGTGATCATCCATTCAGGTTCATCACAGATGTTCGTCATATATTTTGCCCTTTGAATAGAGATCTGTAGTCCAACTTTTTCAGCAATTTCTGATGGCCTATTAATCTTGTTGACTTCTGACTCTATGTTGTTAGCAAAAATGGCCAGGTCCATTTCCATGTCTTTACGCCCGTTCTGATTGTAAAGGATTCTGAAATCTCACCCGTAAATTTTATTTTTGACACTCTGTTAGTGAGCCTTTGTTTGATCAGTTTTCTTGGTGTATCATCCACCCCAAACTCTTCCAAAATCTTCATTGATGCTTCACGGTCGATGGAGTCATATGCCTTCTGAAAATCAACAAACACGACCACATAGATATTTCTCCCAATTTTTTTTTTTTTATCAGGTTATGTTCTTCAGGTTAAAGATCTGTTCTGGCAAGAACGGCCCTTTCGGAAACCAGGTTGATATTCCCCAATCAGTTGGTCAAAATGACCTTTTCTGTTCTGTGTTGCTCTGGAGAAAATCTTATATGGAACAGAAACTAATGAGATGCCTCTATAGTTACTGACATTCTTTTTATCACCTTTTCTTTGTAGAGGATGGATTAAAGCTGACTGCCATTCAGTTGGTATCAATCCCTTTTCCCCAGATCTCCTCAAAAAGTTGGACTAGTACATCTAGAGTTTCATTATTTGCCAGCTTCAGTAGTTCCACCACTATTGAATACTCTCCAGCTGCCTTATTACTGTTAAGGTTGTTGATGATCTCTTTGATCTCCTCTTTACCAGGTAGAGACGAGTTGGGTAGTTTGTGGATCGGGCACATCGGTTCATCGCAGTTAAGTAGGTTTTCAAAATAACGAGAGGTGATCCAGCAGTTTTCTTTGTTGGTCGGGCCAAGCTTTCCATTTTCTTCTCTAAAACATAGACTAGGGGCTTGGTATCCTTTCAGATTCGATTTCAACGTCTAGTAGAAGTCTCTGGCATAGTTTTTCTGGAAATCCTGATCGATCTGTTCTATTACCGAGAAGGATTTGTCCGACCCACACTAGTTTGAGCTAAAGAGACTGGCACACCTGCTTAATATCGTGTAGGGCCTCCGCGACCACGCACAGAAGTGCTGCAACACGACGTGGCATGGACTCGACTAATCTCTGAAACTGGAAGGAACTGCAGGGCTGTTCATAAATTCGTAAGAGCGCGAGGGGGTGGAAATCCTTTCTGAACAGTACGTTGCAAGGCATCCAAGATATGCTCAATAATGTTCACGCCGAGGGATTTTGGTGTCCAGCGGAAGTGTTTAAACTTAGAATAGTTTCCTGGAGTCACTCTGTAGAAATTCTGGACGAGTGGGGTGTCGCATTGTCCTGCTGGAATTGCCCAAGTCCGTCGGAATCACAATGGACATGAATGGGTGCGGGTGATTAGACAGGATGCTTATGTACGTGTCGCCCCGTCATAGTCGTATCTAGACGTATCAGGAGTCCTATATCACTCCAACTGCACACGCCCCATACCATTACAGAGCCTCCTCCAGCATGAACACTCCCCTGTTGACATCCATGGACCACGACGTTATCTCCGTACACGTCCATCTGCTCGACACAATTTGAAATGAGACTCGTCCGATCAGGCAACAGGTTCACAGTTGTCAACAGACCAATGTCGGTGTTGACGGGCCCAGGCGAGGTGTAAAACTTTGTGTCGTGCTGTCATGAAGGGTACACGAGTGGGTCTTCGGCTCTGAAAGCCTATATCAATGATGTTTCGTTGAATGGTTTGCACGCTGACACTTGTTGATGGCCCAGCATTAATAGCTGCAGCCATTTGCGGAAGGGCTGAACGATTCTCTTCAGTTGTCGTTTGTCCCGTAATTGCAGGATCTTTTCCCGGCCGCAGCGATGTCGGAGATTCGATGTTTTACCGGATTCCTCATATTCACTGAAAACTCGGAGATGCTGTATCCCATCGCTCGTTCAGACTCACTTAAATCTTGATAACCTGCCATTGTAGCAGCAGTAACCGATCTAACAATTGCGCCAGACACTTGTTGTCTTACATAGGCGTTGCCGACCGCAGCGCCGTGTTCTGCCTTTTTACATGTCTCTGTATTTGAATACGCATGGCTATACCAGTTTCTTTGGCTCTCCGGTGTATATTTGTGTGTCTGTGTGTAGCTTATGTCCATCCAAACATTTATTAAAGTATCGTGTAAACATGTGAAGTAATTTTTCGAAGTTTTTGCTAAAAATGTTTAACAAGCACTTGTATTTATATTGAGGTATAGAAATAGGTTTCCACAGCTCTGAAGGGGCTCATGTTGATGAGGGAAACTAGGAATAAATCAGACAACCTTTGACTGTTTATACGCACATTAATTACAACGGTCGCCTGTGTTTTTTTGTGAGATAACTTCGCATTTTTTGCTTCAAAACAGCTGATACAGTAAGTTAAGTGATTAAATTTCAGATTGGTCTCAAAGCTATAAAGCTGTTATTGGAACTCCTTGAATTTTTATGATGTCATTTGCGGAAGTGCGTACTACCGCTTCTTAAAGATTATCTGAAGCGCTCAGCAGCCGCCATCAGAATCTGATGGCTTTTTTTAACTGTTTACTCCTTCCAGCAACGTCCTGCTGCACGCTGGGCTCCATCCACACCGGCTTCACGTCGAAACTTCGATCACTCCACGACGACTTTTAACGGCTCCAAATTGACTTTCCTCAGCCTATCGCAGTTAATAAACTTCTTCATTAGGACAGCGACGTTACAAAATTACCCTCTACCCTTATCGTCGACTTTGACGTTAAAAGACTCTTGGAGAGTGGGACAGGGGAAAATAGCGGGAATACTGTACAGCTCCGGAGAATCGGCGGGTGAGGACTGCAACAACGTGCCCCGTGTAATCAGTCTCGTACCCAAGTGTAAAACAGCGGGAGAATTATTAGACCTTGTAATTCGTGATAAACATATCAGTTTTGTAAAAAGGTTTTTTTTTTTTATTTCAATCACCTCCGTTATCTAGTCTTCAGCACTCAACGCACTAAACTTTTCCCCTCTTAGTCAATGCAAACGAAAAATAAAGAAGTAAAAAAACTGTATATGGAACGATAAATCGTTATGAAAGATGTACATATCACGAGAAATGGCGGTATGTTTGGTATATCTGACAGTGTATTTAGAATGTTTACACTACGATCGTCTTTGCATGTCTAAACACATGAGCGATACGTATTCTTTGACTACCAGAGATTGTGATATTACTGAGTAGAGCTGGGGAGAGGTAGTCGGAAGCAGTTATCAGTCAAAGAGTAAGGGGGTCCGCGGTTCGATTCCCGGCCGTGTTGAGGATTTTCTCTGCTCGGGGTGTTTGGATTTTTGTGCCGTCCTTGTCATTTCATCATCATCATTCGTAACAGTGACTAGATTGGACTGTGTAAAAAATTGGACTGTGTAAAAATTGGGACTTTTTACGGGCGCTGGTGACTGAGCACTTGAGCGCCCCACAAACCAGACATCGTCATCAGTCAGAGAGAAAGAGGCAGAGTGAAGATCTTGGATCGCGCACGTGCCGCAAAGAGAATGAAATTTTATTTGAGATGCTCTCTGGTATGATTGAGGACAGACAATGATCTTGGGATGATTTCATAAAAAGAAGACTCTTTTGCGAGAAGGTAACACTTACAATGTTTTATTTTGCTGCAAACTCTACCCGAGCAAAGATTTCACTGTGTCTAATAATATTTAGGTGTTGGCAGCCAGGGTGAATTATCAGTCATGTGTTCAGTATTCTATTTATATTACTCCATCTACTGATAGTTTAAAGTATTTCACTAGGAAGGAAAAGAGTGAATATTACATAATTTAAATATTCTGTGTAAAAGTTAATTTTATGGTATATGACAGTGCTGAGAAAAGGTCATTGTTCGTATCAATTCGATTTAATTTGGTGTCGTTAAAAGAATTAAATATAACTGCAGAATACTTTCCCATTCTTTTAAAATTAGTTATCACGTTCTAGATCGGAAGACACGTTTATTAAAAGGTGACCGGTTTCGATCATCACATGATCATCTTCAGACCTACAACCATATTAATGGAAAATGGCGTTGCGTGGAGTGGGACCTCTGAATGACGATAGCCACCTGCAGCCGAGCATGGAGTAGGAACCCTGAATGATGATAGTAAACTGCAGTTGACTATCATCATTCAGCGGTTTCTGCTCCATGCACAGCCATTGCCCATCAGCATGGTTGTAGGTCTGAAGACAATCATGTGATGATCGAAACTGGTCACCGTCTAATAAATGTGCCTTGCGATATACACAGTTATAATTAATTTCAAAGATTATATTATTATCGCTGATTTCTCGAATAATTGTGAAAAAATAAGATAAGGCAATTTTCCACGCAGCGATGTATTCCAGGTAACGCAGTTCAGTTCTTCAAGTTCTTGCAGTATGTAGACAGCCTGAAAAACTGAGTGAGATGTTGAGCTCAGAAAGAGGGTATACATTGGGGAACAACGATGATGATTTTCAATCTGCCTTACAATCTTCTTAAAAATATTTTATCTTCCTTAATCTTCAGCTTTTCTTCTCCTTGTTGATTTTTGTAAATTTTGCATGTTGTTCAAGTGTCTTCGTCGTTCTGTAGGATAGTTTGACCTCGTTGACTGAAAACGCCTGGACAACTCGGAACAGAGTGCTCTTTCAAAAAATGGTTCAAATGGCTCTGAGCACTATGGGACATCTGAGGTCATCAGTCCCCTAGAACTCAGAACTACTTAAACCTAGCTAACCTAAAGACATCACATACATCCATGCCCGAGGTAGGATTCGAACCTGCGACCGTAGCGGTCGCGCGGTTCCAGACTGAAGCGCCTAGAACCGCCCGGCCACACCGGCCGGCAGAGTACTCTTTCCTCATTCAACCACGTGGCTATTTTGTTTTAATGTCTGCTTCTTCGAAAGTGAGGTTGCTATCTCCTTTGTTGGAAATACGTGGGTCATTTAATAAGTAATGCAACACTGTTTTTTTTAAAGCAGGTTGGTTTTATTGAGGTGCTCAATACACCATATTATTACCCACTCTTTTGCCTAAAAACCCCTATTTAACATAATCTCCGCTGAATGTGATGGCCTCACGCGTCTGACTGGGAGAGCCTGTATGCTCTTATGGTACCACTGTACTGGTCGACGTCGGAGCCACAGTCTTGCTGCATTAATAACCTCCCCATCACCCGCGCAGTGCTTCTAAAGGTCTGCCTCCTTCATTGGGTCAAACAGACAGAAGTTGGAAGGTGCGAGGCCCGGGCTGTAGGGTGCATGAGGAGCAAGCATCCCATGATGATTTGTGAGCTCCTGTCGGGTGCGCAGATTTGTGTGAATCCGTACGTTGTCATGAAGAAAGAGGAGCTCGTTAGCATTTTTGTGGCGACGAACACGAGGAAGGGTTATACAGTTTCCTGAAGGTAGCATAGTACACTTCAAAGTTGATCATTGTACCATAAGAGAGGACATCAAATATAATAATCTCTTCAGAGTCCCAGAAGACAGTAGCTATGACTTCACCAGCCGAGGGTGCGGCTCAGCTGGTGAAATCACAGCGACGGTCTTCTGGGACGTTCCAGCACTGATGGAGTCACAGCTGTTTGCGGCAGGAAGGCACCTGGAAAATTGGAGAGGTTTGTACGACCTTGTTGCGATGATGACAGCCGACTCACTGTGCTTTTGTTCACTGCCAAATCTCCATAGACATTCTGCAAGCGCCTATGAATACCTGCGATACTCCGGGTTTCCGCTAAAAGAACCTCAAGGTTACATATAGCGCCGATACCTATCGGAGTTTCATGGAACTACAGAGACTAAAGCGGGAATATTCCACGATGTCTCACAACAAATTCCGCAAGAAAAAAAAAAGTGTGTTGCATAACGTATGAAACAGCCCTCGTATTTTCGGGCTCTGCTTAATTTCTTAATGAACAACCAAAGTTTTTTCCCCAACTTACAAAATAGAAGGCTGACTATTTTCTACTTTGCGTTTTTTACTCATTATTGTTATTATTATTTTGGAACACTTTTGAAATGGTAGGGAGCTTGGAACTGGGGGTGGTAGGGCGCTGAACCCAAAAGAAGAGTGCCTTGTAAGAACATCAATGGCAAGCAAAAGAACATTAAACAGGTAAAGAATATTTTAAAGTTTGGTACATAGGATTTTCAATAAGATAAACAGTAAGAGAACCAATATTAACAACTTATTAGCAATAAAAACATTGGTAGTATTAAACCCCAGTTCAAAGAGCTCAAATAAATACATTTGGTTATCGACCAGGCGGTGACATACGGTGACGAGCTTGAGCTTAGCCCAGACATCGCTTGGTTCCTTCGATTACCTCCGGTTAGGTTCTCTAAAACACACTCAGGTTAAAATTTAAAACCACATAGCCACAAGGTGACAACCACAGAAATGAATTACAGTTCACGCGGCATAAACCTTATGAGGCCCTCTCAGTATTTTTTTAAATAATTATGACCATTTTGACACATGAGTATTTAAAAGAGAAAACAACACTCTACAAATTTAATCACATGACAATTTTAACACGCTCACAGTTTTAAAAAATATTAATTCCTTTTCGTAAATCAATACAGAAATAAGACTTACATAAAACAATCAACATTAAAGTCTAAATTCTGTTTTCCTTTTACAAGTAGGCTTAAAATAACTCAGACTTGTACTGGTAACTTGGAATGCTGATCCACATTCAGAACTAAGACCAATATGACGGCTCCTAATCAAAGTTAGCTAGCGTCACTCCATAGATAGAGAAACACTCTTCAACACACTGAAAGAAATGAAGGTGGCCAGTAACACCAGGAAGCTAATCCAGGGAAAATTAACAAATACGACGTCCAAAGTGAAGTTTATGGCAGGGTGTCGGAACCAATTTGAAATCGAAGCAGGAGTGGGCCAGGGGGATCGGCTGTTACCCGTTCTATTTAATTCGGTTTTGGAGAAAATAATCAGGACATGGGGCGAACGAGTTAGTTGGGTAAAGATGGGGACACACAAGGATAGAACTGTCAACATAAAATGTCTGGCCTTTGCCGATGATATAGCCATCATAACAAATAAAAGAGAAGCAGCCAAGAAAGCTCTAGAGACATGAAATCTCGGCCAAAACAGGACTACAAATCTCATACGAAAAATCTCAATGCGTGGACAAAAAATCCACAGTAGGGTGGAAAAAACGCACAAAAATTAAATCTCTGTAGCAAAGCCGCACTAGAGCATGAGGGTTTTCCCAAACCAACACTAGTACTTTAATCACATGTAACAAAAGGTGATTATTGCTTTTCCTTCTACCCGGCCCTTGGCTGTACAGTAAATGCTGGTAGCTCAGCATCCACAAACGAAAACAGTAGAAATAAGAAACATAAGGACTCTGAAGACACAAACCCGTGACCTGAAAGCAAAGGGAAACATAATTTTTCAAATATGGTAGGTATTTTTCAAATATGGTATCTCTTCGTAATATTTCTTTCACTTGCGTATTTGCTTCTTTGACATACAAGGTAAGCAAAAAACAAATGTAGTAGAGCTGTTTTAAACAGACTGGCCTTGTATTCGGGAGCATGGGGGCTCCAATCTTTATCCAGATATCCTGATCTTGTATAAATTACGTCATTCTTGTTATTCTCAAATTGTAATCCAGGACATGTCCATTATCCCTGTAAAAGTGATCTACAAATGAATAAAACTACTACTACTACTACTAATAATAATAATAATAATGACAAATGTAGGCTACACCAATACATCCACGAACCTCTCTTGTTCTTTTGTTCTTCTTCTGAAAATTTCTTTCACTTCCTTCATTGATTCTTTGTCTCACAAATTAATTAAAAGCGGAGAGTATTTGCAGCCCTGCCTTACGGTATTCTCAAGTCAACGCTACAGGAGCAAGATTCACCGTGCGTTTACAAATAAAAAAAGTGTTTCTAGTTTCATAGCATTCCGGGACACAGAAAATGAGTTCTTCAACGTAAAGTTGAAATAAGATATGCTTATCTTGAGACAAATAGGGATAAATGACGTAGACACTTGGACAACATACAAAATCTACAAAAATCAGCAAGGAGTAGAAAAGATAAAGATTAAGAAAGATAAAATCTCTTTAAGAAGATTGTAAGGCAGATTGCAAATCATCACCGCTGTTGCAACGTACACCCCCTTTCTGAGCTCAACATCTCATTCAGTTTTCCAGGCTGGTGAATGGGAAGTTACGCTACACAAAATGGAAGACTAACCTCGTCGTTATTGTGCTGACATCAGCTGTGTGTAGTGTTACATCATGAAGCAGTCTGCGTATAGTGTGTGTAGTGTACGCCGTCACTGGGAGTGAGAAATGAACGAAAAGTGTAGAATTAGTCTTTCACATTATTAAATAATTTCTCCGTAAAACAGTACTGTACGTATGTCCAGCAGCTGGTAGTTAAAATTTCCCCTGGCCTAAGAGGTGGATACGATAACATTACAGTCATTAAATGTCAGTGGGCCTCTTGATTAAAATCATGTTGCATGAAAGTACAGAGAGAGCACTTGAAACGTTAATCAGTCCAATGTAGGCAGGTGTTGTACGTTTTCTGTATGAATAAATCGCCAAAATTCCTCAATTCATCCGTTGCACAAGATTTTTCATAAAATCTGACACAGAGAAAACACAGACTTTTTCCCACCTTGTTTTCATGAATGACATCAAACTGTACGCAGTAAATGAAGTAGTAAGTGTTTGAAAATTCGTTGAAACTCTTTCTAAGGCCATAGAATTTGTCCTCAAAAAATTCAAGACACTTTTAACGAATTTTTTTACATATGATATGCGCGAAGAGTGCTGTAAGTTTTAAAATGGACTCTTTTATTCAATCGTAGTTGTCGTACTAAAATATAAATAGAAAATCAGCGTTACTGAATATATACTATGTTGCTGGAAAATGGAGCAAAAAGTGCGTTTTTTCCACCCTACTGTGGATTTTTTCTCCACGTATTGAGATTTTTCGTATGAGATTTGTAGTCCTGTTTTGGCCGAGATTTCATGTCTCTAGAGCTTTCTTGGCTGCTTCTCTTTTATTTGTTATGATGGCTATATCATCGGCAAAGGCCAGACATTTTATGTTGACAGTTCTATCCTTGTGTGTCCCCATCTTTACCCAACTAACTCGTTCGCCCCATGTCTTGATTATTTTCTCCAAAACCGAATTAAATAGAACGGGTAACAGCCGATCTCCCTGGCCCACTCCTGCTTCGATTTCAAATTGGTTCCGACACCCTGCCATAAACTTCACTTTGGACGTCGTATTTGTTAATTTTCCCTGGATTAGCTTCCTGGTGTTACTGGCCACCTTCATTTCTGTCAGTGTGTTGAAGAGTGTTTCTCTATCTATGGAGTTATAGGCCTTCTTAAAGTCGATAATTGTTATTGTGGTGTCCTGGACTTTCTTGTTGTCAGTATTGTTCTCAGGCACCAGGTATGTTCCCTGTATGATCTTCCCTTTCTGAATCGTCCTTAGTATTCTATCCGCTGATCTACGAGTATTTGAGGCTCCAGCCGATTTAACAGGGTTTTTGATAGAATTTTGTATGTCACAGGCAGTAGTGAATTTCCTCTGTATTTATTAGGGTCTGTTTTGTCTCCTTTCTTATGGAGGGGGTGTATTATCGCTGACTTCTATTCTTCTGGTATCTTTCATGTTCCCCAGATGTTTTTGATGATTCTGTGTATTTTGGGTGTGATGTATTCGTAGTCTAGTTTCCAGATTTCCGCAATCGTCCCATCTTGTCCAGGTGCCCTGTTATTTTTCAGGGATTTTATTATTTTCATGATCTCCTTGTGTGTTGGCTGTTTCGAATCGAGAATGGGCTCTGGTTTCTCGTACTGTAGGATTTGCATCGGTTTATCACAATTTAGTAGTGTGTGAAAGTATTGCGCTATCGTTTCATAGTTCTTTTTCGGGTTTGTCTCCAGCGTTTCGTCTTTTGAAGCATAAGCTCGGTAGTTGGTATCGTGTCATATTTTCTCTGAATGTTCTGTAAAAATTTCGTGTGTTGTTTTTGTTGAAGTCCTTTTCTATCTCTTTCTGTGTGTTTTCATAACCTCTTTTTTCCCTACAGTTTATTTTAGAAGTGGTCTTCTGTAACTTGTTGAATTCTTCCCATTTCTCGGATGTTCTATGGCTGTTAAATTTTATCCAAGTTTGTATTCTGTCTTTTATGGTTCTGTCGCACGTCATATTCCACCATCTCTGTTTCCTTTTTCTCAGTGGTTGTCCCAGTTTTATCAGTTTTTTTTAACTTTTTCTGACAGTTCTGTCCAGCCCTTACCGTCGATTTTCTTAGTTGTTCTGTTATTTCTTTTTTGTTTAGTTGTAGGTACTCTGGGATTGTACGGAAACTTCTGATAATCCTCTTGATTTGTCTACTGGAGTAGGTGGTGATCGGATTCGAAAAAATCTCTCCTTGTTCTTACATTTACAATTTATCTGGTGTTTTTCACAGATATCGCATTGCGGTCTTTATAAAATTGTCATAGGGCGTTGTTGGGGAATTTCAAAGGATGGAGAATTTCATGTGGTTTATGGAATTGCATAGATATGATTTTGAGGACGAAATTCCTACAAAATTTTATCAGGTTCTGGCCATTCTAGTTTGTCCGCTTGTGGACCGTGGGTTTCCCTATTGTGTCTTTGAATTTTGTTACCCTGCCTATTTGGGCATTAATATCTCTTAGCAAAGCTTTCACGTGCATCGTGGGGATTTTGTTGGTGGTTTCTTCTAGATCTTTCTTCCAGAAAGCCAGAAATCTTCTATCATCTGTGGGTTTTTCTTGTTGAAATTATTTGTGGACGCATGTGCATTGATTAGGATATAGGCTTTGTTTCGAAATCGTATCATAAATGTTGATATTGTTTCTGATTTTGAAGTGAAATCTATTCAGAGTCCAGTAGCGTTTTGTGTACTAGAAATCCCATCCCGAATAGTTTAATATTTCTTCCTGAAATAGTTATGGCTAGTTTCCCCTTGTGTATTTTGTAGTTTTACGAGTCAAAATGGTTCTCATCTGAGAATCGTTTTTCCTGTATTGCCAGAATTTTGATATTGAATTTATCCAAGGTGTTTCTTATTTGTTTGAATTTACCTGGTTTCAACACTGTGTTCGTGTTGAGTGTTCCCATGTAAAATATTTTCTTAGTTTTGAGGGTTTTTGAGAATCTCCGATTCTTCTCTTGTTGACATGCCTGATCCCCTGAAATCCGACGATCAGGTCTATTATCCACTCTTATTGGCTGGGGTCCAGGGTAGTGGATTCTTTCATGATTACTGGTTTGTGCTGAGGTTTTAGCGGTGAAATCCCAAAAGATCTCGAGTAATTTCGACTGGAATTTTGAATTCCAGAAGATTCAATCACAGTCGAAATCACAGAGGCAACTTACGGTGACCAGAGTACCGGTGACTACCACACAGACGGTTGTGGGTGTTACCATCCGGAACCAGATGGATCCAGGTTATTTTCTTGACGAGGTTGTTACTCCTCCCTCTCCTCGTTCCTTATCACTTGCAAGATGCCCCGGATTGGGACCAGCAATATATATATATGTGTGTGTGTGTGTGTGTGTGTGTGTGTGTGTGTGTGTGTTTGTATACGTTGGTACTTACGCCTAGTTGTTCTTGACTTCCATATCTCACCGGTGGGTACTGGCGCTTATTAAATTGCTGTTTATGATTTTGTGATCTATGTTTGTATTTTAGCGAACTAGTCGTTTCTCACATCATAGGATGCTGCTCAAGGTATTTTAGTTGGTATTTATATGTTAACAAATTTCGACAACGTATTTGAGTGTTGTACCAACGATGCTATATGGTTGCTTTATATTATCTAAGAAATTCGTTGATTAATAGTTTAATCTTTGCTCCTAACTTTATCTTTAGTCACGAAATATTTTCGTTATGTCTATGTCTATCCGTTATCGTAATTTAAGATTTCAATAAAATTTTCTATCGTTTTTTATGTTAAAAGTCTCTTTGTTAGTTTAGTACGTTCTCTTTCTATTTAAATGTGAGCATATACACTTCCATTTCTTAAATTAGCAGCAAAGATTAAATGTTTAATCAACTAACTTCATAGACTATATAAATGAACTTTAACTATATAGCATCGTTGATGCAACTAACAAATTTGCTGTAAAAAATTCGTTAAATGTAAATAATAACATAAACTAAAATACCCTGGACATCATTCTCCACTGATGTTTAATGGGAACTGTTGTGTCGACAGAAGTGCCGACACAGTGTGGTTTGAGGAGACCGAAATGCACGCTATAAGCTCACGCAGGATGGCGTGAGGTATCGTTCTTGATGAGACATGCTTCATACGATAACTATCAATTGCTATGGCGCCTTGCTAGGTCGTAGCCATTGACTTAGCTGAAGGCTATTCTAACTATCTTCTCTGCAAATAAACGAGGCTCCGTCCGTTGCATCGCTAGCTAAGTCGTCCGTACAACTGGGGCGAGTGCTAGTAAGTCTCTCGAGACCTGCCGTGTGGTGGCGCTCGGTCTGCGATCACTGACAGTGGCGACACGCGGGTCCGACATGTACTAATGGACCGCAGCCGATATAAAGCTACCACCTAGCAAGTGTGGTGTCTGGCTGTGACACCACAGGAACAACAAGTTGTCACGAATTCGCTAAATACCAACATAGATCAAAAAATCATAGACAGCTAATAAACGACAGTACACATCGATTTGTTATGTAAGTTAAGAACACTAGATGTAAGTACTAACTTACACATACACCATTCAATGTGTGTGCGTGTGTGTGTGTGTGTGTGTGTGTGTGTGTGTGTGTGTCCGATGACACAAGCATGCCTGTGACCATTTTTGCTGCCCTTTTTGCAGATAGACCTATTTGGTATTGGAACCAAACACTTCAGCTATATTATAAGAGCGTCGCACAAGTGTTCTGTAAGCAGTCTCCTTTGTCGATTGATTTAATTTTCCTTGTATCCTGCCAATGAACCTGCCATTTGTGAAGTGCAAAATGTCATATTTAATGGTAGTTGCAAATCTTTGCATTAAATAACTCAGTACCCTTGAAATATTGTGAAATTGTATCTTGCGATACAGCAGAATAATCGCTGGAAGTTCCTGCGGCTGAATGCCTCCCTGAATATAGAGATTTTTGTTGAGTGAGCTTCTTAGGCACACTAACCACACCGAAAACAGAGAACTCTCTACACATGCTCTGAGCACTACCGCAATTCGTAATGTATACTGACAAATCAAAGATTGTAAATGTAAATGAATGTGAGAGGGATTAGGATAATTTGAGTGCCACAGAGATCCATCATACTTCCGTCCCATCAGCATTTCCACGACAGGCGAACAACAAGCATCCACTGTTTTCATGGTGAACCGGATATTCTTATGTACGAAGTTAAGATGATACAAGAATTAATTCTCTACTTGATGAAAATATCTTCAAAACATCTCCTGTTAAGGTTGATTCAAGGACCACTGTTATAAGAGCTCTCTCATCAAAGTCTGACACAAATAAGTTGGCCATTTAAACAAGAAAGAGGTTTCTCTTGGGATTTCGACTGTCTGTTCAAAAATTCCTGTCTAAATATACGGCATATTGAGGAAAGAAAATGCTGTAAAAAAAACAATGATGTCCGCCGGAAACAAAGTCCACCAAACACAGTTCAGAGCCTTATAAAACTTCAAGCGTATCTCTTCATTTCTTATACTTCCGTATCCCACTTCTTTGCGTATTGATTCTTCCTGGTTAATCCCTTAAACTTCAGCTATGCTTCATCAATACTACATTGTTATCTGAGTCTATGTCTGCTTCTCGGTACGCCTTACAATGGAATATCTGGTTTAGGAATCTCTGCCAAACCATGATCTAATCTAACTGAAATCTTCCCGTATCTCCCGGCGTTTTCCTGGTATACCTCCTCCTCTTGTGGTTCTTGAACAGAGTATTCTCTATTGCTAGCTGAATCTATTACAGACCTGGATTATTCTTTCTCCTTTCTCATTCGTAGTACCAAACCTATATTCTCCCGTAACCCTTTCTTCTGTTCCTTCACCTACAATCGCATTCTCGTCGCCAATGACTGATTTTTATCTCCCTTTACCTACTGCATTGCCCGTTCAATATCCTTATACACTTTCTCTATCTCTTCATCTTCAGCTTGAGTCGTCGACATGTAGATCTGAACTATTGTCGTCGCTGCTGGTTTGCTATCGATTCTGATGAGAGCAACACTATCACTGAACTGTTCACAGTAACACTCTCTCTGTAGTACCTTCCTATTCATAACGAATCCAGCTCCAGTTGTGCCATTTTTAGCTGCTGTTAATATTACCCTATGCTCATCTTTTTTCTTCCATCCCACTTCACTGACACCCATTATATCCAGATTGAGCCGTAGTATTTCCATTTTAAGATTTTATAGCTTCCCTACCACGTTCAAACTTCTGACACTCCACGCCCTTAGTCGTAGAACGTTATCCTCTAGCTTCCCTACCACGTTCAAACTTCTGACACTCCATGCCCTTAGTCGCAGAAAGTTATCCTTTCTTTGGTTATTCAATCTTTTTATCATGGTCACCTCCCGCTTGGCTGTCCTCTCCTGGAGGTCCGAATGGGGAATTATTCTCGAAGCTTTCACCAGTGGAGAGGTCACCATGACACGATATACAGTTGAAGAGGAATGGTAATTTCTAAAAAGGATAGTCACAGAAGTTGGAAAGAAAAACGTAGGTTCAAAGAAGGTAACCGTGGAGAAATCATGATTACAGAGGAAATACTACAGCTGACTGATGAAACAAGGAAGTACAAAAATGATCAGAAAAATTCAGGAATACAGAAATACAATTCGCTGAGGAATAAACTATATAGGAAGCCCAGGAAAGTTAAGACGAACTGACTGCATGAAAAATGTGAAGAAATCGAAAAAGAAAAGATTGTCGGAAGGACTGACTCAGCATACAGAAAAATCGAAACAACATTTGGTGAAATTAAAAGCAAGGGAGGTAAAATTAAGAGTGCAACGGAATTCCACTGTTAAACGCAGAGGAGGTAACGGATAGGTCAAAACAGTACATTGAAGGGCTCTTTGGGGGGGGGGGGAATTTTTCTGATGTGATAAAAGACGAAATGATAGAAGACGAAACAGGAGTCGATTTGGAAGAGATAGGAAATCCAGTATTAGAATCAGAATTTAAAAGAGTTTTGGAAAACTTAAGGTCAAATAAGGCAGAAGGGATAGACGACTATTCACGTTGCTGTGTAAAATGTATCAGTCTGTTGATGTACCATCTGACTTACGGAACAATATCATCCATAGAATTCCGAAGACTGTAAGAGCCAACAAATACGAGAATTAGCGCTCAATCAACTTAACAGCTCGTGTATTCAAGTTGCTGACAAAAATGATATAAGAAGAATGGAAAAGAAACTTGGCTTTAGGAAAGCTAAAGCCACCAGAGGGACAATTCTGACAATGCTGTTGATAATGGAAGCAAGACTAAAAAAATCAAGATACGTTCATAGGATTTGTTGACCTGGAAAAGGCGTTCGACAACGTAAAATGGTGCAAGATGTTCGATATTCTGAAAAAAATAGGGGTAAGCTATATGGAGAGACGGGCAATATACAAGTGCCAAGAGGGAATACTACGAGTGGAAGACCAAGAACGAAGTGCTCGGATTAAAAAGAGTGGAAGACTGCGATGTAGTCTTTGCCCCTTGTGTTCAATCTAAACACCGAAGTAGCAGTGATAGAAATAAAAGGAAGATTCAAAAGTGGAATTAAAATTCAAAGTGAAAGGACGACATTGCCATGCTAAGTGAAAGTGAAGAAGAAACACATGATCTGCTGAATGGAAAGTACAGTCTTATGAGAACAGAACATCGTTTGAGAGCAAATAGAAGAAAGATGAAAGTAATGAGAAGTAGCAGAAATAAGAACAGCGAGAAACTTAACATCAGGATTGACGGTTGCAAAGTAGATGAAGTGAAGGAATTCTACTACCTAGGCAGCAAAATAACCAATGGTGGACAGAGCAAGGAGGACATCAAAAGCAGACTAACACTGGCAACAAGGGCGTTCCTGGCTAAAAGAGGTCTACTGTTATCAAACATAGGCCTTAATTCGAGGAAGAAATTTCTGACAACTTACGGTTGGAGCACATCATAGTGTGATAATGAATCATAGATTGTGGAAAAACCGGGACAGAGGAGACTCGAAGCATTTAAGATGTGCTACAGACGAATGTTGAAAAGTGGGTGGACTTGTAAGGTAAGGAATGAGAAGGTTCTGCGGAGAATTGGAGAGAAAAGGAATATACGGGAAACACTGACAAGAAGAAGGGAGAGGATATTAGGTCATCTGTTACATCAGGGAATAACTTCCACGGTACCAGAGGGAGCTGTAAATGGTAAAAACTGTAGAGGAAGAGAGAGATTGGAATACGTCTAGCAAATAATTGAGGACGTCGGTTAGATCAGCTTCTGAGTTGCCTAACAACGAAGGAAAACATTATAGAAACCTTGAACGAATCAAAATTTGCGCGCGCGTATATGTATGTGTTGTGTGTTTGTGTGTGTGTGCGTGCGTGCGTGTGTGTGTCTGTGTGTGTGTGTGTGTGAGAGAGAGAGAGAGAGAGAGAGAGAGAGGGAGAGGTGTATATGTCGTGAAGTTATGTGCGTGATGTGCGTGTTTCCCATGGGTCTCTCTCTCTCTCTCTCTCTCTCTCTCTCTCTCTCTCTCTCTCTTTTTTTTTTTTTTTTTTTTTTTTTTTTGTATGATTACAGCGCGCACTGAGGCACTCAGACGGTTATTCTTCCTGCGTTATATGCGTGAATGAGACGATAAGAAGCCTAGTAACTTTTGGCGTGCCCTTCACAAAAGAGTATGGATGAAAATGTAGATTCTTCTTCTTCCCGTGAAACATCGACGTTGCCGAGGTGAGGTTAGTAGCGTATCTCTACGATAGACACAGCGTAGGTGCAACCGCAACGAAGCGCTATCAGGGAAGAGGCCAGACAAACCTGTGGTTCCTGAAGAGGGTCAGCAGTCTTTAACGGTAGTTTCGGGGCTACAGTCTGGACGATCGACTGATCTACCCTTTTAACACTAGCCAACGATGGCCTGGCTATGGTGGTACTGAAAATGCCGCAGAACGAAGATAAACTGTAGGCAATATTTCTCACGAGTGCATGCAGCTCTACTGTGTGGATTAATGATAACTGCACCCTCTTGACTAAAATACTCTGGAAGCCAAATAGTCCCAAATTCGGGCCACCTTGTGGGGATTACTCAGGAGGCTGTTATAAGGAGCAACTAAATTAGCGCTCTACTGGTCGGATTGTGGATTGTTACATCCCTTAACCAGTTAGGTTTGTACGAGTATGTGTAACAGTGAACAAGAAAATTGGAACGATGGTAAACTACTATGAACAGCATAGTGAACGCCCTATGAATGACGCAAAGCCAACACCCATGACAATAGTACAAGTTCATATGCCCATTGTCTCCGCAGATGATGAAGATATTGAAAGAATGTATAATGACATAAAATAAATTATTCAGATGAGTGAGACAAAATTTGAACAGTGATTGAAATTTGCGAGTAAGATAAAGAAGAGAAGGAAAGATAATTGGAAGACATGGGTTGTCAAGGGGAATGATGATGTTTTGTTGCCCGCTCAACTACGCGGTCATCAGTGCCCATTCAAAGTCCCATTTTTTCACACAGTCCAGTTTCTTTACTCAGTTCTGTTTAGCCATTGTCACGAATGATGATGATGATGATGATGATGATGATGATGAAATGATGAGAACACCCACCAGTCCCTGGGCAGAGAAAATCCTCAATCCATCCGGGAATCGAACCCGGGACCCCGTGATCCAGAGGCAGCAACGCTAGCCCCTATACCACAAGCTGCGGACGGCAAGGGGAATGAAACAGGAAACCGCTAGTTAGAATTTTCACAGAGCATAAATTAATCCTTGCTAACGCATGACTTAAGAATCGTGAAAAGAGGTTGTATAAGTGGAAGAGTCTTGAAATATTGGAAGGTTTCAGATATATAATGGTAAGATAAAGATATCGAAACCAGATTTTAAACTGCAGAAGATTTTTAGGGCCAGGTTTTGGCTCTGACCATAATTTATTGGTTATGAAGTGCTGGTTAAAACCGAATAAATTGAAGACAGGTAGCATATTAAGAATCTGGGATATGAATAAATTTAAAAGAGCAAAAATTTATTGAGATTTCAAAGAAAACATTGAAAATCAGCAAAGACGGATGAATACTTACGAATCATGAAACTGGGAAGACAGCAGAGGATCAAACAGGATAAAAGACAATGCCTAACATCATTTCTTTGACAACAGAGAAGATTCTGTATTCAACTGATGAAAGGAGACTATATAAAATGTAGCCTTCTAAAAAATAAGGTTAACAGAAAAATGCAAAATGGCTAATTACAATTGATTAGAGAAGATGTATAAGGCTATAGAAACATACGTGACTAGAGAGAGGAAAGTTACTGCCAATAGAAAAATTAGGGAAACTTTTGGAGAAAAGAGAAACCATTGTACGAATATCTAGGACCGCCATGGCAAATCAGTGTTAAGTATAAAGAGGAAGCTGAAAGAGGAAGAAGGGCTGTGGAAGAGAAACTAACTTTAAAGAATGTTATAGAAAGAAGTAGCTGAAGATGACATGGGAAATATGATACAGCGACAATAATTTTACCGAAAGAAGGAAGACCTAAGCACGAACCACACGCCTGGAGAGGACCATATTTCCTTATACTTATGGAGATTCTTTGGACAGTTAGTCTTAACGACACTATTTCACTTGATTTGCAATAATAGGACGTTAAAATAAGTGTTTCACGTATGGACCAAATACAACAACAGTGTCCACTAAATATGGACACTAAAATTCAAACCTTAAGGCCTATGAGCTGTTTTTTTATCTTAACTATAGTAAAACACATCTCTTTTACTGCAAGCTCTTTGCTACTACGAATAATCTACAGAGTGCAGTAAGCAAATGGAGACAATTTCCTTCATTATTGTCCATGGATACAGCATGCAGTAAACCTCGGTTAGTGTTGTTACTGCAAACCATATCCAATGTTCTATGTAAGTGCACATCATACATAAGCTCTATTGGAATCAGTTTTGATCTGCCAAACTGAATCAACCGTCTAACATGTATCTTGTATGCTGAAAAATATCCAGAACGCAGTGTGCCGTCTGCACAGTTATTCAGACGCCTTTCAAAGTGACTAGCTGACTCTGGCTCTGTAGCTCCAACAACGGCGAATCGTGGCACTCGTACTCCTATTGTGGAAGGGCGCGTATTGTAAAGAGTGGAAGAAGATCGTGGAACTGCTGTACGTATAAGTTCAGCATTTATCGGGATTAGTTCACCTCTAGTCTGGGCGACCCTGCATGAACAGTTGCTATACCCACACCACGTACAGTGCGTCTAAAAGCCAATACCGTGATATTTGCCAATGCCATTCACTGACATGAGAACAGACTTACGGATATCCTCCACATTTCAGTTTCAAGCCATAAAGACTACTAAGTACACCATTGCTGATAACTGACCACATCATAAGTTGACACCACCGTTTCGGGGATACATTCTTCGATGCCGACCCTCCTGTGGTAAGACAGTGTGAGAAGGAGGGTTCCTGAGACGATGGGCTATACGTGTCAGCTGGCCTAAGGCAGTCTCAGGTGGGCTTGTGTCAGTAAATAACTCAGGTCGCTCTATTTGGTTGATATCTGGCTGTTGATGGAAGGTTTTCACGATGTGGGCACGACGTGTGCGGGTGTTATGGCCTTGAAAGGCGGACTCATCGCCTGGAGACTGTAGGGCTGATGGATCCTGTCCGATACTGAACGCGCTCAAATCATCCTCGATAGCGACATCCATAGATGAGGCCAGCCCGAAACATTATGCCTGAGACGAGCAGTGCTACCTGGCCGCCTCCACACTCATCCATGACGATGATCAAGCGTCAGCAAATCCAGCACTCGACGGTAAAAGAATCCCAAGTGTTCCCTCGCACACCTTCTTTTCGCACCACAGCGCTGAACGACCGTAGTATATTTGTAAGAATGCCTGGCGGCCAAATGGATCATGCAGAAATGGTATGGTCTAGTTTCTAAGGGCACACCCTTCCCCATTGACTCCATAAAGGTAGAGTGCAGTAGCAGTCTCTCGGGGTACTAACAACTCATAATTTCTTAAGTAGCAGTCTTCAGCTGATACTGACCGTGGGCGGCCGCTACAAGGCAGACCTTCAATGTTTTATGTCTCATGATTGTTGTGTGAGTATATTTTATACCGTTTACAACGATCCATACGTACGAAGTGGCCGTAAGAGTCACTGACTACATTCCTGTTACTTGAAAGAACGTGATGTGCTGGTGCCGTATTTAACTTCTTTTAATTTCCTTGACTACGTCAACACACTACACCACACTACACAATAAGTCATCAGTCATCCACAGGGCGCAGTACACGATGCACTATACTGACGGAAGGAGGAAGCTGCTTACGTCGCTATTACACTATATCACATAAATACGAGTTCAAATCCATTACAATGTTCACTTATAAACTCATGTTGCGTACAGAGTGTGAGAACTGGTTTCTTTTTTTCTCTTCCTGACAGAAATTCACATTCATTTCAACTACCTTTAAGGGCGTAATTACTTACAGAAAACAGTCACCCAAATTTTCCCAAGGTTTTATTTTTAATCTTCGTTATTATACGGCCTTCGTCTATTGCAACTTTCCCTCTTGGTGTTTTTTCTCGCACATGTGATTCTTACAGGTGGCATATCTCCCAATCCTGGTTGTAACCTGTATTCATGGACGATGCCAGAGAATTTTGCTTTGGCGTAACCGATTGTTTGGTGCGTTTGCTAACGACACCCAAGGCTTTCGTGCTGTTTGTGTAAGGCCGCTGTTAACTATAGAGCTCTGTGCAGCATTATGTCGACGTAAATACATGGCTAGTACTTACGCAAACTTAAATTACTCCCATGAATCTCTGGATCATTTCAGTGTAAACAGTATTGGATTGGATTGGATTGTTTTTGTGGAGGAGACCAGACAGCGAGGTCATCGGTCTCATCGGATTAGGGAAGGATGGGGAAGGTACCCGGCCGTGCCCTTTCAAAGGAACCATCCCGGCATTTGCCTGGAGCGATTTAGGGAAATCACGGAAAACCTAAATCAGGATGGCCGGACGCGGGATTGAACCGTCGTCCTCCCGAATGCGAGTCCATTGGGCTAGCCACAGTGTAAACAGTAAGTTGCGATGTCAGAATATTTCTTTTGGCTGACTTTTTTCACTTTTTCTTTGTTTACTTTTCTTTTCGCGGTTGGTGAACGTAGTTTCCTGTTTGTATGCCTACAGCTATTGTACATTTTAAGCTGAATATGACACGTACGATGCACAGATATTGCGGCTAGACGTGGTGTATCACACGGGTGTACACCTAATACCCGGGCAGTCTGCTTAAAGACAGCTGCATAACGAACGCCTTGAGATAACCGACTCTGAACGTTGAATGATATTCGGTGCAAGGTACATAGGTGCTAGGTTATGCGAAATTACAAAAGAATTCCGGCTTTCAGAGTCAATAGTATCTAAGATGAATGAGTTGTGCCGCAGGAACAATCACTACAAACGAATAAATCCTCTCACAGAGCGACCACAAGAGTCACGTCGACTCCACAGAGCCGTACGCCGCCATTTTGAATGTGGTGCATCAAGAAAGCTGCTAGCACGACTATGCGAAGTCAAGTAAAGGATTGCCACGAAGTCGCGATCAATTTCTAAAACATAATCGATGCATTTACATACTACACAACGATAATACGTTTTTTCGTATCCGACAGTGATTCGGATTCCCCGCCTAGCATGGACGTAGACATGTCACAGATACTAAGGTTGCGATCAGAGGCTGCTGACCAGCAGTGATGCAGAAACCCGAAAACCTGAGCATAAATAAAAAGAAGTTCTGAGTCAAGAGGTCTCGTTTACTTGGTTGGCAGGCCGAGGTGGCCGAGCGGTTCTAGGCGATACAGTCTGGAACCGCGCGACCGCTACGGTCGCAGGTTCGAATCCTGCCTCGGACATGGATGTGTGTGATATCCTTAGGTTAGTTAGGTTTAAGTAGTTCTAAGTTCTAGGGGACTGATGACCTCAGAAGTTCCATAGCGTTCAGAGCCATTTGAACCATTTTTTTTTTTACTTGGTTGGCCAATGCTAGGACTATTGATTTCTGGTCTTAGAAGCGACCAGCTGTGTCCTCCGATGGTTGAATTTCAAGTCCAACACGGCATTTAATTGTGAACCGCGTACCGAACTAGCCGGGCTGGAAAAGTACTGCATCGTACGAAAGAAATATTTTTGTTCAGGGAAATAAGACCGATTTTTTAAATGGAGGTTGTTCCTGAAGGTATGTTCTTAATTACGAATACTTAGTTCATTATTTAATCGTTGATCAACAACTGGTTTTCGTTCAGTATCTATTTATCGAAATGGCAGCAAGAAAATGGTACAACACGAGCGGAAAAGGAGATAAATTTTAGACTCCATGAGATTCCGCCTTCTTTTTCTTTCCGTCCTTAAGCATGGACTACTATTTTCACGAATCAGCCTTAAAATCCAGCTGCTTGCCGCAACTCCAGTTTTGAGGTATTTTTAAGTGACCGTTGCAAAATACCGTTATGTATACTGAGAAAATAGAAACTGAAGTCGAAAAGCTACGTTAGTGCAATAGCCAGCCATTATGTCAAGAGTACTCGCGGTATAATATGCCAATAGGTGTCCGTAGGTGGTTGATCCAAGGACTGGACATAGTTGATTCTACAGTTTTACCAAACGGTCAGCTGTCGGAAGACGAGCAGAATTCCAAAAACAAGTTAATAAGGCAACATCCCCTAATCTTTGCCCCCAGGTCCTCTTGTGTGAAAAATGTAGAGGTTTGGCGCGTTTCCAGAGTCTCCTGCACAACCGGCAACCTGCAATGTAGGACCGTTAAGCGGGTCATCGCTCCAGCTCCACAGGCGCAGCGGCCGAAGTCACCGGCCTGACCTGCAGGAAGCAGTCTAGTTCAGAGGGCGCGCGCAAGAGCAGTGGAGGTTGCCGCATTTACGGACCTTTTGCTGCATCTGCCCCGCCATTTTCCTCAGACCATCCGAGTCCACATCACTAGACCAATAGCTATCGGGTAGTCATTCGCCACGCGGGTATAGCTTTCTTCGCTTGGCGAGCAGCAGTCAGTTCGTCTCCGCCAGCAGAATTAGAAGATCGCCAGCACAACGCCGCCGCCCGGACTCGACGTCGCCCGTGCCACCCGGGACCACCGAGCACCGCGACTCTCTGCCCCAGTCGTGGACTCTGATACTGGAACTCATTGTACTGCTCTTTAGGCGGGACTTTTTCTGCCCACTGTTGACGTCTAAGAAGATAGTCTGTTTCGTTTGACGGTGAACTTTTCAGAAGATAGCCTCACGCAGAGATTTACTTGTGTTGTCTCCCAAGAACTATAAGTTATTAAAGAAGTCGTTCATCTGTTTTCAGGAAAGACTTATTTGTTTTGAACTGCTAACTGATTGCAGAATTTATATTTGTGAACATAAACTGATTGTGTCAATAAATTAAGTTTTGAGTGTAATCAACGACTTACTGTGAAAGTGCCCCAAAGCTGGGACACTTAAGATGTGTTCCGGAGACTTCTAGCAATAACCGATTTCTAGATTTCTTGTTGGCGGAAACCATCTCCGAGGAAAGTGAAAACTTTTTCGTCGGGAGCTGTTGCCATCTTGGTACCTACTGCAGTCGATTACGAGGAATCGGATTCTGAGGTTTATGATGCGGATACAAATGTTGGTGAAAACGAATATGAAGAAAGAAATGAAGATTAAAATCAAGAAACACAAGAGAAAGAAGATTACGAAGGCTTATAAAACATCCAGTTTTTGTTACTAATGTGTATTTTCTGTAATAAAGACAACAGAGGAACTCTGCAGTAAGGTTTACCACTAAAATTATAAATGTTCACTGAAAACATTTTTTTGTCTACTTCAATTTTTTCCAGATTCTTTGCGCCGTACTGGATCCGCCATTTTTAATTTTGCAACTTTGACATAAAAATCATTATTAGAAGGGTCAAAAACACATTTAAACCAATTTTTGGCCATACTGGAGCAAATTTTGAAATTTTGTCCGGCTTTCCAGGTTTTTGGCCCACTATGATCGCCACCGTAAGGAGAGCCACCGTCGAGATACACGCGTCCCGTGTCGCCACCCAGTGACGACTGCCTGCTCCTGAACCTGTGGCCCGGAATCGCGGTGCGACTCACTCCTTGATGTGCTTTGTAGCTGGTCCGAATCACGCCACTGTACTGTCAAGTTGACTTTGTTTCCAGTCTCGAGTGGTTACTGATCTGGAACTGTTGTATTGCTACGTCGATTTCGCTACGTCTCGGACTTGTTAGTAGTCCGTTCGCTTCGTGAACTCAGTCTATAGCGAACCTGTAGGAACGTGTGTTCATTTCCCTGTGGTTCGGTGTATCCACCGCTGCAAGTAACGATAAACAGTATCTACCTAAACCATGCGGGATTGAAAACATTTGTATGATAACTTCGATCTACTGTTTTTTTTTCTGTTTTTACAGGACAATGAAGAAAAATGCTTACGACTGAAGAACGTGTGCCTGCTGGTAATATGTGACTGTGCGGTTTGCATTATCTGGAGGTACAACAGGAAAATTCACAAGGCAGCATCACCAAGGGCAAACATCCGGTTAGTCGTCAATAAGCTCCAAAGAACTGGAAGCGTTTAAGCGTTGCTGGTGAATCACCCTCCGGAAGGCCTCCTGCACCACATGAGACTCTTCAGTAAATAAGAGCAGGAATCGAAAGAAGTCTGAATGTGTCAATTCGTCGTTCAAGCAACGAATTAGTCGTGCCAAAATCAAAGATTTTGTGAAAGGTTTTACAGTTCACGCTAAAGAAACAAAGCCGCACCACATTCAGACGTTTCACAGATTAGACCACAGAGATTATGCAGCTCTCCAAGCTCTGTGTTACGATTTGATAGAAGCTACACACAACGGCAGTCTCATGGATCACATTCCACATATGTGGAAAAGTTACCAAACACAAATGCCGCATATAGGGTAACCAGCCACCTCACGCTACCACGGAATGGCAAAGACACACACCAAAAGTGAATATGTCGCTTGTATTCACAAAGACTGCAGCCATTGAACCTTTCGTTCTTGCAGAACAGACAGTTCAAAACATTTACCTTGATAGGCTGAGCAATTCTCGGAACCACACCTTCAGCAAGAAGACACTGCTGACATTGTTGTGTTTCAACATTTTGCTCTCGTAGTAAGGGAGGACGAACGAAGAGTTGCTAACAAATGGATAATCTGAGGTTCAACAAGACTATGGCCATCGCATTCACATGATTTGAGACCCTTGGATTTCTTCGCTAAGGGATACACAAAGTCAAGGTTGTACAAAACAAAGGTAAGGGATCTTCAGGATTTAAGAGCTCCAATTCGAGATACAGCGTAGGCTATTTCGCAAGATATGCTTCATAATGTACTCAGGTCTGCTCGCCAACGATGGGAGTTACGCCACTAAACGGACGGCGGCCATGCTGAAGTGCGTAGATTGATGATAAATATACTTGTCTGTCATGATTCCCTATAAATGAATCGAGACTTTATGACCACCTTGTACACTGATTACGATAGAGCAGGCAAAGACCGAGTAGTGTCACACTCGCTTGTCGTGACTTTTTGCCACTCAAAAAAGGATGCCATGTCGTTGGGATCGCGGATTTCCTTCAAACTTTGAACATCTTTAGAAGGCCATTGAAACACCATAATGGGCAAGTAGGGAGGCCCCCTACTCAGGCATTTCGAGAAAATTGCGAGAGAAGTTTTACACGTCTACTGATGTATCTGTGCGAAGGTGCTGGGCGTAAGAAATCATTGTGGTCAAGTGTTTAGCGTTCGCGCTTAACACGAAGCTCGTGAACGAGACGACGGCTCTAATACCGCCAACACTTAGCTTTTTAAACTAAATTTTTTTCTTCACTTGCGGCGGGGTGGGTTAGAAATGTGGCGTAATTTTTTGATCACTGTCTCTCGTCGTACTGTGCACTACACAAGTTCCACCTACCTCAGTACGGCGTCGGATCACCAGCCCGTTGTTCTGAATACGTAGATACTGTTCAGATGGCGTTAAAAACAGCGTTGAAGAAAAACGCCGTCAGTACTTACGTTAGCAAAGTCCGCGTAAACTCTGGTAGCAAACTATCCTGTAATATCTCATAACAATTTTCGGGTGCAGGGCGATTTCTTCATCTCTCCAACAAGTTGTTCTATTTCTTTAGGTTCAAAATAAAACTTGCCATCAGCCCGTATTTAATTAAGGAATACTATCACTGCCCTCATCTCACAGTTCAGACAACCCAATACACACACAAGGCAGCCAGGAATGTACTTAAGTCCACCCCGAATTATTACGCGATTTACAGTCATTACTCTGCTACAATATACTTCACATTCGGTCCTTTTTCAGTGGATATCTAATAAAGAAATTGCTAGCCAAATATTCCATAGACGAATATGAAACATGCCACGCGGAATTTTGCAAAGGCCTAAAGTTCACACGCGGTTCTCTTTCCAACAAAACAATCCAAAAACTTCCAAAGTTCACAAAGCTGTCCGTAAATGTATCAGCTATTTCTGCCACACAATCTGGACGCGAGTAGCCAATTATTTCTTCATTTTACACATAATAGAGACGGAAGCGTTCAACATAACCTGCACGTCCGATAGCTGACTAGTGACTCCCTAATGCCGTTCCTTCCAGAGCCTGTAACTACTTCCAATGCGCGGGAAATGCTTAACTCTGATTGGTTGTTCAAAATGACCAGCCAATCAAAATAATCCTTCGAGATAATTTTCGCGCTAAAACTGTCCTATACCAATCCTTATTCACAGATACATTTACGTCACTTCATCATGCAAATATTAATAAAATGTTTAACAAAACCAAACGGGAAGAAAACTAATCTTGAAATAACTTTGGAAAACTATTACTCTACAAACAACTATTCTGGCTGCCTTCTCACAAAAGCAAGTACCTTTAGACATTCGTCATCAGCAAAGTGGAGAAAACGCAGCTTTCCCATGACACAATTACGTAATGCCGTACATCATATAATATTGAATCTTTATGTATGTCCCACATACACACTCTCACTCATTCTCATTTACACACACAACACCATATTAACTAAATGATAACCTTTTCTGAATTTTGTATTACGAAAAATGAAAAGTAGTTAACGTTTTTTAATTATGAAAATCTAAATAAATTGTTCTGCCATTTTGTGAACTTCAGTAATGATTCCAAATGGTACTAAAAGACAAACTCTTATGATTCCTAACTACTTTAATCTTACAAGCGTCGGTTTGGGGTGTTTTAGGCAATTTTCTTTAACTCTGAAAGTATGCCAGCTAGAAAGCTGAGACTTTTAGTAACAAAGCGCAGTATATTGACTTTTAACTAAACTGAATAATATTTAATATAGTTTATTTAGATTCTTAGGAGCCTGAATATTCTTTCGCTCGAATTGACAAATGTCCCACTTCCAACGGCTAGGCTAGTGACAAGTGCGAATGAGTCATGCTAAGATACAAGCGGCTGTTTCTATCACCGCCAACGACTCCAAAGCTCCGAGCCGTACTGCAAAGGAGTGCAATAAATGGTCTTGCGTACTGACTCGCGACGTTACACACTGATCACATTATTTAATTTATATAACATTTGAGAGGTAATATAATGAAAGAAAACATGTACAATGTTCATGAAGTTGTAGTGAATTTCATATGTTATTTGACTATTTACTATTTTTAATTAAATTGCCAAGGATGAGGGACAAGCTTGCAAAGCCCAAATTAAACATCCGTAAATAAGTATGCAAATGATGTTATTGACAATCTGTAATGTAATAAGTCACAATGAGCCAGACCACAAGAGTAACGTACAATTAGTCGTCGGATGGGCGCTCGACATCACACGTTGCAAGATGATATTTGTCATACAGACATTGAAACCATAAATTGAAACAGCGTCTACTACATCGAATGAATGCAGTTTTCCCGCATTTATATGGAATTTTCACAGTTTCTAAGGGAAAACACACCTCGTTGTCATTTTGAAAAATTTCTCTTTTTTCCGACAGTTTTAATGCAAACCACGCGTAACGCAACATTCAGGCAAATATAGTTGCTGACAATTGGTGATATACGATGGAATAGATTTTATTAGCATCTTCACGAGAAACAATTTCTCGTTTGTTGTCAATAACATATGAGCAGTTCTGAAGGCGCTTGATAAAGATTTTACCTGCTGATAGAAATAAATGTCGCATGGTTGGTAAATTGGAGTACGTTTTTGTGGTATAACGTTAACTGTGCAAGTTGGAAGACTTCCGTCATCGATAAAGATGTCATCGTATAAATCTGGATGCGTTTCTTCGTTTAGTTGTCGATAGTTATATTTGTTCCATGTAATTAAATTTTATAGCAAGTAGTCAAACAACATGAAATCCACTAAAACTTAATGCAAATACAAGTGGTTTCTTAAATTATATTACTTCTCAAATGTCATATAAATGAAATAATATGACCAATGAAGAAAAATAGATTAATAATTAAGTCTGACCGGAAGTCGAATCGTCGCTTAACCATGAATTCTAAGGCTCAGTGCCTGCATCCGGATACATACGCCATATAATAGACGCATAAAATTTCTCTTGCGATTTTCGCGGAACTGGCAGAGTAGTGCATCTTACTACTTTTACATTATGTTGTTTTAATGGCTTACTAAAGGTGTACAAAGTTTGAAGTAAATGTGTGATTCCAATGTCCTGGCCTCCCCTTGCAGTGTTGCTCACCTGACGAATCATTACCTGTGGCAGCAATGAGATTAACTATAAAAGTAGTGAAGAGCAGGATAGCTGATATAGTCTGTATAGTATTGTATAGATGGGAAAGGCATTACGCAAATACTATTTATTGCAATATGTTTCACTTACTGCAGCCAAGATCGTGCATAGTGCTCATTTAGAAGGTTAGTGATAATACGTCCTGTCACTTGCGTCCACACAAACCAGCAGAGCAGAAACGTTACCAGTTTTCTTTTCTTTCGTTGTTATTTCATCCTCCTCACCTCATGCTGGAGGGGGCTGGACTATCAGTGGCACAATACTCCGCTCTTCAGCCAAGAACATTATTAAAAATATATCAAACACGAGGAAAAAATGACGACTTTTTTTGCTTTTAAACTAAAAAGATTAAAGACGGACAGCTAAAAGGACGAAAAATATATCCATTTAAGAAAACACGGTTGCAACGTGGTGATATTCTTCTGTGGATAAGCACTGGAGCACTGCAGTGTCACTTAAAAACTGAAGGACCTGCACTGGGTGATTAATATTGTGGGAGGAGATAATATGTTCAAGAGTGTTGAAGGGTGTGGGTAAAAAGAGAGAGGTCTGTTAGGTAGAAAAATAATGGAGATGACAGGTGTGAGTTGAGACAGCTAGTGAGAATAGAGACGGTGAGAAAGGCAGAGGTGAGGTGTGACGTGGTGTGTGTGTGTGTGTGTGTGTGTGTGTGTGTGTGTGTGTGTGTAGGGTAGTGGTTACAACAGGAAAGGGACAGAAGTGGATGGAGAGGGGAATGGAGAGAGAATCCTTGATCTGGAGTGGAATAGGTGGGGGAGACTTAAACTTGGTACGAGGGATAAATTTTGGAGCGGATATTGTGTTTGTGTGTGTGTGTGTGTGTGTGTGTGTGTGTGTGTGTGTGTGGCGTAGGTGTAGGGACAGAGGGACAGAGGCAGCACACCATGGTTGGCGATGCGCCTCCAGCTGACAACGCTGAAGTCGCTGACTTCTCGATCGCTCTTAGAGTTTGCTGCCCGTCGCAAACTGGTCCCGCTCGTGGTTGATAAATGCGGTTGTTGACCTGCCCTCACACAAGGCGAGTTAGCCAACGTTGACTTGGCGCTTTACGAGTTTTGTAATGTCGCTTCCTGTTAATTCACGTTAAGGAGCCACTGCCTCGTGTGAAACACACGTAACTCCTGCCATATTTCGGCAAGATGGTCCGAAAAGTTGAAACACTAAGACGCAAGAACGCCCTCTACGTCACAAGCAGATTTTGCGAATACCCGGTAACCGAACATGAAGAACATTGTAGGAGAGACTTGAAAAGTGTAGCCGTTGATTTAATAGCAATTCTGTAATAATATTTATACACAATATTTCCTGTTTTTGTGCATATATGGTTCGCTTACGAGAATTTCTTTCTCTCTACTGTGACCATTTTTTATTGATGGCTTTGTACCTGCATTCGGTGACATATAGTACTTGTTAACTTTACTAACGCTATGAGTCGCTTCTGATTCCATCACTACAGCGCGCGCACTGCGTGAGCGCCGATTGGCCCCTTGCATTAGGTTCTCGGTCGTGTTTACAGTTTATGAGCGTGGTCTTGCTCTATCCTGCTACAGCACGAGGTAAACAGATGATTACACTTTTTAAGTATTCTTCTGTAGGTTTATTTTCAGTTGTTCGTACACCATCTTCAATATTCTTCTTTTATATTTACGTTTTCCGTTTTCACTTTTGAGTGTGGTATTTCAGGATAGGACCACGCCCGTTTATTTATGTCCATTTTCTACCATACCTGCAGATAACCCTATAATGAACTACCCAAGTGTAACGCGTTGTTTTTTAATTACTAGAGAACACTGTGCAACTTGGTATTGTTTTTAAATACTATATTTTTAAGATAAATGGAGTATCAGAATTAAAGCAGCCTGTGGTTTATGCACACAAAACGGGAATCAATACACATTACAGTCTGAATAAATGCTGTAGAAGTGTTAGTGTGCGATAATTCTTTTATTATATAGAGCATTGGCTTATAAAACTGTACAGTGTGACAACGCTCCACTTGTAACAATTCTAGAATGTCTACAATTACTACTTCCATTGCGTGTTTCAGGTTCTCTGACCTCACAAAATTGTTAAGGCTTTCGTGGCCATTTGTTGACAAACTGCCTGTTGGCTTCTGTCTCGGGTTCTTTGGCCGACGTACGTCTGATGATTTTTCCGACGTTTCGTCAACATGAGTGGCTATCATTGCCAAGGCTTCAGCCTCCATTGCTGCTGGTGGACTGGAGCCGAGCTCGCGGACACAGGCTACATGCACCTGTCGCGCCAATGTTCAAGGGCTTCTGCGCTGTTATTTCCGGTGCGGTTCTACTCTTGCTACCTGCAACGGTCGTTCGCTGCAGCACGTAAAGCCAAGATCCGTTTACCTTGAGGCTTTCTTCTTTCTTGTTGAAGCTACACTACTGGCCATTAAATTGAGGCCAAGAAGAAATGCAGATGATAAACGGGTATTCATTGGATAAATATATTATACTAGTACTGACATGTGATTACATTTTCACGCAATTTGGGTGCATAGATCCTGAGAAATCAGTACCCAGAACAACCACCTCTGGCCGTAATAACGGCCTTGACGCGCCTGGTCATTGAGTCAAACAGAGCTTGGATGGCGTGTACAGATACAGCTGCCCATGCAGCTTCAACACGATACCACAGTTCATCAAGAGTAGTGACTGGCGTATTGTGACGAGCCAGTTGCTCGGCCACCATTGACCAAACATTTTCAATTGGTGAGAGATCTGGAGAATGTGCTGGCCAGGGCAGCAGTCGAACATTTTCTGTATCCAGAAAGGCCCGTACAGGACCTGTAACATTCAGTCGTGGATTATCCTGCTGAAATGTAGGGTTTCGCAGGGATCGAATGACGGGTAGAGCAACGGGTCGTAACACATCTGAAATGTAACGTCCACTGTTGAAAGTGCCATGAGTGCGAACAAGAGGTGACCGAGACGTGTTACCAATGGCACCCCACACCATCACGACAGGTGATACTCCAGTATGGCGATGACGAATACACGCTTCCAATGTGCGTTCACCGCGATCTCACCATACACGAATGCGACCATAATATTGCTGTAAACAGGACCTGGATTCATCCGAAAAAATGACGTTTTGCCATTCGTGCGCCCAGGCGCTCCTGTCTGTGATGCAGCGTCAAGGGTAACCACAACTATGGTCTCCGAGCTGATAGTCCATGCTGCTGCAAACTGCTGTTCCCGCAGATGGTTGTTGTCTTGCAAACGTCCCCATCTGTTGACTCAGGAATCGACACGTGACTGGACGATCCGTTATAGCCATGCGGATAAGATGCCTGTCACCTTGACTGCTAGTGATACGAGGCCGTTTGCATCCAGCACGGCGTTCCGTATTACCCTCCTGAACCCTCCGATTCCATATTCTGCTAACAGTCATTGGATCTCGACCAACGAGAGCAGCAATGTCGCGATACGATAAACCGCAATCGCGATAGGCTACAATCCGACCTTTATCCAAGTCGGAAACGTGATGGTACGCATTTCTCCTCCTTACACGAGGCATCACAACAACGTTTCATCAGGCAACGCCGGTCAACTGCTGTTTTTGTATGAGAAATCGGTTGGAGACTTTCCTCATGTCAGCACGTTGTAGGTGTCGTCACCGGCGCCAACCTTGTGTGAATTTTCTGAAAAGCTAATCATTTGCATATCACAGTATCTTCTTCCTGTCGGTTAAATTTCGCGTCTGTAGCACGTCATCTTCGTCGTGTAGCAATTTTAATGGCCAGTAGTGTATTATCGTGTAATTCTATTTCTATAGCTTCTCTGAACGAGAGGTGTGGTAGCTCTTCTCTACAGCCAGTACTTCGGTGTCGGCGAATGTTACTGCGTGATCTGTTTTACACAGCGCGTGCTCTGCCACCGCCGATTTCTCCACCTGCCCCAATCTGCAGCGTCGCTTATGTGCTGTGATCCTTGTGTTGGCTGATCGTCCAGTCTTTGCAAAATAAACTTTTCTGCATGTACATGGTATGTGACATATTCCCGGTGTTACAAGTGGGTCACTTTTCTCCTTTGCCGATCTGAGACACTCTTTGATTTTCTTTGTCGGTTTGTAAATACTCTTTACGTCGTGTTTGCGCAATATACGGCTGATTCTGTCCGTCGCGCTGGGAATGGAGCGCAGAAAGCCCGTACTCGCCATTTTCTTTTTCTGACGTGTCACTTCGCTGACTTTCTGATTTTGTTATACGAGTATGTATAGTATGACATGTGGAGTACCCATCGCGCCTCAGGATTTGCATTTCGCGTCTGAGGTGACGCGGCGCACATGTTTCTCTTCCTCCCGTTGCGAGCGTATTAATCATGCCTCTTTTATGGCTCGGGTGGTGATTTGACAGCTTGTGCACGTATCGGTCCGTGTGTGGCGGGTTTAGATACACGCTGCGTCACACGTTTTCCCCATCATTTGTGACAAGCGCATCTAGGAATCGTAGTTGTTTGTCCTTCCCTACTTCCATGTTTATGGAGGATTTTCAAGTTTCTTGGGATGTCATCGAGCTGTTCTTCACCACGGCTCCACACAACAAAGGTATTATCGACGTATCTGTGCCACACCTTAGGTTTACAAGGTGCCAAGTCCAGTGTCTGTGTCTCGAAATGTTCTATGAAGAAATTGGCCACCACTGGACTAAGAAGACTACCCGTACCGACGCTTACAGCTACTCGTAGAAGTTGCCATTCCACGTGAAACAGCTCGTGGTGAGACATGCATGAAAGATCTTGGTGATGTTTTGTGGGAAAATGGAACCGATGTGTTCCAGAGAGTCACTGAATGGTACTTTCATAAACAAAGAAACAACTTCGAAACTGGCGGGGATGTCGTTTGGTGCAAGTTTTAGTTTCTTCAGCTTCGCAGCGAAATGTCTTTAGTCCTATCCGTATGTGCCAGTCTTCCCAACGTGCGGCGGGAGAAGAGAGGCCAAGTGTTTTGCCAGTTTATACGTCGGTGAGCCAGGAGCGCTAACAATCGGTCTTAGTGGCACGTTATTCATATGGGTCTTTGGGTGTCCATAAAGACGAGGTGGTAGGACTTTTGTGGTACCCAGGTTCCCCTGTATGTCCGCGGCAGAGAAGACGCCTTGGTTAAACGATTCTTATTATGTGTGATACGCGGCGTCGGATCTGCGCTTAGTTTTCGGTACGTCGTCGAATGTAATAGATCCCAGAACTTCTGCTCTTAATCTTCAGTCTTCATTACAACGGTCGCATTTCCTTATCGGCAGGCAGTACCAATATACTCTTGTCTGCGCTAAGATTGTCTATATCTTGTACCTTTTCTTTCTTCAGGCTGCTAGCTAGTGGTTTTGCTCGGCGCAGTATCCTGGCTGTTGCAGTGCGTATTTCCTCTGCTCTTTGGCCAGCTTAGGTCCGAATGGCCGTTTTGGTATTAGCAATGACGTCCTCCATAAATATAATAGCGAAATTCCCTCCTTTTTGGATGATAGATTCTTCCTCATGGTTCAATTGTCATTGAGTGAGGTTGATCACTGTGCACTCTGCGTGACATGTTGGGAAGGTAAACGGATCCTGGCTTTACGTGCTGCAGCGAACGACCGTTGCAGGTACCAAGAGGAGAACCGCACCGGAAATGACCGCGGAGAAGCCCTTGAACGTTGGCGCGACCGGTGCATGTCCGCGAGCTCAGCTTCAGTCCACCGCCATCAATAGAGGGTAAAGCTTTGACAATGTCAACCACTCAAGCTGGCGAAAAGTCAAAAAATCATCAGACGAATGCCGACAGAAGAACTCGAGACGGAAGTCAACAGCAGTTTGTAATATTACTGAATAGAGTTTGGGAGGAGCCACCGTCTTTGTTCCTACAATTAATCCACGGGAATTTCTGTCGTCTTTCGTATGGGCTATAACGATCCTAGTAGAGCGTCTCTGAATTCGTGTGATGTCTGTCGTCATACCTGCTTCGTAAGGAATCCAATCGCTGGTACAGTGTTCTACAAATGACCACACTTGCGTCTTAAAATATGCGTATTTTGGTTAGTACCCGAGACTGTGGTATAGCGTCAAACGCCTTTCTGAAAGTCTAAGAACATGGAGAACACCTTTTCAGCTCCATCTGTTTTCTGCAACATGTCGTGTATGAATACACTGAGGTAACTAAAGTTATGGGATACCTCCTAATATCATGTTGAACCTCCTTTTGCTCGGCGTAGTGAAGCAACTCAACATGGCATGGACTCAACAAGTCCTCTCAAATTCCCTGCAGAAATACTGAGCCATGCTACCTGTATAGCCATTCATATTTGCAAAGGTATTGCCGTTGCAGGATTATGTGCACGAATTGATCTCTCGACTACAACCCAAATTTTTAATGCGATTAATGTCGGACGACCTGAGTAGCCGAACCATTCACCCGAACTCTCCAGAATGTTCTTCAAACCAATCGCGAATAATTGTGACCCGGTGATATGGCGCAGTGTCATCCATAAAAATTCCATTGTTTTTTGGAAAGAAGACGTCCGTGAGTGACTCCAAGTGGTCTCCAAGTAGCCGAACATCCAATGGACCCAATCCATTCCATGTAAACACAGCCCACAGCATTATGGAGCCACCGCCAACTCTCACATTGGCGTGTCGTTACACTACTGGCCATTAAAATTGCTACACCACGAATATGACGTGCTACAGACGCGAAATTTAACCGACAGGAAGAAGATGCTGTGATATGCAAACGATTAGCTTTTCAGAGCATTCACACGATGTTGGGGCCGGTGACGACACCTACAACTTGCTGACATGAGGAAAGTTTCCAACCGATTTCTCATATACAAACAGCAGTTGACCGGCGTTACCTGGTGAAACGTTGTTGTGATGCCTCGTGTAAGGAGGAGAAATGCGTACCATCACGTTTCCGACTTTGATGAAGGTCGGATTGTAGCCTACCGCGATTCCGGTTTATCGTATCGCGACATTGCTGCTCTCGTTGGTCGAGATCCAATGACTGTTAGCAGAATATGGAATTGGTGGGTTCAGGAGGGTAATACGGGACGCCGTGCTGGATCCCAACGGCCTCGTATCAATAGCAGTCGAGATGACAGGCGTCTTATCCGCATGGCTGTAACGGATCGTCCAGCCACGTGTCGATCCCTGAGTCAACAGATGGGGACGTTTGCAAGATAACAACCATCTGCACGAACATTTCGACGACGTTTGCAGCAACATGGACTATCAACTCGGAGACCATGGCTGCGGTTACCCTCGACGCTGCGTCATAGACAGGAACGCCTGCGATGGTGGACTCAACGACGAACCTGGGTGCACGAATGGCAAAACTTCATTTTTTCGGATGAATCCAGGTTCTGTTTACAGCATCAAGATGGTCGCATCCTAGTTTGGCGACATCACGGTGAACGCACATTGGAAGCGTGTATTCGTCATCGCCATACTGGCGTATCACCTGTCGTGATGGTATGGGGTGCTATTGGATACACATCTCGGTCACCTCTTGTTCGCACTGATGGCACTTTCAACAGTGGACGTTACATTTCAGGTGTGTTACGATCCGTGGCTCTACCCTTCATTCGATCCCTGCGAAACCCTACATTTCAGCGGGATAATGCACGACTGAATGTTACAGGTCCTGTACGGGCCTTTCTGGATACAGAAAATGTTCGACTGCTGCACATTCTCCAGATCTCTCACCAATTGAAAATGTCTGGTCAATGGTGGCCGAGCAACTGGCTCCTCACAATACGCCAGTCACTACTCTTGATGAACTGTGGTATCGTGTTGAAGCTGCATGGGCAGCTGTATCTGTAGACGCCATCCAAGCTCTGTTTGATTCAATGCCCAGGCGCATCAAGGCCGTTATTACGGCCAGAGGTGGTTGTTCTGGGTACTGATTTCTCAGGATCTATGCACCCAAATTGCGTGAAAATGTAATCACATATCTGTTCTAGTATAATATATCTGTCCATTGAATACCTGTTTATCATCTGCATTTCTTCTTGGTGTACCAATTTTAATGGCCAGTAGTGTAATTTGTGTCCATGGCTTCGTCGCGTCTGCGTCACACTCGAACCATACCAACTGAAATCATGACTCATCTGACCAGATCACTGTTTCCCAGTAGTTTAGGGTCCAACCGACATGGTCACGAGCCCAGGAGAGGCGCTGCAGTCAACGTCGTGTTGTTAGCAAAGGTACTCGAATCAGTCGTCTGCTGCCATAGCCCATCAACGCCACATTTCCCAGCACTTTTCTAGAGGATAGTTCGTCGTAAATCCCACACTGAATTCTGTGGTTATTTCACGCATTGTTGCTTTTATGTACTGACAACTGTAAGCAAATGCCGCTGCTCTCGGTCGTTAAGTGAAGACCGTCGACCACTGTGTTGTCCGTGTTGAGACGTAATACCTGAAATGTGATATTCTCGACACTCTCTTGACACTGTGGATCTCGGAATATTCAATTGCTTAACGATTTCCGAAATGGAATATCCTATGTGTCTAACTCCAAATACCGTTACGGGTTCAAAGTCGGTTATGTCTCGTCCTGGGGGCAGAATCACAGTGGGAACCCTTTCACATGTATTACCTGAGTACAAACGACAGCTCCGCCACCTTTTATACCTGGCATATGCTATACTACCACCGTCTGTATGTGTGCATATTGCTATCCCATGTCTTTTTCACCTCACTGTAAATCAAGCTGTTTCACAAGGGTGGTTTCTTTCATAATCCGTGCTGGTTCTTTGAGAGAGGCCGAAAGAAAGGTGGGATACCTAAAGAGAAACTGTAAAAGGAGAATATAGAAGCCAAAGCGCTGAAAATCGGAGTAATAGACGAGCACTCGGCACGCCTGGGAGTTGTTCCGCACAGCTTGGTGGCGCTGCGACCAGCGGATAGCTGTCTTAGTCTGGCGAAGCGAGCCAGCGGCACGCGCACGTAAAGCGACGGCCAGCGCTCCAGGACACGTAGCCCCAGCACTGGCCGCCCGCCGTTCGCGTCATGTCGCAGGGGGAGGGGCGGGGGAGGTGCAACGACACCCCTCCTCCAAGTATGTTTCACTAACAGTGATTATATACATTCACACGTCGCACACCGGCAAGAGCAGACACAAGTTAAAAATGCAATACTTGAGAAAAATCGACTTTAAGAATTCTACGAAACTTTTATTGAAATAGTGCATGCTTCCTTTACGTTTGCGGAGTGTATTTTTGGCAGTAAATTCCATTATATTCTGTTCGACAGTAATATGGATATTTACGAGTTGATCTGTTCTCGTCGAATGCGAAGTCTTATCAGGTAACTATGAATTAATTCTTTGAGTGTGTCACATTTCTTGCTTTTGTAAAAAACTTGTTTGTTTCGTTATGACTTCTCTTGTAACACTTTTTCCCCTTTCCACCTCAACTATTGGCACTTAAGTGAGAATAAAAAATGAAAAAAGTTGAAATTGTTTTATTAGAAAAACACAAAATGCAAAATTATAATTTATGAAAATTAATACAATTTAAGAAGGAACAGCAATTAGATATATTTTAAGGAACAAAATTTACGAAAACGTAGAATCATAAATGGGGTTCTGTAATGTAGGAACAGTTCTCGCCGAGAAAAGGAATTCGATTTGAACTTCCTTTACAGCAGAAATTTCCATTTTTTTTCTCGTACACGCGAAATTTCGCAGTATTTACAACAGATGTAATCGTCAAAACAGTGTCTCTTCTTTCAGACATGCAGTCACCGTATAAATACAGAGATAGTAAGAATCAATTATACATTAAATGTGTCACAATTGCGGAGATGCCTCTCTTCTTGAATGACCCAGATACATCTGCCAGTAGAAGCGATACTGTTTTTGCGATGGTCAATCATGAAGTGGCATAGAACAAAACTAACACAATGCCCTGAAGTGGATAAATTGTGAGATGGAGATATATTTTACGTGCACGTTCGACAGCTTCACACATAGTGCTTCTTTTTTTTTTACTTGTGTCACTTCTCTTGCTAGGGTGCGATATAGCAATTTCCAAATTTTTCAGCTGACGCTGTAAACAGGCATTAACTCGTGGAAGTGTCTATGAATAACATCTAGGTCAGGGACATATTGAAATATGTCAGCAGAAAATCGACCAAGCTCTTTGTTGACGGGAGAGCCCGTGCTTGTTGACGGGAGAGCCCGCGCTAAGAAATATGTAAACAACAACTATAGTGTGTAAGAAAAATGTTTTGTAAGATTTATTTAAGTTTTTTGCACATCGATGGTGACAGTGAAGTATCCGCACCAAGCTCTTTGTTGGCGGAAGAGCCCGCGCATTGATACATAGGGAGCGCGGTGAGAAGCGCGCAGCATTGTCGATAGCTCTTGAGTCAACCTTTGTGCAGTGAAGTTGTGTGTAGAGACAGAGCGGAGTGCCTGTTCGCCACCAGCTATATATTACTTGAAGAATACTATAATTATATAACTGGTAATTATTCATGAATTATTAAAAATCGACGTCATGAAGACATCAAAGGTATTTAAGCGCTAACTGTATATTGTAAGTTCGTTGTTACATTTTTCATCTGTTTTATGTAAACGAACCCCAAACTAAAATCTTATAAATTGAATCATTATAAAGAGCTAAAAATTTATATTCAATCATTTTCAGAATAGATCAGTTTATCTCAGTCAGTATCGTATTATTTTCCATTGAACCCAGTAACCACAAAATTTAACTTTTGTTGAGTTTTCTCAATTTTTTTATTTAATAATGACATTCAATTTTTCACCAGTAACTTCAATCAAAAAAGCTCACATATTTGCAATATCAGTAAATGAATGTCAACCCGAATAATTATCAACAATAGATCAGAGTGAGTATACTCAGACATGCAGTCAAATGACGTTATCCAGAGGCGACCCAGCAAAATAAAAGGTAAAGAAAATATATATGTATGTTTTCAGGTTCACTGCATAGACAACCAGTACTAAGGGCCAAGGCGTAAGCCTATGTTTTCACGTCGAAATAATCTTCTTTTGATCAGTCACATTAATATTGTTACCAATAAAGGCTCAAGGCGTACTACATTGTGTACGCTAAAGACTATCAGATCAGACACGTTCTCAAAAACAAGTCCAAACAGGAAAGCTGCAAGGCACAAAAAGTTCAACTCTTTCTTTCATTAGACGGAAAGTAAGTTAATTTATTTTATTCTAGACGGGACGGTTATCGTCTAAACGCATTAAGGTCAATAATTATTTTTTTATTTATTCGACGGGAAGGTTTCAATATTTATTAATAACATTCCTTCTTCAGTCACAATATTTTTATTTTCTAATTACCGTCAAACGCGTTTCACCACTAAAACTCTATTTTCTCACGAATTTATAGACTTAATTGGCGGTACATCTGCTTCAATGCAGTAACAAAACAACAAGGTTATTGGATTAGATAGATGGAGTACTGAATTTCGTATTATTTCCGTTTATATTCAACGACAAAATAAAATTAAAAGTTAACAATGTTATTCATCCTTTCGTATTCCACAAGATACTTGACGTGCTGACTGACATACAGAGAGACTCAAAATCCTCGTTAAATTTACTTCTCCTGTTGATAAGTGTATAATTTATACTTGTTGACGTTGTAACGTAGTAATAACTTCATGTTATTTAGTTATGTGTTGAAATGAAATTAAACTACCTGTAATGTGTCAGTGAGTACAATCTGGAGTTTAGGGGAAGTATGATGACAGAGAGAGAGAGTTGGGTATGTGGAAAGAGGTGGAGACGATATGGTGTATTTATGTTTAAAAGAAAAAAAGAAATAAAAGAAAGGTTCAGTAGTGGGAATAAAATACTAGGTGAAAGGATATCAATGATAAGATTCACTGATGACATTGACAACCTCAGTGAAAGTGAAGATGAATTACAGGATCTGTTGAATGAAATGGTCTAATGAGCACAGAATATGGATTTAGAGTAAATCGAAGGAAAACGAAAGTAATGAGAAGTAGCAGAAATGAGAACAGCGAGAAACTTAACATCAAAGTTGGGGATCACGATGTGGATGAAGTAAGGAATTCTGCTTCCTAGGCAGCAAAATAACCCATGAACGACGGAGCAAGGAGGACATAACAAGCAGACTAACACAATCTAAAAGGCATTCCTGGGTAAGAGAAGTCTACTAGTATCAAACATAGACCTTAATCTGAGGAAGAAATTTCTGAGAATGGAGCACAGCATTGTACTTTAATGAAACATGGACTGCAGGAAAACCGGAACAGTACAGAAGTGAAGAATCTGAGATGTGGTGCTACAGGAGAATGTTGAAAATTAGGTAGACTGGTAAGGTAAGGAATGAGGAAGCTCGCCGCGGAATCGCCATGTAAAGGAATATATGGAAAATACTGACAACAAGAAGGGACATCATGATAATGAACGTGTTAAGCCGTCAGAGAATAGTTTTTATGGTACTAGAGCGAGCTGTGGATGGTAAAAAGTGTAGAGGAAGGCAGAGATTGGAATACATCCTGCAAGTGCTGCTCTGAGATGGAGAGGTTGGTACAGGAGAGGAATTTGTGGCGGGTAGCATCAGAGGAGTCAGCAGACCGATGACTCAAAAGAAGAAAAAGAGGTAGAAGAACCACAATCTGCAGACGCACTTTCACAATCATAATTCAATGTGAAATACTGATAATGATGAGTTAGCACATCGCTTTTATATTTTGCAAGTTTTTATGTTGTTAAAATTGTGCGAATTTATTGCTGTTATAGTTTTTAAATCCCTTGCATGAAAATATAATTGTCAAATTTTCGACGAATGCTTTTCTAGTGATATATGTCTCTGAACTGCAGTTTCTTGAAAGTAATGCTGAAACTGTGTACATTATTATCATACAACCATTTGTAGCACATTTATTGGGGTTTGAAGCAAATTAGATTTTTTGTTTTTCTTTGGGGGAGAGGGGGTTGGCGGACACGGTTAACACGTTAACCGCGCCGACAGTCTCATGTTTGGGCATCATCAGTCCTCTAGGTCTGACAGCGTTTGGACAACATCAGCGCGTGGGAACCGTGGTATGAAAGTTAAAAAACAAATGACATTTCAGTGAAGTTTATCAAAACGTTCAATACAAAGACGGGGTTTAGAATCGAACATATTACAAAAAGTAACCGTCTATTTTTGTGTTTGTCTTGTAACATTCAGAACAATATCTACGTACTTTATACGAATTTCCTTCCCTTGTTTCCGACAGGCACGTCCACAACAGCGGCGATCAGAAAAGATCGAATGCTAACTTTCGATACCATTTTCTTGTCTTTCTTTTTGGACTGCTCCATGCACTCGTCTGATCGGAAAGGTCATAGCAGTTTTTCGCTTATTAGTCTCACTTTTGATTTTTGACAATTCCCTCTCTTTGTTGTCTCATTTTCTCGAATGTTTTGTGGAAATGGCCAAAACGACTCTTTTTCCTTTCTATTTCAAGACTGATATCTTTTGCAATCATTTTCTCTTGTTTCAGTTTCGTCGTTACATTTGGGCATTTCTTTACGATTTAGTTGAAGGGTAACTACTAAATGCATATTCTTTGTTACGGGTTTCCTTGCCAAATCTATATGGGTATGCTATTTATCGACACACAGTGTATGCCTTTCTCGAATACATCTTGATAAAAATTCATCACAACACTTGTTGATGTGGTATTTTCTTTATCGTGTATTTTGCCAGTGTATAGTCGAAAACTATAGCAGTATCCATAACCGCAGCACTATCTGAACGTTTTAATGCCATACTTCAGTCTCTCTTGCTTCAAATATGGCCTGACTATGCCGTGAGGTGATAGAAATCATGGTATAGCGATATTCACGTATACAAATGGTGATAGTATCGCATACACAGGGTGTAAAAGGGCAGTGCATTGCCGGAGCTGTCATCTGTATACAGCTGACTCATGTGAAAAGGTTTCCGAAGTGATTATGACCGAACGATGGGAATTAACAGACGTTGAAAACAGAATAATAGTTGGAGCTAGAAGTATGGGACATTCCGTTACTGAAATCGTTGGAGAATCCAATATTCCAAATTGTGGAGTGTCAAAAGGGTGCCTCTAATACCAGATTTCATGCATTACCCTTCACCACGGACAACGCAGTGGCCGACGGCCTTCACTTTACAACTGGTAGCGGCGGTGTTTGGTAGAGTGCCAGTGCCAACAGACAAGCAACATTGCGTGTAATAAGCACAAAAATGAATCTGGGACGTACGACAAACGAATCGCTTAAGACAGTGCAGCGAAATTTGTCGTTAAGAGGCTATGGCAGCAGACGCCGACACGAGTGTCTTTGCTAAAAGCACGACATCGCCTGCAGCGCCTCTCCTGAGCTCGACATCATATCTGTTGAACCAGACGACTGGAAAACCGTGGGTTGGTCAGATGGGTCGAGATTTCAGTTGGTAAGAACTGATCGTAGGATTCAAGTGTGACGCAGACCCCACGAAGCTATGGACCCCAGTTGCTAACAAGGAATTGTGCAAGCTGGTGGCGTCTCCATGATTCCATCTGTGTTTACATGGAATGGACTGGATTTTCTGGTTCAGCTGAACCGAACATTGACTGGAAATGATTATGTGCGGTTACTTGGAGATCATTTGAAGCCATTCACGGAGATCATGTTCCGAAACAATGATGCACCATGCTACCAGGCTGCAACTGTTCGCAATTTGTTTGAAGAACAGTCTGGATAATCCTAATGAATGATTTGGCCACCCAGATAGTGCGACATTACTCCCATCGAACATTTATGGGACATAATCGAGAGCTCCAGTTCATGCACGAAAAGGTCCATAAAAATTTTAGACTTTGTTATACGTTTATACGTTTTTCACTCACTTTGTCAACCTCGGCACTCGTAAAAAGAACATCGTTTAGCAGGTCGCCTCGAGGATAAAACTACACACTTTGATCACGTATTAAATCATCAGACGAATTCTCAATTCGGATAAAGGCAATCACAGTACAGAGCTACTATGTGCAACAAAGCTTTTTGAAAATAATCGTTGTGAAACCGTTTCCTCCTTACATAACTATTGTTTTTTCTAACTGGTCGTCTCTTGGAGGTTGTCTTCTTACCAGAGCACGTTCGTTTACACTCCAACTCATCAACCGTCATGAGCTGTGGTTACATTTTGTTTACTTACCCCCTGCCTGGTAGGTGGTAAGTACCGCTTGGCCGTCGGATGGGTTGCGGACCGGCAGGCGCACCATTACGCCTCCTAAACTTTCAGAACACGTCAAGTGGTCGCCGGCACGCTGGACTCCCGTCTCAACGAAAAGCCCAGTAAAATCAACTTCGCGCACCACGTGTTAATAAACTGTGGCTCCCCTTCCCCTTCTCTCTCTCTGCCGCTAACCGAACCCTGATCCGAATATACGGCAGAGTAAGATTCACTGAAAAGAGGAAAGACAGTTGATGATTTCTGTGTTATATTCGAGAAAACTCTTCTGGTACCACCTATGAGGCAGCCACTGCCAATATTAGGTGTTCGTGTAATCTCGAAGCGTAATAAGGTTTCATGACTGTGATGTGAGCATCTCGTGGTCTTGGTGTTAGCGTTTCGGCGTCTACATTAAGGGGTCCCGAGTTCGATCCCCTAATGTGTCAGAGATTTTATTCGCTCGGTTACTGAGTATTTGTGGTGTCCTAATCATTTAATCTCCTCTTCATCAAAATTGCATTTCACAGAAGTGGCGTCAAATAAAAAGAGATGCACTGGACGGGCAAACAAGTTTAGACGGAGCCTCCTGGCTATCAATGCTTTACGATCATTTCATTTATCACTAGAGTAATGCAAATAGCAACATAAGTAGGCCCTACACTGCAGATGTCGGACAAGTTTTCGACTTTATTGAGATTCACGTTCACATACACTAGGCTTTCAATAAACTTATCTGGGACGTATGTGTCCAGAATTAAATAAAAAATAATCCTCATCCCCCCGTTATGACCACGATTTTCGATTTTCGGAGGGGAGGGGGGGGGGGGAGTTGGGCTGAGTTTCCCTTGTTTGTTCACAATATGCTGGAACTGGAAAATCCTCTCTCAAATATTCCGAATTGGGACTCCCTCTGTCCCGCTGACAGCTTGCTTCTACTTGGCTGACAAGCCCCTCACTCTCCATGGGTCATTATTTGAACTGCTAGCACTGTCTAGATAATGAAGCGTGCAACTGAAAAAGTTAAAAATGTACAGCTTCTTAAATCTACTAACAAAATTCTCGTAGCGTTTTATCCACTGGGGCACGAATTTCTGCTGATCGTTGTCTGCCAATGTTATGTTTGATTGCTGATGTCATTCTTCGTCCTCGCCTCATGCGGGCAGCTGAGAAGCTGCAGCGACATACAACATTCGCTTTCCGGCCAATATATCAGAAACAAACCCAAATTTTCGATATGTAGGTAAAACATAAGCTTTTAAAATTTTAAAATAAGCACGATTATGAGTTTATAATGTAATGTACTGAAAGGATTCTACTTTATGGTTTGATTTAAAGAGATACTGTTATTTTAATGTAGTTCGCGAAAATTAAACATGACAGTAATTGACGACACTTTTGATTTTGTGCGAATAACTGCCTACTGGATGTGAGTAATCGAAGTAAGACAAGTCTGAAGGTAAAGCAACAGGAATGCAAAGAAATTCCGTCCGTAACTCAGAAGGGAAAGAAACGATAGGGTAGGTAGATATCAGATTGGTTTAATGCCTTCCAATGGAAGCGTGTGAGTCGCTAAGGATGTCATGTGCGTTTAATTATTTCTGTTTGTTTGGGGGTGTGAGGGGGAGCGTTCCATAGGCTCATAGCAGATTACCGGCATTGCAGGTGGCAAGAGAGTCTGCGGGGTTTTGAGAAGTAAATTTACTTATAGTGCCTAAAGGAAGCCAGTTTTCGGTGTAGATTGTTTATTACTAATGAAATAAATACTTCATTACGAACCTACGTCACAATATAAACTGTTATGCTTACAGCGTGATGTATTCCACACATCTGCGTGACCGCTACGGTCGCAGGTTCGAATCCTGCCTGGGGCATGGATGTGTGTGATGTCCTTAGGTTAGTTAGGTTTAAGTAGTTCTAAGTTCTAGGGGACTCATGACCTCACAAGTTACGTCCCATAGTGCTCAGAGCCATTTGAACCATTTTTTTCCACACATCAGTGTGAGTGGGAAGGGGGGGCGAGGAACATGTTACGGCGTCCCTAGTAAGAGTTTCGCACACATATGAGCATAACCACAACAGGTGTGAAGTTCATATGTAAAATGGAAAAAGAAGTGTAACTCTAATGCGAATTCTGTCACTGTGTCAGAGTACACAATACAATTGAAATACGCTACCACAATTATTGACGGGGGATGTAGTTTGATAATGTCCAAGGGGGTGAAATCATCACATCTCTAAATAATGGAATAGTGTTTATTTCAAAATTACAGAAGTGCCTAAGCAGAAATATGATTTCCTTTAAGAAATTTGCAGTGGTCTTGATCCCATACGTAAGAAAGACTATCACTTAATGCACAAGGTTTTTAAGTGGAGCTAGTGCATGGAAGAGGCTGATAAATTATATGTGATGGGGAAACTAAATAGGTGCAGAAAGTAATTCGTAGTTCGAATCGTAAAAACATGCTACAGTAAGGAAGGGCGGATAACGATTTACGAGATGTACCAGGTGGAGGAGAAGACAGATGTCTGCATAGAATGGGGAAGTGAAACAAGCATGATCGTTTTCTAGAAACGCGTGTAATACGCTTCATTAATCGTTTATTTCTATCATTGGCCTTTATGGCATTGACAAGAAAACGAGAAAAATATTCAACATTATCACTGATTCTGATAAAAAATAGGGATGAACCAGTTCATCTTCCCAACACATACACTTTCTGAAACACACCAAAAATTTTACATGCTATCGTGAGTTCTACTATTCTTATAAAAATATCTTCCTACATCCTATATTGTATTGTATTAAACCGGGAACATAGAAACGACGGAGAGGCTTCGTCCCGCCGTAGCCCTCAGCGGTTCCCTACCCCACAAGGGGCCACAGCAGTCCACCCACTTCATCGCCGCCCCACACCGAACCCAGGGTTATTGTGCGGTTCCGCCCCCAGTGGACCCCCCGGGAATGTGTCATACCAGACGATTGTAATCCCAAATGTTTGCGTGGTAGAGTAATTACGGTGTACGCGTATGTGGAAATGGTGTTTGCGCAGCAACCGCCGACACAGTGTGACTGAGGCGGAATAAGTGTAACCAGCCCGCAACCGCAGAGGTAGATGGGAAACCGCCTTAAAAATCATCCACAGGCAGGCCGGCACACCGGACCTCGACACTAATCCGCCGGGCGGATTCGTGCTGGGGACCGGCACGCCTTCCCGCTCGGGAAGCAGCGCGTTAGACCGCTCGGCTAGCCGGGCGGGCTTACACCTTTAACGTCATGTACTATTGTAAAACATTAATCCGGCTGAGGAAAACAGTGAGAACTGAATTTGCGCTAAGAAATATTACCAAAAATAAACAAATTTTCTGGAGATAAGAAACTAAATCGTTAGATATCGCCTCGTTCTCAGTTGTACTTGAAACGTTCCACTGAGATTCCAGCAGTTTATCTTGCAGCCTAGCAACAACAAGACTCATACTACACTAAGTTTATGTGATTATAAAAACTTCAGTTCACGATTTCCATTCCACCCTGCTGCGCAAACTACCCACTGCAGTCCCTTGTCAACATGTCTCGCTGTTCCTCTTCGCCCACCCTGCCATAAACAACCCCAAATCCAAAAATACCATCCGACTCATACTGATGAGACCACGGACTCAGATCTTGAACCAGAAGTTGAGGAGGTAGAGTCGTAACTTAGCTCCAATCTTGAATTCTACATTCAGAAAGCTATCTATACCGCCAATTTTGGATCCACGGTCCTTGTCTGTCTATTACATCAATATTGATGTCAACCCTATTTGTCTCGGCACATACCGTGTACTAGCTTCCCAATCTGAAGCATACTGTAGACAAAAAAATACTTTATAAACAACGACAATCTAACCAGGGAATGCAAAAAATCTGTAACGCTCCTGCTTCCTACATACACTGCCTGGAAACAAAATTGCAACACCAAGAAGGAGCTGTGAGACATAAACGAAAGTTGGTAGGCTTGTGTTTCTACATATGAAAGATGATGTTTGTTCCGATTTCGCTCCAGTCCCATAATAGTGGCGCTAGTAGTGCCACAATGAGGATGCAAAAGAGGCTTTCTTTAAATACACGCTATAAAGGTCGTGGGCAATAATTACCTTTGAGATTTGACGTGGTGAGTTGATATTAGTCAAGAATGTCTTTAAGACAACAAAGACAACATTATCAATACCTCACTGAGTTTGAACGACGTCGAGCAATAGGGCTACGAGAAGCTGAATGTTGCTTGGCAGGAACGTGGCCACTGTACATGACTGCCGGTCACGGTGGTCAGCGGGGTCAAGAGAATGTACGATCGCAAGAAGACCGAGCTCCGGACGGCCATATGGCACTACCGAGTGGGAAGATTACTGTGTTCGGCGTATGGCTCTAGAACATCGTACTGAATCTGCAACAGCAATTTGAGCAGCAGTTGGCACGACACTGACGCTATGAACTGTTACAAATCAGTTACTTCAACGAAAAGTCCGTGACAGACGCCCTGTAGAGCGTACATTCCACTGACCCCCAACCACCGCCATCTGTGACTTCAGTAGTGTCAAGCGTGAGCTCGTTTGAGGGCAGGCTGGAGGTCTGTTGTGTTTTCCGATGAAAGCTGGTTCTATCTCGGTGCCAGTGATGGCCGTGCGTCATTAGAAAAAGGCCAGCAACCAACCTGTCTGCGGGCTGGACACACTGGACTACACCTGGAGATATGGCCTGGAGTGCGATTTCGTATGACAGCAAGAGCACTCTCGTGATTATTCCACTCACTCTGACTGCAAATTTGTGCGCTAATCTAGTGATTCGACCTGTTGTGCTACCATTCGTGAATAGCATTGCAAGGGGTCCAATAGGATAACGCTCCCCCACATACTGCTGTTGCAACCCTACATGCTCTATGGAATAATCGATCACCAGATCTGTCTCCAATAGAATACATATGGCACATCATCGGATGACAACTCCAGCGTCATCTACAAACAACATTATTACAATTACAATTTTTCATCATTTACAATGATAATTAGTTTGTCAAATTAATTTAAATGTGAAAACGTAATCAAATTTTAAACCAATTTTTATCTAAAGGAGAAATCTTTTCTATGATAAGTTAGATAAATTTAATCCCTTTGACAATTAATACATCCTAATTTCTCTTACTTTATCATGAAGATCATTCCTCCCTATGTGGGTGGGCACTAACAAAATGTATGAAGTTCATACTGTTCCACCATCTTACGAAATTTTGTTAACATACTTCTTCTGTGGCCGGCCGGAGTGGCCGAGCGGTTCTAGGCGCTTCAGTCTGGAGCCGAGCGACCGCTACGGCCGCAGATTCGAAGCCTGCTTCTGGCATGGATGTGTGTGATGTCCTTAGCTTAGTTAGGTTTAAGTAGTTCTAAGTTCTAGGGGACTGATGACCTAAGATGTTAAGTCCCATAGTGCTCAGAGCGATACTTCTTCTGTAGGTAGATTATTATTCACAGTTTCGCCGTACAACGATTAGCGTAAGTTGAAATTCAAGACATGATCTCAAATATATATTCAAGTATATGCTCTTACCGCGTCTGGAACACCGTAATGTTACCTGGAGAGTATAGGTGTAGCTGCAGATGTACATGCAACGAAGTTACAGTATGTCGGTATGTTTGTTGAAAAGAGGTATCATTTACTTCAGTTGGTGAATCTAGATCTGTTATATTACCCCTAATTGTCTCTACTGCAAACCCAACAACTTCTTGAAACAGTGCCCCAAACAACATTCTTCAAACCGTTGGGATGCCTGCGGAGTATAAACCGTTTTATCTTTACTAACTTACAAAATCTCCATCTCACTGAAGGGCTTCATATTCTCAAACATGCCCATTTTATATTTCACCTAAGCGCATCCAGCATCTGCTCCCAGAACCACAAAGCGAAAGTGAGGTGGTGCAGTGGTTAGAACTCTAGACTCACTATCTGGAGGACTAGAGTTCTGCTCCTCATCCAGATAGAGATTTCCCGTGGTGTCTAAATCGCTCAGTTTGTACATACCGGGCTAATTCCTTCTAAAACGACATGACTGCTCTCCTTGCCCGTCTTCCCCAACTCAAGCCTGTTCGTTTTCTCTAATGACTTCGTCGTTGACGAAACGTTAAATCTGAATGTTCCTTACTTCCCAGAACCACTGAGATCGCATTTCTTGCCCCTTGATACCCTTCTATAACACCAAACCTACTCCTTTCTGCCATGTCGAGTGAGGTGGTGTAATGCTTTACACAATGGATACGTATTCGGGAGGGTCGCGGTTCAAACCCCCGCTCTGCCATCCAGATTTAGGTTTTCAATAACTTCAACAAGTCGTTTAAGCTAAATGGCTAGATGGATCCTTGGAAAGGACATGGCCAATTTCTCTCCACATCCTTGCTCCACTCTGACCTTAAACTCTGTTGCTAAAAACTTCGTCGACAATGGAATTTTAAACTTTTACCTTCCACCCTTCCTTTCCCTGTTCTACACAGCAACAGCGATTCTACCATACGTACTCCTCTCCCACTGCAAGAAAAGAAAGATTCTGTTCCATTAGCTCAACGCTTGCAACACTCCCTGCCGATTTCCCTCGAACAATACACATCCCCTCAATAGCTCCCCATCTATAGCCCACTTTCACTTTCCTCCTCATCCAACTATGTACCCAAAGCTCAACACCAAGCCCGAGACGATCACCTCCAATAGAATCATAGTAGCTCGAACATCAAAATCCTTAGTAACACAACGACAGCAATTGGATCACCATTATACATGGTGCCCCCTTGAGACTCCCACATTTCAAAGGCTCAGGAAGAGAACTACAGTAGATATGATAATGAAATTGCACCACATACTTGAGCATCTCAAAGAATTTATTTAACAATCATTAATACATTTCTACATGTGAACCGTTTGTAGCACCAAGAACGTCGTTTCTCAATTCAGTTTCTTGCGTTATTCTTCGTAACATATTCTCTGTCATTGTTGCAATCGCATCAGTGATTCAACGTCTTAAAATAGGAATATTATCCATTTTGGTTGCATACATGCGGTCCTTCTCGAATCCTCACAAGAAGAAATTCAGTGGGGTAATATTGAGGGAACATGGAGCCATGTAATGGGTCCTCCGCGACCAATCTATCGATTGGCAAATTTCGTATCCAGGAACTTGCGAACAGCAGTTGAAAAATGCGGTGGAGCCCCATCTTCTTGAAAGATGATGCGTATATCTAAGGATATACAAACTAATCCAACATGTCCAGATACACTGACAAATCTACTGTGTTTTCTGCAAAGAGGAGTGGTCAAAAAATCCTTTCGTGGGTTGGCCCACAACAGACGTTCAGTTTAGGGCTGTCACGAACATGTTCAACTATCTTATGCACAGGCTGCGAGCCCCAAATCCGAACATTATGCCGATTAATCGTTCCCGATATCTGATAGGTTAGTTCATCTGAAAATAAGTGTATTTCTAGGAAGCTGTCAATCATGTCAGTACACTACAAGATATCCGTAACAAATTGTTATCGACATTGTTTGTCGTTCGGCATCAGATTCTGAAGAATTTGCGCTTTGTAAGCATACATATAAAGACACTAAAGTACTACACGATGCAGTGTTACTAGGAGCACATTAAGTTGCCTGCTGAATTGACTTACGTGAGCTTTTGTGAAACGCTTGTCTTATTTCCTACACTGTCTCTTGCGAAACATTACGACGCGCACCGCCAGGGCGTTTCAAAAAACTTCTAGTTGTAAAATATTTATGATATCATTCCTTAATTGTCTTCACGTCAGGTAAATCAAATCCACACCACCTACGATAATTTGTTTCCACAGTAACCGGCAGTTTTGTCTCTGCAAACGACATTACTGCTAGTCGACTCGCCATTTTCACTCCATTCGATCATGCTGCACTCCGGCGACAATACCTGGCACGTCTGATGCGGAAATTATAAATTCTTTGATAAGCTCTAGTACACTGTGAAATTTCATTATCATATCTACTGTAGTTTTTTTCCTGCGTCTTTGAACTGAGGGACGTTTGAAAGGGGTGTACTTCATTATCACCATATCAACAATACCTGTTTTAATGCATTAATATGGCTTTTTTCATCTTTCAGTTAGTTTTTTAACCTTTTTACTTCAAAATGCGTAATACCGAAGAGTAACCATAATGCTGCTGCCAGCATGGCTAGTCATGGAATGGTAGCAAACAAAGAAAGGGCGTCAACATTGATAGAAAGTAACCGAAGGTAGCGCCTGAGACCAGACACAATCGGCCGCTACCGACAAAGACTCGCTGCGATTAAAGTGCTGGTTACTGCAAGATAAACGTAACCAGATCATACTATGAAGTGGCGGTCTAGTACAATACAGCAGAATTCTGTACAGTTCTGTTCTGGTCCTTGTGTGTTTTCCATGAATGAGTTTTGAGGTCACAATCATACGTTGTGATTATAAAGGGCAGTTTTCGGACTACGTGTTTAATTAATTGAGAAGCCAGAAGTTGTATCTGATGTATGATGGCCAAGCAATGCAAAGAATCTTTAAATAAGTTTAGACCTCATAATACGCCAGCTCCCTCCTGGGGGAAAGAAAACTAATAAGCGAAAAAGTAACCGCTACTGCCAACAGGTCTTAGCTTACGTGATGGCATTAACATTACAAACTTCATTTAATGTTATAAATAATATTTTTCTAGGCGTACAGTTGTCGCGTAAATGGTGCTGACGTACAAATAACGTAATATTTGCTTTTGGTTACCTGAACATGTAAGATACACATGTATAATGACAATGCATAGTAACAGAAATTTTGCAAAACTGTATTTCAGTATAAATCCAAAAGTGTTCGAGGCAGTAATTTACATCTAAAATCACTTTGACCCAAAAGCTATTCTCTTTTCTTCCAAATACGTTCCCTGAAGGATCTACTTGTTCTGAAACAGGGAAAGACATTCAGTTACGTCAGTAAACGTAGCTTTGGAAACATGATTCCCCTGAAGTTTTTTGCAGCTGCATCAAAACAAACAAATGCAACATACTATTAAATCACTATACAGGATTCAAATAGCCCATCGGAAAATGGACTTCTTGAATTAATATAACTCGGCTGTCTGATGAAATTAATTTAGTCATTAAATTCTTGGATTTGACCTCAAAACATGTTGAAAATAAAAGCTTCATTCGCAACTGGAAACCATAAAGATATGAATTTACATTTTTGATTTTCCTTCACTATATCTGCACGGCCCAATTGCATTTATGTGGCCACTTGTCAACTGCCTGAATAACCACCTTTGGCAGCGCGAATGTACAGTAAGAGAGTCAGAGAGGTTATGGAAGGTATCGGAAGGGGTGTAGAGCCATACCGACTGCAGTGTCGGTGCCAGCTGTGCTAGGTTTCTCGGTTGAAGACCCGTGGCGGGAACAGCCCGATCGAGGTGGTCCAACAGGTTCTCGATTGGGTTTAAGTGCGTGGCGTTTGTTGGCCAGGGCAGGCCGGCAAACTCATCCTGGTGCTCTTCGAGTCACACACGGACACCACGAGCTGTGGGACACCTTGCTATCACGCCGAGGAAAAAACAAACTGCATGTAGGTGTGAACATGGTCGCCAAAGATAGATGCATACCTGTGTTGATAAATTGTGCAGTCCAGAATCATAAGATCACCCAAGGAATGCCACGAAAACGTTCCCCAGGCTATAACACCCCTTCCTCCGGACTGGACTCTTCCGGAGATTGTTGCAGGGACACACAAGCCAACTACAATCAGTCCGATGGATTCGTATAAAACGGTCACCTGTCGCCACTCAGTGGACGTACAGTTTCGGTACTGACGTGCAATTTCCTGCCTCTGTCGCCGATGAACAGCAGTCATCATGGCTACATAAACCAGATACCTTTAGCGGAGGCCCATGCGTAGCAACATTCGCTGAACGGCTGTTGAGGAGACGCTGTTCATAGCCCCTTGGTTCACCTGGGTGGTCGGTTACACGTCTGTTCGTCCGTATGCGTCTCTACAGCCACCATCAACCAGTGTCATCCATGGCCTGTGGTGCAGCACACTTCCCTCGACCCCCGTTTTAGATACGGCAGTTTTGCCATCCACAGCATACTTTAACCAAGGCGGCAAACAAACAGTTTAAGAACTTAGCCGTTACGGAAATCCTTCCACCCTCGGCCTGAAAACCAATGATGATGACTTTTTGGACGTCAGATAAATCACTGCGTTTCTGCATTATGACAATGACTGCACTGAGTTCCTCTTTCCCCTGTTCCTCGCCCTCTCTACACCCCCCCCCCCCCCCCATCGCTAGTGCTGCCACCTACCTCTACATCTACATTTATACTCCGCAAGCCACCCAACGGTGTGTGGCGGAGGGCACTTTACGTGCCACTGTCATTACCTCCCTTCCTGTTGCAGTCGCGTATGGTTCGCGGGAATAACGACTGCTGGAAAGCCTCCGTGAGCGCTCGAATTTATCTAATTTTGCATTCATGATCTCCTCGGGAGGTATAAGTAGGGAGAAGCAATATATTCGATACCTCATCCAGAAACGCACCCTCTCGAAACCTGGACAGCAAGCTACACCGCGATGCAGAGCGCCTTTCTTGCAGAGTCTGCCACTTGAGTTTGCTAAACATCTCCGTAACGCTATCACGCTTACCAAATAACCCTGTGCCGAAACGCACCGCTCTTCTTCTCCTCCGTCAATCCGACCTCGTACGGATCCCACACTGATGAGCAATACTCAAGTATAGGTCGAACAAGTGTTTTGTAAGCCACCTCCTTTGGTGATGGACTACATTTTCTAAGGACTCTCCCAATGAATCTCAACCTGGCACCCGCCTTACCAACAGTTAATTTTATATGATCATTCCACTTCAAATCGTTCCATACGCATACTCCCAGATATTTTACAGAAGCAACTGCTACCAGTGTTTGTACCGCTATCATATAATCATACAATAAAGGATCCTTCTTTCTATGTATTCGCAATACATTACATTTATCTATGTTAAGGGTCAGTTGCCACTCCCTGCACCACGTGCCTAACCGCTGCAGATCTTCCTGCATTTCACTGCAATTTTATAATGCTGCAACTTCTCTGTATACTACAGCATCATCTGCGAAAAGCCGCATGGAACTTCCGACACTCTCTACTAGGTCATTTATATATACATTGTAAAAAGCAATGATCCCGTAACACTCCCCTGTGGCACGCCAGAGGTTACTTTAACGTCTGTAGACGTCTCTCCATTGAGAACAACATGCTGTGTTCTGTTTGCTAAAAACTCTTCAATCCAGCCACACAGCTGGTCTGATATTCCGTAGACTCTTACTTTCTTTATCAGGCGACAGTGCGGAACTGTATCGAACGCCTTCCGGAAGTCAAGGAAAATCTGGGAGCCTGTATCTAATATTTTCTGGGTCTCATGAACAAATAAAGCGAGTTTCCGGAATCCATGTTGATTCCTACAGAGTAGATTCTGGGTTTCCAGAAATGTCATGATACGCGACCAAAAAACATGTTCTAAAATTCTACAACAGATCGATGTCAGAGATCTATAGTTTTGCGCATCTGCTCGACGACCCTTCTTGAAAACTGGGACTACCTGTGCTCTGTTGAGTGATTTCAGTTGCTTTCTATTCCTTGGACACTTGTTTTGATGTCAGCCATTTTTTCGTTCGTGCACTCTGTGAGTGGTTATTGCACGTTGACATCGTTCATAGGCGGTGTTGAGATTAATATGACTGGACCATGTATTAATGACTACAGACTTCATTTCCACCTGTTCTGAAGTATATAAGACCAGCTACTTAATTCGCTACCTACGGAAGATGTAAATAACAAAACAGCTGTTGAATGTCTAATTATTTATAATAAAATTGTGTGAGTCTCGATACCTTCCGATTCTTCCGACCGGGCCAGTGTCAGGGAAGAAGGGTCCTCTGTAACGTACCGAAGCGCTGATGCTGCGGTGTCAGCGCTGATGGTGTGGAGTTAAAGAGGCGACCAATCAGCTCGGCCATTTTAATCATATGAGGTTTATCTATAGCGGGCTTGGAAGACTACTCGCTCTCTCTGTTACTGGTCCCGGTCTGTGAAGGACCAATCTAAACTGAAGACACTGAAGTTTCCCATTGTGCCCCCGCCTATTTGATTACGTATATTCCTATCTGAATGAACTGCTCGTGTGTAAAATACGTACTTATTGTCTGTAGCCCTAAATCTTCCTCTCATCCTCACTTCAACAGCCTAGCTTGGACATTCTGTGTAAAGCTAAACCTATCTTACTGTAATGGTTCTGGTCACATTCCATCCTGAGACTCCACCATTCCGTGGAAGTACTCTAACGAGCCCACTCTATTATTCTTCACATCACACAAAACAATTAATGTCTATAACATACACAGCTGTATTAATTTTTATAGGTAAACTGCAACAAATCAATATCGCATCCAACGTTCTGATGATCATTTGTGACTTAATATTACCATATCGCTTACATCGATAACCGATAACGAAATATCATTACTGTGATCGAGACTTAGTCACCGGCAGAGATGGCTACAGGTCCGAACAAAATATGATAATTTCACGCAATGGCATCAGATGGGAAGCACGAAGACCATAAATAAACAAATGTCCTTAGACACTGATCGCCAGCAGCTCTTGGCAGCTGCATTATTCATGACACTGACGATGAGTGCCGCCAGAGAGCACTTAGCGAATAAATGCATTACTGTCACTTGCTGACGCCAAGCGCTACTAACCACATTAGAAGCGGATACATTAATCTTCCTAGTCGCTCCTAGTTCGCTGAACAGTCAAAAGCTCTTGCGGCAGGCACGTGAACCTCTTACATGCGAAAGGTGTATCATAATCCTGTGACAAGAACAGTCCAACTGACGTATCGCCTAAGGTATTAATGTGAAACGTATTATTCCTGTTGAAACGTCCTCTTTGAACAATTGTACATGACTGTGCTTAAACTGACACACAATATTTTTTTTAGCGCAACGCAATCTGACTTTCAAAAATCTTTACAAAAGAATGGCCCTGACTAACATTAACCTATACCTTTCACAAATCACTTACCTGACCAAAAATCTTCGTTACTCGAACTACTGCAATACAGCGAGCGCCACTACTGCCAGCTAAATAAAAGATTCAAACTACTGAAGGCACTAACTACTAATAGGCATAGTTAGCAAATGAAAGATTTTGATAGAGAACAGACAATGTATTTACCTCAATAGTGTTCAAAAGTCATAATGTACATAGCAGTTCATGACATCCAGTCTTACAAATTTCAAAACTCCTCCATCTCTCTCCCCACATCCACCACTGCTGGCGGCTCACCTCCAACTGCGCAACGCTACGCGCTGTTCACATCCAGCTGCCCAACACTACAATGGCAGACAACAATGCAAACTAGCCACAGACTGCACACAGCACAGCCAGTGATTTTCATACAGAGCGCTACGTAACGTTGCCAATAAGAAAACATAAACAGCCTACTTACACTGTTGTCTGACGAAATCTGCTTGAGAGCCTTGCACTTGAGAGCAGTGTTTCTCTAATTGTAATGAAACATAAGCGAAGACTGTAACTGTATAAAAGTGCTGATCTTAACAGAATAAAATTAATTGCGTCATTTTCACTTACATATTTATATCTGTTTGTATATAGAGGATATCACATGTTTCACAGACAAATTCTCCGCTTTACAGGCTGCATTTTGCAAACCAATCTTCCACTGTTCCACCTTAGTAGGCTACACTGATACTCTAGAGCAATTTTTGATAATTATTTACTTATTCCCTGCTTGCAGTTTCTGTTTTTGCGTCCGTCTTACCTCTTCATATGCAATTTAATTCCAGCTTCACTTACCTACCGCATACATTGCTGGCCAATAAAACTACAACACCGTGAAAGCAGTAGGGAACAAACGCTAAATTATGATGAATTATACTATGTGCTCGTATACACAAACGATTGGCATAGCAGCACAACTACATACTCAGAGCCTGCAGCAGTAGCGCCATCTGCATTCTGTATGTAACGAAAAATTACGGAGCAGATTTCTGATTCAGATATCCCGGGTGAATGTTTGTTTGTGAGAAGATTAAGTGAGAAAGACAATCGTCTTTCAGCGCATGTCCAAATCAAACAGTGTCAGGGCTGTGGCCAATTGTTCAGCAGTATAGTTGCTTGTGTTGGTAAGAATCCCATGTCTGTCCTGCGAATATGGAATCGATAAGTTTAGGAGGGCCATACTCAACGCCATGTATGACTTCAATGGTCCAGCGGCGGCCAGTTATCATGTGACAATGTGCTGCAGAACACTGTAAATATCACACTGAAATTATGCAATTCTCTTCGAATGCGAACCGAGAATCGTACTAAAATCACGCCGTTTCTCTTCGAATGCATAATGGCACACAAATAAAAATGACAAATTTTGCAGTACTCCCATCACAATAACTAGAAACTACTGTCGAGTGCTGAAAAGAGGTCAGCCATGCTATGATCAACTCCGAAAATGGATGTAGTTATCTGTTTTCCTCTGTGCATGCTCTGATGTGACGTCGTTTCTTCCGGTACTACTAGTGCTACGTTGCTCACAGCACCAGCACACTATTTTTCTTTGAAAGTACTTCTAACGCATTGTGCAAGAGTAGAGTAAGAGAGATTCTTGAGGAGCAGTTGTAACTGTTATGTACAAGCAGCACGCCCGGAGGATCGGCAACCCTTCGGACGTGCAGGCATCGCATACCTACATACCTCCAATGCGTCGCCTCTCAGAATTCGGCCGCCGGCGACAGTCATCGAAACCGGTACACAGCGCGGCAAACGTCACCAGAACTCTTCCTCGCTCGGAACCTACTTGCCCCCGATGATTCACGTGTGCGGAAATGGATCCACAAGGGTAACTCCGCGCTCCTACTATTTACAGCGGCGCATTTCCACTCGTCAGCAGTTCTCCACCAACGTTCTGAACCAGCTCATGTGCCGGCTTATCCTAGCTCTGCAGAGCCCAGTAGGAGTCATCACAGTGGGACTTTGGTCCTCTCCAACATTGCCTGCGAGAAGAGTCTTCAGCTGAATTCACTCTACTTCCCTCCCGCGGTAAACGTCATTGGATTAGTCTCTACGTCCCGTCATCTTCATTCACTTTGTTGTTTTACAGATGCACGCATGATAGAAGACTTAGAGAGCTTTTTGAGAAAAAGTTTTTGTTTTGTCAGTGTTCTGTTTCGTTAATAAACCTTTCTCTTGTTAATATGGAATGCGTTGTCTCTTAAGCATCTCACTATGTTTGATACAGCAGTACCAGCACGTGTTCAAGTGGTCAAGGACATTGACTGGCCATTCGCCAGATGAGGTTCGAGTCCTGCTGCTCCTTTTTTTCTCATTTCACTTTATTACTCGCTATATTAAACGTTTAATTATGAATATATATATATATATATATATATATATATATATATATATATATATATATAAAACTAATACATAATTTATTTTCAGTTACTACACTTCTTAAGTCATAAGGTCATCACACTGTAGCACATTGGTAAAATTTAGCACAGGTCACCATTGCAATGGTCTTATGCTACTAGCAGCCGAGAAAAATGCATATTGTCCATTCGTTCATGCAGGACCCTACAGCCATGTCGCAATCCTGGAATGAGGAAAAGGGTTAGTTTGCAGTTTGACAAGTACCCACATGGACAGTGCGCCATAGCTGCGAAGAGAGGACCGCTGTCAGTGGTACATACATACAGAAAACTGGACACAAGAGTGGTACCGCGTTGTCTTTAAGACGACTCTTATTTATGCGTACAGCATCACCATCCATATATCCATATATGGGAGTTCGAGGAGATCAGCCGCTATCAAACTGTATTTGTCATTGTCATACAGCCCCCCCCCCCCCCCCCCGACCACCCCGGTGTGCCATTGTAAACAAAACATGATCATCTCTGGTTCATATATTAGAAAGCATACCTTAGATTCATAATGTGTTAAGGCCAGGGTCTGTGCTCCATGGCGCTATCTTTCAACAAGACAGAGTAAGGCCTCCCGTTATCAGTGCTGATCTGACCTACCTCGGTACCCACGGTGCCGGACTGTTGGCGTGGTCAGTGCGTTCTCCAGATCGCTCATCCAGTGGAGACACGTGGTGACGGGTCGCCAGTAGACTGGCGCGCCACCACTCACCAGCAGCTGCTACTGATGAGCTTTGGCACCCAGAGTAAGCAGCATCCAAGCCCACTTCAATCTGCTGCACAGCATGGATAACTACTGTTGTCAGAGGTGACAGCTGTGTATATTGAATTTCACTATGTCGCCTGTTACGTTTAATCATTAGTTTTCCTACTAAAGTATATATACGTGATAAGTAAACTCGCTGTTTGCTTTCCTACCTGTTGCTGCAATTTTGAAAGCCAGTAATGTATATAGCAGTAAAGCCTTCACTAATCACTTTCTGCAGAAAAGTGTACATTCGAAACGAAAGATCAAATTATAATTATTAGTTTCTCCCCATATGAACCTGCTGATAACAAATTGCTGTTTAATTAATGAAATGCCCCCCCCCCTCCTCCCTCCCAGTTGCTTTTTTAGAGCTTTATTAAGTTGACACGACCGGTTTCGGCCTTTGTATCAGGTCATTATCAAGTGTATCTGAAACTGCCAAATGTTAACACATAGCGTGATGGACATAGATTTTCTGTTTTTATAATAGTAGAAGAGAGACGATGCTTACACAAAGTGATTTTTTCCACCGTGAACAAACTCTAGGGATTGATCGATGAGATGATACGGAACAAAAAAGTCTAATGAACTTATGAACTCAGGTGCATGGTTTCCATGCTAGGGACCATTGTTTATTCAATCATACTTTGTTACGGAGACTGCGGTCTAATACGCGCTATACCGTGATTTCACAGGTACAGTATGGATGGTTTCCTCCTAGATGGTGGTACTGTTCCTCATACGCCATGCCCCAGCATCCTCTCCTGCCATAGTAATTGGTAGTGTTGTCTTCGATTCGTTCTCTTTCTGATTGACCGTGTAGTAGATTTGGTGGCGGTGGTGGTTAGTGTTTAACGTCCCGTCGACAACGAGGTCATTAGAGACGGAGCGCAAGCTCGGGTTAGGGAAGGATTGGGAAGGAAATCGGCCGTGCCCTTTCAAAGGAACCATCCCGGCATTTGCCTGAAACGATTTAGGGAAATCACGGAAAACCTAAATCAGGATGGCTGGAGACGTGATTGAACCGTCGTCCTCCAGAATGCGAGTCCAGTGTGCTAACCACTGCGCCACCTCGCTCGGTTAGTAGATGTGATACAGCGTTGTACGCAATAGTTCCATATTCGAATCCAGAGCTTGCCAACGTGGTGTTTACTTACGGAAAGGCAAATGGCAACGGGCGGCGGGCATCAAGGTTGTATTATGAGATCTATTTTCGCCAAAACCAACCACAGCATTAAGTGTTTGCAACAGTTTTTCGCCGTTTATCAGAGACAGAGTCGTTTCAGGAACCAGGAAATCATAAAGGACGTACCCGAAATGTTCGGCCACCATACTCGGAAGAAAATGTGATTAACATTGTGTAAGGCGACCGCCGTGTCAGCACCAGGCAGTTGGCCCGCCAGTACAGGGTAAGCCAGGCGACCTTGTTGAACATTCTCCATGACAACTGTTACTATACTTATTACTCACAGCGTGTGCAGGGGTTACTAGCGATAGACTTTCCATGTCAGGAGCAGTTTTATCACTGGTTTCTTCATCAGGCAACCACGATTCCGGGATTTGACCACCTTTATGCGGAAAGGTATCTTCAGCTTTCATAATAATCATATGTGAAATAGATTGTAGAGCCCCCACGGTATGGTGACAGTGAATCATCAGTATCAGTGCAGCCGGAGTGTGTGGTTCAAAATTTCTCTGAGCACTATGGGACTTAATATCTGAGGTCATAAGTCCCCTAGACTTAGAACTACTCAAACCTAACTAACCTAAGGACAGCACACACGTCCATGCCCTGGGCGGGATTCGAACCTGCGACCTTAGCAGCAGCGCGGTTCCGGACTGAAGCGCGTAGAACCGCTCGGCCACAACGGCCGGCGGAATGTGTGGGCCAGGATGATTGGCGACCGTATTTTGGGACCAGTCTTCCTGCCACGTCGCCTTAACGGTCGGAACTATCGACGTTTCTTGCTGTTGACTTTGCTACTCCTGCAGGAAGAAGTTCCATTGATGATTCGAAGGGTTATCTGGCTCCTATATGATTGTACTCCAGCCCACATCGCCGTTAAAGACCGGACGCATCTCAGTTGTGTCTTGCCTGGTCAATGGATCGGACTAGGGGGTCCAGTTGTATGGCGTGCTCGTTCACTGGATCTGAACCCGTATGATTTCTGGTTATAGGGCCGCCTCAAAAGCATCGTGTATGCAGAGCCCATTCCAGATGTGAAGCCACTGGAGCAGCACTGATTTATACACCCATGCTAAGGCATCACTGAGTGGCGACAGGTGGCTTTTCAGATTAATCACTTTTTATGCTCCATTGTATAGGTGACCGTTGGCTTGTATGGCGTCAAACGACTTAAAGCAAACATCCTGTAACAATCGTAGGAAGGATCCCGGGCGAAGACATTCCTTCTTCATTCTTCCTTCTTCATTCTGGAAATCACAATGGATCAACACAAGTATCCCTCTATTCTTGGGGACAATCTCCAGCCCCACACCAAGCGAGGTGGCGCCATACTTAGCACACTGGACTCGCACTCGGGAGGACGATGGTTCATCCTGATTTAGGTTTTCCGTGATTTAATATATAAGAAACTGTTAGCCTCGATTGCGGCAAAGAAACCAACCTTTACCTAGGTTTCAGCCCAAGTAATTGAGCCTTCTTCAGAAGATATACCTGATACTATAATATGTCTACGAGGGCATGGTCTAGAAATAAAACTAAAACAGCCTGAATAGGCATAGTTACATTTTAAAAATGCGGTACATAGGTACTAAATCACCACCAAGACTTCACTGAAGCTCCAGCGAGCGCCTTGTCTCTATGAACGCCACGTGGTGGGCCTCAGGACCACCTTGATTGGGCCGTTCGCGCCATGGACCATCAGTCTAGTGCAGTCTAGTGCAGCTGTCCACAGCACTGAAGTCGGCATGGCTTCACATCCCCATTGGTACCTTCCTGAACCTCACTGACACACTTCCTGCGCGTCTCGCAGTGGCGCACACAGCGAAAGATGGTTCTTCATGTGCCTGACTGCTTTCACATTGATGTGACAGGAAAGTTATTCTTTTTTTTAGGCTACTCTATGTACTCATTAAGATCATTCTTGGCTCAGAAAAGGGCGGTCTGCCTCATCTGCACTGACAGTTGCCTAACTACATCTAGGTCGTTGACCCTGACAACATTCCATCATGGGATTCGTTGTTGACAACTACTGAGAGAGGACAAGTTACTCTCTCACCTATTTTTCGTGTACATTAAATTATTAAAGATTTTATTACAACCTGATGCAGATTGAGCGAAACTCTAGAAAGTTAATGGCCTGAGTATACATTGATGGAGCCTGGTAGGGCACTAAAAGCATGAGGCATTTTTATGGTTCTTAGCTTGTAGAAACGGCATGTTGGGAGTTGGAAGCAATTGGCGGCGAGCCCATCCCTCAGTAAATCTTGCCAGACAGGCCCACAGCTGTACAGGGCAGACATAGCAGTCCCTCATTGAGGCAGGTATCCAGCAGAACAATGCCACAATACCTGCATTGGCGCCAGCCGAAGCCTGGACTGGAGGCGACAGACTGAATGAACGCATCTACACAGTGGAGCCATAAACTGGGCATAGTGTGCAGAGCCAGGCATAATAAAAATTCACAGGTTTTCGTGTTCAATGATATTGCAAATAGGCCTGTGACCCACTTCAATTGGCAGCCTCGGTTGTATAAGAAACTCTGGCATCTGAGAAACGTTTGGAGGTAGAATCTTTATTACATCTTATAGCTAGGGCTAACAAGCTCCAAGGCACAGGCGATTTAGATAAAGACCTTTAAAATTGTATCAGTTCACTTGTAGCCGTGGGAAGCAACACGAAAACTTAAAAAAAAAGACAGTAATTGGCAGTTTCCTTTTCTTCCAGAGACGCAGATTTTGTAACTCTTGCCCTAATTCGACATGAGTTTGTGCTGTCATGCGGGAGGGGAGATTTAGCGCCTCTAGAGCCCTATGATTGGCTCAAGATGGCATGAAGGCGGTGTCGTCCATGCATTTCGTGGGAAAACGGAATTATTTCTGAAGAGGTGCGAGGCACTCGGATGCTGGACTTTGGTCTGGTCAGAAGACTTCTTGTCAAAACTCTGGCACATGTGGTTGATGCTTGTGACCTGTCCTGAGACTGACTTCACTTGTGAATAGACTGGAGCGTCTGTGGTGAAGTTATTACGGTACCGACATTGTGACTTCAAATGTCTTGGACTTCTCGTTTGCCGAGGGCACACTTATTCGTTTTTGGTTTACCAGTCTTGACGTTTGGTATCGTTGTGCGCTCTGTCGTATAAGTGAGCCAAATTGGTCCTTGGTATGACCAGTGAATGGATGTGTCACACACTGAAATCTACCATGATTTCAAGGCTCTGGTAGAGAGTAAATTGCGATCCAGCTGCCTGATCGCTAGACCGTGAGAGTTTTGCATATCTTTCGTGGCCGTAATCGATTCACAGGTGCGGCCTCACGTCTTACCTCTGCAGCACCCATCTCGCGAGCTGCAAGTTACATCGCCGCACGAAGCAAACAGTGTAACGTACTGCTGCTCCGGCGCTGTCAGGGCGTACAGATCTCAACCACCACTTGCCCTTAGCTGCACCTTTGTAGTGAAATCACCGTAGATTTAATCATTCAAAGTCTGCTCAGCATCACATCAATTCAGGGCCAGAGTACTTGACTCACTTCTGCCACCCAGGATCCTTGTCCATTGTACTTTTAAACTGACTGTAAGTTGTTTTCAGTATTCAATCAATAACTTGTTTTGCATAATTTATGTCTGTCCTCTTTTGGGAAAATAAATGTTGTTATTAAACAAAATTTCTGCGTACACTCTCAATCATTTTGTATAGTCCACACAGGGTTAACTTTCACTACAACAGTCGATAGGTGGAATGCCAGACCGTAAAACGATATATTTGGATAATACTTCTTTAATCATTATGGAGAAAGATGTGCACTATTCACCAGACGTCCTCTCCTATAGCTTTCAACAGAACTGAAAAGGTTGACTTAGAAATACCATGTTTTCAGATACGAGTTGAACAGCTTCCTTGTGGCTCACACCTTCTCCATTGTACAGGAATTCCTCATTGTAGATGTGGACGTCTCTCTAAAATGCGTTATTTATTCATGTACTCTCTTATAAGTTTTTGATATTTAACTAATTATTTCGTTTACAAATTTTATACTCTCCATTCTGTAACTATGTACTGATGCGTTCCATGACCAAGTAGCTGTGGCTCATGTGCCCCTCGTAACCTGGTAAATAAATAAATAGAAATGTCACCAGTGAATCTTGTCACTGGCATTCTTTCAAACTGAATTTTTATCCCACTTATTAACCTATCACTTATTTACATCATTGCCTCTTTGTTCTATGGACTGAGCGTTACAGCAGGATACTCTTGTGGTTTTGAAAGCGTACCATAATCTGAAACCGACAACTGGCTCGTTGTGGTTCAACTCAATATTATGAAGTGCAAATGCGCTTCAAAAGCCCTTGAGAATGTCACACGCGCTGAAACTGATCGTCGAAATAGCTGGACATCATATCCCTACAACCAGGAGACAATTTAATTTCTTCTTGCACTGGAGACTACTCAACATTTCTTCCCCACTCTCGTGCATACTTAACACACACGTGAGGAGTGCAAGTTCTCTCTCTCTCTCTCTCTCTCTCTCTCTCTCTCTCTCTTCTTTCTTGTTAACCCAACATATTAAACTCGCAGCCAATACTCAACAGTTGATTGAACGAGGGTTCTGTTAGTGCGACAATAGCGGCTCCTTGTTGCCTATTCTGTGGATAATATAAAGTCTTCATCCAGCTATTACATGTTTTTCTAAATAAAATAAATAATAAAGTCGCTTCTGATGTCTTAATCAGACAGAGAAATAATTGATAGCTTTAATATAGATGTAACGTACCCCAAATACAGCTGTAAAAAGTATAATTAATGGAGTTTATTACCTGTAAAATTCACTTAGTAATTTGTAGTCTGATCAAAGCATCTATGGAATTTTCTGAATCCGTGTTAGGTATCTGTCAATAAATCGTATCCTTCGAGGAAAGCCATCATGTTCGAACGCAGCATATGTTCAAAAATCGTATGCAAATTGATGTTAGCAACATGGGTCTGTAATTCAGCGGATTACTCCTATTTTCTTTCTGAGTATTGGTGTGACTTCAGCGACTTCCCACTCTTTAGGTACCGATCTTTCGACGAGTGGGCAGTTGTACATTATTAATAAGTGTGGAGCTGTTGTACCAGCATACTCTGAAAGGAACGTGAGTGGTATACTTTGGACTGGAGGCCCTGCCCTTGTTAAGTAATTTAAGCTGCTTCGCTACATCGAGTATATCTACTTCTAAGTTACTTATGTTGCCAGTTGTTCTTGAGTCGAATTCAGAAATATTTATTTCGACTTATTTGGTGAAGGAATTCGTAACTCTGCTTTCGTGGTATAGTCATCACCATTGTCATCGCGCAGTAAAGTTATTGATTGTGTACCTTACATACGACCACAGTCTGATTCGATTTTGTACCAGATTTCGATACAGAGTTTCGTTGTGGAAACTATTAAAAGCACCTCGCACTGAAGTTCGCGCTAAGTTTCGAGCTTCTGCAAAACTTTGCCAATCTTGGAGGTTTTGCGTTCCTTGAAATTTAGCATTCTTTTTTCGTTACTTCTGACCTGTTTTGTGTAGAATTGAGGAACAGCGTCATATCTTAATCTTATTAGATTATTTGGTACAAATATCTCAGTCGTTGTCGATACTATTACCTCTAATTTAAGCTACATCTGACCTACAACTTACGTGGCCGTGGGGGGGGGGGGGGGGGGGGGGGGGGGAGGTTCTGTGGGCAGAGTCGGCAGGAGTCATTTAATTTACGTGGTCTGGCCACTCCGTCGCCAAACAAGAAGAAACGGATGGGTTAGATAGCCACAGGAGATAATTCATTTATTTATTGACAAAAAATACATCTGCCTTTTCCATGACGTGTCTCCGTCGTCAAGATTTTAAAAGAAGGAAAGATACGTATTAATCGTGTGAAAGAAAAAGAAAACATACACAAAGTAACACTTCTGGAACACACAAATGCGAGGTCAATACTCCTCGAACTCCGCCGTCCCATTTTCAAGGCACGTTTTCTTGTAATATCGTATAGATACAGTCATCTATTCAATCTTCTATGTGTGGATGTATCAAATTCATCTCCTACTATGAATAATCCTGCTGTGGGATGGATGGAGGAAGATGTTCCTTAAAAAGTCTGAATAGTTGGCTGTACTTAGGGTTCCTCACAATAGCATAATGACAATCGTTTAAACAGTTCCAAAAATCCTTGAGACCTGTTACACCATCTCCAAACAAATAATGAATCGCGTGACTTCTGATCTATGTGACGGTCTTGTGTTCCGTTCTCGGGTGATAAATAGCATCTGGATAGAAGAGAGTTGTAATGTCACCGATTTTTCTAGTTGGTAGTTGATAGATTAGTATTGATCGGCGCTGGGTAAAACACGGCGAAGTCGGTAGAGCGATAATACTGTTATCAGGCAAAGACGACGTTACAAAAAACAGTGCTGAACTGAACTCTCGACGTGTGAGTTATCTAATTGAAAAGTTCACTTAAGTCTAATATAAGGTAGTCCTCTATCTGAATTCTAAACGATGTTATAGTTGAAGTCAATGTTTCGTTTCACTGCGTCATAGTAGACCACAATTATCAATCCTCGAAAAACAATCTAAACGCGCCTACATGTACGAGTATTCAAACAACTCTGACCAGCTTAGGCTAACTCTCGTAACGTAGTGACAATAGATCAAAATTTCCTTAGCCATTACTCACGATTCTCAAAGAGTACTCACACAAAGTATTCTTCGAGATCGTTGGTTCTACTTTGCTAATTTTAATTATAATGATTTTGTGATTTACTACGATTTTGAGTTTGAGTTCATTGAGATTCTATCTTTCTTTTGTAAGTTGATAAATTACTAAGTATAAGGTTATTGTTTCAATTACTGGTTATTATCCAAATAATAGTGTTAAATGGAACTTCGGTTACTTGTTCACTTTTCATGGAATTTGGAACTTGTTTTGGGGAAAGATTGGTTGCTATTTTTTCTTTTTTCATTTTTCGTCCGAGGAAGTGGCATTGCAGAGTCCGTGAATCGACATAAGTGGGCGACACCCGTAAAAAGAGAGCCAAAATTTGACGCACAAAATACCAGATCTCTTCTGCCGGCCCACAATATAGCTGGTGTCCGTGTGTATCTTGAACGCGAATCGGCAAGACTGGTGTTATGGAGTCTCTTTCGATTAATTGTTTTTGTTCACCTTCACGTACTAAGTCGAATGTACGTCTGAATCTAGCGTTACCGCGTTGACAGTGCGCCATACTACCCTCCAATGCACGTTGGAATACGTCAGATCGGCGGCATTAGGCGACTGGTGGCGAAGTAGGGTACCGTATATGTCGCTGGCCATTGATAAGCGAGAGATAGCAATAACGTCCCGTATGTAGCTATACTCCAGATAAAACCTCCAAAAACAAGAAAATGGCACTGGTATCTCAGTAAACGCCACCGGTCATTCAAGGGAAGATGGCGCTAGAGCTTCCATCAGTAAGACCATAAGACTGGTAAGGCATCGCCGCCAAAGCTTGAGGTGGATATTAACGTACAGACACACTGCTCAATCATGGACACTGACACGGTCTAGTCCGCTGCGTTCCTTAGGAAGAGTGACGGAGTCGTATAGTACCTTAAATGTCATCCCAAACGATTGCAGCCATGAGACTCCAGGCTATTTGTTTAGGCATTAGCAGCGTCTGCATTACATGCGGAATTCGTTATGCCTGATGGAAGTTAATAAATTCGGTCCATTGATGAAGGTCCAAAGCACGGAGACGAGGAACCACAAGTCCAGCATGGATATGTTGCAAAAGGCTTCGATAATTATGGGGCGTTGTGCTTGAGATGTCGTCCATGAAGTCGATACCAAAACAGTGGATTGTATCGCACAGTGCGTGTGAGGCCACGCTTGAAAGTGTCATCCCAGTGCCAACATTCAAGACCACCGACTGTTGTACGTGTCGTCCAAGTACCAGCAGTCAAGGCCACCGGTTTACATACATTTACACGGCTCCTCGAAGCTTCACCATAAGCGGATAACCAATCCATGTCTCTGGGGACATAATGTCCGTCACAAAGAAATAACATCAGACAGTCTACATACGCAGTGCACCTAAAAATGATCTCATCGAGAGACAATCCCGCGGGGTGGTGCCGTAGATCGCACAACAACAGTTCTAGTGCTAAAGCACACAGTATGAAGGGGTATCCTTGTCTAACAGAGATGCGAATCTGCAAGCTGTTCGACGGTCAACCATTGACAAAAAATTTGTTCAAATAGCTCTGAGCATTATGGGACTTAACATCTGAGGTCATCACTCCCCTAGAACTTAGAACTACTTAAATCTAACTAACCTAAGGACATCCATACCCGAGGCAGGATTCGAACCTGCGACCGTAGCGGTCGTGAGGTTCCAGGCTGAAGCGCCTAGAACCGCTCGGCCACAGCGGCTAGCCCATTGACAAATACATGCCACGTTGGAGACGGAGTACCACCTCGACAAAAGGGTGCACGTAGTCCAAATTCTGAAGGACAGACTGTGTCAGGTACACATGACTGATGCGATCAAATGCTTGACTAAAGTCTACTGCCGCAAGCGCTCCCGGTACTCGACGCACCTTAGCAAAGGCAATCAGGTCCCCGTGACGAAATAGAGCAGCGCGGATGTTATGCATCCCACCCATCGATGTCTGATCCATTGATAGGACGCCGAATTCGAGCTGCCAATAGGTGTACGACAATTTTTATATCACAGTTCAAAAACGTTAGTGGTCGGTAGTCCGTAATATGTGATCCTCCGCCAGGTAAACGGATTTGGATGATGGCATCTTCCACAAAGGCAGTCGGAAGTTGCATCTCTTGTGTCATGAGCTCTTGACATATAGTCTTCCAATAGGATCAACAGCCTCCAGAACGTCCTATACAATTCCAGGGGTAACCCATCCGGTCCTGCTGTCTTATTGGTTGCCCCTTTTCCTACAGCATCAAACACTTCTTCTTCAGTCAACGGATCTAGCAGTTTCCATTGGAGTTCCGAAGTAATCGTGGCGTGCGTCAAACCAGCGACAGCAGCAATTATCTATGGATCAGATATCCTCTCCGTGTACAGGTCAGAGTGATGGGTAAAGTATATGATACTTATATATATTCGTGTGAAGTGGCATACACCATCTACGGTCGTCTCCACATGAACCAAAGTTCTGTGCCTGCCCTTTCGTTCCATGCCTGTATGATGACATGTACGAATGATCGTCCAAAGTATTGACACATCAACGTCACAATGATCGCTTTCGCTCAGTTGACAATCACCTGGCGGTCCGGTGATGGAAGCATAACGGAAAACTCCCTGAGGTGGCATAGTAGAATTCCGTAGTGCTGCCTCTCCACGCCGCAGTTTTCCTACCAAACGTCTTCAAGCTGCAGCCAAGGCTCAGCTTGGGACAGTCTAGCCACCCCTGTAACGCTAACGTATACGCTCCTCGTCCTTGTAGGCACAGCCTCCACGTGTCGCCACCACTGCCTGACATCCTGGTGAGGTCGCGTAAGCTGTGTCAAATTTTCACGTGCTGCGTCTGGGCCACACCCGATGGCCCCCAAGTATGATGGTAAGGATGTAAGCAGTGTGGTTGGTAAATGCTGCTGGCCACAAATCGGCTGCCGTGATCACATCCCTGAGAGAGTGGGGGGCATGCATCCTTTCAATTCTGCTACACGAATATTCCAAGAAGTGCATGAAACCTAGTCTATCGGCATAAATGATTTCCTAAGTTTCTATCAAGCTCACGACTGACAGCGTGAAGTTCAGGACATGGTGACTGATAGGTTTGGTCCTTGGAAGATTGTGTATAACTGAAATCACCTCCTATCACCACATCATCTGTCCTGAATTGGCATAGTTGCGTCAATTCCTCATCAAAGAATAGTGAGCGTGCACGCCTCTTGCTTGTAACCGGCGGTGTGTAAACACTGACAAGGTGTATTCCTTGTCCCTTAAGCGCCACGTCAAGTGCGTTCGGTAAGTAGCGTACATCTGTGCCTTCTAAATCTTCTAGGAGAACTGCGACGCCACTGCCCGTATCCGACGCATGAGATATGCATATCGTGTATCCAGAGATGTCCAAGAAGCTAAGAATGTATACCTCTTGCAATACGACCAATGTCGGAGGCATAGAGTGAGACGCCTGACAATGACAGCTTCGCGCACGACCAGATGGTGACAGCCACAAATCGATGGTTGTCGTTCGCGCTCTAAGGCAGTGGCAGTTGTCAGTGCGAGCAGTAGCAACGAGTTGTCACCCCAGTGCTACCCTGTAGACTCTATTATCATGTCGTCCGCGGGAGATGAGGGAGGGGGGTCTAACTCCTCTCTTTTACAAGAAGTGCTGCGCCTACCAAAGAGTCGTCTTCCAGTTCATTCGTTCACGAGTCACTGTAGAGAGACTGCCGGTGCGTTACAGTGGCTACCAAAGAGGACCTTGTGGTGTTTCCTCGCGGATGCGACGGTGTTCCATCGCCTCCTCCAGATCCGAACGGATGTCCAGGAGAAGAAGAATCCGTCGTCTCAGCTTCGACAGGGGGTGCAGTGTCTATCGATGCCTCCATAGCAGACGCGTCCACGACACGACTGAGATCAGTACGATTGTCTGTATCTGTCCGTAAGAGACAATCGTCAGACAGCGTCCGTTCGGCGTTTCTTGCGCTTGCGGAGCGAACACTGCTTCCGGTCGTGCGTCACCGTGTCTGCATGTGTATGTAGAGACCTGACTACTCTGCAGCTTCCGACAAGAAAGCTTGGGCTGGCACGATTCGTGGATCAACATCCGCCCATTCATTTTGCTCGGAGCCATCTCCCTGCAGTGACACGTCCTGTTCAGGACTATGTGTTGACACCATCTGCAGCGAGCGGCTGGCATGTGACTCGTCAGTAACGTGTCAGTGTCCGACGGTAACAATCCCAATACCCATGCCAGACACCGTAGGCGTCGTCATTCGTGCTTAAGTAACTAACAGAAAAGAAGGAGTAACACGGCGTATCGCTTCACCTGATGGACCTGGGTGATCGGCCGTAGAAAACAATTGGAGTGGACATGACCCTCCTGTCCACATCCTGAGTATGTGAGCAGCTGTCCATCGTACATGATAATTTCATGACAACTAGAGATGTTTAAGTGTGAAGTAACATGCTTTGTGACTTCAAGTTTGATCTGTCTTACTCCAACGAGTATGGGATATGTTGTAAAAGTCTGTACTTCTCAGCCACATGGCTAATGCTAGTACCATATGACTTAAGAACGGAGCTAACACAATTGGTGGCTACCTCAAAATGTACCTGAAAAACAGTAGGTCCTCATGCCTAGGCCTGAATCTTCAAGGGCAACGGCGTCAATAGGTCCATCTGAATGCCGGAAATGGAACAGCAGTGCTGGTAACCACCTCCATGACCGCTTCTTTGTTGATAATCTTAACATTGACCACGCAGGCAGTCGTCGAAAAGTGAATAGCTACCAGTGAAATTGTGCTGATCTAGATGTAGTTCATCACACAAGAAGTTTCCTCCTTCATATTCTCGATTTCGTGGATATTTGCCCTTGCACATGATCTCCACAGTGTTCTTCCTGTAGGAGTGCGTCATGTTACTTCACTGAACTTGAAAACTGGGGTAATGGTGGCAAAGGCACATTTCGCTTATGTGGGTTGCGTATATTCAGGGACAAGCATACATTCAGGAGCAAACCCACTGTTATGATAATTTATTTACGCCCTCCTGGGCAATGATGATGACCCCTGGAAATAATGTGTCCTTCTTAGAAATCTCCAACCTTCCCCTCCCCTCCTCATCCCCACCCCACTGCGAAATTCTCAACCCTCCCCTCTTCTCCTTGCCATTAAAAGCACACTTTTCATATCAAATTAATTGACTAAATAATTAAATTGTCCAATCAATTATCCTCTCTTCCTCTGTGACATCCTACAGCCCTCACCTTCCCCCACTCCCCCTCCCCTCCCCACCTGGAAATTGGTGGGAAAATGAATCAGTCTGTGCTGAGCTGCTGGAGAGGAAGGGCATAGGGTAGTTTATTTATTTTTTTATTTTGGGTGCCACACTGTTGGAAATTGGCAATAAAAGCTCAGCCCCTTTCCACCCCTCCCCTCCCTAACCCCCACGATTTATTAGAGTAGAGGATAGCCATCAACAAAGAGAAAGTGCAAAAACTGTCAACAGAGAGGAAGTTTAAAAAAAATTACATTAATTAGCCGAAACACTTTATAAATTCGTTAAGTTTTTATTACGATTGGGCATCTCTCCCTATTTGGGAGTCACAAAGTATACTTGCATTTATGGATCCTGAATAAAATTCTAGATTTTCTCTCTATGCATCTTGTAACTGTTCCTCTCTTTTTAACCTACCTTCTCTGCAGTTTTGTCTCCAATTTAATTTTTAACTGACCGGAAGTAGGCGAGCACTATAACCATTGCATTTGATGTCACACAACTTGCTGAGTTTCACATCATTAATACACTTCAACATTTTGCTTTCGAAAAGAGCATAACACATGTTCCAAACTTGCACAACTAACTGACGCCTGTGACATAGAACGGTATTCTCATCCCAGTGCTATAAATACCATCCCACGAGGACTGATCTGTACCAGTCTTACTCATATCACCCATCCAATTACACATTTTCTCTCTGTATACATGCATGCTGAGGAGGTTAGCACTCCTTATTGGCGTGCAGTAGATACAAGCGTGGTACTTTTGAGAGTGTTGTGGTGATATAACAGGCGATTAAGAAGAAAAAGAAACGTATGGTTTACGCATGATGAGGCTTACTTGTGCTACCAGTTCTGCAGTATTGTAGTGTTTCGATTCCACACCAAGAAATCATGCTCTTAGCACTCCGTCATGAGCCAAAAAGAGTTATATTCTTATACTGTAATGTGTGACGTAACAGAGCTCATTAGAACAGAATTTTTTACCTGATGTGAGAATACTTACAGGAAACGTAGCCTATGCCATGCTGTTAGGGGATTTTCGCAACAAGTAACGATACTTTGGCGATGTAGGAACGTGTGTATGTCCTGATTTCTTCTGTCTTCGAAAATATCTTGTACAATGGGGACAAATCTACATTTAATGTGAGAAATTTGAAGTGTATGGTCAACAACATCACTGTCTCCGTTTAAGGAAAGTCGATTTTTTAAACTGGGGAGTATATCAGGGTAGAATTGCAATGAGTACTGTCTGTCCAAGCCATGCCTGCTTGTCTCATAGTGTGCTGCGTGCAGCAGCACGAATGGGCATGGAACTTTGGTCGCCTGGAAGTTGTATCTTAGCTTAGCCTGTGATGGGTGGTAATTACAAAAAGTCCTGGTGGTGGCAGTCTCTGGAGACTGACCAGCAAAGTAATCAATATGCTGGATTAGTGGCGACAGATGTGTATATGTGGATATGTGTCTTGTGTGAGAAGATTCAATAAGATAGGTGTTTGTCCTGGTTGATTATTCTCCCCCATGCAAATTGACCGGTTGACTGCTTGATAGTCGCAGAGACAATTTCTACGGCCTCTGAATGTCTGGAACGGACAGCACGTGGCTGCTGGGAGATCAGCGTACAGTTGCTGGCATGGACAACATGCAGAGGTAGCCCATGGAAGTTTCCACAATCTCTGACCTCTAACTGTCCAGCTACTACTATGGAATTGAATTTGGTTTAAGTGTGTTTGTTTATTGCTTCTCAGTACAGTCGAGTGTACAGGACACTGTCTTGCAATGGTATTTGTTGTTTTCTCCATCCTGTCATGTAGTAGACCCTGCCTCCTTCTCCTTCTCCTCCTCCTCCTTCTCCTCCTCCCCCTCGTCGTCACTATTCGTCCTGGTGTACCTGAGAGAACCAACTTAGGGATTATATATTTATTTACAAACGAATAGCAACGTCAAATTCCTGTCTGATCAATTTTTTGTTTCTGATAGTGGTATTGCAAGAACACACATTATCCCAACCCCTTCTCCATCCCCTGGAGATTTTTTAAGGACATTGCATGCAACTGAGATGAAATTCAAAATTTTTAGCTACCGCCAGTGTAACGGACTTTTTGCCAAATGACCTGACTGCCTCAGTGTCCACCAACAGGATTCAAGGAAAAAATCTGGAAGGAGGTAGAGTAGGGTTTAAAAACTGGGCAGTTGTGGAATCGAATCCGAGAACTTTTCTGCCAGATATTTCAGGCCTAGTATCCGCCAATAGGAATCAATGTTGGTTGTTTTGGGGGAGGGGACCAAACAGCAAGATCATTGGCTCCATCGGATTAGAGGAGGTTGAGGAAGGAAACTGACAATGCCCTTTCAAAGGAACAATCCCAACACTAGCCTGAAGCAATATAGGGATATCACAGAAAACCTGAACCAGGATGACTGGACGCAGGTTTGGACCATCATCCTCCTGAATGCGTGCTAACTACTGCACCACCTCACTTGGTAGGAATCAAGGAAAAACTGCTCCGCAGAGAGGGTATCAATATACTCAAAAAGTCAATAAATTTAATAGAATGGGGGCTCTATTTCCAAGACAAACACATCTGGGGATTTGCCATGTATCTGTTAATTTGTTCAGGACAAAATAGGGGTTAGTGCAGTCACACGACAGACACTTGCTGGTCAGGAAGTAGCCTCTTGAGTGAGAGAGAGAGAGAGTGGGGCGAGGGAGACAGAAAGACAGGAAGAGAGAGAGAGAGCGATGGAGAGAGAGAACAGGAATTTTACCAGGTATGATGCTTTGCCTGACATGAAGTAACTGGAGGGGTGAGGGGGAGGGGAGGAGGCGATTGGAGGCAGTAGAGTTGGGGAGGTTGCCTCTCCCAGTGTCCTCTGCCAGTGGTATTGTGAACTAACTCAGTCAGTTTGTGCACAGTAAAGCGAGCACATAGAGCAACTGCTTCCATTGACCTGGTGCACAAGGTGTGGGTTTGGGAGCAAAACAAGTAGTTAATCTGGCGTGAAAGGGACGCTGGCACCTAATGCAGACGACCAGGTGCTGCTACTGTTCAACACACATGCGGCCATGACCTTGTCACCATCCAGTAGTCTGCTGACAGCTTATATGAAGAAGCAAGTGTGTGCAATCAGAAAGTTGTTTATTTGCCATAGCGCGATCTGTAACAGTGTAATTACGTGTACTGACTTATACTGACGTCGATTTCGTGATAGTATTCCTTGCATGATCAGAAAAAAGATCTATTTATGTGTTTTACAAAGCCTGCATGTTCCAAAATTAAATAACAAGAGAGAATGATGAGTTTACCCCACCAAATAAAAAATAGATCCAGACCCAAAATTGAATTTTATAGATAAGCAATATATTATTATTGTTGTCATTATTTATTATGTCCTCTTAAATGTAACTGAATTTCCTGTTGTGGGACACTTCCAATCTACCAGCTCAGTGATTTTACAAGACAATTTTTCTTGTGTGGGGCGGGGAGAGAAGGGGTGGGGATTGGGGAATGTCCTCTGATGGTGGTATTGGTCACTTGCTTAGTCGGTTCCTGCACATCAAGGTGAGCACACACATGAAAATTTTCCAACAAGGCAACACCTCCATTAGGCATGAGTGTGTTATTACGCAAGCAGAGCATGCAGCACTGGACTAGGTAATACTTGTACATTCCAGTCCAATAGCTCAGCACAGACTGAGCGTTTCCTGCCATTTCTTCAGTAGGGGGCTAGGGACTGGATGAGAGGGGTGAGGAGGGGCTGAGCTTTCCCCTCCAATTTCCAACAGGGTATCACGCAAAATAATGAAAACCAACTATCCTTTGTCCTTTCTCTCCAACAACTCAGCACTTACTGAGTAAATTTCCCACCAATTTCCAGATAGGGAGGGGAGGAGGAGTAGGAGGGGGTGAGGAGGACTGGGTATTTTACAGAAGGAAGGCGACAGGGTAATTAATTGACCAATTTAATTAGTCAATTACTTTGACATCAAACATGTGCTTATATCACCGAGGGGAAGGAGGTGACATGGGGATTTCCCAGAGGTATGAGGGAGGAGCTGGACAGCAGGAGTGGGGGGGGGGGGGGAGTTTCAGTACAGATTATCGCCAGGAGGTCATAAATCACATCCTGTGTGTCATAAATCAATTAGCATAACAATAGCTTTGTACCTGAGTGCATGCTTGCTCCTGAATGTACGCAACCCACAAAAACAAATTGTGCTCAGGTGCCATTACCCCACTACTAACTTGTAGTAATCGATTCCTGCATGCAGGAAGTAAACAAGGTCGCACACGCCACTAGACCAGCGCGATGCCTATGCACACGTCCTTGCTGCTCCATCACTGAAGGCAAACTATGACCATTACACTATTTTCTGCTGCTATTGATGTTACACTATGCTCCTCTAACCATAAATCCTTGTCTACTATCCATTTCACTCCACTGACGTCAACTATATCTAGATTGCTAGCATTGCTCTTTTCATATTTTCTAGTTTCCCCACCACATTCAGACAGCTGACATTCCATGTCCCAACAAGTAGAATCTTATTCTTTCGTTGGTTATTCAGTCTTTTTCTCATTATCGCCCTTTCTTCTACTCCTTCCACTACAACTGCCTTCCATCTTTCTCATGATCGTCTCCCCACTGGCAGTCCCCTCCCGGAAATCCGAATGGCGGACTAGTCTGGAATCTTTTGCCAATGGAGAGATTATCACGACACTTTTTCAGTTACAGGCCACGTGTCTTGTGGATGCACATGGTTTCCATTGCCTTACTGCTCCATAACTATTAGATTTTCATCTCCCTTTACACACTGTATTATCCTTTCAATATCCTCATATACTTTCTCTATTTCTTCATCTTTAGCTTGGGATGTAGGCATGTATACCTGAACTACTGTTGTTGGTGTTAGCTTGGTGTCTGTTCTGATAAGAACAACCCTATCAATCAACTGTTCACAGTAACACACTCTCTGCCATACATTCCTGTTCATAATAAATCCTTCTCCCGTTATAGCATTTTCTGCTGCTGTTGATAGTACCCTATACTCATCTGACCAGAAATCCTTATTTCCATTTCACTTTACTGACCCCTAATACACCTAGACTGAGCCTTGGCATTTCCCTTTTCAGATTTTCTAGCTTCCCTACCACGGTCAAGCTTCTGACATTCCACACCCTGACTCATAGAACTTCATCCATTCGTTGGTTATTCAATCTTTTTATGATCACCTCCCCGCTGGCAGTGCCCTCCCAGAAATCCGAATGGGGGACTAGTTCGGAATCTTTTGTCAATGGAGAGATCATCATGACACTTTCTTAGTTACAATCCACATGTACTGAGGCTGCACATGGTTTCTATTGCCTTTTGGATCCTCATGCCTTTGATCATAGCTGCTTCTTCCTCCTCTTATTGGCAGTTTCCGACCCCAAGGGCAAGGGAATGGCCTAAACCTTTGTCTGCTGCTCTGCCCTCTTTGAGAAGGCTGTTGGCAGAATCTGGATGACTTCTTATGACGGAAGTCTTCGGCTGCCGTTGCTTATGATTTTCCTTCTTTTTTTTTCTTTTTTTTTTTTTTTTTGTTCCAAAAATTGAGCAGTGATTGGGTTCGGACGCAGGAATAACGACCTTTCGATTACTAATCAAAGACGCTACCCTTTTTTTCCTTTGATTATCAGAGTGACTTGGCACTATCATGAAACTTCAGTAGACCGTAGTCAAATTATTATGTAATATAAGTTACGGGGGGGGGGGGGGGGGACTACTCAAGAGGACATTGTTATCAGGAGAAAGAAAACTGGCGTTCTACGGATCGGAGCGTGGAATGTCAGATCGCTTAATCGAGCAGGTAGGTTAGAAAATTTAAAAGGGGAAATGGATAGGTTACAGATACATATAGTGGAAATTAGTGAAGTTCGGTGGCAGGAGGAACAAGACTTTTGGTCAGGTGAATACAGGGTTATAAATACAAAATCAAATAGAGGTAATGCAGGAGTAGGTATAATAATGAATAAAAAAATAGGCGTGCGGGTAAGCTACTACAAACAACATAGTGAACGCATTATTGTGGCCAAGATAGACACGAAGCCCACGCCTACTACAGTAGTACAAGTTTATATGCCAACTAGCTCTGCAGATGATGAAGAAATTGATGAAATGTATGATGAGATAAAAGAAATTATTCAGATAGTGAAGGAAGACGAAAATTTAATAGTCATGGGTGACTGGAATTCGAGTGTAGGAAAAGGGAGAGAAGGAAACATAGTAGGTTAATATGGATTGGGGCTAAGAAATGAAAGAGGAAGCCGTCTGTTAGAATTTTGCACAGAGCATAACTTAATCATAGCTAACACTTGGTTCAAGAATCATAAAAGAAGGTTGTATACATGGAAGAATTCCGGAGGTACTAAAAGGTATCAGATAGATTATATAATGGTAAGACAGAGATTTAGGAACCAGGTTTTTAAATTGTAAGACATTTCCAGGGGCAGATGTGGACGCTGACCACAATCTATTGGTTATGAACTGCAGATTAAAATTGAAGAAACTGCAAAAAGGTGGGAATTTAAGGAGATGGGACCTGGATAAGCTGACTAAACCAGAGGTTGTACAGAGTTTCAGGGAGAGCATAAGGGAACAATTGACATGTTTGGGGGAAAGAAGTACAGTAGAAGAAGAATGGGTAGCCCTGAGGGATGAAGTAGTGAAGGCAGCAGAGGATCAAGTAGGTAAGAAGACGAGGGCTAGTAGAAATCCTTGGGTAACAGAAGAAATATTGAATTTAATCGATGAAAGGAGAAAATATAAAACCGCAGTAAATGAAGCAGGCAAAAGGGAATACAATCGTCTCAAAAATGAGATCGACAGGAAGTGCAAAATGGCTAAGCAGCGATGGCTAGAGGACAAATGTAAGGATGTAGAGGCTTATCTCACTAGGGGTGAGACAGATACTGCCTACAGGAAAATTAAAGAGACCTCTGGAGAAAAGAGAACCACTTGTATGAATATCAAGAGCTCAGAAGGAAACCCAGTTCTAACCAAAGAAGGGAAAGCAGAAAGATGGAGGGAGTATATAGAGGGTCTATACAAGGGTGAGGTACTTGAGGGCAATATTATAGAAATGGAAGAGAATGTAGATGAAGATGAAATGGGAGATGCGATACTGCGTGAAGAGTTTGACAGAGCATTGAAAGACCTGAGCCGAAACAAGGCCCCGGGAGTAGACAACATTCCATTAGAACTACTGACGGCCTTGGAAGAGCCAGTCCTGACAAAACTCCACCATCTGGTGAGGAAGATGTATGAGACAGGCGAAGTACCCTCAGACTTCAAGAAGAATATAATAATTCCAATCCCAAAGAAAGCAGGTGTTGACAGATGTGAAAGTTACCGAACTATCAGTTTAATAAGTCACAGCTGCAAAATACTAATGCGAATTATGTAAAGACGAATGGAAAAACTGGTAGAAGCGGACCTCGGGGAAGATCAGTTTGGATTCCGTAGAAATATTGGAACACGTGAGGCAATACTGACCTTACGACTTATCTTAGAAGAAAGATTAAGGAAAGGCAAACCTACATTTCTAGCATTTGTAGACTTATAGAAAGCTTTTGACAATGTTGATTGGAATACTCTCTTTCAAATTCTAAAGGTGACAGGGGTAAAATACAGGGAGCGAAAGGCTATTTACAATTTGTACAGAAACCAGATGGCAGTTATAAGAGTCGAGGGGCATGAAAGGGAAGCAGTGGTTGGGAAGGGAGTGAGACAGGGTTGTAGCCTCTCCCCCATGTTATTCAATCTGTATATTGAGCAAGCAGTAAAGGAAACAAAAGAAAAATTCGGAGTAGGTATTAAAGTCCATGGAGAAGAAATAAAAACATTGAGGTTCGCCGATGACACTGTAATTCTGTCAGAGACAACAAAGGACTTGGAAGAGCAGTTGAACGGAATGGACATTGTCTTGAAAGGAGGATATAAGATGAATATCAACAAAAGCAAAACGAGGATAATGGAATGCAGTCGAATTAAGTTGGGTGATGCTGAGGGAATTAGATTAGGAAATGAGACACTTAAAGCAGTAAAGGAGTTTTGCTATTTGGGGAGCAAAATAACTGATGATGGTCGAAGTAGAGACGATATAAAACGTACACTGGCAATGGCAAGGAAAGCGTTTCTGAAGAAGAGAAATTTGTTAACATCGAGTATAGATTTAAGTGTCAGGAAGTCGTTTCTGAAAGTATTTGTATGGAGTGTAGCCATGTATGGAAGTGAAACATGGAGGATAAATAGTTTGGACAAGAAGAGAATAGAAGCTTTCGAAATGTGGTGCTACAGAAGAATGCTGAAGATTAGATGGGTAGATCACATAACTAATGAGAAGGTATTGAATAGAATTGGGGAGAGGAGGAGTTTGTGGCACAACTTGACGAGAAGAAGGGACCGGTTGGTAGGACATGTTCTGAGGCATCAAGGGATCACAAATTTAGCATTGGAGGGCAGCGTGGAGGGTCAAAATCGTAGAGGGAGACCAAGAGATGAATACACGAAGCAGATTCAGAAGGATGTAGGTTGCAGTAGGTACTGGGAGATGAAGAAGCTTGCACAGGATAGAGTAGCATGGAGAGCTGCATCAAACCAGTCTCAGGACTGAAGACCACAACAACAACAACATAAGTTGCAAATCGGAGAAAAAATTAATTATGATAACAAAACAATAATAAAAGAAGAAAGGAAAAAACCGAGAACATAGCCGAAAACCATCACCAAGCTCTCATGATATGTGTAAACAATGTTTTATATAGTTTTTTAGATCAGATTATATTGGAAATAACAAATTAACAAAAATTCCAATCTGATTTCAAGGACTATATACGCTCATGTGTAAATATACTTGATCTGTGCACAGTTTACAATAGAACTGGAGAGATACTGAGTCAAAACACAAAACCAAAATTAGGAGATAAAGTAGGAAAGAACAAGCCAACCAAATCAGATGTGATACACTACAAAGAAAACACCTATCATCAGTAAAATGAAATTAACGAATACCTTGCCGACGGAAAACAAGATTCAACATGTTGGCGAAGAGGTCTCTATATCGCGGCATTCGCAAGCTTGTCTGATAAGTCGTGATCATGTACTGCATGAAGTTCACGCGATCTGCCCCTCGTCTTCTACAATATAATGAGCAAAGTGTCCCAGAAACCACATGGTTTCTCGACCGTGGAAAGAATCAGCAATCTGAGCGCAATATGATGTCCGTAGTGTATAGTCTCAGAAGATCGACTAAGGAAGGCCAACTGCGTCCTAATCCAAGACCAATTTGCCATATGACCTCCAGAAGTAAAGCGATGTCGTATCGTATCTGTAGACGTACAACGACTACATGTACCCGTGTCGCTAAGTCCAATACGGAAAAGTCGCTCGTTCGTTGGAATTAAGTTATTTGCTACCTTATACCAAGAGGACGCACCAAACTATCGTCCAGTTTGTTTGCGGTGATCCTCTTTCAACGAAGTTCGGGCAACGAACTGTTCTCCAACGAGTCTGAAGGAATTTCATGGTGAGGACGGGTCTCCATAAAATGTCAGCCCCTAAATTGCTCACCGCAGGATAGAAGTCACGAATGTGTTTTATAATTTATGCGGCCAACGTCAGTAGGGGGCTCAAGACTAGCAGGACGGACAGAGAGAAATAAACGAGACGTGAATGTGTGAGTTTCTTGAGTCATAGTCGAAACAGTACGACGCACATACAGCATCTGCGTCTTCCTTCGTATATCAGCCAGGCCCAACTCCCCAAAGGAACGAGGCTTCGTGACCACTTCATACCGTAAGCGAAAGCTATGGCTTTCCCATAAGAAACGACCAGAACATTGCTGTAGTTTCTTCACCATCATCGAGGGAAGCGGATAAACTTGGACCACGCAATAAGCTTTACAGAAGACATATGAATCCAGTATTCGGACTTTCTGGAGCAGAGTAAGAGAATTCCTTTCCTGTTCCAGTATCGCTCCCTGATTTTTTTCCGTAACAGACTTACAGTTGAGCGTCGCCATTTTGAGTGGACAACGATGAATGATGGTACCGACAGACATATGCCGATCCACTCCAGTAACCCATGGAACAATGGCGTCATTAAAACCTCGCAAAGTAAGAACCCTGCATTTACCTTCATTAAGTAGCGCACCTGTACTCCGACGATAATCATCGATTACAGCCTTCAGTTGAGGTATCTCCGCAGAATTGCGGAGTAGAACCATTACAACATCCGCGTATGAAGGAACAGCTATAGTCCCTTGGAAAGCGTCCAACCTTTCAACATCCGAAGAGGGGCTCCAGAGACAACACAAACAAAGTCACTGACAGCGGGATTCCTTGAGGCACTCCCCAACGGATATTTATCGGGGGCGTCAGTTGACCATTAATAATCAACGAAGCTGAAATACCCCGTAAACAGATTTGAGAGCACTTTCCGTGTCTCAACAGTAAAACCAACGGCCTCCAGCATCCAAACCAAAAAGGCGTGATTAAGACAATCAAAAGCCTTATCAGAGTCTAGGAAAGCAAGGGCACTATCGACAGACGTTATAGCAGCAACCGAAACCACGCCACGACACTCGCCTATTGAGGTAAGAATGGTGCGACCAAGCACGTAGCTTTGATGTTTGGCAACAATCATCTCCATTAGAGCCAACATCCTACTATTAACTGCCTCACCGCACTCTTATAATCAAAGTTAAACAAAAAAATTGCGAGAATGCTATCAGGGGAAGCCGGTCCAGGGCGTTTCGGGATTAAAAGAATTTTTCCCACTTTGAAAGAGGTCGGCACTACTCTACCCTCTAACACTTCATTCAAAAGGGACGTAAAGGTAGCACCCAACAACGGCCAAAAGCGCATGTAATATTCCTTGGGAAGTCCATCCAGACCCGGAGACATTTGAGAAGGCGATCCCACAATAAGTTTGTAAACTTCCTCAGGCTGAAATGCAGCTAAGAACGTTTCATTATAATCAGGTGTAATTGCTGTATCCAAGACGCTGACTAGCGGGTCGTAAAAGGTTTCACTGGACTCAACGATGTCGTAGATGTCTACATAGTATTGGTGTAAGACACGCATTATATCAGTTTGCACCGATGCGATAAGTCCATTATTTGTCGAGAGAGAGTGAATACAAGCACGTCGGCGATGGGTCTGATGCCGAATCAGATGATATAAGGAAGTCAGTTCTTCTGTCACCAATGATCGTGGCTTGGCTCGCATTTCCAACCCTTCCATTTGTATTCAAGGTCAGCAATTTTGCCTTTACACGCTTAACATCCGCAATTCGCAGAGGGAATAGTAATATTCATAAGTTTTCCGAAAGCCTCGCGCTTTGGCAGCACAGAAAATTATCAAAGTTTGCCTGAGACTCGGTTTTGCTAGCTATGTACACCAGTCAAGGTTTGGAAGATTACTTCCCAATAGACCGTAGAGTACGCTCCCACACGGCTCGCATCACGTCATCGAGAGAGGGGTCAGCTAGATGAGCGACGTTTAACATCCACGAAGTGCGAAACAATTTGAGTGGTTGCCGTTCTAGATTAAGGGGTGTAGTCACAGCACACTGATCCGTAAAGGAAGCTGGGATGATTTCAACATTAATAATACAATCGCGTAGGCAGTCTGATAAGTAAAATCTATCTAACCTGCTACTAAGAGTCGCAGTAAAGTGGGTAAACTTAACTAACGTCGGGTATTTACATATCCAGATGTCTTGCAGGCGTAAGGAGCGGACTAATTCATGTAATTCGCGACAGAAATTGAAATTTGGGGATTGATCTGCACGACGCAAGACACAGTTGAAACCACCACCCAACAGAATACCCGGAGGACTCTTATGCAACAGATAAACAATATCCTCTTTATAGAAACGCGAACGATCCACTGCGTGACCAGTGCCAGAAGGAGCCTATAAAATAACCAAGGTAAGATAAAAAAGTTGACAACCTATGCCCTTGACAGAATCCAACATTTCCACCTCAGCAATAGGAATGCCTTCGCGAAAGAATGAGGCGGTCCCCATATGAAATTCGGGTGCTACATTAAAGATCACACGAAAACCAGGTAAGGAGAAATTCCTAAATAACAACTCCTGTAAGAAGACTATGTCCGCACATGTATCATAAATGAACTGACGCAGTGAAGCCAATCGCAATTCTTATTCCACACGATTAACATCTAAAAAAAGTAACGTGTAGTCTTGGATCATTGATCACAACTATTCAGGGATGTACGGAACGTCCGAGCAGAATTAGGTAGACAGCCGAGGTCAAGGTCCACTGCGGAATCCACAGAGGAATTAGAGGAGGAGGAAATTAGTGTTTAACGTCCCGTCGACAACGTGGTCATTAGAGACGGGGCACAAGCTCGGATTAGGGAAGGATGGGGAGGAAATCGGCCATGCCCTTTCAAAGGAACCATCCCGGCATTTGCCTGAAGTGATGTAGGGAAATCACGGAAAACCTAAATCAGGATGGCCGGATGTGGGATTGAACCGTCGATCTCCCGAATGCGAGTCCAGTGTGCTAACCACGAGGAATTAGACATCGGGGGACCAGAACCCCCGTCATCGCTACCTCTTTTTTTTTTTTTTTTTTTTTTTTTTTTTTTTTTTTTTTTTTTTTTTTTTTACGTGCCACCGCACGGTCAGGCTGTATAGCTGTTTCTGTCGGCTACGTGGCAGGGCGGCCTCTGCAGATGAAGGTGTGGGAGGGTCAAAGGCACAGTTTCCTGCCCCTCAGAGCAAGGGACATATAATGCAGTTTCAGTCACTAAGGCGGAAGCATTCTGTGGTACTGCCATTGCGACAGGTAATACTTGGGCGCTAATTTTACTCTCCTCGGGAGTTGCTGTAGACGGCAAATTCAGGAAACTTTCGCCGGCTGAAGACGAAGGAGCAGGAGGACTTTGCATCGTCTCAAACTGTAACGGAGGACACAAAGACGAAAAGGGGGGGGGGGGGGATTCCGCTCCCTCTCCACACACAAGCAGCTCAGAAGGTGCCACTTCGAGAGCAGGAGTGATGCTGGAGATAACTTCTTCGCCACTCACAGTATCACGGACGGGAGGTGACGTAGCAAGGAGAGGAGCAGGGGACACACTTGACGCGGAGGAGGCAGGCGCAGAAGGCACAGCCAAATCCTCACCATCACCATCTTCAGTGCGACGTTGCTTGATGTCACCGTTACTGGTGCTGTCCTCGGAGGAATAGGATTCTGAACATGTCGAAGAGGTAAAGGCGGAAATTCATCGACATGATTATCAGACTTGACTTTTTGTTCTTTATGATCCTGAGCAGAAGTAGGTTCGACGGCAAGAGTGGAAGGAACAAGATCAGCAACCGTCAATTTGCGACGCTGCACTAATGACGGCTTTAATACAAAAACCCTCCGCGGACAATTAGACCAAACAGGTCCACTTTCATTACATAGGAAGCAGATTCCCTCTTGATCCATATGGCACGAACGAGGTATCCACGCACCCGTAAATGTGATGGAATATTGCATTTCCACGGAACGAATTCCACTAAAACACTGTAATCTGTGTTGAGTAGACCAGCGTTCGATACGGACGTTTTTCACGTTCCCATTAAGAGTCAATATGTCCTTTAGAAAGTTGTCACCAACTTCCGGCGGAAGGTCGAACACTAGAACATTGATATAGTTAATTTCAGAATCTGCGAGTGACACCATACTAACGGAATTATCGCGGTGCTTGAACGGGACTTGAGGACCATGTCGTGACAGTAATCTTTCAACGTGAAGGGGATTTCACGTAAAAGACGTACTCGTCTGCATCAAAATAAGCAGTGTGGACCTGATCAGAGGTCACATGAATTGTATCGACTAGTCAATCGTGAATTTCTAGAGACACGGGCTGTATGTGTCGCGTAGTTTTATCGAAAGTAAAACTCACAGTACCTTTTCGTGGAATACACGTGGAAACCATGGTAGCTATAGCGGTGCGGCCGACCCCGCTGCAAGTAGACGAACACAGACAGTAAGGTGTAGTGGAGGCGCTAGGACTCACTCGGCAGACAGAACAAAACTAACGAGGAAAACTTCACACAAGCAACGCTGCGGCAAGTGAAATAAAGAAGAACCTTCCCGCTCGGCGCTTGAAGCGGAACTTTCGCTGGACCACGACCCTTAGACCACTGTTAACACCTTAGAATCATCATTAGCTTTTGAAGGAGATAGCACGTAGGTGTCCTTAAAGTGAGAGCTCGAGATGCATACGATTTCTGTTCTTCAGACTGCACTATCATGTCGCGCCTTTGGAAAGAATGGAGTAGAGTAGTCGCTCTTCTTTTTACCCTACTGGCATATTCCACTTCTAGTCTGCGATACTCTGCGTTATCGAGAAAGCCTTTAGTAGACACCATTCGACTGGAAGCAGCCATCTCTAGGTGAATAGTTCAACCATCTTCACTCTGCTGTTGTTAGCCTTCGGATGAACGAACCAAGTTCCTTGGCGTATTTCTTTGACAGCAGGGTAAGCAGCGTATTCTACCGTGAAACGAAGTTTTCACCGAACAATCGTGCCAGTGCTTGCGCAAACTCTTAGCGATCTCCTTCTGTCGATGTGGAATTTCTTTGTCTTTGTTTCACTCCTGGATAAAATTGCAATATGAAACTTAACAGCCGAGTTTGGAAAGCATTTTTAACAGATCGGTACCACAACTCTCGGTTCATTGAGAGAAAGTTATACCCCAGGTTCCAACTAGCAAGATATTCGTTACGTCAGAACCAGTAATATCTACCTTGTGAATGTTTTAATATGTAAATGATTATGAAATACGAATATATCAAACTAGTCAACCACGGACAACTGGTAAGAACATCGGAAATTGTCGTATTCTGTTTTTACCATATCGCTCCTTTACTTTTTGTCGGATAAAATACTTGAAGCAATGTTTGGAATAACATGAGTGTTGCTATTATCCATCTTTGTAACTAATGCGTATAACTAAACTTAATATTTTCCAAAACACTTATGAGACTTTGCGAAATAATGAAAACTAATACATACAAACAAATCGCCAAAAGATACTTTCTGTGTAAAAGACAGTCATCCGAGAACCATGGTACAGGATTTGCGGTGGACATCATTAAAAAGAAGGCATATCGTTTTGCGGCTGGACCTTCTCACGAAATTTCTATCACCAAATTTCTGCTCCGAATGTGAAAATAATTTTTTGACACTGACCCACATAGGGAGAAGCGATCATCATGATGAAATAAGGAAAATCAGGGCTCACACGGAAAGATATAGGTGTTCGTTTTTTTTGCGCTCTTTTCGAGAGTGGAATAATAGAGAGTTATTGTGAAGATGGTTCGATGACCCCTCTGCCAAGCACTTAAGTGTGATTTGCAAAGCAGCCATGAAGACGCAGATGTAGATGAAAACCTGACAGGGTTCAAGAGCGCCATGTTTTTGTTGTATTCGCGGAGTCTTATAAATCTCAGTATGTGCCGTGGGATTACTCTTTTGCCGTAGTTCGGAGGTACACCTTACCAACACAGCAGATGATGACAAATAACTACCGTACAGCAGGCATCAGCAAATATACTCCATTGGGCTCAGCCTCAGATCGTAGATAAAAGTCAAAATCCCTTTTCGGGGACACAATTCTATTTTGTCAGAAAATTACAGGTCAAGATATATCTTACCATTAAAAATGGCGGACGATGTTTCACGCACTGCTATGGAGTGACCTAAAAACGGGACGTCCTATCACTCGTTGCAATACGTCTTGGGATATTACGAATTTTATCCGAAACAGCGCAGCGAACCCTCCGACCGTAATTCTACGTGACACGAGGTTTGTAACCGGACTGTCGCATTGTTCCCGTGACCACCTCCGCAGAGAAACACCAGTAGCACGGAGAACAGGCGACGCAATTAATCACGTACGCAGCAGTGCAATAGCACCTGAGCTCAACACGCACGTAAAGCACAAAGTGATACGCACCGCTGGCTGTCAATGCCGGCTGCCTGCTGCGCTCACAGGTGTCAACGCTGCCAACGGCGCGGAGGAAATGAAGTCTGTCAGATACGGTCTACAGAGCAAAATGACGCAGCGTGACGCGTGAAAGCCTTTTCCTCGCTGTCATCCGTTTGAAACTGTCGCAGTGCCGCTGATCACGCCTGCATGTTGTGTAGCTGAATTTTAAGATCGCATATGAAGTCTGAAACGGAGTTTATCAACTGCTGGTTACAAAGCACTGCGGTGCAGTGGCGTGTGAAAGCGTTTTTCTCGACGTCATCGTTTTAGTTTTAAACTGTCCCACTGTCACTTTATGAACCAATGGTCGCGCCTGCAGGCTGTGCAGCTGAATTTTAGCATCACGTCTGCAGAAGAAACAGGGTTTGATAACGTTGGATGTTGTTTGTTCTTCAGAACGCACGCAATCCACCTTAACCTAGAACTACAAACCAGCCATTTCCAAGGCATTCATTTTGACAATTTTCTACTAGAAACGAAAACAAAAATGAGCTGTGTTTGAAGTATAATATCGAAAAGAATTCATTTCCGGGTATTCGCGAAAACACCTTTGAAATTATGGAACAGTCACACAAAGAAATGTCTATATCATGCAAATATATAAGTATAGAATGCAACTTAAGAAACTTAGTATGCAAAATACAAATTTCCTGTAATGTTTATGTAACTCAGAGCGGATTATAAACAATATTTCTAATTATATGTCCAGAAGCCATGAATAAATTCTTGGGTGATTACAGTGCTGAGCAAATAAAGTAGTCCATGAAAAACACATGGAGATAGCAAATCCACTCCGTAGTATTTAACAGACTACCCCTGTGACTTGCTACTTGTGATTCCAAGTGCAAGTCTCACTGAAAATTGCAGTCTCGAAGTGAAAGGGGGGATTCGCCGGACTAAGAGGTATCCCTTGAACTGTATGTCATACAACAATATATTTGTGAATGTACAGTCAGTGACATGTGTGGATAGTGTTAGTAAAATATACTGGCGGGAAAAGGTAAGGCAAACTCAAAAAATAATTAATGTAGAGTAATGAAATTTCGGAAATACATTCGTCTATATAACACATTTAAGTGATTGACTTTCCAAGATCACAGGTTAATGTAAGAGCTTGATAAACCTCTGCAAATATAAAACGCTAGTAACCAGTGCAACAGCCAGAACTCTGAATGCAAGCATGCAAACTTGAATGCATTTTACTAGTTATTAAGGCTTTCGCGGCCACTTATTGACAAACTGCCTATTGGCTTCTGTCTCGGATTCTTTTGCCGATGTTAGTCTGATGATTTTACTGTCGTTTCGCCAGCACGAGTAGCTGGCATTGTCAAACCTTCACCCTCCATTGCTGGTGGTGAGCTGGAGCCGAGCTCGTGGCCGCAGACTATGTGTACCTGGCGCGCCAACGTCCGATGGCTTCTCCGCGGTCATTTCGTGTGCGGTTCTCCTCTTGCCACCTGCGACGGTCGTTCGCTGCAGCACAGCAAGCCAGGATCCGTTTACCTTAAGACTTTCTTCTTTGTTATTGAAGCTATTCAAATGGTTCAAATGGCTCTGAGCACTATGGGACTTATCTTCTGAGGTCATCAGTCCCCTAGAACTTAGGACCACTTAAACCTAACTAACCTAAGGACATCACACACATCCATGCCCGAGGCAGGATTCGAACCTGCGACCGTAGCGGACGCGCGGTTCCAGACTGTAGCACCTAGAACCGCTCGGCCACGCCGGCTGGCTTTGAAGTTATTCCCGTGTTTTTGTATTTCCATAGCCTCTCTGACCAAGCGGGTGTGATAGTACTTCTCTACAGCCAGAACTGCCGTATCGGCGAATTTTACAACGTGGTCGGTGTCACACAGCGCGTGCTGTGCCACAGCCAATTTCTCCACCTGCCCCAACCTGCAATGTCGCTTATAGTTTTTGATCCTGGTGTTGATGGATTGTCCATTCATTCCGACATCAACTTTTCCCCATGTGCATGGTATGCGGTGTATTCCCGACATTGCAAGTGGGTCCCTTTTCTCCTTTCCCGATCTAAACACTCTTTGATCTTCTTTGTTGGTTTGAAAATCGTCTTTACACCGTGTTTGCGCAATATACGGCCTATCCTGTCCGTCACTTTGGGAATGTATGGCAGAAAGGCAGTACCCGACATTTCTTTTTCTGATTCGTCGCTTCGCCGAAGAGGAAGTGTCTGTTCTTCAAAAATGAGGGAATTTCGCTATCATTCCGTGAACTATACCCATGGAGGACATACGGACCCTTCCTTGTGGAAGAGCAGAGGAAATACGCACTGAAACAACAAGGATAGTGATCCAAGCAAAACCATCAGCTTGCAATCTGAAGAAAGAAGAGGTACAAACTATTAAGAATCTAAACGCCGACAAGAGTATATTGGTACTGCCTGCCGATAAGGAAAATGCGACCGTCGTAATGAAGACCGAAGACTATGAGCAAACGATCCGGGACCTATTAGATCCGACGACGTACCGAAAACTAAGAGCAGATCCGATGCAACGTATCACACGGAATACGAATCGGTTAATCAAGGCGTCTTCTCTGCCGGCGGACATGCAGAGGAACGTCAGTAAAATCATCAGACGAACGTCGGCAGAAGAACCTGAGACAGAAGCCAATAGGCAGTTTGTGAATGCATGACGTTATACAGGTGCCGGAAGTCAGTTTGTGGGATGGAGTTACAAGCCTGTTGCACCTAATTGGCCAACACGGGGACAGCTAATGCTCGTTGTGGATGACACTGGACTAATCGTCAGATGACATCCCACTTGTGTTCGACTGGAAACAGACCTGGTGGTCGAGCAGATCAAGGCAAACATGCCAACGCTCTGTAGAGCATGTTGGCTTACAACAGCGGTATGTGAGTAATCGTTATCCTGTTGGAAAACACAGTCTGGAAACTGATCGTGAGTGGCAGCACAATACGCCACATCAGCAGACTGACCTGACGTACAAATTCGCAGTCGGGGTGCCTGGGATAACCACGAGAGTTCTCCTGCTGTCATACGATTTCGCATCCCAAACCATAACTCCAGCTGTAGGTTCGGTGTGTCTTCCATGCATACTGCTTTCAGGTCCACAACCGGTATCCACTGACACCGAGACAGGACCAGCTTTCATCAGAAAACACAACAGACCTCCACCCTGCCCTTCAATGAACTCTCGCTTGACTCAGAACTCCATGACCAGATCAGCAGAGGGCATCAACAGCTTTTCAGCCAGGTGGCGTATATGGCGAAGGTAGAGCTACAGATCGTAGAGGTACAGATTGTCGGTAAACGTCACCTCTTCATGCATCCGCCACGTCATGTGCTGAAAATAGTTCCTATCTGTGAGGCGACTGTTTAGGCCAGACCACGAGCTATGGAAAACTGTTCCATCACAGCCAGCAACCTGAAGACCTCCACTATGCTACCCCAAGGGCTGGGCCATTGACTTGTGGACAGCACTCCACCTCCTCAGCTGGGAATCTTAAGTGACTGGCGATAGGGACATACAGACTTTTGTGGCTCTTGTGCCATTTATTTTCTGTTCTCGTCCGGCACACATCATTTGGCGACGAGAACCAAGACTTTGTGGATCTTCAGTGTGTTTCTCGCCAGTGTCTCTAATAGCTTTTGTGTCATTTCACTTTCTTTGTTGTCTTGTGGCTTTTGCGTCTCATACTGTTGTCGACGTGGTTCCTTTGTACGCAGTTAACAATTTCGGCGTGTGTCTTTTCGTCTCTCTGACTTTATTTATGGATACTAGCGTTTGTTATTGGTTTTTGTGCATCGTGTATCTACTCTGATATGTTTCTGTGGCGGAAGAGGAGCCCATTTTCTCCTTACCATACGACTGTTTGCAGGCGCAATCCCACCTTATGGATTTGATGGCTTGGTATCTCATGACGCCATGACAGCCTGGCGAGGATGCTCTTCTGGCTTCGCATCAGCTGGCGGTTCCTGAGACGGCATCTGAACCGGTGATCAGCGCCTTTGTAGCTCCATCCGCTACCTTCGGTGCACCGCCAGGGCTGCCTCTCGTTTCAGGAGTGGCACCCGATCGCGAGAATGCCGCCTCGATGCACACTTAAGTAACTGCGTCTTTATAGCCTGTGCCGTAACTGGAATCCGCACACTCACTTTGTGACACGCTAGACATGCACTACCCAGTGACATTAATGTGATGACCTCTCAGAAGCCTGAATAACCACCTTTTGGAGCGCGGATGTGCGGAGAGCGTCAGCGTGGTTCTGAAAGGCACCGACAGGATGTGGAGCCATTCTTACTCTAGTGATGTGGCCAGCTGCATTAAGTTTCGGGTTGAGGATCAATGACACAAAACAGCCTGATCGAGATCGTACCACAGATTCTCGGCTGGATTCAGTTCCGTGAAGTTTAGTGGTCTTTGAACCACTGTGTGACACATTGCATTGTTCTGTTGATAGATGCCATCGTCCCAAGGAATGCATGAAGTACATGTAGGGTATACATGGTATACAAGGACCGATGAATACTTGTGTTATTCCATTGTGCCTTCCAGAATAACGAGACCATTCAAGAAATGCCACGAAAACATTTCCCAGACCATAAGGCTCCCTCCTCAGGCCTTGATGCTTCTGACGTTTTTTGCAGCGACATACACGCCAGCCGATGGAACATTCAATGTGATTCATCCGAAAATGCCATATTCCTTCACTGTGCGGACGTCCGGCTACGGTACTGCTGTGAAAATTCCAGCTTTCATCGCGCATGAACCAGGCATCTGCTAAGGAGGCCTATCCGCAGGAACCTCCGCTGAACGATCGTTCAGGAGATACTGTTCGTAGCCGCTTGGTTCATCCGGGTGGTCAGTTGCTCAATAGTTGTACGTCTACTCGCCCGTACACATCCCCACAGCCATTGTTCACCCATGTCACCTACCGCCCATGGTGAATCACAGTTGCCTCGGTACCAGTTTAGGATAGTGCCATTTTGCCATGCACTGTACGCTTTAACCGCGGCGGCACGCGAACAGTTTACAATCTTAGTCATTTCAGAAATGCTTCCAGCCTTGTCCCGAAAGCCAATGATCATGTCCTTTTGGACGTCAGATAAATAGCTCTGCTTCCGCATTATGACAACGCCTACACTGTTTCCTGCTTCCTCTCAACGTGCATTATATAACCTCCACTGCTAGTGCTTCCACCTGTCGTCTGTGCGTGGTTACTGCACTCTAACGTCGAACATAAAACGTTGTCACATTAATGTGACTGGACAGTGCATTACGGGATGTATTGCTCCATAAGTTAATAGGAGACGATTGCTGACGGACCAGTATTAATTCTCTGCACCACACCACCTATAAAATCAGTCTAAATCAGATTTGCCATTCTCGCTTTGAGACAGGAAACAGAGTTGAGCATTTTACTAAATTGAAGCCCTGTAGCTATCTAATTACTTTCAGGAAGATTCCGAGCTCCAATCGGTAACAGTTCGTAACCTGCCTCCTACTGGGTCCTAGCTACTTCCGACGCTTATCCACAACAGCAAAGGTAGAACACAGTTTAAAATTAATAGGGAACATGTTAGACGAAACCTCCTCATTCACATTCCCACGGAAACAAATACAATTTATTGGCTTCATTTAAATATGAGAAAGTGTGTTTCGTTCACTAAATGCCACTGTCCATCTAGCTACTTGGTTCCACAACTTAATTTGAAGTCTTTGTTTACAGTGTGTGTGTGTGTATGTGTGTGTGTGTGTGTGTGTGTGTACTCGCTAAAACAGCAACGTACACCTTGAAAAGTATGAGCGAAAGAAGAACTCTACGGAAGCGTGTGGGAAAGCACTGTATTGCAAAAAATGCGAGTATTTCCCAGGAAGTAACGCACCGCATTTTTTTTCTCAGCCGAAAACAATGCTACGAATGCGAAGCGTTATGTATACATTATTTGAAGTCTCCTGAGTGAGCGCGCCAAGTTTCCGTCACTTCCGACAGATAGCGTAGCTGCAGGACAGTTTCAAAATGGCGTCTGTAGGATATGTACGTTACAGGCAACGCGCCGTCATTGAATTTCTCATGCAGAGAAAGAAAATGGGGGGAATATTCACAAACGCGTGCGCCCGTCTATGGAGCATCTGATGTCTGGGCACGAAGGGTGAGGTCATCAGAAGCCGGTTCGGCGGAGCTCCACGATTTAAAGTGGTCGAAGAGACCATCCACAGCTGTCACACCTGACACGTTGCAGCGAGCTGATGATGTCATGATGTCATTCGCGAGGACAGACGCATTACGACTCGGTAGTTGGCGCTGCATTTGTCAATCAGCAAAGGAGGTTCAGATAGTGAAGCACTGGCTCCGCCACCAGGACAAGGATTGGTACTGACAGGACATAAACACCCTTGTTTGACACTGGAGTAAGGCCATAGAACGGTATGGAGATTACGTGGAAAAATAGGGTGTGTAGATAAAACACCATTCTGTCGTGTGTGTAATTCTCATTATGTTCAATGAAGAATTGTTGAAGAAAATATGCAGTGCATTACTTTCTGGGCAACCCTCGTAACTTGATTGATCATTAAAGAAAACCTACTGCCGGCTTCAGAGATTCACTAAGTGGAATGATGACCTCTGCCTCAGAGGACACACGACTTCTACACCACTGTAGCGCCACTATGGGGATGCAAATCAGGTTTGCTTCAATGACACGCTGTAACTGCCGTGAGCGTTATTTAACTTTGGGATTGGACGTGGTGAGCTGATGTTAGACAAGAATGCCTTTAAGGTGACTAAGACACCATCATCAGTACCTCACTGAGTTTGAACAAGGTCGTGTAATAGGACTACGAGAACCTGGATGATCTTCTGCAATATTGCAGAAAGACTTGACGAGAATATAGCCACTGTACATAATTACTGGCAGGGGTAGTCTCAGGATTGTACGGTCGGAACAAGATAGGCCCCCGAACATCTACGTGGCAATACCAAGAGGCAAGACCATCGTGTTCGGCGTATACTGTGACTCATCGTACTGCATCTGCAGCAGTAATCTGAGCAGCAGGTGGCACCACAGTGATGCAATGAACTGTAACAAATAGGTTACTTCAAGGAGAGCTCCGAGCCAGACGCCCTGTAGCGTGCATTCCATAGATCCCAAACCACCGCCATTTGCGACTTCAGTGATGTCAAGCGAGAGTTCATTGAAGCGCAGGGTGGAGGTCTGTTGTGTTTTCTGATGAAAGCTGGTACTGTCTCGGTGTCAGTGGAGACCGGTTGTGGACCTGAAAGCAGTATGCATGGAAGACACACCGAACCTACAGCTGGAGTTATGGTTTGGGATGCGAAATCGTATGACAGCAGGAGAACTCTCGTGGTTATCCCAGGCACCCCGACTGCGAATTTGTACGTCAGGTCAGTCTGCTGATGTGGCGTATTGTGCTGCCACTCACGATCAGTTTCCAGACTGTGTTTTCCAACAGGATAACGATTACTCACATACCGCTGTTGTAAGCCAACATGCTCTACAGAGCGTTGGCATGTTTGCCCCGATCCGTTCGACCACCAGATCTGTCTCCAGTTCCACCATCTGCATTGCGGAGACTGAGCTTGCAACACGCATGATGAGTAAGTTGTGCATGGGGCTGTCAACGCCTGATGTCTGGGGCGCCACAGCACTAATGCCTATAAAGCCATTGTCACCAAGGATATATGCACCAGCTGCAAATATTCACACTGAAGATAATAATTATGACAGTTGTAAAAATTACTGTTGCGATGTGTGAGCCAGTCTTTTGTGCATCATAGGCACGTGCAGACTCAGTCTAATGAAATTACTCTTGCTCGGTTGTAAGGAGATAATTTTATTAGTTTCCATAATGAAGGTGGACAAGAAATATTTAAGCTCGTGTGTGTTTAATACTTATAGTTCTCCGACAAATCCTGATTTTCAGCATATGATTACTTGTAAACGCCTCTAGGGCTGAAACTGGAATAGCTGAATTTAAATAAAGTATTCAACGCCGAAAATATGGTATTTAGAACCTGTGAAAATATCAAAAATGGAATTTTGTATGTATATGAATTTTGTGGATATTATTACGTGTTGCTGTTGTCTTCAGTCCTGAGACTGGTTTGATGCAGCTCTCCATGCTACTCTATCCTGTGCAAGCTTCTTCATCTCCCAGTACTTACTGCAACCTACATCCTTCTGAATCTGCTTAGTGTATTCTTCTCTTGGTCTCCCTCTACGATTTTTACCCTCCACGCTGCCCTCCAATGCTAAATTTGTGATCCCTTGATTCCTCAGAACATGTCCTACCAACCGGTCCCTTCTTCTTGTCAAGTTGTGCCACAAAATCCTCTTCTCCCCAATTCTATTCAATACCTCCTCATTAGATGTGTAATCTACCCATCTAATCATCAGCATTCTTCTGTAGCACCACATTTCGAAAGCTTCTATTCTCTTCCTGTCCAAACTATTTATTGTCCATGTTTCACTTCCAAACATGGCTACACTCCATACAAATACTTTCAGAAACGACTTCCTGACACTTAAATCTATACTCGATGTTAACAAATTTCTCTTCTTCAGAAACGCTTTCCTTGCCATTGCCAGTCTACACTTTATATCCTCTCTACTTTGACCATCATCAGTTATTTTGCTCCCCAAATAGCAAAACTCATTTACTACTTGAAGTGTCTCATTTCCTAATCTAATTCCCTCAGCATCACCCGACTTAATTCGACTACATTCCATTATCCTCGTTTTGCTTCTGTTGATGTTCATCTTATATCCTCCTTTCAAGACACTGTACATTCCGTTCAACTGCTCTTCCAAGTCCTTTGCTGTCTCTGACAGAATTACAATGTCATCGGCGAACCTCAATGTTTTTATTTCTTCTCCATGGACTTTAATACCTACTCCGAATTTTTCTTTTGTTTCCTTCACTGCTTGCTCAATATACAGATTGAATAACATCGGGGAGAGGCTACAACCCTGTCTCACTCCATTCCCAACCACTGCTTCCCTTTCATGTCCCTCGACTCATATAACTGCCATCTGCTTCCTGTACAAATTGTAAATAGCCTTTCGCTCCCTGTATTTTACCCCTGCCACCTTCAGAATTTGAAAGAGAGTATTCCAGTCAACATTGTCAAAAGCTTTCTCTAAGTCTACAAATGCTAGAAATGTAGGTTTGCCTTTCGTTAATCTATTTTCTAAGATAAGTCGTAGGGTAGGTATTGCCTCACGTGTTCCAACATTTCTACGGAATTCAAACTGATCTTCGCTGAGGTCGGCTTCTACCAAGTTTTCCATTCGTCTGTAAAGAATACGCGTTAGTATTTTGCAGCCGAGGCTTATTAAACTTATAGTTTGGTAATTTTCACATCTGTCAACACTGCTTTCTTTGGGATTGCAATTATTAAATTCTTCTTGAAGTCTGAGGATATTTCGCCTGTCTCATACATCTTGCTCACCAGATAATAGAGTTTTGTCAGGACTGGCTTTCCCAAGGCCGTCAGTAGTTCTAATGGAATGTTGTCTACTCCCGGGGCCTTGTTTCGACTCAGGTCTTTCAGTGCTCTGTCAAACTCTTCACGCAGTATCGTATCTCCCATTTCATCTTCATCTACATCCTCTTCCATTTCCATAATATTGTCCTCAAGTACATCGCCCTTGTATAGACCCTCTATATACTCCTTCCACCTTTCTGCTTTCCCTTCTTTGCTCAGAGCTGGGTTTCCATTTGAGCTCTTGATAATCATACAAGTGGCTCTCTTTTTTCCAAAGGTCTCTTTAATTTTCCTGTAGGCAGTATCTATCTTACCCCTAGTGAGATAAGCCTCTACATCCTTACATTTATCCTCTAGCCATCCCTGCTTAGCCATTTTGCACTTCCTGCCGATCTCATTTTTGAGACGTTTGTATTCCCTTTTGCCTGCTTCATTTACTGCGTTTTTATATTTTCTCCTTTCATCAATTAAATTCAATATTTCTTCTGTTACCCAAGGATTTCTACTAGCCCTCGTCTTTTTACCTACTTGATCCTCTGCTGCCTTCAGTACTTCATCCCTCAGAGCTACCCATTCTTCTTCTACTGTATTTCTTTCCCCCATTCCTGTCAATTGTTCCCTTATGCTCTCCCTGAAACTCTGTACAACCTCTGGTTTAGTCAGTTTATCCAGGTCCCATCTCCTTAAATTCCCACCTTTATTATTATGTGCTATACTTATTTTTGTTTTCTCTTTCATTTTCAGAGAACATTGGTTTATTCGTTGGTGTATATAGATATTAAATATATTGCGCTCAAAAAGAATCTTGTCAGTCGATGGCCAGTCAAGTCAGAGGCGCTGGCTCCATACGCAGCCTTGGAAAGAGCGCCCAGAAAAGCTGTCATGTTAAAACGTCAGACCTTTGAAGAGCGCCGCCGTGAGTCCCCGGTCAACAAAACGTGACGATACCTCACAGTTACTACTGTGCAGTTGCTCTTCCAAGCAGCATCCCATTCGAGTAAATCAGTTGCATCTTTACCTGAAGTTTACATGTATTTTAGATACTTCGGCTATGCATGTCTCTTTTTAAAAATAATAGCTCGATTAGTCATAGAGTAGACCCGCGCACGTCTGCTTCCATGCCTCACAGCTAATTCGCTGCAAACAACAACCTGCAACTGTGATCCTGGAGCCAAATAGTCTATCCATCGGCTAGAACTGAGAGTTAATAAAACAAGCAGAAGTATAAAACAAAAGTTAAACGAATAATTGAATAACAAGGGTTCTATTCTGACTTCTGTAGCTGATGTAGACAGAGAGAATTATGTTAAATAATGTTTGTTCGAGAAAAGACGTTTCAAAAAAACTGGAAATTGTCCATGATGTTCATTTAACATAGGGATAGAAAATACCACTATTAAATGCAGTAAACCTGCGTTGAGAGCGTTATGACTATGGTAGCAAAGTCCCCAAACTGCGTATATTGTAATCAAAGATACACGAAAACTAACTCCATTTCGTAATCACAGTACACAAAATATTCACCAGCTCAAAACATCTACATCTACATGGTTACTCTGCAATTCACACTTAAGTCCCTGGCAGAGGGTTCATCGAACCATTTTCATACTACTTCTCTACCATTCCACTCTCTAATGGCGCGTGGGAAAAAGGAACACCTAAATCTTTCCGTTCGAGCTCTGATTTCTCTTATTTTATTATGATGATCATTTCTACCTACATCTCAACATGATGATTCACAGACTGACACAAACGATACAAAGAGTAGTAACTCATATTCTGTCTATCCTCAGTTTTGTTACACAGTCGGAAAACATTAGTCCTATTTTGGAGAACATTCAGACCTCTCGAAATATAAAGTCCCTTCAAAAGTTATTGTACTCTAGCTCCTGTTCGTGCCCAGAATCAATCATCTACACAACAAAATCACGCACGTTACCATAAACAGGTCTGCCTTCTTCCAGCACTCGACATAAAGTGCCCATATTCACTCCCTTGAGCTCTTCACTCGAAAAGTCCCAAACTCCACTTGACTCCTGTGGTTTTCAGCCCCTGTCTGCTTTTCCATTGGCTGAAAGCTCTACAGACATGATTTGACTCAACATGACCACTTCTTGAACTAAACTAACACATTACAACAATATTTCAATAAAGAAATATAATAAATATTTGTTTACATGCAGATCGTTTACAGTAAATATAAGTAATAGTTGGTTAATAAATAAATAAGCCAGCATTCTTGCGGAAGTGTTCTCATGATAAAAGACCAAAGATTGTCGTTAAATATGGTTTAAACAATTATTTAGGCCTGCTTGTCAATAAGTTATTTTGGTTCTCTTCCAAATTGCGATGTCTGCTGACATATGCTATTGATTACTTTTAAATTCGTACCATTTTTTAGCAGCATTTGCAATAAACATTTGAATGAAGTTACTAGAAAAATAGTAAACTTTTCATTAAATAACTACACAAGTATGACAATATGCTAGGTATCTATATTGTACTTATTTGCTGTGTAATTGTGGAGTATATGATGTTCTAACAAACACTTGCATAATGAAGAGATATAAAAATCGTAATAACAAGAAATAAAATAGATGCAGATACGTAACTTTCAGAGATTGGAGCTGTACTGCAATGCTATCATCTGAGGTATCGTGTGTTGAAGTGGAATGAAGCGTTTAAAAGTTGTTAGTTCAAAGGTTCATTGTGAAAACATTTTTAACTGCAAAATATTAACTACTGTGACTTTAAAGATATTGAAAATATTGTTGTCTCATTGGAAGTGACTCATTTTTCTGAGATTGCAAATTTATTCAGATTTACTTTAATACTTGTAAATTACTATAGATTCTCAAAGAGCAGTGAAAATCCATCTTTCCATTTGTCTGGTACTCTGCCATTTTTGATGTATCTTCTGCACAAAGGCAATGGAGACCCATAGCCATCCCAATTCCCAGCTTTGGGATTTACCCATTTCCGGCAACGCACTCCTTGTCTCTGTCTCTATACCTGAGCTCACCTGGGGATGTCACACGACATCCTCGTCCCACTGACTTGCACCAGCCCAGCAAGCAAATTCAGCCCTGGAATGAGATTTTCACTCTGCAGCAGAGTGTGCACTGATATGAAACTTCCTGGCAGATTAAAACTGTGCACCCGACCGAGACTCGAACTCGGGACCTTTGCCTTTCGCAGGCAAGTGCTCTACCAACTGAGCTACCGAAGCACGACTCACACCCGGTTCCTCACAGCTTTACTTCTGCCAGTATCTCATCTCCTACCTTCCAAACTTTACAGAAGCTCTCCTGCGAACCTTCCAGAACTAGCACTTCTGAAAGAAAGGATAAGCGGAGACATGACTTAGCCACAGCCTGGGGGATGTTTCCAGAATGAGATTTTCACTCTGCAGTGAAGTGTGCGCTGATATGAAACTTCCTGGCAGATTAAAACTGTGTGCCCAACCGTGTGACTCGAACTCGGGACCTATGCCTTTCGCGGGCAAGAAAAGTCTGTTTCTTCGATAATAGCCTCCTAGACTTTGACTTTGTTTTTCTTCTCTTGGTTTTTCAAAGCATGTTTTTAAAGATTGAACTGCTTTTCAACTTCTTCAGCATAAAAAAAACAATGATGCAAAGTTTTGAAACAGTGCTGTCTCAGAACGCATAACTTACATGAAATACTTAAGAAATGAAGATGAATTGATCGACATTTTAAATTCCACGAAATACTCGTCTACTTCGCAACGTGAAATGATGGATGAATGCATTGCAATAGACTGATGTTAGAGTACAAACAAATGTACTTCGAGGCATTGGATATTATCGTAACAAAGACAGAAACAAGACCTTCTCTTCCTTAAATTACTCGATGTTACTCAGTTGGATAATTATTATCAGTGTTTCCTTGTAGATGGTTTGGATTCATTAGTAGAACAAAGAGAGCACCACCCCACATTGCATTGTTGCCAAATTTATTCAAGATGGCGGCTGCAAGAGAGCGGCTGCAAGATGGCGGCGATAGATGTGACAATGCCACAATGATGCCGTGGCAGAAGTTCAAATTTTGGTGAGAAAATAGGTCAACTGGGCTACCTCCACTAACCTAACCCCCTCCCCTCCCTTCCCCATAAAATGGTGGTAATTTCAAATTCCAGCAGGACAATGCAACACACCACAGCTACCTGCACTAACCTAAGAAAATGGCGGGAAAATAGATCACTTAGGCTACCTCCACTAACCTAAGTCATCTGACCGCCACGTCTTCCTAGTAATTGGCAGGAAAAGGACTCAGCCTGTGCTGGATAGGATGGACATATGCCTTTATTTAAACAGTCTTTATTTAAACAATTTGAGACAGTAGCTCCATCCAGTGTGTTCACCATGAAATCTGGAGTTCAACTGACCTAGTACACAGTACTGCCAACAGAGGGCACTTTGTCCGTTCCATGACATAATCCGAGATGGATGTCGGGGGGGGGGGGGGGGGGGGGGATGGTGGGAAAATGACTTGGCCTGTGCCCGGCTGCTAGAAAGAGGGAGAAGTGTACTTCACTTATTTTCGAGCAATTTATTTAGGGACAGATTTGATATAGTATATTTGTTACACTGATACAAAACACTCGCCCTCACACGCTTGGGGTCACAATACACAGCATACAGACGCGCAAACAACTCCTAAATTACCGAAATAATGCAGTGCATTGATGTGCAGACACACTCACTAATTATAAAACGTCGAAATAATGCATACAATTTATTTAGGGATGGATTTCACGTAATTTACACTGGTACAAAACACTCACTCTCATGTGCTTCAGGTCACAGTAAATAGTCTACAGACATGCAAACTACTCGAAATTCACCGAAATAATGCATTACACTGATGTGCAGAGACGCAAACAACGCCTAAATTGTCAAAATAATGCATGTAAAACGCTCTGCATACACGCTTGCTGGTCATCAATTGTCGAAATCATGCATTGCACAGCCTGCAGACCTGCTCGCAAAATAATGCAACAGACACGCAAACAACTCGTAAATTGTCAAAAAATAATGCATGTGTAACGCTTTTCAAGCACTCTCACAACGCTTAAACACGCAAAAATAATGTAGTGTGCACAAAGACTCAGTGAACGTAAAAAACGCAAGATATCGGTGAACTGTTCCAACATACGCATGCACTTTGCAGGGCCAGCCGGACACAAGACAGCACTGTCACGCCTTTGCGATGGCAGGTGAAAGTCATGACTATGAGGTCTGTGTCAGGTTAATACATTCTGATCCATTGCTTCTCACAGAAAACTAGACGTTGCACGGTATGAGTCGTGTTCTTATGGCTGCTGCCATAACACACTGCACACAATGGATGATTTTAAATAAAAGACAATTACAACATAAGGAAACTGGAAGGGTTTAGCAGTACTGTGGAGAGTTTCCAAACTGCTGTCTGAAGGTGATTGACGACCTCTACATTTAAACTTGATGGTCCTGCATTCCAGTTCGACTGATTCCTCATCTTAAAGTCATGAATGCAATCACTGTTTCGGTGCTAGCCATCCCCAGAAGATGTTGCCCCTCCACCAAAACTCTTGCTCCAACTCAAACTCAGTCAGTCATTATGTGGTAATCAACAGCGTACCAGTGGACAGATGGGATGGAAAAGACACCGTGGATGTACTGTAATAATAAGTATCACAGTTGATTGTACAAACAATTTTACAGTAATTTCAACACCAATCAATGATGCAACAGCATGTTTCCCAGTTTCAGTATCATAGCAAAACCACCCCTTCCATACTTTGTGAGTATCATTGCGAATGTAGATAGATGACTGTGCAGTACATCCATTCATTGTTAACTCTCAAAAACGTACATCATCAAAGTATACCAGACAGCACTCTACATATCTCTAGCACCTCAAGCATAGTGCTTAATTTATTATATATCTCTATGCGTATGGGACTCACAGAGCATTCTCACAGTTCAAATGGTTCAAATGGCTCTAAGCACTATGTGACTTAACATCTGAGGTCATCAGTCCCCTAGAACTTAGAACTACTTAAACCTAACTAACCTAAGGACATCACACACATCCATGCCTGAGGCAGGAATCGAACCTGCGACCGTAGTGGTCGTGCGGTTCCGGACTGAAGTGCCAAGAACATCTCAGCCATACCGGCCGGCTTTCTCACAGTCTTAGGATAAAATTAGAGACTGAAAGACCCCCTCACACTGTCTTTGACCAACCCGCCCTGCAGCACCATTACCGATTTAAACTGCAGCTGACTAGAAGTAGACTGCAACATTCCATGTCTCGTGAATGAATGGAGGTTTCCAAAACCTCGCTCATCCAAGTGCACAACATTTCTCCAGGTGAACCCATGTAGAGAAAGTTCGCACTCCATATCGATGTATAGTAAGAGATTTGAAAGTGTTGTAATGTAATATCAGACGGTTAAGAAAAACAAGAAATGGGTAATTTTTATGCCTGATGGAGCTCCAGACAGATGGAGTTCAAAGCATTTTACATAAATCAATTACCCTATCAATTTTAAAGTATTGTTCAGTGTCTGGGATCAGGACCAGGAGGGTATTGGTAAGAGAGAGCATAACACACACACACTCCTAAGGCTACACGATTCTGCACTTAAAACTGGCTATAATGTTAGATCACTAGAGTTTCCGAATTATCAGTAGTGTGGAATGCAGCCCTGTTAATATTCCAATGTAAGAAATATATTTTCAGTGCATGAAATACATCCTTTTTGCAGGTTTCTCTATCATACATTATGGTAACAAACTGTAAAACAAACAAAAATACTTCCTTAAAACAGTGGCTTTTTGTGATGCACAATATAGCTTTCCAGAGACGTATAGTGTCCACTGTTCACACCCGATCACAGTTCATAAATGATGCTATACCCATATCAGTCCTATATAAAATGATCGTTAGTAACAGAGAATACCTCTTACAAGGAAACAGATAAATACATAGCAGCAATGTCCGACATGTGAAATTACAAGTCATGCCACTACTAACTCTGTAAACACCACATCTGTCAAGCAGATGTATACACAGGGCTATTGCAGTGTCTCACAAACACCTATCGCTAACTTAGTTATAAAACTGAATTATCGATTTTACACCCAAGATAACACAAGGGGATGGAGTACACCACATAAATCTTTGTTTGTTTAGAGGAATGTGTCAGATTTCATCACACATGTGATGGAACTTCTCTGATGACCGAGAGGTTCACTGTTAATGATTGCAAGTAGACACTGCTCTAAGACCCACACAGAACACGTGGTTGTATACGAGTCGAAGGCAGGCTATGTCACACAACTGATGCATCCTGACAACATCAGGAAAAAAATTGTCAAATGACCTGCAGCAACTTCCTCCTCTGTCTCTCTAGAATGCATCATCAATCTACCATTAAATCATACCTCGGTACAACTCCATCTCAACCAATCACTCCATCCACTCAATGTCATCCTTTAACACAGATACATGTAATTTTAGAGGCAGACAGTTCTCTGTCTTCCTGAAAAGCATCAAATACAGTAGTCAACTCGCGTGTATCACTGTTACCTCAATAGACATAGGGTCTACAGTAGAATGTTGCCTCGATGGAATAAAGTGTTTTCCTGGATTCCTTCATTTCCATATCGACGTTTTCTCAGATTCCTCTAGCTGTCATATACTTGTTCCCACGTACAAAAATTGTTCTGCACCAACCAGAAGACACACAAGTACTTCCTCAGTTTCCCCACATTTCGGTGTATATTCCCTCAGTTTATACGTATTTTCCACCATTCTACTGATTTTTTTAATGTCAATTCTACCCATGCTATCATGACATAACCTCTCGTTCCATGTTCTAAAATTGCTTGTAAATGTAGTACCGATGCCAACACCTAGCGCAAATGCAATGATCGGGAGGCATAGTATAGCACTATACTCAATTGTATCCAGTCGCCTCCACCCCGCATATTCCACATTTGCAGAGCACCTGCTCTGTTTTCTGTATGTCTGTGTATGTACATGTGTTCAAAATAAGAATAGAAAACAACCAACAAGCATAACTCAAAGCAAAGTGGAGCACGCAAATCATTTGGTAACGGCTAGAGTGCAATTGTTAGCTGAGTTTGGCAGTGTCGTTAATGTGGTAGTTCAGGCCCTATCTCCAATGGTATCTAAAGTAACCATACATCAAAACACCCTGTACTTACAACTGCCACATAAAAGTGTCCACACATACCCTGTGAGTAGTGAAGAATTGTGCTGCTGATATGTGTTCGCGCACGTGCGTTTGTGTGTGCGAGAGAGATTTTCGAACTTTGTGTCATATTATATATCTTGTGCAGACATGCAAAAAAGATAGCTAAAGCACCCCCCCCCCCCCCCTCTCTCTCTCTCTCTCTCTCTCTCTCTCTCTCTCTCTCTCTCTCTCTTTTATACAAACGCATGCTATCAAGCTCTCCAGAAATATATCAATCTCTTACTATGCATAAAAGGGCACTGTTTTAATAGGTCTTTATTTCTATTTCCCTATACATTTTGTTCAATATAATGTCTAGTGAAATATATGAATTACTGACAAATTTTGTAATACATTCAATGCTACCAAACTAAGCTTGCATCGCCAATGGACTGCCACTGACTTTGAGAAGCATTATAGTGAACTGACACTGATGTCTCGATTACCAAATTTGCCCAATGTAAATCCTGTGGAACACATCTGGATTGCTGCTTGGCGCCATCACCACATACACAAATAGGCGGCCTGTTATTTATGTGGATAACATAACCTTTGCATAGACATCTAATGGTACCTATCTACACAAACCTACCAACAAACTGTCAGATCCCTGCTATGCAGAATCAGTGATGTATTTTGTTCCAATGATGGACAAACAAGCTATTAAGCAGGTAGTCATAATGTGTTTGCTCTCATCATTGTAGGAAAACAAGATGTTCACAAGCTCAACATTGAAATAAATCAAATGAATGTTGGTCTTACTAATACTTAGACCACAAGTGAAGAAAATAAGAATTCATAGTGAAGTTACTTTTGAGCATTTAACAACACTGTTCTCAGTGTAAGCCACAGTCAATCAACTGTACTAAGCTACCAAAGTGAAGTATATACCCAACCTGTAATAGACAAAAAAATTGATTTCTGAGTAAATCAAAAAACAATTTTCAAGAATTTTCAAGAATTTTTCAAGAATTTTATTCACCATAGATCATTTTACAATGATATTGGCTTCATCATACAAGATGTACTAGTACATACAGAATAACAAAATAAACTTCTGTCAATACATTATAAATACATTTGAAGCATGGCAGTGTACCAAATTACAAAGGATAGCTTTTAAAAGCTAACGCAACAAGCTATCTTATAATCTAATATAATAAGGTATTTTATTGTTTATAGTATAAACTTTGTAATTACACATGATTAACCACAGCACAAAATACGTTTAACTACAGACAACTTTTAAATGCTTATATTCTCCTCAGGCATCTCAAAGAATTCTTTAATGTCATAGAGTGGATGATCTGACAGCCAGCTATACCACTTAATTTTAAAAGAATTTGTATCCATAGACTGAACATGAATTGGCAGTTTATTGAACATTTTGAGTGGGTTAACTTTGTGGGAATTTCCTTTTCTCGCTAATCTGTGGTGTGGTATGTCTAAATCTCCGTTCGCCCTGGTGTTGTGTTTGTGTATTTCCTTTCTGGCAATAAATTCTGAAATATTATTTTTAATATAGAATACAGACACATAGATGTATAAATTTGTAATTGTAAGTATTCTGAGTCTGGAGAAAAGAGGACGACAGTGCTCCCTATGACCTCTTTTACATATTATACGTATGACTTTTTTTTGTAATTTCAATACGTTTTTGATGTGAGGGGAGTGCCCCCATATAATAAGACCATATGAAATATGTGACTGGAATAGCCCAAAGTATGTCACCCTGAGGTACTCCAAGCTCACTACCTCCCTTAGTTTCAAGAGAATATATGCCACCCGAGATATTTTTTCACATACATGATTGACATGTTCCTCCCAATATAGTTTTGAGTCAATGTGAATACCTAAGAGTTTTACTGACTTATTGCCTACTTCATTTGATGTTCCCATTAAAAGTAGTTGTGTTTTGTCAGGGTTGCATAGGAGCTTATTGGCTGCAAACCAGTCCAGGGCCTTATCTAGTGTTTCTTTTGTTAGGTTATTCAGATCTGAAATGTTCTGATGTGTGGTAAGTAGTGTTGTATCGTCAGCATAACACACAACAGGGTGAGCTATATTTTTAGGTAAATCATTAATAGCGACAATGAAGAAGAAGGGACAAGGATAGACCCTTGTGGTACACCTGTGCTGATTTCCATGATGGAAGAATTTAAATTTCTGACTGAAACGAATTGTTTTCGGTTACTTAAATAAGAATTTATCACAGATAAAGTGCTCCCTCTCACCCCATAAAACTCTAGTTTCCCCAGTAGTATGTCAACAGGAATGCAATCGAAAGCTTTGCTTAGGTCACATAATATCAGTGATACCATGTTATTATTTTCAAAAGCTGTTAAGGTTTGGTCAATGATTTCCAAGATGGCCCCTGTTGTGTTCTTTCCCTTTCGAAAGCCAAACTGATTGTTACATAGGATATTGTGTTTTTCAAAGAAGTTGCTTATTTGTGTGTGTATCAGCGCCTCAAATACCTTTGAGAATATTGGAACAATGGAGACTGGTCTGTAGCTTTGGGGGAGATGTTTGTCTCCTTTTTTAAAAACTGGGACAACTTTTGATACTTAGTCACAAAAGTTGTGAACTGAATTTGAGGACAAATATTGTTCTCGATAATATTACCAGGAACGGTTAATTCAAAGGATTTCATCATAGTAACCATCCCCATTCCATATATTTCATGAAATAATTCGAAGTTGCTTCTGCTTACATGCAATTGGAAGACAAAATAGCTGACTACTGCTTACATCACTTGAGTTCCAGCACACACATTTGGCCCAACCATGTAGCTATTCAGTAGGTGAGAACTAGGTAAAGCCAGGTGTGTGGGTCAAACTGTGTACCTCCAGATCTTTATGAGTATTGCTGACATTCGTCTGAGAGTGCTCAGAACTACTAGCAGCCACCATTTTGGGGATTTTTAGCTAATCATCAGTCGTGGATGCCTGTTTCTTTTCTTCTATATATTTTTAATGTCTTTGCTGAAATTTTTTCTGATGTTGACACTTCTTGGAAAAGTGTTTTGAAGACAAAAATTTCCTGAAAAGAATTAGATTCCCAATTAATTTGATTAAGCATGTTTTCAGTTTATTTTGATGTCTTTATAATGAGCATAATGTGAATGATAACTTTCTGACACCAAGTTTTGTTCTGGTATACCAGAAAAAAAAGAGAACCAGAAGCCAACGGAAGTATCAGTAACTGAGGCATTTCAAGATGGCGTCCATCAAGTCAATGTGCTCCAGGACAAAGTTTCTCAGTCTTATACAACTGAAAAATTTATAGAATTACAAGATGAATTGGTAGTAGTTCCTGTGAGCTTAGAAATAACTTTGGATGGATTGGTTGCAGTTGCTGGAACTTCTGGTACACCATCATTATTCACTGTGACATTGAAGCCTCTAATGGCTGCTCCAAGGAATTAATTAGTAGAAAGTGCAAAGAAAACCACTAACAGGAAAAAGGACAGAAAACTAGTACTGACCTCCTCTCCACACAAAAATTATTTGTAAGCTGAAGAAAAAGCACGAAAGAGAAACAAGAAAAAAACTTGAAACAAAAAGTTTTTCTGGGGAAGAACCAGAACAGCCAAGCCATGAAGAAAATAAAGAAGCAGAAAATGACAGCTAGAAAGACTAGACCATATCAAAAAATTGAAAAATTAAGATTCTTTGATTTCATTGGGTAAAAAAGACCCAGATAAAGCAAGCATATTTTTAATAAGCTGAGTTCAGACTCATTATTGAAGGAGGGATGGATCTGGTGTGTATCTTGTCATGGCTGAGTTCATGGACAATATTCCAATACTGAGAAAGAAGAAAACTACTTTGTCTGTGACTTCCACTCTTAATGACTGTTTCACTTGGACCAGTTATTGAGAACTTTCCTGTATTTTGTTGGTATAATATTCAGAAAATTTGAAGTTCTTTGTTTTGGTACTTAGAAATTTTTTGAATAACTGGTTGAGGAACCTATTCAAAACCTTAGCAAAAAGTAATCCCAAGAAAATAGGGAGGTTATGATGAATACAGGGTCTAGTGACCAAAAGGCCATTGCAGTGAGACTGAATGCCATAATATTCAAACCCACCAAAAATAAAAGCAAAATATATTTACTTAAAAACAGATACAATTTGGTTGATACCTTTCTAAGAGATAGCCTCCATTCCTTCTGAACTAAGTATGAAAGTGTAGACCAGATGTGGTTTAAAGTCAGAGAAATATAATTGGCAGCAGTGGAGAGATTTATAGCAAATAAACTAATAAGAGATGGAACTAACCCCCCATGGTACACAAAACAGGTCAGTAAACTCTTGCAGAAGCAATGAGAAAATCATCCAAATATAGAAGCACACAAAATCTCCAAGACTGACAAAGTTTTAAAGAAGCTGTTATAAAAGCTCCATTCATAATAATCATTTGCAGCCACTTACTTGACAAAATATTCATAACTAATGACTGGAAAGCTGCACAGGTTACACCAGTCCTCAAGATAGAAAGTGGAGAAATTACAGACCCATATCACTGGACATCGATTTGCAGCAAGGTTTCAGAATGTATACTGTATTCAAATATTATGAATTACCTTGACGAAAATTATCTGTTGACACACAGGCAGCACGGATTCAGAAAATATCACTCTCATGAAACACAATTAATTCTCAAAAAACAAAGATGCTGTGACTTACCAAACAAGAAAGAGCTGGTACGCAGACACAATAAAAAACACACAAACACACACGCAAATTTCAAGCTTTCGCAACCCACGGTTGGGAGCAGAAAGACTTACCTTAGGGGAAAAAAGGGACAAGTATACACTCGCACACACACACATATCCATCCGCACATATACAGACACAGGTGTCTGTAAGTAAACTAGGGGGGGGGGGGGGGGGAGGGGCGGGGGATGCAACCCGCAATGTTTTCATATTTTAGTTCATGTCCATACCACTTGAGGCACTGCTGTCAGCCTGTGTTTCCCACTTGTAATACGGGAGTTGTGTTTCTCTTTTTTCTTGTTCTGTGGGTAACCATAGTGACTAATTCTGATGTAATATTGCCATCAATGCAACAGAACTTTGCCACTAGCAGCCACAAACTGTAAGCACAGACCAACTTCCACAAAAATTCTCAAAAGTGTTAATAGCTTCTCTTCCAGTAAAACTATGATCTGATATGTCAACTGAAGAAAAATCTGTCTTTAACTCCCATCAAACTCTTCTGATGGCTCTTCTCCAATGTTGAAATAGATGAAACCATATATAAATCCCTTATCATAATTTTTCTGTATAATGTTTAGCAATCAAAAGAATGAAACTGATGACTTTCTGTTGTCTTCACTATCTATTCAATCTTACATAATTGCTTGATATCTCAAATCTGATTACATTAAACAAAATAACAATTTCATGTTGATAGCAAAAATCACGGAATAGTTTCATCCTTTTCAGTTTTAAAATTCTTGGAACATCCCAGGAGAAAGGGTGAATGCTTATCTTGGAGCACCAGCCACCTACGCATGCATGGGCATGGTTCAGGCGGCTAATGTATCACCCTCTCTCCTGGTACTCAGTTGTGACATGAAACAAAACATCAGCTTTTTTATAGTTACCACAAGAATTCAGTTCATACCCTAATTCACAACACATTAAATGATAAAATCAGTACTTTGCGCATGTATTGAATTGGCAGCCACGCAGAAATGAATGTGGCCAACAAATTTAAAATACTACATCTTCCTACCTTTTCCAGCCAATGTACATACTTCAAACCACTGGTACTCTAACAAATTGCTTATTTAACTTTTATTTGAAACATCATTATTCATTGTCATCAGAAAATTTAAATTTCTAAAGTGCTTCCACAAACCTCAGTTCTTATAATCAAAATCTTCCATCTTGATTCTTTCATTTATTACTCCATTATATCCTACTCAGTCTTGATTTTTCAATTTTGTCTTTTAAGGTAAATCAAAATGCAAAGTTTCCTCCTCTTATTTTATTATCATAATCCAATTATCTGCACCTAGCCATTTCTCATTTAGTATCTTACAGGAAAGTTAATCACCACTTACATTGTCCACACAAAAGGTTGTTAATACTTTTCCTGTCACATCATTCAGGGCACAGACACACAAAATCTCACTTGGCTCCCAAGAATGTCCCCAAATGGGTTTGCCACCCAGGTTAATTACCATTCCGTCTCATAACAGTAAGATCAAAGTGCTGTGCTTTGATAGTAAAACATATTGTGAACCAGTCTTACTTTATTGTCCCATTTTAGATTCCTTTTTGGCACCACATCTACATTATGAAACGCTTTCTCCTCAAACAGGTTGCCATAGAAAATTATATTTCCTGCTGATACAGTCACTGTATCTGTAATTTGTTCTAGCATTCTGCTTAGGCAATCAACTTAAGCATAACAGTTTAACAAATCTGAGACAATACAGTAATAAATCCATACAAACATATAACCATTGCATATTGTGCAGACTTATTACACCCTTCTTACATTTAAACCTATAGTTGGTAAAAGACATAAAAATTATTTTAAAAATCCAACCTTACTCTTTCTTACGCACCGGAACACATGATACCTGCTCTTGTGACCCTGTGCCTTCCTTGCCTTTCTCTGTATGTGGAAGACATGATACTCCCACATGTGATCTGTGTTATACAGCCCTTTCATGTTCCCTGTCCAGGAGTTTTAATCTGACTGATTTCTTGCTCTGCACTCTCATTTGGTCAAGCAAATTTATGGGAAAACTTTTATCATTCATGAAATCTTCTTGGGCTTCCAGTCAGATAATTCCCTTCAAAATTCCGTGATTTTTCAATGAGTGTCATTCTCATCACAAAAATGTCACAGAATTTTGATTCAGCCACCTAGATGGAAGCCCAAGAAGATTTCATCAGCAGAGTCAACATCCACTTTCAGGATTATAATTTGTTATCCTTAGAATTTCATTTGTGCACTGTTAAAATTGGCTAGTTGTCTTTGACTTTCAATGTACGTTCATATCATTTAGTAAATACAGTTTTATCTGAAAATAACATTCTATTATGCAATAATATTTGCCATGATTTTTGTTCCCCTTCTTTGTCAATAATGGTCAACTCCCCTCTGCTTTTTGTCAATTAGTTCCTCAGAACTCCCTTTGCCAGTTTGGGTGATAACTATTCTTTCAGTTCACGGCACCACACATACCAATTCTGTATTAGCACACAGTTGTAAACTAGCTCCAGTGGAAACATTTGACTTCCCTACTTCCTGAAAAGGGATGTCAGTGGATGGCTTATAGTTAGTTAGTCTGACCTTCCTGCTCTAAGAATCTAAAATTAGTTGGTGTTCTCCCATCCACTGCAATCCCAACAATACTGGTGCCTTTAAATCAGTTGCAACTAAAAAACAATGGTCTAGAAAAAAATCAATCCTTGTTTCCACTTTTATCACTTTTTCCTTAATATTGGTTACAACAAATTATTGATTCCCATTACCGACAGTAGGATAACTTCCATTTTTATCTTTTCCCTTAAAAAAGGACTGATCTGCCACATTTGTTTTAATTCCTGAATCAAAACAAAATCAAGATGTTGTTTCCAAATCCATCTGAATGCAAGCAGTCAAATTAACATAACAGATTTATTTAACTGTGGCTCCACTGACAACTCCTCCCTGAGCATTTGCTGTTGCTGAATGTCTACAATCCCAGTAGTTTTGGAGCCATTTAATTATGTTCATTGATCTGGTGGGAAGGTCCACACTGTAGGAGGACAACTGTTCAAACCCGCATGCAGCCATCCTGATTTAGGTTTTCTGTGATTTCCCTAAATCACTCCAGGCAAACACTGTGATCATTCCTTTGAAAGGACATGGCCAATTTCCTTTGCCATCCTTCTTTAAACTGATAGGAGCAATGACCTTGCTGTTTGGTCCCCTCCCCCCAATCAACCAACCACATCATGACACCTCTTTCATTTTCCATTCTCAGCATTGTGTCATTGTTATTAATCTCACTGTCAGTTATCTGCTTGTCATTGTTTGCTATTCCTCTTGTGTACTGACTTCCATTCCTAGCTTCGTTTTGATTACTTGGTTGTCTCCTGGCCTTATAATATTGTGCACTATACCTATTGGACTCTTTTTGAAAATTACTTGCATTATTTCCATTCTTGGGCACTCTTTTCCCGACATTGATTCATTAGATCCGTTTGAAAAATTCAGTAAAGCATTTACTGTCTTCCACTCTTTACCAGTTAGCTTTTCCTTAATGTGAAAAGGTATTTGACCTCTCAAAACTTCAAGAAAATGACACTCTACTATCAATATAATAGAGGGAAACATTCCACGTGGGAAAAATTTATCAAAAAACAAAGATGATGTGACTTACCAAACGAAAGCCCTGGCAGGTCGAAAGACACACAAACAAACACAAACATACACACAAAATTCAAGCTTTTGCAACAAACTGTTGCCTCATCAGGAAAGAGGGAAAACACTTTACTATCAGTTTGTCTAAAAATTTTGCCTTGTTGAGGTGCCATTCAAAATAACCATGGTAGCCGCCCCACCTTAAATTGTATGGTTTTGAATTTATAACTTTCATAGCTAATTTCTGTTGTTCACCTTCTGAACAGTAATTTTCTTTAAATGCTCTGCAAAAGTCTTCCAAATTTTTAAATTGATGCTTGTTCAGTACCCCCATTCCAATGCTTCACCTTTTAAGTATGCTATGGCATATCTAATCTTTTGACTATCTCCCAGGTTCTGGGAAAAGTTCCATCAAATGCTTTGAAAAAGAATGTGGGATGCAGTTAACTCCAAGGTACAAACTTTGAAATTTGTTTGGCATACTGTGGGCACCCCCAAACCAGAATTCCTCCCACCATTCACAGGTAGATTGTGAGGTTGTTCTTTCATTACCTGATACTAAGTTCTCCCATCCATTACTTCCGTTATCATGGTGGGCACTACACCTTATACTCTGTCTTCCTTATCTTCCATACCAGTCTCACATACTAATATTGTCAACTCTTTTCACCCTCTTGGGGAGAGCCCAAAGTTCTGAAGTGAAGGAGGTCTTTTCCTATCACTCTCAAAGAACACACCCTGTTGGTGACTAAATTTATTGTTTTTCTTAATGGCTCCCATATAACCCACCAAGCCTTTAAACTTATTGACCACAAGTTCCCATTTCCCCAATACATTTAGACCACAATATTCTGTTTCCAGTCTTCTACAATCTCTTATCATGTAGTTCAAATTTATGATGTAACACAATCTTCTGCCTATCAAACTTACAGTCTAAATTGCTACATCTACTATCTAAATCGGTCTTCTGCTGATCATTTTTTTGTTCAAAATTCTGCAGAAATTTTATCAAAGCATCTTCACTTTCTCCATTTTGAAATACTGTATAGAAAATCTCTTAAAGTCAGGATCTAAATCTGTTCATGTTTATATTACTATAAACAATCTCTGTCTTTTTCCACAAGTAGAGTAAAGAGTTTATTACAACATCAACACATCTCTGTCACACACCACTTAATCACAGAACAACTCACTGTTCATATGACCATTTATTGGCTCTGGCAGACAATACAATGGCAGTGGCAGCAAATAGGGTCTGCATCAGCTGTAGCCAAGGCAGTGACCAGGGATGGCAATGTGGCTGCAGCAGCAGGAGCAGTGGTGGTGGCAGCAGAGGCCAGGGAAGACAGCCTGCTGGGCTCTCTCTCTCTCTCTCTCTCTCTCTCTCTCTCTCTCTCTCTCTCTCTCTCTCTCGTTTTCTCTCCTCTCCCTCCCCCTCCCCCTTAATCTTTTTGTAGTCCTCTTCCAAAATTTGATGCTTGCAATGTTGCATTGATACTCAATGCTGTTACAGAACTGAGGCACTCGCAATGGTATGATGACACTTTTTGATCTCTATTCAAAATTAGCTGTCAGGGGAGACAGCAGATTTGAGGCTTTGCCACATGAGAGCAGAAAGTATTTGTAGAAGTTGAGCAGGGGCAACCACAGTGATTGATCTCTACCACAAGGCTACCACCAAAGCAATAGAACTTTGCCTTTAGCAGCCAAAAACTATAGGCATGGACCATCTTCCACAAGAATTCTCAGAAGTATTAGTGGTGTCGCTTCCAGTAAAGCTGTGAACTAAAGAAAAATCTATCTTTAACTCCTGTCAAACTCTTCCACTATCTCTTGTCCAGTGTTGAAGCAGATAAAGACATACTAATTTTGTACAGCCACTATGAACCACATGACCATTTGCTGTATGCATCTTGTTGTTGACATTCACAAATAATGTGATAGGTATAACCTTCTGCAACTAGTTGCTTAATATTTCATTATATGTGTCTACAGTTGCTGAGGATGGGTAAAATACTAAAGATAAATACATATATAAATACCTCACCATAATTTTTCTGCATAGTATTCAACTACTCAAAAAATTAAATCAGCAGCATTCTATTGGCTTCAGCATTTATTAAAGTATTTGAATAGATTACATTTAACAAGTGGGCAATGGCAGCTGGACTTGCAAGAGACAAGTCAAAAACGCATAGTCTTTCTTCACAATGGTCACTGTTATCACTTTAAACAAATGTTGTTTAGACTTAACATCTCTTCAACAACCTTCTTACAGGCGTTGGATGAAATTCTTGATGAAGATCTTTTAAAAATTGTTATAGTATATGTTTCATATATTCTGTTAGCCTTAAAGCCCTGTGAAGAACATATGAATTTATTAGCACAGGTCCTGAAAATCATCACAGAAGCTAATGTAACTTTGAATTGTCAGAAAAGTGAATTATTTGAAATGTGCCTCAGTGGTCCAGCAAAGACAATACATACATCACGTTATATCACAAAATATTGGCAACTTTTTGTCTTTGGATCCTTTTGGCTCTCTTCCAAAATTGAAAAGAAACTTCTCTCAAATTCTTGTTGTGGTTGAACACTTTTCAAAATATGTTCCTACATTTTCCTTGTGTATAGCCAGTGGCAGAAAAATTATCAAAAATTGGAGGACAACTACTTTGTTAACACAATACACCCAGAGGCAATTTTGTCAGATAATAATCTGCAGTTTTGGTAGAAGTGCTGGAATTGTTTTATTGAACTCCAACTGATTCAGAGCATTCATGTATCTATTTCCTGGCTAGCTTCAAAACCAGAAGAACAAACCATGAGAGATCTCAGGAGACTTCTACAGCAAGAAGCATAAGACCTGGGGCGATAAGGTATCCAATTTCTACAATGTAATAAATAGTATTGCTCGTGACAAGTTCAGAGCCCTACAGAGACTCTTCAGCAGTATATCGAGGAGATTCAGATTGTCAGCTAACCCCTTGACTTAGATATTACAGAGGGGGAGGCCATTGGAGGATATTATGCTGAGGACTGATTGTGGATTATGTTGACCTGTAGATCAACTGATCTTGATAAATTAGTCCTCAGCACTGTGAGGCTGCATTTTACTGATTGTAAGCATAAAGAAGTGAGAACTTTGTGTCCAAAACTTTGTGTCCAATGTTACAAATGAGGAGAGATTTAGGGTGGGAGACAATCGGTGTTTCCACTGTGGGAGTGCCAAACATTTCTCCGTGACTGTGCAGCACACCAGAAGCCTCAGCTGAACAGATTATGCTCAAAGAAAGGAAGCACAGTTAGGCAGAAACTGCTGACTAAGCAATGAAATTGCATCAGGTTGGTACATAATCTGTCCCTGCCATTTGTCTGTGGTGCTATGAACCATGGACCTGTCTGTACTTTGGTTGACTCTAGAAGTAATGTTTCCTAGTTCAATTACAAGTAGCACCTTAACAACTGTCCCATTTGTAGCCTTTCTCCTCTGCAAGCTATGTCACAGGGATGTCATGCTGTTAATGAGCAGGTGTTGCCCCTGATAGGTTATTGTAGAGGGAATTTGTCTATACACGTGTTTTCATGGCCGATTTAAATACTGGTCATTAATGACCTTTTTGTTACTTTGTTATTGGGCTGTTACTGGGTCCAGTGGATGTGGTTAGTTTTAGATTGTACTGGTAAAGCCAATTCCTTTAGGTTTTGTCACACCAGGAAATTTAGATTGTTTCCATATCAAATTGCAGCTGGAGTTAATAATGTATCTGTGGAGAGTTCTGAGTTTGGTGAGACTCATTTATCCAGTCGGGAGACAGAGGCCCTGTTGAAAATTCTTAATCAGTTTCCAGACGTTTCACCTGATATGTTAGATATTACCAATAGAATCTATTGTAAAATACAGTTGACCAATGATGTTCTCATTTGGCAAGCTCCCTATCAGCTTTCACCAATCAAGATGGAGGCGTTATGATGGATAGTGGACAGAATGCTGAAGGAGGGAGATTCCAAGCTGGTGACCGCTTTTTGTAGTGATTGAAATCTATATGAATTTAACAGAGTTCTGTGTGACCTGCCCATAGGAGAAGCCATCTTGGGTAATCTGAAATATAAATCAGTTTATAAATACCTTGACAATGTGGTAGTTTATAGTGCCACATTTGAAGAACACCTTCAACATCTTGAGCAAGTGTTACTCAATTTTTTGTATTGCTTGATCTCACTGGCAAACCAATTGCAAAAAAGTCTTGCACACAAGGAAATTTCCTTCCTGGAGCATTTAGTGCCAGCCAATGGCATAAGGATCAATCAAGAAAGGACAAGGGATTTACATAAGATTCCCCCATCTAAGACAAAGAAGGGAGTCTCTCAGTTTATTGGCATGACCAACTTTTTTAGCAAATTCATATCCCATTTTGCTCAGTTGGCAGCTCCATTGAAGCACCTATGTAATAAGAACAAGGAGTTCAAGTGGAGAGAGTCTCAACAGTCAGCCTTTCATGCCATTAAGACAACCTTGGCTAACCCACAGTTCTGGCTGCCCCTGATTTTCAAAAACATTTTATTGTACAGATGGATGCTTCTAATATAGGCGTGGCTGCCATGCCATGCTGCTTCAGGAAGATGAAGGCAATTGGTGCCCTATAGATTACATGTCTAGAACAGTCCCTCCAGTTAAAAAATTCCAAGTATGTGTGAGAGACCCTGGCCATGATGTTAGCTCTGGAGAGATTCTGCTTTTATCTTGAGCATCAGCATTTTGACCTTGAAACTGACAACCAAGTTTTAATTTGGGTTTTCACACAGCCCAGACATATTGCCTGATGGGCAACCTGCATATTGGCCCTTCATTTCATTGCCAAATACACAAGGGCACTGATAATTCAGTAGATGATGCTGTAAATCAGATATTTGATGAGGGTAAGCAGAATTTTCAGAATAGTTGCCACGTGGAGACCTCCAGCAGCATAAAGAGGGCCCTCTCAGATGTCGCTGAGTCATTTAGTAATTTGAAGGAAAAGCAGAGCTAGGACCCCTCCTTGAAGGAGATTAAACACCAGCTTCTGGATGGTAGGCAGGTTACACTTTGAAGAAAGGCAGTGTTTGCTACCAAACCAGGGGCAATAAGTGCTTCAAGATTTGCTCACCCAGAGAGCTAATTCCAGCTGTTTTCCATTACTTTCATAATTCTGTAGTAGGCTATCATTTGGGAGTAGGCAAAACCATTTGGAAGATTAAGCAATTAAGGCTCCTCAAGATTCCTTGATGTTGAGTTATCCACTTACCTCTCTGTTGGCCAATTTGTGGTCAATTAATGAGCTTCTTTCCAAAAAGGTAACAAGTGAAGTAATTAAATGTGCCCTTAGGAATATAGAACTCACACACCAGAAACAGATGCATCATTAAATGAGGGTCATTGCTCTTTTAAGTCTGGGCCAGGAGATACATTCTTGTTTACAATTTTGCTATCAAGAGACAGGGTAATAAGGTTATTTCTAACAAATAATCTCCTGTTTTGGGGATTCCTGTGTTGTTTTAAGTGTCCTTAATCTGAATCTGGTCTGTCTGTTGGTCTGGAATATACAGACTGGGAAGACTTCTAGAGTCAATTCATATCAAGTGAATGAGGAGGGGGAGGGGGAGGGGGGGTGGGGGTGCTAGCTTCCTTCTTGCTGAAAGGTGAGGCAGGAGGTCTATTGGTTTTCTGTAGGGGAGGATGAGCCTTGTGTCTCACATGAAATATCTTGATGCAAGCCCTTTGTGCTATCTTTCCATTGCATGTTTGGCTTTGACCATAGTGCCATCTGCTGGTCATCTCTCATACAGCTGGGTGGTGTGGCCCCATGATGTTGCAAGGAATGAGGAATGGACACTGGTGAGCAGTGGATGCTTCCTTCTTCTGGACATTGCTGTTTGTTGATTCTGCATGGGTGGAAATGGGGACAACTAGAGTCAGGATGGGCTCTTGTGCAGCTGAGTTATTTGGGCTGGTATTACCTCTCCGAGTGTTTCCTGGGAGAGTGGTTATTTTGTTCCACTGGTACAGTATTTTCTTACCCCTGGATTTGCTGATGGCTGTTTCTTTCAAGTGAGAGTGGGTGAGAGAACTCATGGTGGTTGTGCAATGCCTGTCTGATGTACTGTCTCATCTTTTAAGAATGTTTTCACTATGATTGTTACCTTGAACACTGCTGCTGGTGGCTATTTGGTGATTCAGTTCCCTAATGGAAAGTGAACCCACCATGTTAAATACTGGTGGTGGGTTAGCTGCCCCAATTATGGGAATTTAATTTATTATTTACCTGGCCATTCCTGGGTGATCTGGCTATTGGTTGCCTGTTCTGGCACAATGGTTTGGATTTATGGGGAAATGTGTTGTAAAGTTGCACTATGCAACACAAGCAAGGCTCTCAGATTTTGTTAATGTCATTTATTAAAGCTGGTTTTAATGTTCTTTAACATTGGGGATTTGAATGTTTTGTATAGATTTAAGAGCAGTTATTTCTCATTGGTGTTTCAAGTGTCTGCCTTGCAAGGTTAAATTTTATCTGGCTAGTGCCTCATTAATCTGTTTTATAGTGTTGGCTTGAAGTCTAAATTTGGAGTACATTGTGTTGGCATTATTCTTGCCATAATTTATAAATTTTGTCTGGGAGAGGGGAAGGGGGGGGGCTAGGTTCATGCAATAGCTTGCTGATAGCTCTATGTATAATACCAGTTCCTGTTGACTGGTCTGTATGGCATAGTGAGACCCCTGTGCCATACTGTGTGCTCTACTGTTATTAGTATCATCCTAGTTGCTCTAATGTTTGTTTATGGCATGGCTGCACTCGCTGAAGGTTGTGTCCAGCCTGTTCTGTATCTTTTCTGTTTCCATGCAGTGTCTAAAGAAAAAGAAAAGAAGGGAAGGGGAAGTACTTGATGCAGTGTCCTGTATATGACCATTTATGTTTGAATTGTATCTGTTCCTTTATTGGTCACTCATGGCCAGTCTTAGTGTGTTATAGATGCGGCTCCATTTGGGATTTCAGGCCAATAGCCTGTATAGTTGTGCTGTGGTATGTATTTCATCTGAAGATGCCTTGGCATGCCATTTGTGGGGGCACAGGATGTATTTATACTCACCTATTCTAATTTCCATGATCAGTTAATTTACTATTTCAATTTTTAACTATTTAAAACTGATTTGCATAAGCTCTTACTGTTATTATAGTGTTGGTGAGACCATTAATTATTTGAGCTCTGCTGTTTATGTGCAGTTTTGTTATTATTATTATTATTATTATTATTATTATGGGATACTTATCTTTTACTGTTTAAGAACTGATCTGCCTAAGGTTTGGCCACTGTGGGGTAAAATTATTAATTATTTGGGTCCTGCTGATCCAGTGCAGCTTTATCGTTATTACAGTCCTGAGATAAAAATTTCTAGCTTATTAAAAACTGATGTTGCATATCTTTTGTCATTATTATTGTGTGGGGTACAATTATTGATCATTTGAGCCCCACTGTTTAAGTGCAGTTTTATCATTATTATTTTTCTAGGATAATTTTTTTTAATTGTTTGAAATCTAATGTTGTGAATAAGGTTTGTCTTTTATTGTTGTGGGATAGAATCACTAACTATTTACTGTGGAGACAACATTTGGCTATCTAGAAGGGCTGACTGTCTCAGTTCCTTGTTACTAATTTTTTGAGGTTGGATACCTTTAGTTGAAGTTTCATTGTCTCTGAGATAAAAATATTATTGCTTTAATCTGCTTTCTAATCAATTGGAAAGGTTGTTTGTTAATTGTAATCTGATTTAAATAATGTAAGTGTATGTAACTATGGATGCCAGTGCCTTTGCACGTTTTCTTGGTCCAGCCACTTGTTCTGCTCCTTGTGTAGTTTTAAGCCTGAGATGCATCAGACAGTTAAACAGCAATAAATTGCATTAAATGTTATATTCCCTGTTGCTTCTTTTCCCAAAGGCTGTGACAGCTGTTGCTCTCTCCACTTATTTTCCTCAGGGTCAGTTTAAGGCACAAGTGGCACAAGCTGCCACTTGGGGCACCAAGCTGATGTAGCACAATTAGTAGCAGCCACTTAAGGCACCAAGATCAGAATGGTGGCAGGGGCAACCAGGTGCAAGATTGTGTACATTGCATATGACAATTAGTATCAAAAACAGACACGAGTGAAAGTGTACAATGGAAAAATGCAAATGGTAAGTCGGTTATGTGAATAGAATATTGTCACATAACATGTTATATACAATCATTTGATTGAAACATTGGTGACTCATCAATGAATAATTCTATGCCTGCGTAAGTATACCTAAAACAAGATACATTAAAATAATGCATATGGATGCTCCCCAAAGCACATTACAACATAAAAAGGTAATTACATGTTATATTTCTTCCTTTTTCTTAAAATTTCCTCAGTGGTTTGAAATCATTCTTTTAAAGTATTTTTGTTTCTGTAGTTTATAAATATTGACATACTTTCATAAAAATAGTATATATGTTTACATCTAGTATTTAGATACATGGTTCACATGATTCATAGTTTATAAGTATGGACACATATAAAAAGAACATATACCTCCACTGAAAGGGAATATAAGCATACACATAGAACATAATGTAGAAAAAACAGGAAAACAAAACAAATGTAACATCTCCTACTTGTCTTCCTCGTTTATAAAATCATCCACACTGTAGTAGCATCTGCTTTTTAAATATTTTTCAATGTTTGTGCAGATGGATTCTAGCTTGCAGTCCTTCACCTTTGAATGGATTTTATTGCTGAGCTTCAAAGCCATGTAACATGGTGTATTTTCAAATAATGTTAGTCTGTGGCAAGGTAACATGTAATCTTGTTTGTGCCTTGTTTCATAAGTATGTGTAAATGAATTTCCCTCAAAGAGATGTGGGTTTTTTTTTTTAACTCAAAGATAATTGTTTCATGGAAGGATTTTCAGTAAGTCAAAGCTTACAAATAACAGTTTCCATGACTGTCTATTGTTTCTACCAGTTGTAGCTCTGATAATTTTTTTCTGTAGCTTGAACCCTCTGAGGCGGCTTCCTTTTTTAACTCCCCAAAAAGTTATGCCATATCTTACATCTGATATAAAATATGCATGATACAAAATTTTCCTAACAGCTAAGTCAGTTAATTTATTCAGAAACCTCATTGCGTAAGCAAAACTATTTAACTGCTTCAGTAGGCAATCCACATGATCAGTCCATGACAAGTTTTTGTTCATGGCTACCCCCAGAAATTTGACAGAATGTCCAGTTATCAGTTCTCTGACTTTATACCTTAACTCTATTACATATTCAACAGTTTGTTTGGCCCTGAAGTGTACAATTTGTGTTTTTGTTAAGTTTAGTTTCATAGCGCTATTATTTATCCAATTTTCTAGTTTTTGAAGAGTCTGTTTTGTTTTCTGTGCTAATTCTTCAGTGTTTTTTGTGGCAGAGTACTGCTGGTGAGTCATCTGTATACAGAATCGTATCTGAAGTTACCTTACCTGGCATGTCATTTATATAATATAGAAATAGTAATGGGCCTAGTATGGACTCCTGGCGTACACCTGCTTGTATTTCCTTCCATCTAGACCTAGCTTTCTCGCCCTTATGTTGTATAACTACCCTCTCTTTCCTATTTTTGAGATATGACTTGAACCAATTTAAAGATTTTTCATGGAAGCCATAAGAAGCTAATTTGAGGAGCAGCTGCTTATGGTTTATCATATCAAATGCCTTACTGAGGTCACAGAAGATACCAGATATGCTCTCCTTGTTATTGAGGCATTTCCTTATTTTAGTGATTAGTTCATTAATGGCATGCACAGTGCTTCAGCCCTTCCTAAATTCATACTGATTATTAAGAATAATGTTATGTTTTTTTTGTAATATTTTTCTAGTTGGTTACACACTACTCGCTCAAATATTTTAGAAATAATTTGTAGTATTGATACTGGGCGAAAATTTCCCATCTCCTCTTTCTGCCCTTTTTGTGAATAGGTCAAACTTCTGCATACTTCAACCTATCCAGAAATCAACCGTCATCAAATGATTGATTTACTATGTGACAGAGTTGGGGTGCAATATTTTCACAGCCTGCCTTTATTATGTTTGTTGGGACTTCATCCCAGCCCACAGATTCGAGATTTTTTAGGGATTTTATAATGTTAGCCACCTCATAGCAGGATGTTGTTGTTGTTGTTGTTGTCTTCAGTCCTGAGACTGGTTTGATGCAACTCTCCGTGCTACTCTATCCTGTGCAAGCTTCTTCATCTCCCAGTACTTACTGCAACCTACATCCTTCTGAATCTGCTTAGTGTATTCATCTCTTGGTCTCCCTCTATGATTTTTACCCTCCACACTGCCCTCCAAAGCTAAATTTGTGATCCCTTGATGCCTCAGAACATGTCCTACCAACCGGTCCCTTTTTCTTGTCAAGTTGTGCCACAAACTCCTCTTCTCCCCAATTCTATTCAATACCTGCTCATTAGTTATGTGATCTACCCATCTAATCTTCATAGCAGGATACATGGGTGAATTTGAATTCTACTGATCTGTGCTAGATTATATTGGTACTTATGTGTGGAGGAGGGAGTTTGCAATTTTGTTAGAATTTATGAGATACCTGTTGAATTCTTCACAAGTATGTCTGGAGTTTGTAATCATTTCCCCATCTATTTCTAATGTAGAAAAATGTTCTCAAACTAGCCCTGTTTTACATATCATCTTCCCTTTTCTCTCTCCCCCCCAAAAATTTATCTATAAATATTAGAACAGCCATCAAGCAAACACTGCCTCAACTAGCAAGTTCGTCAATGTTGCTTGAGGGGAACAGAAGACTGGTGTTTCTGCTTTGTTCCAAGATTAAAACTAACATGCAAAGCTAATCAGTGCAAAATGTACAGAGAGCCAAAATTGAAATAGCTCTCTAATTTAACAAATGAGTAGTAATAATGTATTTTGCTGTATTTCAAGCACACAGGAATACATTAATATGGAGAGGCTGCTATTTAACTACAGTATTTTCTTGACATATGGTTTTGTAGCCATAATAAATTGTTTAAAAAGAGTCATTGGCCAATTCTGATTATAAAACCTTTATTGCAGTGTGCTAGCTTCTGATTTCAGGTATCATATCATTTTCAAGTGAGTATCTTGTAACTTTTGTAATGTGTTGTGCATACACGCATCAGACAGCATTGTCTGATGGAATTGTTTGCCAGGTTCATCTCAACACACAGGGACTGAAGGCTTCCATCTTGTGGTGACTGAAATGTATGATGAGAACACATGCAGCAAAAGCTTGCAGAAAGAGTGTATGGGGTTCCACCACTTTCACTGTTCCCTAATATACCACATTGTTTGTTAATGGTATGAATATAATAGAGGGAAACATTCCACGTGGGAAAAATATATCTAAAAACAAAGATGATGTGACTTACCAAACGAAAGTGCTGGCAAGGCCTTTACAAATGTCTGCTTCTATCTGTGTATGTGCGGATGGATATGTGTGTGTGTGTGTGTGTGTGTGTGTGTGTCTGTGTGTGTGTGTGTGTGTGTGTGTGTGTGTGTGTGCAAGTGTATACCTGTCCTTTTTTCCCCCTAAGGTTAGTCTTTCCGCTCCCGGGATTGGAATGACTCCTTACCCTCTCCCTTAAAACCCACATCCTTTCGTCTTTCCCTCTCCTTCCCTCTTTCCTGATGAAGCAACCATTGGTTGCGAAAGCTTGAATTTTGTGTGTATGTTTGTGTTTGTTTGTGTGTCTATCAACCTGCCAGCACTTTCGTTTGGTAAGTCACATCATCTTTGTTTTTAGATATACATTGTTTGTTAATTTATACATGTGTGTATATCTGTTCTACATTATTATTATTATTAGTAGTAGTAGTAGTAGTAGTAGTAGTAGTAGCAATAGTGGTAGCGGTAGTAGTTTGTGGAGAGACACATTGGCAGATTGGCAGTGCATATTTATTTATGAAAAAGTGGGTGACCAATTTTCAGCATGTGTAGTTTATTAGGCAGTTTCCTGCAGCATGTTTGCCACTTGTCTTTGGTCCTGTTAAAGATACTACTGAGTATTTGATTTTCATTCCAGGTGTCATGTATACAATGGAGAAGGGGAGTGGATTGCATACATCACACGTGTACACAGGTGATTTATGAGAGGTATAGAAAATCACATCATGTGATTTTCCCATCAGACTTTGCAATGTTGTGGTACTGTGGCGCTGATGAGGTCGACACCAGCATCGATCTGAGTATCATCTTTGAACTAAGCTAAGGATTATCTCTGAGCAGTTCCACCATGTTAGTTCTTTGTATCCCTCAGCCCATCAACCACTCCTGCGCTAAGGTTCACGTCCTGAAATTTCTGGACAATTGCAAGTACGTAATGCTCCGAGCCCCCCTTCAGGCCACGACCACACCACTCCACGTCGGACTTACACACTCAATCGAGTGACTTCCAGCTGCAATCGTCGTGCTCTCCTCCGACCTTGCCCCCTACTCTGGTCTTACGCACTCCGTCGAGTGATCACATGCTCCCCACGTCGAGCTTACCTGCGATAACGCCCTCGGCGCTGGGCCCTTCGACGGTCCCTTCGACCTCTCCCCCGTCGCCTGCATCGCCTTGTCAAGGTTTCTCATGCCCCCCCCCCCCCCATCTTGAACGTGCCCTCACTTGAGGTGTTTGTGCCTGTCCCCCCGGACATAATCCATGACATCTCAATAATACTGCATGATGATGCACTGTTCTTCGTGTGTTTCTCTTCATTCAGTGCTCATGACACAACCTCCACCATTCCCTGCCACCTGAAATGTGTTCCCCTCTCGCCCGACGTCGACCTGGACATACTTCGTGCGTTCGTCACACCCAACAGAGACATCATCATCATCGCTCCATACCACCCGCAAACCGCCAGCCTACCTGTCGCCGCATGACCAGCACGCCCAGTACGACGCCCGGTGCGCTTCCAGGTACGGTGGCCGAACCTTCCTTCTCAACATCTACCTACGCAGCTCCCTGATGACACTGTTGGCTCCCGCAAACCACCCCTGCCGACGCCTTAGCCAACCCCCCCCCACCCCCCCCCCCCACCGCCCCGCCCCACCCGGCCACTCCAGTGTACTCCGTACTACAGAGTGGGGGGGGGGGGGGGATGGGGCGGGGAGGAGGAGGATTATGTGGCACCGATGAGGTCGACACCAGCATTGATCTGAGTATCGTCTTTGAACTAAGCTAAGGATTATCTTTGAGCAGTTCCGCCATGTCAGTTCTTTGTAAGCCTTTTATGTGTGTAGGTGAATAAACGAACTACTGCAAAATAGGAGTGTTGTTTGGTGTAACCGACCTGTACTTCCCCCTCAGTACCAATGGCCATTACCAGCAACTCTGGCATTCTGGGAGCACTGTTACTGTGATGTGTCAGTGCCAGCCACCTTTATGATAGAACATTGCCAACCTATGCTGCCACTCTCTCTGCACAGTTATCATGCCACATTAGCTCCCAGACACTCTCCTATGATACTGTCATAACAGTAGCCACTGTCTTCATTCTCAACATGCTGGGAACATTTCTCATGTGACATATTTAGCTGTGTTTTTGATTGTTTGTTTATTTATTTATTTATTTATTTCATGTTCCATAGATCCTGGAAGCGAGTGAATCGCAAGGATATGGAATGTGTCAAACTGTTCATAGTTCAAGCATAACTTGTATAAATACATACAATAAAGATACAATGCAAATAAAATCAATAGACAACAGCACAATCAATAAACAGAAATTTATTTTTCACATATTAAGGATAAGTAATATATACAGGGTGAGTCACATAACATTACTGCTGGATATATTTCGTAAACCACATCAAATACTGACAAATTGATTCCACAGACCGAACGTGAGGAGAGGGGCTAGTGTAATTGGTTAATACAAACCATTCAAAAATGCACGGAAGTATGTTTTTTAACACAAACCTACGTTTTTTTAAATGGAACCCCATTAGTTTTGTTAGCACATCTGAACATTAAATAAATACGTAATCAGTGCCGTTTGTTGCATTGTAAAATGTTGATTACATCCGGAGATATTGTAACCTAAAGTTGACGCTTAAGTACCACTCCTCCGCTGTTCGATCATGTGTATCGGAGAGCACCGAATTACGTAGGGATCCAAAGGGAACGGTGATAGACCTTAGGTACAGAAGAGACTGGAACAGCACATTACGTCCACATGCTAACACCTTTTTATTGGTCTTTTTCACTGACACACATGTACATTACCACGAGGGGTGAGGTACACGTAAACATGTGGTTTCTGTTTTCAATTACGGAGTGGAATAGAGTGTGTCCCGACACGTCAGGCCAGTAGATGTTCAATGTGGTGGCCATCATTTGCTGCACACAATTGCAATCTCTGGTGTAATGAATGTCGTACACGCCGCAGTACATCTTGTGTAATGTCACCGCAGGCTGCCACAATACGTTGCTTCATATCCTCTGGGGTTGTAGGCACATCACAGTGAACATTCTCCTTTTACTTAAGTACCACTCCTCCGCTGTTCGATCATGTGTATCGGAGAGCACCGAATTACGTAGGGATCCAAAGGGAACGGTGATGGACCTTAGGTCTAGAAGAGACTGGAACAGCACATTACGTCCACATGTTAACACCTTTTTATTGGTCTTTTTCACTGACACACATGTACATTACCACGAGGGGTGAGGTACATGTACACATGTGGTTTCTGATTTCAATTACGGAGTGGAATAGAGTGTGTCCCGACACGTCAGGCCAATAGATGTTCAATGTGGTGGCCATCATTTGCTGCACACAATTGCAATCTATGGCATAATGAATGTCGTACACGCCGCAGTACATCTTGTGTAATGTTGCCGCAGGCTGCCACAATACGTTGTTTCATATCCTCTGGGGTTGTAGGCACATCACAGTACACATTCTCCTTTAACGTACTCCACAGAAAGAAGTCCAGAGGTGTAAGATCAGGAGAACGGGCTGGCCAATTTATGTGTCCTCCACGTCCTATGAAACGCCCGTCGAACATCCTGTCAAGGGTCAGCCTAGTGTTAATTGCAGAATGTGCAGGTGCACCATCATGCTGAAACCACATACGTCGACGCGTTTCCAGTGGGACATTTTCGAGCAACGTTGGCAGATCATTCTGTAGAAACGCGATGTATTTTGCAGCTGTTTGGGCCCCTGCAATGAAGTGAGGACCAATGAAGTGGTCGCCAATGATTCCGCGCCATACATTTACAGTCCATGGTCGCTGTCGCTCTACCTGTCTGAGCCAATGAGGATTGTCCATGGACCAGTAATGCACATTCCATAGATTCACTGCCCTATGGTTTGTGAAACCCGCTTCATCGGTAAACAGGTAGAACTGCAACACATTCTCTGTTAATTCCCATTGACAGAATTGTACTCAATGATTAAAGTCATCACCATGTAATTGCCGATGTAGCGACACATGAAACGGGTAAAAGCGGTGATGATGCAGTATGTGCATGACACTACTTTGACTCAGTCCACCGGCTCTCGCAATGTCCCGTGTACTCATGTGTGGGTTCATGGCAACAGCAGCTAACACACCAACTACACCTGCTTCTCCTGTGACGGGCCTGTTACGGACCTGTTTGCGTGCTATGACCATACCTGTTGCATACAGTTGGCAGTAGATGTTTTGCAATGTGCGGCACGTTGGATGCTCTCTGTCCAGGTACCGTTCTGCACACACCCTGCAGGCTTCAGCTGCATTTCATCGACACTCGCCATAGATGAGTATCATCTCCGCCTTTTCAGAGTTCGAATACACCATGGTCACAGTTCCTACAACACTACACTATCACAGACATCTGGTAACACGGTGTACTACAGTTGGTCTGCATGCAGAGATGAATGCAGAATAACAATAGCAGCAAGCGCTACATGCGGACACTGTGACAGCTAGATCAAACCACAACAGTGCACTACAGCCACACTCGTAAACACGGTCGTCATCGTAAACATGTCCCTGTAGATGCTGCTCGCCGACCGTGGCCCGTGTTTGTTACAACACGCAACTGAACGTTGGAGGTTTCAAGCGTCAACTTTAGGATACAATATCTCCGGATGTAATTAACATTTTACAATGCAACAAATGGCACTGATTATGTATTTGTTTATATGTTCAGATGTGTTAACAAAACTAAGGTGGTTCCATTTAAAAAAAGGTAGGTTTGTGTTAAAAAACATACTTCTGTGCATTTTTGTATGGTTTGTATTAAACAATTACACTAGCCCCTCTCCTCACGTTTGGTCTGTGGAATCAGTTCGTCAGTATTTGATGTGGTTTACGAAATCCAGCGGTAACGTTAGGTGACTCACCCTGTATATGATACGGCAAGTGTCTGATTGTTCACACCTGAAACATATCTTACATAAATGCAACAAAAAGGTTCAATGTAAATAAGATACCAACTAAACAACAGCACATTCAACTAACATTAAGTTTTTGTTTCACATCTTAAGGATGAGTAATATATACAGGAATCAAGATAAGTTCACTATTCCAAGGGAAATACAGAAATACCAATAAACAGTTTTCATATGCCTATTCAAAACAAAATTAATTACACTATTTATACAACACTTGTAAGTTTAGTGATTATATACATTTTCTTTCACATATTCATCAATTGTATAAAAAGATTTCTCTATCAGGTACTCCTTGAGAGTTTGTTTGAATGCTGGCAGTCTATTGTTAAGGCATTTGATGTGTGGTGGGAGAGCATTAAACAGCTTAATACTGGAGTAGTAAGCTCCTTTTTGAACCATAGTGAGACTTTTCAATTCAATATGCAGACTGTTTTTGGTCCTTGTGTTATAGTCATGAAATTGGCTGTTATCTTTGTAGATACAAGGGTTATTACAGATAAAGGTGAACAAAGAAAAGATATACTGTGAGGCGGGGGTAAGGATCCCCATCTTTTGAAACAAGCATCTACAAGAGTGTCTGTGATGGACACCACTCATTATTCTGATGGACTTTTTGTGCAGTGAAAATTTTCTTTGTGAGAGGTTGGTTCCCATAGAATAGAATAGCATATGACATTAATGAATGAATATAGCCAAAGTAAGAAGCCTTAATGGTATCTACGTCAGCCACTGAAGCAATAACCCATAGTGCAAATATTGCTGAACTTGGTGTTTTGTAAAGATGAAGAATGTGTGTCGACCAATTGCATTTGAACCCAGGAATTTCGTAACCTCAACTTCTTTGTATTGCATGATCTCTACACTTAATGTTAATTTCTTCCAGATTCCTTTGCGGAGTATGGAATCTCATATAAAGGGTTTTATCTGTATTGAGTGAGAGACCATTTGAAGAAAACCAATTTATTATATCATTGAAAACTTTGTTTGTAGTTTGTTCAAGATTATTGTCTGTTAAATCATCAATTAGAATTGTAGTGTCATCTGCAAAAAGAGTAAATTTACTCCTAACATCAGAACAAAGTGGGAGATCATTGATGAAGATGAGAAACAGCAGTGGACCCAAAACAGAGCCTTGTGGCACACCACAACTTACTGTGCCCCACTCAGATGAGGCAGGTTCTCCGGATGTGCCATTCAGCATTACAGTCTGCTTTCGGTCCTTTAGGTATGACTGGAGCCACGAACCAATGGTACCACCCAAACCATAATATTCTGCTTTTTTCAAAAGAATTAGATGGTTTACACAATCAAAGGCTTTAGAGAGGTCACAAAAAATACCTACTGGAGACATCTTTTGTTCATGGCTTCCAGAACTTGGTTGGTGAAGGAGAATATTGCTTGGCACGAAAACCAAACTGACTTTTGTTTAGGATATTGTGGAAGCTGAGATGATTGACAATCAACCTGTGCATCAGGTCTTCAAGAATTTTTGAAAAGATAGTTAGAAGGGAGATTGGGCGATAATTTGTAACATTGTCTTTCTCACCTTTTTTAAAGAGTGGTATCACTACAGCAAGTTTTAGTCTGTAAGGGACAATTCCTTCTTGCACCGAAGCATTGAATATGTTGTATAAGTCTGGACTTACATATTTATAGCAACATTTCAATATTTTACAGGAAATATTGTCCACACCTACAGACTTTTTATTTTTTAATGAGGTAGTAATTCTTTCAATCTCTTTTACTGTAACATGAGATAAGGATACCTGTGTGGTCTATTACTGATAGCTTTCTGTAGATGATCCAATGATTCATCCACAGAACCTTTACAGCCTGTCTTCTCTGCTGCTGACAAAAAGTGCCTGTTGAAGATTTCTGCAACCATTTCAGGTTTCTTTACAATATTGGTACCTTGTTTAAGTTCTATGGGTGTCCTGTTCCCCATTTTTTGCCAGTTTCCCACTTTATTACATTCCAAATTGTTTTTATTTTGTTGTCGGACTTATCAATTTCAGACTTAATGCGCATATTTTTTGACTTATTTGTTACCTTCTTTAGGATGCTGCAGTAAATTTTGTAGTGCTGACTTTTTTTGGATCATTAAAGTTCTGAGGTAATTCTTTAGCACCCTCTTTGTTCTGCAGGATGTTTTTACCCTGCAGTGACCCATGACTTACTGATAGTACTTACATGACTGTTTCTAATTATTTTTTTTAGGAAAAGTAGCTCCAAAAATAGACATAAATTCATTTAGAAATGTATTATACTTTTTGTTCACATCTGCTTCATTGAAAACTGGACTCCAATCTATCTCTTGCAGGCTGCTGTTGAAATTTTTTATCATTTATTATCCTACAAGATATCCAAGAATTCTCAGAACTGTTGCACAGATTGATATCAGTGAAAGTAAGCAACTGACCTCCATGACCAGAAAGGCCAAGAATTGGATGTACACTGATATTGTCGACTCTTGACTTATCTATAAATATATTGTCAATCAGACTTTGACAGTTCTCGGTAACTCTAGTTGGAAAATTTACTACTGTCATCAGATTATAAGAATCAACTAGATGTTCTAAATCTGTTTTAGCATTGCTTTCATTTAGGAAATCTACATTGAAATCATGTGTAATTATTAGATCCTTAGATTTTGAGTACACTTGGGATAAGACAGAATCCTCAGGAACACATTAGTGTTCCCTGAGGGAGCTCTGTATAGTGCTAACACTACAGCTGTACAGTCACTTATAGTAATTTCTACACCACATATTTCAATATCTTGTTCAATACAATGACTCTTTAAATCTAATGTGGTATACGATATGTTATTTTTTAAGTATATTGCTACTCCACCATTCTTCATGATAGATCTACAGTAATGTGCTACTAGACAGTAACCACTGAGCTGTAACATTTCAACATTTCACATGTCGTGTTCGCTAAAGCATAGAACATCAGCATCCTTTATCTCTTATGGGTCATCTAAAAGAACAGAAATTTCGTTAACTTTGTTTGTAAGTCCTCCTACATTTTGGTGAAAAATTGTCATAGCTTTGGTATTTGCTGAGAGCGGTTGCTTTCACCTAAAAAAAGTACTTGTGGGCTTAGAAACAATAGGCTCATTGTTAATTGCTTCACTGAAATTCTGAACTTGAAAATTAGTCTGATGGGATTGCTGGAGCCACTTAAAGGGAATAGGTTCGGAGTGGGGAGATATTTTGTTGATTTCATCCATGATTGCTGCATGTAAAAGAGTACCTAATGCTTGTTTACCTGACCTGTTAAGGTGCATGTCGTGTTGGGTAAACAACTCCCTTTGAAAATTATTCATATCTACAACATAAGTATTGCTAAATTGTTGCCATCTACAAGTGTAGTGTGCTAGGATTTATCATGTGTCATTGACATCTACTTTTGTGTGTCACTCATTTTTTACCCTGGAATTACTAATATTTGTAAAGGAAACATAATTTGATATTAATTGGTACTCATAAGGTATTTCAACCTCTTTCATTTTTATGATATTATTGATGCTTTTTTTTTTACTGTGATGTTGTTGGTGATTTAAAATGTCAGATTATCATGCAGGTCTTGAAAGTTCATTCATGTTATCACTCAAGCTTTACCAGTAGGTATTTGTGCCATTGCAAATTTTAAATTTTATAATGCATTCATTTGTTAATGTTGTGGTATTTCACACTATGATTCTATCTGTTTGAATCATTTGAATTTATTCAGAGTACATTGTGTTTGCAAAATGAGAGCAAAGTAAAATTATCATTCTTGCTTAAAATTAGTTCAGACTGGTTGCTTAAAGGATAAATCAGCCACTCTCATTTATTTGATACAGCTTGTCCACTTAAACATATTCATTTGTAATTAATAATAGCTTCTACTTTATGTGCATTTAAATGTTAGTTATAGATTTTCTGATTTTGCGGGACTTGTGCACCCTCTTGTGAGGTCGCCTGCTTTGCCACCTGTGCCATACCACCAGTCAGCCTGCACACTATTTGTTCATTTCTTTCGTCAGTTGACTTGACTGAATCGATTTATCGAGTAGTTGTACTTTCCTATGTAGCATGCGTGTCCGCGTCATCGTATTTTATACGTTTCTGTCTGGCACATAGATAGCTAACACATACCTAGGAGAATAGTTGCGGACATTCTAGTGATCTTGATACGTTATTCTGTGTATCATTTGTTTGAGAAAAGTCATAAATATTCTACTATTTTCTTGTACAGAGGAACTTCGATACGTGGTGTTATAAATAAAATTGCAACTTTTTTATATCATAAGATGGCATTGTCTCGTACATGTGTATAGTCAATTTAAATAAAACTTTCTTAAACTTTGTGTGTGACTTGATTATTTTTTATCATGGTAAAAGTAAAGGTAGCTCAAGACATCTTTAGCGGCCCCTCCTTGAGGTTCTTCTGTATCTTCCACTGCTCCGAAGTCAACCCAAAGCAGTCTACCACCACGAATAAAGCTACACTGATTGTTAAAAATATTCTTGCAACACTCTCTGTATCCAGATGCATAAAACAATTGCAAGAAGTTTGATTTTACAGCACAGGCACCAAAACATTGAACCATGAGGCTGAAAAGAGGTTTTGTTTAGTTGTTCAATACTTTACTGAAACTGATGGAATCCAGCAGAAGTTGTTGAAGGTTAATTTGCTGTATAATGAAACACCAGAGACAATTGCAAAGTCTTGTTTAGACACTTTAAGAAAACTGCAGATTCTATTAGAAAAATTAATCTCTTTTTGTGGAGACAATATCGACATCAGCTTTGGAAGGCTTCGCTGACATGTTCAGCAGAATGTGTTTCACCAAAGGAATGAAGAACTAGGAAAAAATTTAGAAGGAATTGGATGCCCTGCCCATATTCTCCACAATATTATATTAAGCACTGCTGGAGTCTTAACTGCCAACATTGAAATAATCATCATGAAAATATTTAACTATTTTTCAATATATGTGGTAAGGACAGAGAAGCTGAAAGAGTTCTGCTTGTATACTGATGGCAATCACCAGACTCTTCTATCTCACTCAGAAACAAGATGGCTGTCATTAATGCCTACAGTTGAGAGAATTCTTAAGTTTTGGATTCATTAAAAATTTTTTTGATGCCCAAGACAGGTCCCCTAAAGTAATTTCAGATTTTTTCAGTAGTCCAATCAGTGAAATTTACTTCATGTTTCTGCAGTCAAACCTGGTTCTGTTTGAAAAAGAATATAAAATGCATGGGGAAGAATAAAGTCTAAACAATTGAAATAAGAAATACATTTACCTACACTCAAAGACGTCTCAACAAAAGAGATATTGTCAATTCTCCTGGTTTACAAACCAAAATGATTTTAGACACGTTATAGAATGAGAACCCTAGCCAAGAAATAATTAATTTGATTCTGAAATTTGAGGGAAATACAATGGCTTTCTATACCATAGCGTTTGCTTACTTAGAGAAATGGGCTACTTCCTTTAATAAATATCAATTACTTGATTGCATGATGTTATAGAAAACTCCAGATTGGATGATGACTGAAAACACAATTATATATCTGACTAAAAATGGTATGAAGATTTCAGACAATTTATTTCAGGAATATATGTATCTGAAGAGCTTTTTAGAAACTGAGCGTGACTCGGAAGAATGGAAGTCTAAACACTCCATGGAAGAAAGGTGGATTTACTTTTGTAAGGAAACCAAAAATCCTGAATGCAACTACCAACTGCTAAAATTAAGTGAGTATTTATTTTCTATTCTGCACGCAACATCACAAGAGTATTTTCACTATGTCGGCCCACTGGACTGATGAAAGAAATTGACTGCTGCCAGGGACTGTGGAATCAATCTTACAGTGCCAATTTAACTACAAGCTGACTTGCATGGAGTTTTATAAATACATTAATGAGGCAGTTTCCTAATCAATAATTAGTAATCAAATAAGTGTCTGGTGGGGTTCTGATGCAACTGTGCTGTATAATGCTCCAAATGGATCACTACTGTGCAGTGAAACTTGTGTACAGCAACAAAGATATATAATGAAAGTTTATTTTATTAATGTTTAAACAGTGATTTAATTCATATAATATAAGTTCATTTTAACATTTTTTAATCAAACTAAGACTAAACTGTGATTTTGCTCATACTTGTTGACCTCGGTAGCTAATATAAACACAGCTGTCCTTTACATGTGTATAAAGTATGCTGTGCACCTGCGCATGTTATGAAAATCGGCATGCATATACTGGGGTGAAACAAGTCTTGGAAAACTTTCTACTATAAAAGTCGTTGGAAATACCCTGCAGAAATATGGAGCCATGGTGCCTTTATAGCCATCCATAATTGCAAATGTGTTGAGCTGACCTTTCAATTATGTCCCATAAATTTTCGATGGTTTGCCAAATTAATCAGTCGAACTGTCCAGAATGGTCTTCAAACAAATCATGAACAATTGTTGCCTGGTGACATGCCACATTGCCATCCATAAAACTTCCATCATTGTTTGGGAACATGAAGTCCTTGACTGGCTGCAAATGGTCTCCAAGTAGCTGCCAGTCTATGATTAGTTCAGTTGGACCAGAGGACCCAGTCCATTCCATTTAAACACAGCCCACAACATTATGGAGACACCACTAGCTTGCACAGTGCCTTATTAATATCTTGGACCCATGGCTTCATGGGGTCTGCACTATACTCAAACCCTAACATCAGCTCTTACCAATTGAAATCAGGACTCATATCACATTTCTTTCCAGTCACTTAGGGTCCCAATGATATGGTCTTGTGCCCATGAGAGGCACTGCAGGAAATGTCATGCTGTTAGAAAAGGCACTCACATCAATTGTCTGCTGCCATAACGCATTAACGTCAAATTTCACTGCACTGTCCTAATGGATACATTTGTCGTACATCCCACATTGAATTCTGTGGCTATTTCATGGAGTGTTGCTTATCTGTTAGCACCGCCAACTCTATGCAAATGCTGTTGCTCTCAGTTGTTAAGTGAAGGTCATTGGCCACTGCATTGTCCATGGTGAGAGGTAATGCCAAAAATGTTGTATTCTCGGCACACTCTTGACACTGTGAATCTTGAAATACTGAATTCTCTAATGATGTCTGAAATGGAATGTCCCATGCCTTCTAGCTCCTGCTACCATTCTGCATTCAAAGTCTGTTAATTCCCATTGTGTGGTCATAATCACATCAGAAATCTTTTCATGTGAATCACCTGAGTACAAATGACAACTCTACATTGCACTGACCTTGTATGCATTGTGTGCATGGTACTGCTCCCATGTGTATATCTGCATATTGCTATCCCATGACTTTTGCCACCTCAGTTTAAGAAGGGAGAACCATTCCAAAGCATGGTGTAATAAATTACTGAAAGTAAAGAAGCATCTAATGATATCATGCATTTGATCAAACAGTCTACGCTAAAAATTAAGAGTGTTTAAAAGAGATGGAACAAATCATTATTGAGGCATCACATTTGACACTGAAAGGTGCAGTATTACAATCTGTTACATTTTTGCAAGTCCATCAATAATTTTTTTTCTCAATTTTATTTTCAACGCAGTAACCTACATGCTATGTGACAGTCACATAAATGTTTCAAATAATTAACTGAGCTTTCTAATTTTCATTACAATTTTCATCAGAACATCATTAATTAAAAGATATTACTAGTTAAGTTTGTCATGTACAGTATTTGATGAGCTATTCAGCATATTTTGGTAAATTGGCTTATTCCATTAAAAATACTGGCATTCCAATGTCACAGTAACATATTTCAGTTTTCACAAAATTAGCTAACCTATGAGATAATTAATACTTAAGGTTCTGTACTGTCATATTCTCTGTGGTAAATTTTGCTTCTGTGCTTGCTAGATTCTGAACTTTGGCACTGTACTTTTGTCACTCTAATTTTTATGAATCCTATGACACCCATCACTAATTTAAAAATTTCCATAAACTTACATTAATAACGACAAATTTAAAAATGGCTGCCAAAGTCATAAGTACAGTATTCCCAATGTGGATACATAAAATGGTTCTGAGTATTTTTATAATTCATTAATCTTCAGTGTATTTCATAGAAAACATTACTATCTTAGCATATAATCCATTCCGAGTAGAAAAATGCAACCTAGCCATATTTCAAAAAATAATTTTGTTTCCAACATAACAATTTGTCCCTATTCTGATCTACTCCTTGCCCTGTTGACTTTAATAATTGGAGTACTACAGAAATTAGGAAACTGCACAAATTACTCACTGTGCATGTGTTGGCAGAGTAAATACATATAGTAAGAGCAAGTGCAGGTAGAATAGTTAACGTTCATTATTTGTACTTAACATTTTGCTCATTAGTGTTGAACTTCTTGTTCAGCTGATTGTCTGGATAGTGGATTCTGCAAGATATATGTGTTGTTGCTTAGAAATATATTTGCTCATTAGTGTTGAACTTCTTGTTCAGCTGATTGTCTAGATAGTGGATTCTGCAAGATATTTGTGTTGTTGCTTAGAAATATAATCACTGAAACAATATAATGATGCAAGTTACTTTCTTCATATGACATCAAATCCTTCACTGCAGAAGAGTCAGAGCACATGTTCACAATTCAATAATACCATTTACAAAGTGAATTTACAGTCCAGCACTTTTCATGCCTACTTCCATCTAGCTACCCCATGACAGAAAAATGACTACATATTACATGTTACTCCATAACTGTACAGTGCATAACAGACAGATTATTGCAGAGATATACAAAGTTCACATACAAAGATATGAGTATATTGTCGATATTTCTTCACCAAACATGCAGCCAGTTAATATTTCATAAACTAAAACATTTATATCGATTTAATCTTTCTGAGTAATTATGGAAAATGATAAGAGTGATTGTAGTACTGAATCACAAGATTCATAATTTTAACTCTTTTTGTATCATGTTCTTCTACACCACATGGAAAAAAGGTATGTTAAGCAGTTCTGTTACAATAGCCCACCAAGAATTCTGTAAGCATGCTCATACAAACAATATTCTGAAACAAAAATAATAGAACTGTTCAAGGTTGTTTTTTGGCAAATATGAAAGAGACAAATGGCATTCCAGTCAATTGCACCATTCAAACAGGTTTCAGAGGGCACACTGCCTGTTGTCGACATCTTCCAGTGGCTTCACTATAACTGCTATACACACAGAGGTGTTTAATTAATCAATTTTCACACCGTCTATGTGCAAATGATGTAGGACAAACCCCTAATATTTGGTATAAGGGGAAGTACCCTCTGCTGTGCATTTCACAGCAGTTTTGAAGATGTATGTCCAGGAAGAGAATCAAATCATTATTACCTTGTATCTACATCAACTGTATACCTATTAATGATAAGATACTTATGTTCCATCTCAGTAATTAAAAGGCGAATTACCAGACAATAGTCAGGTTCAGGAGTCACACATTGTAGTACTATATATACTGCTACCTGCCTACATTACAAGCTGAACAGTAACACATTAATTTCTTCGCTTTTACAGGTAACCAACATTACTCTGCTCACAGTACATTATGGAGACACTTCTTTTTAGGACTGTACATAAGTAGGATTTGTTTTGTTTGAATTTAAAATCCACTAACAAAAATGTGATGTTTTCTATTGCAAGGTGCCACTAGTCTCTCACCAGCCCTGTGCAATATTGTTGATGAACACTCCATTATTGTTACAGAACGATATGCCTGCTGTGGTATGCTAACCCAGTGATGCAAACAATCAAAAAACTATAAATACAAAACCATAACAAAACTTCGACAACTCGATGTGTAAGTATAATGAAATCTCATGCAAACTTGCCACACCCTTCCCCCATTGCATGAAAAAATCACTTACTTTTGGAATTCATGGTCTCTTAAAATTTCTGTGTAAAGTGCCAAGAAGCCCTTATGGAGATAAAGAAACAACTATGTGAAAACAGAATTTTATACTGATTGGTTTTGTCATTAGCTTTTTGTCTTCTACGTCTACAACTACATCTATATTCTGCAAACCACCATACAGTGGATAGCAGAGGGTATGTCCCATTGTACCCATCATTAGGGTTTCTTCCGATTCCATTCATGTATGGAGCGTGTTAAGAATGATTGTTTGAATGCCTCTGTGCAGGCAGTAATTATTTTAATCTTATCCTCACGTCCCTGTGTGAGAGATACATAGGGAGTTGTAGTATATCCCTAGAGTCATCATTTAAAGCTGGTTCTTGAAACTTTGTTATTAGACTTTCTTGGGATAATTTATGTCTGTCTTCAAGAGACTGTCATTTCAGTCCCTTCAGTAACTCTGTGCAACTCTCCCATGGTTTAAACAAACCTGTGACCATTCTTGCTGCCATTTTCTGTATATGTTCAATCCCCTGTTAGTCCTATCTGGTTAAGCAATCTCTTTTGTAGACTGATTGCACTTCCCTAGTACTTGTATTCTACCAGTAAACCGAAGTCTACCATGTGCTTCACCCACGACTGAACCTATGTGATCATCCCATTTCATATCCCTGTAAAGAGCTACACCCAGGTACGAGGGCTATCCACAAAGTACATTATGTTTTGGAATTAAAAATAAATAAAATATTGGAAATTTTTTTTATTATATACAGATGAAAGCCACACTTCAATACTACTTTTATACATAGTTGCCATTTAAGTTAAGGCACTTATTGTAGTGATGGACGAGCTTGGAAATTCCTTCGTCGTAAAATTCGGCCGCCTGTGCCTTCAACCACGTGGTTACCTCTTCTTGAAGCTGTGCGTCATCATCAAAACGCTGCATAGCCAACCACTTCTTCATTGCTGGGAATCGCTTGGTGCCAGGTTGGGACTGTACGGCGGATGAGGAAACAACTCCCACTTAAAAGATTCGAGAACTTCACGAGTGGCATTTGCCATGTGGGCCCGGGCGTTGTTGTGAATCAGCAAGATCTTTGAGCCCAACTTTCCCCTGTGCTTGTTTTGTATTGCTCTTCTGAGGTTGTGGAGAGTTTGGCAATACATTTGAGAGTTTATTGTAGTGCCTCTTTCCAGGAAATCCACAAAAATCATATTTCTACCGGGTTACTGATTAACCACGTGGTTGAAGGCGCAGGAGGCCAAATTTTATGACGAAGGAATTTCCAAGGTTGTCCATCACTATGATAAGTGCCTTAATTTAAATGGCAACTATGTAGGAAAGTAGTATTTAAGTGTGGCTTTCATCTGTATATAATAAAAAAATTTCCAATACTTTATTTATTTTTAATTCCAAAACGTAATGTACTTTGTGGATAGCCCTCGTATTTGTATGAGTTGACTGATTCCAACAGTGACGTATTGATATTATAGTCACAGGATACTACACTTTTTTTGTTTTTAAAGTGCATAATTTTACATTTCTGACATTTAGAGCAAGCAGAAACCTCGCCTCTACCACCCTTCTCATAGATGGGTGTGACCTCTGCCTTTTCCCAAAAACTGAGCATGGGTTATTGTCTGAGGGATCTATGATAGATTACAGTTAGAAGAGGTGCTAACTCCACTGCAAATTCAATACAGAATATGACAGGTATTCCATTAGGGCCGCAAGCTTTTTCCAATTCCAACAATTTCAGCTGCTTCTCAATACCACTGACACTAATAATTTATTCAGATTTACTGTGGTACAGGAATTAAATTGGGGCAATTCCTCTGGGTTTTCCTTTGTAAAGGAACATTTGAAAATGGAGTTAAGCATTTCAGCTTTCACTTTGTTACCATCGATTTCAGTTCCTGCCTCATTCACTGTGGGCTGGACACTGACTTTGGCACAACCAAAAACCTTAACATATGACCAGAATTTCTTTGGATTTTGTGAAATGTCATTTGATAATACTCTGCTACGGTAGTCACTGAAGACATCATGCATTTCTCTCTTAGCAGCCAAATGCATTTCATTCAGTCTCTCTCTGTCTATAGTGCTACACTTTGTTTTACACTGATTATGCAGTAATCTCTCTTTCTTTAGACGATTCTTTACAGTGTCTGTGTATCATGGAGGTTCCCTCCCACTATGAACTGTTCTATTGGGTACATATCTACCCAAAGTGTAGTCAACCATTATTTTAAACTTGAGCCAGAGTTCCTCTACATGCTCCTGAGCTGTGCTGAAAGTTTCAAGTTTCTCATTGAGATATGAAATTACTGATTTTTTTAATCAAGTTTACTGAACATACATATTTTTCTGCTTGTTTTAGTTGTTGTTTTTGGTGGCCACTGATACCAGTTTTGACATGGACATCCTGAAAGAGGTCAGGTCTGTTTGTTGCCATTAGGTCCAATATATTTCTGCCATGAATGGGTTTCCTAACTACACTCCTGGAAATTGAAATAAGAACACCGTGAATTCATTGTCCCAGGAAGGGGAAACTTTATTGACACATTCCTGGGGTCAGATACATCACATGATCACACTGACAGAACCACAGGCACATAGACACAGGCAACAGAGCATGCACAATGTCGGCACTAGTACAGTGTATATCCACCTTTCGCAGCAATGCAGGCTGCTATTCTCCCATGGAGACGATCGTAGAGATGCTGGATGTAGTCCTGTGGAACGGCTTGCCATGCCATTTCCACCTGGCGCCTCAGTTGGACCAGCGTTCATGCTGGACGTGCAGACCGCGTGAGACGACGCTTCATCCAGTCCCGAACATGCTCAATGGGGGACAGATCCGGAGATCTTGCTGGCCAGGGTAGTTGACTTACACCTTCTAGAGCACGTTGGGTGGCACGGGATACATGCGGACGTGCATTGTCCTGTTGGAACAGCAAGTTCCCTTGCCGGTCTAGGAATGGTAGAACGATGGGTTTGATGACGGTTTGGATGTACCGTGCACTATTCAGTGTCCCCTCGACGATCACCAGTGGTGTACGGCCAGTGTAGGAGATCGCTACCCACACCATACTGCCGGGTGTTGGCCCTGTGTGCCTCGGTCGTATGCAGTCCTGATTGTGGCACTCACCTGCATGGCGCCAAACACGCATACGACCATCATTGGCACCAAGGCAGAAGCGACTCTCATCGCTGAAGACGACACGTCTCCATTCGTCCCTCCATTCACGTCTGTCGCGACACCACTGGAGGCGGGCTGCACGATGTTGGGGCATGAGCGGAAGACGGCCTAATGGTGTGCGGGACCGTAGCCCAGCTTCATGGAGATGGTTGCGAATGGTCCTCGCCGATACCCCAGGAGCAACAGTGTCCCTAATTTGCTGGGAAGTGGCGGTGCGGTCCCCTACGGCACTGCGTAGGATCCTACGGTCTTGGCGTGCATCCGTGCGTCGCTGCGGTCCGGTCCCAGGTCGACGGGCACGTGCACCTTCCGCCGACCACTGGCGACAACATCGATGTACTGTGGAGACCTCACGCCCCACGTGTTGAGCAATTCGGCGGTACGTCCACCCGGCCTCCCGCATGCCCACTATAAGCCCTCGCTCAAAGTCCATCAACTGCACATACGGTTCACGTCCACGCTGTCGTGGCATGCTACCAGTGTTAAAGACTGCGATGGAGCTCCGTATGCCACGGCAAACTGGCTGACACTGACGGCAGCGGTGCACAAATGCTGCGCAGCTAGCGCCATTCGACGGCCAGCACCGCGGTTCCTGGTGTGTCCGCTGTGCCGTGCGTGTGATCATTGCTTGTACAGCCCTCTCGCAGTGTCCGGAGCAAGTATGGTGGGCCTGACACACCGGTGTCAATGTGTTCTTTTTTCCATTTCCAGGAGTGTATCTGCCCTAGGTAGTTTTCAGAGTAGGCGTTTAGCAAAATTTCAAAGTAAAGTTTATTATGCCCATCACTAACAAAATTATCATTTCCCCATGATTTGGGAACTTTCGTACAAGTGAACTGAAGTTTTCTCTAAAGTTTTCAGTTACATCAGGAGATGAGTCTGGTGGCTGATAGGACCTAATTATCACTTTATACCCACCCCTGATACTGAATGTTGCCCAAACAATCTCACGTGCAGCTTCAATATCTATCTTGGTGGATTTGAGTTTTTTGTCTGTTGTGACAAATACACAACCTCCATTTCCCATTTGGCTATCCTTTTGATATACACTTACCCAAAAATCTCACTGCTATCAGTTTCAGGTTTCAACCAGCATTCTGTACCTAATATTACGTCAGCTTCACTACCTTTCATGAGTGCTTCAAACTCTGGCACTTTGTTGCAAATGCTTCAACAGTTAACCATTAGGATTATTACATATCAGATGAATTTGCACTAGCAAGTAATTACTACTGTCACCTGTAGAATGGAATGATGACAATGAAAATTTGTGCGGGACCAGTGCTCGAATCCGGATTTCCTGCTTATTACGAGTGGTTGCCTTACTATTTGGCTATCCGTGCACGAGTCATGACCAGACACAAACTTCCATATCTGGTCAACCATATGTCAATGATCTGTACTTGCACATCCATTATGTGTACTCCTGTACAGATCAAATGTTGTGCTTGAAAGTCGCATGCCCGGTATTGGCAGATAAATATGATATTGCAGTGCTGGTGTTATTCTGATGATGATGCACTATGGCGACCACTGCCATTAGTAAACAGATCAGATGAATTTGCAGTTGCGAATAATGACTACAAGTACCATCAGATGTAGAATGGAATGACAACAATGAAAATTTGTGCCAAACCGGAACTCAAACCTGTATTTCCTGCTTATCGGCACTGCAATATCATATTTATCTCCCAAAACCAGGCATTCAAGCACAACATCTTATCTGTACAGGAATACACATAATGGATGTGTGAGTACAGATTGTAGATATATGATTGACGACGTATGGAAATTTGGGTCTGGCTGTGACTTGTGCACGGATAGCCAGATGGTAAGGCAACTGCTCGCGATATTGGGGTTCGAGTCCCAGTCTGGCACAAATTTTCATTGGCATCATTCCATTCTACAGCTGATGATATTGATTATTCACTGTTAGTGATAGCTGTGGTCGCCGCAGTGCGTTGTCATCAAATAACACCAGCACTGAAATATCGTGTTTATTTGCCAATATTGAGCAAGCAACTTTCAAGCACAATGTCTGATCTGTATGGGAATACACATATTGGATGTTTGGATGTGTGAGTACAGATCATAGATATATGGTTTACGAGATATGGAAGTTTGGGTCTGGCTGTGAGTCATGCACTGAGAGCTAAATAGTATGGCGACCACTTGCAATAAGCAGGAAATCCGGGTTCGAGTACTGGTCCAGCACAAATTTTCATTGTTGTCATTCCATTCTACAGCTAATGGTAGTAATCATTCGAAATTGTGAATTCATCTGATGTGTTTAGTACTGGCTGTGGTCACCGCAGTGCATCGTTATCAGAATAACACTGGCACTGCAATATCATATTAGGATTTTAATACTCTCATCTATGTGAGGCATTTCTTTCCATCTTACACTGATATTTCTAGGTTTTCTACAGCTGACATTATCTGTATTGGATGGACAGTTGCCTAATCGAAAAAACCTTATATACACCCCACATAGAGTCAACTACCAGAGTAGCAGCCTCTGATGTGTAGTGTATCCTGACCTATTTAGGGGACCCTACAATTCTTCTCTTTATGGTGCAAGACCAGGAGGTAGGAGCCTAGCTAGTCATAGAACTTTTGAAGTCTCTGGTTCAGGCCTTCCACTCAACTCAGAACCAAAGGGCCGAGATCAGTTCTGGGGACAATGATCCAAAATGTGAGCTTCATTGAATCTCCATGCACAAGGCTAGTCTTTTCAACCTTCTGTGCTAGTTGCTGGAGTGACCCAAGTATGATCTCAGAGCCCAGATAACAGGCATCATTTGTTCTAATCTGTAGTTGGTTGTATCCTGTGCACTCAATGGCTGCTGGAACAGCCTCTTCAACATGTTGAATGAGGTCCCCAGGTGTAAACATTAAGTGGACCTGGTGTTCTTTCCTGTCCCTTGCTGCCATTTCCCTAAGAGATACCATCATACACCAGACATTTGAACTGTCAGTGACTAGTAGATCCCTATCCATTTGTGTTTATCTGTTCCTTACAACAGGCAAAATAGGTTTCATCAAAACAGGTGAAGTGAGGCCCATTGGGTCAGTTCCAGTGAAAGACAACACCTCAAACCTGTTGGCCAGGGGAATTGGTACAACACCAAGAGTCCTCCCCAGCCCTGCCCATCCTGTACAGGATGTCTAAACCTATCATTGACATGCCACTCACAGGTAAGTGAATGGGTCATGACAGATGCTGTACTTACTGCAAAGGAAATAGGATCCATGGTAGAGAATAGTACTTGAGGTACCTCTGGTACAGGTATCACAGGTACTTGACTCTCAGGAGCTCTTCCAACATCTTATGATGAATAATAGTGACAAGGGGTCGGGATCAAATTTATTTAAGGAAAAAAAGCGCTGCTGCAAAAACAGTGAAGCACCCAGAAAATATGGTTGTATAGCAATGTACTTTTGTACATGCACACATCATAGGTGGATATGTAAATGATTAGAGTTGAAAATCTCTGTGGCAAGTAGAACAACCATCAGGGTGCATTACTGCTGGTGCCACATGAAGGACAAAGAGGTATCGCATTATCACCGACAGAGTTTTAAAGGGAGCTCATTGCAGATCTCTATTTGGCCAGCTGGTTAAATTGTGCAGCATCCAGATTTGTGGGATGTTTCAGTAACAATGGTCTGATGTAGGACTGTATCAGAATGTGAGAGCAGACATACTTGTCATCGTGTTTCCAGTTCGCCATGTCTGACCAGCACGTGGGACAATAGCTATATTGACATTAAACTCAATGGAATCCTTCACATCTGTGTCTGCCATCCAAGAACATGTAATTGATTTCCAGCAACATTCTGTGTCATCTCACACCATTGGTCAAGGACTAGAATTAGCCGTTAACACCAAAACACAAATGGCTGCATTTGGAGTAGTGCCAGACCAGCAACCATTGATAGCTGATCAGTGGCATTGCATTGTGTTCAGAATACATTGTGGTCCTGAAATACTTCAGATAACTGTCATTGTGGAGTGTGCAGAGGTGAAGCATACTTCCAGTGTTTTGGAGAGGCTCAGCAGTGTTACCCCTGGTGTCGTGGTGTGGGGAGCAATCATGTATGACTTCTGGTCATGGTTGGTATTAATTGAGGCAAATCTGATGCCAAAATTGTACATCAATGATCTCCTGCATCCTAATGTGTTACCTCTCAAGCAACAGTATCATGGTGCCACTTTTCTGCAGGACTTGCTCATCCGAAAATGGCACATGACTCTGTAAACTGTTGGCATGATGCTGCAGTATTCCCACGTCCAGCAAGATACCCCGATCTGTCCCTAATATAAAATCTGAGGGACCAGCTTGGACTTCATTTCTGATCCAGTGCCAGTATCCAGAATATCAAGGACCAGTTACAACAGTTGTGGGCCAACTTGCCTTGGGAGAGGGTACAATGGCTGTATGCCACAATTCTCAACTGCTTAAGAGCATACATGTACACCAGAGGATGCAACATATTATATATAAGTAGACTCAAATTGCCAAGTTCTTCATGAGTTTGACTTGATTTTGTAATCACTCCAATAATCTCAACCCATGAAGTTCCAGTTCAGTTCCTCCTCCCTCTTTCAATGTTTAATTTTTTTTCTGGGCTGCTTGACTATGTAAATAGTGTCCACAAAACAATAGCTTTTGCCAGTAGGAAACATGAAAAAATATGTACTGTTACAGGAAAGGGACTCTGAGCTAAACACTGGCTAATCAACAAATTTAAGAATTATTTTTTAGTGACAATGTCATAGTTTACTCTGATCACAAATCATTAAGGGAAGGAAATTTAGCTGCCAAATGCTCTGTTGAGATTACCAGTATGGGGAGATTTAGAAGGTAGTAATGGGATCAGTGAAAAGGAATACAAAATAACCAACAATGAAAACCCCAGGTAGGGATATCAACAATGTAGGAAAAGACAGATTGCTATTTACCACACACACACACACACACACACACACACACACACACACACACACACAAGCAATCACATGTCATGCACACATGCCACCAACTCCAGCATCTGGGGCTCAGCTGCTGGAGTTGGCAGTCATGCGTGCATGAGGTGTGCATGCTTTTTTTTTTTTTGTGTGTGTGTGTGTGTGTGTGTGTGTGTGTGTGTGTGTGTGTTTTACTGGTGAAGGTTGTGGCCAAAAGTTTTATGTGAGTTGTGACATTCGCCTGCATTATTTCTTCATTGATAGACATCAGTGTCAACATACTGCATTGTTATACCGGCTGAAGAATGGGTGGTGGAAGTAAATGATGTAACCAACAGTTGCACAATTGTGTTCACAGTTCTTTACTTTCACTGTTCACAAACCCCCAATACTACACAATCATATGACCAGTTAACTATTGATAAATGTTGAAAAACATCATTAATAAATTGCAGGCAACATCAGCACACTGCTACAATAGTCTGCTGTCATATATCTATGAGCAGTAAATACCTAACCACATAGTTCACAGTTCTTGCAGAATAATACAGTATGTGTAACACTATTTTTCAAATAAATTAAATAGACATTGTCATTAATTTTCTAAGACATGGCCTATTTGTTAATCCAATACATATTTCCTGTCTGAAAATCGGCCATGGACTGGCTGCCTCAGGACCAGAACTCAGTCCTTTGTATGTCCTTACAATAATAGGCACTGAAACTATACATTGTTCAATGTTCAAATTACATAAATTACAATTAAAATATAATTAATTCAATTAGCTGAATACATCGAAAAATTCCTTCTTTTCAACAGTTCCTTCTGCCACAAAGGTTAGACTGAATTATTTGTTTAAATAATTAAATTAACAAATATAGTTATACAAACAATACTTTTGACAAACCTCGTAATTATTTTGGTATTAATTAAGGGCTGGCTTTGCTAATATGTTTTCAAATAGGGCTAAATAAATACTTTAAGAATTCTAGTAGTTCTTCTTCCAAATGTTAATAATTAATCCAGAATTTATATTTGTTTATATGTCAAGAATAGAATCTAAGTCACGAAACAATTACTGTTTTCACCCTATAGCAACAGATATTAACTAGGAATAGTCAAAATAAATTAGGTAACTGATTACATACACAAAACTAAGCACAAAATTAGACCTGGTGCTATAACCCTTAAGACTGAGGACCAACCTTTCTCTTTTATGGAAATGCAGATTGTACTCATGAAAGTTAATGGTAATTAGGCAAAAATGAAAATAAAATGAATTTAAGAAAGCAGATGGCAAAAAAAAGAGAGGAAGTCAGGAGATCCCAGCTTGCTTCATCACAGAGTGTCTTTTAATTGTGCCTTTCTGCAACTTAACTTGTCTTCTTTATGGTAAGCAGTAATCTGTTTTTTCCTACTTTGAGAACACAAAGTAATGTACCTAAAGATATTGAGGAGGATAAAGAAATTTTGCAGTGATCAGTGATATAAGGAGGAACCAGAACCAAGACCAAAATTGAAAATTAGTAAAAAGTTATACATGCAGAGGATTCATGAAAACATCATACGTAACAGATAAATGGCTCTTGTAGTAGTTGACATTTACAGACTGTAATCTTAGCCTCCCATAAATCACTGCTAAATTTTCAGTCTCATCATTCATTTCAAAAGCTTCAAGAGACAGAAGATACACAAAAAAACTTTTTTACTTATCTTCATTTTCTCGTTGTTGGCTGCAGTCATGTCTAGGGGTAGATCCTTGAGGCTGATTTTTTTTTTAACTTTATGGGTTTCAGCTGACATAATAATGCTTGAAGATTTGCCTGTCTTAATCTTGAATTTTATTTTTTGTCACAATTTTTTCAATTTTGCACTGACTTTACAATTTCTACTTCTATAACACCACAAATTACATTGTTATTGTCAGATATAAAAACACTTCCAATTCCATCTGAGGCATTCCCACTATCACTAAACTCATTATGCGGTACTAACAATAATCCAGAGAGTTTACAAAACAAAAGAGCTTACAAACCTTCTTGTCAAACAAAGAATCCTCACCAAGTTATATCATTATTTTATAAATGAGTCCAGAAATAAATTTAATAATTGACATTAGATTGTGCAATTAATAATATGAATTTTAAGTATGCCAAACATTTCATAATTACAAATATTTCTAAAAGAATAGTAATTTTAACCATACATACAGATTTTGTACATAACAATTGTAACAAATTAATTTCTTTTTATACATTTTAGCCTGAAATATAATGCATTGTATGTAAAATCATATGAAATTCATTTAGTTCAACAGCTGAGGTAATGTTTACCTACACAAGATTTAAAATTATTCCTGGTATCGGCTACTTCTATGAGAAAAGGCAACGCTAAAGGAGGGTGTCCGAATACAAGACCATTACTAAAAAATTACAGATGGACTCTCTTACATTACATCAGACACTCATGAACAAGAAATGAACTGAAATGGGGGATAACAAAGCTGTATCAGACATACTGAACTCCATTTTCAATAAGTTAACAGAAGTTCTAGATAAAGTCTCAAGTACAAAGGCCAACATAATTCTGTGTGGGGACATTAACATCACCACTAACATTATAAATGAATCCAGCAGCACCTTCATAAACATCCTTCAAAGTTTTGGCATGTCCCTATTGGTCAATAGTGCAACAAGGGTTACCACAACAACTTCATCAGTAATTGACCATGTGGTCACAAATATGGACAGGGAAAACTGTGATGTAGCTGTAAAAGATCTCGGACTATCAGACCATCTCTGTCAAATAACAACAGTAAAGTCAGGCATCGAATCATTCCCTAAACTTCAAGCTTACAAACGACATCTATCAGAAATCAAAATAAAAGATTTTTCAAAAGAACTAAAAAACAAAGCTGGGATGAAGTGTATAAGGAAACCTGTGTGAATATGAAACCATCTGAATTCTCCACCCAGAATTCTTAAATTTCTATCATAGATACAAAAAGATCTATAGGAAGGTGCTGATTGCTGCAAAAAAGTCATTTAATGACAAAATAATATATAATGCAGAGAATAAGAGCAAAGCAGTCTGGGGTGTTATAAAAAAGGAAACAGGGAGAGGCAAACAAATGCAGTATAACAAACTGCTAAAGGAGGGGGATAAAGTAATAAATGATCCACAGCACTTAGCAAACTATGTAAACGAGCATTTTTCAAGTATTGCAGAGAAGTTGCAGCAAAAATTCCCCCAAACAAATATAACACCTGTAAATAATGTTGCACTAAATACAATGATGTTACTTCCAACCACAGAGAATGAAGTCAGTAAAACAATTCAAAAACTAAAAAATAAAAAGTCAGTAGGCTTAGATGAAGCACCAATGTGTGTACGAAACAATTCATAGGGGTTATACAAAGCCCCTTAACAAATAGAAGAAATGAATCCTTAATATCAGGGACATTTCCAGAGCAGCTAAAACAAGCAAGAGTTGTACCTTTGCTTAAGAAAGGTGATGCAGAAGACATAGAAAATTACTGGCCCATTTCCCTGCTGTCAGCATTCTCAAAAATAATAGAAGCAATTATGAAAGACAGATTAATGAATTACCTGAATAAATACTATCATTTAAGTGAATCACAGTTTGGTTTCCAAAGTGGCAAAAATACGGAGTCAGCCATAGTAGAATTCACAAAAGTTGTATTTGATGCTCTTGATAAAGATAAGTGTGTCACAGGCACATTTTTGGATCTTTATAAGGCGTTTGATACAGTCGACCACAAGATTCTATTAAATAAATTAGAAGCATTAGGAATAAGAGGGGTAGCTAATGAGTGGTTTTGATCATAGCTAACAGATAGGGCACAAAGAGCAGAGACAACACATACTTCAAAAAGATCTAAACATTTAGTAAAACACTTATCAGGACCAAAATACATTAATATACTGGTAGCATATTATGACCAATACTGTTCCTGATATACTTCAATGACTTTCCCAGTGGTGTTACTCACGGTGAAAAAATCCTCTTTGCTGATGACAGCAATATTATAGTCACTGAGAAAACAAGAGAACTCCTTGCCGAGGAAGCAAATGAAACTCTCAAGGAAGTTTATGATTGGTCAATAAGTAGTAAAATGAGACTAAATGTAAAGAAAACTAATGCCATGAATTTCAGTTTGAAGAGGAAAAATCACAATGTTAAATTAAATGTAGATGGCACCTCTATAGATTGTGTAACAAATGTAAAATTTCTAGGAATGAATATTGATTCTCAGTTGAAGTGGTGTGAACACACAAAGGTGCTTGCAAACAGAATGTCATTAGCATGTTATGCCCTTAGAATCCTATCATCAGTGTGTAACATACAGTGTCTTTTAGTTACATGTTAATCATATGTACACTCAATTCTTAGCTATGGAATTCTTTTTTGGGGAACAAATGCACAAAATATGAACACAATTTTCAAACTCCAGAAAAGAGGCATAAGAATAATAATCAAAAACACTAGTCGAGCTCATTGTAAAGATCTGCTCAGAACACTGGGGATTTTAACTGCTCCATGTGAATACATTTACCAGTCAGTTGTACACATCAAAAATAACATTGGTAATTACTGCACAAACAGCTCTGTCCATGACCATGCAGCAAGAGATAGACTCCACTTACATTTACCGAGAAAAAATAAACATAAAACTCAAAACAGCATTTTCCACCAAGGAATAAAACTGTACAATAAATTACCAAAAGAGATAAAAGAAATTGCCAAAATACACTTATTTAAAAAGGTAGCTAAAAAGTACCTGTTATGCAATACATTTTATCCATTGAAGGATTACTTAGCTAAAACAGAGTAGGGGTTCAATAAAAAATGTTATACAAATAAATAATAATAATAATGATTATAAAATATCCAACATTCCACATAACACCTTCACTTTATGTTTTTTCCTTCTTTCTTTCCTTTCTATAAATACTTACCCCCAAGCTATGCATAGCACAATACTGACACCTCTTCCTCTTTCTGAGCTCAACATCTCACTCATTATGGAGGGATGCTGCCTCAGTTTTTCAGGATAGCAAATGGGAAGCTGCGGTACATAAAATGGCCCAGAGATCACCAGTGTGTGTGTGTGTGTGTGTGTGTGTGTGTGTATGTGTGTGTGTGTGTGTGTGTGTGTGTGTGTGTGAAGTGTTATGAAACAATGTGTGTATAGTGTGTGCAGTGACTGATAATGAGTTATGTGGCATTACATTATTTAATAAGTTATTTGTAAAAAAAGTATTGTATACCAGGAGTAAATCTAGTGATTGTCTCTAACTAGAAGTCTGTAAATATATGTGTATATGAGTTAGCTTATTTTAAATTGATCTAAATTTGTAAATGTATCTAAAAACAAAGATGATGTGACTTACCAAACGAAAGTGTTGGTGTGTTGATAGACACACAAATAAACACAAACACACACACAAAATTCAAGCTTTCACAACCCACGGTTGCTTCATCAGAAAAGAGGGAAGGAGAGGGAAAGTCGAAAGGATGTGGGTTTTAAGGGAGAGGGTAAGGAGTCATTCCAATCCCGGGAGCGGAAAGACTTACCTTAGGGGGAAAATGGACAGGTATACATTCGCACACACACACATATCCATCCACACATATACAGACACAAGCAGACATTTGTGAAGGCAAAGAGTTTCATTTCATAAATGTTTCATATAAATTTGTTTCATACCATAAATTTGTAAATACTTTGACATGTCCTATATCCTTGTAGAAAGAGATGTACCATTGAATAAAGCTGCTACTACTACTGCTACCTTTACAAAGGAAAATCCAGCATTATAGCTCTAATTTAATCCTTGTGCTGTTTCAGAGATAAATGAAATAGATGTTAGTGTCATTGGCAATGGGAAACAGTTAACATCATTAAAAGTGAACAAAGTTCCGGGGCCTCCTAGAATCTATATCAGATTCTACATCAAATTTACAGGTGACTTAATCCCATCTTTACCATAGATAACTTCAACAAAAATTTGTGGCATGGGTTGGAAGAAGGCAATGATCACACCTGTCTACAAGAAGGGCACCAGAACTGGTCCACTAAACCACTGTGACATTCATTTGTTGTAGAATCTAAGATCACATCTTGCACCAAACATTATGAAGTATCTTGAACAGAATGACCTCCATGTCAGCCAGCACAGATTCTGAAAACACTGATCATTTGAAAACTAACTTACACTTATCTCACGTGATATCCTGATAGTGATGGATCTAGGCACTCATTTAGATGCTGTAGTTTTTGACTTCTCAAAAGAATTTGACTTAATACCACACCTTAGCTTATTGTGGAGCATAAGTAAAATTTGTGATAGGATTGAGGATTTCTTGGTGGAGAGGATGCAGCATGTTATATTGGATGGAGAATCATCGACAGTTGTTCATGTAACATCAGGTGCTCACCGGTGAAATTTGTTGAGGCTCTTCCTTGCTGTTCATTTCATATATTAATCACCTTCCAAAAAATATTAATAATAACCTCAGACTTTTCACAGATTATGCAGTTATGTATAATGAATTACTTGTATTTATTGGGAATGCACACATGCCACGCAAAGGATTATATTCACATTACATTTTATGTTCACATTACTTGTCTTTGCTATAAGTTACGATGGATTTCTGTCTATTTCTGCATTTGACAATATGATATCAGTCACAAAATTCCGAGCACCACTCACACACACACTCGTCATTCGGTTTGTGAAATAGTTTGTTGCAACACACCTTGTGGTGAAAACCATGGATTGCCTGTCTCATCATCACGTGTCACATTTCATGGTTAGCTTCCATCCAGGTCCTGTCTTGCATAGCAGATGTTGCATAGAAGTTCTCCAGTATGTTGTTTTTCTTCTTATGCAGATCTTGTAGAAGCTGTTTGAAGTAACACGATTCCCTATTGTTTTTGCTAGTTATTATTCTAATACCTCTCTTCTGTATTTCCAGGATACTTATTATATTTCCCCATATATCAGGCAACTCTGAAAATATGCATAGTATGCAATCTTTGCTGTAAGGTCATTTGTGCATTTCTGTACAATTCTTAAAGCATGGTATTTTTTACTCGATCTTGAGTTCATGGATTCAACATGATTCTTATATTTGATGTACTTTTGGATCAATGTACCTAAGAAGCAATTCAGTGACCTAAGAAGCTATTTCAGTGAAATACTCACAAAACATATTTGCACTTTATTTCATATTTATAATAGCTTTGTTGTTTTGTGACATTATGATATTATTTACTTGTTTTGGCCCACTTTCCTTCTTTATCACCTTCTCACCAGATATCTTTTTATGGTGTGCTTCTGGGTGTTCTGCTGAGTTGTTTCCATTTTAGGCACAATATTTTGATGTGCAACCCAGCCATCTTCTTCAAGTGCTGTGAGTTTTGCTGTCAGTGTATTCACTGCCTGGACTCCAATAAACAGCAAGTTGACAGAACATATGAAAGTACATCATTAATCAGTTTCACCAAAAAAATTTCAGAAATTAAATATCTTTACTCCACTTGTAGTCCAATTTCTATTTGAAATGCCTCCCCTACATTTTGCAATCTTTCTTGGAAATATAGTTTCTAAGTGGTTAAATGGAATGTCAATAAACAAACTAATTTTTCTGTCCTTACTTATAACACCATGCAATTCACACAACTTTTCCTTCTTTTTAAATGTATTGAAGAAGACTATTTTTCATGATTGAGATATCAATGCTTCATTTTTATCCCATTTTTTTCAGTGACTTTGTTTGACATCAGTGCTTAATATCCAATTCAGGTAGTCAATGAAGTCTACACCACCAACTTTTACTTCTGCAGTATGTTTGTCTTTTGTGTCCATAAACTGGTCCAGTCCTGTCAGATTAGTTGCAGTTGGAACATCCACTTTGGAACTTAAGTTATGTGGTTCCAACAGATCTAGCAGTTAACTCCTATTTCTATTATCCCTTAAAAGACCAATGCTGAAGTCTGTATTTAAAATTACATTGTATGTCATTGCTGTAGTTTTGTTGAGGAACCAGTCTAGCCTACCAATACATGAGCTAAGACTACAAGATGGGGAACAGTAAACTGTGGCAATTATTACTATGAACTTTGGTAGTTTTGTGACAGCTATCTCTAAGTGATTCTCAATACTGTGTTCAGTAATATTTGTCATAGCAATGTAGACAACATCTGATCCAACATAAAGGTTACACCTCCATGTTGACTGGAAGATCTGCAGTAAAAGTCAGCCAATAAACAGATAGCCAAAGAAACAACTTGTATTGGGTCAGCCTGAAGAAAGTGTTCAGAGAGATATATGACTGACAAATTTGAAAGTTCACTTTCTGGTAAGAGACTAAAATCTGCTTTCAATATATATGGGCTGAACATTATCTTGTTAGATTCTCAGTATGCAGCTATCATCTGAACTGGTTCTACCTGCAGCACTACTTACCTTTACTTTCAATGTGGATTTTGCTACTCTGTACCTTAGATGACCGAGTCAGCTGATGAACTGGGAACACATACTAATGGCAAAGAAGCTTCCCTAGAGCAAGTTACAAAAAATCATTACTTCTTAATGGTACATTTGGAAATGAATTGAGATAAGTGTATTAAGCATATTTGTTGCAGATGTCAAGACACTTTTTTGGTGAGACTGCCTAGTAGGATTTAACACTTCAGCATTAAAAGTCAGCATAATAGTATAAACAACTGTTAACACTGCAAATAATCAGTACTTTATTTTATGAGAGCATTTTCTCAATATGTTTGGTTTCAAAACTACATATTTCAGAAACACATTTCAATTTCAAAACTACAATATTCAGCTAAGTCAGTTCTGAATTTCAGAAAGGAAAATTTAAGTAATATTGCTGCATGAACTGTTACAGTAAATTTGGAAATGTTATCATCTGCTTATAGATTTTGTGGGGTAATTATGCTATAAACTCGTTTATGTATTTAAGTTCGGTGTTAATAGGAGACCAGACATCTTTGTGTTAGTATGAATTTTATTTGTGTATGTAAGTGAATATGAAAAATATGTATTTGAGGACAAATTGTAATACTTTGATGCCATTTATAATATTAAATAGTCCTTTTCCATAATTTGTTAATGTCACATGCATGTTACTAGTTTGAATTTTCACTTTCTCTCACACCAAGCTTCCTAAATGAAAATTGCTTTTTACAATTTTGTGTTGTATGTAAATCCTCAACCTTTTAAAGCCTGTTACTGAATACTGTGTAAACACAAAACCACTTTTTAGCTTGCAAACATCCCATGATGTAAAATATATGTAATAGAATTGAAAAATATTTCATTGTATAGTAACATACTGCATGTTTGTTCCAGTACACTGCTTCATTAGAGTAAGGCAGTTGATAGTTGAACTAAATGTGAAGCAGCAATATGTTTATTATTTGACAGCTTGAGCTGTTGTGTATTCTGCCATATTTTGACAGCGTGAGTCCTCATCTTCATCAGGTGCTGACTGTTCATCAAGTGGAATGTGTCCAGTTTTCATATCTACAGCCTCCCCCCCCCCCCCTTTCCATGGTTTGAAAGGAGGGGAAGGCCATAAAAATAAATATTGGACCCATTTCATATTTCATTCAACAAGAAGTGTCAATTAGAACCTGATAAAGATAAAGAGCCACATTGTTGAAATATGGTGTGTGAGTGATGTCAATATCCAGCAGAATACTCAACACCTCAAGGTGTCAACAGATTGATGGGAAAGCCTGAAGAATTGCATTAATTACTTATTTATTCATCTACCTTTACACGCAATTGGTGTCATGAGTAATTTCATAACAACTTTTGAGAGTGTACAGTCAGTTTTGATTTGAAATTGGTGGTGGTAAGTGTAAGCATGAAATACATTTAAGTAAATAAAGACAATGTCTTACTCAATGCAGCTGTTTAATCAAATCTTTATTTAAATTACAACACTGTTTTTGTTGTTGCTGTTGTCATTGTTGCCGCAGTCTTCAGTTTTAATACTAGTTTTATGCAACTCTTAACACTAGTATAACCCATGCAAGCCTCTTCAACTCTGCGTAACTACAACCACTTACATCAATTTGCACCTGCTCACAGTACCCAAGCCTTGGCTTCTCCAATTTTTACTTCTCACACTTCTCTCTTTTACCAAATTGATTATTCATTTATGCATCAGGATATCTGCCTTAAGATATTCAAGTATGAGATTTGCACCAGTTAGAAACTTATCACCAAATCTGAAGTTGTATCTAGATATAACAGTGCCAGAATTTTCAGTAGTAATAATAATAAGTAAGTAAGTAATAATATTTATTTGAGAGGCTGTTCTGGGAAATGCGATAATTTTATTTTTGCTTTCATTTCATAGTAACTCCCTTGTTACATTATTTTCCTTCATAAACTACATGTTTTTGTGCAAATTATTGAGATGCTGAAGGAACTTTTGTCTCTTCAGTTTTCACATGTAACCTCACACTGAGAATGATCATATGCATGCAAGTACCAGTTTCTGTACAACAATTTCAGTTCTTCAGCTTTTGTAAGTTAATCATGGGATTAGAAGTTACATACTCCATGCAACTATTAATAATATACATCATGACAGATGAAATACATTGCTGACAAACATATCTGTGCCAGTTCATATATAACATATGGTATTTATTTCTGAACAATAAATATTGTTTGCTGGTATATGTCTCTACAGAGATCTAAAGTCAAAGTGCATCATAATGCCTGAGGCCTGTATGTGCTGCTGCTGTATTAGCTGGCAGAGAGTGTCAAATCTTTTACATAAAATTCTATGTCTCTGACTAGGTAATGTGATTTCAGGACCAGATATTTGATCAGATTGTTAGTGAGCAAGTTGATCCCATTGACTATAAGCTTCAGGAGAAGCCTTACATATGGAGCTTAGGCACTTCTTTGTGGTACTGGGACTCTGGTAGTCTCTCCCTTGGCTGTGCCATAGCTAGTCTAGTGTCTTTAGTAAATATTTATATCTTCTTAATTATTTTCATTGTTAGATCACTCCCAGTTTCTCTGCAAATGGGACCAATCAGCAAACTCATTTTCAATACATACTATGCAATATCTATAAGAAATGTACACTTATTTTATATACTTTGAGAACCACAATGTCCTCATTTCCTCAGACTTCTTTACAGCAACTTTCATGTACCACACTGTTATTGGCTTTTTTTTTTTCACCCTTTGTAGAATTCTGACAGTTTACTGCCTTTTCGTTTTATCTTTGATTTGTTGGGATCAGTTGGAGAACAACTTCAGCATACTGAATAATTTATCCAAGGGATCATTGTAAGTATAAACGTAAAACTTAGTCCCTTGGACAGCACTGTAATCACTACCTCACTAATTGTTAGAGATGGGAAGTTTACAGTGGTTACCAGTGTCTCCAGTCCTCTTCACACACCTTGTCTTGCTTGTTAGCAACTGAAAAGTCTTGTACTAGTGGCTGGCTGCCAGTGTTTTTCCCATATAGATTTACTTGTGCATTATTCTTTCACCATTGTTCCAGTCCACCACCAATAGTCTGAATACCAGCAACAGATGCATCTGGAACAGTGTTCTATTGCTAATGTTAAACTTGGTATTTTATTATTGTATCCTTTTTCTTAGAAAAGTATGGCTAACACAAATGTATATGATGCACTTTCCTGGTACCCCAGTGGGACAGAATCAAGAGGGACTTTGTGATGATGTGATAATACGTGACCCTAAAGAAACTTCACATTATTTAATAACATCACTTTCCACTTTTTGCTAATTGAAGTATTTTATATTATGTTATTCTACCCATGCTGAAGCTTATGAATTCCACAGCCATTAAGGAATGTTGGTAAGGGTCACAACTAGTTGGACCAGTCAGACATGCATGCATGTCTGAAGGAGCAGACACTGTTGTGATGATTATAGATCTGGTACAGGGTTCATATCACAGTCTGCCACAAATTTTCATGTGTTACAAAAAGCTGACATCCTTCTGGATTTGGAAAAACGTGAATGCATTTTGTAATGTTTAATTTTAATTCATTTGCCCAAAACTAGCAACATGCCTTGTCCATAATATGTTTATTCACTTACTCTGTAGCACTTTCATCATTATAGAAAGTAATAAATGTGATATCATCTGCATGCATTGTGTTTTGAAAGATAGCAAGCTAGGCAGATCATTAACATAAGCAATGACAAAAATTGTCCGAGCACCAATCCCTGATGCATTACCCTAATGACATTCACAAAGCCAGACTTTTGTTTGAATTAGTTACTGTGGCATTCTCAAGAAGTTTATAAATAAATCTAAAAGTATGTGCATAAAATCAGAAATTGGAAGCTCAGAAAATAAAATTAAAACAATATGGAATGTAATAAAGAGGGAAACTGGCAGGAAAACAGGGAACAGGTAGAGATTAAAACAGGGGACAGTATCATAAAGAAATCTCAGTTGGTTGCAGAAATATTTAATAACCACTTCTTGAGAGCAGCAGAGAGGACAGGCTGTAATGGTTCTATGGAAGAATCATTGTCCCTCCTACAGAAAGCTATTAGCAACCAAATCCCGCAGTTACTGTAAGTGAAGTCATAAGAGTAATTAGATGATTAAAAAATAAAAATTCTGCTGGTGTGGACAATATTTCTAGTAAAATACTGAAACACGGTTATAAATTTGTTAGTCCCGTACTATGCAACATACACAATACATCCCTGCAAGAAGGGATTGTCCCCGACAGACTAAAATTGGCAGAAGTGATTCTTCTCTTTAAAAAAGGTGACAAAAGCATTGTTGCAAACTATCGCCCAATATCCCTATTAACTATCTTCTCAAAAATTCTTGAAAAACTCATGTACAGAAGGATTGTAGATCATCTCAACTTCCACAGTTGTTGCTGTTGTTGTGGTCTTCAGTCCTGAGACTGGTTTGATGCAGCTCTCCATGCTACTCTATCCTGTGCAAGGTGATTCATCTCCCAGTATGTACTGCAGCCTACATCCTTCTGAATCTGTTTAGTATATTCATCTCTTGGTCTCCCTCTACGATTTTTACCTTCCACACTGCCCTCCAATACTAAATTGATGATCCCTTGATGCCTCAGAACATGTCCTACCAACTGCTCCCTTCTTCTAGTCAAGTTGTGCCACAAACTCCTCTTCTCCCCCATTCTATCCAATACCTCCTCATTAGTTATGTGATCTACCCATCTAATCTTCAGCATTCTTCTGTAGCACCACATTTCAAAAGCTTCTATTCTTTTCTTGTCCAAACTATACATCGTCCATGTTTCACTTCCATATATGGCGACACTTCATACAAATACTTTCAGGAACGACTTCCTGACACTTAAATCTATACTCGATCTTAACAAATTTCTCTTCTTCAGAAATGTTTTCCTTGCCATTGCCAGTCTACATTTTATATCCTCTCTACTTTGACCATCATCAGTTATTTTGCTCCCCAAACAGCAAAATTCCTTTACTACTTTAAATAAATATAAATAATATAATAAATAAATATGTCTGCTTGGAAATGTAAGACATATAAATATGTCTGCTTGTGTCTGTATGTGTGGATGGATATGTGCATGTGTGCGAGTGTATACCTGTCCTTTTTTCCCCCTAAGGTAAGTCTTTCCGCTCCCGGGATTGGAATGACTCCTTACCCTCTCCCTTAAAACCCACTTCCTTTCGTCTTCCCCTCTCCTTCCCTCTTTCCTGATGAGGCAACAGTTTGTTGCGAAAGCTTGAATTTTGTGTGTATGTTTGTGTTTGTTTGTGTGTCTATCGACCTGCCAGCTCTTTCGTTCGGTAAGTCACCTCATCTTTGTTTTTATATATAATTTTTCCCACGTGGAATGTTTCCTTCTATTATATTGAATACAGAAAGTTGAAGATACAAAATTCCTGGGTGCTTATATTGACAGCAAATGTAATTGGTCAGTTCACATTCTTCATCTATGTAAAAAACTTTGCTCAGCAACATTTGCATTATGGGTAATTTCTTCAGTGGCTGAAGTTGATGCCATTATGGTTGCCTACTTTGGCTACTTCCACTCATTGATGTCATATGCTATCATATTCTGGGGGAACCAACCACTTGCAAAAAAAGTTTTCACCGTCGAAAAAAAAGCAATCAGAATAATGTGTGGTGTCCATCAAAGACACTCTTGCAGGTACTTGTTTCGAAAGGTAGATATCCTAACAACTACCTAACAGCATATTTTTTCCTTGCTGACCTTTGTGTGCAAAAATTATTCTATCTACCAAGACAACAGTAAATAACATGGCTATAACACCAGAAACAAAAACAATCTACATGTCAAAATGAAACATCTCACTCTGGTACAAAAAGGAGTTAACTACTCCAGCATTAAGTTGTTCAATGCTCTCCCACTACATATCAAATGTGTTCGTACAGAACTGCCAAAATTTAAACAAGTGCTCAAAGATTACTTGGCAGAGAAATCTTTTTATACTGTGGATGAATATTTGAAAGAAAATGTATACCATCACTAAACTTATTGTGTCTAGAACTATTTCAATTGATTTTATTGAGCATTTGAGCATTATCACACTTTTTGTAACAACAGATTGGCTGCACCTGTATTTACTCTTGTAGGCCTAATATCTGATTTAACTTTATGCTCTTATTTATAACCTTTATTTGAAACTCTTTTTTCTGTTAAATAGTTGTTATGTTATCTAGCTGACATTGTATCTATTACTGTATTTATAGTATGTCTTACTTAAACTATATACAATTTGGCATTGAATTGCCCTTATATTTATTGTACGTTTAAATTGAAATCTGTACAATTTGACACGTTCCATATCCTTGTGACTGACTCACTAACTGGATCTACAGAACATGAAATAAGTAAATAAAAATAAATAAATAAATAGGACTATTTGCTTCCTATTGAACAAGTATGACTTTAGTATTGCCAACCTATGTTATCCCACACTGATTAAGCTTATTGAAAAGTATATAATACAACATTATGTCAAACACCTTTGTTAGATCAACAAATGTGGCTCAAGTATATTGCTCACATTCAGCTTGCTTTGAGACAGATAAAACAATATTTTGCATTGCCTTGACCATGGACTGACCTTCATGAAATCCATTCTGAACCTGATTTAAGATGTGATAGTTCTCAAACTATTCATTTAGTTGCTTTATCACAATTATCTCAATTAGTTTAGATAAAATTGAAACTATGGCAATGGTTCTATACATTTCTAGTAACCCCCTATCTCCAGTTTTATGCACAGTTATTATTAGGTAACTTTAAACAGTCAGAAAGAGCACTTTTCTCAAACATCCAATTTATAAGATAGCACAGGAGATGGTCTATTATTTCTGTAATTTGTTTTATGGTAAAGTTGGAGTGAACCTAGTAGTCTTCTGCACCCATTGAGGTAACAAGGTGGTTCAGTGTCATTTGTTAAGAATATTTATTAATGACAAGTTAAACACAATTCACATCACTCCTTACCAAATGAGCACACTCACAGTGCAGAAATGACTGATTGATACACACACATTGTTGAGAGTCATCTCAACACTATCAGTACTTTCGATACAAATGTAACACTTTCCACCATGCCTACTTACATTTATATCATAATCAAATACACTCAACATTTCTTAAAATTTTACAAATCTATCCTTGGTGAAAGATTTGGTAAAAATGTCTAGTACATTATTTTCTGAATCTACTTTACAAATGTCTTCAACTTCATTCCTGTAACATTATTCACTATACTTTAAATTTTTGTAAAGTTTCCATATCTAGTAATACTGTCTGCCACTGAGTTGTCTTCAAATTCATTAACAAACTTAACAGACTTTGTATCAAAAAAATTCAAAATGTCCATTATCTTAATCTCTGTAACAGCTTCTAACAATGCTACATTCTTTGCAAAAGTAGAAGATTTTGTAACACTTCTTTGTTTCTTATATTTCCAAAATATTACATTTCCAAATTGTCTATTTATATGCCTTGATGTAGACTTATGATATACATAATATCCTACCCAATCTGCACCTACAAAGCAGTCTAAGAGATCAATATTTTTAGTCACTGCATATGTTAACTTCATGTCTTTTGTTTGATACAAGTATTTCAGTACTCAAAAAGCATACTTATAAAGTATCACAGTAACAATTTTGAAATCTATTTAAATTGCTCACACTGTAAGTTATATCTGGTAATGTTCCTGAGACAATATACTGGAGAGCATCAATCAAGTTCCTACACTTAATATCAAATTTGCATCTTGTGCTGGTTCTAATTTCAAATTAACTTCCATTGGTGCACTGTACAATTTTGAATGTTTGATCTGATATTTCTTAGCTAGAGATTCAATACAGCTTCCATGACTAAGAGCCATTAGATTCTCTGTGTAATTATAGTCAATATTTATCTGTAGATAATTCTTCACTTCATCAAAGTCTTTCATTTGAAATCGCTTGGATAATAGATTCTTAGTTTCTTGATTTTTCTTTTACCTGAAATTAGAGAATCATCAATAAACACAGTTACATAGATCACATTATTTGCAGTTATCAATACAGAAATGCAGTAATCATATTTACTTCTTTCAAACCTTGACTTTTTAAAAACTCATCAAAATAATCAAATCATACTCTAGGAATTCCTCGCAAACTATATAATGCCTTACATATCTTACAAAGTCTGCCACTTTCATCCTCATATCCTAGAAACTGCTTTACACAAATTTCTAGGAATAACCTTTACCATTCAGAAATGCAGCCTACACATCAATTTGTTCTACAATCAAGCCCTTTTGACAACAGTATGACAACAAAATTTTCAGTGTTTGCCTATTAGCAACTGGTGAATAAATATCATCCACATTTACTTTTTTCTGAAAGCCAATTACAACTAATCATGCTTTAGATGTGTTATCTGATTTTCATATAAAAACCCACTTCATATTAAGAAGATTTACATTCACTAATTTCACTAGTAGTTTCCAAGTTTTATTTTTATTTATGCATTCAATTTCCTTTTCCATTGCTTGCTTTCAACATTTGGCTTCATTACTATTCATCACCTCCTCAAAATTTTCTGGACTGTCACCACCATAGAAATTTACATAAATTAATTTTCTCATGCCATAATCATAAAATCTATCAGATATTGTATTTTCTCTAGTTGACCTTCTCAGCTTATATTCTTGTTCTTGTTTATGATTCCCTGAACATCCTTCTATGCCATTTTCATCCATTTTATCATGCTCTGGCTGTTTTCCAGACATTCCAGACTGTGTAGCTGCTACTACTCAGCCAAGTAGCTCCTCAATTGGCATCACAAGGCTGAGTGCGCCCTGTACCAGTCCTACCACCAAGGGAAAATCCTCAGCAGTACCGGTAATTGAATCCGGAACCCCATACAGCAACCATCTATGCTGGCCACTCAGCTGTGGAGGCAGACAGTTTGGTCACATATGGGTTCATTTTCTGTGCTTTTCCACTCTGAATCCAAAAATGTTCACCTCATAATTCAGAGCTCTTTAGACATCTACATCTACACCTACATCAATACTCTTCAAATCAGCATGAGTTACATGGCAGAGGGTATGTCTCACTGTACCAGTTATTAGGGTTTCTTCCTCTTCCATTCATGTATGGGGCACAGGAGAAGTGACTGTTTGAATGCTTCTCAGTCTTATATTCATGACCCTATGTGAGAAATATGTAGGGGGTTGTACTGCATTCCTAGAGTCATCATTTAAAGCCAGTTCTTGGAATTTCATTAACAGACTTTCTCAGAATAGTTTATGTCTACCACCAAAAGTCTTCCAGTTCAGTTCCTTCAGCAACTCTGTGAAAATCTCCCATGGGTCATACAAACCTGTGACCATTCGTCCTGCCATTATCTGTATTCATTCAATATCCCCTGTTAGTCCTATTTAGTATGGGTCCCACACACTTGATCAATATTGTAGAACCAGCCACATGAGTGATTTGAAGGCAACCTCCTTTGTAGAACCAGCCACATGAGTGATTTGAAGACAACCTCCTTTGTAGACTAATTAAACTTCCTTGGTATTCTACCAATAAATCAAAGTCTACCACCTGCTGTACCCACAACTGAGCCTATGTGATCATTCCACTTCATAACCCTACAAAGCGTTACACCCAGATATTTGTATGAGTTGGTTAATTCCTACAGTCACTCATTGATATTGTAGTCATAGGATAGCATGTTTCTTTGTTTTGAGAAGTGCACAGTTTTACATTTCTGAGCATTTAACCCTCAAGCGGGCACACAATTTCCCATAAGACGAGCAGGCGCATGGTGCACTTTGTACACATGTGAAGAATAGCTGTCTTTATTTTACCACATAAACATGTGAGAGCAAAATCACAATTTAATCTTAGTTTAATTACACAGTAATAATCTAAACTTACATAATATGTGCTGAAGCATTGTTTTATCAAACAATAATGAAATAAACTTTTTTTTTTTCATGGAAACCAGACATTGCATGTTGTACCACCATACTGCAAGACCTTCAGAGGTGGTGCTCCAGATTGGTGTACACACTCGTACCTCTAATACCCAGTAGCATGTCCTCTTGCATTGATACATGCTTGTATTCGTCATGGCATACTATCCACAAATTCATCAAGGCACTGTTAGTGAAGATTGTCCCACTCCTCAATGGCGATTCAATGTAGTTCCCTCAGAGTGGTTGGTGGGTCACATTGTCCATAAACAGCCCTTTTTTGGTCCATCCCAGGCATGTTTGATAGGGTTCATGTCTGGAGAACATGCTGACCACTCTAGTCGAGCAATGTCATTATCCTGAAGGAAGTCAGGCAAGATGTGCACGATACGAGCATGAATTGTCATCCATGAAGACGAATGCCTCGCCAATATGCTGCTGATATGGTTGCTCTATCAGTCAGAGGATGGCATTCATGTATTGTACAGCAGCTACGGTGCCTTCCATGACCATCAGCAGCACACATTGGTCCACATAATGCCACCCTGAAACAGCAGGGAACCTCCACCTTGCTACACTCACTGCACAGTGTGTCTAAGGTGTTCAGCCTGACCGGGTTGCCTCCAAACATGTCTCCGACAATTGTCTGATTGAAGGCATATGTGACACTCATCGGTGAAGAGAACGTGATGCCAATTCTGAGTGGTCCATTCGGCATGTTGTTGGGCCAATCTGTACTGCACTGCATGGTGTAGTGGTTGCAAAGATGGACCTCGCTATGAAGGTGGGAGTGAAGTTGTATATTATGCAGCCTACTGTGCACAGTTTGAGTCATAACACAACATGCTGTGGCAGCAACGAAAAGTATTATTCAACATGGTGGTGTTGCTGTCAGGGATCCTCCAAGCCATAACCCATAGGTAGTGGTCATCCACTGCAGTAGTAGCCCTTGGGCAGCCTGAGCGAGGCATGTCATCGACAGTTCCTGTCTCTCTGTATCTCCTCCATGTCCGAACAACATCGCTTTGGGTCACTCTGAGATGCCTGGACTCTTCCCTTGTTGAGAGCCCTTCCTGGCACAAATAACAATGTGGTTGCGATCAAACCATGGTATTGACCATCTAGGCATGATTGAACTACAGAAAACACGAGCCATGTACCTCCTTCCTGGTGGAACAACTGCTGGCTGTCAGACCCCCTCCATACAATAGGCACTGCTCATGCATGGTTGTTTGCGTCTTTGGTTGGTTTTAGTGACATCTCTGAACAGTCGAAGGGACTGCGTGTGTGATACAATATCCACAGTCAACGTCTATCTCAGGAGTTCTAGGAACCAGGGTGATGCAAAACTTTTTTGATGTGTGTATAACAAGACAATTTATCACTGTGTTAGCTGAAGCAATAAGGAAGGAACAGGTATAGGCTTGCAACTACAAAAGAACGATGGAACCTTGCAAAACTGTTTTATTTGTGGTTGGCGCACTTTATACACAGGCGCGCGAGTGTTAAAGTAAGTTTGCACCACTTTGAAATCTTATCAAGATCTGAATGAATAGTTATACATCTGATGTCCTCTTGAACAATATCAACATTGGGCAATGTATAAAGTACTTCAATCTACTCCTGCTTCAGCATCTTGAAATTATTTGGTTGTATCTTACAGCTGTACCATTTGCTTCATGTAAATATGGAGGACATGCATTTAAGATGTTGCCTTTCTGTCTTATAAATTGATAAACATCTGAATTTAGCATTTTGACTGCCATGTGGCCACTGCTGGCCACAGAAGAACTGCACCATGTGCCTAATGCAAGTGCCTCATGCCTCATGCCTAATGCTGTGTGCCTGGTCTGGCCATGAAACAACCATGTGGCAGTCAGTGTGTTCAGTATTCCTACCAGTTGTCACATCTCAGTTTCTTTGTAGGTTTACCAGTTGTATTTTCAGTTTCATTAACATATTCCTCAAAACAGTGATAAACTTAATATTTAGATTTGCTAGTCTAGCTGCTTTACTGCAGTCATCAATAAAACTGAAAAATTATCTTTCCCTATGCAAATTGTGAGTTGAGTGAGGCTCATTCAAATTAGAATGAATAATCTCTAATGTTTCTTTGCTTTGCTTCTATTCTTCTAAAGGCAAATTTTGCAATTTATTTTCAGTACAAACTTTACGCTTCATAAACTCTGATTCTAAATTTGTTGGCAATCCATCTGCTAACTGATCTTTCCACAGTGTATTCAAATTGTTAAAATTTACGTGTTCAAGTGTATGATGAAATTTCTCCTTTACTGACAGACTTACTGTTCTTACTATCTACATTAATCTCTTTCTTGTAAATTCTACTTGTTGTTTTGTACAGTCTATCTTCTTTCACAGCAGTTGCAAGTAAGTTATTATCTTTATGAAAAAGTTGCCTTCAGATACAATTTTATGTTTTTCTGTCACTTTAGCATAACTAATCATATTACTATCCATTTATTTGATGTAAAATAATTTTTTATTTCAGTCAAAATCATGTCATCATAAACTGGAAAATATAACTAATCATATTTCCTATATTTGTAGCTTAAAGAACTTTATTGTGTGCAGATTTTACACTCACAGAATCTTTTAATATGTACTCAGAAACATACTTGTCTTTATTAACAATATGATATCTGAAACCACTGTTTAATAACCAATTACCTGGTAATAATAATATTACTTGCCATCATGGCTTGCGCCTCCATTACAAAGCTGCTGCTCATACCACTTTCATTCTGTCAATATCCTTCACTTCCTGGATGATGACTGCCTCTTGAACAACAGTACTTTACTGCTCATCTTGACCACATGATCAGCTGTTGTTACCACCACTATGCTGTTTGTTTTGCCTGTGTTGCCAACTGCAACAACTGCCTCCTCAGAAATGTCCACCACGTGTCCACAAATCTCTGCTTGTTCTTGACAGGCAACAGTTCCCTTGAATTGTTCTGGTTTGTAGCACTAGTAACAGAACTACTCTTGATACCAATGATGTGTGTCACTTTGGATCAGAAGAGATTCTCTCTGGTTTCGAGCGGCTAACAGAAGTGGTAAAGGCTGCCAGTCTTGCTTCCAAGAAGAAAGCAGAGCTGACCATTTGCAGCATAGTCAACAGGACCGATTGTGGACCTCTGGTACAGAGCCAATTGGAGGGTCTGAATCAGAGGCTCAGACAGTTCTGCGACCGTGTAGGCTGCAGATTCCTCCTCTTGCGCCAAAGGGTGGTTGGGATTCAGGTTCCGCTGAATAGGTCAGGTGTCCACTATACGCAGGAGGCGGCTACATGGGTAGCAGGGGCTGTGTGGTGTGTACTGGGCAGTTTTTTAGGTTAGAGGGTATCGGGAAAACACAAGAAGTGCTCCAGTCACAAAGGATGCGGACTGAACACAGGAAGAATGTAGTTACAGGAACCATTGGTATAACAGTTGTAAATTGTCATAGCTGTGTTGGGGAAGTACCAGAGCTCCAAGCATTAATAGAAAGCACTGATGTTCAAATCATTATAGGCACTGAAAGCTGGCTAAAGCTGGATATAAGCTCAGCTGAAATTTTTGTGAGCACCCTAACAGTGTTCTGAAAGTATAGGCTAAACACGGTTGGTGGTGGCGTGTTTGTTGCTGTTAGAAGTCATTTAATTTCTCACAAAATTGAAGTAGATACTTCCTGTGAGTTAGTATGGGCAGAGGTAATTGTTGGCAACCAGAATAAAATAATAATTGTATCCTTTTACCGACCTCCCAATTCAAATGTAACAGTTGCTGAAAGATTCAAAGATAACTTGAGTTTGATTTCAAACACGTACCCAACTCATACAATAATACTCAGTGGTGGCTTTAGTTTACCCTTGATATGTTGGAAAAAATACATGTTTAATTCCAGAGGTAAGCATAAAATATCATCTGAAATTGTGCTAAATGCATTCTCTGAAAATTATTTCGAGTAGTTAGTTCATGAGCCCACACAAATAGTAAACGGTTGTGAAAATACACTTGACCTCTTAGCAACAAATAATCCTGAGTTAATAACGGGCATCAAAACCAATTCAGCGATTAGGGAACATAGGGTTGTCGCAACAAGATTGAATATTGTAATCGCCAAATCCTAAAAAAATAAGCGAAAAATATACCTATTCAAAAAAGTAGATAAAAACTCACTTGACATCTTCCTGAGAGACAATCTCCACTCATTCCAAATTAATAATATAAGTGTAGACATGAAGTGGCTTAAATTCAAAGAAATAGTATCAGCAGCAGCAATTGAGAGATTTCTACCAAATAAATTAACAAGCGACAGAGCTGATCCATTCTTCTGTGTAAGTTAGAATAGCAGGCGTTGAGAAGACTAGCCTTGAAACTACTTACCTCCTATTTGAAAGACAGTAAACAGTGTGTAAAGCTAACTTATAAAAATAATGAGCAGCTCCTAATAACCAAATCAACCTTCAGGACACTTCAATGTGGCTTGCCTCAAGGAAGCATACTAGGGCCTTTTCTGTTCCTTTTATATGTAAATAACTTATTTGAACCCCAAAATTGCATGGTTGTAAGCTATGCTGATGACATATCCTTCATCAGCTGTGGCAGTGATATGCAGTCTGCAGCTAACAGTACCAAGATCAGTTTCAATACTCTGTCCGCATACCTCATAGCAAACAAGCTTCTTGTAAATAAAGACAAAATGGGAATAATGACGTTCATCCTCAGTTATAATACTGCCATAACCGATACTGTATTTACATCCCCATTGGGTCCTGCATATGCAAATTCACATAAATTTTTGGACATCATTGTTGATGAATACTTATCATGGAAAGAACATATAGATAATATTTGGAAGAAAATCAGTAGAAATGTGTATCTACTGAAACGGGTCTCAGCCTTCTTGGACCATGATACTTTAAGGCAAATATATTTTGGGTTGATTCATCTGCACCTTCAGTATGGTACTGAGATATGGGGTAGGGCATCAGCAGTTCATATAGATAGACTTTTTAGATTACAAAAAAATCCATTGAGAATGGTAGCCAAGGTAAAGAAGAGAGAGCCTTGTAGAGACATCTTTGGAAAATATAAAATTCCTATGGTGTATTCCATGTATATACTGCAGAGAGTCATGTTCGTGAAACAAAATCCTGAATTTAATATGACAAACAGTAATGTGCACAACTATGATACATGGGGAAGGGAAAATTTTCATATAATTGTGACCAATAAAAAAGCAATGGACCACAGCCCACATAGAATGGGAGCAACTTTCTACAATGCACTACCCTGTGAACTCAATAAAGCAAATCTAAATATGCTAAAGAGTAGACTGAAGCAATTATTAATAGAGAAGTGTTGTTACTCTATAGAGGACTTTAAGTTGTAGTGCCATCTTGGAAAACAGCATATATAGACAATGTCTTCAATCTATCAATGGTATGAAAGAATGTAATTATACACTGTATTATGTGTACTGTACTATTATAAATATAAGCTAAATTGTGTTACACTATAGAGGAATCTACTTGTAGTGCCCTTTTGAAAAACAGTGTGTACAGACATGTGTCTGATCCATATGATGTTATGAAAGAATGTAAATATTATACTGTATATGTGTAATGTAAGCTAAATTTTCCTGACAATGTCCAAAAACTTTTTGTTATATGGGCAGAAAATAAATAAATAACTAAATAAATAAAAATAAAATCCTCCTTAGTACATGAAACAGGTTATAACACTGTTGCAGAAACAACAAAACAAACATCCCAAATTTAAACAGACGAAAAATCCCCAAGATTGGTGATCTTTTACAGAAGCTTGAAATTTAGTGCAGACTTCAATGTGAGATGCTTATAACAGTTTCCACAATGAAACCTTGTCTCAAAACCTGGCAGAAAATCCAAAGAGATTCTGGTCATATGTGAAGTATGTTAGCGGTAAGAAATAATCAATGCCTTCTCTGCATGATAGCAATGGAGATATTATCAAAGACAGCGTTGCAAAAGCAGAGTTACTAAACACAGCCTTCCAAAATGCCTTCACAAAAGAAGATGAAGTAACTATTCCAGAATTCGAATTGAGAACAGCTGCCAACATGAGTAACGTAGAAGTAAATATCCTCAGAGTAGTGAAGCAACTTAAATTACTTAATAAAAGCAAGTCTTCTGGTCCACACTGTATACCAATTAGGTTCCTTTTGGAGTATGCCGATGCATTAGCTCCGTACTTAACAATCATATACAACCATTCGCTCGATGAAAGATCCGTACCCAAAAACTGGAAAGTTGCACAGGTCACACCAATATTCAAGAAAGGTAGTAGGAGTAATCCAATAAATTACAGGCCCATATCATTAACGTCGATATGCAACAGGATTTTGGAACATATATTGTGTTCAAACATTATGAATTACCTCAGAGAAAACAGTCTATTGACACACAGTCAATATGGGTTTAGAAAACATTATTCATGTGAAACACAAATAGCTCTTTATTAACATGAAGTGTTGAGTGCTATTGACAAGGGATTTCAGATCGATTCCATATTTCTGGATTTCCAGAGGGCTTTTGACACTGTACCACACAAGCGGCTTGTAGTGAAATTGCATGCTGACTGGATTTGTGATTTCCTGTCAGAGAGGTCACAGTTTGTAGTAATTGTCAGAAAGTCATCGAGTAAAACAAAAGTGATTTCTGGGAATCCCCCAAGGTAGTGTTTTAGGCCCTTTGCTGTTCCTTATCTATATAAATGATTTGGGAGACAATCTTAGCGACTGTCTTTGGTTGTTTGCAGATGACACTGTCATGACAGTTGACCCTAAATAATTAAAAGTGTGAGGTCATCCACATGAGTGCTAAAAGGAACACATTAAACTTCGGTTACACAATAAATCAGTCTAATCTAAAAGCCGTAAATTCAACTAAATACCTGGGTATTACAATTACAAACAACTTAAATTGGAAGGAACACATAGAAAATGTTGTGGGGAAGGTTAACCAAAGACCGCATTTTATTGGCAGGACACTTAGAAAATGTAACAGACCTACTAAGGAGACTGCCTACACTATGCTTATCCATCCTCTTTTAGAATACTGCTGTGCCGTGTGTGATCCTTACCAGATAGGACTGATGGCGTACATCGAAAAAGTTCAACGAAAGGCAGTACATTTTGTACTGTCGCAAAATATGGGAGAGAGTGTCACAGAAATGATACAGGATTTGGGCTGGACACCATTAAAAGAAAGGCATTTTTCGTTGTGGCAGAATCTTCTCACGAAATTCAAATCACCAACTTTCTCCTCCGAATGCGAAAATATTTTGTTGACACCAAGCTACATAGGGAGGAATGATCACCATGATAAAATAAGGGAAATCAGAGCTCAGACGGAAAGATATACGTGTTCATTCTTTCTGCGCGCTATACGAGATTGGAATAATAGAGAATTGTGAAGGTGGCCAGGCACTTAAATGTGATTTGCAGATTATCCATGTAGATGTAGATATAGAAGAGGTAGCACATAATGGTTGTCCTTTTGGCATGAAATTTAATGGATTTTGCTACTTCACTTCCATCCTTGTCTTCAAATCCATCATTTGAATTTCACTTCTTTCCTTATCACTCACTAATTTCAGCTGCTTGTTTGAAATTGCTCCATATGCATGGTGGTCCATTGATAGTGACTGGGCCAAATATCTCACGAAATAACCATCAAACGAAAAAACTATAAAGAACAAAACTCATCTAGCTTGAAAGGGGAAATCAGATGGCACTATGGTTGACCCACTAGATGGCGCTGCCATAGGTCAAACGGATATCAACTGCATTTTTTAAAATAGGAACCTCCATTTTTTATTACATATTCATGCAGTGCATAAAGAAATATGAAAGTTTTAGTTGTACCACTTTTTTCGCTTTGTGATAGATGGCGCTGTAATAGTCACAAACGTATAAGTACGTGGTATCACGTAACATTCCGCCCGTGCAGACGGTATTTGCTTCGTGATACATTACCCATGTTAAAATGGACCATTTACAAACTGCAGAAAAGGTCGATATCATGTTGATGTATGGCTATTGTGATCAAAATGCCCAACGGGCGTGTGCTATGTATACTGCTTGGTATGCTGGATAACATCATCCATGTGTCTGGACCATTCACCGGTTAGTTACGTTATTTAGGGAAACAGGAAGTGTTCAGCCATATGTGAAATGTCAACCACAACCTGCAACAAATGATGATGCCCAAGTAGGCGTTTTAACTGCTGTCGCAGCTAATCCACAAATTGGTAGCAGACAAATTGTGCGAGAACTGAGAATCTCAAAAATGTTGGTGTTGAGAATGCTACATCAACATCGATTGCACCCATACCATATTTCTATGCACCAGGAATTTCAAGGCGACGACTTTGAACGTCGTGTACACTTCTGCCACTGGGCACAATAGAAATTATGGGACGATGACAGATTTTTTGCACGCGTTCTATTTAGTGATGAAGCATCATTCACCAACAGCGGTAACATAAACCGGCATAATATGCACTCTTGGGCAATGGAAAATCCGCAATGGCTGCGACAAGTGAAACATCAGCGGCCTTGGTGGGTTAATGTATGGTGTGGCATTATGGGAGGACGGATAATTGGCCCCCACTTTATCGATGGCAATCTAAATGGTGCAATGTATGCTGATTTCCTACGTAATGTTCTACCAATGTTACTACAAGATGTTTCACTGCATCACAGAATGGCAATATACTTCCAACATGATGGATAGCTCACATGCTGTTGAAGCGGTATTGAATAGCATATTTCATGACAGGTGGACTGGTCGTTGAAGCACCATACCATGGCCCACACGTTCACCAGATCTGATGTCCCCAGATTTCTTTCTGCAGGGAAAGTTGAAGGATATTTGCTGTCGTGATCCACCGACAACGCCTAACAATATGCGTCAACGCATTGTCAATGCATGTGCGAACATTACAGAAGGCGAACTATTCACTGTTGAGAGGAATGTCGCTACACATATTGCCAAATGCATTGAGGTTGACGGACATCATTTTGAGCATTTATTGCATTAATGTGGTATTTACAGGTAATCACGCTGTAACAGCATGCATTCTCAGAAATGATAAGTTCACAAAGGTACACGTATCACATTGGAACAACCGAAATAAAATGTTCAAACGTACCTACATTTTGAATTTTAATTTAAAAAACCTACCTGTTACCAACTGTACATCTAAAATTGTGAGCCATATGTTTGTGACTATTACAGCACCATCTATCACAAAGCGAAAAAAGTGGTCCAACTAAATCATTCATATTTCTTTATGTACTACATGAATATGTAATAAAAAATGGGGGTTCCTATTTAAGAAAACGCAGTTGATATCCATTTGACCTATGGCAGTGCCATCTAGTGGGCCAACCATACCACCATCTGGTTTCCCCCTTCAAGCTAGACAAGTTTCGTCTTTGTAGTTTTTTCGTTTGATGCTTATTTCATGAGACATTTGGCCCAGTCACAATCAGTGGACCACCCTGTATATAGGTCATTGTGGTCAGATTCTCTTTTTGTTAAATATCCTCATTGTCCATGCTCGTTTTTGCTCTTTAGGCCACTGTATAGTATTTATTCGTTGTTACATATATTTACATTCAAATTTTCCAGTTTCCAAAGTTTTATCCATCAAACACTGGTATCTTATTGTCAGCCATGTCCAATTTTACAAACAACACTTTTTAAATAACGGTCTTCTTTTCAGCTCATAATCAATCACTAATTTTCCATTAACACTTTTCTTTTTACTTAATAACTGAAAACTGCTATTATGTTAGGAATATTTATTAACAACAAGCTAAATACAATTTACATCTCTCTTTACACAGTGAACACATTCACAACATGGAGCTCACTGACTGTTGTACATAAAAATACACTCATTGTTGAGAGCCCTCTCAACACTGTTGGTCCTATCTATACAGTGTAAATGTATCACATTCCAGCATCATTATTGGCTCTTGTCTGATCATTATTTACAGTGCATTTTTGTGATTACAGAGCTGAGATTAAATTGACTAGGGCTAATGGAAATAGGTAGCTTTCCTTGCAGAGAGTCACGATTTTGATTTTATTGTCATTCACACTGTCTTTGTATTTGTTACTTGACTGTGTAGTTATCATTGTGCTGTTTTAGGCATACTTATTCCCATTCTGTAATATCACTTCAGTTTCACACACACTAGCTTGTACATACTATTGCTACATTAGTCGACCATTTCCGGAGTCCGTTATTTCCTTGTAACAAACTTTTTGGAAATGAGAAAAACTGTCACTCACTTGTCATTTGTTCTTTATAGACATTCTTTATTTATTACAATTTTCATTTATATTCTGGCTTTATATTTATGCTTCCCACAAATAACACCATAATATTTTTATTGAAAATAAATATTTTACTTTGCACTTTGCAACTGTAATCTAGGTTTGTGGAAATGTTTCGGTTTTAAAATGTAGTGACCACTAGAAAGAATATCATAGTACACACTCGCTAATTAATTTTTTTGAATAATTGCCATCAACTTTATATTAAAATAGTACATCGTTATGTGGTCATTACTTTTTACACCAAATACTGATCTTCTCTAGAGCCTGATTAGGTTGCTCTCAGACATCAGAATCTTCATCCAGTTCAGCTCCAGACTGCTGTTGTAGAATTAAAGTTTGTTTATGTCCTTAAAAAAAATAACACTTTGAGTATCTCTACTGGTTTTAGTCCCATCCAGAATTTACCCTTCTTGCAGATACTTTTATCCCATCCTACATGAGTGTTATAGTTTTGTTCCCCATAAATAGTAATAGTGCTCTGACCCTTCTTTTATATTAATATCTTTTTTGAATGCATGAACTGAAAGTGCCATGCAGAGGGGGGGGTTTCATGGCATCTTTAAGAGATCTCTTCCAGCCAGCAACATGTACATCTGATCAAAGTTTGTAGCTAGTTCCAAAATTTCTGGTAATGTCATAATAATTATTGGCATTAAAGATAATACTTTTTGAATTTACTTCCTTTTCAGTCTGGCCAAATATGTGATTGCGGTGAATAGATGAATGGCTGACAACTGGAAAAATAAGGTTGACATGTTTGATGTTTAGTGGACAATTTTGAGCAAACCAAATGTGTAGCATGCCAATTATAACGTGATTTTTATTTCGACCTCAACAACCATCAGCTTATGAATATGGATACTTTCTGGATTTTTATTGCACAGCCCATGAAAAATTGATAATGAAATTTGACACAGACATTTGGAGAATTCATTTTCTAACTGTGTATAACAAAACATGTTTTCCTTGTTTTGGGAACCATGGGAGGGTTAATCACAAACAGTGAAATTGTAAAAATAAAGTTGTCTTAAGTAATATGAAGACTGATCAGGAAGCTTAAGGAGAATCAAATTCTTTTAGCAATCAAAGCTCATTATTCTCTCCATTTCTATTCAATGCAAAGTGGTTTGTAAAAAAACATCTGCTTTCAGTTCATGTACAAGCTTGGTCTTTGACTTGTCTTTCTCCTTGAGATCTCAAATCTGTTTCAGTTGCTCTTGTTTTAGTTGGTGGGATTTAACATCTACTGGAACTGTGGTCATCATGAATATAATGAAGTCTGGAACTTCAGACACATTTCAAAGTCCCTTTTATAACAGAAATTGCAACTACTGGAACTTGTATTATGTTCTAAACTGTGTAGCTCAAAGTGCACTCTTTCAACACATATAAAAGTTAATACTGTAAAAAATGAATTTAATGGGTTTTGGAAATGAGCAACTCACATGACATTTCCTAGTAAGACTTTAGCAGTGTTCAAAGCTTTGACAGATGAGGAGTGTACCAATTAGCCATGTATCCTTTCCTGTTATTCTTTGAACATGGCCTCTTGGTATTTGAGGTAGAATGTGGCTATCACAGCATGTAAGCAATTTTAATATTCCCATTGATAATGGAGCTCCAGATCATATCTAAGATTTGTTATGTGTATGTCATGCACAGTCTCATTGTCCTGGATTAAGCCTCACATTTGTGAATATTTCCAACTCCAGACAGTTTTATGATTAGGCCATCATGGTCAGATTGCAAGGCCTTACTTATATTTGAAGTGAGTCTCATGTTGAAGTTTAGTGGTGACGAAGTTATGAGTGTGGATAATATTGCCAACCTGGAAGCCTGGTAGTAAGGAGGTAGACGCTGTAGAGGGCTTGTACATTTTGTAGAGTTTTAGCAATGGAGAAGTGCACTTTATTTTGTCAAAAAATTGAGGTATAAAATTGGTGACCAGAACTTACCTTCAAGAAGCAAATTGTGCAGGACTGCTGACAGACACAAATAAAAGTAAAAGTAACGTATTTCCCAGCTTTTGGAACTGATAGCTCCTGCCTCAGTGTCATCTTTTCTGTATATCACTCTCTGCATCATAAGGTGTTCAAACCTCTCTGCATATATACAGCAGAATGAGGCTATTGCATTTGGTGTTATAGATAGTATGAACTTTGCAATTTATTTCCTAAGGCCCATTTAAGGCAAAAAAATTACAGATAATTTAATATATGATTTTGTCCACTACATTCAGAATAACTCACGATGTTACCTTGATATGATACTGAAATATTGTGCCATTTTGACCTCCATGTGCCTATTTAGAATACACTGAGAGAAGTAAATGGCCATTTTCTCCAAAACATTCATGGATGTTACTTTAATCTGAATTCTACCACATATTTGAGATCATAACATTTCAATAAAGATGACATAACTATAGCATTTTCAGAAATTTTTAGTATTTTAAATTGTCAATAAGTCCTGATCTTACTGAAAAAAATAAAGAACACACACCATACAAAAAATATGTTTAAATTTATTTTGTTTTTTATACTATATGGTCAATTGTCAGCTACAAAATTTGAAAGTGTAAGTGTGGTGTTGGATCAAAAGTGTTTCTTACAGAGATAAAAATTTAAAGACACAAATTTTATCCCATATCTACACAAGAAACCTCTGGTAACATTGCAAATTAAACACTATAAAATATTATTCTCATATAACTTGCTTTTAGTGGCAGAATCCATATATTTTCTTCATGAAAACATATATGATACAAGGTGCTTATCTTACTTTTACATTTGAAAATAGTTCAATAAAAATAAATATTTGTAAATAACTTTATTAACAACTGGTAAAAGTAGTCTACTGATCATGTAGTCATTGTTCTTAGCAAAAATTTAATGTTTTGTGGAGTGCTAAGAACCATCCTTCAATGTTCCATCCTTTTAAAGTACGGTTTCCACATACACATTCTTCACACATCACAAAGTTTTTCAGAATGAAACACTGACTTTACAAATTTCCATATTGCCATATTATGTTGAAATGCTGAAAAGTGTTTCAACTACATAGTGAAATTTCCTGTCCCGGAAGTCCCATTACTGCTAATCAGTGGTGCATCAAATCCTCTGATAATAACATTGACTATTGTGGTCAATATATTTAAAGAAAGTGCTATATTGTTCCAGATTCTGCACCTTCTTTGCTGGCAGCCAGTGTTGATACTATAGGTTGCAGTTAAGACAACATAAATTATAGCTTGTGTTGCCTGTAAAGAACGAAAATAAAATAAATAAATAACAAAACAAAATTGAAAATTAAAATAACATTGAACAAAAGCTAAAACTCTGTGAAATGCTGTAGTTATATAATGAAAGAAATGACTCCTATTTCTTTCTGAATAGAGAAGTTATAACAGAAATATTACATTAAATAAAGGATGAATGAAAGGAAAAAACTTAACATCCAGTTAACACTGAGAAAGAAGAAGAAATTATTTGGATGGTTCAGTTATGACAACTTGAAAGTGGGAGAATTATTTCTGAACTTGAAAAGAAAATCACCAAAGGATAATTACAAGCTGTAGATTTTTTCATGTAGAAGTATGTTAAATGATGGGTGGTAAACTTGTATATAAAGAGCATAGGCCTATGCTGTAAGTATCTGCAAATGTGAATATTGAAGGAAATATACTAGAGAATGGCAACTGTTTACTTCCCCATCAATATCACTCAAGTAATTGTGAAGACATAACAGTTGGTGGAATATGGTGGCTTGTATCCTTTCATAAATATTGTAATTAATCTATTCTTACTTCCAATATGTCTGTTGGTTATTCTTGGAACAGCAGGAAAATATTTTAAGGCATATGTTTTGTACTCTACTATAACAAATAGGAGAAAGTATATAAAGCCCAAAAAAGGAATACTATGTAACGTAAATGAAAAACAGCAACTCAGTAATAAAACAGTCATTATTAATTGTAAATGTTTGGTCTGCCAAAGTACGTGCTAGGAAATTCATCTGCTGCATCAACTAAAATATATAACAACCCTTGAAAACTTGTTAACAAACAGAGTAAAAACATTAAAGTCAGCTTGTTTCAGATGAGGATTATTCAAGTTTCTGGCACTGCAAATGATAATCAATACACTCTATTAAGGTACCAGAAATTCAGGTAACTGAATTACAGACTGCAAGTAACTAAGATAGTCTGTAGATGTGTACTGCAGAGAGGTCTTTTTTCATACTCTGTCATAAAGGAAAATATAAACTTATACCTGTTGTAAACAATAGCCGTACATCTTGGTATGTCATATTATACAAGATTTGTAATAATATTTTCTCACTTCCAACATATGAACACCTTACCTTTGTTTCTATTTACCATCTTATAATGAATAACCTACTATAACAATTTCATTTATTAATTTATATTGCATCTGAATACCCCATTCCATTTGATGGACAATGTGGAAATGCCCTTTATTACCACAGCCAGCTGTCATTTATGTTTATCATTTGAAATCAGTTTAGTTATTTCCCCTTGATAAAATTAGAGGAATAGGAAGGGAAGTGAAGTAGCAAAGTTGTCAGGTTGATACATATTTTATATGCAAGTCTTTTATCAGAGTTAGTGCAGCTATCAATAAAACACAAAATCTAATACACAGTCACTTTCAAAAAATGTCTATTAGTTTCTAAGTTTAATCAGCTCTCTGACAGTCTAGAGAAATCAGACCAAATCCCATGTTTTATCTTTGAGTAAATAATGTTCTTTGCTTCAAGTAATACATCCTGCATTGTTGTAACAATCATACCCAGTTAGTAAATTTTCATTACTGGTTGTTCAGTTTCCCCTTTAAGCATAGTTATGGGAAGTATAAATAAGGTTTAATATTCAAAATGGAACTGAGATCTTGCATGGATCATTTTAGTTATCTTTCACAGTCAAACATAGTTTTGTACAAATTGATACATCATGTTATATGAACACTAGAAGGGAAGAGGATATTTTTAATTATCCCATAAAATGTTTCATCTGTTCACTGCAACATTAGAAAAATTAGGTGAGTGCTAAATATGCCACATGTTTCACTTCTGTTATGACCAAATTACATCATACATATAATTCCATATATATTTAATAACATTAAATAATTTAAAAAGCAACAACACTGAATCAAAATCATTCTTTTGTACATATCATTTGTAAAATTCCACAATTTCACACTTCACGTTTATGGTGTCAGTATTTTGATGCAATTTTGACAATTCTTGATCACTTTAAACAGAGTTGTTTCTTTGTACGGTTGGATCTAGTCCAAAGCTCATTTTTATTGTATTTGTTACACAGGAACCCATAACAAATGCCAAGCAAATGTGGTTAATTACAGCAGCAGTGTAGTGCCTGCCAGGATCATTGATGTTAAGTCTCAGCAGAACGATTGTGAGTGAGCCAGCAAGCACCTGTAGTAAAGCAAAGCTGCTTAGTTGGTACAGATTATACCACACAAATATGTACCATAGCAATGAAACAAGTAATTGTGATATTCCAGTCCCCAGAAAAACAGATCTCTGTAATACCTGCAATCGCATTCTTTAACACATTTCTTAAAATGCTGCCAGTACTTTATACGCACATCAAAAAAAGTTTTGCATCATCCCAGTTCCCAGAAATCCAGAGATAGACATTGACTGTGGATATTGTATCACAGACACAGTCCCTTTGAATGTTCAGAGATGTCACTAAACCCGCCCAAAGATGGAAGATGGAAGTCGATCAGTTCCAGTCAGTCTGCCAGGAAGTAGGTACATGTCTCATGTTGTCAGTAGTTCAACCATGCCTAGACAGTCAATACTGTGGTTCAGGAAGGGCTCTCAACAAGGGAAGAGTCCAGGCATCTCGGAGTGAACCGAAGCAATGTTGTTCAAACATGGAGGAGATACAAAGAGACAGTAACTGTTGATGACTTGCCTAACTCAGGCCGCCCAAGGGCTACTACTGCAGTGGATGACCGCTACCTATTGATTATGGCTTGGAGGATCCCTAACATCAATGCCACCATGTTGAATAATACTTTTTGTGCAGCCACAGGACATCATGTTATGACTCAAACTATGAGCAATAGGCTGCATGATGTTCAACTTCACTCCCAACATCCACGGCGAGGTCCATCTTTGAAATCACGACACCATGCAGTGTGTTACAGATGGGCCCAACAACAAGCCAAATGGACCACTCAGGATTGGTATCACATTCTCTTCACCGATAAGTGTTGGATATGCCTTCAACCACACAATTGTCGGAGACGTGTTCAGAGGCAACACGGTCAGGCTGAACACCTTACACACATTGTCCAGTGAATGCAGCAAGGTGGAGGTTCCCTTCTGTTTTGGGGTGGTATTATGTGGGGCCAATGTAAGCAGCTGGTAGTCACGGAGGTGCCATAGTAGCTGTATGATAAGTGAATGCCATCCTCTGACCAATAATGGAACTATATTGGCAGCATAGTGACGAGGCATTCATCTTCATGGACGACAATTTGCACCCTCATTGTGCACATCCTGTGAATTACTTCCATCAGGATAATGACATCACTTGACTAGAGTGGTCAGCATGTTCTCCAGACATGAACCCTACCAAACATGCCTGGGATATAGTGGAAAGGGCTGTCTATGGATGATGTGACCCACTAAGCACTCTGAGGGATCTATGCCGAATTGCCATTGAGGAGTGGGACAATCTGGACCAACAATGCCTTGATGAACTTGTGGATAGTATGCCATCATGAATACAGGCATGCATCAATGCAAGAGGACATGTTACTGGGTATTAGAGGTACCAGTGTGTACAGCAATCTGGACCACCACCTTTAATGGTCTCAGTTTATGGTGATACAACATGCAATGTGTGGTTTTCATCAGCAATAAAAAGGGCAGAATGATGTTTATGTTGATTTCTATTCCAATTTTCTGTACAGGTTCCAGAACACTCAGAACCGAGGTGATGCAAAATTTTTTTTGATGTGTGTATTATCATGCATGATTTCAAAATGGCATTTTACCAAACAATAGTGAATTGAGGGAAACACGTGACAAGTTTAGATCAAGTTCATTCTTGAGACATATTCAAAAAGCACAACTGTTAGTGCCCGGACTTCAAAATGCAAAACTTTGGAATTCTGGTCCAACACCTTACTCATAATTGTTTAATTGTTACATATGTCTGAGAACATTTTAGACTTTATAATATTATTTTAAATGTAATTATATTCAGTTAATAACATTTTGATATTACATGAGTCTGCAGTACCGTAATGTATAAAACAGTAAACCCTAATTCACACAGTCACTTCTGCTAAGATAATGTTTGGTTTATGGGGCACTCAACTGTGTGGTCATCAGTGCCCGACTTCTGCTACAGTCAACAGGTAGGAGTATTATATGAGTGTAAGTTTTCATGGTCTGATACTTATACAATTAATTTTTTGGTATGTAACAACATCACAGGATAAAATATAAAGCTGGTGTTTTATTTATTGGTGTAGGTAATCATCACCAGAGTGAATCCACAGTCCAACAAGGTCCCTGGAAAGGCCACTCAACAGAAACAGCAATATTTGAATTTCTGAGAGAAGTGCTCCAAAAATTTGATAGTGACAAAAAAGTAACTGGCATATGCCTTGATCTGTCTAATGCTTTTGACATCATAGACCACACTTTATTGCAGAAGCAACTTGATAGTATTGGTATCAGAAGTACATCTAACAACTGGGTTAGATCATATCTTACTGGCTGCAAGCAAGTAGTAGAAATAGTTTCAAAAAGGTAATAAACCCACCAGACACTATTCTGATGATAAAGAAGTAAAGCATGGTGCACTGCAGGATTCAGTACTTGGTTCCATCCTATTTTGATATATGTAAATGACCTAGCATTAACAGAACAGTATCATAGCACTATCCATTTTGCAGATGACACAACAATTTTATTCAGTAAGAATACACTATAAATGTACAGACAACACTGTCGATTACATGAGCTTGTGTTGTGAACTGGTTCAGCCCAAATAAACTAATAATAAATAAAAGTAAAACAGTAGCATTAAATTTTCATAATGTCAGGACAAACAGTGAAGAGGATATAAAAATGCAGGTATCAGACACAGATATTGCAAGTGTAGCTAATAAAAACTTTCTGGAGGTCTGTCTGCAAGATAACTTTTGATGGGATACTCACTTTGATAGCATATTTAAGAAGCAAAGTACGATTTATTGTTTAATGAGAATCTTGGAAACTGTTGTTATAAGCACTGTCTAATGAAATTTTTTTATACTAGTATACAGTCTATTCTGAAGCATGGGAACACTTTCTGGGGTAACTCACCATCCTGCCTAAAGCTCTTCATGCAAAAAAGGATATTGGGAATCAGGCCTGGAAAAGAAAGGAATAAAGTCTGCAAACCACTATTTAAAAGGATGGGAATTCTTCCTCTTCCATATATTTACACCTTTGAAAGTGCAATGTACATTAAGGAAAATTTTCAGTAACAAATCCTAGTATCATCCTCAAAAATGAAAACCTGTGTCAACATAACGCAACACAGTAAACAGATTTTCACATGCTTCAAATAAAAAGCTCTTTGTGTCAAAAAGGAACTTCACACTATGGCAGTATTATTTACAATAAGTTGCCAATATAAATTAAAGTAATCAATGATCTTAAAAAAATTTAAAGCAGAATTAAAATAATGTCTGTTAATGCATTGTTTCCATAGTCTGGACGTTCCTCCAAAATCTTCGAGACCCAAAGAAAATTAATGTTACATGATATGCAACATTCTTTATCACTTACAAAAGTATTATGACTACCTGTTTGTAGCACGTACAGACTGTAATCATTAATATTAGTTTATTCATATTTTCAGTTGTAATTTTCTAGTTGAAATGGTTTAACTGTAAGGCAGAGCTAAAAAAATATTCATTAATGTAAACAAGAAGATATATTTGCACTGACCTGTCCAATATCTAATGCGCTGTACTGTACATGTACGATTTACTCAACAAAATAAATATAAATACAAATCATTCATTCATTTTCTTCTGTAGACTCCATTAAGAAGAAGAACCTTCAGGAGTGTGGAACAAATCAATGCATAGATTAACATAAGACAAGTAAATGGTGCACAATCTCTATACTAATTAAAAATAAACCATCACTACACTACAAAATAATGCTCATATTTATCCTAGTTAAGTTTACTAGAAACCTCAGCAGCCAGAGACTGTGGTATGTGTGTGTGAGTTGCATTTGCATGTGTGTGTGTGTGTGTGTGTGTGTGTGTGTGTGTGTGTGTGTGTGTGTGTGTGTGGTGTCTATTTCTCATGAAGGCTTTGTTGGCCAGACACTCATTTTCTGAAAGTCTTCTTGTTGTGCCTATCTGCGACTCAGGATCTCAGTTGCTATTCGTAATATAACGATCCTTGTTAATATATATAATATTGTTACATAATATGAGTCTTTGTGAGATTAAGACTTGAAACATTTCCTATGAACTACTTGTAGGCCTATTCAGCTATCATGTGAACTGTGTTTGCCAAGGTTGCCCTTGCTTCCTTGGTTAGCATAGTTGCAACACCAGTAAAGTTTTTTGCACTATCCTTTAAAGTCTTTGGTAGATTATTTATGTAGGTGAAGAACAAGAATGGACCCAGTATCAAAATCGCACTTGATATTCCCCCATTTTAAAGTTAGCATTGTGCCTGTGGCACAATCTGTCAACGAGACTCTCTACTTTCTGCTCTGAAAGTAAGACTCCATCCATACAAAAGGGATGCCATAACACTTTAGTTTATCAAGTAGAGTTCTGTGAGCCACACAATCAAAGGCTTCAGCAAGGTCACAAAATGTTCTGCTCAGTTAAATGAATCACTATTTTATCATAGGTAACTTTCTCAAAAAATACTGGAAAGACTGATAGGAGTTAAATACTTCCGTAATCAGAGCTGGTTTACTTATCTCCAGTTTTACAGATGAATGTTCTTAAGTTTGTCAGTAAATATGCCCTGAGTTGTTGATTGAGTCCATCATAGACAACAGAATTACTACCTTTTAGTTTAATTTTTTAGTCTGCTTACAGCATGTGTTTTTGAAACCAGTATTTTGTCATTTGTGCTAAAATTCTGGTATGTTCATATTTTAGTGTTTCAAGAATTTCTGCATAAATCCTAGAACCACTCAGCCTTCTACCATCTGGAACACATGATATTTTAGAAGTGAGTGTGGGATGATAGAATCCTACCTACTGTACGTCACATGTTTGTGTGTGCAGGTTTGATATTCAGTCGCAAGAAGAATGTAGATACGTTGGTCAAACGGCAACAACAAGTACTTCTTGGGTGATCCATGGAAGTTTTAGTGAAAGTGTTCATAAGAACCATGCAGCTTCTATGTTATTCTATGTTAATTTTGTCAGTGACCATTGTTATAATAATGAGGACAGTTGAGAAGGTACTCTTGAGAAAAACTCTTGTCGTAACCCTGTTAAAGGGAAGACGCACACTAAGATTCATGTTGAGAATGGGCAGGGTGTTAAGCCCACTTTCTCTTATATGTATATTAGTTTGCTTCTGATGTTTGGAGACGCGAGATACTTATGAAACAATATATGTTCATGTGAAGCATGAGATTTGTAATATGTCTGAAGTTTAATACATGTCTTTAATTGAAGGAAATGAAAATTTGTATGTCTACCTATTTTTATAAGTAGAAAGTGTCTTAAGAAATTCCTGTACCTAGTAACATACTTCGGAGAAGACGAGAAAAGAAAGTTTGCTGCAGCAGGCTAGCCAGGAAAGGAGTTCAGCTGAACATCTCACATAAGTCATCTTGCAAAAGAAGTGGAAGTTAGTATATCTACTTCACACTTAAATTGTCATCCAAAGCCATTAGAATATTCCATAACTTGAGTCTTGGACAAACAGTGCCTTGTGATTGCTGACTTGTTAGGGTACATCAGTTGAGTGTGCCACTGTGTTCTCAGCAGCGATCTTCTATGCTAAGCACTGTTTGTCCAATATATGTCCTGTCACAAAGGCATGGAATCTGATATACCCAAGTCTTCTGAAAATTGAGGTCATCTTCCATGCTGCCCAGTAATTTCTGTGTTTTATTTGGGTGGTCACAAGAGAGTTTTTACTACATTCGTACCTGTACACAGACAGTTGCCAGCACCATATGCAGAGGAATGTGGAGCTAGAAACTCTAGTTACACAAGGTGTGCACCATCTCAGATGTGGAGAGTCTGCTCTGGAAACTGAAATACCAGAACAGTATTCCAGAAAATAATTACTTTTAATGGCAGATTGGGCATGCTCCATGCCCTTAAACCATAATACAACCTGTGGAGAAGATGAAGTTACAAAAAAGTTCCAGCCACACCTTTTATATTGCATATCAGTAAAACTGAGTGCTTATTTTTAAAAAAAGAAAAAAACAGCACTGGCCAAAACCTGTCTTCTGTATGTCCAATAAAACAGCCATTACTGGGGAGCATGGAAGAGGACTTCAGTTTATGGAAGGCTGAGTTATACCAGATTCTGTGCCAGTGGATAAGACATTGAAGCACTGGGATTTTAACACAAACTTCAAAATACTGGGGCAGTGTCATTACAAGGACCATCAAAAAAGGCAACAGGGGCATTTTAGTACGTATACATTTGAATGTTCGTGGGAAGCTTTTAATTAATCTCCGTATGGGAAAAGTTTTTTTTTTTCCCATCCTTGGTGACTATTTCACTTAGGATCTGTGAAAGAACATTAGCATATGGGTTCCTTTGTTAGTATACATTACGTAATATTGTATACATTGTATATCTAAAAACACAGATGATGTGACTTACCAAACGAAAGTGCTGGCAGGTCGATAGACACACAAACAAACACAAACATACACATGAAATTCAAGCTTTTGCAACAAACTGTTGCCTCATCAGGAAAGAGGGTTTCGTCTTTCCCTCTCCTTCCCTCTTTCCTGATGAGGCAACAGTTTGTTACGAAAGCTTGAATTTCGTGTGTATGTTTGTGTTTGTTTGTGTGTCTATCGACCTGCCAGCACTTTCGTTCGGTAAGTCACATCATCTGTGTTTTTAGATATATTTTTCCCACGTGGAATGTTTCTCTCTATTATATGTATACATTGTATAGTATACATTATGTAATATTCACTGAATGTGAATCATTTGAAAGTAGAGATAACAACTTACTGAATACTAGAGTCACAGAATCATCAAAGGGCATTTAAATAAGGTTGGAACTTTTGCTAGCTTTTGGATGAATCCTTTACTTAAATAGAGTATGCACATACCCCTGTACAGTTATATTGTGTCAGCTGAATACACTGTGCCAAACAGTGTATTCATGTTGCACAATGTAGCTGTACAGATTGTTTGTACACACACACACACACACACACACACACACTGTTCAGTGAGTTGTTACCTTTACTCCTAAATTATGTTCCATTTTCTTAATGTTCACCTCACTATAAGCCTGTGGACTCAACAAGTATTTAATCTAATCTAGGTGAATATTTTGTGGTAGTCAAAAGAAGTAAAGACCAAGCTGCTACCATGGAAAAAATATTTGTGGATTGTAATATAGATAGGCTTACAAGAGACCATTCTGAAGAAAGGGCCTGAAGGGGTTGTTCACACGTTTAAGCACAGAAAAGTGCTTATAATCATTTTGGTAAAGGCATCAAGAGAAAGTATCAGGAATAATTTGCATATTGTTTAGGTATATTTAAGAAACTGTTGTGCTATCTAAACACTATCAGAACTACATTCTTGTTCCCATACTAAACAAAGCACCAGTAATTGTAAGCAAATAGCACAGAATACTGTGACAACTATTATCCTGAGATGAACTGAAAAGGAAGGGGGTATACACTCAGAGATACATGTGGTAGAGAAACGTATAGTTAAATAGGTAAACAAAGAAATACTACCAAGTTTCTTAAAACTAGTCTCTTTCTCAGAGGAGAAATAAGAGAACTTGGAAGGGTGGGACAAAGGCACTCTGGATCCAGATTAAAGGGAATTCTTCAAAAATAAGGAAGAAAGGAGGTAAAAATTACAGCCTCTTCATTGTACTACAAGAAAAACTGATGAGTGGAGACCAAAAACAAGTTATGAAACTTTTGGGAATGTAAAGTGTGCTACATAGCAAAACAATACATTAGAAAACAAAACAGTATACTACTAATCTCTGTTACCAAATGTTCACCAAGTTCACAGAGGCAATGCACCTTATCGTGGTTTGCAAAGTATAGCTGTAGATGTAAATGTAAATGTACACACCTCTACAGAACACTGATGACTAATATCATATAAAACCTTTCAACATGAACAAGGCTTTATTGCCATGTAGAATCGCTGTTAAATTCTGATTAGTTCTATGGGCTGTTTTTGATGGCAGATCTGTATTAAGAAAACATACTGCAGAAACTTAAAAAGAAGACTTTTGTGCTACTGGTAGCAAGTTTTCTTTTCATGGTTCCAGGACAGACTCTAAAATTAGATGTAGTACTGTAATCCCTAAGGTAAAAATGGACTTGGCAGTTGTTATATAAACAAAAGATTCATTTACAGTGAAACATGTTTTTGTTTTTTTATTTTTCTGAGGAAATATATTTTGTGGTTTCCCATAATTAGAGAATGTGTGTTTGAGTAAATAAGATTAATATTCAACTGAAGTAAATATTTTGTAAGAAGCAAAACATAGCTCTTAATCTTCTCGAGAATGTAATTTTGATCATGTCAAAGACACAGAAAACAAGACTATACTGTCCTCATAAATCTTACAATATACTAATCTGTTTCATAAACTGAAATTTGGCATTTAATAGTTACCATATTAGACTTTGGTAGATTTTATTGTGCCTGCACTTCTGACCTTAGATTATTTGAGCCAAATTATAAAGTTAAAATACCACCTATCCAATGCTACTAAATTGTAGATATACACAAAATGTTCTCAAAAAGGAAAACATTTGAACTTTCCAGAAAACTTAAAATCCCAAAAATGGAAGGAGACGTGTGGAAAAAAAAAAATTGTATGAAATATTTGAAAACAATTATACAAATATTAGCAGACAGCCTCAGGCAGATTTTGTGCTCCACTTACAGCAATACCAATATTTATATTGAAAATTTGAAATTGGACAAGACAGCATCTGCACCCACACAGTGGACGTGCATTTCAGAATATCTGATTGATGTTCTGTGAGGTCTTGGGATTGCACCCGGATCATGTTGACTTTTGCCACAATATTTTGGTTAGCAACCACCCAGTTGAAATGTTGTGGCAAGAAGTTACATGATCTGGTTGCAATCCTGAAGCGTCATAGAATATTCAATACACAAGGAAAATTTCAAGAATCATGTCTGATTGATGTAGATATGTGTAAGTGTGCCTGGCAGGCAAGAGGAATAGTTCAGTTACTAATCAGGCTACCTAACCAATTATTACTATGAATCCAAACCTTCTGGACTATTGTCAAGGCTTTTCATGGAAATAGTGAGGTGTAATCACTTCTCTTTTTTACAGTGTAAGGCCTTAATTGTGTATTTGTGTATGGTAAATGTCAATAATAAATGATTGTACAGTGTAAATGTTATTTCTGTGTTTTAAAGAATGGTAACAGAAAAGAAAGGAAATGAGAAGATGACGTGATCAGCATGTACTAAACTTCTTATAAATATCAACAAGCAAGTCACTAAGGATAATGACCCCACCCAATGGATGAACATCCATCAACAGTGTCACATGCCCTTACTTTACAAAATAGTAGTGGGAGATCTGACTCAAATGCAGGTGAATCAAAACATGTACTGCTGCCCAGATTATCCCACCAGTCAGTAATCTCTAACCCATTTGGCACTGATTACTTCTGGGCTACATTCAATACTTAAACAATTTTGTTTTACATACTGTGACTTGTAGCTGTCTTGAAAAACTTAATTTCAACTATCACTGTTTCCCCTGTAGGTAATGCATGCTACCATCAATATCGCTGTAGTTGTATTTTTCTATTCTATTCCCATAATTGATTCCCACAATTTATATTGTGTTTCTTTCTTGTAATGCTTCGGATATCAACAAAAAATGTGTTTCATGATTCAGTAGATGGGAAGTTCATGCTACTTTTATAATACTGGCAGACATATTAATGGATGAATTGATGTAATTATGCATACATACAGCAAGGTTGCTTGTCATTGTGTGACAAATTATCAGTACCAGATCACATGGATAAACAACAGCAGTAGATTTAAGGACTACAGGAGACTGTCTCAGCTTCAGTTGTCTCAGCTGGCTGTGTGTACTATATACTGGATATTGATTTGCACTCTGTTATTCCCAGTTGTTAACATTTGGCTTGCACATGGATATGTCTGCTTTCCTGATGCAGTGAAGTCTTCATTCTCTGTTTGACTACATGTTGTACTTGCCTCAAGTCCAGAAATGGCAAGTATATGCAACGAAAGGAGGTTCACATTAGAGTGATTCCTAGCCTGACAAAGACACTGTGTTCTTGAGCACAAAGTCTGGAATTATTCTGTAAATCTCCAGAGTACTTTAATTGCCAAGAGGAGTCCACCTATAGAAGCCTTCATTTCTGTTTGGTTCGAGAAGAATCAGGATCTGTTGTTTTCTGTGGTTTATTTGTACTTAACTGGTGTCCACTAAAGCATGTGATAATGGAAAAGCTGCCTTATAACAGTTATCACTGTCCTTCCATTGTTGGGAAAATATTTATGACAGGCTCTTGAGCTTTTTCTATTTTTCCCTCTGGCATTTGAAGCTCTGCTCTCGTGTACATTAGTGTCCTTGGCTATAGAAAGGGGGGGGGGGGGGTTTGGAGGGGGGGTTGAGCCAGTGGTATAATGGGGGTTGAGCCATTAGTATAATGCTATAATAAAGGAAGAGAAAGAGTTTTCATCCATGCCTTGAGTGGGATGGGCATGTTCTCCCTCAGACACATAGAATTATCAAAGACAGTACAAACACAATTGACATGTATTCCAGACACTTATTTTGTTGGCAGGAAGGGACAAGAGAATGTCATATTACTATTGCATTCAGCCAGACATCAAAGTAAATAGTTTTTTGGGACTTTCTTGTGTTTTTAATTACAACTTCACAGAGACAGATAGCAACTTAAAAAGAGTTTGAGGTAGGGTAAGATTTTTAGATTGTATGTACCAGTGACAATCATAATGGTATAGATGTTTGCAACTGTCTATGTCCATCAGATCCTGTAGAAGGTAAATGCAGTTTTGCTCAAACAACAAGCTATCCTAATTTGAATTTTTATGCTTCATAACTACAATATGAAGGGGAGTATTAAATCAGAGAATTTTCAGCTGATTTCTCTGCTGACTAATTATCTGCCTTCACATTTAGTATTACTTCCTCCAAAGTCCATAATTCTTAGTCATGCCTTTCAGACTTAGTCTCTATAATCAAATCCGAAGTAAGGCCTGAAGTGGAGTTTGTCTTATTTCCAAACAGTGTACCATAAACTACTTGTGTTATTTCTTCAACCAAATTCTCTGTGAATAGATACACCAACATTTACTGGCAAAACTAAAAAGAAAGAAGAAAAGCCACAACGTTTCTTTATCTGTCCAGCTTCAGAAAATATCATTGACGGAAGCCAAACACTTTTGATTGTGAAGTAAATCAAAGAAAAAAGACATCAATGAGTTAAGGGCAGTATGCTTTTGCATTACAACCTTGAATGATGAAGTCATTGCCAAAATGTTGACTCAATATTTGGAGTATAGGCTGTAACATCCCATCCATACCAAGCAGTCCTCAGATTAGTCTGGGTAGCAATGAGTGGTGTCCAGCATTCATAATGATACTGATCCAAAACATGACTAATGTACTGCACTGCTACACCCATGGAATTGCATGACTGTAATGTGTATTGGTACCAGCCCTCCAACACACTCTTCTATAATTATCATCAAGTGACCAGCATATCCTACACTTGTCAGTAAAAAGATCCCAACATGATTGACACAGGTTCCGTTCCATGTGTTCCCTTCACAGTATGATTCAAAATGGATGCCTAACACCACATTTATCAGTGGAAGATGATTGTGTACTGTTTGGATTGATACAGACCTACTAGATGTCTCCAAAAAGGCACTGTGTAGTTCCATTGCATTCCCCTCAGAGTTCCTACAAGCCACAATTTGTAGGTAGTGTTTGTATCTTATGTTGTTAACTGCTGTTGACCACTGTAAGCCAGAACTTCTGTTTTATGTCTCAATATAGTGACTGAATATTTGATTGATCTCACTGTCATATATGCTAATTCAGGGGACAACTTCCTGTGCTGACAATAACTTTTGCAATAGTGTGACATGTGTGGTCTAAACCTTGATGCATGTTGATAAGCTGAACAGTATACACAAGTTGCATTATCCCATTCATGGCTGAAGAGGTATTGTACTGCATTTTACTGAACTCCACTGAAAATGGGGGTTTACTTTTTCCTTCATTATACTGCTCTTTGTATGTATTTATTACTGTAGTGAAAATGTTAATGAAAAATCTAATGGAGAAGAACCACAAACTATGTAAGCCATGAACAAGATGCAAAACTATTTTTGAAGTTTTAATCGAGGACTGTTACGAACCAATCTACCTTAAGGAAGTTATTGCAGCCACAAACATGCAGCTTTCCATTTGATGGTACATTGCCTGATATCTGTTCACTTATATGAATCAGTCTTTAAAACAGAGCTGCCGATCATCAAACATATTGCTTCCAGAAATGACTAAACCTCTGCCCTGATTGATAATATACTACAAAAAATGCATAAAATTTCACCACTTCTGTACACTGGCCAATAGCAATCACTCAGGAGTTACAGGTCGGTGCAAAATCTCATATATTGGCAACATTTCAGACAATCTTGCAAAAAAGTTAAAAGCCTTGCAACTAAAGCTCTGCATCTTATACTCCCAATAGAATATCAAAATTTTTATTCTATAGTGAAGACAAACTGCAATCCTTGGCACAGAATGTTGTATATAAAAATCACTTGCAAGCTGAGTGAGAAAGTGTATATTGGTCAATCAGGCAGACCTATGGCAATTAGACTTTGTGGACATAAGAGAAGCTTAATATTAAGGAAGAAAGACTGGGCGTTGTTTAGCAGAAAACCATTTACATGATCTAGAATGTGAAGTTTTACATTCTGTTATGAAAAGCAGAAATATGACCCTTCTGGCAATGAATTACTGGAAATCAACAAACATGTAACACAGAATGGCAGCTTAGTATTAAATGATCAGATTCAGTTTCCATTTTCCCCATTGTTAAAATAAGTTCTTGTTGCAAATACTAGATTGAAACTGAAAATTCATCTTATTTATCATCTGTTGTTAAATGTATCTCCACATAACAACTCTGGGTACTCCCCTTTTTAGTAAATGTAATTATTTCTATGTCACAAAATGGATGGTTTTCCTTTGCAAGCACATTAGCTTTTTTGTATCTTCTGTACAAAGAATGTAAATAATATCTGTGTAAGTCACACATCACATTTTTCTGTGTTTGTGACATGCAGTTGTCATCTGAAGGAAGCATGAAAAGCTGAAAGCTGATTTGTGAACTGAGCAAGATGGCGCAGCAGTTAGCACATTGAACTCTCATTCGGGAGGACAATGCTTCAAACTCACATCTGGCCATCCTGATGTAGGTTTTCTGTGATTTCCCTAAATTTCTTCAGGCAATTACTGGGATGGTTCCTTTGAAAGGGTATGGCTGACTTCCTTCACCATTCTCCGCTAATCCGATGGGACTGACAACATCACTGTTTGGTCCTCACCCCCAAATCAACAAACCAACCAATTGATTCGTGACCTGATAAACATAACTTTGTAAAACATCAGGAAATGTTGTCCTTCTCAGTATAATTGCTAAAATATTTCAATTACCTTTAAACTGTATTCAGATTCACTGTTGCAGCAAGAGTCAGTAAAAATGAAATGTTAAGCTCATCACACTTATTCCATAAAGCAAAGTAGTTCAAAATATGAAAATTTGTTTTCTTGTGACATGTGTATATACTATCTATGGATATGAACATATGCCGAAATTTTGTTTCTACTTCCTTCCATGACAGGTGTAAATTCATGAATGCTTTGCAATTTTCCAATGATACATCTCAATTTTGCAAAATTAATGTGAGACATTGACTTTTCACCTTTTCCCTTCTCTATAGTCAAATATAATAATTCAATGACATTACAAACCCATTAAAGCTGCAGAGAAGTTTGTTTTTATTTAAATGACAACCAGTTTTGCCTTTAGTCCATTACCAAGCCATCCTGTAGAACAGAGTGTATCATATTATAATTAATATGTACAATACATAAGGTCAGTCAAAGTACAAGTATGTTTGCCAAGATGACTACGTACCACATAAGTACTACCATAGTGTGTGCACACTGGCCACATTGCTTGTGTGAGTGTCTAAGAGATATGACAGTCCAATGCTGTGTGCTGCAAGACAATGTTATGTGAGCATTGAACATTGTTAGGTAAACTGAGGTAGGGGGCACTGAAGGGAATGTGTCATGAGAAGGTTGTTTGTTTTATTTTAGGGAGTTACAAAATTAAGGCTACATATAATCACACATAATATCTATCTTAGCTTGATGTTAAAACATGGTGCACTCCCTCCAGCACCCTCTAACTCAGTTTACCTAATGATGTTCAATGCTCATGTAACATTGTTTTGTCGCACACAGCAGTGGACTGTCATATGCAAATATTACCTTACACTTAGCCACTCATACAAGCAATGTGGCCACAGTGCGCACATTACGGTAGCCCTTATGTAATGTGTAATCATATTGGCATATGTACTTGTACTTTGATTGACCTTAAGTATTGTACATGTTGACTGTAACACAATACATTCTGTTCTACAGGATGGCTTGATAATTTACTAAGGTCTAAAAGTGGTTGCCATTTAAATAAAAACAAACTTCTGTGCAACTTTGATAGCTTGTAATTTCATTGAATCATAGTAAGCTGCTGCCTGCTACCATCCAGCATGTTGTAAGTGAGTAAACATAATTAAGTTTACTTAATAGCCATACTTCAGCATACAACAGGTAAAAAGCAATAGCATATTTATCATTAAAGATGTGGATAAATTTTCTTAATCTGAGCAACACAGCATTTTTGGGAAGGGATACACAGTTTAATCTCTTGAACAGCTGACATTTTCTTGCTTGATGACCAAACAGATCTTCCCTTTGAGTCCAAAGTATTTCTTACAAATTCTTACATTGCTTGATGTTTATCAGGTGAAACATGTGACTACAACAAATTCATTTAACATGTTCACCTGGAAATTCTCCTTGCTAATTTCTGTTTTTGAAAAGTACAAAGCACCGCAATTGGAACACATTATAACTAGGGAGGATTTAGTTTATGGAGAATTTACTTTGGTTTTAATTTTGAAAATGTTTATTGGAAAACCCTCTTTGAAACTCTGAAGGTAGAATGGATAAAATGCAAGAAGTGAAAGTTTTTGTATGATTTGTACAGAAACAAGACTGTTGTTATAAGAATCAGAGGACATGAATGAGAAGCAATAGTTGAGAAAGTAGTGAGACAGGGTTGTGGCCTACTGCCGATGTTATTCAATTTCTGCATTATCAACCTATGAAGGAAACCAGAGGGTAATTCGAAAATTGTGTTAGTTCAGGTTTGATGCCATTGTAATCATCATATAAATAGTAAAGAACTTAGAAACATAGTTGAATGAAATGGATAGCATATTGAAAAGAGTTTATAAGATGAGCTCAACAAACATAAAGTGAGGGTAATGGAATGTAGATGAATTAAATCAGGTGATACTGAGGGAATTAGATTAGGAAATGAGACATTAAAAGTAGTAGATGAGTTTTGTTATTTGAACAGCAAAATAAATGATGGTGTTCAAAGCAGAGAAGAAAAAATTCCAGACTGTCAACAGCGAAAACAGCATTTCAGAGAAAGAGAAATTTATTAATATGGAATATGAATTTAAGTGTTGGAAAGTCATTTTTAAAGGCATCTGTCTGGAGCATAGCCTTGTATTGAAGTGAAACATAGATGAAAAACAGTTATGATGAGAGGAAAATAAAGATTTTTGAAATATAGTGCTACAGAAGAATGCTGAAACTTGGATGGGTTTGTCAGAGGACTATTGAAGAGACAGCAAATAAAACTGTGGAGAAAAGATATTTATGAGATAACTTGGCTAATAGAAGGGAACAGTTGACAGGGCAAACCCTGAGACACCAAGGAATCTTCAATTTTGTAATGGAGGTAAGTGTGGAAAAGAATGGGAGGGGATGGAAGGGGGGGGGAATTGTAGAGGGAGATTAAGGTTCAAATACAATAAACAAGTTCAAAAAGATGCAGGTTGCAGCAGTAATGCACAGATAAGGACTTGTAGAAGGTATGTTAGCATGAGGAGCTTCAACAAACGTGTATACATACTGAAGATCACAGCAGCAACATTAACAGGAAAATTATGTTGTTGTGTGTCTGTTTAAGGTTTGCATTGTTATCATTAGCTCCCTTGGAAAATAGCCATATACTTACTCTGATGTCATCATCACAGCATTGTAATGTGTTCTGTTCATGACGTCACATAACTACTGAGGTTTCAAAATGATCTACTCGTATAGAGATGGCTCAGGGTATTTACGTGGTAGCAACTCAGCTGCAGCTGTTGCAACACTGGTTGTGATCACAACAGTACTGAGGACACAGGCATCTTGGGGGCACAAAAAGTGACTAAGGAAAAAAATGACAATTTAAGAATTACTGTTTGTTTTCAGGGGGTGCAGCTACTCATGACGCCTAGCTGCTGAGGTTGCAAAATGATCTATAGTAGGGATGACTCAGGACATCCACCAACTCAGTTGCAAGACTGGCTGTGAGTCAGACTGGACGCGGGTGCAATGCCACGGCGCTTCGGTCTGTGCTGGCGGAACTATCCGACAAGTTGCAGTTAGTCACAGGGCAGGGCCGACCAGTTTGCCTTGGAACGGCGGTGTGCCTTCCGGATGTGAGCGGCAGCGGGGGGCTCGACCCTACCCTGACTGACTTAAGCCGACGCGCACGCAATGTGAGCGAGTTACACAGCAAACAAAGCAGCCGACCGATCCGGTTTGCGCCTCGAGCGATGATGCGGAGTTTAGACTGCCGTGGCTGAAATCTGAACAGTGGCGCAGCTTCAGCGACCAGCTGTTCCGTCAAATACCAGCAAACTAGTGCTTTAGTACTAACAGCGTCCACAGAACATAAAGGCTGGCTGGCATTATGCCGTCAAAATATTTGACAAATCTTTTGTAAAATCCAGGGCCATACTCCGGCGTCCGTAAAACGTATTACGAAATAATCATCTTGTGAATGTTGCAGTTCTTTTTTCCGTGCTTGCCAAGGAAACTGTATAATACTCCAGTATTACGAAAGGACACCAGTTCGCCACTTTTCCTGAAAATCTTTGACAAAGCTCTTTTACTGCATAATACAAACCTAATTAAGACACTCACCGCCGCAAAATCCAGTCCAAGCCAGCACAATGGATTGCGGAAGACGTGAAGTACCTATTTACGATCACAGACAAGAGGAGGACTGAGCGCCGAAATGACACAAATACTGCCCTCTTCAGATACACATCGGGAATGGTAAAGGTTTTTTATGCAGATAATTATTTATCGAAATACTAACAATAGAAGGCAGGTGCGTGTTTAGACACGCTCGAGAATGTGAGTGGATGGTAACAAAAGATTGACGATTTCGAGTTCTAGCGCATGCGTGAAAATTATTCCTTTGATGTTAGTTGTCTGTTGAGTGCTAGTCCTGGACACAGTTACGCATATCGCCGGGCACAAGGGCATTCACACCTATTCACTACAGTGACTGCACAACACTTAACTTAAATCTCTGGGAAGGGAGAAATGCCACAGACAGCACCAACAGTCGTATGCACCCTGTACTCGCTGAAATTTGCTACCTAGAAAAGTCTTGTGATTTAAGCTGTAATAAAGTAACACCGTCAAATATGAATGAGCGCTACTGTACAGCGCGCTTTACTGTTTACCTTACATAGGATAAAGTCTGATAACATTTATGAATTCGTGGAGCTAAAAGCAAAAATATTTTTCAAGTATTTAATCCGATTCCAGTTCACAACAAATGTTTTTTCGATTGTGATATTTGAGTTGTTAAACCTGAAAAGTAGCCGGCCGAAGTGGCTGTGCGGTTAAAGGCGCTGCAGTCTGGAACCGCAAGACCGCTACGGTCGCAGGTTCGAATCCTGCCTCGGGCATGGATGTTTGTGATGTCCTTAGGTTAGTTAGGTTTAACTAGTTCTACGTTCTAGGGGACTAATGACCTCAGCAGTTGAGTCCCATAGTGCTCAGAGCCATTTGAGCCAAACCTGAAAAGCCTTATAGCTCCAGAATGTTTGGTTCCTCAGTAGTCGAATGTTATACGTTATGTGATATATATATAACTCATCTGACATCCATTTCTTCGTACATTATTAGATAGTCTTCTGTCAAGGTCCCAGGTCAGATCGATTGACCTAATGTAATTCAAACCTTGCTTACACATTACGAATGTTTCTTGTAATAATTATACGTCAACATTCGATTAAATGCTGGCATTTTCCTATCATGGTCTGGAGGCAATCTGATTGCAATCTATTGCGTCATATGGTTAACATTGGTATCAGGAACGGGAGAAATGTTACATTTTTATAGTGAGTTTTTGACATTGCATGCGACAGGCAGCTTCCCATGTATTTTTGCATGAATCGAGGAATGACTTTGACATTTAAAAGCACCATCAAACAGCAGTTAAATGTGAAACCAACAATGGAAAAAAATGCGAGACTACCGCCTAAGATGGTGTGGGCGTGTACGAGTACATAGAGCAGCACAGAGCACAGTGATCAAGTTCGCATAACAGCTCAGTACCAATGGGTGAATACCATGAAATGACCAAAGAAACGATGGACGGATGAACTCGATAAAAATGCGAGTACCGGTATCACAGTCATACATCTTGAAGATGCACTGGATGGAAACAATCAGCGGACGTTGAAACACAATGCGAGTCCTATCGCCACGGAACAATGCTGACGATACAGATAAGGAAATAATCCTTTTGCTTTCGCTTCTGAGTGCAACCATCGCTTAGCACAATAATTCTTCACCAAGAGAAATGAGTGTGGCAAGTTTATACTCGAAGCCCTCTGATACTCATTGGTTAATATCTCTGTGCTCATTCGACGCTAAGAGTTACCTGAATGCTACTATTTGCGGTTTGAGGTAAGTGCGTCTCTCCTGTCTTACTGTTTGATACTGTATATGTAGCTTCTTAGTAAGTGAATGCTTCACGACCTGGAGTGCCAAATAAAGCTCTTCAAGCTTCTAGAAACTCTTTTTGTGTTTACTAGAACCAACTAGTTCATCGTATTCATCATTATTTTAACCATAGATTTGGAACTACTTCCTGTTCAAAACGATCAGTCTTACTTTTCCATTCGTAAACTATGTTGATATAAAGTTCTTCAAGCTTCTAGAAACTCCTTTTCTGTTCACTAGAACCAGTTAGTTCTTCGTATTCGTCGTTATTTTAATCGCAGATTTGACACTACTGTCTGCTCAAAACGATCAGTCTTGCTTTTCCATTCGTAAACTATGCTGAAGTTATCTTTGTAACGGGTCAGATCCTTGGGAAATGCCTCTGCTCTCCTGATTAACAAATCTTCCGCCAAACCCTCCTCCCATGCACTTGTCTTAGTATCTGGGAATCGCATTCCTTCAGGAGTGGAATTGACGGTGGAGAGAGAGGGCGATTTTTGCGACTCGTGGAAAGAAAAGCTTGTCCTTCAGAGTCCAGGTTTCGGAAGAGATCGCTATCCTTTCTAGATGAAAAATTCTCTTCTCGTAAACTCAAAGGTGGAGCAGAAAATTTTATCTCTTTTCGTAAAAAAAAGTTATGTTGAAAGAGCGTTAGCTGTGATTATTACTGCATCCTTCTATTCATTACTGAGCTTGGTGGCAATACGGAATGTGCCTCATTGTTCTGTTGGCGACGTCCTAGAGAAGATGACTTTTCGTAGTCTTCCTACACCCTCTGGATGATATATCAGATATGTAGGCCGGCCGAAGTGGCCGTGCGGTTAAAGGCGCTGCAGTCTGGAACCGCGAGACCGCTACGGTCGCAGGTTCGAATCCTGCCTCGGGCATGGATGTTTGTGATGCCCTTAGGTTAGTTAGGTTTAACTAGTTCTAAGTTCTAGGGGACTAATGACCTCAGCAGTTGAGTCCCATAGTGCTCAGAGCCATTTTTTTTCAGATATGTAGACATACAGCCTCTGCCACGCGCCTTAACATGAATCACATGTAGCACGGACGCCCATGCAGCATCAGTGAGCTCCGTTCAAAGCGATGCATTAAAAGCGTGCACGTATTCCAGATACTGTCGTTAGGCATCGCGTAGCACGCGTATTTCTTACTTCAGCGCTAGACCATCCCCTCGGCGAACAACTGGGAAGAGTCCTCCATGCCGAAACCGGAGATGATGACGTTGATGACGCTGACGATGAAGACGAGCACAAGGCTGATGTCGTTGAGGACGTCCGCGGCGCGCCTGTCCCTCTCCTTGTTGATGTTGAGGCCTCCGATCACCAGGAAGACCACGCCCACCAACACCTGGCGACAGCCACACGTCTGCTTCAACGCTTCGCTCCGTTTTTCGCAACACTTTAATTTCAGGTTACAGCTGTCACTGCAGTGATGTGCAGGAGCTTGGTCACTGACTAGAGGGTACCGAGAAAATGTATCTCAAAACTGACAGGCTCAACAAACTACAGTACACTGAAGTTAGCAAATTTTACTAAGTAATCATATGTGGCGATTTTGTCCTTGCAACATTACCTGCGAGCTAAATCCACACATTGTGTTTGTATTTCGAAGTAACTTTCTACTCGAGCTCGTGTGCCGCCTCTAATGGTCTGGACGCCAACAAGATAATAGACCAATGGCGTATCGCGAGTCTTCGAAAAAAAGAATTATGATCCTTGTGTCCCGTCCCAAGGGCAGAAGTATCAATTCACTATCAGTTTGAAGAAGGCCATAAGATGTAATGGACATTAGGAAGTGTAACCTAGAACCATTTGTCGTGAAATGTGAAAAATTATTTAGCCTTTCACCGAGAAATTAGAATGAGTTGTCTCCCCTCTATCCCAGATCTTCGTTACGCACTTGCGCTGAACTCCTCTTTTCCATCCTTCAAGTGGGGCGGAGCACACTTGCACCTTGTGTAGGAAATTGCTTCACGGCCAGCAAGTCAAAGGACCAAGAACTAACCAAACTCGTGAATGTATTTCATGTATCTGATGAAGTTCCGCCAATTTTTGAAAAAGCAATATAGCCTCATTGTTATGCTTCTGAAGAAAGCAAGAACGGATTAAAGTCATAATTACAACACAATCAGTCTGGTATAATGCACATAAAAATATTCGCAATAGTGAATTTTATCCATAATTGATGCTGTTGAATTAAATAAGCAGATTTGAAAGAATTACAAGTGGCGAAGTGTTGAAGTTATTACCTTATCCAAGAATGGCACGGGTAGAAAGTATGTTAGGAAAGGAACAGTTTAACTTTTTGAGAAGGAGGGATACTAGAGAAGCCGAGAAGCAATTTTAGCACTACAGTGAATAATAGGAAACATGCATTGCGTTCCTAGATTTAGAGAAGGCTTTTGACAATGTGGAACGGAATAAAATGTTTTCCATTATTAGGCGGTGTGGAACCAACTACACGGGTAGAAGAGTAACCCAGTCAGTTTATATGAAACAGGTTGCGGTAATCATCATACTCCATTTTTGGGAAACAGATTAGGGTAATCAGCACTGAGGGGGCGATACAAGAAGTCAACACCAGGAAAAGTGGGATGTGGGGTTGGTCATTGTCTCCACTGATATGTTATTTTTATCAGGGAGAGTCAATGAGGGATGTAAAACACCGACTCGATGTAGAAATTGTTTGTCACGGACAGAAAAATCAACATGAAAAGGTTCGCTGATGACGTAGCAGTGGTCGCCGAAAGTGAACCGGAATTGAGGCAGCGGCTTATTGAAATGGAACGAGTGTTAGCATATGACTGTAATATCACATTAAGTAAATTGAGGTAATTGTGTGTGTGGAAGCTTGGCATTTAATTTTAAGAGAGTGGACGAATTGTGTATCTCAGAAGCAGAATCGATAAAGAAGGAAGATGCGTGAAAGTCATGGTAACAAGGATTGCACGAGATGGGAGCGAGTGATGACTAGCGGATGATGACTACGCTCCCCTTCTGCAAAGAACAGTTTTAACAAATATTTGTATTTTTCCACACATTAATTTCTAAATGTTCAGCGAAGTCTCGAAGGATAAGTCAGCATGAAAACTAAGGGCTTCGAAACTGGCAATGAAATAATTGAACATTACAAACTTTCTTTGACAAAGGATACTTTCAGTTGCTGCCGTGAGTATGCGATCCGGCTCGACAGGGTTCAGACGCAATTAATTTCTTTTTCGATTTAAGGCTTTTTTTCATATGCTACGTACTTCTTTTGGCGAAGAAGGCATAACTGTGCGCGAAGAGACGGAGATATACAAGCAACTCCTGGGATGCTCCTGTCGTCTCCTTTTTACTGGTGGCCAGATGGAAGCTTCACATCAAGGCTGGTTTTAAGATTCCTTAATCTCTGCTTGAGATAATCGACATATCCGGCAGTGATCTGTGTCCTTGCACTAAAATTATTCTGAAAATTCTAACCACACGATCAGCTGATGTTGTCACAGCAGAAGATACATTCCAAACCCTTCGTTTCATCAAGACTTGGCTTAGAGCAAACATGGAAGAACGATTCACTGGTTTAAAGAATATCCACCGGGACATTGAAATTTATAGTGACGAAGTTTCCAAAATCTGTAAAGAGTAACAAGACGCGACTTGAGTTTGTCGTGTAAGCTGTACATATTAACATGCTAAATCATTTTATTAGTATTCTTATTACTACTGAATGTCCAGTTATATGTGGAAAGCTAAAAACGGGGTCACGCTAAGTTACACGTGCCACGCGCCAGGCGTGGGGGAGGAGGGGGGGGGGGGAGCGGGGGGAGGGCAGTAAATGGATATGAATTATCTGTAATGAAAATAACCTACACTGAGATGACAAAAGTCATGGGGTACCTCTTAATATCGTGTCGGAGCATCTTTTGCTCGGCGTTGTGCAGCATCTCGACGTGGCATGGACTCACCAAGTCGTTGGAAGTCCCCTGCAGAAATACTGAGCCATGCTGCCTCGCCGGCCGGAGTGGACGAGCGGTTCTAGGCGCTACAGTCTGGAACCGCACGACCGCTACGGTCGCAGGTTCGAATCCTGCCTCGGACATGGATGTGTGTGATGTACTTAGGTTAGTTAGGTTTAAGTAGTTCTAAGTTCGAGGGGACTTATGACCACAGCAGTTGAGTCCCATAGTGCTCAGAGCCATTTGATTTTGAACCATGCTGCCTCTATAGCCGTCCATAATAATACGAAAGTGTTGCCGGTGCAGGATTTTGTATACGAACTGACCTCTCGATTATGTTCCATAAATTTTCGATGAGGGTTCAAGTCGGGCCAACTGTCCAGAATGTTCTTCAAACCAGTCGCGAACAACTGTGGCGCGGTGGCATGGCGCATTGTCATCCATCAAGTTCCATCGTTGCTTGGGAACACGAGAAGTCCGTGAATGGCTGCAAACTATCTCCAAGCAGCCAAACATAACCGTTTCCAGTCAATGGTCGGTTCACTTGATCAGAGGAACCAGAGAATTCCATGTAAACACAGCCCACACCGTTATGGAGCCACCAACAGTTTGCACGGTGCCTTGTTGACAACTTAGGTCTATGCCTTTACGGTGTCTGCGCTACACCCGAACTCTACCGTCAGCTCTTACCAACTGAAACCGGAACCGATCTGACCCGGCCACGATTTTCCATTCGTATAGTGTCTAACCGATATGGTCACGAGCCCAGGAGAGGCGCTGTAAGCGATGTCGTGCTGTTAGCAAAGGCACTCGCGTTGATCGTCCGCTGTCTGGCCCATTAACGCCACATTTCGCCGCACTATCAAATGGTTCAAATGGCTCTGAGCACTATGGGACTTAACTTCTGAGGTCATCAGTCCCCTAGAACTTACAACTACTTAAACCTAACTAACCCAAGGACATCACACACATCCAAACCCTAGGCAGGAGTCGAACCTGCGACCGTAGCGGTCGCGCGGTTCCAGACTGTAGCGCCTAGAACCGCTCGGCCACTCTGGCCGGCTCGCCACACTATCCTAGCAGATACGTTCGTCGTACGCCCCACATTGATTTCTGCGGATATTTCACACAGTGTTGATTGTCTGTTAGTACTGATAACTCGACACAAACGCCGCTGCTCCCGATCGTTAACTGAAGGCCGTCGCCCACTTCGTTGTACACGGTTGAGGGGTCATGTCTGAAATTTGGTGTTCTCGACACACTCTTTAACAGTGTGGATCTCGAAATACTGATTTCCCTAGCGATTTCCGAAAGGAAATGTCCCACGCGTCTAACTCAAACTACGATTTCGCGTTCAAAGTCTGTTGATTCACGTCGTGCGTCCACTATCATGTCAGATACCTTTTCATATGAGTTACTTGACTACAAATGACAGCTCCGCCAACGCATTACCCTTTTATACTTAGTGTAAGCGATACTACCGCCATCTGTATATGTGCTTATCGCTGTCCCATGACTTTTGTCACCTGAGTGTATATAATGATAACAAAACAGGGATGACGATGATAGAGTACATTTTGATAATCATCCGAAGTCATGAACAAATTGTGACCCCTGGAATCAGACTCTGCACCCGCATCTGTTTTGGTTACACTCCCAAAGGGGTTGCTTCTCCTAGCAGTGCTTCGTGCAGCACACAACGCGTTATATTCTGCGACCAGTACATGTCTACTTAAATACAGGCATTCATGCTTGGCAACGTGACGCCATCCGACGCCCATTCAGCATACAGAGTAGCCTGAGATCGCATCAGCAGCTGGACATCAAACACTTAAACGAAATTATTAGCTGCAAGCCCATCACTGTTCCGCAGTCTTGCACGCACAAAGGTAACCAGTAGGCCGTTATACGGTGTACATTACAGCGTCTAAGCACAAGCAGCTGGCGGTGCTGCCTGTGCTGTGATAGAGGACCCGCATCGTCACGTTGTACCGCGTGCAGTGAGGAGCAATTTGCATTCACACTGCGTGCGTTACCCTACATGCATATTCGTAGAACCACATTCGCTGCAGCGTTTTCTTGCCGCGCCACTAGCGAAATCTATTAACTTTGTAGGTCTCTTGGTTTGACAGAGGTGGAGAGACAAGCGTATAATTCACTTCGAAAGCGTGTCATATTGATAGTATGGAGGTAGTACGAAAACTTTTGCTTTTCAAAACGAGAATTAATGTTTTCAAAACCTTTTGTATTTCAACATAACCTCCTATATCGTTAATTAACTTCAACGAGCAGCGTTTCAGTGACATTATTCCACATCTGTAGTGTTCCTGCGGAAGTGCAGCAAAATACTCTACAGCTGCATTGATTGGCTTCTTGGCTGGAAGCCCCACTTTTGTATACAAGGACATTGAGTTCATAAATGACGACTTTTTTTCTTCTGCAGAGCAGATTTGTTTCTAAAGTTTTGGATCCTTATCCGCCAGAAGGTCAGAAGAATATTCCTCGGTTTTATTTTAGCTTTTTGAAGATAACCAATTAACGGAATTCCTTTCACGTCCGATGATTACATCGCCTTCGCCTATTTTGGAGCTGAGGAACGTGCTTCTGTCCACTGTTCCGATTGTTGTTTCGATTCTGGTGAGTAGGAGTGAATCCATGTTTCATCCATTATGATATACTAAAGAAGAAAATCACATTTGTTTTTACGAAAAGACGCCAGACATCGTTCGTATATTGTCGTGTGAATTCGATTCTGATCCTCCATGAGCAAGTGCGACACCCATTGTGCACAAACCTTTCTCATGATTAATTCTTTATGCCAAATATAACCGACACGTTCTTTTGAAATCCCTACAATCTTTTTTAACATCATGTACCTTCGTACGTCGACCTTGCAAGATTTTACCGTACACTTTCTCGACGGTTTCTGATGTGCTTGCGCTTTTTGGACGTCCTTGTCGCACATCATCTGTGTCACTCCCACGACCCCATTTAAATTCGGCAGTCCGTTTCTTCATAGCGGAAACTGAAGAACAGTCACCACATTTGTTAACCTCGAATGAATTTCGATTGACATCTTTTAAAAAAATGATAATAGTTTTTTCACTATACGATACTCGATTTTTCTCTGTTTACGAGAATGCACGCAGTGCACCTTGTTCAGACAGCTGCATACAGTCAACTATTGGACAGAAAAATTGTTGAAAATTACACAAACTTCTGGAGAAAATAATCATGTTCCTAGTGCTGCGATCTATGAGCGAGGCCAAGAACTTTTCAGACCAGTCTCATAGATAACAAGGCGAAAAATTCAACAAAAACGTAATTCCTCGACGCATTTAGTATTTTTTAAGATTAACAGCTTACATTATTTCATAGCATTACAGAATTATTGAGTGCTAGAGCCTAACAAGAACTATAGTAGAGACAATGCTTCTTCACGTAAATGCCGAAAGGCGCAATAATATTCCCCAAGGCAATGGAAATTTGTACTAATAGTTGGCAGGCAAAGGAAGAACATGAGGGCTAAAGTTCGTGACCAACAGATTTGTAACTATTTCTTGACTTAATGTTGGTGGTGAGTAGAAATTTTCAGTACAAAATCGGTAAGACTTTCGTGGCCACATGTTGACAAACTGCCTAATGGCTTATGCCTTGGATTCTTCGGTCGGTGTTCGTTTGATAATTTTCTGACGTTCCGCCAGTACGATGGCTGGCATTCTCAAAGCTTCGCCTTCCATCGCTGGTCAGCCAATATCAATGGAAGGAGAATCTTTGGCAACGCCAGTTATCGTACTGGTGAAGCGTCAGAAAAATTATCAAAAAAACGTCGGCCGAGGCAGAACCCAACACGAAATTTTCAGTGCCAGTACCAGTATTTGACCAGCAAACGAAGAATACGTGGCAATGTAAAGGCCTTGATAACCAGACTTTGTACAAATGTAATGAGTTAAATTCCCATGTTGACTCATGAAGTGAGAGCAGGTAACGTCGATGACGTTGATCCATCCATCGCACTGGGTCGTTAAGCACTGCCGCCACTTTTGGTGCTCTTTGGCAGAAGCAGTCTACGTGTAATCATCAGGCTTCACCCTCTCCGTTTTTCATCCGTAAGGCCACTACACTTCATAAGAAATCGTCATAGGTCACGGATTCACTTCTTACACTTCACAACAGGCCGAAGGAAGGCAACAGTGAACCCTCTCCACTAGGATCTAGTCTAGGACCTTACCCAGGACGTCAATGCGAGACTCCCACGTCTGTCCCAAAAAACGCTCCTTTCCAATATACAGAATTGACTGACTTTAACTAGTACAAGAAAACCTGACTGCTGTCTCTGAAATTAAGCTCCTTCAGCTGATTAAGTTCGTTGACATGGAGAAGCTGTTCGTGTGTATTTATTCAGTAAACTCAGGTAAAGTGCATAACTGGATCGCATATTTTGGTGGATGAGGTCAACCTCGGTAATGGTCTGACTCACGGTCAAAGCAATATTATCCGTTGCAGGCTAGTGCAGTGAAAATAGCTATGAACAGACGCCTACCGTTAGCGTTTTGTTCGCGGTAGTGACGGAGCAACACTTCGACGGTCAGCAGCGATGCAGTGTGTACCAGAAACGTATCATGCCTAAAAAAGTTTCGACCACTTTGGATGGACGGTGCTTTAGAGTATTTTGATTGGACTGCCACATCAGTTGTGGATCAGACAAGTCTACAATCGTATTCGTTCAAAACTACTAATGTGTTAAACAATCATGGCACAAAATCGGAGATGGCTGTTAGAAAAGAAACAGTTAAATATTAAAGTTCAAGGGGAGCTTCTTGAATGTTCTTGCTTCCATTTTGCACAATAACGCGAGACCATTTACGGTCGCTGCTTTTTTTTTCACTCGACTAGATATGAAATGCTTATTCTCACACTAATTATTTATTCCGTACTGAACACACACAATTTGTTCACAAAACTGAAACATTTGCTGTATTTGTTATTTTTTATTATTTCTCAGGTCCGTGAAATAATATCAGCAGACGCTATTCAGTTATGACGTAAATCAGTAAATAATTCTCAAAACATTTACAAAATAAAACAATAAAGAAACGAAAACACAATATCTTTCACAACTATCGTCGGAAAGGTCTTGGACGGCAGGGGAGGGGGTGGGGGGGGGGGGGGGTGGAATGGAGCGTTATGCTCTGGGGGACATTTTTGTGGCATTCTCTGGGAGATCTTGTCATTCTGGAAGGCACAATGTACCAACATAATTATGCATCTATCCTTGGGAATCATTATCAGGCTGTTGACAGGCGGTCACATTAATGTGGCTGAACAGTGTAAATCTAGCTCCCTTAAAATGTTTCGCGAGACGATAGCTCTGTGTATGTCCGCATGAATTTCGTAAGGCCAGTTACAATTCTAGAAGCAAATCTGAATTACTTATCCTTGTCGAGGGCACTGAACTAGGAGTCGGTACTAAGGAATATCGCGTACAAAGGGTTTGCATCTGCTTTCCTTTAAGAACACTTTACACATCTAAGCCCTCCACTCATCCTCTTTAAAACCAATTTTATATCTTCAGCCAAAAAGTTCATTTGTATTGGAGCGACCCTGTACAACTAAAACGATTTTATGGGGTCAAAGGGGGTAAACTACGGCAGGAAACAGCGAAGAGGATACTGAAAAGTTAAATAATTATTATTTAACTTTAATTGATTTGAGTTAAACCTAAAATGTTAAATATCTCCGAAATTCATCTTCTATGCTATTCAACAGTGTGTAGAGATTAATAAATAGTGTATAGATCTCTTTGCCTTACCAAATGTCTTCATCGAATTGAAGGGGTTTTATTTAACGGACGCACCTCATATTGAGTTTAATTAATCCACGGTCATTATTCGTTAATGCTCTTACTTTGTCACTGCTATGCACAACGACACGTATTCTTTCTTGTCTCAATGCTACCACTCCACTCATCTGTTCTGTGACATTCTCTCGTTTGTTATGGGATCAATACCACAGTTCAGACAACACCAAGATATATGTCGTCACACGTCACGTGCCGTGTGACCCTTCCCGGTGTAGAAGCTGGCACATTAATTATACAGCATATGCCTGGGATCGATATGTACTGTACAGAGGATGGAACCTATACTTACCACTTCTTTCTTGCTAGAATACTCAATATTACACGATTCCAAGAAGATTGCACATGTACAGTTACGCAATTTCGACCGTCAACTGTCTGCCTAATACTTGCCGAAAATTAACTGTATGTGTTGTGGCACATGCAGTATGTCGACGTGGAGACGTGATGGAACAGTACAAAGGAACTTCACTTTTGAAGGTGTCATGACCATACCGTGAATAAAGATGCGCTATTTTTTTTTCTTTTTTTGTGTGTATCGATGCAAGTTGTCCAATGTGTCTACAAGGTATGGTGTACCACTCGCAGCCACATAAAAGGACATAAGAACAGTGGACATAAAAATATCCTAACAGACGGGGACCACACACGAATAGTCGCGCCTTGTCAATGACAATCGATTTCAAATTCGTCAGTAATTATTGCTGTAGCCGACCGGTGTGGCCGTGCGGTTCTAGGAGCTTCAGTCTGGAACCGCGTGACCGCTACGGTCGCAGGTTCGAATCCTGCTTCGGGCATGGATGAGTGTGATGTCCTTAGGTTAGTTAGGTTTAAGTAGTTCTAAGCTCTAGGGGACTGATGACCACAGATGTTAAGTCCCATAGTGCTCAGAGCCATTTGAACCATTTGAACCATTTATTGCTGTCAGTAAACGCAAGTCCATCTCATGCAGTTTACGGGCGAAAATTGCGAAGTGTAAGAAATTCACATTTGGTATCGAGGACCTCGCAAAACGTCATTGCTAGCAGCGGTACATGAAGCTGATCGTTTCGATGAGTCAAACAACCTAGAACTACGCATTAGCTAACAGGAGGCATGTAGTGTGGTCCGACGAGTCGCCAGTTTATCTCGTTACAAATGGTGCAAGCCGCAGAGTGCACTGACTTCCCAATGAAGGAGCAGGAAGAGATTAGTGTTTAACGTCCCGTCGACAGCGAGGTCATTAGAGACGAAGCACGAACTTGGATTAGGCAACGATTGGGAAAGAAATCGGTCGTGCATTTTGTTAGAGGAACCATCCCGGAATTTACCTGAAGCGATTTAGGGAAAGCACGGAAATCAGGATAGCCGGACACGGGTTTGAACCACCGACCTCCTGAATGCAAGTCCAGTGTGCTAACCACTGCGCCAACTCACCCGGTGACTTCCAAAAGAGGCGTTTAATCTGCACTGTGTGGAAGGTGTAATTAACTGATGTTTTTGGAGTATTTTTCTTACCCATCCTTTCAGGCTACTGTGAACATGAACAAAGATGTTTATTTCTACAATCTCGATGACCAAACGCTACTCTTTCTGCAACCATATTTACGATGAGCATACTGTGATCAAACCTGTCTTCCAAGATGGCTCTCAACGTAAATAAATAAAACATATTGCGTATACAACGGCGAAAACAAACCATTAATGTACAGGGTGACACACGGGAGACGGACAGTTTTGAACTGCGTAGTACTAAGGGCGCGGTGGTGGGAGGTGGTCGTAATGGGGATAGTTCTGATCCACACAAGACCCCATTTCATTTACTCAGTCACTATGTAGCAGTGGGACTTGCAACGTCGAGTGTTTTTTGTCTATGACAGTTTCATGAAAAGTGGTGAGTCTATTATTGCTACGCAGCGATTGTTTCGTGCGCGGTTTAATGTCGGTCGACATGGAGCTGTTCCGAGCCGTAACACAATCCTCAGATGGGTGGAAAACTTCAGATCAACTGGAAATATACTGGATAAGAAGCATCCTGGCCCGAGACGCAGAGTAACGACACCAGAAAATGTTGAAAGGGTAAGGCAACCGGCAGTCAGAAGCCCAGGACGGTCAGCTAGGCGTCATGCTAGTGAGTTACGAATCAATCGTGAATCGGTTCGACGAATTTTGCATAAAGAATTAAAATTCCATCCCTACAAAAAGCTCATTGTCCAACAACCTAAGGAAACTGATTTTGCTGTACGAGAAGAATTCGCTTACAGAATGCAAGTGATTTTGGGATCAAATTAAAATGAAATTTTATCGATGAGTGATGAAGCTTATTTTCATTTAAACGGGACCGTTAATAAGCAGAACCTACGTTACTGGGCTCCAGAGCTTCCACACCTTATCCACCAGCGTCCTCTACTCTCAGAAAAAGTAATAGTCTGATGTGCTCTCAGCTCTGTTGGCATTATTGGACCTTATTTTTTTTGAAGAGAACGGGGCCACAGTTACTGTTAATTCAGTTCGTTACATTGTTATGCTTGAAACATTCTTGAAACCAGAACTAAGAAGACAACAAATCCCGTTAAAACACGTTTGGTTCCAGCAGGATGGGGCAACATCGCACACTGCAAACACTTCAATGACAGTTCTTAGACGCATGTTACCTGGCCGGATTATCTCACGTTTTGGCAATGTTCTTTGGCCTCCCAGGTCTCTCGACTTGTCAGTATGTGACTTTTTTTCTGTGAGGGTACCTTAGGAATCTTGTCTATAACCACAAACCACGAAATTTTGACGAGTTGAAGAATGCAATCATTCAAGAAATTGCTGCCATCACTGTAGAGATTTTAGTCCGTGTGATGGAGGATTTTGAGAGGAGACTTGAGTCCTGCATTCGAAATGGTAGACATCACCTTGACGACATTATTTTTCACAAATAACTTTGTTAGCTAAAATGGAAAATAATGAGTTTTGATTTTGTGTAAATAAACATGCGTAATTTTAAAGTCGGCTGAGTATTATTTCATTAAAAATCGTCTGTCTCCCTGTATTATTACATGATTGGCTAACATGGTTTACTGTTAAAATTCCAGGTACGTATGTTGTACAGAGAGTGTAACTTTACGTTCTATCACATATGTCTCGCGAAATGAGCATGAAGATAACATCAGAATAATTCGAGATAACGTGCTCACTGCCCGAATTACGAAGTATTGATGAAGATGTAGAAACGAGAGTACCTATCACACATTATAAACTGGCTTGAGGAACATATTTTTAAATGAAAAAGAAGCTGTAGAAGTCGATATAATGAAATAGCAAGTGAAATAAAAAATTCGGACAGCTTACTTGAAAAAGGAGGAAGTAAGTAATGAATAAAGAAATAATAGTATATCGTGACAGTGAGAAACAATTCAGCTACCTTTTGTAAGGAAGGGTTGAAGGTCATAAAGTGAAAAATGCATTAATACTGCGCAAATTACAGAGCAGTTACGTCACTAAAGAAGGCGACACTGAGAAAGGCGCTAAGAGGTAAACAATTACTGCAATAAATAATCGTGATAATTGCTATACGTGGGCATTTCCAGGTATACATGTTTAGTTACAAAATCGAGGTCGAATCCAGTGACTCGTTTTACTGAATGTTGGTGGGGCACACTGAAATCCTACGGTATGGTTTCCATCTCTTTCGCTCACTGTGAAACGAATCTGTTGTATCTTCCTTCCTTTTATTATCGCTCACGTCATTATACACGAAGTTCGATAAATTTCAGCCTCTTATGCTTTTGCGAACAACATCGTTGATGCACTGGCATACTAAGTTCGTTGACACGAAAGTTTTTCCCAGTAGGAAGGTTACCTTTGTTGGGATGTCTTCCAATATTAAGTTCTTGGGTAGCTTGGCGTGCTGGCATTCGTTTGCGGTGTTGGGTAGAGGCAGCATCCAAAGCTGCGGACTGCTGTGGACTGGAAAGTATCGCGCAGAAAGCTAGTCCGTTTTGTTGTTTCCAGTCGGTCATACTGCAATATAATTTTTATTCAGTCGAATTTTCTATCTTTTATTAAACTGGAAAAGCAGGCGTTACATGAATGTCAATTTGGAAACGATCAAGACCAAATAATACAAGAGAGCGACAAATCCATGTGCAGTAATGCATTCTTGGCGTACAGTTTCTCCCGTTCATGTGGCATGATGTAATTTAAATCTATCTAGGCACCTGTAATATATCACACCTTCTGTGGCTACCACGGCTAGCTGCTATGCGGTGGACGCAGATTTGGTTCCAGGGACTGTGAGAAATATTTCCTTCGTGGGAGAACTGGTGTGGGGTGGTGACAACTGAGGCGCTACTTGAATGAAAAATAGCGGCTACAAGGTCAAGAAAATCGACAACCGCCGGGAGAGCGCTGTGCTGACCCCACGTCCACCCATACCGCATCCAATGACGCCAGTGGCACAGGGTGACACGGTGGTCGGTCGATACCGATTGGACCATCGGGGCCAGATCGCCGAGCTTTGCTTCGCTCATTTGCCTGGCTGCGAAATAACTCTTTCTGTTTATTTTCGTGGTTTTAGATATCGTTTCCGTGTTATTTTTCCGTATAAAGTGTTCTTCATTATCGATTATTCGCTTGCTTGGGCAATTTTATCTCTGCTGGTGTCTCATTTTCACAGTGAAAGAAATGGTGACGTAATTTGTCTTCTCCTTTATTTGAGGAATAGACCGGATGCAAAGAGAGGCGCACTCGATTCTGTATACTATATCCGTTCAATAAGTCGGTAATGCTACAAACGTTGGTGTGGACAACATTAATCCATTAAACCAATTAATCATTTTATATTTTATTAAGAAGCAGAAAGGGAAAATATTGACAAAACTCAGCCACAAGATTTCTCCCGTCAGTAGCGGCTGCAGCAGTAGGAAATGTTGCATGAGACAGTTCACGCTACTTTTGTAAAATTTATACTTTCCTTGTTTTGCCACTTATCTTTTCAGATTGGTAGATCACTTGGCTGAGGATTGGTCAGTTCCTATTTTTGAATTAGGTGACATTTGTAGTTGCGTGTTTAAATTTTGCTATGTGGAAATTAAAACAAATGAGCCCTCGATTGCTGTGACTGACAATTCGCAATTTTTCACAAATACAACTTTTATTTATGTAAGTTTATCAGGTTGATGACTGAACAACAAAAGAAAATTAACAATAACGATGCCAGTAAAAGTCTCCTAATTGAAGCAAACAAAAGTTCACTTCTAATTTTCCACAAACGTTCATGGTAACACACACACTAGTAAAAGTCCAGTTCAGAGACAAAGACGTAATCTTCAGCGGTCGAAGTCCACGAGGTCGCCATCAGGAGTGAGCTTGGCTTCCAGGCTGCTTCTATCCCCTAAATAGCTGTCTCCAGCCAATCAGGTTTTGGCGTGGTGATACTTCCTGGAGGCCGTGGCTCGAACTCTCTCAGCAGAAAGTAGTGCTTGGAATGTCTGTTTCCAATATCTTGTATGTAAATAGCCGATGTTTACCATGGTGCTTTTGGTACACCTTGGATATAGACAACCAAGTCCTCTGCGGTGTAATATGGGTTGCCGACCCTCAGGGGCTACATTCGTTCCAGCATAACATCGGTAACTTATTTTTAGTCTTATTGACTGGGTTTCAACACTTCTAAGAGTGTCTTCATAAGAATTAAAACAATTAAAATGGTCTATAACATAGTTACAAATTTATAGGAAAAGACATTTATATATAAAAAGTGTAAGTACTAACAATAAAAGACAGAGGCAGTACTTACATGTCACATATAAAATAATTAACAGGCCAGAAGGGCTTTAGTCACAAAATACACTCCTGGAAATGGAAAAAAGAACACATTGACACCGGTGTGTCAGACCCACCATACTTGCTCCGGACACTGCGAGAGGGCTGTACAAGCAATGATCACACGCACGGCACAGCGGACACACCAGGAACCGCGGTGTTGGCCGTCGAATGGCGCTAGCTGCGCAGCATTTGTGCACCGCCGCCGTCAGTGTCAGCCAGTTTGCCGTGGCATACGGAGCTCCATCGCAGTCTTTAACACTGGTAGCATGCCGCGACAGCGTGGACGTGAACCGTATGTGCAGTTGACGGACTTTGAGCGAGGGCGTATAGTGGGCATGCGGGAGGCCGGGTGGACGTACCGCCGAATTGCTCAACACGTGGGGCGTGAGGTCTCCACAGTACATCGATGTTGTCGCCAGTGGTCGGCGGAAGGTGCACGTGCCCGTCGACCTGGGACCGGACCGCAGCGACGCACGGATGCACGCCAAAACCGTAGGATCCTACGCAGTGCCGTAGGGGACCGCACCGCCACTTCCCAGCAAATTAGGGACACTGTTGCTCCTGGGGTATCGGCGAGGACCATTCGCAACCGTCTCCATGAAGCTGGGCTACGGTCCCGCACACCGTTAGGCCGTCTTCCGCTCACGCCCCAACATCGTGCAGCCCGCCTCCAGTGGTGTCGCGACAGGCGTGAATGGAGGGACGAATGGAGACGTGTCGTCTTCAGCGATGAGAGTCGCTTCTGCCTTGGTGCCAATGATGGTCGTATGCGTGTTTGGCGCCGTGCAGGTGAGCGCCACAATCAGGACTGCATACGACCGAGGCACACAGGGCCAACACCCGGCATTATGGTGTGGGGAGCGATCTCCTACACTGGCCGTACACCACTAGTGATCGTCGAGGGGACACTGAATAGTGCACGGTACATCCAAACCGTCATCGAACCCATCGTTCTACCATTCCTAGACCGGCAAGGGAACTTGCTGTTCCAACAGGACAATGCACGTCCGCATGTATCCCGGGTGAATTAATATAAGATCAGCACATGCAACTGGCAATAAAAAACGAAGACCGATAATAGCACCACATGAAACGCCTAAAATAATCGCAACTGAATGAGCTGCTTTCAAGTGTCGCAATCATGACTGTAATGAGTGCTTGTGCAAGCAAAAGTTTGGTTTTTTTGTGTTATGGGTTATTTAGGAAATTCCTACCGAAGATCACGAAAGGATCTATGTAGCTCAGTGTCATCATGCAACGTATTACTGATAGTCCATAGTTTCACATTCCTTCCCCGCATGTGACATTGCAGAAAAGCATGAAGTTTAAACTAGGATATTGGCGCAAAGTGTGATGATCAGAAACTGAAAGTTGACGCTTCCCTTCAAACAAACATTTCATGGAACAGAGCAACTCTGCGTCGAGCACTATTTCACTAGCATCTCTCTATATCCAAAAACCCCTCACCCCATTTTTCTTTCTTGCTATGACTATGTAGCCATAAGGGCAAACCAGCGAGAATGTAACACTATTGGTGGTACTCTGTTCGTTGTTAACAAAATATGTAAGTAACTCGTGAAAATACATGATACTCAGTCTTTGTCTAAAAACCTAATTTCGACATATTTAACGAATCGATTACACGATTTCTACGCTGTAGTGTTATTAATAATTCTGAAAATCAGCTTCAAGTAGAACAAAAGCCAGAGTTTTCCTAAGAAGGTTACTTTATGAAAGAAAACAGGTGTTCTGGAACGAGTGACACTGAAATGAATTTCCGCTATTAAGCAGTCTGGGCGTAGTTTCACATGAAATAATCAAGTATTTATGTCGAAAAGGTGACTTCAAAGTAAGGCAAGTGCTTATCTCCTGAGTGCTGTGGCTGTTCAACTTATTGCGCAAGACTAGTGATTGAGATTAGTTTTACATCTGTCTCTGACAAGTAGATGTCATGAAAAGATAAACGTTAGCGCCTGACATTTTTGTCGAGTGGAACGAAAAGAAGAATTGAATACATAAGTGCCGCACATTTTTGAGATACTAACTAGGCGTTTCGCTTTGCAGACTCCGTTTGGCGACTTTCACCCGAATTGTTTGCATTCTCCTAAACTAAATTTTCCATGGTTAAAATGAAAGTAACGATGTGTTATTTCTCTGCTACGCTTTGCCACGTCAGCATTTTGATAGGCATATAGGCAGTAAGCAAAGGTGGAGAGTCCTTGAGTAGCTTTCTAATAACAGCAGTGTTCTCTCACGGACAGGGAAGCCTTGCCAGCTGTGGCAGAGGTTTGCGGGAGGTTTCCCTTTGCTTATCAGCTTAATGCCGGAACTGGAAAATACTTCCACAATACTCCATAGTTGGAAAATCCTTTACCCCATACCTAGCCAACTGCAGTATTTAGGTGAAACGAAGTTCTACAACAGCATATCCAGCTCTAATAACCAAGGAATGAAAAATTTGGAAAAAATAAAGTTGACATGGCAAAAAGAAAATACATTTGTGTTTTTTCGGACACTTTAGCGAGATAAAATTGCGAAATCAGCACCAAAGCAGGAGAAACCGTTGTGTCTCATCTTGCTACAAGGACCAGTCACATCATTGTGACCATCGCCTATGTTCGTCGTGAACGTGCAATAACCGCTCGCAGAGGACAGGTGGCAGCACTGGCTGTGGAGGGTATGCAAAGCGTGCCAGGGAGACACGGAAAAAAGTGCAGTTTTCATAAGGCGGAAGCGGAGCGATTTGTCTGACGTTCAAATGGGCACGATGATTGGCCAAGGGAGAAAAGTGAATGCATTTCCGAAACTGCCAAGTTTGTAAACTATTGCGTACCTCCTTGGGTAAAGTGTACCGTGCGCTATCCAAAACCGGCTGTGAGGCAATTATGGTGCACTATGGGCCATAGAAGACACAGATGATCGACGTATGCAGAGATGTCTACCGGTGAATAGACGTGCAATTGTTGAGTAACTGACCGCTCAGGTCACCCAAGGGGCGACTAACAGTGTCTTCTAAACGACCGTTTAGCGAACGTTACTGCGTAACGGCCTCTGCATCTGGCGCCAGGTTCATGCACGCAGGCTACCTGCTGTTCATCGGCGACAAAGCCTGGAACTTACTCAGAGTGCAACTGGACGTCCACTGAATGGCGACAGGTCGCATTTTCAGATTAATCATGTTTTATGCTCCATCGGACAGATAACAGTTCGCGTGTACCGCATGAAACGTATGAAAGCAACACTGCAACAATGGTCGGAGGGGTCCAGGCCACAATAGGGTGCCTTATGCTCTGAAGAATGTTTTCGTGGCGTTCGCTGGATGATCTCGTCATTCTGGAAGACACAATGGATCAATACAATTATGGATCTATCCTTCGGAACCATGTCCACCCTAATGCAGCTTGCTTTTCCTCGGCATGACGACATCTACCAGCAGGAAAATGCATCGTGTCACACGGCTCGCAGTGTACGTGCATGTTTCGAAGAGCACCCGAATGAGTTTACCGTACTCCCCTAGCCACCAAACGCCCCAGGTTTAAACCCACTCAACTATATCTGGGACCACCTCGATCGAAATGTTGGCGTCATTGATCCTCAACCAAGAAACCTAGCACAGCTGGTCACAGCACTGGCGTCAGCATAGCTCCACACCCCTGTCGGTACCTTCCAGAAGCTCACTGACTCTCTTCCTGCGCGTGTCGCACTGCAAAGGTCATAATTCAGGTCTTTCACAGGAGGTCACATTAACGTGATTGGACATATATAGAAAGCCCTCCGTCAACAATGATATATGTAATAGCAGTAAGCCCTGGGTGTGCTGATTGCGCACTGCTTCGTGGCCAACTTGCGAGTTACAATTTAACGAGACGTAACCAAGACAATTTTGAATACTTGGTGCAAGAAGAAATTTAGTTTTGTAATTTGGTACGTTCTGTTCTAGTATGTTTCTCCTGATTAATGTACAAGATATCTGAAAAAGATTTATTCGATTTCGGAAGACTATGGACTTCCAATAGGATAAGGGGCTTGCGGATCTGACATTGCACCATTGACCTCCAGGGTCGCCTGACTTCACGGTAGTAACGTTTTTTTTTACGAAAAATTTAATTAGTGTGCCTCTCCTTCCAACAACTATGGATGTAGATAGTGTCGGAAGTTCCATGCGGCTTTTCGCGGATGATGCTGTAGTATCAGAGAAGTTGCAGCATTAGAAAATTGTAGCGAAATGCAGGAAGATCTGCAGCGGATAGACACTTGGTGCAGGGAGTGGCAACTGACCCTTAACATAGACAAATGTAATGTATTGCGAATACATAGAAAGAAGGATCCTTTATTGTACGATTATATGATAGCGGAACAAACACTGGTAGCAGTTACTTCTGTAAAATATCTGGGAGTATGCGTGCGGAACGATTTGAAGTGGAATGATCATATAAAATTAATTGTTGGTAAGGCGGGTACCAGGTTGAGATTCATTGGGAGAGTGCTTAGAAAATGTAGTCCATCAACAAAGGAGGTGGCTTACAAAACACTCGTTCGACCTATACTTGAGTATTGCTCATCAGTGTGGGATCCGTACCAGATCGGTTTGACGAAGGAGATAGAGAAGATCCAAAGAAGAGCGGCGCGTTTCGTCACAGGGTTATTTGGTAACCGTGATAGCGTTACGGAGATGTTTAATAAACTCAAGTGGCAGACTCTGCAAGAGAGACGCTCTGCATCGCGGTGTAGCTTGCTCGCCAGGTTTCGAGAGGGTGTGTTTCTGGATGAGGTATCGAATATATTGCTTCCCCCTACTTATACCTCCCGAGGAGATCACGAATGTAAAATTAGAGAGATTAGAGCGCGCACGGAGGCTTTCAGACAGTCGTTCTTCGCGCGAACCATACGCGACTGGAACAGGAAAGGGAGGTAATGACAGTGGCACGTAAAGTGCCCTCCGCCACACACCGTTGGGTGGCTTGCGGAGTATCAATGTAGATGTAGATGTAGATGTAGATGAAAGGCGACGCTGCATAGCAACGACAGTGAGTGCATTAACTCCAGACACGCTCGCGAAAGTATGGCGCAAGTTCCACTATTGTCTGGAGGACAGCAGTCTGCCAAGCAGAGGACATATTGAAAGTTTGTCAAAGATCCACATCTACATCTACATCCATCCTCCGCAAGCTACCTGACGGTGTGTGGCGGAGGGTACTTTGAGTACCTCTATCGGTTCTCCCTTCTATTCCAGTCTCGTATTGTTCGTGGAAAGTAAGATTGTCGGTATGCCTCTGTGTGGGCTCTAATCTCTCTGATTTTATACTCATGGTCTCTTCGCGAGATATGCGTAGGATGGAGCGATATACTGCTTGACTCCTCGGTGAAGGTATGTTCTCGAAACTTCAACAAAAGCCCGTACCGAGCTACTGAGCGTCTGTCCTGCAGAGTATTCCACTGGAGCTTATCTATCATCTCCGTAACGCTTTCGCGATTACTAAATGATCCTGTAACGAAGCGCGCTGCTCTCCGTTGGATCTTCTCTACCTCTTCTATCAACCCTATCTGGTGCGGATCCCACACTGGTGAGCAATATTCAAGCAGTGGGCGAACAAGTGTACTGTAATCTACTTCCTTTGTTTTCGGACTGCATTTCCTTAGGATTCTTCCAATGAATCTCAGTCTGGCATCTGCTTTACCGACGATCACCTTTATATGATCATTCCATTTTAAATCACTCCTAATGCCTAATCCCAGATAATTTATGGAATTAACTGCTTCCAGTTGTGACCTGCTATATTGTAGGTAAATGGTAAGGATCTTTCTTCCTATGTATTCGCAGCACATTACACTTGTCCACATTGAGATTCAATTGCCATTCCCTGCAGCATGCGTCAATTCGTTGCAGATCCTCCTGCATTTCAGTAAAATTTTCCATTCTTACAAACTCTCGATATACTACAGCATAATCCGCAAAAAGCCTCAGTGATCTTCCGATGTTGTCCACAAGGTCATTTATGTATATTGTGAATAGCAACGGTCCTACGACATTCCCCTGCGGCACACGCGCAATCACTCTTACTTCGGAAGACTTCTCTCCATTGAGAATGACGTGCTGCGTTCTGTTATCTAGGAACTCTTCAATCCAATCACACAATTGGTCTGATAGTCCATATGCTCTTACTTTGTTCATTAAACGGCTGTGGAGAACTGTATCGAACGCCTTGCGGAAGTCAAGAAACACGGCATCTACCTGGGAACCCGTGTCTATGGCCCTCTGAGTCTCGTGGACGAATAGCGCGAGCTGGGTTTCAGACGATCGTCTTTTTCTAAACCCATGCATATTCCTACAGAGTAGATTTATAGTGTCCAGAAAAGTCATTACACTGGAACATAATACGTGTTCCAAAATTCTACAACTGATCGACGTTAGAGATACAGTACAACATGGGTCCTAAACGTAATTAAAAAGTACTCCAAAGTTGTATATGCATGCATGTAAAACATATATAAGTTTAAAATTCACGTCAAATTTCTATCTTCATTCGCGTAAAAGATGTAGTTTATGAAATCGAGTCTTTTTAAGTCACCCTGTTTGTAGTTAGTTCCGGAAATGAGTGCTGACTTGGGAAAAAGTTTCCAGAGCTATGCCCACTGTGCGTCGGTGTGGGCGCACACTGCCGGCCCGGGTGGCCGAGCGGTTCTAGGCGCTAAGTATTGAACCGCGCGACCGCTACGGTCGCAGGTTCGAATCCTGCCTCGGGCATGGATGTGTGTGATGTCCTTAAGTTAGTTATGTTTAAGTAGTTCTAAGTTCTAGGGGAGTGATGACCTCAGAAGTTAAGTCCCATAGCGCTCAGAGCCATTTTTTTGGACGCACACTAACAAGTAGTAAGGCCATATTTAAAACCAGACCGACGACCGAGGCATGGATTAAACTCGTGATGTTTGCCCTACGAGGCAGCAACTGCTTATGGCGGTCTCGTGACCGTGTTCATGAAGTGTTTATGCATGCACTTTATGGCAAATGACTGCAAAGTAGAGCGAATCTCGTCTGGATCCAGCATAGCAGTACACACAACCGTCAGACATATTCCCAGCAATGTGGAGCAGGACGCGTTTATGTGCATCAGCTGACACACTTGTCGCTGCTGTTACAGGCCGCTGGCAACGACAAGAAGCAAGCAGACGAGCTGGAAAGGCGGCGTCGCCCCACGCGGAAGCCTCCTGCCAACTGTCACGCATCGCAGTCTAAAAACAGCGACTCCTGAGCCGCGAGCGTCTGTTTTAACTAACTGACACGCACTTGTCCAGCGTATCAGGGCATGTGAACTAGAACGCTTTCTGTGTGCAAAACAGGAGCCTTAGACGTCCGGCTGACCATGTTTCTCTGATGATAATAACAAGCGCTTCATTTCACATACGGACATACACAGTTTGACGTAAGAAGTAAAATGCCCAGAAGGAGCAGAGGAAACAAAAGGAAAAACTCTTCGTTTGAGAAGATGTGTGATGTTGTTTCAGCGATTATTTATTTATCGTATGGTAATAAATATACAAAGATTACAAAACTACCACACGTCAACATTTAAGCACGGCTATCCAACATAAAATAATACGAATAACAACAGATATAGATGGATATCAAGGTCTTATCAGTCGTCGCTGTGAGGAAATCCTCGAAAGGGCCCTAGTAGGCAAGTGCGGGACATGTCGATACAACATGAGCAACTGACTGTCCTTCCGCACCACAGTCGCAGGATGGTAGTGAAGATTTGCCCCGCTTGTAGAGAGTGTCTGCACATCGCCCATGGCCCGTTCGGGTGCGGTTCAAGGTAGTCCAAATTGTCCGAGGCGGTCGAATCCAGGGGGTTTGTTCTGAATGCAACGCAACTTCGGGCGTTGTGGGGAACAGTTTTGTTGGCAGCTGCGTTTCCATTCATCGATGGGATTGAATTCAGTTTGCATGAGAGCCCTGGATGTGATGAGAGTGGTATGTCTTGATTTTAGTCTTTTTCGCTCCGCAGGGAGTACGTCGTCCATTATTGGAGGGTCAGTGATAGCAAAACCGCGTCACATTTTCGAAGAACTTGGTAGTAGATGCACGCTTATCCACATGAAGTTATGCCTCCTCTGGCCTGCATGCATTCCCTGATTCAGTTGGGAGGGGTCTCGTAAAGCCCTCTAATCCTCTCGCGAAGCAACCTTGTTCGCAACTGTTGCAACTGGTCGTTGATATACTGGCGGTGTGAAAGAGCTGTCGTCCTAGTTGATCCCACATATGTTCTACAGGGGACAGATCTGGGGATCTTGATGGCAATAGGAGTACCTCAACATCACACAGGGACACGTGGCACGTGTGGACGACCACTGTCTCACGGCACCACAGTGCTGTCGCATGAGAGGTAACACTTGAGTACTCAGGACGACCGTGATGCGCCGTTGTGCCGCCAGAGTTCCTTCAATCGCTGCCAGCTGCGAACTCAAAGTATACCTGATGGCTCCCCACACCAGGAGTAAATCCGCTGTACCTCTCCTAATCATAGGAAGAAGGGACCTTTCCCCAGGTCGGCCTCATGCTTTCCGACGACGGTCATCTAACATAGTAGAGTTCCGTGATTCATCAATGACCACAGTAGGACGCCATTAACCAGCAGTCTACACTTACTGCTCACTGCAACACTCCAAATGAAGCCGTTTGTGCTGCGGTGTAAACGACAATCTATGCATCAGGCCGTAATTCCCTGGTCCGTCAATGGCTCAGGACGACACGGTATGTTGAAGGGAGTCCATTACTTGTACAGATATGACAGGCGCAGATGTCAAGGGGTCTCGACGTGCCTCGTGCACAATACGGCGATCCTCCCTTGAGGAGGTCAGACGTGGTCCATCGGAACCCTGACGCCCACTATGACTGCCCAGACGTTCCCATACAGTCCAGCTTCGGATCACTGTCACGCCCGAATGCCCCACAAATACACATATAACATGATTCTATCAGCTGGCAAAATGGAGACCTGCAATGAGGGCCCTTTCAAACTCTGCCAGGAGCTGATAACGCTAACGGGCACATGTACGCGGCATCTACGGGGCGATAATTATTGAACTATGTGAAAAGAGAAGGTAAATTAGTTACAAACTACGGCGTGCACACACTTTATTCAACATGTAAACGTCACTACAGATATTCTGATTTAGGTTATGACACATTAGATATGCCTGCCATCACTGAAGATGATGTGGCGCAGACGAATAGCGAAATTCCGCATGACCCGCTGAAGCGTTGGAGCATCGATGTTGTCGATGACCTCCTAAATGGCTGTTTTCAGCTCAGCAATGGTTTTATAGCTATTGATACACACCTTGTCTTTAAAACAGCCCCACGAAAAGGAGTCGCATGTGTTCAGATCCGGAGAATATGGCGGCCAATAGGAGCCCATGCCAGTTGCCTCTGGATACCCCACAGCCAGAATGCGATCCCCAAAGTGCTCCTCCAGGACATCAGACACGCTCCTGATTCGATGGGATCGAGCTCCGCCTGCCTTGAGCCACATCTTCTTCAGATCAGAGTCACTTGGGATAATGGGGATGAAATCTTCCAAAACCTTCACGTACTGTTCGGTAGTCACCGTGCCATCAAGGAACTTCGCACCGATTATTCCGTGACTGGACACTGCACACCACACAGTCACCCGTTGAGGGTGAAGAGACTTCTTGATCGCGAAATGCTGATTCTCAGTCCCCCCAATGAGTCAATTTTGCTTATTGGCGAACCCGTCCAAATAAAAGTGGGCTTCATCGCTAAACCAAACACATACTAATTCCCATCATGCCCCGCGGCAACAGTGCAATCTGAACGTCCTGTCGCAAACCGTTCAGAAGTTATGACGATTTTATTTCATACAGTTCAATAATTGTCATCCTGTACGTGTCCTTCACAGCCTCCACTCAGCATATGACGCTGTTCGCGCCCCGAATATATACTCCCAGGCTTGATAACAACATTAATGCACTCTTGTGGTCGTTATACCTCTCGCAGAGATTTGCAACTCAGGCCACAAACATACCCGCCAAAGGTGTTATGTGTACGACGTTACACTAAGATCCGACCACGTGTTCTGAGTGCTTCATTTACTATACGAGTAGGCAGGAAGATTAGAGGTTAACTCTCCATCACGTTGACGATAAGGCCTTTATAGACTGAGCAAAGTCTCAGATCGGAGAAGGAAATCGACAGTGTCCTTTTTCAAAGTAACCATCCCAGCATTTGCCATAAGCGATTTAGGTAAATCTAAATCTCGATGGCTGTAGGAAGATTTGAACCCTATTCTCACGAAAGCGAGTGTAGTATCTTAACACCGCGCCAGTCCAAATGTTCAAATGTGTGTGAAATCTTATGGGACTTAACTACTAAGGTCATCAGCCCCTAAGCTTACACACTACTTAACCTAAATCATCCTAAGGACAAACACACACAGCCATGCCCGAGGGAGGACTCGAACCTCCGCCGGGACCAGCCGCACAGTCCATGACCGCAGCGCCCTAGACCGCTGAGCTAATCCCTCGCGGCCGCGCCAGTTCACCACAGCTACAGTTCTCGCAGTGTGTCTGAAAGGACAACGTTACATTACCGGACTTCATGAGATATGGTATAGTCAGGGTGTCTTCGTTCCTTATTATTTCGTATCCACTTTTTTCAGAGACAAGAATAAATACTAGAGTAACCGACGCAACCACCTTAATAGACGAACGCTTGCTGGTGCTGTAGTTTTGATTTAAAGAAGTGAAAAAAAGTTGAGTAAAGTTTCCATCGATGGCCGTTGAGAAGAGGTCATACAACGATCGCACAGAACCTATCTCCTCGGGGCGACGGGGGGAGGGGGGGGGGGGCGTCTCTGGCTTTGGTGCGGAAGGGCCAGTTCTCGATTCCCAGAACCTCCTCAATTTTTTCTGCCATAGCGAAGTGCCATACAGGATCCACTCAGCATTTTAAAGGGCAAATGAGGAGCTGTATGAATAAAATCTTCAAATGTAAAGTTAATTTCTGGAGTAGCCCATGGAAGTGTGATAGGACTGTTACTGTTCACATCGTACATAAATGATCTAGAAGGAAGCGTCGGAAGCTTTTTAAGATTGTTCATAGATAATGCGGTTGTCTGCAACAAAGTAGCAACGCCAGAAGACAGTATCGAATTTGAGCATGACGTGCAGAGGATTGATGAACGGTGCAGGCTCTGGCAGTGTCCCTGAACGTGAATAAATGAAACATAACGCGCATGCATAGAAAAAGAAATCCACTACAATGTAATACTGTGCTGAGTGAGAACACAAATAACTGCAGTTCATTTCCAAAAGTGAGGTGAAGTGTAAATAACGCCAATGCAGCGCAAAGGGGAAGCACAGAAAGGTGAAAAGTGCCAATGTACACGTGTAACGAAGTTTTCGATATCAGTTTTGTTAATAAATAAGGAAAAAGCAGTAGTTTGCAAATATGTGAATAAGACGCAAAACACTAATGACCACAGAAGATGCTTTGTAAATAATATCGAAATGCGACTGGTGTAAAATTCTCTTTAATTAATTGCAGCAAGCTTATGACGAAGAAATCAGTGCTAATTGATACTTCAACACACTTGCAAGTATAGCGGAAAGATCTTCTTATTATGTTAATTTTATCATAATCGATCCTGTACATTATCAACTTATATTTCTAGACTTCAGCAAAGCATATGACAGCATAGTGAGAGAGAAGATGAGGAGGATATGGCAGAGTGTGGGATATCGGACAAGCTGATAAAGCGAACTAAAATTTTTGTGTTCGAATCAAAGTGTAGAGTGAAAGTACAGGGGGAGTTCTCACAAACATTTGAGATAAAAACAGGATTGAGACAGGGAGGAAATAATCACCAACCCTGTTCGGTTTGGGATTCAACAACACCCTGAGCAGAGTAACACAAGAAGTGCAAGAGTCACCGTAAGGAAAAAGATAAACTTCTTTGGCTTTTGCGAATGACATTCTGGTGATAGGAAAGAGCATGAAAGACCTGGAGAAAATGGGAACTGTACAGATGGAGGAAGCTAAGGAAGCAGGTCTAAGTACAAAACAAAAGTTCACGGTAATCGGAAGAAGAGGTCAGTTAGCACAAAACCATCTAACAATCAGGAACCTAACAATACAGAAGACAGACGCTTTCACGTACCTCGGTGTCAGTATCAACCAACAAAACCTCATAGAACAAGAGGAGGTAACGAGAATTCAAGCAGGGGTAAGATGTGTAGGAGCTGTACATAACATCGTAAGATCCAAGGTACTATCCAGGCATGCAAAAATAAAAATAAGAATATATCAGACCATATCAGGCCACCATCAAACCAGTAGTGTGCTACGCAAGGCAGATATGGTTCCTTTCAAATAAAAAAAAATCACTTTTGAAAATAAAGTACTGAGAAACCACTGAAAGAAAATGAAGCAGTGGAGGCCGACCGGTGTGGCCGTGCGGTTCTAGGCGCTTCAGTTTGAAACCGCGTGACCGCTACGGTCGCAGGTTCGAATCCTGCTTCAGGCATGGATGTGTGTGATGTCCTTAGGTTAATTAGGTTCAAGTAGTTTTAAGTTCTAGGGGACTGATGACCACAGATGTTAAGTCCCATAGTGCTCAAAGCCATTTGAACCATTTTTTTGAAGCAGTGGAGAATAAGGAAAAACAGAGAGATAACTCAGCCAATTACACACACTACATGACATCGTAGCGCGTGTGAATCTTAAAAGGCTCAGGTGGCACAGACGTGAGAGGAGGAGAGGAGAGAACCCGGTAATAAAGGCAGTAATGGATGGAAAAGCCAAAGGATGGAGACTATTAGGAAGGCCGAGAACGAGATGGAAAGATAATTGCATGGGAGATACGCAGATACTAGGTCTGGAAGATGAAGATGCGGCTGACAGGAAGGTGTGGAAAGCTGGAATGAGTGAGGCCAAGGACTGGCTGTGGTTGTATGACCAGTGTAAGTCAAGTAACTAAATAAGAAAATTATCATATGATCATCAGTAAGTCACTCACACCAGTCGTGGCCTTTACTCTTCCCCATAATGTCAAGAAATGCACTGGCTCTCAGTATGATTCTTGCTAAGCCGTCTTAAAACAGTCCGCCTCCGTAGCTGAGTGCTCAGCATGTCTCCCTGCTAGGTGTGGACCTAGGTTCGAATCCCGGTACTGATAGCGATTTTTCCATGGCGGGAGGACTGGTATGGGGTACACTCAGCCTTGTGATGCCAATTGTGGAGCCATTTGAGTGAGAAGTAGCGGCTCCAACGTCAAGAAAGAATGGAGAGCGGTGTGCTTATCCCATGCCGCTTCATACCTACCGGTCGGTAGGTCCAGATTGGCCCGTCTAGACCAGAACACCGAACCTGCTTTCTTAAAATACCACACTGGTCACCTTGGAGCGCTGTAGATGGTGTACAATTGGTATCAGATGGCTATGTGACACCCCACCACCGATGTAAGTTATGGCAGTGAAGTGGCGTTTCTTTTCCAGTCGGGTGCATGGGATCAGCGCATTAAGATTGGTCGATGTGCAAACTTGACAGAACGACAGAATGGAGACGTCACCTTCGGAGGTGTCATGACCAAACCGTGAAAAAATTGCCCGAATTTTAGTGTGTAAGGTGAACTGTCCAACGTGTGTACAAGGGATGGTGTGCCACTCGTAATGATGTAGCACGACGTAAGAACAGTAGTCGTAAAAAATCTTAACTGACAGGGACCAGAGGTAGGTGTCACGCCTTTTGAAAGACAATCAGTTTCAAATCCGACAATAATTGCTGCTTTCAACCAGATTCGTAGCGAACATTGCGAATGGAATTGCATGCCACAGACATCTGGTACCTGGCAAAAAGGTAGTTCTCACAGCGTCCTGTAAAGCTGCACAGCTTCAGCGGACCAAACAACACAGAACCTGGGCAGTAATCTGGCTGCAGGCGCGTAGTGTGATCTGACCAATCCGATTTTCCCTCTTTTTCAGTTTATCTAGGGCGTCGAGTGCACGGACGGTTCTATGAGGCATTTAAGCAGCACTACGTTGAGGATGTTGGTTGGCTGGTTGGTTGATTTGGGGAAGGGGACCACACAGTGAGGTCATCAGTTCCAAAGGATGTAGTTCAGGCCGGAAGCGGCTATGGGATCTTTTGAGGGTGGCTTGAATACCACGACTTGCACTCACTCAGTCAGATTACCGTGAACATGAACACGACGTATACTTTAACATTCTTGGCGATCAATTATTGACCTTCCTTTTACAGCTTCGTGATGAGTATGCTGTGGGCACTCCCGTTTTCCAAGATGACAACAGCAGTATTCACAGAATGCACTCATGCGTTCTTTGATCTGCTGTACGTTGGGGTATTTCAATGCACATCGATTGGCCTGTTGTATCAGCTGATCTTAATCCCACACAAAATGTCTTGGATTATTTTGAACAGTGGGCGAAACGTAACAATTAACATTCTCACATCTAATCTCTAATGAGTGGTTTCTGCTGGATACGGAATAGGCGAGAAAACTTGTGTGCTGCATTCCTTGACGAATTGAGAACACTGTCAAGGCTAGAGGTGGTGTTGAGCGGTATTGGCTTCAGGTCTCCTGGCGGTGACTTATGGTTTGCACCGTATGTTTATGCTGTTTGTCGAGAGGCACCAAGCACCATATTAACTAGGACTCTCCGTTTAAGATGATATGCTGTGCCCTATCAGTCTATAAAACTTCACACGAATTACTCATCTTTCCAGACACCTCAAGTGATGGTTTCATCACTGTCTCTACAACCCGGAAGATCAACGCGAAGTAAACACCGGCCGTGAAAGCCATCATCGTACACTGAGATGACAACGGTCATGTGATACCTCCTAATATCGTGTCGGCTCTCCTCTTGACTAAGGAGTACAGCAACTCGGCGTTAAATGAACTCAACAAATCATTGGAAGTCTCCTGCAGAAATATCGAGCCATGCTACCCCTACAGTCGTAGATAATAGCGAAACTGTTGCCGGTGCAGGTTTTTGTGCACGATTATGTCCCGTAAATATTCGATGGGATTCATGTCGAGCGGTCTTGGTGGCCAAATGAATCGCTCGAACTGTCCGGAATGTTCTTCACACCAGTTGCGAATATGAAATTTTGTCATATGATGACATGATGGAGACAGTGGCTGTTATTTGAAGACAAATGTTGATGGTGTTAAGACAGCAACCAGCCACAAATTTACTTTCAGTTCCTTTATTCAAAGGGTACCGTTACTGGTTTCGAATCGTCGTGATTCATGTTCAGACGGTTTACACGCTTTCCTTATGACATGTGGTGTGTTTTTTACATATTAATTTTCCTAAAATATAAATAACATATTATTATAAGGACATATTTATATATATTATAATTATATTATAATATAATTTATATATATTATAATTATGTATTATTTGTATTTTAGGACAATTAATCAGTAAACAACACACCACATGTCATAAGGAAAGCGTGTAAACCGTCTGTGATGAATCACAACGATTCAAAACCGGTAACGGTACCCTTTGAATAAAGGAACTGAAAGTAAATTTGTGGCTGGTTGCTGTCCTAACACCATCAACAGTTGCGAATAACTGTGGTGCGGTCGATGACCATGTAGTCTGGTCCCTTTAAACATCAAACCGACCGACCACCCAACCGCACTGCCCCAATAGATATTTTCGCAGTAGGTCCCACCTTGATTTCTGCAGTTATTTCACGCAGTGTTTCTTGTCTCTTAGCACCGGCAACTCTACGCAAACGCCGCTGCTCTCGGTCGTTAAGCGAAAGCCATCGGCCAGCCACTGCATCGTTCATGGTGAGAGGTAATGCCTGAAATTTGGTATTCTCGACACACTCTTAAACAGTGAATCTCGGAGTATTTAATACCCTACGGCAGTGGTTCCCAACAGGTGGTCCACAGACCCCCTGGGGTCCGCGAGCTATGCCAGAGGGGTCCGCAAGATGCTATTAGAATAGAAAATATATTAAATATATTTCGTATGATAATAGATTTTTTTGTTTTGGCCGCTCAATATTTTTTCAATAATGAATATGTCAATATTTTTTTCTAAGTATCAAAAATAGAAAACGTATAATCAGACTGTTAATTTGGCTTTTTAGGTACCTGATACTGTGATATGAAAAGGTACCAATCATGCTCGATGAGGGAGTCCTCGAGAAAATTTTGTTGGGAACCCCTGCCCTACAGATTTCTTAAATGGAATATACCATGTATCTAGCTCCAACTACCATTCCGCGTTCAAAGTCTGTTAACTCCCGTAGTGCGGCCATAATAACGACGGAAACCTTTTCAATACGAGGGCAGTTCAATAAGTAATGCAACACATTTTTTTTCTGAAACAGGGGTTGTTTTATTCAGCATTGAAATACACCAGGTTATTCCCCAATCTTTTAGCTACACAACACTATTGTTCAACGTAATCTCCATTCAATGCTACGGCCTTACGCCACCTTGAAATGAGGGCCTGTATGCCTGCACGGTACCATTCTACTGGTCGATGTCAGAGCCAACGTCGTACTGCATCAATAACTTCTTCATCATCCGCGTAGTGCCTCCCACGGATTGCGTCCTTCATTGGGCCAAACATATGGAAATCCGACGGTGCGAGATCGGGTCTGTAGGGTGCATGAGGAAGAAGAGTCCACTGAAGTTTTGTGAGCTCCTCTCGGGTGCGAAGACTTGTGTGAGATCTTACGTTGTCATGAAGAAGGAGAAGTTCGTTCAGATTTTTGTGCCTACGAACACGCTGAAGTCGTTTCTTCAATTTCTGAAGAGTAGCACAATACACTTCAGAGTTGATCGTTTGACCATGGGGAAGGACATCGAACAGAATAACCCCTTCAGCGTCCCAGAAGACTGTAACCATGACTTTACCGGCTGAGGGTATGGCTTTAAACTTTTTCTTGGTAGGGGAGTGGGTGTGGCGCCACTCCATTGATTGCCGTTTTGTTTCAGGTTCGAAGTGATGAACCCATGTTTCATCGCCTGTAACAATCTTTGACAAGAAATTGTCACCCTCAGCCACATGACGAGCAAGCAATTCCGCACAGATTGTTCTCCTTTGCTCTTTGTGGTGTTCGGTTAGACAACGAGGGACCCAGCGGGAACAAACCTTTGAATATCCCAATTGGTGAACAATTGTGACAGCACTACCAACAGAGATGTCAAGTTGAGCACTGAATTGTTTGATGGTGATCCGTCGATCATCTCGAACGAGTGTGTTCGCACGCTCCGCCATTGCAGGAGTCACAGCTGTGCACGGCCGGACCGCACGCGGGAGATCAGACAGTCTTGCTTGACCTTGCGGCGATGATGACACACGCTTTGACCAACGACTCACCGTGCTTTTGTCCACTGCCAGATCACCGTAGACATTCTGCAAGCGCCTATGAATATCTGAGATGCCCTGGTTTTCCGCCAAAAGAAACTCGATCACTGCCCGTTGTTTGCAACGCACATCCGTTACAGACGCCATTTTAACAGCTCCGTACAGCGCTGCCACCTGTCGGAAGTCAATGAAACTATACGAGACGAAGCGGGAATGTTTGAAAATATTCCACAAGAAATTTCCGGTTTTTTCAACCAAAATCGGCCGAGAAAAAAAATGTGTTGCATTACTTATTGAACTGCCCTCGTATATCATCTGAGTACAAATGACAGCTCCGCTAATGCATTGCTCTTTAATACTTGGTGTACGCGATACTACCGCCATCTGTATATGAACGTATCTATATTCCAGACTGTTGTGACCTCAGTGTGTTACCGTTAGTTCTGTCCCTGACCAGTTCGTCTTACCTGCGACCGACAGCGGTGTGGCGGGGTAGTGCACGTGTGTCCCGCTGCGGGCAGCTAGGCGAGGTCGGTGCCCTTGAGGAAGTGCCCGAGGCTGGGGTCAAAGGCGGAGATGAGCAGGTTGAGCGCGGTGACGACCACGGAGAGGGCGAGCGCGACGTAGTTGATGACGAGCGCCGAGGCGCGGTAGCTCTGCTGGTGCAGGCGGCAGTCGCGCAGCAGGTTCAGCGACAGGAAGAGCACGCCCATCACGCCCTGCGCACCACCGCCACCCACTGCCAGGCACTCCGCCAGCCACGCGCCACAGCTCGGCACAGCCGGCTACTAACCCAGCACACAGAAGCAAGCTCAAGCAGTAAGTCTACAAGCTGGTGCGACTCCGTGATACACATGCACCAGTGTCTGGAGTTCAACTTCCCGTCGACAGTCTTTTTCCGCGGTGTACAAGGAGAGCGGTTGTACTGCTCCCGGAAACTGGAAATGTTCAGTCATATCCCATTTACCTAAGGCTGAGGCAAGACAGTCTCACTTGGGTATAAACTAATCGAATGCATCCAGACACTTATTAATGGACTTAATTGCGGAGTGATTCCACAATGTACCTTTACGGTGGCTCGAAGTCTGCTGAGAATGCGTTCAATGAGCTGTCTGACTGCCTGTGGAGCATGGCAGCCCAGTTTCCTCAAGAGCCGAAAGCAGAGAGGGTAGTGAGTTGAACGCTGGGATCTGGAGGGAAGTCGGCATTCTAACTCATCCCAAAGGTGCTCCACTGGGTTAAGGTCGAGACTCAGGACAGGCCAGTCCATTTGAGGAATGTTGCAGTGCAAATCACAGAGCTATAAATGATAGACTGAATAAGCCTGAGGGGCGCTGAAGACTGCGAAAGAAAGGTTCCACCTTTGCTGGAAATGCTATGAATGACTGTTATTCTTATAATTTTAAATGATTACAAAGAATACGCATGTTCTAGTTCCTTACCGCTGATTAGCATTCGAAGTCTTGCCGCAACAGGTCGGGTGTTGGGAACGTCTCCGTAATCAACGAAATAGTGGCGACGCGTACTGCCAAGCCGTGTCTCAGGAAGATATTCCAGGTTCTTGACTGAACAGTTTCAAGTTAAGAATGAAAATACTGTATCATAACGTATGCCTGGATTTGAGCTGTCATCCGACGTGCCTTGACAATTGCGCAAGAGGACGGGGTGGAACTCAGTCACGACTATTCGAATGAAATAAGGCGTTATTAGTCTGAGCTAATCCAAGAACCCCACAGAAAACTTCCAGTCAAGATTTAGATCCTAGTCCTCCGACTATCAGTGCAGTGTCTTAACTGCTGTGTCACTTCGCTTCATGCTCTTCAGCTTTACTTGAACGCAACGATGGATATAAGACTAAAAACAAGATTATATGGTTAAAAAGAATTTTACTGTCGAGAAACAAACAGTTAACAGTTGTACACCTCAGCGAGTCTGTCAACTCACAGAGGCTCTTCGTTCTCTCCTTGATAAAAAAATATTGACATTTTCAAAAGAAAGCCTAATATTGTGAAAGCCCTAGTACGATGTTTTGTGCTAAAATGATCCAAAGGCGAACAGTAACATATATTTTAAATTAATGAAAACTACAGAAGCGTTTGCGTGGCAGATTATATATAGGTCAGTTAGGCAGAGCTATAAATACTAGCCTGACTATGCATGAAAGGCGTTGAAGACTGGAAAAGGAAGATTCCATCTTTGCTGAAAATGCGCTTAATGACTGTCATTCTTATAATATTAAAGTCCGCCCCCGATAGCTGAATGGTCAGCGTGACGGATTGTCTATCGTCTGGGCTCGTGTTCGATTCCCGGCAGGGTCGGAGAATTTTCTCCGCCCAGGGACTGGGTGTTGTGCTGTCCTCATCATCATCCTATCATCCTCATTGACTGCAGGTCGCCGAAGTGGCGCCAAATTGAAAGACCGGCACCCGGCAAACGGTCTGCCCGACCGTCCAAGCCAGACGATTACACACATTACATAATATTAAATGTGATGTTCTCCATAGAAGAACTAAAAGCAGAAAACTAGCAACATTATTCGAAATTCTGACCACTAATAAACACCAGTCAAAGAATCCTGACCTGGTCCTTAATGACGAAACACTGTTCCACTAATCACACTTACTAAAGTAGCAGCAGCCAGTTATTATTTCTCTCGCCATTAATACACTTGTGACAACAGTTGCCCAACCACATCCCATATACTCCTTTCTTCTTTCTAAGAAGTGACCGAGACGTGTAGCCAATGGCACCCCATACCATCACGCCAGGTGATAAGCCAGTATGGCGATGACGAATACGCGCTTCCAATGTGTGTTCACCGCGATGTCACCAAACACGAATGCGACCATCATGATGCTGTAAACAGAACCTAGATTCATCTGAAAAAAAAATGACGTTTTGCCATTCGTGCACCCAGGTTCGTCGTTGAGTACACCATCGCAGGCGCTCCTGTCTGTGATGCAGCGTCAAGGGTAACCGCAGCCGTGGTCTCTGAGCTTCTGCAAACGTCGTCAAACTGTTCGTGCAGATGGTTGTTGTCTTGCAAACGTCCCTATCTGTTGACTCAGGGATCGAGACGTGGCTGCACGATTCGTTACAGCCATGCGGATAAGATGCCTGTCAACTCGACTGCTAGTAATACGAGGCCGTTGGGATCCAGCACGGCGTTCCGTATTACCCTCCTGAACCCACCAATTCCATATTCTGCAAGCATTGGATCTCGACCAACGGGAGCAGCAATGTCGCGATACGATAAACCGCAATCGCGATAGGCTACAGTCCGACCTTTATCAAAGTCGGAAAAGTGATGGTACGCATTTCTCCTCCTTACACGACGCATCACAGCAACGTTTCACCAGGCAACGCCGGACAACTGCTGTTTGTGTATGAGAAATCGGTTGGAAACTTTCCTCATGTCAGCACGTTGTAGGTGTCGCCACCGGCGCCAACCTTGTGTGAATGGTCTGAAAAGCTAATCACTCGCATATTCGTCCTGTCGGTTAAATTTCGCGTCTGTAGCACGTCATCTTCGTGATGTAGCAATTTTAATGGCTAGTAGTGTAGTAAACAAGAAAACATCCATAGGGATGGTAGTTGTAGCATCATCCCGGTACCTGCACGCTAAATTTTCTCTTTCTGTGATAAAAATTCGTTTAATAGGAAGCGTCTCGTTTCATTAATTTATGCCACTGACGTCGCCCACTTGTAGGTACGACTGTAACCACTATTACCCTTTATTATCGACGGGAAGTTGAATTGTAAGAGGAAACGTCATCTATGCGTGCAATTAAGCTCCATGCTTACCCTCTGCCGCAACATAACAATCACGTAACTCATCTTTCAGACTGCTGCTCTAACAACTAGGGGAAAAAAAATTACAAGCGCGTAGCTACTGAAAAGCAGTTTCCCTCTACCATGAAAAACGAAGGGTAAAACTGTGCTCAACATCTCTCCGACATCAAAATATTTGAAGGAAGTACATATAACTTAAAGATATGAACTCACAAATTTCAGTAACAAGAAACGCAGCTCCCAACGCGTTATTCGCTACCTTTCGCTGACGGGTTTCTAACATCTTTTCAGTTTATTTTTGTCATACTGTGTGTGGTATTTATTACTGATTACACGAACTGTCATTAAACCCTACGTCAGTTTAATAGTCCACTAACACGAGGCTTTGCAAGAAAAAATTGACATTCAGGTAAACCATTAATAATTGATTTTGCTGTCATATGGGCCAGCGATAATTCTTTTTCGTCTCCATAGTCTGTGTAAAACTGCTAAGCGAAACAATCTGTTGAAAATGTTATTTTGACCATTTTAGATTGTTTAGGACACAACACAATACAAGAAAATTATCGATGGCAGTTCCTTTTTTGCTAACGTCCGCAATACGTCACGAGATTTTACTCTCTCATTTTGAGGTTGCAGTTTTTTCATGCATGCAGTTAGTCGTGTGTGGTAGACTTATTTAAGCAATGAAACTGCTATTGTGTCTATCATGTTGTTCAGAAATGCCACTGATGTAGAGTAATGTGATAAAGTCACGAAGATTTTCAGTAAGCTGCACACAATATGTAGTTACGACGTACAAACTTTTGTAACACACAAACAAATAACTTCTTATGTTATTTTGTAGGCTACTCTGAGAAACCAGAAAAAAACTGAAATCCGTGAATCTGGGTGGTCGAACATATTAAGCAGTACCACGTAACAAAACAAGATAAATTAACCAAGGCGAGCTGATGGTCATTAATGAAGGACAGAAAACCGTGCAACCTAGTATCTGGTTGTTAGAGAGAATTCTGGTAGGATATTCGTCCCACAAGTCTACAAAAATATCTGTGATTCTAGCTGCCTCTCTTTGGAGTCATTGCAGACCATGCCACGTAGAACGGTTTTCCAAAGCAACACATTCGCCCACTAGTAATTCACGTCCAGACGTCTATTGTCTGTGGAAATATTACACTGAAGAGCCAAAGAAACTGGTAGACCTGCCTCATATCGTGCAGGGCTCCCGCGAGCAGGCAGAAGTGCCGCAACACGACATGACATGCACTCGACTAACGTCTGAAGTAGTGCTGGAGGGAAATGACACCATGAATCTTGCTGGGCTGTCCATGAATCGGTAAGAGTACGAGGCAGAATTTTGAAGTGTGTGTTCAAGACAACATTTTCAAAATATCCCTCTAAATCTACAAATGCTATAAACGTTGATTCGTCTTCAGTTTATCTTCTAAGATAAGTCCTACTATCGCACCTGTATTACGTGTTCCTAAAATTCTTCGGAATCCGGACTGATCTCTCCAGAGGTCTCATGACACCAGTTTCTCCATTCAATTGTACATAATTTGTGTCAGTATTTTGCAGCCTGGTATCTGAATCTCATAGTTATGTAATATTTACGTCTGTCAGCACCTGCCTTCTCAGGAACTGGAAATATAATATTCTGCTTGACGTCGGAGACTATTTCGCCTGTCTCGTACCAGGTGAAGAATTTTTGTCATGATATGTTCTCCCAACGGTCTAATTCTAAAATTATGTCGGTTAGTTCGGGCACCTTTTTCGGTCTTCCAGCATGCTATGATATTCTTCTCGCACCATCAAATCTCCTGTATATAACGATCGACGCACAGCACGCTACCACACGTCGATTGATTCGTGCTTTTGATCTCTACGTTTCCACCCGGCTGAATATCACTAAGTCCCGTAATACGTAAGTACAGAGTTAGATGGCATAAATGGCTTTTAACCCACCTTACACCCGATCAGAAATCAGAATTTAACCCGTATGCCCGTCAACGACCGTATACAAGGATGTCTTAGCTTTATAGTTGTGACAATGTGTCAATATTCCAGCGGGTATCAGGATTGTTATCTTTGTTTCTCGGCTTGCTCTTTGCAGATCAACATATGTCAATCTCATAACCTCAGATAACGAGGTCCCATTAAGAATCGAATGATCTTAGCTTGTAAGCTAGCAGGACACTTTGCAGAAATGACTGTAAATTCCACTTTATTGTTTGCATTGTAGATGACTATAACATTTAATGCACAGTTTATCACCTGAAAGACACAATGGTAACTTTCCTCCTGATTACATGCAGTGTTGTCAACGTGTTTCATACCAAATAAAATAAGTCGTCTTCAGAGACTACTGCTGCATAAACAAACAATACCAGCATAAGAGATCCGTTGTTGCCGGCCGCGGTGGTCTCGCAGTTCTAGGCGCTCAGTCCGGAACCGCGCGACTGCTACGGTCGCAGGTTCGAATCCTGCCTCGGGCATGGATGTGTGTGGTGTCCTTAGGTTAGTTAGGTTTAAGTAGTTCTAAGTTCTAGGGGACTGATGACCATAGATGTTAAGTCCCATAGCGCTCAGAGCCTACCTACATAGAGAGAGATCCGTTGTTGTTGTTTTGATCTTCAGTCCTGAGATTGGTTTGATGCAGCTCTCCATGCTACTCTATCCTGTGCAAGCTTCTTCATCTCCCAGTACTTACTGCAACCTATATCCTTCTGAATCTGCTTAGTGTATTCATCTCTTGGTCTCCCTCTACGATTTTTACCCTCCACGCTGCTCTCCAATGCTAAATTTGTGATCCCTGATGCCTCAGAACATGTCCTACCAACCAGTCCCTTCTTCTTGTCAAGTTGTGCCACAAACTCCTCTTCTCCCCAATTCTATTCAATACATCCTCATTAGTTATGTGATCTACCCATCTAATCTTCAGTATTCTTCTGTAGCACCACATTTCGAAAGCTTCTATTCTCTTCTTGTCCAAACTATTTATCGTCCATGTTTCACTTCCATACATGGCTACACTCCATACAAATACTTTCAGAAACGACATTCTAACCAAATGACGCACTTCCATGACAACGCCTGAGAGCTTCATATTGCAGTGAATGTGGTATGACAGATCACGAGGACAACGTACACTGTAGTTGTCTGCCGGCTGAAGCATTTAGTGGAATGAGTGATGAGTTTTAGCCAGAAGTGTCGTCGTCAACAAAAAGAGAAAAGTAATGAGACTGACAATACTGCGGGAGAACTGGCCACGCTGTGTTGCTCTATTTGAGTAAACCAGTGTCTTCATCCCTTCCAGATGCTGAATCCGAATTTGAGCTCAGTACAGCCATCACGTAATTTTTGTGGGGACCCTCAGTGTGTATTAAGAAAATGGAACAGCGTGATTTAAAGCAACGTTATGCCATGTTTTTGTTAAACTTGGGGAAACTGTGAGTATGAATTTTGAGAAGTTGATGCTGGCCTATGATTCCTTATCAAGAGAACAAATTTTTCGCTGGCACAAATCATTCTTGGAAAGCCGAGAACACGTTAAACATCGTTCCGAGAGACCTTCAACTTCACAAACCGACGAAAACGTTGAAAGTGCGCATGCTCTTGTGAAATCATATCGATGTTTAACAATAAGGATGATGGGTGATCCGTTAAACACTTTCGCCGCACATCAAATTTTGACCGAAGATTTGCACATGCGGAAGGTTCGTGCCAAAATGGTGCCGAAAAGGACAGTCGAAGAAAGGTGTGTGTTGATTTTCTTAAGACGATTGCCAATGATCTCGAATGGTTCAGTCGTGTGATAACAGGTGATGAATCCCGTATTTTTTTAGTACGATCCTGAGACAAAGCGAGGCGAAGTGAGGAGTGACGCACTGAGACACCTCCTCGACCGAAAAAAGCTCGAATGAGCTAACCAGAGATCAAAATAACGGTGATTTATATCGTGCATAAAGAATTTGTTCCTCCAGGACGAAATGCCAAACAAGTGTTTTACAAAGATTTCCCTGCAAGGCTCGGGAAAGGATGAATCGACTCAGACCGGACATAATGGACAAGTGGATACTGCATCATGACAACGTCCCATGTCACATGCTCACGTCCATCGCGGAATTTTTGACCTCAAAAGGTATTCCTATTGTTCCATAGTCCTCGTGTTCACCTGATCCGAGTCCCTGTGGCTTTTTTTTCCCTAAACTGAAAAGTGACTTAAAAGGACAGCATTTTCATACTCTGGAGAACGTTCAAAAGAATGAGACCGACATGTTAAAGGCCCCAACACTTGAAGTCCTCAACGCTGCTACCAAGACTTGGAACAACGACTTGCCGCTGTATAGCTGCTGGAGGGAATTGCTTTGAAGGGGACAACACCACTGCTTGGAAAAAATAAAAACTTTGGTAGATGAAAAATCAGTATCACAGTTTTCTCACACTTGGTAATGCAACAGTTATGTTTTGCTGTCTTTAGTTTGATGCATCGAAAGGAATTAACCTGCCACGCATCCTATTGATATTGAAAATTAGTGTCGACACCTGAATCGAGCGCACGGCTGCTGGAGAATCACTGAACTGCCTGGCATGAGAAGCACAAAGGAAGAAGAAAAAATAGAATCGTTACAAAACGAATAGCGTGTGTGAGAGAGACGCTAAGAACTACTCAGGAACAGGTGCTCTCTACAGAAGCCACGTGGAAACGTTGGGACACGGTGCTCACCTGGAGGACGATGGAGGTGGAGATGAGCCCGACCATGAGCGAGTAGAACTCGTGCTTGCTCCCCGCCTGCAGGACGTACTTCAGCTGGCTGGCATTGGCAGTCAGCAGAGCGATGTCCAGCATGCCCTGCGCGATCGTCTTCTTCGTCGCATACCGGTTGGCGTCCAGCGTTTTCTGCAACACAGAAACCAGCACACTCGCTACGTTCAGCGTGACTTGCAACCTAGTGCAAGCCTTGTAGAAATAAGAAATACCAACAGCAGCCGTACTTTTTATAAAGTATGTTAATTACGAGACCAGTTTCGGCACTATATCAGTATAAACTTGGGGCCCTTATTCAAATTGAAACGTGATACTCAACCCTCGGTGCATTAGGACATGTGCTATGTCTGTTCGCTGACCTCATTGATTTTTATTTAGCGATGTCTGTACTCCAATCAGTTGTTCGATTGCTGGAGTGCGCACATCATGAAAACAGAAATCCATGAGACCAGTATGAACTTGTCCTAATGTACTGAGGGATGGATGTCGCCATTCAGTTTGCGTACGGCCCTGAAGATGGCACTAACGCAGTGTCGAAACTGGTCGCACAATTAATATATTTTATAAGAAGCATGGCTGTTGGTATTCCTAATTCCTCCAAGTTTATTACCAGCCGCAGTCCCAGGTCTACGTCTGTGATGGATCATATAAATTTAGTGCAAGCCTTTCTGGCGGACGCTGTTTCAGTTGGCTTTGTGTCAGCTGTGTGAAGTTTATTTGTTTATTGTGACTGTGGTATCAGTAGAGAGTAGTGTCGTCGTTGTTGCAGGTAACCAGTCATTCTTCCCACGCTCCTCACCTGTAACTGAAACGGAAAGAAACCTAAACAACCGAGGTGTGACTACAAAAAAAAAAAAAAATACATATTTAGTTTTTTTCATCCTCAATATACATCACTCGTCTATCCCCAGAACTGTCCACACGAATTTTCCATTGTTGGAAACTGCTGGAAGTCTTCCTCCGCGAGCTCTCTGACTATGCGTGTTGCTTTTCTTTTCACTGCTTCAACAGACTGAAAACTTGTACCTTTTAATGTAGATTTGATCTTGGAGAATATACAAAAGTCACATGGTGCTAGGTCAGGCGAAGGAGACGGGTGGTCTAGCACTGAGATGCTGTACTTCACTAGGAACTTCTTAACAGATAATGCTATATGAGCTGGTACGTTGTCTTCATGCAGAACCGGTGACTTGTTTTTCCACAGTTCGAATTGGTTTTTTTTCCCACGGAGTTGAGCAAGAATCCCAAGGTAGCAATGTTGATTGATAGTTCGACCTTCAGCAGTCCAATAAAGTAAACAATTCCATCAATATCGAAGAAAACAATCATCCTCGCTTTGAATCTTGATTAGATCATTCGAGCTTTTTTCGCTATCTGTTAATAAGTGAAAAACCAAGATTTGTATAATGTTATCACTCTTCCCAAGAAATTAGGATCATTTTCAATGGTATTCAAAGTGAACATGAAATGTGCGAAAGGGGAGGAAAGGGAAAGGATGGGTAGGAAGTCAAAGTGTCAGTTCAAACATTTTCACGAGCTCCTTTTTCTCCGATCGTGAGAGTTTTCGCCGGCCGGAGTGGCCGAGCGTTCTAGGTGCTACAGTCTGGAACTGCGCGACCGCTACGGTCGCAGGTTCGAATCCTGCCTTGGGCATGGATGTGTGTGATGTCCTTAGGTTAGTTAGGTTAAAGTAGTTCTAAGTCTTAGGGGACTGATGACCTCAGCTGTTAAGTCCCATAGTGCTCGGAGCCATTTGAACCATTTTTGAGAGTTTTCGGCAGCAGTGTCGCAAACACTTTCCTCATGTTAAATTGGTTACGCAAAATTTACTTTGCGCTTTCTTTGTCAATTTCAGCACTCGATAGGTTACTCATCCACGTCGAATCAGATTACACACTTTTTCGATATTTTCATCCACGTTTTATGTTGAAGGGCGTCCCGGGAGTGAGTCATCTTCAACGTCTTCTCAGTTATCTTGGAAAAACTACTCAAAAAGTCGCGTACGTGATTAACAGTCTTTGCCATACACTCGTTTTAGTAAACGATAGGTTTCAATAGCAGCTTTTTTTCCAAGTTTCATGTAAAATTTCACGATAAAAAAAAATGGCTCTCAACACTATGGGACTTAACTTCTGAGGTCATCAGTCACCTAGAACTTAGAACTACTTAAACCTAACTAACCTAAGGACATCACACACATCCATGCCCGAGGCAGGATTCGAACCTGCGACCGTAGCGGTCGCGCGGTTCCAGACTGTAGCGCCTAGAACCGCTCGGCCACTCTGGCCGGCAAAATTTCACAACAGTTCGTTGCTGTATTACTATAGTTATCATTTTTGCGGCAAAACAAAATAACACCTCTTACACAAACCAAGGTCAGGACTATAATGATTTGCTACAGACACCAGAGATGCGGCCGGCCGCGGTGGCCGAGCGCTTCTAGGCGCTTTAGTCCGGAACCGCGCGACTGCTTCGGTCGCAGGTTCGAATCCTGCCTCGGGCGTGGATGTGTCTAATGTCCTAGGGGACTGATGACCTAAGATGTTAAGTCCCATAGTGCTCAGAGCCATTTGAACCAGAGATGCTGCATTCGATTGAGAAATTTCACGCTTCACAGCTATTGCTCGTTCATCTTTGGCGCATGTTTGTTTTGTGACAGCATCAGTCCCGATGTTCTATAGTCACACATCGTAGTGGAAAAAAAGGTACCTCAGTTAACTTTTCATCGAGTTTAAGGGAACAGCTATAGAAACACATGCAAACAAAATAAATTTCGCTTGTTTGAGTATACCGACAGCATATCTGCCTCAGAAACGGTCAGCACACGAGTTCACGTATCGGCACTGCGACACATAACTTTTTTAAAAATATTCTACAGACAGTGCTCTGTAGCATCAACATATTCAGTGTGAAGCTTTTTTGGATGTAGTGTGAAATCTTGCTTCTTGCCAAATTTCATGATTCTAGGTCAACTGGAAGTACGCTGTAGATTTCTATGAGTGAGTTTGCGAGTGTCTAAATATGTGACATAAATGGCCGAACCTTTTGATTGCACTGACTTAGAAGCTTCACATTTTACATCGCCAAGGGACCACATACCTTAATACGTGACATAAATTTCAATGTGATATGTCTACCGGTTCATGCGAAAATAGGATTTTGAACAGTCAGTCTGCCAGACAGCAAAGTGATCCCACAAGGGTTCCGTTTTTCATACTGAGGCACGGAACCATAACAACAAATTTGAAACTGTTACACACGAAAAATTTGCAGTTTATTACACCTTGAAATATTTTTAGGGGCGAGGCAGAATAGAGAGTGCTGAATGCAATCGTAAAGTGGGCATTATTGCTGTCAACATGAAGTACGGTGGGAGAATGAAACAAGTTTGTTTCCGAACAGACACCCTGCACAGTGGAATACAGATTACAAGATAAAAATTGGTATGAAATCAAACGAAATAAAATTACTCTGTAACGAGCCACCGGAGTCCATGGGTACCATACAGCAAAATACTCAGAAAATGTCCCACAACAACATCCAAAACTTTGTAGTTGCAGTTCCAATTCACCCACAAGGCAGCCAGGAACAATCTGGAAAGCTTGTAAGGGTGTTGGAGAGTAGGTTGAGCTGAGTAATAGTAGTTAAGGAGGAAAAAACTCGATTCGTTGCGCTGTTTTCGAGCTTATTAACGTTGAGGTTAGCCAGTTAGGCCGCTGGGCGAGCAAATACAAGCGGTCCGCCAGAGACGCTGTCGCCCAATGTGTTCCTCGTTTGGTTTCCTAAAACTGAATAAAACAGCGATACAAAAATCGGACATAGGGGAGAGTAAGGGCCGAAGCCGAGCCAAAGGCTAAGCAGTCTATGGGCTATCATCTACGCTCTACAACTGATACTAAATGTGCATAGCAGGGCGCTTGAATTTGCGCGCGCAACGGCGTTATTGGCTAACTTCAATGCTAATTGACACGGAAACGGCGTAACGTATCGAATTTTTTTTTTTATTAACAATTCTTTCTCAACACAACCTACACTGCGACAGACAAATTTTTCACGCTGTATAACGTGGGCACAACTGGCTTCTAGAACTACATTGGACTCTTCCTTAAATTCTGGCGGCATCTCCTCGTTAAGATCTACGTACTGGGTTCCCTTAGCTGTGAAGATTTTCAGCCAATCGCATACCAGAACCGACACTGTATAGGCTCCTATTATGATTTAGTGATCTCCAAAAGTCAAGGAGTGTGCCTTGGCTCCACTTTCTGTAGCCTTCTTATCGACAACAGCAAGCTAAGTTTCATATGGTCGTGGAGTGATCATTAGGGGCACGCGAGTGACTACCGAAGACTCCCCAGAGGCGGATCTGGCTAGCGCAGGAGGAGCTGCCGGAGAAGCAAACTCTTTCCGAGCACCATACAATGGCCGCTCTGTGGGGCGCATTTGCATGGAACCTCAGCAGATAAGCCGCCACTTCCCCATACAGGAAACTGTAAATTAAAGTTGCCAGCTTACAGCGCGTACTTTGAACAGGGTGCACCAAAAAGAGCGCTCTATTCTCATGTTGCAGAAACGTCTAGAAAATTGTGACACCTGATAAATGGAGTACCCGGGTACATGGACGGTATTTTCTAGAGCTGCATGTGGAAGTGATATTTTTGCTTCCCTGAACGTACACGCAAGCAATATCTACATTTATTTGCATATGTGTGGTCTCTGGTGTTTCGGACATGTCCTCTCGGAAATGCCCCACATAAAGACAGCAAACCCAAGTTCAACTAATAGTCTAGCACAACGCCCGATTGCGGTCGATGTTAGAATTTCTACTTCATTTCGTCATGTATATGCATGGCTGTAGTATCAAGAATGGTGCCTGTTCTTTCGACGCCGTTATGTAAATATAGATGACTTGACGGCCATTAATATCATTTCTGTGCAAATGCACTCTGTTTCGCGAACTCTCGTGGTAACTGGCGTGAGGTTGCGAGCAATCAGTTTGGTGGAAAGTGGGTGATGCGTAAGTAGTGTGCAACAAGTTGGGAATTTTGGTTTGACGGGAGGGCTGCTCAGGTAGCCGAAGCGATTAAGGTTACCGCTCACGTAAAGTGGCAAATCCGGGACCGAGTTCCGATACGGTTGTAAGACGCGTATATTTCTATTGTCTATTGTCAAGCCACAATTTATGAAAGAGGTTTATATTTTATTAATAGGATTAAGTAGGAATAATTAATATTATGTTGGAAATAATTGTGGCAGCAGGGAATGTCTGCACCAAAGTATTGTTGGCAAGAAAGACCGCACATTGATATAATATTAAAAAGGGCGGGAGAGACAGCGTATGGGTACATTTTAAGAAAAGAGCGGTAAATATTTTGTAATGGTAGTAGGGATTGTCTGCACCAGAAAGCATTGTTGGCAGGAGAGACCGCACTTTAGCGTTCGGAGGAAGTCAGTAGTAAGCGAGATGTGAAGCGAGTCGGTAGCAGGTCTGAAGCGAGAGGATGAGAGGAGCGGTGTGTCTGCCAACTACCTGCTATGATTTGCAAAAGATTATAAACGGATGTACAGAGACATCAGCTAACTGTTATCATAAGAGGAACTAATATTATTGAAATATTTTTTTGAGAAACTCAAGACTAGTGAAGGTATGTTTGCGCAATGCTTGTTGTAAGATTATTGTAAAAAGTAAGTCCCATTTGAACGTTTGTAAAATCATTTCACTCAGAATATAATTAATTTTTGCCAGCAATATTGCATCACTGATTATAATCCATCCCAAAAACCATCAACGTAAAACTTTGAAAAATTTTATTGTTGTCAAGAAAAAGTTTAACTATGAATTACTTAACGTCAGTCAAATTAATTAAAGAATAACGTCAGTTTTGCTATTAAAGAATAACGTCAGCTTTGGTAATAAATACAGCCACTTATTATGACGGCCCACCAGCAGTTAATAGAGTATAGTAAAACAGAGTAAGTAAATTCATGTCGCAGTTCGATGTAGCAGTCAGATGGCGATCCAGTAACAGTAAGAAAGGTAAGGAACAGTTTTGGGTTGTTGCAGGTAAAGACTGAGGGCCACGATGACGACACATTCTATGTTTCGTCGAAATAATCAGAAAATCACTTTTACTAAGCAGCAATTAAATTTGTATGCGAAGATTGAGAAAGAGAATTAATTTCAAAGGGAAGATTTCATTTGTTATTACTAAGCAAGAGGTAGAAATCCTAAGGGAAGGTTTCATAGGTTATTGTAGAAGGGAAGATTGCGTAACAAAAGAGATATAGAGGAGACGGGAAGGTTTCACGGTACAAAATTTCACTTGTCACCACTTAATTCATTTCAATGCCCGACTGCGGGCAATGACAGAATTTCTATTTCATTTCATCATCTACATTTATATCTATACTCCGCAGTCCGGCTTATGGAGTATGAAGGAGGACACTGCACGTAATGCACTTCTTTACTGTTACAATCGCGAATGGTGCGGGAGAAGATATACTGCTGGTAACGTTTCATGTGATCTCGAGTCTCTCTCATTTCATTTTCGCAGCCTTTACGCGAGACTTATGTAGGAGGAAACAAAATTTTGATTGTCCTTTCGACGAACGAACGCTCTCAGAATTACAACTGTAAACCCGATCTTCATGCACAACGCCTGTAGCGTGCAGGCCACTTTTGCGCTTACCAATGGAAATCCCGAGGAAACGCGGTGCTCTTCTTTTGATTTGCTCTGTTTTCTCTATCAGTCCTGCCACGTAACAATCCCAGACTGAGAAGGAATACTCAAGTGCCGGTCGAAGGGGAGACCAGGACAAAACGTCCATTGGGGCAGAACGATCGTGCTTAATTACTGGCCAGCTACTAGTGCCATCCAGTGGAGAATTCGCGTTTTAAGTCTTCACATGAGGCTATGTTCAAAGTTATGATTTAGTTTCGCAGCGTGTTCTGCCACAAGATTTACAGGAGCAAACGTCGTTTTATGCATTGTCGATCTAATTTCTAAATCTATAATCGTCTATGACACATTTTATGTCCCTGAAGTCAGTCACAATTGGAGTTTAAGGCATTAAACAGGGCAGTTACATCCTCTTTATTACGAACATTAAAGATGGCGGTCTCCCGTACCACTGTGTTTCCTGTAGGATGTGGACCTGGAGCAAAATATGACGTAGGATGGATCATTACACGCCTTAGGGATCATCCGAGGCATGCCCGAAAAGTAATTACCGTATTGGAAAATACGCACAAAAAGATTTTTTTCAAACCAAAATTTTTTTCCAAGAAAGGTTATTCCTTACACTATTTTCCTACATAGTTTCCAACACTGTTCACACATTTTTCATTCTCTAAAATCAAATTTTCTATGCTCTCTTCATAGAATCATGCCGCCAGTGAAGACAGTCACTGCTGAGCAGCGGTTTTTGCGTTATCATCGCTGTCAAAGCGGCTTCTTCCAAAATCACTCTTCAGTTTCAAAAACCAGCGATAGTCAAAATGAACGAGATCGAGACAGTAGGGCTCCCAGCCGAATTATTGAAAAAGGGTAGGATGGCATCAGCAAAACAAGGACGTGCGTTGTCATGAAACAACACAATGCCTTAATTGGGCATTCCACGCATTTAGATTTGAATAGCGCGCCGAATTGTTTTTCAGTGTTTCACACTATTGTGACGCATTGCCGGTTTCACCTTTAGGAAGGAACTCAACAAACTGAATGCCCCGTCTTTCTCACAACACAGTGCACATGACTTTTGGGCTGACAACGATGTTTTCAAATTTGTTTTTGGGGGGATCGTGAGCGTCTCCCCTCCATTGACTGTTGTTTTGATTCTGGAGTGAAATGACAAATCCGTTTCATCATCGGTCACAAATCTGTCTAATAATTCATCTTCTTCGTCACTGTATTGGGTAATAAATGTCAAACTTCGTTTTATGAACATCCGTAAGCATTTTCTTCACCCAACGGGAAAGCAATTTGCGAAAATTTATGCGATTTGAGACAATCTCGGGCAAAACAGTTCTTGAAATTTGTAGAAACTTATCACAAAGCATTCTTATTGTGAACCGTCTGTTTTCACGAATTATCTCATTCTCTACCTCAACCAAACCATCACTGACAACAGAAAGCCACCCACTCCGTACTTCGTCCATCACTGAATTGTCTCACCCACTTTCCAACCATTCCATTAGTCATTACATTTTCACCATAAGTCTCTACAAGTTGATGATGAATTTCAGCTGACTTAACATTCTTCAAAAACTGTGTTACAGAACACACTTCACAGTCGGTGGGCTCAGATACTGTCTTACGCATTTTGAATGATCGCTAACTAAGTTAAACACAACACAGCACGGCTGTAGTGGCGTCAGTGGGAAGACAATGAACCAGTCAGATGAGCGCGAATGTGTGGAACTGCTACACTAGTGCTGCGGAGGCGGTGGAACGAAAGGGTACTTACTTTTCGGACATGCCTCGTCTTACCCTGTTACTAAGTTATTACTTAATTATACTTACGTATTTTTATTTATTTTAGTTCATTTACCGGTATGTACATATATTGGTTTGACTATTTATTTATATATTTATATTTATTCAGTTGCACCGGACTCGTTACTGAATTGTAAGGTATACTTGTTAATTTTCTCCTAAAAATTATTGTTGTTATTTTATTGATATATTTATTTGCATATTCAGTTGTGTGAAATGACTTACTTAAGCGTTTCAGATTCAACGTTCTGAAAACTGATTGTCAAAGCTGGTCCACTGAAAATATGAACAACGCCATTAAAGCAGTTCAAAACTGAATTCCCGTAAAAACAACAAGCAGAAATTTTGGTTTCTCTAGAACGGCGCTGAAAAGAAGAGTAACGGGAAATATTACATCTGCTATGCTTGACAAAAAAGTTTTGCGAAATTATAAACCTGTGTTGACACAATGGCAAGAGGAAGAACTAATTAACCATATCTTAGATATGGAAACAGGATTTTATGGTCTAACTACAAGAGATCTGCACTATCTAGCATTTCTATTAACAGTGACAAATGCTATCCACATACCTGTGCCCTTCGGTGCAGTTACAACGCACGAAGGAGGAACTAGATAGTTTGAGGAGGGTGAAGGTAGCTGGGGAATCGGAACCGTCAGTTGGCAAGAAGGCAACGAGGAGGAGGAGGGATTCAGACAGTTGTAGTTTGCGTATATGCAATAGATTTGACCAACTGTCAGGGTTGAGTGGAGAGGAGCCTCTTGTAGCTGTAGGTGTAGGAAACATGCAACAGTCCTCAGCAGTTTGGATGTCTGAGTTAGCTTGCAAAGTCTAACAGAAAGAAGAAGGTTCTGCTGCTAGGTGGTTCACATGGTAGAGGTGCGGGCCAGTAGTTGCAGGAAGTGTTGGGAAGTGAGTACCAGGTCACCAGCATTGTGGAACCAAGTGCAGGGTTTGAATGACGTCATCTGACAGGTATACCCGCTTAAATGGCGTCTTTCTAACTAAGAAATCACCTTCAGAGGAGGTCAGGTATCCAATTAGAGAAGGAATTAGAATATTTCATCAGAATATAAGAGGTATTATAGATAAAGTTAGTGAACTGCTTATAGATGTTGACTGTGACATTATTGGTATATCAGAGCACCACTTAAATAATTTTAAACTCAGAGGCTTCCTTTACCAAGATGCAGATTAGCTAGCTGTTTTTCAAGGAGTTCCTTTAGGAGTGGGGGAGTGGTCATGTACATAAAAGAAAGTATTCCGTTTGAGTCCATTATCACGTCACAGCACTGAACAGATATTTGAATGTTGCGTAGTGGCAGTTGAATTTAGTGAAACTAAACTTCTAATTGTTGTCGTTTATAGAACGTCTGACTCGGGCTTCAAGAGTGTTTCTGCTCAAGCTAGAGAGAGTTCTTGGTTCACTTTATAGGAAGTACCAAAAATTAGTTATATGTGGTGACTTCAATATTAATTTTGTATGTGATTGTGCAAGAAAAAGGATGTTGGTAGATCTCCTAAACTCATATGATCTGATGCAGAATGTGTTTTTTCCAACCAGGGTGTAGAGGAACAGTAGCACAGCCATAGACAATATTTTTATTCATTCTTCATTATTAGATGGGCATTCTGTTAGTAAAAGGGTGAATGACCTTTCAGATCATGATGCACAAATTTTAACACTAAAAGGCTTTTGTACTTAAACAAATGTCACATATAATTCCAAACTATGTAGGAAAGATTATCCATCGGCAATAGAGTGTTTTCTAAACCTCGTTAAGGAACAAGAGTAGCAGGATGTTTATAGCGCCTGTAATGGTTCTTTATTTACGTGACCATTACAGCACTCCAACCCCAGTTCTCGATACCAGTAATATCGTACTACTTTTCTGCGAAGTAACAGACATATTTTTGTGACAATATTCACATTTGGTTTTATTAATGTATAGGTACTCCGATGTATCGATATATTACAGTGATATGGTTCTTGTGTCTATTCATTTCTGTACTTACTAGTAACCGTTTTGGCGCGAATGCGCACAGAGCAGTCTTTGTTTCACTTTGCAGAAGTAAAGCTGTTATTTCACTTTGTAAAAGAACAGACAAGTCTTGTGTTTGGTTAAAGTGGAAATCAAATATATGAAGATTGATAAAAACTGTTTTCTTGATGATGTGACAATTAAGAAGAAGTATATGTGAATTTACAAGAAGTTTAATAAAAATGTGGATCCTGAACACCAAGTCAAAAATTATTTCTACCATACCATTGTTCTGATCTGGGATTGTTTGATCATTAAGAATTTCCTGAAAAACGCATTTGTTAGTTCTTTAAATATTGCTAAAATACAGATCTGGACCTTCTAGCAGTCAAAGTGGAATCACCCTAGAATCAACAAGATGAGCCATAACAACTTCGACGAAATCTACTTGGGAATCCATTCAAGATAAGTGCCAAAATTAATGACTTTTTTTTACAGTGACTTATAATTTCCATTCTGATGATACCATCCACAGTCAATAACTTTGTTGTTGCCCGATAAAGTGAACATATGCAGCGTGAGCAACATTATTAATCTGATTTGTAACCTACTTTGCAAGTGGTGGTGTTGCTAGACGCCGATAACATAGATGACAAACGTAATGCTTTCCTTAACCGTATCTTGGATATGGAAACAGGATTTTATGGTCTGACTACAAGAGATCTGCGCTATCCAGCATTATGGAGGAAGCAAACCAAATACTGCGATTTATTGGCGGACCACTTAAAAATGCAACAGGTCTTCTAAAGACACTAATTATACTACGCTTGTCCGTGCTCTTCTGGAATATTGCTGTGCGGTGTGGGATCCGCATCAGATAGGACAGATAGAAGACATCGAAGAAGTTCAAAGAGGGGCAGCTCATTTTGCATTATCGCGAAATAGGGAAGAGAGTGCTATGGATATGAGGCGCGAATTGGGATGCTGATTTTCGTTGCGGCAGGATCTTCTAATGAAATTTCAGTCACAAACCTTCTCCATAGAGAGTGAAAAAGGTTTTTTTGGCGCCCACCTACAAAAAGAGATATGATCATGCTGATAAAATAAGAGAAATCAGAGCTCGCACGAAAAGATTTAAGTATTCTTTCTCCGCGTGCTGTTTCAGTGTGGAACGGTAGAGAAATAGCTTGAAGATAGTTTGATGAAACTTCTGCCAGGCAATTAATTGTGAATTGCACAGTAATCATGTAGATGTATTCCCAAAATGAAACGACGTATGTGTTACGAAGAGGATGAGGTGTGCTACAGTAGGACTAGCAAAAAATGGTTCATATGGCTGTGAGCACTATGGGCCTTAATATCTGAGGTCATCAGTCCCCTAGAACTTACAACTACTTAAACCTAACTAACCTAAGGACATAACACACATCCATGCCCAAGGCAGGATTCGAACCTGCGACGTAGCGGTCGCGCAGTTCCAGACTGAAGCGCCTAGAACCACTCGGCCACTTTGGCCGGCCTCGGACTAGCAGTCCATATAAAAATACTTCAGTGGAGGAAAAAATAAAGGAGGAGGATCAACAGAAAAAGCAACCTAGACGTAACAATAGGCGATGACGTGCAAACAAATCTTATGGGTCTTTGCAGAAAAGAAGGGGAACCAAAGAAGATGAGACGCTCATGTGTGCAGAAGAGTTCTCAGAGTGACGATGGTGATGACGATGATGACGATGGTAACACAGAGTGTATTTACCGTATGCAATCATATTTGCGTTCTGTAAGCGGCACGGTTGGTTTATACACACACCAAAAAAGTTTTGCGTCACCTCGGTTCCGAGAGTTCCGGAACCTGTACAGAAAATTGGAATAGAGATCAATATAAAAATCATTTCCGCCCGTTTTATTGCTCATGAAAACCACACATTGAATATTGTACCACCACACAGCAAGATCTTCAGAGATGGTGGTCCAGATTGCTGTACACACCGGTGCCTCTAATACCCAGTAGCACGTCTTCTTGCATTGATGCATGCCTGTACTTGTCATGGTGTACTACCCACATCAAAGAACTGTTGGTCCAGATTGTCCCACGCCTCAACGGCGATTCGACGTAGATCCCTCAGAGTGGTTGGTGGTTCACATCGTCCATAAACAGCCCTTTTCATTTTATCCCAGGCATGTTCGATAGGGTTCATCTCTGGGGAACATGCTGACCACTCTAGTCGACAATGTCGTTACCATGAAGGAAGTCATTCACAAGATGTGCACAATGGGGGCGCAAATTGTCAACCATGAAGAGGAATGCCTGACCAATATGCTGCCGATATCGTTGCACTATCAGTCGGAGGATGACATTCAGGTATCGTACAGACGTTACGACGCCTTCTATGAGCACCGACGGCATACGTCGCCCCCACATAATGCCACCCCAAAACATCAGGGTACATCCACCCTGCTGTACTCGCTGGCCGGGTTGCCTCCAAACACGTCTCGACGATTGTCTGGTTGAAGGCATATGCGACGTCATCGGTGAAGAGAACGTGACGCCAATCCTGAGCGGTCCATTCGGCATGTTGTTGCGCCCATCTGCACCACGCTGCATGGTGTTGTGGTTGCAAAGACGGACCTCGCCATGGACGTCGGGAGTGAAGTTGCGCATCTTGCTGCCTTTGCGCACAGTTTGAGTCGTAACACGACTTCCTGTGGCTGCACGAAAAGTATTATTCAACATGGTGGCGTTGCTGTCAGGATTCCTCCGAGCCATAATCCGTAGGTAGCTGTCATCCACTGCATTAGTAGCCCTTGAGCGGCCTGAGCGAAGCATGTCATCGACAGTTCCTGTCTCCCTGTATCTCCTCCGTGTCAGAACATCAGCACCTTGGTTCACTCAGAGACGTCTGGACACTTCTAAATGGTTCAAATGGCTCTGAGCACTATGGGACTTAACATTTGAGGTCATCAGTCCCCTAGAACTTAGAACTACTTAAACCTAACTAACCTAAGGACATCACACACATCCATGCCCGAGACAGGATTCGAACCTGCGACCGTAGCAGTCGCGCGGTTCCGGACTGAAGCGCCTAGAACCGCTTGGCCACCAGCGGCCGGCTGGACACTTCTCTTGTTGAGAGCCCTTCCTGGCACAAAGTAACAATGCGGACGTGATCGAGCCGCGGTGTTGACCGTCTAGACATGGTTGAACTACTGGCAACACGAGCCGTGTACCTCCTTCCTGGTGGAATGACTGGAACTGATCGGCTGTCGGACCCCCTCCGTCTAATAGGCGCTGCTCATGCATGGTTGTTTACATCTTTGGGCGAGTTTTAGTCACATCTCTGAACAGTCAAAGGGACTGTGTCTGTGATGCAGTATCCACAATCAACGTTTATCTTCAGAAGTTCTGGGAAACGGGGTAATGCAACCTTTTTTTGATGTGTGTGTGTCAGTATTGTGAAAACTGAACCCATGTCGAATGTGCTGGAGTGAAGGATAATGATAATAAGTACATTTACAGTTTCTGTAAGGGCAGAAATATTCCGGCAAGTCGAAGGAAGCTGAATATGTAAAGAGCCTTGTATTCTTCTTATTTAATTTGTCCTTTTCAATAATAGGCCTAAATTAGTTCTTTTTTTCGCTTTGTGATATGAAAGAAAATTCCATTTAAACTTTAGTTAGGGGATCATTTTGCCCAAAGACCAGCAGCAGAATGATCCTTTATATTTGTTCAGAATACAGTTACCTTTATAAATTTTAAAAGTAACTTAAATTACAGCTATGATATGTACAAAAACTGTGCTCAATAGGCTTCAATACATGCTCAATAGACTACAATACATTTTGAATACTGTGTTAAGCAGAACATAGGTCCGAACACCTGACAGGGGTCGTTTTGCCCTGGTCTCCCCTACCTGTTTCAGGGTGGACTACATTTCCCGAAGATTCTACCAGTGCGTTGTAACGTGACACGAGCCTTTCCTACGGTTAGTTCTATGTGGCCGTAAGTACCTGTAGATGTAAGTACGCAGTCTTCATCTAAATAATCCGCACATGGTGGTAACTGCTAAGTAACAGCGTCGCTCACAGTCCCTCTCGGAACTCATTCTTGAGTGAATACGAAAAAATTTAAAAAGCGAACGACTTAAGTTTATTGTTACGATCAGTAAGCACACTTTTGTACAGTATGGCTCTGAGCACTATGGGACTTAACATCTATGGTCATCAGTCTTTGTACAGTATAATACGGAAAGTTCCGTCAGACTGCCTTGGTGACACAGTCTCGGGACCATCAACTGGTAGTCTCCGCTACATAAGATTGTTGTTCTTCGTTCCATTACGGTGCTAAATGCGTAGCGTATGGTTAAAATGGCTCTGAGCACTATGGGACTTAACATCTGAGCTCATCAGTCCCCTAGACTTAAAACTAGCTAAACCTAACTGACCTAAGGACATCACACACATCCATGCCCGAGGCAGGATTCGAACCTGCGACCGTAGCAGCAGCGCGGTTCCGGACTGAAGCGCCTAGAACCGCTCGGCCACAGCGGCCGGCTCGTAGCGTATGATTGAACTTCCTTCACAGTCAGTCTGTCCTCATTGGAACCTCATACGATTGAACGCAGTTTAATAACATTGGTTATAAGATTTATGTGAAGTGTCGCATTGGAGGACAGATGACGTGAGCAAGAACTCCCCTAGTAAAATTAGATTTGCCCCGATTTTTATGTGCTTATTCTTCCTTTAATTACTTCGCATATTTCCCATTGGCCTATTTGAATGGAATGGTTACGCTGTTTCCATCAGAGGACAACCAACCAACCATTATAATGTTTTTATACCAATAACATTGCCACATATAACAAGGAATCAAGCACCAGTTCCGATAGCAGGATTGTCAAGAAGAACGAACACTTCAACACTGAAAGTACAGACGAAGCTGAATTGCCTCCCTCAACAAAGAGTGTTTTTTTATATACGTAGAATGTTCTCGTAAATTCCACAAATAAATAAATCTGAGAACCGTCCAGAAATTAAAAATGTTAAATGACGAGTAATTACGCCAAAAGAATGAGAAATGTGCTGCCAATGACTTCACTTGAGGAACTACAATAGTATTCGCTTTCAGTGAGTCAGGAATCCGTTGACAACAGAAACCAGAATAATCGAACAGGTAGCAACACCATGTGTTCGTGATAACGAGTCCAGCATTCCTGGATTTCCGGTTGCGTTACTAATGGTGACGTGCCTTAGACGATGAGGATCATTAGAGACGGAGCCCAAGCTCGCATAGACCAAGGAGGGGGAAATACATTGGCTTGTTCGCGTTCCGAAATACCGATGTTGATATTTGCCGTACTCGATATAGCAAAACCACAAAAAAATTAAATCTGGATAGCATTGCAGGGGTTCGAAGCCCATTCCTGCTTTTTGCGAGTCCGGTGTCTTGACCATTGCGCCATCTCGCTCGGTTGCCACACAAAAAACTAAGGCGTCTAGAATTATTCAGCGTTTTCAGTAGGAAGTGGAAGTGTAACTGAGAATACTGTTATTTACCAGCGGCAACTTCGGGCTCCTGGAGCAGCTAGCTAATAATACAGCAGATGTTTCGTAGAACTGCGCTCTTTTCGGAAGAGTAATTAAGGATGTGCCCCCAACGAGCACGTAACTATTTCTGCATTGCCCACATTGAACGTGGCAAGTCGTTCAAAACAAATGCAGAACGTTTTGGAAGGAACAGTAAACAATTTTGGAAGGTGATAGTATAGACAATTTCCAATAACGCATTCTAAATAACATGTGTGCAGCTTTTTTAAGTTACAGAGCAAAGGTCTCGTTTCACATGTTTGTATTCTAGATGCTATGGGTTTATTTATCGTTCGTCATTTTTGTTTTGAAATCCAAGTTGTGAAATGGTGCTTCTGTTTACATAACTGAACTTTAGTATTGTATAATTTGTCGCCAATCTTCCTGCATCCTTTGAACATACCGCTCGCATTTTCATATACTGAATATGCCGATATTGTATTTGTATACTGGTTTTGCAGTGGGAACGGTAAACGGTTTCCTAACTACAGAATATCAGATTCAAGAGTTATATGAACGTAAGCTGTCTGTTCTTTCGGAGGTGTCCGAAAGAACGGACGCCACTTATTCACGTAATTGATTTGCTTTGATGAGCAATGAAATGACCGCCTCCAGTGCGGATGCACAATTACGCTCGATCTCCTGCGGGAATCTCAAAGTAGCGAGCGTGGAGGACTTGACGGAGACTGTGGATAGGTCGCCCTAGGTGTGAATGTGGCTCGGCTGGGAGGCATGCCGCGGTAGTCCGCGCAATTACGACAAACACTGTGTCCAGATGGGGTAGTTTTAACGCAACTGCCTAGTAGTCAGGAGATCCTAGGTTCGAATCACCGTCCGGCACACATTTTCACTCGTCACAGCTGACTCCGCACTTAGTCCCAATACAGCTGGCATCAATAGAGAACTCTATATAATGAAAAGTGTGAGATCATTAACGTGAGCTGTGAAAGGAATCCGTTAAACTTCGGTCACGCGAAAAATCAGTAAAATCTAAAGTCATTAAATTCAACTAAATACGTAGAAATTACAATTACGAAAAAAATGAAATTAGAAAGAACACAGAAAATTTTATTGGGAGGGCGAACCAAAGACTGTGATTTATTGGCAAAACGCTTAGAAGGTGCAACAGATCTACCAAAACTACTGCCTACACTACGCTTGTCCGTCCTCTTTTGAAGTACTGCTGCGCGATGTGGCATCTTCACCAAAGAGGATTAACGGAGTACATCGAGAAAGTTGAAAGAAGGGCAGCACGTTTTGTACTATCGAGAAATAGGGCAGAGAGTGTCACGGTCATGATACAGGATCTGAGGTGGATATAGTTTAAAAAAGGCGTTTCTCGTTGCGGCAGGATCTTCTCACGAAATTTCAATCACCAACTTTCTCCTCCGAATGTGAAAATATGTTGTTGACACTGAACTACATAGGAAGAAATGATCATCATAATAAAATAAGGGAAATCAGAGCTCGCACGAAACGATATAGGTGTTCGTTTTCTCCGTGCGCTGTTCTAGAATGGAATAATAGAGAATTATTGTGAAGGTGATTCCATGAACCTTCTGCTAGGCACTTAAGTGTGATTTCAGAGTAGCCATATAGATGTAAATGAATATTTCCTTTCCTTTCTCCCCTCTTCACCTTCAATTTACTTAAGATTCAAGAATGTTTACTTGCGTTTTCTGTGCGAGACTGGTGTAATGTCCAACAGTCAGAAACAGTCGAACGGTTCTAGGCGCTTCAGTCCGGAACCGCGCAGCTGCTACAGTCGCAGGTTCGATTCCTGTCTCGGGCTTGGATGTGTGTGATGTCCTTAGGCTAGATAGGTTTAAGTAGTTCTACGTCTAGGGGACTGATGAACTCAGATGTTAAGTCCCATAGTGCTTAGAGCCATCAGAAACAGTCACGTTTCTTCGCCACCAAGGTCCCCCGACCTTTCCACTTCAGTTTTTTGCCTGTGATAATGGTTGAAACTCAACGTCTAGAAAGAAGTAGTACCCACAAGGGATGAATTGATCGTTCGGATGGCGAACATGCCACCTTCTTAAGAGAACATCAAGAAATCCTCAGGTGCGGAGATGCAAAGAGATGCGATATCCTCATAGTTTCATTAGCACTGTCTCGCGCTAGGCCGTTACATGAACGCTCGTACTTCGCAACATTTTGAGTCACAGAGCTTTGCTTGGTCACTCCACAGAGAGGCTACATTCCCTTGTATCATTATCATTAGTTTGTATTGTGAAGAGTTGAAGACGATGGAGAAGCTTGAGATTAGTATTGAGTAGAGAATGTAGACAATGAATGTGGAGGTTGATTATACTTATTGTGCGTAGAATCAGAGAGAAGATGTGCTGGAAAAAGGAGGTTACAGTTGAGCTTTGTCAGTAGTAGGTATGAACTGTTGTGTTACAGAAAACTTCAAGTCAGAATTTGCATAAACACTGGTTTCCTAACTTCCGCGCGGTTTTTGTAGCACTTTCTGTTTCATCTTTTGATTTCTTTTCTTGCCGAGCACCCCGACTTTCTTGTGTATTCTTCGGATGATGAGTCTCCTGACGCACATCTCTCCTAACTTTTGAAATACGTTACACTAAATTCCACGTTAACAGAAATTTAGTATTAATCAGATGAGCAAAACTCAAAACTCTACACAGATGGAGTCAAATCGACAGCTAGACGTGTAATGGCCGCCTAGTATGCGGGTTGCCAAGAAATACACTCGTATATGACTATAATCGCAACAGCTTAATGGATGGGGAGTGTTTTTTATTTTTTATCTGGTTTCATCAGCAACATTATGATTCTGTACCTATGTTTTAAATTAATACATTACGTATTGCACAAACGTTCACACGTACACAAATGAAAATACATTCGCAGAATAATAATAATAATAATGTTTCTTGATGTTGGAGCTATCAAGTAGTTTCCTATAATGTAATGAATCCTCATATGTTTCGTGAAAAGAGGACTATCTTGGATGTTGGTAATGGAACATTTAACTAGTTTAACTTGAAGTACAGTGTTATTCCTCTTTTGTGATAGTTTGTGTGTGCCAACATTATGTGGTTTTATGCAGCTTCTCCATCACTGTGGTTATAGCTCATGGTGAAAGCGAAAATTCTGTTTTGGTAAAGTTTCCAGGAATAACAAGGATATCCTAATTGCAGTAGGTGTCGTTCACTCATTCCTAGTTCTTTAAACCACCATTTCCTGGTTAGGTTAGATTGTATACAGTAACTCCCCTTCCTTTTTGATATGTGTTCCATTCGCTATTCCACTCTCCCTGTGTTTGTTGACGTGTTTCCGAAATGAAATTGCTCCTTGTCGTGTATAATACTATCGTTAGCATTTTTATCGGCTGTTTGAAACCATTTTTAAATACCAGAAATATGAGGTTCTCCATTTGCAAATATTAAATCAATGCAGACGTGTCAAACACATTCTCTCCAAAGAAAAACAGCTCACATGGATGGTTGTATATTAGTGTAGTGACTACTTTTAGAATTAAAGATAATTATATTGGGACCCGGCAGTAGATTGTTGTCACGACAAAATAGTCGCCGGTTGGATGGGTGTTGCGAAAACAAATTTCAAGCAAAATTAGCCACATCCCAACAACCTAAATTGTGACAGTGGCCGTCGTAATGAAATCGTACTACAAGACGCTGTTAATAACAGACATCTAAGACCACTTTTAAAACATAATACCATCTACTCAGTTAATTACTAATCACTTTGAGTTCAGACAGTCTTAATTTTCATTTTGATAAGTGTCAAATGCCGACGATTCATACTTCAGTGTCCGAAGTCCTATGAAAACACTCCATCTTCTCAGACTAACTTTGGGCTTCAGCACAATGACTAAACCTGTCTGAAAGTATTCAAAAGGCCTTTCCTTCACGAAAACAGCAATTATCTCTTATCTTTGAAACGCGTTTGTTCACCCCGTCTCACGGGGCGACTGCTCGCAAATAGGATGCGGTTTCCTCGTACGTTCATTAGCACCGTGTGGCGTTACGCCGTTAGATGCACGGTCGTACTTAACATTAGCAACAATCTGAGTCATTCAGATTTTCTTGATGATTTCTCTATTTGCGACACGCGTGACAAAGAGTGTTAATCTCTCTTTATTCCTTCACAATATCGCTAAGAAGGAAAGAAAACTTGCGAAAAAACCAGAAAAGCTCCTTGTGAATGGAAGACAAAAGTGCAGTGATGGTCGCTATGCTAAGTATTGCACTGTGACCTACGAACTTCGATAGTGATATAGCACCCCGCAAAAAAAAAAAAAAAAAAAGTATTCCAGTAATGGCTAGACTGAAGGAAGCATCGTTCAAGAAAGCGCAAGACGTTGAAATTTCTAAACAAGACAGACAAACTGACTCAAATAAAGAAGCCAACAAGATAATATGTGACAAGACAGAGGTCGAATCCACTGCAGAGCATTTTCATCCAAAAGATTAATAGGGACAAATTACACAATTCTTTTTTCAGATGCATGCATACCCGAAGGAACAGGCACTGCGGCGACTACAGCCGTTACGAAACACATTAAACGTATTCGCAGCTGCGAATATAAACAACCATATCCGAAGAAACTTTGCACATAATTCGGAATTATGCAGGCGTTGCACTATTGTGTTTATCTGCCGACACTGGCATGCGATTTTCAAGTAAAATGTCTCCCTTGTACGGGAATATACATAATGGGCATACGAGTAGAGGATGTAGACACATGGTTGACGGCTTATGGTAATTTGGGCCTGGCCGTGAGTCGTGCTCAGAAAGCCAAATGGCGAGGCGAGCGCTCGCGATAAGCGGGAAATCTGGGTTCGAGTACCGGTCCGGCACAAATTTTGATCGTCATTATTCCATTATACTGCAGATGGCTGTCCATATTCACTAATGAGAATACATTTCATGTAGTAATGCGACCTGCCACGGAACGCCGCCTATCCTGCTTTACAGAGCGCTCTGCGTTATGTGATGTGGCGTGGATGCCTTTCAACCATAGATGCTGACGACAGTAGCACGCAAACAGCCGACCAGCTTCGCTATTTGCGGAATGTTCGTTCCCACCCGAGCCGGTCCATAACAATTTCCCCTGTGTCGAAGTCATTTATGTCAATGGACTTCGCCATTTACAGGCGAATCGCCGATATGGGCGGTAACAAACAACATTTTTCTTTGACGTTAACGATATCTTAGTTCCAGTTGGCATGATGTGTTAATGAAATGACAATTAAATCAACACCCTAAGCTGTCGACAGACGTTGATATACATCCGGGACTCGAAGCCGGGATCTCCTGCTTACACGGCAGACGTTCTATCCATCTGAGCCACCGAGGGCACAGAGCATAGTGCAGCTACGGAGATTTATCCCTTGCACGCTCCCCGTGAGTCCCATATTCCCAACTTAATGTCCACACACTACATTCGTAGTGTCCCTGCCCATTACGCTGATTACTCGCGGCAGACAATCTTACCGAGTCCCGTAAGAGTTCGGCCAATGCGTGTGCATCCAGCACAGAAGGTCAATGGCCGGTTAGCATTAACTATATATGAAGATGGTATCTGTTCTTTCGGCCATGTCCAAATGAACAGATACCATCTTCATATATGATTTGTAAATATCCGTTGTACGCCTAAAATGATATCTATTTCATCAATGGCACGATAGGAATCTTTCATGGTCAGTGTAAGTCATTACAAAAAAATACGAATTTACATTAATAAAATTGACAAACTGCAGGGATGGATCGTTGACTGGAAATGGAGCAAAAAGATTCTGTGAACCTGTGTCCGGAAACGCGTCTTTGCCACGGTAGATGGCGCCGACGAGTGAAAGCTTCTCTGACCATATGCCGTGTCTGTCGCGCGCCGATGACCATTATGCAGAATAATGAACCCAGTTCTGGTAAAAGTAGCTTCGTCGGTAAATATGACTGATGACAGAAGTCCCGTAATTGTGATGGTCTGTTGGAGAAACCATCGACAAAATACTTCTCGTAGGGGGAAATCCGCCGCTGATGGTTCAAATGGCCCTAAGCACTATGGGACTTAACGTCTGAGGTCATCAGTCCCCTAGACTTAGAACTACTTAAACCTAACTAACCTAAGGACATCACACACATCCATGCCCGAGGCAGGATTCGAACCTGCTACCGTAGCAGCAGCGCGGTTCCGGACTGAAGTGCCTAGAACCGCTCGCCCATAGCGGCCGGCTCCGCCGCTGATATTCCTTGCACTCGTCGCAGGTGATAGGGATAGTAGCCGTTGTCGTGCAGGATACACATAATCGTACTTTGGCTTACACCATGTTGGCGGGCCACTTGCCTGCAGCTTGTACTGAGATTCGTCTCACTATCCTGTAGAACTCGATCCTCCAAATCTGGAGTACACGAAGTTCTGAGTCAAACGACCCGTCACACAAACGGCGAAAGAGGGCTTGAAATGTAGTGTGATGTGGTTGGCGCATGCGAGGGTACTTTTATTGTTATAGCTGTGTTGCCTCTCACCCGTTTCCATCTGTTTGGTCGTACACGAACACCATCTCGGTTTGTTCCCGACATGAATATCGGACCATGTTGCTGCTTACAGTACGCTGCGACTCGTAAGGAACACACGGCACGGCGTCATGAGAACTGTCATTCGTCAGCGCCACCTACCGCGGCAACGATGAATTTCCGGAACCATGTTCATAGGACCTTTTTTTCCTCAATTTTCAATCAGGAATCCGTCCCTACAGTTTGTCGGTTTTGCTAATGTTCACCCTGTATATACTCTGTACTGCCTGACATTATTAAAAGCGATAGCTATGTGTTCTACGCCTGGTTCCTCTGTTTTGTAAAGTTGAAGCCAGACGAAAGTGTCGTTTTCATTCCATCTTCTTATACTATTTTGGGGACTTACAAGACCAAGCTGTTGAGATTTACTCGATGTAAACACGAGTCATACCTGACAAACGTTACTCATTTAGAGCAGAAACGATATTACAACATTACTCAAGGGTATCAATCACCACAAAGATGAAGATACACAACACTATCATCTGCCCCATAGTACTGTACGGTTCAGAAAGCTGGACGTTTACAAAGAATAAAAGAGAAAAACTGAATGTTTTGGAAAGAAACGTGAGGACAAAAATCTGGGGACCTGTGTTGGAGAATGGCGTATGTAGAATTTATCCTTTAATGAAGCAACCTACTATCATCCAGAAATTAAAAAGTAGGAGACTGCAATGGGCTGGACATGTGGCTAGAATGGAAAACAACAGAATCACCAAGAAAGCAAAAATGGTTCAAATGGCTCTGAGCACTATGGGACTTAACTGCTGTGGTCATCAGTCCCCTAGAACTTAGAACTACTTAAACCTAACTAACCTAAGAACATCACACACATCCATGCCCGAGGCAGGATTTGGACCTGCGACCGAAACGGTCGCGCGGTTCCAGACTGTAGCGCCTAGAACCGCTCGGCCACCCCGGCCGGCTACCAAGAAAGCATTTGAAGGAACTCTCCAGGCAACAAGACCATTGGGTCGACCTCGTACAAGGTGGAAAGATGACATAAAGAAGGACATCGCAGCATTAGGAATATTTCCGCTGGGTGGAGAGAGGCTGCGAGAGAGAAGGCGGTGGAAGCAGCTCGTTGATGGAGCGCGTGGTCTACAGGGCCTGTGATCGCTGAGAAGAGATAGAGAGGAAGAGTTTGCGTTAGTAAACAAAATCAAAACGTTTCATTACAAATGAACGCCTGCTGAAGTGTTCTACAATCTTGTATTATTCTCGTGACCTCAACGACCTTAATTCAGAAAAATGGATGACTGCGCATCTGTAGGTCCACAAATGCATAATTATGGGACGTGCTTTACTGTACTACGTCGGCCGCAGTGGCTGCTCCGTAGTGGATGAATGAGTCACGGAATGAGTCTTCCTTTGACCAGTAGGCGGTAGCGGTGCCTTTGCGGTCTGATGCATACTCCTGACCTTGTGGTCTAAGACGCATACCACGCATCCGTGCGTGACGCGTGTTTGCGATCTGTCATCAACATAAAAGACGCCGCCAGCACAGCGATACGCACTCACTTGGCTATAGAACGACCTCTGTTCCCTTTCAAGTACCTATCTGATATACACGAGAGCTTAAAACGTCCCCCATGAACAAGCGTGGCTGAGGGAAAAAAGACAGAGAGAGAAAGATTTTGTGGTCAAAACAAAAAGTGTTGTTTGTAGAAATATGTTCTGTTAAGAAAGTCAGGACGGACATAGAACTGATAGTTAATTACAAATAAAAAATGAACTGCAATTTTTTCATCTTTGATTTCTCCCGACGTCGATTATGTTCCTTTGTTGTTCTACATTTGTTGTCCATAATGTCAGCAACTGCTGTTGCTGACAATCCCGATTGAAACTTAGTGATGCTGGCACTATTGGCTCTGAGAATCGTCTTACATGGATCCTATATCTAGATTAAAATGATCATTAAAGTTGTAAGATGACACCAAGAATTTCGCTACCATTCGAAAGTTCACATGAGTCGTTTTTATTTCACTCCTACGTCCACGATTCATTTTCAGTTTGAATTTTGAACAGCTGGGTTAAAAGAGAAATCTGCAAAATTAAATATTCGAGACCAAACGGTAACTCACGGTTTACATATTGCTGGCCTTGAGAAAACAAACGTCAAAATGACTTCAAAAGATCTTATTAGTGGAGTCAAATAGTATACTGAAGTCGGTGGTGTAGATTTTGAAATTTTAACGGGAAATTGAAGTTATTTCTTTGTATCTGAACGAACGAATCACATATGTGTATTACTTGAATTTAGTAATGTTTTCTCTGTGCAGCAATAGCGATATAGCCGTAATTCCATTCCTACAATATTTACAATTTCGTTTCTTCCATTCTTTTGTTTAAGAAAATGTTCACAAATAGCAATTTATGACTTTACATTTGCTTAACGATCTTCTGAGTAGGGAAAATCCAGTCATCTTTCTGCTACGAAGATTTTTTTATATTTTGCTGTTGTCGCTGGAGAAAAATTTAGTCACTTGATGTTCAGCAACTCAATCCTATCAAAGCGTTTTGAGTAAACTCATCTTCAGATTATTTGCAGAAAGGTCACACAAGCCATGAGGAACAGAGTTTTTTTATATAAAAAGAAATCTGTGCGTCAGTAGAGTTGAGTTGTTGGACATCAGTTGACTAAATTTTTCTCAGGCGACCATAACAGCAGTGTATAAAAAAACAACTCCATATCTATGAAATGGTCGCATGCATCTTTCGTGACGATTATGTCAAAGCTCAAACAACTCATAAGATGTATTTTGGTACACATTTTTGTGGTACAAGCGGTATTTATTTTAATGAACGCAAAGCATGATATCTAGTAAACGTTGTCGATCTGTGCAATGGAAAATATGCTCAAAATAAATGTACAGAAGACAAAAGAAGAGCCACATAATATCACATTCGGGCAACTGTTCTATCGGTGTACACCAATATCGTTGTATACCGTTGCGTTTTTCTTCAGGGTGGAGTTTTGCGTTTTCTCATGTCCTTGTTACAGTTTCGCTTTTTTGTGTACCACGTTTACGACCGACCGCACAGCAGAAACGCTTATTGCTGAGCAGTTCGCGCACGTGTCTGTTTCGGTTGTTTATCTACAGCCATAGAAGTGTAGTAGTAACAACGAAGTTACTGTGGATTTACAGTTTTCGTCGTGACTTTGTGGAAACGTGAGCATTTCTGAAACATGGAATGAAGTGTAGTGAAGCAATAGACTAAGACATATAATTCGTATATTGGTCGACAGGATAGAAATCCCCTCCTGTCCATCCTGATTTAAATTTTTTGACATTTCAATAAATCACTTCAGGCAAACGTTAGGAGGGCTCGGTCAGCAAGCCTACGGTACATTCGCTCCCTTGTTCTTGTATATTTAAATAGTATTCCATCTCTGAGGACTTTGACGTTGACTGCAATATTTAATTCCTCTTCCGTCAAACATCGAGAATAGTAGTTCGTCCTTAACAAACAGGTATCAACCACAACATACGTATTGCAGTACAGAGGTGTACAGCATTATTGCCATTTGTCGGCACTGGAACGCCTACGTGAACTGGTTATTAGTTTACAGAGTAAGCTAGTGGCAGAGTAATGTCTAACAATTTCTTTTCAATTTACATTGGTTGTGTCACAATTAATATCGAAAACTCACATGGGTAAAAATGTACGGCAATAGAAGTAAAAACTTCCCAGTAAACAAGGGTCCGCAAATGAGCCGATGGTGAGATAATTTCGGATACACAGTTACGAGCCGTTACTACTGAATTCAGTACGAAATAATGCCCTAGTTAGTATAAGTGTACTTGAAATGTACATTTTTCTATTAAATCTGGATCCACATTTCACCCATGACTCTTGGTTGGAGAATATATGATTAGATGACGTCGATTGTTTCCATCGATCGAGATTTTGAACTAACTTCAACAGTCCTTAGTGAGCGAAAAACGAACTTAGAAATCAATTTTCTATGAAACTTTTGATTCATCACAATTATGGCAAACAAAAATTTATAAGTTTTGCAGTCCGTGTGGGATTTAATCATGGATCATTCTCAAACCATCTTCACCGAATACACGTTCACGGCAATACTTTAATATGAACATCAACATTCTCGACCGCAAGAAACCTTTTTTATTGTGGTCACCGGTTTCGGTCAGTTACTGACCATCTTCAGACATCATACCATGATGGAAGCCGATGGCTGAAGACGAAGCGGGTGTTACGAAGTCCACGAACCTCAACTACTCATATCGCCATAGTATGAGATCTGAATATGATCAGTGAAGATTTCTTGCGGTCGAGACTTTATGTTCACTTCAAAGTACTTAAAAAAGAAAACGCTACTCTAAACGAGAATTGTTCTCAAAAATTACTATTCGATATAATACTTATTGCGAAAAAACCAAGCACATTTTTTTTTCGAATATAAACTGTATGCAAGCGAGCAAGTCGATTTCATACGACACTTCACCAGACGCGCACGGATAGCGGAGTGCGTTAAAGCGTCCACTTCCGGGATACAGCGAGATGTACCTTGCTCATTAACGACGGGCGGTTTTTAAGCGGTCTTCCACGTACATTTAAGTTCACACTGGGCTGGTTGCTAAGAACCGCCCTAATTGCCTCAATTACACAACACTTTGAAGAACGATGTCACCTTTGACCCACCAACGTTCGCTACATGCAGGCTGAAGGAGTACACGGATTCATCCCCGGGGGAGGGCTCCCTGTAGCTTAAAAATACATTTGGAAGTGGCGACCCCATCATAGTAATAGCCTATATACAGAACGCTGTTAGTTCCCCACAAAACTAGATTCGGCCCGGCATTGGCTGAAATGGTGGCACTGGAATGGTTGGAAGAACGACAGTTTATCAGATGTTGTCAACCAGTACAAACTAATATAGCTGCTTTCCTTCATCAAAACTGTATATTAAATTCAGAACTAATTACGTATTTTTTAAAGGAATGTAACCTTTCTCTAATTCGCAACACAGAGGATAATGAAGAAGAAACAACGGAAGAAGAAGAAGAGCAAAACGATGTTCCTAGAAAAATTAATACGCCTGAAGAGGACATTGCACGCATAAATGATGTTATGCAATTTGAAGCACTCACAAATTCTCCCAACTTGTTGGAACTATTGTATGGTGCAAAAAATTGCCTAGGAAAAAAATTTTGAACAGGAAATGAAAACGAGTTTCCGTCCTTGATATGTGGCGAAAAAAATGATATTTGAAGCAAATAAACATGGGAATAATATGTATGCACATACAATAATAAACGAATTTAAAGTTCGAGTGAAAATATAGTAATGCCGTCTTATTTATCAGTTAGTGTTAGTCCAGTGTTCTATTGTCCAATGTACAGTGAATGAAATCTCCTGTGCTGGGGAAAAGGTAAGTAAAGACAGTATATGCATAATTAAAATTTTTTACTGTACTTTAGTGCATGATACCAGACAAATTGTACGTAACTCAGTGAGTTTCGTGTAATCCGGAAACTTCTGCAATTTGGAAAATTATTTTAGTCCCAGACGATTCCGTTTTGATCAAGTTTTATTAAGTTTATACAGTTCCATGAGAGCACGAATCCTATGCGCACTTCGTCGCAGTCTGGAACATGCGGGAGGCGATGCGGCATTTGACCGACGGCTAAGGAATGCGAGTGCAAGTGATTGGACAACAGTAAAAAATTAGTGATTTTAGTTAGGGTGTGTGTACCTATTCCTGTATGAAATTAAGTGTAGTGGATGTCTGGTGCGATATTAATACTGCTGGAGCTTGAATGAGTAAGAGCGATGTAATGTGCTGAGAGGATTTTAATAGTTTATGATTTCCACGTTGTCGCAAACATAGACGCATTCCATTGTTTCCAGTTCAACCTGTAGGAATCCTGTAGACCTGCTGTGCGCTCGCTATTTCATGGAATTTTCCACAGCTCATTGTGGTGACACTAACAGAAACTAGGAACGGGAAACATATCGATAGAACATACGAGCCTCCGAGTAAAGTAAGACTGGTAGACTTGACTAGCTGGACGCGCCTTCGCAACACCCGCTCTTGGCGCACCGGGCACAAAAAGCGCGCGGCGCTTAATTGGAGCAGCTTCCGCTGTGTGGCCGGCGCCCGTGTTTATCCCCGAGCCGGCATGTGGGTCGTCTGTGCGCCTGCGCAGTGTCGTGTGTCGTGTTTCTTTCCCAGAAACGGGAGGGGGCGACCGCTGCGGCTATGGGGAGTTCTGCGACTCTACATGCCAAGTCGTGCTGCGTATTTAGTCGGTACTGTCACTGGGGAAAAATGGGTTTTGAACCAAATACACTGACGCAAAAAAATCGCAACTCTAATAAATAATTAATTTAGAGTAATGTAATTTCGGGAATACTTTGTCTAGGTAACATGCGTAGGTGATTAATATTGCAAATTCACAGGTTAATGTAAGCGCGAGATATGCCATTGAAAATATGAAATGCTGGTACTTTAATAACCGGTGTAACTGCCGGAATGCTGAACGCAAGCAATCAAATGTGCATGCATTGTGTTGTACAGTTGGAAGACGTCAATTTCTGGGATGGAGTTAAATGCCTGTTGCACTTGATCTATCAATACAGGGACGGTTAACGCTGTTTGAGGATGGCGCTGGATTTACCGACCGATGATGTCTCATATATCCTCGGTTGGAGACGGATCTGGTAATCGAACAGGTCAAACCAACATGTCGGCACTCTGTAGAGCATCTTGGATTACAACAGTGGTATGTGGGCGAGCGTTATTCTTTTGGAAAACACTCTCTGGAATGCTGTTCGTGAGCCGGCCGCAGTGGCCGAGCGGTTCTTGGCGGTTCGGTCTGGAACCACGCAACCGCTACGGTCGCAGGTTCGAATCCTGCCTCGGGCGTGGATGTGTGTGATGTCCTTAGTTTAGTTAGGTTTAAGTAGTTTTAAGTTCTAGGGGACTGATGACCACAGATGTTAAGTCACATAGTGCTCAGAGCCACTTGAACCATTTTTGCTGTTCGTGATTAGCAGCACAACAGGTCGAATCACCATATTAACAGACTTGTAGTCACGATGCGTAGGATAACAACGAGAGTGCTCCTGCTGTCATACGATGTCTCACCCTGGACCATAATTTCAGGTGTAGGTCCAGTGTGTCTCGCACGCAGGAAGGCTGGTTGCAGGCCCTCAACTGGCCGCCTCCTAACCAAGACACGGCCCTCACTGGCACCGAGGCAGAACCACCTTTCATCAGTAAAGGCAACAGATCTTTACCCTGTCTTCCAGTAAGCTCTTGTTTGACACCAATGAAGTCGCAACTAGCGGTGGTTTGGGGTCAGTGGAATGCACGCTACAGGGCGTCTGCCTCGGAACTGTACTTAAAGTAACCGATTTGTAACAATTCGTTGTGTCACTTTGGTGCCAACTGTTGCTCAAGTTACTGTTAGAGATACAATACAATGCGCCACGTGGACGTCCGGAGACCGGTCTTGCGAGCGTACATTCTCGTGACCATTGCTGCAGCAATCATGTGCAGTGGCTATATTTCTACCAAGTCTTTCTGCGTTATCACAGAAGGAACATCCAGTTTCTCGTAGCCCTATTACACGACGTCGTCTGAACTCTGTGAGACGCTGATAATGGCGACTTTGTCGAGCTGGCATCCTTAAACTACATCAGTTCACCAAATCCAGTCTCAAAAGTAACTAACTCTCACGAACTTTCAGAGTGTGTTTAAAGCAAACCTGATTCGTGCCCCCATAGTGGCACTACTAACGCCACTCTTAAGCGACAGGCGCCAAATTTGAATAGACATCACCTTTCAGATGTAGAAATACTCCTACCAACTCTCGTTTATATTGCACAACTTCTCCTTGGTTCTGCGATTTTTCTCCGTCAGTGTAAGTTATAAAGTTAACCTCTGTTTCTAAAAGCAAAAATTGTTTAAATCCATTTATGCAATAGGACTTACTTTCAAAAATTGCTCCCTGAGACTTCAACTAACAATAAAATGTTACAGATCTTAAAAACTTTTGTCCCCAAACAGCCTCTTATAATTTTTATAATTTTACTTAACACCAATACTCGGTACCAAGTGAAGTGTCTTAGTGGTTAGCACATGTGGACGCTTGTTCGTGAGGACAGTGGTTCAGGTCCGTATCCGGCCATACGGATTTACATTTTCCCTGGTTTTCCTACATCGGTCGTACCAAATGTCGAAATGGTTCGTTTCTGAAGAAAATGGTTCAAATGGCTTTGAGCACTTTGGGACTTAACGTCTGAAGTCATCAGTCCCCTAGAACTTAGAACTACTTAAACTAACTAACCTAAGGACATCACATATATCCATGCCCTAGGCAGGATTCGAACCTGCAACCGTAGCGGTCGCGCGGTTCCAGACTGAAGCGCCTAGAACCTCTCGGTCACAGCGGCCGGCTCATTTCTGAAGAACACGAGCTATTTCTTTTTGCGTCCTTTCCTCGGTCGGAACAGCTGCTCCATCTTTTATGCCTACGTCGTCGACGTGATGTTACACCTTAACTTTGTTGCTTCCTTCCTTTTAAACTATGCAAGCTACCTCACGATAAGTAATGGAAGGTACTTGAGCACCATCGTCACTTCACCCTTTTCTGTTTCACTTGCAAACGGTGCGCCATATAAGCTTGAATTTCTCCGATTTTACGGCTGTAGTCATTTATTTGTTGTATATCGGAGGAAGCAATGTGTCGCTTGAGTACTCCGAACGTACACTCTCGGAACTGTAACAGTACTATGTCTCCATATGAACAATGTCTCTCTTCTAGCTCTTGCTCCTCGAGTTGGTTGATCGTCTACGTAACACTCTCGAGCTTACTAAAGGAATTCGTGACGAAACTAGTAGCTCTTCTTTGAACCATCTCTGTCTGTCCCAGAGAGTCCCAGACACAGACCGCACTAAAGAATACCAGACACGAACCGAACTAAAGAACCTAGTTAAATATATTATAAATATGTGTTTCACCATCAACTGTTTTTTATATTTAAATTTATTCTTGACCGGATTCGGTTGTTTCAGTCATCAAATGGAAGACTGAACAAACAGAAAAACATATGTAGTATATACAGATGAAAAATCGAAATACAATGACGGAAAAACACTGCAACGCCAAGAAGGAGCCGTACGACATAAACGAAAGTTGACAGGAGTGTTTCTACATCTGAAACACGATGTCCATTCAGATTTTGAGTCAGTGACATAAGAGTGGCACTAGTAGCGCCAGAATGAGGATCCAAATCAGGTTTGCTTTAAATACATGTTATACCGTGAGTTAGTTACCTTTGAGACTGGACGGAGCCGGCAGCGGTGGCCGAGCGGTTCTACGCGTTTCAGTCCGGAATCATGCGGCTGCTGCGGTCGCAGGTTCGAATCCTGCCTCGGGCAAGGATGTGTGTGATGTCCTTAGGTTAGTTAGGTTTACGTAGTTCTAAGTCTAGGGGACTGATGATCTCAGATGTTAAGTCCCATAGTGCTCAGAGCCATTTGAACAGCGTTTACGCTTCACAATTAGGTGCTTAAAATCTGAGGATAACGTCAAGAAGCAAAAGGATGGTTTGTTAACTGACAATAGCACACGGACACCTATTAGTGGTTTAGTGGATACCTGTTGATGGACATTAATATGGGGTGCGTCCACCCTTTGACTTTACGACGGCTTGGACAATCCTGGGGACACTTTCAGTGAGGTGTCGGAATATCTGGAGAAATTGCAGCCCGTTCTTCATCAAGAGACGATACGAGAGGAGGGAGTGATTTTGGACGCTGAATTCTGGAGCGAAGTCGACATTCTAACTAATCCCAAACTTATCCCAATTATGTTCCCTTAGGATCAGGTCGGAACTCTGGACAGGCGTCCATTTCAGGAATTATATTGCCCAGAAATCATTGCCTCACACATACTGTTTTATGACACGGTGCATTGCCAAGCGTCTCCGATCTATTCCCCTATAGTCCGCAGTGTACGCTGTTGTAAAATGTGTTCACATTCTTCCGCTTTTAGCGTTTACTTAAGTGTAACCACGATAAACGCCCCCTCACCGTAACACCACTTCCTCCCTACTTCACTTTTGGCACTACTAGTGATGGCAGGTAATGTTCTCCAGGAATTCGCAAAACTCAAACCCTTCCATTTGATTGCCACAGTATATAGTGTGTTTCATCACTCCAAATTATTCGTTTCCAGCCATCTACTGACCAGTTGCGTCTCGCTTTACACCACCTCAAACGTTCTCATCACTGACTACGAAAATGTGCTTCTTATGAGGAACTGCTGAACCGCTGTAGACCTTTCTGATTTCATTTTGATAGCTGGACCGCAGGTAGTATTTTGGAACTGACGAGTGGTTCTTTCGCTGATTTCATGCGACTTTTTACAACCACCAGCACCCGACGTCTGCCTGCCTGGTCTTGTTTTAGCATTGGTTGTCCTTTCGCATTTCCACCTGATAATCCTATCGGCAGCAGTCGACTGGGCAGCTTGAGCAGTGTTGCAATCACCCAGATGGATTAGTTACTCATGTGACATCTAATGCCTAGTCCACGTTCGAAGTGACTGAGCTCTCCTGACTGAGCCATCTTCTGTTACTGTTTTTCTGCTGACAACGTTGTATTTCCTGCCGCCTTTTATACTGGCGGGTCCGCCTTTGGCGACATCTGATTGTCAATTGCGTACTACATAAGGGTGTCCGGATACTTTAGATCAGATAGTTTATATCTGATCTGAGATTAAAGATGAAATGATAAAATTTGCAGCGACAAGGTCAGTAATTTTGTTGTTATCTGTTTGTCTGCAGACTTTTTGTGTGGCGTAACCTTCAAGTCCAGCGCTCTCGAAAGGAAAGTGATCCTCCTCTCTCTCACCTAGCCGCAGTCACGAATTCCGCGACCCGGACTTGGACCTGCCTTACGGCTGCCGTCCTTGGCTGTGCAGCAGCTGCTGACCGATCGGAACAAGAGCTCCGCAACAGCGCTTACCTGCTCCGCTCTGCGAGAACTCTTGGACTGTTACTTCGTGGAAGGCCTCATTTACCGATCAATGGCGCTCTCGCAGGTGATTTTGATGATTGTTTCCCAGATGTACTCTGACATACCCATTAGCTTATCGTACAGAGAAAACATTCATGTTTTTATTCTTACTCTAAGTCAAAGATTAAGTTTGGAACTGTTTCTTTCCACTACTTCGAACTACAGCATAACGTATTTTATCTCGAGTATTTACTCATATTGTAATTAATTTATTTTTCCCTGGAGAAGAGGAAGGGACAGAGGAGATTCGTCAATCTTACGATGTGGTTGATGCGGACCACCACGATTTCCTCTTCTGTGGCAATGTTATCTCCTCAGAGTAGCACTTTCAGTCAGCTCCCTAAATAATTTGTTGTGTATATTCTAATCTCTACCTTTCCCACTAATTTTTGTAAGCTACGGCTCCCGCGAGTAACAAGAAACATATTCCCCGATTCCTACATGTCCTATCATCCTGTCCAAATTACTTGTTCTATACAATTGTTGGTTTATACAGCTCCCTCTAATACCATAGAAGTTATTCGCCTGTGTATTAACGATGGCCCTGTCAACCTACCTGCACGTCTAGTTATTGTTTTCCTCACATCCGTTTTCTCGACGATTCTGCGGATTCTCTCCTCATTTCCCATTTCATCAGTTTACCTTATTTTCAGCATCCTTCTGTAACATCACCTCTCAGACGCTTCGATTCTGCTATTCTTCGGGTCTCTACAGACCATGATACACTGTCACATATTCTCGAAAATCTCCTTCTCAAAATGCATTGAGGATACCTCCCAAAATCGGTCGGTCCTCCTTTACCCGGCGTAGTCAACAAGTCGTTGGAAGTACCTTGCACTATTATTAATCCAAGCTGCCTATATAGCAGACCATAATTGCGAAACTGTTGCTGGAGCAGGATTTTGTTTCAGGAACTGACCTCTCGATTATGCCCCATAGGTGTTCGAAAGGATTCATGTCGGGCGATCTGAGTGACCAGATCAGTAGCTCAAATTATCCAGAATGTTCTTCAAACCAATCTCTAACAACTGTGGCCCGCTGACACGGTGCACTGTTGTCCATAAAAATTGCATCGTTGTTTGGGAAGATGAAGTCCATGAATGGCTGCAAATGCTATCCAAGTAGCCGAACATAACCATTTCCAGACAGTGCTCAGTCCATTCCATATAAGCACAGCCGACACCATTATGAAGCTACCACCAGCTTGCACAGTGCCTTGTTGACAACCTGGGTCCATGGCTTCGTGGGGTCTGAGCCACTCTCGAACTCTACCATCAGCTCTTACCAACTGCAATCGGCATTCCTCTGACCAGCCCACGGTGTTCCAGTCGTCTAGGGTCCAGCCGACATGGTCACGTACCCAGGAGAGGCGCTCCATGCGATGTCGTGTTATTAGCAAACGCACTCGCGTCGGTTGTCTGCTGCCATAGCTCATTAACGCCCAATTTCGCAGCACTGTCCTAACAGATACGTTCGTCGCACATCCCACATTGATTCCCGCGGTTTTTCATGCAGTGTTGCTTGTCTGTTAGCAGTGACAACTCTAAGCAAACGCTGTTGCTCTCGGTCGTTAAGTGAAGGCCGTCGGCCATTGCGTTGTCGTGATGAGAGGTAATACCCGAAATTTGGTATTCTCGGTACTCTCTTGACACTGTGGATCTCGGAGTACTGAATTCCTAAAGCTTTTCGAAATTGACAGTCCCATGGATCTAGCTAGCTCGAACTACCAACACGCATTCAAAGTCTGTAAATCCCCGTCGTGTGGCCATCATCACATCCTAAACCTTTTCACATGAACCACTTGAGTACAAGTGACATTAACGCCAAATTTCGCAGCACTGTTCTAACAGATACGTTCGTCGCACATCCCACTTTGATTTCTGCAGTTATTTCACGGAGTGTTGCTTGTCTGTAAGCACTAACATCTCTATGCAAAAGCCGCTCCTCTCGGTCGTTAAGCGAAGGCCGTCTGTCACTGCATTGTCCATGGTGAGAGATAATGCCTGAAATTTGGTACTCTTGACACCGTGGATCTCGGAAAAATTGTATTTCCTAACGATTTACGAAATGGAATGTCCCATGTGTCTAGCTGAAAATACCATTTCGCATTCAACGTCTATTAATTCCCGTCTTACGGCCATAATGACGTCGAAAATGATTTTGCATGAATCACCTGAATACAAAGGACAACTTTGCCAACGCACTGTCCTTTTATACCTTTTGTACGCGATACTGCTGCCATTTGTATAAAGGCTTATGGCTTTCTCATGACTTTGTCAACTCAGTGCAAGGTTTATGTTAGCATTACGGCGTTCTTTTGGTAAGGAGCGAGAGGAGAGGGAAGGAAATGGGCCGTATCCTTCCTAAGGAACCCTCCCAGTATTTGCCTCAACCGATATAAAGAAATCACAAGAAACCTAAATCTGGATGGTCTTACAAGTATTTCATCAGCTGTCCTCCCGAATGCGGCATCTAGCTCGAGTCTACGTAGACTTCGTATTTAAGGACTCCAGTGTGGAGATCTACGGATCCTACAGTTTCCAAATGGGCAGCGCTATTTCACTCTCCCATTAGTGATTCACATTGAACAACTCGTTTAGTGTCATGGTGGTTCTTAAAGGTGTGTCTTTGTCCTCTGTCGACAATACCGTACAGTGTCGACCGTCTTTCGGAAATCTAGGGAAACATAATTACTTATACTCCTTCTCCTTTCTTATTTCCTTTCGTTCAAAAATGAAGATCATACATGAACTAATAATTAATGAGTATAATTAATGAGTATCAAAGTCACTGTTGATTTTAATATCATCTTGTCAGTTTTACTTTTTACATACAAAAATTAATCATAAATGCCGGATTAAAAAATTTTGCAGTCCTGAGGTTATTCCCTTTTTCGAAATTTCTCTCGCTGTTATGCTTTCAAAAGTGCCAACGGTCCCTGCCGATCGATTTACAACCACGCCATTTTCTTTATGCGAAAAATCTATGTACATTATACGATCTGAAAGACAACACGCACACTATTAGGTAACAACTCATACTTCTACTCCTTTCCCTCAATGATGAACCACGAAAATTGAAAATAAAATATTCTTAAAAGACATTTGTATTCGTTGGTAAAAATTAAGATACAGTTCCTTAAATCTCAAAGTTAGAGAAGAAAAGACGAATCTTTCGATAAACAAACTAGAGTATCACGAGTAAAACGTCTAGTAAACGTGAGGACTACAGAATTCGCAAAAAGTAGTTACATGACTTGAGAATCAAACGTAGGACAATAGAATATCAGTTAAAGATTCTGTCACTGGCCTATACCAACATCTGACATTTCTGAATTTACGAACAGCACATACTTCATGCCACATTTTTAAAGTTTATATTCCTCTAGGGTGAGTTAGAGCTTAACTCTGCTATTTTCCACGCCTGTAATTCTTCACATCATGTCGTCTGTGAGCAGAAGCATTCGTTTTCAACACAGGTGAAGCCTTGTGCAGACACATACTTATACGAATTATTAACAAATGTAGCTAAAGACAGCTCAGCTACTATAGGCGGTAATCATCTGTGAATTTCGTAATTATTGTTTTGGAAACTACATCTCGTTGACCCAACACACCAAACGGGCCGCTATCAACAGGGTATATCTTTCAAGCTATTTTGCCTATTTGGAAATCCTTAATTTCTGACACAATTCCTTCATACTGTATCATGCAGCAACCATACAGCTAAGCTTGGTTTTCACTTTCATGAAGACTTCACGCTTCGCTAACAGTGCGTCACGACGCTTTCACTCCACCTCAGAGCGCCCATCTGACACTTGCAGCAATGATGGTCGCCAGGTAAATAACTGAATAAATCTTTATAAAGAGTTACTGTTCGGCTTATTACAAAATAAATGATCGATTATGAAAGGTTTATGCTTTTCACTTCTAGATTCGAATAACTGCTACTCGTCTTATTCTCTAATTTGTTGTTTCTTAACTAAGTATGTTTTGCTTGACTGTTTTAAGCATCTTCAACAGTCTTCAGTCTGAACTTAGTTTACAGTCGTTTGCTTTAGACATGTTATATTTTAAAGTAGCAGTTTCAGGTTAACTCGTCGTTTAGGTTTGTTGTAAGTGTACAGATTCAGAACCTACTTAACGACTAAAAATCTTAAATAATTAATTATTCCAGTTGTGATTAAAATGTTGTAAGGAACTTCTAAGCAACTGAGTAATTCTGGTGCTATAAATCTTACTGCTATATGCAGACAAGTCGTTCTTTAACGTTGTTACCAAAAACCTCGAAAAGTTATTGACCGATTTATTTCAAATATTTACGCAAACCTCTAACAAACGATTGGTCGGACATAGGTTACAAATTTTTAAACATGTATTATATATAGATATGTATATACTATATAAAATGGAAACGTTGTTAGCAAACATCTTGAAAAGTTCTTGACCGATTTACTTCAAATTTTACACGATACTCTAATAAAAATTTGGACGGACATTGGCTATACTTGTTCTAAGATATACAATATATGAAAATGTATATAGTATACAAAAAGGAAACATTGTAAGCAAAGATCTCGGGAAGTTCTTGACAGGCTTGCATGAAATTTATACGCAATAGTCTAATAAACATGCAGATAGTTGCAGCACATTCAAACATCAGAAAAATTGTTTCTTCCATATGTGTTCTTTCTTATTAATATAATTTTAAACAAAATTGTGTACACAACTACGTATTGGTTTGTTCTCGTCTTTGCAAACTGCTTCAACATAAATTAGGAAAGTTGTACTTATGGTTTATCGGTTTATGATAAGAATACTACCACGGAATCTGAACCATCAGAAACTTTGTAATCCAACCCGTTTTCAGAATCAAATCATGCGAAATACTGTAATTGAAACTACTATCCTTACAGGTCCAGGAGCAGGAGAGGTCCCTCATACCCCATTTACCAATGAACCCAGCCTGTCTTCCCATCCACTTTAAGCGACTTCAGATCCCGGTCAATGTTTCGTTAAAATAATATTTCATAAGGCTAAAGGTCAGAGACAAAGGGAGAGGGAGACGAACAGAGAGGGGAGGGGGGGATGGATACATACAGGGGGAAGGAGGAGATTGACTGAAAGAGGGGAGAGGAGGAGGAGATGGGCAGAGAGAGGGGAGAGAAAGACATTAGGACGTTTATCCGCCTCCCATATATGCTTAGAAATTATGAATTTTTCCCATGTTTGCTAGTGTATTATAAATTAAAGTCGTTTGCTGTGTTTTCTGTCTGTATGGTCTGCCTAATCTCAGGAACTACTGTAGGCATTTTGATACAGTTTTTAGTAGTAGATAAGCTGATACACGAGGAATATTTATGCATATAATTTGTTACGGCTAGTCCGGTACGCCGGACAAGTTCTTTTGCTGTAGATGCTTACAATTAGTGCACGTCGTGCAAAGCAGGGGCAGGGGGGACGATAGTAGCTATGTGCGCCACTTGCAATCAGCCGTCCCACTACAACCATTTCGGAATCCAGGCTGTTTACTGTCACACTTAAAGTTCTTTTATTCATTTAATGTGGCGACTTTGATAGCCTATCTAACGTCGTTGTAAAATCACAGTAAAGATATTGAAAAATAATTTCTCATTTGTATCACTACAATAAAGGCATAAGTAAAACAGTTATACGATTATACCTTCTCTTCACACTACAACTCTAAAGATTCAGCTGTTTTCAGTGTTGCTAAAGGCTGAAAATAAAAACCAACTACTTGCGCTTACCCGCCAGCGCAGTTACTCTCCATCACCTTGATGTATGGGCCATCAGTCTCTTTAATGCAAATGGATAAGAAGTAGAATACTGAGGGATGGAGACGTCGATGGGTTTACCGAAATTGGTCTATCCTTCCTGTTCTGACACTTTTAGTATTATCTGCTATCAACGGGTTACATCATTCATACATGGCTCTAAGCACTCTGGGACTTAAAATCTGAGGTCATCAGCCCCTAGACTTAGAACTACGTAAAGCTAACCAACCTAAGGACATCACAGATATCCATGCCCGAGGCAGGATTCGAACCTGCGACCGTAGCAGCCTCGTGGTTCCGGACAAAGCGCCAAGAACCGGTCGGCCACACAGGCCGGCAGTTACATTATAGTCCATACAGATCTCAGCTTGATGTGTGCTCAGCAGATGCACCCATACTCAAGGATAATGTGCCATGGTGGTAGTCATATAAGGAATCTCTCGCTGGCCACCCTGGTGTCATTCTCTTCTAAATTACCAAGCCACGTGGACCAGTGGTTAGGATTAGCTCTGGGCAAATACTGTTGGCCGAACACGTCCGTGATCCCTTGATTCGTCCCAGAGCAGAGCTCGATACGATGTCGAGTGCTGCTCGAACTATCACGTAACATTTGACTAGAGCGACGCGAGTCATTGTGATTCGGGAGAAACTGCAAAGTAATCGAAAACAGGCTTTTTTCTGCTTAATATTTGACAGTTTGGGTAAACGCAGGAGGAAATGACAATAGATTCTATCACGTACAAACTCCTGTTATATTTTAGAAAAAAAAAATGCAATAAGAGTTCTCATACAGTACGTGCGGATAACTCAACATTTATGGTCGTTTTTAGTACACTCTAAAACAAAAAAAGGATGCACCACGAAGGGATTATCCGAATGGGACGGAAATTGGTGGGTGCGCTGGACGTGACCAGAACTACAAGTGATTTCGATTTCAGAACAATTGGATGATACATTCAAGGGAAAGAGCTTCAGAAATTGAACAAGTCAGTACCATGTTTGTCCACCTCTGGCCTTTATGCAAGCAGTTATTCGGTATGGCATTGATTGACAGAGTTGTTTTATGTCTACGTCTGGGATATAGTGCCAAATTCTGTCTAACTGTCGTCTTAGTTCATCAAAATACCGATTTGGTTGGAGGCCCTGTCCTTAATGCTCCAAACGTTTTCAATTTGGGAGAGATCCGGCGGCCTTGCTGACCAAGGTGATGTTTGGCAAGCACAAAGACAAGCAGTAGAAACTCGCGCCGTGTGCGGGAGGGCATGATCTTGTTCCAGTGTAAGCTCAGGGTGGCTTGCCGTGCAGGGCAACAAAGTGGTGACCAGAATACCGTCGACGTACCGCTGTGCTGCACGGGTGCGGCGGATGACAACCCAAGGGGTCCACATATGAAATCGAATGGCACCCCAACAAGAATTCTCATAAAGTATGTATGGATAGCTAAACATTTAGCAAATATAACAGACAAAGCCAAAAATATTATATTTTAAGAAATATTACTTGCCTCTGAACCCAGTATAAGATTTTATTTGGTTATTAGAGCCTACCGTGATTTGCAAAGTGGCAAAATTTGCATACCGATCCTTGCTCACATGTTAGTATAGCGGCTAAATAAGTTACCAGCATTTAATCAGTTTGAAAACAAGATGGTAATATTTCATGTGAAATGTTTTTTGCTGATTGTGTTTCACAGCGTCGATAAGTTGTAGAAACTGCTGTTTTAATAAGAGAGAAGCAACGAAGAGAAGCAATGAAGATAAAATACAGAAACCAAAATAAGTGGAGTTAGTATATATCGGGCAATTATCCAACAAGATTAGCTGGATATTTCGCAAAACAGGAGCAAAATATCGTTTTCGGACTGAAAATACGATTCAGTTCAATATGGGGCATGGATCTAATCCGGTAACCAACTACCGACAATTGGGCTTATAAAGTACAGTGCAAGGATTGTGGTAAGTAATTTATTGGACAAACCCGTAGAAAAATATGTATACGACACAAAGATCAGGCAAGAAAAATAAATCCGTCGGAATTTGCTACGCATTTAGGAAAGGGAAATAGTGTTACTATTTTGCATAATCAGAGAGGTACATAAATGGATCTCGTTGAAGAACTAGAAATTTGTTCACATTATACTAAAGAACCAAATACCATTTTGAACGAACAAATTGAATTGAAAAACAAAGAATATATTGAAAATTTTCGGGATATCTTTTTAATAATGATAATACTAGTCAAGAGGGCCAGTTCATTGGAAATAAGAGTACGGCACTTACAGGTTGTGTTCCTGTGTGGCCTTCAGTCCGAAGACTGGTTTGTTACAGCTCTCCGCAATACACTATCCCGTACCAGCCTCTTCATCTTCGAACGTACTTCCTGTACTCATCTCTTGATCTTCCTCTGCAGTTTCAACCACCCACTCCTACTTGTAATACTTAATTGACGATACCTTGATGTCTCTGAATGTGTCCTATTATCCGATTCCTTCTTTTAGTCAAGTTATACCACAAAATATTTTTCTCCCCAACTGTAATCATTACCTACTCATCAGTTACGATCTACCCACCTAATCTTCAGTGTTCTTCTGTGGTAGCATGTTTCAACAGTCTCTATTCTCTTCTTGTCTGTTTTCTGCCTAAATAGCAAAAGTCTTCTACTACTTTTAGTGACTCAGCTCCTAATGTAATTCGTTCAGAATCACCTGATTTAATTTGACTATTTCAATTACCTTTGTTTTGCTTTTGTTGCTATTCGTCTTATATCTTCCTTTCAAGACACTGTCTAATCCGTTCAAAAGCACTTCAAGGTCTTTTGCAGTGTCTGGCAGAATTTCAGCGTCATCAAATGGCTCTGAGCACTATGGGACTCAACTGCTGAGGTCATTAGTCCCCTAGAACTTAGAACTAGTTAAACCTAACTAACCTAAGGACATCACAAACATCCATGCCCGAAGCAGGATTCGAACCTGCGACCGTAGCGGTCTTGCGGTTCCAGACTGCAGCGCCTTTAACCGCACGGCCACTTCGGCCGGCTTCAGCGTCATCGGCGAACCACGAATTTTTTTATTTCTTCTGCCTGCACTTTAAATCTTTCTGAAACTTTTTATTGGGCTTCCCTTACTGCTTTCTCAGTGTGCATATTGAATAACTTTGGGAATAGGCTACAGTCCTCACTCTCCTATCACCAATTTCTTCCATTTCATGCCCTTCGGCCCTAATAACAGCTATTTGGTTTCTGCACAAGTTGCGTATAGCCTTTCGCCCTCTGTATTTTTTTCCTGCCACCTTCAGAATTTGTAAGAGTGCATTCCAGTCAAAATTGTCAAAAACTTTCTCTAAATCTACAGGTTTACAGGTTAGCGATGTTTTATGCTATTGTTCTTTACCGTTTTATTATGTATGTTTCTTGGATGATTGTCTACAGTTGGCGCTGCGTGCTTCTGACTCTGAATGACTAATCTTCATTAACAAATATTATATTGTTGAAAATTTTGTTATTTTTTATGTACATACGATACTCTTCCTGTCAAGAAAAAATCTAAATATTTGTTTTATTTTAACTATTATTTTAAAACATCCTTTTTACCTGAAATTTTCCTGCATTCATGACGTGTGTACAACAGATGCTAGATAGTGGTCTTTGACCGAAACTGGTCCCACGTTAAAGAATATATTAAACAGCTGTTTACGGTATTACAATATGTCAATTATACTAGGAAATGACAAGGAAATACGAAACGTAGTTGGATTATACGTGATACGCTTGTCACTTTTTCCAAAACAGTCGTTTTTATACATAGTTTCTTAGCTTTGATGTCTCAAATTCATGGACGAAAGTCTGTAAAGTGTTACGTCATTAGTTTGCGACAGCCCCGTTACACGATTACCTCGAAGGACAAGGCGCAAAAGAAATGGCAAAATAGCAGCACGACGGCCGTGCGAAATCCGGAGGCTACGCAAGTGACCCAAGAAGTGAAACTCAGTCAGCAACTTCTCCAGGTGGGCTGTCTGTTCTAAGGAGGCGTCACACCAGGCCGGCGGACCGCGACGTTCCGGTGAACGCACTCGCTCCCCCACCGTGCACCACCCGCCTGGCCCCCTCTTTCGTCACCCGTTGAGGTAGCTACACTAACAGACATCTGAGTCTAAGCTCACATCGCACATAGGCTCATAGAGGCGAGTTATCCTTCAGGCAGACGTGAGACGTGTTGGATGCGACGTCGTCTACTCAGTGATTAGTCAGCAAGGCCGATAGACTGCTTGTAGAGCAAAGAGGAAGTAACATGGAAATGTACACTGAAGAGCCAAACAAACTAGTACACCTGACTAACATCTTGTAGGCCCCCCGCTAGCAAACAGAAATTCAGCAACACGACGTGGCATGGGCTCGACTAACGTCTGAAGTAGCGCTAGAGAATTGACACCGTGAATCCTGCAGGGCTGTCCATAAGCCCGTAAGAGTAAGAACTGCTCGTTGCAAGGGATCTCAGATATGCTCAATAATGTTCATGTTGGGGAGTTTCGTGGCCAGTGAAAGTGTTTAAAATCAGAAGAGTGCAATTCTGGACGTGTGGGGTTTCGCATTGTCTTGTTGCAATTGCCCAAGCCCATCGGAATGCACAATGGACATGAATGGATGCAGCTGATCAGACAGTTTTCTTACGTAAGTGTCACCTGTCAGAGTCGAATCTAGACATATCAGGAATCCCATATCACTCCAACAGCACACGCTCCACACCATTACAGAGCCTACACCAGCTTGAACAGTCCCCTGCTGACATGCAGGGTCTATGGATTCATGAGGTTGTCTCCATACCCGTACACTTCCATACGCTCGACACAATTTGAAACGACCAAACAACATGTTTCCAGTCATCAACAGTCCAATGTCGGCGTTGACGGGCCTAGGCGAGGCGTAAAGCTTTGTGTCGTGCAGTCATCAAGAGTACACGACTGGCTCTTCGGCTCAGAAAGCCCATATCGAAGATGTTTCGTTGAATGGTTCGCACCCTGACACTTGATGGCCCAGCATTGAAATCTGCAGCAACTTGAGGAAGGGTTGCACTTCTCTCACGTTGAACGATTCTCTTCAGTCGTCGTTGGTCCCGTTCTTGCAGGATCTTTTTCCGGCTGCAGCGATGTCGGAGATTTGATGTTTTACCGGATTCCTGATACTCACGGAACTCTAGTGAAACGATTGTACGGGAGGATCCCCACTTCATCGCTACCTCGGAGATGCTGTGTCCCATCGCTCGCGCGCCGACAGTAACACCACATTCAAACTCACTTAAATCTTGATAACCTGCCATTGTAGCAGCAATAATCGATCTAACAACTGCGCCAGTCATTTGCCTTATATAGGCTTTGCCGACCGCAGCACCCATGCAGCACCATATTCTGCCTGTTTACATATATCTGTATTTGAATAAGCATGCCTATACCAGTTTCTTTGGTGCTTCAGTGTGTAAAGGCCTCATATTCCGCTTATTGTGCAGAAGTTTGCCGGCCGCGGTGGTCTCGCGGTTAAGGTGCTCAGTCCGGAACCGCGCGACTGCTACGGTCGCAGGTTCGAATCCTGCCTCGGGCATGGATGTGTGTGATGTCCTTAGGTTAGTTAGGTTTAAGTAGTTCTAAGTTCTAGGGGACTGATGACCACAGCAGTTTAGTCCCATAGTGCTCAGAGCCATTTGAACCATTTTGCAGAAGTTTCTGTTCTGTTATTGCAGTTACGCTATTGTCACTCATCTACAAAAATAGGCTAATACAACGTATCTTGGAAATACGTTGTGTCTAAGGATGAGTCGTCAATATTCAGGGATATGATGCTTCGGGAACTCAAATGGGAATCCCTGGAGGGAAGGCGACTTTCTTTTCGAGAAATACTATTGAGAAAATTTAGAGAACCGGCTTTTGAAGCTGATTGCCGAATGATTCTACTGCCGCCAACATATATTGAGCGTAAGGATCACGGAGATAAGATAGGAGAAATTAATGCTCTTACGGAGGCATGTAGATAGTCGTTTTTTCATCGCTCTATTTGCAAGTAGAACGCAAAGGAACTGACTAGCAGTGGTTGAGTACCCTCCACCATGCACTTTACGGTGGCTTACAGAGTATCTGTGTATTGCAGATGTAGATGATACGAACGATCGTTCGGAACAAAACAGTCTCGAAAACAAAGGCTCTAAAATGCATACTTTATGAGCACTTATTCATCTTCCATACTGTGAAACAAATTCCTTTTACTGCAAGCTCTTACCGGCCCCTGTGGCCTAGCGGTTCTAGGCGCTTCAGTCTGGAACTGCGCGACCGCTACGGTCGCAGGTTCGAATCCTGCCTCGGGCATGGATGTGTGTGATGTCCTTAGTTAGTTAGGTTAAAGTAGTTATAAGTCTAGGGGACTGATGACCTCGGATGCTGAGTCCCACAGTGCTCAGAGCCATTTGAACCACTTTGCAAGCTCTTTCGTTTCTATATTTTGCGAGGAGATAGTATGGACCAAAACAAGAAAAAATTGTCTATTAAATAAGCGCTCTAAAATGCATACCTCAAGAGCTGTGAGTACTTGTTTAGTAGAAAGTAGCGAAGATAAACAAGTGTTCATAATTCTTAAGATACGCATTTTAGAGTCCACGTTTACTGGACTTTTTTGCTTCGAATGATCGTTCCTGCCATCTCCCTGAATATTGACTATTCCTCCCGAGACAGCCTGTATAAAGGAAAGCCAACGACAGTGCGAACAAAAATCTCGAGAATCTGTTAGCAAGCACGTACTTTCAGATATTCGATGCCAGGTGAGGGCATAAATAAAAGTTATAAGAACTATACCGTTATAGGGTTGTTTCTCACCTTAGAGCCTGTTAACAAACCAGATATCTTCAATATGCATTGCAGCTGATCGTAGGAACGCACGCACATATAGTAATAACAGTACACTGTAAAACTTGATCAAAGCGGATCGTGTATAATTCGGAACTCTGCCCAAAGGGTACATGTATTTCAGTCTTGACGCATTCAATACACTTGTATAGGCTAAATTTTTATGCAAATCGGACCGTGCCTAACGCGTAAATGGAATGCAAATTTTAGAGCATAATTAATAATTCATTGTATAGTCTATGCGGAAAAGAGCTTATACAGTATCACTGTATTACAGTATACATTAGTTATTCACAACTGTACAAGAACTTTACTTTTAACACAATGCACAGCTCTGACAATGCGAATACGCGGAGCAAACACAAGAAAAGAAGTTCGGCGCAGCGCGGCCCTGAGCGTGTGGACTTCATCAAACCGCGCTGCTCTGTGCAACAACGAACAAGTTACGCGCAGTCTCAGTACATCAAAGGAAATGGTTCCTTCGTGAGCGCTCTGTCTGTCCGCGATTCTCGTTTTCCAGTATTTCCGAAGCGCGGGGGAAGGCAATGCAACATTACTGCGCACCTACGAACTCTCTGCTGCAATCTGCGCAGTGAAAGAGGTGGGTGTCGTTTTTAAACAACGGTTTTACGCGGCAAGCTCAAGCTTTGCAAAGAAATGCACAGCCTGCATTATTTTCTGCCATTTCGGTTGACTAGTAAACTCTAGGTGAGAACATGACGTCGAACAAGAAGTATATGTCGCATACAATTAATATAAAAATTAAGGTAATCGACGCGAGTGAGAAAGATAAATTCTCTGTGCGCGAAAAAAATGTTGCGTTTCAAATGCGGTAAAACACAAATTTACGATACTTTAAGGACTGGCTGAAAGGGAACGGGCAAACGAAAAGGAAGTCGAAGAAGATGGGAAATGAAGAAATTAACGAGATACTGTGGAAATTGCCCCTAATTCTTAGCTGCTATGGATGTTGTTAGAAGTTGTTAGAACACAATCACTATGGAGGAGTCTCTCAGACAGTCTTTTTATTTTCTTATTTTGATTACGTAATCAGTTGAAATCCGTCCCCTCCACAATAGTTTCGCAATTCCCTTGGAACATATCTGTGGAAGAGGTGAAAGAGCCCGTAAATTAAAACAAAGAATTACCAGCTATTCCAGAACTACAAATATTCATTCAAAGGTTGCTTCTTTTATCTATTATGTCGTCCTTGTGAGTCGCCTGTGGTTGCTGCGATATGTTGGTGTCTGGGTCCTACAGTTCTTCTTGCCAAGAAATACGCGTCAGCGCAATTAAAACGCAGAAGAAACGAAACACGCGAAGCTAAATCAGGATGACATTAACAAGCAGTTCGACGTGTGATATCCTTCACATTTTATCTCCGCCAGTTGTCTACCTCGTCAGATCTACAATGTTCAGATACTGCCATCCTAAGTAAAGGGTGATATGATTGTACAACAACCGATAATCAGTAGATGACATAAGGTCTACTGAAACAGAAGCAAACTAAATGTGTATGAGAAGCACCTATTGAGGACTGGAACACACCGGCATACATGGTGTAGCTCGAGTGTTCATCTGAATTCGTCGTAAACGTACGAACTGACAAAGTGTACAAGTGATAGAATTAATCAGGTGGATGGTTGCTTTCGAAAGGCTTGTACAATATGATCTTATGTTCTATCTTTAATCTGCCTTGGAATCACTGAATCTCTTATATAAGCAGTGTTTCAAAATAGTCTCCCATATGCTTACTGGAGCTGTTATTGGTAAAAACAAGAAAAAGGCACTATAAAGATTGGAAACAAATACTTCTTGAGATAGGGGCCATTTTGTCCTATGACAGCCGCTTGCCCGTTGACAAAACAGTAACAGCTCTATGTAGTCACCAGTCATTCTTACACATCCTTCTGGACTTCTCAAAAAACAACAAACTCATCCAACCACACCTGGCTGCCTTCGTATTTAATACATCCATGGGACACACACTCTTGTGATGTGTGCACGTTGACGATAGGTGTGGATTACATTGCCTTTCAGGGTCACCTTCGCCAGAAGGGCATTTCCTTCATCAGTTGCATTTTTTCTCAATCGTTACAGTTCTTTTTCGGTAATGTATTTTAATGGTTTAAGGGATTAAGGTCACCAGAATGGAATGGCCATGCTGCTGGACCTCCTCGACTAACCCATTGCTCAGTAAACGTTTGTGTTAGATGCTGTTGTACTTGGCATAGAAATTGGTGTATCCTGTGGTACATTGTCTACACCTGTTGTCTTCGTTCAAGGGTGATGTTCTCCAACAACGCAGGTAATTTGCCGCGAAATAGCTGGTTATAAACAGCATCCGCTATTTTGTACAGTAAACTGTATGACCCTATTAGTCTGTCACCTACAGTTCCTGCTCACACATTGATACTGATGCGGACCTGATACCTTTCATTCATGATCGCTCACGGATTTGCATTTCCCAACACGCGGTTGTTGCTATAATTTATTATCCTACTCTGAGTGAATCCCGCCTCAATCGTGCATAAGACGCAAGTGTGATCTGTGGATCTTGAGCAGTTCGCATGAGAATCTATTGGCAGAACTAAATTTGGCGAGGTATTCTTATGGTCTGAGACCTCACACACTTTGCCACCTCATATATTTTCGAAACGAAAGAAAATGTGAGACGTTGACCAGGGATGTACCTGCGTCAGAGGCTCACACAATGGGCAGGAATGCCGAATCCATAAATGCAAAAAAAATCACTTTCAACACAAGTTACATTTTTTTAAATGGCTCATATATGATTTTATTTTACTGAAATCAAGACCAGAGGTACAGTTGCTGACGGCAAACTTGTTTCCACCGTTCTAAGCCTCAAATCTTCTGAAACACGATGATTTTAAAGGATGGCAATGGCGCCGCAGTTTCTATAGTAACGTGCAGAGCAAGGGTTCAGGACAGTGCAGGCAACCTGCATCACGGCATTACAGCATTACAGCAGAAACTGTGGCACCGTTTCCATTATTTGAAGCCTAAGTATTCCAGAACGTATAAGGTTTAGAGTAGTCAAACCAAGTCTGCCATTACTAATTGTTCTTCTATTTTTCAATTCGGTATAAAAAAACGTAACTTTATGTTGAAAGTGATGTTTGTTTGCCTGTAGGGATTGTGCGTTCTTGTCCTTTGTGTGAGTCCCTCTCGCATGTGTATCACTGACCAATTGCAGGTTTCGCATTTAGTTTCGGCAATATATGAGCTGACAATGTTAGGTGGACAACCTGCATAAACAAAGAAACTGTCTGCACAAAACTCATCATTGAAGAGCGTGGTTTATGTCTCCAACGGCTCCAATACTTCGCACACTTGCTTCAGGCCTATTTTCTACTGGTAGGAACACTTATCCCTTCATATCCGGCGCGAACTGTGCGAGATCACTATCCATGTTTCTAGTGATGCTGTGTCAGCAAATGGCTGGAACAACCTGTTGAATATTATTTATTTATGATTGAATGTACTGTTGAGGACGCCTCTCGGAGTATGTGACACGTGCCTGTCAATTTATGTCGCTTTGAATAGTGTCAGCAGTGGATATCATGTTTGTGTGTGTGTGTTCAAAATGGTTCAAATGGCTCCGAGCACTATGGGACTTAACTTCTAAGGTCATCAGTCCCCTAGAACTTAGAACTACTTAAACCTAACTAACCTAAGGACATCGCACACATCCATGCCCAAGGCAGGATTCGAACCTGCGACCGTAGCGGTCGCGCGGCTCCAGACTATAGCGCCTAGAACCGCTCGGCCACCCCGGCCGGCTCTGTGTGTGTGTGTGTGTGTGTGTGTGTGTGTGTGTGTGTGTGCGTGCGTGCGTGCGCGCGCGCGCACGCGCGCATAAAGTGTACGTTCGATGTGTACGGGGAGTAAACAATAACTGTTCACTGCGTACCACAGTGATATTGGGAGAATCAAGACGAACAATTTGATATCGGACACTTGCGGTCTATCACGCCGGGAAACAACCTCATATGAGGCTATAAAAACCATCTAATCTATAGCAGATGCGCTCCGCGCGAGATTTTTAATACCGTCACACCGTCTTACGCCAGTAGCTTAGTGGTGAATTTACAAACCGTAAAATTGACGTCTGTGTCAGTTAAACCTCACAGTTTTGAAATTTTAACAGCGTAACATTAACAATTAGTCATTTGTTTCTCTTGCCTCCTTACCACGAGACAACTGTGTTGGTAAGGGTTAATATACAGCGGATTGTCTGACGTACAAGCATAATTTTTAACGTTTGTAGATACCGAATTAAGGACACAGCTCTTTTTTAATAGAATATAATTTTTCTGTGGTAATGGATACCTCCTTAGAAGAGGATATCAGTGAGATAACATGTATGAAATTTGATCAAGTAGTATAAATATAACAGCACCGCAAACCTCTGTCCCACAGTCACGATAAGAGGCTCCACAAACGTCTGCCCATCTGTACCAGGTATTAACAAACACGTAACACGGGTACGGTTCGTATGTTTATTATTCTGGCTGACGTTGAGTATTGACACATGCTGTAAAGATATTCCGTCCAGAAAAAACGTCACGTTGAATTTCATCTGGACTTACCGCAGCACAGGCCCATGCAAAACGGCGTTTCGTGTCTTCGGGGGGACATGGGTGTTCCCTTGTTTTAATTATCGCCACAGATACGGAAATATCGCGACGTGTTAATTCTGGTGAGTGAGTAAGCCACTTTACGTTTTCCGAAAGAGTGTTCCCGTGTTCGCCATCCGGAAAGAGCAGGACTTCCGTCATGTTGCTCCTCATGGATTGACTGATGTCTAGTGGCATGTGTTCTAATAACTGCGGCAGCATAGCTGCTAGGAAAGGCAGACACATGTGGCTTATTGTAATCCCATCAATAAAACACGGACCAATCAAGTGATTCTTGTAAATCCATCACCACGCATTGACAGACCAAGGCCGCTGTTTATCCATCTGTCTCAGCTAGGCTGGATTATCAACTCATTAACATTGCATGTTCCTAAGAATTATTTGTCCAAGGTTTTGTAAAAGTCGATTCGTGCTTAAAATATTCTCCCTTAGAAACGCAGCATCAGTCTGTAGTTTTCGTAGACAGTATTCAGGGAAGTGTAGCCGACTTTTAAGGGATGTTGACGGAGAGAAATGAGGAAAGAATGAAATGAAAAGGGTCCGCCGAAGACAGTACCAACGCAAAAAACGGTATTTTGAGTTACTGCATGTTATAAACACGGTTAATTTCGAAAACAAGATTAAGTACAATAGAACGAAACAGTTTACATACAGGACAGTTCTTAAACAGCGATACAGGCGGGAATATGCTTTACCAGCCTATGATCCACTCGAATATACAACAGGTGACGTGGTTAGACTAATCCTTTCTAAATTTAGGTTCAGCACTTTCTTCCAGCAGACCCTCAACTCTCTGGTAATATACAGTGTCCAGTCATATTAATGTCAACAACGATGAGGAACCTGAATAACCAGCTTCTGCAGGGCGGACCCCTGCGAGACGTGCAGGAAGAGAGTCTGAGAGGTTCTGGAAGGTACCGGCAGGGGTGTGGAGCCACGGTGACTCCAGTGCCGGGGCCACCTGCGCTAGATATATACACGCATGCTCATAAATTAAGGATAATGCTGATACATGGCGAAACAACGCTCTGTTGGGCGGGGTTAAATCACCTCGGGGTATGACCGTGCGGTGCATTTGATCTGCGGTCGTCGCACGGTGGCGCTGGCAGCAGCCCACATACGCAGAGGTGTGTTGGTGCATGTCAGAATACGGTGCAGCGAGTAAGTGCGTAGACGTTTTCAGACGTGCTAATGGTGACTGTGTGTTGAAAATGGCTCAAAGAAATATTGATGACGCTATGAGGGGTAGAATACCAGGGCGATTGGAGGCTGGTCAAACACAGCACGGGCCCTCCGTGTGCCACAAAGTGTGATCTCAGGATTATGGCAACGATTCCAGCAGACAGGAAACGTGTCCAGGCGCTACAGTACGGGACGTCCACAGAGTATAACACCACAACAAGACCGATGTATCACCATCAGTGTCCTCAGACGGCCACGGATTACTGCAGGTAGCCTTGCTCGGTACCTTACCGCAGCCACTGGAACGGTTGTCTCCAGACACACAGTCTACAGACGACTAAACAGACATGGTTTATTCGCCCAGAGACCTGCAAAGTGCATTCTACTGACCCTTGGTCACAGGAAAGCCCGTAAAGCCCGGTGTCAAGAACACAGTACATGGTCATTGGAACAGTGGTGCCAGGTTATGTTCACAGACGAGTCCAGGTACAGTCTGAACAGTGATTCTTGCCGAGTTTTCATCTGGCGTGAACCAGGAACCAGATACCAACTCCTTAATGTCCTCGAAAGGGATCTGTATGGAGGTCGTGGTTTGGTGGTGTGGGGTGGGATTATGGTTGGTGCACGTACACCCCTACATGTCTTTGACAGACGAACTGTAACAGGTCAGGTGTATCGGAACGTCATTTTGCATAAGTATGTCCGTCTTTTCAGGGGTGCAGTGGGTCTCACTTCCTTCTGATGGATGATAATGCACGGCCCCACCGAACTGCCATCATGGAGGAGTACTTTGAAACCGAAGATATAAGGAGAATGGAGTGGCCTGCCTGTTCTCCAGACCTAAATCCCATCGAGCACGTTTGGGATGCTCTCGGTCGATGTATCGCTGCACGTCTTCACACCCCTAGGACTCTTCAGGAGTTCCGACAGGCACTCGTGCAAGAATGGGACGCTATACCCCAGCAGCTGCTCGACCAACTAATCCAGAGTATGCCAACCCGTTACGCGCCCTGTGTACGTGTGCATGGTGATCATATCCCATATTCATGTCGGGGTACATGTGCAGGAAACAGTCGCGTTTGGTAGCACGTGTGTTTCTCTACGGTTTTCTCAACTTATCACCAATACCGTGGACTTACAGATCTGTGTTGTGTGTGTTCCCTGTGTTCCTATGCTATTAGCGCCAGTTTTGTGTAGTGCCAGTTGTGTGGCACCACATTCTGCAATTATCCTTAATTTATGAGCATGAGTGTAGATTGAGGAGCCATGGCGTGAACAGTCGGATCAAGTAGTCCCACAGATTCTCGACTGGGTTTAAATCTGGGGAGTTTTTGATCAGGGGAGTGAGGTAAATTCATCCTGGTGCTCTTCGCACCACGTATACGGGGTGATTTACGAAGATATGCAAATATTTTAATATGTTATTCTACAAGCAAAAGTAAAGGGAAAAGTTCATATAAACATTGGCCCGCAAACGTTTAGTTACGGCTAATAAAAGATTTTACTGAAATTTAGCAACTTCGCTAATATGAAGCCATCGCAAAACCGTACGAGGTTAAATTAAAGCACGATTTCCATTTATTTTGTTGTTATTGGTCTGGGGTAACTAATAAAACATGTCCCAGATGCGTATCTGCAAAGGTTTTCTGAACATCTACAGAAGCAAAGGTGAAATTTCCTAAAATTTTCAATTTATGAACTGCTTGGCCCAATTTGTTTTTTAAATTCCAGACAATTGCACAAAGTTTTCAACAGAAGTTGTAGAGAATTTAATTTTGGAAAAATGATGGTAATAACGTTAACTGAAACTGTATAAATATGTCAGGTAATCTGCTTTTATTAATATTATACCACACGGAATTTATGTTAAACCGGAAAAAAAGCTCAGTGTTAAGGAAGTTGCACAATGTACATACAATTCCACAATACATTCATAATAAATGTTCAGAAATGTCACCACCGAATTCAGTGCATTTAGAAGCACGTGTGTGGACAGATTTTGTTGTTCGTTTCAGTTTCAAAGGATTGTTCTTAATTTCGCCTTTACTTCTCTGGATGATCTGGAACACTACTGCAGATACACATGTGGGACATGTTTTATTAGATTCACCAGACCAATAACAACAAAATAAATGGAAATCGCGCTTTACTTTAACTTCGTACAATTCTGCGATGGCCTCATATTAGCAAAGTTGCTAAATTTCAGGGAAAATCTTTTATTAGCCGTAACTCCGTAATTAAACTTTTGCCGACCTATGTTTATACGAACTTTTTTCTTTAGTATTACTTTTAGAATAACATATTAAGACCTTTACATATCTTTGTGAATCACCCTGTATACTGTACACTGCGAGGGCCGGCCGCGGTGGTCTCGCGGTTCTAGGCGCACAGTCCGGAACCGTGGGACTGCTACGGTCGCAGGTTCGAATCCTGCCTCGGGCATGGATGTGTGTGATGTCTTTAGGTTAGTTAGGTTTCAGTAGTTCTAAGTTCTAGGGGACTAATGACCACAGCAGTTGAGTCCCATAGTGCTCAGAGCCATTTATACACTGCGAGCTGTGTGACACGTTACGTTGTCCTGCTGGTGGATGCTATCGTCCAGAGGAAAAAACGAACTGAATGTAGAGGTGGATATAGTCCCCAAGGATAAATATATATTTATGTTGATCCATTTTGTCTTCCAGAATGACCAGGTGACCCAGGCAATACCACAAGAACATTCTCCAGATCATAACGATTACTCTTCCGGCCTGGACCATTACGACGATTGTCGCAGGATGTTTTCTTTTAGTCCAATAGAGCATAAAAAGTGATTCATCTGAAAAGGCCACGTGTCGCTACTCGGCTGACGTCCAGCTGGGATATCGGCGTGCAAATTCCACGCTTCGTCGCCGATGAACAGCAGAGAGCATGGCTGCCTGAGCCAGGTTCCTCCTACAGAGGCCCATAAACCACAATATTCGTTGAGCGATCATTGGAGAGAGAACGGTGGTAGTCCCTTCGTTCGTCTCGGCGGTCAGCTGTCCAACAGTTGCACGTCTATTCGCCCGTACACTTCTCCGCAGCCGTCGTTTGTCCTCGTCATCTACTCTACTGGCCATTAAAATTGCTACACCACGAAGATGACGTGCTACAGACGCGAAATTTAACCGACAGCAAGAAGATGCTGTGATATGCAAATGATTAGCTTTTCAGATCATTCACACAAGGTTGGCGCCGGTCGCGACACGTACAACGTGCTGACACGAGGAAAGGTTCCAAACGATTTCTCATACACAGACAGCAGTTGACCGGCGTTGCCTGGTGAAACGTTGTTTGATGCCTCGTGTAAGGAGGAGAAATGCGTACCATCACTTTTCCGAGTTTGATAAATGTCGGATTGTAGCCTATCGCGATTGCGGTTTATCGTATCGCGAAATTGCTGCTCGCGTTGGTCGAGACCCAATGGCTGTTAGCAGAATATGGAATCGATGGGTTCAGGAGGGTAATACGGAACGCCGTGCTGGATCCCAACGGCCTCGTATCACTAGCAGTTGAGATGACAGGCATCTTATCCGCATGGCTGTAACGGATCGTGCAGCCACGTCTCGATCCCTGAGTCAACAGATGGGGACGTTTGCAAGACAACAACCATCTGCACGAACAGTTCGACGACGTTTGCAGTAGCACGGACTATCAGCTCGGTGACTATGGCTGCGATTACCCTTGACGCTGCATCACAGACAAGAGCGCCTGCGATGGTGTACTCAACAACGAACCTGGGTGCACGAATGGCAAAACGTCATTTTTTCGGATGAATCCAGGTTCTGTTTACAGCATCATGATGGTCGCATCCGTGTTTGGCGACATCGCGGTGAACGCAAATTGGAAGCGTGTATTCGTCATCGCCATACTGGCGTATCACCCGGCGTGATGGTATGGGTTGCCTTTGGTTACACGTCTCGGTCACCTCTTGTTCACATTGACGGCACTTTGAACAGTGGACGTTACATTTCAGATGTGTTGCGACCCGTGGCTCTACCCTTCATTCGATTCCTGCGAAACCCTACATTTCAGGAAGATAATGCACGACCGCATGTTGCAGGTCCTGTACGGGCCTTTCTGGATACAGAAAATGTTCGACTGCTGCCCTGGTCAGCACATTCTCCAGATCTCTCACCAATTGAAAACGTTTGGTCAATGGTGGACGAGCAACTGGCACGTCACAATATGCCAGCCACTACTCTTGAAGAACTATGGTATCGTGTTGAAGCTGCATGAGCAGCTGTACCTGTACACGCCATCCAAGCTCTGTTTCACTCAATGCCCAGGCGTATCAATGCCGTAATTATGGTCAGAGGTGGTTGTTCTGGGTACTGATTTCCCAGGATCTATGCACCCAAATTGCGTGAAAATGTAATCACATGTCAGTTCTAATATAATATATTTGTCCAATGAATACCTGCATTTCTTCTTGATGTAGCAATTTTAATGGCCAGTTGTGTATTACCCGTGGTGGACTACAGCTGCCTCGGCGTCTGTTTAGGATAGCGCTGTTTCGTCATGCACGGTATACTTTAACACGGCAGCACATGTACAGTTTACAAATATAGACGTTTCGTTTCCGCAATAGGACAACGGCGATACGACGACGACTGCACTGTTTTTCCCGGCTCTCGGATATGCTTTATATACCCTCCAACTGTTAGAGCTGCCACTTACCGTCTATGAGTGGTTATTGCACGTTGAAGTCGAACATAGGCCGTGTTCACATTAATGTGACTGGACCGTGTAGATTTCTCAGAACATTTCTTTGAACAATCCCGCTCGCACATTCAGGCTGTCTGTTAGTGACATGTATGTACCGCTGCTTGAAGGTTAGCTGGATTTCTGTCATCAGTTACTGTACTTTTTCGCTGATGTATTCTGTCTCCACACTTCCAATATCTATACGTATAACAAATTCAAACAACTGATCCATTTTTCTGCCTGTACGTTAGGGGTAATCTCAGGAACTACCCTATCGATTCTAATATGGTTTACACTAAAATACAGGTTGGTTCACAAGGAAGGTTTGTGTGTATAATTTATTACCGCTGCGCCAGACAAGTCGTCCGGACGTAGAAAAGAGTTCGTGCTACACATGCGTAGCCGGGGCTGGCCGCCACTCTTGAATATCTTTATATCATATGAAAAATAGAGCCTGAGGGCTTGGTACAATGAGGATACCTTTCAGTATACAACTGAACCGCTGCTCTAAAAGTTTGGCCATGTTCGCTCGCCATATGCGAAAATCATATCCACGTTAACGACTGTCGTAGACACTGTGGAAGTTTGAGTAGTTGCACGACTGAGTTCCCTGATCGCTGCAACAGCAGTGCAGACTGGTGGGCATGACGCGCACAGGTAAACTCAAGAACGGTTCCTGAGTTACGTGTTTGCTCTCATTTTGCACACTAAGGCATACCATTATGGGACCTTGTAATCTCCCTCCTCCTTCCTAATTCCATCTGTTGTCCACATTAGTCTTTTATGAAGATTTGAGAGGAGCGAAGACTACAATAAACTTTCTAGTTTACTTAGCTGGTCATGTAGAGTTGGCCCCAGTTTTTCTTGTCTTGGGGTCTGATTTTTGAAGCTGAAAATGACACATTTTAGGTCCTCAGGGTTGAATTGATCTAAGTAAATTTGAATATTGTTATTGCAGATTTTTTGTTTTTAAGTAAATATATTATTTCACATTTATTATACCATATAATCTTTTGATTTTTCACATAAACAAAGCCGAAATCACATTGTTCGCACAAAATACAAAACTACGTCAGATCACATCAGAGGCATGCTTACGACTCTCACACTCTGCGGAAATAACCATATTTCAAAGGGTGTACAGTTTTTCTTAACAAATGAATTTCTACTTGGTTCTGTTACAGCATTACTTTCGATTATTATTTCATAAATGAATCCAGAAATAAACATAGTAACTAGCACAGTATTGCGTAATTAATAACAGAAATTTTAAGTGTGTCAATAGTTCGTAATTTCAAACGTTTCTAAAAAAAAAAAAAATTTTAACTGTATATTCAGAACTAGTACTTATCGATTATAACATCGAGACTAAGACATTTTGTAAGGTAATTCATTTTCATAACTTTTAACTTGCAATATAACGTACTGTGTATAAAATTATATGAAAGTTTTCAGAAAAGCAACTGAGATAATATTGACCTGTCCAAAACTCGAAAAATAATAATGGTATCGACAACTACTGTTGAGGAAAAGTAATGCTAGAGGAGGATGTCCCGTTACAACCTCTTCTCCTGACGGTGGTACAGTGGTTCGTGGCGCCGTTGTCACGTTAGCATTTGATCAAGTACTAAGCGTGTAATGTCACTGAAATCCTCTTTGAAGTCTCATTTTAATGTGTTAGAAACAAGCATATAGTTGATGTCATCATTCGGCAGCTGTAACGTTAACAATAATTTAAATAAACTTTTTAATATGACACATTTTTAAATCGGACTAAAAAGTATAAAATAATTTTTCCTAGCCCCATAGATATTCCTAAACCCACACTGATAGTCATGAAAATCTGTGCTTGTGAACAGCTATGACAAGACCTGTAAAATTTAAAACGAAAAACGTGGAGCACATGCAATAGATAACTGATGCGCGATTATTTTACCTAAGTTACTAACGATTTTGTGGCACTGGAAGTGTTAAGAAATGTTGTGTGATTTTTATCAACGACAACTACTCTCTACACTGCTTACTATTACCGCTGCATGTACCCCACGTTTTACGTTTTAGATTTTACAAGTCTCGTCGTATCTATAAAAAATTCACAAGCACAAATTTTTCAGGACAGTCTGTATGGGATTAGGAACCTCTATGGAGCAAGGAGAAGTTATTTCACACGTTTTAGTCAGTTTTAAAAACGTGTTATGTTAACAAGTTTTTTCTTTAAAGTATTATTTCTGTTTTTTAGTCTTGCAAGCCTGAAATTTTTCGGTCGGTTTGAAATATTATGAAGAGATTGCAATAGACATGTGGTAAACCTCACTTCTAGTTTCTATTTACTTGACTCGACGAGGATATCGCCTCCTCCTACGTGTATCCCGCGAAAACACCGTGAACGTAAAAATTAGAGAGAAACGAGCTCACACAGAGGCTTACTAGCAATCGTTCCTAATGTGAAACATTCACAACTGAAACAGGAAAAGGGATATATAGTAGGACTGCACAAACTACTCTCCGTCACACTCCAGACAAGAAAGCGATTTAATATTGCATTTTCATGAGGTATGTTGAAAGATTCAAGGCTCTAGCTCATCGGGAACATAGTCTGAAATCAACTGCAAAATCTGTGCCGAACAGAATTATATAGTACCCTCCGCCACACACCAGACACAAAAGGCTAGTTAAAATTTCGTTTTCATACAGTAGAGCACTATGTTGAAAGCTTCCTGTCCGTAGCTTATCGGAAATTAGTTTAACATCAACTGCAGAATTTGTTCCGAACAAACAGATAAGAAAGCGACATAAAAAATGTTAAAAATACTTGTGTACGGCCAGAAAACTTGCCACTTTTCCGCTGTAACGTAGAGAAAACCGCACCTCGACATACTTACTTGTTCTGCATATACTCTGCCTAACAATACGAGGTGAAACGCCCACAAGGCGTGGTAGGATGTTAATGGACTTCGTACAAGCACACAGTCGGCTGGCATGTAAACAATTAGACTTGAAATGCTCTGTGACAGGCAGCATGGCCACCAGACTGCACTGGAGTTGTTTAAGTTTAGTATTGTTATCAGGCCTGGTGTGACATATAAGGGACGTGAACAGCGTCAGCTTTTGAGCGGTCAGTACGAAGAGATGTGTACTTGAATCAGATAGTATTATCAGCACCTGACGGAAAATAGCTCGTCGTGGGTCTCCATTTGGTCTGCTGGCCGAGTCGTGCAATATCCAGAAATGAGGGTCATTGGGATGTAACAATGGCCCGATGTTGGACTGCATAAGAATGTGAGGGTAGGTATAATCGTAGTCGTGTTCCGGCCGAGTACATCTGACAACCACAAGGCGGGATCACCGTAATGAACGCGAAGTACATCGTAACTCTTTCACATCCGCGCCTGCCATCCGAGAACAAGTAATGGACTCCGCGCAACATACTCTGTCATTCAGCACCATTGGTCCAGGCTACCAACAACTGGCTAGGGAGTTAAGGTCCCACACTTAGGCTGCCGTCAGCATCAGAACACAAACAGCTTCGTTTGGAGTGGTGCCATGGTGGGGTCTATGGACTATTGATGATAGATGATCGTGGTTGCACACTACCCAGCATGACCATCGATGGCATGTACGGCGGCGTTCTGAGCAGAGGTTTACATTCTTCCAATGTTTTAGAGAGGTACAGCGGTGTTATTCCCTGCGCCATGGTGTGAAAACCCACTGGATATGAATTCAAGTTATTGTTGGCAGTGACTGAGGGAAATCTGACAGCATGAAGACCCTGCTTCCTATATGTTACCCCTCATGTGACAGTATCGTAATGCAATTTTTAAACTGGACAGTGCTCGTCCACACATGACATATGCCTCTATGAACTGTCTACTTGGTGATGAGGTACTCCCGTGTTCAGATCTGTCATCGATAGAACATGTCCCAGCGTCAGTATCCAGGATTTCTAGGACCAGTTACAACTGTTATGGGGAAGCTTGCCTCAGGAAAGGATACAAGGGCTTTATGACTCCCTTCCCAACAGTATCAGTTGGGTTGGGTTGGGTTGTTTTGGAGGAAGAGACCAAACTACGAGGTCATCGGTCTCATCGGATTATGAAAGGACGGGGAAGGAAGTCGGTCGTGCCCTTTCAAAAGAACCATACTGCCATTTGCTTGGAGCGATTTAGGGAAATCACGGAAAACCTAAATCAGGATGGCTGGACGTGGAACAATATCAGTCCATACATCCAAGCCAGAAGGCATGCAGCGTCATATAGGAGGGCTCATTCTGGCAAGTCGATTCCGTGATCACATATATAACATACATACCCTCTCAAACCAAGAAGTTTCATTTTCGTTCCTCCTCCCCTTCTGAGTGTTTCACATTTTTTGTTGGGCAGTGTATTTTATGTGGCCTCTTATCTGCGTCTCCACATATAGTGGGACAGCACTATTCTTTCGTAGCGTGATCGTGACCTGAGCTGACCACGTCGCGCAGAGGTGTCCATTACAGCAGTGTCTGGGCGGATCTCCCATCGACCCGTTCTGGGAAGGCGTTGCGTGTCGAATACAGTTATTGAACAAACAGCTGCCGCGGTGTCAAGGCAGCGCTCTGGCTCAATGGGAGTGCATTCCAAGAGACGAAAATCTTCCATTAAAGATCACTGGCCGTAGCCATTCACTGAGCAATATAACTTGTCTAGTTAGCAGCACTAGCATGCACGACTTTGTTAAGACGACTGACTGTAACTAGGAAATAACAGAACGAATGTGGTTCAGAAAAGAGGATAACAGAAAATTGTGAGAACTACCTGTTTCTGAATCAAAGTAGGATTGGTAATCTGGCCTCCATTGTCACTGTATTAATTGTCACTGCATTTACTGTCCTCTTCCATGTAGTTTTAAGTACGATATACTCGTATGACGGATTTTTTTATGATTTGTGAGAGGGTTTGATAGTGAATCTACATGTACATCTTCATGGATACTCTGCAAATCACACTTAAGTGCCTGGAACAGGGTTCATCGAACCACCTTCACACTAATTCTCTATTATTCCACTCTCGAACAGAGCCAGGAAAAATCTAAACTTGTATCTTTCCGTGCGAGCTCTGACTTCTCTTATTTTATTACGATGATCGTTTCTCCCTATGTAGGTCGGCTTCAAAAAAATATTTTCGCATTCAGAGGAGAAAGTTGGTGATTGAAATATTGGTGATTTAAATTTCACGAGAAGATCCCGCCGCAATGAGAAACGCCTTTGTTTTGAAATGATGACTACCACAAATCCTATATCATGTCCGTGACACTCTCTCCCCTATTTTCCGATAATACAAAACGTGCTGCTCTTCTTTGAACTTTCTCGATGTACTCCGTTAATCATATCTGGTAAGGAACCACACCGTGCAACAGTACTCCAAAAGAGGACAGGTAATCGTAGTGTAGGCAATTTCTTTAGTATACCTTCACATCTTCTAAGTGTTCTGACAGTAAATCAGCCTTTCCTTCTCCTTCCCCACAGTATTTTCTACGTGTTCTTTCCAAATTTAAATCATTCGTAATTGTAATACCTAGGTATTTAGTTGAATTTACGACCTTTAGATTTGATGGATTTATCGTGTAACCGAAGTTTACTAGATTGCTTTTAGCATTCATGTGGATGACCTCAGACTTTTCGTTACTTACGATCAATTGCCAATTTTCGCACCATTCAGGAACCTATCTAGTAAAAATGTTTATTAGAACCCCTTGACCTAGGCTTCAACGCCTTTGAAAACGTCTTCTTCGGAAGGATCAATGATTGACAGTGGTTACATAATGTTGCCCATATAACCAACGTCAGTCACTGATTCGAAGAAGACGTTTTCAAAGACTTGAAACCTAGGTCAAAGGATTTTAATAAACCTTTTTACTATAGCAACTGATTTGACTGTTTGTGAGCTTTTCCTCGAATAAAAATATAAAACTACACTGAGTTTCTCTCCTTCCCTCTTCTCTCTTCGGGCCAGTGCGGTACATATTTCGCTTTCCACCACAAATAACCCTTTCGTGACCTGCAGCACCTTGCAGGTTCATCTTCAAACGCGTTGGTTTCTACATAACGCATCAGATCTATTAGAATCTCGAGAGAAGTGCCGGTTGTCAAGGTGTCACAGATATCTCACGAACTGCACAGAACCATTCTCACAATATTTTGTGCTTAGCAGTGCAGCGTATAATTCCATTTCACTGTGTCTGAACTGTCGTACATCGGATTAATAACTCATTGTCATTCTTACTGACGAAGATAAGCGCGGGTATTAATAACAGTAGGCTATCGGCCAAACAGTCTCTCTAACCCATAGAATTCGCTGAAAAGGCGTAATCAGAAGATGTGACGCACTTAACAGATTTACAATCTGTAAGTAGCTTTATGCACCCTATCTCGATTCTCATGGGTTATCGTGAGATACGGTTCAGGGTCACGGATTTTGACAGGTGCTTTGTCCACATGATAGTTGCTATCGACTGTGTGAAAAGATCTGTAATCTTTTGTGTCGACAAAAAAAGTAAAGTGAAGCCATCGCGAGTGATAACTTCCGTAGGAGATTGTTCTTTTGAAACAAGGCATGAAAGATAGCCATGAACTTTAAAGGCTCAGAATGAATCCATCGGATCGTCTTTGTCTGGGAAGAGAATAGATGCATAAAATAGCTGTGAAAGGTCACACAATGCATTTGATACACCTACACTTCCATCGTAAGACATTAAGAACTCATTGGGCACACAATTCAAACATCATTTGTTTATTTACTGCTGTACATTGGCAGAAAAGGGAGGTATGTAGTATAGTCGTGTAGCCAGATGGCCTCAGTACACGATGTTTTAAATCCGTTTTGACAATATCTTCAAACTTAATAGAGGATAGTTTCCAGTAAGAGTGATGTGTGGAGACCTCTTGTTCATAAACTATTCCGCTCTGGTTGAAGATTGAAATTACAATAATTTTCTCCACACACAGAACTACTGTAACCTTCTTTGTTTTCAACGAGCTAGGTTACTTGCAGTCGATGGTTACATGTTTCGTTGTGGAATAATTCTTAACACAGATTTTATCGGGCATATGGGACGAACTAAGATACCTCGTTGAAACCCCTTTTGTGCTTTCTGCTTAGGCATTAGCATTAGTAATCCTGTCATCTGTTTTGTGTACATGTCTCTGTAAACATCCTTGGTGTTGGTAACATAGAGGGTGTTTCTGTAAGAGCGTGCAAAAATTTAACATCACACAGAGGTCGGAGAAGCCAGCTTAAGGAGATAACAGGAATAAAATCATATCACTGTGTACTTGTTTATTTACATTAGTTAACTGCAAATGCCATCACCGACCCAGTGAACGTACCATTTGTATTGTATCTTACAAAATGTGCTGAAACTGACGGCCATCAACCTCAAAGCAAGCATGACATCGGCGAACAAGATTCTGATGCACCCTGACAAATATCCCTGGTGTGTTTCGAATCACACAACAGGCAGATACTATTCTGGCAACTAATTTCTTCTCCGTTTCCACTGGGGTCTCATACGCAAGTATTTTTTAGATATCCCAATAGGAAATAATCATTGGGATTCTGGTCAGGTGACCTCGCAGGCCATGGAATAGGACCTCCCCTTCCAATCCAGCGACCAGGAAATACAGTACCGGTACTGCTCCATCATGTTTTACTGTTCGTCTCTGAACAGCACTGAGTAATAGGGTCTGTCGTTGGTTCATAATGCGTTCTGTCTTGGGACAATCTAAATACGATGCAAGGGAGCCACCTCATGGACAAGAAAGTAAACAAAACCTGCACGTGACTTTCTGGTAATCGGACTGGTCCTCTTCCGGATATGAACAGTCGTCCTCCAGAATGCGAGTCCAGTGTGCTAATCACTGCGCCACCTCGCTCGAAAATGACCCTGTCATTGACAGCCTACATCTACGTATTTGCATAAAGTGAAGTATCATTGTGGTTTTATTTCACTTCAGTTCAGCACTTAAAACCACGCATTCCTATTAGAGTGCTACCAGAATGGATCACAAATTGAATAAAGTAAATTATTTATTCTTAAAAAAAAGTAGAGTAAAAAAAATTGAATAAATATGAAGTACACAATGTCGGATTCTACTTTAAATGTAATTTCGAGATTGGCAGAATATATGTTTGTCTTTCTTTATACCACACCCCCCTTATATGGATACAAAGTTGGCTGATACATGTTGACGGTGAGAAACAGAAGACCTACACCCTGACTGGCACTCTCAAAAAAAGCTCAGTGGACAAGCAAATGGAACTCAACACATTTACTGTAAGCGTTGCCCTAACCACCGAACCGGAGTACACATATCACCTACTGAAGTACGAACAGCAATTGTACTGTAACTGCTGATGTGCTCGTTGGGGCGTTGACCACCGTGCAGATGATGTATGTGCCATACCTGCAATTCTCTACGTACATAGGGGAGGCAATATGCCATCATAAAACTCCTAGGGCTGATATGAACTCAGTACAAGACAGAACACGAGTCAAGATTTCTGTTTGCTCACTAGCCAGGAACAGAGATTCGACTCAAATATTCTTCCGTAAAAACAGATTTCAATGTGTACTAGGTTCCACAGATGGGTAAAGAATCGTCACTCGAGTAAGCAGAAGCCCAACTCTCTCCACGGAGAAACCCCGCACTCTTTGCGTCGAAAGTATCACTTCTAGAAATCCAACTGCTGGATTTTCCACAGTGTCTGTCGCCAGTAAAGTCACTAGGTCGATCCCCAGAGAGAAGTGCCTCTCCGCGCCAAATGCCCGCTCCCTCTAGGACACGCAGTGTCTGCATTTGCGCTCAGGCGACGAAACCCAGCAGCCAATACAAAAACATGACCTCCAACTACATTGGTCATGGATCTGCCAGCCAATCACTTGAACCTCACACTCCATTCAGAACCTTTTTTGTGAGTTTCCATTTCCCCTCCTACATATTTATAGCACTCCGCCAACCAAATACACATCTCTGTTTTATAGTAGGAAGCGTGCCTCAGCACTTCCCATGAAAAGATTTCGTGGACGTCAGCTCGTGTCGATCTTTTGTGAACCCACACACACTAAAAGACTGTGTTTTTGTGTTTTTTCTTGTTCCGCCTCCTGACGCTCTTGTGGCATATATATATGTATGACTGGAGTGCAATCTCTCACCTACACCGACCGCGCTGCCAGGGATTCTGCGGTCTCCACCACTGTAAACCGCCGCCTCCTCGCTCTGCCCTCTCTCTCAGGACAGTAATTGTCCACCCCTGCTGAACACTTCAACATTCTTCCTCGCCCCTTCCTAGTCGATAGTGGCTTTTGAGAAACGTGTAACGGGCCTCGCCCTTTCTGTCTGTGCTCAACCCCAACACCGAGGCATGCAGCACTTCAGAAATTGTTACTATGTGGTGCTGGCCAGTATCAGCCAATGAAATGATTAATAGTCCAATTGTGAGCTAATGTAAATATAAATCAAAAAGAATTTACAGAATATTGGAAGCATGGTGGCAATATCGTGCTATCTTACAGTCATAAAACTGTGAATGTACTAGCAAGGGAACACTGTTATTCGATGATATTCGGTAATCTTACATTACATTACTCGCATCCACGTTGATCATCAGAGTTCACTGCGGCGTGAATACTTGAATCACCGTGTTTGAAAGTCGCAGCGTGACCCCCTTTATGCCCTCCAACCCGCCGAAAAGCAGCTAAATGCTTTTACTTGCAATTACTGCACTGCTATGCAAACTTACGTAGCTTTCTACAAGCGGGAGCAAAATTTCAATCTGTATGCTGTTAGTTACGAACCACTTAAATTTTTAACATATTATGTCAGAAAACTCGGCCTCCGTTGGCAAGCTACAGGGCAGGCGAACCCAGAATTCGTATGTTGCTGGGTGGTGAGCTCTAGTGGTTTTCTAATCATAATCTCTAGACGTTCCTAAGAGCACGGAGATTCTAGTTCGACAACTCGGACTTCAAGAGCGGTACACGTCACTTAAAAAGTGAATATTAAAAAAGGATACATCCTCCAGGTGAGTGAGATGCCAGCGATAATTAAATTTGTTCTATTATGAAGCATTGTCTCACATAACTGTGTTGTGAAGCAAATGAACTCTCTGCTACAACCAATCAGAGCAATATGAGTGCAAAATCTTCCACAGTGCACACTGTACAGTGTCTTTTTTTTCAGTACCATGTGACAGAGTATCCTGAGTTAAGTGAGTTTGATTGTAGTTATTGCCTAGCTTGATAGCTTGACACTATATTCACTGCCTGGCTTATAACTTTCCAGTAAAATAATTTGCGTCGACAGATACACGCGTGAGAAGTTACATATGCAACTGGTACACACAAGGAGATGGAGGTCATCGAATTGTTTCTGAGCTGCCAATATGGAAGAAGCTACGACTATTTAAGTGTGATTACTTTATAAACACAACTCTCTAGTAGAGGACACAAGAAATTTTCATCGTCGTACTGTTTTTGATTCAGGCGTGGACCATAAATAAGGTCGGCGAAGGAATCGTGACACACAAGCGATTCGCGGCCCACTTTCGGTGACCTGTAACCATAGCAACCATTCAACAACAGCTATTACGACACGACTACGTCGGGCGCCTCCCGCGCATACCATTAACGGTATGGGTTATTCACACGGGCGGAACCAGCAACTCCCATTGCCGGCTGAATACATCACGTATTTCACTCTTTATCCTTCAAGTGAACTACAGATATCTGCATGTTAAAGTGACAGAAAGGGGTCGTTGATCTATGCATGTAATCTCGAACTGCATTAAGTTTCCATAAAATTGCCCAAAAATTGCTTTATTTCAATTAAACTAATACTTGCATCTCTTAGTAAAGGTTCAGTATTCGTCGTAGTGCCAGACCGTTAAGAAACATCGGTTCGTTGTTGTGCATAGTGTGAGACGCAGTGCAATAACTTTGTGGTGTAAGGTTATTATTTATTTGCGAATATAATGCGAGAAACGGTTAGCCAACGAGGAAACATGTTGTGTGCTCCTTTTCACCAAGATTTTATGTTTCTTTTTCCACCTTTTTTCGCTTTTTACGATTTAAAAACGAAACTGATCTGTTTCTTACGCGACGATTTAACAAGGTTACTACGACCAGCTATGGAAAAGGCATCAGAGGGGGGAGCGCAACTTCGGACTGAGATAGTATAGATAGATGCACAAATTACGTTAATAGAACTGTGTTGCAACCACTGTTTACCCGTCTTTCTATCCAGACATAAAGAAATAAAGTAAGTACATCGACACAAAAATAGTGCAGGTATGTTTTATGTAAAGAGAGCGGATTTTGATACATTTAACAATCTTATCTGAATTAAGTTGATACCTTCTTCGGAAATAAATAACAGTGTACAGAAAAGTTTACTCTCAAGATACACCGTGACATATGAAGCATCTGAAACTGAAAATGATAGACAATTGCGGTAACAATCAGTGATTAACACAAGCATCATTCAACGAGCACCAGTTAATTGTTTGAAATTATCTTCATGATTTTTTGGGGGGAGAGGGGGAGCGAGGGGGGATTTAGATGCGCCTTTAAGAAAATCTTCTCGCAGTGTTAAGACCCATGAATTGATATTAAGCGATATCTTTGACTCAATGACAGCTGGATAATATGCACATTCCCGAATTGTCTGCGAGTCATTCACGTCTCCTCTTGTATTAATGTATGCATTCAGTTACTTACATTTTAATGCTATCCGTCATCTGCAAAAAATACAAGCGCCATTGTTAAGGGGGACCACTTAAATGAATTGTTTACCGTCACAGCTATTAAGACGCTCGATTTAGTGTACTACCACGAATATTTAGGAACTTTATTTAGTGTGCAATATGGTTCCACATCATTTGCAACCTTAGGGACGAAAGTAACCCTTTCAGGCATTAGTTAAGTGTCATTTCTCTATGTCTGTTATTAGAACGCCAACAGATGTCATCATAGCCTTCAGTAAGGGCGTTTCTAAGGTGTATTAGATGCGTCAATTATCTATTTTTAATTTCCCGTCGTAAATCTTGTAAAAGAATAAGTTTTTGCCATTTCCCATCATATGCAGCAGGAATAGGCTAAAGCGGCACTATGTGCGTTCCAAAAGATAAAATAGCGAAAGGCACTTTAGATGTTCCATTTTTCAGTTGTAGGAAAGGAGGATCTCGGGAGAAATTCATATTGCAAACTGTTTGTGTACACATGAACTACATCGGGCAGTTTCATTCAGCACATCAAAGAAACTCTTTTAACGAAGACCGAGTCTCTAGGTAATTTACTGGCTTATAATTTTAGTTTACTGATATATGAACGTCTTTTTTTTTCAGGGTGCCTGTGAAGCCGAACGGCTCACTGTCACAAGAGTAGGGGGAACAGCAGTGGACTGTGCACAGTTCGGATTAGTCAAGAATGTAATTTGGCTGAATAAGAATACAATTTCCCTATCAGCTGCTGCAGTAGCTGTGATATGAAATGATCGTATGGAACTATGATAAGCGTGGAAGACATAAGCACGAAAAAGAAATGCCGGTGCCATAGCAAGCATAGCTACGCCGCAAGCTATCAGTAAAAAGAAAATCGCCCTCCTTCACAATAACTAAAAGAAAATTAAGAGGTTGTACTGAAAAGTACCGCTTCCGAATCTTTCACGTGAAAACTCTCGAAGCTTTGTGAACAAAACGAACTTTATTAATAGTCTACAAAGTTATTTCTCAACAGTCACCCTGGAACGAAAACATTTCTCCCAGCGAAAGATCAGTTTGTTGATGCCGTCGCTATTGAATTTTTGGATTTATTGATGGAACCACAGCCTCCCCCCATCTAAATCGCTTCATCACTGTTACAGGGAAATCCTCGAAGATGTTCTTTAAGTTCTGGAAACAGATGAAAATCGCGTGGGACCAAGTCGGGATTGTATGGAAGAATGTCGATGGCAGTGAACCCAAGGCGTCGTATTGCTGCAGATGTCACAGCGCTCCGGTGTGGCCTGGCATCGTCGTACTGAAGAAGAGGCTGCTCCACTTGTGGACGAACTCTTTGAATTCGAAACTCAATTGCAGCACGCTTTTTCTCACACACACTGACGTAGTTACACACCGCAATGTTACACGCTACAAATCGAAGCTCTCTAGGGACAGGAGCTGCAAATACGTAGACTTGAAGGATAATGATGTAGGGTGTTAATAACGTTTGTTTCATTTAAAAAACCTTAAGAATTTTCACATAAAAATTCGGAGCCATTACTTTCCAACTCGTCCACCTATTCTCATATTAAAACTGCAGTTACCAGCCACTTTCCTAGATAAACTTCTAAAAAAATTGTCACGATAACTTTCGCGAGGCATGTCATTCTTTTATCTCGTCCATTTGCCAGTGACAATGTCGGAAAATGCACGTACAAATGCCTTTTTATATTCGAAGAGTATGAATAATACAGAATATAGAAAAACATGTCTCAGAAACTTTAGAGATTTATTCTAGATTTCAAAACATTACAAAAAGGTCATATGAACATGAGTCCGAAAATTCTTCATTAGGGGGATATGAGAGAAATTCGCTGTAATGTTTCCCGGTTGTGTAATTTACCTCAAATGTGCATTTTTACTCAATTTCTTGTTTGCAGTTGGTAACAGCATTTGCTTTGTTCCGTTTAAGTGTTGTCTGTTCTGTTTCATAGTAACACCCATCACACCACAACGATATATTCGATGTCTACCTTCATTTACTTGATGATGGACCTCCAGACGTCATACAACGAATGTGATTTATACACGATGGTGCTCCACCTCACTTTACATCGATAGTTCGCCGTTATCTCGATAACATTTTTCCTAACAGTGGGATTGGTCGAGGGGGATCCATGGCCTTCCGGATCTTCAGATTTCAATCCAGTGATTTTTTTTTCTTTAGGGACACATAAAAACCGTGGTGTACTCAGCTCCCGTCGGTGTTCTGACGGAGCGTATCCAAATTGGAGTCGACCAAATACGAAACACAGCAGGAGTGTTGCACAACGTACAGAAAAACATACAACGCAGACTCAGAGAGGATGCATGGAAGCAGGTAGTTTTTGTGCCATAAATAATAAATCGTTTCATCCTCGCAAAAGAAGAACCTTCGGACCCATGCTCATATGAGTTTTTAAAGTGTTTTAATATAAAGACTACATCCTCAAGGTTTCTGATGTATGTTTTTTAGTCTGTATTTATGAGGGCTGTTCGGAAAGTAAGGTCCGATCGGTCGCGAAATGAAAACAACTGCGAAAATCAAAAATTTTTTATTCTCAACGCTTAGTCACACCTTCCAGCTACCTATCTAAATAGTCGCCGCTCCGACTTAAGACATTTGTTGTGGCGTTGTACAAACTTTCCAGTACCCTCGTTACAGAAAACAGCCGCCTGTGCAAAAAAAAAAAAAAAAAAAAATGGTTCAAATGGCTCTGAGTACTATGGAACTTAACTTCTGAGGTCATTAGTCCCCTAGAACTTAGAACTACTTAAACCTAACTAACCTTATGACATCACACACATCCATGCCCGAGGCAGGATTCAAGCCTGCGACCGTAGCGGTCGCGCGTTTCCAGACTGTAGCGCCTAGAACCGCTCGGCCAACCCGGCCGGCCCGCCTGTGCATTCTGCCAATTCTCTAAGCTGGTCTGCCTTTCGTTGGTTGTGTCAAAATGTCTTCGTAGCCAGCGGTTCATGTGAGCAGAGATGAACAACGGAGGGAGTCAATTAACGGCTGTATTGTGGGTGATCAAACACTTCCCATAGACAACGCTGCAGGAGCGTCTTCATTGCCCTTGCAGAATGCGCCTGAAAATTGTCTTGAAGAAATAAACGCATGACATTTATGTTATATGGTATGCATAGCTTCAGGCGAAATCTCTCACCAGATCCGCATACTTGGGAGATACTGTTGTTTTAGGCATTTCTACGTGATCACTTTGCGCTCTGAACTGAAAAGAGCGACGTGAAGCAATCGACAGACACACTAAAGACACTGCCCAACATGGCTGTGCGTAGTTCCATTGGATTTTCACAGTGGTTACCATTTCGCACCTTACTTTCTGAGTGAACCTCGTACAATTGGTACTTAGTTAACTTTTCAGAGTAAGTTTAAAATTCAAATTTTTGTGTTTTGTTAACCATAGCGTAAAATAAGACTGCGAAACCGAGGAGAAAGTTTTGCTATTAAAGCTAATTTTTTCCATTTGGTATTCTACAGGCTGTTACAAAAAGGTACGGCCAAACTTTCAGGAAACATTCCTCACACACAAAGAAAGAAAATATGTTATGTGGACATTTGTCCGGAAACGCATACTTTCCATGTTAGAGCTCATTTTATTACTTCTCTTCAAATCACATTAATCATGGAATGGAAACACGCAGCAACAGAACGTACCAGCGTGACTTCAAACACTTTGTTATAGGAAATGTTCAAAATGACCTGCGTTAGCGAGGATACATGCATCCACCCTCCGTCGCATGGAATCCCTGATGCGCTGATGCAGCCCTGGAGAATGGCGTATTGTATCACAGCTGTCCGCAATACGAGCACGAAGAGTCTCTACATTTGATACTGGGGTTGCGTAGACAAGAGCTTTCAAATGCCCCCACAAATGAAAGTCAAGAGGGTTGAGGTCAGGAGAGCGTGGAGGCCATGAAATTGGTCCGCCTCTACCAATCCATCGATCACCGAATCTGTTGTTGAGAAGCGTACGAACACTTCGACTGAAATGTGCAGGAGCTCCATCGCGCATGAACCACATGTTGTGTCGTACTTGTAAAGGCACATGTTCTAGCAGCACAGGTAGAGTATCCCGTATGAAATCATGATAACGTGCTTCATTGAGCGTAGGTGGACGAAACTAAAATGAGCTCTAACATGGAAATTAAGCGTTTCCGGACACTTGTCCACATAGCATATTTTATTTGTGTGTAAGGAATGTTTCCTGAGAGTTTGGCCGTACCTTTTTGTAACACCCTGTATATATGGTATGCACGTAGTCAATACACAAGAGCACGTAATTAATACATAGCCTCTAACATGACCTGTTCCACGTCATAGTGATAGAATCTTGTGAAGAAGATTCTTGGTTTGATCATGGGCATAGTAACATAAATGAGATTGTAAATAGACTTTAAAATTGGATGCTAGGGAATTTTGCTATTTAAATCACTCGCACTTCACTCCCACAGTTGAAGCCAAAATAACATTTGGACTTGTAGTGACAATCAAAAGTGCAATTTGATCTCCGTGTATCCTGTGAACACGTAATACTACACCTTCCTGTCTATTTTAAAATTCTCCATTGTCTACGAGTATTATTGTACTTTAAGACCCATCAGTTTCTCGAAAAAAAAAGAAAATCCTATTTTGTTCACAAATGAGACACAATTCCTGATGATAAATCGATCCGCGAAACGTACTCATGGAGAACTAAGGCGTATTTAGGCGATACCCGATGCGTAGTGGTCTCACAGTCAGATTGTTTTTATTCCGCACGTTTCTGCATTCTTCCTTCAGAGAGGACAATAATAATAATAACCGTAAAGTGTCTTACAGAGCTTTCGATTTTTGATTTGCCTTAGACTCGCAAATAGCTCCATCTGTTGTTTTCTTAAGTACAGTAAAGTAGGTGCTGCACGTCAACGCCATGCACACACATCGCGTCGTCGAATACAAGTCTTGCTGAACGCAGCGTGTTTTCCGGCGCGTGTGACCATGCGACAGCTGAAGCTCGGCGTGCAAACCTGCTCGTGCGATCAGAGCCGCTGCTGCGCGGAAAGTGCGCCAGACGTCCAAACAGCAAAGTGTTTGGCTTACCGGCGTGCCAGGTTCCGGGGCGATGGCCGCTGTGGAGGACATGGTGGCTGCCGTGGTTGCGCAGAGCCGCGCCGACGCTGACTGTCGAGCCGCGTGCGTCCAGGCTCGCTAGAAGTGTGTGGCTGGGAGGGGAGCGGAGGGGAAGGCTCGCCGCCAACGCCTCCCACTACCGCGCCTCAGGCGTCACTTCACCGTTCGCTTCTGAGCCTTCCGCAACAATAGCAACTCTGTCCTCGGCGACTGGCAGCCAGATCGAAGGCAGTTAATACACATTCTGAATTCAAACACGCCGATACCTTTGACTAATCTGGACATTCAACCAAAACTGTCTCCAGATAAGAAGCGTAGTGAACACTAAAAATAACCTCATTTGTCGTGCCTGACGAGGAAACGAACCCATATCCCCTGTTTATAATAAGCAGTCGTCTTGCGATATAATTCAGTTTAAGACACAATGTAATTACAGACACTGACTGTGAGTGGGCATTGATTTAAATCATTGGATGAAGTTGACAGTTTGTGTTGGACTGTGGTACGAACCCAGGTCTCCTGGTTACTAGTCAGATGCGCTGATCCCTGAGCCACCTGGACACAGTGCTCATTGCAACTACACGGACTACCCCAGCACGACTCCCGTCAGACAAAAATTCTCAATTTATCCAGACACTACTCATGTACTCCACCATGCTCATTACCCTCATTACTCGCGGCATTTCGCCGATTCCCGTGAGAGTTCGAGCCGGGTCTTCATCCACAATGAACATATTGCTCGTCATTATACATGTCTGAATCAACAGACACCGCAAACACATTGTTTTCCTGAGAACGCACAAATTGATTACGCTGCGCGGGATAGCCGCGCGGTCAAAGACGCGTGGCTACCCCCTCGGAGCTTCGAGTCCTCCCTCGGGCATAGGTGTGTGTGTCGTCCTTAGCTTAAGTTAGTTTAAGTTAGATTAAGTAATGTGCAGTTTGGTCCCATAGGAACTTACCTCAAATTTCCAAATTTTCCAGATTGATTACTTTAGTGCAGATGCACACGACGCTCGAATTGTTATGGGAATCGCCGAAATGCCGCGCTCAATGAGGATAATGGTCAAGGGGCAGTACATCCGCAATGTGTGGATAAGTTGTGAATTTGGGTCTGAAGGGAGGCGCGCTAGCCAACGGCCTTGTCGCACTGGTAACGCCGGTCACCGGTTCTTGTCAGATCACCGAAGTTAAGAGCTGTCGATCTTGGTTAATTGGTTAGTTACTTTCATGTTCCATGCATCATTTTGCACTATAAATCATCATGATGTGGAACGAGTCATTTTACATTCATATTGGAAATTAATTTGTACATCTATCATCTATTTGTACTCTAAACATCACCAAATATTTTGTTCCCTCTGAAATGAAAACAAGATATACAACTTGAGTTATCAATTCCTACCCACCACCTTTTACATATTACAGAAATTCTTCTACGGAATAGAAGGAGTAGTCAAGGAGAAACTTTTTCGATTTATTTTCAATTTTTACCTTGCTGTCTGTTAGACATTTTATATCACTCGTTAAGTGGTCAAAAATTTTTGTTGCAGCGTTTTGTACCCCTTTCTGTGCTAAACACAATCTTAACGTTGAGTAATGAATGCCATTATTTCTTCTAGTATTGTAATTATGTACCTCATTTTTCCTTTTGAATTTTAGTGGAATATTTACAACAAACTTCATGAGAGAATAAATATACTAGCAGTTGACTGGGTCACTGTCTGGGTACGCCGAGGGCTCTTGGCAAGCGGGATACACTCAGCCCTTGTGAGGCAAATTGAAGAGCTACTTGATGGAAAAGTAGCGGCTCTGCTCACGAAAACTGACAACGGGCGTGAGAGCAACGGTGGTCAGTCGGTACCGTTTAGCCTTTCGAGGCCTGTTCGGACAGTTAGCGTGTCCACATGATGCAGCGGTCAGTGCATCTGCCTAGTAAACAGAAGCCCCGGGTTCTAATCCCGGTCTAACACAAATTTTCAACTTTCTCCATTGATTTAAATCTATGGCACTAGCAGCTAATGTCATTAATTCCTTTGAGTCTTGATTCACAATGACTGCAGGATCAAAAAGTGTGTGTGTTCTTTCGGAAATGTCCGAAATAACAGACACCACATATATAATTCTATTTAGTTCTCCGCTCTTTTCATAAACTAAATATCGATTGTTGAGTACTCGATATAAACTTAATTGGTTGCTTCAGGTAGATGGTCTAAATTTTCGTGAAATTAAAGTTGCTCCTAATGTAACACCAGAGAAAAAACGCTCGTATCGGAGCACAAAAGAAGGCCAATGTGCTCCTGTTTAAAAGATTCCAAATGATGAGTGGGGTACCAACTGTGTCATTCTACCTTCCTCAGCACCTTTAAAACTTTTTCCAAAAATTTTGGCACATGAACATACTCGCGCTCTTTTTAACCCGTGATTCACCCCTCACTCCCACAAGCTTCCCTAACTGTAACGAGTTCATTGCTGTACGTCGCTCGTGACCACCCACTCCCAGCTGCCGATTCTCATTGTCATTCAATCCAGCTCATTCTCATTACCACTTTGTGTCTCCTAACTGTCACTGCCTCCTGTCTCTAAGCCACTGTCTCCTTCGCTCTGTCCTACTACTAGTGTATCCTCTCACTATCACTGTCTCCCTCTTGCTCTCAGTTGCTGCTACTATCTCACTCACTCCTTCCCACTGCTGCTTCTTTTTGCACTGTCATCTACTCCCTCTTACTTATAGTCATTGTCATAGACTCTATGTCTCATTATGACTGCCTCTCACCCACTTCCACTTTCTCCTTCTCTTTATTCCTATCCCACTAGCAGTGTCTCCTTCACACTTGTTCCACTCTGACACCGCCATTCTCTCCTTCGCTCTTTCTACACCACAACCACTGTCTACTATCTTCAGTATTTATTACTATTGTATCTCTTTCGCACTGCAACTTTCCCCTTCTCTCTCAGCATAAAGAAGCGCGAATATGTTCGCATCGCGTGCCAAAATATTTGTGAAAATTTTTAAAGATGGTGTGGAAGAAGGTAGAATGAGGCAGCTGATATCCCACTGTTCAGTCAGAGTCTTTTAACAGGAGCGTTTTCGCGTTTACTGTGCTCCAGCAGGAGCCAATAACCTGGGGTGTAGGGGTATCGTCTCTGACTAGTAATCGGACTGTGGTTCGAACACCGCCCGTATTAAATCTTGAATAAAAATCAGCAGCAATGGCGACCGAAGACTTCCGGCATAAGGAGTCACCCTCGTCCTGCCAAAGAGGGCGTATGAGCGGACTAAGGTTTGGGGCACTCTCTTGTCCTAAAACGCGGAAGAACCAGCAATGATCAACGGTTTGAGGATGCAGAGGGCATTAAAGACACATGATGTGTATCCACAGGACATGTGGCCTGTAGCCTGAAGAGGTGCCTCGATGATCTCGACACTGGCAAAAGATTCCCGATCAGTCCCCCACTCGGATCTCCGGGAGGTGACTGCCAACGAGGAGGTGACCATGCGGAAAAGATAGAATAACCAACGAAGCGATAACATTCTACGAGTCGGTGCACGAGATGTCAGAAGTTTGAACGTATTAGGAAAGCTAGAAAATCTGAAAAGAGAAATAGGCTCGTTCTAGATATAGCGGGGGTCGCTGAAGTGAAATGGAAAGAAGACAAAAATTTCTAATCAGATGCATGTGGAGTAATATCAACAAGAGCAGAAAATAGAGTAACTGGGAGCAGGATTCGTTATGTATAGGACGGTACGGAAAAGCATCAGTTACTGTGAACAGTTCAGTGACAGGGTTCTTCTGATCAGAATCGAAAGCAAACCAATACCGACAACGATAACTCAGATATACAAGCGAACGTCGCAAACAGAAGATGAAAAGAAAGTATATGAGGAGGACACTGAACTGATAATTTAGTACATAAAAGCAGAGGAAACTCTAATAATCACGGAGGATTCGAATGCGGTTCTAGAATAACAAGAAAACGTTATAGAATAATATAGGCTTTATAGTAAGAATGAGACAGGAAAAAGATTATTTCTGTTTTGCAATAAATTTGGGCTAGTAAAAGCGAATACTCTGTTTAAGAACCACAAGAAGAGGAAGTACACTTGGAAGATACGGGAAGATTTCACTTAGGTTACATTGTCGTCAGGAAGAGATTCTAAAATCATATATACGATTGTAAGGCACATTCAGGACCAGATATAGACTTGGATCACAATTTAGTAATGGTGAAGAACAGATTGAAGTTTAAGAGACTAGTCAGTGCGCGACAATGCGGAATACGGGAATACTAAGAAATGAAGAGAGAGACCCTTGGGGTTCTCTGAAGCTGTAGGTACTGCGATAATGAATAGCTCAATAGACAGTTCAGTTGAAGAGGAATCGACATCTCTAAAGGGGCATTCGCAGAAGTTGTAAAGAGAAAGATAAGTACAAGGAAAATAACTGCGAAGAGGCCATGGATAATAGAAGAAATACAGGGTGTAACAAAAAGGTACGGCCAAACTTTTCGGAAACATTCCTCACACACAAATAAAGAAAAGATGTTATGTGGACACCTGTCCGGAAACGCTTAATTTCCATATTAAAGCTCATTTTATTTTCGTCAGTATGTACTGTACTTCCTCGATTCACCGCCAGTTGGCCCAAATGAAGGAAGGTAATGTTGACTTCGGTGCTTGTGTTGACACGCGACTCATTGCTCTACAGTACTAGCATCAAGCACATCAGTACGTAGCATCAACAGGTTAGTGTTCATCACGAACGTGGTTTTGCAGTCAGTGCAATGTTTACAAATGCGGAGTTGGCAGATGCCCATTTGGTGTATGGATTAACACTGGGCAATAGCCGTGGCGCGGTACGTTTGTATCGAGACAGATTTCCAGAACGAAGGTGTCCCGAAGGAAGCAATTGATCGGCGTCTTAGGGAGCACGGAACATTCCAGCCTATGACTCGCGACTGGGGAAGACCTAGAACGACGAGGACACCAGCAATGGACGAGGCAATTCTTCGTGCAGTTGACGATAACCCTAATGTCAGCGTCAGAGAAGTTGCTGCTGTACAAGGTAACGTTGACCACGTCACTGTATGGAGAGTGCTACGGGAGAACCAGTTGTTTCCGTACCATGTACAGCGTGTGCAGGCACTATCAGCAGCTGATTGGCCTCCACGGGTACACTTCTGCGAATGGTTCATTCAACAATGTGTCAATTCTCATTTCAGTGCAAATGGTCTCTTTACGGATGAGGCTTCATTCCAACGTGATCAAATTGTAAATTTTCACAATCAACGTGTGTGGGCTGACGAGAATCCGCACGCAATTGTGCAATCACGTCATCAACACAGATTTTCTGTGAACGTTTGGGCAGGCACTGTTGGTGATGTCTTGACTGGGCCCCACGTTCTTCCACCTACGCTCAATGGAGCACGTTATCATGATTTCATACGGGATACTGTGCTGCTAGAACATGTGCCTTTACAAGTACGACACAACATGTGGTTCATGCACGATGGAGCTCCTGCACATTTCAGTCGAAGTGTTCGTACGCTTCTCAACAACAGATTCGGTGACCGATGGATTGGTAGAGGCGGACCAATTCCATGGCCTCCACGATCTCCTAACCTGAACCCTCTTGACTTTCATTTATGGGGGCATTTGAAAGCTCTTGTCTACGCAACCCCGGTACCAAATGTAGAGACTCTTCGTGCTCGTATTGCGGACAGCTGTGATACAATACGCCATTCTCCAGGGCTGCATCAGCGCATCAGGGATTCCATGCGACGGAGGGTGGATGCATGTATCCTCGCTAACGGAGGACGTTTTGTACATTTCCTGTAACGAAGTGTTTGAAGTCACGCTGGTACGTTCTGTTGCTGTGTGTTACCATTCCATGATGTGATTTGAAGAGAAGTAATAAAATGAGCTCTAACATGGAAAGTATGCGTTTCCGGACACATGTCCATATAACATATTTTCTTTCTTTGTGTGTGAGGAATGTTTCCTGAAAGTTTGACCGTACCTTTTTGTAACACCCTGTATGTCAGCTGATCGACGAAAGAACGAAGTACAAAAATGTTCAAGGAAATTCAGGAACATAGAAATACAAGACACTCAGGAATGAAATAAATAGGAATAGCAGGGAAACTAAAGCGAAATGCTGCACGAAAAATGTGAATAAACTGAAAAAAATGATTGTCAGAGTAACTGACTCAGCATATCGAAAATTCAAAACAAGCTTCGGGGAAATTAAAAGCAAGATTGGTAACGTTAAGAGTGCAAAGAGAATTCCACTGTTAAATTCAGAGGAGAGAGCGGTTAGGTGAGAAGAGTACACAGAACGCCTATATGAGGAGGAGGACTCGTCTGATGATTTGACAGAAACAGAAACAGGAGTCGACAGGAAAGGGATGAGGGATCCAGTATTAAAATCAGAATTTAAATGAGCTCTGTAAGACTTAAGATCAAATAAAGCAGAAGAGACAGGTAACATTCCACCGGAATTCCTAAAATCATTGGATGAGTGTCAGGGACAGGTAACATTCCACCGGAATTCCTAAAATCATTGGATAAGTGTCAGGGACAGGTAACATTCCACCGGAATTCCTAAAATCATTGGATAAGTGACAAGGAAACTCCTTTTCACGTTGATATGTAGAATGCATGAGACAAGCGATGTACCATCAGACTTCCAGAAAAAAGCATCATCTACGCAATTCAGAAGATTCCAAGACTGGCATGTGCGAGAACTATCGCACAAGCAGCTTAACATTTCATGCATCCAAGTTGCTGATAAGAATAGGAAGAGTGGAAAGAAAATTGAGAATGTGTTAGATGACGATCAGTTTGGCTTTATAAAAGGTAAAGGCAACAGACAGGCAGTTTTGACGATGCGGCTGATAATTAAAGCAAGACTGAAGAAAAATCAAGACATTTACATAGGATTTGTCGACATAGAAAAAGCATTCGACAGTAAAATGGTGCAAGGTATTCGAATGTCTGAGGAAATAGGGGTAAGCTATTGAGAAAGACGGATTATGCGCAATACCTACAAGAACGAAGCGGGAAGAATGAGATTGGAAGACCAGCAAGAAGTGCCCAGATTAAAATGGGCGTAAGACAGGGATGTAGTATTTCGTCCACACTCTTCAGTCTATACGTAGAAGAAGTATGACGGAAATAAAAGAAAGATTCAAGAGTGGGATTAAAATCCATGGTGAAAGAATAACGTTGCTGTCCTCGGTGAAACTGAAAAAGAATTATAGGATCTGTTGAATTAAATGAACGGTCTAATGTGTCCTGAATATGGATTGAGAATAAATCAAAGAAAGACGAAAATAACGAGAAGTAGCGGAAATTAGAACAGTGAGAGACTTAACATCAAAATTAGTGGTCAAGAAGTAGAAAAAGTTACGAAATTCTGTTACCAGGGAGCAAAATAACCCATGAGAGACGGAGCAAGGAGGCCATTGAAAGCAGTCTAGGACTGGCAAATAGAGCATTCCGGACCAAGAGATGTCAACTAGTGTCAAACATAGGCCTTAATTTGAGGAAGAAATTTCTAAGAATGTACGTTTGGAGCACAGCGTTATATGGTAGTGAAATATGGACTATGGGAAAACCGGAACAGAAAAGAATCGAAGCAATTGAGATGTGGTGCAACAGACTAATGTCGAAAATTAGATGGACTGATAAGGTAAGGAATGAGGAGGTTCTGCGCAGAATAGGAGAGGAAAGGAATGCTTGGAATACACTGACAAGCAAAAGTGACAAGACGATGAGCGAATGACTTGCATGATACTAGAGGGAGCTGTAAAGGGTAAAACCTGTAGAGGCAGACAGAGATTAGAAGACTGGAATACATTCAGCAAATAATTAAGGATGTGGCTTGCAAGTGTTTCTCTGAGATGCATCAAACCAGTGAGAAGATTGATGACTAAAAAACAAGAAGCATTTTTCCTCTTGTTCCCTTCTTTCCACTGCTACAGCAGGCCATGTCATGCACATGAAAAGAACTTTATGTGTCATTAAAATTTTGATAGTTTCCTTAAGTGAAACCATATTGTTACCAACAAAAACTACAAGAGTGTAGAAAATATTAGCTAGATTTTTTTGTGAATGTAACACATTTACCTAATATTAACTTTAGTATAAGCATGAAAGGAAAATTGTTTAATATATATGTGTTACAAAATCTTCTAATACACAGATGAGTGTACAGTATCTTATTTTGTGTACAGTCGGTGTGACCAAGTGCCAAAATAATACATCAGGCACACCAGTGATTCTCCTTGAAACATAGACAAATCAACAAAACCAACATAGTGTAAATACCTATAAGAACGGCAAGAAACCAATCTTTTTGAAAGAATAGCATTATTAACTCGAATAAACGAGCTGGAACGTACCAAAAGCACTTATAACGAAAAGTGTCTCCCGTAACATAAAAATGAAGCACTACCAGAGAGTCACCCACGCTGAAGCCCTGTATGTTCTGAATGTCTAGTACTCAATAAGAACGGTCTGCAAGATGAACTTGAAAACCAGTAGAGAAATATAATGAGGAAGATAGTGAAACTAGTCAAGGAAGGTAAAGAATATGAAAGACGACCAAACCAAGAGCTCTACAAATGCTGTGAGAAAATCATGACATGGCTAGGAAGAGACACCTAGCCTTGTGTGGATACGTCTGCAGGATGTACACTAGCAGGCTGACCAGTCAGCTTCTCGCATACCGGCAAAGGAGGAATACCAAGTAAGCATGGCTGATGGTGGTGATAAAAGATCTGCAGGAACTGGGAGACCTGGAAAGAGACTTAAAAGACCAGACTTCTCAGGAGAAGTCCTAGGCAGGTAAGGGTCTAGGACAAACCCTCAATAAAGGAAAACAGACGCACCCTGGACAAAGGACATGAAGGAACAACGCTGCCAAAGGATGCGGAACTACTGAACGAACAGAAAGTTGGATGTCGTGGTCCTTACACGATCTGCACGAAACGAAACGAGTTCAAAATGGTTCTAATGGCTCTAAGTACTGTAAGACTTAATATCTGAGGTCATCAGTCCCCTAGACTTAGAACTACTTAAACCTAACTAACCTAAGGACATCACACACATCCATACCAGAGGCAGGATTCGAACCAGAGGCCGTAGCAGCAGCGCGGTTCCGGACTGAAGGGCTTAGAACCGCTCGGCCACAGCGGAACAATCAGCAATGACCAGAGGCATGACGATGAAGAAGGCAATAGAAACCACTGCGCTAAAGACACACAATATTTTTCCACAGGACATGTAGGCTGTAAGTGACGAAAGTGCCATGATGATGTCGCCATTGGCAAAAGATTCCCGATTAGTCCCCCATTCGGATCTTCTGGAGGCAACTACCAAGGAAGAGGTGACCATGCGAAAAAGATGGAATAACCAGGGAAGGCATAACATTCTACAGAAGGAGCATCGACTGTCAGAATTCTGGACATAGTAGGACAATTAGAAAATCTAATACGGGAAATACAAGAGCTTAGGCTAAATATAGTGGGTGTCAGGAATTGAAATGGAAAGAAGATAAGGTTTTCTGGTCAGATAAATGTAGGGTAATATAAACAGCAGCAAAAATTGGTATAACGGGAGCAGCATTCGTTATAAATAGGAAACTAAGGCAGAAAGTAAGGCATTGTGAACGTTCAGTGACAGGGTTCTCAGCAGACTGGACAGCAAACCAACACCAAGAACGATAGTTTAGGTACACGTGCCGACGTCGCAATCAGAAGATGAAGAGGTACATAATGTATATGAGGATTTGAGCGGATAATTCAGTATGGAAAGGGTGATGAAAATCTGATAATCTTGTGGGACTGGAATGCGGTTGCGGGGGAAGGAGAAGAAGAAAGGGTTACTGGAGAGTGTGATCTTGATACTAGGGAGAGGAGAAAGACTAATTGAATCCTGCAATGAAATTCAGATGGTAATAGCAAACTCTCTCTTCAAGAATCATAATAGGAGGAGGTATACTTGGAAAAGACTCGTGAAGATTCCAGCTGGATTAAATCATGATCAGACAGAGGTTTCTAAATCAGGTATTGGATTGTAAGGCGTACGCAGGAGCAGATACAGAATCTCACCATAATTTAATAATGAAGTTTAAGAGAATCGTACGGAAGAATCAGTGGATATTGAAGTATTGTGGAATGATGATACGCGTTTGAATTTCGCTAATGTTTAGGATGATGCTATAACGAACATCACAGTAGGCAGTTCAGTTGAAGAATAGTGGACATCTGTAAAAATGGCAATCACAGATGTTGGACAGTCAGACCTAGATTCAAGGAAGGTAACTTCGAAGAAACCTTGAGTGAAAGGTGAAATACTTCAATTGATCGACGAAAGGAGAAAGTACAAAAATATTCAGGGAAAGACAGCAATCAAGATAGATAAATCACTCAGGGATGAAATAAATAGGAAGTGTAGAGCAGCCAAGACGAAATGGCTGAAGGGAAAATGCTAAGAAATCTAAAAAGAAATTGTTGTTGGAAGGACTGAATCAGCAAATAAAAAAGGCAAAACAATCTTCGTTGAAATGAAAAGCAAGGGAGGTAATATTAAGATTGTCTTGGGAACTCCAGTGTTAAATGCAGGAAATGAGTGGATAGGTGGCAAGAGTACACTGAAAACCTGTATGAAGGGGAGGACTTGTCTAACGACTACTTGATAGAAAAAAGCTGGAGTCCATAAGGAAGACAACGGTATCCAGCATAAGAGTCAGAATTTAAAAAAGCTTCAGAAGATTTGAGGTCAAATGAAACAGAAGGGATAGATAATATTCCATCGGAATTCGTAAAATCATTGGAAGAAGTGATAACCAAACAAATATTCATGTTGACGTGTATAATCTATAAGACTGGTGACGTACCTTCAGACTTTCAGAAAAATATCGCCCACACAATTCCCAAGATAGCAAGGGCAGCGCGAAACTGTCGTACAATAAGTTTAACATCTCAAGCATCCAACCTGCTGACAAGAGTGATATAGAGAAGAATGGAAAAGAAAGTTGAGGATCTGTTCGCTGACGATCAGTTTGGCATTAGGAAAGGTAAAGGTACCCGAGATCAGTTCTGACACTGAACTTGATAATGGAATCCAACCGAAGAATAGTTAAGATACGCTAATGGGATTTGTCGATCTAGAAAAAGCGTTCGACAAGGTGAAATGGTGCAAGACGTTCGAAACTCTGAGAAAAATTAAGATAGATGGAGAGAGGAGTGATCTATAATGTGTACAAGAACCAAAAGGGAACAATAAGATTGGAAGACCAAGAACGAGGTGTCCCATTACAAAAGTTTGTAAGAAGAGAGCAGTCTTTCGTCCCTACTGTTCGAAGAAGCAATGACAGAAATAAAAGAAAGGTTCAAGACTGGGACTGGAACTCACAGTGAAAGGTATCAACGGTAAGATTTTTTGATGACATTGCTATCCTGGGGGAAAGCGAAGAAGAACTACGGGATCTTTTGTACGGAATGAACAGTCTAATGAATTCAGAATATAGATTGAAAGTTAACCGGTAAAGAGAAAATAATAAATAGCACAAATGATAATAGCGAGAACCTTAACATCAAAATTAGTGGTCACGATGTAAATGAAGTTAAGAAATTCTGCTACCTTGGAATCAAAATAAACCATGACGCACGAAACGAGGAAGACATAAAAAGCAGACCAGCAAAGGCAAGAAGTCTACAAGTATGACACGTTGGCCTTAATTTGAGGAAGAAATTTTTCTGAGAATGTATGTTTAGAGCACAGCGTTGATGGTAGTGAATCACGGACAGTGGAAAAAACGGAGCAGAAGAGAATCAATGCATTTGAGATGTGATGCTACAGAAGATTGTTGAAAATTAGGTGAACTGATAACATAAGGAATCGGCGAGGAAGGGGTGTATGGAAAACACTGACAAGGTGAAGGGACAGAATGACATGACATGGCAGCTAGCACTAAATGTGGAAAAATGTAAGTTGATGTGGGTAAGTAGGAAGAACAAACCTGTAATGTTCGGATACAGAATTAGTAACGTCCTGCGTGACGCAGACAAGTCGCTTAAATATCTGGGCGTAACGTTGCAAAGCGATATGAGAGGGAAAGAGCGTGTGAGAAATGTGGGCCGGCCGTTGTGACCGAGCTGTTCTAGGCGCTTCAGTCCGGAACCGCGCTGCTACTGCGGTCGCAGGTTCGAATTCTGCCTCGGGCATGGATGTGTATGATGTCCTTAGGTTATTTAACTTTAAGTTTCTAAGTCCAGGGGACTGATGATCTCAGATGTTAAGTCCCATAGTACTCAGAGCCATGTGAACCATTTGAGAATTGTGGTAGAGAAGGCGAATGGTCGACTTCGGTTTATTGAGAGAACTTGAGGAAAGAGTGGTTCATCTGTAAAGCAGTCCGCATATAGGACGCTGATGCGACATATTCTTAAGTACTACTCGAGTGTTTGGGATTCGTACCAGGGTCGAATTGAAGGAAGATATCGAAGCAATTCAGAGACGGGCTATTAGATCTGTTACCGGTAGATTTGAACAACACGTGAGTGTTGCGGAGATGCTTCGGGAACTCAAATGGGAATTCCTGGAAGGAAGGCGACGTTCTTTTCGAGAAACACTCTTGAGAAAATTTAGAGATCCGGCATTTGAGGCTGACTCCAGAACGATTCAACTGCCGCCAACATACATTATGCGTAAGGACTATGAAGATATGAGAAATTAGAGGTCATACAGAGGTATATAGACAGTCGTTTTTCCTTCGCTCTGTTTGCGAGTGGAACAGGAAAGGAAATGATTAATAGTGGTACAGGGTACCCTCCGCCATGCACCGTATGTTGGCTTGGGGAGTATCTATGTAGATGTGATAAGACGTCACAGAAAAACCTCCATAGTACTAGAGGGGACTGTCGAGGGTAAAAGCTGTAGAGAAAGACACAGACTGAAATACATCCAGCAAATAACTGAGGACGCAGGATGCAGCTGATACTATGAAATGAAGTGGTTGAAGCGGAGCTTTAGAAGATTCGAAACATGATGGATTTGTTACTTTGCTGACATCCAAGGCCTAGTCCATATTCGAAGTCACTGAGCTCTCCCGATCGACCCATTCTGCTATTACAACTTCTGCAGTAACAGTACCATACCATCCCGCTTCCCATTTTATTGGCGGGTCCGCTTCACGTGATATATAGTGACTGACTCATCATTACATAGGACGGGCAAATACTTTTGATTAGATGGTATATTTGGATGCGGCAACTGTTGCCCGCAGATTCCGAAGCCCCGTGCACTGCTCGCGAGCGAGTCGGCTGCAGCACGGCGTGTTAGTACAAGTCGTCCTTGACGATCTCTCGGGGAAACAGACGGAGTCTGTCCAGTGGAGCCCCAGCTGTGCCGCATAAAACGCATCGGTAGCCTGCGCGCAGCTACACAGCTCTTCTTTTGTAGATCGAACACTTATATTGTAACACAGTAACCACTTAGCAATTAAAATGCGATACAGCCTTTAATGGAGAAACATGGGTGAAAAATATCACTTCACTGTCTAGGAGATCTCTTCTGGAAATTTACGTTCAGTACTGTGTAGAATCCTCTAAAGCAAATCAAATTCTTATTTCCTCTCCTTTCGACAATGATTACAGCATGGACAACTTTTGGTACTGATGACGCAGTCAACTGCGACTATGATTACTTTGTATTCTTTGTTTTCAGTTATTACGGAAAGTATTTACTTGGATTTTACGAGTATCGTTCGCATGACTGACGAAATATTTTCTTGACCGCCGACAACATGCCAGCGGTTATTCAAAAGAAATTTTCGGAATATGTTGATATAAGGAACTCGGTTTGTTACAGTGCAGTTACAATTTGGTTGATTTCTCACCTGCCTTTGTCTCTCTTTCTATATTGCATTAAAAATACCCGCACAACAGTGCAGATGTCGGTGGTGCGTGCTGTGTATTTTGTTTGGAAACGAACTTGTTCCATTCAACCCTGAAACTTGCTAATCATATCTTCATTGCTTGCTCTTTTCCGACTTCTACGATCCTATTCATCATCAAACGTAATTCTTCGTCTTATTCAGCCAGAACTGCCTGATCATTTGCAGACTTATCTTTATTCTTTCTCCTCTTGCTACGATTATACCTCTTGCTTGTTCTAATGCTGTCTCTGTTAGTTTCTCAGAATAAATATTGAAAAGCGTTGATAATAAACAACACCTTTGTGTAAAATCTCTTCCAATACCCGTTTCATCTTTTTCCTCATCGTTATGTTTAGTATAACTTGTTGTATTATGTAAAGTTCCTTCATGGGTCTTCTGCCCTTTCTGTCTACGCCAACATATCTCAAGGTCTTAAGAAGAGTGCTCCAGTCAATTCTTTCAAACGCCTGTTCTAAACAGATGTACACGTCCCATTTAACTTCTCAAATTCTGTGTCTTATCATCCTCAAATATCCAATAGCACCTCGTATTCCTTTACGTTTCCTGGATTCGAACTGGTACTCCCCAACGTTTTCCTCAAATTTTATTTTTTTTTATCTTCTGACTAATAGGCCACACACAGTCTTTGTAATGGAGCACATGAAATCAATTGCCCTGTAAAATACAGCATTTCTTAGAGGATAGAGGAGCGAGAGTAAACACAAGGGACGCCGAGGGGCTACTCCGCATGCCACACACATGAAAAGTTGAAGACGTGTTCATAAAGGCAGTGAAACGACCAGCCTCAAGAATTTTACGATTGTGCATTCGTATCATGCAGACAAACACAATTACAGTACAATTAGTCCATTGTGACATTTTCAGAGGACTACTCGTAGAAAACTGCAGTGGCGTAGTAGGTCGGCACATCCACTATCAGTTTTGGATTAGCCGAAACAGAAGTACAGAAAAAACAGGTAAGATCAAATTTCATTTCCCTTATGCGTGCTACCAAAGAAATGCAGTGACATCGCGTTACATTTAGAAGAGAGTTCTGTGTTTAGCGATTAGTAGTAGGTCGACTGCATATATTAAGAGAAAAAGATCGTAGGTACAGGCACATGAACTGCAGATATCTGTAGTGTAGCTGCTTCGGTCTCTATGACCATGCTGATGAGTGCACGCTAATACCTTTGACAATACAGTGTAGCCTGTGCCCGTTTCTGCAGCGCAGATTCAAGTAAATCTCCTTTGTATAGACTTTCTAAATACTCCTTCCACTGTTAAGCTGTTAACAGTGGAAGGAGTATTTAGAAAGTCTGTACAAAGGAGATTTACTTGAGGGAGTACTACAGGAATGGAAGAGGGCATAGATGAAGATGAGAGGGGAGATATGATACCGCAAGAAGAATTTGACCTCTGCAACACATAAGTCGAAACAAGGCCCCGAGAGTAGACTACATTTCCGTTAGAACTACTTAATAGCCTTGGGAGAGCCAGTCCTGACAAAACTCTACCATCTGGTGAGCAAGAAGTATGAAAAAGGCGAAATACCCTCTGATATCAAAAACAATATTATAATTCCAAAGAAATCAGATGCTGACAGATGCGAATATTACCGAACTATTAGTTTAATAAGTAATACTAACAAGTATTCGTTACAGAAGAATGGAAAAACTGGTAGAAGCCAACCTCGAGGGAAATCAGTTTGGATTCAAAAGAAATGTAGGAACGTGCGAGGCAATACTGACCCTACGACTTCTCATAGAAGATAGATTAAGGAAAGGCAAACCCACGTTTATAGCATTGGTAGACTTAGACAAAACTTTTGACAATGATGACTGGAATATTCTCTTTCAAATTCCAAAGGTGGCGGGGGTGAAATATGGGGAGTGTAAGGCTATTTACAAGTTGTACAGAAAACAGACGCCAGATATAAGAATCGAGGGGCATGAAAGAGAAGCAGTGCTTGAGAAGGGAGTGGGACAGGGTTGTAGCCTATCCCTGACATTATTTAATTTTACATTGAGCAAGCAGCAAAGGAAACATAATAAAAATTTGTTGTACGAATTACAATGCAGGGAGAAGATATAAAAATTTTGAGGTTTGCCGATGACATTGTAGTTCTCTCAGACACAGTAAAGGACTTGGAAGAGCAGTTGAACGGAATTGATAGCGTCCTGAAAGGAGGATATATGGTGTACATCAACAGACCAAAATAAGGATAATGGAATGCAGTAGAATTAAATCAGGTGATGATGAGGGAATAAGATTAGGAAACGAGACTCTTAAAATGGTAGATGAGTTTTGCAATTTTGGCAGAAAATAATTCTTGATGGCCGAAGTAAAGAGGTTATAAAATGTAGATTGACAACGGCAAGAAAAGCGTTTCTGAAGAAGAGAAACTTGATAACATCGAGTATACATTTAAGTATCAGGAAGAAATTTCTGAAATTATTTGTATGGAATGGAGCCATATATGGAAGTGAAACGTGGGCGATAAACAGTTTAGACAAGAAGAGAATTGGAGGATTGGAAATGTGGTATTACAGAAGAATGCTGAAGATCAGGTGGGTACATCACGTAACTAATGAGAAAGCACTGAACAGAACTGGGGAGCAAAGAAATGTGTCGCACAACCTGAGTAGAAGAAGGGATCGGTTGGTAGGAGATATTCCGAGATATCAAGGGATCATCAACTTAATACTAAAGGGAAGTGTGGGGGGGGGGGGGGGGGAAGTCATAGAGGGAGACAGGGGATTTATACAGTAAGCAGGTTCAGAAGGATATAGGTCGTAGAAGATACTCGGAGATCAAAAGGCTTGCACAGGATAGAATAACTTGGAGATCTGCATCAAACCAGTCTTCGGACTGAAGACGACAACAACAACAAGAAGTAGCTGTTCGCTGCCCAAAAGCTGCAAGGAATCTGTAGTCAGCCCCTAAACAACGATTAGATTGTCTCAAGCCGAACATCAAGTGGTATTTCTAAAGTAGTTTGCGCACTTTTGCATATACAAACATAATTTGCACACAAATGTCGTACATCAAGTGCCTTCACTTTTCAGGTGAAAAAAAAATTCCTCTGATTAGACAGTGAACCTGCCTCTTTCAGCGACGAGTAAGAGCGGCTGCCGCCATCGATTCAGACAGTGAATACTCCGTATTTATAGTCTTTTTATGGTTTCAGAAGAGTGATACGACATCACTATATTTATTGTTCTGGTGTGCAAAACAAGTATAATCTGCTATACGAAGCTAAACGACATTACGTTATATATAAGTTAATCAAATAAATAAACAGATCAGTAGAAACGAAGCTAATAAACACTTTAGATCGAATAAGACGAGGCAAGATGTGACTTATCCACTGGTGCGCAACCTAGAAATAAGTTTCCATTTATCAATCAGTACTGATGAGCCATACACAATGATTGTGAACAGCATTACTGAAATGAATATAACCTATTTCGCTAAACATTTTTTTTTCATCCTTGAAAATCATTAGGTGCTGGACACAGAAACTAGCTCATTTAGTTACGGGAGCAAATAAACAAGATCTGCACTTCGTACCACAGGAGGCTCACCGCGCTCAGAATCTCAGACTCGATACGACTACGAAAATCGATATAGTCCCTAACGATCGAAAGTCTACACGGATACTACATAGGGAAGTCACGGAGAGGTACCACCCCGGTGAACGTAACATCGCCTTTCACTGTGAACAGCCGTTCGTCGCTACTCGTACCAGACGGTTGGCCGACAGCGGTTACCTCAGCAGCCTTTCGCCATAGCGCAGTTTGCTGTTATTTTTAGCTGACGTCTTTATCTCACGCTTCGATATCCACCATTCTCTGATATATTATCGCTGCCCTTGTCTCCAACGAGCGGGAAGCCCACTTGTAATGTAGTGTGTCGTAGCAAGCCTAGATTTACTTGTGGCGGAGGTCGTGCGGATACTGCAACACATAAAAAATATTAAATCGCTTTATTAAAATTTGAAAAATCTAGAATACTAAACTTGTAAGCAATCCATGTCAATAGAATTGTCACCATATTTTGCTACAGCTAACGTACCTGTAGCTCCAACGACTAGAACCTTTTTCCAAACCCAACATTACCAGATTATTTATACTATATCCTCAGATTCCACAATTAAAGGATTTCAACACGATTCAGCAAACAGATATCGATACGTACTGACATCCACCGCTTCGATGCCACGCATGATTTGGTTACATCCTAACAGTGCCTCGAACAGTTAGCTACTAATGGAATATTGACGACATAATCGTATGAAAGACTTCTTTATACCATCAATAGCTGATACTAAATAACACTTTATTCTGCAGAGGTTAGCTTCGACATAGTGTCATTATCTGGCAGACGTTAGTTCTCGATGGTATAAACCACGTGCCCATAATTACATTGTACTTTAACTGCGAATATAGCACTGCGGAGTGAAGCGTACTTACGTCGCACCAGAAGCAAGTATTATTTAATAGCATTTTTGATATCATAAGAAATGTTTCACACAACAAATCGAAGCAGCAGAGCTTAATTTAAAGAAGATTTTATGAAATTAGAATTCTGTCGGAAACTGCTTTGATGCTGAGTCTGGCTCCTCGCCCATAAGATGTATATTCATAAGGATTTCATTAATACCTTGAAAGTAAAACAAATGTTACGTGCTTAATTTTTTGTTTGTTTGCAGGTGAATTTCTCCAATCCATGAGCATACTGAAATCCCTGCCCTCCAGTTCTGCCAGAGGAACAAAATTGGGCGGCCGATGTGGCCGAGCGGTTCTAGGCGCTTCAGTCCGAAACCGTGCTACTGCTATAGTCGCAGGTTCGAATCCTGCCTCGGGCGTGGATGTGTGTGATGTCCTTAGGTTAGTTAGGTTTAAGTAGTTCTAAGTTCTAGGAGACTGATGACCTCAGATGAAGTCCCATAGTGCACAGAGCCATTTGAACCATTTTGAACAAAAGTGATGAGATACCTCCAAATATCGTGTCGGATCGCCTTTTACCCAGCGTACTGCAGCAACTGGAAATGGTGTGGGCTCAACAAGTCGTTGGAAGTCCCCTGTAGAAATATTGACCCGTGCTGCCTCTATAGCCGTCCATAATTGCGAAAGTGTTGCCGGTGCAGCATTTTGTGCACGAACTACCCTCTCAGTTATATACCATAAATGTTCGATTGGATTCATGTCAGACGCTCTGCATGGCCAAATCATTCGCTCGAATTGTCCAGAATGTTCTTCAAACGAAACACTAACAATTGTGGCCGGTGACATGGCATATTGTCATCCATAAAAATTTTATCGTTGTTTGGGAACATGAAATTCATGAATGGCTGCAAATGGCCTCCAACTAGCCGAACATAATGATTTCCAGTGAATGATCATTACAGTTGATTCAGAGGTCCCCGTCCATTCCATGTAAACACAAGCCACACCATTATGGAGCCAACACCAGCCTGCACAGTGCCTTGTTGACAACTTTATATAATACCACTTGATACGAGGTGCATTCAAGTTCTAAGGCCTCCGATTTTTTTTCTAATTAACTACTCACCCGAAATCGATGAAACTGGCGTTACTTCTCGACGTAATTGCCCTGCACACGTACACTTTTTCACAACGCTGACGCCATGATTCCATGGCAGCGGCGAAGGCTTCTTTAGGAGTCTGTTTTGACCACTGGAAAATCGCTGAGGCAATAGCTGCACGGCTGGTGAACGTGCGGCCACGGAGAGTGTCTTTCATTGTTGGAAAAAGCCAAAAGTCACTACGAGCCAGGTCAGGTGAGTAGGGAGCATGACGAATCACTTCAAAGTTGTTATCACGAAGAAACTGTTGCGTAACGTTAGCTCGATGTGCGGGTGCGTTGTCTTGGTGAAACAGCACACGCGCAGCCCTTCCCGGACGTTTTTGTTGCAGTGCAGGAAGGAATTTGTTCTTCAAAACATTTTCGTAGGATGTACCTGTTACCGTAGTGCCCTTTGAAACGCAATAGGTAAGGATTACGCCCTCGCTGTCCCAGAACATGGACGCCATCATTTTTTCAGCACTGGCGGCTACCCGAAATTTTTTTGGTGGCGGTGAATCTGTGTGCTTCCATTGAGCTGACTGGCGCTTTGTTTCTGGACTGAAAAATGGCATCCACGTTTCATCCATTGTCACAACCGACGAAAAGAAAGTCCCATTCATGCTGTCGTTGCGCGTCAACCTTGCTTAGCAACATGCCACATGAGCAGCCATGTGGTCGTCCGTCAGCATTTGTGGCACCCACCTGGATGACACTTTTCGCATTTTCAGGTCGTCATGCAGGATTGTGTCCACAGAACCCACAGAAATGCCAACTCTGGAGGCGATCTGTTCAACAGTCATTCAGCAGTCCCCCAAAACAATTCTCTCCACTTTCTCGATCATGTTGTCAGAGCGACTTGTGCGAGCCCGAGGTTGTTTTGGTTTGTTGTCACACGATGTTCTGCCTTCATTAAACTGTCGCACCCACGAACGCACTTTCGACACATTCATAACTTCATCATCACATGTCTCCTTCAACTGTCGATGAATTTCAATTGGTTTCACACCACGCAAATTCAGAAAAAGAATGATTGCACGCTGTTCAAGTAAGGAAAACGTCGCCATTTTAAGTATTTAAAACAGTTCTCATTCTCGCCGCTGGCGGTAAAATTCCATCTGCCGAATGGTGCTGCCATCTCTGGGACGTATTGACAATGAACGCGGCCTCATTTTAAAACAATGCGCATGTTTCTATCTCTTTCCAGCCCGGAGAAAAAAAATCGGAGGCCTTAGAACTTGAATGCACCTCGTACAATACAGAGTGATAGTCACATCCCACAGTTCAATTGAGTATAAACATTGATACACACTACTGACTAACAGTTCTATCAGGCCGCAGCCGAATATGGCTAAGACGATGCTGTCGTCGTGGGCGAGACTGGGGTGAGCGGCACTGCTCTGTGAAGTAAGTGAACTTCCGGCAGTGGCAGAGTATGGAAGCTCTTGAGGGTATGTCTACAAAGACGTTTGGCATTTGTTGCTGCATCTGGCAGCAACTGTCTTCAGCTTTTGATAACGTTGGGAGGCACCAGCTCTACCCAGGGACCACACTCTTCGAATGATACCACAGATTAGGTGGAATATCGTGCGGTAATTCGTTTCCTGCAAGAATCATAGGTGACGACGACCCTTTCAGTGTGATCAAACAAGTCTGAATGACGAATAACAAATGGCAGACCATCTCTCTCGAAGACCGACGTATTGCAATTGAAGTGACTGTGGAAAAAGTGAAAATGAGTTGTAGATCCGTTTCCGACATCTTTCAGGGCATTCCGAATATGAGAAAGGTCGCCACCCGTAAAATGAGACTGCTCACACTCATTCAAAAAGCACTCCGAACCGAGGACGTGAAGGAAATGTTGGAGGTCTACCAGGCTAGTATAGATAAATTTTAGCCGCCTGTTCACTACGGATTTATTAAAAAGTCCACCAGACAAAGGAACAAAGCAAGCAATAAAAGTATGTGGATTCACTGCAACCGAAAGAGGGGAAGACCCAACCATTTTCGGGTAAGATGGTGGTGATTGTTTTTTTGGAGCTTCCATAGTGTGGTGATAAAAGATTATGCTCGTAAGAGACAAATCATTATAGGAGCATAATACCGAAATTTTCTGGAGAGGTTAAAGGAGACTGTTTATACCAGACATGAACAGCCATTGGTGACCCTCGGGCGTGAATCACGTATGAGTACTTACTTAAGTTACCGGCCACCTCGTACGTAACGCGACAGCAGCACTCCTAGCGCATAAAGTCAAAACTATAGTGCCCACGATAACGTTAATGGGGTAATGCACCGATGTAAATGATAACCCTTTCCCTACACTCCACATGTTTCGGTAGTACACTTATATCCATCCAGTTTTCAGATATTTATATTTATTTCCGCATAGTGAGCATTGTGTCTTTCCTTACCACGTTTTACAATAGCTGTCTTAAAAACTTCCTTTGCAAAATTCCGTAACACCGTTAGTAAAGAAACAATGTTCACTACACGTAAATAAATGTAAACATCTGATGGTGGAATGCCAGGAATCTTGAAATGTCACCATGGTAAAATAAACACCTACGAAAGCAACTGGTTGCAGACATTTCATAAATCCATAGGTATTATAAAAATGTATGAACGTGTGCGTACGTGCTTGTGTGTGTGTGTGTGTGTGTGTGTGTGTGTGTGTGTGTGTGTGTGTGTGTGTGTGTGTGTGCGTGTGTGTGTTTTCCACATCTCCTCCTCCCACTAGATGGACTTCAACCAAACTTAGTAAACACATACCTTACTGTATGGCAAAAATCGCTGTGGGAATAAGACAAAGATGCATGAAAAACTGCCACATCGTGCATGACGTTTAAATTTATTATTTCTTCGCAGACAGTATAAACACTGACATACGTAAAAAATGCACTATCATGCATGACATTTTAATACATATATTCCTCACTACTACCTACAGTCGAGTCAGTTTAAGAAAATCAGTGATACGTGGCAGTGATTTTGACAAGTTTTAACTACGAAGCGCAAACAGCTGCAGTCGAAAAAAGTAGCGATCTATATGCTATGAAGAGCCTTTGCGATGGAGACGTTTACAAAACCGCTTTATAAGCTCATGAAATAGATGCAACCAAGTGTACAGAAACTGTTCGGGATAGTGTACTTCTTACAACTGTACATTATGGGTATTTCTTTGTTCGAATGGTTCATAATTTGAAAGGTGAGTACATGAAACTGATTTTTTTATATATATTACACTACGAACACATTTCGTTTTTTGTTTTCATTTCAAATTTGTGAGTATTTGTGTACGTTCTGCATCTCCTACCATACCTCTGTACCGATTTGAACCAAACTTGGTACACATATCCCTTACTGTCTGGCAACACGTGCTGCTGGGGTAAGAACCACCAGTCTACCATAGTTCAGGAGACATGACGTCATAAACAATGATTGCATAAGAAACTGCCACATTGTGTATGAGGATTACATTTATTAGTTATTTGCAGCCAACTCTATTCGTAACACACTTTGAAGACAGTATTCGCATATGACGCTGAATGTACGTGCACAAATATAGCATTTACTATACATAGTTCAATAAATATGACGTCGTAAACACTGAGATGCGCCGAAAAATGCCCCTTCATACATGAAGTTTTAATACGCACATCAAAAAATGTTTTGCATCACCCCAGTTCCCAGAACTCCTGAAGATAGATATTGACTGTCGATATTGTATCACATATACAGTCTCTTTGACTGGTCAGAGATGTCACTAAACCCGCCCAAAGATGTAAACAACCACGCATGAGCAGCGCCTATTAGACGAAGGGGATCCGATAGTCGATCAGTTCCCGTCATTCCACCAGGAAGGAGGTACACGGCTCGTGTTGTCTGTAGTTCAAGCATGCCTATATTTTTTTTGGTCAATACTGCGGTTCGATCACGTCCGCATTGTTACTTTGTGCCAGGAAGGGCTCTCAACAAGGGAAGTGTCCAGGCATCTCCAGGTGAACCAAACTGACGTTGTTCGGACATGGAGTAGATACAGAGAGACAGGAACTGTCGATGACTTGCCTCGCTCAGGCTACTACTGCAGTGGATGACCGCTACCTACGGATTATGGCTCGGAGGAACCCTGACAGCAGCGCCACCATGTTGAATAATGCTTTTCGTGCAGCCAAAAGACGTCGTGTTACGACTCAAACTGTGCGCAATAGGTTGCATGTTGCGCCACGTCACGTCCGATGTCCATGGCGAGGTCCATCTTTGCAACCACGACACCATACAGCGCGGTACAGATGGGCCCAACAACAAGCGTATTGGACCGCTCACGATTGGCATCACGTTCTCTTAACTGATGAGTGTCGCATATGCCTTAAACCAGACTGTCAGAGACGTGTTTGGAGGCAATGCGGTCAGACTGAACGCCTTAGACACACTGTCCAGCGAGTGCAGCAAGGTGAAGGTTTCCTGCTGTTTTGGGGTGGCATTATGTTGAGCCGACGTACGCCGCTGGTGGTAATGGAAGGCGCAATAACGGCTGTACGATACGTAGTAGCAGTAGTAGTAGTAGCTTTATTCATCCGTAGATCTCTTTTTACAAGGATATAGGACATCTCAAAGTATTTGCAAGTTTAGACGAATTTAAAATCAGACTTCTAGTTAAAGATAATCATTAGATTTTCTCCTGGTATAGAATACTCTTTTTACAAATAACTTACTAAATAATGTAATGGCACACTATTCACTCATATCTCACTATCAATCACTGTACACACTATACACACATTGTTTCGTAACGCTTCTCTGGGCCATTTTCTGTACCGCAACTTCCCATTTGCTATAGTGAAAAACTGAGTCAGTATCCCTCTATAGTGAGTGTGATGTTGAACTCAGAAAGAAGAAGAGGTGTTAGTATTGTGCTATGCGTAACTTGGGGGAAAGTATTTATAGAAAAGGAAAAAAGAAGGAAAAAAACGTAGTGTGAAGGTGTTATGTGGAATGTTGGGTGTTTTATAACCATTATTAATATTTATTTTTATAATATTTTTTTTTACCAAACCCTACTCTGTTTTATCTAAGTAATCATTCAATGTATAATATGTATAGCATAACAGGTACTTTTTTGCTGCCTTTTAAAATGAGTGTATTTTTGTTATTTCTTTAATCTCATTTGGTAATTTATTGTACAGTTTTATTCCTTGGTAGAAAAAACTGTTTTGAGTTTTATGTTTATTTTTTCTTGGTAAATATAAATTGAGTCTAGCTCTTGTTCCATTGTCATGGACAGAGCTATTTGTGCAAAAATTACCAATTTTATTTTTGATGTATACAGCTGACTGGTAATTGTATTCGCATGAAGCAGTTAAAATCACCAGTGTTTTGAACAGATCTTTACAATGATCTCAACTACTATTTTTGGTTATTATTCTTATGACTCTTTTCTGGAGTTTGAAAATTGTGTTCATATTTCGTGCATTTGTTCCCCAAAAAAGAATGCCATAGCTGAGAACAGAGTGTACATATGAATAGTATGTAACCAAAAGACAGTGCATGTTAACACACTGGTGACATACTGTTCGCAGCTACCTTTGTGCGTTCACACCACTTCAACTGAGAATCAATATCCATTCCTAGGAATTTTGCATTTGTTACACAGTCTATAGAGGTGCCATCCACATTTAATTTAACATTGCCATTTTCCATCTTCAAACTGAAATTCATGGCATTAGTTTTCTTTACGTTCAGTGTCACTTTATTGCTTATTGACCAGTCATAAAGTTTCATTTTCCTTCTCTGCAAGGAGTTCTCTTGTTTTCTTAGTGACTTTAATATTGCTGTCATCGGCAAAGAGAATTTTTTCACCATGAGTAACACTACTCGGAAAGTCATTGATGTATATCAGGAATAGCATTGGCCCTAATATGCCACGTTGTGGAACCCCATATTAATGTATTTTGGTTCTGATAAGTGTTTTACTAAATGTTTAGATCTATTTGAAGTATGTGTTATGGTGATGGGCGCTGATGACCCTGCTGTTTAGCGCCCGTAAACCTCGAACACGCACACACGTGTTATGTCTACTCTTTGTACGCTATATGTTAGGTATAATCGAAACCAGTCATTAGCTACTCCTCTTATTCCTAATGCTTCTAATTTATTTAACTGAATCTTGCGGTCGACTGTATCAAAGGCCTTAGAAAGACCCAAAAATATACCTGTGACACACTCATCTTTGTCAAGATCAACAAGTACAATTTTTGTGAATTCTACTATGGCTGACTCTGTATTTTTGTCACTTTGGAAGCCAAACTGTGATTCCCTGATGAGATTGTACTTATTCAGGTGCTTCATTAATCTTTCGTAATTGCTTCTATTATTTTTGTGGATGGTGACAGCAGGGAAATGGACCGGTAATTTCCAAGTCTTCTGTATTACCTTTCTTAAGCAAAGATACTACACTTGTCTGTTGCCGGCCGCGGTGGTCTCGCGGTTCTAGGCGCGCAGTCCGGAACCGTGTGACTGCTACGGTCGCAGGTTCGAATCCTGCCTCGGGCATGGATGTGTGTGATGTCCTTAGGTTAGTTAGGTTTAAGTAGTTCTAAGTTCTAGGGGACTGATGACCACAGCTGTTAAGTCCCATAGTGCTCAGAGCCATTTGAACCATTTGAACCACTTGTCTGTTTTAAGTGCTCTGGAAATGTCTCTGATATGAAGAATTCATTTATTATATCTGTTAGGGGGCCTTGTATGATTCTCTATGCATTGTTTCAGTACACGCGTTGATGCTTCATCTAAGCCTACTGACTTTTTGTTTTTTAGGTTTTGAACAGTTATATTGACTTCATTCTCTGTGGTTGGAAGTAGCATCATTGTATTTAGTGCAACATTATTTACCGATGTTATATTTGTTTTGGTGAATGTTTGCTGTAACTTCTCTGCGGTACATGGAAAATGCTCATTTACATAGTCTGCTAAGTGTTGTGGATCATTTATTACCTTATCCCCCTCCCTTACCAGTAGGTTATTCTGCATTTGTTTTCCTCTCCCCGTTTCCTTTTTTATAACATCCCAGACTGCTCTGCTTTTATTCTCTGCGTTATATATTATTTTGTCATTAAATGACTTTTTTGCAGCAGTCAGCAACTTCCTACAGATCTTCTTGTATCTATGATAGAAATTTAAGGATTCTGGATCATTGCAGCTCTTTTTTATGTAACTGAGGTGTTTAAGTGTTTGGGAGGACTTCTTAATACCTGCTATTATCCATCGGTTTTTGTGAGATGTTGATACAGACTTGCATACTTTTGGAAATTCCTTTTCAAAGTTCAATTTAAATAATATGGAGAGTTTAGAGAATTTCATATTCACATTGGTTTCCTTATACACTTCATCCCAGCTTTGTTTTGCTAGTTTTTCCGAAAAATGTTATATTTTGATTTCTGATAGATGTCGTTCGAAGGCTTGTAGTTTAGGGAACGATTCGATGCCTGATTTTACTGTTGTTATTTGACAGAGATGGTCTGATAGTCCGAGATCTTTTACAACTACATCACATTTTCCCCTGTCCATATTTGTGGCCACATGGTCAATTACTGATGCACTCATTGTAGCAATCGTTGTTGCACTATTGACCAATAGGGACATGTCAAAACTTTGAAGGATATTTATGACGGTGCTGCTGGATTCATTTATGATATTAGTGTTGATGCTAATGTCCCCACGCAGAATTATGTTGACCTTTGTACTTTAGACTATATCTAGTACTTGTATTAATTTACTGAAAAAAGTGTCCACATTACCACTGGAAGATCTATACACACACAAAATGATTAATCTCTTGGTGATATCAAGCCCTGCTAATTCAATAGCTGATATTTCAAAGTGTTTGTCTTCACTTACTGTAGTGAGGTCTTGTCTTGATTTGAACTGTGTTCCTTTTCTGATATAAATGCATGATCCTCCGCCCCTTGAAGCAGTTCTGCAGTAAGAGTTTCTCCTCTCATACAATGATAATGTTGGATTTCTATCTCTCACCGACAGCTGGCAGTGGGGTGCTCAGTAACACAAACTACTGTACAGTTCAAAGATTGGAGCTTAACTTCTAATAGTTGTATTTTATTTCTTATTAATTGCATGTTTTGATGGAGGATTGTTAAGTCTATGAAATGCACAATGGTTTGATTTTCTTTGTGGCATCTGATATGTGTGATATTTGAAGTGTTAAAATCTGTCTTGTGAGTGATTGTTTCAGTATTTTTTAAACTGCTGGAGATCCTCTTTAGGCACGGGAATCTGTTATCTGGATTTATCCTAAAAAACAACTACTTTTCCTACTGATGACAACGGGTATTTGATCATGTGTGCCCCGAGATCCGTCCCCTATACGTTCATGAATCAGCTGTACCAATCTTCCCTTCCAAATCTTGTTTAGGTGTAGGCCATGCCTGGTGAAACCCCATCTGTTGATAGTCCCGACAGGCACCAGAGGAACACGAGCAAATGCCATCCTCTGACCGATAGTGCAACCATATCGGCAGCATTTTGGCGAGGCATTCGTCTTCATGGACGACAATTCGCGCCCCCATTGTGCACATTTTGTGAATGACTTATTTCAGGATAACGACTAGAGTGGCCAACATGTTCTCCAGACATGAACCCTATCGAATATGCCTAGGATAGGTTGAAAAGGGCTGTTTATGGACGACTCTAAGGGGTCTACTCCGAATCGCCGTTGAGGAGTGGGACAATCTGGACCAACAGTGCCTTAATGAACTTGTGGATAGTATGCCACGACGAATACAGGCATGCATCAACGCAAGAGGACCGGTATGTACAGCAATCTGAACCACCATCTCTGAAGGTCTGGCTGTATGGTGGTACAACATGCAATGTGTGGTGTTCATGAGCAATAAAATAGGCGGAAATGATGTTTATGTTGATCTGTACTCCAATTTTCTGTACAGGTTCCGGAACTCTCGGAACCGAGGCGATGCACAACTTTTTTTGATGTGTGTATATTTATTCTTCACTAATAACACACGCGTACCGTCGAGTCAGCTTAACGGAATCCCGACACGTTGCACGCTTTGGACAGCTTTCAACTGCGAAGCAAAAACGGCTGTAGACGAATACAGTCGCCATCTACAGAATTACGAAGAGGCGTTGCCACAGAGGCGTTTACAAAATAGCGTTGTAGACACGCGAAGAAGCGCCGCCCAGTGTACAGAAACAGTCCGGGATACCACACTACAAACACAGTTCATTTTTTTGTTTTCGTATCTAATAGAAAATTGGTAAAATGAGTACCCGGTATGATGCCGGGTTTTCAGCTAGTTTATTATAAACTGCCTCGATTTTTCAGTGTTTTTGCAGGTAATTTGCAGTGTTCTAACACGTCGCTCTCTCTACTACAAATTTCTTTCGCGTGCCAGATTGAAATCAATGTCGGGAGCATTCAGGCCCGCGGACCGCTGACTGCCCGCACATGGTTTAGACGAAGCGTCTCAGAAAGTTTTCCAAGGGGTATTGTTTCCTCAACAACGTCCCATCTCATTCTGCACCGAAGAGTCACACACGCTTCGTCTTTGCACTATAAAATTTTGCCTAAACTCCCCGTTTTCTCCTGACAAATGCACCCTATGACTTCTTCCTGTTTTCGCGGATGAAGAAACCACTGTGCGGCAGAATTTTCCAGAATTATGACGAAGTGACATTCGAGGTGGAACATTTCCTCAACAGCTAAAATTAGATTTCTACAATCAGGGTCACCGAGAAAAGATCCCTTGTTGAAAAATATATGCCGCATTGAAGAGCGGATATGAAGATAGGGACTAACACCAAGCTTCAAAGCTTCATCGTCACAGCTTGGTATTTTTGGGTTGACAGTTACAACAGTCGTATTGGCCTATTCCAACTCTTTGAATGTTTGTGAATTTGATTCCCTGCCCAGGACGCGCACATGGATTTTTCAAGAGATGTGATATTCTGTATAACTCTCCCTTGCCTTGCCGCAGTGGTAACACCGGTTCCCGTCAGATCACCGAAGCGCTGTCTGGCTGGGCTAGCACTTGGATGGATGACCATCCGGTCTGCCGAGAGCTGTTGGCAAGCGGGCTGCACTCAGCCCTTGTGAGGCAAACTGAGAAGCTACTTGATTGAGAGTAGCGGCTCCGCTCTCAGAAACTGACATACGACCGGGAGAGTGGTGTGCTGACCACATGCCCCATCATAACCGCATCCAGTGACGTCCATGAGCTGAGGACGACACAGAGACCGGTCGGTACCGTTGGGCCTTCGTGGCAAGTTAGGGAGGAGTTTAACTGCCTATAAATATCTCAGCAACTAGTGAAAACGAGAATTTATAGGAGACTCTGCTGGATCGCGTGAAAAACACATAGTAAATAGAAAACAAATGCTGTGCATCATCTAATACAAACATTTAAGTAAAAACAAACGTAGATTTAATTACAGATGAGGTCGATATCTTCCTACTTTTGGAAGACAATTTTCTAGCAAGTCGTTTAGGTGGATGGTTTACATAACCTTTATTTAATCGACACTGAACTGTAGATAGAATGCTGGACTGATTCGTTGAATTTCAGTTAAAGCGATAGTAATTCAATGTATATTTACGCACCTTCCGAGGCAAGGTCAAGTTGAGTCAGAAGTATCAATGTGACACTTCACAGATACAACATTCCATGAATGGTAGACAACACACATCCAAGCTGACTAGCTGGATATAACGTGAAATTCCATCTATGCCAAGCATTAATCATTAAATAAATGGATTAGATTCATTTCGTAATCTCCTCTGCACCCAGCCCCAGTCTCCGCGCCACGTTCTCTCTTCGTCACGCTCATCCAACAAGCAGTCTGAAGCGGACGTACTATTTCGGCGCTGTCTGTCCGTCAGAACCAGAAAAAAGGATGACGGAAGTGCGTCATGTATGATTTCACGACTCCAGGAGGCGAGTCGCCTACGCCGAGCTTGAATCAGCGGAAAATGATGTTCCGGGGAGCTCTACGTGTCGCGAGCATTTTCCCGTAGATGAATTAGAATGTCTCACCTCGAAATTTATTTCAAGACCCTAGAGATCTTTGTCACCGTTTTTCGCTCTTTCCATATTCCTTCTGTTGCCTGTACGGCCTTCCCCCTTTCTCTCTCTCTCTCTCTCTCTCTCTCTCTCTCTCTGTCTCTGTCTCTCTCTCTCTCTCACACACACATACACACCCGCACACACACTCAGAGAGATAAATTCTATCCTTCCTTTTTTACTTATCCAGTTTCCGTCACCCCCCCCCCCCCCCCCCCCCCCCCGGGAATGCTCCCGTTGAATTAAATTTATTTTAAGACAAATGTCTAGAAAGTAAATCCGATACTGCCAGCGAAGCGAACAGAGCTGCCCATAGAAACGTGGAAGAATACGCCTATGCAGGCAAAGAGTAATCGTATGCTTGTGCAATTTCACGCACTCTCAGCGCGGTAGGAGAGTAGTAGGGGCTTTAGGACAGCGCTGTGCAAATGTGGGGTATAGGACATGCCAGCAGGTCTGCTAGTAAATACTCTTTTTAGTGGACATCCACAACTGTTGCTAAAGTTTTTCATGATGAATAAATCCACTCCAGTTGTACTTGACAAATTCTTTACTTAGGTAAAATCATACACACGACCTGGGTTTCAAAATGTAAATTCTACCCTCAGGCGCTCGTACGCTATCAAACGTCTGAAGATGGAATTTTAATCCTGAAATCCGGTTCGTATGCACGATTTTACCTACATAAGGGATTTGTCAAGTATAGCTGGAGCGGATTTGATAATCATGAAAAATTACTAGTAAATGTCGAGGTTTGCTATATAACTAAACCTAAAAGTAGCCAATTTATCGAAGGTGGCTCCAACGTGCAGAACAAGACTTTTAGTACTACTATGCCGGCCTACACATACAAATTTACTTTTACATGCCTTAAGTGCGAAAGTCTCACAGGAAAACAAATAAAAAATACCAAATAAAGAAAAGAACTAAATTCCTTTCGTTTTCTACTGTGGACTACAAATATTTCACTAAGTACTCAAGTCGGAAGCTCATAACCAGTGTTCATGAATGTCCTCCAGGTGCCTCTGTAAATATACAATGGTTCTATCGTGGATAGTCACACCCTTTTACAAACTCACAGACGGTGTCAAATGGTTTCGCAGACACTCATGACACGCTAATGGAGCATCTATGAATGAGGAATATCCGCTCCGACAGCTAGCTGTTTTAGGTGGCCCTTCATATTACATTCCAAAGACTCATAATCGTTGGAGTATGCAGGCCTCGAACTGAACTACCCCTACTAATCCATCTGTTACGGTATATATCATCCAGCGTAAGTCGAACAATGAGACTGAAATGTACTGGAGAGTCATTGAGTATAAACGTCTTGGTTCCTCATATGCTCAAGCGAATTTCGAAGAGTATTCTGAATGTAGTCGTTGTAGACAGCACCCGTCAGACATGCTGATTTAGGTCAAAGGGGAGCGAGGGTGGTGACGTGCGGAAACGCATACCAAGCAGTCACCTACTGTTCGAGGCGACACATTTCGTTACTGCTCGTGGCTAGTCTCAGTTGTACCCACGCACAAATATTGGACTTCGGATTTCGCTATTGTAATTTGTGCAACAGATCATCCGCAAAAGCTCTCTCGTGATCAGTGATGAGTGAATGATGCAAAACCGAGCGAGGTGGTACAGTGGTTAGACACTGGACTCGCATTCGGGAGGACGACGGTTCAATCCCGCGTCCGGCCATCCTGATTTAGGTTTTCCGTGATTTCCCTAAATCACTCCAGGCAAATGCCGGGATGGTTCCTTTGAAAGGGCACGGCCGACTTCCTTCCCCATCCTTCCCTAAATCGATGACACCGATGACCTCGCTGTCAGGTCTCTTTCCACAAAACAACCCAACCCAATGATGCAAATACATTGAAGATGAACTGAGTACATTAACTGCTGCTACGGCGACTTGTAGTGTGATGATAAATTATTCTTCTTCGACAGCTTCCAGCATGGATTCTTCCTGGTCAGACGCACGTGCGAACCTAGGACTACCGCGATCCACCATTTGTGATGCTACGGATCCTGTCTCAGCAATGAGACGATAAAGTCAAAAAGTTTGGCATTGCCAGATGGGAGACCCCAAGGATTCAGACTCCAAACCAGAAAAGTTATCTTTCTTCGCGTACGGTGGAACCTTTTCTTCGTGATGTGTGTCTGTCGTCTCTGAAGCAAATCTATCCATTGCAGGTGGCCGTGATGAGTGCGTGTAGATTTTAGCATCATGTTTGTGTTGTTGATGGCGATAACAGAGAGAGATAGAGAAAGAGAGAAAGAATAGATGAAACTTGGTGCAGGCACATAGCCCACTCGTCCGAAAACCACCAAGGTGACGGGTTCTTATCCGAAGCACAGGCCCTCACTCCACGAGACATTGCGGAGAGGATCGGAACTTCACACGGTGCACTATCGCAGAGCCTGCCAGTCAGGAACTGCAGTCCACCAACACGCCTCCCCTCGCCGGGCAAACACCGGTGATTTATTTTTTCTTCACCAGCAGAATCGAACAACACGGGTCGAACGCCAGCATACAAGCATGCATTAGTAACTCCGGCTACGTATTTGACTAACGCAATGATACATCGTAAAAAAGGCTGAATGGCTCAGCTGCCATCTGTCTCCAAACGCATTTTGACATAGCTATGTATCGTCGGGTGCATTACCTTTCGCGTATCTCCATACAGAATTCAAATCTGCCAGTTCACGAAATGAATATCCTGTTTCGATTAACAGAGGTTATCACGTAACTCTGACTACGCATGTGAAACGCTGAAGACTAACCTCAAATGCACATAATTGTCAAAGACAAACCTGCCTCCAAAACAAAATACAAATATCGAAGATACAATGAATTCGTCAGCAGTATGAGTTAACGCCGATCATTTCACTGTGCTATCTAACAAAATGAATTTAGCCATAAATAAAATCAAATGTGATAGTTTACGAAATTAACTATCGGATTTCAACTCGAAACACATTCAACATAAGCTTTCGTCTGCAATTCAGAAACGAAGGATTTTCGAATGAACTTTTAAGTGAATATTTCTTCTTGTTTTGGCGTGAGGAATCTGTTCCTAACTTTTACAAAAATTGTTTTTGATGTTTCCTGTACATTCCGCAAGCCCTCTCTGCAGTGGATGAAGGAGGTTATTTCGTACTGGAATTAGTCAGTCTGTTCTTCTGACGATTGAAAGAGAGTACTAGTAGAAACTAATTTGTGTGTCCCTCCATACGCACCCTAGTAAAATTTTGAAATTTGTGGTAAGTTCCTATGGGACCAAACTGCTGTGGTCATCGCTCCCTAGGCTTACACAGTACTTAATCTAACTTAAACTAGCTTACGCTAAGAACACCCATCCATGAGGGAGGACTTGAACCTCCGACGGGGCCAGCCGCGTGAACCGTGGCAAGGCGCCCAAGACCACGCGGCTACCCCACGCGGCTGCACCTTAGTCTCTCATATACATTTCTAATACGAAGTGTAGAATGGACCTAACTAATCGCCCGACACCCTGATTGTACTGCTAGTTTTTTAAACTTTCGCTAAAAGAGTGTCGTCTTTCTTCCGAAGCACCGAGCGAGGTGGTGGCGTGGTTAGACACTGGACTCGCTTTCGGAAGGACGACAGTTCAAAGTCGCGTCTGGCCATCTAAATTTAGATTTTCTGTGATTTCCCTAAACCGCTCCAAACAAACGTCGGGAAAGTTCCTTTGAAAGGGCACGACTGACTTGCGTTACCATCCTTGACAAAATCCGATCTTGTGCTCCGTCTCTAATAACCTCAATGTCGGCGGTACGTTAAACCCAGTCTTTCTTCTTCCTTCCTTCTTCCAAAGATTTTCATGTAAGATTCTTGACCATAAGATTCTTGCAGCGTTTGAATCAGCCAGTAAAAACTACAGCTCCCTTGTGGATGCACTAAAAATTTCAAGAATTCTTCCAAGCAAATGAAGTCATCCATGGACCTCGATACCAAGCATTTAATAAATTCTTCTCACTTGTAGTGAGTGCGGATAATGGACATCACACACCCCTGTGTCTCCTTGATTTACGTGCAAGGTACGTCGTAGTTCTCACCCACCGTAGCCAGGCCAGCGGGTGAGGCACGCCTACCAGAGACAAGAATCAGAAATGGTTCAAATGGCTCTGAGCACTATGGGACTTAACATCTGAGGTCATCAGTCCCATAGACTTAGAACTACTTGAAGCTAACTAACTTAAGGACATCACACACATGTATGCCCGAGGCAGGATTCGAACCTGCTGCCGTAGCAGCAGCGCGGTTCCGGACTGAAGCGCCTAGAACCGCTCGGTCACAGAGGCCGGCTAGACGAGAATCGCCCACGGAAAAAGGACCGCTACACAACGGGGTTTCTGTGGCCCCGGACGACAAATTGAATGCCTGGAGATTTATTACTAAGAACGAGAAAGACTTTTCAGAGTTCAGAGGAAGGATTCACCAGTAAGTTTCTGAGGGAACCTCTTAAGGTCGCCGACTCCGACCGCTTCACACCACCAGAAAGGTCAATTTCTCACTGTTGCTTATATGTGCTGGACTTCACCTGAAACTGCTAGTATTAAACCGGTTAATCCTACAAACAGTACTACAAAATTTGAAAATTGGCTTAGAGTAGTTGGCAGAAATGAAGGGAAAGAAAGAGACATCAAGGACGAAGTAACAAAGCGAGGAAATTGTAAGGATTTCAGAGTATTTCAGTGAAACGATTCTCGATGTCATAAAGGGAAGACCTAGGGCATTAAATAAAGATTTTGCAAACTTCCGTCCGCCTCTTTACTGAGTGACCAGCGCGAGTGACTTACATTCGTAGGACCCGGGTTCGATTACCAGTTGTGCCAGGAATTTTTTTTTTCCTTGTGGGAAGTCTGGAACGGGCTGCACCCAGCTTCGTGATGCCGATTGAAGAGCTACTAGAGTGAGTAGTAACGGCTCCAGGTCACGAAAATTGACAGCAGCCGAGGGAGCGATGTGCTGACCTCAAGCCCCTACGTACCGTGGTGAGTGACGCCATTGGCAGAGGACGACACTGCAGTCGGAAGGTACCAGCGTGCCCATCAGGGCTTGTGAATGGAGTTTAATTTTTAGTATAAACTTCTGCATTGGAGCACTGTCGCGGAGGGATGATGTGCATGGTGAAAACAAGGTTTTCTACACTTCCGCACTGGAGCAATGCAAAAAAGAAGAGTTAAGCTGTAACGTCTCGTCGACGACGAGGTCATTAACGGCGGAGCAGTGGCTCGAAATTTGGAAGGCTGGGGCTGCTAATCGGTAGTGCCTTTTCAAAGGAACCATCCTGTTCCCCTTCCCTTTCGTCTTCACTTTCTCCATAAACTCTGTAGGGAAATTGCGAAAATTCTAACTCTGGATGCTCGGATGAGGATTTGAACTGCCATCCTCCCGAACTCCTAGTCAAGTGTCTTTAGTCTCATTACGTAGTAGCTATATGCCCTTGCTTCGCAACGGAGGTTAAGGGACGGTTCTTGCATGCCGTCGCCTTTTAGGTTGCCGTATCTCAATCGGTAAAAACGAAACCATTATAGAATCACTTTGTCAATAAATTAGTTTTTCCTAGTCAAGAAGTCAGAAATAAATAAAACCTATAGAAAGAAGCAAAGCAATTTTGTTAAATTTTTAATATACAGAACGAAATCAGTTTATCCATTTATCCGAGTCAAGGAAGTTCAATCATAATTTGTATTCATGCAAAAACGATAGTGGCGCACAACTCTTGTCACTGACGTAAACTTCCGAAAACCGTTCTCTCACCGAGGTAAAAATACTAATAGAGACATCTATTGTTTCTTTGATATACTAGTTAGTTTATTAGTTACATATTCCATTGATCAATCTCACGGTAACCGCTATGATGTGGAACGTGTCAACTGTATGCGTAATGCAGGTATAAATCAAGGTCCATTTTTTTAAGCTTAAAATATTTTTATTACCTACCCCATTCCCTTAAATGGCACAAAATGCATATATTATATCTATAGATTTATTTATTCCTAGTCAAGAATTCATCTATGACGTAGAAGGAGATATGATATCAGTTTATTTTTGAAACTATTACTGCTGTGTGTCAGACATTTTATTTTATCTGGTAATTTATCGAAAAGTTTTACAGCAGCATATTTTACCCCTTTCTGTGCCAAACATAGGTTAAGTAGACGATAGCGTAAATCTTTCTTTCTTCTGGTTTTATAATCATGACTGTCACTGTTGTCTTTAAACTGGTTCATGTTGTTGGGAATAAATTTCATTACTGAGTAAATGTACTGTGGGTCTGTTGTAAGAATTCCTTACCTTTTAAACAGATGTCTACAAGATGTGCGACTATGAGCCACTTTCTTTTGAGAAGTGAATACGTTTTGCCAAAGTGTTGAGTTACCCCAAAATATTATTCCGTATGACATCAGAGAGTGAAAGTATGCAAAGTATGTTAGCTTACTAATTTCTGTATCCTCAAAATTGGCAGTTATTCTGATTGCAAAAGTTGCTGAACCTAGTAGCTTTAGGAGATCCAAAATATGAATTTCCCAGTTAAGATTCTCATCTATATGTACGCTCAGAAACTTAGTATGCTCTACAATGGCTACCTATTTCTGTTGATGTGTTATATTTATTGAAGGAACTGTGCTCCTTGCAGTAGAAAAGTGGATGTACTGTGTTTTTTCAAAGTTCAGAGCAAGTTCATTCGCAGAAAACCAATAAATAACCTTTTCAAAGACATTGTTTGTATCATTTTCTATTGGAGTTTCTTTTACTGGATTAATAATGATGCTTTTATCATCATCAAACAGAGTCAGTTTAGCTTCTTGTTTCAGATAAGAAGGAAGGCCATTCACATATATCAAGAAAAGAAGGGGACCCATGATCAAAACCTGTGGAACACCTAATGTAATTTCACCCCAGTTAGATGAAGTGGTAAACTTCCGTAAATCACTTAAACCATATAAAGAAACTTTTTGCTTCCTGTTCTATAGATATGACAAAAACCACTCATAAGCTGTTCCATTTATACCATAGAATCGTAATTTCTGTAACGTAATGTCATGGCTCACACTATCAAATGCTTTGGATAAGACACAGAAAATTCCTATTGGCGACATTTTACTATTTAAGGGCTGTATTATGTGGGCAGTGAAATTGTATATTGCTGTCTCAGTGAAACAGCATTTTTGAAATCCGAACTGTGACTTACAAAGTGTCCCATTACTGTTGAGATGGCTAACCGCTCTTGAGTACATTACTTTCTCAACAATTGCTGTGAGCAAGGATACGGGCCGGTAATTATTAATCCCCTTTTTTTGTAGAGAGGCTTGACAATGGCATATTTTAACCTGTCTAGGAAAATACCTTGAGTCAGTGATGCATTACATATGTGACTCAGAACATCAGCTATAACTGCTCCACATTGTTTTAATATCTTGTTAGAGATGTCATCTACTCCAGCAGAACATTTATTTTTCAAAGATTTAATGATTTTCCTTATTTCACAAAAGGTTGTTAGGTGAAAATTAATCTAAGATTCCTCAAAACAGACTCTTCCAAGTACTGCTTGACTTTTCTTTTGAACTATTCTCACTAATTCTTTTCATCTAGCTTTAAGAAATAATTGTTAAATACATTAGCTACTTGTGTGCTGTTGGTTAAGATGGTCTCATTCTCTTTAATAGTAATACTACCTACCCCAATAATTACTTTTCCTGTCTCCCTTCTAACAACATTCCATATTGATTTGATTTCAACGCCTGAGCTGTTGACTTCATCTCTGACATATATATTTCTTGATTTTTTTTACAACTTTTCTCAGTATGTTACAATAATTTTTATAGAGTAAAATGACTTTTGGGTCTTTACTAATTCTTGCTGTCTCATGCAGTTTTCTTTTTCTTACTGAAGACACTTTAATACCTGTAGTAATCCAAGTTTTCTTTGAAAACTGTTTGGTGTTACATTTACTGATTTTTTTTTGGGCAACAGTGTTCAAAAAGAAATATAAATTTGTCAAGAAATATGTTGCATTTATCATTAGCATTTGGCCTATTATATACACCTCCCCAATTAACATTTCTTAAAATTTGTCTGAAGTGCTCTACAGATACGAGATTGAGCAACTGTACACATTTACTTAACGGTTTCTGAATTTTACACCCTGCTAGGTTTTGTACGTTAATCAATTGCACGTCATGGTCTGATAATCCATTTATCACAGGGAAAGCATGTGTTAGTTTTACATCCTCTTGCTGTACAAATACATTATCTATTACAGTGCTATTGTCTTGAGTTGCATGTGAAGGGAAATTGATCACGGATCCTAAGTTATATGTCATTAATAACACTTCCAGTTCACTTTTCCTATCAGAATTGCTTAGAAAGATTACATTGAAATAATCACAGATTAATAACCTCCTCTTTTTGTCTGACAGACAGCATAATAGGGAGTCAAACATTTTTTATAAATAGCTGACAATCTCCTAATGGAGACCTGTACACTGTAGCTAATATCGATACATTATCTAACTATAGTTTACACGTGCAAACTGCAAAGTGCTGATCGATACAAAGTTTGCTTACATCTACAGTTGTTTCATTTGTACCCTTGTTTTGTGTAAATGGCAACTCCTCCTCTGTCCATGCTAGATCTGCAAGTGTAAGATGCTAAATTATGTTAATCTGTACTGGCACTTCCTATCTCCCATTTGTATATGTTCAGACAGACAAAGTATATCAATCTCATTCTTATTCTTGAGATAATCTAAACACACTAATAGCTCATCTACTTAATTTTTTATTCCCGTAACATTTTGATGAAGTAAGTTGATACCACCCTTAGCTTTATCCCCTATTTACTGCACATGAAGCTTCTTTCCTTCTATTTTACTTGATAGCTGTCTGTCTGTACTTTCGCTTTAACCTAAAAAACCTGTCTCCATGGTTCCATTAACCACAAGGATCATCCCTTGTGTGAATGTGCTCCGAGCTGTCGCTATTGATAAACTACTGATATAGAAGGTGTGATTCAGAAGTTTAAAGATTGATTCATTTCTGTGTAGGGGAGCCCGCGCGGTCCGGTTCCGGAGGGTGGGGTAAGTAGTGGGGGGTCTCAGGGAACGAACTGACGCTGCGGCAGTTGCCTCTGGAACCCTGAAGAGTGCACATCGCTTGCGGAGTGAGTGCGTGTCGTTGACCTCGGTCGAAAATGGAGCAGCGTTATGCGATTAAGTTTTGTGTGTGAACAAAACCGCCATGGAGACTCTTGGTATGATTCAAGAGGCCTTTACGAAGAAGCCATGTCCCTTGCAAGGGTTTTCATGTGGCACAAACGTTTCAAAGATGGCCGCGGGAATGTTGAAGACGATGACAGCTCTGGGAGGCCATCATCAAGCCGAGCGGATCAAAATGTGGAGAGAATGCGGGAACTTTTAAACAGTGACCGTCGTCTTAGTACTAGATTAATTGCCAATGAACTGGGACTCAGTCAGAGCATGGCGTGGAGGATTGTGATGGAGAATTTGATGACGCAAAAAGTGTGTGCCAAACTGGTGCCAAAAGTTTTGTCGGTGGATCAGAAGAAACGGCGCATGACTTTTTGCCAGGAAATTCTCCGACGGTTGAATGTTGATCCGAACCTTCTGGAGAAAGTGGTTAATGGTGAGTAGACCTGGGTCTACAAATACGATCCTGATTCGAAGCGTCAAAGCTCGGGATGGCACACTGCTTCCTCGCCGAAGCCCAAGGAAGTTCGCGTGAACAAGTCGTGTGTGAAGTGCATGCTGATTGTTTTTTTTTTATGGTAAAGGAGTGATTCACAAAGAGTTTGTTGCTCGTGGACAGACTGTCACAGGTGACTTTTACGCTGGAGTACTCTGCCACTTGAGGAATCGAGCTCGCCGTGTACGCCCGGCGATCAAGGGCGCCTGGATTCTCCACCACGACAACGCGCCCGCTCACACGTCGCCCGCGCGCCGCCGCCGAAGTTTTGCTAAAGTTCAACGTGACAACACTGCCGCAGCCACCCTACAGCCCCGATTTGGCTCCAAGTGACTTTTTCCTTTTCCCCCAAATCAAGACGGGCCTAAAAGGGAAGTAATAGTGCACCAGTGGCATTAAAAAATAATTTTTAACGCAACTAGTGTGCTATTTCTTCACATCGGCATTCTTCGGAAGCAGCTGCTGAAAATGATGAACCACAATATAAATGACAAGATTGGTCTTTGTTGTGGGTTGAGACGCGTGAGGGGAAATGTTGACGTAATCGGCGCTCGGCGCTGCAACAGAAACTGTAACTTTAGCTTCGTCATTCGATTCAGCACTACAACTATGAGGTCACTGACGTTGTCGGAAATGACAAAATGGGGAAGTCGACTTGAATCCGATATGTGACGAAACCAAGCGACTGACCCATCGGACACCTTTTATTGTGCCACTTACGCGCAGTTACCATTACTAGCAAAGTGGATATCGCCAAGCGTGAACGTGCATCGTTTTCCTTTCAATTCTGGCTCTACGGAGGATAGGCACGCTACTAGCCTTTTGATGTATGGAATATCTAATAAATAATCAGTACTTAAATATACAGCTCTAAAACTGGCAGTATACTTATAACCTGCAGCCGATGTTTTTATAGGCAGGCACGTCATCTACTACATCTACATCTACATCTACATTTATACTCCGCAAGCCACCCAACGGTATGTGGCGGAGGGCACTTTACGTGCCACTGTCATTACCTCCCTTTCCTGTTCCAGTCGCGTATGGTTCGCGGGAAGAACGACTGTCTGAAAGCCTCCGTGCGCTCTCGAATCTCTCTAACTTTACATTCGTGATCTCCTCGGGAGGTATAAGTAGGGGGAAGCAATATATTCGATACCTCATCCAGAAACGCACCCTCTCGAATCCTGGCGAGCAAGCTACACCGCGATGCAGAGCGCCTCTCTTGCAGAGTCTGCCACTTGAGTTTATTAAACATCTCCGTAACGCTATCACGGTTACCAAATAACCCTGTGACGAAACGCGCCGCTCTTCTTTGGATCTACTCTATCTCCTCCGTCAAACCGATCTGGTACGTCGATAACTTTCCCGTCGATATATCGATATAGTGATACTTTTTTCAATATGTCGAGGGTTTTTAATGATTTTTTAAAATATCGATGTATAGGATTCTCTATATTTTTAAAAATATCAACAGTCGTACTTCAAGCTTATCTGGCCGGTTATGTGATTCGTCAGACTGTCACTTTACTGGTCGAGCACATGGCTGAAAATTGCCACATCCGACTCCAACTACTCAGTTTCGCAGTGGAATAATGAGCCTTCACATCCTGCACCGAAGCTTTCGAGTCTTAACACATTCGAGGCTCGCCTCAGACACACTGAATGCAGTAGCTGTACTGCTATTTTTAGCACTTTTTCGAAAATCGTTGCCTCGTAACTATGAATTCAATAAATGTGTGTAATGCTTCATCTGAAATGATGAAGGTTGGTTTATTTAATGGCAAAAATCTAATAATGAAATATTAAACTTAGCAGACATGCCAACTGAATCAAGTCTTTATTCGGAAGAAAAATTTGTACACATCGTTCTTAAACATAATATGCCTGAGTGTGGTATGCTGTGAACCTATCAGGCATACAAAGAGCACGTTTAGAACGATTCAGGCACACAAAGAGCTACATCACAATACGGAGACTACTGAGATGTTTCCTTTCCTCACGTTATTCCCTTCTGGCTCTTATTAGCATAAGAACACGCTTTGTAGACATGTGTTGGCTGTTGTTTATTAATATGTTTTTTTATTAACGGAAATATTTTACAAATGTTCATTCAGGCGTCACAATATTTCAAACTTATTTTCTATTATTTATTACTCACCTGAACATTCAGCCACACAGAAATTTAGATCAATATCAAACTAATGAACTTCACCTCCTGAATTGGGAACTCGGATTTCTTCTGCCAATGTATTGAAGACATCGCTATCATCGAAATTCCCAATGCCAAGGCTATGCAGAACGCGAGCACTGGCCGAACAAAAATGCAGGTAGCAGACGAAATTCATTGCCCCTGCAGAGTGCGGCCTAGAATTTTCATAGAAGTTATGTTATGTGGGCTACATGTCATAGGAGAAATCTCTCACTAGGAACACATACTTGATGGGAGACACTATTTTCTAGGCATCTTTACGTGCTCAGTGTGCGCTCAGAACTGAAAAGAGCGACGTAACGCGATCGATGAGCATACTACAGACTGCCCAACACATCCGTTGAAAGCTCCATCGGATGTTCACTGCTGTTTCCATTCTCCGCCCGATTGGATCTTACTTTCCAAACAGCCCTCGTTTTCATGTACGGGGTGTTTCAAAGTCTTTGCCACAAACGTCGAGGAGTGACAGATCACGCCATAGGCAATGACTTTTGTCAGAGACAAAGTGTGTACTGAGACTTCCTAGTGATGTTAAGCGTCCTTTAGTATTCGCCGGCCCTGGAACGGTGAGATTTCACCGAACTAGGAAGGTCTTCTAATCAGGTGTGCAACCTACTACCTACCCCAGTAATTTGATTGAGCGATTTTCAGCGAAAAACCGGAAGACTGAGCGTATCTAAGCGGAGAAAGATATTTCAGAAGCGAATCGGGCGCTTCATTTTGTTCGATCTACCGCCTTTCGCTTGAAACAGGCTACTGGATGACAGGCAACACCCATTTCATACGAACACTGCAGACCGCCTACGCCTCGCCGTCTGTCAGGGGCATAACGATCCATGAAGATAGTATCGCCAGGAAGCCTCAGCGCAGGTTTTGTCTCGAATGAAAGTTATTCCCTGTGATGTGAGCGGACACTCTGAAACATCCCATTTTTTCTCGAGGAAATAAATACTGAATTTCTGAAGTGCTTGGACAGCACTTTTCCCTTTCTTTCCATTTTCAGCAATGTGGAGACTTCACCACACAACTTTTATCAAGTACAGCCACTAAAAATTTTGGTTTGCTCATTAATAAATTCTGGTATCATTGCTAGTTCTTTAATTCTGTTACTGTATTTTACTTTCAACGCTCTCTCAAGACCTCACTTCCACAATTCACTTGTCAAACAGAACAGCAGGCGGCACTCACGACACACACGGTTTTTGGCCGACGTCTAAACAAGAATGACTACTCGTGACAGGTGAGGTTTCATACAGGAATAATACGTCACTTGCCTGGAGTAGTCGATTGAGGGAAGAAAGTAGCTAGTGAAAAGGGCTCTCCGTTGATGTAGGCATGGCTCAGTAGCTAAGGCAACGATAATGCGCAAATCACCTATGTTGTCCCAGGACGAACAGTCCTTGGATTAAGTAATTCGTTATTTGGACTTACTTTCCATATGTCTTTTATTGTACCTAGTTTGTTACGTTGTATTTTCAAGTTAACGTTTTTTTTCTTCTCATACTTTGTACTGCCTCGCAACTTTACCGCTAGATATTAGACGGAGTTCACTGCGTCCATTGGCGTTACCCCAGTGCGATATTCAAATGCTACTGAACTGTTTTTCTTTTAACGAAGCGTATTACCTTGTGTTTGGTCACATCTAGGATTAATTGCGATTCATTGTACCAAGGGAATAAACCATATTGATTTTCGTATATTTAGTAACAACTTCAACAAAAATTTTGACTTCGTTGAGCACGCTTTGCCGGTTTTCGGTGAGCTATAAATAGTACCCAAAGAAACAGGTATTGTTGTATAAAGTTAACATAAGTAACTATTTTGTATCCTACGATTTTTGTTAATAGAATGATGCAGTACAATTCGTTTAATTTGATCTCACACTGCAATATGAGTATAAAACAGCGCTTATCGACACTGTTTGGTTTCAATTTATACAGCTTTCCAGTTATTTTATGGAAAGTACTTTCTGAACATTCTCGTGTGCTAAATACAGCACTTTGTTCTTCGACAGGCATTAAATGCCAATAAATAGCGCACACAACAACAAAAAGGAGAATAACATAGTTGCTTCTGTATTTCGGGAGATGCTAAACTTGCACTTATTAACTAAGTAGTGAAATATTTAGCCTTTTGAACATAATCACTAGCATATAAATTTATTTCGTTATCTTGAATCGTTTCGAAAGAATGGGTTTCTCCACTGTTCATGCGACACCGCGTATTTTGAGACAAGAGCTACGCTTCCTGTGGGCGTATCCGACGTTATCTCTGCTTCTGATGGGCTTTCACCGTCCTTTACAACGTACTACATTCCACCACGTGAACATTCTTCGGAACAATCACTTCTTAAACCAATATTGGCCAATATCTCATGTCATCACATTACAGCGTGCCACAACGTGAAAGGCTCCTCAAAAATTTAGAGACTCAGGATGTGCCGCGCTAGGAATGCTCGTAACGTTGGAGACGCCCAGCAAGCGCTGAACATGACCAATAGGCCAGTATTTTCAGACTCCTATGTCGAGCATGTCGTGTTTCTTGCGGCTGCGTCAAGTCAGCCGTCGAAAACTTGTTCAAATAAGTCGCGCCAGACCTGGGAATATGAAAACCGCCTTTTCATAAAGTCATCCTCTCAAGTGCATCGACATCTTACATCGCGGAACATAACAGCGGTAGAGAGTACGGCATGTCGGTGTTTCAGGAGTGATTTTACATACGGTAAAAGATCACAGAACAGAGAGTTCTGAAGTACAAAAATCATAGAAACATATCCCTTAGACTCAACAGTTTCTGAGATACACCTATTTGTAACTCATGATTTTGAATGAGTGAAAAGTGTGACGGGAAGGTGGTGGGAGAAACAGAAAGGTTTGTACCCATCGCTGTCCAGGGCGTCTCCAGACACGTCATCGGCCTGGAATCTCATTGACTGGAAGAGAATTGTCTCCATTGATGACTACCGCCTCGAATTGAGCCCCGACGACTAGTGAAGACGTGTCTGGAAACACCTCACTATCGCCTGCCATATGACCCGACAAACAGGAGAGATGGTCTGGCGTGTCATTTCTTTTCATAGCAGGACCGCTTTGGTTGTCATCCGCGGCAACCTTACAGGTCAGCAGTATGTCGACGATATTCTACGCCCCTTCATGGTAGGCCCTTCATGGTAGGCAATCCTGAGTTTACGTTTCAGCAAGATAGTGTCAGTCCTCACACGCCGAAGATTTCTATTGCTTGTCTTCCTGTTCGGCAAACCGTACCTTGGCCAGCAAGGTCATCGTATTTCTCCCAAATTGAGAATGTTTGGAGCATTATGGATAGGGCCCTCCAACCACCTCGGGATTTTGATCATCTAACGAGTCAATTGGACAGAATTTGGCGCAGTATCCCACAGGAGGACATCCAACAACTCTTTCAATCAATGTCAATCCAAATAACTGATTGCATAAGGGCCAGAGGTGGACTAACGGTTTACTGACTTGCTCAGTTTTGGAGATCTTTCTCTTGAATAAATCATCCAATCTTTCTGCAACTGTAATCGTTTGTTTGTCTGTTCATGCACAACACATCTACCGATCTCCGTCCCATTCGGATCAGTCCTTTGTGGTGCGGTTTTTTCTTGGTCTTAGAATGTATTTTGCCGTACTCATCCACACATTAAATAAGAGTGCCATCTAAACTGGAGTTTTGAAACATAATACGTGGCCGTGGCACGTTTCTGAGCGAAGAAGCCGCCAGTTTTACCTCCCAAACGAGCAACGCGAGCAGTGAACCTGTTTCCAAAGTTCTTGACTTCAACAATGCTACGCAGCAACTAACTTACTAAAACATCATAGACGTAGTATGCAGAATTAACAATCGAAAAAATTTGTCGCTGAAGAGAAATCATTAACACCTGTCCAGCGCTGTAAGCGGCGCGTTGTCGGCTAGGTGCAGTGCGTGCAGCTGTGGCATACAGGTGAGGGTTCTGAACGCAGTGGTGGCAATGACAGCTGTTCGCATGCGCCCTGGTGGCAGTGGTGGGGGTGAGGATGGCAGTGAAGCATCCTTCTGCGCCACCCTTTGTCCCAGGAGGCCCCAGTTTATATGAAAATCTGAACGAAAGACTAGTCCGCTACCCACTGCGTCACATCAACAGTGCAACTAATTGCTCTATAAACTTATACCATCATTGTCGCGACAATTGACGCTAATGTCTCTATGGATGTGCATTGTAAGTGAACGACAGCGGGTTTCGGCAAAAAAAAAAAAAAAGTAATGAAGAAACGTGCCACGAAGTGGACGCTCGACGAAGTTGTGTACTTAATGAGTTCGTACGAGGGAAGACCAACATTATGGAACGTGCAGATACTATGTCGCATATTTAAAAAATGCAACTCCTGAAAGGCAACAGAACAGCAGCCAGAACGAATAAGTTTTCTAGAAAGTACTCAGAGTTCAAAGGAGACGCCACAGGAAGAGTATTGGTTTGGGCTCTGACCAGAAATGTTAGACTCAAGAGGTATCACATGAGCTCATGTGTCGAGACGTGAGGCATGGCAGTGCGTTGACGGTGGCCATATATGGTCGGTCACGAGGCCTCCCTGGTCTGTACCCTGAAGCGCCAACGTGGAAGGGGCGGCGCGGAAGGGGCGGATGTGGAGTACCCTATGGCAGAGTTCAGTGCGTACACTGATCCAGGAGGGACGTCTGCGCAGGATAGACCCTGGGACATGGACTTGTATTCGCTCTGGCTCTGTTCGCGCTAATACTTAGCTGCGTACCTCCCACCATGGGATTTTACAATCAGGTGTAGTGTACCTTCATTCAGATCATTATACAATTCTTGCTCAGATGAGCAATTAAAGATTGCAGTTATTCAAGTCTTGACTTGTTCGATTATTTCTTATTTCCTGATCGAACTCCACAACTCTTTTAAACTTCCAGTTAGCCGTCTCCATGTTAGCTGACCGGACAGAATTTCTCCAGTCTCCAACGTCAATGAGCATCTAGACCGCTAGCTGGACGTGACAACTGGACTACAGGAGCTGAGACAGAAACCAAAGTTTGCTTGGTGAAACAGCTACAGTTTGTAACACCTCCACAGAAGAAATTTTCTAGAATATCCACAATTCAAGGAATCAGGCAAAGTAGTTTTATACGTAGATTGATTAACATAGAGAAATAAGTGAAGCTCTGTTTGAAATCAGTCATTTCGGAACTCGGAAAATTGCCATTTAACTTCAAGTAATACAACTGTATCTATAATTTTATACGACGTTCTATTTATTGATTATATTGTCCAAATGGTTCAAATGGCTCTGAGCACTATGGGACTTAACATCTGAGGTCATCAGTCCCCTAGAACTTAGAAATACTTAAACCTAACTAACCTAAGGACATCACACGCATCCAAGCCCGAGGCAGGATTCGAACATGCGACCGTAGCGGTCGCGTGGTTCCAGACTGAAGCGCCTAGAACCGCTCGGCCACACCGGCCGGCGATTATATTGTTATACTGAGTGTTGAAGAACAGAACTTCAGGAATTCACGAGTTGTTCCTTAAGTCAATACAAGTAAAAATGTTGAAATAAATGTATGTCCGCAAATACTTCTTTTATCAGATATCCTCCCTATTTGGCTTTTGAACGTCTATGGGTATCTGGATGGAATTGGTGTACTGTTATTTTAATTGTTACTTCACCAAACACTAAAGAGTACGAATATACCTCAGCTGATGCTAAAGATATTAGTGTCACAAGCTATGTTTCTTGATCTCCATCGCAGTCATTCTCGTAAAACTTCCTTCACAAGCTGTGCAATAAGATTCTTGTGTGCTCCGAAATTAACCCGCCGCCAGACACATTCTCTTATCCAACACGAACAAGGTCGTTTACGTGTTTTCTTTGCCACTAAAAGTATTAAAAGTGCAGATGCAGCGCGATGCTCTTTCATCTCAACCTCTTCTTTCACACACGGAACTACGACAGAAAAATCTCGGAAAGTGATCTATCATCTCACACAGAGAGTCTCACGCTGCTGTGTGAAAACGCTCTCGCAAGACTCTCAGACATAGAAAGTACTCGAAGCGAACTATCACGCAATAACTATCAGCGAAAATTCGGCCCTAGCGTTAACAATTTAGCGTTTGTCTGTGACCAAAAAACTCTCATTTGTATCCCATGCCTAAGGTTAAATGGATTTGAATCAGCCTCAAGATGGTGACTCTGAGGACAATGCACAGAATAACTGAGGTTAGGAAGTGTAATTAGATTTGTTAAACATTTATCATTTTATGTCATGTTTAATAGTGTGCAAGGATTAGCCATTTGTAAATAATAAGGTTGACTAGTAAACCTGTGGCTTTTCAAGGCCTACGCATTAACGAATTTCAGTTTACGTCATGTACTGTGGCGATGGCGTATTTAATATACATATGCGATGTTCGCCGTACATACTCGTAGCTCATCACTGATCGAGTAAAGAAGGAGATTGTTAAGAAAATCAAAGTTCCAAAGTATTTTTCGATAATTGTTGGTTCTAAGCTGGACTTACGGCCCCGTGGAGCAATTATCTCTCGGGATTTGGTATAAAGCGTGGCATCCGTCTGTCAGTAGCACGCCCGAGGCTGACAATATGCCTGCAGAATGCAGGCCACTGGCAATTGTCCTGCTGAAGACTGGGCTGCTCTCGTGGGCCGACTTTATGGCGAGATGCCACCGCCTGCGCTCACAAGCAAAGTGGTCATGCTATTGTATGAGACTGGATGCTTTCCTGGAGGAGCCTGCGGCTGTTTCTTTGACCTCTGCCGCCCTGGCCACGTCTCCCTGCCGTCCTTGCCGACACAGAAAAATATCTAGTGCCACAACTCTTACTGCTTGTGGCAAATAAACTCTGTTATTGCCTGTCATACCTACAATTACTAGTCTTGATGGTTCACTACGTAGCTGAGATGGCTGCTATGCCATTGCAGGGGCTACATAATTAACAAGGGTGAAATACGGCGTGCTCAGAGGGTCGCTACCTTTCGCTACCTCTCACTGGCAGAAATATTTTTCACTTAGGAAGCGTCACACACAGATTACAGTATTGTGACACAGAAAAGGGAAAAAATTAAATTTCATAACAAGCAGGGAGTGCTTTGTCAATCATCTGATTCTACTAATAGCTAAATATCATACAACCCAGATACATAAGCAAGGAGATCAATCCACCCATCACTTTCACACTTATCCCCTTAACACACGGGCTGTAGGCCACGTAGGAATCTGCAATGAATTAATTCATGGACCTTCTGCCCACAGTACGTATTTTTAACAGACTTCTTTGTTGACAGTCAAAATTATCCTGGGAACACAAAGGCTTCCAGCAAGGCAACACTCACTCACTTATTGAGGTCAGTGTTATAATCATTCCAGTACAATATGACATATTACGTTTACAAAAGTGCTGAACCGTTTTGACAGTGATCTCCCTGAAGAATCCAAATCAGTACAAAATTTGTCCTTGACTGAAGGTCCTTTCATACCAGATACTTTACACAGAGGCACTATCGTAACTTCATTCACCTCACATTCACACACATACAAATATCTTACAATAAACTAACGAAGAATAGGTTGACAAACAGTGCAAAGAATAGTGAATATTACACGTGGACATCATCTGTCACTGTGTCATATCTGAGAAGGAAAGCCGGCCGGTGTGGCCGAGCGGTTCTAGGCGGTACAGTCTGGAACCACGCGACCGCTACGGTCGCAGGTTCGAATCCTGCCTCGGGCATAGATGTATGTGATGTCCTTAGGTTGGTTAGGTTTAAGTAGTTCCAAGTTCTAGGGGACTGATGACCTCAGAAGTTAAGTCCCATAGTGCTCAGAGCCATTTGAACCGTTTCTTTTTTTTTTTTTTTTTTTGAGAAGGAAACCATAGACGCGACAGGTAAACAACAAGATTTACATAAGAGACACCATGGTTACATCCTAATTAATACGGACTATTCAAAAAATTGACACTCGTCGATCGCTGTCACATCAGTGTCCTAGGCATACAACTAAATGTTACAGGCACACTAGATTTTCGTCACTCATTCACATGATACACGACACTTTTTTCGTATTTCACTTACATCCAGCTGTCTTAGAAAGCTGCGCCTGGGTGTGGTGTCGAAAGCAGAGTGCAGATCTCACAGGCAGAGGCAGGATTATCTGCGGTTGTACCACTAAGTGTGATTCATTCGTAAGGGGATTCCGGATATCCTTCCTTCAGACGTGGGAGTTAGCTCGACTTGACCGTGTGGCTCTCGGTGCAGGCGGAATGGCACATGACGTCAGTAAACAGTGAGGCCGACGATTTGAGAGGTAGCACGGAAGGCTCAGCATAAGCTCTTTGGCAGTGGTACGACAGAGGGTCTGTTATTTCACTATGACGTCACTGGTCTTGACTGGGAGATTGGCATTTCAACAGCCAGATGACAGTGAGAAGGAATGTCTCTTGCAGGAGCAGATAGCCAGTAGGTGGCTGGAATAGTTCTTGAGGTGTCGGGATACTACATACAATTTGATGGATGTATTGATAGTGGTGATTACAGATGGGTAGTTCGCGAACGAACGGGTGCAAAGGAACAGTTCACCAAGATGAACGAAAGGACCGAGGAACGAATTCCAAGGAACGATCGGTTCATAGTTCACTTCGGTCGCGGCGGTCTACTTATAGTTCCCGGGAACGAGGAACGATCGGTTCATAGTTCACTAGTTCACTTCGGTCGCGGCGGTCACTTCGGCAATTCTCGTTCCAGCCTCGGTCGCGTGCTCGTCTCAGTCTCGGTCTCCCTCGGTCGCACTCGTCATTCTTCGCATGACCACCTGTCTCAGTTCCACTGCCGAATGCTCCTAGTTAGTTCAGTATCCAGTTGTTCGTTTAGTTCACTGCGCTTGCCCATTTTACATGTCTTCCAAACTGTTCTTGCACTTGGTTCTGGCTATTCAGCATCCACGTCCGGTAATCAAAAAGAATTTTATAGTTACGTAAATTACATAAAAATTACGTTGTATGTAATAGGTACGTCTTATCAGGTAACAAAAGGGCATATCAGCTCACTTCATTATATCGATGAACAGCAGAAGACATACAAGGCAAGGTTTTTTTTTTTTTTTGTTATTCATATATTTTTTGGTTTCATCGACTTGATTTAGAAACTAACTTTCAATAATTTGCTTAATTTTTAGTGTAAGAAAACTCATATAAAACGATTTTCGTGTATCTTTCATATACAAAACATTACATTTAGATTTAGGAAGGCTCTAATTATTTTTAATCTTGGTTGTTTCCAATTTGCATTACCTGCTAGTTTGGTTTCTTTGAAAAAAAAAAAAGTGGGTTGTGGGTCATTTTGGCTCAGTAGGAAAAGCGGTGCCTCTCCATTTGAAAAGATATAAATTGCCATAAAATCGTATTTACTTATTATCTCAAAAACATTTGTTCAGAAGGAGCTTTCAAACCAAAAACTTTATTACTGCGAACTTAATTATTATTATTATTGCTGCATTAACTTTAATAATGCAACATAAAAACCTAATTTTTACTAAGCGTGTGACGCAAGTATGATGAGAAAACCACATTTTATTTTATGCTTCCATAAAGTCTCTACTTCGCCTACGAACTCAGAGACAACGTGAAGTATACATGGTATAGGGTGTAAACGATTATTGTTTACAACGTAGCATAGCTATGTAGTGGAAGTCGAAATGATGAATTTTATACAAAACACTTGTGGTCTATTAAGTTGGGATCAGCCACCAACACGGCCGGAGTGGCCTTGGGGTTCTAGGCGCTTCAGTCTGGAACCGCGAGACCGCTACAGTCGCAGGTTCGAATCCTGCCTCGGGCATGGATGTCATTAGGTTGGTTAGGTTTAAGTAGTTCTAAGTTCTAGGGGACTGATGACCTCAGAAGTTAAGTCCCATAGTGCTCAGAGCCATTTTTTTTTCAGCCACCAACAGGTTTACAAGACTACATGAGCTATAGCCCATGCGCGACACGTGAGATTTTCATGTTCTCTTCTCCAGCTCTCTACACATCGTCATCGATTGTTTTGCAATTTTTGCTTGCATTAGTATGTTATTTCTTCACTGCCTAATTATTACATGGTTGTCTGTTTGTTGTATCTGCTCGTAACGGGCAACATATCGTCCGTGATTGGCGAGCAGTCTGTACTCGGGACCGGTTTTCCGTGCACCACCCTATATTATTTCCCTGCGATCAGCCACACAACGCTACAGTTAGCTAAACGAAAGGTTCTGCAGAATCACATAAATTACTTCTAAAAGTGTGTAAGAATTCTGTAATGGATAAAAACTCTATAATACAGGGGGGAGGCAAGTGCCCCCTCTTGGTGCTCCCCATCCTTCAGTCACCTGCACTAGTAGCTTTCAGTTTTTCATAAGAACCATATACCAAACACAAATCAACGGTGAACGAGTAAAAATGAACGGTTCCCAAAAGAGAACGTTCAGCAGTGAACTAGTTCCCAAGGATGAACGAGTTTGCCCATCTCTAGTGGTGATCAAAAAGAATATCATTACGGCTGACAGTAAGGTGTTGTTTCCCCCCAGGGAGAAAATTGGATAGTATGGTAATTCTATTCCTAGCACAGATCTGTGTAACAGTCACAGACCTACGTTCCTAGTGTAATGATGTAATACCATGTCTCTCTTCATCTCAGCCTAACTGTTGTTTCTACAGCGTGCCTTTAGTGGAGAAACTGGTCTACATTAGAGCCCTGCCTTGTTGTTGCTCCCCGTTCGCTCTCGTGGTGAAAGGGGTTGACGCGTGTCTCGCCAACCTCACACGTGCCAGTCCATCTCCCACCGTCTTAGCTGTAGATAAAGATCTGCCGGTGAGCCGGTTCGGCACGTGGCTGCAGACGTCCCTCAGTAGCCCGGCCAGGTAGTACGGCGGCTGTCCGCCCTTTACGAGGGCCGCTTGTTGCAGAGGCCTTAGCGTGCCACCGCACCCGCGCCCTGTGGTATGCGAGCCTCTCTGCGCTCGCCTGGAAACCGGTCGCCTGTTGACTTCTCGTATCACCAATCCCCTGGGCGCCGCCTGGACACATCGTGTGCGTGCAGCATGAGGGATCAGTCTCTTACAACTTGTATCCATAACATAGACGATCACATGTCGAATACTGACAAATAAATTCCTTAAGGGAGAATCAAATACATACTTCCATGATTTAAATTATTCCTAGTTTTACACTATAGTATTAAACTGGTGCACAAGTGAAAGATTTACGTCACACAAATAATAATACTACAAGTAAACTGTGACGTGGAAGTAACTGTGTGTGGTGTTAGAGCCCATTAATCGTTTAGTTCTAACTATGCTATCTACTAGCCCAAAATGACTCAGAATGATCCTAGTCTTACATGTCAACAGCCTACCCATCACCACTGAAACATTGTGCCTTCACCATGAATAAAAAATGTAGCTCCTCTGACGATTAAGCATGACAACTTAGCCTAATATGCACAAAATCAACAAAACATACTACACTACTGGCCATTAAAATTGCTACACCTCGAAGATGACGTGCTACAGACGCGAAATTTAACCGACAGGAAGAAGGTGCTGTGATATGCAAATGATTAGCTTCTCAGAGCATTCACACAAGGTTGGCACCGACGGCGACACCTACAACGTGCTGACATGACAAACAGCAGTTGGCGTTGTTGCGATGCCTCGTGTAAGGAGGAGAAATGCGTACCATCACGTTTCCGACTTTGATAAAGGTCGGATTGTAGCCTATCGCGATTCCGGTTTATCGTATCGCGACACTGCTGCTCCCGTTGGTCGAGACCCAATGTCTTTTAGCAGAATATGGAATCAGTGTGTTCAGGAGGGTAATACGGAACGCCGTGCTGGATCCCAACGGCCTCGTATCACTAGCAGTCGAGATGACAGGCATCTTATCCGCATGGCTGTAACGGATCGTGCAGTCACGTCTCGATTCCTGAGTCAACAGATGGGGACGTTTGCAAGACAACAACCATCTGCACGAACAGTTCGACGACGTTTGCAGCAGTATGGACTATCAGCTCGGAGACCTTGGCTGCGGTTACCCTTGATGCTGCATCACAGACAGGAGCGCCTGCGATGGTGTACTCAGTGACGAACCTGGGTGCACGAATGGCAAAACGTCATTTTTTCGGACGAATCCAGGTTCTGTTTACAGCATCATGATGGTCGCATTCGTGTTTGGCTACATCACAGTGAACGCACATTGGAAGCGTGTATTCGTCATCGCCATACTGGCGTATCACCCGGCGTGATGGTATAGGGTGCCATTGGTTACACGTCTCCGTCACCTCTTGTTCGCATTGACGGCACTTTGAACAGTGGCCGCTACATTTGAGATGTGTTACGACCCGTGGCTCTACCCTTCATTCGATCCCTGCGAACCCCTACTTTTCAGCAGGATAATGCACGACCGCATGATGCAGGTCCTGTACGGGCCTTTCTGGATACAGAAAATGTTGGACTGCTGCCCTGGCCAGCACATTCTCCAGATCTCTCACCAATTGAAAACGTATGCTCAATGGTGGCCGAGCAACTGGCTACTCTTGATGAACTGTGGTATCGTGTTGAAGCTGCATGGGCAGCTGTACCTGTACACGCCATCCAAGCTCTGTTTGACTCAATGCCCAGGTGTATCAAGGCCGTTATTATGGCCAGAGGTGGTTGTTCTGGGTACTGATTTCTCAGGATCTATGCACCCAAAGTGCGTGAAAATGTAATCACATGTCAGTTCTAGTATAATATATTTGTCCAATGAATAACCGTTTATCATCCGCATTTCTTCTTGGTGTAGCAATTTTAATGGCCAGCAGTGTACTAGCTGGGATCCCAATTACACAGGTTTCTCCTCTGTTCGCCAACTCATCGTTATGTTCCTTGGGGATGCCTGGATGATTGGCTTAGTCCTTCTGCGAACAAGATAGGGCACAAAAAAAAATTGTAGACACACACGTCATGCTGTCTCGAAGGCTCTGGTCTACATTCTACCCCTACCTCTTATCTTTCAGTGCATAGTTACCGACTAAAGTGGATGTATGTTGTGCGTTGAGTTGACTGTCCTGAAATTACCTCACTGAAGTGTCCATTTGTCTATAAGTTGACGCCGTGCGGGATTAGCCGAGCGGTCTGAGGCGCTGCAGTCATGGACTGTGTGGCTGGTCCCGACGGAGGTTCCAGTCCTCCCTCGGGCACGGGTGTGTGTGTTTGTCCTTAGGATAATTTAGGTTAAGTAGTGTGTAAGGTTAGGGACTGATGACTTTAGCAGTTAAGCCCCATAAGATTTCACACACATATGAACATTCTATAAGTTGACGATTTCCTCATCATAGCTTCCTCCCTTTTTTCTCTAAAACTCACAAAGCTACTTCAACAAAATGCTTCACATTTCTAATTCAATAAGATAAAATACACTGATCCGACATTACATGCATTACGGATTTCATTTGTGCACTACATTAATGCTGCTCCTTCCATGGGAACCAAACTGCCGTATTCCTCCTCTTGGTCGGCCTATTTCTTCGCCCTTCGTTTCGTGGAATCAGAACTAATGGCGCCCTTCACTCAGTGTGTGACAAACGACGTGTATAGCGAGAGAGAGAGAGCGACGGAGCAATCGCCTTGTACACATACTGCGAAGTGTTGGACCTAAACAGTTTGGAATACGGAACGTGGAACAGAGCAACAAATTCCCTCATGTAACACGCAATGTGAGTAGAATGTAACGGTCCAGCTCACTTTCCTGAGTCATCTTTCCAGAAAAGTAACAACAATGACGTCTGATTCTGATTTCTGCGACATGACTGTTTCTTTTCTCTATGCACAATGGACAACCTAGTAAGCCCCAGTTCATAACTACTGTGCTGAATTTAATACACTGGACAAATACGCAATTTATTAATGGCACCTTTACACACGCTCATCCATAATGCTCTAAGAAGAAACCTCAAAAACAAATTTTATGATCCCATACAAGTTTGTTGAACACTAACTTACGCTACAACGTACCTTAAAACTACTCAGTCTACCATAACAGCAAAAAATACAATCTAATACCTTCACTCTCTCTCTATGAAATGTTTTATGGGGCTGACATGTTGGACGCCGATTGACTTCCTAGATTTTAATGTTTCAAGTTCAACAGCATTGTTGGTTGGTTGGTTGATTTGGCGGAGGGGACCAAACAGCGAGATCATCGGTCCCGTCGGATTAGGGCAGTATGGGGAAGGAAGTAGGCCGTGCCCTTTCAAAGGAACCATCCTTGAATTTGCCTGAAGCGATTTAGGTAAATCACGAAAAACCTAAATTAGGATGGCCGGACGCGGGTTTGAACCGTCGTCCTCCCGAATGCGAGTCCAGTGTGCTAACCGCAGCGTCACCTCGATCGGTACCAGCATTGTGGTGGGCAATTCTTTTGACGCGTACTGGTCCACCGTAGACAGTAAAGGATTTGAGACGCAGATGATTCTGTTTGTAGGAGAGACGAAACATTTTAAGCAAAACTTTTTGTCCAATGAAAAATTCTCATTCTGGAGTTTTCCTGTCAGAGCGTTCTTTCCTTGTTATTCCCGCCATCTTTATCTTGCACAATGCATCCACTACTATCTTTTTGTGCTGCTCTCGGGTGCTTGGAGGGAAGTCAACGATTTCTCGTATCAGGCCCTTAGGCTGACGATTTTTGAGTACAGTAACAAGGGGATTCATAATATCTTAATAATCTTTCAGGAAGGAATCCATTATCGTGTGCTGTTTTTCGCAAAAAAGTGCTGTTCATTTTTTCTCTGGGACTAGTAGTTTGCGCGAAGAGAGCGAGAGAACATTAAAAATCTCGCGCGACGTTCGTGCGCTGTAGGTTAGATAGTTTTTGTAGACCAATATGAGGTTGTTTCCCGACATGATAGACAAGTGTCCTGTATCAAATTGTTCGTCTCAACTTCCTCTACACTACTGTCGAGCTTTATAAGCAATGGTAGTGTCTGAATACTATTGATAATAAATAACAACGTAAATTCAATGTGTTTTATTGGGAAACCATTCGGAACAGGACATATGTCCACATGACATTTTTCATTCATGATCACTAATACTATCACCCCTAAAAGCTACCTTTCATTCTGACTCGACCTGTATTTACTAGAATCACTTTGCCTACTTACGCTAGCGATCATTTCTGATTTACGTAACCACAGCTGTACTTTACAGACACCGTAACATTTTAATGGACATGATAAATCACCGCTTCATTTGTAAAGTTTTTATTTTATAAAGTCACGACCGGTTCCAAAACGAACAGAAAACTAGCCTTACAACAGAAGAATGCTCTGCGCTCGCTTGTGGTGGTCACCTCCGCTATACCCAGTCTCGTGGCTCTCAGGGTCGCAGCACGCGACTAATTGCATCTGAAGATAGGCATTTGTTAGCCCGAAATTGGTCGTGAATAGAAAAAAAGAATGCCTTACATCTGAAGCGGTGATCTTCATGTCAAGTACGATACTCAGTTGCGGATGTTATACCAACAGGTTTGTTTGTCACCAAAATATTGGTTCAGTACCCGATAGTACATCTACTGTTACCTGTCAAATACGTTTATAGCATTTGTAGACTGAGAGAAAGCATTTGAGAAGGTTTGCTGGAATTCTCTGTTTGAATTCCGAAGGTAGCAGGGTTAAACTTCAGATAGTGAAAGGTTATTTACATTTTGTACAGAAACCAAACAGCAGTTATACGAGTCGAAGGGAATGAAAGGGAATCAGTGGTCTAGAAGGGAAGTTAGTAGCCTACCCCAGATGTTATTCGATCTGCACATTATACAGGCAGTAAAGGAAACGAAGGGTAAATTTGGAAATCGAAGTGAAGTTCATGGAGAGAAAGCAAAAATTTTGAAATTTCGCGATGACATTGTATTCTTTCAGACACAGCAAAGAACTTAAAAGCAGATGAACGGAATGACAGAGTCTTGAAAGGAGGATATAAGATGAATATGAATAAAATCCAACCAAGGGGAATGTAATTTAGTCAAATTAAATCAGGTAATGCTGAGGGAGTTAGAAATGAAACGAGACACTAAAAGTAGTAGATGAATTTTGCTATTTGGGCAGTAAAATAACCGGTGATGGCCGAAGTAGAGAGGATATAAAATGTAGACTGGCACAGGCAAGAAAAGCGTTTCTGAAAAAGGAAAATCCGTTAACATCGAAAACAGGTTTAGTGTTAGGAAGTATTTTCTGTAACTAATGAGAAAGTACTGAGCAGAACTGGAGAGCCAAGAAATTTGTGGCCCATCTTGACTATAAGAAGGGATCAGATGGTAGGACACACTCTGGGACATCAAGGGATCACCAGTTTAGTATTCGAGGGAAGTTTTGGAGGTAAAAATTGAGGAGAGATACCAAGAGATGAATACAGTAAGCAGATTCAGATGATGTAGGTTGCTCTAGTTATTCTGAGATGAAGAGGCTTGCACCGGATAAAGTGGCATGAAGAACTGCATCAAACCAGTCTTCGGACCACTCCACAACAGCAATAACATCGAAAAAATTGAGAAGATATTCTGATACCACAGAATTATCCTCCTCATCCCATAACTGTATAAAAGGTTCAATTGCTATTAATACGGGGGCACTACGTTTCATTTGTGTTAATACAAGTACAGAAATACGGCAGTTTAGGGAAGTGCAAAAGGGTACTGAGACAATAGCACAGAAAACGCGTTTTGTCAAAAAATGTCACTCAGAACATTTGGCATTTCCCCTCGTCATTTGAAAGTGAGCACGTGCGCGTCTATTCCAGGCCAGTTCAGCTCTGCTTGCAGCAGCTGATAACGAAAGCAGAGAAGCATTTGCACCGACCAAAATAGCCGCTGAAGATTGAGTTCCAGTTGCATCGCACAGAGCTGCTGTCCTACGTCCTGATCAACTACGAACTGTTCAAGCTTGGAGTATTGCAAACTCGAGTATACTCATTTTAATTACTTTGTAGAGAATGTAATTAGATAGCAATTCCCTGATGAATATTTCCGACAAGTTTGATGATCTATGGGCAATTATGATGCAACAAATTTAGCTATGAGAAGCGGATTGATAATACACTGAAGGAAATACAAAGTATTAAATTACTAAGGCTTACAAATTTATACTTTGCAAATTTTTAAAATCACCTTAGGCGATTCTAAGGTGTTTCTGTATGCTAAGTTCAGAAACGTCTAGAGTTTCTCTCTGTCACGTAAATCTTTTCACAAAGAAATGCTAAAGATTCAGAAAATCCATACTTATCACTTGTACTTAAAAACTTAAAAAAAAAATTCTGAATTAAAGTGCACCAAACATTATAATCAAGTTCTACAGTACTAATACAAACCTTCGTGGCTCTTCTTTTCCCCCTCAATACTCCATTTCGAAATTTTTCTTTCGTTTATTGCGTGATGCGCTGCGCATTGTCCAGCGAAAGTCAACTGTCATGCTGACATCTCGTCGACCGTGATGCCTACTTAACCGTTTGTTTAATTTGTTGCTGGGACCTTTCTCTCTGATTCTCACTCACTCATATAGATTTTCTGAAGAATAGCTGGCATGGGAGTCAGAGAAAGAAGTGCAGCTTCAAGCTCACAGACGCACACTTTGAAGTTATACAGTACGTTTTTTACACTATTCCTTTAATCAATGCCTTTTTAGCTACAGAGAAACATATGAACTTCAGTAAAAGGTATCCAAGTTAATCTTTTGATGTGTTTAATTTTATCTTCAGATGTTTCGTCTTTCATTAGTTTCCGACTGTCGGCGCCGACGAAAAGTCTCGGAAACGTATTTGTTACATACTTGTAGATATCACCATCTTTTGGTAGACATTAATAAATTGTTTCATCATTCCAAGTGTTACGTGAAGTGGAAACAGTAATATTTCATTTGGAAGCCATCAGATAATCAGGTAGTACGTTTCTCCCTCCAAAATTAGGCGTACTACTTGGCCATATTTTCTACTCTTCATTAGCACGACTGTCCCATAGGGAAGTATCTGTATTACAGACCATGAAACAAAACAACTTTTTCGAATGGTGTACCAAAAATTTCGATATCAAAGTGAACCTAAGATGTTGCTACAAATTAATACAGCTATCACTCATGTGAATTACAATGTTGTTGTTGTTGTGGTCTTCAGTCCTGAGACTGGTTTGATGCAGCTCTCCATGCTGCTCTATCCTGTGCAAGCTCCTTCATCTCCCAGTACCTACTACAAACAACTTCCTTCTGAGTCTGCTTAGTGTATTCATCTCTTGGTCTCCCTCTGCGATTTTTACCCTCCACGCTGCCCTCCAATACTAAATTGGTGATCCCTTGATGCCTCCGAATATGTCCTATCAACCGATCCCTTCTTCTAATCAAGTTGTGCCACAAATTTCTCTTCTCCCCAATTCTATTCAATACCTCTTCATTATTTATGTGTTCTACCCATCTAATCTTCAGCATTCTTCTGTAGCACCACATTTCGAAACCTTCTATTCTCTTCTTGTCCAAACTATTTATCGTCCATGTTTCACTTCCATACATGGCTACACTCCATACAAATACTTTCAGAAACGACTTCCTGACACATAAATCTATACTCGATGTTAACAAATTTCTCTTCTTCAGAAATGCTTTCCTTGCCATTGCCAGTCTACATTTTATATCCTCTCTACTTCGACCATCATCAGTTATTTTGCTCCCCAAATAGTAAAACTCCTTTACTACTTTAAGTGTCTCATTTCCTAATCTAATTTCCTCAGCATCACCGACTTAATTCCACTACATTCCATTATCCTCGTTTTGCTTTTGTTGATGTTCATCTTATATCCTTCTTTCAAGACACTGAATTACAATATACCTTTGTAAATAAGAGAGTCACGATTTGCGTTCTATCTTTTGTCACTTCTCTTACGGTTCTCTCTCTCTTGTAGCAGCTTAGCATGTAAGCATGCTTATAATTACACCTAAGAGTCTTGGTAATGATAATCGTAATTACTACGTTTGACTATGTCTCATTTGACGTCACTGTTGTTACTTTTTGTCAATAATAATATGAAAAAGTTTGTCTGTTTCAGTATAATTGACGCTGGAAGGAGATCAGTTTGGTGACGTGTCAATTTGTGCGCCGACCACGCGCCATTACATGCAGGTTTGTACACCACAGAAAAGTCGAACGTTTGTAGTCTAAATTCATTATATGAAGTCCCATTCATGTAAGTCAACGCAATACAAATTATCAGTTGCGTTGTATTTAAAACGACCATGCTCCGCCGTCACCAAACTTATCTGCGCGCCATTATCAGTCGGGGCCTGACAAACAGGGAAGCAGGTAATCTAATTAATTTTATCAAACCATTCAGAGTGGAAGTTGTAATACATTGTAGCTACTCTGTTCAACAATGCTTTTCATATTTAATTCCTACGGTGGACATTATGACGCATTCCAGCTTCCAGACGTTTAGGTTTCGGAAAGATGCTACATCAGCAATTTTCTAAATTCTCCAAAATTCAAAAACCTTTTTAGCTACTCTCTCTTTTTTCATCGTGAGAGTTACAGCAGGTAACCCTGCAAAACATCACAGTGCAATACTGACGTTATTATGATGATTAAATAGCTGCATTTTGCCTACGTGGCAGATATTCTCAGTCTTTGTCGAAACTGCACGTGTTTGAACGTTTCATGTACGTTGCCTGATATCATCACCCAGAAACACACCACAAAAAAACCTTTAGATTTAGGAGTACACACTTGCATTCATTCCAACACGGAAGCAAGCTGCCTCTAAACGTAATCTTGTCATATATGACACAGGCGCTGTAATCATGAAGGCTGCTAGCTGAAGCTGGCATTAGAGGTATACGTCTTAATCGTGGTCTTCTGGATATTCAGTCGAGTCGTTGCTTCTATTTTGTGCTCAATATTTTGAGGACCGACCCGGTCGTCTTCTTCAGATGCTGCTAGTTTCGCTCTTATGTGTACACAAAACCAGAAGTTCACCATTAATCATTCACGCCGAGCAAATCTAAGAGCTCACAATATATGCCCTCCCATCGCATTCTAGACAGGCTCTAGGATGTAACAAACCAGGGACAGTGCTGCCTAGTCAAGGATCCGTATGTTCTTCAAGGAATCTGTCGTGTGAACAGTAATGTTGGGTCTTGCATTATCCACGTACAGAACAAGACCAATCGCTGAACACCACAGCCAGTTCTCCATGGTTCTGTATCACGCAAGTCACTGTAATCTATGGTATTGTGTCAGAGGTAAACGGCGCGTGGCACCTCGACATCTCAAACTAGCTTCCGGTAAAGTGTTCCCGACAGTTCGTGATGCCACCCTGCCTGCAATCTCTCACGGATTTCAACTGTTGGCCTTCGTCTGTTCACCATAACCAGTCGAACAATCTCCAATTGTCCCGTGATCGTGGTGATGCCTTACTGAAATTATATGTGCCTGCTCTTCTTGTCATTCTGTTGTCCTGAGTCCATCTCGTCGCCATCCGTTCTGTATTCAGCGCCCTGCAGCTCATTGTCTGTTCGATCTGTCGATATAATATTCCTATCTCCCTCATGCCAAAGATACGACATTTCTCGAAGTTCGAGATAGTGATAAGCTGCAAGTGCACGTCCTTTGCGAATACGTGTTGCGATCTCCACCTGAAAAGCTCCAGTAATGTCAGACAAATCCAATAATCGTCACGTATTAACATTTTCGACTACAGGAATGTTTTTTTTTCTGCGCTCAGAATAAACTTGCAAAAGGATTAAATTTTAATCAACATATACCACATGCTTGAGAATACTTGGGGATCACCTTTTTAGCGTTCGATTAAGGTGTTGGTAACGTAATGTAACTATACACAAAACTAAAGTTTAACGTGCGCATTAGCACTGTCGGCAAAGTTTATACTCTCCTAGAATAAACCGTGAGATTCTAGTACCAACTGCAGTGGGACTTTGGTCAAAATGTGTCAGCTGCATTCTGCAACTCATTGACTGTTGGTAATCTGGATTGGACGAACCTTCTCGGTCGTTTATCCGAGGGGAAAAGGACACAGGTCATGAGCTGTATTCTAAATGCTGACGACGAGGTAGTTCACGTCCTGGAAATAGGATTTCGGGCCCCTCCCAGCACCATCTGGTATATAAATAAGACTGCCGACTCTGTTCGAAGCGAATATAATGAACAACACAGCGGCACATGCTCACTGCATAACAGACAAGGAATTAAACAATTATATATCGAAACATATTGTGGTAAATTTGTACATGGTTTCCGAAAAACAAAACATTCGGGGCGGTAATAACTTGTGGTGCGATGTGTATAGGAGTATGTGTACTTTCGTGTTATGAGGAGATATTGTGAAATTTTTGTTGGCTGTGCTAGTGACGCTTGTAGGATGTTACAGTACAGTGCCCGTAAAAAAAGTCGTATCGTGTCTCTGGTTTGTTTGAAGTAGATGTGAATGTTGTTTGAAGTCGGCGTAAGTTTTGGTACAGTAGTACCTATCCGAGACATAACAAAGAAATAATTAGTGAATTTAAGGACAGACACACGACATTGTTGAAGAGAGTGACAGTCATTAATTTAAAAACTGGTTTCCCGAAATTAGCTGCCCGTGAAGTTATGCGAAAGAAATTGTGACTACACGCATTCAGAATTTAAAAAAATACTAACTCAAAGAATCTTGTTGTTCTAAACATATAGCATTTGCAAATGTTTGGATCTGGAAGAGTAATAGGGGCGAAACTTTCATAATGAATCTGATTTTCACAGATTCTGCCTTTCGCGGCGACAGAATTGTAAATCACCACATCTACCATTTTTGCCCTTTGGATCAATCAAATGAGGCTGCTGAATTTATCCGTAAATTTCCTGAAATTAAGTGAAAAAATATTTTAGAACCCATTTTATTTGTTGGAATATCGCTACGTGTAGTTTATATGTAGACAAGCTGTTCTTGTTCCTTTACCCACAATCGAAATAGGATGTTTTTTGCAACAGAACGGCGCACCATTGTATTTCACTTCTGAAGTGCAAAAAGCGTTTAAAAACTGCATAGAATTGTCAAATTCAGGTTCCACGCTTTTGATTTTTTGCTGGCAGTATTTGTAGGACATTATTTACGTCATGAATCAGGTGGAAGATCTTGTTTCGGTCGTGTCCGACATGATAATAGCTAAATGCAACGGAATGCCGCTATTACATGAGTCGTACTGCAAATGAGACCTGCATAACAGTTTACTAACGAAAGTACAAGACCTTATATTCCTCTGCCACTGTATGTACAAATTAAACAGAATCCTTGTGTACATTAACAAGTCACTATCACGCCAAATCACGGTTTTTTTTCATTTTTCCGGAAGCGGCTGTAGGAGACCACAGGGTTAACTGTGTTAACTGTACTGAAAGCGGCCTCCCTCGGGATTTAAATTCGTACATATGGGACACTGCTTTGTTACTGCGCAAAACGTTAACCAGTTCTTGGTTTTTTTACATCAAATAAACGACGTGTGTCTGCACTCCTTCGGCTGTCGCTTCTGAAGAGAAAATGAAGCTATCATGGAAATAATTGGCTTTCTTTTCATATTCACAACCGTCCATGGATACCGACCTTTGAATATGTGAAGAAGCAGGTGTTGACAGATGGATAATTACCGAACTATCAGTTTAATAAGTCACAGCTGCAAAACACTAACGCGAATTCTTTACAGACGAATGGAAAAACTGGTAGAAGCGGACCTCGGGGAAGATCAGTTTGGATTCCGTAGAAATGTTGGAACACGTGAGGCAATACTAACCTTACGACTTATCTTAGAAGAAAGATTAAGAAAAGGCAAACCTACGTTTCTAGCATTTGTAGACTTAGAGAAAGCTTTTGACAATGTTGACTCGAATACTCTCTTTCACATTCTAAAGGTGGCAGGGGTAAAATACAGGGAGCGAAAGGCTATTTACAATTTGTACAGAAACCAGATGGCAGTTATAAGAGTCGAGGGGCATGAAAGGGAAGCAGTGGTTGGGAAAGGAGTGAGACAGGGTTGTAGCCTCTCCCCGATGTTATTCAATCTGTATATTGAGCAAGCAGTAAAGGAAACAAAAGAAAAATTCGGAGTAGGTATTAAAATTCATGGAGAAGAAGTAAAAACTTTGAGGCTCGCCGCTGACATTGTAATTCTGTCAGAGACAGCAAAGGACTTGGAAGAGCAGTTGAACGGAATGGACAGTGTCTTGAAAGGAGGATATAAGATGAACATCTACAAAAGCAAAATGAGGATAATGGAATGTAGTCGAATTAAATCGGGTGATGCTGAGGGAATTAGATTAGGAAATGAGACACTTAAAGTAGTAAAGGAGTTTTGCTATTTGGGGAGCAAAATAACTGATGATGGTCGAAGTAGAGAGGATATAAAATGCAGACTGGCAATGGCAAGGAAATCGTTTCTGAAGAAGAGAAATTTGTTAACATCGAGTATAGATTTAAGTGTCAGGAAGTCGTTTCTGAAAGTATTTGTATGGAGTGTGGCCATGTATGGAAGTGAAACATGGACGATAACCAGTTTGGACAAGAAGAGAATAGAAGCTTTCGAAATGTGGTGCTACAGAAGAATGCTGAAGATAAGGTGGGTAGATCACATAACTAATGAGGAGATATTGAATAGGATTGGGGAGAAGAGAAGTTTGTGGCACAACTTGACTAGAAGAAGGGATCGGTTGGTAGGACATGTTTTGAGGCATCAAGGGATCACAAATTTAGCATTGGAGGGCAGCGTGGAGGGTAAAAATCGTAGAGGGAGACCAAGAGATGAATACACTAAGCAGATTCAGAAGGATGTAGGTTGCAGTAGGTACTGGGAGATGAAGAAGCTTGCACAGGATAGAGTAGCATGGAGAGCTGCATCAAACCAGTCTCAGGACTGAATACCACAACAACAACAATTGTTAACGCTATCAATGCACAAGATAGAGGGCATTTGTGCACGTGAACTGTGGAAACTAATCACAACGGAGGGTCAGCTGCGTCGCTTGGTATCATTTGGGGTCATTTTGGCCGTTGTCGTCGCTAAGGGACAAAATTCAAAGATCTGCATACGGTCCGCACAGCTTCATGAAATGAGGGAATATAACACTATTGTGATTATCCCTTCGCCTGTAGGGAATATTAAGCGACCCTACTGCTGCCGTATGGGAGACGTACTATACGTGCTAGCTTCTAAACTCCTTCCTTGCTTCCTTTCGCTTTCATAATCATGTACAATAACACAACACTTAACCTGAAAGCAACTCTTCACCCGTCAACCGACGTTGCTACGCAGTCGGTACACTACTCCGAAGAGAGACTGTCAGTACATCCTGCACAAAAATAGGTTAACAGCTTTGTGTTTCGACTTAATGACAAAGCGTACACATGTAGGGTAAATTCTCTTATAACCGGGTAGCTACTGAAAAGCTATATATCAATGACAATTTTCACTGTTGGGACTTAAAATTTATGTCAGTGAAAGATAAACAAGGCTTGAACAAAATGCATGAACTATGAGGACTAAATTTTGATGGTTTAAATAATATTTAATATAACTTAGCCCTGTGCAAAACACGGTTATATCCCATATCTTATGGTAAAAGCAGATTCTCTGTGGGGTAACACTGGCAGTGTTACATTTTCCATGTGAGGCATGGGACACGCCGAACTCATTCAAATCATCTTCTCTCCACCCTATATAATCCTCATGGGCTCACTTCTCACAATTTTAATGCTTCATTCGCTCATCTGATTTTATTGCTGACGAGTATGTTTCTTTGCAAAGAAGGCAAGACGTTTCATTCTCATCTTTAGAAGAGCTTCTTGCCTCACACGTCTTCGGCTCTTCTGACTTTGTTATAATCTAGACCCGAAGGCCTTCAACAATTTTTTTAACGTACCGGGAAGACGCATCTGTTGCACTGAGTTCATTTTTGTATGGAGACGCCATGCTCACGGCCCATTTTCCTCTTCACCTGTTTGATGACGGTGTCTCATTATGAGGAACTAGCTTTACACTCTCCGGTAACACAGTGAATGAAGACAGCGTTTGTACATCAGTCAATGGACCAGGATGTGGAGAAGACGCAGTAACTGACTCTGTTGTGTTCTGGGAATCTGGCATTATTCTTTCTGTTGTATCTAACAGTGTAAATTCCTCTTGGCTAAATGCATTTGAATTGAGCAGGAAAATATCCGTCTGTTTAAACCCATATAGGTCGTTTTACATTGTCGCCGTTATAGTACATTCATGTCCGAACAAGTGAGCTATTTGGTACTGGGTTGCCACTTTTCCCGGACCAGAGGATGTTAACCAATGTCTGAATTTTCTGAGCATATGGAGCGCTTAATGGTCCCATCTCAAATGAAAATATACCTACTCAATAAGACATAATTAATCACGTTATTAGCGAGAAAAATAATCAAAAAATTGGCTCAAGATAATTGTAAATTCTACATGTAATTATTAAATTGTATTTATTAAAACGTGTTCACACAAGTAGCGTAAGGTTAAAAGCGTATACTTCTTATGTCACACATGGAAGTTATACGTAAAGAAGTTATAAGGAAATATCTGGTAGTTCTTGTTTTACCCGGTTTTATCCCAGCTGTACGTTATCTGCAAAATTCCTTCTGCGTAAGAAAGAAGGTGAAGAATCGATGGCATGGCAAGTGTTCATAAAGACTGTGAAAAGTATTATTTATTGTATTACTAGTTTGTAAGTTCCTTATTGAATACAAAATATCGCAAAGTAAGATACACAACCACAAAAATCTAACACATTATCTTGCTCAACAACAAAGCGTTTAGCCGGCCGCTGTAGCCGAGCGGTTCTAGGCGCTTCAGTCCAGAACCGCGCTGCTGCTACGGTCGCAGGTTCGAATCCTGCCCCCGGCACTGATGTGTGAGATGTCCTTAGGTTAGTTAGGTTTAGGTAGTTCTAAGTTAGGGAACTGATGACAGATGTTAAGTCCCATAGTGCTTAGAGCCATTTGAACCACTTGAACAAAGCGTTTGACACTACCAAGCCTCGTTGCTCTCTCCTGTAGGAGAGTACTCGTAAGAAAAATACTAGGATCTCAAGAAACCTATTCAAAAAAACAAAGTGATGATGTTTGGTTTGTGGGGCGCTGAACTGCGCGGTCATCAGCGACTGTGCAAAATCCCAGTTTTTTCACACTCCAATTTTTTACGCATCCAATCAAGCCACTGTCACGAATGATGAAATGGTGAAGACAACAGAAACACCCAGTCCCAGAGTAGAGAAAATCCCCAACGCGGCCGGCAATCGAACCCGGGACCCCGTGATCCAGAGGCAGCAACGTTAGCCACTAGACCACGAGCTATCGACCAACAAAACGAAAGTGAGCAACACAGTAGACATTAAGAAGACACGAAAGCACAAAATCCATTTCTGTAATAGGAGTTATCTCGGCCAGGAAAGGTTAACTTCCATGTTAGCAGACGCCAACAGCGTTTCTGCGCATATGCAGCATACTTGGAAACTTACAACTCCACGCTCGGTTCAATCTATAGATCAGTGACGTCACAGACATACTCGCGACTTGGATGGATTCTGATTTAGACGCAGGCACGAATGGCTCAGCTGATGTTGACCAGAACCTCGCTCGTGAAAAACAGGCTTATGGTACGTTTATGCTGCAATCGCGCTGCTGATACAACGATGTTTGCTGGTCGCCGGCCTGCAGCTACTTGGATCGCTAGCTGAGTGAATTACACGCATCGGTGTGAAGTGAGAATGATATTCTCTTCATCATGTTACGACATTATAAGACTCGGTACAACATTACTACCGGATTTTTTTTAAGGAGCCATTGGTACGCCTATTCACTCAGAGGTAACATTTTGTCAGTTTACATCCACATCTACTTCACGAAATACTTCTCACATTTGTCGAATTTAGTCCCAGTATTTAACCAAAAAACTGTCCATTATGAAGCGACTGTGATGATTTGCATGTCTCGAGAGACAGATAGCTTTGCATTCAAAAACAGCTAAAGGAAATGCCTTGCAAACGTGTCAGGATGGTTTGAGGGTGTATTGACTCGTTGTAGATAGCTATGACCATCCAGGATATTCGGCAGGGAAGGAGGTACAAAGAGCCAAGTGGACTGTCGCCAGAATGAGAAAACAGTAGCCAATTTATTCGTTTGACTCTCTGCAGCAGTCGAAACGTCGTCTTGCTGTGGTAATGCCGAGCAGTCCAGGCTACCCCTTGATAGAGGTGAATGCTTAGTTTGGCATGCGGTCTCAGGAGGTGAGTGGCTCACCGAATGGCAAGCTGAGCAGGTGGCAGCAGTGACGAAGTGAAGTCAGCATATTACCGAGTGTAAGGCTGCGTCAGCCCAGGCCGGCAGCAGGCATGCACTGACCACAGCCCCCATAGTATGTTGGTCCCACTAGTTGGTGCACATGCATGGCCAGCTAACAGCCTGGGGTCGGCCTCGTGCAGGGAACACATCAGCACAGAGGCGAACGGAGGACTCCAGCACAGGATACAAAGTCAGCATCCCACGGACGCAAATCTACAGTAACAGCATGTGCACACACAGGGCAGGCGGCAGCTCAGCCACAATTAAGGTGCAGGTGTGAACCGTGGACCCCCACGAAGGAGCCCTGAAATCGACTGAAGTCAGCCAACAGTTGGCCCCCTGCTGGAAGACTTCAGTTGAGCACCCAGGAGCATGAAGACTAGCCACCGACGGCTAGTGGAGCTGGTGTCTACTAGCAGGCCTGATGACTCATATCAGATCGATGACTGTTATCGTGTATCTCTTAGTGCTCTGTCCAGCTGATGACAGACACTGCATAGCCTGGGCGGGCGATACTAATAGTCGCTTGACACCATCCAGGTGTGTGAGAACATCGTTTCTGATCATGCAGGTCCTACAAGCGATGCACTGCCAGGTTTGGTTGTGGTGTAATCCAGGTCACCACTGCGAGACTCTGGCTACTGTACTACGCTGTGTCAACAATGTTCCAGCCTCACAGCAGCAGTAGGGGCTGGATGTGTGGTAACTAATTTCATTCTATGCCTAGGGTGGAGACTTCTGGTATGTCTGTGCGGGTCTTCTATAACTTCTTGCGTCAGAACAAAGTGGCAGCATTCTATTTGATTGGCCATGGGTTATAGCCACAAAGCTGGAGGGTAGCGGCCGAACATGCCTGTCCTCTTTTGAAGACGTGGTCCACAGGAACGGAGTCTGATAGTACTTTTGAATTACTTAACAATACATCTCACATTTTTACATTTCTGTACACTCTATTCAGCTTTTATCTTACACTTCCCTGCCTGAATTACAATGTTCACTGTCTGGTATGCTTAATCAGTAATTACCTGCTAAGGCTGAGCCACCTGGTTGGTTCTTGGTGTACAAGGAGTTGAGGAAGATGGGCAGTTTTCCATCATGAACAGCTATTGGCTGCAAGAATGAGAGTCATAATAACAATTGTACCCGAAGTTGAAATGCCTATCGCCATTACTTTGTGGTGATATTCAGCGCAGTATTGTTGCACATGCTGAAGCATTTGCTCTGCACTAATATGTCCTTCTGTGCTGCAATTAACTCGCCCTGAGTTACGGACTTTGTATGGTACTGTTTAGGTAGGGTACGTTTTGGGCAGGTAGGATACCAAAGTCTTGTTAGACCAGTATAGTAGACAATGTGTTATGTTTAAAATTGCAGCTAATATTATGGTAGCTGGAAGATGAAAAGCTAGCCCAAAAATGTCACAAGTTGTGCTGTTTATCAGTGTGATGCTCCATCTAGCTCCAACCATTCCATACCCTTAGGCCATTCCTCCCCCCTCCCCCCTGCCCCCTCCACCCTGCCCCCTCCCCCTCCCCCTCCCCCTAATTATCCAAGGACCTTGCGATTGGCGGGGTGGCTTGCGCTCATCAACGATACAGATAGCTGTACCATAGGTACAACCACAACAGCAGAGGGGTATCTGTTGAGAGGCCAGACAAAGGTGATTCCTGAAGAGGGTCATCAGAATCTTCAATAGTTGCAGGGGCAACATGTTGGATGGCTGACTGATCGGCACTGAAACATCAACCAAAATGACCTTGCTGCCCTGGTACTGCGAACGGCTGAAAGCAAGCAGAAACTAAAGCCGTAATTTTTCCCGAGAACATGCACCTCTATTGTATGGTTAAACGATGATGGCATCCTCTTCGGTAAAATATTCCGAAAGTAAAATAGTTCCCATTCGGATCTCTGGGCAGACAACTAAGGAGGATGTCGTCATCAGGAGAAACAAAACTGGCATTCTACGAACTGGAGCGTGGAATGTTAGATACCTTAATCGGGCAGGTACGTTAAAAAATTTAAAAAGGAAATGGATAGGTTGGAGTTAGATATGGTGGGTATTAGTGAAGCTGGGTGGCAGGAGGAACAGGACCTCTGGTCAGGCGAATACAGGGTTATAAATACATCTACATCTACATTTATACTCCGCAAGCCACCCAACGGTGTGTGGCGGAGGGCACTTTACGTGCCACTGTCATTACCTCTCTTTCCTGTTCCAGTCGCGTATGGTTCGCGGGAAGAACGACTGTCTGAAAGCCTCCGTGCGCTCTCGAATCTCTCTAATTTTACATTCGTGATCTCCTCGGGAGGTATAAGTAGGGGAAAGCAATATATTCGATACCTCATCCAGAAACGCACCCTCTCGAAACCTGGCGAGCAAGCTACACCGCGATGCAGAGCGCCTCTCTTGCAGAGTCTGCCACTTGAGTTTACTAAACATCTCCGTAACGCTATCACGGTTACCAAATAACCCTGTGACGAAACGCGCCGCTCTTCTTTGGATCTTCTCTATCTCCTCCGTCAACCCGATCTGGTACGGATCCCACACTGATGAGCAATACTCAAGTATAGGTCGAACGAGTGTTTTGAAAGCCACCTCCTTTGTTGATGGACTACATTTTCTGAGGACTCTCCCAATGAATCTCAACCTGGTACCCACCTTACCAACAATTAATTTTATATGATCATTCCACTTCAAATCGTTCCGCACGCATACTGCCAGATATTTTACGGAAGTAACTGCTAGCAGTGTTTGTTCCGCTATCATATAATCATACAATAAAGGATCCTTCTTTCTATGTATTCGCAATACATTACATTTATCTATGTTAAGGGTCAGTTGCCACTCCCTGCACCAAGTGCCTATCCGCTGCAGATCTTCCTGCATTTCGCTACAATTTTCTAATGCTGCAACTTCCCTGTATACTACAGCATCATCCACGAAAAGCCGCATGGAACTTCTGACACTATCTACTAGGTCATTTATATATATTGTGAAAAGTAATGGTCCCATAACACTCCCCTGTAGCACGCCAGAGGTTACTTTAACGTCTGTAGACGTCTCTCCATTGATAACAACAGCTGGTCTGATGTTCCGTAGGCTCTTACTTTGTTTATCAGGCGACAGTGCGGAACTGTATCGAACGCCTTCCGGAAGTCAAGGAAAATAGCATCTACCTGGGAACCTGTATCTAATATTTTCGGGGTCTCATGAACAAATAAAGCGAGTTGGGTCTCACACGATCGCTGTTTCCGCAATCCATGTTGATTCCTACAGAGTAGATTCTGGGTTTCCAAAAACGACATAATACGCGAGCAAAAAACATGTTCTAAAATTCTACAACCGATTGACGTCAGAGATATTTGTCTATAGTTTTGCGCATCTGCTCGACGACCCTTCTTGAAGACTGGGACTACCTGTGCTCTTTTCCAATCATTTGGAACCTTCCGTTCCTCTAGAGACTTGCGGTACACGGCTGTTAGAAGGGGGGCAAGTTCTTCACCTACTCTGTGTAGAATCGAATTGGTATCCCGTCAGGTCCAGTGGACTTTCCTCTGTTGAGTGATTCCAGTTGCTTTTCTATTCCTTGGACACTTATTTCGATGTCAGCCGTTTTTTCGTTCGTGCGAGGATTTAGAGAAGGAACTGCAGTGCGGTCTTCCTCTGTGAAACAGCTTTGGAAAAAGGTGTTTAGTATTTCAGCTTTACGCGTGTCATCCTCTGTTTCAATGCCATCATCATCCCGGAGTGTCTGGATATGCTGTTTCGAGCCACTTACTGATTTAACGTAAGACCAGAACTTACTAGGATTTTCTGTCAAGTCGGCAAATAGAATTTTACTTTCGAATTCACTGAACGCTTCACGCATAGCCCTCCTTACGCTTCTGTTTGTCTGAGAGGTTTTGGCTGCGTTTACACTTGGAGTGAAGCTCTCTTTGCTTTGGCAGTAGTTTCCTAACTTCGTTGTTGAACCACGGTGGGGTTTTCCCGACCCTCACAGTTTTACTCGGCACGTACCTGTCTAAAACGCATTTTACGATTGCCTTGAACTTTTTCCATAAACACTCAACATTGTCAGTGTCGGACCAGAAATTTTCGTTTTGATCTGTTAGGTAGTCTGAAATCTGCCTTCTATTACTCTTGTTAAACAGATAAACCTTCCTCCCTTTTTTTATATTCCTATTAACTTCCATATTCAGGGATGCTGCAACGGCCTTATGATCGCTGATTCCCTGTTCTGCACTTACAGAGTCGAAAAGTTCGGGTCTGTTTGTTATCAGTAGGTCCAAGATGTTATCTCCACGAGTCGGTTCTCTGTTTAATTGCTCGAGGTAATTTTCGGATAGTGCACTCAGTATAATGTCACTCGATGCTCTGTCCCTACCACCCGTCCTAAACATCTGAGTGTCCCAGTCTATATCAAGTGAGATAAGGGTAATGCCGGAGTGGGTTTAATAATAGTATTTAAATAGGAACGCGGGTAAGCTAATATGAACAGCATAGTGAACACATTATCAAAGCCAAAATAGACACGCCTATCACATTAGTAGAAGTTTAAATGCCAACTAGCTCCGCAGGTGATGAAGAGATTGAAGAAGTGTATGCTGAGGTAAAAGAAATTATTCAGATAGTTAAAGGAGACGAAAATTTGATTATGATGGGAGACTGGAGATCGATATTACGAAAAGGAAGGGAAGGAAAAGCAGAAGGTGAATATAATAAATATCAACATGGTACAGAAAGAAGTACGTTATTCAAACATAAAACTATTCAGTAAAATTCCAGCTCGCATCAAATCAGTCATTAGGAACCTGCCTAAATTTAAAAAAAGAGCAATACTTTATCTTCTGAATAGCTCTTTCTATTCTTTACGGGAATATTTTGACACTGTGTAATACTCTGTGAACTGTGTTTAATTTCAGTTCTCCTAGGTAGCACTGGGACAGCACTTATTGACACTTTCTATATGAATTCAAGTACAAGCCTTTAAATTCGTTTTGTGAGGTTATGTTTGCTTCAATTCTTTAAGCTATCGTCTGAGCCCTTATACTTCAACAGTCATGTATCTGTTTATGCTTGATTTAGATTGTAAGCCTTATGACAATTTAAATATGGTTAATACTGAAATAATCTGAGACGTTCTACACCCTAGGGATCCACTAGCGTCAAGGACATATGGAACTCGAATATACACACAACGAAAAAGTTTTGCATCACCTCGGTCATGAGTGTTCCGGAACCTGTACAGAAAATTGGAATAGAGATCAACATAAACATCAATTCTGCACTTTTTATTGCTCATGAAAACCCCACATTGCATGTTGTACCACAATACAGCGACACCCTCAGAGGTTGTGGTCCAGATTGCTGTACACACCGGTACCTCTAATACCCAGTAGCACGTCCTCTTGCATTGATACATGCCGGTATTCGTCGTGGCATACTATCCACAAGTTCATCAAGGCACTGTTGGTCCAGGTTATCCCTCTCCTCAACGGCGATTCGGCGTAGATCCCTCAGATTGGTTGGTGGATCACGTTGTCCATAAACAGCCCTTTTCAATCTATCCCAGGCATGTTCGATAGGGTTCATGTCTGCCACTCTAGTCGAGCGATGTTGACATACTGAAGTAAGACATTCACAAAACGTGAAATGTGCACGATAGGGGAGGGAGGGAGACGAATTCTCGTCTATGAAGGCGAACGCTTCGCCAATATGCTGCCGATATGGTTGCACTGTCGGGCGGAAGATGGCGTTCACGTACCGTACAGCCGTTACGGCGCCTTCCATGACCACCAGCGGCGTACGTCGGCCCAACATAATGCCACCTCAAAACAGCAGGGAACCTTCATCTTGCTGCACCCGCTGGACGGTGTGCCTAAGGTGTTCAGCCTGACCGGGTTGTCTCCAAAATCGTTCCTGACGATTGTCTGGTTGAAGGCATTTGCGACACTCATCGGTGAAGACGTGATGCCACTCCTGAGCGATCCATTTAGCAATTCAGCATGTTGAATGGCCCATCTGTACCACGCTGCATGGTGTCGTGCTTGCAAAACGATGGACCTCGCCTTGGACGTCGGGAGTGAAGTTGCGCATCATGCAGCTTATTGCGCACAGTTTGAGTCGTAACACGACGTCCTGTGGCTGCACGAAAAGCATTATTCAACATAGTCTCGTTGCTGTTAGGGTTCCTCCGAGCCATAATCCGTAGGCAGCAGTTATCCACTGTAGTAGTAGCCCTTGTGAGGCCTGAGGGTAGCGTGTCATCGACTGTTCTTGTGTCTCAGTATCTCCTCCACGTCCGAACAACATCACTTTGGTTCACTCCGAGACGCCTGGACACTTCCCTTGTTGAGAGCCCTTCCTGGCACAGAGTAATGCGGACGCGATCGAACCGCGGTATTCACCGTTTAGGCATGGTAGAACTACAGACAACACGAGCCGTGTACCTCCTTTCTGGTGGAATGACTGGAACTGATCGCCTGTCGGACCCCCTCCTTCTAAAAGGAGCTGCTCATGCATGGTTGTTTACGTTTTTGGCCGGGTTTAGTGACATCTCTGAACAGTCAAAGGGACTGTGTCTGTGATACAATATCCACAGTTAACGTCTGTCTTCATAAGTTCTGGGAACTGGGGTGATGCGAAACTTTTTTTGATGTGTGTAAATAAGTAATACAAGAGGCGTACTGTTAGGTTTGTTACCAGTCGGTTCGATTACTACGAGAACTTTGCGAAACACCCCTTGAACTTAAATAGAAATTCTTGGCAGACGATCCTTTAGAAGACGTTTAGAGGATCAGCATTTGCGACAGAGTACTGTCCTGATTCCAATTCGATGTCTCGTATGTATATACAGTTCACTCGCCAAACACTATAGAATCAAGTGATATAAGGCCTACATTCCTCTGCGATATACCAACGACGCTGTGTAACGACGCTTGTAATTCCTCTACGCCACTGTCTGAGCATCCAAGACTGCAAAAAGTTATGTTTTTATGTTGCGATTTCATGTCTTTTATTTACGTTACTGTTAATTCAGTGTTCCTTTCGTGACGGGTTCCTTCGACAACTAGTAATAAGCCTCAAAATGATCTGAAAGTATAACACAGCGTCGATGGACACAATAGTACTCTCTTTGCTGATATTCCAGTGACTGCTGTGAAGGTTTGTAAAACAGCATACTTCTCGATATCCATAAATATAAAGCTGAAATATTTACTAAAAGTCCGAAAGGAGTAGATTTTTTTTAAAATGCACCCACTAATACATGGTTCCACTTTACAGAAGACACTGTGTTTATCAGTTGGACATCGGTTCCCCACATAGCCCAGTGATGGACGCTTTCGGTAAGGATCTCCTCAACGAGGAAGCTCCACTGACGCATGCAACCCGCTGAGTCAATGGCGTGACCTCACACTCAGGTTATGCAGCGTCATAGTCCAGTAGCTACACTCGAGTTTCGTAATATATGTGAGGGGATGTGACTCATGAGAAGCATCACCTCCACAGGAACTCGGATCATCAGCAACAGTTCATTTATTGCAGTTAATGTCGCAGCTAGTTAGTGATCGAACTGAAGAGATGCTACGGTGCGTTCCCAGGCGGAAGATGATGATTTAAATTGGTACTGTTCTCCAGCTCTAATTTCAAAGAGTTCACTGACAGGTGTGAATAATACTGAACCATCAATTTGTTGTCGGGTCTCGTGGACTAAAGTAAAGGTAACGCGTGACTGGACACCGAGAGATCGTGGATTTGAATCCCTGTCGAATTACGGAAATTCTCCGTCCGTCTTTAATTTGATCTTCACCTCTTAACGATATAAAGAATCGCCAGGAACGACACGTGCTTCGGATTCCATGTTAAATTGTAGATCCCCTTTCCCCGGATAGACAAGTGGGGGTAGATTAGCCACACGCAAGTTGCCGCAGTGACGGCCAATTCAAAGACTTGCACCAGACTGACAAGCTACACGCAGCCCACAGCGAGGGAAGGTGTAGCCTCTCGCCAACGAAAGCGCAGAATGAGGCCGCAGCTCCAGTTCTGCGAAAGCTATTCAGCTCCCCGGAGGACGCTTCCCGTACTTCTTGAGGTTAACTGGCTGGCTTTTGGTGACATGCAAGAACTTTAGACCACTCCAGTAGCGCACCTTCCCAGCAAGAAATACGCTAAACTTCCTCCCTAGCAGACGTACACAGTACTCTCAATGAAATAACCACGAAGTAGTGGCCAGAAAAACAATATCACATGTGTGTGTGTGTGTGTGTGTGTGTGTGTGTGTGTGTGTATGTGTGTGTTGGAATTGCCAAAGTACGTCGGAATGCACAATGGGCATGAATGAATGCAGGTGATCAGACACGATACTTAAGTACGTGTCGTCTATCAGAGTCGTATCTAGACGTATCAGGTGTCCCATATCACTCCAACTGCACACGCCCCACACCACTACAGAGCCTCCACCAGCTTGAACAGTCCCCTGCTGACATGCTGGGTTCATGGATTCATGAGGTTGTCTCCATACCCGTACACGTGCATCCGTTCTATATAATATGAAACGAGATTCGTCCTACCAGGCAACACGCTTCCAGTCATCAACATTTCAATGTCGGTGTTGATGGGCCCAGACGAGGCGTAAAGCTATGTGACGTGCAGGGTACAAGAGTGGACCTTCAGCTCCGAAAGCCCATATTGATGATGTTTCGTTGAATGGTTCGCACGCTGACCCTTGTTGATGTCCCAGCATTGAAATCTGCAGCAATTTGTGAAATGGTTGTACTTCTGTCACAGTAAACGATTCTCTTCAGTCATCGTTGGTGTCGTTCTTGCAGCATCTTATTCCGGCCGCAGCGACGTCAGAGATTTGATGTTTTACCGGATTCCTGATATTCACGGTACACTTCTGAAATGGTCGTACGGGAAAATCCCCAATTCATCGCTACCTCGGAGATGCTGTGCCCCATCACTCTTGCGCCGACTATAACATCACGTTAAAGTTCACTTAAATCTTTATAGCCTGCCGTTGTAGCAGCAGTAATCGATCTAACAACTGCGCCAGACATTTCTTGTCTTACGGGTTTGGAAAATCCACCGGAAAAAACGGAAATTTGGATGGTATCTTTGTATGAAAATGTCAATGAAAGACAGTCGGTTTGACAGTTCTGCTCTCATGTTTGCGTAAAAAAGGTTACTCTCAGTTTGATAGTTCTGCTATTGCAGTTTTTCATAACACCAACAAATTCATCATTGAATATTGATATTTTGCGAAAAAGAATACAATTGGAAGCGAAATGATCGTATCTTCGGTGTGTTGCAAAGACTGAATTGATCTTGGTTCGTATTGATTTTGTGTGCTGCCAACATTCAGTTGGTTTCTATTCGTGATTTACTTCTTTGGTAAAAATGTCACCAGTGAAGCGCCGAAATATTGGTCGGTATACTCGCAACGTAGGCCAACTACATGATCGTAGACAAACTGGATAAGAATTATACAATAAACACATTCTGTTAAAACGGCTTTGAGAAAAAACATGTCAAGCTGTGTTGTGAAAATGTATTGTTATGTGTTCCATTTCGCACTCTTTTTTTAATAGAAAATGGGAAAGTTGTGTTTATGGCCAACTTTATAATCCTACCTGTTCGAAGATTAAAACCATGCGAAATACTGTCATTAAAGCTATTATCCTCACAAATCCAGCTGTTGGAAATGTCTCTTTCGTACCCATTGTACTAGTGATTCCAACCGATTTACCCATTCAATAATACTTCCATTCCCGGTCAAGGTTCCGTTTGCAATAACAATAAATAAGAGCAGGGAGAGGGGGTAGGGGGACGAGATGGACAGAGAGAGTGTGGGATAAGGGATGTACAGGAAGCGGAAAGTAGGTGATGAAGAGAGAGTGTGGTTCAAATGGTTCAAATGGCTCTGAGCACTATGGGACTCAACTGCTGAGGTCATTAGTCCCCTAGAACTTAGAACTAGTTAAACCTAACTAACCTAAGGACATCACAAACATCCATGCCCGAGGCAGGATTCGAACCCGCGACCGTAGCGGTCTTGCGGTTCCAGACTGCAGCGCCTTTAACCGCACGGCCACTTCGGCCGGCAGAGAGCGTGGGATAAGAAGGAGGGAGGGTGGAGGAGGAGAGGGCTAGAGAGAGGGGAAAGGAGATTAGCACGTACACTGATCAGCCAAAACGTTATGACCACCGACCTACCATCGATATAAGTCCGTTCAGACGATAGCAGCGTCACTTGGCGAGAAATGACTGCTAGTCAGACACACGCATAATGCATGTCTATCAGTGAGCGTGCCATCCGTTGCGAAACGAAGGTGAAACCACGTCCAAGCGTCGTGGGGTTGGGCGGCCACCCTACAGATGTTTCCCAACTGATGTGAATTTTTGAGCAAGATAATACGCTATGTCACAATGCCAGGAGTGTGATGAAGTGGTTCGGTTCGAAGATCACAGTGTGCTGCCCCCCCCCTTCCCCCCCTCCAAAAAAATCACCAAATCTGAACCAGATCGAACACATCTGGGATGTGACAACTTGGCGTCAGAACTCATCGTCCCTCTCCCTGGAATTTACGGAAATTAGGCGACCTGCGTGTGCAGATGTGGTACCAGCTCCCTCCAGCGACCTACCAAGGCCTCACTGCTTCCATGCCACGACGTGTCACCGCTGTTATCCATGCCGAAGACGGATATACCGGCTATTAGGTAGGTGGTCGTAATGATCTGGCTGATCAGTGCACATCAAATCCCCATACATATTTAGCAATTGCAAAGCACTGCCGAGTTCGCTAGTTGTTAATGAATATTATTATTTGTGCTACAGAGCACATAGTCTAGCATAACTTTAAAAAAGTGGAAATGCCTGGGACGTCTGCCTTGTGAATTGAATACACACACACATTATCGTCTATGGCTGCTTCAGGGGGCTGAGAGCCTGCCATGCCTGGCAGTCACTCTGGGAGACCGCCTGCGCAGTGGGTGGCTCTTCCATGGAGGTTATGGCCCTATATACAGGATCTCCATAATGAAAGCTCCGGTTTCAAAACGCTGTAGAAAGAGAACCACTGCTCAGAATGATGTCATATTTTAAACAGCATATTATGGACGCACGGGGAAACTTCATGGAACAAAAAACAAACGAAAATTTGACCAATATATGTCGCTGTAAGAGTCTTAACATAAATGGGTTCGGCTACAAAGAACAGATGACTCCCAAAACAATGGCTGTCGTTTGAGATCGGCAGTACACCATCTGTACTGTTCAATGTGCACGGCTACAGAGGTTGGGCAATCAACAGTTGTGGCGCTGTTAGTTAAGTAAGCCCATCCACCACGGCAAGGTCCAACCACATCAGATGGGAAAAGAAGGTTTTTAACTGCCCTGAGACCAAAAACTGCACAAAAAGCAAAATGACATCGGTTTCTAATTGTTCTTGGGTTAAAAACCGCACAAAAAGCAAAATGACTGATTTCTAATTGTCGTGAGACTGCCGCAAGGCATGTTCAGTATGTTTTTGTACGCCCATCCTTGGGATTAACAGCCTGCGGGACTTTCGCCATTCGCTTACGTAATAAAATGGAAACACCTACAGCCATCGTTCTGATATTAGTTTATTATATTGCAACCAGTTTTAGTGCCTCAGAACACCACTCCAGTCCTTAACTTACGCTGAGGTGGTGAACTCCAGTCATTCATATGATCCTATCAGCAGTCTAAGCGATGTTGTCTCCGCAACCATCAACCACTACTACTCAACTACTACTACTTGATAGTTGTTGGTTGCAGACACATCACTTTTACTGAAACTTCCTGACACGTTAAAATTATTTGCCGGGCCGAGACTCGAACTTGAGACCTTTGCCTTTCGTGGACAAGTGCTCTACCATCTGAGCTACCCAAGCACGACTCACGATCAGTCCTCACAGCTTCAATTCCGCCAGTACCTCGTCTCCTACCTTCCAAACGAAGCTCTATTGCGAACCTTGCAGAACTAGCACTCCTGGAAGAAAGGATACTGCAGAGACAAGGCTTTGCCACAGCCTGGGAGATGTTTCCAGAATGAAATTTTCACTCTGCAGCGGGGTGTGCGCTGATGTGAAACTTCCTGGCAGTTTAAAACTGTGTTCTGGATCGAGACTCGAACCGGATCCCGAGTACGAGTCTCGGTCTGGCACACAGTTTTAATCTGCCAGGAAGTTTCGTACTAGCGAACATTCCGTCGCAGAGTGAAACTTTCATTCTGGATCACTTTTACTGTATTCTACAGAAGCAAGTTCATAGAGCATGCCACTGATGGGTTTGTGTATATGACTGGAGTTCACCCTCTCCGCGTCACTTAAGGCCTGAAGATGGTGCATTGAGTCACCGAAACTGGTTGGAGTATAATAAAATAAAATCAGAAAAAGAGCTCTAGGTGCTTCATTTTATTGTATGTTCAATATGCTGTCCACCGTTTTCTGCCACAAGTTGAAATTGAGAAACAACATGTTCCACAACAGATCGGTGTGTTTCAGGAGTCACGTTCAGAATGTGTTGTGCAGTGCCTGACCTCAATCCAACTATATTCATAAGTGGAGCACTGAACACATCTTTCAAGTAACCCACAGCCAGAAGTCACACGAATTAAGATCAAGTGGTTTGAACAGCTAGGCTGTAGAAAAATGATGGCTGATAATTCTAGCACGTCCGAAATGCATCTGCAGCAGCCACTTCACTGGGTGTGTAATGTGCAGAGGTGCGCCATCGTGCATAAAAATAATCCTACTCACACATTCACGCTATTTTAAAGTGGGAATGACGTTGGTGCGCGAAAGACTCTCATAGCGTTTACCAGTGACGATACAGGTAACAGGACCCATAGGGCTCGTCTCCTCGAAAACATACAGCCCTATGCTGTCAACCTGTACAACACAGTCACCTTTGCAGAAAGAAGTGATACTAGTTGTTGTGCGTGCGGGTTTTCCATTGTCCATCATTTTCTGCAGTTTTGTGTATTACATGTCCTTGGAAATGAGCATCGTCTATCCACAGAATGTTTCATCGTCATTCATTGTCCACTTCTATGACAGGAAGAAATTCCAGAGTGAATGTTTGTCTTGCTGGCAGGTCAGCAGGAAAGAAAACCTTTGTATGGATTACAATGCAGGATGTGTCGTAAGATTTTATGCACAGCGCTCGCCAGCACGCCCAGCGTTCGTGCAGTTCCCCATGCACTGCGTGTTTGCATACCATCATTCAACCCCTCGTGCTAAGCTTAGGCCACATCTTCGACAGACGTCCTCCCTCTACCACATTCCACTTGAAAAGATCCTGTCTTTACGAATTTTATAATCGTTTACTCCAGACCCTTAGCAGACATCAGAGTGATGCCTTTTCTCGTACCGTTCAGTGTCTGGCACTTTTTCAGGGCTATTTGTCCACAATCACTCTTCTTGTAAAAGAAACTCACCAGCAGCGTGGAGTCCCTCATAGAGATAGTCATGTTGGGCATCTTGGGTGCAAACTGAGGAACAACCGAGTGCTGCATGTGGGGGTGCGCATATTCTGACGCTTACAGCGCCATCTATTGGTAAAATTTTCGTTAAATTTTTTGTTCCATGATGTTTCCCTCTGCGTCAATAATATGCTGTTCAAATTTGATGTCATTCTGGGCAGTGGTTCTCTTTTTACAGCGCTTTGAAACATATTGGAATCATATATATATATATATATATATATAGGGAGCCCATAATTAAAGGTCCTATATATATATATATATATATATATAAGACATTGTAATTCTGTCAGAGACACCAAAGGACTTGGAAGAGCAATTGAACGGAATGGACAGTGACTTGAAAGGAGGGTATAAGATGAACATCAACAAAAGCAAAACGAGGATAATGGAATGTAGTCGAATTAAGTTGGGTGATGCTGAGGGAATTAGATTAGGAAATGAGACGCTTAAAGTAGTAAAGGAGTTTTGCTATTTGGGGAGCAAAATAACTGATGATGATCGAAGTAGAGAGGTTATAAAATGTAGACTGGCAATGGCAAGGAAAGCGTTTCTGAAGAAGAGAAATTTGTTAACATCGAGTATTGATTTAAGTGTCAGGAAGTCGTTTCTCAAAGTATTTGTATGGAGTGTAGCCATGTATGGAAGTGAAACATGGACGAGAAATAGTTAAGACAAAAAGAGGATAGAAGCCTTTGAAATGTGGTGCTACAGAAGAATGCTGAAGATTAGATGGGCAGATCGCATAACCAATGAGAAGTTATTGAATAGAATCAGGGAGAAGAGGAATTTGTGGCACAACTTGATTAGAAGAAGGGATCGATTGGTAGGACATGTTCTGAGGCATCAAGAGATCACCAATTTAGTACTAGAGGGCAACGTGGAGGGTAAAAATCGTAGAGGGAGACCAAGAGATGAATACACTAAGCAGATTCAGAAGGATGTAGGTTGCAGTAGGTACTGGGAGATGAAGAAGCTTGCACAGGATAGAGTAGCATGGAGAGCTGCATCAAACCAGTCTCAGGACTGAAGACCACAACAGAGAGAGAGAAACACGCCTACTTGTCCCAAGTTAGAATGACGGAAATAGCCCACTTATCTGCTTAAAAATATCCCCACCCATGCCTCTACACAAGCTGGAGCTCCGTGCGCTATTATTACTTATTTAATCAATCATGTGGAGATGTTTCATTGTTTATTTAAACAGTTATGCTGTGTCCTCGCCCACCACAGTGCTAGTGCAGTTCAAGATGATGGATCTAGGCCACCTGTGTGAGTGTGATGGAGATGTTTTCATGAACAATTATGCTGTGGCGTTTTTAATATTTGTTCAAACAATTATGTTCATTCCCTCTGTCTTATTCTCAGAGCACAAGCAGTAGAATGTCTGCAGTGACTGGCTACACAGGAGTGGCAGGTGACACCAACGCTGAGCTGGGTTCTTGAATGATTTCATAATATGCTAAAAGTTGTATGAACTGTGGACATTTTTGTAAATTGGTACAACAGCTCAAAAACTGTTGTACCTAAGTGACTGATGAGCAGCGTCCTAGGCGGCCAGTTGAAGTGTCAACTCCTTCACCTGAAACCCGCATTGTCGGCATTATTATTGAATACAGACGTGTTATAGGTGAAGATATGGCAAAAATATTTACAATCAGCGTTGGCAAAGTTCGTTACGTTATCAGGAACAACCTCAAGTACAGAAAACAAGTGCAACGACACAAAGAACCAAGACCCAAAGTGTGCTCAGGCTTGAAATAACGCTATGAAACGGAAGGTAGCAGTTTAGATTTTAACTTCTGATGAAGCTAGAGTTCACTGCTTTGAACCAGAGTCCCGGGAGAATGATCAGAAAAGGAAACATTTTATCAACATCAGAAGGGAGACAAAGCGAATCCTAAGAGCAGAGAAAAGAATATATCTATCCAGTTTGCTACAACAAGTTGAGGCAAAGAGCCAATACAAAAACTCAAAGCAATTCTTCCAATAGATAAAAAATCGGAAACGTAGATTTCAGAACCCATCTTTTTTCATCAGAGATAAGAATGGCAACTTGATAAATGACAAGGAAAGAATTGTATAAAGAGAATACTTCTCAGATTTGTTGAATCCCCAGACCAAGATGAGATATTACCTGCAAACACTACGGAGGAAAGGAAAAATGAAGAAGAATGGGAAGTTAGTGAAGAAAACGTGAAGATCGCAATCAAAGGACTCAGAAGCAACAAAGCCCCAGGGAAGGACAGAATAACATCAGAATTAATCAAGGAGGGAGGTGAGAGCTTACACTTAGAGATACGTAAACTGATCCAGTTGATATGGGAGAAGGAGACACTGCCAGAAGAATGGAAATGGGCTATATGCCCAATATACAAGAAGGGAAGCAAAATGGAATGCAGTAACTACAGAGGAATCAGCTTGTTGAATGTAACGCTTAAGGTGCTGCCCATCATTATCCTCAGAAAATTGCAACCATTCACAGAGAACAGCATACAGGAGTACTGTAGTGGGACGAAATTGAAGCGTCAACCATCCACCAGTGTCAGCCCAGTTTGCAGATGAATATAAGTTTAATTTAGTTTTGTTTATGTGTTTTTGTAATATTTGTAATGGTTGTGAAGTGTCAAAAGTTTTGTATTTTTTTTATGTTTTATGTACGGAGAGGGCGGCGCAACGAACGGAGACAGCATCTTCGTTGCCGGGACCGGAGAGAAAATTGCTGGCCACTATACGTCGCGGGTCGACAGCCAAAGAGCGACAGAAGATTCTGAAACCGATTTGTTGCGTCGTGCTTCTAAAAATTGAAAATGAATAATTTGTAATGTTTGTACAACAATGACGTCGTAGAGAGTTTAATTTTATTGATACTGTTAGTTTTGTCTTGTCAGGGCTCAGGCTCACGTCTGTAGGCAGGAAGATAATAAACTAGTGGATGCTATTAAAGTTGAAATACGTGTTCCGAGGATTTATTTATGAAGAATTATGTGAATGAATTAATAATATATTTGACAAGATTATTGAATTTTGACAGCGTTCATCGCGACTTTGAATCTCAAAAGTTTATTCAGTGTGGTTCTAATATCGATTAAATCAGATAACGTGTATCAATATAATTTCTGAGGAGGAACAAACGACATCTAAAACTGAAAAAGTTTACGAAAACCAATTGGCACGAGTGACGTAATTCTGTGCATACGACTCAAATGATGTTTTACAGTTTCGTTCAAGAACCATTCTGAGACAATTCAAAAAGAATATAAATAATTTTGAAGTGGGTTGTAACTGACGTAGGTGACGAAGTCTGCACATGGTCATATGTCAAAAGAAAATCATTTAAACAAATCTGTACGTCGTTACACTACAGTACTAAGCTGGCTTTCGACCAAACCGATCGGCAATAGATCACATTTTCACACTAAGACAATTGTTTGAAAACATTGGGAATATGATAAAGATATCTACAGCCTGTTCGTCGATTTTCAAAGTGCATAAGACAGCATACATAGGAATAACCTATACAATGCAATGCGTGACTTCAGAATCCCTGAGAAGCTAGGGAGAATGGCGCAAGCTTGTATGGAAGGGTCAAACGCAGCAATGCGTTTACAAGGAGCCACATCAGAAACATTTGAGGTTGAGACAGGCCTCCGACAAGGGGATGCTCTCTCATGTGTTCTGTTCAATGTCATCTTAGAGAAAGTAATAAATGAGCGTAGGCAACAGGAGTTGGCTGGAATAGAGATGGACGGTAACTTCAATTGTCTCGCACATGCAGATGACATAGTACTACCAACTGAATCAAAGCCTGAGTTGAAAGAAGTGGCCTCCAACCGATTAGTAAGTTCTCTGACGATATTGCAGTGCCTGTGTTGACGGCATATGGAAGTGAAAGTGGACAATTATGCACAGAAGGTAGGGCTCAAAGTGAATCGAGAAAAAACAGAGTTCATGCAATTAGGAAGAAGACAAGAGCAGGGAGAATTTTTTTAGATAGATGGCAAGGGGCTCAAGAGAATACACCAGTTCAGATACTTGGGATCTTGGTTTACCACGGACAACGATATAAAAATGGATATCAAGGAAAGAATAGCAGTGGGAATGAAATGCATGCATTTCCTCAGAGAGACGCTCGGCTCCAAATCGATCTCAGTGAACACTAAGATGAAAATCTACAACACAATGATATGCCCAGCAATAATGTACGGTTCAGAAACATGGAGCATGACTAAGCGAGAAAGGGAAAAGCTATTAATATTTGTAAGAAGAGTAATGAGGAAGATATGGAGACCAGTTTTAGATAAAGGAGAATAGAGGAGAAGGAAAAACGAGGAAATCTACCTTCTGAAGCGACAACCCACTATCCTACAGAAGATAAAGAGCAAAAGAATACAATGGGTGGGCCATGTAGCCCGTGTGCATATGGAAGACAGGCGAAGATGGCACTAGCGGGGAAACCAAACACCAAACGCCGTATTGGGCGACCAAGGCAGCGCTGGATGGACGACCTGGCGAGAGACCTAGCAGCCTCGGGAACTGAAGACACCTGGCTCAAAACAGGAAGGAATGCAGGCAGTTTGTGGAGGCAGCGCGTGGTCTGCAGGGCCTGTGATCGCTGAATATCTATCTGTCCAAAAGATAAAGCTTAGAATAGAAGTACACCCAAGCGCCTGTTCGAAAGAAATTCAGAACGCAAGGAACAGCGGGAAAAGTCATGTTCATCAACTTTTAGGCTGCCCTAGGTGTCGTCTTCCGTGATTATTTGGAAGATGAGCGTACAATCAACTGTGTCTACTACTCAGACATCAAAAAAAGGTAACAATCTGAGAAAAACACGTGGATCTTAAAGAAAAGGTATGATACTGCTGCACGACAATGCTCGCCCTGACACCGCCCAACCAACCCAAGAAATCACTGAAAAAATGGGTTGGGAGATACTGCCTCATCTTCCCTACAATCCAGATTTGGTTCCCTCGGAATGTCATTTGTTTGGTCCACTCAAGGAAGTAATACGTGGAAAAAAGTTCAGCGCCGATGAGGAGGTCAACATCAACTATACTCATATACTATTATGTGACAGCACTAGATTAAGTTTATGAGAATAACAGTGCAAAAAATATAGCTTGCAGACATTTTTGTTTAACAAAATTTTGGACACCTCCATATTTTCCTGTCCTTACTGAGGCTCCATACATGTTTGGTTCCTATTTAGTCAGTGACTCGCCAAACATCAAGGCATTGTATACAATTTCTGACACAAACTGAGCAGTTTTGTCGCTAGAAATATTGTGAAAACCAATAAATCTTTTTATGGGGCCGTCTTTGGTACAAAAGCTGAGGATGATACTTTTTTATGACCTACAAGAAACACCTAAGGTCTCATCTGCTTGTACTCCAACAAACTCACATGACTGTAACTTTTCTTTAATTCTATCATTAATGACATCGGTGACTGATTCAGTTAATTTGTTTTCAATTGTGCTTACTGTTCCTATGAACCCAGAAGTGCTCTGCAAGTGATCTCGAATAAACTGTTCCTGTGTATACAAAAGTTCCAATAATTCGAGGTAATTCCATTTGTTGCTGTAACTTTCATCTTCAAAGCGTCAAGAAGTCTTTTGATTACTGATCTGTTTTAATTAACACTCACATTATGTTTTAGGGTTAGAAGTATCGCTCCTTCAGAAACGGAATGTTCAGTTCGTTCTTGATCCAGGAACTGAAAACTCTCTAGATTCTGAAGGCCCCTTCTTGAATTCTGGTGTTCCTCGGCTTTTCTGTCAGAATTTTTTGTCACACAAGAGGCTGACTAGCTGTTTCTTTCAATCCCAGACCCACCAAACAAAATACATGCGTAACAATACAATTTAGGCATGTTTGTTACAGAGCAACCTGTTGCAGTATCGACCGCACTTTAAAGCGCGCGCGCCGTTAGCCACGCCACCGAGCTTCCTACAGCCGCCATCGCAACACGAGGGCGCTGCTACGAACGCTTAAGCTGCTGCCAATGATATACAAGCATCCCCTCTCCGGAGCTCCAGCGGCGGCTCTGCTTAAGTTCAAACATCTATACATTGTGCCCGTTTTGTGTGTTTGCCATTTCATAACACATACAGACTTTCATAGCCGTCAGGGATCGTTATCTACGGAATAATCATTGTGCCGAAGACTGACTGAATTGTAAACCTTAGTATGTGTATATATTTAAACATTCAAATCTACTGTTAGCATCTGACGCTGCCATTAGAGCAAACGAAGTTATGTATTACTTTTATTATTTGATATTAGATGTAGAATAAATTAATATTTCAATTCTTTGTCCATGAACCGCATCTTTTCCTCACTCCCGTATCCACTAAAGAACCGCAAAATGTGCGAACGATGGTACAACACCTGTGCGCCAAGGATACTTTTTATACCAAGAAAATTGAAATTTTCTCTTTTGTTTCCCCATCAGCTAGAGCAGTGTCTAAGCGTGTTGTGAATTCCGTGTCTTTATAAGGGTACTTTGTTTCGTAAGTCCAGTTTAAAAATAGTTTGTCATCTAATTCGTGAAATAGACACAAGAGTTCCCTCTGTACAAGTCATAACATAAGGCCAGTTGTGAATTCCTTATCTTCTGTAAGCTACTTTGTTTCGTAAGTCCAGTTCAAAAAAATAGTTTGTCATCTAATTCGTGAAATAAAGACAAGAGTTCCCTCTGCACAAGTCATAACATAAGCAGTTAATCACATACAATCACGAATTATAGTACTAAAACATGTTTTGTTAAACCACAGTTCGCAAAATGATACACAGTCTGACAGTCGAGGCAAGCCTCAATGCTACGCTTCAACGACACACGTGGCTGCTTGCCACCCTACAGCAACCACATGGAAACATGAGGCTATTTCTAGAAGCCTCCAGTGAATCGTTAAACTGCATGGCATGCAAAGCGCAGAGAATTCTCTACTCGTGGGTGGATCTAATTAAACTTTAGTAATAAACAATACAAACTTACACTGTTATTAATACATTGCTGTATTCTAACTTGCGAGGTGCCGGGGCTAGCAGTGTATTTAACACTAAATTCTTCTAGAATCTTCATATGGAAATGATGCTCTAAGCCCCCAATTTTCTAACTCCGACTTTTGCTGCTGAACATGGATTAAGAAGAAACGCGAACTGACTGCAATCGACCCTGCAAGTGGAGTAGAAAACAGTTTGGCACCTGCAATAATTTAATTTGATAGAAATTAATTAGATAAAGGAAAGTTTCATTAATGTAGTGAGAAATGAAAGGGTTGCTCTACCGATTAACAGAATGAAAGTTCTGTCCAAAATAACAATTTGATTTATTATGACTAAACTCAAAACAGTAAACAAAACACATGAAACATTTACAATACATCAAAACTGGATACTCAAATAAATGCTGTGAAGGTGAGGTTGTCCATAAACTAGATTGCGACATTTATGACCAAGTGGTATGTGGAGCCAATTCATTGAAACTCAAATCTTAAGAGAAACACCCAGCCAACCCAACATTAATTGCTGCTACAGTAGTGAGAACTCAGGCAATGAACATCCAAGACAGAACCACGTAAGAAAAGACGGGAACAGGCGCGCTCTGCTGAGCTCTGATTATAATAGAGCAAATTCCCTAAACTGCCGGTGCGGCGGACATACATTACCAAGCTGTCTTCTTAACTGCAAGGACACGATCTGGAGTACTGGAAGCGATGGCTGGTTGCTTCGACGTCCCATCATGGTGATGATAATGTCGCGAGTATAGCCCGAAACAAATTGTCCTGGTCTGGTTGTTCCAACTAATGACTTCCTATCAATACAAACGCACCTCTGAGGGAGATGAAGAAGGCTTGCCACACCATCACTGACGGTACAGTGATTGATTTTAACAAGCGAAGTCACACAGTAACTCTGATACAGTAAACTTAAGCCAAAACTGCTCAAGACGGACAACATAGGCCGCTTGTACGCAGAACGCTCAATTGCCAACTGTACTCAGAAAGTTACGTTGAAGTCGAAACTTCAGCAACTTCGTCAAACAGTTACAATTAAATGGAAGTATATTAGACAGGTAATGGAAGGCAGACTGTCCAGAGCAGTGAGAGCCCAGTCTTGTAACCTACCCCAACCGAAAGGCGAGAGCCGACTCCTTCAGGCCCCTGTGGGCGTGTCGCTCCCGCTCTTATGACAACGTTGGCGTCTGGAAAGCATCCACTCGACTCCCTCACACCCATCGGCTTAACCCTTTCGAGCTCAGCAGAACCTGCCTGTCACCGGACCACCCGGGTGGCGAGAGATACTGCGTGGCAAGTCCGCGTGTGAAGGAATAGCAACTTTTCACTGCATTCAATTAGAGAGGAAAATCGAATTACTCAGAGTAAGATAGAAATATGAGAGGGGGCTCATGCCACCTCTCAAGCTCTAAGTATCCTTCAACTTTTTGGATAGGCTAAAACTTGAAATTTTTCTAATAGCACTCATTAAAGTTTGCGAAGCTTTGTCTATCATCTATTTGTCATATTTGCATATTTGTCCATATTACCTCTGCTTTTTAGTTCACCAAATCCTAGCATACATGGGCGATATTATTGCTGTGTAATCTCTTAATTATCATGACATGGACTTCCATTGGATAGTTGTTGCATATCCTGTAAACAGTACACGCAAAAAATTTTGATAAAACCACTTCATTGTATTACGAAAAGTTAATAAAAAGTCCAGAAGTATGTGCCTTATATCTAAGATTAGCACCTCTCATAATAAAATTAAAACAATTTGGAATATTGGTGAAAGGGAAATATGGCAACCAAGAGCACAGGAAGACTGTATTTCTATCACACTCAATGAAAAGTTTCTAAACAAATAGTCAGAAGTAGAAAATATTTTAATAATCATTTTTAACTGTTGTAGAGAAAATAGAATCCAGCTATTCATTAGAAAAAGCAAGGCAGTATATGGAAAAGGCAGTACCTAAACAATTTAATAAAACTGAAATTCGACCCATCTCTCCTACTGAAATTAGGAAAATAATAAATTCACTCAAAGATAAAAGCTCACATGGAATTGATGGCATTTCCAATACAATACTAAAAGCTTGTTCCCAAGAGATAAATAGGATTCTCGGCCACATATATAGTAGCGCATCGAAACAGAGCATTTTTCTGGATAGATTGAAATATGCTATTGTTAAATCATTGTATGAAAAAGGGATGCTAACAACTACCGCCCAACCTCACTTCTGACAGCTGTATCCAAAATTCTTGAAAAAAGTAATGTATTGAAGAGTAGCTTCACATACTTGTAGCCGGCCGAAGTGGCCGTGCGGTTAAAGGCGCTGCAGTCTGGAACCGCAAGACCCTACGGTCGCAGGTTCGAATCCTGCCTCGGGCATGGATGTTTGTGATGTCCTTAGGTTAGTTAGGTTTAACTAGTTCTAAGTTCTAGGGGACTAATGACTTCAGCAGTTGAGTCCCATAGTGCTCAGAGCCATTTGAACCAACATACTTGTAAAAATGAAGTACTAACAAAATGTCAGTTTAGTTTTCAGAAAGATTTTTCAACAAAAAATGCTATATATTCTTACACTGATCAAATAATCATCCATTGGTTAAAGTGATGTGAAAGGCTTGTATACAGTAAAATTGCCGGTGGCGGATTATGCAAGGTGTATATTATTTTTGGACAGGGTGAGGCGGTTATAAACGATGTGAAACTGGGAAAGCTAGTAGCAGAACCGCTGAAATTGTATAAGAAACCCGTTGAAATTCTCTCACACCCCGAAAACAGGAAATACCACCAGATTAATATGGTGGCCTCTCACAATTTCCTGACGATGCTCGAACGAAATTCCAGGAAAGCAGGGTTTTAGAAGAGAATCATAAAAAAATTATACCCATTATAAAAACGATTATATTACTGGGAATCAAAACATTCCATTAAGAGGCCACAGAGGTGACAGTGATTTAAAATCGGAAAGTTCTCCCGGAGAAGGCAATTCAGAGTTTCTTTGAAGTTCCGAGTAGATGGTGGAGATGAGATACTACTCAACCACGTGAAGACATACGCTAAAAAGCTTCCTACGTGAGAAAATCGGCGCAAAATGAATTACAGTAATTGAGAGCTGTGGGCAAATTAGTAGCGAAAATTAAAATACGTAAATATTTTTCTATTATAGATGATGAGATTACAGATGTTTCTATTACTGAGCAACTATCCATTTGTATTCGCTGTTTCGATGTGGATACGAATGAAATCAAAGATGATTTCCTCAAGTTCGTCAACACTGCGGATCTTAGCGCTGAAAACATGGTTCGCAATACACTGGAGATTTGGAACACTGAACCTAGACGTTTCACTGTGCCGGGGACAAGCATACTATGGAGGAACCAGTATGAGAGGTAAAATAAAAAGTGTCCAGATGTGCATATCCAATATTCAGGGTGTAGCGTTTTATACTCATTGTGCTAGTCACTGACTTGACTTAGCCATCAATACCGCCTGTACTGTACCTGCCATAATGCTGTGGGAGTTAGTCTAGCCGTGGCATTCTTTGTCCGTGAGCCAGCGGGGAGATTGCCTATCTTCATAGAAAAAATTCAGATTCGTTTGCCCACGGAAGAACGAATTACACTAAAAAAATGTGTGAGACAAGATGGAGGGAAAGACATGACGCGATTTTGACATCTTTAGACGTCTTCCCATGCCTCTCTCCAATTTTGGAAAAAAATGACTGAAAAAGGAGACAAACGTGCTAGACCTGCATTTTCGCTGCTCCAAAGCAATAAACTCGTCGGAATTCATAGGGCGCTTTGTCACAGTCGCTGACGTTTTTGAAATACCTCTTCCTTTATCTCGATCGTCATCGTTCATTGAAACTGATATACTTTCGACAATGAAACTTGCCAACACAACCACAAAAAGTTCCCAAAAACAACGCAAAATTAGCGCAGGTAATTTTCAATGGAACTCAAAGCCTAGCGAATGAGACTGGCACCGAAATCACAGTCCGCGTGTTGGCAAATTGTCAACCGACAGACCCATTTTCCAAACACAGTCTGTAGAAGAGTGTTGCCGTCTATCAGTGTTCATGCCTTTCCTCGATCATTTATTAAATGAAAGATTCCCTACAACTCAGCTACAAAGAAGCGGACACCTACAAAAATGCTGTCGGAGAACTTACGTGATAAATAATTTTCCTGATCGTGCTGTTGTAATAGTGGGTAGCATCAACTTGCCAGGAGTAGATTGGGGGTGTCATGCTGTCAGAACTGGTGAAATAGGCAGGGATACCTGTGACATTGTTCTGGATGTCTTGTCCGAAAATTACCTTGAGCAGATAGTTAGAGAACCAACTCGTGAGGGTAACGTCTTAGACCTCCTGGCAACAAACAGACCAGAGCTTACCGAATCAATTAACGTAGAGGAAAGTATCAGTGATCATAAGGCTGTGACAGCATCTATGACGATGGGTCCTACAAGAAATGTTAAGAAAGGTAGGAAGATATATTTGCTCAGCAAGGGTGACAGGATAAAAATTTCAGAATATCTCAGCAGTCAGCATCAAATATTCGGTGAAGAGGACGAAGACGTGAAGAACAAATGGAAAAAATTCAAATTCATCGTTCAATATTCCCTAGACAAGTATGTTCCGAGTAAGGTTTTAAGAGATGGGAAAGATCCTCCACGGTTTAATAGCCGTGTTAGAAAAGCGCTACGTAAACAAAGAGCACTTCATCTCATATTCAAGAGAAGTTAAAACCTAGCTGACAAAGAAAAGCTGAACGAAACGAAAATGAGCGTAAGGAGAGCAATGAGAGATGCGTTCAATGATTTGGAAAGTAAGACGTTGTCAACCGACCTGAGTAAAGAGATTTTGGTCGTATGTAAAATCAGTAAGTGGGTCAAAATCATCTATTCATTCACTCAGTGACTACTCTGGCATCGAAAAGGAAGATAACAGAGAGAAGGCCGAAAAACTAAAATCGGTCTTGCGAAAAACTGAAATCGGTCTTGCGGAATATTGTAACACAGTTCCTCCTTTAGATCGTCGTACGAATGTCAGATATTGAGATAACCGATGGCGGAATAGAAAAACAGCCACAATCGCTTAGTAGTGGATAGCCGTCAGGGCCGGATGAGATACCTACAAGACTCTACAAAGATTATGCGAAAAAACTTTCTCCCCTTGTAGCAGTAATTTATCGTAGATCATTTGAGCAATGAAGGACACCTAGTGACTGGAAGAAAGCGCAGGTCATTCCGTTTTTAAGAGGGGCAGCAGGGCAGATTCACATAATTATCGACGTATATCGTTGACGTCAATCTGTTGTAGAATTATGGAACATGTTTTATGCTCAAGAATTATGACGTTCTTGGAGAATGAAAATCTCCTTTATAAAAATCAACATGGATTCCGCAAACAGATTTCCTTCGAAACTCAGCTCGCTCTGTTCCTTCATGAAATCCCCAGCTCCATAAACAATGGCGCTCACGCTGATGCCGTGTTCCATGACTTCGGGAAGGCATTTCATACCGTCCCGCACTGCCGTTTAGTGAAAAAATGCGAGCTTATCGACTATCGAAGTAGATTGGATTCAAGACTTCCTTGCAGACGAAACGCAACACGTTGCTCTCAACGGAATAAAATCAATAGATGTATAGATAATTTCTGGAGTACCCCAAGGAAGTGTGAAAGGACCGTTACTGTTTATGATATATATGAATGATCTAGTAGAAAGCGTCGTATGCTAAGGCTGTTCGCAGATGATTGCGGTTGTCTGTAACAAAGTAGCAACGCCAGAAGATAGTAACGATTTGCAGAATGGCCTCCAGAGAAATGATGAATGGTGCAGGCCAGACAGTTGGTTCAAATGGCTCTGAGCACTATGGGACTTAACATCTGCGGTCATCAGTCCCCTAGAACTTAGAACTACTTAAACCTAACTAACCTAAGGACATCACACACATCCATGCCCGAGGCAGGATTCGAACCTGCGACCGTAGCAGTCGCGCGGTTCCGGACTGAAGCGCCTAGAACCGCTTGGCCACACCGGCCGGCCCAGACAGTTGACCCTGAAAGTAAATAAATGTAACTATTGTGCATACATAGCGAAAGAAATCCACTACTGTTTAGCCCGTACACTATTGATGACAAAATGTTCAAATCTGTGTGAAATCTTATGGGACTTAACTGCTAAGGTCATCCGTCCCTAAGCTTACACACTACTTAACCTAAATTATCCTAAGGACAAACACACATACCCATGTCCGAGGGAGGACTCGAACCTCCGCCGGGACCAGCCGCACAGTCCATGACTGCAGCGCTTTAGAGCGCTCGTATTGATGACAAACCGCCGTAAACAGTATCTGCCGTAAAATATCTAGGAGTAACTATCCAGAGCGACCTTAAGTGGAATGACCACGTAAAACAGATAGTGGAAAAGATACCAGCCTCAGATTCATAGGAAGAATCTTAAGGAACTGTAACTCTTTCACGAAGAAAGTGGCTTATATGGTGCTTGTTCGACCGAATCTTGAGTATTGTTCATCTATCTGGGATCCTTACCAGATAGGGCTGATAGAAGAGATAGAGAAGATCCAACGACGAGCGGCACGTTTCGTCACGGGATCGTTTAGTCGGCACAACAGCGTTACGGAAGTACTCAACAAATTCCGTTGGCAGACGTTACGAGAGAGGCGTCGTGCATCACAGAGATTTGCTATTGAAATTTCGCGAGAGTACTTTCCGGGATGAGTCGGACAACGTATCACTCCCCCCCCCCCCCCTCACACACACACACATCTCTAGCGTAACGACCATGAGGAGAAAATTCGAGAAATTAGAGCCAATACAGAGGCTTACCGACATTCTTCCCACTCGCTGTTCGCAACAGGGTTGGAGGGCTCAGTTGGTGGTACAAAAAGTACGTCCGCTACACTCCATTAGGCGGCTTGCGGAATATGATGTAGATAAAGATGTAGAGCATGCTTTACAAAGTGCTGAAGCATACAAAGACGATCTCCATTGTTTTGTAGCTTTGAAAAGAAGAGCTACAAATTTGTCAGCAGGCGAACGAAAATATCCCAGCGTCTCCAGTAGAGGCCTATAGAAAAGCAACGGTGCTGCCAGATACTAATGTCTTGTGTCAGCAGATGTGCACATTTCCTGTAACAGTCACCACTGCCGTGAGATCTTTCTCAGCCTTACGCAAGGACTTAACCAATGGCAGGGGAGGGGGATATCTGGACCCCCTATCACCCAAATGAAATTACACACGACCTAGCTGCCCTGTAGTGAAATTGAAAGATGTTTGGATTTTGTCATACGATGAAAACGGGATACGCGCTATCGATAACAAGTGCATCGATCAGCTCAGTTCAAAAATGTGCTGGCGTTTATTGTTTTTACGCTGTGTGGTGTTGTGACACTTTCTAATTGTCTATAAGTTCTGATTCGTACACCAGCGTTACAGTAACTGAAAAATTTGGACATACTACTACAAACATCAAAAAAAGTTTTGCATCACCCCGGTACCCAGACTCCTGAAGATAGACGTTGACTGTCGATATTGTATCACAGACGCAGTCCCTTTGACTGTTCAGAGATGTCACTAAACCCACCCAGTCGCGCGGGATTAGCCGAGCGGTCTCAGGCGCTGCAGTCATGGACTATGCGGCTGATCCCGAGGGAGTTTCGAGTCCTCCCTTGGGCATGGGTGTGTGTGTGTGTGTGTGTGTGTGTGTTTGTCCTTAGGATAATTTAGGTTAAGTAGTGTGTAAGCTTAGGGACGGATGACCTTAGCAGTTAAGTCCCATAAGATTTCACACACATTTGAACGTTTTGAAACCCGCCCAGAGATGTAAACAACCATGCATGAGCAGCGCCTATTAGACGGATGGGGTCCGACAGCCGATCAGTTCCAGTCATTCCACCAGGAAGAAGGTACACGGCTCGTGTTGTCTGTAGTTCAACCATGCCTAGACGGTCAGTACCGCGGTTCGATCCCGTCCGCCTTGTTACTTTGTGCCACGAAGAGCTCTCAACAAGGGAAGTGTCCAGGCGTCTCGGAGTGAACCAAAGCGATGTTGTTCGGATATGGAGGAAATACAGAGAGACCGGAACTGTCGCTCACATGCCTCGCTCAAGCCGCCCAAGGGCTACTGCTGCAGTGGATGACCGCTACCTGCGGATTATGGCTCGGAGAACCCTGACAGCAACGCCATCATGTTGAATAATGCTTTTCGTGCAGCCACAGGACGTCGTGTTACGGCTCAAACTGTGTGCAATAGACTGCATCATGCGCAACTTCACTCCCAACATCGATGGCGAGGTCCATCGTTTTGCAACCACGGCATCATGCAGCGCAGTACAGATGGGCCCAACAACATGCCGAATGGACCGCTCAGGATTGTCATCACGTTCTCTTCGCCCGATATGCCTTCAACCAGACAATCGTCGGAGACGTGTTTGGAGGCAACCTGGTCAGGATGAACGCCTTAGACTCACTGTCCAGCGAGCGCAGCAAGGTAGAGGTTCCCTGCTGTTTTGGGGTGGCACTATGGGGGGCCGACGTATGTCGCTGGTGGTCATGGAATGCGCCGTAACGGCTGTACGATAGGTGAATACCATCCTCCGACCGACAATGCAACCATATCGGCAGCATATTGGCGAGGCATTCGTCTTCATGGACGAAAATTCGCGTCCCCATCGTGCACATCTTGTGAATGACTTCCTTCAGGATAATGACATCGCTCGACTAGAGTGGCCAGCATGTTCTCCAGACATGAATCTTATCGAACATGCCTGGGAGAAATTGAAAAGGGCTGTTTATGGACGACGCGACCCACCAATCACTGTGAGGGATCTACGCTGAATCGCCGTCAGTAGTGGGATAATCTGGAAAAACAGTGCCTTGATGAACTTGCGGATAGTATGCCACGAGGAATACCGGCATGTATCAATGCAATAGGACGTGCTACTGGGTATTAGAGGTACCGGTGTGTACAGCAATCTGGACCACCACCTCTGAAGGTCTCGCTGTATGGTGGTACAACATGCAATGTGTGAGTTTCATGTGCAATAAAAAAGGCAGAAATGATGTTTATGTTGATGTCTATTCCAATTTTCTGTACAGGTTCCGGAACTCCAGGAACCGAAGCGATGCAAAACTTTTTTCGACGTGTGTGGAACAGCACTGCAGTCTTCATTTGGTGACTGGCAGAACCCTCGGGTTGTAATATTTTAGTATTTCACAAGGCAGCGGAGCGCTAAACATCATTAGGAATAACATTAAATTAAAATCAATGTGTCAAAATCGATCTGGATTCGTCTGTGCCGTCCAAAAATCACGTCGATCAACAAATTATCGCGCGACGGCGATGATTGCACTTCTTTAAAAAAAATTTGCTCAAAATACTATCATTAATGCCCCAAAAGGCAAAGTATATCACGGGTGAGTAACGAAAAACCATTTACGATCCGGAATGATGGGGAGGGGTTTGTACGGAATGAAAGGGGTGTATGATGGCAGCACATTGTGTATTTCGTTCGTTACTGAAAGATTTTTGCAGCAGGCTGCTTGAATTCGTCAGAGCCGACTGTGCCCTGTGCCCTGTATCTGCTCCCCCCCCCCCCCCCCCGACACACACACACCCTTACGATCAAAACCTAATTACCTACTTGTAATACTATGATAACCAAGCCTGGAATTCCATGCACTATTAAATCGTAAAATATGCGTGTGTCAAAATCATAAATATGGCTGCGAATCAGCAACTGTATAAATCTGAACAGGTTGGTAAAAAAATCAGGCAACCAGTTGCAAACCAAAGGTTTATTGAGCCCTTGACCTAGGTTTCGATGTGTCTAAAAATGTCTTCTTCCGAAGGAGTGGGCCTTGTTACATCACATGGTGATAAATTATATTAGCTGAAGCCGAGCGTCTCTTGCCTTATGCGAGGGTAAGTCAATTATTATCCGCAAACTAGCTATAAAATTTTACTGTAATCAAATAGTAAACTTACAAGAACATCATTTTTCGACATAGTCTCCTTGCGTTTCAACGCACTTGGCCCATCGTTGTACAAGCTTCCTGAAGCCCTCATGAAAGAAGGTTCTCGGTTGAGCTGCGAGCCAGGAATGCACCGCTTTTTCACTGTTTCGTCCGAGGCAAATCGACGGCCCCTTAAAAAATGCCTGTTTGAGTGGACCAAACAAGTGATAGAAAAGGGCAAGATCGGGATTATATGCAGGATGATCCAGTACTTCAAATTTGAGTTTCTGGAGCGTTTCAGCAGTGTGGACAGCAGTATGCGGACGAACATTTTCGTGCAACAACACAACACCTTTTGGCAGCAATCCTCGGCGTTTGCTTCAAATTGCAGGCTTTAGTCTGGCAGTAAGCATCTCACTGTAACGTACACTGTTTATTGTTGTGCCCCTTTCCCTACAATGTTCCAGTACTGGACCCTGTGCGTCCCAAAAAACCGAAAGCATCAGTTTTCCTGCGAATAAAGGGATTTGAACTTATTCTTACACGGAGAATTTGGATGTTTTCATTCCATACTCTGCCGTTTACTCTCCGGTTCGTAATGATGGATCCCTATTTCATCACCAGTGATGATCCTGTCTTAGTCCCCTTCGTTACCATAGTGATCCAAATGTTTTTTGCAGATGTTCAAGCGCGTTTGTTTATGCAACTGTGTGAGTTGTTTTGGGACCCATATTGCACAAACTTAATGAAACCCAAGTCTGTTGTGGATGATTTCGTAGGCAGAACAGTGATTAATTTGCAGACGATGTGCCACTTCGTCAATTGTTAATCGTCTGCCTAAGAGAATCATTTCACGTGAACGCTCAATGGTTTCTTCAAACGGTCGTCCGGCTCCTTCATCGTGCGTAACACTTGTGCGACCATTTCGGAATTTGTCAATCCAATCGTAGACACTCCGCTATTGCAAAACACTATTCCCGTACTGCACCGAAAGTCTTCGATGAATTTTGGCCCCCTGATACGCCTTCCGACCGCAAACAAACGTGGCACTGCACGTTGCTCTTCTTCGGTGCAAATAGACAGCGGAGCAGCCGTAATTAATAGCACGGTAGCAATAACGAAACTAACCTAGCAGCTTGAAAATTGCAAAGATATAACAACAAATAAACAAAGCATGCGTCATCAACGTAAAACGACAGTACTGCCAAAATAAACAAAAAGATAACTAAATTGCGGATAATAATTGATTTAGCCTCGTAAAAAATTGATATAAATACGAGAAACATCACACGCCATGGCTTAAGACAGCAGCCAGATCACATTCAGAGTACGTCATAATAAATGCACAAACATATTCGCCAACTGGTAAAGTCTCTTGTCAACGCAAAGTTGACTCCTGTTCGACCCAGCAAGCGTAGCACGCAGCGGTAGCGACGCCCACGCCTCGCGCTGGCTCAGGTCAAACTCCCACTCCTTATTTCTGAAAGCTGCAATCTTAAGTAAAGTCTGAAAATGCTTAAATATTTGACAAGGAGGCTGTTTTTTTTTTACAATCGTATTGACCAACTAGGATCACGTTAACAACTTCAGTTCCTCTTATTCCTTTGTTGTTGTTTCCTATTTTTCCAGTATTCCCTCATTTTCTCCCCATGAAGTCTCTTCCTTTTTTCTGTCCATGTTGTTCCCGATTTTTTATTTCTTCTGCTTTGAAAGCCTTCCAAATTTAGTATTTTGTTTTTAAAACGGTTTCTCTCTGCTATTTCTGATTCTTTGATGTTGTTTCTTTCAAGATCTTTCCTTACTTCTGTAATCCATGCTATTGTCAATTTCTTCTTCCAGAAATATAGGAGTATTTGTTTTGTTAGTCTATTTCCATCCATTCGGTAGATATGTCCAAAAAAGGTTAATCTTCGTTTGGCCATTACTTCAGATATTTTCTCTATCTTTTTGTAGATCTCCACATTAGTTCTTATTTTCCAACCATCTGCAGTTTTCATTGCACCCATTATTTTTCTAATAATCCTTCTTTACAGTACCTCTAGTTTGTCCATCTTACAGTTCATCGTTAGGCATTCAGACCCATATAAACATTCTGGTCGTACCATTGTGGTGTACTGTTTTAGTTTTGTTTTTCTAGATATACATTTCTTGTTGTAAATATTTTTGGTCAAACCATATACTGAAATTCTTGCCTGCCGAGGCATCAAAAGCTGCATCCAGGTGTATGGACATCAAATTAAAAATTGTGGACGATGTTCATTGTCCTCAGGCCGCCTTCTGAAGAAGATAGATTTAAATCTATCGAAACCTAGGTAAAGATTACTTTATCCTTTGCAACTGGTCGGCTGTTTTTAATCCTATTATTCTTTCCATTTTGTTAATTCTTACATCTATTGCAGATTTTTCTAGTCCATTCTGTTGTATAGTTTCTCCAAGATATTTAAATTTATTTACTTGCTCTATTTTACCTATTTTTGTTTCTATGTATTTTGGTGCATTTTTTATATTTGTCATAAATTTTGTTTTTTCAGCTGAAATTTTATTATTATTATTATTATTACGTAGACAACCACAAATGTAATGCTTAATACATAAAAGTTTCTCATTTCTCACAGTACAGTTCTGTATACAATACTGTAAGTAACAATCGTCAACTTCCCGCTACATCCAGAGAACAAGTACTCTGTCCAGTCTCAGAGTTTATTACGCGAGGTTCTATTCACAGACATTACAGCACATTGTTTATTCTTTGCCTAGATAACTAAAATTCTTTTCCAGTTATTCTCACATAAACAGCGTTTATCTCATTTTCATCGTAACACCAATTAAAAACAATAATCATATGTCACACACAAAGTTCTTCACTGTAATCCGTTCAACATATTACGTTATTAAATATGTCCACCCATGCAGGAACGCTCAATATAATTAGGCAATTCGTTCATGTTTGAACTTCTATAAACTCAGCGAACGAAGCAAGAATTCTGGTGGATAACAACTAACATCACCAGACGTTAATCTGAAGTTTGCTGAAACGTTTATGGAATGCTGACGAACGTTCATCGAAAATGTTTTAGGATTAAATCTGAGTAAGCTCTCCTTTAGAAGATGGAATAGTTTTTCGATGCGACTTACGTGTATGCAGTTACATAGAGCTTTGAGATTGAAAAATTCCAGAAGAGACACTGGGTTTGGGTAATCGAGCCAAATTTACAAAGAACTTGATCGTACGAGCCCACTTAACAGTATGGCGTTGCACCCCTCTGACCTGGATATACGCACTGCTTCGGTTCGGAAGTATGTCATAAAGTCATTGTATCTTCTCACGTGGCAAGCTGTCCCACACCTGTTGATATCCTGAGCACTGAAGCATGCAAGCTGGTCACACACGCGTGCTTTCGGAGACAGATGTTGGGATATTGCTGGCCACGGGAGTACCTCAACATGATGAAGACAGTTCATAGAGACATGTGTCACATGTGTACAAGCATTGTCCTGTTGAAAAGTGGCACCACAATGCTGTCGCTTGAGAGGATGCAGGATGTCTATGATATGCTATTGTACCATCAGAGTTCCCTTAATCGGAACCAGTCGTGACAAGAAATCATACCTGATGTCTCCCCTCATCATGATACCAGGAATAACACCACTGTGCCTCTGACCAGGTCACTGCCATACCTGTGCTACAAGGCAGCTTATTCCCAAACTGTCATGCAACACACTTCATAATAATGTTACATCCACATCCCCATGGCCAATGTACTCGATCCGTTTACACTGCATCATAAATGCAAACAGTATTCAGCACTACCAGTGACTGCCCAGCTAATTACTTCTTCTCATCCCTTTCTCTTATTACGGTGAGACATCTGTCATTTTCTACTGCCTTGAAAGCGTTATAAATGTTTACTTGAAACGACCAGGAGGGGCTATAAACGTGTTCAGAGCACAGAATTATATTTTAGAGCGGGTAGTCAATGCAGAATTCACTTCGGCTCATCTCCGCACACCGTGAGGCCGAAGGGCCGGTCTTTGCATCCCAAAACTCCATTGTACGACGCCTAGAGAAATCCTTCTGGAAAGATAATCCGTGTAACCAGGTGCAGACGCCAGCACTGGAGGAGCGTAGGATCCGCCATTATTCTGCAGTCTTGACACGAACGAATGTTAGTTTAAAATCCATGCGACAAGCTCACTGACTGGCTTATAGTTACTATTTCTGTAGGACGCACACTTTCCTGTGTGAGCCTGTGTGCACGCCGTTCAATAAGCCAAGGTTAGAAACCTGGCAAGTAGTGAGAGACATTTTCTGCCTTTCTCCCCACACCAGTACATGATTGGTTTGTCACAAAAAAATCTGCGAGAATAGGAGTTTATCTTATTTATAAAATTATTGTTGTTCGTAACGCGCAATCTCTGCTGCTTGGCTGACAAGGTTCTCATACTGGCAAGAACAACCGAGTTCCAGAAAGTTAAGAAAGACGATCACAGGGAGAGCTCTGCTGCTGAGAGATGGAAAAGTAAAGACTTCTTGCCAGACAACGGATGAGACGAAATTTGCTGTCATATAGAAGAACGTCTCTATATTAGTACTGAGTACAGAAGGCGAACTGGACTTCCGTTACTGCCAGCATTTTACACCGTATAAGCATTTTACCGTACAAGACTGGTAAAAATGAACCGCCGATGCAATCACCGACTCGAGGAAGACGCGACGGTAGATAACTTTCATCAGGAGCTAACTGCACAGTTTTAAGTTGCAGCCAGTTAGTTGCTTCCATTGTGTACTTTTGCGATTCTACCGGTGTCCTTACTTGTTTTTCCATGTTCTTTCCATAAACCACTAATCTTTGTTACAGTCATTGGTCAAATCCGTGTCTTAGTTTCACGATTATGTTTTTATTATGTTCATCCACCTGTCCCATGGTTACATTTCACAACCGCATTCCGTTATACATTTACTAAATGTTCACATGCTTATCTTAGCGGGTAATTCATACTTTAATGCTTTATGGTACTAACAAATAAACCAAATTGTTACAGTGAACACTTCTGTCTGTTGTAGATGGATGTGCCCTTCGTTGACAAAAAACGTGAGTGGTGTGGTGGCTGTATTTTCATGCTTCACTTGGCCTTCCCTATTACTTCTCCTTTAGTAAGCTGTTTCAGTTGCATGACATAGTATTTTTATTTTTATTTTCATGATATTATGAAGAGCTTCCCTTCTCAGTAGGTCACCAGGGACCGATCTTACAGCATCTTAGCAGTATGCTAAGCAGCCCAACTGGCACCCCGCACAGGAATTTGGCCTCTACTGCCCAGAATCAAGTTTCGAAATCCTGCAGTTTCCAGATTTATGTAGTCAAATTTTTCATTGATCGAATTTTAAACGGAAAGGTAGAGATGGACACCTTAATAATAAAAGGACGACATTAATTTAAACTAATGGTAAGTTGCTTGCACTTAATTTATTTGTGTTTCTTTACGGGTATGGTTGGTGCGTAAAAGGCCATCGTCGTCCTGATTTTGATCGTTGCAATTTTGGGGGGAAATATTTTATGTGCTTGTGTTTTGTTAGGATTTTATTGTGTATTGTGGCTTGTTGGTTTGGAATTTGCTCATTAGGGGGAAGCATTGGAATTTTTCTGTCAGTATTTGCTTATACCAAGGTTAACCCATCCTCGTGTATAAAGTTGAGAGAAAATAACTACCATTGACAGGGAAGAATCGAGTCAATCTGCGTCTGTTAACGGCGAACTCAACATGGACATCGAACAAGGCAGTTTGCACAGTTCTGAGATGAAAGAAAGTCGTGGAAGTAACTTGGACGAGTCCTTAACTACAGACAGCAAATCAAACAACATGCAGAATAACATGGAACAATCCGAAACTGAGTTGCTATGTGAAGAGAATGTGACATTCTCACAGGCAGTGGAAGATTCCGTAGCCGCTGGTGATGAGAATGAGACACCACTTTATCTGTGGCCTTCCGTACTTGAGATGGCATTAGAAAATAAGCATCTGTATTAAAACACATTTCTCATGCTCTTTGAGATTTGCTATCCATTAGAACATTCTAAACAGGGTACTAGCAGTAATGGGCAGCCCGGGTGGATGACTAGTGGGATAAGGATATCATGTAGAAGAAAGCGGGAATTATATCAAAATGTTATAAGGAGTCACAATCAAGCTACAGTAGCCCATTACAGACAGTATTGTAAGGTGCTTAAAAACGTTATCAGGAAGGCAAAGAGTATGTGGTATGCAAATACAATAGCTAATTCACAGGATAAAATTAAAACCATGCGGTCAGTTGTAAAGGAAGTGTCTGGTCAGCAGCACAAGTTCGACGATATAAAGTCAATTTGCAGTAAAAATATTTCTGTTACTGATAAATCAGATATATGTACAGCATTTAACAATTATTTTCTGACCATTGCTGGTGAATTAAATAAAAATTTAGTTTCTACAGGAAATCATATAACTTTCTTGGCAAATGCCTTTCCGAGATTGATGTCTGAAATACTCCTCTGTGATACAGACAAGAGGGAGATTGAGTCAAAAATTAAATCACTGAAGACTAAGGACTCTCATGGTTATGATGGAGTGTCTAGCAGAATATTAAAGTACTGTGCTGCACATTTTAGCCTTGTATTTAGCCATATTTGTAATTTTTCCTTTAGGAATGGTCAGTATCCTGAACGATTAAAGTATTCAGTAGTAAAGCCGCTTCATAAAAAGGGAGAAAGGGATAAAGTAGATAATTTTAGACCTATTTCTATGCCATCAGTGTTTGCAAAAGTTATTGAAAGGATAATTGATCATTTTATATCACACGATTTGCCATCAAATGTACAGTTCGGCTTTAGAAGTCCTTTAACAACTGAAAATGCTATATTCTCTTTTCTCTGTGAGTTACTGGATGGGTTAAACAAAAGGTTTCGAACGCTTGGCATATTTTTTGATTTAACTAAGGCATCTGATTGTGCTGATCACAAAATATTGCTCCAGAAGTTGGACCATTACGGAATACGGGGAGTAACTCACAATTGGTTCACCTCTTACTTTAGCAACAGGCAGCAAAAGGTCATTATTCACAATGTTGATAACGGCTGTGACGTGGGGTCTGAGTGGGGTACTGTCAAGTGGGGGGTGCCCCAGGGATCAGTGTTGGGGCCACTCCTGTTCCTTGTTTATATAATGATATGCCCTCTAGTATTATGGGTAATTCTAAAATATTTCTGTTTGCTGATGACACTAGCTTGGTAGCAAAGGATGTTGTGTGCAACATTGGCTCGGTTTCAAATAATGCAGTACATGACCTCAGTTCATGGCTTGTAGAAAATAAACTAAGGCTAAATCACAGTAAGACTTAGTTTTTACAGTTTCTAACACACAATTCAACAAAACCTTACGTTTTAATTTCACAGAATGGGCATATGATTAGTGAAACTGAACAGTTCAAATTTCTAGGTGTTCAGATAGATGGTACACTGTCGTGGAGAGCACACGTTCAGGATCTTGTTCAAAGACTTACTACTGCCATTTTTACTATTCGAACGGTATCAGAAGCGAATGATCGTTCGACACAAAAATTAGTCTACTATGCTTATTTTCATTCGCTATTGTCGTATGTTATATATATATTGGGGTAACTCTTCTCATTCTAAAAGCATATTTTTGGCTCAGAAACGGGCGGTTCGGGCAGTGAGTGGTGTTAGTTCACGAACCTCTTGTCGACCTCTGTTCACGAGTCTGGGTATTTTGACATTGGCCTCTCAGAACGTATATTCCTTAATATTAGTTTATTCCCAAGAATAAGCAGCTTTCACTCGGTTAATACTCGGCAGAAATCTAACCTGCATTTGGATTGGACTTCCTTAACTCTTGTGCAAAAAGATGTGCAGTACACTGCTGCATTCATTTTCAATAAGCTGCCACTCGAATTCAAAAATCTTAGCAGTAATCCACGCGCTTTCAAACCGAAACTGAAGAGTTTCCTGATGGGTCACTCCTTCTATTCTGTCGAGGAGTTCCTTGAAAAATAAAGCTGACTTTTATTGTATTGCTGATAGCGTTTACTTAAACTTATGGACTGACTTTTTTAAGGTTGATGAACATTTATTTTTAACTTTTATTACGTTTATATTGTAATTTCATGTACTGACACGTTCCATGACATTGGAGATTTGCTCCTCAATTTGGTCCTACGGATCTTGACGAGTAAATAAATAAGAATGAACTGTGTCATAACCAGTCCACAAAGCACCAAAGAAGAGAAAACAGAAAGATGGATGAGTGACACAAAAAGGCAGAAGATCATAACAGAATGTCTGATGAGCGTTAAAAGAAGACGAAAATTTCAAAAAATTAAACGAGAAAATTGATGTGTGGTTCAATAAGACTGAAAACAATTCAAAAAAATTAATGATCAGTTTAAGAGGTTACCACAGCAGTCAATTTACATGGGTGTGATGAACAGTTGGGCAAATTAGTCAGAAATATCAGGGAAGAAGTTAAGAAATCTGAAGAGAAGACGAGGGCCAAAGATAAATTAGGGACAGAAACTCAAGCAGTGAAGGGTGCAACCGATGAATTACGAAATTAAATTTATGTCATTAAAGAATGGAAAGACGAAGTCGTGGACGACATATCTCAAGTTAAGAAACAGGTACAGAAACTGATATTACATAATGATGCAAGTTCGGATAGCGTAAACTTAAAAGATCAGGAGGAAATGAAAGCGTTGTTTCAATTTAAAGGCATAAATGCCGACTTTAACCATTGCAATTAGGAAGCACTAGTGAAATTGTTTAGAGACAAACAACATAGTACCGGGTCAGCAAACAGCGCCCAGATCAGATATACATTAATGAGTGAAGAAGATATGTGAAAGGAAGAGGAGGAATTGCCTGAATTAACAGACAGACTTTGCCGTATACGCGGCAGTCCCGTCGCACCACCTGTGAATGAACAATCACCTGTGTCAGTAGGAATGAATTATCAGGACATTGAGGAGGACAAATAAAGAAACATTTTATTTCTGTTCAGAAGTACACACTGTTAGTAAGTACACACTGTTAGTAGTATAGTAAGGAGAGGACGAGTGCAGTGTGTGTCACTGATAATGTCGTCAATGAGATCATCAATGACGTCATTGATGAGTATGGAATTTCTCCATCCCCACCACCTCCTACATCTGACAAAAATCAATTGTCCTACGTATAAAATGATAGGAAATTCTAATTTTGGCGGAAAATTAAAAAAAAAGCCCAGTTATGCTAGTATGTTTCCTATAGAAGCAGGGCTGTTGTTTTAATTATAAACTGGCAAGAAACGCACGATGGTGCATTGTGATGCTGGCTAACTTGGAATACTGGGACAGGCTGACCTGGAATACAAATTGGCGATAAATCATGGCGACTGGGGCATACTGAAGCAGTTCTGTGACGTTACAATCCAGCTCTGACCTGTCAGGCTTTTTTTTAACAGTGTAGAATTCCAGCATACTGGCCCAGACTTGAGATACTGGCTCAGTTCTACTATAAGGTACTATTCACTCAGATGGGTATGATCACTGCTTCTCCTAACTCAAGTTTGGGTCTCTCCACTTGTATCTTTATTGAAACACACACTGGTGAGGGAAGGGACAGGGCTCTCCACCCCCATGCACTGATGCTGCCCCCATCTGTGCCACTCTCATGCCGCTGCCCCCAAGTGTCCACGCCAACCCACCACCCACGCTGGTCTGTAACATGCGGGTAACACAGCAGCCGCCCTGTTTGAGCCACGGCCATAGCCAGGTACCAACCCTGACTTGTTCCCCTAAGTTACACTCCAAACTGTACGCTGTGTAGTATGCACACTTGCCAGGGAGAACTCCCTATTCCATGACTGCAAAGTTCATTGTCACCAGACCAGTCGAGAAGTCAGCCACCGATCGCTCCATGGTACCTGCAGCTAAGAGCTAAGTTGCCCTCTAGTTGTGCCACAGTGCGCCAGTCGCAGCTCCATTCATAGAGACACCACATGCATGCTACCAATTCGGTAACCTATGAAGCAACGAAGTAAAGTAGTTTCGATTCCCGACACTAGTATGCTGTTGTGACAACACTGCAGCTACAGCCTATGTGACTAGAATTAAAACGATGAGAAACAAGAAGAATGCGGGTACCACACTTGTACCTTAAATGACAGGGAGTCAAAAGTAAAAGTTTACTTTCCCCAAATTTAAAGTGATGGGAGAGCTGCTGGCTGTCAAACTATAAAGCACTTATCCTAACTTTAAAATTGAATAGCCTACCCTTTCAGCCTGTATGATCTTCAAACAGTCACAATTATTGTATTTAGCTGGTGGGAAAGGAATAGGAGAGGTATTCACTTGCATCAACACCGCTGCCCTCCTAACACATCATACCAAACGTCAGACAAGTCGTGGATTCAGACTCGCATCAACTGTGCTGCATCTGACTGTGCAGTATCTTGCCATGCCAGGCCAGGTCATCGGGTCACATGTTGCACTGGAGACATCCTCTCAGATCGACAGATCACGTGTAACTCAGCACCAGTATTGCTCAGAGCACACAGCATGATGTCACATGGCCCCCAAATTGACCAGGGCCTGCTTTCATGTGCAAAAGGTACAAATGAACCAGTCAGCACCAGGCCTGTTGTCCACTAAGGCACTGTGTCCACACCGCAGTCTGCGTTCTTTCTGACATATTCATACTACAAGATTTTACACTTCAGAAAAGTCTAATTATAGAACAGGACTACATCCTGTTGTGTTAGAGGAATGCGATGGAATGGTTCTGACATTCCACAGCTCGAATAGACTACATGGCCTCCACACTCTGCTGCCATTGCCACCTCGCCAGCTCTGCATCACATCCCTATCCACCAAGAGATGGAGTCCACTGCCGCAGACCTCACACAGTTACACTGTGTATTTCGTATTTGAAGCTGACCATTAAACACTCCAGCAGATTGCATGGTCTTGTATGTATCCAGCCACTAGTACGATTCTGGAGCAGCATGACCCACTTTATGCAGTGAGGATCACAACTCACGCCTTTCACCCAATACGGGCTGTGTGCACCGCCACAACTGGTGTGCTGCATTATAGGAGGAAGTCCATGCCCAGCACCTGAAATATACTGAAGAGCCAAAGAAACTGGTACACCTGCCAAATATTGTGTGTTCTGCAAGCATGCAGAAGTGCCGCATCATGACGTGGCATGGTCTCAACTAATGTCTGAAGTAGTGCTGGAGGGAATTGACACTTTGATTGCTGCAGGGCTGTCCATAAATCTGTAAGAGTACGAGGGGGTAGAGATCTCTTCTGAACAGCACGTTGCAAGACATGCCAGATATGCTTAATAATGTTCATGTCTGGGGAGTTTGGTGGCCAGCAGAAGTGTTTAAACTCAGAAGAGTGTTCCTGGAGCCACTCTGTAGCCAATTCTGGATCTGTGGGGTGTCGCATTGTCTGTCGGAATGCATGCTTATGTATGTGTCACCTGTCACTGTCATGTCTAGACGTATTAGGGACCTCATATCACTCCAAGCGCACACGCTGCACACCATTACAGAGCCTTCGCTAGCTTCAACAGTCCCCTGCTGACATGCAGGGTTCATGGATTCATGAGGCTGTCTCCAAATTCGTACATGTACATCCGCTCAATACAATTTGAAATGAGACTCGTCCGACCAGGCAACATGTTTCCAGTCACAAGCAGTCCAGTGTCACCACTGACATATCCAGATGAGGCGTAAAGTTTTGTGTTGTGCAGTCATCAAGGGTACACGAGTGGGCCATTAGCTCCAAAAGCCCGTATCAATGATGTTTCATTGAATGGTTCGCAGGTTGACTGACACTTGTTGATGGCCCAGCATTGAAATCTGCAGTAATTTGGGGAAAGATTGCACTTCTGTCACGTTGAACGATTCTCTTCAGTCGTCGTTAGTCCCGTTCTTGCACGATCTTTTTCCAGCCGCAGCGATGTCGGAGATCTGATGTTTTACCGGATTCCTGATATTCACGGTACACTCGTGAATTGGTCGTACGGGAAACTCTCCGCTTCATCGCTACCTTGGAGGTGTTGTGTCCCATCTGTTGTGCGCCGACTATAACTCCACGTTCAAACACACTTAAATCTTGATAACCTGCCATTGCTGCAGCAGTAACTGATCTAACAACTGCGACAGACACTTGTTGTCTTACATAGGCGTTGCCGACCGCAGCGCCGTATTCTGTCTGTATACATATCTCTGTATTTGAATACATTTATCTATACCAGTTCCTTTGGAGCATCAGTGTACTTTAACTACCAAGTTTCTCCTGTACAGAGCTCTAAATATTATGCTTGCAGACTTTGAGGATGAAACTAGTACTTTGTACATCACTTACAACATTTGTTTTGTCTGACACAAATCATTAATAGGTTTCTGAAGGGGTACATCATTCCAATACCACTAGTAAATGTCTGTGATGGCGTTACAGTTACAGCCCTGTGTAACCTAAATTAAAATGCTAGGGAAATGTGAGAGTGCGAGTGTTGCACGTTTGCTTCAAACTACGAATTTCGTTCCATAAGTAATGCCCCTCTCCTTCTAAAAAAAAGTCATTAATATATACAGACAAAAGTCCGTGTTGTTGCTTCACATTTGATGTTTGTTCTGTGCGCCGGTGAAGGTTCGAACCATTCTGGCAGAAGGCAGAGCCAAGGTACAGCCTCAAAATGGCGTCAACATACGATTCGTTAAAAGCAGCGTGCTATTATTGAATTCCTGTGTGCAGAAAAAGAAACTGTGGTGTACATCCATAAACGTTTGTGTGCAGTGTTTGGCGATGCTGCAGTCGACAGAGTACAATTGGGCAATGGGTAAAGAAAGTTATAGGCTCAAGACGTCCTGTCACACGCTGAATCGTGCGAATGCTATTGTTCGTGTCGACTAGCGCATCACAACTCAACAATTGGCTCTACAGTTGGCGGTCAGCAATGGAAGTGCGTCTGCAAAGATCGAGACTCTCGAATATTCAAAGAGGTGCTCACGATGGGTTCCATGAACGCTCACAGCGGACCACAAGATTTATAGAAAGGCCGTTTCATCTGAATGTTTGGAGTGTTTTGACGCCGACGGAGAGGCATTTCTGTCACAGATCGCTATGGGGACGACAGTTGGTTGCACCACTTCGAGCCCGAAACAAAAAGGCAGTCCATGGAGTGGCATCATCCTCATTCACCACAAAAGAAGAATTTCAAGACAACACCCTCTGCCAGAAAAGTCATGATGATAGTTCTGGGATTGTGATGGCGTCATTCACATGAATGTGATGCCAAGATAGCCAATGATCATTTCAGAGGCATACGTGAAGACTCTAAATAAACTCAAGAACTGTTTCTGACGTGTTCGATCAGGCAAGAATCCAGCAGAAATCTTCCTTCAACATGATAATGCACGGCGACACCCAAGTCTGAGAACCCAGGAACACATCGCCAGATTGGGCTGGACATCATTCAGTATTTCAGTATTCAGTTTATTTACCATTGACCACTTACAGCGGAATAGGTCTGAACATTAAATATACAATTAACAATAGCTTTACAGTAAAGTTTTTACAATCCAGTTCCACTTATTTTAGGAATATTCTTATATACTAATGACAATGATTATTTCAAAATATTCTGTTATCTTATAAAATGGGTGTTTGAGTAACCAGTCATAAATCTTACATTTGAAAATATTACTGATCAGTCACCGAGCAGATGCTGGAAGTTTATTGAAGAGTTTTAAACTCATTATTTTGTGTGAGTTTGCAGTCTTTGAGAGTCTGTATGTTGGTATGCCGAAGTCCAGTTTGCCTCTGATGTTGTGGGGCTGTATGATCTCCCTGGTCTCGAACTCATCTAAGTTTTTTTTGACATAAAGCAATGCTGTGTAGATGTATAGATTCACAACAGTTAATATTGTGTGCTTGATGAAGTGGGGGCGGCAGTGTCCCTTGGGCTTAACTTTGCTCATTATTCTGATTACATTTTTTTGAATTTTCACAATTTCACTGACAAAGCAAGAATGTCCCCATAACAATATGCTGTAGGAAATGTGTGATTGAAACAGGCCAAAATATACCACCTTTAGATACTCATCAGTGACTACATCTGTCAGTCTCCAGATGAGATAACACACTCTTGCTATTCTCTTGCAGATATGGCTAATATGTACATCCCAGTTTAATTTTGAATCAATGTGGAATCCTAACAATTTTACTAATTTGCTTTCAACAGCTGTAGTTAAACCCAGAATTAGTTATTGGGTTTTATCAGGATTACATACGAGTTCATTGGAAGAAAACCAATTCATTACTAGTTCTAGTTTTTCCTGTGTTGCCTGATGCAGTTCTGTTGTGTCATGGTGTGTATTGAACAGTGTTGTGTCATCTGCATAACACACAATTGAATTTGCTCCTACATGGTACGGTAAGTCATTAATTGCAATGATGAACAGAAAAGGACCTAGGACCGAGCCCTGAGGCACTCCAGTCCGAACTTCCTTCATCGAGGAGCATCTATTTTTATTTGATACAAACTGTCTCCTGTTACTCAAGTATGATTCGATTACATCTAGAGATGGTTTGTGTATGCCATAAAATTCCAGTTTTGCAAGTAGGGCGTTAAATGGCATGCAGTCGAAGGCTTTGCTAAGATCACAAAGTACAGCTAATACCAGATCCTTATTTTCGAATGCAGTTAACACCTGGTTAACAACTTCAGTGAGAGCAGTAGTGGTATTTTTACCATGTTGCCTCATCCACCCTACAGTCCAGACCTGGCACCCTCAGACTTCCATCTCTTTGGTCTGCTTAAAGATTCTCTACGGGGAACACACTTTCAAGATGACGGCAGTGTCAGTCATGCAGTGAAAACATAGCTATGCCTAGAGGACAAGAGCTTTTATCAGCAGGGAATACTTTCTCTTCCACAACAATGGGCATGGCCATAGAACGTGATGGAGACTACATAGAAAAATAGGACATGGACAAGATATGTTGATGTATACTGTCACCAAATTCTGACTCTTAACAATAAATATGTTCTGAGAAAAAAATGTGGGGCATACTTATTGAACGACCCTCATATATTGAGGGAAAGGTGGGAAGTTAAACATAATGTTCAGCCCTCAGCAGCGAAATTTGAAACACCAGAGTCTAAATCTGATCACACCAGCGTCTTCTATACTATTCACTTTAGTACACAACAGTGCTCCACCTCATATCAGCTAGGAAGGGATCGAAACAATTTTTTGAGCGTGTGTGCAGGCGTTCTTTTTGTGAGACGTTATTGAAAACGATAAGATATTAAATTGTTACAATCGACAGCTACCCACAAGTAATGATGTCTCACATTTGCCACGATTATAAACTGACCAATAACATCAACGCAGGAAGCAAGAACACAGCCTGTCCAGCAAAAACCAAACCAAATCATCCAACTTTGTCTTTAAATCAATGAAAATTTTCCCGAAAGAAGTGAATTCCACATCATACCACTACACTTTCGTCTGGACTATACATAAATATTATGACCCTAAAAGGATGTCTATGATTTAATTCGATACCTGTTTGTCGTGCACTTTAAAATTGATCGTAATTGTGTCTTCCTTTACAGACCATGTCATTAGCGATGTTGGTGTGCATGTGTTTGTTGTAGGACGAACTAGGTCAGGATCAGAATCCAGCACAAGTAACGGTAATATGCAGCTCTCAAAAGCGGATATTGTTACTGGATTACAGCGTGTAAGAACCATCCAAGGGCGGTAAAAATATACATCGAAAACGAGAATACCATGCAGTGACTGATTCATATCTCACTTAAGGACCTCAATAAAGTATCGTTACTCCATGGTTTGGTAGGTTTTACACAAAGTATAATGACATCAAACGTTTCCACTGGATCTACGACGTCAGAATCGAAGAGGGCAACGCAGGAACACTGACCTGGAATACTAGCCCTATGATGATAGAATCCAAGACTCGGAGTACTGGGACAGGCTCTGTGACGTCAGAATACAAGATGGCGATCGAACATGGCGACCGAAGCCGTACTGGCGCTGTCGTATGACGTCAGATCCAAGGCTTCGAATACTGGCTCCGGCTCTATGCCATCACAATCCAGCTCGTCGGGCTCTTTATAACACTGTAAAATTCCAGCGTACTAGCCCCTCAGAGGTGTATTGTGGCTGCATATTGCTTCTCCTAATTCTTCAGTTTGCATATCTCGATTTTACATCTTAAACACTGGGGAAAAGGCCCTCTACCCCTTGCCAGTTCGCTTCACCCACCCCAAGTTCGCTTGTGCTATTCTCCGTAAACCCTCCACACCCCCTCCAACATTAAGTTTAAACAGTTTACCCTTCCACACTATGGTATCGGCCACTATCTGGTAGGTTGCACTTTCAGATACCCTGCCAGTTACACCACCGTGTTTCCTACAGTCGTCACTATGGAATGAGAACACTGCCAAGAATGACTACACAACTACCATTGAGAGGCTGTCATCTCTTCTCCAGAGCTCCAGTAGCAGGTGTACTTAAGTTCAAACATTCATGAACTAAGCCCTATTTTGTGTGTTCGCCAATTGTATAACATATACAGGATTTCATAGAAATTCTATTGAAAAGTGAAAGGTTTATAAATCTCTCGTATCTGTATATGTTTCTACATTCAGATCTACTGTTAGCAACAGACATTGCCACTTCAGCAACAAAGTTATGTATTATTTTTACTATTTGATATTATATATAGAAGAAATAAATATCTGTATTCTCTGTTCATGAACTTCATCTGTTCCTCGCACCTGTACCCACTAGAGAACCACACAGCATGCTCAGAAAGACGTAACAGACTGGTGACGAGGATTAGGTAGTGGGAAAGGAGCTGTGGACACCGGAGCTGAAGAATTTTCTTTTTCTTTCTATTGAATTATTTTTTGTGTGTGCATATATTAAGTTAAAACACATAATCTGAAATATTTCAAGTTGCTATATTTAAGGAGTCATGGAAAGCCAGGGAAAGCAACATTTAAGTGCTAGGCAGCGTATACCATCTCTTGTAAGGTTTTCGAGTCAACAAAGAACTGCTATCAGCGGTTTCTTGCCTCATACAGGCGCAAGCAGCCCCGCAGCAAAAGGCACCAAGAGATGAAGAAGGAATTCAGCTACCCCCTCCGCCCCCCCCCCCCCCCCTCCTAGTTTGTTAAGGCGAAGGAAATACGGAAAAAATACGTACTACAGCTGCTTCAACATTTTGACGCCTACAAAATCACAGGAGACTCACGTTACGCTTTTTTTTTTTTTTTCATGTGTAGCAGTGAGTGTGCACCTACCACCTCCTAGTGAAATCCTTTCCTCTCAATGAGCTCCAAACCTAGCCCTACGTGGTCATAAATGCAAGACTGCACGAATTTTTTGAGAGTCAAATACACGTTGCTGCTGCACGAACTAATTTTGTGTTGTTGTAGAGACTAGTCCTACAAAGAAGGCGCTGCGGCATTGCAAGGTGAGACTTGACACTGTAAATTGAATTCTGTATTTGGCGCAACTTATCAGGATGAAATGCTTCGCAATGGTCCCGGCGGAGGTTCGAGTCCTCCCTCAGGCATGGGTGTATTTGTGTGTGTGTGTGTGTGTGTGTGTCCTTAGGATAATTTAGGTTAAGTAGTGTGTAAGCTTAGGGACTGATGACCTTAGCGGTTAAGTCCCATAAGATTTCACACACATTTGAGCATTTTTGAGCTTCGCAATGGTATCGTTCAGAAACTATCAGATCAGGGATTGAGGGCCGAAATCCTAAAGCATCGCAACCCTAGCCTCAATAAACTGCTTAAAGTTATCAATGAACGCGAAATTCGAGATTTAGCTGAGCAAGATTTCTGTCTACCAGTTATAACTTCACTTGAGGCAAACAATCTGTGCCCCAGCCCCATCCACACCCCTGGCCCCAGCACTCGCTAGTCAGCACCGTGTAAACAAGGCGAGGCACATTATATTATACAGTGCTTGCCGCGCCGTCGCACGGCTGATTACACTGCCCCAACTCCGCACAAAGGGAAGTGACGAGTGGAATGCTATGTCACCCATGGTCGGAAGAACTGTTTCTTCATTCAAGCTGAATACAAACCTTCTCATGACTTGAGACATACAAAACCAGTCTGCCTACAAAGAACAAGATAGCGCTTTTCTGTTTCATGCGGGACTAATGCAAAGCAGGAACGGATGGAAATCAATGTTATTTCATGTTCAGATTCTGAGCCACCTACCGCTCATAAACATGCCAAGCAAAGATGCAGAAGACGTGCGTACGTTTAATGCGAATACTACACACTTCAAAAAGACTCTCCCAATCTCGAAATTCACGAAAGCACTTTAGTGCGCAGGTGGAAACAGAGAACAATTTTTCACAACACGGAATGGACAGTTCTATTCAGACAATACACGTCAAACTGTGGATTACGCTGCAAATTTGTAATCAGTCAGCGCCTTTTAACTGGATACCGGAGCTTCTGTCATGTTGCTTAACCCAGATACATATGAAAAAATTTGACAACCATATTTGCAGATATCATATCTGCATCTCACTGCCTGTAACTGCAGCACTATTTCAGTGCTTCGAACACGCCGCTTACGTGCAAAACACAACAACACAACTAAAGAAGTCCCTTTCATCCGCACACGCACGAGCCCAAATATTTTTGGCATGGGTGTATTTGATACGTTTGGATTAGACATACAGGACAACGTACACGCCATTGACACAGAAGAGTCCCATGCTGCAATTCAACAACTCTGACAAGTATCAGCAATTGTTCAATGGTACTCTAGGATGTGCAAAAGATTTTCACGTTCACATTACGCTGAAAGCTAATTTGCAACCCAAACTTTGCCACACATGCCCTATGCCACATGCATTATGCAACGACCTGGCAAATGAAATTACCCTTAGTCATTATGCGTAAGCCAAACGGGAAGATTTGTCTTTGTGCGGATTTCAAATGCTTTGTAAATTCAATTGCAGTCATTGATTCCTACCCACTCCCATGTATAGAGGAAATTCTGAATCACCTAGCGGGAGGACAGTTCTTCGCAAAAATTGATCTTGCAAAAGCCTATCTTGAACTACCATTGGACAAAGGGACAAAGAAAAATTTTGTTGTGAATACTCACGTCAGCTTGTGTGAATATCAGCACCTACCTTTCCGTGCCTGTGTTGTTTCAAAAATTTCTCGAACAAGTAAAGTCCAAGGTGCCTTCCTGTCTTAATTATCTTGGTGACATAACCGTCACCAGACAAACATCTTAAAAATTGGGATGTCTCTTTCAAGTTTTAACTTAGTTGGGCTTCAAATGTAACTTGCAGAAATGTTCTTTTTCAATACAAAAATTGAACACTAGGACATATCATCGACGCCAGTGGTGCTCGTCCTTCAACTAAACATTTTCAAACAATTTGGCAATTGCCTACTCCTAAGAATTTACATGAACTGCAACCTGCTCGTGAAAAATTGACTTACTACATAAAGTTCATTCCTAATGCGGTCCAAATTTCTGTGCCTCTAAGCTGCCTCTGCTAAACGCCTTATGCTTGCAGTCAATGCCTCATCTGATGGCATCGGGGTGGTTTTATCTCACAAAATTGGCAAAACGTAATGCCCTATCCCATTTGCCTCCAAAACTTTGAACAGTGGCCAGATTAATAACAGTCAGTGTGGCAGAAAATTTTTCCTGGTCACAGAGCAGCCTTTGACTGCACTATTTCATCCATCGAAACAAGTTCCTGTCTACATGGCACAAAAGCTTCAACATTGGTCACTATTATTGTTAAATTACCAACATGAAATTCTGTATCACCCGACAGCACAACAAGCAAATGCCGACACATTGTCTCATTTACCCGTCAGCACAGATTCAGCATTCGACGCTTCTTGTTTACATAGACCAAGCAAGGTGACGCAGTGGTTGGCACACTAGACCCGCATTCGGGAGGACAACGGGTCAATCCCACGTCTGGCCATCCTGATTCAGGTTCTCCGTGATTTCCCTAAATCGCTCCAGGCAAATGCCAGAATGGTTTCTTTGAAAGGGCACGACTGTCTTCCTTCCCCATCCTTCCCTAATCCGATGAGACTGATGACCTCGCTGTCTAGTCTACTCCCCCAAACAACCCAACACAACTCTTGTTTACATATTGATTCTTCTGATTCAATAGCACTGGGATCTTTTCCTATTGATTCATGGCAGATCACACAAGCCATGGAACATGACCAATCATTGTCATTGCCAAAATGTTACATTTGGAAAAGTTGGCCTCTCCCTGAGACAAGTATTCCCAATCCTTGGCGTGAAGATACTTTGTGCACTACAACAGTTTATCTCTCCTGAATGATGTAATTTTACTTCATGCTGCTAACATTCGAACAGACAAGAAAGTTAATCTCTGCCTCATTGCAATAGCAGATGTCAAGTCCACTATGTATATGTTACTGGGGAACAGTTCGCACTAAGCAGCTGGCACACCAACATTGTACATGACTTAGTTTAGATAAGCAAGTAGAATATGTGATGGTACGATGTCATGCTTATGCAGACAATCAGACCACTCCGCACCAATAATCTTTTCCTCGCCACATTCTAATACTAAATGGCAATACTTCTATATTAACTTTGCTGGCCCTTTTGACAAATATATTGGTTGATTATCATCGATGCCTACAGCAAATACCCTTTTGTTATCCCAGTGCATTCCATGAATGCCACTAGCATTATCAAAGCACTCGATTCCGTGGTTTCTTTCAAGGGACTGCCACAAATAGTTGTTTCTGACAATGGACCTCCTTTTTCTTCCAAGGAATTTGCACAATTTTGCAAACTCAGTGAAATACAGCATGTCAGAACATCACCATTCTCACGACAGTCTAACAATAAGGCCAAACGTTTCTTTCCAATGTTCAAGACGCAAATGTCAAAACTTTGAGCTTAACATTCACGTGAAGATCCCTTTCTGAGTTCGTATCATACTTTGCCTGCTCCTGACATTTCGCTGGTAGAACATTTGCATGGGACACACCATCAGACTTTGCTGCATTTGCTTCATCCGTAGTACTCTACGCCAGCTTCCGACTTCACCATGAAGTTTCAACTGAACATCAGAGTTCAATATCGAGTGTACAACAAGCCACATTTATGGGAATCCAGCGTTGTTCTCAGATCAGAGGCAGAGCGCAGTATACTATTGGCCACAGAGCTGGCACGCATCAGCACCACCAAAATCAGTTATGGTTCTGTGAATTCAGTGATCTTGCCATAAACCACACTGTTTAAAATTTCTTCACTGCATGGCGTCCAGCCGCCAAGTTGCGGTCATATTCATCTACCGCAGTGCCTCCTCCTGCAGCTGTCTCACCAATAGAATTCTCCACCTGCCCATCTGCGACACAGCTGCTGCCAATGCTGCAAGCCATCTCTTCCATGGGCATCAATGCTGTTCTGGCGTAACCACAAGCGTCGGAACGCCGAAGACGGATGGAAGACCACAGAAGGCGACCAATGGTGCGCGAAATTGGACTGTGCCGCGTCGGGAGCGACATCTGAAAGAAGTAAACATAAGCGCCGCTCCTGCCAGCCTTGGGGCTCCGATCGTCTCAGTGTACAGACATTAGTGGAACATTTTTGCAGAGCGTGCTACAGAACAACTAGTTGCGATCCTTATCAGTTACTTGCCCCGACTTTGCCAATAGCGAGGATTATTACTGTTTGCATGTTACTTGTGACATCCATGTATCTCCAAAGTTAAGTATTGTTAATTGCTTTACAGAAATAAAAATACTAATGTTTTTTTTTTTGTTTGAATTGTTGTATAGCATTCCGAGGACGCTGGATTCCTTAGTCACCCTATTAGTCACAAGTGGGCAAGACCCCACAACTGCTGACGAGGTGTTAGAAACAATCCCTGTGCCTGACGGTCACCGACATTTTTGTGATATTGTGCCAGCGCCTTAATTCTATCTTGTCTTTAATTTGCGGCGTGAGGGGGAGCGCGGGCTCGCTTTGCTTTAATGGGAGACTTTGGCAGTCTTGCACTGATATTTTTGTAAATCCATATCTTTGCCATTTTTTGTTCAATCTCATTGAAATTTTGCACACTTATGTATAGAGATCTAATATGATTTTTTTAAAAAAATCAGAATTTTTTATAACAATCTAACGCAGTGAGATAATTTTGAATTTTTTATTTCATTATTATTTTAAGGTACACTTTTTCATAATTTCGAGGCAAATTAGGCAAATTTTTTTAATAGTAAAATAATCTATACTAATAGGTGTACAATTAAGTGCAGTAACTTTTAGGTAAATTAATGTATTATTTTCTGTGATATTTTGGATTCGAACATTTTTTTACAAGCAAATTTTTCAATATATTATCAACCACAAAACTGTGTATAATATCTCGATTAAAATTTTGTCCCACTTAAATATTGCTTCAAAGTGAAAGAATAGGTGTGCCAAATTTCATTGCAATCCTTCCAGTAGTTTCTAATATATGTGTTTCTGAAAGCAGAAACCTTAAGTTGCAGAAAAATCATTTTAAAGTTTGGATGAAATGTAAAAAACATACCTTAGCTAAAACTGCCCATATCAATATTCCATTTCTTCCTCATCATCCTCTACATCTCTTTTAGCTTCTCTGCTCCTTTGCCTAGCACTTTTTTTGTATGTTCTGAACTGGAGACTCTGCCTTCACGAATCTTTGCTTATCGATGATCTGCAGTATCTGCTCAGTGAAGACTCCAGGTGTAAAGCCCAACTTACTGAGGATGTGAAGTCTTGCCACATTCCCATCATTAAACACTGCTGCAGCTTCCAAAGAAGAAATCTTCACCACCAAATTGGAAACAAACACAGTCTTTGGACATCTTTTCCAAATAAGGGCATTGAAACTTTCATTTGGGTTCTGTGTTTTCTCATGCAGACATTTTTCTAGCAGTTCTGGTGAAGCCAGTGCTCAAAGTTGGTTTAATGGCCATTGAAACCTCATAAGGAAGGTTATTTTTATGGGTATAAGCTTCTCCACTTTCTTTACTTTTCAAAAATTTGCACCATTCCTTAGAACAGAGGCCATGTTGAGGTGTAGTGTCTGTCAACAAGTAATAAAATCAAATAGCCCATACTGCTTTCCTCATACTGTCCAAGCTTGTGAGGTTACTTCTAATTCCAGCACCATAATAGACTTGCAGGCTGTCAATTCTCTTCTTTGTTAATTTGTTTTTACCTCCCAGTGGCTCCCCATCCTCTAGTAGCTTGCCTTTATTGCCTACAACAAGTCTTTGGGGTCGTCCACCCATCCTCTTCTGAATATGGCCTAAGCACTCCAGTTTCTTAATAGTGCAATCTTTTGCGTAGGGCTGACTTTCAACTACACTATTGAATGGAAAATGAATTTCATACCTGCAGAACAATATTTACACATCACCTCTAATACTTTTCCATTGTCAACACTAATGATTGTTGAAACTCCATGCAGTGAAATATGCCCCCTCTTCATCCAGGAACTGTCAAAGGAAACTGCTATATCATTGGTATTAGTTGCTTCACAATTTTCTTGAATTGCCCCCAGACTGCCATTTTCATGCAGTCTTCACTTCCGCAAATGCATTGAGGAGAGCAGTATTCATTGCAGAAAATTTTAGGGGAGGACCAGGCATGTTCATAATACCACATAAAAGGTTTCCACCATCTCTTCCAATCCCTATACATCTTAGTCCATAAGCAAATCTCATATTGGCTTCATAGATTCTATTACTGACCTTTGATGTCTTGAATGATCTGTCAGCATCACAGTTTCTACACAAAATGTGCAATGTGCAAACTAAATCTTCTCTCTTTCCATCATAAACCAAATCCACATTTCCTCCACAGACAGAGCACTTGCAGGGTTTTCTAAGTGCTTCTTCCACCAATTCCAGATCCACAATTCTGAAACCTGTGTTTCTGTCATGATTTAATCATGATCTGTCCCAAGTTTTATTTTAGATGCACTTGGAGACAAGCTAATGTTTGCACCTGCAGGCCCGGCCCTAACCTCAATGTCAGTTTTTCGCTTTATATTGGGAATATGGGACTTACTATATTTTTTAAATACTTAACCAGGCCTAGGCATTGTAAAAAGGGATCAACAGATTCTACCTTGCACAAAGAATGGCACAATAAATCAAGCGTCACTTGAATTCCACTGAACAGCACAAAACTTGTTTACAACACTCCACAGCCTTCTATACCACACTGATTGAACCATAAAATGGCTCCACAGCCTTCTTTACAACACTGCTGTTATGTATACCAAAAAATCACAGCCTTCTAAAGCTATATTTTATAGGTTCACAGGTCAAATTCCGCAATAAAATTTTTTCTCCATTTGCTACATTGAAAAGCGGGCTTGGCGCATTACACTGCTTAGGGTTTTAATTATTTTATGCCATTTGTAGTTCGAATTTCAAGGAAAAAATTTGGGATAATAATCTCAATTATATGTACTATCAAATAAGCAAATAAAAATAATTTGTAAATTTTTCATTATTTCTTCCACTGTCTCTCCTTAACAGTATCTTGTCGTTTTTGCTAATCATTGTTTACAGGTGGACGTAACAGGCAATTCCTTTGCTTTCGTCATTATTTTTGTCTATTTGTTGCACTTGTCTCTTCCAACATGGCCACCAATCCTGTCCCGCCCCTGCTCAGGCGCCGCAGCTGCAAGCATTGGATGCCACACAGCTAATGCAGATGCTTCAGTTTCAGACACAGCAGACTTCTACCCTGCTCAACACAGTGCAGCAGCTACTCGCTAACACTGTGCACACTACAGAACAAGCACCACCTACTACGTCCGCTATACCACCTTTTTGACAATTTTGTTAACAATAAGAAGAATGGTTCGAGTGGTTACAACAGTTTGAGGCACATTTACTCGCCCACAATGTTGCAGGTACTGTCGAACTCCCCTATCTATTATCCACAGTAGGAAGTGCAGTGTTCAGATTAATTCAAAAACTATTTCCTAATGCCACTCCAAGTGAACTTGGAGTCAACAAACACAGTATCAACAGATATAATTGAGCTCATTCTTAATTTACTTGACAGGCAACAAAAAACTTGTGGGATTTTTATGGACCTATCTAAGGCATTTGATTGTGTGAACCACTCAAATTTAATGATGAAATTATATCAGTATGGAATTAGAGGAAAATGCTATGACATACTTAAATCAGATTACAAATAGGGAACAATGCACAGAAATCAGCCATACTAGTGGGGGAAATATAACAAACTACAGATCAGAATTGCAAACAGTTAAACACGGTGTGCCGCACGGGTCATTTCTTGGACCAATACTATTTATACTCTATGTAAATGACTTCCCTAGCTATATAAATCAGAAACTTATAATGTATGCTGATGACACAACAATCATTTGCACAGCTGACACAAAGGAGGAGCTTGACAAGGAAGCAAATAAATATGTAACACAAAACAACGTGTTTATGAATCAGTCTAAAACAATGAATGTAGTATTTCAGACCAAGCATAGTGAAAATTGTAATATAAAGACTATTAAAGAAGTAACCAGCACAAACTTTCTAGGGACTATAATAGACAAACATTTGGCATGGGGGGAGCACATAGATGTACTGTGTAAAAAGATAAACAAACAGATCATCATGCATAAAACAGCTAGGACTGTGTGTGGATGATAAAGTCCTCAGATCAATGTATTAGGTACTTGTCTTCCCACATTTGTCTTATTCAGTTGATATATGGGGAAGTGCACAAGCTGGCTACTTAAAAGGAATATTCACAATTCACAAAAGGGCAGTGAGATGCATTGCAAAAATACCACCAAGACAGACCTGTAGGCAAGCTTCTGTACACTATAATATTATGACAGTATATTCACTGTACATATACCAAAGCATAATGGCGGTAAGGTCAAGCAATAAACACCTCCTAAATAAAGATGTACACAAACACAGTACAAGAGGAAATGAAAATTACTACATGATAAACAGAAATCTAAAACTATGACTGCCCCTGAAGAAACAGGCAAAAGATTTTTTAATAAACTCCCCAAAATCATGAAAAAAGAAACAGACCTAAAATGTTTTAAAAATCATTTGAAACTATATCTCACAGAGAAATGTATATACAGTTTGAGTGAATACTAAGATGGTGTTTAAACATGTTATATCATTATTGAAATGTACCTTTAAAATTGTCATTTCTGTATGTTGTTTGGATTTGTGTGTGTATATATAATGTGAGACATGTAGTACCTTTGTATGCTTATAGACTATTTCTGTTTAATTATTTGTTTCATTTTTATACAATGAAATCAAGTCTGATGTTAATAGCCTACTGTATGACACACCCAATACTTTCAGCTGGAGTCCATGGGCAAAGAATGAATAAATAAGTACAGTCACTAACAAACTTATGACCAACAAGTGAATGTGGTAGCAGCTAGGTAGCAATTTTTTAATTGCAAAAAACGGTCACAACAAACGTATAGCGAGTGGGTAACAGATTTGCAGAAGACGACAAGGAAATGCACATTCAAATGTGCTTGTTCTTTATCTTCAGATATTATGTTGCGTGATGTGTAGCGTACAATGTGCCTGATATCGAAATCAGAGAAAAAATTTTGAAACAGACCGATCCATCATTTCAGAAGGTAGTGCAAATACTAGATCAGTACAATGCCTTGTCGGCTCATACATTTGATCAGCCACCTGTTTGCCAGGTTGAGTCCCTTAGTTGCGATCGCTCGACTCCGCAACGGCCGCTTGCGCTAGCCAAGCTGAGTAAACAGCTTTCCACGCCGCCTATGCAGTTCGCTAAACAGGCGAACAGAATTAAGTCTTGCCCTCGCTGTTATACACGGCACAAACGCCAATACCGCTCCTCCCGACAAGCTCAATGTTATGCTTGTGGTAGGAAAGGACATCTGGAATCCGTGTGTTTGCAGCGGAAATGAGAATTCGGCCCACTCACAAAAATCTAATCACAAGGCCCATGTCATTAATGCAGTATATTCCAAGTCTGCAACCAGAAAGCGTGCAGTTTCGTCAGTCAAACAAGCTTTTTGTTCATTTAGTTATTTGTGGGAAAAGCGTGAAATTTCAGAAGAACAAGGGTGCCTCTGCCATATTGCTAAATCGTCACAAATATGAACTGTTAGGCTTTCTGCGTCTGTCTAAACCTAGCACACAACTAACAGCTTATAACGGACACGACTGTTCCCATTTCGTTACGGGACAAAGTCGCTGCTGAAAAGAATTGCAAGATCACAGAGTTATTGCACCTATCAGCTAGTCAATGGGCTAATCAAACCTTCATGTCGCATTTGCCTTTGTGTCTACAGTCAACTCCCAAACTGCCTTGATACTTATCAATTGCCACGCTCAGTAGATCTCATGGCCAAATTATGCGCTGGATGCTACTTTTCAAAAATTGACGCATAGCTTCAAATATTGTTTGATGAAGAATCTCAGAAAGTGTATGAAGTAAATACTCATTTGGGTTTGTTCAAATGTTCGCGTTTGCCTTTTGCCAGTGCTTCCGCACACGCCATATTCCAGCGGTATTTAGAACAGCTGACTGCAAAAGCCAAACTGTTCAAACTATTTGGACGATATTGTAGTAGCAGGTCGTACACCTGACGAATATATTGCAGATTTACGTGCTTTGTTTCGTGTGTTATCTGATGCAGGACTAAAGTGTAGACTGGACGAAGTGTGATTTTTTTTAAACCTGAATTGCAGTACTTCGGCCATATCATAAACAGCAAGGCTTACATCCTCTTCAGACGCATTTGTTAGCCATACGGGACTTGGAAGTTCCTCGCAATATCACAGAATTGCAGTCAGTTTTCGGGAAAATTAACTATTACATTCGGTTCATACCGAATGCTGCACAAATCGCAGCTCCATTGCATCGCAAAAATGTCCCCTTTGTTTGGACAGACGAGTGCCAAGTAGCTTCTCAAAAACTTAAAGATGCAGTGCACAGTGTTCGATGCTTAGTTCTCTTGGATCCTGTCAAACCACTTGTATTGCAAGTTGACACTTCCTCTTACGGAATCGGTGCAATACTTTTGTACAGAATTGGTGATAAAGACAGACCTATTGCTTTCGCATCAAAAGAGTTGACCAAAGCTCAGTGTAACTAGTCACAAATTGAAAAAGACACTTTGGCTATTGTGTATAGTGTCACCAAATTTCACCACTATTTGTATGGCAGAAAATTCTACTCAGTAAGGGACCACAAGCCTTTGCATTCTTCGTTTCATCCGACGAAACTAGTTCCTGTACGAGCTGCCCAAAAATTGAAAAGATGGGCTTTGTTGTTATCTCAATACCAGTACGAGATTGTGTATCGTCTGACACCTCAACATGGTAATGCGGACGCACGCACTTTCATGTCTTCCGATTGGCCCTGACACAGACTACGCGCTTCTGCTGCATCTGGCTGTCACATCGATGCTCTAGATTCTGAATTGCTTCAATCTTTTCCGCTGAACTATAAGAAAATTGCACAGGGCACGGACGCTGATCCAGATTTGAACGTTTGGCTCAAATACATTCGCACATCTTGGCCTCATTCATTGCATGGCGTGAAGAACTATATAGTGCACCGATATTTTGCATGTTGGCATAGTCTCGCTGTACAGAAAGATGCAATTCTTGTACAACATGACAGTGGACTGTCACGGGGACTGATGACCTCAGATGTCTAGTCCCATAGTGCTTAGAGCCATTTGAACAGTCACGTGTGTTGATCCCTAAACCTCTGCAAAAAGAAGTGTTGCAGTTACTTTACCAAGGACACCGGGGAATTGTTCGTACGAAACAATTAGCGCATAGACACTGAACTTGGCAGGGTATTGACGCCCAAATAAAATAGAACAGATGACTTCACAGTGTCACACATGTATGGAAAATCTGTCCACTTGGCCACAGAAATTCTCTGCTCGGCCAAAGTCGCAATCGCCATGGCAACGTATGCACATACTCTCTGCATGACCTCTTTGGAACACCCACTGGCTGATTGTGGTTGACTCTTGTAGCAAATTTCCTTTTGCTGTGCCAATAAATTCGACAACGTCCCATAGCACAATTCAGGTGTTGTCATCGATTTTTTGCCTAGAAGGTTTACCTTAAGTAATAGTGTCAGACAATGGACCTCAGTTCACGTCAAATGAATTTGAAGCATTCTATGAATGCAATGGCATACAGCATCTAACTAGTGCACCGTTCCATCGACAGTCAAACGGCGAAGTGGAACGTTTTTTTCAGAACATCCAAGCAGCAGATGGCCAAACTTCGCTCTGCACCAACCAGGGATCAAGCATTGCAACTGTTTCTCACCTCGTATCGTTCGCACCCACGAGATAGACCATCGCAGGCGGAATTGCATCACGGCTGCCGCCATCGCACTCTGCTCCACCCTCCTCAGCATCCGGCGCCATAGGAAGGGCGCAAGTATCGCTTCGCACCGCACGATATTGACTTTTACAGGGTTTTTAGCGGCAGCAGACAGTAGGCGCAAGGCGTGATCATCTGTCAACTTGGCGCTTGCATGTATCTTCTTTCAGGTCTCTATGGTTTACAGCACTGCCATCAAAATCAACTTCGCCTCTGTCATGTATACGATAATCTTTCAGTCTCTCTTCCCCCAGATCCACGCGTCCAGAGGACAACACAGCCACAGCTGCCATGAGAGGGTGTTATCACAACACCATGGGATGACCCCATGAAGACGGAGTCGCCTCCACTCGACCTACCGATGGAGCTGGACCTGCCTGCACCACAGCAACTTGCCGCCTTCTTCATCTGGTTCATAACAGCAGGAGGTGGACGCATACCCTTCTGGTCGTTTTCCGGGGGCGTTTCCGCCAGAGTGCAGGCCGGTTGGGGGGGTATGGCCTGAAGCTTGATGTCCCCTGCAGCCACAGCTTCCAGCCCATCGAGGTGCCCACACTCCTGCATCCCTGACGTGGTCGCACTCCATACACGACGACGGTCTGTCGTTTTGCAGGGGAGGAAGGTTCTGGTGTAACTGCAAGTGCCGGAACAATGAGGACGAACGGAAGACCAGAGAAGGCACTGAGGAAACGTCAGCCAATGGTGTGCAGAATTGGACAAGACCCCACAAACGCCACCACCATCGACTAGTCACCAGCACCTTCTGCAACCCCTTCCATGCCCCGCCTGTGGCATTGGATGCGACCTGCACCTGGTTTTCTGGAGGTGTTTCCCTGGTGCTCACAAAGACACAGTGTTGGAATGTAAGTTAGGCTGCTCTGCCCCTAGCCAAGCAACCAGCCTCATCAGTATCCATGGCACAAGCCTGCCCCCATACCTTCCAAGCTGAGCAGGCAGCAGTGAGGTATTGGCCACTGTCCAGTCAGCCACATTTTCACATACATGCACTGCCAATTACACCACCACGTTCCCTATGGCTGTCACCATGGCATGAGTATACTGCCAAGAATGATTACATTGCTGCCAACGAGAGGCTATCATTCCTTTTCCAGACCTCAAGCGGTAGGTATACTTAAATTCATTCATGCACTAAGCCCCATTTTGTGTTTGCCAGTTGTATAGCCCACACAGAATTTCCTAGGGGCCAGGGCTTGATGTCTTCTGAATAGAAATTGTATTGAAAAGTGACAGGTTTATAAATCTCTCATATCTATACATGTTTCTACATTCAATTCTACTGTTCGCAACAGACACTGCCATTTCAGCAACTAAGTCACGTATTATTTTTACCATTTGATATATGTAGTATAAATATCTGAATTCTCTGTTCATGAAATTCACCTGTTCTTCACTCCCCTACCCACTAAAGAACGACACAGTGTGCAAAGGAAGACATAACACAAAGCAGCTACCGTAAGTTCTAGTTTGCTGGCTGTCAGACTATAGAGCACTCATCCTAATTTTAAAACTGAATAGCCCATTGATGCTGTCTGTTTGGTTGTCAAACACCCATCAGTGTCATATGTAGTTGGAGAATATGAAAAGGAGACGTTTTCACTTGCATCTTTATTTAAACACCAGTATATCCATACCATTCCGAACATCAGTGGCATCACAGCACCATCCCACATCACATATGCCACACCTCACTGCACATGTGTTGGATGCTGAGTTTTATATATCTTTACACAAAGATGTTAGACACTGACTACACTAAGAGGAGGCATGACCCCAAGGACCACTGGTCAGTACGTCGTAGGATAGAATGGGGCAGAAATGTTTATTTAACAAAACAAAAACTGTGCCAAGATTCCCACACAGCACACCCTCTATTTAACACCAACCAGAAGTCAGGAATGCTAACCCAACAAATACTTGACAACATAATCAAAGAGTAGTTCAATGGATGTCCACAGTGCTGACTCACCACATTGCAGACTACAAGTCACACAGATTTACCACGCTTGAACCTTTAAAGTTACTTGACAGAAGTATATATGAAAGTAGTATCTGTTCCCTAATGAACAGTTACTGTTGATGACCATGCAGCTTTCGTTACAATGAAATAAATGGACACCCTAGCTGCAAAGAGGCGTTGATATACTTCGTTGGGGACATGTTGAAAATGTGTGCCCAACCGGGAGTCGGAGCCGGGTTCTCCTGCTTACATGGCAGACGCTCTATCCATCTGAGCCACCGCGGGCACAGACGATAGTGCTCCTGCAGGGACTTATCCCTTGCAAGCTCCCCGTGAGACCCACATTCCCAACATGTCCACACCGCTACATTCGTAGTGCGCCTAACATGCGCACTATCCTCTGCGCCCTCGGTGGCTCAGATGGATAGAGCATCTGCCATGTAAGCAGGAGATCCCGGTCGGGGCACACATTTTCAACATGTCCCCAACAAAGTATATCAACACCTCTTTGCAGCTAGGGTGTCCATTAATTATCATTTCATGACAGAAGTATATATTCATCCTCCCATTGTTCCCTATGCAAGTGGAATTGCAAAAGACACTGACTAGCAGTAATATTACATATTCTTCACAATGTGTTGTATGCAGGCATACCACACGTCAAGAATATACTAGAGCAAGGCAGAATCAAAGTCTTCAACACTATACTTAACATACACCAGAAACTGCACATCACACCTCTCATTTTGATGAATTGTAAAGGTGTTTGTACAGTGTTGTAACAGGTCCACAGCAGTGGCAAACTGCTCCCCCAGCTTCTAGTTGCACAGTGTGGTCTTCTTGTAACCCCACAGACTGAACAGAGAAGTGTTACACAGTCTACATCACACAAAAGCATTTGGCATAGGTTTGGTTCTCAAAGAGTGAAAAAATACCTAACAGCACCATGAAGCTACAAAGAGCAGCTTAGTAAAATATTCCTTTAGTCTTGGAACTTAATAAATTAATCTATAAACCACAACCACCTAGGCTGAAGTCAAATCGCAACATAGCCACAGCAATAGATAGCAGTCCTCCAAGCTGGGAGGAATATAATGTCAATGTTGTGACACTATTTCCAGCAATAGACCTCTTACAAATGCCGTAAGCACCTGACCTACTTTCATGTTTGGTGTTCAATGCCAATGATGATGTGTAAGAGGTAATTGCAGTCATGGGATAATTCTAAGGAAATGCAGAAAATCAAAGAATGATAATGGCTACAAAATGACTCAAGGAATCAGATGAGAGAGAGACACACACACAAGCGCAGTCTCGGGCAACTGAGGCCACACTGCAAGTAGCAGCATCAGTGAACGATGGGAGTGGCAACTGGGTGCGTGTGAGGAGGAGGCTGGGATGGGGAGGGATAGTAGGGTAGGTGTGGCAGACAGTGACATGCTGTTGGGAAGCACAAAGATGAGGTGGAAGGAGGGTAGGGCAGTTATGTGCAGACAGAAGGAGCAGAGGTGGGGAGAGGGTGTTAGCAGAAAAAGAGAGAAATAAAAACACTGTGTGTGATGGAGGAATGAGGGCTGTTTAGTGCTGGAATGGGAACAGGAAGGGATTGGATGTGTGACGAGAATGACTAACAAAAGGTGGGGGTGGGAGGGAAATGAAGAATGTCATGTTTGGCTGTGCACTAAGCAACAAGGTGGTCCACTTGTTTCTTGGCCAGTGTTTTGGTGGTCATTCATGTGTACAGATAGCTTGCTGGTTGTCATGCCCACATAGAATGCAGCACAGCAGTTGCAGCTTAGCTGGTTTCACAGGTAGCCATCATTGATGGGATACGTGATGTTTAAAGACTGGATTGGAGTAGGTGGCAGTGGGAGGATGTACAGATCTTGAGTCTAGCTCTATTACAGGGGTAAGAGCCTTGAGGTACGGGGTTGGGAGCAAGTGTTGTGTAGGGATGGACAAGTATATATTGTAGGTTTGGTTGACTGCGGAGTACCACTGTGGGAGGGGTGGGAAGGATAGTGGGCAGGACATTTTTCATTTCAGGGCAATATGAGAGGTAGTTGAAACCCTGCCGGAGAATGTAATTCAGCTGCTCCAGTCCTGGGTGGTACCGAGTTATGAGGGGAATGCTCCTTTGTGGCCAGACAGTACAACTTCATGAGGTGGGGGGAGACTGGAAGGATTACGCACAGATTTGTTTTTGTACAAGGTTGGAACGATAATTACAGTTTGTGAAGGCTTCAGCAAGATCCTCAGTCTATTTCGAGGGGGACTGCTCATCACTGCAGATGACGACCATAGAGCGGTAGGCTGTGTGGAAGGGACTTCTTGGTATGGAATGGGGGGCAGCTATGAAAGTGGAGGTAGTATTGGTGGTTAGTAGTTTCGATATGGATGGAGGTAATGGTGTAGCAATCCTTGAGGTGAAGGTCAACATCTAGGAGGGTGGCTTGTTGGGTTGAACAGAACCGCGTGAAGCAAATGGAGAAGTAGTTGAAGGTCTGGTGGAATGTGGATAGGGTGTCCGCACCCTCCATCCAAATTGAAATTATGTCATCAATGAACCTGAATCAGGTGAGGAGTTTAGGATTCTGGGTATTTATGAAGGATTCTTTCAGATGTCCTATGAAAAGGTTGGCATAAGATGGTGCCATGCAGGTGCCCGCAGCTGTGCTGTGGATTTGTTTGTAGGTAATGCCTTCAAAGGAGAAGTAATTGAGGGTGAGGATATAGTTGGTCATCGTGACTAGGAATGGGGTAGTTGGTTTGAAATCTGTCAGGGGTTTGGAAAGGTAGTGTTTAACAGAAGTAAGGCCATGGACATTAGGGATGTTAATGTTGGTCGACAACAGCAGAGATTCTCTCAGTGGGGGCACTGTAACCAGCCACAATGGGACATCCTGGGTGGTTGGGTTTATGGATTTTAGGAAGCATGTAGAAGGTGAGGAGTGGTAGGGGTGAGTAGAGAGATGGACACCAGGGAGAGGTTTTGGAAGTGCCTATGGATTTGAGGAGTAACTGGAGATCCTGCTGGAATGGGGTCAAGGTTTGTAGGTGGATGTATCTGAGAATTGACAGTCCTGCCAGATAACCCTTGTGGTTCAAAACAACAGTGGTGGAGCCTTTATCTGCAGGTAGTATTATAAGATCAGGATCAGTTTTAAGATGGACTGCAGTTTCTTCTGCGGATGTAAGGTTAGGTTGCATGTTTAGGGATTTGGGGCATGATGGTGAGGCAAGGTTCGAGATCAAGGAAGATTAACATGGGGTGATTTCGGGGCAATGGGGGTTGATCACATTTGAATGGAGGAATGAACTGAGTTAGGCAGGGCTCCACATTTGTCTTTGGTTGAGTCTGATTTGTAGGGTTGGTGACAAAAAAGTGTATCCACTGTAGAGACTGGGAGGTCTTTAACAAGTCCTGCAGGATTGAATCTGGAAATGGGGCAAAAAGTGAGGCCTTTGGAAAGGACTGATATTTATGTGGGGCTAAGGCTTCTGGGAGTAAGGTTCATGACTGTGTGTCAGGTCTGTTTAGATTCTAGATTGTGTGGTGGCAAGAGGAGTTTTGGAGGGTGGCATAAATGTAGTTGGTCTGCAAGAAATGGTTTGTTGGCTATGAAGGGATGTGGGGGAGGTTTGGAGGTGGTTGTAGAGGGGGCAGACAGCAGTACTCCAAGGTGGGAATAGGAAACAGGGTGGAGAACTTTTTGAGGTGGTGGTGTGCATGTTACTCTAGTTCCTGGAAGGCAAGAGTTTCAATGTGTGTTATGGGTTCCAGGAATTTGGGATTGCATAGCAGAAGAATTTTTTGGCTGGAGAGAAGGTACTGCAAGGAGGTTTGGGCTTGGTTGATACAGTACTGCAGGACTGTTGATGAGGGCTAAGGATTGGCACAATCTGAACAGGTGGAGGTCATTACAGAAGGAGGGATGGCAGCTAGAGATAGGTAATTTGATGGTAAGGCCATTGTGGGGGATTACATGAGCCAAGCAACAACGCAGGAACAGTATGCAGGACTGGGTTCTGGCTAGGGATGTCAGTATTATTTAAGTACAGAACACACACATTAAGATTTTGTTAGAATGTGACTTCAACTCTTAAAAATTTTTTAAGACTACATAGTATTTTCTAAGGAAGCATTTGATACAATACTAGTAACATGCTATCAATGTAACCCCGCAAAATGTAAATTTCTACAGCTACTGCAATATCACTGTCTATAGACCAACTGCAGAATGATCAAATGTGTTGACCAATGAATTCTTGATTTGGTAACATGCTTATCTGCTCTGCCAGTTATTGAACTAATGGAACATGTTGCAATTAATGACCGATTTAATAAAATTTATTTTTATGTAAATAAAACAGGGTGCCATGAAATCGTTAACACACATCTTAACAAGACAAATTTTAATGAATAAAATAACTATTAAATTTTTTTATTTACACAATTTGTGAGCATTTTCAGATTGCACTACACGTTACTAGTACACACACCAATCAAAAATATGAAGGGGTCAAAGAGACTGTCTTAAGCCACAATTTTTTCGAAATTGAGTTTTTCCATGCAATGACATTTTTAAAAATACCCTCATATTTTCTCAATAAAGCTCAGTCTTTTTGCAACAGATGGCAGGAAATGGCAGTGAAGTTTTGTACTTTGCCATCTGGTGGTATTTTTAGAAGACAGACGTATCACAGCAAAATGGCAGCTAGCTCAGGAGCATCTGAACCTTGTTCACATATTTAACGAATAGTTGCCAATGAGAGTAGTGGAAACTAACGTGGACATTTTGATACTGACAGTGATGAATCCCGGCATCCATTGAGCTACAGTTCCAGCTCATAACATTTCTGTATGTACTAGTATTTACTGGTAATCATCGTTGTTCTAATGTTGTTCACACATTTGAATGTGTTTTTTGTGGTAGTGGGAAAATTTTATGGGCATACTTCAAAGACTACTTAATGCTGTAATAATATAGTTTTAATAACACAAATATTTTTCATGGATGCCATTTTAGCAGTATTTTGTGTGCCTTACACCTATCTCAACCAAGTTCTGAGACTATTTTGTTCTTTTTACAGCATGGAATAAGTACTGTGAACAAAGAATCATGTCACAAACCTAAATATTCAGGAAAAGCTAAACACTGAAGTATTTGTTTTGAAAGGGGGGGGGGGGGGGGGGCAGTCAAATCTCAAACTGGTCAGTGGTGTGGGTTTTCAAAATAAGACTGTCCATGGAACCTCTTTCGGAAGTTCGTGTACCTGCTGGACCAAGTGCTACATAAAACTACATGGGAAAGAAGAAAATATTTTTTTATTCTTTTTGGATACAGAAAATTTTAACGCCCAGAATACTTACCTGACAAGTTGCATAAATATGGTATCAAATGTGAACGTTTGTTTTATAAAGATAAATTGACTAGTATCTTACGAGTAATTTTATTTCATTCTATTTTATCTTTCTTTCATAGCTATTCCAAAAAGGATTACCCACAAAGTGTAATCTACAGTTCTTACATTTTTAAATAACATTAAGACATATGGAATGAAAGGCATGATTTGCAAGGAAGCTTTCTCAAGGGTTCTTGGGTTACAGAACAGGCAAGAAGATTGAAGAATGTAATGTCTAAATTACGATGGGTTTTACAGTTAAACAATAAATGTTCCCCACATCCAAACAGTTGATCTACCATTTGACAAGATTATAGTATGGAGAGATTGCAGTATCCACAACTGTGGATCAGAAAGGGATATGTATTTCTATGGAGTGAGAAAGATAAAGGGGTTCAGATGAAGTTCAGAGCTGCTTGATAAAATATTTGAAGTTAACTAATCCTCTAACAAAACCTTTCCACATAATCAGGTAACAGCAAGGAGTAGAGAAAGAATTTGGTCTTTTGTGCTTTGGAAGTCTCTCTCGTTGTTACCAAAAGATTTAAATCTGCCCAACATTACTGTCCTTTGGAATTGTGATTGTGTCTGCAATGAAGTTATGGTAGTAAAATACAATAAAAAATTTCATTCTGACCAAAGTGCCAAATCTAAGACGTCTGGGTGTTGGATAATCTTAAGGCAATCTCTAAACACACCTTACTCACATTCGTAGATCTCATTCATTTCAGTGAAGCTATTCAACCAAAGTGTGGAGCACTGCTATTCTGACGAAGGAGCCCTTGCATCAGTGGATATCCATATTATGAGGAAAAGAAATGAAGGCTTACTGAACCATACCCATTTCAGCTGCCAGTAAAATATAGAAAGCCGAAAGCCACTTCTGATTATGCAGGAAAAAAATTATGGTGTACTATCTCTCATGGCGTACATATCTGCAGCAAACTAACACTTCTTTCAGTCATCTATTGGAAATAATGTGAACAATTATGAGTTAGAGGAACTCTCTTGATGTAGCTAAGTCACTAAAATAATTTATTAATCTGAAGGACCTTTGCACATATATAAATATGTAAAAATTATATACACTGGTCACTGTTTTTAGTGTAGTTCAAAATAATTCCTTACAAATTCATATTTTGCATTCTACATTCTTTTCTGGGAGAAAGTAATAAGCCACTACTGACTATATCTTAAGTAAAATGATTCAATATAATTACAATGCATAGAGTCGAGTATTTTACTACACACCTGGCGAGGTAATAAACTATTATGTACAAAACCAAGAAGATTTCTATTTTGTACTGAACATTTATAGCTGTCCAGGGAACATGGACTGTTGCTGTATATCAAAACTAGTTACATGTGGCTTAAGACTATCTCTCCGATCCCTTCACGTATGTAACTGTGCAAGCAACCAAGTTATTGTGTTTCAAAATTTTCTCATAAAATACCTTGCACCTATTTCCACATAAACACAATATGTCTGCACTTTACTTTAAAATGATAGTGAAACTAATGTCTCACTGTGGCAATAAATACCTACAATATTTACACCCTTTTGGATTTTTAAATTTAACAATGCTATATGTAAACTTACAACTACTTTTAAATTCTTGGAAGTAGTGCATCATTAATTCATTAACACTGATTTATGCCGGAGATACAAAACCAATACATTACAATGTTGTTATATAAAAAGACATTGCACCATACAAGACTGTGTGATACACCCAACATCAAACGTAAGTACATACTTCAATGAAGTACAGTTTTAAATTGTGTGGTGTGGTGTGTAAGGATCTTCTCACCCATCCACATTTCTAAAAACACTACATGTAATATGAAAATGGTATGCAATACTCTGCTCAATCTTCAATTAATATGTTCCCTTTATAAGTGATGATCTGCTGATAAAAGAAATCTAATATCTCTGGTTGACTAAAGAGTTCACATTTCCCAAGAATGGCAAAACCTCTTCCAAGATGCCAAATTTGGCTTAAATATTTGTTATGTATAATAATGAACCAGTGAAGATAGATGAAACAAAAACATGGGAGTAGGAGCTGGACACACAGCATAGCATATGCCAACTGTAATAGTTAAAATATCTGCCACTGAAAGTAGCAAAGTACACACACAATTCTAAACAGAAAAATTTGGAAACATGGAGGAAATAAAAATTAATAACAATTAGTTTACACGTGATTACAGTCATTACAAAATGTGAATAAACCAAAGTGGAAAGACAATTAAGTCTTTTATACAATGCTTACATTATAGAAGAAATTGTGAATAAAACTGAAATATTACTTTTGAATTCTACAATGGTGTGAGGACAGGTGACAACAACAGAACAGTCAGTTTAAATTAGATCTCCAAGACAGCGCCTATTAACAATGAGAGAATATGATTAAGAAGAAGAAACAGCTACAGTGTTTTTAAAAATAAGTGAAAACAGAAGTTCTTATTTCACTTTAAAATATTACAATTCTCTAAATCATCTATGGTTCTTATATATTAAAGTAATATTAAAAACCTTATTACAATTTAAGAACTACTATGCAATATTTAGTTTGGAAAAGGCTATACTCCATGACAAAATATTAGCTGTATTGGTGGGTATCTTCTCTCTAGCTTGCATACAATCTGAACATGTAGTCTCCGTTCAGTTCAAACTTCAACGCGCTAAAGAAATATATGTTTTGGGTGAGGTCTTTAACACTTAAAACTATATTCAAATCCAATAACTTTTCAAATAAAATTTAAAGTCAGCTGAAGTACGCTAGAGGTATTTAGCCTCGACTAATACTTAAAATGGATGACTATTGAGGGTTAATTACACACGACAGTCATTACAAGAGTACAATAATCCATGGGAAGTAAAAATAATACCCCAATGGTCTAGGTCTTATTATTAAAACAAAAATTCCACAATACTAGCTACAACCTACTAATATATGTACAGTTTGTAATATAACTACATCTGTTACACAGAAATAAACCTATTGTCGTATTTAAAATATAATCTGAATTGACAATTAAAAAAAAAAAAACACCATAGAGGTTAGGTCACTCATGTATATTTGTACTGGAACAGAAGGCCAAGGAAGGTCACGTGCGACGATTTCTACGTTGTCTTGTTGCTCTAGGTGAGACAACTCTGGGTTCTGAAGAGACATCCAATAATCTGCAACACAACATGTGTACATGTTAGTGATGTGAAATTTCTTTTACAAATACGAATTTTAACATCCACACATACAAAAAATAACCAATGTTGTCACTGTAATAAATCAAATATCTTAAGACAGAAAACACCACGCACTCAACAATTACCGCCAAATGATTTATCAGATGTTCTTAAATTATTAATCAATCAATTAATTACATAAGTCGCAATATGTCTGACAGCATGAAACCTGTATCATTGAATTTAGGCACATACCTACTGTCAACTGCTGAGATAGATCAATGTAGTTCATTAATTAATATCCTTCAACTGAAACTTGCAATAAAATAATGATGAATTTCAAAATTAATAATTTAGTCATTAATTTGATACCAATTACTTTATGCATTTATTTCACACCAACTATCAAAACTAATAACTAAGATCCTTAAATACCATTTACAGTGGAACCTCGCATAGCAAGCACGTCATTCCGGACTCTCACTCTTAGTGCAAAATACTCGTTAAGTGAAACAATTTATCCCATATAAATTAATGTATAATACAATAATGCATTCCATGCAAAAAAGCCCTAAACGTTCTCTCTTATTGATGCCATTTATTCAAAGAAAATTATACATACAGTATTATGTACTTTATTGTTCATGATACGTAAGTAACTCTTACTAGGGAGCTACCTATATATACTTGTTTCTACCAATGGTTCAACACTTGACAAAAATGCAACACAGCAGTATAGTCATATGAATTTGTTGTGCGTGTCACCACTACTTTATTGGGATGATGATTTTTCAACGAACGAAGCAACAGAGACCCATGCTTTCAGCATTTTTATTATTGAGCCAGAAGATTCCTGCTTTGCTGTTACTGTCTCCTCCTCAGAACTCCTCTCCACAACATCCTGCTGTGAGACATACTGCAACTCCGTAAGTTCTTCTGTGGTCATTTCTTGGCTGAGATGATCTACAAGCTCATCAATACTGTTATCTCTCAGACCCGTGCTCTTGGCCAAAGACACACAATCTCCTACAGGCTCCACAAGTGATGACTCAAATGCCTCAGAGTCACATTCGACAACTCAGAGAGTTGCTAACCCTTTCCCTTGCCTTTGCAAACATTTTAATGCAGACAAAGACATTTAAGTGATATTTACAAAACTCTCCCAGAGTCAACTCAAAGCAATGCTCGAGAATAAATGAGTGGTGTTTGGAGGCAGAAATTGTATCTTGATAAATTTATTGTGTCTACAAATTTATTTGCGACTGCTTCCGCCGTTTTGCAGTAGATGGCATTAGTGGAAAGTAGTGGTACAAGTCATAGGTCGTGTCATACAGTAAGTTTAGGCATTTGAGAACATAATGCAAACAAAATATTAGAAGATTTTTGATTGCATCTTAAAGTTATTCTCGACTGAATATGTCAACTTACAAGCCCAATTCTAGTCATCTGCGGGAGGCTTTAATTTTCTGCTTTGGTATGAAGAAATCTGTGGCTGAGGCTTCTAAGAAGCTGGGTAAGACCTATGATGAGACACCTGTTAGTGACAGAACTTTGCAGAAAATGGTTTCCATTCTTCAAGAACGGCGATTCTGACATTTAAGATCGGCATGGTTGTGAAAGAGAGGAAGCTTTCGATGCTTTGCAACCGACGGGAACAATCACAGGAGATTGTTATCGAAAGCAATTGATGTGTTTGAGCCGAGCACTTAAAGACAAACTACCACAATACAGTGATAGACATGAAAAGATGGTTTTGCAGCATGATAGTGCATAGCCCCATATCGAAAATCCCATCAAAACATACTTGGAAATGGGAAGTTCTACCCCACCTGCTGTATTCTCCAAATATTCCTCCCTCTGACCGCCACCTTTCTCAATCTATGACACGACCTAGCTGACTAGCACTTACAGTCATATGAACAATTGCAAAATTGGATCAATTCATGCCACCCGCCTCCTCAAAAGATCCCTAGTTTATACACTGCGGGATTAGTATGTCGTCCTTAAGCTGGGAGAAAGCACTGGCCAGCAATTGCCAATACTTTGAATCTTAAATTTTTTGTTGCTTTGCTGTACTTCACAATGCTGTGGATACCAGTTTTTCTGAACTTCTTGAATCACCCACAGCTTCCCTTAAACACTTCTTCGGCTGCTGTTGATTCTGGTGTCTTTGTAACAAGGTCAGCAAAACTTATTCTCACCTTCTCCCAAATGATGTTCTCGTTAATAGTGTCACCTTGAAATTGCTTTTATTTATCCATACAAGGAGCAACCTTTCGACATCATCCAGAATATAAAACCACTGTTTAGATACTCTTGTCACTACCTTTGAAGCCTCTACGTTCTTATCTTGTCCTTGTTCTTGGGCATAGTGTTAATAGTTTATGTAGACCGATTGCACATGTGTGCTAAATCAGCAACACTCACACCGCATTTGCATTTTTCAATGATCTTATGTTTCACTTCTAAGGTAATTTTCATTCTCTTATGGTCATCATCTTGTGGCTTTCTCTCCAAGGACATTTCTATGAAGGTTATTAGAATTTTCCCTGTACTAGAAAGGATTTTCTAAGAGGAAGTTTAGAAATATTGCCGTATATTAAGGGCTGTAACTGTGTGAACATCTCATATTTCAAAATTATGATACCATGGACATCAATTTCCATCAATGTGGAGTTACTAGAATAAATTCAAACATTCTAACTTCAGAAGTGTAAAAGTTTAAGCAGTGCCAATAACTGGATTTTGCAAAGCCTGTAAATCTTAATAATTGGCACCAGGTGCCAGCAACTGGCATTTTGCACTGATTAGCTTTCACAGTGAAATTCATTTTAATCTTGATAAGAATGGGAAATAAATTATCTGTATAAACAGCAACTTCAAATGATAACTGTAACCAGTAAATGGCACAGTGCCAACAACTAGAAAATTGTGTGCCAATAACTGGAAAATTATTAACCAATAATGGGCAATGATTTTAACATTTTTCTGCATCTTTTTCTTCATTACATAAGTAAACTGAATGAAATAAGGGTCCTAGGTGAAAAGATTCGTACAGCGAAGAAAGCATTCAGAAAGCACTCCAAGATGAAAAGTAAGACCTCTCAGTCAAAGAGTTAAAGCAGTGTCCAGAATGTATGGGATTCCAGGATCAAGAGTAATAAATATACCAAAACATCCCAAACGCTAGTGCCTATCCTGAGCACAGAGGAGGAATTTTTTTAAATTTATTTTTTTCATTAAGCAAGTTTCGTTCCTTCTCCTGAGGGGAGAAGGCGGGCTGTTTTAAGGCTTATCTCAGTCCCCTTCATCAGCCAGAGGTTGACATCTTTATTTTATTTATTGTACACAACATTTTTGGATACATGGTATACATAATATTATTGTTTTTGTTCATTAACATATAAATAAGTGATTGATAACATTATATATTTAAATAATTGAAATATAAGTAAAAATAGGTAAGGGATGTATCATTGAGTAATGGTTTACAGCCAATACAGATAAAGCGTGGAATATACCAAGGAGACTCATTAAGACCTTTCTGGTTCTGCCTTGCTCTGAATCCACTATCCAACATGCTAAATAATACAAATTATGGATACAATATTACTGGAACATACCCACACAAAATCACACATTTGCTATACATGGATGATCTAAAACTACTGGCAGCAACAAATCAACAACTCAACCAATTACTACAGATAACAGAAGTATTCAGCAATGATATAAATATGGCTTTTGGAACAGACAAATGTAAGAAAAATAGCATAGTCAAGAGAAAACACACTAAACAAGAAGATTACATATTGGATAGCCACAGCGACTGCATAGAAGCGATGGAAAAAACAGATGCCTATAAATATCTAGGATACAGACAAAAAATAGGAATAGATAATACAAATATTAAAGAAGAACTAAAAGAAAAATATAGACAAAAACTAACAAAAATACTGAAAACAGAATTGACAGCAAGAAACAAGACAAAAGCTGTAAATACTTATGCTATACCAATACTGACCTACTCATTTGGAGTAGTGAAATGGAGTAACACAGACCTAGAAGCACTCAATACACTTACACGATCACAATGCCACAAATATAGAATACATCACGTACATTCAGCAACTGAAAGATTCACATTAAGCAGAAAGGAAGGAGGAAGGGGATTTATCGACATATAAAAAACCTACATTATGGACAGGTAGACAATTTAAGAAAATTCTTTATAGAACGAGCAGAAACTAGCAAAATACACAAAGCAATCACTCATATAAATATATCGGCTACACCACTGCAATTTCATAACCACTTCTACAACCCTTTAGACCACATAACATCAACAGATACGAAGAAAGTAAATTGGAAAAAGAAAACACTACATGGCAAGCACCCATATCATCTAACACAGCCACACATCGATCAAGACGCATCCAACACATGGCTAAGAAAAGGCAATATATACAGTGAGACGGAAGGATTCATGATTGCAATACAGGATCAAACAATAAACACCAGATATTACAGCAAGCATATTATTAAAGATCCCAATACCACAACAGATAAATGCAGACTTTGCAAACAACAAATAGAAACAGTAGATCACATCACAAGCGGATGTACAATACTAGCAAATACAGAATACCCCAGAAGACATGACAATGTAGCAAAAATAATACATCAACAGCTTGCTTTACAACATAAACTTATAAAACAACACGTTCCCACATACAAGCATGCACCACAAAATGTACTGGAGAATGATGAATACAAATTATACTGGAACAGAACCATTATAACAGATAAAACAACACCACATAACAAACCTGACATCATACTCACCAATAAAAAGAAGAAATTAACACAACTAAACGAAATATCCATACCCAATACAACAAATATACAAAAGAAAACAGGAGAAAAAATTGAAAAATACATCCAACTGGCTGAGGAAGTCAAGGACATGTGGCATCAGGATGAAGTTGACATTATACCAATTATACTATTAACTATAGGAGTCATACCATACAATATCCACCACTACATCAATGCAATACAGCTACATCCAAACTTGTATATACAACTACAGAAATCCGTAATTATTGATACATGTTCAATTACCCGAAAGTTCCTAAATGCAATATAACATATACCGTACAGTTAAAAGGAAGTCACGCTTGATCAAGGTCCGCGTCACTTTCCATTTTTGACCAGACATAACGTCTGAGAAAAGAAAGAAATAATAATAAAGATCGATATAAATTGGGGGAGACAATGACTGGTATAATGTGGATGCCAACTACTGGAAAATTGAGACAATAACTGGTAAAATTTTACATATTTAAGTAATTTATTTCATATGGAAAAAATTATAAAACTTTTGTAGTTGTCGTACAATGTTACTTTAGATGCTAGAATGGTGTGTGTTAGAATTATACTTCAAGCAAGCTAAGTGTTGAGGATATATAATTTATCCTGCAAATATCATCCTAAAGTGCCAATAAATGTGTGGTTTACCCTAGTTTCTCTAGCTTATGATCGCGTTTTCAATTTAACGAGGTGGTGCCACATGACAAATTGTTTAATTCTGAAGACAGTAAGGATATATAACGCTTTATTATTTAAAAAAAGAAAACAATTCCACCACAGAGGTAATAATGAAATGGGGGTTACAAATTATATTACTTGCTACTGCCATGCACTCACCTATCAGATTGTGTGTTTTTCTTCTTTCTCGGAGATCTTTCACCAGTCTCCTGAACAAGCTTCCTTTTACTCCGTGTACTTCTCTGCTCTGCTTCATCTGTACTTTGCCCATTTCCAAGTTCATTTTTATTTGTGTCTTTCTTGTGCTGCCTCACCCCACGTCTCCTGCTTGAAGTTCTCTCTTCACTAGCTTCATCTGGTTGATCAACAATTTTGGATGCATCACAGACTGTAGCCTGCCTTGTTCTGTGAGTAAGACCATGTAACCGCTTTTCAATGCTGTCGTCTGTGGATTCTGTTTCTGTCTGTGTACTGTTTAGCTCAATCAACTCTGAACGAGAAGATGGCTTCCCTTCTTCCATGTCACCACGAATTCTGACCCTCCGCGACCTCTTAGGTGGAGGACTGTCAATAATAGCTGTATCTTTGCTAGAACCTATTTGTATACTCACAGCTGAAGAACCATTCTCTAGATTTACTGCACGTTTTCTACCTCCTCTTGTACGTTTTACACTGTTCCTCTCTTCAGTTTCACTTTTATCTGATGAAGGTATAGTGGTTACAGCAAGCTGAGTAACATTTTCTTTTTTTCCACGTAATGTTCTCTTTGAGGAAGCCACGACAGGTACCTCACATGTGCTGTTGTCAGCAAGACCTGTGTCTAACGTGTGAGCAACAGATGTTGCAATGTTTTTATCAAGATTCCTATTTATTTCTGTTCTCTCTCTCATTTCCGCAGTGGAAGAAACTGTTACAGTTCCAGCTTTCCTACCTCTCCTTGGTTTCAGTGGGCTGATAGTATTAGAATCCATGAATACACAGTCACTTACTTTACTTTGTTCCGATTCTGCTATAGCTGTTGTGCCATCTGTTTTATAATTACGGGGGCTTGGAGTTTTGAAAGGTAATTTCAACTCCTCACTCACAGTAGCAGCATGAAATTTTCTTCCCTTTCGGGTTCTGGACTGGCCAGAAATAGTTGAGGGGCTGCATTCCACACTATCTGCATTCACTAATTTTCTCTGGTGACGCTTACCCACTGGTTTGTCACACTCATCTGACAATAACTGGTCACCAGCTTTTAAACCACCTTTTTTTTCAGATTCCTCATTAACTACCTGCTTTTTAGCTCGGCGTGTCCTTGATGAAGGACTGTTACTTGGTGAAGATGCATGTAATACATCTGCAAAAATTACTCTTTTCTGTTGAGGCTTGGGTGACAAAGTGTCACTCTCTCTCGATTCTGCACTGTTATTACCACTCAGTGAAGTTACAGCTTTGTTCCTCTGCTGCTTGGAAACATCTCCTCTGTTACCACCACGTATTTTTAGTGAAGCAGTTTCACCGTCATTAACAGACTGCATTTCTTGTTGATTTTGTGTCAATTTGTGCGTTTCTACTTCAGGTTTAAGTTTGCTGCTATGAGAAACTGACTTCAGATCTTCATCCTGCTCTTTACTTTTTTCAATATATTTTTTACCCCTTCGAGTTTTAAGTGGAGAAACAGCGGCAGTTGAAACAAGCTGACTAGTTTTAATTAAAACATCCTCTTCATGCTTCTGCAACACATCACGAAATTGCTCTAATTCCACCTCAACTTTTTTATTATTCATGATTTGTTTTCTGCCCCTGCGAGTTCTAGGTGAAGAGGCAGTGTCTAATGAAGCAAGCTTGGTGGGATGAACAAACAAGTCGTTTTGTTCACATACTTCTACGGAAATGTCAGTTTCCACAACAGATTGAGATTTTACCTCTTCACTTGACTTTGAAACTGTAACAGTAACCTTCTTTCCCCTGAGGGTCCTAGGTGATGATGTACTCTCAGCCGAAGCCTGAAGATTACTATTAATCATTTCCTTAGCGACAGCTTGTTTTCTAGTCCTGCGTGTCTGAGGTACATTCGTAACATTAGGTGATGTGTGCCCAGCACTAGACATAATAAGTAAGTCTCTCTGCTCCAAGTTGTTTGCTGTTTCAGATTTCTGCTGCTTTTCATCTGAGACCATAGTATCTCCACCAGTAACTTGCACTTTACCCCTGCGAGTTCGAGGTGGGTTAGTATTTTTATGGGACTCAGGTTCAACTAACCTTTTCACATCTCCTGCATAAGTGAGATCATTCTGCAGAGATTTCTGTTGCCTAGGCGATTGAAGTAATCTTTTCACACCTTCCATACCAGTTAGATCATTTTGCGGAGATTTCTGTTGCCTAGGAGACTGAAGTAACCTTTTCACACCTCTCACATCGGTGAGATCATTCTGTGGGGATTTCTGTTGCCTAGGAGACTGGAGTAGCCTTTTCACACCTCTCACATCAGTGAGATCATTCTGTGGAGACTTCTGTTGCCTAGGAGACTGGAGTAACCTTTTCACACCTCTCACATCAGCGAGATCATTCCTTGGAGATTTCTGTTGCCTTGGAGACTGAAGCAATTTTTTCACACCTCTCATATCAGTGAGATCATTCTGTGGAGATTTCTGTCGCCTCGGAGACTGAAGCAATTTTTTCACACCTCTCACATCAGTGAGATCATTCTGTGGAGATTTCTGTCGCCTCGGAGACTGAAGCAATTTTTTCACACCTCTCACATCAGTGAGATCATTCTGTGGAGATTTCTGTCGCCTCGGAGACTGAAGCAATTTTTTCACACCTCTTACATCAGTTAGATCATTCTTGGGAGATATTTGTTTTTTGGAAGATCTGAAAAGCTTTTTCACCCCCCTCACATCTGTAAGATCATTCTGTGGTGATTTCTGATGATGTAATGGAGACCGGAGTAGTCTTTTCACACCTCTTACATCAGTAAGGTCATTTCGTGGTGATTTCTGTGTTCTTGGAGTTTTCAACAGCTGTTTTACACCTCTAACATCTGTCAAATCATTCTTTGGCAGTTTCTGCTGCTTTGGAGTTTTTAAAAGCTGTTTTACACCTCTCACATCAGTAAGATCATTTGCAGGAGATCCTTGTTTCTTTGTAGTGTCAAATAGTCTTCTGACACCTGTAACATCTCTTAAATCATTAATTGTAGACTTTCTTTGTCTAACAGAGGGAGACTGCTGTTTAACATATCCTTTGCTGAGCGAAGCATCAGGTAAAGATGTCTTAGAAGATCTTAAATCTTTCTTGGCATCTTCAATATCATTTGAGTCAACAATCACTGGCTGCCGAGATATTCTATGAACCCTTCCACTATTTCTGTCGATCTTTGGCGATGATGCTACTGCTACACCCGGAAGCTGCTCAAGTTTGTTTACAAGAAAGCCACCTGCATCTTTAGAAATAAATGACTCTTCTTGTGTGTTAACTGATACTTTTCTTTTTTTGGACGGTGAGGCCACATCATGCTGATTGAGCTCAGAAGCAGTTGTGTTTGAGGATGCATGCACCTCTTCAGAACTTCTTTTACCTTGTGATTTCCTTGTGGAGTAACGATTTACAGGAAATGACACTGATCTTCGATCACTTTTCCTGCTTGATGACATGGCCAAGGGCTCCGAACCTGTCCAATTGCTGGCATCAGTTGCACTGGTTGCTGCGTTCGTATCATGGTAATGCCATTTACTAGTGTCGATAACTTTATCTGCTACAAGATCTTTGAATATTTTTTGTGCAGAAATGTTAACATTACTTTTAGCTGAATCGCTGTTTATTTGTTTTTTTGAACTGGTGGTATTTAAGGGTGAAACTAGTTTTTCAACTGATATACAGGGAGTAGTGACAGCGTCAAAATCAAACGTACTGCTTGCCTGCGACACAATGCTTGTATTTAATGCTTCCGGACTCTGGTTGGTTACTGACACACACTTTGAAGATTTTCCCACCGTAACCTTCATCTTGGGAGTGCTTGGTGACTGTGAAGGTGTTCTACCTTTCTGCCTTTCTGAAACTCTGACAGGAGTACTTGATACAACAGAACTATTACGAACACTTTCCAAATTAGTTATTGCAGAAGAATTATCATCGATTTCCATTAGTTCTGGGCGTGTTTCTACTGAAGATGATTTTTTTAATATACTAGTCTTTCGGTTAGGCAGTGTCTCCAACAAATTCGACTCGTTTGGCGAAAGTAAGCCACAATTCTCTTCTGTGATATTAGGAATTTTCATGGATTTACGTGTACTTATTCGTCTTGAAGCTGCAAATGCCACCACTTGTGGTGCTGGTGAGAAGCTGACACTTTTCCTGGTGTTCATTTCACGAGATGACTCTTTGGCTGAAACTGAAGTTTCAACATCTTTTGTGTCTTCAAACTTAGGAGCTGTGGCTGTAATTTTCTGAGATTCACTTTCTTCCTTAATTTTTTGAATTGTTCTTTTCAAGGCCATACTTTGTTTGCCATGGATTATTATTGTCTCCGGTGAATCAACATGCCCAGTGGAATTTATTCCTTTCACAGAAGCCTGAAACACAAAAAAATGGGAAATATTAAGCAAAACAGGACCTTTTTCAAAGCACCATAGAATTTATTCCAACTGTAAGTATCAGAGGGAAGAAAATAAAATTCAGCTGCAAGAAACATGACAAATGAAAACAATTAACACTCACAAAAACTATAATGAATGCTGTATACATTTTCAGGCAACAAATATCAACCAAAGTGAGCACAGAGCCTAGACTGGACAGAATAATAAACAATTCCGTTCCAAACCGGAAATGAGAGCTATCAAAATCATTAGACAGCTCTAGCTCCAAATGGAGACAAGTGGATGGAAATTGGCAGTGTCCTTTATGAAGTATATAACTTTGCACTTTTCTTAGATTTATGGAAACCACATACTTAAAAAAAATTAGAATGCCTAACAGGGATTTGGTTTCCACTCCTACCAAACAAATTCAATGCTCTATGATCTGGGAGCAAAATCTTTGGTAATGACAGATTAATAATGTTGTTTCATTGCCTAGCAAGGGACTTCGTTTGAGCACATAGCACTAGTCACTTTGCCGCATTGTAAAACAAACAGGCATGTATGCCTGCAACGTATCAGCAAGTGTCTTAAGTGTAACTGGAGCTGTCATCACCTGTCTAACGATGAACTGTAGTTAATTTCTTATTTATTGTTTATTCACTTCAGTTTCATTTTAAACCATGTCCAGTGTGACACGTGGTGCAAGCCCAACACACACAGAAATGGAGAACAGAACGCATTCTACACAGCCAGGCTTATAAATTCATATACTCCGTAAGAGACTACTTTGAAAAAGAAAAGAAAAAAGAAGAGACCTTATTTCCTGTTACTTACATCAAAATGACTGCAACAGCTTTGAAAGAAATCAAAAATACTGTTGTAATGATAGAGAAACAACAGCACAATATAGATTTTTATGAGAGTGCCTTATTCCTCTGTCACTTTTTCCTGGTGTTTACAGTCTTGTTGTGCAAGTGATGGCTTTAGACAATTTCCAGATACACACAATTTGTCACCTTATATAGATCTATCGCACAAGAAGATCAGACAATGGAAAGTCCAGGATGTTATAATGTTATTATAAGGGAAGGGACGACCATACATTGTCTACATTGCTATTTTCATTGCATTTAGTGCTCAAAGACATAGGCTTCAGCTATTCAGTTTTTAATAGAAGTAAAATATTAATGCAGAGGCCACATGATTTTGCATGTCAGTGCAGGTTCCTGTACAGAATCATGTGTGTGACATTTGAAAGTATAGCGTGACTAGCTAGATTGATGCCAGCCATTCATTACATACATACCCTATAGTGATGAAAGGCCTGAGGGGCGACAGCAGTGCCTATTCAAAAAAGGGCGGGAAAGATACTGTTTTACGTGCAGATACATCCAATTTGTGCAAAACTGCTTGTTAACATTTCATTCAAAAAGGACAGGTGACTATCGTGAAGATATGAACAGTGTAGTTTTACAGACTATGTGGTTCAAAAGTTAGCTTGTGGCAAATCTGATAACATCAGTGATTGTCATGGACAATGCCCAATATCATTCCACTGTTCTCATTACAAAACCAACTTTGGCAACAAGACGATGATATTCTGTGGTTGAAAACATGAGACGAGGATCTCGGAAGATTTGAATAGGGCTCAATTTTGAGGCACAAAAGGAACTAGGAGTTATTCAAAATAAATGTATTGCCACAAATATAAAAAATTTCCCCTTTTCTAAAGGCTCCGTACATGATCAAACATTCTGTCAAACTTAAGTAAGTTTCCCAAATGTTTGACTGTACACAGCGCTGTTTGATGTGTTTGTCCAGCATAGATCATGTTTGATGTGTTTACGAGAAATTCTGATTGATGGAGACTTTGACCAGATGGCAGATGATGTTTGTGTTGATGGTATGCCACGTACGTTTGGTGAAAAATTTTTTTTCTTATAAGTTCTCATTGTCCTGTGAGTTCCCATAACTATGGAAACTACAATCAAGGATAAAAATTACGCCCTCGTTAAACACTGGATGAATGTAGTCTGGGTAATTTGCACATCGTTTTAAGCAGAAGCTGGTTTTTCATATACGGGTCATTTCGTGTCAATTCAACCAATTTGAGAAAAAGTTCCAGCTGATAGTCTCAGATTTGGCTGAAATTTAGCACACCAATGCTACCGAGTGTGGAACACTCATGTACAAAATTTTAACTTCCCCTGCCAATTAGTTCCAGAATTATAGCTTGTGAAAGAAGGTGGCGTGAGCCGGAAATTGCAACCCGCATCTGACTATCTTCAGACCCAACTTCAGGTCTTAATGACTTTGGAACTATTCTGCACAGTCCAGTGAAATTTTTACAACCCAGTAACATCCATTTAGAGAACACACACTATGAATCAAAACACAAACAACATATTTCTGAGGGAAAATAAATTCCAAAATGTGATTAAAAATGAAATATGTTAAAAGGTACATATTGTAGGTGCCCTCTATGCCAAATATAATTCACTCAGAAAGGGTATAAATTTTTTTGTGGTAAGCTTAATGTGGCCTGAATACACACTGATCTCATCATGCCCATATCAGTCACAAAAACTGAGTTACATGCACACGAAAATACAAAAATTTGAAAAATTACCTGAAAAACATGGATTTTCTAAGTGTGGTAGCACAAAAGGGACAAGTGATATACAAGCCAAATTTCAAACACTGCATAAGTAGACCACAATGATACATAAATTTCAGAATGTTATTGCTAGGCATTTGTGTACAGTAGAAGCTGACAGATGTATTTGGTTATGTTTCTTTTAACATGATTTAGCAAGTAATAGTGATGATGCAGACTGCTTGTTTCAGATAAAGCTGCAGCAATTGTTGGGAACCATTAGGTAACAAAGTTAAACAATGGTAGTTTTCAGGGACAGAATGAGTCATTGTTAGGCAGGATCAACAAAGGGAACAAGCAACAATTACAGGTTACTCATGTTTTTAAGATTCTTGTTCAGACTGTTATAACTTGTAAATATCTTACTTGGTATTACTTTTAATAGGCAATATTTTCAAGCAATTTTTTTGAAATTTGGAATGTAGCAATAATTTTCATGAGAGTTGTCGCAACTCAAATTCTCTATCTTACAACTGCCTTATTTCTGTTATTAAAATGGATGTTCTCTACAAATTTTCCACCAGAAATTTAAATACGGAATTTCACTGTTAATGCTGTTTTGGTAAATTTGGAACAAATGTTACAAAGATAATATTAAAATCTTCTCAACTCACTTCAAATGATATAATAATACAATAAATAGCTGAGCTGTTGCCTGAATGCCAGTTAATGTGCCTTGAGCTATTTCAGAATCAAAAGTACAAGCTAAATTATTATTCCCAGTAAACTATAGCCGATGGGCAGACCTAAAAACAGATTTGAACTGAGCCCTCGAATTACAGTCAAGATCACACTGCATTTCCCAGAAATACAATATCTATGTTTAGTTGGCTGTCCAGGATTATCTGAAGTCAATAAAGGCTGTTATCTCTAGCAAGCCCTCAATCCAAATCTCCAGTTCATTTGGATCATATTTATATTTATTTTTCTTTCTTTTAGGTACACTACTTGATACTCCACATGTAAGAGCAGCAAAATATATTTTACGAGGATTGTTAAATTTGAATTCCGTCAACTGCCATACACTGACCCTGACAAGGTTTCGATTAACATGCTTACATGGACCAGTACAGTGCTGTATTGCCAGTGTCTGCCTCAAATGTTAAGCGACAAAATAGAAAGAAGGTGGTATGTCTATGTGCAAAAAGTCAGAAGCACTGCAAGCATGCATAAAGCAAAATTGTTCAAAAATGCCGCTAATGAATTTGGTGTTTAAGAGATAAGATTACCCTCTTTTTCTAAGAGGCTCCTTGTGTTAATATTACTTTTAACATTCTTATTCTGACCAAGCAAAGTTACCAATAGTTTTTCTGATCTAAAGTATATCTAATCTACATTTATGACCTATATTACCTGCTTACATTCTGAGAATACAAGAAGAAATAAACAAATAGAACTGTTTTAATTAATTTTTATCTTCATTTCCCACGTGATATCGCTGTTTTTATAATTATCTAGCATAACAGTTTCACCTGATCATTAGAGAGGTGAGAAAGAGAAGATTTTAATGTGACGACATTCCTTCTCTTGCTTCCAAACGTGTCATCCGTTCACTGCTGTCACTGGCTGCATATAACCAGCAGGTGACTCACCACCTTTCGTTTCTATCATATTCACAGCTAGTGTTGCAACACTGTTACACAAAAATGTTTAAGAACACCACTGGCCCGTATCCAGACAATACATTCTCTCACAGACACATAATACAGTTTAGTATTTGACCAATTTTTATGTCAATTCAAGTTTACAAGTGATAAATCTTCATAAGAAGAGTCAAGGTAGGCAGTACAAATTCCCACTGTTGGCAGTACACTTAACTCTGCTGCTCACTCCTCCCACTCCCACCTTTGTCCTAGTTCTCAGCCAAGCTGATGTCACTGTTTCACCTGCAATCTTCCCGAATTCTTCAAAATAAATCTGCACGTGCACTTAATTCCCAAAGCTTCATTTGTTTCTGAAAGAGAATCCTTCTAGTAACTTATTAACCTCATAATTAGACAATTTTTTCAAAATTATTTCCAAAGAATAATATTTTTTAATTAATGAGAAACATCTTTTAATAAATTAGATTACATATCGGCATATGAAGACAGTTTTTTAAAGTTCAAAATAATGAGTTAAAAATTTCTTAGAACCACCGATGGTAAAAACCCAAGTTTCTCTCATGCACTGGACTTTGACTACAATATCCTGAAGCTTTAAGTCACTTTTCAGTTTGTGTGTACCTGTGAAATCTAACCACGTGTTTCAGAACAGTTTCCTGTGAACATAAATCTTGGAGAAGGTGGCCCAGTGCAACACAGTGGATATATTTATTTCTTACTACTGGCGAGACGCTTGTTGCTCCACCGACAAACTGTTGTCATTTTCAGTTCATAATGAAATATCATATTCTTCATTCCCTGAACTGCTAAATTCAATGTCTAACTCAGAATCACTATAACAATCCTTTTTTGAAAGCATTGCTAAACAATACAGATGAGAGTCAAAGCTCATGTTTTGTCAATGAGTGTCCAAAGCTGCTCACAGTAAAAACAATATCTAGTGGCAACCACCTCAACGAAAACACTACAACCAGGCTACAAATGTAGTACCAGATGCTCTCTAATGGCCATCATATAATTATCAGTGGTGAAACAGATGTAACCGCAGTTTTATTTTTTAAAAAGCCTGTTCTTCAGTTGCTCAAGAATACCCAGGACTTTCTGTCAAAATAATAAAAATGAGAAAAAGCTCCTGGTAGGGTCACCAATGCAAAACTGGTCAGTTGCTGAGATTCCAGACAAAGCGTAGTCCCCAAGGCGACTCCCTCCTTGAAAGTATGTGGGTTGCAACTACACAGGGCCTTGGCTATGGCCAGCATTACTTGAACTTACTTGTGACAGCTGCTCCTGCTTTTCTTTCCTATTCGCTTCCTTTGGTCCAGTCTACAGCCTTCCTCCCATAATGGCACACCACACATTAACCCGCCAAAGGCCACTTGTCGCAGCCAACGTGGATTTTCCATTGCCCCATAGTGCATATTATGCCGGTCAACGTTACCGCTGTTGGTGAATGACGCTTCATCACTAAATACAACACGTGCAAAAAATCTGTCATCGTCCCATAATTTCTCTTGTGCCCAGTGACAGAACTGTACATGATGTTAAAAGTCGTCACCAAGCAATTCCTGGTGCATAGAAATATGGTACAGGTGCAATCGATGTTGATGTAACATTCTCAACACCAACGTTTTTGAGATTCCCGATTCTCGCGCAATTTGTCTGCTACTGACGTGCGGACTAGCCACGACAGAAGCTAAAACACCTACTTGGGCATCACCATTTATTGCAGGTCATGGTTGACGTTCACATGCGACTGAACACTTCCCGTTTCCTTAAATAGCTTAACTATCCAGCGAATGGTCCAGACATTTGGATGTCTTCGTCCAGGATACCAAGCAACATACATAGCACACGCCCATTGGGCATTTTGATCACAATAGCCATACATCAACAAGATATCGACCTTTTCCGCAATTGGTAAACGGTACATTTTAACACAGGTAATGTATCACGAAGCAAATACCGTCTGCACTGGTGCCATCTATCACAAAGCGAAAAAAAATGGTCCAACTAAAACATTCATATTTCTTCACGTACTACACGAATATGTAATAAAAAAATGGGAGTTTCGATTTAAAAAAAAAGGAGGCTGATATCCATTTGACCTATGGCAGTGTCATCTAGCGAGCCAACCATAGTGCCCCTCAAGCTAGACAAGTTTCGTTCTTTGTAGTTTTTCATTTGACACTTATTTCGTGAGATATTTGGCCCGGTCACGATCAACAGACCACCCTTTATATATGAAGCAGGCAAAAAAGGAATACAAACGCCTCAAAAATGAGATCGACAGAAAGTGCAAAAGGGCTAAGCAGGGATGGCTAGATGAAAAATTTAAGGATGTAGAGGTGCATTTCTCTAAGGGTAAGATAGATACTGCCTACAGGAAAATTAAGACACACCTTTGCAGAAAGGAGAACCAATATCAAGAGCTCAAATGGAAAACCAGTTTTAAGCAAAGAATATAAAGCAGAAAGGTGGAAGGAGTATACAGAGGGTCTATACAAGGGTGGTGTACTTGAGGGCAATATTATGGAAATGGAAGAGAATGTAGATGAAGATGAAATAAGAGATATGATACTGCGTGAAGAGTTTGACATAGCACTGAGACGTAGGTCTAAACAAGGCCCCAGGAGTAGACAACATTCCATTAGAACTACTGACAGCCTTGGGAGAGCCAAGCCTAACAAAACTCTACAATCTAGTGAGCAAGATGTATCAGACAGGTGAAATACCCTCAGACTTCAAGAAGAATATAATAATTCTAATGCCAAAGAAAGTAGGTGTTGGCAGATGTGAAAATTACCAAACTATCAGTTTAATAAGTCATGGCTGCAAAATACTAACACCAATTCTTTACAGACGAATGGAAAAACTGGTAGAGGCCTGTAATGGATCTGGGAGATGTGTTATTTTCTACCAGATTTGTCGATACCAAATCTAATGAGGGAGGTTGTAAATGTTTTCTTATATTTTTGTCAGAATATTTTTGTGAATTGTAATTTGCCTCATTTTATGCTAATTTGCTTATATGTTCAAGAGTGACAGAATATTGATTAATATTAGTAGATGTGACAAATAATATCAAAGAGACTGGTTAAAAGTGGAAGCTTGTGTGTTGTGTGAAATGTCTTTGACGCTGAAGTTGTCTTTGACTGTAGTCAGTCGGCAGTGAACACTTAGTGTGTGACGGTGGAACAATGTACAGGTCCCTGTTATAATAATTTGCAAGTGACCAGCAAAACTGAGTTATTCTACTACTTTTTTATATAAACATCAAGAAGGAAGCACATTCAGAAAAATGGTATTTGAAGCACCAAAAATGAGGCAAACGCATTGAACCAGGACATTTCCGCAGCCAACGAAACAGCATTATGGAATCATACTTTCACTAGACGATTAAAGCCAACACAAGAAAGTCAAATATCATCTTATAAACATCCACGGAAAAGTGAGTACTGTCACGAAATATGCTAAATTCGTGTGAATAAAAATAGTGAGCATATTTCAAGCCGACCTCAGGGAAGATCAGTTTGGATTCTGTAGAAATGTTGGAACACGTGAGACAATACTGACTCTACGACTTATCTTAGAAAATAGATTAAGGAAAGGCAAACCTACGTTTCTAGCACTTGTAGAATTAGAGAAAGCTTTTGACAATGTTGACTGGAATACTCTCTTTCAAATCCTAAAGGTGGCAGGAGTAAAATACAGGGAGCGAAAGGCTATTTACAATTTGTACAGAAAGCAGATAGCAGTTATGAGTGTCGAGGGGCATGAAAGGGAAGCAGTGGTTGGGAAGGGAGTGAGACATGGTTGTAGCCTATCCCCGATGTTATTCAACCGGTTTATTGAGCAAGCAGTAAAGGAAACAAAAGAAAGATGTGGAATAGGAATTAAAATCCTTGGAGAAATAAAAACTTTGAGGTTCGCTGATGACATTGTAATTCTGTCAGAGACAGCAAAGGACTTGGAAGAGCAGTTGAACAGAATGGACAGTGTCTTCAAAGGAGAGTATAAGATTATCAACAGAAGCAAAACCAGGATAATGGAATGTAGTTGAATTAAATCGGGTGATGCTGCGGCAATTAGATTAGGAAATGAAACGCTTAAAGTAGTAAAAGAGTTTTGTTATTTTGGGAGAAAAATAACTGATGATGGTTGAAACAGAGAAGATATAAAATGTAGACTGGCAATGGCAAGGAAAGCGTTTCTGAAGAAGAGAAATAGATTTAAGTGTCAGGAAGTTGTTTCTGAAAGTATTTGTATGGAGTGTAGCCATGTATGGAAGTGAAACGTGGACGATAAATAGTTTAGACAAGAAGAGAATAGAAGTTTTCGAAATGTGGTGCTACAGAAGAATGCTTAAGATTAGGAGGTATTGAACAGAATTGGAGAGAAGATCTAACTTTGCTATCGAGGTTGTTACGTGAAAACACCAAACAAAACAAATGGTTTAATCTTCTACAGGACAATTCAGAATATGGCATTTGCAGATAACACAGCCATGCTTGGGAGAAATTGTGTATGATGAGAGGTACACAGTTTCAGAACACGAAGCAGCTGCACTCAACTTGGTTATAAGCAAAGAAAAAACTAAATATATGATCAACACGAAAAACAAAACAAAGTGGAGAGGCATTTACCTATATGAAGTGTCTGAAAGAGTGAATCAGTTTGTGTCCCTCAACCCACAGAAAAACCAACAAAAGGAGATATGAAACTCCAAGTTGTAATGTCAACGATGTAAGGAAAGGATAGATTGCTGCTTATCATGAAGATGATTTGTAAGCAAGCACAACTCACCCACACATGACCACCAACTCTGGCATCTTAGACCAGAAAGCATTCTGATCTGCACTGCCGGAGTTGGCGGTCATGTGTGCATGAGGTGTACTTGCTTGTGTGAATGAGTGGTGTGCATTTTTCTCTTTCCAAAAGGCTGTGACCAAAAGCTAATGTGTACACCTCTTAATTGTGCCTGTCAGCAACTTAACATTTCACCTTTACAGGAAGTAATAATCTATCATTTCCTTACAATTTCAGGTCCAGTGTCTGTGACCATGTCATCATGACTGAAAATTAACGTGACAAGAGCTTTAGAAGGATACTTAAAAATGAGAAGCCCCGTCAGATTAAAAACTGTGGCTGGTCACAGAAGGATACGGTAAGATGTCAGTACAAGTAAAATAGAGTGAGTAAAGTGGGCCAGGAAATTAGCTTCTAAATTTAGATAAAAGCACAACTTTGCGGATGGAGAAAGCAAGTCGAGGTCACTAGGAGTTCAAGCTTCAGCAAGATTTACTCCGCCCACAACCACTGCAGAAACCAAATGTGGAGGTGCATTACACTGTTATAAAATGAACTTTCCCTCAGGAAACATAGGACTTCAGTAGCTGCTAACCCATTGTCCTCAAGTATCTGAGGTAATGAGGTAGTCGGTTGGATTGTTATCTCAGATCAGCGAACAGGGGATACTCAGAAAGAATATGGGCAATTGTAAGATGATTACCATAGCTGTATTGAGGGGAGTCATTGACACAAAATTAAGTCTGGTATGGCCAACACACAGTCAGCATCATATGATGGTATATTTTGGAAAGGCCTCAAGAAGTAAGCCCTTCCTTGGTGGTGACAATCTTTTTTAGCTTTCGAAGGTCGGTTGCCTGCAATTCCATATTACATGTTTCAAAATGTGACGCTGCACTTTTAATCTTAAGTAGCCAGTAATCAGTATTAAGATTGTCTCCTGTGGTTGATTCTTTAGCTTACTTATCAGATAATTCATTTCTCAGAATACCAGGTGGCTCTCTGTCTAAATGAGTGTTACTGTTGTACCAGAGCTGGGAAGGTCAACTAACAGATGGCTGTTAGCAACTGATTTTTTGGGGATAACACTGACATATCCCTTGTCATCTACTCATGGTATCGCCACAAACAATCAAGTCTCTTGATGAGAGTGCATGAGGGCCTTTAACATGGCAACCAACACTGCACTGCATACATTCCATACACTCAGCCAAGAATACTTCTCACACTCCCTCTTGTGTTCAACTGCAAGGCAACCCTATCATTGACTTTTGCTACACCTGTGTAGATTCATCTCTAATATGCGTAGTTATAGAGAACTGAATGGAACAGTTGTCTGCGAATGGTAAAATTGGCACTTTCCTTAGTACCACAAAAAGAGGCCCACCCAAATCATAAGACAGTTACATAAAACGGGGGATGCTGCAAGGGAACATGAATGGGGCAGTTGGAAGTCCTTGCACTAAGCTTACAATCACACCCCAGCTGCTCTACCTAGTTTTGGACACTTTGTAAACAGTTTGAACTGATGACTTAACAGTGTCAACACAGATGAGTAACAAACTGCCCATTGGCTTCTGTCTCGGGTTCTTCGTCCGACGTTCATCTAATGATTTTTCTGACGTTTCGCCAGCACGAGTGGCTGGCATTGTCAAAGCTTCACCCTCCATTGCCGGTGGTGAACTGGAGGCGAGCTCGCGGCCGCAGACTATATGTACCTGGCGCGCCAACATCCGAGGGCTTCTCCGCGGTCATTTCCGGTGCGGTTCTCCTCTTGCTACCTGCGACGGTCGTTCGCTGCAGTACGGGCAGCCAGGATCCGTTTACCTTAAGGCTTTCCTCTTTCTTGTTGAAACTGTTCGCGTGTTTTTGGATTTCTACAGCTTCTCTGAACAAGCGCATGTGATAGTGCTTCTCTACAGCCAGAATTTCCGTGTCGGCGAATTTTATTACATGGTCGGTCTCATTCAGTGCGTGCTCTGCCACGGCCGATTTCTCCACCTGCCTCAACCTGCAATGTCGCTTATGCTCTTTGATCCTGGTGTTAATTGATCGTCCAGTCATTCCGACATAAACCTTTCCGCACGTGCATGGTATACGGTATATTCCCGACATTTCAAGTGGGTCTCTTTTCTCCTTCGCCGATCTAAGACACTCTTTGATCTTCCTTGTCGGTTTGAAAATCGTCTTACGCCGTGTTTGCGCAATATACGGCCGATTCTGTCTGTCACTCTGGGAATGTATGGCAGAAAGGCCGTACCCGACATTTCTTTTTCTGGTTCCTTACTTCGCCGAGTGTTTGGGTCTGTTACACTTCTAACGTAATTTGTGGCGTACCCAATGCTCCGCACAACGGTTTCCAGGTGTTGCATTTCTCATTTGAGGTGTTGAGGCTCACATATTCGTCCTGCTCTCGTTACGAGAGTACTAATCATGCCTCTTTTCTGGCTCGGGTGGTGGTTTGTCAGATTGTGCAGGTATCGGTCCGTGTATGTCGGTTTCCAATACATACTGTGTCCCAGGTTTTCGACATCCCTTGTGACCAGCACATCTAGAAATGGCAGTTTCTTGTCCTTTTCTACTTCCATGATAAATGTTATGTTGGCATGGAGGCTGTTCAAGTGTCTTAGGAAGTCACCGAGCTGTTCTTCACCATGGCTCCACACCACGAAAGTATCATCGACGTACCTGTACCACACCTTAGGTCTGCAAGCCGCCGAGTCCAGTGCCTGTGCTTCGAATTGTTCCATGAAGAAGTTGGCCACCACCGGTCTGAGAGGACTACCCATGGCGACACCTTCCAGCTGTTCATAGAAATCGCCATTCCACGTGAAATAGCTCGTGGTGAGACATGCATGGAAGAGCTTTTTGATGTCTTGCGGGAACATGGAACCGATGTGCTCCAGAGCGTCACTGAGTGGCACTTTCGTAAATAACGAAACAACATCAAAACTGACCAGCATGTCGTTTGGCTCAAGTTTCAGTTTCTTCAGCTTCTCAATGAAATGTCCTGAGTCCTTAATGTATGTGTCGGTCTTCCCCACGTGTGGCTGGAGCAGAGAGGCCAAGTGTTTCGCCAGTTTATACGTTGGTGAGCCAGAAGCGCTAACGATCGGTCTCAGTGGAATGTTGTTCTTATGGATCTTGGGTAATCCATACAGCCGAGGCGGTAAGGCTTCTGTGTTGCGCAGGTTTCTCTGTATGTCCGCCGGCAGAGAAGACGCCTTGATTAATCGATTCGTATTCCGAGTGATACGCTGCGTCGGATCTGCGCTTTGTTTTCGGTACGTCGTCGGATCTAATAGGTCTCTGATCTTTTGCTCAATCTTCGGTCTTCATTACGACAGTCGCATTCCCCTTATCGGCAGGCAGTACCAATATACTCTTGTCGGCGTTGAGATTCTTAATGGCTTGTACCTCTTCTTTCTTCAGGTTGCAAACTGGTGGTTTTGCTCGGCGCAGTGCGTATTTCCTCTGCCCTTTCACAAGGAAGGGTCCCAATGGCTGCTTCGGTGTTGGCAATGATGTCCTCCATAGGTATGGTTCTCGGGATGATAGCGAAATCCCCTCCTTTTTGAAGAACAGACACTTCCTCTTCGGTCAATTGTCGTTCAGTGAGGTTGACCACTGTGTGTGACATGTCAGGAACCGCCTTGTCGGTCTGCTTCCGGCATCTTTCAAACTTTTTCTTTTGCCGCTCGGTGCAGCGCTCGAGTTCGTTCGGCATGCTCCCGTGAGTGATGCTGTCGATCTTGTCCCAGTCTCGATGCATTCTGCTACTTAGTTGATAGAAAATGTCCAGAAGTTCCTGATCCGTTCTTGCCAAGTCTCTCCGTGTTGTATGTATTCGCTCACGAAGAAAAGCTCGTTCCATTCTGTCGTAGATACGATGTGCTTAGGCGGTGGTGAATATGCGCTAGCATCTCAAGAACTTCAGTGTAGCACATTCATCTCGGCACCGTGACAGGAAGGCGAGAGAGGACATCAGTCGCGCTTTCTTCTTCCGTCGTTGGTCAAGGCGTCGGTACAATCTGCAAATCTCCTCCCCGTAGAGGCGTAATACAAAATTGATAAGGCTTTCGTGGCCACTTGTTGACAAACTGCCTACTGGCTTCTGTCTCGGGTTCTTCGGCCGACGTTCATCTAATGATTTTTCTGATGTGATGAGTAAGCATTTGACAGACTGGTCACAGATTGTCAAGAGTTTTTGACATCTGATCCTCAGTAGTGGGATGCAAGTTTCCACAAACAGATTGTCCTTGGTGTTCATACAGAAAGCTACAGGTGCCAACCGCATATCACTGTAGTGGACAGCAGAAAACAAAGTACTAATAGTGCTGTTGATCCGTAAGCAACATATCCAGTCCAGATGGTATAAAAATCTAAACTTTGTAGACTCACAGAGGATCCATGCTGCCTGTGCACCAGGAGATACTGCTGAGAAATCAGAGGGTATTAACTTTTCTCATGAAATTTACCTTGAGTTGGCATCCACAGAGTAACCACATTATCTTATTGTCAAATAAGAGGCCTAGGACTTTGGAAGTTTCAACAACTTCAAGTAACTGGTTACCAATTTATATTTCTGGGTGGGAGTGCATAGTTCTCAGTCTACACAAATGCACACCCTGCGTTTTCATGGGAAAAAACTAATACTGATGTTTCAAGGTCTGCTGATGTACTTTTGGTATGGGTCAATAATGTTTAGTTTTAACACATGCAAAGATCATCAACATGTGATGATTGTGAGACCATGGGTCCCACTGCAGTCACGATACTATTGATTCTGATGGCGAAGAGGGTTACACTCAAAACTGATCCCTGGTTGGTTGGTGGGATTGAATGGACCAGACTGCTATGGTCATCGGTCCCTTTTTACAAAACTTCAAACACCCACACAGAATAAAAACGAACAATGGAGATAACAGACGATACAGGACAAGACAGACTCAGACAGAGACCAGACAAAAGGAATTAAAATATCACAGTGTGACAGTGGTTGGCCGACCATAGAGCCGAAAAAGGAAAAGCCAACCACAAAAAAAAAAAAAAAAAAAAAAAAAAAAAAAAAAAAAAAAAAAAAAAAAAAAAAAAAGTCTAAAATCATAGGCCACAGGCCACAATAAAAGACACTCAGATGAAGTGATAAAAGCCCCCTGCACAAATAAAACGCAAAACTAAGCCTGCCATGGCAGTGTCATCTGTTAAAAGGGCAGGGAGCGTATCAGGCAGCGCAAACGTCTGCCTAAGCACAGCTAAAAGGGGACAGGCCAACAAAACGTGGTCCACCGTCACAGCAGATCCGCAGAGAGACATAGAGGTGGGTCCTCACGGCGCAATAAGTGGCTGTGCGTCATCCGGGTGTGCCCAATGTGCAGCTGGCAGAAGACAACGGACTCCTTGTGAAAGACCCGCAAGGAGGAGCGCCACGCACCAGTAGTTTCCTTGATGGCCCAAAGTTAGTTTGGGGAAGGCAGGGTGCGCTATTCTTCACCCCAGGTGTGAAGTACATTCTGCCGCATAACTGCCCTGAGGTCACTCTCCAAAAGCCCAATCGATAAGGCTGGAGCACCTATAGCTTGTTTGGCCAGCATGTCAACACATTCATTGCCTGGGATGCCGACATGACCAGGGGCCCATAAAAAAGACCACAGAGCGGCCGCAACGGGCAAGAGTATGGAGGAACTCCTGAATAGCCATCACCAGACAAGGGCTAGGGAAACACTGGTAGATAGCTCGTAAACTGCTCAGGGAGTCGCTATAACGAAGGAATCACCTGAGCAGGAGCAGATATACTCTAGGGCACGAGAGGTGGCGACCAGCTCAGCAGTGAAAACGCTGCAGCCAGGCGGCAATGAGTGTTGTTCGTAATGGTCCCCTAGAGTGAGAGCATAACCGACATGACCAGCAACCATCGAACCGTCAGTGTACACAACGCCAGAGCCCTGATACGTGGCAAGGATGGAAAGAAAGTGGCGGTGGAAGACCTCAGGAGGGACAGAGTCCTTTGGAGCCCTGTGCCAATTCGAGCCGAAGGCCTGGGCAGGGCACACACCAGGGGGGTGTACACAGAGGGTCCCAGAAAAGAGGTGGAAGAGGGAAAACCCCAAGCCTGGGGAGAAGCTCTGACGCGAACTGCAATCTTACAACACGACCGGGGCCGGCGTTCTGGGAGATGGACGACAGACTGATGGAACAGGAGATGATAATTGGGATGCCCAGGAAAGCTACAAACGTGTGTAGCATAAGTGGCCTGTAAACAATGGCGCCGTAACCGCAGTGGAGGGACACCTGCCTCCACAAGTATGCTGTTCACAGGGCAGGTCCGGAAAGCTCCAGTGGCAAGTTGGATCCCGCTGTGAAGTATTGGGTCCAGCACCCACAATGCAGAATGGGATGCTGAACCATAAGCCAGGCTCCCAAAATCCAGACGGGACTGAATCAACACCTGGTAGAGCCATGAGAGGGTAGACCGGTCAGCACCCCAGCTGGTGTGGCTCAAGCAATGCGGAGCATTAAGATGCCGCCAACACATCTATTTAAGCTGCTGAATATGAGGGAGCCAAGTCAACCAGGCATCAAAAACCACACCCAAAAACCGATGTGTCTCCACCACAGCAGGAGGTTCGCCGTCAAGATAAAGCCGTGGCTCAGGGTGAACAGTGCATCGCCGGCAGAAATGCATAACGCAGGACTTGGCAGCCGAAAACTGGAAGCCATGCGCTACAACCCAAGACTGCGCCTTGCGGATAGCGCCCTGCAGCTGATATTCAGCAGCTGCAATGCCAATGGAGCTATAGTACAGGCAGCTTTTGTCAACTGTGCTCGTGATATGTACTCCACCAAGGTAAAGGAGTTTGTTTTCTCAGACCACTCCATGTTAACAGTAAAGTTAAGACATTTTATAAAAGGAGATGAGAGCAAGGCTGGACAAAAGTTAACAAAATCTAATACCTTAATATTAACAAAACACAATCTCATAAAACTAACAAACCAGTTGAGCATAACAAACTGGGACAAATTATTTCAAAACTGTGATTCCAGTGCCCAAACAGTTTATGAAACATTCCACAATTACTTAACAGGTATTTTAAAAGCCCATCTTGTTCAAAAGAAATACCATAAAACAAGAAAAGGTAAATTTTGGTACACCAAAGAACTGGAGAATCTAAAAAATAAGCTACTGCTGTTGAAGCGCCTTGCCAAAGTAAACAATTCTAATGAAATTAAGGATCTTGAAAAAATCACTAAGAAACTGTATAAGAAAGAGTTGCAATTAGCGAAACTAAGATACAACACAAATTTCATAAAAAATAGTAAAAACCAATGCAAAACAGCCTGGTCAGTAATTAATACTGTTAAAGGTGAAGTCAGAAACTTCGACAAGACAGTCCCAATACCAGCAGATACATTCAATAAATATTTTGTAAGCTGTGCTGATGATATCAAAAAGCTGATCAGTAAACCGAATGTAACATATATAGATTATCTGAAGAGAGCAAACCCAAATCATAATAGGGCCGGATCATCATTGAAACACTTCAGAGAGGTATGCCAACATGAAGTTCTTAAAATAGTCAAAGAAATGAAAAATTCATACAGTACAGATATTTTTAATATGTCAAACAATCTATTGAAAGAAATCATACATTACATTGCAGCACCATTAACGTATTCTATAAACCTGTGTCTCATAGAAGGGTTTTTTCCTGATCCTCTCAAACTATCCAAGGTAACTCCAGTCTTTAAGAAGGGTGTCAAATCAGATCCTGCAAACTACAGACCAATTTCACTAATTCCAGTACTAGGAAAAGTCTTTGAAGGCATAATATATAAGCAGATGTATGAGTACCTAGAACTAAATGGTATGTTAAGTGCATCACAGTTTGGTTACAGAAAAGGAAGGTCAGCTATACATGCCATAGAGCTCTTAGTCAGAGACATTCTAGCAGCATTTGAGGACCATGCGCACGCACAGGTAACCTTATGTGATCTGAGCAAAGCTTTTGACTGTGTTGACCACTCACTTCTGCTCTCTAAACTTGAGTACTATGGAATATGTGATAAAAGTTTAAAACTCATCAAATCATACCTCAATAAAAGGAACCAGGTGGTGAGTTCAGGAAGTCATCTGTCAAACATACTCGAGGTTCAACATGGAGTGCCACAGGGATCTAAATTGGGACCACTTCTTTTCCTTGTACACATAAATGACTTACCAGGAAATATAGATGTAAAGACATATATGTATGCAGATGACACAACTTTTCTATCTGTAAACCATGTACTTGATAACCTTGTAAGTGATATGAAATTGGCAAAAGAAAATGCAACATCATGGTTTAATGCCAATGGTCTGCTATTAAATGAGGAAAAGACCCAGAATATGTGGTTCAGTCTATCAAAGTCTACAAAAATAGAAAAACAAAAGGCAAAGTTTTTAGGTATTGTACTTGACAACAGTCTAACATGGAACTCTCATGTAGATCACATAGTGGTTAGGTTGTCAAGAGTTATATATTTGTTGAAGAGACTGATGTGTTGTGTGACATTTGAGTATGTAAGGACAGCATACTTTGCCTTTTTTCAATCTGTTTTAAGATATGGGTTAATACTCTGGGGAAACAGCAGAAAAATAAATGAAATTATGGTGATCCAGAAGAAAGCAATCAGAGTAATGGCTAAGGTAGATAATAGAACACATTGTAAACCATTGTTCACTAAATATAGAATTTTAACAGTAATTAATTTATATATTCTTGACAGTGTTAACTACATACTTGCTGAACTACCTAATTTAAGTGTAACAAATGAAAGACATGGCTACTATACAAGAACGTGTACTTCTCTGCTGTTGCCACAAAATAGATTAGCCAAAACTAACAATAGTCATAAGTATATGGCAATTAAAATATATAACAAATTGTCTAAAAATGGGTCAATAAAACCTGACAAATTATTTAAAGACAATGTTCATAACTTCTTGTTAACCAATCCATTCTATTCATTAGAAGAATTTTTAGAAATGCCTAATATCAACTTAAATGTGTAAAAAATTTTTTTTGTAAAATTAATAAGTTAAGTGAACTGACGAAGTCTATTGCATGTAACAATGCTGAATGACTAATAAAGAATCTGAATCTGAGAAGTCGTCAGCATACATGGAAGCTGAGACAGATGTTCCCACCGCCGCAGCGAGCCCATTAATTGCAATTAAAAACAGGCAGACACTTAAGGCGGGGGAGGGGCTTGCACGCGGAAGGTACAATGTGACAGAGAATTTTCTGTATGAAAATCGGCAGCGGACCCCGAAGACCCCAACCACGAAGCATAGAGAGGATGTGATGTCGCCGTGTCGTATCGTATGCCTTCCGCTTGTCAAAAAGGACAACGACGAGGTGCCGACGGCAGGCAAAGGCCATACGGATGGCAGGCTCCAGGCTCACCAGATTATCGGCGGCAGAGTGGCCCCTTACGGAGCCACAGGGCAAGTGGCTAGGGCACTTTGGAATTCCCACTCACTGAACGGAACATCTTAGGACTCAAGGTGGCGCGTGTGAAATGAAAGGCTCCAACTGCTCTTTAATGGATTACCCATGGGATAATTCAAGAGGCGGAACTCTGAGCAAAATGTTCTAAACGGTTGGCAATTCTGTCGGGGTCAGTACCAACTGCTCCATTCATTGAAAGCGCAGGGACACTGACGGGTGTCCGATAGCCATAGTCGCCTAATCTTGGCCCAAACCTGCGATGGAGAGGTATGGAGGCCAATGGTGGAGATTTAGCATTCCCAACACTCCTGCCTGTGTTGGCGAATGATGCGGCGGGCCCGCACACGAAGCCGTTTAAAGGCGATGAGGTGTGCTAATTAAGGATGTCGCTTGTGACGCTGGAGCGCCCGCCAGCGATCTTTAATCACCTCAGCAATCTCAGGCGACCACCAAGGCACAGTCCTCCGCCGAGGGGACCCAGAAGAACAGGGAATGGCAGATTCTGCGGCAGCAACGATGCCGGTGGTGACCGAGTGAACCACTACACAAAGGGCGTCATTCAAAAGAGGCTGAATAGTGGCAATGGAGGAGAACAAGTCCCAGTTAGCCCTGTTCATAGGCTATCTGCAAGGGCACCCAGAAGAGTGATGCTGTGGCAGTGACAGAAAGATCGAAAAGTGGTCACTACCACCCAAGTCGTCATGCACACTCCATTGGACAGACGGTACGAGGCTAGGGCTGCAGATCGAAAGGTCGATGGCTGAGTACGTGCCACGCGCCACACTGAAATGTGTGAAGGCACCATCATTTAAAAGGGAAAGGTCAAGCTGTGCCAATATGAGGTGCATTCAAGTTCTAAGGCCTCCGATTTTTTTTCTCTGGACTGGAAAGACATAGAAACATGCTCATTGTTTTAAAATGAGGCCGCGTTCATTGTCAATACGTCCCAGAGATGGCAGCACTGTACGGCAGATGGAATTTTACCGCCAGCGGCGAGAATGAGAACTGTTTTAAATACTTAAAATGGCGACGTTTTCCTTACTTGAACAGCGTGCAATCATTCGTTTTCTGAATTTGCGTGGTATGAAACCAATTGAAATACATCGACAGTTGAAGGAGACATGTGGTGATGGAGTTATGGATGTGTCGAAAGTGCGTTCGTGGATGCGACAGTTTAATGAAGGCAGAACATCGTTTGACAACAAACCGAAACAACCTCGGGCTCGCACAAGCCAGTCTGACGACATGATCGAGAAAATGGAGAGAATTGTTTTGGGGGGATCGCCGAATGACTGTTGAACAGATCGCCTCCAGAGTTGGCATTTCTGTGCGTTCTGTGGACACAATCCTGCATGACGACCTGAAAATGCGAAAAGTGTCATCCAGGTGGGTGCCACGAATGCTGACGGACGACCACATGGCTGCCCGTGTGGCATGTTGCCAAGCAATGCTGACGCGCAACGACAGCATGAATGGGAGTTTCTTTTCGTCGGTTGTGACAATGGATGAGACGTGGATGCCATTTTTCAATCCAGAAACAAAGCGCCAGTTAGCTCAATGGAAGCACACAGATTCACCGCCATAAAAAAAAATTCGGGTAACCGCCAGTGCTGAAAAAATGATGGTGTTCATGTTCTGGGACAGCAAGGGCGTAATCCTTATCCATTGCGTTCCAAAGGGCACTACGGTAACAGGTGCATCCTACAAAAATGTTTTGAAGAACAAATTCCTTCCTGCACTGCAACAAAAACGTCCGGGAAGGGCTGCGCGTGTGCTGTTTCACCAAGACAACACACCCACTCATCGAGCTAACATTACGCAACAGTTTCTTCGTGATAACAACTTTGAACTGATTCCTCATGCTCCCTACTCACCTGACCTGGCTCCTAGTGACTTTTGGCTTTTTCCAACAATGAAAGACACTCTCCGTGGCCGCACTTTCACCAGCCGTGCTGCTATTGCCTCAGCGATTTTCCAGTGGTCAAAACAGACTCCTAAAGAAGCCTTCGCCGCTGCCATGGAATCATGGCGTCAGCATTGTGAAAAATGTGTACGTCTGCAGGGCGATTACGTCGAGAAGTAACGCCAGTTTCATCAATTTCGGGTGAGTAGTTAATAAGAAAAAAAAAAATTGGAGGCCTTAGAACTTGAATGCACCTCGTACATGCTCAACGGTGCTGCCTCGGCCTGTTGCCACTGTTCCACCCCACAGAGGGTTATGGGCGTTGAAGTCGCCCAGTAACAGAAAAGGTTGCGGCAATTGGGCTATCAGCGCAGCCAGGACATGCTGCATCCAGTGGAAGATACAGACTGCACACAGTAACAGCCTGTGGTGTCCACACCCAAACAGCGACAGCCTCTAAAGGTGTTTGTAGAGGGACAGACTCGCTGTGAAGGGAGTGAATGATGTAGATGCAGACACCACCATATACCCTTTATTAAGCTGCCCGGTTCCTATAATAACCCTGATAGCCACGGAGGGCGGGGGTTCGCATTGCCGGAAACAGTTTTTTGAGGAGCAATGTAGAGGAAAGGGTGAAGGCTGAGAAGTTGTCGGAGCCCAGCAAGATGGTGGAAGAAACCGCTGCAGTTCCACTGGAGGATGACATTGTCCATGGCTGAAAAAGGCGTGAAGGGACTGGGGAGGCAGATTACACGGCTGGGTCACTTGCTGCCACCGACTGAGTACCCGCCCGAATGGCATCCATTGCGTCCGAGGGCCCGGCGAGATCGAGGTCCTCTGCGGACGCAAGAATCTCCACCTCATCCTCAGACGCAGAGCTTGTAGGTAGCGGTGGAGTAGGTGCCACCGCAGGTGTCATGGTCTTAGGGGTCTTCCATTTCACTTTCTCGTGCTGTTCCTTTGGTTGCCCTTGCTGGTAGGGCTTTTTTGAGTCAGTCTCCCGGACCAAAGAGGATCATGAAGCTCGACGACCAGCGACCTGTGGCTTCTTCAGCCACTGGTGGGTGTGTGCTGTGCTGCTGGTAGGAACCTGGGAAGGGAGGGACCCAAGGGATCCCTTCCGAGCGAGAGAAGCTGAATAAGACTGACGCTTCTCCGGCTTAGAAGTGGGGACCGGTGTCCCCGTTGGGTGAGGGGGTGCTGCTCCCGAGGTAGTTGGTGCAGGAGCGACAGAGAGAAATGGCCCCCACCATCATGGAGGCAGGTGTGGTTCTCTGGCTCTGACAGCTGATGGTATGTGGTGCAGCTTGGGAACTGTAGCAGGAGTGACAGTGACAGCGTAAGATGACATCATGCATACTGGATGAAGTCTTTCAAATTTCCGCTTAGCCTCAGTGTAGGTTAGTTGATCCAAGGTCCTGTATTCCATTATTTTCTGTTCCTTCTGTACAATCTTACAGTCGAATGAGCAAGGGAGGATAGTGCTCTCCGCAGTTGACACATCTGGGAGGTGGGGCACATGGAGTATTAGGATGGGATGGACAACCACAATCGCGACATATGAGGCTGCAAGCACAGTGGGAAGACATATGGCCAAACTTCCACCACTTGAAGCACCGCATCAGGGGAGGGATATATGACTTGACATCACAACGGTAGACCATCACCTTGACCTTCTCAGGTAATGTGTCACCCTCAAAGGCCAAGATGAGGGCACCGGTAGTAACTTGAGCTCTCAGACCCCGCTGGACGCGCCGGACGAAATGGACACCTCATCGCTCTAAGTTGGCGCGCAGCTTGTCATCGGACTGTAAAAGAAGATCTCTGTGGAAAATAATGCCCTGGACCATATTTAAGCTTTTATGGCAGGTGATAGTAACAGAAACATCCCCCAGCTTCATACAAGTGAGCAAGGCTCGTGACTGGGCAGAGGATGCTGTTTTTATCACGACTGACCCTGACCGCATTTTGGACAAGCCCTCCACCTCCCCAAACTTGTCCTCTCAATGGCCGACAAAGAACTGATGCTTCACGGACACAAAGGATTCCCTGTCAGCTTTGGTACAGATGAGATACTGGGGTAAATACCTTTCTCTGTCATTCATAACCTTTTGTTCCTACCATGGTGTGGCCAGCGAGGGGAACGATTTGGGGTCATACACGTTATCTTTAAAGTGAGCCCTCGAATGGTTAGAGACTGCTGGTGGCTGGTCACCAGCAAGAGATGATTTGCCCCACTTCATTGCATGTCAACCACCCTGATGCCACCTACTCCGACCAAGGTCCCTCCCCACTGGTGCCACCCAGCCATAGCAATGGCCACCTGGCAGGATGGCCATTGCCGGGAGTCCCGATGCCCCAGGGAGATGGGCATCTACTCCTTGGCATACGTGGGGAGTTAACGGCGCCGGCACCAGTAGAGCAATCCCTGTGTTGTCAGGGGGCTACAAGCAACAAGGTACATGGCGGAAAGATGGAGGTCAAACCTGAGAGGCCGAAACGTTTGAGACTCCTTTTAGTCGCCTCTTACGACAGGCAGGAATACTGCAGGCCTATTCTTACCCCCTTGATCCCTGAGGGACCGCAGTTTCCTGTACATATTGACTGCAGAGGGCTGAATCTATCTGCACCCAAAACAGTTGGAGGGATAGGAAATTCTGGGTAAAAATGGGTAAGCGGAGTTGGACGCCACACTTTTACAGAGCAGATGAATGTGTGAGTGTCAAGTGGTATCGTATGCCTTCTAAAAAAATAAAAAATAAATAAAAAATAAAAGCAATTTGGTGCTGGTGATGCTCTAAAGTTTGCACACTGCTGATTCCGGAATGCCCTAAACCCATTTTGAAATTGGGGCAAATGCCCTCTGGCTTCCCAGCACGAAACTCAGTTGTTGGCTGATTATTCCTCCAAATAATTTACACAGCCCATTTGTCATAGGTTTCATTGTCAAATAGTCTAAATTTAAGGGTCTCTTCCTGGTTTCAATATAGGAATAACTTCGTTCTTCCTCCATTGTACAATGTGGTAAGTTTAATAGTGAACTGAGTGTTCACCTGAGCTGTTTCCATTTTCTGCACAATATTTCAAAGTCTGACCAGGCTGTCTTCTTCATGTACTGCAAGTTTTGCTAGTATCTGTACTCACCATCTGACATTGACCAGACTGTGAGCTATTGTTGGTCTCATGTGGCTACTTATAGCCAGGTTACATTCCCAATGTTCAATGCGCCCTATGATGCTCTCATTTTACGGAGTATGCACTGAAACATCATAAAACGCAAAGTCCTTCACCATTTTCCATGGATGTGATGGTTGGTGACATTTTAATAAATTGAGTGAAAGACCTGAAGTGTTATTTAAATCTAATCCTTGACCACTGTTTATCAGATTTTCCAATGTCTTTATTTTGATAGCGACAGTGGATGTGAAGACGACAGTGCAAGTCAGGAATCTCAAACTACTATATATACTGCTGAAGGACCAACAATAGCTCGGAGTCTGATTCCAGGCAACAAGTAAAGATAATAGCAAAACATGCAGTTTCTGAAGAAGATGGCTGGGTTGGTTGGGAAATATTGTGCAGAAAATGGAAACGACAGTTCCGCTGAACAACCAGAAGGTCACTATTAATCAATCTCACAGAGAAAACATTAGAGAGAACAACGTGTTACACTGTCATTACTAAGGCAGTTACGCATTTGATTATGGATTCTGAGAGGTGTATATGTCTATACCTGGCAAACCACTGTGAGGTGCATGATAGAAGATACGTCCTATTGTACCAGTTATTAGAGTTTCTTCTCATTCCATTCATGTATAGAGCACGGAAAGACCACAGACTGAATGAATGCCTCTGTGCGTACAGTAATAATTCTAATCTTATCTTTATGATCTCCATGCTAGCGACACATAGGGGTTGCAGCAATTCCTAGAGTAATCATTTAAACCCAGTTCTTTAACTTTGTTAATAGACTGTCTCAGGACAGATTACATTGTCAAGAGTCTTCCAGTTCAGTTCCTTCAGGCTTTCTTGACACTATCCCACAGATGAAACAAACCTGTGACCATTTATGCTGCCTTTCTCTGGTTATGTTCAATATCCCCTGTCAGGCCTATCTGGTACAGGTCCCACACACTTGAGCAATATTTGAGAACCAGTCACACGGGCGATTTGTAAGTTATCTGCTTTGTAAATTGATTGCTACTCCTCAGTATTCTACCATTAAACCGAAGTCTACCACCTGCTTTCCCTATGACTGAACCTATGTGATCATTCCATTTCATATGCCTACAAAGTGTTACAGCCAGGTATTTTGTGTGTTAGCAATGAACTTGTTGGCAAACAAGGCAGTTTAAAGTCTGGGCAGATTTAAAATACAGGACGTTGTTCTCAAGGGCTGCCCTCATGCGTTGTCCTTCCACACGTCCCACAAGTAGCCTTATTAATGGAGTGGGAGGAAGAGTGTCTACCTCTGGGATCTAAAGTATCTTATTACAGGAGGAAAATATGGCCCAACATCATTGCTATGAAATACATCATTAACTTTTGCAGGTAAAATATTTCCACTGAAGACTAGGACAAAAGCTCGTATCTCCCCCATTATCCTTCGTTCCTCTCTGAATGTGAAAAGAAATGGATTCTACTCCACGCTAGGTAATCAAGATTATTTGTTTTTAGTGTCACATCCTGATGGAAGATGACATCTTTAATCCTATTGAGCTTGTTACGAGGAGAGATGGTAATTAGTACATCCCTGATTTTGTCACAGACCTGAAGTACCTGTGATCAGTTAGCATTCAATGTTTTGATAAACAAAGATCCATTCCTCGACTTCTGTATTGTATTAAGTTCTCTGAACCAATCCTCCATATTTCCAACGAAAACAGTTGCTGCACTGTTGCAAAAGGTTCTCCAACAGTTCTTCAGCATACAAAGAACTGGGGTGAACTATCCACCTCTGTATCTCCTTGCCTGACTCGTCTCATGGTGTGACGAACAGTTGCAGCACCACATGGTTGTAAGCCTTTGCATTAAAGTCTTGCTTTCTATCAACTGACACAGCTGTGTCGGCATGGCCACTGATATGAGTGAGTCTGATCAATTTCACTGCCTATCACCTGCCCCAATGCCCCTTACTCCAATTGGATACTCTCCCTCCGTGTGCGCCACACGGGCACTGCAAAGGCAAAAGCGAGGCTAAGGCTACCTGGCATTGTAGTTGTTGCCCGGAGTCCCAGATTGGACAGGCACCTACTCCCTAGCATACATGGCGATGTTACAGCTCTGCCATCAGCTAACTGGTGCAAAGGATCACAGTGTGCAATGGGTAGATTAAGCATCATGTAAGATATTGTTCCTCAAATGGTCCATACTTCTGTAAAATCTACGAAAGTTAAAGATAAACCCTGAAGGAGACTACAATTATGCCAAAAGATTCAAAGAAAGACTGAAATGAGCAAAAACTGATGGGTGTTCTAACAATGGTCCTGCCAAACATAAAAGCTTCACTAGGTAAGAAGACACCTAGGAATAACCACGGGTCTACACTAGCCCGACACTGAAGGGGGTGTTATATGTGGCTCAGAAGCGTGGACAATAATACAAATTAGAAATGCCTTGGACACATGGAAACACAAAGTAGTGTGGAAGATATACGGAGCTGTACGTGATAACAGTGCTTTGTGAATTGGGACTAATGCAGAACTGCATGAACGGGGTGCGTTATATATGCCATCACCCTGTTTACCGAAAAGTGAGTAGAGTAGGTACTACCTACCTTTTGCAGTAGCTGCCCTGCAACGGGCAAGCAATGCCATTCATGTTATTAACAAGGGGTTGGATGACAGGTTTGTTCAGCATATGCGACACCAATATTTTTTTGAAATCTATGATTTAACAATCAAAACTAATTCATGACAAACTGTATACGCAGTCCATATTTTTTTTTTTTTTTTTTTTTTTGCTCCACTCACCTTTCTTGGAGTATGAACCTTGGGTTTCTTGGGCACCTTTCTACGTCGATTTATTGGCACTGATGGTAGCTTGGCAACAATGTTCTTCTTCACTGGAGTTTTCTTCACAACTTCTGAAAAGAGCATTCGAGGCTTATGACACTGAAGCAAAGCTGCCATTTTCTTCTTATCTGCAACAAAAATGCATCATCAATGTACAAGTTCAATGTAGTTCCTAGAGTACATATACAATGTCATAATGGACTGCTGATTATTTAACGTAACACACACTCAAAATTATCAAACATCTGATGGAATGTACATTTAGACACAGTTTCAATGACAATGTCTATAGCTTATTTCTCATTGGGTCTAATGTTAATGACAATCATTCCAGCTCTCCGAGTTTATTTCACTAATGCAAAGTAGTATAACTCACTTTATTCTTTGGTAATGCCACTTGTGCAGCTAAAATATTGGATGTCAAATCTCACCATATAGCGGAGATGCTGAGTTGCAGACCAGCATCTCCGCTATAGTGTCAGTAGCAACTTTCCTTAACATAATTGTTGGATGTCAAATCTGTGATACTTGCTAGTGCCCTAGAATTGCAATTTTGATCTGAGAGTCAAGAAAAATTTGATGGACATATAACCATATAACTATTACTAGAATGTGTAAGCCCTGAAAACTACACTTAATAACACTACTAGAAACTTCACATACTATTTGGATATCTGGTATTATGAACTGCCATTAACAGTGACAAGGAAACCTAAAATCTATTTTTTTTTAATCATATTTCAAATTGACAGGCAAGCTTTCAAACTAAAATGTATTCTATTACAACTATTCACAATCAGTGTTTCTACCTAAATACTGAACTGAGGAGGTAATTTACAGCAATAAGTTGCCATCATACAAAATTCATAAGGTGCAATTGCACACACTCAAGTCGGCATATACAATCCTTACTACTGTAAAAAAAAATTCAGAAAATTAATAAAAACAACATACTATACACACCTGGAGTTTTAGGTGATTTAGCTTTTAGCTTATTAGCAGCAATCTCCGAGAGGTCTACATCAGTCAATCTTCGCTTGGCTGCTTTTGCTGACATTGCCCGAAGGGATTTAAGCTTGCGAGGTGTCTTTGACTGTGATATGGGCGTGAAAGAAAGTTTACTTTTCTTAGGCACAATCATTGAAGCTCTTGCTGACCTAGTGTTTATTTTGTCAGTATTTGCTGAAGGAGTAGAGTTTCTACGGCTACGAGAAAACAATTCCTGACTTTCACGAATGTGCGCAAGCAGCAGTCCAGCTGATTTTCTTTTGGGTCTCTCAGCCACAGCAGATGTAGACGATTTCTGCAATTCTTTTAGCTGTGCCACTTCTCCATTGGAGGGCATCTGATCTGACGAGAATAAATCTGGAGACTGTACTATGGTTGCTGAATTATCTGCAGCAGGAACTTTTTGGCTATACCTTTGTGATCTTTTGCCCAACGATTGTACCTGTGAGATATCTGGAGTCTCCCCTCCAATAAACATCCCATCTGGTGTAGCATTTGCATATTTAACGCTTGAGGACTCTCCTAAGGACTCCTTCCTATAGGACTTTCTTGGTGAAGAAACTGCAACTGTTTCCTCTGCAGCAGGAGCCTTTTTTAGAGATGGCACACTGTGAGAGAGTCTTCCAATTTGCACTGATTTTCGCGAGCGAGGGGTGACACTGTAAGATATGCTTGATTTCTTTACACGTGATGTTTTTGACACTGGTGTTTCAACTGAATCGGAAACACTATCACGCATATCCGAGTTAAACGTGTGAGGTGTTTCACTAGCTATTGGTTCTGCACCACCAGATTTTCGCGGATTTGGTGTTACTTTCAGCAGCGATTTTTTAACTGAACTTTTAATACTAGTACGGCGGGAGACATTTACTGAGTGCGGCGTCTTGCTATCCAGTACTGCAGACTGATAAGAATCCTGGGCACCAATTTTCACCTGAAAACAACAACATATATTAGAAGTATCTGCAGCAGGAACTTTTTGCTGTTTGTGACGTTTTACAATGCAATGGTTGTACCTGTGAGACACCTGGAGTCTCCCCTCCAATAAACTTCCCATCTGGTGTAGCATTTGCAGATTTAACACTTGACGAAACTCCTAAGGTGTCCTTCCTATAGGACTTTCTTGGTGAAGAAACTGCAACTGTTTCCTCTGCAGCAGGAGCCTTTTTTAGAGATGGCACACTGTGAGAGAGTCTTCCCATTTGCACTGATTTTCGCGAGCGAGGGGTGACACTGTAAGATATGCTTGACTTCTTTACACGTGATGTTTTTGACACTGGTGTTTCAACTGAATCGGAAACACTATCACGCATATCCGAGTTAAACGTGTGAGGTGTTTCACAAGCTATTGGTTCTGTACCACCAGATTTTCGCGGATTTGGTGTTACTTTCAGCAGCGATTTTTTAACTGAACTTTTAATACTAGTACGGCGGGAGACATTTACTGAGTGCGGCGTCTTGTTATCCAGTACTGCAGACTGGTAAGAATCCTGGGCACCAATTTTAACCTGAAAACAACAACATATATTAGAAGTATCTGCAGCAGGAACTTTTTGCTGCTTGTGACGTTTTACAATGCAATAATTGTACCTGTGAGACACCTGGAGTCTCCCCTCCAATAAACTTTCCATCTGGTGTAGCATTTGCAGATTTAACACTTGACGAAACTCCTAAGGGGTCCTTCCTGTAGGACCTTCTTGGTGAAGAAACTGCAACTGTTTCCTCTGCATTAGGAGTCTTTTTTAAAGATGGCACACTGTGAGAGAGTCTTCCCATTTGCACTGATTTTCGCGAGCGAGGGGTGACACTGTAAGATATACTTGATCTCTTTACACGTGATGTTTTTGACACTGGTGTTTCCACCAAATCAGAAACACTGTCACTCATAACAGATGTAACAGTGTGAGGTGTTTCAAAAGGAATTGGTTGTACAGTAGAGGCACCACCAGATTTTCTTACATGTGGTGTTACTTTTAGCAGTGATTTTTTCACTGAACTTGTAACACTGGTACGGCGGGAGACATTTACTAAGCGCGGAGTCTTGTCATCTGATACTGCAGACTGATCAGAATCCTGGGGACCAAATTTAACCTGAAAATAACAACAGATATTAGAACAATTTTAACAAATTTACAAACTGGATGACATCCTGACTTGGTTTTGAAACATATGAGTGATGTACCTTATTCCCAACAGTAGTGGGCCTTAGCTGATGGCTCTAAGCACTATGGGACTTAACATCTGAGGTCATCAGTCCCCCAGACTCAGAAAGTACTTAAACATATCTAACCCAAGGACATCACACACATCCACGCCCGAGGCAGGATTCTAACCTGCGACCGTAGCAGCAGCGCGGTTCCGGACTAAAGCGCCTAGAACCGCTCGGCCACAACGGCCGGCGTGGGCCTTAGCCTCTACTTTATTTCACATCATTTCTTTGCTCAAGATAGAAATCTGGGATATAAATTTGTGCGTGCACTCTGCTATTAGAAGAATATCTGCAATATATAGGTTGAAAGTAAATGATGCAAGTACAGATTCCTGTGGAATTCAATTCTTCAGTTCTTCCTTATCCAGGATAACTTTTGAACTACTTATCACACAGGATATTATTTAAGAGCTGACAGAGTTGAAGAGTCTCTCATTCATAGATGGAACCACAAACAAGGGTGGTAGAGTTTAGACTCTCGCTGTGCACCTGACATCACGCACTGTCCTACAACCAATAAGTGTTCGGTAGTGTTCTTAGCACAGTGCTGTGAAAGTCATAGTGTGGGAAACATGATCATAGCGAAGTATTTAGTGAATTTTTATTCAATTTGTTACGAGTTTTAATGGCTGCCGGTGGTCATCAAGAGACATAATCTGCAGAAAACTCTCTTCAACTGCGAAGCCCCTCTATGCACATAACCGAACTGGTGCTTTGAAATGGCAACACTGCAAATGGTTCAAATGGCTCTAAGCACTATGGGATTTAACATCTGAGGTCATCAGTCCCCTAGACTTAGAAACTACTTGAAGATATCTAACCTAAGGATTTCACACACATCCATGCCCGAGGCGGGATTCGAACCTGTGGCTGAAGCGCCTACAACAGCTCGGCCAGAACGGCATAAACACTGCAAACCCTGTCAATGCTTCGACCTGCATGCAGACCATTGCCATTTGTGAATCTGACTGTAGTAATTTTAGGAGACCCTCTTTCCACAGAATACTGGAAGCTGCAGCAGAAACACGAGCACTATGTACGTTCTCAAATCTCTTTAGTACTGTGTTGATGGCAATGTGATAGGGGATTTTACTACTGTGGCAGAGGTGCACGAGTAAAGATCGTTCACCATACTATAATTGAGCACTCAACAATTTAATAATAGCTATGACAGACTTCAATAAAATACCAGAATGCACAATACATTAGCTGAACTAATTCGAAACCTAGCAATAACTACATTTGATATTTAAAAAAAATAAATAAATAAATAAATAAATATATTCCTCCATTGCTGAATCACATCGTGCTGCACAAATAAGAGAAAAATTGTAAAGACATGACGACATTTCCCTGACCCAACATCAAACACATTCAGACTGAAACCATTAATACTCATATCAGGCACAATGCAGTCCACAAAACTACTTTCCCCATTAAACAATATACAACTTCAACAATGGAATGTCACAATATTCTGTGAAGGATGGTCACTACTCACCATATAATGGAGATGCTGCGTTGCAGATAGGCACAACAAAAAGACTGTCAGAAAAGAGGTTTTGGCCAATACGGCCTTCATTGGAAATAGACAAAACACATGCACAAAACCAGTGTCTGACCGCTGAGGCCAGGTTGTGAGCGGGCTGGTTATGAAGGCCTTGTTGGCTGAAAACTCACCTTCTGTCTTTTTCTCGTGCCTATCTGTGACTCAGCATCTCTGCAACATGGTGAATAGTAGCTATACTTTTCATAAGAGAGTTAAAATACAACTTAACAGTTACAACAATTAATACACATAAATAGTTCAAAATATACCAAAGAAGTACTCCGCCTTCCTTCCACCGTCTTAGCAGGATGCCGGGTGCGACTTGACAAGCTGTTCCCTACTGACCTACGTAGTACCCACGTCCTAAGAGACTGTGATGTTTCCTATAAATTAAGAAGCACATAGTTACTACTAAAAAACAAAAAATATACTGTCTCATTAAACTTAACAGTGACAAGTAATTAACACAGAATCCATTTATTACAAAAACAACAAAACATAAAGAAATGCTGCACATGTAAAGAAGCATGGGCACAATAAATGGAACCACAATTTTTATACAGTAAAACTTCATCAAGGCAGAACGCGTATAATTTGGAAATCTGCCCAAACTGTAAAAGTATACACCTTTACATGCCAATTGTTTTTGTATAAAGCAAAATATGTCTAATGGGGAAAAGCGCTTATACTGTAGTATAATATACATTAGCTATTAACGACTATCAGGATGCTACTTTTAACACAAACTGTACAGCCCTAACATTGCCATTAAGCGCTGCAAAACAAAAGTTTGGTGCAGCACTGTGCTGTGGGTGTGGACATCAAACTGCGGTGCTCTGTGCAACAACAAAAAGCTTGGGTGCAGTGTCAATAAATCAAAGAAAAAGGTTTATGTCGGCATTTTTAGTCTTCCATTATTATCGACGCTATGGGCGAACACTAGAATATTGCTGTGCACCTACAAATACTCTGCTGCAATCTGTGCAGTGGAAAGGTGGGTGGTGTTCAGTTAAACAATAGTTTTGCCTGGCAAGGTCAAGTATTTCAAAGAAATGCACTACCTGCATTACTTTCTGCTACTTTCGGTTGACTAGTAGGTGCTTTAAGTTAAAAAGCATGATTACAAACCACGACTGTGTGTTGCTAACACTTATCGAAAAGCCAAAGGTAATAAAGGTGAGTGACAAAGACATATTCTCTGAGCACAAAATAAAGTTGCATTGTAAATGCGCTAAAACACAAATTTAGGATACTTTCAGAAACAAAGATGGGATATGGGATGAATGGATGAAAGGGAACGACCAAATGCAAACTAAGGTGAAGAACATGGGAAATGAAGAAACTAATGAGAGACTGGGAATGGTTTGTGAAGTGCCCAGGTAGAAAGCTTACCTTTGTATGAGCCCATGTTGCAGATTTAGGCTCTAAAAGTCACTGAAAAATTGAGTTTAAGGGATCCACAGGACGGCCAGACAGTTTCAAATCTAGGCACAACATTGTGTGGAATGAAGTGTGTGGGAAAGCTAAGGATGTGCATAAAACTGTAGCAACAGAATGGAAGACAATACTGTAGAACCTAATTGCATATTACGATCCAGAAGACATGTTCAATGCAAATGAAATGGAACTGTTTATTATGTGTACTGCCTTCAAAATCTCTAGCAATTCGAAGTGAAAAGTGAACAGTGTACTGGTGAAAAACTAGCCACAGAAAGAAACACTGTAGTAATGTTTGGCAACACATTAGAGGAAATGGAAAAGATACTGGTGATTAGAAAGGAGCCAAAAACTTCTTTTTTCTTAAGCATAGACGTCAGTAAGCTTCCACTCACATAAAAAAGCAATAAAAAAGCTTGGATGGCGAGTGGTAATTCTCCTTTTCCCAGACAATGGAACCTGCCACCTGAAACTCAAGTTATTTAACGTGAAATTGGCTTGGTTCTCATCAAGTACAACAACCTGTGGGGGATTATTTACTCATTCAAGTCATATTAAAGGCGATTACTGATTCAGTCTCTTAGTGTTGAAGAAGCCAAAAGTGCTTTTGCTCTTGCACGGTCAGTTTCTGTCCAGGATGCAATAAATTGGATTAACTTTGTAGTAAGGGAAGTAAAGCCCCAAAACTTATCAAGTGCTTCAACAAAGTGGGGTTCGGAAATCAAGAACAAGATACTTCTGTGGTCATCTAAGCTCAAGAAAATACCGCAGCAACTACTGAATTAATTGAAATGCTAAACATTTCATATAGTGCAAAAGACTACAATGAAAGTCATGACCTTTTGTTAACCCACTCTACAGAATGATATCTGCAGAAAAATTAATATGCCTGAAGAAGCAATCACACACATAAATATTATGCAATTTGCAGCAGACAAATTATCTCAGGCTATTGGAACTCTTGTTCAGTGCTAAAAATTGCTTAAGGTGGGGAAAATATATTTGAACAGGAAATTCAAACAAGTTGCCCTCCATGGTATGTGGTGAAAAAAGTTAAATGTAAAGGAAAAACCATGGGAGTAATTGCATGTATACACAACAATAAACGAATTTAAAGTTAGAGTAGAAAACAGAAATACCACATTATTTATCAATTAGCATTACACAAAATCAAATGATGGTATATCCAGGCTGAAATAATAACAATATTATGAAAAGGATAGATTGCTGTCCAGCTCATAGTGATGATACTGAATACAGACAGGCACAACAAAAAGACTGCTAAACAAGCACACTTTCGGCCAGGTTGTCTTCTGAACTGGAAAAAAAAAACCACACACACACACACACACACACACACACACACACACACACACACACACACACACGTGTGCGCGCATACTCAACTCACACACATGACTTTCGTGTCTGGCTGCATTCCTCTCGACTCAGCACCACCCATGATAGGAGCAAATTAATTGCATTCTCCACCAGCGTTTCAACTACCTCTCATCATCCCCTGAAATAAGGAATGTCCTGCCCACTATCCTTCCCACACCTACCAAAGTGGTGTTCTGCTGCCCACCAAACCTACACAATATCCTCGTCCATCCCTACTCAATTCCTACTCCCATCTCCTTGCACCATATCCCTGTCCTATACATCCTCCCAACCCCCATCTACTCCACAAGCGCCACCTATCCCATCACAACAGGGCTACCTGTGAAAGTGGATGCGATCTACAAGCTAGGGTGCAACCACTGTGCTATGTCCTATGTGGGCATGACAACCAATAAGCCGCCTGGTCGTATGAATGGTCACCAACAAACCGTGGCCAAGGAACAGCTACAACTGGACCACCCAGTTGCTGCATATCCTGCCCAACACAATGTTCTTCATTTCAATGACTGCTTCATAGTCTGCGGCATCTGGATCTTTCCTACCCTCTCCCAATACCAGCTTTACTAAATTCCACAGGTGGGAACTCTCTCTGCCGTATTTCCTACATTCCCATAACCCTCCCGACTTCAACTTTTGTTAGTCACTGTTGTTCACCCACCTATCCTCATCCCTGTTCTCACTCGACCTAACACTACATAGCCTTCTACCCCACCAACAAACCCAGTCTTACTTCTCTCCTTTACTGCCCCCCTCCCTCTGTCTAGCCTCTCGACTGCACCTAGATGCCCTACCCCCTCTCCATCTCATCCCCGTATGCTCCCACAAGCAGCATTTCACCATCCCCCACCCCTACCCTGCCCCCAACACCCCTTGTGTCTGTATGTGCGGTAAGATATGCTGGCCGTGCACCAAGGCATGTTTAGCCACAGGGTGATCCTCATTACCAACAAACACTGTCTGCCTGTGTCCATTCATGCGAATGGACAGTTTGTTGCTGGTCATTCCCACATAGAAAGCTTCACAGTGTAGGCAGGTTAGTTGGTAAATCACGTGGGTGCTTTCACACGTGGCTCTGCCTTTGATCGAGTACACCTTCCAGGTTACAGGACTGGAGTAGGTGGTGGTGGGACGGTGCATGGGACAGGTTTTATACCAGGGGCAGTTACAAGGTAAGGAGCCAGAGGGTAGGGAAGGTGGTTTGGAGGTTACGAAGGTTAGGTGGATGGCAGAAAGACACTCTTGATGGAGTGGGGAGGATTTCATGAAGGATGGATCTCATTTCAGGGCAGGATTTGAGGAAGTCGTATCCCTGCTGGAGAGCCACATTCACAGTCTGATTCAGTCCCGGAAAGTATCCTGTCACAAGTGGGGCACTTTTGTGGTTCTTCTGTGGGAGGTTCTGGGTTTGAGGGGATGAGGAAGTGGCTCTGGTTATTTGCTTCTGTACCAGGTCGGGAGGGTAGTTGCAGGATGCGAAAGCAGTTTTCAGGTTGTTGGTGTAATGGTTCAGGAATTCCGGACTGGAGCAGATTCGTTTGCCACGAAGACCTAGGCTGTAGGGAAGGGACCGTTTGATGTGGAATGGGTGGCAGCTGTCATAATGGAGGTACTGTTGCTTGTTGGTGGGTTTAATGTGGACGGACGTTTGAAGCTGGCTGTTGGACAGATGGAGGTCAACGTCAAGTAAAGTGGCATGGGATTTGGAGTAGAACCAGGTGAATCTTATGGAGCCAAAGGAGTTGAGGTTGGAGAGGAAATTCTGGAGTTGTTCTTCACTGTGAGTCCAGATCATGAAGATGTCATCAATAAATTTGTACCAAACTTTGGGTTGGCAGGCCTGGGTAACCAAGGTGGCTTCCTCTAAGCGACCCATGAATAGGTTGGCGTCCGAGGGGGCCATCCTGGTACCCACGACTGTTTCCTTTAATTGTTGGTATGTCTGGCCTTCGAAAGTGAAGAAGTTGTGGGTCAGGATGAAGCTGGCTAAGGTAATGAGGAAAGAGGTTTTAGGTAGGGTGGCAGGTGATCGGCGTGAAAGGAAGTGCTCCATCGCCGCGAGGCCCTGGATGTGCGGAATATTTGTGTATAAAGAAGTGGCATCAATGGTAACAAGGATGGTTTCCGGGGGTAACAGGCTGGGTAAGGATTCCAGGCGTTCGAGAAAGTGGTTGGTGTCTTTGATGAAGGATGGGAGACTGCATGTAATGGGTTGAAGATGTTGATCTCCGTAGGCAGAAATACGTTCTGTGGGGGCTTGGTGACCAGCTACAATGGGACGGCCGGGATGATTGGGTTTGTGAATTTTAGGAAGAAGGTACTAGGTGTGGGGTGTCGGTGGGGTCAGGAGGTTGATGGAGTCAGGTGAAAGGTTTTGTAGGGGGCCTAAGGTTCTGAGGATTCCTTGAAGCTCCGCCTGGACATCAAGAATGGGATTACCTTGGCAAACTTTGTATGTGGTGATGTCTGAAAGCTGACGCAGACCCTCAGTCACAAACTCCCGACGATCAAGTACCACGGTCGTGGAACCCTTGTCCGCCGGAAGAATGACGATGGAACGGTCAGCCTTCAAATCACGGATAGCTTGGGCTTCAGCAGTGGTGTTGTTGGGAGTAGGATTAAGGTTTATCCAGCCGATATATACTCAATAATACGTAATACGTAATAATACGTAACCCACTTCCAAACGATAACCAAAAATCCGCTTTCAACACTACCGTTGCTATAAAATCCACCGTTTCTAGTTCACAAACAGTTCCCTTCACCTATTAAACAACCATTTCGGCTAGTTCTAATAACTTTCGCTTTATTTCCATTTCCGTTTTTCTCACATCACTGATCATTTTTAGCCGCTTCCCACAGAATTTAACGTCATTATTTCTTCGTCAGACAATTGTTAACCTCATTTTCATAATCTGCCACCACAAAACCACTCCTTTTAATACATTTACACACAGTTTTTTCGAAATTTTCCCAAATTTCTCCACCCTTTAACGTGTTTTGGCGGCAACACAACCACCTGACCTTTATGCACATCTTTGTCTACCAACCCAAGTTCACCACAGGATCAACATAGCCCAGCTTTAACCAACACTTTTTCGCCTTTTTTCACACCAGATCTCCAGTTGCTTTCTAGTTCACCTTTATCTCTCCCCATATATTTTCATTTTCACTTCAGCCCCATGTTACACTTTCCACCTTCTAATACCATGTCACCCTCAAAACACCCCCACAACAACCCCATTAAGTTTTATTTACATTCCCTCCGCAAACATGCCTTCGCCCTAGCAAGATTACGCTCCCATATTTTATTTTCTCAGGCTTGTCTGACACTTAGCATTACCCCCCAAAGGCCTCACACTTAAAGTTCCCATCTCTGGCTGTAACCCTTCATTCCACCAGTCCCTATACCAGTTCCAAACTGAACAATCCATTGCCCTCACCCACCTAATCCTTCACCTACACATCAACTCAGCCAATGAACGCACCTGTCAACTCCTATCCTTAATGAAAGTCCTCAATCTTTCCTCTCCCACATCCAAACCAGAGCATCCTCCTACAGGCCAGCCGCAAATTAGAACAGCATGCCACCCTCCACCTTAAACTATCCAATCTCCTCGTTTCCCACCTCCGGAAAGGCAACTCACTCATCCTTCACAACCTTTCGAGCAAACCTCAACCTCCTCTCATTGCACACAGACCCAGTCTCTCCCATCTACTCAATCTCCCACTTCCAGCTCCACTCACTCCAAAACCTCAAAATTCCAATCAACACAATCTGGAACCACAACACCCTAATTCAGTAGTTAACCTTTCCTTCAAACCTCTCTCCCAATCCGAAACCTCTCTCCCAATCCGAAACCTCTGTCCTATCCAAAGGCCTCACCTTCAGCCCCACTCCTAGATTCAACCAAACACCCCTCGTCAAAGATTTATTGTCCTACACTCATAGTCTCTGCTGGAAATATCACTTTGCCACAAAGAAAAGTGATCCTAATCCTACTCCTAATGATCCAACTCCCCAACACACTATTCAAATTGAACCCTGCCTGGAAAAGTTCCGTCCTCCGTCACAGCGGGACCCACCTCGTCTTCCTCAAAATCACCCTCTCCAAACCTTCCAGGAATTTCTCACTTCTAGCCTTGCCTCTCAATCCTCCTTAAAAAACCTTAATCCTACTCCCAACATCTCCACTGCTGAAGCCCAAGCTATCCGTGATCTGAAGGCTCACCGTTCCATCGTCATTCTTCCGGCGGACAAGGGTTCCACGACCGTGGTACTTGATCGTCGGGAGTATGTGACTGAGGGACTGCGTCAGCTTTCAGACATCACCACATACAAAGTTTGCCAAGGTAATCCCATTCTTGATGTCCAGGCGGAGCTTCAAGGAATCCTCAGAACCTTAGGCCGCCTACAAAACCTTTCACCTGACTCCATCAACCTCCTGACCCCACCGACACCCCACACCTTGTACCTTCTTCCTAAAATTCACAAACCCAATCATCCCGGCTGTCCCAATGTAGCTGGTCACCAAGCCCCCACACAATGTATTTCTGCCTACGGAGATCAACATCTTCAACCCATTACACGCAGTCTCCCATCCTTCATCAAAGACACCAACCACTTTCTCGAATGCCTGGAATCCTTACCCGGTCCGTTACCCCCGGAAACCATCCTTGTTACCATTGATGCCACTTCTTTATACACAAATATTCCGCACATCCAGGGCCTCGCGAGGATGGAGCACTTCCTTTCAAGCCGATCACCTGCCACCCTACCTAAAACCTCTTTCCTCATTACCTTAGCCAGCTTCATCCTGACCCACAACTTCTTCACTTTCGAAGGCCAGACATACCAACAATTAAAGGAAACAGTCGTGGGTACCAGGATGGCCCCCTCGGACGCCAACCTATTCATGGGTCGCTTAGAGGAAGCCACCTTGGTTACCCAGGCCTGCCAACCCAAAGTTTGGTACAAATTTATTGATGACATCTTCATGATCTGGACTCACAGTGAAGAACAACTCCAGAATTTCCTCTCCAACCTCAACTCCTTTGGTTCCATAAGATTCACCTGGTCCTACTCCAAATCCCATGCCACTTTACTTGACGTTGACCTCCATCTGTCCAACAGCCAGCTTCAAACGTCCGTCCACATTAAACCCACCAACAAGCAACAGTACCTCCATTATGACAGCTGCCACCCATTCCACATCAAACGGTCCCTTCCCTACAGCCTAGGTCTTCATGGCAAACGAATCTGCTCCAGTCCGGAATCCCTGAACCATTACACCAACAACCTGAAAACAGCTTTCGCATCCCGCAACTACCCTCCCGACCTGGTACAGAAGCAAATAACCAGAGCCACTTCCTCATCCCCTCAAACCCAGAACCTCCCACAGAAGAACCACAAAAGTGCCCCACTTGTGACAGGACACTTTCCGGGACTGAATCAGACTGAATGTGGCTCTCCAGCAGGGATACGACTTCCTCAAATCCTGCCCTGAAATGAGATCCATCCTTCATGAAATCCTCCCCACTCCATCAAGAGTGTCTTTCTGCCATCCACCTAACCTTCGTAACCTCTTAGTTCATCCCTATGAAATCCCCAAACCACCTTCCCTACCCTCTGGCTCCTTACCTTCTGACCGCCCCTGGTATAAAACCTGTCCCATGCACCGTCCCACCACCACCTACTCCAGTCCTGTAACCCGGAAGGTGTACTCGATCAAAGGCCGAGCCACGTGTGAAGGCACCCACGTGATTTACCAACTAACCTGCCTACACTGTGAAGCTTTCTATGTGGGAATGACCAGCAACAAACTGTCCATTCACATGAATGGACACAGGCAGACAGTGTTTGTTGGTAATGAGGATCACCCTGTGGCTAAACATGCCTTGGTGCACAGCCAGCACATCTTGGCACAGTGTTACACCGTCCGGGTTATCTGGATACTTCCCACTAACACCAACCTGTCTGAACTCCGGAGATGGGAACTTGCCCTTCAGTATATCCTCTCTTCTCGTTATCCGCCAGGCCTCAATCTCCGCTAATTTCTAATTTCAAGTTGCTGCCGCTCATACTTCACCTGTCTCAACAACATCTTTGCCTCTGTACTTCCGCCTCGACTGACATCTCTGCCCAACCTCTTTGCACTTACACGTGTGTGTGTGTGTGTGTGTGTGTGTGTGTGTGTGTGTGTGTGTGTATACCTGTCTTTTTCCCCCCAAGTTATGTCTTTCCGCTGAAAGCTTACTTGTTTAGCATTCTTTTTGTTGCGTCAGTGTGACTCAACATCTCCATTATATGGTGAGTAGCAATCTATCTGTTTCATTTACATATTCCAAGATTTCATGACATAATCCAACTGAAATGTTACATTCTTCTCCAATCTGTCATTCAGTCTCCAATTGGCACACACAATTTCATTGACATTCCCGGCAAACATCACTAGACATCTAAGGGCATCCTGAACAACGATCATAGTTATCTTCCGTTCAGCCATTTTTAAACCATATGAACCATTGGTAACACGGAGTAGGGTTTAAGCACCCATTATGATACGCTTCTTGCACTATCTATGTGTCTCTGTAAAGATTTTCTTGAGTTTCACCCAAAATTTAATGCAGACACATTGCTCCTCTAATTCAGTTAGCTCTAAATTCACAAACTGTACAACATTCTACTCAATACAGCGCTGAACAATAACTAACAGACATACAACAATGGAATCTCCGGCAGTTACACATTAAAAATAAAATCCAGAGTGTACTTGGGCACTAAACTTTGATCATATCCTGAGACATTTTTATCTTTTTTTTTAAGCTTCTGTATACATATCAACTGAAAACATGTATACATGTATTTCACAACAATTTTCTGTTAATGGAAATTTTAGAAGAGCTGGGTGGTGCACAGTGGACATATTTATCTATTACTACTGGCAAGCACCTGTCAGTCACCTGATAAACTGTCATCAAAAGTAAAATCACACCCTCCATTTTCTGAGCTGCTAAATTCAATGTGTCACCCTCACGATTAATATGGCTATCCATTTCCCAAAGAATGGCCCAAACAATAATACAAAATAGAGACTGAAAGCATATAATTTGATTTCAACTATCCTAAGCTTCATACAGTAAGGACATCCACCTCAATCAAAACGTGGCAGCCATGTTACAAATAGAGGAATGGATGCTCTCTAGCAGCTCTTAAATTACCCGATTACATTCGGGACTTTAAGATTCAGTGACAATAATAACATGAAGATAACCCAGGGCTTTTTGTTAAGGGATTAATGCAAATAGAAAAAAAATCTCAATTTGCTATCCTTTCTGTGACATCAATTGCAGAATAGCAAAATCTAGGAGATTAATGTTGCTGATTCTACTAACCTTCGTAATAGTGAGTTGTTATTACATTAAAACTCACCATAGACATATGACAAAATCACCCAATACCAATTTATGACTGGAAATCACAAACTAATTACAGACAAGCAATTCAACTCTTAGAGCGTTTCTACAAAAATCCATTCTCCTCTTAGTGTCATACTTCCAATGTCCTTCAGTTCTTCCCTGAATCACAGTCCACTGGCTGTCATTTTTCTTAACTTTGTGGAGGTGATTAATGACTTACTTGAGGCTTCAATTTCATATTTACACTGCATACTGTTCCAAACATATAGTTTATGATCCACACTCTTACAGTAATTTAACTTTTTTTACAATGGTGTCAACACACTCATTCCCCTCCCCACAATTACACAAATAGCAGGGTCACTTCCTCAGAGTAATCAAAACTGCAACAAAGGAAAATAAACTATCTTCACTGAAAAGTTTGTCCTTACCATAAAATTAATTAGTCACTTTAAAACTAGAACCAGTATAATACATGGTTATTTTCAATGACAAGCAATTTCATTTATTCACTGTACCTACATAAACTAACATATTGTCACAAAATTCAACACTTATACAGGAGAATTAGAAAAAGTTTTGTGTCATAGCAGCCGCACTTTCATCTCAATTTGGTGACTGTATGCACAGTTTTAAAACTTCAGGATGGCTCTGCAAGCGGAAATCAATGGGTCAGCCTTCACTGGGTGAAGAAACGGTTGACCGCATGGAGATAAGTTGCTAATGTAGTCCATTGAAGTCAACGAACAGAGCATGCAAACATGTGAACATACTGCAACTGACCGCCTGGAAGAGCTTAAGGAAACAGAAGCTGAAGCCTTACCCTTTGCAACTGCTACAAGCCTTGACCCCTGAAGACAAAGTCAGACCCTCGCCATGTTGCAACAGCTTTTGGAAGAGAATGGGTTTTATGACAAACTCAGCTTTAGTGATAAAGCAACATTAATTGTTACTGGCACAGGGAACACGCACAATATATGAATCCCGGAGGGGGGTGGGGGCAGAGAATCCCCATGCTATGGTGCATTAAACGCGCAAACAAAGTTGACACTCCGAGCACTGGCCGATGGGAGTGACAGTAAATGGGAAATGCCTTTGCAGTCGCTCCCAACAGCCACTGCGCCGAATGTCATTTTTGTTTGCGCGTACAATGATACACTCAAGATTCACCAAAAGTTAAGGTGTTCTTGGCAATTTCACAATTAAAAGTTTACTGTCCCTTACTTCTGCAAAAAGACCATTACAGGATACACCTCTACACATGCTGGAAAATTGGATTATGCTGCAACTGCAGACCAACAGTTTGGATTTCATCAACCAACAGGATGGTGCTCCAACCCTCTTCCATCACGATGTTCGAGAATTCTTAAACAGAAGACTGAGAAACTGATGGATTGGTTGTGATGGGGTTGATGATCAGCATCATGTTATGGCCTCTATGCCCTCCTGACCTAGCCCTATTCAAGTTTTCTCTGTGGGATTGTCGTGTGTGTGTGTGTCCTCTAGCAACAAACCTACCAGAACTGCAAATCAACAGTGATTTTGAACAGATTGACAGGAACATACCAAGCCAAATGTGGGAAGAACTTTATAAATTAATTTATATCTGTAGAATCAGTAAGGGGGCGCACACACACACACACACACAACACACACACACACACACACACACACACAATATAATGTCAAATAAAATAGCTACAGCAACTCTTTATGATGTTGCTTAAAACACCGATTAATTTATTATAACATTGTACTATTACAAAGACAGCTTGTATTAACTGAGAATGACAAAGGACTGAAGCATTGGAATTAAATTTTGGCACTTTCCACTAGCATACATATGCAACATTTTTTTCATAAAATACAAAAAACAAAGCATTGTCTTACAGACTAAAACAACCTAACAACCTAAGCTCATTTTCAATGTGAGCTTACCTGTCTTTCTCTGATCTGTGGTGATACAACAGCCACCAGTCGCTTTGAAGATCCCATATCATCTGTGAATAAAATGAGAACACGCATTACATTATGAAACTAAGTTCATAATTGAGGGAGTAAGTTTTTATGTCAAATAATAACCAATAATAATTTTGGATTATTTAAAAAAAATACATGTAGTGTCAAACTCAAAAGTAATAAGTACAGTACGAGTCTTAGCCAGGGTGGGGGGACTTTATTTTTTTCAATCACTGAGAATTTTTGCTGAGCTTTCATCATGATGTAGAATTTTACTTAGGACAAAACTACATATATACTGCTTAGTCACATTCAACATCTTCCTTTCTGACAATCTATTTTGTTACAAAATCCATCTGACTTCAAACAACACATCATAAACAACCATGCATCCATCACTACTATATTACATAGTTGGTATCACCCGATCACAATATTATTGCACTTAAGTTTCCTGTGGCCATTACCGGAATTACGCGGTCACATTACTGTAAGTATACCGGAATTACGCGGTCACATTACTTTAAGCATGTACAGTGGTGACAAATATATCACATTGTGAATGATTTCGAGACTGCTATGCTTACAGTACCAAGGGGTTCAACGTGTCCTCATTAAATAGCACAATAAGCCAACTCAACACAGTCAACTAACAAACTATCGGGAACCGAATGTCCATTCAATAGTGTAAGAGAACACTTTTACCTAAGTACCATTTTTCCACATGAAGAGTAGGTTTCCCCCAAATTCATTATTCAAAAAATACAAGGTTGTTTTATACTTTTACACTAAACTATTGCTGATGAGGTCATCGTACTAATGTTCTCAGTTCGGAACACAAACATTTGTGGTAACCAAGATTATAAATCTCACTGCTGCTCATATATGTTCAAATTCAACGCCTCTTGTCCCCTCTCATTGGTTAGGTAAAACTAGCATCCCAGGTGATGATTTAAAACAGCGATACCATAGAGAAAGTGTAGATAAAAATTAATGTAAACCAATTCCATCTGTTTATTTTATTTCTCCTTGTATTGTTGAAATTTAAGCAGTCAAAGGGCCCAAGTTCAGAACAGATATAATGTTAACTTTATAGGCAGATTTCTTCATCTCAATTGCCTTCATTTTGATAATTTCTCCAGTAATTGGGAAGTCTTCGCTGTGTTTCCCTTGCATGTACTGAACAATCTGCTGCCTTTTCTACTTTGATCCCTCGGAAGTTTGGCATGTAGAATTGCTGTTCTTTAATTTATCCTCCTCCAGACGTTACCTACAAACATTCACTCTTTTTTTTTTCTTCTCTGCTGCACTGTTGTGTGTGGCCTTTGTTTCATGTATCACCGTTCACTTAAAATTAGTGCAGTATTGGCTGTGTGAACTAAATGGGAACTGCAAACTCAGACTATGTTTCTCAACTGTCATGAGCAATTTGCATCTATTATTTATAGCTACAAATTACAGTTCTTACAGCACAGACAAAAGCACACTGAATGACAATATGGTGTCCTCTTAGCCACCTACAGCATAATTGGCAGAAATCTTACAACAGTACTGTAGGGTCGTGGTAGCTTTAAGGGCCCCAAATGTGAGTAATGGAAACTGCAACATATCGGAAATAAACTACTACATATTTTTGACAAGCAGGAGTATGTAGTCACTGCTCACAAGCTGTGCTATTACGTTCCTGCCCAACAACAATTTGTGACAGCATAGCTTTGCTTTTTAGAAGACTGCACGCATATAAATCTGAGACATTAACTTAATTTCTGTGGCCATGAATATGCATGTTTCATTTTAATGAAATGAATCATCTGTGGTCTACAATGAAAGATTTTTACAATCTGGATTGCTTTAGACATTAAAAACTGTTTGTTACAAAAGCTGCTGATTTCACTTATGGAATTTTATGTCAGATTTTCACTCACACCAGAAAATGCCATTTTCTTACACTTTTTGAGACACTCCTTTGTTTTTGCACTGTTGATTCCAGCCTACAACCGCACTGCTTTGTGGTACTGCACTGTGTAGTGTTTCACATAAAAAGGTATAGTTCTACAAAACAGTGTAGGACTAGGCCAGAATCAACACTGCCAAACAAAGTAATAGCTTGAAAACATGCAAAGCACACTGCATTTCCTGATGTGAGTAAAAATTGGACATAAAATAAACATCTTTTGTAACCAACTGTTTTCATCATCATGTTGAATTTTACTTAGGACAAAACTACATATATACTGCTTAGTCACATTCAACACCTTCCTTTCTGACAACCCATTTTGTTACAAAAATCCATCTGACTTCAAACACCACATCATAAACAGCCATGCATCCATCACCCCTATTACATAGTTGGTATCACCCGATCACAATATTATTGCACTTAAGTTTCCTGTGGCCATTACCGGAATTATGCGGTGACACTTCACATATTGTAAGTACAATAGAATGTTTATTATCCAGCCTTTAACTAACCGACTCTTCAGACAATCTGCCCATGTGTCCAACCATCTGTCTGTGCTCCATGCTGAACAGTGCCAGCAGTATCAATTGATTTTACTCATCAAAGCACGTGTCCTGAGTCATGCTCCTCCCACATGCTCAGCTGACAGACTGCTGGACCGTTAGGCTGTTCTCTTTACTCTAATCTGCAGTTTTATCTGTATACTTTTTATGTTTATTACTGTATTCCTGTTCATTTTAAAGTTGGAGTGCAGTTTTATACAGTTTACTGACTTGTGATTAAGAAGTATGAGGAATACTGGAAGACTAAAAATGGCTACAAATCTGAAAATGAAACGTTGTGTTCAAAGGTGAGGTACTTACTAAATTAGGAAGAGGTGGTGGTGGTTAGTGTTAACGTCCCATCGACATCAAGGTCATTAGAGACAACGCAAGAGTGGAATGTGTCAAAGGTTGGGAAGGAGATTGGCCCTGCGCTTTCAAAGGAACCATTTCGACATCTGCTTGTGGTAATTTAGGGAAATTATGTATAACTTAAGTCTGAACGACCGGACGTGGGTTTGAACTGTCATCCTCCAGAAAAGTCCAGTGTGTTAACCACTGCACCACCATGCTCTTCCCACTAAATTAGCTTGTGAAATGGATGCTGGAGTGATAACCATAAAAGACTGGAAAAAGAACAAAGAGATCTTTAATTTTTTTTATTAACTGTAGATGTGAAAATGCTTGAAGAACTAGAAAAGCATTGGGGTGGGGGGGGGGGGGCGAATCTTGAGCTCTTGGATGACACTGAGTGGGCTTGGTTTTGTTGGGGAATATGTAAAGGAACCCCACTTTCAGGTCCTCTAAACAATACATAAATAAAATTTTCAATTGAATTGAAAACTGGGAGGTGACGAAGGAAGTTCCAAATAAGTGAAGATCGGCTTCACTGGTGGTAAAACTGTCACGGCATTAGGCAAGTCGCTATTTCAGGTGAAAAACTTTCTGCCGATGACGATGCAGGTAGAGCGTTTATTGAACATTTTGAAAAAATAACTTCAGAAGATAAACTGGTATCTGATCAATCACACAACAGTAACTGAACTATAAAATTCTCCCTCAAAAGTCTCTTGCCTCAAAGAATCAAAGTCAAAGGCACAGAACTAGCAAAGGAAAGGCCGACCATTGCAACATGCAGCAACACACGTGGTAGCCAAAAATTGCCCTTGCTCGTAATTGGCGAATCTAAGAAACCAAGACCGTTCAAAAACATAAATACGTCAGCACTTCTTGTTGATTACAAAGCTCAGAGAAGTGCTTGGATGAATGATTTGTTTACAGAATGACTGACAGGCATTTTTCTGACACAGCCAGAGATCAAGTCTGAAACCTAAATTCCTAAACACGCTTCGCTGACACAAATGTTGGTACTAACATGAATTGTATTTTTATTAACAATGAAACATGATTTAAAACTTTAAAAGTCATGCTGAGAAGAGAGAAAACATTAAATTCTAATTTTATCTTTACAAGTATCTACAACAACCAGCACAATCAAGTTCCTTGAACTGTTAAAACATGAACACTAAACTGCATTCCACGAAAAAGTGGACATACTACATTTAAGTTATCATTGAAGCTAAATCTGAATAATCATCTGTGACCCACATGAAGAAGTCAATATAAAAGAAATAACGTCAACTTTGGAGAGGTGTTACGTTCGACACAGAAATACAGTGAAAGGTATGTTATGAGAAGTGTTATATAATTTCTTTGAAGTGACTCAGTGATAATATGCCAGACTACAAATCCATAGGTATGAGATTCAATTCTTGGTCAATCTTAAGGGGACCACACCCTGCCTATCTAACCAATGTTTATTTAGGCAAGTATTTGACCCATTTCTGGAGAGAGGGCAAAAAAAAAAAAACTATTTGATTCAGGACCTTAATATTTTTACTGTATGTTACATCATGATCATAGAATAAACTGTACTAAAATCTATTTTATCCATTTTATAGTTTTTAAGAAATACTTTTTTTAAATTTATTAACAAAAAATATTTAAGTTTTTCTACAGACAATATTTTTTGTGAACTTCCTAATGGGGAATATTAATGAATGTAGTACCAGAGGTGGCTTTTTATGTTATGCACAGTCTCTGAAAATTTCATTCATTTATCTATGATAGTTTCTGATATAATGGGGCATATGTACTGAAAATTTTAGTTTGCAGGAAATTGACTTTAAACAAAAAACTTTTGAAATTTGTACAGTTAATTAAAACTGTCCTGCTGCATATGATGGCCCACCTTTGGACTACCAGGTTTTCCAGCTCCTTTTTCACCTTCCTGGATGTTTGTCTTGCTTTCATGGCCATATTAGATGCAGACCTGTCTGCATCGGCTATCCTCCATTTATCACAATGTTGTAGCCCAGTGATCATATTTTCACCAGGATTAATTCTCAGCTTTTTCAGTACCAAATACTTTCTAATATTACCGCAATTGAATGTAATAACAGCATCATGAACTCTTAGTTTCATTGTATGCAAGCCTACAAATACAGTTTTAGGAAGGTGGTTCCAAATTGTGCTGTTGAAACATTCATTCATTCATTTGGGTTCTGTGTCTGCCAATGCAGACATTTCCTTAGGTCAGGATGAGCCAAGTCTCTGAAACTAGGTTTAATTGCTGTAATAACAGCAGCAGGAAGAGAACGCTGGTGAGAATAAGATTCTCAAGTTGCCTGAGTCCTATGGTATTTGCACCATGAATTTTCTCCTAATGGACACAATCCATGACATGGCTTAACATCAGCAGAGGACTTATGGAAGAATATGGCCCAAACATCTCTCTGCATTGCCTCCAGATTTTCTTTATTTCTCCTAATTGCCTGTCCATAGTATACCTGCAAGTTTTCTATTTCAGTTTTAGTTAACTGACCCTGTCTGGTCAACAATTTTCTATCTCTAAATTTTTTTCCTCTCATATCAACAGTTTTCTCAGCCTTGTTCCCAAACGTTTTTGAACATGGCCTACACATTCTATTTTGCTAATAATGGCATTTCCATGTGGCTTAGAGTTCACCACATTGTTGTATGCCTTACTGTCACCATCGCCCAAATATTTGGTGTACCGTATGCCTCTTGTTTCTATGGAGCAATGAAATATTTGTTGTATTCGCTGAACTTCTATACCACCACTTGTCCTCTAAAATTAGCCACAGTTGCAGACTTTACAACGTTTGCAATATTTAGACATTATCTCCACATCTAACACTTTACCGGTGTCTACACTCGTGGCAGTCACTATTCCATTCAGAGAAGTATGTCCTCTTTTCTGCAAACTTCCATCAAGTGCTACTGCACTATCCAAACATCCATCATTTTCTTCCACTGCTTCCCCAGCAGCCAGTTTCATGCTTTCCTCACCTACCTCACATACAGTTTTCTCTAATATTGCAGTCAGTTTTTCAAATTTATTTGGTGGCTGATGTAAATTCATCACTGAACAAAATGTTCTCTCTGCAGCCATGCCCTTGCCAATGGACTGTAACACAAACTAATCTAGAATTGATTTCATAAGGGCCACTTGCATATGGTTTTGAAGAACTCATAAAAGTAATCACAGCTGAGCATTTACCGCAAATTAAATCCAAAGCAATTTCTAGGCCTTTTCTCCCACTGGCACACTCACAAATTTTCACACACTGTGGCTCACCACACTGTCTACATTGTACAAATTTAGAAATTACATCTGATAATATTCTCAAATTTATAATAATGTTACTGCACCCCTTGTCACTAACAGTAAATTCATTTAAACTCCCTTGAAATGGTGATAACTTCTTTGATGATGCACTTGTTGAATCACAATTAGAAACATCATTGCCAGACGACACAACCTCTTGTACAGAAAGCTTTCTAAACTTGTTTCCTCTAAATCGTCGTTTCTTGAAAATGCCTTTATGTTTCGTCATCTTCAATAAACACAACAAAACACATGTAAACAAGCATTGCAAACGCAACTAACAACTACTCGCAATCACACTTTAACAAACCTAACCGCGTGTTGTTTACAAACAGCAGAAACAAAAGAATACTGACCGTTGCATTCCAACAATAGCCAACACACTCTGGAGTTACGTGCAATATAGGGAATATAAAGATCTAAAATATATGCAGAAAAGTGGGCATAGCACAAACACATGTGGCAGGAAAATGATCTATAAATGCTCTAATAAACATTTTTTTAGCAAAATCCTGTTCAGAGTACTTAAATAAAACCTGTATCTATCGAAATATGATGAAAACCAAAAATCTATTTTTTTTTTTTTACCTGAACCACAGTGTGGCCCCCTCAATATTTTGATCTGTCAATCATCACTGCCTTTCACCTTTGGCAATTTTTGGTGATATGAAAAAACGCCTAGTTACAACGTAGTTCGGATTCTGGCTAAACTGAAGGTCCTTTATACCTGGCTCGGTAAGTCAGTTCACAAGTTGGAGGAAGGCCAATGCATACCACCTACAACAGGACTGTGCCTGACAAAGCACTGGTGTTCAAAACAATCTTCAGATTGATGACAATTTTACTCAGCTACGTTAAAGTGTGGTTCAATGTTTGTGCCCATGCTGAAACTCATGTGTGATACAAAAGTGAAGCAAAAATCATTTGATACAAAAGTAGAGCAAAAAGCAATAACTAAACCATAAAGATTACTGAAACAATTGCAACAGGTAAGGAATAGGACATTTAACATCAAAAAATTAACTGCAGAAATTTCTGCATGGCTGTGATGACGAACCTGGAGATACGAACTGCACAGTTTTGATTTCTACAATATGAAGTACAAGGTTAAGTATACCGCATTCTTATTTTTTAGGTGAAAAGGTGTCAGAAGTACTGAACTCTTGCCAGGCATGACAGCACATGCCAATTCTACCACTAACAATTTAAGGGAAAGTAAAATTTTATTTGAAATTCAATTAGCATCATTTAACACATACACCTTAGCTTTACAGATCTCAACACCCATTCAAAATAAGCAACAGGAGGAAATGCCCGTGATCAAAAAGATGGAAATTTTTAACAGGCAAAGCGAAAGTAAAAAATTACTAGACAGACTGTGACAGAAACAGATAATACGTAGATAAAAGCAGCAAATATAGGACAGTGACACGGGAAGGGAACTAAATGGGATGAATTATGCCTTACTCAGGCTCTTAGTTGGGATATTCAAATGTTCCACTACACTGCCAATCATTTGAGCTGGAATGCCATGTACCAATTATGATGTTCTTTCCTCAATTCAAAGAAGACAACACCTCATCTAACGAAGTCTTTGCAATTACTACTTGCGGCTTCTTCTATTCTTAAACTTTTTCAAAACTGCGTACTCAGGAAAGACAAGGTCATGATATCACATCTCTGTGTTTATTTTGAATGGGGTTATGACTTGGCAACATTTGGTATTTCACAATTTGAAAACAAAACTGGACTCCAATTTGGCAGAAAGCTTTAACTTCACGCAGCCAGGTGTTGGATTATACTTCAAAAGCACCAGTTCCACAAACAATGTCACAGACAAAATACCTACCACTTACATTCACAACAATTTCTGTAGGGCACTATGACAAATTCAATGCAAACACTTAACAGAAAGGATTACCTGTCACATTACGTGGCAGCAGTGCCACAGTTGGCTTCATAACAGAAGAAATTTGTGGTAGTTCTTCATATTCCCAACGGAACAAACGGTCAGATACGCTGATAGTGTCTCCGTGGTGCAGTATTGCAACTTCAGTAACATCAGTACCATTTAGTTTAGTTGGCATTTGTTTACATAAGTTCTTTAGTGAGCACTGTAAGGAAGAATATTAAGCAATGATCACAACTGAATTTTTCTACTTTAAAATTACAGCATTTCATTCTACAATAACATGTTATTGGGAAAAAAATACATACAACATATAAAAATGGGATAATTATTCACTAGCAGATTTAAAGTGCAAGAGATCTAAAAAAGATCAGAACATGATATGAACACACAACTGGATCTACAAACATGCAAAATAGAAGCCTCGCAACACTCCACGATATGGATTACCTGAGGATGAAAAACATGTTATTCTACAAGAAATTTCTATAATCAAAAAATAACATTATTTACAACCATGAATAAAAAATCTGCAACAGAATAAAAATAGATGGTAGTAAGTGTCTGATGTAGGTATGTGAAGCAATCTTACTCTTGTGAAAATGAACAGCGTAATACTAAGTCAAACTTCAGCAAAATTAAAGCAATGACACAAAGGAACAATACTGAGAAATGAACAGGAAACAACACAAAACACATTAAGACAATGAAAATTCTCTTTCTATATTCTGTAATTTCAGTCACATGAAGCAGAAAAAATTGACAAAAATAAGAATAATGGAATTTGCATCCACCTAAATTGTTCTCTACGGGATGCTACCTGTTTATTATGGCAGATATTTCTTGCAAGAAGGTGGGACAGATACCTCAACAGCACAGCTAGCAAGTTATATGGGTGTTTTCAAGTTAACCAATGCAGTGGGTTCACCCAAGATAACACTGACTGTGGAAGGCTACGAACTTTTACAGGTTAACAAAACTGTGTTCAAAAACTCATAGTAACTGCATGCTAGTGGTCAATACTTTACAAATTATCTAAATATCTTCTGATTTACTTCAGCCACTACTACGACTTTCAAAATGAAAATTATGCAATAGGCTGAGTGATGGCTTACAGTGAAAGAACTACACCAATTTATGAAAGGTTTAATTACACTACTGTCCTTTGAGTGGGAAACGGAAATTGAAGGCTAAATACTTTTACACAAATTGATTACCTATCACACACACACACACACACACACACACACACACACACACACACACACACACACACACACACACAAAACGAGCAGAAAGAATGAAGACAATTACACACTGAAGTACCAAAGAAACTGGTATAAGCATACATATTCTAATACAGAGATATGTAAGCAGGCATAATACAGCACTACTGCTGGCAACACCTACATAAGACAACAAGTGTCTGGTGTAGTTGTTAGATCAATTACTGCTGCTACAATGGCAATCAAGATTTTAATTTGAATGTAATTTTATATCAGGTGCATGAGCGATGAAGTGGAGATTTTCCCGTACGACCATTTCACAAGTGTACTGTGAATATCAGGAATCCGGTATAACATCAAATCTCCAACATCACTGCGGCTGGAAAAAGACCCTGCAGGAATGGGACCATTGACGACTGAAGAGAATCGTTCAACGTGACAGTACACCTCATCTGTACCTGTCAACACCGCATTGATCTGCTGATGACTGGAAAAACACTGCGTCGTCACACAAGTCTAATTTCAAAATTTATCGAGCAGATGGAAGTGTAGAGGTATGGAGACAACCTTATGAATCCATGGACCCTGCATGTCAACTGAGGACTGTTCAAGCTGGTGGAGGCTCTGTAATGGTGTGGGGCATGTGCAGTTGGAGTGATATGGGACCCCTAGTATGTCTAGATACGACTGACAGGTAACACATACGTAAGCATCCTGTCTGATCACCTGCATCCATTCGTGTCCATTGTGTATTCAGATGGACTTGAGCAATTCCAGCAGGACAATGCGACACCCTGTGTCCTGAATTGCTACAGAGTGGCTCCAGGAACACTTCTGAGTGAACACTTCCGCTGGCCACCAAACTCCCCAGACATAAACATTATTGGGCATATCTGCGATGCCTTGCAACATGCTGTTGGGAAGAGATCTCCATCCCCTCGTACTCTTATGGAATTATGGACAGCCCTACAGGATTCAAGTTGTCAATTCCCTCTAGCACTACTTCAGACATTAGTCTAGTCCATGCCACATCGTGTTGAGTTCTGCGCACTCACAGGGGTCCTACACGGTATTAGGTAAATGTACCAGCTTCTTTGGCTCTTCAGTGTATATTTTGATGAACAAGTAGTGAAAAATTAGAATATATTATGCATTGTCAGGACGAAGTTTAGGGAGACACTGCCAGAAGAATAATGTAAAACAATCCATGGTACAATTTATTATTTCAAAAACTGAGGCCTACTGACCCAAACCCTTTCACAAGGCTTACTTCTGAGCAGTCTCAATCAGTGTGTTAAAGTGTGTTGAAATTGTTGGGCCATCAGGAGTTGACACTCTTTGCCAGTATTCATTAATATAAGTATATAAAAGAAACTTGCTTTTGTGCTGCTGCTACTGGCTGGGTATCACCCACTTCTTGTAATAACCTGAGCCATATAGCACAGATGGACTAACAGAAAATATTTTCCAGCATTCATACTGTCTGCTTGCCCCTACATATGAACTTCACTGACTTACAGTTTAAGAAATGCTACATATATTGTGGATAATTATAAGGGGGGGGACTTTTGCCCCCTTACATGGTAAAGTCTACAGACTGACCTTTCAGTTAAAGTGATGACCCGAAGAAGCTTCCCTGTTAATTGTCTAAGATATGTATCAATCATTCCATGTGAAATTAAGTAATAAAATAATAAATGTGAACCTTTACGATTTAAAATTTTCTAGTTTGTAGTCATGTTATGTTACCTATCAAAACAAGACAAAATCCAAAATTGAAGATTTTTTGACATTTCATTTTTAGTTATTAATTTTTAATGTTTGCGAAGTTCACTGATTTTTTTCCAACATTCCAAAATTTTAAATGGCCATATCTCAAAAAGTGGTTTGAAACGGGGGGAAAGGGACCAAACTGCGAGGTCATTGGTTCCTTGTTCCCAGTAGAACAATTACGCAAGGGAAAGAAGATAACAAAGAAGACATTTGGCACAATAAACAGGAGAAATGAAGAACCAGAAGAACGACAGAAGAACAACAAACACTACAGTAGACAAAACAGGACAAGAAAACCACACAGAGGCACAAGAAATAGAGAGAGGACATTAAAAACAAGAAAGAAGATTACCATGGCTGGCTGACCATGAGAATAAAAAAAGAGAAGACAGCCACTCTGCAACACATTAAAACCTCCACCCTAAAAGCCCTAGGGTGGAGGACACTGAGGGACAAAGGACTTGCACTAAAATGGTAAAACCCACCCTCACCAATAAAACGTAAAACTAAAGCTGCTGTTGAGGCATTGTTGCCCAACACCAAAGGTAGGGTGCTGGGAAAGTTAAAAGTCCAACGCAGAGCAGGTAAAAGTGGGAAGTCCAGCAAGAGGTGGACGACTGTCATTTGGGAGCCACAGAGACACTGAGGTGGGTCCTCGAGACTGTGGAGGTAACCATGTGTGAGCCCCATACGGACAATGCAGAGTTGACAAAGGACAACTGATTCCTGACCGCAGGGAAGACTTCCAGACATTTGAAGTCTCCTTAACGACATGCAGTTTGTTGTGCATACTGTTATGCCATTCCGCCTCCCTAAGCCGAAAAACCCTGCGGCATAAGACAGATCGCAGGTATGTTTCAGAGATGGAAATCTCCAGGAGTGGTTTCCGCGTAGCCTGTTTGGCCAGCCTGTCAGCAAGTTCATTGCCTGGGACACCGACGTGTCCTGGGGTCCAGACAAACACCACTGAACAACTGGACCGTTCCAGGGCAGAGATGCACTCCTGGATGTTCGCTACCAAAGGATGGTGAGGGTAGCACTGGTCGATACTTCTGCTCAGAGAGTCAGAACAGAGAAGAAACGACTCCCCCAGAACAGGAACAGATATATTAAAGTGCACGAGATACGGCCACAAGGTCTGCAGTGAATACACTGCAGCCAGCGGGCAAGGAATGCTGTTCAATATGGCCTCTGCAGACATAGGCAAAGACAACATTACCGTCAGCCATTGAGCCGTCAGTGTAAACAACTTCAGAGCCCCGGAACACGCCAAGAATCGAGAGGAAGTGACAGCGGAGAACGGCGGCATTAACGGAGTCCTTAGGGTGATACAAAAGATCCAGACGAAGCTTTGGAAGTGGTGTACATAAATGGACCTCAAGTAGAGGGGCAAAGGTAAGGACGACAGTTCTGAGAGAAGGGATAGCACGTAAACCGCGATCATGAGCCCCGACCTGCGCCACCGATGCAGGAGATGAAATGCCATGGGTGGGAAAAGGAGACAATTCGTATTCTCAGGAGAACTATGAATGTGTGCAACATAACTGGCGAGCAGCTGTGCACATCAGAACTATGGGAGGCACCAACTTGGACACAAAGTATGAAGGGAGAGGAAGCTTTGGATATAAATCGAGAGCACACTCCAGAGACCCCATTCATACAATGTGGCAAGGATATGATGTCACCAGGTCATGTTGTATGCTTTACGTAAGTCAAAAAAGACAGCAATCAGATGTTGGCGTCTGGAAAAATACTTTTCAGATGGCAGACTCGAGGGACACAAGACCATCAGTGGTAGAGCGACCCTGGCGAAAGCTGCCCTGACATGGAGCCAGTAGGCCACATAACTACAGGACCCAAACCAACCACCGACACACCATACGTTCCACCAGCTTATAAAGAACGTTGGTGAGGCTGATGGGCAGATACCTAACCAAATCAACTGCATTTTTACCGGGTTTTAACACCAGAGTGATGGTAGTCTCCTGCCATTGCGATGCAAAGACGCCATCACGTAAGATCCAGTTGAAGATGACAAGGAGATATAGTTTGGAGTCAGACGAGAGATGTTTAATCATCTGACTGTGGAGCCGATTTGGCCGAGGAGCTGAGTCGGGGTAATGTTCAATGGCACTGAGGAGATCCCTTTCTGTAAATGGAGCATTATAGGGTTCTCTGTGACGTGTGTAGTGAACGAGAGGAATTTCCTTTCCAACCACTGTGTATCCCCCCCTCCCCCGTTTGGTCGCCCAGTAAAATGTTGAAAGGCACCTGTTTGAATACAAATACCAAATACAGCCAAAGAAGGGGGATATTGTACTTGCCATATTCCAACAAGTGCATCTCAACAGTTCATTAGGAAGTTAAGTGTTTTAAATCATGACACTGGCACATTTGTGCCACTGTCATTTGAGGAAGTTCACACAGAATGAAACCAATGGCTTAATAAATGCAAATAAAATGAAAGTGAAAGTGGTTTCCTCAACTTTCATATTATTTGTGGATGCACAGCATGGCTTAATATTGCAAAATTACCTCCCCTCCACTTGTTTGAATGGGCTAAAGCATATAGGCCATGAGTCACCTTTTATGTGTGACAAATGACCATGCAGCATAAATAGTAGCTTGGTCAAAAGAGTTTATAACAAAATTATACTCATGGGGAGTCAGAGGACCAGCAAAAATTGTCTCAATTTTAGGGCTCTATTGTACATAAAAATTCAAGTGGGTCCAGATCCTCCAGCACCTGAACAGATTAGAGCATTTGTTGCTTATGCCATTGACAACAAATGGTAGCTAGCCTTTGTGCTATGAAGACATGACAAAGCAGAAGTAAACCTTTTATTTATACACCTCTGTAGACTAGGTGTTTCTTTTTCATAACCAAGATGATTATTATAAATTGACTGCAATAAAAAAAAGCCTCAGAATCTGGTAGAAGACAATCATAGACCATAATGAAACTGTCAAGAAGCTTGCATAGGATAGAGTAGCATGGAGAGCTGCATCAAACCAGTCTCAGGACTGAAGACCACAACAACAACAGTGGATATCCATGATATTTTTGTTGTTGAAGATAAGTAAGAAATATATCTTTGTAATGCACTCAAATTTAACATTATTAAATAGTAACAGCTACACCACCATTTAATTAATAATACTGATTAACAGTAATATATCTGTAAAATGAAGGTGTAATTAAATTATTAATATTCTTTTAAAGACATTGTTATGGCATTATGTGAAAATGTATTCACAGTTGACATGGGAAAGCCAAATGTAAATTTAAATGTATAATTACAATAATTTAATAAATTGTCACCAAATGAACAACAATAATTTGACAGCATTATCTGGTTTTTGATGTATTACTCCTTAGTCAGAAGTCCAAAACGCTACATACTACAGTATGTACTTGGTACTGCACATGTCAGTAATATAAAATTTTATTTTAGTATGTTCCCACAACAACACCATACTGAAATTTGGCACACACATTAACAAACAATGTATGAGTAACATACTTTTTTTCCAAACAAAAAATCCAATTTTGACATTTTCTAACTAATTTAATTTGGGAAAATTCAGCTTTGCTATTAATACTGTCAATTACCACATATTTTTAAAGCTTATAAGAAACTGAACAAAATGGTCCAAATTTTAGGCCTGTAAGTAAAACAGTTTGAGATTTGTTGATTATAAGATTTAAAAATGTAACAAAAATCACAATTTTGGAGGTTTTAAAATTTATGACTCAAAAATGAAAGGCCCAAAAAAATTATAACCTGGGATTTTTCATGCAACTAACCACCACCACCTACTACTAATGCACAGTAAAATTATCAGAATTTGAGAGCTCAAGATCATAGCATTGCTTGTTTACACATGCACCGAATCATGTTTATAGTTAATAACAGCACATTTTATTTGTGAAACAGCTTTTCTGTCCTCCTAGAATGGGCCTAGAATATGGAAAGACCCAATTATGTGTAATATTGCAAGATATAGTTTCTCCTCCATCTTTTTAATGTGATCTGGAAGAATAGCACATTGTATTTCATTTTTATCCGCGCTTTATCAAAGTGACTGGCTGCAATTTTCCTCTGCTACTCTTTATACCCTGAAGTGCACAGAAGAAAGTACAGAACTTCAGTGCCACACCACCAATACTGTTGGCCTCACAACGGAACATTAAATAAACAATGTTATTAGGAATGTAACAGTTCTATTGGGCAAAAAGGTTAGCCGCAGCTAAGGTGGACTCCTCAAAAATTTACTAAACTGCTGGTAACTTATGTGACTGTTTAAGGATTTGTAACTTGTCAACAATCAACTAACAGACAAAATCAAATTATCTCATCACACCCATAAACATTAACAAGAGGATCTTGGGAATCTCCCAAATAGAACATGTGCTATAAGCTTTTGCTACAAACAGCCACTTTACATACTTCACAGCATACTGACATTCCCTTCAGTAGCACAACGTGTACTGTAACACCCCAAGAAACCCAAATAAGAATGTCATGATAATTTAAAGTAGGGAACAGTGTTATCCTGACAGGTACGACAACTTTGACAATAATATAACACCTTAAAGTTCGGTGAACACCAATTTCAGTAATTACTGAGAATGTCATGATATAAAGGTAGAAAGAAAGAAAGAAAGGTTATTTTTAATTACCTATCAAACATCTCAGTAATAACTGAAAATCAGTCCGCCAAAAGTTAAGTCCAACGTAATATGTCGATCAGAGATAACATTTTGTCTACAATGCTTGATTATGGAAAAGTTAGTCGCTTGCTAGCTATCAAGTCATGAGAGAGCACCGTTCGTTATAGTACTACAAACAGAACGCTACGAGGTTGTTTCTATTTAAAAAAAAGTACTATTGCGTGACAGAGATGTTCGGACTTTGTTCTCAGTTATTCTGACTTGATAACTTGAACTGAAGCGATATTCTGATAAGTGCACAACGAGTAAATGAACCTTAATTATTGGAGATAATACTGTTGGACTCAACCTTCATCAAAGTGAACAGTGACAAAAGAGAATTGACATAGTATCTAAGACTGCAATACCTGAGTAGCCTGAAGTAGGAATCATTAATACGACCACATGAAGATAATACAAATACGCCAATTGTAAAAGTTGTCGTAATTGTCATGATCACCGAACTTAAATGAATCTTAATTGATCTGATCCAGCGGTGTGCAAGTGGTGTGATGATTAAACTAAATGCTACGAAGGAACAATAAAAATTGTTCATCAGTAATGGAAATCTCACATGTTGGCTCCATCATTAATTGAACTGTGTGATAGTTGATCAAAATTAATTAACTGTGAACATTTTAATTGAAAGAGTGACTCGATGAACATTGAGCATTGAAAGGAGCATTTTGCCAAAATAATATTACGACGCATGAAAGCGAGATAGCGTTATAGATTATCTCTTGAATTCAGTCGTGCCGTAGTGAACGATTCTACCTAGCAACGTAACAACAACTACTGATACTGAACCGCAAATGAATTTTTCCTCACTTCAGTGGTATGAAACAACACCGATGATGAATGATTCACTCAATACTGCAATAACTAACTAACCGGGCATAAGAAATCATAAAACCATAAGACAATTGAAATCAGGAATTCACATCATTGAGAAGACTGTGCGGTCTCGCAAACAGACTTTCATACATTATGTGAGGAACAATTTTCTTTAGAGATTTTCAGGTGCTGTTCCACGTTATCCGTGCGTCGTGTCTCCATTCCACCGACCGAGCTGTGGCAGTAGCAGCTCAACATCAACAGTGACATCAAAAAGGGGAACAGGGATGTCACAGTACTTTACTGGTCACTAACTAAGCATTTTCTTCCATTCTTGTAACAACACACTGTAGTGTCATTAATACAAATGTTAATAGTTCAACATCCCAAATTAAAAATGATTTTTTAAAATTATTTTGTTTCATTACATGCTGCAGGACCAAATGAATGTGGGCATTTCTGAAATATAAGATTTATGAAATAATTTTAACAAGTATGAGATACTACTTACCTTTCCCCCTTCCTGGCACTGAATTAAACAATGCTCTACAGCAACATCAGCCAAATGAATTCTAATTTCACAATGAAGTCCACTACCAATTAGGCAATCTTCAGTAACTGGGAAACGTGATCCTTCCTTCCCTGATCTTTTGATTACGTTCACATATCCAATAGTTGCAGCCATTGTTTACATAACACCTGTTAAAAATGAAGACAAATCACTATTTGCAGCATACATAACTATACAATACTTCATATCATATTGAATATCAACAATGAAGAAGACCGATTACTACATACGGTCAATGGAACACGTCAACTTGCAGACAGGCACGATTAATACACACTCGCATATAGATTTCACACACATGCACGCACACACTCTACTGCCAACTCCAACATCTCAGGCTGGAATGCTACAACTCATGGGACGCAAACAGCAATTTGGAGGGGATGGGGCGGGGGCAGGGATAGTAGTGTATGGGTGGGGAGAGAGACGAACACTGTCTGGTGGAGTGTTTAGGGACTAGATAGCTAACAGGCCCAGTGTCAGGAAGTTGTGTGGCACAGAGGTGGGGGAAATAAGGAACAGAACAGAAGTGCAGAAAGACAGGCAGATGCGTTAGCAGAGGGCTGCAAATAAACAGGGTGGGAGATGATAATGGAGAGGAGATGACACCGCAGAGGGGGTAGGGACAGTATGTTACCACAGGGTGGTTGGTTGGTTTAAAAGAGGGGGCAAGGGACCAAACTGCTTGGTCCTCAGTCCCTTGTTCCAAATAAAACAATTCCACAAGGGGGAGAATAAAGCAAACTAGACATACAACAAAAACCAGAAAAAAAGAAAAAGAATGAAGGAAAGGTAAGAAACACTAAAAGGAACAAAAGGGTTCAAGAAAACATTAAGAGAGACGCAAGAAACAGTTAGAAGAGAGTAAAACACGACAGCAGATTACAGTGGCTGGCCTACCATGAGAATAAAAAGGAGAAGCCAGCCACAATGCAACAAAAAAAAGAAGCCAGCCACACTGCAACACATTAAACCCTCCACCCTAAAAGCGGTAGGGTGGAGGACACTGAGGGACAAAGGACATGCGTGAAAACTCAGATCAAATGATAGAACCCACCTTCACGAATAAAACATAAAAAACTAAAGCTACTCTTGGGGCACTGTCGCCCAACACCGAAGGTAGGACACCGAGGTGGGTCCTCGCGACGGAGAAGGTAACCATGCTTTAGCCACATATGGCCAATATGGATCTGGCAGAGGACAACTGATTCCCAGCGAGATGCCCACATGGAATACATCCACACATTCGTAGTCTCCTTAATGACACGCAGTTAGTCGTGCATACTGTTATGCCATTCTGTCTCCCAAAACCGAAAAACCTTACGGCTTACGACAGAGCGCAGGTCAGGTTCAGAGAAACCAATCTCTGTAAGCGGTTTCCATGTACCCTTTTTGGCCAGCCTGTCAGCAAAGTTCATTGCCTGGGATTCCGACATGATCTGGGGTCCAGACAAACACCACTGAACGACAGGGCCGTTCCAGGGCATAGATAGACTCTTGTATGGTCGTTACCAAAGGATGACGAATAGCTTGGTCGACAGCTTGTAGGCCACTCAAGGCGTCAGTACACACAAGAAACAACTTCCCAGGGCATGAACACATGTGCTCAAAAGCACGAGATATAAGCACCAGCTCTGCAGTGAAAACACTGCAGCCACCGAACAAGGAATGCAGTTCAATATGTCCTCCATGGACATACGAGAAGCCAATGTCACCATCAGCCATCGAGCAGTCAGTGTAAACCACTTCATGGCCTCGGTACATGTCAAAAATTGACAGGAAGTGACAGCGGAGAAACATGGGGTTAATTGAGTGCTTAGGGCCATGTGATAGGTCCAGGTGAAGACGCAGCCTGGGTGTACACCATGGAGGTGTACGTGAATGGACCTCAAGTATAGGTGGTAAACACAAGAACTCCAGTTCGGATAAAAGGTATCAGACGCACACTGCAATTGTAAGCCCTGACCTGGGCTGCTAACGCGGGAGATGAACCACCATAGGTGAGAAAAGGAGATAGTAATACGGATGTGCAGGACAACTGCGAACGTGTGCAATGGAACTGGCTAGCAGTTGTGCACGCCTAACCTTAAACGAAGGAACCCCAGCCTCCAACAGGACGCTGGTCACCGGACTCGTTCTAAAAGCTCCCGTCGCTAGTCAAACGTCACAGTGGTGTGCTGAGTAGAGCAAACCCAATGTTGAGGGCGCCACCGAAAAATAACTGCACTCCCACATTCAAGACGGAATTGAACAAGGGCTCTGTAGAGCTGTAGCAGCAGGGAGCATTTAGGTGCTGCAGCACTTCGTTTAAGCTGACGGAAACCAGTCCTAAGAATCAATATGTCTGCACTACCATGACTGGATTGTCATCAAGGTAAAGTTCTGGTTCCGAATGAACGGTACGATGCAGACAGAAGAGCATGACAACTTCACAGCTGAAAGGTGGAAACCATGGACTAGAACCAATGACTGTGCCTTGTGGATGGCTCCCTGTAGGCACTGCTCAGCAACAACAGTACTGGAGGAGAGGTACGAAAGGCAGAAGTCATTCGCATACAGAGATGGGAACATCAACAGCCCTACAGCTGCTGCTAGACTGCTAGACCGTTAATGGCCACTAAAAATATAGATACACTCAATACTGAACCCTGTGGAATGTCATTCTCATGAATACGGGGGAGGGGCACTATGGGAGGCACCAACTTGGACACAGAAAGAATGAAGTGAGAGGAAGTTTTGGATATAAATCGAGAGCACACCCCAGAGTGGCAAGGATATGTCACCAGGTCATGTATTCTTTACGCGAGTCAAAAAAAGACAGCAACCAGATGTTGGCGCCTGGAAAAGACTTTTCAGATGGCAGACTCGAGGGGCACAAGACTATCAGTGGTAGAGCGACCCTGGCAGAAGCTGCCTTGACGTGGAACCAGTAGGCCACGTGACTACAAGACCCAAACCAACCACCGACACACCATATGTTCCACCAGCTTATAGAGAACGTTGGTGAGGGTAACCAAATCAACTGGATTTTTACCAGGTTGTAACACCAGAGTGATGGTAGTCTCCCGCCACTGCGATACAAATACGCCATTGCAAAAGATCCAGTTGAAGATGATGAGATATCGTTTGGAGTCAGACGAGAGATGTTTAATCATCCGACTGTGGAGCCGATCCGGCCCAGGAGCTGAGTCGGGGCAATGTGCAAGGGCGCTCAGGAGATCCCATTTTATGGTGGTGGTTGTTGGATGTTTAAGGGGGACTAAACAGCGAAGGTCATCAGTCCCCCATTCCAAAATCAGGCGAGCCGAAAATCTACGAAGCAGATAAAATCCAAAGGGGGAGGAGACGTCCCCCCAGGCGCTAAAAGCACACAAATTCAGCAACAAACACTACAGACAAGAACAGGACAGAGGAACACCAGACAGAAAGAAACAGAAGAAAGGAAGATGGCCGGAGACTGGTTGACTGACCACGAGATCAAAAATGGGAAAGAGTCAACCATCTCACGGCACACCAGAACAGCAACAGACACAAGGACAAAAGACACAGAAAGGGAAAGGCGCAGGACCTCCCTAAATCGAACCATAAAACGGACTACCACGGATAAAATTTAAAACGGTATCAGCCATGGAGGCATCGTCGGATAAAACCAAAGCCAAAGTGCCCGGGAGATTAAAAGATTGCCGGAGTGTGCGCAGTCGAGGACACTCCAGCAAAATGTGGCCGACCGTCAGCCGGGACCCACACTGACACAAGGGGGGATCCTCCTGACGTAACAGATGGCCGTGCGTCAGGTAGGTATGGCCGATGCGCAGCCGACACAGGACTACCGAGTCCCTGCGAGAAGCCCGCAGGGAGGAACGCCACACATCGGTCGTCCCCTTGACAGCCCGTAGTTTATTCGGGGCTGTCATGCCACGCCACTCAGCAGCCCACATCCGAAGTACCTTACGGCGCAACACCATCTGCTGGTCGCGAGCCGTAAGGCCGACCTCCAAAGCCGGGGCGTCGATCGCCCCTTTGGCCAGCCTGTCTACACGTTCGTTCCCTGGGATGCCAACATGACCGGGCGTCCAAACGAAGACCACCGAACGACCAGAACGGGCAATGGCGGAAACAGACTCCTGAATGGAGGACACCAGAGGAGAGGAGGGATAGCAGCGGTCGATGGCCTGAAGGCTGCTCAGGGAGTCACTGCAGATGACGATGGACCCACCTGAGCAGAAACGCAGATGCTCAAGAGCGCGCATGATTGCCACCAGCTCTGCAGTAAAAATACTGCAGCCAGCCAGCAAGGAGCGTTGCTCAACATGGGCAGCGTGAGCAAAAGCGTAGGCAGTGCGACCATCAACCAGGGAACCATCCGTGTAGACAGGCTCACAGCCCGGAAATGATTCGAGGAGCGCAAGAAAACGACGACGGAGGGCCACAGGTGGAACCGAGTCCTTGGGTCCCTGTGCCAAGTCCAGACGGACGGACGGCCGGGACAAACACCAGGGAGGCGTAGGTGTACGGACCCGGAAGGGAGGCAGAAGAGGGAATGACCCCAGTTCTGACAGCAGGGACTGGACACGGACAGCTATGGAAAGCCCAGACCTAGGGCGCCGTTCGGGCAGATGGAGGACCATAGCAGGGAAAAGCAGGCGACGATTGGGATGATCTGGCGAGCAATGAACGTGGACAGCATAGTCGACAAGCAGACGATGGCGGCGAATCCGCAGTGGGGGAACCCCGGCCTCCACCAGTAGACTATCCACGGGGCTGGTGCGAAAAGCGCCAGTGGCAAGCCTAACCCCACAGTGGTGTATGGGGTCTAACAACTTTAACACTGAGGGGGACGCAGACCCATAGGCCAGGCTCCCATAATCAAGCCGGGACTGCACAAGGGCTCTGTACAACCGCAGCAGCGTGCAGCGATCTGCACCCCAAGACGTGTGGCTAAGGCAGCGGAGGGCGTTGAGGTGCCGCCAGCATTTTTGCTTCAGCTGAGTAACATGAGGAACCCATGTGAGCCGGGCATCAAACACGAGTCCCAAGAAGCGGCAAGTGTCCACCACTTCAAGCAGGTGGCCGTCGAGGTAAAGGTCAGGATGAGGGTGGACCGTCCGACGCCTGCAGAAGTGCATAACCAGAGTCTTGGCAGCAGAGAACTGAAAACCATGAGCCAGAGCCCATGATGCTGCCTTGCGAACGGCGACTTGCAACCTGCGTTCGGCGACTCCCGTAGTTGTGGAGCTAAATGAGATGCAGAAGTCGTCGGCATACAAAGAAGGAGACACCGACGACCCCACTGCTGCAGCCAGACCATTAATGGCCACTAGAAATAACGAGACGCTCAACACCGAGCCCTGCGGGACCCCATTTTCCTGTATATAAGAGGAACTAGAGGTGGCACCGACTTGCACCCGGAAAGAGCGGCGCAATAAAAAGCTTTGAAGAAAAGCCGGGAGCCGACCACGAAGACCCCACCCATGCAACGTGGCGAGGATGTGATGCCTCCATGTGGTGTCATACGCCTTCCGCAGATCGAAAAATACAGCAACGAGATGCTGACGTCGGGCAAAGGCCGTACGGACAGCAGATTCCAGCCGCACCAAATTGTCCACTGCAGAACGGCCCCGACGGAAGCCACCCTGGGATGGAGCGAGGAGACCGCGCGACTCAAGGACCCAACACAAACGTCGCCCCACCATACGTTCGAGCAATTTGCACAAAACGTTGGTGAGGGTAATGGGACGATAGCTGTCCACCGCCAGTGGGTCCGCACCGGGTTTCAAAATGGGGACAATAACACCCTCCCGCCATTGCGACGGGAACACGCCTTCGCTCCAAATGCGATTAAATATCGCGAGAATGTGTCTCTGGCAGTCCCTGGAGAGATGCTTCAGCATCTGTGCGTGGATGCAGTCCGGTCCTGGTGCTGTATCAGGGCAATCGGCGAGGGCAGCGAGGAATTCCCTCTCGCTGAAAGGAGCATTGTATGTTTCAGAACGACGCGTGTGGAATGAGAACGGCGTCCGCTCGGCTCGCTCCTTGAGAGAGCGAAAGGCGGGGGGATAGGATGCAGTCGCAGAGCTCTGAGCAAAGTGCGCGGCTAGCCGTTCAGCAATGGCGGCAGCGTCCGTGCAGACAGCGCCGTCCAAGGAGAGCCCAGGGACACCCATAGGGGTCTGGGAGCCATAAATCCGCCGGATCCGGGACCACACCTGCGAGGACGAGACACGGGAGCCCAGGGAGGAGACGTACCTCTCCCAGCACTCCTGCTTACGCCGTGCAATAAGACGACGGGCGAAGGCACGGAGCCTCTTAAAGGCGATGAGGGTCTCCAGAGACGGGTGCCGCCTATGACGCTGGAGAGCCCGCCTACGGTCGCGAATAGCCTCAGCAATCTCCGGCGACCACCAGGGGACAGCCTTCCGCCGAGGGAGGCCAGAGGAACGGGGGATGGCAGCCTCGGCCGCCGAAATGATGGACGTGGTGAAAACACGGACCACCTCGTCAATGTCACCCTGTGGGGGAGACGCAATGGTTACAGCGGAAGTAAAAGCTGGCCAGTCAGCCCTGTGGAGACCCCAGCGGGGCAAGCGCCCAGAAGAATGACACTGTGGCAGTGACAAATAGATGGGAAAATGGTCACTGCCACACAGGTCAGGATGCACCCTCCAGTGGAGGGATGGGACAAGTCCAGGGCTGCAAATAGAGAGATCGATGGCCGAGAACGAGCCATGGGCCACACTGAAATGCGTGGGAGCACCGGTGTTCAAGAGGCTAAGGTCGAGCTGAGCCAACACATGCTCCACGGCCCGACCGCGATCACCGGAGACAGTCCCACCCCATAGAGGATTGTGGGCATTGAAATCGCCCAGAAGCAGCAATGGTGGCGGGAGTTGAGCCAGCAGCGCAGCCAAGACATGGCGGGGGAGCTCCCCATCCGGAGGAATGTAAACAGAGCAAACAGTAACAGCCGGCGAGAGCTCAACCCTGGCAGCAACTGCCTCTAAAGGCGTCTGAAGGGGTACTGGCGAGCTACAGACAGAGTGGTGAACAAAGAGGCAAACCCCACCTGACGCTCGTTGACAGGCAGCACGGTTCTTATAGTATCCCCGATAACCGCGAAGGGCGGGGGTCCGCAGTGCAGGAAACCAAGTTTCCTGCAAAGCAATGCAGAGAACAGGGGAATCACTCAGAAGCATCCGGAGCTCTGGCAGGTGGCGGAAATAACCGCCGCAGTTCCATTGGAGAATGGAAGCAGGAAGGGACTGGGAGGGCGTGAATGCGACTAAGAGGCAGACAGCGCTTCAGAGCCAACCGCCGCCACTGGGGGAGTGTCAGCTGAGTCCATAGGAGAGGCCCCCAAGGGTTCCGTGAGGGCGAGATCCGCGGCAGAGGCGAGGATCTCCACCTCATCCCCGGAGCCAGGACTATGTACAGCAGGCGGTGCTGAAACCGCCGGAACGTCCTTCTTCTTGGACACATTCCGTTCCTTCTTCTCGCGTCTGCCCTTAGGGTGAGAGGGCTGGGAGAGCTTCTCTGAAGGAGCGTCGGAGGCTGACGACAACGCAGAAGCCCTACGACCAGCAGGTGGCGGAACCTTCAGCCACTGGCTGACATCTGGCTGGGAAGGAGAAGAAACGGAGGAAGGGAGAGCCCCGAGGGACCCCTTCCGCGAGAGAGGAACAGGCGGAGGCAACGCCGCCGGAGAAGGAGGGGGAGGAATCGAGCCTCCCGGTTGTGGAGCAGATGTCACTCCCGAAGCAAGCTTGGGGGGAGCGACAGAAGAGGGTTTGCCCCCAACTGCTAAGGGGGCAAGAGAGGAAGGCTTGCCCCCAGGCACGAGGGGGGCAGACAGAGATACATGGCCCCGAGGGCCCACTGAAGGCGGCACTGATGAAGCGACAACCGTCGCTCGTGCGGGCGACGATAACGTGGCTGCAGCATAAGATGTTCGAAGGGAAGCAGGATACAACCTTTCATATTTCTGTTTAGCCTCTCGATAAGTAAGCCGGTCCAGGGTCTTAAATTCCATGATCTTCCGCTCCTTATGAAGAACGGGGCAATCCGGCGAGCATGGAGAGTGGTGCTCCCCACAGTTGACACATACAGGCGGAGGTGCACATGGAGAATCAGGATGAGAGGAGCGTCCGCAATCTCGACATGTAGCGCTGGATGGGCAACGGGAGGACATATGCCCAAACTTCCAGCACTGGAAGCACCGCATCGGGGGAGGCACGTATGGCTTGACGTCGCAACGGTAAACCATCACCTTGACCTTCTCGGGCAAGACATCACCCTCAAAGGCCAAGATAAAGGCACCGGTGGCCACCCTGTTTGTCTTGGGTCCTCGATGGACACGACGGACAAAATGCACACCACGTCGTTCCAAGTCGGCTCTCAGCTCGTCATCGGATTGCAACAAGAGGTCACGATGGTAAATAATCCCCTGGACCATATTTAAGCTACTGTGGGGAGTGACGGTAACAGGGACGTCACCCAGCTTATCACACAAGAGCAACGCTCGTGACTGGGCTGGGGAGGACGTCTTGAGGAGGATGGACCCATTCCTCATTTTTGACAACCCCGCCACTTCCCCAAACTTATCCTCCAGGTGTTCCACAAAAAACATAGGCTTCGTCGGAAGAAAGGAGTCACCATCAGTCCTGCTGCAGACAAGGTATTGCGGTACGTAAGGCTCCCGCTTGGCACTAGATCGGCGTCCCTCCCATGGCGCAGCCAACGAGGGGAACGTCTGAGGGTCATACTGCGCAGCATCGAAGTCGACTCTACCTCGCTTAGAGACGCTGGTGGCCGTGCGACCACCAGCTTGATGTGATTTATTGCGCTTCATTGCGCCACATCCGCCTAGATGCCACCTACTCCGAACGAGGGCTCTCCCCAAGGGCGCCACCCAGCCAAAGCAACGGGTACCTGGCCGATATCCCGTTGCCCGGAGTCCCCGTGCCCCAGACAAGATGGGCACATACTCCTTGGCATGCATGGGGAGGAAACAGCTCAGGCATCTGTAGTGCGATCCCTGCGTGGTCAGGGGGCTACCACCAAGAGGGTACATGACGACCCCACCACAAAGGACTGGCTACCGTGCTGGATTTTAGGTGTTTAAAGGGTCCACAGTTGTCGTAGGCGCTAAGAAGAAGAGTGCGCACAAGGCGAGAAGGAGACCACCCAGAAGATGTTGGGCGAAGTCCCCCCCACACAACAATAGGTAACATGCAAGATGGTGGAGCATGATGGACCAATACAAAAACACCACGTAAGGTGTCCTTCCCCAAATGGCACGCACTGACGACGGAAATTTGGAAGAAAAAAGGAGGTCAAACCCAAGAGGGGACCATCACAGAAGGCCGAAACGTTTGAGACTCCTTTTAGTCGCCTCTTACGACAGGCAGGAATACCGCGGGCCTATTCTTACCCCCGAACCCGCAGGGGGAAGATCCCATTTTATAAATGGGGCATTATTGGGTTCACTGTGACGTGTAGTTAACGAGAGAAATTTGCAGACAGTTATTTCCTGAATCGTCTGTATCCTGACAGCCACAGCTTTGAGAGGAGTTTGAAGGGGCACAGGTTCACAACATACCAAGTTCAGGACATAAATAACTCTGCCCGACACTATTATATTCGCCACAGTTCTTGTAATTGCCGTAGCTCAGCCAGGTGGTGGAAAAAGACGCCACAATTCCACTGGGGGATGATCTGATTGTGAGACCGGGAAGGCATGAAACACTCAACGAGGTAGTCTATTCCTCAGGGTCATCTGCTGCCATTTCTGGGAGACCCAATGCCGCTGGGCGACAGCCACCTACTCCTTGGCATATGTGGGAGTTAACGGCACAGGCAAAGCAGAGAAATCCCTGTGTGCCAGGGGGCTACAACCAAGAGGGTACATAGTGGCTCCACCACAACAGACTGGCTACTGTGCTCGTCAGCACAGAAAACGACACTGCATAGTGGATGGAGGAAAACACACCCAGGAAGGTGTCCTCGCTCAAGAGATGGAGGATGAGAGGGACTGCAATGCTATGACGAGAAAGTGGGCTAAAGATCTCAATGCACGTGGACACTATGCACCATGTAAGGGACCCTTCCCCAATTGGCTCACTCTTTGGGAAAATTTTGAAAAATGGAGGTCAAACCCTACAGGGGACCATCACATAAAGGCCGAAAGGTGTGGGACTCCTTTTAGTCGCCTCTTACGACAGGCAGGCATACCTCGGGCCTATTCTAACCCCCGCACCTGCAGGGGGGACCACACAAGTTGAGAGACAATTACAGGAGCGGAGAATCTATTTTAAGGATAATTCCTATCGGTGCAGTTCAGAAAAGCTGGTGGTGGAGGGAAGGATCGAGATGGCTCAGGTAGTGAAGCAGCCATCCAAATTAAGTGTGTTATGTTTTGCTGCATGTTGTGCCATAGGGTGGCGCACAGCTTTGCGGTGGCCTTTCATCCCGGCGGACAACTGGTTGGTGGCTACATGAATATAAAAAGCTGTGCAATGATTGCAGCAGAGCTGGTAAATCATATAGCTGCTTTCACAAGTGTCCCAGGCTCTGATGGGATATGATAAACCTATGACAAGACTGGAATAGGACGTGCTGGCTGGGTGAATGGGGCAGGTTTTTCATCTGGGTCTTCCACAAGACATGATCCTTGTCGCAAGGGGTTGGGATTGTGAGTGGCATAGGGATGGACTGAGATGGAGGGGAGTGATGGAACACCACTTTAGGAGGGATGGGATGTATCTCTGGTAGGATGTCCCTCATTTCAGTTCATAATGACAGGTAATCAAAGCTCTGGCAAAGGATGTGCTTCAATTGTCCCTGTCCAGTATGGTTCTGAGTGACTCAGGGGACACTCCTTTGTGGCTGATTTTTGGGGGTGGTGGGAGGATAGGAACTGTGAGGGGACATGGTACAGGAGATCTGTTTGCAGACTAGTTCAGGGGGATAGTGCCTATCAGTGAATGCCTTGGTTTAGAGACTCAGAATACTGAGCCAGGGAGTTTTTGCCACTGCAGATATGCCATTCCTGTGTAGCCAGGCTATAAGGGAGGAATTTTTTGGTGTGAAAGGCATGAACAGTTGTCAAAACGCAGGTACCGTTGGTGGTTTTAACATGGACAGAGGTGCAGACGGAACCATCAGTGAGAAGCAAGTGGCATGCGGGGTTGAGGATGTCCACATGAAGGAAGTGGGAGAGGTGTTGAGGTTGTGAAGCAACAAAGATAGGGTGTCTTGGCACTGGTCGAAATTATGAAGATATCAATGAACCCGAATCAAGCTAGGTGTTTGGTGTTTCGCGAGGCTAGGAATGTCTCTTCTAAATGGCCCATAAAAAGGTTGGCATCGGAGGGTGCCATGTGGGTGCCCACATCTGTGCCATGGATTTGTTTATGTATATTCTCTTCAAATGAGAAGTAGTTGTGGGTTAGGATAAAGTTGATAAAGTACAGGGTGCGTCAAAAAAATGTATACACACTTTGAACTGTCACAGACAATTTACTTCTCGTTCTACAAGGTTAAATATCTGTGAGAAAGTAATGTTATGTTTCTTCAACAGATGGCAGCAGTGGCAAGGAAGTAACTGCAATGTGGCGGACGTGCGTTTGAGCTTTGAAGCACGGAAGCAGATAATTAAGGGGTACTGGAAGTTTGAGAATGTAGCTGCGGTTCGAAGACAGTGGATAACTGAGTATGGTACAGAACCACCTTCAAGGTTAACTATTACACATTTACGAGACAAATTCAAAATTCATGGAACATTGTGTGATGTGCATAAAGGTTGATCAGTGCAACCTCGTACAGCTACAAGTGATGATTCCACAACAGCGGTCTTGGAGCTGTTTCAGCGTTCGCCTCAAAAATCTTCAAGGTAAGCGGCACGTGAGAGTAACGTAAGTGCTAGTAGTGTGCTACGCATTCTGAAGAAAGGCAAGTTTCGTGTGTACATTCCAAGGCTGGTGCAACAGCTTAGTGACAACGATCCAGATCGAAGGTTAGAATTTTATGAATGGGTTCAGGAGAAGGTGAGATGTGAACCAGGATTTATGGGTAGCATAATTTGGTCGGATGAAGCCCAATTCAAACTCAATGGAACTGTCAATAGGCACAATTGTGTGTTCTGGCCTGAAGATAATCCTCACATTACAGTTGAAAAGGCTGTGAATTTGCCTGGTGTAAATGTGTGGTGTGGTTTGTCTGCAAGGGGACTCATTGGGCCTTTCTGCTTTGAAGGTACTGTTACTGGAGAAACGTACCCAACAATGTTTGCTGACTCCATATTCCCTGTCATTCGTGCATTATACGGTAATGATGAGTTTTATTTCCAACAAGATGGCACCCCGCCACACTATCATAGGTGCGTACGAGCATACCTGGATCAGAATGTGCCAGGCCAGTGGATAGGACACAGGGGACCAATCTAGTTTCCTGCACGCTCTCCAGATCTCACACCGCTAAATTTCTTCTTATGGGGCACAGTAAAAGATGAGGTGTTCAAACATAAATCACGTAACCTGGACACACTTTGGAATGAGATTTAGGTGGTGTGTGCAGAAATCTCATTGGACACTTTGGTACGATGTACAGAATCAGTGGTGACTCGTACTCTGAAATGTAGTGCTTCTGAAGGCCACCAGTTTGAACACTAATCACATTTGCAAAGTCCATTTATTTCTCCAATTGGACTTTAAGCTTTCTATTTCCAGAAATTTAACATTGTAGAATGGCAAATGAATTTTCTATGATGCTTCAAAGTGTGTATACATTTTTTTGACACACCCTGTATACGAGGAATGAGGTAGTGGATTTGGAGTCTGAAGAACATTGAGAAAGATCGTGTTCAATAGTGGCAAGACCATGGGCATGAAGTCTCTTGTTGTTGAAGAAAGTGGGGCCAGCAGGATCAAGGAGGTAAAGGGCTTGGGATGGTGGGGAGTTGGTGACAGAAGTGGGCAGTGTCTTTGACGGACAACTGGTTGGAAGTATTAGTCAATCGAGTGCCGAAATTCTTTCAGTGAGGGCACACTAACCAGCCACAATAGGGCGTCTATGGTTGTTTGGTTTGTGGATTTTGGGGAGCATGTAGAGAGGGCGTGTGGGGTGTCAGAGGTTAAGAGGGAAATGGATTCAGGGAAGGGCTTAAGGCTTTAAGCAGGGACTGGAACTTGTGTTGAACTTCTGAGATGGGCTCACTCTGGCCAAGTTTATATGTGGAGGAGTCAGATAATTGGTGGAGGCCTTCTGCCATGTAGTCACTACAGTTCATAACAATAGTGGAACCTTTGTCTGCAGGTAAGATGATTAGGTTAGGATTTGTTTCGAGGTTGTGTATGGCTATTCTTTTTTCGACTGAAAGGTTGGTGTTCTCAGGAATGGACCTGAGGAAGGATGGTGAGGGTAAGTTCGAGGTAAGGCCGGTATTACACTGTCAAAAATCTTTGTCAAAGATATTTGATGGTGTAATAGGGAACTTTGTCAAATGTCATCCAATATTTGATCAAATCTAGGGCCTCGCTGTAGATTTGATCAAAGAAGTCGCTTGTCTTCTGTTCAGTACAATGTGACATGTTACCACATGGAGCGCTAGCATTGCTGCAGCATTCTGTCGTCTGTAATGTTTTTATAAACATTGCCGGTAAATACAACTGGTGAGTGCCGACAACAACAAAATTAATAGAGATGTATGAAGCTGATGAGGCGCTTTACAACGTGAGGCACACTGAATACAAAAATAGATTAAGAAGATTGGAGACCCGACCCGACCCGACCCGACCCGACCCGACCCGACCCGACCCGACCCGACCCGACCCGACCCGACCCGACCCGACCCGACCCGACCCGACCCGACCCGACCCGACCCGACCCGACCCGACCCGACCCGACCCGACCCGACCCGACCCGACCCGACCCGACCCGACCCGACCCGACCCGACCCGACCCGACCCGACCCGACCCGACCCGACCCGACCCGACCCGACCCGACCCGACCCGACCCGACCCGACCCGACCCGACCCGACCCGACCCGACCCGACCCGACCCGACCCGACCCGACCCGACCCGACCCGACCCGACCCGACCCGACCCGACCCGACCCGACCCGACCCGACCCGACCCGACCCGACCCAACGCGACCCGACCCGACCCAACGCGACCCGACCCGACCCAACGCGACCCAACGCGACCCAACGCGACCCAACGCGACCCAACGCGACCCAACGCGACCCAACGCGACCCAACGCGACCCTCTCCTGTAGCAAGGAATCTGAGTGTTACAGTGAGCCTGTTTCCTGCAGATGTAGCAGTTCTTAAGTGAATATTGTGCTTTGTGATATGAGGATACACTTCATTGAGCACATACAGAAATGTATGCTCATCCATTCTTAAGTAACTGATGCACGACTTGACATCCTCCACTATAAGCTCACGTAACAAGTTTTGTTGAATGCTTTTATCACGTCGTCGTAAAACCCACAGCTTCACCCAGGTATGTTTCCTTTTTTCCCCCCACTTCTCTTCCGCGTGTGCACACAGTGCAACTGTGGTACATGCAACTGCTGCAGTTAATAACAAGTAGTAGTTGTCAGCCTATTTTGAACTTTGACGAAAAATATGACAGTTTAATATCCCTTCAAAGGCTATGTCAAAGATCTTTGTCAAATATATTTGATCACATCTTTGACAAAGAAATTTGATAGTGTAATACCAGCATAAGGTATTTCTAAATGTGACTAACAGATGGCTAGGTAGCGGGAGGGTGAGGATCACAGTTGAATGGTGGCATGAACCGAAAGAGGCAGGGTTCAATGTTGGAATTACGAATGGTTTTGGTTGGAGCAATTGGCGGCAAAGTGCTTCCCCTGCAGGGACTGGGAGAAGGAGAATAGCTCTTTGACACCACCACCACCACCTTTGACAGTTTCCAGCCTCTGGACGGGTCTGTATGGAACATATGCCTCTCCATCTTCACCTTGGTCCAGTCTTCTTTCTTCTGGACACATTCCTCTACTCCTTTCAGCCACCTGTCTCTCAGTCTTCCTCTTGGTCTCTTTCCTTCCAGTTTCATCTCGTGTATGCTCCTAATCCTCTTCTCCTCCATTCTCTTGTAACGTGTCCATACTATCTCAGCACTGATTTCTCTATCTCCTCCTGCAATGGTTCCACTTTCATTAACTTTCTGATCCTATCATTTCTTAACCTGTCCATCTTTGTCACTCCAATACTGTTTCTCAAGAATTTCATCTCACTAGCTTGTACTTTGATTTTCTCTCTTCCTTTCATAACCCACGTTTCTGATACATAGGTCACGATAGAGACATAGTATGACTGGTATACAACCTTTTTACTTATGTGGGGTACATCCTTGCTCGATATCGGGCTTCTGACACTTCCGAAATGCTTCTGCTTTTCTCCCCCGCTCATTTATTTCTCTGTCTTTTTTCCACCTTCCTGCATCAGGCTTCTTAGGTACTTTAAACTCTCCTCTCTCCTCAATCGTTCCCTACCAATTGTTGTTCACATTGTTCCTCTCTCCTTTCTTGTGATAATTATCTCACTCTTACTTATACTAAATTTCATCCCATATTCTTGTACTGTTCATTCCCATATGTCCAACTGCTCTTGTACTTCCCTCCTCCTCGTTCCCCCAAACCATCAGATCATCTGCAAACACCATAGCTTTCATATTCCTTTCACCAATTAATTGTGCTACTGTATTCATTATATCATCCATCAATACAATGAAGAGTAATGGTGAAAGTACACTTCCCTGCCTCAAGCCATTCTTCTGTTCAATCCCAGCTGATCTCTCTCCCCCCCCCCCCCCTCACTATAACACAGCTCACACTTCCATGGCACATTTTCCTTATCCTCCAAATAATCTGTTTTGCTACTCCTCTGTTCTTCAGGGCTTTCCACACTGATTCTATGTACACTATCATATACTTTTTCAATGTCCAGGAAGCTAGGTAGTAGATCTATTCCATATTCACAGTGCTGTTCCTGCAATTGTCTTACAGCAAAAATTAGATCCACTGTGGACCTTCCTGTTCTGAAGCAATGTTGCTCTTCTCTCATTCCTCCTCCCAATTTTGCTCGAATTCGTGCTTCCAAAACTTTCTCAAAAATCTTTGCACAATGACTCATGAATGTTATCCCCCGATAGTTCTTGCACTCTTTTCTATTGCCCTTCTTAAAAGATGGGGACGTATCCCCACCTCTCCTGCTGCTCTAACCATCTCTACACTTAGCTCATCCAGACCTGGTGACTTCCTTCCCTTCACCTTCCCCAATGCCTCTTCCACTTCTCCCCATGTAAGGTATTTTTTTATTTGCTGTTCCTTCTCTTTTTTTCTCCTCAGCTTGTTCCTCCTCATCCATGTCTCCATTCATGTTCAGGAGTTCTTCAAAATACTACTTCCACATATCCTTGAGTTCCTCCTCATTCTCTATATCTTGTCCACTTTTGTTCATCATTCGAGCATAATCTGTTATACCATTCTTCCTCTTGCTTTTAATCGTCTCAAGTAACACCTTTTTCAAACCTTCACTATCCACTCTTTGATATGACCAGCATGGTTAAATTTCAGTGCAGGGCTGAAGGTGAAGCCTTTGGATAGGACTATAACTTCTATGGAGCCAAGGGTTTTGGTTTGGTCAACAACAATGTTATGGGAATGTTTTGGCTATGGATTTGGTAGAGGGAGTTCTGAGGGATGTGGCAAGTTGAGAAGGTCAGCTAGGCAGGGTGTAGCTGCTATGAGGGGTGGACAAGGAAGAACACTGTGGCTACAATAGGGGTTGGACAGTGGTGCCCCAAGGTGGCAGTAGGATGTCAGCAGATGGGATAATTTATGAATATGGTGTCTAGAAAGCTCCTCCAGGTGCTAGAGAGCAAGGGATTCAATTTCAGAGATGTGATGCACAGGGTAGAGATTGCAAGCTAGTAGTATCTTGTGCAAGGAGAAGTGCTTCTGGGATGTCTGTCATGGAGATGTGCTTTTGCAGTATCAGGTGTACAAACAAATCTGTGGCACAGCCATGGGCATCCGCATGACACTCTTATACTAAACTTTTTATGGGCCATCTAAAAAACAGACCTTCTCAGCCTCCCGACACACCAAACCCCCTAATCTGATTCAGGTTCATTGATATCTCGATAATCTAGACCCACAGCGAAGATTCCCTACTTTGTTCCTTCATAACCTCAACACCTTCTCTCCGATACACTTCATGTGGCCCTCCTCAACCCAGCATGCCACTGTCCTAGATGTTGACCTCCTCCTCTCTCATGGCTCCATCTGTACCTCTGTCTACATTAAACCTACCAACCACCAACAGTACCTCCATTTTGACAACTGTCATACATCTCACATCAAAAAATACCTCCCATATAGCTTGGCCACCTGGAGATGGCATACCTGTAGTGCCAAAAAAAATCTCCCTTGCTCACTATGCTGAGGGTGTCACCATGGCCTTCACAGACAGGCACTACCCCAGACCTAGCCTGCAAACAGATCTCCTGTACCATTTCCCCCTCACACCCCCAGTCCTCCAACCACCTCAAGAACCAGCCACAAAAGAATGTCCCCTTCACCATCCAGTACCATCCCGGACTGGAACAACAGAACCACATCCTTTACCACAGCTTTTATTACCTATCATCATGCCCCGAAATGATGGTCATCCTACCAGAGATACTTCCCATCTCTCCTATTTTAAGTTGTGTTCCATCATGCACCCAACCTCCACAACTTCCTAGTCCATCCCTATGCCACTCTCAATCCCAACCCTTTGCCACAAGGATCATAGCCTTGTGGAAGACGCAGGTGCGAAACCTGCCCAATCCACCCACAAAGCACTTCCTACTCCAGTTCTATCACAGATTTATCTTACACATCAGGGGCTGGGTCACCTGCGAAAGCAGCCATGTCATTTACCAGCTATGATGTGCAGCTTTTTGTATTGGTAGGACTACCAGTCAGCTGTCCACCAAGACCAACACCCACTGCCAAATGTGGCCAAGAGCAAAGTAGAGCACCCTGTGGCGCAACATACAGCTCAGCTGCTTCAATACCAGAGTCATCTCTATCCTTCCCTCCACCACCAGCTTTTCTGAAATCTGCATCCTCCACTCTTGTAATTATCCTGGCCTCAACCTACGGTAACATACTGTCCCACATCCTCCACCCAACAGTTTCTACCCTTCTCTGTTCTGGTAACACACTGTCCCCACATCCTCCACCCAACAGTTTCCACCCCTCTCTGTCCTATCATCTCTTCACCATTCTCATTCCCCACCCTGTTTATTTGCAGCCATCTGCCAACACATCCACCCACCTCTCCCTGCTCCTCTCTTTTCTAGTTCCTGTTCTCCCCACCTTTCTGCCCCAAAACTTTCTGACACTGGGCCTGTTGGCTGTCTAGTCCCTGCACATTCCACGGACAGCATTTGTCTCTCTTGCCATCCACACTACTATCTTCCCCATCCCCTCCAGATTGCTGCTTGCATCCCACACGATGTTGCATTCCAGCCTGAGATTCTGGAGTTGGCAGTCATGTGTGCATAAGGTGTGCTTGCTTCTCTGTGTGTGTGTGTGTGTGTGTGTGTGTGGGGGGGGGGGGGGGGGGGGGGGGGCACGCGCCGAATGTCTTAATTGTGCCTGTCTGCAACTTTGTGTGTCTTCTTTATGGTAAGTAGCAATCTATCCTTTCCAGCATTGTAGATATCCCTACCTGGAGTTTCCACTGTTTGATAAAATAGCATCTGGGCCATTCCATGCCAAGTAGTCCAATTTCAAAAAAGGTCCCACATGACTACAATGGATATCCCCAAATTGTGTGTGAATGTTTGCACATTTTACTTTCGTCAATTTAACACTAACAGAGAGGTAGTAATTTGTTTGACCACATAGTGTAGCTCTCAATAGTGCATCCATGAGTTTTTGGCAACTTAGAGGCATAACATCTCCAGTTATATTTTCTTGAAAGAACCAAAACAGATCATCTTTTATAACATTATGCACTCTCTTAAGTAAAGTAAGAAAAACCTATTTCCTAAGCAATTTGCATATGGGTAATTTGATGCGAAGTTAGCCAAAAAATAGACATTCGAAATAAAGGTGAAGTTTAACTGTTTATCTCAGGTAGTATTTGCAAGATAAACCTGAAACTTTGCTCATAACAACTTACCAGTACAAGGTCTTCAAATATAAAATTTTGTTCTCCCACTGCTTTCAAATAGTTTACGAACTAGAGGGCAAAAATGAAGTTTTTTCTAAAAATGCCAAAAATGGCTATTTTCACCCCAGTTACAGTCTTCTGCTAGCTCCTTTAAACCATTTTCATTAGAAAGACAATGTTCTAAACCACCTATAAAAATTTTATTTCGTTTTGCAATGCAAGCATTTATGGCCCTAAAATATAATAAAATAAAATAACTATAATATGGAGGTGCATTGAAAATGGGCTCATACACTGCTAGTACTCAAATCTGTCACCTTTCATTCTGTTTTACAACTGTTTAGCAGACACTGTGAAAGATAATATAAAACGTCCTAATGACAAAGAAATTAACTATAGCCATAAAAACTGCAAAGAATCTCTACAATATCCAGCTTTACAATTTCTTTTAATGAAAGGGGACACGGAATAAAATAAAAATAATAGTTTTCTCTTTTTTGGCTCTAATAATTTGAGGTAATCACATTTTAAAATGTAATTTTTTTGAGTTCTGTCTTATCAAAATTTCAGCATTCTACAGCAAATTAAAGACACATGTAAAAAATTCAAGTAGTTTGATGCACACTTAAGTTTAGGATCCTAAAAGAGACCTCTTCTAACTTTGACCTCTGACTTACACAAATGTGTCATCAGCTTGCGATCCTGGTTAAAGAAAACCTTATGTTTGGTAACATGTAGTAAAGAAATTCACCCATGCTACTGTTGCACAGCTATTGGACATGGCCCCTATGGCGATGGGGATGCTGTTTTTCTCACTTTCGAAAGGACCTGTCAGTGGTTAAACCACCACAGACCATACCAACACATTTATACAATTATTCACATGTACAAAAATGTTCTACATTAACCGCAAACTATGCCAACATAAAGTACAATATACCTTAAAGCAGAATTCAACAATATAGCTAACACTAGCATTGTAAAATAAAAAATACATAAATAACTTCCTATAACATGAATCCATTTCAAAAAAATGTCAGGAAGATTCCTGTGAGCTTCTCCAAAATTTAAACAATGTGGCAGTGCTGTAAAACCTGTACGCTATTTATATGACGTGTGCTGCAGCTGATATGCAACAATTTTACTACCATGATCTCCACCGCTTTGGTAATGAAAGTTAAACTTTGAAGTTTACAACCAGTTTGATTCTGTTATAGCAGAGAAACAGAATGGAATATCACATTTAGTTGTGACAAAAGATACATCTTTTTTCAATTTGTTAGTTATCCTGGCTGTCTCATTTGCTAGCCATCAAGGCTTTTGATTGTATTCCCAATAGTAGAGCATAACAAAAGATGTCAGATTTGAGTACCAGCAGAATTTGTGCCCATTTTCAATGCACCTCCATTGTCCCATTCTTTTTGACGACCTTATATGCTCACACTGCAAAACCAGTAATGAATTAATGATCATAAAAAAATTTGGTCAGAATCCAAGGTCATGCATGAACCTCTACACTACATGGCAATGAACCACTCACAGTCTTTCTTTATTTGCATGAAGATTTGCTTTACACATCATTCCTGCTGCCCCCACTTATTGTTTGCAGTCTTTTCTGGAAGCCATTGTGGAACACCAACCTTCAGGAGAATTATTTCCATTTTGAGGCAGTCACAGTGTGTGTCACAATATACATAACTGCTACATGGCATGAATTTGTGTGTGAAAAATTAATGAAACAGCATTACATGCCTAGACAACAGAAGACTGCTGAAAACCACAGCAAAATGTATTAAAGTATAAATACCAAAATTGCAGGAAATTGCTCTGTAGGAGATACAGTGTCACACCCCAATGAGCTACATTAACAATTTCAATAATAAAAAAAAGACCCGTTATAGTCACCCATTTCCATGATTCATAGCTAAGCTCTTCAAATTAAGTTGGACAGGGAAAAGCCCTACAGAGATTTGGTTTTATGAAAAATTATAAAACTTGTCTGCCCACTGTTTTTCAATGATGGCTCCAAAACAGATGACAAATCATAGGCATTAATATTTAATTTTGCCCTCCAAAACAGCTTCACAGAGTATTAAATCATAACCACTTCCCTTACAAGGTAATCAGCTTAAGCTGTACAATACATGAAAGAATACAAACTCTTTTGGATTGTGTAAGTGATACGTTAAAGAAATGACATCTAACAATAGAAACTGAAACAACTGAAAGTAATTCTTAACAGTCATACACTGAACTTAGAGCAGCATCCTACATACTTCACTTAAGTCAGGGAGAGGGGAATAACTATAAAAAAAAAGGGGTGAAGGCTCCCCATCAGAGGCAGTGAGGGAGGGAGGGTGACAAATTCTTACTAATTTCAAGTAATCAAAAGAATGTAAACAACAAGCAATAACTTAATGGCCCAAACTCTTCCAACTAAGGACTAGGGAGGTGGTGGTACAGCCACATTATAAAGACATTTTACACAAACACGCCCATTACCTAAACACAATGACCAAAATAAAAAAAAATCATGTCTTCATTACTGTGAATCTACAGAAAATCAGGGCCTTATTTCTTCTGCACATATGTTTTTCACGTGATTCTTATTAAGTGGCCAAATAACAAGCAAACATTCACAAGGAAAATTTTGTGGAAGGACACAAAATTTATAAAATGTCAAAATTCTGTAACTTCAAAAGGCACAATTATATAGCTGTTTTAACAAAAATCACTGTCATTGTTCCGATAAGCACACATAAAAGCTCTACCTGACACTTCTGTCCACCAGCCTATAGTTAACAGCAATTTCCAAATTTGTAACCATCCTCATTTCAAAATGAAATGCATTAAAATCAACATACAACATGAAATTTGCACATAATTCAATTTCTTTACTGTAGAACTAAAACACACCTACCCACATAACTAAAAAAACATTGATATACCGCACAATGCTTACTCTGGACACATCACAATAAATTGCCCATTATAAGAAACACACACTCTGCAGAGAATTTCACGTGGCTGTTTCAGGTGACTGATGGTTTGAATCATGGTTGTGCCAAGTTTGGCCTGTATTACCGTTTATATAACACAGCCAGCCTCAAAAAGTAATTTTACAACAGCCATTACCTACTGTTTCATATACTCTGCTTTGCATTACACATCATCTCATTTTGAAAAGGGTAAAGAGAGTAACCTGGGTTTACAGAGTGAGGGACCATGACAGCAGGAAGATTGGTGATCCCTATGACCATGTATCAGACTTGCATAAAATCACAGATCTCTGGTGTACACTCACAGCCCTGCAAGTGTGAGGCAGGGCTTCTTCCCCCACCTCTGCTCTTCGTTAAGCATTTCTAAGTTCACATAATACCAAGTAAGGGACGAAAATAATGTCAACTCAGACAAAAAAATTTTCAATTCACACTACTGTCATCCACAATGTGAAACTGCCCTGCATCCAGAAGAAATCTTGTGGATTTGACCAGCATCAGGCAATCTAGACCACCTGGAACCACATTCGCATGGGCCATGGAAGGCATGTAGACACTCCATAAGTGTGGCAAATCATCACCATCATGTGACCATGTTTTATCACTTTCTTCCGAAAGGACAGGAAACTATAGTTGAACCGGCAGAAGTTGATCCTGTCAGCTGCAGTGGGCTGGGCACAGCAGCTTCACAGTCCTAGCTTGACCAATAACGTAACGCGGTTTTGTTAACCCCTCTATGACAACACCTCAGTGTGGTCACAGCTCTGCACACAACTACCATTTTCGCCTACAGCTGTTAGCATTTCACACTTTAAAGCTGCCAACAGCACTGTGAGCTGTCAGATCTTCGTACGCCATCCCAACTACAGTGTTTTACATCCCACCGGCATTGAGATCATTAGAGACATAGCACAAGCTCTGAATGTTTTCGGCAGTGCCCTTTCAAAGGAATCTTACCAGCATTAGCCTGATGTGACTTATGATAAACACAGTAAACCTACATCTGGATGGCTGGATGCAGATTTGAACTATCGTCCTTCCAAATGAGGGTCGTGTTTGCTAACCAAGCTGCATCACATTTTTCAACAGAAATTGGGTTTCTTTATCAACAAGATTAGTACAAAGTAAAATTGGTTGTGTTCTTGATAAACTGGAATAAGCAACAGGTCATATAGTACCACACTGAACCCACTTATCAGCAGGCCAAACAGTTCCATGGCATAATATTTATTTACCTACTTTCATTCATCCAAGGCTCATCACACAATGATATTGGAATTGTAATACAAAGAAAGCAATAGCTCAAAATGCATGTATGCTTATGACTATAGAATATGTGTCCAAATCTGGCCTTCATGAAGCAACTATCCCACATACTACCCCTCATATTAATTTCACACTGTTGTAAACAGCAGATGTAATGCCTCTATGACATCACACAACCCAATAACTCAAGCTTTTCCATGCAGGCCTAATTTCATTTCATTATATTACTTCTTATACCACAAATTTTCCACCAAGTAATTATGCGGCCATCCTTTTCCTTATTTGACTGAAGCTCCATGTCAAAAACTTCAGTTAGATATCAATATCTGCTGCAAACTTCAAATAAAACAAAGAACTGACAACATTTAATGCGCATTATTGAGAGAGCTGCACACGGAAATCTAATACAATATTTATTAATCACTGTATAACAAAAGTGGAAGTTGGTGAGGGCTAAAATCGATATTAATCTTCTAAGGTGCTGGATTATATGTTACTGGGAGAACAATTAATACGGATTTCTTATACAAAAGTTTCTGGTGCATAATACTGTTATCCTTTTAATGAAATAACTTAATGTAGCTTAAACAGGCAAATGAAGTACTTTCTCTCCTTCCTTATAAATTAACAGTGGATAATAAATAACATCTTTACTCCAACTTTTAAGCTGGAGTTTTACACTCGAACCCTAATTTTAACTTAGTTTAAGTTCATGTTTAGTACTTCAAAATTCAGTGCCTTAAGTCCAGCACATCACAAATTCCGAATCTCTTCACAAAAAAGTCGACTGTATTACGAAAATAATCGTTATGAACTGAATCTAACCTAGCTAAAAATGAGTATTTACTTTCAGATATACTGTAAGCCAAAGCAGATAGTTCTATATTAAACTGTGCATCGCGCATATTGTCATTAGGGTCCCACAGACCTCCGCAATGTATATATTTATACATACAAATCATTTTCACACACGTCGAAAGAAACAGTTACAAATTACACTTACTTGACAACCGCACAACGTGGTAATTATGGAACTCACATCTCCTTATCCACAAACTAACATAACGATCATAACGACCTAGACAACTTCGAACAAAGTGTACGTTACATTTGAAAACTTAAGCATCTATGTGACTGCGACACAAGAAATAGTACGCAAATACAACTGTGTAATCAAGTTTATATTTTTGCACACTGTAGAGTGAAGTTCATAACTTTGTCTGCAACATGATAAGACTTAAGTTAAGAAAGCTTTTATCCCATAATTAGCAACATTTATGATTACTACAGGACGCGTAGTGTTTTCAAACAACATTTAATTTTGAATACGAGACTTGTGATTGGTTAGATCTTTTCATAACTTTGCGCGGCAACGTAAAGGATATACAGAATACCAACATCCACATTTCTTCGTACTTGAACTAAAAATGTTACAATTAATTTTGTTTCCGAACTTTTGATTTCATCGACAGAATTTCGTCTTATTATTTCGTATTTCTCTGTATATACACAAAATAAACTGAATTCAAACAAAAAATACCAGAAAACAATATGAAAATTGAAATAATGGAAGAGTAATTTTGCTACAAATAAACGAATGTGTCAATATTTATACCCTTATTGAAATTAAAATATACAGTTTAATTGTATTACGGTAAAATATTGACAAAATAGAGCATTCTTCACTGTAAATAAGTATTATTCTACCTCTTTAGGTATATTTTTCATGCATATATTGGTTGTGTGATTGTGAAGTAGACGCCATTCCTGTATCGGAGGAGTAACCGGTTGAAGTATGATTTGTTGATGTAGAATTTGTGATAAATAGTTGATATTTTGTCTATCATCCCAAACCAAGGATATGGTAGTTTTCCATTTCATATTTTTGTTGTTTCAGTAATGGGGAAATCGCCGATGGCATATCACGGACATGAGAGAAGCAGGCACCATAACTATTCTCGGAACAGTCAGTCTCGAAATCGGAGACCGGAAAATCAAGGATTCGCGCCAGCGAACTACATTTATACACCAGATCGTTTCCTAAGGTATTAGCGTGCATAGCGAAGACTTCAATCCTTACCTATAGCGAAAGTTATGCCTGCTCTCTCATATCCAGTTTCGTGTAAATGTGTGCTTTACTAGATATTTTATTATTGTTTTCAATATGAAGTGTTTACGTTCATTTACAGACAGCTGCCATCGTATCGCAGGGGTAGTCAACAGAGAGGCCCAGGAACAAGCCAGCAATATTTGACGGTAATCTTAGTTGTGACATTTGTATTTTCTGTTACAGATAAATTTATCTCGAAGCTCATTTTGAATTGCATATAGAAAGAACATGTTGAGTCAGCGTTTATTTTCGATGTACATGAGTAATAATGTGCAGCGTTCTGCTTTCCCTTTTACGTAAACAACTCGGTAAAATTATGTCTCTTAGCACAAAACAAATTGGCAGGCATGAATAATTATTTCTGTTGCACTGCTGTATCATCCCATTGTCTTTACCTACAGGGGTTAGGAAATTTCTATTCTGATTATTTTGTTTGTTTTTAGTAAATACTATGAAAAGACAGACAACTGTGATGGAAGTGCCTTTCCTCGAACACTTGTAGTGTATGAGAAAAGAATGTTGAATTGAAAGTCTGTTTTATTCTGCTGCATTTGCCAAACAAACTATCAGATATCATCTAATTCAATGAACCAGTTTGTTTGCCCATTTTCCTCACAATCAGTTTCACTCTCCGCTGAAAGTCTTTGTAGGCCTACTACCTATGAACTGTGTTCACTTGGTAATATCATCCACAAGTGGGTTTCAGCATATTGGTGCTATCATCACTGTCTTTTTATTTCATTGAATCTACTGATCAGTAGTTGCTTACATTTTGTAGAACCTTGATTAACTGGCAGAATAGGTTGCCTTAGTTTGTTTTGTGTTCTTGTCAACAGTTATGGTTACAGTTATATAAAATCTTGGTTGTAATGACAGTCTGATCTGCAGCATGGCTGAGGTGAAGGCTAGGTTGAAAGTTGACACTTTGGCTGTGAAGTGACAAAGCCAACAGACGTGAAAGTAGGCAATTTGGTTGTGGTAACAAACTGATCAGTAGTGAAGCCTAATTTTTACATCCACTCAGTATGGAATAATGAAACTTTTATCACAGTTCTGACAAGACTTTGAATTACTGTATGAAGGCACTACAAAAGCAAACCTGCTAGTAATTTTCGGTGAAATAAGGATCACCTATTTGTGGCATAGATGAGTTGAAAGATGTTTGCATAAGGCAACTAACATATTAGTTTCTGGGTAATATCCTGTCACTAGTAACCAATGCTGTGTTTGTTGGGCTGCTATTTACAAAGCCTCTAAAATATGTTTGGAAGAAAATAATAGGTTCATTCGAGTCAAAGTGTCACAATCGTATTTAAACTGTCTCTACTGCGCATGTGCAGCTTTGTAATAGTTTCAACTGTCAGAACTATGTGGGTTTACTCGAACTCATATTTAGCGTAATTCATTGTCTGATTGCCTGTGGTGTTAGTTGATACCTCTACTATCTTTGCATTTCACAAAAGTTTCTGGGTTAAATAATCATTAAGTGTACTGGGTACGTTCCCCCCCTACCCCTTTTTTCTGTGCTTGTCAAGTGAAAATATTTACTCAAGTATTATGTGTGTTGTGCCTCTCTTTCACTGTATTGTGTTGTCTTTTTTAGGTTAAGGTACCGTACTATGCCTACTACATTATGCAGAAAAAAAACCACAGACTGAAATTTCAGAAACAATGAGTGATGTTTTGCGTGTGTCTTATTTTCTGCATTATGTAGAAGGCACATTATTTTCTGCATAATGTAGAAGGCAAAGTATCTTATAGCCACAAATAGATGGCTACAGTGCAAGACAGACAGCAGAACACAGAAACATGAATGCAAATATTTGATCATGATGATTAGAACTTCTCGTAATATGTCAAGCGAATCATGGAAAAAATAAGTGCTGCAGTGTCATTATTGTATTTAAAGAATGAATGACAGTTGCAGGCTTTCCTGAAACATAGATTATGATGAATGAAATTATGAAATTGAGTCAAATGTTTCTGCTTCCCATTTCGGGTCGGCACTTCTTGGAGAACCGGTGATATAAAATGTTGACTGAAGACATTCATAATCATTTCTGACATCACTTTCCTCATCGGCATCCTGTTTTCTTTTACATATTTTGATTACGTGCATATGATGGAAAAAAAATTGGTCAGTTTGTCTCATTGATTTTGATAGCATAAATTTTGTTGCTGATTGACAATACAGTACAGATGATTAGTACCAATGTTAATAAACAACAAGGCAGTAAATGCCCAAACATTACATCTTGAAGAAAAATTATTGTTGGTTTAGATGGTAGGGAGTGGCCACAATGAGTCCGCTGGTTAAGAATATGACATGCAGCTTAATTTCACTACTATATGTGTAACAGTGTAGGATGTTTATTTATGCTATGCCGCCTCACCTGTAAAGTGGGTCAACTTACTGTACCCATGACATTTGTAGCAATGAATATTGTATGTGGCTCCCAGTTATTGGTGCGTGTGATTAGATCTTTGTATGGAAGAGAGAAATTTATTCATTTTGAAAGTGAAGTTAAAGGACAGTGAGATCCAACCCAACAATTACATTTCTTATTGTCACTGTTGCATTTCGAAATCTTTTCTGTCATCTTATTTTCTCTTTCTGTTTTTGCAAGTAGTTTCACTTTGTATTCACCTTCTCCTTTCTCCTTTTTACCATAATCTACCATTCAATTTTATCCCACCTATATATACTCAATAATACGTAACCCACTTCCAAACCACAACCGAAAAAAATTATTATTATCCCCCCCACCACCACCACCACTTTCAACACAACCGCTGCTATTAAATCCACCGTTTCCAGTCCACAAACAGTTCCTTTCACCAATTTAACAGCCATTTCGGCTAGTTCTAATAACTTTCGGTTTATTTCCGTTTTTACCACATCACTGATCATTTTTAGCCGCTTCCCACAGGTTTTAACGTCATTATTTCTTCGTCAGACAGTTGTTGGCCTCATTTTCATAATCTGCCACCACAAAACCACTCCTTTTAATACATTTACACACAGTTTTTTCGAAATTTTCCCAAATTTCTCCACCCTTTAACGTATTTTGGCGGCAACACAACCACCTAACCTTTGTGCACATCATTGTCTACCAACCCAAGTTCACCACAGGATCAACATAGCCCAGCTATTACCAACACTTTTTCGCCTTTTTTCACACCAGATCTCCAGTTGCTTTCTAGTTCACCTTTATCTCTCCCCATATATTTTCATTTTCACTTCAGCCCCATGTTACACTTTCCACCTTCTAATACCATGTCACCCTCACAACGACCCCATTAAGTTTTATTTACATTCCCTCCCCAAACATGCCTTCGCCCTAGCCAGATTACACTCCCGTATTTTATTTTCTCAGGGTTGTCAGACATTTGGCATTGCCCCCAAAGGCCTCACACTTAAAGTTCCCATCTCTGGCTGTAACCCTTCATTCCACCAGTCCCTATACCAGTTCCAAACTGAACAATCCATTGCCCTCACCCACCTAATCCTTCACCTACACATCAACTCAGCCAATGAACACACCCGTCAACTCCTATCCTTAATAAAAGTCCTCAATCTTTCCTCTCCAACATCCACACCGGCTGTTCACAGCATCCTCCTACAGGCCAGCCGCAAATTAGAACAGCATGCCACCCTCCACCTCAAAAAACTATCCAATCTCCTGGTTTCCCACCTCCGGAAAGGCAACTCACTCACCCTTCACAACCTTTCGAGCAAACCTCAACCTCCTCTCATTGCACACAGACCCAGTCTCTCCCATCTACTCAATCTCCCACTTCCAGCTCCACTCCCTCCAAACCCTCAAAATTCCAATCAACACAATCTGGAACCACAACACCCTAATTCAGTAGTTAACCTTTCCTCCAAACCTCTCTCCAAATCCGAAACCTCTGTCCTATCCAAAGGCCTCACCTTCAGCCCCACTCCCAGATTCAACCAAACACCCTTCATCAAAGATTTACTGTCCTACACTCGTAGTCCCTGCTGAAAATATCACTTTGCCACGAAGAAAAATGATCCTAATCCTACTCCTAATGATCCAACTCCCCAAGACACTATCCAAATTGAACCCTGCCTGGAACAGTTCCGTCCTCCGTCACAGTGGGACCCACCTCCTCTTCCTCAAAATCACCCTCTCCAAACCTTCCAGGAATTTCTGACTTCCAACCTTGCCTCTCAGTCCTTCTTAAAAAAAACCTTAATCCTACTCCCAACATCATCACTGCTGAAGCCCAGGCTATCCGTGATCTGAACGCTGACTGATTCATCGACATTCTTCCGGCAGACAAGGGTTCCACGATCGTGGTACTTGATCGTCGGGAGTATGTGGCTGAGGGACTGCGTCAGCTTTCAGACAACACTACATACAAAGTTTGCCAAGGTAAATCCCATTCCTGATGTCCAGGCAGAGCTTCAAGGAATCCTCAGAACCTTAGGCCCCCTACAAAACCTTTCACCTGACTCCATCAACCTCCTGACCCCACCGACACCCCGCACCCCTACCTTCTACCTTCTTCCTAAAATTCACAAACCCAATCATCCCGGCCGCCCCATTGTAGCTGGTTAGCAGGCCCCCACAGAACATATCACTGCCTACGTAGATCAACACCTTCAACCCATTACATGCAGTCTCCCATCCTTCATCAAAGACACCAACCACTTTCTCGAACGCCTGGAATCCTTACCCAATCTGTTACCCCCAGAAACCATCTTTGTAACCATTGATACCACTTCATAAATATTCCGTACGTCCAGGGCCTCGCTGGGATGGAGCACTTCCTTTCACGCCGATCACCTGCCACCCTACCTAAAACCTCTTTCCTCATTACCTTAGCCAGCTTCATCCTGACCCACAACTTCTTCACTTTCGAAGGCCAGACATACCAACAATTAAAGGGAACAGTCATGGGTACCAGGATGGCCCCCTCGTACGCCAACCTATTCATGGGTCGCTTAGAGGAAGCCTTCTTGGTTACCCAAGCCTGCCAACCCAAAGTTTGGTACAGATTTATTGATGACATCTTCATGATCTGGACTCACAGTGAAGAACTCCAGAATTTCCTCTCCAACCTCAACTCCTTTGGTTCCATCAGATTCACCTGGTCCTACTCCAAATCCCATGCCACTTTCCTTGACGTTGACCTCCACCTGTCCAATGGCCAGCTTCACACGTCCGTCCACATCAAACCCACCAACAAGCAACAGTACCTCCATTATGACAGTCGCCACCCATTCCATATCAAACGGTCCCTTCCCTACAGCCTAGGTCTTCGTGGCAAACGAATCTGCTCCAGTCCGGAATCCCTGAACCATTACACCAACAACCTGAAAACAGCTTTCGCATCCCGCAACTATCCTCCCGACCTGGTACAGAAGCAAATAACCAGAGCCACTTCCTCATCTCCTCAAACCCAGAACCTCCCACAGAAGAACCCCAAAAGTGCCCCACTTGTGACAGGATACTTTCCGGGACTGGATCAGACTCTGAATGTGGCTCTCCAGCAGGGATACGACTTCCTCAAATCCTGCCCTGAAATGAGATCCATCCTTCATGAAATCCTCCCCACTCCACCAAGAGTGTCTTTCCACCGTCCACCTAACCTTTGTAACCTCTTAGTTCATTCCTATGAAATCCCCAAACCACCTCCCCTACCCTCTGGCTCTCCTACCCTTGTAACCGCCCCCGGTGTAAAACCTGTCCCATGCACCCTCCCACCACCACCACCTACTCCAGTCCTGTAACCCGGAAGGTGTACACGATCAAAGGCAGAGCCACGTGTGAAAGCACCCATGTGATTTACCAACTGACCTGTCTACACTGTGAAGCTTTCTATGTGGGAATGACCAGCAACAAACTGTTCATTCGCATGAATGGACACAGGCAGACAGTGTTTGTTGGTAATGAGGATCACCCTGTGGCTAAACATGCGTTGGTGCACGGCCAGCACATCTTGGCACAGCGTTACACCATCCGGGTTATCTGGATGCTTCCCACTAACACCAACCTGTCAGAACTCCGGAGATGGGAACTTGCCCTTCAGTATATCCTCTCTTCTCGTTATCCGCCAGGCCTCAATCTCCGCTAATTTCAATTTGCCGCCGCTCATTCTTCACCTGTCTTTCAACAACTTCTTTGCCTCTGTACTTCCGCCTCGCGCGCGCGATTGTATACTTGTCCTTTTTTCCCCCTAAGGTAAGTCTTTCCGCTCCCGGGATTGGAATGACTCCTTACCCTCTCCCTTAAAACCCACATGCTTTCGTCTTTCCCTCTCCTTCCCTCTTTCCTGATGAGGCAACAGTTTGTTGCGAAAGCTTGAATTTCATGTGTATGTTTGTGTTTCTATCGACCTGCCAGCACTTTCGTTTGGTAAGTCACATCATCTTCGTTTTTAGATATATTTTTCCCACGTGGAATGTTTCTCTCTATTTTATATATAGTGTTACAAAAAGGTATGGCCAAACTTTCAGGAAACATTCCTCATACACAAATAAAGAAAAGATGTTATGTGGACATGTGTCCGGAAACGATTAATTTCCATGTTAGAGCTCATTTTAGTTTCGTCCACCTACGCTCAATGGAGCACGTTATCATGATTTCATACGGGATATTCTACCTGTCCTGCTAGAACATGTGCCTTTACAAGTACGACACAACATGGGGTTCATGCGCGATGGAGCTCCTGCACATTTCAGTCGGAGTGTTCGTACGCTTCTCAACAACAGATTCGGTGACCGATGGATTGGTAGAGGCGGACCAATTCCATGGCCTCCACGCTCTCCTGACCTCAACCCTCTTGACTTTCATTTATGGGGGCATTTGAAAGCTCTTGTCTACACAACCCCGGTACTAAATGTAGAGACTCTTCGTGCTCGTATTGTGGGCGGCTGTGATACAATACGCCATTCTCCAGGGCTGCATCAGCGCATCAGGGATTCCATGCGACGGAGGGTGGATGCATGTATCCTCGCCAACGGAGGACATTTTGAATATTTACTGTAACAAAGTGTTTGAAATCACGCTGGTACGTTCTATTGCTGTGTGTTTCCATTCCATGATTAATGTGATTTGAAGAGAAGAAATAAAGTGAGCTCTAACATGGAAAGTAAGCATTTCCAGACACATGTCCACATAACATATTGTCTTTCTTTGTGTGTGAGGAATGTTTCCTGAAAGTTTGGCCGTACCTTTTTGTAACACCCTGTGTGTGTGTATATATATGCAACACATTTCTACAGAAAAACCCCTTAAGGGAACAAAATTACACTAGGATGTATGAAATTATCACAAGTTTTTGATACACAGTTCCTTTGAAAGGCTAGCAACAACCTAGAACTTCTTATCTTCAACAAGAATGCTAAGACACTGAACACAAACAGCTCTGCACATGCATGTTCAGATCTCTTTGGGGTAGGCTTATTAAATGCTTTGGAGCCAGTCAGAAGAATTTTCTCTGATCATTCAAAACTGGTTAGAATCGTCCATTGGCCCCAACTCAAACAGCTTGCACCCAGTAACAAACCGTGGGAACTGGGAGAATGCCTGCGTCGAATGCACACTCGTGGTTGCAATGGTATCTCAAAAGAACTTAATATTTGAGTAATATCTTTTCTTATGCCTAGTTTATATGATGACACTGGGTTGCACACAACTGTGCTACCGGCCACTGCACGTGCATGCCACACGTTTGCACAACTCATTGGTGAAACCAAAGCACCTTCGGCTTGTTCTAGCTTTGGCAACACTAGTTGCGTGAGTTTTGAGGTTGGGGGTGTTCATAGATTGTAAACAAACTGAAATATGAAATGGAGGATAATGTTCACTTCTTGAATATCTATGCTTTGCATAGGTATTAGTGGGATTTCAGTGTTGTTGAATACAGAAACTAGCAGCAATATGTTTCTGAGCTGGAGACCGTCATATGCAATCAGGGCGTAGATGTTTTAACAATGTCTTGGGTGCAGGGCAAAATTGATTAAATTAGGAGCACATAGACAAACGATTTAGGAAATATCCAAGCAAGTCAAAATTTGGCTGTGGAACCGCACTAATCTAAAAGACTTAAATACGAGGATTTGGACCAAGCGAGGTGGTGCAGTGGCTAGCACACTGGACTCGCATTTGGGAGGACGATGGTTCAATCCCGCGTCCGGCCATCCTGATTGAGGTTTTCCGTGATTTCCCTAAATCGCTCCAGGCAAATGCCGGGATGGTTCCTTTGAAAGGGCACGGCTGACTTCCTTTCCCGCCCTTCCCTAATCCAATGAGACCGATGACCTCGCTGTCTGGTCTCGTCCCCTAAACAACCCAACCCAACCAGGGTTTGAGTTGGCGTGTTCTTTTTTAAGGAATAGAGTTGACAGGAGGAGAGGTTACACACTGGAAGCTGCATTATTCATGCAATATTCACCTATTTAAGTCACAGTCGTGCACCCCTTTCACAAATTGTAGTACATGTGTTTAAGCTATGAAATATTGGCATGGTACAGATCCATATTGAAGAGAATAGTTTGCAAACCATTCTCTTCTTAATGCGACCTGCTTTGAAAATCTGCATCTACACATATACTCTGCAAACCACCCTGAGGCGCATGGTAGAGGGTTTATTGCTGTTAATGTTAATAATTATTAGTGTTACTGAAAAAGTGTTATTACCAACTAAACATGAACAGTTCTGGTGACATTCTAAGATGATTAAAAAAACTTCTTGGGTCCTCCATTATAAATGCTTTCAGCAAGGTCGCTGAGCACCCAACCTGATAACTTTTCTTTATTCAGTCGCAATTCAAAACACGTTTCTTATCTTTTACTTATGCAACAATTCCATGCAAACAAGCATTAACTTCACCACAACTTGTGCACCTGCCAAAACTTTCATTTCAGACACAACTTAGTCACCCACAAAACAATAAAACTGAAGTGTATACTGGTGTCATCATGTCTACAGTCATATATGAAACCATTTGGGTGCAATTCATTCTATGCAGTGAATGGTGAAACACAATGTAGTTGTGTTTAGTTTTTGCCTTCATGTAGTTGGTTAATTTGGCCATTTTGGATATAGAGGAATGCCCGTGCTTGGTGCTAAGAGGGGAAACATTCCATGTGGGAAAAATATGTATATATATTTTCAAAACTACTGACCAAATTTACTTAATTAGTCAGCTTCAAGTCAGTGTGTGTGTGTGTGTGTGTGTGTGTGTGTGTGTGTGTGTGTGAACGGGAAAGCGCTGGTAGATAGACGCAATAAAAAACACACACAAATTTCAAGCTTTCGCAACCCAAGGTTGCTTCGTCAGGAAAGAGGGTAGGAGAGGGAAAGACGAAAGGATGTGGGTTTTAAGGGAGAGGGTAAGAAGTCATTCCAATCCCAGGAGCGGAAAGACATACCTTAGGGACAGGCATACACTCTCTCACGTGCGTGCCCCCCCCCCCCCCCACACACACACACACACACACACACACACACACACATTTGTGTGTGTGTTTGTGTGTTTTTTTATTGTGTCTATCTACCAGCGCTGTCTCGTGTGGTAAGTCACAGCATTTTTTAAAAATATATATATGTATTTCGTTGTCGTGGTCTTCAGTCCTGAGACTGGCTTGATGCAGCTCTCCATGCTACTCTATCCTGTGCAAGCTTCATCTCCCAGTACCTACTGCAACCTACATCCTTCTGAATCTGTTTAGTGTATTCATCTCTTGGTCTACCTCCACGATTTTTACCCTCCACACTGCCCTCCAATACTAAATTGGTGATCCCTTGATGCCTCAGAATATGCCATACCAACCGATCCCTTCTTCTGGTCAAGTTGTGCCACAAACTCCTCCTCAATTCTGTTCAGTACCTCCTCATTAGTTATGTGATCTACCCATCTAGTCTTCAGCATTCTTCTGTAGCACCAATTTTGTAAAGCTTCTATTTTCTTCTTGTCTAAACTATTTATCATCCACGTTTCACTTCCATACACGGCTGGCTACACTCCATACAAATACTTTCAGAAACGACTTCCTGACACTTAAATCTATACTGACGTCAACAAATTTCTCTTCCTTGGTAACACTTTCCTTGCAATTGCCAGTCTACATTTTACATCCTCTCTACTTCGACCATCATCAGTTATTTTGCTCCCCAAATAGCAAAACTCACTTTCTACTTTAAGCGTCTCATTTCCTAATCTAATTCCCTCAGTCATCGTCCGATTTACTTCGACTACATTCCATTATCCTTGTTTTGTTTCTGTTAATGTTCATCTTATATCCTCCTTTCAAGACACTGTCCATTCCGTTCAGCTGCTCTTCCAGGTCCTTTGCTGTTTTTGACAGAATTACAATGTCATTGGCAAACCTCAAAGTTTTTATTTCTTCTCCATGGATTTTAATTCCTGCTCCAAATTTTTCTTTTGTTTCCTTTACTGCTTTCTCAATATACAGATTGAATAACATCGGGGATAGGCTACAACCCTGTCTCACTCCCTTTCCAACCTCTGCTTCCCTTTTATACCCCTCGACTCTTATAACTGCCATCTGCTTTCTGTACAAATTGTAAATAGCCTTTCGCTCCCTGTATTTGACCTCTGCCGTCTTCGGAATTCGAAAGAGAGTATTCCAGTCGATATTGTCAAAAGCTTTCTCTAATTCTACAAATGCTAGAAACGTAGGTTTGCCTTTCCTTAATCTATTTTCTAAGATAAGTCGTAGGGTCAGTATTACCTCACGTATTCCAACATTTCTACAGAATCCAAACTTATCTTCCCCCGAGGTCCGCATCTACCAGTTTTTCCATTCGCCTGTAAAGAATTGGTGTTAGTATTTTGCAGCCGTGACTTATTAACCTGATAGTATGGTAATTTTCACATCTGTCAACACCTGCTTTCTTTGGGATTGGAATTATTATATTCTTCTTGAAATCTGAGGGTATTTCACCTGTCTCATACATCTTGCTCCGCAGATGGTAGATTTTTGTCATAGCTGGCTTTCCTAAGGCTATCAGTAGTTCTAATGGAATGTTGTCTACTCCCGGGGCCTTGTTTCGACTTAGGTCTTTCAGTGCTCTGTCAAACTCTTCATGCAGTATCATATCTCCTCTTTCATCTTCTTCTACATTCTCTTCCATTTCCATAATATTGCCCTCAAGTACATCATCCTTGTATAGACCCTCTATATACTCCTTCCATCTTTCTGCTTTATATTCTTTGCTTAGAACTGGTTTTCCATCTGAGCTCTTGATATTCATGCAAGTGGTTCTCCTTTCTCTAAATGTCTCTCTTAATTTCCCTGTAGGCAGTATCTATCTTACCCCTAGTGATATGCGCCTCTACATCCTTAAATTTGTCCTCAAGCCATCCCTGCTTAGCCATTTTGCACTTCATGTCGATCTCATTTTTGAGAAGTTTGTATTCCTTTTTTGCCTGCTTCATTTACTGCATTTATATATTTTCCCCTTTCATCAATTAAATTCAATATCTCTTCTGTTACGCAAGGATTTCTACTAGCCCTTGTCTTTTTACCTTCTTGATCCACTGCTACCTTCACTATTTCATCCGTCAAAGCTACCCATTCTTGTTCTACTGTATTTCTTTCCGCCGTTCTTGTCAATCGTTCCCTAATGCTCTTCCTGAAGCTCTCTACAACCTCTGGTTCTTTCAGTTTATCCAGGTCCCATCTCCTCAAATTCCCACCTTTTTGCAATTCCTTAAGTCAGAGTCCACATCTGCCCTTGGAAATGGTTTACAATTTAAAACCTGGTTCCTGAATCTCTGTCTTACCATTATATAATCTGAGACCTTCCATTATCTCCAGGCATCTTCCATATATATATATATATATATATATATATATATATATATATATATATATATATATAAAAACAAAGATGAGGTGACTTACCGAACAAAAACGCTGGCAGGTCGATAGACACACAAACAAACACAAACATACACACAAAATTCAAGCTTTCGCAACAAATTGTTGCCTCATCAGGAAAGAGGGAAGGAGAGGGGAAGACGAAAGGAAGTGGGTTTTAAAGGAGAGGGTAAGGAGTCATTCCAATCCCGGGAGCGGAAAGACTTACCTTAGGGGGAAAAAAGGACAGGTATACACTCGCACACACGCACATATCCATCCACACATACAGACACAAGCAGACATATTTAAAGACAAAGAGTTTGGGCAGAGATGTCAGTCGAGGCAGAAGTGTAGAGGCAAAGAAGTTGTTGAAAGACAGGTGAGGTATGAGTGGCGGCAACTTGAAATTAGCGGAGATTGAGGCCTGGCGGATGACGAGAAGAGAGGATGTACTGAAGGGCAAGTTCCCATCTCCGGAGTTCGGATAGGTTGGTGTTGGTGGGAAGTATCCAGATAACCCGGACGGTGTAACACTGTGCCAAGATGTGCTGGCCGTGCACCAAGGCATGTTTAGCCACAGGGTGATCCTCATTACCAACAAACACTGTCTGCCTGTGTCCATTCATGCGAATGGACAGTTTGTTGCTGGTCATTCCCACATAGAATGCGTCACAGTGTAGGCAGGTCAGTTGGTAAATCACGTGGGTGCTTTCACACGTGGCTCTGCCTTTGATCGTGTACACCTTCCGGGTTACAGGACTGGAGTAGGTGGTGGTGGGAGGGTGCATGGGACAGGTTTTGCATCGGGGGCGGTTACAAGGATAGGAGCCAGAGGGTAGGGAAGGTGGTTTGGGGATTTCATAGGGATGAACTAACAGGTTACGAAGGTTAGGTGGACGGCGGAATGACACTCTTGGCGGAGTGGGGAGGATTTCATGAAGGATGGATCTCATTTCAGGGCAGGATTTGAGGAAGTCGTATCCCTACTGGAGAGCCACATTCAGAGTCTGGTCCAGTCCCGGAAAGTATCCTGTCACAAGTGGGGCACTTTTGTGGTTCTTCTGTGGGGGATTCTGGGTTTGAGGGGACGAGGAAGTGGCTCTGGTTATTTGCTTCTGTACCAGGTTGGGAGGGTAGTTGCGGGATGCGAAAGCTGTTTTCAGGTTGTTGGTGTAATGATTCAGGGATTCCGGACTGGAGCAGATTCGTTTGCCACGAAGACCTAGGCTGTAGGGAAGGGACCGTTTGATGTGGAATGGGTGGCAGCTGTCATAATGGAGGTACTGTTGCTTGTTGGTGGGTTTGATGTGGACGGACGTGTGAAGTTGGCCATTGGACAGGTGGAGGTCAACGTCAAGGAAAGTGGCATGGGATTTGGAGTAGGACCAGGTGAAACTGATGGAACCAAAGGAGTTGAGGTTGGAGAGGAAATTCTGGAGTTCTTCTTCACTGTGAGTCCAGATCATGAAGATGTCATCAATAAATCTGTACCAAACTTTGGGTTGGCAGACTTGGGTAACCAAGAAGGCTTCCTCTAAGCGACCCATGAATAGGTTGGCGTACGAGGGGGCCATCCTGGTACCCATGGCTGTTCCCTTTAATTGTTGGTATGTCTGGCCTTCAAAAGTGAAGAAGTTGTGGGTCAGGATGAAGCTGGCTAAGGTGATGAGGAAAGAGGTTTTAGGTAGGGTGCTCGGCGTGAAAGGAAATGCTCCATCGCAGCGAGGCCCTGGACATGCGGAATATTTGTGTATAAGGACGTGGCATCAATGGTTACAAGGATGGTTTCCGGGGGTAACAGATTGGGTAAGGATTCCAGGCGTTCAAGGAAGTGGTTGGTGTCCTTGATGAAGGATGGGAGACTGCATGTAATGGGTTGAAGGTGTTGATCTACGTAGGCAGAGATACGTTCTGTGGGGGCTTGGTAACCAGCTACAATGGGGCGGCCGGGATGATTGGGTTTGTGGATTTTAGGAAGAAGGTAGAAGGTAGGGGTGCGGGGTGTCGGTGGGGTCAGGAGGTTGATGGAGTCAGGTGAAAGGTTTTGCAGGGGGCCTAAGGTTCTGAGGATTCCTTGAAGCTCCGCCTGGACATCGGGAATGGGGTTACCTTGGCAAACTTTGTATGTGGTGTTGTCTGAAGGCTGACGCAGTCCCTCAGCCACATACTCCCGACGATCAAGTACCACGGTCGTGGAACCCTTGTCCGCCGGAAGAATGACGATGGATCGGTCAGCCTTCAGATCACGGATAGCCTGGGCTTCAGCAGTGGTGATGTTGGGTGTAGGATTAAGGTTTTTTAAGAAGGATTGAGATGCAAGGCTGGAAGTCAGAAATTCCTGGAAGGTTTGGAGAGGGTGATTTTGAGGAAGAGGAGGTGGGTCCCGCTGTGACGGAGGACGGAACTGTTCCAGGCAGGGTTCAATTTGGATGGTGTCTTGAGGAGTCGGATCATCACCTGACACCCTACCTAAAACCTCTTTCCTCATCACCTTAGCCAGCTTCATCCTGACCCACAACTTCTTCACTTTTGAAGGCCAGACATACCAACAATTAAAGGGAACAGCCATGGGTACCAGGATGGCCCCCTCGTACGCCAACCTATTCATGGGTCGCTTAGAGGAAGCCTTCTTGGTTACCCAAGTCTGCCAACCCAAAGTTTGGTACAGATTTATTGATGACATCTTCATGATCTGGACTCACAGTGAAGAAGAACTCCAGAATTTCCTCTCCAACCTCAACTCCTTTGGTTCCATCAGTTTCACCTGGTCCTACTCCAAATCCCATGCCACTTTCCTTGACGTTGACCTCCACCTGTCCAATGGCCAACTTCACACGTCCGTCCACATCAAACCCACCAACAAGCAACAGTACCTCCATTATGACAGCTGCCACCCATTCCACATCAAACGGTCCCTTCCCTACAGCCTAGGTCTTCGTGGCAAACGAATCTGCTCCAGTCCGGAATCCCTGAATCATTACACCAACAACCTGAAAACAGCTTTCGCATCCCGCAACTACCCTCCCAACCTGGTACAGAAGCAAATAACCAGAGCCACTTCCTCGTCCCCTCAAACCCAGAATCCCCCACAGAAGAACCACAAAAGTGCCCCACTTGTGACAGGATACTTTCCGGGACTGGACCAGACTCTGAATGTGGCTCTCCAGCAGGGATACGACTTCCTCAAATCCTGCCCTGAAATGAGATCCATCCTTCATGAAATCCTCCCCACTCCGCCAAGAGTGTCATTCCGCCGTCCACCTAACCTTCGTAACCTGTTAGTTCATCCCTATGAAATCCCCAAACCACCTTCCCTACCCTCTGGCTCCTATCCTTGTAACCGCCCCCGATGCAAAACCTGTCCCATGCACCCTCCCACCACCACCTACTCCAGTCCTGTAACCCGGAAGGTGTACACGATCAAAGGCAGAGCCACGTGTGAAAGCACCCACGTGATTTACCAACTGACCTGCCTACACTGTGACGCATTCTATGTGGGAATGACCAGCAACAAACTGTCCATTCGCATGAATGGACACAGGCAGACAGTGTTTGTTGGTAATGAGGATCACCCTGTGGCTAAACATGCCTTGGTGCACGGCCAGCACATCTTGGCACAGTGTTACACCGTCCGGGTTATCTGGATACTTCCCACCAACACCAACCTATCCGAACTCCGGAGATGGGAACTTGCCCTTCGGTACATCCTCTCTTCTCGTCATCCGCCAGGCCTCAATCTCCGCTAATTTCAAGTTGCCGCCACTCATACCTCACCTGTCTTTCAACAACTTCTTTGCCTCTACACTTCTGCCTCGACTGACATCTCTGCCCAAACTCTTTGTCTTTAAATATGTCTGCTTGTGTCTGTATGTGTGGAGGGATATGTGCGTGTGTGCGAGTGTATACCTGTCCTTTTTTCCCCCTAAGGTAAGTCTTTCCGCTCCCGGGATTGGAATGACTCCTTACCCTCTCCTTTAAAACCCACTTCCTTTCGTCTTCCCCTCTCCTTCCCTCTTTCCTGATGAGGCAACAATTTGTTGCGAAAGCTTGAATTTTGTGTGTATGTTTGTGTTTGTTTGTGTGTCTATCGACCTGCCAGCGTTTTTGTTCGGTAAGTCACCTCATCTTTGTTTTTATATATAATTTTTCCCACGTGGAATGTTTCCTTCCATTATATATATATATATATATATATATATATATATATGTGTGTGTGTGTGTGTGTGTGTGTGTGTGTGTGTCATTAAGCAATTTTACAGTGTATTAAAAGGAACAGGACATCAGAGACTACTCCAGCAGCATCGGAATTTCATAAACCATACTAAAATGCTTCATTCCGCTCTGATTGCACATTTCTATGTCCTGATATTCAGCTGTTCTATGAGATTTTCGTGATACCAATTTTCTTGGAGGTCCAGTACTGTATTCTCATGTTTGGTTCTTTATTATGATATAATGTCATTCGTCCCAGAAAATGAAAATTTGCACTTGAAATTAAACAAAGCTGAAAGTAGTGCGGAATGAAACACTTTGTTTCAAATAAACTAACTGCCTCAGTGCAACAATTAATAGAAGCAAATTTCTCTACAAAACTGACAGAAATAGCTCCGTTAAGACATTAATGGTTGATTGCTAATAACGTGGAAATAATATGTTGTTGTGGTCTTCAGTCCTGAGACTGGTTTGATGCAGCTCTCCATGCTACCCTATCTCTTGCAAGTTTCTTCATCTCCCAGTACTTACTGCAACCTACATCCTTCTGAATCTGCTTAGTGTATTCATCTCTTGGTCTCCCTCTTTGATTTTTACCCTCCACGCTGCCCTCCAATGCTAAATTTGTGATCCCTTGATGCCTCATAATATGTCCTACTAACCAGTCCCTTCGTTTTGTCAAGTTGTGCCACATACTCCTGTTCTCCCCAATTCTATTCAATACTTCATCATTAGTTATGTGATCTACCCATCTAATCTTCAGCATTCTTCTGTACCACCACATTTCGAAAGCTTCTATTCTCTTCTTGTCCAAACTATTTATTGTCCACTATTCACTTCCATGCATGGCTACACTCCATCCAAATACTTTTAGAAACTACTTCCTGACACTAAAATCTATACTCGATGTTAACAAATTTCTCTTCTTCAGAAACGCTTTCCTTGCCATTGCCGGTCTACATTTTATATCTTCTCTACTTCGACCATCATCAGTTATTTTGCTCCCCAAATAACAAAACTCCTTTACTACTTTAAGTGCCTCATTTCCTAATCTAATTACCTCAGCATCACCCGACTTAATTCGACTACATTCCATTATCCTCGTTTTGCTTTTGTAGATGTTCATCTTATATCCTCCTTTCAAGACATTGTCCATTCCATTCAACTGCTCTTCCAAGTCCTTTGCTGTCTCTGATAGAATTACAATGTCATCTGCAAACCTCATAGTTTTTATTTCTTCTCCCTGGATTTTTCTTTTGTTTCCTTTACTGCTTGCTCAATATACAGATTGAATAACATCGGGGAGAGGCTACAACCCTGTCTCACTCCCTTCCCAACCACAGCTTCCCTTTCATGCCTCTCGACTCTTATAACTGCCATCTGGTTTCTGTACAAATTGTAAATAGCCTTTCGCTCCCTGTATTTTACCCCTGCCACCTTTAGAATTTGAAAGAGAGTATTCCAGTCAACATTGTCAAAAGCTTTCTCTAAGTCTACAAATGCTAGAAACGTAGGTTTGCCTTCTTTCTTCTAAGATAAGTCGTAAGGTCAGTATTGCGTCACGTGTTCCAATATTTCTACAGAATCCGAACTAATCTCCCTCGAGGTCGGCTTCTACCAGTTTTTCCATTTGTCTGTAAAGAATTCGCGTTAGTATTTTGCAGCTGTGACTTATTAAACTGATAGTTCGGTAATTTTCACATCTGTCAACACCTGCTTTCTTTGGGATTGGAATTATTATATTCTTCTTGAAGTCTGAGGGTATTTCGCCTGTCTCATACATCTTGCTCACCAGATGGTAGTGTTTTGTCAGGACTGCCTCTCCCAAGGCTGTCAGTAGTTCTAATTGAATGATGTCTACTCCCAGGGCCTTGTTTCGACTTAGGTCTTTCAGTGCTCTGTCAAACTCTTCACGCAGTATCGTACCTCCCATTTCATCTTCATCTACCACCTCTTCTATTTCCGTAATATTGTCCTCAAGAACATCGCCCCTGTATAGACCCTCTATATACTCCCTCCACCTTTCTGCTTTCCCTTCTTTGCTTAGAACTAGTTTTCCATCTGAGCTCTTGATATTCATGCAAGTGGTTCTCTTTTCTCCAAAGGTCTCGTTAATTTTCCAGTAGGCGTATGTATCTTACCCCTAGTGAGATAAGCCTCTACATCCTTACATTTATCCTCTAGCCATCCCTGCTTAGCTATTTTGCACTTCCTGTCAATCTCATTTTTGAGACGTTTGTATTCCTTTTTTACTGCTTCACTTACTGCATTTTTGTAGTTTCACAATGAAAAATTGTGCATCTTCATTATTGGGGATCTTTACTTAATGAAATATATTTGAAAGAATAGAACAGACTTCTGTTTAAAAAATGAATAAATAAATCTGCCTCGAGGGGCTCTGTGCACTAACTGGGTGAAGGCTATAGGTGAGAAAACAATCATTATTGAACAGCTCTGGGGCATTTGCTGTAGCCCAGTTGTGTTGGCCTTGTTCTGAGCAGCATGAGGTTCTTGGCCCAAATGGAATTTGCTAATTTACTAAAAAAAAAAATACCCTGAGGATCTGGTGGACCTCCTGTGAGTTCTCACGTTCAATGTCTTAGACATATCCTTGGGGCTTGTTCATCAGACAATTTTCCTTTGAACCTTTCCTATATTAGGATAGATTAGATGTACTTTTCATTCTGATTGACGTGTAGTTAGAAAGAACACAACAAATATTTGCAAAGAAAAGCAGATACGCTAATTTATGTTCTACAGATCCCGAGTCAGATGGTCCTTGTGGATGTGGAATGGGTCTAAGAGTCTTATATATATTTCCATTTAAAAGGTTATTTATCACACAACATGTAAAAATTTAGCTACTAAAGTTTTTATTTATTTATTTATTAACATCAATATTGTTCTCTTCGGCAATTATACACCAGACTTGGTAGCAGAGCTGAAATCCTTCAGCTGGTAAGATCTTTAACATGTCGGCCACATTCTTTTGAATTTTCTCAAGAGTCTCAAAATAATGTCCTTTTAAAACCTTGTTCAATGTTGGGAAAAGAAAAAAGTCTCAAGGACTCTGATCAGGTGAATAGGGGGGCTGTGAAACAAGAGGAATGCGTTTTGAGGTCAAAAATTCCGTGATGGAAGTGGGGCATTGTCATGATGCAGCACCCACTTATCTGCAATGTCTGAACTCACTTGATTTGCCCTTTTCCGTAGCCTTTCAAGGACGTATTTGTAAAACACTTAGTTGACAGTTTGTCGTGAAGGAACAAACTCTTTAAGCACAATATCCACACCATCAAAAATCCAGATCAGCATTGTTTGGATCTGTGATTTGCTCATTTCGAACTTCAATGTGTTCTTGGGCTTGCAAAAAGATTATTTGTGCCAGCGAAAAACTTACGTTCTTGGTAAGGAATGTTCCCCTTCCCAATGGACCTGTATCAGTTTTTCAAAGGTGACATCCACAGATTCCCCAAGTTTAACACAAAATGTCATTGCCTAACGTTGCTCTAAATTCTGCCATTCCATTTTCGTAACATACAACAGAAAAACAGTTTCACTGATGATGCCCTCAAAAATCACGCGATTGCTGTATGGAGCTGAACCTTGACTGAGCACCTGGACAGGAAGAACATACCAGCCAACATAAGTAGAACAACTTAATTCACCATACATTAGAGTGAGTGAAGCGAAGAATATTGGTGTGAGTTATTCGCTACATAAACGTTGTGGGGATGATTAGAGAACCAGAGGAGATAAAAATTTCTGTGCTGACATCATCAATTCAATTGCTGTGATAACTGGCAATGAGGAAGACATTAGTATGTCAATGCATGGTTGCTTAGAAGGAGGGTAGGATTGAACCAAATTTGGAGAGAAACCAATAGGGTGCCCGTTCTGAAGATTCTATAAATCACCATGTTTAACCAGAAGATACAGATTTTGGATAAATAGTTCCTATAACACAAACAGTATACCATTAAAGAATTATAGCAAAAAGACATTGTGAATTTTATATCAAAATGGTTAATGGGAATACTTTCATTGTGTAATAACATAGTTTTCAATAATATCATCAGTGCGGCATAAATACTATTAAAGTCAATTGGCAACAAGAAGGATGTTCATTGTGGAAAATTTAACTTTGTATTAAAAGATAATGTTTTTCTGTAATAACAGCAAAAATAATTGGTTAGTTGTGTATGTACCATATTAATCATTTTTATTTAATCTTAAGTTATTGGATCAAATCATGTGTTAAGCCCAACACTCTTTATTTAAATTTGAAGAACACAGTTGCAGATTTGTTTCACTTTTTCATGTTTCTAGAAATAGCTTTAAACACAGCAACATACACTTAGGTGGGAAAAGTCGTAGGCTAGTGATATGCACATATGCAGATGGTGTTAGTGTTGCATTCACAGGGTATAAAAGTACAGTACATTGGCAGAGCTGTAATTTGCAGGACAGATGACTGCAGCAGTTTGGTCCCTTAGGAATTCACACATTTGTAATTTGTACCAAGTGATTCATATGAGAAGGTGTTCAACATGATTATCACTGCACAATGGGAACTAACAGACTTTGAGCACAGAATGGTAATTTCAGCTAGGTGCGTGGAAAATTTCATTGCAGAAATAGTGAGAAAATTCAACATTCCGAGATCCACAGTGTTAAGAGTATGCTGAGAATACCAAATTTCAGGCAGGCAGTGGCCAGTGGCCTTCACTTAATGACCAAGGCAGCAGCACTTGCGTAGAGTTGCCAGTGCTAACAGACAAGCAACAGTGCATGCAATAACCATGGAAATCAATGTGGGGCGTACGATGAATGTATCCATTAGGACAGTGCAGTGAAATTTGGCGTTAATGGGCTATGGCAGCAGGTGACAGTATAGCATATGTTGCGGTGTTTAAAGCTCATTTCTAGAAACATGAAAAAGTGAACGAAATCTGCAGCTGTGTTCTTCAAATTTAAATAAAGAGTGTTGGACTTAACACATGCTTTGATCCAATAACTTAAGATTAAATAAAAATGATTAATATGATACATATACAACTAACTAATTATTTTTTGCTGTTATTATAGAAAAACATTATCTTTTAATACAAAGTTAAATTTTCCACAATGAACATCCTTCTTGTTGCCAATTGACTTTAATAGTATGTCTTTGCTAACAGCACGACATCACCTGCAGCACCTCTCTTGGGCTCATGACCTTATTGGTTGGACCTTAGATGACTGGAAAAGTGTGGCCTGGTCAGAAGGGTCCCAATTTCAGTTGGTAAGAGCTGATGGTAGGGTTAGAGTGTGGCATAGACCCCACAAAGCCAAGTTTTCAACAAGGCACTGTGCATGCTAGTTGTGGCTCCATAGTTATGTAGGCCGTGTGTACTGAGTCCTCAGCCATTCGTGGACTTTATGTTCCCAAACAACGTCACCAGGCCACAGTTGTTCGTGATTGGTTTGAAGAGTATTCTGGACAATTCGAGTGAATGATTTGGCCACCCAGATTGCCCGACATGAACCCCACTGAACATTTATGGAACGTAATCAAGAGGTCAGTTCATGCATAAAATCCTGCACTGACAACATTTTTGCAATTATGGATGGCCAGAGAGGCAGCATGGCTCAATATTTCTGCAGGGGGACTTTCAGCAAGTTGTTGAGTTGCTACATTGTACTGGGCAAATGGAGGTCCGACACAATCCCATGACCTTTGTTACCCCAGTGTATTTCACAATTTGTAAAAATTTTCCTGGGTCAAGAGTAATCAGTTTCTTGTTTCTCCTGTAAAATTTTGTTTTTTCGACATAGTAAAACTTTAAATGATGCTCCTCAGATGTTTTGAAGAGTTGTCAAAACTTCTCTAGTGAGAGGACCCACAGGTCCTGATAGTAGTGCTTGTGAGGTGCAACAAAATTATTATTATTATTATTATTTTAAAACAAGACATACTAAATTGGTCAGAGCAAGATTTTTATTGACTTTTCCCCTCCACTTTAGTTTTGGACTGTCTTTCTCCAACATATATTCACTTAGCCCAAACTACATGTATTGTGATACTGCTTAATGTTGTCAGTGATGTAATTTCACAACTTCCCTGGGCCAGGAAACCAAACTTCATTGTAAGAGCTGCATCACATAGCTCCGATGTTGGATTGTTGCCAACACAGAAATTGTAAAGTTACTGTTGCTTTCTGAAGTAGTGCCAGTAATTTGTGTATTATATATGTTTGTATGGTCTGATGTTGTATGTAAGTTGTTGAAACTTAGAATGTAGCAAAGGTGTATTAAAGATACATTTAACTTGCTGTGGTAGTTAATTTCATCATGTATTTGTAAGCTACTGTGTAGGGTAGGTACAAGTTCAGTAGTGGTTATTGAAGAAAGATACCCCACTTAATTTCAGAAAACTGCATGAACTAGTTTGTACATACCCAAATCAAGCACTTTCACTTCCCACCATCTCAGCATTACCAACATCTAATTCTTCACGGTCTCTAGACAATCCAAAGTACTGCTCAGTCAGTACCACAAAGGAAGTCATCTTCAGTCCCATCACGACTATTGGAAATTCCAGTTTCTTCTTCTTTCTTTCTCCCCCCCCCCCCCCCCCCTTCCGATATTGACCGCCAAGCAGCGAACTTCAGTGGTATACACACTGCAAATAGTCTCCTACCATGAGTTGTTTTGTTCAGCATGTGCAGCGTGGTTATAATTATTAAAGTGCAGCTACTTACACACGTCCAGTATGGGCTGGAATTAATGTGAAACCAGTTTCCACGGGGGTGGGGGGGGGGGGGGGTTGTATTTTTTGCCACAAGTGTAAATGTGGTGCTGTGAATGGAAGAAAGTCAAATAGAAATGTTCCCATGTATAATCTATTAGGAACGGGATGTGGGAAAAAAAGTCAAACAAGTGAGAAAGGCATAGTGTTGATTTCATTATTAAATGCTTCTTACACAGTTTGTTCAAAATCAGCGCCGGAGATGTCGATGAGATGCATCTGTAAAATGATGTGATCAAAAGTTTCTCATAACAGTTCCAGTGGAATAGGAGCAACATGTTTCCTTCAGATCAGGTGGAGACTGAAAGTGTCCCTGGTAAACACATTCTTTTAGATATCCCCACAGCCAAAGACACATGGATTGAGATCAGGTGATCTTGAAGGCCCTGCATCTGGGAAACCTCTGGAGGCAACACATTTGTGAAAGGTTGCATGAACACTTTTGCAGTCAGCCAGTTTGAATGCAATGTTCTATTTAAATTGCCATATATAAAAAATAACACTTATCCAGTCTGTCATAATTCTTTACTTTAAACAATGGAAAATCCAGGATTATGAAAAGGATAGATTGCTACTCACCATGTAGCAGAGTTGCTGATAGGCACAACAGAAAGACTGTTAAACAAGTAAGCTTTCAGCCAGAAAGGACTTTATCAGAATTACACACACACACACTATTTGTCTGTCTATTATTGACAAATGCTATAATTGTTGACGAAAGCTATAATTGTGGGATTCTTTTTGTTGCGCCTATGTGCAACTTGATATTGTTTCAGTATAATTAACATAACACTACACTCAATTTAAAGAAAGCCCAATAATATACATAAATCTATACAAATTTCTTCTGAGAACAAGAAAAATTAAATTTTTAATATTATTTACAGATATAGTAATTATTATAATTGTGCATTATTTTCTGCCCGATGTATGCCATTCTGTATCGCCTGAAAGTGAAATATGCAATTTAGAGATCCCACTTTTGGCATATGCTGTGCTTCAGGCACATTGTGAAATGGATGTGGTAGCAGCTGTAGTATGTCTGGTGTGACCATATCACACTGTTGTCACTTTCAGTCAATGTACCAGCAAGAACATCATTGTCGCTTTCTGAACTGCTGCTACTTTCACTAAAATATTATCATTAACATTTTCCAATAACTCAAGAATTTTTTTGTCGGGGCACATTTTTATATAAAAAAAATTTGGAAACTGCGAACATTAAAAAATAGCACAGAAATAGTATTAAATAACAAAATGTAAAAAACTATTACGAAGCACAGCACAGTGTCAGCGAATGAACAACACAGTAGCAGAGTTATCAGTCATCGGTATTTCACTGCAGCAACAGTCAAAAGTCTATAACTATTTACCTATGCATAAATCGAAGTGTTAAGCATCAATATTGAGCATGCCAACTACATCTAGAGGCAAATTTTATAAGCTGAGTGATAGTTAACATTGTACCAATGAATCAGCACTCTAACAGTAGGGGCTAGTTAGTTACCTTGACGTTCAGTGTGTTAAACACATCTTTCACTGTGCGAGCAATGTGAGGTGATGCCCCACCATGCATGAAAACCGAACTTTCCAAACAGTTGCATCTTTCCAAAGCAGGAATTACATGCTCTACAAGGAGGTCTTGATAACATATAGACTTCACAGTGCACCTAAGAGGTCCTCTGGGTTAATTGTCTTCAAAGAAAAAGGTGTTCATTAATTCACACCCTATAATCACATACAACGAATGCAATGGCTCTTCGTCCACAACAGTGTGTATTCACTGAACCCTGCAGTGTATCTTGCTCACATGTCACCAACTTAGGTCCGTGGGTGAAACTGAAAAGCAAATTCAGAGTGCTGCTGCAGATCATAAGGTTTCAGTTGCTGCACCATCTGGATCTTGTATAGGTACCAGTGTAAAGTAGGCCATAAAACTTTCTGTACTTATGCAATGGACAATTCTGATGACATTGCACAAGCACTGTTCGAGAGATGTGCTGCTTGGTCAGTTTCAGCAACAGCAATAGCAGCCTCATCAATAACTACACCTTCCTCATCCAGGTGCTACACCAAGTTCGTGTGTTTTTGAATTTCATTATCATCTTTAAACCATTTAATGACATAGGGCCTCTACTTAGATCTTTCAGTAGGCTCTACTCACTCAGTACAGCACTATAACAACTATTTTTCACAGAAAACTGTTTCACCAACAGCACAGAGTCTCTCTTCTCAATATGTATACCATTCTCTCACATTATGGCTTGTGAAATGACACTGTGGATGCCACACTGCTGTACAGTGTATAGCACCAGATATGCATCTGGTGGCCACAAGTGAAACCAACATTGTTCTTGGTTGTTGTTTTATTCCCCCCCCCTCTTCCCCATAAATTGGTTCTACGTTAGCATATCTACCATATTTCACTGCCATGTGATAATTATAGCTGACACTGGACCTCTGTGAGTAGCTGCACATTAATCATAACCATCCAGTAGTTTCTGTGGAATTCAAACTAGGTGTGAATGGTTGGTTGATAACGCTTCCAGTGGGTACAACATACTTTTGTACTGGCAGGAATAATCACTAGGTCACTATTTCCTTCCTTCACTTTTTATTTCTATTGATTGCCAGCTTGTCCACCATCCTTCGTTGGCTATGCCTTTGCCACTCTTGGCTGACCCATGGACACATCCTCCGACATGAGGACCCATGTGATGTCCGCCTGACAGTGGCCCACATCCTACTAGACTGCCCAAATTTGGCTGCTTTGCAGCAATATCTTAACCTGCAAGGCAAGCTACCTCTGGTGCTAGTGGACTATGCCAACGTGACTTACCAGTTTTTACATTTCACCCTCGAGTGTGGTTTCTACTCACCTCTGTGAGGTTGGACACTTTGGCCACATTGACTGCCTGAGAGATTGGAGAGGCACCAGGGGACCCATGGCAGGCCTTGCTCAGCAGTCTGGTGGGGCCACTACCCATCCCACCTTTTTATTCTCTTCTTCTTTTATGTTTGTCATTTGTAATGTTGTATCTTTCCTAAAATTTTATCGTCTCTGCTGCTCGTTTTCTTGGGGTAACGAACGGTGAGGTGATGCTGGTGGGGCGCATCTCCCATGTACCCTGCTGCGGGGGACCTCCAGCTGCATTGTGGACAGGGACACTCACCCATCTTTCCCCCCCTCTCACTCCCCTCCTATTTTTCCTTGATTTTATTGCTGTCTAATTGTATCTTGCATATAATCATTCTTCCCAGGAATTGCCTTTTGTATCCTCCTTCCGAGGATGAAGAGATTGATCACCTCACACTTTGGTTAATTGTTGGAATTAAAGGTACCAACCACAAAAACTAACAGAAGCATTGATTTTAAATGAAGAAGAGACCCTGACCACTTACCTTACGTTGCTGAAATCCAGTCTAGGACCAGTTCCCGTTATCCACCCACCATTACTGTAATTTTTATTTATGCATACGTGAATACCAGCTGGGAAGCTTTCTCCCTTGGCGACGGTTTTCTGATTAAAAACCGCTAACGGTTGCAATTTTTGTCCCGTTCAAAATAGGATCACCTAATGCTGATGAGGTATCAAACTGTTTTCATAAGCTTGAGACAGTTAATGTGCCATTGTAGTTCTGCAACATGCAGAAAAAAAAATTTCATAGCTTAAATTGCCGAACCCACCCATGTATAACTTCAAATTCCATTGGCAAAATGCTGCTTTATGTACTATTTTGCAACCTTCAGTTTGAGTCGTATCAGTTGTAACAGCATATTCACATTTCTTGTTTTGAACTGCAAAATCGAGCAAGTCTCTTCCCAGGTCAGGATATTTGCACTTTTCCCATCAAATTGAACACTTGACTTTTTGAAAAGAGTTTCTCTTCAGTTGCACACCACCAATAATAATTATCCGCAAACCCACCGTCCCTACACTCTTGTCCTCTGACCTGTCACTCCGTCCCAATTCACAGTTCTCCATCACTCGTGTGCTCTCTTAGCTCATCAAAGGATTTCTTCTGAAAGTTGGCATAGTTGCCATTCTCTTTTATGTGTGCCTGTCAACAACTCAACACTTCTGCTGTTTGGTGAACTGTGTCCTTTACCCAGTTTATATAAAGCATGTTATCTATTTACCCACAAGGGACACTGCACCTCACCAGCTCTGATATCTGTGTGCCACATTTCAAGCCAGTGCACCTGCCACCCCTCCCTCCTGCATTCCCAACCCTCACACTTGATGCCTTCCTCCTCCTGCCTCTTACCCCATCTACCCACATCATCAGACACAACCCCCATCCTGCAATCCCAGCAATCTCTCTCCATCCAGTACAGTGTAGGTGCATGTGGGGAGGGGGAGGGGTGCACTCGTGTGCTCTCTTAGCTCATCAAAGGATTTCTTCTGAAAGTTGGCATAGTTGCCATTCTCTTTTATGTGTGCCTGTCAACAACTCAACACTTCTGCTGTTTGGTGAACTGTGTCCTTTACCCAGTTTATATAAAGCATGTTATCTATTTACCCACAAGGGACACTGCACCTCACCAGCTCTGATATCTGTGTGCCACATTTCAAGCCAGTGCACCTGCCACCCCTCCCTCCTGCATTCCCAACCCTCACACTTGATGCCTTCCTCCTCCTGCCTCTTACCCCATCTACCCACATCATCAGACACAACCCCCATCCTGCAATCCCAGCAATCTCTCTCCATCCAGTACAGTGTAGGTGCATGTGGGGAGGGGGAGGGGTGCACTCGTGTGCTCTCTTAGCTCATCAAAGGATTTCTTCTGGAAGTTGGCATAATTGCCATTCTCTTTTGTGTGCTGTCAACAACTCAACACTTCTGCTGTTTGGTGAACCACCTCCTTTACTCAGTTTAAATAAAGCATGTTATCCATTTATCCACAAGGGACACTAATTAATTAATAATAAATGAAGCTAACAGTTACCACTAACTATAACAGATCATAGAAGTGCATTGAAGTTATTACTGATTTTGTTCTCATTTGAGACAAATGACATGTAGTAGTTTATCAAACAGTGTTTATTGTATGTGTATTTGTGTTCTTGCTATAGTGTTACAACATTCTTTTTCCTCCTCGTCAAGTTGATTTTGTTATTCAGATAACAGGCAATCACCTGAAAGTTTATCACTCTCTTGCAATATATGGTTAGCTTTAAGAAATGGTCGTCACTTGGAATTCTGCATCTTGGTTGGTTAACACTAGCAGTACTCTTCTGAATCCAATCTATATAAATAAAAAAAACAGTTGCTGCATGTATGAAAGATCATCACTTGAGGATGGCTTGACAGATTTGGCTTTTTGTGTGTGTTCTTAAATGTCAGGACAATGTTTTAATGAAAGACAATTTTTGGAAAATCCACCAGAAGAGTCTGAAATTTCGATGGTATTTTAGTATGAAAATCTCAGTGAAAGAAATGTGATGTTCAGTTGGACAGTTCTGCTGTCACATATTTTCATAACAACAAAATTCTGCACTGACTTGATATTGTGTGAACAAGAATACCATTGAAAGTAATATTGCAATGTGTTATTGGTGGTGATCATATCTTTGGTATGTGGCAAAGATTGAATTGAGATCAGTTCATGATAATTTGGTGTTGTGCAAACATTTAATTGATTTCAGTTCCTGGTTTGTTTCTTTGGAAAAAATGCCACCAGTGGTGCATCAAAATATCAAGTGCCGTATGTGAATGATCGAATCAGTGAGACTGATGAAGAGTGTAGACAGCATTTGGGGGCAAACCGAATAGGAATTTCTCAAGCACAATCAATTATGACGTATACAATAGAGTTTGTTAGAGCTGACGCACAAAATAATTTGGAACATTGTTGCACAGTAATCTGAGCCTATTTGGAGATCCAGTGATTCTGCTGGCCTAAGGTTTTCGCCAAACACTGTCAGTCATTCCAAGATCAACAGCTGTTGATGAAATAAACGCTTGCTTGAAGTGATTGACTTTGTAGATATATGTAAAAACTCTTCAAGGTAACAACAAATACGCAAGTAGCATAAGTGTTTTCCAAGCAGTTATTAGACATTGGCTGTGGAAAAATTCCGGTTGATGTTTCCATTGGCCACATTTTGTTTCCACAACATTGAAAGAAGAATGTTCCTGAATAGTGCTACAAAATCCCTGTTTGGTTGAGTGAATGAGCCATTTTGGCAGCAAAAAATAAGGACGTAGACTATTTGATCGTAAAAATTCAGAGCTAAATTGGTGGCCATTGCATTCATTCAGTTCAATCCATCCCAGATGAAATCATCAGTTACCCTATTGAATTTGCCAGGAATGCCACCACACACAATAATTTGCAGCTTATGGTCAGCTTAGTAATAGTAGCGTTATGCAGTCTGAACCAACTGCAATTATACAATGGAACAAGACTTTCTGTTAAGCGGAGGAGGAGGAGGATATTGGTGTTTAACGTCCCGTCGACAACGAGGTCATTAGAGACGGAGCACAAGCTTGGATTAGGGAAGGATGGGGAAGGAAGTCGGCCGTGCCCTTTCAGGCATTTGCCTGGAGTGATCTAGGGAAATCACGGAAAACCTAAATCAGGATGGCCGGACGCAGGATTGAACCATCGTCCTCCCGAATACGAGTCCAGTGTGCTAACCACTGCGCCACCTCGCTCGGTGTCCTCTGTTAAGAAGCTGATTAACTAACGTGATAAAAAGCAAACGATAATCATATGAAAGTTCAAAGGCAAGGGTCTTCTAATTCCATGAATATTGACTTGCCTTGTTTTCGCAATTACGATTAATAAATCACAAGGCCAGTCGTTAGAAGTGCGTTATTATTAGTTTTCTTTCTGGACAGAAAGACAAAAAATATCACCTAGTGTTGCGATGAATGCATTAAGAACATAAAAAAATTATTGTCAAAACAATGAAATCCTATTTATTTCATTTCAGTGAATTCATGATCATACTGAAAGTGTTCTCTTTCAATTCTACAAATTCAATGAAGGATTCCATTGGATGAATTCCTTCTTGAGTGACTGACTGACTGACTGGAAGCAATGCACAGCCGAAACCATTGGGGATATAGAAATGCTAGTGAGAAACACTTCCTATTCTTGTCCCGAGAGAGTGCAGCTCTACTATATGGTTAAAATATTCCGGAGGTAAAATAGTCCCCATTCGGATCCCTGAGGAGGGGCGAGGGGGTGCTTCTCCGGAGGACGGCGTTATCAGGAGAAACAAAAGTGGTGGTCTACAATTTGGAATGTGGTCAGATCCCTTAATCAGACAAATAGGTTAGAAAATTTAAAAATGGGAGTTAATAGATTAAAGTTAGTTAGCGTGGGAATTAGTGAAGTTCAGTGGCAGTAGGAACAGGACTCCTGGTCAGGTGAACACAGGGTTATAAATACAAAATCGAGTAGGTTTAATAATGAAAAAATAATAAAAAATAAAATAAAGTAGGAACACAGATAAGCTACTATGAACAGTGTAGTGAACACATTATTGTAGCCAAGATTGACACAAAGCCCACATCCACCACAGTAGTACAAGGTTGAATACGTGAAAGAGACACGGAGACACCAGAAGGCTTCAGATTGATTAAATAATGGTAAGACAGAGTGTTCAGAACCAGATGGGGAGATGTGGACTCTGACAACAGTTTATTGGTTATGATTTGCAGATTGAAACTGAAGAAACTGCAAAAAGGTAGGAATTTAAGGAGATGGGACCTGGATTAAAAAAAGGAACCAGAGGTTGTACAGTTTCAAAGGGAGCATTATGGAACGATTGACAGGAACAGGAGAAACGAATACAGTAGAAGTAGTGTGGGTAGCTTTGTTGACAGATGAAATAGTGAAGGCAGCAGAGGATCAGTTAGGTAAAAAGACGAGGGCTGGTAGGAATCCTTGGCTAACACAAAAGAAACTGAATTTAATGGATGAAAGGAGAAAATAAAAAAAAATGAAGCAGGTGAAAGGGAATACAAACGTCTAAAAAATGAGATCGACAGGAAGTGCAAAATGGCTAAGCCGGAATGGCTAGAGGACAAATGTAAGGATGGAGAAGCATAAGTCACTAGGGCACTAGGGGTAAGGTAGGTGCTGCCTGCAAGAAAATTAGAGAGACCTTTGGAGAAAAGGGACCCACCTTTATCAATAGCAAGAGCTTGGATGGAAAATCGGTCCCAAGCAAACAAGGGAAAGCAGTAAGGTGGAAACAGTACTTAAATGGTCTATACAAGGGAGATGTACTTCAGGGTAACATTATCAAAATGGAAGGGAATGAAGACAGAGACAAGATGGGAGATATGATACTGCCTGAAGAATCTGACAAAATACTGAAAGACTTAAGTCAAAACAAGGCCCCAGGAGTAGACAACCTTCCCTTAGAGCTACTGCTTGCCTTGGGAGAGCCAGCCATGACAAAAGTCTTCCATCTGGTGAGCAAGGGTATGAGACAGGCGAAATACCCTCAGACTTCAAGAAGAATATAATAATTTCAGTTCCAAAGAAAGCAGATGCTGGCAGTATGAAAATTACCGAACTATCAGTTAAATAAATCACGGTTGCAAAATACTAACACAGATTCTTTACGTACAAATGGTGAAACTGGTAGAAGCTGATCATGGAGACGGACATTTGGATTCCGTAGGAATGTAGGAACACATGAGGCAGTATTGACTCTACAATTTATCTTAGAAGATAGGCTAAGGAAAGTCAAACCTACATTTATAGCAGTTGTCGACTTGGAAAAGGCTTTTGACAATGTCGACTGGAATGCCGTCTTTCAAATTCTAAAGGTGGCAGTGGTAAAATACAGGGAGTGAAGGACTATTTACAATTTGTACAGAAACCGAATGGCAGTTTTAAGTCAGGGATGTTATTCAGTCTGTATATTGAGGAAGCAGTAAAGGAAATGGAAGAAAACTGTGGAGTAGGAATTAAAATTCAGAGAGAAGAAATAAAACCCCTGAGGTTTGCCAGTGACATTGTAATTCTGTCAGATGGCAAAGAACTTAGAAGAGCAGTTGAAAGGAATGGACAGTGTCTTAAAAAGAGAATACAAGATGAACATCAAAAGCAAAACAAGGGTCTCAAGATTCTATCCTGCAACTGTTTTTGGCTGCCATCCTTTATTGTGAACAAAACAAGGGTAATGGAATGTAGTCGAATTAAATCGGGTGATGCTGAGGGAATTAGATTAAGAAACGAGACACTTATTATAAAGTAGTAGATGAGTTTTGGTATTTTGGAATCAAAATAACTGATGATGGTTGAAGTAGGGAGGATATGAAATGTGGACTGACAATGTTAAAGAAAGCATTTCGGAAGAAGAGAAATTTGTTGACATTGAGTATAGATTTTAGGGTAGGAAGTGCTTTCTGACAGTATTTGTATGGAGTGTAGCTGTGTGTGGAAGTGAAACATGGATGATAAACAGTTAGGACAAGAATAGAATAGAAGCTTTTGAAATGTGGCGCTACAGCAGAATGCTCAAGATTAGATGGGCAGATCACATAACTAATGAGGAGTATTGAATAGAATTGGGGTAAGAAGAAACTGACTAGAAGAAGGGATCAGTTGGTAGGACTAATTCTGAGGCATCGTGGGATCACCAGTTTAGTACTGCAGGGAAGCGTGGGGGGTAAAAACCGCAGCTGGAGGCAGTAGTTGCTCAAAGATGAAGAGACTTGTGCAGGATAGAGTAGCGCGGGGAGCTGCATCAACCCAGTCTTTGGACCGAAGACAACAACAGTCATTTTTAGTACAGAACAGGAAAGCTATGTTTATGGCTAGCTTTATAAACCTAACTGTTAGTAGATTACGACTGTATGAAAAACTATCAATAAAGCTACTATCCTAACAGATGTAGCAGCTGGAAAGGTCGTTTTCATACCCCACGTGCTAATTATTTCAAGCGCACACATTCATTTTGAGCTTCTGTTCCCATTCAAGGTTTCAATTGCAATAACAGTGCATAAGGTCAGGGGGGAGGAATGGATGTAAAGAAAAGGAAGGAGATTATGGAAAGAGTGAGAGGGCACAAGAGATGTACAGAGATTGGGAGGAAGACGATAGACAGAGATGAGGGCAGGAGATAGATAGATAGATTTTTTTTTTTTGGGGAGGGGGGGGGGATGGAGATTAGGACATTTATCAATTTCCCATACGTATTTAGCAATTGTGAAGCATTGCTGTGTTCGTTAGTTTATTCCGAATTTATGTAGGAATTCGTGATCTTAACCATCGTAACAATAACCAGAGCTCTGTGTGAATCACCTTTAAGAAACATTGCGCTAGCTAGTTACGTAAATAGAGTAGCAGTGGCAACTGATTTCTGTAAACTGTACATAATGGACATTAGTTACAGTGAAATTAAATATTTTTAGCATACACTGATATTTCGATTCACTTGAACATGTACAACAAATAAACATTACTTTCCTACAGTCATATCTCAAAGTTGTTTGAATACATCACCTTTTTATGACTCTTTTGTTTGTGGTGACAAGTAACATTGCCATGTTCTATTATACACGATGGCCTGCACACACAAAACTTACAACATTATGTTAAAATACTTGTTCTGTTTATTTGCATGTTGGAATTCTGACCATATATTTTTGCACAGCGACTTGCTTATATATTAAGATTAGACTTCAACTTCTGCTTTTGGTTTATCTGTACATGTTAACTGTATTATTGATATTTGACACTAAGGTATACTCTTTTTCAAGTTTATACAATTGTATATTTCTTTTTGTTTCTGTACATAGGGTAGGTCATTCCACAACCGACCTTACTCGACAGCCCGTGTTCGCTCTCCATTGATACAGAAAAGACTACCACCACAGAGAAAACGCACAAGAAGAGACATGCACCCACCAGGGGACTCTGAAGCAGCTACAAAAAGCCGTGAACAATCAACAGATGCCGTTAAAAATGAAAATGAGCCCAGCTCTGAAGGTCAGCATACGGAGGAAGATCATTCTTCAAATGCAGTTCAGGCCTCAGTTCCACAAACAAGGTCGAGCACCAAAGCCCAACAGAATAAATCTGATGAAAACATAAGTTCAAATAAAGGTGAAGCTGAGGATGGGAAGGGAATGAGTCAGTCCTCAACTCCACAAACACGATCTTCTGCCAAAGTCAGAAGTAAGTCAGAAGAGATGATAGTCCCAGACAAGAGTGAAAATGAGGATGGTGATAATAAAATAATCCGTACTACCAGAGGAAATAGTAAAGTAAGAAATGATGATAAAAGCAGTAGTACAGAAGCAGCCCATCTCACTGAAGAAAGAGTTACTGGCCATAACACCCGATCAGCTACAAAAGTGAAGCCTGATGTTAGTGATGAACCTGAACAGCAAGAAGAAGGAGGTAACATATCAAAGACAAGAAAGGTGAAGAAAGATACAAAAACTACAGTGCCAGGCACGGAAGGTGACACAGAAAGCGTGAATCGGCAGGAAACTGAGGTTCTTTCTTTGGTTGATACTGTAAAGAAAACACATACCCAGGATCATTTGGAAGATTCTTGCCAGGTAAGTGAGGATTTGACCTCAGAGGCTGCTCTAGAAACAGATCAACAGGAAAAAGAAACTGTGAAGTCTGAAGAGTTAGTGACAAGAAATGATAAAGAGGCCTCAACAGTATTGCAAAATGTGAAGCATATTGTAGGTAATAAATCACCCAGATTAATATTGTCACAAATTGATAAGCATCTAGAACCAAGCCCTGAAAAAGGAACAAATACATTTGCAGCATCCAGTGACATTGGTGAAATTAAGGATTCTCCAAGACGTAGTTCAAGACGAGGTACAAGCAGAGTGAAAATAGATAAGGAAGAGATCCAGCTGCCATGCAGAACACCACACAGAGATCATTCAAGAACACCAATTCATATTCAGCAACCAGCAGAGCAAAGGGAGACAGGTGACAGCTTTGCAGCTTCAATAAGGTCAATTTCATGCCGTCGATCAATTCGGGACTCTCCCTATGTTTCAAAAATAAATGATTCTTTCCAGAAACAGAGAATTACTAAGCAGCAGGTAACAGTTAAGAAAACTACTAAAGAATATTTATCAGATAGTAAACTTGATGTATCTACTGAGAAAAGTATCGATGTGACCACCGAATCAGATGAATCACCTGTCTCAAGAGATAACATAGGAAAAAGGAAGGCCTCTACTTTAGAAACTGCAGAAAAAGACCAAGATCATAAAAAGAAATGTACTGTAAAATCTGAGCAAAGCTCCTCAGTTATTTCTGCTGTTTCATCTCCATTGCAGTTGTTAACTCAAAAGCCAGAACCTGTGAGTAGCAGTACACCACTGAAGGTGGTGGAATGTTGTGAAACTGTGCATATGGAGCTCTCAGAAGAGAGTATCACTGATGAGAGTGTGGCATATGAAAAAGCACAAGATAATATTTCTGAGCAATCTCTGTCGTTCGAGAAGGGGGCACCTGTCCCAGAACCCGTTTGTGAGCCTGTGTCTCGTAAGTGGTGTTCTATTATGTGAATCGTGGTGTAAAAGTTATCAAGCAAGTGTAGGGAACTTTGATTGCCCTTGATTTCTATGTGATGCCCCTTGGCCTGTAGGGTTCAAACATAAGTTGAAATGACTGTAGTGCATGACAGAAAACAATTTCTATGTAGACTGTAGTCATCCTTATTGTAAGAATGAAACAAATGGCCAAAGCTTGTAATGTTGAGTAGTTTTTGTAGGAAGAAAACTCCAAGTATATAAGACTAATATTGTAGAAAACCTTTACAACTTTTTATTGTCTTTATCTGTATTCATGTTTTTAAAAGAAAGACATTGGCAAATGTAAAAATCTTTTGTACATGGCTCTTTTTGGAGAATTCAACAAAAGCAGTATTATTGGTACAAGTTATTGGTTTTCATATAGTGGTCTTCCAATACTTGTAATAAGAGGCAGATTGCACTATGTCAGTACGAATTTTTGTAAATTGTTAGGTGTGTCTCACATTTTAAGCAATTTAATGCTGACTAAAAATAGTACAACTATCCAGGGAACAATATCTTCCTTTCTTCTTCTTCTTCTTCTTCTAGTATTAGTACTTCAAAGGCTTGTTGATGGAAATGTGCAGTTCTTGTTCCAGGACTCGTTTCTCTTAGGCAACAGGTATATCTAATCACACGATCGTTCTTGAATCACTACTCCCAAGCTACATTTAATCAATGGTTGTTTCCTGAGTGAATTTTCTAGTGCAAAGTTTTGTTTTTGACTGAATTGTGTGGTATACTGGATTTTTTTTAAATTGATATGCATGTGTTGCTTGTCACTGGTGGTATTTCAACAACGGTCATCATTTAAAGTTGCGCCTTGTTTGTAATTGCTAACAGTCGCTGAAACACTTCAAGAATAAATTTGCTATGATGCTGTCGTAGAATACTCCAACTCTAATTGGATCAGTTGTATCTGTTGCTGCCTTATATTCTTGTACACTATGGTCAGTGTGTTCACAAAGTCATTTGGTTTAGTAGTATGCTAATTTAGTATCACTTTTTAAATATTCTTTGCTTTCAATACGCTGTCAATTCTAAATACATCTAGTTTTCATGTCTAGATTTTGTTGTTTTCATAAAGAACTTGATGTTGCAGTAAATTCTTGCGTACACAGATATGTGACTATTTAGTTGATAGAATATAATTCTGCAGTGATTCCTTTAACTTAAGTTTTTGTGTCCAGTAATTGTTGTTATAACCATGACTCAGCTGTCTCTCAACCATTCATTAGGAGAGGCATTGGCCCCCTTGCACCCTCAAATTATGTGACATGATGATGCTGTTCCATTTATTGAAATACTCTGTATGCTCATTCCAGACATAGTGTGTTCATAGTAAATATCAGACAGTACAAAATTTCATCAACTGGTGTTCATTCTTAATGTATATCTATTGCTTTTGTGTGTTTATATATATATGAACACATGATCATTGTCATATGTTGATTTTAAGATATGATATTGAATTTTATTATCTGTTGAAGTTATTTTTGACTGCCATTAAAATCTGTAATTCATAAAGTGTTTAATTTTCATTGTTTGATTTTTAATATCTGAGATTATGATGTATTAGAAATAGAGTCCAGTAATTATGTTTATAAAGTTGTAAAATAAACTTATTTTGCAGAGGTAATGCTAATTTTCCTTGTAATTCTCTCTCACCCACTCTTGCCAGAGCTAAGCATTAGCTGGGGTGACAGGGGGGGGGGGGGGGGGGAGATGTTGATCTAAATTGAAGAGGATTGACTTGAGGCATCCAGGAGCTATTACACTCCTTAAGCTGAAGAAAACCTGATGGATACATGTCAGTGAGGCAATACACTGATACGTTCTGCGTGGAAGACAGTTATCATTTTCAGGAGATAACAACAATTTATATAGAAGTTTGGGAAATGAAAGTGCATTTCTAATAAAGCATGCTTCATGATACTTTCAGGAATGTAAACCTGATTCAGCAGCACCTTGACTCTTTTGGAATGAGCCAATAGACTGTCATAAATGAAGGGGTGGCCACAGCAAATAGCATGCAAGTTATTTTTTAACATCAGAAAGTATTTTATTTATTTGTGTACATCTGTATTATCTGCTTCAAAATAGTTCCCATTAGAAATTATACACTTGCGTCAGTACATTTAGCATTCCCCAAAACACTGCTGGAACTCAATCTTGGGGATAACTTTTAGGTCTTGGCAATGTATTTTTATTTCGTATATGCTGGGGGGAGGTCACATGGAGGCCAGGGGATTATTACATTATTGTTTTTGGCCGAAACTTTGCAAACAAGTTACAGAATGTCAGTAATTAATTGTTTTGCCACAAATGTCTTTGTCTGCACAACTGTTTTGGATGATAATGCAGAACAGTATCAAAAGTTCTGAATTTTGGTTGGCATTAATTGACAGAATGGAAGGATCATTATTTCCATCAAGCCACTGACTGTAGGCCAGTTTTGGAGTTCTTAATTTCTTGGGTCATAGGAAGCTAGAAGGTGAGTCACATATCGAGCCATTGAACTGTTTAGCCATGTGCGCTAACATGCACAAAATGTATGTTTCATGTGACATATTTCGGTGCAGCAAAAGGAACTGTGAAATTATTAACAATGTTTGGGCACAGTCATTGTGTGAATGATTAGTTCATCAATGAACAAAAATAGTTTATTAGTTTCAAGTAGTTAATGTATCAGTAACATTCTGTAAATTAATACTTAGTTAAATTATGTACTGTGAACACTTCAATAATTTTCTAAACAAGGTACGTGCATACTTTCATGTTTATCCTTCAAGTTCAACACTAATATGCCATTGTAGGTTCTCAATATGCATTCCATTTTTTTTTTAGTTTTGCTTTAATAAAATCTCCCAGCATTTTATTTTTTTCTAAAACTTACTGTCCTACATTATCTGTTCCATTTTGAACTTAAGTTACGAACAGTTTCAGTAAAGAATACCTATTATACATATACCAAGTGTGTCCTTTATTTAGTACTGACGGAAACTGTTTGATGGTGGTGTCGTCGTAATCAAGATCTGTTATATCATTTTCTGAATATATTTTAAAATCAAAGCCTTGGCCTGATGCTGGCACACAAGTTTATAAAATTTTATCCTTAATCCTGCCTCCTTGAGGGACAAAATTGTTTATAAGATATGTGCCCATTAAATTTCATTGATCATGACGTTCTCTTCCATTATATACACTATTTCAATAAAAAAAATTCAAGGTGTGAAGGAACAGGACTGTAGAGATCTATGAAAGGCTGTAGATTTTGTGAAAATCACCCAGAACTGTGGGTCAGGGGAGACTTACTGCCCGGTATGTCTACGCCTTTTCCTAGACCTCTCCCGTCCTTTTCCTTCACCCTTCTGCCTGAAGGAGGAGCCACTGGCTCCGAAAGCTTGCCAATCACAACAGTCTTTTATGAGTGTGTTCTGCCACCGCTTGGCGAGTAGATTCTTTATCTATCCAATTAAATAACACATGTGACTACATATTTTTCGACCATGTCAGTCATGTTGTTGTTTGTAAAATATAAAAACCTACTAATTGCACAGAGATTTTCAGGGCATGGTTTTCCTGAATATCGGTATTTCTGTGGTGCCTCTTTTAGACCAGTAAATTTGAATTTTTGTTTTTGCTATCTATTGTTATGCATAACGCAAAGTATTTTAAGTTCATTATAACTGACAGGGTCCATGTCCCATCAGTTTCTTTCTTCTATTTTTTTGTTAGTTGTGCTTACTGATACAACGTAATCCCAAAACACATTGTTGAAAATTACATAAAAAAGTTAACACTCTTGTGGTTCCACCTAAATCATTAAAAAGATGCTCTTATAAGAGGCATCTACATATACTCCCAGATTTTTGGGTTGTTTGGGTGAAGAGACCAAACAGCGAGGTCCTCGGTTTCGTTGGATTAGAGAAGGAAGTCGGCCGTGCTCATGCAGAGGAACTATCACAGCATTTGCCTGGAGCGATTTACGGAAATCACGGAAAACTTAAATCAGGATGGCCGGACGCGGGATTGAACCATCGTCCTCCCGCATTTTTGGTTTGTTATTTATAATGTCTTTGTCGCTGATTAATCTTCTTAATTGTTTTCACACACGGCTCTCACTCATGGTTGTAGACAAAGGACTTGACTATTATATGAAACAATCATTGTAATATTATTATTATTATTATTTATAGAAACTATTTACTTTTTTTGTTGTTGTGTGCATGCATGCTGTTCCTCACAAAAACCACCAGCTTCTACAGTCCACTAATCTGTAGCGTTTCAACTCACTTCTTTCTTCAGTGTTCGCTCCAGTCAGGCTGCATTATAAGAAGAATTTAGCACTAGGCAACTATTTCTCCCCATCCAGAAATAGCCTTTACAACTTTACAACACATGCTATGTAGTGCAACCATAAACAACCTTTAAATATGGCTATCACCAACACAAGCTGGGAGCATGTATATCATGCGAGGGGGGGGGGGGGGGGGGGGGCTAATGTGGAAGATGCTTTTGGATAAAATATGGTGCAACTTATGAAATCCTCAGAAAAAGAACCCTACAGTGACCAGTGTTATAAAGTCTCTGAAGTCTGTTCACAAAACAATTAGCCTTTAAAAAAGAAGTTGCAGGTTACAGATGCTAAGTCCCTGACTTTATCAAAGTTCTTCATCCTCTATTCACACATTATGTTTTCTCTTCATTGTGCTGACCATGAGAGCTTCCCTCAGACTACCATTCAGTGCCCATGTTGAAATGTAGCTTTTTTTCAGTGCTGGTTTTTAATTTTGGACCCAGTAAGACACTGAGCAAGTTCTGCGGAGTACTGTGGCTGAGAAAGGACACACACAAAGCTTTTGGCACAAAATTCAGTGTACAGCCACATTGTTATGGTGAGGAACAACAATTTGTCTTGCTATAACAGTGTCTGCCTTGGTGAATTGTCGTGTGCATCCTTTTCTTAAAGCTCACATCAGGGCCAAACTGCATGCGAGCAGCATGATGTGCCGACCAGCACCGGCAGGCTTTGTCTGTCTTAGCTTTGCTCTGTACTTCTCGGAGGTACTTGGTACAGCGCAACACTTCATTTAGCATTGCATTGTGGTACTTCTCAGTTAAGCAGAATCGTGCTGTCAGTGTTGTTTACCTCTTTCTTTTTAAGTATAAAACTAGTTTTCCAATTGCTGTTTGCACAAAAAGAAGCACTCTAGTGATCTGTTATCACAGACCTTTATGAATGGAAATGATAGAAAAGAAGGATAAGATCTCATGTGACATACAAATTTGTTATGGAATGACATTTCAATACCATGCACAGAAAAAATTTAAATATGTAGTTGACAATGAAAGAGCAAAAGATTACAACAATCAACAGACAGGATTCATTGTTCCGTAATAAGGAAGATCTTTTTGCTAAATTTTGAGGCATACAGCTAGTGATGAAATTGTTGGTACAAATAGCAAGTTTTCAGAAGTCACATTCATTATTCCACTGTCAGTTGCAACAGTTTTTGATGGAACTGAATGGAGAGTATGGAGACTATATATTACTGTGAAGTATGTTGATAAGTCAAGAGGCGTGACTGAAACAATTTTTTGATTTAAAACCTGATAGTGATTTTATGAAGGAAAAAGGAGAGGAGGAATGAAAAGTGGAACTTCGGGAATCAATTACAGAATTCACGTTTTCAGTGGGCTTGACTGCACACACTGTACACAGTAAGACATTGCAAGGTGAGGAAAATAACTTATTTCTGATTAAGGGGGATTCATTTAAAAAGAAAATGACACTGTCAAAGTGGCAAATTCAGACAAAACACTTCAGTTCCACAATGGCCACTGGCTTTGAAGAATTCATTGTGGCCTGGAAAGAATTACAAGGATAGTTTTCTAAACATTTTGTGGACACTGCCAATCTTGCATCTGATTTCAAGGCCTTTTCAGTTGAGATGGAATCAATTGAGCTGCAATGGAAATAGTTTCCACATCTCCATAATGATGATTGAAATATTAACATGTATGTGAAAAGCTTTTCTTTATTGTGAAACTAAAAATAAGCCATGGTTACATGGCAATGAGTGTGAAAACTTGGAAAATTGTCTGCTTCTGTCAGTACGACAACAATTTGTACCAGATAAAAATTACTTCTTCGACTCGCCGAACATAATTAAAAAATAATGAAAATTTGTTTTGTTTGTGGTATTTGTTGTTGAGAAATATGAAATCAAGATTCATGCTCTGTGATTGCATTGTCATTTAATGCAGCTCTTTCACACTTATCTCCTCTTCGAGCTCAAACAGCACGTCATGGCTGTGTGGGAAACGTGCCAAATTCTTAACTGTACTTGGCTTACATAATGGCAGGTGGCCCTTTGATCATGAGATACAAATACAAAATGCACAATTCTATAAACATGTTAAACAGCTGGCTATTACTTTGGCACTGGATCAAGATTCCTAATTTCCGAGTGTGAGCAAAAGATGGTTTATCAGTAAGTGCCCCCACATATAATACACGCAATTTGCAATTATGTGGACTGCTAGTTTTCCAAATAGGTCTCTCACATATTGTCTAGAAATCATGATTATAATTTAACATAACCTTCTTTTATTTACACTCCTGGAAATGGAAAAAAGAACACATTGACACCGGTGTGTCAGACCCACCATACTTGCTCCGGACACTGCGAGAGGGCTGTACAAGCAACGATCACACGCACGGCACAGCGGACACACCACGAACCGCGGTGTTGGCCATCGAATGGCGCTAGCTGCGCAGCATTTGTGCACCGCCGCCGTCAGTGTCAGCCAGTTTGCTGTGGCATACGGAGCTCCATCGCAGTCTTTAACACTGGTAGCATGCCGCGACAGCGTGGACGTGAACCGTATGTGCAGTTGACGGACTTTGAGCGAGGGCGTATAGTGGGCATGCTGGAGGCCGGGTGGATGTACCGCCAAATTGCTCAACACGTGGGGCGTGAGGTCTCCACAGTACATCGATGTTGTCGCCAGTGGTCGGCGGAAGGTGCACGTGCCCGTCGACCTGGGACCGGACCGCAGCGACGCACGGATGCATGCCAAGACCGTAGGATCCTACGCAGTGCCGTAGGGGACCGCACCGCCACTTCCCAGCAAATTAGGGACACTGTTGCTCCTGGGGTATCGGCGAGGACCATTCGCAACCGTCGCCATGAAGCTGGGCTACGGTCCCGCACACCGTTAGGCCGCCTTCCGCTCACGCCCCAACATCGTGCAGCCCGCCTCCAGTGGTGTCGCGACAGGCGTGAATGGAGGGACGAATGGAGACGTGTCGTCTTCAGCGATGAGAGTCGCTTCTGCCTTGGTGCCAATGATGGTCGTATGCGTGTTTGGCGCCGTGCAGGTGAGCGCCACAATCAGGACTGCATACGACCGATGCACACAGGGCCAACACCCAGCATCATGGTGTGGGGAGCGATCTCCTACACTGGCCGTACACCACTGGTGATCGTCGAGGGGACACTGAATAGTGCACAGTACATCCAAACCGTCATCAAACCCATCGTTCTACCATTCCTAGACCGGCAAGGGAACTTGCTGTTCCAACAGGACAATGCACGTCTGCATGTATCCCGTGCCACCCAACGTGCTCTAGAAGGTGTAAGTCAACTACCCTGGCCAGCAAGATCTCCGGATCTGTCCCCCATTGAGCATGTTTGGGACTGGATGAAGCGTCGTCTCACGCGGTCTGCACGTCCAGCACGAACGCTGGTCCAACTGAGGCGCCAGGTGGAAATGGCATGGTAAGCCGTTCCACAGGACTACATCCAGCATCTCTACGATCGTCTCCATGGGAGAATAGCAGCCTGCATTGCTGCGAAAGGTGGATATACACTGCACTAGTGCCAACATTGTGCATGCTCTGTTGCCTGTGTCTATGTGCCTGTGGTTCTGTCAGTGTGATCATGTGATGTATCTGACCCCAGGAATGTGTCAATAAAGTTTCTCCTTCCTGGGACAATGAATTCACGGTGTTCTTATTTCAATTTCCAGGAGTGTATTTTTCATTATAGCCATCTATGGGGGATGTTTCGCCAGTACTCCTTCATCCAATGGCTCATTCTAGCACATTCTTCTGCCGAGAATACTCTGTTCTTCCTCGTTTTCTCCTTGAAGAAATCCTTCACCTCTGCGCAACCTTTTTCCTAAAGATCTGCCTGTTCACAATTTCTTCTGCTGTGATTCTGCATTTTTCTAGATCCCAGTGCACTACTTTCACCCATGGAACTTGTGTCTTCCTGTTCTCCTGGAAGAGAAGAATCTTGTTGGTGAGCCTTTCTGATTCCATTTTTTTAATATGTCTTCTTTTCTTCATTTTAGTGGTGATATTTTCAAATCGTTGAGAAAGTTCTTGATTTGATCTTAGGCGGAACATAAATTCGTTAGATATTTTTCTGGGCCCAAGAATCTTTCTAAGGACTTTCCTTTCTTTTCCAAGTCTGAAAGTCCCTTCCTGGCTTTTTGTCTCCAATGCATATAAACATTCGTGTTTGACAACTGTGCTGTAGAGTTGGAATTTGGCCTGGTATGAGAGTGATTTACATTTGTATGTGTTCTGACTCAATCTGAATGCTATTTCCATTTTTCTTGCCCATTCTTAAATTACTGCCTTTTCATTGTTGTCTGGAGTCAAAATATCTCCTAGGTACTTGAACTTCTGAAATCTTTTGATGTCGCCATACTTGGTCCTCATCGTCCAGACTGGATCAGTGGCATTTATGTTCATATATTGTGTCTTCTCAAAAGATATTTGCAATTCTGCTTTCACTGCTGTTTCCTTGAGGACTTCAATCTATTTAGTTGAAATTTGCAGATTCTCTGCAAAAAACACTATATCATCTGCAAGCACGAGGCATTCAAATGTAAGCCCAGACTGTTTGCGGCCTAGCCTGATTCCATTTGGAAAGTTGAACTAACTCGTTCTCCTAAAAATGTAATTTGTGATCGGTTATTTGTTAGTGCTTTGCTGAATAAGCCTTGTTGTCTTATCATCTGTTCCAAATTCTTTGAGCACGTCTATTAACGTGTGTCTATCTACAGAGTCATACTTCTTTTTAAAGTCCACAAATGTCATGATCACTTTCTTATCAGCTGTTTTGATTAAGGTTTTGATGGTAAAGATCTGCCCCGCACATGATCTTCCTGTCCTAAAGCCGGCTTGATATTCACATAGTTGTTGATCTATGTGTTGTTCTATTCTATGTTTGTGAGCAATGGCAAGGATCTTGTATGCTACTAGTAGAAGTGATATTCCTCTGTAATTATTGACATTGGAGTTGTCTCCTTTCTTGTGCAATGGGTGGATGAGAGCATCTCTCCAGTCTTCTGGGATCTCTCCATGAGCCAGATTTTTTGAAAAAGTCTTTCAAGTAATTCCAGGAAATTGTCTCCTGTGTACTTCAAAAGTTCTGCAACAATTGGATCTTTGCCAGACACTTCGTTGTTTTTCAAGCCCCCTGATATGACCCCTCATACTTCCTTTTTATCTGGTGGGTTGTAATCAGGAAGTTTGTTTTGTGATTTCTGGAAGGTTAATTTTTCTGGTGGGGGTCAGTTGAGCAGCTCTTTGAAGTATCTCGCCAAGAGTTCACAATTATGTTTGTTGTTCATAATCAGTTTGTCCTGATCATTTTTTAAACAGATGTTGGGTGGTGAGTAACCCCTAAGTTTTGATTTAAATGCCAGATAGAAGCTTCTGGTAGTGGTCTTCCGGAAATTCTCTTCTAGCTCCTTTAATTGATCTCTTTCAAACCTTTGTTTGGTGTTCCTAAATATTTTTGCTGTCGTCCTACTTTGGGTTTTAAATTCTTTGAAGTTCTGAGCGATAGAATTCCACTTGTTCCAAGCTTCAGAACGTTTCCATTAGGCATCTTCACATTCATGTTTGTTTCTTTTTCTTAGCAAGGAAAATTGTTTGTTTCGCTGCTTCCTGAATCTCTTGAGCCATTTTGTCCCACTCTGAGTTTAACGTGGCAAGTTCATGCTGATACCTCATAACTATTTTTTCACTGGTTTTCAGTTCTTCCATTCTGTATTCTGAGGGTTTTCCTTCTCCGATTGCCAGGTATTGGTTTCACTTTGACCCTTGTCAGATAATGGTCGGAATCAAAATTCTTTCCGCACTTTGACATTCATTATTTCCTTCAGGCTGGTGGTCGCTACGTGATCAATCTGAAATTCTACTAACATGGGATTGGGTAATCTTTTGTACTCATAGACTTTTATCAGAAACTGGCTTTTAAAGTTAAAAGTATAAAACATGATGTTTTCCACTTATGACTGTCATGTTATTTGACATCCATAAGTGGAAACAACCATGTTTAATGACTGCATGAAGGCTGTAGACCCAACCCGCATTAACTTAGAAGCTAAAAGCTAGCATAGAACCTTTTTTTTATGAAGGCATAGTTGTAATAATAGAACATCGTTTTAAATTTTTAGTACCACCTGCAGATGAGGATATTAACCTAACAATGGTTTTAACAATAAATAGTTCTTAAAAGTGGCTGGTCATTGGAATGGTTTTCCAGGAACCAAATGCTTCACTGTGCAGACTGGATCAATAAACTACTACAGCTGTCATGGACGGATTCTCAGTGCTGACATCTTAAAAGGCTCCATCTTGGTCCCCAGCAGTTGCTTTACACCTTACTCTTTGGGGGAAATACTAAGACTAAAGCCTCTAAGATGCCAATTACCTCTGCAATATGAGTGATCAAGTGATAGGATTCCCACAGGTTGACAATGTTGGCCTTAGGTATCTCTAAAGAAACATTTAAAAATGTAAGGCTGTGCTCTTAATTCCTTCCATCTTAACATGGTATGTTTCCACAACTAATATCTCTCTCAAAGTCCTGACTCATGGTCGTCCAGCCCAAACTGCTAAGGATAAAAACTTAAGATTTGGAGAGGTGGTTGATCTTACACTGAAGAATGTTTAAGAAGGGAGTGTTCAGAATTCCACTTTTAAGAGGGGTGATAGGTTTCTTGAAAATATGTCACTATTAAGATTGTTTTGAAGCTAAAACTACAAAGACTGGTATTTGCCTTCTCAGTCTGCAATTAAAAAAACATGTATTTCAACATTTTTGGAAATTCAATCACTAAGGGGGTAAAATAATGGCTGAACGTTTGTTTTTTAATAAATCTTCACTGAAGAATAACTAAAGCATTGTTAGAGGTACACTATTTGATCAAAAGTATCCGGACATGTGGCTGAAAATGACTACAAGTTCAAGGCGCCCTCCATTGGTAATACTGGAATTCAATATACCGATGACAGCTTCCACTCTCGCAGGCATACATTCAGTCAGGTGCTGGAAGGTTTCTTGGGGAATGGCAGCCCATTCTTCACGGAGTGCTATGCTGAGGAGAGGTATCAATGTCACTCAGTGAGGCCTGGCACCAAGTCGGCATCCCAAAAGTGTTCTATAGGATTCAGGTCAGGACTGTGCAGGCCACTCCATTACAGAGATGTTGACACGTAACCACTCCACCATAGGCCGTGCATTATGAACAGGTGCTCGATCATGTTGAAAGATGCAGTTGCCATCCTTGAATTCCTCTTCAACAGTGGGAAGCGAGAAGGCACTTAAAACATCAATGCAGGCCTCTGCTGTGATAATGCCATGCAAAACAAGGGGTGCAAGCCCCCTCCATGAAAAACACAACCACACCATAACACCACTGCCTCCAAATTTTACTGTTGGCACAACACACGCTGGCAGATGATGTTCACAGGGCATTTTCACCATACCCACAACCTGCCATCGGATTGTCACATTTTGTACCCCGATTCATCACTCCACACAACATTTTTCCACTGTTCGATCGTCCAATGTTTATGCTCCTTACACCAAGCGAGGTGTCGTTTGGCATTTACCGACATGATGTGTTGCTTATGAGCAGCCGCTTGACCATGAAATCCAAGTTTCCTCACCTCCCGCCTAACTGTCAAAACTTGCAGTGGATCCTGATTGCACTTTGGAATTCCTGTGTATTGGTCTGGGTAGATGTCTGCCTATTACACATTACGACCCTCTTCAACTGTCGGTGGTCTCTGTCAGTCAACAGATGAGGACAGCGTGTACGCTTTTGTGCTGTACGTGTCCCTTCACCTTTCCACTCCGCTATCACATCAGAAACAGTGGACCTAGGGATGTTTTGGAGTGTGGAAGTCTTGCGTACAGATGTATGACACAAGTGACACCCCATCACCTGATCATGTTCGAAGTCTGTGAGTTCCGCGGGGTGCCCCATTTTGCTCTCTCAAGATGTCTAATGACTACTGAGGTTGCTGATACGGAGTACTTGGCAGTAGGTGGCAGCACAATGCGCCTAATACGAAAAACATGTTTTGGATACTTTTGATCACATAGTGTACATCTATGAAAATTGTTACTTCTTTCTGTTAGAAATAAAAAAAAGAAGTGTTTCAATGTTTTTGGAAATTCAGCACACTATGGAAGTGAAACGGGGGATGAGAAGGTTTATGAAATTATTATGGAAGTATTTTCAAAGCTAAATCTATGAAAATTTGTTTATGCCTTATCTGTTAGGAATTTAAAAAAAATATTTGTTTCACTATTTTTGGAAATTCTATCCCTAAGGGTATGAAAATTTTAGTAAAATATTTTGTTATATTTAAAAAATATTAAGCTAAATCTATGAAAATTAGTATTTCATTTCTCAGGTAGATATAAAGATTTGTATGTTAGGGGATGAAAATTTCTGTCGCCGTAAGAACTCAAGGCATGGTTAACAAAAACTTTGGACTCCTGCTACCAGAACCACTTTTTGGTCAGAAGTACTTTCGGAAAATACCACCCTAATTTGGCCTTAGTGTGAAAAGTTTAGATACTGCAATTTATGAACAACATAAAATTTCCATTAAGGAGAAACAAGAGAAATCTGTACAGACAGTACAGTCTATGCAAGCAAAGCAGCGAGCGCCAAGCTAGTATGTAATATTTGAGGAAATCTCTCACTCTAAGTAGCCAGCATGTCGAGCTATCATCTAGGCTCCAATAAATTTGTTAACAATAAGAACCAGATTATTGGTTATTTTTTTAATTTTCCTTCCAATGAGTTTCTTTATTCTTTCCAATTACTGAAGTGTAAACCAAAGATGTTAACAACAACTCTTGCGGAAAATTTGCGTAATACATTGTCAAATGTCAATACATTTTCAGGCTCTGGTATCTTATGAAGCTATACTTATCTTACAGTACACTGTCACCTTTGTACAATAAATCAGTCTTCAAAATATCATCACTTTACCATGCTGGTAAACTGTAACACCTACATCACAAATAGTTGCTTCCTGCAAATAAAATTAAAAGAAAATTACATTTGTCATCTAGAAATTAAGAAAGAAAAAATTAGTTTCTAAATGGTAAACTACCATGAAAGTTTTATTATGTTCCACTGTTATCGTGTTTGGCAGTTTATTTGTGTCCAGCACTAGACTGGTTGCCACAAACTTTTCAATTCCACTAACAGTCATGACAAGATTGTGCATCAAAGACTATACTTGTAATGTGTTTCCACAAGCACAACGTACTGCCTTTCCTTGACAGCACTCATTTGTAATTTGTATTACTTTTGATGTTTTGCAAAAATAAGCACATAAGCTTGTATTAAATAAAATTCCACATAGCAAAAAGACATCACCCAATGAACAACAACATAGCATTTTACAGCATTTTACACTTCCCTGTGCAGAGATGGTTGACACACACACAAATTTCAAGCTTTCGCAACCCAAGGTTGCTTCATCAGGAAAGAGGGAAGGAGAGGGAAAGATGAAAGGATGTGGGTTTTAAGGGAGAGGGTAAGGAGACATTCCAATCCCGGGAGCGGAAAGACTTACCTTAGGGGGAAGAAAGGGACAGGTATACACACACACACACACACACACACACACACACACACACACACACACACATGGGCAGACATATGTAAATACAAAGAGGTTGGGCAGAGATGTCAGTCGAGGTGGATGTACAGAGGCAAAGATGTTGTTGAATGACAGGTGAGATACGAGGGGCGGCAACTTGAAATTAGCGCTAATTTCAAGTTGCCGCCCCTCGTACCTCGAGTGTATACCTGTCCTTTTTTTCCACCTAAGGTAAGTCTTTCTGCTCCCGGTATTGGAATGACTCCTTACCCTCTCCCTTAAAACCCACATCCTTTCGTCTTTCCCTCTCCCCTCTTTCCTGATGAAGCAACCTTGGGTTGCGGAAGCTTGAAATTTGTGTGTGTGTTTTGTTTATTGTCTCTATCAACATACCAACACTTTCGTTTGGTAAGTTACAGCATTTGTGTGTGTGTACTGCCACCTTAAAATGTAGTATTTTTATCGGTGATATGCTTCTACAAATTTGGATGCAAAAGATTTTTCATACACATCAAACATTTTTTCAACAGTGTCAGTTATTTTTGTTTTCTCCATCCCTGTATATGTAACCTCTTGGATAATCATTTGTATTACATAGCAACCACAAAAATTCCTAGTGCACATATTTTTGAGTAGGTCATCTTCATCATGTACAGTGAAGTTCTGCATCTCATTAAGATGGTTATGTCAAAATATTGTACTTAAAAATGATCAACCCCATAGATTATATCATGGAAGCATAAATTACCAATAGAAGTAAAGGTGTAGGACAAAATAAAATAAACACCTGTCATACCCCTTTCTACCTTATGGTGTTTAAGCAGTTCAAGCAGTGGTGAAGAATGTACCTACATCAGTCCGTAACTAACACTGATAAAACTTTGTTACGACTGAGCTTTTGGATTCTATGAGAGGCAGGGTTGTTGGGAACCATCTTAATGAAAACTACCACCGTTAGTTTGTGTTGAGAGGAGCACCATGTCAACTGTAACAAAAGCCTAGATTGGAGAAATCATAATCAACCCCATAGATTCCATTGTCTGTCAAGCATAAGTGTCCAGAAGGGCTTTGATGCAGATTGTGTGCAGAATCTGCCTGTTGTCCTTCATCCATGGTTCAAAGAATATCATGTGAGGAAAAGTGAAGCTGAGTCGCACACAGTGCTTTCTAAATCCATGGTGATTTACGGACAAAACCTCTTCTGTCTCAAGGAATTTTATTATATTGGAACTGAGAATATGCTCATGAATTTTGCAGCAAACCAAACCAGCAGGCTGGTCTACAATTTTCCCATTACAACTTACATCCTTCACTTTTTGTAAGGGTGGAGTACAGCCGGGAGTTGGACTATGTGTACCCTACGACTGCTACAATAGTTGTGAAGTCCTATAAAAACTCTGAAAAGTGACTGTCAGCTGGTAAAGTTACAATAGGCCCAGCAAGCCAGCAGTGGATAATCTCTTTGCTTTCAATAATCAAGCAAGCCTCAGACCAAATCAAATACAAAAGAAAAACTACATGCTTGAATACTGTTCACTAACTAATAAGTATTTTCCATCTCTCTTTTTGTTAGGTCTTTCAGACACAGTTGCAGAATTAGAAGCATATTTATATTTAGCTTTTTTCATGTACAGTACTGTGTTTTAAATAATTTTTTGTCCTCTTTCCTGTACAGTTAATAATGGTTAGTAACTTTCTTGTGTGGCAAGTTATGAAACAGGTTATGGCAGGTTACATGTTTTACATTCGTAACTTGCTTCTTATTACACTTTGTATCAAACTAATTGTGCACCTATGCATTAGCACATGTTTCTTACAAAAACATCTGATGTATGGTTCCCAATAAATAGTACAAGAGTCTCATAACTTTAGCTTCTTTATAAGCTGCTTTTTTTCACGCAAGTTCCAACAAGTTCTGTTACCATAGTTAAATGGAACTCAACTATTTCACTTTGTTATGCTCGGTGATGAGTATGAGAAATTAAAATGCACAGGTTCAGAATGTGAAAGGAAAATTTTCTGTATCATCCTAAAATCCTACACACAGATCTGATACAGCTCAGCTGTATGTCATTAATTTTATTTAAACAGTCTTTCTGCCAGCTCCTTCTATCTCAAGCTTATCTCAGGAGCTGCAGGCTGGCATCACCCACACTTCTCATGTCCCATGGCTTTGCTGTCAAAAGCACATCAGTTTATTTCACCCGTTACAACAGATAGTACTGCATGCAATGGTTCCACAGTTTTGAAGCCAGGGAAATTGCGTTTTTGTAAGTGTAAATTCATTCAGTGTGTAGGGCAATAGTTGCTCACTGAACATCCATCTACATAGCTCATTAACACATCGGCATCCATGGGTGACCAATCAGGAGGGTAGCTAGTTGTATATCTAGAACTTTCTGCTTCTGTAGTTCACTTCTTCAGTTAGTCTTGCTAGGATGAGTGTGGATGCAAGAGAAGCTGGCTGCAGTTCACGAACAGCTGAATGTCCTTTTGGCTGTGGTCGGTCAGCTCCAGGTTGCTGCCTTTAGGTGCAGCGGTAGCAGAGAATGAGAGACATCGCATGTGACACCTCAGTTGTCACGTGTTTTGCCCACAGGCTCTGCTTCCAAGGCACCTCCTAATGCACCCGATGCAATGGATCCACCTCACAGCAGGGTGAATGGTGGGTGGAAAATGTTATGCTCATTATGGAGCCCTTTATGCATATAGCGTTGAGGACTGGGAATAAAGCCAATGTGCACTCCCGGGGGCCTTGCCTGTGGCTATCAAGTGTGCAGGGTGCAGTCGCCTGCATGTTGTGGCTCCTGTTGGCACCAACGATGCCTGTCGCATGGGTTCTCAGGCGATCCAACGTTTGTACAGGTGGCTGGCGGAGCTGGGGAAGACCTAGCCTCATGCGCGGGGTGCAAGCAGACCTCGCAATTTGCAGCGTTGTTCCCAGGGTTGATCGGGGTCCTTTGGTTAGAAGCTGAGTGGAGGGTCTCAGCCAAAGGCTTTGTCAACTTTGTGATGGTCTTGGTTGCAGATTTCTAGACCTGCACTATTGTATGGGATTTGTAGGACTCCTCTTGATAGGTCAGGGGTGCACTGCACAAAGGAAGCAGCTACCCAGGTAGCAGAGTACTTGTGGAGTGAACATGACTTTTTTTTTAGACTAGGCATTAGTTTGAAGTGCTCTGATGAACACTCATCAATTGATATGCAGCAAGGGAAGTCAAACTGCATTCAGAAGAAAGGCACTTCGACTGTCACAATTTTATCAGTGAACTGTCGAAGTATTCATAATAAAATTCCAGGAAAGTTCTTGGTGTCAAATTATTCTTGGGACAGAGAGCTGGCTAAAACCCGAAGTGGAAAGCTCTGAAGTATTTAGCAAGTCATGGAACGTATATCGGAAAGACAGATTATAGGCCATAGAAGAAGGAATGTTCATAGCAGTTGACAAAAATATTGTCTCTATTAAGGCCAAAATTGAGTGTGACAGTGAAGTCATCTGGTTGCGTATAACAGGGGCGGGTGAAATCAAGCTAATTCTTGTATGTTTTTACCAGCCACCCGATTCTGCTGTGACAGTTGTAGAGTCATTCAAAGAAAGTCTACGGTCAACAAAGCGTATATGGATTCACTACAGGGGCGTTCAGACAGACAGGCGAAATACTTTTGGACACGTTATGAAAATTGTCCCAAGAATAATTTGACACCAAGAACTTTCCTGGAACTTTATTATGAATACTTCGACAGTTCACTGATAAAATTGTGACAGTCGAAGTGCCTTTCTTCTGAATGCAGTTTGACTTCCCTTGCTGCATATCAATTGTCAGATGTGAAAATTACCGAACTATCAGTTTAATAAGTCACAGCTGCAAAATACTAACGCGAATTCTTTACAGACGAATGGAAAAACTGGTAGAAGCGGACCTCGGGGAAGATCAGTTTGGATTCCGTAGAAATGTTGGAACACGTGAGGCAATACTAACCTTACGACTTATCTTAGAAGAAAGATTAAGGAAAGGCAAACCTACGTTTCTAGCATTTGTAGACTTAGAGAAAGCTTTTGACAACGTTAACTGGAATACTCTATTTCAAATTCTGAAGGTGGCAGGGGTAAAATACAGGGAGCGAAAGGCTATTTACAATTTGTACAGAAACCAGATGGCAGTTATAAGAGTCGAGGGGCATGAAAGGGAAGCAGTGGTTGGGAAAGGAGTGAGACAGGGTTGTAGCCTCTCCCCGATGTTATTCAATCTGTATATTGAGCAAGCAGTAAAGGAAACAAAGGAAAAATTCGGAGTAGGTATTAAAATTCATGGAGAACAAGTAAAAACTTTGAGGTTCGCCGATGACATTGTAATTCTGTCAGAGACAGCAATGGACTTGGAAGAGCAGTTGAACGGAATGGACAGTGTCTTGAAAGGAGGATATAAGATGAATATCAACAAAAGCAAAACGAGGATAATGGAATGTAGTCTAATTAAATCGGGAGATGCTGAGGGGATTAGATTAGGAAATGAGACACTTAAAGTAGTAAAGGAGTTTTGCTATTTAGGGAGTAAAATAACTGATGATGGTCGAAGTAGAGAGGATATAAAATGTAGACTGGCAATGGCAAGGAAATCGTTTCTGAAGAAGAGAAATTTGTTAACATCGAGTATAGATTTAAGTGTCAGGAAGTCGTTTCTGAAAGTATTTGTATGGAGTGTATCCATGTATGGAAGTGAAACATGGACGATAACCAGTTTGGACAAGAAGAGAATAGAAGCTTTCGAAATGTGGTGCTACAGAAGAATGCTGAAGATAAGGTGGGTAGATCACGTAACTAATGAGGTGGTATTGAATAGGATTGGGGAGAAGAGAAGTTTGTGGCACAACTTGACTAGAAGAAGGGATCGGTTGGTAGGACATGTTCTGAGGCATCAAGGGATCACAAATTTAGCATTGGAGGGCAGCGTGGAGGGTAAAAATCGTAGAGGGAGACCAAGAGATCAATACACTAAGCAGATTCAGAAGGATGTAGGTTGCAGTAGGTACTGGGAGATGAAGAAGCTTGCACAGGATAGAGTAGCATGGAGAGCTGCATCAAACCAGTCTCAGGACTGAAGACCACAACAACAACATGAAAATTGTCTTGAGCAGCTGGCTCAGCAGCCCATATGCAATGAAAATATCTTGGACTTTGTTGTTACAAATAGGTCAAGACCTTATTGACAGTGTCAGTATAGAAATGGAGATTAACGATCATGATGCCATAGCAACTATGATTAAAAAAGTTAATAAGTCAGTCAAGAAGGTTAGGAGAGGAGCAGTTATTAGTGTCTCACTTAGGGTACTCGCATCACTTAGTTCCAGTAAGATGGATGTATGGGAATTATAGGCAAAGTTTAAGCAGATTGTAAATCATGGTCTGGAGAGCTATGTGCTAGTAAGTGGATAAAGGATGGAAAAGACCCACCATGGTTTAATAACGATATCTGGCAGATGCTGATTCAATCTCAGTTCAAAAGAGAATCACAAACGACGACAAGCGAAGGTTACTAGAGAAATGATAACGAGCAAAGGTTAGTAGAGATTTGTTTGTCTGTGAAAAGATCAGTGCGTGAAGCATACGACAACAACCACCGTCACTCCATAGCAAAAGATCTGGCAGAGGAACCCCACAAAAATTCTGGTCTTAAGTAAAATCGCTAAGCAGGTCTAAGGCTTCCATTTATTCCCTTATTGACCAGTCTGGTGTGGCAGTTGAAGATAGCAAAACTAAAGCTGAAGTTTTAAATTTCGTGTTCAAGAAATCGCTCACACAGGAGAATCTTACAAACATACTGCCATCGGACAGACTCCCTTATGGACGACATAGTAATAAGCATACCTGGCATAAAGAAACAAGAGAAAGATTTAAAAGCAAAGCTTGCTTGCATTTACCGTGAATCTCTTGCCCAGGACAAAGTCCCAAGCAACTGGAAAAAAGTGCAGTTAACTCCAGTACAGAAAATATCCCTAACTTCTGTTTGCTGGCAGAATCCTTGAACATATTCCCAGTATGAATTAAATAAACTTTCTTGAGACTGAGAAGCTTATATCCATATATCAGCACAGTTTCAGAAAGCATCGCTCGGGCGAAACTCAGTTTGCCCTTTTCTCACATGATATATTGAGAACTGTGGATGAAGGGCAACAGGCAAATTCCATATTTCTAGATTTCCAGACAGCATTTGACATGGTGCCCCATTGCTGGCTGTTAACAGAGGTACGATCATATGGAATAAGTTCACAGATATGTGAGTGGCTCAATGTGTTCTCAAATAATAGAACCCACTATGTTGTCCTCGATAGCCAGTGTTCATCAGAGACAAGGATATCATCAGGAGAGCCCCAGGAAGTATGACAGGACCGCTGTTGTTCTCTGTATACATAAATGATTTGGCAGACATGGTGGGCAGCAATATGCAGTTGTTTGCTGATGATGCTGTGGTGTACAGTAAGCTGTCGAAGTTGAGTGACAGTAGGAAGATACAAGACGACTTGGAAAAAATTTCCAGTTGGTGTGATGAATGACAGCTAGCCCTAAATTTGGAAAAATGAAAGTTCAGAATAAGCTGGAAGATCAAACGAGTACTGTTCGAATACAGCATTACTAGTGTCCTGCTTGACACAGTCAAGTCATGTAAATATCTGGGCATAACGTTGCAAAGCAATACGAGATGGAATGAGCATGTGAGACCTGTGTTAGGGAAGGCGAATGGTCAGCTTCGGTTTATTGGGAGAATTTTACGAAACAGTGGTTCATCTGTAAAGGAGACCACATATAGGATGCTGGTGTGACCTAGAGTACTGCTCAAGTGTTTGGGATCCCTACCAGGTTGGATTGAAAGAAGACATCAAAGCAATTCAAAGGTGGGCTGCTAGTTTTGCTACGGGCAGGTTCGAACAACACATAAGTGTTAATGGAGATGCTTTGAGAATCTCTGTAGGGAAGGTGAGATTCTTTTTGAGAAACACAATTGAGAAAATTTAGGGAAGCAGCATTTGAAGCTGACTGACGAACATTGCTACTTCTGCCAACACAAACTGTGCATAAGGACAATGAGAATACAAGAAATTAGGGATCATGTGGAGGCATGTGGACAGCTGTTTTTGCCTCACTGTGAGTATAACAGGAAAGGAAATGACAATTAGTGTTACAGGGTACCCTCCCCACACACCTTACGGTGGCTTGCGGAGTAACTGTATAGGTATTTTCGTAGAAAACTGGAGTGTTCAAAAATACCACTCAAAACCAATTATTTCTAACTTTCTGCTTGAACTGCAGGAAGACAAATGCCAATGATGCAATCAAGTTGGTCGAATCCTAAGTATAGCCATTTCATGATCAAGAAGTGACACTTTTCAATTTGTCTTCACACACGCACACGTTGTGGTGGTACTGCAATTTGACTGGGGAGATAGGCTGTGTCAGCTGAGATAAGCAACAGGGTTGTGTGGGTGGGGGATGTGGCAGAGAGCAGGAGGGAGGGTTAGGCAGCAGGGGCAAAGGATAGGAATGTTGTGGTGAGCTCATTCTGTCTGCTGTAAGAGTGGAGTTGTGTGCCATACATATTTTTACGGATGAGTGAGTTGAGAGGGGGAGAGAGAACAGAGGAATTTCCGCACACCATTTTACATTGGCATGACCTTCAAAGAGCTGGCCACCCATATGATTGGCCACTGCTAAACTGTGGGCAAGAGCAAAGTTGACCACACCAGCAGGGCACACTGCTGAGCACAACATGCTCAGTTTCAATGCCGCTTCACAAATTGTGCCATCAGGTTTCTCCCAACATCAGCGTTTCTGAATCGGATGGGAAATGTACTAGCAATACATCCTTCTATCTCATAATTCTCCTGCCCTCAATCTCCACTAGCACTGCTCCATACTCACCTCTGCCGTTGCCCCATTACCATAATTTCACTCATCCTGCATTCACACCCTCCTTCCCACAATATTGCTCTTCCTCTGTTCCATCTCCCCCTCCCAATCCATTCCTTCATGAAGCGTGCTCCACACAATTTGTCCTCCTTAGATCCAGGACAATCTCACCTGTATCACATTCCTATCCCATGTGCCTGTTGCCTGTCCCTCCTATCTGTCGCTCACCTTTCCCCTAACCAGCCCTCCTATTTCCAGAATGCTCTCTTGCCTCTCCCACTCCACCCAACATTACCTCCCACTCTAGTTGAGATCCAGTGCTGAAACAATGTAGAAGCATGAACAAAGATTCCTCCAAAAATTAGCAACAATTTGAGTCTTGTTTATGTGCCCATCAACAACTCAGCACCTTAACTGTTAATCGAGCTGTTATGTTTTCTTCTTAAATTATTTATACACCATTAACTAAACCTGATTTAGGACAAATAGAGATTTTTTTCCCTTTGCAAACATGATGACTTGTTATTTTCTCAGCAAAAGTTAAATGTGCTAAATCCGCAGAGACACGAAGAGAACAACATTTTAGAATAGACAGAAATAAAAAGAAGTCAAAAACATCAACCAGAGACCTGAAAGACAAACGTTCACAAATATTCCAACTAAACAACTAGAACTTAAGATCTACTGGCTGAAGGGAACATAAACATGGTTGTTTGTGTAAGACTTCAGTAACACACACTTAAACGTGCCCACAGAGGTATTCTCAAAAAACTGTCAACATCAGGCTTTGACATCATGCCCATTAACATGCTGCATGTAAGTAGTCGAAGAGATACATTACTGTGTTGCTTGAGGTTTTCCTGATGGACTAGTTGTAGAAATACTTGGAAGTCGTCACGAAGTTCCCACAATATTTCATCAGAATAACTGACCAACTTCTTGAGAAGTAGCGGCTCTGGTCTCGTAAACTAACAAAACGTCTAGGAGAGCGGTGTGCAGACCACATGCCCCTCCATATCCGCATCCAGTATGCCTGTGTACTGAGGATGACATGGTGGCCTGTCGGTACTGTTGGGACCTCATGACCTGTTCAGGCGGATTTTAGTTTTTTAATTGACCAACATCTGTTGTGATGAACACCATGCTGAAACCACCTGTTTATGACAGTCTGAGTAGGAAATACGTAGGCATAAAGGCACTAAATACAGTGGCCAAATAGTGAAGATTTCCTGCCTGGTAGTGAAGAGGGCAGCTACGCTACCTGTCTGACAATTAATCAGAAGCTTTAGTTCACATTCATACTGTGCACTGCTGTTACCACTCCAGCACCCTCTGTTGGGAGCCGTATGCTGATATATGCGTCTGTACTGGCGAGTGACCATCTTCACTGCTGTCCGTATAGCTATGTCGCCACCAAGGTTTCATCCCTCATATGACCAATAGTTCCCCCTCTGTGCTCACTGTCTTTAATGTTGCCAGCACTGGGATCCCGTACTATGCGAAGTTGGAAATCCTGTGTGTGTTCACCAGATGTGCCAAGCTGCGTATTTCCACAACTTCCTCAATTATTATGTCTTGGTATGAAAACATCAGTGAGAGAGTTTTGGTAATTTTGTAGTCATAGTTTATCAGATAAGCTGTCTGAATCTGACATTCCTCATGCTCTGTTAACCAACATACTAAGCGTGACACTTCATTGCAAAGGATGGTGACAGCTTTTGGCCTGTAATTGTAAGTCTGTGAGTGTAGGTTTATGGAACACAGTGTGACCCAAGATGCCATAATCTTTTCTTCACACCAACATGTCCTTGAACTGTAGTTTGCCATTTTTTCTCCATCTCCACTGTAAATGAGAGGCTTCAGATGATGTAGGGATGCATCCAGCAATGAAATGCTGTGGGGCCAGATTACAAAGGTGTCAACCACATATCACCAAATAAATGTATGTTTTAAATCTGCCGAATGGAGAGAATTTTTTCCTCGAAATCTCCCACGAAACGATAGTCACAGCAGGTGACAAGGGACTATGCACTGCGAAGGCCATCAGTCCATTAAAAGTATTGATCATTGAATAAAAAACAGGTTGAGATGAGCACAAGCTTGAATACATCACCAAGTTCCCCATCCAGCCTCTCGCCAATGAGCTACAGCTACTCCTACATTGGCGCCTGAGAGAAAAGTGAGACCACATTAAAACTTGTGAGTATATCTGATGGCACAGGATATAAGTTATTGTGCCATCAAAAGAAGGGGTTCGAGTTGAGTTGGGCAAGTGGTGCTCACATTTCTCTGCCAAATGGCTCAGATGCGCTGCCAGACGTTTTCTCAAGTTGTGTGTTGGTGTCCCAAAATCACTAGAAATTAGTTGAAGTGGCATACTATCCTTATTAATCTTAGGCAATTTGTACAGTCTGGGAGAAATGGGTGCCTGTTTATGAACTCTTTGTGCCAACATCAGAGATTGTGCTGTTTCTGTGGAGCTCTAAAGTTCTTCACCATATATGGCCTGTAGGCTCCTTACTTAGTGTGTGATAATGCAGAGTGGTCCAGAAGCTGGCTCATCTAGCATAAGTAGAGGATGACAGTTGTGTTACCTTTATCCACAAATAGGCCCACAATGTCAGCTGAGAACTTATACTTGGACCATCAGATATACGAGGGTTGAATGAAAAGTAATGCCTCCACCTTCATTAATTGGGTTTGGATGGGAATATTGTAATAAACGCATAAATAATCCTTAGAATGTCATCTTTAGTTACCAATATTCACTTTTCCACATAATCACCAGCCAATTGGATACAGAATCTCCTTTGGGGTGACACCTTCTACTGTCAAGAATTCAGTGACTGCACATTGCTTTAATCACCTTGACCAACCATCTGCGCAGGGTTCCATACTTTACACTGTAACAGCACAACTGTCCAATGCTAAGGCTTCCCACCAACTGGAGCTGTAGAGAAGAGGCTACGGAACAAGCCAGTAGTTGCTGCATACCAATGCTGCCAATTGTTGCAAAGTTAAGAAGGTGGAGGCATTACTTTTCAGTCAACCGTCGTACTTGAGAGTTTCAACACGGTCTAATTTTTCATTTTTGTGCCACTGCCACTAGAAAGGAAACTTGTTGATTTGTTTCAAGTGCATGCTTACCTCAATCTATTATTTATTCAGTGACTAATACTTTGAACAGACTGTTGTTGCAATGGTTACTCCCTTGTCATCCATTTTTATGGAATATTTCAAGGAGAGAGTACTCCAGTGTTAAAATGTGGGTGCTTTTGGTGATATATGGGTAACATATATTCAGTCCGACCCCATGGCTCTGCATTGTTCGATATTTCTACAACAACTAAATTCTCTTCATTTTAATATCAAGTTTACAATGGAGATAGAGAAAAATCATGAACTACTGTTCCTGGACACGTTGGTGCGGAGAAAGTATGATGTCACCACATGCCACACTGTTTTCCATAAACCTACACACACAGACATACTTACAGGCCTCCACCTATCATCATCCTTCACCATGAAGTGACATGCTTAGAATGTTGGTCCACACAGCAAGAGGCATATTGGATACAGACAACTTAAGAGTATTCCTACTGGGAGTTTCACTACGCCTTACACACTGACACATGTTAAACAATGTGAAGAATTGGAGGAAAGTGAAGAACAAAGATGAATTGTCGTCTTGTGATATGTCAGTGGAGTAAAAAAAAAATGGCTCTGAGCACTATGGGACTTAACATCTGAGGTCATCAGTCCCCTAGAACTTAGAACTACTTAAACCTAACTAACCTAAGGAAGACACACACATCCATGCCCTAGGCAGGATTCGAACCTGCGACCGTAGCTGTCACTCAGTTCCAGACTGAAGCGCCTAGAACTGCTCGGCCACTCTGGCCGGCTCAGTGGTGTATCTTTGAAATAGGAAGATTACTGAAGAAATTTTAAGTTAAATGCACCATTCCGTTCTTCTAGGCTCAATGAAAAAATCTTGGTTTAAGGAGGCCTGCTCTCTTTAAGATTCCTTGTAGCTGCAGGAAATCATACAGTGGACAAATGTTTCACACCATAGAAGACAGGTGTATTGAACATCAACAACAATCTCATCTGGACCAGCCAGAGAACTCTGCAGAGACTGCACATTATCTCAATATGGGGCACAATATGGACTACAGAAATACCATAACTCTCTCAGTGATGTCTTCGTAGTAGGACAACATATTTAGACAAGTGGTGGAATCCGCTGCTCAACAGAGCTCCTGAACAGACACAGGATCCCAACTTAGCACAGCATGGAATCCAATGCTAGCAATGTTATTAAAGTCACAGGGAATGATTGGTAATACAAGGGATGAAGCTTAGTTGAGGACATAGTTATTTGTGACAATGGCAAGGATGATCACATACCAGCTTAGATGTGCATGTCAACATGTGGCTCATGACAAAGGGTGCTGGAATGGCCAACAGTAGTGCACAGTATGAATGATAGCAATTGCACTGAAGCTCTTTGTTCATTGTCCAACAGGTTGCATAGCTGTCCTTCCCACTACCGATCAAGAAATCTTCATTATAAGCCACCAAATATTGTGCCTTCACACCTGCATGTTTTCTACTTCAACTGACATAAATGCTAGGCTTCATTCATTGTTCAGCAGTGCGCTCATCACACCTGAAGATGTCCATCAACTGCGCCGATGAAATATTGTGGGTATTTCACAACATCCAACATCGTATCTGTGAACCATTTCTACAAGATCTGTAACTGTTTAATTGTGCTTTTTGTGATGAAATAATGGAAACAGTAACAACTGTAAATTTGCAGTAATCGTTCAGACTTGACTTGACTGAAATGACAACATTAAAAAGCAGATGCCAGGCTGAGATTCATTGGAAGAATGTAATTTATCTACAAAAGAATTGGCTAATAAAATACTCATTTGACTATCGTTCACTGGTGTAGAACCTTCACAGCATTTAAAGCATGAAACTGAACACCTTACAGTAATAATTCATTTAGTTAACCGATTTTTGGCTTAAAAGACAATCACCATTGTGATTAAAGCTACAATACTGGCAAGCAACATTGAGAAAGATATTATGCGCAGAGAGGTGCAAAAAAGTAACTTAAAAGTAAATGTAAAGAGAACAAACCAAAACAACATTAGAACTAAACATAAAAAAGAGCATATGGGTGTGCACTACCATGAGGAAGAGGAGGGGGAGGAGGACTACATTCAACTGAAGAGATGATGTTCATGTGGTAATCAACCTAATAATTATATTAAATTAACAATCTCAGTAAAATAAATACAACACATAAGTTTAAGAGAGTAGCTTAAAAAAGTGACGCAGAAACAGAGGAAAAGATATCATTGACAACTGTAACAGTAAATACATAAAAATAAGCTGTACATCAGTAAGTATCAAGAGTGCACTTACTACAGGTTCGGAATACATGTAATAAAACTACAGTTCAAGTTGTTTTGTCACCTAAAATACATCGAGAAGGAGAAATATGGGCCGCAAATTATTCCAATTTCCTGAAGAGATATGGATGGAATGAGTAGTTCAATGAAAGCCATTGGAGACCACAACGTGTTAAAAATATTATGAAACTTCATATTCCCACTGGGTATAGTGCAAAAGGTCAACCAAAATATTGTCCATAGTTGTGTAACACAGAGAAAAGTCCTCAATTAAGGAGATGCAGTCTTAGACGAAGGATGGATTAAACATCTCAATACTTTGTCAGGTGTGGTCCTGCGGATGTGGTATTCTGTTGCCCTTCTTCTGATCTCTGAACGGACTTGCCCACCCATTGATAGGTGGACATACAGATTAACGTGGGCTCTGGGCCATGGTGCAACTCAGCATTTTTCACATTAACAAACATTGCAAAATAAGTGACAAGTAACAGATAAAAATCAAAGGACTGGCCAGGGATCAAACCATGACCATTGGATCTTTATACCGATGAGCCACCAGGATCCACTCTGTCACATTAAGTTACATAAATTTTTCAGTAAAGGCGAAACATTTCGGTGGCAATAAAGGAAGGAGGGCTTTGAAATTGTGCCCTTCTTTTGTAAACGATGAGAACGGGAAATATGAATTAAAATATGGACAATTCAAAACAGTAAACTCACATTATTTTGCTGAGGAAAGTCTGTTGGAGGCTCGTTTGTCAGCCAACAAGTGATGGGGTGGGGACTGCCAAAGACCCCTGTGCATGTTCAACAATTGCTTCCACTTCCCCAAATCCATCTTTAATCTGTTCTGCACTAAATAGCAGTTTCAGAGTAATAAAAGTATCTTTCTTAGCCCTAATACAAACCAAATACAAATACTTCCTCTGTAAGTCTTTTAATTAGCTTTCTTGCTTGCATTAGGATTTATTTTTCCACGCTGCAATTGTCCTGGCTTTTGGGTGAGATTCCTGGCATCTCCCAGCGTCCTGCATGATATGTTTCATGGTGAATCATCAGCCATGGTGTCACACACTCCAACTGGGGGATCTCTTTATGGGCATTACCACACTACAACTGCTACCTTGGCTTGACATGGTAGCCAGTTCCATACTACAGTGGCCCAAATGTGACAGAGACACTGCTTGCCATAAACAAACTGTGCAGTTGCTGCATGGTCAGGGGCTACCACCATGCGAGGACATGAACTCCCCCCCCCCCCCCCCCCCCCCCCTCTCAGCACCCAGTTGGCTGACTACAAATTGATTTTTTGGGCACTTATGGAAACAATGCTCAAGATGGAACTGTATTTCTATAGGGAAGTAAACCATGTCAGGCATTATTCACTGCATTGTCTAAAACGAAGAGGGGGACCTCATTTACAATTTATTCCAGGGGTAAATATGGGGATAGCCAAAATCAGAGTTCTTTGGGACAGCCAGGTCATCACTGATGTGAGAAGTCCTCGAGTCTGAGACAAAGGATAATAAAAGAAGAGTACTACAGAATGGAGCTGCGGAAGTGCTCCAATGGTTTGGGGGTCCTGCATTTACCACTTGCATGCACACAAAAAAGTTGTGGGACCACTGGGTGTATGACGACTTCATTTTGAATGCATCAGTGGCCTTGGGCAAAGTAACAATTTGTTTAGTTCCTGTGTTTTCAAAGTCACATACCAAACTTTAATCCGCAATTAAGGTGCACTTAATTCCTTTCTATTTTCAGTTGTTGTCTGTTACGGTATTCTCCGCATATCATATACATTTTAGGTACCGGAAGGTTATAATCAAAGTGCAGCTATTCACAGAGGTCCAGTGTGGGCTGTAATTATTGTACAGCAGCAAAAGTTGGTAGATACGCTAATGCATTAATGCGGAACCAATGTGTGCTGGAAAAAATTAGTTCAAATTTTGGCCACCAGGTGCAAATCTGGCACTGTAGGTCATATTAGGTTAGATATACTTTTTGTTCCAATTGATCCACAGTGAGGAGATCCTCTGGGATGTGGAACATGTCAATAAACAAGAACACAAAATAAATATCTAGAAAATAAAAACAGATATGCTAATGTACCTTCCACAGATCCCAAATGAAATTCCCTAGTGGATGTGGAGTAACCGTCAAAAAAGATAAAATCTTAAGCATATTACATTAAAAAGTATATAAAACTTGTCACCAAATATCAAATGTTCTATATACTTAGGCACATATGATAATTCTTAGGCTATTATAGCCACACAACACCAAATAAAAAAATAAAATAAAAACTATTTTTCAGCACTTATTACAATGACCACCCCCCCCCCCCCCCCCCAATGAACCATGGACCTTGCCGTTGGTGGGGAGGCTTGCGTGCCTCAACGACACAGATAGCCGTACCGTAGGTGCAACCACAACGGAGGGGTATCTGTTGAGAGGTTGGTTCCTGAAGAGGGGCAGCAGCCTTTTCAGTAGTTGCAGGGGCAACAGCCTGGATGATTGACTTATCTGGCCCTGTAACACTAACCAAAACAGCCTTGCATGTCCTCATATTTTAGGTAAATACTGGTAGGAGAATGCTGAAGATTAGATGGGTAGATCATGTAACTAATGAGGAGGTACTGAATAGAATTGGGGAGAAGAGGAATTTGTGGCACAATTTGACTAGAAGAAGGGATTGGTTGGTAGGATATCTTCTAAGGCACCAAGGGTTCACCAATTTAGTATTGGAGGGCAGCGGGGAGGGTAAAAATAGTATAGGGGGGCAAAGAGATTAATATATTAAACAGATTCAGAAGGACGTAGGTTGCAGTAGGTACTTGAAGATGAAAAGGCTTGAGGATAGAGCAGCATGGAGAGCTGCATCAAACCAGTCTCTGGACTGAAGACCACAACAACATACCGGTAGGAAACCTTTTACACATTCTGAACAGCATATAGTGTGTTTCTTCAAGGCTTAGTGACAGAGAATTGGCTAGGAACCATTTACGTATGTCCATGAAATTGAGTTACCATTTATTGCAATGTTTGTGTCATCTGTGAACAAAACAAACTTGGCATCTGATGATGTTGCTGATGAAAGGTCACTGATATATTCGAGAAAAAGTGAGGGGCCCTAAGATGGAACCTTGGGAGACACACCATGTTATTGGTTCCCAGTTGGATAATGCCTGATAGCTTAATACACATCTATTTCCTACTGACACCCTTTCTTTTCTGCCAGAGATCTAGGATTTGAACCATTTTGCAATGTTTCCTATTACACCATAATATTCTAATTTACTTAAAAGTATATTGTGATGTACACAGTCAAATGCTTTTGACAGATCACAAAATATACCAGTAACCTGTAATTTGATGTCTAATGGATTAAGCACATTCTCACTGTATGTGCAGATAAGGCTTATCAATATCGCAACCTTTTAGAAATCCAAATTGTGACTTGGATAATGTTTCATTTGTGGTCAGATATTTAACAAGACGACTGTTTATTATCTTTTCTAAAATTTTTGAGAATGTGGACAAAAGTGAATTTGCACACAAGTTTGATGGTATTTCTTCATCTCCCTTCTTGCACAAAGAGTCAACTTCAGCATATTTCAACTACCCAGGAAATGCATCACTGATGAAAAACTGTTTACACAAATGACTTAAAAATTAACTGTGTTGATATATTATCATAGCCACTAGAATTTTATATTTTAACGATACTGTGGTGGACATAACTTTACTGGTGTTGTGAGAGTCATACTCATGTTACTGCAATTATTTGTAGTAATTGGTCTGAGATATTCCATGGCAGAGTCAGCTGAACCTGTCAAAGCAACACTGTACACATCTGTTACCCATGTATCATTTACTCTTAATGCTATGTGCTCTGATTCCACCAGTCTCTTTGTTCACTGTATCCCACATTGTCTTTATTTTGTTATCTGATGTGACTATCTTTTTCCGATAATGCATTTGCTTTGATATCTGTATTACTATCTACAATATTTTGCAGTATGTTTTGTAATGGTCTACTGCATTTACATCAGAGCTGTTTTAGACAGATATAGTTTCCTTTGCGTCCTACAGGATACCTTTATTCCCTGACTAATCCATGGCTTTTTTTATAGACTCTGGTCTAATCTGGGTTAGTTTTGATTGAAAACGGTTTTCAAATAAGTTAAGGACATCATTAATAAAGGTGTTGTATTTCTCACTCATAGTATGAGCATTGTACACATTGCTCTAATTCATGTCTTTGAGTAGTTTCCTAAAACAATCAATTTTTTGCTTACTGCCTACCCTATTTAACTCAGATTTAGTAGATTTTATATACTGATCAGTATTAACATTTAGCAAAAGGAACTGCATGTCATGGTCCGAGAGGCTACTAATTATTGATTTTATAATATAATTTTGTTCATTAAACATTTCCATAAACTTATTATCAATGGCCAATCTTTGAGCCTGTAGCTATTCTAGTTGAAAAGTTAACAGTATGAATTAAGTTGAGTGACAATGCTACTGACTGCAATAAGTTCTTAATGGAAGAGTTTTCCAGGAAATCTACAATAAAATCACTAGCAACCACTAATTCTTTCTTTTTTGGTGTTAAGTCGGCCAACAGAGCATCAAAGTGATTTATGCACATATTAAAACTACATGCTGGTATTCTGTACACGCTTAATATTATGAGTGATTTATTATGAAATTCTGTTGTACATGCTTTTGTATGCTGCTCAAGGCAAAATTTATGACTGTCTATTTTATTAAATTTATGGCAATTCCTTATGAATGTGGTAACTCCTCTATCCTCCATTTCGGTCATACAAATCCTGCAGCACTTAATACATCTATACCAATCCAATGGTCACATGATGTTCAGACGGGCAGATTATACCAATTGTGTTGGATGACTCTAAGACTGTTTTTATGACAGAATGAGATCCACACTGTCATTTGACAAGCCATAACCTGAGTGGACAATATGGCTATCTAGAAGAGAGACTATGTGATGTTGGTGAAACTGTTTTCTGTGAATGGCAACAATTACCGTGCTGCATTGAAAGAGTACTGTTGACTGAAAGTCTGAGTAAAGGCCTGATGACATTAAATGGTTTATGGGCGATGACAAAGACATTCAAAAACACGGCTGAGCTTGGTGTGGCACCTGGAAGAGGAAGGTGTCCTATCAAGACTGAGATTGTGCAGCAAATAAAACTTCACGATCCACAGCAACATTCTGAATTTGCTCTTAGGTTTATGGCTGAGCAATATTCTCTGGAGTGAGGCACAATTTACACTACAGGATGCAGTGAATACACAGAACAGCTGCATTTGGGGTACTGTTAAACTGTGTGTTGTGCACAAAGAGCCACTGCATTCGCCATACGTGACTCTGTAATGTACATTCACAAGCACCTTTATTTTTGGTCCGTTCTTCTCTGAAGAGAATACACGTGGAGTCAGGTGTACTGTGACGTCTGCACATTATCAAGACCTTCTTGTACAGCATGTGATTCCTGCTTTGAAATAATGGAACTGTGTGGAAGCCACTGTTTCCATGCAGGTTGGGCAACACCTTATGTCACTCACTAAGTGAAAGATCTGCTTAATGCAACCTTCCATGAACGTGTTATCTCCGCAGGTTTTCCAGATGCATGGCCTGCAAGATCACCTGTCTCAATCCATGTGACTTTCGGCTCTGGGGATATGCAAAAGGATGCATTTACCAGGGACATGTTCAGTCTCTACCTGATCTGAAGGCCAGTATACAGAAACATGTTGCTCAGTTTCCACTGGTACCACTGCATTAATTTTAAGCATCTCGTCAACATCGCCAGTGCTGCCCACATTGGGCAAACTGTATAAGTGGCAGTTAATAATAATATCAACATTACGCCTTTCTCACTTGTTTGGCCTTTTCTGCCCACATCTGTTCTTAATCCATCAGATAAGGAAACATTTCTGTATGTCTTTCTTGGATTTGCAGTGCCAGATTTGCATCTGGTGGCCAAAATTGACTAATTTTTTTTCCTCAGCATAAATCAGTTCTGCATTAACATATTAGAATATCTACCATTTTTCACTGCCGTACGAAAATTACAGCCCACACTGGACCTCTGTGAGTATGTATATTGGTATAAAGTTGCAACATGGCATTAACAAGGTGAAACAACTGTTGCAAACTTTTCATATAAATAACTGTCATTAAACCTCTACAAACTATTTTTACTTTCTCAAGCTAAATTTAATGCAGTAAGACTTAGTATAATTAACACAATGCCACTATTTTCAAAAAAAACATATTTCAGATTCAACGTTTTGTTGACACAGGACCAGCAATCTTTTACCAGCATTCTTTCTTAATTTATCATGAAGTGATTATTAACAAACCCTTCACAGTTGCAGCACATATGTTTAGCAACTAGTTTTGAACCAACTGGTTCAGTCTCAACTATGACCTACATTAAGACCAAAATTAGAATTATATTAATACCTTCAGCTGCTAACAGGCATTGTTATATATCAATGGGGACAGGTGAAAATGTGTGCCCCGACCAGGACTCGAACCCGGGATCTCCTGCTTACATGGCAGACGCTCTATCCATCTGAGCCACCGAGGGCATAGAGGATAGCGTGACTGCAGGGACTATCTCACGCACGCCTCCTGTGAGACCCATATTCTCATCTTGTGTGTACACACACTACATTCGTAGTGTCCCACTTGTTGCCAGACTATATACTTATATGGATATGGTGTCTGTTCTTTCTGACATGTGCGAAAGAACAGACACCATACCCATATAAGGATATAGTTCTGGCAACACTGGCCGTGACATCCTTCTTCTGTGCGGATGCACACACATTCCCCGAACTCTTATGGGATTTGGTAAGAATGTCTTCCACAAGTAATGAGTGTGTTGAGGTTCAGTTAAATTACTAGAAAGAGAAGCACAAAGGTTACTAAAAAAACTGGCCCTGACCACATAAGGTCAAGAATCAATAGATAATAATGCAATAGTGCAGTTCAGTTCAAGTAAAGAATACATAGAAGCTGAGGCAGAGTTAGGATGCAATAGCTGAATTGTACACTTAAAAAAATTGTTGTCAAGATTTAGAGCTCAGAAAAGCACTGATGGGAATTTAATGAAACATGGTTTTTCCGTCTATGTTGGGGGCTGCCTGAAGGGCAAATGATATGTAAAATGATCCTAACAGTATTCTAGAACCATACAAAGGTAACATAAAAACATCAAATACACTGACAGAAAATGAAATCACAACACCAAAAAGGGTTGTGCAATATACATGAAAGTTGGTAGGCATGTTTCTACATCTGAAAAGTTATGTCTGTTCCAATTTTGCACCAGTTGCATAAGAGTGGCACTAGTAGCACAACTACGAGGATACAAATCAGGTTTCCTTTAAATACATTCTGTAATAGTCATGAGCGTTAGTTACCTTTGAGACTGGACATGGCGAGTTGATGTTAATCAAGAATGCCTTTAAGGCAACAAAGACACCATTATTAACACCTCACTGAGTTTGAATGAGGTTGTGTAATAGGGCTATGAGAAACTGGATGTTCCTTTCTGTCATACTGCAGATAGACTTGGCAGGAACATAGTCACTGTACATGATTGCTGGCAGCAGTGGTCACAAGAATGTGTCACAAGAAGACCAGACTCCAGACGGCCAGGTGACACTACCGAGGAGGAAGACCATCACGTTCAGTGTATGGCTCTGTCACATCCTACTAAATCTGCAGCAGGAGCAGCAATCAGCAGCAGCTGGCATCATTGTGACAACAAACTGTTACTAATTTGTTACTTCAAGGATAGCTCCAAGCCAGACGACCTGTAGCATGCATTCCACCGACTCCAAACCTCAGCTATTTGCGACTTCAGTGGTGTCAAGTGAGAGCTCACTGGAGACCAGGCTGGTGGTCTGTTGTGTTTCCTGATGAAAGCTGGTTATGCCTCAGTGCCAGTGATGGCTGGGTGTTGGTTAGAAGGAGAATAGTTGAATGCCTGCAACCAATATTTTCTGTATGTGAGACGCACTGGACCTCCACTTGGAGTTATCGTCTGAGGTGGGATATTGTATGACAGCAGGAGCACTCTCGTGGTTATCCCGTGCACCATGACTGCAAATCTGTACGCCAGTCCAGTGATCTAGCCTATTGTGCTGCCATTCACGGTTTCCAGACAGTGTTTTTCAACAGGATAATGATTGTCCACATACCACAGTTGAATTAGTGAAGTTCGGTGGCAGGAGGAACAAGACATCTCGTCAAGTGAATACAGGGTTATAAATACAAAATCAAATAGGGGTAATGCAGGAGTAGGTTTAATAATGAATAAAAAAATAGGAGTGTGGGTAAGCTACTACCAACAGCATACTGAACGCATTATTGTGGCCAAGATAGACACGAAACCCATGCCTACTACAGTAGTACAAGTTTATATGCCAACTAGCACTGCAGATGATGAAGAAATTGATGAAATGTATGATGAGATAAAAGAAATTATTCAGGTAGTGAAGGGAGACGAAAATTTAATAGTCATGGGTGACTGGAATTCGAGAGTAGGAAAAGGGAGAGAAGGAAATATAGTGGGTGAATATGGATTGGGGGAGAGAAATGAAAGAGGAAGCCGTCTGGTAGAATTTTGCACAGAGCATAACTTAATCATAGCTAACACTTGGTTCAAGAACCATAAAAGAAGGTTGTATACATGGAAGAAGCCTGGAGATGCTAGAAGGTATCAGATAGATTATATAATGGTAAGACAGAGATTTAGGAACCAGCTTTTAAATTGTAAGACATTTCCAGGGACAGATGTGGACCCTGACCACAATCTATTGGTTATGAACTGTAGATTAAAACTGAAGAAACTGCAAAAAGGTGGCAATTTAAGGAGATGGGACCTGGATAAACTGACTAAACCAGAGGTTGTACAGAGTTTCAGGGAGAGCATAAGGGAACAATTGACAGGAATGAGGGAAAGAAATACAGTAGAAGAAGAATGGGTAGCTTTGAGGGATGAAGTAGTGAAGGCAGCAGAGGATCAAGTAGGTAAAAAGATGAGGGCTAGTAGAAATCCTTTGGTGACAGAAGATATATTGAATTTAATTGATGAAAGGAGAAAATATAAAAATGTAGTAAGTGAAGCAGGCAAAAAGGAATACAGACATCTCAAAAATGAGATCGACAAGAAGTGCAAAATGGCTAAGCAGGGATGGCTAGAGGACAAATGTAAGGATGTAGAGGCTTATCTCACTAGGGGTAAGATAGATACTGCCTACAGGAAAATTAAAGAGACCTATGGAGAAAAGAGAGCCACTTGTTTGAATATCAAGAGCTCAGATGGAAACCCAGTTCTAAGCAAAGAAGGGAACGCAGAAAGGTGGAAGAAGTACATAGAGGGTCTGTACAAGGGCAATGTACTTGAGGACAATATTATGGAAATGGAAGAGGATGTAGATGAAGATGAAATGGGAGATACGATACTGCGTGAAGAGTTTGACAGAGCACTGAAAGACCTGAGTCGAAACAAGGCCCTAGGAGTAGACAACATTCCATTGGAACTACTGACGGCCTTAGGAGAGCCAGTCCTCACAAAACTCTACCATCTGGTACGCAAGATGTATGAGACAGGCGAAATACCCTCAGACTTCAAGAAAAATATAATAATTCCAATCCCAAAGAAAGCAGGTGCTCCAGATGTGAAAATTACCGAACTATCAGTTTAATAAGTCACAGCTGCAAAATACTAACGCAAATTCTTTACAGACGAATGGAAAAATTGGTAGAAGCCGACCTCCAGGAGGATCAGTTTGGATTCCACAGAAATGTTGGGAACACGTGAGGCAATACTGACCCTACGACTTATCTTAGAAAATAGATTAAGGAAAGGCAAACCTACATTTCTAGCTTTTGTAGACTTAGAGAAAGCTTTTGACAATGTTGACTGGCATACTCTATTTCACATTCTAAAGGTGGCAGGGGTAAAATACAGCGAGCAAAAGGCTATTTACAATTTGTACAGAAACCAGATGGCAGTTATAAGAGTCGAGGGGCATGAAAGGGAAGCAGCGGTTGGCAAGGGAGTGAGACAGGGTTGTACCCTGTCCCCGAAGTTATTCAATCTGTATATTGAGCAAGCAGTAAAGGAAACGAAAGAAAAATTCGGAGTAGGTATTAAAGTCCACGGAGAAGAAATAAAAATGTTGAGGTTCGCCGATGACATTGTAATTCTGTCAGAGACAGCAAAGGACTTGGAAGAGCTGTTGAATGGAATGGACAGTGTCTTGAAAGGAGGGTATAAGATGAACATCAACAAAAGCAAAACGAGGATAATGGAATGTAGTCGAATTAAGTCGGGTGATGCTGAGGGAATTAGATTAGGAAATGAGACACTTAAAGTAGTAAAGGAGTTTTGCTATTTGGGGAGCAAAATAACTGATGATGGTCGACGTAAAGAGGATATAAAATGTAGACTGGCAATGGCAAGGAAGGCGTTTCTGAAGAAGAGAAATTTGTTAACATCGAGTAGAGATTTAAGTGTCAGGAAGTCGTTTCTGAAAGTATTTGTATGGAAGTGAAACATGGACGATAAATAGTTTAGTCAAGAAGAGAATAGAAGCTTTCGAAATGTGGTGCTACAGAAGAATGCTGAAGATTAGATGGGTAGATCACGTAACTAATGAAGAGGTATTGAATAGAATTGGGAAGAGGAGTAGTTTGTGGCACAATTTGACAAGAAGAAGGGACCGACTGGTAGGACATGTTCTGAGGCATCAAGGGATCACAAATTTAGCATTGGAGGGCAGCGTGGAGGGTAAAAATCGTAGAGGGAGACCAAGAGATGAATACACTAAGCAGATTCAGAAGGATGTAGGTTGCAGTAAGTACTGGGAGATGAAGAAGCTTGCACAGGATAGAGTAGCATGGAGAGCTGCATCAAACCAGTCTCAGGACTGAAGACAACAACAACAACAACAACAACAACAACAACATACCACTGTTATAAACCCACATGCTCTACAGAATACTGTCATGTTGCCTTGGCCACTTTACCACCAGATCCGTCTACAATTGGGCACATATGGGACACCATTGACAATAGCTCCAGTGTTGCCCATGAACAGCATTAACTATATTGACTGACCAAGTTGCACAGGCATGGAACTCCATCCCACGAACTGACGTCCGGCACCTGTACAACACAATGCGAGACATTTGCATGCTCGCATTTGACATTCTGGTGGTTATACCAGTTATCAATGCACCATCATTTCAAATTTGCAACGGCTTATCTTGTGCTTACATTAACCTGTGATCTTGCACAGTTAATCACTTAAATATGTTACCTAGGCAAATGTGTTCCTGAAATTTCATTACTCTAAATTAATTATTTTTTAGTGTTGTGATTTTTTTTCTGTCAGTGTAGATATTCTTTCACTGTAAAGAAATATTGGCTTAGTAAGCAAATACGAAAATGTTTGTTGTTAGTCTCTAGAGCTGAACAAATTTCAAAACATGCTTTGTAAAGGCTTAAAGGTCTGACTCTGGTTGGGTTGCGCCTTTTCTTAAATCCCATTACATAACACGCACATTCTTAAGGGCAGATAACTGAGTGTCTATGATGCTCTCTGCTAAGCCACATGAAATAATTCCTGGTGTATGATAATGTTCAGACAATTTCCCCACATAAAAGATTACAATGAGCTGTCCAAGAGGGTCACTTCTGGGAAGGACAAACCAGAAAAACACAAGACACAGTTCCAGCATCCACAAAAAATAATAATATGAATATGTTGTGACATAAGAAAACCTATTCAGTCCAGGACTCGAACACTGATTTCCTGCTTTCCAGAAGCAGTCATCTTAACCATCACTCTATCTGAGCATGCCTGAAGACCTATTCTCACTTTCACTGCCAGTGTTGTTGTCACTTACGTTTTCTGAACACGAGCGGCAGAGATTTCCCATGAGGAATGAGGGTATAGCAACATTACATGGGAAGAAGGTGGAAAAGGGGGAAGGGGGTTTAGTTGGTGGAGGAGTATGGCTTACCCTGCCGCAAGAGATATATATCAATTGAACTAGATTCACTGAAATGAAATAAATGGATGACGGCAATGATATCAATAAAATGACACAATACCAGCAAAAACAGCCCTGAAATACTTGCACCGCAATAAATATTTTGCAGAAATTCTAATTCAACTGACACATATCACTTGCAGCAATGTAAGCCACAGTACTCTACCAACTCCATGCCACCTCCACAGTGGTGCTACTCCTACATGTCTCATGGGGAAAACTTTTGACAGTAGTGTCCATAAATTGTACGTGTAAATGTCAACGTCAATAACTATCATAGCAGAACTCTAAGAAATAAAAATAGTCACATGTAAAAACTGTCAGTGACAACCAAAGTTAGTGTCCCAACATTCATGGATGACACAGTTCAGATGTTCCTTTACAAAGAAAAATACTACTGCTGATTAACTCTCTCACTACTGTTAAGATGAGTGATCAGTATTAGCAGCACTGAAAACAGCTTAAATCACAAAAATTAAAAAGATGGCCCAAGGGCCCGATACAGTCCCTGTTAAATTCTACAGTATATAGAATTTGCAGCTGAGTCAGCTCTCATTCTAGCCATAATAACCCACAGATTCAAAATTGGTAGCAATAATTCAACCCAATGGAGTACCAAACCAAAAAGAAACCTGTACTGGTTTGGTCGTCATTCAGGGTAAAAGGACGATGCTGATTTCAGAGGAACCTGAACAGCCATCAACAAGTTGGCTAAAATCAGAAGCAACATAAATATACTAGGTCAGAGAACCGCAAAGCCACGAAATTCTACTAATCAACAGAACATCAGAAATGTTGCTGCCACGAGTGCATGTACCATCTCTGGAAGCGAGAATATCCATACCTGAGGACAGCAGAATTACAGGTAGTTGTCGGAGGAAATTTATCATAAGAACAATGCGTTCAGTGAAATGGAACTCAAAGAAATTTCAAAAACTTGTGGAACAGAAGTAAAACAACCTGCAACATCTCCCATCACTGAACAACATGAACATGACAAACCTGGGAATAATGCAGGATGAAGAAGAACAAGAAGTCACTAAAATATGCCTGTGCTACACTGAGTCAAAAACAACAAATATAAAATTATGGCCCATGTTATCTAATGCAGAAAGGAGCTGGCTACCAATTTTATAACCTGTCTGCAGGAAAAAATGGGTTCCACAGATGAAAGACATCAATGCTACACTTGCAACTGACCAAATAATGGCAGTTGAAGAAATGAACCAGCTTGCTACAGTACAACCGTAACAGTAACAAAAGACGTGGGTTACTGCATTCAAAACCTGCCAGGAAAGCAACTGTGAAAGCAAAGAAGATAGTTTGACTAACTGAAAATCAGAAGCTTGAGATCTGATGCAAACAACTTGAAAAACCTGAAGAGCATAAACTGAATAACCAGAAGAGCAAAGAGTATCACATAAAATATATTGCCTATTTACAGGACAAATCAAAGCACCAAATAACTACAACAGCCGGGAAAACTGAAAGATATGATGCCAGGACCATTCACTGCAGACAACATCAAACTTTCCAATCCCATCAGAGGTATTTTGACCAGAGACTGAATCAGCTACCAGATACAGACATTGAGAAACCAGAGAAATGAGCAACAACCCAGTTCAGGGAAGCCCTCTGGGTTACTGAAAAAGACAACAACTAAACTCATGTGCAGATACAGGTCTTTGAGAAGAAACTTTCCAGCAACAGAATGCAACAACTGGAGATAAAACCTGAAATGGAGAAAAACAAGAAGAGGAATACAGTCATGAACTGGGCATCTCTTGCCACCAATCAACTGCACAGCCTCTGGCTCAAATACCTTATCAGTCAGCTTGTGAGAATGGCCAAACTGTATAACAAAATGCTAAGACAGGAAACATCAGTGACTGGTTAACAACTGGAATAAGTATTTAATAAAGTAGAACACAGTTAAAGGGGCAATATTGGGAACTTGCAGGTCAATATCATGTTTGCTGACAGACATCATAGCTGACAGAATTCAGGGCTTTCTGGAAGAATTCCGCATTATACCAGTAGGTAACAATTGAAGAAGCAGGAGCACAAAAGACCTGATCAACAAAATGATTGCAGGAAACTGCAAAAGCCAGAAAATAAATCTAGATATGACCTGGATTGACTACAAAAGAGCCTTTGACTCACTGGCACACAGCTGGATCATAAAGTGCCTGGAAACCACCAGAATCAGTAGAAACATCAGGAAATTTGCTGAAAATGTGATAGTGCGATGGAAAACAGAACAGTTTATCAGAAAAGAAAGTCACAGACAGTTCAACATTAATAGAGGTTTTTTTCAGGGGGGACTCTACAGAAAATCTGAAACCAAAATCCAGTCTCTGATAAATACAGTGCAAATCTTCAGCTGTAATATCAGCACGGAATTGAGGTTTGAGAGGTGTGCCACACTGGCACTAACGAAGGGCAAGATGTAAGAAAGTGAAGGTATCGAAATACCAAATGGACAAATCATCAAGTGTCACCAGTTTGTATCTGAGCATTACAGTGTTGGACATCATGAAGCATTTGCATGTAAAAAGTGTGGTCAGCAAACAGTACACTTAAATCGCCAGAAAAAATTTTAAAAGCTCGCTGAATGGCTAAAATAGCATCAAGGCAATCAATACCTGGGCAGCACTGGTCATCAGGACACAAGTAGAGCTGGAAAATCTGGACAGTAAAACAAGAAAACCTATAACAATTTCACCATACATTCAGGGCCAGAAAACTATACTAAGCAAGGCAGATAGTGGAATAAGAGGTGGAATCCAAAATTTTCGTGACTGGTGCTGCCATCTGGAAAGTAGGAGTAGTAGATCTTTGCACCGCTAGGTGGCGAGAGCTGCATATCTAATAAGTCAGTGTGCAGAGTGGCATTCAGCTGGGAGGACATGTTGCATGTCCATAGTGATTTCTGTAATAGTTTGCGTTTGATGTGTGGTGATTTTACGATGGATCCACAAACAGAACAGTGCGTGTGTATCAAATTCTGTGCGAATCTCGGGAAAAGTGCTACGGAGACCCTTTCAATGATACAACAAGTGTTTTGGGGGCAGAGCATGAGCTGTATGTGTGTGTTTGAGTGGAAGCGCTCAGGCTTTCCAAGACCCAAAAAAAGTGAGACAGGTGAGGAGCAAAGTGAAGAGCATGATTGTCATTTTCTTTGATACCAAGGGAATTGTGCACAAAGAATTTGTCCCACCCAACCAAACAGTGAATTCGTCATACAACTGGGATGTCTTGCAATGGCTCCGTGAAAACGTGCAGTGACGATGGCCCGAACTTTGGCGTCAAGGGAACTGGCTGCTGCATCATGACAACGCACCCTGTCACACGTCCTTGCTCACCAGGACCTTTTTGGCAAAAAACATGGCAGTTGTACACCACCCACCGTACTCGCCAGATTTGGCATCTTGCGACTTCGCGCTGAAACTCAAGTTGAAAGGCCGCCGGTTTGACACTCTAGAGAGGATTCAAGAAGCATCGCTGGCAGTGACACCCTCAAAGAACAGGACTTCCAGAAAACGTTTGACCAGTGGCAGAAGCACTGGGACCAGTGTGTGTGTGTGTGTGTGTGTGTGTGTGTGTGTGTGTGTGTGTGTGTGTATGTGTGTGTGTGTGTGTGTGTGTGTGTGTGTGGAGGAACTACTTCAAGGCTGATGGTGACCATTAGTCCAAAGGTAAGGTTTTCAACAGGTGGTAGGACCAGTCCCGAAAATTTTGGATAGCACCTCGTAAGAAAAAATGCATTGGCAGACTACATAGAAGACAGCCAATAATCAATTGTGACTGACATCAAAACATAGGACTTCTTGAAGTACAGCAAATCAAAAATCAATACTGGAAAACTGTACATCAATCCTGGAGACTCGACCTGTGCAATAAAGCACTGGATGGGCAGTTTGTGGATAAGACTGAAGGTAAAATACGCAGGAGAGTCTACATTCACACATGCAACACCTCTATAGGAAGAAGATGCTCTGCAGCTTCAAACAACTGCAGAACTAATGCACCAGTAAAGCAAAACTTCTGAGCACAATATCTTTCCCATGACAGTGTTGAGATGAGAACACCCTACCACAGTTTCCGGAACTATGACACCCAGTGAAATCAATGAAGACTGACTGGATTTTATAACCAGCAAGTATCACTGTGGTGAGGGAGGACATTCAATTTTCATGGAATGAACTGGACAAGAATGTGCTTATTCTGCTCACATGCCACATGCAAATTGTAAAGGCATTAGCAGCATACACTTGGGAGTGGGTGAAGTGCAGCTCCTATGCAGACAGCAAGGTGCAGGAATTATTCACTGCCGCAAAACAGCAGGGCAAATTTGAGAGATTGTTGGGAACTCATATGACTAACATAAGAGCTATTGTAAAATTAAAAGAGAAAGTAATGAATTCATCTACAACTTCAGCTCTCATGAAAGGGCTGAATTTTGTGCCTGTCCTGAGGACCATACCGAAGTGGGACATAATTGGTGGTGTGGACAAAGCAATTCAAGGCTGCCAAAGAAAGAAGCAGAGGAGAAACCTGCAAGGTTATCAACAAGTCCGAATTTATGAAAGCAAACAAATTAAAAGAGAAAGTAATGAATTCATCTACAACTTCAGCTCTCATGAAAGGGCTGAATTTTGTGCCTGTCCTGAGGACCATACCGAAGTGGGACATAATTGGTGGTGTGGACAAAGCAATTCAAGGCTGCCAAAGAAAGAAGCAGAGGAGAAACCTGCAAGGTTATCAACAAGTCCGAATTTATGAAAGCAAACTTCTCTGCAGTGGAATGGGGGGGGAGGGGGGGGGGCTCCCTGATCAGTGAGAGATGACATAAAAAAGGAATGCAATGGTGCTGATGTGCACCAATGACTATCATTATCAAACTGGCTCACAGCTACAGGATCCAGCCTAGAGGCAACTCTAGAATGACCCTATTTTGACAGTTACCAGGAAAACAGTTGCTCTGCTAAAGAGCTCAGATCTACCAGAGGCAATGAAGAAGTGGCTGTAGCCGAATATCCATAAAGGTAGGTGTACCTCTGCAGCTAATGCTAGGCACCATTAATTCAAAAAATTATCTGGCAATGCTTCTAAAATCCTTTCTTGTAACACTGTAGTCATCACGTTAAGAACACTTCAAATTTCCTGAAAGTATTGAAGGACATTCAACTATAAAGAGATGACGTGTTCTTGAATTTTGACGTTACGTCTCTATTCATGAAAGTATCTCTCCAAGACTCCTTGGCACGTCTCGACACTTCAAGCCCAAATAGTTAAGTTTTATGAACATACACTGAAATATCCTGTCTCAAGTGCAACACGGAGTTTTATGAACAGAAGGATGAAGTGGCCATGGGATACCCACTGGGGATTGCAAATTTCTACTTGGGACACTTTTGTAAGAGGTAGCCCTTCAAACCACTCATTACAACCCCAAGCACTTGTTCCACAATATAGATGATACTTTTGTGATATGGAGCATGGCAGACAGTTCTTGGACGAGTTTCTGGACCCCACTTTAATAGAATCCATCAAAACACTGCTTTCACTATGGAAATAGAGCAGAATGGTTGTATCCCTTTCTTGAGCACACTTATAGGGGCGGAGGTAGATGACACACTAGGCTGTTCATTGTACAGGAGGAAGACTCGGAAAGACCTGTACCTGCAGGCAATTATCTGCCACCATCCAACGCAACTGCTGACTGTGCTGACCACCTTAGTACATGGGCTGCGCATCATCTGTAATATAGAAAGCCTCCCAGGCAAACTATACAACCTGAAGGAAGTGTCCCACAAAACTGGGCACAGTGGAGCACAGATTAGTAAGGCATTCAAGAAGAAAAAAGATACAGTAAAGCATGCCACCTGGGCAGTACCCAGACAGCTGTAGCCAGGTGGAGGGGATCATATTGCTAGTATCAACATTACATTATCTGCACTATCTCATTATTTCGCCAGAAGATGATGAATATAAACACTGCAATACTTTAATATTTCCACCTGGCTGGAAACCTTAGAGCTTTCCATCAACAGTGTTTGCTTGCAGATCTATATTCACACAGCAGTCAAACTAGATAAAGAAAAGACATGATCTTTGCTGGCCAATGAAATCCTAAAAATGGAAACAATGACTGACTTTTTATGCACATACACACACCATCAGAACTAATATTGTGCACTCCTAAGACAAAACATTTTGACCAGTGCATACTGTGGCATTGGATGCTGCTTGGTGGTGTTCTTAGTGCATGACATGGTGGCAAAATTATGTATGTGGAGCAGACACGGACTGAGGATCACTGCAGCAAAGATAAGGGCTGCAAATGATGAAATTTGTTGAGATAATCAAATCTGACAAATGTCAGATTATTATTATGCATAGCCTGTGAATGAGAATCTGGAAACAGTGAAGCTGGTCGTATGGTCATGTGCTACTGTCGTGAAAAATCTGAAACTACCATTAGGCGCTAAATGGTTGGATGTCCATGACTCTTCACAGAATATGGGTTTCGGGGGCTTGTATGATCTGTAAAGTAGGATAGATGGTTATCTGTGGCATCACTGCCAAAAGAACACAATGCTGGTGCATGCACAAGTGTTTCAGAGCACACAGTTCATGGTACACTGTTGAACATGGAGCTCCGCAGCAGGCCATCCCTACGTCTTCGCATGTTGGCCTAATGACATCATCAGTTATGATTGCAGTGGGCACAGGACCATTGGATTCAACCATTGATCAATGGAAATGCATTGGATCTTTGGGTGAATCACATTTTTGCTACACTAGATCGACAGTTGTCTCCACAAACGCCGACATCAAGGAGAATGGCGGCTCAAAACGTGCAGCACACCACAGGTGCAGCTTGGTGGGGGCAGTATTATGCAGTGTGAGACATTCTCCTGTGCTTGCATGGGACATATGGTAGTAATCGAAGGCAGGTTGACAGTAGCAAATCAATCTGCATTCCTTCATGCTTGATGTCTTCCTCGACAGCAATGTCATCTTTCAGTAGTACGACTGTCCGTGTCTCAGAGCCGCAACCATGCTGCTGTGAGGAGCATTACAGTGAACTCATGTTGATGTCCCAGATGTCCTATGGAACCCATCAGAGTTGATATCTGGTATCATCACTGTGTACGCAAACCTGCAGCCCATTATTTACGCAAATTACATGACCTGTACATAGACTTCTAATGCCACATACCTCCACAAACCTACCAGCAACCTGCCAGATCCCTGATACGCAGAGTCAGTGAAGTATTTCATTTCAAAGATAGACAATAAGGTATCAAACAGGTGGTCGTAATGTTTTGGCTCATTATCATAAGGCCCATAATACAGACATCAGCAGAAGACCTGAAGGGTAGACTCCAGAAAAAGATCAAGGAAACCACATTTTGAGGTGGTAAAAAGATTGCTCAGACTGATTAGAAGCAGAGGCACAATGCTGTGTCACGAATGATCCACTAGAACTAATATAAAAATTACCATCTCCCAGTGGCAACAAGCTAGAGGGGGCACAAGGCAGAAGAAGGTGTCAAAAATGAAAATACCAAACTACTCCGTTACTTCTGACTTCAGATAGATCAAATGTTGCATTATAATATTTCGGACATCATTGCCGTAGAGAAAAAAAGGGTAGATCTTTAACACTGCCACCTCAAGTGATAGCAGATTCGACGTGAAACAAGTGGAAAAACTTGCTAGGTACAAGGACTTGAAAACAGAGTTACAGCAACTCTGGAGTAAACCAGTGAAAGTAGTCCCAGTAGTACTTGGCATACTTTGAGAGTGCCAACAGATCTTCATGAGTACTTGTAAACCACTGGCATTGATATAATGTCCATCTGTCAACTACTGAGATCTGTACAAATTATTTGCCAATAAATCACACAGAATGATGTCCTCTATCTTAACCATAAACAACAATCACATGAATCCCAAATCATACTTTTCCCACAACATCTTGAATGCCAGGGATCAAGGCAATCAGACATATGCTATATTTCTTGATTTGCAAAAAGCATATACCACCAACATTTATTAACAAAGGTATGAACAATGGGATATCAAACAAAATGCTTGACTGACAGAGGGTTTCCTGGTAGGTCATACACAGCTTATTATCTTATACAGACAGTCATCTACAGATGTAGAAGTAATTTCAGGCATGCCCCAGGGATTACTACTGGAACCTTTACTGTTCATGATATACAGGGTGATTCAAAAAGAATACCACAACTTTAAAAATGTGTATTTAATGAAAGAAACATAATATAACCTTCTGTTATACATCATTACAAAGAGTATTTAAAAAGGTTTTTTTTTTCACTCAAAAACAAGTTCAGAGATGTTCAATATGGCCCCCTCCAGACACTCGAGCAATATCAACCCGATACTCCAACTCGTTCCACACTCTCTGTAGCATATCAGGCGTAACAGTTTGGATAGCTGCTGTTATTTCTCGTTTCAAATCATCAATGGTGGCTGGGAGAGGTGACCGAAACACCATATCCTTAACATACCCCAATAAGAAAAAATCGCAGGGGGTAAGATCAGGGCTTCTTGGAGGCCAGTGATGAAGTGCTCTGTCACGGGCTGCCTGGCGGCCGATCCATCTTATCAGCTGCAGACAGTGCTTGAACCAATTTCAGACGATAAGGTTTCATAACTAACCCTTTTTCGTAGGACTCTCCATACAGTTGATTGTGGAATTTGCAGCTTTCTGCTAGCTCTGCGAGTCGATTTTCCTGGGCTGCGAACAAATGCTTGCTGGATGCGTACTACATTTTCATCACTCGTTCTCGGCCGGTCCAGAACTTTTCCCTTTGCACAAACACCCATTCTCTGTAAACTTTTTATACCAACGTTTAATACACCACCTATCAGGAGGTTTAACACCATACTTCGTTCGAAATGCACGCTGAACAACTGTCGTCCATTCACTTCTGCCGTACTCAATAACACAAAAAGCTTTCTGTTGAGCGGTCGCCATCTTAGCATCAACTGACGCTGACGCCTAGTCAACAGCGCTTCAAGCGAACAAATGTACAACTAAATGAAACTTTATAGCTCCCTTAATTCGCCGACAGATAGTGCTTAGCTCTGCCTTTTGTCGTTGCAGAGTTTTAAATTCCTAAAGTTGTGGTATTCTTTTTGAATCACCCTGTATATTAATGATACAGAAAACAACAGTAACCTCAGACAATGTATACAGAGGAATCTGAGCAGTCATTTTTCCAGCACTCCATACATGACTGAAATGAGAAGAAATCTTAATATGTGGTACAGTGCTAAAACCCTCTACCATGCACTTCACAGTGGTTTGCAGAGCATATATATAGATATCACTAACTAAAGAAAAACTTAATGGACAACTATCTGTCTCAGGAAGTGATCAACACATTACCTATGACCTATGTTTGTGTGATTCACATATGGTTAAAAATTACAGCACAATAAGTTTGTAAAAGTAAATGAAGAGCATGATCCTAGTACATCCTAGAAGTAGTCCTGCCATAATGTGTGTATCAGCAGCAGCACAAAAGGTAGCATACAACCTTGTCAAATGCAAGCAAAGCCTACAAACTCAAAGTCGTCAATCACCAATTGCCTGTACATGTAAGGAGGTAAAAAATTTTACTTGTTTTACTTTACATGTGACTAGGGCCCTACCAACCAACTATTCAATGAGCCTCTTCCATGTATTTCTGTTGAGTACACTATTTATCCATTTGGTGTCAATCTTCATCCTCGCTGTGTCTCCTGGATGTTATGTCACCATCTAGTTCTGGATCCTCCTCTTCCTCTCGTGCTACCTATCGTCTAGCAGAATGTTATTCTAGGAGTCTACTCTTCATCATTCTTACTATATGGCCAGCCCATTTCAACATTTACTTTTTTAGCATTTAAATGCACTTAAATGCTGCTGTTCACAACATACTCTCCACACACATTTTGGCACTTATCACAGCAGCAAACATGCTTTGAAATTCCACCAGAGGATTCTACTGACTGAGACTTCGACAAATTAGACACACCCTCACAACTCCACATTGTCATCAAAGCACTGATTTGTGACCCACGTCTACATTCTTAAGTTTTCCAAGTCTGACAATACCTCACATAGTTTATTGCTGTGCCATGCTCAAGAAAATCAACAAGAAGCACACCTTTCTGTGGCCAATTCATAAGTCACAATGCTTAGTTGTGTAGTTCGCTCCTCAATGTAAACATTAGTTTGGCCACTTTGCCTAATGACACCATTGACACACTCCACCTTCACCTTCAGTGATTATATTGTTTCTCGTACACTTCACACAATTGCTGATATCAGCTTATGTCTTTTACCCACAAAAACCTTATTACTGACCGCACTTCACAACTCACAGGACTTTCAATTGGTGCATACATCTGAAAATTTTGTTATGAAATAACAGAAAATGGCATGAACTTCACACCGGCGTGGCTATATACAGACTGAATGGACAATTACTCAGACAACAATATAGCCATGCTAGCCCCTGCCATTGTTGCTTCAGGTGAAAACATAATCCAGTTTCTGGATAGCCTTGTATTTTTGTGGAAACCACATTGGTATTCCCCAATTAGTTCTTTAGTTATGGGAATCGGCCTGTTAATGGGCAAATTGATAAGATTTTATAACAACATCCAGTAAAGCAATTCCTCTGTAGTTATCATACACATGGGAATCATTCTTCTTAAATAGGGGATATATAATTTTGGTTTTCCATTCTGTCTTCCAAGTTGTTTCTATATAGACTGTAGTTCTAATTCCTGTTGTGGTCCTCCATTTTTAATAACTCAGCTCGTATCTGGTCTTTATCATAACCGTTATTATTCTTAAAGTTCTTTATGGCTTAGTGTATTTTATTTACTGATGGGGTGGTGACTTGTAAGAGTATGTCAACTGTATCAGGTTCTTCAGATCACAGCAACTGAGTAGATGTGAAAATTATGTCTTCCATCTTTTCTATATATCACTTTTTGTGGTCCATATAATCTCGTGCTGATCCTTTATCAACTATTCCCTCCCAGTGAATTTATGAAAGAACTGTTTTTCCTATTTTAATACATCTGTCCTTCCCTGTGGTGCTTGAAATCATTCTCTGCTTCTCTTATTATATTGTCATCTCTGATTATGTTTTAGTGGTATTCTCTTTTCTCTTGTCTTAGGGTATGTTGTACTTCAAGGCAGATGCTACAGTATCCTTCCTTCAGGGTAATATTATTTCTTTCTTGAGTCCATAGTTTCCTCGCATTTCTTCTCTCCAGCACTTTTTCTTGGTATGTTATATTAAATTTAATTTTGTTAGGTCATTTTCTTTTTCCAATAACTTTTCAAGTTACTTCTTGAATTCTGTTCTTCAGGAAGTGAAATTCATGAGGCAAAAAGTTTCAATCAATCATCTTAAGTAACTACTTGGTACAGTATGCAAAAAGTTTCAGACAATCATCTTAGGTAACTACACAGTATAATTTCTTAAACAACACATATTTTTGAATGTTTAGATATTTCTCATTGATTGAGCCATCTCAGCTGCACATTTGTTAATTAGATCACATGTTTCAATCATTCAGGATCTTCACCAGATCTAAGTAGATGCTTCAGCAACACATCTTGTCTACTCAGAACGACATATCAGAGTACTCTGGGAGCAGGGAAGGAGCGGAGCAGGGAAGGGGAAAGACAAACAGATGCAATGGCAGAGGGTGGCACATAGTGCGGGTTAGGGGATATGAATAGGGAGGAAGTGATAAGACAGAGGGGGGCAGAAATTGATGGGTAGAGGGTGTGGGGACAATATGTTATCATAGGTTAAGGACATGATAGTTTCAGAAAAGCTCGTGGTGGAGGGGAGGAACACATGACCCACGCATTGAGATCAAGCATGTTATGTTCAGTTGCATGTTGTGCCACAGGGTGATTCATGTTGCTTTTGGCCATAGTTGGGCAGTGGCCATTCATCCTGGTAGACAGCTGGTTGGTAGTCATACAATATAAAAAGCAGTACAATGATTGCACCAGAGCTGGCATATGCCATGGCAGTTTTGACAGATGGCCCCGGGCTCTGAGTAGGATAAGCTTGTGACAGAAATAGAATACAAAGTGCTGGTGGGTAGACTGGGCAGGTCATGCACTTTTGTCTTCCACAGGCATATGATCCCTGTAGCAAGGAGTTGGGATTAGGAGTGGCATAGTGATGGTATAGTGAAGGCTGGTGTGGGCAATGGAACACACTTCAAAAGGGGTGGAAAGTATCTTGGGTAGGATGTAATCAAAGCCCTGACGAAGCATGAGGTTCAGTTGTTCCAGTCCATAGTGGTATTGGGTGATGAAGGGGGCACTCCTTTGTAGCTAACCGAGCTAGGTGATGCAGTGGTTAGCACGCTGGACTCTCATTCAGGAGGACAACAGTTCAAACCAGTGTCCGGCCATCCAGATTTAGGTTTTCCATCATTTTCCCTAAATCACTCCAGGCAAATGCCAGATTGGTTCCTATGCTTATTTCCTTCCCCATCCTTGACACCATCTGAGCTTATTCTCCATCTCTAATGACCTCCACATCAATGGGACATTAAAGACATTAAACCCAATCTTCCTCCCTAGCTCCTTCCTTCATAGTGGGTTCTGGGATAGAGGGGGGGGGGGGGGGGGGCGCATGGGAGATCTGTTTGTGGATTAGGTCTGGGGGATAATGCATGTCTGTGAAGGCCCTGGTGAGACCTCCAGCATACTGGGCAAGAGAGCTCTTGCCACTCCAGATACATCACATCTTGGTGGCCAGGCTGTATGGGAGGGATTTTTTGGCACAGAAGGGATGGCAGCTGTCAAAATGCAAGTACTGTTGGTGGGTTTAATGTGGACAGAGATGGGGAGGAGTCATCAGAGAGGAGACAGTCAACATCCAGGAATGTTGCACACTGGGTTGAGGAGGACCAGGTAAAGCAGATGGGCGAGATGGCATTGAAAGTGCAATGAAAGAAGGATAGGGTATCTTGGCCATGAGTACAGATAATGGGCATAATTTCGATGAACCTGAACCAGACCAGGGGTTTGAGCTTTGAGAGTCTACAAAGATTTCCTCTAAATGGTCCATAAACAGTTTGGCATAGGAGGGTGCCATGCAGGTGCCCACGACTCTGCCATGGATTTGTTTGTATATCTTACTTTCAAACATTAGTACTGGTAAGATGACCAATCAGGCCTCAACCAGGATGAAAAGCCGCCGCCAGCACCACACTGTGGCCAAGAGCTTGGTTGACCAGTTGACCACCCTGTGGCACAACATGCACATGAACATAACAGACTATTTCAACAGCTGCTTCACATTCTGGCCATCCAGATCCTCCCCTCCACCACCAGCTTTTCTGCACTGCACAAGTGTAGTTGTCCTTACAACACGTTCTCCACTCCAAAAATTATTTGGCCTCATCTACAGTAACCCACTGTCCTCACACCATCCACCCAACAGTTTCCACACCCTCTCTCCAATCACTCCTCCCTATTCATGTCCCCTCATCGTCCTCGAGTGCCACCCTCTGCCAACACATCTGCCCATCTTTCCCTTCCCTGCTTCTCTCCTTTTCTGTTCCCCGTTCTCCCTGCCCCCAACACTTGCACCAAAGCTTCCCAACTGCTGCACCTGACAGTCTTATCATGCCTCCATCTAGTCCCTGCACACTATCAGGCAACCCTCCCCCCTCCCATTCCCCTCCTATCCCCCTCCCTTCCCTGCCTCACTTCAGTTGCAACTCAACATCACAGTTGCATTCCGGTCTGAGCTGTCGGAGATGCTGGTCATGTGAACTTGAGGTGTGCTTGCCTATGTGAATGTTTGTCTGTTTTCTTTCCTTTTCTTTGCTCAAGAAGGCTTTGGCGAAAAGCTAAGTGTGTAATAGTCTTTCCAATGTGCCCACCTGCAGCTCAATGTGTCATCTTTATGGTGAGCAACAATCTATCTGTTTCCTAATATTGTTGATATTACAACCTGGAGTTTCCATTGTTAAATACAGTTGATGAATATCTCAGATGAATATGTCAGCTATGCTGAATGTTTAAGTCATGTTTGTGACTGAGCTAATGCAAGTTTTGTACTAAACACCAACACTTCTGATATTGCAATAATTCTAAGAGGAACAAATCATGTTGCTTGTAACAACAGCCATCATCAAATAAACACTTGGAGTAAACTTTGTACATGGTATCAAAGAAAGTGGTTTGGTTGACTTTCTGTTAGACATGACATTCCAAATTAGTCAAATCTATAAACTGTGTCCAAAATGCATCTGTGTTACAGCCATGGAGAGAAAATTATGCACAACCATGGAGAGAAAATTATGCACTGAGTGGGTTTCACTTGCACAACCTTGGCAGAACAACACACACACACACACACACACACACACACACACACACACACACACACACACACACACCTTATTCCATTGACAGTGATGCTTTTGATAAATCACAATCTCCAACAAAGGAAAATTTGCTGATGATCATGGATATGAAGAAAATGATCATGGCATGCACAGCATAGCTCATATTAGTGGCAAAGATAATGGGAACAAATCTGCAGTAAAAAGAATGATACAAGAATATTTCTAAGTCAGAAAATTCTGAAGGCAAAATCAATAATCTTAAAACTATTCACACTACAGATGATGGACATTTCACACTACAGAGTATGGTCATAGGCAGAACCAAAATAATTGTAATAATTATCACTGAAATGGAGAACTGAGAAATTTGAAAGGCAGGCTAAACAATATGATGGAGTAACACCAACCCCTGTCCAGCATTCTAAATGTAGATTCAAATTAATTCAGCAAAACTGAAAAAGACTTCGCAATAAGATAGGTAATCATAAAGTTTAATTATCAATTTGAAAAATATCAAGTTGTGGCCATGAAACTTTGTGAAAGTGTTAATTCTCCTCTACAAATTCACCCGTGAATGGGACATATTTTTTCACACAAATAAAGGACTTGACTGAAACCTTGGTTGTAGAGGTCTACATTTTGTCTGCTCAGAAAACATTACAGCACAAAAATTATCACATGTCATTCTAGAAATACCTGCTATAAAACAATTTCTTCACCCACTGAAAGAGAAAGAAATCACTGGGTCCCATGTCACGAGAATATGGGGCAAGTCAAAATTCAATTGCCTAAAAAAGCAGCATGTATAACAGTGTCCTCTGCAGCACAATCTGGGGAATTCTCATGGAGCGGAAACACCCTCTCTGACAAGTTCTCGAGTGCTTTGTCTTTACTGCCTCCTATAACCCTAACAGGAGATTTCAGTAGAATGCTCATGTGATGGCTTGCATAATCTGCTAACAACACACCAGTCCTGAAATGCCTGACATCACCTTGTCCAATGATGGTTGAGTCTTTCCCTTTTTTTAGCAGTGGTCAAATCCAGATATTTCCACTGCTTGCTTTGCTATTTTATCTTAGAGTCACAGTGATATATCCAGTACTCACCAATGGTGATAAGGGTGATACAGAAGTCATCTCAATCAGCCTGACACAGCTGAAATGTTTCTGCTGCTGCCTCACTTCAGTGGGCTGTTTGAATGGGAGCAATAGGTCACAGAACATCGAGGGTAACAACATTGTCATGTCCAAAATATCATCCAAAATGTTGAAAACTGATCCATGACTGATATTCACTTTTTCCACTATTGCTTTGATTGTAATATACCAGCCTTTGAGCACTAGATCCTTCACTTCTCTAGCAATTCCCAGTTCTTCATAGACGGATGGCCTTCAAGCTTGTTCTTTATCATTCAGACTTGTTTGGTCGCAATTGCAACCACCTGTGCCACTTGAACACTGTGTCTTATAAAGAAGCACTGTTATCATACACTTCTACTTTCACCAATGAGCATGGATTGTCACAGCATTGTTTCCATTCAAATAGAGAAAATTAATTATTGCAAATATTCCACTTTGTAAATTGCTGAGCTATTTTATTTTGGCTCCTCCAGTGGCCACAGTCTGTGGTGCAAGGGTTTTAATACCAAGACCATAGATAAGATACTAGTAAAAAACAAAAAAAAATCCTCTATAACTTTATTTTTTGAGTTAATAGTTAAAACTTTATGAGTATGCTTTGTAAGCATAATCATTGGGATGCAAACTTCAGGGACTGACAACCCTAATATTTCAGTTAGAAGTGTTACAAACCTATACACAAACATACCAGTATAGTAAACAAAAGAAATCATAACAACCTTCTAAGATACAGAAAAACCTCCATCACAGGAACCTTATGAAATCCATGATATCCTAAAACTATCTCTAAACCAAAATTATTTTGCATTCAGCCATAAAATTTACACACAAGCTCATGGAGAGGCAATGAGAAACAGCATTGCCAGCACAACAGCAGACTTATGTATCAACATACTGGAAGAAAATTGGCCATTACTTAAGAAAATTATGTATTAACAGAGAGACACTTTAGTACCAATAGATGGAAAATTATGTATTAACAGAGAGACACTTTAGTACCAATAGATGTAAACAATGAAGACATCCAAACAGTTCATCCAGAACTAAACAAACTGTATCCAGAAATTAAACCCACAAATGAAAGAGAAACAAACAGATTCATAAACTTTCTCTGACTTAAAATCAGCAAAATTAACAACCATCAAATATTTGAAATCTACAGATTAATAAACATAATTAATGCAAGTTCTTGTCACCTAAAATTGCAAAAATATGCCTAATTCAACTCAATGATCAATAGAATAATTTAAGTTACCACTCTAACACTTAGCAATACAAATTGAATGTACAATATTCCAATCTATAGCCCAACAAAATAACCTCAACCTGAATATAGTGCGCAAACTGTATGAAAAACACATGAACCTAAAAACCATACCATACACAGAGACATAAAATTAACAAAACAAAACCCAACAAAAAGCAACATACATACCAATGATATACTCGGGACAAACATCAAATAAAATAAACCAAATAGTTACAAAAGAACCATAAAACTAGCATTCAGAACCAACAACATTCTTAAGATGAAAATTTGATTTGGAAAAATCAGAAGTTCTGATTTTGCCTAGAAAGGCATACACAAAATCACGTGTGATGACAGTGCTAAATTCTATACAAGTCAAGCAGGACAAAATATCAGCACTACATTTACTGCACACACAAGTAACTGCAACAGCAATCAATAAAGCTTTTACCTGAATCTAAAAAGCCTAAACCACAAAGTAGAATATATCAAAAATGCTGCTCTCATAAGAATTTCACAGAAAAAAATGGTAGACAAATAGAAATTATGTTACTTACAACACCCTAGCAACAGACAGACGACAGTTTACTAACTGATGAAATAAGGACGTCTTTCTGTAACATCTGCAGGTTTACTTGAGGAAAGCACTAAGAAAGAAGCTCTACTACTAATTTAACTAATTGCAGCTTGGCTGGAATAATTCATTATAAAGTGTCATATTGTGATGTGTTCTATGCTGGGGGCCTGGTCAAAAAGAAAAGATTACTACTACTACTACTAATACTACTAAGCTAAGAGCTCTTCTCTCTGAAATGTATTCACAACATTCCACAACTATGCCCAACTGCGCTCACTGAGATCAGTGAACTGATTGCATTGAACAGACCCTAGTTCTGTATTCCAGATTTTCTGAAAATCACATCATACAGAGCTATTACCAGTTAGGGTCCTACAGCCCGCAACACAACACTGTCCATGAGGCGAATGGCTGATTACAAAGTGCCAAAAACACAGGAAGGACCCCCTCCCCCAAGAAATATCAAGAGTCTACTGTTGTTATATCAATGCAATTTTTTCATTCATAAATGGTGTTTCATCTTGAACTTTTTTCACCACCATCAGGTCCCACAGGATATATATGCAGGAGCAGAGGATATTTAAAAAGTGAACACATAGTACGGAGAAAATGAAAGAGAGAAAGAGGATGAAAATGATATAGCATAACTTAAAAAAAGAAGTACATGAAAACAAATATTGTTGGATTGTAAGAGAATATTATTTAAAAGGATCACATCCAGGCAGGTAATAAAAATTCAAGTACAAAGTATGAATTTCATAAACACTGCTGTTGGTGTAGACAATCCTGATGAGTCATGTGGTATAAGAAGTGGACCTTCATGATCACTGCCTTGGTAAAATAATAATAAATAAGAAAGGAATCTGGAAGCTAACTATTGGCATAAACAACATGAGTTTTATGAGGAGTTGGAGCAGCTACTGATGTAATTAGGACTGACTTCACTGAAAATTGATGTGACAGGAATTCAACAAACAAAATAAACAGGGGAGTAAAATATATCTATTGGGAATACACCTATGAATAATCATTTCTTATTTTATGGTGGGAACAGCACTATTTATTTTATGGTGGGAACAGCACTATTTATTTTATGGTGGGAACAGCACTGCAAAGCATAAATTTGGAACAGATTTCATCATCCACAACAAACTACAGTTTGCAGTAAAAACCTGATACTGTCACTGAAATGATAAGCTACAACAAAATTATGAACAAATTCATGAAAACATACATTATAAAAATACAAGAACCAACTGCAGAAAAAGACTTCAACATTACATTTGATACAGTTTCCAACTCACATCCAAAAAATTGTGTCACAAACCTACTGGGTGGTTTAATGCAAAAATTTGTAAAGAACAATACAGCAGACCTACCCACTAGCAACTACAATTTACATTCAATAACAATGACTGACACTAAAGCTATTAATTTTTTTCATTTTCAAAAACTTTGATAATTGAAAGTACATGTTTCTCACATAAAAATATATGCAGAAAGACTTGGATATGTCGAGATGGAAACGTAGTAAATCAAACAGACCCTGTATTAATTGAAAAAGTCAGAGCAGATTTATAAAAGGCATCAGAAGTATGAGTTGTGCTGATTGTGATTCTGATCATCATCTGATAATGATTCAATTAAAACACAAATATGAATACTTATGTGAGCAATGACTAATGTGAAAGCCATATACAACCATGCTACTGTAACTTGAAAGAAGTAGAAATTACTAAAAATTTACAGAAAAGTTGACACATTCCAGGAGATAACAGGAGCAGCATGACATAAATGAGTACCTGATCACATGTGAACTATAAACAACATGACTATACCAAATACAGTACAAAAATGGAAATCTCTGGATCGAGTAATATGTAATATAAGGAAATGGCCCATATCAGATTGATGTATGTAGCACAGTAACACATAACAGAGAACAGCATTCACACTAGCTTTCAAGCACAAGCTATTGCTCGAAAGCTAGTGTGAACACTGTTTTCTGTTAGGTGTTACTGTGCTCTTTGCACCAATCACTGTAGGTGAGTGGTTGCCTTTCCCTTTTTTATGTCATCACAAAATGTTGTATGATAGAAACAAGAAATTCCTGTTGCGATAAGACTTCAAAGATAGGAAAAGAAACTAGCAGATAACATAAAATACACACATACACATCAAAGAAAGCTTTGCATCACCTCGGTTCCGAGAGTTCCAGAACCTGTACAGAAAACTGGAATAGAGCTCAACATAAATATCATTTTCCGCCCTTTTTATTGCTCATGAAAACCACACATTGCATGTTGTACCATAATACAGCAAGACCTTCAGAGATGGTGGTCGAGATTACTATACACACCAGTACCTCTAATACCCAGTAGCACATTCTCTTGAATTGATGCAATGCCTGTATTCATTTGTGGCATTACTATCCACAAGTTCATCAAGGCACTGTTGGTCCAAATTGTCCCACTCCTCAAAGGCGATTCGGCATAGAATTCCTCAGAGTGGTTGATGGGTCACATCGTCCATAAACAGCCCTTTTCAATCTATCCCAGGCATGTTCGATAGGGTTCATATCTGGAGAACATGCTGGCCACTCTAGTTGAGCAATGTCATTATCCTGAAGGAAGTCATTCACAAGATGTGCACGATGGGGGTGCGAATTGTCATCCATGAAGACAAATGCCTCGCCAATATGCTGCTGATATGGTTGCACTATCGGTCGGAGAGGACGGCATTCACGTATCATACAGTCGTTGACGGCGCCTTCCATGACCACCAGCGGCATATGTCGGCCACACACAATGCCACCCCAAAAACAGCAGGGAACCTCCACCTTGCTGCACTTGCTGGAGTGTGTCTAAGGCGTTCAGTCTGACCAGGCTGCCTTCAAACATGTCTCTGACGATACTCATCAGTGAAGAGAACATGATGCCAATCCTAAGTGATCCATTTGGCATGGTGTAGGGGCCCCTCTGTACTGTGCTGCATGGTGTCGTGGTTGGAAAGATGGACCTCGCCATGGATGTCGGGAGTGAAGTTGCGCACCATGCAGCCTATTGCACACCGTTTGAGCCATAACATGACGTCCTGTGGCTGCACGAAAAGCAATCTTCAATATAGTGGTGTTGCTGTCAGTGTTCTTCCAAGCCATAATCCATAGGTAGCAGTCACCCACTGCAGTAGTAGGCCTTGGGTGGCCTGAGCAAGGCATGTCATTGACAGTTCCTGTCTCTCTGTAACTCCTCCACATCCGAACAACATCGCTTTGGTTCACTCCGAGATGCCAAGACACTTACCTTGTTGAGAGCCCTTCCTGGCATGTGGTAACAATGCGGATGCGATTGAACCATGATACTGGGAGACTAGGCATGGTTGAACTACAGACAACACAAGCCATGTACCTCCTTCTTGGTAGAATGACTGGAACTGGTCGGCTGTCGGACCCCCTCCATCTAATAGGTGCTGCTCATGCACAGTTGTTTACATCTTTGGGCGGGTTTAGTGACATCTCTGAACAGTCAAAGAGACTGTGCCTGTGACACAATATCCACAGTCAACATCTATCTGCAGAAGTTCTGGGAACCGGGGTGATGCAAAACATTTTTTGGTGTGTGTATGAAATTAAAATTAAAATGTAAATAAAAATTATTATGTCTTGTCTAATGCTTTAAAGAGCAAAAACGTCTCTAGGTAAAACAAAATATGCATCTCTGTCTCGCTTATACAACTAGTTCTTAGATGCTGAGAAGAAAGTTGAGGAAGCTTTCACAATATTTGTGAGGAAAATATTACATTACATTTTTGGAGAAACAGGTATGTCAAATAAAATAAATAAAATAAAAAAAATAGAACTATTAGACCTATTTGAGGAATCTGACTTTGTACCATAAATAAAAACTAAAAGAATTAAATCACAGTTTGTGATCACAGGAACATGGATCGGTTAAAATTGTGGTAGAAGAATCCTGAGAAAGAAGACCACCACCAGGCCATCCGAGAATAAAAGTTTCAAATAATATCAAAAAGGGGCTGATTAATTTCAAAACTACTATCTGGAACAAGTGCTGCTAAAACCAAAAAGTCTATTCATTCCAACAGGGAGCTTTGTTGTTGTCAATAAGTATTTTGACACCTTACATTATTAACACATTCTTATTCCTGTAAAGTTTATGACTACTTTGGTACATCGGAGGATCCTCAAGGAGAAACAAAGGAAAGAAAAGGAAGAAGAAATTTAATCTTGATCATAGACACAATGTGTAGAGCAGCTGGCCAATTTTGAGTATTTCCAGCTAAGCAAAATATTTACATTTAAATTAATCACATCTAAATTGAGATGGAAAATAATTGAGTTGGATTAATAATATTACAATGTACAAAACTTTTCAATCATTTTAAGTTCTCTGGTAGACAACATATTAGCAATGTCTGCATGAAAACTGCATGTCACAAATAACCTAGTAGATTCAGCCACTGGTAAGTATATAAGGATGGCTTGCTTCAGTTTCTTTTAGTCTCTCATTTCGTTCAGTCTGTTCCTATGGAGACGCTACAGCCCTGTCACAGTCATTTTGAAATTACAGAACAGGACAGTACCATTAGTGGAGCTGATTTCATGGAACAATGCCACCCTCTCTCTGTCAACATGAAAATAATTAAACAATTACAAACCTCTACATTTACATCGCACTGTTTTATGTTGAGCAACTTTCATCAGTCTGGCAACACAGATAATATACACTACAGGCCATTAAAATTGCTACACCAAGAAGAAATGCAGATGATAACGGGTATTCATTGGACAAATATATTATACTAGAACTGACATGTGATTACATTTTCACACAATTTGGGTGCATAGATCCTGAGAAATCAGTACCCTGAGAAATCAGTACCCAGAACAACCACCTCTGGCCGTAATAACAGCCTTGATACGCCTGGGCATTGAGTCAAACGGAGCTTGGATGGCGTGTACAGGTACAGCTGCCCATGCAGCTTCAACACGATACCACAGTTCATCAAGAGTAGTGACTGGCGTATTGTGATGAGCCAGTTGCTCGGCCACCATCGACCAGACGTTTTCAATTGGTCAGAGATCTGGAGAATGTGCTGGCCAGGGCAGCAGTCCAACATTTTCTGTATCCAGAAAGACCCGTACAGGACCTGCAACATGCGGTCGTGCATTATCCTGCTGAAATGTAGGGTTTCACAGGGATCGAATGAAGGGTAGAGCCACGGGTTGTAACACATCTGAAATGTAATGTCCACTGTTCAAAGTGCCGTCAAAGCGAACAAGATGTGACCGAGATGTGTAACCAATGGCACCCCATACCATCACGTCGGGTGATACACCAGTATGGTGAAGACGAATACACGCTTCCAATGTGCGTTCACTGCGATGTAGCCAAACACGATTGCGACCATCATGATGCAGTAAACAGAACCTGGATTCATCCGAAAAAATGACGTTTTGCCATTCGTTCACCCAGGTTTGTCGTTGAGTACACCATCGCAGGTGCTCCTGTCTGTGATGCAGCGTCAAGGGTAACCGCAGCCATGGTCTCCAAGCTGATAGTCCATGCTGCTGCAAACGTCGTCGAACTGTTCGTGCAGATGGTTGTTGTCTTGCAAATGTCCCCATCCATTGACTCAGGGATTGAGACGTGGCTGCACGATCCATTACAGCCATGTGGATAATATGCCTGTCATCTCGACTGCTAGTGATACTAGGTGTTGGGATCCAGCAAGGCATTCCGTATTACCCTCCTGAACCCACCTATTCCACATTCTGCTAACAGTCATTGGATCTCATCCAATGCAAGCAGCAATGTCGCGATACGATAAACCGTAATTGCGGTAGGCTACAATCCGACCTTTATCAAAGTCAGAAACGTGATGGTACGCATTTCTCCTCCTTACACGAGGCATCACAACAACGTTTCACCAGGCAACGCCGGTCAACTGCTGTTTGTGTATGAGAAATCGGTTGGAAACTTTCCTCATGTCAGCACGCTGCAGGTGTCGCCACCGGCGCCAACCTTGTGTGAATGCTCTGAAAAGCTAATCATTTGCATAACACAGCATCTTCTTTCTGTCGGTTAAATTTCGCATATGTAGTACGTCATCTTCATGGTGTAGCAATTTTGATGGCCAGTAGTGTACATCACCGCAATACCAGATGTAAGGCAAGCCTAGACATTCTGAGACATATACTATTGAAGACAGGTAATTTCCACAAAATAATGATTTAAACTCTCACATTCTGCTTGGTCCAAATCCTTTAGTAACTTTAAAGTTAAGGTTTATTGCTGGCTGCTGAAACATTCATTCTAGGAAATGAGAAAATTCTATGATATGAGCAATACTGACATTAGTTTTATAACAACAGAGACAATCAATTATTGACAAAATTATTTAATTGGATGGATAAAAAAATCTACTCACCAAGCAGTGGCAGAACGCACACATAAAAGACGGTTGTAATTGGCAAGCTTTCAGAGCCAGTGGCTCCTTTTTAAGGCAGAAGGGTTGAAGGGGAAGGAAGAGGGGTGAAGGAAAAGGACTGGAAGAGGTCTAGAAAAAGGGGTAGATTCTGGGAAAGTCACCCAGAACCTCAGGTCAGGGGAAACTTACCATACTGGATGAGAAGGAAATCTACCCCTTTTCCTAAATCTCTCCAGTTCTTTTCCTTCACCCTCTTCCTTCCCCTTCAACCCTTCTGCCTGAAGAAGGAGCCACTGGCTCCGAAAGCTTGCCAAATTACAACTGTCTTATGTGTGTGTTCTCCCGCTGCTTTGTGAGTAGATTTTTTTACCTGACATTAGTTTTAAGAATATTTGTGTAAAAGTAGTGTTTTTTTTGTAAGAATCTTACTACAAAAGAAATAATGAAGCCTATTTCATTGCATGTGGTCAACAGCAAATAAAGAATTTAGTATTTTATCCATCCTCAGCAACTGTGGTTGTACATAATTAAAAATCAGCAACCAGTTGCATAAAAGAAATTTCATTTCATTGCCGGCTTCAGACACTTAGTGCCCTTCTTCAGAAGGTTATACGTATCGCAAATGATGTGATACGTATAACATTCTGAAGAAGGGGACTAAGTGCCCAAAACCGGTAAAGAAATTAAGTTTCTTTTAAGCAACTGGTTGCTGAGTATTTCATTATAAATAGAGAACTGAATACCTGAACTAGTTTCTCTCTTCAAAATCCACAACTAATCAATTATTGACAGGTGGCTTAGTGTCAGACTACAAATCCAAAGGGTCAGAACATAATTCTCAATTGGTCCTATAAATGTTTCTGTCACCTACTACTTCTTTCACCTCTGACAATGTCTGTATATGTGAAAAATGCTAAGGAGGATCACAGTTCGAGTTCATGTTGAATTGCTGCAGCATGAACCACCAATCAACATTAGCTTAAGAAATACAAACACTAATGTGATTATAAAATGAATCAGGTCACTAAAAATAGTAATGCACATGATAGTGTTTCTAGTAGTGTTAAAATCTTATTCCAACTGAATAGGATTAACCTTAAGCCTCGAGGCCTATTTCCAGGCAGACTTAAATATGCTGTAAGAACACACATCTCTAAAAGCAGCAGATACACAAACCGACTCCAAAAAGACTTGTTTCACTTTTTCCAGTTTTTCCAACAGTTATCTATTATAAAAGACTGACTCATTTTTCTGGACAGAATTTGTTAACTATTTCCAGTTTGGCTTTTGTAAGCAATTTGTTACAGAAAAAACAAACAAGACGTCACAAATATAGTCCTGGCAAAGCTAAACAAGGAAAATTCTCCTGTTAGTGTATTCTGTGATCTTGCACAGGCCTTTGATTGTATGGACCACGTAATTCTACTAAGTTACGGCTTGCCGACATTCATCTTGCACTGAAGGTAATGCAGATGGTGCCATCATCAGACTATGTTGCAGGAATTGAACTGACCTCAGACAATGAGTAAATAACAAGTGGGATGCCACAAAAATTGGTACTGGATCTGCTCTCATTCTTAATCTGTACTAATGATTTTCAAGTAAATTTAAATTATTATTCAAAAACTGTAATGTTTGCTGAAGACATTAGCAGACTAATTAAGAGTCAAAACTCAACCTTACTAGAAACAGCTCAGAAGATAACTGAACAGGTCCCCAGCAAACAGTTCAAGTCCTAATCTCCCAAAGTCTCACATTATGCAATAGCAGATTAGCAAAAAATACTGGAACCAGATGCAGACATTTAATGGTATACACAACACTGAACAGTGTTTGGAATTCCTTGCAGTTCAGCTGGAGAACAAAACTGAATCGACATATGGATAGATTAATCAAGATTCTCAGTTCAGCATACTTCGCTCTTAAATGTGCCTTTCACAGTGTGGATTTAAATTCAATGGTGTGGCTTAGCCTGCATATTTTCAAGCCCTGTTGTCTTAAGGAATTATCTTCTGGCACACTGCAATGAAAGTAAATAAAGTATTTATTTGCCAGAAGTGAGCAGTACAAATACTCTGTGAAGAATATAACTGCACACCTTGCAGAGATCTTGCTAAGGTTCATGGGATTCGTATGCTCACTTCACATTGTACATTTACTCTTTAAGGTTTTTGTTCAGTTCAACTAAACTGTGATATGCACAACCACAATATAACATACAAAAATAATACTGATGTAGACCTCACCTCTTTGTCTACAGTTCAGAATGTAGTTATGAACTCTGATACAAAGGTATCCAACAAGCTCCCATCTAACAAAGCAAAACAATGGGAATTCATACCACTCAACAAAAAACTAAAACCCTATCTCAATAGAAACAACTACTACACATTGTTTATCTAGATTCACGGATTTAAAATTCTGATTATCTACAAGGCAGATAATGGTGTTCATTGTAAAACTGTATGAATAATAATAGTGTAATGTAAACAGATCTATGTTGTAGGATATGCAGGAAACTATTTCTCTGCAAGTAGTAATGTAATCAAATAAACCTTAAGCTACCAACAGAGGTCATTAATATTTTTGCCAAAGTAGCATTCCATCTATTTACTAAGTTACTTTCACAAGCACAAACAGTATTAGCAGTACAGTTATTTTATTGTTAATACAGTGTACAAATTAAGTTTGTTCTAGCTACGAGTCTTTTGTTAATTTATACTTCAACTGGTTCCACATCCATAAAGGATCTCTTCTGCTTGAGGGTACATATGAAAACCAACACATGAAGGAATGGTGACAGGTCATTAGTCATCTTCCATGAAATACCTTTGGCTTACTTTTAAAATAAAATTTGCTATTTTGTTCAAGTTTGTTTATAGACCTGTAACAGAATTTTTAATTTTCATGTTGACAAAGCTTTTATCCGAATTTCTTCCTTGCTCTGTTGCTCTGTAGTAAAACATGTGACCTGGGCAGTTTGCTTTTTCCCCTCTCAGTCTTTGTGGGATTACACCCAAATTTCCTAATATCCTATTTACAATTATTTAACTCCTCCCCTACCTCTACTACACTATCTTCAGATCTCAAAGTTCTGTGATGTATTGTCCGTAAGTAATGTGTAGTTGAAGCAATCTGGTTTTTAAGATCCATGTTACTGTCTACTAGGAGACCTTAAGAGACATGATTCAGAAACATAAAAATGGATAATGTAAATAATGAGTTCCAGAAGGAACGTCACTTGAGATATGTAAAGCCATCAGAGGTATCACGAAAAGGCAGATATGGGGAGACTTTAGTGTTTCAATAAAAACTGAAGATTCGTTATATAAATGTAACTTGTAAAATTATTTACAGAATTATAGGATATGGATTCCACCTTTTGCAAACCCACTATTTTTCCTTTTTACCTAAACATGATTCAGCACTCTGTTCCATCATCAGTGGGTTTCTGTAAAAAAACTGTAAAAAATGAAAGCATTTTAGGTTATAACTGAGAAGCTTGCCTGGATGCCAACAGGAAGTTTGGCAGATTGTGAATGGTGATGCTCATGGTTTTCAGTTTTCTGAATAATGTAAAATCATGGGTGGTGTTTGTTTTTCGAATGGTGAGGTCCAGGAAATTTAGAATGTTGTCTATCTCTGTTTATAATGTGAAGTGAATTTTTAAATATAAGTTGTGTATTCCCTTAAGTAGCTGTTCTATATATGTGTGTGTATCAACGTAATAGTACTAGTATACGACTGTATTTTTTTGGTCTTGTTATGCGTGTGAAGATCGTATTCTCTAGGTTGTTCATTAGTATGTTAGCTATGAGGCCACTAATTGGTGATCCCGGTGGCACAAAACCTAGGAAGCTTCAAATTTATGCTCCACAAACTGAACAGAACACCCGTAAACAAACAGAATTACACACAGGAGCTAAACAAAATTAAACAGATAGCAGAGGAAAATGGTTACAAGCCCCATATGATAGAGAAATTAAAACAGCATATTTTTAAACAGAAAAGGAACGAAAGCACAACACACACACAAAACCTTACACTATACAGATCAATACAACATACAAACAATTACCACATGCAAGACGCAACAGTACAACAACACACACACAAAACAAAATGGCACATAATCACTTACAATACCAAAATTGTCCACGGAATATGCAACATATTGAAGAAACAGGGACTTCGTTGTTTACCAACCCAAGTTCACCACAGGATCAACATACACTCCTGGAAATTGAAATAAGAACACCGTGAATTCATTGTCCCAGGAAGGGGAAACTTTATTGACACATTCCTGGGGTCAGATACATCACATGATCACACTGACAGAACCACAGGCACATAGACACAGGCAACAGAGCATGCACAATGTCGGCACTAGTACAGTGTATATCCACCTTTCGCAGCAATGCAGGCTGCTATTCTCCCATGGAGACGATCGTAGAGATGCTAGATGTAGTCCTGTGGAACGGCTTGCCATGCCGTTTCCACCTGGCGCCTCAGTTGGACCAGCGTTCGTGCTGGACGTGCAGACCGCGTGAGACGACGCTTCATCCAGTCCCAAACATGCTCAATGGGGGACAGATCCGGAGATCTTGCTGGCCAGGGTAGTTGACTTACACCTTCTAGAGCACGTTGGGTGGCACGGGATACATGCGGACGTGCATTGTCCTGTTGGAACAACAAGTTCCCTTGCCGGCCTAGGAATGGTAGAACGATGGGTTCGATGACGGTTTGGATGTACCGTGCACTATTCAGTGTCCCCTCGACGATCACCAGTGGTGTACGGCCAGTGTAGGAGATCGCTCCCCACACCATGATGCCGGCTGTTGGCCCTGTGTGCCTCGGTCGTATGCAGTCCTGATTGTGGCGCTCACCTGCATGACGCCAAACACGCATACGACCATCATTGGCACCATGGCAGAAGCGACTCCCATCGCTGAAGACGACACGTCTCCATTCGTCCCTCCATTCACGCCTGTCGCGACACCACTGGAGGCGGGCTGCACGATGTTGGGGCGTGAGCGGAAGACGGCCTAACGGTGTGCGGGACCGTAGCCCAGTTTCATGGAGACGGTTGCGAATGGTCCTCGCCGATACCCCAGGAGCAACAGTGTCCCTAATTTGCTGGGAAGTGGCGGTGCGGTCCCCTACGGCACTGCGTAGGATCCTACGGTCTTGGCGTGCATCCGTGCGTCGCTGCGGTCCGGTCCCAGGTCGACGGGCACGTGCACCTTCCGCCGACCACTGGCGACAACATCGATGTACTGTGGAGACCTCACGCCCCACGTGTTGAGCAATTCGGCGGTACGTCCACCCGGCCTCCCGCATGCCCACTATACGCCCTCGCTCAAAGTCCGTCAACTGCACATACGGTTCACGTCCACGCTGTCGCGGCATGCTACCAGTGTTAAAGACTGCGATGGAGCTCCGTATGCCACGGCAAACTGGCTAACACTGACGGCGGCGGTGCACAAATGCTGCGCAGCTAGCGCCATTCGACGGCCAACACCGCGGTTCCTGGTGTGTCCGCTGTGCCGTGCGTGTGATCATTGCTTGTACAGCCCTCTCGCAGTGTCCGGAGCAAGTATGGTGGGTCTGACACACCGGTGTCAATGTGTTCTTTTTTCCATTTCCAGGAGTGTAGTTCAGCTTTAACCACCACTTTTTCGCCTTTTTTCACACCAGATCTCCAGTTGCTTTCTAGTTCACCTTTATCTCTCCCCATATATTTTTATTTTTATTTTCATTTCAGCCTCATGTTACACTTTCCACCGTCTAATACCATGTCACCCTCACAACATCCCCACAACGACCCCATTAAGTTTTATTTACATTCCCTCTGCAAACATGCCTTCGCCCTAGCCAGATTACGCTCCCATATTTTATTTTCTCAGGGTTGTCAGACATTTGGCATTACCCCCAAAGGCCTCACACTTAAAGTTCCCATCTCTGGCTGTAACCCTTCATTCCACCAGTCCCTATACCAGTTCCAAACTGAACAATCCATTGCCCTCACCCACCTAATCCTTCACCTACACATCAACTCAGCCAATGAACACACCCGTCAACTCCTATCCTTAATAAAAGCCCTCAATCTTTCCTCTCCCACATCCACACCGGCTGTTCAGAGCATCCTCCTACAGGCCAACCGCAAATTAGAACAGCATGCCACCCTCCACCTCAAAAAACTATCCAATCTCCTGGTTTCCTACCTCCGGAAAGGCAATTCACTGACCCTTCACAACCTTTCGAGCAAACCTCAACCTCCTCTCATTGCACACAGACCCAGTCTCTCCCATCTATTCAATCTCCCACTTCCAGCTCCACTCCCCCCAAAACCTCAAAATTCCAATCAACACAATCTGGAACCACAACACCCTAATTCAGTAGTTAACCTTTCCTCCAAACCTCTCTACCAAACCGAAACCTCTGTCCTATCCAAAGGCCTCACCTTCAGCCCCACTCCCAGATTCAACCAAACACCCTTCATCAAAGATTTACTGTCCTACACTCGTAGTCTCTGCTGAAAATATCACTTTGCCACGAAGAAAAATGATCCTAATCCTACTCCTAATGATCCAACTCCCCAAGACACTATCCAAATTGAACCCTGCCTGGAACAGTTCCGTCCTCCGTCACAGTGGGACCCACCTCCTCTTCCTCAAAATCACCCTCTCCAAACCTTCCAGGAATTTCTCACTTCCAGCCTTGCCTCTCAATCCTTCTTAAAAAACCTTAATCCTATCCCAACATCACCACTGCTGAAGCCCAGGCTATCCGTGATCTGAAGGCTGACCGATCCATCGTCATTCTTCCAGCGGATAAGGGTTCCACGACCGTGGTACTTGATCGTCGGGAGTATGTGGCTGAGGGACTGTGTCAGCTTTCAGACAACACTACATACAAAGTTTGCCAAGGTAATCCCATTCCTGATGTCCAGGCAGAGCTTCAAGGAATCCTCAGAACCTTAGGCCCCCTACAAAACCTTTCACCTGACTCCATCAACCTCCTGACCCCACCAACACCCCGCACCCCTACCTTCTACCTTCTTCCTAAAATTCACAAACCCAATCATCCCGGCCACCCCATTGTAGCTGGTTACCAAGCCCCCACAGAACGTATCTCTGCCTACGTAGATCAACACCTTCAACCCATTACATGCAGTCTCCCATCCTTCATCGAAGACACCAACCACTTCCTTGAACGCCTGGAATCCTTACCCAATCTGTTATCCCCGGAAACCATCCTTGTAACCATTGATGCCACTTCCTTATGAACAATTATTCCGCACGTCCAGGGCCTCGCTGCGATGGAGCACTTCCTTTCACGCCGATCACCTGCCACCCTACCTAAAACCTCTTTCCTCATTACCTTAGCCAGCTTCACCCTGACCCACAACTACTTCACTTTCGAAGGCCAGACATACCAGCAATTAAAGGGAACAGCCGTGGGTACCAGGATGGCCCCCTCTTACGCCAACCTATTTATGGGTCGCTTAGAGGAAGCCTTCTTGGTTACCCAGGCTCGCCAACCCAAAGTTTGGTACAGATTTATTGATGACATCTTCATGATCTGGACTCACAGTGAAGAACAACTCCAGAATTTCCTCTCCAACCTCAACTCCTTTGGTTCCATCAGATTCACCTGGTCCTACTCCAAATCCCATGCCACTATCCTTGACGTTGACCTCCATCTGTCCAATGGCCAGCTTCACACGTCCGTCCACATCAAACCCACCAACAAGCAACAGTACCTCCATTATGACAGTCGCCACCCATTCCATATCAAACGGTCCCTTCCCTACAGCCTAGGTCTTCGTGGCAAACGAATCTGCTCCAGTCCGGAATCCCAACAACCTGAAAACAGCTTTCACATCCCGCAACCACCCTCCCGACCTGGTACAGAAGCAAATAACCAGAGCCACTTCCTCATCCCCTCAAACCCAGAACCTACCACAGAAGAACCCCAAAAGTGCCCCACTTGTGACAGGATACTTTCCGGGACTGGATCAGTCTCTGAATGTGGCTCTCCAGCAGGGATACAACTTCCTCAAATCCTGCCCTGAAATGAGATCCATCCTTCATGAAATCCTCCCCACTCCACCAAAAGTGTCTTTCCGCTGTCCACCTAACCTTCGTAACCTCTTAGTTTATCCCTATGAAATCCCCAAACCACCTTCCCTACCCTCTGGCTCCTACCCTTGTAACCGCCCCCGGTGTAAAACCTGTCCCGTGCACCCTCCCACCACCACCTACTCCAGTCCTGTAGCCCAGAAGGTGTACACGATCAAAGGCAGAGCCACGTGTGAAAGCACCCATGTGATTTACCAATTGACCTGCCTACACTGTGAAGCCTTCTATGAGGGAATGATCAGCAACAAACTGTCCATTCGCATGAATGGACACAGGCAGACAGTGTTTGTTGGTAATGAGGATCACCCTGTGGCTAAACATGCCTTGGTGCACGGCCAGCACATCTTGGCACAGTGTTACACCATCCGGTTTATCTGGATACTCCCCACTAACACCAACCTGTCAGAACTCCGGAGATGGGAACTTGCCCTTCAGTATATCCTCTCTTCTCATTACCTGCCAGGCCTCAACCTCTGCTAATTTCAAGTAGCCGCCGCTCATACCTCACCTGTCATTCAACAACCTCTTTGCCTTTGTACTTCCAACTCAACTGACATCTCTGCCCTAACTCTTTGCCTTTACAAATGTGTGCTGTTTGTGTGTCTATCAACCTGCCAGCACTTTGGTTTGGTAAGTCACTTCATATATATTAGAGGGATGTAGCGAAGAAGAGAAGATGGACTTTGAAAATGTGTTAGAAAACCATATAGAGAGTGCTAATATAGTGATGGGAGATTTTAATGCACAGGTAGGCAAAGACAGAAAGGGATCTGAGCAAGTATTGGGATGTTTTGGATGTTGTTGTTGTTGTTGTTGTTGTTGTTGTTGTTGTGGTCTTCAGTTCTGAGACTGGTTGGATGCAGCTCTCCATGCTAATCTATCCTGTGCAAGCTCCTTCATCTCCCAGTACCTACTGCAATCTACATCCTTCTGTATCTGCTTAGTGTATTCATCTCTTGGTCTCCCTCTATGATTTTCACCTTCCACGCTGCCCTCCAATGCTGAATTTGTGATCCCTTGATGCCTCAGGACATGTCCTACCAACCGATCCCGTCTTCTAGTCAAGTTGTGCCACAAACTTCTCTTCTCCCCAATCCTATTCAATACCTCCTCATTAGTTACGCGATCTACCCACCTACACTCAATACAAATACTTTCAGGAACGACTTCCTGACACTAAAATCTATACTCGATGTTAACAAATTTCTCTTCTTCAGAAATGCTTTCCTTGCCTTTGCCAGTCTACATTTTATATCCTCTCTACTTCGACCATCATCAGTTATTTTGCTCCCCAAATAGCAAAACTCCTTTACTACTTTAAGTGTCTCATTTCCTAATCTAATTCCCTCAGCGTCACACGACTTAATTCGATTACATTCCATTATCCTCGTTTTGCTTTTGTTGATGTTCATCTTATACCCTTCTTTCAAGACACTGTCCATTCCATTCAGCTGGTCTTCCAAGTCCTTTGCTGTCTCTGACAGAATTACAGTGTCATCAGCGAACCTCAAAGTTTTTATTTCTTCTCCCTGGATTTTAATACCTACTCCAAATTTTTCTTTTGTTTCCTTTACTGCTTGCTCAATATACAGATTGAATAACATCGGGGAGTGGCTACAACCCTGTCTCACTCCCTTCCCAACCACTGCTTCCCTTTCATGCCCCTCGACTCTTGTAACTACCATCTGGTTTCTGTACAAATTGTAAATAGCCTTTCGCTCCCTGTATTTTACCCCTGCCACCTTTAGAATTTGAAAGAGAGTATTCCAGTCAACATTTTCAAAAGCTTTCTCTAAGTCTAAGTTTTGGATATGGAGGCAGAAATGAAGAAGGGGAAAGACTCCTGGATTTGTGCCAGAGGAATGGAATGAAAATAGCAAACAGCTGGTTTATGAAGAGAAAAAGTCATGTTATCACCAGATACAGTTGGGATGGAAGAACCAAGAGTGTAATTGATTATATTCTAGTAGATAGGGCATGGGGAGAGAAAGTAACATGTGTGAAGGTAATTCCAAGTGTGAGAGCAGATGGAGACCATAGATTACTGGTCAGACAATGGAAAATGAATCAGAGTGTGAAAAATAGAAAACAGAAGAAAGTGATGAAGATACGGGATTGGAAACTGAAGGAGAGTGAATGTGCTGAGAAGTACAGAGAATTAATCACACAAAAATTTCCAGAAGTAGTTTTCTGTGAGGTAGAAAAAGAATGGAGTTTATTCAAAGACACTTTAGTCGAAGCAGCACAAAAAGTATGTGGCAGAACATCTGGAAAGGAAAAAACAAGACAGACAAGTTGATGGGATGATACCGCAATCCAAGCAGTTAGAAGAAAAAAATGGAGTGGTGGAAAACTAAAAATGACAAAGACCATAAAAGATATATAGAGGAAAAGAAGAAGTGCAAAGAAATGGTGGGAACAGCAAAGAAAAAGGCATGGGAAGAGTTTACAAAAAAACTTGAAGAAGATGTGAAGAGCAATAAGAAAATGTTCTATAAAATTATGAAAAATAAAAGGAAGGCTTCTGACGTATCAGTAAACATGGAAACAGAGGATGGTAACATTATTGGAGATCCAGGGAATACAAAAAGATCTCTAAAAGAACATTTTAAGAAGCTGTTAAACGCTGAGGAGCAGATACATGAGGAAACAACAAATAATGGAGAAATTGAGAGAGGTTGAGAGAAGTTGGGAAGCAGAATTAGGACAAATTACACGGGAAGAAACGGAAAAAGCTGTGAAGAAGATGAAAGGGGGGGGGAGGGGGGGGAAGCTCCAGGACCTGATGAAGTATCAGTGGACATGATAAGAGCAGCAGGTCCAGTAGGAATGCAGTGGCTGTATAGAGTACTATCAAGCGTGTGGAGAAATAGTACAATACCTGATGACTGGAGAACAGGAGACATTGTTCCCATCTTCAAGAAAGGCAATAAAAGACTTTGTAAAAACTACAGAGGGATAACGCATATGAGTCATACAGCCAAGATTTTTGAAAGAATTTTACTAAATCAAATAAGTGAAAAGACAGAAAAGGAGCTGAGTGAAGAACAGCATGGGTTTAGGAAAGGAAGAAGCACGATCGACCTGATATTTTCTATCCGTCAATTGATGGAAAAAAGTTGGGAGTATAACATAAGGGTGATAATGGTTTTTATAGACATAGAAAAGGCATATGACTCAGTTGACAGGGAAAGACTCCAGGAAGAAATGAAGTAGATAGATATAGAAGATGGATACATTAATGTTATAAAGACAATGTACAGAGGACACAATTGTAGAATTAGAACACCATTGGGGAACTCTGAATACTTCGAAATAAGACAAGGACTTAAGCAAGGAAATATTCTATCTCCTGAACTTTTTAATGTTGTGATGGAGGGAATGAATAGGGCAGTTAAAGATATAGTAAAAGAAAAAGACAAAAAGATGATTTTTGCAGATGATATGGCAATATGGGGTGATAAAGAGGTAGATGTACAGTTACAGCTTGATGTGTGGAAGGAAATAATGAAAAGGTATGGATTAAAAATAAATAAGGATAAGAGTGAAGTAATGGTATTTGGAAGAGAGAAAGGAATCAACGGAAATATTAGCTTGAATGGAGAACCCCTCAAAGTGGTAGAAAGTTTCATTATTTAAGGAATGAAATATCTAGGGATGGAAGAATAACTAAAAAAATTAGTAGGAGGTTACAGAAGGGAGGCAATTTCTACCAAACAATAAAATACCTGATTTGGAATAAAGAAGTTCCAGAAAGAGCAAAACTCCTTATGTATACGAATTATTACATCCCTATTGTAGCCTATGGTGGAGAAACATGGACAATGACAGAAAGGGACTGGAGCAGACTGCAAGCAGGGGAAATGAAATTTCTCAGAGCAGACAAGGGAAAAACAAGAATGGACAGAGTAAGGAATGTAGAGATTAGATAGGACCTCAAACAAGAAAGTATGAGAGAAGAAATTGAAAGAAAGAGATTAAGATGGAATGGGCATGTTAAGAGGATGCATGGGCAGAGACTCACCAAAATTATGAAAGAACTAAAGATGGATGAGAAAAGACCTACAGGGCGTCCAAGAACACGGTGGAAAATGGGAGTGAGAATATCTGTAGAAAGGAGAGGTGTGACCTGGCAGCAAGTGGAGGAAGAAAAGTGGTGGGAGGACCGAGCCAAATGGAGAGGACTCATCAGCACCCAGACCTGGCAGTAGCTGGAGTGGGATTTGGATATAGATAGAATAGAGGGAAACATTCCACGTGGGAAAAAAATATATCTAAAAACACAGATGATGTAACTTACCAAACGAAAGCGTTGGTATGTTGATAGAGACACTAACAAACACAAACACACACACACAAAATTCAAGCTTTCGCAACCAACGGTTGCTTCATCAGGAAAGAGGGAAGAAGAGGGAAAGACGAAAGGATGTGGGTTTTAAGGGAGAGGGTAAGGAGTCATTCCAATCCCGGGAGCGGAAAGACTTACCTTGGGGGGGGGGGGGGGGGGGGGGGGCGGGCGGAAGGGACAGGTATACACTCGCACACACATACACATATCCATCCGCACATATACAGACATGTCTGCTTGTGTCTGTATATGTGCGGATGGGTGTGTGTGTGTGTGTGTGTGTGTGTGTGTGTGTGTGTGCGCGAGTGTATACCTGTCCATTTTCCCCCTAAGGTAAGTCTTTCCGCTCCTGGGATTGGAATGACTCCTTACCCTCTCCCTTAAAACCCACATCCTTTCATCTTTCCCTCTCCTTCCCTCTTTCCTGATGAAGCAACCGTGGGTCGCGAAAGCTTGAATTTTGTGTGTGTGTTTGTGTTTGTTAGTGTCTTTATCAACATACCAACACTTTCGTTTGGTAAGTTACATCATCATTGTTTATATATATAAAACAAAGATACTGTAACTTACCAAACGAGAAAGAGCTGGTATGTTGATAGACACAATAAAAACACACACACACACACACACACACAAACTCACAAATTTCAAGCTTTCGCAACCCGAGGTTGCTTCGCCAGGCAAAGCTTGAAATCTGTGTGTGTGTTTGTGTGTTTTTTATTGTGTCTGTCAATATACCAGTGCTTTAAATAAAAAAACTCATCTCTCAATAGTTATGTGGAAGAGGAAGAAATAGTGATCTTGTTTGCTATCCAAGGTCAATTTACAATGATCAGTTACTGTTCTCAGTCTTGACTACTTGAAGGAGGTCATAAAAATAAGTGGGGAGCATACAGGTATTTAAGAAAGAAAAAAACTGCCAGTTTATGGACACTAAAACAAAAGTAATTGAAATGAGAAAATTGGGATAGTGTCTGGAGGTGTAGAGATGAGCGCCAAGGAAGCAGGCCCCTCAGATCTATTTACTGCAGTGAGAGATACACCCTCTATGCCAACCAATATTCTCATTAGAGAAAGGTGTCCAATGACTGACAGCAGTACTGTGTCCAATCATTTCAGATGTCTTTCTTATTGGCAGGAAAACTTCCTTCTGTTATGACTTTAAAAAAAGTGGGAGGGGGGAGAGGAGAGGAGAGATTTGTAGGAATTAAAAGGGTTAAGTGCTTTAAAGGCTACAAGTATTTGTTGGGTGTACTGATCATCATAGAACTCATTCAGTAACTGTTTCATCATATCCAGGGTACACTGTGTCAATATAGGGATTAATGTCAGGCTGATAACACAAATGTATATATGGGTCCTCTCACTTGTAGGCCAAAATCATGAGTGAGTCTAGTGTTGCTGATTCACAGTGTGTCTAGTACAATGCATTCCTCACGAGAAGGTTAGATGGAAGCCCACTACGCAGTTAGATGGAAGCCCACTACGCAGTAATGATTTGTTTAATCAACAACAATTTGTCAATTTCATATCCCAAACTTTCATTATTAGATGCCTTTGTTGGGATTACAAGTCAGTAACAGGTAGTCCACGACCTACTACATCGCTACTTTTTGGTCAGTTAATCCCTCCTGAAGAGGGGCAGCAGCCTTTCCAGTAGTTGCAGGGGCAACAGTCTGGATGATTGACTGATCTGGCCTTGTAACACTAACCAAAACGTCCTTGCTGTGCTGGTACTGCGAGCGGCTGAAAGCAAGGGAAACTACAGCCGTAATTTTTCCCAAGGGCATGCAGCTTTACTGTATGGTTAAATGATGATGGTGTACTCTTGGGTAAAATATTCCGGAGGTAAATAGTCCCCCATTCGGATCTCCGGCCGGGGACCACTCAAAAGGACGTCGTTATCAGGTGAAAGAAAACTGGCATTCTAAGGATTGGAGCTTTGATTGTCAGATCCCTTAATCAGGCAGGTAGGTTAGAAAATTTAAAAAGGGGTATGGATAGGTTAAAGTTGGATATAGTGGGAATTAGTGAAGTTCAGTGGTAGGAAGAACAAGACTTCTTGTCAGGTGAATACAGGGTTATAAATACAAACTCAAATTGGTGTAATGCAGGAGTAGGTTTAATAATAAATAAAAAAATAGGAGTGTGGGTAAGCTACCACAAACAGCATAGTGAACGTATTATTGTGGCCAAGATAGACACGCAGTCCATGCCTACTACAGTAGTACAAGTTTATATGCAGACTAGCTCTGCAGATGACGAATAAATTGAAGAAATGTATGATGAAATAAAAGAAATTATTCAGGTAGTGAAGGGAGACGAAAATTTAATAGTCATGGGTGACTGGAATTCGACAGTAGGGAAAGGAAGAGAAGGAAATGTAGTAGGTGAATATGGATTGGGGGTAAGAAATGAAAGAGGAAGCCGCCTGGTAGAATTTTGCACAGAGCACAACTTAATCATGGCTAAAAGAAGGTTGTATACATGGAAGAATTCTGGAGATACAGACAGGTATCAGATAGATTATATAATGGTAAGACAGAGATTTAGGAACCAGGTTTTAAATTGTAAGACATTTCCAGGGGCAGGTGTGGACACTGACCACAATCTATTGGTTATGAACTGTAGATTAAAACTGAAGAAACTGCAAAAAGGTGGGAATTTAAGGAGATGGGACCTGGATAAACTGACTAAATCGGAGGTTTCAGGGAGAGCATTAGGGAACGACTGACAAGAACAGGGGAAAGAAATACAGTAGAAGAAGAATGGGTAGCTTTGAGGGATGAAGTAGTAAAGACAGCAGCGGATCAAGTAGGTAAAAAGACGAGGGCTAGTAGAAATCCTTGGGTGACAAAAGATATATTGAATTTAATTGATGAAAGGAGAAAATATAAAAATGTAGTAAATGAAGCAGGCAAAAAGGAATACAGACGTCTCAAAAATGAGATCGACAAGAAGTGCAAAATGGCTAAGCAGGGATGGCTAGAGGACAAATGTAAGGATGTAGAGGCTTATCTCACTAGGGGTAAGATAGATACTGCCTACAGGAAAACTAAAGAGACCTTTGGAGATACGAGAACGACTTGTATGAATATCAAGAGCTCAGATGGAAACCCAGTTCTACGCAAAGAAGGGAAAGCAGAAAGGTGGAAGGAGTTTATAGAGGGTCTATACAAGGGCGATGTATTTGGGGACATTATTATGGAGATGGAAGAGTATGTAGATGAAGATGAAATGGGAGATATGATACTGCGTGAAGAGTTTGACAGAGCACTGAAAGACCCGAGTCGAAACAAGGCCCCGGGAGTAGTCAACATTCCATTAGAACTACTGACAGCCTTGGGAGCCAGTCCTGACAAAACTCAAACCATCTGGTGAGCAAGATGTATGAGACAGGTGAAATACCCTCAGATTTCAAGAAAAATATAATTCCAATCCCAAAGAAAGCAGGTGTTGACAGATGTGAAAATTACTTAACTATCAGTTTAATAAGTCACGGCTGCAAAATACTAATACGAATTCTTTACAGACAAATTGAAAAACTATTAGACGCCGACCTCGGGGAAGATCAGTTTGGATTCTGTAGAAGTATTGGAACACGTGAGGCAATACTGGCCCTACGGCTTATCTTAGAAGAAAGAAGGCAAACCTACGTTTCTAGCATTTGTAGACTTAGAGAAAGCTTTTGACAATGTTGACTGGAATACTCTCTTTCAAATTCTGGAGGTGGCAGGGGTAAAATACAGGGAGCGAAAGGCTATTTACAACTTGTACAGAAACCAGATGGCAGTTACAAGAGTCGAGGGACATGAAAGGGAAGCAGTGGTTGGGAAGGGAGTGAGACAGGGTTGTAGCCTCTCCCTGATGTTATTCAATCTGTATATTGAGCAAGCAGTGAAGGAAACAAAAGAAAAATTCGGAGTAGGTATTAAAATCCATGGAGAAGAAATAAAAAGTTTGAGGTTCGCCGATGACATTGAAAGGACTTGGAAAAGCAGTTGAATGGAATGGATAGTGTCTTGAAAGGCGGATATAAGATGAACATCAACAAAAGCAAAAAGAGGATAATGAAATGTAGTCGAATTAAGTCAGGTGATGCTGAGGGAATTAGATTAGGAAATGAGACACTTAAAGTAGTAAAGGAGTTTTGCTATTTTGGGGAGCAAAATAACTGATGATGGTCGATGTAGAGAAGATATAAAATGTAGACTTGCAATGGTAAGGAAAGCGTTTCTGAAGATGAGAAATTTATTAACATCGAGTATAGATTTAAGTGTCAGGAAGTAGCTTCTGAAAGTATTTGTATAGAGTGTAGTCATGTATGGAAGTGAAACATGGACGATAAATAGTTTAGACAAGAAGAGAATAGAAGCTTTAGAAATGTGGTGCTACAGAAGAATGCGGAAGATTAGATGGGTAGATCACATAACTAATGAGGAGATATTGAATATGATTGGGGAGAAGAGGAGTTTGTGGCACAACTTGACTAGAAGAAGGGATTGGTTGGTAGGACATGTTCTGAAGCATCGAGGGATCACCAATTTAGTATTGGAGAGCAGTGTGGAGGGTAAAAATCATAGAGGGAGACCAAGAGTTGAATACACCAAGCAGATTCAGAAGTATGTCGGTTGCAGTAGGTACTGGGAGATGAAGAAGCTTGCACAGGTTGGAGTAGCATGGAAAGCTGCATCAAACCAGTCTCAGGACTGAAGACCACAACAACAACAGCCCACAAGCTCATTTCCTGGTGACTTTGAAGTACAGATGAGCATGATAGTAGAGTTTAGATAGATCTTGAATGTTAGAAATCAATATGTGGCACTGGTTAATAATGTGCAGAGAGCTCACTGAGCTGTACTGCAATTGAAAGTTCTCAGTTTATTGGGTTCTAACATATTGGAAGGCTTGTGCAACAGCTGTTAACTCTGCAGTGGACATTCAAAAAGCACTTCATAGATACATATATCTTTGCCACTGGTAAAGACAAAGGCATAACCAGTTCTGTCAGAAGCTCTAGAACCACCTATCTTGATGGTTTCTGAGTTAAGATATTTGTGTAGGACTGAGAGAAATAGTCATATGTAGACAGTATGGTACGGGTTCTTTAGCAGATGAAACTGATCATGATATTTCTTTGGGTAATCTGTATACCAATAAGAACTCCAAAGGGGTCTGTGTATGCAATCACAGGGGAAACTGCATGTCATTCGTACGTCAGTTCATCTGTAGCAATGGGACACTTAATTAAGTCTGTACTGCTAATTACAGAAGATATCCAGGTATCAATAACAGTTATGCATGGTTCACAATGAGCTGCTGCCATTTGACTCGTGGTGGAATGCTTGCCTTTGCCAGAAGGCCTTCACAAAGGATTCCAATTGTTAGCATCACACCACTGTGGCAAACAGGATGTAGTAGCCATAAATACAAACATCTCTGGGGTCCACATGCTATGCACATCCTTAGTCAGAACATGATAATGCTAACAATTTATAGAATGAAACAGAACTGTATAACTGGTTCCCCAGGAAGTGCTACCAAGGAATTTCATAACATTATGCTTTCCCATACATTTTACCTTCAGTTGGTGGATGTATGGTAGCTGTATCAACTTACTGCCGAATATGAGACATAAGAAAAGAATTACTCAGTTCCAATTACAATGATATGATTCAGGATGCAGATGTTAGTCCTGAGTAAATGAAGTGAACTACATTCCTTTTTGCAAAGGAGAATTGGATATCATTATTGTGACTACTTAATGACTCCCCGGGACTGCTGTTTGACAGCACTGATTGGTGTGGAGCAGAAATGCAACTGAATGTCCTCTACATAAAGCAATAGAGCGATCAAGAGACCCATGGCGGACACAAAGCCATTGATCGTGATAGCAAATGGTTGGCACTTTTTCCAGGGAACTCTGGTCTCCTGTATGTTGTGGTTACTGAGGGAAGTCCTGAATCAAATAGAAACAGTGGGAGACATAATAAGACCTGAATAAATTTTGATAGGCAACCCTCGAATCACCACTCATGGAGTGTAAAAAGGGAGCAGTGGTGTCAGCTAATATTGTAAATATTCTGTAAATCAAATAATATGCAATTAAATGCTGATGGTGCATCAAACTGATCTGAGCTGTAGGTCCTAATTATACAAAGTGGTCAGTGGTGGACCAGGAAACATGTCCCTTGTAGTTGAAACACCAGAGAACTCACCAGTTCACCATCTATTCACACAGTTTAGGTCGTGCATTTATCAGACAGATTTGTCTCTAGCTGTCCTGAGTACATGGTGCCTTTCCAAGTCTAAAAGTGGGGATGCCGATAATCTCCTTCTACAAGGAGGGTAATTCCCCTTCTTTCTACAAGATTGAAGATCTCCAGAATGCACCATACACTGTCATTGTTAACATATATGAACATCTGACTACATATTTTGTCATGTCCTGGAGACAGGTCTGGGTACAGTACCAGAGCACTGCACAGTTCCCATTCAATGAATAGATGTTATGTGGTTCCTGGTATTGCATTTGGCCAATGGACTGACTATTCCACAGTGCTTTTCCTGGGACTGGCATGTGGAACACTAATTTCTAGATACGGATTTTCAATGAACTAGAACATAAAGCATTCAGCTATGACAGAAGGATTGTTGATAATATGCCATAGGTGAGAATAGAAAAGACTGTTGTAGAGAGCTACTGGACATAAATGAGGCAAGGTTAGGCCCATATTTGTGGAGCTGAATTGTAATAATTTTAGGCATAATCTCTGTGGAACTACAGTGATTGCTATATCTTGACTGTGAAAAATGGTCTCAATCACATTTACTTGGTGGCAACGTTGTTAGTTATTTCATTCAGTAGACCACAATTAGACAACCTCGAAAAATAAAATGGATCATGTGACATACAGCAACAATGTAACAATGGCATAGCACAATAAAAAAGTAAAAAGGGAACTTTAATGTGTCTTACAGTAAAGGCAACAGTTACATCAGCTTCAAGATGATATCGAATGGTATCAGTTACACACAGAATAATGGTCTACTGAGAAAACAGCATTTTATGAAGACTAAGCCACATTCCTCTTTGCCTCGCATGGAATGTAATGTAATTTAGTAATAATAATAATAATAATAATAATAATAATAAAAGATCAGAAATGCTTTACGCTAAAAGTTAAAGCAAAATGATAAAGTATTACTGGTGTGACGTCAAGGAAACTTGTGAAAGTGTCTCCTATGTTGCTTACAAGACATGTTCAGCCGCAAACATTGTTTATTGTTCATCATGTTGACACCAGACAATAATATAATATCCTTATAACAATACTGAGCTACAACAAACAGGCACCAAAATCCAGAGAGATGAAACATGCAAAATTAAACAAGCTCAGCAGTTTAAATATCTCAGTGAAATCATTTAGGAAAGTGGAATCAAAAGAAATGCGATTGAAATTAGATGCTAAAAAAATGGAAACTGCATACCAACATTCAAAATTTCGACAACAAGAAATATACTTCCAAGCACACATAACTACGACATCACAATACAGTAATTAAACCAGAATCCCTATATGGATCAGAAACACTAATTCTGAACTAGAAAAAGACACTGAAAACACTTGGAAAATGGCATTTAAAATTTTAAGAAAAATTCCAGACCTAAAACTTGTAGACAAATAATGCTGGCTCAAAGGAAATCTAACAGTACACAAATATCTGCAGTGACATTAGAAAATGCAGGCTAATATTCTATGGAGGCATTAAAAGAATGACCTCATTTACATATACATCTACATGACTACTTTGCAATCACAAGTAAGTGCTTGGCAGACAGTTCATCAAACTACTTCAAGCTATTTCTCTCCATTCCACTCTCTAACAGCAAGCAGGAGAAACAAACACTTACATCTTTCTCTGTCAGCTCTTATTTCTCTTATTTTATTGCGATGATCATTTCTCCCTGTGTATGGGGGAACCAACACAATATTTTCGTATTCGGTGGGGAAAGCTGGGGATTGAAATTTTGTGAAAAGATCTCACCATAACAAAAAACGCAATTGCTTTCATAATTGCCACCCCAGCTTGTGTATCATATCTGTGATACTGTCTCCCCCATTTTGTGGTACTACAAAGTAAGCTGACCTTTTTTTGAACTTTTTTGATGCCTTCCATCAATCCTATCTGATGTGGATCCCACATCGCACAGCAACACTCCAAAACACAATACACAGACTCACAAAACAAACATTTGCATTCTTTGACAACAGAGTAAAGCCAAAACGAAAACAATGAAGACAATTAAATGGACTGGCAAGCTAAAGCTTATCTGAGATTGGCAGGAATTATGTCACTGCTGTCCAAAATTCTCAAATCTCCAGGTCCAAAATTCACGCATATCTAGATCCAAAATTCATAGATAGAAAGCTGACCAACATGAAAACGGAAGACTGGAACAACATAATCTGAAGAGAGAGAGAGAGAGAGAGAGAGAGAGAGAGAGAGAGAGAGAGAGAGAGAGCGAGAGAGAGAGAGAGAGAGAGAGAGAGAGAGCTCGCAGGATGAGGATGAAAGAAATATAGGCGCAAAGGAAGGCAAATGCCCATTTCTAAGAACTTTGCATAATCCTAATGGGCTTATTCCCAAACAATGATAATAATAATAATAATAATAATAATAATAATGACAAACTAGTTAACTGAACAAACTGACTTCAGGAATTAACACTTTGATGATTTGCTTGAAGATAAATATATTCAGGTTTTTGCAATTATGGATCACTCTTTTACTTCTTCATTCCCCCCCCCCCCCCCCCCCCCCCCCCCCCCCCCCCCCCCCCCCCCCCCCCCCCCCCGCCCCTTTGTTTCAATAACTCTGACTATCATAAGTTTTAGTTTTGTACATAGACCATACTTACGCTTAATGTAAATTTTTGAGATCACACTGAGAGTCAGAATCTGGAGTAAATTAATACACACTTCATGAAAACAGTGGTGGCACATTGGTCATGGTGCAAGTTTTTTCTGCCATCCATAGGCTTGAGGATCGCCTGTCAGTGATGATATCAATACAGAACTTCCATCTGGAGTGTATCCAATACAATTATATCAGACATGTGAACACTGATCAATTAATTCATTGGTCATGATGCTTATCAAAATCACAGTTGTCCCTACAGAAATTGTAGTGTTCACTCAAGACATCTCCATTCAACTACCATTGATGTACAGTGCCATGGAGATCATGACATTGTACCTTGCCAGCACCAAGAAAGCAAAGATATCTAGCTGACACCACAACAGACAATGACACCATGATGACCACAATATTTATAGATATCTGCACCTCAGTTCAGGTTTAGAATGGCGCACAACAACTAATACGGACATGAATCTTCCTGGCAGATTAAAACTATATGCCGGGCCAGGACTTGAAACTGGGACCATTGCCTTTTGCAGATAACTACTCTACCAATCGAGGTACCTGAATGCAACTCATGACCTGCCATCACAGCTTTACTCCCACTGGCACCTCATCATCTACCTTCCAAACTTCACAGAATTTCTCCTGCGTAACTTGTGAGACTTGCACTCCTGTGGACTGACAGACTCCACAGCACTTTTCCAGGGCAACATGTGGGATGCTAATTACTGGATGTGGACTTTGAAAACCTACAATGTAAAGTTTTCAGCTATGACAGAAGGGTTGGTAATAATTTCCCCCATGAAGATTCACGTGACTACTGTAGAGAGCTATTGGCCACAAATGAGGCAAAGTTAAACCTATATTTGCACAGACATTGGAAGTTTCATATCAACACACATCCCGCTTCAGAGTGAAAATTCATTCTATAAACAATGCTCTCAGGCTCTGGTTAAGCCATGTCTCTGTAATATTCATTCTTCCTTGAGGGCTAGTCCCACATGTCACACACGAGAATTTCTATGGAGTTTCGAAGGTAGGAGATGCGGTGCTGGTGGAAGTAAAGCTATGAGGGCAGGTTACAAGTCATGCTTGGGTAGCTCAGTTGATAGAGCACTTGTCCATTAAAATCAAAGCTCCTGTAATAATCTTTATTACATCTTTGTAACTGTGAATTATTGGTTATTGTAGGACAACTCACCCATGCTTTAACGAAAGCATGAAAGCCACCTGATGATGAATTGTATAAATTCAAAACTGGTAATGGTATTTTTTCAATAAAGTAACCTAAGACCAATTTGTGGCTGGTTGCTGTACACCATCAACAATTTATTTATAGTACCAGCTGACAATAAATTCATACACTCAATTGATGAATTCTCGAATTTGAGCCAGCTGAAAACAATAAAGGGGATGGACAGCAAAAGAAATAAACTAAAGAAAAAACTAAACTCTACCTGAACAGGCCATGAAGGCCCAACAGTACCAACTGGCCGCCATGACATCATCAGCCCACAGGTGTCACTGGATGCTAATATGGAGGGGCATGTGATCAGCAGACTGCTCTCCCAGCCATATGGCAGTTTACAAGACCGGAGCCACTACTTCTCCCTCAAGGAGCTCCTCAGTTTGCCTCACAAGGGCTGAGGGCACCCCGCTTGCCAACAGCGCTCGGCGGACTGGATGGTCACCCATCGAAATGCTAGCACAGCCTGACAGTGCTTAACTTCGATGATCTGAGGAGAACCAGTGTTACTGCTACGGTAAGGCCATTGGCAAAAGAAAAATAGATGAGTAAAAATGGAGTGCTTTTGGTTAACTAAATAAAGTTTTCACAGCTAAGCTTCTCTCGTGTCTGAAACAAAATTTTATGATCAATGTGTATTACTGGTTTGAGATATAGTAGTAGAGCATCAACTTTCACTGCAAAATGTATTCAAAAACTGAAGGCTGCTCAATGAGCAATTGAGATCTTTGTGATGATGTGTTTACTAAGAAGACAGGAAACCATATAAATGGAATGGCAGCAAACTGAAGTGGAAGACATAATTATGATTGTAATGAAAATGAAACAGAAATGGGCAGGACTTACAGCTAGACAAATGGATGTTAGACAGATTGAGGAACTACTTTGCTGGATTCAAAGAGATGAGAAAAGCCTAACAAGATAGCATAATGGAAGACTGGTACAAGAGAAAGTTGAATTTTGGAAAATGTGGAGACGACATAAGAAAATAAACAGCAGCAACACTGATGTGTATAGCTGAAGGCATGTTCGGCAAATGCCTTTACCTAGCAAAATGGCTGGTGGATCCACCCTCACAGCATGATAAGTGGCAAGATGGAATGTGTTTACATAACTTGAGGTGGAGGGCAAAGTGGTGGCTGGGCATCTGGCCTCACCTATTCGCCCTTCGAGTGAACAGATGACTATGCCTTCAGCAGGGTACGTGTAGGCACAAGCGAGGAGAGGCTTGTTAGTTACTGGGAGTTTCAACATTAGGTGCATTATGGAGCCACTTAGGAAGATAGCGTACAGACCTGGAAAAAAAAAGCAATGTGCACCCAGTATGTCTGCCAGGAGGACCTCATCTGAGATGTTGAGGCACCCTTGCATGTGGCTATCAAGTGGGCAGGGTGCAGTCGTCTGCAAGTTGTGGCTCACAGTGACACCAACGATGCCTGTCATTTGGGTTCTAAGGCTGCCCTCAGTTCATGGAGACAACTGCTGAAGGCATGGATTCTGGAAGGTCAGAATCTATGGATTCTGGAAGGCTTCTGGCCTCACATGCAGGGTGCAATCAGAGCTTGCAATTTTCAGCATTATTCCCAGAGTTGATTGAGGTTTTTAGGTTTGGAGCTGAGTGGAGGGTCTCAACCAATGGCTTCATCAACTCAATGACTGCCTCTGGTGCAAATTTCTAGACCTGCGGATTCAGAGCAGATTTCTAGACCTGCGGATTCAGGTGGGGAATTGTGGAACTCCCCTTGATAGGTCACGGATGCAATAACCAAAAGAAGTTGCTACTCTGGTAACAGAATACCTGTGGAGTGCACATGGTGTTCTTTAGGCTAGGCAGCAGTTTGAGGTACTCCGACGAACACTCACCAGTCGAAACACAGATGTCATATTTATTGCCCTCCAGGAAAGTTCTCTGGGAATATGGAAGAAATCTTGTGAATGTATTTGTGGACATTAAAAAAAGCATATGACAATGTTTCTAGAAACAAGATAGAGGAATATTTGGAAGACCTTTTAGGTGCCAAAGTACCTAACTGATAAAGTCAAGATGCTATACCAAAAGTGTTACACTGTGTCCAGACAGGCAATAGATGATCAGAATGGTTTAAAACTCTCCTGTTTGTAATAGTAATGGACAAGATCATAAAATCTATCAAGAAAATAGACAGCAAAGCAAATGTCCTGGTTTTTGCTGATGATTTGATAGTATAGGGAGAGAGAGAAGCTGAAGCACAGAAACTTAATGATTGGAACAAGACATTAAAAAATTTTGGACTAAAAATAAGTAAAACAAAGACAGTAGAAATGACCATCAACAGGTAAGGAACAACCTCAAATATATTTATAGAAGGATTGGATTAGATTAGATTAGATTAGATTAGATTAGATTAATACTAGTTCCATGGATCATGAATACGATATTTCGTAATGATGTGGAACGAGTCGAATTTTCCAATACATGACATAATTAGGTTAATTTAACAACATACTTAAGTTAATATAACAACTTCATTTTTTTGTGTTTTTTATTTTTATTTTTTTTATTTTTTTAATATTTTTTTTCTTAATTTATATCTAAAAGTTCCTCTTACGGAGTAGAAGGAGTTGTCATTCAGAAATTCTTTTAATTTCTTCTTAAATACTTGTTGGTTATCTGTCAGACTTTTGATACTATTTGGTAAGTGACCGAAGACTTTAGTGCCAGTATAATTCACCCCTTTCTGTGCCAAAGTTAGATTTAATCTTGAATAGTGAAGATCGTCCTTTCTCCTAGTATTGTAGTTATGCACACTGCTATTACTTTTGAATTGGGTTTGGTTGTTAATAACAAATTTCATAAGAGAGTATATATACTGAGAAGCTACTGTGAATATCCCTAGATCCTTAAATAAATGTCTGCAGGATGATCTTGAGTGGACTCCAGCTATTATTCTGATTACACGCTTCTGTGCAATAAATACTTTATTCCTCAGTGATGAATTACCCCAAAATATGATGCCATATGAAAGCAATGAGTGAAAATAGGCGTAGTAAGCTAATTTACTAAGATGTTTATCACCAAAATTTTCAATGACCCTTATTGCATAAGTAGCTGAACTCAAACGTTTCAGCAGATCATCAATGTGTTTCTTCCAATTTAATCTCTCATCAATGGACATACCTAAAAATTTGGAATATTCTACCTTAGCTATATGCTTCTGATTAAGGTCTATATTTATTAATGGCGTCATACCATTCACTGTACGGAACTGTATGTACTGTGTCTTATCAAAATTCAGTGAGAGTCCGTTTACAAGGAACCACTTAGTAATTTTCTGAAAGACAGTATTGACAATTTCATCAGTTAATTCTTGTTTCTCAGGTGTGATTACTATACTTGTATCATCAGCAAAGAGAACTAACTTTGCCTCTTCATGAATATAGAATGGCAAGTCATTAATATATAATAAGAACAACAAAGGACCCAAGACTGACCCTTGTGGAACCCCATTCTTGATAGTTCCCCAGTTTGAGGAATGTGCTGATCTTTGCATATTACGAGAACTACTTATTTCAACTTTCTGCACTCTTCCAGTTAGGTACGAATTAAACCATTTGTGCACTGTCCCACTCATGCCACAATACTTGAGCTTGTCTAGCAGAATTTCATGATTTACACAATCAAAAGCCTTTGAGAGATCACAAAAATCCCAATGGGAGGTGTTCAGTTATTCAGATCATTCAAAATTTGACTGGTGAAAGCATATATGGCATTTTCTGTTGAAAAACCTTTCTGGAAACCAAACTGACATTTTGTTAGTACTTCATTTTTACAGATATGTGAAGCTACTCTTGAATACATTACTTTCTCAAAAATTTTGGATAAAGCTGTTAGAAGGGAGATTGGACGGTAATTGTTGACATCAGATCTATCCCCCTTTCTATGCAAAGGTATAACAATAGCATATTTCAGTCTATCAGGGAAAATGCCCTGTTCCAGAGAGCTATTACACAGGAGTCAAAGTAGAATCTGTTTCACATTTCAAGTACCTAGGAAGCATGATCCTGAAAGACAACACCATTAGGCATAAAATACTCAGCAGGGCACAGAAAGCATCCAATTTTTACAGTCAAATCAGAAATCTTCTGTTGGATGATAAAATGCCATGAAAAGCAAAAGTGATGATGTACCACACATATTTCGTACCAATACTTATATATGGTTTAGAAACAAGTACCCTACTAAACAAAGACCTCAGCAGAATTCAGGTAAGAGAAATGAGATTCATTAGAACTATGAACCAAACAACTAGAAAGCACAAAATCAGGAATAAGGTGAGTAGAAAAGTAGTTGGTATTGAGGTTCCTGTTACCAGTGTCATAAAGATACATGGGCTTCAGTTCAATGGGCACATAATGAAATGAACAGCAAAAGACCTGACAAAAGGTACTTCAACCTGAATCTCGTAGGAATAAGACCACGAGGAAGACAAAGAAAAACTGGATAGAGACTGTAAGATCAGATGTGGAAGAGAAAAGACACTAATGGGGAGCTGTCCTGAAACAGAAGGTGTATGAAGTCAGAAGGAGATGGCAAGCCCTTGCGCACCACATCCGGGAAACTTGAGCTACAAAACAATGATGATGATAATGATGACGACGATGATGATGATGATGATGATGATGAGGAGGAGGAGGAGGAGGAGGAGGAGGAGGCGGAGGAGGAGGAAAGTTCTCACACTCAAATTATTCTTGGGACTAAGAGCTGGCTAAAACTCAAAGTACACAGCTCTGAGATATTTATCGATTCATGGAACGCTTATCAGAAGGGCAAATGAGACACCATAGGAGGGGAAGTGTTCACTGCAGTTGACTAAAATATTGTCTCTATTGAGGTTGAAATTGAGGAGGAGAGTGAAGTTATTTGGTCACATATAATAATTTTTTAGTGGCTACTCGATTCTGCTACGACAGTTCTAGAGTCATTCAAAGAAAGTCAGTGGTCAGTACTGTGATTTTAACCTCCTAGTACAGACTCTGACATCTATGGAGTCTTTACAGGGTGTGCAGACAGACAGTCCTGTGAAGTACTTTTGAACACATTGTGCAAAAACTGTCTTGAGCAGCTAGTTCGGCAGCCTACATGCAATGTAAATATCTTACACCTCATAGCTACAAACATGCCGGACCTCATCAATGGCTACAGTATAGAGTCAGGAATCAGTAATCATGAAGTCATCACAGCAACTATTGTTATAGAAGTTAAAAAATTCAGATGAGAAGACTAAGAGAGTGTTTATGCTAGAAATAGCATATATGTTGTTGTTAGCATCTCACTTAGACAAAATTTAGTGCCGGTAGGATGGAATAGAGGAATTAGTAGCAAAGTTTAAACAGATTGTAAATTGGGCTCTGGACAAGAATGTGCTTACTAAGTGGATTAAAAATGGAAAAGACCCACCCTAGTTTAGAAATGAAATTCTGAAAATGCTGAGAAACCAACAGCTGTTGTACTCTCGGTTCAAAAGAAAATGCACAAACGAGGACAGGCAAAAGTTAGAATAAATTCATGCGTCTGAAAAACATGGACACACCAAGTGTGGAACTACCACCACTGTCATACCACTTCAGCAAAAGATCAGGCCAAGAACCCACCAAAATTCTGCTCGCATGTAAAATTGCTAAGCAGGTTTAAGGCTTTTGTCTAGTTGCTCATTGACCAGTTTGGTGTGATAGTTGAAGATGGCAAAACAAAAGCCAAAGTTTTAAATTCTGTGTTTAAGAAATCATTCAAACAGAATAATTGTATATACATACCACTGCTTGACCACTGCACAAGAGCACTGTATGGATTACACAGTAATAAGCATCCCTGACATAGAGAAATAACTGAAAGAACAGTAAACAATTAAGTCAGCAGGCCCAGTTGCAATCCCAATTCAGTTTTACAAAGAGTTCTTTACAGCACTGGCTCCTTATTGAGCTTATATTTATCATGAATCTCTTGCTCAGGGTGAAGTCCCTAGCAGCTGTAAAAAAACTGCAGTCAACACCTGTGTATAAGAAAGGTAAAAGAAGGGGCCCGCTAAATTACAGTCCAGTATCCTTAACACCGGTCTGCTGCTGAATTCTAAAACATACTCTGAGTTCGAATATAATAAATTTTCTAAAGCCTGAAAAACTTAGGCCCACAAATCAGCATAATTTTAGAAAGTATCACTCGTGTGAAATCCAGCTTGCCCTTTTCTCACGATATATAGCAAACTATGTATGAAGGGCAACAGGCAGATTCAATATTTCCAGATTTCCAAAAAGTGTTTAACATGGTATGTCACTGCAGATTGTTAACAAGCATAAGAAATCTGAATGGCTCAAACACTTCTTAAATAATAGCCTCGACAGCATTCGACAGAGTTCGTCGGAGATTAGGGTATCATCAGGAGCACCTCAGGGAAGGACCACTGTTATAAATGATCTGGCGAATAGGGTGAGCAGAATCACAGTTGTTCACTGATGAAATTATGGTCTTTGGGAGAGTGTCGAAGATGAGTGACTGTAGGATGATCCAAGACGACTTACACAAAATTTCCATTTGGTGTGCCGAATGGCAACTGGGCTCTCAATATAGAAACATGTAAGTTCATGCAGTTGAATACGAAAAACAAACCCATAGTGTTCAGATACAGCATTAGTACCATTCCGAGTGACACAGTCGCATCCTTTAAATATCTGGGCATAACATTACAAAGCAATATGAAATGGAACAAGCATGTGAGGATTGTGGTTGTTGTTGTTGTTGTTGTTGTTGTGGTCTTCAGTCCTGAGACTGGTTTGATGCAGCTCTCCATGCTACTCTATCCTATGCAAGCTTTTTCATCTCCCAGTACCTACTGCAACCTACATCCTTCTGAATCTGCTTAGTGTATTCATCTCTTGGTCTCCCCCTACGATTTTTACCCTCCACGCTGCCCTCCAATACTAAATTGGTGATCCCTTGATGCCTCAGAACATGTCCTACCAACCGATCCCTTCTTCTGGTCAAGTTGTGCCACAAACTTCTCTTCTCCCCAATCCTATTCAATACTTCCTCATTAGTTACGTGATCTACCCATCTAATCTTCAGCATTCTTCTGTAGCACCACATTTCGAAAGCTTCTATTCTCTTCTTGTCCAAACTATTTATCGTCCATGTTTCACTTCCATACATGGCTACACTCCATACGAATACTTTCAGAAATGACTTCCTGACACTTAAATCAATACTGGATGTTAACAAATTTCTCTTCTTCAGAAACGCTTTCCTTGCCATTGTCAGCCTACATTTTATATCCTCTCTACTTTGACCATGATCAGTTATTTTGCTCCCCAAATAGCAAAACTCCTTTACTACTTTAAGTGCCTCATTTCCTAATCTAATTCCCTCAGCATCACCCGACTTAATTAGACTACATTCCATTATCCTTGTTTTGCTTTTGTTGATGTTCATCTTATATCCTCCTTTCAAGACACTGTCCATTCCATTCAACTGCTCTTCCAAGTCCTTTGCTGTCTCTGACAGAATTACAATGTCATCGGCGAACCTCAAAGTTTTTATTTCTTCTCCATGAATTTTAATACCTACTCTGGATTTTTCTTTTGTTTCCTTTACTGCTTGCTCAATATACAGATTGAACAACATCGGGGACAGGCTACAACCCTGTCTTACTCCCTTCCCAACCACTGCTTCCCTTTCATGCCCCTCGACACTCATAACTGCCATCTGGTTTCTGTACAAATTGTAAATAGCCTGTCGCTCCCTGTATTTTACCCCGGCCACCTTTAGAATTTGAAAGAGAGTATTCCAGTCAACATTGTCAAAAGCTTTCTCTAAGTCTACAAATGCTAGAAACGTAGGTTTGCCTTTCCTTAATCTTTCTTCTAAGATAAGTCGTAAGGTCAGTATTGCCTCACATGTTCCAGTGTTTCTACGGAATCCAAACTGATCTTCCCCGAGGTTGACTTCTACTAGTTTTTCCATTCGTCTGTAAAGAATTCGTGTTAGTATTTTGCAGCTGTGACTTATTAAGCTGATAGTTCGGTAATTTTCACATCTGTCAACACCTGCTTTCTTTGGGATTGGAATTATTATATTCTTCTTGAAGTCGGAAGGTATTTCACCTGTTTCATACACCTTGCTCACCAGATGGTAGAGTTTTGTCAGGACTGGCTCTCCCAAGGCCATCAGTAGTTCCAATGGAATATTGTCTACTCCAGGGGCCTTGTTTCGACTCAGGTCTTTCAGTGCTCTGTCAAACTCTTCACGCAGTATCGTATCTCCCATTTCATCTTCATCTACATCCTCTTCCATTTCCATAATATTGTCCTCAAGTACATCGCCCTTGTATAGACCCTCTACATACTCCTTCCACCTTTCTGCTTTCCCTTCTTTGCTTAGAACTGGGTTTCCATCTGAGCTCTTGATATTCATACAAGTCGTTCTCGTATCTCCAAAGGTCTCTTTAATTTTCCTGTAGGCAGTATCTATCTTACCCCTAGTGAGATAGGCCTCTACATCCTTACATTTGTCCTCTAGCCATCCCTGCTTAGCCATTTTGCACTTCCTGTCGATCTCATTTTTGAGACGTTTGTATTCCTTTTTGCCTGTTTCACTTACTGCATTTTTATATTTTCTCCTTTCATCAATTAAATTCAATATTTCTTCTGTTACCCAAGGATTTCTACTAGCCCTTGTCTTTTTACCTACTTGATCCTCTGCTGCCTTCACTACTTCATCCCTCAAAGCTACCCATTCTTCTTCTACTGTATTTATTTCCCCCATTCCTGTCAATTGCTCCCTTATGCTCTCCCTGAATCTCTGTACAACCTCTGGTTCTTTTAGTTTATCCAGGTCCCATCTCCTTAATTTCCCACCTTTTTGCAGTTTCTTCAGTTTTAATCTACAGGTCATAACCAGTAGATTGTGGTCAGAGTCCACATCTGCCCCTGGAAATGTCTTACAATTTAAAACCTGGTTCCTAAATCTCTGTCTTACCATTATATAATCTATCTGATACCTTTTAGTATCTCCAGGGTTCTTCCATGTATACAACCTTCTTTCATGATTCTTAAACCAAGTGTTAGTTATGATTATGTTGTGCTCTGTGCAAAATTCTACCAGGCGGCTTCCTCTTTCATTTCTGTCCCCCAATCCATATTCACCTACTATGTTTCCTTCTCTCCCTTTTCCTATACTCGAATTCCAGTCACCCATGACTATTAAATTTTTGTCTCCCTTCACAATCTGAATAATTTCTTTTATTTCATCATACATTTCTTCAATTTCTTCGTCATCTGCAGAGCTAGTTGGCATATAAACTTGTACTACTGTAATAGGTGTGGGCTTCGTATCTATCTTGGCCACAATAATGCGTTCACTATGCTGTTTGTAGTAGCTTACCCGCATTCCTATTTTCCTATTCATTATTAAACCTACTCCTGCATTACCCCTATTTGATTTTGTGTTTTTAACCCTGTAGTCACCTGACCAGAAGTCTTGTTCCTCCTGCCACCGAACTTCACTAATTCCCACTATATCTAACTTCAACCTATCCATTTCCCTTTTTAAATTTTCTAACCTACCTGCCCGATTAAGGGATCTGACATTCCACGCTCCGATCCGTAGAACGCCAGTTTTCTTTCTCCTGATAACGACATCCTCTTGAGTAGTCCCCGCCCGGAGATCCGAATGGGGGACTATTTTACCTCCGGAATATTTTACCCAAGAGGACGCCATCATCATGTAATCATACAGTAAAGCTGCATGCCCTCGCAAAAAATTACGGCTGTAGTTTCCCCTTGCTTTCAGCCGTAGTAGTAGAAGTTGGAATCGAACCCAGACCATAAGTATATGAACCTAGCATCAATCCAAGAGACCACCAAACTCTTGTTTGTGGTAGGGAAGGTGAAAGGTTGTCTTATAGCAAAAAAGTTTTAGGAATGTGAAGTTCATCTGTAAATGCGGCAGCATACTGGACACTAGTGCAACCTATTTTTGAGTACTGCTGGAGTGTTTGGGATCCACACCAGGTCATATCAAAGAAAGACATCTAACCAATTCAGAGGCAGGCTGCTAGATTTGTTACCAGTAGGTTTGAACAGCATGCAAGTGTTATGGAGATGCTTTGGGAACTCAAATGGGAATTCCTGGAGGGAAAGCAATATTCTTTTTGAGGAACGCTATTGAGAAAATTTAGGGGACCTTCATTTGAAACTGACTGCAGAACAATCTTACTTCCACCAACATATATTTCGCATAAGGACCACGAAGATAAGATACGAGAAATTAGGGCTCATAAGGAGGCATGAAGACAGTCTTTTCCTCTTGCTCTATCTACAAGTGGAACAGCAAAGGAAATGACTAGTAGTGGTACACCCCACAATGACTTGCAGAGTATGTATGTAGATATATAAATAGGACGGGATGTAACGTGGAGCCCTGTGGCCAGTCCTGAGATATTATTTTCCAGTCAGAATAATAATTTAACCTATTTAATGTAATGCTAACTCTCTTCTATCTATTTGGTATGGCATCCTCATATAAGGACACACTAACAAGGGAACCTCCCCATCGCACCCTCCTCAGATTTAGTTATAAGTTGGCACAGTGGATAGGCCTTGAAAAACTGAACACAGATCAATCAAGAAAACAGGAAGAAGTTGTGTGGAACTATGAAAAAAATAAGAAAAATATACAATCTGAGTAGTCCATGAGCAAGATAGGCAACATCAAGGATGGTGTGAGCTCAGGAGCGCCGTGCTCCCATGGTTAGCGTGAGCAGCTGTGGAACAAGAGGTCATTGGTTCAAGTCTTTCCTTGAGTGAAAAGTTTAATTTTTTATTTGCAGACAATTATTATCTGTCTGTCCGTCCATCCGATGCGAGGTAACTGCGCCGTAGTATGGGGACGCTACACCTAAACAAACATTTAAACACACGATGTCAGTCGACTACAGTGCACGGAAGAGAGAGGAATCGGTTGACCTATGACCTTGCGATCAAATGTTTATGGTTCCCATTGGAGAGGCAGTCCTTTTGTCTACTAATCGCACGGTTTTGCGGTGCGGTCGCAAAACACAGACACTAAACTTATTACAGTGAACAGAGACGTCAATGAACGAACGGAGAAATCATAACTTTGCAAAAATAAAGTTAAATTTTCACTCAAGGGAAGACTTGAATCAAGAACCTCTCGTTCCGCAGCTGCTCACGGTAACCACAGGACCACGGCGCTTCTGAGCTCACACCCTCCTTGATGTTGCCTGTCTTGCGCATGGACTACTCAGTTTGTATATTTTGCTTATTTTTTTTCATAGTTCCACACAACTTCTTCCTGTTTTCTCAGTTGATCTGTGTTAAGATTTTCAAGGCCTATCCACTGTGCCAACTTATAACTAAATCTGAAGGGGGTGCGATGGGGGGGTTCCCTTATAAGTAAATACTTAGTATAAAATTCGGTAAATTTTATCATTTGTGATTGTTGTCATCATATTCTCACAAGCAGAGAGTTTATTTGAGAACAGTGTCGGCATATCCTGTCAATCTGTAGTACCACACACAAAAAAAAAAAAAAAAAAAACTGAATGTGCACAATCATATGGTCATTTCTCAGTAATCTTTATAATTCCCATCATGCAGTTAATATCTTCTGAGTTTAGGTAAAAAAGTTTATTTGTGCATAGAAAGGAGCATTCTTGAAGGTAAAAACTAAAAGTGTCTTTCAGAATGAAAGGTAAGTGACTCAATTATAACTTTATACTTGTCTCCAAATGAAGATATTGTGATGGAAGGGTTGTAATAGCATAAAAATTTAGGACATTATTTCGCTGTCTTTTTAGTCATCTTACAGTGATTTCACAATACTCTGAGTCCAAGATAGATGAAGGCCACTTACAGAAGAAGTTATAGAACTACTTAATTCATCTGAAATTGATAATCTATCCGATGATCCTGGCGACAATTTTAAAGAAGAGGAAAATGATGGAGGTATTGTTAGACATTTTATATCATATGGTACATTGTACACTGAGTAGCTTAGATGCAAAGCCTGCTAAATGCATGATAAGGGACACTGAGATAATGATGAAACACTAGCCCCATCCAAACAACAATGCACTGGCAGCAAGAATGTTATTGTTGCATACGAATTTGTTACAGCGCAGCCAACCTATTTAAAGCTGAATAAGAAAAATGCCCATTCTAATTGTAACACACTGAACGGTAGCTTTGAATGTCCAGATAAGTTAGTTGATGTCTGTACATGTGCTTTGCATCCACACATGGCAGGGCGACAGACACGCATACTGGGCATTTGGCGCACTTTGCACCCGAAGACAACATGCATTAAACTGCTTTTGAAACCGAACACAATTTTTGACAGCCATTTTCAATGGTTTATAGCCCGTTTTGCAACCTGAAACATATTCCATTATGTAGGACTGAAAAAATCTATACAGCCGTGTGCCCACCTGAAAATCGACATAAAATGAATTTAGCGGTTTTTTTCATCTGGGCTACTCAAATGTAAGTTTTTTTTGAGTTTTTATATTTGTAATAGTATTTTTTATTATAGGTTCTGGAGACCCCCTTATCATCGAGACGCAAAACCATGATGACAATGAAAAAGACCATCCTGAAATAGATATTGTGCCTGAAACTGATGTGATGGACAGTGTTGATCAGGAGTGGCATCAATTTTGGACAATCAACACCTAAAAGAGATATACGGTGGAGGAAAAAAGGACTCACTTATATATCTCCTTTTATCGAATGGTACAAATGTTACTCTGAGCCAGTGGATAACTCTGAGAGTCTCTACCAATTTTTTAAAAAATATTTCACTGATGTTCTTATGCAGAAATGTGCGGAATGCACAAATTTTTATGCAGTTTACAAAAGTGTATGTACTTTTGCTCCTATGACAGAAAAAGAAATACTTTAACTTGTAGGGATTCACATACTGACGAGAAATTTGAAATACAACAGGATTACGTATTTGCCAAATAGAGACCCTATGTCAGTTAAACGTTTCCTAAAATTGAGACAGTACTTCCACTGTGTTGACATAACCAGTGATCTTGCTAAAATGATTATTTTGGAAAGTCAGACCAATATACAATTCCATAAGAGAATGGTTGCTGAGTTTACCAACATTAGAACATCTTAGTGTCAATGAGCAAATGGTGCCTTTCAAGGGATCATTCTATGTAAAACAGTATACGAAGGGCAAACCAAAACTATGCGGAATAAAAATATTTGCACTTAGTGGAATAAGCAGTCAAATGTTTATTTTATAATATATCAAGGCTTGACGACAGAACTTGATCCAGCAATGTTAAAAATTTTTGGTCTTGGTGCATCAGTAGTGGTGAAATTAGCAGAAAGAATCAATTAAACAAATGTGATTCTCATTTTCGATAATTATCCCCCAAATTACAGTCTCCTGCAATACTTGAGAAATAATAAAAAGTATGCAGTATGTACAGTGCACCAAAATCGCTTCAAGAACACACTATTTTTGAGTGACAAAGACATGAAGAAATGTGGTAGAGGCTCTGCTGAGAAACTGATAAGTGAAGATGGAGAAGTTACAGAACAAAAGGGTATGAACAATAAACCAGTGGTAACGGTGTCTAATTTTGTGGGAATTGGAATTGTGTGTAAAAGATGGATTTTCTGGTCACAATTTATCGCACATTCATCACATCGTGAAAGTGGGCACTTCGCATGTTTGCTCATGCAGTTGATACTGCATGTGTAAATGCACGGATTGAGTACAAGAAAAATGCATCAGAATTAGATTTTCCTAAAAATAAGACCCTCGATTTGCTTCACTTTTGGACAAGTGTGGCCAAAGTACTGAGAAAAATAGATAAGCCAGCTGCTAGGAAAGGGGGGGGGGGGGGGGGGTCACACTGGTGAGAGTCCAATGCCATGTCCAACTGCTTCAAAATGAGCCAATGCGGAAGTTCATCTAGAAGCTGATGTTCATTTGGACAATGGTTGGGCATCTTTCGGTGATCAGTGACAAAAAATTATATGACAGGTGCTAGACACTAGGTTGCAAAGACAAAACCAAATTTTGAATGGTGGGTTCCATATGGTTCCCAAGTTGTGCAGCAACCGTAAACCATAAAATTACCAAATGTTATTGTGTAAAATGTAACATTCACGTATGTGTGGATAGGAAAAAAAATGTTTCTTTGATTATCATTCTCACAAATGAAAAACAACAGTTTATCTATATAATCATTAGGTAAGCTTTGTGTAATTTATGTATTAGGGAAATAAAATCAAATAAAATACTTTGATTTTTCAGCTTATACTGCATCCACTTGAACACAATGTCCTCATTTGGGGACACTGTTGTATCCCCTCTTGGGGGGGGGGGGGGGGGGGCACCTCACAATATTTTATACATCTGAAAATTCATAATTTAATTCGAACAACTCGATAGCAAAGCCGTGTTTTTTTTTAAGGGTTAGGCCTTTGCAGGGCACTGTCCTGTAATGCTTTACTTCTCAAGTTTGTAAATGAGCATGGTGGTTTACAATCAAATGCCATTATGATGTCACAGAAGATTCCTGACCCCTTACTGCTCATTTCTAATTATGTGCTTATTTTTTCAACAAAACTGATTACTGAATCTGTGGTATTTTTCCACTGCTGAAAACCAGTCTGACCATTTAGGATAGTGGAATATTTTGCAATGAAGTTTTAGATTTGGGTAACAGCAACATTTTCAGATATGACTGGAAAAATTGAGATAGAACAACAATTTCCCTTGACCTCTCCTGATCCCTTTTGGAAAAGTGGTTTAACTTTGGCATATTTCAGTACCTCTAGAGAGGAGCTTTCTTCAAAACATTCATTTATTAGATGAGCTAGTGGGTTTGCAAGCACATTACATACAGCTTTCATAACTTTAGTGGGAATTCCATCCCAATCTGCAGAAGTTTTTATTTTGAATTCTGCAACTGCATTTTCTACATTCTTCATGGAAACTTTTAAAAATTCTGGAAGGTATTCAGAGCTTTCATCAAGGCCAAAGCGTTTTAATCTTTTCTCATCAATGAAATCTGTATTTCTATTACATTTTAGTTCTCCGTGCAGTCGCCTTTCCCTTATACAGCAAAGTTTCTGTCCTGGGTGATTCACTTTATTTTTCACTTTATTGTCCGAGGTTCTAGATGGAAATTTTTAATTTAAGAAAACTAGAAATTGATTTAAAAAATTTTCAGGTTTTATTACGATGATTAGAAGTTCATCCTCTCTCTTTTAGCTTATTACTAAACATAAAAAGATTTCTTTGCCAAAGTTCCTTATATGGAGCTTTGTACCTGAAATGCTCCTCTCTGCCTGTGGCAGTTCATTGAACAATGCACAATGATATGAGACACCTAAATCTACACAAAACTTACCCACGTCTTGATACACCGGTACATAATTAGTAAAAACTTTATTGATAAAGGTTTCTGACTGGCCATTTTCTCCGGCAATTCAAAGAAATTGCCACGAAGAAAAATAATCCTAATCCTACTCCTAATGATCCAACTCCCCAAGACACTATCCACATTGAAACCTGCCTGGAACAGTTCCATCCTCCATCACAGGAGGACCCACCTCCTCTTCCTCAAAATCACCATCTCCAAACCTTCCAGGAATTTCTCACTTCCAGCCTTGCCTCTCCATCTTTCTTGAAAAACCTTAATCCTACTCTCAACATCACCACAGCTGAAGCCCAGGCTATCCATGATCTGAAAGCTGACCTATCCATCGTCATTCTTCTGGCTGACAAGGGTTCCACGACCGTGGTACTTGATCGTCGGGAGTATGTGGCTGAAGGACTGCATCAGCTTTCAGAAAACACTACATACAAAGTTTGCCAAGGTAATCCCATTCCTTATGTCCAGGCAGAGCTTCAAGGAAACCTCAGAACCTTAGGCCCCCTGCAAAACCTTTCATCTGACTCCATCAACCTCCTGACCCCACCAACACCCCACAGCTCTACCTTCTACCTACTTCCTAAAATTCACAAACCCAAACATCCCATCCGCCCCATTGTAGCTGGTTACCAAGCCCCCACAGAACATCTCTCTGCCTACATAGATCAACATCTTCAACCCATTACATGCAGTCTCCCATCCTTCATCGAAGACACCAACCACTTTCTTGAACGCCTGGAATCCTTACCCAGCCTGTTACCCCCGGAAACCGTCCTTGTAACCATTGATGCCACTTCCCTATACACAAATATCCCGCACGTCCAGGGCCCCGCTGCAATGGAGCACTTCCTTTCACGCCGATCACCTGCCACCCTACCTAAAACATCTTTCCTCATTACCTTAGCCAGCTTCATCCTAACTCACAACTTCTTCACTTTTGAAAGCCAGACATACCAACAATTAAAAGTAACAGCCATGGATACCAGGATGGCCCCCTCGTATGCCAACCTATTTATAGGTCGCTTAGAGGAAGCCTTCTTGGTTACCCAGGCCTGCCAACCCAAAGTTTGGTACAGATTTATTGATGACATCTTCATGATCTGGATTCACAGTGAAGAAGAACTCCAGAATTTCCTCTCCAACCTCAACTCCTTTGGTTCTATCAGATTCACCTGGTCCTACTCCAAATTCCATGCCACTTTCCTCAACATTGACCTCCATCCATCTGTCCAATGGCCAGCTTCACACATCCGTCCACATCGAACCCACCAACAAGCAACAGTACCTCCATTATGACAGCTGCCACCTACTCCATATCAAAAGGTCCCTTCCCTACACCTTAGGTCTTCGTGGCAAACAAATCTGCTCCAGTCCTGAATCCCTGAACCATTACACCAACAACCTGAAAACAGCTTTCGCATCCCGCAACTACCCTAACGACCTGGTACAGAAACAAATAACCAGAGCCACTTCCTCAGCCCACAGAAGAACCCCAAAAGTGCTCCACTTGTAACAGGATACTTTGCGGGACTGGGTCAGACTGAATGTGGCTCTCCAGCAGGGATATGACTTCCTCAAATCCTGCCCACAAATGAGATCCATCCTTCGTGAAATCCTCCCCACTCCACCAAGAGTGTCTTTCTGCTGTCCACCTAACCTTCGTAACCTCTTGGTTCATCCCTATGAAATCCCCAAACCACCTTCCCTACCCTCTGGCTCCTATCCTTGTAACCGTCCCCAGTGTAAAACCTGTCCTATGCACCCTCCCACCACCACCTACTCCAATCCTGTAACTCAGAAGGTGTACACAATCAAAGGCAGAGCTACATGTGAAAGCACCCACATGATTTACCAACTGACCTGCCTACACTGTGAAGCCTTCTATGTGGGAATGACCAGCAACAAACTGTCCATTCGCATGAATGGACACAGGCAGACAGTGTTTGTTGGTAATGAGGATCACCCTGTGGCTAAACATGCCTTGGTGCACGGCCGGCACATCTTGGCACAGTGTTACACCGTCTGGGTTATCCGGATACTTCCCACTGACACCAACCTATCAGAACTCCGGAGATGGGAACTTGCCCTTCAATATATCCTCTCTTCCTGTTACCCACAAGGCCTCAACCTCCGCTAATTTCAAGTTGCTGCCCCTTGTACATCACTTGTCACTTAACAACATCTTTGCCTCTGTACTTCCGCCTCGACTGACATATCTGCCCAAACTCTTTGCCTTTACATATGTCTGCTTGTGTCTGTATATGTGCGGATGGATGTGTGTGTGTGTGTGTGTGTGTGTGTGTGTGTGTGTGTGTGAGAGAGTCTATATATATACACCTGTCCTTTTTTTCTCCCTAAGATAAGTCTTTCCGCTCCCGGGATTGGAATGACTCCTTACCCTCTCCTTTAAAACCCACATCCTTTCGCCTTTCCCTCTCCTTCCCTCTTTCCTGCTGAAGCAACTGTGGGTTGCGAATACTTGAAATTTGTTTGTGTGTGTTTTTATTGTGTCCATCTACCAGCGCTTTCTCATTTGGTAAGTCACAGCATATCTAAAAACAAAGATTCTGTAACTTACCAAACGAAAGCGTTGGTACGTTGATAGAAACAATAACAAACACAAACACACACACAAATTTCGAGCTTTCGCAACCCAAGGTCGCTTCATCAGGAATCTTGAAACATACATGGGTAGGCTGATAAATTATATACATATACTTGTAGGAAACGAATAAAATGACCTTGACAAATGCTCCATGTGGAAAATAACTTCCCCCTCCATATGCATGTGCAGTTTGAATGCATTATTTACATTCATTCTATCTGGAGTAACCGAAGTATGATAAACAGTGTTCTAATATAGAATTTTTAACTGCTGAAAAAGTTACTCTAGTGAGATTGATCATTGTTTAAAGGATGTTAAATGGTGAGGATGCTTAGGCCAACTGTAAAGCAACGGATAATAAAATTTCGTAGTTGCGAACCTGGAAAAGCCACAATTATTGATGAAACATGCAATGGATGTTCGTTCACTTCCACAGATGGTAACCATCACAAACTTGTTGATGATTTTATTCAAAATGAGTGGCAAATCGCTCAAAAGCATGTCACAAACTATACTGGAACATCCAAGGAACATGTCAGTTTCATTACTGAACAATAATGCTCATCCACACACCTCATGTGCAACTGGAGAGCCTCTGCAAAGCCTGAAGTCTGACCAATTCCACCAACCCTCCTTACTTCCCCAATCTTGCACCTTTCAATTTTTATTTTTTTCCCCTATACTCAAGAGAGACCTTAAGGGTAATCATTACACCCTGGGTGGCAAGGTGAAGGTAGCTTCCAAGTCCTAGTTTCAAGAGAAGTCTGAAGAATTTTTCGGTGATGGAATGAAAAAAAATTGTTACATGTTTGGAGAAGTCTGTTAGATTTGTATCACAATGAAGAAGTATAAATGAGTCTCCACATGACTTTCTGCAAAAGCTTCTTCCTAACTTGCATTTCCTGATTATGTTCAAAATTTTAATTGTGTACTCAGTGAACCAGTGCTCATTGAACAAATAACTCCAACACATTCTGACAATGGAAAATCCAGGATGGAATGTAACAATATTATGAAAAGGAAAGTTGCCACTCACCATATAGCGGAAATACTGAGTTGCAGATAGACACAACAAGAAGACAAATAAAGCTTTCGCCCAGTATGGCCTTCATCAAAAATAGACCACCCACCCACCCACACACACACACACACACACACACACGCATGCGCGCAAAAGTAACACACACGACAGCAATATCAAGCAACTGTAGGCACACTGTGAGCAGCAGTACCAGTGCCTGATGGGAGTGGCGACTGGGTGGAAGTCAGGAGGAGGGGATGGAGGTTAGGAGGAGGCTGGGGTGGGGGGGGGGGGGGGGGGATAAGGTAAGGGTGGCGGACAGTTAAGTGCTACAGGTTAGACGGAGGGTACGGGAGAGATTGAGGGGGGAGCGCGAAAAAGGAGAGAAGTAAAACAAATGGGTGTGCAATTGTGGAATGAAGGCTGCGTAGTGCTGGAATGGGTATTGGGAAGGGGCTATATGGGTGAGGCCAATGACTAATGAAGGTCGAGGCCAGGAGGGTTAGGGAATGTAGGATGTGTTGCAGGAAAAAGTTCGCACCTACACAATTCAGAAAAGCTAGTGTTGGTGGGAAGGATCCATATAGCACAGGCTGTGAAGCATTCATTGAAATGAGGGACATTGTGTTTGGCAGTGTGTTCAGCAACAGGGTGGTCCACTTGATTCTTGGCCGCAGTTTGTAGGTGGCCATTCAAGCAGACAGACAGCCTGATGGTTGTCATGTCCACATAGAACGCAGCACAGTGGTTGCAGCTTAGCTTGTAGATCACATGACTGGTTTAACAGGTAGCCCTGCCTTTGATGGGATAGGTGATGTATGACAGGACTGGAGTAGGTGGTGGTGGGAGGATTTATGAGACAGGTCTTGCATTTAGGTCTATTACAGGGGTATGAGCCATGAGATAAGGGGTTGGCCACAGGGGTTGTGTAAGGATGGATGAGTATATTGTGAAGGTTCAGTGGACGGCGGAATACCACTGTGGGAGGGATGGGAAGGATAGAAGGCAGGACATTTCTCATTTCAGGGCACGACGAGAGATAGACAAAACCCTGGCAGGGAATGTAATTCAGCTGCTCCAGTCCTGGGTGGTACTGAGTTACGAGGGGAATGCTCTTCTGTGGCCAGACAGTGGGAGACTGGAAAGAGAAGACATGTGAGATTTGTTTCTGTACAAGGTTGGGAAGATAATTACAGTCCGTGAAGGCTTCAGTGAGACCCTCTGTATATTTTGAGAGGGACTGCTCGTCACCACTGATGCGATGCCCACAAGTGGCTAGGCTGTATGGAAGGGACTCAGTTGTTGAAGTGGAGGTATTGCTGGTAGTTAATGGGTCTGATATGAATGGAGGTACTGACGAATCCATTTTTGAGGTGGTCAACATCTAGGCTGGCAGCTTATTGGGTTAGGCTGGCAGCTTGTTGGGTTCAGTAGGAACAGGTGAAGCAAATAGGGGAGAATTTGTTGAGGTTCTGGAGGAATGTGGATAGGGTGTGCTCACCCTCGATCCAGACCGCAAAGATGTCATCAACGAATCTTAACCAGGTGAGGGGTTTAGGATTCTGGGTGTTTAGGAAGGATTGCTCTAGATGGCCCATGAATAGGTTGGCATAGGATGGTGCCCATAGCTGTACCCCAGATTTGTCTGTAGGTAATGCTTTCAAAGGAGAAGTATTTTTGACAAAGGCCTTACTGGTCGAAAGCTTTATTTGTGACAGTCTTTTTGTTGTGCCTGTCTGCAACTCAGCATCTCCACTGTATGGTGAGTGGCAACTTTCCGTTTCATAATATTGACACATTTTGACAGAATATTTCCAATCCATCTATTTTAGAGCTTTTCTTACTTGAAGTATCAGTACTTAAGCCATTTATATTCCAGTGCATAATATATCCTGTTTGACTCTTATCTATAGTCTCTAGCACGTTCCTTTCCAAATAATTGGCTTTGTCTTTCTTATTGCTGCATGTTTTATCGCCCCATCAGTAGTAACCAGTTTCACTTATTTTTTATAATGTGGCAAGGATCTGAGAGCATTTTCCTAAATTTTTTAGGCCTATTGTATCATGATGTAAATCACCTTTAGGAAGACACTTTGCACCTAGAAATTTTGTTGGGATCAATGTATAGACTCCTAATTTATTGATTTGTTCTTTAATATTGCCTTTACCCCTATGCACACAGCTGTCACACTCTGACCTCCACACACAATGCCATTGATTATCACTCCAAGTCAAGTAGGTGCTTCTGACCATATGAATTAGATTCTGTGTGTGGTTAAGATTTTCTATAATGGAATATGTTCCCATATGGATAGAAACACCTGTGGGATTCCTGCTACAGCTGTCTGTTGCACTTTCTCTCAAATTTAATATGTAATTGTTGGGTCCTGATTCTTGGTTCAATATCTATTTTGCTGTTTGGTATGATGACATTTTTTTAAACAAGGAGCAACCTATTTTGAAGAATTCACTTTCAGCCTTGAGATGCTTGTTTTTGTCTTTGGTCCACTCACATTTCTTTAGCTCTTTCACAACTTCAGTTTTTCTCTCTCTTCTCTAATGGCAAAACTGAGTTGTTTCACGAGCGATGATTTATATCACTCCATGTATTTGCGGATTTGCATTTGACTACCACCAGAAATTTTTCACAAGCAAGATAGTTTTCACCTTTAAATGCAATTATATCAAAACATGTGAATAATGGAATTAAGAACCAAACATTTTTAATAATATTGGAGATTGGTTCAAACATTCAAAATGCAATAAAGGAAGCAGCATATGAAACAGCAAAAGTTGGCATAAAGTTATCAAACAAAAGCACAAGGCACATGTGATGTACCAAACAAAACTTACCCCCAAGCAACTATGACAAGTACAAAAGAATAAGAATTTAATAAAAAAAAAAAAGGGGGATGTTAGGATTTCCCATCAACAACATTGTGATTGCTCCATTAACAACATGTGACACGCCCATAATTTTTTTACAATTTCACTTATTATACAGACTTACATAACAGTTATTTGATGTTTATACTTGATACATTATTATGAAAAGGGAAGTTATCTTGTATAGACACCTTTTATTAACCTGACACGTTCCACATCATTACAAATTGTCATATTCATGATCTATGGGACAAGTACTAATCTAATCTAATCATATAGCAGAGATCCTGAGTTGCAGATAGGCACAACAAAAAGACTGTCATTAATAAAGCTTTTGGCCAGTAAGGCCTTCGTCAAAAGCAGACGCTGGACACACACACACACACACACACACACACACACACACACACGAGAGTTGCGTTTGCATGCGCACGTGTGTGTGTGTGTGTGTGTGTGTGTGTGTGTGTGTGTGTGTATTTTTGATGATGGCCTCACTAGCCAAAAGCTTTATTTGCGACAGTCTTTTTGTTGTGTCTATCTGCGACTCAGCATTTCCACTGTATGGTGAGTGGCAATTTTCTTTTTCATAATATTGTTACATTCCATCCTGTATTTTCCATTGTTTGATTTATACTTGATACATGGAAGACTACGTTTGATGGGTAAAATAAATGACACCTAGGTGAAAATATTATAAATAAAAAACTACACTGCCAAATCAAATCATATCCACATTGTTCATTATGAGGTGGTATTTATCTTACCTAAATTAGATAGGAAGAAGTTTCAAAAATATCTTCAACTGGTAGACAATAGCAGAGAAATGCCATAAAGAAATAGAGAACCTCCTTAGAAAACATCAAGAACTGTCTTGCAGTTCATAAACTAAACATTTTTTTTGGACCCCCTACATAGTCATCACGCAGAGATCGCGATCCAATATATCAGGGTTTTTCTGTTTAACAAGTACTTACTTAACAAACGGGGAACTAATTTTCCACAGTTAAAAAGAGGTATTATGCAAATAAATAAGCAAACTGATTCTTACTTTCCTTTCGTTCATATCACTATTAATTTGTAGCAAATATTTTGTTATTTGTCTAAGCCCTTATTCTTTCGACAAGCAGTTCAACTACCACAGTGGCATTTTAAGAGTACATATTGCAAGACAGGTTCATATATGTTACACAACAATGTTCACAATGAACATTTCCATTCAGCAGTTGAATGTACGTGGTGATAGTGAAACTTCCTGACAGACTACACATTAGTGTCTATTCCGCTTGAAACATGGAAAAATGCATAGTCCTGCTGGCTGACAAACAATTAAAACTGCCTGGAATTTTCAAGAGTACACTAATTTTGCTAAAAGAAACTCTTGTTAAGAATATTTATTTGGCAGTACTGTGAATCAAAACACCTGCCCTCTGCCAATTTAAATAGAGCTTACTATAGTAAAATTACCCTCTCCCTCAGAATTTTTTAATAACACCATAACATATTTGAGATATTTGCTAATTTATATACTACGAGCTGATATTACTCATCCATAGTCCTCATGTTTTATCTTTGTAAGGAATTTACATATTTTAGCATGTACTTACTTTGTGAGAGTGATGAAGAATGGCGAACGTCAAGTGGACGACGTGGCCAGTGAGACATATCCAGTAGGCGTTCACGGGCTGAAGACATTGCCACCAGTCTTTGCTGCAAAGGGTTAATGTATGTATCCAGCCACTCAGAAACAGTATGTTCATCATAAATCTCAGAAAGTGCTTTTTGAGCATCACGAGATATATATTTTAATTCTGCCAACATTCGGTCCACCTCTGCTGTTGCATGTTCCACCTGTAGAATAATAATACATCAGATTTTGTTGTTTACAGATGAGTGTGCATGATTTAATGGTCATCAAATGTTTGAGACAGACATTTATCAGTGACTGCTGTACATATTTTTAAAATGATAATGGAAAATACTAGATGGTGCTGTACAAAATCAGACAATGGAAAATCCAGGATGGAATGTAACAATATAATGAAAAGGATAGCTGCTACTCACTATATAGCATCACAGAAAGGCACAACAAAAAGACTGTTGGAAAGTTAGCTTTCGGCCAAAACGGCCTTTGTCAAAAATAGATAAAACACACAAACGCACACGCAAACATAACTCATGCACAGACGACCACAGTCTCTGGCAGAGAATGTGGTCATATATGTGTGTGTGTGTGTGTGTGTGTGTGTGTGAGAGAGAGAGAGAGAGAGAGAGAGAGAGAGAGAGAGAGAGAGAGAGAGAGATGTATATTTTTCACAAAGGTCCTGTTGGCCAAAAGATAACTTTCTGACAGTCTTTTTGTTGTGCCTTTCTGCGACTCAGCATCTCCGCCATATGGTGAGTAGGGACTATCCTTTTCATTAGATCGTGTTGTACATATTTTTAAAATGGTAATGGAAAATACTAATGGAAGACATTAATAGAATGAGCATAACAAAAACATTGAGAAGGGATAGGTGTGCGAGAGCACCCTTCGATGCATATGTGTGCGAATGCCCCCCCCCCCCCCCCACCCGCCCTCCCGCAATCCCACCCCCCCCCCTTCACGCCCCCAAAATTTTCTCTCCCTAAGATGTAATGTTTAAATGTTTAACTTCTTGTTTATCTCTAGGTTTAGACTCATATGGAGACAGTTTAAAGTATTCAGATTCTGAAAATAAGTTATAAAAACCTCGTACTCTTACAGACCACTTAATTTTAAGTCTGGAGATCTGTACAAAATTGCAGCAACTGATTCAGAGAACAAGGTTAAATTAAATGAAAATTAATCAGTCCAAACACGCATCAGTTAAGACAAATTTAGCATTATTATTACTATTATTCATGTAAGAAAAACCTACATAACTAAATGCAGAATGCACAAAGATGACAATTTCATTTACTATGGCAACAAATACGTTTAAATCTATATTTACTTCCCCTCCAATCTAAAACAAACTAGTGCAGAATTTAAATTCAAGAACTACGTCTACATACATACTTCACAAGACTCCATATGGTGTATGGTGTAAGTTATCTTGCACCACTGCTACTCATTTCCTTTACTGTTCCACTTGCAAAAAGAGTGAGGGCAAAACAACTGTGCACACACTTCCATATGAGACCCAATTTCTCTTATCTTCATGTACTTATGGAAAATGTACACCGTCAGCAGTAGAATCTTTCTGCAGTCGGCTTCAACTTCTGGTCCTCTAAACTTTCTCTAAAGTGTTCCATGAAAAGAACTTCTTCTTCTTCTTCTTCTTCTTCTTCTTCTTCTTCTTCCCATTGATTCCCACTTGAATTCAGGAAGCATTAGTAATACATACATGTTGGTCCAACCTAAGGGCCTAAAATAACAAATTTAGCAGCCCACTTCTGAACTGTTTTGATGTTTTCCTTTAATCTGACCTGATGAAAAAACCAAACACTACAGCAGTATGCAATAATCTATCACACTAGTGTTCTATATGGAATCTCCTTTACAAATGAACCACACTTTTCTTACATTCTTCCAATAAACCACAGTTGACCATTAGCCTTCCCTACCACAACACTCACATGATTGTTCCACTTCCGAATGACTGGAATGGCTGCACACTCCGGAATACAATTCCGCGGAAGATTGGAATGCACATGAAAAATGCCTTCAGCAACATTTTCAAGCTTTTGAAGTCGCCAATCCTAAAGTGTTTTAAGACTTTGTTTCTGTCATGGATTTCTCCTTGTGTTTATCACTTTTTGTGTCAGCTAGCTCCTCTTCAGGAACCTGCCAGTCTCTCTTTTGATTAAATGTGTCAGTTGCTTTCTAATCATCATAGAAAATGTACTCATGTTTTGGCTGCTTGCAGGAGGTTCTATCATTTTCAAAAGCAGCCACAATGTCATACAGAACTTGGGCAGCAGAACTTCATGGGATTATTCATCATTGCCAGTTTGTTACTGAGGCCAACCAGATCTCATATGCTGAATCAATGGTTCATAATGCTATTAATACGCCTGGCCCCTGATAGTAAAGCTTGTGAGCAGTGCTTTACAATGTGAAAATCCCTCTCTCTCAGATGTGAACATTCTCAGTCTTTTGAAGTATGTAGGGCAGCAGAAAATCAGATAGAAGCTTCATGAGAAGAGGTAACTGTCATTGCTTCCTTTCCTCCTCGGCTGCCATCAGTTGGCTCAAGAAAGGGAGAGGGGGAGGGAGGGGAAGCAAGGTTGTGGTCATGCAACTGCAGACTCCATGCCACATGGGGCTAAGCAGCAAAAGCAATCAGTGTCAAAACAGCAGCCAGTGCACCTCTCCCATTGTACCCTTAGTTTTTTGTTCAAAATGTGTGGGCTACTCGCCCAAAGCAATGGGTGACATGCAACCATTATAAAAAAGAGACATATTGCATCTGTGTGCAAGTCTCAATCTCCTTCATCAGACATAAGAATGGATGTGAACAGTGTTTCCTGTTGTAAGACTATACAGTGAGCACACATAATAAGACAGTGAGCGCCTCCATGGCTGCACTCATGAGGCCACCGCACATAGTCACAGATGAATACAGGGTTATAAATACAAAATCAAATAGGGGTAATGCAGAAGTAGGTTTAATAATAAATAAAAAAAAAATAGGAGCGAGGGTAAGCTACTACGAACAGTATAGTGAATGCATTATTGTAGCCAAGATAGACACGAAGCCCACGCCTACCATAGTAGTACAAGTTTATACGCCAACTTGCTCTGCAAAGGATGAAGAGATTGGAGGAATGTATGATGAGATAAAAGAAATTATTCAGATAGTGAAGGGGGACGAAAATTTAATAGTCATGGGAGACTGGAATTCGATAGTAGGAAAATGAAGAGAAGGAAATGTAGTAGGTAAATGTGGAATGGGGGTAAGGAATGAAAGAGGAAGCTGCCTGGTAGAATTTTTCACAGAGCATAACTTAATCATAGGCAATACTTGGTTCAAGAATCATGAAAGAAGGTTGTATACATGGAAAAGGTCTGGAGACACTGGAAGCTTTCAGATAGATTATATAATGCTAAGACAGAGATTTAGGAACCAGGTTTCAAATTGTAAGACATTTCCAGGGGCAGACGTGCACTCTGACCACAACTAATTGGTTATGAACTGTTGATTAAAACTGAAGAAACTACAAAAAGGTGGGAATTTAAGTAGATGGGAACTGGATAAACTAAAAGAACCAGAGGCTGTAGAGAGTTTCAGAGAGAGCATTAGGGAACGACTGACAAGAACGGGGGAAAGAAGTACAGTAGAAGAAGAATGGGTAACTTTGAGAGACGAAACACTGAAGGCAGCAGATCAAGTAGGTAAAAAGACGAGGGTTGGTAGAAATCCTTGAGTAACAGAATAGATATAGAATTTAACAGATGAAAGGAGAAAATATAAGAATGCAGTAAATGAAGCAGGCGAAAAGGAATACAAACGTCTAAAAAATGAGATCGACAGGAAGTGCAAAATGGCTAAGCAGGGATGGCTACAGGACAAATGTGAGGATGTAGATGCATATATCACTAGGGGTAAGATAGATACTGCCTCCAGGAAAATTAAAGAGACCTTTGGAGAAAAGAGAACCACTTGCATGAATATCAAGAGCTCAGATGGAAAACCAGTTCTAAGCAAAGAATGGAAAGCAGAAAGATGGAAGGAGTATACAGAGGGTCTATACAAGGGTCATGTACTTGAGGGCAATATTATGGAAATGGAAGAGGACATAGATGAAGATGAAATGGGAGATATGGTACTGTGTGAAGAGTTTGACAGAGCACTGAAAGACCTAAGTCGAAACAAGGCCCCGGGAGTAGACAACATTCCATTAGAACTACTGATAGCCTTGGGAGAGCCAGCTATGACCAAAATCTACCATCTGGTGAGCAAGATGTATGAGACAGGTGAAATACTCTCAGACTTCAAGAAGAATATAATAATTCCAATCCCAAAGAAATCAGGTGTTGACAGATGTGAAAATTACCAAAGCATCAGTTTAATAAGTCACGGCTGCAAAATACTAACACCAATTCTTTACAGACAAATGGAAAAACTGGTAGAAGCGGACCTCGGGGAAGATCAGTTTGGATTCTGTAGAAATGTTGGAACACGTGAGGTAATACTGACCCTACGACTTATCTTAGAAAATGGATTAAGGAAACTCAAACCTACGTTTCTAGCATTTGTAGAATTAGAGAAAGCTTTTGACACTGTTGACTGGAATACTCTCTTTCAAATTCTGAAGGTGGCAGGGGTAAAATACAGGGAGCGAAAGGCTATTTACAATTTGTACAGAAACAAGATAGCAGTTGTAGGAGTTGAGGGGCATGAAAGGGAAACAGTGGTCGGGAAGGGAGTGAGACAGGGTTGTAGCCCATCTCTGATGTTATTCAATCTGTATATTGAGAAAGCAGTAAACAAAACAAAAGAAAAATTCAGAGTAAGTATTAAAATCCATGGAGAAGAAATAAAAACTTTGAGGTTTGCCAATGACATTGTAATTCTATCAGAGACAGCAAAGGACCTGGAAGAGCAGTTGAATGGAATGGACAATGACTTGAAAGAAGGATGTAAGATTAACATTAACAAAGCAAAATGAGGATAATGGAATGTAGTCGAATTAAGTCAGGTGATGCTGAAGGAATTAGGTTAGAAAATCATACACTTAAAGTAGTAGATGAGTTTTACAATTTTGGAATCAAAATAACTGACGATGGTCGAAGTAGAGAGGATATAAAATGTATACTGGCAATGGCAAGGAAAGCATTTCTGAGGAAGAGAAATTTGGTAACATTGGGTATAGTTTTAGGTGTCATTGAGTATAGATTTTCTGAAAGTATTTGTATGGAGTGTAGCCATGTATGGAAGTGAAACATGGACAATAAATAGTTTAGACAAGAAGAGAATAGAAGCTTTCGAAATGTGGTGCTACAGAAGAATGCTGAAGATTAGATGGGTAGATCACATAACTAATGACGAGGTATTGAATAGAATTGGGGAGAAGAGGAGTTTGTGGCACAACTTGACTAGAAGAAGGAACTTGACTAGAAGAAGGGATCGGTTGGTAGGACATGTTCTGAGGCATCAAAGAACACCCATTTAGAACTGGAGGGCTGTGTGGAGGGTGAAAATTGCAGAGGGAGACCAAGAGATGAATACACTAAGCAGATTCAAAAGGATGTAGGTTGCAGTAGGTAGTGGGAGATGATGAAGCTTGCACAGGATATAGTAGCAAGGAGAGCTGCATCAAACCAGTCTCTGGACTGAAGACCGCAACAACAACAGGTTCCTCAACAGACGAACACTTGTGGAACCTTCCACTTTGTTCACAGTGCTGCAGGCTGCCAGGTTGAAATGTAACTTGGACAAATCACAGGTTTTTCAACTGTCTATTATCTATCGTTTCTGAAGTCTCGCATGCTGCCATCACACCTTTACACCAGTATGTCGATGCCATTACGGCTTTGCTGCATCATACCAATGACAAACATAGCAGGCCTTTCTCAGCAAGAATGCATGCATACTACTGTAAATTTCGTCCTGAAGCAGCAGCAGCAGCAGCAGCAGGCAGCAGCTCAGTCACTTCATGCTCTCTTATGTAAAGATGTTCCTTTTCACTAGTCACCCAACTGCAAGTGTGCTTTTATTGTATTAAAGTCAAAATTACATCCAGTACTGTGCTTTGTTACTTTCAGACTGGGCTAATGGCCTGTTTTAGCCACTGACTCCTCCCAGTATGGCCTTGGGGCCATTCTCGCGCACAAACATGCAGATGGTTCTGAATGCCCTATTGTGTATGCTTCCATAACTCTGAAACAGGCCTAATAGTGCTACTTACAGATATAAAAAGAATCCCTTGCTCTTGTGTACACAATCAAAAAATTTCACATTTTTATAGTTCTAAATTTCATTTAATCACTGATCACAAACCTCTAGTTCCCCTTGAAATGTTACATGCCATTTAGGCAAACAACATTTCACATTCCTTGTGTAGTACACAGACAGATGATCATGACAGAATAATATTAAGTAGGGAGTAAGTCACCGAACATATACTGAGCATGGGTGTTTGTTTTTATATGCGTAGACACCAAACGGGAGGTGTAGAATACGAGAGAACGACAAGGTGTGATGAGAAGTAAATGAGTTCACCTACTGTGGGTGAGGCCTTCTATGTTTTGGTGCCTTGACCATCAAGGAGCAATAACACTCTCCAATAATGAAACCAAAAGATAAGATTGGTTTGTGACAAATGAAATATATTGTAATCTTCGATTTCAAGTTGCACCTTTGAGGTATATGTCTCATGAAAAGTTGTATTCTACTCTAATTCATGAGTTACTCTAATGATATGTACACCCACTCAAGGAAATATATGTTTGTAAACATAATAGATGAACTTTTTCATGACATGAGTAGAAGTTATCTTCTTTTGCTATAATAACAGCTGCAAAATGTGAAGAAGTCAAGCCTTTCCTCAGCTACACACAGGATTTCAAAGGCACTGACTAGCAGGACCTCTACTTCAAGAGAATCAACTAGGATGATTGGCTTAAAAAAGTAAATATGTCAGATATTACATTGGGTGACACATATCATTTAGTGTTCTGACTCAGCTTCACCTACAAGGTGCAAGCCAAGAGCTCCATAAAGCCCTAAATCAACAAGAGCAACAGTTCATTTGGTGACCATGACACAAGGTACAAGAGAATTTGATTACACAGGCACAAAAAAAAGAGACAGAACTTTTAATAAGACTGTTGTATCAAATTTTAAAATAAACAATTTGGTATTAGTATGTGATTTTCATTATAGCTCAAATTTAAAGAAGGAAATATGCAAATTTTTTCAGCATTGTAGTAGACCTTCTAAATATCTATCATTTTGATTTGCAGCTCCTTGTATTGGCCGTGTTTGCAGTTAAAATTGTTGGATGTGAGGCCCGCCAGTTATGCAGACCTTCTAAAGTACAGAATGTACCACATATAAAAGCAGTATATCTAAGAGAACCTGACACAGGGAAAGATAAAGGATGATATATATATTATTAAAAAATTTAAGGCCCCAAAAACGTTCACACCGTTTAGTCCGAGTTATATTGTTTCCATATTTGTAGCTTAGTTTTCTCGAGGACAGTTTCTATCTTCTTTGACTATTCTATTATTTTTTTTATTGATATTATACCTTCTACTACCACTTCTTCCAGAAATAGAGCTATTGGCAAAAAAATACAACCCCAATCACCTGCACACATAGCATATAGTGTTTATTCAATGATAATTGCATCAGTACATTTACGAAGATAGCCATGAGCTTAGTTAATAAACTTAATTATAAATTAACATTTCAAGGAATATTTTGAAGGTGTCCAATGTACATGTAGTATACAAAAAGCAAAGAATGAGAACAATTTTAGCCCTATGATCATATGATAGTAATAGAAAGTGGAGGAAATTATAGCAGTATGACACTAGCAGAGAAATGCTTTAACCCACAATGTCTCTGCATAAGCTCTGAATCCAGTCACCTAAATTTTCTGGAATTCAGAATAAGAAGTTACCGTGGAACTTTGATTTTATGTTCTCTAACTTTACATTGTTTTTTTTTCGATTCTATGTCATAAATTGATACCCCATGTAAAACACCTGTAAGGTCAATGCTAAAAATTGACCGATTTTACATTTCCTCCTGGAAAGTTGTACCTCCATTCTACGTTCTTACTCGACATCTCGCTTGACTTTGTCCTCTTTTCTTCCTATTGACATTTGATGTGACTGAACAAGTTATAAGTGGCACAAAAGACAGACAGTTCACACTGTGGGTGGTGGCGAAGTTAAGGGAATATTTTAGGCCATTGCAGAGGAAATGCTGATGTAATCCACAATTAGCGTTGCCAACAAAATTTGCAACGTTTAGCATCATCGCACAATTATGATACAACTACTGCTAAGTTGTGGCAGCAATGGAAAAACAGGGCAATCAAGACAAAGTGTTCTGGACTGAGCGAATACGTGATGAACAGGCCCAGCCACCACTTTTTCTTAGGCTACTTATAACTCTGTCTTGCCTTTTGCATGTATTTCCGATGTACTGTATTCAGAAACAATATTAGTTGTCACCCTTTTAAATTCAAACACACTGTCTTGAAGAATATGCTCAGTCAGAATCAAAGAAACATCCGTTTCCAGCTAGTGAGCTCTTATTGGCTGGAGTCTTGTTATGTCACTCAACAGCCAGCACAGCCACCACACCACGAACATTCAAAATTCCTAAAGTGGTGGATTATAAAGCATAATAGGCACAGAAGCTATAAGTCAAAGTTGGTGTGAGAATTTTATTCTTCTCCTCCTAGATAACAATTTTACGAACACTCATAATGTCAACCAACATAACCAAATTGCAAATCTGTAAACAAACAAGAAAGCAATCTCAAAATTTTATGTCATATAATACACCTATTAAGGAAAAAAGTGGGTTTTGCCACTAGTAATACTGTAGGGTACATAATTGAAAAGACAGTCACTTTTGTCAATGATGTACGAGTTAACTGAGCCACTTCTCAACATACTACTGTCAGAAATTATACCTTCAAACATGCAGTTTTGAGAGTTCTTCCATTTTATGTTCACCACAAAAATATAAAAAATTTAGAGCCTACATGTTGAAATAGATTGAAAACTGTGAAATATGGTGAAAACTGCTAGATATATTGAAGGGCAAATATATCCTCTCTTCCCATTACCCACCAGGCCTCAACCTCCGCTAATTTCTAGTTGCCGCCACTCATACCTCACCTGTCATTCAACAACATCTTTGCCTCTGTACTTCTGCCTCGACTGACATCTCTGCCTAAACTCTTTGCCTTTACATATGTCTGCTTGTGTCTGTATATGTGCGGATGGATGTGTGTGTGTGTGTGTGTGTGTGTGTGTGTGTGTGTGTGTGTGTGTGTGTGTGTGTGTGTGTGTGCGCGCGCGCGCGCGCATGAGTGTATACCTGTCCTTTTTTCCCCCCTAAGGTAAGTCTTTCCACTCCAGAGATTGGAATGACTCCTTACCCTCTCCCTTAAAACCCACATCCTTTTGTCTTTCCCTCTCCTTCCCTCTTTCCTGATGAAGCAACCGTGGGTTGCGAAAGCTTGAATTTTGAGTCTACATAGTAGACTTTACAACTTACAACAGTAGGATTGCATTGGCGGGTATTTCACGTATGATGACAACAATAGACTAACAGTTTTTTTTATTTTTTAAGGTTTAAGTAAATGACATGTTAGTCACACCATACATTGCAGGGGAGAAGAGTCCATAGGGGTTGGAAGACAATACAAACTGATGGCATGCTAACATGCATAGCCAAATAAGACACAAAAGCTTAAGAGGTAGCAAGAGAACGAGAAGGGCTCGTAACTAGTATTAAACAAGGAGTAAGTCCATGAGGAATAAATTTTAATAACAGGAGTGAAGTGCTAACGTTATGCTGGTGTACTCACAAGAAATAGCTGGAATAAAATCTCTTATATTGTCTAAATCTAGTAATTATAAGAAAGTAAAGGATAAGCTATAAGTATCAGTAAGCAGAAGCAAGATACATAAGCATGAAAAGTATGTGTACGTAGCGATAACCAATCAGAAGAGAGGAGTTAAGATATTTAGATAGAGAGCAACCAGGTAATGTCAGCAGAAAGCCACTATGAGAGAAACTTATCATTTAGAGTAAGAAAAGATAGAAAAAGGGATCTAGTCACTATGTTAACTGATGAAGTTGAGGTGGGGCATACCCAAATAGCGGATGAGGTGTAGGAGAGGAAAAGGGTAGGGGATCCTTTGGAGGAATGGCCTATATCTTGGTCAGGTGAATCCATGGGAGGAATGACCTGCACCATTTAACGTAGGTAGGAGAGAGGTAAGGTTAGACCGACTGACCGATCGAAGTGATGGTCTATAACTTGATCAGGTGAATCCACTGAGGGAATGACCTGTACCATGTACTTCTTTAGGGAAATAATGGTACACACACATCTATAATGGTGCAGAGGTTTTACACAGTGACTGCTCTTAGAAGGAGTGTAAGTACAGTGAATACAGAAGTATGAATCTGTATAATGACTGGTGGTCATGATATAAAAGTTTGCTCCAAACTAGTTCTATAATCGAATAGATTTACCCGATAGAAAAGACAAAATGGTTGGAACAGTAATGTTCCATGCCTGTTGACTAGAGCCTGTGTTGAGATTTGACTCTAGGGACCAAATAGTAGGTATATACCCAAGAAGCAACTCTTCAGGTAACAAAATATGAGAAAGAGTAGAAGGTAACTAGCTATGTACATATAGAAGATGTAAACAAGAAACACTCAAGTATACTGGCTTGAAGGCAATGCATTGTTAAATAAAAAAAAATAAAAATCATAAGTAAGTTTAAGAAGTTTATTAAAGTTGGATCATAATACATGTATACATTAATGTGATATCTCGCTATATATAGAAACTGGTCATTGGAGGACAATTTCTTGCATCAAGCAAAGTAAATAAGATGGAGATACACAAGTAGCTCACACTGTTTAGCACAATTTACATGAAATGAAATAACAAAACAAAAAAAATTATCATTAAAAATTAAGTTTTATTTCTGTTTAAAGAAGGGAAACATATCAAGTGTTATTAAGTAATTAGCTGGTTATAGTTGTACGTTAATGAGAAATCATTTTTTTGAGACTGTGAGAGGTCCCAATACCTTTCCTTTAAGTGGGGGTATATGAAGTGTTATCTGCCATTTATGTAAACAACATTTCACACTCCGTATGTAGTACAAGGAAAGATGATTGTAAGAGAATAATATCAAGTAGAAACTAAGTTGCAGAACATGTACTGGGCATGGGTGTTTGTTTGCATATGTGCAGGGATTAAACGGAATGTGCGGCATACGAGAAAATGGCAAGGTGTGACAACAAGTAAACAGCTTCACCTTCTGCGGGTGGAGCCTTTTTCGTTTTGGTGTCGCAGCTTCATGGTGGCTTGACCATCAAGGAGCAACCACTCTCTCCAAGAATGAAAACAAAAGACAAGATGGGTGTGTGACAAATCTTTGATGTCGTGTTCAGCCTTCGGAGGCATATGTTGTATGAAAAGTTGTGTACTACCCTAATTCACGAGTCACTCTATGATTTACACACCCATTCAATAAAATATATGTTTGTACAAGTAGTAGATGTGCTTGTGCTTTTTTGTGATATGAGTAGAAGTTATCTTATTTTGCCTGAATAACAGCTGCAGAATGTAAAGAAGTCGAGCCTTTCTTTGGCCACCCATAGGACTTCAGAGGCACTGATTAGCAGGACCTTTACTTCAAAAGAATGAACTATGGAGACCCGATTAAAAAAAGGGTAAATACATCAGATATCATGTTGGGTGACAGATCTCATCAAGTGTTCCGACTCAGCATCAACTGCAAGGAGCGAGCCAGCAGCTACATAAAACTTAAACCATGGAGGGAAACACTTCACTTCACCCTTTTCCATCCTTCAGCATCTTTACCGGAAAAAGCAGCCCATCGCTTGCAATACTAGGCTCTGTTTTTGTCACGCTATAGGTGTGAGATTCATTTCCAACCAACAGCACATCATGCTAATGCGGATGCTCTTCCTTGATTACCAAATGGCCCTGATCCAGCATTTGATCAGAATGAACTCTTGTGTTACCATTTAGACATCGAAGCCCAAAACACTGTGGACTGTTTTTCCCTTACCAGTTCCTGGATTTCAGCAGCTGTCATGGCTGATCCTATCTTACGTCAGATTGTTCAATTTCTTCAACACGGCTGGCCAGATAAACAACTGTGTTGAGAATTGGTCCCTTGTGTAGTTATGCTCTCCGTCACTTCTTATCAGTACTTGATGGGGTGTTAGTGATGACTACTGAAGAGTCGGTACTCAAGGTTGTGATCCCATCTGCATTGTGGCAGATGTCATGCACCTTATCTACCTAAACCATTGTGGCGTTTTTTATACAAAATTGCTGGCCCGCAACCACGTGTTTTGGCTGGGTATTGACAATCTAATCACATGTGTTGTGTCACCCTGTCATAGTGCATCACCCATCAAGCAGCACCACAGGCCTCTCTTTCCCCATGGCCTGCCCTCCAGTGCCCCTGGGAATGTATTCAAGCTCATTTTGTGGTTCTCTTCCTTAACTCCTTCTTGTAAGTAGTTGATACTTTCTCAAAATTTCCTTATGTGCTTCACCACCCATCCTCACCCATATTCGCTTGTGAGAGGCAACAACCCACAGTTTGTGTCTCCAGATTTTGAAGATTTTTGTAAAAAAGAGTGGCATCTGGCATGTTATGACCCCTCCCTTTCATCTTCAGTTCCACGGTGAGGTAGACCAGTTGAAAAAAATATATCACTCAATCTTCTCCAGAGGAAGTCCTCAATAGCTTCTTGAGTTCATGTACACTCACTCAAGTTAGGAACCGTAACCCAGCAGAGCTGCTTCACGGCTACTACTACTACTACTACTACTACTACTACTAGTTCTACTATTGGAGTTGGGTTGTTTGGGGGAAGAGACCTAACAGCGAGGTCATCGTCTCATCGGATTAGGGAAGGACGGGGAAGGGAGTCGGCCGTGCCCTTTCAGTGGAACCATCCTGGCATTTACCTTGAGTGATTTAGGGAAATCACGGAAAACCTAAATCAGAATGGCCGGACGCAGGATTGAACCGTCGTAGTCCTGAATGCGAGTCCTGTGTGCTAACCACTGCGCCACCTTGCTCAGTTTCACGGCCACAAGCCCCATACACTGCTCCATCTGCTCAGGCCAATGCCTGGCCACCTGCTGACACCCACCTCACAGCAGTTCTGTCCAGGCTCTGCTCTATGGGACTGAGGATTTGGCCGGCACCCTAAGTGGATACCAGCGGTTGTCCATCACTGCCGAGGACACGGCCTCTGTGATATGCACACCTCCGATGGCTGGATATCACAACTTTATGACCAGCTCTGCCCATGTGTGACCAACCACAAACAAGAGAACCCTCCGCCCTCACAATTGCTTCCAACATTTTAGACCACATTATCCTGTGATGGCACAAAATCTGCTCTGACAGTCATCCTCTTCCGATAAAGACACGAACATCTTCACAATAAACACTTTTCTCCATGGGGGAAGAAGTTGTGTAACCCTGTAGAGTAAGTGCACTTAATCAAACAGCAAACACCTCAATGACTGGCCTAAAGAGGTTGCACACAGACAGCACACCAAACACTGCACCTTGTGCAAAACAGCCGTATACAAGTTGGCGCTGGGCCCTCAGCCAGACTAATGTTTATGTGACAATTTTGTGCTCAACTATTAGACTGTGCTTCAATGTATTCTTTGGTTAACCCTGTGGTTGTTCTGATTCCTACTTAATGCAGTGTCTTAGTGTTACTCAAATGATGATGTTCTTGTGAAACTGACATGTAAGAAATCAAATCAATCATCAATGAAGTCAGCTTATCACTTACAAAAGAACTGAATGAGCCAGCTATTCCTTGCTAACAATCTCGCCAGAGCCTTTACTGACAGAAAAGATTATGTCCGGCTAGTTCAGAAACAAATTCACTGTGCCATTTCTTCCATAACACCAAAACCCTGTCACCACAGCAAAACAGATTTCAACCAGTATTTCCTCTTTCACTGTGGCTGAAACAACACCATTCTATGTCCTAAGGGAAATAACATACTACCAAAAATCCTGCCCTCACCCCTTACGATGGCATTTCTTCATACAACCTGGTTTTGTCTTTCTTGCTTCAATTTCAGCATGCCGCAAGTACGTGGATGACCCTGGTTCACAACTTACATAGTTAACATACGACTGAAAAGTTACCCAGCAGCAGATTTTCATATCACTGTCTTTATTTTGGTTATTGTTTTATTACTTCACTGTAAACACTTTTTTAATTTCATAAGGCTTTCACTTCTTGCTTCCCTTGAATTTAATCTAAGCCACACACATTCAAAGATATTCAGGTGATGTAAAAGTTTTTTGAGCATTTAGCTGTGAATCAACAGGAATTGCCACTGCTAATCAATCAGTAAAACTCGCCTCCCAATTACTGAACACGATGCACACCACAATACCAACAACTTCCGCAGCAACTTCAATCCCTGTGCCATTTGAATCTACCATTCCAGCTCAAGTGCCACTGAAATTTGAAGGTGGAAAATGTCACTCCAAAACATCTTCAAAAATGGTTCAAATGGCTCTGAGCACTATGTGACTTAACATCTGAGGTCATCAGTCCCCTAGAACTTAGAACTACTTAAACCTAACTAACCTAAAGACATCACACACATCCATGACCGAGGCAGGATTCGAACCTGCGACCATAGCAGTCACGTGGTTCCAGACTGTAGCTCCTAGAACCGCTCGGCCACCCCGGCCGGCAGCACATCTTCCATCCATCCCTGACCTAAACTTGATACAGTTTCCTTATCACACATTAGCTAACCTCCTTCCGACTTCCTTGCTATCATGCATTCATTTCTTGTTTTATTCTGACACTACCCCCCCCCCCCCCCACTCTCTCTCTCTCTCTCTCTCTCTCTCTCTCTCTCTCTCTCTCTCTCTCACCCCCCCCACCACCACCCCCCACCCCCACTCACCCACCTACTTACAGTTTGCCCACACAGTTGTGTAATTATTTCCAAAGAGTTAACCTACAGTTTGCAACTACTGTGAGTCATTTCCCGCCTCCCAGCCCTCTGCCCCTCCCCGTTGCTTCCATTATTTCTTTTCCCATCACATCCATCAGCCTGGAGACAGTCCAAACAGTCAGTATTGCCAAGGTGAGATGAGGTGAAGTAGGTAGGTACGTAGGTGTAGGTGTAGGTGTAGGTGTGTGTGTGTGTGTGTGTGTGTGTGTGTGTGTGCTGTTGTTGATGAAAAGTAAGCAATGTGGAAACAATTTCCTATAATGAAAGAAAATCTTCTGGTACAAAACAAAGGCAATAAAAGCATAATGTATATCATGCAATGCAACTATCGCACTAGACAATGCACTATGGTGGAAAATTCTCCACTTATAAAGCTAAAAAGAGTCTTCATACAGTGCGAGTACTTTACATGTGAGGGGCTTGAAAACTCTTTCTGAATGTTGTACGGTGATAACCATCCCACAGCTGTTGGATCTGAGGCAACTCTTTCCAGATTTTGTTTTAAAGCAAATACACGTTCTGCAACATCCAGAACACCAGATCCAGTGAAACTGCAACGTGACTTGCCAGTACCAGGTTGCATAGGCAGTGGGGGCTCACAATGCAAAGTCTCCATTGCATGCCATGACGGACTTGTCATATCTGAAAGGAAACTGACAATGAAAGATCTGATAATTACACAAGACACTTTTGAGTTAGATGTAACAATACTTCTTAATCTCAAAATAAATCATGCTAATCTGCACTGTCCCAGAAACATTGCTATCCACTTTATGTAATGAAGCCTTATTTCTACAATAACTCCCCAGCATAATTTACACACTCGAACACTACTAATCGCTGACAATGCTACCTTAATAAAGAAAGCCCCATCTAAAATCACTCTCTAAGCTGATCAATTGGTTTGTCTGACAACAAATTACTACTTCTTTAAATTTCAAGTTTTTCCATGAAGTATATTTTAAAGAGCTTGTACATTAACCTTATATAGAAACAGCATAGGTAAAGAAGGAGATAGAAAGTTTCCGAGATATTGCTACAGCTTAGAAATACAGCTTTGGCAGCAGTCATGTGAGTTTAGAGGTGTTCAATGTTCCTAAAAGGTCAAGAATTTCTTTGTGTTTTCCTCCAACTCATGATTTGGGAACAAGCACCCAATTTGAACACACTTGAGATCACTATAGCTCAGAAGAAAGTTCAGTGAAAGAGTGAAGATAACAATAAGGAGCTTGTACAAAATAAACAGTGAAAAAAAGCCTTTTCCTGACTTCTGCACACTAAACTCATCCCTCCACACAAATGTTCTCTGGGATCTGAATCTGAAAACAGTAATTTGCTCACACTCATTGTAGTCTTAGTAGTTAGATACTGAGAGATGAAAGACTGTTGCAGGTCTAAGTGCTGTGGGCTAAATCAGGATTGAGACTGTGTCACAGGGACCTAAAAATCAGGAAAAAAAGGTTGTTTATGCAAGGTCAATTGAATCTTTCATTTTCTATGAATCTTTTATTAGGTAAATAATAAAATTTAATAATGTATTATTTATGCTTAAATTCGCTTAAGAAAGACTGCATGAAATTCAGTCACTGTTTACTTTCCAATCACCAAATCTCTCTGAATACTTAGTATCGTATTATGGACAAGTTCTACAATGATCAATAAAGCAAATACAAAATAAAAATGAAAAAAAGTCTGCAAGACATGAAAAAATATTTTGGATTCCGTAAAATACATATAATTTTGCTACATTACTCCCATGAGCTGTTGAATATGAAACTGTTAGTGATCATAATTTGCAACTTGACCTATGTAACATAATCGCTTCTCAAGGACATGATTTATCATCTCACTCTTTGAACTTCTTCCCTTCAAGCATCAGCCTACAAAAAAGATGTATTTTCCACATGTAATTCCTGGCTGTTACTTGTATTCTACATCCAGACATCCTTTGTGGAAGCTGATGTCACCTTCAGTTGTCTATTTTTGCTCTACCTTGAAGTAACTCCACTTTAAGTCTCTCCCTTCCAATACCCGCATCATCGTCGTCGTCGTCGTCATCATATCTCAAGCATTCCCTTGAAAATTTCCATTAGGCTGTCTAGTTTTAAGAAAGTTTATTGGAATAAGGGAGAACTGTGAAGGTGGTTTGATGAACCTTCTGCCACGCACTTAAACATGATTTCCGTCCAAATGTGTGTGTGTGTGTGTGTGTGTGTGTGTGTGTGTGTGTGTGTGTATGCTCCTTCTTCTGATTTCTGAGCTTCGAATGATTCTAAATTTGTCTGTGTTTTATCCAGATATGTATTATTCCCTTATGAAGTATAATTTCACACAAATTTCAAATATTTTATTTGCATTATAATTTCACCTTTAGTAAGCAGTTTTACTTCATATTTTCCTTTAAATGTTGTTGTTTTTGTCTAGCTCACAGAATTTTTAAAACAATATGCACATCTACTCTTACTCAAGATAAAGTTATCTTAATTATTCTGCATAAAGGTGTTGTAGCATGTCTGCTTACACCCCAACCACAGCCACAGAATTTGTATTTGGCACTACCAGTGAGAGATCGAAACAAGAATGCCGGCCTCACTTGCTGCCAGCACTGCTGCCGCCCTAATGGGCCAGGCTGCATGTCTCCACTGCATCCCTGCTCTTTCTTGCATCTTTCATGGTCATGAAGACCCAACTTGCTGATTAGGACTGTTCTACAATTTTGCTATAATGAACTTTGCCTTTTACCAATCTTGACCTGGACTGTTCTTCCTCTGCTTAATGTCCCGTATATGTGTAATCCTGGTGCTAAGTCACTGCAACTGTATTTTCCTGTGTAATCTGTTGGTGTAAGAAAAAAAAACTGTACATACCACAAAAGGAATACTCGCAGGGACAGAGTATGATATGTACTGATTCGTTTCCTTGTTATATTCTTCAGATGAATTCCATATTTAAAAGTTCTTTGTAGGATATTGATTATTTTTTCTTTAGTACAGTCCTGTTCCCTTTAACCAACTACTTTCAGGACTTTTCTTTAGTTGAGAATTTACTATCCCCTCAGAATTTCAAGTTCATTTTTCAACATTCCTTATTTTGTCAATCTACCACTTCTCAACATGTTTTTTTTTTCCTTTTATCACCTTTTTCCACCAATGCCTTAATGCTACTCGGTGGTTATGTTTTGTAAAGATCCATGCATATGCTTCGCAGTCCATTATACGGTCACAATCTGTACCACCATGATTCAGTCCTTTTCAAATATAGCATTTTCTGTTCTGCTCTGTGAAGAGTATCAGCTGTAACTTGAGGCACCTTTCACCAAAATTTCAGAGCTTGCTCTCCTATGTCACTTCCTTCTCATAGTCTACATTCTTTGTAATTCTTCCTTTTTCTTCCTCCAGAAATAAAGCATTTCTATCACCCAAAATTACTGACCTTTCTCAAAACATTCAATAGCCAAGATTGCATAAATATTTCTTTATTTAAAACAATTGGTTTCAACAGACTTTGCTATCATCTTCAGGTCCTAAAAGCTCTTTTTGTATGGAACGTGTTCATTTTACACTGGATCTCATGCCAAGTTGCCACATGGATAAAAATCAGTACGTGACAACTTAGTGTGATGTCTAATGTAAAATGAACACATTTCATAACAAAAAGATTTTTTAAGCTCTGAAGATGAGAGCAAAGTCTATCGAAACCAGTTGTTTCAAACAAAAATATTTATGCAATCTTGGCTTTTGAATGTTTTTAGCAAGTAAAACAGATCACTCCTTTGGTCTTCTCAAAATGAGAAAATTCAATCATAATGACGTTTCATATTCTTCCATCTGTTTTATTAGTCATTATTTCTGCTTATACTTTCTCCATGTGGTTGATCTTGTGAGTTGCACATATGCAAATTATTTTTTTCCCAGCTCTGAACACAATAAGTTCATTACTACACAGTGAGTTAGTTTATACACCTATTCAAGTTTGCTAACACACGCCTCTTGCACTACAGCCACAGGACCAGAAGTCTCTTTCTTCTTTGATTTTACTTTTCTGATCATACAGAACTTCACCTAATCCATGCCTCTTTGAGGATTTTCTAACTTCTATCAGACAAACATCTAACATTCCAAACTCTTATGAACAGAACAGTACTTTAACACATTTTACTCCAGAAAACCATTATTTGGCAATCCCCACTTAGAGACTGAGGTGGAACTACTTTTGTTAGTTACTTACCTTTGTCATTTGATGTAACGTATGTCAAACAGGTTGCTAGTGATGGGAGTCCAGCAGGCAATAGTTCACACAACACAGAAAAATGATCATATCGTTGCCATCCCGTTATCATCAAGCCACGAAATTTGAGTTGTGAAGAATATGTTGTAAATATATCAATCCAGGCACGATGGTTATCCAAATGGTAACCTGACAGAAAGAAAGGTCATCTTAAAGGGATATATAAAGTAAAATAGTTCTTTGATATAATGCAATATACACTTGGAACTCTATTTGAAATTACATTTCACAAACTCTTATTGATTGAAGTTTAATGTATTTTAATGATAAGAAGAACAAACACAGCAGAGCACAGGAAATCAGTATCAACAACCCTCCTCCATATCTCATTCAAGAACGATGCAATGGAAAATGACTGCGTGAACACTTCTGTTTGCGTTCCTAACTCTTCATTTACCCCTCTGCCCTGCACCAAGTATGTGAAGTAGGATCAGACATTAATGTTTTCAGAAATTATAGCTCCAAAACAATGGTCTGAATGAGTCCGAACTGAGAGGATGTGTGGAAGGATGTACCAGATATAGCTGATTAACACAGCAGAGAGACAGTGAACATGTAAGGCCACTCTTGCATAACTGGGAAGGTCAGAGGAGTATAATGCTCAGAGAAGACAACTGTGAAGTCACTGATGACAGTGCCACTAAAGCAGAGTTATTAAACATGGTTTTCCGAAACTCCTTCACCAAAGAAGATGAAGTAAATATTCCTGAATTCCAATCATGAACAACTGCCAAGATAAGAAACATAGAAGTAGATATCCTCGGTGTAACAAAGCAGCTTAAATCACTTAATAAAGGCAAGGCCTCTGGTCCAGATTGTGTACTAGTCAGGTTCCTCTCAGAGTATACTGATAAAATAGCTCCATATTTAGCAATTATATACAACCACTCGCTCACAGAAAGATACGTACCTAAAGACTGGAAAATTGCTCAAGTCACACCAATACCCAAAAAGGGAAGTAGGAGTAATCCGCTGAATTACAGGCCTGTATCATTAATGTCGATTTGCAGTAGCGTTTTAGAACATATACTGTATTCGAACATTATGAAGTACCTCGAAGAAAACGATTTATTGACATATAGTCAGCAAGGATTCAGAAAATATCGTTCTTGTGAAGCACAAACAGCTCTTTATACTCATGAAGTAATAAGTGCTATCGACAGGAGATGTCAAATTGATTCCATGTTTTTAGATTTCCAGAAGGCTTTCGACACCATTCCTCACAAGCGTCTTCTAACCAAACTACATGCCTACGGACTATTGCCTCAGTTGTGCGACTGGATTCATGATTTCCTGTCAGAAAGGTCACAGTTCGTAGTAATAGACGGAAAGTCACCGAGTAAAGCGGAAGTAATATCTGGCGTCCCCCAAGGAAGTGTTATAGGCCCTCTATTGTTCCTGATCTATATTAACGATGTAGGTGACAATCTGAGTAGCCGTCTCAGATTGTTTGCAGATGATACTGTCATTTAGCGCCTTATAAGTCACCAGATGATCAAAACGACTTGCAACATGATTTAAATAAGATATCTGTATAGTGTGAAAAGTGGCAATTGACCCTGAACAAAGAAAAGTGCGAAGCTATTCACATGAGTACTAAAAGAAATCAGCTAAATTTTGATTACGCGATAAGTCACACAAATCTGAGGGCTGTAAATTCAACTAAATACTTAGGGATTACAATTACAAATAACCTAAATTGGAACGATCACATACATAATATTGTGGGTAGAGCAAACCAAAGACTGTGATTCATTGGCAGAACACTTAGAAGGTGCAATAGGTCTACCGAAGAGACTGCTTACACTACGCTTGTCCGCCCTATTCTGGAGTACTGCTGTGCAGTGTGGGATCCACATCAGGTGGGACTGACGGATGACATCGAAAAAGTACAAAGAAGAGCAGCTCGTTTTGTATTATCACAAAATAGGGGAGATAGTATCACAGACATGATACGTGAATTGGAGTGGCAATAATTAAAACAAAGGCTTTTTCATTGCGACGGGATATTCTCATGAAATTTCAATCATCAGTTTTCTCCTCCAATTGTGAAAACATTCTGTTGGCACCCACCTACATAGGGAGAAATGATCATCATGATAAAATAAGAGAAATCAGGGCTCGCACCGAAAAATTTAAGTGCTCGTTTTTCCCGCGTGCCGTTCGAGAGTGGAACGGAAGAGGGACAGCATGAAGGTGGTTCATTGAATCCTCTGCCAGGCACTTTATCATGAATAGCAGAGTAATCACGTAGATGTAGATGTAGAAGACACAAGAAAAGAAGTTCAAACATGAAAGCCAGTGCTGATGTCCCTCATGGTGTCAAAGAGTTCTATATTGGGGAAGTATGTGAGGGAGATTGAATGGGTCAGGATGATCAACCACTGAGAAAAGTGGATTGTCCAACCATGACTTTTGGCTTGTACAGGAAATGCCACTAGGACAGTGATGCATATGTAAAATCAGTGGATAGAACAAGAAGTCATACAAAATAATGAAACATTACTGGACCTTGCAATTTGACCACTTCATGAGATCTATATCAACACTTCGCAAGCCACTGTAAGGTGCGTGGCGGAGGGTACCCTGTACCTCTACTTGTCATTTCCTCTCCTGTTCCACTCGCATATAGAGCAAGGGAAAAACAACTGTCTGTACACCTCCATACGAGCCCTAATTCTCGTACCTTATCTTCGTAGCCCTTACGCACAATGTATGACAGCAGGAGCAGAATCGTTCAACAGTCAGCTTCAAATGCCAGTTCTCTAAATTTTCTCAATAGTGTTTCCCAAAAAGAATGCAGCCTTCCCTCCACAGATTTTCATTTGAGTTCCCAAAGCATCTCCATAATACCTGTGTGTTGTTCAAATCTACCAGTCCTCCTCTGAACTGCTTCAATGTCTTCCTTCAATCCGACCTGGTATGGATTCCAAACTCTCAAGAAGTACTCAAGAATAGATCGCATCGGCATCCTATATACAGTCTCCTTTCCTGGTGAACCACTCTTTCCTAAAATTCTCCCAATAAACCGAAGTCTACCACATGCCTTCCCTACCACAGTTTTCACACACTCGACACTACACCCAGATATTTCAATGACTTGACTGTGTGAAGCTGGACAACAGTAATACTGTATCCAAACATTAGAGGTTTGTTCTTCCTAATCATCTGCATTATTTTATATTTTTCCATATTTAGGGCTAGCTGCCATTCATCCAAATTTGGTCTAAGTTGTCTTGTATCTTCCTACAGCCACAACTTCAACACCTTACCGTACAACACGGTATCATCACCAAACAACTGCAGACTGCTGCCCACCCTGTCCACCAAATCATTTATGTATACAGAGAACAACAGTGACCCCATCATAGTTCTCTGGGGCACTCCTGACAGTACCCTTGTCTCTGATGAACACTCGCCATCGAGAACAACATACTGGGTTCTATTATTTAAGAAGTCTTCCTGCCACTCACATATCTGTGAACTTATTCCATATACTCATACCTTCTCGTTAACAGTCTGCAATGGGGCACCATGTCAAATGCTTTCTGGAAATCTAGAAATATGGAATCTGCCTGTTGTGTACATCCATAGCTCTCAGTATATAATGTGAGACAAGAGCAAGCTGAGTTTCAATGAGTGATGCTTTCTACAACCACGCTGACTGATGGGCATAAGCTGCTCTGTGTGAAGAAAATTTATTGTATACGAACTGAGAATGTATTCAATGATTCTGCAGCAAACAGAAGTTAGGGATATCGGTCTGTAATTCTGTAGGTCTGTTCTTTTACCTTTCGTATATACTGGAGTCACCTGCACTTTTTTCCAGTCACTTGGGACTTTGTCCTGGGCTAGAGATTCTTGATAAATGCAACCTAGTAAGGGATCAATGCCATAGAGTACTCTCTGTAAAACCGAACTGGGATTCCATCCAGACCTGGTGATTTATTTGTTTTCAAATCTTTACGTTGCTTCTCTATGACAGGTATGCTTATTTCTATGTCATCCATACAGGAGTCTTCCTGATGGTCAAATGACATTATGTTTGTTCAGTTCTCCTGCATGAATGATTTCTTGAACGTGAAATTTAAAACTGTGACTTCCGTTTTGTTGTCTTCAGTGTCACACCAGACTGTTCAACAAGGGACGGAATGGAAGCCTCAGACCCACTTAGCGATTTTACTTACAATGAGAATTTTCACGGGTTCTCTGCCAGATTTTTAGTAAGGTGTGATGGTGGTAGTAGTTGTATGCTTCACGTATAGCTCTTTTCACAGACGCAAGAATCTCTAGTAACCTTTGCTTGTCATCATTTGTGCATCCATTTTGAACCCAAAGTGCAACAGCCTCTGCTTGCTCAGCATCTTACGAATTTCGTTATTAAACCATGGTGGGTCTTTTCCATCCTTTGTCCACTTACCAGGCACATAACTCTCCAGACCATGATTTACAATCTGCTTAAACTTTGCCCATAATTCCTCCACATCCATATTACTGGTGCTAAATGATGCCAATTCATTGTATAAGTAATATGTTAATAACTGCTTATCTGCTCTATCTAGCAGAAACACACTCCTAACCTTCTTGATGGATGTTTTAATTTTCGTAGTCATAATTGCTATAATGACATCATGATCATTAATCCTTGTTTCTAAACTGACACTGTCAATAAGGTCCGGCCTATTTGTAGCTACAATTTTCAGAAAACATGTTCAAAAGTATTTTGCATGACTGTCTGTACCCAACAGACGAAACAAAGTACGGCCATGTAGTCGCAGCACTAACAGACGACTTAAGCCGCAGAGGTACAAGATATCCTTGCTGCATCATCTAATGCTGAATGGCATGCGTCAATTAAGAATGCGCTAGTGACGCACCTATCACAATCTGAAGCAAAGTGACTAGAGAAGCTATTACAGAATGAAGAGTTCGGCGATTGAACCCTGTCACAACTTTTGCATACATTGGCAAGCAATACAGTGAGCAACTATGTGCTGCACAGTATTTGGTTGATTACCCTCCGACACTCAAAAAATTCTGACAGTGTTCACAGGTGATTTAAATGCACTAGCGCAAACAGCAGACAGGATCGTCGAGATGTATCCCACAACAACGTGTCAGCACAGACACCATGGCAAGAGGATACATCTGCAATGATACTAGCACCGCTCCCGTTGCAATTTTAGAGGAGCTTACCACAAAAGTAGCCGCATGACGAACGAGACACGCATGTCATCAACGGCACCGCCGGTCATCAAGAAGTTGTAACCACTCGCCATCGGCACAAAATTTGTGTTGGTACCACAAGATATTCAGCAACTATGCATGAAAGTATACACCACCATGTAAGTGGAAACATGAAGTGGAAAACGTAGCAGCAACAACTACTCACACTGGTAATGCATGTCGACTTTTTGCCACAGACCGCAACATGAAAGTACAATACCTAATGGACACAGGGGCAGAAGTATCCGTGTACCCAGTAACTCATGTACTGCAGCTGTGACAATTCTTGTCTGTTTGCCAGTAACAACCCTAAGATTAAAACATACGGTCAGATCACACTGTAGCTTAACCTTGTCCTACCCCATACATTTGAGTGGCACTTCACAGTAGTGGATATGCCACAGTCTATCATAGGAGCTGATTTTTTATACTTTTATGATCTAATACCTGACCTCCGACGCAAGCAGCTGTTCGATTTCACTACACACCTGCATACTCCATGGAAGGTGTGTTGCATCACTCCCATGATGGTATGTACGGTAGCAGTAGATACACGGTACACATGATTCCTAAAAGAATTTCCCAAAATCATACAACAGTCGCCTACTCTCCCACTGGTTAAAAACACAACGGTACAGCACATTTTGACTATATCAGGCCTGCCCCATCTCACTCCAAGCCTTGACATTTGTTGCCAAAGAAGTTGCATGTGGTGAAGCAGGAATTCCACAACATACTGTCAATGAGCATTTGCAGAGTTTCAAGTAGCAGTTGGGCAGCCCCAACCCATGTGGTATCAAAGAAGACCATTCCAGATCGGTACCCGGTGCCAAATATAGAAGACTTCTCTGCCAACGTTCATGGTAAGACTATATTTTCTTCTATTGATCTAGTCTGGGCATATTATCAGACCCCGTTGCCATAGAAGATAACCCCAAGACAGCAGTGCCAACACCTTTTGGTCAATTCAAGTTCACTAAGATGCCTTTTGGTCTGTGAAACACATCATAGATGTTTCATTGTTTCATGGATGAGATTACTAGGGACTTATATTTCTGTTATGTTTACGTAGATGATATTCTGGTGATGTCTGCGTTGGAAGAAAAACATTTACATCATCTGGCTGAGATATTTAATCATTTACGCATAAAAGGCTTAGTAACTTATCCTTCAAAGTGTACTTTTTGAACAAGAGAAGTGCAGTTTCTGGGTTCCAAGGTAGACGTGCATAGTATTCAACCACTGAAAAATAAAGTGGAAGCCACAAACAAGTACCCTCATCCCATTACAATCAGAGAGCTATGGCGGTTTTTAGGAGTCATAAATTTTTTAGACAAAGATTTGTATACAATTACACATCGATAACAGCACCCCTGAATGAATTTCTTAATGGCACACCAAAGCCAAATGACAGGTTTCATTGAACAAACAAAGCAGATGATGCTTTTCAGGCCGTAAAAACAACAATTGCAGAGGCTACACAATTAGCACACTCCATGGCACAGGCTCCACTTGCACTTACGATTGATGCCTTGTATACAGCTGTTGGCACTGTACTGCAACAACAGGTTGAACATTGTTGGCAGCCCATAGCATTCTTCAGACACAAGTTGTCACCTTCGCAGCAATGTTGGGCAACCTATGACCACAAACTGTATGCAGCTTATGCCACACTCAAGAAATTCAGGCATTTACTAGTGGGCCGACAGTTCACTATTTATACAGATGACTTGCTGCTAACATATGCCTTTGCTGTAAAACTAGAGAAAGCATCACTGGGGCAACTATGCCATTTAGATTACATTAGCCAATTCACCACCTGTATTGTTTATATACAAGGGATGCTGAACATACTAGTGGATGCGCTATCATGTGTAGAGGCGGTGAACGCGACAGCAGACACACGCTCAAATGTTGAAGCTGTAACAGCTACCACTGATTTTGGTACTCTCGCACAGGCCCAACAATGTGATAACGAGTTACAAGATTTGTTGAAACAACTGGGACGACTGAAGTTACAATGTATTTCACAATGCCTGAAGCAAATGTTGAATTGTATTGTGACCAGTCTGGAGTGAAAGCACGTCCATTTGCGATGCAACACTTTCGAGCACAAGTAATTGCATCAGTACACAATCTGGCACATATAGGAGTACACGGCACTATTAGATTGGTCAAACAAAGTTTTGTCTGGCCTGGAATGCAGCAGACCACAAAACATTTGTCAAACAATGCATTATGTGTTAGAGGAACAAGAGCACACAGTATGTCAGAGCACCGCTAGGTGCACTTCTGCTGCTGAATCAACGTTTCGAACATGTGCACACTGATATTGTCGGGCACTGATGACCACACAGTTGAGCGCCCCGTAAACCAATCACCACCACCACCACCACCACCACCACCACCACCACCACCACCACCACCACATTGATATCGTAGGCCCACTCGCAGTCTCAGAAAGCTATAATTATTGTCTTACAGTTGTGGACTGATTTACCAGGTAGCCTGAAGCACTCCCCATGAAGGATAACACAACAGAAACTGTGGCACAGACATTTTTTTGCGGTTGTCTCACCCGATTTGGCGTACCACTATGGATTACCATATACCAGGGACGACAATTCGAAGTCTACCTTCTCAGAGTATTAGTTACATTATTAGGCATGAAGCGCATAGACATCACAGCCTATCATCCTGCATCAAATGGTATAGCTGAACACCTGCATCGACAACTGAAAGCAGCTCTGCAATGTCACACATTGCAGAATTGGATGGAAGTACAATCTATGGTGCTCCTCGGACTACAGGCATCTTCAAAAGTGATCTAGAAGCTACGACAGCAGCTAGTGTGCGGGCAAACACTACGTCTGCCAGGAGAATTTTTACACAGACAGTCGTATCAGACTTTGCTGCAAGATTACGAAAGCACATATGCCAGCTTAGACCAATGGCACCCAGAAGTCAGGCTGGGAGACATTTGTTTGTGTTCACAAATCTTGAGAACTGCACATACATTTTCTAATGCCATGATGTGATTAGCAGAGGCGGCCACACAGTCCAGATTAGAATAAATGGTAGGCCTACCACTGTCGAACTATACCGACTCAAGTCCGCATTTTTTGATGCATTGGACACAGCAGAGACTACAGGAGGCGAGTGAGAAGATAAGAATGTAGCACCAGAAAACGTCCCTGTCCCCACAGCCACCATGAGACATTACAGATGCCAGGCACCTCAGAGAAGAAAACAATGCCAAAGACTGGTACCTCACATCCTGCTGGACCCACTGGCTCCAATAACACAATGCCAGGTTTCAAGAAAACAGTGGTAACATGTGTAGGGTGACGAGTGAAGTTTAATCTGTGATATCGTTAACACTGGGGAGGGGGGAGTCACGTAGCATCTCATTCTCACTCCGCAAACGCGTGTATACAGTGGTGTATTAACATTTCATGTGACTAGTATTTGTCATTATAGTTACTCTTTGATGATAGTGATTCAGACAATTCCATGCCTCTCTTTACAGTTAATTGTCAGCCTTCCACACTTGTAAGCTATCCTGTATAGAAGCGTTTTATGTGGAAATAAATGTTCAATTCTACCAGATACCACACACTCTTCAGTTTTCCTGTAGGGAATATGTATCTTTCCCCTCATTATGCATGCTTCTACAGCCTTGACTTTGTGCTCTAGCTATTCCTACTTATCCACTGTACAGTTTCTGTCAATGTTATGTTTTAGACATTTGTAGTCCCTTTTTCTTGCTTCATTTGCTGCATTTTTATATTTTCTACTTTGGTGAATTAAATTCAATAACTCATGTGTTACTGAAGGATTTCTATTGGGCCTAATGTTTTTGGCTATCTGATCCTCTGCTGCCTTCACTATTTCATTTCCCAAAGTTATGCAGTCATCTCCTATTGTATTTCTTTTCTCCATTTCCATCAATCATTGCCTAATGCTCTGTATGAAACTCTCAACAACCTTTGGTACTTACATTTAGTCAAGGCCCCATATTCTTCATTTTCTATCTTTCCGCAATTTCTTCAGTTTTAATCTGCAGTTCATAAACAATAAATTATGATCCGAATCCACATCTACCACTGGAAATTTCTTGCAGTTTAAAATCTGAATTGGTAATCTCTGTCTAACTACTACATCACAGAAGAATGCTTTGGCACATATGCTGACAGCCCGAGCTCACCGGATTAGTGATGCCAACCACACACAACAGAAACTGAACAAGCCCACGACAACATTCCGTACAAATTGATACAACAGAGATATACAATGAACTATGGGTCAGCAAAGACAAAACAGACCTTATGTGAGAGGTGTCAGTAACCGTACAGGCAAGGTTCTGCATCATATAGGAGTCAGATCTGTATTTCAGAGAGGCTAAAAGATCCGAGATTTGTTGAAGCCCACCAAGGATCCCGTGAATGCCCTCCACACCACAGGTGTCTATGAACTTCAGAGTGAATGCAGCAAAGTCTATGTTGGTGAAATAGGGAGGCCCATTAGCAACTGCATTTTGGAGCATGAACGTTACGTACAACTGGAGCAGCACAAGATGTCAGCTGTATCAGAACACCACCACAAATGGCGCCATCCTATCTATTTTCAAGAACCTCACATGCTTGCTGGCACCCATGGATGCAGCAACAGAAAATAGGAGAGGCAATTGAAATAATTAAACACCCTAACAACTTGAACAGGGAGGATGGCTACAAGTTACCTGCGGCCAGGCTGCCACTGACTACAGCCCAATGGGACAAGTCTGTTTACCAGCCAGCAGCATCACTCGACCCAGGTTTAGCAGTATAGAAGCAGTTGCGGGAGAACTGCAGTGCAGCCTTAAAGCCTCACTGCAGGAAAACACTACCCCCTGGACACAAGCTGCCAATTAGCTATTGCCTTCCAATCACCAATGAGAACTTGCCTACCAGTCTCTTACCAGGGTGGCACAGGTAACAGACAGCTGATACATCACCTTCTGCCAAACACCTACTACAGCTACCTTCTAATCGGCTACCAGGATAGCACAGGCTATAGCATACCATACAGCCACCCCTCCATCACAATCTCTTCAAACTGCCCAATGATACCACAGATATGTGCTGTCAGTAACCACCAAACAGCAGCAAATGACAGTATATATCTGTTTCAGAAGAAGGCCTCCTGGTTGAAAGCTCACGTGTTTAGTAGTCTTTTTGTTGTGCCTGTCTGCAACTCAGCATTTCTGCGATATGATGAGTATCAATCTATCCTTTTCATTATATTGTCATCATTACATCCTGGCTTTTCCATTGTTTAAGTATATAAAGGAAGACATTCACCAGTATACAGTAGTGAACTGCCCTGAAGAGCACTGCAGTAAGTTAGTTGAAATGTTGGCAAATTAGTTGTATTGTAATTTACAGTGACATGGCCCAATACCCAAAATTATGTAACCTATTTGTAAACTTCCAGTGCCTTCTGGTCTCCTCCATGTACACATACTCTTCTTTATGATTCTTAAACCAAGTGTTAGCAATAATTAAATAATCTCTCTGTTAAATTCTTCCATATAATGATCAGAAACTCACACCAAACAATTTCTTTTTATTCTCCTCAATAAACCAGTAGCATTTGGCCCTTATTATCTGGAAAGCTTTGAAATTATCTGCACTTGGTCAATAACTGAATCTGTGAGGAGCTGTGTATTTCACTACCTCTTTATTGCAGGAGAGTGACATTCCTCCAAGGGGGTCTTTGAAGATGACCTACAGACACTGGAACTGATTTACCAGGAGCTTGGTGGATCAGTGAAATAACATTATCCATCCATTCCTGGATACTGTTGTGTACTGCACTGCCACAACTAGTCTGATGGCAGTACCTTGTGTAGGGTGCATGTCCACCAGTTGGAGTTTTTGCAAAATTACAGACTCCACCACCACTGTCAACTACACCTGCCAAATTTCATCAGTCTCTTGACAACAGGAAGTAAGAAACATTTAAAAGCAAGCCCAGCTGAAGACAACCTTATTTGGTTTAGTCTAGAATATTAAAATCTCTTGCTTATTCTGACAGACTAGTAATAAATAAAATTTGCAGTGTCTCTGGTCAATTCTTTGATTTATTCTTGCAAATTTTGCATAACATTTGTTCACAATGAACCCATGGCCTACTTCTATTCTGTTCCAATACTGCAGGAATGCTGTGTCAAGTGCTTCATTTGTACTGTTCTTGCATTGTTTTTAACTGTTAAATAAACACTGCAGTTGTGACTGAACTGAACAGCCAGTTAGCTGTAAAGTGTCTAATTACCCTTTAAAATCATGAATTAGCTTCCTCTTGGTCACTACTTTATCTGCTTGCCGAATCCAGGTTGCTAAACAAATAACCACTAATGTCACCATTACTAAATTTTTCTCAGCTCTTTCTTTCTGTGGTTGAACTGATTTTCTTGAGTCATGATTCAAGTCTCAAAAACGCATGGCATAATGCCAGATCACAAAGGTAACTTGCAACAAAATTTCATTTTACTCAGCAGCAAGCCAATGAGTGTAGTGAATTGAAACGATGAGCCCTCTGTATATATAAAAAGTTGGTCATGTCAAGAAAATCCATTTGACTACTGTGTAACAGCTACAAATTTTAATATTTTATGATATGGAAGATTACATTTATGATCATGTATCCCCATGGAGGTAAGATATCATGGGAAGTTTGGAGCATGGGAGAGTCCAAGACAAGGGAGCTTAACTCATATGTTCTCTCTCTTTTATTACATACAACAGAGAGGTTGGAGGTACCCGAAAATAAAGCAGTTGTTTTGCTCAAACATGTCACAGCAGTTTTTCAACTAGACAGAGCAGACACTATTGGAACATTGCATACAGCAGACCTGTTGAGATATGGCAAGCACAAACTGTAATCTCATGTCTCTTCATACAACTATCAGTACTGCAGCACTGGCAATGTCTTTGCTAACCACACACAACGGTGTCTTCACACTACTCTCAAGTCAGTCAGTATAGTACTCCAGGCTGGCCACCAGTGACCATTTTGTTCATTATTGGATCTCTGTTACTCACACCAAGACCAACATACATGCATAGCAGCACCACTAACAGTCACGCACACCACATGGCTAACAGCATTTTTTCCACACTGTTATAAGAGTCACACATGCACAGATCCCAAAGAGAAGACATGAGGAATCTTGGAAGACTATCACTGACACCTGCACCACAATCATGTTACAAGATGTGACTAGCCAGTGAACCAATGACAAAAGTCAGTTAGTCGAGACTGTGGTTGATGCCTGCACCACAATAATCAGTAACTAGAAGGGACTAGTCAGTGAACCAAGGACAGAATTCAGTTTGCCAAATAACTGTACATACAACAAAGGGAGTCAAGCATTTGCCTTTGCCAGCTCAGCTATGTGTAAAAGTTGCAAATAAAAATGTTTGAATTTTACCCAAGCAAATGTATGTCTTTGTGTTCCTACCTCGTATCCAACCCCTATGACTGCAGACACAACAGTAACAAATTTGGTATTGCTAACAGCTATAAAATTGACAGACTATGGAACAGTACTAAGGGGAAGCCTGTATCAATAACATCAAACACACATAAGAAGTAGTCTTAAAAGCTGCAGCCTAAGCAAACAATCTGGTCGGTGTAAAATTCTCATATTGTTATCCGATGATTTGAAACTGGTTCTCACCAAGTATGGAAATGGTGAATTATCTACTAAATCTATGAAAACCCTTTGAGAAAATTATAGCCAATAGAGAAGCAGCCATTTGTATCATACGCACAGCAAAAGCTTAAGAAATCCATACACAGAGAGAGTAAAAGAGTGAGCACATCAAAGGCATTTGCTAAGTATAATACCTAAGGTTGAGAGAAAAGTTATAAAATGCATGAAAGCATATGGAATCTTCATTTTCTGGTCACTTGTGAAGAAAATTTAGTTCTGAATATATCCAGCTACCACAGCAAGATTACCAACCTAATGGATCCACAAATTTGTGAGGAGTTCGGAAAGGACCTTTCTTTGAACTGATACACAATTGATAAATAACTCCACAACTGAACTGAGCACTAAGAGAGGGAACTCTTTTTCATTTAAACTGCCACTGAGACAACACAAGTTGCCTAAAATACTTGTTAACACCAACAGGAACGTCAATCTGTTCGCCCATCTACTCAACCATGATTTTTTTGGCAGCAGTAAATTAAATACTGCAGTCGGGCAGCCTGAGCATATATTAGAAAGCTTTTGTGCTGTTTTGTCACTTACCATGGTTCCATTTAATTAGGTACTGAAACAATGGAACCTAATTTCCCCTGTGAATACTAAGAGTCTTTTAAATATTGCCTCATGTCCACAGATATCAGATGGTATTATCTGTTTAATGAATATATGGTTTGGGTTGAAATGTGGCCCGTTAAGCTATATGGCGGCAAATGTCTACATGGTCAGTTGTGAACTATCACTAGAACACAAATATCCCATTATATGTAGCCACGTGTGATCACTGATCGATATCAGTTTCAAATTAAATTTTTCTTCACTATTCCACTTTTGTGAGTAGACACTCTTAGCTGCATCAAGCTGGAGCACCCAATCAGCCTGATGTAAAAGTTCTATATAAACACTCAATCAGCGACGTATTCAAAATAGATAGATCCTAAGATGTAAATATTGTAACTACTATAGAACTACTAATTGGATTTTGAAGAATGAAACCCCAAAAAAATTATTTTTCTAAGAACTATGATACTAGCAGCAGAAATTACTAATTTCTATTTGAACAAGCAAAGTTGATACCAGTATCTCAGTAATTAATATAGCTGTGAAAAGAGACTGTAATTTAGTGAGGAACTTTTCTCATTTAATTAGGGGTTAAAACACATTTATGAGATTTTAAATATGTATTTGAACTAAATGACACAAATATATAAATGACATAAACATATAAATGAAATTGGATGTCAATATGATTAAGCACAAACTTTGAGGTGCACTTATAGTACGGGAAACAGTGGGACAGATTGTGTCACTAAAAATTTCAGTAATGCACAAAGACATTACTCAACAATGCGAAATTTTATCTTCCTGTCATTTGCAAATCAGAGAGGGGAGATCACTTCTCAAGCCCTACCTGCACGTCTCACACATTTCTGTAAGTCAGATTCTCTTTTCATCGCACTAGGATTGATATAATACAATGGTAAATAAATTCATTATCAAGACAAGGATGCTGTAACAAATGCTATGTAAACAACAGGAGCTTTTAGACAAAACTAGATTCACACTGGGCGAATTATGACTCAGCTTTCCTAGACGGTATAATAAGAAACTCGAAGAAATGGTTTGATATCCAGTCTTATATAAGAGGTAAAAATCACACTGTACAAAACCAACCACATATTGCCCTTAAAAAAAATCATAACAGAAAACTTACTAATGTCTGTGAGCAGTTTATCAGGACCAGTAGCTCCTTTGAAGGCACTTGCTATCCACACAGCAGGGAATATTGCACTGTATTTGTCCCACAACTCTGGTGGTAAAGCGGCATTTATATCTGGTGTATATTTCCAAATGACAGGCTCTAACCACCGACCAACACCTGCCCTTCTAAGATCTTCCTCTCTTAGAGAGCGAAATTCATCATCCCACGTCAAAGGAGTCACGCTTGGATACCGAGTTTTCACATATCTAGAAGAAAAACCAATTATGTGTACCTCTTACGCCTACCATTTAGGGAAACACATACACACACAATGCTAAAGTAATAGAAGATTTTAGAAAGAAAATAAAGCACTAGAATATTACAGGAATGAAAGTTACCCTCTCTGTCATCAAGCCAGGATTTTAAGCCTATCTGCACTTTGCAAGTGTCAGTGTAAGTAATGGCTCTGAGCACTATGGGACTTAACATCTGAGGTCATCAGTCCCCTCAGTGTAAGTAATATTATCGAGAGAAGTGTCCCATTTCAATTAACAACAGAACATAACTTCGCTCTTAAAAATACATAGATATGGCTAAATTACTACACTGATAGAAAAATCACACACACACACACACACACACACACACACACACACACACACACACGGGGAAGTGGGAGGGGCAGTCATTTGCGAGGGAAGGAGGAGGAGATTTAATTTTTCTGGAAGGGGGAAGGGTGTGAAAGGAAGATTGTGTCACTGGGAAACATGTAGATGCACATAGCGAAGGTGACAGGCACTTACTTACGAAGGTAAGGGGATACAGTAGTAGAAGTAGTAGAAGTAGTAGTAGTAGTTGTGGTGGTTGTTTCATGCGTCTGTGGATCCCTGTAGCAAAAATACTACACATGTTATGGTGTTACACTTTAAGAACAAACAAATAAAATATAATTCATATATAAGAATTTACATGTTTATAGGTCAAATTTGGAAAAAGTGAGAGAGGGTCAAGTGGAATGTTGGATAAAAGTCTTACGCCTGAAGTAATTTAGGAAAAGCATGGAAAACGTAAATCAGGATTGCCTCACAGAAACTGGGAGCCTCCATCCTTCTGAATACAAGGCCAGAACAGTTAAAACATGGCAGTTTCACTGTGTTCACACATTACTGTTTTGTAAAGAAGTTATTTAATAAAGCAAAAAAAAAAAAAAAAAAAAAAAAATAGTGCTAAAATGTCTCTTCATTTCTCACTACAAATCACTGTACAAAGTACACACGCATTGTATCATAATATAACACTTCAAACCCCATCAGCTGATATCAAGGTCACAGCAACTTTATTTGATTTTCATTTTGTGCACCGCATTTCCCATTTACTAGCCTGAAAATTAACTCGGTGTCCCTCCATAATAGTGAGCTGTTGAGCTCAGAAAGATAAGATGTTAGCATTATACATTGCAGATCTCAGGAGTAAAGTTTGCCAAAAACTGAAGAAAAAAACATTATAATGCAAAAGTGTTGTGTCAAACAACACAGATGTTTTAATATTATTGTTTATTTGTGTTAAATATTTTACCAGTATCAGACAGTTGGGAGAAATATTCAGAAAATAAAAACTGGCCAAGGTGGAGAATCCAGAATAGCAGAATATAATAAATAAAAATTAGGACTAAACATATTCTAGGATGGAAATAATACACAAATATTAGGAAAAGCAACAACACACCTACAGTTGATTGATATGTGGGTTATACACACACTAACTAATTCTTAATTGAGATACCAGTCTTTTTCCATGTCAAGTTATATTATGCAGCACACAGTGATGAAAGAAAGTAAGCCGTCAAAGGTTAAAATAAGTAGAAAGTTAAATGACTGCCTTGGAGCATTGCCTTTCCCAGTGTCCTCATGACACCAAGCCCACTGCTTTCTTCTTAATCCTTTTGGCCAGTCACTAATATCAATATACAAGGGTGTACTGAAAAGTAATGTTCTGAATGTTTTATTCTGTTCTCAATATCAACTGAGGTATTACATGTCACGCATATTACCCGGTCAACTTTCCTGCGTCACTGGTGCAAATAGCAACCCTTCCTGCTAGAGGGCTCCAAGTTGCAGCAAGTAACATGGCAGTGTGTAACTTGGTCGGTGCATGAGAAAACGGAAAGCACAAATTCAAAGATTCTGCCCACACATGGAGCACCCTCTCCTTCAGCAGGACAATGCCAGACCACACATGAGTGCTGTGACATCTGCAACAATCTAATGCCTTGCATTCACTGTAACTGCTCTTCCTCCACACAGTTCTGACTTGGCCCCATCTGATTTTCATTCATTTAAAAAACTTGGAGAACATCACAAAGGACTTCACTTCAATAGTGATAAAGTGGTGCAAGCACACATGAGGTTGCGATTCCATCAACAAACTCACACAATCTATGGCTATTCTATCAACAAACTGGTATCTCATTGGGAGAAGTGTTTGTTGTGATGGTGACTACACTGATAGATAAAGATGTAAACATGAAGACCAAAGATGAAGAATGTTAATAAAGTTTGTTTCATCTAAAAAGCTGTAACAGTTTTCACACAAGAAATTCAGAGGCATTACTTTGAAGGATGCCCTCATATTTAGTGATAAGTTGTAAAAGCAGTCATAAAAGAAGTGTCAGAGACTGAAGCCCTATTAGAAAGACGTGGGGCTTGTACAGTACCCAGTGCCTCAAGTTAGCTAAAGCTAGATATTGACAGTACTGAGATCTTTGACTCACATTTAAGCATTCACTGAAAAGAAAAACAGACCTTGTAGGATGGGAGATGGTGTATCTGTAGTGACAGACAAGAATCTTTAACCACTTGGTATAGGAGGTGGTGGTGGTAGTTAGTGTTTAACGTCCCGTCGACAACGAGGTCATTAGAGACGGAGCGCAGGCTCGCGTTAGGGAAGGAAATCGGCCATGCCCTTTCAAAGGAACCATCCCGGCATTTGCCTGAAACGATTTAGGGAAATCACGGAAAACCTAAATCAGGATGGCCGGAGACGGGATTGAACCGTCGTCCTCCCGAATGCGAGTCCAGTTTGCTAACCACTGTGCCACCTCACTCGGTGGTCTTGGTACAGGAACTGAGTATATGTGGGCACAACAGTTTGGGCACAAATAACAATTATGAATGGCATAAAAGTTTTAGTTGGGTGCTACTATTGGCCACCAGACTCAGCTGCAGAAGTAACTAATAACATTCCCTAGTATGTATGCTTCCAAGTCATCTATAAATGTTGGAGATCTTAATTACCCACAACTGATTAGGAAAATAACAATTTTAGAAGTGGTTGATAAGACAGAACTTCCTGTGAGACAGTTGTAGAGGCTTTCTCTAGAAAAACTGGTTTAGCCTCCTACACATGATGGAAATACAGAAGACCTAGCACCAACAAACAGACCCATCCTCTTATAGAAAGCTCTCAGACTGGAATCAATCATCACATTGTAGTTATAGAAAAACTGGTGTCAAGGTACAAAAATATAGAAAAGGAAACGAAAAAGTCAATATGTTCATTAAAATGATGAGGAGAAGGTTGTCTCTTCTCAGGCAGGGTGTGAAAAAGTTTGATTCCGGCACTGAACACACAGGAACTGTGGTTCAAGTTCAGACAAATAATTGACGAAGTTACAGAAAAGAATGTACATAGCAGAATAACTGAAGATGGCAGAGATACCCTTTGGTATACAGATGACATCAGAAAGCTTCTTAAGAAATATTTCCAACTGCACAATAGATACATAGCATAAACTCTTAGATATGCAACCCTTGATAGCAGAAGGCACTTTATGAAGTCATCAATAACTACTGCAGCAAACATGTCATCACCAACTACCTCAAACTTCCACAAAATTTTGGTCATATGTTAAGGCTGTCAGTGGCACAGAACAAAAGCAGAAATGTTAAACTAGTGGGGTTGCTGGTAGGGGGAAAGAGATGGAGGGGGTGGGTGGGAGGGGGGGGGGGGGAGTTAATGGACTAAACAGCAAGTACATCAATTCCTCATTCAAGGAGGGAGGTTACTGAATACCAGGTGAGTACAAAAAGGGCTTCAAAGAGTGCAGGTTGAACATAGGACAAAGATAGGCCTAGGAACCATAGGTATTATATTAGTGAATTGCTAGCTGTGCTGGGAAAGCACCAGGCCTCTAAGCACTAATATAAAGAATGCAGGCTTTCTCGGCGAATCTCATTGATAAAATCTTCTTGAGTTGACAGCCGAGTCAATATGTTGTTTTCCAGCAACGTTTCAGCAAGTTTCTTACTTGCCTTCTTCAGGCGAAGTGTCGGGTTCATGTCTCGTCCAGATCTTTGTAGCCGCTGGACCATGGGCCTCTCTGCATCCTCGATGCCGGTCAGGCCAATCAGGCATGAGCGGAATTGGTTCAGAGCCACGGGCGTCGGGTCCTGGCGTCTCGTCTCGGTGCAGCCTGTTTATTCCATCTGCCGCCACCGACCTGCCTCCATCGGTGCGCTCTCGTCTCATTCTTAATAAATGTTGTGTTCCATGTGCTGCTGAGTTGGAAGCCACTCTCCCGATTGACCAGGTTATCACTGACCCATATCTCCACTGCCTATTTAATAATACAGTCCCAGAAACCTTTCGCTCTACACAGTCTCTTGGTTTCTTCAAATTGAAACGTGTGTTCTTCACTGGGCTGTGCTCCGCTACACACAGACCTGTACCTCAACACCAATAGCTGCCATCACCCAGCACAACAGAAAGCCATGCTCACTACTCTTGTCCGCAGAGCTCGTGACATATGCAACAAGGACAGTTTATCTACTGAGATTCAGCACCTGAAGAAAACCTTCCAGAAGAATGGATACACCGAAACGCACATTAGACGTGCTCTCAAGATGGACAAGAAGAAGAAGAAGAAGAAGAAGGAGAAGGAGAAAGACCTTCAGGAAGAAGAGAACAACAAAGGTCTGGCGTTCCTTCCGTATGCAGGGTCGCCCATGGCCAAGATTGCCGGGATACTGGAGAAGAACAAGATAAAAACTATCTTTCATCCTCCAGCAAAAATCATAACTATGCTGGGCTCAATGAAGGACAACTTGGGTCTAAGAACACCGGGTGTCTACAGTATTTCCTGTGAATGTGGGAAACAATATATTGGACAGACACAGTGTTGCATAACACAATGCATCTCTGAACATCTGAGAAGTGTCGGCCTCGGACAAAATGAAAAATCCGGGTAGCAGAGCACAACCTCAGTGATGAACACACATTTCAATACGAAGAAACCAAGAGACTGTGTAGAGCGAAAGGTTTCCAGGACTCTATTATTAAAGAGGCAGTGGAGATACGGGTCTGTGATAACCTGGTCAATCGGGATAGTGGCTTCCAACTCAGCAACATGTGGAAAAAAACATTATCAAGAATGAGATGAGAGCGCACTGATGGAGGCGGGTCAGTGGCGGCGGATGGAATAAACAGACCGCACTGAGAAAAGGCACCAGGATCCCACTCCCGCAGCCCCCCCCCCCCCCCCCACTATGCTTCGCCACGCCAATTCCGCTCGTGCCTGATTGGCCCAACCGGTGCCGAGGATGCAGAGAAGCCCGTGGTCCAGCAGCTATAAAGATCCAGACGAGACATGACCCTAACACTTCGCCTGAAGATGGCAAGTAAGAAACTTGCTAAAATGTTGCTGGAAAACAACACGACTCAGCTGTCAACCCGAGAAGATTTTATCATCACTAATATAAAGCACTGCAACTCAAATCATTACCGGTACTGAAAGCTGGCTGAAGCTGGAGGAAAGTTCAGTAACAATTTTTACAAAGGACCTAACAGTTTTCAGAAAAGATAGATTAAATACAATTGATGGTGATGTGTTTGTTGCTCTTAAAAATAGTTCGTCTCGTAGCAAAATTTTAGCAGACAGTTCCTGTAAGATTAGTATGGGTAGCAGTCATATTTGACAACCACAATAAATTAATAATTGGTTCCAACATTTGGAAAAGGAAACCACCTAATATTCTGCAAAATTGTATTTGTTTGGTCATGAACCAGATTTCGGCTTCTTTGACTACCATACATGACAACTGAATGTCACAAATACAGAGAAATATGATGTGTGACATACGTATTATTTGTACAGAAGATACAAAAAATGGAAAGAGTGTTTAAATCATAGGAGAACATTAAAAAATGTCACACAGAAATACTTAGGGGGTGGGGGTGGGTTGAAGTTTTTATGTGGAGATACATTTAACAACTGATTAGAAATGAGACGAATTTACAGTTTGAACCTAGAGGGTGTACACGCGGTCAAGGAGAAAAAATTCCTGGATTTTTCCCGGATCTCCCAGTTAAAAATAAATTTCTCCCGGGTGAAAATACGCTATTGCCATGTTAAGTGACAGTATACTTTCCCTCGGAACTGTAAAACTTATCCTTTGATAGGATATGGTTTTATACAGAAACGTAGAATTTCCCAGCACTTTAGAAAATGATACTCAAGGGGAAAAAAGATATTTCACATGTACGCAACATGTACGCTGCATATTTTCGTATTACTAAAGTATAAATTCGAATTCCATCAACAGGAAAAGTTAATGGTTTAAATTAACATACATAGTGTTGCTACAAGAAAAGCAAAGCAAATCTTTCGCATATATTTGTCTCTAAGATTAATAAGCTACAAGAAAAGCTAAGCTTTCACTTATAACGTTTATCTGTTTAGCGCATGTTACACTTTAATATACATCACACAAATACGCCAGGAAAATTTTTAATACCGACATAAATCTCTGATCTTCTGGGGTCGAAATTCTTCTAAATAGCTCATCATCAAAGATTTGATTTTTAAGAGAGACCAAACACTCTGTGATTTAAGAAATCCGTTGTACATTCTCGCACAGAGTTCATCTTGCATAAAAGGGAATTTACTCTGAAAATAATGCTTTCCTAACAACAATTCGCAATATTTTCCCATGACCTGTTAGAAATAGATTCATTTCAGCATTTGTCTGAGAGCGCCAGATAAGAGACGTCATCGCGCTTGCGTAGCTATGGTGATGTAGGAAGCCCATAAGATCGTACGTGTAAAACATTAAAAGAGCTTACATTATGTCATAAAAGAAACAAGACATCAGAGGATGCTCCAAGTGCGTCAGAATTTCGTTAACCATACTAAAATGCATAGTTCGCCTTACAGTGCAAATTGGTACGTCCAGATTCTCAATGACATAAGCCTCGATCAGATATGAAGCTTTTCAGTGTGGTTTTCGGGATGTAAATTTTCTTGGAGTACCAGTACTGTATTATCTCATGTTTGGTTCTTTATTATGGCATAATGCCATAAGTGCTAGAAGATGAAAATGTGCACCTGAAATGCAGCGAACAGTTGAAACTAGCCAATAGTGTGGAATAAATTGACTGCCTCAGCAGGAAAGCTTAATAAAAGCCAAATTTATTTATCAAACCAAAAAAAAAATAACTTCATTGTTGTGCAAGGCGATTACTGTTTGACTGTCAGAAAGGTGGAAATAAAATAAAATCTGAAACTAGTAACATAGTTTACTCTTCCGTAATTATGTGAATGTATTTTAATTCACTTGATAGCTCCCAGCCACAGAAATCCGTCTTGTTTTCATTTGACGTGAGAGCAGTAAATGAAAAGGAAACAGAAAAATCACTAAGTGTAAAAACGGGTTACGTGGAGACTACCCCCCCCCCCCCCCCCCCCCCAAACTATAACTCAGACTGCTCCGCGCATCAGAACATCAAAAACTAAGAAAAAATACTTTTCAAAAATAAAAGTATGCAGTGAGGTGCCACACATCTTCAAACAACATTGTTATACCGCACGTCACTATATTTCGCTCTGTAGCGCCTCTCCTGCTACCAGTCTGCCGGTTTGACATCCTGCCCACCCCCCACATTTTTTTTGTAACAAAAAACCTCGCAATTAATACTGGATAGGATTATTTGTAACCAAGAGAACAAGAACTCTTCAGAAAAACTGGACTCTTTATTGCCTATTAGCTAATAACTTGCTCTTCTGTGTGACATAAAATTAAATATAGGACACCTAAAACCAGTAGGGACAAGAGACAGGCAAGACAGTAGACATTTCTCCAATCCCTAGGTCCTAGTGATTTTTCTCTCTAATCTTGCTACAGCTTTACATGGAGTGCTTTCCTTTCTGCGAAAGGACTATTACCTCATCAAAAATTGTCAAACGTTTTGCTACATGAAAAATGGAAATGGGGTTGTCTAACACTGAAAAAGGTGTTAATAAAAATAGTACCCAAGACTGGTGTGGTTTCTCGATCTGATTACGTCTATTTTGTCACTGTGTACTGGAGAAAAGAAAATAGGCCTTTCTAATATTTCAGCACCAAATAAGCGAGACTGTTTTGGCAATAATGATTATTTTTATAATACATCAGAATATAATTCATGAAGTATCAATACGAAATACCTATTTGGCCTACTACAAGCAAAAAGCTTTACGTTAGGAAATAGTTTCACATTTCATTCATATGCTCCAGTTTCTCATGCACGAGATTGAAAAGTAGTAGAACGAAATTTTTGTATATTTTGGAATAGTCATATTCTTCCATAATTTGTGCGATGTCCCCGTTTCTTCTCCTTCCTCGTTCTGACAAACAGCCTTGTCATCACTAATTCTGTAACTATTCCTACCTCTGTCAAAACTCATTCTCCGGTTAATTTCACTAACCCTGCTACAATCACCAGTTTAGTTATCCAGTGATTATTCTCCGGTTAGGCACTATTACGTGTCCGTACAATGCGTTTTCCGCGCTACTCTCAGAATGGAACTTAAGCGGCTGCTAGCCGGGGTCGACCAGAGTGACCGAGCAGTTCTAGGCGCTACAGTCTGGAACTGCGCGACCACTACGGTCGCAGGTTCAAATCCTGCCTCGGGCATGGATGTGTAGGATGTTCTTAGGTTAGTTAGGTTTAAGTAGTTCTAAGTTCTACGGGACTGATGACCACAGCAGTTAAGTCCCATAGAGCTCAGAGCCATTTTTTTGCTAGCCGGGAACTACAACTGGCCCTGTCTCATGTAACGATCTGGTCAAAAGATTTCTGTCAAAATTTCACTTTCTTGGATACACTGAGAAGATAATATGTAATCTTTCTTACCTGTTAGTCGTTTATTTCCACTCTGGTAGTCTGAATCTATGGATTTCACTAGCAATTATAACAAGGCTGAACATTCGCAAACCGAATCAACCACATAAACAAGCAGCACTTGGCATTCACCGGTTCGGCTTTATTCCACTCAGCTCTTATAGCCCCGTCCCGTTTTGTCTGCAGGAAAGTTTATTTCTAGATGTGACGAGGATTCCCTTGGCAGAGACATCATGTACACTATGCACGCATTCAAAAATCAACTTATAATTCATTCAGAATTCAACTTAGAATGTGTTAAAAAACCAGCAGGGGAGCGTTTCAAAATCATATGAATAATGGATAGAACGATGCGCGCTGGATGCTTTATGAAACACGTCCCCCCCCCCCCTCCCCTCCCTCAAGAATATGAATTTGGCCCTCCCCCCAAAATTGCCGCCCGGTTCAGATACCCCAGTTTGCCGGTTGCTGCTACTGCTGCTTACACAACCAACAGCCACATTTCTGTAGCCAGAAGCGGGAGAAGGTACTACTCATATGCGACTCAACTGCGCATGTGCATGAGCCCGCTTGTAACTGCTTAAATGAATCTAATGTAAACTGTTGAGACGTCACGCTCATCGGAGGTAATTTGTTGTTATGAAGCATTGCATAGTCTTCCGAAAGCCTTTGACACATTTTGCTGTTGGCAGACGCTTGTAAAAGCGCTATGTTATTTTATATGAAGCATTTTCTTTGCAATTTAAGTTTTATTTTCGTTTTTTTCTCTCGCTCATGTTTTAATGCTGCAGTATTATTCTGCAGTAGCGGGATACAGTAATATCCTTTGTTAGAGTAACGGTTCTTACACTGAAAATTACAAAAATTTAACTGAAAACTAAAACAACGAAAAATTCCCGTAATTCTAAAAAATTCCCAGATTTTTCCCGGTTTTCTCCCGGATGAAAAAAATCCCGGGTTTTTCCCGGATCTCCCGGTTGTCCCGGGTCGTATACACCCTGACCTAACATTTCTAGTGAAAACTTAATTTTACAAAAGGAAAAAGAAAACTGAGTATGATCTTTAATATTAACCATTCTGTGTAATGTGTTTGTTGATTTCCAGTAGGGTCATTTTTTGCTTTTTTTTTTTAACAGAATGTAAAACTTAACACGTCACTACATATGAACGGTTTTCTGTTAAAAGATGATTGGATATAATACCGTTACATGATATGATGGTGTTTTTTATTTGTTCACTGACTTATCTTATGTGCAAATACAAAATAAATCCTGTAGAATTAACTGACACAATTGAAGCTACTCACAAGTATGTAAATAGAGGTTTACTTCCAATTTCAAAACAAGTATTAAAGTCAGTCTGATGGCCTAGCTATGTGATAACCTTTTAGTTCTGTATTATCTGAAATGTTCATGAACAATTTCGAGCAAATTTTCTTACAGAAAGAGTCAATTAACTGCAAAATTAAGTACTGGTTCAGATATGTGGATGTGGTGTGTTTGCGGACCAATGGCAGTAGACAATTAGATACATGAATACTACATTTAAACTTGCAACATAAGAAAAATCAGTTTACAATGGAACTGGCAGGCTGTCCTCTACAGATACAGTAATCCCTGCAACTACACAGCTACAAACATGCAGCTTTCCATTTGATGCTGCATTACCTCAAATCTTTTTATATTATCAGAATCAGCCCTTCAAAGAGAACTACAAACCACCAACCATGTCACTGACAGCACTGGCTATAATTCTGCCCTGTCTGATAATATACTACGAAAAAATGTCTGCTCGCAAAAATACATGTTCAAAGCCAGTGGTAGGTACAAAACATGGTCAGAAATTGTACTGTTGCTTTCTCTGAAAATTGTTTTGAGCAATTAGTGCAGGAGCTCATGGAAGTGAAAATTCTTTACAAAACCTGCTTGACCTCTTACCAACAAATAATCCCAAATAAATGAGGAGTATGACAAGCGATACAGGGATTAGTGACCACAATATTGTTGTTGCGAGACAATACTGTAACACCCAATCCAACGAAAAATAAGCTCAAAATAAATGTATTTCAAAACCACATAATCGTTTGCTTGATGCCTTCCTAAGAGACTGTCTCCATTTCCTCCAAACTAACTAGGAAAATGTAGACCACATGTGGCTTTAATTCAGAGAAAGAGTATCAATAGCAATTGAGAAGTTTATGCCAAATAAATTAATAAGAAACGGAACTGATCCTCCACAATATACAAAACATCTCGAGACAATTGCAAAAGCAATGAAAAAAGCATGCCAAATTTAAAAGAATGCAAAACCTCTACATTAGGTGAAGTTTTACAGAAATTTGAAATTTAGCATGGATTTCTATGCAAGATGCTTTTAATAGTTTCCACAATGAAACTCTGTCTTGAAATCTGGCAGAAAATCTAAAGATATTCTGGTTGTACATACAGTACACCAGCGACAAGACAAATGGTACCTTCACTGCACACTAATGGTAACGATGACAGTGCCACTAAACAAGATTCATTAAATATGGTTTTCCAACATTCCTTCATCAAAGAAGGTAAAGTAAATATTTCAAAATTAAAAAAAGAATTGAAGGAAACATGTTTAACTCAGAAGCAGATATCCTTGGTGTAGCAAAGCAACTCAAATCACTTAATAAAGACACGTAGTTGATGTAATAGTTGTGTGTTGAACAATCATATACTTGTACAAACAGTTGCTCATCGAAAGATCCATACCTAAAGACTGGAAAGTTACACAGTTCACATCAGTGCTCAAGAAAGTAAATAGGAGTAATCTGCTAAATTACAGGTCCATATCACATATCATACAGCAAATGCCAGGCAACATAATTTGAAACAGAAATTTATTTCTCTGTTGAAGAGGTTCAGCGTTACTGAAGACCTTCAAGGCCTTGACAATGGCCAACTGGAAATAGGAAAGAAGCTACATGGTGTGTATTTTAAACTGTGTCAATTTTTAAACAATGTCAATATCTACAAATCTCAGCATCTAGAAGTTGCACAGGAAAGGTAATGAATTAGTTTTGGAATATGATTGAGTGTAAAATTGATTAAAATATGAAAATATAAGCTTTTGACTATTTGTAATATACAAAATGAATCCTGTAATAGAAAGGAATGTTTCACCATGCAGAACTGAAATAAACGGGTTAGAGCAACTCTGTGTCAAGGCAATACAGTGTAGAAGTGTATGTGCTGTTAACGTAAATGGATAATATCATTGTTCTCATGCATGAAATGGCAGTAAATGTGGATTGGACACCATAAGGATATTATTTTCAGCATACGAATGAACCACGGACCTTGGCGTTGGCGGGGAGGCTTGCGTGCCTCAGCGATACAGATAGCTGTACCGTAGGTGCAACCACAACGGAGGGGTATCTGTTGAGAGGCCAGACAAACGTGTGGTTCCTGAAAAGGGGCAGAAGCCTTTTCAGTAGGTGCAGGGGCAACAGTCTGAATAATTGACTGATCTGGCCTTGCTGTGCTGGTACTGCGAACGACTGAAAGTAAGAGGAAACTACAGCCGTAATTTTTCCCGAGGGCATGCAGCTTTACTGTGTGGTTAAATAATGATGCCGTCCTCTTGGGTAAAATATTACAGAGGTAAAATAGCCCCCATTCGGATCTCTGGGTGGGAACTACTCAAGAGAACGTTGTTATCAAGAGAAAGAAAACTAGCATTCTACGGATCGGAGCGTGGAATGTCAGATCCCTTAATCGGGCAGGTAGGTTAGCAAATTTAAAAAGGGAAATGGATAAGTTAAAGTTAGATATAGTGGAAATTAGTGAAGTTCAGTGGTAGGAGGAACAAAACTTCTTGTCAGGTGAATACAGGGTTACAAATACAAAATCAAATTGGGGTAATGCTGGAGTAAGTTTATTAATGAATAAAAAAATAGGAGCGCGAGTAAGCTACTACAAACAGCATAATGAACACATTATTGTGGCCAAGATAGACATGAAGCCCATGTCTATCACAGTAGTACAAGTTTATATGCAGACTAGCTCTGCGGATGACGAAGAGATTGATGAAACGTATGATGAGATAAAAGAAATTATTCAGATGGTGAAGGGAGACAAAAATTTAATAGTCACGGGTGACTGGAATTCGATAGTAGGAAAAGGAAGAGAAGGAAATGTAGTAGATGAATACGGAACGGGGGTAAGAAATGAAAGAGGAAGCCGCCTGGTAGAATTTTGCACAAAGCATAACTTAATCATAGCTAACACTTGGTTCAAGAATCATAAAAGAAGGTTGTGTACATGGAAGAGGTCTGGAGACACTGGAGGCTTTCAGACAGATTATATAATGGTAAGACAGAGATTTAGGAACCAGGTTTTAGATTGTAAGACATTTCCAGTGGCAGATGTGGACTCTGACCACAATCTATTGGTTATGAACTGTAGATTAAAACTGAAGAAACTGCAAAAAGGTGGGAATTTAAGGAGATGGGAACTGGATAAACTGACTAAACCAGAGGTTGTACAGAGTTTCAGGGAGAGCATAAGGGAACAATTGACAGGAATGGGGGAAAGAAATACAGTAGAAGAAGAAAATGGGTAGCTTTGAGGGATGAAGTAGTAAAGACAGCAGAGGATCAAGTAGGTAAAAACACGAGGGTTGGCAGAAATCCTTGAGTAACAGAAGAGATAATTAATTTAACTGATGAAAGGCGAAAATATAAAAATGCAGTAAATGAGGCAGGCAAAAAGGAATACACAAGTCTCAAAAATGAGATAAACAGTTAGTGCAAACTGGCTAAGCAGGGATGGCTAGAGGACAAATGTAAGGATGTAGAGGCTTATCTCACTAGGGGTAAGATAGATACTGCCTACAGGAAAATTAAAGACACCTTTGGAGAAAAGAGAACCACTTGCATGAATATCAAGAGCTCAGATGGAAAACTAGTTCTAAGCAAAGAAGGGAAAGCAGAAAGGTGGAAGGAGTATATAGAGGGTCTATACAAGGGTGATGTACTTGAGGATAATATTATGGAAACGGAAGAGGATGTAGATGAAGATGAAATGAGAGATATGATACTGCGTGAAGAGTTTGACAGACCACTGAAAGACCTAAGTCGAAAAAAGACCCTGGGAGTAGGTAACATTCCATTAGAACTACTGACAGCCTTGGGAGAGCCAGCTCTGACAAAAGCCTACCATCTGGTGGGCAAGAGGTATGAGACAGGTGAAATACCCTCAGACTTCAAGAAGAATACAATAGTTCCAATCCCAAAGAAACCAGGTGTTGACACATGTGAAAATTACCAAACTATCAGTTTAATAAGTCACGGCTGCAAAATACTAATGCGAATTCTTTACAGTCGAAGGGAAAAACTGGTAGAAGCTGACCTTGGGGAAGATCAATATGGATTCTGTAGAAATATTGGAACACATGAGGCAATACTGACCCTACGACTTATCTTAGAAGATAAGTTAAGGAAAGACAAACCTATGTTTCTAGCATTTGTAGACTTAAAGAAATCTTTTGACAATGTTGACTGGAATACTGTCTTTCAAATTCTGAAGGTGGCAGGGGTAAAATACAGGGAGCGAAAGGCTATTTACAATTTGTATAGAAACCAGTTGGCAGTTATAAGAGTCGAGGGGCATGAAAGGGAAGCAGTCGTTGGGAAGGGAGTGAGACAGTGTTGTAGCCCATCCTCGATGTTATTCATTCTGTATATTGAGCAAGCAGTAAAGGAAACAAAAGAAAAATTTGGAGTAGGTATTAAAATCCATGGAGAAGATATAGAAACTTTTAGGTTCGCCAATGACACTAATTCTGTCAGAGGTGGCAAAGGACTTGGAAGACCAGCTGAACAGAATGGACAGTGTCTTGAAAGGAGGATATGAGATGAACATCAACAAAAGCAAAATGAGGATAATGAAATGTAGTCAAATAAAGTTGCGTGATGCTGTGGGAATTAGAGTAGGAAATGAGACACTTAAAGAAGTAGATGAGTTTTGCAATTTGGGAAGCAAAATAACTGATGATGGTCGAAGTAGAGAGAATATAAAATGTAGACTGCCAATGGCAAGGAGAGCGTTTCTAAAGTAGAGAAATTTGTTAACATCAAGTATACATTAAGTGTCAGGAAATGTTTCCTAAAAGTATTTGTATGGAGTGTAGCCATGTATGAAACTGAAACATGGACGATAAATAGTTTGAACAAGAAGAGAATAGAAGCTTTAGAAATGTAGTACTACAGAAGAATGCTGAAGATTAGATGGGTAGATCACATAACTAATGAGGAGGTATTGAATAGAATTGGGGAGAAGAGAAATTTATGGCACAACTTGACTAGAAGAAGGGATCAGTTGATAGGACATGTTCTGAGGCAGCAAGGGATCACCAATTTAGTATTGGAGGGCAACGTGGAGGGTACAAATTGTAGAGGGTGACCAAGAGATGAATACACTAAGCAAATTCAGAAGAATGTAGGTTGCAGTAGGTACTGGGAGGAGATGAAGCTTGCACAGGATAGAGTAGCACGGAGAGCTGCATCAAACCAGTCTCTGGACTGAAGACCATAACAACAACAACATCACTGATGTTGATTTGCAGTAAGATTTTGGAACACATGCTCTGTTCAAACATTATGAATTACTTTAAGAAAATGATCTATTGACTTGCTGTCATCACGATTTCGGAAAATGTTGTTCTTGTGCAGCACAACTACCTCTTTATTCTCATGAAGCAACAAGTGCCATTAACAGGGGATCTCAAACTGATTCTGTATTTCTAGATTTCCAGAAGGCTTTTGGTACTATTCCTCACAAGCAAATTCTAATCAGATTGTGTACTTATGGAGTCTTATCTCAGATGGGCAACTGGAGCTGTGGTTTCTTGACAGAATTGTCACAGAGAGCTATCAACTAAAGGAGCAATATCCAGCATTCCCCATGGATTTGTTATAGGCCCTGCGCTGTTCCTAATCTATATAAATGATTAAGGAGACATCCAACATTTTTTGTACATGAAGCACATCATTTACTGTCGTGTAAAGTCATCAGAAGATCAAACCAAATTGAAAAATGATTTAGACAAAGTAATAAAAAGTTTTGGTTACACAATAAATCATACAAATCTAAAGGTCATAAATTCAACTAAATTTTAGGGATTACAATTATGAATAACTTAACTTGGAGTGATCATATGGATAATGTTGTGGGGAAAATGAGTCACAAACTCCATTTTATATGTTAGAACTCTCAGAAGAAGCAACAAATTCAGTAATGAGATGGTCTACACAATACACTTGTCTGTCCTCTGCTAAGATATTGCTGTGAGTTATGGGATCCTTACCAGATAGGACTGACTGAGGACAGTAGAAAAGTTCTGAGAAGGGCAGCTCATATTGTATTATTGCAGAATAGGGAAGACAGTGCCACGGATACAATATGCGAGCTGGGGTGGCACTCATTAAAATAAAGATGTTTTCATTACGGCGAGACCGTTCCACAAAATTTCAATCTCCAACTTTTCACCCAAATGCAAAAATGTTTTGTTGGCACCCACCTACATATTGAGAAATGATCATCATAATAAAATAAGAGAAATTAGATCGTGCACGAAAAGATTTAAGTGTTTGTTTTTCCATCATGCTGTTCGAGAGCAGAATGATGGAGAATACTTGAAGGTTATTTAATGAACCTCCAGCCTGGCACTTCAGTACGAGTTGTAGAGTAGTGTAAATGTAGCCGCAGATAGTCCATCAGGAGTTAGCGACATCAGTCAGAAACTTGACTGAATTTTGGCAGTATGGTAACATGGAGGCACTGAAAGCAATATTGATGTCAGAGATGAAAAGTAATTTAAAAGTAGGTAAAAGTACGTGGGCTGGACCGATCTGCACAGGTCAGGAAGTAGGTGAGGGCTCCCCAAGGACTCATTTGCAGTGAGAGGTATCTCCGCCACATCTGACACCTCTCGTGGTGTACAATGCCTCTCTTCTAATGTCTGCTACTGGAGTTTGTTGAGCATCCTGTGACACCCTGATGCCAACTAAACAAACCAGTGATGAAATGTGTCACTTCCTGTTGGATCTTCTCTACCTTTTCTATCAGTCCTACTTGGTAAGCGTGCCACATTGATGAACAATAACCCAGAATCAGTTGAACGACCACCGTATGAGCCACTTCCTTCATGGATGAGTTGCATTTCCTTAGAAGAATTCAGAAGTCCATGATTAGCATAGAGAATGAGAAGGAGAGGGCATTCCACCAGTATGTGAGGTAAGGTCTGTATGAATCCAAAACCACTATGTGGGGATGGCTATTACACAAGATAAAACTATGGGTTATCTGGTGCGACTTACGCAGAGGCATCGTAGAACAATGGATTCCTTCTGGGAGGAGTGGAAGGGGAAGCTCATGCAGCCATAGTCTCCTCGACAGTGTGGAGTTTATTAGAGAGAGCGGTAGCCCTCCAGATGTTGTTCCATCTCCAAGAGACTACATGCCTTAACTGCAAATGCAATTCTGTACCTGGAATCATCAAAGTGAATTTTGCACACATAACTGCTTTGGGCACAATTAAAGTCAGAAGAAGATTGTGAGTAGTAGATATCACAGGGTGACAAAGTATTATCAATCAACAGCCTGGAGAATGCTCATTGAGTCACTACACATTAAAATTTGGTTGAGAGAGGTCTGTTAAGTATAATATAGGGCTCTGTTAATGGCCATCAGCTCCACCATAAATACACTACATGTTCCTCGCAGCAAATGTTGTTCCTGACAGACATGAAATGTAAAAGTGTATCCCATCCTATCCATGGTTTTAGTGCTATCAGACTAAATGCCAACAGCATACTGAGACTACTGAAGAACTAAAAGGGTTGTGGGAGCTACTGACACTTTTGGTCCATGGAATATATCTGTCGTAATTTGTCGTATGGGCACTAACCAAGGAGGAGTGGGCGGCCGAGCATCTCTCAGCAAAATCCAAATGGGGAGGTCTAGTGTAAGGTGGTCAATGCCTCTTGTATGAAAAAAGAATTCAATAAGTGATATTGTATGGTAGTTGCATAAGTGAGTAAGAGTTGGTATCAACAGAACTAAAGATGTAAGATTACTCCTTCAGCAAGGACACTGCCTATAGAACTAGTCTGGAAGGCACCAATACTGGGTCCAATACATTCAAAGCCAAAGGTGCCACTGACCCATAAACCTAGTAACAATAGTCCAGTCAGGAAAAGACCAAGGAGTAGCGTGATCTACACTACAAGAGATTTGGGCAATGAGACAGAGAGCATTAAGCTCTCACATTCAGTTAGTCTTAAGTTGACAAATAAGGGGCAACCATGTAAGCTTTTTATCAAAGAGGAGTAAAAAAAAAAAAAAAAAAAAAAAAAAAAAAAAAAAAAAAAAAAAAAAAAAAAAAATCGGGACTATGCAACAATATCCAAGCACTAGGTAACCAAGTACAGTTCTGGGTCAAGGTGAACCATAGGGGGGAGGGGTTCGTTGCAAACCCAAACAGGAAAAAGGGAGGGAAAGTTGTCAGATTAAAAATGGTCATCTCAACATACGTAAATGCACTGCCCAGAGGTAAATAAACATTACAAATGGGGATCACTGGGGTCATTCGCACTTACACTGCTATTGCTTCCAGTGTGGTACAGAGAGATATCCACTCACTGACGATGTCTCCGTGAACCCACGCACATGCACCATGCACACACACACGCGCGCACGCACACCACCACCACCACCACCACCACCACCACCACCAGGTGCTCTCAAGGGGCAGTATGAATCCGATCAAAGGCATGGTATTCTTGAAGGGCTGGAGAATGGTCACCAGGAAAATGCGTTTTTTGGAGGCGGCAGATTGCAGAACAGAAGAGCATTAACAGTTGTAATTCTGCAGGTGAAAGTAATATCCACTGCAGTTCCATTGAATGATCACATTAAGAGCATCCTGGTTAGATATGAAGGGCCAAAGGGACTGTCAAACATCAGGATCACTGCCCGTCACTTGTGGGGCTGGAACAACATCTAGGAACAGAGTTTCTGAATCCAATAGCTCAATGGCTTGGGGGAATCAGGAGTCTCTGAAGTCATCAGATTTCTTCTTTTTCTCTCTAACTGCTTTAGAGGATCGGAACTCTTACAAGGGCTTATTTGTTGTACAGGCAGGAACTGAAGAGACATAGGAAGCCCTGTAATTCATAGTCTGTGGTGCATCCAGCTATTGGCTGAAGTTGGGGGTCACTGGTCTGCAGATTTCCACAGAGAAAGTTCTCTAAAGGGAGCCCTGACACCAGCAAGATGCCATAGGAGGATGACACTTCTCCAGCCGAGTGCATGGATTCAGTGTTGCAAAAGATAATGCTACAGGAACTACAAGATGGGAGTTTGTATGTCCCCCATGGGACAATTTACTTGCGACTATCCCAAGTCAAGGGGATGCAGAAAATAAGTTCTGGCAATGACCAGGCCATGGGAGTGGCAAAACATGATTCAATTGGATGTGATAAAAGCAGTAGTACTTTTTCAGGCTTCAAAATAAGAGAGGCAATCAAAGACCTTAAGTTCCTGGATTTTATATTCATTAATAGAGTAGCACACTTTGGGGGCAGAAGAGGATGATTGTCCGCAACTGACATAGAATGGTGGTTGCTCAGATGGTGACTTTTCATGAAATGGCCGAACGCAGTCTCCACAACCTTAACTGTTTGTGCAGTAGGAAGACATATGCCCAAAGGGATGACATTTATAGCACCACATCTTGGACTGGAAAACACAGCTCCAAATCACTTCCTCACAAAAGTGAGAACAAAGACTGACTAAGATTTCAAACTTGTTGTCTGATGGGTCACAATGTACACGACATACAAACCTCTTACTTCTCCAAGTTTTCACATTGAAAAATTAAAACTTTTACCACATTCAGACTTTGATGGTGTGTTATGGTAACAGGTGTGTCATGAGTTGTGCTTTTTTTGTGGATTCACAGTTTTAATTCAGAAAGAACCATTTTGTAATTTAATGGAGGAAGAGATTACTCAAGACCTATTTTGGATACTGTTGTGTCGAGGCCTTGCACCTACTCAACCACAATGACACAGATGTGTTATGTGGGCATGAACCTTGAAGTGGACAGCTCTTCTGATGACAGATATGGGATTTTCACACTACGTCTGGCTACCAGGCAGTAACCCAGGCACAGCTAGAGGCCACTGGCTCCATGGACCATTTCTCCTCCATGGGCCTTATCATCGAAAATAACATCTGCCATATTCTGGTGCTCGGGGTGCGTGTAGGCCAGCGCTTGGGCTACACTGAAGCAGTTCATTCTGATTAATTTTCCTGGGCCATATGCTGATTGCGAAAGCATTCCCACAATCAGGATTTCCCTCTGAGTCACCACTACGATAATGGTGATGGCACCATCCACATCGACCTTTGCTTCCAGAAGCTGCCATTAACGGACCCACACCATTTGTGGCCTCTACACTAAAGAGACATGGTCTTCGACCCCATGACCAGCAACTGGACTTTGTTTTTGGATTGTCAATATGCTGGACTATAATTTTTGCATGTCCCTTTCTGACTTTGTGGCATGCTTAGTGTATGGACATTGGCCTTTGTAGCTTTCAATTTACTGTGGCATTTTCAGGCCTTCTGCCTTCAGATATTATTATCATTCTTTCAGTATTCAAGAAGTGACTTGTCCTCAGTTGTTGTGTTCCAAACTAGCTCCCATTGGAGAAGACCGTTTAACAGTGATACGATAAACTTCACATTCATTTTACACCTTGGTATTTTTCCTGTGCCACCTTTGGGGGACTTACTAGTTCGCAACGAGGTATTATTTTGCAAGTCATTGTCTCATGTCTGTGCTCTGACCCAGGTAGACAATGTTTTGGCACATATTCTTCCACTTGCAAGTATGCTTATTGTCACATTGCTTCAAGCGTGATGGAACCAGTGGATGTTTCTGCCCAGGTGGTGCTACTGCTCCAGCAGATGCAACACACCCACGAGTTCCTGACCGAGCGGCTGGTAACCATCTCCATGTCTCTTCTGGAGCTCTCCAGGGTTGACTCCAGGATCAAGGGCTTCCTGATGGTGTCCCCAATGTTCCAGCAGTTCGACAAGAACATCGAGCCATGGGTGAACTACACTGCTTGCATGAGACACTTCTTAGCCCATGGCATCACAAGTGATATGGACTAGTGCATCTTCTTTCTGATATATGCGGACCCAGATGTTTACTGCCATCTGCAACAACTTAACCAGAAGTGGAAGCCCAAAAGTTGAAATCCAGCTTGGTAGATTACTGTTGACTGCGAAGTGCATGTGGCAGCTGTGTGGCAGAAGTTTTTTTTTTTTTTTTTTTTTTTTAAATTCCAGGAACTGAAAGGACAGTTTTACCACAAATGGATCATCCACCTCCAGGATTGATATCACATCTGCTGTTTACAGTGTATTAACCCTCAGTGCATTTTGTGTCTTCCTCGATCTGGGACATGATTCTTGTACATGCTCCCAATGAAGGACTGTACATGGATCTCCTTAAATTGAAGGACCCTTCTTTTAGAAACATGTCTCCCCATTATCAGAGTTTTTGAACAGTCTCTAAGATCATCAGCCACCCTGTGGGACTTATCATAAGTGTTTGCCACCCCACCAACATGTCGCATTCAGCTCCAGGTCATTCCCATACAACCAGGTTGGATTCACACAGTGCAGGCAAAGACTCAGTGGCCAGACAGTTCCCTTCCTGAAGTCAGTGTTTTATTAGTCACCAGAGACACCAGTCTCACTATGGGTGCGCCAAGTGGACCTCTTGTGGAAAATGCAGAAGTGTGAAAAGCAGCTATCAAAATGAATGCCAATGGTGTACGTATGGACCCCTCAGGTGCTGGGGTGAACAACAGGGTGGATCTGTTGCTGGACATTCCTACATTCAATCTGTCCTTCCCCACTCAGAGTTACCTCTACTGCTCCCAGTAGCTATCAATAATGTGCCTATCGAGCTGAAGACATGGGGTCCTCCATGACCATTATACATTGGCAGTCTTACTATTTTGTTTGATCCCCTCCCCACCAAACCTTTTGAAACTCTGCTGTGCAGCTACAGCAATGTCATCATTAAATACAATGGCCAATTTACAGTGCAAGTTACAGTACCATTCAACCACCCTCACAGCCAGAATTTTGGTTGTTGACACTCCCGGGCCATCAGTCTTGGTCCTGGATCTGTTGAACACTCTTGGCTTACAGAGACACACAACTCCGCATCCTTTCCCCCCCCCCCCCCCCCCTCCACCAAACATCATATCACTGGGCGCCATCCCCCACCTAAAAGACCTCTTTTCCAACTTAAGCTCAGTGTTCACACAACCCTCCACAAGTTTCAAAGATTTCAAGGCACATGTGGCTCTTCTCCCATCAGCAACACTGAAGTTTTTCAAAGCCAGAAATGTTCCCTGTGCACTGAGAGAACTTTGGCTGGAGCTTCTGCAGTTGAAGAATGAGGGTATTCTCACTCCCATTCCCAACAGCCAATGGACCACCCCAACATCATCATAGAAAAACCAAATGGCACACTGCTCATCCGTGGGGTGTTCAAGGCAACCATTAATGCCCAAACTATCACAGACACTTCTCCTATTCCCAAGATAGAGGACACAATGACCCGCCCCGCAGGCGGCAAAGTGTTTGCCAGACTGACCTCTGTGGTACATATCTTCGCCTTCTGTTGGCCAAGGATTCCCAATGCTTCTTGGTGATCAATACTCCTTTTGGACTGTTTCAGTATAACAGTCTTCTGTTTGGCATTTGCTCTGGCAATTTTCCAGCACTAGCACAAGTACCTCACCCACAGCATGCCAGCCACACCAAACTATTTAGACAACATTCTCATTGGAGGCAGGAACACACAGGACTTGACTAACAAGCTGCATGCACTGTTCATGGTCCTCCAACAGGCCAACCTCAAATTTAATAAAGACAAGTGCTATTCACCAAGTAAAATACTTGGTTCACATCTTTAGTGCATCAGCCATCTGCCCTACCCAACAGTATACTGAGGCATTACAAAAACTTTCAGCCCCCATCAACACCAGCCAGCTGAAATCAGTGTTGGGGTAGCTCAATTATTATCATAAATTTACTCTGCATGCAGCATCCATTGCAGAATGATTACACCACCTCCTGCACAAAAATGTTCACTGGATGCCAGCATGTGATAAAGCCTTCTGAGTCTTTAAACAGACCCTCCTCTGCCCCACTTAAAACACAATGTACAACCACACCAAGTTCTTAATTTTGGCAGCTGATGCATTGGACTATGGGTTGGGGGCAGTCCTTTCACGTGTGATTGATGGGGCACAACAAATTGCATTTGTGTCTAAGACACTCTGCTGCACAGCACACCTACAGTCTGATACAAAAAGAAGCCCTAGAAAATACATTTGGTCCAAAAAAAGTTTGTGACTATGTCTAAGATTGCCATTTCATACTTTTCACAGACCAAAAGCCCTTACTCCCCCCCCTTCAAAGCGTCAGCAACTATATCGAACAAAAGAGTGTGTCGCCTTTAGTGATGGGCTCTGACTTTCAGTACCATTCAAAAACCCGAAATGGTAATGCTGACCACCTCTCGCCTCTGCATTTGACACAGATCCCAAAGTCTTCTTCCACCTAAACATTGCCGCCGAGGTAGCCTTGGCCAGCCTTACAACGTATGCCAAACTCGTCATACGCCACACCCTCGAGGACCCAGTGCTCCAAGAGGTACTCCACTTGGTACAACACAGTTGGTTGTCAGAGAGCAAGCAGCTGCGACATCCAGAGCTCCAGGCCTACTGGTACTGCTGGATCAGACACTCCACCCTCAACGATGTGCTTCTGCTCCAGGATGACAACAGCCAGCCATGATCCCAGCAGTCCTCCTGCAATGCATCTTTTACCTCCTGCACATCGGGCACTAGCCTGTTGTGCCCATCAAGTTCCTGTCCTGCCAACGTGACCACTGACACAGCATGGATGCAGTGATCACCCACATGGTTACTTCTTGCCCCACCTGCCAAAGCAAGCAGGCCACCTCCTCTACATTGTTTTTCCTTGGCCAAATACTTCTGCCCACTGGTCGCAGCTACATCTGGATTTCATGGATCCCTTCCTGGCGTACTCCTGACTAATCATCACAGAAGCTGGCAGTGACCTCTCTCACTTGTCTATCACATAAACAGAGCATTCAAACACTGCCTGGCATTTTCTCAACTGAAGGGCTCTCAAAAATTATCATCACTGATAACAGCCCTCAATTTGCCTCCATGGAATTCTCTGCTCTCTGTGGTACAGTGCTGATACATATTGCATCCTTCCGCCCTGCTTCTAAGGGTCAAGCCAAATGCCTTTAAATCCCAGCTGTTCAAGCTCTACTATCATCACCCTTTCAATGAGGCCCTTACACTCTCTCTGGCTTCCTATCACTTCCTATCATTCCACTCCCCAGGACAGGTCAACACAGTAGAAAAACTCCTGGGTGACCACACTGGCTGCAATTATCTATCTTCCAACTCACCAGCATCTACCCCTTCTCTCAGCAGTCCAGCACCACTATTTATCTCTCCAATCCCTTGTCTTCACCAAAGACCACCAGCATTGGTTCCCTGGGATCGTTTCCTATCTTCTGGTCTGGACTAGGTCTAAGGTGACACTTCAAGATGGCACAGTACGCTCTAAGCACATTTATCAATTGTAGCCTTGCCGTGTTCCTCTACTTAGGTCATCTTTTGTTCCAGAAGGGGGACGGGAAGGGGGGAGGTGTCCCTCCATGAAGCCCGGTATGGACAATGCTGGCCCATCTACCTCCAGCCTGCAGCCAGCTCCCTCGTGAGGGGGCCCTCAGCTACACCAAACAACGAAGCAGCACCAATGCCAATGAGGGTGGACCCCAGCCCCCAAGCCATGTTGGCTGCCAGTGGGGATGCAACCCCTTCCAAGGATGTCAAGATGTGTTACCACCTCTCCTTCCCTTCAGGGGTATGCTGTGTCAAGGCCTTGCACCTATTCAGCCAGCAACCAACAACACAGATGAGTTATGCTTGCATGGACTTCACAGGGGAAAAGTCTTCAGATGACAAACAAGGAGTGCCTGCCCTCCACCTGACCACCAGATGGCAGCCCAAGTGCCGCCAGAGGTCACTTGTCCTGCAGACCTTCTCTCCTCCACAGGCCACGACTGAAAGTAGTACTTGTACTACCTTGGCACCCAGGCTAAACTCTAGCAGTTCACACCAGGTGAGTTTCCAGAGCTGAGCTGATTGTGAAAGCATATCTACAATCAGGATCTCACTATGGAGCTGCAGCTATGACACTGATGCCATCCATCCTCTCATGACTAATTTTTGCATGTCCCTTCCAGACTTTGGTCATGGCGTGCTTAGTGTATGGGAAATGGACTTTGGAACTTGCATTTTACTGTGACATTTTCAGGCATTCAGGCTTTAAGTCCTATTATTGTTCTCCCAGTATTCAAAAAGTGACTTGTTTTCAATTATTATGTTCCAAACTAACTCCCGTCAGAGAAGAGTGTTACAATAAACTTCACATTAGTTTTATACCTTGTTATTTTTCTTGTGCTGCCTTCAGTGGACATATTAGATATTGTCTAGAAACGCCATTGGCTTAGTAAATACAAAGGACCCTCCATCTGTTCAGATGCAAACCAAAAACTGATGGAAGTTAGATTCTGCAGTTCATTTGATTTTGCTTGCCTCCAAGGGTGTGGCCAAGGAAGGAATGTTTGTGGGGTAATAATGACACACAGTGAAGCATTCAACCGTGCTTGAAGATACTGTCGGACTCTCACAATCACCAACTGTTAAGTTTGGTCTTTCTACTGCACAAAATATATGTCATATGTCACCTGCTCCAAATTAGGGCCCTCTCCAAGTGTGCCACTCAGAGCAATGACCATCTGTCTCTATGGTCATTACCCAGAGTTTCGATGTCCCCAAAGGAACAGGCACCTAATCCTTGGGATGCATAGGGAGGTGACAGCTCAGATATCAATAGTGTGTTCCCTGCATAGTCACAAGGTTATCACCATATGACTCCCCACATGGACTGCCTACCATTCTGAGTATTGGGTGATCTTCCCTGGGAGGTCCGCACTTCTGTGAAAACCTTTGCAAAAATGTATGACAAATCTGGATGTGGTATTGATGAAAATAATTCATGCAGGATAAACAAAGTGAGAATAGCCATGATCAGTGCCCAGCAAACAAGATAGCTTACAAACAGGAAACTATCCTAAAGACCAAGTCTGAGAAAGGATATAAAAAGAGGATATGGGTGCAGCACTGGAAAGGAAAAGGTACTGCAGTGGTTTGGGGCACCTTGCTCACCAAACATGTAGTCTTAAAAGTTATAAGCACCCATAGGGTTTTAATAAAGTTCTCAGCTTTGATGATATCTTCATTTTCTGTTCCCCATTGCAGTTCTTTGGAATCTACACTAGAGTACAAAACTTAAGGGCAAAAGTAATTTTCACGTGATGTGTCACTCCCTAGTGACATAGCTTAATGAAACTTGGTCCATACATATACAGAACTGCTACAGTACAGTATAGTAGGTAATGGAAAAAAAATGGAATGAGACAATCAGAAACAACACGTATATTCAACAACAATGACACTACAGTCACCATGATACATTATGGGCCCTGAACATTACAAAAGGTGGGAGGCAGTTCTTTGTAGGGTTCGTGATCACCATGGGTGGCAATATTTGTTCTGCAGATCCTTCCATGCTAGACACAAAGTTGGTAAAGAGTTCTTGTGCTAGGGCATTCCATTCCTCCAGTAGCATGGTTGACAAGTGCTGGATAGTCGTTGGTGCTCGTGGGCGTGCTGCAATACATTTCTCCAATGCACAACTCATGTGCCCGATGGGATTTAAGACAAGAGAACATGCAGGCCATTTCATGTGCCAAATATCCTCTCATTCCAGAAGTTCTCCCAACTGCATTGTTCAACATAGTTGCACACTGTCAGCTGTAAAAATGAAGCCAGAACTGGACGCACTCCGAAAAAGATGCACATGGGGAAGGAGTACAGCGGCCCAGTAATGCTGACTGCTGAGAGTACTGTATTCAAAGATTTGGAGGTCATTATACCCATACAGCATTATGCCTTCCTACATCATAACAAGTGGAGCAGCAAAATTATCATTAATTTTTGAGAACATGTCTTGTGGCTAAAAAAAAACCCTTAAAAATTGATAAAAAAACCAGTCCACAATAAAATATTTATTTGCAACTGTACCTTTTCTTGCAGTCAAGACTGTTTTTAGTCCATTTACAAAATTATTTTAGTCAACAATGGGCGTATTATGCGCTCTTACCTCTCGCCAAATGAAGGTATGTCCAGCATTTCTGAACATGATTCATTTAATGCTCCAGGTATTATGGTCTGAGGAGATATAATGTTGAATGGGTGTACTGACCTCCAAATCTTCATGACCACATGGAAATGTGCAGGTGAAGATCTCTTGGAATGAGAGGATATTCAGCAAATGGACTTGCCTGCTCATTCCCTCGCCTTAAATCCCATTGAATATTTATGGGGTGCATTGAGGAGATGTACTGCAGCACACCCACATGCACCAATGACCATCCAGCAGTTTTCAACCATGCTAGTGGATGAATTGAGATGCACAACCACAGTAACTCCTTACCAACATTGTGGCCAGCATGGGAGCTCGCTGCAGAGCAAGCATTGCCATCCATGATGATCATACACCCTATTAAGAACTGTGTACCACCTTTTGTGTAATTATTGCCTTTGTAAAGAAGTGTCATTTCTGTTTGTCTCATTGCATATTTCTTTCATTTTCCTTCCATGCTATACTGTGGCAGTCCTTTCTATGTATGATCCATGTTCCATCAAGCTATTTTACTTGGTAATGATACATCATGTAAAAGTCACTTTTGTCATTAAGTTTTGCACACCAGTGCATATACGTATCCTGGCAGGTGACAAGTCCCCTACAGTAATTTAACACTGTGCAGCAGCCTACTGTTGACATGCTCTCCAAGTAATTTAGCTATCAAATACTTGCCTACTTCAATATATTTCATTGTCTTGACCAGGAGTGTACATATTTACATTGTCCTGCATGTTCTTCTACAGCTTTATTTATGTAGAAAGGTGACATCATCTCAAATGAACCTACCACATGTTTAATAACAAAAGCATTGTCCACGGCAGGACATGGTCAGTTACAATAAGTGTTTGCACTTATAATTACAAACATCTCAGGTGGACTAACCACACTACAAATCTTCGGTGTCTGGGTATTAATAGTGCTCAATCAACCACCTGAACTGCTGTGAATATTTGAATCAGATATAGGTTTCATGCACATCTCACGAGCAACTACAGAAATGAGAATCCAGCCAGATAGAATCCTGCTGACTTGGATACACTTTACACAACTGAGGTGTGGCTAGTTTCCCAAAAGTTGCCCATTAATGTATGTTCTACCTCAACAGCCACCCATCTTGTCAACATACAGCCCACCTTGAGAGTGCAGTGTTTGTGCTGTGGTGTTTACGGAAACCGGATTGAAATTTGTCATATAGGCTGAATTCATGCAGGTGTTCAGTGATTTGATCATGAACAATATATTCCAGTGCTTTGGAAACAGCAGGCAGTATGCTAATTTCTTGGTAGTCACTAGGCAGTTGCGAGTTTTCGAACTTAGGGATGGGTCTAATTATGCCTCTTTTCCATGCAGTGGGGTATATTCCATTCGCGAGGGAAAAATTAAATATGTCAGTTAAGACAGGTACTAAGATATCGGCAACATTCTTAATCATGGTTATACTGATACTTTCATTGCCTATCGCATCAGAAGAGATTCTCATTATTGCTTTTCTTGCTGTATATATTGTTGTGTGTTTTAGATGGAAGTTATCCAGTTAGGGGATTCTTGTGGATGGTAATTATCAGCCGTATGGGTATTCAGAGGTGCAGACAAGAAATCATTTAATTCGTTAGCTGAGACATGAAAAGCAGTTTCCGATTTTCGCTTTCCAACCCCCAAGCTACGGAGATTCTTCCATAGAGTCATGGATGTCAGATCGCTGCATACAAGGGAGAGAGCGTCCCTGCTTTTAGCACTGCGAATGCATTGTTTCACTCTGTTCTGTAGCTTTCTATATTCTTCGAAATGCTCGGGTTTTGGATCTGCCTTGAAACGCCTGTGGGCAGCATCCCTATTATTCATCATTTGACGTAAATCAGCTGTCAGCCATGGAGTAGGAGATTTTCTTACATGGGTTGTGCGTACAGGTGCATGTTTGTCATAGAAGGCAGTGAGTTTACTACCAAGTTCATTAATTTTGCCATCGATTGTAGGTTCTCTGATTATTTGATGCCATGAGATTTCTGAGCAATCAGCTGTTAGGGCATCAAGATCAATACATTTTATGTTCCTACAGGTTATGTAACGCGATTTGATATTTGGGGGCTGCAGAGAGTAGGCCAGGAATATTACAGCATGTGCTAAGAGGCCTGGGCCGAGGTTTGACCAACAGCTCTTACTTTGTCAGTCTGTTTCGTTGCGATTAGGTCTATAAGAGTATGACTGTGCGCCGTATGGTGTGTAGGTTGTAATGGAAGAATGCTCATGCTATTGTAACTAAACAATCTTCTTAGGTTTATTGCGGAGGGATTGTCTCTTAGCAGGTCTATGTTCAAGTCACTCATTACAATGACATGTTCGTATTGACAATGAAGTGAACGTAATTCCGATTGAAAGGAATTCGTTGAGCTTATTTTTGGCAGCTTGTACATGACGCCAGTCAAGAACTTCCAACTTTGTATATTTATTTCAGTGAACATGAATTCAGCCTCTTTTTCTACAGCAGGGTTTGACATACATAAGACTTCCACTTTGAGATCTGTTCGTATATACGCGCCGACACCGCCACCTCACTTTTTTGATCTGTCTGCCCTAAGAAATGTGTATCCTGGTAGATGAATAGATGCAGAGGATATGTGTGGTTTTAACCAAGTTTCAGATAAGAGAATTATGTGGTAGTTTAGTTGGTTGAAGAGGAGTCTAAGTTCTTCGTAATGTGCAGAGAGAGACTGGATGTTTCACTGCGCTACTAAAAGCTCTGACGCATTCTGCTGATCAGCCTGGAGTAAGGTGGTAGACTGGTTTGTCCCCTTGTTAGGCACTACCTGCCACGAGGGGCACTGACTGCTGATTCCACCAAGTGACATTCCACTCCACAGAGGTGTTCAAGATTTTGTGCACCCTGTTTGTGACTCCGTGAGTGCAGAAAGAAAGCTGATCACAAGAGATTTCCTGAGGTTGCAGGGGTATAGAAAATGGAGTAGTGGTATTCAGTGCAAGGAGAATATGACCAAAACAGTGACTGTTGTATGTCACTGTGTATCAAAGAAAGCTGATCACAAGAGATTTCCTGAGGTTGCAGGGGTATAGAAAATGGAGTAGTGGTATTCAGTGAAAGGAGAATATGACCAAAACAGTGACTGTTGTATGTCACTGTGTATCTTCTGTCGTAAGAGATGAAATGTAATTAGTGTATTTGAAACAGCCTAGGGTGGAAATAAGGAAAAGGGGAGTGATTTAAAAGGCCGATGCTGCCAGCAGAGAGAAGTAAGCTATCATAGGAAGCTAGAATTAAATTGAAATTTACTTAAGTGATACTGATAGTGATTTTTGTTATGAACAATTGAAACTGAAGAGAGGGGTGATTAATGAACTAAAGGAAAGACTAATAATTGCAATGGTACTATCACAGAATGGAAGAGAATAAACTAAGCAAATAAAAATAGTATTAGCAGTAACTAAAATTAAGTAAACGTTAGAGCTATAGGTACAAAAAATAATACAAAGTTAATACAATTACAAAAACAGTTAGTTGAAGGTAAAATATGTGGATAATTAAAAAGTTAATACAATTACAAGACAGTATATCTGAGTATAGGGGATGTTGCAATTTGCAAAGTTATAACCCAGAGCCTGTGAATGAGTATCTCAAAATTGGTGAAGTTCTTTGAATGTTCACAGGCTACTTTCATGAGCATCTACGGAAGGGTAAGAGGGAAGTGAAACTACCACTAGGCACTAAATGGTTGGACATCCTTGGCTCTTCACAGAACAGGTTGTTTGGAGGCTTGTCTGTTCTGTAAAGTACGATAGATGGTGATCTGTGGCCCCTCTGTCAAAAAGCACAAATCTTTCGAAGCACATTGTTCATCAAAGCTGTTGAACATGGATCTCAGCGACACGCCACCCCTAAGTGTTCACATGCTGACCCAATGACATCATCAATTATAATTGCAGTGGGCACAGGACCATTTGGATTTGACTGTCGATCAATGAAAACATTTTGGATCTTCGGGTAAATCACATTTTTGCTACATTAGGTTGATGGTTGCCTCCGCAAATGCAGTCATTGAGGCAAACAGTGGCTTGAAACGTGCAGCACGCCATGGATGCAGGATGGTGGGAGCAATATTATGCTATGGGAGACACTCTCCTGCACTTGCATGTGACCTGTGGTGGTAATCTAAGACATGCTAACAGCTGCGAACCACGTGCATCCCTTCATATTGAAGTCTTCCCTGATGGTAATGTCATCATTCAGCAGTATAATTGTGTGTGTCTCAGTGCCAGACTTGTGCTACAGTGGTTTGAGGAGCATTATAATGAACTCACATTACTGTCTCAGTGACCAAATTCACCTGATGTAAATCCTATGGAAACTACCTGGGTCGCTATCGGGTGCCATCACTGTGTAACCAAGTCAGTGGCTCATTATTTACACAAATTACATGACCTGTGTGTAGACATCTAATGCCACATATCTCCACAAACCAACCAACAAACTGTGAGAGTTCTGATATGCACAATCAGTGACTTATTTCATTCCAAAGATGGACAAATAAGCTATTAAGCAAGAGGTCATAATGTTTTGGCTCATCAGTGTATGTAATGAAGCAACTGTAAGTAAAATCCAAAATTTTAAGTTTTCACTAGAAAGTAGAAGTTTACAGGTACCCTATCAATTATCTACATTGGTTATTAATCAGTTCATCTCTTGAAGTTCAAAATGGTTCAAATGGCTCTCAGCACTATGCGACTTAACTTCTGAGGTCATCAGTCGCCTATAACTTAGAACTAATTAAACCTAACTAACCTAAGGACATCACACACATCCATGCCCGAGGCAGGATTCGAACCTGCGACCGTAGCGGTCACGCGGTTCCAGACTGAAGCGCCTTTAACCGCACGGCCACACTGGCCGGCATCTCTTGAAGTAAAAGTGTCTCCTGTTCAAGTATTTGAATCGCACTGGAACGAGAGGCACAATTAATTATAATACATTTTTCCAAATGTTCCGTCACCACGCACAGTCTTCCATTTGAAATATGTTTTTACTGATAGAGAGAGATCACTCAACTTTGGAAGAAGTCAACGGTGCATATTTATACAGAGGGATTGTGCTAGGAATAATAATCTCAGGGGTTGTTCTACAATTTTGCCGTTGAATAAGTGAGACAAAATCACAAGATTTGAGTATCCTAGTACTTATTCAGTACAGATTTCTGTTTACTGGAAACTACATACCCATTTCAGCTGGTACAACACTGACCTTCCAAACTGCATCCATTCCCATAGCCTCTTGGAGAGGCATACTTGAAATCTCCAAATTCCTTATACTCTCAGGAAGCCAGCTGGAGTTAGTTGTGATGTATGAAACTGAACTGAGCACTTTAGAACTGTTGAATGCTGGACAAGGATTCACTCAAAGACACTATAGGATCAGAAGAGAAGTTCTCCATCACTAAATTCACAACTTCAGAAAATAACAGCTTCAATCCCTATTACCCAACTTGTTATTACTGGTTCCAGAGGCAGAGGTACGTCAGGTAGCTGCTGCTTGCAGCATTTTACATGATAAGGACATTTCAAGAAAAACTTCTTTGTTGCTGATATTGGTGTATTTACTTCTGGGAATTTATGTCTAATTATCTCTGCCAGTTGTTGCAATGCATGAGCCGTACATGTAACATGCACTAAGTTTGGATAAAATACATTAAGTGCTTTCCCTCTTTTCAACATGTGTGGAGCTGCATCTATGTACATCAACAGGACCCTCTCTTCTTTTATGTCATCTGGCCATAGTATCTTAAGTCTATCATTAATCAATCTAGCAACTGTTTAACTATTTGCTGCCCTCAAAGGTTTATTATAAACTATACAAAGTTCAGACCCAGACTCAGATCCAACTTGCCCACACTTAGATCAGCAATGAAATGGCTTACAGTATCCATTGTCTCATCAGCAGAAAATCCATATAAGTGATATGCCAATGTTATCCCTGATTTTTTCCTATCCTGATATGTCAATGTAGCAACATTCCAGGTAATTCTTCCTGAGAGAGGACTCATCAGGAGAGTTGCAGCTGTATTATTTCTGTAGGAAATGATTAAATTTAGATATCTGAAGTTTGTTCCAGAGTATTAGTCAATCACAATATCATTGCACCTGAGAGTGAGGGTGCTTCGGTTGGCTTATCATAAGATTGTATTGTGATACTTCACAAGTACATGTCGAATCACTTGATGCTATATGCACAACTGTCCAGAAAGCATTCAGTGGGTTGCATTTTCTGCAGTCATCGTATGTTTCCAATAATTGCCATGGGAGACAAAGTGCAATAATCTTGTGATAGGGTAGTATGTTCTCTGCAACCAATGCAAAACACATTTCTTTGTAAAACTCACAATTAGATGATGTAGGCTGTTCCTGCAATGTGTTTGTAGAACCTGTTTCTTTGAAGAAAATTCATTGTTTATTCCTAATACATAGATACTTTGTAAATGTTGTTCAATTTGAGATTTCACATACATCATATACGTTTATCACAAGTTCGGTCGAGAACTATTTTACCATCAGGGGTTAAAGCACAGTTAAAAGAACCCAGTGATGACAACAAGATGCAACTGGTTTCATGGTTAACTTAAATGTAACTGACTGTTACACATTGTGAAGCATTTGAGAGCTGTTGTCTGCATTATACTTGTGCTCTGAGTGTTACAGGATTGACAACAGTATGAGAAACGTAATACTACAACAATTTTTTTGCTTTCTTGCTATGTAACAAAAATGTATAATAATTCAGCAATAACATTAAAATATGTAAAATTATGAAGCACAGAGTGTGAAATATGTATTATACCTCAAAATATGTAATCTAAAACTTCTAAATAAGGGTCTTTTCAGTGTAATTCATTGACACTTTAGTTTTCCTTGCAATTGCATATAAAGGAACAGAATATGTGATTAGGTAAAATCCAGAGTATAGTAATCACATGTCATCCTCTTGTAGTAACCTGTTTATGGACCACAAATACAAATCCATTCTGATCTACTAAACACCAGAAGTCTCTTGTTTAGTTCAGGCTCATTGAAGACTTGTTCATGATAAGAACCTACGGCAAGAATAATTCTGTTCTTCCTCATTAGTTACTCCCGTGTACACTTCATTACTACATAATAAAGTGCCTTCCTGGCCTTCCATCTCTCATATGAATGCATTACAACTAGCACCAAATGGCAGTACACTTCTGTGGGAAGCAGGATTTATCCAAAAGTGCAGGTAACCTTGGATAAGCCTTTACAGACAGGCAATTTACTGCCCATCTAGTCCAGAAAGGGCTCCCACCCAGTTTTTTTCCTATACCAAAAAAACTAATTTGACATAACTGCACCAGCCATTGAATAAATATCACCCAAGTGTTGTACATCTTAACCACATTCTTCACCAGGGCTTCAACAACAAGCCCTGGGACGAGGGACATCCTTTCTAAAACCCTGGCCTCATCCCCCAAAGCCATCAGCCACACAGTTTATGTAATAACTGGGCCATCATTGTCAAGCATTCAGCCAACTGACACCTGAACAAGGCCTGTCCCATACAACCTTCAACCATCTCCAATTGCAGTCAAATCATGTATTTCCTTTCAAAACAATGAAAGGCTGCAGATGAAAGCAGCCAACTACCTAACCGTTTACTTGCAGGGCTGGCCACCAGCAAACTGTTGCTTACTGCGAACTCCACCATGTAGTTGCCGAACATACTGTGAAACACAGCATCAGTGTATTCAACAGCTGCCTCAACACCTGACACACTTGTATCCTACAGCAGCAGCACCTCTGATTGTCACTGGTAGGAACCGTCCTTCCAACAGAGCACTTTTTCTCACAATGCTCCTGTCCTAAAGTACTCCTGCTCCCATCCTTGGCTGCCCCTTTTCCTCTCTTAGTCTTCTCCCTTTCCTGTTCTGTCATTTCCCCACTTATCTTACCGTGCTCCAACCTTGTATTTGTAAGTGTAAGTGTAAGTGAGAGAGAGAGAGAGAGAGAGAGAGAGAGAGAGAGAGAGAGAGAGTGTGTGTGTGTGTGTGTGTGTGTGTGTTTTTAATATCACATTGTATGCTGCATGGTCGGGAACTTCAACACTTATTACTGTGTCCTGAAGTCAGAAATATACATTCCACCCTTTCTGAAGTGGTAGGAGTCACCCACCAGCCTATGCAACATCCTAATTTATTCCAGTGTCCTTCCTGCTCATATGGTGGAAGACTCAGTTGCGAGAGCTGTTCCATGCATGTGTGCTCCATCTTGCATTCCAACACTATCAGTATTTTCTACCTTGTCAAAGGAAGGCTAACTTGTGGAAGCAGTTTCATTGTATACCACCTTTTTTGTAACCACTATGCATTTTCCACATGGATATTACTGTCAACAAACAATCTTTTATAAATCCTCATTGCCAGTTTTGTAAAGGCCTCGTAGCTACTGCTGCGGAGGCAAAGTTGCCACTGTTGTTAAGGTAGGCTGAGTTTGATAGTACGTGAAATGGCTTCAGGTGCAGTACACCGCTACACTATTTCTCCCTGTGATTATTACACAGCTATGCCCCAGGTTCAGGTAACAGGATAGGAGCATGAAGGTTCTACAACAATCCAACAAATTAGTAAGTCACACAAATGAGTTAAAAGGTTTATTTATCTTTGTAACTTGTTGAGTAATGAAGTCAGTAACATTGCTTGTAATATACCACGAAAAAAAAGGCCCTCAATGGCTAAGCGCAAATAATCATAGGTAAACTTCACAGTACATAGGAAATGCAATTTGCAATGTCTGTTCACTTCTAAGAGTTCATTAAAAGACGTCCCCTGTCTAAGGGGATGATGATCTGTAACCAGGTTCATGAGAGTTGCTCTTCTATCCTCCAAGTAGGCTTCTGTCTGGTGTCGTCCGGTCATTGGCGGATTGTACTTGGCCAGCAATTGGCCGAGATGAAGTCAATATCTTCATCCTCAGCACTGCCTGTGGCACTGGTGGAACTCGTGTAAGTGGCAAGTCTCTATGGCACTGGCACCAGCTCGCATCTTTGTGCATGAGATGCTTTTGTCCTGGCTGTGTCTTGTTTGGATAACACAGCACAATCCTTGTAAGTGCCAAATTGTGGCTAAAGCTAAGTAGACACTCAGTTGCATAGTATGTTGCACAATATAATATGACAGCCTTCAACAGCTACTTCACAACCCACACAATCTGGATTCTCCTTCGCAACATCTCTTCTAAATTCTGTGAGAACTCACCCCACAGCATATTCTTTGCTCCTACAACCCCTTTCCCACCATGTCTCCTAATTCCCTTCCATCTGCTGCTACCTCCACACTCTTTACCACATCTTTCTAATCAACTGCTCTCACACTAGCCTTAAACTACCCCTCTTTAACTCTCCATTCCATCCTCACTTTCCCATTGTATCCCGCCCTACCCAATCATATCTTTCGTGTACCCCAGGTTCTCCATCTTCCTCCTGTACTTCCTCCCTCCCCTCAATGTTTCTTCTCGTGTGGTCCTGTCCTGAACTCAGCACAAGTGCTCACCTTTCCCAGTACACAACTTTATGCATTACATCAGCACAATATTTCCTAGCCCTTTCCCACCATACATCTTCCATTATTCCCATTAGGACCACTACTCACCCCAATCAAACTGCAATTTCAGGAGGCTATAGTGAATGTGTGTGAGTGAGTGTGTGTGTGTGGGGGGGGGGGGGGGGGGGGGATGGAGGGAGTGGTGGTGGTGGTGGTGATTATTTATCTTTGTATACACTCCTAGGACAAAAGAATTAGGCATACCAGAGTGCACGCACAAATGAATCATTAAGCTTTCACAGACAGTGCAAAAATTGAGATGAATACTCAACCACACATGCACTGCCTCTACATGAGCATGAGGCAGCAACAATCAGTAAGACATTCATTTTTCAAGCACCCACTGTATGTAAACATGTGTAAATGTAAGAACATGACAGCATGGCAAAATGTGGCAATCGTTTTTGGCCGTGTCCATTGCTAGATGGTGTATGAAGTTGCTGGATTTCTTTGTGGTTTGCACCAGACTGTTCAATGTGTCTACAAGCAGTGGTGTAAGACATGTGGCCATGAAACACATCGTCAGAACTGTGGTCAGAAAAAGATCCTGACTCAGATAGACAACAGACGCATTCCACACCTTATGAATCAAAATCACTTCCAAACACAACAGGAATTGTTGCAGATAGTGAATGAAGGTCCATCTCAACCAGTTTTGGAGAGAACACTACGAAACAAAATGCGTGCAATGGACATTCGGAGTTGGGTACCTCACACCATCACACAAAGCTGCACGTCTTTGTTGGTCTAAGCAATAAAGCATTGGGACAGTAGCCCATCAGAGATAAGAACAGCAACATTCATTGTGCTGGAAGAATGTGTGACTGGTTTTCTCAACACTCCCCCACCCTATTAGATCTTGACTTTCCTGCAAAATCACCAGATCTGAAACACAGAAAATCTGCAGGAGATGTTGGAACAGCAGGTAAAACGCTGGCATAAGCACCCCTGCAATTTGATCGAACTATGTGATCATATCCTCGGCGAGTGGTTTAGCCTGGATGCAACATACCTGCACAATCTTATGGACTCGGTTCCCAACTGAATCCGGTGGTTATCAAGTCCAGGAGCAGAATTACTCAGTATTAAATGATGCTTGGAATGATTTCTCTAGGGATGAATTTTTCATCCAGAGTTTCATATTACCAAATTAATGATTCCTTGAAGCCTCAAATGTGTCCTGCCAACTTGTCCCTTCTTTTAGTCAAGTTGTGCCTTAAATTTCTTTTCTCCACAATTTGATTCTGTACCTGCTCATCAGCTATCCAATCCACCCACCAAATCTCCACATTCTTCTGTAGCACCAAATTTTAAAAGCTTCTATTCTCTGCTTGTTTGAACTACTTATCATCCACATTTCACTTCCATAAAAGGATAAACTCCAGATAAATACTTCCAGGAAAGACTTCCTAACTCTTAAAATGGAGTCTCTCTTTTCCAGAAATGCTTGTCTTGCTATTGCATTTTACACCCACCCCACTGTAATCACTGTCATTTATTTTGTGATCCAAACTCATCATCTAGTACTTTTCGTGACTCATTCCTTAATCTTAGACATTCTTCCCAAGTCTTTTACCATCTCTGACAGAATTACAATGTCATCAGCAAAAATCAGTTTTTACTTCTTTTCCTTGAACTGTAATTCTCTTTCTAAATTTTTTCTTGGCTTGCTCAGTGCTCAGATTGAAAAACATTGAGGATAGGCTACAAACCTGTTTCCCTCCATTTTCTACTACTGCTTCCCTTTCATGTCCTCCAACCATTATGACTGCAGTCTGATTTCTGTACAAGTTCTAAATGTCCTCCTCCTCCTTGTATTTTATTCCTAGTATGTTCAGAATCTCAACACTGTCAAAAATTTTCCAGTTCTACAAATGTTATACATGAAGTGACAAAAATCACAAAATACCTCTTAATATCATGTCAGATCCCCTTTTACCCAGCATAGTGCAGCATCTCAACTTGGCATGAACTCAACAAGTCGTTTGTAGTCCCCTTTAGCAATATTGAGCCATGCTGCCTCTTAGCCATACATAATTGTGAAAGCATTGCCAGTGCAGGATTTTGTGCATGAATTGACCTCTCAATTATGTCCCATAAATGTTCAATGGGATTCATGTTGGGTGATCTGGGTGGCCAAATCATTTGCTCCAACTGTCCAGATGTTTCTTCAAACCAATCATGAACAATTGTGGCCTGGTGACAGGGCGCACTGGCATCCATAAAAATTCCATTGTTGTTTGGAACATGAAACCCAGGAATGGCTGCAAATGGTCTCCAAGTAGCTGAACATAACCGTTTCAGCTGGGTCAGTGGACCCAGTCCATTTCATGTAAACACAGCCCACGCCATTATGGAGCCACCACCAGCTTGCACACTGTCTTGTTGATAACTTGGATCCTTGGCTTCATGGGATGCGCGCCACACACTAAACCTACACCACCAACTTTTACTAACTGAAATCAGGTCTCATCTGACAAGGCCACGCATTTCCAGTCATCTAGGATCCAACTGAAATGGTCACAAGCCCAGAGAGGCAATGGAGGCAATAGAGTGCTGTTAGCAAAGGCATTCCCATTAGTTGTCTGCTGCCATAGTCCAATAATACCTAAATTTCACTGTTCTGTCCTAACAGATAGGTTTGCAGTATGTCCCGTATTGATTTCAGCTGTTATTTCTTGCAGTGTTTGTTGTATGTTAGGATTGACAGCTGTATGCAAACTCTCAGTTATTAAGTAAAGGCTGTGAGCCACTTCATTGTCTGTGGTGAAAGGGAATGCCTGAAATTTTGTATTCTTGGCACTCTCTTTACACGGTGTATATTGGAGTACTGAATTCCCTAACAACTTCCAAAATGGATTGTCCTATGCATCTATCTCCAACTACCATTCCGTATTTGAAGTCCATTAATTCCAGTCGTGCGGCCATAATCACATCAGTACCTTTTCACCTGAGTCACCTGAGAACAAATAGCACCTCTGCCAATGCACTGCCCTTTTATAACTAGGGTACATGATACTACCGCCATCTGTGTATGTGCATATCGTTATCCCGTGACTTGCCAACTCCGTGTAAGCATATGTTTGTAATGAACTGAAGAACCTGCAGTTTAGTCCCTTTCACCCCAAATCAACCAACCATATGTTTGTCTTTCTTCGAACTACCTTGCACAATAAGTCATAGGGTCAATATTGCTTTGTGTGGTACTACATTTCTCGAGAACCCAGAGTGATCTTCCCAGAAGTCAGCTTCTACCAGTTTTTACATTCTTCCGTAAATAATTCATGTCAGCATTTTGCAGCCATTACTTATGAAACCGCTGATTCGGTAATATTCATACCTTTCATCACATGACCTCTTTAGAATTAGAATTATTACATTCTTCTTTAAGTCTGTGGGTATTTCACGTCTCTCATATCTTGCATACCAGGAGGAATAGTTTTGTTGTGGATGGCTCTCCCAAGGGGTTTAGTAACTCTGAAGGAATGTCACCAACTCAAATTCTTCTCACAGTTACAGTCATAATCAAGCAAACAAGAGCTGCACTGCTATGGTCAGCATACTAAACACCCAATAATGATAAGGATCTGGCTAGATTTGAAGACAATTACAGCTTGGAAGAGAAAGCTAAATGACAAATCAGAGACTCTGTTAGTAAATGCAGCAAGAAAAAGCAAGTGTGATTTTCATGAAAACAAAGTTGACTGGTGACTCTTGCACAGCCAGCTGTCAAATCAGTTGTACTGGGAGGGACACACCCTAGCTTCTGACATCCAAGAACGACCAACTGTGGTCAACTGATTTCCTCCATTGTTTTAAGAGTTTTCTAGCTTTTCAGTTGTGAAACATTCAGCTATGTTCTGTACCCATTTGGCTTTGACAGTGCTACAGGGACGAATGAGAGCAGTGGCAGTTTGTCAACAGGTGAACATCAGGTATGTCAAATATCTCAGTATTGAAACTCTGGAGATCAAACTTAAATGTAGTGGTTCAAGAAAATGTCACAAGTGCAAAGGTTAAAATTAAATGACTTTGTCAATGTGATCATTCTAAAATAAGTTGTATTTATTTTGCAAGACACACTAAATGAAACATATGCCAATTAGCTGCACTCAATGTAGGTTCCTTTCTACTTGAAATTAAAGCCCTTATAAGACAGTCAATGTGTGAACCAGGCAACTTCCACTGTCATACTGCAGCAAAAGATCTTGCTGAGAACTCGAGGAAATTCTGCTCCTATGTAAAATCAGTAAGTGAATCAAAGGATTCCATCAAATCACTCATCAAGCAGTCTGGGGTGGCAGTAGAAGACAGCAAGAGGAAAGCTTAAGTTTTAAATTCCACATTTTTAAGAAATCACTAACACAGGAGGATCATACAGACATATCATTGTTCGACCATCGAACAGACTCTCATATGGCAGCCACGGAAATAAGCATCCTTGGATTTGAGAAGCAACTGAAAGAGTTGAAAACAAAATAAGTTGTCAGGTTCAGATGGAATCCCAATTTGGTTTATAAAGAGTGCTCTTCAGCATTGCCCCTTACTTAGCTTGCATTTATTGTGAATCTCTCTCCCAGAGTAAAGTCCCAAGTGACTGGAAAAAGAACAGGTGTCTCTTCTACATACAATGGGTAAAAAAACAGACCCACAAAATCACAGACCAATTTCGTTAATGTCAGTTTTCTGCAGAGTTCTTGAGTATATTCTAAGTTCAAATATATTAAAGTTCTTTGAGAAAGAAAATCTTCTGTCCAAAAATCAGCATGGATTTAAAAACATCTTTCTCTATTCTCACATGACATCCTGCGAACCATGGATGAGGGACAACAGGTGGATTCCATATTCCGAGATTTCCTGAATGTAGTTTGACACCTTGCCCCATTGCAGACTGTTGACGAATGTCACAGCATATGGAATGGGTTTCCAGATACATGAGTGGCTCTAAGACTTTTAGAGACAGAACCCAGTAATTTGTCCTCAGAGACAAGGGTGTCATCAGGAGTGCCCCTGGGAAGTGTGATAGGACCACTTGTTCTATATATTATCGTTTGCTAGTTCTCACAGGAAGACATCAAACCAACCAGTTACACATGTCATCCTGGAATAGCATACAACTTCTGTAGATTTCATTTGTTTCCTAATATCTTCTGGACACTATCTTCACCTATAAATTTACCTTATAGAGCTGATCCTGCTTTTCAATCCCAGCTAAAACTCTACTTTACTGTACTTGTCCCCAAAGATTTCTTGAATTAGCTGGAAAAAGAGCTTACACCTCTCCTCAAACAAAATAAAGCATTCATAATCAGAGTTCCATCATTTCAATCATATATCGTCAAATTGACCATTAACACAATAAACTTTACAATGAGCCGCAGGCTCAATAGATAAAGTCCATTAATTTATGTATTACATGACATTCATTGCTAATGCAGGTCTCTGGTATTTCTTGGTGGTCCACCATAACACCTTCCATCAGCAGCTGCATGAGATAAGACATTCACCGCAGCATGCGACAACTTTCGTTCACCGCTCACGCCCAGGGGCGGGAGATGCAACTTCCATTCACCGCTCATGCCCAGGGGCGGGAGACGCAACTCTTGCGTATATTCTTGGCTCTACATAAATAGAAGCCTAGCAACAATGTTATGCTCCACTCTAATTCAATTTACTTAAAATAATAGTTTTTCTCTCCACACTCATGTCAATATCTTCCATTTCTCGAAAAGCCTAAAAGGGTACCATGGCATTTCCTAACGAAATGTCATGTTACACTGCAATATATATAAACAATCTGACAGGTAAGGTGAGCAGCAATCTGCAACTGGTGGCTAACGATGCTGGTAGTGTATGAGAAAGTGTTTTCATGAAGTGACTGCAGGAGGATACAAGATGATTTGGAATTTCTGTTTGATGTGATGAATAATAGCTTGCTCTAAATGTCAAACTATTTATGTTAATACAGATGAGTAGGAAAAACATTCCAGTAGTTCAAATAGAGTATTAATGGTGTGCTGCTTGACAGAGTCATGTTAATTAAATATCTAGGCATAACATTGCAAACTGATATGAAATGGAAGAAGCTTATGAGGTCAGTAGCAGATAAGGTGAATGGTCCACTTCTGTTAACTGGTAGAATTCTGGGAAAGTGTAGCTCATTTATAAAGGAAATTGCATACAGAACACTAGTATTATCCACCCTTGAGTACGTTGAGTGTTTGGGATCACCACCAGCTTGGATTCAGAGGCACGCTGTTACATTTATTACCTGTAGGTTTGATCAACATGCGAGTATTACGCAGATGCTTTGTGAACTTAAATGGGAATCTCTGTATGGAAGAAGACATTCTTTTTGCGAAATACTATTGAGAAAATTTAGAGAACTGTTCTTTGTGAGAATGACTAGAAAAGGTATAGGGTATCCTCCACCATCCACTATCTGGTGGCTTGCAGAGTATGTATGTACATGCATCTAGAATCATTCAACTCTAATTTAGTCCCTGGGCTTCAACAATAGCTATTTCTTCTATTCACATTTTGAACAGGGAAATGACTTGCCATATACAGATCGGTGTGCAAATGATGAATCAAATGTGAGTACCAGATATACCTATTTAATTGGATAGATAAAAAAATCTACTCACCAAGCGGCGGCAGAACACACATACAAAAGACGGTTGTGATTGGCAAGCTTTCTGAGCCAGTGGCTCCTTCTTCAGGCAGAAGGATTGAAGGGGAAGGCAGAAGGGTGAAGGGTGAAGGGAAAGGACTGGAGAGGTCTAGGAAAAGGGGTAGATTTTGGGAAAGTCCCCCAGAACCGCAGGTCAGGGGAGACTTTCTGTACGGGATGAGAAGGAAAGACTGATTGTTGGGGACTGTATCTGACAAGATTTGAAAACCTGAGAGCTTAAAGATGGAAGACAGGGTAATAAGCAAGACAGAGATTGCTACTAAAACAATGTGCACGAGTTAATAACAGGGAGAAGCTAAGTGCCTTGTACGTAACAGAGGCGGGAGGGGGCAGTGAAAAATAGACAGGAAAGACAATGAAAGATGTAGAAAACTAAAATGGAGTGAAGCAAAGAGTATTTACAATGAAGAAAAGCTGAAATGGGAGAAATTAACGTAAATTAATGCCAGGTGGGTGGTGAGAACCAAGGACATCTTGTAGTGCTAGTTCGCACCTGCAGAGTTCTTGTTGTAGTGGTAGTTCCCCTTGCGGGGCTCTGAGAAACTGTTGTCTGGGGGAAGAATCCAGATGGTGCATGTGGTGAAACAATTGCTGAGGTGACGAATGCCATGATGTGGAACATGCTCTGCCACAGGATATTGCGGGCTGCCCGTATATGCCCTCTGCCTATGACCATTCATCCTAATTGATAATTTGCTGGTAGTCATGCCGATGAAGTCTGAACAGTGTTTACATAATACCTGGTATATGACAAGAGTCGTTTCGCAGGTGCCTCTCCCTTTGATAGTATATGTTTTGCCAGTTACAGGGCTATTATAGATGGTGGTAGGAGGGTGCGTAGGGTAAATCTTGCAGCAGGGATGGTCACAGGGGTAGGAGCCATAAGGTAGGGAGATGGGTGCAGAAGGTGATAGGGTCTGACAAGAATATTGCAGAGATTGGGAGGCAACAGAAAGCTATTGTAGGTGTGGTGGGCAAAATTTCAGACAGAATGGATCTCATTTCAGGGCACGATTTTAGGAAGTCATGGCTCTGTCGAAGTAGCTGATTAGCATGTTGCAAACCAGGATAATACTGAGTCACCAATGGTATGCTCCAAATCTGTTTTGTGGAGAGATCAGCAGTACCAGGATTGGATGTGATGGCCCAGGAAATCTGCTTTTTAACTAGGCTGGTGGGGTAATTATGTGCATTGAGGGCTGAGGTGAGAATAGTGGTGAATTGCTGTGAAGAGTCTGCACCTGAACAAGTAGGTTTGCCTCAGATGCCAAGGCTGTATGGGAAGGAACGTTTGACATGGAAAGGATGGCAACTGTCAACGTGTAAGTACTGTTGTTTATTGGTAGGTTTAATGTGGTCGGAAGAGTGTAGCTGGCCTTCGGTGAGGAAGAAATCAACATCAAGAAAGTGGCAGGGGATTCAGAATAAGACCATGTAAAATATAAGTGGGAGAAGGTATTTAGAGATTCCAGAAATTTTAGTAGGTCAGTCTCACCATGAGTCCAGATGGTAAAGAAGTCGTCAATGTATCTAAACCCAACCGGGGGCTGAAGACTTATGGATCCCATAAAAGCCCTTTCCAAGTGACCCATGAAAAGGTTGGCATAGGAAGGAGCCATCCTGGTTCCCATAGCCGTACCCCTGATCTGTTTGTATGTCTGCCCCTCAAAGGAGCAGTATTTATTGGTAAGTACAAGGTCCGGCAGAAAAACCTCCCCTTTAAGGAAAGCTAATAAAAACAAAACCAAATAAGGTAGAACAATTTTATTTATACTAAATAAAAGTACATATTATGCCATTTTAGAAAATACTCTTATGGTCTTACTTTTTAAATAAAACATCCCTTAAATGGCTTCCTGCACTGTCGACACACTGTTTGAGTCTTTCCCTGAAGTTATTCATTACTCTTTGAGTCATTTCAGGTGGAATAGCTTCAACCTCTTGTGTAATTGCTTCTTTCAGGGCTCGTAAAGATTGTGGACGTTGTTCATAAACTTTTGCTTTTAAATAGCCCCAAAGAAAGAAATCACAGGGCGTTAAGTCCGGCGATCGTGGGGGCCAGCCAATGTCTCCACGCAACGAGATCACATGTCCAGGAAACATTTCCTTCACCAATGCCAGTGACTGCCGCGCTGTGTGGGCAGTAGCACCATCTTGCTGGAACCACACGTTCTCTATTTCACCAAAAAGCTCCCTTAGTTGCGGTTGGAGAAAGTCGCGGAGCATGGCACAATAGCGTTCACTGTTGACGGTTAAATTCCTGTCATTTTCTTCGAAAAAGTAAGGACCGATCACTCCGGAATTGTAAACAGCACACCATACTGTTACTTTAGGGCTATGAAGTGGTCATTGATGAAGTTCTTGGGGATTGTGTTCACACCAGTACCTGCAATTTTGGCTGTTCACTGTTCCGGCAAGGTGAAAGTGTGCTTCATCAGAAAAAATCACAATATCATTGGGACGAATGTTCCGAAGAAGGTCTTGGCACAAACTTACACGGACACCACAGTCTCGTTCACTCAGTTCCTGCGTAGTTACAATTTTGTAAGGATGCATTTTAAGATCTCGATGCAAGATTCTTCTCACACTTCGATCAGATATCTGTAATGCTGCCGCATGCTTTTTAGCGGATCGTCGAGGAGATTGTTGAACTGAAGCTCTAACTGCATCAACATTTCCGGGGCCTGTTGCAGTCCGTGGTCGTCCAGGTGGTTTCCTTTTTAATGCGGAACCTGTCTCACAAAAGTTAGCAACCCAAGAATAAATTATTTTCTTATCGGGAACAGGGTCCCGTCGTCCGAGCGCAAAGCGAACGCGAAAAGCACGTTGAGTATTAATAGGCGATTCACCATTTTGAATAAAATCTTCCACTACGAAGGCACGATGTTCACCAGACCACGCCATGGCGTACACTGAAAACGGCACGTAGGCAGCTACTTAACGGCGCGCCCCCCACCACTCTGCTCCTTCTACTGTCCGCTGCACGTTAATTTGTAATCGGGGAGTTTTTTATGCCGGACCCTGTATAAAGTTGATTGAGGTGAGTAGAAAAGATGTCATACGTCTTGGAATCAGGTGGCAGGTGACTGGGGAAATGTTCAGCAGCAGACAGACCAAGTATGTGGGGGATGTTGGAACAGAGGGCAATGGCATCAATGGTGACAAGCAAGGTGTGTGGAGGGAGTGGGACAAGGTCAAATTTCAGGCCATCTAGGAAATGGTTGGTATTTTTAATGTAGGAGGGGAGTTTTTGTACTATGGGCTGCAGATGATGTTAAACTAAGGCAGATATACAGGGTGTGTCAAAAAAATGTACACACACTTTGAACTGTCATAGACAATTTATTTCCCGTTCTATTATGGCAGACGTACGTTTGAGCTTTGAAGCATGGAAGCAGATAATTAAGTGGTACTGGAAGTTTGGGAATGTAGCTGCGGTTTGAAGACAGAGGAGAAGTGAGTATGGTACAGAACCACCTTCAAGGTTAACAATTACACGTTTATGAGACAAATTCAAAATTCATGGAACTCTGTGTGATGTGCATAAAGGTCGATCAGTGCGTACAGGTCATACAGCTACAAGTGACGATTCCACAACTGCAGTCTTGGAACTGTTTCAGCATTCGCCTCAAAAATCTTCAAGGCAAGTGGCACGTGAGAGTAATGTAAGTGCTAGTAGTGTGCTACACATTCTGAAGAAAGGCAAGTTTTGTGTGTACATTCCAAGGCTGGTGCAACAGCTGAGTGACGACAATCCAGATCGAAGGTTAGAATTTTGTGAATGGGTTCAGGAGATGGTGAGACGTGAACCGGGATTTATGGGTATCATAATTTGGTCAGATGAAGCCCAATTCAAACTCAATGGAACTGTCAATAGGCACAATTGTGTGTACTGGGCTAAAGATAATCCTCACATTACAGTTGAAAAGGCTGTGAATTTGCCTGGTGTAAATGTGTGGTGTGGTTTGTCTGCAAGGGGACAAGGGGACTTATTGGGCTTTTCCGCTTTGAACGTACTGTTACTGTTACTGCTTGCTGATTCTATATTCCCTGCCATTCATGCATTATACGGTAATGATGAGTTTTATTTCCAACACAATGGCACCCCACCGCACTATCATAGGGATGTACGAGCATACCTGGATCACAATGTGCCAGGCAAATGGATAGGACACAGGGGACCAATGGAGTTTCCTGCACGTTCTCCAGACCTCACGCTGCTGGATTTCTTCTTATGGGGCACAGTAAAAGATGAGGTGTACAAACATAAACCACGTAACCTGGACACACTTTGGAATGAGATTCAGGCGGTGTGCGCAGAAATCTCATTGGACACTTTGGTACAATGTACGGAATCAATGGTGACTCATATTCAGAAATGTATTGATGCAGAAGGCCACCAGTTTGAACATTAATCACATTTGCAAAGTAGATTTATTTTTCCAATTGGACTTTTAAGCTTTCCATTTCCAGAAATTTAACATTGTAGAACAGGAAATAAATTTTCTATGACGCTTCAAAGTGTGTATACATTTTTTTGACACACCCTGTAGATTAAGGAAACGCATACCTACGTTTCTAGCATTTGTAAACTAAAAGAAAGCTTTTGACAATGTTGACTGGAATACTCTCTTTCAAATTCTGAAGGTGGCAGCGTAAAATACAGGGAGCGAAAGGCTATTTACAATTTGTATAGAAACCAGATGGCAGTTATAAGAGTCGAGGGGCATGAAAGGGAAGCAGTGGTTGGGAAGGGAGTGAGACAGGGTTGTAGCCTCTCCCTGATGTTATTCAATCTGTATATTGAGCAAAAAAAAAGCTTTCAAAGTAGACATTCCGTTTGAAAAGCTACAAATCACACAAGAACCAGAATTCTGGCCAGAAAACATAAAAGTACGTCGATTTCATTTCCCAAGACGATCAATGGAAGAGGGAGCAGAGCTCAACTAAACTAAGAAGAAAACCAGAAGAGCAAGAAATAAAAGCAGTCTTGTGGAATACAGATGGAGTAAAAAGTGCTCTTAACCTAGCACCAATAGACATTCTGCAAAACTCGGATCTTGCAATTCTAACAGAAACCTTCCTGATAGACAGCTGGCAACATAAAGATTTCTATAATTATCACCTAATGGCAAAGAAGGGAGAAAGAGGACGACCCATGGGAGGAATATCTATCCTACTGAAACCCTGGATGACGCCCACCAAAAAAATCATAAAACAAGAAAATAGTATGCTAGTAGAAGCAGCAAACATAAATATAATTGCAGCCTATTTTAAACTGCTCACAAATGCTGCAGAAACAATTGACAAAATAGTCACACTCATCAAACAATGCGACAGCAAACCCACCATTATTGCAGGCGATCTCAACTTCAGTATACACACAGAAAACTATAAAACAAAACTAGTCATTGAAACCCTAGAAGAAGATGGTTTCACCCTACTTAACGATAGACAGATACCTACATACATATGCCACAATGGGAAAAGCACCATTGATATCGCATTAACAAGGGGAGAAATAGAAGGAAGTATTCAACCAATATGGCATGACTCCATTACTCCTATACGAAAGCATATTCAAATGAAGATAAAAATAAATATCATCACGTCACTGCCAGCAAGAAAGACCCAACAAATCACACAAAGAAAAACTGATATAGAAAAATTAACAAACCAGCAACAACAATTGACACAAATAGAAACTTTCATAGAGGAAGGAGACCTTGAAAAAGCAACAGACCAAATAGAAGACCTCCTAAAAAATTCAGTGACACAAACAATCCCCAAAACAAGCATGGTAAAAAGATGGTTCGATGCTGAATGCTACTGCAAAAGGAACACTGTTCTAAGAACGCTCCACAAACTAAGATACCAGCATGATGAGGAAACATACAAACTGGATGCAGAAGAGAGGAGAACCTACAAAAAAACTAATAGACGAGAAAAAAAATAATACATAGAAAGAGAGGCAAAATGAGAAGCGGATGAAGCAGAGAAAGACCCATACGTAGCAGCAAGACCACGAAAAATGGCTCATACACCAAATATAGACCTGAAGGAATGGGAAGACCACTTCAGTAAGATACTGAACAAACGAGGAATCAAAACACCCCCAAAGAAAGAGAAACAACATCAAACTAAGGAAAAAGTCAATATATGGGAACCTCTAAATGAAGAAGACGTGGAAGAAGTAATAAAAGCACTGAAGAACAAGAAAGCAGCAGGACCTGATAATATATATAATGAACATATAAAAGATGCAAAAGAGGCCCTCCAACACATATGGACCAAACTATTTAACAAATGCCTGGAACTTGGAAGAATTCCGACACAATGGAGACACTCGACAATAAAAGTTCTCTACAAAGGTAGAGGAGACCCAAACAAGTACAGAGGCATAGCCCTGGAAAATACTCAATTCAAGATGTTTTCAAAGATAATAACACAAAAAATCCAAGCCTCTCTGGACAATCATCTCCCAGAATGACAAATGGGTTTCAGATCTGGAAGATCAACACTTACGGCAGTCCGGCTTCTTCTAAACAACATCGACGAAGCACTACAAAAGAAACAAATGTTCTATACAGTATTCATAGACTTTACCAAAGCCTTTGACCTATTGGAAAGAGATCTCATAGTCCGAAAACTGGAAAACACAATGGGAGAAGATAGTGTATGGGCAAGAATAATCAAGTCACCTCGTATACAACTTAATCACAATATCAGACAACCTCTCTTTTTTTAACCCCATTCTGCAATCGAATGGAATCTTACAGGGTGACCCAATGAGCCCTTTGCTGTACATTCTTGCCACTGAAGAAGTACTCCGAATTGGAGAAAATGAAGAAGATGTGTATCTATATGCATACGCTGACGACATAGCCATAGGTTCAACAGATATACAGAAGCTGCAGAGAATCATTGAAAAAATAGACAGATGGTGCAGTGAACACAAACTACACAAACATAACAAAGACAGAGCACTTGCCCGTGAAAGGCAAAGGTCCCGAGTTCGAGTCTCGGTCGGGCACACAGTTTTAATCTGCCAGGAAGTTTCATATCAGCGCACACTCCGCTGCAGAGTGAAAAATCTCATTCTGGAGCCATGAAATTATTCAACACAAAAATGTTGCCAATCCTAGCCTATGGGATGGAAGTCATATGGGACTACCTGACAGAAAAAAATCTAGAAACACTAGAAAAGGTAAAATTGACCTATCTAAAAAGAGCATTAGGTCTCTCAAAGACAACAAGATCTCGACTAGTGTACCTGCTAGCGAGAGAGACATTCCTAATTGAAGTCATCAGACTTCGATATATGATGCCACATAACAGGGCTTCCAGAAAGCAACTGAAGATCATGGAGGACAAACAAGAAAAAATATGGCCAGAGTTCTATCGCACCGAAGCAATGACAAACCGCTCATGGACAGCACCAAACTTCGAACAGCGACATGTCGTAACTAGACTTTCTATTCACGGCTTTCATCATCTAATCTGCAAAAACAAAACTTATCATGACCCAATCACAACATGTGTATGTGAACTGTGTAACGAAGCCTGTGAAGGGTATCACATAGAACTGTGCAGTAAAAGAGTGAAATCGATAAATGAATATGCAAAAATGTAAAATGTTAAGCAAAGTAACTGTATATGGTTATTTGGCTGCAATTTTACTAAATAAATATATTGAGCAAGCAGTAAAGGAAACAAAAGAAAAATTTGGAGTAGGAATTAAAATCGATGGAGAAGAAATAAAAACTTTGAGGTTCGCCAATGACATTGTAATTCTGTCAGAGACAGCAAAGGACCTGGAAGAGCAGCTGAATGGAATGGACAGTGTCTTGAAAGGAGGATATAAGATGAACATCAACAAAAGCAAAACGAGGATAATGGAATGTAGTCAAATTAAATCGGGTGATGCTGAGGGAATTAGATTAGGAAATGAGACGCTTAAAGTAGTAAAGGAGTTTTGCTATTTGGGGAGCAAAATAATTGATGATGGTCGAAGTAGAGAGGATATAAAATGTGGACTGGCAATGGCAAGGAAAGCGTTTCTGAAGAAGAGAAATTTGTTAACATCGAGTATAGATTTAAATGTCAGGAAGTCGGTTCTGAAAGTATTTGTATGAAGAGTAGCGACGTATGGAAGTGAAACATGGACGATACATAGTTTAGACAAGAAGAGAATAGGAGCTTTAGAAATGTGGTACTACAGAAGAATGCTGAAGATTAGATGGGTAGATCACATAACTAATGAGGAGGTATTGAATAGAATTGCATAGAAGAGAAATTTGTGGCACAACTTGACCAGAAGAAGGGATCAGTTGGTACGGCATATTCTGAGGCATCAAGGGATCACCAATTTAGTATTGGAGGGCAGTGTGGAGGATAAAAATTGTAGAGGGAGACCAAGAGATGAATACACTAAACAGATTCAGAAGGATGTAGGTTGCAGTAGGTACTGGGAGATGATGAAGCTTGCACAGGATAGAGTAACATGGAGAGCTGCATCAAACCAGTCTCTGGACTGAAGACAATAATAACAACAACAACAACAAAAGTTAAGTGTCCAGTCCCTAGCAAATGAGACAGGAACAGAAAATCAAAAGCTGATATGATTAACTCCATTTTCGAATGTTCCTTTACAAAGCAAACACCCAGGAGAATTGGCCCAATTTAACCCTCGTACCATTGAAAAGATTAATGAAACAATTATTAGTGCCAGTGGTGTTGAAAAATAGCCAAAATCGTTTAAACTGAGCAAACATCTAGGCCCCAATAGAACAATATGAGATTCTATACTGAATTTGTGGAGTTACCCCCTCTTCTCACTATAATTTATCTTAGATCCCTCTAACAAAAAACCACGCCCAATTCTTGGAAAAGGGCACAGGTCACACCTGTCTACAAGAAGGGTAGTGGAAGTGATCCACAAAACTACCGTCCAACATCCCTGACATCGATTTGTTGCAGAATCTTACAACATATTCTGGGCTCAAACATAATGAAGAATCGAACAGAATGACCTTCTCAATGTCAACCAGCACGGATTTCAAAAACATTCATCATGTGAAACCCAACTCGCATTTTCTTCACATGACATTCTGAAAGCTTTGGATGAAGGCAACCAGGTAGATGCAGTATTTCTTGATTTCCGAAAAGCATTTGACTCAGTATTGCACGTAAGCTTATTGTCAAAAGCACGATAACATGGGGCATCAAGTGAAATTTGTGACTGGATTGAGGATGTTTTGGAAGGGAGGACACAGTATGTTAACTTGAATGGAGAGTCATCGTCAGATGTAGAATTAACTTCGGGTGTACCTCAGAGAAGTGTGTTGGAACCCTTGTCATTCATGTTGCATATTTATGACCTTGCAGACAGTATTAATAGTAACTCAGACTTTTTGCAGATGCTGCAATTATTTGTAATGAAATACTACCTGAAAGAAGCTGCATAAATATCCAGTCAGATCTTGGTAAGATTTCAAAGTGGTGCAGAGATTGGCAACTTGCTTTAAATTTTGCACTTCACAAAACGAAAAAATTTAGTATCCGACGACTGCAATATCAGTGAGTCACTATTGGAATAGGCTCATACAAATACCTCGGTGTAAGACTGTAGGAATATGAAATGGAATGATCACATAGGTGCAGTCATAGGTAAAGCAGGTGGTAGACTTCGGTTTACTGGTAGAATACTGGGGAAGTTCAATCAATCTACAGAGGAGATTGCTTACAAAATCACTCATGTGACCAGTTCTAAAATATAGCTCAAGTGTGTGGGACCCTTAAAAAGTAGGAATAACAGGGGATATTGAATGTACACAGAGAAGGGCAGCATGAGTGGTCACAAGTTTGTTTAATCCATGGGAGAGTGTCACAGAGATACTGAAGGAACTGAACTGGAAGACTCTTGAAGATAGACATAAACTACATCAAGAAAGTCTATTAACAAAGTTTCAAGAACCACTTTTAAACGATTACTCTAGAAAAACACTACAACCCACTACATATTGCTCGCATAGGGATCATGAGGATAAGATTAGAATAATTACTGCATGCACAGAGGCATTGAAACAGTCATTCTTCCATGTGCCTTATGTGAATGGAACAGGAAGAAAGCCTAATAACTGGTAAAATGGGACACACCCTTTGCTATGCACCTAATGGTGGCTTGCAGAGTATAGACGTAGATCTATAGCATATGCCAAGATCTAGATTAGATTGAAATGTGATACAACGAAAAACCAGCCAAAGTTTTAAATTTCACTTTTTTTAATTCCATTACTTCATAATATGTATACATTTTTGACATGGTTTTTGCACTTTCAGAAATACCATTTTCACTATTTGTTAGGATGATTTGAAAATGGGTGCTGGTCCAAAACTAGTCATCAAGTGAATAAAAAAAATTGCAACTTTTGCTGGTTTTTCAATGTATTGGTTAACAGAAGTTGGTGATCAACAATTATTCCAGCATGTTGGAAGTTTGTGGAATGTGATAGTTTGGTTGTGAGTTGGCAAGCCGAAGAATTTGATGTACTACTCTGTAATGCAGCCAAAGGTCTAGTTTAACAAGTAATTCGAATTATTCCACATCCCTCAAATCTTTTCTTCATGACTGGATTATAGAACACACTATGTGGTGGTTCGAGAAAAAGAAGGAAAAAAAACTAATCTTGTCATTCTGTAAAGTGTAGAAAGGTGAGAAGTATTAGCATAATTGAAGATGTGAGGGTGGGTCATGACTCATTTAAAACAATATCAACCACGAAAAGAAAGGCTCTAGGGTTGAATGTCAGTTCAGCATACAGGTTTAATCTGCCACTAAGTTTCAGAGATAGAATACTCCCAGCATTCTCAGATTTCTACAAATGACTGGATAGTTCAAGGCACGAATAAAAAACAAACAGCTAATAATGAAAATTATGGCATTCCAGAAGTAAATTCATGGTATGATGAAAAAATGAGCCTAGATGTGACAAGACAATATAAATTATCAATGAAAGTTGGAGGGAAAGTAATAGAAAAGTAACTTCTTAAACCTTTTACAGAAAGTCTGCAGGGGAAAATTTTACCTGTTTTACTTTAGAAGAAACAAATGAACAGGAGCAGCTATTAACCTATCAGCCTCCCAAACATAATGCACACAATATTCACTAATATTAAAAAGGGCCCACACAACAGTTTGTAGCGGGAGAGAGGGTGGGTCCATAAAAAGTTTCAGTTCCAACCACGTTAAAAAAAATACCTTGGTAATACCAACTTGTTAATCATATTCTTGAAGGAAAAACACCTGACTACACTATATTTTTTCCTCTCCCTGAGACCTACAGTTGTGTGGGGAGGGGGGGGGGGGAGGCTCTTGCCCCCTGGGTATCGGCACGCTATTACTAATAATATCCCTTCCAACCATTTTACAATGGTTTTACACAGATATTAGACAGCCAGAAAGACTTCTTTGGTTTATAAAGTTTCCAACATTAAAAGATACTATTTCTGATACACTGGATTGTGAAATTCAAATTTCTTGACCCAAATTCACTCACAGTACTGCTAGTTGTGTGTTAAACAAATTAAAACAACAGGGCTGAGAGCTGGGTAGACTGGTATTTTCAGTTAAATAAGTCATTGAGATATGGATGCCTCTGGTCTGCTCTCTCTTGATTTGTACATGCATGATGTCACACATACTATATAATCACTTTGCACGTCAAAGGTAACATCCCATATTGGTAGTACACACCCCGGTCATCTAATCTCTTCTCTTTGAATGAGTCAATAGCATAAACGTAAATTTCAAGTACAATGGTTTTCAATGAAGATTCAAAGAGGCAGAGAATAAAACTAAAAATCAATATTCAGTAAATAGTGCCCTTTCACATAATGATTAGTCAAATTACTACATAGTAGAACTATGTCAACATATACTTACTTTGCTAGGCGAATGACATGATTCAAGAACAGCTCTGACTTTGTTGGAACGTGCTGCATCATACTGGTGCTGCAGCTGTTACATTCTCCAAGATAGTAGACTTCATCACAACCAATATGAAGATACTCTGCATCAGGGTGCAGCGCTAAGATTTCATCAATCATCGATGTCAGCAAGGGAAATGTATCATTGTGACAAGAACAGATTACCTAAAATTACACACGACTTTTTTTAGCTTAGGTTTAAAATACATGTACAAATAACCCACGAGTTATTATGATGTACCTGTGGATATCTCTGAACTTCCCGTAAATATGAAAATTTCTCAAGTTTTAGGATGAATTCCATATGTCCAAAAGTTTGAATTAATGGTATTACTTTCAATTCGTTTTCTTTTGCTATCTCTAATATCTTCTGCACATCTGATTTTGTATATGCATTGTATGCTGCAACGTCTTTCAACAGATGCCCACTGTATGGAAACATGTCTTCATACTCTATCAGAAGACCAGTCGCTCCCAAATCACGTAAGATTTTAAATAATTCACTAAAATAGGTAACTTTTGGCGGTGCACCTTTTAAATCTAAATGAATATAACGGTATCCAGGGAAAAGCTTTTTGTTTGACTTACGTACATTTCTTGAATCACTTTTCTCAGAGAGATAATCATCAGCTCCTGGAGCCATCATTCTCCTTCCAATCTTATCTTCATCAATCATATTTTTGTGAATACCATTAAAATGATACAAGTCGTTAGCCCTGCGTCTAACGTCCTCTACCTTCTGTACCAAAGCCGAAGCATCATTTTGCTGTATGGGTTCATTTATATAATGTAAGCTGTATCCTTCGTCATCTTTCAGTCTCTGAGAATCATGCAGAGTGTCCGCCAATGATATTTTATACAAAATCAGTAAGGTAACTAACATAAGCAACGTTGCGACCATAAGTTGAGTCTTACCCTTTAGTCTAAGCATTTCCACGGTCAACTACCTCAACCTCCCACTCGCCTGTACGAACACTCGCCCTCTCATTTAGTAATTCGGTGACTTAACATAGCAAAAAAAACATTTACACACGGATAATAACACTCCCAAAAGAATTATGACATGTTTTCTTTAGGATCTACTGCCAAACAACCACTTAGCTTACAACTGTTATCAGCAGACGAAAATGGCGCATTTCATCTGTCAACTGTTCTGTGAATTTCGGTCCACCTTTCAGTGAGTGAAACATAAAATGTTCACTCACCTTAAAGATTCAGAAAAATTGTGTAAAGAATGAATTTGCTAATAAATTTTAATAAACTCTTCGGCCGTTCTACAACTATATGCAAACTGCTTCATCAAGTTCATGCAGGTTCTACGCTATGGTTGATGTGGTAACCCTGTATATTATCACATTGGATATAAGTAACAGCTGTTTACGTCAACAATAACGTTTACTGTAGCTCGTGTGGCAACGATAGTATCTAGCGGGCTGAACGAAGAGCGCGGATGACAGACTGCTAGTTTGGACCTATGAAATAAGACGAAATGGATGTGATACTTGGAGGAATAGAAGGGTAAGTGATGAAACTTCCACATCCACACTTTCCGTTTCAATACTGCCGCAAAAAAAAAATAGAATTTGCTGCACCCCATGTGCTTCACTTTACTCTTTCTGGTAAATTTTAGACCGCTGTACATTGCATTTGTATTATATGCACCGTGTCTTAAGTTTCCTGTACCTTTTATGTAGTCAATCACAGCAGCCGTCATTCAATATGTTCGTGGTTACATGCGAAGAAGGATTTGAAACCACGGCATCTGTTCAGAAAGGCGTTCGCAAATCAGTCGTTAAATGATAAATTTGGTTGTTGACTCTACTGCTCAGTGTTTGAATAGTATCCTCCTACAGTTGTGCATATTTTTCCATATTGTTATGTAGCCTACTTAAGGATATATGTAACACTGGGAGATATAAGTTGACGACATTATGATGCGAACTTTTCTAGCAGTTATTATGTATGCAGTTTGCTTGTGTGTGCAACTTACTCGTAATATTTATTCTGTCTAAGTCAAGCAGAAATACTTGGGTGTTTTGGCTGGCTATGGCAAAAGAATGTAATTACTCTACACTAGCCTGTCGCAGTGTAATGTTCCACGATTAAGAGGCGTGGGGAATAAAGTTATTTGATACGCGAGAACTTTCGTAATCGATCTTGTCGTTACAGTCCTTTCCTGGCTGATTTTTTGTGTTAGATATTGCCTTCTTAGCCATATGAGAAGTAGTAAGTAATAATGGACGCCATTCATCATAGTCTTGCAGCATTTCGATAGTGCTAATATTAATTAAACACTGCATACTTACTATTTATCATTCTGAAATTGCCAAAAATCGAACCATATGAATTTAAAACCACTGTCAAACAGCGCTCACGACTTCGTCGCTTATGAAACTTGGAGGCAGACAACTTCAACTGCAGAGCATTTTGCCCGTGGACTGATGGTAGGTAGATAGTTCACAGAAAGCAGTATTACACGTAAAACGATATAAAGAACCCCATTAAATGTGCAACATTTCGCACAACCATCGACTCCAGGAGACTTAGCAGATGTAAACAATTGTGGATATCGTATGCGAACGAAGTAATGTTCGCTAAACCCCAGCTTTTCTAAATACCGATTTCCTCTGATGAAAAAATGCAATTTATCAGCCCGCCTTAGCTGCTTCTTACGATAGCCCTTAAATATAACGACTGATTGAGCTGTTGCAGGCGCACTGCTGTTGTCTCCTGACAACTTGTGATCTATGAATGAATTTAAAAGATTTAATCATACAATCGTTTAGTTTTTAAAATCTGGACAGATGAGCTGTCTCGAAAATGCATTGAACATAATGATTTTGTTCATAACTGTTGCTCAGCAGCTGCGGTGTGTGTTCCTTTCACAAAATAAAATCCAATCGTCAGCTGCGCATATAATTTTACATCCAACTTCAGCAGATTAATCTGTCATTTTAATAGGATGAGCATTATCTTGTGTATAACCAGAAGTCCGTTACGTTTATTGTAGGTCCTAGACGCGTCAGTTTTGTAGCACTTTATTTTCATGCTGACTTCATGTGATAATATGGTATTAAATGTTTTCAGATTATTCTTTAATGGCAGTTCTAATAATGACCCTAGCCAAATAACGAGTGAACGCACTATGCCAGTAAGAACCACCTTAAGGACTGTGCTTTTTTTCTGTATTACTTTCTCTTATTCGGCAATATTTGTTTCTATCATTCAGAGGAAAGCAACGAAAACAAACATGTGTAACAAGACAGGAATTGTCGCGACTGAGAAGAAACACTTACAGGTCAATGGCATTACTGAATGTCCATTCTGTTCGCAACTTATTGCATAAATTCGATGCGCTTAAAGCGCTGCGAAGTCGTAGTACCTTAATCTTTACCATTTTGTTGATAATGAAGATACTTTGTTGATTTTGGAAGAGGACAAGGAGCAGGTAAGAATCGGATCAATACTATAATAATAATAATAATAATAATAATATGAGGACCGATGTGTCTTAAAAAAAGTTTGTTGCGATCTACATACACGTACATCCTCTGTAAGCTACCAAAAGTTGCTTGGCGGAGGGTACTATGTATCACTGCTAATCATTCCCGTCCTTGTTTCACCTGCTATTGCTGCGAGAGAAAAACTGCTGTCCGTGTACGTCCATACCAGCTCTGATTTTTTTTTTTATCTTGTACCCGCAGTCATTGCGCGAGATGTATGTCGGTGGCGGTATAATCGTCCTGCAGTCTGTCGTAAATGTCAGTTTTCTGAACTTTCTCAATAGTGTTTCGCGAATAGAAAGTCCTCATTATTCCACGGACTCCCTTTTATTTTGACGGAACATTTCCGTAGTACTGACGTGTTGATCGAAGCTACCGGTAACAAATCCAGCAGCACGCCTCTGAATTGCCACGGTGTCTTCCTTTAATCCAACCTGGTGGGGATCCCAAACATTCGAGCAGTACTTACTTCAGGAATGTATCGCACGAGTGTTCTATACTCGGTCTTCTTTATACAATATCCGGTCACATTAATGTCACCATCTTGCAGAACCGTTGCTAGACGTTCAGGAAGAGAGTCAGTTAGATTCTGGACGATACCATCAGAGATGTGGACCCATGCCGATTACAGTGCCGTGGCCAGCAGCGCTAGTTGTCTCGGTTGAGGATCCATGGCGCGTAAAGCCCGGTCGAGGAAGTTCCACATATTCTGGGTTGGATTTAAATCCGGGGAGTATGGTGCCCACTATGTATGGAAATAGTCCTATAAAATAATTAAATAGTATTATAACAAAAAGTAGATGAAGATGAATGTTGGGAGTACGATAAAATCACCCTGGCGCTCCTCGAACCACGCACGTATGCTGCGAACTGACACTTTGCATTGTCCTGCTGGAAGATGCCATCGTGCCGAGGAAAAACCAACTGCATGTGGGATTGGACTTGGTCCCCAAGGAAATATGCATACTCGTATTGGTCCATTGTGCCTTCAAGAATGACGAAATTACACAGGGAATGCCACGAAAAAATTGCTCAGACCATAACTTTCCTACATGATTGCAGGGTGTTTGGTTTCATACGCTTCACGCCGTACACGCCAACGGCCATTTGCTCGTTGGAGCATAAAACGTGAGTCATCTGAAAAAGTCACCTGCCGCCACTCTGTGGACGCCCAGTTGCGGTACTATCGTGCAAGTTCCAACCTTCATGGCCAATGACGGCGGTCTGGATGGGTAGATGAACCAGCCTCCTGCTGCAAAGGCCCATACGCAGCAGCCTTCGCCGTACGGTTGTCGAGGAGATCCTGTTGGTAGGCCCGTGGTTCATTTGGGATGTCAGTTGCTCAACAGTTGCACGTCCATCCGCCCGTGCACATCTCCAATAGCTGTCATTCACGCCTGTCATCAATAGCCCTCGGTGCATCACACTTGTCTCGGCGCCGAGTTTGGATAGCACCATTTTGCCATGCACGGTGTACTTTAACCACGGTGGCACGTGAACGGTTTACAAACTTAGCCGTTTCGGAAATGCTTCCACCCTTGGCGCAAAAGCCAATGATTATCCCCTTTTGGACGTCAGATAAATCGCTGCTCTGCAGCATTACAACGACTGCACTGCCCTCCTCCCTCCCCTTCCCCCTCCCTCCCTCATGCTTTATATACCTTCCACTGCTAGTGCTGCCACCTGCCTTCTGTGAGCAGTTATTGCACGTTTACGTCGGACATTGGCGATAGTCACATTAATGTTACTAGACTGTGTAGGTGAGCTATACTTCCCTAGAATTCTCCGAATAAAATGCCTTTGCTGCAACCGACCGTACGCGCCTGCTCCATATCTACATCTACATTTATACTCCGCAAGCCACCGAACGATGTGTGGCGGAGGGCATTTTACGTGCCGCTGTCATTGCCTCCCTTTCCTGTTCCAGTCGCGTATGGTTCGCGGGAAGAACGACTGCCGGAAAGCCTCCGTGCGCGCTCTAATCTCTCAAATTTTATATTCGTGATCTCCTCGGGAGGTATAAATAGGGGGAAGCAATATATTCGATACCTCATCCAGAAACGCGCCCTCTCGAAACCTGGACAGCTAGCTACACAGCGATGCAGAGCGCCTCTCTTGCAGAGTCTGCCACTTGAGTTTGTTAAACATCTCCGTAACGCTATCACGGTTACCAAATAACCCTGTGACGAAACGCGCCGCTCTTCTTTGGATCTTCTCTATCTCCCCTGTCAACCCGACCTGGTACGGATCCCACACTGATAAGCAATACTCAAGTATAGGTCGAACGAGTGTTTTGTGAGCCACCTCCTTTGTTGATGGACTACATTTTCTAAGGACTCTCCCAATGAACCTCAACCGGGCACCCGCCTTACCAACAATTAATTTTATATGATCATTCCACTTCAAATCGTTCCGTACGCTTACTCCCAGATATTTTACAGAAGTAACTGCTACCAGTGTTTGTTCCGCTATCATATAATCATACAATAAAGGGTCCTTCTTTCTATGTATTCGCAATACATTACATTTGTCTATGTTAAGGGTCAGTTGCCACTCCCTGCACCAAGTGCCTATCTGCTGCAGATCTTCCTGCATTTCACTACAATTTTCTAATGCTGCAACTTCTCTGTATACTACAGTATCATCCGCGAAAAGCCGCATGGAACGTCCGACGCGCTCCCATAACACTCCCCTGTGGCACGCTTTGCTACGTTACGCCTAGATATGTAATGGACGTCATTGTGTCAAGCAGCGTACCACTCATACTGTGAGTATTCGATAGCTATATTTTCTACAAAAAGTTGCGACTTGTTTGTTAGAACGAAACTTGCTGTATGTATGAAATGACATAGGACGTGCGAAACCAATTCGCGCCTTTCTCGTATGATATCCTGGAAGCCATGGATCAAGACAATCAGATAAAGGCGGTATTTCCTCATTTCCAAAAAGAATGTGACTCAGTACAACACCAAAAATTACAAACGAAAGTACAGTCACGTCGGACGTCAAACAAAATTTGTGTTGGATTGAAGATATCTCGTTAAAGAGGACACAACATGGTTTCTTGGATGGAGAGACAGCGACAGATGTAGTAGTAGTTTCAGATGTGACCCAGGGAAGTATGTTGGGACGCTTGATGTTTATGTTGTGTGTTAATGGACTGGCAAACAACAGTAACGTCAGATGTCTTGCGGATAATACAGTACCTCAAATTCAGTAATGTCGGAAAAAAGCTGCACAAACGTTCAGTGATATCTTCATAAAATTTCAAAGTTGTGCAAAGACTGGAAACTTGCTTAAAATGAACAGAAATGTAAAGCTGTCCAAGTCACAAAACGGGAAACTGTACATCATATATGTGTACACATTCAATGTGTCACCATTGAAAACAATCTATTAATACAAATACTTGGATATTGTGGGGATATGAAGTGGAATGATCACATAAGATCTGGCTTAGATAAAGTAAGTGGTTGACATTACGTTACATTAGTTGTATTCCATGGGTCCCATCAGAGAGTGGCCTCGTATATGTGGAAATAAGTTGAAGGTGTACCTTTAATTTAATGCATTGTAGTGGAACGCCATTACACTTCTGCATTACAGTGCTAATTGTTACTAAATTATACTAAACATTAAATTTAGGGTTTCCGATAAAGATAGTCTTCAATAGAGTAGGAGTTGCCAACAAACGTTCATTAATTTAGTCTTATACACCACTACATTTTGTACATGACTTAATATTCTCTGGTAGGCTGTTGGATACATAATGTGAACCCATGTATCAGACTCCTTTCTCTAATTTCAATTACTTGGTTAGATGCGTATTTCATAGATCGTTTGAATGATTCTTTCATCAAAATAGTTTGGAATGAGTCAGTTTACAAGGTATGTAAACTTGATTAGTGTTAACATTAATTAACACATCATTATTTTTTTCCTACTCACGCAACTACACTTAAAAACTAGTTTAATTTTTGTTTACGGGTTATCAGTTTTTAAATAGAAACTCGTCCACGTACAATCTGTCAGCAAATGATGAAAGATTTTTGCTGCTGCATACTGAACTGAGCCACTGATGGCTTTGATAATGGGCAATGAAGGTCAATTTTCCCTCTAGAGTTGTAGGTATTGATCTCACTGTTCTCCTAAAAAATTGTAATGGATTATTTATGACGAAATTCATTACTGAATCTATGTATTGTGATGGCGCTGTTAAAATGTATAGCTGCCTGTAGATGTAACTTCCATGGGTGAACACCACATATTATTCTTACTGCTTGCTTTTGTCCAAATAATAGTTCTTTCCGAGTGGTGAGCTATCCCAGAAAATTTTTCTGTAAGACATTATTGAGTGCAAATATGCAAAATGTGTCAGAAGGTTAATCGTTTGTTTCCAAGATTAGCAATTACACAAAGAGAAAAGTAGCAGAACTTAACTGTTTGAGAAGTTTAGTAGTATGCCTCTTGCAATTCAAGTTTACATAAGTATGTACACCCAAAAATTTGGAGCATTCTACTCTATTTGTTGTTCAGGACTGAATATAATGAGTTTTTTGAAAGTTTAGGGGTAGTCCATTTTCTACGGAAGACATCATTTACAATATCTTCTGTTGGTTTCTTTCCAATGGGATTTATTACAACACTCATATCGTCTGCAAAAAGTACCAATTACCAATTCTCCTTGTTGAATGTTAAGTGGAAGGTCACTCACATATATGAAAAATAGGAGTGGACCCAAAATTGAACCCTCTGGACTCCCTTTGTGATTTCTCTGCATTCACTAAACTTTTCTGCCTTCCAATTGTGTTTGACTCATTCAGTACAAGTTTTCGTATTCTGTTTATCAAGTATGATTCAGACAAGCTGTGTATAAATTCAATAAAACTTCTTTTCTGAGAGAGTAATGTGATCTGTGCAATTAAATGCCTCGCAGAGATCACAAAAAATTCCTACTGTCGATACTTTGTTATTTAAAGCTTGTACTGTTTCACGAATAAGAGGCATATAAATGAAATTTTGTCAGTTGGGGCAGTTGCCTGGAAGAGAGAGAAAATCAGGACATTCTCCCCTTGAAAGTTAAGGGGGGGGGGGGGGCATCAGAAGCTATTTGACAATGGATTGATACTTAAAAACTCAAAAAAGTGCAGTATTTTAGACAAAAAAGTTTTAAATTTAGTGATACATGTAGTATTCATAGCATTTTCTAAATAGGTTCATTTATATAACAGTTATCATGAAACTACAATCTCTATAAGTCTTTGTCCACACACAGCTGCTAACCAAATACTCTTAAAATTGTAAAAATTGTAGTTTTAATTTGTTGACAGTTACTTTTTCGCCGGTTTAAATATAATCTGTTAAGTATTTAATAGACATATAAATATTTTTCAATTTTTTACTTTCAGTACAATTTACAACGATACTTATTTTGAAACAAACATAGTATGAATAAAAATTCAGTGTCCACATCAATTGTGTTAGCAATTATAGACTAATAGCTTCAAAAAAGGACAATGATATAATAAGAATGATATTCCACAATCACAGTAACTTGGAAGCTTAGTTAATGTGCATAAAACAGCAGTTTTTAATGTAATATTGTATTTGTTTCACACAACTAATGGTTAAAATGTGACATAGAAGACCTTTTTACAAAAAATTATCATTTATATTGTTCATTTTAGTTATCTTCTCTTACAGTGTGTGATTGAGCACACTTCATGCCTATTATCATCTGATATGCACTTTTTTCAGTTTTTAAATTGTAAAGAGCAATCTAAGTATGTGAATGCTAGCTACTCGATCTTTTGGCATCACAGAAGAACAACTGGCTTTATACATTGAAGCACCAAAGAAACTGTACGTATTCAAATACAGAGATGTGTAACCAGGCAGAATAGGACGCTGCGGTCGGCAACACATATATGACAAAACAAGCGTCTGGCGCAGTTCTTAGATCGGTTATTGCTGCTGCAATGACAGGTTAACAAGATTTAAGTGATTTTGAACGTGGTGTTGTAGTCGGCGATCGAGCGATGGGACACAGCACCTCCTAGGTAGCGATGAAGTGGGGATTTTTCCCGTACGACCATTTCACGAGTACACCATGAATATCAGCAGTCCCGTAAAACATCAAATCTCCGACATCGCTGCGGACGGAAAAAGATCCAACAAGAACGGGGCCAACAACGACTGAAGAGAATCGTTCAACGTAACAGAACCGCAGCCCTTCCGCAAATTGCTGCAGATTTCGGTGCTGGGTCATCAACAAGTGCCAGTGTGCGAACCATTCAACGAAACATCATCGAAATAGGCTTTCGGAGCCGAAGGCGCATTTGTGTACCCTTGATGACTACACGACACAAAGTATTACGCCTCGCCTGGGCCCGTCAAAACTGACATTGGACTGTTAATAACTGGAAACATGTTGCTCGGTCGGACGAGTCTCATTTCAAATTGTATCGAGCGAGTGGAAGTGTACAGATATGGGGACAACCTCATGAATCCATGGACCCTGCATGTCAGCAGGGGCTGTTCAAGCTGGTCGAGGCTCTGTAATGGTGTGATTTCGACAAAATGTGGTTCATTCAAGACGGAGCTCGACCCCATCGGAGCAGGAGTGTGTTTGATGTCCTGGAGGAGCACTTCGGGGACCCCATTCTGGCTCTAGTGTACTCAGAGGCCACTGGCATGGGCCTCGATTGGCCGCCATATTCTCGGAATCTGAGTACATGCGACTCCTTTTTTCTGGGGCTACAAGGTGTACAGAAGTAACCCCAAAACCATTGCTGAGCGGAAAACAGCCATTCAGAAGGCCATCGACTGCATCGATGCTCCGGCACTTCAGCGTATCGTGCAGAATTTCGCTATTCGTCTGCGCCACATCATCGCCAATGATGGCAGGCATGTCGAACATGTCATAACATAGATCCGAATATCTGTAGTGTCGTTTACATGTTAAATAAATTGTGTGCACGCCGTAGTTTGTAACTAATTTACTTTTTTTCATATAGCTCAATAATCATCACCCTGAAAATAGGAATTATAGGGTCGACTAAGGAAAAAAATATTAGTAAGTCAGTGAGTTTACTTGGAACGATCATATAGACAATGCTGTGAGGAAAACAAACCAAAAACTGCATTTTACTGGCAGAACACTTAGAAGACGTAATCGGCCTAGTAACAAGACTGTTTACACTATGCTTGTCATCTGCTATGGTATTGCTGTGCGGTGTAGAGTAATTACTAGGCAAGCTTGACGGAGGACATCGAAAAAGTACAAAGAAGGGCAGCTCGTAATTATTATTGCGAAATACTGGAAAGACTGTCTCGGAAATGATACACTAATTGGGGTGGCAATCATTAAAACAAAGGTATTCTTCTTTGCAGCGAGATCTTTTCAGGAAATTTCAATCAAAAACTTTCTCCTCTAAATGCGAAAATATGTTATTGACGCCGACCTACGTAGGGAGATACGATCATCGTAATAAAATAAGAGAAATCAGAGCTCGTATGGAAATAATTACATGTACATTTTTTTTCCAATGCGCTGTTGGCATTAAAAGTTACATAGGATGAGTCCCGACATGTTACCCTATGAATTGGAGTTGTCAGACGAGTACCTATTTGCTAGCTCCCTCTTCACAAACAGATTGTGCTTGAGCTACACCAACTATTAAAATTGCCTAGCTATGCAATTTTGTGTAATACAAGCGTTGTTAGTAGTATATTGTATTATTTCGCAAGAAACAACGATGTGAGGCTGCAAAAACAGAAGTGCGCCACTTTTCCCCCTTATTTTTAAGTTTTTCGGGCGGTACTGTGCTCATACCAATCCAGAAGTTGTATAACGTCAGATGCTAATATTGTTATTAAATTGTGAGAATGGGAGGAGATTAAGGAGAAGGGACTGATTAAATTGAAAGAATCAAAGGTCTTTGAGAGTTTCAGAAGGAGCATTAGACAACAATTGACTTAAACAGGGAAAAGGAATACAGCAGAAGACTGATGGGTAGCTTCGAAAGACGGAATTGTGAAGGCAGCAAAGGATCAAATAGGCAAACAGACATGGCACTATTGAAACATTTGGATAACACACGCGATAATGAATTTAACAGACGAAAGGGGAAAATATAGAAATGCAAAAAATGGAGCAGGCAGTGGGGAATATACACTGAGGCGACAAATGTTATTGGGTGCCTTCTAATATCGTGTCGGACCTCCTTTTGCCCGCTTTAGTGTAGGAGCTTGACGTGGCATGAACTCAAGTCCTTCGAAGTCCCCTACAGAAATATTGAGCCATGCTGCCTCCATAGCCGTCTATAACTGCGAAAGTGTTGCTGGTGCAGGATTTTGTGCACGAACTGACCTCTCGATTATGCACCATAAATATTCAATGAAATTCAAGTCGAGCGATCTGAGTGGCCAAATCATTCGTTCGAATTCTCCAGCACGTTCTTCAAACCAGTCGCAAGCGACTGTGGACCGTCATCCATAACAATTCCATCGTTGTTTGGGAAGATTAAGTCCATGAATGACTGAAAATGGTCTTTAAACATCCGAACATAACCATTCTCAGTCAATGATCGATTCAGTTGGACCAGAGGACCAAATCCATTCCATGTTACCACAGCCGACCCTATTATGGAGCCACCACCAACTTGCACAGTGCCTTTTTTACAACTTGGGCCCATTGGTTTGTGGGATGCGCATCGCACTCGAACCCTACCATCAGTTTTTACCAACCGGTAACGGGACTCGTCTGACCAGGCCATGCTTTTCCAGTCGTCTACGGTCCAGCCGTATGATCACGAGCCCAGGACAAGCGCTGCAGACGATGTCGTGCTCTTAGCAAAGGCACTCGCGTCTGTCTTGTCCGTCGGACGTCCCACACTGATTCCTGCGGTTATTTAACGCAGTTTTGCTTGTCTCTTAGCACTGGCAACGCCGCTGCTCTCGGTCATTAAGTGAAGGCCATCGGCCAATGCGTTGTCTGTGGTAACAGGTAATGCCTGAAATTTGGTATTCTCGGCACACTCCTGATACTGTAGATCTCGGAATGTTGAATCCCCTGGCGATTACCGAAATGGAATGTCCCATGCGTCCAGCTCCCACTACCATTCCACGTTCAAAGTGTGCAAATTCCGCCGTGCAGCCATATCTTTTCAAACGGATCACCTGAGTAAAAATGACAGCTCAGCTAATGCACTGCCCTTTAATACCTCGTTTTCGCGATGATACCGCCATCTGTATATGTGCATATGGCTATCCAATGACTTTTGTCACCTCAGTGTAAGGAAACAACACGCCCTTGCTCTTCCTCTGAAGCCTCCATTTCCGTGTTTTCAGTACTACAATGCAATGGATGGCGGGCGCTCTATCGTCGCGTAGGTGTGTGCCCATGTCCCTCTAGCGACCGTTATAGGTACCACACATTTTTCCACAGGCAATGGCACTGCGGTCGCTTTAGCGCCTTTCATTTCGTTTTGGATGGACTGATACAACTTGTAGAGAATACCCAGGCAACAGTTATAAGAAGTTTTTCTTCAGGCGATTGTCAGCAGCGGATATGTTATAGGAAACTCATGGCACTTGGCTGCATTAGAACAATTTATTAATTTCCTACCGATTTCGGTCAACGCACGTCATCTGACACCTGGATCAGCGTTAAAAAACAGAAATGACTACAAAACCTCAGTGTACGAAACGTCATAAAGACACGAAAATACAAAACGTAACTTACGAAAATTAGCCAGTGTAAGTTACACGTCGATCATGTTGCACCATAATATCGCATTAGCTGTCAGGATCATGAACAGTAGTACAATAGAACAGTAATTTTCCATCAGCAACCTACGTCATGCAGACACATTAGGAAGCTGGACATATGTATTCTGGACATAGCATGAGCAGCCAAAGTACTTGTAGCCCCAAAGACAACACTACAAAGATGTGCACTCGATGTAAATCATCACACACAAAGATAATTTTAAGTTAAAAAAAAAAAGAAACATAATTACAACTATTACAGTGCAGCCATAAGCACAAAATCACAAGCATCATTCATCGGGTTTTTGTACAATTAATGTATATGCACGTCACAATGTAGTATCTGTTTAATAGGCATTACATGACGATAATGTAATCTGTGACAAAAAAACTTTGAAACGATAATTAGGGGAACGGCGGGCCTGTGGGTAGTTTGGGCCAGTTGGTATTTCCGATATTCACTACTAGATAGCAGCACGATACACAGTGTAATCTTTGCCGCCAGCGCCATTTCGACATGTGCTGAGAGTTTGTTTAATTCCCAGCGTCGTATCATCTATGAGTGATTATTGTTAGTTTGTACTTCTACAAGTTGTTGCCTCGAATACTTTTTAACATCACGCTGCATCATTACGGGTAAGAATATACTTATGAAACTAGAGCTGTTATTGAGTTTACTCTATTAATATAAGACCGTGACAATGGCATTTCGTTCACTCTAACAATGTTTTGCTTACTACCATGTGTTCATAGCTGTGTGAGTCGGGTAGTATGGGCAATGCTGCATTTGGGTGGTATGGGCCACGGAACCCATTTCCTTTTTTTTAGGATACTATGCTAACATTTAATGAAAAAACGCTCAGCTTGCTTCCCAGGCAGAATGTACAATCACTTCTGAAGGGACCACCACTTGCTCCAATGCACTACACACAAGTGAAAATTCTGGTTCTGCAAGTGTTTTAAAAGAGGTGTCGCCTTTGCCCTCCTGCAGCGGAAAGAGGTTGACATGTCGGAAAAGAAAGGCAGAGAGAAGCGAAATATTGACATCAACTCCAATAAAAAATATGCTGACAGACAAGAAAAATTCAGAAGAGTAAAAGGAAAAAGCACAACAGAAGAGCGGGTCTGAGTGGCGTACGGTTCTAGGCGCTACAGTCTGGAGCCGAGCGACCGCTACGGTCGCAGGTTCGAATCCTGCCTCGGGCATGGATGTGTGTGATATCCTTAGGTTAGTTAGGTTTAATTAGTTCTAAGTTCTAGGCGACTGATGAACTCAGAATTTAAGTCGCATAGTGCTCAGAGCCATTTGAACCACAACAGAAGAAGAGACAAATGAAATTTTCAAAACAAGAACAAACGATGATCAATAATAAGAAGAAAAATGAACAGATTAAAATTTTTCGTAATGACAGTCCTACACCAAGCATTTCTCAAGATGATGTAGATGTAAAATGTATTGTGTGTGGTGAATGCTGAGTAAAACTGGATTCAGTGCAACAAGTGTGAAGGCTGGGCACATGAGCTCTGTGCGAATAATATGTGTATAGTATTCAACAATAAAACTTTTATTCAAAGCAATGTTTTTAATTTACGTACATAATCATATTGGTGTGGCCCATGCTACCCGACAAATTTTAAAAGGCCCAAAATGCAAGGTTAATTCGAAATACACTTTGTGTTACGTTCCCTTCATATATTGCTAAAGATATTTTTATCACGTAGAGGAAATAAGCTGAAAATGTTTTTTTCGCTCATAACTGAGTTAAGCTAAAAATATACTTTGTAATTTACATGTTTCCTTAAATGGCCCATAATACCCGCCGTTCCCCTAAAAGGAAACTGCCGAATTCCGGATACAATGCATAATTCAGTATATAACATGTCCCAACAGACAGGGACTCGAGAACAAATTATTGTTATTAAGGTTCCCAGTATACTACTGAGAAACTACGTCATCATGGATATAAGAAAAACTAGATAGTTTGAGATTTTGCGTACTGCCCAATCTCTTTCTAAATTAGTAGAGTTTTTTGTAAGTAATCAGCGAGACAGTTTTCCTACGTTGTTATTCAAATCTTCTCTTTGTTGCCGCGCGGGATAAGCCGAGCGGTCTGGGGCGCTGCAGTCATGGACTGTGCGGCTAGTCCCGGCGGAGGTTCGAGTCCTCCCTCGGGCATGGGTGTGTGTGTGTGTTTGTCCTTAGGATAGTTTAGGTTAATTAGTGTGTAAGCTTAGGGACTGATGACCTTAGCAGTTAAGTCCCATAAGATTTCAACACATTTGATTTGATTTCTCTTTGTTATTCTGACCAGGTCTTTAACGAGTTATAGAAGAGAGACTGCATTTACATTTGTACTATTCGAGTGAAAGTGAAACTGGGAGAGAGCGAGACTAATTTTAACTGTATTTTATGTCATCTTTCGTTTTAAACAGAGATTAGACGTTGCCCCTAGGGAAATAAATGTCTTTCATCCCTGTTGCTTTGAACATACCGAGTAAAGAAATGCGCTGTTCAAACCATCCTGCTGGACATGAGTGTTTTACTCTTCTGCGTTTTCGCACGAGAAATGTATTTATTGCTTATTGTATTTTTGCTCTTGCTACGAACATCAACAGTTGATTGATTTGTTAACGAATTATTTCTACAGTTGAAACTTCCTGGCAGATCAAAACTGTGTGCGGAACTGGGACTCGAATCTGGCGTTCCACGGCCAAGTGCTCTACCAACTAAGCTCACAACCAGCTCTCACAGGAGTTTGTAGTTATGCCAGTTTCATTTCTGCTAACCCTTCCGTACTTTTGTCTTTCTTCAGTTTGAAACTTCAGTTCCCTCTCAAGCTTCATTCTGTGCTCATTAGACTCTTGATTCCATTCAGCAGGTCCTATGATCCTTTACCACTTCCGCTGAGACCGAGCGAGGTGGCGCAGTGGTTAGACACTGGACTCGCATTCGGGAGGACGACGGTTCAATCCCGCGTCCGGCCATCCTGATTTAGGTTTTCCGTGATTTCCCTAAATCATTCCAGGCAAATGCCGGGATGGTTCCTCTGAAAGGGCACGGCCGACTTCCTTCCCTAATCCGATGAGACCGATGACCACGCTGTCTGGTCTCCTTCCCCAAACAACCAACTTCCGCTGAGGATAGTAAAGTCATCAGCGAATCTTATCACTGATATCCTTTCACAAAAGATTTTGATGCCACTCCTGATTATTTTCGTCGTTGCCTGTTCGATGTATAGATCGAACAGTAGGGGCGAAAAGCTGCAACCCTGTCTTACATCCTGTTTAATCCTAGCACTTCGTTCATGGTCTTCCATTCTTTTGTATGGTTATTAGTTATTTAACATGTTTTTATTTTACCCGTCTTACCGTTATCTTACACTTGTTTTTCTGAGAACTTCGAACATGTTCCACAATTTTACTTTGTCGAACGCTTTTTCAAGATGACAAATCCGTTTTAATCTGTATGCTCGTATTAATAAAATTCATCGTATGTTCCACATCTCCACCAAAACCACTGAATAGATTTCAACTAAACTTGTCACAAATATCACTTGCTATATAACACCCCTATGGCAGAGAGTGGGGGTGAAAAAGGGTCACGCAAAAGCGTAGGTCAGGAACACCTGCAACAATGGCATGCATACACGGGCGAAGCCGCGGGTAAAAAGACTGGTTTTTCTTAACCCCCATACTTCAAGTATCAAACACAACGTCTGAACTACCTCTCTGATACCTTTACATGTCTCAGAAGTCTGCAGCTCTTAAATAATTATAGGTGTATTAAAAATAATGCCCCGGATACACTCCAGAAAAACGATGGAATATTCGATCCTCCGGGAAAACTTCAAGAAACACTAGCAATGTTGCTTACTGGATAATACAGAGTAATCTAAAAGTTAACTCAGGCAAGTATTAGTGAAAAGTGTTTCGACGATAACCTCAGTAATGTAATATATAGGCTTCTGAAAATCACCATATCCTTTGCAATAGTTTTGACAACTGTTACAAGACAGTTAATCTTTTTCAAAATTAAACTCAATCAAGTGATTCTTAAATTAGTAACAGTTTCATCAGAAGTAATCATGAATATTATTTAAAATTATTAAAGTAATTCTTAAATTAGCAACAGTTTCATCAAAAGTAACCATGAATATCATGTTAGTGTCACTTTACTAGATTACTGACTATACCTTGCTCGTCTGCAGCAACTCAAGGCTGTAGCAAGGTCACGAAAGTTTAACAGACACGTATTGCCACTCGAGAGGTAAGAGTTAAAAATGCGGGAAAGTGCGCGTAGGACTAATGGACCGACGATTCTGTAGAACCCTACTTATATGGGGATATGAAATGGAATGATCACAAAGGTTCAGTCGTGGGTAAAGCAGGTGGTAGACCTCGGTTTATTGGTAGATTACTGCGGAAGTGCAATCAGTGTACAAAAGAGATTGGTTACATATCACTCATGCGACCCATCCTAGAATTTTGCTGAAGTGTGTGGGACCCGTTCCATATAGGACTAACGGGAGATATTGAACGTAGACAGAGAAGGACAGCACGAATGGTCACAGGTTTGTTTAATCCGTGGGAGTGTGTCATAAAGATATTGAAGGAACTGAAATGGAAGACTGTTGAAGACAAACGTAAACTGTCCCGAGAAAGTCTTTTAACAAAGTTTCAAGAACCAGCTTTAATTGATTATTCTAAGGATATACTACAACCCCATACGTATCGCACACACAGGGATCGAGAGGATAAGATTCTGATGCACAGTGGCATTCAAGCTTTCTTCCCACGCTTCGTACGTGAATAGAAGAGGAAAACACCCTAATAACTGGTACAATGGGACGTATCCTCTTCCATGCACATCACGTTGCTTTGCAGAGTATAGATGTAGAGGTATATAGATAGTTCATCCATACCGGGAATCGAGAATTTCGACGATTTTTGCCTGATATCGATATCGATACTGGCAGGATATCAAAATATGACATAAATTTCAGAATCTTTTGATCGCATTGACGTAGAAGCTTAAATTTTTTGCACTGCTAGGGGCCGTCAATTTTAGTTGGTGACATAAATTTCACCTTTATACGTCCAGTCGAATCACACGACAAAAAAACACTACTCGTGTAATGTAATGACAAATTAAAAATATGCGGATTTATTATTTTACTTGTGTTATATAACCTCGATTCTTGCCAAATATCATGATTCTTGGTGAAAGTGATGAACCCTATGGGTTTTGATGCGTGATTTTGCGAGTATCAAAATATGTGACATAAATGGCCATATCTTTTGAGGGGATTGACTTTGAACCTTAGCGTTTCGACACCGCCAAGGGGCCATATGTCACATAAATTTTAGCTTGAGACATCCACCAGTTCCTGAGAAAAAGGGGATCTAACAGACGAACGGACAGTTAGATAACTTTTTTTCGTTTGCTTGTGCCGTTTTTCCCGCGTATACGGAGGGCCGGCATGGTTAATCGGATGTGGCAATGTTAGTTGAAGGGGTGGCCGGATGCCCTTCCTGCCGCCACCCCGTACCTCCCGGGAAGGAATTGGTGTACCCCAACCGTCTGTGACTAGTTTAACCCATGGAATAGTGCGAAAGTGTTCAGATGTCTGTGAGCCGTGTAACTGAGGCAGGACGTGGGGACCAGCCCGATATTCACCTAGGGGGATGTGGAAAACCGATCCGGGGCCGGCGCGCCTACCCGAGTCCAGGAAGCAGCGCGTTAGCGCGCTCGGCTAACCTGGCGGGTGACGGACAGTCAGATAACAAATGACAAAAAATATATTTTCGTGTATTATAATCACAAATTAGCAAATATCGGATTTTTTGCTTCACTTTTACTGTTACACAGTGCTTCATGCCTAATTTCACGATTCTATGACAACGGGAAGTATCGTATAGTTTTTGGTGAGTGAGTTTGCGAGTATCAAAATATGACATAAATGGACGTGTCTTTTGATTGAATTGAAGTAGAAACTTAATATTTGTTACTGCGCCAGCATAGTTACAAGGGTCGTTCAGTTAGTAATGGTACACTTTTTTTTTTTTTTTTTTTTTTTTTTTTTTTTTTTTTTTTTTGGAAACTGGTTATTTTTATTCAGAATTCCAATACATCATATTATTCCCCACTCTTTTGGCTACAAAAACTCCAGTTTAGAACATAATCTCCGTTCAATGTGGCGGCCTTACGCCATCTTGCTGGGAGTGCCTGTATGCCCTCATTGTAATACTCTACTGGTCGACGTCGGAGCCAACGTCTTGCTGCATCAATAACCTCCCCATCAGCCACGTACTGACCGCCCCGGTAGCTGAGTGGTCAGCGCGACAGAATGTCATTCCTAAGGGCCCGCCGGCACGGTAGCTCAGCGTGTTCGGTCAGAGGGTTAGCTGCCCTCTGTAACAAAAAAAACTGAGTCAACGGCTCAACACTGAACTTGAACGGGTGTCCTGCGACATCCGCACCGAGCAAATACAACGAACAAAATCGAACAAAAAAAGTGAGAAAAAAAGGGCCCGGGTTCGATTCCCGGCTGGGCCGGACATTTTCTCCGCTCAGGGACTGGGTGTTGTGTTGTCCTAATCATCATCATTTCATCCCCATCGACGCGCAAGTCGCCAAAGTGGCGTCAAATCGACAGACTTGCACCCGACAAACGGTCTACCCGACGGGAGGCCCTAGTCACACGAAATCCACGTACTGCTTCTGGCGGAGAGCATCCTTAATTCGGCCAAACAGATGGAAATCAGAAGATGGGAGATCCGGTCTGTAAGGTGGATGAGGAAGAACAGTCCAGTGAAGTTCTGTGATCTGCTCTTGGGTGGGCAGACTTTTGTGAGACCTTGCTTTGTCACGGAGAAGGGGAAGTTAGTTCGCATCTTTGTAGCGACGAACACGCTGAAGTCACTTCGTCAGTTTCCTGAGGACAGCACAATAAACTTTATAAAGTTGATAGTTTCACTATGAGGGAGGCCATCGAAGAGAATAATTCCTTCAGTGTTCCAGAAGACCGTCGCTGTGACTTAACCGGCTGCGGGTGCAGATTTGAACTTCTTCTTCGGAAGAGCGGTGGTGTGGCGCCACTCCATAGATTGCCTTTTTGTTTCCGGCTCGAAGTGATGAACCCTGTTTCATCGCCTGTGACGATGTGCGGCAAAAAATTGTCGGGACAAAAAATTGTCACCATCACGCCCAAGGAATTCCGCACAGGTCTCCTGTTAGGCGGCGAGGAACCCAACGGGCACATATCTTTGAGTACCCCAACTGGTGGACGATTGTGTCAGCACTACCAACAGAGCGTCCAGTTGAGCAGTGAGGTGTTTGATTCTGATCCTTCGATCACCTCAAATGAGAGTGTCCACACGTTAGAACATTGCAGGAGTCTGAGCTCTGTACGGCCGACCGGCACGCGGGAGGTCGGACGAGTTTGCGCAACCTTGCTGCGATAATGACAGATCTTCGCCCAACGACTCATCGTGCTTTTGTTCACTGCCAGGTCTCTGTAGATATATTGAAGTGCCTCTGAATATCAATAATGCTCTGGTTTTCCGCCAAAAGAAAATCAGTGACTGCTCTCCGCTTTGATCGCACCATCGTTACAGACGCCATTTTGAAGACTATGCATAGTGCCTGAAACGAGAATATTTCATTATATCACACAACAAATGCCACATTTTTTCAACCGAAGATGGCCGAGAAAAATTTTCACCCCCCCTGTGTAATTAGGTGCTTCACGGGAGACTCTGTTTAGTTTGATAGACTTTTCACCAAACGATAATTTTGCCCGTGATAGCATTCACAGAATTCGCGAATGTCTTGAGTGTTGCGTAAGAATGACCTCCTTACGTTATAATCCATTGCAAGACATAAGCGATAAGAAAGGAGTGTGGGAATCGTAAGACGAAAGCTCGAAAGACTGTCTACGACAACTCAGAAGCCCGTATCTGGAGTACTTGTGACATGCCTGCTAAGTAGCAGATAAGACGCAGTCAAGTGCCTGTGGTGCGTTCGAAAGACGCGGTTAAGGTACGGCGTTGGCAGGAATACGTTCCTTTCGACCACCAAAATTTGATCAGTCTACCACAAAACTCGTCAGACTATTTTTCCGGCCGTACAAAAACAATCTTAGAGATCGTTGGCTCTAAATAGCTTTCTTTCCAACACTAAGCAAATGACAAATGGTCTCGTTTGAATAAATATTGTGTAGGTTTTTTAATTATTCCGTACATTTCAGCCTTTGCGTTTTATCGAGCGAGACGTTCGAATGTTAAGATGCTGGGTTCGCATTCTCAAATCTCCATTCGGCCATCCGGATTTATGTTCTCCGAGGTTTCCTTTTGGAGCCAATGGCGGGATGGTTCCTGTGAAAACGAGTCTGTCGATTACATTCTCCATTATTACCAAATCCGTGCTGTTGCTCCGTTTCTAACAATCATGTCTCTCCCTCTCTCTCTTCGCGTTTTCCACAGGAACATTTTTATTCGTTACAGAATTCTCATACACTCCTAAAAGTGTTTTTCCATGATTCCGCTAAACCTCTCGTTTAGTCAGTTTTAGCATTACGTGTCTGATCACAGATAATACTCGGCTTTATCAGCTATAAAATTTAATTCTTGCGGTCTGACACGCCTCGAAACTGACCGACTCAGTTGTATAAAAAATAGCAGTTTTAGAGTCTTGTCTCCCTTCCCACTTACCTGGACAAATTTCTGCAGACGTCAATGAAACACAGTATGGAAAAAAAATTAAGATTACCCAAAGCAAACAACAATATGCCCTGCCGGAATTCCTGTTACATTTTACATTTAATATTTATTGGGAATGATCCCATGCGAACAGTCCCGCATGGCTTGGAAAGAACACAAGCTACCCCTGTCTACTAAAGGGGTAAAAAAACGAATTCATTCAATTTCAGTATCTCCAAATTCCATCTGTCGCAACGTCGTGAGGCAATTCTTAAGCTCTTCCATTATGACGTTCCTGGAGGCAAACAGTTCAAGAGAAAACATTGGTGTGAAACACAGGCAACTTTATTCACACAGAGTATATTGTAGATTGTGGATGACACAAATGAACCGTTATATTCCGTCCACATTCTCAACTAGTAACCAGTATCTTTTATATATCTTTCACTCAGTACTCCATTCAGTTGAACGGGATGCAGTGGAACAAATTTTGATCTTTTCAGTCAAGTATCCTGCTTGGCAAGGAGTGGAACAGAGATCAGAAATATTTTGGAGGGTATTTCCAGTTACAGCTTTCGCCGAATGACCGTACGTCATACGAAGTACATTAAAAATATACGATTAGTACAAAAAAATTGAGTGGAAGAACCTAGTGCGTCAGCGAGAACGAAGGTAATATCGGGCGTGCCCCAAGGAAGCGCAATATGAAATGCCATGCCATGAAGCAAGTCGTAACCAGAGGTTTCAGCGAGCCCAAAGAGATCAGACGTATACATTCTGGCGGATTCGGATAAATTTGGGCATCGTCGTTGATAAGTGAAGCGAGCGAACGCCACATGAAACTTCCTGGCGGATTAAAACCCGTCCTCACAACTTGACTGCGGATCGTGAGTTGTGCTTGCGTAACAAACTCGGTGGAGCATTTGCCCGCGAAAGGCACAGGTCCCGAGTTCGAGTAACGGTCCTGCACGGGTTTTAATCTGCCAGAAAGTCTCATATCAGCGCACACTCTGCTGGAGAGTGGAAATTTCATTTTGGAGTGACATATTGTTTCATTGACTTGACTATCTAATTTGTTGCGAATTGTCATTACTTTCACCTGTTGTATATGAGTGTACTATTGAAAATAATTTGTTTATTGTAAGACAAATTACAAAAAATGTCATCGACAAAATGAAGAACGCACGTTGATCAATATATTTTCATTTACACGGTGGCATAAATAATACTGCCGTTTGATTTGTTGTGCCAAGTTCGAATTTCTTGTGGAAGAGAAGGAAAAAAAAACCGAAAACAAAGTGATAAGCACCAAAGCCTTAGCTAGTCATCTATTCTTCTGTTTTAAATTGTTTTGTTAGACTATCCAACAAGGTGCTTGTCCGCAGATATGATGATGACTAATATCGTTAAAGCGGCCCCTATTTGTCGAATGCTCATAACAATTAAAAATGTTTGGGATGTGCGGAGGTTTTTGTGAATACAGAAAATACCCTACGTACGTTAAACCTAATAAAATATTTTTTGTCCAGCAGGAACACTAACTATGAAAAATCCATATAAAGTCCAAGCGTGTAATACACTGAAGAGCCAAAGAAACTGTTACACCTGCCTAATATCGTATAGGGCCCCCGCGAGCACGCAGAAGTGCCCCAACGCGACGTGGCATGGGCTCTACTAATGCGTGAAGTAGTGCTGGAGGCAATTGACACCATTAATCCAGCAGGGCTGTACATAAATCCATAAGAGTACGAGGGGGTGGAGATGTCTTCTGAACAGCACATTGCAAGGCATCCCAGATATGTTCAGTAATGTTCTATCTGGGGAGTTCGGTGGCCAGCGGGAGTTTTAAACTCAGAAGAGTGTTCCTGGAGCCATTCTGTAGCAATTCTGGACGTGCACTGTCCTGCTGGAATTGCTCAAGTCCGTCGGAATGTACAATGGACATGAATGGATGCAGGTGATGAGACAGGATGCTTACATACGTGTCACCTGTCAGTCGCATCTAGACGTATCAAGGGTCCCATGTCACTTCACCTGTACACACCCCACACCATTACAGAGCCTCCACCAGCATGAACTGTCCCCTGCTGACATGCAGGGTCTCTGCATTCATGAGGTTATGCCCATACCCGTACACGTCCATCCGCTAGATTCAATTTGAAACGAACGTCGTCCTACCAGGCAACATGTTTCCAGTCATCAACAGTCCACTGTCGGTGTTGATGGGCACAGGTGAGACGTAAAACTTTTTGTCGTGCAATCATCAAGGGCACACGAATGGGCCGTCGGCTCCAAAAGCCCAATGGATGATGTTTCGTTGAATGGTTCCCACGCTGACACTTGTTGATGGCCCTGCATTGAAATCTGCAGCAATTTGCGGAAATGTTGCACTTCTGCCGCGTTCTTGCAGGATCTTTTTCCGGTCGCAGCGATGTCGGAGATTTGATGTTTTACAGGATTCCTGATATTCACGGAACACTCGTGAAATGGTCGTACGAGGGAAATCGCCTCTTCATCGCTACCTCGGAGATGCTGTGTCCCATCGCTCGTGTGCCGACTATAACACCACGTTCAAATCCACATAGCCGGCCGGAGTGGCCGTGCGGTTCTAGGCGCTACAGTCTTGAGCCGAGCGACCGCTACAGTCGCAGGTTCGAATCCTGCCTCAGGCATGGATGTGTGTGATGTCCTTAGGTTAGTTAGGTTTAATTAGTTCTAAGTTCTAGGTGACTGATGACCTCAGAAGTTAAGTCGCATAGTGCTCAGAGCCATTTGAACCAAACACACATAAATCTTGATAACCTGCCATTGTAGCAGCAGTAACCGTTCTAACAACTACGCCAGACACTTGTTGTTTTATATAGGCGTTGCCGACCGCAGCGTAGTATTCTGCCTTTGTACATATCTCTGTATTTGAATACCAGTTTCTTTGGCGCTCAGTGTAAAATTACAGGCGCTGCAGTGCCTACACCGAGTTTTGCCTTCCCCAGTACAAGTTCCTCTTCAGCATCGACAGAAAAGCAATTGGCTGTGTCAGAGCAGTTTGAAAGGAAATTTCTTTGAGGTATAAACGACGCAAAAACAAAAAAAGTCATTATTTAATAGCAGGAATGATTGCACTAGACAACGAGCCATTATCCATTGTCACAGCTCATTTGATGTCTGCTGAATTCCATTCCAGTTGGAACATTTGAGTTCTTGCTATGAGATCTTTTTCTAGGTTCTCACAGTGAGGAAAATATATCAAGAAAGCTTAATACTATATCAGATCGCTGGGAAGCAACATACATACTCATTCACGACAGTGGCGCCAACATGCTGAAAAGTATTAGAGTGGCTATGATTCTGCTGGATGTTTCATTCGCCCTTAACGCACTTCAGTTATGCCAGCATAGCTCATGGAAAAACCGTTGGCGACTCAAAAGCAGCCGACTTTACCGGAGCGTCAGTTGGTGGACGATATCAACACGAGATGTAATTCCACCTTTTATATGGTAGAGCACCTGTTAGAAAAAAAAACAAAAAAAACGGGCTATGTCATTGTATGTGGGTGATCGCGATACGCTTGCTAATCTGACGTCCAATCAGTAGTATTTGATGCAGCATTGCGTGAAGCTATTGAAGCCCTTTCAAGAAAAAAAAAGTTCTGGTCTCTCCTGCATATCCGAAGTAATGCCACATGTTGCGGCATTAAATAAATATATAGATATGGATGAGAGAGCACAAAGAACCTATGACCACACATGAGTCCCATTAAAAGCTAAATGAGAAAATCGTTTCAAGAACTTAAATGAAGGTCCAAATTACTTAATGACATCCTTTCTAGACTCGAGATTCAAGACTGATTATTTGGGAATTGCTGACGCAGACAGAGCTCGATGGAAGACATTATTCGAATTTTACGAAGGATCTTCCTTGCAGTAGCAGTTCATCTCCAGTGCCTGCCACAAGAGCGGTAGAGGAGGCGAGACTGAATCAGCTGTGACACGTTAAGCTCACGACACATTTTGGATTTTCTTTAACGGGATGACAAATGAAAATAATACTATTCAGTGTGACGGTCAAAAAATGACTGGACTGGAAGCGAGTATGAATATTGTTTGAAGATAGAATGGATCGCAATCGGGATCCTTATGTTTGGTGGTTCGTTAATGTGACACAGTACGCAAAGTTTGCCAGAATTTACCCTTCAGCGCGATTGAGGTTTATCGTATCGCGACATTGCTGCTCGCGTTGGTCGAGATCCAATGACTGTTAGCACAATATGGAATCGGTAGGTTCAGGAGGGTAATACGGAACGCCGTGCTGGATCCCAACGGCCTCGTATCACTAGCAGTCGAGATGACAGGCATCTTATCCGAATGGCTGTAACGGATCGTACAGCCACGTCTCGACCCCTGAGTCAACAGATGGGGACGTTTGCAAGACAACAACCATCTGCACGGACAGTTCGGCGACGTTTGCAGCAGCGTGGATTATCAGCTCGGAGACCATGGCTGCGGTTACCCTTGACGCTGCATCACAGACAGGAGCGCCTGCTATGGTGTGCTCAACGACGCACCTGGGTGCACGAAAGGCAAATCGTCATTTTTTCGGATGAATCCAGGTTCTGTTTACAGAATCATGATGGTCGCATCCGTGTTTGGCGTCATCGCGGTGAACGCACATTGGAAGCGTGTATTCGTCATCGGCATACTGGCGTATCACCTGGCGTGATGGTATGGGTTGCCATTGGTTACACTTCTCGGTCACCTCTTGTTCGCATTGACGGCAATTTGAACAGTGAACGTTACATTTCAGATGTGTTACGACCCGTGGCTCTACCCTTCATTCGATCCCTGCGAAACCCAATATTTCAGCAGGATAATGCACGATCAGATGTTACAGGTCCTGTACGGGCCATTATGGATACAGAAAATGTTCGACTGCTGCCCTGGCCAGCACATTCTCCAGATCTCTCACCAATTGAAACGTCTGGTCAATGGTGGCCGAACAACTGGCTCGTCACAATACGCCAGTCACTACTCTTGATGAACTGTGGTATCGTGCTGAAGCTGCATGGGCAGCTATACCTGTACACGCCATCCAAGCTCTGCTTGACTCAATGCCCAGTCGTATCAAGGCCGTTATTACGGCTAGAGGTGGTTGTTCTGGGCACTGATTTCTCAGGATCCATGCACCCAAATTGCGTGAAAATGTAATCGCATGTCATTTCTAGTATAATATATGTGTCCAATGAATACCCGTTTATCATCTGCATTTCATCTTGGTGTTGCAATTTTAATGGCCAGTAATATATATATATATATATATATATATATATATATATATATATATATATATACAGGGTGAGCACAAAGTCTTGCTCCAATTGTAAAAATTTATAACAGAATAACCGTTTGACGGAATAAGTTACATTTGATGCCGTTACGTAGGTTAGTGTTACTAGTTTGCTTTTTTTTTTTTTTTTTTTTTTTTTTTTCTTGGGCCTCCTACGTTAGTAAACCTCAACGTGTGCTTCCTTGATCGCTCGGAGAATGTCGAGGCGGTATTCCGGTTTCCGGCAGGTGTTTCGTAACATGACTTCTGCCACAGTACCCACAACAGCTTGTATCTTAGCCTTCAGTACGTCGACGTCAGCAACTGGTGTGACGAAGACTCTGTCCTTGATATAGCTCCAGAAAAAAAGTCAAGGGGCTTAATGTCTGGAGAGGGAGTAATGTCCGGATCGGTGGATTGGAAGGAACAGTCCAATACCCTGGCCACCCCGCTCTCCAGACATTACGCACCTTGCAGTTCAAGCTGCACAATAGTTACTGCGACGACGTCACTTGTACGCCACGAATAAAATCAGACTCAGAACATAGCGGATCGACGATCATTTCTAGTTAGTTGCCTCTAGTAATGGGAGAAGATGATACGAGGCAAACTAAAACTGTTTAGAGAGTTACACAATCTTACTATCTCTTCTTTTTATATGAAACAAGATCGTCAAAGTGATACGTGATGAAAGAATTAGCAATAAGCAATGGTTCTACGGAACAACAGATTAATTATGCCAGTAAGGAGCGGCAACATCACACGTTTGTTCGACAGTACACAAAATCTTCAAGGGAGTGTGATATCAGTACAATATTGGAACCATCAATGATTCATGCTAAAAGTAGGGTCAAGTTCCTCCGAAACAGATTTCTCTGTTCTAAGGTTTAGCAAAAGGCAGTTTACATCTACTCGGCGGGTCATTGTACATAGTTTTGTGCAGGGTATTTTCCGTACTATGCCATTCACGTACCACTCGAGGTAATTAATGGGTGCCTGTATGCCTGTCTAAGCGTCATAACCTGACTTATCTGAATCTCATAATCGCCAAAAAAGATATACGATGAGGGCAGCAGAAACGTCACAAAGTCTTCCTCGAACACGAGCTCTCTAAATTTATCCATCAGGCTTTAGCGAGAACAACGCCACCTTTCTTCTGCAGAGTACTAAAGAAGCTCCCTGAGAATCTCTGTTACCTTTTTAATGTACAGTGTGTAAAAGATAACTGTTTACAACGTACCACAATGGTGTATGTGAAGTCGAGACGAACAAGTTAGTATAGAACACTTGTGCTCATTCAAACTGGGAAACAGCCTCAAATTTGCCTACAAAAAGCCGTCTAAACTAAAGCACACTCGCGTCGCGCGAGATTTAGGCTAAACTCGTCCTTGAATATAAAAAATCCCTTGTTAATACACTTACAAAACGTAGAACGGGCGTTTATGTTGCCTTTGAAGGCCAATTTTACATTCGAAATGATAATTAAATCTAAATAATTAGGTGGACTGATAAGGTAAGGAATGAGGAGGTTCTACGCAGAATCGGAGAGGAAAGGAATATGTGGAAAACACTGATAAGGAGAAGGGACAGGATGATAGGACATCTGCTAAGACATGAGGGAATGACTTCCATGGTATAGAGGGAGCTGTAGAGGGCAAAAACTGTAGAGGAAGACAGAGATTGGAATACGTCAAGCAAATAATTGAGGACGTAGATTGCAAGTGCTACTCTGAGATGAAGAGGTTAGCACAGGAAAGGAATTCGTGGCGGGCCGCATCAAACCAGTCAGTAGACTGATGACCAAAAAAAAATTAAATCAAGGTCCTACGTTGTCGACAGGCGTTGATATACATCAACGTGGACAGTTGAAAATGTGTGTCCTAACCGGGACTCGAACCCGGGATCTCCTGCTTACATGGCAGACGCTCTATCCATCTTTTTTTGCATTTTGTTCGTTGTTGATCGATGTGTTTGGTCGTTGCGGACGTCACATGACATCCGGTAAAGTTGGTTTTGTTGATCCTTCCACTCAGTTTTTTTATTACATAGGCCAACCAGCTCTCTGACCGAACACGCTTAGTTACCGTGCCGGCATCCATTTGAGCCACCGAGGGCACAGAGGATAGTGCGACTGCAGGGACTAGGGTCTTATCCCTTTTACGTTTCCCGTGAGACTCACATTCCCAACTTAATGTCCACACACTACATTCTTAGTGCCCCTGCCCATTACACTCATTACTCGCGGCAGACAATCTTACCGAGTCCCGTAAGAGTTCGAACAATACGTGAGCATCCGCACAGAAGGTCAGTGGCCGGTTAGCCTTAACTATATGAAGATAGTATCTGTGCTTTCAGACATGTCCGAAAGAACAGATACCATCTTCATATTCATACAATTTTACGTTCTTTCCCTGCTTCATTGAAAGCAAGTATGTTACATCAAATTGTTTGTCTCGACTTCCATACACCACTTTGGTACGTTGTTATCGATTACAGCAAGCATGGCCACCTTTGGTGAGATCCCACGCCAGCAAATTATCCCCCAAAACGCGCATTGTTTGAGAGTATATTCATTTCATGTTCACCGCTCTTCAGATGTTTACATTTTGTTTTGGCGTCGTGAAAATTGGTTCTTTACTTACGTTTTACAATAGCTCTCTTAAAAATTTATACTGCAAAATTCTGGAACTTCGTTAGTGAGGAAACAGTTTTCACCACACTTATATATATTTAAGCATCAGAAGATGGGATGCCAGGCATATTGAAATGTCATCATGGAAAAATAAACGCCTATAAAAGCAATTGGTTGCAGCTAATTAATTAATTTCCTTCCATTTCACGCTCTCTCTCGCACGAATTTCTTATTCTGGTCAAATTGAAATCAATCGCGGGCCTGTCGCCAGTTGCCCAGCTGTGCTTTACGTACAGTACACCATGAGTGCCCAAGCTTTTCCGAACACTTTGCCAACACTTCTCTCTCTCTCTCTTTTTTTTTGTTTTTTGTTTTAACGCTCTGTTAATTTTGAAGGTTAGTGAAATTTTAAAAATGAGAAAAAACTTGTTTTATTCAATGACTACTTTAGTTTTAAATTATAATCAATAACAGTAATCATAATAAAATTAAAAAAAAATTGTAACATCAAAATGTCGGAAAAAACGCCATGTTAATAGCTTTTCGAGGAGCACTTATTCACCTCCCGCGGATCACAGTTTGGGAAACCGTGCTGTAGACCATGCAGATGTGCTACAGTCCTAACAAAGCATCTCTGAATTAGTTCAGCGTGCACTGTGCCATGTCTACTATCCACAGCTGAGAAGAAAGCGCAGGACAGGAATGCATCAGGGAGTTGGCGTTCATTGGGTTCTCTAGATCAGAATAGTATGTGCCGTAATTTAAACATTTTCATTAATGAAATTATGTCTACATTGAGATTATGATTGACTTGATGTAGTTCCAGATTACTGTCTTAAGAGTTAAGCACTATCACGAAAACGTGAAAATGAAAAGAGAAACGGTGAATAATCACCGAACGCCCCGTAAATACGACTGCTTACTTACGAACCCGACGTGTTCGTTCTATATAGGAAAGCAGTACTCTGTGCTGTGAATAGCGGAGTAACCGAAAGGTAAACACAAACAGTGCATCCATTGTGAGCGGAGTATTGTCTCTTGGTGCAGAAGCCACGAAGACGCCATTTGGACTCTGTTTGAATACTCAGCCGCCAGGAAGCAGGATAGACACAGACCGATGTCTCAGTATCCTCGTGTAATCTCCTCCCTCCTTCCACCTATTGTCCACATTAAACAATGTCCAGTGCAAGTAATTAATAACCAAAGTCTTTTATGATGATTCGAGAGACTGAAGAGAATCGTTCAACGTGACAGAAGTGCAACCCTTCCGCAAACTACTGCAGATTTCAATGCTGGGTCATCAACAAGTGTCAGCGTGCGAACCATTCAACGAAATATCACAGATTTGGGCTTTCGGAGCCGAAACTCACTCGTGTACCCTTGATGACCGCACGACACAAAGTTTTACGCCTCGCCTGGGCCCGTCATCACCGACATTGGACTGTTGATGACTGGAAACATGTTGCGTGGTCAGACGAGTCTTGTATCAAATTGTATCGAGCGGATGGTCGTGTACGGGTATGGAGACAATCTCATGAATCCATGGAACGCGCATGTCAGCAGGGGACTGTTGAAGCTGGTGGAGGCTCTGTAATGGTGTGGGGCGCGTGCAGTTGGAGTGATATGGGAGCCCTGATACGTCTAGATACACTATGTGATCAAAAGTATCCTGACACCCCCAAAAACATACGTTTTTAAAATTAGGTGCATTGTCCTGCCACTTACTACCAGGTACTCCATATCAGCGACCTCAGTAGTCACTAGACGTTGTGAGACAGCAGATTAGGGCGCTCCGCGGAATTCACGGACTTCAAACTTGGTCATGTGATTAGGTGTCACTTGTGTCATACGTCTCTACGCGAGATTTTCACCCTGCTAAACATCCCTAGGTACACTGTTTCCGATGTGATAGTGAGGTGGAACCATGAAGGGACACATACAGCACAAAAGCGTACAGGCCGAGCTCGTCTGTTGACTGACAGAGACCGCCGACAGTTGAAGAGGGTCGTAATGTGTACTAGGCAGACACCTATCCAAACACACGAATTACAGAATGCATCAGGATCCACTGCAAATGCTATGACAGTTAGGCGGCATGTGAGAAAACTTGGATTTCATGGTCGAGCGGCTACTCATAAGCCACACTTCAGACCGGTAAATGCCAAACCGTAAACATTGGACGATTGAACAATGGAAAAACGTTGTGTGGAGTGACGAATCACAGTACACAATATGGCGATCGGATGGCAGGGTGTGGGTGTGGCGAATGCCCGGTGAACGTCAACTGCCAGCGTGTGTAGTGCCATTCGGAGGCGGTGGTATTATGGTGTGGTCGTGTTTTTCATGGAGGGGGCCTGCACCCCTTGTTGTTTTGCGTGGCACTATCACAATACAGGCTTACACTGAAGTTTTAAGCACCTTCTTACTTCCCACTGTGGAAGAGCAATTCAGGGATGACGATTGCATCTTTCGACAAGATCGAGCACCTGTTCACAGTGCTTGGCCTCTGGCGGAGTGGTTACACGACAATAACATCTCTGTAATGTGGACTGGCTTGCACAGAGTCCTGACCTGAATCCTATAGAACACTTCCGGGATGTTTTGGGACGCCGACTTCGTGCGGGCCTCACCGACCGACATCGATACCTCTCCTCAGGGCAGCACTCCGTGGAGAATGGGCTCCCATTCCCCAAGAAACCTTCCAGCACCTTATTGAACGTATGCCTGCGACAGTGGAAACTGTCATCAGGGCTGCGGGTGGGTCAACACCGTACTGAATTCCAGCATTGCCGATGGAGGGCGTCAAGAACTTGTAAGTCATTTTCAGCCAGGTGTACGGATACTTTTGATCACATAGTGTGCGAATCTGGCAAGTGACATGTACGTGAGCATCCTGTCTGATCACTTGCATCCATTCATGTCGATTGTACATTCCGACGGACTTGGGCAATTCCATCAGGACAATGCGACACCCCATACATCCAGAATTGCTACAGAGTGAGTTTAAACACTTCTGCTGGCCACCAAACTCTCCAGACATGAACATTATTGAGCATATCTGGGAAGCCTTGCAACTTTCTGTTCAGAAGAGATCTCCACTCGCTCGTACTCTTACGGATTTATGGAACCCTGCGGGGTTCATGGTGTTAATTGCCTACAGCACTACTTTAGATATTATTCGAGTCCATGCCACGTCGTTTTGCGGCACTTCTGCGTGCTCGCGGGTGCACTACACGATATTAGGCAGGTGTTTTTTTGGCTCTTCGCTGTATGTTGTTCATTTATGATATGTACAAAGTTTTAGTTTTACACTGGATTTAGAAGTAATGTAGATATATACATTTGTTTACATGCCTCACATACAGTAATCTAGAAGCGAAAAATTCTGAAATTGAAATCTTCCGTATCCAAATATATCGTTTCTACACAATGACGTTCACTCGTATAGAGACATTACCGTCACCACTCATACCCACAGCCATAGCAGTCTGTTTAGGGAAATAATTTAACGAGATAAAATCTCTAGATAGTCAGGAAGGGCCACCAAGGACATGCATCCTAGTGTAAAGTTTGCTCAGGTGCACATTATCTCGGAAGATAAAGCACAAAGTGCGTATTCGCTTCTCATGCTTTTAAGAGCTTTGTCCTTCCTGAGTCACAGATGACATTACGTCTTTGATGTTTTATTACGCTCATTAGGTCCACGTTTTCTGTAAAAGAACTTGGAACTTCGTGAATATAATATGAAAACGTCGTACGAGGCTTATTGTCGGACATTTTTCTGTGCGCTAGACGTGTTGTTGTTGTAGTTGTTTTTTTTTTTCATCCCGAAGACTGGTTTGATGCTGATCCGTCTTGTTCAAGTCTTTTGATATGTGCTCAAGTGCTGCAACCAACATTAATTTCAAGTTTTTTACTGTCATCGACCTTTGGCCTCCACCGACAATTCCCCCCCCCCCCCACCCCCCCCCCCCCCTCCCCCGAGTCGGCGACAGCACTTTACCTATTATGTATACCGCTACGCTCTCTTCGTCCAGGCTGCATAACTACGAACTAGGAATTTCTGCTACATTTACAGATTTTTCTACGTTTACATTTATATCTACATCTATATCTGCTTCTATATCCCACAAGCCACCTTACAGTGTGTGGTGGAGCGTACTTCGAGTACTACCGTCATTTCCACTCCAGTCGCGTACACTCCGCTAATTGAATACTATTGATGAACCATTGGTATGATTTCGAATTTGTCTAATTTTACTTTCATGAGATTTTCATGACTCATAAAGAAGAGGAATCAGTACTTTGGTTGACCTCTAGGAACGTACGCTCTCGGAAGAATTTTGGGCTGTAAACTTCTCCGCGATGCACAACGCCTCTCTTGTAGCGTTTGCCACTGTACTTAGATGAGCGTCTCCGAGACACTTTCGTTGTTACTAAACAAAGTCGCGACGAAACTAGTTGCTCATCTTTGGATCTTTTCTATTCCCTCTATCAACCCTACCTTGTAAGGAGCCCAGAATATGCTGCAATACTCAAGTTTTCCTCTAACGAGGATTTTGTAAGCTGCCTTCTTCGTGGGTGGTCTAAACTTTAAATCTTCGTACGCACTTGTTGTAAATTTAGGAAAAGTTAAAATTAAAATGTACAGTAGGTGCATATGGTTTGCTAACAACTGAATATTCCTTGCATTTTATGCGTTTTTGAGAGGCTGTGTGTGTGTGTGTGTGTGTGTGTGTGTGTGTGTGTGTGTGTGTGTGTGTGTGTGTATGAGAGAGAGAGAGAGAGACTCCAAAAACCATTTTTTATTAATTTTATCCCCAGAGAAGGCAATAGAAATTATTATAAAAAATGTTTAGCGGTAACAATTTAGGTGGAACAAGAGAAATAATCACTTCAAGCACCAACGCAATCCACGCGCCCACATTGCATTACATGCGTGAATGCGAACCAGGCTCTGCCCCAAAAGTTCCAAGAATAATGTTTTAAGAGAGCGTCGAAGCCTCCCCCCTCCAACGACCCTGGTGGTGTCCATTTACGCATCACTTTATCCTCAGAAACAAAAAGAAGTTCGGTGGTACCAAGTCAAGGCTGTACGGTCACCTTCGCGGCATTCCAGCAGCTCGCTACACTTCAGCACACGAATTTTCTTCTGTTCATTGGTCAGGACGTCTGGGATCATTTTTGCGTAACATTCCTCATCTCGATTTCGGCATTTTGCAATCCTCGGTTATCATTTTTACGCGCTGGCGTTGATTCTCGTTCAAAACCTTTCGCGCTTCCTTCACATTTTCTTCCCTTTGAGACAAGACAGACGCCCAAAAACGCACACTGCCTTCGATATTTTCTCGCCCCCCCCCCCTCCTCCCCCCCGCCTCCGGAAGATCTTGTGCCACTCGTAAATTCATGGCTGGGATATGACTTGATCCACACAAAGGCCTCCTGGATCCTACCCACCGCCACGATTTATTTAGTTGAACGTAAAATTTGATTGTGTATCGCTGCTCGATTAACCGAATCTCAACATGTCACTAAAGCACCCCATCCGTAAAATACGAGCCTCCACGGAGGCGACTGGCTAAGTCGTATTCGCAGCGTCCCAGCCGAAAATGGCATCGCTAAATCCAGTAAGCGTCATCTGAGAGCACTTCGCAACTATCATATGGATGATGGACGCGTCAGTCGTTTCTTGCATGAAACGCTCAGTTAATCTCGATAGCATTATGTTTCAGGGACCGTGTTGGCAGCCTATTCTCTGATTATTCTTTTATTCCCAATCGTGGCTATCAAAGTAAGTCCATGTGGACCGCTGGTATCGTGAAGAATTATTTCTTCTCTTCATGAAGCGATGCTCCTAGATATTGAACCACGCAGAAGGACCGTGTCAGAAATTCCCGTCCCGCTATCCAAATACATATTTTCTGTATTTTTAATAAATAATGCTAGGATACAACTTTCAACAAAACCCGACCGATTCCTTCTCGCATTCATGTGCAATCCGAAAACGTTTTCACCCTTCCTATGACATCTCAACTGACGAGGAAACAGAAGATTAGGGTTTATCGTTTAACTCGCAGACTTCAACGCGAGACTCACATTGAGCTTTAACTACCAGTATCTTTCTTCTCGGTTTCTTTTCTTAGTTATTTTACAAACAGACGTACCTTTTCATACAATGTAGGCTTTCATAGCCAGTGTTGTCTTCAGTTAAAACTTCCGGGCTGAGAGGCCGTGGTCTATGTATAAAATTTCCTCCTAACGTTTCGTCTGCATCTGCGGGAGACGAAACGTTAGGTGGAAATTTTATACATCGACCACGGCCTTTCAGCCCGGAAGTTTTAACTAAAAACGTACCTTTTGTTCCACTGTAATTATTATTACTGATGTCTGGGTAATAACCTCAAAAGAGACCTTACGTTGGTCCAACCCATTCGCATTTTGATGTTGAGATTTTTTTCAGTTGTACTGGATAAAAATTAATGGGTTCCTACTCCTCTCAGATCGCCGTATGTCACGAGCCACTGTCTTTTGTGGAGAAAATTATCTGCTACGACTACAGAATATTAAAAAAAAATAAAAAAGGCCTCTTGTGCATGCAGTGCTGGATATTTTGTATACATACTATAGGACTTCTATAGAGGTAGTCATAAAGACATTCCACTTGTACTCGAGCAGTGTTCAGATCCCTCATACAGTGATCCTGAACTATATTCCCCACAGTCCCTCTAAAATGTCGAAATCATTGTAGGCGAATGCCAGTGTGATATCTGTTTATTTTTCAACAACGTCACGGTCTATTTACTCATTCCTACTTGTTGAGATGAGCGACTGGACAATCTCTAAAGACCTCTAAGGCAAGCTGAACCCGAAACTTTTATCACCCCGTCGTTCGATTTGTTTTGTTACTGGTCTGCAGTGTCTTTTTTTGTTTTGTTTTTTGTTTTCCTTGTCTAGTGGACGCTCTCAAGATTTACGTGCCAATGCACATTCATTCGCTACAAGTAGGAGCTATACTTTTTGGACATCTCACAGTAGCTCCAAGCTAGTTGAGGAGTTGCATTCTACAAGCAGAACGAGTTTCAGGACTCTGTTCTGAAAGCTTAAGTCGATAAGTGGATTGGCAATATTATCCGAAGCAACAGATTCCTTCTAGAGTGCAAAGTGGTATCGAACCATGATGGTAGAGACAACTGAGGAGAGTCAGATTAGTGTTTAACGCCTTTCGAAAATGAGGTGATTAGAGGCGAAGCATAAGCTCGGATTAGGGAAGGATGGGGAAGGAAATCGGCCGTGCCCTTTCAAGGGAACCATCTCGGCATTTGCCTGAAGCGATTTAGGGAGATCACGGAAATAAACCCGGGCGCGGGTTTGAACCGTCGTCCTTCCGAATGCGAGTCCAGTTTGCTAACTACTGCGCCGCTTCGCTCGGTAGGGATTAGAAATCATGATGGTGTTGATGATTATGATGATGATGATGATGACGAGTTCAGCACTATTTGTACGTTGATATGGCGACCAGGTTGTTTATATCGCAGTTACCGTAGATGTGTTTATCACTACTGGCATTGGGCGAACGTGATGCCCACACATAAAATCATCTTGCCCAAGAGAACTAGTATAAGTGGCTGCTGCCTCTTCATAAGTATCTAGCTGTTATCTGAATTGATCGCCAGGTGCTGCCTCGCAGCTCCATTAATGTTGTTTTCAGACGACGATGTAGGAGCCGCGGGCTCTTGTAGAAGAACGTTGTCATACGCATTCGACGTGGCTGCACGGCCCATCATCCGTGCCGTGCACAACGTTACAAGGACAGACAGTGAACTCCAGCGCAGAAGCCGCGATTCATTGAGGTGCCGTTTCCAGCCGTTAAGTGGGACGCGTTGGCCCACAGCTACGATTAGAGAAGCCTCGTGGCACTGGTGCACCTGCAAAATGACAACCGCCAGCAAATTACTGTGTATAGAGCGACATTTCACGTAGCAATGCGATGCGACATTGTTTCTTCGGGCATTTTGTGCTCGCCACCCCAACGGTAGTTTCTGTATGTCAGTTATCAATAGCTTCTGCCGAGTGTGGAGTTCTAAATTTCCGTTTATGCTGCACACCGTGCAAACGCAGAAACAGGGGATGTTACGACCTGTGCTGACATCGAAAACTAACGTATTCTAGCCGAGCTCACTCCTATCATAGAAATGGATTTTGTGCTTTCGCATCTTCTTAATCTCTGTTGTATTGTTTGCTTTCTTTTCGTGACAAGTTAAAAAGGATGAACGAGGTTCTGGAATTTTTCCTACTAGTGTTCTCCTACGAGAGACACTAAATACATGGAACCAAGAAAGTATTTACGCTTTACGGCGAAAAAGCCTAAAATCTGCATACTCGCTATCCAGTCACATTAATTTGACTACCTATCAGAAGCCTGAATAACCAACTTTTGAAGCGCGGTCAGCTGCGAGACGTGCAGGAAAAGAGCTCAAAAATGGTTCAAATGGTTCTGAGCGCTATGGGACTTAACATCTGAGATCATCAGTCCTCTAGAACTTAGAACTACTTAAACCTAACTAACCTAAGGACATCACACACATCCATGGCCGAGGCAGGATTCGAACCTGCGACCGTAACAGTCGCGCGGTTCCAGACTGAAGCGCCTAGAACCGCTCGACCACATCGGCCGGCAAGAGAGCTAGTGAGGATCTGGATGGTACCGACAGGGATTTGGAGCCATGTCGACTCCAGTGCCGTGGCCAGATGCCCTAGGTTCCGTGGCTGATTATCCATGGCACGAACGGCCCGATCGAGATGATCCCACAGATTCTCGATTGGATTTGGTGGCCAGGGAAGTAGGGTAAACACATTCTGGTACTCTTCGAACCACGCCCGTACACTGCGAACTGTGTCACACATTGCATTGTTCTGCTGGTGGAGTCCATCGTGCCGAGAAAAAACGAACTGTATGGATAGGAGCATGCTTATGTTGATGAATTGTGCCTTCCAGAATGATGATATCACCCAGGGAATCCATGAAAATATTCCTCAACACTCCCTAGGCCGTCACGCTCCATTCTCTTGCCTGGAATCTTCCAACTATTGTTGCAGCGTGTTTGCTATCCGGCGTTTCACCCCATACACGCCGACGGACGTGTGTAATATGGAAACGCCACCTGTCGCCACTCTGCGGAAGCTCAGTTGCGGAACTGGTGTGCAAATTCCACCTTTCTTCACCGATGGACAGCAGTCAGCATGGGTGCATGAAACAGGCGCCTTTCTGCGGAGGCCAAGACACAGCAACGTTCTCTGAACAGTCGTTGATGAGACACTGTTGGTTCATCTGAGCGGTCAGTTACTCAACAGTATCATGTATGGGCCGTGGCACACAACAATTGCCACTGCGCCAGTTTTGGATAGAGCCATTTTCCAATGCACGGTACACTTCAACCATGGCGGCACGCAAACGGTTTACAAACTTAGCCGTTTCAGAAATGCTTCCACATTTGGCCCGAAAGCCAATGATCGTGTTGTTTTGGACGTCAGATAAATTGCTCGTTTCACTCATTACGACGACGACTACACTGTTTTTCGTGACCCTCTGACACGCTTTATATACCATCCACTGCTAGTGCTGCCACCTGGTCGTCTGTGAGTTGTAATTGCACGTTGACGACGAACATAGGCGGTGGTCACATTAATGTGACTGCACCACATATAAGAATGTAAATAAATGAACATGCATTGATAAAAATGATTTTAACAGTGAAAGTTTCAGAAATGTTTGACGAGGAAAAATAATTTTCGATGTTATTTGGCACTTAGCAAGAAAACAAGATATGAAGGATAAAGCAAAAAGGCGATATTTACTGTATTCTAGAGGTTATCTGATGTGTTTAGAAGTACACATTTCCTGGAGCAAATAGATGTAGTGTTCAGAGATATTTGGCTTACAGTTTTTCCATTCTTTCAGTTCTCAAGAGAATTTATCACACGACCTTTGACAAAAACAGCCAGTTTGAATTCTGCTTTGATCATTAATAAAGTCTATTATCATTGGTTGTTCCTACATTTTGTTACTATACTGTTACTATATTTTTCGTAAAAAGGACAGTCCGTCTTAATGTCGCTGTCTTTTGATGCCAAACTGCTCACAACGCACGCAATTTTGGCGTTGCCGTGTAGACGGAAACGACCTTTCGTGGCAGACGAGAATTAGTACAAGAATAAAACGCCAGGGGCGCTGTAGTAGACTCACTTGTCTCGAGTAGTCAGTGAAGATAAGAAAAGTCGGTCGTGTAAAAGGGTGCTTCACAAGGGTCGCCGTTACAATGCGTCGCGCGGGTCTCATTCAGTGCCGCACAGTCGTAGCGGGAAGTCGATTACCGCTACCGTTCCGAGATGTCACGGATGTGTCCAGGTGAGACAGAAGGGTGAGCTGGATCTCATACAGAAGAACGGTGAGGCGGATCGATATTCGGCGGAACTTGCAACTCCGTCGGCCCCATCGGTCCACCCACGGAAATAGACATTGTCAACGAACACGGACTTGAGCGAGGACTTCATAGATGCCAGCGATACTGAAAGGACCCCTGACGTGCCGCAACGTCCACGATACACTGCGGGAGAGCTGAAGCTCTACTAGACGAAGGCTAATGAGCAGCGCAGCCGATCGAGAACTGTGACGCAACCAGCGAGCCCACAGAAGAACTGGGTGATCACCGTCTCCACCACAGGAGGTAAAAAGGGGGCCGTGACCAACGCCAGCAATGTTGGCCGTGCAAGGAGGCTTTTGGTGTCAAATCGCAAAGGCGCAAGAACCTTAGGCACAAGCTGTGGCAGCCACTGAGGATGCGGGCAGACAACGGACGACCGTTGGCTAAATGTGCGGTCCGCCCTGCAAATGGAAATGTAAATGAGCATACGTCATTGTGGGCCGGGAGTCCCCCATTCGGGGAAGTTCGGCCGCCGAGGGCAAGTACTTATCACATTTGACGCCATATTCGGCGACTTGCGCGTCAGAGATGGGGATGAAAGGACGATGAGGACAACACAACACCCAGTCCCTGAGCAGAGAAAATCTCCTGCCTCAGCCGGGAATCGATCCCGGGCCCCTTGGCGTGACATTCCTCCGCGCCGACCACTCAGCTAACGGGGGCGGTCTCCGCCCTGCAAAAATTGCTCCTACAACTACCAGCGATACCGCCAACCGATACCAGCCGCTGGCAGAGACGCAGAGGACTGCTGCGCCGCCATCAGCAGCCCAGCACAGAAGAGACCAGCGCAGGCCGCCCGTGCGCCGCCAGGCTGCCAAATCGCGGACTACCTCAAGTCGTGGTCGAGGTGAAAGACGGCTACATGTCCTAAAGAACAGACGCCACGTATCTATTTACGTATCAGTGAGGTACGATTACCAAAGTTCCATACTTTCTGTGAGGATGCACACCAAGCCTGATCACTTGTGAAAGTCCGAAATGGTGAGTGAGGGGTTCATGGGTAAGTGACGGTACGCTAATAGTATGTAACAGGCTAGGAATTTGGGTCAGGTAGGAAACATGCTCGTATGGCCGATACAGTGAAAGCGACTGCTGGTATTAAGTGAGAGATCGTGTCCCAGTCTGGCACAAATTTTGACTCGTTACCGTTGATTCATTTCAGTACCCAAATCCAGCGAACCTAACTGAAAACTTTCGAAAACGAAGGATTTCGCAAGCAACTTTACCAGTGGACGACTGCTGTCTACACAGTCAAGTCGTCGGGGAAAGATCTGGTGCGAGTACAACTCGCCAATAGCGAAATCCTCAGAAATGTGACGAATGAGGCTGCAGGACACTTGCTGACGTTCTACAGTCACACCACAGCCCCCAAGAAGCCGTTTCTGGCTGCGTTCAAAAGTGCCCCAAGATGCGCAGATCCCAAACATATCAAGGAAGCCTCGGATTCGGAGCCCGCTCTGTGACGTGCATTGACTATCCCAGGACGTACAAGTAGTTGCCCCTCTCCTAGTTGTCGCCCCAGACAAGGCAGAGAACAGATAGCTGTTCCAGGTGACAAGAGCCACAAGAAGCGTTCGCCTCAGAGCTTCCCCTGACAGAAGGTGGGGCGCGTGGTGCACCACTCCTACTTCCCTGATGCATGCGTGAAATGTACTCGGGGACGCGCCAGCTCCTAGTGCTCACTACTGAATTTGCGTCCTCCAACATGCAAGACCACGTTGCGAGGTACCGCGGCTGCGAGGCATTTAGGCCGCGGAAGCTCGTATGCTTGGCAAGCCGCAGAAGGAGGAGACGGTCAGTCGCTCCGCGCAGCGTCCGTGCCCAGGCGCACAGTCTGCAGAGCAACCAGCCAACAGCAACGCACCGACGCAGGTCAGGGAAGTGGAGACGACCGCCCCCTCCACCGGAGGTAGCGGAGGTCACCTTGTGCGGCGCGCCCGAAAAGCGCGGCAGAACGCCCACGCTGGAAGAGCAACGAGCTGGAGCAGCGCGGACTGGACACCCCACTCTCCCCCGCACCCAGGGGGAAAATTCACTGTCCAGTAGCACATTTACTTTGTTTATTTATTTATTCCATTAGCAATAGAGTAACCCACCGCCTTGAAATGTAAGGTGGGTCGGATGCTTCTAAATCTAATAGCAAACACTTCTCATTATCACAATCTTATTGGTGTACAGTTGTTAATGCTTTTTTAAAAATAATATCAAGAACATAATATATAAAAATTCTCTAATATTTTAGCGAATAGAATGCTTAAGAATTGTTAAAGTGGTTCTATATAATTTGCTTCCGCCTAGTTGATGAGAATATAATTTGTACAGTGCAAATGTTAAAGAAAAATTTAAAAAAATGCAATACAATGAGTGTGGCGCAAATAAGTTCAGTTTGTAGTGGGTAGTGATATACTATACTTGGATGCGTAATATAGTCTAAGTAGCTTGTTGTTTGATAATATGCCGCGCGGGATTATCCGAGCAGTAGCCGGCACGGTAGCTCAGCGTGTTCGGTCAGAGGGTTTAGCTATCCTCTGTAATAAAAAAACTGTGTGAACGGATCAACGAACAACCAGAACAAGCGTCATAGAACGTCCGCCACGAACAAAGTCAACGTACAATGTAGAACAAAATGAGATTAAAAAAGGAAAAAAACGCGGTCTAAGGCAGAGTCACGGACTGTGCGGCTGGTCCCGGCGGAGGTTCGAGTCCTCCCTCGGGGATGTGTGTATGTGTTTGTCGTCAGGATAATTTAGGTTAAGTAGTGTGTAAGCTTAGGGACTGATGACCTTAGTAGTTAACTCCCATAAGATTTGGTTCAAATGGCTGTGAGCATTATGGGACTTAACATCTATGGTCATCAGTCCCCTAGAACTTAGAACTACTTAAACCTAACTAACCTATGGACATCACACAACACCCAGTCATCACGAGGCAGAAAAAATCCCTGACCCCGCCGGGAATCGAACCCGGGAACCCGGGCGTGGGACCCATAAGATTTCACACACATTTGAGCATTTTGGTTGATAATATCCTGTTTCTACCTACTTCAGATGAGAAGGTCTCGATAGAACGTCGACCTGTTCTCATCTGAAATGGTTTGCACTTATGTACGTTTATTGTGTTTTTGTGTATTACCGGGAGTATTGCAAATCAGGACACTACATGATATTCAGCAGTTGTTTGTTTGTCTTATTGGTGGTAGTTGTGGTATATTGTATGTGATGCCTTAGATACATAGAGCAGGTGTTTTACAGATTAAATAGTGATTGAGCATTTGATACATGGAATACATGAATTTTAGCTTTACGTGAACAATAGATTTATGGTTGTAAATTTGTTAGTAGAACAGAACGTAGTTTATTGCTACTTGAATGCATTATTCCTTAGATAACTTAATACATTACATTTTTAGTTTTATACATGCTTTATACAGAAAATACATTTGATACATAAAAGTCATTGATTGTAGCTTTAAATAGAGGATATACTTCTGCATACACATAAGACGAATTACTGCTTGTGTGTTGTCGTTCTTTGTTGTATGATTGTTACTGCCTGTTGTGTCGTTTATGACTGTGTCATGGCGTGTAGTGTCATGTGTTGTTGGTTTGGATCCCTTACACGTTGATCCCTTCTGAGTCATATTCACTTTGTGTGTTTATTCAGTCCTCGGTTTCGGAATCTGTGGTCGTGGTTATGTCCTCCCATGTGGTTTGTTGTGTTGTTTGTGCTTGTCTACGCCTCCTTGAATATGGGTTTTGGCGCTTGTATTCTTCCTGCAGGGGCTTCGATACAGTATCGGCTCCGCTATTTATTCTGTTCCAATCATCGGGATTACGTATTATTCCGGCGATGCCACTGTCGTTCTGTATAGGTCTCACTTGTGCTAGCGTGTTGCTTAGCAGTGTGACATGTTGTGGTGCCCCAGTTTCTCTGCAAATGCATATTTCATGGTTAGTTCGTCCCATGTGGTTCAAGTGTACCGGGTACGGCCCGTGGCTCGTCAGGAAATGGACCACCCCCGGCTTAGGTCGACATGTTTCAGTTGTAAACTTCCGCGTACGTCAGGAAAGAACGAGTGTACTCGGCGACCCTTGTCGAGTGCGTACCACTCTCTCTGCCATGTTTCAATTCGCTATTGCTTCACTTGTGTTTCGTTTATAATGTTGGTTCCTGTAATTTCGGTGGCTTTATGGAGCTTGTCCCGCTTAAGCCAGTAAACTGCAACTCTATAACATATTGTTATGTCTATAGGGCAGGTTAAAGGCTCCGCTCATTCTGAGGAGTACTCGACGTTGACCTCGTCTTGCAATTGTCTCGTTAGTCTGCATGTTCAGTCTGTGGGCCCAAGTAAAGTGGCGCAGCATGCGATGGATTCAAGTATCGCAATGTGGTAGGTCCTTATCTTAATAGGTAATTTGTTCTGAGTTGTGTTGAGTCTTGCTAGTTCGTGCATAATTTTGGAGGCTTTGTCAATCGTCAATTTGATATGATAGTTAAAAGTCTGTTTTTCGTCAAGGTGCAGTCTTAGATAACGTGTGGCTTGCTTCCTCTGCATGTATTGTCTAATTTTAGAATTGGATTCCTCTGTAGTGTCGCTCTGAGCAGTAAATATGCCGTTTTGTAGGGAGATATTTTTAATTTATTTTCTTTGCATCAACTGTTAATTTTCTGAAGCAGTTGCGTGCCTTTTGTCACTGGTGCTGCTCTCGAGTTGGCTGACACTACGAGCAGGTCATCTGCGTAAGCCACCACACGTCTTATCCTGCCGTCACGGTCCAGGGTGTTCAGCAAGGGATCGACTGCGATATCCCAAGATATTGGTCCGCAGATCGAGCCCTGTGGACATCCCTTTGTTATTTTCTTGACAACCTTGCGTGTACCAGCCCTTCACTCCGCACTAGTCGAGGGGACTACTGGAGAGGGACGCTGATAGCCTCATTTCCCTTAACCTGGCGAAGGACGGCCGTCACAGATTGTCAAAAGCCCCATCTGTGTCGATTATTATGATGGCCACGTATTTGTCTATGATATTTGTAACTGTCAGTGCTTCGTTGATGTCGTCTTCTATTGATCAACCTTCCTTGAAGCCGAACTGATGGGGCGTTAGGGAGAGGAGGCGTCTGTGCGATTGTAAGCGGTCACGCAGAAACCTTTCCTGTACCTTGGCAAGAGTTCAAAATGGTTCAAATGGCTCTGAGCACTATGGGACTTAACATCTAAGGTCATCAGTTCCCTAGAACTTGGAACTACTTAAACCTAACTAACCTAAGGACATCACACACATCCATGCCCGAGGCAGGATTCGAACCTACGACCGCAGCGGTCGCGCGGTTCCAGACTGAAGCGCCTAGAACCGCTCGGTCACAGTGGCCGGCAATTTCTTCTTGTTTTTGTTGCTTTACATGATAACAATGGTTAATTTTGTAAAAAAAATTAAAATTGTATATTTTTTCATTTTGTTGGGACTCAAAGGGTTAAGGAGTTTCGTTTCTACCCGCAAGAGTTATGGTTAACCTGTAACGACGCTACTGCGGTGCGCTACTGTCGCACGTGTGTTTACTTTTTGGAAGTTCGTTTCCTTGTTGCTGAAATCGGTGTGTTTGTGTATACTGTTTTTGCTACAGATCTAGGTGTCGTGTAGCTCCATTTCAGCAGAATATTCTTTTATGTATGTAGGTATTAGCAGTCATGTTGATTTTTTGGAAGTGTGTTTTCCTATACCAACAAAGTCCTACACTTCCAACAGTTGACTCTTCCTCGGGCGTTAGCAATTTCTCCAGACCTTTGTGGAAGTAGGAAGGTTACCCATTTTGAAAGCTGCTGCCTTGTCTTTTTACCACTAGAAATATATTCCAACAAGCAGCCTCTGTAACTGATATTTAAAAACGGGTTTGAGATGTCGCCAAGCCTGAGCTGCTGAAATGGTGTTTATGGGGGCAGACACAAATTCAAACGAGTGATTCAAGAGTTTGATTTGAAATAGTCTGACCAAAACGGTGTTTGTTGGTTTGCAGACATTAAGAGTGGGAGCTCTGAACTGTGGAAATCTTGCCAAAGGAGAGCACCTGAAATAGTGAGCCGGCCGTTGTGGCCGTGCGGTTCTAGGCGCTTCAGTCTGGAACCGCGTGACCGCTACGGTCGCAGGTTCGAATCCTGCCTCGGGCATGGATGTGTGTGATGTCCTTAGGTTAGTTAGGTTTAATTAGTTCTAAGTTCTAGGCGACTGATGACCTCAGAAGTTAAGTCGCATAGTGCTCAGAGCCATTTGAAATAGTGATTATTCCTGTCGGGAATAAGGTATTGGGCATTCGCCTTTGTGTCAACTGCATAGTGCAGGGTGCTGGAAGATATGTGACACTCGTGAAAAAAAATGCGAGACACATGGATAGATTTGTAACTACACTCCTGGAAATTGAAATAAGAACACCGTGAATTCATTGTCCCAGGAAGGGGAAACTTTATTGACACATTCCTGGGGTCAGATACATCACATGATCACACTGACAGAACCACAGGCACATAGACACAGGCAACAGAGCATGCACAATGTCGGCACTAGTACAGTGTATATCCACCTTTCGCAGCAATGCAGGCTGCTATTCTCCCATGGAGACGATCGTAGAGATGCTGGATGTTATCCTGTGGAACGGCTTGCCATGCCATTTCCACCTGGCGCCTCAGTTGGACCAGCGTTCGTGCTGGACGTGCAGACCGCGTGAGACGACGCTTCATCCAGTCCCAAACATGCTCAATGGGGGACAGATCCGGAGATCTTGCTGGCCAGGGTAGTTGACTTACACCTTCTAGAGCACGTTGGGTGGCACGGGATACATGCGGACGTGCATTGTCCTGTTGGAACAGCAAGTTCCCTTGCCGGTCTAGGAATGGTAGAACGATGGGTTCGATGACGGTTTGGATGTACCGTGCACTATTCAGTGTCCCCTCGACGATCACCAGTGGTGTACGGCCAGTGTAGGAGATCGCTCCCCACACCATGATGCCGGGTGTTGGCCCTGTGTGCCTCGGTCGTATGCAGTCCTGATTGTGGCGCTCACCTGCACGGCGCCAAACACGCATACGACCATCATTGGCACCAAGGCAGAAGCGACTCTCATCGCTGAAGACGACACGTCTCCATTCGTCCCTCCATTCACGCCTGTCGCGACACCACTGGAGGCGGGCTGCACGATGGTGGGGCGTGAGCGGAAGACGGCCTAACGGTGTGCGGGACCGTGGCCCAGCTTCATGGAGACGGTTGCGAATGGTCCTCGCCGATACCCCAGGAGCAACAGTGTCCCTAATTTGCTGGCAAGTGGCGGTGCGGTCCCCTACGGCACTGCGTAGGATCCTACGGTCTTGGCGTGCATCCGTGCGTCGCTGCGGTCCGGTCCCAGGTCGACGGGCACGTGCACCTTCCGCCGACCACTGGCGACAACATCGATGTACTGTGGAGACCTCACGCCCCACGTGTTGAGCAATTCGGCGGTACGTCCACCCGGCCTCCCGCATGCCCACTATACGCCCTCGCTCAAAGTCCGTCAACTGCACATACGGTTCACGTCCACGCTGTCGCGGCATACTACCAGTGTTAAAGACTGCGATGGAGCTCCGTATGCCACGGCAAACTGGCTGACTCTGACGGCGGCGGTGCACAAATGCTGCGCAGCTAGCGCCATTCGACGGCCAACACCGCGGTTCCTGGTGTGTCCGCTGTGCCGTGCGTGTGATCATTGCTTGTACAGCCCTCTCGCAGTGTCCGGAGCAAGTATGGTGGGTCTGACACACCGGTGTCAATGTGTTCTTTTTTCCATTTCCAGGAGTGTATGAAAAAAAATAGCTGGAGCACTCGCTAATGGCAATAGAAGACAAAGCATATACAACAGTAAGTTTTTAACCAACTAAAACCGTTAAAAAGCAGCTCTTTTGAGGAATTTCTTGGATACAATATTATGTAGTAGAAATGTCCGGTTTTTCTCCAGATGTATTCGGTCAAGATAATGTAGTGAAATCTTGTAGACATATAAATAACAATTTCAACTATGGAACCTGAAAAAAATTTGAAATTTTATATTCACTTCTTATAAAAAAAGGTGTGGGTTCCTGTAGTCATGTCCTAGTTCATGAACCACAGTGGGATACCAGTTACTTTGGAATAAGGCTGGGCATCTCGGACATATTCTGAGTCGTGGTCACCTTTGTGCTCATACGGCAAAGACTACCAAATCCACCGGTTAGTCCCTCAACCGTTAGGGATAAAACTCAATGGGACTTGGGGCAAGTAAGGCTAGCAACTTGCTTCCCTAGTACTTTAAATATGATGCTGGCAACAATCAGAGCAAAATGCCTCGGACCTTTGGAGGTGACGGAGTCCCACCTCTAACTGACAAACCAGGGACTCCTAAGATACGACTTGGCAAACAAATGGTAATGAGATGGGGAGCTATTAATTTCAATGGGGGCTACTCTGGGAAGAAGGTAGAGCTGGCAGAGGCTGCAAGTAAGATGGGGCTGGACGTTTTAGCTGTTCGTGACATTCGGGTAAGGGGTGAGAAAGAAGAGGAAGTGGGAGAATACAAGGTCTACTTGTCAGGAGTCAAAGCAGGAATAGCACAATGGGGTGTAGGGCTTTACATCAGGAAAGAAATGGAACCCAGCGTAGTTGCAATAAGATATGTAAACGAACGACTGATGTGGATAGATTTGACAGTGTCTAGCAAGAAAATTAGGATTGTGTCAGTATATTCTCATTGTGAAGGGACAGATCAAGATAAGATGGATAGTTTTTATGAGGCACTCAGTGATGTAGTTGTTAGAGTAAAGGACAAGGACAGTGTTCTGCTCATGGGTGATTTTAATGCAAGGATTGGAAATCGAACAGAAGGGTATGAAAAGGTGCGGTGTAACGACGTATTAGGTTTTTCGTTTGATATATGTATGACCATGTGCAGACTTCGTCACCTACGTCAGTTACAACCCACTTTCAAAAATGATTCATATTCTTTTAAATTGTCATAGGATGGTTCTTGAACGAAACTGTAAAACATCAGTTGAGTCGTGTGCAGAGAATTACATCACTTGGGCCAATTGGTTTTTGTAACTTTTCCGAATTTAAATTTCGTTTGTTTCTCCTCAGAAAATTATATCGACACACGTTATCTTGATCTAATCGATATCAGAATCACACATTAAATAAACTTTTTAGATTCAAAGTTTCGGCCAACGCTGTCTGAATCAATAATCTTGTCAAATATATTATTAATCCGTTCACATAACTCTTCATAAATAAATCTTCAAGACACGTGTTTCAACTTTAGTAGCATACACTATTTTATTAGCTTCCTACACATACAGATGTGAACTTGAGCGTTGACAGACAGTGACTAACTTTTCAATTAGGTTAAGATCATTATGACGTCATTGTTGTACAAAAAGAGTATAAAAATTCATTTTTAATTTTTTAGAAACACGACGCAACAACTCGGTTCCAGGATCTTCTGTTGCTCCTTGGCTGTCGACCCGCGACGTATAGCGGCCAGCAATTTCCTCTCTGGTCGCGGCAACGAAGATGCTGTCCCCGTTCGTTGCGCCGATCTCTCCGTACATGAAACACATAAAAAAAATACAAAACTTTTAGATAATTCACATTTATTACAAATAATAAGAAAACACATAAACAAAAACTAAATTAAACTTATAGTCACCTGCAAACTGGGCTGACTTCGTGGATGGGTGACGTTTAATTTCGTCCCACTACATACCCCACCCACAAGCTCAGTTTGTCAGGTTTTAACCGGAATTAAAACTGTTCAATATACAATATTTAACTGTTAATACATTTTCCTCACATTTTACGTAACCTCAAGTCCTTGCTATTAGATAGATTTAATCCTTTTAACACGATACCGTTGTGACTATTTGTCATTTACTCTTAATTGTGCTCTTATGGTAATTCGTAACCGAATATAGGGAGATTGCTCCTCTTCAGTTAATAGTTGCTAATAAATACTAATTTAGTACGTTCTTTAACGTTGTACATTAGGATAGAGCGTTCAAATTGTGATAGATTAATTTCAGTTTCATTTATTTACTAGAGTTATTCTTTTCAAGAATGTATATTACTAATAAGTTTCTCACAATAACTAATAGTACTATTTACTTTACGTCCTTCTCTTCCCTAAGGCCTTATTTATGCCTGAGGTCAAGAAGAAATCAAGCAAAACTTTCTTTAGAATCTCGGCACGGCTTTCTTTACCTTCGGACACCTTGTTGGGTAATGGCCATTTATTTAGGAGAAACAAGCGAGAGAGCCCCGTTTGGTGTGTTCTATATTAACACTATTGCAAACCTCTATTAAAGGCACTCTGCTATGTTCTCGTGAGCCATATAGCTCTGGACGCCCATGGTCCCTAAAACTATTAACCATCCCCTTTGGTTCCTACTATCCGAGTAAATTTAAAATACGCAAAATTCCTTTAGACCTAAGAGCAAAGTTTCCTCCATATAAATCCCCCTTTGGGTTATCTTTCTCTTTTTGAAGTACCAGTAGATTATTGTAGAACACTTGTTTAAGCTTTCTGTCCTATTCTTTAAAATAATACGTAACTATCACGAAAACTTCACATGAATAAACTATGAACGCTCTTCCGTGTGTAACATATACTAAATATTAACTTATTTAGGAATGAAGAGTTTCATTTGATCAACACTATATAATCCTTTAATTACACCTGATGAAGGTTCCATAAGAAGTAATGCTTTGGGATGTACAATCTTATGTACAACATATGGACCTTCAAAGATAAAGAAGAATTTTCTACATTCCTTATCGATCTTAGAACTTTTAGGATGAGATCGTACTAACACAAGATCTCCTACCTGAAATGAGGGTTCTACAGCCTGTTGATTATAACTTTTAATTCTCCGTTCGGCATTTTTTATAATCTGTTCGCAAACTTTTTCGTCTGGAATATCTTGTTGTATCTCATTTACTGGTGGCCAAGGTAAAGCAGCTAGTAAAGGCTCACCTATAATTCGTTTGCCTAAAATTTCTATAGGTGATAATCCCGTCGTTAGGTGAGGCAATTCATTTAATATCTTTTCGAATTCAGGCATTAGTTTGGCCCACCGAGTATGTTTATGTGCACAATAAGTTCTACATAATCGTCCTAATTCTTTCATGACTCTTTCTACTAAATTACTTTGAGGGTGATATTTCGAAATTAAGATATGTTTGATTCCATATTGTCTTATCATATCTTGAAATCTTTGACTAATAAAGGCACTACCGTTGTCAGACATAAGTCGTTTAGGAATGCCCCAGTTAACAAAGTAATTTCGGGTGAGGCAGCGTATAACGCTTGCTGTATTCGCTCGTTTCAAAGTATACAGTTTCACATGTTTGGACCAACATTCCATTACAACAAACACATATGTTAATCCTCCTGAACTCCGAGGCAGAGGGCCGAAAAAATCTAATGACAGTAGATCCCACAAACCTCGAGGAATTACAGCATATAATTTATAACGCTTGGATTTGTTATTAACTTTAACCTTTTGACAGGTTTCACAAGCCCTAATAATACTTCTCACAATACGTGACATATTTTTGAAATAATAATACTTCATTAGATGTTTAATACATTTATGAATCCCAAAATGCCCGTAACCTTCATGAATATAAGTAATTAACTCGTCCACAACAGTTTTCGGAATGCAGATTTTCCATCTCTGGTGTTCCCTCTGTGCTTTCCAATACAACAAGTCGTTAAAATATAACCACACACCCCGGGTGTTAACTGTTTCGTCCCCATTATTAAGGTTTTGTATAATTCGTAGAATAACATTTTTCTTTCCTTTATGTAATACGGTAACCTACTACTTAGGACTCGCATTAGATGACTTTCAATTAATTTAGCACGGTTTAAATTCCATTCAAAATAATTCCTATAACCTCTCCACCGTTTAGAATATGGAGGAGGGGCTAACAACTCTAAAGTTAAGTGTTGTTGTTTTCGTCTTGACCAATAATTTTGTTTAAACTGCTTAACAAAATCATCCCAATCCCTGAATTCAGTTCTATGCAGTACTGCCCATTCCGCAGCTTCTGCTTCTAAATGTCCTATTACAAATTGAATGCGTTTTTCATTACTCCATTTAGGAGATAATGATGTTTCAAAAGCTCTTATAAAGATTATAGGGTGCAGTTCGCCTCCTGGTTTGAATACAGGAAATCGACTTGCTACATTTGAATTTGTTGTTATGTCATCCAGACCTTCTGCGAGAGAAATAGTCGGATTCTGTTTAGCTGGCAGAGACGGAGTTGCATCGGATTGGCTTGCCGTGACTGCCTTATTCATATTGTTGCCATCCGTGCTAGCAAATTCGATGCGACTGTTGTCTCTGATTATGTTATTACCTCTGCTACCTGAAATGTTCTCGTTATTATCTAATTCCGATAACCGTTTCGTAATTTCCTGTATCCGCATTTCTGTATTGGATACGCGATTAGCTAATATCGATTCTTCACTGTGTTCACGATGTGAACGCTCTGTACCTTCGTCAATATTATTATCTTTGGCAGTCTCAAGATTACTGCATATCTCAGTAATTAAAAATTTCATGTTTTCGATTTCGGCATGGTCCTTTTCTACTTGATGAGTTAATGTTTCTAATTCTACATTATCTATTGAAGAAATCTCTACAGGTTTGGTAGAGACCTCTTTAATAGATTTCAATAATTCTCTGCGAACAGTTTCTGTTTGCATAGAAAATTCATCTCGTAACATATCGTTATTTTTCTGTATTTCATTTACAACTAAGATATTGACACTATCTAGTCTCTCGGTTAAGTCAGTGATATCGTTTCGCATGCGAGCTTTTTCCTCGCGCGATTCCTGGATATGTTCTTCTAACCTTTTACAATTATCGGCAATCTTATTACTAAGTCCTACTAATTTTTCTTGCATTTCAACTTTAGAAGACTCTATTTTATCACTTAATTCTCGACTGGTTTCATTAAGATATTCCTGCAACATGTCTGTTGATTTTGTTAGCTCCCCTTTAAGTCTAGCAGTAGATTCCTCGTTAGACTGTTTTAATTCCTGTTTCAGTTCCTGTTTCAATCTAGCAGTAGATTCCTCATTAGACTGTTTTAATCTAGCCATAGATTCTTCGTTAGACTGTTTTAATCTAGCAGTAGATTCTTCGTTAGACTGTTTTAATTCCTGTTTTAGTTCCTCTTTTAATCTAACAGTAGATTCCTCGTTAGACTGTTTTAATCTAGCCATAGATTCTTCGTTAGACTGTTTTAATTCCTCTTTTAATCTAGCAGTAGATTCCTCGTTAGACTGTTTTAATTCCTGTTTTAGTTCCTCTTTTAATCTAGCAGTAGATTCCTCGTTAGACTGTTTTAATTTAGCGATCGCCCTAAAAAGGGATCTCATGCTCCTATCGGACATAGATTGCTCTTCGTCTGACATTTCACTTCCCGACATTATTGTAAAATATTAACTATTTACACACGCAGACTTGGAATCAACAATCCTATAAAAGAACACTTCCTATATACAACACTCCACTTCCAACTTGAAACAAACTCACCGGACACTAATATTGTAATTTGTAGTTCTCGATGATCAGTGTGCTGCTATGGGCTGCAGATGTAACAGCCGTCGATGCAGCCGCTGAGATGCTGCGACCCCGTTTCCGCAACCGGCAGGACGCTGAGTCGAACACCGGAAACGTCGCTGGCTGCAACCACGCCCGGCACCGCCGTAGACAGGCGAAGCCCTCAGCAACACCTCTAATATCAGCCGGAGGAACGCCCCGCAGCTGACGTACTGGGCCTATTAGTTTAGGGAGAAAAAAGGTTGTCGGGGTTTGCAGCGTTCAGCTGCTGCCCAACAGACGCGCCTTCTCGTGGAACAACTGCGTGACCGTACTGCTTGGCTGCACTCCGTCAGATGCCCACACCCGCGAAGTCGCCGCTGGCTGGTGAAGGCTCCACGAAAACTCGCGTTGACTTCGGAAGGACTCTTGATGTTTCGTTTCGTACCTGTGTGCCTTAGTTGCACACAAGTCCTGTTTCTAAGGTCGCCACGGTGCGGTGTAACGACGTATTAGGTTTTTCGTTTGATATATGTATGACCATGTGCAGACTTCGTCACCTACGTCAGTTACAACCCACTTTCAAAAATGATTCATATTCTTTTAAATTGTCATAGGATGGTTCTTGAACGAAACTGTAAAACATCAGTTGAGTCGTGTGCAGAGAATTACATCACTTGGGCCAATTGGTTTTTGTAACTTTTCCGAATTTAAATTTCGTTTGTTTCTCCTCAGAAAATTATATCGACACACGTTATCTTGATCTAATCGATATCAGAATCACACATTAAATAAACTTTTTAGATTCAAAGTTTCGGCCAACGCTGTCTGAATCAATAATCTTGTCAAATATATTATTAATCCGTTCACATAACTCTTCATAAATAAATCTTCAAGACACGTGTTTCAACTTTAGTAGCATACACTATTTTATTAGCTTCCTACACATACAGATGTGAACTTGAGCGTTGACAGACAGTGACTAACTTTTCAATAAGGTTAAGATCATTATGACGTCATTGTTGTACAAAAAGAGTATAAAAATTCATTTTTAATTTTTTAGAAACACGACGCAACAACTCGGTTCCAGGATCTTCTGTTGCTCCTTGGCTGTCGACCCGCGACGTATAGCGGCCAGCAATTTCCTCTCTGGTCGCGGCAACGAAGATGCTGTCCCCGTTCGTTGCGCCGATCTCTCCGTACATGAAACACATAAAAAAAAATACAAAACTTTTAGATAATTCACATTTATTACAAATAATAAGAAAACACATAAACAAAAACTAAATTAAACTTATAGTCACCTGCAAACTGGGCTGACTTCGTGGATGGGTGACGTTTAATTTCGTCCCACTACAAAGGTTATGGGTAAATTTGGAGAGGATATGGAGGCCAACAGGAACGGGAAACAACTCTTGGATTTCTGTGCCAGTATGGGCTTAGTAATCACAAACTCCTTTTTTAAACATAAGAACATTCACCGGTATACTTGGGAAGGCAGGGGAACCATATCTGTCATTGACTATATCATAACAGATCAGGAATTCACGAAGGCTGTGAGGGACACACGTGTATTCAGGGGATTCTTTGATGACACTGATCATTATTTAATCTGCAGTGAAATTGGGATTGTGAGGCCGAAAGTGCAGGAGGTCAGGTCCATATGTAGGAGGATAAGTGTGGAGAAACTTCGGGATAAGGAAATCAGGCACAAGTACATAACAGTGATCTCAGAAAGGTACCAGTTAGTTGAATGTAGTCAATTACAGTCATTGGAAAAGGAATGGACAAGGTACAGGGACACAGTACTAGAAGTGGCTACAGAATGTCTTGGAACAGTAGTGTGTAGAGGTAGGATGAAGCAAACAGCTTGGTGGAATGACATAGCCAAGGCAGCCTGTAAAAGGAAAAAGATGGCGTATCAAAAATGGCTACATACTAGAACTAAGGTAGACAGAGAAAGTTATATTGAAGAAAGAAACAAAGCCAAACAGATAATTGCAGCATCCAAGAAGAAATCTTGGGAAGACTTTGGAAACAGGTTGGAGACTTTGGGTCAAGCTGCTGAAAAACCATGCTGCAGTGTAATTAGCAGTCTTCGAAAGGGAGGTAAGAAGGAAATGACAAGTATTTTGGACAGGTCAGGAAAACTGCTGGTGAATCCTGTGGATTCCTTGGGCAGGTGGAGGGAATATTTTGAAGAGTTGCTCAATGTAGGTGAAAATACGATCTGTAATGTTTCAGATTTCGAGGTACAGTGGGATAGGAATGATGATGGAAATAGGATCACATTTGAGGAAGTGGAGAAAATGGTCAATAAAGCAGCTGGGGTGGATGAAATTAAGTCGGAACTTATCAAATACAGTGGAATGTCAGGTCTTAAATGGCTACACAGGATAATTGAGTTGGCCTGGGAGTCGGGACAGGTTCCATCAGACTGGATAAAAGCAGTAATCACACCAATCTTTAAACATGGAAACAGAAAAGATTGTAACAACTACAGAGGTATCTCCATAATCAGCGTTGTGGATAAAATCTTCTCAGGTATTGTTGAAAGGAAAGTGCGAGTATTAGTTGAGGACAAATTGGATGAAAATCAGTGTGGGTTTAGGCCTCTTAAAGGTTGTCAGGACCAGATCTTTAGCTTACGGCAAATAATGGAGAAGTGTTATGAGTGGAACAGGGAATTGTATCTATGCTTTATAGATCTAGAAAAGGCATATGACCGGGTTCCTAGAAGGAAGTTACTGTCTGTTATACGAGATTATGGAATAGGAGGCAAACTTTTGCAAGCAATTAAAGGTCTTTACATAGATAGTCAGGCAGCAGTTAGAGTTGACGGTAAATTGAGTTCATGGTTCAGAGTAGTTTCAGGGGTAAGACAAGGCTGCAACCTGTCTCCACTGTTGTTCATATTGTTTATGGATCATATGTTGAAAACAATAGACTGGCTGGGTGAGATTAAAATATGTGAACACAAAATAAGCAGTCTTGCATATGCGGATGACTTAGTTGTGATGGCAGATTCGATTGAAAGTTTGCAAAGTAATATTTCAGAGCTAGATCAGAAATGTAAGGACTATGGTATGAAGATTAGCATCTCCAAAATGAAAGCAATGTCAGTGGGAAAGAAATATAAACGGATTGAGTGCCAAATAGGAGGAACAAAGTTAGAACAGGTGGACGGATTCAAGTACTTGGGATGCATATTCTCACAGGATGGCAACATAGTGAAAGAACTGGAAGCGAGGTGTAGCAAAGCTAATGCAGTGTGCGCTCAGCTACGATTTACTCTCTTCTGCAAGAAGGAAGTCAGTACCAAGACTAAGTTATCTGTGCACCGTTCAATCTTTCGACCAACTTTGTTGTATGGGAGCGAAAGCTGGGTGGATCCAGGTTATCATATCAATAAGGTTGAGGTTACGGATATGAAAGTTGCTAGGATGATTGCAGGTACTAGTAGATGGGAACAATGGCAGGAGGATGTCCACAATGAGGAAATCAAAGAAAAACTGCGAATGAACTCTATAGATGTAGCAGTCAGGGCGAACAGGCTTAGATGGTGTGGTCATGTTACACGCATGGGAGAAGCAAGGTTACCCAAGAGACTCATGGGTTCAGCAGTAGAGGGTAGGAGGAGTCGGGGCAGACCAAGGAGAAGGTACCTGGATTCGGTTAAGAATGATTTTGAAGTAATAGGCTTAACATCAGAAGAGGCATCAATGTTAGCACTGAATAGGGGATCATGGAGGAATTTTATAAGGGTGACTATGCTCCAGACTGAACGCTGAAAGGCATACTCAGTCTTAAATGATGATGATGATGATGATAAATAAAACAATAAATGAGCAAAAAATGTCAACTTTTGGACTTTTTGTTCGCTACTTATTTTTCGAAAATATGCAGTTAGAACAACGAGAACAACGCATTTGGGCTCCATAATCTGAAATACCTACTTAAAGCCTGGTAGGCATTTCATTAGCGCACAGTAGATTGGCTTTTCACAAATGGCAAACATTGATTGTAAAATAAACTGATCAGCCAAAACATGATGACCAGCTGCTAAACAGTGTGGTGGTCTACCTGCAGAACGCACTACAGCAGCGATTCCGCGTGCCTTGGGTTCGACAAGTACTTGGTTAGTTTCCGGAAATACGAGTACGCACAGGTCACGCAGTTTCCATAAATTACAGCCGTTTGTTTGTGGGCGCGGAGCTGGCGTCCGTTAGTGTTCAACCGGGTTCAGGTCAGGCGAATGAACCGTTGCGCACAAAATCAAGCGGCCCGCCAGACGCACTTCAAACGCCTTCGTTGCTTTCCTAAGACCAAACAAGTACGCGATATAAAAATTGGGCATGGGTCGGTAGTATGGATCGAACCCGAGCTAAAGGCTGAGCAGTCTCTTCTGCCTTCATCTACCTTCACATAGTGAACAACTGATCCTAATTGCATCTGGCGAGCAACTAGAACTATCTTGCGCAATGGCCTGAGTAGCTAATTTCATTACTAACTCGGAAACGCCGCAGCATCGAATTTTTTCTTAATAATTGTTCCTCAACACAACCTACGCTGCAACACCCCTACAAGTTTTTCCGATTGTGCTGCGCGGGATAGCCGCGTGGTCTCAGGCGCCTTACCACGGTTCTCGCGGCTCCCCACGTCAAAGGTTCGAGTCCTCCGTCGGGCATGGGTGTGTGCGTTGTCCTTAGCGTAAGTTAGTTTAAGTTAGATTAAGTAGTTTGTATGCCTAGGGACCGATGATCTCAGCAGTTTGGTCCCATGGGAACTTACCACGAATTAAAAATTACCAATTTTCAAACTGTTTCTTGCAAAATGTATATACACTCCCGGAAATGGAAAAAAGAACACATTGACACCGGTGTGTCAGACCCACCATACTTGCTCCGGACATTGCGAGAGGGCTGTACAAGCAATGATCACACGCACGGCACAGCGGACACACCAGGAACCGCGGTGTTGGCCGTCGAATGGCGCTAGCTGCGCAGCATTTGTGCACCGCCGCCATCAGTGTCAGCCAGTTTGCCGTGGCATAAGGAGCTCCATCGCAGTCTTTAACACTGGTAGCATGCCGCGACAGCGTGGACGTGAACCGTATGTGCAGTTGACGGACTTTGAGCGAGGGCGTATAGTGGGCATGCGGGAGGCCGGGTGGACGTACCGCCGAATTGCTCAACACGTGGGGCGTGAGGTCTCCACAGTACATCGATGTTGTCGCCAGTGGTCGGCGGAAGGTGCACGTGCCCGTCGACCTGGGACCGGACCGCAGCGACGCACGGATGCACGCCAAGACCGTAGGATCCTACGCAGTGCCGTAGGGGACCGCACCGCCACTTGCCAGCAAATTAGGGACACTGTTGCTCCTGGGGTATCGGCGAGGACCATTCGCAACCGTCTCCATGAAGCTGGGCCACGGTCCCGCACACCGTTAGGCCGTCTTCCGCTCACGCCCCAACATCGTGCAGCCCGCCTCCAGTGGTGTCGCGACAGGCGTGAATGGAGGGACGAATGGAGACGTGTCGTCTTCAGCGATGAGAGTCGCTTCTGCCTTGGTGCCAATGATGGTCGTATGCGTGTTTGGCGCCGTGCAGGTGAGCGCCACAATCAGGACTGCATACGACCGAGGCACACAGGGCCAACACCCGGCATCATGGTGTGGGGAGCGATCTCCTACACTGGCCGTACACCACTGGTGATCGTCGAGGGGACACTGAATAGTGCACGGTACATCCAAACCGTCATCGAACCCATCGTTCTACCATTCCTAGACCGGCAAGGGAACTTGCTGTTCCAACAGGACAATGCACGTCCGCATGTATCCCGTGCCACCCAACGTGCTCTAGAAGGTGTAAGTCAACTACCCTGGCCAGCAAGATCTCCGGATCTGTCCCCCATTGAGCATGTTTGGGACTGGATGAAGCGTCGTCTCACGCGGTCTGCACGTCCAGCACGAACGCTGGTCCAACTGAGGCGCCAGGTGGAAATGGCATGGCAAGCCGTTCCACAGGATAACATCCAGCATCTCTACGATCGTCTCCATGGGAGAATAGCAGCCTGCATTGCTGCGAAAGGTGGATATACACTGTACTAGTGCCGACATTGTGCATGCTCTGTTGCCTGTGTCTATGTGCCTGTGGTTCTGTCAGTGTGATCATGTGATGTATCTGACCCCAGGAATGTGTCAATAAAGTTTCCCCTTCCTGGGACAATGAATTCACGGTGTTCTTATTTCAATTTCCAGGAGTGTAGATGTACTAACAGATGTGCTCGAGAATTTGCGCAGCTGTATAGAAACCATACGAAATAGGACTAACTAGGGATATTGATCGTATAAGGCCATGAATGGCTGTATAGAAACCATACGAAATAGGACTAACTAGGGATATTGGTCGTATAAGGCCATGAATGGCCACAGAAAACCGTCACTGAGACATTGAAAAGCCTGAACTGACAGAAGATAGAAACCAACTATACCATGGAAAACTTGCTTACAAAGGTACGAGAAACAGCGCTCAGACAGAGATATAGAAATATACTATAGCACCTACATTTCACCACCTTGACGATCCTGAAGACCACATTAGTGTAATGACAGCGCGCACGAAAGCATTTTAACAACCAATCTTTCCGTGCCTCATACACACATGGAACGGCAAGAAACTCCAGTATGTTGTGCAAAGAGAAGAACCCTGCGCTATGCACTTCATAGTGGTTTGCTGAGTATATTTGTAGGTGTAGATAGATGTAGACTGTTCACAGACAGTGCAAAATGCTGAGCTTAACATCTCACACTTATGTATGTGTGTGTGTGTGTGTGTGTGTGTGTGTGTGTGTTTGTTTGTAGAACTACATTAAGAAATGATATGTATATAGTGTGTACGGTCATCGGGATTGAGAAATGAAAGAAATTGTAACGCAAGCTTTTTTGCAGTATTTAACACGTGCTTTGCAAGAATGTATAATCAAAACAGTACTTTATGCTAGAGATAAACTGAGATTTCGCTGTTTTAAACATAATAGCCTTGTGATGTTAAACAGAATAGCCTTCTCATGGAATATCAGTCTCCACCGGACCATACTGATTTACATTTTCATGGTTTCCGTATAGTACTACAGGCTAATGCTAGGATGGTTCCAACTAATAAACCCACGACCGACCACTCGCCACATTCTTGTCAAATTAGAACATAAAAATGTAGATCTCTCTACGCATGAACTATGTACTTTTATTCTTATGCTGTAACAGCTCGTCTTGTTCAATATGAAAGTGATCAACGGATGAATAAAACAACTATTGCTGCTATTACTATTACCAAAACGATCTCGGTGAAGTAGTTTACTACTGAACAATACGCCTACCTGCATATACCGCGTACACTTGCAGTAGGAACCATTGATTTTCATCAGGTAAGATGTATAGCACCATACTTCACACACTCCAGAGAAGTGAAAATAATATAATCACAAAACTTACGACTAGTCAGAAAATAGCGATAACAGCTGTAAATTGGCACATTGCTATACTTATTTTATTTTACTTTCTGTGTCTAGGCAAGTACATCTAAACACTTTTCCTCCAAAACTCCGCAGTTCTTCCGCTGTCCAAACAAACTCCGCTATGGGCACATGAGCATTCACACTGGTCGTCTTCAGAGTAGCCCCACTTAACCATGTTTACTTTGTATTTTGCGACTCCTCATTCTATTCAGTGCTCTCCATGCAGTGTACTGTAGTTGCTGTCCTTGTGTGATTTCCTCTTTGGGGTGCAGTTTTGTATTTTGCAGAGGAGTCGAGCTCTATTTCACAGACGTACGTTTACGACCTCGACTACGGAGGTGCGTTGTTATCTGATATGAAATAATGTTTTCCTTTGACTGATATCGGTGAACCAGGAATTATGATGACATTTTGACTCTTCTTGGCTCACAATAAAGTGAATAACGTGACGAATGTGTGCATGTCATCTTCTCTGACGTGATGAGGGTACAAGAAGCTTAGGAGCAGAAACGGACTACACGGAAGTGGATCATAGATAAAAGTGCGGTGAACTTGGCGTATTAAATCGCATTTGCGTGCTCTCCGTGACCTCATTATCACTACAGATAGAGACAATCTACACAGAAACGAGTTCACGAAACGTTACTCATAAATGAACAGCAATTTTTGTCACAATAAAAGTTCGACACCTGCCTTTTTCGTTTAATTTGTTGACATTTAGCGCACAAAGAGCTTACAGTTATTCATATGTATACAGCTATAACAGTCCAGCGGCTAAAAAACAATTTATTAATTGTTAATTAAGGGACCAGTCTAATTATGAGTAGCATTTTAATATATTTCCTGATCGATACCATTCAAGAAATGGTTCAAATGGCTCTGAGCACTATGGGACTCAACATCTTAGGTCATCATTGCCCTAGAACTTAGAACTACTTAAACCTAACTAACCTAAGGACATCACACACTTCCATGCCCGAGGCAGGATTCGAACCTGCGACCGTAGCGGCCGCGCGGTTCCAGACTGTAGCGCCTAGAACCGCATGACCACACCGGCCGGCGATCGATACCATTAAACTGAAAGTCGTCGTCCTAGAGCTTAAACACACACACACACACACACACACACACACACACACACACACACACCACTTTTCGCCATCTCGCATTAGTTCTAACATTAAGTAACCCTTGCGAAAGTGTTATAGAGATTTATAAATTACAGGAAGTTACCAGACGATATGAAAATTGATTCAGGCAAAATTATACTGATCACAACCGACAAACTACGTGTACATACGTACAAACTGCAAACCGTGACTGTGGTAACATCCCAATCTTACGCCAGTAACCACTTAGAGATTACTATCGGGACTTGTTCCTACAAAATTGTGTCTGAGGAAGGAGAAGAGCATTTGCTACAATTAGCAAATTTGCTGATCGGTAAATCTCAGATGTTATGCGAAAGTGATTTAATGAGTTTGTTAAAGTGTCCAGTATACTATTTATAACAATTTGCGGAAGAATCGTATTTCATTAAGCTCCAAAACATTTCTCGGAAGTACCTGCCTCGCTGTGCTTCTTCTACCAATCGGCTTACGCTAAAGAAAATGCCAGTTGGGTATGATACTGCATTCAGAATAAATGTGATTATGTTTAGGAGTTCACTTCCGTCTACAACGAGGTCATTACAAAAGGGCTAACGAATTTATAGACTAACAAGCGTGGAATAGGAAATCAGACGGGATCTTTCAAAGACACCTTCCCGGCAGTCACATAGATTGCTGCATGTGGCTAACCCTGATATATAGGACAGGGACATCTTTCATGAAAGACAGAGAAAAAGAAAAGAAACCAACTCACTGGCTCACGTTTACTGACTCCAGTGCTGCAAATGAGAAGCTGACCCGTTAGCTCAAGGAAAGAACGCGTGCCGCACTGACTTCAGCTATTAGCAGGTACACACAGGATCGCGTATTTCAGTCTCGCCTTGACCAGTGGACGTGGATTTTAATGTACTTGGTCTTCGTCTATATGATCTTTTGTTTTGTCTTCAGGCGGCGGCTGTACCCAATGCCGGTCTCGTCAGTACAGAGGTACACCGTTATGTTAGCATATCCTGCAGTGGAAACTATTTTTGAAGTGACGCCCTTTCCTTGAGAAATCCGGCAGACAACGGCTTTTGACCGGGACAGTTTCAAGGCGAGAGCAGAAGCGACAAACAACCCCGAATGGCTTTTTCCCAAGGTAACGGTGTCCATAAAGAGTGATACTAGAGCAGAAGCAGGCGCTATGAAGGCTAATCGGAGTAGCAGTAGTAGAAACAATTGGATCGATAGTTGGTTAACGGATAGGAGGTTCAGTAGTAGTTTTGTAGCGACACTTCTTATTTGTGTGGTTTTACTATGTAGGAAGTTGTTATAATTACTACACATAATTAATATTAAACACGAAAACACTTGCTTAATGTTATGTGTTTGGTTACGAACTGATTTTGGGATTCTTGGGCTATCGTCAGGCGACGACTGAATTGCGGGGATAATTACATTTAACGAAAACTGAAAAATGCAAAAAGATACGTGGATATCGTTACATCTAATAACGGATGAAAAATAATGTTAGATGTAACGATATCTACGTAAACAAACTTTATTCTTCATTTTTAGTGAAATGTACCTATTTCTGCGTGACATAAAAAAGTAATCTTGTTTCGTGTCTTCAGTATAAGTAATATCAAGGCTCCTTAAGGGCAGCCACTGCGCTGCAGGTCAAGCCACTGTCCTATTGAAACCTTGGTTCCGCAGAACCAACAACAGAAGAAGCATCTCCACGAGGCTAAACCATGGGTATTTTCCAAACCATTTGCGCAGCCTTGATCATCGTGATGCTCGCCATTGTCAGAGCGGAAATGAAGCAGTTGCTGATGTTACCCGCCTCCTGTTATAAAGGATTCAGCAAGAAGAACTAATGAAGACTTGTTCCAGAAAAATGTAACACTCCCTCTATCCAGCAGTACTATCTTGGGATCAGTAGTAGTTTTCATCTAAGATCTAGTGATAAAATACCAAACAAAACTAATTTATATTTATAGTGCATGTTCATAGTAATAAAAGACAGGTATACTTTCACCGGAAAAAATGTAAAATCAGTGAATGAAAAACTGTGATTGCTTTGTTTATGATTTGTTTGCAATAATTAGTCTGCACAATAGTTGTTATTATATGATCTGTTCAGTATCTTAATTAATCCTGACATTCTCTATGCGTATTTATTGTAAATGCGTAAATGGAATATGACAGTATTGCGGAAAGGCCGAAACCCCTGTCAAATGATGGTCTCTGTGATTTGATTCACTTAGGAAATCGGCTTAAAGACCATGAACAATCATTTAGCCATAAAATGGATAGAATGTGAGATACGTTTGAAACAAAAAAGTAATATTGATCAAACTGACCTTGAACTACTGTAAAAAGAGAAGCAACATTGACGTCAGGTTCTTAAATGAATTACACTCATCATCTGGTACCTAGCTCAATATAATGTAGCCTTAAGGGGAACCAGCGACAAGATCGACCATTATCTTAAAAACATTCAAAATGAACTCAAATTTTCTTGCCATCAAAATAAAAAACAACATTGCTAATGCTGTAAAAGAAAGTAAATATTTTTCTGTTATACTTAATTGTACTCCTGATACAAGCCACAGGGAACAGATGAATTTGATTGTTAAGTTTTTAAATTTATCAGAACAACACTTCCTCGACTTTCTGAACGTCACCTCGACAACAGGAGAAAGTTTGACTGAAACCCTTTTATCGAAACTGGATCAAGTAGGACTCTATATTCATGATTGCAGAGGCCAAAGTTACGATGATGGCGCAAATATGATAGGTTATCGAAGTGATGTTCAAGCCAAAACCATGCAATCCAAGAGAATTTTATATGCCATGTGCCAGTCATAGTCTTAATCTTGTGTTAGCATATGCGGCAAAAGGTACAGCAAAAGCACATTTTTGATGTAATTCAAAGAATATACGTTGTTTTCAGTGCATCCACTGGGAGATAGGAGATCGTATTAACAGTGAAGAAACCTGCAGACGACGGGAAACTAGGGTGAAGAGTGTCAAAGCTATAAGGTACGAGGGAAGAGAAGTCAGAGATGCCCTTGAGCAGCAGCAATGTTGAACTGAAAACAAAGAGCTAAGCACACTCGCTTCCTGTGAACGAATAAGAAAGCCGAGTTTATTGTGTTGTCATATGGTATGACTTTCTCTTTGCTATTAACGCAGCAAGTAAGGCACTTCAAGGAGAAAACATGGACGTGGCAGTAGCAACTAAATCCCTCGAAAGTTCTAGTGAAGTTTATAGAGAATTTCCGTGAAGACTGTTTTGTTAATGCGCAGGTAACAGCTAAAGAGGTAGCTGAAAGTTTGTAGGTTGAACCAAAATCTGGAGAAAAGAGAATTGGCAAGAAGACGAAGCAACTGGATTATGAATGTGACGACGTGGTCTGCAGAGATCAACCTACAGAGGAGAAGTACAAAGTCGATTTTTTCTACCCTGTCGTTGACACAGTGTTAAAGAGTTTGAAAGAAAGGTTTGGCCAAGTGGCTAAGTATTCCGGAATATTCCGCTTTTTGTTTTCTCCAGAAAGCTTAAAATACAGACAGGACGAAGAACTGAAAATGCTATGCAAAAACCTTGAGAAAGAGCTATGTGTAAACATAAATGGTGAATGTTCGAAAGACATTGTTGCATCAGACATTTTGACAGAAATTAAAGTGTTCAGAGAAATGGTGCCCGAGGATGTGAAAACTCCTATGTTAATACTCAAATACTCCAATGACGCTGGAAGCCAATTTCCCGACCGAGACAGTGACTATCGCCTCCGCTGAAGGGAGCTTACCACGTTCAAAGCTAATGAAGAACCATTTCAGAAGCAGCATCTCGTAAGAACGCCAGTCTTCTCTTGCCATGCTGTAAATAGAACACGACGTGGTTTCAGAACTGAATTCTGAAGATATTATTGATGAATTTGCTTGTCAAAAAGCATGGAGATAATGTTTTGTGTAAAGTGTGTAAAGCAGAAAACCTTCAGTGCTTATAACCTGCAACTCATGTAATTTCTTGTAAATATAGAGCACAGTCAAGTGATGAAAACATTTAAGTATATATCCTGAACAAAACTTGTGAACCTTGTTCGATTTTGAATATCATTAAATTGGGAGGATTCCCATAGCTTAGTTAGTTTTTATTATTAACATTTTAGTATTTACCGTTTTCCTATCACAACAGTAGGTCTGCTGTAGTAACTCTTTTGATATATTGGTAGTATATCAATGTCGAAACATAGAATTTTTTTGAACATGAGGAAGGTGTATAACCTGTTGTAGCGGGGATGGTGCAGGGGGGGGGGGGGGGGGGATGCAGGAGAGCCCCGCGCCTGCTAAGGGTGGCCCTCGTGGAGGGGGGCTGGAAGGGGGAAGACTGTCCCAGTTTCAGATGTATGATCGGTTACTGAACCTCTAATTCGGATATTGATGTAGTAGAACACGAGAATGCCTTACCACACTTTGTCGGTAACTTTTACGACTTTGTTGAATGCCTTTGACGCTATCAGCTGTATGATGTAGTTGCTTCCTTATTATATCTACAGCGACTGAAAATATTTGTTTGAAAAACTAGGGTTTGCATGCATTTATAAGCTTTTAAAACAGTTTTATTTGGAAATATATTTTCCCTGTCATCTGAATCATCGGTGAACTAAATAATCTGGTTAGTAACAGTTTGCTCAAAAACAGCTTCTCGTAAATCTAGGGTGTTCGATAACGTAACGGAGGAAGTGGACATCATGTTCCCTTACGTCCGTGAGACATTCTTTAAGTCTGCACAGATATCGGGAGGATAGACAGGCGATTGACTTACGGTAACAGGTTTAAGAAATTGTTACAAAGCATTTTTGATGTCATTTGAACAAAATTTTATGCAGATATTACAATTTGTTCCTTAACAGACACTCTGTGTTTTAGTTAATAAACCAGTAACATTAACTTATTCCCTCTCATTTTCTATTCCAATAGGTACTGTATTTCGTCTTCTTTTACTACTCAAGACCGAAGCCCACAGATATATCCCAAAACTGAATGTCTCGTGTAATTTTCAGATATTGAATAACAGATGATAGAGCATACACAAATAAGTCTAGCACTTTACTAATGTGTTGACCGATTGCACACAAAGAAGTGTAGCACGTTACAAACGTGATGACTCACACTAGAGAATTATAAAATATTGAACTATGGGAATCGACGGACACTCGCAGGATGAGTTTTATATCTTGAAAACTTGCTATAAAATGACAGCACGCAAAGTATAGCATATCGCGATGTTAAGGGTGACTACATCTCGCATATGCTCCATCCGTGCGTGCAACACGAAGAGATATCATACAAAGTGTAACTGCAGGTCTTAAGTCATTTTACGATATGTTTATGCTCAAAATGCATCTTGACACAGCTATTAAAAATTTGTGTTTGTGTTATGAGTTTGGTGAATATTTTCTTTATCACAAAACGTAGCCAACATGTAACTATTTCTTCATGGTGAAAAATTTAGTGGCACTATGCCTACAACATAAGGAAGAAATTAAAATTTTCGACCGTGACAGGACTCGAACCTGCAATCTTCGGATCCGAAGTCCGACGCCTTATCCATTAGGCCACACGGTCATACTGCGTATTGTCTCCTTATATTGTGTTATCCCTGTATTAACGTTAGGACATGTCAATGAAGTTTTTAGTGGAACATTTATTTCTTTTTCTGTTCTCTTTGGTTAGAAGAAAGTAAATCTGCAACGTATTGAACTAGATTGCTCGAGAAATACTCCATTCCGCTACACGGCGGAAGTCACCACTGTTGTTTTGAGATGAAGGATCTGTGTACAAATCGCTGTTTTGACGTTCCGCTAGAAAGAAGTAGCTTCATTTTATGCTGTAAAAGGACACATTTTACACGGCATTAGTTGCAAGCGCTTGGCTTCAGAAATTGCTTATATTCTTCATTTCCTTCGGCATCAAAACTTGCGTTTTGAATACTTCTAGTAAGATTTGAGTAGTTTATTGAGTTGTCTTTAAATCCATGCTTGAACAGTTCGTAGCAGTTACTAATTTCTAAGCAGGTACAGAAAAATAGAACTTATGTGGTGAAAGTCCTGTTTCTACGAGGGAACAAGCTACAGATCTTGTTGTCGTGACACTTAATAATACTCAAATTCAGATTTAGACAATGATAAAACTAATGAACTCTTCTGCCAGATCAGCATTATTTATCAGGTAGCATCTGGAAACTTAAATATCTCCCCCAAAGCTGCAGCAACGTCTACTTATAACCCCCTCAATTTAACAAGCGAGTTTCGCCAAACTGTTTGTAGCATGTAGTGGCAAAATATTCTCCTTAATAGTGAAAACATAGTAACTTTCGTACGTAATATTTTAGGCTAACCATACGCCCGGGATTAAGCCCGGACTGTCGTGGTTATAGTGCTGTCTGGCATTGCAAGAAGGTCTGTGGTTTGAGGATTTTATGATTGATGAGTTTTTTATGATTTTAAACCTATATATTCGATATCGCATTTTCACAACATTTTCTTACGGCTGTGTCTTTCTCAGCCGAACTTAGAGCAAGCACTGAGGTCTCTGGGAGGTATAGATACCGGTTTCGCCGTAACTTGTCACTTACCGATGTCCGCACACGCAGCGACTGAAAAGCAACGCAACGGGTCGGCGATGTCTGGTTGCAGACTGGCTTGGAACGCAGTTTCGCACACGGCACAACTCTGGTATAAGAAATTGCAGCTGTCGTTTGCGAGTGTGGAGGAGAAGTAGTACTGTTTGTTGTACCTGAGGATCTTTTGATTACACAGGACATGTCGAGAACAAAATTCGAGCACACTGGAAGATGTGGTCCTCTATTATTATTACTTACGAATGGAAAAAAAGAAGGAAATTCTAGGTCCATCCATACATTCACAGAAACATAAACTGCAGGCGGTTTGTAGTAGCAAAGGAGCTGCAAAAAACAGATTCGAAATTCATTGCTTTTTATAGAATTATTGCTACAATGATCTCGTACAACTCATTTCTCCCGCCATAACACAGCGAAATACGAAAATGAGGGAATGGGTCAATTTAGAAGAAACGGATATTAATCACTTTGAGGAAAGAGTTCTGATTTATTTTATATACAAATAATATTTCATTGAAAGTACGTAATGATTACTGTGTTTCATAAGTCATTTTCTTAACTAACTTGTAAGCTGCGCCGTCAGTAGAATCTTCCTTTGATTGTTGACCAACTGCTTGGCGAACTACCGCAGAACTGACTGGCAGCACTATTGTCTTGGTTACTGTTCTCTGTATCTTCGCCTGATTCAGTAGACATTGACTGATTGGGATCCCAAAGACTGCGTAACAGCAATTGGGACAACAGTGGTGGGAGTAGGTGCCTGGTTCATGATTTCGTCGATTAGCTGTAATACTCTACGCCTGAATATTTTTATTTGTTGCTCATTCATTTCATCCAGCTCAGCTCAGACAACAGGGTAAGAAGAAATAGTTTCGTATATTCTCTCCTCCGGTTGTTGGGATCAGACTGCTGCGAGTCAATTTCGGCCTTCTTGGCTTTAATAAACTCGATGAAACAATTGCCAATTTCATCAGCTCTAGAACGTCGTTTTATACGCTTTTTTGCTTGTAGACGAGAATCAGATGCCATACGGCAATTTCTGTTAACTTGATAGTGTTTATATTGGCTGCCCTCATTCATTTCATTAGTCGCGGTGTTTGGTAAGGGTGGTAACTGTGCTTCTGCGGGAGGTGTTGGTGTTGCGAGCATTATGGTGATGAATAATGGATATGCTGAGAAGAGATTTCTTTACTGTTTGCGGCATAAAGTACATTTTCTTCGACATGGGGGATATCTGGTAAATTTCCAGTGGCAGCAGAGGTTAAGGATTTCACAAACGTTAACCCTAGCATTACCAACGGGGGGGCCTCGTAGGCCCACTGACTCAGTTTTTCTATGTTGTATCCACACCCTTTGATACATGAACTTGAAAGCAAAGGTAATTGTTCGTTATTGAATGTACTATTGAGTCATTACAGAATTTCGGAATAAAAATGTAATTAAAATACATTTACTTGATTTAATTCTCTGTGGGCCTTAGAAGCCCACCCGTTGGTAATAGCAAGGAAAGATTTACGAGGTTGAGTCTCTCGTTTCAAATTCTTACCATGAAACGAATTTTGGCATTGTTGCCTTCAGACATATTATTATGAAGCGGACCATTGTTATTTTCAGTGTTTCTGCTGCTGTTGAACCAGCAACATGAGTAGACATCGTTTACGTGATAGTTCCATTGAAAGAGTGCTAGAAGAAGTTTTGAACGAATCAGATTTAGAGGAAAGTGAAGTGGATGATGATGTGGAAGAAATTAGAACTGATTCATCGTCTGAGAATGAAGATGAGGTTGAAGCCAATCCACCAGATGATAATGATACGGAATGTGATAAATTCATTGCAAAAAGTGGACGAGAGTATATTACGAAGCCATCTCGACAATATCGGCGTTCTGTACAAAATATAGTGCGAGAAAGAATGGGGCTAGGACAACAAGGAAGAATTGCGTCTCCGAAAGAGGCTATAGAGCTCTTTTTTACACCTCAAATTATGAATCTAATAAAACTACACTCAAATGAAGAGGCTTCTCGACTAGGTATTCAGCACACAGATGAAGATGAGTTATTTTGTTATATAGGACTCTTGCTAATCATGGGTTAAAATCATGACAATAAGATACCTGTCCCAGATTTATGGTCTTTGCTTCAGGGCCGACAAGTGTACTTTGGATCAATGAGTCGGACCCGATTTTTCGAATTGACTAAAATATTGAGGTTTGATGATAAGAACACAAGAGAAATTCGTCGCCAGACTGACAAGTTTGCTCCAATGAGGTAATTTTTTAAAGCTTCAATTCTTCACTTCCATTGTATTTCATTCCTGGTCTACATACAACAGTGGATGAGATGTTGTCTTTGTTCCGTGGTCGCTGTCCATTCAAGGTGTTTCTAAAAGAAAAACCTGGAAAATACGGCATTCTAATTCGAATGCTGTCTGATTCTGAGACTAGATATGTGATCAGCATGGACATCTATACAGGCAAGTCAGGAAATACACAGCATTCAAATGGACCGATGGAAATTGTAAAGAGACTAATAAAACCTATTGAAAAATCAGGCCGTATTGTTACCACAGATCGGTACTATACTTCAGTGGAGCTTGCTGAGACTCTATGGAATGATTTTCACCTCACACTTGTTGGCACCCTACAGTCTAACAGACGACACATACCTGAAGAGCTGAAGACTACAACTGGCCGCAGTTTACACTCTTCCATCTTTGCTTATACTGACCCTCGGACACAGGGGCCACCTGTTACTCTTGCATCAACGCTAGTCCGCGAGAAGCCAAAACGACTGCTGTTGATGCTTTCAACTTATCACTCAGAAGGGGTGTTGAATGAAGACTCAAAAAAGACTAACATAAATCTTTTTTATAATTCTACAAAGGGAGGCGTGGACACCATAGACCAGATGGCAAGACGCTACAGCACAAAGAGAGGAACAAGAAGATGGCCTTTGTCCCTCTTCTACACACTCATTGACATAGCAGCAATAAATGCATATTCACTCTTCCTCCTCAACTTTCCGAATTGGAAAAAGAATTTGCTAAACCGCAGAAGAGGTTTTTATCACTAACTTAGGTCTCGAACTAATAAGATCTCAAGTAGATAAACGGGCACAAAATTTGTATGGACTTCAGAAGCCAGTAATAATGGCAATGGAAAGCATCACACAACGGAAGCTCAGCTGTTCTGTAGAACCATCATCCTCAACAGCAGAACCAGGAACACGTGGACGGTGCCACCTATGCTGCCAAGAAGCTGCATCTAAAAAGATCAAGTACAACAAGCTGGGAAAGTCAACTGTTACCTGCTCTCAGTGCCACAAACACGTCTGTGGGAAACACTGCAGGAAGACAGTGTTGTGTGAAAAATGCGTTGCAGAATGAGACAGTAAATTTTGTTTGCTTCATGTAGTGTATCGAATTAAAAAAGTCGTTTTTATAAGAAAACACTATTTTGAAACATTATTCCAAAAAATATATAAACTGAATCTCGTGATTTGTTCATTTTATTCCTATTATAATAACATCTTTTATTATCCAGTATACAAAAACAATGTCTAAGCATTTTGAATTGTTATTAGAGGTATCAGAAGTAAATAAACTTGATTTATGATAAAATAAATTGTGGTATTCTTTATGGGCCTTTGAGGCCCCCCCGTTGGTATTACATGTAACAAAAAATACGTTGGTAATGCTAGGGTTAATACAAACTGCATTGCTCGCATCAAATAATAAGGTCCCTTTGCCTTTGCCCCACTGCCATTTGGGAAGGTTTGAGGTTCCAAACAAAGACCGTAAATTCCTTCATTTCTCTTTGTATTCAGGCACTGAAACAAAAAAGGCCTACCTCTTCAGACCCAAATAGGTAATAAAATGTAGAGAATTGCGAAACAAATTAATAAACTAAAGTTATACATAGTGTTTTACTTACAGGTACTTGGTTACTGGCTGCACATTTGTTGTCACTTTCATTGTACTTTGCACGAGAAGAGACCACCGTTGGACGCGTAGTAGCGGAAAGCACAAAAATATTTTGAGATGTTCTCAAAAAAATGTATATGCTAGTTCGAAAAAGCGAGGAATTTAAGAAGACTGCCGAACGTTTTTGTCATTTATGGAATCTTCCGAACTGTAGTGAAGCACAGGATGGCAAGCATATCCGAAGAGAAACATTGGCGAACAGCAGTTCAACTCGCTTCAGTTACAAATCATACCACTCTGTCGTGCTAATGGGCTGCTGCGAAACTGATGGATTATTTACTTAAATCGAGATCGGTTGTGCTGGAAGAAACAGCGACGGTGGAATATTTCGCGCATCAGCAATCGCACTGGATAACACATGCAGGCCTTGGTATTCCATCCCCATCGAGATAAATGTGCGATGAGAATAACTCATTTCTCTATTATTTTGTAGCAGATGAAGCGTTCCCCTTATCACGCTACTTAATGACACCATTCTCTAAAAAGTGTCTCGATAATGTGAAAATAATTTTCAATTACCGCTAAAGCAGAGGAAGGAAAACGATTGAATGTGCATTTGGAATGGCTTCAGAATAGTTCCAAGTTTTAAATGGCCCAATACGTTGCAATAATGCTGACAGAGTGTATGATGTTATCAAAACCGTTTGTGTCCTCCACAATTACGTAAGCAAACTTGAAGGTGTGAAATGTGCACCAACACACTTGCAAGAAAATCATGAACCCACTAATGATGCTGCAATATTTCAAGCAAATCATAACGTTTCAATTTGTGCTAATTACTAATTATAGTAAACAAATTTCTTACTTCATTTCTACATCGCCGTCTCCGACTACACAGAGGAGGTCCCAGCTAGATATGACAACCCTGTGCTAAAGAGGCTACATTTTCGTACCACACTGCTTCACATGAACTCGGTTTCCATACATCTGCCTGAACATCTAAACTGCGTTAAGTTATATGACCCAAAATTTTTATCTGACAGAATCAAAATCGAAGCAATTATTGTTATATCTAGTGGAAAATACTACTGGATAAGTTCAAAACCCCCCATGAACCATGGACCTTGCCGTTGGTGGGGAGGCTTGCGTGCCTCAGCGATACAGATGGCCGTACCGTAGTTGCAACCACAACGGAGGGGTATCTGTTGAGAGGCCAGACAAACATGTGGTTCCTGAAGAGGGGCAGCAGACTTTTCAGTAGTTGCAAGGGCAACAGTCTGGATGATTGACTGATCTGGCCTTGCACCACTAACCAAAACGGCCTTGCTGTGCTGGTACTGCGAACGGCTGAAAGCAAGGGGAAACTACAGCCGTAATTTTTCCCGAGGGCATGCAGCTTTACTGTATGATTAAATGATGATGGCTTCCTCTTGGGTAAAATATTCCGGAGGTAAAATAGTCCCCCATTCGGATCTCCGGGCGGGGACTACTCAGGAGGACATCGTTATCAGGAGAAAGAAAACTGGTGTTCTACGGATCGGAGCGTGGAATGTCAGATCCCTTAATCGGGCAGGTAGGTTAGAAAATTTAAAAAGGGAAATGGATAGGTTAAAGTTAGATATAGTCGGAATTAGTGAAGTTCGGTGGCAGGAGGAACAAGACTTTTGGTCAGGTGATTACAGGGTTATAAATACAAAATCGAATAGGGGTAATGCAGGAGTAGGTTTAATAATGAATAAAAAAAATAGGAGTGCGGATTAGCTACTACAAACAGCATAGTGAACGCATTATTGTGGCCAAGATAGACACAAAGCCCATGCCTACTACAGTAGTACAAGTTTATATGCCAACTAGCTCTGCAGATGATGAAGAAATTGATGAAATGTATGACGAGATAAAAGAAATTATTCAGGTAGTGAAGGGAGACGAAAATTTAATAGTCATGAGTGACTGGAATTCGAGTGTAGGAAAAGGGAGAGAAGGAAACATAGTAGGTGAATATGGATTGGGGGACAGAAATGAAAGAGGAAGCCGCCTGGTCGAATTTTGCACAGAGCACAACATAATCATAACTAACACTTGGTTTAAGAATCATGAAAGAAGGTTGTATACCTGGAAGAATCCTGGAGATACTAAAAGGTATCAGATAGATTATATAATGGTAAGACAGAGATTTAGGAACCAGGTTTTAAATTGTAAGACATTTCCTGGGGCAGATGTGGATTCTGACCACAATCTATTGGTTATGAACTGCAGATTGAAACTGAAGAAACTGCAAAAAGGTGGGAATTGAAGGAGATGGGACCTGCATAAACTGAAAGAACCAGAGGTTGTAGAGAGTTTCAGGGAGAGCATAAGGGAACAATTGACAGGAATGGGGGAAAGAAATACAGTAGAAGAAGAATGGGTAGCTCTGAGGTATGAAGTAGTGAAGGCAGCAGAGGATCAAGTAGGTAAAAAGACGAGGGCTAATAGAAATCCTTGGGTAACAGAAGAAATATTGAATTTAATTGATGAAAGGAGAAAATATAAAAATGCAGTAAATGAAGCAGGCAAAAGGGAATACAAACGTCTCAAAAATGATATCGACAGGAAGTGCAAAATGGCTAAGCAGGGATGGCTAGAGGACAAATGTAAGGATGTAGAGGCTTGTCTCAATTCCAATCCCAAAGAAAGCAGGTGTTGACAGATGTAAAAATTACCGAACTATCAGTTTAATAAGTCACAGCTGCAAAATACTAACGCGAATTCTTTACAGACGAATGGAAAAACTGGTAGAAGCGGACCTCGGGGAAGATCAGTTTGGATTCCGTAGAAATGTTGGAACACGTGAGGCAATACTAACCTTACGACTTATCTTAGAAGAAAGATTAAGAAAAGGCAAACCTACGTTTCTAGCATTTGTAGACTTAGAGAAAGCTTTCGACAATGTTAACTGGAATACTCTCTTCCAAATTCTGAAGGTGGCAGGGGTAAAATACAGGGAGCGAAAGGCTATTTACAATATGTACAGAAACCAGATGGCAGTTATGAGTGTCGAGGGGCATGAAAGGGAAGCAGTGGTTGGGAAAGGAGTGAGACAGGGTTGTTGCCTCTCCCCGATGTTATTCAATCTGTATATTGAGCAAGCAGTAAAGGAAACAAAAGAAAAATTCGGAGTAGGTATTAAAATTCATGGAGAAGAAATAAAAACTTTGAGGTTCGCCGATGACATTGTAATTCTGTCAGATACAGCAAAGGACTTGGAAGAGCAGTTGAACGGAATGGACAATGTCTTGAAAGGAGGATATAAGATGAACATCAACAAAAGCAAAACGAGGATAATGGAATGTAGTCAAATTAAGTCGGGTGATGCTGAGGGAATTAGATTAGGAAATGAGACACTTAAAGTAGTAAAGGAGTTTTGCTATTTAGGGAGTAAAATAACTGATGATGGTCGAAGTAGAGAGGATATAAAATGTAGACTGGCAATGGCAAGGAAAGCGTTTCTCAAGAAGAGAAATTTGTTAACATCGAGTATAGATTTAAGTGTCAGGAAGTCGTTTCTGAAAGTATTTGTATGGAGTGTAGCCATGTATGGAAGTGAAACATGGACGATAACTAGTTTGGACAAGAAGAGAATAGAAGCTTTCGAAATGTGGTGCTACAGAAGAATGCTGAAGATAAGGTGGGTAGATCACGTAACTAATGAGCAGGTATTGAATAGGATTGGGGAGAAGAGAAGTTTGTGGCACAACTTGACTAGAAGAAGGGATCGGTTGGTAGGACATGTTTTGAGGCATCAATGAATCACAAATTTAGCATTGGAGGGCACCGTGGAGGGTAAAAATCGTAGAGGGAGACCAAGAGATGAATACACTAAGCAGATTCAGAAGGATGTAGGTTGCAGTAGGTGCTGGGAGATGAAGAAGCTTGCACAGGATAGAGTAGCATGGAGAGCTGCATCAAACCAGTCTCAGGACTGAAGACCACAACAACAACATGTTCAAAAATGGTTCAAATGGCTCTGAGCACTATGGGACTTAACTTCTAAGGTCATCAGTCCCCTAGAACTTAGAACTAATTAAACCTAACTAACCTAAGAACATCACACACATCCTTGCCCGAGGCAGGATTCGAACCTGCGACCGTAGCGGTCGCGCGGTTCCAGACTGTAGCGCCTAGAACCGCTCGGCCACCTCGGCCGGCAACTGGATAAGTAATTTCAAAAATGTTCCCCGAGTTGGGCAAAAAAAAATATGGTCAAGCCACATTCATATTACTACCTAGCGTAGTTTTCACTGTACGAGGCGATCTCTTCGCCCTTCGACATTACTCATCAACTCGTTTTTCCGTATTGTTTTTGGAGTCGAGTTAAATTTATCCACTGCAAGTTTACAAGAAGTCTGTTTCCATAAAAAAGTCGCCGAGACGGATGAGGCATTACTAGGACTAGAAGGAGCATAGGCATCCAAAGAAATTTACCCAAGAGGGGGCAGGTTTCGAAAATTGCCATTGTCGCCATGGATAATATGGTGAGATCGAAGACATGTCGAGTTCCAAATATCAAAGAAGTTACAGGTGTACACTCAGTATTTTTTTGAAGTTAGAATATTTTGATACACTATAGGTAAGCTCATTTTGTGCCATCTTTTTTTGTGTTAATGATCCTAAATTGCATCTATACACAGGGTGTCCTAGAAGTGTTGCGACAAATTTCGAAGGCTTGTAGAGAATATTTTGAGGAACAAATTGTGGGTAGGAACCCGTATCCGGAAAAGTCACCCAACGACGCTACAGAGCATCCAAGTTGCAGGTGCCGGCGCCTGTCACGAGGTCACCCCTTCGGCAGCAAAAGTGACTTTGAACGCTGAAGGACTGTAAGGGGAAGGTCTAACAATGTTGTTTGTTATTCAGTGGTCGCGACTGATTGCCAAGATCGTCGGTGGAGAAGGAGGAGAGAGCAGCTGCGTGCATACCGAAAAACAATGGAGATTTTAAAGGGTTCCAGGAGAAAAATAAACTGCGGATAGAAATACTTGTCCGAAACCGTCATTTACCGAGGCAACAGAGCATCGCATTTTATATTTACAATAAACGACGTATTTTTTGAAGTTGTCTAATGCGGTTCCCAGCCTTTGGATGTGTTTTCTAGTAATGATTACCTCTTTGCAGCTGTTCAGATGTTTATTTTGCTTTTCGGCTCCGTTGCCTCCACAGGCTGCTATCACCACATCGGCCTGTTAGCAGTATGGCGGATGTACGCACATCATACAAGATCTTAAGGTTCACTTGCATCGGTTATATACAGCTGGTGTCTACCAAATCCTACAATATGTCCTATGGGGCTACGGCCTGGCTCATTCAGCAGTAATGCTTTGTACATTTTTGAAAATTATCTTTTGGGCGTACTCAGTACTATTTTATTATGACGACCTACCTATGTGGTTTCACTCTTAACGTGAATAATCTCCCGAATGCTAGCACTCTGTAAATGTCGATCAACTGTACATTATGTAAACATAACCATCGTGAGCATTTCTCATTGCTTTTTGTTGAATACCTACACTATCTAAGATTCTTTATTTCTACAATTTCATAAAATTTCGCACACTGATTAGTATTCCTGGCAGATATACCTGAAGATGCATCTGTGGTGTGAAACCGGTAGTTGCGAATAAAGCACCCCCATCCATTATGCGGCTTGTGGAAACATCTCATCATTCTTGACTTTTTTGTTACAGGTTTTATGATAATTAAAAGGTTATTGAGTGTTTGTTTTTATTCTTCAATACACCCTTTACAACCTCCCGAAGTTTGTCGCAACGATTCTGAATCACCCTGTATATGGTTAAACTCAGCATATCCGACGAGTCAGGAAATAAAGCTAGAAAATAGTCGCAAAAGTTATCTTTATTCTTATATGGTACCAATAACATCTGATCGACAATGGACAATGAAAATTGAAAATCTATATTTAAAAAAACTCAGAACTGAGAGTCTTGTTCGATGTCAGCAAATCTAACCGATAAAAAATACCTGTTGATCAATGTAGAGATTCAGAAAATAGTGAAAACGTCGTTCAACTATTTGCTTGCAAAGTGTAAGTCATGTAAATTTATTTATTGCAGTATGTTCATGCTTTCTGTTTTTTTTTTTTTTTTTGTTTTTTTTTTTTTTTACTGTCGACTGATATAATTAAAGCTTGAGCAAGTGTGTTTCGGACGCCAAGTTTTTGAGCTGTTTCTACTAGGCCAGGGTCCCCAACCTATGCAGCGACATGTTCCACGCAACGTGAATAAGTGCTTCGCGAAAAACTGTTAATTACGTTTTATTTCAACGTTTTGACGATACTAATTATTTTTAAAAAACTTTGTTATGACTTCTGTGTTATTAATTATGGTTTAAAATTTGAAGTAATCATTGAATAAAAAAAATTTTCTCATTTTTTAAAATTTTAGTAACCTTCAAAATAAACTAAGTGTTCTACGAAAGTTCCAGGATTATCAATGTTTTCCGTTAGAGGAAAAGTTTCGGAACCTCCAAAAATTATATTTAAATTGTCTTGTAAAATTGACATAACAGCCGTAGACTGTACCAAGACTCTCCATGTCTCCCTAATTTAACATTTTATTGTGTGGCCATGACAACTGGATTGCCATATTCGCAACATTACGAGTATGACTGCATGTTGCACACTGTAGAGGTCGATAAGGTGCCTGGGGCAAATATGTTTTTGACCTTGACGTTTCACGCTTTTTTTCTCTTTTATAATGCAGAAAATGGATTTTATCTTTCGATTATTGGATTTGGTTCATCAGATGAAGCAGAGAAGAGCAGACCTACATAATTAGTTGACCATTTTTTTCGGGGCACACTTCTGCGCCGTATAAGACAGAATTTAGCCTTTGCAACCCGTCATTTTTATAGTCATCTACGGATAAAAGGTAAAATACTTAGGAGATTAAGATGTGCTACATGGGGAGTGGTTGTCCTTGCGGGTTTTGGGGATGGATGTCGGACAGGTGAGCTGCAGCCATCATTCTGTGCCGTTCTTAAAGTATGAGAGAGTTGAGTGTCGTGGCAATTCACACCGGACTGTGCGTTGGATGTCTGACCAGTTAGCAAAGAGCTATTGTGCAAGGCTGTTGCTTAGCATACATGTTTATTAAATCGAATATGACTGTGACAATAACTCCTTGAGATAAATAGTTAACCAAAAATAACATGGATCTGGGAACTGGTATTGAATTGGGGTAAGTAACAGTATGGCACTAACTTTAAAACTGGTGTTTTGACTCTGTGAAAAGTAATAATACTCACAATGAACACACTCAATAAACTGATTATACATTAACAATTAGCTTTACAAAATCATTGGATGTGAGTGCTGTACATTGTCTCAATCATCACTTACGAATATGCGCATCGCATGAGTAAAAAAAACCACTTTCTTTGTCTTAATTATTTCCAACTGCTGTTGAGATTTCTTTTACAGTTAGCAAAATCATAGAATCTTGCAAGTTAAAAGATCAGGGCAGCGCTGAAACGCCCCTGCATCAAGGAAACTGCATCAATATTGGTGAACAACGACTCAATCATATGAACCGGTGAGGCGACCATAAAATCTCCAGTATTTCCCTTCGCGCTTGGTATTGGTAAATCTGTTACTTTGTAGAATCATAGACGATCATACTTAGAAATGTGTCAGTATTCTGAAATGAATAATAAGATTGTACCCAAACCCCCTGCCCCCTTGCTTCCCAACTTGCTGACGTCTATGGACGAGAGATCGTGGAAGAAGTTAAAGGGCAGTGCTGGTAGATCAATTCGTAGGAAGGAGCCAACTATCAGGACCAGATCTTCGACACTTACTTCAAGCGTGTTTCTGAATTACGGCAGGTATTTTTTAGTGTACCATTACCAGTGGCTGATTGAGAATCTAACGTCACATATTTAAGGTTTCCAGTCGTGAATGGAAGAGGAAGTGGGGCAGATTATAGCGGTTTCAGAAGTACCCTTGTGCCACGCGCCTTAAGGTGACTTGTGAACTGTATATGTCAATGCCACCGTGGAATTCAGCAATTGCGGAAGTCCAAGATACCACGGGGAAGCTGAGCAAGTGTCGGATTAAGATTTAGTAGGCGTGAAAGATAGCGCAAGAATGCAGTTCCCATTGAGCAAGCAGTACAGATAGGAAACTCAGGAGATATTTCGAAAGGAAATTATGCTCAGGGAGAATAAATAAAACCTTTAAGGTCTGTCATGGACATTGTAATTCTGACACAGGCGGTAAAGGACAGCCAAGATTAGTTGTAAGGAATGGATATTTTCTTGAAAAGTTGCTATAAGATGGACGTCAACAGCAGTAAAACAAGGAATGTAGTCGAATTACATGAGGTGATGCTGACGAGATTAGATTGGGAACGGGGACACTGAAAGTATAGGTGAATTTTATTACATAGGCAGCAAAATAAGGGGGCGTGCTTAAAAGTTTTTTAAATAAAGCTTTATAAATAAAAGAAACATTACTAACGTTCTTCGGCTTTGTTCTTCATGTCTTCATGTTTACTCCTCAACACCACCACCCTGGCGACGAACAATTACTCCTAACGAGAGACCACTTTGTTGATACCACCATTGTAGAAAGTTTGACTTTGACGGAGGAACCTCACCTTTGCTGACACCGCTTCATCACTATCAAAGTGAAGTCTTCGAAAGTGTTCTGTAAGTTTCGGAAACAGAGGAATGTCGGAAGGGAGCAAGTCCGAACTGTACGGAGGATGATCAGTAACCGTGATTCCAAGGCGTCGGATTATTGCAGATTTCGCAGCGCTCGTGTGTGGTCTGGCATTCTCATGCGGAAGTAGAAGGTGCTCCATATCTGGACGAACTCTTCGGTTTCGAATCTCGATTATATCACTCTATTTCTCACGCACAGACAAAGATACGTTACACACCGCCATGGTACATGTTACAATTCGGAGCCGTATAGCGGCAGAGGACTACAAATATATAGACGTGAAGAATAAAGATGTAGAATGTTAATAACGTTTGTTGTACTTAAAAAGCTTTAAGAGTTTTCACATTAAAAATTCGGAGGCTTGCTTTTCAACAAGCCCTCGTAACTTTCGATAACCAAAGCGGAGAGGATATGAAGTGCAGAGTAGCAATAGAAACAGCAGTGTTTATGAAAAACATAAATATAATATGGCATAAAATAAATTGAAGTGTTCGGAGGTCTTTTTCTGAAGGTACCGTATTTGTCTTTCACGTAGTCTTGTACAGAAAATGAAAGGTGGACGATATACAGTTGATGCATGGAGGGAGTAGAACTTTTTGAAATGTAGTTCTACAGAAGAATGCTGAAAATTGGGTTGGTAGATCGGATAGCAAATGAAGGGCTGCTAAACCGAATTTAAGAGGAAAAAAAGAAGAAATTTATGGCACAGCTTGAAAAAAAAAGGAACGAAACCGAGCACATGGTGAGGTAGAAAGGAATCGTCAATTTGGTAATGGAGGGAAGTGTGGAGGGTGAATGTGTTAAGGGGAGACGAAGGTTTGGTTACAGTAAGCATGCTGAAATGGATGTAAGTCGCAGTAATTGTGCAGAGATGAAGAGGTTTGCACGGGATAGACTACCGTGCGTAGCTGAATCAAACCAGTCTTCAGACTGAAGACCACAACGGTAATTCCGCAGAGTTGCGCGCTTTTTGTTTGCTTGCCAGTAGATTATATATAGTGGCTCGCCACGTGAGGTGTAACGCGACACTTCGCAGAACCGAAAGGAAAAGTGCAGCGCCGTTAAACCGGTTGGGCGGCCACAAACCGAGAGCGATAAGGCAAGCTGAGTGCTGACACGTTGTTTCACCTTGTGCAAGCTTAGTGCCGCGGAGCTGCGCGGCTGGTTCTGCGCACGCGCGTGCCCGCTTCATTGAGTGAGAGCGTGGAATGCGGCTCTAGCTGACCTGCCTGGTTACCCGGCCACCCTCGACATACGGAGTGCGCGCTTCCGGCCGTGGGGCTGTTAGCAAACAGCGGCTTCACTGTGGGTCTAGGTCGCTGTCTGGTGCTCCACCATCACACAGCCTGTTCTATGGGGTCGAAAGCTGCAGCAGTTCGATCCAGAAACTTTTTTTTTCTGGTTCTGTCAGGAGACAGTATCAAACTAAAACCAGACCGAACCGAGGATTCGCGTTTTGTTGTTTCGTTTACTATCTAGACAGTGAAAACTTACGACCCTCATCATAATTTCTGGAGGCCGTCGATGCGACTAACTGTGATTGGTGTAGTCATCATCCGGAATACTCATGTGATGTAACACTACACGCTAAGTTACGTTGTGCAATCCCATTACAACTGCAGCCAGCATTTAAAAAGAAACGAGCCAGAGACTGTAAAATAAAAATTGCCGAAGGGATCGTAATTCCACTGGCTGCGGAAGAAGGTGTGGTATCTATACCTCGCCGCTGGAGGAACATGGGCGCACACCCAAATACGAAATAGCAAACACGTGCACGCGTCGCAGTCCACTGCACTGTCGTGTTGAAAACAGTGAAATGGAGTCAAAGGGATGTAGTACGCTTTCTGGCACGGAAAGAGTGTGAGAAACGGAGATTCATCAAAGAACGGCACAAGTGTACGAATAGCACCTTATGTCCGTTGTAAAAGTCAAGGAGCGGCACAAGCAATTCAAGGAACGACGGATGTCGTTGGCCGATATCGCAAGATCTTGAACGCCACATCGCATTACCGGTGCCATTGTCCAACAGGTAGACACTGCACTGTGACGGAAAAACATTTTCGTAGTCGCTAACGTATGCGCTCATAGTTCACGATTACCACTGCTTGCGCTGTCTTGCGAGCAGGGGATCATAGCAGCGGCCAGCAGCTCTTGCACTGTGTGTAGGAAAGAGGATTTTAGTAGCGAACGATGCTTCACAAAACATAGCGTGAACAATGTTTAAAAAACGTGTCGACCATTAATTCATAATCTGAAAATACTGAGTTTAGGAACTTCTAGCATCTGTATAGTTTTCACCCTTCCTCCACGGCCCTTTTTCTGAAAACACCGCCGTTCAACGAGCGCTGTCAGCTCATCCACTAATTTCAGTTATCAATTCGAAACAATAAAGTTATCTTTTTTTTACCGATACGTGTCTGCAAGCCTCATAAATAGAGGGTGATTAAAAAGGAAAGATTTCAATTGTTTGTTGTAGGCAAACTATAAAAGATAGAAACACATTGCGCATGTCACTGGATAGAGGAAGGTTCAAAGTTCTGACACAGTTGCGCTGTTGTTTCTTTGTAGCAACGTGGCGACTACACCACAAGAGAAGTGATCTTGCGTCTTGGAATTTGCGCGAACTCAATGCATTGCTCAAGATCATGTGCGCTTCTCCATCGGTTCAGCAAGAAACCATCTTTGCACAAGCGGATTTATGACTGGCATCAAAAATTCTTGGTAGTTGGTTGCAGATGCAAAGGAAAGAGCACTGTTCGGCCACGCAAGTCTGATGAAAATGTCGAGCGTACCCGAGATGTGTTAACGCGGGGGCCTCGGAAGTCCACAAGACAGGCAGGCAAGGAACTTCAACTTCGTCAGACAACAGTGCGGCGTGTTCTGAAACGACGCCTGCATGTAACCATTGCAAGTTGCGGTTACGGCAGCAATTGCGTCCCGGCGACCATAACAGAAAGTACGAATTTTGCATTTCGATTCACCAGGATATAGCAGAGGACACTTTTTGAACAACTCATGTTTTCGGACGAATCGACACCTTGAGGTGTGGTGTTATCTTAACACCACCACCCCACAACGGTGGAGTGGAAGAGGTGGACAACAAGAATTTGTTTCTCGTTTTTGGCCTCTCTGGTCGCCACACATCAGACCTTGCGATTTTTTCTGTGGGGGTATATAGAAGACAGAGTGTCTGTCCCACCTATGGCTGCTACTCTTCAAGATATAAGAAATCGAATTGTTGTAGCTGTAAATTCAATAAACAGGGGCCTGCGGATTCATGTGTGGAATGAAATGTACTTCAAATGGTTCAAATGGCTCTGAGCACTATGGGACTTAACATCTGAGGTCATCAGTCCCCTAAAACTTAGAACTACTTAAACCTAACTAACCTAAGGACATCACACACATCCATGCCCAAGGCAGGATTCGAACCAGCGACCGTAGCAGCAGCGCGGTTCCGAACTGAAGCGCCTAGAACCGCTCGGCCATAGCGGCCGGCAAATGTACTTCGTTTCGATGTATCTCGAGCAACACATGGTGCTCATGTTGAGTGTATCCTCGCGCCATAGTACCGTAGCACGCCGCTACAGTGGCCAAAACAATATGACGCAGCATGTTTGCGAGGTGGAGCACCATGCAGTTATTCGTTTTCTGCAACTGAAGAGGGTCAACGCTGCAACCATCCATGCTGAGTTGGTGCAAGACTACGGCAACAAAGTAAAATGGCGTAGTAGTTTTGTGGCGCAGGCCTTCCAATGTGGTCAAACAAGACTGGATGACCATAAACGAAGTGGCAGGGCATGTCAGTGTGAAGAACTTGTGAAGAACTAGTAATCGAAAGCAAAATGTAGACCCTGATGCTCTAAGACATGCGCATCTCAATCAAGACGATGGTAGAAAAAATTAATACAGGTCATGGATCAATTTTCATCGTCTTACACGATATTTTGAACAGGACTACGGTCATCGCAGCAAGAGATACGTTGCAACGCTGTCAGGTCAATCCAGGTGATGTCCTTACCCACCTAATCGTCATGGACGTGTGCTGGCTGTATCACTGTGGCCCGAGGCAAAGGAGCAAAGAACGCAGCAGAAAGGTATGGACTCACCACCACCGAAAAAGGCGTACATCCAACAACCATAGAGTATGGTGATGGTAACAAGGGAACCTCCTCATCGCACCCCCCTCAGATTTAGTTATAACTTGGCACAGTGGATAGGCCTTGAAAAACTGAACACAGATCAATCGAGAAAACAGGAAGAAGTTGTGTGGAACTATGAAAAAAATAAGCAAAATATACAAACTGAGTAGTCCATGCGCAAGATACGCAACATCAAGGACGGTGTAGGATCAGGAGCGCCGTGGTCCCGTGGTTAGCGTGAGCAACTGCGGAACGAGCGGTCCTTGGTTCAAGTCTTCCTTCGAGTGAAAAGTTTACTTTCTTTATTTTCGCAAAGTTATGATCTGTCCGTTCGTTCATTGACGTCTCTGTTCACTGTAATAAGTTTAGTGTCTGTGTTTTGCGACCGCACCGCAAAACCGTGCGATTAGTAGACGAAAGGACGTGCCTCTCCAATGGGAACCGAAAACATTTGATCGCAAGGTCATAGGTCAACCGATTCCCCCACAGGAAAACACGTCTGATATATTCTATACGACACTGGTGACGGCATGTGCGTCACATGACAGGAATATGTTGTCGACCCACGTAACTTGTATGTACACTTGGCGAATGGGACAAAAAGATTCTTCTACCTTGCTCGATTTTTCTTGTGGATGTGATAATCACTCTCAAAAAAGTGATGACAGACAGATAATAATTGTCTGAAAATAAAAAATTAAACTTTTCGTTCGCTGGAAGACTTGAACCAAGGACCTCTCATTCCGCAGCTTCTCACGCTAACCACGGGACCACCGTGCTCCTGTACTTACACGCTCCTTAATGGAGACGATCTTCAACATGGACTACTCAGTTTGTATATTTTGCTTATTTTTTTCATAGTTCCACACAACTTCTTCCTGTTTTCTCGATTGATCTGTGTTCAGTTTTTCAAGGCCTATCCACTGTGCCATCTTATAACTAAATCTGAGGGGGGTGCGATGGGGAGGTTCCCTTGTAAGTGTTCTCTGGAACTGCCACACTTTAAAAGGTCTAATAACCCAGTCCGTGGTTCATGGTCCACAGTCCCATTTTCAGGACGCTTATTTAACAACTTCTGGGATGGGGGGGGGGGGGGCGGACAGATTTGATTTTTCAGTACTCCATATCATTGCGGACCGAATTTAAAATGCTATCATAATCTACTCAGTAAGAGGTATAATCATATGTTACGGTTCTACACAGTAAGATAGGTATTGCAGTAAGAAACTGTGTGCATGTCGCGAGGCAGTGTAACTTAACTGCGTGCAAATTACCCAGATTACATCACACAGTATTTGACAGTGAGCGACTTTCAACAAACTTTAGATGTAATTTCAAACCTTTTCTAAATTTTATCTCGCTTAAATGCTTGACATTAGATACACTCTAAGAAAGAAAGAAAGAAAAAAACTGCGCTGTACGAAGGAAGTAGCAGAATGGGACGGAAACAGGTAAATGGGATGTACATGTAAAGTAGAACAGATGATTAAAATTTCTGAAAAATTGTATGATTTGTTCAAGAGAAAGACGTTTAGAAATGGAGCAAGTCAATAACACGCTGGTCCCACTCTGACCCGTATACAAGCAGTTATTCAGCTCGGCACTGATTGATAGGTTCGTTGGGTGTCCTCCTAAGGGATGTTGTGCCAAATTCTGTCCAATTGGCGCTTTAGTACTTCAAAATGTCGCGCTGATTGTAGGACCATACCCATAATAGTACCTCAAAATGTCGCGCTGATTGTAGGACCCTACCCATAACGCACCAAGCGTTATCGACTGTGGAGAGATCCGGCGACCTTGCTATCCAAGATAAAGTTTGGCAAGCACGAAGACAAGCAGCAGAAACTTTTGCCGTGTGCGGTCGGGCATTACAGCTATGGAAAGAAATGACACCCCAGTCCATCACTCCTTCACTCCTAGTATTACGGGCGACAGTCTGGTTGCTACTCCACTGCTGTCCGGGGTGATTGTCGTTGCTCAGTTCAAAGCGGGCATCATCACTGAAGATAATTCTACTCCAGTCAATACGATTCCAGGCCAAAGACGTATCTGGAGTCCGTATACGCTCCGGACAGCGGCGGGATACCAGCCTGACTGTCGGCTGCCATACAGCCCGACAGCCAGGAATGATGATCTGGAGTGTCATTTCTTTTCATAGCAGGACCCCTATAGTTGTCACCCGCAGCCCTGTTACGGCACACTGGTACATCGACGATATCCTAACGCTCCGTTTTTTTGCCCTTGCTGGCCCGCACACGTCCGACCATCCTCAGGTTTTCTTTTCCCTAAATCGCCTCAGGCACATGCCGGGATGGTTCCTTTGAAAGGGCACGGCCGACTTCCTTCCCCATCCTTCCCTAATCAGATGGGACCGATGACGTCGCTTTTTGGTCCCCTCCCCCAAATCAACCTACCAGCCACACACGTCGAGTGTTTCTTCCGCTTGTCTTCGTGTTTGACAAACCCTACCTTGGTCAGCCAGGTCGCCGGGTCTCTCCCTAATTGAGAACGTTTGGTGCATTGTGGACAGGAACCTCAAACCTTCCCTGGACTCTGATGATCAAAGGTGCCGACTGGACAGAATTTGGCACGATATCCCTCAGGAGGACATTCAAACTTTATCAATCAATGCCAAACCGAATAAGTGCCTGCATAAGGGCCAGACATGGACCAACACGTTATTGACTCGCTCAGATTGTGAAGCTTTCCTCCTTGACTAAATCACCCAATTTTTCTGAAATTGTAATCATTTGTTTGTCAGTATGTGTACATAATATCAACCGATTTCCGTCAAATTCTGATGATTTCTTCGTGGTGTGACTTTCTTTTTCCGTAGAATTTATTTAACACATTAACTCACTCGTAAAGTAACCAGACGTTTGAAGCCATTGTATACACAAGAGCCTGTTTCTTTAAAAAATCGGCACTTTCGTGGTGTGTCACTAACAATTATGCTCGTAAGGGCCAAACCAGAACAAGAGTATACTACCGAAATCTCCTGGCGAGGTTGTAGATGGCTGTCAGGACGACAAAGTGGAGATAGGCTGCGACGTTACGGTTTGGACCCACTAGTGCCGTGCTACAGTACTGTGATAAGGAGTTTCAGTGTGTTCCTGCACTGCTTATGAAAACATACCAGAAAAAAAAAATTAATTTCGTTTTACATTGTTATAATTACGATTTTATGACTAGCCCTTGTACTAGCGAAGGTTGAGTAATTCTGACCTTTTGCAGAAGCCTACCCAGAATTTATTTCCGTTAGGCATGCCGTATTTATTTCAGGACAGCCACTTGGGTTCACGAGTCCGATGTAGAAACAGCCAAGATTCACTTTCTGTTTAATTCATGATTGGTCATCTCAGCCCGTTTTCAAATCATCCACACAGACAAATCAGCATTTTCCAACGTAGCATAGAAACCATGTCATATACAAAAAAAGAAACACCGTCAGAAAAGGCCTTTAGAAGGCCCTCATCTTCCGCCCGTAGGCGATACCGGATCGAATACGAAGGGCCATGTGGTCACCACACCGCTCTCCCGGCCGTTGTCAGTTTTCGTGACCGGTACCGCTACTTCTCAGTCAAAAAGTTCCATAATTGGTCTGACAAGGGCTGAGTGGACCCCGCTTGCCAACAGCACTCGGCAGAACCGGACGGTGGCCCATCCAAGTGATAGCCAAGCCCGACATTAGCTCACTTGTAAAATAACCAGATGTTTGATGCTACTGTACACAAGAGAGTTTCTTTCTTTAAAAAGTCGGGGATTTACTGGTGTGTTGCTAACAAATTACGATCAGACGGTGAACGATGTTACCACTTGGCAAGGGCGCTGGCCAAGATTACTCATATAGGTATAACAAAAACAAGTTTAACCGGGAACAGTGACAGAACAAAAATATAACTGTTACTGTTCATGGTTAAACTTGATTTTGTTATACCTATATGTGTAATCTTGACGTGGTTTATACTATATTTCGGAAAATACTGTTTTATCTGTCTGAATGATGTGAAAATGGATTCAGGTAGCCCTAAACTAGTTATCACTTAAATAAAAATCTATTTTTCTATATCGTTAGTGGAAGATTTGGCTGGTTAATTTCGATAACGAACGAGACTGTAGTCTGCTAAATAATCGCGTGACATCCTTTTTTTTTAAAAAACGCCAAAACACAGTTAAAGTCGGCATACAGGCTTTTAAGGTGTACTGTACTGTTATCACTGATCATGTGCCACTTGGTTCCACTCTGGAATGAAGTCTTACACTAAATATGATATGACAAGTCGTCCAATGTATTACTACAGTTTGAAATTAACTGTGTCACAGCCAAAGATGTAATTACAAACACAATCATGACGCAGAAAGCTACAGCTTCATACAAAATCCTGAGAAGTTCAAATGCCACAAACTGACATACAGTGTCACAGAGTATGTAAAATTCATCACTATTCTGAGTATCTCACACGTTTCTCGGAGCTAGTTTAAACAACAATAGTTCTTGTCGGCCAACAATATCTGAACATTTGTCACGGTCAGAGGTCACTGCTTATTGTATTAGGTTGGTGCCTAAGTTCGTCGCGTTTTTCCGTAAGTTTAATAAACACAATAGATACACATAACAGAGATTATAGTCAACAGTAATATATTCTCCTTCACTATTTACAATAGTCTGCCAACGCTGAAGTAACTTTCCGATTCCGCAACTGTAGAAATCACGTTATTTTGAGGCAAACAACTCGTCGAGCCATGTTTGGAGTGCATTCTCAACCGGAAAGGAAGTTCCTTGAAGCTGTGCGATAGAGAGCGGAAAAGATGAAAATCTGAGGGCGCAAGATCAGGTGAATAAGGTGGAAGCGTAATGACTTCCAAACCCAGTTTGTCAGTTTAGCAGAATGTGGGGGGGGGGGGGAGAGGGGGGGGAGAGGGGAGGGCGTTACGGGGAGTAGCATCATTTCAAGCAGCCTTCATAAATGTCAGCAGTGTAGGTTACACCTCGGGGAAGGAATTCGTATCACACCACACCATTACTGTTCAAGTAAATGCATAACATTATCTTTTATGGACGCGCAAAGGGGTTTGCTCGGGGATTGCCTGCTTTGCTTGGACTCGTTCATTTCAAGTCAACTGTAGCGATACAGAATAGGAATGGTCGATGCTGTTCACAAACTAACTGACGATGAGCAAGCATACATGCACATTTGGACACACGCTGGTTTTGTGAATTTGGCTTAGAGCACGCAGTACTCATACACCCGATTTCTGAACCTTCCCCATTGCAAATGTCGCACGATGGTGGAATGGTCTCATTTGCCAGTTATCGAGTAGCTGATATGGAACATTGTGGATTAATGCATTTAAACGATCTTCATCAAACCCCGAAGATTTCTTGAATGTGGGGAGCCACTAATGTTAAAACGATCCTCCTTAAAACGAGAAATCCATTTTCTTGCCGTGCTCTGACCAATGGCATTATCCCCACACACGGCGCAAAATTTCCGGTTGCCTCAGTTGCTCAAATGGCTCTGAGCACTATGGGACTCAACTTCTGAGGTCATTAGTCCCCTAGAACTTAGAACTACTTAAACCTAACTAACCTAAGGACATCACACACATCCATGCCCGAGGCAGGATTCGAACCTGCGACCGTAGCAGTCGCGCGGTTCCGGACTGAGCGCCTAGAACCGCTAGACCACCGCGGCCGGCTGCCTCAGTTGCTGTCACCCATCTGCTGTAGTCAGACGGAATAATTTGTCGGAAATGTTCCGCTGTCTACACTTGGCACTGCAAAATGACAACATGTAAACTCAAATAGCAACTGTGAACTACAAATAAAAAACGACAACCGATAAATAAACGTACAGCAAGCGGAATACCAAAATGCAAAACAAAACCGCTACAAAATTATGCACTAACCTAATAGAATAAACGTGTAAGTGTGCGCAGCTAGAAACAGTTTTTGCCAGTAATGCTAAGCATCGTGATAACTCCCTTGTATGGAACTACTTGTAAATGATACTTAGTAACTCTTATTAGACGTACAGAAACTGTGAAGAATTTTTCGTTGCAGATAGTTTAATTTTGGATATGCAAGTTGGAAACAATGCTCAGAATGTTATACTAGCTTCATGTCATCAACACTCACCCTTCATTCCGTTGCAACTTTGTACTGACAGTAGCGTACCTGAAATCAGCCCGTGATGAAGGTGCTACGCTATGCGACAATGCCTTTCGAATTTGTATTCTCTTGATAGATTCCGCCAAGAAAATTTAAATAAATAATGGAATTTAAACAAAGTTACATCTTACTTTACAATAAATGAGTCTGCTACTGAATAGCCGGCCGAAGTGGCCGTGCGGTTAAAGGCGCTGCAGTCTGGAACCGCGAGACCGCTACGGTCGCAGGTTCGAATCCTGCCTCGGGCATGGATGTTTGTGATGTCCTTAGGTTAGTTAGGTTTAACTAGTTCTAAGTTCTAGGGGACTAATGACCTCAGCAGTTGCGTCCCATAGTGCTCAGAGCCATTTGAACCATTTTGCTACTGAATAACAGTTACTTAATCGTCCAGTTTCTGTTGTTGTCCTAAGTGACAAACAGCATTAGTGTAACATGCAAGTAAGGTCCTTCGACATTCGTCCATCTTGGCGCTATCCCAGACACTGTTGTCAACATAACCCTGTCGACCCTTCGGTCGTCCTCTGTGAGATTACGGAAGGCTTTCGATTCCGCCACAGGGCACAGCGGTCGTTAGTGCGTTGACCCCAAAGCATGTTGAAAGCGGCGAGCTAGTGTAGGAGCTCTGTGAATTTTTCGACAGAAGCATAATTCAGTGTGTTACTATTCAGTACACTGGGCACCGGCGTCCACAAGAGGTGATCACCTACCACCCCCATCCCACAGAATCTGGAGCACAGAGTTTCTATTCATTACAGAATCATTGCACACTTCTAGAAGTGAGTGACACTCATCAATTCTCTGCGCTATAATAGTTTTTTGTGTCTTCTATAAAATTTTGTTCTTATGGCATGACAGGTTTTGAAACTGGCTAACGCATTTATATAAAAAAATGGCAATTTTGGAATATTTTCGCCCCCCTTCCACGGATAAATTTCTGCGCAAACCCATGATACTAGGTGATCACCAACAACTTGCACCCTATTATTTGTTGATGAACAGTTCAAGATATCGAAACGCGGCTTTCGGAAAATGATACCTGGCAGAAATGCACGTAGTTTTGTTCTACGGGTAATACCCTTAGCTCTTCTATCGCGCAAGATACTGAAGCAAGGACGTTTTCTTTAATGGAACGGTATAATTTTAACAGCATTCGGAGCTGTTGAAAACTTGAGGACTGTGATATAAGACTTCGTAATGTTGGCGTTGAAACTTTTCGTAAAGATATCCGAGAAATGTGCTAACATTGAAAGACAAGGCGGCCGAAATTCATTGCTGCGATCTAAAAACCTTCAGGTACGGCTCTCACGCTAAATTCTGCTGTTTTGTCGAGCCTTTCGTCTGTTTACTTGTTTCCACGGAAACTGTTCAGCTAAACACAAGGACGTACACACGTTTGAAATATAGTGATATAAGCCGCTTCTGGTAAGCTATAAGTTAGTATAATGGGCAGTCATATGAAAACGAGAAAGATAGAAAAATGTAAGTAAACTGTTTTTTATTGCAAAAGAAATCGCCACAGGCCTAACTGTTAATACATTTATACCCGAAAATGTATTCGCAGTTGCGACTATGGACAACCATAAGGTATATAATGGAATGACGACAGCGAAAAGCTGTTCCAGACCGGAACTCGAATCGGTATTTCCCACTCATCGCGAGCGGTCGCAGTATCATTAGGCTATCCGAGCATGATTGCCGTGTATAATGAATTTACGAGTACGGGTTGTAGACACATGGTTGATGACATATGAGAGTTTGGATCAGGCCTTGAGTCGCGCTCGGATAGCCTATTAGTTAAGGGGATCGCTCACGATAAGCGCGATGTCCGGGTTCAAGTCCCGGTCCGGCAAAGATTATCATTTTCATAATTCCTTTATATAGCTGCTGGATGTCCATATTTGGAACTGCGAATACGTTTTCGTGTAGTTTGTAACGGCTGTAGTCGCTCAGTGCCTGTTCCTTCGAACATGCATGCATGTCCGAAAGAACAATGCATAATAATTCGGAATAACACAGGCATTGCAGTGTCGTCTTTAATACATTTATTCCGAGACTGTCAGTGCCTTCATGGAAAATATTTGTGACTGTACTCAGGCGTCACCTCTTCATCCAAAGCAAATCGATGGCCACAAAGTCTTTCTTTTGGGCTCCAAAAATATGTAAGTCGCATGGGGAGAGATCAGGAACGTAAAGAGGATATGTAAGGGTTTCCCAGCGAAACTTCACGATATAGCCATAAAACTGACACGCCAGCTCCGGGAAAGTTATGATGACCTTTCTCTTTGACTGCAAGGGCCCGCTGCTCATTGACTTTCTGGAACACGACGCTACAACGGTGCGTGGACTCTGCAAGAATTGAAGTGCGTCATCATCTCCAAACGCCCATGAAAGTTGACGGACGGTATTATACTGTTGCACAATAATACCCGACCACATGTTACCGTGGTTGTTTCGACAACTCTGCAGAAGTTTCGCTGGGAATCCCTAACACATCATCCATACAGTCTCGATGTCTCTCCATAGTATTTCGATATTTTTGGCGTCCTGAAGGAAGACGTTAATGGCCGTCGATTTGCCTGGGACGATGAGGTGCACGCTTCGGTAGAATCGTGGTTCCGTAGGCAGCAGCATACATTTTTCCTTGAGCGGATTAACCGTCTTATCTTTCAGTTTTAATAGCTATGACGATTACTAAAATTAGAAGGAAGGTCAGTATTGGCCGTAATTATAATGATTTATTAACAGCAATTATGCTATTAATAAATCATCAAAATCCTTCTAATTTTATTTATTATATGGTCGTTGTGCACACAGCATTCTATGGAGTCGCCAATCAATATGACCATTACGTTTGAAATAATAATTTTTTCCATCTGTCTCTTTTCCATTTGACTGCATTTTTAAATTCCATTTACAGCAATCGTAGCTGACCTTGTATCTATAATATATAACGATGGCTAAGAGGAAATAAACGGGAATGCGGTCTTCCTCGGTAAACTTCGTTGACGAAATCTTCCTGGGTTATGACGAGACTCGGCTGATAACCCGAGAAGATTTCACGAGAGAGGAAATACGTTTTATCTTAGTAGCGTAGGCCTATCTGCCTGTGGCATATAACGACAGAGCCTGTCATAAGAGGCCCACTTGCCTTGCCTCCAACTTTAGCAAGTATCTCTGATATTTTTCCGAACCGTATCACGCCACCGCGCTATGTCACTGTGCTGTACCCCTCTTTATTAGAGTTTTAGAACGCCCTTAAAAGAAGTATATCGCTCAATTTCAGAAATCGTATGTGCTTCAATAGCTCGGTTGATATAATAGTTGCGAGTATTACTCGTGTTGCACTGGTGGCCCCACCTCCCGTGACATGACGCGACCTATTCCGCACTGCATAGGGTATCCGGATATTTTTGATCCCTTACCGTATGTCCGTAATCTGTTTGTATTTCTCAAGAAACAACTGCCACCCGCATCGATGTTGTCAAAGAAAACTCACGATCTGGAGCTCCATCCCACAGAAATGCGCATATTACGATGGCCGGGAGGAGTAACAGTAAAAGGTAAAGTATGCAATTAATTAATAAAAGGTAGTTTAAACTCGTCCCCATAGCAACAGAATTGCGTGTCTCTTTCCCTAGTATAATTTGCCGAAAACCTCGTTTCGATATCTTTAACCGTTCATAAAAGAAGAGTTGCAGCTCTTATGTGACTCACCCCTTGTATTCATTTACTTGAAAACAAAAGTATCAACAAGAGCGGGGGCAGCCTTTCGAATGACATAGTACGTCCGATGCGGCACACATGACCAGTGGAGTTGCTTATGTGCGCTTGGATGCAAGCATAACCGCGCCGTAACTGGTCCAGTCGAATAAAACTTCTCTTACCAAACTCGTCTTCTGTCAAAGTTTCATCTGTGGAATATGTACCGGTTCCTCTCTCACTCCCCTTCTCTCTCGCCGCTCCCCACTCCCACTCTTCCTCTTTCAAAGAACTGAGAGTATCAAAGGAAAGCAGATTTCTGAGACCTTAAAGGATCACCTTTACATGTCTATAATTTGAAACTAGAGAATTTTTCCGTCGGTGCTGAAGAGATGGGCACTGTGCTTGGCGTAATGTACACACGATTTCATTTTGGGATTTTAAGAAAAGAAAAAGTTATCTTGAGGCACACGAAGCAGCCCAAAGCACAGCATATTTCCGCATGCACTAGCACTTAAAACGTTTTGCCTGCGCTCATTGTTCTTATTCTTCGAAAAGGCAGTGGTGATGGTGGTGGTGGTTAGTGTTTAACGTCCCGTCGACAACGAGGTCATTAGAGACGGAGCGCAAGCTCGGGTTAGGGAAGGATTGGGAAGGAAATCGGCCGTGCCCTTTCAAAGGAAACATCCCGGCATTTGCCTGAAACGATTTAGGGAAATCACGGAAAACCTAAATCAGGATGGCCTGAGACGGGATTGAACCGTCGTCCTCCCGAATGCGAGTCCAGTGTGCTAACCACTGCGCCACCTCGCTCGGTAAAAGGCAGTGCAGTTCATTTGATATCGTCTCTTGAAAACTACACACTCACTTACTTCCTAGGTACTGTCTAATTTTTACAGTGTCCGAAACGTTTAGGATCAAAATTATACCGGGTATTTAAAAAATCTTCCGTATTTTGAGAGGTATTAACGTGGACTGGTACAAGAATAAAATGTCCAATAAACGTGGGCTATAAAATGCGTACCTTATGAGCTATGTGCACCTGTTCGTCTTCATTGCTGTGAAATACTGTACGTGTCGTCTACTGCAAGATCTTTGCTATTACGAACGACCTACAGAATGCAATAAAGAAATGAGGACACATTATTATTGCCACTGATACAGTATGTAATAAACATCTGTCGGTGTCGTTACTGTAAACACTAACCACGGTTCCGGGTGAGTTCAGCGCGTACGTAAGTTCCAATAAAACCAGTTTATGTTTTGGTAAGTTTGTGACATGCTTTTACATTGTTGTTTCAGCTTTGCACTTACCAGCATAATGGAAGGCCATTTTCCACACGGGATGTAGCAGACATAACTTCTGTTATGGTCTGGCAAATGAAAGCAAGCAGGTAGCAATGGAAGCTCTTTTGCTGTTTCACTGTAAGAGAATGTTTTCTCGTTTGTTTACTGCATTCTGTAGGTATTCGTAAATGCAAAGAGTTTGAAGCGAAAGATATGTATCACACAGTAGCGAAGACGAACAACTGCTCATAGCTCTTAAGGTATGCATTTTAGAGCCAATTTTTATTGGACATTTTTTTTCTTGGTTTGGTCCATACACCTCTGAAAATATGGAATGTTTCTTTAACACAGTGTAGAAGCAGAAGAGGAGCCTTCACTGAAAAGTGAGATAAGGAACCAGCGATCGGAAAGATATATTTCGGGTAGTACGGAGTCTTACGTGAACAATCGTGTAGCATGTCTTTCCAAATTGTCAGATTTGTGCATTAACATTAGTAACACTACTTTGGAAAACAATATCCACTCGCCTGTTACGTGCGAAGGTGAATTTTTTATATGAAGGGATTATGGAAAATAGAAGGCTGTCATTAATATTCGACCAGCCACTGTTTTCAATAATTTTCGGTATAAACTGACAACGTATCAAACGTACACGGAAAAGCTCCGGACCAGTAGAGATACAGCTGTTAGAAAAAATGCAATTTACCAGTTTTTAGAAATAATTAATTTGTTAGCGTCTAAAAGAACCACTGCAAAATACTAATTAACAGTTTTTTGGAGATAATTAATTAGGTCGCGTCTATAAGATCTTAAATATTTTGGCACGTAAAAGCATAACAAAAGTTCCCTTGTACAAACGCCCATTGGGTGTGGTATGATACGGCCTGTTACTCCCGGTTTACTTCTCTGTTTTTGTTCCGTCCTGCTGCATGGTCTACAAGATCCCAATGAGACGCAAGGGGACTAACACAACGTTCGAACAGCGACTAATAGTCACCTTTCACCATGCAAAAATATCGCAGTCACAGAGACGTTCCTAGTTTGCTGCATATACCCACAAGTAAGGTCGGGGATCTATAAGACAATGCGAAGAGAAGAATCACATATATCATAGTATCTGCCATTCAAAGCTAAACGAAAGACAAAGGAGATTAAACATAATAAATATTATGCATAATCCTCCACTAAGCGCACCCAAAATTGCGATTCCAGCTGCTGCAAGAATGTGGTACGCAAATATGTGAAGCAGCTGTCGAAAGGATTGTCAGGAGATGGATATAACCGAAGGGGGCAAAGTAAATAAATGAACGGAAGCAGAAGTCTACAGTTAGCAAGGAAGCACGCTGACGAAGGGTCAGAGTGGTACAACGATAGCAGGAATCTGTCTACATTCTGACGAATTTTTTTGAACAGGAGTACATAAAATTGCTGTTTCGGTGTACATTCTAATTTTTCCAAGATAACTATGTGAAGCACACACCATTCCTTGTAAAAGAATGGCTTCTTTATAAGTGTCCTAAAGTTGTTCTTTAACCCCAAAAGAATTTCTGAAACGAATTCGTTAGAAGCGTTAAGAGGACTACAGATCTAATCGAAAGAAGATCTGTAAAAGTAGTTGAAGGAAAGATTGGAAGTAATTCGGTGGAGTAAATCGCAAAAATCGCTGGTAACATACAAGGGCGGTTATAAATCAGTAGAGTACTGAGGTCCATTAGTATTTCTGTGCTCAAAAGCAATTATCTGTGACCGAATATAAAAAACGATATCGTGTTAAGCTATGAAATATTATTAAAGAAAATTATTGCCTTTTATTATGTTACTTAAAAAATTCTATACCATAGTTGCAGTGGTGTCTGGTGAGTATACATTCTGGGTGTTCACAAAATTTTAGATTCAGATAAATTTGAGTGTGTGCTGTATAACAGTTATGGTTATCAACAAATTTATATAACTACAGGCACTCCCCCCGTCGGAGGTTCGAGTCCTCCCTCGGGCATGGGTGTGTGTGTTGTCCTTAGCGTAAGTTAGTTTAAGTTATATTAAGTAGTGCATAAGCTTAGGGACCGATGACCTGAGCAGTTTGGTGCCATAAGACCTTACCACAAATTACCAATTACAGGCACTGCCAATAATAATAACAGTAATAATAATAATATCCATAACTTAGCCGACAAAAGAAAGAATTGGTTTTGTGGAATTTCGTTGTTTTGTACATAACTAAGAACATGTTAGGGCAATATCGAAATAATGTGTAAGTTTTCGCAACTCTTCATTTCGCATTTTTGTGTAAGTGGGAATTTTCGTGCTTTTTCTTTTTTCTGGGTAAACGTACAAAATCCCTAACAGATGTGTTAGTTCACAGTTTTACTTCTGCGCTAAAAATCAGATATTCTTACGCTGCATCCACACGCTAACTGCACACTTCCTTGTTATATGGTCGCTTGTAGTCATGCTTATTTGACTCACTCTCTCATTCAAAGGATCAGTTCTCGGAGGCCCTAGTTCCTTTGCGGCTAACTTTTCCTGGTAATATATTTTTCTGTTCCCAGAATGAGATTTCCACTGTGCAGCGGAGTGTGCGCTAATATGAAACTTCCTGGCAGATTAAAGCTGTGTGTCGGACCCAGACTCGAACTCGAGATCTTTGCCTTTAGCGGGCAAGTGCTCTACCGACTGAACTACTCAAGCTTGACTTACGACCCGTCCTCAAAGCTCTACTTTTTCTGTTATCATTGAAAATAGATTCGACATAGTTCATGTTTACACTGCACACGAAAGCCACTCTCGCACAGTAAACACTCCAAACACAAAGTGCCGTTTGTGGAAATGCTTAAACTCAAGGATTAATGTGTATCAATATGTCCACTTCACTGGAATAGAAATAAGGCGCTGAGAACCATAAGGGGCCCAAATCACAGCGCCGTCGATCCCGCATTTAAGTGAATATCGGAGAAACCAGTGACACAGCTTTTTGTGAATGTTCATTCACACAATGTGGATCTACGGTACAGATAAAAGATCAACAGATTTTAGAAGCATAAATAAATGATACAGTCTCACAATCGACGGTGATTTGCTTTGGGCCGTATGATTCTCGACGTCTCAGATGGATTACTGTGTGATAAAATTCGTAATTTAATATACTGTAAGTCATTCAGAAATCCACAAAATAGGTTTACTGTCAGTACAACTTTAACATATACTGACGTCCGATCTAATTTTACTATATAGTGTGTGAATTAGCGTATCTGAGGAGTGTGCTATCATCTAGGATTTATGCAGAGCGAATGGGGATAAAAGTTTGCTGGAGTGTGCTACCACCTGGTGGCACTGGCATAAACGTCTAGCTGAGTGGCACATCGTGACTCTTGCACGTTGTTCATCAAATCCGTATGTATTTGGCCCGTCAAGTTGCGCACGCGCAAAAGCTCCTTAAAACGCGCACAACTGGAGGTGTGTTCGCGACACTGACGACAAGTTTCACGGAGTCTAAAGGAGCTGTAGCGCGGTAGATTTAAGTGCCGTATCTTTCAGATTGCAGCGTCCGTGTTACGTTAGCTTTTTTTGTTATTTAGTAGTTGATTATGCAACGCAATGAAGATACTATTTGTAAACTTTTGCCTAAAGTATGATGATGTCGCACTCCCCGAAATCTTGGTTGTGGTGACAAATCGATGTGTAGAATAACCCGAGATCTAGGTTACTTCTAATCGCTAAATGATGCAGACTTGGTTGGTTGCTTGATTCGGGTCCTGGGGACCAAACAGCGAGATCATCGGTCCCATCGGATTATGGAAGCATGAGGATGCAAGTAGGCCGTGGCCCTTCAAAGGAACCATCCCGGCATTTGACGGAAGTGATTTAGGCAACTCATGGAAATCTTGTATCACGATGGCAGGACGAGGGTTTGAACTGTCGTCCTCCCGAATGCGAGTCCGGTGTGCTAACCACTGCACCACCTCGCTCGGTGACGCAGCCTTCCTCAGTATGGAAACCACGAGCGATACCTGCGTGAAAAGCCAACACACTTAACAAAATACATGGAAAAGTAAAGATGGAGGGCCACTAACCAGCTGTGGATAGTTAATGTCTGATGACGACATTAAATTTTAAATGAAATGCAATAATTTCGGTATCAGTCAGTACAGATAATCTCAAATCGCGCTTATTTCCAGGTGTATTGTTTCCAAACAGAGAAGCTTTCCAGTCAGGAGAAACTTACACTTTGTCTTTATGACACTACCAATCTGGAATCCGCTATACACCACGAAGCCTATTAAACTAAAAGAAAACTGATAAGGTTTTTGTGAAATGTATTCCTTATCTGACCTACAGAAGCTGTCCGGGCACAGTTTTCGCCCATTCAATGCGCCCACGTAGCCAACAGGTCTTCAGACTGGAAGTATAGTTTCTATTTTTGGATTAGTTTCGAAAGCGGCTGCTTCACAAGACGGTAAACTTGGCAGTACGTAACGTTAGCGTTCAGCCTGCGGCGTAGCTCGTGCCAGCCCACTTTCACAGCTTCGCTCAACGGTCAATTGGCGGCGGAAGTGGATTGGATTGGGTTTGGGAGGGGGGAGAGGGGGGGGCACATTCTCGACGCGTCACACACTACGGTTACTACTCGGGTTACCCTGCTGGTCCTACAGCGGTGTCAGATTACCCGCTCGCTCGTTCCACGTATACGCTGAGTCCCGCGACAAACTCCCTGCGTTTACATGCGACACAACTTCCGGGACGCGAAAATCGACTTTCGGAAACCGTTTCACATGTTAAGGCTGGAAGCGATTCTACGTCTATTTCTACATCTACCTACCTATATACTCTGCGCACCACTGCGAGGTGCTTGGCAGAGGGTACGTCCCTTTGTATCGTTTATTAAGGGTTTTTCCCGTTCCATTCACGTATGGAGCGAGGGAAAATGATTGTGTTAGTTGTAATAAATCTAATCTTATCCTCATTGATGCCTATGAGAGCGATATGTAGGGGATTGTACTAGATACCTAGAATCATCATTTAAACCCAGTTCTTGAAACTTTGTTAGTAAACTTTCTCGGAATAGTCTGCGCTGATCCCGGCGGAGGTTCGAGTCCTCCCTTGGGCATGGGTGTGTGTGTTTGTCCTTAGGATAATTTAGGTTAAGTAGTGTGTAAGCTCAGGGACTGATGACAGCAGTAAAGTCCCATAAGATTTCACGCACATTTGAACATTTTGAATAGTCTGCGTCTACCTTCAAGGAGTCTGACAGTTCACTTCTTTCAACGTCTCAGTGACACACTCTCGCGGGTAAAACAAACATGTGACCACTCTTGCTGCCCTTCCTTGTACATGTTCAGTATCCCCTGCCAGTCCTATTCCGTACAAGTCCCACGCACTTGAGCAATATTCTAAAATGGGCCATCGAGTGAGTTGTAAGTAATCTCCTTTGCAGACTGATTACATTTGCCTAGTATTCTGCCAACAAACGAAAGTCTGCTACCTGCTTTATCCACAATTGAGCCTATGTGATCGTTCCACTTCGTGTCCCAACTAAGCGCTGTTCGCAGTGGCAGCTGTGCGGTCAGCGTGGCGGATTGCTAAGTGAAGGGTCCCGGATTTGATTACCGGCCGGGTTCGTATCGTCACGATTGACACTCCACTGTAGAGATGGCTGTATGGACACGTACCGAAAAGGAGAAAGTATTTGTATGAGTTGACAGATTTCAACTGTGACTTATGATAGACCTGTCAAATATGACGTCTGGAAAGCAATTGTTCCGGTTTCTGATTTAGACAGCACAACGACTGTTTCTCTTCGATTAAATATTCATGCTCAGTCTAATATTTATACTTCTTCTTCACTGCACGAAACATCACTTCATCTAGATTAGCTGTAAATTTTTAAAAACAAAACGTAACCTGACGAACCGAGCGCGTTTCAGAAACGGTTTTGTATTACATGGGAGCGAAAATCGGTTTTGGAAGTGGAAACCCAGCAGCAAATATCGCATTTCCATAATCGATACAGGAGTGATTAGTGACCAACCAGGAGCAGTATTGGGAAATTGCTTTGTGAAATTCAGGTTTAGAAGCCTCATATAAACACAGTGAACGTCGAACAACCAGCGCTGTGTCCAGAGGTGGCGAGATAGGCCCTCTGCCAAGGGAACAGACACAAACTGGTCGCAAAAACTGACCGAAATAAAGACACGAAGACGATTTAAGAATTAACTGGGAGAGGTACGTGAATTCTTCTACCCCTAAGTATTCCTGCCTCCTGTTTAGGAGAAGAAGCATTTCCCTCGGTTCGCTGTTTCCACACCGTCATTTCGTTCAATACGGAAACGACGACCACCCAACAGACGTCTGTTGCTGACACAGTTAATGTGGCAATGCAACTGCGTACTTGGTTCAAACAGTTGCTGCGTGCACTACGTCTGCTTCTTTCAAGAGGCTAAGATTTGTACCTGGTGTCGGAGATTCCTCTTGTCTGTAGTCCTCTTCATCTAGGCTGGTCAACGGCGCTCACTTGGAAGCGGGACTCCTCACTGAAGACAACACTACTTCAGTCAATCAGATTCCAGGCCGAAGACGTGTCTGGAGACGCCCCGGACAGCGGTGGGATATCAACCTGTCATCCGCCATACAGCTCGACTTGCCGTTTCTTTTCATAGCAGGACCCATCTGGGTGTCATCCACGGTACCCTTACAGCATAGCGGTACGTCGGCAATATTCTACGCCCCGTTCTTCAAGACAAGTCATCCTGGGCTTACATTTCTGCCAGATAATGTCCACCCGAGCACGGCGAGAGTCTCTATTGCTTGTCTTCGTGCTTGCGAAACCTTAACCTTGGCCAGCAGGGTCTCCGGATCTCTCCCCAATAGAGAACATTTGGAGCATTATGGGCAGGGCCCTCCAACCAGCTCGGGATTTTGATAAACTAACGTGTCAGTTGGACAGAATTTGTCGCGATATCTCCCAGGAGGACATCCAACACCTCTGTTAATCAATAACAAGCAGTATAACTGCTTGCATAAAGCCCAGAGGTGGACCAACGAGTTAGTAGCTTGATCAATTTGGGAAGCTCCTTCTCTTGAACAAATAATCCTTTTTTTATTGTAAACATTTGCTTGCACAAGTAAATCACATCTATATTTTCAAAATATATTACTTTCTCTCTCTCATTCAATTGTACCCAGTGATGTTTTATTCAATTTTACATTGACAAGACATTAAAATTTATTCATATTTTTCACACTGAGTACCAATATGACACCAAAGCGAATTTGTTTTTGTTTCTTGAATGTAACATTTATGAAAAGAGAATTATGGCTGTTACACTGAATAGCTCCAATGTATGTTTCTATGTTACTTCATTAAAATTCTGTGAATATGCCACGTGGAAACTACTAGCGGTCTTTATGACCTGGCTCAGACATTCGTATGTGAGGAAACGCCATACAATGATCTTTATAAATATTTTCTTACTGTGGAAGCTGATGTGTTTGTTTAGCAGAAGGTTCTTCTTATTTTGGAAGGCGCTCTTCGCCATTGCTATTCGTTTGATTTCATTCAGACGTCTGCTGTTTTGTTCCACATTCTAACGGAGATTGCGAAATTCGGTCAGTTGCCACCCACACCCTAGCTCATATTCATCAATGGAGTTTTGCTGTTACTTGTAAGTGTCTCGAATGTCGGAAAAAGGGTGCTGAAGCATGTATGCTAACCGACCGAAGACTTCATATTTTTCCCGATTTCTACTGACTAAGGACGGGCTAGATTGACCGAGCTAGAGGTCATCAAAATGTATGATAGAATAATAAATGAGAAACAGATCTCAAACATATCACCCTCTTTCCTGTCCTAAAGCGCCATAAATGAAAGCTTTACATCTTATATGCAGCTGATTTCGGCGCCAAATACAGCGGAGCAGGTAACCGAAATAGCTGATTTCAAGCTTCAGGTGAAAGAATTGACAATGAGCATTGAGGAAACTTCCCGTCTACATATTTTGAATGTTTTTTAAAGTATTGGTTAAGAGATACTTATCCAGACGTCGTAATAACTTCGGTGATAATTATGATAATGCCAGTTGCTGCACACAGTTTCAGCAAATTAAAGATGATAAAAAAACTACTTAATGTCGAGTATATGTGAAAACAGGAATGTCAAATTTAGCTATCTTGTCGGTAGAATACGGTAGAGCGGCTAAACTGGACTTTAGTGACAATAATGCTGCTTCGCTCAAAGCAAGGAAATGCAGCGTAAAATTATAATAAAAAACAATTCCTGTAAGAGGATAATTCCTCAACTTTTAATTATAGGTTTTTCACTTCTGATTATTTTTTCCAATTTATATGCTATTAATAATTTATGAGGAGCAAATAAAATCTGCTCTTTATTATACATTATTCTAAATGCATAGCTGCCGTAGACAATAACATATAGATTTTGTTTTACTTTCCATTTCTTAGAACATTGATGCAGTTTTAATTTTTTTCTACAATGATTCATTTAATTTGTTGTGCGCACTATTTTACATCAACATTTTTCATTTAAGTAATATTTTTCAATAATGCTTCATTTTCTTTTAACCTGCTTAGAACAAAATTTGCTAAGCCTGCATAGAAAAAAATTATTGCAGATAGGTAGTTTTAAGGGGGGGGGGGGGGGTATACAACAGCCAGCTTTGGCAGTTGTGCTGAGGATGTAACATACCTTTGGCACGGTTCTACGAAGAACATTTCCATTCACATACCTCTAGCCTTCTTTCACAGGAGGCGTAACTCTTCTTGCGAGACACCTAACAATGTGCGAAACCCAACAAATTATACACCTTAAGTTGAAGCAACTCTCGGGAAAACTGTCCTCCCCGATAGCTGAATGGTCAGCAAGGGGCCGGGTTCGACTCCCGGGTGGGTCGGTGATTTTCTCCGCTCAGGGACAGGGTGTTGTGTTGTCTTCATCATCATTTCATCCCCATCCCACGCGCAGGTCGCCCAATGTGGCGTCGAATGTAATAAGACATGCACCAAGGAGACCGGACCTGCCCCGTAAGGGGCCTCCCGGTCAATGGCACGAAACGCTCATTTCCATTTTTTTCTGGAAAACTGTTAGTAAATCTGCAGATAATAATACTGTACTCGTCATTATATTTACAATTACTGTCCATCAGCTTATGACCACTCTGAACATGCGTCTGTTCTTCATTTGTGAAGGGCGCCGCACACGAGCGACCAATCGTAGCAAGCGAGACGCAGACATGGTGGCACGAGGCTGTGAAAGTTGTAACTTAGAAGCCAAACGACGCTTATAGCTCGCTTTTCCTCCGAGCTGGAACTTAAGCGCCACGCGAACAGGACGGCGTTTTGCGTCGGCAGGGACGCAAAAGTTATTCGTGTTTCCCCACAAAATGAAACTACAAACACTTGAATTATTCAGTCCCCGCGTGTTGTCTGGGAAGTACATTGTGTGAACGCCGTTTCCTTGTAGTTACTAATAAGTTTTTTTTGTTTGTAATGAATTCAATGAAAAATAAACGTTTTGCACGTCTGTAACATACAACGTCAGCTACACACAACCACAACACAATTTTCAGAGATTCCAGTGAGTTTTATATAACAAATGAAGTGTGGAATCTTATGCAAAACATTATCTTGTTCTGTATTATTTGTTGTATTGGAACTGCTCATCAGTAATGTCATTTAGTGAAAAACCGAGCGACTGAGTGGCAATGCCATTTGTTAGAGTAAGTGCTCTGAGAGGTTCGTAGGCGCGTCAGTGGTGGGCCTGGAGAACTTTGCTGCGAGAACGAATAATTTTCATTGCAGTTCGTAGTTGTTGAATCAAAACCATATCGACGCTGTTCGCTTAGTACTTCCAGCTCTCTGGCGTTTCGGAAAACTCCAGTCTTGGTCTGCGTAATGGGATCTGGCCTATCTTTTTTCACGGTCGTAGCCATAGTTTTGAAGAACATATCTATTTCATCCTCTTGGTCTGGTAGTTTCGACAGCTCTTCCAGACAGGTTTCTACGTAGAATCTGTCTTCTTTGTTCTCATTTAAATATTTGAGAAGCGCATCACTTTCCTTCCTCTTCTTGGTCGGAGGACGTCCGCATATGCTGAAAAAGGTGTTTTCAGTGTCCGTTGAGATTCAGGGGAAAGTAGTTTACACTCAATTGCGTCTGGACAATTGTCATCAACGTATCTGCAGAGGCCATTATTGAGTCCCACCAGCACCTTATTGCAATATTGAATATTTTCAGTGAACCGTTTAACATTTGGGAAAGTGTATATTTCATCTTGCATGCAGTCTAGTAATCGCAGCCTGTCTCAGTAGCTAGTTCTCTCCTTTTTTCAGCAGATCCTGCTATACATATTTCTTCTTCTCTCTGTGTTTTATAGTGATCAAGAGTACTCTTCCACCTCTCTTCGCACTCATGCTGTAGAACGTAGCGTGTAACGCATTAGACTCTTCCAAAACCAGTTAGCCAGGAACGCCTGATGTAAAGCGTTGGCGGACTACACATTGCGCTCTGATGGAAAGCGCCTTCACTATTTCGTCACTGTTGAGTGGACGACATAGTACGCCGGATGATTACGTATTACGCGGTGCAAAATTCCTGCTCATAGGAAAGCCCGGCTTGTATCTCGACAAATCGCTGAAATACGGCGTGATCGAAGCAAGTGGACGTACAACGGAATCGCGACCTTTACTTTTTCTTACCGCTGGCTGCTTGTCCGACATTCCGTATGTTGTGCGCCGTTACACTTTCGCGTCAAAGTTAAGGTATCTAGAAAAGTGGTGCTTGCTGGTAAGATTAGGAGACATATGAAACCTTTAATATGTCCAATGTTCTGGAAAGAGTTTTTGTAGATCAGAACAAATAGACCGTTAATAAATATGTGTCCTAAAATTAGAACACACCTAGATGTGAGTAATTCATAAGAGAGGCTCAAAGTGATTTTTATTTGCCGTAAGGCGCTAAACGAACTTTTGCAACATTCTCAACGTTTTAACGTGAACATATTTAGTAAGTACTGGGAGATGAAGAAGCTTGCACAGGATAGAGTAATATGGAGAGCTGCATCAAACCAGTCTCAGGACTGAAGACCACAACAACAATATTCAAAAATGCCACGAAGATTGAGCAACTTTCAGGCACATTTCATCAGTACTGAATACCTTCAGCTCCATAGGTCAATCAAAATCGTATTTAAAAGTCTAGACTACATCATGGGAAACTAAAAAAAAAAAAACAACGTAAAGTCAAAAAGTGTGTCACAATTGGTATGCAGAAGAACATGTTGCACGGAGTAGACGCCTCCAAATTACAGGAGAGAACATCTGCAGCACTAACTCCGCTCAGAGGGACGTAACATATGGAATGTTTCCGGATCTTCACACTACGGCATGCATAAGAATTTTAGGTACCAAACCAGCACAGTGTGACTCCAATCAGCTGCAATTCTTAGCCGCTGCCAACACATCAAAGGTCTGAAAGAGAAGAGTTTAATGATAAATTTGTTAAAAACATCCTAGAGATAATATTGTTGGTGTTACAAGTCAGCATAGCCATGGAGACAGAACCACCATCGCAGTGCAGTATTATAAAAGACCTATTCGTGGACTCACTTGTGGCATCCAGCAATACTAATTACGAGATTCATTAACAGTATTACACTGTCGAATGCTCGTTCACTAAAGTCGAACAAAGGCAGTCTACTTAGAACTGCTAAGATGTAAAATTTATCCGTGTGTATCATTTAAGAAAAGTGGATTCACCCAGGCGAACGTATCACATTTTTCAGCATGTAGTGTGATGAGGAAAGACCGGAGGAGGGACAGATGCCCCTAGTAGTCTGGTCCCTTCAATCCCACAAACCAACCAACCAAAGACAGGAGGGATGGCTATGGAGACAGCGTGATCTTTATAATAATGGTATGGAACGTTAAAGCATTGCGATGGAGGCCTGTAGGGTTATTCTGTATACTAGTGATGGCCATGTGAATGCGTTATCGATTTATACGACTCCTAAGAAGTTCATAAAAAGAGAACAAATAAGAAAAATAGTTTGTGATGTCGATCATCCAAAAATAATAATCGGGGACATGAAAGCCCATTATACCACTTGGAATTAAACTATGAAGACGGAGTTGGAAGGGAAACTGCAGATGAAATGGATGGATTAGTAGCACTAAACGACGGAACACCAACGGGAATTACCAGACATGACCAACGAAGCAGCGCTGTAGACGCCAGTTTCGCATCGGCTAATTTTGTGCTACAAGTTACCTCCGAAGTACGAGGGAAGATCGGAAAGTAACGCTCGATAATGTTATTACGAAAAAGTTTAATAGCTAACAAAACAAAAAAAATCGGAAATGAATTTACATCTTTGACCTACTTTTCCGCATATTCACCAAAGTTCTCCCATCGTGGTACCAGTTTCAGTATGCCCTGTTCGTAGAAGTCAGTTTGGTTGGAATGTAGCCATCTACGGACTGCTGATTTTACTTCCGCGTCTGTCGCAAAGCATTGGCCAGCCACGAATTTCTTCATGGGACCAAACAGATGAAAGTACGACGGTGCAAGATGCGGACTGTATGGTGGATGCTGGAGCACCTCCCATCCAAATTTGACGATTTTCTCAAGAACAGGAGCAGCAACGAGGGGGCAAGCATTGTCATGAAGTAGGCTGACACCGTCAGCACTTAATGTTGCGGCCTTTGTCACGAAGGACACGATGCAACTTCACCAAAGTTTGAATGATGTAAGCTGCAGCATTCACAGTGGTCCCGTGTTCAGCGAAGTATACCATTAACACACTATGCATATCCCAGAACACTGTCATAAGCACTTTCGTAGCAGATGAGTCACTCTGAATTTTTTTCGTACTGGGGAACCAGCATGCTTCCACACCATAGAGGCCTGCTAGGTTTCGGATGTGTAGTGGCACGCCTACGACTCATCACTAGTGACGAGTCTCTTCAGGAAGTGATGCCCTTCTGTGGCGTAACGCGGCCCATGTGGTTGACTGTCAGGTTCTTAGGCAGCCAGCGAGCACTGACTTTACGAAATTTCAACGTGTCATGAACAATATCGTTACAATGCACCACAGGAAATACTGCACTGCTGCGGTAAGGCTCGCAGCTGCTCACGCCGCTCGTTCAAAACTGTGCTGCCTCAGTGGCTGACACTTCGCAGGGTTGCAGCTGTCGTCGTTCACACGGAGCGTGGCGAATCACTAAGGTTCACACGGCCCTCTTGGAACAATGCACACCACCTGGAAACATTGCTACAGTCAGTACAGTCCTCCCCATAAACTCCACGCATGTCCCTGTGAATTTCAGTAGGTTTATGCCTTTTGGCCCACAAATATCGAACTACACTTCGTTGCTCTTCACAAGCTGACAATAACATGTGCTCCATGTTTGTTTAGTAGTCTAAGCTTACATCGCTATAGCTGCAAATGAAAACAAAATAATCTCTGTAGCGCAAACGTCAAACTATATCGTCGTGAAATTTCAACATTCCAGCTGCGATCAGGGGAGAAAAAAAATTATTGTGCGTTACTTTCCGATCCTCCCTCTTATTGGAAGAACCACTAGGCTCTGACCACCTATCGAGGCTGATAAAATGTCAGAATACTCCCAGTACAGAAATAAGATCCTTCTGTAAAAATTGACTTCGCCACCCTAGTAGTACACACAAGGGTGAGTCAAATGAAAACCTTAAATATTTTTTTAAATATTATTTATTGTGCAGAAGTGGTACAAAGCTATATCACTTTTCAACATAATCTCCCCCGCGTTCAACTAAAGTCCTCCAGCGCTTACAAAGTGAATAAACTCCTTTAGAAAAAAATTCTTTTGGTAGTTGCGCAACCACTCGTGCACCGAGTGGCGTATCTCTTCATCAGAACGGAACTTCTTTCCTGCCATTGCGTCTGTGAGTGGTCCAAACGTATGGAAATCACTTGGGGGCAAGGTCTGGTGAGTATGATGGATGAGGGACACACTCAAAAGTTGAAGTGGAAGTGAACCCAAGTTTCGTCCCCAGTAACTATTCTTGCAAGGTAGCCATCACCTTCTCGTTCAAAGAGCCGAAGAAGTTCTTCACAAACATCAATACGTCGTTCTCTCATTTCAGGAGTCAGCTGCCGTGGCACCCATCTTGCAGCCACTTTGTGAAACTGGAGCACATCATGCACAATGTGGTGCTCTGACCCATGACTAATCTGTAAACTTGCTGCAATGTCATTCAGTGCCACTCGGCGGTTTTCCTTCACTATGGCTTCAACTGCTGCAGTATTCTGTGGAATCACAACTCGTTGTGCCTGACCTGGACGAGAAGCATCTTCCACTGAAGTCACACTATTTGCGAACTTCCTACTCCATTCGTAGACTTGCTGATGTGGCAAACATGCATCACCGTACTGAACCTTCATTCGTCGATGAATTTCAATAGGTTTCACACCTTCACTACGCAAAACCGAATAAAAGAACGCTGTTCTTCCCTGGTGCAAGGCGCAAGTGGGTCGGCCATCTTTACACTGATACTGCGACAGTATGTGTGCATCTGCACTATGCTGACATCTATAGGCAATTCTGCATGCTGTTTGTAGCACGCTTACCAACTTACAGGATAACGAAGCGAAATTTCGATTTGTTATTACAAATTTAAGGTTTTCATTTGACTCACCCTCGTAATATTGAAAGGGCAGCCGAAACCTCCGTCCAAGAAAACACGCCCTTCTATACCTTTCCTAGGCCCCTTCCGGTCCGGTGAGACGCAGAAAGTGAAACGGCAGCCGAGAAGAAGAGAGGAGCATTCAAAACTAATAAGCGTCAATCCGTGAAGGGAATATCCTTGATTTAAACTGGATCAGCCAAGGACGAAGGGTGTGTACAAAAATAAGAAGAGGGAATTCTGTACGTAGTAGCCTTTCTACAGAATCCGCCTGAATATCTTTTGTAATAAGATCAAGAGAATAAGACCAATTAATACAGTAACGGGAAACGTACAATCAACGACCAAAGAAGATTTAGAAAGCATTGTAAGCAACCATACCCTAGACGCAGCAGAACATGACAAAGCCGAGCGCAAGGTACACAGTCAGATGCATTATCTGATAAATGGAATCTTCTCCCTGTAGTAAATGGATAGAGCTATAGCCCACAAGAGGACTATGGCGCCGGGACCGGGAATCATTCATTAGCCAATAATCCACTACATGCTAGAGAAGGAACGAATTAATCCAAGGTGCACTGAATGAGAAAATTTTCACTGACAATTTAGCAGCATAACCTTCCTCAAAACAGAATTATACAAATGAAAGACAGAGGGAGAAGTGAACTCGCAGCGGGCAAGACTAATCGTGTGGGCTAATTCAAGCTCCCTGAAGTAGCGTCCTTACTGTATGAACTTTCAACGGGTTTTGAGGGTACGCAAAAGAAGCTCAAGAAGAAACAGTCATTATTTTATAAAATTCACGCTCAGGATTGCTGCTATTAAATACTGAGATGTCAACACCACCAAAAATTATTTAGTATACCATACGACTATTTGGGTGACGGTGCACAGCGGAATAAAGGGATATGAAGAAGCAGATACTCTGGCCAAGGTAGCTGCGTACATGATTTAGTGCAATACAGTAAAGTGACAACTGGCGATCTCCTACACACCATATGAACTAGAACCGGGGCCGAAGGTACGAAAACCATCATCTCTCGTCCTTGGTACCAAAATTGCAGATACAGCAGAAATTTTGTGGTGATAATGGTGTGGTTTCGATTTAACCATGGGAGATTCCAGCAACATCGCTACCTTCTCAAAATGAACGAAGCTTCTTCATGTGAATGCAGCAGTGAGGAAGATATTAACTACATTTTCTTCAGCTGCGACAGAAGATATCGAGAAACTAAGTAATGCAGTGTCTAATGCCATCCGACTACGCATTACCGAGAAATATTCAAACTCTCCTAGCGACAGAAGACGTAAAAGTAAATAGACTTTTAGAAAATGTTATAGCAAGAGGACAAATAAGAATATTGGAAAAGTGACTTCCTACTTTTTTCAGTATAATATACTCGTAGTAAATGAATGAGTATAATTTGTGCTCTCAAATCTTCTTTCATATTAATCAATCTATTTTAATTTTATTAGGTCACTGATTTAATTTCAGGTTAAATGATTGTGATAGTTGTTGTTTTTAACGGTTACATGTTGTTGCACATTTAAATGTTGAAAAATCATTCTGAAGCTGGCTCTACGGGTGATGTTAAAAAGTTATTAATAAATTTTTAAAAAGTCTTACAAAATGTTTGAAATGTAAGAAATGTTTATGCTGGTGTGGTACACCACAAGTTTGTTCATAAGGCACGTGACTTTTGTTCGGCTGTTCAACAACGATTCTGTCACATGAAGAACTAATTATACTTTCTGATCCTAATAAAACGGAGGGTCATTAACATAGAACAAGATCAGTAATTATTCCAAGATCGAACTTTACGATACGTTTTATATTTGAGGAGGATGGGGTGCAATCCCTGTTACCCCATTTTGATTTAGATTTACCGTAGTTTCCTCAAATAAAGTGAAGCGAAAGCTAGAATGGTTGCTTAAAGAATACAGGCTCGTCAGTTTTACTCAGTGTTACATTGGGCAACGAGGAGTGAGGACTATTAAATGGAATTTGCTGTGCATATCTGATCGATACTTTGTGAAAAGCAGACATGCAGAGAACAGTTTTAGTCAACAGTGAAACAGCCTTTTCTGGAGTCTCTTCCGACTCAAGAAACAGTAGACGAAGCATGAACTAAAAGGGGCGCTATTGCAGGAATGGCAGATTGTTGCTAATGTTTGGAGTTAATTTCATAGTCGATGGTTAGCAAATTCAGCTCAAAACCCGTTCATCAGCGCCTGTCAACAGAAATGGAGGATGTGCTAGACGTCTGACTTTTCTCAAAATTGCTGTTTAGTTAATGACCTCGGCTGGAAACTATAAGGACAGTAAAGCTATTCCGTAAGTGATCTGTGTATTTTGTTGGCTGTGTGAGTAGGGGTACCATTACCCCAGACTGAAGTCGCACTTCCCGCCACTTTAGCACAACAAACCGTGCCAAAAACGACTAGATCACGTGTCCTGCGCTGTTATTAGCTGACAGCAGCAAATCGAGCAGCCGCCATCTTGTTTACAGCTTTTCCAAAGCTAATATGCCGTATTTGGTTGTTTTCGTATTTATAATTGTGTATTACGAAAATTCCATTTCCAGTGACACAACGCCTTTAAGATCTCTGCGAAACGCGTATTTGTGGTACAGTTTGTTGTGCTAAAGTGGCGGGAAGCGTGACATCAGTCTATAAAACCTTTAATGTTGGTAACATGGCAAACTATAAACCCAAACGCCTGATTTCAATCCTCATTTTGCATTGGATTTTTTTCTGCCTTCTGCCACTTCTTTCGCCTCTGGCAAAGATTTTTTAATCTGAAAAAAGCCAAACTGCACTGTGATTTCGAGTCAACGTTAATCAGCAAGTCGCCCCCTCCCCGCCCCCTCCCATAACTGGCCTGGACAAGTCAGCTCAAAAGCCACGAGAGTCGCCTCCCGTAGCTTCATGCCACTGTGATGTTCGTAACAACCTCCTACTGGTTACAGCTTAAGCTCTTCACTATCTGTCTCAAACTACTGTTTTAGAATATCACCAGCTCTCGAATTTCATTCACTTAGTGTTAACGGAGTTTGCGTGGAGTTGTTTCCATTAGCTTCAACGTAGCAAACGGGGATTTTGTTCGTTGGGCAGTCACATGGAATCGCAGGAGCGATGCTGCTGCAAGTTTCAGGTAGGCTGGAAACTCATAAAGGACAACTCTTTATGGTGGTAGCGGGGAAGGAAAGGAGGGTACCGGGAAGAAAGGCGGATCCGTCACCATCCCACAGCTACAATTCGTGTCAGTGACATATCACTCGTTTCACCTGACTGTCAAAGTGAAAGTCACGTACAGCAGGGGAAACGACAACGCATCATCACAGATGAACCCAACTAACTAAACATCAGAAGAAGGCCACTGTAACTATGGCCAAAACATTGGTTTCTTTAGCGCCTTTTCTTTTACAGTGTGATACCGTATCACACCCCCCCATGAACCATGGACCTTGCCGTTGGTGGGGAGGCTTGCGTGCCTCAGCGATACAGATGGCCGTACCGTAGGTGCAACCACAACGGAGGGGTATCTGTTGAGAGGCCAGACAAACATGTGGTTCCTGAAGAGGGGCAGCAGCCTTTTCAGTAGTTGCAGGGGCAACAGTCTGGATGATTGACTGATCTGGCCTTGTAACATTAACCAAAACGGCCTTGCTGTGCTGGTACTGCGAACGGCTGAAAGCAAGGGGAAACTACAGCCGTAATTTTTCCCGAGGACATGCAGCTTTACTGTATGATTAAATGATGATGGCGTCCTCTTGGGTAAAATATTCCGGAGGTAAAATAGTCCCCCATTCGGATCTCCGGGCGGGGACTACTCAAGAGGACGTCGTTATCAGGAGAAAGAAAACTGGCATTCTACGGATCGGAGCGTGGAATGTCAGATCCCTTAATCGGGCAGGTCGGTTAGAAAATTTAAAAAGGGAAATGGATAGGTTAAAGTTAGATATAGTGGGAATTAGTGAAGTTCGGTGGCAGGAGGAACAAGACTTTTGGTCAGGTGATTACAGGGTTATAAATACAAAATCAAATAGGGGTAATGCAGGAGTAGGTTTAATAATGAATAAAAAAATAGGAGTGCGGGTTAGCTACTACAAACAGCATAGTGAACGCATTATTGTGGCCAAGATAGACACAAAGCCCATGCGTACTACAGTAGTAAAAGTTTATATGCCAACTAGCTCTGCAGATGATGAAGAAATTGATGAAATATATGACGAGATAAAAGAAATTATTCAGGTAGTGAAGGGAGACGAAAATTTAATAGTCATGGGTGACTGGAATTCTTCAGTAGGAAAAGGGAGAGAAGGAAACATAGTAGGTGAATATGGATTGGGGGGAAGAAATGAAAGAGGAAGCCGCCTTGTAGAATTTTGCACAGAGCATAACTTAATCATAGCTAACACTTGGTTCAAGAATCATAAAAGAAGGTTGTATACCTGGAAGAATCCTGGAGATACTAATAGGTATCAGATAGATTATATAATGGTAAGACAGAGATTTAGGAACCAGGTTTTAAATTGTAAGACATTTCCAGGGGCAGATGTGGATTCTGACCACAATCTATTGGTTATGAACTGCAGATTGAAACTGAAGAAACTGCAAAAAGGTGGGAATTTAAGGAGATGGGACCTGGATAAACTGAAAGAACCAGAGGTTGTACAGAGTTTCGGGGAGAGCATAAGGGAACAATTGACAGGAATGGGGGAAAGAAATACAGTAGAAGAAGAATGGGTAGCTCTGAGGGATGAAGTAGTGAAGGCAGCAGAGGATCAAGTAGGTAAAAAGACGAGGGCTACTAGAAATCCTTGGGTAACAGAAGAAATATTGAATTTAATTGATGAAAGGAGAAAATATAAAAATGCAGTAAATGAAGCAGGCAAAAGGGAATACAAACGTCTCAAAAATGAGATCGACAGAAAGTGCAAAATGGCTAAGCAGGGATGGCTAGAGGACAAATGTAAGGATGTAGAGGCTTGTCTCACTAGGGGTAAGATAGATACTGCCTACAGGAAAATTAAAGAGACCTTTGGAGAGAAGAGAACCACTTGTATGAATATCAAGAGCTCAGATGGCAACCCAGTTCTAAGCAAAGAAGGGAAGGCAGAAAGGTGGAAGGAGTATATAGAGGGTTTATACAAGGGCGATGTACTTGAGGACAATATTATGGAAACGGAAGAGCATGTAGATGAAGATGAAATGGGAGATAAGATACTGCGTGAAGAGTTTGACAGAGCACTGAAAGACCTGAGTCGAAACAAGGCCCCGGGAGTAGACAACATTCCATTAGAACTACTGACGGCCTTAGGAGAGCCAGTCCTGACAAAACTCTACCATCTGGTGAGCAAGATGTATGAGACAGGCGAAATACCCACAGACTTCAAGAAGAATATAATAATTCCAATACCAAAGAAAGCAGGTGTTGACAGATGTGAAAATTACCGAACTATCAGTTTAATAAGTCACAGCTGCAAAATACTAACGCGAATTTTTTATAGACGAATGGAAAAACTGGTAGAAGCGGACCTTGGGGAAGATCAGTTTGGATTCCGTAGAAATGTTGGAACACGTGAGGCATTACTAACCTTACGACTTATCTTAGAAGAAAGATTAAGAAAAGGCAAACCTACGTTTCTAGCATTTGTAGACTTAGAGAAAGCTTTTGACAACGTTAACTGGAATACTCTCTTTCAAATTCTGAAGGTGGCAGGGGTAAAATACAGGGAGCGAAAGGCTATTTACAATTTGTACAGAAACCAGATGGCAGTTATAAGAGTCGAGGGACATGAAAGGGAAGCAGTGGTTGGGAAAGGAGTGAGACAGGGTTGTAGCCTCTCCCCGATGTTATTCAATCTGTATATTGAGCAAGCAGTAAAGGAAACAAAAGAAAAATTCGGAGTAGGTATTAAAATTCATGGAGAAGAAGTAAAAACTTTGACAGAATTACAATGTCATCGGCGAACCTCAGAGACAGCAAAGGACTTGGAAGAGCAGTTGAACGGAATGGACAGTGTCTTGAAAGGAGGATATAAGATGAACATCAACAAAAGCAAAACGAGGATAATGGAATGTAGTCAAATTAAATCGGGTGATGCTGAGGGGATTAGATTAGGAAATGAGACACTTAAAGTAGTAAAGGAGTTTTGCTATTTAGGGAGTAAAATAACTGAGGATGGTCGAAGCAGAGAGGATATAAAATGTAGACTGGCAATGGCAAGGAAATCGTTTCTGAAGAAGAGAAATTTGTTAACATCGAGTATAGATTTAAGTGTCAGGAAGTCGTTTCTGAAAGTATTTGTATGGAGTGTAGCCATGTATGGAAGTGAAACATGGACGATAACCAGTTTGGACAAGAAGAGAATAGAAGCTTTCGAAATGTGGTGCTACAGAAGAATGCTGAAGATAAGGTGGGTAGGTCACGTAACTAATGAGGAGGTATTGAATAGGATTGGGGAGAAGAGAAGTTTGTGCCACAACTTGACTAGAAGAAGGGATCGGTTGGTAGGACATGTTTTGAGGCATCAAGGGATCACAAATTTAGCATTGGAGGGCAGCGTGGAGGGTAAAAATCGTAGAGGGAGACCAAGAGATGAATACACTAAGCAGATTCAGAAGGATGTAGGTTGCAGTAGGTACTGGGAGATGAAGAAGCTTGCACAGGATAGAGTAGCATGGAGAGCTGCATCAAGCCAGTCTCAGGACTGAAGACCACAACAACAACCGTATCACACCCATAAATATTTCATGTTAGCTCGCTAAACCTTATTCCGCGATCGAGCACTGATCACCAGACCCGTTCGTCCTCTTTAAACGGTGTCATTGGATGCGGCATGGAGCAGCATCTTGTCAGCCCATCATTTTCCTAGCAGTTGTCAGCTGACCTCTGAAACCGCTACTTCTCAACAGGCCTCACAAGGTTGAATGAATATCGTCTCAGTCCTCCCACCAAGGAAAAAGCACTGCCTCACGAAAAGGTGAAGAAACCACAACGGGAGGAGGAAACGAAATAAATCTTCACGGGCTGCGAGGGCATGTGACGTTATTTCAGCGAGTACAAAATCGACTCAAATTTACAAAGGAGCTGGCAGTATGAGACCATTTATCATTATGAGGTCGCATCCCATCTGGCCTAGACGCATGCACTGATTTGGTTGGGAAGGGGTCATAAGGCCGTTGTATCCTCTTCTGAGGCAAGCTTCCCCTTCCCCTCCCTTACACCATTGTAACTCGTCCTTGATATCCTGGATATCGTCGCTGAGATGGAGCTAACGTCCGAGCTGGTCCCACACATCTTCTGTTGAAGACTGATCTGGGGATCTTGTTGGCAACGGGAGTACATCAATATAACGCAGATATTTCAAAGATGCACATGCCAATCATGGACGAGAACTGCCCTGTTGAAAAATAGCACCACTATAGCGTCGCATGGAAGGTAACACATCAGGACACAGGATGTCCGTGACGTACCATTGTGACGTCAGAGTTTCCTCCATCACTACCAGCCGTGAGCCAAAACTATGCCTGATAGCTCCCCACACGATGACGCTAGGAGTGACACCGCTGTGCCTCTCCTAAACATTGGACCTATTACCAGGTCGTCGCCATACTCGCTGACGATGGTCATCCGTGGTAGTGCAGAAACGCAGTTCAGTGCCGAACACAATGTGATGCCATTCTCAGCCGTCCATGCTTCCCAGTCATGGCACCACTCAAAATGCAGTCGTTTATGTTATGGTGCTTATGGCAGCCTACGTATGAGAGGATAAGTCCCTAGTTCGGCTGCTGCTAGTCCCGGACCAATGGTTGGGATGACACAGATTGTTGCAGGGAGCCCACTATTTCTTCACCGAAGGCAGGTGCAGATGGAGAAGAGTTATAATGTACTCGGCGAACAATACAGTTGTGGTGGTCAGACGTGGTTGGCCGGAACCGTGACAAGTATGCCTGCCCTCATGTTTCCATGCAGCACAACATTGTGCTACTGTCACATCCGAATGCCCCACAAATCTGGGTATTCCACGACTCGACTAACCAGCTAAATAAAGAGCCCCACAAGGTTAGTTTCTGATAAGGCTACCTCACACGAGTGCACAGCGTCATCGTGTCCATAACAGTGATTACTTAACATCTATCGCTGTTAACTGTTGTATACCATACCATAGCTGGTAACAACACTACGCGAGAACAACAATGATGCGCTCTTATGGCCGTTATGTCACAGAGAACTGAAACTCCAATCATTTATGTGCCTGCCAATGGTGTGTAAAAGTACGAAGTTACACTGTCATCAGACCACATTTTGTGGATGCTTCTCTGTCTTGTCAGGTTGTGTATATGATAGTACTGGTAATCAGATACGGTTCCTTCGCACGGTAGACAGACACAACCGGTTTGGGACGTAATGACCCACCGACTCATGGTAGAGAGATTTTAACTACATTATTTACCACGTCGCAAAAATTTTCGATGTTTTCAGTCTGCATTAATGACGTTTAATCATAAACATGTCTGCAGCGTCGAGATCGGTCAGTGTTTTTCGTTAAGTGCCTCATTCTCTCAGATGTCTAGCGTCAGCAAGCTCTGCAGTTAATGGAAATAGTGCTGATTATCTACTTATGTCCAGATACTCAATACTCGAATAATGTAGTTTTAGGATGATTGTTTATTAGTCGTTTGGTGGCCGAGCGGTTCTAGGCGCTACAGTCTAGAGCCGCGCGACCGCTACGGTCGCAGGTTCGAATCCTGCCTCGGGCATGGATGTGTGTGATGTCCTTAGGTTAGTTAGGTTTAAGTAGTTCTAAGTTCTAGGGGACTGATGACCTCAGATGTTAAGTCCCATAGTGCTCAGAGCCATTTGAACCATTCTATTAGTCGTATCGTTCATACTCCATTTAATAAAAAGGACTTAATAATGAACCCTTCTTGTTATCGGGCTTTACACGTTCTTAAATCGTCGAGAAAAACGAATTCTGAGAGATTTGATAGCCGAAAGTGCTGTTACGACCCGAGCGGGAGTTGTGTTGTTATCAGGAGGTTGAGCGAAAGCGGGGATAAGTGATCCTGGGAAGCGCTAATCAAGCATTATTCAATTAACAGTAATTAATTGGCGGAGTTTAACAATCACTCAGTCTTCTTGCCGGCGCTGCCTAGTAGCTGCCCCGCTGAGTTCCCATTGCTCGAAAAGTGCGAGTTCGCACATCAGTGCCCGGCGAGGAACTTGGGAGCGCAGGTCCTGGCGTTGACTGGTCAGTGCGGCGGCCGTGCGTTTCCGCAGCCCAGCGCGGCAGTGCGCTTCTGTCGGAGCGTCAGCGCTGTAGACGAGTGTAGCTGCTCTTAGGCTCTTTCCCAGAATACTGCAGAACACTGCAGTCGGTTGTCGAGATGGCATAAAGATGGAAGACTCCACAACAACGCAAAAGACAGCCCGAGTGTCGGTCACAGCATGAGGCCGGTTAGGCAGCACTTGTACTGCCCCAGTAGCGGCAACACAGGCGCCCAGCGTCCAAGCTCAACAACTGACCGGGTCTTCATCCACGGAACACCGAACCGTCCGCCATTCTCAGTCAGTCACCACTATGACAGGCGGGACTGAGGCTTGTGGACCAGAAGACCACTCCACTCCAGTCGGCTGTGGCCTTGTAGCAGTGGACTCCAAGTTGGCGGCAGTTTGTAGACACTTGCTGAATTCACCCGCGCATCCTGCAATTTAGCAGATATGGTCTTCCATCGGTATCCGTGATACAGATGGAATGGCCTCAGTCTGAGAATGAACTTGAGGAGGGAGAGGTTTTAGAGCAGTCGATGATGTGATTCCCCCCACTCTGGTGACCGAATGTGATCTCGTTTTCTGAGCCTGTCAGCGCTCTAGATTGTTCTAATGTTTAACTTCAGGGTTTTAGGTGGTTCCTTCATGCGAAGTTTGCATCTTGAAAGGCGTTCTTATGACATCTCGTGGTGAAGTTACACATCAGCCTTGTTACAGCAGAACATTCTGTCTGCTCTGCACTGTTGTGAAAGTGCTGAAGCAGTTGTTCTTGGCTTCCCTCTCGAATAGTTTGATGAAACGAGTTCCCATGTTGAAATTCCGTTACGTCACGGCTGCGTAGCCGCCAGAGCCCCCCCCCCCCCCCCCCTCCTCCTCCTCACCGCTTACCCGCTTCTCACCCGGTTTCGAACAAAATTTTATTCTTGCACTTTCTGTTCCACTGCGCAATAGTACAAACCTCGGTGTAGTCTTTAACAGTTCTCTTCGATATGAAGGTTGGTTTGAAAAATGATGTGTTTTACAGCTTATAGCATTATATGGAGGTGTTACACCCCTGTATTCCTCCAACTTTTGAACCACCTTACGCAACCGTTTAGAGGGAGCCCTACCGTTTGTCGTGTACAGTAGACAACGACTTTTCCACATCTATGAATCACTTCTAGACGCGAAAGAAGCGATACGTGGAAAAAAAAGAAACAATCCTAATGATGATGATGATGATGATGATGATGATGATGAGTCCCATACTTCATTACAGAGCGTAGGGGAGCAACGCGGAAGACCCGCGCCGCCTTACTAGACAAGGTCCTAGTGGAGATGGTTTGCCATTGCCTTCCTCCAACCGTAATGGGGATGAATGATGATGATGATGACGACACAACAACACCCAGTTATCTCGAGGCAGGAAAAATCCCTGACCCTGCTGGGAATCGAACCCGGGACCCCGTGCTCGGGAAGCGAGAACGCTACCGCGAGACCACGAGCTGTGGCCAACAATCGTAATAGGACCGGGTGTACAACAGACCTAGAAGCGATTTATAAATCTAAAAAGAGCGAGACACATTGTTATGGAGGATTGGTAGGTAATGCCGTTGTTTATCTACAGTAAATTACTCAATCGTACAGAAAGAACAAATAAGTAGTTGCAGTATTATTTGTCTGTTGTTACACTTTTGTCGAATGCTTCTACAGCTAATTACGAAGTAAGTGTTAAATACACTCCTGGAAATGGAAAAAAGAACACATTGACACCGGTGTGTCAGACCCACCATACTTGCTCTGGACACTGCGAGAGGGCTGTACAATCAATGATCACACGCACGGCACAGCGGACACACCAGGAACCGCGGTGTTGGCCGTCGAATGGCGCTAGCTGCGCAGCATTTGTGCACCGCCGCCGTCAGTGTCAGCCAGTTTGCCGTGGCATACGGAGCTCCATTGCAGTCTTTAACACTGGTAGCATGCCGCGACAGCGTGGACGTGAACCGTATGTGCAGTTGACGGACTTTAAGCGAGGGCGTATAGTGGGCATGCGGGAGGCCGGGTGGACGTACCGCCGAATTGCTCAACACGTGGGGCGTGAGGTCTCCACAGTACATCGATGTTGTCGCCAGTGGTCGGCGGAAGGTGCACGTGCCCGTCGACCTGGGACCGGACCGCAGCGACGCACGGATGCACGCCAAGACCGTAGGATCCTACACAGTGCCGTAGGGGACCGCACCGCCACTTCCCAGCAAATTAGGGACACTGTTGCTCCTGGGGTATCGGCGAGGACCATTCGCAACCGTCTCCATGAAGCTGGGCTACGGTCCCGCACACCGTTAGGCCGTCTTCCGCTCACGCCCCAACATCGTGCAGCCCGCCTCCAGTGGTGTCGCGACAGGCGTGAATGGAGGGACGAATGGAGACGTGTCGTCTTCAGCGATGAGAGTCTCTTCTGCCTTGGTGCCAATGATGGTCGTATGCGTGTTTGGCGCCGTGCAGGTGAGCGTCACAATCAGGACTGCATACGACCGAGGCACACTGGGCCAACACCCGGCATCATGGTGTGGGGAGCGATCTCCTACACTGGCCGTACACCACTGGTGATCGTCGAGGGGACACTGAATAGTGCACGGTACATCCAAACCGTCATCGAACCCATCGTTCTACCATTCCTAGACCGGCAAGGGAACTTGCTGTTCCAACAGGACAATGCACGTCCGCATGTATCCCGTGCCACCCAACGTGCTCTAGAAGGTGTAAGTCAACTACCCTGGCCAGCAAGATCTCCGGATCTGTCCCCCATTGAGCATGTTTGGGACTGGATGAAGCGTCGTCTCACGCGGTCTGCACGTCCAGCACGAACGCTGGTCCAACTGAGGCGCCAGGTGGAAATGGCATGGCAAGCCGTTCCACAGGACTACATCCAGCATTTCTACGATCGTCTCCATGGGAGAATAGCAGCCTGCATTGCTGCGAAAGGTGGATATACACTGTACTAGTGCCGACATTGTGCATGCTCTGTTGCCTGTGTCTATGTGCCTGTGGTTCTGTCAGTGTGATCATGTGATGTATCTGACCCCAGGAATGTGTCAATAAAGTTTCCTCTTCCTGGGACAATGAATTCACGGTGTTCTTATTTCAATTTCCAGGAGTGTATATAATCAAACTACTCCCCTGAATACTAGTCCACTGATGACTCCTTTCATCTGTCGTTCCTGGTGTATTCGTGTTCGTATGGTGTCGTTGTATCAGTTGTTTGCATATCCACAGATCACGAAGTTTCGCAGGAAATTCCGTGTATTACACAGTATTACCCTTACACGGTACAATATATTTCGTAATACATTGAGCGAGTGTCAATATTTTCAAAGCTCTTCTGTCACCTTCAATATGTTGCACAAACCGTCAATACTGCTCTCAGTCAGTCAATATTACTGCATAGTATACATTGAGCGCATGGAGCCCCTTTAGCACTGCAACATTAGGCAGGGGCGAATGGTAATACAGGGATATCTGAATGGGTTAAACGGTATAGCTTGGACGAAAACTTAACCGAAATGTTTTGAAACACTGCATTTTTACGTGGACACTTGAAGTGGCAGTTTTAGGAGGCGCGGGCTTGAAGTGTGAGTGTGCCGCAAAAGACTGATTGTCTGTTTCACTATACATTGTTACGTACTGATAATTTCGTGCGAGAGTACATCAACACACGATTATAACACGAGCTTCGCTAACAAAGTAAAGTAAATAATCCCCCTCGAGAATGCCGTGGCTCAATTTCATAATATTGCACAGGAGACCATAGAGCAGCATATTTAAATAAAACCCCTGAGGCAATTTATAATATGAAAATGTGATTTCTAAGGTAGAATTATCTCGAATGTGTTCTTCAAATGTTCGAATGGACTTTAGTTTGTCAGTGATCTATTATTTCCTCTGCTTTCAAAATACTGCACAATAATATGCACATAATGCTGAACAGTCTTATTTCCAATTAAAAACTGCTGCCGATTAGTTTTCCCCCGAAAAATGGAATAGACAGTGCCACTGTGGGGCCCTATCATGGTCTACGTGGATTAATCCGGGGTTACGACAAACTGCCTCTAGTTTGTATTAACTATGCCTCCTGCTCACGGATGACACTTGATAGTGTGAGAGAGAAGAGAGTTAGAATGACTGTTTTTAACGCAATGTAATCAAGATCTTTACCAATATGCTCAAAAGCAAGTGCACTATCAAGTTACTCGCCGAAGATCTAATTTTCTTAACTGCATTAAACATTGGCTACGAAGGTAGGTGTAGAGCACACTTGATTTAACGCTCCTCACTGACGTTTATCTACATTTTGCGATAAATGAACACACGCACAACACGTCCTGCCACTTATTGAGATTACAGTATCGTAGAAGGGTGATTTTTCCACCGTGTACAAACTCTAGGGACTGATCGATGAGAGGATACGGAACAAAAAAAGTCTAAGGAACTTATTCTAGAAATGCATGTTTTCCATGCTGGAAAAAATGTATTCAATCATACATTGTTACAGAGACTGCGATCTAATATACGCTGCACGATCCAGCCACAGTTACAGTATGTGTTTGAAATGGTTTCCATGTGCCTCAACGCGTGCTTGTATGCGCCGTGGGATGTCCTGCATCACACGTTCACGCCGGCCATGCTGCATCCGAGCACTGTCCAAGACAGCATGAATACGCTGCTCCTGTTTCTCCACATCAGAAATTGGCTCTGCATAGATGATACTTGTGAGATGCCCCATAGCCAGAAATTGCACGGGCTGAGATCCGGTGAACGAGCAGGCCATGCAACTGGATCCTCCGGTCCGATTCATCGACCAGGGGAGACACGATTGAAATGCGTCCGGACGTTAACGGCGAAGTGGGGTGGAGCACCATCTTGTATCAGCAGCTTAACCCTTCGAATAATCAGTGGCACTTCTTCCAGCAGCGGAGGCAAAGTCACCAGCAAGGAACGCGGATAGTTCCGGCCTGTTAGGCGACATGGAAGGAAGACTGGTCCCAAAATACGGTCGCCATTTATCCCGGCCGACACATTCTGGCTGCACCGATGCTGATGATTGGCTGTCACCATACCATGGGGGTTCTTCATACTATTCCACAGTTGACTGTTACAAAAGTTGAAGATACCACCCCACGTAAAGGTGACCCAATCTGTGAGTAGGATGGATGACACAAATACCGGAATCGTAGTTGCCTTGTGAAGAAACCAGTGACAAAACTGCTCCCGATGTGGAAAGTCTGTCGCTAGTAAGCCCTGCATGCCCTGTACTGGAAGGCTAACTGCCTGGTACTGACACGGCGGTTGCCTTCCACAGTGTTAATCACATTTTCCTCCAAGTCTGGTGTCCGAACATTTCGGGTACGTCCTTCATGATTTCCTGCTTCCTGAAACGACCCTGTGTCAGACAAACGTTGAAACACTGTTGCAAACAGTGTGCTGTGGCTGTTGTCGGAGGGGATAGGTCTACTGATTCAACACTGCTGCACTCCGCCCGTTGCCGCTTGCCTTTCCGTAAATAAACATCATGTTGGCAAACCCTCGAATCGAATGCGGAACCACTGTGTACAACGCTTTATCACATCCAGGGGGAAACCAAGCATACTGTAACAGTGGCTGCAAAGTACGGCGCATATTAGACTGCAGTCTCAGTAACAAAGTATAATTGAATAAATTATCTCTAGCATGGAAACCACGCATTTCCGGACATAAATTCATTAGACCTTTTTTTTTTTTTGTTACGTATCTCTCATCGATCAATCCCTAGAGTTTGTACACAATGGAAAAAATCGCACTGTATGACTCAAGCCAAGCAAGAGCTCCCATGCGATAGTTTGTGTGTGTGTGTGTGTGTGTGTGTGTGTGTGTGTGTGTGTGTGTGTGTGAGTGAGAGAGAGAGAGAGAGAGAGAGAGAGAGAGAGAGGGGGGGGGGTACTACACATCACATATTTTGGAACACGAATGGCGACTTGTAAGTAGGTATAAAAAAGTTGCCGTTCCGACCCTGTTAAAAACCTACGTAATACCAACTTTTAAACAATTTTATTGAAAGAAAAACTTTTAACTACACAAATATTTTTTTTTCCTTTCCTTAAGAGCTAAGGGAGCGAGGGTGCCCCGCTCCCCCGTTGCCCGCGAGTGTGGGCACCCTTGAAGCCAAGAGATTTGGTGTACATGACCTTGCGTTTTCGTTGTCGAATTGTACTTGCAGTGTGCGTCGCTGATCCGGATTCTCTGTCATGTCTCGTTTAAGTGCAGTAATTTAATTGCAGATTAGATTAGATTAATTATTCATTCCATAGACCCACAAAAGAGGGGATCCTTCTGGGTGTGGAACATATCAGACAAACACATTACAGAAATGTAATTAGAAAAACTTGAGTTTCATTAATTTTAATGATCCTCAGTCAATAAACAGTAAAATTATGGACATGAATTAAAATTAAACTTGTAATATTTACAGGTTTAATACTTACATCTGCTTTCATTAAATCAATCATTCACACAGCAACTAGTTACTTGGCTATTACAACCAAGTATTGTCAAAAATTAAAGTAAATTATTCATTTCAATGATCCTCAATTAAGAACAGTCAAATTATGTACAAGATTTAAAATTAAACTTCCACTATTTAAAGACTTAAGACTTACATCTGCTTTCCATACATCCATCATTCACTTGGCTGTTACAACCAAGTATTGTCAAAAATTAAAGTATAATTAATTTTCATTAAAGTGGTCTACTGCACTTGTTGAGAAATTCATGGATGGAATAGGAGTTGGCCACCAAAAATTCTTTTAAATTATGTTTAAATTGTGCCTTGTCTGAAACTAAACTCTTAATGGTTGCTGGTAACTTATTGAAAATATGCGTTGCTGAATGCTGGACTACTTTCTGGGCAAGAGTAAGTGATTTTAAATATTAATGTATATTATTCTTATTCCTAATATTGATACTGTGTACTAAGCAGTTAGTTGCAGAGTGGCACGATGTCGCACAGTGTTGACCAAACTGCTTGTTTCACCATGCAGTTACACCAAATTGTTCATTGCGATAAATGTGTGTGTGTGTGTGTGTGTGTGTGTGTGTGTGTGTGTGTGTGTGTGCGCGCGCGCGTTGAGGGGGGGGGGGGGGGGGGGGAGGGTCACGAATGTAAATGCAGGTAGATATCTTTTCTGTCTTATTTAATTTCTACATGCAGTGAACGATCTCAACACGTGTTCCTGAACTACTACAACACAATACTTATACCTCAATTGTTGGGGAGGAACTTCATGTGCCGATCTATTGCCAAATGTTGTCGGCCTTTGTGGCAATTTCTTCTTTGTCCATCGCCTTTCGGGAATGGTCATTAGATGAAACCGAAACTTCCTTCTTAAATGCATGAGGCATGCAATTATGCTTTCCTTATCCACTTCTGTAGACTATTCAATTTTGAAATGTTGGATTTACATGTCAGGACTCATCACCTGACCAAAATGACCAGTTCTCCTTCTCCTGTTGATATTATTTACAATTTCTTCACGTTTCTGACTCTCCCGAGTATTTCGTAGTTTGTAACATAGTCCGAAAATGTCTGAATGTTTGTATGTAGCTCTGTATCTCAAAGGCGTGGAAGTGTTTCATTGGACTCGGTTATTCTTCATGCTTCTTCCCAGTACAAGATATGGCGTTAAAACACCCATAATTTAACTGTCGTTCGAATTAGCGTCGAGCAGAACTGAGAGTTGCCCGCCTCTGCAGGTGCTGACTTGTACAGTCTGTCTGGGAATTGATTACAGATTATTACAGCAAGCGAGCCAGGGCCGTATTTACACGCAGTTTATCAAGAGTGCAGCGTAAATAATAACCCTTAAATTCTTCGTTAAAGGTTGTTCATTCTAATACACCTCTAAAATGCAATATTTGCTGTTAGTTATCTCAAAATTTTCCCAATTAAAGCCAAACCACAGTTTCAGTCCAAGGGTCTATAGCTCCCTAAATACGGAGCAGAATTTCGCAACACACTCCACAGTACTACGTCATACAATAAAATATCGTTAAGCACTATTGTCCGATACACGAACGATGGCGGTTCGCGCAGGTCGAGAAATGGACGGGGATTGTATTGTTGCCATTTCCCAGCGACAGTTACGGTGTACGCATACATTTGCTTTGCGCTTGATGTAAGTTTGTATCCTGCAAATAACGCCTCACTTCAGAATGAAATTTTCACTCTGCAGGGGGGGGGGGGGGGGGTGCGCTAATAAGAAATTTCCTGGAAGATTAAAACTGTGTGCCGAACCGAGACTGGAACTCGGGACCCTTCGCGGGCAAGTGCTCTACCATCTAAGCTACCCAAGCACGACTCACGACCCGTCCTCACGGCTTCAATTCCGCCAGTACCTCTTCTCCTACCTTCCAAACTTCACAGAAGCTCATCTTTGCTTTTTCTTACCTTCATCAATGATCTTCGACTTTGTACAGACACCGATTGTAAATTTACTCTTTTTGCTGATGATACCACTATTCTGCTTGAAACTCCAACCAACAATGACCTAGAAAATAAAGATAATGCTGTACTCGTTGACATCGTACACTGGTTTAAGTGCAATGGACTAACTCTAAATATTGAAAAAACTCAGTTTATGCAATTTCATACATCTCAGCAGGAAAATGAAGTATGCCACTTAAACTGTGGTAATATACTATGCTGTGAATCATCTAGGTTCTTGGGCATTCTAATTTGTGCCAAGTTGAACTGGTCTGTGCATATCCTAGAAATACATAGAAGGGGCCGTGTGGCAACTTATACTCTGCATGTAATCACCCCCATTGGTGACCTGGACCTTGTCAAAGCTGCCTACTTTGGTTATTTTCATTCTGTTACGTCATATGGCACAATATTTTGTGGTAACCAGCCCTTAACACAAAAAAAGGGTATTCACTGCACAGAAGAGAGCTGAGAGAATCATGAGCGGTGTTCATCCAAGATATTCTTGCAGAAATCTGTCCCGAAAGTTACAAATAATAACAGTCACCTCTCAATACATTTTCTTTGATGATTTTTGTTTCTAATAACCAGTCTCTTTTAAAACTAATAGTGAATGTCATGATCATGATACTACGTCAAAAAATGATTTACATAGGGATTTGAAACATTTAAGTATTGTGCAAAAAGGGTGATAATTATTCTGCCACAAAACTTTTCAAATTTTTCTTCAGATATTAAAGATCACATTAATGTTATCTACTTTTAAACGTAAATTAAGAGAAAACCTAATGGGAAATTCCTTCTATTCTCTTGATGAGTACCTGCCAATAAAGGTAAATTGTATTGCCATTGGTATTTATATTCATAAAACTTTGTTTTAATGTGTTTTGCTATAACTTAAACAATTAAGTTGGAAAATGTACTATATTTTCTTTTTCAGTAACTGTTTTATGTTACCTGAGCTATACTTTTGGTTTGTATTTTACTGTCAAGCTTACTCATCATTTTATGGTGCATTTTTGTCATTTTATATACATGTTTTATATCTGTGTTATGTAATCATGACTCATTCCACATCCTTGTGGTTATCACAATACGGATTAATGGAATTTATAATAAATAAATAAACTATGACAACACTGAACATTTACAGTCTTCAGACACGAGAAAGCCTTCGCCGTGTAGGCCAAAGATAAATGCACTTAGGAGTATGCTACCCCTAAGAGTATTATCGAACTCACGTATCTCTCCCAGTTATTTCGTAAACCATTTTGTTTTTCCGGTCGGACTGTGCCTATACCTGCGCCATTGGCATGAGCCTATCACATCATCCATCATTATGGCCGGGGAAACATGGAATTTGGGCTATATGTATGGTGTAAAGGGTATAATTGCAGGTATTTCTAGTGATGACTGAGAACAGTGCACTGAACCACATTTCATCAGTATGTACTTCATTTGCAGACTAATAATCATAGCTAAACGAATGATATGTTTTTAGGTTGGTCACTGCTTTCAAGGACGCATGGCATAAACAAGCTATTAATATTTATTTTGTCGGGGCAGCAGGTCAGATTCTAAAGTGTGGGTGCGTGGACACAAAATGCATTTTCTGTACTGACAGGCATAGTCCACTTTGTAATGCAGTTTCGATCATGCAGAAAACATAAGGTAGTAAATCATGTGATGTGTTTGTGGGACGACTGTCAGAAGCAGAGAAAAACAAGTAAGGGTACATTATATGTCCTATGCCGCCAATGTTAGATTATCGAATTTTGTGACCCATTATCTTGGAAACTTTTTAAGACACCAACTTACAATTTTCCATAATAACTGAATACACCATTCTAGATACGGTGAACTAGGATTATTACTAAAATTGTATTATGGGGCATGTTATCTTTCTTTTTGAAACACTCAGTTTTTTGACAGAATTTTGTAAATAAATGAACATAAAAGCAAAACAACCCAGGATACGTTAATTATTCTAGTTTCATATGTGTTGAATCTCACACTTGACACGCTGTGAAAATTTCATGCCTCTACCATCAGTACTGTTTTAGAAAACAGGTCATTTATTGCCAAAAATGTAGTTCAGAGGTATTGAGGTCTAAAACTTTTTTTATTACAAATTCTTATACAGACTTAACATTTTTGCGTCTTTCGTACACTAGAATTGCCGTGGCTCATAGTCTGTGTCTTCGTCAGTGTCACAATAGCCTAGTGCTTGCCTCCTCCTTTTCTTTCTTGCTTGTTTTGTCATTTGCTGAGCGGCTAACTCACGTACACGAAGCTCATCCAGTTCCCGCAGTCCTTTAGCTGTGTTCTGTCCACATCTTACCCCTTGCTTCTGCACATCTTGTCTTTCATAGTTCCCGCCAGTAAAAGTTATTACACCAGCAGACACTGCTAACTATAGAGTCATAAGGCCAACAAATACATTTTTAGGCACCACACAACATTATTGAAGGACTCATTCACATTCTGGGTCTTCCCATGTAAACACTTCTTTAGTAGCTCAGGATTTTCCAAATCTCTGGAAATAGGTTTGATTGCCTCCATTACTGCCAAAGGAAAAAAAAATGTTTATGTGTAAATTCATGCCCGATGCCAGAAAATTCAGTTTGCCTATATTTACAGCAAGTGTTTGGTGGAGGTGGACACAAAGCATGACATAGCTTTTCATCAGTTGATATTTGATGAACACAGTTCTTCTCAACTTCTCTAAATTGTCACAGTTATCTCTAATAGCCTTCCCATAATATCCCTATAATTCATCAATTACTTTGTCTGTCAGTCTTCCAGCACATTTTATTAACCACCACAAAGACAACAAGAGATAGTTTCAAAAAGAACTTGTGCAAAGATTTGCAGATCAGTAATAACGTTGCCCACAATATCATTACTTTTACCACTGCCGAGAGATATTCAGGGAAAAGAAGCAAATAGGCTACTGTTGGAAAGGTCGGGCCTACGTTGTACAAAGGTTAGGCTACCATTACTACAAAATGTCTCACATACATTTTAAAGCAAAATATGCATTTTACGTGGTCTAAGCATTTGAAATCAATCCTTTAATCACTTGTATAGTATTGCACAATGCAGGAACATGTTTAAAAAATGAAATCATTTTTTACCCTTAAGGCCTAAACTGCAATTTTTGACCACACACAGAATGACACATGATTTCAAAGTGAGATGTGGAAACTACAGTGAGACAAATGCACAGGCAATTTAATGGAGGTATGCCACTGTGCACTTCTGTTTCTTTGACATTTCAATAATTGTTCATTTTTATGACATCCAAAAGGTACAATAGCATCCCTTGCTTATTTCCTCATTGCACACGTTTATAGGCTAACGGAGCACACGTATGTCAAGCGTCTTGTAAACGGTAACATTAAAAATGTCGTGCATACGAGTTGAAAGCTGAAAATGTGACGAACAAGAAACAGCACCAGTAAGCGAACAAGCATTGGCTTCGGAATTCCAGCTTCATTTGCTATCGATACAAATATAGTAGATGTGGAATTAAACGGATAACGAAAGCTTGTTTTTCACATCACTTCTTGGTTGTTCGAAATACGTCCATCGAAAAAAAAAAGAACAACAACAAGGTACATTAACGAGGCCAAATGTATCGTATTACTAGAGCAAATACGCATGTAGCAACAGAAAAACGGTAGAAATTGCCTTCTTGACACGATATTATTCCTGTAAGCACTGTAATTTTTAGTATTTAAAACAGTTGTTGCTTGCACACGCCAGAGATGATGAGCAAGAAACAAACGTAAGCAGTAGTCTGCTAAAGTTTAGTGCTACTTAAAACGGCGGCAGGCCCCGCCCACTCTGGCTTCAACACAAAGTACAGTGGAAGTCTATAAGTCTATAGTTGACACTATAGATATCGATCGCCCTTCCTTTTTTTTTTTTTTACCTCGATAGTTATCACGTCCTGCAGGTTGAGAATCGATGGCGTACATCATGTGTCGCCAGTGTGTGTGTGTCAAAAAATTGTTTGGCGAGCTGTGTTCACCCAAGGAGAAAGCAGGATATGGTTCAACATGCATACACAACACAAACAGAATGGGCCACTGCAAACAGGAGACAGACTATACGATAAGCTACCTAATAACTTTAAAACAGTAAAAGACACTTCACAATTTAAAAAACCTGTTCATAAATATTTATTGCTAGTGTTATAGTATAGATGCATATCTTTAAACATAAAAATTTATTCCCCAATATTAAAAAAAGAATGAATGAATCGTTAAGCAAAAGTTTTATGTAAAAAATACTGGTTGAATTACTTGTGTTAAATATCATGTGTTTTCAATTGTAATAATATTAAGCCTTAATCAATGTAAATATTCATGTATGATTTAAAAATTTGTATTGTAGATCACAGTAATTTGTCCAATATCATGTTGTAATCCTTGTACAACAAATAATTAAAAAGACCAATAAAAATGAAACGAAATGAATTGAAATTAAACAACGTTAGTCAACAATATGGAGCCGCTAAATCGCATTAATAACAGAACACTGCAGACCAGAGTGGAACAGAATCACAGTGGACCAGTATATACAAATAGAAGTCTTGAGCCGATATGTTTATCGGAAAAAAATTATTTCCTACGGTAGAATTACAACAAACATTCGAAAATAAATACCGGTGAAATTTTATGTGGGTGTTGTGTTACCTCAAATATTTTGAAACGATTTTGAATGCATAATCATCAACAGCATTATTATGTTAATTTAGAAACTGGTAAGGGCTTATCGCACGCCCCCTTCCCCTTTCTCCCAAATCCCTTGTCACCCGAATTACAGAACTGTTCAGCTGTGGGGCCCCTGACAGGGGAGAGTCTGCCTGTGTGTGGCAGGTGGATATAATACTGGTGACTTTTTGTGCTCCTTGAATTGTTTGCACACACATTTATCCGCAAATATGAACATTATAATAGTTGCCTTTCTTTGGGTTAGAACTACGATTGATGTTTTGATTAGTAAGTTAAATTTGCCACTTCAGTTTGTTATCAAATATATCCTCGTACCTATTCGACGGAATAGTCGCTGGTCAACAAGAATTGTGAATCATACTGCCCCCATGGAAACGAGAAGGCCAGGTGTCCGTGTTTTTCCCTTCTGGACTAATAAGTTTTATCGGTGAGGAAGGGTTTCCGCAGCAGGGAAAAGGTGCACGTGTTGTTTTTCAACGTTATCAGATAATTCTTTATGTTCTACGGTGATGTTTGTTGGGTAGGTTGTAACACGCACCTTAATACCGTTTCATCCCATTGCATTTACTAGCAACACAAAGAATTACTCGCTTTATTATTACAAATTTCAAATGCTCTACCTGTATCGTCCACTTACTCTGCCCGCCGGAGTGACAGAATTCAGGCTGTAAAATGTTAACTCTAACGGCTGGAAATTCCACAATTAATAAAATGTTCCGGGCTGTCCAGTGAGAATTATTGTCGAATAATTTAAAACGATAATGGTAGTATACTGCTCCCAGTTATCCAATATCCATAGTTGCGCAGGCTATCTCTAATTGGGTAGGAGAGCACCAACAGCATGTCATTCACAGGGAATGAAGCAGTTATTATTGAAATGGGCATAATTCTATGCCTGTACACAACTAAAGCATTAAAGGTACGCTAATGCTTAGTATTTTAGTTTTCTGAAATGATGAAGCAGTTCGGAAAGGTTTTGGGCAGTTTTGTCAGCGAATCACTTTTCCTTCAGTGAGAAATTCGGAAAATACGGTGTACCAGGAAGAGACACGTTGTGCAAGGTATGTCCTTTTCGCATTGTTGTGCCACAGGAAGAAAAACATACTCATGAGATGGCATACTTCATGTCCACATAACAGTGTGACTTACAGTATTTCTGTGAATTTCATATGATAGGATGCTATACCTCTTATTTGTTGATTGGACAGTTTTGACAATTTAATGATTATTACCGATAATACAAGTACTCTGCTGGTAGCTTAGTCTCCTATATATCTTCTTAAGGCACAGTGTCTATTTCAGCATCCGTTTGAAGGCTCATTCGTCATATACGCACAACCAAGAGTTGCAGCTAGCATTATGGATGGCCTACAGGGTTGTTTGATCATTTCTTTGTTGATAAATTATCTGTTACAATGGCGGGTCTCTCTCTCTCTCAGAACTTTTATAGACTGAGAAAAGTTACACAGCTGTTCATTTTATGTTATTTTTCAGGGGAGCTACACATTCAAAGATAGTGCTATATAATGGCCAAGGTGAAAAACTGGCAGAATGCGGTGGGCCAGGGGTCAACCACTGGGTGAGTGTATGAGTTGTTTTATACAAACCTAAAATTTCTTCTCCTGCATTTAATAAATTGAAAGGAGAAAGAACATTCTGATTCTCAAGATAGTCATTTTTCTTTCCTTGGTCCTGTATAGCTACATACTTTCTCTAGTTGTGCTTATCCATCATCACACAAAAAGAAAATGCTCATGTTTTCAAATGTCTCCTTTCCATATATCCTGTATGATAATTTTTGTCGTATGACTGGAGTAGTAGTGTTCATCATTCAACACTTTTTATTGTTCATTACAGTTATGTTGTAACAACTTCAGCCTTCATCTTTATAAAAAAGAAGTGGACATAAGATGAAAGCTCAGCTAAGACATTTTCTACTAAGATGATAAAAGCATTTAATTCACAGAGGTATAGAAGGGATGGCTATTACTTATGTTTCAGAGATACAACTCCCAGCACAGCCAATAGAAACACACATAAATAATTAAATAATAGCACACTCCCTAAGTTCATTTCAGGAAATAAAAAAACCAAATAGTTGAGGGAGATATGGGAGTGAATTGGGTTTGGGAGGGGTAAGATGGGCAGTAGGTCACTTAGAACACAAGTTCAAGAGAAATTTATTTATTTACTTAGTCATATGATGTATTTAAGTTGATACATGTTGTAACATTACATATAGGCCTTGACATTTTGATTATACAATAACAGCTTTCTGCAACTTAGTGCATTTATAGCACAGATTTCAGCATAGTACATATATGATATTCTACAGTGTATTCAGCTCTTTATCACAGTACATGAATATTTCCCTTACATTTAAAATTATGTACATACATTTTTATTGATTTTTTTAATTGACTGATGGTTACTTCCTATCAATTTTTTTAGTTTTCTTTGCAGTACTTAGTAAACTCACTTGCACAATGAAATGGATTTTTCCCTAGTATATATCTGTGTTCTTAAAGATGTTAATTTTATTTATTGTGCTGATACTGTTTGGAAGTCAGCTGATTAGGTACATCCCCATATATGTTACACTTCTCTCGTAGCAACTTGTCCTGTGTTGGATTGCTCTCAGTTCCCAACAGTTTCTCATTCCATGTTGATGCAGCTCTTCATTTTTCTTAAAATATCTAATGTTTTCCTTAGTGTGTGCCAGTATTTTATGTATATAAGTATTTGTTACTGTTAAAATGTCTAGCCGTTTAAATTTTGATCTGGTGCTTTTTTTGTTGTTTCGCATTTGTCATAATGTGTATAGCACTTTTAAGTATGATGAGTATCGTCTTCATATGTAGTGAGCTTCACCATAGTTCTGTTCGAAATAACAATATTGATTCAAAGTGTGCAAAGTAAAATATTTTGAGAATTCTGCAATACTTACTGTTATTGGCTGACTTCTGTAGTGCATAGCAGCTGGAATTTAATTTACTGTTTATGCTGTTGGTGTGCTCTGTGCATGTTTATTTATTATCAACATGGAGACACGCAAATTTAGACATGGTACTTGTTCAAGTTTGTATCCCTCGATTTTTAATACTAACTTATTATCTTGTGGTCAATTGTTTTAAAGCTCATAATGTTTGTCGTTTTGTAACTTATTATCAGTTTATTATTTCTAAACCAGTTTTCTAGTTTGCATAATACACTTTCTGCTTCATATGTAACTTTGTCTAGATGAATTCCCATACTGAAATGTTTTTATCATCCACAAATAGTATTCATCTTTATTAAGTTTCCTCCAGTAGGTCATTATTATATATATATCAGGAACAGCAGTGGCCTAAGACACTGTGGCATGCCTTTCTGGATCATCCCCATGTCTGAGTGGTATTTATTTCTCTCCTCATCTGTTATTTTTACTTTTTGGTATCTGTTCACTGAGTAGTGTTTTATAAGATTGAATGAATTGCCTCTCACCCCACAGAATTTTAATTTTTCAAGGAGAATGTTGTGATTAACTAGGTCAAAAGCTTTTGATAGATCACAGAATAGTCCAATTATTGATTTCTCCCTGTTTGTAGTACATAGTCAACAAGTTCTTGTGTTGCTGAGGTAGTGGATATATATGTTTTTGAAACTCATATTTACTTCTGGCTGTGATATTCTGTGATGGGGAAAAGCTTATTAATCTGTTTTACAGAATGTGTTCAAAGATTTTAGGTATTACTGGTATAATACTAACAGGTCTGCAGTTTTCAGGTTCTGTAGTGTCATCTTTTTTGTACAGTGATAGCCCTAACAATTTTTAAACTATCTGGATAGTCTACCTGTGATTGCTTCATGAATCATCCTGGTCAAGTATTTAATAATGAATTTGGATGAGAATTCAATAATCTTATTTGAGATATTGTGGATGTCATGGGTCTTTGCGTTTTTCAAATTGTTTATGATATTGTTATTTCATCTTCCCTCATCAGATATAGGTATCTAAAATTTCATAGTGGATGTCTTTATTTCATTAAATTATTCATAGCACTTGTTGTTGGAGTTTACATATCCTTTATCAGATTTTTACACACATTTATGTAGTAGCCATTAAATGCTTGGGCTGTAGTTTCTGGGTTTCACTGTAGCGAATTTTCCCATCTGATTTCTTTGGGATTATTATTTTTATATGTTGCCTTTCCTGTTTCTGAATTGATGGTCATCCACTCTGTTTTTGCCTTGTTGTCTGTGTTTATTGTCCTATTTAATGTCCATTTTCTTTACATATTTTATTACTTTAGTCCAGCTTCTTTTATATTCCTTATAATACCATTTTAAATGCCAGTGGTTAGTTGGAGATGATCTCTCTGCTTGCAGTTGTCTGGTAAAGAAAGTATTTGAGCTGATCGCCCAATTTCCATCTGAAGAAAGAGAACAAGAAGTGTTCTATCACTCTACAGTTCCATAATACACTTTAAATTAGTAATTACCAGAAATTTCTGTGTGGAACATAGACAACGGAAGGACTATTTCTGATTGATTGTCATTACACCTAATAGAAATGAAGAATTCTGAAGTGATGCTGGAGTGGCTAGGGGAAGTAGTAGATTATTAGTTGAGTCACAGATAAGGGAAACATTAGTCAGAACTATTGAAACATTGCTCTGGGGGTCATAAATTTGACAGATCAGTGAAGGATACAGATTGCAGATCATGTATTAACAGAGTTGATTTTTCTTCATTATATTGCTAAAATTAGAGCTGCTTTTGATGGCAGGAAGGAAAGAAACGGTAAAGGTAGTTTGTGAGTGTGGTGAACTGAGATCAGATACAAAATAGGCTTAGAAATTTCATTATTTACACTAAAGACATAACAACTCTCCTGTCTTCCTACAATTTCAGTGCAAGTATCTACAAGAAAAACACCACTAAAATGGAACAAAAAGCAAATACAGATTGCAAAAAATCTTAGTTACTGAATTGCAAATCAGGCTGTCATAGATACTCATTAAAATGCTAGCTTATGGAACAAGAGTTTCCTTTTGTGTGGCAAAATAAATGAGGAGGTTGGAAGAAGTAAGACTAATCAAGGATAACATAAAAGCTGTACTCAGCTCTACGTCAAGGGAGATGTAGCTGGACAGTATGAATCGATAACCAACACTGGTATGGTTGTAATATGTGAAATTTGAAGCCATGCGCAATTAAAAATGTCAGGTGGATAAATTTGCAAGTCAGAGATAAGTTTAACGTAGAATGTCAACAATGTAGGAAATGACAGATTGCTACTTACCGTAAAGAACACGTCAGGTTGCAGACAGGCACAATTAAAGCACACTTGCATAAGCTTTCAGCCACAGCCTTCCTCAGTAAAAAAAACACACACACACACACACACACACACACACACACACACACACACACACGCAAGCAAGACACCTCACACACACGTGACCTCCAACTCCAGCATCTTGGGCCAGAATGCAACATCATATGGGTGGCAAGCAGCAAGCTGGAGGGGGTGGGGAAGGGTAAGGGATAGCAGTGTACAGGTGGAGAGAGAGAGAGAGAGAGAGAGAGAGAGAGAGAGAGAGAGAGACAAACGCTGTCTGGTGGAGTGTGCAGGGACTAGACTGCCAACAGGCACAGTATCAGGAGGTTGTGGGGCAGTGAGGTGGGGGAAAAAAAGGAGCAAACAAAGAGAGAAGTGAGGAAAGACAGGTGTGTGCATTGGCATAGGGCTGCAAATAACAGGGTGGGAGATGAGAATGGGGAGGAGATGATAGGACAGAGGGGTTGTGGAAATTGTTGGGTGGAGGCCATTTATCTTGGTGGACAGCTGGTTGATAGTCATACCAAAAAAAAAAAAAAGCCTGCGTAGTGATTGCAGCAGAGCTGGTAAATGACATGGCGGCTTTCACATGTGATTCAGCAATGGATCTTCCTCTGGGATACGATCCGTGTGGCAAGGGATTGGGATTGGCATACGGATGGACTAGTATGTTGTGAAGGTTGAGTGGATGACAGAACACCACTTTAGGAGGGGTGGGAAGTATCTTGGGTATGATGCCCATAATTTCAGGCCACAATGATAGGTAATAAAAGGCCTGATGAAGGATGTGGTTCAGTCGTTCCAGTCCGGGGTGGTACTACATGATGAAGGGGACACTCCTTTGTGGCTGGTTCTTGGGGTTGGTGGGAGGATTGGGGGTTTGAGGGGAAATGGTGTGGGAGATCTGTTAGCAGACTAGGTCTGGTGGATAGTGCCTGTTTGTAAAGGCCCTGGTGAGACCCTCAGCATACTGAGCAAGGAAATTATTGTCACTGCAGACATGCCTTAATTGTGCCTGTCTGCAGCTTGACTAGTTCTTGAGTAGCAGTCTGTTTTTTACTGCATTGTTGATATTCCTGCCTGGAAATCCTGTTGGTTTGTTTAACATAGAATGTTTGTGATTACATAAAGAAAGAAATTGTTATTAATTCATGGGCAAATGTCAAATAACGTTTGAATGTCTTGTTTCAGCTATTTGGAATGGCTGAGTGTGAGAAGCGTATCAATGGAATGGTAGAAGAAGCAAAGGCAGCTGCAAAACTTCCTATTGATAAACCTTTGGCATCTCTGGTAAGATAATATTATCATCTCAATGAAGCTTTACTGAAGGAAAAAGAAAGAACTACTGTGTACCATCTTATAAGATTGTCATATTATCGAAGATGCAAACCCTAAATCTTAGAAGTAGCTGTATAGAAACAGAGAACTGGAAGTATGTGTTTCTTATTTGAATCTAAAATATTGCCAGTAATCACCTGATAGTATAAGCAACCAATGAATTAATAAATATTGCAGTAGTTGTTAACATTCTCATTGAGGTATGTTAAATTTAATTAGTTATAACTTTTGCATGTAGCAATCTGGCTGGAGCAATATGTAAAATAAAGGCTACCACTCACCTATAGTGGATTTATGTGTGGAGAACAGTAGCACTTAATAGAAAATGTCATTCACACTCATTTTTGAGTACTATCTGTTTTCCTAACAATAGTATGTGCGCACACACACACACACACACACACACACACACACACACACACACACACACACATACACATTTTGTCTTGCTGAGGCCAAGGGAGTCTGTGTTTGTGTGGGTGTGTGTTTGCATGTTTCTACTACAGCTAGAAAAAGAGTTAGTGCTTGAAAGTTAGTGTGAATACCTTTTCTTGTTAAATGGTACTGTGCTCCATGCATTGATCCACTATAGGTGAGTAGTTGCCTTTCCCTTAGTTTACGTTTTGCAAATGTAACATGTATGTTAACGTGGTATGTCACTGCAGTAAATATTAGAAGTCCTGTGACACAGAATTCAGTGAGTGAATACTAACAGTTACATATTAGTAAAACCTGTAACTTTCCATGGGACAGCTTTGCTTCAAGTTTTCAAAGTATGTGGCATCTTGTTGAGCCACATCTGCTCATTTAATCTGTGGATTAACAATGAGCTGTCTGAATATCTGTGGAGGAATGGCAACCCGTTCTTCTTCTTGAAGAACTGATACCAGAGTGAAGTGAAGTTGGACACTGAGGTCTGGAGTGAAGTCGGCATTCTAGACTATCCCAAAGGTGTTCTGTAGGGTCTACTTTGTGGTCCTGAGCAGGCCAGTCCATGTGCACAAACCATTGCCTCACAGATGCTGTTTTATAATAGTGTGCACTGTCATGCTGATACAGATGATCATCTTTTCGGAAGTTTTCCTTTGTAGTACACAGTACACAATGCTGTAAAATGCATTCACATTCATCTGCATTTAGCATTTTCTCAAGCACAATAAAGGGACCACACACTAACCACAAAAAACACTGCCATACAGTAAAACTGTCTCCTCTGTACTTTGCTATTAGCACTATGCTTAGTGGCAGGTACATTCTCCAGGAATTCTCCAAACCCTTCCATTGGATTGTCACAGGGTATAGAATGATTCATCAGTCAAAATCACTCATTTTCAGTCATGCACTGTTCAGTGGCATTGCACTTTACACCATCTTAAGTGTCTCAACAGAAATTTGTGGCTTATGAGAGGCTTCTCAGCATCATTCTCCTTGTAAAATGTAAACTTTCACTGCTAGAGTTGTCACAATTAATAAAATATTCTGGGCTGTTATGCCATGGTCTAAGGGATTTTGCTTCAAAACCTGACATTTCGTTGCCATCTGTGGAGGACATTATCAAGAGGAGTCCTAGCTTTATTGAATGTTAGATTCACGTCCTGGCTTGCTAATGTCTACAGCAAAATTCCACTTGTGCGAGCTTCCGTGCAGTGGCATGACATCACATGTTTGAATACACGAGCCCAACTGGCTGTTGTCTATTGTCGTCGTCCGCTTTTACTGTGATCCCTTAGTGGAAGACAGGTACACATCTTCTTCAGCACCGGAATCCAAATTTAATTCAATTTCACGCCCTCCTCCTTCGTAATAAAATTCCTGGGGTGTTTCACAATCTCTATAGCATCTCTGTATAGCCGTTTGTGTTATCCATTTGTGGCTGCCAGTATTTGAGTCCAGTCAAAATGAATGTGGTGGTCTCCTGGCTGTAAAGCATGTTGCGCAACAGCTGATCTGTCAAACTCCCCTCTTCTGCAATTGCCCTTGTGCTTGATACAGAATTAAAACATCTCTCCACTGCATTGCTCAAAAATGGTTATTCATTCGCTGAAGTGAAAACAGCATTAAGACCACCAGGTAGAAATCATAGTGATGCTCAAGCCCCAGCAAAATCGAAAGTTTTCCTGCCATTCATTAAGGACGTGACTGACTGCATAGGAAAAATCTTGAGAAAGCGGAACATCGCAGTAATTTACACATCCCCACGGAAGATATAAGCTCATCTAAAATTGGCCAAGGATGCTCACCAACTGCTGAAAAAAGCTGGAATGTATAGGATTCTGTGTAGTTGTGGGTATAGGATTCTGTGTAGTTGTGGGGAGGTGTATGTGGGTACCCAAAAAGAATTGTCAAAAAGTGACTCGAAGAGCAAAAGGGCAGTTGCAGAAGAGGGGAGACTGACAGATCAGCTGTTGTGAAACATGCTTTACAGCCAGGAGACCATCACATTCATTTTGACCGGACTCAAATACTGGCAGCCCCAAGCAGATACTACAAATGGCTATACAGAGAGGCCACGGAGATTGGTCAGTAGTGACTACGGTGTGAATCGGATGTTCAATAAAACTATGATCCCCCTTGAAAATGTCCTCCGCAGATGGGACGAAATGTCAGGTTTTGAAGTGAAATCCCTTAGACCACAGCATAATAGCCTGGAATATTTTATTAACTGTGTCATTGTTCTCCTTTCACACAGGTACTGTGCTTGTTGGACTGATGTTAGCACATTGGAGCTTGTGAGTGATTCCTTCTTCTGATTTTATGTGATTGTTTACAACTACCCTCCTCAGTGGTCACTGTCAATACATAAGGTCTGCTTGGTCTTGATTTATCTGTGGTTGTTCCTTCGCATTTCCACTTGACAGTCACACCACCAACATCACCTTGGGCAGATTTATAAGATTTGAAGTGTTCCTGATGGTTCTGTAACGTGACATCCACGTTTGAAGTCATCAACTTCTCCTAACCAGCCCATTCTGCTGTTACTGCTTCTCTGTTGGCAACACAATATTCCCTGCTTTCTTTTTTACTAACAGGTCCTCTTCTTCTTATCTAAGTGACCAGTTATTAGGGTTATAAATTTTAGGTGTTAGATAGTATATGTTTATCACTGCATTTGTTTACACAAAATAAGACAGTATTGACATTGCCTTTTGAGCACTTGCTCTTTCTTTAGCAAATGTGCACACATTCACACACACACAAACATGCAGACATCCAAACTTACACACCCACAGCTGCGGCAGTAGTGTTATTTAATGTAATAAACACTGAGAATACAGGATATATTTATTCACAATATCTCTGGAGTTACACTAACAGCATTAATGTTTCATAGGGAATGAGCCTCAGTGGTTGTGAACAAGAGGAGACCAATAAACAGCTGGAAGATGAGCTCCATGAACTATATCCAAACCTCAGCAGCCACTATGTTGTCTGTAGTGACACTGTTGGCTCAATTGCAGCAGCTCATCGCCATGGTAAAAAATAAAGGAATCAAAATTAAATCTTCAGTCCTACTTTTTTTAGCTATAAAATGAGTAGAGAGAAAGAAAAACAGAATTAGCTGTAAGAACTGGTACATATGAACCTGTATATCCATTGTTTTTGACTGAGAAATACTACACCTTTAGTTTAAGTTTATCTTTCTTATTCATATTGCACAAAAAAATTTATTTCCAGCAAAACACTTGGTAAAATGTTTCATTACCACACTGTAATGGGATTTATGACAAATAAAATTATTACACAGCTTCTGAAAACAATCAACATGAATTTTAGAAATAGAGGGAGGATTGAAATTAAATTTAGCACTGTAGCTTTGACACCCCAGCCTGTCAAGACAGCAGTGGAATTTTATTTTTTACCTGTTGTGAATAGATATGTTATATAATCCTTCTGGCAGTACTTGCAATCATTCACATTGGACTCCTGTGTGAAGTCAGTTCAGAGTTTTCCTTGTGGGAATAGGCAAGTAACAATGCAGTAGTTCTTACGTAAGTAGTATGATATGTCATTGATTCTTGAATCTCCATTTTTGAAGTATTGTGGCTCCTTGATTTTCTTACTGACTTGTAGTTCATACTAAGGAACTGTGGCATGGATGGAATATTGATGCAGCTGGTCATGGTCATGAGAAGTGTGCTTTGCATCTGTCAGTTGTGTGTTTCTTTCTGTCGTCATAGAATTTCTATATTATGATTGCTGGTCTAAGGCCAGCAAGAAATAAGAAGGTGTAGGGTTTGTCTTGATACATACAGTAATGATATATACCACATGGCTGAGTGCTACATCAACTTGCTTTTTATGGGATGATACCATACAGTAACAGCATAGGCAGCTGTAAAGTGCCAAGCCTGATGTACTGAGGGTATCGTCAGTTAATTCTTGTGTGTTCATCTTGCTTCTCATCTTAAGTCAATGTATCATGAATGTCAGAAATCTGTCCAAGGTTTCTCAAAGTTATTTAGAGCAGAAATTGTGTTCTAGGTACTCATCATGCCACAATATATATTCAGCAGTTCATATGCTTCACTATTTCACATTTTTCAAAAGAGGAATGTAAACAAGGATCTTTGATAGGTTAACCTCCAAGAAGTTCTTCATGGTATTTGACAGTTCACCTGGCGTAGATATCATGTTCTGTTCCGCATCCTTGAAATTCCTATCTTGTTCATCTGTGGCAGCATTGTCGTAAAATAAAATAAGGAGCCTTGCTAGTCCATTAATATGGTAGTCATCAGGATATACATTATATAAGACTATTCTGAGTACACTTGCTTTGAGAGTATACCTTCAATATTCAGCACCTATTTTTCTTTCCTTCCATCTCATTTTCTTTGACTTTTTCCATATTTGTTCTCCCCCATTTTCTCTCCACAGAAGACTATCTTAAACCTTACAATTCTGAAGAAAGTCTACAGAGACCAATGTAAGATAAACATCCTTTTGTCAATTGATGAAGTTTTTACATTTGTTGGTTGTGATTCACTGTATCATAGATTGCAGACACTGCTTCTGTTGATCTGTCTGCCATCTCCAACCACAGAGTACTGATTTAAATTTGGTGGATATAGGATGAGCTTTTTATTCATAGTTACAGAGCTCATAAGAATCATCTTTTCCACTTCTATCATCGTGGTAATGTGCCATGCGAGGGACCCAGATTCAATTACCAGCCAGATTGGAGATTTTCTCCAGTCGAGGACTGGGTGTTGTGTTGTCTTCATCATCATTTCATCTGCATCGACATGCAAGTCGCTGAAGTGGCATAACTAAAATGACGTGCACCTGGTGGCTGAGCTCTGTGCAGATAGGTTTCCTGGCCTAGCCATATGCATTATCATTATCATATGTGTTCAATAAATACAAATATCTCATGTTCTTGAGCTACATAAATGATTTTTCCTGGGAGACTGAAGATCTTTTCAAAAACCGTAATGCTTGCTGATGACACTAGTCTGTTGATAAAGGGCCCAAACGTGGCCATATCAGACACAGCCAGGACAATAATGGAACATGTTTACAACTGGTTAACAGCAAACAGCATAAACCTTAATCTTAAAGAGACTCATAGTATACAACTCCAAACAGACAAAATTGACATGCAGATACTGGAAGTTGAGATTATTTGGCCCACATTGGATGAGTCTCCATGTCTGAGGTCCCAAGGCATCCAGATGGTTATTAAGCTAAGGAGCACCAGCACCCAGATAAGTTAACCAGACAGCTCAATTGTGCCTGCTTTGCACTTAAAAATATCCATTGTTGTGTTAGCCTGCAGATGGGGTTATCAGCATGTATTCACTTAGTACAGTCCTATGGCATAATCAATTGGAGCAGTTCAACTAATGTCATAAAAGTATTTATTGTAAGAGATATAGTATACAGCTGATTATGGAATATCTTGCAGGAACCTAGGGAGACTGACACTTATGCATGGACAGATGAACCCACTGGATAGCGGCATGTGTTAACGTGCCACTTCCCGGATTCAGATTAATGATGAGAGCCAGTGAGCCAGCCAGCCTGCTTATTATTTGTAGGTGTTTTCCCACCCGATTAGTTGAACACCAGGCTGGTATGCATGTCCCACTTCAGTTATACATTTCACAAATATTTTCTAAATGTTCATTTCACATGGGATAACAGTAGACACAGACAGGTGGGGTACACAAATTCCATAATTCCATCCTTGGAGGGGAAGGGGGGGGGGCAGGAAGGATATCTGTTCACCCTCTACCACTAAGATTACTGTATGAACAAATTAACATGCTGACCCTGTGAATATACAGAATAAAGTCTAAGAAAAATAATAAAAAAATGTATGTGAACAGATGAGTCACAGCATGATGACAACCTGCTTAATAGCATGTTGAACCACATTTGGAATGTAACACAGCAGCAATTCTGCATGACATGAATTCAACAAGTCCTTGGTTGATTTCCTGACATATGCAGTGCTAGATATTTCTGCACAGGTGACACAGTTCCCATAAATTACTGGTCAGTGGTTTGTGGGTGTAGAGCTGATGGCCTCTTGCAATCATGAATCTGGTGGCCAAGATATCAGTGTGAGTTCACTATCATGCTCATCAACCATTGTAGCATGATCATGGCATTATGTCATGGACATTTATCCTGCTGAAAGATGCCTTAGCTGTTAGAGAAGACATAGAAGGCAAAGGGATGCAGGTAGCCCACAACAGTGTCCATGTAATCCACCGTTGTTGTGCTGGTTCAGTTACTACTACAGGTCAATTGAAAGCCAAGGTGAATGTCCCTCACAGCATGATACTACCACTCACTGTCCTGTCTTGTGGTGATGTGCATGTTTTGAGCATGTGGATATGACACTCAACCTGGTGTAACAAAAATTTTATATGATGTGAAATGTTTCCTTTGGTCCGCACTCCAATCTCAGTGATCCAATGCCATTGCAGATATATTGACTATGTTTTTGGGCCAACATGGGGATGGTATCCCATGTTCAACAATGTGTCTGAACATTGTGCTCTAAAACAATTGTATCTGCACCAGCATTATCCTCTGTCATCAGATCCCCCACAGGTTGCCACTTACCCTGCTTTACAGAATGAGAAAGCCTCTGACTTAAAAGTTCTGTGATGAGGTGCAGATGTCCATCACCTTCTTGCCTACTTGTAGTTTCACCGTCCTTCACCAACATTCCATAGATGCTTACAACAATAGCAGGTGAACAGCTGACAGCTTCTTCTATTGCGAGATGCTTGTTCGCACGCCCTGAGTCATACTATTTGCTCTTTCTCGAGGTTGATCATTTTAGTGTATTTCCCCATTTGTGGTCCTCAACATTACATGAATGATGAATGATGCCCAATTCCTCTCTGCTACATACTATAAATGAAATGTATCTAACAACTGGAGACCTCAGTTCATTCTTAGTGTCCATGGTGAATAGTTTTGTGTCTTATTTGTGTATTTATTTGTTCAATAAAGTACAGTCTACCATACTGTCTCATAACTCGTTTATATTGTACCCACACCATACTTGACTCCCATAGTGGTGATCCCAAAAATTTATGACAGCCATGTATGAGGTAATTTTCATGCCGACACAGCTATTACACAAGGACAGTGCAACCCTCGTGTAACCATTGTGTGCAGAAATTCGCACATCACGCTTATAGTTTCCATTCTGGACAGTGTGTGGTTCTCGCCCGACTCTCCGACCATGTGCAGCGATCAATTCTGCAAGTGATGTGCTGCAATGGTGTACTTCGACTTTTGAAAATAATGCCAAACAGTTGAAAGCAATAAACAGTCTGCCTTGGGACCTTTTAGAGTATGGATACCACACCATGGTTGTCTTAGCAGCAGGATTGCAAATTTCCATCCAGTGCCAATACCGGTTATGTGGGATCCAGCAGACCCAATGGAGCACACCCACTGAGCATAGTTGCTAGTGGCTCAGTTCCTCAAGTTCCCTCTGCTATCACAATATAAGAGGGATGGTGGCAGTGGCTCAGTACACTTGCATTTGGAGCCACATTGCTACAACACTTTGTTTGTGCTTCTTTCTTGTGACTCGATAGCTGGACTTATTTCGTGTTGCATCATATGTAATGAGTCTTTGTATGTTTGGAGAAATACAAATTAAGTAAATCTTCTATTTGTTGTGTTAACTTGTTCATTAATTATTTCTGCGCCTGTTCAGCTTTCCTATGATGACAGTTGCCACACCACTCTGTAGCCCACCTTTCCTTACCGCTGTGTACAGTTTTTTACACAAAATTCTGACCCTGCAAAAATACTTTGCAGCTGCTGAACTGTAATAGTCTGACAGCCTGTATTTGCTTTCATTTACCGTGGACATTGTGTCTTCCAAATCACGCATGAATTTGTCCATCCCGCCTTTGCTTCCGTCAGCTGTCTGGATTTCGAACACTGGCACCACACCATGTACGGATGTGGAACATAGTGAGTTTCACCTCGACCCACCTCAAGCCTGGTCGACGATTGTCAACAAACCATTTGTAATGACTGGACTCACAAATGAACAATTACATCGACAACTTTCCACCAAACACTGACAATTCACTCATATCATTGACAACAACACCGATAGCCATGTGCCACAGAATCAGCCTAGCTTGCTTCCTTCCCATCAGCTGCTGAGCTTGACAGACCATGCCTGATTACTTCTGACTCTGACGTCACTGTGCCAAGCCGGAGCAATGACCTTCATGGACATCAACAAACCCCCACTTCTTGCCATCCACGTCGTGCCTGCGCAGGACACTGCAGAGTATGCTGTGCACACACCTGTTCAGCACATTGCCATCTTCAACAAGTTCATCTGTTCCGAAGACTTCTAGTCACCTTAATGTTCTGTACAGCAGCAGATCTTCACTCACTCTACCGACAATGACTGCTACCAGATTTCGCATACCAATTACACACATAAACATGATCTTCTCATTGACTTGTACTCTAATGAGTGTTCCACAGAGCTTTCGACTCTGCTGGTCCCACTTCTGAGAGCTGTGTTTCCAAACACACTGCCTGCCTCTTCACCTCAGATGAACCACCTTTTGGCAAATATCAGTTCCAACATCCATCTTCTACTACTTGGTGGCACATCGACAAACACGAAACCTACGGCACTGCAACTACGTGCTGACAGCTCGTTGATTACAGTACATGGATCCATGACCTGGACACGACAATGGTCACTGTCTCCCCACCTCACATGGACTTTCTCTGTTAAGGACATCATTAAGCCAGACCTAGCGATGGATCTTTTATGCCAGTTCTACCTCATGGGCTGCTGCATCCCAGGTCCTTTCACCCTGGGGCCTCCAGCTCTAGTTGGTACATCAGCTATTGAAGACAAAAAACAGGGAGACAAACACATATCCATTGACACACTCATGGAGTGTGCCTTCCTCAGATGACAAGCTCTTGGCGGTTTACAACACTACTCTGACTGCTTTATGCTGACACACTTTGTAAAGAGAACATGTTGCTTCTGAAATATAATAACAACATTTCCTCTGGTCCCTGCAATGGTGCATGAGCAGCTAGCTCGTACCCTTGACACACAGCCGTCATGATGACAAGAGTGGGAGTGCACGGTAGGCCCTGGTCCCACTAACCAGTCACACCCATCCAAAGTCTGATGCCCATTCATCGTTCCACCCAGCATCCATGCTGTCACTGACCCTTCACACATGGAGAAGCACACACGACAGTACACTGCACCCGGCTTGCCACCCAACTAGCCTCTCACTGGCATCATCCAGCATGTGCCTCCAGCTGTACAACTCGCTGTTACCACGTCTCTTCTGTGTGACTCCCCACTACACAGCTCAGCTCGCTCTCTGCCAATCTTCACATAACAACACTGACCTCACCACGTATGTTCACCTGGTTCCATGTTCAACTATTACACACCTACAATAGTTTGATAAAATGCTTTAGGATGCCATATTCAGGACACGTTGGTGGAACTGAACACAACACTACACCTTTTTGACTACATTCAATTGCGCAATTCACCTTCAACTGTCACTAACAACTTTGGTGCCTCTTCACTATAGGAATTCATCACAACGTTGGGATGCTGCAATTGAAACACCACCCACACCGTCTTCAGCAATCATCTGAAACACATTGGTATCCTGCGTTCCTGCCTGCCAACAGCCCCTGCTCTGCCTCGGATGACCTCTGTGGAGACCTTGTCCATCGAAGTTAGTTCCAGCAAATAAATTAGCCACTCACATCAGCTGCACTTCCCCGTCAACAAATGCCACCAATTTGATCAAATCAAAGTCTCTCTGGCATGTGACATCAGTCGTCACCAAATCCCCACCCCCATCTATTCCTCATACCACTGGTATCGTGTAGAGACATCGGACACTTCCTGTGTCCGCTACAACAATACCATCTGTTCAGCGCTCATGCCATGCTCATTGCAACTTTGAGAAATGGTCCAGTCATGTCTCACAAAGGTACCAGCCCTGACACAATTGGTTACATGCATCTGCGCAGCATCACTTCGAAAAGAGGCCCAGTTTTGTCTCGCAAAAATGCCAGCAAGGTATACACATCTGTACCCATCATGTCAACAATCGCAGACCCCACTCTCATTTTCCCTTCCATGCTCTGCACACTGAGCACACATTACTGATGTACTATAAGTGGAATATCTGTGACTTGGTAAGAGACTTCAGTTGATTCTTAGCATCCACATGTGTGTCCATGTTTGTGTCCTGTGCGTGCATTTGTCCAGTAAAGTGTAAGTCTAATGTACCATTTTGTACCTCATTTCTATTGTATCCAAACCATACATGATTTCCACAAAAACATTGTCCACATTTGCTATGTGTGCCTATGTAGAGTTCACAATGTAGTTTTATATTGTGGTATAAAAATTTATAACAGCTTACTGGCAGACATCAGGCAGGGAATTGAAAATCCCCAGATATTAAAAATCAAGTTAGTTAATTAGTTTCACATTCCATGGATCATTTGCAAGTCATTCTACATACACATCACAAATTAATTTTTAATTATACCTGCTTACTGAGCATTTATAAAGGCATTTTCCAGACGTGAATTAGTAATTCCTATCCACCATATTTTACACATTACAGTAGTAGAAATTCTTCTATGGAAGAGGGAATAGATGTAGTTGTCAAGGAGAATGAATCATGCTACATACACATTGCAAATTAATTTTTAAATGTTGCTAGATGCTGAACATTTATAAATGTGTGTTTTTTCCAGATGTGAGTTAATAATTCCTACCCATAACATTTTACACATTACAGTATCAGTAATTCTTCTGTGGAATAAAAGGAGTTGTCAAGAAGAAACTTCTTCAGTTTCTTTTCAAATTTTATTTTACTATCTGTCAGACAAGTTATATCACTGGGCAAGCTATCAAAAATTTTAGTTGTAGCATTGTGCACACCTTTTTGTGCTAAAGACAACGTAAATTCAGAGTAATGAATGTCATTTTTCCTTCTGGTATTTTAATTATATACTTCACTGTTCCTTTTGAACTGCAGTGGATTATTTATAACAAACTTCATGAGGGAATAAATGCACTGTGATTCAGTAGTCAGAATGTGCAACTCTTTAAACAGATGCCTACAAGATAATCATAGGTCTGCACAACACGTTATTCTTACAGCACTTTTTGAGCAATGAAGATTTTCTTTCTTGAAGATGAGTTACCCAGAACATTAATGAGTGAAAATATGCAAAATCAGCCTACTGACTGGTCTCTCCTCAAGATTTGCAATGATTCTATGTGCAAATGTGGCAGAATTAATTTGTTTTAGGTGTTCCAAAATATGCTTTTTCCACTTTAAATTCTCATCAACATGGGCACCTAATAATTTTGAAGTTTCTACCCGATTTATTATTTCCTAAACATGTGTTACCCTTATCACTGATGTAGTACTCCTACATGTGCAGAACTGAATATGCTGTGTCTTTTGAAAATTGAAGGTAATAACATTTGTGGAAAAACAGTCAGTGGTACTTTTATAAACATTGTTTACTATTTCTCCTGTTTCTGCTTAGATTAATTATGATACTAGTGTCATTTGCAAAAAGAACTAATTCTGCTTCATGTATATTAAGTGAAAGATCAATATGAGGAACCATGGAAGACCTAAAATGGAGCTTTGGGTACCCAATACATGATTCCTTCCCATTAGTTTAATGTCTCTGGTCTACGTTCAAGTTTCTGCATTCTTTTGGTCGGACATGATATTATCCATTGGTTGGGTGTACCGTAAATTCCAAAAAAACTTAATTTATGTTGGAGAATGGTGTGATTCACACAGTCAAATGCCTTAAATAGGTCACAGAAAATACCAACTGACACTATTTTATTATTTAATGCTTGTAAAATTTGGAGAGTTTACATGCAAATGGCATTCTCAGTAGAAAAACATTTCTGAAATCCAAACTGTGATTTGCTGAAAATATTATTGTTTCTTGGGTGGAACGCTATTCTAGAATACCTTCAAAAAATTTGTAAAATGTGAAACAGGTTGGTAGTTAATGACATCTCTCTCTTACCACCTTTTTTATGGATTGGTTTGACAGTGGCATTTGTCTCCCTGGAAAAATGCTTTGAGTTAGTGATGCACTGCATATTTCAGATAAGAGAGGGCTTATTATATGGGAACAAATCTTTAGTATTCTATTGGAAACACCATCAAAATCAGAAGAGTTTTTATTTTTGAGAGAATATTTAATTTTCTTAATTTTGGATGGAGAAGTTGGTGATTCATTCATATGATTGAATTCTGTGGAGTTACTTTTTAAGCATACTGCTGTAATTTTTCTCTTGAACTGTTTGTCCCAATAATTTCTACTACATTTAAAAAATGGTTGTTAAATATGCTTGCTGTCTGTGGCTCATCATTATCTCATTAGCCACTCCTTCTAATTGTAATATCTAAACTCAGGACTGTAAATTCCACATATCCCTGATGTTTATATTAAACAGACATTGACTTTGGCATTATGTAGATATCTGATAGTGGTTTGTGTAAAACTGGAGAGCAGTTCTTCGTGATGAGAGACACCGTCTATAATTTTGTTATTACTTAAATGTGTTTCAACATTTTGTGCTACCTTCAGTGGTTTTTTTTTTTTTCTTCTGAAAATTATTTGTTGCATGCTAACCTCTCATGTAGGTTATATGAATTTTTTAGCTAAAAGTATTTACATTCAGAAAGACACCAATTATGAAGTGTCAAATATTTTATGTTAGTTTACTTACAGTACACACTTAAGGTTTATATCACTGAGTTGAGGCATTATATGTCTTTCGCGTTTGCTGTGCTTAAAGATTTAGGTCTTGGATACTAAATTTGGAAATAATATGATTATATATTTGTTCCTATACCCAGCTGACACTGTTAGCCGTTTATACTGGTGGTCTTGTATGTACAATACATTCTACAGCCTGTTATCTGTAAACAATGAAACTTTTCCTATTTTCCTATTTTTGGTTCATTTTAGTCTGACAATCGCTATATGCCATGTCATTTAGCATATTACTTACATTTTTTTATGTCCTTGCTTATCTGTTGCATGATCTATTAGAGCACTTATTTCTTTTGCTGTTTTTGTCATTTATTATTGTTGCACAAACACATTTAATATAATTTATTGCAAAGCACAAGGCTTCAGATGCTGTTTCACTTGTTGTTATAGGTATGTGGTGTTTGTTGGCCTGTTGATTTTTTGGTTCAAGCTGTTACTAGTTTTAAGAATTTTTAGATAACTTCTTATGTTCTGTTATTAGGTGATGACAAAAAATTGTGGGGGAGCTATTACTTTTTATTGCTCTGAGATGTTTTGTGTATCTGGTTCTAAAATTCCTACATGTTTGGCCCACATATACAAATTGACAACAATTACAAATTGCTTAACAGATACCAGATTTGGTACATTTATCAGTGTTGGTGGTTTGCCTTCAAAATCTATTCTGTATTGTGTTGTTAGTTTGATATGCTGTGTTGAGACTTTGCCTCTTTTTTGTGTGTTGCCCACCTTGAGTGTAACTTTATTGTTGTACGTCTTTACCTGTCATTTTATATATAAAATCAAAGATGAGGTGACTTACCGAACGAAAGCGCTGGCAGGTCGATAGACACACAAACAAACACAAACATACACACAAAATTCAAGCTTTCGCAACAAACTGTTGCCTCATCAGGAAAGAGGGAAGGAGAGGGGAAGACGAAAGGAAGTGGGTTTTAAGGGAGAGGGTAAGGAGTCATTCCAATCCCGGGAGCGGAAAGACTTACCTTAGGGGGAAAAAAGGACAGGTATACACTCGCACACACGCACATATCCATCCACACATACAGACACAAGCAGACATACTTCTGCCAGTAAAGCTGTGAGGACCAGGCGTGAGTCGTGCTTCGGTAGCTCAGATGGTAGAGCACTTCCTCGCGAAAGGCAAAGGTCCCGAGTTCGAGTCTCGGTCGGGCACATAGTTTTAATCTGCCAGGAAGTTTCATATCAGTGCACACTCCGCTGCAGAGTGAAAATTTCATTCTGGATTTTATTTTGTACTGCTTTGGTTTTAAAATTTTGTCAAAGATTTGGTTTTCTGTGTGATTCGTGAATATCTCGGCAAAGAGGCGAGGGATTGTGGATCTCATAGGTAGTCATTGTTGTTGAGAGTAAAACTTGTTGCTGAAGAAAATAGTTTTGTTTTCTGATGAGCATGATTGTGACTGATATCCCTTATATGTTTGTTGCCAGTGTTGCAGATGTTGTCCCATAATGTTGACAGAGTCTTCTGTTGGAATGTGTATATACATGGAAATTTTTTCAGATGAGATTAATGTTACTGTGTTTGTTATGTTCCATTTCTTATTCCATCTGTTAGTTCACTTGAGTTCTTTAGGCTTCTGTTTTCTGTGTATTTATATATTGTGTGTAGCAAACGTGTGTAATTGTTTGACTAAACAGTTGGTTGCTGCTTCGGTGAAGTTGAACATAGATCTTTTTAGGATGTCCGGTTTGTGAATTTTATGTAATGATTTCAGAGTTGGGCTTTGTAATTTTTATGTATCATTCTTTGAGTGTGTGTCTGTGTGAAGATTGTTTCAATGTTTTTCAGAGTTTTCTGCACATTTCCTTGGTATCTGTTTTTTGGATCACTTGTTAGTTCTGTAATGTTGTTACTATGGATGAATTGTAATGTCTTGTCAAAGTATTTTGTCTCCTTCTTGATTCCAACTGTGTTGCCCTTTCAGCCTGCTTTAGCTTTTCACTAGTCGTCTGTTGGTCTTTTCTTCGGTTGTGTTTGTGTTTTACAAGGGACAATCAGAAATGACTTAAAATTGTGTTTCTTTATAAATACCGCTCAAACTATGGGCCATCTCCTAGGATGTTGAACTGATTCTAGTGTACAATACAGATGCTAGATGGCAGTTGTGAATACCATGTGTAGTGAAAGGATAGTATTTGTTGGCTATTAAGTAGAGAAAGCTATTGACAAGATAGACTACCATGGACAGCATAGTTTTTGTGGAAAGAAAGAGTCAAAACATCAGCTATTTATAAACTTTTAATTGTGGTTTGTGGTCAGGAAGCTCGTGCACAAATGACTGTTTACAGTTGGATCACTGGGTTCAATAGTGGAAGGAATTTGCAATGTAGATGGATGATCAGTACTCACTTTCTTTCATACAGTCTCTGGAGAACATTGAGGTTGTGTCAATGGCAGTGTGCACTGTGACACCCTTACATGACTTGGAGATAGGATTCAGCAAAGATGACAAGGAAAGTGGCCAAAAGAAGCTCTCCTCCAGCATGACAATGCATGGTCCTACACCAGCAATGCCACTGATTTCACTTTTATGCCACACCCATAATATTCACCAAATCTCACTCCCTATTATTATACTTCATTTGATAATATGAAGGACTAGCTGTAAAGTAAGAGGTTTGGCAACCATGAAGAATTAGATGCTGCTGCTGTCCATGAGTGGGTGCCTGGTACCCTGAAACAGTGGTTCTACAACACAATAGTGAAGTTTCCAGGAAGGTGGCAGTGGCGTATTGACATAGGTGGGTAGTATATTGAAAGATCTCATGTATGTTGACCCATGGTCATTAATAAAGAAGGTAAAAGAACCTTCTTCTTCTTCTTCTTGCGTTACGGCCTCTGTAGGACATGGGTTACCCCTTTGTGGACTGCATTTTCCTCTTCTTCTCCCAGAACCTCTTCATTCTTTCTCTTCTTCTCTCACGCTCTTCTTCCGGGATCTTCAGCGTCCATTTCTCCTGTCGGCTCCACTGGTGACACTCTAATCTTTTCCTGTATTCTTCTCTGTCATTTATCTCCGGCATATTGGTTGGTGTATATTTGTTCCTCCAATTTTCCTTTCCTTCGACCTTGATCCCCAATTCCAAACAGTCCTTCCAAAGTTCAACAACCCACTTGGTTCCTGTTTTCCCCCTTGTCCTCCCTGTTGTTTCCCACACTCTCTCCATCATTCTATCCATACTCATCGTAACTACATGTCCAGCAAACTTTACCATTTTGAGTCTGATTTCCCTGGATATTGTTCTCATGTTCCGGTACAATTCTTCCCTAGGTCTTCGCATCCACCTCTCTCCACCTCTTTTGGGACCTAGTATTTTTCTCAGTATTTTTCTCTCTTCTTTTTCTAGTTGTTCTGCCCAATTTCTTCCTAGTGTCATCGTCTCAGCAGCATATAATACTGCATTCCTCACCATTGCCTTGTAGTGGCTTATTTTTGCCTCTGTGGATATATTCTTTTTATTGTATATCTCTCTCATCATGCAGAAGGCTGACCTCATCTTCTTTATCCGCTCTGTTATTCCCTCCTTGCTCCTGTTCCTTCCTGGTATAAAATCAACCAGGTATTTAAATTTGTCCACCATTTGCACTGTGCCTTCCGGTGTTTCCCAGTCTGCTGTGGTATTTAATGTCTTTGTCTTGTTATAGGCGATCCTCAGTCCCACCTTTCTGGCTACTTTACTTAAGTTGTCGAGTTGGGTCTTTGCGTCTTCTTCTATCTCGCTTACTATTGCTATGTCATCTGTAAAGGCTAGGCAGTTCACTTGAGCCCTGTTGTCCTTTTTGTCTACCACATGGGTCTTTGGTATCCCCATTTCCTCGTTTATTGCTCTGCACTGCCTGATCACTTTGTCCAGTGCTATGTTGAACAACAATGGTGACAATCCATCTCCCTGTTTAACACCAGTCTTGATCTAAAATTCTTCTGACAGTGCTCTTCTGAATCTCACCCTTGCTTTTGTGTCTGTCAGAATTTCTTTTATGAGTTCTTGTGAAGTTCCATCAAGTCCTCTGTTCTTCAGGATCCTAACGAGAGTCTGTCTGTTGATGGAGTCATATGCCTTTGTGAAGTCCACTAAGGTTATTACTGTCTTTTTGATTTTTAAGGCCCTATGTTCTGTCAGTTGCTTCAGGATAAATATCTGTTTTATACAACCTCTTCCCTTCCTGAATCCCACTTGGCAGTTGCCAACTGTACTTTCAACCTGTTCTTCTACTCTCTTGAGCAATAGTTTTGACAGCACCTTGTATCCGACCTCTAGTAGTGATATTCTCTCTTGTCCCCCTTCTTATGTATTGGTACTACAATTGCATTCTTCCACCATTCTGGCAACTTCTTTGTTCTCCAGATCTGGTGAATTATGTTGGTCATGTTGTGTATTGCTTTGTCGCCTCCCCACTTTATCATCTCATCTGCTATACAATCTTCTCGAGTTACCTTATTATTCTTTAGATTACTTATGGCATGTGTGACTTCATTCCTGGTTGGAAGGCGTGGCTCTCTCTCTTCTGTGTCAGTCCCCAGTTCCTGCTCTTCTTCAGGTGGTTCACAGTTCAGCAGGTCGTGAAAGGTATAAGAACCTATTACATTAAATCGTTCTTGAACGCTCCTTGTATTTTGTGGTTGTTTTGCTGTCTCTGATTATGTGTTTTTACTTCTTTGGCATCTACTTTTCTGGTCAGATCTGCATTGAATTAAAGTGTGTTCAGTCTTTCCTGTTGCTTTATGATGTGTTCGGTTTCTCTTATGAACTCATCTATTATTTTGTGGGATGCCACAGTGTTTGTTTTATGTTTAGGACCCTTTTCAAGTGGACTGCTTTCTTGTTCAGATAAATGGGTGTCTGTCTGATTAACCACATGAACGAAAAATAGAAAACGTCTTGTTGTTTGCAGATGATAGGCTGTAAAATGTATGGTAGATATAAAGCTGCCAGCATACACAACTAATAGCATCTTGTATGGGAACAAATAAATAATCATATTATTTCCACATTTAGTATCCTAGACCAAAATCTTTAAGTGTACTGTAAGCAAAAACATATGCCTGTACTCCATGATGTGTGTACTGTTTGCACCATATTTACCTGATTATAATACTAGGTCTTTTCCCAAATTCATCACTCAAAAAATACAAGGTCGTATTATATTTGCAGATTAAATTACTGCTGCTGAGGTCAACGTTTTTACGTTGTTTCATAGAGTGAACAGAAGTCGCCATACATCTACAGATGAAGCTTTGGCTATTGACATTATGCAGAGATTTATTTTGAAAAATTTGGAAGGGCAAGGGTCAGCAAATGCTATTTGCGCATAAACAGGGTCAAGATTTCTAGATACGACTAAGCGCTCTGTACAGAATAGACGTTACTCGAACAGTCACGTGACATTTGACTCACATGGTGCTAGTGCAAGGGATGTGCGCGAGAAAACAATCTATTGCTCTGCTTAAAATTGGGCAATATTGTGAAACACAGGAAGAAATAGCACTAAACTCTTATCATCTTATAAAATCTTATTTTATCTGAACAGGTTTTCAACAAAAGTTCTCATACTGAGAGACTGTATTGATTTACCAAATTGATGTGCAAGTGATAAATTTGGTCACTGTTTACATATTAGAATATCAGGTAAAAATGTTACCAGCTTTACTGAGTTTTTACTAGATGATGTGGTGACATTAAGATGAAACAAGAAAGAAAATAAGTCCAGAATGAAATGTTTACAAATTGAATAAATCATATTAAATTGACTCATTGTTGTTGCGAGAATAAATTACAGTGGCAAGACCCATCATGGACATCACTAGATTGCAAGATGAGCAAAAGTTCAAAATTTTGACTGAACCATGTTTTCAATCATTTATTTATGTATTAGTTTATTTTGAAAAATTAAGATACACATTTATTAATGCAAATGAATGAGCAAGTTGTATTTGACACTTGATTAATATATGCAAATACAGAGCCAATATCACTAGAAAGTTTGAGCAACATGCGTGTATGAAGAGCACCAAACATCAGTTCTATCTATTCCAGCATGGCTGCGACACTCAGGCTATTGTGATCCTTCCACCCAGTATCAGTTTTCCTGAACTCTAGAGGTGGGAATTTGCTCTCCAACATTTCATGCCCCTGTTTCATTATTTCTTGTTATTTATGGATGTTTTTTATTTATTATTTCTTCTTTAATTATTTTCTTTATTGCTTTTTCATCTTTATTCTTCTCCTTGTCCCTCCTCCCTCTCTCTTTAATTGGTTTTTCACCCTTCTCATTTTCTGACTAGTTGTTAATTGTGCTATTAATTTCCTTTCTCTTCCCCTAATTTACCTTTACCTCTCAGTCTGTCCTCATCATTTATGGACTGAAGCTGGCACAGTCACTCTTTGACTTCCTCTTCCGATGTCTCCATCATTATCTTTGTCTCCCCTTGTCCTCACAACAGATGGGATCAGTCTCATCCATGGGTCTAAGTCAGGGCTTCACAACATAAGTGCTCGCGGAGCAAGCTGTGAGCAGCAAGGCGTGAGCACGGAGCAGCGCGAGCACGCTACCCCCACTACCGGACCAGAGCGGAGAGTGGGGAGAGTCACGTGAGGCACACAACAGCTGCCGCCAGTCAATGTAAATCCGCGGCCACCTGCAGAGATATCACTCACGGATTATTACTGCGACAAATGAAACAAATAAAGGAGAATGTACACGTGCCACATAATTTTATTAGCTTAGTGTATGCCTCTACATTCGTATTAATTTGTGAACTGTTACACAATAAAAGGTGTCACTGAAGTGTGGGATTCTCGGTTATCTTGTACTTTCTGCCCTTTACAATTGCGTCTATGTTCGGAGTATATATTCTTGTGCATTGTAGGTGCAGCATGCAGTTTAAATTTCGATCAGTCGATGCGTTTCTCAGGCGCGTCTTGTTACATTTCATTGCAGAGAACAGTTGTTCACAAACATACGTGGAACCGAACATTGATATTATTGTAGCCGCCAGTTTGTGCAAACGAGGAAATCTATCCTGAGGGAAGTGTCTGTAGAATTCCAAAATGTTTTTCTTGTTCTGAAAGTTGTCTCTGTATTCTGTCACACTGCAGGTCAATAATTTCTAGTTGCAGCTCAGGACGAATCTCTTCAATATTCGCTGAATATGGAGAGGAGAACAGATAAAAATCACTGTCTAGTGCTGTCAGATCTTGAAAGTGTTGATCAAATTCTTCCTTAAGGGCAACTAAACTATGTGAATAACGTTCACAGTCTTTGTGAACATCTTGCATGGATGATAATTTAGGAAAATGGGCTAGATTTCCTGTTTCCAGCTGACTCACCCAAAGTGTCAATTTCATTTTAAAAGCTCGTATTCGATCTATGGAATGAGTAATTAGCAGATCTTTACCTTGTAGGGAAATGTTTAAAGCATTCAGATGGCTAGTTAAATCTGCTAAGAAAGTGAGATCACATTTCCATGAAGGCTCTTTCAATTCAGGAACACACGTTATTTATTTCCATGAACATATTTATCTCATCTAATAGGCAAAAAAATCGATTTAATAATTCGCTACGACTAAGCCAGCGGACCTCGCTGTAATAAGGCAGGCTTTCTACATCCTCAAGAAAGCTTTTAAATTGCCTGTGTTGTGGCCCATGCTTCCTTATATAATTGGTTGTACGAACAACACCACTCATCACATTTTTTAGAGTGATACTCTTTGCACATAAGTTTTCCTGGTGGATCACACAGTGAACGCCCCTTATTTCATTCGGCATGGTCAGTTTTTGCATTTTCTCCTTCATCAGTGCAACGAAACCTGATTTTTTTTTTTTTCCCCCTGTCATCACTGGTGCACCGTCTGTAGACACTGAAACTAAAAGATTCCACGACAATCCTATATTTTCAACACTTTCTTCAACACTACTTAAAATATCACCTCCGGTTGTAGTGTTCCTCATGGCTACTACATTGAGGAGCTCCTCCCTCACCTGAAGATCTCTATTAACGCCTCTAATAAATATGCCAAGCTGCGCTGTTCCAATGATATCAATACTTTCGTCCAGAGCTAGAGAATACGCCATAAAATCTTTACAGATATTTGCAAGCTGGCTCTGGATGTCGTCTGCCATGTCCTGTATGCGACGCATAATGGTCATGTTAGATAATGGCACAATCCGAAACTGTTCAACTTGAGGTGGACACAAATGTTCCGCTTTAACTACCATTCATTCTTTTATTAAATCGCCATCAGTGAAGGGGCGCAGGGATTTTGCTAAAAGCAAAGCAATTTTGTAACTCACTCAGTTGATTTTTCTTCATTGTCCAGATCTTCTTTGGGTAGCTTCCTTTTAAGTTTAATAACTTCCTGTGCACGATCTGGTCCATCACATTATCCACTTCCGTAGTCTTTCGCGTGGTACGACATATAATGTCGCTGCAATTTAAATTTCCTGAAAGAATTCAGCGTTTTGTGACATACTAAACATTTTGCAACACCTTCTTTTTCTGTAAACAGATACAATTCCTCCCAATGGGGGTTGAACTTCGAAAGCATGGTTGGGGTTACACAACAGCGACTTGACATGATTCTTAACCAGCGAAGCGAGTGTTAGAGCTGATCGTAGTACTTTAAACGTTACACAGTCGGCGCGAATTCAATAGATACGCTGCGGCCCTATTCAAACGTGCGCGCTCATTTCCCCTCCCTCCCCTCCCTCCCTACTCCTCCCCCCTGCATCTGCTCGCGAGCACGTGCCTGAGCAGACGCGAGTACTCGCGCCCAAAACCGGCCAGTTGTTAAGCCCTGGTCTAAGTGACCTATCTTCCTTTTTAGTGTTTGCCACCCTATCCCTCTTTCCTCCGTGGGGATGGAATTAATAGTTTTAAAAGTTTTATATGTATGTGTTGTCAGCAGTACTAAAACTTTGGCTCCTTTGTATCAACTTTATAGACTTCCTAAGTGAATTTTCCTTTTGATATATTTAGATATTTAATGCCATTGTGCTTAATGTAAATTTACAACATCCTACAAAGTCATCTTTCGCTTTATATGCTGATGAGATTTTTTTCACAACAGCTGATATTTGCTCATTTTATGGTTAGTAGCATGCTAAGAATAAAGTTGAAAATCTTGTTACTGATAATGAAAGCTGTGTCGATATACGTGTAGTTTCAATTTTTTTTACCGAGATTTATCTGAATTTAACTACATTTATTATTTGCTGAGAAATAACACATAATCTTTATTGGAGATTTACTACTGTAATTTCTCATGTTTTCTCACCGTGGTGTGGGTTTGGACCCAACAAAATTTTTGATTCCATTTGTTGCATGATGTATCAATAACTGGCCCATTGATCTTATTTAAGTGCTGTGATTTTGTATTATTATGTGAACTCTTTGACTAGTCCAGGCAGTGAAATGTCATTCATAAAAATGAAATTGACAATGAAGCTGGACACCTTAAGGCACACCATTTATGTTTACTATTACTAAACATGTATTAAAAAAACCACTACATAAATCATTTTTGTTATCACATGTGCTTTATAGTTTAATCTTAATTTATTTAACCAAACTGAATCTAATCTAATCTAATCTCACCAGAACTGGCAGTGATTATAAATAAACCTTCATTCAGCATGAATTATATCTTCTAATTTCTCTTAAAGAGCCTTCAAAATGTGTTGTAATTTTTGAGTGTTTAAAATTATATGTTAATTTGTATGTATTGCTTGCCATTTCTGACAGCATCCTCATTCTGAATATGTTTCTCAATGAAAGAAAGAAAAATTCACAAATGACAGAAATTTTGACTTTTATTCCCATTGTATGTCTTTATTCTGTCAGACTCCACAATATTCTTCACTGCTATGTAAATTGGTATAGTTCAATATTTTGGACTCTTATCTTGAAACCAATTTCAAACCTTTGGTCAGACCATTTTGTTACAGCAATCCATACATTTCCCATTACACTTTCAAAATGCTGTGAAAGTCGTCAACATAACACCATGATTGAGTCTCCGACTAATGTTTGTGATACATACGTGTTAAATGAATGTACCATCAGCTGGATTTCAAATATTATCAGTAAAAGGAAAATACTTTCTTGTGCTAATGCTTTGCCATTTGTGTTTGCATCAAAAAGTTTCTTTTCATTGTGGTACAGGTGGGATGGTACTGATAGCTGGAACTGGCTCCAATGCTCTTCTCTTGAATCCAGATGGGACTCAGAGCAGATGTGGTGGCTGGGGCAACATGCTGGGTGATGAAGGAAGCGGTGAGTCTTCAGCATCTTTACATATTTTTAGTCATATAGGGTTAATGCTAACAAAAATTCTTATCCTAATGTTGATTACTCAAAGTAAAATTAATATAAATATGCTACTTAATCTCTGTGTATTGTAAGTGAAATGTAATGTCTCTCTCTCTCTCTCTCTCTCTCTTTCTTTCTTTCTGTGTGTGTGTGTGTGTGTGTGTGTGTGTGTGTGTGTGTGTGTGTGTGTGTGTGTGTGTCTCTAATGTGCACCTTCCAAACAAGATTGAAGACTAAGAAAACAAAATTTCCTCTCTGTTTATTGTTATTAGGGCCTAAAAAATTGTCAGATATCACCCATTTAACAGAATTTTCAAGAGAATTTCAAATGGAAGATTATCTTGGATTTCAAAATCTGCATGTTTATGCATTCTCTGCAGTAGTGGATATTATGTATTATTAGTATCTGTCACTGAGTAGGAACATCTACTTTCCAGCTGCCAGAGCAGGGTTAATAGAGAACAAAATTTGTTTTATTTATATTTAATATATACTATTTTAATTTAACCTGTAACAATTCTAAAATTCTTTCATATGAGAAAGAAGAGATAAATGCACAATTAAAAAAATTTGCTTTAATCCTTGGGTTAGACTACACCCAGTGCACGGGGTATAGCAATAGACTAAAAGTCAAGATTCAGATATATTCTGCACTGTCTCACAGTGTATTATAATTAGTATACTTTGTTCTGGTTTGATTTACAACTATTAATGATGCATGCTTCACTTAAAACATACTTGTGTTACCTTTGTGATTGCAGTATATAAAATTAACAGGTTTTCAGTGTTTTTTTTAAATTACTTTCCATTTTTATATTGGTATTACAGACCCAGAAGTTCTTTGAAACTCTCACTAAAGGTAGTATGCTTGGGATAAATAGGAACATTTTTTCCATGTGAATTTTGTGTATTTATCTTCTTCACAATTAATTTCGAGTAGCTTTTCGTTGGTTGAGTGATACCAATGTATTCAGGCAAATATTGGGTCACCACTAAAAGGAAAACAACAGCTAATCAATACAACTAAGGAAGTAGTACTTTTTTCAAAGTAGTGACCTTTTTTGTAATTTTCTTGATTAAATTTAGTTAGTGATAAGACAAACAGGATTAAGCAGCGTAGTATTAGTATATTAATATGGCTTGCAGTTTAAGTTTCTAAGAGTTGCTTCATGTAGGTTCTTCTTCTTGGGCTCTTTTCACACTAAGTAATTAATCAATGAAATGAATGAATGAGTAAAAGCTATTCCTTTTTATTAATGTTTCTTACTACATTTAGAAGAAATATTCTAAAAGTATACTGAGTGAGGTAAAGCAGAGGCCAAATCATTGTACTCATTTATACTAGCTAAAAGTAGATTTAAGTTTTGTTATAATGCTCACTGAGGGCCAACAACATCTATTGAACACAAGTAACATCTGTCACAGTAATGTAAAATTGTCTGTTAGTCCACAAACAAAACAGTAATGGTTCTTGGGGGAAATAGTTGATCTGAGCTATCATAGAAATAAATATGGAAGACTTCCAGATTAGTTAATAAAGTCCAAGCACTACTTGGTCAACAAAAGCATGTTTCATAGTCAAAGCTCCATATAGGCTACCAGTTGTGGAAACTGTAAGTTCATAATTCATAGCACTACACATACTGTAAATAGCCAAGGTGTGCAGAATCCTCAGTTAGAGGCAAGTCACATGGCTGCAATTGAGAAAGATTGCCACAGGGTGGCCATATACTTGCTCACTAAGGGAGCTCGTGTGACCAGCCTGCAATATTTGCTGTGTTCTCGCAACAGGTGTCCTCACCAGAAATGCATTGATATGTCTGTATCATTAATTTGCACATGTGGTGGGGTTAGTAAAGGCTTCTTTTCTGGTTTCCTTAAATGTATGTGGTGATGTACCAGTGCCTTAGTGCTGGCAATTGTCCCCCCCCCCTCCCCCCTGTGAAAGGTGGAGCAAGTGGAGGATTTGTGTGTAGAACGGGTGGAATGATGATGCGCCACTCTATTTTTTTTCCCTGGACAGTATGAGACACCATCTTGCATGTTTAGATAGTGTAGAAGACAGAAATAGAAGTGCTGTACCAGGTTTGCTCCTTCTGTTAACTGCTCTACCTGTCCTTGTGAACCAAATACAACAGCCTGTGAAGTAGTGTGTCTCACCTCATGGATTGGCCTACTTCACTAGCCATGATATGCAATTCATCTGGCCCTATTCTCGTGTTGTCATCGAGCAGAAAACTTTGTGCTTCTTGTGTGTCAAATTGTTTATCTGATCTCCCAAGCTAGGCAAGACAGTGCATTTGCATTAGCTTGTTGGGAGGTGTGCCTCATATTTTTAATGGCTAAGGAACAGGGGCCGTTGCTGTTGTGTTTGTGCCATTTCCTCTGGGAGCTTTGAGTATGGGCCAGACAGGGTAATCAGTGGACTGTGATTGGTGATTAGCTGTAACTGTTTCATGCAATAAATTAAATCTAGTGCGTCATTTTTAGTTTGCAAGTAGTTTTAATTGTGCAGTGTGGTATTCTTTGTAATGCTATTAAAGAAATGTGAACTGATTTGTTTCAGCACAGAGGAGTTGAGATTCGGATCATTGTTTATAATCTCAACACAGTGTTTCCAAGCACTGAATGGTTTGCTTTGCAACCTAAGATATATATTCCTGTTGAATGGAAAAAGAACAATGAACATACGTAAAGTCCACAATTGTTAGGAGCTGTAGGTGAAGCTACTACTAAGAATGTTAGTGATCTACATATGTTTTTGGACATAGCTTGCACCATAATTTGAAAGCTTAGTTTGTTTGCTGCATAACATCACTCGCCACTATGATGATAAAGACACTGCCACATCCATGTCCACTTGGAACCTTACTTTGTCATTATTGATGTCCAACATTATTAATAACTGCTGGGAGTTTACACACCTGTTGGTGAGCACTGGCCAGACGCTGAGGAGTGGAAAATTGTGGGAAGTGAAATAAAAGGGTCACTGGTTACAGGTTGTACCTATATCCTCAGTTCACAATTGACCTGTCATGCTGTTTCTTCCCATGATCACGTTTACCATACTGGACTCGCATTCGGGAGGATGACGGTTCAATCCAGCGTCCGGACATCCTGATTTAGGTTTTCTGTGATTTCCCTAAATCGCTCCAGGCAAATGCTGGGATGGTTCCTTTGAAAGGGCACGGCCGACATCCTTCCCCAACCTTCCTTAATCTGATGAGATCGATGACCTCGCTGTCTGGTCTCCACCCCCAAACAACCCAACCCAACCTTTACCATATTTGAACTTGATGTTTGCGTGATGCTGTGGAACTGCTGTGGACTGTCGCTACTTCTGACTATGTTACTTCATCTCCATTTGCAGAGGATCAAGGGCTGTAGGAGAGCTCAGATCTATGCCAGCTATTTACAAAATGATGTAAACAGTGTACTGTTAACTTCTGTACTTTATGTTCATTTTTTCTCTATATACAACTTCAGGGACAATTTTGGTTGGGCAGACAGACAATTTCAGTGAACATCTTGCTTTGACATTAGCCAACAGTTGAGAGTGCTAATAACTATTCATCATTTGTTTTCTCTGTAGACATTCGTGTGCTCCTCTTTTTGCTCCTTGTCTTCCAAGGCACTGCTGTAGCAGTGGAGCATTTTATTTGCCATAATGCCTTGCTGATATCTGGTGTTGACATTATTTACAGTAAAACAAGGGAATGCACAGTGGAACATTCTCAACTTAATAATTACCTAAATGTGTTTTCTGCTCTCATTAATATCTTTTGTTGGCCTAAGAGGAAAATAGTGGAGCATGTTACTCCAAAGAAACTCATGTTATACTACGTATGTTCTAACATTGCCACTGAAGAATCCATCCAAACAGCGACCAGATGTCCACTCTTATTGCAAGCATTGCACATTGCCTGCAGTATTTGTGGTTACACTCATCGTAACAGTTCAGACATGACTTGCGTGACACATCACTGATTTGTTTGCAATCAAATGGATCTGTTGACTGTCTTATGGATGAATAGCACTTAACTGAAGCCGCATCCATTGAATGGCATAAACAGTGTGCTATGTGATCTCTATTTTGAGCACATACCAACACACCACTGTCATGGAAAGCCCACATTCAGGATCTTGTTCAAAGACTTAAAGCTGCCGTTTTTACTGTTCAAACGGTATCTGAAGTAAGTGATAATTTGTCATGAAAAGTGGTCTACTTTGCGTCTTTTGATTCACTTATGACACATGGTATTATATTTTGGGGTAACACTTCCCATTCTCAAAAGATCTCTTTGGCTCAGAAACAAGTGGATTCAGGCAATACGTGGTGTTCAGTTCGCAAACCTTTTGTCAACCCCGTTCATTAGTCTGGGTAACCTGAGATTGGCCTCTCAATATATATATTGGTTTCTTGTTAACAATATCAGTGTATTCCCAAGAATTAGCAGCTTTCATTCAGTTACTAACGAACAGAAAACCAATCTGGATTTGGATCACTTTTATTTGACTCTTGTGCAGAAAGGTATGCAGTGTACTGCTGCATCCATTTTCAATAAGCTACCACAAGAATTTAAAAATCTTAGCAGTAATCCGCACACTTTCAGATCAAAATATAGAATTTCCTCTTGAGTCTCTCCTTCTATTCTGTCAAGGAGTTCCTTGAAAAAATAAGGTGATTCCTGTGTTATATTGTTGATTGCCTGTGTTTATATAAACTTATGGCTTGTCTTTTTATTGGGTTCACAAACATTTTATTTTATCTGTTATTACTTTTATGTTGTAATTTTATGTACTGACACGTTCCATGACCTTGGAGATTTGTTCCTCAATTTGCATACTGTCTACAGGAAAGTTGAAGAGGCCTTTGGAGAAAAGAGAAGCAGATGTATGAATATCAAGAAAGCAGATGAAAACCAGTATTGTGCAGTGAAGGGAAAGCAGAAAAGTGAAAGGAATATATACAGGAGCTATACAAGGGAAATGAACTTGAAGGCAGTTTTATAGAAAGGGAAGAGGGAGTAGGTGAATGTGAGATGGGAGATAAAATAGTGCGAAAGGAATTTGAGAGAGCCCTAATAGACCTAAGCCAAAACAAGTCTCCTGGAGTAGACAACATTCCCTGAGAACTGATGCCCTTGGAAGAGCCACCCATGACTAAACTATTCCACCTGGTTTGCAGTATATGAGACAGCGGAAATACCCTCACTTCAAGAAAATGTAATAATTCCAATTTCAAAGAAAGCAAATACTGTCAGGTGTGAATATTACCGAACTATCAGCTTAATAAGTCATTGCAAAATAGTGATGCAGATTATGTACATAAGAATGGTGAAGCATTCAGAAAGTTTTAGAAACCTACCTTGGAGAAGACGTGTTTGGGTTCCAGAGAAATCTTGGGATACGTGAGGCAATACTGACCCTGTGACTTACCTTAGAAGAGAGGTCGAGGAAAGGCAAACCTACATTTATAGCATTTGTAGTTTTGGAGAAAGCTTTGGAAAGTTCTGACTTGAATACACTCTTTAAATTTCTGAAGGTAACAGAGGTAAAACACAGGGAGCAAAAGTTTATTCACAACTTGCACAGAAATCAGACGGCAGTCATAGGAGTCAAAGAACGTGAAAGGGAAGCATGGTTTAGAAGGGCGTGAGACAGGGTCGTAGCCTATTCCAGTGTTATTCAATCTATCCATTGAGCAGGATGTGAAGGAAAGCAAGCAGAAATTTGGGAAAGGGACTACAGTTCAGGGAGAAGAAATAAATACTTTGACAGACTTACAATGTCATTGGCAAACTGCAAACTCGGCAAAGGAGATGGAAAAGTAGTTGAAGGAAATTGACAGTGTCTTGAAAGGAGAATAGAAGAAGAACATTTAAAAAAGCCAAAAAAGGGTAATGGAATGTGGTTGAATTAAATCAGGTGATGCTGAGGGAATTAGATTAGGAAATGAAATACTTAAAGTGGTAAGGAGTTGTGTTATTCAAGCAGTAGAATAACTTACGATGGCTGAAGTAGACCAGATATAAAATGTTGAATGGCAATGGCAAGAAAAGTGTTTTTGAAGAAGAGAAATTTGTTAATACCAAATACAAAGTTAAGTGTTAGGATAACTTTTCTGAAGGCATTTGTGTGGAGTGTAGCCATATATGAAAGTGTAATGTTGACATAAAGCAGTTCAGACAAAAAGAGAATAGAAGATTTTGAAATGTGGTGCTACTGAAGAATGCTTAAGATTAGATGAGAAGATTGAATATGGAATTGGGAAGAACAGAAATTCGTGACACAACTTTAGTCAAAAAAGGGACCAGTTAATAGGGTACATGCAGAGATATCAGGGAATTGTCAGTTTTGTATGGAGGGACACAAAGAGACGAGTACAGTAAGCAGCTTCAAATGGATGTGGGTTGCAGTAGTTATTTGGAAATGAAGAGGTTTGCACAGAATAGAGAAGCATGGAGAGCTGTATCATACCAGTCTTTGGACTGGAGACCACAACAATAACAAACATTGAGGGGTTTTTGATTCTAGCTATGTCTCTTCTAACTACTTCACAGTATGTCATTGCTTTATTGTTCTGCAACAGTATGTTTACATTGGAGGATGAACTATCATTTTTTTAATTTGATTTTCTGTTTTAGTTTTGGCAGCCAATATTACTGGAATGTGTAGTGAATATTATTTGTTCATTAATTTCCCTTTCCTTGCCATAAAACGGAAGTGTTATTGTGGAGAGATTTCAGTCAGAACTTCTCAGAGTACATCAAGAATGACAAGGCAGTCTTATTCTGTTTATGCATATCTTGTTTGCTTGTTGCTTTGTTGATTTAATGTCAGTGAAATTTTCTGCCTCTGGAAGTGATCAATTACTGAAAATATTCCACAGTGTAGGTAGAGGACACCAACTTACTGAGTGGACAGAAGGCATCTCTGGTTCCAAAAGTTTGAAATTTCACATTTCAAACAATGGAAAATCCAGGATGGAATGTAACACTATTATGAAAAGGAAAATTGCTGCTCACCATACAGTGGAGATGCTGAGTCGCAGATAGGCATAACAAAAAGACTGTCACAAATAAGCTTTCAGCCAGCAAGGCCTTTATAAAAAAAAAAAAACCACACACACACAAACAAAGATGCTGTAACTTACCGAACGAGAAAGCGCTGGTATGTTGATAGAGACAATAAAAAACAATAAAAAAAACACACACACACACACACACACACACACACACACACACACACACACACAAATTTCAAGAAAGAGTGAAGGAGAGGGAAACATGAAAGGATGTGGGTTTTAAGGGAGAGGGTAAGGAGTCATTCCAATCCTGAGAACGGAAAGACTTACCTTAGGGGGAAAAAAGGACAGGTATACACTCGTGCGCGCACACACATATATATCCATCCGCACATACACAGACACAGGCAGACATATGTAAATGCAAAGAGGTTGGGCAGAGATGTCAGTCGAGGCGGAAGTACAGAGGGAAAGATGTTGTTAAATGACAGGTGAGGTATGAGTGGCAGCAAACGCAACTCCTTCATACGATTGCAGTCTCTGGGAACTGAAACCACACATTTGTTTGTTGCCATCAGTTGCCATGTGGTAATTGTTGTCTGTGACAAACAGTAGTAGGAAAATAGACATGGAATGAATACCTATTATGTAGGAGGCAGAGGCTAGATTTTAACAGCCAAACACATAGATTACAGAAGTTATCATTATGTCTGCACATCACAGAGCATGGGACGCTGTTTCCATTTCTGTCTTTAAATCTACCATTCCTTACATTTTCTTCTTGGTTTATCACATGAATATTTTTCCTGTATTTTATTGTGAGAACTTTATTTTATTACCCACTATAGTTGTAAGGGCACTTGCATGCATTACTGTTTGTTATTCTTACTTATTTTACATGCTTTAGTAAGGTTTCTGGTAAGTTAACACCCCTAAAACCACTACAAAACTAACATTTGTAATCTGTAAGCTAGACTTACTTAAGCTGTTACAGTGAACTGGAGTCACTAATGAATTTGGCAAAACTGTATCAAAACATCATGCTCTAATGTCCAATAAAGTTTTGCTATAGAATTTTGTCATTGGTGTTTTGCAGCATTCTGGGTGTCCCACAAAGCTGTGAAAATCTACTTTGATGATGAAGATAATCTTGCTAAGGCACCATATGATACCTCAATAGTTTGGCAGACTATAAAGGACCATTTCCAAGTCAGTAACAGGTAAGGAGCATCCTGATACTGTATAAGAATAGCTTTCAACTTCCTTTGATACTTTTTCTCTTCTCTTATGATAGAAAAATATATATAATAGAAAGAGGCTGAGTATTGTCTCTTTACTGGGCATAGGCTGCTTCAGCTGTGTATTCTGCAATTATTTGCCAAGTGATGTTGCATATTTACACTGAGGTAACAAAAGGAACAGTGACAAAAAAAAAGAGCATTGTTGTTGTGAAATTGCGCTACATTTTTTGATGATATCCAGATTTTAATTGACAGTAATAATGATTACAAAGAAATTGACTATCTGTATTAAAAACATAATCAAGCAGATTTTCTGTTCATTGTTCCTACTTCTGATTTCAGTCATTATAAGTTATTATGATATTTATGCTGAAACACGTTTCCACTGCTGGAAACAGACCAGAATTAACCTGAATTTGGAAAAAAATGATGTACACTGTCAAAGCACTTGAAGGTGGGCCCTCAGCACTTGAAATGCATCATGTAGGAAGTCAGCATTGTGACTGAAGGTCATTGTTCTTTACTTCACAAATACTGAATCAAATTGTTTGTTTTTTGAAACTAACAATGTCCGTACTAGCCTCAAAAGTTTATTCAAACTTTGACTGTTGTTGTTTGGTCTTCAGTGCAAAGATTGGCTTGATGCAGCTCTCTAAGGTAGTCTACGCCTCTTCATTTGTGAATGACTGCTATCCACATCTGTTTGAACTTGCTTGCTGTATTCAACCCTTGATTTTCCTCTATAATTTTTACCACCCACGCTTCCCTCTATTACCAAACTGATGATTCATTGACGCCTTAAGATGTGTCTTCTCAGCTGATCCCTTCTTTTACTCAAGTTGTGTCATAGATTTCTTTTTTCCCATATTTGATTTAGTACCACTTCATTAGTTACTTGATCTACCCATTTCGTCTAAAGAATTTTTTATAGTAGTGCATTTCAAAAGCTTCTATTTGATAATTGTCTGAATTGCTTATTGTTAATGTTTCATTTCTGTACAAGGCTACACTCAAGAAAAATGCCCTTGGAAAAGGCTCCCTCGATTTGATGTTAACAAATTCCCCTTTTTCAGAAACATTTTTCTTATAACAGTCAGTCTGGTTTTCATATGCTCTTTACTTCAACCATTTTGCTAACCAAGTAGCAAAACTGGTCTGGTCTACTGCTCTTAGTTTCTATTTCCTGGTCTAATTCCCTCAGCATTGCCTGATTTAGTTTGGCTACATTCTGTTGCCCTTGTGTTACATTTGTTAATGTTCATCTTGTAACATTTTTAAGACCCTATCCATTCAGTTCAATTGCTCTTCCAAGTTCTTTGCTCTCTCTGTGAGAATTATGTCATACGCAAACCTCAGAGTGTTTATTTCTTCTGCCTGAACTTCAATCCCCTTCAAAAATTTCTTCTTTGTTTCCTTTAATACTGAAGAACACGAGGAATAGGTTACAACCCTGTCTCACTCCCTTCTCAACCATGGCTTCCCTTTATATCCTTTGACTCTTACAGCAGCAGTCTCTTTTTCCATACAAGTTGTAAATACTTGTAGCTTCCCTACATTTTATCCCTGCTACCTTCAGAATTCCGAAGAGTGTATTCCAGTCAGCATTGTCAAAAGTTTTCTCTAAATTTACAAAGCTGTAAACATAAGTTTGCCTTTCATTAAACAACTGGCAATAAAGTTTGACTTTAGAGGTTACACGTGTTCCATCCTTTCTATACCATTGTATACCCCCCCCCCTCTCTGTCTCTCTCCCGGTCTCTCTCTCTCTCTCTCTCTCTCTCTCTCTCTCTCTCTCTCTCTCTCTTTTTCAGTGTTTCAGCATGTACAATTTTTTTTGACTTGAGAGTGCAACTTTCTTTGATTTCAGTAGTTGCATAGTTATGGATTATTCCTAAAAAGAGACAGGTCTTCTCACACATAAAGCTTCTCTTAAGTGTTAACTAGATATTTTTCATGCACCAGCCTGGCTGAATATTACAACCACCAGTACCTAGCCTTTCAGAAACTGGAGGCCCCAACATGACCAGCCAGCATAAGCACCACAGAAAAGGCAAAAACATCCATACCCGGCTATGACAATACCTTGTGTCCAGACTTGCCATGTGACTGCTGCCTTTCTGGCTGCAAAACCCCACACTATGGTTTGCGAAAGTCGAGGCAAGCTTTCATTTTGCTGGAATATCAACAGATTCCATGGAGAGTGCCTTAGTGGTCAGCGAACTGGACCACTATTTCATGCAGAGGTCGTGGACATGATAACGGGACCACATGCAACTACCTCCTATGAAAAACTCGAGGCAGAACTGATTCACAGAATCTCTCAGCACAGGAAGAGTGCATATGCCATGTTTTGACACAGGAAGACATAAACGATCGGAAACCATTTCAGCACCCCTGGCATGTAACAGACAACCTGCTGTGTACCTTGCGGAGTAGCCGCCTAGCACTGCAAGTCAAGGCTATTATAGTGTCGCAGACAGAGATGCCTTTAGGCGCAGTTGCAGACCTGACTGACAAAATACAAATGCCATGACACCGACTGATATCAGTACAATAACAGTGCCATTTAACAATGTATTAGCATCAGTGGTTACACATGCGAACTATGAGTCTCTTGCAGCCAAGTTTGATATGTTAACAAAAAAAATCAGTGAACTGTTGTCTTGTCAGGACTCTAGCAGTGGCAGGTGTTTCTGCCGCAAGAGGTCATGTTGCTCTTCTTCAACAAACTCTTTGGCACCTGGTGTAGAACAGCAGTCCACTTCTTGGTATCACAGAAAATTTGGGGATCAGGCGGGGAAGTGCACCTCACCTTGCACTTAGACATTTGGCATAGGTGCATCCAATTGCTAAGCTTAGTCACAGTGCCTGTTCATCGGTGACTGAAAGTTAGGTCAGAAATTCTTAGTGGATACCAGATCAGATTTTTGCATATTTCCATGTACCTTGTTGCATGCCTGTTGACCACTGAGTTTGTTCTGCTTATGTGCGGCAAACAGTTCTTAAATATCAATATAAGATATGCAGCATTTTGAATTAGATGTGGGACTGCATTGTGCCTTCACATGGGGCTTAAAAATTGCTTAAACCACAGAACTGATAAATGGAGCTGACTTCTTGGAATACTACCACCAGCTGTCAGACATGGCAAGTGCAAGACTTGTCGACAGCATCACTGGCGTGACAGCTATGGGTTTCCGGAGCAGCTCACTGAACTTGTCCAAGTGGCAAGTAGTGAGCACACAAATCTACTGTGATAGCTTCCAGCCTTGATGTGACCTCTTGGAGATTGTAAAGAGGTATGTTGTATCACTGTTCACCATATTAAGACTACCCATGGCTCATATATCTCGTGTAGACCTAGATGATTAGCTTCCAACTGCCTGGCCATTTTGAAGGTAGAATTTGAGTCCATGCTCAAGGAAGGCATCATTCATCCATCATGTAGCCCATGGTCATCTTATCTCCATGTTGTGCCTAAGAAGTGCTGCGCATGGTGCCCATTAGCAACTGTCAAGCACTTAACGCTTAGATAGTGCCAGACCACTATCCGGTACCTGTGTTGTGCGACTGCAGTTACACTTTATGTGGCAGAACTGTGTTCAGAATGTTTAATTAGACGGACCCCTTAATGCAAATTCTGGTGGACAAAGAGAACATGCCTAAAACAGCCACCATCACTCCATTTGGTTTATTTGAGAATATTTTTATGACATTTGTCCTATGTAATTCTACAGCCACGACTTAGTACTGCAGGGTCTGTTGTTCTGTTTTTCCTATGTGGACAACAGCCTTGCCTTTTAAGCCACTGGGGAACAGTGCCAACAAAACCTAATCAAAGTCTTTAAATGCTTAGAACAGCATGGAGTGGTTTTGAATAATGCTAAATGTATGTTTGGTGACTTCCAAATTAATTTTCTAGGCCTCTTCAGGCTCAAACCATTTCCAGAAAAAGTAGAAGTCATTCTGAAAATTGCACTGTTAAGGAATAATGCCACATCTTGGACATGGTGAATTTTTACCGTCGCCATTTGCTGCTTTCAGCCATATTACAGGAACTGCTAGCTGGTAATTGCAGCAGTTGCTGGTACAAAAACTAAAGGAAGTTCTCTGATTCAGTGGACAGACATGATGAGCTCTGCCTTCAATGCAGCAAAACAGAGCATAGTGAATGCCACACTCCTGGCACACCCTCAAATGGATGCATCCCTTGTGTTAGTGGTAAATGTGAGCCAGACTGCTTTCGGTGCAGTCTTGCAACAATTACACAATGACACATGGCAGCCTCTTGCTCTCTAGTTGCATAAGCTGTCACCATCACAGCAAAAATGGAGCATGTATGATGAAAAACCTCTCACTATCTATGAGGCATTCAAGTACTTTCATCCACAGTTAGAAGCCAGAAAGTTCACCAACTTCACAGAACACAAGCCACCCCACAATGCCTTTTGATAAAACACCAACAAGTCTCACCACAACAGTGAAACCATTTGGAATTTATTGCCCAGTTCAGTACCAATATCAAGCATATTTTGGGCACTGACAATGTGGTAGCTGATTGTCTTCCAATGTGTCAAGCGCTATTGATTTCGCAGAACTCTCCAAGGCCCAACATACAAACCATGAGCCCCAGAATCTCCTCAATGATGGATCATCAACATTAGAGTTGCAACTAGTTGGTGTTCCTGGTGTGGGTGTTAAGTTAAACTGCGAAATCTCAAATGGAAAGCTTCATCCCTTTTTACCATTTATTTCCCGCAAAAGCGCCTTCAACAGGTTGCATAATTTGTGCTACACTGGCATCAGACCATCATTTCGCCTGGTCTTGAAATAGTGTGTTTGGCCTGGAATGCAAAAAGACCGTTGCAAATGGACTTGTGGTTGTGTCCAGTGTCAGTACAGCAAGGTATCCTGCCACATAGAGGTACCAGTGGGAGACTTCCCTGCCTCAACTTCATGATTTGCCCACATACTTATCAACATTGTTGGCTCACTACCTTGATTGATCACTTCACTCACTGGCCGGAAGCAGTTTCAGTTGACAACATTTCAACAGAAATTCTAGCTTCTGCCATTGTGTCAAGTTGGATATCTCATTTTGCTTGCCCACTACACATCACAACAGACAGCAGCTGCCAATTTTAATCTGATATATTCATCCAACTTATCAAATTCTGTGGCACTCTGTTTCACCATCCACAATTTTCAATTCCTTTGATTTCAGTAGTTACATAGTTACAGATTATTCCTAAAAAAGAGACTGTTCTACTCGCATGTAAAGCTTTTCTCTTTGGTGCTTCACCTAACTAGATATTTTTCTTTTGTGTTGTGTTGAATAAAGATATTTGTAAACAGCGTGTGCCAGGTAGATTTTGTGTACCAGCTTAATTGACTATTAAGACATACAAAAGTAAGTTGTTGGGACGGTCTGTACCTAGCCTTTCCAAAAATTTTCTCACTTAATTTCTGTGATACATTTTGCTTTCTTATCTTCACCTTACTTCTCGCTGTGTCCTCCTATTACTCTGGATTGAAACTGGCACAATGCTAACCAGTGAACTATCTCTGACTTCTCACAGTCTCTGAAACCTCCCCCTCCACTGTTTCTGCTTGTCCGTGCAACTGGTGGATTCTTCATAAACTAGTCTGTGATCTGCTGCTCCTTTGTAGCCTTCCCCAATTTATTCACCAATCCTCCCTGAGAAATGTACTACTTTTACCTTTGTCTGTTGGCAGCACTTAGAATTTGACCTCCGTCAGGTAAGAATCAACCACCTATTCTGTCTCCGTGTAATTTTATAGCTTTCTCAAATTAACTTTGCTTTGTATGTGCATATTCTATGTATCTCTCTGTGTAACTACTTGGCTGTATTTTACTACAAAGTCATGGCTAGTTCCTGTTTATATCCTTGGATGAGTCTGCCTCAAATGGAATTGGGAAATAAAACTCTATCAGAAATTGTGGAGTGGATAGTTGGGACAGCACTTGTGTAAGATTAGAGTTGAAATTGTATGTTTTTTGTTGTGGTCTTCAGTACAGAGACTGGTTTGATGCAGCTCTCCATGCTAATCTATCCTGTGCAAGCTTCTTCATCTCCCAGTACCTACTGCAACGTACATCCTTCTGAATCTGTTTAGTGTATTCATCTCTTGGTCTCCCTCTACGATTTTTACCTTCCACGCTGCCCTCCAATACTAAATTGGTGATCCCTTGATGCCTCAGAACATGTTCTACCAACCGGTCCCTTCTTCTAGTCAAGTTGTGCCACAAAATTCTCTTCTCCCCAATTCTGTTCAGTACCTCCTCATTAGTTATGTGATCTAACCATCTTATCTTCTGCATTCTTCTGTAGCACCACATTTCGAAAACTTTTATTCTTATTTTGTCTAAACTATTTATCGTCCATGTTTCACTTCCATACATGGCTACACTCCATACAAATACCCTCAGAAACGACTTCCTGACATTTAAATCTATACTCGATGTTAACAAATTTCTCTTCTTCAGAAATGCTTTCCTTGCCATTGCCAGTCTACATTTTATATCCTCTCTACTTCGACCATCGTCAGTTATTTTGCTCCCCAAATATCAAAACTCATTTACTACTTTAAGCATCTCATTTCCTAATCTAATTCCCTCAGCATCACTCAATTTAATTCGACTACATTCCATTATCCTCATTTGGCTTTTGTTGATGTTCATCTTATATCCTCGTTTGAAGACAGTGTCCATTCCGTTCAGCTGCTCTTCCAGATCCTTTGCTGTCTCTGACGGAATTATAATGTCATCGGCAATCCCCAAAGTTTTTATTTCTTCTCCATGGATTTTGATTCTACTCCAAATTTTTCTTTTGTTTCCTTTACTGCTTGCTCAATATACAGATTGAATAAGATCAGGGATAGGCTACAACCCTGTCTCACTCCCTTCCCAACCACTGCTTCCCTTTCATGCCCCTCGATTCTTATTACTGCCATCTGGTTTCTGTGCAAATTGTAAATAGCCTTTCGCTCCCTGTATTTTACCCCTGCCACCTTTAGAATTTGAAAGAGAGTATTCCAGTCAACATTGTCAAAAGCTTTCTCTAAGTCTACAAATGCTAGAAACGTAGGTTTGTCTTTCCTTAATCTATTTTCTAAGATACGTCGTAGGGACAGTATTGCCTCATGTGATCCAACATTTCTACAGAATCCAAACTGATCTTCCCCGAGGTTGGCTTCTACCAGTTTTTCCATTCGTCTGTAAAGAATTCGTGTTAGTATTTTGCATCCGTAGCTTATTAAACTGATCGATCGGTAATTTTCACATGTGTCAACACCTGCTTTCTTTGGGATTGGAATTATTATATTCTTCTTGAAGTCTGAGGGTATTTCACCTGTCTGATACATCTTGCTCACTAGATTGTAGAGTTTTGTTAGGCTTGGCTCTCCCAAGGCTGTCAGTAGTTCTAATGGAATGTTGTCTACTCCTGGGGCCTTGTTTCGACTTAGGTCTTTCAGTGCTCTGTCAAACTCTTCACGCAGTATCATATCTCCTTTTTCATCTTCATCTACATTCTCTTCCATTTCCATAATATTGTCCTCAAGTACATCGCCCTTGTATAGACTCTCTATACAGGGTGTTACAAAAAGGTACGGCCAACTATCAGGAAACATTCCTCACACACAAATAAAGAAAATACATTATGTGGACATGTGTCCGGAAATGCTTAATTTCCATGTTAGAGCTCCTTTTAGGTTCGTCAGTATGTATTGTACTTCCTCGATTCACTGCCAGTTGGCCCAGTTGAAGGAAGGTAATGTTGACTTCGGTGCTTGTGTTGACATGCGACTCATTGCTCTACAGTACTAGCATCGAGCACATCAGTACGTAGCATCAACAGGTTAGTGTTCATCACGAACGTGGTTTTGCAGTCAGTGCAATGTTCACAAATGCGGAGTTGGCAGATGCCCATTTGATGTATGGATTAGCACGGGGCAATAGCCGTGGCGCGGTACGTTTGTATCGAGACAGATTTCCAGAACGAAGGTGTCCCGACAGGAAGACGTTCGAAGCAATTGATCGGTGTCTTAGGGAGCACAGAACATTCCAGCCTATGACTCGTGACTCGGGAAGACCTAGAACGACGAGGACACCTGCAGTGGACGAGGCAATTCTTTGTACAGTTGACAATAACCCTAATGTTAGCGTCAGAGAAGTTGCTGCTGTACAAGGTAATGTTGACCACGTCACTGTATGGAGAGTGCTACGGGAGAACCAGTTGTTTCCGTACCATGTACAGCATGTGCAGGCACTATCAGCAGCTGATTGGCCTCCACGGGTACACTCATTTCAGTGCAAATGTTGTCTTTACGGATGAGGCTTCATTCCAACGTGATCAAATTGTAAATTTTCACAATCAACATGTGTGGGCTGACGAGAATCCGCACGCAATTGTGCAATCACGTCATCAACACAGATTTTCTGTGAACGTTTGGGCAGGCATTGTTGGTGATGTCTTGATTGGGCCCCATGTTCTTCCACCTACGCTCAATGGAGCACGTTATCATGTTTTCATACGGGATACTCTACCTGTGCTGCTAGAACATGTGCCTTTACAAGTACGACACAACATGTGGTTCATGCACGATGGACCTCCTTCACATTTCAGTCGAAGTGTTCGTACGCTTCTCAACAACAGATTCGGTGACCGATGGATTGGTAGAGGCAGACCAGTTCCATGGCCTCCACACTCTCCTGACCTCAACCCTCTTGACTTTTATTTATGGGGGCATTTGAAAGCTCTTGTCTACGTAACCCCAGTACCAAATGTAGAGACTCTTCATGCTCGTATTGTGGATGGCTGTGATACAATACGCCATTCTCCAGGGCTGCACCAGCTCATCAGGGATTCCATGCGACGGAGGGTGGATGCATGTATCCTCGCTAACGGGGGACATTTTGAACATTTCTTGTAACAAAGTGTTTGAAGTCATGCTGGTACGTTCTGTTGCTGCGTGTTTCCATTCCATGATTAATGTGATTTGAAGAGAAGTAATGAAATGAGCTCTAACATGGAAAGTAAGCGGTTTCCTGAAAGTTTCGCCGTACCTTTTTGTAACACCCTGTATCCTCCTTCCACCTTTCTGCTTTCCCTTTTGTGTTTAGAACTTGGTTTCCATCTGAGCTCTTGATATTCATGCAAATGGTTCTTTTTTCTCCAAAGGTCTCTTTAATTTTCCTGTAGACAGTATCTATCTTACCCCTAGTGATATGCTCCTCTATGTCTTTACATTTGTCCTCTAGCCATTTCTATTAGCCCCTGTCTTTTCGCCTACTTGATCCTCTGCTATTTCATTTCTCGAAGCAACCCATTCTTCTTCTACTGTATTTCTTTCCCCCATTCTTGTCAATCATTCCCTAATGCTCTCCCCGAAGCTCTCTACAACCTCTGGTTCTTTCAGTTTATCCAGGTCCCATCTCCTCAAATTCCCACCTTTTTGCAGTTTCTTCAGTTTTAATCCACACATCATAACCAGTAGATTGTGGTCAGAGTCCACATCTGCCCCTGGAAATGTCTCACAAATTAAAAACTGGTTCCTGAATCTCTATCTTACCATTATATAATCTATCTGAGACCTTCCAGTATCTCCAGGCTTCTTCTATGTATACAATCTTCTTTTATGATTCTTGAACCAAGTGTTAGCTTTGATTAAGTTATGCTTTGTGCAAAATTCTACCAGGCAGCTTCCTCTTTAATTCCTTACCTCCATTCCATATTCACCTACTATGTTTCCTTCTCTTCCTTTTCCTACTATCGAGTACCAGTGACCCATGACTATTAAATTTTTACCTCCCTTCACCATCTGAATAATTTCTTTTATCTCATCATACATTTCATCAATCTCTTCGTCATCTGCGGAGCTAGTTGGCATATAAACTTGAACTACTATGGTAGGCCACAATAATATGTTCACTATGCTGTTTGTTATTTATAACCCCGTATTCACCTGATCAGAAGTCTTGCTCTTCCTGCCGCCGAACTTCACTAATTCCCACTATATCTAACTTTATCCTATCCATGTCCCTTTTTAAATTTTCTAACCTACCTGCCCAATTAAGGGATCTGACATTCCATGCTCCGATCCATAGAATGCCCATTTTCTTTCTCCTGATAACAACGTCCTCTTGAGTAGTCCCCCCCCCCTCCCCCCCTGGAGATCCGGATGGGGGACTGTTTTACCTCCGAAATATTTTACCCAATAGGACGCCTTCATCATTTAACCATACAGTAAAACTGCATGTCCTTGGGAAAAATTATGGCTGTAGTTTCCCCTTACTTTCAGCCGTTCGCAGTACCAGCACAGCAAGGCCAGATCAGTCAATTATCCAGACTGTTTCCCCTGCAACTACTGAAAAGGCAGCTGCCCCTTTTCAGGAACCACATGTTTGTCTGGCCTCTCAACAGATACCCCTCCGTTGTGGTTGCATCCATGGTACGGCTATCTGTATCGCTGAGGCGCGCAAGCCTCCCCACCACGCTGAGGCGCGCAAGCCTCCACACCAATGGCAAGGTCCATGGTTCATGGGGAAATTGTATAAATATCTGAAAATTTATGTAGATTGTCTTTATGTTGAATTTTAGGTCATTATGGTAATGTAAATGTAACTAACACCACTGTGTATACTTAGTCAGTCAGCTGTTGACTCATTCACAGGTCATTTTTACAATGAAGTTTATTGTATCACTTTATTACAATGAAAAAGCTAGTTCAAAGTTAGCTAATTCTTACTCACAGTTGTGTAACTACTTAAAAACTTAGCTTTGCAAGTGTCTGTTATTGTTTTTTTTTTGTACAAATATACTTTCTAAAAAGTTAACTGATAATGTCAAAGCTAATAATACTCTACTGATACAAATCTCATCATTTCCCTGCCTGCTCACATAACTTACGAGGCACTCTTGCATATGCCCTGCCCCCTTCCCTAGACTCCCCCCCCCCCCCCCCCTCCCTCACACACTCACACTTTTTGCTAATTTTGGGATCATAACAATCTTGCTACCCCATTTGTCTGCCTGGGAAACTAAGACAGTGCCACAGCGTAATGAATGAGATGTGTAAGGACGTGAAAATGTAGCATCAATTTTTGACAAAATTTGCAGCTTTCTTGGCAAAATTCACATCTAAATTTTTTTGTTTATAAATAATTAGGAGTACAAATTTAAAAGGTTATCACACTACATGCCTGAAGCCAAAGCCCTAGTGCTTTGAATGGACTGAAAGTAAAGGCACTGATTTGGGAACTTTTTGACTGGAATGTTTGCTTTTGCAAAAACGTCAGCAGGCTTTCTGTGAAATGATCTTTACTTGTTTTCTTCTTTTCACTCTATTTATGTTTTCAACAAGTAATTGTTTCTGTTGAGAAGCACACCATTTTCATGCCTCTGATTTACGGTGCTTCTTAACATTAATTTTCTTTTCCTTCTCAATTTGATAATTACAAAATCTTCAGAGCATTGATTTCGTCCTTTCATGTGTATTCATAGCCGTGTGGCCCATACGTACAACGCTACTGATAGAAATGACACACAATAGGTCTATAGTGCATAGTGCAGAAACTATAAACCGGCAGTAGGCAGTGAAGATAAACAAATTAGAATTTTGACCACCAAAGGACAGAGAAGCGGTACAGGGAAACAAGCTCTCTCACAGGGCAACCAGCCTACACCTGCATTCTGTGTTTATGTGAAAGCAGAATTTGACACATGCCCGTAGGGCACTTCTGGTGTTTTGATTATCATAAGAGAATTCCATGATGTACCAGCAATAGTTCCTTCACTCATTTCAAAATAAGAAAAGAAAACAATGAGCAACAGACAGCATTCAGTAGCACTACGAAGCAATTACTTGCTGATGTTGGCAGTGGTAGTTTAGGCCTGACCTCTGCTAGTACCTGATGCAACCTCAGTTCAAAACACTTGGTAACTGAAGCTGCCATGCTGAAATGTCTGCACTGTGGGCTTTCAAAAATAAATTAATGGTGGCCCTCGACTACGTACCCACAGACTCAGAGTTGAAATATTAGAAGTTTTTTGGCTGGTTTCGTTGTCTAGGGTCTGGGATACGTAGTTGCCACATTACAAGCCAAATACTGCTGAGTCTACAGTTTACAATATGAACATACACATGAATCGAATGGTCAAAAGTTCCTATGACTCGGCAATTGCGAATTTTGAATGTAACATAGAAATTTATAAGTGAAAGACTGCAATTAAATAAAATCTGCAGGTACTATTTATAACGACTTTAAATGATGAGTACGATAGCAGAAGTACCTTTAAAAATGCTATTTATTACTGCAAAACACTTATTGGTGTCAATGGTCCAGCAATTAAATAAAATATTAGTTGAATAACAGGGAAGCAATAGATTCCTACTTTACGTAATTAGTTATGAACAACAACATAGCTCACAAGAAATTCACTTCTAAATGCATACTATGTCTTCACTGCAGAAGCCACGGAAATCTCGCAAGTGCACCAGCCGGCACTACGTAATATTTCTATCTCCAGACATGCGTAAACTGTTCCACACTGTCCAAGTATTTCCTGTGACCATCCTGTTCTGTCCTACTTTAACAAAGACATAGACAAATAAATATATTTATAAGCATACTGCTGCCATTTTTTCGTGTAACTGTGGAGTACTTATGGCCTGATGCGATCAGTTGTAATCGGCCACTTTGACCTTCAATAACTCGTGTACTATTCAAGTTACATGCATGTAATTCGTACCAATTTAGATTTACACTAATAGCTTTCTAAAGACATGTCGATCGACAAAATCGGATGGAACGTTTAGATTTTGGAAATTTGCATAATTTACAGTCAGATGCTAAACTTTAAACTAATAAAGATTTTGAAAATCTGATTACACCATCAGAATTGTCGTGCAAATAATGGTAATGTACATGTTTCTTTCTAAGGTATCATGATTACTCTGGCTATTATTAATTTCTACATGAACTGTTAAATGTCTGCCATTATGGTTTCACAAAGTCCGCCATCTTTGGTACTCCCTGCATACAAATCTCCTTCATCGACACAAAGCACAGTCCTCGATGCAGCGTCAACATGAAATTCCTAGCCACGCAGTCGGCCTGGACCTCACGCTGGGGCTACCCCTCTTGTTCCGGCTAATGCTCGGCACCACGTGGTTGCTGACGAGCCCTGGCTTGCCAGAGTGGGCTGTGCGGCCATGCCAACTCCAAATTTAGAATATTTTCAGGGCGCCACAACTCGCCCGTTACCTCACAGCACTGTACCAACTTTTGAACTTTAGCTAGCTGACAAACATACTTGTTTCTTTGACCCAAGATACTGGGTCTCATGGTTGAGTCCTGTGTTGTGTTACATGACGTGTGACCTTTGAACCATGAGGGCAGAGTATCAAGTGGATTGATACACCATTGCATTTGTGTGCTTTTTATTTTGCATACATATTTTTACGTGCATTATCTTTAGTAATTGGACTTCACTAGAAGCTTTTCAATATCACTAACCGAAAACTGAGGTATTACCCATAACAAAACTCTGTGTGTCTGTGTGTGTGTGTGTGTGTGTGTGTGTGTGTTGGAAATGTGCAAATACAGATAAGTAGGAAGCACAATCGTATTATGTTCACATAGAGCATTACTGGTCTGCTACTTGAAACAGTCACGTTGATAAAATATCTAGTGTTGCAAAGTGATTCGGAAATGGAATGACAATGTTAAATTGTTTGTAGAGAAGGTGAATAGTGACTTTGGTTCATTGGGAGAATTGTAGGAAAGTAAAATTGATCTATAAAGACCTTGTGCAGAACACATGTGTGATCCATTCTTGAGTAGTAGTTCACTGTCAGGAATCCCTACCTGGTCAGATTAAGGGAGACAGTGAAGCAGTGTAGAGGCAAGCTGATAGCTTTGTTACCAGTTACAATCAACTTACGTATATTAAGGATGTGCTATGTGAAATTCAAATGTGAAATTCTGGAACGAAGATGATGATCTTCTTGTGGAACACTATCGAGAAAGTTTAGAGAACAAGTATTTGTGACAGACTGCAGAGCAATCCTAATGCCACCAACATCCATCTTATGTAAGGACCCAAAATACAAGACAAGAGAAATCAACACTTCTACAGAAGAATATAAACAGTTGTTTTTCTCTCACTCCATTTGTGAGTGGAAGAAGAAAGGAAATGGCTGGCAGTGGTATGAGTACCCTCCACCGTGCATTGTGTGGTGGCTTTCGGATTGTGTGCCCCTGTTAACCATGGGAATGTATACTGACTACCTTGGCTTATTATGAACATCTACCACGTTTAAAGTGCAGTTTGCCTGAATCCATTTTAGTTTGAACTGAATTTATTTTAAATTTGGACAAATACCACTGTAGCCACAACCTCATAAATTGAAACATATTCAGGAAAAACAACCATATATTTGTGACAACCAACATTCTAAATTTAATTGCTACTTGCTTGATTCATAGCAGTATAAGGTTTATTGGTCCCCACATAACCACAGCCTGATAATTTGTGACATATTCAGAAAAAACTGTCAATTATTTTTGTGACAACAGTGAAGAAGAAAATGGTTTCAAATTGGGGGCTAGAAATTCATTGCGTCTTTTGTCGCCTCTCACTGGTTATGTTAAACTATCAGCCATTGGCTATGCGAAACTGATGTCAGTCAGCCTTTGAAGCAGTAGAGAAACACTGCCATGACTGGCGCTGGCCCTGGTCTAGCCTGGATCCAAAAATAGTGATACACCAGATGACTGGCCTAGATAGTAAGCAAACAAGAAAGTGGAGGTAAAAGTTAATGTAAACCATTTCTTTTTTTAATTTTATTTCTCTTTGTATTAAAGAGTACACAATCAATAAATGGCATAAGTTTAGAATGAATATAATGTTCTCTCAAAGCACCCCCCCCCCCTTTCTCTGAAATAAAAAATTAAAAAAGTTGTCATCTTTTGTTCAGGTTTGTCTCATTCTTGGGTAAAAACAGTAATATGTAACTGCAGGGCACTAACTGTTACACAGTGATGACAAAAATCTAAATAAATAACATCCTTATGGCATTATCTTTTTCAGTATGTTTCTGTTCACTCCTTCTCATGAAAGTATATATTTATCTCTAAAAAGCTGTGTTTGTTGCATATTTACTGGAGTTATCATATGTGTATAAAAAAATAAATGATATTAGTCCCTTTCAAACTAAAATTCATCAGATTGTTTTCTTTATGGCCAAAAATTAATTACATATAGACCAATTATAAACATTCTTAAGATTTTCAGCTGTTTTCTTTAATTGTAGTTTTGCTGTTTTTTCTGTGACTACACTGCTGTTGTCTCGAGAAATGTGGATTTTTCCCCACATCTAACTGATGAATATCAACAAAAGTCATACCAAATTATTAAGGTCTTTTGCCACTTTCACATAATGTACGTCTGGATAAAAACAAACATGTTTTACTACTACTGTGATATGTTCAGCTTTTGTTAAATTATTTCTTCTGAAAATATATGATAAGTCTTTTGAATTTGGAATATATGGACACTAGATCTTTGCTAATTTTTACATTATGTTTTTGTCTAGTATATGTTACCTTAAGATTACAGTTTGCTTTTCAGTGCCTGTCTATACATTTCGAGAACATATCTTGAAGAAAAGTAGCATGGTATTTGCAAGCACAGGGATTGGACAGAAACATGGAAACACCACAAGAAATAATTACTATTAAAAACAGTCTTGATCACGATTTATTTAACAAGGTGACCGGTTTCGACCACTACTGTGGTCATCTTCAGACCATTGAGTAGGAACCCCTTTCTGTTGGAGAATCACAACTCTAATAATTAGACTGTTTTTAATAGTAATTATTTACAAGACATTGATCACTGCTGTTCCCATAATGCATTCAAAAGTACCACAAGAAATGTACACTTGAACATGAATACAGATTCTAGCAAAGCCTGTAGGTGGTGCTGTATATTTGACCACGAACGGCACCTGTGCAATGTCCTCAACACATTTCAAATGTGTCATGATCAGAACAGTCTTCTGTGTAGTAGTGAGTGCATTATGTCGGAGCTAATGAATTTTAACATTGGAAAATTGTTGGTATTCATATGGTAAGTGCTTCCATAACTAAGGTAGCTGAAGTGTTCGGTGTTTAAAGAGGCACTGCATCAAAATTTATATCACATACAGTGAAAGCACAAAAACATCATTCACTAAATAAAAATGTAGACAAAAGTACAGGTTGAGTGATCATGGCAGACAGTCTTTGAAGAGGATTGTTACGAAGAATATGATGATGACAGCTGCAAAAGTCACTGCAGAACTCAGTGTCACCTTCTCAGAGCCTGTCAGCACCAAAACAACCAGAAGGGAGCTCTGTAAGCTGGGAGAGCTGGAATTCCCAAACCACTTGTCAGAGGTACAGATGCCTGTAACAGGAAAACATGGTGCTGAAACCATAGAACTGGGACTAGGGAGCAATAAATGAAAATAATTTGGTCAGATAGTCTTGTTTCACACGATTTCCAACTTCTGGCTGAGTTTACATCTGAAGAATGAAACATGGCAGAGGTTCAGTGATGATTTGGGCAGCCATGTTGTTGTATTCAGTGGGCTTCATGGTTATCCTACAAGCCTGCATTACTGTCATGGATTATGTAACCATTTTAGCTGATCAGGTCCGTCCCATGGAACAGTGTTGATTCCCCAATCTGCTGTTATAGTGGACACGCTCTTGCTCTTACCATAATCATTGCCTGCACCAGGCGAGATGCGTGAGTTTTGTGCTCCCATACAGATACGTGATTTAGACTGTAATAAAAATCAGTTTAATTCAGGAAACTAGTTTAATACATGTATTAGTGTGTTTTGCAAACTTACTATTAAAAGTTTCACTTCTCTTTGTGTATTATTCCAGAAAATGCGAAAGGAACATTGTAGCGCAGTAAAACTTATAGAATCTCATTTAATTGTTCTGTTCCATTCCAGCAAGTTAAGAAAAGTGTATCCCTTTGTTGCTTAACTCTTATTTTGCAAAACACACCGTAAATTTTAAGTTCCAGTATCTGGAAAATTTGCAAGTATGGTAGTAGCTTTGCTTACATGCAGTTGCAACTAGGCCTAATTTTTGTAAACGTGTTTTTTTGTAATCTTAACTTATTGTCACTAAAGTAAGTTTGTTTACATACAACTGAAACTAGACCGAATCTTTCGTAGATGTGTTTCTTGTTTTTCAGTAATTTAATTTGACTTATTCTCGCTAAAGTAAGATTTTTAACGTAAGTGAAAAGTGCCTGACGTGCCATAGAATTGTTAGCTGCGGGGTTTGGTGTGATGGCTGCAGTAGTTTTTTCCATTGGGATGACTGTAGCGATGTGGGAAATGGGGAAGTGGATCAGACTCATTAGTGGTTCTGTGGGATATGCAGTAGAGATAGAAAAATAGTGGAACAGGAGGGAAAAATTGCTGCCCTTCAGGCACAGTTAGAGGTGGATAGGGAAGATCTGAACAGTTTAAGGAGGGAGAAGGGTAAAGAGAGGTGGGAAGTGGTAACAGGAAGAACAGACCTAGAATTTTGTCAGACAGCTTTGTGGTGAATGTGAAGAATAAGTTTGACCTGTTGCTTCAGTTAGAAACTAATGAGCCTCAGACAGAGGTAGGTGTAGAGAGGGCACAACAAACTTTCAGTAGAAAATTGAATAAGAATGTAGGGAAGTCAGCAAAGAGAAAGAAAGTTTTGTTGCTAGGTAGTTTACATGCCTTCAGCAGTAGGCAATCGGACATCATCTGACTGGAAAGAAATTACATGTGGTGTTCCCCAAGGTTCCATACTAGGTCCACTACTTTTTCTTGTGTATATTAATCACCTGTCATCTGTTACATTACCAGATGCCAAGTTTGTCATATTTTCAGATGATGCAAACATTGCAATAAATAGTAAATAAAATTAAATTTAGAAAGGGCAGCTAGTCAAATTTTTACTGACACTAATAAGTGGTTCATAGTCAATTCACTGACATTAAACTTTGAAAAGACCCACTATATGCAGTTCAGAACTCCCAAGAGATTTCCTTATAGTGTGTGTATAAAATATGACTACATGGAAATAGGAGAAGTTGAGAGTGTTAAATTATTGGTATTACAACTTAATAAATTCAGTTGAGAGTGCCATACTAACGAACTGCTAAAGCACCTGAACAAGTCTGTGTTTGTAATGCGAATGATGTCAGACATAGGAGATATAAATATTAAAAAAACTGGCATATTTTGCTTATTTTCACTCCATTATGTCATATGGTATCATATTTTGGGTAACTCCACAAACCAAGAAAAATTTTTAGAGTACAGAAGCATATAATAAGAGTAATGTGTAGTGTAAATCCAAGAATATCATTTCGGAACCTATTCAAAGAATTGGGCATACTAACCACAGCTTCTCGGTGTATTTATTCCTTAATGAAGTTTGTTGTAAATAATACATCTCTTTTTCCAACTAACTGCTTAGTACACAGTATCAATACTAGGAATAAGAACAATATACATAAAGATTTAAAATCACTTACTCTTGCCCAGAAAGGAGTCCCGTATTCAGCAACGCATATTTTCAATAAGTTACCAGCAACCATTAAGAGTTTAGTTTCAGACAAGGCACAATTTAAACATAATTTAAAAGAATTTTTGGTGACCAACTCCTTCTGTTTCATCCATGAATTTCACAAGTAGTGCAGTAGACGATTTTAATGAAAATTTATTATACTTTAATAACAATACTTGGTTGTAACAGCCAAGTAACTACCTCCTGTGTGAATAATGGATGTATGGAAAGCAGATGTAAGTCTTAAGTCTGTAAATAGTGGAAGTTTAATTTTAAATCTTGTACATAATTTGACTGTTCTTAACTGAGGATCACTAAAATGAATAATTTACTTTAATTTTTGACAATACTTGGTCGTAATAGCCAGGTAACTAGCTATTGTGTGAATGATGGATTTAATGTAAGCAGATGTAAGTATTAAACCTGTAAATATTAGAAGTTTAATTTTAATTCTTGTACATAATTTTACTGTTTATTGACTGAGGATCATTAAAATTAATGAAACTCAAGCTTTTCTAATTACATTTTTGTATACACACACATACACACGGAGCTGGCTAGACTCCAGTGGCACCATGTAGGGGCGCGTGTTGCCACCACAAAAGCCAAGACCATTGTCAACAAATGCCAAAACTTTATGGCAATGAATCACTTGATAAAAAAGCTGATGTAGAATAATTGAGGGAGGTTTGGTCCATAAATAAGATGTTATCTACAGTTGGCTCATGTTACATGATAGATACTGAATATTTTTTATATTTGTTATTTATTGCATTTAATGAAAAGTTTTTATTTCTGTAGTTTTCACAGGTGTGTGTAGGGAGGGTGAGAGGGGGGGGGGGGGGGACAGAGAGAGAGAGAGAGAGAGAGAGAGAGAGAGAGAGAGAGAGAGAGAGAGAGAGAGGGGGGGGGCGCTTGGAAATATATATCACTGATGCTCTCCTTTTTATTTAATTTTTTAAAGATTTGATCTGCTGGAACACTGCTACTCCAAGTTTCATAAACCAAAGTTTGCGGCGCTGTGCAAGAAATTGGCAGAAGAAGCTAAAGCAGGGGATCCATTGTGTCTTTGGCTGTTTGAACAGACAGGTCGTGCTCTTGCCACTATGGTACGAGCACTTGTGCCTGCAGCTCATAAGGTACTCAAGCTAAAATTAATTTTTTGTTTAATTCAGAGATATGTAGCAAATTGATTGTTGGTGTAGAGGACATTTATAGATCTCTTTTTTTCAGCATTAGTCCATAAATATTTGAGCCTGTAGTATTTAGTTTCTTATAAGTTACAGTCTGTTACAGATTCACTCCAAAGCAAAGTGCTGTAGTGGCACTGTGTTGTCTAAACTGTGGTGGGACAACATAGAAACCTAGTAAAATACAAGGCATAGTCACTTGAGACCACTTAGTGTGCCACCAACAGTCCATGTGAACAGAAGACTTGGCTGTAATGGTTTTGACGCCACGTCATATGATACTGAAACACAACTGAAGTGCAGTTAACACATTTGGATGATATCACACAAGACCAGATCATTGGTAGATTAAAGACCAGCAAGAAGTGGGCTGGGAGTTTAATGTTGCTTTTAGTGTCACTACACAGCTGTGGAGACTATTAATATTGCAGCAGAAAACATTCAACAGCAGTATCGGCTAGGTCGACCTACTGTAATCTGACACCTTGGTTGTTATGTTAACTTAAGAGTCCATGCTAATTTATCCTGTGGAAGCCTCTTCATCTCTGAATCCCTATTGCAGTCTACATTGATTTTTAACTCACTCACAGTATTCACCCCTTGGTCTCCCTTTACAACTTTTAGTGACCACAATTCCCTTCATTACTAATCTGGAGATTCCTTTATGGATTACGAGAACAGTTTTCCAGAAGTGCATTTTATTTTATTTTTTATATTTATTTATTTTTTTCCCCCTATAGCCAGTTCGCATTTTATATGCTCTTTACTTTGATCATGATTAGTTATTTTACTTCCCAAGTGGCAAAATTAATCTATTACTCTTAGTATCTCATTTTCTAAGTCTTATTCACTTGATATTGCCTGATTTAGTTCGGTTATAGACCATTATCCTTGTTTTACTTTCCTTGAGGTTCATCTTACAATCTCTTTCAAGAAACTATCTATTCCTTTCAACTGCTTTTTGAAGTCCTTTGCTCTCCATTGCAGAATTACATTTTTATTGAATAACCCCAAAGCATTTATTTCTTCCTCCTTCACTTAAATTCCTCTTCCCAAATTTCTCCTTGCTTTCCTCTACTGTTTGCTCAACGTATAAATTGAATAGCATCAGGGACAGGCTACAGACCTGTCTCACTTCCTTCTCAACTTCTGCTTCCCTTTTTATCCTTCAACTCTTACAGCAACAGTGCAGTCTGTTTTTCTGTACAAGTTACAAATAAACTTTGGTTCTTTGTATTTTATCCCTGCTACCTTCAGAATTTCAAAGAGCATAGGAACCTCAGCTGACCTTCCCTGTTATCAACTTCTACCATATTTTCCATTCTTCTGTAAATAATATGCAACAGCATTTTGCAAATAAGACTTATTAAACTAACAATTCAGTAAAATCCAGGATGGAATATAACAACATAATGAAAAGGATAGTTGCTACTCACCATATAGCAGACATGCTGAGTTGCAGAAAGGTACAGTAAAAAGACTGCCGGAAAATTAGCTTCCAGCCAACAAGGTCTTTGAGAAAAATAGATCTCTCTCTCTCTCTCTCTCTCTCTCTCTCTCACACACACACACACACACACACACACACACACACACACTGATGCAATGTGCACACATGTGGCCACAGTCTCTGGCAGTCTGATTCGAGCTGCCAGAGGCTGTGGTCGTGTGTGTGTGTGTGTGTGTGTGTGTGTGTGTGTGTGTGTGTGTGTGTGTGTGTGTGTGTGTTATCTATTTTTGACAAAGGCCTTGTTGGCCAAAAGTTAACTTTCCAACAGTCTTTTTGCTGTGCCTTTCAGTGACTTGGCATCTCTGCTATATTGTGAGTAGCAACTATCCTTTTCATTATCCTGATAATTCAGTAATATTCATACTTATCAACATCTGTCTTAGATAGAATTACTGCATTCTTCTTGAAGTCTGTGGGTATTCCACCTGTCCCACATAATTTGTGGACTAGGAGAATAATTTTGTCAAACTGGCTACTCCAAGTATCTCAGAAATTGTGAGGGAATGTTGTCTGATCTGAGGGTCTTGTATCGAGTTAGGTTTTCCAGAACTCTGTAAAATTTTTCTTGCAGTATCATGCCTCTCATCTCATCTCATCTACTTCCTCTTTCCTTTCTATAATATTGCCTTAAAGTATAGTAGTGCAGTTCTTGTCTGGGCAGCATCATGTTAGGAAAATGTAGGCAAGTGCATTGTTCCCTTCGGGTTATTGTTGTGGCTACAGTGTACAGGAATGACCTTCTGCAACAGTATGCAAACACTTTTAATTATGTGTATAGAGCTCGGTTCCAAATGATGAGTGATAATGCTCCACAACACAGATCTGCCCTGGTGGACGGCTACCTAAAACATATATCTAGAAAGACCCATTAATTCCCATATCTTAAATCCAAATCAATATATGTGGAACACTTTGACCTGAAGGACACTTTGACCTGAAGGAATATACCTCTAACACAACCAGCATGGACAACTGCTGACCTCCTGTGGGCTTGTGTCCAGCAGTGAGAGATATTATTGTAAATGTTGTTGGACAATGTGTCCGTATGGAGAACTGCTGTGTATCCTGCACTGCCATGGGAGGGTCTCACACCCCGTATTGATAGTCTCTATTCCACTGGCAGCTGTTGCCACACAAGATGCATGGTCAGTTTTCCTGTATGTCTTGTATCTGTAACACTGTTAATATAATGTTGCCAGGGAACACTTTAGTGCACTCATTATCATTGTGTATGTTATTTCCTAGATGCTTTAAGTTAGGGTGAATGATTATAGAATTTTACAAGTGTACTTACACATAAGAAATAATGGAACCATATGTTTGTTTGTTTGTAGGATCTGTTCTTAGCAGACAGTGGTTTGCCTGTTGTCTGTGTTGGATCTGTGTGGCTCAGCTGGGACCTGTTGAAGAATGGATTTGTATCACGTCTGCAAGAACCTCCACAAAATGAGTGTGACCAGCCAGTGTGTGAGCTCTCTCTGCTTAAACTTACCACAAGTATGGCAGTTGGAGCCACATACCTGGCAGCTGATGCTATTGGCATTGACATGCCTAGAGATTATCGTCAGAACTACACAGTTTTTTATCATTACAAACCTCAGCAACGATGTGAATGTGCAGGTTCCTGTAATAAATTATGAGGTGTTGTAGATACTTATTTTAGAAATTGTATTGCAAGTGTACAACATTGTAAGCATCTGGCCAGAATTGTCATGAGAATTTCTTTGCAAAAGTTACCTGTGTTTCATGTACTACAATCATGTGTTGCTACAGAGCATCACTTTTCACACTTCTGTGATTCTCACTAGTGCTTGTATTTTATTCTAAACAGATGCTTCTATTTTTATCTCCTCCCTCCTTGTTTAGATGAACTTCGTGTCACTGTATTTTCAGCTATGGAGGACTGTTCCATATTCCACACAAAAGATGAAACTGGGTATTATGTGAGATAATCCACAACAAAATTTCTTTAAGGAATGATAAAATAACGTTTAAAATTACTTTTAATAAAGATTGATGTTTTTCTATACTGTGGTCTCAAATTCAGATAGATCTTGCTGCAGACAGCCATGTGCAGATATGGTGATTTTCCACTAGCTGATTATTCCTAAAATGTTGTCTGTCAGTTATTGGATATACTCATCATCCTTAAAATGATTACTTACTTTTTCTAGCCCACCCGGTTAGCCGAGCGGTCTAACACACGGCTTTCCGGAGTGGTAAGGAGCGCCTGGTCCCCGGCATGAATCCGCCTGGCGGACTTGTGTCGAGGTCCGGTGAGCCAGCCAGTCTGTGGATGGTTTTTAGGCGGTTTTCCATCTGCCTCGGCAAATGCGGGCTGGTTCCCCTTATTCCGCCTCAGCTACACTATGTCAGCGATTGCTGCGCAAACAAGTTCTCCACGTACGCATACACCACCATTACTCTACCACGCAAACATAGGGGTTACACTCATCTGGTGTGAGACGTTCCCTGGGGGGGGGGGGGGGGGTCCACTGGGGGCGAACCACACAATAACCCTGGGTTCAGTGTGAGGCGGCGGAGGGGTGAAGTGGAGTGCGGTAGTCGTTATGGACCACTGCAGCTGCGGCGGGGACGGAACCTGTCAGTCGTTTTTTGGTCCCTGGTTACCATACAATATAATACAACACAATAGTTTTTGTACCTAGAGTGACTTAACATCATTGTTGATTACTGCACATCATTTATATTTGCAAGTTGTATGGACATCTTCTTCTTAGATTATTCTGTGTACAACATTTTATTTACACTGTTGCATCATGGAATCTGAGGATAGTACTCAAGTCATTTTCCTCAGTGTTACCACTGACTCCTCCCACTGCCTCTACTTACTATTACTACTATTCTAAATGCCCAATGCTATGTGTTGTGCTTAACAAATCCAGTGACAAAAAGTATGTGAGCATTCTTGGTGAGACAAGAGTACATGAATTTTCTCTGTTGGTTGTATTGGAATGATGGTGGGTATGTTATTGCACACTGCTCGGAGTGGCCCCTCACAAGTTTACAAGGATGTTCTAAATAGAACACTGGCATTCCAAGATCTAAATCTTACTTTTCAGTACCTCAAAGTGTCTTCCTTTATTAACCCCAAAGTGTAGTACCACTAATCACAGTAACAGTAGGGATGTGAGGGTTCAGGAGGAGTCTTGACAAGTGTTTCCTATCATTTTGCAGCTCAAAGAAAGAGTATGAAAAAATTCATTTCTGTATTCTTATTGAGCTTCGTGTCACATTTATGTGGGGAAGAAAACCACCAACCAAATATGCTTATAACTCATGACATTTCTAAAACGTAAAGTGGATGAATAAAGGCTGTACTTTTTTGTATGGGTCTAGACTCAGGGAACAAGTCATGGCACTCACCATTGTTAACTAGTGTTTAATAGTTATTACAACTGGTTGAATATTTACCAACTCATTAATGTATAACTTACTGAAACATGCTAGCTGATTTCATTCAGCAATGAAGAAACTTTGAGAATGTATGTCCCACTTTATTTCTGTCAGATGTGAGGCCATTCTTTCTTACAACTCTTGTTACAACTGTTTCCACAGTGTTTGTTCACTTTTCTATTGTACAGCTCTTTAGATAAGAGTCAGCAGAAGTTGGAAGTCTTCAGATGAATAATGTACATGCTTTCCAGTTTGTGAACCTTTGCAGTAACAACCTTAAGAGTTGACTGCTGTTTCATAGTATTGTATTTGAATATTTCAATTTAGATGGATAATTTAAGCATTTGTTACCCTTAGGCACGTTTAATACAATGCATAATTGCTTTGAATGAAGAACAGAACCCAGATAGCATTTCTTAGATTAAGTTGTCAGTATTGCGTGCTCCTCTCTTCCCCATGACAATAAGATGGTGGTATGGAGTTAATCCTCCCCTCCATCTTATGTGGTCAGGGTTAAAGAAAATGTGAGCAAATGGTACATTTGCATATTAAAGCCAACTACAACATATTATGATTCTACACTGCACTAAATTTGATGTTATGAGAGCCTTGCATGAGTTAAGCTTTGCTGACTGCCTTAAAAGTCAGTTTTTTTTAAATATGGAATTTATTGTGCTCCTTAGATTGCACAATATTTTTGTCTGCTGGTTCTTATGCTCTCTACAGAGTTATAGTTTTTTTAAACTGTAAGCACACGCAAAAACCTGTATTTTTTAACTGTATTGCTTTAAAAAATACTCACAAAAATTGTCAGAAATGCAAAAAATAGACCTCTTTGCAGTACCAAAAGATATTGTCATATTTGCTTTCCAAGAAAGCTTTTAGGGAATTGACAATAGAATAGAAATGTAAATTTTAACATTATATCCATTATACAATAGTCACTTGTGAATTAAATTCTATATGTAAGTGTGTCTGTATTATTATTAATGCCTGAGAAGAGATAGGCATGGTTTTGTGTGTAGTGGTTCATGACAATGACTTTTGCTGTGAATTTACTTAACTATGTGAGGATGTTGGTGTACATGTGTATTTAAAAAAAAAATGAAATGTACAGGACTTGTACAAGTTACATTCAGACTGCAGCAGTGAGGAGAAAATGTAAATGCATAAATGTGAGAGAAAATGTAAATGCATAAAAAATAACAATTTTTATGATTGTGAGATATCAGCTATATCTTGTGACTTTAGCATTACAGGGCAGTGTCATTGCCTGATTGCCTGCCAAAAACTCCAGCTTACTTTTGTCAGAGAATATTAATTCACACATCTCAGAGAACAAGATCTATCAGATTGTGTCACAAAATAGATACCCAGAAGATCTGTGCCCTTAGTGGTGACCAACACTGATAGCATTCATAAAAGAAATGAACAGGTGCAGTGAAAACATATTTCATATGTTACAGGTAGAGAAAATTTTCATGGTAACTTTTAACTTGATGAAGAAGAAGTAGGACATGTAACTAACTGTATACCTGATGTGATTGAAAGCTATTAAGGAGAACAAGCATGGGTACTTCTGGCGAAGTGCAATAAAAGGATCAACTCTAAAATGAAATGCTTTGTAAATAATTTACTGGTATTGTTCCTTTATTTCTCTGAATATCTCTTGTACATAGATTTTGTACCATGTATTGCTCATGTATGTTTGGAGAACCTATTAAATATGAGTGCTTTATGTTGGAAGTACAACCAACTTACATTAAACATTCGCCAAATGAATGTGTGATATGAGATTCATTTGACTGGTGTATAGTAATTCCAGTAAAGTACAAATTATTTGTGCCGAGGAAAGCAAATAGCTCTGCTGGTCTACTGTAATTCAAGAACAAAAATAAATAATTTTTTAAAATTAAACTATTCTGCATTTATTAAACTTGCTATTAAAATGGAGCCTCAAGAATCTACGAGGGTATAGTCTGAAACAATTTCACACAGTATTATTAATGCTGTGCATTTTTACAATAGAAACAATAAGAATTTCTAAAGTGTAAGATTAATGAAATTTCCTGATACAAAAGTGACAACTTCAGTAATTAGAAGAGGTTACAGACGTCATATCATACAAATAATTTACCAATTACTTTTGTGAGACACACAAAATTGTTGATTGTGGCTGACTGAACAGATAATTTGTTTCGAGCACATTGTCTGTTATGCTCCACACATTATCAAAGGAGAAAATTTTTGATCAACATTCATGCAGTCTAGTTTATTGAACACCACAGATGGGATAGTACGGAATCCTGTCTCTAGAATCTAGTTTACAAGCAAGACCTCTGCAAATTCATAAATGATTTTTTTAAATTATCGCACTGGGATGGTACGATAGCATCAAATATATTTTTTTTCTAACTCTTTAACTGTACAGTAAGGTGTGAAGGAAAGGAGAAAATTTTTCTTTTCCTGTCAGAGAGATGGCACTGATATCGATGCCTTTGGTAATTTTTTCCTGTAGTGCTATAAGAGTATAAATTCAGTCAACATTGGTGAAGCTTTGCAAGGGTTCTGATTTGTCATTTTTGACAATTAACACTAGAATGCCTGGCGGACATCGCTTCGCCATTTTTTTATTTTGAGAGGCAAATTACTTTGGTGTTTAAAATAGTCTGTTCCTGTGATTTTATGTTTTTTTTTATTTCTTTACAGCAGGTTTAATTTGTCTTAACTGCTTTGCTTTGTAACTCTAAATTTTTAAGTTAATTACACATTTAGCATTGTATCCTAATGGTGGTCAATTGACTGTTTCTTACGGAAAAGCATTTTATCTAAGTTTATTTGGCACTTCTGTTACGTGATGAATTTCTTACAATGTTGCACAGTTTTTGTCCATCTGCTTGCTGCCACTAACAGTTCAACTGCTAACTGTAGTGGATTGCTATCACAGTCATGGCCTTGCTTAAGCTGAACATAAAGTATAGGCTGCTAACAGACACTTAAGTTATGTTGTGAATGGTTTTCCCTATTTCGGAAAAGTTGAAACAAGGTTGCAGATACTAGCCTGGGAGAATATATTACCCTACTCATATAACCTTACTTATGAAAGGAGAGACATGTTACTTCAGACAGCTTCTTCACTTCTGCCAAAAAAGCTGAAAATGTGGGATATGAGCATTGTTGGCATTTTGAACAGGAGTAGAAGGGAGGTGCCACTTACTGGGATAAAAGGACAATATATATTCTATTTAAGTGTTATTTACAAGGTTGATGACATTACTCGAACATCTTACCAAGGGAAGACTAAGAAAAATGTGCTTGTTCTTAGTTCTATACAGTACAATGTAACAATCAATGAGGCTGGAGAAAAAGAAACTCCAGAGACAGTTAGTTTTTATAACACCAAATTCACTGTAGATATGGCAGATCAAATGTCACGCAAATATTGCATAACAGCCATGACGAGGTGCTGGCCTGTATGTGTTCTATAACATTCTAGATCTGTCTATGATCGATGCCCATACCTTGTATAACTCATTCTGACACCTCCTGATAGTCTTTTCTAATGAAAGCTGTTGCAGAATTAGTGATGCTAATCAGGAATTCTTGTCCTTGGCAATTCCAGACCCATACATTTTGACTGCTGACAGAGAAGTAGTAAAAGTCCAAGGAAAAACTTCCCATATTGGATTGTGCAAGGACACCAAAACTAGAGATAACTGTTTTACTTTTTAAAAAATTAGAATGCGGTTCATGTCTAAACCAAAGAATATGCAAAAATTGTGGTTCTGTGAATATAGTTTCCCATATAGATATATCTGGTAAAAAAATACTTATTTGTTATGGGATGAAACTATAATTAATGAATCGCTAAGCAATTATATAACAACATTTGCCACCTATTGTTATGTGATGTTAAATACAATTACTCAAAATGTAAGCAATTTTATGTACCTCTAATACACTGTCACATTTTTTGTGTGGTGTAACATAAAAATAAAATTTAGCAGGTTCAAATAAAAATGTTCCCACATAATTTATTCAGTTAATTTAGCTGTTTCATGTATTTCAATTGATATCTGTTGTGTCATTATATATAGGCCTTTACTTTTTGATTATACAATAACAATTATATATTGTATTCTTCAACTTAGTGCATTTATAGTGCAGATTACACCATAATACATATTTATTTTGCAGTGTATTGACTTCTTTTTCACAATATGCGACTATTTACCTTATGTTTGAATTTACATGTGTATGTTTATATATAGTTTTTTAACTGAATGATGGTTACTTTTTGTTTTTTCATCTCTCTTGCTTTTCTCACATTTTTGGGTTTTCTTCGTTGTAATTAGTAAATTAATTTAAGGAATAAGATGGATTTTTCTCCAGTATTTCTGTAACTGTGTGCTTAAAGATACTGATGTTCTTTATATGACTGATACTGTTTGGAAGGAATTTGAATAGTATGTTACACTTCTCTCACAGTGACTTGTCCTTTGTTGGGTTACTCTCTGTTTCAAACTGTTTCTTGTTTCAAATTTATGAACCTCTTCATTTTTCTTAAAATTACTAATGTCTTTCATAGTGTGTAATAGCAGTTTAAATTTTGATCTGCAGCTTGTTCATTGTTTCACGTTAAGCATTATGCATGTGGTATAATCCTTTTCTGTACGAGTACTTTCTTCATATGTACTGAACTTCCGCTGAGTGGTCTAAGGCGCTGCAGTCATGGACTGTGCGGCTGATCCCGGCGGACGTTAGAGTCCTCCCTCGGGCATGGGTGTGTGTGTTTGTCCTGAGGATAATTTAGGTTAAATAGTGTGTAAGCTTAGGGACTGATGACCTTAGCAGTTTAAGTCCCATAAGATTTTACACACATTTGAACATTTTTAAACTGAACTGCCCCATAGTTTTATTCCAAATGACATAACTGATTTAAAGTGTGCAAAGTAAAACATTTTGAGGACTCAAATACTTACAATTTTGGCTAACTTCCGTAATGCATAGCAGCCTAAATTTAATTTACTGTTTATATTATTGATCTGCTCTGTCCATGTCAGTTTATCATCAAGATGGAGACCCAGAAATTTTACACAGTCTACTTGTCCAAGTTTGTATTCCTTCATTTTTGATAGTAACTCATTGTCATTTGGTTAACTTCTTTTAAAGCTCATCAGTTTATTTATTTATTATCAAATTACTTATTCTAAACTAGTTTTTTAGTCTGCATAATACACTTCCAACTCCATCTGTAATATCTTCTAGATCCATTCCCTTAATTAAATTGTTTGTGTCATCTGCAAATACTATTGATTTCTGCTGAATGTCTTTGGTAGGTTGTTAATAAATGGGGACCCATAATTCCAGTTTGTAAATGCTGTGGAAAGAGAACCACAGCTCACAATGACATCAAATTCAAACAGCATATTATTGACATGGGGCTACATCATAGAACAAAAAAAAATTGAACAAAATTTAACCAATAGGTGGTGTGCAGGATTAAACTAAATATTTATCCTGTGCTTTGCGGGATTTTGTAGATAAACTCTGCAAATAAATGCTAGTCAGATACTTGAATGAAAAATAGTTTTTGAGGTTCACTATGTTTTTATTGATGATACTTCATAATAATGTGTCATTAAAGACATGTCAAAATAGTGATCTGTGGAGATGAGCAGGAACAACATTCTGTTGTGCATTCTCACATCAATACTAAAACAAGACTTTTGAAGAAGATGCATATCGTACCAGTTTTTTCTTTTCAAGCCTATCCTAAAAAGGCTTGTTTGATCACTTTCATTATCTTTAGTTGTGCTTAGGCTACTACAATTATTATTTATTATGTATTACCAATTCACTTTATGTTTCATACTTTAGTAGTTTTTGTTTTAATGCTGAAATATTTTCGAAAATGAGTTTTTTCATTAAGATATAGGCCTAATTTCTTGCCCTCATATTCTCAACAGGATCAGATTGTCTGTTTGTCAGTGTTTGTACAGCAGAGATGATGTATACTTTTCCATGTATCTCTTTCATGCACAGGGATACGAGACAAATTTTAAAGCTTATTGCAAAAGAATTTTATTTGTTGAATTATTTTACAAAAATTTGTGAAATGTTGTAGACATTACGAAGTTTTTAAAAAAAAGTTTTTTAAAAACAATGGGCACAATGTTGCACGCAATGTCAAGGTTGTAGAATCTGTTGCCACAACTTTGCTCTGGTGGATAACTTCTTGTCTGTTTCATGGAAATTCTCAACTTGCATTTGGATATTTGTGGGTTTCCTTCCCCACTCGGAAGGCTTCTGTTTTCTAGTTACCATGGTAAATAGATTCACTAGGTGGCCTAAGGCTGTGCCAGTGCTGGATATTTCAACAGTTTCTGTCACTTCAGCCTTGATCTCCACTTGGTTCTCCAGCATTGGCTTTCCTCAAATTATTACCAGGGACAGTGCTATGCACTTTAGAGGAGCTCTTAAGACTACACGGGTGCAAAAACAAACAAACTACAAGCTACCATCCCACCAGTAACGGGACAGAAGATGCACACTATCATCACACCAGCAATGGGAAGGAAGATGCACCGCAACCTGAAAACAGCTTTAGCCTGCCATGTGGAATCCTTGAAGACAGCACAGCTTCTAGCACTCAGCACAGTAATTAAAGAAGACTTAGGGTGTTCTTCAGACCAGTTAGTCTATGGAGAGTAACTAAGATAATGGGCGAATTTTTCTCACCCTCTCCCCCTTCCAATCTGTCAGCCAGGAAATATGCAATATTTTTACACACCCTGCAAACTCATATGCAACTCCTCAAACCTATCAGTCCATCGAAACAAGGAGACGAACCAATTTTCTTCCAGAAAGAGTAGTTCAACGCAATTTTGTATGGATACGAGACGATGATGGTAGACTTCCTCTGGCCTCTCTGTGTATTGTTGTTGTGGTCTTCAATCCGAAGACTGGTTCAATGCAGGTTTCCATGCCACTCTATCCTGTGCAAGCCCCTTCATCTCCGAGTAACTACTGCAACCTACATCCTTTTGAACCAGCTAACTGTATTCATCTCTTGCTCTCCCTCTACGATTTTTACTCCCCATGCTTCTCACCAGTACTAAATTCGATCCTTCGATGTCTCAGATTGTGTCCTACCAATGAAGCCCTTCTTCAAATTAGCTTGTGCCACAAATTTCCTTTCTCTCCATTTCTGTTCAGTACCTCTTCATTAGTTACGTGATCTACCCATCTAATCTTCAGCATTCTTCTGTAGCACCACATTTCAAAAGCCTCTAGTCTCTTCTTATCTAAACTGTTTATCGTCCATGTTTCACTTCCATACATGGATACATTCCATACAAATATTTTCCAAAAAGACTTCCTAACAAATTTCTCATTTTCAGAAATGCTTTTCTGGACATTGCCAGTCTACCTTTTGTATCTTTTCTACTTTGACCATCATCAGTTATTTTGCTGCCCAAATAGCAAAACTCACCTACTACTTTATGTGTCTCATTTTCTAATGTAATTCTCTCAGCAACATATGATTTAATTTGACTACATTCCCTCACCCTCGTTTTGCTTTTATTGATGTTCATCTTACCTCCATATACGGGGCCCTTTAAGATTGTTGACAGGGGTGACAAAACATTTATATTTGGAAAAAAATGGCAAACAAGACAGGGTGTCATTTGACTGACTTAAAGCCAGCATACTCCAAAACAAGTCCGGAGGAACTATTCAGTAAAAGAGCCCAATTGTTATATTCCCCATGACATTTTAGACGAGGACAGAAACATTTATCTCCCTTAACAAACTGAAAAGCCAATTTTGTTTACATGGTCTGGCAGACAAGTACTTCATCAACACCCATGGTCCAAGGGCCCTGGCATTTTTCAATTTCAAACCAGTTGATGGAAGTGACAGACCATGTGAGTTATTATTATTCTTGTGTCAGAAACATACATAAAACACAGTTTGTAGTATTGTTGACAGATCAACATAATTTATATAATATTTGACCAAAATTTGGCCACTTCCAGTGCATTTTCTGTTACCTGGTAAAGGTCATCTTCTGTGCAGGTGGCTAGACACAGTCAACACTAAAGCATATGTTGAACAGTTTGTTCTTTCCCACAGTCACACTGGGTTTTGTTTTCTTCAATGTCTCCCCATTTTTCCAGGTTAAATTGTGATTGCCCACTCCTGACCTCAGCCTACTCAAGTAATTCCAAACTGGCCAGTTCTTATCATGACCAGGGGGTAAAGATTCTGAAAAGCTTTTCCAACCAGGTAGGTGGGATATCTCAGCCCTCCATAGTTGCAGCCTGGCTTCCTCATCAGTGGTTGTTAGTTTCTTGGATTTTCTGAGGAATCTTTTCTCTTTGAACAGGAGGTGGTGCAATTCCTGCAAGATGATAGAGCCGTTTCTCTGGAGTTGACTTAAAACAACTCAGCCTGTTACAATTCTGCATGTATCATTTAGGGCAATACCCACCTGTTTGGTGTGTGTTGACTTATACCGAACAGGACAGCCATACTCTACAGTGTAGTAGCATATTGCCATCGCAGAAGTTCGGATGGTTTCAGCTTGACTGCCCCTCTGTGATCCGGCCAATTTTCTAAGTAGGTTGCTCCTGGCGGAGACTTTTTATTTGAAATTCATGCAGTGGTTTTTGAATGTTTGAGATCTGTCAAGTGCTATTCCTGAGTATTTTGGAGTGTCATAGTGTCCCAATTTAACCCCTGACATTTCTATCTTTAACTTGCGGGTGGTTTCCCTGTTTCTCAGATGGGAAGCACACACTTATTCCTTTGATGGCTTTGGTTTAAGCTGCTTTATTCTGTAGTATTTTGACAGCTAAGCATTATCTCAGTCAATCGTGTTGCAAAACGAGGGCAATGGAATGTAGTCAAATTAAATCATGTGTTGCTGAGGGAATTAGATTAGAAAGCACTTGCTACACTGCTATAGACGTTAATTGCTGAGCTAAAGCTCTCCTAAAAAGGGGCGGGGGCTGATGTGTCGGAAATAAATCATGGACAGTCGTTATGGAATGAGTGCAAGCAGTGATTTGTGAGTTAGCTGTGATAGAAAATGAGATTTATTTTTGTATCTGATTATATGACTTTATGTTCTTTCGTGACTACTACTGTGTTAATATTCTATTGTGCGAGATGTAGCAATTTCCTGTGTGTAGTGAGGAAAACCAATAAAATATTGACTACTATAATAATTGTGTACAATAGTTGGAAGCAGAGTTCTCCTAAAACTCCGTAAGTCAGTTACTGTGATTTGAATGCTTTCGTTATTATTATTGCTTACCTGAGGCAAACATAGCCTTAAATGTTTTTTTTTGTTTACTGGTTCATGAATCAATGGCAATTAAATGACAAAGGTTACATAAAGTAAGTAATGTTATGATGCGCTCATTCATTTGAATCTATGGATGCGGAAAAGTTGGAATTAAAAGTAACATTGGTTACCAACAAAATAGGTGCACAAAGTTCAATAAAATATTTCACATGCACTGAGGTGTTACTGTGGATCATATCAGATAGTCGATGTGTCAGATCTACATACTAAATAAATATAATAACTGTTGACGATTGATATTAGTGATGAATTGGGTGCTTTCTATATGGGAGTGCAGCATTGCTGCACAATATACAAGGGTATTCATTATATTGTAGGGGGATATCAAATTAATAGTTGCTGGAAAGCATTTCAGTGAGGTGTAAGGTAAACTAAGCTATATAACAGTGATAAAAGGATTTAAACCATCAGGAGAATCTGCTACCTCTGCAGATTAGGCACAGTGATGACTGCCAGGTTCTGAGTTAACTGCTTAATTATTTTGCATTTACCTTTCCATGGAGAAATTTCATTCTCTTTAACTATTATGTTGTCTATAATTTACATCCCTCTCTTTAATGTCCTGTCTTACAGAGTAAAAGTACACGCAAAAGAAAGGTTGCATGTTTGGGGAAGGTGTGGTCATATAAGGTATTAAATATGTAGTGTAACTCATTCCTGACCACGGTTCTCAGTGACTTTCCTGAAATCTACCCCTTTTCCAGTCCATTTAAGCTTCTTTTATGTGTGTTTTCAGCTGTGCTTCATGAGTAGATTTTTTTAACTATCCAATTAAATTATTTTGTCATTAAGTAAAGAGGTATTTATAATCCAATATATACATTTCATAGTGGTAAAATGCTGTGGGTGACCACTAGCTTACAGACTGATGATTCGAAGACTGATTAATACTGATGACTGACATGTAGTTATCCAATATATGGTTATTAATAGAGGTGTCTTAGTCAATTTTTGGGGCCTGTACAAGTGAAACTATGAAAAGTTCATTCTGTAGGGTACATCGACCACTCTCCATCCTCTGGCATCATGGTTAACTACTCAACATGAAGAGAACCTTCGGTTGGGGGCTGGTATGAGATTCTGTTCTTGGGGAACTATCTTCTTTATTTTTTTCAGTTCTAGAACACTAATTCCTATATTTTCCTTTTCAGTCTTTAACAGGAATACCAGTTGCTCTTCTTTACCCATGCCACATTGTGGTAAATACAACTTGTTTGTTTTCCAAGTAAAGCCGAGAGATGATTCAGGGTGACACATATTAGGCATTTGATGTTTGTTTTGGGGGGCACTCAACTGCTCAGTCACCAGCGCCCGTACAAAGTCTCAATTTTTACACAGTCCAATTTTTCACGCAATCCAATCGAGCCACTGTCACAAATGGTGATGATGATGATGAAATGACAACAAAAACACCCAGTCCCCAGGCAAAGAAAATCCCTAACCTGCAAATTAGGCGTATCAGCATAGGCAGTGAGTTGTTTTGATGCACAAACATACGTGAATATAATAGTGTAAATAGTGAATATAATAGTGCAAATAGTAACAACAACTGGACAAGGGGAGAAAACAACAGGTAGCACGAATTGTTGAAAGCTGATGTTCTAGCAAGTACATAGCAATGCGAAGACATGACACATGAAATATTTGGCTGCTGCAACAATAGATGGCATTAGCATTATCTACAAAAGTGAACTTATCAGCTGTCTTAGCAAGTGAGGTGACAAATCACTCTAAAAACTCACATCACGTATGGGAAGTGTGTGCTAGTGTATAAAAGATTTAAGGAGATGTACGAAAAATATGGTAATACTGTAATTTCTCACATTTTTTGGAACGGCAAAAGATCTAAAGTATAATTAGGTAAAGGTTTTGTTCCTGATTATTATTAAAAGAAATTAAAAAGGAAATTTATAATGAACTAAGAAATGTTCTTACTGGGATTTAGCAAGTTAGGATTTCATACATGTACATGGTATTTGTCCTGATAACTGAAAAAGAAAACACAGAAAATCAAAGAAAACAAACACTTGCTTTCTACCGAATTTTTGAAAGTAAGTGGTTTGTAACTGTGTTAATAATATTAAATGCAACAAAATATCATAATCCAATAGCAGCACATAGGTTCCGTTTGAACAAATCCTCACTGATAAGAACATAAAAGAAAATGGCTAGGATGAAATATGTTAATAATGTATTCCATATGGTGTTGTGAAGTGCATAAATAAATGTTCATAACAGTTGGGTAAAGTCAGTAGGGTATGGAGAAACTTTGCCAGGAATATTTATAAGAACAGGTATTAAGCTGTGCACACAATTTCAAAGATTTGAGATGGAGTGGACTCAATTTTATGTAGGTGCTAGAGAGTATAGAGTAGGCAGATGTATGGAAAGGGGAAGTGTACAGTATCTGTTTGAAGAAAGAGGTGAAATATAGCTACTACAAGGATAGTAATATAGTAATTTACAATGTGACGATGACCTGGCTACTCAAGGATTCTTTAAATTTCATTTCCATATCTCCTGGCTTATCACAAACCTGAGATCATGTAAGAGAGAGAGAGAGAGAGAGAGAGAGAGAGAGAGAGAGAGAGAGAGTGTGTGTGTGTGTGTGTGTGTGTGTGTGTGTGTGTGTGTGTGTGTCGGCATGTAACTCTTTATTGTAAAAAAAAGCTTGCCCTCTTTCTCAAGCTCAATAAATTTGAAAACCTGCTAATGTTATGTACAAGGATTTTAAGACAGCAGAAAGCTTGTTGAGCCTGATAAATTAGGGTAAGTACTCACACAGTTTTTTATAACAATGCAATGGACATAAGAGCAAAATAATGAGCTGTTAGTAAAAATATAATAGAAGTCATCGACCAGACTGAAATACATGAATCAGCTTCATATTGAAATAAATGTTTGCAATTATGGTAAACATGTTATGTTATGAAATAGAGAATATTAAAAGGATGTGATGCTTTTGCTTTATCGATTGATATAAATAATAAATATTTCTACCAAAATGTAACTTTTTTTTATGTGAAAAATAAAATGTAATCTAATCTCAAGAGACATTAATTTTTGTAAAGATAATATTGCATCAGACCTAGTAGACAATGATGAAAGAATGTAATCAACTGTCTAAGTTGAGTTTCATGACTTCTTTTGTCTAAGTGGGGGAATCTGTAGTGTAACATGAGACTTTCTGGAATAACATGTTCCACTATTATCCTCTTTGGCCAATGAAAGATGTTGGGAGTTGAAAATGTATTTTAGTAGCTTTTAAGTAATGGACTGCATACTGTATGTGGATTATGCACAGACATGAAGAGAGAAACTGAGCACAGTGCATTAACATGATGTGATGATGAGCAAGGGGTTTTACTTGCAACAGAAAAGTTGTTTACACCTTGCCATTGCAACTTGGGGATGCTGTAGACTCCAAAGAAGAACAAGTCTGGTCAACAATGGTTTCACACTGGAACAAAAGAAGCTTCTTAAAATATTCTTGGACTTACTTATTGACTCACCATCTGTATCTCAGACGGAGACAAAGTTTGGCAGTCAAAATTAGTGGCACTGCTTCACAGAACCACAGCATCAAGAAAACACAAGACGACTATCAAGATTGAATAATGTAACTTTTACTATGAACAGCATCAGGATGACAGGTCCATACATGAAGTTGTTCCAAGCAGTTTGACCTCAAGAATCAAAAATGGTTCAAATGGCTCTGAGCACTATGGGACTTAACAGCTATGGTCATCAGTCCCCTAGAACTTAGAACTACTTAAACCTAACTAACCTAAGGACAGCACACAACACCCAGTCATCATGAGGCAGAGAAAATCTCTGACCCCATCGGGAATCGAACCCGGGCGCGGGAAGTGAGAATGCTACCGCATGACCATGAGCTGCGGACCCTCAAGAATCCTCTATTAAAACACTTCAGTGACTATCATGAAGATCAGGCACTAAGGTCCTGTAATCCCTGTAACTTGCCCGCGGTTTTATGCTCATGAGAATGTTCAATTCAAGAAACGTTTTTATCTTACCTCATGTTGTTGGTTTGTAAGGCTTCCCATTTTTCTGGTACCCCCATTCAGTGACAAAGTTAGTCTGCATAACTATCCACTGAATTACAGCATCAAATATCAACAATTTGAACAAATTATAGTGAGTGGGATCCTGTAAGTCTCTCACATGCGCAGCAGGACCAGTTACTGAGGAAGAAGGGCATGGCATGTCATTTGTGTGAGTTACATTTTCATCACCTTCATTGCGAGTTGGTACTTGTTCTGGATCAGCAGTAGAACTGGATGCAGTTTCATCAGAACAGAAAGATGAGATACCCAATGTCTGAGTGTGTATTTTCTCTGGGGAATAACGTTCATCTACGGAAATGGTTATTCCTGAATGAAGTGCACAGTAATCTGGGTCATCACCACTAAAATCTGCATCTTCATCTCACGAATTCTGAGCTGAAGGTATTTCAGCATGAAGTGTTGCCATTATCTCTTCATCTTTCAGTACTTCCCTACAGCACTACATTATAAACTGAAATGGAAGATACTGTCTCTAATTAAAAATGTGAAGTTCATGTATCCTACGATGCAATTTTCCTGCACAAAAAACGTAAACACTACTCAATGTTCCATACATTATCTAGCGTATTGGAGAATTGTTGATGCTTGGTGGTACATGTTATGAACTCTGAATTATTCATGAACTAGTCACTGCCTGTAGAATGTGGAACTGTGAATTCCACAGTGATTCTGAATGTGTCCAAGTCATTATTTTTATCTGTAATAAAGAGCTAAATCAACATCATATCACATGAAGATGGAAACAGTTATGCACTCGGATGCAGAGGGCAAAGACCAGCAACACTGTGGGAAACAATGGTCACCACACATTGATGAGTCAGGATGTTTTTTTGTACCAATCGTGCACTTAAGCTAGGGGGAATCATGATACACATGTTGTACCACCTACCCTTAATGAGTTAAAGGATATCATATTTTTGTTTGCTCTGATTCTGCAGAAGCATATTTCCTAACTTCAAATTTTCTAAAACTACATCAGAGCAGTTATATGAAGATGTGCTTGCTGCACACTCTACAACATTCATTGTTCTATTTGCCTCCATCTTCGTAACTTTATCTTCATACAATGTAACACATAATACACCAATCACAATATATAGCTAATTTTACACAATTTGTACACTTGTCTTCTCTATTTCTCAATTTACTTATGGAGCTAGGCAATTTATTACCATGAAGCTAAATTGTGTGCCAAACTGAGATTTGAACTCAGGACTCTTATCTTCCACAGGTAAGTGTTCTACCAACTGAGCTCCCCAAGCATGACTCATTACTGGGAAGTTTCTTGTCAGCGCATACTCCGCTGCAGAATGAAAATTTCATTCTGAAAACATCCCCCAAGCTGTGGCTAAGCCATGTTTCTGCAGTATCCTTTATTCGAGGAGTGCTAGTCTTGCAAGTTTACAGGTTTTCTCTGAAGTTTGGAAGGTGGAAGACGAGGTACTAGCAGAAGTAAAGCTGTGAGGATGGGCCGCCGTGAGTTGTGCTTATGGACCTCAGTCAGTAGAGCACTTGCCTGCCGAGGCAAAGGTCCCGAGTTCGAGTCTCAGTCTGGCACACAGTGTTAATCTGCCAGAAAGTTTCACATCAGCACAGGCTCCGTTGCAGAGTAAAAATTTCATTCTGAATTTATCATCGAGAATTGATGGTGTGAAAGTTATTGCACAATTTTCTTGATACCTCACAAATCTTATCAAGTAATGACACTTAAAATCTACTACCACTACTTATGAAATTTTGTGTATATCCAGCTCCCTCAACTGAGGCATGACAGAATCAGGTAATGTATGCAGGAATTCATCTGATGACAATTTTTCCACAAACCCCATGAACAAAATTTGTACTTTCAATGTTACACATTCTCCCAATGTTCTCAAAATTTATACATAGTTACCCTTCATAACTTATTACATAAAACGTTACATTTTCCTTTACAATAGAAAATTGGTGCACAATAGAACACAAATTTATAATTGATTAAATCTGAGCAGACACTGAGTGCATATAACATCACAGGACTACCACTATCTATTGCATTCAATGTAGCCTACAGATATAAATTTAAATAAAATTTTCTTGAGCTTCCAGCCATGACCAGATGACATGTTGCTGAAGATGGGAACAATAGCCCAGAACTGGTTATAGCATTGAAATTCAGAGTTTTTAAAAGTATTTGTGAGTACTTGCATTTTGCACCAACAATCTTTAACAGCTGTGGAGTTCATGAGATGCTGCATGGATTAAATAACTTTATGATATTTGTTCTTGGTGTTGCACTAATACCATGTTTCTTAATGAATGAAAACTGAAAAATAATTACAAAGGCTCAGTGTATAGCTTTTAAAATTATGATCTGCGACGTTCAATCAATGAATCTTATTATGGTAGTGGTACTTCAAACTTTTAGAAATGCGAGTAATCTTTATATTACTCCAGTAGGTAATATCATAGGGAATGACTATACAAGTCTGCACTGCACAACTTTTAACCAAATCCATAATTTACTTAAAATTAAAGCTACTTCTTTCACTTTGCAAGAGATTCCTTCTGTTTTGTGCCAGGAAGGGTAAATCAGAGAATAATCAGACCAAGTATGTAAAAGTGGTTACATCGTGAAATCAATAAATTTTCTCACTCTCCTGTAGTAAACAGAGTAATACTGTATATATCGAGGTACAAATATATTGAAATAAGACCTGCTGCTACTTTATACACATTTATACAAGTGTGGAGTCTGCGTGGGAGTTGTGTGTAGGAGGGAGGAGTGGGGGGATGGAAGCTAACAGCTGAGAGGGAGAGGCAGTGGAATAAGAATGTGATATAAGTGAGCCCTCCTGGTGCAGTTAGAAGAAGCAGTGGGTTACACTCAAAGTGGAGAAATGGGGTGGAAAGGGGAGAGGGACAGAAAAGAGTAAGAGGGAAACCATTGAGAGAACAGTGTATATGTAGATCAATGGAGAGAAGAGTGTATACGTAGATCAATGGAGCGAAGAGTGTGTATGTAGATCAATGGAGTGAAGTGAGAGGTTTGGGGACAAAGCTGGAGAGTGTGGAGTAGTTACTGGTAGAGATTGAAGCTAGGAGGGCATTTACTGTGAGGACACCTGCCATTCGTTCATTGATGTCAGTTGTAGATCCACTATCATGTATAATATGCTGCTATTCTTCAAAGGTGCGGACAGTGAACTTATTCTTTAGAATACCACAAGCCACACAATTCACTGGCACTATCCTCCTCAAGTGCCCCCACTCCATATGTTAACCACTTCCTACCTCTGTGCAACAAGTTCGGTTGATTAACTTCTTGCTTAACTATTTGATATGAGTTTTAACTATTTGATATGAGTTTGATGTGTATTATTAATTGCTGTGAATCTTAAATTTACCTACATTATGACTGAGGTGGTTGAGGGATGCAAATTTTCACACAGTTTCTGTTCCAGGCACTTTCTGTGCAAAAATTGATGCTCAGCAGAATCCTGCCAGTTCCTGGTGTCCATGTAAATAGTAATGAGTGTTTGGTCTCATTATACGGAAAACAAACCACTGACACATTTTAGTAAGGATGGGTATTAGCATACAGTATTGTGCCATACCTGAACTAATTACATTCAACAATTAAGTACTATTATCCATTGTTTGTTACTTTGGCCATGCTCCCACTACTTTTGTATCCAAACTATTACTAAAAATTTTATGCTCACAGTCATTTGCAGTTTGTTTACTATTATTTGTCATGAGTACTGTTATTTACAATCTGTTATTGACACTGTTGTATGCACAGATGGCAAATGAGTATGAATTATGTCATTTTCATTACAGTCACTTAAATACTTCGTATGGAGAGAATATTAAGGCTAGCACTGCATTTAAGAAGTGTCTTTCATTTTTGCAATTTTCGCACAAAAAAGCAGAAAGCCATACAACTATGTGCTATACTACCTGTGTGGAAGTGTTTGTGTATTGCGAGATTAGTGATACAAACAAGTGACCTCTCTGATGCGCATTTTTATTTTCGCTGTTCTCTTGCAAGTTCTATGCTTTTGCGTTATCTTGCTTTACCAAACATTCCTGTGTTCTTATGCTGGAAAACAAATGTTAATTCCTTATATTACAGTAAAGGGTGTCCATAATTAAAGTTTCAGTTTCAAAATGCTGTAGAAAGAGAACCACTGCTCAGGCTATTCCACACTTTCGTCGACAAGCTTGACAAATTCCGCAACAACATACAGATTTTTGAACCTGCTCTCTTGGCAATTCTGGACATAAACCCTATGGTGTGCGACAAAAGTGTCACTAATTCTGCAAAGTCTCCACACTACAGTACAGTGTACATTTTTGTCGAAGCAGAAAGTGATGTTAAACTGAACATAAAAACTCTGTTGGTCCTGATAAATTCTACCATGTCACAACCATATGCAACATTGAACTCTACAAGAGAGCTCTGAATGCAGTAACTCAACCAGTTCCATATGATAGTTCAGTGAATTTTCTCACTAAGACTGAGTGTGTGGTCATGTCAGACTCAGGAATTTTACTAGTCTGGTGACCTTATCCATCCTGTGCAGTTTGAAACAATGAACTATTCGTCCACCAGATCCAGCAGTTCATCCACACTGTGCTCTGGCATTTATACCAACCCAACCACAAACTTGGTTCGTGGCAGAGGAAAACACTCTGTCAACAACAAATAACCAACAACCACTACAAATTTACTTTAATGTTTAGTAATTTGGACCACTAAACCACAGCATTAGTTTTGGACATTATTGTGCAACCACCACCAGGTTAAGCTTACAACAAAGTAAAGGATGTGTTGTTTCCTTGCTGTACGAAATCCACTGGGCTCATGATCAGACAAGTAATATATCAAGAGAAGCACAATGACAAGAGTTCTGGTGATATCTACTTGATTTAGCAGACCTCTCCACAACATATTTGCGTATTTGACAGCAAAAATAACTGGCACAAGTACAAACAGTGTTGGCACTATATGGCAATAAATCACCCAACAAATTGCTGCAGGTCACCAACAGGATCTACATAATGCTCGAGTCGTCCACAACAATTACCTTGACAACACTGGTGCACTAGCCACTTGAACAATGCCTAATGAGCTCACCTGCGCCAAGCCCCGAGAAAATACAAAGTTTATGAAGCATAATGGCAATGCTGGCAACACAAATACAAGTGAAGCAGCAGCAACAGGTGCCAACAGTCAAACCCAAGACCAGTGCAACCTGGGACCAACATCATGAGAACTATGACGGCAGTGGAACAATAACCATGGTTTTTGCCAATACCACAAATGTTTTTGGCAACACTCTGCAAAGTGTACTTAACCCTACAGTCATTCAAATAGCCAGTGTGTCCATGGTGCAGTGCAGTCATAGACACTGACTCTGAGTTCAGTATACTGCCTGTGCTAAGCACCAGACAACAAACAGGATGTTCAGACACGGGTGAAAGCAGTTAACAACTCCACGATCAACACTTACAGCCATAAAGTGTTCGCTTTTGACATCGGTCTATCCAGTCCTTTCACTTGGTCATTTCTAATGACTGATGTCTCCGAACCTATTTAGGCACTACTTCCCCACACACTTTGTGCTAGCAGTTGACCTGCAGGGAAAGTGCTTAGTAAACACAACTGACAACAGTGAAGTATCAGGGGCCAGGGGCCGCTGTATTTATAATGCACTACAGGGAACAGACATGGCTTATGCCCTTGAGGAACACATCACAGCTCCTTCAGGGCTTTCACGCACACATACCCAGGAACGTAACTTTTCTGCATGCATTATTGAAAATCAAAGACAACTGGTGATTGACTGCCATGATTTATTAAGGAAGAAGACATTTAAAGAGAAAAACAGGGCCTGAAAGCAAATCTATCTGCCATGAGTAAGTAGTTGCTGATGACAAAGGTTGAGATAGCAATTTTTGAGACGCAGAAATGCTCATGTAGAGAGGGCTTCTGAGAACCACACAGTTAAACCATCAATTGATTTACAGATACAGACATCCTGCAACAGTATGGTGTACAATACAGTGCATCACATCAGCATCTCCCATGGACAGCCCACCTCACTCCATGCACATGGAAATGCATCGGATAACACCTAATGGATCAACCAACCCCACCTCACAGCCTGCAGATATACCTGTGCTGCAGCTGACAGTTTTGGCATGAAGACATTCCCGGTACTCAGCACTATGGATGGGGGACAGCAGCGGCTGTGATCGATTTTGTGCTCCTGTATCATGAGATTAGTGAAATTTACATGTGACCAATCTGAATTCATTTTTATCTTTGCCATTTTCTTGTAAGTTCCATGATTTTTCATTATTACCAAATGTTCTGTATTCTTACATTGGAGAACAAATGTTAATTCTGTATGTTAAAATATACATACAATTATTTATGTGGATTCCCTGTCAAACTGAATGGTTGCCATTTCAGTTACACCATTGACTAGAAATATCTGGGCAAGACACTGAACCTGTGTTTCCGTGCAGAACAAACACCCTTCCCTAGTTCTTCCAAACATAAGTTTAACATGAAACAACTGCATCACAGTGCTTGCTGTCCCTGAATTAACTCTACAGCAAGTGGCTCCTTATGTAATGAGAGTAGGCAACAATGATGAATTCTTTCTCTCTACTTGCTGACAGATAAATGTGTGGCTCTGACAAATGCTTACCTCTGTTATTACAAATGCAACAATTTTTAGTCTTTATAGCAATGTGCTGCCAGTGTCATGTATTCAGTGGATGCAAAGTGCATATTCTCTACCTGAGGCACCAGCAAAAGTGACAAAAAGCAGATTACAGAGTACCTGACGGCCCAACACAAAAGTTTTGTCTCAAGTAGAGATAGTGTTGAGGATCAGTGGACAAAGTTCAAAACCATCGTACAATATGCGTTAGATGAGTATGTGCCAAGCAAGATCGTAAGAGATGGAAAAGAGCCACCGTGGTACAACAACCGAGTTAGAAAACTGCTGCGGAAGCAAAGGGAACTTCACAGCAAACATAAACATAGCCAAAGCCTTGCAGACAAACAAAAACTACGCGAAGCGAAATGTAGTGTGAGGAAGGCTATGCGAGAGGCGTTCAATGAATCCGAAAGTAAAGTTCTATGTACTGACTTGGCAGAAAATCCTAAGAAATTTTGGTCTTATGTCAAAGTGGTAGGTGGAACAAAACAAAATGTCCAGACACTCTGTGACCAAAATGGTACTGAAACAGAGGATGACAGACTAAAGGCCGAAATACTAAATGTCTTTTTCCAAAGCTGTTTCACAGAGGAAGACTGCACTGTAGTTCCTTCTCTAGATTGTCGTACAGATGACAAAATGGTAGATATCGAGACGACAGAGGGATAGAGATACAATTAAAATCGCTCAAAAGAGGAAAGGCCGCTGGACCTGATGGGATACCAGTTCGATTTTACACAGAGTACGCGAAGGAACTTGCCCCCGTTCTTGCAGCGGTGTACCGTAGGTCTCTAGAAGAGCGTAGCATTCCAAAGGATTGGAAAAGGACACAGGTCATCCCCATTTTCAAGAAGGGACGTCGAACAGATGTGCAGAACTATAGACCTATATCTCTAACGTCAATCAGTTGTAGAATTTTGGAACACGTGTTATGTTCGAATATAATGACTTTTCTGGAGACTAGAAATCTACTCTGTAGGAATCAGCATGGGTTTCGAAAAAGACGGTCGTGTGAAACCCAGCTCGCGCTATTCGTCCACGAGACTCAGAGGGCCATAGACACGGGTTCACAGGTAGACGCCATGTTTCTTGACTTCCGCAAGGCATTGATACAGTTCCCCACAGTCGTTTAATGAACAAAGTAAGAGCATATGGACTATCAGACCAATTGTGTGATTGGATTGAAGAGTTCCTAGATAACAGAACGCAGCATGTCATTCTCAATGGAGAGAAGTCATCCGAAGTAAGAGTGATTTCAGGTGTGCTGCAGGGGAGTGTCATAGGACCGTTGCTATTCACAATATACATAAATGACCTTGTGGATGACATCGGAAGTTCACTGAGGCTTTTTGCAGATGATGCTGTGGTGTATCAAGAGGTTGTAACAATGGAAAATTGTACTGAAATGCAGGAGCATCTGCAGCGAATTGACGCATGGTGCAGGGATTGGCAATTCAATCTCAATGTAGACAAGTGTAATGTGCTGTGAATACATAGAAAGATAGATCCCTTATCATTTAGCTACAAAATAGCAGGTCAGCAACTGGAAGCAGTTAATTCCATAAATTATCTGGGAGTACGCATTAGGAGTGATTTAAAATGGAATGATCATATAAAGTTGATCGTTGGTAAAGCAGATGCCAGACTGAGATTCATTGGAAGAATCCTAAGGAAATGCAATCCGATAACAAAGGAAGCAGGTTACAGTACGCTTGTTCGCCCACTGCTTGAATACTGCTCAGCAGTGTGGGATCCGTACCAGATAGGGTTGATAGAAGAGATAGAGAAGATCCAACGGAGAGCAGCGTGCTTCATTACAGGATCATTTAGTAATCACGAAAGTGTTAAGGAGATGATAGATAAACTCCAGTGGAAGACTCTGCAGGAGAGATGCTCAGTAGCTTGTTACAGGCTTTTGTTAAAGTTTCGAGAACATACCTTCACCGAAGAGTCAAGCAGTATATTGCTCCCTCCTACGTATATCTTGCGAAGAGACCATGAGGATAAAATCAGAGAGATTAGAGCCCACACAGAAGCATACCGACAATCCTTCTTTCCACGAACAATACGAGACTGGAACAGAAGAGAGAACCGATAGAGGTACTCAGGGTGCCCTCCGCCACACACCGTCAGGTGGCTTGCGGAGTATGGATGTAGATGTAGATGTAGATAAAACAAGCATTAAACTTTTTAAGTATATACTATATTTTTTTATTTCATCACTTCAAAATTCTCATTAATTTTAATGAGCCTAGCTAGCACTTCCGAAGTTTGCAAACACTATATGTCAGGCATAAGAAAAACTGATGCTTTCTATATGGTAGATACTAACGCTTCAGGTGGCCTGTACCTGTGCTTGAAAACACTGCTCAATGGATCCTGCAGTCAGACAGTTCTGCATCTCATTGTGAAGTCACAACAGACTAAAAAATTCTGTTTTCCAGTGCTACAGAACTCAATATGTTTTTTAAAATAATCTATGTGTCATAAACAGCACTAACAACTAATTTATAGTTCATACATCTTTCATTTGAATTACTTCTGTTACTAAAACTGTTTGGTGCAGTCCATTTCAACAGCATATAGGTTTTTCTTTCTGTGGTCTCCCTCTTAGTCTTTTTCTATATCTCTCCACTTTCCAACCCATTTCTCCACTTTGAGTGTAATCCACTACTTCTTCTGATTGCACCAGGACAGGCTCGCTGATATCACATTATTATTCAACCCCCTCTCAGCTGTTAGCCTACCTCCCTTCCAACCCTCCCTGCTCCACACAACCCCACAGCAGCAGCAGCAGCAGCACAATACAGCCAGCAAGGACAATGAAGCCATATTAGAGGAGATGGAATTCATTTCAGCTTATTCAATCCCATTATTTGGAGATGACGGTAATTACAGTCTAACACCAACTGATGCTGACTACGATGGCAAACTACCTATTTTTGCACACTAGTCGTTCTGTTTACAGTACTCTTGTCAGATCATCTTATTTGAAGATAGTAATATGGCAATGGAAAAACACTACACTGTCTCAGCTGACTACATTGCATTGGCACTGCAGTTAACATGAGGGATGAGGGGTTGTATTACATGGAGGGAGGCAGGGGAGGGAGGAGGTGGTAAGTGGGACAGAAGGATGGAGAAGATTGGCTAACCACGAGGAGGTAAAGACAACAGGTGTTTGTTCTGGCCTCAGGCAGTGGAGTTGTGCATAGCTCACAACAATGATGTGCACAAGTGGGTTGGGAAAGACAGATAGAACAGAGGAGTAGGGAGACTAAAGAGAAGAGAGAGTGCGTGCAGCTCGAGTGATGCTAGGGTCACATGGCAACAAGCTGACACATTCCGGCACAGAGGGATACAATGCTAGCCATCCTAATTTATACGGCCCACATAGTCTGTGACACAGAAAACCTCCTAGCCAAACTAAAGCACCTGAAGCAAGTTCTACCACATAGGGATACAGTGAAGCTCAGATTAGAAGCGCATTCAAGGAAATAAAAGATGAATCAAACCAGAAAGAAGAGGATGGAGACAACAAACTCACTCTTCTTTCCTATATGGGGTCACTCTCAGCAAAGATTGATAGGCTGCTTGGAAAATATATGCCAAGGATATAAACATCAAAAGTTCAATGTGTCTATCACTACATTGGACAAACTCAGCACTCTAACCTGAAATTCTGGAAGGAACACATTAGACATGTACTTCTGGCATACACAGAGAAATCAGCAATAGCAGAGCACAGCCTAAATGAAGAATATATGCCTGATTTTGTGAACATCAAGGATACTGTGTTGAGCCTACAACTATCGGGAAAGCATAGTAAACAAATCTATAGAAGTAAAGAGCCACAAGAATCTTGTCAACAGGGATGAAGGGTACAATCAAGTTCAATGTGGAATCTTTCATCACTAAAGCCACAAGAATCTTGTCAACAGGGATGAAGGGTATCAACTAAGTTTGATGTGAAATCTTTCATTATCAGCTGAACCCTGAGTGTGCACCAGCAGTGGGCAGCATGTGAGATGGATCAAGAGTACATGCACAAAGATTTGAATGCAGCCTCCACTCCCAAGCCCACTGCCCAGCACCCGATCTGGCCCCATTGCATCCATCAGCCACATAAGACCCAGACACCCACATCTAGGTGGAGGGGGTGGCTCCTGTTGCATATAAATATAGTATATGGACATCTAAAGTATCTCAACACTTAACGGAAGATGATGAGTATTACGCTCACTGAAATGGCACAATATTCCAACACTACAGACCGTCTGGAAATCTGGGAGCTTTTCATCAATAGTATGCATGAGGAGAATGTACATTCACAAATTAATGGCTGTTTCTGTATTCCATTACATAAACCAACAGTTTTAACCCAATTCCAGTGTGTGTAATTTGATGTATTGACAGCTGAGGAAGAGGGTGGTTTTCTTTGTGTATATATATATCTAGATCATCTATATCTGTAAGCTTGTAAAGAGCATGTGAACATTGGTTATTGTATTTTGTGGAATTATTTAGTGCTAACGTCTGCCAGCGTTGATGACAAGGTCATTAGAGACAGAGCACAAGCTTGCATTGGAGGAGGATGGAAATAGAAACTGGTCATGTCCTTTTCAAAGGGACTATCCCAGCATCTGCCTCAAGCAATTTAAGGTAAGACAAAGACCTATATCTGGACAGCTGAACAGGTATCTGAACTGTCGTCCCACTGATTGTAAGTCCATTGTCTTGCTGCTGTGCCATCTCATTCGATTTCTGGCTGAGATCTGATTCTAGCAACATCATGTATAGAGTTAATACCTTCATTTGCACATTATGTAAAAAAGCAATATTGCAAACAAAAATAAATATTATAAATATGACATATTCATTTTTTTGACTGGGTAACAGATGTCTGTGAGTTATAACGACTGATACATATCTATGAAACTCACATTCCATAACTTTGTGGTACAAAATGCTGTTGCAATGTTACCACATACAGAAGATATTTTTCCTTAGACATCATCTTGTTTCCCTTAGACATCAGACCAAGATGGTATGGTCTCACAAATACCATCTAAGGGCTTGGCAATATTGAAATTATAGAGAGAAACTGCCTCAGGAGGCAATAAATGAATCAAATCAGATAATGTTGTGACATGTGGAACATCAATGATGCACTTTTATGTAATGTTCATCATAAATACATAATGAATATGTACAGACTGAAATTATTTGTGTAATTTCGTCATTATTTTGTTTTCTTTGCATATGGAATTTGCAGAAATACTTTGTGGCTTAAACTGAACGAAAGAACATTGGTGATCTATGCACATTTTAAGAAGAAGAAGAAGAAGAAGAAGAAGAAGCAATGTTTGTTGGTCAGATAATTACATCACCTTTGCTTTAACAGCAACAGCTTTTCAAGTATGATTCATCAATGAAGCCTACATAGACTATCATGACAAGAAAGAAATACTGATTGTAACAAAGCATGGTAGAACCATCCACTTGTTCTTGTATTACTCATGATGAATATATATACACTTTTATTTGATCTCTTTCTTACAGGGCACATATGGGACAGTTAAACAAATTTAAGTAACTTTCTATTCACAACGCATTTCATCAGGAATCACTGTTCAAGATATAGTTTCTCTAATAGTTTAGCTGAAAGTAATTTGCATAAACAAATTTTTGTAATTTAAGATGCTTCATGAACATGTGGAAACGGAATTTGTAGTGAGCTTATAGGTGGCTCTGACTTAAGTGTTATAACTCAGTTTAAAGCTCACACCCGCTTCTTTTTAATAAACATCTTTTTTTTCAAAAACTTTCTATTCCAAAAAGTATTGAAATCAAAGTTTTTGTGTTCCAGAACTTTTGATTCTTAACTGATGTTTACTTCTAAAATTTGGTACATAATTTTGTAGCCCTGATTTTTCTCATCTCCAAAATGTCTAGTTTTGTTAAGAAAGCTTGTTAGTTTGTCAATTATTCAACTCAGAAAATTTTATGGATAAAGAAACAGAAAATCTAGGAATAAAAGCCATCATGGAAGTAAATAATGCTGTTCAAAGATTTACTGAATTAAATCTGCATAATAATAAAACACATTGTCTAAGTTTCAATTTACATAAACTATAACAGTGAAGATAACAACATTTGCATAGATGAGTGCATTGCAGGAACTCCAAATACACAAAATTTCTTGGAATAGTAATTGATGAAACTGTCGACTGGATAAACACATATAATATATAAATGGGAAACTCGAGTTAAAGACATATGTGTTGCACAAATTCAACTAACTAAAAGATACACATTATGCTAATGATATACTATGCAGTAATCCATTTGACATTACGTTAAAGGTATCAAATTATATATATAAAAAAAAAGCCTACCTTAAGTCGAGAGAATCATGTAGGCCAGCATTTAAACCTCTTAAGATATTAAAACTACCCAAGTATATACCTATACAAACTCCTATGTTAGACAAAATTCAAATATGCTCCTGATACACAAGATAACAAGACACAACACAACCCAGACACAAGGAAATGGAACCTCTTCCATGAGACCATACACAACACTATGAGATACAACTCAAAGCTATCATATGCAGTACCACAAACCCAGAAAAAAGTCTTCAAAGTTGAGAGAGATAAACAATAAAAATATTTTTGAAAATCTCAAAAATTTTTGATAGAAAACTGTTACTACAGTAGGAATAATCTTATGTGCACTGAAGTTTAAGGCAATTGCAATGCAATTACTATATAAAAAGAAATGCAAATTATATGTACAAGCACACATAATACAAACAATGTAAATAAAATTGTAATTTAACGTGAAGTAGGCCGAGAATATTAATGTAAAAATCATAATTTGTTAAATCCTTAGTACACAAGGTATATTTATCAATGCATGTAATACAATTTTGCCCGATCTATGCATTGTATTCTGCCTACAGATGAAATAAATAAATAAATGTCCACTAATTTTATTAGCTTTTCTGTTATAAAGTAAAATATAACAAGGAATTTTGAGTTTTATTCACACACATTTCTACAAATAGTTGTACTGTACAATCCTTCACTCAGTCGGTTAAGTAATCAACTGGTTAACATCTTATGGTTTCTCCCAGCTAAAAATGTATTCTCGGTCAGCTAAATGATTCCAGCCAAATGTACTACTATGTTGTGATTCATTCTGCAATTAATCATCAATTTGCAAACTGCATATCAATTGTTTGTGTGTACAGCTACTAGATGCATTGATTATATTAACAAATTTTTCCATAAATACATTGCCACCTCAAGAAATGAAAAATGCAGATACTAGCTTGTGATTCATGGACTATATAAATCCATAAATAGAAGATGATCATCATAATGTTTTTGTATATCGATAAATGTGAAAAAGACATCAAGTTAACCTCTACAGTGTATTCATTTAACAATCAGGTCACTAAATCAAATAATTCAGGAAGATAACATCAACAAGACTAACTGTCAAGTGAAATAAAAACAGCTCAGTAACCTTACACGTTTTCCAACAATTTTCCAGGAAGAGAGTGGGTTCAGTCATTCATTAATCATCGCAACGAAGTTTTGTGTTAACATTCAGCAAAAAAACGTTATTTATGGTAACATATTAAGGTGCCAATGCATACATGAAGGATGAAGTAATGGCATGACCATGCCATCTGTAATAGTGTGGCTGAATTAATATTTTTAAGGAGTGGGACCTTGCCCAATACAGAACATCTGAGAAGATATGCCAGAGCCGCCTGTGCTTTATCTAGAGCAACCAACACTTTTTTCTGGCAGTACACAATGGTACACGATACTGGTATTAAGGGCAGAAAGTGTTCGATCCATTTACAGCGTATGTTAAAAATAACGCAGCAGATGGCACTGTCTTCGTAAATGAAATTCCTTTAAAGATGGCACAACATTTTTTGTTTCATTTGCTGGTATTAGAAATAGGAAGTTGTGCCAACTAACTTGCTATTGGATTTGGACACTACAATTTGATCTCAGTAATTAACTTTCCAACATGGGTGGACAAAGACACTAGGACACTAATAGATAATGTTTTCTTACTTGAAGCTCTAAGCAAGAAAATAAGTGTTTGCCCAGTAACAAATATGTGATTTATTCATCTCATTACATACAAATTTCAAATAATTTGATTTGATGTACAGGAGACATGCCAAGGTTTACAAAAAGAAACTTTTTTTTCTTTTTTAAGAGAAATACAAAAGTTTACATTATACTTTAAATTTCTAAGTTACAGCTACACAAGTACATAAAATAATACATGTAATACAATGCATGTGTTCAGACTGTGAAGCTGTCCTCAATGAACTCTGCGACAGGATAATAACACTTTTCCACCAGAAGAGTAAAGAGCAATCTTTTCCGTGAACACCAAGCTCCATCTTAAATATGTTACTGCCTTTTATTTTATTGAAAATTTTTAACCCCATATACTCTGGTGTTTGGGCATAAAGTTTTAAACGATGTGTCGGAAGTTTGAAATTATCTCTGCGACGAGTGCTGCAGTTGTGGTCAAAACGGAAAGTGTCTAGTGTATGTTGATTTTTATATAAGAACACCAACACCTCGTATATGTAAAGTGAGGGGATATATAGTATTTTTAAATTTTTTAACAGAGATCAACAGGATTCCCATTTTTTAATTTTTTTTTGCAACACACGTATCTAATTACTTTCTTTTGTAATACTAGGAGCCTAGTGACATTTGCTGAATTTCCCCAGAACATTATGCCATAACAAATAACTATTCAAAGTAGCAGTGATAAACTATCTTTCTGGTACCACGTTTGCGGCACCAGACAAAATAAACATTGCAAATGCCAAGCTGTTCAGTTTATTTGCTAAGTATCTATGTGTACCTTCCAATTTAAATTTTTATCAAGATTTAGGCCTAAGAGCTTCACATGGTTTGCTTCTGTGATATCCTGAACATTGCAAGTTATCTTTATTTCAGTCCTTTCTACTGATTTAGCTTCAAATTGCATCATTTTGGTTTTAGTTACATCCAGTTTTAGTCCGTTTTGCTGGAACCAAGATTCGAGTTTTTCTTAAGTATTTTTGACTTTTTCTGGAATACTTTCAGATACCTCATTTTCAATTACAACTGATGTATCATCAGCAAATAAGACTGAATGAATATCAATAGCAAGTGGTAGGTCATAGGTCATTTACGTAAAAAAGAAACAGAAAGGATCCCAATATCGAACCTTGTGGGGACTCCTTGGGGAACTGTTTTCCAGTCTGAAGAATAATTGGTTCCATTTGAAGTTAAAATTACTCTTTGTTTCCTATCCGACAGGTAAGAGCTAAACCATTTTAAAGCAGTGTCCCCGATTCCATACATCTGTAGTTTGTGGAGAAGTAATGCATGGTTCACTGAATCGAAAGCTTTAGTTAGATCACAGAATATTCCTGTGACCTTTTACCCTTATCTAATGTGGACCATATTTTTTGGATAAACTCATTTATAGCATTCACAGTGCTTTTACCCTGTTGGAATACAAACTGGTTCTTAAAAATTATATCATTTACAGTAAGAAATTTATTAATTTGCTTTGCTGTAATATTTTCAAACACTTTAGAGAAGACTGGCAAAAGACAGATAGGGCAGTAATTCCCCATTATCTTCTGTCGATCCTTTTTTGAATACTCTCTTATAACGATGCACAGTTATTTATGATAAATAACATAGTACCTTAAAGTATAGATACTACTCAATGGAAATCAGTTAGAATAATTAATGACTCCACGATAAATATTTCTAAGAACAGTGTACAAGATATGATCTGGGATGAAATTTATAATGAACCAAATACTAAAATAAAATTTAGTCTAATCCATGATAAATTCTTATTATTTGAAACTAGCTTTCCCTATAAGTTAATAAGAAAGGACATTAAACAGCCATGTAATAAACCATGGATCACTAGAAGGATTAAAGTATACTGTGAAAGGAAAATGTATCTGTTGGCAATAAATAGTAGATATCCTGCAGCAGCTGCACACTAAAAAAACTCCTCAGAATTACTAAGAAAGATTATCAGAAAATCAAGGAACATGGACATAATGGTAGAGATAAGTAATTCCAACAACAAACTTAAAGCTATATCGAATGTAGTGAAATGAGCTTACGTAACAGGATAACATCACTATTGAACTGAATGGAAGGGCTATAAATGATGAGTCACAAGTAGCAAACATATTTAATAATCATTTCTTAAAAACAGAAGAAAGTATCAGAACAAACAATTCAAGGGAAAAATCACAGCAGTATGCGGAAAAAGTATCACTCTTCAAATACAATCATACGACTGTCCCACCAACTTCCTCCTTCTCAAATTAAGAAAATTATATATTATCTCAAAAATAAAAACTCATCTGGTTTTGATGGTGTTTCCAATAGAGTACTACAGATTTGTTCCCATACAATAAGCCTGGTCTTATATGAAATACGTAAAGTATTATTAACTGAAGGCATTTTTCCAGAGAGACTGAAATACGCCATTGTTAAACCCCTCTTTAAGAAAGTGGTAAGTGAGATATCATAACTGCTGACCTGCTTCATTGCTGACATCATTTTCCAAAATCTTTGAGAAGGTGGTGTATTCTAGAATAGTATCTCCCCTTAGCAACAATAATGTCTTCTTCAAATCTCAGTTTGGGTTTCAGGAGAGTGTCTCTACTGAGAATGCCATTTACATTCTCATTCACCAAATTTTACAAGCATTAAATAATAAAATAGCACCAGTTGGTATTTTCTGCAATCTATCTGCACATTTGACTGTGTGAATCACAGTATTCTCCTAGATAAATTGAGGTTTTATGGGACTGATGGTATAGCCAACCAATGGATAACATATCTAACCAAAAGACTGCAGAAAGTTGTACTTTATAATTCAATCAAAACAAACCAGGGACAAAATTCTGACCGGGGTGAAATCAAGTATGGGGCTCCCCAAGCCTCAATCTTAAGCCCACTACTGTCCCTTATATATGTAAAAAACCTTCTGTCTGATATAAAACAAGCAGAGTTAGTTCTTTTTGCAGAATGATACTCATATTGTAATCAATTGAAGCACACAAACAGAGATAGAAGAAATGGTACACAATGTTCTTAAAAGTATCATTGACTGGTTTTCTGTGAATGGTTCTGTGCATCTACGTGCACTACACCAATGATAAGTGTAACACATGGTGAAAAAATAACAAATAGGGTGGGAATTCCAAAATTCTTGTGTGGCTTTACTGATGAGAAATTAAACTGGAAAAAGTACATTTTGGAACCCCTAAAACAACTTAGTTCAGACACATTTGCATTCTGAATAATTTCGAATCTTGGGGAGAGACAAATTGGTATGATGACATATTCCGCATATTTTCATTCAATAATGTAATATGGAATAATGTTCCAGGGTGGAAATGAAGTCTTCACTGCTCAAAAATGTTTTATAAGAATAAATATGTGGCACTCATCCACGATCAGCTTGTAGATATCTGTTTAAGGAGTTAGGCATTCTGACTACTGCTTCACAGTATATTTATTCCCTTGTGAAGTTTGTTGTAAATAATCCATTGCAATTCAAAAGGAGCAACAATGTACATAACGACAATACCAGAAAGAAAAATGGCATTCATTACTCTGCATTAAGGTTGTCTTTAGCACAAGAAAGAGTGCACAATGCTGTAACAAAAATTTTTGATAACTTACCCAGTGATATAAAATGTCTGACAGATAGGAAAGTAAAATTTGGAAAAAAAACTAAAGTAGTTTCTCATTAACAACTCTTTCTACTCCACAGAATAATTTCTATTGTAATGTGCAAAAGTTGGTGGGTAGGAGTTACTAACTCACATCTGTAAATTAAAATAAACACAAACTCATAAATGTTCAGCACGTGCCATGTTTAGAGATCATTCTTCAAAATGAGTAAAATAAGTAGTTCCCTTCTGCAGTCTAGGAAAAAAACGAAGGCTGAAGAACGAGAAATAGTTGAAACTACACTTGGTCAAGACAAGAAAGATTCTAATTATGATCAGCCCGAATGTTGGACACAGTTGCTGAAAGCTGCCTTTTGTGACAGAAATGAGCAGCTGTCAAAAATAAAATGTTGGCCTGTAAATTTTGCCGTGATGTTGAAAGTTGGGCCATTGGTAAGCGGAGGGGAATGAAATTTCAGTGGAGTAGACAAATGGTTAAATCAGTCATTTTGGAGAGTCCTGGGAACAACGATTAGTGTCACTGAGAAAAAAGATATACCATTACGCAACAGAGTGTTTGACACAAAACATGCCAAAAAATAATATCTGAAGGAAAAAAATAAAACCTTGGAGAAAGTTTTCTTAAGTACTTTGTCTCATAATGAAGAAGTAACAGAAAACATTTTTGAATCACTTATTAAGTTGCAAAGATAAAACAAAAATTTAATAAGTTTGAAGGCAAAATAAATTTACGAGAACTTGATAGTGGTGGCATGGGATATATTCTTCATTCTACAAATGTATGCATTAACTTTTTGAGCCACTTGAAAATGAAATGAGAAAAACTTTGATACACAATTTAGTGCAGTTCCAGAACAAAGTGTCATTGCTTACTGAGGATTCAACAACTATGAATAACAGATTCACACAAACTGTTATTATTTGTGTAGTTCTTCCTGAATTTTCAGCTCCAGTGAGTCTTCTAGAATTAATAGAATTATCAGATGCAACTGCAAAAGGAATTCTAAAGTCTTTAATTAGTCACCTTCAGAATTTAGGACTCTGTGACAATTACTGAAAGGAGTTATACTGTAGGAAATACTGCAACCAGCCACAAGTTTTTTTTAAATGATTTTATTGCATTGTTATCAGTTTCACACCTGAGTCCACCGCCATATGATGGTGTCTACATCATTGCAAACTTCACATTTGTGTCCTAAAATATAACAAAATTTTTGTGAGGGCACACATATAAAACTTGTAAAGATGTTAACACGACCACATGCAGTAGGCTCAGGCCTGAAAATAGTAACAGTACACTAAAATCATTTAAAGAAAAAACCTTGCAGCTGGTTGCAATATTTCCTACAGTGTAAATTATGGAAACAGTTGCTGTGTTCTCTAACCAAAATGGATAAAATAATGGATTTAAAAGAGTATTTATTGCCTGTAACTTGAGATGGTGCAGCTGCATTATTTGGTGTGTGTACTGGTGTAAAGAAGATAATGCTATAGAAGTTTCATAGTATTATTTTCTGGCACTGTGCTCACAATCACCTTGAATTGTCTGTTAGTGACATGGTGAACCGTGTGGCAGGAGCCAACTGCTTCAGGAATCTTATGGACAAATGTTGTGTAACTCACCATGCTTCACCTAAGAATTTCAGGAAATGCCTGGTTTCTGCAATGATTCTAGAGCTTTAACTCCTTAAAATTGCCTGAATTTTAAGCACTTGCTGGGTTGCATCTAACTTTCATACCATTTCCGCTGCATGGCAAGAGTGTGAAAGTCTTGTCCATCACTTTTAGAAGGTACAAGAAGACAGTAAAAGAAGCAAAACAGATCATTGTCTCTTTAAGCATCTTTTGACAAAAGTAAAGTCATGTGAGTTTGTTCGCAATTTTGACCTTGTGTGTGATGCTCTACGAGAACTTAGTGAACTAAGTCTACGTCTACAAGAGAGAAATGATGTCTTGTATAAAGCGTACAGGAGGATAAAGAATACAGCACAGATTTTCGAAGAAAGAATTGAAAATCTTTGTCCACACTACAGTATCTTACTAATTTACAAGAAACCTGGGTAATGAAGTTCTGCCCTCACTGCAAGTGATACATATTGAAGACCTGAAGTTTTGGTATTGTTTTGTGTGATTACCAGGGAATGTGGTATATGTTGTTAATAGTCATGAGTGAATCTGTTCCAATATCCACTTCAGATACTCTAAAATGGAAGAAGTTAATGCCTCGATTATGTAGCAAAGAGAAATGCTAAGAGTTGTGTTGGGAATGTAACTTGTTACCAAATCAGGATCGGAGGAATTGTGTAGACTGTCATGGTGGAACATGTGTAAGATTGTACAAGAAGATTGCTGATGTAGACTTTCCTTTCAAGCTTTACCATAAAAAATTCAAGAAAAGGACTTTGATAAGAAAGAAACACTTGGTTTGATAGTGCAAAGTACACCATTGAAAAGAATATAATTATCGTTTTGTGCCGGGTAAAAGATTAGACATTACAAGGGTCTGTGTCAAAAAGTGAAACCCCAGTGAATACCATGAACGACTGTCATGGGTTTCACCATGAGGCCTGCTATGTTATTGTGATAAATGAAAATTTCCCTATCAGTGGTTATAACAAATTGTAGAAGTTGATTAGCTGCACACTGCCACTCATAAGTATGGCAGAGACATCTCATTGAGAATGAAGTAGAACATATTTGGGATTTTGGCAGCACTGAAAGGGAATCAAGAAACTGTTTCATACTTCGAGTGCACTCTAGAGATGAGCCCATAACGAAGCATTTCATTTTATCAGGTAGGAAAGTGATAACACATTGCTGGAAATTATATCAAAATTTGAAACAAGAGGGTATCAAATACGAATTTGTCAACCACTCAGTAGAGTTTGTATCTTCTGACGATCCGTCAGTGCACACACAGAGTGCAGAATGGTTGTGGAAATCACTGAAATAATCAATTAATAAGAGAGAGGGCCAACCGGGGCACAGAGATGAACTATGTATCTTCCAATTCTTCCACTTCCAAAATTTACGCTTGTCAGCGAAATCTCTTCCATGTGACACCCACTCCATATTTCTGAGAGACATTTCACAAGTGTATGAAGGGCACAGAAAAAAAGTAATGCTCCTGGCTGCCTATACTACAATTGACATCGTCTGCTCCGAGAAGTGACATAAATGTAACTACTATTACAATGTTCAGTAATTTCCAAGAAGTCACACTCTCAATGCGAGCAATACATAATGAACGTCTGACTGTCGAGGCAAGAAATTGGAAAGGGAATGTGGTATAACATTTTTAACAGTCATCTTTTTAAATTAAATCATGGGAGGAGGTAGGTGGGGCAATGTCTGTTAATATATCGAACATGTGACTCTATTATTAATAAACATTGATCCAGCTACTTTCTCTCATTGTTTAATTAAAAAACACTGTTCCACTTACTTCATGTTTTGGAAAAATTGGGCATTCAATATATATCGCTCAGAGTGATGGCACAACTTCAGTACCCATGGCTTCTTGGAAATTACCAGTATCTCTCTTCAAAGCAACGAGGCCATTACGTTACAAGCATTGAATGCCACAAAAATGAAAGACACAGTCCTACAATTAGTTCATTTGGTTTTTATAAAAGTCTGAAAGAAGCTTTTTGGTACGTGTCTGCTTGAAGGAGATGACATTGATTAGCTCGAATACAGCAAAATTTTAGATTCCAGAAAATGCGTGCCAGAAAATCCTGGGAAGCATGATATTTAGTGAAGCCAAAATTAGGAAACCACCTAGCAAATTTTGCTTAAATGAAAAAGAAACAGCTTTTGGTTTCCACAAATATCTTCAACAACATAAATTCCCAAATATACTACTTTCTCTGAATCACCCTTTGGGTGCAATTGCAATATTTTCTAGTGAATGTGAAAGGTGTTTTTCTAAAATCAATCTTATACTTACTTCACCTATATCATCTATGCTTCTATGGACAACTACTGCACTGCTGTAATTACTCAGTTCACCTAGCAAGATATAGGTTCATGGTTGCCCCAAGATCATCATTCTGCATAAAAAAAAAAAAAAAAAAAAAAAAAAAAGGTCTGAGAACAACTACATAGCTAAGTGATACCAGTGTTCACCACACGGAACCAACAGCAATATTGATTCATCAGCATCCACAGATGATCTTTATATAACTATACACAAAAGTAACAGTTTCATTTTGAGGAACTAACTATAAATTTGATTGCACAAATGTTAATTGTAATTCAGTTTGGTAAACTGTTTTTGGATTGAGAGAGAAAGCTGTTTAAACAATCTTTGGTTTATATAAATGGATAGGGAAAAATGCCCAGTGCACAATATTACTAATGAATGTTGGTATCATGAATAAATATGAAAGGGCATATGGAGTCCATGACATGTGAACAGTCTAGAAAGATGCAGTTCCACAATAAAATTACATGTAACGTGGATTGCACAGTTATCATGAGTGTTCAATAAATGGCTAAACAGGATTTTGAAGTCATTGTTCTGATAGGAAGCAAATGGGCAGAATTTGGTAAAAGAAGGATTTGAGAAACTAAAGCAGTCAATATAATCACAGTCCATGGAATAATCGATTAAAGATGATTAAATTTCCTCAGGGAGTTGCATCATGTTATTCTATAAAATCACGTTATTCTATAAAATATTTTAAGATCTATAAATTATAAAACCAGCATTTCGATTGTACTACAATGGCATCCCTCAGGGTAAGGTTGGTTTCACTGGAAGAACGGTGCCACTATTTATTGCAAACTATTGGTGTCAATATGTCATTTCTGGAACTTTATTGGCTCTAGAATATAAAAGACTAATCATGATGAGAGGGAGAGGGTACAAAGGGGGCTACTTGTAGATTATCTGGGTTGTCGATGATTTACACCTTCCTGCAAATTAGCACTTGGTTTCTGATGGGCATGTTTTCTTTCTGATGTGTGTGGAAATACGCCAACAGTTCCTATATGGCTGTTCCTTTAGTCTGTTGCGTCTGCTTCTTTGTGTGACCAGATAATGAATGTCATCTACATACTGTATCCAACAACAGGGGCATAACAGTGCAGAAGTTATGGTCATTTGCTCAAAGTTTCCATGAAGAAGTCCAGGGTGACTGGGGAGAGCCCACTGTCACTTCATCTAATTGCTAATTTCCTTCTGTACTTAAAAAAACCTGCATACTAATATACAGTTCACTCACAAAACCGAAAATAATGGTATGACACAACTTTTGGACTTCTCTGGTAATCCAGCGAGGGCAGTATGTCAACAGCTGGACATGAAGTAGTTGTATGATGATAACAGAAACCAACAGCTGGATTGTAATCCAACGTCTTTTGTTCTAAATGTGCTACCAGTTTCAACACTAAAAAGTGTCATCTTCATGCCCCTGTATGTGGAAACATACACAGCATGACAGCAAAGTATGAGGGTACTGAAAACAAAAATCAGTTTGTGATGTATTTATTTATTTATTTATTTACTGATTTATTTAACCTGGCAAGATTAGGGCCATCAGACCCTCTCTTACATCTAACCAGGCAGTCTACTTATTTTACATTCATATGTTTTAATAGGCATGTTAAACTACATCCAGTGCAAAAAGTGAAATAAACAATTACAAAGGCACACCAGGAAAAATACATACATATAGAGTTTATATTCGTAGATCATAAGTACTGTTATAATTAGACATTATTGAAGAGACAGATTTTAGATAGGAGTGCTAGCAGCAGGGCGTATGAGGGAGGCTGATGGTGAAAGGAGGAGAAGAAGAGAGACATGATGAAACATAATTAAGGAAATATAAAGGAAAAGAAGATTGCATGGTTAATAGGGACAGATGAAGAGGAAGGCATCTCAGGAGCAAGATAGGAGACACTAGCTTTGCTATTTGACAGAGGAGAGGATTGGCCTTGTACATTAATTTTGTGGAGAACGTTATGAGGATGATAGTAGGAAAATTCTTCAACTTCTTTTTAAAAGCAGCAGGGGATTGAATTTTGCGCAAGGTAAGGGGCAGTTTGTTCCAGAGGCGGACAGCGGCAACTGAGAAGGAGTTTGCAAAAGTTTTTGTTTTGTGAGTGGGCACAGTTAGGATACCAAATAAGAGTGACCTCGTGTTTTGATTATGATGGCATGACAGGTGTTTAATCTCTCAAGTAAGGTACTGGGGTGCTTGGGCAACGAGGAGTCGGTGAAGTAGACATAAGTGTGGTAGTCACGCAATTTGTCCGGCCACAGCCACCCTAGCTGGGAGTATGAGGCACTACATGATCATATCAGTGAATGTTGCAGGTGTAGTGCACACAGGCATTCATGGTTAGTTCTAGCCGTCTTTTGTTTTCACTACTCATACCTTGTTGAATTACATCACAATAGTGGAGGTTCGGTAGAACGAGTGCTTGCACTAGCTGGCGTTTCAAGTCCTGTGGAAATATGTTCCGAAACTTTTTGAGAGCATAGAGACAAGCAGATGTCTTCCGGCACACTGCAACTGTATTCTCCGCCCCATTGAGATGCTCATCCAAAGTTACACCCAAGTTCTTAACTGTTTTCTGATATGGTATTGGAGTACCGTCGAGGAGAATAGGAGGCAGCTGTTCGTGGAAATCTGAACTTATTAATTTATAATGGGCTATTAAGATTACTTGCATCTTTTTTGTATTTAGTTTAAGCCCCAGGTTTTTCGCCCATGTCACTACTGAAGACAGATTATCATTCATCTGAGCAATTGCAGTGTTTATATCTTCAGGTCTGACACTTAAGTAGAGCTGGAGGTCGCCGGCGTAGAAATAATATTTACAGGAGGACAGAACCGACAATATATTGTTGACATATAAAGAAAACAAAAGTGGCCCTAAGACTGATCCTTGTGGCACTCCTGAGGAAACATGTTTCCAGGAAGATTTTTCATTTACGCAGACACCATGTCGCTGTCTGTCTTTTAAGTAGCTTTCAAACCATTTCATTGCACTATCTGAGAAATTAAGCTGTTACATTTTTCTGAGCAATATGTCAAAGTTAACAGTGTCAAAAGCTCGGCTGTTAGAGCATCAAGGTCAATACGTTTCATGTTCCTACAAGTTATGTAATGCGATTTGATCCTTGGCGGCTGCACAGAGTAGGCTAGGAATATTACATCATGTGCGAGAGGCCAGGGGCCGATGTTTGACCAACATCTCTTACTTTGTCAGTCTGTTTCATTGCGATTACATCTATAAGAGTATGACTGTGCGCCGTATGGAGTGTAGGTTGTAATGGAAGAATGTTCATGCTATTGCAACTAAACAATCTTCTTAGGTTTATTGTGGAGGGAGTGTCTCTTAGCAGGTCTATGTTCAAGTCACCCATTGTGACATGTGACAGTGACATGTTCATATTGACACTGAAGTGAATGTAATTCCGACTGAAACGAACTCACTGAGTTTATTTTTGGCGGCTTGTACACCACGCCAGTCAAGAACTTCCGACTTTGTATGTTTATTTCAATGACCTTGAATTCAGCCTCTTTTTCTTCAGCAGGGTTTGACATACATAAGACTTTCGCTTTGAGATCTGTTCGTATATATGCGCTGATCCTGCCACCTCGATTATTTGATCTGTGTGCCCTAAGAAATGTGTACCCTGGGAGATGAATAGATGCAGAGGATATGTGTGGTTTTCCCACGTTTTGGATAAGAGGATTACGTGGTAGTTTAGTTGGTTGCAGAGGAGGCTAACTTCTTCGTAATGTGCAGGTAAAGACTGGATGTTGCGGTGAGCTGCTAAAAGCTCTGATGTGTTATGCTGAGCAGCCTGGAGTAGTGTAGCAGACTGGTTTGTGCCTTGTTAGGCACTACCGGCCGCGAGGGGCACTGGCTGCTGTTTCCGCCAAGTGACATAACACAGGGGTGTTTGAGAATTTGCGTGACCTGTTTGTGACTCCGCGAGTGCCAAAAGAAAGGCGACCACAAGAGATTTCCTGAGGTTTCAGGAGTAAAGAAAATGGATTAGTGGTATTCGGTGCAAGGAGAACATGACCAAAATAGTGACGGCTGTGTGTCACTGTGTATCCTCTGTTGTTAGAGGTGAAATGTAATAAGTGTACTTGAAACAACTTAGGGTGGAAATAAGGGAAAGAGGAGTGATTTAAGAGGCCGATGCTGCCAGCAGAGAGAAGTAAGATTAATAACTAATAGATTATCATAGGAAGCTAGAATTAAATTGAAATTTACTAAAGTGCTACTGGTAGTGATTATCGTAGGAAGCTACAATTAGATTGAAATTTGCTAAAGTGATACTGATATTGATTTTTGTTATGAATAATTTAAACCAAAGAGATGGGTGATTAACGAACTAAAGGAGAGACTAATAACTGTAATGGCACTACTACAGAACGGAAGAGAATAAACTGAAAAAATTAAAAAAGTATTAGCAGTAACTAAAATTAAGTAAATGTTAGAGCTACAGGTACCAGAAATAGTAAAAAGTTAGTACAGTTACAAAAACAATTAGTTGAAGGTACAAATATGGGTATAATTAAAAAGTTAATACAGTTACAAGACAGAATATCTGAGCATAGGGCTGTTACAATTTGCAAATGGTGTTAAGTTTGCACTTTTGGCTCGAGTAGCTTCACTTAATACTATTCAGTTCTGTCATGTTTGTGACTGTCTTCTTTCCAGCTGCTGTCTTAATGATTACTCTGCCATCCTGAGTCCACACATTCTGAAGACCGGAATGGGATATGGCACTGTTTAACATCTTTAGCCGTTCGTGTGTCAGATCTTCCCTTATTGTAAGCCCTGCCCTTGCTAACCTCTTCTTCTGGGTAAAGATCGCTGCCCTTTTTCGGTATGAGACAAATTTAATTATTATTGGACAAGGTTTGGTAGCACCTGGTAGTTTTCATCCCACCCGATGGCTCCTGTCAATGTCTGCCTCAGTCACTTCAACGTCTAATTTTTCACGCGCAACCTGTATAAGCAGGTTGTCTGTGTCTTCTTCCTCATTTTCTACTACTCCAAACAGTCGTAGACTATTTCACCTTTGGTACTGTTCTAGCTCGTCTGTTGCGGTAGATAGTTTTACTTCCAACTCTCGTGCCTTTTTCTAGTATTCAGACACAGACTTTTTTAGTGCTGTAATTTTGGCAGTATTGGCCTCAACAGTTTCACGCATTTTAGCCAATACTGTTGCCGTTACTGTATCTGATATAGTGCCTGCTATCAGATCGAGATTGTCTTTATCGCGAAGTGCAGCTTTTACCTCAGAGCGGAACAGCTCCGCTATACCGGGAGCCGCGGCCACACCTTCCGCCAAGAGCAGGCCCGCCGCACCTGCTGCTCCCCCGCTGCTGTTGACTCTTCTGTTTACCATTTTCTCGTAGATATTGGTGGAGAACAGTAAAAAAATAGCACTACTGTACAGAACACTGTTGTTTATACAATTTCCACTGGTACTAGACAACACCACCTGCGAGAGCACCTTCGAATTCAACTAAATTTCATGAGCCGAACTTAACATGTGTTACAATGCAGCCGCCATCTTACTTAATAAATCCCCATTTCAGTCCACAACTGTGATTTTTTGTTGTCAGTTCACTCATACTTTGCTATCATGTTATGTGTGTTTCCCCATACAGGGGCTTGAAGATGATGTTTTTTGGTATCAAAACTGGTAGCATGTTTTGAATAAATGACGTTAAATTACAATACAGCTGTTGCTATCAATTAGCATGATTCAAGTATGTGTGGACTTGGAAGTGTACAGAACCATCAAACCATCAGTGGTAGACTGGGACACAGGCATACTGGAAGCCAACAGACACTAACTGGTGTCAACACACAGAGCCACCATCACTTATCTCAGAGGTATTCTGTTCTGCATACACTGACTGCCCATACCTGTCAGATAAGTAACACTAACAATATAAAAGAAGAATTGAGAGGGCTATACCACATCTTTCACACCAATGGGTCTCACAACAACACTGTAAGAAAGGCAACCGAGGCCAAGTGGAATGAAACAAGAGAAGATGGAAAGGATGAGATATTTCTACTAGTGCATTTACCATATGCGAAGGGCTTCAGCGAATGGTGTAACTATTCGCTCATATCGGTGGATAATAACAGACAGTTTTCAAGTCATCCCTTTTCTAACAAAACATTTTTAAAGGTATTTGAATAAACTTCAATAAAAAGTATTTAATAGGAAATGGATCATAACTAAGAGTAGAGGTACTGTAAGAAATTAAAGCTTAATGTCATAGCTTATTTTATGATATATAAGACGAAAATATTCATTGAACGCTGTGTGTGTATTCAGATCTGTTCTGTCAAAACCTTGTCCGTTAGCGCTAATTGCTTCAATGTGATGTGTAAATATGAATTAGAAGTTGAAACAATATATCAGTATTATTAAAGCTATGTTTTACCTGATTTGTCCAAAAAGAGAAATATGGTCAGTATTGATTCCAAAGATCAGAATTTTCTTCCCCAACTCTGATAAATCAGTTAAAGAAATAGAAAGACTTATTTTTGGAGATAGCTAGAGAGACTTAAATTATTAACAGACAAAGAATATGGATAGTGAAAAGCACTGAGGTGATAATACTTGATATTTACTTTCTGAAATTTTAACATAGCGAGCATTACACTAACAGTACTCAATTGAAGCCATGAGATGCAAAACAGCACAAGTCCAATTTTTGGCAATATATGAGGTATTGATATCACTGCATTTGTCTTACACAGGGCTATCTTCTGAGAGTCAGAACAGCACAAATAGATGATTCTCTACACAATTACAGAGTCACTTATAGTCATAACATCATAAGTCCAGTAACATGTGTTGTTCTGTATGTCATTCATGAAACATCTAATGAAGCAAATGAGATTCAAAACAACACAAGCTCATAGATCACCTTATTCCCACCTGGAATCATGACTGAGGCAACAGTCATTTTATTTATGCACAGTGAGTCCGAGTAATTAACGTTTGATTCCTCTGTAAATGTAGTGTTTATTTACAGTTTTCCTGAACTTTAATACCACCAATAATAGTAAAATGGGTGACAACAGAGATAATGATATCCCAGTTCCAAAACAAAAGTCAAATCCCTCAAAATGGAATCATAATGTGCAAAAAACCAGTCTCATATCTGCCAAGTTTTATGTACACAATGACGGAACTGTCACATCTGGGGAGGAGTACTGGTGAAAACTCAAGTAAGTATCAAGAGTAGTAACATTTTTATATGATTTGACAAAAAACATTTTCTAATTCTACAGTTAATAAATAGCCTGATGTTATGAGAATAAAACAAATATAGGTGGCTTAAACTTATGCTAATGTTAAGTTTTATTAACACACTTAGGTAAATGATAGTGTCGCAGAAGAAGCTGAGTAGAACTGTGATGTAGTGGTTATGATACTAAACTGTTGCACGGAGGGTCGTGAGTTCAAAACTCACCTGGACTGTAGAGTTTTAATTTCTATATTCGGTTTGAGTACATTCTAAAAGTATCCACAAATGTCAAAATCATTGTACTGGAATGTTCTGTAGCTGTATATATACTGTATGTGTTCTGGCCAGAGGCAGTTCGCTCCGCGCTCCTGTATGTGCAACTGCTGAATAAACCTTCGTTAAGTGAATTTAGTGTTAGTCGTTCAGCTATTTACACCTTCTTCTACATGACATTAATCTGGTGGAGGTGCGGGGTATTGAAACTTGTGATAGCGCACATTATCGATGACAAGTGGCGCCCATCATGCCATGACAGAGTCGCCGTTTACATGGCGAGAAACCCGAGCCATATTCAACAGATTGCAATCTACCAGAAACAGAAGAAGAAGAGGACGTTACGATGACAACTACTGTGTGCCACCACATGAGACATCCTTTCGGGTTCTCTGGTGATGATGGCCAAGATCCAAACAAGTGGCTGAAGGTATATGAGTCTACAGCCAAATTTAATGAATGGGATGACACCACATGTTTGGATAACATATTTTTATACTTGGAGGGCACTGCCAAGCAATGGTATGAGAACAATGAGGAGAAGTTCACAAGCTGGTAAGTATTCCACGCGGAACTGCACAAGTACATCGGCAACACACAACAACAGAAGTGCAAGACTGAAGATAAATTAAAGTGCAGGGCACAGCGTCCAGGAGAAACTACAGCATCCAACATTCAGGACATCTTGGAGCTGTGTAAAATAGTGGACCCTAGAATAAAGGAGGAAGATAAGATTGCACATCTCATGAAGGGTGCTGCTGAGGACATGTATCAAGCCCTACTCCTGAAGGTGGTTTTGACAGCAGACGACTTCATAAAATGGTGCCAGTATATCGAGACAATGCATCAAAAAAGAATTACACGCAAGAAGTTTGAATGGCTTCCAAACATCGTATCGATGTCTGTGATGGAGGAAGCAACTGATTTCACAAGTGTTCTTTGTCAGATAGTGAGAGAGGAAGTTCAGAACGCACTTGGATTGCACGGCGAGCAAAAAACCGAGACGCTTCAAGAGGTCATAAGTGAAGAAATGGAACAGACATTGAACGCAATCTCTCGTCCTTCATTTCCCTTTAAAACGGAGAAAAAGTCGAGACCTAGGCAGAGTTACGTTCCTACAATGCCGCATGAGGAACCTGGAAGACTGACGTCTGGAGGACCCAGGATAACCAACCAGTATGTTTCCACTGCAGACGACCGGGACATGAGGTGCGCTATTGTCGAGAAAGGCAGCGGATATTTGATGACGCCCGTGCCAGAAAGAAGATAGCAGACCAATCTTAGCTGATGCCAACTTTGGGACGACGATGATGAACAAGAAGATGTGGGTGCAGGACGACGTAGGTCACCATCGCTGCAAGCTAGCCATTGGTGAGGACGTTCCCCAACATGCCAGTCTCCATCGCCGTTTAGAAGCTCCAGCCGATCACCCAGCTGCTGCAACCTGGAAAACTAAAGGGTGCGACCTTCCTTGGAGATGTGGCCACCAAAGAGAAAAATCCTCCTCCATTGATCACTACAAATATGATAGGAAACTACGTCGATATCCTCATGGATGGCCAACCAGCCCAAGGTCTTGTGGACTCTGGAGCATCATATTCAGTCATTTTGGAGAAGTAATGTTGCCAGTTGCAGAAAACTGTATTTGTCGACAACAAAGCATCTCTGCTGAATGTGGCTAATGGGAAATATTTAAAACCTACAGGAAGATGTACCATTCGTGTGGGTATAAGTGGCCATACACAGCCCTTACAATTCATCGTCTTATAAGAATGTACTCATAGCACCATTCTCGAATGAGACTTTTTGAAAGCTTCTCAGGCAATTAAAGATTGTGGTTGCTCGAAGATTATGCTCGACAAGATGAGATACTGTGGACAGAAAGATGCGCATCCGAGCATGTGGAAACTATGTGTGCTGGATGAAGTGATAATTCCTGCAGTCAGTACTAGAAAGGTGACTGTCATGTGTCATGCCATGCATCAATCCATGGATCGTGTAGTGGAATGTAAGAGAAGCATACCACTGGAGAATAACTTGATCATCCCAGCCTCTGTTGTCTCATTTAAGAGCGGATTCAGTGAATTGTGGATAGTTAACTGTCACCAAGAACTGCAGATGCTTCCAAGACACATTTGGATAGCAAACACTGAGCTGTTAATTGCAGAACAGCTGAGCGTCATAGAAACCTTCCATGCCGAGTCTGTGGGCGAACTTAGCGCTACCACTACGATCTTCTAGCTCGACTATCACCAAATCTCAATAAGGAACAACAGAAGAAGTTGCTTGCAATTCTAGAGTTCTCTGAATGCTTCAATCCACAGGTGAAGAGCAAATTAGATAAATTGATGGTGAAGCACCGGATTAGCACTGGAGACCATCAACCAATAAGCCAGAGAGCATACCATGTGTCAGCAATGGAACATCGAATAATTTGCGACGAGGTAGAGAAAATGATGAAGAATGACATCATTCAGCCTTCACAGAGCCCATGGTCATCACCAGTGGCCCTCGTCAGGAAGAAGAATGGCAGTTGGCGCTTTTGTGTTGATTCCAGGAAGCTTAAGAAGATAACTAAAAAGGACGTTTACCCTCTTCCACGAATTCACAATACATTAGATTGTCTGAAGGGGGCTAAGTTTTTCTCAACCATGGACATGTACTCAGGATACTGGCAAATCGAAGTAGATAGGCTGATTGTGAGAAAACTGCATTCATCACCCCTGAGGGCCTGTCTGAGTTTAAGGTAATGCAGTTTGGTTTGTGTAATGCACCAGCAACTTTTGAATGGATGATGGATAATCTGTGTCACCTGAAGTGGACAATATGTTTTTGTTATTTAGATGACATTATAGTGTTCTCAGAGACATTTGATGAACATATAAAAAGACTCAGGGCCATTCTTAAGTGTCTCCAACAAGGCGGACTGAAACTTAATCCAAGAAAGTGTCTCTTTGGAGCAAAAGAAATCAAAATACTTGGACATCTTGTGTCAAACGAAGGTGTGCGGCCAGACCCAGAAAAGGTGAGTGTTATAATGGAATTTCCTATTCCTAAAAGTATTAGAGATGTGAGAAGCTTCCTCAGATTATATTCTTATTACCATTTTATCAAAGACTTTTGTATTGTAGGTGCCCTGGTGGTCTCGGTCACCTATGGTGGACTGGAAGCAGAGCGGTGACCTCTCCAGTTGTCAGGATGCTATGAAATGACTGTGGACACGTCAGAAATGCCAAAGAAACATTGTTAATTCATGACACCTTTATTCCTGCCGAGTACAATGTGGCCCGTGTAACACAGGCTGGCTGAGTTTGGTGATATCAACGACCTTCCCCGAGTCCTCGCTGACTCAGAGCGATGACACCAGCTCCGGGCCACACCAGTCTTGCTAGTGCAGCGCCGCGTGCTGTGACATAGCGGTGAAATGCCCTTACTTCGGCCGCGCGTGGCTGGTGGCGCCCGGCTCGGCGGCGGACAGCAGGACTGCTAAGCAATTCTCTCTCGCCTGTTGTGTGTAACCAGGCCACTGCCCCTGCGTAACGACACATTCCGATACATGTGCAATCCTCTTACCTCTTGGCTAACCTACTGCCTCTGGCTCTCGGCATAGGCAACGAAACTCTGACAATATTCCACGTTCCCAACTCTTTACTAGTCTGCGACACTACAGCATCAAAGCCAGGCCACTCCAAGAGTTGTTAAAAGCTGAAGCTAAATTTATCTGGTGTGGTGCTCAACAAGATTCTTTTGATGTGCTGCGAAAAGCTCTGACGACTGACCATGTACTTGGTCTGTATGATGAGAGAACACCTACAGAACTACACACATATGCCAGTGGGTATAGGATTGGTGCTGTTCTGGTGCAAATTTCGGATGGAAAAGAGAAGGTTATAGCCTATGCTTCTAAGACACTTACAGAAGCCAAGAGAAACTACTCAATTACAGAAAGAGAATGTCTTGCTGTGATCGGGGCCATGTGAAAATATAGACAGTATCTCTATGGAACGCCACTCACAGTTGTTACAGACCATCATTCTCTTTGTTGGCTGACAGGTCTTAAGGATCCAACACGATGACTCGCCAGGTGGGCACTACATCTTCAAGAGTATGACATTACCATAGTGCACAAAAGTGGAAGAAAACACCAAGATGCTGACTGTCTCTCAAGAAACCCTGTGCAAGATCATCAAGACTTTGATGAATGTCTCGCTGCACTCCAGGATCTCTCTGCTGAGCAGAAGAAGAACGCCAAGATATCTTAAATTATGCTTGCCTTAAATTGATCAGAGGATGTGAAAGGACAATTTAAGGTAGTTAATGGATTCCTTTGCAAGAAAAACTTTGATCTGTTTGGAAAGAGGTGGCTACCAGTGATTCCTAAACACACGCGCTTAGATGTTCTACAAATATTCCATGACACACCTGAGGCAGGACACTTAGGATTTATTAAGACATACGATAGAATCCGCAAGAGATTTTTCTGGCCAGGTTTATTTAGAAGTGTCCATCACTATGTGCTGCACTGTCAAGAGTGCCAGAGGAGAAAGTCAGTTCCTCAGAAACCAGTTGGCTGTCTCATACCAATTCCACCAGCCGAAACACCTTTCCAGCGTGTTGAGATTAACCTCCTCGGGCGATTTCCAATGTCTGCTAGTGGCAATAGATGGATTATTGTTTGCACTGATTATCTGACATGCTATGCCATTACAAAAGCCGTGAAAACAGCCAAAGCATCCGAGGTAGGCAAATTCATTGTGGAAGACATTGTATTAAAACATGGTGCCCCAAGGTTGTTAATTACAGATCGAGGGAAAGTTTGTCAATCGAATCTTGTGGCAGAGATAAAACGTTGGTGCAAATTTACTCATCACATGATGACAGCCTACCATCCGCAAACTAACGAGCTTACTGAATGCCTTATTAAGACTTGGTCGACATGCTATCAATGTTCGTCAATGTTGAGCAGAGCAACTGGGATGAGGTGCTACCTTTCATGATGTTTGCCTACAACATGGCCAAACAAGGCACCACAGAATTTACGCCATTTTTTCTGGTGCATGGGTGTGAGGCGACTACAATGATGGACACTGTGTTTCCATTACATCCTGATGGCGTGGACGACGACTACATCGGCCAGGTGTTAACCAGAGCTGAGGTAGCACGCTGCAGGTTCAAGAAAATGATTGCTGACGGTATGACGCGAACCACTGCCCTGTTGTCTACCAGCCTGGTGACCTCGTCTGGATCTTCACTCCTGTTCAGAAGGTTGGTCTCTCCGAGAAGCTCCTCAGATGCTACTTTGGACCTTATAAGGTTGTAAGACAGTTGTCTGATGTTACTTATGAAGTTGAAGATTTCGCCCCGACACAAGATGATGAAAGATCAGAGTTACGGTCCACGTCTTTCAAATGAAGCCCTACAAGGATCCTGCAACCAAGAGTAAATTTGAAGCTCCAGCGACAGGCAATAAGCGGAAAGGTGACAAGCAGCGTAGCGGCAAAATAAGTTCTAAAAAGATCATCACCAGGGCGAGCATCAGTCATTGGGAGTCGGAGTACGCAGGACCGATGACTCATTCCCGGACTAGGAGGATGTAACACCGAGACACTGTCGCAGAAGAAGCTGAGTAGAACCGTGGTGTAGTGGTTATGATAACTGTTGCACGGAGGGTCGTGAGTTCAAGACTCACCTAGACTGTAGAATTTTAATTTCTATATTCGGTTCGGAATGTTCTGTAGCTATATATATATATATATATATATACCGTATGTGTTCTGGCTGGAGGCAGTTCACTCTGCACTCTTGTATGTGTAAGTGCTGAATAAACCTTCATTAAGTGAAGTTAGTGTTTGTCATTCACCACAGAGTAGGGTTATCCTATTTTCAAAGAGTCACTAGAAAACAATGACTAATGTACATACCTTTAATAATAATAATAATAATAATAATAATACATTTTTCTATTGTTTTCTAGATGAAGGCGTAAATGCATGGATGACACATCTCATGCTGCCAAGGAGCTATTACTTACACAAATTAACAACATGGATTTGAGGAACACACAGGATACATGTTTAGCTGGTTCAATATCACTTTGTCCACCAGCTAGACGCAGACAATGACTACATGATGCTACGAAGAATCATTCCTCTGCTTTCCATTATCATTTAAGTCATGTATTCATAAAATAAGTAATAAAATATCACAATATATTTTGACCCTTTACTATGCATGGGATTTCTAATTCAAGACTTCGATGGGTCACTTCATTGGTAGCTGAAGGTGTATCATCTCCCAAAGATTGACAAGGAGTACACAAGAAAAATGCTGCAAGCCAAAAAATGCAAAAGAAAATATGACGGCCCATATAAAATCATTTCCATGCTGAGAAGCTCATAATGGAAAATCAGGGAAAAAGACATGATATTTAAACCCAGAACCCAGTGTAATAACAACATGGAAACTATATTTACAAACACATGAACCAGAAGTATATCTGTCTCTACAAAATCCTGAAAGTGATATTACGCCAGACATCAACCATGAATATTACCTTCGCTTCTAACGTGATAACTTCAACTATCCCTTTGGACATCTGCGAACTGACATTTGTTCATAATACGAAACACTGGAACTAGACATCCAATGTGAAAATATTGCAGCACTCAGAGACAATCCGAAAAGAACTTCATAAAACTGGAGCTAAAAGATTCTACAATGATATGAAAGAATGTACACTATTAGTGAAGGAGGGAGAAACAGAGCATCGTACATTAGAGTGTATTGCATTTGATTTTCTGCAAAATGTTCCATATCCGGCAAATCCCATGACAGAGAAGATCTATGCCAGACAGCTCTGGTTATACGCTTTGATGATCAAACTTTTATTTATTCCTATGCTGAGCTGATTGGTAAGAAGATGTCTAATGAAACTGTGTCTTTATTGGACAACCGTCTTACAAATTACGTTAGTGAAACAACAAAATGGTTGCATATATTCAAAGATGCCTGTACCTCACAGAATCAGAACACCACCATTGTTAAATAATTAACAACGAAAATAATCAATTATTGACAGTGTAATATAATTGGATAGATAAAAAAATCACTGGAGAAGTTTAGGAAAAGGGGTACAGTTCAGAAAAGTCACCTAGAACCCGGGTCAGGGGAGACTTACTGGACGGGATGAGAAGGAAAGTCTGGTTGTAGGGTGCTGCCTTTTTTTGGAAACCTGAGAGCTTAAAGGTGGAAGACAAGGTAATATGCAAGACAGAGATTACTACTAAAACATCGTGCACATGTTACTAAGAGTGAAAAACTGAGTACATTGTACGTAACAGAGGTGGATGGGGGAACTGCAGAAAACAGACAGGTCAGAAAATGAAAGATGTAGAAAACTAAAATGGAGTGAAGAAAGGAGTAACCACTGTGAAGAAATGCTGAGATGGAAGGAATTAATGTAAATTAATACCAGGTGGGTGACGAGAACCAAGGACATGTTGTAGTGCTAGTTTCCACTTGTGGAGTTTTGAGAAACTGTTGCTTAGGGGAAGAATCCAGATAGTGCGTGCGGTGAAAGAGGCACTGAGGTAGCAACTGTCATGTTGTAGAGCATGCTCTGCAACAGGATATTGCCACACGAACCATGGCAAGGCACCTCAGACCACATGGCTACCCAACTCGGCATTTTGGGTGGAGTAAGAAGTTCTATGGATTAAGGTGTAAGTCCTTGTGAGGGGCCTGAGGTTCTTAGGATGGACTGTAAGTCACTCTGAATCGCAGGGCTGTGATCTTGATGGCAGATGCTGTATGTAGAAGTGTCAGACAGCTGGCATAGACCTTCACTAACATACTCCTGTCAGACAAGTACCACAGAGGTATATCTTTTGTCTGCCGGGACAATAATGATTGAGTCATAAGCTTTTAGGGAACATAGAGCCTGGAGTTTTGCAGAGGACAGGTTAGGGTCATGCTGTAGGGACCTGAGGATGGGTTGTGAAGCAATGCTGGCTGTGAGGAATTCTTGGTAGGCTTGTATGGGATGATTTTGAGATAGTGGTGGCAGATCAAGTTTGGATCATCGTCAGAACTGTTCAAAGCTGGGTTCAATGTCAGGTTTGCTGTTGGAAAGGTTTTGGGATTGGATGGCAAAGTGATATTTCCAGTTGACATTACATGTGAAGGAAAGTCATTCACCAAAGCAGCATGATTAAATGTAGGTTTAGTGTTGAAAGTGAGACCCTCGAATAATACAGATAATTCATAACGGGAGAGTGCTTTAGATGAGAGGTTGAGAACACTACAGTTGTGATTATGAGGTTTTATTGGTCTGTCAGGCAGTGGTGAAGGCTGTAGGATGTTCAGGAAGTTGGCCAAGCTCAGTTTGTACGAGAGGAGTGGTGGTTGATGTGTGGCTGTTTGGGGAGCTACAGAGGGACAGGAAGGGAAACACTGCTGTTCAGGAAGTTTAGGAAAAGGTGGGATAGCTTTTTGAGGTGAAGTCTGGCATGTTGTTGCAGCCTGAAGTTGGCTTGGTGGATGATACTATTCAAGGGAATGTGAGCAGCAGATAACTGCAGGATTTTGTAAAAGGAGAGAAGTCTGGTGGACTGGAAACTGGCAGATGAGGCATGTAGGACACAGATTAGTTGGGTAAGTGCAAGAGATTGCTGTATTTGAAACGGTAATAGAGCCTGTTGTAGACTACGACTGCATCCAGAAACAGGGACTTTCAATGTCAGGCCTTTGGGAACAAGAAGGTTTCAAGAAAGAGAATATGGGACCTTAATTTTGATAGTGCAAAAGCAAGTTTTCAAAAAGAATGGATGTAATGTGTGATGGAATTCATCATAACAAGAGATGACAGTTTGGAGTGTTAGAAATGGTGCGAGAGGTAAAAACGAGAGGCAGACGGTGGAAAAACAAAGAAAAACTGAAGAAAAGAAAGGAAAAAAATTCAGAAAAATTCACACAGAAACTGTGAGAACAGACAATGGTTAACAAGAGGCAATGAGTGGGTGAGAAATTCCTCGCCAGAAGAATGGTCTATATAATACGAAAAAATGATTGGAAAAGAAAAAAAAATTGACAGGGAAAGTCGTGAAATGAGAGAGATTTTTAAAAATGGGCAAACAGAAAGAGAAAGTCACAGGAGAAAATGTAAAGTACTTTGCTTGACAAATAAAGTAATGAAGGAGACATCAGTAAAAGCAGACTGGAGCGGTTTGGCAAAACACAAATGCACAAAAATGTGAAAGAATCGCATATAAACAAGGTAAGAGGAGGGTGGGAAAGAAAATAGCTATCAAATTTGCAAATAAATCAGTTAAAGAAGATTGGGAGAAGACCCAAACAATCAGTCTTTCCTTCTTATCCCGTCTGGTAAGTCTCTGGGTGGCTTTTGCAAACTGTACCCTTTTCCCTAAAACTTTCCCGTCCTTTTCCTTCACCCCTGCAACTCTTTTGCTGGAGGATGGAACCACTGGTTCTGAAAGCTTGCACAAGTTAAAACGGTTTGTGTGTGTGTTCTCCTGCCACCGCTTGACGAGTAGATTTCTTTTATCTACCCAATTACATTGTTATATTAAAAACAAAGATTCCATGACTTACCAAACGGGAAAGCGCTGGTAGATAGGCACAATAAAAAAACACACAAACACACACACAAAATTCGAGCTTTCACAACCCACAGTTGCTTTGTCAGGAAAGAGGGAAGGAGAGGGAAAGATGAAAAGATGTGGGTTTTAAGGGAGAGAGTAAGGAGTCATTCCAATCCCGGGAGCAGAAAGACTTACCTTAGGGGGAAAAAAGGACAGGTATACACTCGCACACACACACATATCCATCCACACATATACAGACACAAGCAGACATATTTAAAGGCAAAGAGTTTGGGCAGAGATGTCAGTCGAGGCGGAAGTGAAGAGGCAAAGATGTTGTTGAATGACAGGCGAGGTATGAGTGGCGGCAACTTGAAATTAGCGGAGATTGAGGCCTGGTGGATAACTGGAAGAGAGGATATACTGAAGGGCAAGTTACCATCTCCGGAGTTCGGATAGGTTGGTGTTAGTGGGAAGTATCCAGATAACCCGGCCGGTGTAACACTGTGCCAAGATGTGCTGGCCGTGCACCAAGGCATGTTTAGCCACAGAGTGATCCTCATTACCAACAAACACTGTCTGCCTGTGTCCATTCATGCGAATGGACAGTTTGTTGCTGGTCATTCCCACATAGAAAGCATCACAGTGTTGGTAAATCTATCTTGAAAAACCTTAATCCTACTCCCAACATCACCACAGCCGAAGCCCAGGCTATCCGTGATCTGAAAGCTGACCGATCCATCATCATTCTTCCGGCTGACAAGGGTTCCACGACCGTGGTACTTGATCGTCGGGAGTATGTGGCTGAGGGACTGCGTCAGCTTTCAGACAACACTACATACAAAGTTTGCCAAGGTAATCCCATTCCTGATGTCCAGGCGAAGCTTCAAGGAATCCTCAGAACCTTAGGCCCCCTACAAAACCTTTCACCTGATTCCATCAACCTCCTGACCCCACCGACACCTCGCACTCCTACCTTCTACCTACTTCCTAAAATTCACAAACCCAAACATCCCGGCCGCCCCATTGTAGCTGGTTACCAAGCCCCCACAGAATGTATCTCTGCCTATGTAGATCAACACCTTCAACCCATTGCGTGCAGTCTCCTATCCTTCATCAAAGACACCAACCACTTTCTCGAACGCCTGGAATCCTTACCCAGTCTGTTACCCCCGGAAACCATCCTTGTAACCATTGATGCCACTTCCCTATACACAAATATCCCGCACATCCAGGGCCTCACTGCAATGGAGCACTTCCTTTCACGCCGATCACCTGCCACCCTACCTAAAACCTCTTTCCTCATCACCTTAGCCAGCTTCATCCTGACTCACAACTTCTTCACTTTTGAAGGCCAGACATACCAACAATTAAAGGGAACAGCCATGGGTACCAAGATGGCCCCCTCGTATGCCAACCTATTTATGGGTCGCTTAGAGGAAGCCTTCTTGGTTACCCAAGCCTGCCAACCCAAAGTTTGGTACAGATTTATTGATGACATCTTCATGATCTGGACTCACAGTGAAGAAGAACTCCAGAATTTCCTCTCCAACCTCAACTCCTTTGGTTCCATCAGATTCACCTGGTCCTACTCCAAATCCCATGCCACTTTCCTTGACATTGATCTCCATCTGTCCAATGGCCAGCTTCACACATCCGTCCACATCAAACCCACCAACAAGCAACAGTACCTACAATATGACAGCTGCCACCCATTCCATATCAAACGGTCCCTTCCCTACAGCCTAGGCCTTCGTGGCAAACGAATCTGCTCCAGTCCTGAATCCCTGAACCATTACACCAACATCCTGAAAAAGCTTTCGCATCCCGCAACTACCCTACCGACCTGGTACAGAAGCAAATAACCAGAGCCACTTCCTCATCCCCTCAAACCCAGAACCTCTGACAGAAGAACCCCAAAAGTGCCCCACTTGTGACAGGATACTTCCCGGGACTGGATCAGACTCTGAATGTGACTCTCCAGTAGGGATACGACTTCCTCAAATCCTGCCCCGAAATGAGATCCATCCTTCATGAAATCCTCCCCACTCCACCAAGAGTGTCTTTCCGCCGCCCACCTAACCTTCGTAACCTCTTGGTTCATCCCTATGAAATCCCCAAACCACCTTCCCTACCCTCTGGCTCCTACCCTTGTAACCGCCCCCGGTCTAAAACCTGTCCCATGCACCCTCCCACCACCACCTACTCCAGTCCTGTAACCAGGAAGGTGTACACGATCAAAGGCAGAGCCACGTGTGAAAGCACCCACATGATTTACCAACTGACCTGCCTACACTGTGATGCTTTCTATGTGGGAATGACCAGCAACAAACTGTCCATTCGCATGAATGGACACAGGCAGACAGTGTTTGTTGGTAATGAGGATCACTCTGTGGCTAAACATGCCTTGGTGCACGGCCAGCACATCTTGGCACAGTGTTACACCGGCCGGGTTATCTGGATACTTCCCACTAACATCAACCTATCCGAACTCCGGAGATGGTAACTTGCCCTTCAATATATCCTCTCTTCCTGTTATCCACCAGGCCTCAATCTCCGCTAATTTCAAGTTGCCGCCACTCATACCTCACCTGTCATTCAACAACATCTTTGCCTCTTCACTTCCGCCTCGACTGACATCTCTGCCCAAACTCTTTGCCTTTAAATATGTCTGCTTGTGTCTGTATATGTGTGGATGGATATGTGTGTGTGTGCGAGTGTATACCTGTCCTTTTTTCCCCCTAAGGTAAGTCTTTCCGCTCCCGGGATTGGAATGACTCCTTACCATCTCCCTAAAAACCCACATCTTTTCATCTTTCCCTCTCCTTCCCTCTTTCCTGATAAAGCAACTGTGGGTTGTGAAAGCTCGAAATTTTGTGTGTGTGTTTGTGTGTTTTTTTATTGTGCCTATCTACCAGCGCTTTCCCGTTTGGTAAGTCATGGAATGTTTGTTTTTAATATATTTTTCCCATGTGGAATGTTTCTTTCTATTTTATTTATATCAATTACATTGTTAAATATTTGTAACATATGACCAAAAGTGGACGATTTAAATATATTTGACATGTGTGAAAGGACATTTCTACTTATCTTGTGACTGGGATTTTGCACACATTGAACCAAAAAAGAGAAAACAGGACACAGTTTACATTCCCAATCAGTGGATACAAATAATGGAAGAGACTTAGCATAAGATAAGATGTATCAATGTGAACCAACCAATTATTAAGGTTTATAAGACTTTATTTGCCAAGGGAAAAGCTCCAGTGCCAACATCAATACATCAGGAAAGGTGTCAGATAACAACATACAAATTCCTGGAATATCGACACATCATCATAACAATATGCACCACAGCAGGTGGAATAGTAACTGAGAAGTTTCAGTTTAAAGATAAATGGTCTGTTGACTTCAGATCACTTCAGACAGCATATTTCCATCGAAAACTACCAAGCGTATGGATATTAAAAAGTATGTATTAGGTCCTCAACACTGACCTTAATTTGAACATCTAATTCAGAGGTACAGAAATGCACCAAATAACGTGGAAACTGATTTGCATATTGAGTCAGAAAGTGAGGTCTGCGATTCAAAATAAAGCTTTGTACAATCATTAAAGGATGGAAGTGGACATAATAAAATAATAATATGTAGCCATACTTAGGTTGACCTGAATGTTTTAAAAGCCATGTTAGAAAAAGAGAACATGTTTCCTAATTTTACATTTAAATTTACTTTTACATCAAAGACCATGTTCCCCTTGTCTCTGAGTGTATGTAAACTATATGACCACTCATCATGTACAATAAATATTATGTAAATATATAATAATGAAACAAGTTACTCTACAGAAACAGTTAAACAAATCAATGAAATAATTCTGAGATGCAAAACAACATAAAACATGATTATCAAAAATTAACTTTGTGAAACACATTTAATATATCCAATAAAATTTTACCTTCTTACAAATAATTACATTATCTCCATTTAAAAGAATAATCCTCAATGTAGGACGAGCAGAATTACATCTATACCAAAAAAATCTCGAGTATATCAAAACTATAGTTACTACACTTGTGTCATTTTGCACCTCATGGCTTCAACTGAGTGATTTTTGAAGGGAATAACAGTTAGAATTTCTGGTTTCTCTGCCAATCAAGCTAGCTGGGACAAACATTATTACATTTCATACGATCACTAATTTGCCTATTGCTAGATTTGTGGGGTAGATAATTCAACAGAACCTTATTAAACAAACTGGAAACAAATGAATTGTTTCATTTTAGTGTAGGCTTGGATAATAATCAACACAGCTTGTTGTCTAGCATCAGGCATTGCGGGGTTTTGTATGATTTGCAAGCATTTTAAAGTATCTCCTTTCCTGCTACACCCCAAGTGAAAAGTGACAATAAGGCAGGCTGTGTCTACTTGTCTCACAGTTCTCCACCAACAACACGAAGATCAGAGCACCCACAAATATGGTAAATAACTCGCCCTCCTCACAAAGAAAGCAAGAATTTCATACATAAAATTTCACCATCATAATATCACCACATCAAGAGAAAGGAGGACCCAGTACAACAGCTAGGCAATGTCTGCTGCCGATGAGGTTTCAAACTGGTTTTCCACATCAGCCACAGTGTCCATGACATCATAGGTTCCACCGAGAATGCAGTGAAAAAGCTTGATACTACAGGAGGATGTGAGCTATGTTGTGAGTATGGCGCTGCCTACATAGGGGAGGCAGAGAGGCCAGTCAGCACCTGCCTGGCAGAACATGAACACTACAGGTGATACAAGAGATAGCAGAACATAACTGTGATTGTGGACAACTTATTAAGTTGTACAAAGCCCATCCTGTGGCAAAAGTGTTGTGGATGTGCAAATGCAAAATACAAGAGGCAACTGAAACTGTTCCAACCTGACAACACCAATAGACAGGATAGCTAGAGACTTTCAGCATCCTGTTTGCCAGCTCTCCCACTCGCAGGAAAGAAAGCTCACTGGACACAGATGAGACAGCCTACACTAACAGATATATAGGAATGTTAGTGCATTTCTGTGTGCACCAGAAACAAAACATGCCCACCAGAAGCCAAATTCAGATTTTCAGAGAGGTGCCAGTCATCAACAAGCCAGATAGTCCATGAATATCTTCCTTCCTACACCTCCCTCTCGCCATGACTAGCCATTTATATTCCAGATCTATGAAATACCAGCACTGTTAGTTCATACCAAACAGGGGCTCCTTTCCTCCCGTAAAACCATTCTTGCCCTGCGGAAAGCCTTTATAATACGATTAAAAAGTCAGTTACATAATTTATTTATTTTAAAGTATTTTATATTTTATACAATGAAATGGCTCAACACATTGATGAATTTTAATCATCTTGACACTGGCCATGGAAGTCTACATAGTCACATAACTGAAAAAAATATCACTAGTAATTTTGGAGGTACAGCAGTATGTGTGGGACATTAATTCATGAAAGCAAGAACACCAATAATGTAACTGGGTTGCAAAGAGAACTTGTTTTTTTCTTACTACAATTTGTATATACATGAGTGTGTGATCTCCCTCTAGTATTGGTCAAACGCAAAAGAAATAAATACTTGTACTGAGGATCAAACTTTGATAATTTATCTGCCATTTACTGACTGAAGTTATTTTCAGCTTACCTGCATATGTTAAATGGTCCTAATTTATTCTTAATTAAAGTAAAGAAAGTTGGGGAAAGATAGTGGAAGAAAAAACAGAATAGAGTAGAATGTGTTTTGCTGCAAGTACATGTACTGTGCCACTTGCTTCTAACTACTGAGTGAAGAGATTGTGAGTGAATAGCTGTGACAAGCACAAAGGGATTTAAGACACAGGTTGTTGCTGTTATTATGACTCATCCATTAGTTGTGTTGTATATTGAAGACCATGTCAGTACATGGGCATGCGTAAAGTCTCTAGTCAACCTTAAGGTTAGGGGTGTTGCTGCTGATTAACAGTTATATTATAAACACTCATATTACAGACTGTTACACAGCTGTCCTACACTAAGTGTAAATGCTGAACAATTAAATACACAAATGACGAGACTGTTTAAAAACTTTTGTTTTTTATTTTAATATGTGATTACATAGGACAGTTTCAGACTGTAACCACAGCATACAATGCTGCTCAAATGACTTTGTGGCTGACTGGTTTGTAACATTTCATATGTAACTTTTGGAGTTACAAGAAATTTGTACATTTTTTTTACACATTTTTGATGGCTGTAAAATCATCTATGGATTTTATAAATAACTAAACATGTATTACATAATTAATTGTAATCAGTTCTGGTAAATGCACCAATTATTAATCCAGTTTCTATATAGGTACTTTACGTAATGACTGACTTAAGAATAATTTTTTAGCCTATGCAACCAACAGTTATTTGGCAATATTGTTTAAAACATGCTTTTAGAAATCTATCGCATTACTGGCATTCACACTGTAATGTAATTACAGTGTTCTGATAGACTGTGTCTCTGAAGTAAGGTGATCATATCACTGATCTACTGCTACCACGCTGAACTAAGTGTATGAAATGTATTCAATGTTGCGAATACGGACAGCCATCAGCTCTTAATGGAATGATGACAATTAAAATTTGTGCTGGACCACGACTTGAACCCGGATTTCCTGATTATTGCGAGTGATTGCCTTACCGTTTGACTACTCAAGCACAACTCTAGGCCCGATCCAAACTTCCCTAAGTCATCAACCATGTGTGTACAATGTGTAATCACACATTCATTACGTATATTCCCATACAGGAAAGACATTTTAGTTGAAAATTGCTGGCCCGATGTCAATGGATAAATACAATACAACACAATGGTACTTTGGACATGAATGCACATCCAAAGGAATGGGCACTGTGGCGACTACAGCTATTATGAAATACGTGAAATGTATTCATAGTTGCGAATGTGGGCAACCACCAGCTGTATAATGGAATGATGACAATGAAAGTAAAATTTGTGCCCTGTACAGGAATATACATAATGTTTACACAAGTATAGGTTGTAGACACATGGCTGACGACATGTGGAAGTTTGGGTCTGGCCATGAGTCATTCTTTGGTAGCCAAATGGTAAGGCGACCACTTGTGATAAGTGGGAAATCTGTCCTTACATATACAGCTGATGGTTGTCCATATTCGCAACTGTGAATAAATTTCACATATTTCATAATAGCTGTAGTCGTTGCAGTATCTGTTCCTTCGGACATGCATGCATGTTCGAAGGAACATTGCATCATAATTCAGAATAACGCAGGCACTGCAATATCGTATGAACTAAGTGTGTTACCATTATTGCTGTAATTATTCCTCTTTGGCTCACATTGTTTTCACTCAGGTTTTTCTGTAGCATGGATGGTCACTCAAAAGACATGTGCAAGCCTTGCTGATAACTATATCTTCAGATCTTTAAAAAAAATAATTTTTAAAATTTTTGTAAACAATTTATTGCAGCAAAATAGCCATTATAGTTATACATTAGATTACAATCATTTGAGAGTGAATTACAAGGATGTATTGAGTGTCTGCATAATTCTTTGTAGATTACATTCAGTGCAGGTATTATAATAGATTATCATTTGAACCATTTATTGCATAGTCTCTAATTGATCTGGTCCTCTTGTTGCATATTTCTATATGGTATCTCTCACAAGGCTGTCCACATAGTGTACACTTGCAAAGGTTTGACGGTTCGTGGTATGTTGTATTTGCACAAATTTCATGGTGGAATCCGTGTACTGCGAGTCTTGTAAGTACGTGTCTCATCTCAAAATTTGCTGCTGTCCAAGTGCGGTCGGTCATGGCCCCGGATCCATAGAATTCCGTTGGTACGTCCTCTCTTTTCTTGAGTAGTGATCTTAGTAGGTTTTCCGATGCTGATGTGTTGGGAAGTAAGAACATTGTCCTTAGATCCTCGATGAGGAAAGATTCTCGGGTGAGAAGGTAGACTAATTTTGATCTTGTGGTTTTTGCTACCCCTAATGCTCTTTTGATATAGGTTGCTTTTACTCTTTCCAATGTTTCTAAGTTCTTTTCATTTAGGTGCATCCATATATTTCTATCCCATAAGCCAGTATCAGTATTATTTTTGATTTGAAGACTGCCATAGCTGTGTCTAGATTTAGTGTTCTGATGGAACTTATTTCGTTTATCGCTCTGATGGCCTGTGTCGCTTTCTCTGTTGTGTGTTTAGTGAAGCACTTTGCGGACGGCTGGAGTGTTATCCCTAGATATTTGTAATCTTTTGTGATAGATATTTGCTTTCCTTGTAGTGCAATTCTTGTCGTTTTTGGGATTTGCCCGCCTGGTCTGAATAGCATCATTTCCATTTTGCCGGTGTTGATTACAAACTTGTGTTTTCTGCACCATTTTTCCACGTCTTCTATAGTCTCCTGTAGTTTCTTTAAGTTTTTTGAGCCTATCACAATGTCGTCCGTGTAGGCATATGCTTCGACATCTTCGTCATGAGTGATTTCCATAATGTCCTTTGCTGCCAGAATGAACAGGAGCGGGCTTAGTGGGTCTCCTTGGAGTACTCCGTTTGTTTGCCTTATTGGTTCAGACAGGTCGAGGTTGTCCGAGATCCTTATCTCATTCCATTCATTTATGGAGTTTATAATCCTTGTCCAGACGCTGTCTCTTCCCAGGGTTTCATCGAGCATCCTTTTTACTAATGATCGGTCGAGGAGGTCGAAGGCCTTTGTGAAGTCTATGAATACAGCATAATATTTTTGCTTCTTATCGATGGTTTCCCATATTTTTTTTAAAAGCAGCTCCACTGCTGTGATAGTGGATCTTTTTTCCCTGAACTTGAATTGAGATTCTGGGAGGTACTCTTCCAAAGTGTGTCTTATTCTTCCTGTGATTAGTTTTGTGAATACCTTAAAAGGGTTGTTTTCCAAGGCTATTCCTCTGTATTTGTTTGTGTCCTTTGGGTCGCCCTTCCCTTTGTACATTACCATTACTATTGATTTTCTCCACTGGCCTGGGATTTTTGCTGTTTCAATGCATTTGTTATAAAGTTTTGTCCAGGTTGGTGCTAGCAGATGGGCTGTGTCTTTAAGGTATTCGTTGTAAAGCATGTCCGGTCCCGCTGCTTTCTTCCTTTTTGTTGATTCAATGATGTTTCGGACCTCATTCGGAGTGAGTGGGGACCAGACTGCCATCTCTTGCGGTGTGAGCTCTTGACTTGCTACCTGTGCTCCTTCTCTACCATCTTTGTTGAGAATGTCTTTGAAATGTCTCATCCATTCTTCCATGCTTATGTAGTGTGACTGTGCCTGCTTTCGGGGGCGGATTGCAATGAATGGGTCTCTCCTGGCTTCTTCAGCTAGTCTTCTTCCCTCTTCTTCCCTGTGTGCCATTCTCTTCTCCCTTGTTAGTGTTTTGTAGGATCTTCTTTTCTCAGCATATGTTTGTAGTAGTGAGTGATTATCTGTGTCCGTTTTTAGTCGGTGTAAAGCTTGGAGTACTTCTTTTCTTTGCTGATAACACTCTTGATCGAACCATGGTTTAGCTCTTCTCACTTTCCTGGGGGTAGTTGCTTGCTTTAAGAGTTTCTCCAGTTCAAGTGCTGCCTCCTCTACTTTTGAGTTGTCGATTAAGGACTCAATTTGTTCTATCTGGTCGCGGTATTCTACCACTTTCCATGGATCCAGTCTCCTTGTGAGCAGTCTCTTCTCTTGGTTCTCTCTTGCCTTCCAATCATTTTGTATGACTATGTTCATCGGGATGCATTTTCTTATAGGCGTGTGGTTTGCATTCCAAAGTGGGCTTATGTCCCCTTTTATGTTTCCTCTTATGAGGGCGATATCAATAGCACTTTTGCCATTATGGCAGAAGTATGTAGGGACGTTTGTGTCGTTTAGCAGGATGAGGCCTTCTTCTTGTAGTGATTCAATTACTAATTTTGTTTTGTGATTCTGTAAATCCAACTGACAGTTTAAATCCCCTGTGATAAGTAAAGGGATGTCTTTCTTGCTCCGTCTTATTTGTTGGCCCAGTTCATCGATTATGTCTATGGCCGATTCGCTTGGCTGGAAGTAGGTTGCTAATATTGTGATGTGTTTTACTTCTATTAGAATGGAGTGATTTAGTTCTGTTGTCGCTATAATTGGTGTTATCCACGGTTTCAGTAGGACTGTTATTCCCCCTTGGGGTCGCCCCCTTTCTCCTTGCTTTGCCAGCATATTTATGCTATAGAATTTAGGGTGTTGCCAATGATCTGTGAGAAAAGTTTCTGTGAATATTGCTAAGTCATAACCTTCGAGAAAGTCTGTTGGAGCTATGCATGCTGCGTTTTTCAATCCTTCTACATTCCATAACATTATCTTCATGTTTTTTCTCCCTTCATTTTCTCCCGGTTTTGTCGTCTCCGGGTGCATCTGGTTTTGACACTCTAGTACTGGTGTGCTTCTCAGATTGTCTGCTATGTTGTGGCATTGCTGGTCTTGGGCCCGTGAAAATCCTGAGTTTCCTTCGATGACAGCCTCTTATAGGTTGGCCGGTTTCCGGCTTCATTATATAGGAAGTTCTGATCCCTGATAGGTTTCTTTTTTCTTTCTCCCCTCCCATATCTTATCTGTCGGGTCTCTGATGACCTTACTTCTTTTTCTGTTGTTTGCGTTATCTGTTCCTCTTTTGGGGGTGGGGGTAGTGGGTCCTCTTCTGTTGCTGATGATGTTGCTTCTTTTTCCTCTATCGGGCATGGTGAGGTTTGTGGGTCTGCTTCTGTTGGTGATGCGGTTGTTTCTTTTTCTTTTATATGGCACAGTGGAGACTTTCCTGCCTCTTCCTTCATTGGTAGTATTATGGGTGTGTGTGTTTGCCCTTGTAGTTTGTCAGATTTTTCCAAAATTTCTTTGCACAGAATAGTTTTTCCGCAGTTGTTTCTGTGTAAACCATGCCTTGTGAAATGCTCTCTTTGTGAGCTTGTTGCATTTATGAAAGTCACATTTGGGAAGCTGCTACATATCTTCCTAAATATCCTATTTGTTCTGGTAATTTCTTTATTTACGCAGGACTCGACCATCAAGTCATGTCTTTGAGGAATGCTTAGCACATGTACTTCAGAATGAGTAGCTTTCCCTAGAGTTTCCCTCAGTACTCTTCTTGCATTGATACTTTCGTTTCTATAAATGTCGTTTCCTCCACCTATAATGACACATTTCACACCTTTTGTTACGGATGTTTCCCAGGATTTCAACACTTCTCTTAATGGCGCGCCTGGCTTGGTGATTCCGCTTACTTTTTAAATTTTTTTATTCTCATTTTTGCTATACTCCTATTGAGAACATTGTCGTTACTTTGGGCATAACCATAGCTTACCCTCTATTTAAATGGCATGGTAGAATCCCAGATTACGCAACTGATTTTGTGTACGCCCTGCTGATAATTATATTTCCGCACTTTATGGTATTCCACTTTGGATGAAACCACAGCTTACACCGCTTCTTTCACGACATTGTAGAAGCCCAGAGGTAATTTTTGCTTTTGCTTTTTTAGGATTTGTAAATTAAAAAAATTAAATATTTTAATGGCACTGTAAATGTGTCTGTGGTTTATGTAAACTGTTAAATCCTGTGAGAAGTAATTTATTGTAAGTCATTTTGCACTAACTATACCAAATATACAGTCAGCTTTTACACAACCACACTGTGTAATTAACACAATTAGAATAATTTTTGGAGCCTGCCTTAATTAATTACTGTCAATAATTTTGTAAGCACATGGTTAGATTAATTTCATCCACTTTTAGCTAGCACATTGTATGTATTCATATAAATTATTTTAAGAAAGAATGTACATGCTACATTAGCGATACCTGTTGATAAAACTGCCAATGTCTATCCTTCACTGGACATCATTTGCCAGTCTAGTGGCGCCCTGCCTGTAATGATGTGCCCTGTTGTGAGTGACATGAGACAGACGTTGTGGTGAGTAACTGTGTATGTAGTTGTTTTCATTTTGACATGATGATACATCAGTCTTATAGTCTGTTATGTACATGCCAACTGATGAGAAAGAGCACTTTTACTGCTATTTTAAGAAATATGCAACAACTTGTCCGCCAGGTATGTAGTATGTCTGTCTTCTTTTTTTAATATACTGTATATTACAACTGTACAAATGGCTCACAGATCTGAAGATGGTAACATTGATAATTGAAACCAGTTACTGATCCCAGCAAAGAAGTTTATCTCCTCTAATGTTCCCTAAGTATCTTGGCAGGAAGCAAAGGCAGCTAAAGTATAGTGTTTAACGTTCTGTCAACAACAAGGTCATTAGAGACAGAGTGCAAGCTCAGATTATTGAAGTATGAGGATGGAAATGGCCCTGCCCTTTAATGGAGCCATCTGGCATAACCAACTTGGAGAAATCATAGGAAACATAAATCTGTTTGGTTGTACATAGATATGAACTGTCATTCTCCCAAATGCGGGTCCAGTGAGCTAACAACTACTTCACCACACTCAGGCAACCCTAGGACACGTATATTCTGTTGCAGAATACTGCTCCTCTGTACACTGAACACAACCACGTAATGAATGGAGATGCCAAACTATACAATATGATACATATAATCAGTACACTGCTACAATGGTTACCTGTGCTGAGCCACACTGTTGTGTCTCCACTCTGGTTAAAGAACTTCTTGGTCGGTCAATTGAAGAAAATTCAATATGAACCAGAACTGCCAGTGCATAAGCAACATCTCTCATATATCACTGAGAAGTTTGATGCCCAGGAAACCACCACTACCCTTATTGCACCAAATATTAGGTGCAGACTTCAATACCAATGTGCCATGCTGGACAGACTGGAGCACCACGTTTCACTACCCCACTTTAGACTCCACACAAAGGCCTACTGGACTTGAACTTTCCTGCCGACCATGGAAAGCTCTTAACAGAATCTGAACATCACATGAAGTCTGCCAATGCTTTCTGTTCAAAAGGGGTAAAACATCAAGTTCTCAGTGTGGCTATGGTGCTCTGCACCAGACAATGGACCAATCTCTGTAACCCATCGTCAATGCAAGTGTGCCAAGGCTGGAATAAACATGCAACAACGCATCGGTTACATGTTATTTATGCTGAGGAGAGGTTTCATGCACTTAAAGTAGGAGCCTCAGTACCAAATAAACGTCGACTTAGACCTTGTAGTTTACAACGGCAAAGCAAATTCAGTACCCATCGTGACTGTGAGGTTGCCAAGGCTAGAATAAACGTGCAAAAATGCATCGGTTATAAGTTATTTACACTGAGGAGAGGTTTCATGCACTTAAAGTAGTAGCCTCAGTACCAAATAAACGTCGATTTAGACCCAGTAGTATACAATGGCGAAGCTGCATGGTGTAGACATTAATATTGAAGGATTATTCTTGCTGTCCATATTTCTTAGCCACTGTCAATTTTTCTAGTGTAAATTCATTCATTCATTTTTTATACTTTTTATTATTTCTTTTATTGTTCATTTTAATGTGGTTTATATTGATGATTTTGATGTTTATTCAGTTGTTCATCATACTGTTTACATTATTGTTCCTTTTTGTTGGCTATCTGTACAGCTTATTTTACTGCTAATTTTACGGCCCATTGCACTGCATGTTATGCTGGTCATTTGACTGTATAGTTTACATATATTTTGTAACTAACAGACATAACACTTGATGCACTTGTTTTCTCAGCCACGCAGCTGGATTAATTTAAATGCCCAATGTACCACATATGTGAAGTGCTTATAACAAACAAACAAACAAATAAATAAATAAATAACTGAAAAGGAAATGTGAGATATGCCAAAAAATGAACATTCAAGGACAAAATACAACAGTAAGAAAACCAACAACAGGAAAAGAGGCTTGCACCACGAAGTCCATGACTGGACAATAATCTCGATTTGACAGTGCAAAGTCCAACAGAGGCAATACAAAGATTAAGGTAATCATCAATACTTGTTGTGACATATTTTGTAGCAACCGAATGAAAACTGGCATGTTCAATGCACAGATTTCATTCTGTCAAGTTGGTGTTAAGTTCAGGAGTTCTGCACAGTGAGAGTAATGGCTACTCACTCTCAGAAGAGGGTAAGACACTGGCTGCTTTCATATTTGTGTGGTGACATTGACTCCTAGTATTGACGCTCACCAACATATTGACCGCAGCAACTATGGACATGGGTTATCAGGAGCATAAAGCTCACAATCTTTGATTGTCAGTTCCCACTTGCCTCACAAACAGTGGGTACCACGATAATGTTTCTTGTATGTTCCGTTTATGTTCACAGCAATGAAGTGTGAAATACTTTGCTAAGGTATCTGTACATTATTCTGCTCAACCCCGGCTACCTGTTATTCCCACACTGGTGACCCCAACCCATAGTACATTTGCCACATATATAACGGACATGCAAATCGCCATCAGGACAATGGAAACCAGTGACCAACAGAGAATTATTGGATCTTTTAATGGCCTCGACAATATTCTTCATGGACTACACAGTGCAATGAGTGATTCGGGACATGTAAAACAACAAAATGTTAGCAAAAGTGACTTCTTCCACTCTCCCATGTGTGCACTCAAAAACCACCTTCTTACACTCTCCCACATGTGCACTTAAAATCCTCCTTATTCCACTCTCCCATGTGTGCACTTGAAACCATCATCCGCAAGTGTCACACATTGCCACTACGACAACAGATCAAATCAACCCACCTTCCATTGAAAATCTTCTGTAATCAACACGTGTAAACCACCATTCTATTCCGCGGGATGCCAGTGATCACATGCGAGACTTGTTCAGGTCCCTCTCTCCCTCTCCATCCCGACCGAAACTTGTGCTACAATGTTGAGCTCTCAGCAATGAATCCATTCCTACATAGCGGGGTACTTGGCCAGCCGAGTCATATCAGAACACTTCTGGTCGCTCTACCATGCTGAAACAGGGTTCTGCACACCACTACCCTTGGATCTAATCAAATAGTCACCTATGGGTACCTTTCCTAGAACACCTAACCAGTGCTGCTTACACCTCCTAACCTGCCTCCATCCTTAGCAGATCAGTCTCATACCAGGTTCACTATTGCTGAATCAGTGTTCACCACACACAACACATTTGATGATGCATTGGAGTACTGGACTTTATTGTGTTATTTAGGTGAACATAGCAACACAATTAGTGACATCATAATGTCTCCATGTAGATTTAACACAAGTTCAGGCCAGGCAAGATGGCGTTGCTCCCGAGACTAGCCAAGACCTGCAAATAACAAGTAGTTGAAGCCATGCGTGTGGAACAATGAAATGGATGACCAGCTTTGCTGTTGTGGCATATTTTACAGACCACAGTGTGCCCCTCATTAATGCCTGAAATTTCACTGTGGGGCAAATTGTCACATGAAATCCAACCTGTGCTAATATGCAATGAAGGAATCTCATTGGACTATTAATTACAGTTTGCAGATCACACGTAAGTTTTACAAAATGGCCACCCATGCTAGCCAGCACCCACTGGCACTACATGTTGCAGACAGTTTTTTGCGCACCGTGCTAGTAGATGGCTTCCAAATGACACTGACCTCTTCCAGAGGTACTTAATGCACCAAGTACACGGTAGCTGCAACCATCTTGCCCTCTCCAGGACACCACTATCTGACAGTGTCGATCTCACCCAACATTCTGCGACATGTCACGCATGGGGCAGCGGCGGCCATCTTACCTCCCAGCCCAGCAGGCCAAGACCCACTGCTACTGGACCTTCCCAATGATGCCCAATGCTACCTCATCCTGTTACTATCCCCAGCTGGACACACCATACCCCCACAGCTGATGACAGCAGCCAATGCAGTGCCACCCACACCACAGGATATGGCCAACAAACAACAGACCATGCAGTAGTGCTGGTTTCACACCCACTAACTTACCACCGCACATGTGTATTCCCAGCCCTGCCAATACCAAAATATCTCCTGTGACCTTCACTAGGCATCAGAGGCCATGGCTTCAAAAAGGTTTGCCACATGTAATACCCAGTTAACATCCACTCATTGGCAACAACTTCAGATCTACATGCAACATCATCACACCAAACAATACTCTTTGGTAGACTCAGGGTTGGAAATCAATACATCTCAAATACCACCCCACCCCCTCACATTCCCGACTCAAACCCACATTAAAAGCAACAAACAGATCCATCATTGCCACTTATGGAACTGTCATTAACCTCGGCAGCAGCCAACACTTCACATGGACATTTCTTCCCACTAATGTCAATTAACCATTGATTGGGGTTGATTTCCTATGGCAATTACATCTCTACCTGGATTTACAGGAAGGAGTACTGTTCTGCAGACCAAAAAATGTTACCATCAAAGGTACCATCAGACGACCACCGGTCCCATCTACACCACAACATGAGGACACCTACCTTTCAGTGGTACATGGGCTTCAACTTCTACGATCCTTCACTGAGAATCAATTGACAGCAACCAACCAACCACCAGTACATTCACACAAGGAAAGAATGCCTCACACTACAGGAGGAAAACTCATTCCTTCAGAGGCTACTGCATGAGCATCAAAATCAGTTAGTGGAAACACAATTACAACTTAGGGTCTTCAGACCTCACCTACCACCACTGTGAAACAACTACCACCTCAGGACACAAATCAATGGACTTATGGCCCATGGTGGAGGACCTCCATACTAGAGTGCAGCAATTCTCCACCAGTCTTAGTGACGACAACGAACACTATCATCTTGACAAATCACTGACCCAGATGCAGCTCATCCTGGACTCCACGGACACTGCTGCCACTGCAACGAAACAGTGAATACCATCCAATGTCACATCAATCTGCTTGAGTCTCCATGAACGCTACCTCTCACCAACAGCAAGCAATCACCTTCAACAAATACTATGAATGAACAGGTTAAAACCAGTGAAACAAGTGACAGTGCAGTCAAATGTTTGTAGTTCAAGTGACTTCGACAGACATATCCACCCACTCCCTACTGCCCGTATGTACCCCAGCCTCCTCCCTGCTATGGCATTACTAATGGGATGGAGCACAGAATTGTAACAATAGAGGGACTGCCCATCTCCTCCATACACACCGTCTCTCCCCCAAGACATGGCAAATGTAGACAAGTTGCTTAACTTGGGCATCATCCAATCCTCAAACAGTCCTTGGGCTTTGTCTGTACATATGGCCTGCAAAAAGGATAGCATTTTTTGAACGTGCAGGGACTATAGAAACCTCAATACTCTGACAATTCTCAATTGATACTGTACCTGTTACCTAACATCCACAACTTTGCACATGCATTATCGGGTGCAACAATTTTCAGCATCATTGACTGCTGAAACGCACATATGCTAATACCAAAAGTGACTGAAGACATTCCTAAAACTCCCATTATCAACCCCTTTGGGTTATTTGAGTACCTGTTCATGTCATTCAGACTAAATCATATGGCTTGAACACAATAGCAATTCATACATTCCATCCACACAAATTCCCATCCCTTGCATGGATGACATTTTGATATGTTTACCTATGCCCCAAGACCACGAAGGCCACATATGACAGGTTTTTCGTACCCTAGAATAGCTAGGTGTAGTCATCAACAATGAAAAATGCCACTTGTGTCAGCAGAGCCTAACATTCTTAGGTTATCCTGTTTCATCAGCAGGGATCAGGCCAACAGAAGAAAGGAAGGAACTAATACAAGTCACTTCCAGGACCACTACCAACAAAGAGCTATGCAGATTTCTAAGAATGGCTAATTTCTAATGGTGAAACATTCTGCAAGCAGTTGAAATCCAAGCACCAATAACCAATGCCCTTTCCAGAACCAACCTGTTCTGTGGTTGGAATAAACGTCACACGCTTTCTAGGCAATCAAACAGTCAGTACAGAGGGCTGTGACCCTGGCCCATCTTTCACCAATGGCCTACCTGTAAATTACTGCTGACATTAATGACACCACCATCAGCGCTGTCCTACAGCCAACAGCTAACAGCAAACACCAACTCTTGCAACTCTTCTCACACAAATTGAAGATATTGCAAAAGTTGTGGTTTGCACACAACTGCGAACTATGTGCCCTCTACGAGTCAGTAATGCATTTCAGAGAGAACACTGAGGGACACCCTCTCACATTTTTCACTGATCACCACTCTTTGGTACAACCCATTTGCTGGAGGAAAAACATGGTGGTGGACTACATGTTCCCTATTCACACCATCAGTATCCTAATCAACTACGAGGACCTAGTGAACACATAATTACATGACGAACAGTTACATGAACTCTTAGATAACCCCAACAATGGCCTGCAACACGAATAAATAAGCCACCATGACACTCTCATCAAAGTTTGGTGCAACACATTGCAGGGAAGACCATGTCCACAGATGACTATCTCACTAAGGAAATCAATTTTTGACAGCCTTCATAACCTGTCACACCCCACAGTTCGCCCAACTATGGGGCTCACCACAAAACATTTTGTTTGGCCGGGGATTAAAGAAGATTGCAGGAAATGGGTGAGGGTTGTGTTCCATGATGCACAGCAAGACTTGACAATACTCATCCCCTCCACAAATCACTTTTACGGTTCCTAAGGGATGCTTCCAATATGTATACTTGATCTTAGTCAGCCTCTCCCAAGTCCAGAGGTTACAAATACGTGTTATTGGCTTCAACCACACAACCCGCAGGATAGAAGTGACCCCTTTATGATAAACAGCTGATTCAACGGCAAGGACTTTGGAGTTCCCACTTTTGTTGTCCCATCCAGCTGAATTGACCAAGACCAGAAATTTCAATCTGCCCTCTACGCTGAACAGTACAGTGGTGTGCATCTGTTCTATACAATGGCTTACCACCTACACAGCAACAAAGATATCACTGGATTTTGAAGGCCTTCTTAATGTGCCATGATCTGTAATGGACAGGCACTTTACCCTGGGTTCTTCAAGGCACCTGGGCAGCATGTAAGGATAACCGCAAGTCATCACTTGTGGGAGGGGGGGGGTGGTGTTGTATGGCAAATGTCATACCCTCCCAGCAGACTTTCTCTTGCTGCTGTCACAACTTTCAACTGCAAAGCTACCTGCATTAGTAGAGAACGTCTGATGCAACATTGACAATATCCTCATACCTCTGCCACATTCCCACAGGTTATGACCAATCTTTCTCCACAAAGAGCTAAGCGAGTGCTCTCAAGTAACGTTAGGCGATGACACAGTCTGCACTGCACTCCAGCAACTGTACGCCGGCCCATACAAAGTACTCCAATGGGGGTAGCAAACATTCTCAATACTCAGAAGGACAAATCCACAACTGTATCTGTCCACTGGCTTAAACTGGACTGGGTGCTAACAGTAGAGGAGGACATTCACCTCTGCAACCCTCCTAGCTCAACCTCCCCTCACCCCCAACCATTCCAACATGGATCTTCACCCCAATTCAAAAGCTTCAACCCAGGACTGGAGATGCTTTTACACATAACTGATGGCAACACTCCCCGTTCCCACTATGGAAGAACCTGGTTCTGGACCTTAATATGTATTTCTCAGAAACTGTAAGAGCTGGAAGATCCAGTGACACTAAGTGCCCAACAGATGTGCAAGAAAATTTAGTAACAATATCTATGTCAGATAAGGGAGGTCTTGTGGATGGATCAGAACACCTTGACTACTACGAATATACTTAACTGTACGCAAGCAGGGGAACAGAGAAATAATGCTAGTACATGATGGTAACAAAAGAGGCACACACAAGAACAAAGAAGTAATGTCAGAATGGAAATGGGAATCAACCACAATGATTCGAAAATAGAGGAGAAAGGGCAGAACCCAGAGTGAGAAGGTATGTAAAAGGGCACACACAAGGGAAGCAGAAAGAGATGAAGGAAATCATGACGAAAGGGACGTGATGCATGGATGAGGTTAAAATAGCTTTAATGGAAGAGACAGAGTTAACCATTCATGAAGTAGTACATTCTGTGTCAAGTGTTGGATAGGCAATCAGGAATGCACCGCAATCCTGAATTGTGGGAGAGAGCTATAAGCAATGACAGGAAATGCACATGCAATGTTAAGAGGCTGAGAAGCTGTAGCCAAAGTCGCTGTTGAGAGAAATTATATTAGTGAACACTGTTCTTTCCAAATGTAGGCACATAAGAATGTAGGTGTTGATTGAATTTGCTGTCAATAGGCAGCTATTAAAACTGAATATGACTGCAGAATCTAGTTTAGGCATACCCGTCATTCTAGGGACAGGTTGATTAACAAGCAACAAGGCATAAATCGATGCAGTCCAAGTAACCTTATCAGAGTCATTGAGCAGAACAAATTAATTCACTTCAGTTGCTGGGCAGAACGAAATGAAGTGACTGAGCATCATGTATCGATACTCAAATCCAATGAGCCAACAAGTAATTGAAACTAACGGTAGTAAGCTTGGCCGACACTCTTGAAAGTAAAATGGAGTATTGACAGATAAAGAGTATTTTGGAGTGGTTGTGAATGAGAGGCCATCCGATCAATTTACCACAAGTGTTGCAATCTAGCCAGCTGGCATATGAAATGTTTCACTCTCATACAAGACGATTCTTAATACTTTATTCACCCATGTAGAGGTAGAAAAAATCTTGTTGACTGAGAATACAGCATTGTCAAGTTTTACTTTATGGTAGAATTATCCCTACACAGAACTGACAAGACAATTAGCCTGTTAATAAGAACTATTTATTATCAAGAAAGGTAAAAAGGTTGTCTAAGAGTAATTGAGATGTTGCTGAGGAATGCAGTGCCCTTGGTGGCTGGCATGAAAATATTTTGACAGTACAATGTGAATAAGTACTCGCGGCACCACACAACAGTGCACTACACTGAGTAGAGGTGACCTTGGCCACTACAAGTGCATTTAAGACAACTCTCAGCTTGCCACGAAAGGTCTCCTCACAGAGTGTGGGAGACATACAGGTCATGAGCGCAATTTTGAGGTGAAATGCTCTCTTCCATGCAAACTTATTCCATTCTATTTGCAAAACATGAGGTATTAGACAATGAGATACAGTCCATTGTTCTGGAAGATATCACACATTCTTGCAGTCAGTATAACAATCCAATAATACTACTGCTGAAACAAGATGATTCCATGCATCTCACACCAGATGCAAAGAAGTTGATAAGAATGTAGTTGAGGTGGGCAACAGACCAGAAATAATGGAGCAAGCAGCACAACATTTTAATGAGGAACGAGTGTTAATCGGCACTGCCCTCATACATAGTTATTGACAGGTGAGACTTCCACCCAAGTGCAGGAAATAGACTATATTGCTCCATGGAAGATGAACATATCAGTTTAAATGTCTTCCATTTGGCTTAAATGTGCTGAAACTTTGAGAATATCAGTGATCATTATAAAAAGAGCTGCACCCAGAAGGACAAGGTGGATTGTGATCACTGTTGGCAGACAAGTAGAAGGTACTGCCCTACACTTTTAAAGTTGAGGGATCAACGTTTACAGTGCTACATGGCAACACAATAAGTGTTAGTAGGGCATTGAGCCTCCATAGTTACAAATACAAGCATCCAGATGTTGCACCATGGAGTTATACAGGTCTCAGATGTCTTCCTGTGATACTCCATCCCATGTCACTTGCACCTGAGCGCACAGTATCCGCACATTGTTGGGGAGGCGGAGGCCTGATGACATGCTCCATGGAATCCCACTCATTCTCAATCAGAGAGAGATCGGGCAATGAGGCTGGCTAGCCATGGCAGAGTATCCATAGTATACTCAGGAGGTGGGAGCAGTATAAAGACAAAAGGTATGAGAACAAACATTGTCCTGTTGAAATATGGTTTGGGGATGACCATTAATGAAGGGCAGAGCCATCAGTCCCAGGACCTTCTCCACATACTGAGCTGCAGTTATGGAAACCATTAAGAACACTAATGATGAATGGGCACTATAGGGTATTGCTCCCCACACCATCATGCCAGGCAAGCAGAATGTGTTATGGGAGATCACAAACCACTCTTCTTGGCGCTCACCTCTGTGCCTTGGGACAGGGACCGGTGGTCGTCACTTCCATGGCAGAAAAAGGATTTGTTGCTAAGAATGACCTGCAGCCAGTCTGCAGGGGCCCATGTCCATTGCTGCTGATACCAGGCGAGTCAGATACAACGTTGTGGGGGGCATGAGGGCAGGCATCATAGCGGTCAGGATGCGGCAGAACCCTGTGTCCTGCAACTGCCTGCAAATGCATTAGCACTCATGGAATGTAGTGCAGAATACAGGACAGCTTGCTGAATGACCCCCCTCATTGCCCTTGGATTTGTTCACACATGGCTGTCAGTTTGCCAGTCCTCCATCCTTGTGGTGCATGCTGGATATCCAATTCCCATAGGTCATGCATGTGTGCCTTCCTATAACCACTGCTGCCAATAATGGGCAATTGTGGTGTCCATATGACCATGGTGGCTCGTAATATATTGGTAGGATCACCAAGCCTCTCACATCCCCATGATGCAGCCCCTCCTGAATTCGTCTAGCTGAGCACCTTGCAGTCTAACAAGTCGCCTGGACATAATGAACATTCTGATGATGTTCTCTCTGGTGACTCTGCCTGCCTTCATATTGTCTGGTCTGACCGTTTAGGCTCTCTTACATCAACCAATGGGCACAATGTCATGGCCCCATCCACACTCCCCAAGTGTGCAGCTGACCATGCGAAAGCAATCATTGGCATAGCTTATGGTGTGCAAAATGCTCATCCAATTTGCAGAGGATCGGTCGGGTCCTTCTAGCTGCAGCTCTTTTTATGACAATCAGTGTATGTGTTTTGACACAATAATAGGATGCAGAAGGGTTGGTAAAGTTCTCTTTTAATACTTTTCAAGATTTTTATAGAAATTTGAATTTGAAATAAGAGAGAGAGAAAAACTTAATAGTTAGATATACGCCAGAGCACAGAAAGTACAGCACTACGATATTCAACATAAGACATGATAAAGATATACCAAATTACAATAGATTTGACTGATTTTACAAGGGTACAGGGATAACATAAGGGACAGTTCAGAGGGTAGAGTCCACTCAATATTCTATTCAAAAAATAGTAACAATTATAATTAATACAATATGAAAATAAAATTAAAGTTAAATGTTTTTTAAGTATAGATTTACAACAGGAAAAATTACAGATGCAATACAATCTCTATTGGAGAAGTTATTAATAATAATTCAGTGTGCACAAAGGAAGCTTTTTATTAACACAGAAAATGGCCCTGATGTTTCAGTAGTGATCTTTCCATTTCATGGTCCTCTCCAGACTCAACTGAGACTATATAAGCAACCGCACAGCTACCTTGTGGTGCACTCACTCAAAGTATTTTGCCAACAGTGTATGTCTCCATCAAACAGGGCAGTGCTCAACTGCACTACAAATAGTGTTGGGATGCTATCCACAATTGGGAATGTGAACTGAACTGCAATACTTGAAATGCATGTTGTTTTTGGTCTAATATGGTCGGTCCACTAATGATAGTATTCTAAATTCACTTGGTAAGTGGAGTATTCAAATTTACCATTTTTTGGCAAGAAATGAACAGTACTTTGAATTCTTAGAACAATTTGTTTCAGAACAGTAATTAACATTAAATGGAATTCTGAGGAGATTTAAGCTCTGAACTGTGCCAGTTGCTGTTTAGAGTAGTAAAAACTAAAATGCTTTTTAAAAGATCCAGTATGTGTGAAACAATATATTTTCTGAGTATACTTTATTATTGAAGACAGTGAACTTTTAATATTTTGCTGTTATTACCTTACTCATTTCCACAGTAATGAGTATGACTATTTTTCAGTTTTGGTGAGATTAAATGCGGACAGGTGGAATGTAGATTACAAGTATCAAGTTTCAGTCTATTTTCTGGATGGTCATCAGAGTAATTTACAAGACCTTGTGGCTTAAAGACCATGAAAATTCTGCCACCCCACATATGGTGCATCAGATCAGCCGAGAAAAACAGTGAAAGTAGTCTGTGAAAATAGTGAAGTCAGTAGCCATAGAAAAGGTAAACGGAATGGAAAGAGGTGATATTAAGTGATGCAGAAAGTGAGAAAAGTTCATATTTTTTTGTGACTGTGGCGACTGTCCAGTGGATGTCACCTTCAATGACTTTGGACATTACAAGCAGAAAGATGATGATGCTATGACATGGCTGCCATTGGTGCTGAGTGCAGAAGTAACTGATGTGTCATAGCAGTGATGAGTGGTCTCCAAATGGCCACACGAGGTCAAGAACTCCAGTCCCATAACCCCTTCCATCCATAAGTTAAGCCAAGAGTAACTATATTAGTTATTAGCTGCCTCTAATCAATTAGAAAAAACAGAGTCTACGGAAAATGGCAATGTCAAAATCTATACCAGGCCAAAAACCAATAATGTACGGAAATGGATCAGGAGCAATTGTGCTTTCACAACAAACAGTAAAATAATATTCTGTCAACTATGTGAAAAAGAGGTAAGTTTAATTTTGTTTTTTTTTTCTTTTTCGATAATTTTTCCAAGAAATTAAAACAATTATTAAGTTCATTTGTAAATTTGCATGCATGTTTTCTATGTATGAATGGGAAGAAACTAAAAAAAAAAAAAAAAAAAAAATAACCTTTAGGAATTACATTCAGTGTTCTTGCAAATTAAAAATGTTGTGAGGGGATTGAAGTTCCAATTTTTAGAAACTTATTTGTAGCCTTAATTCACTTTTTTGAGTGACCATCTCACAGATACACACTGTTCACTTACATTTTTGTACAATTGTACATATTTATTGACTCCTCCAACGCTTTAGGTCAGGGTTGAGAAGAAATTTCAACTGGATCAGTATAAAAAGACATGTCAGCACCAGAACAATGTAGCCAAGACACAGTTAAAAACTTTACAGCAACCACTGATCTCCTCATTTTCAAAGTATACGGACGACAAAAATGAGTTCAATGACGATCTTTGCGAGGCTTTAATAAAAGCAAACATCCCCTTGAATAAGCTGGAGAATGAAGGATTAGGGACCTTTTTGAAAAAAAAAAATACACAGGAAAAGATATTCCTCACAAGTCAACGCTCAGAAAGAACTATGTAGACACATTGCACGAAAAGGTAAGGTTTTTCGGTCATTTTTATGAACGTAGGTATGTGAAAGTCAATGGATATAATTTGGTACATACATGGGCCGAACATTGTTACTTGAACGTAAAAAAAACTAAACTTAAAGTGAGTGAAGTTTTTCAGGAAAGCAAAAGACAAATGAAGAAAGGACTTGAGAAGGAGACAGCCTGTCTTGAAGCGTTCACTGCAAAAAGGAAAGTAAATTTATTTTTAAGGAATATAATTTTTTGTGCGAGTTAAATGACTACTATTTTGATCACTGTATACATACGAAAATTGTCAAAATGTAGGTAGGTGTTAAAACGGATATAGTTTGTTTTCGTGTGTATGTCTCCTATGTAGTGTCCACATGTTTATGTGTATTTTTTAATTTAGTTTCTCTATTACAGACATTGGAGAATATTAGGAAAGACATTGGTGATTCTCCAGTCTGGCTATCCATTGACGAAACCACTGATTCTTGCAGTCGGTATATGGTGCACGTCATAGTTGTAAAACTCTCTGCTGACTAGGCTGGATGAGAACACCTCACACTGTGCAAAGAAGTGGAACGAACGACACACGCCACGATTGCACGCACAGTGCAGGAAGCATTGTGTAAGTTTCACCAATACTGAATAGTTTAAAATAAATTATAGGTAATATAAGAGTGCAGTTTTTCACATCATATCCCGAACCAATAATTAGTTTTTCACATCATGTCCCGAGCCAATTAAAAAAAAAAAAAAAAAAAAAAAAAAAAAATAAATTGTAAAATTTTAAAATCCTTTCATTTTCTTTCAGGCGTGCTATGGAGAAGTGAAGATAAAAAACGTGGGGAGAACAAGGTTTCGGCCATTTTGACGGATAGTAGTGTCAAAGTTAGCGTAAGGAGGGCTATGCGTGAAGCGTTCAGTGAATTCCAAAGTAAAATTCTATGTACCGACTTGACAGAAAATCCTAGGAAGTTCTGGTCTTACGTTAAATCAGTAAGTGGCTCGAAACACCATATCCAGACACTCCGGGATGATGATGGCATTGAAACAGAGGATGACACGTGTAAAGCTGAAATACTAAACACCTTTTTCCAAAGCTGTTTCACAGAGGAAGACCGCACTGCAGTTTCTTCTCTAAATCCTTGCACAAACGAAAAAATGGCTGACATCGAAATAAGTGTCCAAGGAATAGAAAAGCAACTGGAATCACTCAACAGAGGAAAGTCCACTGGACCTGACGGGATACCAATTCGATTCTACACAGAGTACGCGAAAGAACTTGCCCCCCTTCTAACAGCCGTGTACCACAAGTCTCTAGAGGAGCAGAAGATTCCAAATGATTGGAAAAGAGCACAGGTAGTCCCAGTCATCAAGAAGGGTCATCGAGCAGATGCGCAAAACTATAGACCTATATCTCTGACATCGATCTGTTGTAGAATTTTAGGACATGTTTTTTGCTCGAGTATCATGTCGTTTTTGGAAACCCAGAATCTACTCTGTAGGAATCAACATGGATTCCAGAAACAGCGATCATGTGAGACCCAACTCACTTTATTTGTTCATGAGACCCAGAAAATATTAGATACAGGCTCCCAGGTAGATGCTATTTTCCTTGACTTCCGGAAGGCGTTCGATACAGTTCCGCACTGTCCCCTGATAAACAAAGTAAGAGCCTGCGGAATATCAGACCAGCTGTGTGGCTGGATTGAAGAATTTTTAGCAAGCAGAACACAGCATGTTTGTATCAATGGAGAGACGTCTACAGACGTTAAAGTAACCTCTGGCGTGCCACAGGGGAGTGTTATGGGACCATTACTTTTCACAATATATATAAATGACCTAGTAGATAGTGTCGGAAGTTCCATGCGGCTTTTCGCGGATGATGCAGTAGTATACAGAGAAGTTGCAGCATTAGAAAATTGTAGCGAAATGCAGGAAGATCTGCAGCGGATAGGCACTTGGTGCAGGGAGTGGCAACTGACCCTTAACGTAGACAAATGTAATGTATTGCGAATACATAGAAAGAAGGATCCTTTATTGTATGATTACATGATAGCGGAACAAACACTGGTAGCAGTTACTTCTGTAAAATATCTGGGAGTATGCGTGCAGAACGATTTGAAGTGGAATGATCATATAAAATTAATTGTTGGTAAGGCAGGTACCAGGTTGAGATTCATTGGGAGAGTCCTTAGAAAATGTAGTCCATCAACAAAGGAGGTGGTTTACAAAACACACATTCGACCTATACTTGAGTATTGCTCATCAGTGTGGGATCCGTACCAGATCGGGTTGACGGAAGAGACAGAGAAGATCCAAAGAAGAGCAGTGCGTTTCGTCACAGGGTTATTTGGTAACCGTGATAGCGTTACAGAGATGTTTAACAAACTCAAGTGGCAGACTCTGCAAGAGAGGCGCTCTGCATCGCGGTGTAGCTTGCTTGCCAGGTTTCAAGAGGGTGCGTTTCTGGATGAGGTATCGAATATATTGCTCCCCCCTACTTATACCTCCCGAGGAGATCACGAATGTAAAATTAGAGAGATTTGAGCGTGTATGGAGGCTTTCAGACAGTCGTTCTTCCCACGAACCATACGCGACTGGAACAGAAAAGGGAGGTAATGACAGTGGCACGTAAAGTGCCCTCTGCCACACACCGTTGGGTGGCTTGCGGAGTATAAATATAGATGTAGATATATGCTGAAGGCCGCAGAGTGTCTCCGGGTGTTTTATCCTAAAATTATTCACCTCGTGTGTCTGGCTCATGGGTTCCACCGAGTTGCTGAAGAGGTCAGAGCCGCATTGCCAGAGGTCAACAGCCTTATATCTTCAGCAAAGAAGGTTTTCATCAAGGCACCAAGTTGAGTGAAAGCTTTCAAGACTGCTCACCCAAACCGTCCAGTCTTGACGAGGTGGGGAATGTGGATTTCAAGCTGCAAACTGTTATGCAGACAACCACAGAAAAGTTGAAGAGGTATGGATGCGGATGTAGTTCAGGATAAATTGAATAAGCAAAGAAAACGAACGCAACATAGAACTCCAATATTAAGCTTATTTCTCTGTACAGTAGTTTCCAGCCTGAAATCAACATTCACTAGATTCCTACTGTTTTGTTCCAAATCCTAAAGGACTTTGTTGTTGTTGTTGTTGTTGTGGTCTTCAGTCCTGAGACTGGTTTGATGCAGCTCTCCACACCACTCTATCCCGCGCAAGCCTCTTCATCTCCCAGTACCTACTGCAGCCTACATCCTTCTAAATCTGCTTAGTGTATTCATCTCTTGGTCTCCCTCTACGATTTTTACCCTCCACGCTGCCCTCCAATACTAATTTGGTGATCCCTCGATGTCTCAGAACATGTCCTATCAACCGATTCCTTCTTCTAGTCAAGTTGTGCCACAAGCTCCTCTTCTCCCCAATTCTATTCAATACCTCCTCATTAGTTATGTGATCTACCCATCTAATCTTCAGCATTCTTCTGTAGCACCACATTTCGAAAGCTTCTATTCTCTTCTTGTCTAAACTATTTATCGTCCACGTTTCACTTCCATACATGGCTACACTCCATACAAATACTTTCAGAAATGACTTCCTGACACTTAAATCTATACTCGATGTTAACAAATTTTTCTTCTTCAGAAACGCTTTCCTTGCCATTGCCAGTCTACATTTTATATCCTCTCTACTTCGACCATCAGCAGTGATTTTGCTCCCCAAATAGCAAACCTCCTTTACTACTTTAAGTGTCTCATTTCCTAATCTAATTCCCTCAACATCACCCGACTTAATTAGACTACATTCCATTATCCTAGTTTTGCTTTTGTTGACGTTCATCTTATATCCTCCTTTCAAGACACTGTCCACTCCGTTCAACTGCTCTTCCAAGTCCTTTGCTGTCTCTGACAGAATTACAATGCCATCGGCGAACCTCAAAGTTTTCATTTCTTCTCCATGGATTTTAATTCCTCCTCTGAACTTTTCTTTTGTTTCCTTTATTGCTTGCTCAATATACAGATTGAACAACATCGGGGATAGGCTACAACCCTGTCTCACTCCCTTCCCAACCACTGCTTCCCTTTCATACCCCTCGACTCTTATAACTGCCATCTGCTTTCTGTACAAATTGTAAATAGCCTTTTGCTCCCTGTATTTTACCCCTGCCACCTTCAGAATTTGAAAGAGAGTATTCCAATCAACATTATCAAAAGCTTTCTCTAAGTCTACAAATGCTAGAAACGTAGGTTTGCTTTTCCTTAATCTTTGTTATAAGGTAAGTCGTAGTGTCAGTATAGCTTCACGTGTTCCAACATTTCTACGGAATCCAAACTGATTTGCCCCGAGGTCGGCTTCTATCGGTTTTTACATTCGTCTGTAAAGAATTTGTGTTAGTATTTTGCAGCTGTGACTTATTAAACTGATAGTTCGGTAATTTTCACATCTGTCAACACCTGCTTTCTTTGGGATTGGAATTATTATATTCTTCTTGAAGTCTGAGGGTATTTCACCTGTCTCATACATCTTGCTCACCAGATTGTAGAGTTTTGTCAGGAGTGGCTCTCCCAAGGCTGTCAGTAGTTGTAATGGAATGTTGTCTACTCCGGGGGCCTTGTTTCGACTTAGGTCTTTCAGTGCTCTGTCAAACTCTTCACACAGTATCATATCTCCCATTTCAACTTCATCTACATCCTCTTCCATTTCCATAATATTGTCCTCAAGTAAATTGCCCTTGTATAGACCCTCTATATACTCCTTCCACCTTTCTACTTTCCCTTCTTTGCTTAGAACTGGGTTTCCATCTGAACTCTTGATATTCATACAAGCCGTTCTCTTTTCTCCAAAGGTCTCTTTAATTTTCCTGTAGGCAGTATCTATCTTACCCCTAGTGAGATAAACCTCTACATCCTTACATTTGTCCTCTAGCCATCCCTGCTTAGCCATTTTGCACTTCCTGTCGATCTCATTTTTGAGACGTTTGTATTCCTTTTTGCCTGCTTCATTTACTGCATTTTTATATTTTCTCCTTTCATCAATTAAATTCAACATTTCTTCTGTTACCCAAGGGTTTCTACTAGCCCTTGTTCTTTTACCTATTTGATCCTCTGCTGCCTTCACTATTTTATCCTTCAAAGTTACCCATTCTTCTTCTACTGTATTCATTTCCCCCATTCCTGTCAGTTGTTCCCTTATGCTCTCCCTGAAACTCTGTACAGTCTCTGGTTCTTTCAGTTTATCCAGGTCCCATCTCCTTAAATTCCCACCTTTTTGCAGTTTCTTCAGTTTTAATCTACAGTTCATAAGCAATAGATTGTGGTCAGAGTCCACATCTGCCCCTGGAAATGTCTTACAATTTAAAACCTGGTTCCTAAATCTCTGTCTTACCATTATATAATCTATCTGATACCTTTTAGTATCTCCAGGGTTCTTCCATGTATACAACCTTCTATCATGATTCTTAAACCAAGTGTTAGCTATGATTAAGTTATGCTCTGCGCAAAATTCTACCAGACGGCTTCCTCTTTCATTTCCTAGCCCCAATCCATATTCACCTACTATGTTTCCTTCTCTCCCTTTTCCTACGCTTGAATTCCAATCACCCATGACTACTAAATTTTCGTCTCCCTTCACTATTTGAATAATTTCTTTTATCTCCTCATACATTTCATCATTTTCTTCGTCATCTGCAGAGCTAGTTGGCATATAAACTTGTACTACTGTAGTAGTCATGGGCTGCGTGTCTATCTTGGCCACAATAATGCGTTCACTATGCTGTTTGTAGTAGCTTACCCGTACTCCTATTTTTTTATTCATTATTAAATCTACTCCTTCATTACCCCTATTTGATTTTGTATTTATAACCCTATATTCACCTGACCAAAAGTCTTGTTCCTCCTGCCACCGAACTTCACTAATTCCCACTATATCTAACTTTAACCTATCCATTTCCCTTTTTAACTTTTCTAACCTACCTGCCTGATTAAGGGATCTGACATTCCACGCTCTGATCCGTAGAATGCCAGTTTTCTTTCTCCTGATAACAATGTCCTCCTGAGTAGCCCCCCCCCCCGGAGATCCGAATGGGGGACTATTTTACCTCCGGAATATTTTACCCAAGAGGACGCCATCATCATTTAATCATACAGTAAAGCTGCATGCCCTCGGGAAAAATTATGGCTGTAGTTTCCCCTTACTTTCAGCCGTTCGCAGTACCAGAACAGCAAGGCTATTTTAGTTAGTGTTACAAGGCCAGATCAGTCAATCATCCAGACTGTTGCCCCTGCAACTACTGAAAAGGTTGCTGCCCCTCTTCAGGAACCACACATTTGTCTGGCCTCTCAACAGATACCCCTCTGTTGTGGTTTCACCTACGGTACAGCTATGTGTATCGATGAGGCACGCAAGCCTCCCCACCAAAATCAGTCCGTGGTTCATGGGGGGCTTTAAAGATAGCGAAAATTTAGCCGTACCAAAAGCCAAGGACACCCTGAAGAATTCCAGTGTGTTACACAGCCTATCTTTCATCCGAGCGCACTTGGTGGCCTTCGAGACCTAATTGAGAAACTTGAGACTCGTAACATGGAAGTTACGAAGGCAGTGGCTTTCGTTGAAGGACTCAGGACACAGAGCAAGAGTTGGTCAGGTCCAATCAGTGAGAGACTTAGGAGAAAATTGGATGCAGTTCTTCACAGAAATCCTGATTGGTCTACGATTGGAAGGTTGCTCAGTTACTGGAAGAAGAGAAATACTCCGAGAATTTAGATGATTTCACATCGTCCTATGTCGCTGCTCTTAAATTTTTACCTGTAGTGTCATGTGATGTTGAACGATCATTTTCAAGAATGAAAATGTTATTATCTGACCACAGCAAAAGTTTTCATGTAGAGAATATGGAAAAAAAATGTTGGTAGTTCAAACTAACTCTAATTTTTAGAATTTACCAAACTTATCATGTAAGTACCTATATTATACTTCATTTTATTCATTGAATTATAGCCATTATTGAAAATATTTGATGGTTATTCATTAATTTTCCCAAGTACGATGCATATTTTAAAGAATTTATCTAAGAGAAATGCATAATTAAAGATTTTTAGCTACATATTTAAAGGCATATACTGGCAGTAAGAGCTTATTTTAACTGCATATTTCTAGGAGTTTTAGGGCATATTTCGTGGGTTTTAAGTGCATATCGATATGAACACTAGTTATAACATTACTGGCTGTGAGAAGAGCCAGGCAGCTATAGCTTCTTCTTAGTGTTCCTTTTTTCTGTAAATAGATGGTTGGGTTGGGTTGTTTTTGGGGAAGGAGACCAGACAGCAAGGTCATCGGTTTCACCGGATTAGGGAAGGAAGTCAGCCGTGCCCTTTCAAGGGAACCATCCTGGCATTTGTCTGGAGCGATTGAGGGAAATCATGGAAAACCTAAATCAGGATAGCCGGATGCGGGATTGAACCATCGACCTCCCGAATGCGAGTCCAGTGTCTAACCACTGCGCCACCTCGCTCGGTAAATAGATGGTATGAGACGTTATATACCATTGGAATGTTGTGAAATCAATCTATTTAGTGGTCTAAAATACACTAAATTTCTTTTGATAGTTTGCAAGAAGCAATTGTTTTCAGGGTTTTCATCAACTATGAAGTAGCAAGCAATGTCACACTATAAAAAGTATCTCTCTGAAGAGGAAATTAAAAGTCTATTGAATAAAAGTAACGGTGATGTTTCTGAAAGTGATATTTCTAATAGTTCTGGTAATGAAGATAGTGACTTAAATGGTACTAGTCGTGACAGTGAGGCAAATGAAACAGGTAGTGACAGTGATGTTGCAGCAACAAGTGCGAGTGTTGCTAAAAAACAGAAGACAGAAAAATGGAAATGGGGAATAAATCAAGATCAAGGCTCCAAAATTTCATTTTCTGGTTCTAGTGGCATCAATCCTAGGGTTCAAAGACGATACTCTCAAGAACTAACCCCCTTAGATATGTACAGAAAAAATGGTTCATGTGTCTTTCTGGGTGGACATAGCAGTAGAAACACTGGGTGGATGTTGCAATAGAAACAAATAGACACGCAACAGGTTGTTATAAAAATGTCCTATTTGAAAATCATCCTTGATTTCCTACTACATCTGATGAAATGCTTTGGCATTTTTGCTTCATATATTCTTAGGGCACGGGCAAAGAAGCCAACAATACAGTCAATCTGTTCCATAAAAAATCAGTTCATACTATTTTCCTTTCTTTTCTGATGTCATGCTAGGTAAAATATTCTTACATGCTTCTAGGCTGTTTCATTTTGTAAGTAATGGAAATGCTGATCCTGAAAACTGTCTGAAGAAGTTACAGTCTGTTACTGACCATCTCAAATAATATTTCCAAAGTATTTCTTAACCTGAAGAAGATATTGCAACTGATGAAAGCCTCATGAAATTCAGAGGTATACTCTGCTGCATTCAATTCAATTGCCAAGAAAGGACATTTTTTGGAATAAAGTTCTTACAAATTTGTGAGCCAAATAGTGTCTACTGTTCAGGATTTAATATCAACCCAAGGAAGAAACCTGAGCCAAGCAACAAAGAAATCCTGGTTAGTGAAGCTGTTGTTACAGACCTCATGCAACCATATTTGGACAATTTTCATACAGTATATGTTGACAACTGGTACGCTTCCCTGTCACTGTTCGTAAGGCTCACTGAAAGGAGCACAAATGCCACAGGGACAGGCAAAATATGCCAGACCAACTCCAAAAATCTAACGTAATAAAAAGGAGAGACTCTTGTGTTAGTGGCGACCCTTTCCATTGCCTCCATTTATGGCAGCAGACGACAGACTGCAAACCAGCACTCCCAAAAACTCTTAACTGGTTACTTCCATTGAAGGGAGAATTTAGATGGCCACATTTTCTGGATGCGAGGCACACTGAATCATCGCTCAAGCAGTCTCTTGTTCTGCTCCTATAAGGCAACAGCCCTGGCTGCAGTATCAGCAATTTGTCCACGCAATGGCACATGCAGTGAAGCGCAGTGCATGCCACGAGTACCAGGCCGATTTATGAGGGGCCTCCCCCCCCCCCCCCCCCCACCCTCTGATAGGCTATAAATAAAAGACAAGTTCATAGAAAACAATTATTTTAGTACCATAGTACCAAAAGTTTTGTACATTCATGATTACTTTTCAACATAATCACTGAAAAGATTGAGACATTTATTGTACCTGAGGACAAGCTTTGCAATACCCTCTTCAAAAAATGTTGTCACCAATGATTGCAAATAAGCATTGACGTTGTTTTGAAGATCTTTGTTGGTTGAAAGTGCTGCCCTCCTAGCCACGTCTTCAGTTCAGGGAAAAGGTGAAAGTCGCTGGGTGCCAGGTCAGGATTGTATAGCGGATGATCAAAAAAGGTCCCATTGAAACTGATGAAGGAGCCGTTGGGTTATGCCAGCAGTGTGTGGACGGGCGTTGTCATGGACCGACACAATTCCTTAAGACAAATGCAAATTTGGTCACTCAAAACAAATGAAGAGGAATGCTGACTGAAGACATGGCTAGGAGGGCAGCACTTTCAAACCAACAAAGATCTTCAAAACAATGTCAATGCACATTAGCAATCATTGACAGCAACATTTTTTGAAGAGAGTATTGCAAAGCTTGTCCACAGGTATGATAAATGTCTCAATCTTTTCAGTGATTATGCTGAAAGTAACCATAAGTGTACAAAACTTTTGGTAATAAAATAATTGTTTTCTATTGTCTTATTTACAGCCTATCAGGGGCTGGAAAAAAAGAAAACCAGCCCTTGTATTACAATTCTATCCCCGGCCATTTTGGCACCCCCTTCGCACCAAGCACGCCATTGAAGCGGGTTTTCCTGCATCAACAGATGACACCAAACAAAGGCTGTAAGCCATCTGTGGTTCACCCAGTCCAGAGTCTCCACCCCGAGTGGAAGTGCTCCTTGATTAAGAGGTATTAGCTTTTAGGTTAATACGTTAGAAGTAACCTGCACGACTCGTCCAGCATGCCGTCATTTATTGTCATTTTTCTTAACTAATACACTGCTTAGGCATGTATGCTCCTTAGGAGTATAGAAGTAAACATAAATTGTTCCCTCACTAGTGACCACCCGTAAAACCAAAGCACTGAGTCTTACCGAAACACACTGGTTTTTCTTTTTTATCCTGATTAGAGGAAACCACGTGGTTGCAAAATCAGTTCCTGTTAGGTTGGCCGGACGCATCCCGCTCACACTCCCACCCGTCCGTTGCCTTCTCCATCCTCCCACACCCCTCCACACACGACAATCCTCCACATGCACCACTGCTCCTCTCCTACACCCCTCCATTCGCACTCACCGCCATTCCCCTTCCACATCCTTCCCCATGCCCCTCCATGTACACTGTCCCACCACACACGCCACTATGACCCTCCAACAGCCCAAGACATGCACCTTGACAAGCTACAATGTTACTGTGCGATGAGCTGACCACCCCTTCCCGCAACAACACATGGTGGAGATTATATTTCATGGTTCACACTGTGTGTCTCCCACCTGTCTTCTGCGCAACATTGCCTGCCAGCACCATCCCACTTACCATGACACGCTGCCTGCATGGTTAAGTTGCAACACCTCTGCCGCATATTCCCACCCCTATATTGGTCATGCCCAACAAGCTCTCTAGCCAGCAGCTCCCTGTTACCCCAGCACAAGGCAGTTTTTGCAGGTTGCTCTATCAAGTGCAACACAATGAAATTCGGGGTGGTTGTTGGCCACCTCCTCAACACAACTGCTGCCATCCAAGTCCAGGATGTTACTTTACGCCCACCTCCCTCCGACAACTACAGTAAACAAAAAAGAACCCATCGTATCCAGCTTTGCACCCTTGGAGCTGCAATGGTCACATAATTTGTTATCATGAGAGCAATATGACGTCATGTGCCTGTCCCTGTTGCTGCATCACATCAGAGCACTCGCTGAACACCTGTTCCTAAACTGCTGGTTCATGTGCCTTCCTGCCCCCCATATGGGCTGCCCTGGCCTCACATGCCCATTTATCATTAGGTGATCAATGGTTTTGGCCAATAAACTGCTCAAAATCCTGAACTCCTTCCCCACTGTGGCTGCAGCATGGAACGCTGGCTACTACTCTACGCCTCCGGCCGACTATTCTCCTGCCCCACCCCAAATCACGATGTCAACCGCGCCATCTGCTGCAAACGACCCTTCGCCCAGCATGCTGGCCCTCAACCACTACCACATTCTCCAATGCTTGAGTTCCAAGATGGCAGCACTTGTAACCAGTGTCACCAGCCTAAACCTTGTGCACCCATCGCCAGGCCCCTGACTACCCTCAAACACAAGATGCCGGCATACGCGTAAACAACCACCCCTCCAGGCACAATTATAACCACCCCCCCCCCCCCCCCTCAACAACAATAACCACTGCGAACTAGGCACAGCTTGCTGATACCACCAGTGGTTTGGCAAGAATGCGACCAACTGCAGACCTCTGTGCTACTCATCTCAAAACCTGGCAGCCACTGGTAGCAGGTGCGCCCAGTTGCTGTACCACTTCACAGCACCTATTAATACGGGTTTTTTTATGACACTAGTCCCCCTGCACACCACCTCGTTGACACCGGCTCTGACTCATTCATATTCCTCTGCAAAATATTCTAAATCCCGCCCCCCCCTTTTCTCCTCCTAAACATTTCTGCCAACAACTCAGCCATCCTTACTTACAGGGTGTAAACCCACTTGTCTGACCTACGCTTCCAGCACGAACTCTCGTGGACCTTCATGGTAGCAGATGTTATCGGCCCCATTCTGCGCGCTGACTTCCTCACTCATTACAGCCTACTGGCCAAAGTAGTGAAGCACCATTCAGTTGATGGTACCCCTGGTAGGACTGTCTGCCCTGCCACATTCTTTGCCATGAAACAGGTGGCACTATCAAGCCCATACACTCAGCTCCTTGCAGAAATCCCCCTCCTCATACAGCCACCCAGTGACCCTCAGAATGTTCAGCATGAAATTATGCATTACATTGCCACTACCCCCAGTTTTCCACCATGCCCATCCCCTCACAAGTGCAAAATTGCACAAAAGGAGTTTGAAGAGCTGTTCGCTGCCAGTGTACTTCGCCCTTCCAAAAGCCCTTGGGCTTCAGCTCTTCACCTTGACCCCAAGAAGGACAGTTCCTGGCTTCCTTCTGGTGATTACCATATACTCAACACCCACACCATCCCTAACTGCTATCCGGTCCAATTCCTCCGTACCTACAATGACGCTAGTATCTTCAGTAAAATAGATTGCACTAAAGTCTACACACAAATCCCAGTCGCCCCAGAGGACATTTAGAAAACAGCCATAATCACACCTTTTGGCCTGTTCAAGAGAGCATTCATAACAATCCGCCTCTGCAATGCCGCACAAACATGGCATCTACTTCAGAGGCCCTACTGAGCATCACCAACAACTACATGAAATTTTTTCCCACCTACAGGAAGCTGGAGTGATCCTCAACATCAGTACCGTACCCAATATGATGCAGACCAACGCTGTCCCCTATGCTGATCCTGACATGCCATCAGCCGAAGCCACCCAAGATGCCGTGTCTGACACACCACCAGCCGATACTGCCTCTGGTCCGCCACCAACCAACTATATGAGTGACACACCCCATAGTGCCTGGGACCCAGATATCGCCACCACACTACCCTTTTCGCAGCCTCCAGATGATGTAAGGAGAACCCTGCCCCCACAGGCACCCACCACTCCCAGCAGTGTCATCACCACCGCTGCTAGCATCTGCACCATTGGAGCAGCGATGCTACTTCACAAGTTCCCAACACTACACGCAGGAGCTGCCCATGCCTCTCACCGGAAACCATTGCACGAGCACAGCAGCAACAACTTGTGTATGCCACTCAGCAAGCATTGCCAGTCAGCATCAAACACCACTCTGCGCGGTAGACACTGGTGCTTTTCTCTTGAAAGGGGGGAACTGTGTGGCGACTCCTTGCATCGCCTCCATCTGTAGCAGCAGACGTAGACTGGAAACCAACGCCCCAATACCCTCGGTGATCACATCTACCGGAGGGAGGCAACTGCGCTTTCCAGACGTGAGGCATGCTGAACCATCACTCGAGGTCACTCGTTCCACTCCAACGACGCAACACCCCCCACCATTGCTTCAGCAGCTTGCCCGTGCAATGCCATGTGGTGCATGTCGATGTCTGTCGCATTTTGCTGGGATATGCATGAACTGCAGAATTCTTATCCTACTCTCAGTGTCAGTCTTCTGTCGCAGTTCATTTACCGAGAGGAGTGCTACTGAATTTTTCCACGCCACCTTCCCAAGCTGCGTTTCCTCGAAGTGGTTCTATTGACTATGCATGTACTAAGCCTGATGCCAGACACCTAGTTTATCCTCCTGGCATCAGCAATTGCAATACTGTGTGCAGTGTAGTGCAAATAGTGCAGTGCATGCCAGGAGTACTGGGCGGATTTATTACCATTCTATCCCGGTCTGTTTTGGTACCCTTCTGCCACCAAGCACGCCATTGAAGCTGGTCTTCCCGTGCTGCCAGACGACACCAAATGAAGGCTGTAAGCCATTCATGGTCCACCCAGTCCAGAGTCTCCACCCTGTGCGAGGGTCCTTGTCGCTTAAGAGGTATTAGCATGTTAAATTTAACTGTAGTCTTTAGCTTTTAGGTTAATATGTTAGAACTAGTCCTCTTGGGTTTTTCAGCAAACCCTGTCATTTGTTATCATTTTCCTTCACTAGCACACCACTTAGGCATGTATGCCCCTTACAAGTATAGAAAGGAACATAAAACATTCTTTCATGTTATTTTCACACAAGTTCATGACTCTGAAGTAGATGGATAAAAAAGAAGTAAATATTCTATCCATTATCCATACAGATATCAATATGAAAGTAACAAGATAAACTGAAATGAAAATCAAAACCGCAGTCCAGAATCATGAGCAATTATACAGTATAATAATTCAATAAAAAGAGTTGACGGATAGGACCAGTGGTTGTCATTTTTCCCTCTCCTGAAAAGCTATGCCAAAGGATATAAGAATATTTGCTTCTACCTGAGGCCATTGGGATTTTCAATTAATATGCCCTAATGCACAAAGTGACAGGAAAATAATCTTGTTTCAATCAGTTTAGAATTCACCTGGCAGTGGACATTATAGAGCAGATCACACCACCAGACTATCCCAGTTGTGGTGGCCTCAATCTGGAATTTCCCATTAGAGTGCTAGAAGCAAAGTGGGAACATTTTGTTATGTTCCCCTACCCCCAAATCCTACCAAATCATGTAGTGTGAAAAGCAAGGAAGAGGAAAAGTGACACATGGTTTGAGTGTGAGAAATGTCTTGTGGCACTGCACATGCCTGAACGTTTTCAGTTATACCACAGCAACAAAAACTTCTAAAACAATATTATCTTCAGTCCTCATCACCTCAATAAATAGTACAGTAAGATTTATAAAGAATTCCCAAAAAAAAGTTACATAATTCGGAGAAAAGGGGCAAAACATCCCGATTTTCATAAATTTAAATGATAAATACAGGGTCAACTATGAGGAAAAATATGTTAATAAGTTTCACATGTATACCTACAACGAAAAATTCCACTTAATCATTTCTTGCATCTCTGCTAAGAAACAACAAGGATATTCCAATAGCATACTGTGATATGGGAATGGAATCAATTAGTTGTCTAAATAGGGGGGTGGGGCATAGAAATTGAGCTGTGTGGAACTCGAGGTCACCAGGAGATGTGACTTAGATGGGAAAACTTTATGGTTTCTTGGGCAATTTAAGTAAACATGCACCATAGCCAGGAAACCAATCTACATACTGTAAATGAAGACTACTTTGCACACTGTAACACTATCAACCTTTTGAGATTCGAGAGACTTTGCATTAATGAAGCAAAGAATGAGATATGTACACTGTGTAGTGTATACGAGTGTCTGCAGAAGACAATATTCTTTGACTATGTGAAGCTAAATGTGCATATGTAATTAACAAATGTTTGCAATGTTATGTAAGTAACAATAACTATCTTTTATTTAACTATGTATAATTGTTTGTAAAGTGAAGTCAACAACAGCTCAGGGCTAAAGCTAAATATAGGTGAAAACCAGTAGGGATCTACCAATGTTCTGGAAGGTCAGAAAAGGTGGATGTTTTTTGCTGCTAACGGAAGCAGGTAGGAGAGGGGAGAAGCGGAGCGGGTCAGACAGGCGCAAGACACTGTGGAGGCAGGTGATGAAAGTTGATGCGCGCTGTACTCCACACTATTGTTTAAACAAAGGTAAAAATTTAACTGCTTAATAGACGTGAGTGAAGGGGAAATGCTAAGGTACATGTTTGCAACACTTTAGAGAAGATATAAAATGATGTCTGCAATGAGTGTTCGTTCCTGGATGGGAAAGGTCTAAGGCATCCATTACTTAGACCGATGCAGATCGCCAGGAGAGCCAAACTCATAATTGCACTGGTATAAGTCACATAATTTGATGCCATGAAGACAAGTAATATTCTCTGTTGCTGCAAAACGGTGCATGCCTTCAAAGCACCTAAATCTCCAGCAACTGTGCTAAAGACGACAATAATGAAATTAACCATCCATAGTTCTGTATACGAGCTGTGTTGACAAGTTTTTGTGTGTTTTATTCAATAATCATTTAATTGTTTTTTAAATGCAAAATGACTCATTTAACCTAAAATGTTCCAAGTAGGGATCCTTTTCTATACTCAAGAGAAAGAAACCGAGAATCCATTGGTGTGAAACATTATTGCGCAATTGAGTGTTTTCTTTCAAAGTAAATTTAAATTATCACTCAAGTGCAGCAATTAAAGTAAATGTGGAGAATTGTAGACTGCATTGAAAGTACGTAAAGTAAATAACAATTCTGCCTAGTGTGTCAACTTGGTTATTGGGACCTTCTGTCGAAGAAATCACGTAAAGTAACTATTTCAATAAAACTGAGAAAAACCAAGTATAAAACCTTTTGCAAACATTTCGATACTTACAGAAGCATCATAAAATATTTGTTGTGTATAATACATGTTTTTAGAGGCAGTGTTGCTGATCTTACCTTCAGAAACATAAGTAGGTATTATTGTCATTCTGGTGGTTTTCATCGTCCAAAACTTTCTAAGTGTGTGTGACCTATTCTGAAAGCCGTCATTATTCAGCAATCCACGTGCATTAGCCTGTACCTTCAGTGATATAGAAATTATTAAAAGAGAAAAAGTTTTAATGAGAACCAAAATATAGTAAAGACCAAATTTGGTAAATTTGTTGAATAATGTCAACTGATTCATCATTTTGGCTGGCGACCGTGTTTTTCAGTATTATTATCACTTGCAAGAAGTAGTTGATGGAATAGAAAAGCTGCAACCAAGATTATACGATAACTTCACATTTGACTGAGCTTTATCCATTACGTGGTATCTGAGGTCACTAGTGGTTGTTAAGGAGATAGTTGTGTTTAAGTGCTTCAGTTACTAAAGCTAGAATAACATCTGAAGTACTAAACATAGTTGTAAGAGTAGAAATTGTGAGATTGTAAGCAGCCTTGAGAAGGTGACAGAACAGCACTTACATCACCATACTACCGTTATAACACCATTAATATATTGAGTTGTTTCCATTTCTGTGGATCTGGATTTCAATCCGGACATGACTAAGACTATTAATGTGTGGCTTACAATGGGTTTTGCATCCATTATGGAATTTATCACCTTGAAACTTCCTGAGTAAAGTCACACACCACCATTTCCCAGTTTGTATCATCTGTGAACATGTTCCACACCAGTTTTAAATTTACTTCATGACATGTGGAGTGGGAATAGGCAATAGTGCATGTTTTGTAAGGAACAATTCATGTTTGCATCCATGGGGATACGAAAGACACAATAAGGTAGTTCCTACACATGTCCTTCCATCATGGAAAAATTTATGGTGCTACAGAAGCAGTAGCTTCAACAAATGCATCAGCAACAACTCTGGATCAGTTGCAGAAACAATAGTGGCAGCTTGAGTTACTGTCACAGTTGCAGCAGCAGAGGCTGTTGGTGACTGTCCCAGCTCCCCCCCCCCCCCCCCCCCCCCCCTCACTGGCTTTGACAGGATGCTAGAACAGTGGGAAGCATATTTGAATTGTTTTCTGTTGTACTGTAAAGCAGACAATGTTGTCAAGCCAACTTGTCAACAAGTGTTACTGCTCTCTCCCGTAAAACTCACTGGGATAAGAAGTCTCCAGATAGGCCTTCATGACAGTCATTCCTGGCCACACAGGTCCTCACATGGTTAGAATTCTCAGAACTCATTAACAAGCAGTAATAAAGCACCTCTGTCTGTTAATAAAAACTATAGACAAGCAGAGCACATACCAGAGCCATGTGATTCAATTCCCAAACAAGACCTGTACAGGTTTTTCCAGGTTTCCATAAGTGTTTCATTAATCATTCTCATCCCCAGTGTCCCATCTGGAACAAGAAACATGATCACTGTGGCAAAATTAAACTATGGAGCAGGCTCAGCCCCAGTCACTGCCTGCCATGACCAGCTCACACTTAACTCCCCCGACCACTGCAGTGTAAACATCTCAATTAGTTGTTTACATAGCTCAGTGTGTTCACAGAAAGACATAATTAGAACCTCTTATAGTTTACCATTAATAAGACTCCTGTCCAATTTAATTATAATACAGATGCCACACTTGTTAATAGATGCACTCAAATACGAAAAGCTGTTGCCCTTGCCATCAAATCTACTGCAGGTCTGTTGTTAACAGTGAACAAATTATCCCACTCTTTAGAATTTGCTATTTGGATGCAATGTACAAGAAAGATCTTATACCACTCTCCACCTTGGTTGTTGCTTCTGCCTGAGCACATAACATTTTTAGCTTAAATGCTTTTAAGCTTTCAGTTTTCAGACTGATGATATAGTCGATAATGTTTTACAAGGCATTCCCTTTGACACTCTAGAGGAATTCTGTGACGAATTTTCTTCTCTCTTTAACACCAGGTTGGGTTGTGCAACTGACTATCCTGCACATATCACACAACACAGAATGACACCTAAAATCTACTCCACTCAGCCTATTCTGTCATTCTCCACAAACCTCTCAAACAAGACCTTGCTTGCCTCGAGTAACAACATATTCTCACACTGTTCTCATCCAACCAATGGGATATGTCTCTAGACACTATAAAGGAGCCTAATGGCAAACTTCGCCTCTGAAGTGATTTCAAATCCACTATCAAATGGCTCTGAGCACTATGCGACTTAACTTCTGAGGTCATCAGTCAAATCCACTATCAATGCTCAATTTGTGGTGAATCCATATTCAATATCTCACCCAGTAGACCTTGTGACCAAACTCACAGTTGTAACCCAAAATCAATCTGGCCGATACACATCTCCAGTTTCCACCTGATTCCTCCTCATTTACACTCATTAACACACCATTTGTTGCTATCGTCTGCCTTTTAGCATTCCTAGCATCATGGTGATTTTCAGCACTATCTAAAAGCACTTACCTGAGACTTAGTTGTAGCAATTATAAGAGTTGTTCAACAAACAATGCCCCACAATTTTTTTCTCAGAAAATTTATTCTTAACAGTTGGATATGGTGACAGTACCAATTACTATCTCTTTCACATGTACTATTTTTCTACAAAATCTCTTGAAATGATCCATGGTCTTACGCCAGTGTTGTGTGTATTCTCTTTTGGTAAAAGCTCCTGTGCATGTAGTCATGTTTTCAATGCATGAATTACACTCTCAACATCTTCATAGTGTGTACCATTTAGAGAACCTTTAAGCAGCCCAAACAGGGACAACTGAGGGCAGCAGTGGCTGTGACAGGATGTCCCAAACATGGCCTGTTCTGGAGCTCAGTTTCTGCACTTCCTGATGTTGTAACCCTCTTTACCCACCAACCAAAAGTACTCCTATCAACTATATCATTACCATAAACTGTGCACAAATGCTTATGGATGTTCACCAGTTTCCTTTCAATATAGTCAATTTGTGTTAAGAAGGGGCACTAGCAGGAATGTTGTGGGATCATGGGATAGTTTTGATTTCTCCGATTCTGTTTGGTTTTTGGGGTGCTGAATCTGAATCTGGGGTGTGCCAACAAAATCTCATGATGCAAATTCAGGAAGGGGGGGAGTCATCTTTGGTGCTTTTTAGCTTATGACTCAGAACCTATCAACTTTTCTTAAATAACCTCTCTGGTCTAAATTAAACAACATGAAATTTCCTACAGATTTCACTATTTTTTTTTTCTTCTCCCACGTACAGTTGGGGCCCAAATGCTGTTTGAAAAGTTGACCTATTTCGGATGTCTCTGCAAAAACCGACTTTGTCCACTCCAACACAGAAATAATGTACCATATATAAAATGCTCTTATCATTTTCGATGGGTATCATGATGGAGCTTGTGGATGCTTTATCTGTGTAATGGAAAACAGATGGTGCAAAAATTGATTCACAGAAAGCTGTGGAAGGTATATCATAACTATCACAACAGCTCTCATGTTGGCTCCCTCAAATGAATATGTAACAGTGCTGGTGGGGGGATATTATACACCTTTTAGTGATTTTGATTGGCCTGTGGAGTCCTTTTATAAACAATGTCTCCCTTTTGAGAGCAGGACCAGGAAAGGTGTCTCAAACCTTCTACAATCCTCGGCAACTGGTAGTGTTTGTAATTCGCGTGTGTATGAAAGTTATAGTTCAGTAGTAAAAAACAACAAATATGTGCCTTGTAGTGATATTACTGTGAAGCTAAACGAACGAATAATCAGTCTGCAGAAAACTGTGGAAGTCCTGCATAAAGAAATCGTATACCTGAAGAAAGAAAATCAGCAGCTGCGACTCACTCAGAGAGCATGTGGGACTTCAGAAGCAGTAAATAACGAATCGCAGATATCGAAGGTAACCTGTACTGTAAAGGAACCTCCGCTCTGCGAAACGGTTCGCCATAATAATAGCTTAGCAGCAGTAAATAAACACCGAGAAGGGTAAGGTTCGCCGATGTAAACAAATATTCGCAGTTCTGCCCGGTAGAAGACACTGTAAAAACCTGTACAGTGAACGTAAGTAATTTTTGTGAACGAAGTGATGAACAAGAACCATTCGCAGCAAAACGGCGTAATGCCAAAAACAGCATAAGTAGTTGCAGTGTGAATGTTAGCAAGTTTCATGAACAAAGTAGCAAACAGGAAACACATGCAGTGAAACATAATAGTGCTAATAAATATCAGAAACAAATTCAAACAGGAGTGAAACAGTGTGATAGTCAAAGTTCAGTACGTAAAAACTGTAAAATTACCTTATTGAGTGATAGCCAAGGTCGTTATGTTTCAAGTTACCTTAATGAAAACGTAAATCTCGAGTATCTGGGGTATGTGTATCCTTCAGCAGAAGCCAAGGATGTCTTGCAAAACACTAACAAAAAGGCTTCTGAAGCTGATGTCGTCGTAATTATGACTGGAACAAATGACATAGCGAAAAACAACAGCGCGAACTTAATAAAAGGTTTAAGAAGCACATTACCAAGTATCACATTGAAAAACGTGTTTGTTGTCGATGTTCCATTTAGATATGATCTTACAAAACGATCCTGCGTAAATCGCGAGGTATTGGAAGTAAACAAACGGCTATATCACCTGTGTTCGAAATTCAAAAATACCACAATCATTAAAGCTAGCGAGTTTGACAGGGAGTGCTATACACGACAAGGATTCCACCTCAACAACCAAGGAAGAAGATTAATCTCAAAACTAATTACCAAAACCGTGACTAAAGAAATGGCCAGCTTTACAGTAATACCGCTGGATCAGGGAAACCTGTAAAGCCTGCTGGCAAAACTTTAACAGATATGCTCCAGCAGGATCAAAATAATCTTCAAACCATTCACTCTGGGCCCAGGAAACTACATGATCTCAAGGTAAACAGACTCAGGCACAGATCAGACAATTTTAATGTCCTTCACTGGAATGTATAGTGTTTATCTAATAAGTTGGAAGTAGTGGAAGATGTCATAGAGACTTATCACTTAGATGTAGTCTGTCTCGTAGAACACTGGTTAAAGCATGATGAAATAGATCTATACTGCCCTGAGGGCTACACCCTAGCTGACAAAGATTGTAGAACTAATAAAAATCATGGTGAGTGTGTTATATTTCTAAAAAAAGGGATTAAATATCAACCAATAGCAAAAGTTAAAGCATTATCTCTAGAAATGTTATGTGTAATTGCAGCTGTTAGGTTAACAGATTTAAATTTAATAGTTGTAGCTTTGTACTCAAGTAACACTGGAGGCAATTCAACAGATTATTTTGTTAACAAGTTAGTGTCTTTCTGTGTGACAGTCTGTAAGTATAAGTGTAGGATACTAATTTGTGGAGATTTAAATTTGAATTTTCAGTTGTCCACTATCTATAACTCATATGTAAATAATTTATTAAATTCTTTTGGTCTTTATATTACAACCACTGAAATAACAAGGCCACATTATAAAGATATTGACAATATAGTTGTATCAAATGAGTTAGTGCATCTCAAGTCAGAGGTAATTAAGACCTGGGTATCTGACCACTGGCCACTACTTCTTAGAACAGATATAAAAAGAAATTGTAACACTGACTCAGTGCACATGGCAGGAAAGAAAGTATGTGTGGTCAATTATGATAATCTAAATATGTTTAAGTCTCATACTGATAAAGGCAATTGGTTGCAGCTTTATCGAGAACATGCAATAGATAGAAAGGTGGAAGAACTCATATCTACTCTTTCTGTATATGCTAAGATGTCCTTTCCTATTAAGTTACTAAAGAATAAAAAGGCACTTAGAGTAAATAAGGTCAAGGATGAAAAGGTGTTCAAGATCAAGAGGGAGTGTGATCAATATTATGACTGGTATAGAAGTACAGGTTCTCAAGTATTTAAAGACATGCTCACAGTCAAAAAGAAAAGATTAAGACAGGCCTTAAAGGAAGCTAGGTGTAAAAAAATGAAGATATAATACTAACATCTGAAAATAAGACAAGTGCAATGTGGAATATCATTAACAGTCAGTGCAACAGGAAAATGACTTCACAGGCTGAAAGCAGTAATCTGAATGCTGCACAGTTAAATACATTCTTCACTGAGAAGGTGCAAGAAATAATAAAGGTGATTGGCACTTCCAATATAGCCACTGACCATAAATACACTGCTGGCCACCGTAAATGCAACACCAAGAAAGACAAGAGGTAGCACAACAAAATTTATTTTGTAGATAACATGTTGACCAAGTATGAAATGATTACGTTTACAGACGTCTGTGACATGTGGTTCCTGCCAGAATCAGTAGCCAGAGTAGCCGCCATTGTTGGAGATCACCGCTGCCACACGTCTCGGCATTGAGTCAAAGAGACGTTGGATGTGTTCCTGGGGTACAGCAGCCCGAGCAGCTTCCACACGTTGCCAAAGATCATCTGGTGTGGCAGCTGGGGATGTAATCTGGGTCACTCGTTGAGCAACCATGGACCACATGTTTTCTATCGGCGAAAGATCCGGAGAGCGAGCCGGCCAGGGAAGCACTTCAATCTGGTTATTGACGAAGAACCTTTGGACAATGCATGCCACGTGTGGTCGCGCATTATCCTGTTGAAATATGGCTGTGGCCGAGCCCTGAAGGTAAGGAAGGACAACTGGCTCCAGCACCTCGGATATGTAGCGCCGGCTATTTAAAGTACCGGCAATGCGTACTAGAGGCGTGCGAGAGTAATATCCAATACCGCCCCATACCATAATACCCGGTGCAAGACCAGTGTGGCGGTGCATAATGCAGCTGTCCAGCATCCTCTCTCCACGGTGTCTCCACACTCGAATCCGACAATCGTGGTGCTGCAGACAGAAGCGTGCCTCGTCAGTAAAGACGTCATTCCATTCTGCCGTCCACATCCGTCTGTCATCACACCATTGGCGACGGAGACGTCTGTGGTTCTGCGTCAACGGTAGACGAAGCAATGGACGCCTTGCGGACAGACCACTCTGCTGTAAACGGCGTCGAATGGTACGCGCAGACACTGGATGATGCGTTACAGACGCAATGTGCTGTGCTATGGTTCGGGATGTCACTGAGCGATCCGTCACTGCCATGCGCACTATTTGCCTATCAGCACGTGCAGTGGTGCACCGAGGTGAATGCGATCGACCACGTCGCTCCGTTGTACCCTCCTGCATCCAACGGTCACGTATCCGCATTACAGTTGTTTGGTTTCGTCCAACACGACTAGCGATTTCTCTGTATGATAATCCACAATCTCGGTAAGCCACTATCCTTCCTCTGTCGAATTCGGATACTTGATGAAACGATGTTCGCTGTTGTCTACGAGGCATAACTGATCGTCTTGTGAAACAACCACAAGGTAAACACACATGCCGAACGTACACTCGTCGAAATCGCCAAGCCTTAAATGGCGCTATGAGGTGGCGCCACAGGCGCGCGTGATGTGCGTCTGCGCTGAAATTCTAATCAGTTGCACATCTCATCGCTGCAAACCCATGGTGTAAATTTCACTTGATTCGGATGCTTCCTTCAGGGTGTTGCATTTACGGTGGCCAGCAGTGTACTACCTGAGAAACACCACAAACCTGAAAGTACATTTAGCTTTAAACTGGTCAAGGTACAGGATGTTACTAATATACTGAGGAAAATGAAGAACAGTTTTAGTAATGACATTTATGGTTTAAGTTCAGCCATGTTAAAGTGTGATTCAGTCCAACTGCCAGAATTGATAACACATGTAGTAAATACATGTATTTTGGAGGCTCAGTTCCCAAAGGCACTAAAGTTTGTTAAAGTCACCCCAATACACAAAAAAGGCAGCCTCTCAAGTTGTGATAATTTTAGGCCTGTTTCAATTGTGCCAATCTTGTCTAAAGTGATAGAAGCTATATTAAATAATCAAATAGTAAAATACTTTGAAGAAAACAAAGTCTTCACTGATAGTCAATTTGGCTTCAGATCAGGGTTAGGAACTGTTAAATCTGTCTTATCACTTATAACACAGTGTGTGAAGCAACTAGAAAGCAAGCTAGTGGTTCAGAATAAACTCTTTGATTTATCAAAAGCTTTCGACACTGTGTCTCATGAAATCTTATTGAACAAACTGCAATTCTATGGCTTTACAGGAAGTGCTCTGGAATTGATAAAATCTTATCTAAGTAATAGAGTGCAGAAGGTGGTTTTTAATGGTGCAGAATCAGATTACTTACCTGTGGGCATGGATGTCCCACAAGGTTCTGTACTTGGCCCAATTCTATTTATTATTTATATAAATGACTTACCATGTAACATAGTTGGGCCGTCAACTAGGACTTACTTATTTGCAGATAATCTTGCAGTCTGTATAACTGCAGAAACAGCACAGAAGGTGAAATATGAAGCAGACCAGTGCACTGTCAAAGTTGAAAATTGGTGTAAAGCTAATTCCCTTTGTGTCAACTGAAAAAAAAATACAAGACCTGTATGTATCGTGGAATAATAACACTGAACTTGAGCAGAGCTCAAATGCTGTTAATTTCCTTGGAATCTCAATTGATTCAAAATTATCCTGGGGTAGCCATATAGAAAAAGTGGGAAGCAGCATTAGCAAAGGAATATTTGCTCTAAGGAAGCAGCGTCTTTGTCTAAACGTGCCAGTACTTAAAGTGGTTTATTTTGCTTTAATACACAGTCACATTTCCTATGGTACAATACTGTGGGGACATCAAAGCAAGGCAGCTAATGTCTTCAAACTACAAAAGAAGGCAATAAGACTGATATGTAGCTTGGCACCCAGAGCTCACTGTAGGCCAAGCTTTAAAAAATTACAGATTATGACCTTGCCGTCAATATTTATACTACAGTGTGTAATGCATATTAAGGAAAACTATCCAAGTTATAAACAGTATGACATGCGACATACTTATAACACAAGAAACAAGCAAGACCTAGTTTCTCTCTGATGTAATTATAAAAAACACAAAAGTGCTTCTCATACAAGTCCATAAAATTTTTTAATATCATACCCCAACATATCAGGGATCTTCCAATTCAACAATTAAAAAAAAGTAAAAGAATTTCTTCTTGAGCTCAGCATTTATGAAACTGATGAATTTTTAAGGGAGGCAAAGAATATGGTATGACTACACTTTGTGATCAGTTTTTATATGCTTCTATATATGAGTACGTCTGTAATTGGCTAAATTTACTATGAAATATCAATTTGTACCAGAAGTTTCTCTGTTTTGTTTTTGTGTGAAGGTACCATAATCGTCTAGTCTAAAAGCTAAATGGCGGCAGGTACAGGTGTACCTGACTTTAACGCTCAAATGAATTATAGTAATGCAGTCAAAAAAGAAGCGTGTGTAAAGTATAAAAGTGAATTCTCGAAATTTAGTGAATGCATTTCAAGTTTACATTTCGTTATTGATGGTCTAAGAAGAGAAAACCACAGCCAAAAGCTTGAAAATGTACAACTAAGAACGAAGGTAAACGTGCTTTTACTCCAACAAGATAAAATGGATAAATCTACGGCATGGAGGAAAGTCAACAACAAACGCAGATCACCGGGCGCTAATACTTCACAAACAGTAAGTGACACAAACTTGGTGGATGTAAATAAATTTGCTCCTAGTAACAGTGTATCAGTGACTGGCGCAGAATCAAAACTAAGATCGTATGTTAAAGTCCCTAAAAGTGAAAGTTATCACAAGGAAGTTTCATTTGATAAGCCAAAGCCTATATCTTCATCAAATGAACGTTCGAGTTCTGACAACTACAAACTTTCTGCTCCAAATAAATCTATCAAACATGTACACATTTTTGCGGACAGTCATGGTAGAGGCTTAGCAGATATCATAAAAAGCAATCTTAGCAACGCTGAAGTGTGTGGAATAGTGAAACCTAGTGCAAAAATCGAGGAAGTATTATCGGGTTGCGATCCTGAGAATGTTAAAAATGACTATGTGATAATAATCGGTGGTGCAAACAATGTAGCCTGTAATGAAGGCCACGATGTGATACAAACGCTGGAAAAGAATTTCTCAGTGCTAAATCGCTCCAAGTTATTTGTTGTAAACAACCCGAAAAGACATGACTTGGAACCACAGTCATGTGTCAATGAAGCTATGTCGCAAACAAACTATAAATTGACAAAGACTTGCAATCGCTTTAATAACAGTTGTGTTGTAGATGTAAGCAGTTTTAGACGAGAGTTGTTTACAAAACATGGTATGCACCTAAACTGGGCAGGAAAGAGAGCACTAGGTATTCTCCTAAAAGCAGCAATGACAGAACAACTCAACTCTATGAGATGCACTTGGTGTAAACAAACTACAATAAACAAATGGATTTAAAAAAAAAAAATACAGGACAAGAGTGCATTCGTGAACTCGACAGTTAAGAATAATTTTTTAGGCAAAACCCTGTAACAGCCTCTGTAACGGATCAACTTGCAATCTTCCACCAAAATATTAGAGGCCTGTTTAATAAGCTAAACGAACTCTCAGTCAATGTGCAAGACAATGGAAGCATAGATCATGCCCATGTACTATGCTTCACTGAGCATCATGCCTGCTCAGGGATGGAAAGACTGGTAATACCTCACTACAACCTGACGTCTTCATACTGCAGAAACCAAAGAAAAGGTGGTGGTGTTGCAATTTTTGTTAAGAACAGTATCAATTGCAAAGAAATGTATGGTCAAAATTTTTGTTTAGAGCAACATTTTGAATCATGTGCCATCGAAATTTCTGTAAGTAATTCCACACTATTAATTGTGGCAATTTATAGAGCACCTTCAGGAAATCTTGACCTCTTTTTGAAGCAGCTCGATTTGCATTTATTGCACTTATTCTACTATAAAAGAGATGTTGTACTACTTTGAGATTTCAACATCAACTTTCTTACACATAGTAGTGGGAAGACAGACCTAGAAAATCTGATGTACACCTACAACCTTCTGCCAGTGGTCAATTTTCCCACCAGAGTAACTTCATATTCAAGCACACTAATTGACAACATTTTTGTAGACCAAGAGAAATTGGGCAGTATCAGCGTTAGTAAAACAATAAATGGTCTTTCTGACCATGATGGTCAAAGACTTACCATCAAAAATATAAATGTTTGTCAGAATAAAACTGAGCCAACGTGGAAGGTATTCAGGCCCATAAATGTACTAACAATCAAAACATTCAAATCATGCCTCCATAATGTAAATTGGAGTCACATATATTCCGAAACAGATGTAAATTCCAAGTATAATCTGTTTAGTAAAGAAATTGCATCAATATTTGAAACCTCCTTCCCAAAAAAAGTTTATAGGAATTTACCAAAAGAAAACACAAAAAAAAAACCATGTATAACAAATGGGATTAAGACTTCTTGCAAGCAAAAAAGAATTTTGTACATAACAGCAAAAGAATCAGGAAACCCCAGTCAAATAAATCATTATAAAAAGTATTGTAAAACTTTGAGTAAGGTAACCAAACTTTCAAAAAGCATATATTTTAGATCCAAAATCAACCAATCCAGTAATAAAATTAAAGCAATCTGGAACATAATAAGGAGTGAGACTGGTACGAACAGTGCCAGTAAACTAGTAGACATTGCACTAAACATTGATGACAATACTGTAAGCGACCAAGAGACTATTGCAAATGCATTCAATGACTACTTCTTAAGTGCTGCAGAGCAAATAGGTTGCAATGGATCCTTAGAAAGTGCCTTGGATCTATTGAGGCACAGTTTTCCCATTCCAGTGAGCGAGATAAGGACATCCCCCGTAACCAGATATGAGATTAAAAAAGCCATTGCCTCATTAAAATGTAAGGGATCATCTGGTGTAGATAATATCTCCAGCAAGCTGCTAAAAACCTGCTCTGACCAATTAAGCAAAGTATTAGCCCATATACAGGGTTATTACAAATGATTGAAGTGATTTCACAGCTCTACAATAACGTTATTATTTGAGATATTTTCACAATGCTTTGCACACACATACAAAAACTCAAAAAGTTTTTTTAGGCATTCACAAATGTTCAATATGTGCCCCTTTAGTGATTCGGCAGACATCAAGCCGATAATCAAGTTCCTCCCACACTCGGCGCAGCTCGTCCCCATCAATGAGTTCGAAAGCATCGTTGATGCGAACTCGTAGTTCTGGCACGTTTCTTGGTAGAGGAGATTTAAACACTGAATCTTTCACATAACCCCACAGTAAGATATCACATGGGGTTAAGTCGGGAGAGCGTGGAGGCCATGACATGAATTGCTGATCATGATCTCCACCACGACCGATCCATCGGTTTTCCAATCGCCTGTTTAAGAAATGCCGAACTTCATGATGGAAGTGCGGTGGAGCACCATCCTGTTGAGAGATGAAGTCGGCGCTGTCGGTCTCCAGTTGTGGCATGAGCCAATTTTCCAGCATGTCCAGATACACATGTCCTGTAACGTTTTTTCGCAGAAGAAAAAGGGGCCGTAAACTTTAAACCGTGAGATTGCACAAAACACGTTAACTTTTGGTGAATTGCGAATTTGCTGCACGAATGCGTGAGGATTCTCTACCGCCCAGATTCGCACATTGTGTCTGTTCACTTCACCATTAATAATAAATGTTGCTTCATCACTGAAAACAAGTTTCGCACTGAACACATCCTCTTCCATGAGCTGTTGCAACCGCGCCGAAAATTCAACGCATTTGACTTCGTCATCTGGTGTCAGGGCTTGTAGCAATTGTAAACGGTAAGGCTTCTGCTTTAGCCTTTTCCGTAAGATTTTCCAAACCGTCGGCTGTGGTACGTTTAGCTCCCTGCTTGCTTTATTCGTCGACTTTCGTGGGCTACGCGTGAAACTTGCCCGCACGCGTTCAACCGTTTCTTCGCTCACTGCAGGCCGACCCGTTGATTTCCCCTTACAGTGGCATCCAGGAGCTTTAAACTGCGCATACCATCGCCGAATGGAGTTAGCAGTTGGTGGATCTTTGTTGAACTTCGTCCTGAAGTGTCATTGCACTGTTATGACTGACTGATGTGAGTGCATTTCAAGCACGACATACGCTTTCTCGACTCCTGTCGCCATTTTGTCTCACTGCGCTCTCGAGTGCTCTGGCGGCAGAAACCTGAAGTGCGGCTTCAGCCGAACAAAACTTTATGGGTTTTTCTACGTATCTGTAGTGTGTCATGAGCATATGTCAATGAATGGAGCTACAGTGAATTTATGAAATCGCTTCAATCATTTGTAATAGCCCTGTATTTAATGCCTCTATGTACCAGGTGTTTTCCCAGAGGGCATGAAACTTGCTATAGTGAAGCCTCTCCACAAAAAGGGAGACGCAACGCAAGTCTCAAACTATCGTCCAATCTCCCTCCTGTCCACTTTCGCTAAAGTCCTTGAGAAACTACTGCATTGCAGAATGGTAAGGCACCTAGAAAACTTTGGAATCATAAGTGATAGTTCGGTTTCCGGAAAAGTATGTCCACAACCGAGGCCATATTTTCTTTCACAAATGATATACTGGAATTCCTAAATAATAAAATGAAGGCAGTTGGAATATTTTGTGATCTGTCCAAAGCCTTCGACTGTGTGGACCACAAAATACTCCTCAACAAAGCACGCCACTATGGGATCACTGGGAAGCTGGCTAAAATCCTACCTCCAAAACAGGAAGCAGAAGGTAATTCTCATTGGGAGCAATAAAGAGGGAGAGGTAGTAGAGTCAGACTGGAGCACTGTACTCCATGGAGTACCCCAGGGATCCGTCCTTGGTCCGTTGCTGTTTCTGATATACGTAAATGACCTACTTTTTCCATGCAATACATGCAAGTTCACCATGTTTGCTGACAACACAGCATTTTGATTAGTAACAAACAGCTCACTGATATAGAGGTTGATGCCAACAAATTACTTACAGTACTATTAACCTGGTTCCAAGTGAACTCGCTCACAGTAAACCTGAGCAACACAAATTATATCCATTTCAGCCTTGACCACAAACTCCCCCAGGAGATTACTGTTTTAAATAACAATAATCAGATAGAAAGGGTACACTGCACCAAATTCCTAGGCCTCCACACAGACAGTAGGCTGAACTGGGACCACCATGTCCTCGAGACTGTAAAAAGACTGTCCTCAGCAATTTTTGCCGTTATAAATGTCATGAAGTCCACATACTTTGCATACTTCCACTCCATTATGTGTTATGGCATCATCTTCTGGGGCAATTCACCCTCATCTAAAAAAATCTTGCTCATGCAGAAAAAAGTAGTCCGTATAATGTGCAGAGTACCCCCGAGAACCTCCTGCCGTGCGCTCTTTTAAAAAACTTGGAATACTTTCCACAACCTGCCAGTATATTTTTTCCCTAATGAGTTCCATTATCACAATACAAGAAAGAAGGCTGACCACCACTTTGAACTAAAAGGTTTAACTCGGGTACAGAAAGGAGTGCATTATTCCCGTGTCAAAATATTTAACTTATTACCGAGCTATATAAAAAGTCTACGCAGTAACAGTGCATCATTCAAAAACAATCTAAAGACATATTTAATCGAGAAAACGTTTTACTCACTTGATGAATACTTCAACAGAGAAAAGTAGTCTTTGTATGTATTTATATTTACTGTTGTTTGTTTATGTTCTTTTCGTTCCTATTTGTAACCATATACTTACTGTGACAAATAGACTTTTACAATGTGATAAACTTTGCATAATGTATTATTCCTACGACTTTATTTTAGTTCATTATTATTTTTGCAAGTCTTATGTAATTTATGTCCAGTTCTGCTCTTGTAAACTAATTGTTACCATGGTCTGTGAACATATATAACTCAAGTCGTTCTACATCCTAGCGTCATACGCTTAACAGGATCTATGGAATATGTAGATAAATAAAATAAAATAAATAAATAAATTGTGTAATATTTATATTCTGTAATATTTTTCTTACTTTTGTAATTAGTTGTGTAACATTTATACTATGTAATATTGACTTTTGTAATGCCTCAGATGATCTCTGAGGTCTCTACAACAATAAAAATCAATCAATCAATCAATCAATCAATTTTGCCACTGACAAAACCCTGTAAGACCATACATTGTTCCTGCATGCATCAAGTAGTTCTGACACCATTCCTGCTCTGTTTAATCAGGAGAAACTGAGATTTCTCAAGATCATTGATGCTTTCAAAGAACCTCATGCACACAATGACGAGATTGTCAAAGCAGTAAATGTATTTCTCGTAGCTCTGTATGGGGAAAGACATGAGACTAGCCTGAAAAATTTGAAATGCAGGCAATATGTATCTTCACTGTACAAAAGTAAAACCAATATTGCCCCCTACCACCTCTCATCAAAGCTGCTGCACAACAACATTCACTAAAAGTTTACTTTCACATGCAGTAGCGATTTCTCGAGTCAAACCACACTTGATGATCAACAAAGAGACTTGAATGAGTGGGGGTGGAAAAAGAGTGGTCTTGAGCCAGTGCCAGGCAGTCTATACTGGACTCGATACTCTGGCAGATTTCCCACAAATGTAAAAAAGGCTGCCAACACAATTGTGGATGCAGCAAGGCAGGCCTTCATTGCTTCACAACCTGCACATTGTGCGAAAGGCTATTCACGAATGTTGAACCCCAGAAGACAGCACTGACATAGACAAACAAGAAAGTGAAGAAATAGATCGAGAACAGATTTAAGAAAGACTCTTACATAATGTGGAAGTTAAGTCAGATCTCACAATCTATTTCATAAGCATTCACCTTTCCTCGCGATACAATCACAGGTTGTTTCGCACCACCTCTTTCATTTTCTGGATGAAGACCAGATGCTGTCGTAGAACAACTCCGCCAGCACCTGCTGCCTTCAATCTGTCATGACCCTCCAATTGGCAAAGCCGCACACAATTTTTGCTCATATAACAATGTAACATATAAACATATGTAATATAATATGAAAGATGTAATAATTTTTCACAATTTTTCATGTGAATTTCAACTTTTTTTGTGATTAAATCTGTACAATTTTGCGCATAATTAAAGAATCTGAACATTATGTAATTTTTGAAAGAAAGAAAATGACATTTACCTTTACATATATGATCCAAATTATGTATGTGTAGAGAACTCGGAAGAATGGAGAGACAGTGAATTGAGTTTTGGAGTGGACAAAGAGGGTTTTTGTGGAGACAGGTGAAATAAGCCAGTTTTCAACTGGCACTTGAGTCCCAATGGTTTGTGGGAGAATAAAACCTAAATAGTGAAATTTGAAGGAAATTTTATGTACTTTCATTTAGAGTAGTGAGGTTATTCATGTTAAGTTTATAGTTTCCAGGTTATAAGCAAAAATCTGGCAAAAAATAAGGTTTTAATATCTTTTGTTTTGCATTTTTTCACAGATGTGCCATGAAATTTTGTGGGCAAATGTCATTTTCAGAACCCCAAAAAACATATAGAATGGAAAGAATCAAAACTACCGCACAACTTCCCTGGTGAAAACACAGTTTGACTGTAGTATTTTCCAATGCAAAGAATTAAATTATAGCATACTGACTGTAATGAGTGTCATGCATAGATGCCATATTGATGCCTCACTACAGTTCTGGCATTTAGTGAAATTGTTCAAAACTTTGCACACGTGCGGAAGAAACATTAGATTTGAAACAGCTAAGAGGACATTTTCCTATGTTTATGAACAACTGTAAAAAGAAATTAATGACTGCAAAAAATTTGGGGGGATTATTTATTGCACGACCTTCGAACTTGAATGATATAATTGCGATGTGCTGTACGGAAACTCAACACCTTCACAATCTGCACCTGCTTTACTACCACACTCCAGCAAAATGGTCTACAGTACAATTTCGATAAATGTGAATACTTCAAAGCTGAAGCTGAACACCAAGATTACACCCTTAGCAGTACAAGCTTAGAACTTATGCAAAATAATGTAGAAGTCATTACTAATTTACTTGCACCAACAAGCTTAAGGGAACTATCTGTTTTCTTAGAGAAAGTAAATTACTACTCTAAATTCATACAGCAGACATCAAAGATTACTAAACCTCAGAATAATTTGTGAAAAAAGGCATACGGAATGTTTGAATAGCACCAGTCAGGCGGCATTTGAATTGGCCCTTAAACAGGTTCACTGCTTAGGTAGTTTTGATCCTGTGAAACTTCTCTCTTAGGCACTGACACAATACCAAATGGCATCAAGGTGTTCTGTCCCAGAAAAATCCTGACAGATCCAAGCAATCCATTGCTTATGCCCTTAAAAATCTGCCCCTGCACCAGTCAACTGTAGTCAAATTGAGAAAGCAACTCTTGCCAGTATTTCCGGTGCTTAAAAATTTCACACATTCTTATAGGGTACCAAATTTCATGTAGTAACTTGTCATATACCAGTCCTAAATCAATAACTTAAACACTGAGCTGTCTTTTTAAAGTGAATAGCACTGTGACATTCATTACTGTCCACCACCTCAACAAGCAAACACTGATGCACTCTCTTGCCTCTACAAGGGGTGTGATTCCTCATTCGATTCTCTGGAGCCTATGTCCTATCAAATCAAGGACACCATCAGTGAAACTATTCAGGGTTTTTCAGTCAAGGGAGGAGCTGTTGTTACAACAACCAGCGATAACCCCCTACTTGATCAAGTATGTTATTTTATTACTCATGGCTGGCCCGCACACATACTTCCCAGACCTACACAAGTCATTCTCTCAAGTGCCAGTTACAGGTCACCAATGATGTCAGTCATTGCATACCTCTTGTTTAATAAAGAATGCAAGGTAGTTGTGGTTCAATCACTCTACTGTTTCATCCTGCAGATGCTCCATGTAGATCACAGGGTCACCATTTGCATGAAGGTGACAGCACACAGTCATGTCTAGTGGCTGGGACTAGACAGATGTGTATGCACAGCCCGCACTTGTGCAGCCTATTCCGCCCAGCATGCCACTCTACCACTGTGCTATGCAGCCTGGGCCACCAGCTCTGTGGAACCTCATTCACATGGACTTTGCATGACCTTCTGTTGGAAATATGTGACTGAGTAATGCTCACTCAAAATTCCATTATGTGGCACATATGCACTCTTCTACTTGCATCACCATCTCAGTCCTCAAAGTATTTTTTTCATTTAAGGTCCTTGGAGTCTCTTGTCAGACAATGACGCATCATTTGCCCCTGCTAATTTCTCTCCTGTTGCCACTGTACCAGCTTTGGTTTGGTTGGATGGGGGAAGGGGACCAAACAGCAAGGTCATCAGTCCCATTGTATGAGGGAAAGATGGGAAAGCAAGTCAGCCATGCACTTTCAATGGAAGCATCCCGATATATCCCTGAACCAATTTACAGAAATCATGGAAAACCTAAATCAGGATGGCCGGACACATGTTTGAACTGTCATACTCCCAAATGCGATTCCAGTGTGCTAATCACCATGCCAACTCATTCGGTCACTGTACCTGCATTGGCCACTTATTCGCACATCTGTTCCACCAGGTCTTTAACGGCAAAGCAGACTGCTTGATTCGTACGCTCAAACAACAACTTAAAAAACCAATGACTAAGTCAGCAACAAGAAGGACTTCCTGGTGGGATTCCTCTCTTTGTATTACACCACTCCAATTCACGAGTGTGAGAGATACTCCACACCCACTGACAATATACCTTGGTAGATCTTTGTACCGAGATGCATTCATCACCACATCCACCTTGCCCAAGCTACTCTGTGGACTTTCCAGTGTGGGCTGTGAGATAATGCCTGTTTGTTGAGCTGCCAATACGAGTTGTCCTGGGTGGAGGAAGGGCAGACATGAAAGCAGAATGTTACTTCAATTTCCTGGAGTACTGGGGCAAAGGAGTGACAGTTAGCAAGGTAAAGAGTGTTTGCATGTTAAAGATGGTTGACCTTGCATTATGATAAGTAATGACCACCCTGAAACACTACAAAATTACATAATAAATTGTAAAAATTTCATAAAAAATCTGAGTACACAATGGTGATCATGACAATGAGGAGCTTGCATTGGTGCTTTAATAATGGTTATATTGTAAAAATCATGAAAATTATGCCAGCACGAAATATGAACAATATTAGTTAAACCTTTGAAAATTAATAACCCATAAAAAATTAGAACAGCATACAGTCAAGGTGTCAGATGATAGCTGAAGATGCATCTACCATAACTGCATGTCACATCACTATTATACAGCTTGAATTATATCATGTTTTAATTATTGTAAATTATTCAAATGTGTCAGAAAGACGACTCTTCCATATGTACACTCATGATGAATGAGATATATTATGCAAAAAAACCAAACCTTATTTTCCAGCGCACTATGTAGATTTATTGGTTAATTAATTAAATATTCACTTGGTCATTAATAAAGACATATGTCACTTCAGGATGATCCCAGTTGAACAGGCAGGCTTTCGGCCTGGAAGAAGTTGTACTGAGCAGGTGTTGTCACTCACTACTTACATTGAGGCGGGATTCCAGAGAAAATTGAAAACATCAGTGGCCTTTAATGACCTCTCAGCAGCTTACGACACTGTGTGGAGAGAAGGAATCATGTACAAAATTCTCCGAGTAATTCCTTGCAAATCTATAGCATGCTTAATAGACAGCATGCTCAATGATAGGGTGTTCCAAATAAGTATGGGCACCGACTACAGCTCCATCAAAAAACTAGAGAATGGCTTACCGCAAGGATCAGTGCTCGCACCACTGCTGTTTAGCCTCTATATTTCAGACCTGTCTCAAACACAATCAAGAAAGTTCGGGTAAGCTGACGATTGGACCCTTGCTACAAGATGTAGCACAATTGAAGCATCTGAGGACATCCTAACAAAAGACCTGGAAGATAATGGGAGAATATTTCTGTAGGTGGACTACAACCAAATGCTTCCAAAACAGAAGTTAGTTGCTTCCATCTCAACAACAAACTCGCTGGAAAGAAACTCAACATTCGATTTGAAAACACCATTCTCAGGCACAAAAAAACTCTGAAGTACTTGGGCATGACGCTGGACAGAACACTATCTTTTAAAGAGCACCTAACAAAGACTGCCAAAAAATTAAAGACAAGAAACAACATTATTCAAAAGCTCTGTGGTACTACCTGGGGAGCAACGGCCTCCACTCTCCGCACCTCTGCTTTAGCAATTGTATTCTCGGCTGCCAAATACTGTGCTCCAATTTCGCTAAACAGCTCACATGTAAGAAAAGGTGGATGTCCAGTTGCATAACACTGTAAGGATGATTTCTGGAGTACTTAAACCCACTCCGACACAATGGCTCCCAATATTAAGCCACATCCTGCCACCACACCTGCGACATACTGATGCCCTTGTACGTGAATACAAAAACATCGTGGGAAATCGAAGCCCGCCAATCCACCAAGACACTGAGGCTGCAAACACTAATAGGCTTCGATCTAGGAACCCACCAACAGCAAGGACCTGTGTACAAGAAGGTTTCAGTATCACAAACGCATGGTTTGAAAAATGGAACACATGGCAAAGTCATAACATGCCTTGCATCACACAAAAGCTACCTGGTTTTGGCCTACCATGCAAAATGTGGTCCACTCTAAATAGGATTTGAACTCGTCATGGCAGACGTGCTTACTCCCTGTATAAATGGGGTAAAATACCATCCCCTCAGTGTGACTGTGGAGAAAATCAGACCATCAGCCAGATTGTTGAAGAGTGTCCCAGAAGAGCCTATAATGGGGACCCCAACAACTTCCTGCTCACAACTCCACAGATGATAGATTATATTAATAGACTTGATATTTGTTTGTAGTCCTTAAACTTTGTTATATTAGTGACGTTTGTTTGCAATTATTAACATTTGTTATATTAGTGATTTGTCTGTGTCTTTCTTATGTGTCTGTATCGCCATACGATAAATAAATAATATTAACAAAGAGATAGAGGGGCTGGCCAGTACTTACCTCAGCTCAGTACAGCCGATAGATACACAAAAAACAGAACCGAAAATTTACATTCCTAGCTTTCGGAACAAATGTTCCTTCATCAGGGAGGAGAGGGGAAAGAAAGGGAAGGAGGGAAAGTAGATTCAGTTACTCACAACCCAGGTTATGAAGCAACAGGGAAAGGAAAACAGGGAGGGTGGCAAGGATGGAGGCATGGTTGTCAGAGGGAAGCCAAAGATATTCTACTGTAAGTACTGTGCCAGCTTCAAACCAAAGAGGATGTATACAGAAGTAAAGAGGTATATAGTATAAAGATAAAAAACAACTATGTAGGATGAAAAGATGCGTGAATGGCTAAAGAGGAAAGGGAAAGAGGAGAAGACTGAAGAGTAAATGGGAGTGAGGTTGTTTAACGTAGGTTCAGTCCAGGGGGATGGCGGGATGAAAGGATGTGTTGGAGTGCAAGTTCCCATCTCCGCAGTTTAGAGGGACTGGTGTTGGGTGGGAGAAGCCAAATGGCACATACAGTGTAGCAGGTTCCTAGAATTATGCTGGAGGGCATGCTCCACTACTGGGTATTGGACATCTCCTAGGCGGACAGTTCGTCTGTGTCCGTTCATGCGCTCAGCCAGTTTAGTTGTTGTCATACCGATGTAAAAGGCTGTGCAGTGCAGGTATGTCAGTTGATAAATGACATATGTAGTTTCACATGTGGCCTTGCCTTGAATTGTGTATGTTTTACCAGTAGCGGGGCTGGAGTAGGTGGTTGTGGGGGGATGCATGGGGCAGGTTTTGCAGCGGGGTCGGTTACAGGGGTAGGAACCGCTGGGTAGAGAAGGTAGTCTGGGAATATTGTAGGGTTTAACAAGGATGTTACGGAGGTTAGGGGGGCGACGAAAGGCAACTCCGGGTGGTGTGGGGAGAATTTTGTCAAGGGATGATGTCATTTCAGGGGTTGACTTGAGAAAGTCATATCCATGGCGGAGTAATTTGTTGATGTTTTCGAGGCCAGGATAATATTGGGTGACAAGGGGGATGCTTCTGTGTGGTCTGGGGGTAGGAACATTGTTGTTGGATGGGGAGGAATGTACTGCTCGGGAGATCTGTTTGTGGACAAGGTCTGCAGGACAGATGCGGGAGAGGAAAGCACTGGTCAGGTTATTGGTGTAATTGTTGAGGGATTCGTCACTGGAGCAGATACGTTTGCCATGAATACCTAGGCTGTAGGGAAGGGAGCGTTTGATGTGGAATGGATGGCAGCTATCAAAGTGAAGGTACTGTTGTTTGTTTGTGGGTTTGATATGGACAGAGGTGTGGATGTGAGCTTCAACAAGATGAAGGTCAACATCCAGGAAGGTGGCTTGGGTTTTGGAGAAGGACCAGGTGAATTTCAGATTCGAAAAGGAGCTGAGGTTATGGAGGAAATTACGGAGTGTTTCTTCACCATGAGCCCAGACCACAAAGATATCATCTATAAACCTATACCAGGCCAGGGGAAGCAGCCGTTGGGTCTTCAGGAAAGCCTCCTCCATGTGGCCCATGAAGAGGTTGGTATAGGATGGAGCCATCCTGGTTCCCATGGCCGTTCCCCTGATTTGTTTGTAGGTCTGGCCTTCAAAAGTGAAGTAATTATGGGTGAGGATGAAGTAGGTAAGTGTGATAAGGAACGAGGTTTTTGGAAGATCTTCGGGTGGGCGTTGGGAGAGGTAGTGCTCAAGGGCAGAGAGACCATGGGTATATGGGATGTTTGTGTACAGGGATGTAGCATCTATAGTGACAAGAAAGGTTTCAGGTGGGAGAGGAGCGGGAATGGATTTGAGGCGTTCTAGGAAGTGGTTTGTGTCTTTGATGTAGGATGGGAGTCTGCGGATGATAGGTTGGAGGTGTTGGTCTACCAGAGCTGAGATACGTTCTGTTGGGGCTTTGAAGCCTGCTACAATGGGATGGACAGGATGGTTCTCTTTGTGGATTTTGGGTAATAGGTAGAAGGTAGGGGTATGTGGCTCAGGTGGAGTGAGTAAGTCTATGGAAGCCGTTGTGAGGCCTTGTGAGGGACCTTGGATTTTTAGGATTTTCTGCAGCTCAGTCTGGATGGAGGGAATGGGATCCTGGGTAACAGCTTTGTAGGTTGAGGTGTCGGAGAGTTGGCGCAGTCCTTCTGCCACATACTCCACAAGGTCAAGTACGACAGTTGTGGAGCCTTTATCCGCCGGGAGGATGACAATAGAGCGGTCTATTTTCAGCTCCTTAATGGCACGGGATTCAGCTGGGGTGATGTTGGGGGTTGTCGGGATGTTCTTCAAGAAGGACTGGGAGGCAACACTGGATGTGAGGAATTCCTGAAATGTCTGCAAGGGAAGGTTTTGGGGGAGGGGAGGAGGATCCCTTTGAGAAGGCAGTTGGAACTGTTCTAGATAGGGTTCAACACTGGGTCTAGTATTTGGGGGCTGTGTTTGGGTAGCGAAGTGATATTTCCAGTTGAGGTTCCGGGTGAATGAGAGGAGGTCTTTAACCAGGGCAGTGTGGTTGAATTTAGGCGTGGGGCTAAAGGTTAAGCCTTTTGATAGAACAGATGTCTCTGGAGGAGAGAGGGATCTGGATGAGAGGTTTAGAACTGAATTGGGACTGATGATATGTGGCATTTGACTGTGGTTATAGTTGAGATTTGGTCTGTGTGGGGTATGTGCTGGGATGGGGAGATTGAGTAGGGTGGCTAGGCTAGGTTTGTTGGCTATGAGGGGGGTTTGTTGAAGGTTCTGTTGTGGCTGGTGTTTGTGAGGGATAGGGAGAGTGACCCCACTTCTTAGGTGTTGCACTAGCACTGTGGATAGTTTTTTCAGGTGGTGTGTGGCATGGAACTCTTGCAGCAGGCTTCTAGGATGATGTTCCTGAGTGTGTTCTCCAAACAAGGGTTTGAGAGGTGGAGGACTTTGAAGAGAGATAGGAGCTGTTGGGAGTGGTGGTTACATGAAGTAGTGTAGAGATTCAGGACAAGTTGGGTAAGGGCTAAGGATTGAAGGTTCTGGAAGTCCAGGAGAGACTGGTGGAAGGAGGAATTGCACCCAGAGATGGGAACTTTTAAGGTAAGTCCTTTAGGGGTAATTCCAAAGGTTAAGCAGGACCGGAGGAAAAGTATGTGGGATTGCAGTTTGGCTACGGTGAATGCATGTTTCCGGAATGAGTGTAAATAATGTGGTATAGGATTAGGGTACATAGTGGGTAACTGGTGGGTAGGGAAATTAAATAACTAAAATTAAAATAATAATTACTATTTACTACTTTACTTACTACTTTACTTACTCTATTTACTAAATTACTCGACATGGGCAGATTACAAACTGTTTCACTTACTATATACTGTCCTTCAGTTTGTAAATAAATCAGAGCATTCAAGTCAGTGTTGAATACTTCAGCAATACTGACACTGTCTAACAAATGCGAGATTTTCTGCAGTGGTATGGAAATGAGATTAAGGAAAAGATTGGAAAAGGAAATATTTTGTCTAGGGTATTCTACGCACCACACTGAAACGTGAACCATAGATAGAAAGGCAGGAAGAGGCTTGATGCTTTTGAAATACGCGTACAGTGGATAATAGAAAAAATAAAATGGGTGAAACTGTGATAAATGAATAAGTTCTGAAGAAAGTGGTAGAATACATACAATTACAGGATGTAGCTGAATGTAGAAAATGAAACTGGATATGGTATGTACTGAGAAAATGTGAAGGAATTTTAAAATCATTTTAGAAGGATATGAGGAAGGGAAGATACAGAAAGGACTGAAATCCTGATGATCTACTCAATGGAAGTAAATATACCAACCTGATGAAGCAAGCAATCAGTCGCAAAAACTGAGTACAGCACGAAGCTGCTCACAGGGCAGAAAACTGGTGATGATAACAATGATTGATTCTACACCAGAATTGAATGAACATATTAAGAATGTGGAAGGTAACAGTTGCTGGGCACTAATGACTATGAGTGTCATACTTTGGATTCTTTTATCCACATATTTCTTAGTATAGGTATGATGAAAGAGTCTTAGACAAATTAGAAGCTGAAAGATTTATATATTTTGAAATTTGCTTGCTTAGAATATCTACCTATTCATTTGTTTATCGAGATGTAAATAATTACTTCTTAGTTCAGGCTATTTGTGTGAGAGGCAATTTAAGTAAATGGAAATTCTTGAAAGCATCACCTATTATACATGTGTTGATGAAGGCAGGAATAAATAAACTGTTAATGCTAACAGATGGCTGCTTACTCCATTATTGACTATAACTTGATTCACATTCATGAAGAAGGTTCTCATTTATAATCAGTTCTAAGAGACATGGTGAACATATGCATGAATGAATGACTGCAAATTATACACTTACTTTGCTAGTATAAATGCTTATAACTCTGCTGATACCCTATACACAATACAGCAAATCATTATTTTATGTAATATTCTTCAAACATACTGACAAAGTTCAAATTGTTTATGAATTGTAAAGTAAAATTAATGTTGCCAACTTACATGCCATGAAACTACTAACAAAAATAATCAAATCACAGACAAAGCATGAGAAGCTGCATCTTATAGTTACAAAGTATATAAGGAACTGAAGTAAATAATGAAAATTTGAGGAACTTGGACAGATACAGATCAGTAATTGATAAGTCATCACTGTAATTATATTAAAATGACAGTTAAATCTTTCCAGTCTGGCAACTGGCTTCAAAGTATAAAAATTACAAAAAAAAGCTTTAAATTATCTCTCTGTTAATGCTAACAAAAAATGGTTCATCACTGTTTCTCAGTACATGTGTCTGACACGCATTTTCCACATATGGCAGCACAGTGCCACTTCAAGTCATATACTTATCCTGTATTTACATATTTGTTAGAAATCAAGAACAATCCTGCACACTGGTTGTACAGTACTGGCCAAACATTTCATATGGGAGAACAAAGCTTTTGAACTCAATAACAACTATGTGTTGTCTAACTGATTATCACACATGTTCTGAATACTCACTGGCAAATCACATCCAATATAACAGTTTCTGCTGATACAGAATGATACCAGAATTCGCCAGAATGGATCACGTGCTAAGAGAACTGGATTGCCTACAACTACCAGCAAAGCTCGTGCCCTTGTAATAGCCACATTTAATCTCTGTGGTGATGAAACAAACCCCAGTGCACGCCTAATGTCATCTTCAATATGATATGCATTACTTCGAACTGCTGAGAGAATAGTCACCATGCGTTCTTGACCTTGAAACTCTTCTACTGAGCCAATTTTAGGAATAGATGTTTCCAACTGTTTAAGAACATCCCTGAGTCGTTTAACCTGAAACAAAAGATGATTTTTTTACATTAGTATTAAGTTCTGTTACATAACCACTGAAGTTTTTGTGACCACTTCTTGGCATACTGCCTCAAGCAACAGTTCTGGGTTCATTGGCTGATGGTTCTTTCATTAATAATCTTATGTTTGGCCAGAAGAAGTGGCTAGCATTCTCAAAGTATTATTCTCCATTACCCATGGAGGACTGAACTTGAGCTCATGGGTGGAAGCTGTATGTACTAATGACAAAATTGTTGGAGGGCCTTCTTGTGGCCATTGTTGGCATGTCTTCTTACCATACGCCATGATTCTCTGTAAGATAGAAATTTAACCTTTTATTAGCCTGAAAGTTTCCTCTTTCTTGTTGAAGTTGTTACTGTGCTTTTAGATTGCAATTACTTCTAAGAATAGGATAAGGTCATTAGTTTTCACAGACAGAACTTGAGTTTCAGGAAACTTTATACACACATCAAAAAAAGTTTTGCATCACTGTGGTTCCGAGAGTTCTGGAACCTGTACAGAAAATTGGAATAAAGATCAAGATAAACATCATTTCTGCCCCTTTTATTGCTCATGAAAATCACACATTGCATGTTGTGCCACCATACAGCAAGACCTTCAGAGGTGGTGGTCCAGATTGTTGTACACACTGGTACCTCTAATACGCAGTAGCATGTCCTCTTAAATTGATGCATGCCCATATTTGTCAAGGCATACTATCCACAAGTTCATCAAGGCACTGTTGGTGCAGATTGTCCCACTCCTCAACGGCGATTCCCTCAGAGCAGCTGGTGGCTCATGTCATCCATAAACAGCCCTTTTCAATCTATCCCAGGCATGTTCGATAGGGTTCATGTCTGGAGAACATGCTGGCCACTCTAGCCGAGCGATGCCATTCACAAGATGTGCACGATGGGGATGCGGTTTGTCGTCCATGAAGACAATTGCTTCACCGATATACTGCCAAAACGGTGTGCACTATCGGTCAGAGGATGGCATTCATGTATTGTACAGCCATTATGGTGCCTTCCATGACCACCAGCAGCGCACGTTGGCCCCACATAATGCCACCCCAAAACAGCAAGGAACCTCCACCTTGCTGCACTTGCTGGACAGTGTGTCCAAGGTGTTCAGCCTGACCGGGTTGCCTGCAAACATGTCTCCGATGACAGTCTGGTTGAAGGCATATGCGACACTCATCGGTGATGATGAACATGATGGCAATCCTCAGTCGTCCATTCGGCATGTTTTTGGGCCCATCTGTGTTGCGCTGCATGGTGTCATGGTTGCAAAGATGGACCTCACCATGGACATCGGGAGTGAAGTTGCGCATCATGCAGCTTATTGCACACAGTTTGAGTCATAACAAGACGTCCTGTGGCTGCACGAAAAGCATTATTCAACTTGGTGGCATTGCTGTCAGGGTTCCTCCAAGCCATAATTCATAGGTAGTGCTCATCCACTGCAGTAGTAGCCCTTGGGCGGCCTGAGCGAGGCATGTCATCGACAGTTGCTGTCTCTCTGTATCTCCTCCATGTCCGAACAACAGTGCTTCGGCTCACTCTGAGACGTCTGGACACTTCCCTTGTTGAGCAGCCTTTCCTGGTGCAAAGTAACAATGCGGATGTGATCGAATCACGGTATTGACCATCTAGGCATGGTTGAACTACAGACAACACGAACCGTGTACCTCCTTCCTGGTGGAATGACGGGTACTGATCGACTGTCGGACCCCCTCCGTCTAATAGGTGCTGCTCATGCATGGTTGTTTACATCTTTGGGCGGGTTTAGTGACATCTCTGAACAATCAAAGGGACTGTGTCTGTGATACAATAACACAGTCAACGTCTATATTCAGGAGTTCAGGGAACCGGGGCAATGAAAAACTTTTTTTGGTATGTGTGCAATGTTCTGTATCACTCAACGGGTGCCCGGGCTTGGACTGTCAGCTTGCAATTTTGCTTGTGTTCTGTTATCCCGATGTTAATGGGTTTTTCCTATTACTGTGATACACACTTTGTTGCAAGTGGGTGTTATTTAGTAATCTTCTGATTTTCTAATTGGGTTTCATTTGTTTTTGGGCATTTGGGGCACTCACTGCTTTTCTTAGTCAGTCTAAACAATTTTCAAAGTATATGTCCAATTCTGTTAATTATGCAGGGGATGTATGGCACTAAGACAGTGGTTGGAATATCTTCTTTAAAGGTATCATTTCATCAGTTGAGGGGGTTTGTTACATTTTATGTGGTCCATAGAATATCCATAACTTCGCACTCATGTCTGAGTAATGGCGCCACAAATATTCTTCTTGCACATGTTACAAGGGTGACAAAGCCAAAAACTGGTGAAAACACCAGCCCCTCATACTCATTGAATGCCAGATTATGAATCAAACAGCAATTGGCTGATGGAACCAAAAAAGACATGTCCAAGGCTATACATCAATGAATTGTGTGTTTCAGTTCATGAGACAACAGATAAAAACTATACAATGTAGCTCTACATTAAAGAAAAAATTACCTAAATAGTAACAGTAGTACCTGTCTTTGATATGGTGTGATGACTCCAATTTGATCAGTGGTCAGACCCAATTTGTAAAGTTTTTGGATGTAGGAAGTTACAATGACAATTTCCTCTGGGTTATACCATGATGGACATTCAGCATCCTGATAGTTTGTGCCAATAACACCATGAAATACAACTGCAGGTGGTGATGAACGTGATGGCAGTATAGACTCAACTGATGCCAGAAGTTTTGCCTCATTGCTTTCTTTTTCAGATATCTGTTTTATAAACAAAAAGCATTCCATGCAATCATTCAACTACAACTTTTGAAAAATATCAATTACACACAGCTTGGTTAAAAGCAACAGTCATACCCTAATTTCATTTAATGTGCTACACAAAACCCAACAATCAATTTTCATACTATGAAACGCACCACGTGTATGTATGTGTTAAAAAAAAAAAAATATTTTTTTTGTGTTTTAGTTGACAGTAGCACATAACTGGTTATGGAAACACCGTTCTACAGATAATTATAAACATAACTATTAAGAAGTGTGCCAAATAACTGGGAGGTTGGTAGTAGCAGCGACTAGATGTAAAATTGGACAGGTGAAATTCGACAATGGAATACACAGCACGGAAAGTAGTTTTAATGTTACTTGCATCCTCCACTGTTGCTCTGATTGTTACCCATTAGCCAGATACTCATCTTTCTTCACTAAGTCTTTTCCTACAACTGTTGCCTGATATCACACAAATATACATGGCACATTATCCACTTCTGATTAAGAAACATTGAAGTTAAAAACAATTTTACATAGGTTATTAATTTTTAGGATAGTGGGTTTTGCAGCAAAATACATATTTTGTTCCATTATGGAGCTTATTCACGTGCCACAACTCACAACAAAAGAAAACGGTGCAAAAAGAAAGAAATTTGACTTTGATTTTATCTATATTAATAACAAAACTGTAATGTCTGTATGTCTGAACAAGCTAATGCAAAACTACTAGACAAATTTTCTCTGTATTTTCACAGGTAACTTGAGCACAGAAAATTGTATCACAGAGGAAAAAAGATATCATAATTTTAATTTTTAAGAGTTTGCTCTATAGGTAGTTCAGATGTTTATCTTAGTGACAGCACAGTACACCAAAGAAAAAATAGATGGCACTGTTAGTTTTGTAGTACACCCAAGAATCAATTGCCGAGCCTTATCTTTCCAGTCTCCCATCACCTCCCAAAGTTCCACCATCCGGCCACAGAGGAAGATTCCCCTCGTAACTCAATACCACCCAGGACTGGAGCAACTGAATTACATTCTCTGAATTACAACTGAATAACAGGGCTTTGACTACCTCTTGTCATGCCCTGAAATGAGAAATGTCCTGTTCACTATACTTCCCACCCCTCCCACAGTGATATTCTGTTGTCCACTGAACCTACACAATATACTCGTCCATCCCTATGCAGCCCCTGCTCCCAACCCTTTACCTCATGACTCATACCCCTGTAACATACCTCGGTGCAATACCTGTCCCACATTTCCTCCCACCACAAACTACTCCATCCCTATGCAGCCCCTGCTCCCAACCCTTTACCTCATGACTCATACCCCTGTAACATACCTCGGTGCAATACCTGTCCCACATTTCCTCCCACCACAAACTACTCCAGTTCATTCAAAAACACCACCTATCCCATCAAAGGCAGGGCTGTATGTGAAGCCAGTCATGTGATCCACAAGCGAAGCTGCAACCACTGTGTTACATTCTATGTGGGCATCACAACCAACTGTCTGTCTGCATGAAAGGCCACCAACAAACTGTGGCATAGAAACAAGTGGACCACCCTGTTCCTGAGGACACCGCCAAACATGACATCCTTCATTTCAATGACTGCTTCAGAGCCTGTGGCATATGGATCCTTCCCATGAACACCAGCTTTTCTGAATTGTGCAGGTGGGAACTTTCCCTGGAGCATAATGTTCCCATAACCCTCATGGCCCCAACCTTCATTAGTCATTGTTCTCTCTCATCTACCACCATTCCCTGTTCCCATTCCTGCACTACACTGCTCTCATTCCACCATCACACTCAGTATTTTTACTTCTCTCCTTTCCTGTCCCCCCCCCCCCCCCCCCCACTCTCTCCCCACCTCTCCCCTGTCCCCATCTAACCTCCCGACTGCACACAGCTGCCCTATCCTCTCTCCACCTCGTCCCTGCGCGCTCCCCAGCAGCATGTCATTGTCTGTACCCGTGGCTGACTATCCCTCCTCCTCCCCACCTCCTTCTTACCGCCACCCAGTCACCACTCCCATCATTCACTGGTGCTGTTTGCAGAGTGGCATCAGTTGCCAGAGACTGCAATCACGTGCATGAGTTGCATTTGTGTGAGTGAGTGTGAGCGTGTGTGTCTGTTGTCTCTTCTTGGTGAAGGCCATACTGGCCGAAAGCTTTATTTGTGACAGTATTTTTGTTGTGCCTATCTGCAACTCAGCATCTTTGCTATATGGTGAGATGCTACGTTCCTTTCCATTATATTGTTACATTCCATCCCGGATTTTCCATTGCTTGTTTTATCATGTAAACTTTGAAAGGACTCAGTTCATGTTTACGTCCACCTTTGCAAGTACACATATTGCAAATAGTTATTATTCCCTTTTTATGCTTATTTACACAAAATGTGCAGCTGTGCTCTAAGACAGTGTGAATGCAGATATGTAAATATTTGCAACAAGTACATCAGGATTGGTGCATTGAGGTATGTAATGTGCTTTTACTACTAAGATAATAAATGCGACATTAAATAGTTTTTTCATAACAACCAACGAAATAGGTTTTCACTGTAACCAGATGAAGACTTCTACAGCATTCAAAATTAATTACTCAAGCATTTTTTCAAAAAAGGGGAAAAACAGTTCTTCAATCTTAGTCAATACCACACTATCACAGGGTGCCAAAACTAAACACATCAAACAAGAAGCATGTAGAGTAGTCTGACTTACATAAAGTGCTTAATTTTCAACAGTAGGCAGCATCAATCAGAAAATGAAGGTCAAACTTCAAACATGCATCACTGTTGAAGGAAATTTTTTCTATGCCTCCCATCTTTTTCTAGAGATTCTTAAGATTCTTTGTCATACAGTTCTTCACTAATTATGCAAAAACACACACACACACATACACACACACAGTTTCAAAAGTCAAATAAAAATTTTCTTAGCGGCAGTACACAAACTGCACATAAATTTGCACCTCACATATACAGTCCAGGGAACTCTTCTTCTCTCTAAAGCAAAAGAGAGTTTATAAAAAAATACTGAAGTACAAAGAAATCATTCCAATATAAAAGCCCTTGATCTGTGATGTGTTATCAATGTGATACCTTAAAATCTGATAAAGGTGTGAAATTTCAATTGTGTCCTTATAGTTATTTGAATATATACTTCACACACTGGATACATGAATGTAAGGGGTGAAGAAAAAAATGCTGCATTTGGAGGTCAACAGGTGATTTCTCATTCAGATTCAAGACAAGAGTTTATCTAGCAAAATCAGATCAATTGCATTTTGGAAACATCAGTACAAAAAAGATGAGCTGGCAGCACTGTCACATCGCGTAGTACATTGGAATGTACAGAGGAATGTATATCAACCCACACTACTGTACCAGCATTTGTGGCTCACTGTGTACACTGCTGGGACATCAAACCCTCCTCCACCATGGAGCTATGGTTTGAATCATCATCAGATTCCTTTTTCATTTTTCAGACATGCGTTCCCTAGTTATCGTCATTTACAAACAGGCCATCATTTGGCCACATGACAATAGCCTGTCACATGACACTGGACTCCATTAATCTACATGTCTGTATTTACTAACCATGCTTTGCCCAAATATAAATGGTACTGTCAAGCCCATGTAGGGCGGCTCCAGATGGAGCACACAAGCGATGAACACGTCAATATGCTTTTGGTGCTGGGTGCATCTGACAACCATGCTGCGGCAGCTGCTCATGCATATGATGCTAAGTATCCTCAAAGGTGCCATCCTGATAAGAATATTTTCCATAGCAATGTCTTTGGGAAACTGGTAATCTTCATCCACAAGCAATGGAAAAAGGTCATCCTAGGACTGCATGTGCTCCACAAATAGAGGGTGTGATTCTTGAAATCATTCACCAATCACTTCCACAAAGTACCTGTGATATTGCAAGGAAGTTCCAGATATCTGAAAGACTGGTTGTTGAGGTGCTGCATGATGAAGAACTGCATCCCTGTCATCACCTGTTACCTCAGCACCAGTGGCCACGAGATCACTTTAGACATTACAGTTTTGTGAATGGCTTTTGCACTAAGTGGAAGATTATGAACATTTCATAAATAATGCGATATGGACTGATGAATCTAGCTTAACTCATGAAGGTATTTTCAGTCTCCACAACAGTCAATATTTGTTGGAACACAACCCATGCCACCTGTGAATGTGGCTTTCAGGCATACTTCAGCTAAAACCTGTGAGCTGGAGCTGTGTGAGTGCTTTTGGGCCCTTACCTATTGTCAGACAAGTAGAATGTGCCCTGTAATGTACATTTCTTTGCAATAGTTTGCTTGACACATTAGAAAATGTTCCACTTTGTGTTCATCAACAGCTATGGCTTTAGCATGACGGTGTACCACCACACTTTGGAATAAATGTGTGTAACTATTTAAATGAAGTGTTTCTAGGGAAATGGATTGATTGGTCAAGTAGGCCCAATGTTTAGGCCTTCACATTCCCCAGACCTTAGTTCACTAGATTTTTATTTGTTGGAACTCTTAAAGGAACAAGTTTATTGTACTCCATTCATGGCTGTATACGACTTAATAGCTCACATGCATGCCACTTCAGCAATGTGGAGGCAGATATGTTGCTTAGGGTCCAGCAAAGTATGATTTAGTGAGTGGTGAAGTGTTTGCAAATGCACAATGGTCACTTTGAACATCTTCTCTGAAGTGAATGTTGCTTGTGCCAGTATGTATAGGCTCTGTTAAGATAAGCCTCGACATCAAACATACCGAATGGAATTACTGCACGTAGCACAATGTGCAGTCTAGCTTAGCCTAGCTATTGTGTTTCTTGTGTCTGATTAGATACAGATGATGTCACTGTATCCATGACTGTTTCCTACTGGATTTGTGTCAAGGACAAAACCAAGCAGTCATTTATTATACTGCACTGTCGAAGTGTAAATTGGATACAATTTGATGCTTTAATTTTGGGGGGGGGGGGGGGGGGGAGGGGGGGGGGGGAAGTTTGGCACAAACATTGGTGAACAAAGGCATTGCCTCATCTCACCTAGCTAATGGGACAGCTGCAGCACAGCATAGAGTTCATGCTTCTTGTTCATGGACATGTTATCCACAGTTACAGTACTGTGTGTGTGAAATCTTATGGGACTTAACTGCTAAGGTCATCAGTCCCTAAGCTTACACACTACTTAATCTACTGTATTTACTCGAATCTAAGCTGCACTTGAATCTAAGCCGCACCTGAAAAATGAGACTCAAAATCAAGGAAAAAAAATTTCCTTAATCTAAGCCGCACTTGAAATTTGAGACTCGAAATTCAAGGGGAGATAAAAGTTTTAGGCCGCACCTCCAAATCGAAACAAAGTTGGTCCATTGTAATATGAGACAAAATTTAGGTCGAATGAATGACGATACAGCTACAGTAGTTTGGTTCGAGTAGTAAGCTTAGCAGTTAAGCTTTACCAGGTAGCCATTGCTATGCGTCAGGCGCTCTGTATGTATTTATACGGGTACCCTTCCTTTTTCATGTGCTTCGTCTGGTTTGAATTGATTGCTTATTTTTCTTTGATCTGATAAGTGCCGTTCTCTTTGTTATAGGTGTTCACATCACTCTAAGCTGAAAATGCATTACTGTGCTGTGTCATGCATTGTTTGTCGCATTCTGATAGTGTGTGTTTATGGCCTGTCGCTGCTCGCGGGATGGCTTGCTTTTGTGCGCGCTACCGCCTCTTACAATTAAAATAAAAAAGAGAGGAATCGCCTCATTAGCGAAACAATGACAAGAGACTGCTACTTGTTGTTATTTACACTGATGCTTTCTTTGTAAATGATCAACAAGAACCAAATAATAGACTGCGTATGATAGAAGATGTTCTGAACGAGAGTTTAGCGAAAATTTTTCTCCATTTGAAAATCTTTGCAGGCGCCTCTTTAGTACATTACATTCTGCACAGAAATTAGAGTCATCTTAGATTTAAAAATCTAGTCAATTGCCGTGCTTCATTTCTGACTGTATCACTATTAGGCATAAGAATAATACGAATATAAACATGACTCACTCTAGTTTCGTAGTTTATTAGGCAGACAGGATTTAAATGAGATAGCAGCAATCACGAAACAATACATGGCAAAATGGTTATATTCGTATTATTCTTATGGTGAAGAGAATGCTGCATGTGATTCACAGTTCATAAAAGTTCCTGTTAGCAACCATCCCTTCTCACAGATAGAAAAAAATTCAGAACGTAGAGCTGGCCATATTGACAAACATCCCAAACAGTCTTGCCAGTTGGATTTTCGTAGTACATTGTAATGCTGCTACATTCGAAGATGAACAATACGGAATTTGTATTTACTTTGTTGGATAATGATGAAAATGCAGTGGTTGAAACTTGAAGCAGAGAAAAAAGCTTGTCTTTAACTTTTTTTTTTAATTGATTTACTGATGCAGAGGTTTTGGCGCCAGTATTTATCTTTGTGCCTACAAAGCGTGCCTGTGTAGCGTTACATATATTCGACGGCAGAAGTTAGTTGTGGCGGCACCTACCAACATTTTTCAGAACTTCTGCTTGATTTGCACTCGATACTAAGCCGCAGGCAGTTTTTTGGATTACAAAAACCAGAAAAAAAGTGTGGCTTAGATTCAAGTAAATACGGTAAATTATCCTACGGACAAACACACACACACACACACCCATGCCCAAGGGAGGACTTGAACCTCCGCCGGGACTAGCCGAGTTACAGTATTACTTGAGCCTTCTTTTGTAAATCACATCTCTATTAAACCTATTGCCAGGACTAGGTTTTGTTTAAATGCACTTTTGTCTTGAATTAGGATGAGGAATCACATGCCTACCACCAAATGTAACATTTTTTCTTCACTCTGTATACATGAACAACTCTCTTCTTCTGTTATGCAGTAGGACAAACGTCTCCAGCTGACCAAGCAGAACTAGCACATCTAGTAAACAGACTATGTTCAAAAAATGTCCAAAATAAAACGACAATCCAATACAGATGTAAAAGTCTCTGCTTACCAGGTGGCTACACACATACAAATGAGTAAAAAACAAAATCACTGGTTTTCAAAACCACATGTTCTGTTTACAGAAAGAAACTGCAAAGGAATGGAAGAAAGGGAATACACAAGAATTGTTTTTGTATACTTCCATGTATTACGCAAGGCAAAAACTTCAGAGTTGAGAGATTCTAAACTGATTTTCCAATGTGTTTTTATACTACGGTAAATGAAATACAGGATTCAAGAATAGCTATTGCAATACTACTGCATACAGGATTATTTGCTAGCTAATGTTGTGAACAATTGGAAACAAGTCTGATCTTTTTTTTAGTTTCCATGGATCTCAGGAGTCCCACTAAAAATGCAAAGATATAGAAAAGTCTTGTAATTTATCGTCTACTTCTTCCATATCATGGTGGCAGCACCAATGTCACCACATGGCCATTGCCCCAAAGAAATGTATATATGTACAAAATTTCCTCTTCTCCAAATCTTTACGATACTTTTTCCAGCTGACTCTCCACCCCCAACCATAGATGATGAAGGAAAAAATGTATATTGTTTACTACATTTTTGCTGTTCATGCAGTAGAGCTGCCACATCAGTCATGAAGTTTTAATTTATTGCTTCTTTACAACTGGAGTTGCCATCAGGGTGAATACTTTGGCTGTGATGCTTCAATGTCAGGTCAACGTAACACCACACAGAAATTGCTAAAGTAGACTCGGAGGGTACATGCTGCCTCATGCCCAAAGTAGTTACTGAAACAATATTAAGCATCATATATTTCCTGTCCACACAAATACAACAGCTGAGATATCAATGTTAAGGCAGCTAGCATTGGCATGTGCGCAGGCAGTAGGCGCCCACTCCTTATTGTGCTAATCAGATGTGCCTCGCAGTCACGGTGGCAGTACCAATGTCACCACATGGCCATTGCTCCAAAGAAGTTAGCATACGCTGTATCATCTGCACTGCCAAGGTGCTAACAGTTTCCAGGAGATGATGACCAAGCCACCCATGACCCTGTCATAGACTGTGAACAGGAGAGGCAGCCATGGCAATAGAGTCTGTCATCAGGAGCAGCCACACTGGCTCTCCCATTGTGATGACGGATGAACAGCTGCATCTCTCTAGATGGGAACCAGAGACACTCAGTATGGAAGACGGCAGCAGCCATAGTCGAACCCTCCATACAGACCACAGGTCAAAGGCATCTTAGTTCTTCCCATCTGTATCAGCATGGATGACGGCAATGTGACTGGCAGTGTCAGAGCCCCAGAGTGGGACATGCTGTTCCACAGAAGCACATTGACAGCTACACGACTAGACAGCAGGCCAGCATAGGTGTTACGGCCAGGCTGGTTGGTTGCACACTGAGCCTACCTCCACTGGAACTGACGATGGCCTACATTCATCATGCTACTGTAGGGTGGCAATGACATCCACTGGTCTGCTTTCCTTGCTTGGTCAGAATTTCATAACTTTACCTTTCAGAGAATCTTTCTGCTGTGTCAGTACACTGACTACTTACTCTTACATCTAACTTACGCTTTCTCGTTCCACTTTGCACGGTCACCATTGTGACAGAATCTTTCTGTCAACACACTGTTATTCTGGTGCTTTGCTGGCTTGGGCACCCAGCTCAATTAATGTGTAGCAATCGCTTCTGTGTTCACTGCAATTCAGTGGTTCTTCTTCGCTGGAATTTCACCAGGCTATTAACTTGTTCTGTCCTGCCTCTTGCAACATCAGAAATGTTTCTAAAGTTTATCTGGCTGCACAAGGTATACTATCGTGTGGCACTTCACTACTAAGTCTGTATGCAACACTTTTTGCAGACAGTATCCACATACACTACTAAATGTTTCTGCACCAGACAATAATGTAGCTATTCTTTGAAATATACCAATAACTACTTAGTTAGAGTTCATGTGATATACCTTGGTCTGTGCTGGGAAGAGGACAAACTGACAGTATGCACAACCTGACTTCCTCCATTATAAAATGCTGTCACTGCATCTACTGTGCTTGCAAACTGCAATCCTATTCTGTATAGGACAGAGATAACAATGAAAATAGTCTATGTGCATTAGCCAACAATCTACACGCAACTAAGGTGGCCACTTCTTTATATCACAGAGATGGACTTGCTGAACACACAGAGAGCATATACATTTTCTGTGCATAGCCATCTTACTTTGTTCACACTCTAGTACTCCATTTGATGTTACTCATGATTAACTAGAGATGCCGTACAAAACAGGATTTAAATAGACCATGATAGTTGAAAGATAATATCGACTCTTTGCATACTGTATTTGTCTAAATGTAAGTCAAGTTTTTTCAGCAAAATTCAGCCATGAAAAATTACATAATGGTTAATCCTCATGATCTTATGCACATGATAATATTTTTGTGTCACAGAATATTCGCTGTAGCACTCATTCCTAAGTTAGAAACAGAGCAATAGTATCAATAGTGTTCAGAATTAATCAATGTGTATGAGATAACAATGTAACCATCTTCAATTATTGACATTTCATTTAGGCAATCACTGTTATCATTTTCACAGTTCCATTATTTTACATGACAGAACAAGCAAAAGTTTTCTCCAACTAAAGGAAAATTATGTGTGCACCAATGATCTGGAACATCGAGAGAAAATCATCAACAAATTTCGCAAACTCGGTGCAGTTATGACGCAAAGTTCGAGCTCAGAATTCCTGTTTTGCAAAGAATACATTTAACTAAGAAGCTGGCAAAAAGTATGGTTTGGATGAATGTAATGATTGGTGTTGAACATATTGCAGAAAAAGCAACACACCACAGTTTCAGCAAGGAAAACCTACAGATGGGAAAAAGCTAGGAAATATCCTAAACTTGAAGCTAGGCCTTAACCATACCATGGGCAGAGTGCTATGGTAGTATTGGTTGGAGCTGCATGGTTATCCATTTCACATACACAGAGAATGGCAGAGGATTTTACCAAGAATCTCAGCTACTTTCAAATGCAGGCAGTCCAAATATGGCAGTGACACTCTTACCCTCATATATCAGATGAGCAACAAACATTTTTTTGGGACAAACCAAGCAACATGACGGAGGACTATAAAGGAGTGAGAAGTATACAATTAAGAACACTGGGAACGAAAAAAATGAAAGCATTACATCTACATCTATAGCTACATTTAAGTGCCTGGCAGAGGGTTCATCGAACCACCTTCACAATTCTCTATTATTCCAATCTCGTATAGCGCGCGGAAAGAATGAACACCTATATCTTTCCGTACGAGCTCTGATTTCCCTCATTTTATCGTGGTGATCGTTCCGCCCTATGTAGGTCGGTGTCAGCAAAATATTTTCGCATTCGGAGGAGAAAGTTGGTGATTGGAATTTCGTGAGAAGATTCCATCGCAACGAAAAATGCCTTTCTTTTAATGATTTCCAGTCCAAATCCTGTATCATTTCTGTGACACTCTCTCCCATATTTCGTGATAATACAAAATGTGCCACCTTTCTTTGAACTTTTTCGACTTACTCCATCAGTCCTACCTGGTAAGGATCCCACACCGCGCAGCAGTATTCTAAAACATGATGTTAGTAGTTACTGCAGAGGTATGAAAGCTCCCCTCTCCCTCTTCTCGTTATTCTGAAGAGTAAATATTTGCCCAAGGAATATTTCCCAAATGGAGGTTGTGACTTGTTGCCTACAAAAAGGCTGCAAGTACAACTACAAAACTGCAGGTGCCTGACGTCATCGTGAAGACGCCATTTAAACACCATCTCTTAAAAGACTACTCTGACTGACTTTATATGGGGACCATGCACTCACTCCATCTGTCAATATTAAAAACTCATCAGTCAGAGTTATATGTGAGTGGATTATCATTATCTCTCCATAGTACACAATATCACAAGATTGTATCACAAAAGCATTCAAGTAGTGTAAGAGTGACCACATTGTGTACAGATATTGTAAAAGGGTAATTTGACACTATTTTTCTTCAATGAGACCCCCCCCCCCCCTCCCCAACACACACAGAATAAACTGTGTGGCTTATATTCAGGCAAATATGGTATTATCAAATAATAAATATGTGTATTCTTCACAAATTTAGTTCAACTTAACGTAACAGCAAAAGTATAAATTTACATTGACAGAAACTTTTTATCTGTATACTGACATTTCTGTGAGAATTTGATTGTCATAAAGCGTGTATTATCTGATGAATGAAATATTTTGTTCTTTTTGAGCAAAGTAGTTGTTTTGTCTATTTGATTTATTAGCATTATGAAAGACACGTTTTGGTGCAACTTTTATAGGGTTTTTCATCAAGTGTGTGTGTTATAGTAATGATCTCTTATAAACATTTTGTTATTGCCAGGTACTGCGCCTCCTGTTTTTCTAACGACATGGCATTAGTTTTCATTTATTATAGCCAATTTTATATTGTACTGTAAACAACACACCAAATACTACACTGAAAAAATGTCGAGCTACATAGTTGTTATAGCAATTTTTGGGAGTATAAACCTCTGAACTACCTCTTTAAAGGATTTTTTTTTTTTGGTATCACCCATGCATTACAATTATCATATTTCATTTATTCCTCTAATATATTTCAGAATTAAAGGTACTTTGAGATTAAACATACCAGTATTAATAACTCAATGATTTAAGTAATAGATATGAATAACATCTAGCCAATTTAATTAAAGAAGCCATTACTTACCTGAGCAATTAACTCACTGTTGTAGAACATTTTGTTAGGCACTTCAAGAATCTCAGGCAGTGAACGATAATTGTACAGTAACTTTGTTACAAGTCGGGGGTTATAACCTGTGCCAGGAAACCCAGCTGTGTCTCGCAAATAGGGGGGGCAGTGTAGGAGACGAGACAAATATGACTCGCCAAGCCCATATTCCTTGGCTGCAGCTGATGATACTATAGGGCCCAGTTGTTGCGGGTCACCTGCCAGAACCACCTGACCCAACTTCTTATCAAGGCATCCCGCTGTAGACAAAACGAAATCACAACACTTGTAATATTCAGGCTAACAGAAGAAATATTTCAGTTCTGCTCTTTATGAATGCATCATATACTGGTGTATTGTGATGTAAAATGAAAAACAGGAATTTTAGGGAACTCTGACTATTAATTTGGTAAATCATGCAGAAGATTTAGGAAATCTATTTACGGAGTACAAACAGGCAAACTTCTGATACAAAGTTTAAGACAATACTTATCACTCAATTATCATTTTATTTTATTTTTGTTTGGCTACAGAGAGGCAGTCATGTCAGTCATACAACACAAACATTGTCTCTCTACCCAATGGCTCTAAGTACTCTGGCCTATACAGTACTAGTATGATCTTTTTAGGATTTGAATAAACAGGATATAAATTCCATGAGTAACTATAGCTAAATGAACCAGGTGGAGAATAATGGGGATCAAAATATCTGACAGAGGTAAATAACAAGGTAATTATGTAGAAAATGAAGTGAAAATTATTGTATTTTCCTTTGTTAAGAAACGTGAATTGTTTACTTTAGTGTCTTATTTCAATTAAACTGACATTTGACAAGAAAGACATTCATGGATATGCAGCCAATGTGTATGATACAAGAATAGCTAGAATTTTAGAATGCTGGAATAAAATAGTGCCATATCTGCAAATGTCCCTAATGCTCTGACAACCCTCCAAGAACCACCCCTCACACCCAATACCAACCTGGACTGGAACAAACTTAACCATACCCTTCAAAATGGCTTCAACTACTTATCACCATGACCAAAAATGAGGAACATCACTCACCTCTCCCAAAATGGTATTCCAACCCCACTCAATCTAGAAAATATCCTTACAGCACATCTCAACCCCTGCCACATGGGTCATACCTCTGAGGAAGACCTAATTGCAAGCAAATACACCCCCCCCCCCCTCACCCTTTCTCCCAAACATCCTATTCCAGAGGCAGGACCACTTGTGAAAGCAGTCATATCATATATCAGTTTTGCTACGACTTTTGCACAGCATTTTATGTGAGCAAGTCCATTAATCGGGTGTCCACCTGACTGAATAACTACTGACAGACTATGGCCAAGAGCACAGTTCACCACCCAATGGTGCAACAAGCTGCAGAGCAGTCCACACTTGATTTTACCGGCTCATTCAAAACCCGGGGCATCTGGATCCTTCTCCTCAACATCAGCTTCTCTGAGTTACACAGTTGGGAGCTGCCCTTGCAACACATCTTTCGATCCTATACTCCTCCTGGCACTTATCTGCATTAGTCCCTACAACACACCCACTTCCACCCCTGCCCCATGATCCTAACTCATCTCATCCTGCACTCACAACTTCCTCTGCAGAATATTCCTGTTTCTCTGTTCTGTCTCCTCCTCTAACCCTTTCACACCCTCTGGCTACATCTTTTATTGTATTTATCCTCAACACAAGCTTCTCCCCTCCCCCCCCCCCCCCCCCCCCTCAAATGGAAACGTCAGGTACACATCTGTGAATGTTCCACTGTTGTATCGTGTGCAAGTGCTGTCAATTGTTGGGCATTACTATGAAAATATCAGCAAGTCACTCTAGCAGTGCACAACAGCTTATGACCACCTGAATGCATGGATGTTGTTGGTTCACTATATTCCACTGTATAATTGAATACTGTTGTTGTTATTTTGCATGGCAATTATTAAAAGGTCATTTTACTATTTATTACAATAGACACTATCTCATAAACAGTTATTTTAGCCCAAGTGTGCAAACTATGTTTTGAAAACAGATACACATTTTTGTATAAATCTTGCATTTAAAATAATTTTGAATCACCTAAGAGCATAACTGCATAAACAATTTTCCTTCCTCCAGAATAAATTCAAGTCTGAAATAGTTAATATACTCCTCTATATTGTATGCTGCACACAACTGCTTCTGCCTGTGGTCAGAATGAGCTCACTGGTGGCACATTCCCATCCAGTGTCTTGCTGCCTCTCCCTCTCAGCCATCAACTAGCCTTCCTGAATCCCCTCCCCCCCGCTGCATTTCACCCACCACCCATTCCATCAGACATAAACCCTCATGCTAGTTGTGCTGCAGTACCAGCACAATGTAATCAGCCAGGATAATGTAGCCACACAGTCGTGAGAGGACACTAAAGCTTTGGAGAAGGATCTATCCAAAAGCAGTAAGATTCTCTGCCTTGTTTGTTTGCCTATAAGTGACTCAATGCCTTAACTACTCAGTTAGTTGTTACCTTTACTCCTTCCATTATTTTCACTCCTCAAGGGGCTTTCCATTACCATACAAATAAATAGTTTCAAATTATATGACATTATGGTCATAATGACAATCTTTTTGTTCATCAACAGCAAGCACATCAAAGATCAGTGTTTATATAATCTGATTCGTGAAAATGAAGTGACTATTGAAACAGTATATATCAAAACTGAATCCACAACATAAACAGTCATCCAGAAATGTGTTTATTACCAATCACACCAAGAAAGCTTTGAAGTTTACAGGTTGTTGTTGTCGTTGTCGTCAGTCCTGAGACTGGTTTGATGCAGCTCTCCATGCTACTTTACCCTGTCCAAGCTTCTTCATCTCCCAGTACTTACTGCAACCTACGTCCTTCTGAATCTGTTTAGTGTATTCTTCTCTTGGTCTCCCTCTACGATTTTTACCCTCCACGCTGCCCTCCAATGCTAAATTTGTGATCCCTTCATGCCTCAGAGCATGTCCTACCAACCGGTCCCTTCTTCTTGTCAAGTTGTGCCACAAACTCCTCCCCAATTCTATTCAGTACCTACTCATTACTTACATGATCTACCCATCTAATCTTCAGCATTCTTCTGTAGCACCACATTTCGAAAGCTTCTATTCTCTTCTTGTCCAAACTAGTTATTGTCCATGTTTCACTTCCATACATGGCTACACTCCATACAAATACTTTCAGAAACGACTTCCTGACACTTAAATCTATACTCGATGTTAACAAATTTGTCTCCTTCAGAAACATTTTCCTTGCCATTGCCAGTCTACATTTTATATCCTCTCTACTTCGACCATCATCAGTTATTTTGCTCCCCAAATAGCAAACCTCCTTTACTACTTTAAGTGTCTCATTTCCTAATCTAATTCTCTCAACATCACCCGACTTAATTCGACTACATTCCATTATTCTCGTTTTGCTTTTGTTGATGTTCATCTTATATCCTCCTTTCAAGACACTGTCCATTCCGTTCAACTGCTCTTCCAAGTCCTTTGCTGTCTCTGACAGAATTACAATGTCATCGGCGAACCTCAACGTTTTTATTTCTTCTCCATGGACTTTAATACCTACTCCGAATTTTTCTTTCGTTTTCTTTACTGCTTGCTCAATATACAGATTGAATAACATCGGGGAGAGGCTACAACCCTGTCTCACTCCCTTCCCAACCACTGCTTCCCTTTCATACCCCTCGACTCTTATAACTGCAATCTAGTGTCTGTACAAATTGTAAATAGTCTTTCGCTCGGTGTATTTTACCCCTGCCACCTTTAAATTTGAAAGAGAGTATTCCAGTCAACATTGTCAAAAGCTTTCTCTAAGTCTACAAATGCTAGAAATGTAGGTTTGCCTTTCCTTAATCTATTTTCTAAGATGAGTCGTAGGGTCAGTATTGCCTCACGTGTTCCAACATCTCTGCGGAATCCAAACTGATCTTCACCGAGGTTGGCTTCTACCAGTTTTTCCATTCGTCTGTAAAGAATTCGCGTTAGAATTTTGCAGCTGTGACTTATTAAACTGATAGTTCGGTAATTTTCACATCTGTCAACACCTGCTTTCTTTGCGATTGGAATTATTATATTCTTCTTGAAGTCTGAGGGTATTTCGCCTGTCTAATACATCTTGCTCACCAGATTGTAGAGTTTTGTCAGGACTGGCTCTCCCAAGGCTGTCAGTAGTTCCAATGGAATGTTGTCTACTCCCGGGGCCTTGTTTCGACTCAGGTCTTTCAGTGCTCTGTCAAGCTCTTCACGCAGTATCGTATCTCCCATTTCTTCTTCATCTACATCCTCCTCCATTTCCATAATATTGTCCTCAAGTACACCGCCCTTGTATAGACCCTCTATATACTCCTTCCACCTTTCTACTTTCCCTTCTTTGCTTAGAACTGGGTTTCCATCTGAGATCTTGACATTCATACAAGTGGCTCTCTTTTCTCCAAAGGTCTCTTTAATTTTCCTGTAGGCAGTACCTATCTTACCCCTAGTGAGATAAGCCTCTACATCCTTACATTTGTCCTCTAGCCATCCCTGCTTAGCCATTTTGCACTTCCTGTCGATCACATTTTTGAGACGTTTGTATTCCCTTTTGCCTGCTTCATTTACTGTGTTTTTATATTTTCTCCTTTCATCAATTAAATTCAATATTTCTTCTGTTACCCAAGGATTTCTACTAGCCCTTGTCTTTTTACCTACTTGATCCTCTGCTGCCTTCACTACTTCATCCCTCAGAGCTACCCATTCTTCTTCTACTGTATTTCTTTCCCCCATTCCTGTCAATTGTTCCCTTATGCTCTCCCTGAAACTCTGTACAACCTCTGGTTTAGTCAGTTTATCCAGGTCCCATCTCCTTAAATTCCCACCTTTTGGCAGTTTCTTCAGTTTTAATCTACAGTTCATAACCAATAGATAGTGGTCAGAGTCCACATCTGCCCCTGGAAATGTCTTACAATTTAAAAGCTGGTTCCTAAATCTCTGTCTTACCATTATATAATCTATCTGATACCTTCTAGTATCTCCAGGGTTCTTCCATGTATACAACCTTCTTTTATGATTCTTGAACCAAGTGTTAGCTATGATTAAGTTATGCTCTGTGCAAAATACTACCAGACGGCTTCCTCTTTCATTTCTCTCCCCCAATCCATATTCACCCACTATATTCCCTTCTCTCCCTTTTCCTACTCTCGAATTCCAGTCACCCATGACTATTAAATTTTCGTCTCCCTTCACTACCTGAATTATTTCTTTTATCTCATCATACATTTCATCAATTTCTTCATCATCTGCAGAGCTAGTTGGCATATAAACATGTACTACTGTAGTACGCATGGGCTTCGTGTCTATCTTGGCGACAATAATGCGTTCACTATGCTGTTGGTAGTAGCTTACCCGCACTCCTATTTTTTTATTCATTATTAAACCTACTCCTGCATTACTCCTATTTGATTTCGTATTTATAACCCTGTATTCACCTGACCAAAAGTCTTGTTCCTCCTGCCACCGAACTTCACTAATTCCCACTATATCTAACTTTAACCTATCCATTTCCCTTTTTAAATTTTCTAACCTACTTGCCCGATTAAGGGATCTGACATTCCACGCTCCGATCCGTAGAATGTCAGTTTTCTTTCTCTTGATAACGACGTCCTCTTGAGTAGTCCCCACCCGGAGATCCGAATGGGGGCCTATTTTTACCTCCAAAATATTTTACCCAAGAGGACGCCATCATCAATTAACCATACAGTAAAGCTGCATGCCCTCGGGAAAAATTACGGCTGTAGTTTCCCCTTGCTTTCAGCCGTTTGCAGTACCAGCACAGCAAGGCCGTTTTGGTTAGTGGTGCAAGGCCAGATCAGTCAATCATCCAGACTGTTGCCCCTGCAACTACTGAAAAGGCTGCTGCCCCTCTTCGGGAACCACACGTTTGTCTGGCCTCTCAACAGATAAACCTCCATTGTGGTTGCACCTATGGTACGGCCATCTGTATCGCTGAGGCACGCGAGCCTCCCCACCAACGGCAAGGTCTATTGTTCATGGGGGTAGGGTTTACAGTTTAGTTTAATTATTTGAAATGTTACATAGTTTGTTAACTGTAGGTTAAAAGAATTAAAAGAAAAAATCTCTTGTTCTGACAACTTGTTTGCTTAAAAAGATATATCATACAGTGTGTCTCAAACCTTTTGAACAGTGCATGATGCCTAGTCAAAGATTGAACGTTACTCATCAGGAGAGTTGGCAAACATTCATTTAATGTGAGTTGTGGCAGGATGTAGTGCCCGTAAACCAGCATAAATGCATAGAGAATGCTTTCCTCAAAGTCATCATCCTAACTGGAAGATGTTTATCTCTGCAGATACCAACTTATGAGAGACGGGGTGTTCACACTACAAGAAGCCGACAAATGGTCCGACCAAACACATGTCCAAACACAAGCCTTTGAGGAGATGGTGTTGGATCCTGTCTCCTGGTGCAATAGACACCAGGAATCTTTGAGCGAATGTAACAGAACTTCATATGCCACTGCCATGCATGCGTTGACACTGGTGGTGATCACTTTGAACAATTATTATAAGCTACATTGTTGTTATTCGGTTTATGCTGTGTATGTGTACAACATTATAAATATGCCCAAAAGGTTAGAGACACCCTGTATATGCTTATTTGAAATCTCCATGTCAATTATCAAACTTGTTCACTGGAATCTACAGCACACAAATATTTCTACAAACATTAGTTGAGCTCATTGCTTAGAAGTGTCATACTTCACATCTCTTCTACACAAGTGCATAAAAAGTAAGACTATGCCCAAAAAATTATACTGAGAACACAAAACTTTTAGACAACTTGACAATGCCTAATAAAAGCTCCTGTACTTGTGGGCAATGCACACTAACAAACTACAGAATGAATAAAGTGTATTGCACACAGGAGATTTCAAAGCACAAAATTACCACAATAACCCACCCACAACTTTCAAAGTAAGTAAAAGGGATAAACATAGTAATATAAATAACTAAGTTAACCATACCCACCAACAGGAATAAGCAGTTCTGGTTCAAGTGCTTGTCCAGCCTCATCCACCAGTACATGTGTGAAATGGCCACGAGGTAATCCTGCAACGAACAACTGGCCAAGTGCAACACAAGTACCTACAGTAATCCGATGTCTTCCCATCAGATGTGATTGTTCTACTTCAGCACAGAGACAGTAAGGAATGAGATCCTCAGGCATTCCACCCTCCTCCAGGTACCGATAACCCACAAGTCTTACCATATCGCCAGGCTGGAGCAAACCTGACTCCAGTAATCGCTGAGCCACAAGATTAGCAGAACTATTTGATGGCGTAGCAACAACCAATCTGAAAGTAAGCAGTGCATCAGAAATAGGTCAAAATCAAAATACCTGCCACAGATTTTCAGCTGTGAACACCAACATAAAAGGCAGTGGACCATACATGGAATTCAAAACATGAAAGAAGGATGTTACAGGAGAATGAAATAGGTATCATTTGCATATTTACTGGAAGTTTTGAAGCAGTCACTATCATGTACACAGTTCCTATACCAAGTTCAAAAAACTTTGGGTTTTCTGTGAGTACATCCAAAGCAGCTCAATATCATAATACACATTACATGGCAAAATTACAGTCCCATTGAAGCCATGCTTCATTGGGGTAACCGATCTAACACCAGAAGTAATGTATTATATCACCTGAAGAGCACTGGAACATTGGCAGTTTAATCTGCACAACAGAATTACATTATTTGCTACTACACCATAATGAATTCAGCTTTATGCATTGAGATAAATTTATAACGTAAAATATGGAAATTTTATGTTTAATGGAAGTTGAACATACAGATGAATAGTTGTGTAATATGAACGGCATACTAATTTTGAAATAAATCATTTCTTTACTCAGAAGATATCAATAAATGTTGATAGGCACCTGAATCTTTAATGTTAAGAAATTAGAGGAAAGATGGACATAGGGTTGCAGTTTCCTTTTGTCTCTCTCAGTTCAAACATAGATTTGGTATCACTAACAAGGACGCTGAAAATTAAGAGGACTTATAAGAAATGAGAAGGTTATTTGCAGAACTGGAAAAGAAAAGATATGTGAAAAACTCCAACTAGAAGAAAGGGCACAATGATAAGGTATGCAGACGCAAGAGAAGAGGGGAAGAAATTGTAAGTGAAGACAGAGATAAGGATATATGCAAAAAATAATCTAGGATGTTGGTTATAAGTGCAACTCTGAGATGAACATATTGTCACAGGAGAGGAAATCACAGCAGCCTACATCTAATCAGCCAACAGAATGTTGATAAAAAGATTAAATAAATAAAACCAAAAAAATTATAATTTGAGTAAATCAGTTGAAATTTTGTACATGATAGAAATACATAATGAACAGAATCCTTGTTGAGAGAAAATATGTCACTTAAACTAACTAAGCAATACTCACCTGCTATCAGGTATCAGATGAAATATTTGAAGAATAACTTCTACCAGTGTGACTGTTTTGCCTGTTCCTGGTGGACCAAATATTACATATGGAAGGGGACGGGCTTCTCCTTTTAAAATACATTTTATTGCTTTCTTTTGATAAATATTTAGATTTCTATTAAACCACTGTATTTTACGCCTTGCAAAATCAATTTTATCCTTTGTACTAGAAGTGCTGGAAGTTCTCTTCTGGTGCTGCCCTTCATCATCATCATCATCATCAATATGAAGCTGTGGTGATTTTAGAGTAACTGTTGTTGGGAAGAGCATGTCAGAACCAAGGTTTTTAACTGCAAGATCAACTGCAGCATGACATCTCATGTATCCACTACGGCTTATTCGAAACGTTACATCATATTCTTCTCCATTATATGCGAGGTGAAAATTTTTATTGAACTTCAACCAAACTTCTCTCTGGTAAACTTCATGAACAAATCCTTCATATTCCATTCCTAAAAAGGATTAAGAAAACAAAAGAAAATAGAAAAATCAAGTTTGGACCATTCAGCACAAAGCAAATAAAACTTAGCAATTTTTAAATTAGCTAGCACAAGAGGTAGCAGCAGCTACATACCAAATGGTGACAGATTTCATATCTTTTAAATCGAAGTTCCTCCAATGAAAGAAATAAAGAAAATGAAGAAGGGAAAACTATATGAATGCTTTAATGGCAAGAGACGGTAGTCACCACAAATGCCATGTCAAGTATGACATAGCACAAAAAAGGAAAATAAAGATATACAATGAAGCACATGAGGTCTGCAACCATTAACAGGAGGAACATTGCTGGAGCGGGTAGTAGCTCATGAACTACAGGATGTTACTAATCACTGATGGCTGTCATATGTTCTAATTTCCATTAAGTTCTACCTCATTTGCACCTCACAACACTGACGGGCAAGCTCTTCCTTCTCTCCAACAATCTTTTCCAGTTAGTATCATTTTTTCTTTGATTGGTGACCTTCCCTTCTTATTTAGCAGTCATTTTTTGTGATCAATTTAGAAGTAAAGGTAACAACTCGTTAGATAGTAGAGGTATTAAGATGCCAGCAGGCTCACAAAAAGATTGAAAACTTTGCTAGCTGTTGAGCAAATCCTCTTTTGGGCAACAATACACAGATAAATGTGCGCCGACCCCCACCCCCCTACCCACACACATACAGCTACATTGTGATGGCTGAATAAACACCACTGGGACTGTTTATTTAGCCAGCACAATAGACTGGTGTGTGTGTGTGTGTGTGTGTGTGTGTGTGTGTGTGTGTGTGTGTGTGTGTGTGTGTGAGTGTGTGAGAGAGAGAGAGAGAGAGAGAGAGAGAGAGAGAGAGAGAGAAAGGATTTGACCTAAAAGTAGGAAAGTTTTCAGTCTTGTTTGTGTGCCTGTCGACAACTCAATGCCTCTATTATTCCGTGAGCTGTTAACTTTACTCCTAAATTAATCACATTCTGCAAGAACTTTCAATACCATATTTGTAAACACTTTTGTTGTTCAGTGAAATATTTTACTGATCTCTTCAATGGAGTAAGATTATTTAATTTTTGTTTCTCTTTCCATTATTTCTCAAGGTTCTCTGCAAATCTGGGATTCGAGTGACCTGACTGATCTCATCCCTCTTTTCCACTTTCATCTTTCCCAATACCTTTCCCAGAAAATTTGGAAGCTAGGAGAAATGGTATTTTATTTATTAATGCACTTCTAATGGCTGTACTACGATTTTTGTCTCATGAAGAAGTTGTGGTCAGCCCATCTCTATCTTCACAAATGAAACAGCACTCGATGAGCCAGAAGGAAAGATAAATGGTAAATGTTAGGGGCAGGCAAACACAAATGTTGAACAGAACAAAATTTTTCACTTTGCATTGGAGTGTGCTCTGATGTGAGACTTTCTGGCAGAGTGAAACTGTGTATCGGACTAAGACTCAAACTCGGCACCTTTGCCTTTTGTGGGTGAGTGCTCTACTGACTGAACTACTGAAGTATGAATCATGACCAGTAGGGAGAGCACTAGCCCGCTAAAGGTAAAGGTCCAGAGTTCGAGCCTTGGTCCGGTACAAAGTTTTAATCCACCAGGAATTTCTATATTAGCAAACACTCCACTGTAGAGTGAAAATTTCATTCTGGAAACACCCCCCAGGGTGTGGCTAAGCTATGTATCTGCAATATCCTTTCTTCCAGGAGTGTAAGTCTTGTTAATTTAACAGGAGAACTTCTGTGAAGTTTAGAAGGTAGTAGATGAGGTACTGGCAGACGTAAAGCTGTGAAGACGAGTTGTGAGTTGTCCTTTGGTAGCTCAGTTGATAGAACACTTGCCCGTGTATGGCATAGGTCCTGAGTTTGTGTCTTGGTCCAACAAATAGTTTCAATCTGCCAAGAAGTTTCACACATGTTGAAATTGCAATGGGCAAAGTATGTGGCAGAGAATCAGGACAAAAGAGAACAAAACAACACATAAAATAGGAAATACAGAATCAAACAAATGAAGAGAGGGGATGAAAGTATTCAGTATAAATATATTTCATTTATTTATGTCCATTCAGACTCACAAGCAAAAGATGGCGGGACACTTAAAGTTAGAAAGTCCTATCATTTACTTCTAGTACTGAAGAGTTTACTGTCATTGCAACATGAAGCTACCAACAGTACCTTACATCTAGAGTATCTTTATTAAACAGACAAAAATATCACTAATCACCTGTCAATGATCACAGAGTGGCACACACTAACATAACAGCTTACAAAATTGTACTTGCCACAAATGGATGTTTTTGTTCAGTTCAGCATATTCTTTTTTCATGTACTTAAGGGGACTTGTATGTGAACAACTGTCAAAAAATGGATTTTTTAAAATTTTTGTCTTAAAAAATTCTCTGTAGTTTTATGAACAAGAAAAAGTTTACTTCCAGGGAAATGAACCACAGAAAGTACCAAAAGTAAAGGAATTTAAAAGTGGCTGCACGCACCATGACGTCCCCAAGGCATATAATCAACTCTGTTAAAAATAAAGTTTTGTTCTCATTTGTTTCATTTTTATGACTTTTTAGTCCCTTAAGCTGGCTAACCTGCAAAAGCTTTACAGTTGCTTATCTTTTATTTATACAGAGAGTTTAGTCATTGTTTTGGCACTAATATTTTGTTTACAGCAAAGTAATTGTGTGTGTGAGTTTCTTATAGTGTGCATAAGTTTCTTATTCCACTTGAAAGCAAAGGGAAGAATTAAGAAGTTTGGGGTTAAATAATGTACATTTTATGGAAATTGAGTCACCACATGGATTAATTCTGCTAATACTGGAATACAATACAGCTTCAACTACTCCAAGTGCTTCGAAGCTAAAACTGAGATATTTGGGCATTGAGCTTGACAGTATTAATGCTGATAATAAGAGGCACCAACTATTGATACAGGTTGTGTTATTCATGAACGCTCTGCTCTATCTGAACTAATAAATAAAGCTTTGCAGTATAAGGCATGTGGCAATAGTGGTGTGAAGGTAGTTGAGGAGATACATGCTAGAAGAGGTTCCACAACGAAATTAAGAATTGTTTGTAATTTTTGTGATTTAAACGAATGTGGTTATACTTGTGGTGTAACTAAACAGAGTATGTATACCACAAATATTAAACATGCTTATACTATGCAGTGTATAGGCAAAGGTTACAGAAATGCACAAATTTTCTGTGCTCTAATGGACTTATCTCCTCCTACAAGGTCTGACAGGTACAATAAAATTATTCTACAGACTGAAAAGGAACTAAAAAATGTTGTAATTTAATCTCAAAGATACAAGAAGAAAATTTGTTCGACTGTCATACCAGAGGAATACTCTAAAAAAACTTTTTTATCATTGAGAGGCAAAGGACTAATTTCGAGATTCTTTTATTACTTCGAGTATTAACTACCTTTTTGTTCTGATGTGCTGGCGTAAAGACGTACTGTATAGTTTTATGTCTATGTGTGTGTTAAATGAAGATGTTAAATGATGAAAAATGTGTTTTATAATTTCTGTCAAGATCAAGCCTAAATCTCATACCAATGGAGTACAAATGATTCTGTTAATTCGAGAAGGCGAATTTTAGATGGAGGCGACGATCTTTACGATGGCACTGCTCAACAATAGAGGTACGTGATTGTGCTCACTACTTTCCTTTGGTGGCCGCTAAGATTAATTTTGATGTGTTTTTGTCGAGACATTCAGAAACTGCAATCTTCCTTTTCGTATAAAAATAGGAGTCCGATTGAAAAAGAAATATTCTTAAATTTAAATAATTGCAATTCTTTTACCCAGGCCACAGGGAATGATAGAAAGAACGTGCCTCTACCCTGATTGTACGTTCGCAATCTCCGAGTGTGTTACAAAGTAATTATTTTACACAAAAAAATTTAAGATAGATCTTTCTCATCAGATCGCAACCACTCGTACGCGAATGTACGTGCCCTCTGAATGTGTCTAGTCAGTCGTGCACATTGTTCTAAAGCTTTTCTGTTAATATTCTGTGGATTGCATCTCCGCAATTAATTTTTGTTTATGCCGCAAATCGCGCTTCACGCGAAGTATTTATTACGCAAGTTTCAGGCTCCATTTAATGTCAAAAAATTCCGAAGTACAGCTGACTAAGCAAACCACTACAATAATTTCATATCTCTACAACTACAATAACAATAACAGAGAGGGTACGTTACAAGACTTTGAAGGCGGTAGCAAATGATTATATGAAAAATGCTGTTCAGGAAAGTGTAGACATGAATGACAGCAATATGTGTATGTCTGCAGCCCTGGATGCATCCTGGCAATAAAGATGCCCTAGTTCCCTAAAAGGTGTAGTGACAGCTACCTTCATGGATAATGGCAAAGTCACTGATGCGGAATGTATTACCAAGTACCATCATGGTTGTACTAGTGGAAAGCAAAATCATAAATATTGATCAATTCTAGTGGTTATAGTGGAGGGACAGAATCTGAAGGTGAAGTGAAGATATTTCACACGTCAGTGGAGAAATAAGGTGTGATGTATACATCTTACCTAAGAGATGGAGATTCGAAAGGGTACCAAAAAGTTTGTGAATCCAAACCTTATGAAAACACAAAAATTTAAAAAATGGGATGTGTTGGACGTGTCCAGAAAAGGTTAGGTACAAGACTGAGGAAATTGAAGAGGAATTTGAAAGGAAAGAAATTAGCTGATGATAAGTGCATTAGTGGGGGATGGGGATGGTGGTATGGGTGCATGATGGCAAGGTCTTTAGTGCCTACACAAAAACAGATTGAGATGAGAGTCAGTAAAATACCCAGTACAGAAAGATAAAACACTAAGCAAAACACATGTAACACAGGATGGAAAACTATATGTGGACTCACACCGAAGCAGGGGATGAAGTGTGGCGTCAGTAGTAAAACTTGAATGATACAGGAAGAAAGTGGTAGAAGGAGCTAAAGTGCACTAGTGGACGTGATCAGCTTACAGATGAAGAAATAGCCAGGTTTCAGTATTGTCATGGCCGAGCCATAAACAAAGTAAAAATGACCTTGAGGGAATGAAAAAGGCCGAATGGGCTACCATCTCTCATAAATCCTCCACAGATGACAACCCATATCATGCACTCTGTCCACCAGGCAGAGATTCATGGTGTGGCTACCAGAGGGCTGCTACTCAAGGTGAGACCTACAACCACAAACATTCTTTGCCATTTGCTGTAATGGATGTTGTAAAATCTATATATATAGGGATCTTAGTGACACAAGATTATTAGAGAAACATTAACACAGTAGAACTCAAAACCCAAATGAAAGTTTCATCAATTGTATTTGGGAACGGATACTATAAACTGTTCTACTAGGACTAAATACTTCAAAAATAGGTGTGCTAGATGCTGTTCTATGTTTCAATGATGGTGCAGTATCAAGGATTAAGGGGAGATTGTACCTTATATACTTACAATGTTAAATTTGTCAATTTTAGGTACATTTATCTCGTGAATGGTTCATGAGAATGATATAAAATTTTAATGCCTGGTGGAGGAAGAATTTCTCTCCATTTGCAAATTTCTACAATATTAAACTGAACTTCTTTTAAAAATGAATCATTGATGTTCAGCCCAGTTTCTGTAAATTGTGTAAGTTTCACTGTTCTAAGATGAACATAGTTTGTTACTGATCTTAGAACTTCCCTGCACCATATCCTGGGTCATCTGCATTTTCTTCATCCTCGCTGGCTCTCTTAGCATTCCTTGAGTGCATTCTTGCCTTCCTAGCTATCATAATCTACTTTCTTCACACGGACAGCATCCAATTCGGAGAGTGCCATCATTGTATTTTCCCCAGGTTATATGTCTAACTTTTGAAGCAGCCTAACTCTCCCCACATTGCCATCATTAAATGAAAGAACTGCATCATAAACTCTGAAATTCAATGTATCTTTACCTACAAATACTGTTTTAGGAGTTCTTGACCATATGACACTGTTAAATGATTCATTTGGGTTCTGGAAGGACAAGGAACAAGCAAAAGTAGTGTACGAACAGGGCAGCCAACTGTGAGCACAAAATATTTTCACAAATCAGGTAATTACGTTTTTGAAGTTCAAGAAGCTGACAGAAGGCAAAAGGTGGGCATGGCAACATGTGCTGCCCTTAAAGTAAAAGAATATTTAAAGCCTTTAATGGCTAAAATGCCCTTAGAAAACATATCTCTCTAGTAAAATACACTCCAAGGAATGTTTATGAGAAAAAAAATTAATATTTTGCCCCCTACGAAAGAATTACTCCCCTTAACGTTATGGAACTGATGGGAGTGCCTAGTGGGCTAAATGTGCATAGAACTCTAGTATCCATTGACCAAAGAAGACTCTCCGAAGCAGTAAAATCAGTGTTGGAAGCCACCAAAGAGGCAAGAATAAGAAGGACAAGTGTGAAAAACAGAAGGGATGAAGAACAACACAGGAAACAAGATGAATATGGACCTGGGATGCATTAGTGCCATGCAAGTTTAATAGAAAAAGCAAGTTTTGACTTTAACTTGAATTTCCTGAAAGTTAAATTATTTCATGTTCTGATACACTTTGACTAAAAACTATTAAAGATAGAGAAACGGAATTTTGTATATTGTCTTAAAACATGGTTAACTAATAAGCAGACTGGTCTTGTGACTTAACTTTGAAAATAAAATGCTTTTTTGAAGAAAAACCCTGAATTCATTTCCAAAATTTTTGATAAACATAATTAAAATTTTTTTGCACCACAATTAATGACAACCCCATCTTTTCAATAGTCTGCTTTAAAGATAATAGTGTAAAGAACTTACAGGAAAAAATATACCTTCAACTTTCTTTGTATGTTGAGTAATGTGTACCTATGATGTACATAAATAATTAGCATGGTTTATTTCACGTGCAACAAAAAACTACAATTAAAAAAAGTGAGAGAGCCAAAGCTGTGGTTCATACATAAAAGTGTTCCCAAAAAGATGTCTTAAAATATGGTAGGCATTAAATGGTCTTACAAATTTTATTTTTTGAGTTACACTGTTTAGAAAACTGACCATTTCTTCAAGGTTTCCCCTGGTATTCAGGAACCAGTCCCTTCAAAATTCTTGTACTATCTTTAGTAGTTACTTAGTTTCATTTGAGATTTTCTTTTGTTTTATTATTTTGTATCTGTAACGTATTAAGGTGTTTGTATAAGTACCTTTGTTAAATAATTGCCTCTTTCATCCAAGTTGGTACAATCTCCATATTTTCTGAAATGCTGAACTTATTTAATCTGATCTGGTACACCTCCTTATACTTAGATAAATTAACATCTACAGTTCTGATTTATTATTGTATAGGTTTGTTACTTTCAATCAGTGTGTCCATTTTCATCCTAGATTTTCTAGTACATGATCACTCTAAATTTTAAAGCAATTCAAGACTCACATGAAATACAATTCCTTAGTATTTGATAAAATATAGTCAGTTTCATATCCCATTCCACATGGTCTCTGTCAAGTCTGTTTTCTAGTTTCATACACCAAAGAGTGTGTTTAGGGTGAACATGTTATTCTTGCTGGTGAAGTCTGCTAATTAATGACATCTGTCATTCCCAGTATGATACATGAAATTTTCAGCTGAAGATTCAATCTTAACTTTTTGTCCTACTTTTCCATTAACATCTCCCATTAGGATGGTGTATGAACTTCTTTAAAATGGACAACAGCACCAATTAGTGATCACAAGACAAAGGAATGGTCTTTTTGTTGTGAGCACATATTTAATTATTGTTGAAAGATAACTGGAGCTGTCTGCAGCATAAATCTGTTCCATAAGCACTAAAGGCAGTGTGTGACAAAATGCAGATTTTCAAACCCAAGTTCAATGCTTTTCACTCAGTGAATTTCACCTACTTCCTGCAGGGATACTTTAGATTCATAGTTCTGTTACGAAAGAAGAGAAAATGTTGTTCACACGTGAATTCTTCAGGTCAGTTTGAGTTATGACAATTGTAACTCATTCGAATAAACTTTATAGTATAAAATACCTATTAGTCAACCACAAGATTATTGCACCTGGGAATGAGGACACACAGAACAGCTTATCAAGACTTTCTATATATTTCACAAGGACACATTGAACTGCTTCATAGTATAAGAACAACTGGCTTAAAATCATCCACAATGTGCTGTGTTTTCCTCAGCCGTCACTGTATTAGTTTACTGTAATGTCACTGTATGTTTCTGCTAACGGCCATGGGAGAATAAATGCAATAATACTGTGGTTGGGTAGTATTTATGCAAATAGAATTCAAACCTGTTTACTTCATGCAAACATCTTAATTTTCTCAAATCACTCTGTATAAATAATGGGGTAATTACTGCTGATAGGGAATTCCCAACAAGATCTTGTTTCGGGCATCACTGTTAGGCTTTGTAAAATTAAGTATATTCTTATGCTCATTATTATTATTATTATTATTATTATTGTTATCATTTGCTTATTATTTTTCACACTTCAACTGTTTGTCACCACATCTGGACCTGTTTCAGTGATGCTGTGTAACTGACAGAGAGACCCAATAAGATAAACAAAAGTAAAATGCATGTGGGAGTAGCAAACCACCTCATTAATTTCTTGATGTGTAAGAGCCAAACACTGTTGTCTATTTGCATAGACCCAAATCATGTTATCTGACAGACTGAATTGAAAGTTTATCTTTACACAGTATACGATATCTCATTTGGCTCTCTCACTGATTTTAACAGAAACACGATTGTCTGTCAAAACAGAAACTACCATAACAGAAACTTACCATATATCTCTCACAGACCCAAAAGAAACCGGTTACAAGTAAAGGCTGTTTGTGGCACCACATTTAGTGTCCACACCCTCATGGATGACATAGGAACTAAAACTGAGAGCAGCGAAGCAAACACATAAATGCTTAACTCTGCTTTAAAGTATTCTTTCACAAAGGAAAATCCAGTACTGTCCCTGTTTAGTTCTTACACTATTGCAAAATAAGAGATGTTGATAAAAGTGTCAGCAGCAGTGAGAAACAGCTAAAATCGCTGATGTTGAACATTGTCCCAGGGTCCAATGGACTCCCGATCGTGTTCTACGGAGGATCTGGAACTGAGTTAGTTCTTTTAATCATAATATATCATACATCCCTCAAACAACAAGCTGTGCCCGATAGCTGGAGGAAAGAACACATCATTTCTGACTATAAGAAGCATTAACCGAAGCGATCAACAAACTCAAACATAATGAGGTATCTCAGTCAGTATAACCCCCTCAATGTCAACTATCATGGATTCTGAGAATTTCAGTCATGCGAAAGCCAACCTGACCGTTCCGCGCACGACATCCTGAACACCATGGATCAAAGTTACTGGGTAGTTGCAATATTTCTTAACATTAGAACAACATTTGGAACCATATAAACTAAAGTATGATCATATGAGGTATAAAACAAAATTTTTGACTTGATTGAGGATTTCTTGATATGGAGGATGGAACATGTTATCTCGGTTTGAGTTTCATTGATAGATGTAGAAGAACTTCAGGCACCTCCCAGATTTTTGTGGCAGGACTGTTGCTGTTCATGTTGCACATTAATAACCTAGTAGACAGTATTAACCTTCCATTGGTCCCACCTATATCTGTACAAGTGGTAGTGTATTAGACAAAGCACAACACATTGTTTGTTTCAATTATTGGTGTTACTTTAGGTTAACTGTGTTATATAATGTTGTAACCCTACAGTGTGAGTGCATATGATCAAACAGAGCACAATACACGTGCCTCCACAAATGGCCTACAGAGGTCACCTCGCAACCTGGACAGACGGTGCAGCAAGCGCTGTGACATGCCCATAACAGCCTCGGCCTCACTACTGCAGCAAATCCTGTCTTACATCAGGTTGCACAATTTGTCCACCATAGCTGGCTGGGTAAACCACCGGGCTGAGCATTGGATTCCTTGCATAATTATTATGCTCTCTGCCACCATCTCTCAGTTCTTGACAGTGTGTTACTATTGGCTACTGAAGATTCAGCATCCAGGGTTGTGATCCCATGTGCATTATGATGGGGTGTCATGCACCAACTCCACATGGACCGTGGCATGTTTCACAAACAAAATTGCTGGCCCACCATCACATATTTTGGCCGGGTATTGACAAGGAGATCTTGCGCATTGTGACAGTACTCTACCCATCATGTGCCATCAAGGGTCTCTCTTTTCCCATGGCCTGCACCCCCAGCACCCCTGGGAGAGTATTCATGGCGGTTTTGTAGATCCATTCCTTAACTCCTTTTGGCTTGTAGTAGTCGATGTTTTTTAAAATTTGCTTCTGTGGTTAGATGCCTGTCCATGTCCATGGCAGATATGGCCCTCTCGGAAATTATTTCCTTAGGATTCACCAAATAACAGGGATGCTGAATCACAGATAGGCACAATGAAAAGGCTGTCACAAATAAAGCTTCCAGCCAATAAGACATTTGCCAAAAATAAACGACACACACACACACACACACACACACACACACACACACACGTGTGCAGTGTGGGAATGGGGACAAGGGAAGGAGCTGGATGGGTGCAGACAATGACTAACGAAGGCTGAGGCCAGGAGGGTTATGGGAACATAGGACATAATGCAGGGAATATATTGCAGGCAATATATCCTATGTTCTCATAACCCTCCTGGCCTCTACCTTCATTAGCCATTGTCCTCACCCATCCAGCCCCTTCCCTGTTCCCATTCCAGCACTACACAGCCCTCATTCCACCATTGTATCCAATCTTTTTACTTCTTTTCCGCTCCCCCCCCCCCCCCCCCCCACCTCTCCCCTGCCCCCGTCGACTGCTAATAGCTGCCTTACCCTCTCTCCACCTCGCCCTGAGCACTCCCCAGCAACACTTCATTCTCTGCCACCCCTACCCTACTATCCCTCCCCCTCCCTGCCCCAAACTTCCTCTTTACCCCCACCCAGTCGCCACTCCCATCATGCACTGGTGCTGCTGCTCGCAGTGTGGCTTCAGCTGCCAGAGTGTGTGTGAGTTTTGTTTCTGTGTGTGTGTGTGTGTGTGTGTGTGTGTGTGTGTGTGTGCGTGTGTGTGAGTTTTGTTTCTGTCTGTGTGTGTGTGTGTGTGTGTGTGTGTGAGTGTCATCTATTTTTGACAAAAGCCTTACTGGGCAAAAGCTTTAATTGCGACAGCCTTTTTGTTGTGCCTATCTGCGACTCAGCATCTCCGCTATATGGTGAGTAGCAACTTACCTTTTCATAATATTGTTATATTCCATCCTCGATTTTCCACTATTTGATTTCCTTAGGATTGTCTTATATGCTTGTTACAGACAATGGCCCACAGTTTGTGCCTCAAGATTTGGAAGATTTTTGTTCAAAGAATGGCATCCAGCATGTTACAGCTCCTCCATTTCGACCTCAGTCCAACAGGGAGGTGGAGCAACTGGTCCGTATGCTAAAAACCCAGATAATATTGCTCAATCTTCTTCCAAGGAAGCCCTTGATAGATTCTAGAGTCCATATATGTTCACTCCAATCGGCGACCATAGCCTGATGGAGCTGTTTCACAGTCACCAGCCCCATACACTGCTTCATCAGCTGTGGCCAACCCTGGCCAACCGCCAGAGCTGTGGTGCTCATAGAAAATATCATAAAATCATGTATTAAAAACATATGCTGGGTTGAAATCTCTCCTGTACTACACTAAATCTAAAATTACTCTGGGTCTATGCAGTAATCACGGTGGCAGGTGATTAAAAACCTCAATTTGGGATTGAACTTGCTCCACAAGTGATTCCAGCACACACTGCATACTGATCCCATACGGCATTCATTATTCCTCATGGATGGTAGGCAAAAAGGCATTCCAGAGGTCAACAAGCAACAGTACAGTATGCAGGTGAAGTCTGAGCTGTGAGGAACTTACATGCCTGATGCACCATGAGGAGCTGCTGCCACATGGTGAGTGATGGCTCCCCAGCCTCAGCACAGGGACTGTTTATGGTGTTGGTCCTATAAGCACTCATGGCCAGCATAGTTCCATCATGGTGGATAACATCAATGGCCCTCAGGTAAAAAGGCCTCACTGAGTTATACACTGTGCATTCATAGTCTAGCCACAAATGCATGGAAGCCCTATAAAACTGTAGTGGATATGCCCTGTCTGATCCTTAGTATGGTTCATGCCACCTCTGGCTCCAGCACTGTCTGCACTCTGGCTGGTGCCATCACTGGGTGGAGTATTCAGTGCTGGGCTGCCTCCATCTCCACAGACTCTGTCATCACCGCCATCTTCTAAGGTGTCACCATCAGCGAGTGACTGCCCAGATGTGGACATGGATACAGCACCATCTTCACCAGTGCTCCCTTATGGTCTCTTGCAGAGTGGGCACTGTACCTGTCCTTGCCTGCACCACTCCAGACCACATTCCCTTGTGACAGCACGACAGTTGCTCCAGCGGTCATCACCTGCCAATGAAGAGATGGATATCTCCACAGTGAACACTTTTCCACAAAGGGGAAGGAGTGTTGTAACCCTATAGTGTGAGCATGCATAATCAAACCTTGCAATTCAAGTGGCTCCATAACCAGCATAGAGAGGCTACCTCACAACATGGACAGATGGCACAGCAAGTGCTGTGTCATGTGCGCAACAGCCCAATATAAACCCAGAATGCCAGTACCTCGGCCTCATTTATGTTTACTTGCTTACAGAATGCTCACCTAATACTACATTTTGATGTGTTATATAGTTATGATACTTTGTACGGTTCTATACTTCATTCAGCATTATTGTGATCTCTTCCTGTGGAAGCAGAATAAAACATAGTTGGTGTTACCTCTGATATTGCGTCTATACAATGTTACAACAAATAACATATTGTAACCATTTTAAGTTAAAAGTATAGTGCTTTTCATATGTAATTATGTTACACTTTTTTATTATATTTATTCACATAAAAAATTTAAAACAAGAAATATTTATTGTTCTTTGTATTACAACTGAATTTTTTTTACAATCATAAATCATCACTACTGGCATTTATTGCAAACAATTTTTATTTAAAAGCGAGTTTTGCATACAAAATGACCAGACATACTGCATGCCATTGTTGTGGAGCTGTTTTACTACCTGTCACAGACGTTGCGTAACTGATGCATCTCTTTTTCTTGAAGACTCAATGAAACTGAAGTTGAGGATGGTGGGTACTGGAGATGTAGAAATGCTTCCAGGTGTATTGGGAGACAGGTAATTTTTCTTCTGGAAGATCAACAATGTAGGAAAAGATAGACTGCTACTTACTGTAAAGATGACATGGTAAGTTGCAGACAAGCACAATTAAAGACATGTTCCTTCATTAATTCAAGGGAACACATACTCACGAAATTTCTGCATAAAATGGGTCTTTCAATTCCTTTTAGAATTACATATATCACCTGTGTATTCCCTCCAGCTATATTTGTAATGGTGAAAAATGTTGATAAGGGCCACCTTCTTGTTGTTTTGGCTCCAATATATGAATCGCATTGTCCAATGTGTCCACTCCATCTTTGGCCCTATTATATTCCAGAATATTATCTGCTTTTCCACTTTCATGTCTATATCTCAACTATCATGCTTTCTTGACATCAAATAACTGGTTTATTTATTGTGGTTACATATATACACAAGTGTTTGGCCTTTCTGATAACCAAATGCTGAAGAACCTCATCTTTTTAGGCAAAAATTCTAGAGAATGATGACTTTTTTTTTCATTGTTCCTGGAAGCATATACTTTTTTATACAAGACATTTGACCATGAACAAAGAGTTAATGAAGAACAAAGTGACGGAAAATAATCAGAAAGGGAGTGGTCGCACACTCTATTCTGTACAACAGCCAGGCATACTCTGACTAAATTGTTTATGGGCATGACTGTACCACAACATAGGGATGAGGGGGGGGGGGGGGGGGACAAGTGGCAAGACAAATATTGACGCAAGGAAGAGCTGGTGCCTATTTTGAGAAGCTGACCAGAAGTGATGGTCAGTTAACAGCGCAATCAGTGGGACAACTGGAGGAGGAGGAGGAGGGGGGGGGGGGGGGGAGGATAATAGTGACATCACACTTTTTGCAGATGATATATTTGGGACCCATAATAAGCAGGAGTAACTGGAGATATTGAATGTATACAAGTAAGGGTTGCATGAATTTTGACGGGTTTGTCTGATACTTAGAATGGTGTCACAGAAATGCTCAAACAACGAAAAGTGAAGATAGGTGCTAGCTATCCTGTGAACGTATACTAACAAAGTTTCAAGAACCAGGAATCTACTAATATACTACAATCACCTTGTTTATCATTTCTGGAGGGAATGCAAAGACAAGATTAGACTACTTACAGTGTGCACAGAGGCACTGAAATAATAGTTCTTCCTGTGTTCCATATACGTGAGGAACATGTGACATTCTGGGAATTACCCTCTGTCATGCACTTCACAGTGGTTTGTGGAGTGTAAAATTAGTTAGTTTAATGTTCCATGGTTTATCTTGCATGATAAGTCATAATGATGTCGAATAAATCATTTTCCATTCCATTGCAAATTAATCTGTGAATCTGGCTAGGTGCTGAACATTAATACGTCTTTTTTTCTTCTTCTTTTTCAATACATGTCATTTTTCTTTCTGGTATTGTAATTATGTACAGTATTGTTCCTTTTGAACTGTAGTGGATTATTTATCACAAATTTCATGAGGGAATAAATATACTGTAAAGCAGTAGTCAGGACGCCCAACTCTTTTTTAAAAGATGTTGTTGTTGTTGGTTGTTTTGGGGGAGGAGTCCAGACAGTGAGGTAATCAGTCTCATTGGATTAGGGAAGGACGGGGAAGGAAGTCGGCCGTGCCCTTTGAAAGGAATCATCCCAGCATTTGTCTGGATCGATTTAGGGAAATCACGGAAAACCTAAATCAGGACGGCCGGACGCAGGATTGAACCGTCGTCCTCCTGAATGCGAGTCCAGTTTAAAAGATGTCTACTAGGTGAAAGGGTGAGCACTACATTATTGTTACAGCATGCTTTTGAGCTATGAAGACTTTGTTTCTTAAAGATGAGTTACCCCAGAACATAATTCCATACGACATTATTGAATGAAAATACGAAAAGTATGTCATCTTACTGATTTATCTGTTCTCCAAACTTGTAATGAGTCTAATGCACATATGGTTGAACTAAGCTGTTTTAGGAGTGCCCAAATGTGATATTTCCAATTTCATTTCTCATCAAAATGGATGTCCAAGCAATTCGAAGCTATCACTCTATCTATTATTTCCTCACTAAGTGTTGTATTTACCATTGGTGTAGTGCCCCCAGATGTACAGAACCGAATACATTGTCCCTTTTTAAAATTGAGGTTGAGACCATTCACAGAAAATCAAAGAATGATACTTTAAAGAACATTGTTTACCATTTCTTCTGCTTCTGTATGTATGCTTGGACTGATTACAATACTAGTGTCATCTGCAAAAAGAACTTATTTTGCCTGTTATATATTAGACAGAAGATTATTTACCTACATGAGCAATAATAGTGGACGCAAGAGTAATCCCTATGGAATCTCAAATGTGATTTCTTCCCAGCCAGAATTACATCTCTGATCTATATTGGATGAATTACTAAGCACAACTTTCTGCATTCTTTTGGTTAAATATTACATTATCAATTGGTTGACTATGCCATCAATTCCATAAAACTTCAATTTATCTAAGAGAATACTGTGTAGGTTGTAGAAAGTACCAACAGGTGTTATTTTATTATTTAATGCTTGTAAATTTTGATGAGTGAACATGTAAATGACATTAACTGTAGAGCAACTCTTCTGAAACCCCAACTGTGATTTTCCAAGGATACCATTGTTGCTAAGGTGAGGTAATATTCTAGAAAACACCACCTTCTCAAAAATTTTGGAAAATGATGTCAGAATTGTAACAGACATCTTGCCTATACCTTTCTTAAGGAGGGGTTTAACAATGGCATATTTCAGTCTCTCTGGAAAAATTCCTTGAGTTAATAATTCTTTACACATTTTGGATAAGACCTGGGTTGTTATGTGGGAACAAATCTTTAGTACTCTATTGGAAACACCATCTAAATCATACGAGCTTTTATTTCCTGGAATGAATAATTTTCTTAGTTTCAGAAGGAGAAGTTGATGATGCAATCATATCACTGAATATTATAAGAGTTACTTTTTCAATATACTACTGTGTTTTTTCGCTTGAACTGCCTGTCCCTATACTTTCTACTGTATTTAAAAAATGATTATTAAATATATTTGCTTCGTGTTACTCCTCATTTATAGCCCTTCAACTCAGTTCAATAGTGATGTTACTTTGTTCTGTGGCTGGTTGTTCTGTCTCTTATTTCACTACAGTCCATATAACCTTAATTCTTTTGTTGGAATTATGTTTTTTCTGGCATTATGTGTGTTTCTTGACTTTTTATTAACCTTTCTTAGTAATTTTGAGTAGTTTTCATAGTTTGCAACTATTGCAGGATTCTTAACTTGTTCTTGCAAACAGATAAAATTCCCTTTTCCTTTCACAAGATACGTTAAGCTCTCTAGTGAGTCATGCTTTTTTATGTGGTTGTTTGGTTCTACTGTCTTCATCCACTTGTGTTGGAAAGTTAAAAGTTAATTACTGAGATCGAATTGTATGATCTAAATAAGGTTTCCAGATAATTTTTGCTATCAGAATCCTTCAGAAAATCTACACTGAAGTCACCACAGATTAGTAAGTGCTTGCTGCTGTCTGACAGATAGCACAGAAAGGAATCCAGATTCCTCATAAACAGTGCAAAATTTTCCAGTGGGGACCTGTATACTGTTACAATAAAAGTATTCATTCACAAGTACACTCTTCTATGTGCTGATCACTACAAAATATACTCACCTCAATGTTTCTGAACTTGTGTTCTGTTTTAAAATATGTAACAACTCCTTCTTTTCTCTATTAGTTTTGCATGTGTAAAGTGATATAATGTAATCTTTTATATGCTGGAAATAAGAAGCTGAATATGAATGAAATAATGCAAGCTGAGGAAGAAATGCACTCTGAAGAAGGAGTGGGTAGCATACAGATAGATGAATCTGACAAGAAATTAGACTAACTGAAGTACAATAAATCAAAAGGGGTTGATGAAATAACTACGGGACTTCTGAATGGAATGGCAGAAGAAATACATTATCAAATGTATAAACAGGAATGTGTTATTTATACACTCAGCCAGTTACATGCATACTTCATAAATGTATTAGAGTTCCCATTAAAAGACAGTTTCTACCAACATATGCACTCAATACTGAACAATGATCTTATATTTGAAAACATCATAACAAAAATTCTGCCTACAGTGATACTTTCAAGAGTGGAGGATAAAGTAGGAGCTATCCATAAAGAAGATCAGATCCATTTCAGAAGAAATAGAGAACAACAGAAGCAGTGCTAGCACTTAGGTATTTCTTAAAAAAGAGAATGAATAAGGATTTGCATATATTGAAAGCTTCTGGCACTGAGGCATGGGAATACCGTTTTCAAGATACTAAGAGAAATTGTATGAAGGAGATATGATTGCAGTGAGATTTTTATATAGCAAGAACAGTATGTCAGAACAAGGAGAGGCACGTGAATGGGTGCTTCTCAATATTATTCAACATTCACATCCAAAAATCACAAGAGGAAATCAGATTGCTACAAAATGTTAAGATTTTAAGATGCCATACCAATATTGATAGAAAATAAGGGACAATCAAACGATAAGCTGCTCAAGAAAGAGTCTACAATGAAAAATAGAACATACAAAATACAAGTTTTATGGGTTAATTGTTGTCTTTCGTAACTGTAATAAAAGGCTTATTAAGACCAGATGCATTTCACTTTATTCTAAAGCTTCTTTAGTGATCAAGGTGTTCTTTTCTTTCCCTCTTCATCTTCTATATGTATGTGTTGAGTTTTTGCACACAGCACATTAACCTCAATTAATATAATCACATTTTTATGTTCTCAACACATAAATGTGAATATATTACATGCAGTGAAAGTGCTGTGTTCAAAACTCTCTTACTATAATGTGAAACATGTCTGGTATTAACGCAAGAATAAAAAAAGAATCTACTGAAGACATTTGTGAAGTGTGTGTTGTTTGATGGGAGCAAAACAAGGACAGCGGAAGCACGGAAGAGGCAAAGGATTGAAGCCAATGAAATGTAGTACATTGTCACATCCAAAATATATACTGGGTGCAGAGACGAAATGGAATAAAACCAGATTTGTAGACAACAATATGGAGGCATGATGAAAATAATACTAGATGGTACAAAGGAAGGAGAGAACAGCAGACAAAGACTTGGGCAGATATTCACTGAGATACTGGAAATGGATAAAAGATGTAACAGTAACTTCAACATGAAGAGAGAGGCTACAGTCGAAGCAATGTAAAGTAGCTTCTGTAAACCAACTGACAAAGAACACTGTGTTGAACAAATTTAATTTTGAATACAGATTACTACTGCATAAAGGTTCTTTGGTTGAATCTTACATGACTTAAAACATTCACCAATATGTGACATGACACATAATAGCTTCCTGGATGAAAACAAAAATTGTGCAAGGAATCACCTAAGACTTCAGTTCTGAGTAATCTATGAAGAAAGCAAACATGCTACCAGTTCCACTGAAGCACTGGAATTTTTATATTCATTAGTTTACAAACAACGTGTCATGTAAAATTTGGAAGTATGAGAACAATACATCTAAAACCTGTGTAATGGAAACAAGAGGCTGAATGCAGCCTGAAGAAAAAGTTACCGACAGTTGACAGTTGCTGTTAATAAGGTTTTTTTCTGTTTTTTCATTCCAATCGTAGCAATAATCCAACCAGAGCACCAAAACTGAAACACTGATGGAAATTAAGTTAAGAAATGAAATTAAAATGCAGCAGAAAGGTTGGCATCAGTGTGATGGAACAAGCCTATATAGAAAAGACAAGAATGAAAAGTAATGCCAAAAATAAATACAAAAGCTTATCACATTGATAAAGTTTGCTTGCTGTGACAACACTGTCTCCAAAAACAAGTAATATCATAAGCAGCATTCACCAATATTTCAGTGTTATTCATATTTATGATGGTGCTACATTTTTCGATAGCATTGTTATTTCTCATTATAGAAACATTAACATATTGTTCTTAAAAATTAAGCCATTTTGATGTTATTCTAAAACAACAATCATATTTTTTGCATGAGTGCAAGAATTAAAATATTGCTAATTTCAACTGATCCTACCAAAGTTAAAATCTGATACTGATCGGTTCAACCGACCTGTAAAGTATATGGGGCTTTAGTGTATATTTTACAGTATGCTTAGGTCATTAATCAACGTATCTGTGACTAACGTCCTTAACCCCATCCAAATGTAAACTGAACTAATACAAATAAAGAAAGAGGATATGCTAAATAAAAAAAATTTCTCACTTCCATACTACTAACAAGAGTATTACTTTTATTCTGGGTGTAACTGAAATGAACAGTTAGCTAATGCCTCATGTCAGAGCATTAATGTAATTCATCAACGATACATCAGTATCTCACTTTCGATAAGAATTTGTTAGTGGGCAATACACACATTTTACACTCTTAGGAAAAAAAATGGCACTAAATTGAAGTCGACTACATACACTCATCTTCCCAAGGAAAAAAGTGAATGGCATATCTCAAAATGAGTTCGCTTTGACTGTTGAAGATATCCAAATAAACGTTAGAACTCACATTTTTATTTGAACAGAATATACTCAAACAGATTAAAATGTGACCAACAGTCCTAGCTCTACAGTTGACATCTCGAAATAGGAATTGACTATTTACAACAATTTTTTTATGTTTTTTTTTATTTTTAGGATCTATTAGGTCATCACACAAATGAATCCTGTAACATATTATTCATAAAAACTTGACTGTTGAAGATATCCGAATAAATGTTAGAACTCACATTTTAATTTGAACAGAATATACTCAAACAGATTAAAATGTGACCAACACTCCTAGCTCTACAGTTGACATCTCGAAATAGGAATTGACTATTTACAACAATTTTTTTTTTAAGATCTATTAGGTCATCACACAAATGAATCCTGTAACATATTATTCATAAAAACTTCGAAGTTTGCCGATGACATTGTAATACTGTGAGAGACAGCAAAGGACTTGGGAGAGCAGTTGAATGGAATGGACAATGTGTTGAAAGTAGGATATATGAAGAACATAAACAGAAGCAAACCAAGGATAATACAATGTAGTCGAATTACATCAGGTGATGCTGATTATTAGATTAGGAAACAATACATTAAAAGTGGTGGGCCTATATGAGTTTTTTCTATTCGGACAGCAAAATAGCTGATGATGTAGAGAATATAAAACAGAGACTGGCAATGGAAAGGAAAGTTTTTCTGAAGAAGAGAAATCTGTTAACATAGAACATAGATCTAAGATTCTGAAGTGTAGCCATGTATCGAAGTGAAACATGAACAAAAATAGTAATGGAGGGAAATTTGTGGGGTTAAAGTTGTAGAGGGAGGCCAATTGATGAATACAATAAGCAGATTCAGAAGGAATGTAGCTTGCAGTCATTATATTGAGGTGAAGAGCCATGCACAGGACAGAGTAGCATGGAGAGGAACAGCAAACCAGTCTTCACACTGAAGATCACCACCACAACCACCACCACCATCACTGCCACAACAATAACAGTTTACAATTAACTAGGCCTTACTAACAGTATGATTATTTAACACAAAGAAGAATGTAGGCACTTACTGTATTACTCACCTTTGTTTGAACTTAGCCCAGCAATAGCTTTGTCACCAACAAGAAGGGATGGTCTTTTCTCAGCTAAACCAGGAACTTCTAGTGCTAGGAATTCTGCACCTGGGCCAGTAATCCTGAAGGTCACATTTTTTAGGTCATACTGCCTCATCTTAATTGTTTCTGAAATTTCTTCCAGGTGCAACAGTGTGTGGAAAAAATCACTGTAATTTATAAAACTGAGAATGTCAGATAAATATGGAACAACACTTGTTAAACTTTCACTTCGTTCAATGCCACTTTTTCTTTGACTTTCAACTGTATAAACAAATTGCCAAAGATATTTTGGCACTACATATTGACCTATTCGAACAGGCACAAAAGGAGGTGCCTTCTTAGGCTTCACACCTGTAATAAGCAATCTGCCACTTACATCATTCTCTCGTTTGATTGCATCTAATGTATCAAATTTCATTTTACCAGACTGTGAATTTCTAAAATTATTACTCTGTGAATCATCTCTCACCCTCACTTCCACTGCAATCTCTATTTTGAAGCCCTTAAAAACAAATCTGAATTTCTCTGTGTGGCAACCTGCATATCTTCCATGGCAAATAAAATAATAGGAAAAACTTTTTCCAGGGTGCAACACTATAAGCTTATCAATACTCGGAGACTTCAAACGAAGCTGTGACCATGACATTTGACTTAAAAATTGACAAAATTTCAGTACCTGTTTTGTTTGTCCAGTGTTCAGCAAAGTAACTGAGATTTCTTTTTCTTCGCCTATCTTCAGTTCGCCAGATTGTAGAACAGCAGGAGTAACAGTGACACCATTTACAGAGATTGATTCCAAAACAGGTTTCTTCTGTTCTGCTTTAGTTTTGTTGTAGTTGTGTTGTCCTGTGTTGCTTGTATGCAATGGGACAACGCTAAGAGCACGCCACAATACCGACTGCTTTGTACTTTCAATCGCCTCAACTATAACTTCGTCACGTAACTCAGGAACGTAACCTGGTTCACAGACTTCCTTGCTGAAATATATCGACTTGTCCACGAGACCATCACCTGTACTTTCGTAATTTGTTATGCGTCCGGTGACAATACGTGATCGCAACGCTCGTACGGAAAATAAATGTAAAATTTCTCCTTCCAAATTTGCTATACTACCATCCAATTCAACAAGAGCATCAATTAGTATCCAGTCTCCTGAAATCAGACACGAAGAAAACGCGTTTAAAAAAATACACAAACTAACATTGGATGTAATGGAATATCCTTTGTAATACACAAACCTTCAACTGGTATGAAGTCACAAGAGACGTCATCCAAGCTAAATTTGAGTTTATCTGATATAATGACATTTCTGCCATCTCTGCTCATTACTTGTCCAACAATACTCCTCGACAGGGTCTCTCGCTTTTCAATTAATGGCTCAGAATTTTCCCAGTTTTCTTCTTGTATGGAGTAAATTTTCTTAACTCTCCATTCGTCCGACGGCCTTAAACGGAAGGCAAGATATTCCAATTTGTTTCCGACCTTTATATTGCGGTATGCAGGATCTTTTAAATCACAATACACCTCATCATCAATCAGGGCATAATCCGAATGTACATGAGTTACTACTCCCACTCTATAACAGCAACAACTGTCTTTGGAAAGGTCTTGTACAACACTACCCTCAATTTCTGAAGGAGCACACGATTCATTAGTGGCTGCATTCTGCTCTAATGAAGACAGAAGATCAACAACACTAAAATCTTTTTCTGAAGTTTCTAATTCCGAATCTGTGGAACCTAGTAAGTACCTAGATAATTTTGCAACAATTGAAATCATGTCTACGTAAAAGCTAGCCTCACATTCCAAAATATAAGAATAACTCTGAATGCCAGATTTTAATGCTACCATCCGTAAATTATATCACTCATAATTTGTTTACACAACATAGTGCCTTCGAATCACTGTACAATACACGCGCGTTTCAGAGATGTTGGCGACAAATGTAAACACAAATATGGAACACTTGTTGCCGAAGCAGTTAACACTATGAGCAGAGATGTAAAACATTTTATTTATTTATTCGTCCGTATGACTCCGTAACAAATTTACGTTACGAATAATTGTAGCGTAAATAGCTATACGTGACCATTATTTCTGGCAAAATGGTGCCTCGTCCATAGTCAAATAATTAAAAAAATAGTAATAACATAGTAGCAGCACAGTCTAATAGTGAGAAACTTTGTTGACATGAATAGTTTGACGTGAAAACCTAGTGGCTTGGCGAAGTGAGTGATCTTTTGTGTTGAAGAGCTTTGGGTCTGTTAAATCATGTTTGTTGTGGTAAATGCTGTTGAAAGGTAGAGGAAAACGTTTGTAGCGCGCATAGGAGTTTGATGGCATATCTGCTACAGAAGTAGTTTCCGTGCCAGTAAATTGAAGAGAACTTTTGATAATACTGTTAGCAGAATGTCAAAGGCACCGTGTGAGGTTTCAAGTAATGTGCCAAGTAACGAGGAAATTATAGCGGAATTAACTAAAGATCTGGAACAGTGCGCAGTTAAAACGAATTCTGTGAACGGTGACACACCATCTACAGTAGAGCATGGTAGTGTTGACTCTATATTGACTACACCAGTAAATTGTGATGGCGCAATTATCAGCAGTGTTTCGGACGAGAAAGCGAAAGAAGGCAAGGTAACAGATGATGCTTATAGGTCGGACGATGATGAATCAATCCTGCACGACGATTATGATACAGTTGATGAAGAGGCTCTTAAAATCGCAGAAGCTACTTATTCGGACGACGAGAAGAAGGTTGTTACATTTTTACAGAATAAAATCTTATTCACATTTTAGATTAAGGTTAGGCCTAAGTTCCTGGAGGTACGTGTTGGTACAGTTATTCATTAGAGGGTGCGTGTTATACAACTTTGTGCCTTTACGAAGCATTTGATATCGTCAGGCAAAACACGCTGTGACGTGTCATGTTCTGCTGTGCTATGTAAGTATCCTCAAAAATGAGAACGGCACCCCATCAGAAGTCACATTTGCATTTATGGTTTACTTAGTATACTTGATGTGAATGTACTATAAAGCAGAAATCTTCCAGTCACCAGTTGCAAATCTGTTAGCATGTCGACATAATTTTTATAATTCTTGATGTTCATAGTTTAATCTCTGTCACAGTTTGTTCTTTACCAGCTCTAATAAATAACAGCTAATAGATTCACTGAAGCCCTCGAAACAGCTTTGATAACTTCGAGCAATATTATCGAATTATTAGCCTATTTGATGTTAATTAATATGGTACTCTTTACATGACAAAAAAATTATTTACATTAACAAAACGATTTACTGCGCCTGTGGTGATGTGCTGTTGTCAGACAGTACTGTTTCTCACCATAGTGTTCTATAAGATTAGATAGCCGGACGCTTACAGGAGAAATTAAGAATGTAATTTCTCTTTTTATTTATATCGAATGCTAGGGTGCTTCCAACGTGTCAGCTGCAGAAGAGGCACTTCTATCATTATACTGAGTATCCCATTGAAAAATTTAATTAAGATGCTAGATGCATATTAAGAACAATTTTGATACCCCTATTAGCAAATGTCTCTAAATTTTATGTAAGCAACATTGCATTAATGATGACTCTCACAAAAATGTTCTTCTGTGTGTAGTACATTTCACAACATATATAGTTTCTGGATCAACTGTTAAAAATTTTGGTAACATAACATTTGACGCTACGTGTATATTAATTTTCAGAAGAGGCATTTGTTGTGTAATTGGTGCTCTAGGTTTGGTTGAAGTGTAAAACAGTTATGGAAAAGAAGTTTAGTTGTTGAGTAGTTCTCATTGTCTAGCTACGCAGAAATTTCAGGAATTTGAGAACGTGTTTCCATTTTCGTCTTCACGTTAGTGCTTCGCTCCAGCTCTGGATTGTCTTAAGAAATTGTTATTGCTGCATCTACCTTTCAGGATGCTTTTGTTGTCTTTGTTGTTTCTTGCAGGTTGAACTCCCTAACTTCAGGTAATTCTTTCTTATTACCTTCCATAATACCTATAATTACAAAAAAGGTTGGAAATTAAGGAGATAGGACCTGGATAAACTGATAGAACCAGATGTTGTTGGAATTTTTAGATGGAGCATTAGGGAATGATAAACAGAACAAATGAAATGAGTACACTATAAGACAAATGGGTAGCTTTGAGAGATGAAATAGTGAAGTCAGTAGAGGATAAAATAGGTAAAAAGACAAGACCTAGTAGAAATCCTTGTGCAATGTAAGATATTTTGAATTTAATTATTGGAAGGATAAAATATAAAAATTCAGTAAGTGAAGCTGGCGATGAGTAATACAAACGTCTAAACAGTGAGATTTACAGGAAATGCAAAATGCTTAAGCAGGAATGGCTAGAGGACAAATGTAAGGATTTGGAAGCATGTATCACTAGGGAAAAGATAGATACAGCCTACAGGAAAATTAAAGAGGTCTTTGGAGAAAAGAGAACAACTTATATGAATATCAAGAGCTGAGATGGAAAATTAGTCCTAAGCAAAGGAGGGAAAGCTGAAAGATGGAAGGAGTATATAGAGTCTTTACAGTGGAGATGTACTGGAGGGCAATGTTATTGAAATGGAAGAGGACGTAGCTGAAGATGAGATGGGAGAGATGATACTGGGAGAGGAATTTGACAGAGCACTGAAAGACCCAAGTTGAAACAAGGCCCTGGGAGTAGATGGCATTCCGTTAGAATTGCTGATAGCTAGCCATGACAAAACTCTTCCATCTGGTGAGAAAGATGTATGAAACAGGCAAAATCCCTCAGACTTAAAAAATAATATAACAATTCCAATTCTAAAGAAAGCAGGTGCTGACAGATGTGAATATTACTGAACTATTAGTTTAGTATAGTTGCAAAAAACTAACATGAATTCTTAACAGAAGAATGGAAAAACTGGTAGAAGCTGACCTCGGGGGAGGTCAGTTTAGGTTAAGGAGAAATGTAGGAACACGTAAGACAGTACTGATGGTATGACTTCTCATAGAAGATAGGTTAAGGGAAGGCAAACCTATGTTTATAGCATTCGTAGACTTCGAGAAAGCTTTTGACAATTTTGAGTGAAATACTCTTTGAAATTCTGAATGTAGCAGGGATAAAATCCAGGGAGCAAAAGGCTATTTACAACTTGTACAGAAACCAGGTAGCAGTAATAAGGGTTGAGGGCATGAAAGGGAAGCAGTGGAGAAGGGAGTGAGACAGGGTTGTAGCCTATACCTGATGTTATTCAATCTGTGCATTGAGCAAGCTGTAAAAGAAACAACAGAAAATTTTGTAGTAGGAATTGAAGTCCAGGGAGAAGATATAAAAAGTTTGAGGTTTGATGATGACATTGTAATTCTCTGTAAGACAGCAAAGGAGTTGGAAGAACAGTTGAAGAGAATGGTCGGGTCTTGAAATGAGGATATAAAATGAACATCAACAAAAGCAAAACAAGGATAGTGGAATTAAATCAGCTAATGATGATGGAATTGGATCAGGAAATGAGGCACTGTAGTAGATGAGTTTTACTATCTGGACAGCAAAATAGATAGGATATAAAATCTACAATGGCAGTGGCAAGGAAAGCATTTCTGAAGAAGAGAAATTTGTTAACATCGAATATAGATTTAAGTGTCAGGAAGTTGTTTCTGAAGGTGTTTGTATGGACTGTAGCCGTGCATGGACGTAAAACATTTGACGATAAACAGTTCAGACAAGAAGAGAGTATAAGCTTTTGAAATGTGGTGCTACAGATGAATACTGAACGTTAGGTGGATAGATCACATAACTAATGAAGAAATTTGTGGCACAACATGACTAGAAGAAGTGATTGGTTGGTAGGACATAATCTAAGGCATCAAGGGATCACCAGTTTAGTACTGGAGGGAAGTGTGGGGGTAAGAGTTGTAGAGGGAGATGTAGAGATGAATACAGTAAGCAGATTCAGAAGGATGTAGGCTGCAGTAGTTACTTAGAGATGGAGAGATTTACATGGGATAGAGTAGCATGGAGAGCTGCATCAAATCAGTCTTTAGACTGAAGATCACAACAACAGTACCCACTATATCCTTATTGCCCAGTTATTGAGATAAGAGCTTAGAACTTCATATGTTCTCTTTGACAACATCCGTGAAACTAGTTTGTTTTTCAATGCTCAATCTGCTTTTCAGGGAAATACGGAAGCGTCCGATCCCACCCGTCTGCTTTGACCCATGACGTCACAAATATGGCGGAATCAAAAACAAACACACACACATTCCACAAGAAGCCTAATGACACTAACGGGACAAGCGCGGGAAATGGGGTGTTTTGGGTGGGGGGCAAACTAAATATAAACAAATTTAGACGCCTTGCGTAGCTACAACGTGTAAGTGAAGACAGCCATGCATGAATACCCACCCACCTCCCCAGGGGTCGTAACCCCTGCAACCCATAGAAGATAAAGATGCTTCAGTAGCTGATTAGTGTTTTTTGTCTTTTAAAAAAAAATCTCATGGGATAGAACAAACAGATCAGAAAGATAAATATAATAAACTAAAACAGAAATTCGAGGAAACAGATAATTAAAATAAGTAATAAGTGTTTTTAAATTTTAAAAAAATCTCACGAGATAGAACGAACAGATCAGAAAAGTAAATAAAATAAGATAAAATAGAACTGGAGACAGCCACACTCAAACCAAACTCCGCGCCGTCATGACGTCACACACGACAACACCCTTACGTCACGGGTCAAAGCCGACGCGTGGGATCGGACGCTTCTGTCGACCCCTTTTCAGTTGTACTGGACATCTCACTGACTATTCATAGAGAATGAGGCATCGGTTTTTACTGTTTATACATTCAGGAGTGATTCCATATTGGGTATGTCATCCAGTATCTATTATTTGATCTTCAGAGAATGGGTAACTTATTCTTGTCAAATGCCTTTAGTATCCTCACCTCTTCTAATTGGTAGAGTGTAGTAGGCTTTAATTAATAATATCCTGAATGGTTTTCTCGAAAAGTTAATTGAACTTAGCGCCTTTAAATCTGGGAACTGTTTTCTCATCAACAACAATGCACATATGGTTAGATATTAGTTTCAAAATGAACCTGCTTCAATGTGTAAAGGTTTTCTGTCACTATTTGCTTCAGTTTTAATAGTTCATTTGATCAGAGTTTACGTGTACAACTGCCTCCATTAATAGTTTAATAGTAGGGAAGCCAAATTAATGCTTGTAATGATTTACACAACCTGATTGCCATGTAAAAGTGATGGATCCCCTGTTCTTTAGTGAGATCTGCAAACTAACTGTTAACTTTCATTTCAATTGCAGCTGCAGAAAGAGGAATGTGCTAGTCAGTGGCTGAAGTTTTTCTTCCATTCTTTTGAGAAGCCCCTGTGTCTGATCTATTCACGTTCATTGCCCTGTGGTTGTTGGAACATTAAACTGATTTTACGATTGATTCTGAACAATCACCAATAGTCATATTGCTGAGTCCTGTTGCATGCTGAATGTGAACAATAAATTCATTTTTCTTGCAGCAGTCCAAAACTTCTTTTCTAATGAACACTGACCCCTCCCCCCCTCTTCCCCTCTCCCACCCCCCAACACACATAGTTTCCCTTTAATGGCAAGTATTGGCACAACTACTGCACTCGGCACACCAACTTCCTTGGCAAAGTGGAAGTGGTAACACCAGTTCCCGCCAGATTGCCGAAGTCAAGCACTATTGGGCTTGGCTAGTGGTTGGATGGGTGACCATCTGGGTGTGCCAAGTGCTGTTGGCAAGCATGGCGCACTGATCCCTTGTGAGGGCATTTGAGGAGCTACGCAACTGAGAAGTAGTGGCTCCAGTCATTAAAATTAACAACAGCTGGGAGAGCTGTGTGTTGACCACATGCCTGTCTGAATCTGCATCTAGTGATGCCTATTGATGATTTGTCTCTACCATTGGGCCTTCCAAGGCCTGTTTGGACGGAGTTGTTTTTAGTTTTACTGTACTTGGCACACATTTTAAACATGTAATTTTTTACATTCTCTGCTTCGTTAAGCATAATCTCACTTGGGATCTGCGGAAAGAATGTTAGCGTGTGAATTCTTTTGAAAAAATGTATTTTTATTATTTTTGTTTTTCAGAGATGTTCTATAGCACCGTTCATCACCATCATATTTCATCAGTTCACATCATCCTTGAATTTTTTCAGATTAGTTTCGTGTGGTTGATCATTAGCCTATACCTCTTCATTTGTTTAAATGCACTTCTGCACAAACTGGTTCTGACAGTGTTCTGTATCACAAGTATATTCATTGTTAAAGATTTTTAAGCCAACAGACCACTGTTGTCTTGTCTGGAATGTGCTGCTCTTCATAATGAAATGTAATGTGAGAAGTCTCAAACATGTTGCAGTACTGTCTTTTTGTGCACTGATAGTGTTATTTAAAGTTTTTAGTCTATCCTTTATCTTGCTCCATCTTGTACTATATCAGCTGAGTGGCATTGTTGTCTTGTAACAAAGTTTCAGTGAATTTCCTGCTTGGCACTTTGAAGTGAAGTGTCAGGTTCCTATGATGTGCGATATTTATTAACTGCTGTAACACTGATTCCTCTGCTCAGGGTATAACTGGTGTGGTCAGACGTAAGATTCCAGAAAAGTATGTCACAGCTGGTGGTGGGAGTTCATGACCAGGGTAGCAGAGATGTCTTGACGTCAAGTCTTCGTGTAGCCTGTCCATTCTGTCTGCTGTTTCTTCTGCTTTGAATAAAGTTGTCTTGATGGATTTGTGCTGTTGCCAGATACCATGTACATATTAGTTGAAAACAATTGTCCCAGTTGACAAGATTGTCATATATTTATATCTCCATTGTGTCTTTGAAGACAGTTCCAGAGCCTAATGGTGTGGCGCAGCCCCTTCATCTGTTCAAAACCAAATATATGTCCTCTGTTGATGCTGTGCTCTGCTACCATGAAGTTGTTTGTTTGGCTGAGGCAGACTCCCCTGACATGCTATATGCAGCACTATGAGTTGCAGTGCTACTTATCAAACTCGCACCTGATACTATAAGTGTCAGGTGTTCATAGTCCTAGTTGATCTTTTACTGAGGCAAGTATGTGGTCTTTCTCCATGATCCTGTTAATCTTTGGTGTGGGTGGCTCTGCACACAGAACGAGCATCAGGTGTGTGGTTTCTTCTTCCGGTCTTTTCTTTTTTCCTCTTGTTATGCCAGAATGCACACCTTATTTAGGTCATCATTTACCCATTCTTATATAAAGGTTCCTGCAGATACTGTAACTTGACAGGCAGACTCTTCTTGTTGAAAATGTTCTTTTGATCCTTTGATCCTTATACTGAGGTGTGAGCTCAGAATTTTCTTGCGCTGTTTGGTGCCAACTATTAGCACTATGGTGCTAGTCCATGTGTGTCTTCTTCCTGTAGAAAGATTGCCCCAACATGCCGTCGTGGTTTTTCTTCATCATAATGACCAGTAAGAGTAGGCATACATTTTCTTCTGCCTCCATGGTGAACCTGTGATGTTCTCTTTCTTCACAGGATTTCACACCACATTGAAAGTAAAAGGTTGTTAGTGCATGTCGGACCAGTTTAACTGTTCCCTTATCAAAGTGACCCTTGAACAGTACCATGGAGTGTCTCATTGGCACCTGTCTGAAGACGGACGTGATGTTGAAGCTGACTAGGTGGTTCAGGTGCAGTTGCAGGTGCAGGTGAATCTTCAGGAGCAGCTTTACAATTTCTGTCGAATTCTTGACTTGTTGTGGGTAATGATCTGTGAGACGTATCACCAGCTGCACCACATGTTGGTGAATTTATTGCATTCACTATAGGACGTAGTGGGACTCTCTCACTGCGTATTTTCAGGAGATCGTGAAGCCATGGTGGTGCCTGTGTTCTGGAGTAAAGCAGTGTGACACTATCCTTCTCTTAAGCTGAGCTGTTTAGGTGTGGTGTGGTCTTCTGCATCATAGGTGGTGTAGAATCCTTATCCACTTCTTTGTTTTCCAGATGCTGTAGTAATTGTCTGTATTCATCCAGTAATCATCTGACCTTAATAACACCGTCATGACTCTTTTGTCTGCTGTGGGTCAAGGGGAATATTCAGTTTTAGTTGTCAGCTTTGGCCAGTGATGTAATCTTAATGGCTGCTGCCACATCACTTTTGGTTTGTATATTCACAGTTTTATTAGTTGGTGAAGCCAATGAATATGAAAGCAATAAATAAATAAAATGGTTGTGGTGACTGACTGGTGTGTAGCTTAACACAACATATAGATTAGTTTGGGAAATGACAGTTTGGTTGTGAGTAGGTGAAGCCAACGAATGTGATACTAAAAAACCCTGGTTATGCTGATGGACTGATCTGTGCTGATGCCGTTTAGAAAAATTGCCAAAAACATAAAAGTTATAGTTAGCATATTGTTTATGGCATTTGTCACATGTTTCCCATGACACTGGTCAAAAGCTTGTGAATCGTATCAAATGTGGCACTATATCTCTCTGTTGCTGGTACCACTACATTATCACCCTCACCGAGATGTTGGTGTTGGCATCTTGGCTCTTTCAATGGTCCTGCAGGTCTTCCTTCTCACTTTTTCCGTGACATCACTAATGGTTTGCTCGATGCTGCTAATGATCTCATGTTTATGTAATGCTCTTGGTACTGGTGCAAAATTCAAAGCTTTCAGCAGTATGGTTGTTTTCGTCCAGTAGAACTGTTGATGATCCCTTAATTGGTAGTGGAAATCAATTAAACTTGTTGCACTGTGTTGCGGTAGATCTCTGTGTAGAAGCCACTGGTTGCAAAGATGTTTCCATTGTCTCGCTTCTAAATGCAGGCGAAGATACTGGATGCAATAAGCAGGTGGCAGCTTGATGCATCATTTATAACTTTTAAATTATTTGAATAATTTTTATTTTGGTATCATAATTGTCCCTCTCCTCTTTGGGTTCTAAAATTTAGTTATTTCCAACCATGTGATGACTGTCATTATGCCATGCATGTTAGACTGCTTAATGGCTGCCAGGACCAACTATGGATATTAGTTATTTCCAAGCTATGGTAGTGAGAATTGGGTACAGTGCCACCTTGGTTGAATTAGAGTACAGCAGAATTTTCCATTGCGAGTTTGCATATGACAATGTTATGTTGAATTCATGCTGCAGTGGAAGACAGAGCAAAATAAGATGTTGGCACACATTATTCTAATCTCAATTAGCTCAAAGAAGCCAACAAAGTTTAGTGTCGCCATTGAAGGGATTATATGCTTCGACTCACTAAGTTGCTGTTGAGAGGTTTGTGGTTTAATCCAAGGCATTTGGATATAACCTGTAATGATATGCTGCAATGTTTAAGAGACTCAACCTGCTTAGCTCCAATTGATGAACCATCAGAGTACAGTCTTTTTCAACATTGAGGTGCTATAGAGAAACATTCAGGCGTATTATCTGCAATTGTAATAATCCATCCTGACGTCATATGTCATGGATGAACAATGCTCACATGTTGAAAAAGCATGTGGGAATTCCTTAGCCATGTTGAGTAACTCAGAAGATAGTGATTGGATTTGCAGGGAGCTATGTGTTGTGATATTGCTATGCAGTCACTGAATGTGATTATGATGTGCGGGCTTTATATTCCTGTCCAAGTATATTGATAATCTTTTCTGTGGTTTTCCCTAATTTCCTTTGAAGATGCCAGAGCAGAGTTTTACTTTCACATCCTTGTAGTGTGTGTTTTCCCCTCATATTTTCATATAACTGTGCAACTTTACTTTTACATGCAATTATATTGTTTGTAGTGTATTTTTGATTTGAAATGGTCCAAGGAAAATAAATAAATAAATAAATGTGCCCTTAGAACCAAAGATAAGTGTGGTATTTTTTTTCCAGGAAAAGAAAGATGAAGCAGAGAAAATAAAATTATCTGCAAATGATTTGTTTAAAGAAGGCAAACACAAGGAAGCTGCTTTAAAATACACTCTTGCCTTACGGACTTGTCCACTAAAGTATGAGCACGACAGAGCCATCTTATACTCCAATCGAGCAGCAGCAAAAATTAAAATGGTTTGTTGAAAATAAGATTTGTTTTGCTTGTGATTTATGTGTTTTACCATCTGCAAAATGTGAATTTAAGCATTTAGGCATAGCCTCTGTTGCATGAGACTTATTACCTACAAGTTACTATATCCTTGTAATTCACCATATACCGTAGCAGTAAAGAAGACCACTCACCATGAAGCAGAAGTGTTGAGTTGCTGATAAGTGAACACACACACACACACACACACACACACACACACACACACACACCTGCCCTTACATGGTGCCATGAGTTGCTGATAGGTGAACACACACACACACACACACACACACACACACACACACACACACACACACACACACACCTGCTCTTACATGGTGCCAGCTGGACTAACAGTGCCAATGCTTTGGTTCTCAGTAGGTGGATTGGTATGGTGAGGGTAGTGTCGTGTGGGATGGGTAGAGAGAGAGAGAGAGAGAGAGAGAGAGAGAGAGAGAGAGAGAGAGAGAGGGGGGGGGGGGGAATGGATGTGGGTGGCTAGCAGCTCGGAGGTAGGCAGTCGGTTTGCTGGCTAGGAATGTGAAGAGGAGAAGTGGCAGGTATATGAACTAGCCATGTAATGCACAATTGTAGGGGCCGGCGGGGAACAACACACGCTGAAGGCAGTGTGGAGACATGGATTGGCAAGGGGTGACAGTACGGAGTAATGGGAGATTGTTGGATGGAGGGTGCAAGGATAGTGTGTTACCTTAGATTGAGGTCAGGATGATTACAGGAGTGGAGGATGTGTTGTAAGAAAACATCCTATCTGCATAGTTCAGAGACCAGATGATGCAGGGAAGGATCCAGATGGCCTGGGTTGTGAAGCAGCCATTGAAATTCAGCATGTTGGCTCGACTGCGTGTTGTGCCACCAGGCGGTAACTTTGTTGTTGGCAACAGTTTGACAGCTGCCCTTCATTCTGGTGGACAGCTGGTTAATTGTCATACTGACATAAAAGGCTGTGCAGTGTTTGTAGCAGAGTTGGTATATGACTAGGCTGCTCTCATGGGTGGCCTGGCTACTTATGACTAGAATAAGCTTATGACAGGACTGGATGGATGGTTTTCCACAGGGATTTTATCCTTGTGGCAAAGAACTGGGAGTGCAAATGCCTTAGGGATGGACTGGGATGTTGTTTAGGTTGAGTGGGTGTCAGAACACCACCTTAAGGAAGGGTGGGAATGATCTTCCGTGGGATGTTCCTCATTTCAGAGCAGGGTGAGTGATAATCTGACGAAGAATATGGTTCAGTTGTTCCAGTACATGTTGATACTGGTTGATGAGAGAGGCCTCCTTTGTAGATGTTCTTTTTTCTCATTTTTTGGGTGGGGGTAGGGTTATGTGAGTATACAGCCTGGGAAAATAATTTGTAAACTAGGTGTAGAGGCTATTGTCTGCCTGGGAAGACCTTCATGAGGCCTTCAGCATATTGGCCAAGGGAGTTCTTGTCACTGCAGATATGTTGTCCGTGAGTGGTAAGGTGGAAGGGATCTTTTTCATTTGGGGAGGATGGTATCTGTTACAATGCAGGTGCTGTTGCTGTTTAGTAGGTTTAATATGGGTGGAGATATCAGAGACATGGGGGTCACTGTCCAGGAAGGTGGTATGTTGCTTAGAGGAGGACCAGGTGAAGTGAATGGGAGAGAGGAGGTTGAATTTGCGAAGGAATGTGCATGGTTATCTTGGCCCTATGAAGGTAACAATGAACTTGAACCAGACTAGGGGTTGGGAGGTTTCCTTCAGATGGCCCATATGAGGATGTCATGGAGATGCCCATGGCTGTGGTGTGGATTTGTTTGTATACCTTTCCTTCAAAGGAAAAGTAGTTGTGGGTCAGGATGTGTTTGGTAAAGTGTACATGGAATGAAGTGGTGGGATTGATGTCTGAAGGACAGTGGGAGAAGTACTGTCCAGTAGCGGCAAGGCCATGGGCATGAGGGGTGTTGTATAGGGAGGTGGCATCAGCAGTGATGAGTAGGGATCCAGGAGGTAAAGGTTGGGGGGTGGTTGAAATTCAGTGAAGGAAGTGGTTAGTATATTTGCTGTGGGAGGCCAGGGTTTTTTGCAGTTGGTTGGAGGTGTTTGTCAACAAGAGTAGAAATTGCAAATAGTCTTCAAGGGTTTGCCACGGGATGACATTGTGCAAATTTCACAATATTTCCTTGGAGCAATTGTCCAACATCTTCAAGTGGTTGAACCTTGCTGCTTTGTTGGTGGCTAGGTGTGACTGGCAGTATCCGCAAGTCGAAACCCCTGTATATAGAACATGCGTACGAAGAATGTCCAAGTGCGGAAATCACGCATGCACAATGATTTGCAGATAGATGGGGCCATACTCAAATGCCCTTTGCTGAAAATTCTGGAGCAGCCCTCCTGTGCATGCGCTATGTTCACTGACAGTGCGGACAGACGTTACTCACTAAAAAACCGTACTAGACCGTTGTTATGACAGGTCTGTTATTGAAAAATCTTGTGATTTTCTTATCATCATTTAATAGCACCCAATGCAGGGTTCCAGGTGTTCTCAGTGGAGATCCTATATCCCTCTTGATTAGATTATCAGCTGTACAGATAAATATTGCCTCCTTAATGACGCAATCCTTGAAAGATGATGCTGGGGGTGAAACCTCCGTCTTTTCATAAATAATGCGATCTCCTATATTCAGACAGTATTCTGTGATTGCCGACTTCTCCAATTGGTGTAGGTATGTATGAAGTTGATGTTTATCACAGCGGGTCTTGTACTATGTGACATGTCTGGCCTATATATGCCACTCAACATTGACATGTTTGAGTACGGCGCCATCTATCTGCCAGTCACTGTGCATATGCGTTTTTCGCGCATGTGTTCTATATATAGGCACGTTGACATGTGGATACTGTCAGTCGTACCTAGCCACGAGCAAGGTTCAACCACCTGAAGGTGTCGGACAGTTGCTCTGAGAAAATATTGTGAAATTTGCACATCATCATCTGGCAGTAAACCCATGTAGACTGTTTACAACATATCCTCTGGGAAAGCTTGAAGAGTCACATCTGGTACTCTTATGGAGAGGAGATGCCAAAGAACATATGTGAGTTCAAGTTACACCTCAAGAGAGGTAGATTGTTAAGCACCCTTGCATTTTATCTGAGATGCTGCGACAAGCGAATCATTCCCGTGTTTGTTGAATTTAAACTTTGTTGAAAATCACTAATATTCTCATTCCACAGGTCTCAGCCAGTTGACAGAAAGTTTAAGCACAATGTTTGAGGAAGATTAAATTGTGGGAGGGACTGACGGCAGTTTAGGATGGTATTAGCCGTATGATATTGCTTGTAACTTGGGCAAAATTGCTCCTGAGATTGTCACTGCTGATGTTTGCTTTGTGCAGCACTCCAATCCTGGTCTCAGACACACATTTAATCTGCCATAAAGTTTCAAATCAGGGCACACTGAAGACTGAAAATTCATTCTGGAGATATGTGGTTGAATTGTTGGCCAGTACGTACCTACAGGAGATGAAATGTCAGTGCTGCTGATAGACACAGAGAAAAGTACACACACTATTCCAACTTTCAGAACTCCTGGAGGAGCGGAGAGCTGTAGAGTGGGGAAAGATTGAAAAGGAAAAGCAAGTTACTCCAATACCAGGATAAGAGAGACCTACCTATTGTCAGGTCAAGGGGACATGTTTTGAATATTTTTTCAGGTGTTGAATATTCATCCAGAAAACATAAATGCATTTTCACAGTAATGATATTTATGGAACCAGAGAGAAACTTCTTTTTCTCTGCTTCTACTTGATCAATGCTTAAAACGATCTAGTCACGCAACAATGCTTTCTTTACATTTTTTACGTCAGCATTTTGCTCTAAGTGTTTCAGGAACCCATTATACTTTATGTGGAAGGCATTGTAAACCCAGTCAAAAGTAAATTCTATTCCATACCACACACAGATCTCAATCTTACACGAACATATCACAAAATTGTGTTTGTAAGTCTGATTCTCACTTGGAAAGTCCTAGGCTCTCAACACACAGGATGAAGTGGAAAATTTTTCAGTTATTCTGTAGCAAATGCTCATGCCCCAGCTGCGCAAGAAGAAAGCGATCTGTTCTATGAACTGGAAAGAACATATGATGACTGCCCTGTGTACAACCTTACTCGAATCTAAGCCGCACTTTTTTACCGGTTTTTGTAATCCAAAAAACTGCCTGCGGCTTAGAATCGAGTGCAAAGCAAGCGGAAGTTCTGAAAAACTAACTTCTGCCATCGAATATATGTAGCGCTACACAGGCATGCTTTGTAGGCACAAAGATAAAACTGGCACCAAAACCTCTGCGTCAGTAAATAAATTAAAAAAGAAAAAAGGTGGAAGACGAGCTTTTTTTCTCCGCCCCTAGTTTCGACAACAGCATTTTCATAGATTATCCAACGAAGTAAATACAAATTCCGTATTGTTCATCTTAGAATGTAGCAGCATTTCAATATACTACGAAGATCCGACTGGCAAGACTGGGATGTTTGTCAATATGGCCAAAACTGCGTTCTGAGTTTTTTCCTACCTGTGAGAAGAGATGGTTGCTAATAGGAACTTGTATGAATTGTGAATCACATGCAGTATTCTCTTCACCATAAGAATAATACGAAAATAAACATTTTGCCATGTATTGTTTCGTGTTTGCTGCTATCTCATTTAAATCCTGTCTGCCTAATAAACTACAAAACTAGAGTGAGACAACAGCAAACGTGGAAGAATATACATATCATGTCATGTTTATATTCGTACTATTCTTATGCCTAATAGTGATACAGTCAGAAATGAAGCACGGCAATTGACTAGATTTTTAAATCTAAGATAAATCTAATTCCTGTGCAGAATGTAATGCACTAAAGAGGCGCCTGCGAAGATTTTCAAATGGAGAAAAATTTTCGCTAAACTTTAATTCAGAACATCTTCTATCATACGCAGTCTAGTATTTGGTTCTTGTTGACCGTTATCAAAGAAAGCAGCAGTGTAAGTAACAACAAATAGCAGTCTCTTGCCATTGTTTCGCTAATGAGACGATTCCTCTCTCTCTCTCTCTCTCTCTCTCTCTCTCTCTCTCTCTCTCTCTCTCTCTTCATTTTTTTTTTTAAATCGTAAGCGGCGGTAGCGAGCACAAAAGCAAGCTATGCCGCGAGCGGCGACAGGCCGTAAACACGCACTATCAGAATGCGACAAACAATGCATGACACAGTACAGTAATGCATTTTCAGCTTAGAGTGACGTAAACACCTATAACAAAGAAAACGGCGCTTATCAGATCAAAGAAAAATAAGCAATCAATTCAAACCAGACGAAGCACATGAAAAAGGAAGCGTACCCATATAAATACGGACGGAGCACCTGACGCATAGCAATGGCTACCTGGTAAAGCTTAACTGCTAAGCTTACGACTCTAACCGAACTACTGTAGCTGTATCGTTATTCATTGGACCTAAATTGTGTCTCATATTACAATGGGCCAAATTTGTTTCGATTTGGAGATGCGACCTAAAACTTTTCTCCCCCCTTGAATTTAGAGTCTCAAATTTCAGGTGCGGCTTGGATTCGGGAATTTTTTTTCCCCTTGATTTCGAGTCTCATTTTTCAGGTGCGGCTTAGATTCGAGTGCGGCTTCGATTCGAGTAAATACGATAGTTGTTGGTGATCTAAATACTCAAATGGGAAGGGAAGATTTTTAAACCAGTGATTGGAACCCACAGTAAACAAATCACAAGTAGTGGTAATGGAACAGTGCTCATATTATTGTTGGTTCTTCACTGTTCCCATACAAAGATATACACAAAGTAACATGAAAGTCATGAAATGGGAACATTGTTAAGCAGACTGATCATGTGTTGACTGATGCAAGGTGCAAGTAGGACCTTTTGGACTTGGGGAGCCGCAGAGGCCCACATGTAGATTCAGACCACTTTTTACTATGGGCCTGAGTGAGGGCTGGAATTTTCAATACGAGTAAAGGAAACAAAACCAACAAACAGGAACACAATGTAATAGCTCTAGAATCATCTACAATTAGAAAGTAGCACCAGGAATAAAATCACAGATCCCTGGGTTGGTACCCACACCTGCTGATAATGCTATGATAATGTAGGACACGGAACCAACAATTTTGGCAGCCAGCAAACTGGGTATGATGGCTGTTGACAGGGGGTGCCCACACTATATGTATGAGGGTTGCCCAAAAAGTAATGCACCAGAATTTTTTTCTCAGTCAAAAACAATGCTAAAAATGCGAAACGTTACATATTTAAGTCTCCTGATTGAGCGTGCCAAGTTTCCGTCACTTCTGACAGATAGGGTAGCTGCAGGACAGTTTCAAAAAGGTGTCTGTAGGTGATGTATGTTACAAGCAACATACCATTATTGAATTTTTCACTGCAGAGAAAGAATTGTGAGGAATATTCACAAATCCTTGTGTAAATTCTGTGAAGCATCTGCTGTGGATAGAAGTACAGTTAGTCGCTGGGCATGGAGGGTGAGGTCATCAGAAGGTGGTTTGGCGGAGCTCCAATATTTGTGGTTTGACGGAGCTCCAAGATTTGCAGCAGTCGGGGAGATCATCCTCAGTTGTCACACTTGACTTGTTGCAGTCAGCTGATGTCATTCTCAAGGACAGATTAAAGGATGCTGTTCGTTAAAGACATTTTGAGAACGATGAGGAGGTGATTCACGCAGTGAAGGACTGTCTTTGCCACCAGGATAAGAATTGGTACTGACAGGGCACACACACACTTGTTTCGCGCTGGAGGAATGGGATGTAGATTACGTGGAAAAATGGGGTGTGTAGATAAAACACCATTCTTTCATGTGTGTAATTCTCATTATGTTCAATAAAGAATTGTTGAAGGAAAAAATGCGGTGCATTACTTTCTGGACAAGCATCAACAAGAAAGAGCCTCTAGTTTCCAAGATACTAAGTTAAGGTGTATGCTGACTCGAGTCAGCTGTATGTTTAGTAGCTCAGCAGCATTTATGTTTGCATGTTTAGGGGATCTCTTTTTCTTTGATCTCTTGATTACATTTGTGGTTGACGTTCTGGCTTGTGTTCTGACCTGTTCTTTGTGGTTGTTATAATTCCCGCAGTTGATGAATTGGCGCAGCTAGGATAGAAAACTTGGAAGGACTGAAGAGTGTGACAACTCTGAGGATAAATGGAAAATAATAAAGACTGTAACAGTGGTGTCAGGAAATGAAACACTGGGAACTGAAGCAAGGTGCATAAGACGTCCATGGCTTGATACTGGGTGTGAGATAGCAACAGGGGCAAAGAATGTAGCATATAGAACAACACTACAGTCAAATTGTATAAGAGCATAAATGGAAGTTGAGGTGGGGTTGGAGGGGGTGGGGGGTGGGGGGAACTATGAAAGCAGACATTAAAGAACTAGTGTGAAATGTATTTGCATTTGCAAATATGGACAACCATCAACTGTATAATGGGGTAACAACAATGCAAATTTGTTGCGAGCCGATTTCCCACTTATCGCAAGTGGTCACCTTTAACCGTTTGGCTATTCGAGCATGCTCCACGGCCAGATCCAAAATTCCATATATCATCAACCATGTGGCTACAACCTGCACTCTTGCATCCATTATGGATATTCCTGTACAGAGAATTTTAATTGAAAGCCACTTGCCCAATGTTGGGAGATAAATATGGTATTGCAGTGCTTGTGTTGTTCAGAAATACAATGCTCTCCCCTGTACAGGAATGTACGAGTGCAGGTTGTAGACACATGGCTGATGACATGTAGAGGTTTGAATCTGGCTGTGGAGCATGCTTGAATAGCCTAATGCTAAAGGGACCACTTGCAATAAGTGGGAAATCTGGGTTTGAATAGTGGTTCCAATACAAATTTCCATTGTCATTATTCCATTATACACCTGATGGTTGTCAGTATTAACAATTGTGAATAGATTTCACGAATTTCATAGTGCTGCTATTGTGTATGTTTCTTCGGATGCATCATACTTCTGAACAGCACAGCTACAGCAATATTGTATCAAAGAACTGGAGTTTCAGAATAACGAGAATGATGTGAAAAAATTTTATAGGAAGGTAAATGCTGCCTGCAAATCCTTTAATGGAAAAACTAGCTTGGTAAAGGATGAAACAGGTAAAATCATAAGTGAAGGGAGAGAGACGGGTGAGAGATGGTGCTGACATTTTGATAAACCATGGAATGATTCCAAGAGATCTCGTGAAGTACAAGGATTAAATGAAATTTAATTGGATGGATAAAAATCTACTCAACACGCAGCAGGAGAAAACATACATAATGCTATTGAAATGTGCAAGCTTTCGGAGTAAGTGTGTCGTTTCACAGGGTTAGCTACCTGTGAAATGACACGTTGTGTACCACCTGTTGTGTAAACATTGTTTGGTCTTTTACATTGGCATGACCACCACCAATTTATCAGTATAAATAGGCATAGGTAGAGGATGTATACTAGAAACACACAATATCCTGTTGCTGAACATGCTCAACAACATGACAGTCATGACCCTCGTGCCTGTTTCACTATATGTGCCATCTGGATTTTTCCATCAGACACCAGTTTCTCAGAACTCCACGAGTGGGAACTGGCCTTACACCATGTCCCACCTAGCCTTAATTTCCATTCATTTCTACACTTTCAGCTTTTTTTTCTCAGTAACTATTCCTTTCTTCACTCCCTTTTCATTTTCTATATATTTTTTTTCTGACCTGGCTATTTTTCCCTGCCCTCCACCTCTACCACATACTTAGCTTGCACGGTGTTTTGTCACTAATCTCTCTCTTGCATGTTACCCTATCTTCCACCTTTAAGCTCACAGGTTTTCAAAGCTTGTCCCGTGCAGTCCCCAACAATCAGTCTTCCCTTCTCATCATGTCCGGTGAGTCTCTCCTGACCCAGGCTTCCAGGTGACTTTTACAGTGCTCTCCATTTTCTAAACCTCACCAGCATTTTCCTTCACCGCTATTCCTTCCCCCTCAACCCTTCTGCCAGGAGGAGGAGCCACTGGCTCCAAAAGCTTGGAAATTTCAATATTTTTATTTGTGTTTTCTTGTGCTGCCTCTTGCTGAGTAGATTTTTTAACCGTCCAGTTACATTATATTTTCAAAAATTGATTGTTTTCATTTTGAATGAGTTGGACAAAATTACTTGCCCACCAGATCTAGAAGAGATGAGAATTGCTTTGAAGAAATTGATGAACAATAGGTTACCAGGAACACACAATATTCTGGCAGAATTTTTCAGGCAAGGCGCCCTTAGATTAGAACAAGTTCTCCTAAAACTGGCCATTTCAGTATGGAATGAGGAGAAAATCCCCCAGTAGTGGAGAGAAGGAAATATGTGCTCTGCATACTAGAAAGAAGATAGTTTGGAATGTGACAACTATCAAGGAAGTATGCTGCTAAACTTGGGATATAAAGTATTCTCCAACATACTGTTCGACAACTTCCTCCCAATTGATCAGAGAGACTGCCTCATATCAATGTGAATTTAACCAGCGCAATCAATACTAGATCAGGTAGACATCCTAAGACAAATTTTAGAAAAGAGAATTGAATTCTGGATTGGCATGCATCACCTTTGCATCAGCTACAAGTCAGCATATGGTAGCCTAAACAGATAGCAACTGCACTATGCTTTGGCCAAACTTGTAACTACTGGAAAATCATTAAGGATTGTGAGAATGACAATGTATGTGGTACGTAAGAAAATCTACTGTTCAGGGAAATGATATTTTGTAAATCAGTACAGCTACTTAGTTTATGCCGACAACGTAGATATAGTCACAAGAACTATAAAGGCAATGAAGAAGACATTCAGCATTTGGGAAGGCCGGTGAGAATATAGGACTGAATATCAACAAAAAGAAAGTGCCACCCCCAGTAACATTGGGCGATTATACTTTTGAGAGAATTGAGCAGTTTCAGTATCTGGGAAAACAGTCAGGCACTTCAGCGACACCTCTTATGAAATTAAACAGAGATTAATACCAGCCAACAAAGCCTATTTTACATTAAAAAACTATTTTTCTCAAGACTCTTAACTCATAGTATCAAGTTAACAATTAATGAAACTCTTATGAGAACAGTGTTTACATATGCTTCAGAAACTTCATCATTATAATTAAAAGGTGTTGGAATGCTAGATGCCTTTGACAGAAGGTATTTCGAATAAGTGTTGGCCCAATCTGTGAAAGAGGAAAATGGAGGAGGTACAGTCATGAGCTGTACAGTATATATAAAGATCCTCCTCCTAGAAGAATAGTGAAATCAGCCAAGTGGAGATAGGGTGAGCACATGGCACGGATAAGTAATATGGAAGTAAAGAAAATAATAGTAGATGGAAATCTAGGGGTGTCAGAGAGGACAGCGTCAACCAAGGACCAGATGGAATCAGGGAGGACCAGCAGAAAATGGAGTGTACAAGGAAAACTCGATTGTTGAACAGTGATATCAGACAAAGAATTGTTGAAGAGGCTGTAGATCCATAGAAGAGTAATTTCAAGAGCCTGTGCCCCATTGTGTGGTAGGTATTGTAGTTCCAATCAAAACTAAACTTTGTCCTATATCATACAAAAGTTTGAATCTCACACGGACATATTGCAAAACTGTGTTTGGATGTCTGATACTCTCTTCAAAAGTTCTTGTACTGGCTATCATGTATACCTGACACAGAGAATCTACATTGTCACGATAGTACAATGAGTACCTTTGCTTACAATTACATACCAATCAATCTACCTCATTGTCTTTGACTTCATCCTGGATGTACAAATACATAGAATATTATTCTGTGATGCAGCTGAGTTAATTACATTCATCCTTGCTATGCTGGGACATTTGTTAACAAAGTGCCACTTATAAAACCACAGTCTTCGAAACAAACCTGCATATCTGTTTATCCAATGAATTTCAGTCACACTAAAAAAACATTGGCCAAGTGCAAATAGGACATGTGCACTAAGGGTTCCATACAAATTTTTATCATCCTGTGAATTGAGTATCTCAAAGCATTTTGCCTGTTATCGATATAGATACTGGCAGGATATTGGTCCCAGAAATTCAAAGATCCTATCAAAATCTTTACAGTAGTTCCTCAGCCCAGCCCGGATGTACAAAAAGAAATGAATAGGGTACTTCAGTTCATACAGGCAGAGAGAGGTGGTTTAATAAAAAAAAAATATTTTCACACTAAAACATGATTACAACTTACATTTTGTGTTTGCATCCAGTAATGTTTGTCTATTGTGCTTTTGACAGATGATAAATGATATGTATGTTCAAATGGCAAAAGAGATATTTTATTGATGTAATTACAGGTTAACAAGTTTCAGATTTTTTGCTTTACTTGTACTGTGAAACTTTGCTTCTTGGAGAATTTCCTGATTCTAGGACAATGGGAAGTACCCTATAGGTTTTGATGAGTGAATTTGCGAGTATCAAAATATGTGACATAAATGACCAAATCTTTTGAGTGTATTGACTTAGAAGCTTAAATTTTTTACACAGCCAAGGGACTATAGACATTAGTATCTGACATAAAAATGAAGTTGATACAACAACATATTCCAGAGAAAAAGGGGTCTTAAAAGATGGATGGACAGATGGATAAAAAAATGACAATTTTTTTTCTGTTTGTTATAAATACAAGTTAACAATTTCATATTTTCTCCTTTACTTGTACGCAAAACCTTGCTTCTTGCAAAATTTCATGATTATGGGTCAATAGGAAACACACTAGAGGTTTTGAGGAGTGAGTTTTCGAGTATGAAAGTACATGACATTAAGGGCCATATCTTTTGCGTGCTGTGATTCAGACACTTATAATTTTTGTGTCGCTAATGGACAATAGACCTTAGTATGTGACATAAATTTGAACTTGATACACCAAACTGTTCCAGAGACAAAGGGTCTTAACAGACGCATGGACAGAAAGACAGATGGGTTAAAAAAGACCAAAGAAATATTTTTTGTGTGTGATATAGTCACAAATTAGCAATTTTCAGATTTTTTTTCTTTACGTGTACTGTGAAACTTTGCTTTGTGCCAAATTTCACGATTCCAAGTCAACAGGAAGGACAATATAGATTTTGATGTGTGGTATTTCAAGTGTCGAAGTATGCGACATAACTGGCGGTATGGTTTGACATCTTTGACTTAGAAGCTTACAATGTTTGTGCCACCAAGAGACGATAGACCTTGGTATGTGACATAAATTGGAACTTGATATGCCACTAGAAAAAAGGGTCTTAGATAGAACCGGTTGGCAGATTTTTACATATCTTTCAGAAGTCTTAGATAGAGACAGACAGACAGATGGATAAAAATGAAAAAAAAATATTTTTGTGTGTTATATAGTTACAAATTAACAATTTTTTGATTTTTTTTTTTTCCTGCATTTGTACTGTGAAATGTTGCTTCTTACCAAATTTTGAGGTTCTAGGTCAACGGGAACCAGTCTATAGGTTTTGATTAGCGAGTTTTTGAGTATCAAAGTATGTGACATAAATGGCCATATATTTTTTATTGCATTGACTTAGAAGCTTAAAATTTTTATACCCGCAAGGGACCATAGACTTTAATGTGTAACATAAACTTGAGCTTGATACATCCACCTGTTCATGAGAAAAAGAGTTCTTAACAGTCGGACAGACAGACAGATGGACAACAAAGTGATCATGTAAGGCTTCCATTTTTACAGAATATGTGAAACCAAAACATGTAAAGTTTGAGCTGTAAAATCTGACTTCTTCTCAGTTTTTCTGTGATGGGATCTGCTGCAGAGTTTTTTGTCAAAGACATACATCCCATTTTCTTTTCTGAAAGGCAAGTTTTAACTGTCTCAAGACTTGACATTATGCATCAGCTTTAATTGTTCTAATAGGAGCCATAAAATCCATCAGAAGAATTTTGTGTGTCAGAAAACAAGAGCAGAGTTTTTTGTTACATAATTCAAATTTTGTGTTCTTTGAAGCATTTGTGTAGTGCTATTACACTGCCTTGTATAGAGTCATGGATGCAATGAAACACTGTCTGAAGGCCAGTATCTTTGAAATCAGCAGTTATTCTCTTTTTTTGTGCTCATTGTGTGTGGAAGAAACCTCCAGATTTGTATTTGAGAGTGTGCAAATGTGTTATTCCCAGTTACATATGTTTATTGTGAATTAATCCTGTCCTCCTCATATTTATATTAGATAAGGATATTATGTTGTGTCGTGGTTCCCCATGTTAAGTTTGACTATGAATCATAAGGTTTTGGAGCACACTCCTTATTTGTTCCAGGATTTTTTGTGGCATTTAACAGAACTTTAACTGAATGTGGAGAATACCAAGAAGTCCTATCATTCAGTTTTTTTGGTGTAGGAAGTGTGACCAAACCATTAACAATAGTACCAAGTGCTAACTGTATCATGGTTGAACTCTGTTATGGTTGTTGGTTGTAATATTTGCGTATGCTGTATCAAAATCTTTCCAGTAGTTTCAGTAACAGATCAAATTGCATATTAGCCCACAAAACCAGCAATAGTAATTCAAGATTGAAATTAGTATAACTCCAAGCATGACTACTTCATTGTGCATGCATTTTACATTTTTGTTTTTCCTCCTCCCATTGGACAATCACTTGTTGAAGCAGGATTCACCGGTACTCTATGGGATTCTGGATTGTGTTGTACATTGCTAGGCTTCCTGTTGTGCTTTTATTTTCAAGTACAAAATAGCTTTATCATGGGTACTAGGTCATATGGCTACAATACATAATACTAGTTGCTTTCTTGCCAAGTACAGTGATGGTATACACTTTGAACTTTATTAAGACTTCAAGCTTGTCACATCATTTCCACCACCCAATACTTTAGCTAGCTGGAACTTAAGTTGCACTGGTCTCATAATTTGTAAATACAGTGACAGTTCTCTGAATGTTAAGTATAAACTAAATGTATATAGTTATGAGTATTTTGCATTGCTGTTGTTGGGATATTTATGTTTAATTTCTATTTGGCAATTTATTTTCCATTACTTCAAGAATAAGAATAGGATAGGTTTTCAGTGGTCATGCTTGCAGAGAGAGAGAGAGAGAGAGAGAGAGAGAGAGAGAGAGATTCTATACAAGTGTGTGTGTGTGTGTGTGACACAGTCTTGAGTGAACAGACCTGATAGATGTTAATTGATATGGGTTTTAAGTAATTGCATGTAACGTGTGTCTACATTCTGGAAATGCTTAGTGAATGATGGACATCGGTAATTTTGTTTATGAAAATACGCAAATATTAAGGGGACAATTTAGAGACTGAGCTAGTCAAGTTACTGTTGGCAGAACGTATTCTTAGGTGTTTGTGATTGTCCAAATTCATAAAACTTTATGATATACTTGAAAGAACTTATGATATTACGTGTGTTGGATTGAAGCAATTATTTTTCTTGATGATTGAGGCATTTGTCACTGGCAATATCTAGGATAGAAATTACATTTTTCTGTAATTCGTCACTGCACTTGCATTATATTTTAATAATGTTATCTATTACCTCTGCAGTTTTGACTAATGATTTTGTTGTAAAAAGTTGTATCATTATTTTAATAAGTTTTTCATTATTCTACAGGACTTGAAGAAAGAAGCTGTTGAAGATTGCAGTAAAGCCATTGAGCTAAATCCAACATACGTGAAAGCACTCTTGCGTAGGGCACAGGCACAGGAGTCACTAGAGAAACTTGATGAAGCCTTTGAGGATTACAAAAAAATACTTGAGATTGAGCCAAGCCACAAAGAAGCAAAGGCAGCTGTTCAAGTGATTAAACTTTTCAATGCATATAACATTTTTCACTAGTATTAATGGCTTAGAAATAATGAGACTGTCATATAACAACAAAAAAATCACTTCTCTCTGCTCTCACAAACCCTGTACTCTGGTCTAGGCTTCTCTCTAAAGAAAAAGTTTGGCAGAACCGGGAAACAAACCTGGTCCCCCTGTGCCTCAGCCACAATTACTGACAGCTCAGCTGTAGACACAGATGTGAAACCACAAAATCCAATAACATTTATGAAGTTCGAACTTACTGATGGAAGATAAGACCAATAACTTCGGTATTCATTATTTTTATATCTGTCACAGTTGAGATAACAGTTATTTCTTTCTGGTTACTAATTTCGAACCACAGCATCAGTTTTCAAACCATAGTCTTAGATGTAGACGTAATCGTACAGTCCACCAATTTGTATATGTGAGTAACCAATTTTTTATTACTTGTCACTGGTAATCATTACATGAATTAAAAATGTTAAATTATATGAATGTGTGGTGTCTGTTCTTCTTACGTGTCTGAAAGAACACACACTGCACATTCATATAACTGATTTGCCATAGTGGGCAAAGTGTCCACAATATCCCGGGTGGATGCACATTTCGTTCAACCTCCTGTGGCAGTCTAAAATTAGTGAGCTAGGAGGTCATGGATGGGGACTACGGATAGATGGCACTAGGTGGGAATGTGGGTCAGCCAAGGGGCATGGCAAGGTAGTCCACACATTTATGATAAACACTGTGTCTGGATGGCACATTGGTTAATGCAACTGCCTGGTAAGCAGAAGAGCCCAAGTTCGAGTCCCAGTCTGGCACACATTTTCACGCACTGCTGCTGATTCCACATAAAGTCCCAATGCCACTTATTCTACATAAAGCCCCAATGCAAGTGATATCAATAGTTCCTTCCCTTTCATTTCCTTTCTACATCACGTTACATACTATAATGTGTATCACAGATGCGGATTTTGCATGGTGTCTGTTCTTTCAGACATGTCCAAGTACTGCGGATAGGTGGCGCTGGGTGGGAATGTGGGTCAGCCAGTGAGTGTGCCGAGATAGTCCTCGCTTTTGCGACAAAAACACTGTGTCCAGGTGGCAAAGTAGATCCGGCACACATTTTCACTCACTGCCGCTGATTCTGCAAAAAGTCCTGACACAGTTGTATCAATAGTTTCTTCCCTTCCCTTCCCCGTTCCCTCTTTGCCCTTCCCCCTTCAAGTTACAAAATTTTAAGCTTCATATGAGTATACAGTGTGATTTCTTTCCAATGTAATGGGTTTGCTGTGTTTGATTGGCAAGGAATTGCAATGTATACTCACATGAAGTTTAAAATTTTGTTTTCATATAGTGATTACTGGTGATGAATAATGAACATTTGGTTACTCACATGTACAATGATGGACTGTATGATTACACTTACATCTAGTGCTATGGTTTGAAAATGGACTTGATGTACCAAAACTAGTCACCACAGAGAAATGACTATTATCATATGTGTGATGGATATTGGAAGAAAATAAAAATATCATATACATTGGTTTATTGGTCCATTTATCCTGCAAAAAATTAACCACAACTAGAGAAAACTGAAAAAGATATTGCTATTTTTTCTTCAAAATATTCCATACTCACCTCAAAAAAGTGTAAAATTAGATGTTTCGATCTCAGTGTTAGGTGGTTCTTTTTCTAGCCCACATAATCTTAGTTTGCATTACTCGTCCATACACAAGAAATTTCTCAAGTGTCACACATTTATGTATTTCCTGTGACCAAAAAGTAATCCTGTCTCCTTAAAGCTTGACATACCTTACATGTAATGATTTTGTCAGTGTCATTAAAAAGGCAAAAACTTTTCCGTGCATTTTCTCAATATGTCCAAGCATTCTGTTGGAGTTATGCTTGTCACTATCAAATAAACTTGTCATCTGGAAAGAATTAATAGAGATATGCATCTCATCATTAATGTTTGATCAACAGTTATTGAGTTTGTTATGGCTATAAAAACCAGTCATAACTTGTAAACAGCTGTATGAATTTTTGTTTATAATTTGTGAATGTTATTTTTAACCCTTTGAAAGTGGCGGACATGCTTGCTACTTGACTGTTGCATCGTCATCAGTAATCCAGCTAGCTGCTTGACAAGTGCCTTGCACTGCAGCTTACCTGCACCTGAATTACCCAGAATGACCTATGTTGCTCCATGCAGAATATTTTCTTTGAGTTTAGCCATTACCGATACAACATAGATACAATGAATGTGCCAGTTATTCAGACAGTTAAGTTTCTGACTCTGAAACTTCACTGCATATAAATAATTGAAAAACTCAGAGTTATTTTAATTATTTCCTTAACTTAAATATTTTCTACTACTATTTTAGTAGTTTATGATGAAAGCAACACTCACCTTTGGCCAGTGTTTCTTACCATCTGCTCCTCTCCATGTATTCCTCGCTATTTTAACTGAAGGAATAGTAAAACAAATCACAACTTACTTGAGGATATTTTTGTTGGTGAAAAAATCATAGTACATTAATTGTAAGGGGAAGGGATGTACTGACCATCTGTTGTATTGCTCTGATGTCAGCATTTACTGTGAACCACAATATAAACTTTTTCACTCCAGTTTATTGAATACATTTCATGTGAGCTTTTTGTCATTTTATGTATAATTTATTCTTTAAACTATAACAGAGGGCTTAATCAAAGGATATATTTTCCAGCTGCAATAAGTACACTGTGTAAATAGTGTTAGTAAAGCACAAATATTGCTGCCCTGGGTAGTAGCTAATCAAAATGCTATTTTAATTTTGATTTACTTTTTGTGAACTTTAAATAGTTGACTATCTACGAATGACTTTCTTTTGAGCAGTGATGCTTAATGTTGTTTTTTTTTTTTTTTTTTTTTTTTTTTTTATATATATATATATATATATATGTATATATCCAATCTGAAATAAACACTCCAGAATCCAAAATGTCAAACAGTTCCTGTTCGTCAGTGCTAATTTAACTTCTCTCCCCATTAAATTGAAGTTAAATTATTATGACTGAATTATATTTTGTTACTTGAGTGGAAACTTTTGGGCAAGAGAAGTCGCTCCTCCATTATTTTAGCACAGATATATGCCACACTTCCTGCTATACATGTAATTCCTAATTGAATTCTCAAGTGTATAAAACAAAATTATTAGACATATCTAAAAAGAAAGATGATGAAACTTACCAAACAAAAGCGCTGGCAGGTCGATAGACACACAAACAAACACAAACATACAAACAAAATTCTAGCTTTCGCAACCAATGGTTGCCTCGTCAGGAAAGAGGGAAGGAGAAGGAAAGACAAAAGGATATGGGTTTTAAGGGAGAGGGTAAGGAGTCATTCCAATCCCGGGAGCGGAAAGACTTACCTTAGGGGGAAAAAAGGACAGGTATACACTCGCACACACACACATATCCATCCACACATACACATACCAAAATTATTAGACAGTTACAGTTCATAATCATACTATGTCTGCCTCTCGATATCGAGGTTAGCACCTGGAATAAAATTTCTTTAGCTCTGCAGAATGCCAGCAATCATTGACTCTGAAAATTCATAACATAGTCAGAGGCACAATCGTATGCCATGGGGAAGCCGTCTTGGGTGCTATGATGTATTCACTCTGCAGCATGGGAATCAGTGTCAAAGTTGTGTATTAATTTCAATAAAAGTCCAAAAATTAATCTCTCAAAATAGAGCATAAATGAATGTGTTGCAGGCTTTACTGATTTTCTAGGATACAAAGTTCCCTACTAGTTACGACGTATCAAATAATGTTCTTCTGAGCCACGGACAAGGGAGAAGTTAAAATACCCAACGAATAAAATGTGTCTTTTCCATTAATGAAATTATATTTTTCCATAAATGATTTTCAAAGCTACATTTCAGGCTACATTATCCTCTTGTATGAGATGAAATGTTATCATAATTAATTAAATTTCATTCCATATTCAGAATGGCAGCTTACAACAATGCCGCTAATTACAGTTCCACTGCAATCCTACTCTCCACAATTCTAATCAGAAGTCAACCTGTCCATTGTACAAGTAATGTTCCACATTATATCCACAAAGTTTTTATATCAAGAGTCATAGATAATCTGTCTTTCACAGTTGTAATGAGTCTTTGACCCGTATAGATGACTTACACAGTTACGCAAAAACATTTGCTCTTAAAAAAAAAGACAGAGAAAATGGTGATACTACACGATCACAGTAACTCCTCCATAAACAACTTTCAAGGGAGATGTCTAAGTACTAGAAAAAAACTCTTCAAATATATAACATTACATTTTTAGCATATAATTCCAATAAAATTTCACTAGGTAACCTTCAAAATTAAAAAAAATCAATGTATCTGAGCCCTTTTCATTGGTGCCCCAGTAATAGTTACACATTGGAAGTAGTCAGTTAAGTACAATTGTGCTTCATTGACAAAATGTTTGCTGGGTTTCATTTGTGTACTTCGTAACAGATATTACTGCATCATAAACGCATGAAGTCTGTGTTTTTCAGCCCAGAAATTCATCTGAAGAGAATCTTCAAAGTCAGTTACTCAAACGTGTTCAAATTCTTTTCGCTTCTTCTGTATGTACTATTCATTCTTTTTTATCTGGGCTTTGGATTGGAAATGGCAAAGTGACGGTTCTTTTTTGAGTTTGTGCATGGTGCACACGGGGCCCCGAGCTATTGCATCTCATTCTTCATTTCCTAGCTGCATTTCCTTCTCCCTAACCCCTCCTTGCCTATCCCCACTCCTTCCCCTCTCCTGGAGTTCTGATTTATGTCGACCTGGCTATTCCCCTGGTTTCCTGTATGGGTTGCAGTTTTGTTCCTTTTGCCTGTTCTTTTGTGCTTTTGGTGTTAAAGTCACCACTTGAGGTTTGACCTCTACTTCAGAATTTCCTGTTTTTAGTGTGAGCCATATGGGGAAGTACTCCCTCCGTAGTATCTAAGGTGTGGATCCCTCACCCACCCACCTTCCTTCCCCTCTCCCTTCCCCACTGTAGCCCACTTCCACCATGGTAGGTCACCAGCATGTGTAGCCAGTCTGTGTGGTGGGGCTGTTATGTACCCATATGGCTGAGCCTCCTGACAACACAGGGATCACACTACTGATACCTGAGCTGTTCCCTCCCAGTGTACGACACTGGACTCACATTCAGGAGGACGACGGTTCAATCCCCCATCCAGCCATCCTGATTTAGGTTTTCTGTGATTTCCCAAAGTTGCTCCAGGCAAATGCCAGGATGGTTCCTTTGAAAGGGTGCCGCAGACTTCTTCCCCGTCCTTCCCTAGTCTGATGAGACTGATGACCTTGCTGTCTGGTCTCCTTCCCCAAGCAACCCAACCCTCCCCTTTTATGCCAAGGAGTGGTTGCTTATCGTCTTGGAGCATCGGAACTCCCGGCAATGACCATTGTGCCAGAGGACCCTTGCTGAGGCTGGGTGGCATCCAAGGGGAGAGCCCCTGGTCAGAGTGGGTGGTATCAGGGCAGATACTTGGTGCATGAAGCATATCAAGCTGCAAAAAATTGGCCTCTCTCAAATGGCCGTCTCTTCAAATGGTGAAGGATCCTTGATTGCTGCTTCGTATGATCAGGCAGCCTTCCCTTCACTGGCTACACCATGGGAGGAGGGCCGAGCTCGCCATCTTGGGCTGAAAGCCTTTCCCCGTTACCTCGTGTGTACTAGGATGGATAGATACACATTCACCACTACAAAGCCATTGTTATTCGTGGAAAATATTGAGGACAAGCTTAGTGGAGTGGAGTCTATGTGTAAGATGCCTCGGGCTCCCTGTTGATCAAAGCTGCTTCTGCCACTCAATCCACAGCTATTCATGCCTGTAATCATCTTGGCAATGTCCCGGTGTCTTGTCACTCCTCACCTATCCCTGAATATGGTCCAGGGAGTAATTTTTCATAGGGACCTCATCCTGCAAACTGATGAGGAACTTTGGGCTAATCTGGCGTTCATTTTGTTCTATGTGTGCAGAAGGGTTGCAAAGACAACTGCACTGATACTGGTGCCTTCATTCTGGCATTCGAGGTGATACCCTCCCAGAGAAGGTCAAGGTTATGTGCTACAGATGTGAGGTGAAGCCGTACACCCCTCCACCTATGCTGTGCTTTCGGTGCTTCTGTTTTAGGCACATGTCTTTCCGCTGTATGGCGGTCCCTTTGTTCTGCCGCCTGTGTGTGTGTGTCAATTCTGCTGACTGCCAATCCCCTCGCTTGCCGAATTACCCAGCTTACAAGAGAGAAAAGAAGATCCAAGAATACAAGTCCCTGCATTGCCTGTCTTAAGCTGAGGCTCGCCGGAAGTATGAGAGACTCCATCCAGTGTCACTATCTTCAAATTTTGCCTCTGTTACTTCCTTTCCTCCACTTCCTCCCTCGTCCTTACCCCAGCCCCATCCCACTCTCCACTCCCCCTCCCCTGCAGTTCCCACAACCTCCCATCAGGGAGCTGCTCCCCCTTTCCGGCCGAAGAAGCGCCCCCTTTCTTCAACATCTGCCGGTGATGGCGCTCCCTCCCAGGACCCCTCTCCCCAGCATATCTCAGGCCAAAAGACTGTTACCACCACTCGGCCATGAGGTGCACCATCTGTGTGCCCCAAGGTTGCCTGCTCTCTTTTGGTTCCTGTACTCATCCTGTGCCCTGCCCCCCTCCACCTCAGAAAGAGAAGAAGAAGAAACATAAATCCCTAGACAAGGCACCCCCGTGGCCCCTGAGGTGCCATCTCCCCCCTCGCAACCAGAGTCTGACATGTTATTTATGGATGTCACCCCATCCCTGTAGGTGACAACTACGACCAAGTGACCTGACCTCCTCGGCTTCTTCACGTCTACCTTGGACCCAGGATCATCCAATGGAATTGCAATGGATACTATCGTCACCTACAGGAAATGCAATGTCTTGTCTCCTCTTATTCTGCATTCTGTCTCGTTCTTCAAAAAACATATTTCCATGATGACCACTCTCCAACTTTTCATGGTTATTGGGCATTCTGTCAGAACTGTGCTGGTCCTGGGGTGGCATATGGCGGGGTCTGCACTTTGGTTCGCTCCTATGTCATTAGTGACTGGATCCCCCTATGTACCACCTTGGAAGCGATAGTGGTTAAAGTGCAAACGACTCTGGAAATCACCATTTGCAATGTCTACCTCCCTCCAGGTTGGCCACTTGTTTATGTTGCACTGTCTACCTTAATCCAGCAACTCCGACCCCCATTTCTCCTCCTTGGGGACTGCAATGCCCACCATCCACTGTGGGCGAGTGTCACTGCAGTGGGTAGGGGTATCCTAATTGATCAACTTATCACGGACCTCGATTTGTGTCTCCTCAGTGATGGTTCCCCTATCGACTTTAGTGCCGCTCATGGCACCTTTTCTGCCATCAATCTCACGATCTCCTTCTCTGCCCTCATGGCTTCCCTACATTGGTCATCACATGATGACCTTCGTAACAGTGACCACTTTCCAGTGATTTTATCGTTCCCCCTGCTGCTGCCAGGCAGACAGGCCCACACATTGGGCATTCTGCAGGGCCAGTTGGCCTTTATATATGTCGGCTGTCCACTTTAACACTGCCTTCTCAAATTCCATTGCTGTAGCTGTGCAAAGCTTCTCTGCCTCTCTTCCTTATGCTGCTGGCACTGCTGTCCCCCTATCTTCAGGTCCCCCTCGTCACCCACCAGTATCGCGGTGCACCAAGGATGTCACAGTCACTGTCCATGACCACCAACAGGCACTGCAGCAATTGAAGCGATAACCTTCACAGCCCAACCTCCTCACTTTTAAGTGTCTCCACCTTATTAAGCTAAGTAAAAAGGAATGCTGGGTGCCTTGTTTCTTATGCAGTCACCATTCACCAATTCCCTGACCATCCCATACACGCTGTGCTCTTCGCCAATGAGGGATGTCTCCCTCCTAACACCTGCCCATGGGTGGGATTGCCGGTTGGCATGCTCCTCACTTCCCTCTCTCAGAATCTCCATCTCCACTCACTGGACTGTACCCCATGTCTTTCCTCCCTTACCTCCCTCCTTGGATGGTGCCTAAACCACAGATTAGGACTGATCTATTCCAGGGTCCTAAGGTCTGTCACTCCTATAGTTTTCCAGCGTCTTGTCTGTGCCATCCTTGCAGAGTTTCAGGGTGCCACCATCTTTTACACTGATGGTTCTAAGACCATCGATAAGGTGGGATATGCTTTCATGCCTTCTACTGGCTTCGAACACCATTTACTGCCAGGATCATGTAGTGTGTTCACAGCAGAGCTAGCCATTCACGTGGCCCTCCTTTTTGTTTCTCAGGCCTCCCTCCACAGTGTTTTAATTTGTTCAGTCTCCACGAGCAGCTGCAGGCTATTGGTCAATGCTACTCTTGTCACCCTTTGGTCTCTGCTATCCATGACCTTCTCTTTGCCATTGAGCATGCCACCTGTTCATTGTCTTTCTCTGGGTCCTAAGTCAAGTGGGCATCCCAGGGAATGAATTGGCCAACCGTTTGGCTAAAGAAGCAGATACATACCCCCATTTCCTTTCATGATTCCAGCTGCGGATATGGGGATCAATGTCAAATCTCACTTTGCCCAACAGTGGGATGCCATCTGGAGTGCTACTGATCATAATAATAAACAACACACAGTCAAGGAGTCCACTGCAGTATGGGGCACTTCTCTCTGCCCCTCTCGGAAGGAGTCCACTGTTTTATTCTGTTTACGCATTGGCCACACCCGTCTCACTCATTGTTTCCTGCTACGTAATACCCACCCCCACAATGTGGTTGTGGTGTCGGACTGACAATATCTCACATATTGGTGGCATGTCCCCTTCTTTCGACCCTTCATGCTAAGTATAGTCGTCCTGCTTCCTTAAGTTTAATATTAGCAGACGATCCACGGATGGTTGACCTGGTCGTCGGTTTACTCCGTGAAAGTGGGTTTTATTTCCAGATATAAGGCGCTCCTTTAGTCTTGGAGCAGGAGAGGGTAGTTGTGGTTGGGACTCCTTTTGCAGCTTTCACAGTCTGAGACCCCATCATCACCCCCCTTTTTTCCCCCAGTTTTTAGATTTAGTCTCACCTTTTATGCTTTCACTGTGTTTGTTTAATGTTCATTCTTTTATAATTCGACTCCTCTACCTGAATCCATCCACTTTTAGGAGACCCTCTTTCTTATATAACCCACTTTGGAATCGCATGACTGATGACCTCACCGTTTGGTCCGATACTCTCTCAATCAATCAATCAACTACCTGACAACAGAGTTTACATACTTGTACAAAACTCTCCACAAGAATGAAACTTCGAAACCCAAATCATTTGTGCTTTCTAGACAAATAAAAGGTGAAATAGGACAATGAAAAGAACATGGGTTTGGCATTCCTAGCCTTAAGCAAAAGTGCTTACTGCCCAGGTAGATAAATTCAAGGATAATTCAGATTTGAATTGCTTTTTTGGTGACAGGTAATGTTACAAAAGCAATATTTTTCTTTTTATACTTTTTGTCCTTCAACACATTTATTTACCAGAATGGCAGCTTCCTCATAAAAATATGAGTACTTCAGCAACCTATTACACATTTATTGTTGACTACTTTACCATTACTGAAGTTTTGCCCACCTGAGCCTCCTACACGAGCGAAAAAGAACGTTTGAGATATGATCAGTGAATTGGTTTGATTTTTTAGCTGGTTAAAGCTGCTGTGTGCAGCTGAAGATTGTTATTCAATAATATTGGCAGTATAGTTTCTTGCAGTAGGTAGGTTCCGTATTAACCAACTACCTGCAATATTATTCTGCATCCATCAGCCTTCCATCACAATGAAAATCAATGTGCAACACACATTTTGTATCCTGAATGACAGTTGCTAGAAGTTGTGTGTCTAACGGGTTTGTTCTGGCTTTGACTGCAATATCCCCCACACCTTTTCCCAATATCCCCCACACCCTTTCCCCTTTTAAATTTGTCTTATTTTTTCTGGTGTATAGTGAAAACCTGAATCTTGTCACTTGAAAGTCACTTCCTCTCACTGAGGACACATGGGACCCACCTTATTGATATCTTGTGATATCAAAGATCTTTTTCTGATAATAGTATGAACACTCTCACATTCAGTGAGATGTTGACATCAGCTGAGCATTGGTAATTTTCTATATTGTTATGGTCAGTGACAATGTTTTCATTAGTCATACCCAACCATGAAGGACAATAGTGAGCTTTGTCTTCAACATGGTCATGACAGTGGAAACATCACTGACCCATTCAAACACTTCGGTCTTTCCAAATAGAGCAGCTGCAAACTTTGTTTCGTCTTGTTAAAGTCTCATCGTATTTGTCATCTTCTTTAACGTGGAAATGAATAATACTGTGTTGCGCAACAAGGGGGAGATGGTTATAAGTGCTGCACTCAACTGATGGACAGCTGTTATGGAATGACAAGGGAAGAGTTGGCTTGGAATGATGTGAGTGCCTCAGCCAACAACTACTAGCAATCCATGGTGCTTCTGGCTTTTTCACCATGCACAGTGTGGAAGTTTGGCTTAAATTCGTTTGAATTGTGGACAGTGTGGTGTGTACAGAACTGGGTATGAATGTGGACCCCAGTATATAGGGCCAACATAGCATTGTAATTTCATTGTCAAGATATTACCTTATTTTGAATGCTCAGATGTTACCAGTAATTAGTTCTGAGCCTCTTGTGATCAAAAAGAAGCAGTGGGAGTAAGTGTAAAAGTGATTTGCTGAAGCAGAACAGAAATTTCCATCTAAATTAAACTCCCTGCCACATTACACTGCCACCACCACCACCACCACCACCACCACATTGGGCAGTGTGTGACTGGTCCATCTGGTGTTCTGTTGGGAAAGCAGAGGTGTAATCCAGAATCTATAAATAACAGCTTCCACTTCACCAGAACAGGAGTAGAATATTTATTGAAACATTGTATTGGGGTGAATTTATCTTTTTGCTGATAATCAAGAAAATTTTGCCATATTGTTGATATGAAAACTTTACTTTAAAAGTTATTTCTTAACATAACTAATTCACCAAAACTGATGTTACCTATGGTCTCATTTTCAGTCATAGCTAAAAACATCTGGCCAAAGTCTCTTGTGAACATAATTCCCAATCATATTTATTGAAGCTATTGCATTGATAGATCTGTTTTCAGTTCACAGAGTTTGAAGTACCTTTTTTGACATCCACACTGTATAATAATTTTCTGTGTTGCAGAGATTACCATATGAGATAGAACAGAGAAATGAAAAATTGAAAACGGAGATGCTATGTAAGTAAAGCAAAATTAATTCCTATTGTCCGAGAGAACAAAAGTAACAGAACAAGCTAACGGAAGTATTGTCACTGTTTCAGCAAAACTGAAGGATTTGGGTAACATGATACTTCGACCATTCAACCTTTCAACTGAAAATTTTGAACTCAAGAAAGATCCAAACTCTGGTGGCTATTCAGTTAATTTTAAGCAGAATCCAAGATGAAAAATTGTGATAATGAATGTAATTTATTGGCACATGGACTGTTGTACAATTTTAACAGTCCTTTCTTGTGACTGCATCTTTCTGTGATATATTATATGATATTACAATATGCACCAAAATAAATAAAATTTACTCATGATGCTAGTCAGTGAAAGCTAATTTTGAAGATACAAGTCAGGACCATTAGTGCTTGTGATACCATTTTATTAAGTTTATTGTTTTTAAGACACATGTAGTATTAGCTAAATAGTAGGGCTGTTGGTGTAATAAGAATCCTAATTGTAAGTGTGAAAAGTTAGTGTTTTCCTTCAGCACTTCAAATTAGTTGCAAATATGTACTTATTGTGGATTTGGCAAATAACAGACAAATATGACTTCATTGAAGTATTAATGTAGAAAAGTTATTAAAACAGATGAAACTATGTTAGTTTGTTAAATGTTGTGGAAACCAGTGATTAACATTGTGTGAGCACATATTATACTGCCATAGTTTTTCATCAGTTCATGAATTGTTTTCAAGGCAGAACTGTTATATATAAATAGCAGTTCTTGTGATATCATATCATTATATGATTTTGGGTAGAAGGTGCTGAGGAGTATTACGCATAGAGCTATAACTTCCAATAAATATTCATGACTACCACTGTGCAGTGATAACAAACTAAAGCTGAATTTTATTGATTCAGACAAAGTTATGCATTTCCAAGTGTCAAAAGGTGATTGACATTGAGTTGTGTTGGTAGCATTAATTTACATTTCTTTGAAGACATCTTCTGAAATGATTAAGGTTTCCAGCAATAGGGAGGGGAAAACTAAGAAATACAAGAAGAAAGTATGCTACTATCCTCATATATCTTTTTACTTCAGATGAATTTCAAATCATTTCTGTGTCTTCAGTTGAATTGAATTAATAATTACAGACTGTAATGTAAGTTTTGTTTTTGCCTGATTTTAGTGGACACAGGTTACTTTTGAAAAACTGCGCACAGTTGCATTTTCCAGTTTTCACCTTGTGGAGATACAAAACTGGTTACCCAAAATTGAGCATGAAACTTAGCAACACCTAGATACGTACACTTTAAATAAATCTGCTTGATGGTTATTCAAATCACACATAATGTACCATTAAGATGGGTTTTTATGTTTTCAATTGATATTCAGTATAATTACATCAATCTCAAATATATAAAGTAAATGTTCATGTAATGTACACTTTTCAAAACAGTTTGGGAATTGGAGATGATATCCTGTCATATCCCGAGCTGACTGTTATGGCTGGAGTGGCTGAGAGTATATGCAACAACACTATGAAAAGGGTAGATTGCTACTCATTGTAAAGATGACACGTTGAGTTCCAGACAAGCACAGTGAAAAGACTATTACGCATTTGATCATCCGGCCAAAGCATTCTTTTGAAAAGAAGGCGCGCACACACACACACACACACACACACACACACACACACACACACACACACACACACACAAAAGTAAGTAAGCAAGCAAGCAAGCAGACATCACACGCACGTGACTGCTAGCTCTGGACTCTGAAAAAGTCTGGCTGGAGCAGCTGTAGGTAATGGTCATGTGTGTGTGAGGTGTGCTTGCTTGCTTGCTTTGTGTGTGTGTGTGTGTGTGTGTGTGTGTGTGTGTGTGTGTGTGTGTGCGTGTGTGTACTGAGTGCATTTCTCAAAAACTGGCACCCTAAGAGTTGTCTATTTTCAATCCTAATTTTTCAGTATTATACAAATAACAGTGATGTAATATCTGAATGTAATCTGTCAAATTTTGATGGGATAAATGTTAGTAAATGGTATAGAGATGTCCCATTCGGATCTCCGGGCGGGGACTACTCAAGAGGATGTCGTTATCAGGAGAAAGAAAACTGGCGTTCTACGGATCGGAGCGTGGAATGTCAGATCCCTTAATCGGGCAGGTAGGTTAGAAAATTTAAAAAGGGAAATGGATAGGTTGAAGTTAGATATAGTGGGAATTAGTGAAGTTCGGTGGCAGGAGGAACAAGACTTCTGGTCAGGTGACTACAGGGTTATAAACACAAAATCAAATAGGGGTAATGCAGGAGTAGGAGGAGGATATTAGTGTTTAACGTCCCGTCGACAACGAAGTCATTAGAGACGGAGCGCAAGCTCGGGTGAGGGAAGGATGGGGAAGGAAATCGGCCGTGCCCTTTCAAAGGAACCATCCCGGCATTTGCCTGAAGCGATTTAGGGAAATCACGGAAAACCTAAATCAGGATGGCCGGAGACGGGATTGAACCGTCGTCCTCCCGAATGCGAGTCCAGTGTGCTAACCACTGCGCCACCTCGCTCGGTGCAGGAGTAGGTTTAATAATGAATAGGAAAATAGGAATGCGGGTAAGCTACTACAAACAGCATAGTGAACGCATTATTGTGGCCAAGATAGATACGAAGCCCACACCTACTACAGTAGTACAAGTTTATATGCCAACTAGCTCTGCAGATGACGAAGAAATTGAAGAAATGTATGATGAAATAAAAGAAATTATTCAGATTGTGAAGGGAGACGAAAATTTAATAGTCATGGGTGACTGGAATTCGAGTGTAGGAAAAGGGAGAGAAGGAAACATAGTGGGTGAATATGGATTGGGGGACAGAAATGAAAGAGGAAGCCGCCTGGTAGAATTTTGCACAGAGCACAACATAATCATAGCTAACACTTGGTTTAAGAATCATGAAAGAAGGTTGTATACATGGAAGAACCCTGGAGATACTAAAAGGTATCAGATAGATTATATAATGGTAAGACAGAGATTTAGGAACCAGCTTTTAAATTGTAAGACATTTCCAGGGGCAGATGTGGACTCTGACCACAATCTATTGGTTATGACCTGTAGATTAAAACTGAAGAAACTGCAAAAAGGTGGGAATTTAAGGAGATGGGACCTGGATAAACTAAAAGAACCAGAGGTTGTACAGAGATTCAGGGATAGCATAAGGGAGCAATTGACAGGAATGGGGGAAATAAATACAGTAGAAGAAGAATGGGTAGCTTTGAGGGATGAAGTAGTGAAGGCAGCAGAGGATCAAGTAGGTAAAAAGACGAGGGCTAGTAGAAATCCTTGGGTAACAGAAGAAATATTGAATTTGATTGATGCAAGGAGAAAATATAAAAATGCAGTAAGTGAAACAGGCAAAAAGGAATACAAACGTCTCAAAAATGAGATCGACAGGAAGTGCAAAATGGCTAAGCAGGGATGGCTAGAGGACAAATGTAAGGATGTAGAGGCCTATCTCATTAGGGGTAAGATAGATACCGCCTACAGGAAAATTAAAGAGACCTTTGGAGAAAGGAGAAACACTTGTATGAATATCAAGAGCTCAGATGGAAACCCAGTTCTAAGCAAAGAAGGGAAAGAAGAAAGGTGGAAGGAGTATATAGAGGGTCTATACAAGGGCGATGTACTTGAGGACAATATTATGGAAATGGAAGAGGATGTAGATGAAGATGAAATGGGAGATACGATACTGCGTGAAGAGTTTGACAGAGCACTGAAAGGCCTGAGTCGAAACAAGGCCCCCGGAGTAGACAATATTCCATTGGAACTACTGACAGCCGTGGGAGAGCCAGTCCTGACAAAACTCTACCATCTGGTGAGCAAGATGTATGAAACAGGCGAAATACCCTCAGACTTCAAGAAGAATATAATAATTCCAATCCCAAAGAAAGCAGGTGTTGACAGATGTGAAAATTACCGAACTATCAGCTTAATAAGTCACAGCTGCAAAATACTAACATGAATTCTTTACAGACGAATGGAAAAACTAGTAGAAGCCAACCTCAGGGAAGATCAGTTTGGATTCCGTAGAAACACTGGAACACGTGAGGCAATACTGACCTTACGACTTATCTTAGAAGAAAGATTAAGGAAAGGCAAACCTACGTTTCTAGCATTTGTAGACTTAGAGAAAGCTTTTGACAATGTTGACTGGAATACTCTCTTTCAAATTCTAAAGGTGGCAGGGGTAAAATACAGGGAGCGAAAGGCTATTTACAATTTGTACAGAAACCAGATGGCAGTTATAAGAGTCGAGGGACATGAAAGGGAAGCAGTTGTTGGGAAGGGAATAAGACAGGGTTGTAGCCTCTCCCTGATGTTGTTCAATCTGTATATTGAGCAAGCAGTAAAGGAAACAAAAGAAAAATTCGGAGTAGGTATTAAAATTCATGGAGAAGAAATAAAAACTTTGAGGTTCGCCGATGACATTGTAATTCTGTCAGAGACAGCAAAGGACTTGGAAGAGCAGTTGAATGGAATGGACAGTGTCTTGAAAGGAGGATATAAGATGAACATCAACAAAAGCAAAACAAGGATAATGGAATGTAGTCTAATTAAGTCGGGTGATGCTGAGGGAATTAGATTAGGAAATGAGGCACTTAAAGTAGTAAAGGAGTTTTGCTATTTGGGGAGCAAAATAACTGATGATGGTCGAAGTAGAGAGGATATAAAATGTAGGCTGGCAATGGCAAGGAAAGCGTTTCTGAAGAAGAGAAATTTGTTAACATCCAGTATTGATTTAAGTGTCAGGAAGTCATTTCTGAAAGTATTCGTATGGAGTGTAGCCATGTATGGAAGTGAAACATGGACGATAAATAGTTTGGACAAGAAGAGAATAGAAGCTTTCGAAATGTGGTGCTACAGAAGAATGCTGAAGATTAGATGGGTAGATCACATAACTAATGAGGAAGTATTGAATAGGATTGGGGAGAAGAGAAGTTTGTGGCACAACTTGACCAGAAGAAGGGATCGGTTGGTAGGACATGTTCTGAGGCATCAAGGGATCACCAATTTAGTATTGGAGGGCAGCGTGGAGGGTAAAAATCGTAGAGGGAGACCAAGAGATGAATACACTAAGCAGATTCAGAAGGATGTAGGCTGCAGTAGGTACTGGGAGATGAAAAAGCTTGCACAGGATAGAGTAGCATGGAGAGCTGCGTCAAACCAGTCTCAGGACTGAAGACCACAACAACAACATTCCCAAGCACCTGGAAGACCCAATCGGTGTTTGGTCACCTGGTGCAAGTAGTTTTTCGGCTTCGGTATTTCTTCTACTTCAGTGACTTGGGCATAGATAAAGTTGAGAAAAAATGATTAGTACAGCACACACCCAGTCTCCAACTGAAGAAAATTTTGAACTGGTGACGAATCCTAGGTGTATGGGTATGATCTGGAAACCAAATCCCCGTCGTCATAGTGGAAGCATTTCTTGTTACCAAGACCAAAGAATGCCCGCCAAGTGCGCAGCAACATCAAAGTGATGCTGACTGCTTTCTTTGACTCCTGCAGTGTGGTACTCCACAAGTAGACACCATAGAGGCATAGAGTCAAACAATCACCAAAGAGTGCCGCAGCAGTGTCCTCCATTGCCTCTATGATGCTGTGTGGCACGGCGAGATGGACTTGTGGTCAACAGGAAAATGGTGCCTCCGTCACGACAATGCTTCAGCACATACCTCGCGCTTGATTCACACTTTGTTGGTGAAAAACAAGATTCCTGAGCATCAACAGTCTCCTTATGCTCATGATGTGGCTCTCTGCAACTTCTGGCTGTTCCCGAAACTCAAGAGGCCATTGAAACGAGTGTGATTTCAGATGAGAGGACATTATGGCAGCAGTGACAGCTGAGCTAAACTCACTTCCCAAATAGGCTTTTTCGGCATGCTTCCCACAATGGTGGCACATGTGGGAGAAGTGTGTGTACTTTGCTAAAATATTTAGGTACAGCTACTTCTGCCATAAAAATAATTGCCAGCTTTTGGAATACAGGAGTCAGCAAGTCAACATATTTTGCATGTTTTCATTCACAGATATATTATTCTTGGGTAAGTCTTCATTTTGGTGAGAAATATTCATAAGAAAGAAGAAAGTGATTAAAATTGTGTGGGTCCCCACACTAACATCTTACAGGCATCTCTTCACACAGCTGGCTATATAACCACAGTCTTGTGGAACATTTATTCGCTTATGAAATTTGTAAATGATTTGTCAGAGTTTGAGAGTAACAGAGGTATTCACAATTACAACACTTGAAGGATAAATGAGCTGTATCACTCTTTAATGAATGTAAATTTGGCATAGATAGGAAAAGGGGTGAAAGATGCAGCTATAAAACTGTTTGACAATCCACCCTGTAAAGTAAAATGCCTGACAGATAGCAGAAGTGTTTTGAAATGTAGATTAAAGATGTTTCTCCTTAAGAGAAACTAACTGAATTATTGAATAGAAATAACTAGTTATTTTCATAGACTGAACATGTAAAAGGCCAGAATGCAGATATATAAACATTTTTCCATATGTATGTTCTGTTGACACATTCCACATAATAACAGTTACTGGCCGGTGTGGCCGACCGGTTCTAGGCGCTTCAATCGCGCGACCGCTACGGTTGCAGGTTCGAATCCTGCCTCGAGCATGGATGTGTGTGATGTCCTTAGGTTAGTTAGGTTTAAGTAGTTCTAAGTTCTAGGGGACTGATGACCTTAGATGTTAAGTCCCGTAGTGCTCAGAGCCATTTGAACCAATAACAGTTACTATGAATCTGGTCTGTGAAACAACTAATGAACTAAGAAGGCATTTTGCAACTTTAACTAACATTACATAATAAAATGAAACACCTGCAGCCATCATTTTGAAGCTATTTTATTATACTGCAACCAGTTTTGGTGACTCAGTATACCATCTTCAGGCCTTAACTAATGCTGGGAGGGTGAACTCCAATCATTTAAATGATCCCATCCGTAGCCAACATCTATGAACTGGCTTCTGTAAAATACTGTAACAGTGATTTTGTGTCTGCAACTATGAACTACCGACTGACTGGTAGTTGGTCATTGATGGTTGTATACACAACATCACTGTTATAGTATTCCACTGAAGCCAGTTCATAGATGTTGGCCACTGATGGGATCGTGTAAATGATTGGAGTTCACTCCCCCCACCCCACCCCGCCCCACCCCACCCCTGCATTAGTTAAGGTCTGAAGGTAGTATTCTGATTCACAAAAACTGGTTGCAATATAATAAAATAACATCAAAATGAGGGCTGCAGGTGATTCATTTTATTATGTAAGTGAATGACAAAGTCCTGCAGTCCATCAGTCAAAAGGATGGACGTACAAAAACTCAGCTAACATTGGAAACAGGATGCAGAATATTGTCTCCAAACTTGTTTTCGTAAATTGATTAAGGCAAAGGCAGGGATTGTTCCTTTGAAAACAATCATGGCAAATTTCCTCCCCCATCCCAACTCTTCCTGAAGCTTGTGCTCAACTTCTAAAGAACATTTAACGTTAATGTTTCTTCATTCTCCATGAATAAATGAAATTATCTTGGAGAATTCAGTCTTTATTCATACAGATTACATTTAATAATGAATAGTGTAATTCAGCAATATCCTGATAATATTAGCCAGAGTTCATGGAATAAATGAAAAATTATTTTGACTCAATACTAAGCATAGTTGATCATTGTAATGCCATAAGTTTTGGTCCAAAAATATGCTGAAACATCTATTATTTCACCCTGTGTGCCAGTACACGAGTACATGCTGAAAAGTAATGTCTAGCAATTTTTCTATGTGAAAATTCTTAATGTTTTTTAAATAATACATATGTTAATTACACCCTACGTCTTTATTCCTAATGTCTACTTATTTATTTCTCAACATAGTCACCCTTGTGACAAACATGTCTCTCCTAATGAGAGACAATGTTGTTGATACCGTCGCTCTAGAATGCTTGACTTCATTGACAATGCCACAACCGTACTTCCGCTTGCACTGTTTATCACAACCAAAGTGAAGTCCTCAGAGGTGTTCTTTAAGCTTTAGGAACATTAAAATCAGATGGGGCCATGTTGGGACTGACCCCAAGGTATTAGATTGTTGCAGATGTAGCAGCATTCTTGTGTGGTGTATCACTTTCGTGCTGAAGGGGAGAGTGCGTCACATAAGGAAGAGCTCTTCCAATTTGAAATTAGATTACAGCACGCTGTTTCTCATATCCTGATATAGTTACATTAATGGACTGCAATGCTATAAGCTACAATTTGGTGCCCTCTATGACAGAGGGCTCAAAATTCATAGACATGAAGAATAAAGATTTAGAATGTTAATAATCTGTGTTTTATTTAAAACACTTTAAGAGCTTTCATGTAAAATATTCAGAGGCATTACTTTTCAGCATGCCCTCGATTAAATAGCACTAAACTCAAGCAAGCTCTTTCTTGGCATACTGTGTTTTGTTGTCTCAAAAGCTGTTTAGGTGCTACTGGGAACATGTTCTTGGGTGTCGTTTAGGTCTTACATTTCTCATGACAAATGAATGTTTCATTTCTGCACACACTGTGGTGCAGAGTGCAAGATTCTTTCTGAAAATAATATCCTAGGCTGTGATTAAGCTGTTTTTCTGGTATATCCTTTCATCCAGGAGTGCAGATGAAGGTTATAAGGTAAGACAGGTATTGGCAGAAGTAAGGCTCTGAGGGCAGGTCATGAGTTGTGCTTGGCTTGTTCAGTTAGTAATAGCATTGCTTGCGAATGGCAAGAATCTGAGTTGGAGTCCTGCCTTGGCATACAGTTTTGTTCTACCTGGAAGCTTCATGCCTGTGAAAGTTTTTTACAGAGACCACAAAAATTAAAGCCACTACCCACATCAACAAGTCCATATGGAAGCAAATAGTGCATGAACTGCAACTTCATGATGAAGTACACAGGGTCATTTCATAGTCTGTGATAGCACTTAAACCGACATGTGATTGTAGGACCATGTGCACATTGACTATAGCCACCTTGTTCCCATATTTGAATATGCTTTTAAACCACTGTATTGTACAGTATATCATAGAAATCCTTTGCCAGCCGGAGTGGCCATGTGGTTCTGGGCGCTACAGTCTAGAGCCGAGCGACCGCTGTGGTCACAGGTTTGAATCCTGCCTCGGGCATGGATGTGTGTGGTGTCCATAGGTTGGTTAGGTTTAATTAGTTCAAAGTTCTAGGTGACTGATGACCTCAGAAGTTAAGTTGCATAGTGCTCAGAGCCATTTGAACCATTTGAGAAATCCTTTGCAACAATATCAGTGACATTCAATTTTATTCTCATGGGAAAGGTTTATATAAGATGGAACATGTTCAAGAATGTGTTCGTGCAAGAGCCCAGTGAGAGCTAGTCCCAGCCTAAGTCTCTATCACCACTACTGTTCCAGTTAATTGCATCTCTCTCTTCCAAAGAAGAATCATCCACTCTTTGACAGCATATGTTACCACCACAGTGGTGCCTATGCAGGATAGAAGACTGTAGTGTGCACCAATATGACAAGAGTCTGAGCAAGACTGTCACAGGCTAGGAATATTGTATAACAATATCTTGAATCTGAGTACTTGACTCATTGAATGAAGATCTGTTTCCCAAAATAGAAAACCTCTGAAGCAGGCAGCTAGAATTTTCTAACAAACTCACTTCGTCTGGCAAGTCAGTCATCCTGTATAGCTTGTGTTTTGTGAAGGAAGTCTAACTTGCAGAAGTTGTGCAGCTCATGGTCACAACATCCCTCCCTCCCCCTCTCCTCCCCATTCCAAAGGGAGAGATGCGGTGCATCTTTTCCTGCTGCTACTGCTGTAGGCAGATTAGATCCACCTTCATGCTGACCTCCACACTGTCACTGCTGGACTTACTCCGCATAGACACTGATGCAGTGGGATGTCAGCATTGGTTCACCACTGCGATTCCTGTCCCCCCCCCCCCCCCCCCACCCCCCCCACCACCACCACCCCTGCCAGATTGATCTCATGTCCCCATCTGAAACTAAAAAGTTTTTCATCTTCTGGATTGGGTTATCCAGTTGGTGGTCAGATCTGCTTACAGAAGAGATGCCATCATCTTACTATGTACATCACCTTCCCCAGTTTACAAATCATAGTCCCCAGGTACCATACTTTCTTTCTGCAATAGACTTTATATATAATTTCATTACAAATGTTAAAAATACTTTTTATACTTCCAGACTAACTGGCAGCAGCTACAGCATACCTGTGGGGTACTGTTAGGGAGAGAGCTCTCATCTTCCATCCATGAACCAGTTTGACCGGGGACATGTCCTTTTGAGGAGTGCTTCTGTATGAAATTACAAACATTGTCTGAGTGTTCTCTGTCATGGTCAAGTTTCCGCATCTGTGTTTTGAAAGTCCTGTCAGAATGTTCTGCAACTCTGTTGGATTCAGGGCAGAACTTTGTGCTGTGGAGATGCTGTATCCTTTTAGCCATATAGACCTTTTCAGATTTTCTGGGAACAATCTGTATGTCATTGTCAGTTACAATGGCAAATATCTGCTTCAGTACTTCATTTGCAGTGCACCTGTGTCTCATCCTTCCAGTGTCTGGGAAAGCCGTGAAGGCAACTACTAGTATGAGCTGATTTTCTCTAAGAATCGTCCAGTCCAGTCCAGTCCAAGTAAATTCCACTCCCCAGGTCATGACAGCTAGGGCCATGGAAAATATGACTCAGATGGAGCAGCATAATATTTCCTGCAGAAAATACATCTAGCAAACATTTTTTTCTGTGACCTACTGAAGATCTTTTCTGTAGAAGTGTTTTCTTGCTGTTTTCTTGGTAGAGACAGTTTCCAAATGGCATCAACAAGAGTTTTAACACTTCTGGATGTAATGCTTCTGGAATGCCAACACGCACTTTCCTTTCACTCAGTGTAGGATGATTACTCCTTTAAATTGAGTTAATGCGTGTTGATGATCCAGAAGTGCACTACAATTCAAGGAGCATTAGTTGCGTCTTAGATAAAAATACTTCACTTTTGATAGAACTTGCAATTCCATTCTTCGCCTTTTTGGAGCATTTTGTGCAGCAGCTAGGCTATTGTGGCTGCTGCTGAAAAGAAATTTTTATAATTTCTAGTTTGACCCAACACATACTGCAACTGTTGTGCATTGGTGGGTACTAGAAGCTCTGTGATGGCTTGCAAGTGTTTGGTGGTAGGACATATATCTTCTCCTGGCAGTATATATCTGAGATACTCTATTTCTTTCTGAAAGAAAGAACAATTTTTTACTTATTATTGCAGTCTTCCTCTTTCAGAAGTGTATTAAACAATTTCTCTAAGTTGTCTAAGTGTTCTTCATTGCACTCCCTGAGACTACTGTACCATCTACAAATTTACTTTCCCCATAATCATTGTGATTAAATGCTCTAAGGGTCTTCGATATAATGCTGGGGCAAAATTTATCCCATAAGTAATCTTTCACATTTATAGAGACTAAATGGTGTGTTAATTGCCATCACTTTCTGGCTTTCTTCATCGAGTGGCAGTTAAAGGAGTGTCCATTAAATCAGTGTGTTAATAGCATCTGCCTCCATCTAATTTTACATTATACCTTCAACTCTCAGGATTGGCTCTGTTTCAATTATGGACTGAACCTTCATGTTTGATTTGAATTTAATGCACAGCCATAGCTTCCCCATTCAGTTTTTTCACTATCACTAAGTGTGTGGCCCATTGACTGTTCATGGTAGGTTTAAGTATGCTATTTCCTTCCGTTCTAATTCACTAAGCGAGGTGGTGCAGTGGTTAGTACACTTGACTCGCATTCAGGAGGATGACAGTTCAAACCCACGTCTGGTCATCCTGATTTAGGTTTTCTGTAATTTCCCAAAATTGCTTATAGGTAAATGCCCGGATGGTTCCCGTGAAAGGACATGTCTGACTTCCTTCCTCATCCTTCCCTACTCCGATGGGGTTGATGACCTTGCTGTTTTTCCCTCCTCCGAATCAACCAACCATCTCTGTAATTCCTGTATGACCTCATGCAATGTGTAAGGGATGGATCTAGCCATGAAAAAACTTTGGTATTGCATTAGGCTTCAAGGTTATATGCACCTGGTTATCTGTGATGCTTTCTGGGGTTCTTCAGAAAATTCCTTCACACTTTTACAGACCTCCAATTCCTCTTTCTCATTTGTTACATGTATTTGATTTGCTGAATCCTGGACTGTAAATAGATTGAGTCCCATGATGTTGACAGCTGTTGGCGACAGTGTCGCGAACAGTGATATGTGCTTATACCAAACATTTACTGTGCCGTGTCCTTTTTTCTTTAAACTGGTTGGTCACTGTAACCTGTTAGTGTATACTTAACTAAGATGATCCAATAAATTCATGAGTTGCAGTATTGATTATAGTTTTGGATGAACCCATAACTACTTGAATTGCACGCTGTAGACATACTTCTTTCTGTCTTGTGCCTCGACATTAAAGTCGGTGTAAACATTTGATGTCTTTGTTATAATATGCTTTCCTGCTGTGTGTAATGAAACACTTGGCAAATTATTTTACTTTTTTTTATTATCATGGTTCGCATTTCTAACTAACTTTGTATTCCCTCCTCCTGTACAGATCTTTTTGTTATCGGCCTGTGTTATATACTCAAATACCTGAATTCCCCAAAACGTTCTTCGAGTGTTGAGTTATTTAACCTAATTTGGCCGTTCTTCCAAATAGCATCAGGAGCGTGTACCATTAGCTTGTTCCCTACTGCTGCATCAGCATATGAAAGGTTACTCTCCGGGTTCTCACATTTAAATGTACAGTCTCCGGTTAGACCCTGGAGCATAGTGGCCCACTACTTAAAAAAGTGTGACAGGATTTCTGGCATGCTTTGTAAAATGTTATCAACAATACCATGAAATGTCAAAACTTCAAAGCTCCATGTTAGAATATCAACAGTATTAGGAAAGGATAGGTTGCAACTCACCATAAAGATAACTGTTGAACTGCAGATGGGCACAACGAAAAGAATGTTATAGTTTTCGACTACAGCCCTCTTCAGCAAAACACACACACACACACACACACACACACACACACAAAAGCAAGCACACCTCACGCGCGCATGACTGCTATTACCGGTGGGTCCAACCGCCGAAAGCTGTAATGAGTAACATTTTTTCGTTGTGCTTGTGTGCAACTCAACAGGTCATCTTTACGGTATATTATGGAATATGATATTTCTACCTGTAATTTCCATTGTTTGATTTTAGTTTTGAAGTATTCAGATAATTTTTCTTTAATTTCAATAGAGTCTAATGCGATCGGATTCTTGTCCAAAAACAACTGTTGATATAGGTTATAAATTTCATTTCCACCACAGATAGCAAAAAGGCTCTTCGCATTATATTGCCTGTTCATGTGACATCAAATGCTGCAACATCTGGGCGGTGTAATTGGTCCATTTGTACTGTTGGTCGAACATGTGGATTGCCGCCAACATTCTCCTGACTTCCCCTTGCCCATGTTCTTGTTTGCCTGCTGTGATCAGCAGCCTTCTCTTCAGGTTCCTAACAGATTGTTTGCATCGCAGTACCAATTTGTTGGGCCATCTGAGAATATAATCAGTACAGATTATTACTCTCTAACTTTTCTTCCGGGGAAAAAATTGGTTAGACAGTGCACTTCCTTAGCAGGTTGGACACAAAATTGAAAAATAAGTATAATGTATTGAAATGTTCAAATATGCTAAATTTTCTTTATATTATGAGGTTCTAAAACAGTGAGTCCTTGATTCTTTTGCAGGCTGTTTGAATTGCACTATGTCTGTATACAACACCAAGATATAACTGTTGTAACTACACTTTGTCGTCAATGTGTACGAGTATGTCGAGAACAAACACAGAGGTGCCAGTGACATCAGTGTGAAGAGGAGTGCTACACGAAACCAGACATCAGGCACGCGTACCTGTAAGGGGCAGTCTAATGAAAATGAGACATGTGGAAAAAAAGTAAGTAAACTGTTCATCATTTCAAAAGTAATTGCCATATGTTTTAATACACCTATCCCACTGTGAGACAAAACAGTCCGTGCTATAATGTAAAAGTGTTTGTGGTTGCCTGTGGAACCATGATTCAGGCAGTTGGCTTTCGATATCTTCAGAACCCTAACTTTTGACATTTACAAATACCTGAGATTGTTTGTGCTGTAATTAAAACACATGGTGGGTATTTATGACGACTATCCTGAGTTAAGTATTGTGTGGTTACTCTGATCACTTAATATGAATGGCAGACAGGCTATTCCCAGAGATTACATCAAATTTGCCATCCATCTTCCCTCCACTGATATCCATTTTCAAAGACATCGATGTCAATAGACGAAAGGGATGACCCCATGTATTGCCCAGGTCGTTTTGACTATGGTGCAGAAGTTTCGCTGGGAAGCCCTTCATGTTCTCCATGTAGTCCCAATCTCTCCCCATCTTTTTAGAGCCCTGAAGAAAGATATTCATGGCCATCTGTTTGCTTTGGACAAAGAAATGCATGCCTTAGTACAATCATGGGTCCATAAGCAACTGCAAACGTTGTGCCATGTTGGGTTTGACTCTCTTGTATCACAGTGGGATAAATGTATTGACAGTTATGGCAATTATGTCTATCTCATTTTCATTCGACTGTCCCTAATATAAGCACAACTACGTAAATGATTACAATTCTATATCCAAAAACACACACTTATTCAGTGGCATACAATTACTCAAGTCCAAGAAATTTTTACACAATATCCCTAGCATGTGACACACCTACTCCGAGGCGAAGTCCAGTCTGTGCACACTATGGTCTTCTATTCAGATTCTTTATTGGTCATTCAGCATTATTACATGCAATAGACTTCGTCAGTTCACTTAACCTATTAATTTTACAAAATAAATTTTTACATATTTAAGTTGATATTGGGCATTTCTAAAAATTCTTCTAATGAATAGAATGGATTAGTTAACAAGAAGTTATGTACATTTTCTTTAAATAATTTGTCAGGCTTGACTGAAGCATTTTTTGACAATTTGTTATATATTTTAATTGCCATATACTTATGACTATTGTTAGTTTTAGTTTTGTGGCAACAGCAGAGAAGTACAGGTTCTTGTATAGTAGTCATGCCTTTGATTTGTTCCACTTAAATTAGGTAGTTCAGCAAGTATGTAGTTAACACTGTCAAGAATATATAAATTAATAACCGTTAAAATTATATATTTAATGAACAATGGTTTACAATGTGTTCTGTTATCTACCTTAGCGATTACTCTGATTGCTTCCTTCTGGATCACCATAATTTCATTTATTTTTCTGCTGTTTCCCCAGAGTATTAACCCATACCCTAAAACAGATTGAAAGAAGGCAAAGTACGCTGTCCTTGCGTACTCAAATGTCACACAACACATCAGCCTCTTCAACAAATATATAACTCTTGCCAACATGAGAGTTCCATGTTAGACTGTTGTCAAGTATGATACCTAAAAACTTTGCCTTTTGTTTTTCTATTTTTGTAGTCTTTGATAGACTGAACCACATATTCTGGGTCTTTTCCTCATTTAATAGCAGACCATTTGCATTAAGCCATGATGTTGCATTTTCTTTTGCCAATTTCATATGACTTACAAGGTTATCAAGTACATGGTTTACAGATAGAAAAGTTGCATAATCTGCTTTTGTGGCGGTGTTCGTAGCGACAAACAATTCGCGGTAGAAACGGCTTACGAAGTCACCGCCACACTTTTAATAGCGGGCCGACCGGTCCGCTGGAACAGTGAACAGAAAGATGAAAACCCAAACACTCTGATTAAATAAAAGTCGGTACTTATCTTTATTGACGAAGATACAGAAACACAATAGTGAACTCTGTGTCTACAGAAATCTGTCTAGTTCGAGTCGGAGCGGCTAGGTCAGCGTCGGCTGACGACAAACAACAACTCTGCTGCGATGAACACACAACTGACTAGCAAGTACACAATTTGGTGGCGAGTATACAACTGAGCGGCGAATACAGAACTGTCCTAGCGCTTGCGACTCCAGCGCTTAAGAACCGAGAAGCCAGCGGTGGCGCGCGCAGACTTGCGGCGATTTGCTGTCTCGCTGGCGCTGCTTAGGCGGACGGCGTCCGGACTTTGATGCTGCCAACCTTTTGGCAGCGGGCTCGGGTGGCATTACTGGCTAGGATATAGCATCTGCATACATATATGTCTTTACATCTATATTTCCTGGTAAGTCATTTATGTCTACAAGGAAAAGAAGTGGTCCCAATTTAGATCCCTGTGGCACTCCGTGTTGAACCTCGAGTATGTTTGACAGATGACTTCCTGAACTCACCACCAGTGTAGGCTGCGCCATGGAGGTGCCTTGTAGTGTTTAAGAGAGGTGGATTCTTCTTCGGCAATGTACTGGATCAGTAGTAGTGACAGCTACTGGAAATGGTGTGCTTGGCTTTTGTTGGGAGTTCTCAGAGAAATACAATGTCGACCACACCGTGCCAATTAAACTGCAAAACGCAAGTTACAGCCTGTTGTACAGTGATACAAAGCTCCATATTATTTGTTCCACATGATGTGTGATGTGAAACAGTTTCACTCTGCTAGCGACCTCTGAAGCAGGCCACTAAAATTTGCTGGTGGACTGGCTCCGCCTGGGGACCTATTCTGTATCATTCATACCGATCTGTGCAGTAGGTTAGCGTCGGTAATGGGGTCATTTTCGGTTCTTGAGCCGAAGTTGTTATTCTGTAAGCTTCTGAGACCTGTTACTGATCGGGCGTCCTGCCGATTTTTTGACATGTACTAAGAGGTTTTGGATTCCGGTATGGCCCTCTTATTCGGTTCGGTGTGATTTATTTATACCTAGAATTTGTTATTTTAAACATATTGAGCGATTTTAGCTTCGGATTTAGTGATTGTTACTGAAGAATCACCAGGGCGTGGCCAGGTGGAAAATGAGTTCATAATAGACTCTTTTTCCTTTGTTAGAAATTGATTTGTATTATTGTTACTGTGAATGATTATAACATTAAAAACAGTGTCGGTCAATATTCTCACAAAATACCTGTTATTTTTACGTAATTAAGAGTATATCACACGAGGGTTAGCTGAAATTACTAGTGACTTCGCGTACTTTTTTCAGCAAATGGTTTACTTATTAACCATCGAAACGCGTTTAAAACTTTTAAGTAACAATGGAAAGGAATTTTGTGAAGCCTGGTGGAGGAAACCTTCCAAAATTTCATGCATTTACGGCTTACGCCCGCATCATTCAGCAACGAAGTCGGCATGCGTGTCTCTTCACTGGAATTACGTAAAACAACATGCGTTAGTCATGCGAGTTCTAGAAGTGCAGTGGATAAGGCTACCGCTGCTTTTATATATATATATAATATATATATATATATATATATATATATATATATATTCTTCGTGTTTGTAACACATTCTGAGACTTCATTAATCGTCAAAGTTAAGCATTTTTCTGATATATTTGTTGTTATTTACACATAAGACCACACTTTCTCATTAATGAGTATCTTCGATTTCGTGACTTACATATATTTAAGAAGTGAAACATGAAATTGCTGTGCATGAAACACCTGACAGTGACATTTATACTTTTTCTTGTCACAAATAATCCACCATTTTTTTCCGAATACGTAGGGAGTGTATGGTCAGACAGGAATCTAAGAGTACAACAAATTAAAGAAACTAGCAGCAATCGTCTTTATAATTTAGGTTGTCACAAGTATTTATTTTCGATCGAATCTTTAACAACAGTAGACAGAGATGAAAGATTGCTGCCACAATATTTTTAGACTATACCACCATATATGAAACATTTTGATTCATCAGATGCATGTTATAAACTACAACGAACTTCTATAGCGGCACTAGCCACACGTTCTCAGAAAGCCGTTTTTTGGCCGTCCGCGGTGGCCGAGAACACAGTTAATATTCTGTCGTTACCATGCATTCATGGAAGCACGTGGCCAGCGAAATTTGAACAGTATTATGTACACTAGTCACACTTTACGGTACTATGAAGAACAGCGTGCCTGTGTCGGCTGCTAGCCGCTTCGGGCTCGTGGCGCTGCAGGGCGCATGCGCGGATCTGGGGCAGATTGCTTTTGATTGGTTGGCGCGAGGAGAACTGTCGACAGCTTTTCAGTTCGCTAGGACCATTCGACATCGCTTCGAAAATGCTTACAGAATAATTTTGGGGCTCATTCGAAAACAAGACCGTTCTGTGCACTCGCTTACCGAACCGATCGGCAAAATGGCGGAAAGATGCAGAATAGGACCCATCAAGAGAAGACTGTCCTGTGTACTTTGCGTTGTTTGTGGGAAGTTTAACTTGCAAAAGTTGCGTCTCATGGTCACAAACAACGATTCCTCCAGAAAACAAACCATTAGTACCGTTCGATACAGATGGCGATGTGCAAGACACCGGACTTGCATTTGGAACGATGATACTTTCAATCCTTGTCCAGCATCTCCAACTCACTTAAGGCTAATGCTATGGTGGTTCCTCTGAAAAGGACATGGCCAATTTCCTTCCCTGACTTTCCCAGGTCTGTGCTTGTGCTCTGTTTCTAATGAACTCATCATCGAGATGACGTCCGCAGCTCGTGGTCTTTTGGCTAGCGTTGCTACCTGTGGATTATGGGGTCCCAGGTTCAATTCCCAGCCGGGTTGGGGATTTTTCCGGCTCAGGGGCTGGGTGTTTGTGTTGTCCTCATCATTTCATGACCATTCATGAAAGTGGCGAGATTGGGCTAAGTAAAGATGGGGAATCTGTTCGGGTGCTGATAACCACACAGATGATTGCCCCACAAACCAAACATCATCGCTAGGATGTTGAACTCTGATCTTCCTTCCCTTTCATCTATTGACAGCAATGTCTTTAAGGGTGGATGTCAATTGGGCGAGGATGAATGATAAATTGGCTGTGATCTCTAGAAAGAACCATTCTGACTTTATTCTTAAGTGACTTAGGGCAACCACACAATACGTAACTGAGGATACTCGTCATAAATATCCAACCTGTGTCTTAAACACTATACAACCCTCAGTTCTTTGTAAACTTCAGAAAGATTTAGGGCTGTGAAGACATCGAAAGTGACTGTGTAACTGAAAATGACATTAGAGTTCAGAAATAAGTGAATGAATGTCTAGAACACAGCTAAGTAGCATATCTGTTTCTGAAAGTGGGAAGTAGGCGTACATAGTCATAGAAGTATTTGCTTGTCTATAGATAGATGTACGTACATTTGATGGAATTTGTTAGGTAGCTGTTATTATATGAGAAAAATAGGCATTTAGAACTGCTCACACGCAGCATGCGTGTGCCAAACACAGTAGAGTATAGAGGTGTCAAATGGGTATTGTATGATATTAGTCACTGAAGTTAAAGTTATTCGTGGATATCAGCTGTTTCATATCTACATCGACATGACTGCTCTGCAATTCACTTGAAAGTGCCTTTGTTTTAATGAATGCCATCCCAGTTCGCTTATCATATCCATGACACTCTCTCCCCTATTGTACGAATCCTGGAAAGTGCTGTCCCGATATCTCAATAGCAAATCTCTGTGTGATGCACAGCGCCTCTCTTGTAACGTCTGCCAGTGGAATTAGTTTAGCATCTCCATAACACTTTCTCACTAGCTAAACGATCCTGTGATGAAACGCGCCATTCTTTGTTGGATATTCTCTATCAGTCCTACCTGATAGGGATCGCAGATAGATGAACAATACTCAAGAATCGGGCGAAGAAGCGCCTTAAAAGCCACTTGTTTCGTGGATGAGTTACATTTCCTTAAGATTCTTCCAATGAATCTGAGTCTGGTATGTGCTTTTCCCTCTGTTTTATGTGGTCATTCCACTCAAGCTCGCTCTGGCCTAGATATTTCACAGCAGACACTGTCTCCAGCTGTTTGTCATCAATAGTGTAGCTGTTTGCGAAATCCATGTTGATTTTTGTAGAGGAGATCTTCATTATCCGAAAACGTCATAATGCTTGAGCATAGAACATATCTAACATGCAATGGAAAAGAAGTGTTGTTCCTAGCTCCTAGCACAAAAAATAATTATAAAAATGCTTCGTTATTTTATGATTTCTCAAAATGGCTTCAAGCAACATCGTAATTTATAACAAAGACATTACGTTTTTCATATCTTACCACCATACACGTAGTAAGTACACTATACCTCTACACAGTATCCTCTAGTGTTGAATAACTATTGCATTTAATTAATACTGCAACTGTTAATAACTGTCAGGAATGTAAAACCTCTGCATTAACTTCCTCCATGGCAGATTAAAACTGTGTACCGGACTAGAATTCGAACCTGGGACCTTTGCGCCAGGATGTTTAAAATCGGCGACACTCATTCGCAGAGTGAAAATTCTTCCTGGAATTCCTTGGTGTTGTCAGACTATCATCTCTGGCGTCGCGTCTATAGCGGGGTGAACGAAATAGACGGCGCGCATCACAGCACGGTATGCTAAAGGTCTTATGAGCTCAAACGACTTTCTCCGGCGTCGAGCCAGCTACTTTATCAGACCAGTTTAATTATTCGTAACTGCACCATTAAATACAAGCAAGCTCCTGATAACCCATGACAAAGTTAAAGCCTTCAGTGAGTACCTTTTCATTAGCATACTGATTTCTCGTGAGCTCTGGACAGGGCCAAGTGTTCACGATGTATGTCAGGCAAGACAACTTGAGTGACGTCTCAAGTTCGTTGTGGTGCCCGTATTTATAATGCTTCTTGGTCTACAGCTTATGAAGTGCTCTTATTAAGAAAGTGAAACTCATATTATCGAGGGGCAAAATTATTTCGCAGAGTTGATGACAGAACAATGCACAGAAGTTTTGGAACAGCCTGGGTCCATTACAGCACAGTGCCTTTGTACTTATAAACTGTAAAAATCGATAACTGAAGGGATCAGAGGAAGAATCAGCTAACCCTCAGTTTAGTGAGGATTAGACTGTTCATGTTATCTGTTGCATTTTCGAATGTACTGCATGCTGGTAACAAGTAGTTTCATATGTAAGGCTTGAATGCAAAATCTACTCTGGAAGATGTTCTCTTTTATTGTGTTTGTGTTCTTATCTCAAAATACACTCATGCTCACAAATTAAGGGTAATGCTGATACATGGTGAAACAACGCTCTGGCGGGTGGTTTACGGGTTTAAATCACCTCGGGGTATGACTATGCGGTGCATTTGACCTGCGGTCGTCGCACGGTGGCTCTGGCAGCAGTCCACACATGCAGAGGTGTGTTGGTGCATGTCAGAGTACGGTGCAGCGAGTAAGTGTGCAAACGTTTTCAGACGTGCTAATGGTGACTGTGCGTTGAAAATGGCTTAAAGAACACATACTGATGACGTTGTGAGGGGTAGAATATTAGGGCGACTGGAGGCTGACCAAACACAGCATATCATAGCACGGGCCCTAGGTAAGCCACAAAGTGTGATCTCAAGATTATGGCAACGATTCCAGCAGACAGGAAACGTGTCCAGGCGCTACAGTATGGGACGTCCACAGTGTACAACACCACAAGAAGATCGATATCTCACCATCAGTGCCCGCAGACGGCCACGGAGTACTGCAGGAAGCCTTGCTCGGGACCTTACTGCAGCCACTGGAACTATTGTCTCTAGACACACAGTCTACAGACTACTGAACAGACATGGTTTATTCGCCCGGAGACCTGCAAAGTGCATTCCACTGACCCTGGTCACAGGAGAGCCCGGCAAGCCTGGTGTCAAGTACACAGTACATGGTCATTGGAACAGTAGCCCGAGGTTATGTTCACGGACAAGTTCAGGTATAGTTGAACAGTGACACTCGCTGGGTTTTCATCTGACTTGAACCAAGAACCAGATACCAACCCCTTAACGTCCTTGAAAGGGACCTGTGTGGAGGGCGTGCTTTGATGGTGTGGGGTGGGATTATGATTGGTGTACATACGCCCCTGCATGTCTTTGACAGAGGAACTGTAATAGGTCAGGTGTATCGGGAGGTCATTTTGCACCAGTATGTCCGCCTTTTCAGGGGTGCAGTGGGTCCCACCTTCCTCCTGATGGATGATAACGCAAGGCCCCACCAAGCTGCCATCATCGAGGAGTACCTGGTAACAGAAGATACCAGGTGAACGGAGTGGCCTGCCTGTTCTCCAGACCTAAGCGCCATCGAGTACGTCTGGGATGCTCTCGGTCGACGTATCGCTGCACGTCTTCAAACCCCTATGACACTTCAGGAGCTCCGACAGGCACTGGTGCAAGAATGGGAGGCTATACCCCAGCAGCTGCTCGACCACCTGATCCAGAGTATGCCAACCCGTTGTGCGGCCTGTGTACGTGTGCATGGTGATCATATCCCATATTGATGTCGGAGTACATGTGCAGGAAACAGTGGCGTTTTGTAGCACATGCGTTTCGGGACGGTTTTCTTAACTTATCACCAATACCGTGGACGTACAGATCTGTGTCGTGTGTGTTCCCTATGTGCCTAAGCTATTATGGCCCGTTTTGTGTAGTGCCACGTTGTGTGGCACCACATTCTGTAATTATCCTTAATTTATGAGCATGAATGTACACTCCTGTGGGGTAACACTTTCTTCTGCCAACCCCTTCAGTTATGTGGATGATGGAACTCATTATGTAAGACTTTGCAGTAAGTCAACAGATGAAAAAAAAAATCTGTTCCTAAGATCTGAGATTTGGGGGGAGGGAGGTGCAATGTTAGTTTTACAGTGAATGTTGATGACAAAAATAGTTCCGGGATTTCACGATAAATTACCAGTGTTCGCTTGCTGCTAGTCAATATTTATTGCTTGTTCTGGCTTTCTTCAAATAGATACTGACTTAAAACCTCTCTCTGTCTGGTGTGGCAATATGCAAATTTAGTTTGTGAAGATCTTTTTTCTAGGAATGGAAACAGGAGAGAACGGCAGCTGCACTCTCCTGCCCCTCACTGGGCATGCTCTTGAGATCGATATTCCGGAATTTATTCACTTCAGCAGTCTCCACTTTGACGAAAGGAACTAAAGAATCTCTAAACTTTGGTTATTTCCGTGGAATCACAAATCATCAACTGGATTAATCAATATTTTTCTCTCGATAGTTTTAAGATCAGACTTAACTATGAGCTATAGGTTCTAGCACGGTATTGTTGTCTCCATGTCAAGAAAAGTTGTTCCTACTCAGGTAAGTGTAAGAAAATATCTTTTACCTCTGGAGAAAGAACCGGTTCATACATGGGCATGTTAATACTGAAAGTTCACTATTATACATATGTGGCAGATACTGAAAGCTCGATGTTGCACTTCAGTAAACGAATGCCATGCTATGTTAGGTTATATAATATGGGTCACTGGTTATTACAATAACTGAAAGCATTTAGTGACTGGTTATTTACTGCTGTTAATTCATTCGTTACTTCCTGTATGGGACAGTCTGCAGGGGCTGTCATTACAAACATACTTGTCTGAGATACTGGGTTGGATGCAGTAGTTTCTATGGGTGTACACCGTTCTAGTTGGTCCGCAACAACTAAAGTAGCTGGCCTGGTATCACACCTGTTCATGCCGAATTAGCTTGGGGTACTCATAAGTGCACAAGAGAAAGTATTAATCGCACCGCTTTATCTGCTACTTCCTTTTCTTGGAGTCCTGTTAGGCCAGGTGCTTACCAGAATACCACGACCTTTCCTGACTGCTGTAGCTGGTAAACAGCGTCATGATATTACATCACTGTTTTCCGAAGCGCCATTCTTGTATGAAATCTTCTTGGTATACAGACTGCATCAAATAAGAGTTAAAACTCGAGTTGTGGAAGATAATCACCATATTCTTCGTCAGGAGATGTCTGTCTGGTGGGAGCAAACGCTTCCTCCTTTGTAATAGCGTTCAAATTTGTCACCGGCCGAGTGACGTTGCTTGGAGTTCCAACTTATATTGCCGCCCGCAGTGGCCGAGCGGTTAAAGGCTCTACAGTCTGGAACCGCACGACCGCTACGGTCGCAGGTTCGAATCCTGCCTCGGGCATGGATGTGTGTGATGTCCTTAGGTTAGTTAGGTTTAATTAGTTCTAAGTTCTAGGGGACTGATGACCACAGCGGTTGAGTCCCATAGTGCTCAGAGCCATTTGAACCAACCAACTTATATTGCCAGAGTGACGTCACCTGCTGGTGGATTTGCATGTCCAAATGCGGGAAATTGGCAATGATGATGATGTTTGCTCAACTGCGCTGTCATCAGCGCCTGTATGAAGTCCCAATTTTTACACAGTCCAATCTAGCCACTTTCGCGAATGATGATGATGAAATGATGAGGACAACACAAACACCCAGTTCCTACGCAGAGAAAATCCGCAACCTGGCCGTGAATCAAACCCGTGCCCCATGATCCAGAGGCAGCCACGCTAACCACTAGATCACGAGCTGCGGACGAAATTGGCAATGAGGCAGTATTTCCCCCTTCCTCACTGAGCTATGATTGAGGGATGGAAAGGGAATGGAGATCAAGCTGTTTTGACTGGATGTGGCTGGGTGGCGTCTATAATGTACCAAGTGAATGGGGCGAAAATTATGGAGGGCAGACAATCTGCACCGTAGATTAGCGCTGCACTGAACATAGACAGCACATCAAGTTCAGAAAACTCTAAAAAAATAACAATAGCAGATCACTGCCGTATGGAAGGGCACAAAATCAACTTTGAGGATACGAAGATCTTTTCCTGTCCATCGAATAACTGGGATTCTGCAATAAAAGAAGCAAGAGAGTTTCGATTGTGCACAACAAAATTTAATAGGGACAGAGATTATAATCTCTGTGGTGTCTGGGGATGAGCACTTCTTCAAATAAAGAGGACCATAAAATGGTAATTCTTAAGGGTAAGGGAAGGGTGGCTAACGGCCTTGCCACAGTGTAACACCGGTTCCTGTCAGATCACCGAAGTTAAGCGCTGTCGGGTTGGGCTAGCACTTGGATGGGTGACCACCCGGTCTGCCGAGCGCTGTTGGCAAGCGGGGAGCACTCAGCCCTTGAGAGGCAAACTGAGGAGCTACTTGATTGAGAAGTAGCGTCTCCGGTCTCGGAAACTCACATACGGTTGGGAGAGCGGTGTGCTGACCACATGCCCCCCCCCCCCCCCCATATCTGCATCCAGTGACGCATGTGGGCTGAGGATGATACGGCGGCCGGTCGGTGCGGTTGGGCCTTCATGGCTTGTTGGGGAGGAGTTTAGTTTAGTTTTAGGGGAAGTATGGGTACAGTGACAAGTTAAGGGAAAACGTTGTTTTTGATAGGTGAAAACTGATAGGAACAAATAAAAATTAGGTATCAGTTAGCTTAATTATTTATGTTTGTGTGCAAATTTTCACTATTATTGTGTTTCATTTACTTTTTTCGAAAAAAACTGTTTTTAACTCATTCTGCTAAATGGCTACTTTACCCTGTTGGGTAATGTAAAATAGCCATTGGGTAGCCACCATGACTGATTTAAAAAAAAAATAAAATTAATTGCATTTTGAGAAGTGTTTATTTTATCCATTTTGGTTGGAGAACACCGCAGTTGTTTTCGTAAATAACACTGTAGAGATACTGCAACCAGTCACAAGTTTTCTTGAAAGATTTTCTTATACAAAATCCGACCTCTGTCCTACAGTATGCAGAGGAGGACTTTTCAGGAAGACAGAAATGTAGAACTAGCAAGAAGTCAACACCATCATCTGATGGTGGGTTCAGGTCCGAAACTAGTACTGGTAGAACAAAATCACTTCAAGAAAACTTGTGGCTGGATGTAGTAATTCCTATAGTGTGTTGTTGTTGTTGTTATGGTCTTCAGTCCTGACACTGGTTTGATGCAGCTCTCCATGCTACTCTATCCTGTGCAAGCTTCTTCATCTCCCAGTACCTACTGCAACCTACATCCTTCTGAATCTGCTTAGTGTACTCATCTCTTGGTCTCCCCCTACGATTTTTACCCTCCACGCTGCCCTCCAATACTAAATTGGTGATCCCTTGATGCCTCAGAACATGTCCTACCAACCGATCCCTTCTTCTGGTCAAGTTGTGCCACAAACTTCTCTTCTCCCCAATCCTATTCAATACTTCCTCATTAGTTATGTGATCTACCCATCTAATCTTCAGCATTCTTCTGTAGCACCACATTTCGAAAGCTTCTATTCTCTTCTTGTCCAAACTGTTTACCGTCCATGTTTCACTTCCATACATGGCTACACTCCATACGAATACTTTCAGAAATGACTTCCTGACACTTAAATCTATACTCGATGTTAACAAATTTCTCTTCTTCAAAAACGCTTTCCTTGCCATTGCCAGTCTACATTTTATATCCTCTCTACTTCGACCATCATCAGTTATTTTGCTCCCCAAATAGCAAAACTCCTTTACTACTTTAAGTGTCTCATTTCCTAATCTAATTCCCTCAGCATCACACGACTTAATTCGACTACATTCCATTATCCTCGTTTTGCTTTTGTTGATGTTCATCTTATATCCTCCCTTCAAGACACCATCCATTCCGTTCAACTGCTCTTCCAAGTCCTTTGCTGTCTCTGACAGAATTACAATGTCATCGGCGAACCTCAAAGTTTTTACTTCTTCTCCATGGATTTTAATACCTACTCCAAATTTTTCTTTTGTTTCCTTTACTGCTTGCTCATTATACAGATTGAATAACACCGGGGAGATGCTACAACCCTGTCTTACACCCTTCTTAACCACTGCTTCCCTTTCATGTCCCTCGACTCTTATAACTGCCATCTGGTTTCTGTACAAATTGTAAATAGCCTTTCGCTCCCTGTATTTTACCCCTGCCACCTTTAGAATTTGAAAGAGAGTATTACAGTCAACATTGTCAAAAGCTTTCTCTAAGTCTACAAATGCTAGAAACGTAGGTTTGCCTTTCCTTAATCTTTCTTCTAAGATAAGTCGTAAGGTCAGTACTGCCTCACGTGTTCCAGTATTTCTACGGAATCCAAACTGATCTTCCCCGAGGTCGGCTTCTACTAGTTTTTCCATTCGTCTGTAAAGAATTCGTGTTAGTATTTTGCAGCTGTGACTTATTAAGCTGATAGTTCGGTAATTTTCACATCTGTCAACACCTGCTTTCTTTGGGATTGGAATTATTATATTCTTCTTGAAGTCTGAGGGTATTTCGCCTGTTTCATACATCTTGCTCACCAGATGGTAGAGTTTTGTCAGGACTGGCACTCCCAAGGCCGTCAGTAGTTCCAATGGAATGTTGTCTACTCCCGGGGCCTTGTTTTGACTCAGATCTTTCAGTGCTCTGTCAAACTCTTCACGCAGTATCGTATCTCCCATTTCATCTTCATCTACATCCTCTTCCATTTCCATAATATTGTCCTCAAGTTCATCGCCCTTGTATAGACCCTCTATATACTCCTTCCACCTTTCTGCTTTCCCTTCTTTGCTTAGAACTGGGTTTCCATCTGAGCTCTTGATGTTCATACAAGTGGTTCTCTTATCTCCAAAGGTCTCTTTAATTTTCCTGTAGGCAGTATCTATCTTACCCCTAGTGAGATAAGCCTCTACATCCTTACATTTGTCCTCTAGCCATCCCTGCTTAGCCATTTTGCACTTCCTGTCGATCTCATTTTTGAGACGTTTGTATTCCTTTTTGCCTGCTTCGCTTACTGCATTTTTATATTTTCTCCTTTCGTCAATTAAATTCAATATTTCTTCTGTTACCCAAGGATTTCTACTAGCCCTCGTCTTTTTACCTATTTGATCCTCTGCTGCCTTCACTACTTCATCCGTCAAAGCTACCCATTCTTCTTCTACTGTATTTCTTTCCCCCATTCCTGTCAATTGTTCCCTTATGGTCTCCCTGAAACTCTGTACAACCTCTGGTTCTTTCAGTTTATCCAGGTCCCATATCCTTAAATTCCCACCTTTTTGCAGTTTCTTCAGTTTTAATCTACAGGTCATAACCAATAGATTGTGGTCAGAGTCCACATCTGCCCCTGGAAATGTCTTACAATTTAAAAGCTGGTTCCTAAATCTCTGTCTTACCATGATATAATCTATCTGATACCTTTTAGTATCTCCAGGGTTCTTCCATGTATACAACCTTCTATCATGATTCTTAAACCAAGTGTTAGCTACGATTAAGTTGTGCTCTGTGCAAAATTCTACCAGGCGGCTCCCTCTTTCATTTCTTAGCCCCAATCCATATTCACCTACTACGTTTCCTTCTCTCCCTTTTCCTACACTCGAATTCCAGTCACTCATGACTATTAAATTTTCGTCTCCCTTCACTATCTGAATAAATTCTTTTATTTCATCATACATTTCTTCAATTTCTTCGTCATCTGCAGAGCTAGTTGGCATATAAACTTGTACTACTGTAGTAGGTGTGGGCTTCGTATCTATCTTGGCCACAATAATGCGTTCACTATGCTGTTTGTAGTAGCTTACCCGCACTCCTATTTTCCTATTCATTATTAAACCTACTCCTGCATTACCCCTATTTGACTTTGTGTTTATAACCCTGTAGTCACCTGACCAGAAGTCTTGTTCCTCCTGCCACCGAACTTCACTAATTCCCACTATATCCAACTTTAACCTATCCATTTCCCTCTTTAAATTTTCTAACCTACCTGCCCGATTAAGGGATCTGACATTCCACGCTCCGATCCGTAGAACGCCAGTTTTCTTTCTCCTGATAACGACATCCTCTTGAGTAGTCCCCGCCCGGAGATCCAAATGGGGGACTATTTTACCTCCGGAATATTTTACCCAAGAGGGCGCCATCATCTTTTAATCATACAGTAAAGCTGCATGCCCTCGGGAAATATTACGGCCGTAGTTTCCCCTTGCTTTCAGCCGTTCGCAGTACCAGCACAGCAAGGCCGTTTTGGTTATTGTTACAAGGCCAGATCAGTCAATCATCCAGACTGTTGCCCTTGCAACTACTGAAAAGGCTGCTGCCCCTCTTCAGGAACCACACGTTTGTCTGGCCTCTCAACAGATACCCCTCCGTTGTGGTTGTACCTACGGTACGGCTATCTGTATCGCTGAGGCACGCAAGCCTCCCCACCAACGGCAAGGTCCATGGTTCATGGGGGGGGGGGGGGGGGGCTATAGTGTGTATTTTCGCAAATAATAGGAATTTTATCATTGTATACAAATGTTTAACAAATTACAATTTGTTTTAAAATTATGTCCTGAGTTAAATTACACAATTTATCAAAAGTTGCATTTCAACATTGTTTCACAATATATCTTTGGCTATTGTCTTTTTCAGTTTATTTGGAGAGATCACAGATGAACTCATTGTCTTCTTCCTCTCACCTAGCGCAAGCCTCGTGTGCCCTATTCAGACAGTCTGAACACCTGGGCCAGCCTTCATTTTCCCTGGACCTTGAAAATGAGTCCCTACAGTACAGGCAATCAGTGTCACAATTGAAGCCTTGAAACAAAGCTCGTTTTACCACTTTCGATTTCTTTTTTCCTTGAACTTCTGTCTTCTTTATTTACTTCTTATTTTTATTTTTCTCTTCCCTTTTTAATTGTATTTGAATTTTCTCCAGTCTTTCTTCCTTTTCTGCCTTTGCTGTTACAAGAAGAGCTTTGTAAGGGGTTGTAGTTAAACCTGCTGTTGAACCTTTCCGCTTGTTTTGGCATTTGTTAATGTTTAATGTTGGGATTGGAGCAATATCATGAGGGCTTACTGCAAATGAGGTTGGCTTCCTGGGCATGGAGAATGACCTTACAGTAGATGTACTGGGCTTTATAGGCGGATTAACTGCAGATGAGGTGCTAAGATTTGATGAGTCTCCAGAGATGAGAAATAAGCCAGTGTTGGGGTCTCCAGAACCTACTGTGAATTCTGCAATGCGATCCCTAGAAAGTGCAGCGTTGGGCTGAGGGTCTGCAAGTGCGTGATCAATCTCAGCAGAACGAGTTCATTCTAATCCTAGAACCTGTTAGTCTTGACTGTCTTCAGTTGGTGGGCATGCAGCAGAGGCAGATGGATTGGGAACTTCTGAGGCTGTAGCTGCGGCAAAATCCACTTCAGTAAACACGTTCCCGTTGATTGATTCTACGCCACACCTCCAAAATCCATGTACAACAGCAGAAGTAGCTGCACTTAAAAAAGCCTGAAGGAGGCGAGACACTTCCTATTAAGTTAGTTTACCAGGGTTATTATGCAATAATCTCCGGATAGCCTGAATGTAAAGGGTGTTGAAAGGCCCCACAAAAGGAACGTCCAGTAGCTGCAGCTTGTGGCTGCGCTGTGGAGGTATGCAAACTAGAGTTGTTCGGTTATTCATAGCCTTTCCAATGAAGTCAAGGTTCCTCGTGTGCGTAGCTTGTCCATCGGGTATTAGTAATAAGGGGCGTCTTTTGTTGGTTTAGCATACTTCAAAAAATAGTCAAACCACATAGTAAATATCTCACTCTGCATCCACTCTGACGTGTGACAAGCGAAAGATGCCGAGGTGGAGAGTCATCTTGCATTTTTATTTATCGTATGGCAATACAGACACATAATAAACAAACAGAGAAATCACTAATATAACAAACGTTAATAATTGCAAACCAACATTACTAATATAACAAAGTTTACGGATTATAAACAAACATCAAGTCTATTAATATAATCTATCGACTCTGGAGTTGCGAGGAGGAAGTCGTCGGGGCTACCATTATAGGCTCTTCTGGAACACTCTTCAACAATGTGGCTGATGGTCTGACTTTCTCCGCAGTCACACCGAGGGGATGGTATTTTACCCCATTTATACAGGGAGTAAGCACACCTGCCATGACGAGTTCTAATCCTATTTAGAGTGGACCACGTTTTGCGTGGTAGATCAAAACCAGGTGGCTTTTGTGTGACGCAAGGCATGTTATGATTTTGCCATGCATTCCATTTTTCAGACCATGCGTTTGTGATACTGAAACCTTCTTGTACACAGGTCCTTGCTGTTCTTGTTGGCGGGTTCCTAGATCGAAGCCTATTAGTGTTTGCAGCCTCAGTGTCTTGGTGGATTGGCAGGCTTCGATTTCCCTTGATGTTTTTGTATTCACGTACAAGTGCGTCAGTACGTCGCAGGTGTGGCAGCGGGATGTGGCTTAATATTGGGAGCCATTGCGTTGGAGTGGGTTTAATTACTCCAGAAATCATCCTTAGAGTGTTATGCAACTGGACTTCCACCTTTTTTACATGTGGCCTGTTTAGCTAAATCGGAGCACAGTATTCGGCAGCCGAGAATACAATTGCTAAAGCAGAGGTGCGGAGAGTGGAGGTCGTTGCTCCCCAGGTAGTACCACAGAGCTTTTGAACAATGTTGTTCCTTGTCTTTAATTTTTCGGCAGTCTTTGTTAGGTGCTCTTTAAAAGATAGTGTTCTGTCCAGCGTCATGCCCAAGTACTTCGGAGTTTTATTATGCTTGAGAACGGTGTTTTCAAATCGAATGTTGAGTTCCTTTCCAGCGAGTTTGTTGTTGAGATGGAAGCAACTAACCTCTGTTTTGGAAGCATTTGGTTGAAGTCTCCACTTACGGAAATATTCACCCATTATCTTCAGGTCTTTCGTTAGGATATCCTCAGATGCTTCAATCGTGCTACATCTTGTAGCGAGGGCCCAATCGTCAGCATACCCGAACTTTCTTGATTGTGTTTCCGGCAGGTCTGCAATATAGAGGCTAAACAGCAGTGGTGCAAGCACTGATCCTTGTGGTAAGCCATTCTTTAGTTTTTTTGATGGAGCTGTAGTCAGTGTCCATACTTATTTGGAACACCCTATCATTGAGCATGCTGTCTATTAAGCGTGCTATAGATTTGCAGGGAATTACTCGAAGAATTTTGTATATGATGCCTTCTCTCCACACAGTGTCGTAAGCTGCTGAGAGGTCAATAAAGGCGACTGATGTTTTCAATTTTCTCTGGAATCCCGCCTCAATGTAAGTAGTGAGTGACAACACCTGGTAAGTACAACTTCTTCCTGGCCTAAAGCCTGCCTGTTCAACTGGGATCGACCTGAACAATTCTGGGCTAATTCTGTTATATATAAGCCTCTCTAGTAATTTGTAAATTACACACAGCAGGGCAATTGGTCTGTAGCTTTTTGGGTTGTCAGCTGGCTTCCCAGGCTTTAGAATAGCTATTACCTTAGATCGTTTGAGTTCTTGTGGGATATTGCCAGTTTGCATTATGTTTGTGAAAAATTGAGCCAGCCATACTTTTGTATACTTGCCACAGTTTATTATGAATTCAGGGTGAACGTTGTCGAAACCTGGTGCCTTTGTTGGTTTGACATCTTTCAGAGCTTTTTCTATGTCTTCGCTAGAGAAAGGGCGAGAGTGTTCAGTTTCTTTGGCTTCATGTTTTAAGATTTTGAGTTCTCGCTTCACTTGGATTGTATGAGTTTTATCCTTTGGTGTCCTAGACGTGTTAACTAGATGTGCAGCTATGGCATTTGGTCTTACAGCTGCTTTTTGTCGTTGTGCTAGTGGGCTGCTACCTAGTTTTCTCAGCAGTGAACATGCTTGCCTGCTAGATGTTTGGAAATTGAGGCTTTCTACAGTTTCTGTCCACTTTTGTCTTCTGGCAGCATCCAAGCTGTGAAGCAGTTCATCCGCTATTTCCTGATCTCCGGATTCAAGGAAGCTCTGGTATAGTTCTTCGCTGGTTTGGGACCATCCAGGGGTGTATTCTTTGCGGTACCCTCTTGGTATGTGCTTCTTGGCCGTGCTTATCATGGCACCAACAAATCTTTGGTAATTTTCGCTAGTAAGTGGTATCCATTCCTAACATTTGCCCAGATCTGTGGAGAACCCAGTCCGATTGGCTTTTTTAAAATTCCATCGTGGGCGAGGAATAGAGGTAATTATGGGAATTTGAGTTCCTACCTCTGTTATGATCGGACGGTGTTGACTGTGCGGAAAGTCGGACAGTACTCTACGCGAGGCCATGAGAGGTTGGTCTCTGTTGTTGCACGAGACGAAACACAGGTCAGGGTTGTATTCCTGTCTCCAGGCAGCTGATCTAAACGTAAATCGATCCTTAGCATCGAATACATGGTATAAGTATTCGTCTTCTGCCCATTTTGCTGGTGCTTCTCCATTTGCATCATTGTCTTTATACTTCCACTGTTCATGATGACTATTGAAATCCCCAACATATGCAGCAGGATGTGGCTGAGTTTGAAGAACGTGGGCTGGCCAAGGTGTAGCAGGTGGCTTATAAATATTGGCGACAGTAATGCTTCCGATTTTTGTGACAACGTTATGAATGTCTTCGTTGGTGGATGTAGAAATTAGGAAACCGTTTTCAATATCTTGTTTGACATATGTGGCTACTCCATAAGACCTATGATAGGTCGCTCCCAACAGTTCATAGCCTGGTATTTTGCCCCTTTTATTTAGTTGTTGTACTGTATCACAATGAGTTTCCTGCATAGCAACCAAGTCAATGTTGTCATTTTTTAGTAGTTTTGATAGAAACTGGCACTTAGCATAGCTTATGCCTTCTATGTTTATGTGACAAATTCGAACCACGGGTCCGAGTTTCCTGGTCAGAGGGACCTGAGAAGGGCCGTTTGGTCTGTCTGGTGACATAACTCTTAGTGAAAGTGTCTTATAGTCAGGAGATCCTCAGATTATCTGACTGCCAGTATGCGGTAGTTCATTTAGCGTTACCCAGGGTGCACGTGTAGTGTTACACTACGGACGCGAACTAGCTTTACACCCCTGTCATCTTGCAGTTCTACTTTCATACGCTATCTGGGAAATATGACGAGAAGAGGGAGAAAAGACCCTCCTGCCGTCATACAAATTACAAACGTAGAGAGAACATCTCTTTCGGCAGATGCAAGGGGACCAACTTGCCTTCTACCTTTTACTGCAAAAACCTTAGATGATTTCGATTGCCTCTGGTTTTCTCAAAACAATTTAGGGACGGTGCTTTATGAAGCCTCTAATCCAATCTTTCTCGTCTAATTTTCTGTCGTGGTGGAAGCTATTAGCGATATTGTTCTGTTCTACTACGAAAGTCAGCAATTGTAATTCCATAAAAACTGACCTCCATCTTCAAAAGATGTACGAGCTGCTGTTCTTGTTCTTCATTAAAAACAGCACGGTAGTGTCCTAGACATTTTTTTGTTTCGAGTAGCGCGCTGATTTTTGTTTAGAAAACGACGTTTTAGAGTGTTTATTGGTACTACCGGAGTAGTTGAGGCCTTTGCCACTTGGTGGCAGCAATATAAGGTGAAAAAACAGCTAGCGGTAAGTACGACCGCCGAAACCACTATGCCCACACTTCCCCTACATGTGATGCTGGGGGCGGAGTCCGATCTCCTTTCACTACTCAATCGCGCACCGGCGGGGGAGGGATAACCTACAGTCTCATTAACGATTTCGCGTATTTGCCCATGCAAATGCTACAATCCTAGTGATGTCACTACGCCAACAGAACTACGGTTTCAAAATGACGACACCCGACCTATGGCAAGCCTCATCACTACTATAAGGGAGGCGGACTTTGATCCTGGCAGGCAACCATTTCCTGATGAAGAAGATGGTGATTGTTAATTCTTATTTGAAGTGATCCATACACCAAGAAGATTTTGTACAAATTGTGTCTTGGATTGTTCGGACAATTTTGTATGCTGGTAGTGTACTCATTCGGAAAACAAATCCTGAAGACAATCTGGATTATCTGCATGCTGTTTTCGTATTTGGTTTGGTCACACTGGATGAAATGTAGTCTATAACACGTCGTTCGTGAGGACCAAGGTCCTGATGCCTTTAAGACATCCAGCCGTAGTTTTTCTGCGGTTACCGTAAATTCCTAAGGGTAAATGCACACATGATTCCTTTGAGAAGGACGCGACCAATCTGCTTCAATATTCTTGTGCTTCATCTCTAAAAAAGGGACTTTAAACCTTAACCTTTCTTCCTTCCTTGATACGTCTGTCATCGTCTGATTGGGTGGACTACTATATAAGGTAACGTTTTTTTCTTGGTCGTTTCTGAGAAAGGTCACAGAAAACTCGACAGCAGACTCAGTATGTTATAACTCAGTATATTTTCTCCACACACAGAGAATTATAATGAAAAATTATGTTCTTTTCCTTAAGCTAGGAAGAAATTAAGGGAGAGGAAACTAATGCTGGATTTTGTGTTTGTTTTCCATTCAAACCTAACGAAAACTGCGTACCGCTGAGAAAACCGATACGAGTACCATCTAGCTGTAAGTTGTGGAACTCTTTCAACAGACAGACCCATCAGCTTGCGCCAACTAGAGACATAATGCTCAGTGTCAATTTAAATTTCAGCTTCTGAGAAAGTCAGTTTATGGCTTTAACGAACATATACAATGGCTGGAGATATTAAAATCACCTCTCTCTTCTATCGGATATTAAGTGGGTGAAGTCTATAATTGAATGGCGTTGTTTTGTATTTTCTTGTACAAAATCTGAGAAATAATTTAATTGACTGTAAAACTGTAATGCAATGGGAAGTGCGTTAACATTTCGAATCAACGACTGCAAGCACGATTTTGTAGCTATCAAGAAATACTTATTTCTGAAGTTCAACGCGTTGTAATGTCGTTTCATGTGATCTGCCTTTTCCATCATTTCGACTGCAAACTGACTGTTTCACCATTTAACAAACTATTTTTCTGGGACTATGAACAGAATTTTGTTTGATGTGACCTAAATTTGTGCTGATGGAGACTCAAATGGGTCTGAAAAGTACTGACGCAACAATTAGGTTTGCCAAAGAGAGAAATACATTTATCATTAAGAAGTAACAGTGGAAGCACAGAGCATGTGTATGGTAATAACTATTTTCTGATAGTGGGACATGTAAGAATTTTGATTTTTTGAAGTCGCACCAGTGATGATATAAAATTCTGTTTCAGTTACGGCAAAAAGTGTGCCTGTTGGATATTTCTTGTCAGAACAGAACACCTCCACGGTTTCCTAAACTTAAATGTTCGTTACGGAGTTTTTTGGAGAGGAAATTGTTTCTCTCTCAAGGCTGGCAATACATTGACACCTTTGGAGACCTATCTTTCAAAAATACGCACATCATTTTGTTAATTCATTTGATTATTTCACATTCGCATGTGCTTTACGGATTGTTAGTATTTGGCTTCAGTTTGATCGTTATTAATGGAAGGTCACTGATTTCGGATATAGGTTTATTGGTCACCGATATCCTGGCAATCGTATTGTTTATTTTAATCACTTTAATTGTGTAATGCAGTGCTTAGTTCGCATCACAAACGAAGGTCGATTGTGCGCGGTTAACATTGTGAAGGTACAAAATACCTAGCATCACAACTGTTGATGAAAGGCATTCGTTTATTTGTTTACAGCTCCCGCTTCTTCAGCAGCCCTATTTACCAGTCTCTCCCAAACTGTTTCAGTATAGTTTGAGTATAATCAATCACAATATTATGGCTCCTGGGAGTGGGAACGCTTCGGTCGGCTGACGGGGAGTCAGCGCGTAATCGGGGTTGCGGAGGGAAGGAACGCCGGTACAACCACAGTCGTGTAATGTAAATTGCTCTAACCTTGGTGATTAGAGTTATTAAGTGGTGGAGGTGGTGGTGGTGGTGGTGGTGGTGGTGGTGGTGGTTAGTGTTTAACGTCCCGTCAACAACGAGGTCATTAGAGACGGAGCTCATTCTCGGGTTAGGGAAGGATTGGGAAGGAAATCGGCCGTGCCCTTTCAAAGGAACCATCCCGGCATTTGCCTGAAGCGATTTAGGGAAATCACGGAAAACCTAAATCAGGATGGCTGGAGACGGGATTGAACCGTCGTCCTCCCGAAAGTTATTAAGTGGATGGTCCATCTGACAAGGGGTAATCGCCAAATGCATCATCTGCTTTATCTGTTTCACTGGAATCCGTTCCAATGTCACCCGCCGTGTAAGTTTCCATGTAATTGACATGGTCATGTGTTTTATATTCATCTCCGCTCTCCAGGCCAACACTGCTAATTGTAGTCTCCATTGAGTCTTCCATTACCCCATCTCTACGCCAATATTCCTTTTACATATTCGCAGGATTTAAACCAGTCGTGTTGGATAATCTTAGGCAAAGATTCTTTGGCTATTTGTTTTAGGGTAATTGAATGAATTGAAAAAGCTTTTTTTCTATAATGCTTTGTTTTACTGTATCTCACTTTAGCTCTATAGCGTTCAGATCACAGTGGTAAGGTGGGAGTCTGAGAACAATATATTCCTTATGCTTTAAAACACATTTGCTTTAAAAACAGGCCTTAGATTCTTATAATACACTAGTTGTAAAAGTTCATTCCTTGTTAAGCTCAGTTCAAAACTGATTTTGTTCTGAGTGAGCATTGAATTATATCCATTTTACGAGTTTGCAGTAGTTTGGGCTTTATTTGTCCGAACTGTATGATACGAGGCGTTATCAAGAACAACATTAATTCAAACAGGGATGTTAGGAATCAGTTTCTCTTCTAACCATTTGTCATAGCTATCTGCATTCATATCCTTATGATATTGTGTGATTTAAATTTTGAATCACAAATGAACTCAGTACACAGCAAAAGCTCTTTGGCCTGCACTGCTGTTAGTCATTACACCCGGAACTTCACCAGGCTGGTATAACTACTATACACCAGCTTTGATCCGTGAACACTACTGGTTTATTTGGCTCTTCTCATTATTTCTGATTTGTCTCAAGTATGCCACGCACTTTACAAAAATGTCGGAGCTTTTCCTTAGGATGGTACTCAAAGTTTTACATTTTTGAAACGAATTCCAACTCTTTCCAAATGTATCCCTCCTCCCCCACCCTCAGGAAATTTATCTCAGATTTGGAAAATGTAAGCAGCTTCCCATCGTTGAAATTTCCTTCTTCTGCTCGTAATCCTCCAAACATTTTCTTCAAATAAGTGCTTTGTCGAAGTCGTCTAGAAAAAGTACTTTTCTAAAAAGTCTTTCTTTTTCAGGAGTTTTAATATTTTCCCCAGTTTCTTCCGTTTCTTTAAAGTCTTGAAAAATGTATTTTACTGTTCGTTCTAACTTCACTACCATTTTTTCTTCCCGCAAGATTGCTTTCTGTAGGAATATCATTACCCGATTCTGCTTTTTTTTTTTTTTTTTTTTTTTTTAATTCCTGGAAAAATTGTACATCTTTGCATATAAGCTAATTTTCACCTGAATGTGTGCGACACCTTCCTCTGTTTTCCATTCCTAGGCTGTTCCTGATTATGGATAACACCACACTCCACTTCTGACGATATTTCACAAAGACACGCTGTACTTGTTTACTGTAATGTTCAGGTGTTCCCGATAACGGCCATGGGAGGCCAAGTGCAGTAATATCGTGGGTGGGTAGGAACACTACATGCATGTGGTCACGCCGCAGATCACGTGACCACAATCGTATTGAACATACAGTGTCTGGAATGCCGTCAGGATAGACCTGCGCGCTTTTGGAACAAAAGAAATAGCGTCGTAAGGTTTGACGCCCCGTCGACGACGAGTTCATTAGGAACGGAGGACAAGCTCAGAATAGGGAAGGCAATAAGCCGTTCAGAAGAATCAGTCCCATAAATTTGCCACAAGTGGTTTACGGAAACCTAACTGTGGATGGTCGGACAAGAATCTGAATCTCAGTTGTGATATTGCGGCTTTATCCTGTCAATGATGGTACAATTAATTCAGTCTCGCGAGAACGTAATTTTTTTTTTAAAAAAGAGCCGTACCGCAAGTTCAGAAAGCGCTATCGAGTGGTTGAAGACTACTCAACTCGTGGTTCATCAGTTTTACCAATTGCAGCCACTTTTTAAGATGCGATTGCGCATTACCAAAAAGTTAAAATAAAATGAAAACTGAAATTGCAGATAAAGTGCGTTGTTAAACGAAATGAATAATTAAGAAAATCTCTATTTTGTCGCTCCTACAAAATATGAGCAGTTAATGTCCGTGGGGGGTACAATGAAACTGAACGAATTTTAATTACATTGCTAGCCATTAAAGTTGAGGGCCATTCCGTGCGTCTTCTTTTAAGGGAAGTTTCATATTTCTTTTCTAGAGAATAGCAGATCTGCGTCAGACAAATACAGTGATATTCCTCTTTTATTGATCTGACAAGAAAATACGGATTGCGAGAACAGTGAATATGAGGAATAGTTGCGTTTCTTGTTGCGATCGTTTGAATGGGGCACCGGCTGGAAGTTTGTGTCAGTCTCCATTGAAACTGTCGCACCCGATTAAAGCGATGCGTGAAGTTTACGCCACACATTCTACGAGTCCATTCATGTTAACGAGATTAGTTAATGTATCGGTATGGGACAACTATTTGCCAGCGTCATTTGCGACCTGGCATTCGATCGTTTTATTAGCCCTTGGTCACTATTCGCGCAGATAAAAAGAGGATTCTATTACATTTAACGAGTCAAAAGTCATCTGAAGCGAAAGAGTCAGGCGCCTCATCATGTATACAGAATGAGACAATTCAGGGTCGTACTGACGGCGTGGCGGGATAGGCCCCCGCCAAGGGCGCAAATACAAAGGGGGCGAAGAAAAATAAGAGTTAACCAGGAGAAGTGTATTCTAACTATCGCGCTGCCGTCTTAAAGCCTTTCCGCTCGAACTGAGAGTGTATGCTATTGCCACAGTGTCATACCAATGACATGCGCGAATGTGATGGCAGTTGAGACTGAGTGTGAAACGGATGTGACGTCATAAGCAGAACCGCGTTGTGTGCAGTCTATTAACAGAGAGATCAACGTGTCCTGCCCAGTTGAGGCTCGGCAAAAGTCGGTCGACTTCGGCCTGCTCGTGTTTTGTGTCGGTCGCTGCCAACCTCAGCGATCCAACACGGAACCTTGCGTTGTTGCCATTGCGAAGTGATTGTTGTCATGTGTTCTTTTATTGCCTAAATGTAAGTTTTATTACTGGCTCTTTTCAATTTCTAATTGTCTATGATACGGAAGTAGGAAAAAAAAGCACCGTCATTCAACATGAAACTGTTAACTCCGACTGGAGCCTTGCTTGGGCATAAATTAATACCGGTATGTAAATGCGACTGCACCTACTAACACTGGGTGACGGGAGTGTGGCTTGTTCTCCCAACTCCGCACCCCCTCAGAATTTTTCTTCTTTTTTATGAACAAGCTGTACTTACTCTCCATGCAACAAGGCACAGTGTTTCGTTGATTATCGCAAGCCATCGTATATTTTACGTTTTAGAACTCATTCCTTTGTGGAAGTAGTGTGTTCAAAATAGATGAGACTGTGACAAATCCCACGAAAAGAAGATTAGATATTCAATTCAGCACACACTGGAATAGAAGACTGCAAGTGCATCGTCCAGTTTGGGAAAAATAATTTCCAGAATTGCGGCCAGTTCCAGGAAATGCACTTAAAGCAAAATGTACCTTATGAGTTGGAAAAGCTGGAGAGGGATTTTCGATTTCACACGGCGGCGTAACCGATGTTAGGCATCACTTAAACAGTGTCAACCACAAGCGCAGATGCTTAACACCAATACAAACCACACTGATGAAAATTCTCTAAAAGGTGGATTCTGTTGAAGCAGACAATATATGTAGTAGGTGCATACTAATTTCAACATTTCTAATTTTCAGGGTAATAATAGACCTGTTTAGGCAGTTATAAAAAGACGCTATTAATAATGCTTCTTCCTTCGTTTTCAGATAACAGCATCTGAGCTTACATTCGCATTTCATACAGTTAAATATCATCTTCTCTATGCCAGCACTGAGCGCAATGTAAAAATATCTTTTCAGTTATGCACGGATTAGGCAATTGCAAATAAAATCACTTGTGGTAAATCAAAATGTAGAGAATTAATTACTGTTGTTTTGGGACCAAATAGCGTCAATAATTTAACTTAAAAGTTGAATGATAACAAGTTTTTTGGTGTGGGGTTTGACGATTCTAACAAAGGTAATCAAAACTGTTATCCTATTTATGTAAGGTACTTCGATGTGCAAGCAGGCGTGTCCCACAGAATTCTAGATTTCTATGAGGACTGGTGAATCTGCATCTGCAACTTCTGACCAGGTCCTGAAAAGGACTCCAAAACACGAGCTGAATTTGGCCCAGGTTTCAAGTTTTACTGAAGACAATAACAATGCAAACTATGAGAAGAAAAACTCTGTTTATGTTCACTTGAAAAAGGAAAATCGTGGTATTGTGAAATCAAACTGCTGTGCACACATAGTCCATAATTGTTCTAAATCTGGTATGAACGCTATGGCAAAAGATACTGAAATGTTAGTAGTTAGGACAGTCAGTTGAAAGGTTTCTTTCAATTTGTTGATATAGAATACAATGCTTTATTGAAACATGTACTGACAAGGTGGTTAAGACTAAAGCCTGCTATAGAAAGATTATTGAAAAATATTTCTGCAGTTATATCATACTTTTATAGTGTAGGTGGTTGCCTCAGCATCATTATAAACAACTTTATTGGTGCGTCTGGGTCAGGGAAAAATTTATTTTAGCGGAATTATACATAGAATTTTCCTTGCACTTAACTGACGTTTTTTCGAAGGGTGTACTCAACTTACAGAAAAATGAAATGACAATTTGTGAAGTATACTGTGTGATGAAGAAAATAAAAATGGAGTTAGAACATAGGATAAATGATTTGGTTTTTGTTTATAAGGTACAACAGTTGCTAGATAAATTGGAGGACCTTATCCCAGGTGAAAAACAAGCAGAACTGGAAGAATGCTGATGTATATATGAAGTCTGTCTGAAACATTTAAATAGATGTTTTGATTTTGATGAGAGTAACATTTTGTCCTTTGGTGGTCTGCATATCACTTGAAAACAAACCTGAGTTTCAAAATATTTTGAAATTAGGCAAATCTCTTTCTACTGTTGATATCCTTGGTGTGTATAATATATATTCAGAAGTTGCTATGGTTTCTGATTTGTCTTGGGGGGAAGGGAATGAGTATGTGAAAGCAAAGTTATCTACTTTGACATACCACAAAGATGCATCTACATTATAGAAATGATTGGCACATCAAAATTGTGCAGTGTTTTAGTTTTAGTTACATTTGTTTCGAGTACATTTCCTTTCAATGCATTCACAGAGAAAGTTTCCAGCATTATGAACATTAAATGGAGGGATGAGCAAAACAGATGTTCAGTTGATCTAATAAAAAATAAATTGTACACTTATTTCAATTATGATGAAAGTTGCAGTAATTTTTATAAGACAGTATTGTCTAATGAAAAAAACTTGAGAATTGCACACTGAACTGAAAAGTACTCCTCTTCATTCTGTTGAGTGTATTATGAAGAAAATGTGCAGTACAGCATGAGCGTACCAGGCGCAGTTCACACGATCAACTGCGTCACTGGTTTGTTCGTATCCATCTGGAAATTCCCCAACGCAGTTTTCTAAAGCTTCTTTCTGCACGACTCTGGTGGCCCGCTACTTGCCCTCCTGGATGAGTCACCTGGCCCATTTGTTTTGTCTCGCCGCGGGTCGCTTTTAAGAGCTTTCCGTTGTACTCCACCCGTGATGCGCCTCGGACGAAACGTTTCTTCCAGCAGCTTGTTTCACCTCTTGCTCATTGACATCCAAGATATAGGTTCAGTGTGTTAAATACCGTCAGTTGAGTGTCATCCCTTTGGATTGCATACTGTACATTTTTATAGGAACTTTGTCAGATGACATATTCACCTTCCTGTTACGATGTATAAGAACTCTCATTTAGGTGCGTAATTGACCATCATTTAATCTGCCACCTTACAAAGTCTCTAAAATATTGGCCTTCTTTTCTGAAAACAACATACCTTAGCTTAAACAAGCTCCAACAAAATTCAGAAAACATTAATAAACGCTATTTCTGTTCACAGAATAACAAGCAAGAACATGTATTATAATGAATCCTACTGCCCTAAGACTGAGAGCTCAACCCAAAATCCATAAACTCCATGTTCCAGTGAGTCTGTTGTTGGTTCTAGAAATGCACCTTCCTTTAAAAGCTCTCAGTTCCTGAATGAAATTCTAAAGCAGAAATATACTTCTGCTACATCATACTCAGTTAATAACACAAGTGGGTTAACAACTAAAATTGAAGATATAGAAATTCCAGCAGCTGCTAGGTTTACTTCTTTTGATGTAGCTAACCTGTTTACAAATGTAGCAATCAAAGAAATAATAGAGATAATCTTTAAAAACTTAGTTAAACATAAAACATTATCAGTTTCAGAAGTATCAAGGTCACTGACATGTTGCGACTAGTATTGTAACATAATTCCCTGTATCTTAGAACCACCAACCTCGAACAAAAACGTAAGTTCAACATACACAGAAAGTATACATACACACATATAACAACAGAAAATTCATCATACTGTCCCACTGCACAGAAGCATGCCGCCTTCAGGTCCATGCTACACAGTGCATGCTCATTTGATTTAGAACACCGTCTTAGGAAAGAACTGGGCACAATAAAAAGTATTACCATAAACAATGGCTACACAAACAGAACAACTGATAATCTGGACACACAAATACACAAATATAAGGCAACGCAATACCACACTAAGAAAGAAGGAAAATATTTGCCAGCTTCCCTTACCTAGGCGCCACATCACAAAAATTTGCTAAACTTTTCAAGAATACCAATGTAACAACTGTATTCTCCACTAATAATAAGTTAGGACACTTACTGGTCCATAATATGAAACCAAAAACTCATCATCAGTGGAGTGTATAAGGAATTGTGCCCCATTTGTCCTGCCTCTTATGCGGGGAGAAAAGGTAGAAATTTTAAAATCCATTTCCAAGACCAAATAAATGTTTTCAGACTCAATCGCTTTGAAAAATCAGTTATTGCACAGCATATGCTAGAAACCAAATATGTTGTCAACAATATGGAAAACAATTTGATAGTGCTACACAATGAAGACCATGGGAAGACCCTAAATATAATAGAAGAACTGAAAATATACCTCCACAAAATCAAAAAGCATGATTCTACCTGTGAACGAGTATCTCGAAAACGACGAAACTGGTCGAATGTTCAAGTACTACTGTCTTGAGTATCCACGAAAAGAGGTAGAAGGACAGTGGAACTACCACTAGGCACTAAATGGTTGGACGTCCAAGATCTTCACAGAATTTAGGGTTTGGAGGCTTGTCTGCTCTGTAAAGTAGGATAGATGGTGATCTGTGGCATATTTGATGAAATAGCTCAATACTGCATTCTCCACTAATAGTAAGTTAGGACGCTTACTGGTCCATTTGTATGACCAACTCATTGGCTCTAACTGTCCAGAATGTTCTTCAAAACAACCGTGAACAGCTGAGGCCCGCTGACATGGCGTACTTCCATCCAAAAAATTCAATTGTCGTTTGGGAACATGAAGTGCATCAATGGCTGCAAATGGTCTTCAGGTGGCCGAACATAACCATTTCCAGTCAATTACCGCTTCAGTTGGACCAGAGGACTCAGTCCATTGTATGTAAACACAGCTCAGACCGTTTGTGGCCATCACCAGCGTGCAAAATGGCTCTGAGCACTATGAGACTGATCTTCTAAGGTCATCAGTCCCCTAGAACTTAGAACTACTTAAACCTAACTAACCTAAGGACATCACACACATCCATGCCTGAGGCAGGATTCGAACCTGCGACCGTAGCGGTCGCGCGGTTCCAGACTGTAGCGCCTAGAACCGCTCGGCCACCCCGGCCGGTTACCAGCGTGCACAATGCTTTGTTGACAACCTGGGTTCATGACTTCATTCGGTCTGAACCATACTAGAACACTACCATCAGCTCCGACCAGCTGAAATCGGGACTCATCTGACCAGGCCTCGGGTTTCCTGTCGTCTAGGATCCAATCGTTATGATCACGAGCGCAAGAGAGGCGATGCAGGCGATGTCATACTGTCAGCAAAGGCACTACGCGTTGGTCGTCTGCTGTCATGGCCCATTAACGCCAAATCTCGCCTCACTGTCTTAACGGAAACTATCGTCGTACGTCCCACATTGATGTCTGCAGTTGCCTGTTAGTACCAACAACTCTACGTAAAGCCGCTGCTCTAGGTCGTTAAGTGAAGGCCGTCATTGTCTGTGGAAGAGGTAATGCATGAAATTAGGTATTTTACATTTACATCTACATCCATACTCCGCAAGCAACCTGACGGTATGTGGCGGAGGGTACCTTGAGTACCTCTATCGGTTCTCCCTTCTATTCCAGTCTCGTATTGTTCGTGGAAAGAAAGATTGTCGGTGTGCCTCTGTGTGGGCTCTAATCTCTCTGATTTTATCCTCATGGTCTCTTCGCGAGATATACGTAGGAGGGAGCAATATACTGCTTGACTCCTCGGTGAAGGTATGTTCTCGAAACTTCAACAAAAGCCCGTACCGAGCTACTGAGCGTCTCTCCTGCAGAGTCTTCCACTGGAGTTTATCTATATCTCCGTAACGCTTCCGCGATTACTATATGATCCTGTAATGAAGCGCGCTGCTCTCCGTTGGATCTTCTCTATCTCTTCTATCAACCCTATCTGGTGTGGATCCCACACCGGTGAGCAGTATTCAAGCAGTGGGTGAACAAGTGTACTGTAACCTACTTCCTTTGTTTTCTGATTGCGTTTCCTTAGGATTCTTCCAATGAATCTCAGTCTGGCATCTGCTTTACCGACGAATAATTTTATATGGTCATTCCAATTAAAATCACTCCTAATGCCTACTCCCAGATAATTTATGGAATTAATTGTTTCCAGTTTCTGACCTGCTATATTGTAGCTAAATAATGAAGGATCTTTCTTTCTATGTATTCGCAGCACATTACACTTGTCTACATTGAGATTCAAGTGCCATTCCCTGCACCATGCGTCAATTCGTTGCAGATCCTCCTGCATTTCAGTACAATTTTCCATTGTTACAACCTCTCGATATACTACAGCACCATCCGCAAAAAGCCTCGGTGAACTTCCGATGTTATCCACAAGGTCATTTATGTATATTGTGAATTGCAACGGTCCTACGACACTCCCATGCGACACACCTGAAATCACTCTTACTTCGGAAGACTTCTCTCCATTGAGAAGTTCTGTTATCTAGAAACTCTTCAATCCAATCACACAATTGGTCTGATAGTCCATATGCTCTTACTTTGTTCGTTAAACGACTGTGGAGAACTGTATCGAACGCCTTGAGGAAGTCAAGAAACACGGCATCTACCTGTGAACCCGTGTCTATGGCCCTCCGAGTCTCGTGGACGAATAGCGCGAGCTGTTTTTCACACGATCGTCTTTTTCGAAACTCATGCTGATTCCTACAGAGTACATTTCTAGTCTCCAGAAAAGTCATTACACCCGGCCATAAAACGTGTTCCAAAATTCTACAACTGATCGACGTTAGAGATATAGGTCTATAGTTCTGCACATCTGTTCGACGTCACTTCTTGAAAACGGAGATGACCTGTGCTCTTTTCCAATCTTTTGGAGCGCTACGCTCTTCTAGAGACCTACGGTACACCGCTGCAAGAAGGGGGGCAAATTCCTTCGCGTACTCTGTGTAAAATCGAACTGGTGTCCCATCAGGTCCAGCGGTCTTTCCTTTCTGGGGAACACTGTTGATACTGTGTGTCACGGAATATTGAATTCCCTTACGATTTCCAAAATGGAATGTCCCAAGCGTCTAGCTCCAACTAGCATTCCGCGTTCGAAGTCTGTTAATTCCCGTCGTGGGGGAATAAACGCATCGGAAAGCTTTTCACATGAATCATCTGAGTACGTATTATAGCTCAACCAATGTGCTGCACTTTTATACCTTGTATACGCGATACTACCGCCATCTGTATATGTGCATATCGATATCCCATCACCTTAGTATACATCAACTTCTTAGAACTCAGATCTCAGTCAGTATGTGATAAACTTCATCTTTGATCACATCAGGTTAAACTAGTTCTGTGAAGCGTGTTTAAGCAATTGTAAAGAAATGTGCGGCTTCAGTGACATGTGCGCGATGATAGCACGAATAATTCAGCGTATGCTGGCCTCTAAAGGTTAAAAATGTTGTTCCTTGTTTATTTGGTAAGTTTTCGCTGTTTTGTTCCCACAGTTTCTCACATATTTACGCACTTGATTCACGAAACACGAAACCTAACATCTGACTTTCTCATAAAAGGGAAATGCGTTTCGCATCATTCAAGAGCAAATGTAAATTATGTATTGTCCGCCCTGATAGCTGCATGGTCAGCGTGATGGACTGCCGTCCTCAGGGGCCCGGGTTCGATTCCCGGCTGGTTCGAGGATTTTCTCCGCTCAGGGACTGGGTGTTGTGTTACCTTCATCATCATTTCATCTCCATCCGGCGCGCAGGTCACCCAATGTGGAGTCGAATGTAATAAGACCTGCGCCAAGGCGGCTGGACCCGCCTCGTAAGGGGCCTCCCGGCCAATGACGCCAAACGCTCATTTCCTTTCCAATTATGTATTATACGATCCGCAACTGAAGATGGACCCATGGAGTCCGAAATGTATCATCTAATTTAATAATACCCGAAAAAATGTGGCAAAAGGCTATTTTATTCAAACTTCCTGAGCTAGAGTTCTTCGAAGTAACTGAAAGAATAATAAGTGAAATGGAAAACAGATCTCACATTTCCTCTGATGTTAATTTCCTGTCAGAAAACACGTTAAACTGACGCTCTGTGTTTTATCTTGAAAAATATGGAGCTGATTTTAATGCTAAATGTAGCAGAGACATTAATACAGCCGAGCTAGTTCGCGAAATAGCTGCATTGAAGTTTCAAATGAGAGAGGTAAAGAAGAAGTTCACACGGCTTCCCATTTGGATATTTTGAAGGTTTCTCAAATTATTCGTGAAGAAATGTTTATCCAGACATCAAAATGGCTTTGAAGATATTTATGACAATGCTAGTGATTGCAGCGTCTTGTGAATGGAGTTCCAGAAAAATAAAGAAAAAAAAAAACATTTAAAGTAGAGTACCGGCGCAAGCTGTCTGCCAAATTTAGTTATCTTGCCGTTGGATACAGCACATCTGCTAAACTTGACTTCAGTGACATAATCAACGAATTTGCTTCACTCAAAGCAAGGAAATGCAAAGTAAAATTATAATAAAAACACAGTTCCTGGAAAAGGTTAGTTTCACAGCTCTTTTTCTTTTAATTATAAATAGTAATTAATGGTTCTGAGCACTATGGGACTTAACTGCTGAGGTCATCAGTCCCCTAGAACTTAGAAGTACTTAAACGTAACTAACCTAAGGACATCACACACATCCATATCCGAGGCAGGATTCGAACCTGCGACCGTAGCGGTCGCGCAGTTCGAGACTGTAGCGCCTAGAACCGCTCGGCCACTCCAGCCGGCTCTAATTAATGCTCTGTTAATAATTTATGAGCAATAAATAATATCTATTCTTTATTGTGCATCGTGCTGAAACCACTGTGCAATAACTGCAATAAACAACAAGTAAGATATATATTTTGTTTCCTAATTCTTATAAAGTTTTACAACTTGTAATTTCAGAATGAGATTTTCACTCTGCAGCGGAGTGTGCGCTGATATGAAACTTCCTGGCAGATTAAAACTGTGTGCCCGACCGAGACTCGAACTCGGGACCTTTGCCTTTCGCGGGCAAGTGCTCTACCAAGTTCGAGTCTCGGTCGGGCACACAGTTTTAATCTGCCAGGAAGTTTCAACTTGTAATTTATTTACTGCAATGATACAGTAATTCGTTGTGTACAATATTTTATCTAAATCTACATCTACACACAGACTTCGCAAGCCACCTGATTGCGGAGGGTAGCTTGCACCACTACTAGTCATTCTTTTCCTGTTCCAGTAGCAAATAGAGCGAGGGAGAATCGGCTATCTATATGTCTCTGAACTAACCCTAATTTCTCTTACCTTATCTTCGTGGTCCTTAAGTAGTCGTTCTGCAGTCAGCTGCAAACCCTGGATCTCTTTATTCCAAATGGCTCTAAGCATTATGGGACTTGACATCTCAGGTCATCAGTCCCCTAGACTTAGAACTACTTAAACCCAACTAACCTAAGGGCATTACACACGTCCATGCCCGAGGCAGGACTTGAACCTGCGACCGTAGCAGCAGCTCGGTTCCGGACTGAAGCACCTAGAACCGCTCGGCCACAGCGACCGGCTCTCTTTACTCCAGTTCAGTTCCTTTCAATTATATCGTTTTGAGTAATGATTCATTTTTATTAAATCTACGAAAAATTATAAATTTCGATAAATCTATGTACAAAAAATTGCAAACAGTTTTAGGCGGGTGGAATGGCGCAGCTTTGGCTGTCAGGGGCGCAGGATCGCCTCGGTTCGGCCCTGAAGCCATTAGACAAGCCATGTCAAATCCGTATATTCAGAGAGAGTGAATACATCGAAATGTGATTTTTCGCTAACTTATGGCCAAGGCTGTTTCGAGAACATTTTTCCACAAAAGCGACTTATCATTTGGTGCCCCCTAACCCCAACACCGTCCTTCGCTGGTAAACTTTCACCCATGCCAGCTTTCGCTACTACTAATAATATTGACGGTATACAAAGCTTGCACTTCGGCGTCCCTGTCGCTCATATGCGGTCACGGCCAGTCAGACTTCCATGGATTTTGCCTGTCGTCCCGTGCGAAAATTGAAACACTGCCTCCCCCCCCCCCCCCGCCCCCCCGATCCCTAACCCCACCCTCCTTGCGTTTCCTGACAGTCAATCGTTTTCGCAATGTCATTCATCCATAACCTCTTATTTTCACACACTGACTCATACATCTTCTTGGCGTGAATACCTCCGCAAGACGAGAACCGGGTGTGGCGCACCAGACAGTGGAACAGACTGAAAAGTTTGCAATGCATACTTTACTGAGAAGGCGCACACGGGGAAGGAGTACAGTGTCACAGTAATGTTAACTGGCGAGTGTCTGTGTTCAAAAATTTGGAGGCCACTACACTCCTCCCGCAATAGGAGGGCATATCCCAGTATTGTCGAACAAGATCGAACTTGGTGTCCCAGGTGTGGGGAGGCAAAACGTTGCATGGGCGTAGTGACCTACAAATCTTTGAACACGTTAGATTCACTGGTCGACATTATTATGTCACTGTACTGCTTCCCAATTTGCGTTTTTTTCAGGGGTACATTTAGCTCTAACTTCATTTTTATGGGTGACAGTGTGCGACCGCATCGAACTGCTTAGGTGGAGGAGCTCTTGGAATGGGTTGATTTGGGGGAGGGGACCAACCAGCGAGGTCATCGGAATAGGGAAGATGGGGAAGGAAGTCGGCCGTGGCTTTTCAAAGGAACCATCCCGGCATTTGCCTGAAGCAAATGTATGTGCCGCCAGGCGCTGTTTTATGGTATAAGGCACCCTGCGATAGTAGTATTTTCTCACAAAATTTACTCTAAGTTGTTTCTGAAGCACAGTAGGCATGATACGAGTCTGTTGAACTTAACAAGATTCAGTATTGCATCATCCAATGTTTTGCATCATTATTTGCAGTATGATAGTGGATGTGCAACTAATCCACAGGCTGTAGTGTTACAAAGGAAAACGGTTGGTATGACTTATTCATGCGCTCAGTAAGCGATGTGGGCTAGCTGTATGCTGTGCTGGCAAGAAACCGCGATCACCACCCCATGTAACTTTACAAAGTGGTCTGTCTGAACTCCCAGCACTTGGCACTGTACAGGGTGAATCACCTAAAATTTGCACTGCAAATATTGTGGAAATTGAAAGTGCTTTAGATGTGTGGTTTTCACAGAATGGACTAGTAATCAGGGGCTTGTATTGTTAGCCAATAAGCAGGTGGTAATAATGCTTATAAAGTATTTTTTGTGCAAACATGCACTTCTTTAAATAGAACAATGCCTGCTGACATTAACAGACTAAAAGTAGGATAAATTAGAGCATCACTGATGTTTATTGCCGGATCCTAGTGCAGGTCGTTTACGAGATATAGTATTTTGAAAAGTTTCCTCTGCGCCAATTGTTTTGCCATTCAACCTGCGTAGTTGCTAGGTATGATGTTATGTTTGCTTACAGTGTGCCTATGTGTTCCTTGAGTGCTTTGCGACTTGCTAGTCAGTTAGTATGTGACAGTCCAAGCAATAGGTCGTGAGTGGACGATGGGATTTACCAATCCAGAAAAAGCTGACGTGCTCATGATGTATGGAGAGTGTAGGAAGAATTCAGTTCTTTCTTCTACGGTATATCTAGCATGCTATCCCAATAGACGTCAAGCATCTCGGCAATTATTTATCAACCTATTCAACCAGTTATGTGAAAGTGGTAGTGTAACACCTAGACAGCGTAATAGAAGGAAACAATTGACGACAGAAGAAGGAGAAAGTAATGTTCTTGCTGCTGTTACATCTGATCTGCACGTCAGCTCCCACGCAATCGCACGAGCAAGTGGCATGAGTCAGGCAACTGTTCTGCATAAGGAACTCGTACATGGAAACGATTATGAGAATCGCGTTAATTTCTGTAAAACCGAAACATGCACTATGGGTCTGCTGACAATGCCCTTTGGCTTCGTCAGATGGAATGTCAGCGTCCATGGAGTGTAAATAAGTAGCGTGGGATAGTGAACCGCCAGGTCATAGGCCCATTTTCATAGATGGAGCACTGAATCTGCACAGTTTCGCAGACTCCTAACAAACCATCTTTCATCTATGCCAGAAGAAGTACCTCTACAAACTAAGAAGAACCTATGGTACCAACATGATGGCTGTCCAACCCACAGTGCATGTCTTCACGAACTGTTTCCATATCGCTGGACCGGACACAGAGCACTTGCAGCTTATCCACTCCGTTCTCCATATTTGACTCCTATTGACGTATTTACGTGGTGAAAGCTGAAAGACGCTGTCTATAAGGTCACATCAACTACACCCAATGATATGCACGACGTATTACTGCAACCTGCTCGGAAATCTCTGCCGAAATGCTATCACATGTGCAGCAGTCGTTCCATACCAGACTGGAAGTATTGCCGCTGCCGGTGGTCATTTTGAACACAACCTGTGATGGTCAATTGATCGTTACTGATAAGAATCTACATAACTAGTATATGCACTTGTATTGTTCTTTTGTGTGTGCTACCACAGGTATCGTACAAGTGTCAGTGTGGTAACTTTTCAAAATACAATAGCTCGCAAACGATTCACACTAGAATCCTGCAACAAACACCACTGACATTCCAATCTCTCATACTTTTAGTCTGTTAATGTCAATAAGCAGTGTTCGATTAAAAAAGTATATGCTTGCACAAAAAATACACTTTCTAAGTGTTGTTAGAATTGATTGGCTAACAGTGCGAGCCCCTGACTACCAACCCCTTCTGTGTAAACCGCACATTAGTAACACTTTCCATTTCTGCAGTATTTGCAGTGCAAGTTTTAGCTGATTCACCATGCACAGCTCCTTTCACAGCAGAAGCGGGGTGGCGCAACAGCCCGTCACCGGCAGTTTGGCGGGGCGATCACTCGCCAGAGCTCCGCTATCGAGGCACGTGTCATGTATTCTGTTTACTTCGGCCGCTGCTATCAAGTTAAGTACTGTCTTGCTTATATCTCAACAATGCGCACTGCTGTCGCACTACAACTTTGTGTTTCACCTTTTGTTTAGACTTCGCCCACCCCAAGGTGCTTGACATCGAACGGCTTCTTCGTGACGACGTTAAATACCACCATAGGATATCTTTGACATCCATCTGTCCAGAGTTAGTAGTACCCTGTACATCAAGATGATTAACGATGTAGCATACGACAGGGTACTACAGGAGGCCAAACGTGGACTATGTTTCTGTCATTCCGACAGGAACATAGGGCCCGTTGCCATATCGTACGAACGATATCCATTCGAACTGCCGTTCTAACTACCAATGGACGCCGTCATTGCAGCGCTCCGACACTACAGTAACGTCCTGGAACATGTTGCTGAACGATGGGTACAATTCCGAACCTATCCCATCTTAAATAGTGACAGGCAAGTTCGTATTGACCTACAGAGTCATGTGCCCTCCTATCAGAGACTGCCCTGTCATCATAATGTGTGACGGTAAGCCCTACACAAGATTGGGTTGCGGAAAGGAGGGCCATTTGCGGTCTCTCTGCGTCCAACGATGGGCCTCATGGATCCTGTTGTCAGAAGCATTTGTGCCACCCACGTTGAACGCCCTATCAGTAACTTACATGACAGCTCTCGCCAAGCCTTTCGCTTCAGCCAGCACGTTGCATGGTCTCTCTGGTTGGTAAGTCCCGCCATCCCACCACCCTTTGGACTGTGCGGTCGCCTCACCAGATGACGTGGTCGCCACTCAGGCTCCTGCGTCGGACGCCAATGGAGACGAGTACTTCTTCACAACACTCGCTCAACTCCTTTACAGTACCGATTGAGGCCTTCGAACCAGGCTGACGCTCCTTCTCGCAGTTGTCCGACTCTGAGGAACACATGTGCAAACAGCGCTCACAATGTTGGCGCAAACGTCGCCGCCACTCGCTCACAGGTTCTCAAGACATTGTTACCCAAGCCTATGGAGGCGCCGCCCAAACGGCTTACAGTCCCATGCAGATGTCGATAGACGGCACTAGCGATGACCAACACATTTCGCTGGGTGGCAAGCAGGGAAGGCCACCAAAAACATTATATCGACTGGTGTGCAGGTTGAGATGTAGACAGACCCTCGACATGGGGTATAGGGTGACGCTGTGGAGGATGAAATGCCTCCTCTGTGGGACTTTCTGCCCCCTCCCCCAATGAGGTTGTCCTTTAACATATGAATCAACACACTACAGTCAGAGTTATGAGCCATCCCTGTGATCCCCAACCCACAGTGATGGTAGACATGCGTCCACCACTGCAAGCACAGATGAACCTTTTCACCAAATTGAAAACAACATGATCAGCATTGCACCAAAGCTGCAGCTCCTCCATGATGTGCTTCACGCCTCTGGCGTCGATACTGTCCTTTTTCAGGATGGTAGTGCTGTCACACTACACCAGTTTAAGGCTATGACTCATATACGTCTGTATGTGATCACTCAGGCTACAGATCGGCCTTTTACATGGACATGACACTCTCTCCGTCTAGCTAGGGCATGGCTGTATTCATCTTTCACATGCCTGTCATCAATATCTAAATGATGCCTTGCTCTACAAGTCGTCGCCAGTTCTCCACACCTTCCATAGGTAATGTGACCTCCTGTTGGTCGAACAGTTTCATCTTATTGACATTTGAGAGAAGATTCATAGTGATGTCCCTAGTTATACCCATTATACAGCGCATTCTGTGGGCAGACTCGGCCGGTTTTATAGCTCTGTCACCTAGGATACGAAATCTCCAAAGCAGAGAAATGGCCTTGTGTGTTTTCGAACCATTGTGACACACACACTCTACCACCTCGGTCAGATTGATGCAGCAAAGGATTCTGGATGCTTAACACTTGGAGACCTGCACTGCCAATATATTACCACTGTATGGGCATCCTGTGAAAGGATCTCCTATGGTACATGTCCATATTGCACTGGTGACTCAAGTGTGTGAAACTTGCAGTCATGCAATGTGGCACTTAAGTAGTGGCATGGCATTGGGACAACATAAACTCTCACTACACTGTCCTTCGTGGGCTTAATGTGCTCCTCCTGTCTCCTGATGTCCAAAAGGAACGACAACATACTAAAGCCTGTGTTCTCTCTCTCCAACGCGATAAATTGTACGGCATCGTGGTGCTTTCGCGAAAACAGAACCTTTTACAAAAGAAATCGGTGCCCAAATCTTCGCTGCATCTGACTATTGTCGTCGACGTCGAGTCATTTGCTTCTACCCGCACCAGCACCGGTGGTACTCGCTACACCACGCAGACCACTACCACCACTTTCATGATGATTCGATGGCTACACCAATTCCTGGCGACCTCCGCACCACTCCTGAACGGACCCTCACCATTGCAGAATCAACACCAATGATGTCCGATCACCACGGACAAGGTCATAGACACGATCGACAAGGGGGCGTGGATCAAGTCGCTGGGTCCAAATGGTCTTTTGTTAGAGTTCTGCCGGCGTCTCTCTCTCTGGATGCAGATACTTAGGGAACTCTTTACTCCATCCTTCCTGATGGCGCCCGAATTTGTCACTTGCGTTCTTACACTGGTGTCTAAGCCATTGGGAGGGACAAATGTTTCCACACACTGGCCCCCTTGCATTAATGAATACAGATAATAAAATCTATTCACGCTTCGTAATGGTTGCAAAAACAAGGTCTTAATTAGGGTCCTTCCACCGGTATGGACTACATGTGTTTGTGGGGCTATCCTTCAAATGGCTTTGGGGAAATACTGCGACCTCATCACAGTAGCTGTGATCTGTTGGCTCCACAGGGTACTGATCTCCATTGTTTTACAAGCGCCATCGATCATGTTCGACACACTTTTCTCCCCATGGTCACGACATGTATGGGATTCCCAACACTCTTTGTAGACACCATTCTGTCTCCACAGATCAGGTCAAAGGGAGACTTGTTCGACTGAGCCCTATACGCTGCTCTGTGTATCAGGAATGCTCCCTGTCCACGCTACTGTACGCCATTGCACTAAAAACCGTCATTCTCAGTCTTACAATTCACCTATGGGGTCTAACTTTGCGTGCTCTTGCCTATCGCTGCAGGGCCTATGCAGATGACCACTTACTTCTCGGCCACTCCACACCAGAACTCAGTAACACCATCCACTGGATTCAGCAATGTGGACATATTTTGGATAGCGTCCCTAACATTTGAAATAGATGATGATGCATATTGGGCGTGTACTGCAGTTTTAGGTGCTGGACCTACTTCCTGTTGGTACCACCCTTCATTACTTAGGAATCGACTTTATGGGCTCCACACACCACACTATGGTATTGGCTTCTTACTGACTTTTACAGTCCATATGGCACCATGCTCACTGCCATGTCCATTGTAGCTTGAACCAACTACGATGTGTGTCCTGTGTCAACAGGTATGTGGTCTCTAAAATGGCCCAGGTCCTCCCGTAGCCGTTGCTCCTTGGTCACTAATTTCAATCAGCTTTTGGATGCTTCGTATCAGCAGGAGCCCTTTTGAAGGTCTATTACAACACTCCAACATTGTCCCCTGTAAATGGTGGCCTCTGACTCATGAATGTGCACATGTGATGCACTGTGCTCTTTGTGCATACTATGGCTCTTTGTGCATACTATCCTGTGGCCCTGGCGGGAGTCATCCCCATCTTTAACTCACTGTCTCTTGGATATACTTCGATCAGTTACTCTCCAACCAATGATGGATATAGCACGTATCTCCACACTGTTTTACCATATCGTAATTTATTTCGTCGAATTCAGCTATGTTTGGAACTATCTCCCGGTCATCCACCCTTCCCATGCAAAGGACTATTCCCTTTGTTCACATCATTCACTCCAACACCCCTCTCGTCCCCACAACCCCATGGAGGTTCAGCACCCAAACGTTAACTGACGGATGGTTTGAGGGTGCATCCACGCATGAACTTGTCTGCACTCTGGTATGTCGTTGTCAACGGTAAGCTCCCGAAGGATCGTCGACTTCATCATGAAGGACTGGCTGCTTCGCCACTTTACTCTGATGCCAACTTGACGACACAGATGAGCATCGTCGTACACGACCCTGAAACGGGACGTTTGGCTACTCATCCAGCACATTGTGGGCTGTTATCTCTATGCCCTGTCAGTGACATTTACTTTGGAGTTCCTGGTGTTACCTCAGACTTCACACTACCTTCTTGCTAAACGACACACACTCATCTGGTTTCGAGGAAGGGCTTTGAAATTCCTTTTTCACAATGATCCATATGCGATTCTTGACTTTTGGAATCAGGTTGTGATCGTACACAGTACGCTCACCCAGTCGACCCATTACCGTCGAACTTTCGCAAAATATCTCCACAGCTTCTTTCCTAACCTCCCCCCCCCCCCCCATCTACAGATGGGGTGTTGTGACCCATCTCCCCACTTGTTGGCGCATCCATGATCATCTTCCATGGTATAGTGCACCGACACGTACAGGCCAACGAAAGGCTATAATGCGAAAAAAGCTGTTGTTTCATGGTTATTGGGATCTCATATTCGTCATTCCTACTATATTTAAGGATTGACGCTCAAACAATTGCGCCGTCCGGAGTGGCCGTGCGGTTCTAGGCGCTACAGTCTGGAACCGCGTGACCGCTACGGTCGCAGGTTCGAATCCTGCCTGGGGCATGGGTGTGTGTGATGTCTTTAGGTTAGTTAGGTTTAAGTAGTTCTAAGTTCTAGGGGACTGATGCCCACAACGGTTAAGTCCCATAGTGCTCAGAGCCATTTGAACCATTTCGAACAATTGCCCGTTTTAGTTATCATAATTTCCCTAGGGGTTGGGGGGGGGGGGAGGTTCAGGTGTAGTTAGGCTGGCAACGCATGAAGAGGGATCAGTTTATTTTGGTTTGATAGAGACACAAGTGGCTGTGTTCCATGGGATTAGTCCGGCTTTTTATTTCTTTTTGCTAGATACCCTTAACACGCTAATCAAATGAAAAAAGAAGAAACGGAAGCACACTAGGTTCATAACCGAAAGGTTTGTGGATCAAAACCACGATCTGATAAACAGATTTTAACTTTGTGATGAACTGTTTAATTAATAAATTTGCACTGTCAGTTTCAAGTTTTCACTCATCAAAATCTATGAAACTGGTAGCGTGTCATTTGCCATAGTCCCGAATATTTCGATACAGTAGTATGATTGTTGATATTTGTTTATAAACAAATGCACAAAAGAAGAATGAAGTTTTCAAAACGACAGAAAAGGGCCACAAGGATAATAATCATAAAACTAAAAAACTGGGCTCATTGTAAAGATCACTTCAGAACATTGTTGATTTTGCTTCCCACTTATGAATACAACCGTCGATCAGGTTTTTATTTTATTTTATTTATTTATTTATTTTTTTCGAGTCGTCAGTCTTCTGACTGGTTTGAAGCGACCTATCACGAATTCCACGAATTCCTCTCCTGTGCCAGTCTCCCAATCTCTTGATCTCAGGGTAGCACTTGCGAGCTACGTCATCAGTTATTTGCTAGATGTATTCCAGTCTCTGTCTTTCTCTACAGTTTTTACCTTCTACAGCTCCCTCAAGTACTATGGAAGTTACGTCGCCACGTCTTACCAGATGTCCTGTCATCCTGTCCCTTCTTCCTATCAGTGCTTTCCACATACTCCTTTCCTCTCCGATTCTTCGCAGAACCTCTTCATTCCTTACCTTCCCAGTCTACCAAATTTTCAACCTACATCTGTAGCACCACATCTCAAATCCTTCAATTCTCTTCTGTTCCGGCTTTCCCACAGTTTATGTTTCACTACCATACAATGCTGTGCTCCAAACGTACATCCTGAGAAATTTCTTCCTCATATTAAGACCCACGTTTGATGCTTGTAGATTTCTCTTGGCCAGGAATGCCCTTTTTGTCAGTGCTGATCTGCTTTTGATGTCCTCTTTGCTCCGTCCGTCATTGGTTATTTTGCTGGCTAGGAAGCAGAATTCCTTAACTTCGTCCACATTGTGGCCATCAATCCTGATGTTCTCGCTGTTATCATTTCTGTCCCTTCTCATTAATTTAATCTTTCTTCGATTTACTCTCAATCCATATTCTGTACTCATTGGACTGTTCATTTCATTCAGCAAGTCACGTATTCTTCTTCAATTTCACTGAGGATAACAGCGTCATCAGCGAATCTATCATTGATGTCCTTCAACCGTGAATTTTAATGCCACTCCTGAACCTTTCTTTTATTTCCATCAATGCTTCATCGATGTATAGATTGAACAGTAGGGGCGAAAGACTACATCCCTGTCTTACATCCTTTTTAATGCGAGCACTGCGTTTTTTAAAAATAGGAACCCCCATTTTTTATTACATATTCGTGTGGTACGTAAAGAAATAAGAATGTTTTAGTTGGACCACTTTTTTCGCTTTGTGATAGATGGCGCTGTAATATTCACAAACATATGGCTCACAATTTTAGACGAACAGTTGGTAACAGGCAGGTTTTTTAAATTAAAATACAGAACGTAGGTACGTTCGAACATTTTATTTCGGTTGTTCCAATGTTATATATGTACCTTTGTAAACTCATCATTTCTGAGAACGCATGCTGTTACAGCGTGATTACCTGTAAATACCACATTAATGCAATAAATGCTCAAAATGATGTCCGTCAACATCAGTGCATTTGGCAATACGTGTAACAATATTCTTCTCAACAGCGAGTAGTTCGCCTTCCGTAATGTTCGCACATGCATTGTCAATGCGCTGACGCATGTTGTCAGACGTTGTCGGTGGATCACGGTAGCAAATATCTTTCAACTTTCCCCATAGAAAGAAGTCCGGGGACGTCAGATCCGGTGAACGTGCAGGCCGTGGTATGGTGCTTCGACGACAAATCCACCTGTCATGAAAAATGCTATTCAATACCGCTTCAACCGCACGCGAGCTATGTGCCGGACATCCATCATGTTGGAAGTACATCGCCATTCTGTCTTGCAGTGAAACACCTTGTAGTAACATCGGTAGAACATTACGTAGGAAATCAGCATACATTGCACCATTTAGATTGCCATCGATAAAATGAGGGCCAATTATCCTTCCTCCCACAATGCCGCACCATACATTAACCCGCCAAGGTCGCTGATGTTCCACTTGTCGCAGCCATCGTAGATTTTCTGTTGCCCAATAGTGCATATTATGCCGGTTTACGTTACCGCTGTTGGTGAATGACGCTTCGTCGCTAAATAGAACGCGTGCAAAACATCTGTCATCGTCCCGTAATTTCTCTTGTGCCCAGTGGCAGAACTGTACACGACGTTCAAAGTGGTTGCCATGCAATTCCTGGTGCATGGAAATATGGTACGGGTGCAATCGATGTTGATGTGGCATTCTGAACACCAACGTTTTTGAGATTCCCGATTCTCGCGCAATTTGGCTGCTACTGATGTGCGGATTAGCCGTGACAGCAGCTAAAACACCTACTTGGGCACCATCATTTGTTGCAGGTCGTGGTTGACGTTTGTGGCTGAACGGTTCTGTTTCCTTAAATAACGTAACCATCCGGTGAACGGTCCGAACGCTTGGATGATGTCGTCCAGGATACCGAGCAGCATACATAGCACCCTCCCGTTGGACATTTTGATCACAATAGCCATACATCAACACGATATCGACCTTTTACGCAATTGATAAACGGTCCATTTTAACACGGATAATGTATCACGAAGCAAATACCGTCCGCACTGGTGGAATGTTACGTGATACCACGTACCTATACGTTTGTGACTATTACAGCGCCATCTATCACAAAGCGAATAAAGTGGTTCAACTAAAACATTCATATTTTTTTACATACTACACGAATATGAAATAAAAAATGGGGTTTCCTATTTAAAAAAAAACAGTTGATATCCGTTTGACCTATGGCAGCGCGATCTAGCGGGCCAACCATAGCGCCATCTGGTTTCCCCCTTCAATCTAGACGAGTTTCGTTCTATGCAGTGTCCGCACCGAACAAATTCAACGAACAATGTAGAACAAAATGAGGCAGACAATAAAAAAAGATGGATAGAGCTCCTGCCATGTAAGCAGGAGATCTCTGGTTCGAGTCCCGGTCGGGGCACACATTTTCAACTGTCCCCGTTGACTTATATCAACGCCTATATGTAGGTAGCTAGGGGTATTCATTTCATTGTAATTTCAGTTGAATGTTGTTTGTGAGAGGACCGCATTAGCCTCGTGTAAGAAGGGAAAAAAGCGTCTATCAGCACATGTATGAATTCGACAGTAGCATGATCGTGGATGTATATGACACTGCGATATATCGTTCAGCAATACTTGCTGAGTATATACATTGCAGTGGGAAGAATTCGTGGTTAAATTTCTAGCTATTTTGGGGATGTGTAAGGTGTGGAATTTACTTCTGAGACCTGCCACCTATGACAGCAACAGTGACTCTGACCTGACAGGGCAATGAGTCTACACTACCTCTGTGCTGGTAAATCCAAGCATTCTGTAACAGTCTAACGTTAAATTTGCAAAAAATATTACCTTGAAACAAAAAAAAATGAGCGTATAGGAAATAAAAATTTAAACAGAGTTTTTTTTTACCGGAACTCGAACCAATATTGCGGACATGGCCAAAAAAATCCGCACAGTTGCAAAAAATGCCTTCCATCGAATTCGAGATGATTGAAAAACCTGTTAATAATATGGTCTTCTATAACTTGTCGACATTCACCTTCCCGTACTCGTTACTTACTGTATGTACAGACTGCTGTAAGCTGAGAAAGTCCTTGTCCCAAAAATTAAAAAAATATTGGTTAATTTTCTAGGTATGTCGATTTTTTGATAAAGGGCGCTCTCGATAATTATTCTTCTCAGCGGATTACCCATTAGTAAGGGTTTTGGGCTTATTTTCTTTTCAAAGCGTTGTCTTATCATGCTACTATGTAATTTTTACGATTTTATAAATTTTAAGGATCAAAAACTGACTCCGAAGATTTGCTCCATCGCCCACACCAGGTGACCCACACCGTGCCTACACGTCTCACTTCATTACTCAGTTACTAATACTAAAAATCAGTGACACATATCCTACTATTTTTTTCTTGAAAATATAAGCATTCATTAACCTCCATCAAGCGCATCACTGTAAAATATTAATCTCGCCCACTAGATTTTCTTTAAAAGGTATCCCAGCTGCAGAAGGTAGTAACTTTTTTTTAAAATTCGTGAAATAATCCTTTCTTTGTTTAAAAATTACTATCATAAAATATAATTGAAGTAGTTAGGTAAAAACACTCCCAACAAAATGGCAAGTTTTTCTATTTTTATAAGTCATTTTTTATCCTTACAATTACTAAAATAGTAAAAATTAATTAATAGCATGGTAGCACAACCCTTTGCGAAGAAAGTAAGCCTAAGACCGTTACTGTAGGGCCATCCACTGAGAAGACCTTGTCAATTAAAGAGAGCGCCTTTTTTTTTCAAAAAATTGATGTATCTCGAAAAATAATTAATATTTTTAATTTTTCAAACAACTACTTTTTTGACTTACCGTGAGAGATACAGTAAATAGTAAGTATGGAACGTGAAAGTTAATGAGATGTAGAGAATCTGATCTGAACGCTTTTTTCGTTATATATCGAAACATAAGAAAGCAGTCGATACTTATAAAAAAAATCAGATTACACTGGTCTACGAAATCAACTTTGTAAAATTTTCGAGTAAGAAAATAGGTTATTCTTATGTATTTCGACGTGCTGAACACGAGTCTGGCATTGGTTTTTGCACAGTAGCCACAGTTTTTGTGTGAATTGTGCATTTGTATTCGGTTTTTGTGTTGCTTAAACAATAAGATTTCGTCTGTAAATGCTAATTTATCAACATAAATAGCATGAAATGCTAATGAAATATGTTTTCATACATACCTGAATTATTTTTGGACCCTTGCTGCGCCTCTTATGTGTGGCAGTACTATCCTGCGGTAGTGTAGCCCAGCAGTAAGCCATCATGCTTGTTGCATATGGCCCCTGATAGCGTGAAATCTTTCCCCATGATCACCGAAGACTTGTCCAAAAGCACCAGCAGGTAAAGAATCCAAATGTGAGTGAAGACTGTGCAGTTTTAATGACATGTTACAAGTGCAATTACATTAATACTGTAGTAGTTCGTTGACTAACACATCACCATTGTCCGCTCTCTTGTTTCCAAATAAATCAGAATACAGTTTTCTGAAAGAACTCCAGCAGTCAAGTTCAAGAGGGCTCAAAGCTGTGACAAAATCAGGATCATGAATAAGCTGTCTAATTTTAGAGCCAAGAAAGACACCTGCTTTCACTTTGTCTTCACTCGACGCAGGGAGTTTCTGACCTAACTACATAAAACTAAGTCCACCTTTGTCCACTGTAACAACGAACCACTTTATAAGTCGAAGTTTTATGCGAAGTGTGGTAGCAAAATGTCTTTCAAATTCACCACTGGAACGTCTGCTATGTTCTTCCAACCAGGTTCCATTTGTATAAGACCGGCTGCTGTGGCCGAGCGGTTCTAGACGTTTCAGTCCGGAACCGCGCTGTTGCAGCTCGTGGTCGTGCGGTAGCGTTCTCGCTTCCCACGCCCGGGTTCCCGGGTTCGATTCCCGGCGGGGTCAGGGATTTTCTCTGCCTCGTGATGACTGGGTGTTGTGTGATGTCCTTAGGTTAGTTAGGTTTAAGAAGTTCTAAGTTCTAGGGGACTGATGACCATAGCTGTTAAGTCCCATAGTGCTCAGAGCCATTTGAACCGCGCTGTTGCTGCCATGCCTCGGGCATGGATGTGTGTGATTTCCTTAGGTTAGTTAGGTTTAAGCAGTTCTAAGTCTAGGGGACTGATGAACTCAGATGTTATGTCCCATAGTGCTTGGATACATTTGAACCATTTTCCATTTGTATATGGACAGGCCAAATCCTTCTGTCGTAATGACTCTTCCCATCACGGCTATCCCCTTCGCAAAGAAGACAGCAATGCTTTCCATGCCCAGACTGTAGTCCTGTAAGTATCCCAATTATTTTGAAGTCAGCACAGATTTCCCACTTTTATCTGTTATATTGAATTTCTTTCAACAAAAGTTCCATGTTGCTGTTCAGAAAGTGTTCAAATGTGTGTGAAATCTTATGGGACTTAACTGCTAAGGTCACCAGTCCCTAAACTTACACACTACTTAACCTAAATTATCCTAAGGAGAAACACACACACTCACGCCCGAGGGAGGACTCGAACCTCCGGTGGGACCAGCCGCACAGTCCATGACTGCAGCGCCTAAGACCGCTCGGCTTATCCCGTGCGGCACATATTGCTGTGTGTTTCCTTCAAAATAGTGGCATAAGCTACGGGAACAGGAGGATATACATTGATATTCTGAAGGAGTAGCTCTTTGAGTCTAGTTTTGGAGCCATCAACAAATAGTCGCCATTCTGTTGATATATGTTTCACTCTCATAGCATTAAACAGACCATTCACGTCATTGCAGCAACAGAGTGAGTCTTCCGTGTCAAAGAACGGTGCGAAGGCAGCTTGACGATGTTGGAAATAAACAAAACCAAGCACCTTTTTCTAGTAAATTGCACATTTTTTAGACTCGAACCCAAAAGATTCACCCCCCTAACAATGTCGTTCAAATCATTTTGTGTCAGGAGATGTGGCGTCACTTCTTCGTAATCGAAATCAGAGCTTGCGTTCTCCGCGTCTGTACTAGATTAGACGTAGGTTTCAACTTCCCATGACCATGTGTCTGGAGGAACGGGGGCAGATAAAGGAGAACTGTGCAGCACTGGTCGACTTGATGGAGGGATGCTTGATCGCCTTTCTATGCTTGCCCTTCAGCTCTGCTATTTTAACCATGCAGAAGTAGCAGCCATCTACGTGATTGGTCGGTTCCCTACATATCGTCGGGATGGCAAAAGCCATTGCAACATTTAGTCCTTTATCCTCTCAACCATTAAGACGAGACGAAAAGTTCACACAGACAATATGTGGTGCCAGTTTTCGGTCCTGATCACCTAACTTGCACCCGAAATTAATATAATATAATTTCCTCACTACGGGTGTCAGATGTCGGTATGATTTAATACCGTACTTCCCACAAATGTAGCAAATGTAATTTGGGTGATTTAAACATACCCGTGACGTTGTGCAAACACTAACACAAATGCACCAATACAACAAAACGAAATACTCAGCACAAGGTATATTTACGAGGGCCGTTCAGAAAGTAATCTCCGATTGATTTAAAAAAATACACCAAGTTAAATAAAAATATTTTAATATATACATCTTACAACTACATCTTTGCACTATTTTTCTACATAGTCTCCATAGCGACTGAGGCACTTATCATATCTCTTCACAAGCTTTGAAATTCCTTCTGCATAAAAATCACCCGCTTGTGCCTGGAGCCAGCCTGTGACCGCATCTTTGAGCTCTTCGTCGTCATCAAACCGCTGTGACCCGAGCCATTTCTTCAAATGCATGAAGAGGTGATAATCACTTGGCGCCAGGTCTGGGCTGTAAGGTGGATGGTTGATAACGTCCCACTTGAAGGACTCAAGAAGGGCCGTTGTTCTGCGAGCAGAGTGAGGACGGGCGTTATCGTGCAAAAAAACGATACCGGAAGTCAGCATACCACGGCGTTTGTTCTGTATAGCCCGTCGTAACTTTTTTATTGTTTCACAGTACACGTCTTGATTAATGGTCGTGCCACGTTCCATGAATTCAACCAACAACACCCCTTTGGCATCCCAAAACACCGTTGCCATCAGTTTTCTGGCAGAAAAATCTTGCGAGGCTTTTCTTGGTTTGGTAGGCGAATTTGAATGTGCCCACATCTTTGATTGTTCTTTTGTCTCAGGGTTCACGTACTTAATCCAGGTTTCGTCACCGGTCACGATTCTGTTTAACAATGGTTCTCCTTCGTCCTCATAACGTGACAGAAAGTCTAATGCAGAGGCCATTCTTTGAGTTTTGTGGTGGTCGGTAAGAATTTTGGGCACCCATCGTGCACAGAACTTACGGTAACCCAATCTTGCTGTCACTATCTCGTACAAGAGAGTCTTAGAAATCTGTGGAAAACCAGTAGACAACTCCGACATTGAGAATCGTCGATTTTCACGAACTTTTGCATCAATTGTCTGAACGAGTTCGTCAGTCACCAATGATGGTCTACCACTCCTCTCTTCATCATGAACGTTTTCTCGTCCACTTTTAAATAAACGTACCCATTCACGGACAACTCCTTCACTCATAACTCTTGGTCCGTACACGGCACAAAGCTCACGATGAATAGCTGCTGCAGAATATCCTTTGGCTGTAAAAAACCTTATGACAGCACACACTTCACATTTGGCGGGGTTTTCTATTGCAGCACACATTTCAAACTGCCACAAAAACTAAACTAGCGCAGATACGACGTTCACTCGACCACGGCTTGATGCCGACTGACCTGTTGAGTGCGTGAACGCACAGATGGCGTCGCTACTCCCCCCACAACCCGCACTGTGACCAATCGGAGGTTACTTTCTGAACCGCCCTCGTAGATCGCACTACTCACACTCGCGAATGCACAGCCAAACAAAGGATGCATTTCCTCACGACTGAGAAGAACATGGTGTTCAGGATCAACAGACAATGAGTCACAAGCACTGTTGTCATATTGTAAAAGATTAATTCTAAGAAAACTTTCCGATAGTCGCGTCAAGGGGGTGGCCTTAATAGGTTGAATTCCTTAAGGAATCTACCTATGCTTTTTATAACCAATCTTATGTAATAAAGTATTTTTAAAAGTTAGTGCTTGGGGCGTCAAAATAGATAAGAAACACTCATTTCCACTCATGAAAATTTTTCATTGTTGACCATTTTTAGTAGGACTGTCTGTCTTGCTGCATATAACGACGGCGGAGTTGGCATGAGAGCTCTGTTTGATGGGGTTTACTCCACTATAGTCGACTCTGGGCGCTTTACTTTTCAATTTTAGTGGCGTTCTCCGATTCTTTTGGGAAAAATGTTTCAACCTCAGTATTAACAAACGCTATATCACTGTAATTGTCTTTCTAAGAGCTACTGAATAATGTTATGAAAAATTTATCATAACATTAAAAAACAATCATTGTTTAAAAACCTCTTACTTGAATGGTTTATTGCAGAGCTCCATAGACAGAACATTCTCCATATAAAGCATTACGTGCCCCTCAGCCTACTATCAATTGCGGAAAACCTTGTTTCGACTTCTGGACTTCTGGAAAGGTGTGTTGTGTCTTACGTGGCTCATCCCGTATACGGATTGTGCAGTAACGTCTGAAAGTCCTGTCGCCCCGTTTTCTTTTGGGCATGATGTATATTTATACTCCATATTATTTTCTTTTTTTTTTGAAATGGCGGCAACAAGTACCTACAGTGTAGAAGAACATGTTCTAGGCAAGTGCATGTGCTCATGAACGTACACACACCGGGGAAATCATAAGAGATGTGCAACGGTATTTTGAGGACAATTCCATAAAGAAGCTGCACCAATGCGAACAGAAACTCTTCAGAACCGGATCCATTGTGGATGGAAAGAGGACAGGTCGACCATCAACACGACAGCAAACGTTTGCATCAATGACGGATTCTATGACCCAGTCTCCCAAAAAGTCATCGGGGAAAACATCTGCTGAATTTGGAATTCAAAAAACGACTATGCTGACACACATGGAAAAAAGATCCTTAATTAAAATCTTTTAGGGTATCATTCCTAAATGAGTTGAGTGCAGAGGACATGCGGTGAACACATGAATCTTGCACAAGATTACTCCATTGTAAGTGATGCTCCCACAGCGGAGTAAAGTTTTCTTCTCAGACGAATGTGCGCGCAATTTATCGATCTTGTTGGAATAACGGAATTTTTTCTGGAGCAAGGAAAACCCATATTGTTATGAAGAGTTAGACACTAATCCCCCACACGTTACGATCTGGGCTGCAATGTCCAGTATGCACCTCATACGGTCGTATTTCTTTGACGGTGCTCTGAATCAACATTCTTACTTGCAAATGTTACCTGAATGGTTTATTGCAGAGCTCCATAGACTGAACATTTTTGGTGGCAGTTGACTTCAACAAGGTGGACCTCCTGCCCACAATGCTCTCCGTGTTCGAGTGTTCTTGGATGAAGTATTACCCCAGAGGTGGATAGGGAGGGAATCAGTGCGTCTGCCAGCTCCGATCGAATGGCCTCCGAGCAGTCCAGATCTGACGTCATGCGACAATTCCTTGTGAGGAATAGTTAAGCGGCATGTCACGAAATAACGACACCAGACAATTGACGAACTGAAGCAATCTATCAGCGAGACATTCAAGGAAATCATACTGCCTATGCTTGGAAAATGTCGCACAGGACCTGGCGCCGCATCATTTTCTGTTGCGACAATGTTGCTGCCCGTATTGATGTACTGGATCACTAAACAAACTGGAGCGTAAAGTATCAATTTTTGTCGCAACCACATCTGTCACCACATGTTAGAAATAAATAAACAAATATAGATCATGACCAAAAAAGAGGGGAGTGATAGGACTTTCGGACCATAATGTATATTGCGTGCCTAATATCTAGTTTGTGCACTTGCACTGAAATGCTAATCATTTGCAAATCTAAACATGTAGGACACTTGCGTCACTTTGACGGTTTTTGAATGCCGCTTACATGGTACTGCAATAGCCAGCAGTGTAAACGTACAGGTGTCTACATACTTACTGTTTACATACTTAGTGTTTTTGTGGAACGTGTATGGGACAAGTAATCGACAGTGGCCTTCAACTTGGGACCATCCCATCATTTAAAAAACTGAAACTGAATCCCTCAATTAGGCCCCCTAAGATCACGCGATTGTCGACGGACAGCCGTGTGACCTTCAGTTATTCTTCGTCGCATGCTGTATGGAGCGGCAAGGGGTCAACACACCCCACTCCCGCCCGTTGTTGGCTTTGCAGACTTTGGGGTCTCCACTACTCGGTCAATTTGCTCCTCAATTGGCATCACGAGGCTGAGTGCACCCTGGTCCAGTCCTCCCACCAAGGAGAAATCTCTGGCAGTAACAGGAATCGAGCCCGGGTCCCTCACGTGAGAATCTGCCGCGTTGACTCGGATACACAGGTGGACATCCCAGCATTTACTTGACGTAATTTAGAGAAACTAAGGGAGACCTACATCAAAAAGGCCTAATGGGAATTGGTACTCTATCCTTCTGAATACAAGGCCAATCTGTTAGCTACAGCGCAACTTCTTCCATTTATCCCTGATTTCAGTGCTGTTTTGTTTATACATTCTTGCAAAGAATTCATTTCATAATATAAATAAGATGGCGCTACACTGTTTATTCACATCTCAACACTAATCAGACTTTAGAGTGCTTTTTTAAAAACGCAAGTCATCAGCCATCCATAATGAGCTGAAGAAAAGGATAACATGCTAATATTAACCATTGCAGAGCTTTGGTGTAAGTTTTTCCAGAAAAAACCTATTATTGTTCTGGTAAAGTACGTTGTCAAATGATAAATATTTTTTGCCATTTACGTTACGTTTTGTTTTACCAAAACAGTGCTCTTTGTTTTCTGGGTACTCCGTCACCGTGTGGAATGTGTTGTTTTACGTATAGTTTTAACTAAGATTTTTAATAAGTTTGTAAGTAATTACTTTGATTTCTTTGGACAGTTGTTGAACTAGTTTATTCTCTGATATATGTTCAGTGTGGATGCTATTCGATGGTCACTGATAGGTCTGATGGTGCATTAACTATCAACATTTTTTATGTAGATAGCCGAATGATAAATGTACTCACACGGGGAATCAAAGCCCTGTTGTTTAGAACATATCTCTACACTACGCACTATTACTATTTTTGATTATAGGTGCTCTAAATTTAGAGCAGAATTTAATGCTAAATGCGTCTAATCGGTTTCAGCATGAAAGTCTGTCTCAAAATCTGGCAACAAAATCCGAAGATAGTCTAGTAGTATGTAATGTATAGCAGCGGAAAGACTCAGTAGCTCCATGATAGCAAAGATGATGTTACCGATGACAGCGTCACTAAAGCGACGTTAATAAACACTGATTCCTCAAATTACTTTAGCAAAGAAGATGCAGTAAATATTCCAGAGCTCGAATCAAGAACAGCTGACAACGTAAGGTAATTGGGAAACAGATACTCTCCGTGTTTCGGGGTAGTTAATAAAAGCAAGTCTTCCGGTCAGAATTTACAATATATCACTTACGTAACTTTCAGAGTATGGTTTAGCTCCATTTTTGCAAACTTATAGAACCATCTGCTTGACGAAAGATCCGTACTTAAAGGTTCGAAAGTGGCAGATGCCACACCAACACCCAAGAGAGGAAATAGAAGTAATCTGCTGAATTTATAGACGCACATCGTTCTCATCGATTTGTAGCAGGATTTTTGGACGTATATAGTGTTTGAAGAATACTAAAAACCTCGAAGAAAATGATCTGTCGGCGCATAACCAGCATGGATTTAAAAAATCCCGATATATGCGAGTAAATGTTGCACACCGAGGGTTCTATTAATTTTACTTATGTATGTAGATGCATTTTGTGAATCTCTTTATAAATAAATCTTAATATTCATATTGCTGTATCCAAAGAGTCGAACTTATGACAAAGTAGCTGCGTCCAGCGGTTAAACAGTTATTCATAAAGAAAAGCTAATGCCGAAACTCACTATCCCAGCGTACGCGCCATCACAAAAATTATCTCGTGGAGGTATTGAGATGCGAGCCACTTGTGGCCCAGCAAACCGCGCAACATCGGAAGAAATAAAAAAGAAAAGAAAAACACATTTTGAGACGATGGGAGAAGCTGACAGAATGCATGTCGCTCACAACTCACACGTTTAGCCCGCATCTCGTGGTCTTGCGGTAGCGTTCTCGCTTCCCACGCCCGGGTTCCCGGGTTCAATTCCCGGCGGGGTCAGGGATATTCTCTGCCTCGTGATGGCTGGGTGTTGTGTGCTGTCCTTAGGTTAGTTAGGTTTAAGTAGTTCTAAGTTCTAGGGGACTGATGACCATCGATGTTAAGTCCCATAGTGCTCAGAGCCATTTGAACCATTTTTCACTCGTTTACTTAAGGAAAAAATTTTTTTGCGACCGAGTAACGAATTACAAAATATGCCAGAAAAGGGAGTAAACAGTTTCACTACTGTTTGCGACATGCCTAGCACGGAAAAAATCATAATTGTCTTGGTGTGAATGGAGAGCCAGAAATCTACTGCAATATGTCTCTGTAAATTACACTCCGTGATTTATTGTTCTCTGTGTATTTGTAGAGATTTCTGACTCTCGATACACGCGGGCAGTCAACGAAGATCTGTCCGTGTGAATAACATGATGTGCCCAGATGAATACCTGACTATTATTTATAGTGCTCGAGAAGGCCACTTTCAAAGGGAACTACAGCGTTTGACCTGGAAAGACAAGTTTGCTGGGATAATAGGAATTCGTGGTATCATTATCGCCTCTTCTTTGGCCCCGCTGGTGGTGATGGTGTCCTCAGCTCCGTGGTGAGTGACCTGGCGCCATTGCACATGGTGCATCCAGGTGGTGTGAAATATTTTCATGCATATACCGTACGTTACATTGTTATGGAATTTAGTAGTGATTTTATCCTACAGCAATATTTCTGCTGTCCAAGATTTATGTACGCGCTTATTTCATTTGTCAAAAAAGGTAAAAACTTATCTCTGCGCCAAACGCAATGCATTCATTTGATAGTTAACTGTCATGGATAGCATTTTAGTCAAGTTGCCCATCCCACGGTAACAGTGATTTTTTTCGGAGTAAAAGGCAGCGTATGTGTTAATTCAGGCTATGTGGAATCTCCATTCCAAAGTTCATCCAAATCCGCCGAGCTGCTTCAGCGTGAAGAAATAACAAACATACAAACTCGACGAATAAAGAAAATAAGCAATTTCTGGGTCGGTGTAGAGCAAATTTTATAACATTTGCACATGCAACAAAATCATCTGCCCTCACAGGTGTGCCTGTTACCAGTGGATACGCTCGCATACCCAGCCCCACCAAAAGCCTACCACTTTCTACATGTAAAGGCACGACTTCTCTATCGTACAGCATTAAAATGGCATTGGCGTGAGACTTCAAGCGCCTCAGAAGCTGTAAGATACGCCTGACGCTCAGCAGCTAAGTGCAACGGGCTTGTCTGGAAGTGTGGGTCAGATAGTTTGAGGACAGTATCTGCACTGTATTCATTACATTGAATCGTATTATGCAGGACATATTAAACAACAAAAGCATTTTCGCAAGCACGATACAGTTCAAAAAGACAAAGAGCAAATAACGTTTTCTAAGAATAATTATTGTTCCACATTTCGTGTATATTCTTCAAATCAATAATGCAAATACTGATTACACGCTTTTAAAAGTAGCGTGCGTGTTAATTCAGGGTATAAGCTAATTCCGTTTCAGATTTCTTTCAAATTCGTCCTCGGCTTCAGCCTGAAAGAGTAACAAATATACAAACTTTCGCATTTGTAGTATATGTGGGTTATGGGATGACCTGCTACTAGTTTTGTACCTGTTGATGGGCGTAAGTTTGAATGTAGCAGTACACCGTTAATTAAACTATTAATCACAAAATGAAAGTGTTAATTTTAAAATGTGTATAGCAGAGCATGGATTTGATCCACGAACCTTTCGCTTATGAACTAAATGCGCTTCCATTGCGACACTCTGCTTTTGCTTGTTAAGGAGCTGTACATCTCCAGGTGAAATAGTTCGGTTGCCTCCCCTACGACCCCCCCCCCCCCTCCAGCCCACAACGTTCCCCCATCTCCTAGCCAGCATCTTCTTAAAGCTACGAGGCTCGAGAGAGCGCGATTTCGTACCTAGGCGACATAAAGCTGACAGACCCTACTTAAACTGCATGTCAGAAGACGGCAATTTAACCGTTTCTATCGGACCGTGTACTGTAAACTGTACCCAATGAAATTTGAGACCAGAAAGATCGAGGAAGGGCCCACTTGTATCCCAGTCCCAATTCCGCGACCTGCTTGGCAGATAGAAGAACCGAGGTCCCTTACATGATGCATTGATGAAGAGGACTAGTTATCGGAATGAAATTTTCACTCTGCAGCAGAGTGCGCGATGACATGAAACTTCGTGGTGGGTTAAAACTATGTGCTGGACCGAGGCTCGAACTCGGGACCTTTGCCTTTTGCGGACAAGTGCTTACCATCTGAGCTACCCAAGCACAGCTTTACATTTGCCAGTACCTCATCTGCCACCTTCCAAACTTCACAGAAGCTCTCTGCGAACCTTGCAGAACTAGCACTCCTGGAAAAAAGGATATATCGGAGACATGACTTAACCACAGCCTGGAGATGTTTCCAGAAGAGTGTGCGCTGATATGAAACTTCCTGGCAGATTAAAACTGTATGCCTGACTGGCACACAGTTTTAATCTGCCAGGAAGTTTCAGGACTAGTGATGTTTGAACAAGAAATATAATGCCTAAGTTTTAACACACTGAATTTTCTAATTTTCTGTCAGACGTAATAATAATTTTTTTCATTCATGACCAAATGCTCAGAAAATACAAAGAAAAACGTTAAAAACGAATAAAAAACACGGATTTTAGAAATCGTTTCTCTTTTAATCGACAAAGCATACTTAAATATAAAAAATGCTGTTTAGCCGTGGATCACCATTTGGTACATGTAAAGTACGCAAGAAGTGCTGTCATACAAACTAAAAGGCGATTATGCATGTATGTATGTGATACGAGTTATATGTAGCCCCTACTCCCACTTTTAGTGCTACTTCTACGCGTCGTCTATTTGAGACTAAAATATAAAAGCAATTTTTTTAATAATAATTCTACATCTAAATCCATATTGTGCAACTACTGTGAAGGTAATTCCAGTTGTATATCAGTTATTAGGGATTCTTCCCGTTCCATTCGCGTATGGAGCGCAGGAAGATTAGTTACTCAAACGCCTCGGTGGGGGCTGTAATTAGTCTCAACTTGTGGGACCGATACTTAGTGGGTTTTAGTATATTGGTTCAAATGGCTCTGAGCACTATGCGACTTAACTTCTGAGATCATCAGTCGCCTAGAACTTAGAACTAATTAAACCTAACTAACCTAAGGACATCACACACATCCATGCCCGAGGCAGGATTCGAACCTGCGACCGTAGCGGTCACGCGGTTTCAGACTAAAGCGCCTAGAACCGCACGGCCACGCCGGCCGGCTTTTAGTATATTCTTAGATTCATCATTTAAAGCTGATTCTTGAAAATTACTAAGTAGACTTTCTCGGAATAGTTTACCTTAATCTTAAAGTGTCTGACCGTCCAGTTTCTTCATCATCTCCGCGACACTCTCCCAAGGTTCAAACAAACCTGTGACCATTCGTGCTGTCGTTCCCTGTATACATTCCATATCCCCTGTTAGTCCTATTTGGTACGGGTCACACACCCTTGAGCAATATTCTGTATCCTCTGTTAGTCCCATCTGGTACTGGTCCCACACACTTCAACAGAATTCTAGGATGGGCCACTCCATTGTTTCATGCGCAAACTCCTTCGTAAATTCATTGCATTCGCCTGCTATTCTATCAATGAATATGTCTGCCAACTGCTTGTAATATGCCTCCAAATCTGAACTACTGGTTAAGCTAAAATTGTCAAAATTCGTTGTGTCAGCGCATTTCGCCCGCGGAAGGGATGCGTTACTGCGAGAAATAGAGTTGCTCCGTGGCGCGCGATCGACAACAGCAAAAAGTCTGCGATCGGGAAAAAGGACTCGCTATAGAAAAGTGTTGCTGCATGGATCTATGGAACTCAGATGCACGTAACTGTCAATTGATGAGCACCATCTTGTAAACAGTAAAGTAGTACAGGGTTATATAAAGAAAGAGAGAGAGGTCTGAGATTATATCGTTGTAAAAATCTGCGAGAATATTTGGAAATTCTATAAAAGGTAATTCAGTCGACTTCAGTTATTTCCTGAAGTGAATTTTGAGGAAGAACACTGTGCTAAGCTTCTTTAGGAACTTCGGACGTTTGGTTGATGATGTTTGCTGGTGCATATGCAAGCACGGTCAAAGGAATTTAGAAATGTTTCCTGTTATTAATAGAAATCTGCGATCCGCTTCTGAGGCGCCTTGTCACGGTTCGCGCGGCTCCCACAATTGGATGGCTCTGAGCACTATGGGACTTAACATCTGTGGTCATCAGTCCCCTAGAACTTAGAACTACTTAAACCTAACTAACCTAAGGACATCACACACATCCATGCCCGAGGCAGGATTCGAACCTGCGACCGTAGCAGTCCCGCGGTTCCGGACTGCGCGCCTAGAACCACTAGACCACCGCGGCCGGCCCCCAATTGGAGGTTCGAGTCCTCCCTCGGGCATGGGTGTGTGTGTTGTCCTTAGCGTAAGTTAGTTGAAGTTAGGTTAAGTAGTGTATAGGCTTAGGGACCGATGACCTCAGCAATTTGGTCTCATAAGATCTTACCACAAATTTCCAAATTTGCGAACCGCTACGCATCATATAACCAAACGTGGACTGAGTCGTACAGAATTAGTGCCCGAGGCTTCTATACAAGTTCCTAGTTGCCTCTGCTCTACGATATCAACGAGTTTTAACCAATACAGATTTAATAGTCTTTCTAGGTTGAAATCTTATCACCGGACATTTTATGACGAAGACTGAGTGATATATGCTTATGTTCTGTAAGACTATAGTTAGTGCGCTAGTAATTGAGACTTTCAAGCATTACCAAGAGAGTTTTTGCTTATTCATGACACAAACTTTCTCAGCCTGCCGTAGAGCAGTTAGACACAGATTCAGACACTGGTGCATCTCTATTAGCTTCAGGTTATAATTACTTCAAGTTTAATTGTTTTATTTTCATTATTAATTGCGCCTTCAGTACAATATATCCGCACATACATACAGCAATATACACAAACATAATGAGTTCGTACACTCATGACTTTTTCTGTCCGCCCGGTGACGATGACTATCCTTGAGATGACACTACTTCTGTTTCATTGTTGTAAATATTTCCATTACTCACAGTGTGTAGAACGCAACTTCCTAACACTCGCGAAACGGTATAGAAGCGAAGACTGTCGCCGAAGGCACTGACAGTGACAACGCATCCGCTGCTAGTGAACGTCTGGCGTAAAACAGCACTGGCAGAGACTCTGGTCGGAAAACCCACGGTGCAAAACTGCTTGGCTGGAAGTCCCACTGCACTTGTGGCACCTTCAAAAGATTCGGAAACACCACGGTCGGAAAACTACGAAGCCGGTTTAGCTGAACATGCAGTATCACTTTGCAAATTACGATGAGTAATAGTCGTCCGAGATAGTACCGAATCTTGTTGAGTTTAAGGGACTCGTAAATGCTGCTTGTACTTCAGATACCATTTAGAGAGAAAGTAGTGATAAAATTACACTATAATCACAGTAAGATTCGTATAATTAAAAAACATGTCGCAGCAGTTAAAAGTTTCTTGGCAGGTAAACCTGCTTGTCACTTCTTGTTATGTTGGCTGGTGGCTTTAAGGCGCTCGATGGTGCTTTCATTTGTTGTTTCACTCATGGTCTTTTGCAAATAAACGGTCGCGAGCAATTCGCCGAAGCGTCTGGATATAGAGAGAGTAAATATACTGAGGTGCAGGGCCACGTAGCGAATTTTCTGTCGTCCACAAGTAATTTTTAATGTTTATAGATACAAATTATAACACCGACTTATTCCTTCATGGACCGAAGCTTTTTTCTCTGCAGCGTGCGCAAGAAACTTCGAAGAGGACTTCAACGACGTGGCATATATAGAACTTGATCAAATAGTGACAGAATAACAGAGACGAAAAGCACTGTCTCGTCCGCTGAACTGGTGCCACAAATGGCTGCCCTACTGTACCAGACGTACGCAGAGAACTAACTCAAATACGCTTCGGGCGTTTGCCTTTGCGCTTGAAGCTCATCCAGCTCCGCTCTGCTGTTACAGCGATCAGACAGTTTGCTCGTGCAGCTTTTCACACTTACAGTCAGAGCAGCCGTGCGACTGTATATCCTGGCCGTGCCGGACCCTCACGAACTGTTTTTACAAACATTGCAAATCAGCTGCGACACATTTTCCACATGTCACTACGAGGTAGCTTGAATGAACTACATGGACCAGCCAATCGAGTATTCTGGGAATAGTGCATTCCAACGAGTTTTATCTTTTGCACCTTTTGCTCTATCAGCAGCTTCATGGCAGTTACTTTCACCATTCGCTACAGTTCCCCGAATGGTATGTACGACAACTACGAGGTGAAAAGAAAGAGAGGGAAGTGAATATACAACGACCACGGCCTATTATTGTGTAGTGCGGGCTTTTCAACAATCGCAGCATTGGTCCCTGTTTTATTGATGGGACTCTAAATAGCCACAAGTGTCTACAAATGTGCTATCACTTTTATTGGAATACATTCCACTATACGTAAAGCAGTGTGTGTAGCGCTGACTTGACGGATGTCCTGCCCATTCAGCACAGATATATGAAGACCTTCGTAATAAAAATTTAGGAGATCGTTGAAGCCGTCGTTTGAAAAACGCAAAATGGCCTGTACGTTCACAAGACCTAATCCATGGCAAGATGATTACAGTGAGTGAGAGTTCTAGAGAACACGGCGGCCAGGCTAACAGTCGAGCACTCTCTATATCGAGGTAAGGCGGGGTAGCACTGGCAAGAGGCGTTCTTGCATTGTTGAAAGATGACTTCAAGGATACTTCGAAGATAGAGCACAGCCACCGGCCTCAATGTGTCAAACGTATCAGATGCTGCCCAAATTACCTGCTATGAAAATCGAAGATGTGCACTCAGTGGTGCCCTATACAATTCCAAAGGAAGCGGTTGCTGACAGGTGTGAATATTACCGAACTACACACCTGGAAATGGAAAAAAGAACACATTGACACCGGTGTGTCAGACCCACCATACTTGCTCCGGACACTGCGAGAGGGCTGTACAAGCTGATCACACGCACGGCACAGCGGACACACCAGGAACCGCGGTGCTGGCCGTCGAATGGCGCTAGCTGCGCAGCATTTGTGCACCGCCGCCGTCAGTGTCGGCCAGTTTGCCGTGGCATACGGAGCTCCATCGCAGTCTTTAACACTGGTAGCATGCCGCGACAGCGTGGACGTGAACCGTATGTGCAGTTGACGGACTTTGAGCGAGGGCGTATAGTGGGCATGCGGGAGGCCGGGTGGACGTACCGCCGAATTGCTCAACACGTGGGGCGTGAGGTCTCCACAGTACATCGATGTTGTCGCCAGTGGTCGGCGGAAGGTGCACGTGCCCGTCGACCTGGGACCGGACCGCAGCGACGCACGGATGCACGCCAAGACCGTAGGATCCTACGCAGTGCCGTAGGGGACCGCACCGCCACTTCCCAGCAAATTAGGGACACTGTTGCTCCTGGGGTATCGGCGAGGACCATTCGCAACCGTCTCCATGAAGCTGGGCTACGGTCCCGCACACCGTTAGGCCGTCTTCCGCTCACGCCCCAACATCGTGCAGCCCGCCTCCAGTGGTGTCGCGACAGGCATGAATGGAGGGACGAATGGAGACGTGTCGTCTTCAGCGATGAGAGTCGCTTCTGCCTTGGTGCCAATGATGGTCGTATGCGTGTTTGGCGCCGTGCAGGTGAGCGCCACAATCAGGACTGCATACGACCGATGCACACAGGGCCAACACCCGGCATCATGGTGTGGGGAGCGATCTCCTACACTGGCCGTACACCACTGGTGATCGTCGAGGGGACACTGAATAGTGCACGGTACATCCAAACCGTCATCGAACCCATCGTTCTACCATTCCTAGACCGGCAAGGGAACTTGCTGTTCCAACAGGACAATGCACGTCCGCACGTATCCCGTGCCACCTAACGTGCTCTAGAAGGTGTAAGTCAACTACCCTGGCCAGCAAGATCTCCGGATCTGTCCCCCATTGAGCATGTTTGGGACTGGATGAAGCGTCGTCTCACGCGGTCTGCACGTCCAGCACGAACGCTGGTCCAACTGAGGCGCCAGGTGGAAATGGCATGGCAAGCCGTTCCACAGGACTACATCCAGCATCTCTACGATCGTCTCCATGGGAAAATAGCAGCCTGCATTGCTGCGAAAGGTGGATATACACTGTACTAGTGCCGACATTGTGCATGCTCTGTTGCCTGTGACTATGTGCCTGTGGTTCTGTCAGTGTGATCATGTGATGTATCTGACCCCAGGAATGTGTCAATAAAGTTTCCCCTTCCTGGGACAATGAATTCACGGTGTTCTTATTTCAATTTCCAGGAGTGTATTAGTTTAATAAATCATAGTTGCAAAATACTAACATCAATTCCTTACAGAAGAATGGAAAAACTGGCAGAAGCCGACTTCGGAGAAGATCACTATGGATTCCGGAGAAATGCAGGAACACGCGAGACAATACTGATCCTCCGACTTATCTTAGAAGAGAGTGTAAGGGAAGGTAAATCTACGTTTATAGCACATGTAAACTTATAGAAAGCTTTGGACACCATTGACAGGAATAAGCTTTTTTAAAATTCTGAAGGTAGCAGCGGTGAAAAATAGGGAGCGAAAGGCTGTTTACAACTTGTACAGAAACCAAACAGCAGTTATAAGAAACTTTGAGGTTTGACTATGAGGCTGTAATTCTGTCAGCTACAAGAAAAGACTTGTAAGAGGAACTGAACGAGAGGTGCAGCGTCTTGAAAGGAGGATGTAAGATGCACATCAACAAAGGAAAACAGGGATAGTGGACTCTAGTCGAACTAACTCAGGTGGTTCTGAGGAGATTAGATTAGGAAGTAATAGATGAATTTTGGTATTTGGGCAGCAAAATACACTGCTCGCCACCGTAAATGCAACACCCTGAAGGAAGCATCCGAATCAAGTGAAATTTACACCATGAGTTTGCAGCGATGAGATATGCAACTGATTAGAATTTCAGCGCAGACGCACACCACGCGCGCCTGTGGCGCCACCTCATAGCGCCATTTAAGGCTTGGCGATTTCGACGAGTGTACGTTCGGCACGTGTGTTTAACTTGTGGTTGTTTCACAAGGCGATCAGTTATGCCTCGTAGACAACAGCGAACATCTTTTGATCAAGTATCCGAGTTCGACAGAGGAAGGATAGTGGCTCACCGAGATTGTGGATTATCATACAGAGAAATAGCTAGTCGTGTTGGACGAAACCAAACAACTGTAACGCGGATATGTGACCGTTGGATGCAGGAGGGTACGACGGACCGACGTGGTCGATCGCATTCACCTCGGTGCACCACTGCACGTGCTGATTGGCAAATTGTGCGCATGGCAGTGACGGATCGCTCAGTGACATCCCGAACCATAGCACAGCACATTGCGTCTGTAACGCATCATCCAGTGTCTGCGCGTACCATTCGACGTCGTTTACAGCAGAGTGGTCTGTCCGCAAGACGTCCATTGCTTCGTCTACCACTGACGAAGAACCACAGACGTCTCCGTCGCCAATGGTGTGATGACAGACGGATGTGGACGGCAGAATGGAATGACGTTGTCTTTACTGACGAGGCACGCTTCTGTCTGGTCGGATTCGAGTGGGGAGACACCGTGGAGAGAGGATGCTGGACAGCTGCATTATGCACCGGCACACTGGTCTTGCACCGGGTATTATGGTATGGGGCGGTATTGGATATTACTCTCGCACGCCTCTAGTACGCATTGCCGGTACTTTAAATAGTCGGCGCTACATATCCGAGGTGCTGGAGCCAGTTGTCCTTCCTTACCTTCAGGGCTCGGCCACAGCCATATTTCAACAGGATAATGCGCGAACCCCTCGTGGCACGCATTGTCCAAAGGTTCTTCGTCAATAACCAGATTGAATTGCTTCCCTGGCCAGCTCGCTCTCCGGATCTTTCGCCGATAGAAAACATGTGGTCCATGGTTGCTCAACGAGTGACCCAGATTACATCCCCAGCTGCCACACCAGATGATCTTTGGCAACGTGTGGAAGCTGCTTGGGCTGCTGTACCCCAGGAACACATCCAACGTCTCTTTGACTCAATGCCGAGACGTGTGGCAGCGGTGATCTCCAACAATGGCGGCTACTCTGGCTACTGATTCTGGCAGGAACCACATGTCACAGACGTCTGTAAACGTAATCATTTTGTTGTGCTACCTCTTGTCTTTCTTGGTGTTGCATTTACGGTGGCCAGCAGTGTAGTCGATGATGGCCGAAGTAGAGAGGATATAAAATGTAGACAGGCAATGACAAGAACAGCGTTTCTGAAGAAAAGAAATTTGTTAATATGGAATATAGATTTAAGTGTTAGGAAGACTTTTCTGAAGGTATTTGTCTGGGGTTTAGCCATGTACGGAAGCGAAACATGGACGTTAAACAGTTTAGACAAGAAAAGAGTAGAAGCTTTCGAAATGTGGTGCTGCAGAAGAATGCTGAAGACTAGATGGGTAGATACGGAATAGATTAGGGGAGAAAAGAAATTTGTAGCACAATTTGACTCAGAGGAGGGATCGGTTGAAAGAACACATTCTGAGACATCACGGGATCTACAGTTTATCATTGGAGGGAAATGTGGAGGTGTGGGGCAGGTGGGATAAAATCGTAGAGGAGACCAAGAGATGAATACAGTAACAGATTCAGAAGGATGTAACTGCACTAGTTGTCTCCACACATGGGTACTATCATCACTATGCTGTATCAGAACCGGGCCTTTTCTGAAACGACGACGTCGTGCCACTCCTAATCCCAGTGTTGTCATCTTCAACTTTTGTAGTCCTGTCTTCCTCAGTTGCGTGTAATATTACGGTATATTAATAATTTTTACTCATGGACCGTCTGACAGCAACTGAATAAAACACAATTTTAGTGCCATACGCGTTTCGCCTTTATTTTCTACAAGGCATCATCAGTGGCAGGTTGCGTGGACAATTTCTTACATATTACGCTCTTGTGTCAAAAATGACACAGAAGCGTAATATGTAAGAAGTTCTCCACTGATGATGCCTTGTAGAAAATAAAGGCGAAACGCGTATGGCACTAAAATTGTGTTTTATTCAGTTGCTGTCAGACGGTCCATAAGTAAAAATTATCAATATACCAGTATTGTCGTTTGGAGTTCCTCCCTCTGCTGCCACGTTAACTCGCAGCAATGGTCGCTGTGTTGACAGGCCGGGGTGCCCCAGTGCCCGTGTGAATATTTGACTTGCTACAGACAAACCGATCTCCTGTCTCAAGGTACGTGCGTGGTTGTACGATACTGCATGACCGAACAAACGTAAGTCTGTTATCTCGTGGCTAGTCGCGGGGCCGTCGAGTTACTGCTTAGCCTTTAGTATGGCCCTCCTGAACCCATCTATACCACACTCGCACGACAGTTGTGAGATCCCATCGAGAGTGAGTTACAGTCATGGGGAACTATACAGTGCAGTCACAGTAGGTTAACGAGTCTACTGCTGTTGGATTCCGACACTTGCTAATAGTCGTTTCTTCTCCTTGCACTATGCTTAGCGTGATCTTTTTACAGATAAACACTGGATTGGGATTTCTGAACGAGAAACGCGCTGCATAATCTTTACTTATATACGGAATGCAGATGAAGAAACTGCTAGCTATTTTGTGCGGTTTTGCTGAAAAGCCGATCATTAGCCTATCAAAGCATATAAGACACTTAGGCCTGTTTGGAGTTTGTTGCTTGCCGGAATTTTCATGGTGAGCAGTGTCTATACAGGGTGCAGACGTTTTAAAACTTTTGGAGATGCTAGAACATGAAATTTTGAACGTTTCGATATAGAAACCTGTGGCCAGAAATGTGAAACAAAAATCGACACATTACCTGTACGAGAAGTTGCCAGGTGACGTTCTTAATGATCATTTGGACTGTAATTCTTGGAGATAATCTTATTGAACCACACATCGTACTAGATCATGTGAATGGTGCATAGTACCAAGCCGTGCTGAAAAGTAATACTTTCAACTTTTTATGTGAATACTCTAAAAGCTTTTCTAAAAAAGCAAATGTTATTAATATTCTACATCTTTATTCTTCATATCTACATATTTATTTCTCGTTATAGTTTATTCTGGCGCTGAACACATTTCTCCCAACGAGAGACAAGTTTGATGATACCGTCATTGTAGAATGTTCAACTTTGTTGACGGAATAATGTCACCTCTGCTTCAACAGCTCCATCGCTATCAAAGTGAAGTCCTCGAAGGCTTTCTTTAAGTTTTGAAAGAGGCAAATAATCGTATGCGGCCAAGTCGGGCTGTATGAGGACGATCGATGACAGCGAATCCGCGACGTCGGAATGTTGCAGGTGTCGCAGTGCTCGTGTGTGGTCCGGCATTGTCATGCTGAAGTAGAGGGTGCTCAACGTCTGGACGAACTCTTCGAATTCGAAACTCGATTACAGCACACTGTTTTTCACGCACCGACATAGTTATGTTACACACACCGCCAGATTGCAAGCTACAATTGGATGCGTATTAGCGCCAGAGGCTTGTAAATATGTAGACATAAAAAATAAAGATGAAGAATGTTAATAACGTTTGTTTCATTTTAAAAGCCTTAAGAGTTTTTGCATTAAAAATTCGGTGGCTTACTTTTCAGCGCTGCCTCTTGTTTGAACTTTTTTAACAATGCCTTGCCTGAGCTTCTAGAGGATGTTCCCTTGCAACTGCGCACTAGTTTGTCGTTTCAGAACGATGCTGCTCCAGCGCTTATTGACCGAGGCCATAGACAACTTCAGGCAGAGACTAATTGGAAGAGGATTTCCAGCTCCTTGCGCTCCGCCGACCTCACTCTCACCCCCACGTTTTCCTCTGCGGTTATGTTAAGTCCTTTAAGTGTTCAGCACGAGCAAAAAGAGTACCTGAGCTTATTGACAGCACCTTTGCAGCGTTTGATGCCATCAGAGGGTGAAAAAATGTGGTTCGTCATCGGACATTTACTCTACAGGAGCGAAGCCACAGATCTGGTTTACAGTATTTGATTGTGTTCACTTCTAACAGACATTTTCCAAACTACAGCACTAGTCTTTCATGTAGCCTAGCAAATGAGTAGAAAATGCAGTTCTCTAAAATCTTCATTTTATATTTCCTGATGTAAGTTTCTTACATGAAAAAATTTCAAAATTTCATTCTCTACAATCTCCCAAATTTTTAAAACGTTATTCTGTTACACTATGTGTACATGAGCTTACACGCTTACAGGTCGTTCTGGACAAGAGTTGGACGGGAGTTGGCGGTTGCCTTCTACTAGGGATAGTCCACAGACTTTACTTGAAGTAATTTAGGGAAACTAAGGGAAACCTAGAACAGAATGGCTAAATGGGAATTGATACTCTATGCTTCTGAATAAAAGGTCAGTCTCCTAACAAAAGCGCAGTTTCATCGGTTTATTCCTGGCGCAAAATGCTGTCTTCTTTACACAACGGAGAGCCAAAAAAAAAAAAAAGTACAACTGCTTAACATCGTGTAGGGACCCCGCGAGCACACAAAAGTGCCGCAACAAATGGCTCTGAGCACTATGGGACTTAACTGCTGAGGTCATCAGTTCCCTAGAACTTAGAACTACTTAAACCTAACTAACCTAAGGACATCACACACATCCATGCCCGATGCAGGACGCGAACCTACGACCGTAGCGGTCGCGCGGTTCCACACTGTAGCGCCTAGAACCGCTCGGCCACTCCGGCCGGCAGTGCCGCAACAGGACGTGGCATGGACTCGATCAATGTCTGAAGTAGTGCTGGAGGAAATTGACGCAATGAATCTCACATGGCTGTCCATAAATCTATAAGAGTAAGAGGCGGTGGAGATCTCTTCTGAACAACACGTTGCAAGGCATCCCAGATATGCTCAATAATGTTCATGTCTAGGGAGTTTGGTGGCCAGTGGAAATGTAGCGGTCGCGCAGTTCCAGACTGTAGCGCCTAGAACCGCTCGGCCACCCCGGCCGGCCAGGGTCCATGGATTCATGAGGTTGTCTCCATGCCCGTACACGTCCATCCGGTCGATACAATTTGAAACGAGATTCGACCTACCAGGCAACATGTTTCTTGTCATCAACAATCCAATGTCTGCGTTGGCGGGCCCAGGCGAGGCGTTTTATGCTTCGTAGGGCCGAAGGCAACCGAAGTTTATAAAATATATGTTTTTATGTAAATCTAGAAGACACAATGGATCAGCATAAGTATGTGTTTATCCTTGGGGACCATGTCCACCCCTACAATCAGTTTCTCTTTCCTCAGCTCTGTGGCATCTACCAGTAGGACAGTGCAATGTGTCATACAGCTTGCAGTGTATGTGCATGGTCTGAAGAGATGTGCATGGTCTGAAGAGCTCCAGGATGACTTTACCGTACTCCCCTGGTCGCCAAACCTCATAATCTGTGGGACCACTTCGATCGTGCTGTTCGTGCCATAGATTCTCAACCGAAAAACCTAGCGCAGCTGGCCATGGCATTAGAGTTGACATGACTCTACATCCCCGTCGGTACCTCTCAGAACTTCTTCCTGCACGTCTCGCGGCAGTCTGTGTGGCAAAAGATGTTTATTCCGGATTTTGACAGGTCGCCATATTAATGCGACTGGACTATGTATGTTTTAGTGTTGTGTATAGTAATAAATGAACAGTACAAAATATGTTTTCTTATGTAAATCAGAAAAATAAATTAACATCTACATTAAATTATTGTAAACCAGGACTGGATTAGCCCATCATCCTGACTTCACTATTAGCAAGAGGCGCCAACGTAATGCTTACACTCTGGCAATCGATGGGCTAAGGCCATCTCTGACTGTATCAGAATACATCAGCGAAACGGTGGTACAAATGGGGTACCCTGCATAAGTTTTACAATGTTAAAATAAGAAATACCCAAGGAGCAGTTCAATACCACTGTCATGTATTGTGTGTCTGTAGCTGATGTCACTAATGCACGCTAATGTGGTAAGCAGTTCGAATCGTCGTGATGTAAGAAATTTTTGTCGACAGTAACTGACTGACTATGGGAGGACATATGGTGGCTTCTAATATCTGATCATCAGGTTCAGTGCCAAAGTATTGGGTTAAATCGTATCCCCTCCACACTGTTTCGCATCGTATCGACATGTGACACTTGTGGTTGGAGGGTGTGGGTGTGCTCTGGTGAGGGACTGTGAGTCAGAATGAACCAAAAGCCGATCGACGATTATGGAACCGATTTATTACTTATCAGCAATTTATTTTACAATGTCAAATTCACAGCTGGCAGAGCAGGAAGAGGGCCTCAAGTCACGAATCCCAGCAGTAAAGTGTTGTATTGAAGACATACGTGGCTGCTACCTGTGAACCAAACACTGTGGCCAGCCGGGGTGGCCGAGCGGTTCTAGGCGCTACAGTCTGGAACCGCGCGACCGCTACGGTTAGTTAGGTTTAAATAGTTCTAAGTTCTTGGGGACTGATGACCTCAGAAGTTAAGTCCCATAGCGCTCAGAGCCATTTGAACCAAGCACTGTGTGACATTGTGTGGTAAACAATTCCGGCCGGTAGCTGAGATACGTCAGGAGCTGATGTAGCAGACTGGCTCGGCTGGCCGAAGCAGGATAGCTGGCAGGCTGCTCCAGCCATGGCAGGTGATAGGGGTTCAGACATCCGGGGAGCGAACCATAGTTTCGATGCTGGTTGGCAGCGACTGGCGCTGGCCAGAATCCTAGTGGCTCGGTGACTAGAAAGGCCTTACTTCGACCCTCGTCCCACCCAGCAGTATTTGCACACCTCTGTCATTGCCGCTTCAGTCTATATACGTAGAATCATATCTGTGTGAGGCCAGTAAAGACTCTAAAATTCTGTCATTTCATTTGTATAAGTACCTGATCATGGGATTCACACTGGATCCCCCTTTTACGTTCGATGCTTAGGTGCTATTCCAGAACATGGAGAATCTCGGCAATTCTGTTCGTGTGTAAGGGAGAATTTGAAGTAGAATGAGGCGGCAGTGAGAATTTGGCCCGACGAGGGAGGCATGCCAGGATCATCCGTACAGTTTTCAGAACTGCTGTGCCAGGGTGGCTTAGTAGCTAACGCACCTGGCTCGTAAGCAGGATATCTGGGTTCGATTCCCGGCCTTGATACAAATTTTCACTTATCATTTCAGTCTACATACACAAAATCATGTCTGTATGAGACCAGTAAAGTATCTGAAATTGTGTCATTTCATTTCTATGACATCAATGACGCAGCTTTTCCATCGTGTCAGTAACTTCAGATTCTTGGTGTAATGGTGTCGTAACTTCTTTCAGAAGCCGCGGGCGACGCCTTCTGCAATATTGTCATATTGAATACCTACGCAAGAACATCTTAACTATTGAGACGTCTTGCGTCAACCGTACTATGACGTCTTTTTGCTGAAACGATCACAAAATTCTGCTGTTTCGGTAGACTGAACCGCACGTGGTATAACAGGTAGTTTACTTTCCAGCAATAAGAGGATCGAGTTGTTCTGAGACCCAGACCTCTGTTTGGCGATATGGCCGGAATTTCTTCTCTTTACAACCCACTTTGTCACCCTCTGCAGTTTTAGATCGGGAACTCCCCTCCATTACAAAATTAACTGCAAGTATTACTTGATACATCGGGATGGTTCCCACCAATATATCCATTCTTTTAGTGAAGCTGTGCCCCATAAGCTCTTTTCTTCTTGACTGGATGCAATACCTTGTAATTTTTCATTCGACGTATCCACCAAAAACAAAAAATGGCTCTGAGCACTATTGGGCTCAACATCTGAGGTCATCAGTCCCCTAGAACTTAGAACTACTTAAAGCTAACTAACCTAAGGACATCACACACATCCATGCCCGAGGCAGGATTCGAACCTGCGACCGTAGCGGTCGCGCGGTGCCAGACTGAAGCGCCTAGAACCGCTCGTCCACTGCGGCCGGCCATATCCACCCAATCTTCAACAGTCTTTTACAGCGTCACATTCCAAAAGCTATTTCCTTCTTGTCTGTATTGCTTAGCGACCATGTTTCACTTCCATGTAAGGCTACATTCGACACAAACACGTTCACAAAAGACATCCTAACACTAAATTTATATTCTATGTGAACATATTTTTTTTTCTTTTTCACGAAAGGTAATCTTGCAGTTTCAGTCTGCTTCCAACATCGTCAATTAATACGTATCAAACGGAAACAATTGCTCGGATAAACATCGGGAAGCACACCATAAATCCTTTAAAGGAAATTGTTTTCCCGGGTAGGCTGTTCTTTTATTTTGTAATAAACTCTTTGTTTGGTTATTTTAGTAATTAGCTAATTTTCGTCCCCTCTTTACCGTTATCATTAAGCACCAATACCGTAAAAACTCTTATGCTTATCACGTCATATATTCCACATACAAATGTGTGGTAAAAGCAACGTATGATAACATTCCATTTTACACACAGAAATGCTGTGATCAGCGATCCCTATACTACCTGGATATCGAACTCCAGCTGTCTGAACCTGGCGACCAAAGATGCTCGTATTTCATTTCTTGTCTAATTACAACATGGCTGCCACGAAATTTTACGAGAGCGCAAGCTGAAAATACTTTTCGATTCTCCTCCCACATCAGCCTATTCATCGCAAGTTGATGTAAAGTTTAAAGGTAGAAATAAGTAAAGAATTCTTTATCATGTACACCCTGTTACAAATTATTTTGTCTAATTCCAGTATGGCGGACAATGCAGATGACAAGAATGCGCAGGCACGGTGGAGTTCCTTGCTCTGAGATCAGAGATCTACATCCGGGTAGTGTAGAGATGAGTGGCTGTGATACTTGTGCCCCCATACGCTGTGGTTGTGCGTATCTCTTAATTAAAGACGCCGTCAAATCTTTGTTTTCCACGATGAAGTGTGGTGTGTAACGTACTACAAGCCTGACAGTTTTTATTGTGATGTAGCTTGATGGTGCCAAGGAGGACAAATAAGCTAACTGCTAAGTATTGAAATAGAGCGTTTATTTCAGTATACGAGGGGACTTCACAAAATAAGTTACATACTATTACGGCAGGCCTAGTAACTTTCATTGGATGTTGCGCCACACTTCAAAACGACACAAATACATGGAAGTATTTTTATTACAGTCACCATGTCTTTGTCAGCTGCATCAAACCAGTCTCAAGACTGAATACCACAACATCAACATGTCTTTGTAAACAACGGTAAGAACGTTCTTTCAGTTGTTCAATGCTTTCACAATTGAATTCCGCTCCTTGATCACGGGGCCATTCGAGAACCGCTATGTGAACTTCCCCATCGCTGGTAAATCTCTTTCTCCCAGATATTCGTCCTCAATTGTCTGGGTATTGTCCTCTGTTGTCGATGTCAATGGCCTTCCTTCCTGATCGGCATCACTAACATCTGTGCGACCATGGTCAAATTGTTAACACCGTTCCACTACGCTTGGAAGCGATTTTGAATGTCTATATTCAGCCAGAATTTCGCAGTGAATCTGTGTACAGTGTAGATAATTTGCCAACAGAAATCGAACTGTCCCGCTAACGTCAACTTTGGAGTATGTTTACAACTGCCGCTCGATTTCATTCGCACACCTGATATCGGTGCCACAGCAAAACTGTGCCTGTAGGAAACCTGGAACATGTACTCTCTTGTAACAATGCGCCATTCTTCTTGCGCACTCTAACAGTGGGATGACATGTGTAACTCAATTTCTGAAGTCCTTTTGTAACAGCACCTAGCAAACCAATTTCCTTTAAGAAATTTACATCGGATATAGATATGTACATAAAAAAGACACTATAAACTCATCACATCAGGAAACCTAGTCGCAGCTGTACCGTCGTAAGCGTACTGTATCTGCCAGAGTCAAGTTCTCTGGTATACGGACATTCGTAGACTATTGGAGTGCTGACAATATAAAGTACTCAATGAATTTAACTCCATCTTCTGGCTGGAGTGTGGGACTAAAGCTGGTAAATATCCAATAAAACAATACAAATCGCCGTATTTAGGTTTTATTTTTATTTCTAGGCTACCAGTTTCGATGATACATTTCGTCATCTTCAGGACTGCTTCAATCGAGTAACCTTCGTGTTACAAGATACAGTAGAACTTTAAACCGGTTTCGTAACGATTTTACGGGCATGAGTGCTCCTTGGACAACTGTCAGTTGCTGACATGTGACCAAGGAGCAAGCATGCCCGTAAAATCGCTACGAGATCGGCTAAAAGTGCTGCTGTATCTTGTAACACGAAGGTTACTCGATTGAAGCAGGCATGAAGATGACGTAATGTATCGTAGAAACTGGTAGCCTAAAAATAAAAATAAAACCTAAATAACTGCGATTAGTATTGTTTTATTGGATATAAAGTACTGGTTTGGAGCATTCGTACATTTTCATACTACTGCAGTGAGTTGCTGGAGTCCTGTGGATGCAGTCAGAATTTCTAGGATCCGCGTTACGTGGAATATTAAGAAAAATAATAACATGAAATTGATGTAGAGGACAGATAAGCAGGGGGGACATGGTGAGATGTAGAATATTAAATAGTAATACAGAGGAAAAATCATAATAAGGGGTTATTAAGGAAGTAGCGTGTGCGTTTTAAATGGCACAAGTGGTTTAAGGTAATGATCACGTGTGATTTCTAAGAAACAGTAGTGCTCTTGTTACACTTCAACTTCGTCACCAGTGGATGTGTCTTCTGAGACTTTCGTACGTTGACAGCAGCTTCCGAGGTGATGCTGATATGTCTCTGCTAACCGGTCCGCTACTCCCAACAAACAGTATCAGGCACGCATGTACATAAATATTACAACTACTGAAATACTCATTTTACTAAGATTTGAAGCTCCTCTTGATGTTCTCTCGTGTTTGCGATTTAAAAATTGGGTTGTTTTGAAAATCGCCCTTATGCAAACACAATTAGTTTATTTTTATTTTTTTTACATTTATCCAGACATGTTTCGTCACCTATGTGTCATCTTCTGTAGATCAAATCTTTATTTCTGTAAAGTACAATATCAAATTCATAATAATTTAACTGTCGTAGGCCTAAGAATTACAGTATATACAATTTGCTTTGTTTTGTTTAGACGCTCCCCTTAAAATTACATCGCTAAATAAACTGCATTATTATTCACCTGTTTTTGTGCTCTTTTTCGTCGTTTTTTGAGAACATGTCATCTGCAAACTAGCCATGAAGAAAATTATTGCGTATTTGTGAAGAACTGCTTCGTGAGTGGAGGTTGTGTGCGTTTCTGTACTTACATTATCCGTCCTGTTTCGTGTCTCTGGTTGGTGTCTCGATCAACTGCTATTCAGTGCACTGCTTTCACACAGTTTTTCACCAAATTTTCACTCACTAGTTCATCCTGTGTGGAAGCAGTGCACTGAACGGTAATTGATCGAGACCCCAACCAGAGACACGAAACAGGGCGGATAATGTAAGTACAGAAACGCACACAACCTCCACTCACGAAGCAGTTTTTCACAAATACGCAATAATTTTTTTCATGGCTAGTTTGCAGATGACATGCTGGCCAAAAAAAAACCGATGAAAAAGACCACAGATAACCGGTGTATAATAATGCAGTTCATTTAGCGATGTAATTTTAAGGTGAGCGTCTAAACAAAACAAAGCAAATTGTATATGTTGTAATTCTTAGGCCTACAACAGTTACGTACAGAAATAAAAATTTGACCCACAGGAGATGACACGTAGGTGTCGAAACATGTCTGGGTAGATATAAGAAAATAAACTAATTGTGTTTGCATAAGGGGGATTTTTAAAAGAACCCAACTACTGAAATAACTACAAATGTCTTTGTACAAAACATTTATATATTCAGTAACACAGATACTCAACTGTCATGTGATCTTTGTACAAATAGTCCTCGCCTACGTCAATGTTCCGTGCAAAAACTATCAGTGAATACGACTGTCTCAGCCGGCCGGGGTGGCCGAGCGGTTCTAGGCGCTACAGTCTGGAACCGCGCGACCGCTACGGTCGCAGGTTCGAATCCTGCCTCGGGCATCGATGCGTGTGATGTCGTTAGGTTTGTTAGGTTTAAGTAGTTCTAAGTTCTAGGGGACTGATGACCTCAGAAAATAAGTCCCATAGTGCTCAGAGCCATTTGAACCATTTGAACGACTGTCTCATTCTCGGAGCAGACACTGCTCCGCGGCGACGTCTTGTGTTGTCGCAGGACGGCTGTTTTCTTATTAGACTCGTTGTTGGATTGCGTGACGGCCCCTTCGGCGAACAGGTCGCTTGGTAGGTGAATTGCGATCTAACAAGTTCTGCAACTGCCGGTTCTGTTCTTTTTTCTTCCCATTTTGAAAAGCTTTGGTGGGCCGCTGAGAGAGACTTCACTCTGCCCGGCCAGTGGTTCACGGTATGCGTCATTTTCTTTACTTTGACATTCTTTCTTATCCTAACATATTTCATGCTGATTTTTAACTAAAATTAACAGTTGTTTTGTCTGTTCTTACCATATTGCTTTACAAAATCCCTTACTCTTTGTTTCCACAATATCGATTTACAAAATTATCTTTACATTTAGCGCATACCTGATGGTTTGACATTAACAGTAGTTTGTGTATTTTGATGTTTAGTTTGCTAATGTTTCATCTGCTGTTTTGTTTTTGTTTGGTTTAGTGTCAGTTACAATTCTCTTTTCTAAGGTTCGATCAAAAATTTTCCGTTTGAAGGCGTCGCTGCAGCGCATATACGATATAGCGTGACAACGATGCGGGTATATAAGCAGCGACATGTAAGCAAGCTGTTATTGCAATCGTGTCTTTCTGACGTGTATGCAGGAAATGCGGAAAGGTCAACTATGCAGATGTTTTTACCAAATGCGTCCAAACAGAGCCAAAGTGCTGTTATTCTTTTCTTGGTTGCCGAAGGACAAACCCCGGTAGACATCCATCGGAGAATGAAGAATGTACACTCCAGGAAATTGAAATAAGAACACCGTGAATTCATTGTCCCAGGAAGGGGAAACTTTATTGACACATTCCTGGGGTCAGATACATCACATGATCACACTGACAGAACCACAGGCACATAGACACAGGCAACAGAGCATGCACAATGTCGGCACTAGTACAGTGTATATCCACCTTTCGCAGCAATGCAGGCTGCTATTCTCCCATGGAGACGATCGTAGAGATGCTGGATGTAGTCCTGTGGAGCGGCTTGCCATGCCATTTCCACCTGGCGCCTCAGTTGGACCAGCGTTCGTGCTGGACGTGCAGACCGCGTGAGACGACGCTTCATCCAGTCCCAAACATGCTCAATGGGGGACAGATCCGGAGATCTTGCTGGCCAGGGTAGTTGACTTACACCTTCTAGAGCACGTTGGGTGGCACGGGATACATGCGGACGTGCATTGTCCTGTTGGAACAGCAAGTTCCCTTGCCGGTCTAGGAATGGTAGAACGATGGGTTCGATGACGGTTTGGATGTACCGTGCACTATTCAGTGTCCCCTCGACGATCACCAGTGGTGTACGGCCAGTGTAGGAGATCGCTCCCCACACCATGATGCCGGGTGTTGGTCCTGTGTGCCTCGGTCGTATGCAGTCCTGATTGTGGCGCTCACCTGCACGGCGCCAAACACGCATACGACCATCATTGGCACCAAGGCAGAAGCGACTCTCATCGCTGAAGACAACACGTCTCCATTCGTCCCTCCATTCACGCCTGTCGCGACACCACTGGAGGCGGGCTGCACGATGTTGGGGCGCGAGCGGAAGACGGCCTAACGGTGTGCGGGACCGTAGCCCAGCTTCATGGAGACGGTTGCGAATGGTCCTCGCCGATACCCCAGGAGCAACAGTGTCCCTAATTTGCTGGGAAGTGGCGGTGCGGTCCCCTACGGCACTGCGTAGGATCCTACGGTCTTGGCGTGCATCCGTGCGTCGCTGCGGTCCGGTCCCAGGTCGACGGGCACGTGCACCTTCCGCCGACCACTGGCGACAACATCGATGTACTGTGGAGACCTCACGCCCCACGTGTTGAGCAATTCGGCGGTACGTCCACCCGGCCTCCCGCATGCCCACTATACGCTCTCGCTCAAAGTCCGTCAACTGCACATACGGTTCATGTCCACGCTGTCGCGGCATGCTACCAGTGTTAAAGACTGCGATGGAGCTCCATATGCCACGGCAAACTGGCTGACACTGACGGCGGCGGTGCACAAATGCTGCGCAGCTAGCGCCATTCGACGGCCAACACCGCGGTTCCTGGTGTGTCCGCTGTGCCGTGCGTGTGATCATTGCTTGTACAGCCCTCTCGCAGTGTCCGGAGCAATTATGGTGGGTCTGACACACCGGTGTCAATGCGTTCTTTTTTCCATTTCCAGGAGTGTATATGGGGCTGCATGTCCGTCGAAAACTACCATTGGAGAATGGTGTGCCAAGTACTGTGCTGATCCCGATTCGTCACAAGACGCCGGTCGATGTGGGAGGCCAGTCTCGTTTCAACTCAAGAGGACGACACTCGAGCACCCGCCCTATTGTCATAATCTCTCCCCATGCGATTATCACTCCACCGGTCCCTTAAAAAAGGCCTTGAAAGGTCGAAGATTCTTGCCGGAAGAGGATGTGCAGCAGGCAGTTACGGACTTCTTCATAACCTGGGCACGGTGTTTTACCAAACGGGTATCTTCAACCGGATGCGCCGGTGGGGTTATAGATCAAATGCTCGCGGCGATTTTGCCTAATTGCGAACCGCTTCTGGACTGTACGGTCTGCGAACAGACACTTTCTAATCACCCTTTACTTTTGTTTGATACTAATTTTATCGGCTTTGTCTTTCTGTATTTTACATCTCTTTCCATGTATCTTCATCCCCATTACGGTCGGAGGAAGGCAATGGCAAACCACCTCCGCTAGGACCTTGCCTAGTACAGCGGTGCGGTTCTCCTGCATCGTCCCCTACGCTCCTCGGAGTATGAGACCTCATCATCATCACCATGTATATTTTTATCGTGAGGTTATGATGGTGTTTTTCCTGAACTATTCTGAAATGCCTTCTTCAGAGGTTAAACTCAGTAATTGTAGAGGTGTAGGAGTTACGTTGGGTCGTTGCTAGTATTTCATCTTTTTCATCTTTTTGTTCGCGTCCATCTACACTGAAGCGCCAGAGAAACTGGTATAGGCATGAGTATTCAATATAGAGATATGTAAACAGACAGAATACGGCGCTGCGGTCGGAAACGCCTATTTAAGACAAAAATGGTGCAATTGTTAGATCAGTTACTACTCCTACAATGGCAGGTTATCAAGATTTAAACGAGTTTCAACATAGTGTTATAGTTGGTGCACGAGCCATGGGACACAGCATTTCCAAGGTAGCGGTGAAATGGGGATTTTCCGCTACGAACATTTCACGAATGTACCGTGAATATAAGAAATCCGATGAAACATCAAATCTCCGACATCGCTGCAGCCGGAAAAAGATCCTGCAAGAACGAGACCAACGACGATTGAAGAAAATCGTTCAGCGTGACAGAAGTGCAACCCTTCAGCAAATTGCTGCAGATTTCAATGCTGGGCCATCACCTACCGTCAGCGTGCGAACCATTCACAGAAAATTCATCGATATAGGTTTTCGGAGCAGAAGGCCAACACGTTCATCCTTGATGACTGCACGACACAAAGCTTTATGCCTCGCCTGGACCCGTCGACACCGACATTGGATTGTTGATGACTGGAAACATGTTGCCTGGTCGGACGAGTCTCGTTTCAAATTGTATCGAGCGGATGACGTTTACGGGTCTGGAGACATCCTCATGAATCCACGGACCCTGCATGCCAGCAGGGGACTGTTCAAGCTGGTGCAGGCTCTGTAATGGTGTGGGGCGTGTGCAGTTGGAGTGATATGGGACCCCTGATACGTCTAGATATGACTCTGACAGGTGACACGTACTCAATCATCCTGTCTGGTCACCTGCATCCGTTCATGTCCGTTGTGCGTTCCGACGGACTTGGGCAATTTCAGCAGGTCAATGCGACGCCCCACACGTCCAGAATTGCTACAGAGTGGCTTCAGGAACACTCTTCTGAGTTTAAGCACTTTCGCTGGCCACCAGACTCTCCAGAAATGTACATTATTGAGCATATCTGGGATGCGTTTCAACGTGCTGTTCAGAAGAGATCTCCACCCCCTCGTACTCTTAAGGATTTATGGACAGCCCTGCAGGATTCATGGTGTCATTTCCCTCCAGCACTACCTCAGACATTAGTCGAGTCCATACCACGTTGTGATGTTGCATTTCTGCGTGCTCGCGGAGGCCCTAAACGATGTTAACGGGTGTATCAGTTTCTTTTTCTCTTCAGCGTATTAGGCCTGCGTGTTCAGTTACTGTGTTCTGTCGTAGGATCCATAGGGAGCGTGTCTTACACCCTCGTTGGTGCAGTGATATGAACTGCGCGTTATTTGTTACACGTGATTGCTGACGGGCAATATAGTTCCCTCTATGCTGGCGACCTTTGTAGTAGCCCGCTCTATTTGCTAGCGAACTCGCTCCGCCTGGTGTGTAGGCTGCCTGCGCTACGAGCGTTGCTAGAGGGAAGGCTAGCTTGCAGTGGAGTCGCAACCACGAGAATAGCTGTCTCAACAGTCCTGTACGATGTTTTACCTAAATTTTCAGGGAAGGCAAATCTTGCACACTAAACAAAAACAGATCCCACAGATTCTCCTACAATGTGAGATAGCTTCTGTAACCAATCGGCCACTGATTTGACGACTATGACTTTTACAGGTAAGCGGACACTGAATCTGGCCCAGGAGACATCGTCGGTGCCCAGCCCAGTAGTACTTTACGTCGATTCTGATTGATACTCTTATGACGAACCTAAGCTGTGACACAGACAATCTTTTAGTCCACACGTATCAGCATTACACGATAACTAGTCACTAGCCAATCTTACGCTTGCCCGATCTGTCGCAGATACAAGAAACTCCGCTACTGCCGTAACTACCCGCCCAGACTGTTGCCGAAGTATTTTTTCCTTTGGCGCTTACCTTGGCACTTTTTTCACTCATCCCTTAAATCCACTACTCTTCAGCACCTCTCGTCCATTTCTATCTCCTCGATGGGCATGTGTTAGTGGGTTAATCATACCAACACGCACGGGCAACATCACGGCCCCATATCCCGTGAACTCCTCGATTTGCGTCTAACAATGCGGAGGTGACAGTAGATCTGCTGAGATGGTCTCCACATCGGTATGGGCGTGAAGGGGCTCCATCCTTGAAAAAACCGGAGAATGTTCGCGATTGGCGCTAACCAACGTGAAAATAATATTTCAACAACAGTTGCGAGTGCGAGTGCAAACTGGATATGTTAGGGTTGAAACGCTTGTCTAACGAACAGTGGCTATATTTGCATATTTTTTTCGTTACAGTTATTGAATAAAATCTATAAGTACTCTGTTTTCTGTAACATATGAGCTGTGTTAAAATCTAAACAGGAGTGTGGGATGGCGACTAGGCACGCGGTCATCACGCGTAAGCTTTCGGTGATCACCTGTACGTGAGTTCTGCCCACCAACTAAATTTATTCCGATTTCCTTCATCAAAATTTTCGATCGGTATGTCCGTTGAAATGTAAGTTACGATTCGGGGCGAAGCTTACACCATGTCTGAGCTACGATGCACGCTGCAAACCTATCGTGTTCTCGTTGCATTTTTGAGTGGATAGAAAATGTTTTACGTAGATTGATATACTGTAAAACGTGAAGCTGACGTATATCTTATTTTTAGTTGTATGATCTGTTTCAGTTAGAGACGACACTCCAGTACAAATTCTTGTTAACAAATGCATGAAGTGTCAGATGTGTAATTGGTACTCCAAGAATCTACCTTTGGATTACAAAATATTATTTATAAATGTTATATTTTGACGTTTAAAATGTTTTCCAACACATAGCAGGGGTGGTACAGCAACCAGTAATATATGATGTGGAAACAGCCAGTCAGTCTTGGCTACAGGGATGTATTTATTATTTATTTACCAATAACACGTTTCGCTTAATTTAGGTATCTTCTAATTGGCTGAATATTAGATGGTGATAAGTACATGGGATACCGAACATACAGAACGTCCCAGCAAACAATTACTCTTGTCAAATATTTGGAAACATTGCGCTGTGTCCTTGGTGAGGCATGCGAAGTAGTGCAATGAATGCAAAACAGGATCAGGCTTACATATATCTGCCATCATGCAAATATGTCGGACTCTACAACAACGTGTTTGCACGATGGCAGATATATGTAAGCCTGATCCTGTTTCGCATTCATTGCACTACTTCGCATGCCTCACCAAGGACACAGCGCAATGTTTCCAAATATTTGACGAGGACAGTTATTTTCTGGGACGTTCTGTACGTTCGGTATCCCATTTACCTAAAACTATCTAATATTCAGCCAATCCGAAGATGCCTAAACCAAGCGGAACGCGTCAGTGGTAAATAAATAATAAATACAGTCTTGTAACCAAGACTGGCTGTTTGTTTCTTGATTTTGAAATTTGTTTTATGATTTTTGTGTAACACTTACTATTTACAAAATTTTGAACTGGAAGATGGTCTCTGACCGAAACCGATCGTACAATTAAAAGTAGATCATAAAGCAGCTCCACATGTTTTCATATGTCACTTCTACGAGTTTTCAAAGCTGTGCAATACAATCAACAAAAATTATCTTCTATTTGTTTACATTATTGCGAATTCCGATCTGTGATTGACTATTAAGTGCAAAGCTATGCTTCAACCATCACTGTATTGAAGGTTCGAACTGATTTCTCTGAAAAGAATAGTTTACTGTGCTGATTTACAAACAACGAAGATAGTTGGGGATACAGTTTCATGTATTTTCTGACACCAATGTAACGAAACAAAAATACACAAATGCTAATAATGGGGTTATGTTGGTTAAAGCGTTAAATGCGAGCGAGCAGAGTTAGTACGTGAATATGGTAACATAACTGAACAAGAAAAAGTTTCCAGGAAAGTACTGGCTTCTAATAATGCCAAGAGGATATTTAATGCAGCTAACTGAAAGGTTTATGAAACTAATCTTGAAAACCGAAAGAGAATTTCAAGGATTCCACAGTAACTTCATTAATGGTAACCCAGAAGTTTTTGTAACATTAAAGGGCATTATAAATGCGAAATATCCAGAAAGACTTTGCTAAAATGTTAATACAGTTGAAGGTTTTGTTGTGTGCACTGAAAACGTGATTTAGAATGTGTATATAAATTTAACCAATATGCAAAATTTAAAAAAAAAATTAAAATTTAGCTTTAAAGAGTTTACAGAGACGTTATTGCAGGTTTCTCTGTATCCCAGGTCTATGTGGTCTAACCCTAAAAAGATGACATGTTGATATCCTTTGCAGTCTTTATACCAAAAAAATAAGTTGATTAATTTCAGAAATCAAACAACCTTTTCGATATTTCTTAAATAACATTTTCTACAGAGAAAACCTTCGGAATCAAGACAGTTTTATTTTTTCCAACTAATAAGTAAGTTTATAATAATGTGTGTCTTGCTGGAAACAGTCTTTTCCCACACATTCACGGTACTTGCTTTTTACATCGTTAACAATGACCAAATAAGCCCTGCTTCTGTATGAGTATCGTAATGGGTCTTTCAGTCTATTCGAATTTATCCGTAGTAAGTTACACTACGTCCAGAGTCAACCACGAACCAGTACACTTTTTTACGGCAAATAACATCTCGGGCGATGAAGTGGAGGATGAAGTCCTATTTTAGGTATAATGCATCTATTTACAAGGGGTGGTCAAAAGTTTCCGTTTGGAGACATTGCTGTAGCATATATAAAACTTAGCTAACTAGATGCTGGTGTATAAGCACCGACATGTAGGCAAGGGATTAGTGTGGCATTCGTGTCTTCCCGACATACGTGCGGTAAAAGCGGAAACGTGAACTATGGCGACGTTTTTACCAAATGCGTCCAAACAGGACCAAAGTGCGATTTTCTTATTATTTATTTTTTATTTTCATTTTATTTTATTATTTATTTTCTTTTGCTACCGGTAGAAATCCATCGGAGAACGTAGAATGTGTATGTCGAAAACTACCGTTGTAGATTGATGTACCAAGTTCCGTGCTGGTGCGTCTCCATATCGCAAATGTTGCAACGCAGAAGTTACGACAACTGAAGTGCGAGACACTATAGTCCTCTTCCCAAGCGATTATCGGGCCGCCAGTTGCTGTGGCCGAGCGGTTCTAGGCGCTTCAGTCCGGAACCGCGCTGCTGCTACGGTCGCAGGTTCGAATCCTGCCTCGGGCATGGATGTGTGTGATGTCCTTAGGTTAGTTAGGTTTAAGTAGTTCTAATATGTTAAGCCCCAAGTGCTTAGAGCCATTTGAACTATTTTTTGATTATCGCGCCTTCAGTTCCTTTAAAAAGTCCTTGAAGGTCGATGATTCCTGTCGGATGAGAATGTGCAAGAGACAGTTACGGACTTCTTCGCGTAGCAGGACACGATGTTTTACCAAACGGACAACTTCAACCTAGTGCTCCTGTGGGATGATTGGTTCAGTGCACACAGCGAATTTGCTTGAGTGGAATGCCGATTCTGGACTGTACGTTCTTCGAATGGAAAATTTTTGATCGCCTCTTGCATCAATATCTGCCATTTCGACATTCGTGCAAGGAATTGAAAGGTAGAAGCGTATTGCGACCCTCCGTGGTGAAACAGTTTCGGAAGACCGAATTCAATACTTCAACCTTATCTTAGTCATCTTCCGTTTTGGTGTCAATATGGTCCTGGGCGAATGAATAGGACCTAATACCGAGCCCTGGAGCCACGTCTAAATGTTTCAAATGGCTCTGAGCACTATGGGACTTAACTTCTGAGGTCATCAATCCTCTAGAACTTAGAACTACTTAAACCAAATTAACCTAAGAACATCACACACATCCATGCCCGAAGCAGGATTCGAACTTGCGACCGTAGCGGTCGCTCGGTTCCAGACTGTAGCGCCTAGAACCGTTCTGCCACACCGGCTGGCTGGAGTCACATCTGATAGTCCCTGTCTCCACTGCAACTTTGTGGTTTCCGATATGATATAGCGTCGCCATATGTCTGTTACGAAAGGGTGTGTAGAAGCTTGACTTGTGACGGGACGGGTCACAAAGTTACACTGTTCCTTCCCAGGTGACGCTGCAGCGTCGACTGAATGAACGTTGTACAAGGTGAGCAGCTGTCCTTCGCACCGACCCCCCCTAGTAGGAGGTGGGGAAGAAAGAAAGCGACGCCTCCTCCCCCTCCGTCCCTCCCCCCCTCCCCCCCCCCCCCCCCGTGCCCCTCTTGGCATGCGCGCAGAACGTCGCGAGCAAGTATCGAACGCCCGCGACGACGTCCGCAAATGAGATGTTACGGCGGCGAGCGTGGCGCGTGGGCGTCGAATCAATACCAGGCCGAGCCGCAACACGCCGCCACAGCCCACCACCTGGCCACCGCACCGCCCACTGGCTAGGCTGCCTTACTGCGTCCACCCTATCCGCGCCATCTCGCTCCCGGCACACGTCGCCTAGCCGTCGCCCTGGTGACGCTTGCAACACGCTATGTTTGTGGCCGTTGCAGCGACATGTAACTCACACGTCAATATCAGCTACACCGCTTCACGTTCCCGTTGCCCACTGGCGACCAAAAACATGTTGGACACGAAGTTCTGATGATGATGATGGTGGTGGTGGTGGTGGTGGTAGTGGTGGCAATGGTGATATTAAATTATATTGAATTTTTCCGGTTGCATGATCGTGGCCCGTGAAACATTTTCGATCCTGTTTCGTCGAGAGCTGAGTTGGGTCATCTTCAGGGGTGCTCCTGGATCCATTGAAACCTGTCGTTGACGGATTCAGAGACACCTCTGAAGATGTTCGACACCACTCTGGACGAAACGTTAAGAACGAAAAAGTGTCATGGACCACAACCATATAACACGAAAGGTTCACCAGCAATTAAAACAGCCAGTTGTTTGGCAACTGCATAACTAAATCATTTACCTATAGCTATACTCCGCTAGCCAGCTGACGGTGTGTGCTGCAGGGTACTCCTGGTACCACTATCTGATCCCCAATTTCCTGTTCTATCGCGACTGATGCGTGCGAAGAATGATTGTCGGTAAACCTTCCTATTAGCTCCAATTTCTTGCATTTTTCGTCTGGGTCATTTCGTAAGATGGATGTGGAAGGAAGTAATACATTGGCCGACTTTCCCCGGAAAGTGTTCTCTCAAAATTGCAATAGTAACCCTCTCCGTGATGCACAAACCTCTCTTGTAGCGTCTTCCACACGAATTTCCACATCTCCACAACGCTCTCGTGCAGACTTAACTGTCCAGTGACGAAACGGTCCTCTCTGTTATCAGACCTCCCTGGTAAGGGTCCCAAACTGATGAACAATATTCAAGAATCGGTCGAATAAGCGCCACGTCTTTCGTGGATGAACGCCGACTGCGGTGGCCGAGCAGTTCTAGGCGCTTCAGTCCGGAACCGCGCGACTGCTACGGTCGCAGGTTCGAATCCTGCCATGGGCATGGATGTGTGTGATATCCTTAGGTTAGTTAGGTTTAAGTTCTAGGGGACTGATGACCTCAGATGTTAAGTCCCTTAGTGCTCAGAGCCATATGAACCATTTTTTTTTTTCGTGGGCGACTTACTTTTCCCTAAGGTTCTTCTTACGAATCTGTCTGGTAGCTGCTTTTCGCACTATTTATTTTATGTGGTCATTCCACTTAAGGTCGCTCCAGATAGTTACTCCTAGATATTTTACGGTAGCTACTGTTTCTGTCAGTTTGCTACCAATAGTGTAACTGCAGAGTAGTGGATTTATTCTCCTAAATATGAGCAATAGGTTACATTCTTTCTACGTTCAGTTTCATCTTCCATCAATCTTCTCTGGGTCATTTTACAAATCGATACTGTCTTCTGGCGCTGCCACTTTCTTACAGACAAGCGCATCATCTGCAAACAGTTTTATGGAGCTTCCGACGTTTTCTGCTAATCATTTATATACATTGTGGACAGTAACGGTCCTACCACCTTTCCCTGAAGCACGCCAGAAATTAGTTTTAAAATTGTCCATTTTATTTCGTTAAAAGCGACGTGTTGAATTCCATCTCCAAGGAAGTCTTAAATTCAGTCAAAAATCTGGTCCGATACTTGGTAAGCCCGTATTTTTATCCAGTAGCCGACAATGTGGAGTGGCGTCAAACAGCTTCTTGAAGTCAGGTAACACGGCATCAAGTTGGGTAACGAAGTCTACAGCGCTGTGCGTCTCGTGGAGAAATAGAGTGAAATGAGTCACTCAAGGATCTCTGTTTGCGGAATAGACGTTGATTTTTATAGAGATTTTCGTTCACCAGAAACATAACAATACTTCAGCATAAAAAATATTCCATAATAATACAGCAGATTGACGTCACCAATATAGGCATATAATTATGTTCATCTGTTCCACGACCATCCTGATGATCTACGCTTTTGTTCAGTCGCTAGAGACCTACGATAAGGTGCTGCTCGGCTCCTAGAAGAGTAGCATCTATCTTCGCATAATCTCTGTAGAATGTTGCGGATATCTCATCTAGTCCAAATCCTTGTCTTACACCCTTTTTAATCCGAGCACTTCGTACTTGGTCTTCCACTCTTTCCTCTTGGTTCTTGTACATATTTTATATCACCCATCTTTCACTATAGCTCACCCCTATTTTTCTCACAATTTCGAACATCTTGCACCATTTTACATTGTCAAAAGGTTTTTCCAGGTCGACAAATCTTACCAACGCGTCTTGATTTTTCTTCGGTTTAGCTACCATTATCAGCGGCAACGTCAGAATTGCCTCTCTGGTACGTTTATCTTTCCTAAAGCCAAACTGATCATCAACTAACAGATCGTCAATTTTCTTTTCCGATCTTCCGTATATTATTCTTGTCAGAAACTTGGATGCATGAGCTGTTAAGTTGATTATGCGATAATTCTTGCACTAATCGGCTCTTGCAATCTTCGGAACTGTGTGGACGATATTTTTCGGGAAGTCTTATGGTATATCCCTAGCCCCATTGAAACATCTACGTTTGAAATATGATTGAAATTACGTAACTGACAGTAGTCTGAAATACAGCTGTCAGAGTGCGAATGGCCTGTGAGCGTGTATTTTACCTCGTCGCTTATGCGCTTTGGCTGTACTGAGCTTTTCTGACTGCGAGACTGTAAATTTAATTTAGCTGCGAGAATGTAAACAGCCAATAACTTTTAACGAAACCAAAACTGCGTGAGTTTTCGTAACACAAAAACTGAATCTGATGCAACACTGTTGATTTGAAATTGGCCCTGGTAATAAAACAAAACTGGATCAATTTCAAATAATGGTCCCTGTGCTCAATGAATGTTATCCCTGAAATAATAAAATTTCTCACGATTATCTGCGCAATGGGAACGGTCTTCGCACTGCTCTCTGTTAGTACTTCAAATCGTAAAGTTAGCAAACAGCTATTGTGCACGGCTGTTGCTTAGTATACATTGTAATTAAATCGAATATGACTGAGACAATAACTTATTGAGAAAAATAGGTAATCAAAAGTGACATGGATTTGCGAACTGGTATTGACTTGGGGTAAGTAACAATATGGCACTAGCTTTAAAACTTGTTTTTTAACTCTTTGAAAATTAATAATGTTCACAATTAAAACACTCAATAAAATGATAATACATTAACAATTAGCTCTAGAAAATCATTGGATGTGAGTGCTATATATTGTCTCAATCACCACTTGTGAATACGCGCATTGCGTTAGTAACAAAACAATTATCTTTTCCTTAATTATTTCCAACCCCTGTTGAGATTCATTTTACAGTTAGCAAACAACATACTATCTTGCAAATAAAAATCATTACTTCCAATAGCGAGTAAGTACATATCCAGCACTCATCAGATACAACACGTCTTTACACCTGAGAGTCCTCCATACATCACTCTATCTAAAGTTAGTCTAACACCTTATCCATAATACCTTGAATCAGTGATCACTGTTGAGCAGCGACACTACATCACAATCGATACTGCATTTGACAATCACTGGTTCAATAATATTTTCTTACGAAACTTGAATTAATTTACCCTGTGTATATACCTTTCACCATATCTCCTGCATACCAACATGAATAGTCGTTTGGTTGCTACTTCCCCCAATGATTTTCGAAATTCCGATGGAATGTTATATATCGCTTCTGCCTCATTTGATCTTAAGTCTTCCAAAGCTCGTGTCAGCTTTTAATTTCTCCGAAAGTTGTTTTGACTTTTCTATATACTGACTCAGTCCTTCCGACGATCATTTCTTTTTCTATTTCTTCACATCTTTTATGCAGCCATTTGGTCTTAGCTTCCCTGCACTTCCTATTTATTTCATTTCTAAGTGACTTGTATTTCCGTATTCCCGAATATCGCTGAACATTCTTGTACTTCCTTCTTTCATCGATCATCTGAAGTATTTATTTTGTTATCCATGGTTTCTTCGCAGTTACTTTTCTAGTATCTATGCTTATTTTTCCACCTTCTGTGATTGCCCTTTTTAAAGAAGTTCATTCCTCTTCACGGAACGGCCTACTGATCTATTCATGGTATTTGCAAGGTCCTCTGCATTTTGTAACAAATTATGCACCTTTCTGTACACAACTGCGTCGTCTGTGAGTTGCCCATAGAACTAGACTTTATCTGTCGTGTATATACACTACCTGATCGAAAGGATACGGACAACACTGTATACTGCGAAATTAACCACCAGGTGACACGAGAGGCGGACCCACCACTATAAAGGAGGCAGCGAGTATTGTCAGCAGAGAAGTAGTAACAGCAGAATACGTTGATCAGAATAATTCAGTGACTTAGAGTGGGGACTAGTCATTGGATGCGACCTGAGTAAAAGATCCATCAGGTACATCTATACCCTACTAAAGCTGCACATAGCGGCCTGTTGGTGATGTGATTATGAAGAGGAAATGCGAAGTAATAACTACAGCTGAACCAAGACAAGGCAGACCTCATGTAACGACCGCAGGAACCGTCAACCATCGCAGAGGGTGGCTGTATATAGCCACATGAAATCCGCGAAAGGTATCACCTGTCAGTTCCAATAAGCGACACAGTGGTACAATCAACGCTAAGCAACGCCTGAAGGGATGTATAGAACGACGCCACGCGACAATGAACGACTATAAGTAAGTGATTTGGAGTGATGTATCATGCTATACTCTGCGGCAATACGATGGAAGGGTTTCGGTTTGGCGAATGCCTGATGAACGTTACCAACTATCAAGTGTACTGCCAACAGTGAAGTACAGAGGAGGTGCTGTTACGGTATGGAGATTATTTCGTGGATAGGGCGTCGTCCCCTTACTGTGCTTAAGAGAATACTATACGCGGAAGAATACGAACAGCTTTTACGGCATTTCTTGTTGTGTACAGTAAAGGAACGGTTTGGAGAGTATGCTGTACCCACATGACAGTGTACCCTGTCATAAAGCAACAACTGTGGGACCATGACTGGGAACAATAAAGTTCCGGAAATTAGCTGGCCCGCCCAGAGTTAAAGATTGAACCCAATGAAACACCTACGGGATGAGTTAGAACGTCAACTTTCCTCCAGACCCCAATGATTAAAGCAGTCTTCAGATGATGAACGAAGGGATCGCGTTGTTGAAACCACAAGTCTACGGATACCAGTAACTTAATAGTAACCGCTGTTTCGACTGCGTATGACGTTGGATTCCTTCTACACGTTGGTCAGAGGGCATGAAGATGACGCAGTGAAAAGACGAAACCGATCGCATAAATAAATTACATTCAAAATATAGGAAGTTCAGGGTGTTTTTAATTTTACGTTTTAAAATCATTGCCGGCCGATGTGGCCGAGCGGTTCTAGGCGCTTCAGTTTGGAACCGCGCGACCGCTACGGTCGCAGGTTCGAATCCTGCCTCGGGCATGGATGTTTGTGATGTCCTTAGATTAGTTAAGTTTAAGTAGTTCTAAGTTCTAGGGGACTGATGACCTCAGATGTTAAGTCCCATAGTGCTTAGAGCCATTTGTACCATTTTTTAAAATCACTACCTTCTCTGGTAAGAGATTTTCGGGAACAGAAAACAGTTAAGGAAGTGCAGTCATTCATCGGAATTTGCAATTTCTATCGAAAGTTCGTGAAGGGTTTTACAGATTTAGCACAGCCGTTGAAGCAATTGTTACGGAAGGGTGTGAAATTTGAGTGTACAGAAGAACGTCAGAAAGCGTTTGACAAACTGAAAGAAGTGTTAACATCAAGTCCGGTTCTTGTGTTTCCAGATTTTGAAAAGAAGTTTATACTAGCATGAGATGTATCGGAATCAACCATTAGGGTGTGTTCTTAGTCAGGAAATTGATGGGAAAGAACATCCTGTAGCCTATGCGTCTAGGCAGTTGAATGCAGCAGAGAGGAATTACTCAACAACAGAGAGGGAGATGCTTAGCGTAATCTATGGAATCACATATTTTAAATGTTATTTATATGGGAGAAGATTTCGGGTAGTGACAGATCATGCTGCGTTGAAGTGGTTGTTGGGCTTGAAGGATCCGTCCACTAGACTCGCTAGATGGGCTGTGAGGCTTAGTGTATTTGACTACGAGGTGGTGCACAAGCCTGGAAAGAAGCAGGGTAATGCGGATGCACAAAGTAGGAAGGTGGCAAAAGTAGAAGTCATAGGTTATGACCTAGCAGTATGGCAAGACTCGGACAACGATTGTAAATTGTATTGGACTCAGCCACAATTTAATACGTACGACGGTCTTCTGTGCAGGCAAACGAAGTTAGGGCCAAGGGTAGTAGTGCCAGTGAAGTTGAGGGATGAGGTTTTAAAGGAAGCACAAGATCACGTGTTATCTGGTCATGAAGGGTCTAGAGCGACGAATAGGAGAGTGGCGGAGAGGTATTGGTGGAGAGGTAGGAAAGTAGATGTGGATCAGTATGTCAAGAATTGTGTAGCATGTGCGCAGAGAGCAGATTTGAGTAGGAAACTGATACAGCTACAACGGTTACCGGAAGAGCTACAACGGTTACCGGAAACGACATGTCCATTTTCTTTGTTGGGGATTGATGTCTTAGGACCTTTTAGGCGAACACCACCGGGGAACATGTTTCAGTCAACGACACAGGACCACAGGGAACGTATCTTGCGACTTAAAGTATAGTTTGTGGGATATGGTCATCCTCCTACACTACAGGCGATGCAACTTTACACTGGTCTGTGCAATGGATCAATACCTATATATTTAATAGGGAGGTCACATGTGCTCGATGCTGGCACGCAGACGGTATATGTTTTCGATGTATGGGAGGAGAGGGATGCGGTAAAAATCTTATCGACTTCTCTATTGGATGAAGTTAATTGTGTTTTTATAGTTCGTAATTTTTCTCTGTTGGATGGTAACGTCTTGGGTTTCTAGATGTGAATGGGGCCTGAGGGATGTGGATCTGCTTCGGACTGCAGTACCTGTATGTAGTTTGGGGATACACGACAAGGCAGTAGCTAAATCCTCTTCCTTCTAACAGTTCCCATACTGTCTTTTATACTACCTCGTGTTGCAGGAGCAAGCTTCGTTCGGTGCTGACCTTACATATCGTACACTGTTGGCGGAGCTACGAAAAGATGTTCTCATTTCCACGGAATGCTCAAAACCGGTCCTGTCGCACTAACTCACGTCACTCTGTTTCTACGCTGGTTGCAGAAGATGGTCGACATAACTGTCTCTGACTTCTGCTCAATTCTGAATTAAATTGGAACGATCACATGCGCAAAGCTGCAGAAATGGCAGCAGTTGTAAGAGGCATAGGGACTATCTAAAATTTTACTGTAGCTGATAGGTTCGAAAAGGGCAACTCGTTTCAAGGTATGAGAGTGCCAGAAATATGATTCACTAGTGGTTGTAATCATTAAAAGACTTCTCTATACGATCCAACTCCGGTATGTAGTTAAATGGAAAGGTTTGATTCCAAATCACAGACAGCGTTTCTACCGAAAAAGCTTGTATACATTTCTTATGACCTCAATCAGCACACCATCTGCTGTTTGTGATCGTTGTCAATCAACCATCGCCTGTAACCCAGCGGATATGTTGCAGAACCTCTGACATGGCATCGAGGCAGAATGCATTACAGATACTGGAGGAATATCTAGCGGCAACATAAGGGAGCAGGAAATACCAGCGTCATACCGCGTTCCTTAGCCGAGTCACTTTCTAAATTCGGTGATTTTATTATGAGCTTACGCGTCGTGCAAACGCACTTTCGGTCTGCTGATATACATTCCAGCAAGCACCGTCTGTATTCAGTGTCACGGTATTTGTCCGGAAAAACCATTTCATTCGTAGGTAATGCAATACCTCGATTTATAAAGCCAGTATAGCTTTTAACATGGATACTTGTGAGCAACTGTAGAACCAAGATCGCTTGTGACAGTAACATGGTTGTTGCGATCGTATTTTTTTTAACTTCTGTCAGCTTGTAAGATGATTACACCTCTCGTTCTAGGAGAAAGTGTTACTATTCGCAGGAAAAACTTATGAGACATGTCCACCCATCGCTGATTTTCGCTCAGTATTGTTTTGTGTCGCCAGGAATCGGTTACTGGCGAAGTATTATACTTTGTAGTAGAAGATGCGTGATACGTTCACCTTGAGCATCAGGCTTATAAAGTATGTGTGTGTGTTCCGATATGTGCAAAGAAAATGACTATGTCCACTCATAAGGAAGGTATCGATTTGACGTGGAATACTGTGATAACAAAGGGAAAAGTATGTCAAGTCATAAGAATGGTGTAGATATTTCTATTTTCAGAGCCACAGCTGTCAGCAGGGGGTATTTGTGACACTTCGCTCATTGTCGAATGTTATGCAACTGAGACTACAGTCGTAATATTTAATTGTTAGTATAGCGATCAAGTATGTATGTGGCTGCTTTCCTTGGATGATTCTATCTAGGGGCATGTGGCGTGTGGGGGGCAGTGGCTTGTGGCGGGAATGGTTAACGTTTCCGGCTAACGCAGGAGCTGTCCAAATGGAAAGGCCCGTAGGGATGCAGGAATGCAGTTGACCTAACCGTATCGCCATCTAGAGGGATGAATGGCGAACTAATACTCAGTATGTGTTGGGCAGCCTTCGTGATTGCGTGCGTTCTTGGTGGAAATTCGAGAAGATTCAATATGAATGTGTGTTTGCGCTGGACCATTATTCCCTCCCATGGGAATTGCCCAGTTGACTGCTTCTGCACATTTTATTTGGTTAGAGAACATCAATTGTGGTGTGTGTTGTGTGCATCTAGGAGGTGAAGGATGGGTGGACGACACGCTCATGGGCTGTTTTTGTGGGTGCACTTCCTCCGTTGGCGCTGCACTGTGGCACGTTGAGTACATGAGATGTTGGGATGTATTTGACGATCTGTAGACCACTTTTGCGGGGGTTAACTGTCAGTGAAATATGGCGATCTGTACAAAATAGTTTTGCTGCTGAAATTCTCGTCTGCAGAAATAAATTGCGGATAGTGCTCCCAAACAGCCAGCAGCAGCAGTTTGGTGGGTAAATTCAGTAAGAGCCAATCAGAATACTCCATTCATTCACAAGATATCCTTTGTGCTAGGACATAGGAGCCTCTACAGACCGTTTCGAGCAAGACAGGGGCAGTGTAGCTACAGAAATTTCTGAGGGTAACATGCAAATTCTGTTTGCGTGATTGTTCTGATTTTGCCCTCTGTGCTTAGACAGTGCTCTCTTTCCAAACAAGAAGAATGCTTTTATGACTAACCGTGTGAACCGTGAATTTACTTTCAAAACTTTTTCTTAAGAATTTACTTTATTTACTAGCGATTCATCAAGAACATTAATACATTTAATCACACTATGTGAGCTTGGAAGTAGTTGCCAGTGGGTAACTGATGAAAACAAATCAATTTCAACAAATGGAAATTTTATTCCTAAAGACCCTTTTTTTAGTAACAGATTTAAAATTATAATCAGGAGGCATCCTATAAATAACAAGTTTTTGACAGTATGAGCTTTTGGACTGAGAACCTTGCTGCTCCCTTTTGACACGGCTGTAGTCACGACTGCTCACAACAACCTCTGAAAGACTACACTGGTGAAAATCTGCAACACACCAGATTGCTTTAAACTAAAAAATATTTTAACAACTCACACAAACACATAAACTATGCACCCCATAGGAGGGATGGAACAATAGGTTAATGACCTGTCAATCAAAGGAGAGCAATAAGTTTGCCCCTGAGTGCATACCTGCCCCTGATGCAGGCAACCCGCACTAGAAAACGCGCTGTTGCCATCCTTGTCCCCCTACTTGCGATTTCCAGAGCTTCACAGTAATGAGGAATTCAGTTAACGTTTTCAACCTTGCTGAGATGAAATATGAAGAATGTGGTATGAAGTCGAAAATACAATCTTCTCCTGAAGACCTACGTATGTGTTATTAGAATGAAATTTTCACTCTGCAGTCTAATGTGCGCTGACATGAAACTTCCTGGCATATTAAAACTGTGTGCAGGACCGAGACTCGAGGTCGGGACCTTAGGCTCTCGTGAGCAAGTGCTCTACTAACTAAGCTGCCCAAGTACGACTGACAACCTTTCCACACAGCTTCACTCGTCCCATTTCGAATCTCGGTCCGGCACACAGTTTGAATCAGCCAGGAAGTTTCATGTCAGCGCACACTCCGCTGCAGGGTGAAAAGCTCATTCTGGAAACATGCTCCAGGCTGTGGCTAAGCCGTGTCTCCGCAGTATCCTTTCTTCCAGGGGTGCTAGTCCCACAAGTTTCGCAGGACAATTTCTGTGAAGTTTGGAAGGTAGGAGGCGAGGTACTGGCGGAAATGAAGGTGCGAGGAGGGGTTGTCAGTAGTGCTTGGGAAGCTCAGTTCAGAGAGCAGTTGTTCACGAAGTCCCGTGTTCGAGCTCGGTCCAGCACACAGTTTTAATCTGCCAGAAAGTTTTGTATGTGATATGTATGAGTTAATTTCTTGACCATCCATCCGAAGGATATCAGTACTTCGTCAGAAACGGTGGAAACATTAGAAGAAACAGGGAATTGACAGTTCAGTGAAATGTCGTTCGAACGAAGATCGTTGTGCTAAGTAAAGCATAGAACACAAATGAGTATCTTCGTAGCCCAAAGAAAACATGTACTGTAATAGCTTTCAGTGACAACGGAAAGGCTGTAAATTTTTTGGTTAAACAAAGGCTTAAAGATAAGTAATGTGTAAAGCCGGTTCGTTTCGTATAAATCTGAACGTGAATTGTATAAATGGAACAATGATTTACATGAAGCACGAAATAAAAGGCAAAATGAAACTCGTATAAACGTGAGAGGTAGTCTATTCGAAAGGTTTAGAACAAGTCGTGAGTGTCAGTTCACTGTTACTGAGTAAAATCTACGAGACTAGGCTCTCTGAAGTGGAAGTGAGATGAACACCACTGATTTCCAGGCTTCTTCGACCAGGGTAAACGGATTCACAATACTGTACTGGGAAAGAAGTAGCAAAATTACGAAGTTTGCGTCAAGTAAACGTGTACAGGACATGTCATTAATAGGTAACAGAATACTGTAAAGAAATTGGTAGCTGACATGAAGACGAAACTTTTTGTTATCCCCTACAACGCTGTGTATAAGGCCAATCAGTCAGGTTTTGTGCAAGAACTGCATGCAGACCGCATCCTATCACTTCAGGCTCAGTCCTTGTGCAGTCGGTGATTGCTATGACACATTCGTATACAATTTTGTATCTATCTTCAAAAACTTCAAGGTGAATTAGGACCAAGAGTTGAAAAGAAAGACAGTTGAGTAGCAAAAATATTGTAATCTACTTAGCAAAATTGGAAAAATGGGCGAGAATAAGTTTCAGTGTCACATTCGAAATGTCTTCTTACCAGTTACAGAAAATAATTCATTGTTTTTGTTGTACTATTGGTCTGGACACAATGACACCTCTGTCTTTAGGAGGCCGACGAAAAGACTCTTAATGTAATTTGCGTTCCACCCGGAACAAATCGTGTGATTCAGCCTGTCGATAAATAAATTTTTCGACAGTGTAAAGCGTTTCTCAGGAAACAGTCGGACAATATAATTTCCGTTGGCTCTTTGTCATTGCAGGTTTATCAGGGGAGCAGTATTGTCAAACTTGAATCATTTGTGCATTGTTAGTGTGCATCACCACATTTTACGAATTTGATGAACTATGCCTGGTACGCAGCACACTGTGCGCAACAACGGTCTCGACCTTTTCTTACTTCATCCCAATTCTGTCTAGATAAAACCAGCAATTACTGTTAAGTGCAAGAATGCATTAATTCTTCTTTTATCAAGTGTGCCTAATGTGAGGAAAATCTTTGTTTTCGTCATCCAATAGACACTTCGCAGATTTGTGACGACTGCAGGAACTATTTCATTGTTAGTAAAATACACGTAATTAAAAAATATCGTAAGACCTTTGCTACAGGATTATTTCGTGTCAACAAATTAAAGTCCCAACTGATGGAAGTCGTCTGTAGTATAACATCACACACAACCATAATTTTCTTTACTCTGCCAGCCAATTGTGTAACAATTACATCTGCAACAGTTTACCTATCGATATGAACTGTAAGTTATTCGAAAATTTAATGATGTGAGATATTTTTGGTATGGTTTAACTGCTTACAATTCGCTTGTGTATACTTCGGGTATCCTGTCACGGATGCGCCTTGCTTATTTGTCTAATCGCGCGCTGTGCAGGAACGGATGTATAAACCGCTGTTATGAGAGATTCTTCGTGCGGCAAGCGTTATAACTGAAACATTTTTTCAAAAACATACTTGCAGTGTGTCTTGGCAGCTAAAATTTTGACAGTACTTTTCCTTCGGTGTATTCTTCCTATGTGAAAAATTTCAGGGTGGGTTTCGACACGTCGAATTGGACCAGTCCCTTGTTAGAGTTAACATTAATAGCGACATGACGCAGTTCTCAACAGTACAGGGATCCCTGATACGGCACACACCATTGCTCAGCGTCAGTTTGATACTAGACGACTGGCGAGTATCGTCATTGTCTTTCGTCAAAAAATGTTCAAATGTGTGTGGATTCCTAAGAGACCAAACTGCTGAGGTCATCGGTTCCTAGACTTACACACTACTTAAACTAACTTATGCTAAGAACAACACACACACCCATGCCCGAGGGAGGACTCAAACCTCCGGCGGGAGCGGCCGCGCAATCCGTGACATGGCGCCTCAAACCGCGCGGCCACTCCGCGCGGCTGCCTTTCATCAGCAAAAATACATGAGAAAATGCTGGAAGGACACGGAGAAAGAACTAAGCATTGCTTAATGCCGTGCTTCGTTTCGATTATACATGATTTACGCCGGTAAGAGTGATTTACCAGTGACGCCTTACGCCAGTGTGTACCTCCTGGTATCACAGGTAAAATGGCCCTCTCGACAACGAGTACGTTAAACGTCCCATATGCGACCAATATATCAGTGGCCGGAGTATCACACGCAGTAGGCCCGTCTCATCGACACCGCCACACTCGAGCAATTTATCAAGTAACTCCAACCAGTATTTATAACGTCACTGCGTCGGGATGCTCTTTTACGGAATACAAACTGCTATGTTCAGCAACAGTGGGAAATTGATCTGTTGCAATTTATTAAAATTGTTTTGGGACTCATTTCTTGGTTGCTGTAAGCCATCCACTCAGTAATTTTCAGACCTATATCACTTGATGCTCTGCCCCACTCCACTCCCCCCCCCCCCCCCATATACACGCAAAACCTTGACAGTAGGAGATATCTTTAATCAGTTCATTTTTTTGCTTGTAGAGAACTTTCCTCATTGTAATGATTCCTGTTCCTTGTCTCAAATAGTGCTCAGCTTGATGCTGGGGAAATTTTTTTTTTTTGGAAATATGTAGCGTGCTGAGGTACTAGAAGCGGATGTCGAGGAACAGTTGATAAAAATTGATTGGTTTTTACTTACGGTGATTTCTACTTGATTTTTCGCCTACATCAGGAAATGCTGTCTGCTAGCACGTCAATGGCGTCTTTCTTCGTTAGACACTGATACTTGAAGTCTAATTTTTCGCTGCTCTGCAGAACTACACATTTGTTATTTTGTACACAGCACACTTTTTTTGTGCACCACTGTTTGCTGTTTATTTTTATCCTTCTAAGTGCGTATTGTGTTTTGTAGTGTTGGCAACATAATATATCCACTAGTTGGTCTTTGACCTATATTTTTTTAGTTGATTATATGTGTGTTATTCTATTTAATTATGTTGTTGTGTATTTATACGCTGTGTGAGAGTAATGCACAGCAGCGAAAAATTAGACTGTAAGTATCAGTATCTAATGAAGAAAGACACGAAAGATGTGCTAGCAGACGACATTCCATAATGTAGGCGAGAAACTAAGCATAAATCACCGTAAGTAAAAACAAAGAAATTGTTCAGGAATCCTTTTCCAGTCTTAAAAACAAATCAAACTGTAAATATTTTTCATTACAGACCCCTAATGATGCTTTACCTCCATAAAGCGAAACGCGTCTAGTGAGTAAAAAACGAATTTTCTTGTGGTCGTAGCAGCGGAATCGTAGCAGCGGAACGAAAACACTCTGAGGAATTATAAAGCAACCACTGACAATAGGGTCACACAAATGAAGAAATTAAACAAAAATAACAGTTTAAAACACAAAGAGAATAATCCCAGTTTTCAGAATTATAGCACTTTCTACAGCGGAAAGGAAACAGCATTACTGGAGCGCTACAGTCCGCCGCCATTACGCGGCACATTTAAAATCTACATTACTGTTTTACAGGCGCATTACAATCAGAGCAGATTAATAATTTTTCTTCTAGCAAAACTGGAGGCCTGGACCAGGCAGTTTACCGACGAATTTGGCAGTCATTTTAAGGTATTGCGTAGAATTAGGCCCTGGTCTAAAGGAGGACGATTTTCATTACTGAAAGATAACATTATATTTGTCCTAGCACTTTGAAAAGCGAAGTAGCAGTCAGAAGAGTATTTATTTTCACGAATGATCATCAGTGTGCACTTGGTTGTGTTTTAATGTGTTCGTAAGATATCGATCGTATGTGACTTACAATTTGTATAGCGATGCTAGATTGTTTTTATTGTTTTATCGATTGTAGCAATATTACTCCACATATAGACAGTTTCTCTGAAATAATAATTTCAATATTTAATTACCATAATAATAACAAATTGTAATATTTTCAAAGAATATATAAAACATAATTTAATCAGAGTTTGGGAACATTAAAAGCGCCAAGAATGTCATGTACATGTTTCCAATCTGTACTTTGGAAATACGTTTTGGTATCAGTTTCTTTTTTGTATTTACTCTTATGATATAAATACAATTATTTAGACGATGGCTATGTAGTGTACATGTGTCTGCAAAAATGTTGTCAACCGAAATGCAGATTTAAAAAAAGCTATTGTTACAGTCTCAGTTGCAGTTCACGTTTGCAACTGTAACTGTAATAATAAATATTTATAAAATTTTTTGAACAGTGGTGGAATCTGTCAGACAGTATGTGATCCATTATAAAGAAGTGATGATGGCTCCCACAACTCTTTGTGCTTCTGCTACACACATCAACAAAAGAGTTACATCATCCTTTATTTCGATACTCATGTCACAGAAAACAAAAACTGGCTCTGAGGCATGCGTATATATTCATTTGAATGTTGTACGGATAACCAAATAAAAAAAAAGTGTAACGACATAATCGACTGTTTCCCAGTCAATACATGGTGAACGTCTCCTTGTTCAGATGCAGCTTGAATCCGTCTTGACATATTATCTACGAGATCATTAAGCCAGCCCATATCCAAATTGTCTCACACATCAACGGTGGCGGAGTACGTGCTCATTTCAATAGATCCTAAACATATTCGATTGGGTTCATGCTCCCGTAACATGCAAACCACTGCATTCTGGTGATTCTAACATGCTGAAGGAACATGTTCACGTGAACAGCACGATGACCACAGGAGTTATCATCCATCAAGATGAAATTGTCACCAGTATGTTAGCGACACGGTTACATTATTGTTTGCAGAATCTCGTCACGTACTGTAGAATAGTGAGATTGCCCTAAGCACCCTCGAGAGGTCTACGGTGGATCTATGTAATGCCACCCAAGAATATATATCACACTTGTAGGGTATAGCGTTGTGGGCGTTCTATATTACCGAGTTGTCTCCAGATACGTTGTCTACAATTATCAGGTTGCAAACAGATCAAAGTTTCGTCCGTAATCAACACCTGACGCCAATAACTGGGCATCCGTTCTGCACGATTTCTTGCCCATCTGTAATAGAATCTATGGTGTTTTGTTGTGCAACGTGGGGTTCACCATGGTCGTCGAACACCGAGTTATGCTCTGTAGCACTCAGCCCACGGTTCCTTTGACTCAAAAAGTCGTGGATATCGGTCATATTGTCCACCTGTCGAACGTGGGCGGCCTGTGCGGTGTACATCCTCAACACTACCTGTCAGTTGGATCCTATTCAATGTCCGCACCACATAACTTTGACCACGGTGTACACATCGAGAAACTTTTCTGGTTGGCAAGCCTGCTGCGCCAACGTACTGATGCGGAGCCGATGATTGGTCGCGCTTGTCATTCTCAACATAATGGATGTTTCAATACCGTTCCATAAACGTCTCGAATGCTCGTGTTTTATTTTCAATTGAAATGCTACAATCAGTCGAGTGGTGCGGCATTCTACCCTTACATAGCACTCATGGCAACTGTGAGTATGTTTGTAACAAATGTCACAGGTGTCATTCCGCTCGGTGCTGGAACAATCACGATAGCAACACACCTGCGCGACGTATCGGGGTGAAGCAAAACTTTTTTTGACGTGTGTATTTGTGAGTGCAGGTATATAATTAAATTATTTATTGATTTATTTGTTTATTCATTTATTTCATTAACAGTGCAGAGTAACCCACCACCTTGAAATGTAAGGTGGGTCGCATGCTACTAAATCTAATAACAAAGACTTCTTATTGTTACAGTCTTATTGGTATGAAGATGTTAATGCTATTTTGAATAATGTAAAGAACATTATATATAAAATTTTCTCTAAGGTTGCAGAGAATTTAATGCTTTACGATTGTTAAAGTGGTTCCATATAATTTGTTTCTGCCTAGTCGAGGAGAATATAATTTATAGTTCATATAATGAAAACGTTAAAAAATAAAAATGTAGTGTGGTAAAAATAAGTTGCATTATGTAGAGGGAAGTGATATGCTACATTTAGATGTGTAACATAGGTAAGTAGCTTGTTGGTTGATGATAACCCATTTGTACGTATTTCAGGTGAGAAGGTCCAGTAGAACCTCGAGCTGTTCTCATTGTTAAAAATAAGTGGCATTATGTAGACGGAAGTGATATGCTACATTTAGATGTGTAGCATAGCTAACTAGCTTGTTGGTTGATGATAACCCATTTGTACCTATTTCAGGTAAGAAGGCCCCGGTAGAACCTCGAGCTGATATCATCTGAAATAGTATGACCTTATGTAGGTTTGTTTTGTTTGCGTGTATTGATATATTATAAGGAGTGTTCCACATCAGGTCACTACATGACGTTCAGTAGCTTTTAGTTTGTCTAATTGTTGATAATTGTGGTATATTCTGTTTGAAACCTTACATACACACACACTGGGTGTCATATAGATTATATACTGATTGAGCATTGAATACATGGAATATATGAATTTTAACTTTACATGAACAATAAAATTATGGTTTTAAATTCATTAATAGAAAAAAATGAAGTTCATTGCTAGTTGAATGTAGTGTACTGTAAATAACTTAATAGATTACATTTTTGGTTCTGTAAATGTTTTATACAGAAAATACATCTTATATATAAAATACATTGACTGTAGCTTTAAATGAAGAAGAGAATATATATTACTGCTTATGTACAGTACAATAAAATAACATAAAATGTGTCATTGGGGAGGAGGAGCTTCGGAATACAAGTTTTTCGAGCCTTCTCCTCCCAAGCGACGTTACCTTATGAGGTGTCACTGCTTGTGTCGATACTTCGTTTGTTTTGTGTTTGTTACTGCCTGTTATGTTGTTTCTGACTATGTTATGGAGTGCAGTGTCATGTATTGTTGGTTGGGATCCCTTACGTGTTGATCCCTTTTGAGACACATTCACTTAGTGTGTTGGTTCGTTCCTCGATTTCGGAGTCTGTGGTCGTGTTTCTGTCCTCCCAAGTGGTTTGTTATGTTGTTTGTGCTTGTCTACGCTTCCTTCCACATGGGTTTTAGCGCTTGTGTTCTTCGTGTTGTGTGTGGGATACAATATAGGATACGCTATTTATTTGTTCCAATCATCGGGATTGCGTATTATTCTAGCGATGTCATTGTCGTTCTGTATAGGTCTCCCACGTCCTAGCCTGTTGCGTTGTAGTGTGACATGTTCTGGTGTCCCAGTTTCTCCGCAAATGGATATTTCGTTGCTAGTTAGTCCCATGCAGTTTAAGAGTACCGGGTACGGCCTACAGCCGGTCAAGAAATGGATCATCCCCCGGCTCGGATCGACATGTTTTTGCTGCAATCTTTCGCTTACGTCAGAGAAGAAAGAGGTACTCAGCGACCCCTGCCGGGTACCTCCCACGCTCTCTGGCATGTTTGAATTCGCCAATGTTTCATTTGTGCTTTGTTTGTAATGTTGCTTCCTGTAATCTCGGTGACTATCGAGCCTTCCCCTATTGAGCCATTAAAGTGTAGCTCTATAACGTATTGTTAAGTCTATGGGACAGATCCTCAATACAACGCAGAGCGCCTCTAGTGATGTGGTGTCAAAGGCTCCGCTTATTCTCAGGAGAACACTACGTTGACCTCGTCTTGCACTTGTCTTGTTAGTTTGTTCAGTCTGTGAAACCAGGCACTTGTGGCACGAAGCGTGCGATGGATTCAAATATCGCAATGTGGTAGGTCCTTATAGTCTTAATAGATAATTTGTACTGCGTTGTGTTTCGTCTTGGTAGTTTGTGCGTAATTTTGGAGGCTTTGTCAATTCTCAGTTTGATATGTTCGTGGAAAGCCTGTTTTTCGTCGATATACAGTCCTAGATAGCGTGTGGCCTGCTTAATCTGTATGCTGGTATCTTCTAATTTTAGAATTCGGTTTGGTTCAAATGGTTCAAATGGCTCTGAGCACTATGCGACTTAACTTCTGAGGTCATCAGTCGCCTAGAACTTACAACTAATTAAACCTAACTCACCTAAGGACATCACACACATCCATGCCCGAGGCAGGATTCGAACCTGCGACCGTAGCGGTCTCTCGGTTCCAGATTGTAGCGCCTAGAACCGCACGGCCACTCTGGCCGGCAGAATTCGGTTTCTCTGTAGTGTCCCTCTGAGCAGTAAATATACAGTTTGTTAGGTGCCATTTTTAAATTATTTTCTTTGCACCAACTGTTCCTTTTCTGAAGCAGTCGCGTGCCTTTTTGTTTGTAAAGCTGCTCTAGAGTTGGCTGACACCACTATGAGCAAAATGGTTCAAATGGCTCTGAGCACTATGGGACTTAAGTTCTGAGGTCATCAGTCCCCTAGAACTTAGAACTACTTAAACCTAACTAACCTAAGGACATCACACACATCCATGCCCAAGCCAGGATTCGAACCTGCGACCGTAGCGGTCGCGCGGTTCCAGACTGTAGCGCCTAGAACTGCTCGGACCGACCGGCCACTACGAGGAGATCATCTGTATGCGCCACTACATCTCTTACCCTGTCGTAGCCGTCCAGAGTGTTGAGAAATGGCTCGTTTGCGATATCCCAAAATATAAGTCCGCAGATCGAGCCCTGTGGACATCCCTTTCTTATTCTCTTCACAACCTTGCATGGCCAGGTCTACCTCTGTAGTAGTCGAGGAGGCTATTGTAGGGGGAAGCTAATAGCCGCATTTCCATTAATGTGCCGAAGAGGTACGGCAACCACAGGTTGTCAAAAGACTCGGCTATGTAGATTAGTAAGGCGGCCACGTATTTGTCGCTGATGTTATTCGTTGCTGTCAGTGCTTAGTTGTCAGCGTTTCCTATTGATCTGCCTTCTCTCAAATCTAATAGATGGGTTGTTAGGCCGAAAAGGCGTCTGTGCGGTTGTAGGCGATCACACAGGAGTCTTTCCTGCATCTTGGCGAGAGTGTTCAAGAGGCTGATCGCTCGGTACGTTTTGGGGTCTGTTGGCTCTCTGTCTTATGATTTCCTGATTATTTCTACATTAGCAGTTTTCCGAAGGTTTGGAATTCTGATTGTCAGTAGTGCCTCGTTGTACATGTTCGTAAGAAAAGGCGTGATTTGTGTTACTGTTTGTTTTAATGTTTTTGAAAGTATTTTGTCTGGCGGGGTGCTTTTCTGTTTTTAAGCCTGCTGATTGCCGTTGCCACCTCTTCTTGTGAGAACAGTATAGTTACACTGTCATTGACGTATGGTTGGTTCACCTTGTCTCTTAGGTCAGTGTGATGTCACTCGTCTTGTGAGGGGTCGTCATCTGGGAGGAGTCTGTTCAGGAGATATTTTGCTGTGCTTCTCCATCCTTTGGTCACTGTGCCGTCAGGTTGTTTGAGTGCCGACAGAACTGTCGGTGTTTCAACTCGTTCTCTTTCTATCTTGAATGGTCATCCCCAGATGTTTTCTAATTAGATTTAGGTTGTCTGTAGTTGTTTTGGTATTTCTGTTTAGCGTCACGAGTCTTATCTGTCTTTCAGGGGCTGTCTTTGCTTTTTGGTAGTACTTTCTGTTGCCCCATGAATACTTCCTTAATATAGACGGTTCTGTCGACCACGGTTGTTTCTCTCCCCGCCCAGTTTTCGCCCGTGGTATAGTTGCTTCCTGTGCTCTTTGTAGGACCTCTGTCAGAACATGCGTTTTGTAATCTATATTGCCTTGAACAGTGTACAGTGACCACGCCTCAACAATGTCTCAAACTTTTTGCCAGTTGGACCTTCCTATTAGTAGATGCTGCTATTTATGGTCCTTGTTATGAGTACTGACAAGTCTGTGTGTGGTTATGATGATGGCGCTGTGTGTGGACCTATCTACTACCCACCATACGTTGACTAGTGGAAGAGAGTTTGCGTTCCCTAGAGAAAGATCTATGTTACTTATGCCACCGGCGTCTCCACGGTAGGTAGCTGGGTGATCCTCCCTAGTCAGTATGAAGAGGTTGCATTCATTTACCACGTCAAGCACTAGTTGTCCTCTGTCGTCAGTTCTATCTGAGTTCCCCAAGGGGGATTTTACGTTGATGTTGCTTAGAATGACTAGCATTTTTCTTTCTGAGGGTGGTGCAGTGTCCTTTACTTTGTTCAAGAAAGTTTCATACGAGTATCAAGCGTATATAGACGACATGAGCCATACATCCTGTCCGTCTGTTATTTCTGCTATGGCCATGTGTTCAAAGCAAAAGTGTTAATATGAGGATTTCATTAACTGCTATTATCGCGGCTTTCGCACTTGGTCGTTCTGCTATTGCGATGTAATGTCAGGGCTCTGGAACCTTCTCGCCTATCAAAAGGGTTACTGAACACAGGCGGTGTCTGCTTTTGTTTCATCTAAGACCCTACCTAGTTCCATGCTTACTAGGGTACTGCCCTGGCAGTTTAGTTGTATTACGTTCAAAAGGGATTTCTAGTGAAGCAAAAGCACTTGCTCTCACGAAGTCCTTGTATATGTTCCCTAAGTTTAGGCCCTCACCCCTTCGCGCACATTCTTACCCTAAAAGATTACATAGTTTTTGGGTTTCTTTGGGAGATTTCCAACCCTTCAGTTGGGAAGCAGTTTTTATCTCGGTTTTCGTGCTTAGTTCGTATTACATAGTGATGAGGTGTTTGAAATACACTGAAGAGGCAAAGAAACTGGTACACCTGGGCCCCTGCGAGCACGCAGAAGTGCCACGACGCGACGTGGCATGGGCTCCATTAATGTCTGAAGTAGTGCTGGAGGGAATTGACACCATGAATCCTGCAGGGCTGTCCATAAATCCGTAAGAATAGCGACGGGTGGAGTTCTCTTCTGAACAGCATGTTGCTAGGCATCCCAGATAGCTCAATAATGTTCATTTCTGGGAAGTTTGGTGGCCAGCGGAAGTGTTTAAACCCAGAAGAGAGTTTCTAGAGCCACTCTGTAGTAATTCTGGACGTGTGAGGTGTCGCATTGTCCTGCTGGAATTGCCTAAGTCCATCGGACTGCACAACGGACATGAATGGATGCAGGTGATCAAACAGGATGCTTACGTGTCACCTATCAGAGACGTATCTAGACGTATCATGGGTCCCACATACCTCCACACCATTACAGAGCCGCTACCAGCTTGGAGGCAGGGTTCATGGATTCATGAGGTTGTCTCCATACCTCTAGACGTCCATCCTCTCTATGCAATTTGAAACGACACTCATCTGACCAGACAACACGTTTCCATTCATCAACAGTCCAATGTCGGTGTTGACGGCCCCAGGCGAGGCGTAAAGCTTTGTGTCATGTAGTCATCAAGGGTACACGAGTGGGCCTTCGGTTCCGAAAGCCCATATCGACGATGTTTCGTTGAATAGTTCGCACGCTGACACTTGTTGATAGCCCAGCATTCAAATCTGCAGCAATCCGCGGAAGGGTTGCACTTCTGTCGCGTTGAACGATTCTCTTCAGTTGTCGTTCTTGCAGGATCTTTTTACGGCCGCAGCGATGTCGAAGATTTGATGTTTTACCGGATTTCTGATATTCACGGTACACTCGCGAAATGGCCGTACGGGAAAATCCCCACTTCATCGCTACCTCGAAGATACTGTGCCCCATTGCCCGAGTGCTGTCTATAACACCACATTCAAACTCACTTAAATCTTGATAACGTGCTTTTATAGCAGCAGTAACCGATCTAGCAACTCGCCAGACACTTTTGTTATATAGGTGTTGCCGACAGCAGCACCATATTCTGCCTGTTTACATATCTCTGTATTTGAATACGCATGCCTATACCAGTTTCTTTGGCGCTACAGTGTATATCCTTGTTTTCGAGTCTGCTAGGTCGGAGGTTATCTTGTAAGTTTTCATAGTTTACGTGACTAACAGTATTCCGCCTGTGGCTGGTTGGGATTCTTGACTGTTCGTTTATTACTCTGATGATGAGTTTTTGTAGTGTATCGTGCTTTCCCTGGTTTATGGTTTCTGGCAGTGTGGAGTTTTATGTGTTTACGCTATTTCCCTTGATAATGACTTGTTGTTTCTGATCTCCACTGGGGACTCGTTCGTGAAAGCAGAATGTGTGTTTTTGTCCAACTACCTTACTACTTTGTTTTTCGTAATGGACAAAATGTGGACAAAATGAACTGGAGTTATATAGAGTCTACATTTGGGTGTATCATATTCTACTTGTGCGGGTAGTGTGGAATTCTCTTTGTTTGTATTTACCTCTGGTGTTGCATTTCTTGTGAACTCTGTGACGTCTTCATCCTTAGGATATTAAGAGATGTCGTTACTTTTCTCTGCACTATATCGTAGTATTTCGTCTTCCAGTCCATCAAAACGTAAAAGGAGACCAGCCTGGAAGACTATCCAATCAAACAGGTGATGTCTTAGGTACCAGGCCACTTCATACATTTCTGCACCCTGCATGCACATGTCGTCCGTATAGTCGGTAATGCTGAAGTATCTAGACTGTCACAGAACTAAGACATTTCATTAGTATTAATATCTGCATTTGGGGGTTGTAATAACCTCATGCTTTGCCGCCGAGCATCGGCTCGCCGCCAGCCTCTCATCCTAGTCGACGGCGATTTGTATCTTTGCCCGTTTACGTCTGTTCCCGTGTATTTTAAGGGGAGCGGTTTTCTGGCAGTTATTGTGGCACTCCTTATTAATTGATGTTGTCGAGTATATCGTACTCGGCGCAGCCTATTCATCTTTCGTAGAACTGTTTGTATGGCAGACTGAGTCCTCTGCCTTATCGTATGTTCTGTTTCTGTGTTTGCATGGTATACAATCTACAGGATTCTCCTCCCTGCATTCTCACTTTTGTTGCCCCGGTTTTGCACACCTTCCGCATACTGGGTCCTTGTCGCAACGCTTCGATGCGTGACCGAAGCCACAACAGTAAAAACATTTTCGTGTGGAAAAAAATGGTTGATATACAAGGATTCGAACTGAATAAAAACTCTTTCTTTCTGAAGCAGTTGTAATCGTACTCTTGACGATACTTTTAAAATATTATTTACTGTCCTTTTGCCCTTTGGTTCTGTTTTTAAATTTCATGTTAACCTCGTTATCGAACCCGTCTTTAGTAATGTTTTCAGTCAGGTGTATTTAGTATAGCTCATCTGCGATTAGCTGATCAGTTAAATAAGTTGAGACATGGTGCACTGCCAGAAGGTGTCTAAACTTCTTGGGTTCATCACACCAAATGTGCCTAATAATTAAACTGTCCGCTTATCTGTTCCCACACTCCAGCTACCGAGCACTCAAGGAGTAACTCAAACCGACTCATCTACATCTACATCTACATGGATACTCTGAAAATCACATTTAAGTGCCTGGCAGAGGGTTTGCTATTATTCCAATCTGATATAGCGCGCAGAAAGAACGAACACCTACATCTTTCCGTACGAGCTCTGATTTCCTTATTTTATCATGGTGATCGTTTCTCCCTATGTAGCTCGGTGTTAACAAAATATTTTCGCATGCGGAGGAGAAAGATGGTGATTGGAATTTCGTGAGAAGATTTCGCCGCAACGAAAAACTCCTCTGTTTTAATGATGTCCACTCCAAATCCTGTATCATTTCAGTGCCACTCTCTACCTTATTTCGCTATTTCGCGATAATACAAAACATGGTGCCCTTCTTTGAACTTTTTCGATGTACTCCGTCAGTCCTATCTGGTAAGGATCCCACACGCCGCAGCAGTATTCTAAAAGAGCACGGACAAGCTCAGTGTAGGCAGTCTCCTTAGCAGACCTGTTGCATTTTCTAAGTGTGCTGCCAATAAAACGCAGCCTTTGTTTAGCCTTCCTCACGATATTTTCTGTATGTTACTTCCAATTTAACTTGTTCGTAATTGTAATTCCTAGGTTGTTGTTATTGTGCTCTTCAGTCCTGAGACTGGTTTGATGCAGCTCTCCATGCTACTCTATCCCGTGCAAGCGGCTTCATCTCCCAGTACCTACTGCAACCTACATCCTTCTGAATCTGCTTAGTGTATTCATCTCTTTGTCTCCCTCTACGATTTTTACCCTCCACGCTGCCCTCCAATACTAAATTGGTGATCCCTTGATGCCTCAGAACATGTCCTACCAACCGATCCCTTCTTCTAGTCAATTTGTGCCACAAACTTCTCTTTTCCCCAATCCTGTTCAATACTTCCTCATTAGTTATGTGATCTACCCATCTAATCTTCAGCATTCTTCTGTAGCACCACATTTCAAAAGCTTCTATTCTCTTCTTGTCCAAACTATTTATCGTCCATGTTTCACTTCCATACATGGCTACACTCCATACAAATACTTTCAGAAATGACTTCCTGACAGTTAAATCTAAACTCGATGTTAACAGATTTCTCTTCTTCAGAAACGCTTTCCCTGCCATTGCCAGTCTACATTTTATATCCCCTCTACTTCAACCATCATCAGTTATTTTGCTCCCCAAATAGCAAAATTACTTTACTATTTTTAGTGTCTCATTTCCTAATCTAATTCCCGCAGCATCACCCGACTTAGTTAGACTACATTCCATTATCCTCGTTTTGCTTCTGTTGATGTTCATCTTATACCCTCCTTTAAAGACACTATCCATTCCATTCAACTGCTCTTCCAAGTCCTTTGCTGTCTCTGACAGAATTACAATGTCATCGGCGAACCTCAAAGTTTTTATTTCTTATCCATGGATTTTAATACCTACTCCGAATTTTTCTTTTGTTTCCTTCACTGCTTGCTCAATATACAGATTGAATAATATCGGGGAGAGACTACAACCCTGTCTCACTCCATCCCAACCACTGCTTCCCTTTCCCCTCGACTCTTATAACTGCCATTTGGTTTCTGTACAAATTGTAAATAGCCTTTCGCACCCTGTATTTTACCCCTGCCACCTTCAGAATTTGAAAGAGCGTATTCCAGTCAACATTGTCAAAAGCTTTCTCTAAGTCTACAAATGCCAGAAACGTAGGCTTGCCTTTCCTTAATCTAGCTTCTAAGATAAGTCGTAGGGTCAGTATTGTCTCACGTGTTCCAACATTTCTACAGAATCCAAACTGATCTTCCCCGAGGTCGGCTTCTACTAGTTTTTCCATTCGTCTGTAAAGAATCCGCGTTTGTATTTTGCAGCCGTGACTTATTAAACTGATAGTTTGGTAATTTACACATTTGTCAACACCTACTTTCCTTGGGATTGGAATTATTATATTCTTCTTGAAGTCTGAGGGTATTTCGCCTGTCTCATACATCTTGCTCACCAGATGGTAGAGTTTCGTGAGGACAGGCTGTCAGTAGTTCTACTCCCGGGGCCTTGTTTCGACTCAGGTCTTTCAGTGCTCTGTCAAACTCTTCACGCGGTGTTATATCTCCCATTTCATCTTCATCTACATCCTCTTCCATTTCCATAATATTGTCCTCAAGTACATCGCCCTTGTATAGACCCTCTATATACTCCTTCCACCTTTCTGCTTTCCCTTCTTTGCTTAGAACTGGGTTTCCATCTGAGCTTTTGATATTAATACAAGTGGTTCTCTTTTCCCTGAAGGTCTCTTTAATTTTCCTGTAGGCAGTATGTATCTTACTCCTAGTGAGATAAGCCTCTACATCCTTACATTTGCCCTCCAGCCATGCCTGCTTAGCCATTTTGCACTTCCTGTCGATCTCATTTTTGATACGTGTGTATTCCTTTTCTCCTGCTTCATTTACTGCATTTTTATATTTTCTCCTTTCAACAATTAAATTCAGTATTTCCTCTGTCACCCAAGGATTTCTACTAGCCCTCGTCTTTTTTACCTACTTGATCCTCTGCTGCCTTCACTACTTCATCCCTCAAAGCTACCCATTCTTCTTCTACTATATTTCTTTCCCCCATTCCTGTCAATTGTTCCCTTATGCTCTCCCTGAAACTCTGTACAACCTCTGGTTTAGTCAGTTTATCCAGGTCCCATCTCCTTAAATTCCCACCTTTATGCACTTTCTTCAGTCATAACCAACAGATTGTGGTCAGAATCCACATCTGCCCCTGGAAATGTCTTACAGTTTAAAACTTGGTTCCTAAATCTCTGTCTTACCATTATATAATCTATCTGAAACCTGTCAGTATCTCCAGGCTTCTTCCATGTGTACAACCTTCTTTCATGATTCTTGAACCAAGTGTTAGCTATGATTAAGTTGTGCTCTGTGCAAAATTCTACCAGGCGGCTTCCTCTTTCATTTCTTACCCCCAATCCACATTCACCTACTACGTTTCCTTCTCTCCCTTTTCCTACTGCCGAATTCCAGTCACCCATGACTATTAAATTTTCGTCTCCCTTCACAATCTGAATAAATTCTTTTATTTCATCATACATTTCTTCAATTTCTTCGTCATCTGCAGAGCTAGTTGGCATATAAACTTGTACTACTGTAATAGGCGTGGGCTTCGTATCTATCTTGGCCACAATAAGGCGTTCACTATGCTGTTTGTAGTAGCTTACCCGCATTCCTATTTTCCTATTCATTATTAAACCTACTCCTGCATTACCCCTATTTGATTTTGTATTTATAACCCTGTAGTCACCTGACCAGAGGTCTTGTTCCTCCTTCCACCGAACGTCACTAATTCCCACTATATCTAACTTTAACTTATCCATTTCCCTTTTTAAATTTTCTAACCTACCTGCCCGATTAAGGGATCTGACATTCCACACTCCGATCCGTAGAACGACAGTTTCCTTTCTCCTGATAACAGCATCCTCGTGAGTAGTCCCCGCCCGGAGATCCGAATGGGGGACTATTTTACCTCCGGAAAATTTTACCCAAGAGGACGCCATCATCACTTAACCATTCAGTAAAGCTGCATGCCCTCGGGAAAAATTACGGCCGTAGTTTCCCCTTGCTTTCAGCCGTTCGCAGTACCAGCACAGCAAGGCCGTTTTGGTTATTGTTACCAGGCCAGATCAGTCAATCATCCAGACTGTTGCCCTTACAACTACTGGAAAGGCTGCTGCCCCTCTTCATGAAGCACACGTTTGTCTGGCCTCTCAACAGATACCCCTCCGTTGTGGTTGCACCTACGGTACGGCTATCTGTATTGCTGAGGCACGCAAGCCTCCCCACCAACGGTAAGGTCCATGGTCCTGGGGGGGGGGGAGGGGAATTCCTAAGTATTTAGTTGAATTTATGGCCTTCAGATTTGACTCATTTATCGTGTAACCGAAGTTTAATGGATTCCTTTTAGCACACATGTGGATGACCTCACATTTTTCGTTATTTAGGGTCAACTGCCAATTTTCGCACGATTCAGATATCTTTTCTAAATCGTTTTGCAATTTGTTTTGATCTCCTGATGACTTTATTAGTCGATAAACGACAGCGTCATCTGCAAACAACCTAGACGGCTGGTGAGATTGTCACCCAAATTGTTTATATAGGTAAGGAACAGCAAAGGGCCTATAACACTACCTTGGGGAATGCCAGAAATCACTTCTGTTTTACTCGATGACTTTCCATCAATTACTACACACCGCACAGTAGTATTCTAAAAGAGGATGGACAAGCGTAGTGTAGGTAGTCTCCTTAGTAGGTCTGTTACATTTTCTATGGAATATGGAAGTAAATAGGAATATAAAAAAAGGGAGGAAGGTTTATCTGTTTAGCAAGAGTAATAGGAGGCAGATTTCAGACTACCTAACATATCAAAATGAAAATTTCTGTTCCGACACTGACAATGTTGAGAGTTTATGGAAAACGTTCAAGGCATTCGTAAAATGCGTTTTACACAGGTACGTGCCGAGTAAAACTGTGAGGGACGGGAAAAACCCACCGTGGTTCAACAACAAAGTTAGGAAACTACTGCGAAAGCAAAGAGAGCTTCACTGCAAATTTAAACGCAGCCAAAACCTCTCAGAGAAACAGAAGCTAAACGATGTCAAAGTTAGCGTAAGGAGGGCTATGCGTAAAGCGTTCAGTGAATTCGAAAGTAAAATTCTATGATGATGGCATTGAAACAGAGGATCTACATCTACATCCATACTCCGCAAGCCACTGACGGTGTGTGGCGGAGGGTACCTTGAGTACCTCTATCGGTTCTCCCTTCTATTCCAGGCTCGTATTGCTCGTGGAAAGAAGGATTGTCGGTATGCTTCTGTGTGGGCTCTAACCTCTCTGATTTTATCCTCATGGTCTCTTCGCGAGATATACGTAGGAGGGAGCAATATACTGCTTGACTCTTCGGTGAAGGTATGTTCTCGAAACTTCAACAAAAGCCCGTACCGAGCTACTGAGCACCTCTCCTGCAGAGTCTTCCACTGGAGTTTATCTATCATCTCCGTAACGCTTTCGCGATTACTAAATGACACGCGTAAAGCTGAAATACTAAACACCTTTTTCCAAAGCTGTTTCACAGACGAAGACCGCACTGCAGTTCCTTCTCTAAATCCTCGCACGAACGAAAAAATGGCTGACATCGAAATAAGTGTCCAAGGAATAGAAAAGCAACTGAAATCACTTAACAGAGGGAAGTCCACTGGACCTGGCGGGATACCAATTCGATTCTACACAGAGTACACGAAAGAACTTGCCCCCCTTCTAACAGCCGTGTACCGCAAGTCTCTAGAGGAACGGAAGGTTCCAAATGATTGGAAAAGAGCACAGGTAGTTCCATTTTTCAAGAAGGATCGTCGAGCAGATGCGAAAAACTATAGGCCTATATCTCTGACATCGATCTGTTGTAGAATTTTAGAACATGGTTTTTGCTCGCGTATCATGCCATTTCTGGAAACCCAGAATCTACTCTGTAGGAATCGACATGGATTCCGGAAACAGCAATCGTGTGAGACCCAACTCGCTTTATTTGTTCATGAGACTCAGAAAATATTAGGTACAGGCTCCCAGGTAGATGCCATTTTCCTTGACTTCCGGAAGGCGTTCGATACAATTCCGCACTGTCGCCTGATAAACAAAGTAAGAGCCTACGGAATATCAGACCAGCTGTGTGGTTGGATTGAAGAGTTTTTAGCAAACAGAACACAGCATGTTGCTCTCAATGGAGAGACGTCTACAGACATTGAAGTAACCTCTGGCGTGCCACAGGGGAGTGTTATGGGACCATTGCTTTTCACAATATACATAAATGACCTAGTAGCGTCGGAAGATCCATGCGGCTTTTCGCGGATGATACTGTAGTATACAGAGAAGTTGCAGCATTAGAAAATTTCAGCGAAATGCAGGAAGATCTGCAGCGGATAGGCACTAGGTGCACGGAGTGGCAACTGACCCTTAACATAGACAAATGTAATGTATTGCGAATAAATATGAAGAAAGATCCTTTATTGTATGATTATATGATAGCGGAACAAACACTGGTAGCAGTTACTTCTGTAAAATATCTGGGAGTATGCGCACGGAATGATTTGAAGTGGAATGATCATATAAAATTAATTGTTGGTAAGGCGGATGCTATGTTGAGATTCATTGGGAGAGTCCTTAGAAAATGTAGTCTATCAACAAAGGAGGTGGCTTGCGAAACACTGGTTCGACCTATACTTGAGTATTGCTCATCAGTGTGGGATCCGTACCATGTCGGGTTGACAGAGGAGATAGAGAAGATCCAAAGAAGAGCGGCGCGTTTCGTCATAGGGTTGTTAAGCGTGATTAGCGTTACGGAGATGTTTAGCAAACTCAAGTGGCAGACTCTGTAAGAGAGGCGCTCTGCATCGCGGTGTAGCTTGCTGTCCAGGTTTCGAGAGGGTGCGTTTCTGGATGAGGTATCGAATATATTGCTTCCCCCTACTTCTACATCCCGAGGAGACCACGAATGTAAAATTAGAGAGATTCGAGCGCGCACGGAGGCTTTCCGGCAGTCGTTCTTCCCGCGAACCATACGCGACTGGAACAGGAAAGGGAGGTAATGACAGTGGCACGTAAAGTGCCCTCCTCCACACACCGTTGGGTGGCTTGCGGAGTATAAATGTAGGACCGAGATAAGCGTTGCTGAGGACAAAGAACAAGAGAGAAAGTTGTTGTTACTCACTGACAGTGATTCGCGGGGCTAATAAACATTCAATGTCGTTAACCGATTTGCACAAGAGCAAAGCGAGAGAAAAATGGATGTTACTTACAATTATTGAAGCTGGACAACGAACTTACTGAAAGATCGTTCCGCCTACGCGCTCCAAGTCACGCACGCGAAGACAGATAGGACTGGGTTCCTCTGCTACCATTTTCCTCCTTGTTATTGTCCTGTGCATTCCAGGGGTTCAGCCCTCCGTCCCTAAGCTTGGAGAGGGCAGAAAATTTGCGTTAGCCCAGCAAAGCTAACAGAGGGAATTTCATGTAGAACAGGGAGTGTTCATGAAATAGAGCCTGCTGATTATAAAGGGAAAGTTAGGATTAAATAGAAACACATGCCTCCCAGATCACTTCCTATAGGGATTGGTCCGAGTACAATATGACGACATATAAAAATGATAAAATACCATACCTAGTTGATAGGATACACTCTAATGAAAACTGTACTCAAATAAACTTTCGCCTTTCCATGTTATAACATAACTGCAGAATTTCGCCGCTTATTACCTTAAGGAGTGATATCACGATCGACAGTTCCCTCGTCGTACATTCATCAGTTGACCTTTAACGTTCTAAAACGCGTCTCAGAGAGAGGGGGAGAGAGAGTGAGAGAAACAAAACAAAACGTCAGGAAATATTATGGACGAACGTATAGCAACTTGCAGTGTTTCTTTCGTAAAAGTTGAGCTTTCTTGTGATTGCAACAAGCAGGCGACAACTATCGTAAAAGATAACTGTCATGGATGTGAAATGGTTAGATCTTTGTTTACCATTGGTTACTGTGCGAAACCACGGTTTTTTGGTCGATTACGTAGCCTACCAGTGTTGTGATAGCGCAACCATAACGTTTACTGGTTGCCACCGACCTCTAGTGGCCACTCTATAGTTCAGAGATCATCAGTGTTTGTTGTTGATAAGTATTGGCGTATCTTTAAGATTGCGTTTCGTCTGCCGCAAGTCATTACAATGAACTAACTTCCGTACGAAACAAGATAATCTCGTGTTATTTCAGTCTATAACCACTGGTGCGTGCGCCAAGTCCTGTTCTCAACAGTGGAATCGTGGAATCTCCGAGCTGCTGACCTGACAACTGACATGCTATATCAGGTAAATTACCAAGTGATTACTAGTAACCTTCGACAGTGAGAGTGAAAGTGAAAAGGTGGTACCGCAACATGCGTAATTTTCTTTATGCGGCTGCAGCCAATGCTAACATGATCTCGAGTGAAATTAGTACAGAAGATAGAATGAGGTGGATGGAGTTTAGATTTGCTGGCATTGCATGATTTGTGGGAACACTGCATTCGCCAACGATAGCAGCAAATAAAACACTCTGCATCATCTGTTAGAAACCAAACGCTCCACACGTCAAATGGGTAAATGAGACATACCTGCAAAGGGAACATGAAGTTGTGAAATGTGTAGCACAGTGAGTACCAATGGTGCAGCTAGACATGTGGTGCTGAACTCTGTATGGTTAACAGTAAACACCGTTTTGTGGAGTGCCACAAAAAGTAAACAATCTTGCTTTTCCAGTGGTTTAGCTCTGAAACCACATACAATAAAAATATTGTTGAATTTTTTTTCCTGAAAATACTCGTACTTATGTTACTTTGACCTGTGCTTGATTGCAATTATCTTCAGAAAATAGAAAAATTCTAACAAAGATTTTACTGCTGGTAAACAAATAGTTAATATGGAATGGTTTCCTTCCAAGTATTATGATGTAACAAAGCCACCAACCGATAACATACTCCCCACGGAATATATTTAAATACTAGAATACATGGTTCAAAATTACTCCACAAGACACGCGAATACGATACTGTGTGGAGCGAAGGAACAACTAGAGCAATAGATTCCTAAATAACCTGCATCTGCTGGCGAATATTTTTTTACAGATTACAAACAAAATTAAATAACAAGAATTTTTAAACAAGAACTCATTTTGAAATCAACCCAACGAGATCACATAATCCAGAATTAATTTTCTTTCTGCAGCTGTGTGTACGCTGAATTGAAACTTCATGTCAAAAGGTAGAAAAAAGTTGAATAATTTTACTAACTTTGGAAGCGTTGTCGCTACCGATGCAGGTGCCGCAGAAGTCGTCAGAAGCGTCATCAGCAAGGCCAGACACGCGTTCTGAAATTTTGATCAGTATTGACATCAACCACGCTCAACATTATCACGAAACTACGCGTACTGTTCGTTAATATTAAGTCGATTTTTCTTTTTTGTGGTGCTATGCCGGGATCGATGTAGCTGTTCTTCTGAAAACTGTGTAGAAACAACAGAATTTTTGCAATCTATTATGAATATAATGGTTACAAATCAATCTCTGAGAGGAACTGAGGATTAACGAGGATACAGAGACTGAAATTCGTCATAGAAAGTGGATCTGCACGCTGTACTTTGGTAAAATGAAAATGTTGCCACAGTAAAAGTTTGTGTTAGACAGGATCTTGAGACTGATTTTTGTCTGTTGAAAATTAGGACAGAATTGCGGACGGTTTGCAGGTATCGCTGACGCTGTAAGGAGGCAAAGTACAATAATCCTTTATAATGACAATTTCTCTTGGTCTTTCAGAGAGTATTACTATAATAACGGCGAGGCTTTTTTATATCGAAAATGAAATGATCGACCTAGCTTGTTTTTCGTAGACTGTCATTAATATGGTGACGCTAGGCAGTGTGTAAGTGATAAGGGTTTGAATCGCCAGTGATGGAGTGCATAAAAATGATTGCAAGAAATTGTAATCGAACTCTGTAAATCATGAAAAGTTAATGAAGAGAGGTTCTTTGACTGATCATGCAAATCTGCATAGAGGCGACTATAATGGCGGACGATCAATCGCATCACCGTAACAAGACTTCCACACTGTCACGTCTCATGCTAAAGCTGAAGCAGGTGAGATCCAGAGTATGCCAACCCGTTGTGCGGCCTGTGTACGTGTGCATGGTGATCATATCCTATATTGATGTCGGGGTACATTTGCAGGAAACAGTGGCGTTTTGTAGCACATGTGTTTCGGGACGGTTTTCTCAACTTATCACCAATACCGTGGACTTACAGATCTGTGTCGTGTGTGTTCCCTATGTGCCTATGCTGTTAGCACCAGTTTTGTTTAGTACCACGTTATGTGGCACCACATTCTGCAATTAACCTTAATTTATGAGCATGAGTGTAGTTAGTTCACAGGTGGCAACTTGCACCAAACACTCGCCCCTGTCTATGTTCAAATATTTACTTTCATGAAAATGTCACGGCAGACACACACTGGCAAAATGGTTTCCCGTAGTTCACACTCCAGTTCCCACAGAGTACTTTCACTCTGTAGCTTGTCATAGTTTTTTACGTGGCACAATAACAGTTTGGATTCGGATCTCGGCAAGAAACAGGTTTACTTATTCTGCACGTTCTACTTGGAAATATTAATAGTTCTCTTTTGCATTTCTGTGTCTATGCTTGTCCTTTACAACATTGTTTAACTTTTATCTCATTACATCACATAAAGCCGAGTAAATAGCAGTTAGGCCGATCTGTTTTGCTGAACACTCATTACAATACCGGCGCTATACTATTTACTAGCGCCACAATATTTCAGATTCAGGAATAAGACTATATTACATAGGAAGCATCTGCACACCACAGACCCAGACAAACTGAAAACACATGAGCTAAGTCAAAGCAAAGAAAAACTCACAAACATGGTGCAAAATTGGACAGTGTATGTACATCGATCAGCCAGAACATTATGACCACCGACCTGCTATCGATATAAACCCGTCCAGGCGATAAAAGCGTCACCTGGCGAGGAATGACTGTGTCAGACAAACGCACGGTGCATGTAGGATCAGTGAGGTTGCTGTCCGTGTGTAAACAGGGAAGGCATGCGATCTACCTGAGTTTGATCGAGGGCAGACTGTGACAGCACGGAGGGTCTGCACGAGCATTTCGGGAGCTGCATGACTTATCGGCTGTTCGAGGGGTGCTGTGGTGAGTGTCTTCAACAGGTGGCGAAACCAAGGTGAAACCACGTCCAGGCGTCGTGGGTTGGGCGGCTATCCTTCATTACAGATGTCGGACGTCGTAGGTTGGGCAGACTGGTAAAATAGGACAGGTGGCAAACTGTGGCGGAACTAACATCAGACTTATATGCTGTGCAGAGTACAAGTGTGTCTGAACACACGGTGCGCTGAATACTGCTAACGACGGGTCTCCACAGCCAACGACTCATGCATGTGGCAATGTTATCACCACGACATCGGCAACTACTGGCCGTTGAAGCAGTAGCAGTGCGTTACATGGTCTGACGAATGCCGACGCCTTCTTCGTCATGCCGATGGGAGGTCGCGAATCCGTCGTCTTCCAGAGGAACAGCTCCTTGACACTTGTACTTCGGGACGGAGACAAGATGGCGGCGGCTACATTACGCTCTGGAAAACATTCAAGTGGGCATCCATGGGACCAGTGGAGCTCGTGCAAGGCACCATGAAGACCAAGAAGTATCGTACAATGGTTGCAGATCAATTACACCACTCCATGACAATAGTATTTCCCGATGGCAGAGACATTTTTCAACAAGATAATGCGACATGCCACGAGGCCAGGAGTGTGAGGGGATGGATCGAGGAACACAGTGGCGAGTTCCAGTTGATGTGCTGGCCCCCCCAACTCGCCAGGTCTGAACCCGATTGAATAATCTGGGATGTAACTAAATGTGGCGTCAGAGCTCATCGTCCCACTCCACGGACTTTAAAGGGATTAGGTGATTTGCTTTTGCAGATGTGTTCCCAACTCCCTCCAGCGACCTGCCAAAGTGTCATTGCTTCCGTTCCATGACACGTCGCCGCTGTTATCCGTTCCATAGGTGGACACAACTGCTATTTGGTAGGTAGCCATAATGTTCTGGCTGATCAGCGTACAATTAACTTCACTAAGACGTTCGTCCGCAAGGTACTACAAGTTTCGTACTCTGTATGAGGCTATCAGAATAATGCCTCAAACAGGCTGTGAAGTTTCTTGCATTAATTCCCTTAAGAGCAAGAAATACACATTTAAAATACTAGTTCAATGTAAAATGTTTACGAAAAAAATATTGCTTCGGCGATCGCCATAAAGGTTCATTGCCATATGTATTCATGGGCGTATAGCAGTTTAGTTATCATTAAGCCGCTTAAGAAAACTTATAAACTAGCATGTACAATTAAATTCATATTACTCTTCAACATAAAGTTGTAATAGTTACTAAAGTCAGTATAGTTCGTTGGTTAGTTAATTTGGGGGAGGGGATCAAACAGCGAGGTCATCGGTCCCATTGGATTAGGCAAGGATGAGGAAGGATATCAGCCGTGCCCTTCCAAAGGAACCATCCCGGCATTTGCCTGAAGCGATTTAGGGAAATTACGGAAAATCTAAATCAGGATGGCTGACCGCGAGACTTGAACCATCGTCCTCCAAAATGCAAGTCCAGTGTGCTAACCACTGCGCCACCTCGCTCGGTCCAGCATAGTTCGTGCCTCTTACTTCTACAGAGAGCACAGTAGTCAGCTATTATTCAGATAAATTGTTTGTTCAAAGTGTCGACATTGGTTATACACTAGTATTATGGAAACAATAAATCTTTTTCAAATATAAATCTTGTTTCTACTCACTGCTAGTTTCTTGATAACGCAAACAAACAGTTAAGATGAGATTGCTGTCTCAGAACATAAGTGCATGTCTGTACATGCTAAACAAAAAATTTGAAATACAGAATGATTGTTGTAAACATCAGGTTAGCCTTTAGTTGGTTCAAATGGCTCTGAGCACTAAGGGACTTAACATCTGAGGTCATCAGTCCCCTAGAACTTAAACCTAACTAACCTAAGGAAATCACACGCAGCCATGACCGAGGCAGGATTCGAACCTGTGAACGTAGCGGTCGCGCGGTTCCAGACTGAAGCGCCTAGAACCGCTCGGCCACAACGGCCGGCTAGCCTTCAGTCTTTCATACAGGTAGTACTTCAATTGAGTAGACTCAGTATACCAACATTAATGATTTTTTATGGAATGTAGTTACATATACAAAAACTTGAATCTGTCATAACATTTCATAGTCCATCAGTAGAAAACGTATATTTTATGATGATTCTCAGATTGAAAACTTGGTGGCTAACTATGTAAATATCTCTTAGGGAATATAAACCTTTAATATCCTCTTATCTTGGAAGAGCTAAAAGAATGCTGCCAATGTTAGGTATGCTAATGATTTTATATGGACCAGTGTAAAGCAACTGCCATTGTCTACAGTATTTGTACAGATCACAAGATTTCGGATGTGGTCTTACCAAAACTGTTTCTCCAAGAGTGTGTGTTTGAACTCGTTCTAATTTTTTATCGTGTGTTTTCTTCCGATTCTGGCATGTTCCGTCAGTGCGATCAGTGTGTATCTCACCTTTTCTTGCTGAGCAATTTCTTCATTTCTCTAGATGTGGCAAGAGATTTATCCAATCGTATGCTTCTTTGTTGTTTGTTCTTGCTCAGTAATTCAGCAGGTGTGTAAGGTATGCTGTAAATTGGCAAGTTATTTACTATTTGCTCGAAAGGTTCTATGAGCTCGACCCCGCGTGTGGGTTGTATATTTGCATATGTTCTTATAGATCGGTTAAATTCCCTAAAAATAATTTATGGGTGAAAACGGAATATTAAAATATGTTTAATGTCGTTGTCTTATTATTGTCTTTTCTACCTGTAAAATTCGATGCATTGTCCATATGGAATGTAACAGGATTGCCAACCGTGGCTATGTACTGTCTGTAAATTCTTATTACAGCAAGTACTGCTGTTGATTTCAAGGCATATAGTTTAACATGTTTAAAGAAAAAGATCATAGAGAGGTAGTAAATATATGACGCCCCCTGGTGTAGCCGGTGCTGGCGTAACTGTATCGACAGATTCTAAATGCATTGGTTGTGTCGATAGTATTGGCTGCAGTTCAGTGCTACAGCAGTTCTTTGCTTAGCCTTCTGGCACTCCAGAAATTTTTTTTTTAAAGTGTTCAGTGTACCTGCGCATATTTGCATAACAGCAGTATAAATTCTGTTCCCTCAAGCATTTAGTAGCACTGTACTGACCCCAAATATAGTGAATATGCCAAACCGAATCCCAGTTATTAAATTGACATTGCGTCGGTAGGACAGTACTTTATTGTGAATCTTGTAATGTTGCTGAATTATCGCAGACGGATTATCTGACAGAAGCGTTCGTACCTTATGCCACTAGGATCTGAATCCCGCAATGTTGCCATGTTATTACGTGTGACTAAACAGTACTGTGTGTAACGGGTGTCTTTCATCAAAAGTATTCTGTAGTCTGTGATTTGTTCAATGAGATCCGAAATTTCTGGCGCTCGTTGTGGCAGACGTGATAAAGTGTCAGCGATGAAATTATCCTTACTTTGCACATGCACTTTTTCAAAGTCATATTATTGAAGAAATGATGTTCGTCTAGCAATTCTAGGGTGCAGTAACTTCCTTGTTAATAAAAAACTAAGTGCATGGTGATTGCAGTACACATTCATATATTTAACATTAATTGTAATAATTAAATTTCTTAAAAGCCCAAACGGCAGCTAGAGCTTCAATCTCGAAAGCTGAATATCCACGTTCTCATTCAGACAAAATCCTACTTGCAAAACTGATCATGTCACTCTCAGCTTTACTATTTCTCTCAGACATTTGAAACAGCAAAGCTCTGATTCCTGTAAAGGAAGCGTCAGTGGCAATACAAAAGTTTAACCTCGTGTCAAGGTAATGTAGGATATCGGTATTCACAAGTGCATCTTTAATAGCATTAAAATTCGTTCGAGAACTATTTGACCAAAACCAAACTATGCTCCTCTTTAGTAATCCTACGAGTGACAGGCTATTCAGCAATTGATTGGACACAAAACGCCGAAAGAAAGAACATTAGCCAATAAATGCTTTCAACTGTCGTTTAGTGACTACAGGAAGATTCTTGATTGCACTTATTTTGTTGGGAGCAGGTACTATTCCTATTGGAGAAACAATACGAGCTAGAAACTTAATTTTCTCTCTACCAAACTTCGACTATTATAGTTTAGCTGAGACTTCACTCAGTGAAATTTTGCACAAAATCCCATCTAGTACATCGGAGAATTCTTTCCATGTGGCTATAGCAATTAAAATGTCATCAACATATAACGTTACCTTGACTACCAAATCGCATTCGAACACAGTGTCTACCGCTGTAATAAATACACAGGAGCTCACATTTAGACCGAAAAGCACAAAATTGACAGCTCCTGCCAGCCTGAACAAAAACTATGTATTTCCTAGAGTATACTGGTAACGGGGTCTGAAAGATCTCAGATCGAAGCTACATAAATAGTGTAAGGTGTGAAACGTTTGTAATTGCTCTTCTAAATTCTCAGGCTGTGTGCATACTGGTATTATAATTTTATTAACTGCAAGAGTGTCTATGACCAGAAGTATGTCTCCATTACGTTTCATTCCAGGTAACATACTGAGAGGGTGAAGGCTCGATAACATTCCACGATAATATCCTCTTTCATCTCGCGATCTACAGCGACCATGGGATTGGGTATGACTTCCTACAGAAAGTGTCATGTGGCGCCAAGTCCATGTGATATATGTGTTTATCACTACAAGTTTTTCATCGAATACGTGTGAATGTGTCGTTAGTAATTCTTTTAGTTTTTGTCGTTGCTGCTCATCAGAATGTGGTGATTTAAGTACATAATCAACCATACTGGTGTTGTCTGTATAATTCTTACTGCAACAAGTCGATGTGTTGTCAATAGGTGCACTCACAGTCCATGTTCAGTCTCGATGCACACGTAACACTTACCAGAGAGAAGTTTATCGATGCGTCTTTGTCAGACTCAGTACCTATCGCACAATCAATTACAAGATTCTTTACAATTAGGAACGGGCATAAAGTCATTCTATTATCTATTAAAACTTTTGAGTTTACCATTTGATAGGCTGCGACGTTGCACCAAAAACTACTGTTATCCGACAGTTCGGTACCGGTTGTATTGGTAATATGTTTGCTTCCTTAGTTTTGTTAAATAAATTTTGTGACATGACATTCACATAGGCGTCAGTATATAGTATAATCGTGGCAAGGATTGTTCCTACAGTAGCATTTATAGGCGCTTGCCCCATCACTTGCATTTCATTCGAATCTGTTTGCTGATCATTGCATAATTCTTCTCTAATATTGCCTTCATTATAGCGCAACATGTTGACGTGGCTACCAACACTGACCCCACCCTGCGATACGACCGAGATTGGAGGGCTTAATGAGATCGAATTTAGTTTGTTTAACTTTCAACGCGGGCGGCGGTTCATTCGTTACTTCAAAAAATGTTCAAATGTGTGTGAAATCTTATGGGACTTAACTGCTAAGGTCATCAGTCCCTAAGCTTACACACTACTTAACCTAAATTATCCTATGGACAAACACACACATCCATGCCCGAGGGAGGACTCGAACCTCCGCCGGGATCAGCCGCACAGTCCATGACTGCAGCGCCCTGGACCGCTCGGATAATCCCGCGCGGCATTCGTTACTTTAATGAGATTCACGGAATAACCCTGATTTGGCTGTCCGCTGTCAAGCAGGCCGGGTGGTATCTGATTATGCTGTGAGTACTATTTTGCATTGTGTGCCTGCCCGTGACCGTTACTATTGTTCCTGTAATTTCGTCCATCGTCATTTCCCTGATAATCAGGATGATACCGGTTGTTATTACAGTATCTGCTATTATTATTCCTGTTCATATTCGGCGGTGGTTTCCGTGCTGCTATGCGTTCGGCTGGCTGAGCGGCGGAGCACTGTTTCCGCTGTTATTCTTACTGATCTTCACATCTTCGTGTATAAGGTCAGTTGAATCTAGAGCCGACATAAAGCGTTCTGGGTCATCTTCCTGCATATGTATTAACTTTTTACCGATATCTAATGGCAACTTTGCCTTAAAACTTCTCACCATGTCTTTGTGCGAGACTGGCTCATCCTAGTCACGTGTTTTATTTAAATACCTATCGAAGTAACGGCGGAGGCTGCCTTGCTTGGAATTGAATTGTTATGGAATAAAAACCTGTTTTCTAAGTTTCTCCCGATGATCATGAGACCTATATTTTGACAAAAAGGTCGTTCGAATTGTTCGTAAGTTTGACAGCACTCAGCCGTTTGCGTCGCCCATAGGGTTCCGTCTCCTTGTATATGTCCTTTCGTAGAGCGTATCTTTTGCTGCTCCGAGAAGAATGTCGGTAACATACGTTTGAAGGGTTTAGTGAATACAGTTGTGTGTGGAGTACAAAGCTGGAACGGTCTATGTCTGATATGCTCTCTTCAAGAAAGGCCCTGTGCAACGTAGAGGTTGCTAGTATTTCGTACGGCACACAGCTCGGTAATAGACCATTAAAAGTCACAGCCTCACCTTACGGCGTAGGAAGAAACAGTGGGATTAGCACTTTCATCACATAGTCCGTTTGCAGTCGTTGCTGCACCTCGAACTGAACCTGTGACTGCAGTTATTTCTTGTTGCATGCTAGCAATTTGCGTAGTCATCTGGCCACGCCATTCTGGTAAATAATTATTTAAAGTTCGTTTGATTTGTCCAAGCTCCGCTTTAACAGATACATCAGAACAGTCACAGTTCGATACGGTAGCAGTGACTGTTTCACGCACAACTCGTCTGAGTTCAAATTTAGTTTATCATTTATCTCCGTATCTTTCTGTGTCAGCCGTTGTGAAAAGTCGTCAACAATGACTTTGCACTAATCTTTAAACTGTTTTTCCACTTTCACTCCATGCTCATTGACTTTATTGGCTCTGAGCACTATGGGACTTAACATCTTAGGTCATCAGTCCCCTAGAACTTAGAGCTACTTAAACCTAACTAACCTAAGGACATTACACACAACCATGCCCGAGGCAGGATTCGAACCTGCGACCGTAGCAGTCACGCAGTTCCGGACTGAAGTGCCTAGAACCGCGCCAGCCGCGGTGGTCTAACGGTTCTAGGCTCTGCAGTTCGGAACCGCGGGACTGCTACGGTCGCAGGTTCGAATCCTGCCTCGGGCATGGATGTGTGTGATGTCTTTAGGTTAGTTAGGTTTCAGTAGTTCTAAGTTCTAGGGGACTGATGACCTAAGATGTTAAGTCCCATAATGCTCAGAGCCATTTGAACCATTTTGAACCTAGGAACCGCACAGCCACCGCGGACTCATTGACTTTATTCTCTAATTGGTTTACAGTACCTCGCATTTATTTTTATTCTTTAACCAAACCTGATATGCCTCCCTGAATATCACGATAAGCTGTTTTCAATTGTGATGGGTCGGTGGCTACACTATTGTATTGAAGAGACAAGTTAATAAAATTAGCAATTAAAGCTGGATTGTTTTTTCTGTCCTGTTTGAAAAATATTACACTCTTTATGTAACTCTTGTTGTTCAGTTGACAATTCATTAAGTTTTTTTCAGCAGTTTGCAACTCTAATACACGGAAAGCATTGTCCATTTGAATATTCGCTTCACGCGAAACATCATTTTTCAAAATCTGCATTCGGTGTTGTTTGTCGGCGTGAATATCATCTTTACACAGAAGATTTTCAGGCAAAATACGTACTTGCGTTTCAGAGCTCGTTTCTAATTCGGGCTCGGAAACACGAAAATTTTCTGCATTCATAGTGTAAAATTCTCTTTGTTCAGCGTTCATTTTAATATTAATGTTATCATGTGAAGCCATTTTGTTCACTTCTCTTATTTTCAGCATAATAAATATATTTAATAAAATAATTTTGAAAATTTTTGTAAAAGGTCAAGATATGAAAAGGTATCTACAGCATTAAGCTGAGAATAAATAGTGGCTAGCTTAAGCAATTTATATTAGGGCATACAGTATGAAGCGGACATTCGCCACCATACATAAGTAAAGCAAAGGGTAGCCATCTTGTGACACATAGATCATCAATGATTTACACACATAATTAAATTCAATGAAGGCAAATTTACATTTATCAAACAATAGTGGATGAGTGCCTCGGTGGTATCAATTGTGCGTACTGGAGCATAAATCTTGCTATGCCTAATGTCTGAAATAGCGATGATGTCGCATCGTCTCCAACAACGGGTTCCTCATTTAAGGTTGCTATATACAACTGCGTTCCATTTTTGATAGGAAAATAGTTTTTTCCTTCAAATTCGAAATAACAATGCTTGTTTCCTACATCGATGAGCTGAGATTCCATGCTACATAAAAGGAAACAATGGACAATTTCTCATACCCTGTCATGGTCGCCATTTAGAATAATCCTTCTCTGGTTTATAAAAACATTCCTTTTATTCTTTCAGAGAGAAGTATTGTTAGAACGACGAGATTTTGTGATAAAGAAAATGAAATGAACGGCGTAGCTGATTTTCGCGGACGGTAATTAATAGGGTGATGCTATCATTATTAAAGGTTTGAATCGCCATTGCTGGCGTACATAAAAATGCATGCAAGAAATCGAAATTGAACTTCGTAAATCATGAAAAGGTAATGAAGAGAGGGTCTTTGAATGATCATGTAAATTTTCGAATAGGTAGCTATAATGATGGGCAATCAATTGCATCACCAAATCAAGATATCCATGTTTTCTCGTCTCATGCTAAAGCTGAAATAGATAAGAAGTGGGTTAGGACTAGGACAAGCTAGTTACAAACATTTTAGTAAACACGAGTTTTTCATTTCAACGTATATATTTTCATAAAATGTACAAGCATGAAAAAATACCGCTCATCCTAATTATAGCATGTATCTACCACACGACACAAGAAGAGAGAGGGTGTGTGAAGGCGATAAGATCCCTCGCTGAAGAAACCAGTATAATTTGTTTCAGAGATTACGTTTGTTTTACAATGTTGCGTCACTGCCCCTGAGGAATGCTCGAAATTCATAACTGATTTAAAAAGGGATATCACAAGAGGGTGACTCAGCTAGCAGATGGTTACAGGTGGAATGTAACATCCTGGATCAAGAGCCAGTCCGATGAACAGCTTTAATCTGTAGGAAAGTTTCGTCGCCACCTACACTATGATGCAGAATGGAAGTTTCTTTTTGAAAAAAACATGCAAGACTAGTTTCGGAAAGGAATATTTGATTTTCTAGGTGTGAACTCATGCATCTGTAAACAGCAATAGGAAGAATAAAGGAGGAGATGGAAACCTCGCAAGGGTCCACGAGACCATGACATAGCGGTGTTTATCGATTCTTTGTGTCTGTTAAGGATATTTGCTGGATTGCATGTATTACCTGTCTAGAATAAGATTGTTAACGCAGTTTGGTATAAAAGCTTTGTGAAGAGATTTTGCTCTTTACGAACAAATAAAGTATATCCCTTACGTTGATCCACATTACTATGGATTTTTGTGGTCTACAACTGATCTACGAAATGTTACATCCAGGTGGTCAAGAAAGATTGACAACGCGGAAATGATTTCTTCGGATAGTTTTTCTCCAAACAATAGTTTGGTACGATCGATTTGTCAGAAAGGTTTCTTTTTCAGGTCGCCATTTGTTGCAAATACGGTACACAATCCTTTTTAACTAGCTAGTACTAATGGTGTGCTTCCGGCTGTTTAGCTGAGCTATTTCTTCCATTTTATGTACAATATTTCGAGAATCGGCCCAGCGTCTTCTTCAGGTGCCGCGAGTACTGTTGCGTACACTCGCTGCCTGAACTCTGAGAACATTGTTGCTCTCGCGTCGCTATTTATAGCTGAATTGAACATCCACTGTGTCCTCTGCTGCTCTTTTGTTTTGTCAGTGGATGTGATGGTCGGCGAAACCTTGATAAACTGGATGCCGGACCCCAAACCTTATTTAAAATGAACCCTCCGTCACCGTTCTTTAGTTTTTATATCTTTGTTTCGACAGAGTTCTTAATTATGTTGTCCTGGAAACTTGGCTTTTGCACCACGACACTGGTCTTATCGCATTTCATTTGATCATTATATTCGAGGCAGTGCTCTGCGAGAGCTGATATGCTTGGATGCTTCAGTTGGGTATCTGGTTGCCATTCCATGAATATCTCCTCGGGTGGCCTAATAGTGTTCCCCGCGTAAGACACGCCTCATTCGCTCCGTAGCGAAAAGTTGGGAGATCGCATAACTTGTATTACATTTTTTCCTGATGTTTAGCGTGTAACGTAACTGGCACACCGAACGGAAGTATGGTACTTCAAACAAAAGTGCAGAGTATCAACACTTTAACGCTAAACCTGTCCTATGACAGACCAACGTCAATGTTCGCTCACTACTCACTACAAGCCCCGTCATATAAAAGAGCCTTCTCACTAAGAAACGAAACAAATTTTTTAAGCTAGTGCCATCAGCACAGAGTTATAAAAGGTAGCCCAGCTAGTCAAATTTTCATTTCCTCTCCTTTTATTTCTCCATTTTCTTTTTGATGTGTTATGAGTGGAATAACACGTAAACACACCGTTAGTAAATTTTCCCGTTCCCTTCAAGTTTCTGTCAATTTTTCTCCTTTTTTCTAGACTGTCAATCGGTAACTAAATGAAAGAATAAAATTATACAGTACATCATACAATAGCGGAAATAATACTCCTATTACGAGCAAGAGACTCGGATGCTAACTGGACTTAGAACATAACAACGCTGACTTTTATCTCAATGAACGAGAAAAAGAATCTATGTCGTTTTTTGCTGCACTTGTTTTTAGGTTTTCTTGTGATCTGTTTTTATCTTTAGCTCTGGTTCGTAATTGAACGAACGTATTATCCTTGTAAGTTGCGTTAAATAATTAACTATGTTGAGGACAATGTGTTGTATTGTGGCACATAATTTTATTTCTATTATTATGTTTCAATAGTTAATTTTAAGGAACAACTGGTGAGTTTTTGGTTAGCAGAATTAGCCGACTTGGTCGCGATCTGTTTAGACGCTATAGCGGTCATCTCATTATATAACGGTTATTTACATTTTTTATATAGGACCTGCATATGTTTATTTGACGAAGTCCGCTGTCCAAGTGCCAACAGAAACTGGCGCACTTATAAATTTAAATTTGCCGGTCATAGAGTTTTTCAACCGAACTTCTTAATTCAAGAGAAAATAATTCGTGCTCGTTGCCCTGATTAACGGGCTGATTTCAGATGGTTCAAATGGCTCTGAGCACTATGGGACTTAACTTCTAAGGTCATCAGCCCCCTAGAACTTAGAACTACTTAAACCTAACTAACCTACGGACATCACACACACACTCATGCCCGAGGCAGGATTCGAACCTGCGACTGTAGCGGTAACAGGGTGAGAGAAAGTTATTTTATCCTAAGGCAACTCTTATGAATAATTTCGAAGTAATTCTCTCTCTCCCTGTGACGCGTATCATATGTGACCTGAAATCGCGATTCGTTAATCAGTCAATCTGACTTCGGACGTTATTTGATAGAATATATTTTCCGGTAATTTTTTTCTCTGCTCAGTTCGCATATAACGAGCGTTACAATACACAGACACTGATACAGTGAAATGTGACAGTATGTCCCACTTCCTTAGTGGCTGTGTGCACTTTGTGGTATTACTTACTGTCAATGAGTTTTCACTTCCATATTTTTTTCTTTATTCTTGGGAAAGTATTCAGCCAGCCTCAGGTGAGAAAGAATGCCACTGTGTACATTTATATTTATCTAATTTTTCTTGATGCAGCTCAGTGCTTTTTCCTTTTCCCAACGGTGTGTGTGTGTGTGTGTGTGTGTGTGTGTGTGTGTGTGTGTGTGTGTGTGTGTGTGTGTGTCCGCGCGTGCGTGGGAGGACACGAATGTTTGAAAAAACTCGTTCCCTTGTAGACAGATAGCATCCTGTTGTTCTTGGAGCGCAGTAGCCACATAACTGTTTCACTTTCTTCGAGAGGAATCAGAGACACAGCAGAAGCGGGAAGTGCATGCTGTAGGCTAGTGTGGAATGCAGGTATTGATAACAGGTTCGACTTCCTGTCTCCTCTCCGCCACCACACACTGCTGCTGTGCTTGGTGAGCAATGGAGACCCTGGCTTTGCTCGGCGCCAAGATTGAAAAAAAAAAAAAAAAATGTAGTCTGGTATTTTTCATCTAAATTCAGATTGGGACAACGCAGGGAGGTATAGCATTCATAAACCGGGATGACTGCGTAATTTTTACATAAATTTCAGGTGATTTGGGGTATTTTAGGTATCCTGCTTTGTCCACATGGAAAACCGTTAGGCTCTGGGTCCATTGAGCAGATATAAGTCTATCTTGATCAGGCCAAGTGTTCAGGATCTGTTTCTGAATTACATATGAGATCGTTTGTTAATTTATGTTCAAACGAATTTGTAATTTATTTTTCTGATAATATTGGGGCCACCACGTGTTGCTAAACTAAATGCTGGTTCATTTCATAAACGGCGAGGACACAGAACTTGCATTGCTAAATGAAACGAGCTCGCCGCATGATAATTTAAGTTGGAATTTACGAGGGTTATTCCAAAAGTAAGGTCCGATCGGTCGCGAAATGGAAACGACTATGAAACTCCGATAAAGCTTTGCACAGATGTGTTGGGTAGTGTCTCTAGTATAACCCCAGTTAGCATCACGTCGCTCTTCTCATTTCTGAGCTCGCAGTGAGTGCGTAAAGATGTCTAGAAAATAGTGTCTGCCGCCAAGTACGAGGGCCTGGTGAGAAATTTCGCCTGAAGCTATGCAGCCAACATTACATAACTGTCGTGCTGTTTCGTCTTCACGACAATTCTCAGCCGCATTCTGCAGGGGCAGTGAAGATGCTCCTGCATCGTTTTCAAATGGAAATGTTAGATTACCCACAATACAGTCCGCAATTGTCTCCCCCTGAGTTTCATCTCTGGTCACATGAACCGCTGTCTTTGAAGACAACATTTTGACACAGACAACGAGGTGTAGGCCAGCGTGGAGAATTGGCGGAAAGCACTGGCGGCTGCCTTCTATGATGAGGCTATTGAAAAGTTGGTACAACGCTATGACAAAAGTCTAAGTCAGAACGGCGACTACGTAGAGAAGTAGCTGAAAGGTGTAGCTAATTGTTACAAGTAAAACATTTCTGATGTTCACTGTGGTTTCAATTTGGCAATCAATCGGACCTTACTTTTGGAATAACCCTCGTAATTGAAACCATGTGTAATTTAGTTTTCTGAAGATCGCTGAGGCAACCAGCCCCCAAGTGCTGCTAAACTAAACGCTAGTTCATACCAATGATGGTGAGTACACGAATTATAAATTGGTAAAGGAAATAAAACAGCTCTGTGATTATTTAAGTTTTCTTTCGGGGAAATTATAGCAGATCTGGGTAACTGAATGGTAGTTTAGCTAGCCGCCATTTCGCGGCCTTTTTTGCATGTGAGTTTGAATATCATAGAGAGGTATTGTTGAATGAAGTGATAACCCACATATATGGTCGGTTGAGGGCCTAAAATAGGATTTATATTTGTTGCACCATTGTATGTGGAGCTTACATTCGCGTGGCGCACGAATGCTGAAAAAATGGCTCTAAGCACTATGGGACTTAACATCAGAGGTCATCAGTCCCCTAGACTTAGAACTACCTGAACCTAACTAACCTAAGGACATCACACACATCCATGCCCGAGGCAGGATTTGAATCTGCGACCGCAGGAGCAGCGCGGTTCCGGACTGAAGCGCCTAGAGCCGCTCGGTTACAGCGGCCGGCTCGCATGAATGCATTCCATCCTTCTGTTCCGTAATGTGCTCTAGGTTCCACCCATCAGCTATGTATCTCTTCTTAGTGAGTGAATTAATTGTTGCATGTCTCCTCAAAGTAAATCACAGGCATGAGTCTGATTTGTGGTGTCCATGGCCGGCTGGTGTGGCCGAGCGGTTCTAGGCGCTTCAGTCTGGAGCCGCGCGATCGCTACAGTCGCAAGTTCGAATCCTGTCTCGCGCATGGATGTGTGTGATGTCCATAGGTTAGTTGGGTTTAAGTGGTTCTAAGTTCTAGGGCACTGATGACCTCAGATGTTAAGTCCCATAGTCCTCGGAGCCATTTGAACCATATAACCCATCATACCAACTCAACCGGGCTGTATCTGATAAGTACGTCCTACCTGTTCTTTTCAAGCATGTACTTCATGTTGTTTAAAAGATTATCCCTCAGTGAAAGTGTGCTAAGCCACAACGCAAGCAGCGTGTTAAGTCGTAAACTGCGCCGTAGTACTTCAAGATTAGATATTGTATTAAACCAATATTATAATTAACCTATCTTTAAATTAAACACTTTACCCAAGTCACCACGCCATCACGTTGTCCCCCAGAAGTAATAACTCGCTAACAGAAAGTACAGTACTGATTTGAGATCTCAAATATACGAGAGACTGCCTTGTCACATCAGGAATATTTTTCAGTACTCACTACGTTTTCTTACAAGGGAGTCTGTACGTCTGTTGTGTTTTCTATTCACATTTTAGTTGTTACCCTTTTACGACAGGGAAATTCATCTGTGACTTTTTTATGGCTAATTAATGGCAAGATTAATAATACATCCATATATTATCGGATCGCTTACAAGCTACCAAAGAAAGTGTGGGTGAGTCAAATTAAAGTGTAATAACGAGCTGTATTCAAGTATGTGCACCTGGTACTAATTTCCCATGCAACAACCAAGAGCTCACCGAAAGAGCGGTACTCTCTCAGTAGATATATACACTGAAGAGACAAAGAAGCTGGTACAATTGCCTAATATCGTGCAGGGCCCCGGCGGGCACGCAGAAGTGCCGCGGCACGAAGTGGCACGGACTCGACTAACGTCTGAAGTAGTGCTGGAGGGAAATGACACCATGAATCCCGCAGGGCTGTCCATAAATCCGTAAGAGTAGTAGGGCGTGGAGATATCTTCTGAACAGCACGTTGCAAGGCATCCCATATATGGTCAATAATGTTCATCGCTGGGGAGTTTGGTGGCCAGCGGAAGTGTTTAAACTCAGCCACTCTGTAGCACTTCTGGACATGTGGGGTATCGCATTGTCCCTCTGGAATTACCCAAGTCCGTCGGAATGCACAATGGACATGAATGGATGTAGGTGATGAGACAGGATGCTTACGTACGTGTCATCTGTCAGAGTCGCATCTAGACGTATCAGGGGTGACACATCACTCCAACTGCACACGCCCCATACCATTACAGGGCCTCCACCAGCTTTAACAGTCCCCTGCTGACATGCAGGGTCCATAGATTCATGAGGCATGAGATTGTCTCCATACCTGTACACGTCCATCCGCTCGATACAACGTGAAACGAGCCTCGTCAGACCAGGCAACATGTTTCCAGTCATCAGGAATCCAATGTCGGTTTTGACGGCGCAGACGAGGCGTAAAGGTTTGTGTCATGCACTCATCAAGGTTACACGAGTGGGCCTTCCTCTCCGAAAGCCCATATCGATGATGTTTCGTTGAATGGTCCGCACGCTGACCTTGTTGATGGCCCAACACTGAAATTTACAACAATTTGCGGAAGGGTTGCACTTCTGTCACGTTGAGCGATTCTCTTTAGTCATCGTTGGTCCCGTTCTTGCAGGGTCTTTTTCTGGCCGCAGCGATGTCAGACATTTGATGTTTTACTGGATTCCTGATATTCACGGTACACTCGTGAAGTGGTCGTATGGGAAAATGTGCATTTCATCGCTACGTCGGAGATGCCGTGTCCCAACGCTCGTGCGCCGACAATAACACCACGTTCAAGCTCACTTAAATCTTGATAACCTGCCACTGTAGCAGCAGTAACCGATCTAACAACTGCGCCAGACACTTGTTGTCTTATAGAGGCTTTGCCGACCGTAGCGCCTTTTCCCACCTGTTTACGTATCTCTGTATTTGAATACGCATCCTATAACAGTTTCTTTGTCGCTTCAGAGTAGGATGAGTGAGGAAACAAGGTATGTGCTTTGAATGGTGATAGTACAAGTGGCTCTGAACAAAAAGCGTCGTGGGGACATATGTTCTGTTCTTTACAGTGTCCAGGGAAACTAATGAAAATAATGGGGAACAGGATAAACGCAGGTGACAGTAAATGAAACGTTGTGATGTAATATTTTGTTTAATTGTGTATATTTCCTCATAAAAGATGTTCAAAAAGTTCACAGTCAACAGCAATGCGTTTAGCCGCCCTTGTAGACAGCCGCAGTGTTGCTGATCCGAGCTCATTCGTACGCACGTAAAATACGAGTGAGATGTTACTCCTTGTGCTTATAGACTTCGCTCTTAAACCAATCCCTCAAACAGTAATGTAATAGAGCAATATCGGGTGAATGTGGTGGCCAAGAAATGACTCCATGGTGACCAATCCAACGCCCAGAATACGTTTAAATGAGGTACTGTGCAACTGGCCCTATGGAATGTGCAGGAGATCCGTTATGCTGGAAATACATACGACATCGTGTTGGCAAGGAATATCTTCTAAATATTCTGGAAACACATTTTCAAGGAAATCAGGACATGTGACTCACGCCAGTGATTTTCAAACTGCTGTATGATATGGTTAAGAAAACACATATGTTCATTTGAAGTTTTTTGTTCAGTATCACCAATACTATCACCTCTCAAAGCATATACCTTTCCTCCTGACTCACCATGTATATACTTACTTACACCACGCAGCACAATTACCAAGCGAGGTGGCGCAGTGGTTGGCACATTCGTCTCGCATTCGGGAGGAAGACGGTTCAAACCCGCGTCCGGCCATCCAGATTTGGGTTTTACGTGATTTCCCTAAGTCGCTCCAGGCAAATTTCAGGAAGATTCATATGAAAATGCGCGGCAGATTTCCTTCCCCATCCTTGACCCCCTCCGAGCTTGTGTTCCGCCTCTAATGGCCTTGATGTTCTCCTTCCTTCCTTTTCGCAACACAACTAAAGAATCATTTTTCCGAAGCCGCAAACTTTCCCCTATTGCGACGGAGAAATTTGAAATTTGGCTTAAAGGTTCCATAACCTTCCTCAGTAACGATGACGCCCTGCGACGTCACCCCCGGGAACAGCGGCGCTTCAAATTGGCACCAAGTTTTTCCACAATTTTTCCAAACGCTACCGTCGACGTGCCATGCGACTGGAAGGCCGTCACACCCCTTATTACTCACATTTCACTCATTCTTTTGACGTCTGTGTGATGGATGTCACAATAGCGATTCCCAGGGTTGAAATCACCCGGTTTTCTTATGGGTGGCCGAGGAAATCACCATCGTCATTTATCAGAATCCACACGAAAAGGCATTGGGTGGCATAAAGGGCTTCAACGAAACCACTTTTTCCGTTGGTACGTTGATTCCCACACATTTAGGGGTCAAAAACGACAGTTCACAGTGCTGTGAGCAACAGGATGGCGTTATTGACAACCTTCGACACTGCCGACACCACCATCACTTGGAGTAGGTGGTGGTGCTGACACGCCCGGACGATTCAAATCGTCTGTAAGGACATCGTGGGCTTGAAACAGCATGGAACTTGACCGTACCCCTTTGGAGTGCCTTGGTACTTCAGTTTTTGGTTTGGTATAAAGCGTGGAAGCACTATGGACCATTCAAAACCACTCGACGAAATCTGAACGTGATCCGAAGCAGAAAATGCTGCATATGATTTTTAGCCTTCGTGTTTCACGCCTCCTGTGGCGTGATCACTGGGGAAATGGAAGGGGTTGCAACATTGCAACATTGAAACTTGCATGAATAAAATGGCAAAGGGTCGTTATGTCCCTGTAATACCGCCTCCTCCACAGTTCGGCACCATGCTCGGCGCATCTGCCCACCTTTGTTAAGCGCTCTCAAAGCACGTGTATCTGTACAGAGAGAAACTCTGACAGAGTCCTAGCCGCCTGCAGGCGGGCTGCATTACTTCTCTAGCGCCTGCTAGCAGGCATACTGGTCAGCATCGGAGGGGTGTCAACGGTATGCAGTTTTCATGATTGTTTCCACTAGTTTTTCTTTTGTTGAACTGCCAGCAGAAGAAAAACTAGCGGAAACGATAATGAAAACCACAAAAGAAGCAGAGGTATCTACGAAAGCTATTAAACAACTGGACACACTGGACTCGCATTCGGGAGGACGACGGTTCAATCCCGCGTCCGGCCATCCTGATTTAGGTTTTCCGTGATTTCCCTAAATCGCTCCAGGCAAATGCCGGGATGGTTCCTCTGAAAGGGCACGGCCGACTTCCTTCCCTGTCCTTCCCTAATCCGATGAGACCGATGACCTCGCTGTTTGGTCTCCTTCCCCAAAACCAACCAACCAAACAACTGGAAAGTTAAGAAATGAAAAAAGGGCCTTATTGTCAAAGAGACGAGAGAAGAGATTTGAAACAACTATTGACAAGATAGAATACTCAGGACTATACGAGTGTATAAGGAAGAAAATAAAAGCAGAATAAAAATATATCTTAAAATTAGCGCTACAGAATAAAAGATGCTGTAAGAAAGTTAAACAAATGTTTATGACTGGACAAAAGAAACAATAAAAACTGACGGTGATAAAGGGTGCATAAAAGATAAGGAAGAAATTCCAGATGTGTGTGAGATCTTAAGGGACCAAACTGCGGAGGTCATCGGTCCCTGCACTTACGTACTACTTAAACTAACTTATGATAAGAACATCACACACACCCATGCCCGAGGGAGGGCTCAAACCTGTGGCGGGAGCGGTCGCACAATCCATGACATGGCGGCTCAAACCGCACGGTCACTCCGCGTGGCAAGAAATTCTAGAGCATGTCAGAGATTTCTACAGCAAACTACCTTGACGGAAAAAAGATCACAACACCGAAAAGTAATTGATGTAGAAATTTTGGGAATACCTTTGTCTAGGTAATATATTTAAATGATTAACATTGCAAGATCACAGACTAATGTAAGCACGAGATAAGCCACTGCAAATTTTAAATGCTAGTATACTAATAACCAGTGTAACCGCCAGAATACTGAATACAAGTATGCAAACGTACATGCATTGTGCTGTACAGGTCGGATTTCAGTTTCTGGGATGGAGTCCCATGCCTGCTGCACTTGCTCAGTCAATACAGGGACGGTTAACGCCGATGATGTCCCATATGTGTTCGAAAGGAGACAGGTGTGATGCTCGAGCAGGCCTAGGCAACATTTCGACACTTTGTGGAACATAGTAGGTTACAACAGTGGTATGTGGGCGAGCGGTACCCTGCTGGAAAACATCACCTGGAATGTTGTTCATGAATGGCAGCGCCACAAGTCGAATCACAAGACTGAAGTACAAAAATGGCTGTGAGCACTATGGGACTTAACTTCTGAGGTCAACAGTCCCCTAGAACTTAGAACTACTTAAACCTAACTAACCTAAGGACATCACACACATCCATGCCCGAGGCAGGATTCGAACCTGCGACCGTAGCGGTCGCGCGGTTCCAGACTGAAGCGCCTAGAACCGCTCGGCCACTCCGGGCGGCACTGAAGTACAAATCTGCAATCATTGTGCGTAGGATAATCACGAGAGTGTTCCTGCTGTCATACGTAACTGCATCCCAGACCATAACACCAGGTGTAGATCCAGTGTGGCTAGCACGTGGACAGGTTGGTTGCAGGCCCTCAACTGGCCGTCTCCTAATCAACACACGGCCATCACTGGCACCGAGGCACAACCGGCTTTCATCAGGAAAGGCAACAGACCTCCATCCTGGCCTCCAACAAACTCTCGCTTGACGCTACTGATGTCGCAAATGGCGGTGATTTGGGATCAGTGGAATGCACGCTACAGGCGTCTGGCTCGAAGCTGTCCTTGAAGGAACCGATTAGCAACAGTTCGTTGTATCACTGTGGTGTCAACTACTGCTTAAATTGCTACTGTAGATGCAGTGCGAGGTACTAGAGCCATACGCCGAACACGATGGTCTTTCTTGTCGATAGTGCCACGTATGCGTCCGGAGCCCAGTCATCTTGCGACCGTACATTCTCGTGACCACCGCTGCCAGAAATAATATACAATGGCTACGTCCCAGTCCGCAGCTCGTGGTCGTGCGGTAGCGTTCTCGCTTCCCACGCCCGAGTTCCCAGGTTCGATTCCCGGCGGGGTCAGGGATTTTCTCTGCCTCGTGATGACTGGGTGTTGTGTGATGTCCTTAGGTTAGTTAGGTTTAAGTAGTTCTAAGGTCTAGGGGACTGATGACCATAGATGTTAAGTCCCATAGTGCTCAGAGCCATTTTTTGAAGCTACGTCCCTGCCAAGTCTTTGTGCAGTATCGCAGAAGGAACATCCAGCTCCTCGTAGCCCTATTACGCGATCTTGTTCAAACTCAGTGAGATGTCGATAATGGCGTCTTTGTCGCTTTAAAAGCGTTCTAGACAAACATCTACTCACTATGTCCAATTTCAGAGGTAATTAACGTTCCCGGCCGTTACAGCGCTTATTTAAAGCAAACCTGATTTTCATCCTCATAATGGCGCTACTAGTGCTACTCTTAGGCGTCTGGTGCGAAATTTGAGTAGACATCATCTTTCAGATGTAGAAGCACGCCTACCAAGTTTCTTTTATGTCGCACAACTCGTTCTTGGAGATGCGACTTTTTTCCGTTAGTGTATATGAAGAAACACATGAACGGCTAAGAACACCTAACGCAAATGAAAGTGAGGAAGTCCCAGAAATCCTCCCGAAAGAAACAGGGGAAGCTATAAACGAAATGCAGAATGAGTAAGCACGTCTGACCGAGCGAGGTGGCGCAGTGGTTAGCACACTGGACTCGCACTCGGGAGGACGACGGTTCAATCCCGCGTCCGGCCATCCTGATTTAGGTTTTCCGTGATTTCCCTAAATCGCTCCAGGCAAATGCCGGGATGGTTCCTTTGAAAAGGCACGGCCGACTTCCTTCCCCGTCCTTCCCTAATCCGATGAGACCGATGACCTGGCTGTTTGGTCGCTTCCTCCAAACAACCCAACCCAACTAAGCACGTCATGATGGTCAGACGATTGAAATACTTAAGCTTTCTGGTAAAGAAACAGAAATACATAAGGCTAAAATCTTTACTGCATGTTTACAAAAAGGTTGAATCCCCGCCTCATGAAACAAAGGAAACACAATCCTTCTTTACAGAAATGGAAGTATTCAAGATTTGAGGAATTATCGTTCTATCAGTTTACTCCCTCTCATCTACAAAGTTTTGTCTTAAATCCTGACAAATGGCATAAGTGGTACCGAGGGAAACCCACAGTCCATGGAACAAGCTGGATTGCGCAGTGGGTATAGCAGAATTGACTATATACATACCCTGAGTGAAGTAGTTAGTGGAGCCAATGAGTAGGAACGCCATGTGCTTAGTTTTTACAGACTTTGAAAAGCCCTTTGATTCTTTCAGCCGCACTGCTGTCATACAGGCGCTGACCAAACGAGATGTGGAATAAAAGTACATAAACGTATTTGATAACATCTATGATACCTCGATGGCTTCTGTCAGCATACGAAAAATCACTAGGAAATCCTACATTGGAGGAGGAGTGAAGGATGGTTGACCCTATAACCACCAAACTGATTATAGCAGTCCTTGAGATGGCTACGTCCAGAAGTAATTGGAAAGAAAGAGGAATTAGAATAAAAGGGAAAAGGCACTCTAGTTTGAGATTTTCAGACGACATGGTAGTCGTAGCCAACAATATGGTAGAACTGTAACCAACCGTAAAGGTTTTATCAGACAGTGCATAAAAAGTGGCCCTTAAGACAAATATGTCCAACAAAATACTTTGAACAACAAACGGGTAGTTCCAAGACTAATAACATTGAACAACAACAGTCTAAACATGTTAACGAATATTTTTATCTGGGAAAAATAATTAACATCCAAGGAGGTTTAAAACATGGCATATTTCTTATGGAAGAAAGGCAACCGTTCTGGCTTGGTCCAAATGGCTCTGAGCACAATGCGACTTGACTTCTGAGGTCATCAGTCGCCTAGAACTTAGAACTAATTAAACCTAACTAACCTAAGGACATCACCCACATCCCGAGGCAGGATTCGAATCTGCTACCGTAGCGGTCGCTCGGTTCCAGACTGTAGCGCCTAGAACCGCACGGCCACTCCGGCCGGCTGCAACCGTTTTAAAACCTAATCTGACAACAAACGTATTTTTCTCGAACAGTGTGTTCTGCCCCTACTGACATATGGCGTTGAAACTTGGATTTTAAAGGAATTAAAAAAACTACAAACATTTCAGAGAGCTGTGGAAAGATCACTGCTACATCTTACTAAGAGAAATCGGAAAAGAAGTGTATAGATAAGAGCACTATCAGTTCAGGGTGTTTTGGAAAGGGAAAAGACTCTAAAATGGAAATGGGCAGCACATATCGTACGAAGAAATGACCAAGGGTGGACAATGGCAGTATTAGAGTGGAGTCCCAGAAAAAAGGTGAAGACTACAAAGGAAATCACGCGACCACTAGAGTACAGAACTGAAGAAAACCGCAGTCTTCATGTGGCTGAGGATAGCGGGAGATAGAGAGCCAAGGAAAGAGCTACCGAAATGAAGGAAGTGAGAAACGAAGACGAACATCTCTACTAAGTGAAGTTTGTCACAGTTAACATAAAACTTATTTAATGAATGAAAATAACATATTGCAATGCAAACACCTTTAATTTTGTGCCAAAAGGCAGTTCATATCTGCAAATGAAAATATTCCTATAAAAAGTACATTTAAACATGCGCATGTTCTCATTTGAATGACCCATTTGGACATGTTCGGTTTTGACTGATTTTCCAAAGCGGACATGTGTTCTTTTTAATAACTTACATCTTACTGTATAACGCTTGCTATGCTATATCATATTATGTATTTGTCACAATTTAGGATGCGATGTAACGGAAAAATTTATAATTTGTCAATTATGACATTGATATTCAGTGTTTTACCGGAAGTTCTGATTTTATTGTTACTTCACAATTATTTAAAATATTTCAAAACATCGTAACAGAATACAGTGATGTAACAGTGCCATTACCTATTATTAAAAATGTTCTTTGAGGTAACTATTACAATTAAGCATAGAAACCAGAAGTATCTTCTAAACAATCACAAGCAATTTTCTCTGCCTTTCTGTTGAACAACATGAGTATTTCGTCAACGATGGAGGCACACCAAGTTCAGATCTCTCGATTTTTCCAGTCTTCTCCAAAAATTGTTTACAGTAAACCGTCAACATCTTCTCGTCATCTGAGTTTGAATGGCTGAGAAGTACTTCATTTCGTGGGTAATAAGGGTTTCTTAATGGTCCAACCACGTTTCTAACGTGGCTTATGCTCTTCTACAGCTAACTGGGATCTCTAGAACGCGGCTGTCTCCATATCAAAAAGATCCTGTTCTTTTTTGTGTAGGACTAATGGTTTAACACAGCCAGCGAAAGAATATGATAATGTAGCGCGTAGTTTTTGGAGGCATTGCAGGTTGCATGGAACCTACCGTTAGGGACAGCGATTTGCAGCCAGCAAATGATACTATGCTAGGGGCACGTACTTCAGTGTGTAAGAGTGAGTCTTAACACTCGTTCGATCGAGATATTGAAGCAAGTAGGATTTTGCAAACAGAATGATAAACGTTTTTAAAGGCAACCGAAAGTGCTTGAAAAGACGAGTACACTGATATAACGATTGTAGTTCTGAGGCTGAAATTCTTTGCAAAAGAATCCGAGAAATATTCTAAACTGAAAGGCAAGCTGGCTGTTGCGTTCTAAACACGTTCGTGCCTTACGCCTATTTACTAGCCGGCACTGCAGAACTAGTAGGAGCTACTGTGTTATCCATCGGCAGGTCATTTCTGCTTCAACATTCCTTGCTTGTAGACATGTACATCAATGAGGAGAAGTTAAGCGTGCTATTTTTATACGGGGAAAGCCAAAGAAATGCTACCGAAATGGATGACGGCATAAGTATGTCTATCCTGATCGTCATCGTTCGTTGCGCAAGGCACTTATACGTATTATTAGGTTACTGGTGCGAAGCGCCAGCTTTAACTTTAGAGGACGAGGACGCAGATTCTAACTGACAAAGCAAATGAAGAAGCTGTTCTGGCTATGTCGCTTATCAAACCACATTGTAGCACGAGACGTACTTCCAAAGAATGTGGGCCGAGTGTCATTCGTATCTAGAATCAACGTAAATTCCAGCCTTATCATCTGTCACTGAAACAGGCACGTGGAGGACATGATTTCGAACTCCGTATAGAATTTCAGCGGTTTTCCTCTACAGCGCCTGGAAACGACACTGCTTTTATTCGGCGTGTGCTCTTTACCGAACTACGACAAAGTAAATTTACGTAACATACACCGCTGGGCAGCTGAAAATGCACGTTCACACAGTCAGGCAGAACAACAAGGGCCGTGAAGCGTAACGGTGCGACATCATAGGAAATGTTGTGGGACATTACATCATTCCAAAGGTATGAAATGGAAATACGTATGCACACCTCTTCTATGAACTTCCTTCCTGTTCATCTAGAAGAGATACCACTGGATAAGCGACAGCGTATGTGGTTCGAACACGACGGCTACCCAGGTGATCCTTCCCGTGTTGCAGAGTAAATACTGAATGAAACGTTTCCTGACCATTGAACATGAGAGAATGCTGCAGTACAAAGGCTGGCCAAGTTCCCTGATTTGACACCGATAGATTTTTTTCCAAAGGGAGCACTGAAAGATGCAGTTTACCATGAAACCGCAACCAAGCCAGACGATATGCGCCATCAAAACGCCACAGCATACAATCACCTCATGTTCTTTCATCTGTTCATCTATTTCTCGAATGGTGATTGCACTTAAGCCTTGCAGTCGATGATTAGCAATTTGAGCACATGCTGAAGAGAAGTGTAAAACTACATTGCATTAAGAAAAGTGTTTATTTTATGTGTGACATGTAGTCAGTCATTCTGAATAAAATGTTTAGTTTGTTTAGAGTGCAGTTCGTCCGATTACAGTGCTGCGTAATATCTGCAGACACATTTGTCTAACAGCGGGCGTTTTACCTTTAAAAAGCATTCAGGCGGCTCCTGGCAAAGACAGGTCAGGTGCTACTCTTTCCATGAATAGGCCTGTTTATTAATATGAAGCATGAAGGGCTGACGTCTCTGTTTCGGGTTTGACAAGTAGGCTGCAACACGGAGGGTTGAAATGGAGAACTGGCTTCCACAAATATATGGAAACGTACACCCATTTGAAATACACTGGGGTCCAAAATTAAAGAACAAACGGAATTTTTGCAAGGTTGCGTTTATTTTGCCGTAAAGCATTATAAACAGGTGATAGTGAAGTAGAAACAGTGTAAAGAACACAGAACGTAAACAATTACAACATGCGTAACGGTAGACAAAAAGGTTCTTCGTTTTATCTAACTTAACGGATTTGCACGCGCATTCCGACAGCTTATTAATGTGCTCATTACGGGGTGTGACAACCTCCAGTAGCAACACAGGCCTGACAACTACGGGACATACAGTGAACGATGTCATCAGTCTTATGTTGAAGCAATAACGACCATTATTCCTGCACAACTGCTCGAAAGTCTTGGGTAGTGGATGGTGGATGCTGACGTAATGCAATCCGAGTCGGCAGTTCACCCCAGACATGCGCTATGGGATTCAAATCGGAAGAGCGAGCAGGCCACGTCATCTTCCTTTTCTAAGACAACATCAACCACCAGTGGTCTATGAGGTCGACCATTATTGTCCATTAATACAAATTCTTGGCCCACAGCACCTTGAAACAACCGCACACGAGCTCCCAAGATTTCGTCACGACACCTGACAGCAGTTAAATCTTACCGATTCACCTGTACAACTTCATGAAAAGCTGTTCGAGTGGTCAACATAATCCCTGCGCTCAGCTTTAGGTATCCTCCCCGATATCGGTCTCTTTCTACATTGCTCGGGTCCCGAAATCGTATTCCATGTTTCCTCCAGAGGAGAGTCCGTCGAGAATCGCTCTCCAGACCAAATCGGGAGAAGAACCAAGGAGCACTGCTCGATCGTCCAGGTGGCATGCTGACGACTCTGTTATAGACGTTCGCTCTAGTCCTTCTGTGGAGGCGCGTCAGAGGTACACATACAGCAGGTATCCGACAGTAAAGGCCGCCCTGCGAAGCCTTCTGTACGTCGTTTGCCTCGCTACAACACGTCCAGTGGATGCTGCGAGGTCAGCTGCCAATTGCTGTTCGGTACTAAGGCAGTACCGTTGTACCCTTCCCTGGTCACTAGGATACAGCATCGGTCTCCAGAAAGCGTCGCCACATCGGAGAAACAGCAGAACGATTCACTTTAAGCCATCGGGCCACATCAGTTTGCGACTTTCTTCTTCCATTCTTCCTACGCCTATCCAACGGAGAGTGTCTGGCAGGCGTCTTCTCCATGCCATACTGCACCGTCTTTGACAGTGTACACAGCGATTGTGTATGTGGAACTACCCGACAAATACTCCGCCGTCTGATGGGTGCCCTGACGTCACGCTGGCATGGTTGTCCGTTGACAAGAATGCCATCTTCCGTGCAGAACTCGATCGCACGGACATCCGTTTACAGTTTGTGTGATTATGTTGTGAATTAGGCACAGGAAGGGTAAACAGTGGTTTGTTACTTTAATTTTGGACACCAGTGTAGTTTTCCTTGTCGCATCTCTTGCCCCAGAGCCGGCCGGGTTGGCCGAGAGGTTCTAGGCGCTACAGTCTGGAACTGCGCGATCGCTACGGTCGCAGGTTCGAATTCTGCCTCGGGCATGGACGTGTGTGATGTCCTTAGGTTAGTTAGGTTTAAGTAGTTCTAAGTTCTAGGGACTGATGACCTCAGAAGTTAAGTCCCATAGTGCTCAGAGCCATTTGAACCATTTTTCTTGCGCCAGAAGCTAGTATGTGCCTTATCAAAATGAGCCATGTATGATGTCGTTTAGAAAATGAAATTTCACTTTAGTAACGCAGGCCTTTCTTGCCGCATATAAAGACAGTCTGGCATGAGATTCTTGCTTGACGCAATTTTTAAACCGCAATGTCGACTGTGGCGGCATTGCTTTTCCATTTTTGGCACATTTCTTGGATTCTTTCGCTAAACGTTTCAGCGTCAATATTAACAAGCGCTCTGTCACTGTAACTGTCTTTCCAACAGCTACTGAATGTGGTTGTGAAAAGTATACACTTGTTTAAATACTTCGGTTGATACTAGAGTTCAGAGCATTCTCCAGGCCGCTGTGCGTGCAAATTCAAGAGACCCCGAGAGACGGTGTCAGCAGACTTGTTCTTCGTTTGGCTTCCTAAAATCCAGCAAGAGAGCGATACAAAAATTGGACGTGGGACGGTAGTAACGATCGAACTCGAACCAAAGGCTGAGCAGTCTCGTGTGCTATCGTTTACACTATGAGAACAACTGACACTAAATGTATCTGGCGGGTCACTGCCATTTTTTGACCACCGATTATATGGGAAGGCTGGTTTGAACGGCACAGTGCTTGACTAGGAATGGTCCTATTAGAAGAGGTACGCCATTGCCTCCTCCGACCTTTGAAACGACTTTCGCAGTCAGTTACAAGTAACCCAAAGTTTAAAGTGGATTCCGAGCCACACTGCATTCGTGCAATACAACTGAACACGAATAATAACACAGAAAAATTGAAATTCAGTTTTTATTGTTGGTCACAGCTGGATGCTCATTTTCAGAGTGGAGAAGTAGTAACATGTGCCCGCCTTTTTTAAATAAAATTAATTCTGTATTTTATGTGAAAATGCAATAATTTAAAAGATAAAACATAGCAATCAATGCAAATTCGTACTTCCACTTACAAGAGACTGGACTACTCGTCATCACCGATTTCGTCCAAATTTATGGCGTATGCCGGGGTCGGCCAGAACAGAAACTGAAAGAAGTGGGAGCTCCAGATGGCCAAACGTTTAGGCAAAAATATTTCTGGTGCGGATCAGGCGAGGCATGAAGCGTTTGTATTAGCGTTGTTTCCAGGCGTTGGTTGGCGCAGCGGGAAGAACACGAAACGGTAATCCGAGGGTCACTGAATTGAGTCCCTGTGTGGAAACCTTCATGTAATTTTTTATTTGCATTTTTTAAGGTACCTGCATTGCTCAGTATTTTGGCTTATTAATATTTTCATAAAAAGACTGAAAATAAAAGTCGAAGGAAAATTTGCTGGATGAGCATGTGGAAAAATAAAGGAATGTCGTCATTATTCCATCAAAATATGGATACAAAATTTTTTAGGTTATATGATGAAGTCTTACGTGCAGGAGAACTAATTTCTTCTGCTAATTGACTGACGGAGTGGACAAAAATTTCCACAATTTTATGAAGAGATCTTTGAAGATGAAAAAGGTAGCCATTAAACAGTATTAAAGTGGTTCCTCCCCTTCCCCCTCCCCTCCACCACTCCCCCACCCAAAAGCAAGTGCTCTCGCTGCTGCAACCCTGCAAAGTTTATTTTTACCATCAGCTTCAACGAGAGAGGAAAATGAAACACATTCCGAGAAGACAGAGTCCATTGCCAATATTTGCTGAAATAATGCATTATGCCTTGTTTGCTCCCACTTTGTGCGATAATACAACCTCTTATGAATTTAAATCAAGTATGTTTTTCTGTAGAGACTGTAAAATCATTATCTAATTATTATAATGCGGCGGTTGTTATATGTGCAAGTTGCCTGTTTTTATGGCGAAGATCTCCCCGCACTTCTAAAGCATCAACTGTAAAATAATAAAAGTATCTAATTTAGACAAGAAGAGAACAGAAGCTTTCGAAATGTGGTGCTACAGAAGAATGCTAAAGATTAGATGGATAGATCACGCAACTAATGAGGATGTTCTGAACAGAATTGGGGAGAACAGGAATTTGTGGCACAACTTAACTAGAAGAATCGGTTGGCAGGACTTGTTCTGAGCCATCAAGGGATGACGAATGAAGTACTGGAGTGCAGCGTGGAGGGTAAAAATCGTCGAAGGACTCCAAGGGATAAATATACTAAGCAGATCAAGAAGGACGTAGGGTGCAGTAGTTACTTGAAGATGAAGAAGCTTGCAGAGGATGGGATAGCATGGAGAGCTGCATCAAACCAGTCTCTGGACTGAAGACCACAACAATCATTTTATATACGACGTTCTCGTTTTGACCTTTCCGTTCGTGACTTTTATAAAAATATTAATAAATACAATGTATTAAGCATTATTTCTGCGTCTATGCAGTGTAAATAATGTGAAAATTGAAAATAGAACAAAAAGGTTTCTGCATAGAGATTCTACTCTTTCTGCTGCGCCAGCCGCTACTTGGAAACGACGGTAACATAAATGGCTCACGCCTACTCGTGCTGAAATGATATTTTTTCTGAACATCGGTCCATCTGGATCTTCCACTTCTGCCACTTTCATTTCCAGCCAAGCGCTGCATATACCACAAATATGGACGAAATCGGTGATGACGGGTAGGCGCGGCCCCCTAGTTAGCCAAGGCCCGGGTCCTCGAGATGGGTGAATGGTATGTATGTATTGAATTTCGTCGTGTCTAGTTCCGTGAGTCCGTCTAATGATACATTATTTCTCGTACGGCAGAGTACGATCGCGTAGGGATACGCTATGTGTCATTAAAGGGTTAAGATGGTGCGAACACCTGAAGATAGCAATATTCAGCCGAATTCCGTCAGCCCAATCTGTTTTTGGTATGAAAAATGAACGAAACAAAAAATTGGCCCTTTTCTTTAAGAGAGATCCTTTCCGGAGTTGTATTCTCAAGCGGGCTTGTACGGGATATTGATCACTGTTCTTGTTCCTCCTCCCTTTCATTACTTCGACCTTCCAAAGAAACTAAAGAAATGAACGAATAGCAATAGCTGTTACTCCTAACATCTGAAGCTTCTTTTGAACGTGAGATGTGGACCGCTATTGGTAGTTAACTGCGAGGAAGATAATGATACCGCAGAGCCCCCTAGAAGATTAGCGGTTAGAAAGAAGCGCGATAGTTGAGGCAGAAATGGAGAGGTAATAAAAAGAACAGCGCGGAGCTTAGTGTAATGACGCTTGCCGCTCGTACACAACTGGGAGCGGCGCCGGTGCGACGTCGTAGAGTAGAGGAAGCTTCGACTGTGGCTGTTTCCCTCCTTCCTTCCTTCCTTCCCTGCTTCGCTTCTGCTGATCCGGCGCTCCGAGCCCGAACGATGCGCATGCGCCGTGCAGCGGCAACAGTTGAATGCGGATCGGCGCGAGCTGCAAGGGGGCTGTCCAGTCTGCTTGGCCACACGCAGCCTGCCGCAAGCGAAACTTCCGTTGCCTCTGACTTCTGCCGCGACGTTCTCGCGTCCCTCCGCAGCGGTTTCCGATTGCGCCACCTCTAGCGGTAAGTGAGCTTCAGCCGGCTCTACGACGCTTACTGTATTTTCTATCCGTAGCGTAAAGCCTGTTACCGGAGGAGAGCACGGCGGCCTGGTTCATTCTCGAACCAGCAGCGCTGTTTTGTCACCCACTGGGCGCTTTTCTGCTTCCGCTTAATGCAATGCGACGTCTTTCGCTACCAGTACCTTGCTAATTCCCAAGCCGCATCTGTCTGGTCATAATCGTATACTGCCAGCAGTAAAGAGATTGAACTCGTCCTTGTGGGTGCGTCACGTGCTCGTACACCGACTACGTTGCTATCGACAAAATTTCTGCGACACAGAGTAAGTGCACGAAGTGCTGTTGGTCTGGAATTCTGTATTGTGTAGGCTACAAATATATTGTGCAGTAATTAACAGCATTGACAGTACAATGGGCAGAATTATCTTGTACTCTTACTGCACGTACGTAAAATGTCAATCTTTTGCCTAAAGTTGTTCCGTTCGATCCTGCGAGCAAAAAGAAATATGCAATTTATAATTTGTGTGTTCGAGATTGAATGTTGTGAATTAGTTTTAGATGCTGTTTATGGTATATATTGATATTCGAGAGTGAAGCATATACTTTTCAGCATTAAATGATCAAAAATATGACAATGTATTACATCAAATATTGTTTAGAAAATATACAATTCAACCTCGTTTTTTAGTTAAGAGAATTATTCCGGTTTCACACCTATTAGGATTGTTGATTGGGAACGAAAGAACTGTGGACTATTACGCGCACTGGGGAACTAAATTTGTGACCAGTAACGCAGAGGTTAAAAATATGTGAAATACGTCCGTTCCATGGGTTCTATAATGATGAAGATAGTATTTAATATATAATTTTCTTAATAAACTTCATCAATATGCGACGAATAACATGTATTTGTCTTGCACGTTTCATTTCAGGTAATTCTGGAAACGAAAAAACACTAATTTAAATGAAAAATTGTATTTACAACTATCGAAACGTAAACTTACGTTTAACTGGAAAATTTGGTTTTCAGTTCCCACATTGTGTTTTCCAGGTCAAAGACAGCTTGTATCCCGATGTGGTAATTGAAAAAAAAAACAAAAACAGTAAATATGGATGCGTTTCGGAGCATATTCGTTATTCAAACTGACTAGCGCTCAAAATGTGGATGTCGACAACTAAAAAATGTACCTCCTTCGAATTGTTGACTTTTGCAGATAGTGGTAAAGTAATGAACGAAAAAAACGTTCGTTCTTTTTCCAGAGCTGAATCAGAGTGTCTCAAAATCTGAAGATTGTCGCCAAACGGTAATACGGGGATGCACCCAGTCCAGGAAGAATTTGCATGTTGTGGATGTGGTGGACCCTGTTTTTCATTAAGGGGAGCCCTTTTGGAGGAAGATCTTACCCGTCATTTCGTCTGCCACGTTGAGGAAAATACCTGTCGTGGGTGACACTAATGGCACGAAGGGCAGGCGAAGGTGTGTGGTGATCCACGCTGGCTTTCTCGACACTGCCAGGGAGGATAGTATTCTGTCTTCTTGTGTTGACGGGGGCGCGGGACTCGCTTTGTATCGATTAACCAGACCTGCCGAGACAGTTACTGTCGCTGGCGACATTCCACCAATAGTACAGCGCCTCGCTGTTCCGAGCAGATTTGTATCGGTTTTGGACTCGTCTGTCCTTGCGGCGATACTTCTGCAATGCTATTCGTATGGTGCATCGAGAGACTGCGTGGTTTAGCTGCTACAAGGCTTCCTGTTGTTTGGTATACAAGTAGTACTGCACGTTTATGCCGCATTCAAGTACAATAATTATTAATCTTATAGCTGTACATCAATGCAGATTCTCCACTTCTTCCTTGATCTGCCGGTCGTTAACGGCCGTTGTCTTTTGTGTCACCGGAAACACTTAACATTTCTCCGTTGATTTTCGTCCATATTCGTATTTCATTGTTTGTTCGTCATGGTCCTGATCGTGTCAGACAGTGCAATTCTCAATGGTCTCCGACAGTAATAGCAAACGCATTTTGGGTTCAAAATGACCAATTTCAAATACACACATTCAGCGGTCTGCTGGAACATGGACGCTAATACTGCTCTTCAGTATTTGGCTATTGTAATTTCGCAGCTTTCTCTACTAAACTTAGTTTCATTTTCGCTGGACATTCTCCCGTATTTTGTATTAACTACTTGAGATTCATCACAACTCACACTATCCTTGATCTTTTTTTTTCAGCTGAAAATTAAATGACAATTGTTGGTTAATGCGCTAATGCAAGACGATGAAAGAAGTTTGTCATTTAATTTTCCATCCGTATCACGATTCTCGGACACCAAGAGAATTCAGAAGTGTGACATAAAATAATTATATGTCGTTGCTATTTATTCTCAAACCCACGTCGTTACTAATCTCTTTAAGCATGTTTAGCGAACATAATCGTTTCTTCTTTTAGAGAAGTAGCTTGTCACAGTCCAAGTACTACCGTTCGGTTCATACGAAGAATAAAGTGAGGACGAAAGGTGTGAGAGGAGGAGACGTAGAAGGGGGAGGAGCAGTTTTGGTTGAAGGAAAAAAAGGAAACTTCTAAAGCAAATCATTGTGTGTTTAAGGTACAAGCTGTATATAGCGCTCATAATGCAGCAACACTTAATTAAATACGCATTATGTTATGTAGGCTGTAAACAGAGACGTTCTACGTTGCGATATACAGTGTAGTAAAAATTGGTTTCGTTTTAATTCGGTTGCAGAGGTGATGTGACAGATGTCAGTTTATGAGTACCCGCTAACTGTATTTCTTCGCGAGCTTATTAACAGCTGTCGGCTGCAAGGAAGCTATTAGAACTGTATCAAAGAGATTTATTGATGAGAGTGATTAGAGTCTTAAGTAAATTCTCGTGCATAGAAATTTCACTATGTGCCACACACGAAGAAATATTTTTTTGTTGGCCACCTGTTTGGTTATAACTGGTACAGTTTGTTTCTTTTACATTCTTCATGAAAGGAGAGAGGTACAGTTTGTTTCAATTTTCGGAGTTTAATAGTCGGACATAAAAAAACGCACTCAGCTGCACTATATTACATTGATGTTTTGGCTGTACTACAAAACCATTGTAGAAATAAATGAGACAGGAAGCTAAAATCTCGAAACTGTTGATGAGAATAAACAAATCGTACCGGGTTCCCGGGTTCGATTCCCAGCGGGGTCAGGGATTTTCTCTGCCTCGTGATGACTGGGTGTTGTGTGATGTCCTTAGGCTAGTTAGGTTTAAGTAGTTCTAAGTTCTAGGTGACTGATGACCATAGGTGTTAAGTCCCATAGTGCTCAGAGCCATTTTTTGAAAACAAATGGTAAAGTGATTGTGGGAAGATCATTCACTGTCCTTCTGATAAACCGAATGACGTTGCACTTTTTCAAAAAAGAGACTGGTCTTGTATTAGGGAGGGTGGAGGTTCCAGTCTTCATCCGGCCATCCTGATTTACGTTTCTCTTTTTTTTTTTTCCTCAAGTTCCTCGAATGCCGGAATGGTTCCTACTAATACATACGGCCACAGCCGACTACCTACCCCATCGTTCCCAAACTAATCCTGTAAGCACGTTGTTGCCTGTATATATGAGTTATGTAACTTTTGGTCTTCTTAAAATATAACACCACAAGATGTCCAATTCCCTAGGAAAAGTGATCTACCGATGAATACTACTACTACTACTACTACTACTACTACTACTACTACTACTACCTCTTCTACTTCTGCTACTTCTGCTACTGGTATTGCTATTACTGTACTTCAGACGCTGATCCCCGTAAGCGTCGTAATACGAACGAAACCATGAACTTTCGACATTCTACTGCCTGTTCAACGTTTTATTTGCGGTTTTTTCGAAAGCTGATATCTTCAATCAGTTGTAGAAGTAATTTGTTAATGAATGGAAACGAGAACTGAGTGTATTTGTCACTTTGCCGAAATAGCTTTAATCCGGAAGGAAGTACATTAAGCACCACAGCAGTATCAGTGATTACAAACGCTACATGAGCCACAGACTACGAGAAATGTCACAACGTTTATGAGATCCGTAATGCCGCATTTTATGCTCGCTTGTTCAGCTGATACGAAATGATGCTGCAGTCGGAATAACTAGTACTAAAGGCGAAGTTGCAGTGAAGTTCAACGAAAGGAACGAAGCCAGTCCGTGCATTTGACTCGTGTAGTTGTATCGCTGTTTTCTGAGTTGTGGCCCAGATAAGAAAGTTCTGGATGGCTGATTGAAACGTAACAACAAACGTATTACATTGTAAGGACAGTTCCCATCTTTCGCTTCTTTGTTTGGTTAGATTTTTAGTGGTGATTATGCCATTGTATATAAAAATGAATGGCGTTTTTATAGCAACGCCGCTGGAGCAATTGTGATGATTACAGATGACTGATATCGAGTGAAATGGTGCGCTAGTAAGGGATTCGACTTAAACTAAGGAGAGACCGGAGTCAAATCCCTGTCCATCTGTCCCGATTTAGGTTTCCTCTTGTTTCTCCTAAATAACTTCGGACGTTCGAAAAGAAAGTCACTGCACAGAGCAGTTATCCACCCACGTTTATATTAAGTCACATTGCAATTTTTTTTATCGTTATCCAGTGTTATTTGAATGAGTATACATTGCCCTGTAATGTTAGTCTATGGCTATCAATAGTGTTAGAAAGTAATAGAGCTACACATAACGCTGAAAACATTGGATCACTGTTTCTGAGCTATGACTTTCACAATATATTTCACGTTCTACTTGAAACATACAAATTCTTCGATGGCGGTGTGGATTAAGATGTAATTTTATTTGGAAATATAATTATTACAACCTAAATTATCGCAGGTTCTGTGCTTATTATTATCAATTAACAGCCATACTTTTTAAAAAGAAAGTTAACTTGTCTTACAGTTGAAACGGATATCAACAGTACTCTCAGGGTATTGAAATAGTAATAAGTAGATGAGAATCAGAACGAACATTTTTTTTTCTACATGCGTTCCAGATTTTGAGATCCAAAAAGTAGCAAGTGCATTCTAGATTTTCCAATATGCCAAGAAAGTTTCCGCGACATTTCACATAGTTAAGTAATACGATGAAAATAGCAATATTTTGTCTACTGCAGACTAAGGAATTGCACGATTCTACTGAAATACAGGTTGCATTGGAATGCCCACAAGCAGGTCATTCACCATCTCACAGAAGATTAGCACAAAATGCTCGAAACCAGGCATCGTTGAAAGAAGTAAAATACTTTCAACTCACGCGACTAGTTGCTGTCGTTCCAGTACAAGCTGAAAACAACACTCTAAAAACCATCACCACCACCATCCCAATCACCGTCATCGTCAGGCGTTCACTACTGGATAAAGGCGTCCTGTACACTTTTCCATTCATTACCGTCATCAGATGTAGGCATCCATACAGTGTCCCCGCATGTTTTCTGACGTCATCCACCCACCTACGATTAGATCATCGTTTCGGTTTTTTGTTATCCCTTGTAATCCCAGCAAAGGACGTCCTAGGTCCATTTATATAATCCATTCATCTGAATGCGTGCGTGCTTGTGTGGATAGATGGGTGTATTCTAGCACAAATCTGGCACGGCTGGAGGAATGTCAATAAAACCAGGGCCGGTTTAAAGCCCAAGCGACGCAGCCGTTTGCGACTTAACTACGAATGTGTGCTTACAAGCCGTCACTGGCTCCAGTATCAAATATTTCCTACTTAGGACAAATATACACGAAACGTAGAGTCTTCACCTAATTGGGCTCAATTTTCGCTCAAGGCCTATGTGTGCAAGGAATATAGAACTACTTCAGCACGTTACGCGTGGTGAAGGCAGTTTTTCAAAACCCACATTGATAAAGACATAACTAGAGTCGACACTGTTTCAAAAACCTATGTACAGACTGTCAAATGGTTCAAATGGCTCTGAGCACTATGGGACTTAACATCTGAGGATATCAGCCCCGTAGAACTTAGAACTACGTAAACGTAACTCACCTAAGGACATCACACACATCCATGCCCGAGGCAGGATTCGAACCTGCGACCGTAACGGTCGCCCGGTTCCACTCTTGAAGCGCTCGGCCACACCAGCCGGCTACGGACTATGATCTTCAACCATTTAAAGTGGTACCTTGAAGTCATTAGATTTAGGTTCTATTTTGAAAGAGTTTGCTACGTTAAGGGCAAGAAATATTTCAGTAGAATGTTTTTGTTCAAAGAAAAACTTGTCAGCACACATACTGAAAAACTGCACGAATCCTTTATGACTTTAATAATGGAATACTTCTTTTTCGTATCACACACAAATTTGCGCTTTGTTTGTAGTTGCTTACATAAGCCGGCCGCGGTAGTCTAGCGGTTCTAGGCGGGCAGTCCGGAACCGCGCGAGTGCTACGGTCGCAGGTTCGAATCCTGCCTCGGGCATGGATGTGTGTGATGTCCTTAGGTTAGTTAGGTTTAAGTAGTTCTAAGTTCTAGGGGACTGATGACCACAGAATTTCAGTCCTATAGTGCTCAGAGCCATTTTTTTTGCTTACATAAAAAGTTTGATCTTGTTTACCACTTTTCAACTACTTTCATGGTAAATTTTATAAAATTTAAGTATATACTGGTGAGTTTTTTTCGTTTGAAACGTAAAATTTACAAAGTTAAACAGTGTCTTGTGATTAGCATGTCAATATAAAGGCAAGAGATATTTTTTATTTCTGTCGCTCATTTTACGATTGAATGTGAAATAATTTCTAAATTATTGTATTAAAAAGTTCCATTATTAAATTTAAAAAATAACAGAAATTTTATATTTCCATTCTTTTTACTAAGTTTAACAGACAGCAATTTTTTTATTGAAAGTTGAACAATGGAATTAGTCTAGACCTTTCTGCTTGCACTAAAATCTTTTACATATATCAGGAATTACTTTAAATGGACATGAATTATTCCTTGTTTTAATATTTAGCAGTGGAATAAGATTCAAAAATTTATTTCTCTAACAGAGGAATGTCTATGTTGTAATTATTTTGAAAGAAAAAAGAACCTATACGCTCCATCACAAGATTTAGATTTATTTTTAAAAGTATTACCAAGAACTGAAGTAAAGGCACCTAACGTGAGAGTGCGTGTGGAGGAGGGGGGGGGGGGAGGGGGAGCGAGCGCCAAATGATATGTCGCTTGTGTGGAAGAATGATTTAGAACGGGCGCTGCGTAAAACATACTACACATTTATCGTCTTATTAGAAAAAGTCTTCAGGGGATTTAGGTTACAAACTGTGGTACATTTGGTGAAATTTCAAAAATTGATACTGGTACACGTGTGTCTAACTAAATAAAGAAAAATACTGCAGGAGTAAGACACTAGTAAGAAACATGAGAATGATAGCGATGACAAGGGTTTTACATGTAATAATAATCGATGACGTCTTTAATATAACATTGGTGCAGTTGAGTAACCAGGTAATGCCAGTAATGAGCAGATATGGAACACGAATCTGCATTTACTTGAAGCTCCAGGTTGCGTTTCGAGTTCTACGGCACGTCGCCAGGTGCCGACGTTACTTTTTCATCAATATCTGTGTGCAGTTTCTGATTGTTGCCCGCTGAACGACAAAATTATCGTATTTTCTTTGCGAGAGTTATTAACTCGTTCTTCTAGTGGTGATTGTACTAGATCCAGTAATTAATATCCGTGAAAATAAGAGACTGTTACTTCATGGTAACTGCATCAGCTGACTCGTTTCCCTGGCACAGGACCAGAGAAACTGCACTGAAACGCTGCTAAACCTCATGAGCTGTCCTGAGTATGACGCGCTTATGTGTCACACATTTCAAATAAATTAACGATTTGCGTCGAAAATCAGATTTAAGTTCCGCATGTTACGCAAGTATTGTAAAACTAACGAAATAAGAATCTGTTGAGGCACATCTGAAGTTGAAAACTTTCGGGTTTTTACTTGACAAACCACGCCCATAACTAAATTAACAACAACTAGGAAGAAGTGTTCCTGTAAAGTAAATTGATGTTCTGGGTTAGTAAAATAAAGAATGCAATTCGAATTAGGATTAGCTTCTTGATTCGCAGTGCCAATTAGTCCATGTGGGTGAGTACCTACACGAAGGTAATTTGTTGTGTAACACAATGACGGGGCCTTACTCGAGATTGGTCAACTGATGCACAAACGTCGCTAAACTACTCAGCTGAATGCACGACTTGAAACTGTTTCTCCGAATTGTATGTGCCAGCAGCATAAAATAACGCTCTGTACATTTCTTTGATAAGGATATCAGCAGCGGACGGCTAATGTCACACCACGCCATTCTTGCTGTCCACAAAAGCTACACATTCGCTTGTGCGTGATGTCTATCGACTAAGTCACTCATTCCTTACTAAAAAAAAAGGTGCTTCTGAATTTCTGCTGGACCACTCCACTGACGTAACTGTTTCAAAGACAAGAAAAAGATTTCAATTTGCTTTCTACGAAACTTCTTTGAAACAAACATATTTTTAAAATTTCATCATTAAAAACGTAATATACAGGATATTCAAAGAGACAGAAACAAGTTCAGAGCTAAAATTGTTTTCCGGCGAATTTTCAGGTCCAGTAACATGTTTTACTTCGCAACTATAAGTTATGGCTATTAACATTTATTTGTACGTCTTTTACTTGCAGCTCAGATGTCTAAAGGGCAAAGGACAAAATGAACTAACCTTGCAATGTCATATGAAATATGAACTGTTTCATACCAATATCATTTAAAATATTCAATAAAAGCAAGGTGTCTTACTTACTTTCTTTTATACGAGCTTCGTATTTTCCAGCATTACATCACAAACATACAGGCTGTTCAAAGTAATTTGGACATCCTTAATATGTCATAAACGCTTCATAATATCAAAACAAAGTTTACAACAAATGCTACTCTTCAAAGGATTATTTTTGGTACGATTAACCTACAGATTATTTTTTTCGAAGACATATTGAAACAGCAATGATATTTTAAAATCGAAAGGATAGGCCTACTTTTCACAATCGGTAGATCTTCAAGAGAATTGTACAATTATATAAAGTTTCACAACAATACCCAAATATAAATCAAAAGCGAGGCCAAAATTTATGAGTATAGGAGAGTTTGTCTCTGTTATTCAATGTTGTTGTGAAATGGAATGGAATTGTACTGTGTTGTCTGTCTTGGGATAGGTTTTCAGCTCACCGACTACCAGCTTTCGGCAAGCACGAATAGGTGCTATATCATGAAATTGCTCTTCTCAAGAACTCTCTTATGCTTTTCTAACATTTGTTTTAAACAAATTATAGTTTCTTCTACATGTCTAGAAACGCCGTTACAAGCATTAAGAACATTATGTTCTATCACTTGTATAAAACTGTTTCGTAACATTCGCTTGTTTCTACATTGTTATACTGTTCATAACACATGAGACACACCGCGAGTCTTTGGATTTCGAGCATCTGTTTGGTAATGAGTACGCTAAGCCAAAACCGATAGTAAATAAAATGTAATACTTTACACGATTGGAAGAACTTGATACCAATAAATATATGACCGGCCGCTTTCTCCTCTGTTAAATTAAATTCCAGATATGTAAATATTAGATATCAACAGTAAATTAAAGTTTTTCATCTTTTGTTAAACGTAACTATTTCCACATGACATAAAAGCTTTATTTTTCGTATTTTTGATTATCAAATGTCCCGTCAACATTGCGGTTAATAGAATTATTGTTAGATTAAGAAATACTCTTTGGTCAAGAATGGAGCGAACTTTTCTTCTTCTTCTTCTTCTTCTTCAGAAATCATCGCGGCAATCTCCTTAAATGAATTAACGTAATTGTGGGGACTCTAAATCAGAATGGCCGGAGGGGGATTTTAACGCAGCTCCTTCCACATACAACTCCAGTGTCTCAGACTCGCACAACCGCCCTCGGTCAGGATAAAAGTGCAGTTAAGTCCGAACATAGTTTCACTAATTTTGCCTCAAAGTTAAAAACTAATTAAAAATAAAGAACGTTCTTGTAGTTTCATTTTTATCTGATTTAGAGAAAAAAATTTTCTTATTATTCGTCACACATCAAAACCTTATACTATACTGATGTGCTAAAATTATGGACGAAAAGTGACTTTCCTGTGATGTGTCACTGCCAAGTCACTCGACAAAACGGGGTCCATACATTGAAAAGACTGTTACAGTATACTGCGGAAGGTAACTGAAAGAAATATCCAGTGGAACGAACAGATATGGCACTGTTACCCAAAGACAACAGTTACAGATTAGATTAGTACTTGTTCCATAGATCATGAATACGACACTTCGTAATGATATGGAATGTGTCAGTTTAATAAAAGGTGTCTATACAAGATATTACATTAGACAAAATATTACATGACACTCAATTTTTTTTTTTTTTTTTTTTTTTTTTTTTTTTTTTTTTTTTGGAGGTTACTATATCCAAAAACTCATCCAATGAGTAGGAGTTGCCATTAAGAAATGCTTTTAATTTCCCTTTAAATGCTATATGGCTATCTGTCAGACTTTTGATGCTATTAGGTAAGTGACCAAAGACTTTTGTGGCAGCATAATTTACCCCCTTCTGAGCCAGTTAGATTTAACCTTGAGTAGTGAAGATCATCCTTTCTCCTAGTGTTGTAGCCATGTACATTGCTATTACTTTTGAATTCGTTCGGATTGTTAATAACAAATTTCATAAGTGAATATATATATTGTGAGGCTACAGTGAAGATTTCTAGCTCTTTAAATAAGTGTCTGCAGGATGATTTTGGAAGTCACCGCGGTGCTTACGGTCCCCTGGACATTACAAAAGGCGGTCCGTGGTTTTTGCTAGCGTGTGTGATCGCCATGGGTGGCAATGCATCCTCTGCGACGTGCTTCCATACTGGCCAAAAGGTTCGCGTGAACATCTTGTTGTTCTTGCGGATAGCGTTCCATCTCTCCACCAACTCGGACGTCTGCCCAAGGCATTCCGTGCGTGCCCAGTAGGATTACAGTCGGGGGAACGGGCAAGTCGGTCCATTCGCCGCATATAATCTCGTTCAAACAGCACTTCCACCTCCGCTGTTCGGTGCGGTCGTACATTGCCATCTATAAAAGTGAAATCAGGGCCGAATGCATTCCTGAAAAGAGTCTCATAGGGGAAGGAGTACAATGTTATAACGTGCACCAGTGAATGTACCGTGCTCAAAGGACTGGAGGCCAATAGGCCCATGCAACGTCACGCCTCCCCACACAGTGTTAACTGGGCCAACAAAACGATCGTGCTTGACAGTATTCCTGTGTGCATTGCGGGTAACCACTCTCGTCATCCGAGGCTACGCCCAGAATCATATCGAACTCTATCGTTTTGGTGGTCCAGGTGTTATGGTGTGGATAGGCGTATGTTGCATAGGCATACTGACCTCCAATTATTTGAACACAAAGTATTCACCTGTTATCGTTATTGTCACACTGTACTCTTTCCCTACGTGCATCTTTTCAGAGGGTTCATTCGCTCCTAACTTCAATTTTATAGACGACAATGTGCGACTTAATTGAACCGCGCAGGTGGAACAGCTCTTGGAACGAGAGGATAATCCGCGAATGGACTGCTCTCCCCGTTCCTCTGAGTGAAATCACTGTGCACGTTTGGGATGCCATGGAGACCAGCATATCCACAAGCACCAACTACTGTCCGACAGTTGTCATCTGCGCTGGCGGAAGAATCGAACGCCGTCAAACGAGAATCCTTCCCAACCTTATGGCCAGCCTGGCAGCACGTTGCACAGCACGCACTGCCGTCCGTGGCGATCACACACCTTGTTAAGAACGAATTCCGCGTTTTGAAATGTCCACGGGACCATCATGAATAGAGGTGTCATTTTTGTTCGTCTCGTTGCGTACGTCTTTCAGTTACCTTCTGTACTATAACAAATTTCATAAGTGAATATATATATTGTGAGGCTACAGTGAAGATTTCTAGCTCTTTAAATAAGTGTCTGCAGGATGATTTTGGAAGTCACCGCAGAGCTTACGGTCCCCTGGACATTACAAAAGGCTGTCCGTGGTTTTCTTACTTCTAGCTCTTTAAATAAGTGTCTGCAGGATGATCTGGGATGAGCTCCAGCAATTATTCTGATTACTCGCTTTTGTACACTGAACACTCTTTTACTCAATGATGAGTTACCCCAGAATATGCTTACTTCTAGAGAAGCTCAAGTACTGTGGTATGAATGGGACAGCGCTGAAATGGTTTAAATCATACCTAACTGGAAGAGTGCAGAAAGTTGAAATAAGCAGTTCACATAATATGAAAAAAAACTGGTGATTTCTCAAACTGGGGAACAATCAAGAATGGGGTGCCGCAAGGTTAGGTCTTGGGTCCTCTGCTATTCTTAATATATATTAATGACTTGCCATTTTATATTCACGAAGATGCAAAGCTGGTACTTTTTGCCGATGATACAAGTAGAGCTATCACACCCAGCAGACAAGAATTAACTGGTGAAATTGTAAACGATGTTTTTCAGAAAATCACTAAGTGGTTCTCTACAAATGGGCTCTCATTAAACTTTGACAAACCACAGTACATACAGTTCCACACAGTAAATGGAATGACACCATTAATAAATATAGACTTCGATCAGAAATCGGTAGCAAAGTCAGAATAGTCAAAATTTCTAGGTGTATCATTGATGAGGGGTTGAACTGGAAAAAAACACACTGAAAATCTGCTGAAACGTTTGAGTTCAGCTACTTACGCTAATAGGGTCATTGCAAATTTTGGCGGTATACATCTCAGTAAATTAGCTTACCACGCATATTTTCATTCTCTGCTTTCGTATGGCATCATATTCTGGGGTAACTCATCATTGAGTAAAAGAGTGTTCAGTGCACAAAAGCGTGTAATCAGAATAATTGCTGGAGCTCATCCCAGTTCATCCTGCAGACACTTATTTAAAGAGCTATAAATCTCCACTGTAGCTTCACAATATATATATTCACTTATGAAATTTGTTATTAACAATCCGAACGAATTCAAAAGTAATTGCAGTGGACATAGCTACAACACTAGGAGAAAGGATGATCTTCACTACTCAAGGTTAAATCTAACTTTGGCTCATAAGGGGGTAAATTATACTGCCACAAAAGTCTTTGGTCACTTACCTAATGGCATCAAAAGTCTGACAGATAGCCCTGTAGCATTTAAAAGGATGTTAAAAGAATTTCTTAATGTCAACTCCTTCTACTCTTTAGATGAATTTTTGGATATAGTAAGTGGGTAATTTCCCCAACCCCCACAAAAAAATTAAGTGTCATGCAATATTTTGTGTAATGCAATATCTTGTATAGACACCTTTTATTAACCCGACACGTTCCACATCATTACGAAGTGTCGTATTCATGATATATGGACACAAGTACTAATCTAATCTAATCTTCTATGTATGGTCCAAGTTTCATCGAGCTATGTTAGTTGGCAGTAACACATCATGCGAAAGACACTTTCTTCCTAAAATTTTCCACACCAGTGTGTTAGGAAAAATTTATTACAAGGAAGTTGCGGAACTGATATAAGCAATAAGTAAGAACAAAACTATTTTTTTTTGTTTTGTATCAAAACAAATTAGTACTGTAAACCTTCCAGTTTCTGTGAGATATTCACCGTGTTGACTGCCTTGAGTGCATTCTGACTGAGGTGAGTGTGAGCTACAATTGACAGTTTCTTGAAAAATGTCTGACAGATTGCTCACAAGAATATATTTAATAGTAAAAAAAGAATATAAGCAAAACGGAGATGACGTACTTGACTGGGTTGACTTGCTTCACTTATTGCTCGGAACGTACGTCCAAATTCATCTCTGGAATACAACTAATCGCCAGCTGATCGGCGACTGTTAAATTGTCCACTTGGTTCGCTACTAGTTTCACGAAATACCATACGGTAGCGTATTTACAGAGTAGCAGCATTTTAACGACTTCTGGAGTTAAAACACTTGAATCGTGAACGCTATATATTTGACGAAATATTTCGGAGTAAATAGGGGAAAATTTCTTAAAACTGTAATGGACACTAGCTGCAAATGACACCAGCGTAGTGTCGAAATTGCTTTACGTAAACTAACATAAGTTAATTTTAAATTGGAAATATTTATTTGATCACGAACCGCCTTTCGGCTTCTTAGGCCGTCATCAGCTGACAACTGAATTTTGCAACCACTGATAAAATGGCGTGCTACTTGCATAAATATTAGTGATATAGATACAGAAGATAGTCAAATGATGAGTTTAAGAGTGTTTAAAAAGCGAAAGTATTGCATTTGTTGTTACGGAGAACGTTTCAAGAATATGAAAAATAAAGTTTTTATTTTATGTGGCAATCGTGAAGTGTAGCAAAATATGAAAAGGAGTTGAAATTACTTTTGTAATCGAATATTGTTAAAACTGAAACTTAAGTTAACAGAAGAGAAAACGGGAATTGTGTTTGTTCATTTAAAACTAAGCTGGTATTCTTCAGTGCACAATGAAGAAGAGGAAGATTAGAATTTAGCGTCCCGTCGACCACTGATTATTAGGGACCGAGCACAGGCTTGGGTTAAGGAAGATGTGGAAGGAAATCGGCCATGTCCTTTCAAAGGAAACATTCGTTCATTTTCGTTAAACGACTTAGGAAAATCAATGAAAACCTGAAACCGAGTGGCACATGTTGAATTAATGCTACGTGCTGTAAATATAACGTTTCAGTCTTTGTAAATAAACGAGACGAAGTGAATCATGATTAAATTTCAATTAGTTTGCCTTGCAGTAACATGAAGTGACCAAGAGTCGATAAGCGTTACGCGACTGCGCTCAATGTTTTACCTACTGTATTGTCTTAGAAATCAATGATGTGGTTTTACATATAGAAAAACACCCATAAACTAAGTCTTAAATGAACTATAGGTATTATAGCGAAACAATCGTATGGTAATTTGATTCGTTCGCGCTGGCCTATCACTGTAAATTTTCAAGATACATACTGTAACACTTGATATTGTTATGTACATGTCCGTTACCTGTCTGACACTGCGTTGGACCTCTCATACCTTCAATGAAAACCTATTAAAAACGGCCACGTGGAAGTAGGACTTTCGCTTTGGTGGTTCTGTACAAACTTAATTATGTATACATATAGTTCATCCATCCCGAAATCGAGAATCTCGACGATTTTTGTCCGTTATCGATGTCGATATTTAACATACGGACAGACAGTCAGACAAGAAATGACAAAAAAATTTTTTTTCGTGTTATGTAATTACAAATTATCGATTTTCGGATTTTTTTTCCTTTACCTGTACCGTAAATCTTTGCTTCTTTCCAAGTTTCATGATTATAGGTCAAAGGGGAATACCCTGTAGGTTTTAATAAGTGAGTTTGCGAGTATGATTTCAAAATATGACATAAATAGTCGTATCTTTTGATTGCACTGACTCACAAGCTTCAATTTTTTACATTTCCGAGAGACCGCAGACCTCAATATGTGACATAAATTTTAACTCGATACGTCTATCCGTCCGTTAGGAAGAAGGAGTCTTAACCTTCGGACAGACAGACTGACAGACTGACAGAAAGACGAGCAACAAAACAATCCTATAAGGCTTCCATTTTTACTGACTGAGGTATATAAACCTGAAAATGAATGTTTTCTTGTTCATTCGTTCTATTCTTATTTTCTCTGGTTCCGTCACACCTTCTGAATTGGAGACAGTGGGTCATAAAAAGAGTTGTTACATCTGTAATCAATAGAATGATGTACCATATTATAAAAAAAGAAGGAAAGAGGGAGAAAAAAAATCTACGTTATATAGACATTGTAAAGAACATACTACAAGGAAACTTTTTAATTGACAGCTGAAAAGCTACTATGGAAACAACAGCATGGAGAAAGACATCCACCTTTATGTACGACGGCGAGATATGTGCAAATGTTGTTTCTATTTAGAGTTCAGTGAGTGAATGACGCAGTTCCTGAAACTTCCTGGCAGATTAAAACTGTGTGCCGCACCGAGACTCGAACTCGGGACCTTTGCCTTTCGCGGGCAAGTGCTCTATCGACTGAGCTACCCAAGCACGACTCACGCCCCGTCCTCACAGCTGTACTTCTGCCAGTACCTCGTCTCCTACCTTCCAAACTTTACAGAAGCTCTCCTGCGAACCTTGCAGAACTAGCATTCCTGAAAGAAAGGATATTTCGGAGACATGGCTTAGCCACAGCCTAGGGGATGTTTCCAGAATGAGATTTTCACTCTGCAGCGGAGTGTGCACTGATATGAAACTCCCTGGCAGATCTAATTCTGGACGCAATTCCTTCTTGAAAAGTCCGTGTTATGATCTACAAATCCCCATAGGAAGCATACCTACAGATATGGCAGCTTCATAAGTTTATGACGCTGATAACACTTTCCTGGGTAATGCAGTGATGCTCCAGATTAAGACAACACGGCACGCAACAAAGTAAGAAGCGAAGTTAACACTCTTCCACGTTTTAGCGTCAACGATGGCGCAGAGATATATTTAAGGGAAGTCTGTTTCTCCATACCATCCAAAATGCGAAAGTTCAAGAAACATTTTACTTCACTCTTAAGTCTAATAAATTTAAAGTTTCCGACTTAACTGATCATTTGATTACTTTGTGAATTCGCTATTACAAGAATTATATGCTAGAAACGGACGGTCTACATTGTGTTTGATGCCGTTAACGGACAATCTGCTTTCTGCAAGCCACGTTATAAGGCTGACCACTACCTTTTATGTCACATATTATATCTTTCTAACTTATACTTGTGTCATATGTCAATACAAAAATGTTGGGGTTGTCTGTCATGTTTATTGGCAGATAACTGATGCATTTCAAGAAAGGTTGTGGATCAAGAACAGAATCCTATAGAAACGGAACTCTTTCCACCATTTAGAGGATTAAGGATAGATGAAGAAAATTTCCCTGGTTGTTGTCTGCGAATACTTGTTTCCCAGATACGAAAGAAACCACTAGTGACCTTTATCACAAGTTTCATGCACATACAGTTAAAATTTAAGCAAAAGTATGAAGTGTTCTACGCAATCGTACATTATTGGTAAATTAAAGAAACACTCACTCACAGTTTAATTAAATTCACTGACGTGAAGTGAATGACGTGAATGAGCTAGAAATCACTGAATATGCGATGACATTAAACAATAATAGTGAAAGTGCTTCATCTGCGATGTAATCTTCAACTTCTATTTTGTCCTGTAAGTGTGTTCGACAAACGTAGGAATAAATAGCTTTTCCTGAAACCAAGCCTGAAGTATTACAACAAATTATGAGTACTTAGATGTATTATTATTCTTTTATACATACTCTTCTAAGAAATCTTTGGAAACACTCATAATAAAGAAATCACATCACAATTGTCTGCATTATCGCTCTCTACATTTCACGGATCTTGCGGCAATGGGGTGGTTTGCATGCCTCAACGATACATGTCGCCACTTCCTACGTGCAACCACATCTATGAAGAGGCCAGACTAAAATACAGTTCCTGATGAGGGACAGCAGCCTTTTCAGTAACTCCGGGAGCAACACTATGGATAATCGACTGTTATGGCCTTGAGACATTAAACAAATTGGCTTTGGTACGTTAGATACAGACAGTTGAAAGCTAGAGAGACTACAGCCTTATTTTCCCCGATGGGATGCATGATTTAATGATGATTGCACTCATCTTCGATAAAATATTTTCAGGTAAAGCAGCCCCCATTCGGATCTCCAGATGGGGACTACGCAGGAGGCCAGAGTGGCCGTGCGGTTCTAGGCGCTACAGTCTGGAGCCGAGCGACCGCTCCGGTCGCAGGTTCGAATCCTGCCTCGGGCATGGATGTGTGTGATGTCCTTAGGTTAGTTAGGTTTAATTAGTTCTAACTTCTAGGCGACTGATGACCTCAGAAGTTAAGTCGCATAGTGCTCAGAGCCATTTGACTACGCAGGCTTGTTTCCACAGCAGACACAAAACATGTCTTTCGGGTCGGAGCGTGGGACTTTAGATTCCATAACCAAATAGGTACGTAAGATCATGAAAACAGAAACGGGTAAGATGGAGTAACTTATAGTGGTAATTAGTGAAGTGTGACGGTAGGAAGAAAAACACTTCTGGTCAAGCCAGTACAGAGGTATCAACACAAATTCAAACAGGGACAACCCAGAGGTAGATCTAATAATAAATAAGAAAATGAAGATGCGGATGAACTACCACGAACAGCTTGATAATGTCATTGTCATATCCAGAATAAACACAGATCTGAAAACGATGAAGCACTTGAAAGAATATACGATGAGATTAATTATCAGATCTTTAAGAAAGTCGTAAATTTAATAGACAGCAGTTTAGGGCCCAGATTTTATACTCCAAAATATTCCCACGTACAGTCGTGAACTCTGACCATGATTTATCTGTTACGAAGAAGAAACTGAAGGAATTACGGAAAGGTATGAAATTAAGGAGATGGGATCTCGATAAGTTAAAAGAACTAGGGGTGGTCGAGAATTTCAAAGGGAGCGTTAGACAACAACCAATTGAAATAGGCATCATGATCGCAATAAAAGAATAAGTAGCCTTGGCAGATCGAATAGTGAAGACCACATAAGAAAAACAACAAGGTGCAGTAGAAATTCTTGGATAACACATGACATATTGAATTTAAGATGAAGATAAGACGGGAAATATGATACAACGAGAAAAGTTTGACAGAGCTGTGAATGGTCTAAAGAGAAGCGACGCACATAGGGTAGACGATGTTTCCTTAGAATTTTTGGGATCCTTGACTAAGCAAACCGTTACAAAATTATTCCATAGGTAATAATAGGTGTGAATATTCCCAAATAAGTCATGGTTGCAAAATACTAACACGAATTATTTACGGAAGAATGGGAAAACTGGTAGAAGCTGAAGTGGCAGTAGGTCATTTTGGCTTCCAGAGAAATATAGGAACCTTACGACTTAGCTTAACAGATAGGTTAAAGGAAGGCAAACCCATGTTTATAACATTTGTAGATTTACGGAAGAATGGGAAAACTGGTAGAAGCTGAACTGGCAGTAGGTCATTTTGGCTTCCAGAGAAATGTAGGAACGACTTAGCTTAAAGGAAGGGAAACCCATATTTATAAAATTTGTAGATTTAGATCTGGTGACGATGTTGAGCGTAAGACACTCATTTAAAACTTGAATTTAATATAAATACAATACAGGGAGCAAAAAGTTATCTACTACTTGTACAGGAACCAGGTTGCATTGTAAGGTGAGGAAAGAGCCGGTGGCTGAGACATAAATGAAACGTGTTACAGTCCATACCCCATGTTATTCATTGAGCAAACCGTAGAGGAAACCATGGAAAAATTTGGAAAGGGAATTGAAGTTCAGGGAGGAGAAATAAGAACTTGAGGTTTGCCGATGACATTGTAATTCTGTCGAAGATGGCTATGGAACTGGAAGATCAGATGAATGGAATAGATAGTGTCTTCAAACTGGCTATAAAATTATTATCAACAAAGTTAAAATGCGAATAATTTGAGCGGCAAAATAACTAACGACGACTGAGATAGAGAGAATATAAAATTCAAACTGGCAACAGCAAGAAAAGCGGTTCCGAAAAAATTAATTTGTTAACTCCGAGTGCAGACATAAGTATTAGAAAAACTTTTCTCAAGGATTTACATGGAGTGTAACCTCGTATGGAAGTGAAACGAAAACATTAAGCAATTTAGAGAACAGAAGCTTTTTAAATGTGGTGCTACAGATGAATTCTGAATAACTAATGATATGTTCCTGTTGTGGTCTTCAGCCGGAAGACTGATTTGATGCAGCTCTCCATGCTGCTCTATCCTGTGCAAGTTTTTTTCATTTGTGAATAACTACTGCAACCTACATCCTTCTGACTCTGCTTACTGCATTCATCTCTTGGTTTCCCTTTAGAATTCTTACCCGCCACACTTCCCTCCCGTACTAAACAGATCCCCTGATATCTCAGAATACGTCCTGTCAATTGATCTCTTCTTCTACTAAGGTTGTGCCACAAATTTCTTTTGTCCCCAATTCTATTCAGCACCTCCTCCTTTAGTTTCGTGATCTAACTACCAGATCTTCAGCATTCTTTTTTAGCACCACATTTCAAAAGCTTCTAGTCTCTTCTTGTCTGAAATGTTTATGTCCATGTTTCACCTCTGTTCACGGCTACACTCCATACAAATACTTTCAGAAAAGACTTCCTGACACTTAAATCTAGTCTTGATGTTAACAAATTTGTCTTCTTCGGAAACGCTTTCCTTGTCGTTGCCAGTCTACATTTTATATCCTAAGTAATTCGGTCATCGTCAGTTACTTTGCTGTCCAAATGGTAAAACTCTTTTACTACCGTAAGTGCCTCCTTTCCGAATTCAATTCCCCCATCATCACCTGACTTAAAAATCGACTACATTCCATTATCCTCGTTTTGCTTTTGTAGATGTTCATCTTATATCCTCCTTTCAAGTCTCGTCAATTCTCTTCAGTGGCTCTTCCAAGTCCTTTGCCGTCTCTGAGAGAATTACAATATCTTCGGCAACCCTCAAAGTTTTTATTTCTTCTCCCTGGACTTTAATTCCTTCTCTAAATTTTTCTTTTGTTTATTTCATTGCTTTCTCAATGTACAGATTAAATAACATCGGGGATAGGCTACAACCCTGTCTCACTCCCTTGTCAACAACGCTTCCCTTCATGCCCCTTGACTCTTATAATTGCCGTCTGGTTTCTGTACCAGTTGAAAATAGCCTTTCGGTTCCCGTATTTTATCCCTGCTACCGAATTTCAGAGCGAATATTGCAGTCAAAACTTGCGAAAGCTTTCTCTAAGTTTACAAATGGTATAACCGTCTGTTTGCCTTTCCTTAACTTATCTTCTAAAATGGGAAACTCGCGATCGCACCCCCGTCGGATTTAGTGGTAGAGGGCCAGAGGACAGTCCATCAAAACTGAACACAAATGAAGCACGAAAACAGGAAGAAGGTATACTGGACTGTGGGGAAAAAAGCAAAGTAAAAACAGTGAACGGTCTAAGAACAAGTAGTACAACATAGAGCAGCTGACAGAAGAAATGGCGTCGTGGTTAAGCGGTTATGGTGTTGGTTAGCCAAGCAGGCGAGCCGTGTTCAAACCTCTCTCGTACCAATTTTCTTTTCCCGCTGTTCGCTTTATTCACATTTCTGTCTGTGTCGTGAAGTAACGTCGGTTTGCAACAGCGAGGTGTAAGGTAGGGACCTATAATGACAGTTGATTCTGCACAACTACTCTATTAGCAGCCGAAAGGAAGTGGCTTTCGAATGGGAACTGCAAACGTTTGATGGTTCAAAATGGTTAAAATGGCTCTGAGCACTATGGGACTTAACATCTGAGGTCATCAGTCCCCTAGAACTTAGAACTACTTAAACCTAACTAACCTAAGGACATCACACACATCCATGCCCGAGGCAGGATTCGAACCTGCGACCGTAGCGGTTGCTCGGCTCCAGACTGTAGCGCCTAGAACCGCACGGCCACTCCGGCCGGCAAACGTTTGATGACAAGGCGACAAGTCAGCCTAATCCTCCACCGGAAAACATGTCTGATGTATCATACGTGGCATTAGTGACAGTACATGTGTGATATGGTAGGAATCTCTTATCGACGCACCTAATTTGTACGCCAGGTAATCGAGTGAGATGTGCCTCCTTCTCCGATACATGTGTTCGTATGACCGTGAATGTGATCACTCCCAGAGAAATGATGAAAACAATATAATTTGTCACATAAGCTGCAACAAATGAACGTAACAGTTTCACAATCACACAATTTCTCTTTGCTCTGACAAGAAATATGTTTTTAACGTTTTTGAAGTTGCCTTCCGTTTTGGGAGTTTTGACTCTTTGATTCCTTTGTGTAACATAGTTCACACCCGTTTATTTTCTGTTTCAATTTTTGTGAGACGTTTATGTGGTGTCTGGCATGTTCTCACTCTTCATCACATTCACGAGTGACGTTAACGTATTCTTATCACCTGACTCATATTCTGTAACCAACGTATAGTATGACAACTGCTAAGATTACAGAAAAAGAACAAACATTTCAATGACCAGACGGACAGTTCATATTTTTGTAAAAACTAAAGTAAAATAAATGGCGCGAGGGAGTTTTCAACGCGGCTCGCCCGCTTGACAATCCAACACCATGGCTACTTACCCATGACACCGTTGCTGCTGTAGGCTGCTCGTTATTGAGCTTTTTGTCCTTGGACTGTCCACTGTTTCTATTTTGCATTTCTTCACAGTTCAGTACACCTTCTTTCTTTTTTCATGCCTGATCTGTGTTCAGTTTTTGACGGACTATCCACCAGGCCATGTTACCACTTAATTTGAGGGGATTGCGATGGGGAGTTTCCCACGTATGAGAAGTCATAGGATCAGTATTGCCTCGCGTATTCCTACACTTCTCCGGTATCCAAACTGGTCTTCCCCGAAGTTTTTCCATTCTTCTCTAAGGAAATAGTGTTAGTATTTAGCAACCATGACTGATTAAAACAGATAGTTCAGTAATATTCATACCTGTCAGGACTTAATTTCTTTGGAATTGGAATGATTATATGCTTCTTGAAGTCTGAAGGTGTTTTGCCTTGTCATAAATCCTGCACACCAGATGTAAGAATTTTGTCATGGATGGCTCTCCCAAGGCTACCTGTAGTTCAATAGTTTTTCAGACCCCGTCTACTACCGGGTCTTGTTTCGACTTAGGTTTTTGAGTGCTCTGTGAAATTCTTCTGCAGTATCATATAACCCATATCATCTTCATCTACGTTCTCTTCCACTTCTATAATATTGCCCAGAAGTACATCTCCCTTGTAGAGACCCTACAGCTGTATCTTTTTTCCCCGAAGGCCGCTTTACTTTTTTTGTAGTTACTATCTTTCCTCTAGTGATATATGCTACTAAATCCTTACATTTAGCGTCTAGTCATTCCTACTTAGCCATTTTGCACTTCCCAACAGTCTCATTTTTTAGACACTTGTACTCCCTTTCGCCTGCTTCACTTACTGCATTTTTATATCTTCTCCTTTTTCAGTGAAATTCAGTACGTCCTGTGTTATCCAAGAATTTGTACTAGGCCTTGTCTTTTTACCTATTTGACCTCTTCTGCCTTCACTATTTCATATGTGAAAGTTACCCAGTCGTTTTCTACTGTATTCCTTTCCCCAGTTCTAATGCCCTTGTGAAACTCTCGACAACCTCTATTTGTTTCAAGTTATCCAGGCCCCATCTTCTCAAGTTCTTGCCTTTTTACAATTTCTTCAGTTTTAATCTACTGTTCATAACGAATAATTTGTGGTCAGAGTCCACATCTGCCCCTAGAAATGTCTTACAATTTAAAATCTGGTTCCGAAATCTCTGTGTAACCATTATTTAATCAATCTGAAACCCCCCGGTGTCTCCAGGCCTTTTCCACGTATACAGCCTTCTTTCATAATTCTTAAACCAAGTGTTAGCAATGATTAAATTATTCTCTTTGCAAAATTCTACCAGGCGGCTCCAACCTTCATTCCTGTCCCACAGTTCCTATTCGCCTACTATTTTTCCTTCCCTGCCTTCTCCTATCGAATTCCAGTCCCCCATCGCTATTAAATTATCGTCTTACTTAACTATCTAATAATTTCTTGAACTCATCATACATTTATTCAATCTCTTCATCATCTGCTTAGCTAGGCGGCACATAAACTAGTACTACTGTGGTGGTTGTGGGCTCCATGTCTATCTTGGCTTCTTGTATGCTGTTCACAGTAGCTTACGCGCGTTCCTATTTATATTCGTTATTAAATATAATTCTGCATTACCCCTATTTGATTTTGTATTTGTAACCATGTATTCACCTGATCAGACGCCTTGTTCCTCCTGCCACCGAACTTCAACCTATCCATTTCCGTTTTTGAATTTTCTAACCTATCTACCTGATTAAGGGATCTAACAGTCCACGCTTCGATCCGTAGAATGCCAGTTTTGTTTTTCCTGCTGATGACATTCTTGCGAGTAGTCTGCGCCGGATATCCGAATGGGGGACTATTTTACCTCCGGAATATTTTACCTAAAAGGATGCCACCATCACTTAGAGCTGCTTGCCCACGGGAAAAATTACGGCTGTAGTTTCTCCTTGCTTTCAGCCTTTCGCAGTACCAGCACAGTAAGGCCGTTTTGGCTGATGTTTCAAGGCCAGATCAGTTAATCGTCCAGACTGTTGGGGGGACTACTGAAAATGCTGCTGCCGCTCATCAGGACCATATGTTTGTTTGTTTGACACCTCAACAGATCCCTCTCCGTTGTGGTTGCACGTGCGGTACCACTATCTGCGTTACTGAGGCACGCAGGCCACCACACCAATGGCAAGGTCCATGGTTCGTGGGGGGGGGGGGGAGGGGGGGGGAGGGGGGGGGGAGAGAGAGAGAGAGAGAGAGAGAGAGAGAGAGAGAGAGAGGACGAGTATTGAATCGCATTGGGCAGAAAACAAACTTACGCCACAAAACAACTAAAAGAAAGGGTTGGTTGACTGGACACAAATGAAAATGCCAGTTTGGTAAGGGAGGGAAGTGTGGGGAAGTAGAAATTGTAGTGGTATGCCAAGGCTGGACCAAAGTAAGCAGGTGTAAGTGGGTGGAGACTGCAATAGTTATGCAGAGATATGCACAGAATGGACAATCGAAGACGAAGTCTGGGAACTGACGAGAACAACAGCAACATGGAAAGATATTAGCAGTCGTTGTTTTAATTAATTAATTCATTAAAATAACATCAACTACATGTAGCAGTTTAACTGATTGGAGGTAGCTGTTATTGTTGTGGTGATGGTGTTACTGCTGCTGTTGCGCTGCTGCGTGCTTAGGATGATCAAGTCTGTGAAAGTCGCAGCCGTGACTGCTAGTGGTTCCCGGAAACAGGCCACAGGCACGCTCCACTGCAACACGTGAGCCTTATCGTGACTCAGCTGGTATCAATTAACAGCTTGCTCGCGTTCGTTCCAGCGGCAGTGCATCGGAAAATCGTGACGGTTCCAGTAAGCTGTCCGAACTTCAAGCATGCGACCGACATGAGCTATCAGTAGACGCTTCAGGTCACGCAAAACAGTATTCGACTTCGAAGAACTAACAAGTGAGCGAGGTTTGTAAGGTGGATCGAAAGTAGATAGTGCGTACCTCTATATATTTTTTCCAAGTATTTAAGGCTTCGCCGAAAGCTGTGTCGTCTGAGACAGGCGCTAGCTCACTTGGAAAGGGAAAAGAAACGGCCGAGATCTTGTTAAAGAAATCGACGTGGTAGTCGATTGAAGTAAATTGGAAATAAGATTAGATCCCTAACAATGGATTTTGAAATTAGTAGCTATACTCTCACGAGCAACTGAATCAGAGTGACCCTCTGAATAAGTCGTAGAATACTCTTTCGCCCTGATAAGAGCAGCGACACATCGTGGCATGGACCCCCTCGAAACACCAAAGGCGTTAAGGTTCATCTTGAATCGTGACAGTTCCACCGCCACCCATTACTCGACAATGTGACAAACCTTCTCTTCTCCGCCAATTGTTCATTTCGTTATTCCATGGATACCCCAATTCAGGTATTTACACAGCTGGCCCAAGAGATGACAGGACAGGCTTCATCTTTCTATGCACCAAGAGCATCCGGCAACCCTCCCTGTCTAGTGGAAACTATCTTTGCGGCGGAACTGATGGTCATCATCCGAGCTCTTCACTATACCCACACCTGATCACTTGAGTCTTTTCTGATCTGTAGTGACTCCATAAGCGGCCCACAGACGGCAACCCCTGTTGTTCCCAGCATCCACAGGTAACGCGCAATCACGGTCTTCTATTAGACCACCATCACAACTAGAATTCCTCTGTTTGCCCAGTCACGATGGGATCATGGGAATCGATCTTGTGGAGCGATTCGCCAAGGAGGCTGAAAATAAAGATACCGGGATAGTGATGACGGAAGGGATCGCTGTGTCAAAAATGTACGGATACCAGTCAGTGAATGTTGACCCTTATTTTGACTGGACCAGAGGTGAGATTCTTCCCAAAAATCGGTCAGGGGCCTAAAGATGCCGTAATGTAGTGCTGAAACGGGTTGCTCAAATAAAATAAAAACTGGAAATTTAGACAGCTGAAGGTATTTTGATTCGACATTTTATACTGAACAGCTGAGGCACCGCGACCACCTGTATAAAGATGGACTTACATTAAGTGAATTATTTGACGTTAGACAGACACAGCTTAAGTTGCAAAAAAAATTGGGATCACAGTTCTTTTTCGATTAACTCCAGTCCTTTCATCGACAGTTATTAAAAAGGAACCACCACGCCAGAACTTTCTGCTTCTCTGCTTGCCTGGAAAGTTATGAGTTCGGACAGGGTGGTTGCTGATCGCACACTTTTACGTGGCTCCTGATTGAAGGATGCTGGGAGCGGAAGCTTGCAGTCGGCACATAGCACATTGACTACTGAGACAAGCCTCTCCTCCTTTCCTCAGGTAGCTTATATCTTATAAAAGAAACTAAAATATAATTGATTATTTCATTGCAGAAGTGACACAAAAGTTGATGGCGAGTTGCTAGAAGTACCAAGTACAGCCTCTTCGCTCATTTCTGTAAAAAATGGCTCTGAGCACTATGGGACTTAACTTCTGAGGTCATCATTCCCCTAGAACTTAGAACTACTTAAACCTAACTAACCTAAGAACATCACACACATCCTGCCCGAGGCAGGATTCGAACCTGGGACCCTAGCGGTCGAGCGCGGTTCCAGACTGTAGCGCCTAGAACCGCTCCGCCACTCCGGCCGGCGCTAGTATTGTCAACGAGCGTAAACATTCCAGAGCGGCACGAAGTCAGCCGACTTCGACCAACCACAGAGGGGCCAAGTAAAAGTATACAATCTTGACCTATCCTCGACCTTTTCTGAGGGCTTATTTCATTGGGCACAATTCGCAGGACACCGCACGGAAAGCCCTGGTAGGTCTTCCGTCGCTTCCGTCTGACTTCTACCGCACCCAATTATCTTATATGTTCAGATTCTTTTGTAATTTATTTGTAACATCTCCTACGGCTGCCAAGATCAGTCTTTTCATTCCCCTTTACTTGCGGCTTAAAATGAAATATTTTCTCCCATATTTCCGACATACCTTGTATTGAAGGACCGATCACCATAGCAGTCCCTTAAAAGCCCATAGTCCCTGCATCCATCGACTACTGAAAGCGATACATTTCAGTTAGGTTCAAGGTATGCACATTTCGCCGATGACGTTCCAGATGTGCTCAATTGGACTGACATCTACTGGCCACAGATACCACACAAGAACCTCACGCACGCTGAAGACTCGTCAAACCACTGTGACACTGCTTCATCGGTTCACGGTCGTCGCGTCAGATAATGTTGTGGGAGCTGCACAATATTTAGGCGAGACAGCTGCTCGTCATCCTCAGGTGTCTACTGACGTGTTGCTGCAATGGATCGCCAACATATACGCTGACTATGTAGAAAAACGCAGGCGACAGGGGTTGAGGTTATAGCGTCATCGTAGACGAATCATAGAGCACGGCGACGTCCAGTGTCCCCTGCCGGACAAACGGGACACGGGCTTCTCATTCGCGACGCGGGAAAAGCGTGGCCGCATATAGCGGCGAAACGCGCTCGTTGGCAGTGTGTTTCACTACGTCGGGAAAGTCTTAAACAGCACACTGCGATACAGTTAGAAAGCTATGGGTCGCCTATGTGCTGCACTGGATAATTGGTTGTACATGATTTTACTGTAGAATCCTGTATCGGTCGCCAGTGAAAGAAGGTGGCTCCGTACCCCCTCATTCCATCCCATGCAAACACCCTGCACGTTGACTTAACCATTAGACGGAACCGTGCATTGTTAACAAAGAAGGATACAAGAGATTATGTGATTTTTCGACGAACCCGTGCCCTTCCATTAGCGTGAACAAACATTTTCGCAATCATCGAGTCCAGGGTATCTTTTGTCACGCATCGAGCGGTAAGTGGCAGTGCTACCACGCACATGCTAATCAGCGTAGCCTATGACGTGCTCTGAGAAGAGGTACTCCTGTAGAGTAAGTGAATCAGCTGTCACTTGACGGGTATCCACTGACGTTTTGGCGTGACATTATATCACCAAACGGTAACGTCCCGTCCCACAGGTATCACAGTGAAGGTGCTATGCCTAACTGCATTGACCTGGGGTATGTGACGTAGATTCACCCACAAAAATTGTCGTGTTATTTCCAGCCGCTGTCGACGTAAAACGCAATAAAACTGGCACATGCACTGTATTACTGGTCACCCACATAAGATTATGCTATGAGCCACAATTTAAAGACAAGCTGATATATTGCTTGATTAAAAATAGTTAATGTGTCTGTGTGTTCACATTTTATAAACTATTTCTGGGTTAAAATTTATTATGATCTAGTCTATGCACAACACTCTGCTGCAGTCTTGACACAGCGTGTAATTAAGGAAAATGTTCTAGGTTCACTAAACAGTCGTTGAACACTATTAAAGTCATTTTCCAGTAAATCTGCAGTCTGTTTCAGTATTAATCCCGTTGTCCCCGTTTACATCCACGACACGATCAGTTATACCCGGTGTACGTACTGTTTGTTTTTACATTAAATTCCACCCTGTAAACATTCGTTTTGTGGCACGTTACACCCTTGTTTGCATGTATCACTTAATACAAAACACTACAGGTTTTATTGCGGTGTTCGACACACGTTGACATTCATATGTGCTTGAACTCCATAAACTACTTGCTTAACTCGATCCACAATCGGAAGCTACTAAATGGTTCAAATGGCTCTGAGCACTATGGGACTTACAGAATGAGATTTTAACTCTGCAGCGGAGTGTGCGCTGATATGAAATGAAAGTTTCTGGCAGATTAAAACTGTGTGCCGGACCGAGACTCGAACTCGGGACCTTTGCCCGCAAAAGGCAAAGGTCCCGAGTTCGAGTCTCGGTCCGGCACACAGTTTTAATCTGCCAGGAAGTTTACTATGGGACTTCCAACATCTGAGGTCATCAGTCCCCTAGACTTAGAACTACTTAGACCTAACTAACCTAAGGACATCACACACATCCATGCCCGAGGCAGGATTCGAACCTGCGACCGTAGCAGCAGGGTGGTTCCGGACTTAAGGGCCTAGAACTGCTCGGCCACAACAGCTGGCCGGAAGCTGCTTTCCCGCGTTGCGAACTGTCAACTAATAGGGTAGAGCTATCGATACAACTATTGTAAATGATGAACAGTTTCAGAGAGAGTAACAATTTTGAAATATCCAGATCAAACAGATTTTTCAAAGTCTGGATCTATGTCCATGCTGAGTTGTCCAATGCGATCAAAGACCAATTATTAAAGAACATATTACACACTTGGAAATCTGTTATTAAACTCCCCGGTTTCTTCACTCAAAATTCAAGTATAGCATGAATATCCGTTTCCTTTGTTTCAAGTAATGGATGACTGCAAGTTATATTTGATTTGGGTTGGCGGGGGTTGGGGGAGAGCGTGGGAGGGGAAGAGAAATGTGGCCTTCCCGTCACAGCTAATCCTGGATCCCTCCTTGTCGAAAATATCGGCTGATTATATGTAATCGCAATGGAAATAATTACGGACAGATTATTATTAGGTTATAATGTATCCATTCCTCGACGGGCTAAAGTGACATTAAAACATTTGTCTCTCCCTGTGCGGAAATCAGGAAATGTGCGAGCGTAAGGTTGTGAACTCTGTGACACATAGAAGATTGTATCGGTCCTGCAAACGTGGTTGGGTAGCTGAAGTTGCTAAGGCGACCGCTCGTGAAAAGCGGTCAATTCGGGTTCGAGTGCCGGTATGGCACAAATTGTCGTGTGTCGCAGACAGCTGATGTCAATCCGGATTCAGAAAATGCGAATCCGTTTCGTAATTATAACTGAAAGACTCTTCTAATTTTTGCATAAAAGCGGAATATAGCGCCGTCAGTAAATGGAAAATAATTCAGATAATTGTAACTAGATTTACGCCCAGCAGCCCTGAAAGGGCGCCAGAGTTGTCGATTGGGTTAAACCGTAATGATGGCATGATCAGTCCATTATCCGTGCAACACGGCCCGAGCAAAATTACTAGCGGCAGGGATTTGTGCGGCGGGGTACGTTAATACAGTGCGGCGCACCCCTCCTCGGTTCGATCTGATATCGACGTGGCCGCCGCCATTATGACTGACGTTATCGTTATTTGCGAGCGGCCGCGGTCGTTCTGGCAGGTGATTCACTTTCTGCTGCAGCATGCCTTCTATAGTCACTATCTTACCTCGTGGGACAGTGAAACTCTGTAGTTTGGTAAATTACGCGATGACAAAGGCTGTGAGGATTTTTCTCTATCGGGATATTACTATTTAAATTGTATGAACTTATATGAAAATTAGAGCAAAGTGCGTTTCTCCCCGGGGAGATTATGCAAGGACACGGTTCAAATCCTTAAGTGCGTGAGTTTCTACCTTTAGGAGCAGACCTACCCATTTTGACTAATATATGAATAAATTTATTCATTAAGTCTGTTGAGTTTCTCTTTTTAAGGATTTTTGTCCGTTCTGAACGGCCCGTAAACTGCGTATTTGCAGAAGAATACAGGGTGAGCATAAACCAATTCACGGATTACAAAAATTTGTTTCTAGGCAATTATCTACATCTAGACACTAGTAGCCGGCCAGAGTGGCCGTGCGGTTCTGGGCGCTACAGTCTGGAACCGAACGACCGCTACGGTCGCAGGTTCGAATCCTGCCTCGGGCATGGATGTCTGCGATGTCCTTAGGTTAGTTAGGTTTAAGTAGTTCTAAGTTCTAGGCGACTGATGACCTCAGATGTTAAGTCGCATAGTGCTCAGAGCCATTTTGAACCATTTTTTAGACACTAGTATATAGTCCGCAAGCCACCGTCCGGTGCGTGACAGAGGGTACCCTGTACCACTACTAGTTGTATCGTTTCGTGTTCCATCACAGACAGAGCAAGGGAAAAACGGCTGTCTGTACGCCTCCGATGAGTCCTAATTTCTTGCATCTTATCTTCGTGGTTCTTACGCGGAATGTGTGTTGACGGCAGTAGGATCGTTGTGCAGTCAACTTCAAATGCCGGTTCTCTAAATTTTCTGAATAGTTTTCCCCAGAAAGAACGTCGCCTTCCTTCCAGGGATTCGCATTTGAGTTGCCGAAGCATATCCGTAACATTTGCGTCTTGTTCGAACTACCGCTAACAATTCTAGCTGCTCGCCCCTGAATTGCTTCGATGTCTTCCTTCAATCTGATCTTGTGAGGATCCCAAACACTCGAGCAGTATAAGAATACCTAACACTAGCGTCTGATATGCGGCCTCCTTTGCAGATGACCCACACTTTCCTAAAATTCTCCCAATAATACGAAGTCGACCACTCGCCTTCCCTACCACAATCCTCACATACTCATTCTATTTCATATCCCTTTGCAGCGGTATGCTCATGTATTTAAACGAAATGACTGTGTACCGCAGGACACTACTAATGCTGTATCCGAAAATTACGGGTTCGTTTTTCCTGCTCGTCCATGTTAGCTCACATTTTGCTACATTTACAGCCAACTACCATTCATCACACGAACTAGAAATTTTGTCGATGCTGGATACAGCTAAGCTGTTTGTTCCTGATGGTAGCTTAACTCACAACATTTTTTTATGGATAGACGCCCAAACGTTTTTCGGTTTTTTGCCCGTAGAACTTCTAGCCGATAATCAATATATCCCCACTTCTTTGCCAGTATCTCTTCCGTCACTGCTGTTACAGTTTGCACACTGAACGTTTTATCCTTAACGTAATACCACAAAAAAGTCAAGGGGGTTATTTATGGTGAAAATGGTGGCCATGATGTTGGGCCGTTTGTACCGTTCCATCTGTCCAGCAACGTTTCATCCAAGAACTGGCGAACAAATAACCCATTGTGTGGTGGTACTTTAGCTTTTTGAAACACTACCCATGGTTGAAATTCCTGAAACTGAGGTCAACATGTCCAGGTAAACTGTTGCCGAAATGGTAGGTTCAGTTAAAAAGAGCTGTCCAATAACTGTGTTGCGGATTAAGCCGCACAGCACATTCACTTTCGGACTGCCCCTTACTTGCTTTACCACGATAAGTGGTGGGTTCTCTGACACTCGGGTATGATGCGTCTTTATTTTCCTGGAGTTGTGGAAAGTTATGGCATCTGAAGAACAAACATTTTTAAGGTTGCCTCCATCGATTTGTTCCAGCATGTTCCTAAGAACCTCATCACGCCGGAGCCTGTCATCTAGCTGCGAAGCTCGCAAGAGTGCCACCTTTTACGCACGGAAATGCAGCCGTTTGTATAAAATCTTCGCCACAGTGCTCTGAATACGCTCGTGTGTCCGGAAACACGACACTTCGGTTTCCTCTTACGGCGCTGAAATGCTGCGTGCGCAGTATCAACAGTGTGGTCGCTCACTTCAGGTCTATCACTTCATTCCCTGTCACGAGCACTGCCAGTTTCTTTAAACTTTTTGTATCATACTTTGATGCTCTTCGCATCTGGCGGATCCTATGTGTTTTAAAACTGTCGCTGAACTGTAATAGGCGACCATGTTGTCAGTAGTGTGGGTGTTATGTTGACGAGTTGCGCAATGGATTGATCTGACAAGTACCCTTTGGTTCCTGCAAGAAGAAATTTCCACCCCACACTACTACAGAAGTCAAGCAGATGCTCCTAATGTACCAAAAAGAAATGCCTAAAAAACAAATATCTTCTGGAGTCGTCAGCTGTAAGGAAAAAGACACAAGAATATTCAATTTTCTTACGTAACTAGTGGATACTTGATTACCGGAGTATTGCTAGTTAGTGTAAGAAAAACATTAAACGAGCAGAAAATATTATTTATTGCAAAATCTGAGAAAATCAAGTGAAATATTTATTTATAAACTGATACACATATTTCCGGACTCTTTTCAGAATAGGAGGTTACCTCTTATGGATAAGAATCATGTTAATGAAATTTATATACAAAGTGTGGGAAAGCTCTTTTATCCCTTTTATTTAAGAATGTTATTTACGTAGCAGAATGGCTGAGAGCCGCGCGTACTCAACTTGAATAATTATCCGATTGAATTTTTCTAAGTACGGTTGAGGCTGTCGCGTGCGAAATGTAATGGAATGATATGAATGAAGTATGTTATTTCTAATGGAAGAAAGGTGGGGCTCTCCTACACTGTAACGCACAATACCGTGAGCTGCGATGACTGGTGCCTGTGTCGTTCGCCGATGAAAAATAACAAAACTATCTCTTTCTATCTGGACTGACCTTCGTCAATCGAACTCTCACTATGCCTTGATGAAGTCAAGGACTCCTATCTGCCCCTAGTCTAACTATTGGTGTGGTACACCAGTCAGATAACCGGTCCACTGCGATGCCACTCAATGTTCGCTCGCAGGCGCTAACTAATACTCTGTGTTCACACCGCACATTAAGTGCCGCGGCCAACACAGTGAACAAACACTTAATAGCGAGCGACTCAATATACAGTATCACTCTGATTCGCTAGCGACAGAGGTGCTCTCTCAGTGCAGTACTGAGTAGAGACTTTGTTCCTCACTCTCTGCATACACGCACGAGCGCACTCGCTCCCGCTACGTGTTCCTGCTTCAAGAGCGTCACTGGAACGACCCCTCTCCCTGCAAAAAGCGAAAGGGTGTATCATCTGCTATCTTTCCCTCACTCCTCCGGCTCATTGCGTCAGGAATAGTCCGCTGATGCCAATCAGCGTCACTCTTACAAACGGGAGAATGGCGCTCCGTTTAAGCCGACGAAAGCGGAAATATATAGCATCTGTGTTAGGTGTTTACTGTCCACCTGTGAGAACTCTGAAACTGTGCATTAGGTCCGTCAAAAATGCGTATGCTGGCGCTCTCCCAAACAATACAGCAGGTTTCGATTTTAAGGTGAACACGCAGGCCATTATCCCTTTTCTCTGGCAAAAAACTGTTTTGGTCCCTGGGCAGTTGGCCAGCCGGTGCAGCTGTGTGCTAACTCACCCTCCTACGGACTTTCCAGTGGGCTGGCGGCCTCCGCCGAACAAAACCTCCTGTGGCCGTCGTGTCTTGAATGTCTGTGTACGCCAGCCTCAACTTTTTAATCTCAGTGCACACTTGTGATTTATTTATTAGATTTGCATACGGATTAAATGGAAATATGTAAAATTGACTCTACCCTATCGAGTTTGGGCTCAAATGAAACGTCTTGATACGCAAAATACGATGGTGAGGTCGGAATATGTAAGAAAATAAGGTGAGGAGACCACACACCTTACAATTTTTCACGAAACCACAAAAGACATTGCGCTTTCTCCTGCAAGGACATCACTCTGAAAGGAGAACCCCTAAAATTCACTATCTGTACTGAGAGAGAGAGAGAGAGAGAGAGAGAGAGAGAGAGAGAAGAAATTAAATACTGTCAGAGCACATGTGGAAATGTATCCATAAAAACTTCATGGGACAAGCTACCATTTGAAGGGGGGAAAACAGATAAGACATGTGGAATTGTATTCATAAATTTGATGTGTTAAGCTACTTTTTGCAACAAACTGCATAGTTTTATCAAGCCTAGCTCCTCAGAAATAAATTTTTGTTTTCAGTGAAAGCCATTAAGCCCACCCTGCACATCTGCGTTTTGTTTCTTGCAGATGGAGGAAAAACAGATCGGCAACCTAACAAATTTGCAAGGCTGGAATTTGTTGCTCCTGGACAGAAGAGGTGGCGTTTCGCCGACGTTGAGGAGGTTTGGTGGGAGGAGACCGGCTAACGGACTCACCAAACGACAAGTCTTTACAAGGGGCCGACACCTTCTCGTTGCCCTCATTTGATGATTTAGCTTGTTTCGTTCAGACAGGTTAAATTGTCAAATACAAGCTATTTCAATTACGACATGCTGCTTCTGCCACTGCGCGATAACAAGTAGCCGTCACAGACAGGCAGGCTGTGATCACATGACGCTCAGGCATGTTACTCGGACTGTCTGGCACGAGGTATTTTCGGTTTACTCTATTAAAAAAACTCTGCGATTTAGGAACGGACATGGGGAGTAAATGTGAGAGAATTGTTGCGCCTTTTGTGGCTCCAGAGTGCCAGCTGTACCTGCTCTCAGATCTGTGGACAGACTCACACTGACAGCTCACAAAGCAACGCCAGTGCATCGACTGCCCAATTCAGCTACTGCTGCCTGGCACCAGTACTGCCACTGACTACTGCAGTCCGTGTGTGAGGGAGAGTTTGATACTGAAATACTTTTTGACCTGAAAACGGCTACTTGCTCATTGGTCGACCTTTCTTGTGTGACAAAATACCATCAGATCTAAATTGCTAATAATTACGAGATTAATAATGCTAATAAAATGATTGTGGCCACAGCGGATGAATCATGTCTGTGCGTCATCGTCGCGTAGTATTTCTTTTAACTGTGACGTAACTGAAGCAGTCTTAGCTAGGGCGATCTGAAGTGAGACAAAAGAAATATTTGCCGGATTATACGTAACCTGTATTAAATCGAACTTCTAAATATGCTCGTAATTGTGGATAACAAAAGTCAGAGGAATGGTGGTGTCGAAAGAAGTCCAAGAAGCCTAAGTTCAGTACCGAGCGAACGCGAGAGGTACGGCATGTCGAAAAGGAAATGAAAAAACGGCGCAAGGCGACTACGTAGTTGGCCCGTGGCCATACAGCGTCCAGCGACTGTCCAAATCTGTGATCAAACTATTTTGTAACCGTTAAACTACTTTGTGTAACCATCGTATTTAAGAGATTGACAAATAAATTACGCCGGCCGGAGGGGCCTAGCGGTTCTAGGCGCTACAGTCTGGAGCCGCGCGACCGCTACGGTCGCAGGGTCGAATCCTGCCTCGGGCATGGATGTGTGTGATGTCCTTAGGTTAGTTAGGTTTAAGTAGTTCTAAGTTCTAGGGGACTGATGACCACAGCAGTTAAGTCCCATAGTGCTCAGTGCCATTTGAACCACCATTTTGAAATAAAAATACATATTAATACGAAACATTTATGATTTTATCCCTGTGTGTTCACGAAAAATCCACTGCCCATACCCGAACTACGTACAGCCGATCTGCGCATAGAGATTTCTTTTATGGTGAGGAATTTGCCAGTTACATCGAGCGACTATATATGGTGGTGTCAGGTCATACTTTGATCTGACATGTGTAGTGGTCACATATTCTTTTCTGTTTCCTTTCCTTTTATTCTTTGCTAATATAAAGAAAGCGGGTTGGGTGCGAATGTAAGTGCATGCTCAAATACACTTCTACTTTTCTTTGTTTGTTTTAGTATGAATGTCGCAAGGAAAAGGAAGTCCTGTGGACTCTGATACTAAATAGAGCGCAAGAAACATTTACAGTATCTGCCGACAAGGCGCAACTCCCGATCCAGAGATAATAAACCAGTGAACGTTACAGGTGGACTCTTGAAAGAATAATAAAGGAGCAATAAAAAAACTCCACGAATGTATGTAGAAGTTAGAATGTGTTTCTAGGTTGGAATTCAATGCACTTTCGTGTGTAGTTTAAAAATGGAATTGGTATAAAAAGCAAAAAGCAATGGACTTTGTTGAGCTGGTTCCAAACATCAATATTTGAAAAAAGGAACTCCGTAGACTAATTAAAGGCGTTATCTGATTTGAAACAAGACAATCATTCATCTTAGTCACGAACAGAAAAACAAACTGTAACTGTTTTGGTTATTCAGTTACAATAGAATTAATTCAGTTGAATGTTTCAGTGTGTGATAAATATTCGATTTCAATCTTGCTTTCAGAACAGGTCATTATCATTGCTATTGTATCAAGCAAACTGAAATCTAACTTTTAATTTCCATTCAGTCTTGCTCAATGCACGAGCCTGATAATAAGAGATAGGTTAGGCATCTACATAACGCAAATACATGTGGGCTGCCAAAGAATGTACGAAGTACTAGTGTGATCATAATTCCTTTCATAGCCAGCACAATGAGGGACATCGTGGAACAAGAATAATATTTGAATGCGGAAGGCAGGCTACTGGGGAGTGTCACCAAGTGGCTTGGACATGATAGGGCCACGAGTTGAGGAACGGAAAGTGTAATCATGAACCACGAGACGTGAAAATTAGAAAAAAAAGAGAGAGAATGGCGTGCTGTTAGTGCAGCACAAATTAATGGGTCGATCCTTTTCCGCTGAATCATACTTCCTACATGTATGTGAACAATGTTGTTACGTTAAGTGAACAGCATGGACTTGTACGTTGCGCTACGCTAAACGTGATGTCTCGATCGTCTCTTGTCGTGGACGCCAGTTCTAGATTTAAGGCTAGATCAACGTCTCTATTAGAGATTCTGAGAGAATTATGAACAAAAATTCCACTGAACTGCAAAAGAGAGAACATTTAGTCAGTATAACATCATAAACAAATAATTAGGCATTTGAATAAGAATGCCCTGTACTCTAAGTCGCCTGAACTAGGCCGAAAGTAGAGGAGAGCATTATGTAACTTGACGTGTGTGATGAACGCTGCTGCTGCGGCTTCTACAGAACCGGTCGTTTGTCCGGCTTTTTTTCGTCAGTGGGTCGTCAAGGAAACTAACAGAAGTGCTCTCTCGGTCTCTGGTCTGTGGTGTGCGTGCCGGCCGAAGTGGCCGTGCGGTTAAAGGCGCTGCAGTCTGAAACCGCAAGACCGCTACGGTCGCAGGTTCGAATCCTGGCTCGGGCATGGATGTTTGTGATGTCCTTAGGTTAGTTAGGTTTAAGTAGTTCTAAGTTCTAGGGGACTAATGACCTCAGCAGTTGAGTCCCATGGTGCTCAGAGCCATTTGTGGTGTGCGTCCGGTGACGGTGTGTGCGGCGGTAGAAACCTTCGCTGCCCGGCTCCGATGCGTCCCGCTCAGCCACGGGTGGAAGACTTCTCGGGTGCATGACTTATCGTAGAATACCTCTGAGCCGCGCGGAGTGGCCGCGCGGTTTGAGATGCCATGTCACGGGTTGTGCAGCCTCTGCCGTTGGAAGTTCGAGTCCTCCCTCGGGCGTGGGTGTGTGTGTTGTTCTTAGCATAAGTTAGTTGAAGTGGTATGTAAGTCAAGGGAACGATGACCGCAGGAGTTTGGTCCCTTAGGAATTCACACACATCAATACTTCTAAAATCTCATTTTCCAGGTCCATGTCCTCGCTTTGGTCAGCACCATAACGACTGGCTTAGTTCGCCACCTTTGTCCGCCTGTTCCCACCATTCTGCCATGAGAGTCTCTCCCTCTTCTTTCTTGACCAACTGAGGCGCTCTGGGGTTAGATAATGGTACGCCAAATGATGAGAAATTTTGAGGATTGTACATTTTTTGGTATCTACCAGACGCTGGTAAGGCACTGGTAGAGTAGCAATATTTGAAGACAACGAGAGAAGGTAGTACATACTTTGTTGCTAGGTATTACACCAAGACGCAACACTTCACAATCTGAAAATCTGAAACAAGATGTCGTCCCGCAGAGGAACGAGCATGAGTTTTTTGGATGAAAAAATGCATTGTGCAACCGATATGGACGCCCATTGTTTCGAGGGTGAATCCTTGTGCTATGGAAAAAATTGTAGATGTGTACAAGATCTGTTCAAAAAATTCCGCAACTTCGTCTCCAAACTTTTTCTACGCTTACCTTCTACTTACTGTGCATGGTCTCCTTCGAAATACTCTCCTCCAAAATTGAAACACCGCTATCAACGTCGTTTCCACTTCCGGAAGCGGTCTTGGTACGCGTCTTGCTGGATCTCGCGAAGCGCCGTCTGCGTTTATTTCTTCTATCGTTGCAAATCTTCGTACTTTCAACGGAATTTTCAACTTTGGAACATTGAAAAAATCCGCAGGGGCACGTCTGGGGAGTACGGAAGTTGAGGCAGCGCAGCGGTTTCGTTTTGGTGCAATAGTCACACACCAACAGGGATGAACGTGCGGGTGCATTATTGTGCTGCGAGAGCCATGATTTGTCTCCCCACATTTCACGCCATTTCCGTCTCACATTTCTTGCAGTTGTCACATCACATCTGCGTAGTACCATCGATTAACAGTTTGCCCCTGTGGCTCTAATTCAAAGTCAAAGAAAACTATCAGCATGGCTTTGACATTTGACCTGACCTGACCTGACGAGCTTTTCTTGGTCTTGGAGAACCTTTTCCGACCAGTTGTGAAGATTGAACCTTGGTCTTAACAACATAACCACACACCCACGCCTCATCACCAATCATGATTTTCTTAGGGAATACCTCGTTCTCATTTGCGAGATCCAAAAGCTCTTCACAGATTGCGAGGCGAAGGTCTTTGTGGTCTTGACTCAAGAGCCGTGGGACGAGCTTGGCGGCAACACGATGCATTCCAAGATGCATTGTCAGGATTTCATGACATGATCCACCTGAAATGTTACATTCTTCTGCAATCTCTCGGACGGTCAGTCTTCGACTGGCACGTACAATTACGTTGACGTTTCCTGTCATGAACGTCGTCTGTAGACGTCGAAGAGCGTCTTGAACGAGGGTCACCTTCGGTTCGGCCATTTTTAAACCATATGAACTATTCGAACAGCTTAAGCACTCATCACCGTAGGCTTCCTGCATCATTTGGTGTATCTCTGTAAAGGTTTTCTTAAGTTTCACGCAAAATTTAATGCAGACGCGTTGCTCCTCTATCTCTGCCATCTCGAAATTCGCGAACTGTCCGACACAACGTTCTACTCAGTACAGCACTGAACAATAACTAACAGTCATACAGCACTGAAACTTCTGGCAGCTACACAATAACATAGGCGTGTGCAGGGATACCAATCGCGTTTCGCTCCAGCACACCATTGGTGCGAAATTACGAATGATCGGAATTTTTTGAACAGTCCTCCTATTATCAGTCAGATCCATGTGATAACTTATCATCATCATAATCATCATCATCATCATCGTCATCATCGTAGGTAATCATCAGCAAACAATAATCACATGACATGTGATTATGTGGCTTATCATGATAGTGTGGTACGTACAGTACTTTTAAATAATGCCAATATTTAATGGAACCATGAATTACGGGACAATATCTAATCTATCTCATTAACTACATACGATTGTTGTAATTGTCGTGGGTATGACTAGCTCCTACTATGGGGGTCACTGTGGCTTGGCATTATGCTGTGTTCTTCAGTGTAGTTTCGTAGCTTCATGCTAGTAGTCATTTCTACATTTTTTCCCCCGTAGGGTGGAAGACTTAACTACCCGACAGAACGAGGTGGCGCAGTGGTTAGCACACTGGACTCGCATTCGGGAGGACGACGGTTCAATCCCGCGTCCGGCCATCCTGATTTAGGTTTTCCGTGATTTCCCTAAATCGCTTCAGGCAAATGCCGGGATGGTTCCTTTGACAGGGCACGGCCGACTTCCTTCCCCATTCTTCCCTAATCCGATGAGACCGATGACCTCGCTGTTTGGTCTCTTCCCCCAAATCAACCGAACCCACTCTACTACCCATATAACAAAAAAAAAAAAAAATACAGCAAGGGATGGACATCCTATTAAATTCTCAGAAGCTACATTGTTCAAACTTTTGACGTCAAATTCTGATTTAAATTTCATGAAGCACACTGTCCACGGAGACTTTCATGTAGTTAATGACACGAAGTGTGGCCGTGCTGTACAGACAACATGGATTACGACCTTAGCAACGAAATATCCTTTCAATACAGCATAAGAAACTATCTAACGACATTTACTCGCTTCCCTACATATACCTGCGGCGCAACATGGATAATATTTATCGTGACTGAGAACAAAGCCAAACAGCAAGTACATGAACATGAATTAATTAATGGCAGTATCTTAGATTACGCTGAGAGGAACATGAATTGTGATCAGTAAAGCCAAATGTTGGCACTGAAACTTTGGTGTAAGACGACAAGCCACAAAATTATTATTTCTTGAATAAATGTTGTTTTTCACTAAATGTAGTATTTAAATGTACTATTTCGTGTGACATGCATTATCTGATAATACAGTAAACACAACTCTTATTTCCATCACCTGATTCATGAAACTTTTTGAAGCTTCGTTTGTCCGTCCTATAACATTATTTAATGAAGCTTACAATTATCTAATCCCAGGCGTCTCAGTTTTCCTCTGGTTCTTTGTCGCCAACTTGCCTTGCGGAGTGTCTCAAATTCCATGTTCTTCAAAATTAACATTCCTGTTCAGGGTCTCTTGTCACGTCATAACAAGTTCTTTAAGTGCCAGTACGTCGCACTCTGCATATCGTACAAGCTGTTTACTGGCAACTACATGCGAGTACGTTAAAGTGCGACGGAGAGAAACTCATCATCCGTTTGAAAATATGTGTGTGTGTGTGTGTATGGGTGTGTGTGTTAAAATGTTTAAATGTACGTGAATTCCTAAGGGACCAAACTACTGAGGTCATCGGTCCCTAAACTTACACACTACTTAAATTAACTTATGCTAAGAACAACACACACTCATGCTCGAGGGAGGACTCGAACCTCTGGCGGTGTGTGTGTGTGTGTGTGTGTGTGTGTGTGTGTGTGTGTGTGTGTGTGTGTCCTGTACTGGAATTCCACAACGGACGGCAGTGAATATAGAAGCTAGCAAATAATTATGCTAGCTAACCTTCTGCGGAAGGCCAATTTCTCGTCCACACATTGCAACATTTTTCGGAGCTCTAATAATGAACGAAAAGACCTACATTTATTTCTTGCAGAAATATGCAAGGGTATATACCGCCAATGCATCTACACTATCTAATCAAAAGTCTCCGGACAGCCCCGTGTAATGCAGAACTGACCACTAGATGTCACGAGGGGCCGACCTGCCAGTGTAAATGAATGCGATGAGTTTTGTGTTGTCGGTAGACAATTAGTAAGACGAGAATGGCGCGGTCAGAAGAGTTGAATCACTTCGAACGTCGACTAGTCACTGGATGTCATCTCAGTAACAAATCCATCAGGGACATTTCACTCTTGTGGAGCTGCCAAAGTCGACAGTTGTTGAGGTGATCGTGAAGTGGAAGCGCGAAGGAACAACCACAGCTGTACCAAAACCAGGAAGATCTCATGTACTGTGGGATAAGGACCGTCGAGCATTGCCCAGGTTACTGTAAAAAATTGCATGAATTGAGCAGAAGCAATCAATCGTGAGCTCCGAAGTGCTACCAGCAATCTAGCTGGCACAGTACTTGTGCATAGGCAGTTATAAAATGAATGGGGTCGAAAGGACGAGCAGCTCCTCAAGAACTACGTATTCCATAGTGTCTTTTAAGCGAGGGTTGAGGTGGTATCAAGTGCGACGCCATTGGACAGTGGATGACTGGAAACGTGTGATCAAGAGTTGGGGTTTGGCGAATACCTGGAGAACTTTACCTGCCATCATGTGTAGTGCCAACAGTGAAGTACGGTGCAAGTACGAAGCTGTTTGTCATGGTTAGGGTCTCGTCCCCTTATTGCATTTAATAGAAGGCCAGATGCGGAAGGATATGAACGCGTTTTACAGAATTGTGTACAGTGTATGATAGAGGAACAATTTGAAGACGATGATTGTTTTTGTCTGCACGACAATGCACCTTGTCCCAAAAGTAGTTTCTATGAGGCGATAGTTTGTGTACAGTAGCATTCCTGAAACGGACTGGCCTCCAGGAGTCTCGATCTGAAGCTAAAGGGACATCTTTCGGATGAGTTAGAACGTCGACTTCGATCCAGACCTCAGCAACCAATATCACTATCTCTTCTGGTTTCGCCTCTATAGGAATAACCGGCTGCCATTCCTCCACAGACATTCAGACACTTCACTGAGCATGTCCCTAGCATAGTTCAAGCCCTCATAAAGGCTAAGGCTGGACACACCATATATGATTGAACTTTAACTGGTGTCCAGATGATATGATCAGATGGTGTGTGACAGTACAGACGAAAGAATAGGTTCTACGCATCACCAGCCATCCATACGTCCATGCGGCGATGGCAGCCTTCTTGCAGGAGTAGTGGTCCCCTAATTTTTATCACGGCACGACATCACTGCGCGGCAGGAGTTATTAAATATTTCAAGAACAATCTGCAGCGTCCTGACAAGACCGATCTTGGAGATGAAGAACTGTCTTTCAAGATAAAACGCCGCTTGAATCTCTCTCTTTCCCTCCCTCCCTTTCTCTTTCCCACCCTCCCTCCCTCCATCCTCTCTCTCTCACTCTCTCTCTCTCTCTCTCTCTCTCTCTCTCTCTCTCTCTCCCTCCCTCCCTCTCCCTATCTCCCTCTCTCTCTCTCTCTCTCTCTCTCTCTCTCTGTCTCTGTCAGTAACACAAGGCATAGTCATAGAGTTTTGCGTCCTCGAAAAAAATCAAGCTGCTGGCACGAATGTTGGTGCTAGCGTCATATACACTGTCCAGTACCAAACGTTTTTCCCAACGATGAATAATTCGGCAGTGCCCTTGGTTGTAGAAGTGTGCATTTCATTTGTTCAGGAAATGTATCACGGAATGCCTGCAATGCATTGATATCTTCATCCGAGGAGAGAGGAAGAAGTCACTGGATATGGATCAGTATAATACGGGGCCTGTATGGCTGTGTCGTTCAAATGGTTCAAATGGCTCTTAGCACTATGAGACTTAACATCTGAGGTCATCAGTCCCCTAGACTTAGAACTACTTAAACCTAACTAACCTAAGGACCTCACACACATCCATGCCCGAGGCAGGATTCGAACCTGCGACCGTAGCAGCAGCGCGGTTCCGGACTGAAGCACCTAGAACCGCTTGGCCACACCGGCCGGCTACTGTGTGGTGTTTAGAATGAGTTATGTCGTTGTCGTGGATCAATAACCCCTTCGACAGCTACCGCTTCCCCTGACGCTTCGTCTTGCCAGGAGGAGATTTCAGGCTTATGTACACAAGACGGGTTGCTGACGCAACTACTTAGGTCTGAAGATGATCCAGAGTGACTGACACATCTAATGTGATTTAAAATGTGCAACTGACACGGAACAACAAATGAGAATTGTATCAAATATCACCTTCCTTTAGACGGTCAGGTCTTCGCCTTTTCTGCTTTCTTTACTGATTTCTCCCAGAATCATACTGATACAACCAGCACTCGTTGACGACGACTAGACGGTTAAACAGGTAATCTGTATTGTCCTTACAAAGCTACATTTACGCTGCCGCCCATGTTAGGCGAAACCCAGCGGTCGGTGACCACTGCCCTGTTCAGACATCGCGCAAAATGTTAAAACCGTATCCATGACTGATTTTTCATTTTTTCCACTATCGCCTCGATATTGTAATGCGCTGGTTTCAAGCACCAAGGTCTCCGTATCTACTGTGATTCATGGTTGTACGCAGAGAGAGAATCTGCCACGTCATTCTTCGTCATTCAGATTTGTTTGACGACACTGGAAGCATTTACGGCACCTAACTACTGGTTCATGATTGTGCACTGTAGTAGTGTTCTCCCATCAACGTAACACGAAGTTCTGCCGCGTTGTTCCTCTTTGTAATGCAGGAAACGGATTACCACCAGTTACTTCATTTTATTAATACAGTACCGGGACTGCAGACATGCACTTGAAAAGAAGAAAACGGGGGAGAGGGAAGTGTGTGTGTGTGTGTGTGTGAGAGAGAGAGATGATGATACTTGAAACTTCGACTATCCCTCGTAGATCTTGATTTATTCGCAGTCAAGAGTGCCTTTTACAATGTATAGCTGTTTGTCTTTGCTTCTTTTTCTCGAGAAATTCGAACCTGGTTTATTTTTATTTGTTAACACTTTTATACGCACCATTTTCCCACTGTTGACAACTTAAAGCCCGCCAGTATGTTATAAAGTACCATAGCCAACACTGTCTGTATCGATACCTATTCATTTTCATCAGTACTGTTTACTTCGCACGAGAGAAGCTTAGGGTTCATCAGCTCGCACCAGTGTGTGCAGCAAGCAACTGCACACTTTCAGTGGAGAGCGATAGTCATAAATACTGCGCGTACTACTCCAGTTATTATCGTGACAGCATTTTCTTGCTACATCCGGAACTTACAGACGCCAAGTGACTTTCATTACCATAGTGCCGAATGTTCGTAGTTCGATCTTGGAGTGACTTAAGTTTCGAAAGTATCATCCGAATTGACATCTCTTATCTGACATTCTTGAAATGTCCTCCCACCATCTTTGATCGTGAAAGTTCTCTTAATCTTCCTGAGACGCCACTCAAGACAGACGTTTGGAATTACATAGATGAACGTGGACTACTGTGCTTCCATAAATTTCAAGAACCTCTATACGATATCACCAAATCTCCACAGGTAGCCTAAACTTTGAAAGGAGTGGTTCTTCAGCTGGAGCTGAGGCTGACGTTTTATAATATTAAATTAATAGAACGCGCAGTCCACCTGAAATGCTGTTCGTTCATTAAACATAGCGGCTTATCAGAAGATGTTATTTTAAGGCTTTATACAGGGTGATCCATTGATCGTGACTGAGCCAAATTGCATTAATGTGGTATTGCATTATTGCGTTAAAGTGGTATTTACAGGTAATCATGCTGTAACAGCATGCGTTCTCAGAAATGGTAAGTTCACAAAGGTACATGTATCACATTGGAACAAGTGAAATAAAATGTTCAAACGTACCTACGTCCTGTATTTTAATTTAAAAAATCTACCTGCTTCCAACTGTTCGTCTACAATTGTGAGCCATATGTTTGTGGCTATTACAGCGCCATCTATCACGAAGCGAAAAAATTGGTCCAACTAAAACATTCATATTTCTTTACGTACTACACGAATATGTAATAAAAATGGGGGTTCCTATTTAAAAAACCGCAGTTGATATCCGTTTCACCTATGGCAGCGCCATCTAGCGGGCCATCCATAGCGCCATCTGGTTTCCCCCTTCAAGCTAGACAAGTTTCGTTCTTTGTAGTTTTTTCGTTTGGCGCTTATTTCGTGAGATATTTGGCCCGGTCACTATCAATGAACCACCCTGTAGACAAGTTATTTTGTCCTAGATAGGACAGAGTTTTGGTGCACAATAAATTAGTCCACTTTAGAGGCCGGCCGCGTTGGCCGAGCAGTTCTAGGCGCTACTGTCTGGAACTGCGCCACCGCTACGGTCGCAGGTTCGAATCCTGCCTCGGGCATGGATGTGTATGATGTCCTTAGGTTAGTTAGGTTTAAGTAGTTCTAAGTTCTAGGGGAATGGTGACCTCAACAGTTAAGTCCCATAGTGCTCAGAGCCATTTGAACCATTTTCCACTTTAGAGAGCATACTTTATTATAACTCACAAATACCTGGATGAGAACTCTGAACAAAAGTACACCATACTTGCAGCAATAGAATCTTTGACAGAGGAAAGTCCAGATAGCGATGCAGTATTTGACTGTGCTGGCTACAATAACAAGTCCGCCACTACAACGGCCTATTCCAGAATGGAGTCCCAATTAATCCACCCTGAAGAACTGCCGACAGGGACTCCGTGTTGCAGCTCTAGGGTCTGACTACGCGATGAGACTGCCTCTACAACCCTCGATTGTGAGTTGTAATAATACCACGCAAATAAACGGAGTGGAGTCGCGTGACTGGCCGCCGGTAATGGAGATAGCGAGCTCGTCGCTGGTTGGCGTTCCTGACCAGATGATGTCTTCGCAGTCTCGGATTGACGCCTTTTGATGGTGCGGAAAAAGTAGTTCCTCCGCCGAAGGCGACCTTCGCTGAACCAACATCGGACTGGCTGTGGTCACCGGGTTGCAGGCGTGGCCGGTAATCCGGTACACAGCTATGTGGGAAGGGATGTGTCCGGCAGGTGTATCCAGATAATCCAACACACACACACACACACACACACACACACACACACACACACACATAGGCTCGTGCACAAGCTCACACGCGCCCAGAAAGCTATAATTACGTAAATTAACATCTTGTCCACAACATTGGAAGCCGACTGATGCATGTCGGAGGTAGGAGCGTTATTGTTTGGGAAATGATTTCGTGCCATTCGCTAGGTGATTTCATTCTGGAGGCACAATGAAATAACACAAGTATGCACCTATCCTCGAGTAACATGTCCACGCCCACGTGCAGTGTGTTTTTCGGCACTATGGCATCTACCAACAGGAGAGTTCAACGTGTCACACTGCTCGCAGTGTTTGTGGGTGGTTCGAAGAGCACCAGGATGCGTTTACTATACTCTCCTGGCCCTCAAACTCCCTGGATTTAAACCCAGTCGAAAATCTGTGAGACCACCTAGATCGGGCTGTTCGCGCCATAGATCCTCAGGAGACTGGACACTGGACTCGACATGCTCCATATCCCTGTAGGCAGCGTGCAGAAACTCATTGACACTCTTCCTGCACGTCTCGTAGCAGTCCGCGTCGCTGCAAAAGGTGGTTATTCAGGCTTTTGACAGGTTCCTGCATAGTGACTGGACACAGTATATGCTGAATTTCATTGCCTTACCAATCTGTACAACTGCAGTCTGAAATCAAGTAAGTTTTGTCGTGATTCACTGTAGTGTGGAACATGGAGTCATATCAACGTCTATTAACACTGTTAACCCTCTTAGATGAGCAGTTTATCTCCCTCCACTCCACTGTTCAAAAATGGCTCTGAGCACTATGGGACGTAACATCTATGGTCATCAGTCCCCTAGAACTTAGAACTACTTAAACCTAACTAACCTAAGGACATCACACAACACTCAGTCATCACGAGGCAGCCACTCCACTGTCTTCCTTCTCTCAGACGGACGCTATTTCGCCAATGCGGTGTGAGTGCGTGCCAGTAAGCACGAGCACATCAACGAACAGGACTAGTTCCGAGGATGATTGAAAAGATTCTACAGTCATTAGTGAGTTCCAAGTATTGCTTTCGATCGGCAACCTGTAGTTCAGAACGAAATCTTGCGGCAGCGTATGTCAAGATATTCCACGATAGCGTCTGGTTGCACCAGTTCTGCGTTTCTACGAATTGTTTAATTTCTTGGATGGAATACCTCATCACATCGCCATAATGAAGATCGGAGCAATCTGCCAAATACGCCGCGCTGCGTTGCGACCCTCGTTAGTTGTTGTGAGTAACCTCATCCGACTCACAATGAATGTATTGCGCAACAATTCAAACAGAATTTGTAAATCCGAATCTGTATCCATTGCTCAACTTCCCAGTGTGCACAAGCAATTATCATATAATTTCCTTGATGTGTTTGTACGAGTGTAAATGCAGAGCATCATGAGTAAGTAAATAAAAGGAACCAACGGAAGTATAACACACCCTGAAATTAAAAAAAATCATAAAATAAAACAGTCAGTGCATGCAACGTAATCAAGCATCGTTTATACAATTACCCAGCGTTTTCTGACAGATGATCTCGTTACAGACTATAGTTTTATTCGTAGAAAATTGTACTTGACCCCACAATTGAGAGGAGTACTTAAATTTCTCAGCAGCATTTTGAAACATACGAGTAAGGTTCAGCTTTAGTGGTTTTCATATTCAGCTAATACGAGAAATTTCAGAAACAGTTTTTTATATGGAAACTAGGACTATCTCGTTGCTGTCTACAAAAATCTTATATTTTTTGTCATCATTGTCTGGTGGTTGGTTGCCTTCCTTCCACTGATTTCTCTTTTCAGCGTCAATATCTTCATCCCTGCGTATTTAGTGTTCATCAGTAAAGATGCTTTCATATGTAATTTTTAGATCTGGAACTTCCCTGCATTTCAAGTTTAACAAGCCACGAAAGTCTTTATCAATTCTTAGTGATTTATTTTCTTTTTGCATTTTATTTTTCGGTATAATTTTTAAGGCTTGTTGATGCACCACGTATAGTATGTTTTCTCTTCTTCAGATTTGCAAACTTGTTACATCCATATAGAATTCTGTATCTCAAGAACAATTTTAGAAGAGTCTTAAGCATTTCTAGGCTGATGTTTGAATGTACTGAGACACTCTTACTGAGGAAAGGTTTCTTCATGTACTCTGTCTGTTGCTAATGTCATCTTTGTTCCCGCCAGCGTGAAAAATCTTACTACCAAGATTATATATTAGATTCACTTACTCTGTTCCGCCATTCGCAGTTTTTATACAAAGCATGCTATTATTTTGATTTCTACCGTCATCTTCAATCCTGATTGTATTTGATTTGTCTTTAACGTTTATTCTGCGGTCAGCATTGTCCTTCTGAGATCTTAGATAACTTCAGCCAGAATACCTGCGTAAACTTCGAAATTTAGCGTTGGAATCTGCTTCTGTTATCAATACGTATTTCACTTACTTCATTGCCTGTTGCATATGTACGTTAATTAGGAAGTCATCAAGCAATAATAATCTATTAGAACAGTTGCAAGAACTGCTTTTTTTTTGTCGACCTACCATTATTACTGTCTACACTGTCCGTCCAAAAAGTTCCGAGAATATTACTGGCGTATGAGCTATGTCAGTGCAATAACTACGGTGGCGGTTTGAACAAACAACTCCAAACAACAGATGTACATTCCACCGGTTAGGTGTGAGCAGGCAGTGTTAAGTAGTGGACCCGCGACCCTAATATATCAACGTCATTGTGTGACAGATCGCAATGCAGCAGCATATGTAAATCGAGTGTTCAAGACATTCTCCAGAGTGTTTTTAACAAGAGAAAATGTATGCAAAGTTTGTTCCCCACACTTTGACTCCCGTACAAAAACGAGGACGCATGGATGCCTACTGCGAGTTGATTGAAATGAAAAGCGTGAACAATTATTTTCTTGCAAGAAAAAAAAATCACAGGTGACGATACTTGGTGTTATCGATACTAATCTGCCACAAAACGACAAACTGCAAAAATTCACACGAAGTCAACGGTTTGAGAAAACAACCGACAAAAAAAAAAGCCATTTTGACGCGCGAGTTGAACAACATCTCAAAATGGACTTTTCTGAGTTTCATATGGTTGTATGAATGTTCTGTGCGTTGTACGCAAGTAAGGGGAAAAATATGTGGAACACCAGAAGAATATTAAATCCACCATATTGACCGTTTTATATTTTTATTAACTAATTCTTGAAACTTAGTGCACCGACGAGGTACTCTTCCATCAACTGCCACGTCTTGTTGCTAACACTTTTCCACCTCTCTCACTTTATATGAAAAATCTTCAGCGACTATTTCTTTGTTGTAACTCTTCAGGCTTTCCCAGCGAGATCGTGACATGTGGAATAATCGGGTCTGCTGCCGGATGTTTGTGTCGCTCTGACACAATATGTCGGCTACGTAACTCGTTGCCTTCTGATGTGTTGGTAAATGTGCCAACACCTTGTAGATAGAGGCGGCCTAAATGCACGCTATCTAACGCAGACGGGCGTGAATTCTGGAACAGGATAAGTAGTGAATTCTCATAAGAAAAGTATGCAGCTCCTCGAATACTTATCTTTTATTTATCCTTGTGGTACATCGCTCTTGATAATACAAATAAGACTATCTTCAGATACGGTTAATGGCGCCTTGCTAGGTCGTAGCCATGGACTTAGCTGAAGGCTATTCTAACTGTCTCTCGGCAAATGAGAGAAAGGCTTCGTCAGTGTAGTCGCTAGCAAAGTCGTCGTACAACTGGGGCGAGTGCTATATCGTATCTCCAGACCTGCCTTGTGGTGGCGCTCTGTCTGCGATCACACAGTGGCGACACGCGGGTCCGACATGTACAAAATGGACCGCGGCCGATTTAAGCTACCACCTAGCAAGTGTGGTGTCTGGCGGTGACACCACACCTTCTTCTTTCGTTTCTATGTTGTTTAAACGGCATGTATTTCGTATTACCTCCAGCCTGCTTGTAAGACATTCGGTGCATTTACTCTATAGAAAATATTTCATAGCGATAGGCGTATATAAATTTCAAAATGACTTAGGCAGGAGTTAACAATTGATTTAGAAAAATTATAAATTTCATTTTGGGCAAATAAATGATAAATTAATGACAGTAGACCATCTATGAACAATTTGAGGAGTTTGCAAGCGACCAACAACCATTAAAGGTATACTTTCTACAAGAAATCTAAGATCACAGTAATTAATCCAATGTGATGTGGATGCTACTTGTCACAGTTGTGCAAGTGTTAGCAGACTGATGCAATATAGAAGAAAAGGAGTGTCTAGATAAATCACGGGAAACTCAAATGATCTACATCTATTCTTGCAGGCCACAGTACGGTGTGTAGCAGAGGCTGCGTTGTTTACGAGATTTGGTGGATGGGAAAAATACGGCCACTAACCCTCTATATAAACCTCACTTCATCTAATTTTCCAGTCAACCTCAAGACATGACAAATATGTTTGCCGAAGTAATATGTTTCTTGATTCGTTTCGGAACATGGCTTCTCGAAATTGCGTGAGTAAGGCTGTGCAATCCATAGTAGCATTTTTCCACGGTAGCTGCTTTCCTGTTAATTTTCTTAGTCAAATTTAGCTTAAGCAAACACAAATAATTTGTACCAGTTTGACGATATTTCATTTTCATACAAGTTATAGCTGCAGCTTTACTTTTTTAGTGCATGTCTCGTCTGCTCCCATATTCCTAAACGATCCCTTCCTTTTCTGAATACTACGAAAGAACAAATTGAAGAATTAACGATCGCTTGGTACCTTTCGGCGTAATATTCCATGATACACAATGTCGGGAAACAACTATGTTTTTAGTGGAAATAAGGAAATGCCAACATTTCTTTATTTTTCATACGACCCGTTTCTTATTTGAAAAAAAGGTGCTGAATAAAAAAAAATTATTGACTCAATCGTGAGGGAGTTCCTAGTGACATAAAATGCCTAAGTTTTATGAACAATTTCGTCTAATACCGAATTATCCAGCATGCCCTGTTAAATCGCTTTTGCTGTGATTTCCTTTACGAACCGTTCCTGTTCAATTACGCGTGTATTTTGTGATGTAAAGTTATCATGCGTCACAACTCTGAGCAATATAATTTAAGATTCAAGTATCTTAGGTTGAAAATCAACATGCACACCGAACCCCACTTGTAATTTTCTTGTAATGTCTCAGACTGATTTTTGTTTAGTATTTCTATGATACTTGCAAGCGAACTATGTAAAACTGTGAGCGCAGCTTTTCTTGGAATCTTTTAGATCTCTTTCGTTAATCCAGATTGCTAAGTCACTCGGGCTGTTGAATAATTCACAAACATTGGTCAAGAGTTTTGCAAGAGCCGATAACGATTGCTTATGATTCATCGTACAAATTTTTAATGTTTTCTACCTTTCTCGCTTCTAAGTTTAAGTGGCCGTTCCATCTTAAATCGTTCTGTTCGGACATGCTAAGAAATTTGTCTGTAGTGACGCTGGTCGCACATCGGCTAGTCAAACGATACTGTAGTACATGCTATAAGATGAAGACCTGGAATGGTCTAGAGCGATTTTATACGCGCACTTCCTAGAAACTGTGTTTTGAATGCGAATGTGAAAGGTGTCTGCTGTTACTCGAAACTCCTTTCACGCCGCGTATTTGTGCGGGCGACAATACGCACTTGTCTGCCTCAAAGATCTGTAGTAACCTGTTTATCTGGTAGGGAAGTCCATCTCTGGTGGAAACTGCTATTTTTACTTCATGGGTCGTACGAGGTCTGATGCAGACCGACCAGTAGGACAGCTCGGCAGCACATGTCGTTTTACTGAGGCTACATGGCCTGCACACAAAGATTCTCTTCTTCAGGCTCCCGTGATCGTGACAAGCCGATCTGACTAGTGGTGTACACGCCTTGTCTTGCGATTGTGAAATGGGCATAGTAATCCGACTTCCTTCTGAATTATGGTGACATTTTTGCTGGCTTTTCAAATTTGCACTGCATTTTCATGATTATACATTAAGTGTCTTTTCAGATCATGGAGAATAGATTTCTTTCCGCGATACGCATTGCAGTCGTGTGTAATGTGGGAAATGTTGGGTGTTTGTACGTGCTATCAGCTTCTTGAGAACACTTGGAATCAATATCCCATTTTTATTGAGCCGTCTAAGGTTTCAAGCGACTTATGTGATTGTTCCTCCACTCGCAAGGAAATGCTTCAGACGTTAATACTATTTTTTGGTACTTTTCTTTTGTCTGATGTATCCGGTGGTAATGCAAGACTCATAGTCTGCTGAATGGAATTGGCACATGAAATACGCTATATTGTACTCAAATACTGGTCATTATATTATTTGAGCAGGAACACGTGAGGCAATACTGACCTTTCGACTTATCTTAGAAGAAAGATTAAGGAAGGGCAAACTTACGTTTCTAGCATTTGTAGACTTAGAGACAGCTTTTGACAATGTTGACTGGAATACTCTCTTTCAAATTCTAAAGGTGGCAGTGGTAAAATACACGGAGCGAAAGGCTATTTACAATTTGTACAGAAACCAGATGGCAGTTATAAGAATCGAGGGGCATGAAAGAGAAGCAGTGGTTGGGAAGGGAGTGAGACAGGGTTATAGCCTCTCCCAGATGTTATTCAATCTGTATATTGAGCAAGCAGTAAAGGAAACAAAAGAAACATTTGGAGTAGGAGTTAAAATCGATAGAGAAGAAATAAATACTTTGAGGTTCGCCGATGACATTGTAATTCTGTCAGAGACAGCAAAGGACTTGGAAGAGCAGTTGAACGGAATGGACAGTGTCTTGAAAGGAGGATATAAGATGAACATCAACAAAAGCAAAACGAGGATAATGGAATGTAGTCAAATTAAATCGGGTGATGCTGAGGGGATTAGATCAGGAAATGAGACACTTAAAGTAGTAAAGGAGTTTTGCTATTTGGGGAGCAAAATAACTGATGATGGTCCAAGTAGAGAAGATATAAAATGTAGACTGGCAATGGCAAGAAAAGTGTTTCTGAAGAAGAGAAATTTGTTAACATGGTGTATAGATTTAAGTGTCAGGAAGTCGTGTCTGAAAGTATTTGTATGGAGTGTAGCGATGCATGGAAGTGAAACATGGACGATAAATAGTTTGGAAAATAAGAGAATAGAAGCTTTCGAAATGTGGTGCCACAGAAGAATGCTGAAGATTAGATGGGTAGATCACATAACTAATGAGGAGATACTGAATAGAATTGGGGAGAAGAGGAGTTTGTGTCACAACTTGACAAGAAGAATGGACCGGTTGGTAGGTCATGTTCTGAGGCATCAAGGGATCACAAATTTAGCATTGGAGGGCAGTGTGGAGGGTAAAAATCGTAGAGGGAGACCAAGAGATGAATACACTAAGTAGATTCAGAAGGACGTAAGTTGCAGTAAGTACTGGGAGATGAAGAAGCTTGCACAGGATAAATAGCATGGAGGGCTGCATCAAACCAGTCTCAGGACTGAAGACCACAACAACAACAACAACAACAACTTGTGATTTCTATGAGCTTATTATCACTCCCCTTGGTGTTTGTTCCAGTTTATCTTCCACGTGTTCTGTATCTCTACATGTGTTCGCTCAAGAACCAAGTTCTCGAAATGTACCACACTCATTTTGATTGTATTTAAAACCCGTTAGGAACGGTCTTACCTTCAGCTGAGATTGCACCTTTATTTAATAAAATTTTCTGTTATGCTGGTAAGCTTGCGCTGCTGTTGAGTTTTGAGACAGGAGCCAGCAATGACGGAGATGTCGAGGCTATCTGTACTACTACACTAGCTCATGGTTTTCAGATTATTATTAGGTTTATATATATATATACAGGGTGAGTCACCTAACGTTACCGCTGGATGTATTTCGTAAACCACATGAAATACTGACGAACCGATTCCACAGACCGAACGTGAGGAGAGGGGCCAGTGTAGTTGTTTAATACAAACCATACCAAAATGCACGGCAGTATGTTTTCTAACACAAACCAACGTTTTTTTTTAAATGGAACTACGTTAGTTTTGCTCGCACATCTGAACATATAAACAAATACGTAATCAGTGCCGTTTGTTGCATTGTAAAATGTTAATTACATCCGGAGATATTGTAACCTAAAGTTGACGCTTGAAGCCTCCGACGTTCAGTTGCGTGTTGTAACGAACACGGGCCACGGTCGGCGAGCAGCATCTGCAGGGACATGTTTACGATGACGACCGTGTATACGAGTGTGGCTGTAGTGCACTGTTGTGGTTTGGTCTAGCTGTCGCAGTGTCCGCATGTAGCGCTTGCTGCTATTGTTATTATGCATTCGTCTCCGCACGCAGACCAACTGTAGTACACCGTGTCACCAGACGTCTGTGATAGTGTAGTGTTGTAGGAACTGTGTCCATGGTGTATTCGAACTCTGAAAAGGCGGAGATGATACTCATCTATGGCGAGTGTCGACGAAATGCAGCTGAAGCCTGCAGGGTGTATGCAGAATGGTACTCGGACAGAGAGCATCCAACGTGCCGCACATTGCAAAACATCTACCGCCAACTGTATGCAACAGGTATGGTCGTAGCACGCAAACGGGTCCGTAACAGGCCCGTCACAGGAGAAGCGGGTGCAGTTGGCGTGTTAACTGCTGTTGCCATGAACCCACACATCAGTACACGGGGCACTGCGAGAGCCGGTGGACTGAGTCAAAGTAGTGTCATGCGCATACTGCATCGTCACCGCTTTCACCCGTTTCATGTGTCGCTACATCAGTAATTACATGGTGATGACTTTAATCATCGAGTGCAATTCTGTCAATAGGCATTAACAGAGAATGCGTTGCAGTTCTACCTGTTTACCGATGAAGCGGGTTTCACAAACCACGGGGCAGTGAATCTACGGAACATGCATTACTGGTCCGTGGACAATCCTCGCTGGCTCAGACAGGTAGAGTGACAGCGACCGTGGACAGTAAATGTATGGCGCGGAATCATTGGCGACCATCTCATTGGTCCTCACTTCTTTGCAGGGGCCCAAACAGCTGCAACATACATCGCGTTTCTACAGAATGATCTGCCAACGTTGCTCGAAAATGTCCCACTGGTAACGCGTCGACGTATGTGGTATCAGCATGATGGTGCACCTGCACATTCCGCAATTAACACTAGGCTGACCCTTGACAGGATGTTCGACGGGCGTTTCATAGGACGTGGAGGACGCATAAATTGGCCAGCCCGTTCTCCTGATCTTACACCTCTGGACTTCTTTCTGTGCGGTACGTTAAAGGAGAATGTGTACCGTGATGTGTCTACAACCCCAGAGGATATGAAACAACGTATTGTGGCAGCCTGCGGCGACATTACACCAGATGTACTGCAGCGTGTACGACATTCATTACGCCAGAGATTGCAATTGTGTGCAGCAAATGATGGCCACCACGTTGAACATCTACTGGCCTGACATGTCGGGACACACTCTATTCCACTCCGTAATTGAAAACGGAAACCACGTGTGTACGTGTACCTCACCCCTCATGGTAATGTGCATGTGCGTCAGTGAAAAAGACCAATAAAAAGGTGTTAGCATGTGGACGTAATGTGCTGTTCCAGTCTCTTCTGTACCTAAGGTCCATCAACGTTCCCTTTGGATCCCAACGTAATTCGGTGCTCTCCGATACACACGATCGAAGAGCGGAGGAGTGGTACTCAAGCGTCAACTTTAGGTTACAATATCTCCGGATGTAATTAACATTCTACAATGCAACAAACGGCACTGATTACGTATTTGTTTACATGTTCAGATGTGCTAACAAAAGTAACGGGGTTCCATTTTAAAAAAACGTAGGTTTGTGTTAAAAAACATATTTCCGTGCATTTTTGTATGGTTTGTATTAACCAATTACAGTAGCCCCTCTCCTCACGTTCGGTCTGTGGAATCGATTCGTCAGTATTTGATGTGGTTTGCGAAATATATCCAGCGGTAATGTTAGGTGACTCACCCTGTATATATGCATTACACAAATTGTACATGTAAGATGCAATTCCTTTACATGCGTATTTAGTAACAGCATGAGGTATACAGTGAGAATCCTAATTTCAATCTCGTCTTGGTTATTTATGGTTAGCCTCCCTTTTTATTATTCCGTTGTGCTTTGCGAAAGTCCTTCCTCTTTGAAAGTGAAATAACTTGAGTAAGGTTGCTTCTGTTCACGTATTGGTAACTTTTAATATAAAAGAGTAACATTTCTGGGCATATAAGCCACCGCTTCATTCTCTAACAGCGCGCGGCAAAAACGAGCACTTAAATCTTTTAATTTCTCTAGTTTTACGACTATGATCACTCCTCCCTATGTAGGCTGGTGTCAGCTAAATGTTTTCTCATTCGGAGGACAAAGTTGGTGTTGAAATTTTATAATATGATCTCTCGATCCAATGGAAAACGCCATTGTTTTAATGACTGCCACCCTAACTCGCGTATCATACAAGACGCACTGATGGATCCCATAAACGCTGCAATACTCCAGATGAGGACGGACAAGCGTATTGTAGACATTTGCTTTAGTAGTTCTGCTGCATCCGTTGTGTTTCTCAAGAACGATATTTTCTGAATCCGTGGTGGCTGTATGTCAATAGATTGTTTTCTTCACGGTAGCTCAGAATGTTCGAACGCAGTTGTGTTTAAGAATCCCATTTATCCGACGTCAGTGATAAGGACATGTAATTCAGCGGACTACTCCCACGTCCTTTCTTGTATATTGTGTGACTTGTGCAACTTTCTACGCTTTGGGTACGGATCTTTTGTCGAGCGAGCGGCTGTATATGATTTCTGAGTATGTAGGTATTGTATCAACATACTCTGAAAGGGACCAAATTGGTATACGATCTGGGCCAGAAGACTTGCCTTTATCAAGTGATTCAAGTAACTTAGCTACACCGAGGAAGTCTACTTCTAAGTCACTAATGTTGATTCGAATTCTGGAAGATTTTCTTCGTCTTCTTTGATAAAGGAATTTCGGAAAAGTCTGTTTAATAACTCCGGTTTAGTGGCACCGCCATCAACAACATTACCACTGCTGTCGGATGGTGAAGGTTATATGCGTCAGTCCATTGCTCGCCTGGCACATCTCATATGTTATTCATAACTGATTTAAAATCATTTCTATCTGAACTCTATTCCCATCAATTAATAAAATAGTTAACGTTGTAATTAAAGTCAGTGATTGTCAAGAGTTAGTCGGATACTTTTATATTAGTTCTCCCTCTTTCCTGGTGGTTGTTTTGCATGTAAGTTTCTCTGTACCTCAGTTGAATATGTGATGAACCAGGTTGAGTGCAGTGGCCCAGGCCAGTGACTAGGTGTTCGGACTTATCCGCCTGGGAGTTGCGCCTTCATTTCAGAGGAGGACGCAAGAGGATGAGTCGAGCTGACGTCTAAGGGCAGGTAGCAGCCAGCAACGCTGCCATTGCCAGTGCTGGCATCTACGAGTGGCATTTCTGCAGTTTTTAGCATAACACACCCTGCGCAATATGAGATCAAGAGCTACAACAACAGAAATCGTATAGTGTGGTGTGACGAACACCTGCACTCGCAGAGTGTCTCAATTTTTACAAGAAGTGGCAGTGGGCCAAAGCACACGTGAAAGGAGATTTGTTAGCGCCGACTAGTCCCTTTCTGAGAACGCTGGGTGAGGGAAAGTAAATTACAAATAAATATCTCAGCATTCCGTGAGAGGCGTCAGACTTGCACTGTGGACAGGGATTCCTTTCTCTTTGTAACGCGATGAGCCTACTTCTCAGCGCCATTTTTTATGGGCTGAATAGCCTCTGACCCAAAACGTTGTAATATTTGAAGTCACGACGCCAGTTCCCGAGAAACGCGGGCGTGGAGACGAGTGTACTGGCTGAAGTATAAACTCGACTGGGGAGTGGGAGAGTAACTCAGCATCGTGTAAGAACTGCGTGCGAGGAAGTGTAACGATGGCTTACCGTTGTAAAACATTTGCAGTAAACGGATAGAGCTGTCTTGTTATCATTGGCCAGCATATTGCAGAGCCTTGTTCAGTTAAGTCCCATAGTGCTCAGAACCATTTGAACCATTTTGAACCACCTTGTTCAGTGGCACACGGAAATTGCGTGGACTCGTGGAGAGGAAAAAGGTTTCTGTGTCGCGGGAGGAGGCATTTTGGCTTGGGACACGGTGGGAGGAGACTTCTTCTGAGAACTGTGAAGACAATAAATACTTGGTCTAGAGGTTTCGTCTGGAAGTCCACAGAAAGCTGATATATCGCAGTCTGCGGCAGATCTATGCTCCACACAACTGGCAATACGGTGAGAAACCGCTGCTTGGGCGAGCAGGGTAGCCCGCATCTCGTGGTCGTGCGGTAGCGTTCTCGCTTCCCACGCCCGGGTTCCCGGGTTCGATTCCCGGCGGGGTCAGGGATTTTCTCTGCCTCGTGATGGCTGGGTGTTGTGTGCTGTCCTTAGGTTAGTTAGGTTTAATTAGTTCTAAGTTCTAGGCGACTGATGACCTCAGCAGTTGAGTCGCATAGTGCTCAGAACCATTTGAACCATTTGAACCGAGCAGGGTATCAGAATTATCATGCATTTGTAGGCGCATTGTTAGGATTAGGAACATTTCGTGCATCTACTACTTTCCTAGACTGACTGAAGGCTGATTCATCATTCAGTCAGCAATGCATGCGTAATTTTTCATTTATCCTCTTATAATTCGCGTGTAGATTGTGTTTTATCCCATTCGTCTAAACCATCCAATCTTATCCAGGGCGCTAAAGTACAAGATTAATGCTGCCCATGTCGACGATTGTTAATTATGTGATTCTGTGTATTTCTTGTGGTAGCACAGACCCTGTAACAATTTGTTACTCATGTATGTCAGAAGGGAACTTTGTAATAAACAGGTATTAATGTGGCCCTCTATTTCATTTAATAGTTAAGTGATCACCTTGTTTGATATATTCAGTGTGGCATAACACCGACGTCTCATATTTGCTAGGGCAGCCCCTGTGCTGTTAGTTATCTATTGTGCGACGCCTATTTTGTCAAATGCATGTGAGCCCGGTCAGATCAACCGACGCCGATCAATCTGACACCCACAGAGGTTTGTCAAAAGCTCAGTTGTGCCCTCACAAAGGTACTGACTGTGTCTTGCCGTTGGCGAGTTTTAAATACGACCATAATCTCTCTTAATTTTCTGACAGATTTCGAGACAGTGGTTCGTTGTAGAAACTATGAAAAGCATCTCGGACTGAAGCCCACGATACGTTTGAAGCTTCAGTAAAACTTCGCCAATCTTGGAGCTTTTACGTCCTTTTAAATTTGGTAACCTCTCTTCGTTGCTTCTGCGAGAGAATTTTGATCTATATTGTATACCACGGGGAATCATTTAGTCACTTATTAATTTATTTGACGTAAATCTCTCAACTGACGACGAAACTGTTTCTTTGAATTTAACCACATCTGATCTAAAACCTCCTGGCAGATTAAAACTGTGTGTCCGACCGAGACTTGAACTCGGGACCTTTGCCTTTCGCGGGCAAGTGCTCTACCATCTGAGCTACCGAAGCACGACTCACGCCCGGTTCTCACAGCTTTACTTCTGCCAGTATCTCGTCTCCTACCTTCCAAACTTTACAGAAGCTCTCCTGCGAACCTTGCAGAACTAGCACTCCTGAAAGAAAGGATACTGCGGAGACATGGCTTAGCCACAGCCTGGGGGATGTTTCCAGAATGAGATTTTCACTCTGCAGCGGAGTGTGCGCTGGTATGAAACTTCCTGGCAGATTAAAACTGTGTGCCCGACCGAGACTCGAACTCGGGACCTTTGCCTTTCGCGGGCAAGTGCTCTACCATCTGAGCTACCGAAGCACGAATCACGCCCGGTCCTGCCAGGAAGTTTCATATCAGCGCACACTCCGCTGCAGAGTGAAAATCTCATTCTGGAAACATCCCCCAGGCTGTGGCTAAGCCATGTCTCCGCAGTATTCTTTCTTTCAGGAGTGATAGTTCTGCAAGGTTCGCAGGAGAGCTTCTGTAAAGTTTGGAAGGTAGGAGACGAGATACTGGCAGAAGTAAAGCTGTGAGGACCGGGCGTGAGTCGTGCTTCGGTAGCTCAGATGGTAGAGCACTTGCCCGTGAAAGGCAAAGGTCCCGAGTTCGAGTCTCGGTCGGGCACACAGTTTTAATCTGCCAGGAAGTTTCATATCAGCGCACACTCCGCTGCAGAGTGAAAATCTCATTCTGGAAACATCCGATCTACGCTTACATAGTCAGACTGGAATCCACGACTGTTTTTCAGGAATGCGGCAGCCTAATTTTCATGTGTTTTTTTAAACTAATATATTTTGCGTATAATTTGGTGGTTGTGAATTCAGTATCGACACAACGACACTGAGTTCACTGATCCCTGAATCCGTCAAGACGCCCTTATGTGCTCAGGATTATTTGTTCCAACCATATACACTTAGAGTGCTCTTGAACTAATTGTTGAAAATGATTTTCAGAGAAAGAATTTAGGACGATTTCAGATGATATTTTATGCCTAATTATTAATTTATTCTCGTCATCAAGTATAAACTATGTCCATACGTTACGTGCTTCAATTTCACAACAAGATAAACCACAAAGAAAAGCAAAAAACACGCCATTACCAGCTGTATTTAATCTATCCTTTCTGAACGCCGTAGGACCTCCTAAAAATTTCGGCTGAACTTATCTTCGGCTTTAGCCAGCTCTTCATACCTATAACGATTTAAATTTCAGTGCTCTCTATTAGCACCTGGGGCTAGCAACGATATAGATTGTTGCTAGTTATACTCTCTTCCTGTATACGACCTAAAAAAAAAAAACAAAGGTCCTGTCAATTCTGTACAGCACCCGCTACCTTTGTAGCCATCTCCTGTTCGCACAGGACCCTGACCAATTAAGCGGCGCCGGCCGCGGTGGTCTCGCGGTTCTAGGCGCGCAGTCCGGAACCGCGCGCTGCTACGGTCGCAGGTTCGAATCCTGCCTCGGGCATGGATGTGTGTGATGTCCTTAGGTTAGTTAGGTTTAAGTAGTTCTAAGTTCTATGGGACTGATGACCACAGCTGTTAAGTCCCATAGTGCTCAGAGCCATTTGAACCAATTAAGCGGCACCCGAAACTCCGCCATTCTATGTCACAAGCCTAGGAGTTTGCAGTCTAAACGTTCGCATAACTGTCTGAACTTCTGGTATAGAACAGAACGCAATTCTGAATCAAAGGTCTGCAATGGGACCTGTCGATGATGCTAAAAATGGTGAGTTCTGTCTTCACCTCGCAAGCAGGATTGGCAGCCTCTTCCATTTTAGACAGCCACCGGAAACAAGAGAGATTCTCTTTCGATGCAGAGTAACACACATTAGTAGCGACATGGATCAGCACCTGCAGTTGGCTGCACCCTGTGCTCTTCAAGGCATCCGAAAATCCCTGTTCTACATTTGGGATGACTCCCCCCGGTGTGTAGTGTAAGAGGAGGAAAGGCTTTCAAATGAAACAAACTCGCGAAATTCTAACCAGAAAGAGAGAAGAAAAAGACACCAGAAAAGTTAGCATACATTCCTCTTTTGTTACAACAGCCAAGCCTCGAGTCCATTTCTTCGAAGTACATTCATCGTATGGAATCTACTTCGCATAAATTTATGTCTGGAGAAACATAGTTTTTCTCGTTCTTTAGCAACAGAGCAAGAAACAAGTTGCACCTTTAGCCAGAATTTGAGTCTCGAATACATGAAGTATGATAGGAAATCCTGTAGCAGTAAGTCTCTGTTTCAGTGGTTGTTGCTGCAGTATCAGTAACTTCGTCGGCTTCCTGCCAAAATCTGGTATGACGAAGTCCCAGGCCGCACAAGGCAGACTGTAAAATCGAACTGGCAATAAAATAAATTTGTAGGTCACAGCAGTACCGAGGTTGAAAAGTGTATGGAAACGAAGAAAGGACGGAAGAAAGAAAGAAACTTCTTGACATATATAAACTAAGCAGTCGGTGGTGTGCATGTTGACTGCTGACCGCAATTATTTGAGTATTCAAATTTAATTGCTCAGAATGATAAGTGAGACGATATCTTCACATCACAAAATACACGCGTAACTGAGCGGAAAGGGTTGGCACTCTCAGCAAAAACTATTTAACACCGCACGCTCGAGAACTCTGTATTACAGGAAGTAACTGTTTCTAAAATGTTGACTTCTATGTTATTAGGAGCACCCAAACCGCAGAGTCAGTACGAATTTTATTCAGAATTCTAAGCTGACGAACTTCTTGCAAATAAGAAAACGTGTAGAAATTGTAAAAAGTACACTAAGGCTGTATGTGCATACATGTAGAAGATATACGTTTGTAAAATCTGATGGTTCTTTTGGAAGTACACAAAAAATACTATGTAGTATTCTGTAATTTAAAATGTACATCTTGTTTCGTGTAGAATGGTACAGTCTTCTGAAAGCGGAAATGGAAAAAAATAAATGTTGCCGATGCCTCATTTGCTACGTAAAAGCTGTTGTTTCCGACTCTGCGTGTCGTGAAAGATTCGAAGCGTTCATTCTTTTTTTAATTTATTCATGAACTATAGTCCGTAGATGAAAGGATAATTTGGGAATATAGATAGTGACAGGATAGGCATTAAAAAATGAAGCGCGAGTTAGAAACTCCATAATAATTAACTATAGTTTAAATGACACAAACTATTTGTTTACTTATGCTAAATTTGACAACTATAATTAACAGGGTAGCAGCTACTTCAGGGAAACTGTTTCCGCACAGGTTATAGTAAATATCATTATTTAGCATTAGGATGAGGTGGGGCTAAATGAATCGTTTCAACTTTTGGTTTCCCAAAAGGATACTAATTATTTTATTATACATGTTAACTTGTGTTGGAGAATAGGTCATAGTTATAAGTTTTTATGATAGAGAAACATTGCTTCAAAAACTACTGCTCTTCGTTGCAGATAACAAAATATAGAATGTTGAAACATCGGGAAAATTAAAAACTTGTCGGCTTATTTGAATCGTAAATGGCGCTATGTGAATCATTGTCAGCTGTCATACAACTATAGAAAATGTGGAAGATTACACTTCAGTTACCCTTCTTAAATGTCCCAGTAGCTTTTGCAAGCATTTCCCACAGCGGAATTGTTTACGACCAGCACCCACCACACAAATTTCGTGAAACCACACCTTGCACTTATCACAAATGATCCATTCTCCTTTCTTCACAGATCTAGGGTCGTAATATTTGATGCTACAGAAACTACAAGGTACGTTTTCTTTCTCAGACCCAACTTCCGGTGATGATGAAGATGAATCATCCTCTTTATTTGAAGATTTCTCTTGAACCTCTGGCGCATTTCTGCAACGCTTGATTTTCTTCCTCTGGCAGTTTTCAAAATGCAGTTTTCTCTTCCCTGTCGTAAGACTGAGATGAACTGATGAAGTAAGATGGCAAGCTGAATTTTTGTCTCTTCTCGCACATGCGGTGCCGGTAGTTTTTTTTTTTTTTTTTTTTTTGGGGGGGGGGGGGGGGATGGCAAAGCAGAAGAAAATCAAAGCAGAAGAAAATTATGTTGATGAGTTCTGACTTTCCGAATGTGTTGGAGGATTAGGTGTTGTAGAGCTTCGGTTTCCTTCGGTTTCTGTGGTAACAGAACGGGATACATCACTCAGGAATGTAGACGAAGGAAGGAATTTGTGTGATGATATTTTGTTGGAACTGTGCACTCAAATGCCTTCACAGTATTTCCTACACTAGCTCCACGCCTCCAAGCGTCGTCGAAAATTTTACCAAAAAAGAATTTTGTGATGGGGGCTGACGGATTATTGTGTATGAATTAATTTGCTTCTTGATGGTAATACGCCTTCAATGGCTTGAAAACAATTGTGTCCAACGGCTGCAGAATGTGCATGGTATGTGGTGGCATACACACCAGTTCAATACAATTCTACACACAGTATTCAAGGCTCTGGAGAGGAAGATGTGAAACGTGACCGTCCAAAAGTATGACATCTGCCTTGTGAACAGTGCTTGTTGAAGTGATGGAGCCAATTAAAAACAAATCTTCGTTTATGTAGCCCGAATCTGACATAGATCCTTGAGTACCTGGAGAGGTTTCCAGTATGTATTTTTCTTGCATTCTTTTGCCTTTGAAGATAATGAACGGTGGAATACATGTCCCAGGGCCATTACGGGCAACAACGTGTCAATGCAACAACTTCTCTTTTTCATTTTCCCCCACAACTTTTTCAGGCCTATTGTTCATGGGTGACCCGCTTTCGTCCACACTAGATTGTTCCGTAGTTTATTTTGCAAATCAAATTCATGTAAGAGAGATTTCAAAACACTGTTAAATTTTTAAACTACTTCCTCATTTAATCCCGTGGCTGGAGCTTTAGAAAAAGCCTCATGCTCCCTTGATGAAGTATCTCCTGTATGTCGTTTAGTGAGAGAAAGGGACTAATCCTTACCAGCTACTTTCATATCTTCTCTCCATGGAACGACAATGTCATCGATTTTGGCATACTGGTACACTGCTCTTCGAATGCAGAGTGAGGTATGTCCAAAACCACGGTGAGATAAACTCTTCAATCTTTCGACCAAATATTTTTCTTGCTCTGCTGATAACACAGTTGTATGACCTACTTTCTTTTTTCTCTGAGTGATCACTTGATGCGTTTGTTTCTGTTCCATTCCTCGAAGGAAACGAGTTTCTTGAGCCCGTCTATAGAGCGTCTTAAATGGCACATTATAAAGCCCAGCTGCAGCGGGCATGCTTACACACCCTTGTAAAACACTGATTATAGCGCCTACCATAGAGTCTTCTGACCATTGTAAACATGAATGGCTTCGTTTATACGTTCTTACCATCTAAAAAAGGGCGAAAAACCAGAAATTATTGTTATAACTACTAAATTAGTATCTCTTGCTGATTACTATAGCCTAAATTAGAGCATGATTGAATTATCGTTGTAAGCTATAATAATTAGGCTATATGAATACTTCAATAAAGAAGAAATAATAATATAATATTTCGTTTCAGAAAGCCTCACGAAGACTGATTCACATAGTCCCATTGTCTTATAATTTTTAAAATGTAAGCAGTTACTCAAATTTGCAACAGATGTCGCTAGTTGTTCTGTTGACCGACCTGATGGATCCTGTACAACTGATAGAGCAAAGATTTATAACTAGCATTCATGTATTCCAACATTAGATCTTATTTCAAACTGACTTAATGTTGCGTGACGGATTTTTTATAAGCAGTACAGTCTTACGTCTTCTGTTTCCTTCTGGACGAGTGCTGCCTGAATTAAATATATTTGGAAAACGCTTCTTGCAGCTTGTGCACGACTTGTCTAGCAAAGAATTTGTAACACAATGGCGCCCGAACTGCGCGCACGGGCTGCGCAGTAGATTGTTTTCTTATTTACATCCACTTAGCCCCATGATCCAGAAAGCCTCACCTTACCCTGTTATTAGTTAGCATGACTGAATCACATTTATCACAGAACAAGTTATTTACATACCAAACGAACAGAAATACGTTTATGACGAGCATTGCTTCTTGTCACCCATCAATAGGAATTGTAGATAATTAACTGGAAATAGCAAGATAATTTATAAAAGGATTGGCAGATCTAGAATATTTTAATCATCTTTTGAATATTAATTTCCTGTCCATCATTTGGGATCTTGTAGAAGATCTAACCAAAACACGGAATTCGATTGTGAAACCTAGGCAAAGAGGCCAAGTCTACGTGGAAATTTCTTAACACCGGACATCGTGCCAGTGTACTATCCGATTCAATTCCAATGCACACTGTTTTGAATGGCGCAGGAATCCTCAATTCCTATGTTCATCTCCTCGTTTTATCATAGTTCACATTGTCTCTTCAACGTCTCCCCCAGCCCCCTTCACTACAATCCCTCCACCGAAATTCTATAGCTACTGTAAATTTTCGCTGCTCAACGAAAGTAATTTTAGGCACTGGGAATAACAGAGATTCGTTTTCCTTCGCGAACAGATAACTAAGCTCCTAAGAAGGAGCCACAGAATGGAAGAGATGCCCAAATCACGTGTTTCTAAGTCACAGAATGGAAGAGATGCCCAAATCACGTGTTTCTTACAAACTGTCATTTTTGCATATTGTTCTCAATCGACCTAAGGTATCTGCGAAATGTTCCAACAACTTCTTTTAAAGATTTTAGGCACTAAGAAATGTTCTACTTTGGTGCAACAAATATGGCAAGATAACCTTTACGTTAGGTATGTAACTACGGAATCTTTCGTCAGTTTCCTGCATCTGCGATTCAGAGTAATTGCGGAGAAAGACTTAGCTCAAATATAGGATTTTTAAAAAAGATTCATCCAATATCAGAAGACTATCTTCTGCACGAATGAAAACAGAAATTTTTTTTAATTGACGTATAGAACAAAATTTTTTGCTTGCTGCTGTATCCTGGTGCTCACACCCCTAGATCCGCGGGTTGCATAAACTTGCAAGCGCCGAAGGCATATTAATATAATGTTTAGGAACTGGTTTGAGGAAGACTCCATTCGTAAGCGGACCGCCCCTACTCGTCGTCACCGATTTAAAAAAAAACAGAATTTTTGGGGGTCGCTTGAGGCATGAGCCATTTACGTTAGTGTAATTTCGAGGAAGTGGTTGGCTCAGCGGAAAGAATACAAAATGGTAATCCGAGCGTCGCGGGGTCGAGCGCCTATAAGAAATGTTTTTCCATTTTTTCATTCTGAATTTGTATGTTGCTTACACTGCAAGTAAACCTAAGTACTGCTCAATATACTGTATTTATTAATATTTACATAAAGCCGTGAAAACTAAAGGAAGACGAAAATTTGGGATTGCAAATAAATTTCTAAGAAAGAATTATAACTAATTAGTTCACGAGAACTTCGCAAATAACTTTCCAAGAAGGGGTTATTATAACAGTGCGCAGGACTTTGTTTCCCCTTAGTTTAATTTTGACGTCCGAGCAATCCTCCGGCATGTGGATGCTAAAAATAGGTTCCCTTGCAGCTGCCGAGAAAATTATTCCTTCCCCTGTTTTTACGATAAACATAATCCCAGCACGTTTAAATCTTCAGCTGTAAAACAATAAAAGAACCTAATTTTATACACGAAGTTATCGTGAACGTCTTACAATTACAATCCCTTCCAGGAAATTTATTTGCAGTGAAATGGTTCAAATGGCTCTGAGCACTATGGGACTTAACAGCTGTGGTCATCAGTCCCCTAGAACTTAGAACTACTTAAACCTAACTAACCTAAGGACATCACACACATCCATGCCCGAAGCAGGATTCGAACCTGCGACCGTAGCAGTCGCACATTTGCAGTCCAAAATTTTTCTTCGCCTTTCCTTTATGAAAATATTAATAAGTACAATATATTGAGCATTATTTCCGTTTTGTAGTGGAAGTAAAGCGAAAATAAAAAGATAAAAAGTTTTTCCGGGTAGGGTCTCGATACCACGGCCCTTGGATAACCGTTCTATACTCCTTCCACTGCACCAGCCACTTCCTGGAGACGGCGCTGACATAAATGGCTCAAGTCACGCCAGAGCTATTTTTTCTAAACATTGTTACTTTTAATACTGAATAACGGCAATCCTTTACATGTTGAAAAATCTGTTCTTATAACTGAGCCGCGCGCGGTAGCCGCGCGATCTGAGGCTCCTTGCCACATTTCGCGCGGCTCCCCCCGTCGGAGGTTCGAGTTCTCCCTCGGGCATGAGTGTGTGTGCTGTCTTTAGCGTAAGTTAGTTTGAGTTAGATTAAGCAGCGTGTAATCCTAAGGACCGATGACCTCAGCAGTTTGGTTCCATAGCAACTTACCACCACCACCTTATAGTTGTGGATGTGTTTGTTCTTACCACGAGTCAGTTATCAGACGAAAATTGTTCTCCTGCACATATGGCTTCATCACATTAGCCAAAGCAAATTTTGTATAAATTTCTTGTAAGTTTCACAGAGTTTGATGAAGTAAGGACGACATTCCTATATTTTTCAACGTGCTCATCCACCAAATTTCTCTTCGGCTTTCCTTTTCAATCCTTGTAGGAAAATATTAATAAGTAATAAATACTGAGCATTATGGCGGTTTCTTTACGGTGTAGGTAGCGCAAAAATCAAAAATTAAAAAACTCTTCATGGAGGGGCTCGATCCAGCGACCTTCTTTTCCGCTGCGCAAGCCACTGCGTGGAAACAACGCTAACGCAAAAAGCCAAAGATGATATTTTTTGTAAATGCTTAGCCATCTGGATCTCCCATTTCCCTCACTTTCATTTCTGGCCAAGACCTGCGTATACCATAAATTCGGACAAAATACGTGATGAAGAGTAGGTGCGGTTGCCTAGTCAGGATGGCGATGCCAAAATCGTCGTACTATTTTTCGTACGCCGATCGCGTGTCCAAAGGGAGCTAGACACAGATTCTTCCGCTCCATCAGTATATAAGAGGCAGCACGGCCCCAAACGAGCAGTTCCGTTCAGCCAGTGCCAGTTACACTCCTCATCGGCGAGTTGCACCGAGTTCCGTGACAAGCCAAGCCGTGGTCATCAGGAAGCTATCGATCGACCACCCAGAATATCATAAGTGATTAACTCTCTCTTACGCTTGGACGTTAGCGTCTAAGTGATTCTTTAACTCCTCTTAGTTTGGACTAGAATCAGAACTGATCATTTTGTCAGAACGTGGTGTTATTGACATTCCACCTCTTTACGTGTTCAATTGTATAAACTGTGATTTGGATAAAAGTATGGATTTGAGTGAAACTGAAACCGATAATTATGTAGCCACCTTCGCCGAAACTGACAATTCAAAGCGTGCATTCCAACACTCGGCAACGGCCTTGCCGCAGTGGCTACACCGGTTCCCGTGAGATCACCGAAGTTAAGCGCTGTCGGGCGTGGTCGGCACTTGGATGGGTGACCATCCAGGCCGCTATGCGCTGTTGCCATTTTTCGAGATGCACTCAGCCTCGTGATACCAACTGACAAGCTACTCGACCGAATAGTAGCGGCTTCGGTCAAGAATACCATCATAACGACCGGGAGAGCGGTGTGCTGACACCACGCCCCTCCTATCCGTATCCTCCACTGATGATGACACGGCGGTCGGATGGGCCCGATAGGCCACTCGTGGCCTGAAGACCGAGTGCTATTCCAACACTCGGTGACTGCCGCCACGACATTTTCAAAAGAGACGCCCGATTTTACAAGAGTATATCTTTTACATGCATGTGCACACTGTCTTGGGGTACTTTCTACCATAATGTTTAGGACCAAAGTTTTCATTTACCTTTCATATACAGGGGGAGGACGAAAACATCAAAACGGAAAAACAAAACACATTGGCATCCTCATACGGTGTAGGAAAACCATTGGCATTGAAAACAGTTTCCAGTCGACTCGGAATGGTTCAAATGGTTCAGATGGCTCTGAGCAGTATGGGACTTAAGTTCTGAGGTCATTAGTCCCCTACAACTTAGAACTACCTAACTAACCTAGGACATCACACACATCCATGCCCGAGGCAGGATTCAAACCTGCGACCGTAGCGGTCGCGCGGTTCCAGACTGTAGCGCCTAGAACCGCTCGGCCACTCCGGCCGGCGACTCGGAATGCATAAATACAGGTAGTGTATGGTTTTTTAGGGCACCTTATACCATTCTTCTTGCAAAAAAGTGGTACTTTCAGTTAACGATGATGAGGGTGGATGGAGATCACGCACTTTCCTCTTCGAAGTAGACCACAAAGGCTCAATAATATTGAGATCTGGTGACTGGTGGCCACGGGAGATGCAACAATTCAACCTCGTGCTCCCAAAACCAGTGCTGGACGATGCGAGCTGTGTGAACGGGGGCCCTGTTGTCTTGGAATACAGAACCAACATAGGGGAACATACATTAAACCACGGGATGGATCTGATCAGCGAAAAGCGTCATATAATCCTGGGCACTAATACAATCCTGCAGCTTAACTGCTTAACTGAGAGGCTATCGCGATATGGCTGACCAGCTCATCACCGGAGCTCGCCATGATTCTCTCTCGGACCGTAAACTTGCCCAGAAATTGGAAACAGTGTGAAACAAGACTCATCCGACCTGATGACTTTCTTCCATTACTCAGTAACCAGGTTTTATGGGTTCAGTGCCACGTCTTCCTGTTACGGGCATTTGCATCACTGACTTGTGGTTTAGGAGTTCCAGATCGTCCTGCACTTCCCAACTTACGGAGCTTCTTTTGCGTTGGTTTCGAGCTTGAAGTGTTCGCGAGTGAGATATTTGGCTCTGCAGTGACTTTTGCTGCTGTTGTCCTCTTATTTTTCGGTACAATTCTCTTCAGTAGCCGTCTACCACGATCAATAATTTTTTTAAAAATTTGTGTTAAGGTCTTATGGGACCAAACTGCTGAGGTCATCGGTCCCTAAGCTTACGCACTACTTAATGTAGCTTAAACTAAATTACGCTATGCACAACACACGCACCCATGCCCGAGGGAGGACTCGAACCTCCGACGGGAGGAGCCGCGCGGACCGTGACAAGGCGCCTAACACCTCGCGGCTACCCCGCGCGGCCCCACGATCACTCAGCACGCACTTTCGTCCGCCTTGTGACGTAGTGGATTTTTTCCTGCTTTCCTTGTATGTAGCATATGTCTTCGATACTGTCCCGTTTGAACACCAAATAGTTCGGCTACCTTGGTTACGGAAGTGTCTACTATCAGCAGACCAACAATTTTCCCACGTTTGAATTCACTTAGTTCCGACATAAAGCACTCGCAGCTACACAGAATACTGTACCGACCACAGTTACAGCGTGTTGAGGACATTGCACACGAGCTGCTCGTGATTAATCACAATAGCGCTACCTACAGGCTCGGCTAGCATCTGCATTTATGTTCAAACAAGCATTTCTCGCGACATTTCAATACTTCTGTCCAACCTCTGTGCGTTCAACGTGTCCTTCAGCGGAGGTACGAGGAACATCCAGACGATAGTCCAACTAGTCAATTTTAGACAACGTCTGGAGTTTCTGTATTCGCTGCTGTAACTATACAGTGTGTCAGATCACCCAAGCTTGCTAGAAGGTGAGGCATGTAGACAGAATATTTCACAAACCCTACAAAAAATCGCTAACTATGATTGCGAGATTGGTATGGCTTTCATGACCGATCCACGCAACTTATTGTTAAGAAATCCTCTTGAGCGTAGTGTCCAGTGGGAAGGTGCTCCGTTCTGTTGAAAAATGAACTTTTCGGCATATTTTCGCCACTTTGAAAAGATCCAGATCCGGTAGGCGACCGAACTAGCTGCAACAGGACAAACCCTTACCGGCAACCATATAAATCGGCAATTTACAACTGGTGCCAAGGTAAACAATCTCGTCAAATTGGACGAGCTTCTTGAAACACCGTGTATACTCTCTGGTCAAAAGTGTCTGGACGCCTATTGATGAACATTAATTTGGGTTGTGCCCACCGTTGGCGTTTACTACGACATGAAATCTGCTGGGGACCCTTTCAGTGAGGTGTCTGAACGTCTGCAGAGAAATGGCAACCAACTGTTCCTCAAGAGCCGAAACCAGAGGTGGCAGTAATGTTGGACGCTAGGGTCTGGAACGAAGTCGCCGTTCTTACTCATCCTAAACACGTTCCATTGGGTTCAGGTAGAGAGGCTGGTTAGGTCAGTCCATTCTGTGAATGGTACTGTTCGCAAACCATGTTGCTTTTGACAGGGTACATTGTTATGCTGAAACAAACAGCCATTATCTCCGAACTGTTCCTCTACTGTACGTACTATACAGTGCTGTAGTACGCGTTCATATCCTTCCCCACCTAGCGTTTGTTTAAGCACAGAACGGGACCACACACCAACTACGAAAGACAGTCCCATAACGTAACACCATCTCTGTACTTCACTGTTGGCGGTACTCATGATAGCAAGTAACACTTTCCAGGCATTCGCCGAACTCGAATCCTTCCATCGGATTGCAGCAGGGTATGGCGTAATTCATCACTCCAAACCACTCGTTTCCAGTTATCCACAGGCCACTGCCGTCCCTCTTTACGCCACCTCGAGCGTCACTTACCGCTGACTGCAGAAATGTGTCGATTACGCGGAACACTTCGACTGTTGTACTCCATTCTTTTAAAGTCTTTACGCAGTCGTCGTGCTTGCTGAAATGCTGGTAGCATTTTGGAACTCACGAGTGATTCTTTCAACTGGTTTCAAGCGATTTTTTACCACCACCGTCCGCAACGCTCGATTGTTGCTATCAATCAGTACGTGAGATCGGTCAACTTATGGTTGTTCCATCGCGTTTTTCCTTCACAATTGCATCACCAACAGTCGACTTGGAAAGCTTCAGAGTGATTGAAACGTACTGAAATGGCTCTGAGCACTATGGGACTTAGCTTCTAAGGTCATCAGTCCCCTAGAACTTAGAACTACTTAAACTCAACTAACCTAAGGACATCACACACATCCATGCCCGAGGCAGGATTCGAACCTGCGACCGTAGCGGTCGCGCGGTTCCAGACTGTAGCGCCTAGAACCGCTCGGCCACCCTGGCCGGCTTGAAACGTACTGTTTGCTGGGTTTGTTACTCAGGTGATATCCAGTGACTAGTCCATATTTTGTAGTCACTGAGCTCTCCTAAGCGAGTAATTCTGCTGTTACTGTTTCTCTACTGACAACATAAAACTCCCTGTCTCATTTTGTGCGGATGGGACTACCTGTCGTACCGAGCGAGGTGGCGCAGTGGTTAGCACACTGGACTCGCATTCGGGAGGACGACGGTTCAATCCCGTCTCCGGCCATCCAGATTTAGGTTTTCCGTGATTTCCCTAAATCGTTTCAGGCAAATGCCGGAATGGTTCCTTTGAAAGGGCACGGCCGATTTCCTTCCCAATCCTTCCCTAACCCGAGCTTGCGCTCCGTCTCTAATGACCTCGTTGTCGACGGGACGTTAAACACTAACCACCACCACCACCACCACCACTACCTGTCGTGACATATAGTGGACGAGTCTCCCTTACATACGGGTGTTGGGTACTTTTGAACAGATAGCGTATATCTTTTGCGATTTCCATCATTAATGTGATAGGATCAAGAGCGTTGCTTGCGTGTTGTGTGTAAACTGTGGACGGTTGCTGGCCTACCCGTCAGAAGCGTGAAGTGCGACTCGGAATTTAGGTGTCTTTGCAACGACAGGGCTTCCCAATGCCGGCGCTACAAGTTGCAGTCAGCTGGTATCTGCGTGTGGGCTTCTCGGCATTCCTAGCGAAGTGCAGTTTGTGTGTGTGATACACTTCGGTTCTTCTTGTTATCGCGCAAGTATACTGCGCAGTGGCTTTGTCTATCGTGAACAACACAGATCTAAATTGCTGTACAACCCAACGTCTACAATCAAAAGTTGTTTAAATGTGGCACGTATTAAGTATACACTTAATAATTAATCTACATCTGTAACACCGGACGTAAATATTGTTTGTTCAAATGTTCGGGGATGAAGATGTCCTATTCGATTCGAATATAAATCTGGCGTTAAAGTGATTTTTTCCGAAATGAACTAGTCTAGCTACCCGCGACTTAAGTAACGAAATAATTTTGTGATATGTTATTTCAGCTAGATCATAATCTGGACTATCGCATTTCTAAAGATTCACGTAATGACCGTTGCTGTGTCGTCGTATTTGCATCTGTGGTTTCAAATCTGTATTCAGTCATTCCGATTTTAGAGACATGTTGAGATTCATCCGTCCACCCCAAATATCAGAGATACTTCTTGAGTGAGATCATAGTAATTTCCTCCGTCACACGTGGTTCATGTGGTTTAATGTTCCACTCCAGTTACTTCCTCTTCAGTGGAATGTTAACTTTAATAAATAAACTCATCAGTATGGAGTATTTTTCAACTAGTTAATAAGGCATATACGCTTACCGCCTAAATAAGCATTTATTGTTGCCAGTACTTTCGCTGGACACAAGCAGAATAACAATATGTAGTCTCCGAGTGGCGATATGTGCTATACATGCTATACTGGTGTTATTATTATGCAGGATCCAAAGTGAAATCCGAAGTTTCGGCCACTTGAGCAGGTCTAATTCCACAGAATGAGGATTGAAATGATAATCTTCTACAGGGTTTGTCACTATCTCTTAGAAGCTTCTAGTTAATGTAGAGGGAACTTAGTAGACAAGGCTTTTATGAGGAACCGATATCCGGAAATGTGCCATTTGGATTTAAATAAGTTTGAATCACTTTCAAATGTCCCGCTTCGCAGTACGCACGCAGTGGAGACAAAGAGCTCTGGCCTGTGTGCTCATCAGGAGACCGTGGCGTGGGCCATGTTTCGAGGACTTGTTGGGTTCTCTTCTACGTGACGAGAGACGTCCTCTTCAAAGTCGAGAGTGCGGGGCGTCTGTGGAGCACCGTATTCACCACCTTCTAGTTGCGAATGAACCAGTTTCTCGTAGCACTTGTTGTACGCGTCGAAAACGGTATGTGATGTCATAATTACAACAAGGACTAGCGACGGAGCTCTCTTCTCAGTTTGTGTGCGTACCGCGAAGTGTGAGATTTGAAACTGGTTCGCTCCTTTTACATCCAAACGGTAGGTTGCTGGGCATGGGTTCCTAATTCCCTTACAACCTCTAGAAACCTGCAATAGAAACTGTGAAGCACCATGTGTAGACCACAAGGAATAGATGCGAAACTTAGTAAAAATTTTCAGAAAGTATGGTCCCACATCCATGCAGTGTACGAAGGCGTGCTGAAAAGTAATGCCTCTGAATTTTTTATGTGAAATTGCTTTAAGCGTTTTAAGTAAAACAAACTTTATTAGCATCATAAATCTTCATTCTTCATGTCTTCGTATTTATTTCTCAACGAAGTCACTCTGGCGACGAACACATCTCTCCAACGAGAAACCGGTTTGTTGATTCCGTCAGGTAGAATGTTTGATTTTATTGACGTAGCCACAGCTGCACCTCTGCTTGCATCCCTTCATCACTGTCAAAGTGATGTCCTCGAAGGTGCTTTTGAATTTTGGAAACAGGTGAAACTCGAATAGGGGCCTAGACGAGACTGCATGGAGGATGATCGATGAGAGTGAACCCCAATCGTCGGATTGTTGCAGATGTCGCAGCGCTTGTGTTCGTGTGTGGTCTGGCATTTTCATGCTGAGGGAAAGAGTACTTCATGTACGGACGAACTCTTCGAATTCGAAACTCGATTACAGCACGCTGTTTCTCACGCACCGACGTAGCTACGACGCACATCACTATGTTTCAAGTGCTTCAATTCTGAACCCTATGGTGGCAGAAGGCTGCAAATAGACGTGAACAATAAATATGTGTAATGTTAATAACGTTTGTTTTAATAAAAAAGCTTTAAGAATTTTCACGTAAAAAAATTCGGTGGCATTAATTTTCAGCGCGCCCTTGTATCTACTGGAGCAACGCGTGTCAGTAACATAGTTTGGTTATGACAAAAAGATTTAAGCTAATAACTGTCGCCGGCCGGTGTGGCCGAGCGGTTCTAGGCGCTACAGTCTGGAGCCGCGCGACCGCTGCGGTCGCAGGTTCGAATCCTGCCTCGGGCATGGCTGTGTGTGATGTCCTTATGTTAGTTAGGTTTAAGTAGTTCTAAGTTCTAGGGGACTGATGACCTTAGAAATTAAGTCCCATAGTGCTCAAGGCATTTTTGAATAACTGGCCACTATCGGAATATTTTTCGGTGAGTACCAAAACGAGTTGTTTCTTTGCGTGAAATTTTGACACGGTTACAGAAATAGCTAGAAGTATCTACAAAGTCTTAGAAAACACTTACACTGTAGTATGAATGGATTATGTTGTAAAAATAGTCAGTAAAGTTAAAATGGATTTTTAAATCGAAGTGATACGACCAAGTCAAGTCCATTATATCTGATGCGCAATAGTCGTCGTAAGAAGTAAGCGCTACTATCATGTATCACTTGCTCTGGAAAACCGTCCCTAATTTTCAGTCTCTACGTTTTCCTTTTGCATTGTAGACAAAAAGTCTACGTAGCAAGGAAAATTTATGCAGTTTGTACAAAGTTGAAAAAAGTAGTTACCTGCCTTGCACTAGGAAACAGTGTCTTATGTCTATGATATTTGACCAAAAGAGCTATCATGTCAGTTAATTTTCAATATTTCACTAGTTAGTACCAAAGAACGGTTAACTGTATTGCTCGTTGACGACTGACTTGTGACGACGTTCAAATGGTTTGAAGTGACATATCGCATAAGTCTTTGGGAGCAATATAGTTGTTGGTAGAATGATGCGCAATAGTCGTCGTAAGAAGATTTTCTCTCTGCAGCGGAGTTTGCTCTGATATGAAACTTCCTGGCAGAATAAAACTGTGTGCCGGTCCGAGACTCACACTCGGGACCTTTGCCTTTCGCGGGCAAGTGCTCTACCATCTGAGCCACCCAAGCACGACTCACGACTCGTCCCCACAGCTTCAATTCTGCCAGTGTCTCATCTCCTACTTTCCAAACTTCACAGAAGCTCTTTGGAAAGTAGGAGATGAGATACTGGCAGAATTGAAGCTGTGGGTGGCTCAGATGGTAGAGCACTTGCCCGCGAAAGGCAAAGGCCCCGAGTTCGAGTCTCGGTCCGGCACACATTTTTAATCTGCCAGGAAGTTTCAATATAGTTATCGGTATACGACCCATAGTGACTGAGATTCTCCGTGATTTTTTTCTAAACCACTGCAAGTGGAAATTAGAATGGTTTTTCGAACAGGTTTTTTTTATGCGGATGATTGCAAAACGTTAAATTCATCAAATTTCATTTTGTGTATAGAGTTCTTCGTTTTCTTCTCATTTCGGTTTTATTATTTTTATAGGTATAAAAACTTGAGGTGTTCTCAGTTACGGCTTGAGAGAGCGGCAAATGAAAGATCAGTGTTCTGAATTACAAAAAAGTGAAACAGAAATGGAGGAACTGGTAAATCGAGTTTAGTAACCTGCGATGGACGAACACAGATTATCTTGGAGGTCAGCAAGGGACGCTATGATATCACAGCAACTGTTGAACGATGTTCCACGCTCCACTTCGGGGTCCATGTTAGGAAGCTGAGCACGTATCGAACGACGCGTCTGGTCTGAAAATAGACCAACACAGCAGCGGAGTGGCGGACTGCAAAATGTGGAATGACGATTCGTGACTTCTAGTAGCGCAAGGGCCATAAGCGCTTCTAAGCTTACTGTAAATAAATTTTCAGCTAACTCTTGAGTGACGATCATATTTAATGACAAAAAATATTTCGTTTGTGTACATTAAATAGTTGTGTTAGTTGACTCCCTCACAGGACTGCGACATTTGCTGAGTTTTTGTAAACTACATTGACATTTTTCCCGGAATATTCCTTGAGAAGAAGATGGTACAGGAGATTGTGTTTTCGTATTTTTGTATCTCTCTACATGCGAAATACGAAATCAGTTAAAACACCAACGAACCAGCGAACTCCAGTGTGACATGCTGGGGATTTCCTCGTGTTCTGTTTGTAGCTAAAAAGAAAAGAGAAGAACGGTTGTTGACTAAACAGTTTCCTCAAAAGAACGCAAATGTTTGTGGAAGTATTTATCCTTGTTGTCCTTTCCAGTTAAGATGAAAAGCGAGATAGGCAAACACGACGGAAGCGGCTTATATTACGTCCATGCTAGACATAAAAGCAGCGATTTTCCTCTGTGTTTATCTTGTCTAAATGTTGCTGTGGCTGAAAGGGTGATTAAAACTCATTAACGTAGTCCCTAACAAATCACTGAGCCTTATTTGGTACAAATAATAGTGATGTATTCAGCCATAAAAATGTTTGACACTCTGCCCAATTATGTATTCTGCAGTATCTGCATCAACAAAGTGGTCTCTTGTTGGGAGAAATGTACTCATTGACAGGGTGACTATGTTGAGAAATAAATGTGTAGACGTAAAGAATAAATATGTAGAATATTAATAACGTTTCCTTTGTTTAAAGAGATTGAACAGTTTTCATACAAAAAATTCGGAGGCATTACTTTGCAGTACGCCCTCGTAAAAAATTTGCTTGTACTGTCTTCTCGTTTCTCCTGAAGTAGTAAAGCGTTCGAAAGCACTTGCAACTATGTTTTCCCTTTTCTCGTTTATTCTTTTTATGGCGCAACTGGAATAGAGAGATGTTCTTAATAGCCCTTTTAAGCATACTTTGTAATGAACTTTTTGTTCCTTCATTTGCCACTTTTGCGTTAAATGTGTTGGTACTGTATACACTAAGTTGACAAAAGTCATGGGGTACACAAGGTATAAGAGGATTGGTGGTGCTGTGATTTGTATTCAGGTGGTTCATGCGGAAAGGTTTTCGACGTGATTATGGCAGCACAACGGGAATTAATGCTTTGAATGCAAAATTATAGCCGTAGCTAGAGGCATGAGACATTCTGTTTCGGAACTCGTTAGGGGATTCAATATTCAGAGATCCACAGTGTCAAGAGTGTGTCGAGAACCCCAGATTTCAGCCGTTACCTCTCACCGCGGACAACGCAGTGGCCGACGGCCGTCACTTAACAACCGGGAGCAGTGAAGTCTGCGTACACTTGTAGGTGCTAACGGATGAGAAACACCGTGTGAAATAACGGCAGAAATCAATGTGGGGCGTACGGCGAACGTTTCCGTTAGGGCAGTGTGGTGAAAATTGCCGTTATTGGGTTATGGAACCAGACGAGCGGCGCGATTGCCTTTGCTGACATCACGACAACGCCGGCAGCGCCTTTTATGGGCTCGTGACCATATCGGTTGGACCCTAGACGACTGCGAAACTGTGATCTGCTCGGATGAGTCCCGATTTCTGTTGGCAAGAGCTGACGGTACGGTTCGAGTGTGGTGCAGGCCCCCCGCAGCCATGGACGCAAGTTGTCAACAGGGCTTTGTGCAAGCTGGTGGTGAGTCCATAACGGTGTGGGCTGCGTTTATATGGAAAGGAATTTGTCCTCTAGTCCAACTGAAACGATTATCGATTGGAAACGGTTATATTTGACTACATCTAGATCATTTGCAGCCATTCATGGACTACGTTTTTATGGATGACAATGCGCCACAACTGTTCGCGACTGGTTTGAAGAACATTCTGCGTAAGTCGAGAGAACGATTTGGCAACCCAGATCGCCCGACAGGAATCCCATCGACATAACTGAGAAGTCAGTCCGTGCACAAAATCCTTCATAATTTTTTAGACAACATTGTTGTGAGGAGATAACAGCGATTAATTTACTTACAATCAATTATTCAAAATGACAGTCACAATCGCATTATTTATTTTGCCGCCAACCGGTTTCAACCCGCGATGGGGTCATCTTCAGGGCAATTTACACCATTTGGTCGCTCGCTGCAGTCGTCACCCTGCCTGTGCACGGTTGGTTACCAAACGAGGCCCCAAATGGTGTAAATTGCCCTGAAGATGACCCCATCGCGGGTTGAAACCGGTTGGCGGCAAAATAAATAATGCAATTGTGACTATCATTTTGAATAATTGATTACAAAAAAATCCTTCACAGGCAACACTTCACAGTTCCAGACGGCTATAGAGGCAGCATGGCGCAGTATTTCTGCACGGGACCTCCAACGACTTGTTCAGTCTGTGCCACGTCGAGATGCCGCACTACGTCGGGCGAAAGGAGGTCCGACACGATATTAGGAGGTTGTCCAAGACTTTCGTCACCTCAGTGTATAATCACAAGCATCTGATCGTGAAGAACTTTTCCTACACGTAGGGAGCGTGGAGGCAGCAGTGCCATGCTACATAGGAAGGAGACAGCTAACTGAACGTTCGAAATGCACAGGTTGGCAGGCGGCAGTCATTTGTGGCGGCAATTCCTTCAGAACGTAGGGATGCGGTCGACACAAGAATGCGTTTCTGCGCCAGCGCCGTGTTGTTCTGCGCGAGGTGTACCAACATTGCTCTCTGGACACCTGCTCCGACCGATCATACGCTTTAGATAAATTGCTTGTATGAGCAACACACGCTATCATAGTCTACAGTTCCAGCTGGGTGAGGGATCGTTGGAAAAAATCTGCTGTGTGGACAATACTACATAAAACTTAGATGCCAGTATTTTAGTTTTGTTTTCGTTCCCTACTATTCACTCTGACTCCTTCGCCCTGTGTCTCTCCCTCCTCGCCTCTCTCTCTTTCTCATCTGCCGAGACACATACCAGCCGCGCGGGATTAGCCGAGCGGTCTAAGGCACTGCAGTCATGGACTGTGCGGCTGGTCCCGGCGGAGGTTCGAGTTTTCCCTCGGGCATGGGTGTGTGTGTTTGTCCTTAGAATAATTTAGGTTAAGTAGTGTGTAAGCTTAGGGACTAATGACCTTAGCAGGCAAGTCCCGTAAGATTTCACATACATTTGAACATTTGAATATTTTGACACATACCAGGACAAGTCCTTTCCACAGTCCCCTGGGGGAAATGTTAGCAGCAGAGGCTCCGGTACGGCCCTGCCCTCCCTCGGCCGCAGCCGCGTTCTGCGTGAGTAATTGGCCTCCCCGTCCCTTCCCCCCCCCCCAACCCCCAACCCCCACCCCTCGCCCACCACGATCGTAATTAAGCCACGAGCCAGCGACCTGGGACCGCTGCGTGCGTCGCCTGCCGAGCGCGTCGCCACGCCGTCGGTCTTCATTACGGCTCCGAGCCAATTTCGACGTCTCCGCGCATCCTCTGCAACGTTTATCTCAAAACACGGGAACATCAAGTGCGTCCAAACAACAGTCCAGCCATCTAGATTTAGGTTTTCCGTGATTTCGCTACATCGCTAGAGGGGAAATGCCGCGACGGTACCCTACGTCAAGGACACGATTAATGTCCTTATTCTTATTCAATGGCCTTGCTTTCAGCGGGGTGTTGCACCTTAATCTTTCTTGTTTTGTTTTCAATTTAAGTTAGTATCATTTTACTTCTTTTGGCTGTTGTGGGGCGACGGGTGGAATAAGTTATTGCTCGCCATCTTTTACGAGAGCCTTAAAACTATTTTTGCAGTCAGTGCGACAGCGATGGAGAACATACTGGCCATAATTTCCAGTCTGCAAGTGCACATTCTTCTGGTACTCACTGAAAGAAATGTTTTTACTCTCTCTATACTCAGCGGGATCAGGAACTATGATTATAAATAAAAGTCTTGAGTTTTGATTCAATTATATTTAAAAATTTCACACGCAAAACATAGTAATATTTCTGATAATAATAATAATAATAATCATAATAATAATGTCTCTGTCATAAACAGCACTATGAGCATTTCAGCGGCGGCGTCCACGGTAACTTCCCGTTAAAAGGCCTTTCGCCCTGACTTCTAATAATCAAAGTTAATTGCTCGCCACTTGCCACGCGGTTTTATTAACATTACGGGCGGCACACATAAAGTTACTTCCACGAAACATAAGCTATCCAGGACGGTGCAGCGGCTATCCCCGTCGAAGGTTCGAATCCTCCCTCTGGCATGTGTGTGTATGTGTGTGTGTGTGTGTGTGTGTGTGTGTGTTTTTTTCCTTAGCGTAAGTTAGTTTAAGTTAGATTAAGTAGAGTGTAAGCCTAGGGACAGATGACAGCAGTCTGGTCCTATAGGAACTTAAGTTTCCAGTTTCCAGGACGGTGTACAGTCCTTACGAGTTCACTTCCTATTTGTACCGGAAACATGCATTTAGCAACAGACTGGCAGTGACGTCATCCGAGGCAGCGCGTAAGCCGGCGTTTGAATGACGTGGACCAATTGCTAGCGAAGTGTTCACAGATCTAAACGATCCAGGACGGTGTACAGTCCTCGCGAGTTCACCTTCTATTCTTACCGAAAACATGCAAGATTGGCTGTAACGTCATTCGAGTCAGCGCGTAAGTAAGCGTTTGATTGATGCGAACAGAGTGATAGCTCAGTGCGAAGTGTGCGTCTACTGCTGCTGCTGCCTGACAGGGACAGATGAGCCCCTGTGGTTCGGTGGAGTCTAAGCCGGAAGGCTATTCCTCCAAACTGACGGTGCGTGTGAGTTGTCCTTACTTCTTGTTTTATGTCCTGTCAGTCTGCTGGGACGGTGTTCGTGCTGGCAACTTATTGGTTGCAAAGCAGGTGGGGCCATCTGGTTGCCTTAAGACGCTGTACCCGGTGGCCCAGTGCTCGAAGGAGCGGATTTTCGGACCGCGCGTTCTTCTCGCAAAAGAGCCGTGCAGCCTGACGAAACCTGTCTCGAACGGTTGGGATGTTGGAGACTCGGTTAAGGTCGTCCGACCGGAAGTCTCGAGGGAGGTGCAATGCCAGACGTAGAATCCGGTTCTGAAGTCTCTGGAGTCGGTCGACGTGGGTCGCTGCAGCATTGCACCAAACCAGAGCGGCGTAGTGGATGAGTGGACGTAAGATAAAGTGCAACACCCATTTCTGTTGGGAGTGCAGGTGTCGGATTTAGGAAGGGGTACAGTTGAGTCATTCTACCCCTGACCTCTTTGACGATGTCGTCGATATGGTGTCTCCATGTGAGCCCTCTATCCAGCGTCACAGCCAGGTACTTGGCTGTATTGCCCCAAGGTACGGCGGTTCCTCTGATGGTGATCTGCGGTAGGTCGGCTGGGATATGTTTCTTGGTGATGAGGAGGGCTTGCTTATTAGCCCCATTGAAGCCTAGGCGCCACCTCCTGGCCCACTGACTACGTGTGTCAGCTGCTGCCTGCATGCGTCATTGGAGCAGAGCTGCATTCATGCTTCGCGTATACATCGCCGTATCATCCGCGTAGAGGGCGAGGTGGATCCTGTCCACTCGTGGCATGTCTGCGGTACACAGGATGTACAGTATGGGGCCGAGGACGGAGCCTTGGGGAACTCCAGCCCTGACCCGGCGGCGCGTCGATAGGTCCTCTGTGCGTACATGAAAGCTTCTGTCGGCGAGGTAAGATTTTACGAGATGGACATGCGGCAGGGGCACACCGAGGTCCAGGAGCTTGAAGAGAAGCCCCTCATGCCATACAGAATCGAACGCCCATGAGACATCCAGGAAGATGGCCCCAAAATACTCCCGTCGTTCGATGGCATCAAGGGCCTCTTCAACGAGTCGAAGCAGTTGGTGCGTTGTTACGTGTCCAGGGCGAAAACCACATTGTTCGCCCGGTAGGAGGCGTTCTTCCCTGATGTGACGTAGGAGGCGTCGGAGATACAGCCTTTCAAAGACTTTGCTGATCGCTGGTAGCAAACTGAAGGGCCTGTAGCTGCTCGGTAGACGAGGGTCCTTCCCAGGCTTCTGGATGGGAACTACCTCGGCGTGTTTCCACTCCTGAGGATAGTGTCCAGTGCGGAGGATGCTGCTGAAAAGTCGAGCCAGGTGTGCAGTGGCTGTTGGTGGCATCCATCGCAGCATTTCATTTGTAAGCTGGTTAGGGCCTCCCGCCTTGCGTTTGTTGAGCTGTCGAAGTTGATCGGAGACTTCATCAGCATCCACCTCTTCGATACAGTCGTCATCCGCAGGGGCATCGAGGAACACCGGGAGACGTTCAGCAACTAGTCGAACGTGATCCGGATCCATGGGGTCCATGATGGGTTGGAAATTTTGTTCAAAAACATCAGCAATGGCATTGGCTTTGTCCGCTGGGCTGCTGACGATGCTTTGACCAACTTGTAGCGGCGGAATCTTCTGACGCCGGCGGAGGAAGAACTGTGTGGCTTTCCAGGCGGTACCATCCTCAACCCGAACAGTGGCCAGGTGGTTGGACCTTTCGTGATGGCGGTGGTTTGCAACGGCAACTTTTATGTCCCTCCTCATCCTGTTGAGTGCCCTCTTCGTTGCTGCGTTGCGCGTCAGCTGCCATTCACGAAAGAGGCGGTTTTTGGCAGTTATTGCCTCAATGAGATGTGGTGGTAGTTGCTGGGATTTGTCAGGTGGTTCAGATCGCGGCCACGGAGTGCACCGCTTGTAGAACATTCTTGGAGGAATCAGGCACAGCCATCAATTCCAACATTGTCGGCGTCAGGTGCATCTCGGAGACCCTCTTCTAACAGCTCCTGATATCAGTTCCAGTTGGTGTTCCTGGCCTGGATTCCTCTCCGCTTCACTGGCTGGGCATCGATATTGATGTCAAATATAACTGGGACGTGGTCTGAAGATAAGGCATCGCGGGTGCTGGCATATATAACATAGGGCACCCCCTTGGCCACTGCAATGTCGAGCACATCTGGAGGTCCACCGTTGTTGGGAAAGTGGGTGGGGTCGTGAGGTCCGAGGATGATGGTGTTCCACCGCTGGGCTTCCTGGAGAAGTTTTCTTCCATGGTTGTTGGTGACACGGGAATGCCATTCGTTGTGCTTTGTGTTAAAATCACTGCCAGCAAAGACCTTCCCAGGTAATGCCAGCAAAGACCTTTCCAGGTAATGCCAGCAATGCTTTAAGGTCCTGGAGGAACAACTGTCGGCCAGGTGGGCGGTAGACAGCAACAAACGTGATGCGCCCATGTGAAGTTTCAACAGCTACAGCAGTGGCCTCCATCGCTTGCAGCGGCGAAAGTGGAACTTGATGGTGCACCAGTGAAGTCCGGACGTAGACCGCTGTGCCACTGCCATGAGTTGGTCTGTCGGTCTGGTAACACACATAGTTGGCAGCTCTTACATGGACACCAGACTTGAAAAAAGTCTCTGAAACCAGGCAAATGTCGACAGCTTCATCCCACAGCAGCTGTCGAAATTCGCCACCTTGGGTGCGGATGTCCTGGGCATTCCACACGCAGACTGTGACTCCTCGTTGACTACGGGCCATGCTGTGCGGCCAGTGGTCCGGTGGAGATTGCCTGAATGGCTGCACTTACAATGGCAATGAATTGCCGGGGGATATCCTTGAGAAGCTCCCGAAGTTCTTGCAGGAGGAGCTTCATTTCGTCCATGCTGGAATCAGCCTCCTGGGATGTTACAGTTACAGCTCTTGAGTGTTGAGCTGGGCTTGCCACGACGTCAGCCTGTCGTCCCTGTTGGCAGTGGTCTTCTCCCCGCTGCTGTTCAGAGTGCCGAGCTGGTAGACGCGCCGTGTCCTGTGGACAGCGGGCATTCGCGGTGTTGGAAGCTGTTGCAACAGTGGCCGGCTTCGTCGCAGGTATGGAGGCCTGCGGTGAGGAGCCAGAGGTAGCAGCAGCAGCAGCAAAACTGACTCCAGGTCTGACAGGTGCAGGTCGCTTTATTGAGCCAGGTCGGTGGCCACGGCTCCGTGCCGCAGCCCGTTGGAAGCTGGAACAGTCGCGGTAGGAGGCCACATGTTCCCCACCACATCCAGCGGTCCATCTCTCCGCTTCCGTGTGCAGTCGAGACTGGCGTGCTCCCCTGAACACTTAACACAGCGTGGGGGAATCGTACAGAACCGCGCTACATGCCCAACCATTTGACGGTTGTAGCATTGTGGTTTGCCCCTCTTCGAGCGCAGTTTTTCTGTAGTGACAGGTGTCGCTGCGATCTTCGTGACCTGCCATAGCCCGCGGTTGTGTGGGATATCACAGGTGACCACTAGGACCAGCGGAGTTTCCTTTCGGGTTCGGCGAGAGGGTAGGCGGGTTATCGACCTGAAACCCAAATCCATAGCCCATATCCTCCAGTTGTCGTCGGATGTGATCCCGGCTGTAGTTTCGAGGGAGCCCTCGAAAGACGATCTTGAGTGTCTTGCAGATGGGTAAGTGTAGAACGGCTTCTCTTGTTCTCCGAACGTACCCGAAACCTTTCTGTAATCTTACGCTTCCGCGCGGGATCAGCCGAGCGGTCTGGGGCGCTGCAGTCATGGACTGTGCGGCTGGTCCCGGCGGAGGTTCGAGTCGTCCCTCGGGCATGGGTGTGTGTGTTTGTCCTTAGGATAATTTAGGTTAAGTAGTGTGTAAGCTTAGGGACTGATGACCTTAGCAGTTAAGTCCCATAAGATTTCACACACATTTGAACATTTTTTTAAAATCTGCTGTTTTCAAAGTGACCTTATGTGAGTTGGTGCCAGCCGGCTTGATAACTACGTTGTTGTGGCCGACAAGGCGAAGGAGCATCCTGTAGAGGCCATCGTAGTCCTCCTTGTGTTGGACCACAGTGGGCGGCGGTTTCGGTTCTCTCTTCTGAGCAGGCATCCCCACACCATCAGCGAGCTCTTCATAGGTGTTTGTCATCGGAACCGGCGGCGCTGATGAGAGGTGAGCCTTCCTGGTCGGTCGTTTGCTGAGTTGAAACCCTTCTTCATCGACGACGACATGTGCCGGTTTCACCTTTTTTCCCGTAGGAGGGGCGCGGGTTGTTCCTGTGGCAGTGATCGCTCTCCTTTTCGTCGATCTGGCGGCGGTGGAAGCGTCATTTCTTGCCGTCGATTCGTCGTCCGAATCGGGCAGCGGAACTTGCAGTGCGTCCGGAACGCATTCCATTTCCGTATCCATATTCGTCGCCTTGTTCATCGTAGGTGGGGGGCCGGATGGGGCCGCCGGCAAAGCGGGCTGTACCCTTCGCTGTACGGACATTCTCTCGCTCCGACATCTCAACGCTAACTGCGTGCGTGCGTCGCGTGCGTGCGTGCGTGCGTGCGTGTCTACTGCCTCTCTGGTCGTATTTATATATGAGCGCAGCGGACGGCCGAAGCGAACAACTGCCGTCATCCGCTCTATGGTCAGGTAGCAACATGTAAATGGCCGCTTTCTTGGGGCACATATTATTTAATAGCTCGGTCATTAATCAATTTAAAATCTTCGTAATTTCAATGTCACTGAAATACGCTTGATACAAACCAGGGAATTTAGAGGATCGTCCGCCACAATTTGAGAATCCTGATGAATTTTGTTTTATATTGTGTTGTCCGTCGAGTGTGTTACGGCATGTGAAGAAATTAGGTTCATATCATGTACATGACATAAAAAATATTTTTAAACATTTATGTACGTATTATTATTATTGTAATGATTTTGCATCGTAATAATGAGTTATTCATTATTTTAAATTCATAAAATACACGTCATCAAAAGAAAAATATGAATTTAAAACATAAAATAAGAATTTAAAACATGAAATAAAAGTAAGTAAAGCAAAGATAACATGATGATAAGGCAAAGATAAACATCTCAAATTGTTAACGTATCGATCCATGGCTTAATGTAAAATAACTTAAATGATCATTTTTTGAAAAATTATTTTATCTTTGCTTTATCATCTTCGGAATTAGTAAAGTACTTGAAAATGGGCTTATAACCCGAACCTAGGTTATACGGTAAGCAAATGAAATTTATGAAAGAAGGGAAAAACAATGTTTGTTCAGTTAATTTGCAATGTTTCAGCAAGAACCCACAGTTGATTCAATTGCAACAAAAAATAAGTGAGATAAATAATTAGAATAACAATGAACGTTTATATATTTTAATTAGGTATGTTGAAAATGCTCCGACAACACACTGTCTGCAGCTTATTTTCCAAAAATAGTATTTCAGAAACAATATTTATCACACATGGATGTATGTGGCGAGAAAGCTTTTTAAATCTATTTTGTAAAATGTTTTAATTTTTCAAGATTATTTAGTGTTGGCGGGGTATTTTGGAACATTTCAGATGGCCAAGTTTCATCGAGATCGTTCATTTTCATCTGGGAATATTCCCTTGATACTGTCTGTAGCCGAAGCATTCTCTCTATCTTGTGATGTACTTTTAGAATGTGTAATTTGTTGCTGTGTTAGTGTTCTGCTTTGCATTTCCATTGTTCTGTCTGCTGCTGCCACTGTTGACATCGACATTGTTTTGTTTGTGTCACGCCGTTTTGTGGAGTACTGTTTATTCGCGGTCGCGGTTCCGTGGAACTGAGGCCAGGAAAGTCGTTAGACATAGAACCTGATAGGTCAGTCGATGAAAGTTCGAGAGTGAGTGAAGAAGCACAAGCCACCTTCGTGCAGATTGCACAATTTCTGAGTCCGTCGGATCGCACCCTTGCAATGTTAGCATACACTATGTAACAGGTAACCAAAATAAAACTGGGGGATGCAGAGACGGCGGAGCAACACGCTCAACTGTGGCAGGGAAACCATACGCGGCTTGCGAGGCCACAAGACGAGCTAAAACTGAGCGTCAAAAGACTGATCGTCAGATAGCAGAAGTTAGGCGTGACGTGGGGGCCGAGACTGCAAAAATACGAGCGGAGGTCACCGACAGTGTTGGGCGAGGTGAGAAACGCGTGTTATGAGAGAGTTGCCAGCGTGGAAACACGAGTAACAGCATAAATGGCGGAAATCGCCACAGGCATGGATAACTAAAATTAATCGGCAATCAAACTACAAAGAAACAAGTGTCTGTTCTCGAGCAGGATGTGTCTGCAATGCGACGCAGGCCACGAGATCTGATTTGCATATTGTGTTTCCAATGAACTGTGTGTGAACATACCGCTGCTTAGGCACGGCCAAATAGATATCCTCCACAAAAAGAATTTATGCACGAATCTGCGAGTGACAGAAGCGGCAGAGTGTAATGCATTCCTCGTTGTGCAGCAAGCAGACGCTTGATCAGAAGGAATCTATCTTATTCGGTTGACCGTTTGCGAGAGCAATGCTTGCAAAGATTTTTGCCCCATGTTTCTGGCAATTTACTGGAACCTGGCCGCAAACACAAGTGCGAAACAGAACATACAACACCTGATCAAAAGTATGTGGATACCTGTTAGTGGACATTAATATGGGGTGTGCTCACCCTTCGCGTTTATGACAGTTTGAACCCTGCTGAGAACACATTACATTGAATGCCTGTGGAGGAATGACAGCGCATCCTTCCCCAAAAGCCGAAGTCGGAGAAGATAGTGATATTGGAAGCTGGAGTCTGGAGCGAAGTCGACAATATAACTCATTTCAAAGGAGTTCCATTAGTTGAAGAGCGGGAGTCTGGCCAGACCAATACGTTTCAGACGCTGCTTCATGACGGGCTGCATTGTCATGGTGATACAAAACAACATCGTTTCCGAAGTGCTCCTCTGCTGTATGCGTCTAACGGTTTCTTAAAAGTGCAATAAGGGCCCCACAGCCTAATTACGAAAAACACCTCAATACCGTAATACCGCCTCCTCCGGACTTCACTGTTGGTACTACGCAGGTACATTCTCCAGGCATTTACCAAACCTAAACCCATCCATCCAGTTGCTGCTGGGTGTTGCTTGCTTCATCACTCCAAATCACTCGTTTCTAGTCATCCACTGTCCAGTGCTATCGCTCTTTGGACCACCTGAACTGTCGTTTATAACTGACCACAGAAATTTGTGGTTGATGAGGAGCTGCTCGATCAGTTTACACCACGGTGTGCTAACAATGCTGCTAGTGAAAACCGCAACCACTTCAGACATGTTTGGACTGCCGCTGGATAGGTCTGTAGCTGCCCAACATTTAGGTTAAACTTGAATTAACAGAGTGCTGTTCTCTCTTAGAAATATTTAAAAGAAAAATGCAGCGCCCCACCATAGTACTGCAGGTGAAAATATTTTGTTGTACTTAGTGCGACGCGGAATGTGGGTTTCCCTTTGTCGCAAAGGCTTGCCAGTAGATGCGTACCATCTACAATACTGTGAGGGCATTCTTGATGAACTTTGCCTGGGGAATGAGTGTCCGCTTGCTTTTCCGGTCAGAAGACATTTCCACTAATCAGCTTGTTGTGGTTTTCTTGGATCCCCTCGAAAATTTTTTGCTTCCAAAACTTCCAATCCCTGACTTAACAGGAAGCTTGTGAAAGTATGTGTGTGTTGCTACCTCAGTTGTGTTGCGCGTGCGGGTAGCGGCAAACCTAGATCCCTGTCGCCTTTTATGCTCACTTGTGTTCGTATGTCAGGCACTTTGTCATTCGACTCCAGGTACGCATTTACGCATCGACGCCTGGGAGAATTCATTAGTTTTTGATGTCAAATGTGGACGTTTGTATTACTTCCCTCACTCTCTGTGCGTGGTCTTTATTTTGTAACGGTACCTCAAGGCGTATAAGATATTTCTACAAATTGAGATCTATCTACGTTTACTTGAAATTGCACGAGCCCCCAGAGATACTGTAGACAACTTGACAGACTTGATGAAAGCTGACAAAATAAATACAGGTAAAAAGATCGATATGGAAGGAGAGGTACAATTTCAAGCAGTTTTATATAGTGGCTGCAATTGTTTGTTATGTTACATCAGAACTAAATTTTATAATGGAAAAATTTGGATTTTACTTTATAATGGGGTTTTCGCCTGAAATAATGCATTAGATGTAGGTCGAGAACTTACAATCGATTTTACAAGAAGACCACACGGCATTCGTTTTGTAATTTTTTTGTGTAAATAGCACGTGAAGTTCAGGATTCAAATGTCTATCCACCCAAGTAGTTTCATGCAACTTTCAAAAATTCTCGAAAAAAATTGACTTCGAAGTTTTCCGAGCGTCTTTAATACCGTAAAGCAAGGTTGATTCTTCGATGGGCAGTGTGGCCTGGGTTCGATTCCTAGCCAATGCAAATTTTTAAACAAATGTAGATGTTGTGCATACATTTACGTGAAGCGTAAAATACACACAGACAGAAATAAAATCGCTAGCACTCGATACTGACAATTACTGGATCTCGGGTTGCAGTTTCATTTCGGCCACTATTTCTTTCGTTTTTTCGTTTGGTCCAGATGCCTACGTCATTTAAATATAAAATTCATCAAATAAGTGCTAAATAACACAGCTCAACCTACATAGGGAGAAATGATCATCACGATAAAATAAGAGAAATCAGGGCTCGCACAGAAAAATTTAAGTGCTCGTTTTTCCCGCGGGCCGTTCGATAATGAAACGGTAGAGAGACAGCTAGAACCTCTGCCAGGCACTCAGTTGTGAATAGCAGGGTCATCACATAGATGTAGATGTAAATAACACATATTTGATATCATTTTTATGAAAAATGCATGTTTCCATATTTTTAATTACATATTGTGCACAGAAATCCAGCTTCCATTGCAAATATAAATTTTTAATTACTGATTCTTCAAAACAGATTGTTTATAAAGATTGTTTAAATTTTAAAAAATAAATTTTATCAGTTTTATGTGTTTTACGCTTCACGTGCACCTACGTTTAAGAATTTAACACTGCCAGGTATATAACTTTTTTTTAGACAAACTATTTGTAATATATTTAATTATCATTTTTCCCTTGAGAATTTTCTTTCGTATTGGTTTACCTTCGTTCTTTCTTTGCGATATGAATTCGTTTTGCTTGTTTTTCGTTTGCTTTTTTCGAAACGTCAATTTTAGATTCACCTCAGTATTTTTACTAATGTCTTCGGGACGTATTTGAGTGGCTCAGTATTTAAGAGCTTCTTTTGCTACGATCAGTATCAATAGGAAAGTTATTACATCACTAAAAATGCACAAAATAATTAAAAAACAACATATTTAAGACGAAAGGACGTAAGTATTTGACAGATTACAATATTGAAAGTTCGTGGGAGGAGTGTAGAAGACTTGTAGTTCATACATACGTAATTTAAAAACAGGAACAGTTTTTTATGGAGCTGACGAAAACAAGACATTTAACACTTAGGCAATTTTAAAACAAAAACTTGAAGCATGTGAAGGAGTTGTACAACAGGGTAGAATAAATTACTGAAAAATTTGCAAGAGAATCAATCAGTGTAATACCAATATGCAGAAAGACAAAGCACGTTAAACAGCAATAAATTAAATCGACGCTTTAAACATGAAAATGATATAAGACAGACAAAAGATAAGGAAAGTTGAATGTATAACAAAAGGTAAAATAATACTTAACAGGTTCGAATGTAATCGGAAAATGAATCACAATTTTCTATTGGAAAAGTTGCCGAGACGAACATTTAATGGAAAAGAGATTGAGGGACGCTGTAGTAGATTTGGTGCTGTATTGGATCCAGTGCAACGGCAAACACGGCCATTGGGAGTGGGCTTCTCTGTCTTACCGATATCTGTATGGGCATCGGGTTTGTATTGCGACCGTTTATCGACGCTCTAGAGGTAGCACATCGGGCCGCCGATGAGGCATTCTCACAGAGTGTTTAGAGTATTAAAGATGCCCGGAAAACTTCGAAGTCGTTTTTCTCGAGAATTTTTGAGCGTTGCATTGAACTACTTTCGATGATTGATATCTGAACTTCGCTTACACTAAATATAAAATAAAAATCAATTGTCGCATGTTTAATAGATCTTCACTTGAGAACGGCTCTATCGATTTGACTGATTACTTTTTTTGTATTCGTGATTGTCAGGACAAGGTTTGTATGAAAGAAAATTTTGGAAAATCTACCGGAAAAATGGGAAATTTGGGTGGTATTATTACATGAAAATCTCAAAGAAAGAAATGTTACAGTCGGTTTGACAGTTCTTCTGTCACATGTTTTTTATAGAAAAAAAGTAACGTTCAGATTGACAGTTCTGCTGTCGCATGTTTTCATAACAACAAATTCAGCATTGAATATTGATATTTTGCGAAAAAAAGGAATACAGTTGAAAGCGATACGATCATATCTTTGGTATGTTGCAGAGACTGAATTGATGTCAGTTCGTGGTAATTTGGTGCATTGCAAACATACAATAGATTTCAGATTGTGATATATTTCTTGGGAAAAATGCCACCAGTGAGGCGCTAAAATATCAGAAGTTGTACGCGCTATGGAAACCAACAGCATGACTGCCGAGTTAATGAGACTGACGAGGAACGTAAACATCGTTTACAGACAAATCGAATGAGAATTTTACAATAAGCACTTTCTGTTAAATTGTCTGCGAGAAAAAACATGCCAAATTGTGCTATGAAAATGTGTGGTTTTGCTTTCCTTTTCGCAGTCATTTTTAACAGAAAGCAGTTGTGTTTGTGGCTAATTTTATAAACCTACGTCTTCGTAGATTAAAACCATGCGAAATACTATCATTAAAGCTACTATCCTCACAGCCTAGCAGCTGAAAAGGTATCTCTCATACCCCATGTACTAAGGATTCCAAGCGATTTACCCATTCATTTTGACTTCTATTCTCAATCAAGGTTCCGTTTGCAATAACAAAAAATAACGACAGACAGAGGAGATGCAAGGAGAAGGGGAAAGAAAATGGATATAAAGAAAGGGAAGGAGGATATGGACAGAGGGATGAGGGAAGAGGAAATGGACAGAGAGAGGGAGGGGGGAAGGTGATGGACAGAGATAGGTTGGGGGGGAGGAGGAGAAGGAGAAGGAAGAGGAGGAGGAGGAGGTGGTGGACAATGGGAGGGGGAAGAGGGGAGGGACAGAGACAGGGGAGAAGGAGATTAGGAATATATTAAATTCCTGAACATATTTATCACATGCGAAGCATTTCCGGGTTCGACAAAAATCCGCTTGTCGTGTGGTCTCCTTGTTAGACTGACAAAACGTTGGGGTGCTTGAATAGAACTGAAGTGCACAGTGATTTTGAGAAACTTTGCAGTTGCAGCCCCTGTTTAAACTGCGGCCCCTGTTGCGTGGCTGTAGTGCCATCAGCTGACGGCAGCAGGTGCCGGGGCATTAGTGGCTTTTAATTAGCAGCCCGGGGCGCCTAATGGCCACCGGTGGCCGCTCGTCAGCGCTGCATTGTCCGCTCCGCGCGGGGACCACCTGCGTTCACCTCGCATCAGCTGCCGCGCCAGCGCAAGCGCCGTTAAATCGCATCACTACGTGTCACAGCCCCATTACACGTTCTTTGTTCACGGGCAAGTACCAGCTGCAGGGGTCAAGCATGAAATTTCACAGCCAGGGCTCAAAGAATGGCTCTTATGACAATGATTTTTTTGTGATAAAATCCTCTCGGGTTTCCTACTGCGTCAAATGGTTTAAAATCCTCTAACTTTCGACCGAGAACTCCTCAGCCATCGTCAACTGCTCACTGACGTATGGTTGGTGCTGCCCTCAAACAGCGGCGCTACCGCCTTCGACGTCACTGTTGCCCAGTCCGGAAGCCACGAGAAATACGGGCCGCGCGACCAACTTCTGACGTCACACTAATTGCCTCGTCTTCCACACTTAATAAACGATCGGGTGTGCGCAGGGCCAACGGGAAATCAATATGTGAGTGAAAAGGTACCCATTGAAGGTCTTAACTTTGTCGTGTGCTGTCGAGAGCTTGCATGCACAGTCGAAAATTATTTAACTCGTCTAAAATAGTTATTTGCTCCCGCCAGACACACTTGTTGGCATTCGTAAGATCTGCAGCATCACGTGTTTTGATGTGCGTGCAATGGCCTGTCATTTATGTGGGTCTCGTGCCCAGTCACGGTGTCGTCACCAACTAGACATCCCAGGCCCTGTGGCATGTCAGCATGTGACACTAGAGGTCTTACGAGTTGCAGTGACCGTATTCACGAGACACCGTGTTACTATTTCACACCCATGTAATGCTTCACAGCTGTGCGGTTAAATACACTCAAGCTCTCGAAAATACAAGATAACGTTAAGCACTTTAATGGGTATCCTTTCATTGACATACAATTGAATCCAGCACACGTCAGTCCTGAGATGAGATCACAGATGAGCTAGCGCAGTCGATCGCATTCTCAGTGGGGTCAACCAATGGAATTTAACGGATTTCCGCCCCCCCCTCTCTCTCGGCAGACAAATATTCCAGGTAGACCTACATAAGTCACCTAAAAATTCTCTTCATTTATGCTATAGCTGCCACGTTGTTGGCCACATACGCACTGCTTATGGAAATTTTGAAATCTTAAGTTCCTGCTGTGGTCATCGGTCCCTAGGCTTACACACTACTGAATCTAGCTTAAACTAACTTACACTAAGGACAACACACACACACACACACACACACACACACACACCAATGCTCGAGGGAGGAGTCGAACCTCCGACGGGGAGAGTCGCGCGAACCGTGGCAAAGCGCCCCAGACCGCGCGGCTACCCACACTGCTTCTGGTCACCCTCTGTGTACGAGTTAATTCCTGCGTCGACGAATCCTCGTTGATACTGCACTCACAATATTCACTTCAGCGCTGTCACATACCATCTGGTTGGCTCTTCTTACTGTGCCTTTATTTTCTAAATATGCTCTACTTTACCTCCCGGATTCCGTATCTGTTACTTCCTTCAACAGATGCCATTTATCTTTGTCTCTAACTTCATCATTATAATTTGGTCTTGTTTAACAAGGGAGACAAAACCACAGTGGCCTTAGCCTCCTGTAGCCCGCACCGAAACTAAGTTTATTGTGTGGCGTTCCTCCCTGTCATTCTAATAAACTCGATCAGTACCTAGACGAGAAGTAGGAGTCCCTTTATTAAATTTCTGTTAGGCACAACTTCATCAAGAACTACTGACTGAAATATATTGTCTTTTTGTCCTCCAGTGCTCCACACCGAAAGATTAAACACGGTGAGGTTTCATTCCCCGTACCAGAAAGTCTGTATTTATGGATTTCTTTCTCTGTTTCAATCGTGTACAGGTCTTTCTTGAAGTTTCGATGGCTAATCATTAAACTTACTTCCAGGGTTGTTTGAAAAGTTCTCTGAATGGAATAGAAGAAACGGCTGATCTCAGTGAAACTTTTTTATTTTTCGCTGGAGCCTTCCTGTACGCTAATGTGCGTGGTCCAACGACTTTTCAGTGCTTTAATACTATCTCGAAAATTTCATTCCTCCAGGCCAGCAAAATGTTCGTCAGCATCGGCCGTCAGTTCTTCGTTTAAAGAAAGTCTCCGTCCACCGAGGAAAATTTTGAGCTTGGGGAAGAGACGGAAGTCTCATGGAGCCAAATCAGGTGAACAAGGGGCAACAATTTGTGTTTTATTTCATATTATTTTTGCAATGGTAGCGACACTTGTGTGTGGGCGCGCATTGTCTCGATGTAAGATGACTTTCTTCCATGCCATCCTGACAAATTTTGGCGTATTTTTTGCTCCAGTTGATTCAGGTGGTTAGCGTTGTATTGTCCCATAACTGCTAGATCGGTAATAAGATAATCTAGCACCAAAATCCCTTTCGCATCTCAGGAAACTAAGCCATGATCTTTGCGGCCGACTGTATTGTCTTTTATTTGTTTGGTGGCGGGGAATCAATATGTTTCCACTGCTTTGACTGCTGTTTTGTCTCTGAGATATAGCAGTTCACCAGAGTTTCATCTATGGTCACTAACTGGCGCAAAGAATCACGTCGTTTGCTCTGAAAATGGTCACACATTCCCATTCTGATCCTGCAGCAAGAGTCGCTCCACCGATCTAGCAGATAATTGTTAAAATGTGATCTGCCCATTCAGATGACATTTCTACAACTTCAAAAATTTCTCGCAGTTTCAGTCGGCTATCCTCCATGACCATTTTATGGACTTTTGCAATAATTTCTGAGATAGTGGCACATCTTGTTCGACCACAACACGGATCAGCATCTAAGTTGACAAGATCAAATTGAAAGTCATTTGTGCACCTAGGAGCAGTTGAAAGGAAAGGACAGGAGTTCCTCTGTATGTTCTGAAAATCTACATGAATTTCCTTTCTTTACGAAGTACTTAATCACTGCTTGAATCTCGATTTTTTCGTACCTTCACCAATCACTACACGGAAACAGCAACAGAGAGGCGTTTACACCAGAGGTCTCGACCCAGAGGACTGACGCGCCAAGTTTTTACTCATAAAGGGTGACTTATTATTGCTTGGGAACATCGTTCCGCGAACTTTTCACACTACCCTCGTATGAGTTTAATGTGATTCCGGTCTAGGTCCAGGAAGTACAACTGCACTTCAAAGATGGTTTCGGCGTTATTAGTTTGTAATGTTTTCGTTTTAGTGGTTCTACTGCGACCTACAGATGTAGAATGTAATTTAGATTTTATCATCCCCTTAGCTATAGCTAGGGCAAGTTTCAGCCCAAAACATGAGGTGGTTGCCCCTGCTCTAGTTAGGCTATCAGCTTGTTCGTTACCAGTGACACCTGAGTGACCAGGCGCTCACAGCAGGTTTACCAAGTTGCTTTCCCCTAGCCTCATAAGTGTTCCTTTGCATACTGCAACGATATTTGATCTCGTTGCGGATGCTGATACAGATTTCAGAGCTGCTTAGCTGTCTGAATGGGTGTGGACGCTATAATCCTTGTAGCACTTATGTCGAAACAGTGCCACAGTGTTCCGGCGTCTGTTACTTGAATGCTGGAATGTTACGCATCAGTTATCAAACGTGTGAAATATTTGTTTCGGGACTGCATTGTCCCACTATCAAGCGCTATAAAACGAGGAAACAAATCGACATCTTAACTACACATACTGATGAACATGTATGTGTTTATATCGTCTTATAGTATAACACATCTTAAAACTGTGTGCCATTAGCTACCGTGAAATAAAACATGCAATGACAAACATCAGACTTTTTCTAGGACATTTCATGTTGGGCTCACAAGGCTCACTTGGAAACTAAAAGCCTTACCTACGAAACGCAGTAGTGTCCTAGGGCGTATACAGCCCCGACGATGTGCCAAGTCCCAGAAAATTCTAAAAACCACTATTACCCCTATATTTCAATTTGTGCATCCATATAGGATAAAGAATAGAAAATATTTCACCTCACGCCGCCAATTAGAACTAGTTAATTGTAGCTTCTGAAGGATGACATCATAGAGTGGGCGCAAAAATGACCTTTGGACACTTCAGTCTTCTATTTAACAGGCTGTCGCGTTCCTGTCTTAAAGCACAAAAAATCTCAACTTTCTCTAAATCTGACAGTAACTACACTGTGTCCTCAAAGTGTAATACCCCATGCTATCTGAGATGTTACCCAACGAATGCTGTTCCTTATAGAGGTGCTTCGCCACCGCCCGTGAGCCATTCTCTTTATTATTATGCTTATCACTTTGCCTCACATATGTCATTTCATAATCATGACACTTTATTTCATAAACTCCCGCCTTGACCATCCAGTGCTACCCTGTACCAGTCTTATACTTCAGCCTCTGCTCCAGCTTGCTGTCCGTCCAAAATTCAATTTTCACCACTTTGTTGTTAAATAACATCGCCAATTTATATGAGATAGTTCCCCAGTATGGTATTACTTTACATTTCTGCGATTTTTTCTCGTTTTTTTGGTTTCTGTGCCCTATCAGTGCAGCAATCCCTTCTGTTACAGCCGGCCGAAGTGGCCGAGCGGTTCTAGGCGCGACAGTGTGGAACCGCGCGACCGCTACGGTCGCAGGTTCGAATCCTGCCTCGGGCATGGATGTGTGTGATGTCCTTAGGTTAGTTAGGTTTAAGTACTTCTAAGTTCTAGGGGACTGATGACCACAGCAGTTAAGTCCCATAGTGCTCAGAGCCATTTGAACCTTCTGTTACATCCGCCTCAAAACCATTTTCCACCGCTATTTGCCTAAGTGTTTCCATTTCTTCAGATGGATCGAATTAGCTCTGTGCACTGCATTTTTGAAGAAAACTGATTATTTCTATGGGGGTGACATGAGGTTTTATCAGTTACTTTACCTGTGATGATAGGTTTCCTAAATATCTCAAGCTTGTTATTCTTATTCTCTATAATTAAGTCAAGTCACACAGGTAAAGATAGTTATCCAACTAGTAGACGAGACGATGAATTGCTATTTTGTAGAACGCGTTCGGCAGCTGACGAACACACAACCGCCCCCACTCTTGTACTTCTTCACCCAATCGAACCGGAAGTCCAGGTCGTCAAAGATGTGAAAATCACGCGGTGAAAGATCCGAGCTGCACGGAGGCTGCTGCGGTGTTTCCGAACCAAATCGCTGACGCGTAGCCTTCGCCTGCTTGGCAGTGTGGGGTCGGACGTTATCGTACAACAGGATGATTCCGTCCTACAGCATTCCCGTGTGATTTGGCTTCATGGCGCGTCACAGTTTCTGCAATGTGTTTTCAGAGCGCTGCGTACTGATTGTGGTTCCACGCTCGAAATGCTCAACGAGTAGAGGTTCCTGCAGTCGAGGAAGGTCATCATGACCTTCCTGGAGTCTTGGATTGCTTTGGCGGGGGGAGATGTGAGATGCCGCGCGGGATTAGCCGAACGGTCTGAAGGCGATGCACGGACTGTGCGGCTGGTCACGGCGGAGGTTCGAGTCCTCCCTCGGGCATGTGTGTGTGTGTTTGTCCTTAGGATAATTTAGGTTAAGTAGTGTGTAAGCATACATGGAAGAATCCTGGAGATACTAGTAGGTATCAGATAGATTATATAATGGTAAGACAGAGATTTAGGAACCAGGTTTTAAATTGTAGGACATTTCCAGGGGCAAATGTGGACCACAATCTATTGGTTATGAACTGTAGATTAAAACTGAAGAAACTGCAAAAAAGTGGGAATTTAAGGCGATGGGATCTGGATAAACTGAAAGAACCAGAGGTTGTACAGAGTTTCAGGGAGAGCATAAGGGAGCAATTGACAGGAATGGGGGAAAGAAATACAGTAGAAGAAGAATGGGTAACTCTGAGGGATGAGGTAGTGAAGGCAGCAGAGGATCGAGTAGGTAAAAAGACGAGGGCTGGTAGAAATCCTTGGGTAACAGAAGAAATATTGAATTTAATTGATGAAAGGAGAAAATATAAAAATGCAGTAAATGAAACAGGCAAAAAGGAGTACAAACGTCTCAAAAATGAGATCGACAGGAAGTACAAAATGGCTAAGCAGGGATGGCTAGAGGACAAATGTAAGGATGTAGAGGCTTATCTCACTAGGGGCAAAATAGATACAGCCTACAGGAAAATTAAAGAGACCTTTGGAGAAAAGAGAGCCACTTGTATGATTATCAAGAACTCATATGGAAACCTAGTTCTAAGCAAAGAAGGGAAAGCAGAACGGTGGAAGGAGTATATAGAGGGTCTATATAAGGGCGATGTACTTGAGAACAATATTATAGAAATGGAAGAGGATGTAGATGAAAATGAAATGGGAGATACGATACTGCGTGATGAGTCTGACAGAGCTCTGAAAGACCTAAGTCGAAACAAGGCCCCGGGAGTAGACAACATTCCATTAGAACTAATGACGGCCTTGGGAGAGCCAGTCCTGACAAAACTCTACCATCTGGTGTGCAAGATGTATGAGACAGGCGAAATACCCTCAGACTTCAAGAAGAATATAATAATTCCAATTCCAAAGAAAGCAGTTGTTGACAGATATGAAAATTACCGAACTATCAGTTTAATAAGTCACAGCTGCAAAATACTATCACGAATTCTTTACAGACGAATGGAAAAACTGGTAAAAGCCGACCTCGGTGAAGATCAGTTTGGATTCCGTAGAAATGTTGGAACACGTGAGGCAATATTGACCTTACGACTTATCTTAGAAGAAAGATTAAGGAAAGGCAAACCTACGTTTCTAACATTTGTAGACTTAGAGAAAGCTTTTGACAATGTTGACTGGAATACTCTCTTTCACATTCTAAAGGTGGCAGGGGTAAAATACAGGGAGCGAAAGGCTATTTACAATTTGTACAGAAAGCAGGTGGCAAATTATAAGAGCCGAGGGACATGAAAGGGAAGCAGTGGTTGGGAAGGGAGTGAGGCAGGATTGTAGCCTCTCCCCAATGTTATCCAATCTGTATATTGAGCAAGCAATAAAGGAAACAAAAGAAAAATTTGGTGTAGGTATTAAAACCAATGGAGAAGAAATAAAAACTTTGAGGTTTGCCGATGACATTGTAATTCTGTCAGAGACAGCAAAGGACTTGGAAAAGCAGTTGAACGGAATGGACAGTGTGGTGGTAGTGGTGGTGGTTAGTGTTTAACGTCCCGTCGACAACGAGGTCATTAGAGACGGAGCGCAAGCTCGGGTTAGGGAAGGATTGGGAAGGAAATCGGCCGTGCCCTTTCAAAGGAGCCATCCCGGCATTTGCCTGAAACGATTTAGGGAAATCACGGAAAACCTGAATCAGGATGGCTGGAGACGGGATTGAACCGTCGTCCTCTCGAATGTGAGACCAGTGTGCTAAAATGTACAGTGTCTTGAAAGGAGGATGTAAGATGAACATCAACAAAAGCAAAACGAGGATAATCGAATGTAGTCGAATTAGGTCGGGTGATGCTGAGGGAATTAGATTAGGAAATGACACACTTAAAGTAGTAAAGGAGTTTTGCTATTTGGGGAGCAAAATAACTGATGATGGACGAAGTAGAGAGGATATAAAATGTAGACTGGCAATGGCAAGGAAAGCGTTTCTGAAGAAGAGAAATTTGTTAACATCGAGTATAGATTTAAGTGTCAGGAAGTCGTTTCTGAAAGTATTTGTTTGGAGTGTAGCCATGTAAGGAAGTGAAACATGGACGATATATAGTTTGGACAAGAAGAGAATAGAAGCTTTCGAAATGTGGTGCTACAGAAGAATTCTGAAGATTAGATGGGTAGATCACATAACTAATGAGGAGGTATTGAACAGAATTGGGGAGAAGAGGAGTTTGTGGCACAACTTGACAAGAAGAAGCGACCGGTTGGTAGGACATGTTCTGAGGCATCAGGGGATCACAAATTTAGCACTGGAGGGCAGTGTGGAGGGTAAAAATCGTAGAGGGAGACCAAGAGATGAATACACTAAGCAAATTCAGAAGAATGTAGGTTGCAGTAAGTACTGGGAGATGAAGAAGCTTGCACAGGATGGAGTAGCATGGAGAGCTGCATCAAACCAGTCTCAGGACTGAAGACCACAACACAACAACAGTGTGTAAGCTTAGGGACTGATGACCTTAGCAGTTAAAGTCCCATAAGATTTCACACACATTCGAACATTTTTTTGGAGATGTGAGATGTTTCGACTGTTGACTTTACCGTTTACCCTTGGGCTGTCGAAACGCTGTCACAAGGAATCATCTTGTTGCTCGAAAACGCCCGCCCCTACACTGCCAATCAGACGAAAGCTACGCATCAGCGATTTGGTTGGGAAACACCACAACTTTCTCCGTACAGCTCTGATAATTAACCGTGTGATTTTCACATCTATAGTGACCCGAATGAGGACATCCATGGACGTCGGTTTCAGTCGGACGCTGAAGTGCCAGAGTGGGTGCAGTTGTGGGTTTGTCAGTGGTCGACGCGTTCTATAAAACTGGGCTTGACCGTCTCACCTCTGAGTGGGATAAAATTCTTAACACTTGTGGTTATTACTTTGGAATTGTGTGGGTGTTTGTTTTTCATTAGTCTAAAACTAAACTGTGCCACGAGGGCCCAACGGTACCGACCGGCTGCCGTGTCATCCTCAACCCACAGGCGTCACTGGATGCACATATGGAGGGGCATGTGGTCAGCACTCCGCCCTCCCGGCCGTTGTAAGATTTCGTGGCCAGAGCCGCTTCTTCTGAATCACGTAGCTCCTCTGTTTGCCTCACAAGGGCCGAGTGCATTCCGTTTGCCAACAGCGCTCGGCACACCGGATGGTCACCCATCCAAGTGCTAGCCCAGGCTGTTAGCGCTCAACTTCGGTGGTCCTACGGGAACCACTGTTACCACTGCGGCAAGGCTCTTTGCTTTTCTTTAGTATGTCACTTATAATTTAAAAATCCCTGTTCCTCGTGCTCTACTGAAGTATTACATTCTTCTGCATCTGGTTAAGATCACTCGCGAAGTCATTTATTTCTTCATCAGATTCTTGATACGCCGTAAGTATATCGCCAACACATCTTCCGTACATACACATATATTTTATCACAGTACTTAACACTTTGCTTTAGAAACAGCTAAGATGCAAAGGAATGAAAGACATTACCTGCCAGTGACCATTGATTTATATCAGTGGAGCAGGTTGAAAATTTTTGCCGGACTGGGATTTGAACCCGGGTCTCGTGCTTACTAAGCAGATGACCTGACCGCTGTGCTAACCGGCCACAGTGGTCACCGCCACTGCATGGACTACCTTAGCAAGCCTCTCATCAGAACTAAATTGTCACACTATTGATGTACCGCCGCTAATCATTCGCCTCATTACTTGCGGTATCTCGGCGATTCCCGTAAGAGTTTGAGCTTGCGCATCTGCACTGAAGCGACTATTGGACACCATCGCCTTAGTTCTGTGTAATATACAGGGTGAGCACAAAGTCTTGCCCTGATTATAAAAATTTATAACAGAATAACCGTTTGACATAATAAGTTACATTTGATGCCGTTACACAGGTTAGTGTTACTGTTTTTTTATTTCTTTATTTTTTTTTAAGACCACTTACGTTAGTAAACCTCAACGTGTGCTCCCTTCGTAGCTCGGAGAATGTCTAGGCGGTATTACAGTTCCCGCCAGGTGTTTCGTAACATGTGTTCTGTCACAGTAACCAAAGCAGCTTGTATCCTAGCCTTCAGTTCGTCGACGTCCGCAACTGGTGTGGCGAAGACTCTGTCCTTGATATAGCCCCAGAGAAAAAAGTCAAGGGACATAATGTCTGGAGAGCGGGGTGGCCAGGGTGTTGGACCGTTCCTTCCAATCCATCGATCCAGACATTACTCCCCTCTCCAGACATTAAGCCCCTTGATTTTTTTTCTGGGGCTATATCAAGGACAGAGTCTTCGTCACACCAGTTGCTGACATTGACGAACTGAAGGCTAGGATACAAGCTGCTTTCGTTACTGTGACAGAACACATGATACGAAACACCTGGCGGGAACTGGAATACTGCGTAGACATTCTCCGAACTACCAAGCGACCACACGAAACGGATATGCTGCAATAAATTGTTATAATCAGCGCAAGACTTTGTGCTCCCCCTTTACATCAGTGCCCTCTGGCAGCTATTGTCCTTAATTCCTTTGTGTCTTGCTTCATAGTGGCTGCAGGATTAAAATGGTGTCCGTTCTTTCGGACAAACTTTAATAATCCTATGAATTCAACTATTTCACGTTTGACTACTAGCACGTAAAATTCTGAGTATTGGTACTTGAGACAGTTATACAGGGCCACAGTTATTGAGCCATATGAAAAAAAAACCCTAGTTGCAAACTACGTCGTGCACACACTTTATTCAACATGGAAACGCCACTACCGATATTCGAAATTAGGTTATGACATGTTCGATACGCTTGCAATCATAGGCGATGATGTGGCGCAGACGAATAGCGAAATTCTGTATGACGCGCTGAAGCGTCAGAACATGGATGCTGTCAATGACCACCCGAATGGCTGTTTTGACCTCAGCAATGGTTTTGGGGTAATTGCTGTGCACCTTGTCTTCAATATAGCACCACGAAAAGGAGTCGCATGTGTTCAGATCCGGAGAATAGGGCGACCAATCGATGACCACGCTAGTGTCCTCTGGATACCCCAGAGCCAGAATGCAGTCCCCAAAGTGCTCCTCCATGACATCAAACACTGTCCTGCTTCGATGGAGTCGAGTTCCGTCTTGCATGAACCATATCTTGTCAAAATCAGGGTCACTTTGGATAATGGGGATGAAATTATCTTCCAAAACCTTCACGTACCTTTCGGTAGTCATTGTGCCAACAAGGAATATCGCACTGATTATTCCGTGACTGGACATTGCACTCCACACAGTCACTCGTTGAGGGTGAAGAGACTTCTCGATCGCGCAATGTGGATTCCCGGTCACCAAATGCGTCAATTTTGCTTATTGACGAAACCATAAAATAAAAGCGGGCTTCATCGCTAAAGCAGACCATACTAATTCTCATCATGCCCCGCAGGCAACGGTGCAGTTTGAACGTCCTGACGCGAAGGTTTCAGAAGTTATGACGATTTTACACTACTGGCCATTAAAATTGCTACACCGAGAAGAAATGCAGATGATAAACGGGTATTCATTGGACAAATATATTATACTAGAACTGACATGTGATTACATTTTCACGCAATTTTGGTGCATAGATCCTGAGAAATCAGTACCCAGAACAACCACCTCTGGCAGGAATAACGGCCTTGATACACCTGGGCATTGAGTTAAAGAGAGCTTGGATGGCGTTTACAGGTACAGCTGTCCATGCAGCTTCAACACGATACCACAGTTCATCAAGAGTAGTGATTGGCGTATTGTGACGAGCCAGTTGCTCGGCCACCATTGACCAGACGTTTTCAATTGGTGAGAGATCTGGAGAATATGCTGGCCAAGGCAGCAGTCGAACATTTTCTGTATCCAGAAAGGCCCGTACAGGACCTGCAGCATGCGGTCGTGCATTATCCTGCTGAAATGTAGGGTTTCGCAGGGATCGAATGAAGGGTAGAGCCACGTGTCGTAACACATCTGAAATGTAGCGTGCACTGTTCAAAGTGCCGTCAATGCGAACGAGAGGTGACCGAGACGTGTAACCAATGGCATCCCACACCATCACGCCGGGTGATACGCCAGTATGGCGAAGACGAATACACGCTTCCAATGTGCGAACACCGCGATGTCGCCAAACACGGATGCGACCATCATGATGCTGCAAACAGAACCTGGATTCATCCGATAAAATGACGTTTTGCCATGCCCAGGTTCGTCGTCGAGTACACCATGGCAGGCGCTCCTGTCTGTGATGCAGCATCAAGGGTAACAGCAGCCATGGTCTCCGAGCTGATAGTTCATGCTGCTGCAAACGTCATCGAACTGTTCGTGCAGATGGTTGTTGTCCTGCAAACGTCCCCATCTGTTGACTCAGGGATCGAGACGTGGCTGCACGATCCGTTCAGCCATGCGGATAAGATACCTGTCATCTCGACTGCTAGTGATACGAAGCTGTTGGGATCCAGCACGGCGTTCCGTATTACCCTCCTGAACCCACCGAGTCTGCTAACAGTCATTGGATCTCGACCAACGCGAGCAGCAATGTCGCGATACGGTAAACCGCAATCGCGATAGGCTACAATCCAACCTTTATCAAAGTCTGAAACGTGATGGTACGCATTTCTCCTCCTTACACGAGGCATCACAACGTTTTACCAGGCAACGCCGGTCAACTGCTGTTTGTGTATGAGAAATCGGTTGGAAACTTTCCTCATGTCAGCACATGATCGGTGTCGCCACCGGCTCCAATCTTGTGTTGATTCTCCGAAAAGCTAATCATTTGCATATCACAGCATCTTCTTGCTGTCGGTTAAATTTTGCGTCTGTAGTACGTCATCTTCGTGGTGTAGCAATTTTAATGACCAGTAGTGTATTTCATATAGCTCAGTAACTGTCACCGTGTAAGATAGCTTCGCAGCAGATATTCTGTTGTGGGAGTCCTGAGGTCTTCATTAGCAGGCCACTTTGGTACAATCTATCCCGGTGCAGCAATCGCGGACAGCTGACCCGCGGCCTGAAGAGCCCCTGACGTGGGTGTGGGCCGGATGGGGGCGCCGCATTGTTTCGCGGCGGTGCGGCGCTGGCAGCGGTCCCGCTGGCCGCCTACTATCTGCTCTTCTGCTCGGCTGCTCGATTGTGCCGGCCGCGGCAGGCGGGCGCCACCCACGCCGCGTTATTGACTTTCATCTGCCGCCGCTGTCCGCTGCGTCCAGGGGCACGGCGGCCACTGTTACCGGACGGGACTCGCGTGGGCGTAGCGGCGCGAGCCGCCTCCGCTCTGGCGCGCTCGTGAATGCCACTTTGCCGGCTTCAGACGGTGCCATTGTCAACGGCAGCGCCGCCGGTCACCCGGAAAGCGATCCGCGGAGCGTCATTGCTGAGTTCTCTATAGGCGACTCTCTCCATACGAGCGTTATCTTTGAACACATTTACATACAAAAGTGGTATAACGTAACTCTTTTCTCATACTATAGAAGAGATTCTGAGTCGCAGATAGGCACAACAAAAAGACTGTCACAAAGTAAGCTTTTGGCTAACAAGGCCTTTGTCAAAAATAGACCACACACACACACACACACACACACACACACACACACTGTCACGCAAGTGCAACTCACACACACATGACTACAGTCCGTGGCAGCTGAAGCCACAGTGAGTGTGTGTGTGTGTGCGTGGGTGTGTCGTCTATTATTGACAAAGGCCTTGTTAGCCAAAAGCTTATTTTGTGACAGACTTTTTGCTGTGCCTATTTGCGACTCAGCGTCTTCGCTATATGGTGAGTAGCATCTAACCTTTTCAAATATTATTACATTTCATCCTGGATTTTCCATTGTTTGTTTCTCAAACCAGAATTTGAGAGCACAGTATAAAGTTCTCTCTGACTTATTCTTGCAGTTGTCGCCAGGTACCATTTAACTTTTTACTTTAAAAACTGTCTTGACTGTTTCCTTCTGTTCCAAACTTGGATTACGAAGCAAGAAACAAGGTGGCACTACTTTGTTCAACTATCACTGCCCCTTTTACTGTGAATTTTTAATGTTTATTTGCACAACGTATTTTTATATATTTTCCTATGATCGGTTACATGATAAATCAGTCTAATCTAAAAGCCGTTAATTCAACTAAATACCTAGATATTACAATTACGAACAACTTAAATTGGAAGGAACACATGGAAAATGTTGTGGGGAAAGGCTAACCAAAGACTGCGTTTTATTGGCAGGACAATGTAACAGATCTACAGATCTACTAAGGAGACTGCCTACACTACGCTTGTCCGTCCTCTTTTAGAATACTGCTGCGCGGTGTGGGATCCTTACCAGATAGGCCTGACGGAGTACATCGAAAAAGTTCAAAGAAGGACAGCACGTTTTGTATTATCGCGAAATATGGGAGACAGTGTCACAGAAATGATACAGGATTTGGGCTGGAAATCATTAAAAGAAAGGCGTTTTTCGTTGCGACGGAATCTTCTCGCGAAATTCCAATCACCAACGTTCTCCTCCGAATGCGAAAATATTTTGTTGACACCGACCTACATACGGAGGAACGATCACCACGATAAAATAATGGAAATCAGAGCTTGTCCGGAAAGATATAGGTGTTCGTTCTTTCCGCGGGCTATTCGAGAATTGTGAAGGTGGTTTGATGACCCCTCTGCCAAGCACTTAAATGTGATTTTCAGAGTATCCATGCAGATGTAGATTACCCTTTAGTTTACTCATCTTGAGTAAAATGAAATGATGGTATGGCATTGTTGGCCGGGATGTCCCAGTCGGGTTCGGCTGCCAAGTGCAAGTCTCATTCCATTCGGCGCCACATTGGACAACTTTCGGCCGGTGATGAGGATGAAACGATGATGAGGACAGCACAACATCCAGTCCCCGAGCGGAGAAAATGTCCCACTCGCCCGGCAATCGAACCCGGTCCCAGTGCGTGGGAGGCAAGCACGTTACCACCCAGCTAAGCAGGCGGACCTCATCTTGAGTAGTAAGGGGCGATCTGTAATAATTACTTTAGAGCAGGTGAACTTCTTATCCTAGATCACGTTAATCAAAAGCACAATAAACAGAGTAATTCTCCAAATGGTTCAAATGGCTCTGAGCACTATGGGACTTAACTTCTGAGGTCATCAGTCCCCTAGAACTTAGAACTACTTAAACCTAACTAACCTAAGAACATCACATACATCCATGCCCGAGGCAGGATTCGAACCTGCGACCGTAGCGGCTGCGCGGTTCCAGACTGTAGCGCCTAGAACCGCTCGGCCACTCCGGCCGGCTTCTCCAAATGCTCTTGTCCCATACGAACATTTGGAGCATTACTCTGTATATCATGATTTTAAACTTGACTTATCGATGCATCGTTCACCTCGTCCGTCACATACCTCGCAATGTTTTAGAAAATGTATTTGTACTGCTGGTATAGGAGACATTATAATAACCTTTTATCGAGACCTAAAAATGGTAACCACAATTATCGAAACAAGTAACCAACGATAAAGGTAGTTTACAAGCGATCTTAGCTACGAAGATAATTTTTTCTCAGCTAGTTTTCCTATGGTGTTACCTCACTGCTATAGAACTGCTGTTTCAAGAATATACTCGAAGCACACTTTTAATTCCGATCACTGAAATTCCAGTCTGTATCATGGAATAAACCCTGCTAAACATGGGTAATACACTGGCCAGTCACATTTAATGTGACCCCCGTCCTCCAACCCCTCCAAAGCCCCAGTATTCACCTTTTGCAGCACTGACCGCTGCGAGACATGCAGGAAGAGTGTCAGTGAGTGCGTGGAAGGTACCGACTGGGATATGGTGCCAAACCGACTCCAGTGCTTTTTAAATGTGGGGAGTTCGGTGGTTACGGCAGTACGGTAAACTCGTCCTGGTGCTCTTCAGACCATGCACGTACTCTGCGATCTGTGTGACATGTAGCATTGTCCTGCTGGTAGGTTCCATCGTGCCGAGGAAAAACAAACTACTCTAGAGCCTGACGCGGTACCGAGGATAGATGCATACATGTATCGATGCAGTGTATCTTCCAGAAGGGCGAGATCCCCCAGGGAATGCCAAGAAAACATTACCCAGACAATAACGCTCCCTTCTGGTTGCAGGGTGTTTGCTTTAGAGACGTTGCACACTGTACACAGCAACGGCCATCTGGAGCATAAAACGTGATTCATGTGAAAACGCCACCAGTCTCCTCTCAGTGAACGTCCAGTTGAGGTATTGGCGTGAAATTTCCAACCCTCGTCACCGATGAACAGCAGTCAGCAAGGTTGAGTGAACCAGGCGCCTGCTACAGAGGCGTTTAACGTAGCAACGTTCGTAGAACGGTCATTGAGGAGATACTGTTTGTAGGCCCTTGGTTCATCTCTGCTGTCAGTTGCTCAACAGTTGCCGGCCGAAGTGGCCGTGCGGTTAAAGGCGCTGCAGTCTGGAACCGCAAGACCGCTACGGTCGCAGGTTCGAATCCTGCCTCGGGCATGGATGTTTGTGATGTCCTTAGGTTAGTTAGGTTTAACTAGTTCTAAGTTCTAGGGGACTAATGACCTCAGCAGTTGAGTCCCATGGTGCTCAGAGCCATTTTTTGCTCAACAGTTGTTAGTCTATTCGCCCGAACGCATCTCCGCAGCCGTCATTCACATCTGTCATCTACGACCCTTTGTGTACCACAGCTGCCTCGGCATTGGGTTTGGACAGCGCCATTTGGCCATGCGCAGTATACTTTAAACACAGCGGCACACGAACATTTTACAAACTTAGCAGTTTGGGAAATGCTTCCATCCTTGGTCCAAATGCCAATGATCGTGATCCTTTGGGCGTCAGATAAATAGCTCCGTTTCTACATTATGACGACTGCACTGTTTTCCGCGTCCCTCCGACTCATTTTATATACCACCCACTGCTATTGCTGCTGCCTGTCGTCTGTGAGTGGTTGTTGCACGTTGCCGTCGACATGGCGGCGGCCACATAAATGTAAGTGGACCTTGTATTTGCTTGAGTTATTCGTCGTTGGTGATGGTGATGAACTCAACTTCAGTGTGTCGATCTTTTCTTGAAGTTATTTCGTACGTATGTGATTCAACGAAATAATGTACTTACAGTTCTTTATGTTTGATTTGTCACTTATTATTTTCCATTTATTGTTTTTCGCGCTAACCGGTATGCACTCTCACCATGGATCACATCACAGTCTTTCATTTGTTCAACACTCTGTAAACACAAATCTTAATCACTCGCCATTCCTATCTTATGACCTCAGTATTATATCCAAAACTTAAATATCTCAATAGCGCTACACCACTCTCATATCTTTCGTCGAATTCTCTCTCGTGCCCACGTCTTTCGACGCCCGACGCTACTCCTCTTCGCCCCGCTCGTCTCTCTATTCTGCTGTCGCTGCGCGATACTACCTGGGGACTCCCTCGCCTTGATGACTCCGTGATCTCTGTTAGACACTCTTTCAATGAGGTATCCGAATGTCTGTGGAGCGATGGCTGCCCATTCTTCCTCAACAGCCGAAACCAGAGATGTTGGAAAGTGGGGCCTGGAGCGAAGTAGACGTTCTGACTCACGCCAAAAGCGATCTGTTGCGTTCAGGTCGGTACTCCAGGGTGGCCACTCCATGTCAAGAATGTTATTATCCCCAAAATTTGCCGTACACAATACACAACGCTGTAAAATGTGTTCATATCCGTCCACATTTATTAAATCCAATAAGGGGAACACACCCTAAGCACCCCCATACCGTCCCATACCGTAACACCACCTTCTTAGTACGCCACTGTTGGCACTATTCTTAAAGTATTCGCCGAATGCAAACGCTTCCATGGGTTTACCACACGACTTAGCGTGATTCGTCACTCCGAATCACTCCTGTCAAGCCATCTCCTGTCCAGTGACATTGCTCTTTGCTACATCTCAAGCGTCGCATAGCGTTGACTACAGAAATGTGTTGTGTGCCTTTGAGGAACTGCTCGACCATCGTACTCGATTCATAGTCAATGTCCTAGCTGGACTGCTGGCAGCACTTTGCAACCAAGGGGTGATTGCTTCCGCTCATCTCATGCGATTTTTACAACCACTGTCCGGAATGCTTGACAGTTCCTGTCTGTAAATACACGAGGTTTACCTGGTATTGCTTGGCCTGCGGTTGTTGCTTAGAATTTCCGCTTCACAATCGTATCACCGACAGTCGGCTTGGGTACCTTTAGAAGGGATGAAATGTCCATGATGGATTTATTATCCAGGTGACATTCAGTGGCTAGTCTAAGTTCGAAGTCACTGGACTCTCATGACCCGCACGTTCTGCTGTTGCTGTTTCTCTCCTAACAGTTGAGAGCAGTGTGTCAGAACTCTCCATTACATTGATTAAATATTGCATTGAGTATCGAATACAATCTAGCCAACATAAGTCTGTTCTCTGCATTGTGTAAAATTCTGCGATTCTCTATGGAAATAAATAAGCACTCAGATATCGATAGTAACAATCTGAGGGTGAAAAATGGGAACGCGATTCTAAGCATTGTTACGAGACGAGGTCTGTCTGGGAGAGTGAAATTTCAGTAGTGTTGGTCAATAGCTCGGAGACAGAAGACGTGACATGCTGCCCTCACGTCGGTGAAGGCAAATCTTACCACACTCAAAGCCTGATTTCATTTTTTATGGCCAGGAGAGATTTAGATGGCGTAACTACGCTTGAAGATGGAATTCAAGGTAAAATTTGAAAGCATAGCGTAAAGCGCAACTGCAAGGTTAGACACGTGATTGTTAGTCCGAGTTTACAATAATTCCATGTTTTCCTTGTCAGTTAAAGAAGCCTCCTTATTCTCCAAATAATAATAATTATTCCCCACATCTAATTAATAAATATGCTGTGGTTACTAAACGTTAACGTAACTTTGAAATTGAAATAATCTGTTAATCTGGAACTCAGCCATTACTGATACTTATAAGGTCGTTGGCACGCATTTCGCAATTTTTAATACTTGTCAAACTATTAGTCTTCATGATGATTTCTGAAATTTTTAAATAGACTTAATTTATGAAATTCCTTCTTACAAGTTATTTAACAACTAACAAGACCCAAGCAAACTCCTTTTTACTAAATTCATTCGTAGTAACAATAAACTTTAGCCGTTGCTGCTGCGAATTGCTGTAAACCACTTGGAAAAAGGCAGTCATCTAAAGAGGTGAGTGCAAAACTTAGGGCTAAAACAAAGACACTGACACACCACAGTGTGTCGTGTACTCTAATCCAGTAAATTCTGTTGCACAAAACAGATTCTGTATCACTTGTAAATTCTTATTCAAATACGCAGTCGGATAGCTTATCCAAATGTTTGTTTTAAGTTTTTCATGTAACAATCTGTTGAGGGATTAAATGACAGTGAAACTGACACTCATACAACACGCACACAGTGTTATGTAAGATAGATTCTGATTGCTCACCGAGTCCATTTTCGCAGCCGAACATGGGCTTTATTTGTTGAAGGTACGTTACACAGAACAATACTCTTCGAATCCTTTTGAATTGGCTAGTGAGCCTCTCGTGACATCTAGTGGTCACTTCAGCTTTACACTGGGGTGACAGGATACTTTTGATCAGATAGCGTACGAGCATGTTGTGCCAGTGGGTAAAGTTTTCTTTTAAATCACTTCCTGGTTTCACTGGCGTTTTTCCTAAGCATGCTCCTACATACAAATGGGATCGAGTTCAGGTGGATTTCTTTAAGTATACCATATTTTTCATTATTTAGTAATTAATCAAATGCGAGATGATATCGAGGTTTCCGAAGATTGGTAACCTTACAGTTGCGAGGTAGGACCGGGAGTCGAACGTAGAAATTTTGCAATTGTCCACGAAAGGCCGGGGCTCCGGTTCGAGCCCCGTCGGGCACACAGTTTTACTCTACCAGGAAGTTTTAAATCGACGTGCATTTGGCGCAGAGCAAAATTCATTCTGGTACATTTACGCCAATATCCGGTTTGAAGTAACGAAGCCTGTTCAACAGTAGGTATGCGATCTTCAGCATACAACCTAATTTACGTGATAGTCAGACGCAAAGACGGTCTCTTTTGCAGTACTTGTGACACTAAACACGTCTAAGGATGATGGACCTTTCGAGAAAAATTCTAGAACGTGACTGACTTGCCGACTTCCATGTGAAGTATGAGAAACAATCCGTACGTAGATGTGTCATTTTTTCTTGTGCTGCACTGCAGACAGTTAATGTTGTTATGTCACAGCAGACGTTAATTATAAAATCTTTTTTTCTGTCTCGTGTTTCACTGAAGCCTGAAAACATAACTGTTCATTAAAACTACGAACAGTTTTTTACGAAGAGTTACAGATATCTTTGTTGTATGTACTTTATCGTCAGTGTAAACAAACTCTTGACCATTGGCTGCTTTACACATCCGCCGCCACTGCAAATCGTCCGCACTTACGCAGTAAGTATTTTTTAGTTATTCTAGCGCGAGTGGCTCTCTGTGGCATCCAAAAGCATTAAAAGTCTTCACTACTTTTGCTAACCATTATATCTAAATGTAGATGTAATCTTCAGCCCATGTACTTATTGTTTCAAATATCGTTGAACAGTCACCTTCCCTATCCCACTAGTCGTGCATGTATTGTCTTCCAATCGACATGTGCTGTGAAAAGGCGTGAAGCTATTTCGTGCCCTGCAGTGAGAAACAAGAGCAGAAAACTGTTAGAAATCGGAGAAAAACAGGTTTTACTTAACGATTTCGGGTAGTTTTAAGAAAAAATATACTTTCATTACCGTTATGGTTGACTTGAGTCTACTGGACTGAAGCTTCTGGTTCAAGTGTGTTACCTGAGATGAAAGTCAAACTACTTATGGCAAGACGAGCTGACAATAGTTTGTGTTACGAAAATGAGTCGATTTTGTGAAAAGTGCTGTGCCGTGAAAACACATTCATTGTTCTTCAGAAATGCACCTACAAAAAATAAGTTAATTCAAGTGGGTCTGCAACGGAAACTGTAATCAGCCAGACTACAGTTTTTAGATGTGGAATGTAGAAGTTGGATCGGCTGAAGCAACCCAATGCGTGAGATAACGGAAGTGGGTTACACGGCAAGCCACGGTCTCGTCAACGCATGGACGGCTAGCGTCAGGTAAACGACCGTTTTTACCAAGGAAGTTGAAGCCCAGGATGAGCTTCTATGGATTACAAACAGGGTCCGAATAATAGACGTGTGAAATGACGGCTTTTGCTACAGTATGAAAGATATCCACATTCAAATACTCATTAATTCTGTAATTGGTTGGTTGGTTTTGGGGAAGGAGACCAGACATCGTGGTCATCGGTCTCATCGGATTTGGGAAGGACGGGGAAGGAAGTCGGCCGTGCCCTTTGAAAGGAACCATCCCGGCATTTGCCTGGAGCGATTTAGGGAAATCACGGAAAACCTAAATCAGGATGGCCGGACGCGGGATTGAACCGTCGTCCTCCCGAATGAATTCTGTAATAACTCGATGTTTTATCGTAGAGCAAATCTAATTATATCAGCGTACTTGTGGCAGTGATGTGTATCTATTGAGATCATAATACAGGGTTGGGCAAATAACAGTGGGTTGGAGAACATAGTTCCATGGTACAAGGAAACACAACAGAGGAAGGGAAATGCAGTACTAACCAGACTGCAGCAGATGTTGAAGTGACCACCATTGATCTCTTGGCACTTCTGGGTCCTGACGGCGGTTCGAAGCTGGGCTACTGAAATTGCTGCAGTCTCATCCGAAGTGTTCTGCTGCAGCTCTTGGAGACTATGAGGGTTGTTACTATACACCCTAGACGTGAGGGCTCCCACGCAAAGCAATCGCACACTGACAGATCAGGTGACCTGGGTCGCCAACTAGGACCGCGACCAGACTGCAGGTCCATATGGAGTATTCCTCCGCATAATCGACGTGATATGCTGGTCTCTCGAGACAGACGTCGGGTTGATTTTTAGGATTCTGCAGTATTTTCTGGTTAACTGCAACCACATTTTCTGCTGTGCGGGCACGTTTCGGAATGTTTTTTGACTTATTCGAAACAGATCCTGTCTGACGCCATTTTCGGACTGAGCGTTACGTGGAACTCTTTGCTGGCATTTTTGAACCATTAAACTTCTCAACAAACAATTGACCACACTGTTTCCGCGACTTTTTTGTTACGTAACGTCTCACAACGAACATCCGCTGCTCCACTGTGAGTAACATCGTCCCTTTTCACTATTCCACTCACACTGACACAACCCGCACAATGCTCTGAACCAGTGTGGGTCACATGTCGGGCTTAAACGTGGTGTGCGCGTCACGGAGTGTGGTTATGTGCATACATTCACGCCCACTCGTATCCACTCATCCGAGCTACTTTTATTTGCCCCACCCTTCTTAATAAACAACACAGAAACTATAGAAGGTAGACGATCACAGTAAATAAATCATTGTAAATTACTAGCTACTGGGTGCTTCATGCTATTATACTAAACAAGGTATTAGATGACAGCTTACGAGTGTAGCTAACATCCCCGAGTGCCACACATTTTTATATAATTTATTTATTGAGTTATTACGTTTTTATACCTTTTATTATTTAAATTTATCAGACCACCACATTTTCAACAGTTAAACGGCAGTTGAAAGCATTATGGCAATTATCCGGTCTTGCCATGTGTTTACATGTTGTTGTTGTGGTCTTCAGTCCAGATGCTGGTTTGATGCAGCTCTCCATGCTACTCTATCCTTTGTAAGCTTCTTCATCTCCTAGTACCTACTGCAACCTACATCCTTTTGAATCTGCTTTGTGTATTCATCTCTTGGTCTCCCTCTATGTTTTTTACCCTCCACGCTGCCCTCCTGTACTAAATTGGTGATCCCTTGATGCCTCAGAACATGTCCTACTTACCGATCCCTTCTTCTAATCAAGTTGTACCACAAATTTCTCTTCTCCTCAATTCCATTCAATACCTTCTCATTAGTTATGTGGTCTACCCATCTGATCTTCAGCATTCTTCTGTAGCACCACATTTCAAAAGCTTCTATTCTTTTCTTGTCCAAACTATTTATCGTCTGCGTTTCACTTCCATACATGGCTATACTCTACACAAATACTTTCAGAAACGACTTCCTGACACTTAAATCTATACTCGATGTTAACAAATTTCTCTTCTTCAGAAACGCTTTCCTTGCCCTTGCCAGTCTACGTTTTATATCCTCTCTACTTCGACTATCATCAGTTATTTTTCTCCCCAAGTAGCAAAACTCATGTGCTACTATAAGTGTCACATTTCCTAATCTAATCCCCTCAGCATCACCTCATTTAATTGGGCTACGTCCCATTATCCTTATTTTGCTTTTGATGACGCTCATCTTATATCCTCCTTTCAAGACACTGTAAGCCACGCACTCTGAAGGAACTTCGCCAGGAGATTACAGCGACGTGTGCAGCGATCTCCACTGTAACACTGACTGACGTAGTTGCGGCGAACGCTCGTCGTTCTTCTCAACGGTGAACATTTTGAACATTTTAAGTAACCATGTGCTAAAATGAAGGTTGTACAACATGTGTGATCAATTATTAAATGTAAAATAAAAACATAAGTAATACTTTTCGTTCCTTCAAGTATGTATACATTTTTCTGGCCGACTCTGTATATCTAATCTAATTTTGCAATTAAATGCTATCTGATTAATGTCGTTGATGGTGGTGCCGCTGATGATAATAATAGTGATTGTGATGTTCAGAGAAAATGTTATCGTTGAGGGACCGTAGGAGGATACGAGACGACTTGCACAGAATTTCCATTTGGTGTGACGAATGGCAGGTTATTCTAAACTTTATTCTAAACGTAGGTGAGTGGTAAAACAATCCTTCAATATTCGAACGTAGTATTAGAGATGTACTGTTTGAGACAATCACATCGATTAAATATCTAGGCGACACGTTGCAAAGCGAAATGCAACAGAAACATAACTTGTGTAGGTAGGTCGTAGGGAAGACGAATGATCGTCTTCGGATTATCGCGATAATTACAGGAATGTGTAGCTTATCTATAGAGGCGGCAGCCTACAGAACATTTGAGAAATGTTAGAGAGTTCGCGATCCCCATCAGGTCAGATGAATGGAACACAATGAAGCAGTTCAGGGGCGTGGCGCTAAATTTGTTACCAAAAGGTTCCATCAACATGCACGTGTTATGGAGATCCTTTGTGAACCCATATGGAAATAACTGGAGGGTAGATGATTTTCTTTTAATGAAACACTTGTTACACTACAGTATTTTTGGAAACAGTCCAGTAACATATATAAAATCATAATGCGAAGACCCATTAGATAGGAATGATTAATTGACACCAACAAATATGATACATGACAATATACTAGTGACTGTCCATAGCTGACAGGGCCTTGTAGTCACATAGGCCATTACCATTGGAACAGTCCTTGGGAGGGAGTGCCAGCTGGTGCACAGGTCAATGGCTCACAGGCCACCGGACAGCTTTTGTACTGTCACCCTGAACTCCCGAAGCAGCGGAAGCAAACACAAATAACATATCTGTGGTGTAAGGCCACCACACGTGACACCTTTTACAACCCAGAAGTGGAATGAAGATGAACGCCGTCATTTATGAAGTCCAAAAAGGCTTTCTTGTGGACAAAACATAGAAAGCTGTGTTTCCTCTGGGAGATGCCGGATGCTATAGACGCTATTACAAAAATGGGATGGGAAACCGCAGTTTTGGGACACTTTGAAAGTGTAAGACGTTGCTGGACGTTGACTTCACAGAAACTAAATGTTTACAGAACATAACAACTGACAGGATTGGCTAGCGCGAATAAACTTCAGGTTAGGCAGAGAAACTCGACTATGCCGATTTGGGGAGGACCAACCTCGTTGGCCACAGAGAGATACACTATGTGATCCAAAGTATCCGGACACCTGGCTGAATATGACTTACAAGTTTGTGGTGCCCTCCATCGGTAATGCTGGAATTAAATACGGTGTTGGCCCACCCTTAGCCTTGATGGCGGCTTCCACTCCCGCAGGCATGCGTTCAATCAGGTGCTGGAAGGTTTCTTGGGGAATGGCAGCCCATTCTTCACGGAATGCTGCACTGAGGAGAGGTATCGATGTCGCTTGGTGAGGCCTGGCACGCAGTAGGCGTTACAAAACATCCCAAAGATGTTGTATAAGATTCAGGTCAGGACTCTGTGCAGACCAGTCCATTACAGGCATGTTATTGTCATGTAACCACTCCGCCACAGGCCGTGCATTATGAACAGGTGCTCGATCGTGTTGAAAGATGCAATCGCGTTCCCCGAATTGCTCTTCAAAGGTGGGAACCAAGAAGGTGCTTAAAACAACAACGTAAGCCTGTGCTGTAATAGTGCCACGCAAAACAACAAAGGGGTGCAAGACCCTCCATGAAAACCACGCAGGCAGCTGATGTTCACTCGGCACACCCTGCCATCGGATCGGCACATTGTGATTCGTCACTCCAGATAACTTTTATCCACTATTCAACAGTCCAATGTTTACGCCCCTTACACGAACCGACGCGTCGTTTGGCATTTACCGGCGCGATGTGTGGCTTATGAGCAGCCGCTCGGCCATGAAATCCAAGTTTTTTCACCTCCCGCCTAACTGTCATAGTACTTGCAGTGGATGCTGATGCAGTTTGGAATCCCTGTGTGATGGTCTGGATAGACGTCTGCCTATTACACATTACGAGCCCCTTCAACTGTCGGCGGTCTCTGTCAGTCAACAGACGAGGTCGGCCTGTACGCTTTTGAGCTGTACGTGTTCCTTCACTTTCCCACTTCACTATCACTTCGGTAACAGTGGATCTAGGGACGTTTAGGAGTGTGGAAATATCGCGTACAAACGTATGACACAAGTGACACCCAGTCACCTGATCGCATTCTAAGTCCGTGAGTTCCGCGGAGCGCCCTATTTTGCTCTCTCACGACGTCTAATGACTACTGAGGTCGTTGATATAGAGAACTAGGCAGTAAGTGGCAGCGCAATGCACCTAATATGAAAAAAGTATGTTTTTGGGAGTGTCCGGATCCTTATCATCACATAGTGTAGATGGAAACAGAGCGAGACACCTTTTTTCATTGTTAAATGATAGGACTTGCGTGACTGGTTAGCCACCTAAAGGAGAACCCAGGGAAGGGGAGCCCCATTTTCTAACAAGGGAACCTCCCCATCGCACCCCCCTCAGATTTAGTTATAAGTTGGCACAGTGGATAGGCCTTGATAAACTGAACACAGATCAATTGAGAAAACAGGAAGAAGTTGTGTGGAACTGTGAAAAAATAAGCAAAATATACAAACTGAGTAGTCCATGGGGCACATAAGCAACATAATGGACAATGTGAGCTTAGGAGCGCCGTGGTCTCGTGGTAGCGTGAGCAGCTGCAGAACGAAAGGTCCTTGGTTCAAGTATACCCTCGACTGGAAATTTTACTTTCTTTATTTTTGCATAGTTATTATCTGTCCGTTCGTTCATTGACATCTCTGTTCACTGTAACAAGTTTAGTGTCTGTGTTTTGCGACCGCACCGCAAAACCGTGCGATTGGTAGACGAAAGGACGTGCCTCTCCAATGGGAACAGAAAACATTTGATCGCAACGTCATAGGTCAACCGATTCCTCCACAGGAAAACATATCTGATATATTCTATACGACACTGGTGACGGCATGTGCGTCACATGACAGGAATATGTTGTCGACCCACCTAACTTGTACACTTGGCGAATGGGTAAAAAGATTCTTCTACCTTGCCCGATTTAGGTTTTCTTGTGGATGTGATAATCACTCCCAAAAAAGTGATGAAAACATAAGAGTTTGTCACATAAACTGAAAATAAAGAATTAAACTTTTCACTCGATGGAAGATTTGAACCAAGGACCTTTCGTTCCGCAGCTGCTCACGTTACCACGAGACTACGGCGCTCCTGCGTTCTCAGTGTCATTGATGTTGCTTATGTTCCCATGAACTACTCAGTTTGTATATTTTGCTTATTTTTTCACAGTTCCACACAACTTCTTCCTGTTTTCTCAATTGATCTGTGTTCAGTTTTTCAAGGCCTATCCACTGTGCCAACTTATAACTAAATCTGAGAGGGGTGCGATGGGGAGGTTCCCTTGTAAGGAACAATTTCACCAGTCAGCAGTCAGAAGATCCGTAAGCCCAGCCAACCCGAATAGAGTAAAGAGTGAGAACGCGGAATATGAGTTTTCTTGTAGCGCACACTGGGTACAAAACTGCCAGAAAAAAGCCTGTACCTCGCAAAAGGTGGGGTAGAAGATTTTATTTTTTTAACTCGTTCATATTGTTGCAAAGGTTAGAAAACCAAGTTTTGCCAACAAAATTTCTCTTGCGAAAACTTTCTGCAGTCAAAAAACTTCGCAAATTTCGGACTTTTCCAGTTTTTTCAAAATATCTCAGTTTCATTTGCTCTTATCACTTTGACGTCTATTTTCTTTTTTAAAGAGTACAAAATTCTCTACAAATTTGATTCTTACCATTTTTTCTACTCCCAGTATCTAAGGCGCTACAGCGCCTCAAAAAATACCAATTTTTCAAATTTCGAGCAAAGTGGCAAATTACCTAATTTTTGAACACTGTTATTTCAGTTTCTATTTGTGTAGTATAAACATATTACTCATTATTTTATTCATTGAAATTTACCATCTCACTCTGCTGCAGGGCCAGGACAAACAGCATCATATTCAGTAACTACTAACACATTCACGTCGGATTGCGTGAAGTTCATTTGTGTTACAATATGTAACACGATTGCATGCAGGTGCCGTGCATTTTCTACAGTTGATTGGCGTTAATGATCAGTTATAAGAAAAAGTATGTAGGAATTGTGCTTTAGCGGACAAAAGCGTATTTATTCTTTGGCGGGCGGAAGGCGATTATCTCTGGTGGTTGTTCACAGCGCGCTGACAGCTATTAGCACACAAAAATAAGGGTCCTACAGTTTGGAGTCGCTTCCATTCCGTATATGTTGTGGTGCTGAAAATGAGTATGTCTGACATGAATTTGTGTTTCATTTGTGGTGAGTGGTGGACACAATGTGAAAAAGAAAGGACTGAGCACACTTATCGATTGTAGTGCTAAACGCAGGGAGTCTGCTCGCACCTGTTTTTTGAAAACGCTCAAAGAAGTGATGGTGCATGAAGCATGCTACAAGAAGTACATTAATGGGAGAATGATAGCAGCTAGCCTTCGACATCCTCAGGAACCAACAGGCGTGCTACGTCGGTCGCAGGAAAAAGGTCAGTTCAATTTCAAAGAGAAATGCTTCTTATGTGCAAAAGGGAATTCTGATGGCTTTTTAACCAAGCAGTTAAGATTGCCATATGCCAAACGAAATTTTGTTTACAAAGTAATGAAATTGGAAGTGCAATCGGCAGTATTAGAACAGGCTAAACGACGTGGTGATGAATTTAGTCAACAAGTGATAGAGCGGATTCAAAATGTAAATGATTTGGTTGCTGCAGATGGGCGGTACCAGATTTTGCTACAGAAAGTTCTTTCACCGTGTTTCAGCTACTGGACAGAAACGAGGTTACCGATCTGCAACACAAGTAGATGAAGGTATGGAGGCTATATTTGCCTACCTGGAAACCAATACGGAAGAATGTCAGTTTTCTATGGACGATCTGTTAGAGCAAATACCCACATCACCTCATCCTGATATTCGAACTGTCAAGGCTCACCTTTTCCAGAAATATGGTGACGATGTGGTGATAGCTGAAACAGCTTCAAAGCCAGCAGTCGTATGTTTCAAGAATGTTGGGCACCAACTACTCAGGGAACATTGGTACACCAAAAGAAATTCAGATCCTCAGTAAGAAAGACTACGAATCGTCAAAGCAGCTGCAAATATCATATTAGACGATATAAGATCAGTAGTGTACGATGTAAAACAGTACCCTCCCTCTGATAATTTTTTATGTGATGTAGAGTCTGTCATACCAGAATCTGTAAGATTGCTCTTTGATACTATAATTTTGAAACACAAGGGGTCTCCCAGAAAATGTGGGAAAATATGTGTTTCTCTTGCTCATGCACTCGTAAGTGCTGCGAGGCCACGTTCATTTATTTCATCACTTTTGACCGCTATTAGTGCATACTTGTACCGGAAGTTTGGCTCAAAACATCTCATCCAGGTTTTGTCTTCCCTTGGGTTTGCAGCATCTTATACGGAAGCTGCCCTATTGGAAGTGTCTTCAATCCTTCAGCTTGACAACAAAAGACAACGAAGTGATGCATTTTGCCAATTTGTGTTTGATAATGCAGATTTCAATGTAAACACCCTAGATGGATGCAATGGGAGGTATAATGTGTGTTACTCCTCATGATGCCTTGCTTCCTTAGAAAAATATTAAAAAGTTGAATCATCGTCCCTCAGCTCAACTTGTTAGTTAAGCCGGAAAAAATGACATACAGACATTCCACAGAACACAAGTTGGAGGGCTGAAGGCTATAAAAATTGAAGATTTGGACATAATTGCTCCTGCAAAAGGTGAGATCGTCATCTCAACAGCGGAAATTACGTCGTTATATTGCAAATGGTCTCAGAATGCAGTTGTTTCAGGATGGAATGGTTACATGGAACGCTTGACGGCAGGCAAAGAATATGAACGTTCTAAAATAAAGTGTCTTCCATTTCTTAAGTCATCACCAACCTATTATGACACCATATATACTGCTCTGATGATAGCTAGAGATGCATGTAAAAGACATAATCAGACTACATGCTTTGTCACATTTGATCAGCCTCTGTATTGCAGGCAAGGGATATTGTGGAGACTGACCTCCCTGAATCTCATAATGTGGAGGTCCGACTTGGAGGTTTCCATTTCCTTATGTCGTTCATGGGATGTATTGGTATGATCATGGGTGGAAGTGGATTAAAGGACTAATTTGGTGTAATATTCGCTGAAAACAGCGTTGAAAAGATTTTGTCAGGACATGTATATTCCAAGGCTGTGCGAGCGCATTAATTGTATCACATTGCTTTGGCCTGTCAAGTGTGGGATCGCATTGACCTAACAGAAGATGAACGTGGGACATTGAATGACTTGTCTTCTCCTTGTGGTGAGTCAGAACTGTCAGTTGGCCAGGATACCAGTGTTCTCAGGGAACAAGTCATACAAAAATTTGTAACTGCCCTGAAAACGATTGAAAGTAAGGGACCCACAGCAAAATTATGGGTTCAGTACTACAAGATGGTCACTCTGATGAAACAATTTATTGAAGCGGATTCATCAGGCAATTGGAAACTTCATCTTGAAAGTGTGCAAAAAATGCTTCCCTACTTCCATTCAGCTGGACATTTTATGTACGCTAAAAGTGGCCACCTCTACTTACAGGATATGTTGAGACTCGGGGAAAAAATGGATTTATCAGAATATGAGAAGTTCACAACGAAAGGACATTTTACAATCCGGTGATCAGAAAAGTATTGGTCAGGGATTCCTTCTGACATGACTATAGAACAAACATTGATGAGAACCATCAAAAGTTCTGGAGGACTTACTTCTGGCCGAGGAATTACGGATAGTGTATTAACCAGATGGACATTGGGTATGATTCACATGCAGAACATTTGTGAAGAAATTTAGTCGTATTGCGAAGTGAGCGCAGCAACATCAGAACAGCATGTAGATGCAAGAAGTTGTCGCATCGAACGAGACGGCATAGACTTGCCTAACCTGCGTGATTGGTTTTTAGTGCACCCTCCCTTCCCTGAAAGTGATTTAATAATGTCTATCAGCAGTGGTGTTGTCGGAACGGAGGATGTTAATTGTCATATGTGTCACGAAGAAGGGGAAAAAGACATGAAAAGAATAGTTGGTAACAATTTCCACGATGTAAAGTTCCGTAGAAAAGATAAAGTTGTGACTCTCCTTTCTGCGTTCAATTCTGTAAAAGCTGGGAGCACTAAAATTACTCTTGTTGATCCTTTAACTCTTTTCCAAAGGATTTGTTTAATGAAACAAAGTGAAGAAGAGTTAAAATCCTTTCTGAAATATGAACTTGCTCCTTACCCAATGTCCCTATTCTCAGAAAAAGGCATGCGAAAAGGAACAAAATCTTCCACAAAGTGACTTGGACTCGAAATGTTTGCTTCAAGTCAATAGCCCAAAACTATCTTTCTTACCTGCAACGTCATTTTGGAACTCAATTTGCTATCGTATTTGATGGATATCCATGTGAGGGAGACAAATGTAGCACAAAGAGTGCTGATAGGATTCGTAGGTCCAAAAAACATTCTTCGGTTGACGTTGTGGTTGAGTCAGAGATGGTGAACCAAGTCCCTCAGGACAAGTTCTTGTACAACGAACGAAACAAGATGCGTTTGATCACACTTCTTAAAAAGGAATTTCTGGAGTGTAGCATTGAAGTGCACCAGGCACAAGAAGATGCTAGAAGTTCAAATGGCTCTGAGCACTATGGGACTTAACATCTATGGTCATCAGTCCCCTAGAACTTAGAACTACTTAAACCTAACTAACCTAAGGACAGCACACAACACCCAGCCATCACGAGGCATAGAAAATCCCTGACCCCGCAGGGAATCGAACCCGGGAACCCGGGCGTGGGAAGCGAGAACGCTACCGCACGACCACGAGATGCGGGCAAGAAGATGCTGACGTTATGATTGTAACATCTGCCATTCCAAGAACCAAAGATTTTGGAAGTGTTGTCATTGTAGGAGAAGCTTGTGCTCATGACCGGTTTGGGGCAAGGCATTAAAAACTTATTTTTCTTAAAGCCAGGAAGAGGAAATGCAGAAGACAAGTGGTTTTCCACTGCATCTTACAAGTTTGACAGTGAATATATTCTGTTCACTCACGCCTTTAGCGGATGTTATACAACATCCGCTTTTTTTGGTCAAGGAAAAATTAAGTGCTGCAATATTGTTGCGAAAAATGAACACCTAATCTCAGCGCTTTGCACGTTTAATAAACCACATGCTACCCGTGAAGAAATAATAACAGCAGGAGAACAGGTTAGTATCGCATTGTATAGTGGAAGTGTCAGCAGTTCCCACACACTAGACCATTTGCGGTACCAGCTATTCGCCAAGTCTGCCACAAAAAGCAAACTGAATCTTGCACGGTTGCCACCTACACAAGATGCTGCACAACATCATTCGTTGCGGGCTTACCAGCAAGTCCAAAATTAGATGGGAAACTGGAAACCTCCTGAGAAATGGGGCTGGAATCACAGTGACCACGGTCCATTACCCGTTATAATTAGCCAAGATCCAGCACCTGAAGCACTTCTTCACATTGTTTCATGCTCATGCAAGCTAAACTGTGGCGGAGCGTGCTCCTGCAGAAAAGCGGATTTGAAATGTTCTTCAATTTGCAAGAAATGTATTGGGGTCAGCTGTGAAAACGTGCCAAAATTTTTATATGAAGACAGTGAAGAAGATGTTATGGAGGATGTTGAGGAAACCGCTGACGAAATCAACGAACTTGCTGAGGCTGACTCGCTGTTTAAAGAAGAGGTCAATATGGGATTAACTCTATGTACGGCCCCTGAGTCTGTAACTCAAGGTATTTCTGGTGACACTGAGGAACCTGGCCCATCAAAACGTTGGAAGTGATGCTCATATCTGTCTCAAGTGCGATATTACAAGTATTACACACCCAGAACTGTCAACATATTTTAGTAACTGACAATGCATTTGAATTGTAATAAAGCTACTTATTTTTAATGTCAACTGTGTGGCTTTTATACACAAGAATAATTACCTACCTAATTAGGTTGCCTATTGCAGTTAATAATAGTTCAGTTTCCTGAGATAATTTATTTTGTGTGTGTGTGTGTGTGTGTGTGTGTGTGTGTGTGTTAATGATGTATTTTTATATTTACAGTTTTACAAGTACCAGGGCTGATGTGGCCCATAGTGAACTTCAGGTAATGACGTAAGAATCACAATAGTTGGGTGCCCAGCAATCCTCATGTTGCATACAGAGAAATTGAATAACTGAAAGTGAGCTGGTAAATCCCAACATATAACATGATGTATAATGTATTTATACTACACAAACAGAAACTGAAAAAATAGTGTTCAAAAATAAGGTATCTTGCCACTATTCTCAAAATTTGAAAAATTGGTATTTTTTGAGCCGCTGTAGCGCCTTAGATATTGGGAGTAGAAAAAAATGGTAAGAATCAAATTTGTAGAGAATTTTGTGCTCTTTAAAAAAGAAAATAGACGTCAAAGTGATAGGAGCAAATGAAACTGAGATATTTTGAAAAAGCTGAAAAAAGGCCGAAATTTTCCAAGTTTTTTGACTGCAGAAAGTTTTCCCAAACGAAATTTTGTTGGCAAAACTCGGTTTTCTAATCTTTCCAACCATATGAACGAGTTGAAAAAATAAACTCCTCTACCCCACCTTTTGCAAGGTATATCTGCTATTTGACTGGACTACTTGGTGGAGGGACTGGGTGAGGCTTCGGGAGGCCGTTGGAGAGGGTCGTTGGTGTGCCGCCAATGGCTGATTTTGGCTTGCACTTACAATTTCCTATGGGGAGGTCGAGCAGTTGAGACGACACATAGGGACATTAAAGCCATTTTATAGAATTTCGTAACCGAAAGCTTCACTTTGAAGACTTTTATGCTTTGAACTCCGATCACACGTTCAATGCAGTCCATTGTTTAGTACTATCTGTCTTCCTACTATCGTCATGACAATGACAGTGCAACTTCGCGATTACTATAGTTTCGTTAACGTGATTATGAGCTTACCCAAGATCGTTTTACATAATGTGCAAAGATTTTTCTAGAATATTATTATCATTCCTTGTCAAATGCTCCTTTAACGGCAAAACCGATTTATTTGTGATGTCGTCAGTCGTACGACCACACCGCCGCCTGAGAGGTCGATCCCCCGGATGCGAATCTCGCGATAAACGGAACAGAAGAACGGCTGTGCTAGCCAAAGAGTACACAGCCAGTCGCAGTACTTAGGTTCGCCGTGAGGCGCCGCTAGGTCACGTCTTCATGTGTAGTAGGATTGTAGTGCTGTTGTGCCAGTCTACAGTTCGTTGAGATGGATGAAGTCACGAGGGAGGAGGTAGGCACTGCATTTATTCCATACACAGGCGCACTCTCGGGAAAAATCGTCCGCATTCTGAAAAAACACCGGGTCGGAACTGTGTTTTGTCCTCCAAATAAAACTCGTGCACTGGTGGGGAGCGCCAAAGATGACCTCGGTTTGAGGAAGGCCGGCGTGTACCAGATTCCGTGTCAATGTGGCAAGTCGTATATTGGTCAGACGATGCGTACCGTCGAGGATCGATGCCGTGAACACCAGAGGCACACTCGACTGATGTATCCGAGCAAGTCGGCGGTCGCTGAACATTGTTTGTCGGAAAATCACGCCATGGAGTATGACCGCACGAGGATTCTGGTACAGACGTCGAGATACTGGGACAGCGTTGTTAGAGAGGCCATCGAAATTCGCACCAATGACGACCTCATAAACCGTGACTGTGGCTATAATCTTAGCAAGGCGTGGGAACCAGCGATCGGGTTAATCAAGAGTAAATCGAGCAGACGTATAGTTGTGACGACCACGGCAGACAGAGCCATCACACCGACGTCATCTCAGACGCCGTCGCAATCTGTTCCACCGCGCGACCGTGGCGCTGGGCACGGACGGCGGAGGGAGCGCGCCGCGGGCGGAGGGTATTTAAATCGGCCGCCGCCGCGACCGAACCCAGTTCCCTCTGAGCAGCCATAGCGTACGGATCTCCGTGCCGGCACGTTCACAGGAGCTCAGTCCGTCAGTTCACCTGATGATGGCGACATGTTTGATCGCCGAAATATTGTGCCCGTTGGACACTATAGACCGGCAGCATACCCGTGGATATTTTGATAATTCTACGTTCTCTCATATCGACAGCCAAGTTAGTCTTCAAATTCACCGGATTCGACATTCAAGATTACGAGAGATTAATTGGACACTGCAAGATTTGTGACTTGTAAATTATGTCATTCTACAGACGCTTAGTCTAGTCGCATCTTCTATAATTGTCAACAAACAGATCATGGACTACAACAAAGCTAAGGAATATATACTTTCTTATTTTGTACTCCTGCTAATTAATTGGGTTTTCTTGTTGTAGTTACCAAGCAGTCTTGGCGTAGTAGAACCCACGTTTCCACCTCCTTGGCTACCTCATGTTGATGGACTCGGTTATGGTGGAAGATCGAGATCCATTATTACAGTGGTTCTTTTTTCATTTAGTAATCATTTAATTCATGAATAATTATTTTCGAGGGTGACTGATTAACGTAGAACAGATAGATGGCCCAGTTTTCACCCCTCCAGCTTTGAATTACGCGACCGTAACTCGGCACCCTGTTACGAAAATTTAGAGAACTGGGTTTGGGACAAATTACAGGACGATTCTACTGCCACCAACGTACATGTCACGTAAGCAATGCAAAGTCAAAGTATAGTAAAAAAGAGCTCGTACGGAAGCATAGACAGTGGTTTTTCCCTCTCTCTGTTTGGAAGTAGAGCGAGAAACCATAGCCGTGGCAGAAGGCATTTCCGTCACGCATCGCACGGTGTATGCAGGTGTAGGTGACGGCGCTAGCGACTGGTTATATCACAGGTGTGAGTGACCCGCTGACAATGCGTGCAGCTCGGAAGCGCGCATCAGAGCGGTGCCCGGGGTGCTGTGACGTAAGAGCGCGGCGATTGCTGGCGGGGAAGGCGCTCGGCGGCTGCGCAATCGCGGCCGAGAGCCGTGCCGTTTGTCGAGAGGCCGGGATGATTTTTATTTGCCGGCGGCGTGGCGCGGCCCTCGACTTTATACAGGCCCGCAGGTCGGCAGGCGCCGAATCGGATTCCAATAAACGACAGCCACAGGGGGCGGGCGCGACGCCCGCCGGCGCCAAGGACCAGGGCCTCCCTCCAGCATCTGGCGGCTGCTGCGAGCGGCCCCTAGCGCCAGCTGCGAGTAAATGCGAGGATCAGGCGCCGACCCAGGGTCGCTTCTGGAGTGAGTCACGAAACGTTACTGGCTATGTCTCCTCCTCCCTCCCTCCATCCACCGCCACCAGAGGGGAAGGGGGCGGGTGAGTCATGAGTCACTCCTCCCTTGGTTCCGAACCTAGCGAGGACCAAGTGCGTACGGCTGTCTTCCAGCAAAAGTTTACTTTCCACGCTTTTGCCTCCCTGGGCGTAGTCACAAAGGGCGCCCCCAACATCCCAATATAATTTAAAAAATAACCATAACTTGGGAAGCTGTTAGAGACAGAGTATTGTGGTTCTGCCCGTGTAGGAGCCAGCATTGCAGCATCAACAGTTAGGATTGCTTCTTTGGTTCGAGCACAAAGAGTAGCAACGTCGTTGACTGGTATTGTGTGTACACGATCCTTGACGGAACGCCACAAAAAGACGTCTGATGGTTTGACATTGGCAGAGCGTGGATGCCGCACGATGGGACCATCAAGGCCTATCCACATCTCAGGAAGTGTGTCATTCGGCATATCCATCACAGTCAAACTCCAGTGTAAGGGGCGCCATCATGCTATAAGATGATGGACGTGAAGCTCTACAGTCTATGGTAGCAGGAACTCTTCTAGCATGCCCAGATAAACATTTCCAGTTACGGTTTTCTCTGCGAAGAAAAATGTGTCTGTCACGCTACTGTGCATTAGCCCACACCAAACGTTAAACCTCGGTTTATCACGGGTGTGCTGCGTGGCTTTACGGAGCCCCAGATCCTAATGCTGTGGCGATTGACGTGTCTACAAATGTTGAACACTGCTTCTTCTAAAACAAGGCACTTTTTCAGGTAGTTATTGTGATTTACATCTTCGTCATACTCCGCAATGGTGAGTGGCGGAGGGTACTTCTGGTACCACTAACTGGCCCCCTCTATCTCTTTCCACTCGCGAATGGCGCGTGGGAAGAATGATTATCGGTAAGCTTCTGTATTAGCTCTAATTTCTCGAATTTTCTCGTCGCGGTCATTACGTGAGATGTACGTGGGAGGAAGTAATATCTTGTCTCGCTCTTCCTGGAAACCACTCTCTCGAAATTTCAACAGTAAACTTCTCTGTGATGCACACTGCCTCTCTTATAACATCTGTCAATGGAGTTTGTTGAGGATCTCTGTAACTCTCTCGCGCCGATTAAACGATCCTGTGATGAAACGTTGGATCTTCTTTGTCTCTTCTATCAGTCCTCCATGGTAAATGTAAATGTCGTGTGACTAGGGTCTCCCGTCGGGTAGACCGTTCGCTGGGCGCAAGTCTTTGAATTCGACGCCATTGCGGCGACTTGCTCGTCGATGGGGATGGGATGATGATGATGATTAGGACAACACGACACCCAGTCTCTGAGCGGAGAAAATCTCCAACCCAGCCGGGAATCGAACCCGTGCCTTTAGGATTGACATTCTGTTGCGCTTACCACTCAGCTACCGGGGACAGACAGTCCTCCATGGTAAGGATCACAGACTGATGCACTTTCTTCGTGGGCGAGGTGTTTTTCTACGGAGGCCAGCAGGGAACACGCGAATGCGTACGGTAGAGGATGATCGTTTGGCTGTAATGTTTGGACCATTCGCACTTGGTACGCAAAAAGGCGTAACAGTTCATGCAACAATTTATAGACAGTTTAATATTATTTGGAGAGCTGATTCTGGTTCCTGTAGTTCACGTAATGCCCGACGAACTGACTTCTGGGAGGTGAGACGCCCACTTCGAGGAAGGTCTCTGACACTGCCTGTATCTTTACATTTTTTGAACCACCTCTTTACACTTGTTTTTGCAGGTGGCATCCTCCTATACTGCCTTCTAATCCCGCAAGACTGTTGTCATAGATGGTAATTTTGCACACCAGATGATACACTGCGCATCCTCCAGGTCTGTCGCCATTTTCATCACTCCAAGCCAAATCTGCAGCAAAGGACAAAGGAAGAATCTTTGAGGCCTGCTAAGCGTTTTACAACAAACCATTATTCCATCTCTAATAGTTTCCAACTTATGATTTTTTGAAATGGTATGTGGACTTGAATTATACTGTGCACTGCGCGTGGTGTCCTTCCTTTCATCCAGTTCGTTAAAGCCAATGGACTACTATGTGAAGTCACTTCTATTTGAAGTCGGTTCGTCGAGCATGACGTGAATTACAGGAACCAGAATCAGCTCTATATATACTTTCAGATGAAGTCTATCTGTACTGATGTACGTTTTTCATTCTTTTCGTAAATTACTTCTGAAAAATGATGTCGAAACGTCCCTTTACCTCGCCTCCATGATGCTGTGGCGTCGCGCAAAGTCCGATGCGCGTCAGTACCCGGAACAGCAACATCAGCGTAAATGCATCTCAAGGCACTGCACAGTGCTTGATAGAGAGTATATCGTACGAATATTATCCATTTTCTTCCTGAGACTAAACGAGGGAAAAATGACTGTAAACCGTGTACATGTCCTAATCTCTCGTCATATGCCCATCTTCCCTACGTGACATACACGTTGTTGGTAGCGTGATGGTCACATTCTCTTTCTCCAATACAACGTATCTAAATTCACATTTAGCGAGAACAACAATGTCTTCCTTCGAAGGATTCTTGTCTAAGTTTCCGCAACATCACTGCTACGTTGGACTACTATTGTGGTGCCCACTTGGTAAGAACACCAAACGCTGGAACAGTACCCTCGAATTGGTCGCATGTAATGCAATTTCCTTCCCACGTGGATTGCATTTTCCCAGAATCCTTCCAACAAATCTAAGTCTTTTATTCGCCTTTCGTAATATTGATGTAACTCAGTTGTCCCGTCTTACATAGCTCTGAGTGTTACCCCTAAACACACTGGTGCACAAAACGGTAGGACAAAGTAACCTGCGCATGATGTGTTGCTGCCAAGTAACACTGCTCGATAAAACTGTGATCAAATCGTATGAAGAACTGCTACAGTGTGGACCAGAAGGCAACTGAAAGAAATACGCAGTGAGACGAACGGAAATTAAACTTTTATTCAAAGACAGTAATTGCACTTAAGTCACAGCGATTTATGATAGTCCCCTGGACATTGTGGAGGCTCGATATGGTTCCTAACAGGGTGTGTGATCACCATGCACGGAAGTGCATGCTCTGCAGGGTGCTCCCAAGAAGGTCACAAGGCTGGCAAGGACTTTTTCTGGTGGGGCGTTCTATTCCTCGACTAGTGCGGTTCACAACTGCTGGATGGCCATTGGCGCATGTGAGCGTGCTGCAATACGTCTCCCTAACGCATCACACATCGCGATGAGGGAACAGGCTGGGCAGTCCATTCACCGAATATCCATCCTCTCGTATCAAGAGCTCCTCTACCTGGGCTGTTCGATGCGGTCGCGCGTTGTCATAAATAAAAAAAGAAATCAAGGACGAATGCACACCTGAAAGGGCGCACAGAGTGAAGGAGTCAACAGTGAGCAAAGCAGTCATGTTGTAACACACCATGCAGTTTGGTGACAGTACTACATGCATTAAATTAGATTTATGCTCTGCATTGGAAGTACTATGGCGTCTACGCTCATGTCCAAAAAGAAAAGCGGTGTAAGGTAACGGGCGAGTTGTGGCGCCCTGGAAATATTCTAAGGTCAGAGATGGCGTGGCCGCGCTGGGGGCTCTCGGCGGGCTGCAGCTCGTCGGTGAGCACGTGGTGCCGAACGTTAGCCGGGGTCCAGGGACTGCGTGGCTGGGAATTCTATGGTGACGCTGTGTCGATGAAGGAGACATGCCAGGAGTGCCAAATACGGCGGACTTCGTGAAACCTTAATGGCAGATATTTCACAGTTCGTATGGAAATTAATAGCACCCAGATGAATCATGATACCTCAAAAAGAAACATATACATTACCAATATTTGCACGACAATTCAATATTTTTATTAGTTTAAAGTTTAGTATCTGACTGTAAATTATACACTCCTGGAAATGGAAAAAAGAACACATTGACACCGGTGTGTCAGACCCACCATACTTGCTCCGGACACTGCGAGAGGGCTGTACAAGCAATGATCACACGCACGGCACAGCGGACACACCAGGAACCGCGGTGTTGGCCGTCGAATGGCGCTAGCTGCGCAGCATTTGTGCACCGCCGCCGTCAGTGTCAGCCAGTTTGCCGTGGCATACGGAGCTCCATCGCAGTCTTTAACACTGGTAGCATGCCGCGACAGCGTGGACGTGAACCGTATGTGCAGTTGACGGACTTTGAGCGAGGGCGTATAGTGGGCATGCGGGAGGCCGGGTGGATGTACCGCCGAATTGCTCAACACGTGGGGCGTGAGGTCTCCACAGTACATCGATGTTGTCGCCAGTGGTCGGCGGAAGGTGCACGTGCCCGTCGACCTGGGACCGGACCGCAGCGACGCACGGATGCACGCCAAGACCGTAGGATCCTACGCAGTGCCGTAGGGGACCGCACCGCCACTTCCCAGCAAATTAGGGACACTGTTGCTCCTGGGGTATCGGCGAGGACCATTCGCAACCGTCTCCATGAAGCTGGGCTACGGTCCCGCACACCGTTAGGCCGTCTTCCGCTCACGCCCCAACATCGTGCAGCCCGCCTCCAGTGGTGTCGCGACAGGCGTGAATGGGGGGACGAATGGAGACGTGTCGTCTTCAGTGATGAGAGTCGCTTCTGCCTTCGTGCCAATGATGGTCGTATGCGTGTTTGGCGCCGTGCAGGTGAGCGCCACAATCAGGACTGCATACGACCGAGGCACACACCATCATGGTGTGGGGAGCGATCTCCTACACTGGCCGTACACCACTGGTGATCGTCGAGGGGACACTGAATAGTGCACGGTACATCCAAACCGTCATCGAATCCATCGTTCTACCATTCCTAGACCGGCAAGGGAACTTGCTGTTCCAACAGGACAATGCACGTCCGCATGTATCCCGTGCCACCCAACGTGCTCTAGAAGGTGTAAGTCAACTACCCTGGCCAGCAAGATCTCCGGATCTGTCCCCCATTGAGCATGTTTGGGACTGGATGAAGCGTCGTCTCACGCGGTCTGCACGTCCAGCACGAACGCTGGTCCAACTGAGGCGCCAGGTGGAAATGGCATGGCAAGCCGTTCCACAGGACTACATCCAGCATCTCTACGATCGTCTCCATGGGAGAATAGCAGCCTGCATTGCTGCGAAAGGTGGATATACACTGTACTAGTGCCGACATTGTGCATGCTCTGTTGCCTGTGTCTATGTGCCTGTGGTTCTGTCAGTGTGATCATGTGATGTATCTGACCCCAGGAATGTGTCAATAAAGTTTCCCCTTCCTGGGACAATGAATTCACGGTGTTCTTATTTCAATTTCCAGGAGTGTATAAGTAACACCCAGCGACCAATTTTCAAAATCTAAACGGTTCATCTGATTTTGTCGATCGATGTGCCTTTAGAAAGCTATTAGTATAAACCAAAATTGGTATAAATTACAGGCATGTAACTTGAATAGTACATGAGTTATTGGAGGTCAAAGTGGCCAAATACTATCGATCGCATCAGGCCATAAGTACTCCACAGTTACACGAAACAACGGTAGGAGCGTGCTTATAAATATATTTATTCGTCTATGTCTTTGCTTATATCCGATATACACTATTCTTGAAGAAATTGGTCAAATATTTACTGTGTTTCAGAAAGTACAGAGACATTAGGCTACTGACCTATTTTTGCTTGCTATTCCTTTGATATGTCTATTTAATTTGTTTATATATTTAATAATGTGTGCCGGGCGGTGTGGCCGAGCGGTTCTAGGCGCTACAGTCTGGAACTGCGCGACCGCTACGGTCGCAGGTTCGAATCCTGCCTCGGGCATGAATGTGTGTGATGTCCTTAGGTTAGTTAGGTTTAAGTAGTTCTAAGTTCTAGGGGACTTATGACCTCAGCAGTTGAGTCCCATAGTGCTCAGAGCCATCTGAACCATTTTTTAATAATGTGTGTTAGAGCGTGTTTATGGTCCCGGCTTAGGAATATTTATTTAATTTCAAGATAGTTAAATGTAAGTCCAGTATTTCGAATGTGTTTCAATATTTTGTGAGTGTGCGTTGGCTTACTACGGTAGGCAGCTACCGAAGTGAATGGAGGGGGAGTGCTGGACGTGATGGCGCGATGGACGCATGGTCGCGGCAGAGACTTGGAGAGTGTGGAGCGGTTTGCGCGTGGTCGCGGCAGATAGAAATACTTCCTAGTGCCGACTTGTGCACTTGCGAGATTTCCGTGGCTTCACACAGTGAAGGCGTAGTGTTTGTTTAGAAGTGAATATCTCGCGAGCTATGTTGTTGTTCATATCCAATCTCGTGCAGTAGGAACCTATTGTTTCCCTGTTATTAAACTTATATTTTATTTAATTGCTGGACCATCAACACCAATAAGTGTTTTGCAGAAATATGCCACATTCTCAAATGTACTTCTTCTATCGTACTCATCATTTAAAGTCGTTAAAATAGTATTTGCAGATTTTATTTAATTGCAATCTTTTATTTACAAATTTCTACGTTACATTCGCAATTGCCAAGTGATAGGAACCCTCGAACTTTCGATTTATGTGAATATTCATATTGTATATTGTAGACTCAGCAGTATTTGGCTTGCAATGCGGCAACTTCGTATCCCAGCCCCTAGACAACAAAACCAGCCAACACTTTTAATATTTCAACACTGAGTCAGAGGGAACGTAGACGAGGGTCACCATTGTCATCATTTCATTTAATATTGGAAAGCCTGCAATGGGAGGTTTCTCGTCCGGGATTTGTGCCCTGCAAAGTGGTAATTCCTTCGCTCTCTGTTAATCAGCGTACTATCCGAAGTGTAAAAACCTATGCAAAACCAGTAGAATTTTCTGTAGATTGGAATAAGCCACATCGTACAGTGCCGAAGCCGAATGGGAATTGCTTTACTTTTCGTATCGTCTGAAGGTCATGCAAACTGCTAAATATGCCATGGAATTATTATAAGATGTAAAAACACTTGCTGGAACGTCAACATCAGCCACAAAGAAGATATGATGCTCCTGTTTTCTGACTAATTATAGTGATCTTAGGCCGGCCATTAGAGGAAGAAACTGAGTTAAGGATAAGTAGGGGTGACAATATCTTTTATGGTCGGCATTACAAATTAACTGAATTAATTGAGATTTACGCTATGGAAAAATCAATTTCAACTTCATGACATGGAACATTTCCCATAACTCAAGGAAGTCGTTTGTGGACCAGATATGACCGACCACGTTTCAGTAACTGAAACTTTTCGTCATGCAATACAAAAGAGATCTTAAGCCATTGCACAACTGAAGACGGATCTCGATTTATTTGTCAGACAATTCTCGATTTTGTCTGCCAGTTCAACGACCTGTTTTTCCAACGCAGTAATTTACCAGGCTTTTATAAAATGTTGCCCCAAGAACAAGAACCTCGACTACACAGACAAGCTGCTAAAGTTATTTCAAAGTTTTATTCTACAAATGTGAGTGAACTTTTTCTACCGTTATGAAATTTAGGAAGTACAGCCAACGTTTAGGTTGAAAAGATTTTAATATGTGTAGCTCCACGTGTCTGACTGTATCACGGACCGTAGTTCCAGATAAATTACTTTTTCTAAAATCGAAATGTATATGTCTATAAACATCACATATTGACGTTAAATGCCTGTATGCAAAACTTTTAGTAGTACTGATTACCGTATTAGCACTACATGATCTATTTAATTAGTCAGGTAATAAAAGTTATTGCTTTGGCAAAAAAATAAAAAACTGTAAAACAAACACACCAAAAATGCTGACTCTTATAAAAGTGTGCCGCAATGCCCGCCTCTTAGAAGTAGTTGCACTGTGTTCCAAACAGTCTTCCTAAGTTCCCCGCATCTGCAGCCTTTGGCATATAGCCATCTCAGTCACACAACTGCTCTACATCTACATGATTACTCTACAATTCACATTTAAGTGCTTGGCAGAGGGTTCATCGAACCACAATCATACTATCTCCCTACCATTCCACTCCCGAACAGCGCGCGGGAAAAACGAACACCTAAACCTTTCTGTACGAGCTCTGATTTCTCTTATTTTATTTTGATGATCATTCCTACCTATGTAGGTTGGGCTCAACAAAATATTTTCGGTTTCGGAAGAGAAAGTTGGTTACTGAAATTTCGTAAATAGATCTCGCCGCGACGAAATATGTCTTTGTTATAATGACTTCCATCCCAACTCGCGTATCATATCTGCCACACTTCTCTCCCCTATTACGTGATAATACAAAACGAGCTGCCCTTTTTTGCACCCTTTCGATGTCCTCCGTCAATCCCACCTGGTAAGGATCCCACACGGCGCAGCAATATTCTAACAGAGGACGACACTTTTCGTTATTTAGCATCAACTGCCACCTGTCACACCATACAGCAATCTTTTCTAAATCGCTTTGCAACTGATACTGATCTTCGGATGACCTTACTAGACGGTAAATTACAGCATCATCTGCGAACAACCTAAGAGAACTGCTCAGATTGTCACCCAGGTCATTTATATAGATCAGGAACAGCAGAGGTCCCAGGACGCTTCCCTGGGGAACACCTGATATCACTTCAGTTTTACTCGGTGATTTGCCGTCTATTACTACGAACTGCGACCTTCCTGACAGGAAATCACGAATCCAGTCGCACAACTGAGACGATATCCCATAGGCCCGCAGCTTGATTAGAAGTCGCTTGTGAGGAACGGTGTCAAAAGCTTTCCGGAAATCTAGAAATACGGAATCAACTTAAGATCCCCTGTCGATAGCGGCCATTACTTCGTGCGAATAAAGAGCTAGCTGCGTTGCACAAGAACGATGTTTTCTGAAACCATGCTGATTACGTATCAATAGATCGTTCCCTTCGAGGTGATTCGTAATGTTTGAATACAGTATATGCTCCAAAACCCTACTGCAAACCAACGTCAATGATATAGGTCTGTAGTTCGATGGATTACTCCTACTACCCTTCTTAAACACTGGTGCGACCTGCGCAATTTTCCAAAAAAAAAAAAAATGGTTCAAATGGCTCTGAGCACTATGGGACTCAACTGCTGAGGTCATTAGTACCCTAGAACTTAGAACTATTTAAACCTAACTAACCTAAGGACATCACACACATCCATACCCGAGGCAGGATTCGAACCTGCGACCGTAGCGGTCTCGCGGTTCCAGACTGCAGCGCCAGAACCGCGCGGCCACTTCGGCCGGCCTGCAATTTTCCAATCTGCAGGTACAGATCTATCGGTGAGCGAGCGGTTGTATATGATTGCTAAGTAGGGAGCTATTGTATCAGCGTAATCTGAAAGGAACCTAATCGGTATACAATCTGGACCTGAAGACTTGCCCGTATCAATCGATTTGAATTGCTTCGCAACCCCTAAGGTATCTACTTCTAAGAAACTCATGCTAGCAGCTGTTCGTGTTTCAAATTCTGGAATATTCCATTCGTCTTCCCTGGTGAAGGAATTTCGGAAAACTGCGTTCAATAACTCCGCTTTAGCGGCACAGTCGTCGGTAACAGTACCATCGGCGCTGCGCAGCGAAGGTATTGACTGCGTCTTGCCGCTTGTGTACTTTACATACGACCAGAATTTCTTCGGATTTTCTACCAAATTTCGAGACAATGTTTCCTTGTGGAACCTATTAAAGGCATATCGCATTGAAGTCCGTGCCAAATTTCGCGCGTCTGTAAACTTTAGCCAATCTTCGGGACTTCGCGTTCTCCTGAACTTCGCATGCTTTTTCCGTTGCCTCTGCAACAGCGTTCGTACCTGTTTTGTGTACCATGGGGGATCAGTTCCATCTCTTACTAATTTATGAGGTATGAATCTCTCAATTGCTGTTGCTACTGTATCTTTGAATTTGAGCCACATCTCGTCTACATTTGCATATTTCGGAAGGAATGGAGGTTGTCTCTTAGGAAGGCTTCTAGTGGCACTTTATCCGCTTTGTTAAATGAATTTATTTTGCGTTTGTTTCTGGTGGATTTGGAAGAAACGCTATTGCGCCCAGCTATAACGACCTTGTGATCACTAATCCCTGTATCAGTCATGATGCTCTCTATTAGCTCTGGATTGTTTGTGGCTAAGAGGTCAAGTGTATTTTCGGAACCATTTACAATTCGCGTGGGTTCGTGGACTAACTGCTCGAAATAATTTTCGCAGAAAGCATTTAGGACAATCTCGGAAGATGTTTTCTGCCTACCACCGGTTTTGAACAAGTATTTTTGCCAACATATCGAGGGAAGGTTGAAGTCCCCACCAACAATAACCGTATGAGTGGGGTATTTATTTGTTACGAGACTCAAATTTTTTCTGAACTGTTCAGCAACTAAATCATCGGAACCTAGGGGTCGGTAGAAGGAGCCAATTATTAACTTAGTTCGGGTGTTAAGTATAACCTCCACCCATAGCAATTCGCACGGAGTATCTACTTCGACTTCACTAGAAGATAAACCACTACTGACAGACACAAACACTCCACCACCAATTCTGCCTAATCTATCTTCCCTGAACACTTTCTGAGACTTTGTAAAAATTTCCGCAGAACTTATTTCAGGCTTTAGCCAGCTTTCTGTACCTATAACGATAACAGCTTCTGTGCTTTCTATTAGCGCTTGTAGCTCAGAGACTTTCCCAGCACAACTACAACAATTTACAACTACAATTCCGACTGTTCCTTGATCCAAGCACGTCCTGTATTTGCCATGCACCCTTTGAGATTGCAGCCCACCCCGTACTTTCCCGAGGCCTTCTTACCTAAAAAACCGCCCAGTTCACGCCACACAGCCTCCGCTACCCGTGTAGCCGCCAGATGAGTGTAGTGAACTCCTGACCTATTCAGCGGAAACCGAACCCCCACCACCCTATGGCGCAAGTCAAGGAATCTGCAGCCAACACGGTCGCAAAACCGTCTGAGCCTCTGATTCAGACCCTCCACCCGGCTCTGCACCAAAGGTCCGCAGTTGGTTCTGTCGACGATGCTGCAGATGGTGAGCTCTGCCTTCATCTCGTAAGCAAGACCGGCAGCCTTCACCAAATCATATAGCCGCTGGAATCCAGAGAGAATTTCCTCAGATCGAAAGCGACACACGTCATTAGTGCCGACGTGTGCCACCACCTGCAGCTGTTTGCACCCTGTGCTCTTCATGGTATCCGGAAGGACCCTTTCCACATCAGGAATGACTCCACCCGGAATGCGCACGGAGTGCACACTGGATTTCTTCCTCTCCTTAGCCGCCATATCCCTAAGGGGCCCCATTACGCGCCTGACATTGGAGCTCCCAACTACCAATAAGCCCACCCTCTGCGATTGCCCGGACCTTGAAGGCTGAGAATCATCCTCTGAAACAAGGCAGGCTGCTGCATCTGGCTCAGCCAGAGACAGCACCTGAAACCTGTTTGTCAGACGCACCAGGAGGCTTTCTCATCAGCCCCCGGGGACGTCTTTCGCTGCCTGCCACTCCTTGGAACGACCTCCCAATCATCCACAGGCGAGGGCTCAGCCCCACTGTGGGCAGCAACCGGGGCAACCACAGCGGCAGACCGATCTGGGGACAGACGGGACGAGGTTGACATCCCCATGATACCCAAGTCCGGCTTCCCACAGTGGTGCCCATTGGCAACAGCCTCAAACTGCACGACCGAAGTCAGCGCCGCCTGCAGCTGTGAATGAAGGGATGCCAGCTCAGCCCTCATCCGAACACAGCAATCACAGTCCCTGTCCATTGTAATCGCTGTTGAACAACAGTTACTGAAACACGAGTCCGTGCCTAGATAACGCAAGGGAAACACGCATAGAATGTATGAACTAACGTGTACAAATGCCAATCGACTGCGCTATAATCTGCCTGAATTTACGATTACAGTAACTAAAACTCGAAATTACACCTCCTATACGAAACTATGTAACAAATAAGTGAGCTAGGAGTATACGGCTTGCTGCTGGCAGCTGCTCATCCAGCGGCGGCAGGAAGCACACTGGCTGTGACCAACCGACACTGGCCGTTCAAAACAAAAACAGAAGTCAAACGACTACGCGAATTTACACTATCCAGGTACTAAAGCGCGATGCTACAACTCTCAAATACTATAATACGCCCAACATTTATGAATTAAACAATGCAAGTACCCAAAAACACGCAAAGAAATTAAGAATTAAACTATGTAACAAATAAGTGAGCTAGAAGTATACGACTTGCTACTGGCAGCTGCTAATCCAACGGCGGCAGGGAGCACCGAATAAGTGCAGCGGTAGGGGAAGCCGGAAGGCTGAGCAGATTCGGCTGTTCTCGCAGATTGTGGCTAGACATGATGTAGAGCATTTTGACTCGCGGGTGGAAGGGAGACAGAGGAAAATATGGTTTCCCGCTCCCCACCTCACATTTCGCTGGTATTCTTCTGAGCCGCCTACTGCAAAACGGTGTTCAAATGGTTCAAACGTCTCTGAGCACTATGGGACTTAACATCTGAGGTCATCAGTTCCCTAGAACGTAGAACTACTTAAACCTAACTAACCTAAGGACATCACACAGTCTGGAACCGCGCGACCGCTACGGTCGCAGGTTCGAATCCTGCCTCGGGCATGGATGTGCGTGATGTCCTTAGGTTAGTTAGGTTTAAGTAGTTATAAGTTCTATGGGACTGATGACCTCAGAAGTTAATTCCCATAGTGCTCAGAGCCATTTGAACCATTTGACATCACACACATGCATGCCGGAGGCAGGATTCGAACCTGCGACCGTAGCGGTCCCGCGGCTCCAGACTGAAGCGCCTAGAACCTCTCGGCCACATCGGCCGGCAAGACGGTGTAACACATACAGTCACGACACTCTTGCTTATTTTTGTTATACACTGCGACAACAGCGCTGCAGGCGCACAGAAAGCTGCGGTGTTGTATTGTATTGTTTATATTGATTTACTACCAAGTTGATAGTTGATGGTTGCAGGCACAACATCGCTATTACAATGGTCTACGGAAACCGGTTCATAGATGTTGGCCACTGATGGGATCGTGTATAGGATTGGGATTCACCCCCTCAGCGTTAGTTAAGGCCTGAAAATGGTGCACTGAATCACTAACACTGGTAGCTATATAACAAATAACGTCGAAAGGATGGTTGCAGATATTCTATTTTATTAGCAAAGGGAACGGTCGAAGCCTCCCAAACCTTCAGTCAGAAGGATAGACGTAAGATTTACTATCAGTTTATTGAAACTTTTGCACTTCTTGTGTCGAGCTTCCGTATCGGGCAAAGGAGATCATTTGTGTTAAGTCAAGGAAAATAATTTTGTTAATAAATGGAGACAGAACTTAATTCTCATGTTTGCTTGCGGGAGTGTCCCGAGCACGAAATGTTTCGTGGGTGATTCAAACTGCGGCACGAATCAAGTATTTGTACATTCTGTGGTTCTTATCTCCATTTTATATTAAAACGGTATGCAACTAGCTACTAATTTACAAATATTTTTTTTTTCTGTTGGGGGTAACCGCAGCTGAAGTAATCCACGTTTCAGAAATAAACCTCTTTCAGCTCTATATGAACACGACCGGTTTCGTGACTTCAAATTATATCTTCAGGTGCACATCTACAAGATAGGAAACGCACAATCGACATAATGATGAAAAACAGGTACTTATCCTTATAATCTATGCTCATGACAATCAATGAAATACTCACATGTCAGTAAAATACTTTAGCGCTGATACGGGAAGCAGGGGGACTCAACCATCTCAAAGTAAAATACTATCACGCACAACGAGCAGGGCGTGACAGTTTCAAATTGAGCAGTTGAGAAACTGACAGGTGAAAAGCGCGTTTACCTACAATGAAAAGAGCAAAATATGAAAACAAGATAAGGTATAAGACCTTGCTAGCAATATTGAAAGCCGATGTTTAGGAAACCTCACTTCGTACCAGGAAGTGGCGGACAGCAACACTCCAACCGTCTAGGCGTGCAGGGCCACACTGATAGTGTGCTCAGGTGTATCACGGAGGACACTAGCGCCACCACACACAAAGTGGGGAAAGCTACAAACATTTTCGCGCGTATCCAAATATTATGGGAATGACTGAGGCCCTCATTACGCAGCGTAACCATATAAACTATAAAACTCTTTTGCTTAAAAATCGTTAAAATCAAACAAACCAGACGCAAGAGCATGTAACAGCAAGCTCAGGATGAATAACCAAGCAGTCAAACAACTATGGCATTATGTCCTTGAAAGGCAAGCAACGTTCGACAGTATATCGTAATGTCGTAACTCCACCTGATTAAGGCTGTGTTGGGGGTATACCTTTAGAGTCCGCATAATTTCAGCCTCTTGCTCTTTTCATCATAGGTAAACGCGCTTTTAACATCAGTTTCTCAATTGCTCAATTCACACGTTGCTTGTTGCGGGTAACGGTACTTATATGGTCGAGTCCCCTTCCTTCCCGTATGTCCTACTGATGGGTCAGTATTTCATTGTCATGATCGTAGATCATTACAATAGGTATCTGCGTTTTATCGTAATGACGACTGTACGTTTCCTATCATGTAGATGTATTTTACACATGAAGACGTGATGTGAAGTCACGAAACCGGTCGTGTTCCTGGTAAAGTTTGCGGCGGTCACCGCGGGCTTAGAGTATGTGAGAGGGGGAATGTTTCATCGTTTGTCTTCCAGTGCTGACAACTCGTGCCAATCAGCTGCTATGATATGTATTTGAGAGAAGTAACAGGAGGTTCGTGAACGCTCGTTGAAGAGGCAGTCACCTCGAAACGCGGTAATAGTCTTAGGAAGGAATACGAAATTAAATTGAGTCGTTCTCTTATAACGCAATGAGTAGAAGAAAACTGGCATTTAAATCATTTATATAATTATTGTGATGTTATCTCATATTCAGTGGTCCAATTAAACATAAGGGAAAATACTATTATCAGTCAAAGTGATTAAAACCAACACTTGACGACGCAAATATAGTATCGCAACTGTTAGGTGGCTGAGGACGGCAGCAGTCTGAGAAAGGCCAGCCGACACGAAGTGTTCCCGATGACGCCGACATTTAAGACATTTAACGATCAGTAGTTGGGGGCTGGCGGCCAACTTATCGCACCCTGCTGTATTTGGGGCTCCCCGGCTGGTGTGGCCGAGCGGTTCTAGGCGCTACAGTCTGGAACCGCGCTGCTGCTACGGTCGCATGTTCGAATCCTGCCTCGGGCATGGATGTGTATGATGTCTTTAGGTTAGTTAGGTTTAAGTAGTTATAAGTTCTAGGGGACTGACGACCTCAGATGTTAAGTCCCATAGTGCTCAGAGCCATTTGAACCACTTTGTATTTGGGGCTCACACCATACTACTTTACGTAGACTGCCGGTTATCAATAAGACCGGTACATATGCGGCCCGAGTTGCCGCCCCACAAACCGAAGTCGACCACTCGCCTTCCCTACCACAGTTCTCAGATGCTCGTCCCATGTCATATCGCTTTGCAACGTTACGCCGAGATATTTAAAAGATTTAACTGGCAGGGTACCAGTAACACAGCGCCAGAACATTACAGGTTGGATGTTTCTACTCATCCGTATTAAATTACATTTTTCCATATTAGGGCTAGCTGCCATTCATCAAAAACTAGAAATTTTGTCTAAGTCGTCTTGCATCTTCCTACTGTCACTGAACTTAGACGCCTTACCGTAATCATAGAAATCATCAGCAAACAACTGCAGATTGCTGTTCACCCTGTCCTAAATTATTTATGTATACAGCGAACAACAGCGGTCCTTTCACACTTCCCTGGGGCACTCCTGACGACACTCGCCGTCTAAGACAACATACTGGGTTCCATTATTTAAAAAGTCTTCGAGCCATTCACATATCTGTGACCCTCTTCCATATGCTCTTACCTTTGTTAACAGCTTGCAATGGGGCATCGTCTCAAATGCTTTCCGTAAGTCTAGAAATATGGAATCTCCTGAATGAGATTTTCACTCTGCAGCGGAATGTGCGCTAATGTGAAACTTCCTGGCAGATTAAAACTGTGTGCCGGACCGAGACTCGAACTCGGGACCTTCGCCTTTCTCGGGCAAGTGCTCTACCAACTGAGCTACCCAAGCAAGACTCACGCCCCGTCCTCACAGCTTTACTTCTGCCAGAACATCGTCTCCTACATTCCAGACTTTACAGAAGCTCTCCGGCTAGGTTAGCGCGAGAACTTCTGTAAAGTCTGGAAGGTAGGAGACGATGTTCTGGCAGAAGTAAAGTTGTGAGGACGGGGCGTGAGTCGTGCTTGGGTAGCTCAGTTGGTAGAGCACTTGCCCGCGAAAGGCAAAGGTCCCGAAAAAAATGGTTCAAATGGCTCTGAGCACTATGGGACTCAACTGCTGAGGTCATTAGTCCCCTAGAACTTAGAACTAGTTAAACCTAACTAACCTAAGGACATCACAAACATCCATGCCCGAGGCAGGATTCGAACCTGCGACCGTAGCGGTCTTGCGGTTCCAGACTGCAGCGCCTTTAACCGCACGGCCACTTCGGCCGGCCAAAGGTCCCGAGTTCGAGTCTCGGTCCGGCACACAGTTTTAATCTGCCAGGAAGTTTCATGGAATCTCCTGTTGCCCTTCATCCATAGTTCTCAGTATATCATGTGAGAAAAGGGGAAGCAGAGTTCCTCACGAGCGATACTTTCTAAAACCATGCTGGTTCGTGGACATAAGCTTCTCAGTCTCAAGAAAGTTTACTATATTCGAACTGAGAATATGTTCAAGGATTCTGCAGCAAACAGAAGTTAGGGATACTGGTCTGTAATTTTGCGGGTCCGTTCTTTTTTAGGCTGTCCTCAGATCAATTATTTACTAAAAAGGAAGAAAAAAGGTGGTATGACGGTAGAATACTTGTAAAGCGACGTAAATTATATACAGTGCTAATACACAAAATAACATTAAAGCAATGTGAAGCAAATCATACAGAATTAATATGGAGCGTAGGTTGGAAAACTACTTTAGTTGTGGAATTGAACTACAAGGAAATTTACGCACATTGTCATGTGGCTGACAACAGACTTCAGCGCCGTTATATAATAAAAGTCACCTTCATGATAAGTTAACGTTTTAAAGTAAAAGTCTAAGCAAAAAAAAAAAAAAAAAAAAAAAAAAAAAAAAAAAAAAAAAAAAAAAAAAAAAAAAAAATCCACAAGTTACACGCATGCTTGAAAGATTAAAATTAATGGATGTGGGTGTGACCTAATAAAGATCCAGACGGGTTTGTCCAATAAAAAAAAGTTAACTAGACTGTGTTTGTATTTCTGTACATTTGAGGCGATCACTGTGGCCTGTGCATCGCGTCTTTAGTCGTGAAAGAGCTCGTGGATTCTGGCCGAGGGCGCAGTGAGACTTCGGGCGACGGCACGGTTGCTCCCGGACGAGACGAAGGAACGTTCTGCTGCGACGAAACAACAGGGAACGCCCAGTAAATGGGACAGCAAGCTGCGCGCTACCAACGAGCCGTGACCTGGCGCCCTTCACACAGTCTGCACGGGGCATGGCGACGCGACGCTACGCATGGCTGCAGCCATGACGCAGCACGAGGACACTGCTGAGTGTAGTGGTGCTTTGGCGGGAGAACAACAACACGACAGACTGCAGGCTGTTGCTGTGCTCGCCCCTCCCGCATTGGCACTCTGGCACTGTAGACATAGCTGACGCTAGCCATCGCCTATACGGACTCTGCTGAGTAGTTGAAGAAGCGTCCATGCGTGCACGAGCAGCCGCTCGGCAGGCGAGCGCCAGTGGTCTGCGTCTACTTGACACTCAGAAATTCACACTTAAGTGTTTGGTAGAGGCTTCATGGAACCACTTTGATACTACACTGAAGCGCCAAAAAAACTGGTATAGGCATGCGTATTAAAATACAGAGATATGTAAACAGGCTGCGGTCGGCAACGCCTATATAAGACGACAAGTGTCCGGCGCAGTTGTTAGACCGGTTACTGCGGCTAAAATGACTGGTTACGAAGATTTAAGTGAGTTTGAACGTGGTGTTATAGTCGGCGCACGAGCAATGGGACACAGCATCTCCGAGGTAGCCATAAAGTGAGGATTTTCCCGTACGACCATTTCACGAGTGTACCGTGAATATCAGCAACCCGGTAAAACATGAAACCTCCGACATCGCTGCAAGCGCTTCAAATGGCTGTAAGCACTAGGGGTCTTAACAGCTGAGATCATCAGTTCCCTAGACTTAGAACTACTTAAACCAAACTAACGTAAGGACATCACATACATCCATGTCCGAAGCAGGATTCGAACCTGCGACCATAGCAGCAGCGCGGTTCCGGACTGAATCTCCTAGAACTGCACTGCCACAGCGGCCGGCAAATGGGAGGTTATCAAGATTTAAGTGAGTTTGAACTTGGTGCTATAGTCGGCGGACGAGCGATGATACACAGCACCTCCAATGTAGCGATGAAGTGTGGATTTTCCCGTATGGCCATATCACGAGTGTACCGTGAATATCAGGAATCCGACAAAACAGCAAATCTTCGACATCGCTGCGGCCGGAGAAAGATCCTGGAAGAAAGGGACCAACGACGACTGAAGAGAATCATTCAACGTGACAGAAGGGCAACCCTTCCGCAAATTGCTGCAGATTTCAGTGGTGGCCATAAACATGTGTCAGCGAGCGAACCATTCAACGAAACATCATCGATATCACGACACAAAGCTTTACGCCTCGCCTGGGCTCATCAACACCTACATTGGACGGTTGACGACTGGAAACATGTTGCCTGATCGGATTGGTCTCGTTTTAAATTTTATCGAGCGGATGGACGTGTACAGGTATGGGAACAACCTCATGAATCCATGGACCCTGCTTGTCAGCAACATGTGGAGGCTCTCTGTAATGGCGTGGGGCGTGTGCAGGTGGAGTGATATAGGGCCCCTGATACGTCTTGATACGACTCGAAATGGTGACACGTACGTAGCATCCTGTCTAATCACCTGCATCCATACATGTCCATTGTGCATTCAGAGTGACTTGGGCAACTCCAGTAGGACAATGCGACACTCCACACATCCAGAATTGCTACAGATTGACTCCAGGAACACTCTTCTTACTTTAAACACTTCCGCTGGCCACCAAACTCCCCAGACATAAACATGCCTTGGAATGTGCTGTTCGGAAGAGATCTAAGAGATCTCCATCCTCCTCCCCCCCCCGGTACTCATGGATTTATGGGCAGCCGTGCAGGATTCATGGCGTCGATTCCCTCCAGCACTACATCAGTCGAGTCCATGCCACGTCGGGTTGCGGCACTTCTGCGTGTTCGCGGAGACCCTACACGATATTATGCAGGTGTACCACTTTCTTTGGCTCTTCTGTGTATTACGAGTGCAGTGGCAGTACAGGGTGAAAAAAAAATCGATTGGAAAGATATAAAGCAGCGAGGCCGCGCAGGTGCTCCGATCGCCTGGTTCGCGAGATCCGTCCGATGCGAATTTGAGAATATTAAAATCTGGGATGTCGGCGTGCCTGCGCAGTTTATATGTGAAGCGTTAGTGTTGATTCCGCTGCGGCCGGAATATGATCCTGAAAGAACGGGACCAACGACGGGTGAAGAAAATCGTTCAAAGTGACAGAAATGCAATCCTTCAGCTGCTCCAGATATGAATGCTGGGCCATCAACAAGTGTGAGCATGCGAATCATTCAACGAAACATCATCAATATGGGATTTCGGAGCCGAAGGCCCACTCGTGTACCTTTGATGACTGCACGACACAAAGCTTTACGCCTCGCCTGGGCCCGTCATCAAAAAAATGTTCAAATGTGTGTGAAATCTTATGGGACTTAACTGCTAAGGTCATCAGTCCCTAAGCTTACACACTACTTAAGCTAAATTATCCTATGGACAAACACACACACCCATGCCCGAGGCAGGACTCGAACCTCCGCCGGGACCAGCCGCACAGTACATGACTGCAGCGCCCTAGACCGCTCGGCTAATCCCGCGCGTCAGCCCGTCATCACGACATTGGACTGTTGACGAATGGAAACAAGTTGCCTAGTCGGACGAGTGTCGCTTCAGATATTATGGAGCGGATGGACGCGTACGGGTATTGGGACAACCTCATGAATCCATTGCCCCTGAATGTCAGCAGGGGACTGATCAAGCTAACGGAGACTCTGTAATGGTGTGTGGAATGTGCAGTTGGAATGATATGGGACCCCTGATACGTCTACATACGACTCTGCCAGGTGACACGCACGTAAACAACCTGTATGATCATCTGCAGCCATTCATGTCCGTTGTGCATCCCCAAGGAATAACTGCATGACAATCGACACCATACACGTTCAGGATTGCTACATAATGGCTCCAGGAACACACTTCTGAGATTAAACACTTCCCCTGGCAACCATACTCCCCAGACATGAACGTTATTGAGCATATCTGGGACGCCTTGCAACGTGTTACTCTTACGGATTTATGGACAGCCCTGCCGGATACATGGTATCACTTCCCTCCAGCACTGCTTCGGACATTAGTCGAGTCCATACCACGTCGTGTTGCGTCACTTCTGCGTGCTCATACTTGCCATACGCTAAATAAATAAATGCGTGCTCACAGGAGTCCTACACGATATTAGGCAGGTGTACCAGTTTCTTTGGCTCTTCAGTGTATTTCTCTATCGTTCCACTCTCGAATAGCACCTGGGAAAATCGAACTTAAATCTTTCCCTCGGAGCTCCGACTTCTCTCATTTTAGCATAGTTCTAATTTCTCCCTATGTAGGTGGGACCCAACAAAATATTTCGGTATTTAGAGGAGAAAGCTATTTATTGTAATTTCATGAAAAGCCCCGCCACAACGAAAAACGCCTTCATTTTAATGATTGCCACCCCAATTCTTTCATTATCTCCCTGACACTCTATCCTCTATTTAGTGACAAGCGAAACGATCTGCATTTCTGTGAACTTTTTCTGTGTATTCTGTCAATTCAATCTGGTAAGGATCCCATAACACGCAACAGTACTCCAAAAGAGGACGGACAAGCATTATGTAGGCAATCTCTTTAGTAGATCTTTTGCGTCTTAAGGAGATGGGATCTGGATAAACTGAAACAACCAGAGGTTGTACAGAGTTTCAGGGAGAGCGTAAGGGGACAATTGACAGGAATGGGGGAAAGAAATACAGTAGAAGAAGAATGGGTAGCTCTGAGGGATGAAGTAGTGAAGGCAGCAGAGGATCAAGTAGCAAAAAAGACGAGGGCTAGTATAACTCCTTAGGTAACTGAAGAAATATTGAACTTAATTGATGAAAGGAGAAAATATAAAAATGCAGTAAATGAAGCAGGCAAAAAGGAATACAAACGTCTCAAAAAAGAGATCGACAGGAAGTGCAAAATGGGTAAGCAGGGATGGCTAGAGGACAAATGTAAGGATGTAGAGGCTTATCTCACTAGGGGCAAAATGGATACAGCCTACAGGAAAATTAAAGGGACCTTTGGAGAAAAGAGAGCCACTTGTATGATTATCAAGAGCTCATATGGAAACCCAGTTCTAAGCAAAGAAGGGAAAGCAGAAAGATGGAAGCAGTATATAGAGGGTCTATACAAGGGCGATGTACTTGAGGACAATATTATGGAAATGGAAGAGGATGTAGATGAAGATGAAATGGGAAATACGATACTGCGTGAAGAGTTTGACAGAGCACTGAAAGACCTGAGTCGAAACAAGGCCCCGGGAGTAGACAACATTCCACTAGAACTACTGATGGCCTTGGGAGAGCCAGTCCTGACAAAACTCTACCATCTGGTGAGCAAGATGTATGAGACAGGCGAAATACCCTCGGACTTCAAGAAGAATATAATAATTCCAATTCCAAAGAAAGCAGGTGTTGACAGATGTGAAAATTACCGAACTATCAGTTTAATAAGTCACTGCTGCAAAATATTAACGCGAATTCTTTACAGACGAATGGAAAAACTGGTAGAAGCCGACCTCGGGGAAGATCAGTTTGGATTCCGTAGAAATGTTGGAACACGTGAGGCAATACTGACCTTACGACTTATCTTAGAAGAAAGATTAAGGAAAGGCAAACCTACGTTTCTAACATTTGTAGACTTAGAGAAAGCTTTTGACAATGTTGACTGGGATACTCTCTTTCACATTCTAAAGGTGGCAGGGGTAAAATACAGGGAGCGAAACGCTATTTACAATTTGTACAGAAACCAGATGGCATTTATAAGAGTCGAGGGGCATGAAAGGGAAGCAGTGGTTGGGAAGGGAGTGAGACAGGGTTGTAGCCTCTCCCCGATGTTATTCAATCTGTATATTGAGCAAGCAGTAAAGGAAACAAAAAAAAATTCGGAGTAGGTATTAAAATCCATGGAGAAGAAATAAAAACGTTGAGGTTCGCCGATGACATTGTAATTCTGTCAGAGACAGCAAAGGACTTGGAAGAGCAGTTGAATGGAATGGACAGTGTCTTGAAAGGAGGATATAAGATGAACATCAACAAAAGCAAAACGAGGATAATGGAATGTAGTCGAATTAAGTCGGGTGATGCTGAGGGAATTAGATTAGGAATTGAGACACTTAAAGTAGTAAAGGAGGTTTGCTATTTGGGGAGCAAAATAACTGATGATGGTCTAAGTAAAGAAGATATAAAATGTCGACTGGCAATGGCAAGGAAAGCGTTTCTGAAGAAGAGAAATTTGTTAACATCGAGTATAGATTTAAGTGTCAGGAAGTCGTTTCTGAAAGTGTTTGTATGGAGTGTAGCCATGTATGGAAGTGAAACATGGACGATAAATAGTTTGGACAAGAAGAGAATAGAAGCTTTCGAAATGTGGTGCTACAGAAGAATGCTGAAGATTAGATGGGTAGATCACATAACTAATGATTAAGTATTGAATAGAATTGGGGAGAAGAGGAGTATGTCGCACAACTTGACAAAAAGAAGGGACCGGTTAGTAGGACATGTTCTGAGGCATCAAGGGATCCCAAATTTAGCACTGGAGGGCAGCGTGGAGGGTAAAAATCGTAGAGGGAGACCAAGAGATGAATACACTAAGCAGATTCAGAAGGATGTGGGTTGCAGTAGGTACTGGGAGATGAAGCTTGCACAGGATAGATTAGCATGGAGAGCTGCATCAAACCAGTCTCAGGACTGAAGACCACAACAACAACAACAACAACAACATTCAAATGGTTCAAATGGCTCTGAGCACCATGGGACTTAACTTCTGAGGTCATCAGTCCCCTAGAACTTGGAACTACTTAAACCTAACTAACCTAAGGACATCACACACATCAATGCCCGTGGCAGGATTCGAACCTGCGACTGTAGCGATCGTGCGGTTCTAGACGGTAGCGCCTAGAACCGCTCGGCCACTCCGGCCGGCACGCGCCGTATTGCTCGGCAGGTTATGTAGCTTCGATCCGCGATACAGGGATACACTTGCTAATGCGTACCTGCAAAATTATATCATTGTACGACACTGTAGTTCAGGAGATATACCGAGCGAGGTGGCGCAGTGGTTAGACACTGGACTCGCATTCGGGAGGACGACGGTTCAATCCCGCGTCCGGCCATCCTGATTTAGGTTTTCCGTGATTTCCCTAAATCACTCCAGGCAAATGCCGGGATGGTTCCCCTGAAAGGGCACGGCCGACTTCCCTCCCCATCCTTCCCTAATCCGATGAGACCGATGACCACGCTGTCTGGTCTCCTTCCCCAAAACAACCAACCAACCAATCAGGAGATATGACATTATGAACATTGATGTGGGTAAACAATGTGGTATGTGAAAAACTAACTTTTCTTAAAACAGAGCTAAAATTATCCAGTCTATACTCATCCAGTTTTGGGTTCGACTTTTTCATTTGTCTGTGGGTGAATGAACCGAAACTAATAAAACAAACATAATTAGGATTTTGCGTCTTGAACTATGAACGTTTTACGTTCTTGACGTCAAATAATGTCCATACTAATCATACGCTTGAACATGTTTTATATGTGGGAGTTCGATTCTTTAAAGAATTACTTTCTAAGTTGGAACAACTTTTCAGTATTCTGTTAGTAATTCCATCAACACCATATGAGCTTTCAGTTTTTAGAACTTTCATAATTCCAATAATTTCAGTTGGTTGTTTGATTTGGGGGAGGGGATTAATCAGCGAAGTCATCGGTCCCCTCGGATTAGGGAAGGGTGTCGTGCCCCTTCAAAGGAACCATCTCGGAATTTGCCTGAAACGATTTAGGAAAATCACAGAAAACCTAAATCAGGATGGTCGGACTCGAGTTTGAACCGTCGTCCTCCCGAATGCGAGTCCAGTGTGCTAACCACTGTGCCACCTCGCTCGGTATAATTTCAGTGAAAGCTGTTGGTACTAGTTGTGGTAGCTTGAGTTTTCTTGGCATGACGTTTTTAATACATTCTCTTGTTTCTTCAACTGAACCATTTAATCCTAGTTTTGCTGGTGCAGTTGGAAAGAGAATGTTAAAAATACTTGCAACTTGTGAATTATCAGTTACAACATAGTCATTTCCTTTAATTGTGATGGTACTGTTGTGCACTATCTGGTTGTCCTGTTTCCCATTTCACAATATCACGCATAGTTTTAATCTCTATCAGGATTATTAATTTTTTCAGTATGTGCATATTTCTGGGTATCTTAATGACTTCCCTTCAAATATTTCAGTATTTTTTGTAGAATGCATGTAACGTCGGACATTGATTTGGTATGGCCGTTGTATCAATTTCCCTTTCCTCCCACATGAGATTTTAATCGCTTTAGTTATCCCTGTCTTACTTCTTTTCGTAATGGACTTTCTGCATAACTTTTTAGGAAAGCGGCTTTAAAATACTGACACAAATTTACTATGGAACACTGAATTTTACACGAGCTTCTCTTTCTATATATACTTCCTTCCATAACATGGTATCCTGGTCTCATTAATAATACTCACCATTTGTATGAAAATACATCAGAGCTTTAACGTGCTACATTGTTTATTACCTTAGGCATCAAATCAAGGAATCCATTAAGAATCAGTAACACATTAATTGTTTCATCCTGAGCACTGTCTGTACAAAAGTGTTATCAACGAAGGTCGTGTTATCTTCATGCATACGAGTTGGAAACTTCATTACTGAAATCAGCCACAAACTGCGAAATAATGTTTTGAAATCATTTTTTCTGTTCATGTCTTTTCAGACATCTACATTGAAAACTATGCAAGCTACTAACGTTTCTTCCCGTCTGACAAGTAGTTCAATAATGCATCTATACGTCTCATAAACAGCTGAAAGTTTCCTTGAGTGGGCCTACAGACAGTGGAATTTACGGTAACAACTCACAAGCACATGCTTCCATATTCTAACCTAAAAAACTGCTTGTTTCAACATTTTAAACTTTGTGTCCAACTTTTACATATAGTGGAACTCCACCTTTTCCATGCTTACACGAAAATGACCCTAGTCTGTAATCGCTCATACATTGACGGAAAAAAATATCGCAACACCAAAAAGTAATGGATAGAGAGTGATGAAATTTTGAGAATAAATTTGTCTAGGTAACATATTTTAGTGATTAACATTGCAAGATCACAGAAACTGGAATATACTATCTACCTTGTTTTTCAGCCCCCTAATAGTCTGATGAAACAAACTAATTTTACTTTTCTGGAAACTGTTACATATATTACTGTTCTATTCTTCTCTAATTTCTTTCAAGATAGTCTGTCTAAAACCGGATTCTAACCTAAAAAATGTGCCTCTCTGAACCAGTAAGCACGGGATAAGCCTTTGCAAAGGTGAAATGCTGGTACATTAAAACCGGTGTAACCGCCAGAATGTTGTATACAAGTATGCAGCCGTGCACGCATTGTGTTGTTACGGGCCTGTTGCACTTGATCGGTCACTATTTCATCATTTCTCTCACATACATATCTTTTTGGCCAGTGTGTATTTAAAAAATCTTGTATATACCCCGTATGTTTACTATATGCTTTTAGGTTCTTAAGAACATTAACACATCATGAAGGCATTTTTTAAGAAAACTAACACATTAGGAAGGTTTTTCTCACTTATTTGAGGGCGCTGACACATGCACACATGTCACGCGGTTGACCACACAACTCTCTTTGTTGTTGTTGACTTCAGTCTTAAGATTGGTTTTATGTAGCTCCCCCTGCTATTCTACCCTTGCAAGCCTCTTCGTCTCCAAATAACCTACATCCATTTGTACATGTTTACTTTCTTTGTAGCTACGTTTGTACAATATATCGCAGTGAAAGACAGCGAACGCCGCAAACAGTTATATTTTTTTCATCGCGATTATCTTTCTTAACAATAGCTTGAGACTGGACGTTCCAGGTAGTACTGCCCGAGTGAGTCAAGATTTCGGATGAGAATTTCTGTAAAACCTGTAGATTTCTGTCGCTCTGGTTAAAAGAATCTTGTTTCAAGGTTCGAGAATTGCCTGGATAATGGTGGTGAGCGTGTAGGAAAGCTTAGTAGGAGCAGTGTATTTGAGTACCTGTGATAAAATTTTGATCTGCTTCTTCTCTTATTTTTAAAGTGAATTGATACTTCCTTCATGAAACGCCTCCTTTACGGTTGGTAAAACACTGAGCAATGGAAATAATACAGCTGTCCCGAGGCGCAAACATAAATCACTCTTCCGTCAGCTTCCATAGTAATCCAAATGCAACGCAAACTGCGAAAGACACACATCGCACTTGTCTCAGCTTTATCTATATTACATATCTGCTGCTTCGCCTCTGATACCGGATACCAGTGCAAACGGAAGCAGATGAAATGTCAACAGCATGGAGCAGCAGAATAAATGCAGAAAGCCCGCCTGACTAAGCGGAAGTTACGTAAACAAACCCGACTCAGCGGAAGGGAACTACCACGTAACAAAGATAAAACAATAGTGCTATCAAAAACAGTGTGTCAGAGAATACAAGTCAGTCAAATGCCGCCTCTAAGCCGATGAAGCCAGTACCAATATTCATAACCAGACGACATGGACGAAAATATTAAACCTTACGATAGATTCGAACAAATATTTGATCTGTGTACACAGCAGAAAGCAAGTTACCAAGTGACAGGCACACCATTAATTATCAATGAAAAACAACTAAGGAACGTATGCTCTACACTACATGATGCCACAGTTAGAACCCTCTGAAACTGTCAAGAATGAGAACGAAGCAGGTGACTCTATATTCAGGGAATACTTGCATACTCTTTTGTGCAATAATGTGACACTGCCCGACGGATTAAAACTTTATGCTGTACAAAAGTTGGATGCAGACCCATGCCTTTTGCGGACATTGTTCCACCGGATGAGCTTTCCAGAGAGCAATCACAACCCGCCTTTGCAGCTTAGATTTGGTCTCAGGAGAGAACTACTAACACAAAGAAATGGAAGAGGTGACACAGATTACTGATGCTTTGAGTGTGCCATGTAAACCAATAAAAGAGGCTGTGACAGGCTGGAAGGAAGTGGAAGATTACATCAAGCCATTTTTTTAAATTCATTGTGTTTAGTTGATAGAAGATAAACTCTACTGAATAGTGAGGTGAGCAACATATTACATCTAAATCTACTTCAACGTCTGCATCTAAAATTTGCAAAGCAATGAAATGCAGGGTGAGTCACTAACTATTGCCACCAAGAATAACTCCGAAAGTATGATAGGAGCTAAAAAGTTTGTGGGACAAAAGTTGCGTGGGACAACGGGAGCCATAATATGACGTTGGTTTTTTGTTGCTAGGTGTGGTCGCTTCAGAGATATGAAGGCCAACTTTTTTTTTTAATGGGATGCTACAGTTTGGTACTTTTTTCTGATAGAGGCTATCGAGACGAATCCAATGATTTGTAACAGTAAGCTCTTTGAAGGTCAACGAAGGTGAAAAAGGTGGCATGAACGTCCATTTACAGAAGGTGTTTGAAGAGATACCATTGGTATCAATGCAGAGCTGCAATTTTCTTATCATGGATTAAGTGGTAGTCCTTATCACATCAACACTTATCGAATCACATGCTCTGACAATTTTCTCTCGCATATCTTTAGGTGTAGTTGGAACGTCTTTATAAACAATGTCTTTCACGAATCCCCGCAAGAATAAAAACCAGAGCTGTCAAGTCTGGTGAACGAGCCGGCCACGACACATCTCCTCCGCGTCCAATCCAATGATTTGGGAATTGTCTCTGCAACTCATTTCTAGCCATCAGCGAAAAATGTGCCAGACACGCATAGTGTTGATACCACATTCTGTTCCTTGTTCATAAAGGTATTTTTTTCAATAACAGACCTAATGTTTCTTGCAGGAATGTGGTGTACTTCCTATCATCAGGACCTTGGCCGTCTTCCAAAAGTCGGGGAAGTGTTGGTGTTTAAGTATGGCATTCGTGATGTGTGTAAGGTATTCTAGAGCTTTATCCGTGAACTCCTAGAGGACACTGTTTTGAATGCCATCGTGACCAGGAGCCTTCCTAGCTGTGTTAAGCATGATAACCCATTTGACTTCAGCTTTCTACATCTACATCTACACTGATACTCCGCAAGCCACCCAACGGTGTGTGGCGGAGGGCACTTTACGTGCCACTGTCATTACCTCCCTTTCCTGTTCCAGTCGCGTATGGTTCGCGGGAAGAACGACTGTCTGAAAGCCTCCGTGGGCGCTCTAATCCCTCTAATTTTACATTCGTGATCTCCTCGGGAGGTATAAGTAGGGGGAAGCAATATATTCGATACCTCATCCAGAAACGCACCCTCTCGAAACCTGGCGAGCAAGCTACACCGCGATGCAGAGCGCCTCTCTTGCAGAGTCTGATACTTGAGTTTATTAAACATCTCCGTAACGCTATCACGGTTACCAAATAACCCTGTGACGAAACGCGCCGCTCTTCTTTGGATCTTCTCTATCTCCTCCGTCAGACCGATCTGGTACGGATCCCACACTGATGAGCAATACTCAAGTATAGGTCGAACGAGTGTTTTGTAAGCCGCCTCCTTTGTTGATGGACTACATTTTCTAAGCACTCTCCCAATGAATCTCAACCTGGTACCCGCCTTACCAACAATTAATTTTATATGATCATTCCACTTCAAATCGTTCCGCACGCATACTCCCAGATATTTTACAGAAGTAACTGCTACCAGTGTTTGTTCCGCTATCACATAATCAAACAATAAAGGATCCTTCTTTCTATGTATTCGCAATACATTACATTTGTCTATGTTAAGGATCAGTTGCCACTCCCTGCACCAAGTGCCTATCCACTGCAGATCTTCCTGCATTTCGCTACAATTTTCTAATGCTGCAACTTCTCTGTATACTACAGCATCATCCGCGAAAAGCCGCATGGAACTTCCGACACTATCTACTAGGTCATTTATATATATTGTGAAAAGCAATGGTCCCATAACACTCCCCCGTGGCACGCCAGAGGTTACTTTAACGTCTATAGACGTCTCTCCATTGATAACAACATGCTGTGTTCTGTTTGCTAAAAACTCTTCAATCCAGCCACACAGCTGGTCTGATATTCCGTAGGCTCTTACTTTGTTCATCAGGCGACAGTGCGGAACTGTATCGAACGCCTTCCGGAAGTCAAGAAAAATAGCATCTACCTGGGAGCCTGTATCTAATATTTTCTGGGTCTCATGAACAAATAAAGCGAGTTGGGTCTCACACGATCGCTGTTTCCGGAATCCATGTTGATTCCTACATAGTAGATTCTGGGTTTCCAGAAATGACATGATACGCGAGCAAAAAACATGTTCTAAAATTCTACAAGAGATCGACGTCAGAGATATAGGTCTATAGTTTTGCGCATCTGCTCGACGACCCTTCTTGAAGACTGGGACTATCTGTGCTCTTTACCAATCATTTGGAACCCTCCGTTCTTCTAGAGACTTGCGGTACACGGCTGTTAGAAGGGGGGCAAGTTCTTTCGCGTACTCTGTGTAGAATCGAATTGGTATCCCGTCAGGTCCAGTGGACTTTCCTCTATTGAGTGATTCCAGTTGCTTTTCTATTCCTTGGACACTTATTTCGATGTCAGCCATTCTTTCGTTTGTGCGAGGATTTAGAGAAGGAATTGCAGTGCGGTCTTCCTCTGTGAAACAGCTTTGGAAAAAGGTGTTTAGTATTTCAGCTTTACGCATGTCATCCTCTGTTTCAATGCCATCATCATCCCGGAGTGTCTGGATATGCTGTTTCGAGCCGCTTACTGATTTAACGTAAGACCAGAACTTCCTAGGATTTTCTGTCAAGTCGGTACATAGAATTTTACTTTCAAATTCAATGAACGCTTCACGCATAGCCCTCCTTACGCTAACTTTGACATCGTTTAGCTTCTGTTTGTCTGAGAGGTTTTGGCTGCGTTTAAACTTGGAGTGGAGCTCTCTTTGCTTTCGCAGTAGTTTCCTAACTTTGTTGTTGTACCACGGTGGGTTTTTCCCGTCCCTCACAGTTTTACTCGGCACGTACCTGTCTAAAACGCATTTTACGATTGCCTTGAACTTTTTCCATAAACACTCAACATTGTCAGTGTCGGAACAGAAATTTTCGTTTTGATCTGTTAGGTAGTCTGAAATCTGCCTTCTATTACTCTTGCTAAACAGATAAACCTTCCTCCCTTTTTTTATATTCCTATTAACTTCCATATTCAGGGATGCTGCAACGGCCTTATGATCACTGATTCCCTGTTCTGTCCATACAGAGTCGAAATGTTCGGGTCTGTTTGTTATCAGTAGGTCCAAGATGTTATCTCCACGAGTCGGTTCTCTGTTTAATTGCTCGAGGTAATTTTCGGATAGTGCACTCAGTATAATGTCACTCGATGCTCTGTCCCTACCACCCGTCGTGAACATCTGAGTGTCCCAGTCTATATCTGGTAAATTGAAATCTCCACCTAAGACTATAACATGCTGAGAAAATTTATGTGAAATGTATTCCAAATTTTCTCTCAGTTGTTCTGCCACTAATGCTGCTGAGTCGGGAGGTCGGTAAAAGGAGCCAATTATTAACATAGTTCGGTTGCTTAGTGCAACCTCCACCCATAATAATTCACAGGAACTATCCACTTCTACTTCACTACAGGATAAACTACTACTAACAGCGACGAACACTCCACCACCGGTTGCATGCAATCTATCCTTTCTAAACACCGTCTGTACCTTTGTAAAAATTTCGGCAGAATTTATCTCTGGCTTAAGCCAGCTTTCTGTACCTATAACGATTTCAGCTTCGGTGCTTTCTATCAGCGCTTGAAGTTCCGGTACTTTACCAACGCAGCTTCGACAGTTGACAATTACAATACCGATTGCTGCTTGGTCCCCGCATGTCCTGACTTTGCCCCGCACCCGTTGAGGCTGTTGCCCTTTCTGTACTTGCCCAAGGCCATCTAACCTAAAAAACCGCTCAGCCCACGCCACACAACCCCTGCTACCCGTGTAGCCGCTTGTTGCGTGTAGTGGACTCCTGACCTATCCAGCGGAACCCGAACCCCCACCACCCTATGGCGCAAGTCGAGGAATCTGCAGCCCACACGGTCGCAGAACCGTCTCAGCCTCTGATTCAGACCCTCCACTCTGCTCTGTACCAAAGGTCCGCAGTCAGTCCTGTCGACGATGCTGCAGATGGTGAGCTCTGCTTTCATCCCGCTAGCGAGACTGGCAGTCTTCACCAAATCAGATAGCCGCCGGAAGCCAGAGAGGATTTCCTCCGATCCATAGCGACACACATCATTGGTGCCGACATGAGCGACCACCTGCAGATGGGTGCACCCTGTACCCTTCATGGCATCCGGAAGGACCCTTTCCACATCTGGAATGACTCCCCCCGGTATGCACACAGAGTGCACATTGGTTTTCTTCCCCTCTCTTGCTGCCATTTCCCTAAGGGGCCCCATTACGCGCCTGACGTTGGAGCTCCCAACTACCAGTAAGCCCACCCTCTGCAACTGCCCGGATCTTGCAGACTGAGGGGCAACCTCTGGAACAGGACAAGCCGCCATGTCAGGCCGAAGATCAGTATCAGCCCGAGACAGAGCCTGAAACCGGTTCGTCAGACAAACTGGAGAGGCTTTCCGTTCAGCCCTCCAGAATGTCTTTCGCCCCCTGCCACACCTTGAAACGACCTCCCACTCTACCACAGGTGAGGGATCAGCCTCAATGCGGGCAGTAACCCGGGTAACCACAGTCGTAGTCCGATCAGGGGATGCGTGGGACGAGCTGGCCGTCCCCGACAAACCCCCATCCGGACCCCCACAGTGATGCCCATTGGCAACAGCCTCAAGCTGTGTGACAGAAGCCAACACTGCCTGAAGCTGGGAGCGAAGGGATGCCAACTCAGCCTGCATCCGAACACAGCAGTTGCAGTCCCTATCCATGCTAAAAACTGTTTTGCAAAGAACGTCTGAACTAATCTACAGAGAGCGCAAACAAATCGACAAAATTAAAACGGTTATTAAAATACAAGATTGCCTAGTAAATGCAGTAATGCTGCTACTTGCGCACTGCTGACACTGCTCGGCGGCGGAAGGAGACTACGCGAATTTACACTATTCAGGTACTAAAACGCGATGCTACAACTCTCAAATACTATAATACGCCCGAAATTTATGAATTAAACAATGCAAGTACCAAAAACACTCAAAGAAATTAAGAATTAAACTATGTAACAAGCGAGTGAGCTAGGAGTATACGACTTGCTGCTCAGCTGCTTATCCAACGGCGGCAGGGAGCACACTGACTGTGACCAACCGACACTGGCCGTTCAAAACAAAAACAGTAGACAAACGACTACGCGAATTTACACTATTCAGGCACTAAAAAGCGATGCTACAACTCTCAAATACTATAATACGCCCGAAATTTATGAATAAAAACAATGCAAGTACCACAAACACGCAAAGAAATTAAGAATTAAACTATGTAACAAACGACTTGCTGCTCAGCTGCTTATCCAACGGCGGCAGGGAGCACACTGACTGTGACCAACCGACACTGGCTGTTCAAAACAAAAACAGTAGACAAACGACTACGCGAATTTACACTATTCAGGTACTAAAACGCGATGCTACAACTCTCAAATACTATAATACGCCCGAAATTTATGAATTGAACAATGCAAGTACCAAAAACACGCAAAGAAATTAAGAATTAAACTATGTAACAAACGAGTGAGGTAGGAGTATACGACTTGCTGCTCAGCTGCTTATCCAACGGCGGCAGGGAGCACACTGACTGTGACCAACCGACACTGGCCGTTCAAAACAAAAACAGTAGACAATCGACTACGCGAATTTACACTATTCAGGTACTAAAACGCGATGCTACAACTCTCAAATACTATAATACGCCCGAAATTTATGAATTAAGCAATGCAAGTACCAAAAACACACAAAGAAATTAAGAATTAAACTATGTAACAAACGAGTGAGCTAGGAGTATACGACTTGCTGCTCAGCTGCTTATCCAACGGCGGCAGGGAGCAGCTTTGGTAGCCTGTCGGATGTCGTTGCGCGATGATTGGGCCAAGAGGCGCCTGGTCGGTAGCAAGTATGAACGCTGGGTGTGAGGGATCCAGGTTTGGTGTGAATGACGTTGCAAGTGTGAGAGCCAGTGTGGAACGAGTCCGGTATTTATACCTACGTTGTGCTAGGCGTTCCCTCTGCGGTCCGCGCCGCGTGTGGCACCCTGTCCGTGGTGTGCGCCGACCAGTACCAACGGCTGTAGCGTTTACTTCCAGCCACGGCTGTTCCGAACGCTGTGCGCGTACTTTGTGGTTATTATCCGCTGTCAATATAGCTGTATTAAGTTCTGAATGGCGTCCAAGCCGTGCTAGACGTTTTATCTTCCGATTGTCGTCATTTGAGTCCTTCTGTGTATTTGTATTAGGACGTTTTGTTACCGTGCTGCCCCGCATCCTCCCCCCTCCCAGGAGCGGCTGCAGCGTTATTTTCAGGCCGATTGTGTTCAAATCGTCGCTCGAGACTCAGAAGAGCGTCCTCAGATACCGTGTCTGTTGTTTGAGGTGCCATTTCACGTACGTCCGTTGTTACATGTACTGGGCTGTTATCTCTAATTCCATCATTATACTTGTGTCAGTGTTCTACAAAAATAGGTACTCTTCTCGAGATCTTCAAAAGGCGCTGCGCCCCGTTTCCCCACGAGAGGCTCCTGAAGAGATACGTGAAATGCCACCTCCAGAGGCGGGACCTGCTGGACAGGTCTGGTGAGGTGTCTTCCACCGGCAGTGTGGGACTCCATCTCCTCCTACTTTCAGCTCCTGCACTCTTGCCTTGTTCCACATGTGCCGTGGGAGAAACTCTACTTGCAGAAGGACGACGTCACCAATTCGGATTCTCACAGAGCTTCCATGTGGCCGTTACATTCTGTGGAAGTTGGCGCAATAGTGTGAGATACTCCTTTACACAGCTCTTCTGAAAATTTCCTGCTGATTTCTGACGGAGTCCGAATTTTTTCGTCAAGTCTACTTGATTCGTTGGCTCCGGTCCCGTTGGCGTGTCAGAAGTCCCTCCTCACGAGGAAGTGTGCTGAAGTGAGCATTTAGTCTTCAGTTTGAGAGTTCACGGCGGTTTCAGTACTTACGAGCACAGTCTGTAGCCTGTCTCCGCCCATACCGTTGGGAAACATCTAATGATTGATTGGACCATCCATTCCCAAAATCCTCCTCACGAAGCTGAACTTGGAGCAATAAATTTCCAAGTTAAGACTTGTTGAGCGAGATATTGGTGGGTCTTATCAGCAGACATGGCTGTCCACAGTTTCGTTATCTCTTTGTTGGCTGCGTGGAACGTTTGGGCGCTGTGACTGTAGATGGTGTGCGGAATGCCGCGTCTATCAATACATCTTTATAGTGTCAACACGAATCGACCTGTCCTAGCACGTGGAAATGGTACAATATAGCATTTAGGTGTTAGCCTTCCTATTTCTGCGAACTGCGACGCTGCAGAATCAACGTCAGTCACCTGGGAGGATCTTTCCGATGTTACACGGTCGGCTGGTAGTGGAACTTCTATTTCTTGATGGCGCACCATTTTACATGGGGGCAGCGGTAAATAACCTCCTTCATCGCAAGACGAGCGTGTAGTACCAGGAGGAGGATGAAGCTCTGAAATCACAATTCTCACTCCTTGATGATGTGAACGGATGTCAGCATATAAGATTACAAGTTTCGTAAAGTGTTAGTTTCTGTCCAGGATAATTGGATGTCGTTGTTCTGTGGTTAACTTGGCATAGTGCAGCCGACCAGCTAGACACAACAAATCCTCCTCCCAAAAAGGGTTGAGACTCTTTACTTTCGATCCATTTGGTAGTGGAGTGTTTTCCAGCAAAGCTTTGATTTCTTGAAAAAATCACAGTACGTGTACAGCTTTGATCCAATAACCTCAGGATGCTGCCATTACTTCTGCTGTAAATTCACTGCATGTAAAAGTTGACTAGAATACTCTGTTTCAAATTCGGAAGGTGACAGGGGTCAAATACTGGGACCGAAAGGTTATTTACAATTTGTACAGAAATAAGATGGCAGAGTTGAGGGGCATGAAAGGCAAGCAGTGGTTTGGAAGGGAGTGACACACGGCTGTGGCGTATACCCAGTGTTATTTAATCTATATATTGAGCAAGTAGTAAAGGAAACAAATGAAAAATTCGGAGTAGGAATTAAAATCCATGGAGAAGAAATAAAAACATTGAGGTTCGCCGATGACATTGTAATTCTGTCAGAGACAGCAAAGGATCTGGAAGAGCAGCTGAACGGAATGGACAGTGTCTTGAAAGGAGGATATAAGATGAACACCAACAAAAGCAAATCGAGGATAATGGTATGTAGTCGAATTAAATCAGGTGATGATGAGGGAATTAGATTAGGAAATGAGACACTTAAAGTAGTAAATTTGTTTTGTTATTTGGGGAGCAAAATAACTGATGATGGTCGAAGTAGAGAAGATATAAAATGTCGACTGGCAATGGCACGGAAATCGTTGCTGAAGTAGAGAAATTTGTTAACATCGAGTATAGATTTAAGTGTCAGGAAGTATTTTCTAAAAGTATTTGTATAGAGTGTATGGCTTTGAAACATGGACGATAAATACTTTTAGACAAGAAGAGAATAGAAGCTTTCGAAATGTGGTGCTACAGAAGAATGCTGAAGATTTGGTGCGTAGGTCACGTAACTAATGATGAGGTACTGAATAGAATTGGGGAGAAGAGGAATTATTGGCACAACTTGACTAGAAGAAGGGATCGGTTGGTAGGACATGTTCTGAGGGATCAACGGATCACCAAGTATTGGAGGGCAGCGTGGAGGGTAAAAATCGTAGAAGGAGACCAAGAGATGAATACACTAAGGATATTCAGATGGATGTAGGGTGCAGTAGTTACTTGGTTATCAAGAAGCTTGCACAGGATAGAGTAGCATGGAGAGCTGCATCAAACCAATCTCTGGGCTGATGACCACAACAACATATTCACTGCGCAAGTTCTCTTTGTAAATAAGATCGGAGAACGTGCGCTGTGCCTCTCAGTAGTTTCTAGTAGGAACTGAACCTTCCTCTATCTGTCACTATCTGGAGTGTCTGCGCATGAAGGACCGAGGATACAAGTGTAATTTTTTAGTTTCCGGCAAAGAAGCAAGTGCAAGGTACTCATTTGGCCAGGAACAGGGCTGTTGAGAAAGCCACCGCATGTTCATTGTACATAAGGTTTGAAACGTTCTTTCTCTTGACAGATGATCCGCAGTTTAGTCTCTACTAAGGTCCCTTCGAATTTACATGACCCTGTTGCATACAAAAGTGTCTCAAGTATTGGGATTATCCTTTAGCCGACCAAGCGTTACTATAGAATCAGTCCGAAGAGTTGCTCTGCGTACGTCTGAGTTGGTAGCCTTGTAAAATAGGAGTCTCGTCTACATTAACGCTGCCAGTAATTACAGTCGGGCAGCGTAACCGTCTTCACTGGTGATAATATGCCTTCATTACACATCAGTTCGACGTGAGACTTCGTAATTACAGTGCAGCTGAGACTATAATATCCGTACATACCCTATAATCAATAAAAATGGTTCAAATGGCTCTGAGCACTATGGGACTCAACTTCTGAGGTCATTAGTCCCCTAGAACTTAGAACTAGTTAAACCTAACTAACCTAAGGACATCACACACATCCATGCCCGAGGCAGGATTCAAACCTGCGACCGTTGCGGTCTCGCGGTTCCAGACTGCAGCGCCTAGAACCGCACGGCCATTTCGGCCGGCTATAATCAATAGCTGGAACTACCCTGACCTATTCCACCTCACATAATGATCATTTTCTTTTTTCCATTATAACTGCCAGTATATGGCAGAGGCCGATCATGATTAAGAGCATGTTACTGTGTTTGTGCCCAAGAGAAATAAAATTGTCTCACATGACTAGTATATTGGGTGAGTTAGCATCTTGGAGTCCAGCAGAAGCAAAATAGATCTGCGGAAAGTTTCGAGGCAGAAGCTGTCTCGAGGTCTGACAGTTCGCCGATACTTCGAAGAAATGGCAATGGCTCCACTGCTTGAAGACGACTGTCCACATTGCTTTACTACGTCCAGAGTTCAAGAGGTGGAAGTTTCGCTTCTATGGAGCTTCTACCTCAGGTCAACCTCCTCCTCCAGTCCCCGAAGAGAATATTAATCACGTAAACAAACTAGCAGTGGTGTATACTATTGCGTCAGAGAGGAATCCCCTATCTTGTCTACAACCATAGCACACACGGTAAGTGGGGTGGCTTTTCAATAAGAGGTGCAAGACAAAGAAAACATGGCTGCCTCCAACAAAGTAGAATGTACGGGACCGAATATGCTAGTGGGAAAGTTCAACAAGCAAATGGAGTTACTTCACAGCGGACAGTCCGTTTATTCAGTTGTTCGATGCAACGCATGCAGGGTAAAGCTGTGTACCGGACTAGGATTCGAGGAAATGCTATCGTTAACCGAAGTGTCCACGCAAGATTCACCTCCCGCCTCACTGCTCGCAATATCCAGCACGCCTTTTGGCAGAAGTATCGCCTCCGATAGATGAATATACTGATTAGAGTGACCCACAGCTTTAATTTCACAGAAAGTTTTAAAACAGCGCGCTCTGCCTTGCAGAATGGAAGACTCGTTTTGGAAACTGACACAAGGCTATGGGTGACTCATCCTTTGAAATTTTCTGTCATGAAATAATTATGTTGAATTCACCGTTCTTTAACAATCAAACAACAACTGCAAATATTGGCTCGAAATATGGTTGCTTTCGACTGAAAACTCTATTCTTTTAACCTAAATTTTCGCATACTGAATATTGATTCTGGTGGAAGGTAACATACTTTCGGTAGAACGTAGAACGGCTTGAAACTGATCGTCTATTTTCATTCCAGAAATTCTTTCCTTTTCTTTTTTTTAACAGTCCGTTACAGTCCAAAACTCTTACATTTTCTTAAATGGGATCTTATCCACTCATCTGAGCATTTGACACCAGTTATTTTTCTGCTTTCTTTAGCTTACTGAAAATCTCTGAATTTCTTGAATTCGAGTCTGAATTTGTATCTGTTGAGTCAGATCACCTGTTCTCTCTGCACTTCTTCTGAGTCCTTTTTTTTGTCTTGCCCTCACACCACTTTTGTTTGTCCGTTTTCTTATTTTGGAAGAAGAGCCTGTCTGTTAATCTGTCTCTCTTTATTCTCTCTCGATGTCAATAGAACGAAACAGGTTTTTTCCTGATCTCATAGCCGGCCGCGGTGGCCGAGCGGTTCTTGGCGCTTCAGTCCAGAACCGCGCGACTGCTACGGTGGCACGTTTGAATCCTGCCTCGGGCATGGATGTGTGTGATGTCCTTAGGTTAGATTTAAGTAGTTCGAAGTTCTAGGGGACTGATGACCTCAGAAGTTAAGCCCCATAGTGCTTAGAGCCATTTGAACCATTTTGAACCTGATCTCGTCTGCTATTTTAGGGCGGAATGAGTAAATTTCCTTGTTTGATCTCAAAACTCAATTGCCATCTTTGTTCTTGATTTGACCTAATATTTTTCAGAGGATTCCTCTCTCTGTCTTTCCCAAAACTTCTAATGCTCTTTTGTGTCCGATAAAAGGTAGTCTTTCCGACCCATAGAGGACTTCTGGTTTCACAGCTGTGTTCGAATTTCTTCATTTAACATCTTCAGAAAAAGATTTTCTATTGTGCATGTTTCATTCTTTAAGTCCTGGTTTTGACTGCTTCTTTTTCGCTTTTTGTGGTTCAAATGGCTCTGAGCACTATGGGACTTAACTGCTGAGGTCATCAGTCCCCTAGAACTTAGAACTACTTAAACCTAACTAACCTAAGGACATGACACACATCCATGCCCGAGACAGGATTCGAACCTGCGACCGTAGCGGTCGCGCAGTTCCAGACTGTAGCGCCTAGAACCGCACGGCCACTTCGGCCGGCTCGCTTTTTATGCTTATAGTTTCACCTAGATATCTAAAGCTTCCCATTTTCTTGATTTTGCCACACTTGGCTTTTAAAACTCTTGGTTAGTTTCATTGGTAAGGCATTCTGTCTTTTCGTACACTATTTGTAGGGCTCCCTTTCTGTTTGCTTCCGAAGTTTTTGCCTTCTTATTACTTTCTCTAATGTTCCACCTGCTATTACGAGCTCGTCTGCAAAGGCCAATCAGTTTATTGCTACTTTCGATCTATCCAGTGTCATGTAGTTACTAACGTTTTGTTTGTCTTCCTTTATTTTCCATTCTCTTAAAACTTTTTCCAGCACATCGCTGAATAATGATTGTCACAAACTGTTCCCTTGTCTAACTCCTGATCAGAAAGGACTAGAAGTTGTTCTAAGAAATTTAACTTCAGATGTTGTGTTTGTAAGAGGGTTCATAGTTATTTACAGAGTTTTCGTATCTACTCTAAATTCCTTCAGGGTTTTGAGGAGGTAGTCTCTGTCTATTACATCACATTTCATTTTTAAAATCAACGAGTATTAGTAGGAACTTTTTATTTGATATTTTCATTTGCCTTACTTTGTTTAATAGACTTCTTGGCAGATTAAAACTGTCTGCTGGAACGAGACCCGATCTCAGGACCTTTGCCTTTCGCGTGCAAGTGCTCTACCGACTGACCTACCCAGGCACAACTTACGAGCGGTCCTCATAGCTTTACTTCTGGTACTTCCGCCCGTATCACGTGTCCTACCTTCCAAACGTCACAGAAGTTCTCCTGTGAACCTTGCAGCACTAGCAGTCCTGGAAGAGAGGATACGCGGAGACATGACTTAGCCACAGCCTGGGTGATATTTCCATTATGAAATTTTCACTCTGTAACAGTGTGCTGATTGAAAGGTAGAAGATGAGGTACTGGTGGAAGTAAAGCTCTGAGCACGGTTCCTGAATCGTGCTCGGGTAACTCATTACTTGCCCGCGGAAGGCAGGGGTCCACAGGTTTGATCTACCAGGAAGTTCCATATCAACGCACACTCCGTTCCAAAGTGAAAATTTCATTCTGGAAGTATTTGTTTAAGGTTTAGAAATTATTCTGAACATGATCTGTTACTCCTAAATCCAACTTCATACTCTCCAATTTGTTTATCTAATTTAGGATTTAATACATTCAGTAGAACTTTCGATAAGATTTTGTATACTAAGGGTAGTAGCTAAATTCCTCTCTAATTATTGATATGTTTTGTTCGATTTTTTAAAGAAGTGGATGAATTAAAGAACCTTTCAATTTGCTAGTATTGTTTCAGTGTCCCCGTCCTTAGTTGGATTTTCGTTTATAACTGTGACCCCTAGATCTTAGCTTCCTTTTAGAATTTCTGCTGTGAGATCGTTTTCACCTGAGGCGTCGTGGCGTTTTAACTATTTGGTGTAACTTTTAATCATGTAGATGCTTGGTGATTTTGAATTTTAATTTGGAATGTTATAGCGGAATTCCAGTTGTATGGTAGATTTTCACTGTTGAATAGCTTATGGAAATATGCTTGCAGTAACCTACAGTTTTCTTCACTGTCAAGTGCAAGTTCTCCATTTTATTTTCTGAAGCATAGTGATTTAGGAATGTATGCAGACATACAGATCTTGAATGATTTATGATATTCTCTTGTATTATATCTTTTAAAGTGTTCTTCTATACGTTTACGTTGCACCTTTTCAAAGCACCTATTTTGTGCCTAAAATATTGACGTGCTCACTTTTTCTCATACTGATCGATTTTCCAATTACTGATTGCTTTCGTGCTATAGCGGTTGTTCCAAGCTTTCTTTTCTTGTCTAGGTGCTTCTTCACATTTACTGTTCCACCATCTGTGCTTTCTTTGCTTATTCTCTGGGTATTATTACAACCGAATATAAGCTTATTGTGTTCACCTGAAGTATATACATGAATGAGCCCAAACGTTATGACCACGTGTTTAGTAGCGTGTTGGTCCACCTGTAAAACTCAATATAGCTTCGAATCTGCGCTAGAAGGATTCCTTGGTTGACATCCGGAGGCATGTGCTACCAGAAGCCTCTCTCAGGTCGCGTAATTCCTTTAAGGGGAGTTGGAATGCCGGAAAATGGAAAAAATTCACATTTTCAGTTTTTAACCTTATAACTTAATTTGAAATTTTCTGCTTAAAATGGTGCAAAATTTGTTAAGAAATTCCAATTGGAAGTATTTTTATTTAATTTTTCAAAATTACATGTGCGCCCAGCAAAGTTACCCATCTTGTGATTTGTACACATTTAAATCTTCGCATTTCCGAAAACATTACATATAGAAGGCTGTGGATTTCACTCTTCAGTTGTAGAATCTTTGATCCTTCCATAGGTACCATTGTTTTTACGACTAGCTGTGTTTATTGTTCAGTTTTTGATCTGTGAGTGTTTGTTTTGAGCCTCGAGTTTAGTTTGTCGCTCATTTGGAGTTTGTTATCTGTCTTGTTTTGACTTTCAGTGGTGAGTGCGTAGTTTCTACGATGCCTAGGAGTGCATCATTATTTAAAAAGCGAAAGTTTCGCGGTAATAGATTTACAAATAACGTTTGTTCAAGTGATTCTGCTTCAGCACCTGTTGATGCTGGTGAAAGTTCTGACGTTTGTACAGCTGAGATGTGTGAAGGAGACACGCCCACCAGTGCATCAAAAAAGAAGTTATCAAACTGTGCAAGTGAAATTACAGATGAAGCTTCTAATGAACAATATGTTTTAGTCGACTTTCCTGTTTTTACTGAGTTTATGAAGAAATGTTTGTGTTGTAATCTTTGTGGAGGTTCTTTTGATATGAACATAACAAAATCTATAGGACTTTCCTGCAAAATTGCTATAGTTTGTGCCAGTTGTGAAAATGAGACCTGTTTTTGGAGCTCTAAAACATGCAGTAGCAATTTGTTTGAGAGTAATATCAGGCTAATGTATGCAATGAGAGCAATTGGTAAAGGACATACTGCTGCTCAAACATTTTGTGCCATAATGAATCTTCCACCTCCACCTGCTAAAATTGACAATTACACTGAAGTGATAGGAGATGCTGTTCAGTCTGTAGCAGATTTATCAATGAAAGCTGCTGCCAGTGAAGCAAAATATATAAATGAAGGAAACCCAGATATCCCTGTTGCTTTTGATGGAACCTGGCAGAAAAGGGGTCACACATCCAAAAATGCTGTTGCTACTGTTACTAGTGTGGACAGCGGTAAAGTTTTGGACTATGAAGTGCTCACTAAACATTGTTACCATTGTGCATCTGGTAAGATAGAAGCAGCTCACATATGTAGCAAGAATTATGAAGGTACGAGTGGAGGCATGGAGGCTGCCGCTGCTGTGAAAATGTTTAGCAGATCAGAAAAAGAACGGGGAGTATTTTACACAAAATTCCTTGGAGATGGGGACTCCAAGGCATACAAAAGTGTTACAGAATCCATGCCATATGTCAATAAGACAATAACTAAACTAGAATGTGTCGGTCATGTTCAGAAACGAATGGGCACTCGTCTAAGGAAACTGAAACAGAATCTGAAGGACAAAATTTTGTCAGATGGTAAAACCATTAGAGGTCGCCTGTCAGATAAAATTATAAATGAATTACAACAATACTATGGTATGGCAATAAGAAATAATGCAAATAATTTGCAGGAAATGAGACAAGCTGTATGGGCCACATATTTACATCGATCATCAACTGATGATAATCCTCAACATTTTGCTTGTCCAGATGGTCCTCAGTCATGGTGCAATTATAGAAAATCTCAAGCTACTGGGGATCCTTATCACCATAAAAATTATATTCCATTGGCTGTTATGGAAGTAATTAAACCAATATATAGAGACTTGGGGCATCCTGATCTTCTGCGAAAATGTCTTCATGGTTGTACCCAGAATCAAAACGAGTCGTTCAACAACCTCATTTGGACTCGTGTACCTAAGAATGTATTTGTTGGGATAAAAACATTGAAATGGGGAGTCAGTGATGCTGTTATTTCATTCAATGATGGTCATATGGGTAGGCTAAAGGTCATGGCAAGGCTCGGCATTGCTCCTGGTATCAACACCATCAGAGGTCTTCAGCTTCTGGACAGCGTGCGAGTAAGGAAGGCTCAGTATGCAGCTGAATTTAATACAAAAAAAGCAAGGGCAGCAAGGAGAAGAAAGCTTCTAGGTGAAGAAGAAGAACTAGAAGATGACCCTGATTACTCTGCTGGACACTTTTGATAATAGAATAAAAGGTATTTGTGAATTTTCATAATAAATTACTTTAATCGCATTTTCTGGCATTTGACATTTTTAGTGTTACATGTACCTTTATCTCATAAACCACTCAACCAACAACATTCAAATTTTCAGAAATGCTGCAAAACAGTTCAAAGAGGCCACTGAACTAGAATCATGACAAGAACTGGCTTATTCTCTGAACTAGGGAAGTTTATGTTATACTTTTTCCAATAAAAAATGGCTTAATGGTAAAAAATTCATAAATACTATACCAACAAAAAGAAAACATTGGTTCTAGTTCAGTGGGCTCACAATATATGCTGAAAACCTCTGCCAGAATTTCAAAGTTCTGAAGATAATAGTTCCAAAGAAAAAGGTACACAAAGTTAGCAAATTTAACATTGGCGAGATAGGGCATTCCAACTCCCCTTAAATTACGGGCCAGTGTTTTGTGATAGCGGAACTGGCATCCGATAGCTTAGCACGTGTGTCCCATCACGCTAAGATCAGGCGAATTTGCTAGTCGAGACATCAACGTAAGTGACTTCCACGTTCCTTAAACCATTGTATCCCCATTCTGGCCTTTTGACAGTTAAATTTATCCTGCTAGAAGATGTCATCGCCGCCAAGGAAGACATCAAGCATGAAAGCTCAGGTGAATGTCCACCACAGCGTAGTACTGAACACAACGGCCTGCGTCCATGGTGTGGTGAAGTTTTCGAGCAACAATTCACCTGGATGTAGCATATCCAGACGCGACCATCGAATTGGCATAACAAGTAACGCATTTTATCTGACTTGGTGATACGTTTCTATTGATGCACAGACCAGTCTCGATGATTACGTGTCCACTGCAACTGCAACAGTCGATGTTGCTGGGGTAACATGTGAGTGCGTAGGGATCGTCTCCAACGCTACCCCGAGTTCAACAATGTGCGCTGAACGGTGTGCTCCCAAGTAGTTGTACCTGCTCCGCACTCTGTCGTCACATCTGCCACAGATCGCCGCCTGTCCTGTGACGAGATGTGTCTTGTCGACGACTTCTGGTTTCGCTGTCCTTCAACCACTTTCAACAGACACTCACGACAGTCACAGGCGAACAGCTGGCTAGCTTTGCCGTTTTCTAGATGCTCGTTCCGAGGCGCCGGGTCATAATCATCTGTCCTTTGTGAAAGTGGATTATATCAGTGGATTTCGCCATTTGAGGTGCATATCGTCGGTAGAATTATTGCCCATTCGTATATGCTCCGTTTATCTATTCTCTTTGTTGCATCACGTCCTTACCTCCCACCGCTCCCCCTGCCGCCCACACACACACACACACACACACACACACACACACACACTAGTAGGCGTCATTCAAGACAGCTGTGGCAATGGTCATAATGTTCTGGCTCATGAGTGTACATCGTTATCTCGGCACTTTTGTGAAGACTGCATGAACAGCATTCTTGTTGGATGTAAAACATCTGCGTCACGACATGCGTAATAGTTTAGTTGCTGGAAATCGGAAAGAATACTTTAATTCCAATTTACACAAAATTTGCTTTTTCTCACTCCCGTATTTAAAGACGTTTTTGTTGTCCCTTATATGTACGTAGTTTTAATGTATGGGTTCAAAAAGTTTAATATCTTTGTGAACGTCGTAATCCCAGTATTATCCACAGAAGATTAAATTTGTCTTCGTAGCTCAGTATGACCATTTTGGTCGCGTGATCCCGAATTGCGCGCAAATCCAAACCCTTACCTGCTCTTGTAGTGGTCAACTGCGCGCGCGTCACTTTTCGAAATTCTCAATTTTTGAATCAAGTCAACTATACACGGAGGAAAACAAGTTAAGTTGGCACTACAGCAGTTTCCTTCTCATTATCTGAGACTTAATACTCTCTGTGAGTGCTGAGCTGGACTAATGCTTCAAAGATAGGGAAACTATTTTCATTTCTTATAGTACTGGATGCCCAAATTTTGGCCGCGAATCCACCTTCTGAGTCTATGAAGTACTTTATCAAATAATCAACAAAACATTTATGCTAAAATTTTCACCTTCGCTATTAATGCTCATTAAATCTTCAGCAATGGCACCCCAGCTTCGTCGCGAGGGAGAAAAGCCAAACCAAACATCCAGGGCCGGCCGAGGTGGCCGAGCGGTTCTAGGCGCTACAGTCTGGAACCGCGCGACCGCTACGGTCGTAGGTTCGAATCCTGCCTCGAGCATGGATGTGTGTGTTGTCTTTTAGTTAGTTAGGTTTAAGTAGTTCTAAGTTTTAGGGGACTGATGACCTCAGAAGTTAAGTCCCATAGTGCTCAGAGCCATTTGAGCCAAACATCCAGTGTAACCATTTACGCAGGTCAGTGTTATTTACTTCTTCGAACAACGATCAACTTACCGCCTCATTCACTTGTCATAAGCTCCACATGAACGATAAAATTCATTTATAACATGCTAGTCACATGCAAGGAGTAGGAACTGGCACACACAGCGCAGCACTAAGAGAAAATGATTAATGATAACCCTGCCATCGAAGGTTCAGTGCATACACTACCGAGTAGCAAATAAAACACTCACGCGCAGTCGACTTATTTATAACATATCACATCGTGTACAATCTAGCTGTTTGCCCAACAGCACGAGACCAAATTCAGCATTACCTGAGCAGACCCTAAACCTTTTCGCGCCCAATCATTAGCTACCCATTTTGGTGACGTGCATGTTACATTGCTGAAGCTACCTGCTGAACCCGGTTCCTTGTTCCCGTTCTCACCTAAGATATAATTTTAAACTAACAGGAAGTTCCACAACAGCGCACGATGCTGTACAGAGCAGAGGTGTCACATTCAGGCTACAGGAGTCTTGCTTGCCTGCTCCTCTTCTACACTACGGAACAGTTTATTCTGTACGCTTTCTCTGTGGTGTTATGAGTAGGGTTCGGAAGTTGATGCCATTACCAGAGTATCACAAAACGAGGCTCATTTCTAGTCATTGTAGGCCAGAAAGGGGTGGATTTTATTTATCCTTTTCTTCCCTTTCCGGCCTAATTCTGGCTTATCTATTTATTTCAGTATGAACTGTTTTCTCTGCAACTTCACCATCTTTAGCTAGCACTGGCTATTGTCAATTCTGACCACCATCAGATCATCTCTAATACGTGTTTTTGTAGTAATGAGAACCGTCTCTGAAAATCGAGATTCTTCGAACCAAAGAACCTGAAGATGTCTATTATACTGCAACGCCAACTAAAGTAAGGATTTGGAATTCTAGTTTCTGTAACATTAATGTGTTCCAGCCAAATACGGCATAGTTATACCAATTTTAATTACATTTTCCAAGATACGTATTGCACATTCGCTGAACTCATTTTAAGTGGTCAAAATAGTTCAGTCTAAATTCCTCAAATGCATTTTAGCAACATGAAATCCGTTTTTCATATTATGTTGATGGAAAAGGTACGTGTCTGACAGAAGGAGGTATCTTTTCGTACGAAGCTTTTTTCCCCACTAAACTGCATACCACTGGAACATGGTTTTCAATATCCACTGCGGCCGGGGTGGCCAAGCGGTTCTAAGCGCTACAGTCTGGAACCGCGCGACCGCTACGGTCGCAGTGTTTCCCCTAAATTTAGAAAGTCCATGTAATGCTAAATGCCCTCAAGTCTTTAGCACAAATTTCCACACACTTGGAAGCCGCCAAGCCTTTGTTCTCTTTCAAAATACACTCCTGGAAATGGAAAAAAGAACACATTGACACCGGTGTGTCAGACCCACCATACTTGCTCCGGACACTGCGAGAGGGCTGTACAAGCAATAATCACACGCACGGCACAGCGTACACACCAGGAACCGCGGTGTTGGCCGTCGAATAGCGCTAGCTGCGCAGCATTTGTGCACCGCCGCCGTCAGTGTCAGCCAGTTTGCCGTGGCATACGGAGCTCCATCGCAGTCTTTAACACTGGTAGCATGCCGCGACGGCGTGGACGTGAACCGTATGTGCAGTTAACGGACTTTGAGCGAGGGCGTATAGTGGGCATGCGGGAGGCCGGGTGGACGTACCGCCGAATTGCTCAACACGTGGGGCGTGAGGTCTCCACAGTACATCGATGTTGTCGCCAGTGGTCGGCGGAAGGTGCACGTGCCCGTCGACCTGGGACCGGACCGCAGCGACGCACGGATGCACGCCAAGACCGTAGGATCCTACGCAGTGCTGTAGGGGACCGCACCGCCACTTCCCAGCAAATTAGGGACACTGTTGCTCCTGGGGTATCGGCGAGGACCGTTCGCAACCGTCTCCATGAAGCTGGGCTACGGTCCCGCACACCGTTAGGCCGTCTTCCGCTCACGCCCCAATATCGTGCAGCCCGCCTCCAGTGGTGTCGCGACAGGCGTGAATGGAGGGACGAACGGAGACGTGTCGTCTTCAGCGATGAGAGTCGCTTCTGCCTTGGTGCCAATGATGGTCGTATGCGTGTTTGGCGCCGTGCAGGTGAGCGCCACAATCAGGACTGCATACAACCGAGGCACACAGGGCCAACACCCGGCTTCATGGTGTGGGGAGCGATCTCCTACACTGGCCGTACACCACTGGTGATCGTCGAGGGGACACTGAATAGTGCACGGTACATCCAAACCGTCATCGAACCCATCGTTCTACCATTCCTAGACTGGCAAGGGAACTTGCTGTTCCAACAGGACAATGCACGTCCGCATGTATCCCATGCCACCCAACGTGCTCTAGAAGGTGTAAGTCAACTACCCTGGCCAGCAAGATCTCCGGATCTGTCCCCCATTGAGCATGTTTGGGACTGGATGAAGCGTCGTCTCACACGGTCTGCACGTCCAGCACGAACGCTGGTCCAACTGAGGCGCCAGGTGGAAATGGCATGGCAAGCCGTTCCACAGGACTACATCCAGCATCTCTACGATCGTCTCCATGGGAGAATAGCAGCCTGCATTGCTGCGAAAGGTGGATATACACTGTACTAGTGCCGACATTGTGCATGCTCTGTTGCCTGTGTCTATGTGCCTGTGGTTCTGTCAGTGTGATCATGTGATGTATCTGACCCCAGGAATGTGTCAATAAAGTTTCCCCTTCCTGGGACAATGAATTCACGGTGTTCTTATTTCAATTTCCAGGAGTGTATGTATAGAGCGAGGGAAGTGCTGGTCAAATTTACAATCATGCCTTAACATAGTCGAAGTTCCAGAATGAGTGTTTAGTAACTTTTTACACAATTTTCATTGCGATACACATACTGATTTATTTGAAACTCTCTCATATACACACAACTTTTTTGTTGCTGGACTAGCACTGGTATACAACCCCCAATTCTTAATTTTTGCTCAATCTCCTTTAAGCTTGGTTTGTTCATTTTCCTGCGCCCATCGTTATGGTTAATGAGCTGCAGTAAAAACTCCTACGCAAACATTTACCTGACCAGTCGCGTTGGATTGATAGCGCAATCAGCCAGGTGCACAGGTTGCGTAGGCCCCGTGAAGCTTGCCTGACAAGTGGAAACCCAAGTTGGCCTGCATGAACCACTGTGCCTCAATACACATGCATTCTTGTGGCTCCGTTTGGACAGGTTGAGTTGTTTTAATGGCTGCGGCAGATAGATAGGGGCAGGCAAGCTGAATAGAGATTGTACACCTCTGGTTGAGTGGTAGATTCATTATGCAAAACAGCTGTTCAGCAACATGCAAATTTCTGCTGAGCTTCCCCCCCAATTCGCATAAACGGAATGCTGCTCGCTTTACGACGCAAACACGGGAAATTAGAGGGCGCGGACTGGCTGTGGTAATAATTTAGCAGTATCGATGCGTGGCCAGCAACAAGTGCCTCGGTATCTGGTCTCCATCGCGCGGTCGCGTGACACTCGCCGACTCCGGCCACGGGGGACGCAACAGATGCCGCTGTTCGCCTCGCCCTTCACTGCTCGCAGGCACGAGTGCTCCTCCCCCGCTTTCACTCCTCTCTGAAAAGTAAACAGTAAGCTCATGTTATTTTTCCAGTCCACACAGTTATTATTCGCCAAGGTGAAGAAAACTCTGGCTGTCGCAACGTCCCTGCCTACTTACACTGACTGATGTATCAAAACATGAAGACTACTACCCGCCACGAGATACAATGACGCCTGCTGGCGTTGCGTGCACGAGACGCAGCGAGGAAAGTATACAGGGTGATCCAGAATTCGTATTCAGCAGTTATACAGCACTGTTTTAGAGGAGACTCAAGACAGCAGTTCTTGGTTATAAACCTACTTCCGGAAATGTGCCGTTTAGAAGATAAACGACTTTGAACGACAGAAAGCAGTACACACAGTGCCTCGTGTCACGTGATGTCTTATGCGACGTCATATCACATGCCATCAGAGAACAAACGAGTGAACTGAAGTGTACATCTGTTGCAACTGAGTGATCGAGAAAGACGGTGCACTTCAGAATGTCAGAGTACACGTTTTCCGAGTTTACTGACATGTTGTTCATCTACAGTAAAAGTGGACAATATGGTCGATTAGCATAACTCCTGTATCACGATCTGTTCCCGGGTCGTGCCCGCTCATTACATGCCATTTTTGCAAGACTAGAGCAACGGCTTCGGAAAGCAGTCACTTGCAAGGCTAATAGGGTGCGTCGCTCTGTTGAAGTGGAAGAGGAAGTGCTGCAACTGGTCGACCAGAACCCGTTGACGAGTATCCTCAACGTCACAGGTTCCTTGACTGTATCCCAGAACGGCGTCTGGCGAGTTTTCCATGAACAACAACGTAAACCATATCACCTCCACAGGGTACAGGCATTGGGTGTAGGCTAGTTGATTTTGCGCTACATGCCGATTACTGAGGACGGTCCTTACACAGTTGTGTAGACGTTCCACACTTTCCACGGACCATTTTTTTCATAGATGTAGCACGTTTCGCAAACGAAGGTCTGCTCAACCGTCGTAACAGACACATTTGGGATGAGGAAAATCCTCATGCCACACATCCCCATGGGGTTCAAAATCTTTTCGGTGTTAATGTGTGCCGGCCGGAGCGGCCGTGCGGTTCTAGGCGCTACAGTCTCGAACTACGCAACCGCTACGGTCGCAGGTTCGAATCCTGCCTCAGGCATGGATGTGTGTGATGTCCTTAGGTTAGTTAGGTTTAAGTAGTTCTGAGTTCTGGGGGACTGATGACCTTAGCTGTAAAGTCCCATAGTGCTCAGAGCCATTTGAACCATTTTTATAAATGGTTATGAAAACATTGACCTCAACAAATAATCTTGAGCAAGTGGGGAGCATCATGATGGATGTAGGGATTGGTGACCAAGTTCTAGCAAGACTGAATACCGTAACGTCAAAACGTAGCGAAAGTAAACGCAGAATATATCTTTAAAAAAGAGATACAAATTCGTTTGACGCTTTATTAGGGCACAGACTCCTCTCCTTACAATCTACGTAAGAATTCAACGAAATAGTATCGACGACAGTTGAGAAATGTGTACCAAATAAATTACCAAGACACGGTACTGATCCCCCATTGCACACAAAACACGTCAGAACACATTCTCAGAAGCAACGAAAAAAGCATGCCAAATTTAAAAGAATGCAAAATCCCCTAGATTGGAGAAGTTTTACCGAAGCTCAAAATTTTGCGCCATTTCCAATGTGAGGTGTTTTTAATAGTTTCCACGACGAAAGTTAGTCTCGAAAACTGGTAGAAAACCCAAAGAGAGTATGGTCATATATAAAGCACGCCAGTGGAAAGACACAATCAATACCACCACAGGGCGATAATGATGGTGATCTTCCTCATGACAGTGTCACTAAAGCAGAGCTACTAAACATGATTTTCCGAGATCCCTTCTCTAAAGAAGACAAAGTAAATATTCCAAAATTCGAATCAAGAACTACTACCAACATGAATAATTTAGAAATAGATATCCACGGTATAGTGAAGCAGCTTAAATCACTCAGTAAAGCCAAGGCCTCCTGTGCAGATTGTATACCAGTTAGGTTATTTTCAGAGTATGGTGGTGCAGTAACTTCATATTTGGCAATCATGTACAACCGCTCGACTATTGAAAGGTCCGTAACTAAAGACTGTAAAGTTGTACAGCTCCTACCAATACCCTAGAAAGGAAATAGGAGTAATCCGCTGAATTACAGACCCTTGCCACTAACGTCGATTTGCAGTAAGATTTTATAACATATACTGCGTTTGAACATTATAAATTACTTCGAAGAAAACGACTTATTGCTAAACAGCCAATACGGAATCAGAAGATATCTTTATTCTGAAACGCAAATATCTCTTAATTCTCACGAAGTAATGAGTACTATTGACAGTGAATATCAAATTAATTCCATATTTTTAAATTTCCAGAAGGCATTTAACACCGTTCCTCACAAGCGACTTCTAACCTAATTGCGTGCCTATGAGGTATCGTTTCAATTGTGCAACTGGACTTGTGGTTTCACGTCAGAAAAGTCACAGTTCTTAGTAACTGCGGGGAAGTCATTGAGTAAAACAGAAGTGATATCTGACATTCCCCAAGAAAGTGTTACAAGTCCTCTGCTGCTTCTGACCTACAAAAACGATTTAGAAGACAGTTTGAGCAGACCCATTACATTGTTTGCAGATGATGCTGTCATTTATTGTCTTGTAAAGCCATCCGATGTTGAAAACCAACTGCAAAATGCTTTAGAGAAGATAACTGTGTGGTGCAAAAAGTGGCAGTTGACTCTAAATGATGAAAAGTGTGAAGTCATCCCCATGGGTACCTAAAGAAATCCGCTAAATTTTGGTTATACGATAAATCACACAGTGTAAAGGCTGTAAATTCAACTAAATACTTAGAGATAACAATTGCGAATAACTTAAATTGGAACGATCACTTAGATAATGTTGTTAGCAAAGAGACCTAAAGGCTGCTAGTTATTGGTAGTTCACTTAGGAAATACAACAGGTCTACTATGGGGACTTCTTACACTACACTATGTACTCCCTCTTCTGGAGTATTGCTGTGTAGTGTGGGATCCGCATCAGATAGGGTTGACGGAGGACATCGAAAAAGTTCAAAGAAGAGCAGCTCATTGTGTACTGTCGCGAAATAGGGGAAAGAGTGCCACGGATATGATGCACGAAATAGGATGGCAACCATTGAAACAAAGGCAAGGCCTCATGAAATTTCAGTCACCACCTTTCTCCTCCGAGGGCGAAAATATTTTGTTGACACTAGTCTAAAACAAGGAGAAATGATCATCATCATAAAATAAGAGAAAGCAGAGCCCACACAAAAAGATTTAAGTGCTCATTTCCCCCGTGCGCCGTTCGAAAGTGAAACGGGAAGTAAATAGCCTGAAGGTGGTTCGATGAACCTTCTGTCAGGCACTTAAATGTGTGCTGCAGACGAATCATTTAGCTGTAACTTTGCAAATGGACATGTCAGCAAACGAGTTTGCTTTATGTGAGATTTTAAGGCTGACCTAGTTATTCTACATTAGTTATTTTTTGTATCTTCTTTCAACGATATATAGCACAAAAGAGGAAAGCCTGCGCAAGTAATTTCTGTGATACTAATTCAAAATAATTATATGGACAAATTGTAAGATTTATTATGTTTTACAATTGCTAGAGGTCTCCCACTCCCCACGGTAGTACCACTACTCGCAACAGCTAATCCTTTGATGAGTTGTCAAACGTTTTTACTTTCGTTAGAAATGAATATGATTGCGTTAGTCCTAATGAAACGTGCTGTCACAGTACGTTGGGACAAACAACTGAGCTTTAAAGCGAGATATCTGTACTACCGTTATTTTGCATGATTTTAAATTATGTGGAAGGAACGGCGGCCATTGCGCGATGTCACACGCTGTTGTCATCTAATTACTTGTCAGCGAAACCTCCATTCATCACTTAAGCACATTTATTTGTCTTAAGACCTAAAAATTACGTGTTTACATTGTTCCAAATAAAAAGGAACCCAGCATACTGTCTGTACAGAACAGTATTGATGCATTACAGCAGCAGCTCCCTGTGGCGACCACCAACATTGTTTCAGACATTGTATCTACCAATCGTATTCTGGTACACACTCTCTCCATCCCACGTGGTGTCTCTTCATTTTCTAGTGCAATGGCCAGAACTCGTGCCAGCAGATCTTCCTCTGTCTTTACAGGAGTATTGCAGCAAGGCAGACGTTAAGTGAAATCAGGTGTCCGTCTGAGGTACTACACGTCATCCTGTATAGCATATTTCATACCAGGACAAGAAACTCAGATATTTTTATCTTTCCCTCAACAGAAAAATGTTTGTTGACTAGGAGTTAATAACGGGAATTTCCGAACTCCCTGTACAATCATCTGTGCTTCTTTTGTTTGATCAGAGGTCGAGAGCTGGAGTCCATACCCAATATAAGCAAATACCTCCGTATCTATTTATAAGGTCACTTGCTAATTCAATGTCAACTTCTTCCTTAATAACAGCCGGCCGCTGTGGCCGAGCGGTTCTAGGCACTTCAGTCCGGAACCGCGCTGCTGCTACGGTCGCAGGTTCGAATCCTGCCTCGGGCATGGACGTGTGTGAAGTCCTTAGGATAGTTAGGTTTAAGTAGTTCTAAGTCTAGGGGACTGATGACCTCAGATGTTAAGTCCCATAGTGCTTAGAGCCATTTGAACCAACCTTAATGCCACTATGAAGATAGGTGGAAGTGCACGCGTAAGGTGGGTGTCCTCTGTATCACACGCAGATGTGGCATTTTCATACACTGATCAGACCATCCAGTGCTATGCTGGACCGCTCTACAGAGCGTGACCGTCAGACGCGTTTACAACAGTCGAGCGAAGCTGATATGCAGATAACAACACGGGGATTCTGGCGCGCACTTCCCGCTATTGGGATAGTGTTATTAACGGAACAGCGGACATTGAATTAGCAGGTGACCTTATAAATAGATTCGGAGGTTTTTACTTAAATTGTGCTTGAACACCTGCTCTCGTCCTTTGATCAAAGAAAAGAAGCACAGAGTTAATGCTGCTTGCTCACCCATTGGTAATTAATATTCACTACATTAATTTCTGATGTTGCTCTCATCTTTGTTGCTAGTTGTGTGTGTGTGTGTTCGTGTTTCTGCAGATTCCGTATAATCGTTCATGGTGGGCGTACGCCCTAAACCCCACCCCTTCCCGTATAGTCAGGATTTAAATTTCATGCACAGCAGTCTCTCGTTTCATTTGTGGCTTGAAAACGAACGTGGTATTCACCTGTAGAAAGAGCGATAGTTGTCTTTCTTAAGTAGTGTCTTATAGTAGGCACTTAGGCTTGCTACAAGCTTTTATTATCACTAGCACGCCAGTGACGAGACGGCTATAGGTTTTCTGGATAACACGAACCCATTAGTATTTCTCTAGCTAGCACGTTACCGACTTCATCATGTCTACACTTTTTTTTTACATACAAGGTACACCAAACTTTTGGATCAGAATTGTACAAATGGATGATGATCCTAAACTGAGGGCTTTTTTTTTCGAACAAATGGTGCGGGGTGAATAGACGTGCAACAATATGTGTAAAATGTCTGGGTAATGTAACGGTGGTGATATAGAATCTGAGCTGCTGAGCAGTACCACCGTAAATCTTTCCGCCTCCATGACAAATCCTAAAGTGTGCTACTCATATAAATAAGTTATACATAAATGCTAATGATTTTTAAATTAATAACCATATAATATAAAACCATGCATGACCGACTCAAGAGGTCTGGCGTGAGCTGACGGCTGTTCTTCGCGGGACTCGGAGATTTCAGATCACCGGATTAAATCTTGTCCTGGCCGATAACCATCTAACGCAAGATGAATAACTTCTGCCGTGATTATTGATAAATGTACACGGTAGAATTAGCACTGTTGCTGTTAAGATTATAAGCAGGTACATTCTGACCACCATATAGTCATGCCACTACTTTACTTAAAAGTTTTTCGTACATGGCGGTATTGTATTCTATTGGAGTTAATAAACCAAGTTAACCTGATTTGCAGAGCAATGAGTGAGTTTACCATCTATTATGGTTCACATTAGACGAAATTTATTTCGTGATATGCTTTATGAACGTTTCATAAACTGAATATCTACAATGAAAGAAGAACTTATGTGGTGAGTAGTATAGAAACTGATAAGGGATATTTCTCCTTTTCAAATAGTTCGCCGAGGTATATTTCCCAAAATAGTATTTGATGTTTCTGAAAATGAACTGAGATAGAAATTAAATGTGGAAGAAAGATACTGTATTCCAATTAGTTGAAAGTAACCATAAAATACATTAAAGCTGAAATCAGTTTGAGATCCAGTACCGGTATACTGAGGTGAGCGGTCAGTGATCTCTATACTGTATGGTTGTTGAACTCTAGCTGCCTGAATGTGCCGGCCAAAGATGCTTGTATTTCGTTCCTTGCCTAATTACAATATGGCTACCACGAAATATCATGCGAACGAATAATGAATATACTTTTCGAATCTGCTCCCATATAGCATATTGATAAAAAGTTCGAAGCCAGAAATAAGTAAGGAATTCTTTATCGCGTTCACACGGGTGGAAATTTTTTGTCTAATTACAACATGGCGCACTATGCAGATGACAATAATCTGCAGGCAAGTCGAAGTTCCGTGCTCTGAGATCAGAGAAAGATATCCAAGTAGTATCACAGACATACATTTCTAGACTGGCAAAGACATAGCTTTTACTGAAGCCTGACGTTTGGTAGGTACGATGGCGGCGTCAGGAAGTTTGTGTGTGGTACTAACACGATTTTCTGAAATGAAATGGCGTTTAAGCTTTACGAGGAGGCTTAAAGAATTTCTGGAGCTGAGCAAATATATGCGCACTAGATTAATTTAACACATACAAAGTAGAATCGTGTTACCAGAAGAACATTTACATATATGCACGTTTAAAGCAGACTGTAGTTCTCGTAGGAACACTCGAATGATTAAAGACACTTGTTATCAACGACAAGCAGCACGTTCTACTTATAGGAGCACTTTCATAATGAACATACTATTCGAAGAAAAACTGGTGAAGCACATCATTAAGCTGTGTCTGTTAATACTAGGTTATTAACCCCCCTAAAATAGACATAAACTATTTAAATACTACCGCTATTTCGGATAAGACAAACTGTAATATGATTATTTAGGCTTACATACAGTATAAAAGAAAAAATATGTAAGATATTTCTAGTTATGCTGGCATTGAGACATGTTCCTTTCCTTGTTATCTTTCGTCAGCTATACGAAATATTACAAACAAACACGAACGTTATTGACCGTTACGTGAAAACTCTAAAGGTAACGTAGTTGTATCAGTTTATCTCATTTCATGAGTGTTTTATCAATAAATAGAGAGCTGTTTAGTAGGCCTTTGCTCTCGCCGCCATATTGCTATACTAAACTGCTGGCTTCAGTGACACCATATGGTACTGCCAGTCTCGTAATGTACGTCTGTGAGTAGTATAGAGATCACCGTGAGCGCTTGTTAAACATAATGCGTTACGACAAATTTCTTGCAAATTTTCGACAAAAAGTCTAATTACGTTAGCATTTTTTCTGCGAAACACGAATCTGCAATCTAATAAATACCAAGTAAATATAAATAAGTAGTGGTTGACACCTAGGTACACAGAATCAACTGAAAAATTGAAAAATGGAAAATGTTCAATTAGTACGAAGTCTCTAAACTACGAGGCTGAAGTCACACACTATAAATGGCAGCTGTTTTTAAATGTGAATAAACGTATGATAATGTCTATAATAAAGAGTAAGAACTGTATAATAACTGATTAAATGGATGTGATGAACATCTTGAGCATGTTACATTGCGTAACTATTTCCGGGTAATTGTAATAAGCGATATGAAATGGGACGATCATATAAAATCAGTATTAGGAAAGGCGAAAGAAGCGATCTGCGAAAATTTCGGACATCCGTAAAGGAAATCACATACAAGATGCTGGTGTAACCAATTTTAGGTATTCACATCATCTAGACATCGCAATAGACATCAGAATTAAGAGACGAGCTTCTAGGACCGTAACAGATCGGCAAAGGCCTAAACATGCCACGCAGCCATTCGTTTAAAAAACATTATGGCACTTGAACGTGAAATTTACTCTAGACGCAGATAGGTGGGGTACACTGATTGCGTCCGGTGGGAAGGGTGGCGTCAGGAAGGGCATGCGACCACTGACATTTGCCGAAACCCGTACGGTAGTGCCAGTCCTGTAGAGAAACGCGTACAGAAATGGAAGAAGAAGAAGGAGGAGGAGAAGAAGAAGAAAGAGGGATCGTGGCGACGGCGTGTAATTCTTTCAGCTGTAAGTAGGAAGCCGGCTGGTCGGTTGATTTCGGGCTAAGGGACTAAACTGCAAGGAGGACGCTTTAGTAGTATCCATTATACACCAGCGAACAAAACGCAGTTACAATTTCCTATTTTAAACATGTTCGAAATGTTCGACATGCAAAAAGAGTCAACATTTAAAAGAAATCTATATTGTCACTATGAAAGATGTGTTAGTGCAAAACTAGTTTTAACCACTGGTAACACCGTTCCTGTCCAAGAGAAGTCTATTGATCTCAAACATAAGCCTTAATTTGAGGAAGAATTTTCTGAGAATGTACGTTTGAAGCACGGCATTTGATGGTAGTGAGTCATGGACAGTGGGAAAACAGGAACATAATCGAAGCATTTGAGGTGTTAAAGAAGAATGTTGAAAATTCGGTGGATTGATATGGTAAGGAATGACGCGGTTCCCTGCGGTATCGGTGAAGAAAGGAACGTATGGAAAATACTGACAATAAGAAGCGACAAGGTGACACGACAGGTGTTAAGACATCAGGGAATAGCTCCCATGGTACTAGAGCGAAGTTCGAAATGGTTCAAATGGCTCTAAGCACTATGGGACTTAAGAGCTGAGGTCATCAGTGCCCTAGACTTAGACCTACTTAAAACTAATTAACCTAAGGAGATCAGACACATCCATGCCAGAGGCAGGATTCAAACCTGCGACCGTAGCAGCAGCTCGGTTCCGGACTGATGCGCCTAGAACCGCTCGGCCACAACGGCCGGCCTAGAGCGAATTCTAGAAGGGGAAGACAGAGACTGGGATACGTCCACCAATAATTGAGGACATAAAATGAGATGAAGAGGTTGGCACAGGAGAGGAATTCTTGACGGGTACCATCAAACCTGACAGAAGACCGATGAGTCAAAAAAAGATAATCAGAACGTTAATTTCTAATACCATCTTAGACATAGAAAAGGAAATGAATAAAGTTACAGCAGCACCTTTTTCCGTTCCGGTAAGTGTAAAGCTGATATACTGCAAGTCGAGTGTGAGCTGTGTCGTTTCCTCCGAATAAACTCCGCCGTATGAAAGCAGCACCTGACGGAAGCTTGGCGCGGGAGGGAGCAGGTAGCGGCCGAAATGCCGTGAAACACCACGTGTATATATATGTGTGTGTGTGTGTGTGTGTGTGTGTGTGTGTGTGTGTGTGTGTGTGTCGCCATTGTGCGCCCGGCAACAGCCGCCGGAAGCGGGAAGTCGGGGGCGGCTGCCACGCCGTTCCACAGACACAGTGGCTGTCCGCTACGGAGTGCAGACCTCCGCACCTGCACACAGCGCACAAAGCGCTCACAGCTCACTGCCTCTCTGCAGAGCTACTTGCCGGATCCGTACTGCTGAAACACCGTCCCTCAAAACTCTTCGAACTCCTGAGAAGAGTTACACAAAATGTAGTTTTTCCCTTTGCCATTGCTTCAGTTGCCCTGACGTGGTAGACTGGCAAAGGGAAACAACGCTCTTCAGCCACCATGTTACATAAACTACTGGCCATTAAAATTGGTACACAAAGAAGAAATGAAGATGATAAACGGGTATTCATTGGAAAAATATATTATACTAGAACTGACATGTGATTACATTTTGACGCAATTTGGGTGCGTAGATCCTGAGAAATCAGTACCCAGAACAACCACCTCTGGCCGTAATAACGGCCTTGATACGCCTGGGCATTGAGTCAAATAGAGCTTGGATGGCGTGTACAGGAACAGCTGCCCATGCAGCTTCAACACGATACCACAGTTCATCGAGAGTAGTGACTGGCGTATTATGACGAACCAGCTGCTCGGCCACCATTGACCAGACGTTTTCAATTGGTGAGAGATCTGGAGAATGTGCTGGCTGGGGCAGCAGTCGAACATTTTCTGTATCCAGAAATGCCCATAGAGGACCTGCAACATGCGGTCGTGCATTATCCTGCTGAAATCTAGGGTTTCGCAGGGATCGAATGAAGGGTAGAGCCACGTGTCGTAACACATCTGAAATGTAACGTCCACTGTTCAAAGTGCCGTCAATGCGAACGAGAGGTGACAGAGACGTGTACCCAATGGCACCCCATACCATCACGCCGGGTGATACCCCAGTATGACGATGACGAATACACGCTTCCAATGTGCGTTCACCACCATGTCGCCAAACACGGATGCGACCATCATGATGCTGTAAACAGAACCTGGATTCATCCAAAAAAATGACGTTTTGCCATTCGTGCACCCAGGTTCGTCGTTGAGTACACCATCGCATGTGATCCTGTCTGTGATGCAGCGTCAAGGCCAACCGCAGCCATGGTCTCCGAGCTGACAGTCCATGCTGCTGCAAACGTCCGCGAACTGTTCGTGCAGATGGTTGTTGTCATGCAAACGTACCCATGTGTTGAGTCATGGATCGAGACGTGGCTGCACGATCCGTTACAGCCATGTGGATAAGATGCCTGTCATCTCGACTGATAGTGATACGAGGCCGTTGGGATCCAGCACGGCGTTCCGTATTGCCCTCCTGAACCCACCGATTCCATATTCTGCTAACAGTCATTGGATCTCGACCAACGCGTGCAGCAATGTCGCGGTACGATAAACCACAATCGCGATAGGCTACAATCCGGTCTTTATCAAAGTCGCAAACGTGATGGTACGCATTTCTCCTTACACGAGGCATCACAAAAACGTTTCACCAGGCACCGCCGGTCAACTGCTGTTTGTGTATGAGAAATCGGTTGGAAACTTTCCTCATGGCAGCAGGTTGTAGGTGTCGCCACCGGCGCCAACCTTGTGTGGATGCTCTGAAAAGCTAATAATTTGTATATCAAAGCATCTTCTTCCTGTCGGTTAAATTTCCCGTCTGTAGCACGTCATCTTCGTGGTGTAGCAATTTTAATGGACAGTAGTGTATTTCACAAATATGTGACATACAAAACAAATGAGGCGATCAAGCAATTTACGGGAATGCAGGTTCATTATGCCTTCGACAACTATCGCTCTTTCGACAGGTGATAATGTAGGAGCTCTTGGTCATTCAGCATAGTACGGCAGCTGTTCAGACTAACAGAGAGATGACTCGGCTTCGCGATAAGCGAATGCTGAAGGTACTAACTAGCCCCCTTTTTTTTGTTGCAGAGCAAACAGCGGAGCATCATCGACGTAGAAGACCTGTGATGGCGTCCGCCTAGAGCGGCGGCCGATCGTGTGGCGAAGGAGGCAGCTCTTGGGCGGAGGCTCGTCTGCAGTATGGCGGTGAGTGCTTCTCCCCACTTATTCACGCGTTGTGCTACTCGCCTCCCCCTCTCCCCCCCCCCCCCCCCACACCACACACACAAACACAAGGAAAATAGGTCTTCACAATCCGAACTTACATCCTGCCCCACTAGACACAGATGTCTCAGTTCAATATCAGTTTCAAGAAAGTCACAATACTGATTTTGACTAGTGGACAGGTGTACCTAGAGCCATTACTCGCGAAATCTGAAAGCTATTTCGACATTGACAGTGAAACTAGCGTACATTGCCACCTGCCTCTCTGTTCCCCTGGGTACACCCTTGCTGGCAGTGATGACATCTTGCCTTGTGACCTTTGGCCCAATAGACTCGTTGATAATATTGTTGTGAAAAGTGGTGCAGCAGAGTTCTCTACTGAGCGGATCAATCCGTATTCCTTTCGGAGAGACAGGGTTCAAAACGCTCTTAAAACCAGTTAAAAATAAAAAATTACTAGCCTTTTTCCCATGGCTTCGTCTGCATATGCATTTGGCGCATATACTGAACACACTTCCTGATACTCCTCTCTTTGTCCATTTTCTCCTGACCATATCTTCTGCCCCTCCCCCAGATCTCTACGCATCACTCCCTTCTGTCATCCATTTCCACCTGCCAACTACCCCTCAACCTCTATACCTGCCTCATGCATCTCCTCCTCTTCCACCCCCCTCTTTATTTCCTCCTCCCCTCATTCTCTTCAACCTCTTCCCTATGCATCTCAGCTTCTCACCAGTCATGCTCATCAGCACATGTAGCCACTGCAATACAGTTCATTAAAGCAGGCCAATAACACTACCATAATGTGCCTTTCATGCAGGTTGGGCAACACGTCAGTGGTTTGAAAATCATTTATTTGCCCCTGATGTACAGGCTGCCATGCAAAGCAGGTCAGTAAAGCAGGTCTATACTACTGCAACACAACATGCCTGCCATAAGGGGCAGCCTACATTTCTTGCCCCTGACATATAGACTGCCCTGCAAAACTGGTTGATTTTGTAGGCCAATACTATTCCGGTGCCAAGCAAAGTAGGTCTGTACTACTCCAATGGGGCAGCCCACATTTCTTGCCCCGCAAATCTGGTTGATTTGGGAGGCTAATACTGTTCCTGCACTACATGCCTGACTTGCGGTGCATCCTACATTTCTGTATCTCGACCCATATTGTAGTTAGGAGGTGCTGATACTCGAGAGGCCTGCTGTTTCTGTGCCATGTGATTGAAATAGACACAGGGGGTTGTGAGGAGATTTGGAAAAACACACACACACGCACGCGCGCGCGCGCGCACACACACACACACACACACACACACACACACACACACACACACACACACACACACAGTCATATATATATATATCAGATAAATTGTATTACTTCTTTCAGTGTATGCCCTTCATTCCTTTACTCACATAAACTTGTCTATATACATTTGTTCAAAGCACTTTTCTTCTTCTTAACCCTTTAAAAGTGAGACCCTTAATATGCTGGAGCAAGTAGAACATATCCTCACTACAAAAAACTACATATGATGGACCAATGAAGACATACTATCACTAAGCTGTGTAACAAAAGTTTTAATCTATTGAGTAATATCAATTTAGAGTTATAAAACATAAATCATTCCTTCATACTTACTGTGGCAGATCTCTGGAATACACGCTGCTCCACTCGTCGGCGATAACTTGGTTACCTTCTTCTTTGCGTTAATCCTGTCTAGCGTGGGGTCTGCTGCATGTAAGATTTTGTAAGTTTTTATTTTATTGGCGTCCCAACTGGATGTTCTTCCTGACGCAGCACTCTTCGGCTAAGCTAACCGAGGGAAGTCATGTACATAACCTGTCTGTGAATTTTGGAAACTTTCTTGTGCAAGTGGTCATGTTGTAAATGTTTATGCATAGCATTTTGTGAGGCAGCACTTGGGTACCAGATAAGCATTTTCGTAAACCAGCGCAGGCAACCGAGTAAATCTACGCTCAGGTTGGCCAGTGTGCCAGCCATGCTCGTTAGTCTGTCGTACGGATTAGACCTGGGGCGACTAACCTTCCTGTGACGCAAGTTATGCGCTTCGCGTTGCACTACATGAACAGGTGATACCTTACGTATCTGCTCAATCTCCTCACTAAAAAAAAGAAATTAGAAAAGAGTGCCACTGTATTCTGTTCCCATTGTAATTTATGCTGATTGTGAGTCGGTGGTCTCAGATATTAATTTTGTTTCGAAAGATAGTGCTGACTCGCGCTGGAAAGGAGAACAAGCGACTGCAACGAGACGTTCCCTCTTCATCTTTTTGTAACTTTAATATGCCTGCCGTACTTCAGAGGCAGCACTCAACGAAATTAATTTCAAAATTAATTACTTAATTAATAATTACAGAAGATATTTTGTTCTGCAACCGGTTTATGAATTTAAATTGAATACGTTCGTGGCCCTATTCACGTTAATGTAGCTTCAATATTTTTAAACAAAATAAAAAACTCCCTTGTTGCACATTTCACATTAATTTAACGACTATCTCTACGCAGCCTGCAACCAAAATTTTCAGCTCACGCGTAATTTCTCCCTTCATACGAAACGTTTATTTACAATCGCGTACATTGTGGTACTGCCACATACCTATTATATTATTCGTTCTCCGTGAATATCAGATTTTTAATGGTAAGAAATAAGATTCAAGCTCCTACGAATAGAAATGATTTAGAAATCAAATGCAGATGGGAAATTGAAAGAGTTAAAGACGTCCGGAGAAAATCGTTCTCTCATTTCCACAGGCAGACACTCAACGCAAAGCATAAAACTGTAGTACCAGACATCGATCACAATGCCTGCCACATCAGTATCAGGGTTCGAGCTCGGTGCCTGCCTACTTGAATCAGTCTTGGAATGCTTTCTCCAGAAATAGTATTAAATCTCAAGATTCACTCCCCCCTCCCCCCTCTGATTTGTTCATCCGTCCCACCGTCCTCCCTCCGTCCCTTCCTTCTCCCCTCTCTCTTTCCTTCTGTCCTTTCCTTATTATATGTTTACTATATTAAATTTGTAAGGTTCACCTCCCCTACGAAAGTCTGACCTTGCAGAGATAGGGTGGCTTGCGTACCTACACAACACAAATAGCTGTACCATAAGTGATGCAACATTGGAGAGGTATCGGAGGAGAGGTCAGACAACTAAGTGGTTTCTGAACAGGAGCATCAACCTTTTCGGTAGTCGCAAGTAGTGGAGCAGAATGATTTCTGGAACAAGGGCCCATTGTTCACCTCATGGAAACAAACCAGCCACTTCGCCTAGCATCTTCGTGTGAAACAAGCGGCCTCCAGTAAGTCACACTCCATTGTTAATTGTAAAAAAATAAGCAATCTCTAAAGGTACGTTTATGTTAGTCTAATTTATGACCAAATGCTTTTAGCCTGATCTTAATGGCCATAATTTATGACCAACTATAATACTTGACTGCCAGATGCTTTTAGCATTATTTTAATTATGATAATTTGTGATCAAATAGCTGCCTGCCCTCCCTCACTCCTGTATTGTAAGGGTGTTACCCGGTGGTGGATATTTAATCCTCATCACCAGTTCCCCACACCACTCATTGTGGTATGATAACACTCATCATGATATTGTCTTGTTATTTGTGCTTTGTACATTGGTCGATCACCATGGAGTGTCAGCAGCAGCAGCGGTCATCGACAACTTCTGATAATAGACGCTGAGGCAGACCATACCGTCAGCCCAGCCATCATGCAACAATGGCTCCTGCAACTACTTCATTGCTGTCACTGGGGAATGTCCCGCGTGAAAGCCATAGCGAGACATCACACTTACTGGCCAGACTTAAACGGAGAATTGGAAGCCGTGGTTCAGCTTGCGCTCAGGATCTGGCAACATCACTCTTTTCTTTCGCCTCCCGTATCAACACTGGGACGTCAATCATATGGACTTTACAGGCCCATTTCTGAGCTCTACATGGTTAAAAGTCATGGACACCTACTCGAAATACCATATGTGTTAAGAATGGAGTCTACAGCCAAAGAAACCACAGATTCTTGACATCAAAGGGCTTCCCAGCGCTATAGTATTGCAAAATAAGCTTACATTTATGTTAAAGACTTTCAGTAGATTCTGCACATCAAACAGCATAAAATATGTCCTTAGTCTGCCATTTCACTTGTCTTCCAGTGGTAAAGTGAAGCATTGGCATGAATATTTAAGGAATAAAGTTGAAAGCAATGGGAACCAATTGTGCGATTGGATTGAGGAGTTCCTAGATAACAGAACGCAGCATGTCATTCTCAATGGAGAGAAGTCTTCCGAAGTAAGAGTGATTTCAGGTGTTCCGCAGGGGAGTGTCATAGGACCGTTGCTATTCACAATATACATAAATGACCTGGTGGATGACATCGGAAGTTCACTGAGGCTTTTTGCAGATGATGCTGTGGTGTATCGAGAGGTTGTAACAATCGAAAATTGTACTGAAATGCAGGAGGAACTGCATAGAATTGACGCATGGTGCAGGGAATGGCAATTGAATCTCAATGTAGACAAGTGTAATGTGCTGCGAATACATAGAAAGATAGATCCCTTATCATTTAGCTGCAAAATAGCAGGTCAGCAACTGGAAGGAGTTAATTCCATAAATTATCTGGGAGTACGCATTAGGATTGATTTAAAATGGAATGATCATATAAAGTTGATCGTCGGTAAAGCAGATGCCAGACTGAGATTCATTGGAAGAATCCTAAGGAAATGCAATCCGAAAACAAAGGAATTAGATTACAGTACACTTGTTCGCCCACTGCTTGAATATTGCTCACCAGTGTGGGATCCGTACCACATAGGATTGATAGAAGAGATAGAGAAGATCCAACGGAGACCAGCGCGCTTCGTTACAGGATCATTTAGTAATCGCGAAAGCGTTACGGAGATGATAGATAAACTCCGGTGGAAGACTCTGCAGGAGAGACGCTCAGTAGCTCGGTACGGGCTTATGTTAAGGTTTCGAGAACATACCTTCACCGAAGAGTCAAGCAGTATATTGCTCCCTCCTACGTATATCTCGCGAAGAGACCATGAGGATAAAATCAGAGAGGTTAGAGCCCACACAGAAGCATACCGACAATCCTTCTTTCCACGAGACTGGAATAGAAGGGAGAACCGATAGAGGTACTCAGGGTACCCTCCGCCACACACCGTCAGGTGGCTTGCGGAGTATGGATGTAGATGTAGATGTAGAACCATCACCACAACATCAGTGCTCACTCTATTCCTGAGCATGTACAGGACCACCCCCATTCAGGACCATAGAACTCTGGAGCTCCTCCATCACGGAAGGCGATGCACCAAAGACTTCGGAGAGCTGTCATACAACCTTGACCACACCTAACAAATGCAGCAGCACCAGTGGCACACCCTGAACTAGAACTCCCACCACTGCTAATCTCTCAAAGATACAACTTGTGCCCACGAACCAGTGGCAATTTCGTTGGACAAACAAGGAAATGGGTATCTCGAAGCCGCATTTGAAAGCAAAGCCAATAACGTCGAAAACACCGTGTCCTAGAATAATGCTGGACATTCCCAATTCTTCAAATCGGCTGGCAGACTTAAATGCTGGGACATAAACCATACCACCAGTTCACCTTCTGAAACATCGGATACTTGTGGCCATACACGCTCGTTACAGGGGGAGGGCGGGGGGGGGGGGGGGGGGGGGGGGAAGGATTTGGTAACCTGGCTTAGCGACTTTGCAAGCCCACCAGAGCGTATGGAACTGAATCTCGGCTGCTAGGCAGAGCAGTTAAAACCACGACAGACTGACATGGGAGGGGACTGGGATCAAGTGGTTCAAGTCGCTCTGAGCACTATGGGACTTAACTTCTGAGGTCATCAGTCCCCTAGAACTTAGAACTACTTAAACTTAACTAACCTAAGGACATCACACACATCCATGCCCGAGGCAGGATTCGAACGTGCGACCGTGACGGTCGCGCGGTTCCAGACTGTAGCGCCTAGAACCGCTCGGCCACCCCGGCCGGCGATTTCCGGAATGGATGGACCGTCTACATACAGAATTAAATTCGCGCGCAACCCTCAGTGAGCGAGTTCAACTCACGCTTGACCATCTTTTCCTTTTTTTAATACGAAAACGTGATCTACTTTCTGTATGGCCCTCGTAGATGCACGTTTCGTGCCACCGCTAGTGAAGCATCCCCACGAATAAGCGTCCTCGTTGGAGATATGGCGTGACCAGCGGCAGGCAGCCGGGCAAGTGGGAGTTGTGATGGGCGCCGGCGTGGGCCTACGCACAGGAGGCCCAGGTGTGGGCAGGCCGGCGGCTGTATCGAACGAGGCCCGCGCAGGCCCGCTAATTCCCGGGCCCGCGGGCTGCCAGAGCGGAGCACGGCGCCGCGCGGCGCTGCACAATGCGCGGGTCGCGCGCTGCTGGCCGCTTACGAAGCGCGGCTGGCGCGTAATTGGCTGCGCCGGGCACAAACGCCGCCCGTGATTACATTCCGACCGCCGCGCCGCGCAGGCCGGAATCCTCGCCCGCGCGCCGCCCCCAGCTGTCAGCCGGCAGGTCGAGGAATCTGGCAGAACAAGGTGGCGCCTGAGGCCCAAGTTTAACAGCTCGAGAAAGTTTCTCTCCGAAGACCGAATACCGACAAGGCCCTACGGAATTGTTCTGCCCCGAAATTCCTACTGCATTTGCTTCAGGCCCTGTAGTAGTAAAGGCGCCCCATAAACAACACAACTTCTCAAATGCTCGCCATTCCTCCCCTCCTCCCCCCCCCCCCTCCGAGCAAGTTAGTAGCACTGAACGCTGCACGATTTTTATTTGTTTTCTTGCAGTTAGTAAAGCCGGCCGGTGTGGCCGTGCGGTTCTAGGCGCTTCAGTCTGGAACCGCGTGACCGCTACGGTCGCAGGTTCGAATCCTGCCTCGGGCATGGATGTGTGTGATTTCCTTAGGTTAGTTAGGTTTAAATAGTTCTAAGTCTAGGGGACCGATGACCTCAGATGTTAAGTCCCACAGTGCTTAGAGACATTTGAATTATTTAACTCTCAAAACGTCCTCATTTACATCTCCATCATACTCCAAAAGTCACCTAACGATGTGTGCGGGGGATACTTCTGATACGTCTTAACTGATACCTCCTTCCCTGTTCCACCTGCAAATGGTGCGTCGGATGAACGATTGTCGGTAAGCCCCTGTATTAGCTGTACTTTCTCGAATTTTCTCTTCGTTGTCTTTTCGTCAAATGTATGTGGGAGGAAGCAATTTGTTGCTCTACTCTTCCCGAAAGTGCTCTCTCGAAATTTCAATATAAACCGTGATGCACAGCGCCTCTCTTGTAGCCTCTGGCGCAGGAGTTTGTTGAGCATCTCTGTAAAGCTCCCGCGCCTACTAAACGAACCCTTGAGGAGACGCACCTCTCTTCGTAGGATCTCGTCTATCAGTCCTACCTGGTACGAATCCCAGACTGATGAACAATACTGAAGAATCGGTCAAACAGACGCCTTGTAAACCTCTTTCTTCGGGGATGAGTTAAGTTTTCTTAAGGTTCCTCCTATGAATCTCATTCTGGCATCTGCTTTTCGTACTGTTTGTTTTGTACTCATTCCGGTTAAGGTCGCTCTGAATAGTCATTCCTAGATATTTTACGGTTGTTTCCAGAAATTTCTCATCAATAGTAAAGTCGTACAGTCGTGGATTTCTTTTCTTATGAAAGCACAATATGTTATATTTATTTACGTTCAGAGTCAACTACTAGAGAGTGCACCATTAATGAATCCTCTGCAAGTCATTCTGTGAATCTTTAAGGTCTTCTGGCGTGTTACTCATTTTGCGGAAAATATCGACATCTTGACTGATAACGTTGCTGTAAGTTCACAACAAATAGATATTCCCTTTTGTCGAAAACTGACGTTTTGAGACGGTGACTGTGTACTAAAATAGGTCGATTCTTTCAAAAAAGCAGACAGCAATCAGCCACTAATGATAATGCTAGTTATTTGTAAAAATAGTGCCGTAACCGCTTTCGAATCAACAGGTTGATTTTCAGACGGCTGTTTACGTCAAGATTCACACTTGTTAAAGTTCACATAAATTTTAGGCCATTTATTCCACCTTATTCTTGGGATGATAGTGCCGTTGAAAATCACGCGTCATTTTGTTGAAATGCTGTTGGTTTGTACTCACGAAGTACTGTAGATTACATGCAGCACTTATTTCTTTCGTGTGTAATCACACTGCATAACGCTTTACACAGTGTGATTATACACGAATCAATAAGTGCAGCACATACCCTACAGTATTTCATGAGTACAACCCACAACATTCCAACAAAATGACGCCAAAAACGTTTCACCACAAGGCACAATAAAGGGTCATAAACTTGTGTAAACACCAACAAACGTGCATCTTGACGTGGATAGCTGTCTGGAGATGAACCTGTCTGTTCGAAACGGGCTACGGCGCTACTTGTGCAAACGCATAGCATTATCATTACTGGCTTGCTGCTGCCTTCTTGTGTGAAAGAATCAGCCTATAAATGAATAAACGCAGAACAAACTCTGAAAGATGATCCCATAAAATCCAAGTGATACAAGAACTGAAGTCAAACGATCATGAGCACTTGCCCTTTGGATGCTGCGAAACAAAGAGCGGACAACAGTTTCATCATGGAAAATGATGTGCACTGATCAGGCACACTCTCTGGTGAATGGCTTCGTGAACAAGCAAACTTGTAGGACTTGGGGCTCCGAAAAGCCTCGAGTAATTCTGGAGAGTAATTCCATCCACAACAAGTAACTGGTTGACATTTGGGCAGAGGACACAACTAAGCTGTATTTCTTCGAAGTTGAAGCCGGAAACGCTTTATGTTAGGGAGGTTATTATGCTCTGAACTGGATCATGTGAATGCTGAAGAGATTTGATTTCAACGAGATGGCGCAATCTGTTTCAAATTGATTGCAACGATGAAAATGTTACGGGAAAGTTTCCTTGGTCAGGTGTTTTCTTGCAACAGTGACATGAACTGGCCGCTTAGATGGTGCGATTTGATACCATGTGATTTGTTTCTGTGGGGGCATTTGAAATCTCGTAAGTGCGCCAACAAATCACGATGACATCCACCGCTCATGGCCGAGATTCGGCGTGTAATTTCAGAGCTAGAAGTACAAATAGCGCACCATGCCGAAGAATTATGGAATATTTCATCGATAGAACAGGAGTGTACCTGCAGAGCCGTGTAGGGTATTTCAATACTGTCATATACATAATTACGGGTATAATACATACCAATAAAATGTTAATTGCGTAATGTTGTCAATAAATTCGTATATTATTAGCATCCTGGCCCACCTTCGTACAGGTAACATTAAATATCTACAGCCATAAAACATGATTGTCATGGCTTATTTTGTTTGGTGTCACGAATAAAATTGAAAAGAGATCGTTAAATAAGTGAATACCGTCACATTCATATAACTTAGCGATGTAAGCAGCGCATCCCAGATCTGTCGGCACACTGGGCTCGCATTCGGGAGGACGACGGTTCAATCCCGTCTCCGGCCATCCTGATTTAGGTTTTCCGTGATTTCCCTAAATCGTTTCAGGCAAATGCCGGGATGGTTCCTTTGAAAGGGCACGGCCGATTTCCTTCCCAATCCTTCCCGAACCCGAGCTTGCGCTCCGTCTCTAATGACCTCGTTGTCGACGGGACGTTAAACACTAACCACCACCACCACCAGATCTGTCGGAGGCATAAATGTTATGTGTTTCATACAGAATTGGCGTTTGGAGTGACATCTCATGTCAGTGAAGGAATCACGTCGAAAGTAACGTGTGAGCAACCAATGTACGTACCGTATGCGAATCATGGGTTTATGTGTGTGCGAGTTTGCGTGTTGCGGAAGTCATCAGGCGCCGACGCTACCCTGCAACGCACTGCCAAGCGGGATGCAGCAAGCACCGCCCCTACGACTCAACGATTGCACAGATGAGAAATTTACAGCTCGACCCGCAGGTGGCCTTAACATACACCAGACACGAAAACAGATGACGCGCGCACGACCGCGACAGCGGTCTCCCCTGCTGCTGACCTTTTTGCTGCATCCGCCATGTCACGTCGAACGCTGTATCTCCGCCATGCGAGTATAGGACCACACCGGCGCCGACCCAGTCAGTACAGTCGCAGTCAGCCAACTGACGTCATGTGCCACGCACTCAGCACCGCTTCCGACTGCACGCCACCTTCGCCTCCAGAGGATACATCTAAGTTGGGCGGCGTGCTCGCGGGAACTGCTGGTATCATTCATTACTGTCAGACTCTTCTGGCGAGGCTGAAGGGATTTTGTAATTATACCGGTCTTGTCGGAACCTTTTAAGTTTCATATAATAAAATGAAACACCTGCAGCCGTCCTTATGATGTTATTTATTGTGTAGCAACCAGTTTTGGTGACCCAGTATGCTATCTTCAGGCCTTAACTGAGTGTGAAGGTGTGAACTCCAATCGTACACACGGTCCCATTAGTGGCCAACATCTATGAACTGGTTTCTGTAAACTACTGTAACAGTGATGTTGTGCCTACAACCACCAACTACCAAGCTCATTTGATAGTTCATGGTTGCAAACACAACTTAGCTGTTACAGTAGTCTACGGAAACCAGTTCATAGATGTTGGCCACTGATGGGATCGTGTATACGACTGGAGTACACCCTTTCCGCGCCAGTTAAGACCTGAAGGTAGTGTATTGAGTCACCGAACCTGGCTGCTATATACAGGGGCGTTTGAAAAGTCCGTGCCAAAAAAAAAAAAAAAAAAAAAAAAAAAAAAAAAAAAAAAAAAAAAAAAAGCTACTTACGTGTTTGGAGTGAACCTTTTTTATTTTTCGACATAGCCTCCTTTTAGACTTATACACTTCGTTCAACGCTGTTCTAATGCTGTTCTAATTTGTTGATCCCTTCCAAATAATAGGAACTGTCCAGGTCTGCAAAATAGCTATTAGTTGCTACAATCACCTCCTCGTTTGTATAATATCTTTGTCCCCCCAGCCATTTCTTCAAATTGGGGAACAACCAGTAGTCCGAGGGAGCCAAGTCTGGAGAATAGGGGGGATGTGAAACGAGCTGGAATATTATTTGCATTAATTTTGCGACCGCAACTGCTGAGGTGTGTGCTGGTGCATTGTCGTGATGGAAAAGGAATTTTTGCGGTCCAATCGCCGGCGTTTTTCTTGTAGATCGGCTTTCAAACGGTCCACTAACGATGAATAATATGCACCTGTAATAGTTCTACCCTTTTCCAGATAAACGATGAGGATTATCCCTTGCGAATCCCAAAAGACAGTCGCTATAATCTTTCCGGCCGAAGGAATGGTCTTCGCCTTTCTTGGTGCAGATTCTCCCTTTGTAACCCATTGTTTAGATTGTTGTTTGGTCTCAGGAGTATAGTAATGTATCCCTGTTTCATCCACGCTTAAAGTCCTGCGGATTCTTCCTGTTCAGCTGCAGACAATTCCGTTTTTGGTCAAGCGTGTGCAATCGCGGGAACCATGTTGCGGAAGCTTTCTCATGTCCAAATGTTTATGCAAAATATTATGTATTCGTTCATTCTAGATGCCCACAGCACTAGCAACCTCATGCACCTTAAATCTTCTGTAATACATCACCATATCATGGATTTTATCAATGATTTCTGGAGTCGTAACCTCTACAGGGCGTCCAGAATGTTCAGCATCTCTTGTGCCCATATGGCCACTCCGAAAATTTTGAAACCACTTATAAACTGTTCTAATCGAAGGTGCAGAGTCACCGTAATGTTTATCAAGCTTCTCTTTAGTCTCCTGAGGCGTTTTGCCTTTCTTAAAGTAATGTTTAATCACAACACGAAACTAACTGTTTATTCCGTGTGCTTATTAACCAATATTAATCGGAGTGTATGTATTGAAGTAAGTTTGTTGCAGGTCAGTAGCTAAGCATTCTTGCAGTGTGAGCTGAATAAAAATATGTGTTCTGGAGGGACTATGAAAGCTGTTGCTTGAATCTACAAATTATTCAATACAAAGCTTGCCAGATGCCTGAGCATTAATGATTAACACAAAATAAAGCAGTATATCCTATGATCTCTTGACTGATCGGAAGCTATCAGTTATTTAAAAGAATATTTGGACCACGAAATTGTCATAGGAAACAAAGTCCTTCACAAGAAGGAATGGCTGATGGCCATGGTTAACCTATAGTCAAATGTCATGGTTACTTAACTGCCGAAATGATATCCAGACATTCCATTAGTGCACATTTATTTCACAAAGGTCTACCACACATGGAAAAATTAAACTTAACGATCCTCTTCGTTCAAAATAACAAGAAACACTTGAAGTATTAAACTGCCTTAGTTACAAGTAATACACATGTGGCGGGCCGCAGAATACTGGGAAACACAGTAAAAAGAGGTGTTACTCCCAGAGTTCGCAACTGAATCGGCTTTAAACGACGTGGCAGAAGTAACTGTTTTACTCATGGTCTTAAGGAGCGCTTAGACATGCACCGGAATTAATACGTGTATTTGGCAAGTTAACAAGTAGATCATTATAACTCAAGATTCCCTGTAATAAGTGTTGAATCCCGAATCGTGAAGAAATTGAAATGGTAAAATTAAGAATCGTGACGACAATTGTGAAACGACTCTACCTTTGTCGCTAGGTTCCTAAACTTCACTCGATGCTAATCTTAGTTCAGTCCCAACACCACAATGACAACACTTAACATTTGTGCTGCTATCTCAGATCTCGAATGAACACCAACTGCTCTCCATCAGTGTCAGAACCAGAAAGCTGGCGTCCTCCACCATCCTCAGGACCGGTGTGCTGTCTCCGCCGCACCCGGAACAGAATGCTCCCTCTACCGGCCTCCGGTACCAAATGCCTTCTCTACTTTTCATTTCCCTAACTCTGGTGTCTCACCCTCGTGCTTATTTGTTTAACCTATCGGAAGAGAGAGAACTTTTCACGCGACCTTTCCTCCCGTCTTATGAGCCTCAGAAAGATCGACACCACATATTCATGCCCAAGAGAGCTCTTGTCTCGCCGTTAGCCTATGAGACCTGAGCAAATGCTCGCATCTTCCGTTACCATTCAAACTATTTTCGAAAGCAACTTTACTAAACCATAAAAGTTCTAACAGTACCTGTGAATACCTGTGGCATCGCCTGACGAGGGCATAACTTCCTAGTCAATCAACAGACCGCCCATTCTCAACTGGCGCCTGCAACTCTCTTATAGGTGTAACTCATAGTCAGTTCCTAAGATACGTTCTCACTGCTGGTGCGATTCTGTCTGCAAGAGGTGCAACTCCACTGGTAACCAGCAGGGCGTCTACCGCAGCGCACTCCACCAAACTCAATAATGACAGACTTCTCGCATGTCTGAAAAGAACGTAAGCCCGCTCACCAGAGTGATCTGTGTGCATTAAATGAGGGTCACGATTACCTAAGGGACACAAACGGGAGCTCTGCCCTTAGTCAAGCAACCAAAGTAAGAATTCAGTTACGCAAAAGCATATCAGAAGAAAAATACTGTACTTTGAGTAATGTCTGACCTACTTACCCCTTGCACTGTTAAGAGAAGTATCGAGTTGTCTATTTAGATTATATTAAAATAAGCTGATTGCTAGAGTGATTGCAATTACTTCTGCTATGCTAATGTCACACTGGAATTACTAATGGACATCAGCCTCAAACGACTTTTAATCACAGCAAAGGGATGCCTCATTCAAAGTCCAGCATCTTCCTACATATTCTGTCAATTTACTTCTTCGTCACCCGTTGTAGGATTTCATTTTGATATTAGCCGGGTTAAGAAAGGAGTCAGGAGAGTGGGTACGTATCATCATTTATCAGACATGCAAACCTAAAGAATACAGTGACACACTTCTTTCTAAGAGATTGGTTTGCTTTGTCAACTTTTAGCAAGTGGCAAAAGGAAATGGGTGGTTTAGAAACCAATGAGATACGAGAGGCATCTGACAAATATATCTCAGTATTTACTGGTAACCTCTGGCCGAGCACTTCAGCTACTCTCTCTCCTGTGGCCGCACGGGATTAGCCGAGCGGTCTGAGGCGCTGCAGTCATGGACTGTGCGGCTGGTCCCGGCGGAGGTTCGAGTCCTCCCTCGGGCATGGGTGTGTGTGTTTGTCCTTAGGATAATTTAGGTTAAGTAGTGTGTGAGCTTAGGGACTCATGACCTTAGCAGTTAAGTCCCCTAGAATTTCACACACGTTTGAACTTCTTTTTAAACTCTCCTGTGTGTTGTTGAAAACCTCGATAGAGGCCTATAAATTTTAGTTCCTCCTAAAATACACAACCACCTTGATCTGAGGACATCTCCATCAATACATAAAAGTCTGAGTTTCAGGTTTTTTCTGCACTCTGAATCAAAAAAAAAAAAAAATTAAAAATGTTACTAACTAAACAAACATTGTTTTTTGCCTCGCTTCTCAAAGTTTGTTATTAATGTCACTGCACTACCTTGTTTGGTTAATTTACAATTTTTCACCAAGAAACGACAGTTGATTCAATGAAAATGATAAATATTTTATGTTGTTATTGGGGTCTTCAGTAGGAAGACGTATTTGTTGCAACTCTTCGCACTAGTCTGTCCCGTGCAAGCCTCTTCATCTCTGAATAACTACTGCAACATACATTCATCTGAAACTGCTTACTTTATTCAAGCTTGGTCTCCTTCTACACTTTTTCTCAGTTCTGACAGAGATAAAGTTGAGAAATTTACCACGTAGATAGCTGATGAAGTCACCACACACATTTGAAAGTGTTCGCTAGTTAGACTCCCAGCTTCTATCAAGAAGTTAAAGCCTACTGGGCACCTTAGACAACTGAACAAAAACCAAAAAACACACACACAGAAACCGCATTCGAGTACAGTACTATAGTCTGCCAACCAGCCAGTGTGCTGTACCAGTCCGTGCGAAGACCATGTTGAGGTACAGTGTCACAGTCTACCGGCCGGCTGGTGCACTGTACCAATCCATGCAAAACCACTTTCAGGTACAGTACTATTCTCTACCATCCACTTAATGCTCTGCACCATCCTTACGTAAGGGTGAGCCTCATGAGGAGCAGTCCTTCCCTCCCTTCCTCGACACCTTGCATGTGTGTGTGTGTTTTTGTTTGTTTGTTAGTTTTTAAGTGTAATTACATGATAATTATGTGGCTGGTTTCCAAGGACGACTCTGCTTGGTGTCCGGACGTTTGGTGGAGGTGGCCGGTGGCCGGAAACATGGATAACAATAATTATCATGACATACAGTGGATGTAAGGAACGCCATATAATTGCATGTCCTTAATTTTGTCAATGTGTTTATTGTAAAGCAATTGATTCACATAAAAAAAAACCGTTACTGGGTACCCCATTCAGCAGTGAACAGCGCCGACGACGGCTCACACAGTGTACAACGGACCTGTTACATTTCATAAAAGCACGCACGGTGGCGGGACGCAGTATTCGAAGCTTCTCGCGGATAGTGAGGTACGTTTCGTGATTATTATTACGATGTTGATTTTTTTTTCTTCTCGCAAGTAGGACGCTGCGTCGTGGTTATTAGACACACGACATTGTTTTCTTTCACAGTTTCCTCATCCGTTGGATTTTTCCACGAATTCTCTTGTCTTTTGAAACACGTGGCCTAACGGTGCAACATGCACTGGCGCTGAGACCCGCGGCTGCCGGCCGGCGCGTTGTGTGGCCCCTGACCTGGGACTGGCGGCTGGCGCTACGGCGTCGGCCAGTTAACGCTCGCACGGGTGTGCCCGGAAGATACTTACCCTCCTGGTGTTTGAGAGTACAGTTTGGATTTTAACTTAGGGTGTGGTTGCACGGAGATGTGTACGGTTCTGTGATGTTGGTTATCTTACTGTCGTCCATTCCACTCATAAATCTGTGGTGATTTTTATTTACAAGTGTAATACAGTAGTGAACTCCGTCTTCAGCATCACAGTGCTACAACACTGGTGAGGTGGTTACGGCAGCAGTGTGCCTTGCCCTGCTTGCTCTCTGTGACGGCACGCAGCTGTGGCAGACCCATGAGTGTTTGCAGATGGTCTACTTACCACGAGAGGCCCTTGCCGTAGTGGTGTTTGAGGCGCAGTTGTTTCTATCCTAACTTTGCTCATAGTGAGGTTACCACGGATGGGATGGTGGTGGTCTCCGCGACCTGCCTGTTGATTGTGAACTTTGCGATGATGGAATAGGCAGTTCTCTCCCCACAAAATATTTTTTAAGATAAAGATGGGAGCGTTCCTATTTCACAGCGTACACTTTGGACTTCAATTTAGGTGAATACGTCAGCGCTACTGCCTGGTGCTGCTGGCATAGTGGAAGATGGCTATACACTACGACAGGGTACAGCAGTGGCCACGGATATGGTTCGTGAGTTGAAGTGGTAATCAGGCATTTTTCACTGTGGGACATAACATATAAGAACAGATTTTTTTACTGGATGAGGCAATACTTAGAGATAATATGGCTATTGCCATACTCCTATTCAAGATTTTCACTATACTTTAGTGATGTGAAATCGCCTGTTTACTCAGTCTCTACAAATATGGGGCAGGATATACATTTAGGAACGGGTGGTCCATAGACATGTATTTTGCTATTGTCCACAAGGCGGGCATGTTTTGGGTTATAGAAAGCATTTCTCTCAGAGTTCAGGAAAGTTCTTGAATCCATAACACTTAACTATTCGTGAGATATTCTATACAGGAATTTTCTTTCGAAGAACTTTAGTTTCGATAGGTATTACCTCTATCTCTCACTGCTGCAGGTGCTGAGAAAGCCTTTAGCATTATTGGCAGAGTGCTTTGGAAATAGCAATATTTTTGGAGGCTACTATTGAAAGTTTTGACAACTGTATCTCAGGAAGGACAATGTCTGTGAAAATGATGGAACGAGTCCATTATTTATAAACGGAGAGGACCGTTGGCGGCATGAAAACACACACACACACACACACACACACACACACACACGCACACGCACACGCACACGCACACGCGCACACACACACACACACACACACACACACGCACACGCACACGCACACGCACACACACACACACACACACACACACACAGAGAGAGAGAGAGAGAGAGAGAGAGAGAGAGAGAGAGAGAGAGAGAGAGATGTTGCGAAAATATGCTATTGTTCTAGACAGGCGACAGCTTTTGTTTGCTCTCGTCCGTTTATACATATTAGGCTGATTACATATATGTGTTACGGGCTGCAGAATGGACTATATCACTCCTGTGAAATCATAACAGGCTTCCGCATGCGCTCTGACATGCCAGACATCTGGGTGGCTGTGCTGAGTGTGTCTCTATAGTTCTACCAGCGGCCCTCTGGTATTGCGACAGTCGGCAGCACACCCAGCAGCCCCGCTGCAGGTCACAGTCGCTGACAGAGCGTTAAGCGAACCACACCACCAGCCCAACACGACGTGTCACGGCCGGCCGGAGTGGCCGAGCGGTTCTAGGCGCTACAGTCTGGAACCGCGCGACCGCTACTGTCGCAGGATCGAATCCTGCCTCGGGCATGGATGTGTGTGATGTCCTTAGGTTAGTTAGGTTTAAATATTTCTAACAAGGGAACCTCCCCATCGCACCCCCCTCAGATTTAGTTATAATTTGGCACAGTGGATAGGCCTTAAAAAACTGAACACAGATCAATCGAGAAAACAGGAAGAAGTTGTGTGGAACTGCGAAAAATAAGCAAAATATACAAAATGAGTAGTTCATGGGCAACATAGGCAACATCAAGGATAATGTGAGCACAGGAGCGCCGTGGTCCCGTGGTTAGCGTGAGAAGGTGCGGAGCCAGAGGTCCTTGGTTCAAGTCTTCCCTCGAGCGAAAAGTTTACTTACTTTATTTTTGCAAAGTTATGATCTGTCCGTTCGTTCATTGACGTCTCTGTTCACTGTAATAAGTTTAGTGTCTGTGTTTTGCGACCGCACCGCAAAACCGTGCGATTAGTAGACGAAAGGACGTGCCTCTCCAATGGGAACCGAAAACATTTGATCCAGGAAAACACGTCTGATATATTCTATACGACACTGGTGACGGCATGTGCGTCACATGACAGGAATATGTTGTCGACCCACCTAACTTGCACACTTGGCTAATAGGTAAAAAGATTCTTCTACCTTGCCCGATTTAGGTTTTCTTGTGGATGTGATAATCACTCCCAAAAAAGTGATGAAAACATAAGAGTGTGTCACATAAACTGCAACAAATGAATGCAAGAGTTTCACAGTCTCTCAGTTTTCTCTGTGCTCTGTCAAAACATCTATTTTTAACGTTTTCAAATTTTTCCGTGTGTAGACCGTCAAATCCTGCATATGTCCAAGCAAATCTGAACATGTCCTGGAATTTTTGAGAGCGAAGTTGATTATGTGTGAGTGCCTGAACTCTGATAATTGTCTGAAAATAAAAATTTAAACTTTTCACTCGAGGGAAGACTTGAACCAAGGACTTCTCGTTCCGCAGCTGCTCACGCTAACCACGGGACCACGGCGCTCTTGATCTCACATGATCCTTGATGTGGCCTATGTTGCCCATGGACTACTCAGTTTGTGTATTTTGCTTATTTTTTCATAGTTCCACACAACTTCTTCCTGTTTTCTCGATTGATCTGTGTTCAGTTTTTCAAGGCCGATCCACTGTGCCAACTTATAACTAAATCTGAGGGGGTGCGATGGGGATGTTCCCTTGTAAGTTCTAGGGGACTGATGATCTCAGAATTTAAGTCTCATAGTACTCAGAGCCACTCAGGACGTGTCAACCCCCTCAGCAGCCCAGGACCTCGCGATGTGCCACAGTGAGCATTAAACGCGCGATTATGACCGTTGCGTGTAGTAGTTTTTAACCTCCGCTGTGCTACCACCCAGTAATTTACAAAGCTCTTTGTGTTGTTTTTATATCCCACAACATACAGCTGTAATTTACAGCCGAAGTGGTGTTATTCTTTGTGTAATCAAATGGCTCTGAGCACTATGGGATTTAACTGCTGAGGTCATCAGTCCCCTAGAACTTAGAACTAATTAAACCTAACTAACCTAAGGACATCACACATATCGATGCCCGAGGCAGGATTCGAACCTGCGACCGTAGCGGCCGCGCGGTTCCAGACTGTAGCGCCTTTAACCGCTTGGCCACCATGGCCGGCTTTGTGTAGTCGTTTTTAGCATGGTGCTGTTGTCAGTAACAGGCATGTGTAGTCCAAATTTTTTTTACATCACTGCAGTTCCCATTTTTAACACTGTTTTTTTCTATGCATATACCAGTTTTAGGGTGTTGTTTCAGTTGTCGTTTTATACCAAATCTTTTTCCCGCCAATTCATAAGTGGAGCAGAGAGATGTATTTCAACTAGTAGGTGAAGTGAGTGTCCTATGTAGACTTACTATTATTTTGAGTCTGCTTGCTACTATTTTCGAGTGATATAGTGAACTTTTTTTCCAGCAGGGTAACACCAATTGTGCGACTTCGTCAATTTTGAGCTGTATTCCGATTTTAGTAACTCATTGCATTGTACAATGCATATAGATGTATAATCAGTAAGCGATTTTTACTTCAGTTTCCCACCAAAATTAAATAAAATACACTAATCTAATCTTCCTCTCCAGCAGCTGGACAGGGATGGGGTGGTCGTGGGGGGTAGGTTACGTCATAGGAGGGGGGAAGGGGTCGGGGAGTTAGGTCAGTGGAAGTATCCCAATTGCTCTATTATTCACCATTTCCAGGGGGTGGACGGGAATGGGTGACATCATGGGATGGCTGAAGGGATCGCCGCCATTTTGAATAGATTATTTGTTCTCGTAGCAGCTTTGTTCCACTACTTATAACTGTGTCTCACTCCCTTCCGGTCTACTGTCGCCCTTGAATGCCATTTGGCTCTTCCAGTTGCAGTGAGGTTTCTGGTGATGCGTGACTAAGAATATATTTTAATTCACGAATTGCATTATAGGGCTATTCAAAAAGAAGGAACAGGTTTCAAACATGTATTGCTTCCATACTACAAAAGATAGAAACACGATTCCTACGTTCCTGGAAAGAGAAAAGTTGAAATTTTTATGCGTTCAATGTGAGCACCATGTGTTACACGACAAATATCAAAACCAATAGCTTATTTCATGCCACACACGAAGCAGCTACTCTCTTGTTTTCGAATTCACAGAATTTCTCCGAGCACGTCCGACGTTACATGATGACACCATTCCAGTGCCGGCTGGAGTGGCCGAGCGGCTCTAGGCGCTACAGTCTGGAACCGCGCGACCGCTACGGTCGCAGGTTCGAATCCTGCCTCGGGCATGGATGTGTGTGATGTCCTTAGGTTAGTTAGGTTTAAGTAGTTCTAAGTTCTAGGGGACTGATGACCTCAGAAGTTGAGTCCCATAGTGCTCAGAGCCATTTTTGAACCATTCCAGGACGTTGGATTGGGAGAGGAGCAGCAGAAAATGAGCTTCATCGCCGGTGACCTCCCAGGTCTCCAGATCTCACACCTTTCCTTTCCATAATATTCAATTAAAAGTGAAGAGGTTATAACACGTGAGCACTTTTGTAGGACACAGTTAATTTATCCCACTTTAAATTCAAGTAGCACATCCCTACATGTTCTGAGTACACTCCCACTACAACTACAGTTACTCGGTTGTCACGAGCATATGTAAGTTTATCATTGCCGATTCTTTACTGTACGATCACCATTTAATTGTAAAGGGTGTCCCAAAAAACACCGACTAGCTTTATGGACAGATTCGTAACTAAAAAAAAAATAGTAAACAGGGACTCTAAAATGCATACCTTAAGAGCTTTGTGCACTTACCTGTTCATCTTCGATGTTATGAAACAGATCTTTCCTGCTGCAAGGACTTTGCTTTCCATAACTAGCGATGAGGTGATATGGACCAAGCCAAGGAAAAAAGTTCAGTAAACATGGGTTCTAAAAGGCATTACTTAAGAGTTATGAGCACTTGTTCATCACCGCTAGTATGAAACACATCTTTTCTATTGAAGACGTGGTATTAATTCTTACGGTTCTCATTTTAGTGTCCATGTTTAATGGAAATATTTTTATTGTTTTGATACGTACTACCTCCTCCTAAAATATGGAAAGCAAAGAGCTTGAAGTAGAAGAGATGTATTTCATAGTATCGAAGATAAGCAAGTGCTCATAGCTTTTGCATAGGTATGCATTTTCGAGCCCATGTTTACTTACTTTTTTTTTCTTGCTTTACTGTAATAAACCTGTCCCTGAAGTGGTTTTTTTGAGACCCTGTATAACTACTCCCGCTTTACGACATTAATCCTGAGCTTCAACTGTCTCACTTTGCTCACACACGTATGCGTCCTAGTAGCGTGATGGCTCTGATGCGACTCTGTGTAATCTTTTCACAAAAATACTTTACTTTCATCCCCGATCGCGGTAAGCGCGAACATCCGCTACCTGTCCTGAAGGCTTGCTTAGGTTCGACTGCCTCACTCCCTCGCAGGTATACGATAAGTATCTGTACCCTTACAGACGCCAGGAAAGTAAGAGTGAAGTTGTCTTAGCCGCAGACCGCCGATAAACAAGTCAGAAATCGGGAAGCACTCGTCTGCTGTGATTCGGACCTTAAGCCGGAGCCGCAGTCGCAGCGGGTAGCAGGCGGCGGTGGTTGACGGAGAGAGGCGTCGTCTCCATTGTGGGCGCACAGCCGGCGTCTGAGTGGCGGCGCTTTTTAATTGTCGAGGGCCCTCTAGGAGGAGAGCCGCCTCAGCGCTGCCTGCTGGCCGCCGGCCGCACTAACTGCCTCCCCCTCCTGTTACACGCGCCTCGAGCTTCTTTGTAAATGTAACAGGTCCTGCTAATGACCGTGCCACGTGTACGCCCTTTACCTGACCGATGCCCCCGGGTTCGTTTACCTCTTCAGTCACCGATAAGCACTGGAATGGAGTACCTGCGTTGCATCCCGACCACTGAAATTTATTTTAACACTCTGTGTTTTACATACGAAAAAGACGAAACCTCTTGGCTTATTATCTTACTTGTGCCCAATTTTAAGCGGACACGCGCCAAGTGTGACACGTGATACAGAATTTTATGATGTGCCTGAGCTGCTACGTGATTGGGTTGAGTAGACTTCTTATTGAGTCTCACGGTGCCATGTTCATCAAATTTTTCTCACGCTCACGAGCCACTTGTATTCCTACTACTATTTCAAACATACGCTGCCTGACAGAAAAAAACGTAGCACTAAGAAGGGAGCTGGAAACGGAATGAAACTTCCGGGTTGACAGGGTATGCGATGTTTTTTTTTTTTTTTCAGTGACTACAAAATCATGTCGAATTTACAAAGATCTTGACAGTATTACTCCACTTGTTCAAAATGGTTCAAATGGCTCTGAGCACTATGCGACTTAACGTGTGAGGTCATCAGTTGCCTAGAACTTAGAACTAATTAAACCTATCTAACCTAAGGACATCACACACATCCATGCCCGAGGCAGGATTTGAACCTGCGACCGTAGCGGTCGCCCGGCTCCAGACTGTAGCGCCTAGGACCGCACGGCCACTCCGGCCGGCCTTACTCCACTTGTCAAGTATGATGATGCGTCACTGTGAGCTGTACATGTGTACGGATTTTAGAGCCCAAGTTTACTGGAGATATTTTTATTGTTTTGGTTCGTACTGCAAAGTAAGAGCCTACGGAATATCAGACCAGCTGTGTGACTGGATTGAAGAGTTTTTAGCAAACAGAACACAGCACGTTGTTCTCAATGGAGAGACGTCTACAGATGTTAAAGTAAACTCTGGCGTGCCACAGCGGAGTGTTATGGGACCATTGCTTTTCACAATATATATAAATGACGTAGTAGATAGTGTCGGAAGTTCCATGCGGCTTTTCGCGGATGATGCTGTAGTATACAGAGAAGTTGCAGCATTAGAAAATTGCAGCGAAATGCAAGATGATCTGCAGCGGATAGGCACTTGGTGCAGGGAGTGGCAACTGACCCTTAACATAGACAAATGTAATGTATTGCGAATACATACAAAGAAGGATCCTTTATAGTGTCATTATATGATAGCGGAACAAACACTGGTAGCAGTTACTTCTGTAAAATATCTGGGAGTATGCGTACGGAACGATTTGAAGTGATCATATAAAATTAATTGCTGGTAAGGCGGGTGCCAGGTTGAGATTCATTGGGAGAGTCCTTAGAAAATGTAGTCCATCAACAAAGGAGGTGGCTTACAAAACACTCTTTCGACCTATACTTGAGTATTGCTCATCAGTGTGGGATCCTTACCAGGTCGGGTTGACAGAGGAGATAGAGAAGATCCAAAGAAGAGCGGCGCGTTTCGTCACAGGGTTATTTGGTAAGCGTGATAGCGTTACGGAGATGTTTAGCAAACTCAAGTGGCAGACTCTGCAGGAGCGGCGCTCTGCATCGCGGTGTAGCTTGCTGTCCAGGTTTCGAGAGGGTGCGTTTCTGGATGAGGTATCGAACTTGCCGCTGCTTATACCTCCCAAGGAGATCACGAATGTAAGAGAGATTCGAGCCCGCACGGAGGCTTTCCGGCAGTCTTTCTTCCCGCAAACCATACACGACTGGAACAGGAAAGGGAAGTAATGACAGTGGCACGTAAAGTGCCCTCCGCCACACACCGTCGGGTGGCTTGCGGAGTATAAATGTAGTTGTAGATGTAGAATAATTCCGTTGGGAAGGCTGTCAAAGTCATTGTATTATCTTCTGAAAGAAACCGAGTGAGATGGCACAGTAGTTAGCACACTGGACTGGCATTCAGGAGGGCGACGGTTCAAACCCGCCTCCGGTCGTCCAGAGTTAGCTATTCTATGAGTTCCCTCAATCGTTCCAGGCAAATAACGCGATGATTCCTTTGAAAGGGCGGGGTGGATTTCCTTCCTCTTCTAGACACTATCTGAGCTCGTGCTCCATCTCTAATGACGTCGATGTCGACAGGACTTTGAACCCAATCTTCCTTCCTTCCTTCTTTCTACTCACACAAGTTAGCCTACAACTGTTGTAACAGGTCCTTGGTATTCTGGGACGGAGTTGACTAACGAGCTGGTTCCATACATGTTTTATTCGAGACAGATCTGGAGACCTTGCTGGCTGCAGAGGTACCTCAACATCAGACAGACAGTCCATAGAGAAACTACGTGAGAATAATTAAACTGGCGGTGTTCTGAGTACTGCAGTGAAGGCTGTACATCTCACAGGACGCTGAAACGTCGTAGGCATGTTTCATTAATCGGTTGAGTATGCTGAAAAAAATAGTAATTCCACTTCCTGCCACCAGGTGAAAATATGGCGCTGTAAGCACTTAAAATGTAGTGTAGGTGCAGGAAAAGGGGAGGAACGATCAGACACATGATAACGGTGGTTCTGCCACGTTTTATTAGAATACGGTCACAGGTTACAACTTTCAATACGCTCTACCATCTCAGCAGCATGCTGCATCCCTAACGTGGCATGGTCGACAATTGTTCAGCATATCTGGTGTAATCAGAGCGATATGTCGTCGTATGCTATTCTTCAGATCAGAAAGAGTCCAGATACATTCCTGACAGACACGATCTTTCAGATATCCTCACAGGAAGAAGAGACTTGGGTTTAGGTCGGGAGATCTGGATGGCCAAACTTGTTGAAACTGCTTAGAGATGATGTTATCATTAGCAAAGTTTCTCGAAGCAAATTTTTTACCTGTCAAGTGAGATGTGTTGTCGTCTCCATCTTGCGTGAAAATAGTGGTGTAGACGAGGTTGTCTTCTTGCAAAGCTGGAATCACGTGTTGCACAAGGAAGTCCTTACAACATACATTTTATTTTATTTATTTTGCGTTCGATATGACAGATGCCTACAGTACTATACACTTTCAGCATGGGAAACTTAATTAACATCCAAATGTAACAAAACATTATTCATTATAAGTTAAGTTATACATATTGCAGTACTTATATACCTATAGTGCATGCGTGTTGTAACCTGTCAAAAAAATTAACAGGAAATTGGAAATTTGTGGTAAGGACGATGGGACCAAAGTGCTGAGGTCATCGGCCCCTAGGCTTGCGCACTACTTAATCTAACTTAAACTAACATACACTAAGGACATCACATACACACACATGCCCGAGGGAGAACTCGAACCTCCGACGGGGGAGAGCCGTGCGAACCGTGACAAGACGCAATAGACCACACGGCTATCCCGCGCGGCAAAAAGTTAACAATTAAACAGAAACATTTAAATTATAAAGCCAAGAAATGGCACAGTTTGTGAGTCTATACAGATTCTCTAGTGAACCGTCCCGAAAACCATGAATTTCTCACTCTATTATGTGCTGCATCGTCTTTGTTTCGCCGCAGTAACAGTGAGGATCGTCCACGTAGTCCCCCTTGGTCATAAGCTCGTTGCAGCGTCCAACAACAGTTCTCATTCCGTTTAGTGCCACCCAGGTTCTGCGAGGGATGTTGAGGCCAGGAACACGATCAGCCGAGTTCTTAATGAGGTGTCCATTGTTAACATTTGCCTGTTGCCATAGGTGTTTCCATTCTGCTATGGTGTCCCGATTGTTCGAAGAGTGGTTCCAGAAGGGATTTCTTGACTTTAACCGTGTCGGGCCATGCAGATCAGCGTGTATTGGGAGTGTGGTATCAGCAGCAATTTTTTGCATTCCTCTTTGGACTGCGTGTTGTCTGCGGAGTGAGGGAGGTTCAGTGTTTGCCAGCACAGAGAGCCATGGTGTTGGGGGCAGATCTCACTGTTTCAGTTATTGTTCGCAAGGTGTCATTTAGGCGAACATCTACTTTATTGACGTGCGAACTGTTGGCCCATACAGGCGCACAGTATTCTGCAACGCTATAGACTAGAACCAAGGAGGAAGTGCGAAGTGTCATAGCATTACTTCCCCAGATGGAACGTACAAGTTTCTGGATGATATTGATTCTGCCTCTGAGTATTTGTCTGACATCCTGAAGGTGTTCTTTGAATGTCAGGCTGCGGTCCAGTTTAACACCCAGGTATTTTGGTGCTCTTTCATGTCTTATATTCTGGCCTGCTATATTCAAGTGCAGCTTCCTGTCTGCCTGTTTGTTATTCAGGTTCATCAGTGTGCTTACTGTTTTCGATGCATGAAGGTTCAGATGCCAGATCCTGTAGTAGTTATGAAGCTGCACCAAGTCAGAATTTAGGCCTGATTCCAACTGTTCGAATGACTCGTCATGCAAAGCAATAGCCAGATTATCGGCGTATGCGAACTTCCTTGATTTGAGTTCCGCCATATCAGAGACGTACAAATTAAACAGTAAATGAGCTAGCACAGAGCCTTGTGGCAGTCCATTATTGAGGATTCGGGCTTTGCTTGTCTTTCTGTGAAGATGTTCTATGTACTTCCTTGTGGATAGTGTATTACAAAAGAGCTTTAGTGACTTCTTATATTTGATTACTGTAGCAAGCTTATACAGTAATCCTTTAAGCCATACTGTGTCGTATGCACCTGAGAGATCTATAAATACTACACCGGTCTTTTTTCCTTTTCTAAAAACCACGTTCAGTATGCGTGGTTAGTGCCAGGACTTGATCGCAGCAGCTTCTCTTCGACCTGAAACCATCTTCCTCCTCGGGTACTGCTGCCTCTATTAGGTGGGTCACTCTCTTTAGGAGAATTTTCTCGAGAAGTGTTTTCTCACACACAGCAAAGAGATAGGTCTGTAGCTCTTGGGATCTCTCTCGTCCTTTCCAGACTTCAAGATAGCCATTATCTTAGACTCCTTCCATTTGTCTGGGATGTTTCCAGTCTCAAGTATGGCGGAGAACAACTTGCAGAGCTACGTGCGTGCTCTTGGAACTAGGTTCTTTAGAAACTCCGGTATGATTTCATCAGGCCCGGCCGCTTTCCTTGATTTGATGTCATTTATTGCAGTTATCAACTCATCCTTAGTGCTTACAATGTCTGTCTGTTCTGCGCAGTTCTTCAGTGCTTCAGCCGCAAGTTTCTTAAGGTCCTTCTTTCGTTGTGTAGTGACGTGGCTCTTGGAGTTTTCAAGTGTAATTGAGCTTGAGAATGAGATTTTCACTCTGCAGCGGAGTGTGCGCTGATATGAAACTTGCTGGCAGATTAAAACTGTGTGCCGTACCGAGACTCGAACTCGGGACCTTTGCCTTTCGCGGGCAAGTGCTCTACCAACTGAGCTACCCAAGCACGACTCACGCCCCGTCCTCACAGCTTTAATTTTGCCAGTACCTCATATCCTACCTTCCAAAGTTTGCAGAAGCTTCGCGGGAGAGCTTCTGTAAAGTTTGGGAAGTAAGAGACGAGGTACTAGCAGAAGTAAAGCTGTGAGGACGGAGCGTGAGTCGTGCTTGGGTAGCTCAGTTGGTAGAGCACTTGCCCGCGAAAGGCAAAGGTCCCGAGTTCGAGTCTCGGTACGGCACACAGTTTTAATCTGCCAGCAAGTTTCATAATTGAGCTTATTTTATTAGGGTTAACAGCACTCTGTTTGGAGCTAGGATGAACAGCGCCCCCTAATTTTCTGAGAAGGCCCCAACTTTTACCGCTGGAACGGTTGAAGTCAAGCTGCTCAACCAGGTCATACCAACGTGTCCTCCTTTCTTCGTCAAGAAGCTTGGTCAGTGAGCCTGCAGTCTGGGAATTTCCAGTGTTGTTGTATTCCTGAAGAAGAGATTCACATTGATTGGTAAAGCCTGGTATGTATGTTCTTCTAGCTCCGCGTGGGATAGTTTCTTGGGCTGCTCACAGCAGCAGTTTAGTAAACAGTTCATAGTTTATCGGAATTGGAGGAATTGTGGTCACAGTTTGTTCCACGCGAGATTGGAATTTGTCCCATTTTGCCTTACGGAGGTTTCAGCGGGGGATTGGTGGGCTGTCTATGACTGATACCTGCAGGCCAATCTCCGCAATGACTGGTGAGTGTTGACTTTTCGGCAGGCGTGTCAAAGCAGTTCGCTTTGCTTGCGTTAGAATCCATCATTACTGGTCGTCACAAAACAGAGATCTGGCGAAGTTGAAGTTTTCCATGCATCCGACGTAAATGTGGCCTTGTCCTTAGCATGGATGGATGTTTTTGACATCAGCCCAGTCTGCTAGTTGGAGACCTTGGTCATCACAGGAGTGGTATCCTCATCTGAAATGGTGAGAACTGAAGTCCCCAATGTACGCTGCTGGGTGGCTTACATCAGGAGGAAAGGAGATGCACAGTTTTGGGATGGAGATTTGTACACGTTGACTATCGTTAAGTCATTTTCATTTACCTCTATAGCAAAGTCAGTGGCCATGGGAAGGTCTATAGCATTATTCAATAGCTCATTTTTAATGAGTGTTGCGATTCCATGCTTTTCATGGCCTTTGGAGGCAACTGTGGTAAATCCTTGCACTACGTTGGTAACTTGAACTCTCATCGGTATGTTTTTCTTAAAGTTCCAGGACGTCTACCTCGTTTTCTTTCATAATTTTGGAGAGGATATCACCTTTGGCTCTGCTGTAGCCTTTAATGTTGGCTTGGCATATTCTTAGAATATGCCTAATTTTTGGTTTTTTGACGGGCCGCATTCTGCTAGCCTTCGAGTAGCGCATCTGGCAGGTCCGGGAGGTACGAGTAAGTCCGGCCATCGCGTAGGGTTGACATTCGCTTCGTGTTTCGCTCATCTTCTTCTCATCGCATCGAAACGCTACTAGGGGAGTGGGCCACGTCGAGGCTGTCACCGACCACACTGTCCACACAAATACAGATGTCGCTGTACAGCTAACAGGCGCACGAGATGTCATCTGCTCGAAGAAAAACGGACCACGAAACAAAGGGCTTGTGAAATCACACCACACAGTTGCATAATCTAGGTGCAGTGGATGTTCGTGCTCAGCATGTGACAGAGTCGAACCCCATTTACGACAGTATTGTGCATTCACGTCACCGTGCAGAGTAAAATGTGTCTTGATCATACAAAGAATATTCCCTGGCCACATATCATTCACTTCCAAGCGTGCCAAAAAACGAAGCCCAAAGTCATGGCATTGTAGCCTATCATGAGGAATCATTTGGTGCACATTCTGAATCTCGCAGGTATACCATTGCAAAATGTGCCGCAAAATCTTTTGAACTGTTAACTATGGGAGAGAGAATTACCGTGACACCGCTGGAGCAGTGGCTGAGAATCTGAGGCTTGTGCTGCATGTTCAGCTGTAGCTACAACTTCAACAACTACTGCCATGGGAATGGGCCACCTACCTATACCTGCTGCACTACCTAATTCACCTCTTTCTTCAATTTTCTTCTTCATATTCTTTAGCCCATTTACTGACACGGGGCCTCTTCGCAGCTGTTTCTGTCTGTGGTATTCCTGCAATGCAGCGCTGCTTTTTACCGTTTTGATAAAACAGCTTTACCAGCAGCGCACGGTCTTTCTTCTCAATAATCACTGCGTTTCGTGCGGAAAACTTCAACCTTCGTAATCGTTCACACCAACACTCGCGTCACGAAAGAAATTAACAAGCGTCGCCAAGTGTCAAACAGCATACTGACGCCAAAGCCGGCCGCTGTGACCGATCGGTTGTAGACGCTTCAGTCCGGAACCCCGCTGCTGCTACGGTCGCAGGTTCGAATCCTGCCTCAGGTATGGATGTGTGTGATGTCCTTAGGTTAGTTAGGTTTAAGTAGTTCTAAGTTCTAGGGGACTGATGACCTCAGATGTTAAGTCCCATAGTGCTCAGAGCCATTTGAACTTTCTGATTTTTGAACTGACGTCAAAACCGGAAACATTTCAGAATCTGACTTCTTGCAGGAAGGAAGTGGCACCACATTTTTCTCAGCATACTCGACGATCGCAGCGATTATTGAACATACCTGTAATGTTTTAGCATCCTGCGATGTATCAGCGCACGCTGCAGCACACCCAACATCGCCAGTTTAATTACAACCACCGGTTGCGTGTCACGTGTGGACGCTTATTGTCCCGCCGAAACAAGGCACCATTCCGTCGCACGAGAGTTGGTAACACATGACGCAGGATGTCCGCGACGTACTGTTGTGGCGTCACAGTTCCTTCAGTTACTACCAGCCACACCCGTGGCTCCCGACACACGACGCCAGGAGTAACAACGCCGTGCGTCTCGAAAACATTGGAAGAATGCGACCTCTCCCCAGGCCGCCTCCATACTCGCCGACGATGCCATCTGGGACGATTCACCACAGAACACAATGCGACGCGATTCTCAGCGGTCCATACTTCCCAGTCACGATACCCCTCAGACGCAGCTGTTTGTGATGCGGTGTTAACAACAGCCAAAGCATTGGACGGTAATTCCCTAGCCTGGCTGCTGCTGGTCTCCGACAGATGTTCAAGGATGAAACAAAACGTTACCAGAAGCCAATAACTTGTTCGCGGATAGTAGACGCAGATGTGAAGAGGTTACAATGTGCTTGGTGGACAGAACAAGGATCCTTCTTTGTAGTGGCCACTTGTGATCTGCTGAAGCTTGACAATGAGTATGCCTACTCTCACGTTGGGCCGGCCGTAGTGGCCGTGCGGTTCTAGGCGCTACAGTCTGGAGCCGAGCGACCGCTACGGTCGCAGGTTCGAATCCTGCCTCGGCCATTGATGTGTGTGATGTCCTTAGGTTAGTTAGGTTTAATTAGTTCTAAGTTCTAGGCGACTGATGACCTCAGAAGTTCAGTCGCATAGTGCTCAGAGCCAACCATTTCTCACGTTGGTATGCAGTCCAACGTCGGGGCAGTGTGACATCCGAATGCCCGATAGATCTGGATATTGCACGGCTCCACGAGACAGCCAAATAAGACCCACAATGACACTCCTGTCAGACTCTGCCATGTGCTGATAACGCTCTCTAACACGAGTACGTGACATCCCAATGTCCTCCACAATCACAGTGATCACTCAGCATCTAACGCTTTTCAGGCCTGGTAACAATATTAAAAACGAACAAGAGTAATGCACTCTGGAGGCCGTCTTACCTGTCACAGAGAATTACGACTCTAATGATTTACATGCCGTCTGATGGTGTGTGTGCGAGTGTGCACGCAGTAACATTGGTATTGTTTAATACCTAAACAACTAGCTCCCAATATCATACCCTTTTATTTTTTCTCGTCATTAATTTCTATGAATGTTGTCTTTTCCTCGTACTAATAAGAAATTTATACATTGCCGCGGAAGACGGCAAAGATAGGCTTGTAACAGAAGAGCAATGTCCGGAAAGTTTTCAATTTTTTAAGAACTTTTGTTTCAATCTCGCTTGAGAGTACTTACGTTTAAGATCTCACATAAAAAGAACGTGTAATTTTAACTGGTGTGGCAGCAATGTGTGTAGTAAATGCTATATTGGTTATTAAGCATGACTTTTGCCTGCAATCATAAGAAGAGGCAGTAATTTCTTCCATCCTTCAAGACATCTTAAAATATAGATGTGCTAATCATCAAGATTTAGTGGATGGACTGTATGATCGGCCATTACAGAAAATTAGAGGTAAATTAATGATATCACTGCAACCTAATATTTTCTATTAAATTTATATGTGTAATAATCGAAAAATTGACTTTTTGTTAAGCACCGAGTTTGCAGCAAAATAAGACATTCTAAAAGCCTCCATGGACAGAGTAAGAAAAATTATCCTGCATACGTTATTCATACTTGTGACTTCTGTATTTTCACGCTGCATTGTATTTCTCTTACGCTACGAGGTAGACTGTTCATGGCACCAATTTAGTTTCAACAAGAATCCATGCCTTAATCCCAGTACTGCAGGTAGTAATTACCTCTCATTGCGTAAATTTCATGCCGATTCGTACTCTTTGTGTTAGCTGTTGGGCTGCCTCCCAACACGGTTTTTCCAAAAACAATCAACAGACTAACACAGCATCCGGCCGTATCTTATGGGAGTTTCACTTCATTTGTAACGCAGTGTATTTTCAGACTGTTGCTGTTCACATATTTTAAACAATAAGTCCTTCGAGACTTCAATGGCCTGTAAATAAGAGCTAGTGTATGCGGTTCGAGAGAAGTTTTATGTTAGAATGGGTAAAACAACAAATAAATATTGCAAGAAATTTCAGGAGATATATGCAAACACACACGGACGAGGACGAGATAAATAATTTGTTTTTGCCGTTCTGTAGTTTAGTGACCGAAAAGAGTAACCCTCTCCTGGTGAGTAATAACATCAATCAAAAACTTGAGGCATGCACTTAAAAATACCAAGTCCATAGGTCTGAGAAGGATAATGTAGGTATCACAACCATCTGCGTTTAGAAAACTGTCTGTAATTGTGGTCAGTAATACGTCGTCACACAGTGCACACGATAGAACATCAGAGATATACGCGACTACGCTATCCAGAAAAATGTGGGGTAGCTGAACTTGGATTGAAAAATGGACATAAAAATTACATTAGACGGCACCTCCATCATCACGAGGGCTAACAGTTTCTGGACGACACCTCTGTCATCACGAGGGCTAACAGTTTCTGGGAAAGCGTAATAAAAGAAGCTATAAAGAGCAAAACATTTAATAACATCCTCAATAAAAACGGCAGTTTTCTGTTGGGTACAAATTGTAACAGGGCCATTGCGAGGTTAAAGCGGGAGCGCCAGACAAGGGATGGTAGCACTGCCTTAGACACCGATGGATTGAGCACCACTGACGTCATGTCCGGCACCGCGGCTCTATAATGATGAGGGTAGCACTAGACAATGACGGTGAAGCACTCGGCCTAAAGCTTGTGCCAGTGTAACTAGCTGGCGTGACTGAAAGAACGAGAAGATTTTATTCAATATCTAGTAACTTTTTGTTCTTATACCTGTTATAATTTTAGATTTTTTCAAGACTTTGACAAGCGCGGATTAGTTTCTTCAAAAACTTACCTCAAGAAGAAGCGAAGGGCGATGACAGAATAGAGAAAAGACGATCGGCATCTAGGGAAAAAGAAAGTAGACGTAATGACAACATACAAGTGCTTAGGGTCTTCTAATGGTGGTTTCTTCATCAGTCTTAGGACTGGTTTATGCAGTCGGGCGTGACTTCCTTATCTGTTCCAACAGTTCATCTCAGAGTAGCAGTTGGATCCATCGCCCTCTGTTATTTGTTGGAAGTATTCCAGTCTGTGTCTACCTCTAAAGCTCTCTAGTTCCTTGGAAGATATTCCCAGATGTCTTAACACTCGTCCTGTCATGCAGCCCCTTCTTGATGACGGTGTTTTCTATCTATTCTTTTTTTCGCCGGTTCATCAGAGAACCTCTTCATTTCTTATCTTACCAGCCTAACTAACTTCCAAAATCCATCCATAGCACTTCGATTCTCTTTTTTCGGTTCTCCACAGTCCATGATTCACTACCATACAATGCCGTGCTTCAAACGTACATTCTCAGAAATGTCGTCGTGAAATTCAGGCCGACTCATTTCGGATAAGAATTCCGCATTTTAGGGTGCTACTCTGCTTTTTTATGTCCTCCTTGCTTCGTTTGCCATGCGTTATTTTTCTTCCAAGGTATCAGAATTCGTTCACTTCGTCTATTTAGTGGTCTGCAATTCTGATGTGGCATTTGTCGCTAACCTCATTTCTGCTACTCCTCCTTACTTTCGTGTTCCTTCAGCTTACTCTCAGTTTATATATTGTAGTCATTAGACTGGTCATCCCACTCAACAGGGTCCTGTAATTCTTCTTCGCTTTGACTGAGAACTGAGTTAAAACTTTTGTCGATTATGGATGAGGATCACCGTGACTGTGATGAATAAAGGTTTCTTGAAATTACTGCAACCAGCCGCCTTTTGTTTTGTACTTCAATTTTATTGTCCCATAACCGGTATCGAACCACCTGAAGAGTGAAAATCTTGTTCTGGAAACATTCCCCAGGCTGTGGCTAGCGATGTGTCCGCAATATCCTTTCTTTCAGGAGTGCTAGTCCTGCAAGTTTCGCAGGAGAATTTCTGAGAAGTTTGGAAGGTAGGAGAGGAGGTACTGGCAGAATTGAAGCTGTGAGGACGGGCCGTGAGTTGTGCTTGGGTAGCTCAATCGGTAGAACACTTGCCCGCGAAATGCAAACGCCCCGAGTTCGAGTCTCAGTCTGGCACACAGTTTTAATCTGCCAGGAAGATTCGTATCAGCGCACACTCCGCTGCAGAGTGAAAATCCCATTCAAGAGAGAAACTTCCTCCACACTGTTTACGAACTAGTTTCGTAGCCATAAAGATGTGCCATTGGACATTCTACACGAAGGTTCGAGCATGATGGCGCGGCAGTACATTTTGCAGTTCGAGTCTGAAACCGTCTGAACGTAGTCTAGGGGGACAGGTGGATTGGTCGATGTGGGCCACATCCTTGGCCACAAAGACCCCCCGATTTAACCCCTTTGGACTTTTCTTGTGGGGCCACATGGAGAGTCTTATTTACGAGACTCATGTCCAGTCGGAGGAAGATGTTGTTGCGCGGACCATGGCTGCGGCAGAAGTGATTAACCGTACACTACGCATGTTGGACAGAGTAATGCGAAGTTACTACACAGATACACTGTGTGCACCGAACTTGGTGGTCGTCGATAGAATAACTGTTGTAATATCACTGTAAATAGGAGTGAAATCTGTACATCATTCCTTGCTTGTGACATGGAAAGGATCCGTTTCCGAACATGGATTCCTATCTACAAAGTTCCTTCTACAACCTCTACATGAATGTAACATGATTTAATTTACTCATGTTGGGCTCGAAGGGGCTATATTTAGTGATTACTTAGGAGAACAACAACTTCTTTGCCGAGATCACTATAAAATCGTTATTGTAGATAACCGGTTTCGAAAAAACTAAGTTACAATCTTCAGATCTTCGTAAAGGCTATTAAAAATATCTTGTGCCAGCTACAAGCAGAATCTTTCGATTGATTTTCAAGGTACATAAGACATGAAATAAGCGATGCGACGGCACAATAATGTGATGTACATAGTAATTTTCATCTTGACGTGCCAACTATTCGCGCATTTCGTGTTTTATGTGCCTGGAAATTCAATGAAGAGATTTTGTGTGTAGGTGGCACAAGATGTTTTTAATAACCTTTATGAAGATCTGAAGATGGTAACTTAGTTTTACCGAAACCAGTTATCTACAGTAAAGCTTTTATAGCGATCTCTTCTAAGAAGTTCTTCTTCTCCTAAGTATGTGTAATAAGACTTGTGGAACACACTGTATAAAAAGGAAATACAGACATTCCAAATACACGATTTAAAAAAAGCGTACAGTGGAAGTGAAGCGTTTAAGTGAAATGTGCTAGCAAATGCCTAAGGTGTAACATCCTGTTATGCGCACGACAACGGGGTAAAATTGCATAGTTAAGCAAATATGGTAACAAGATTCCAAAAATACTGTATATAGACAGTTTATTCATACTGGGAATCGAGGATTTCGACGATTTTTTCCCGTTATCGACATTGATTCTCTGGCAGGATATCGGTGCCAGGGATTCCAAGACTTTCGAAAATGTTTTAATTTCAAGTCTGTAGTCGGATATCGAATGACAACAAAATTTTTTCGTGTGATATAATTACAAAATAACACTTTTTTTATCGTTTTCTTTCACTTGTACTGTGAAGCCTTTCTTGCTGATTCTATGTCAATGGGAATTTCTCTATGGATCTTGAAGAGTCAATTTGCGAGTATCAAAATATTTAACGTAAATTGGCGTATCTTTTGTTTACTTTGACTTAGGAGCTTAACCTATTTATACCAACAAAGGTCTATAAACGTCAGTGTGTGATATAAATTTCAACTTGACTCGTCTGCCCGTGCCTGAAAAAAGACATAACAGACGAACGGAGGGACACAATCTGATAAAAGACGACAAATTTTTTTCGTGTGATATAATTGCAAATTAACGATTTCCAGATTTTTTCCTTTACTTGTACAGCTTCTTGGGAAATTTCATGATTCTACGTCAACAGGAGGTAACCGAATTTACGTCACCACAGCGCCGTTGACCTTAATATTTGATATAAATTTCGACTTGATACGTCAACTCATTCCTGAGAAAAAGGGTTTTGAGTATCGGACAGACACAGATAGACAGACGGACAACAAAGAGGTCCTGTACGGGTTCCCCTTTTACCAGCTGATGTACGGAACCGTAAAAACATGTAGTGCTGGCCACTGAGAATGATTCGTACAAAAAAAGGAAACCAAACGAATTTGGCCTATAAACAAACATCTAAACCAACTAAAGAGTTGTGTGATTCGTTTCCAATAAAATAATGAAAAACATCATATTCGTGGCAAACGAATTATTGTAACTTGCGTGTTATGAGAGTAGACTATTTGAAGGCAGCGACACACTGAAGATCCACCCAGAATGCATTGGTCTTAGTACAATTTGTTATCATTAAATTGCAATAAGTAACATAATTATTTACGATTAACGTTTTTAGTAAGGGCTAACACAATGTTGTTGGTTTGGCGTAATGAGTAGCGTTTCTGTCCACAAATGAGTTTTGTTGAGGCGGTGATTCGCGTCTTAACACTTCCAAATTTTTTTCCTAACATTCGCATTTTTTTTAGGTTATGATACATTATTATTAGTTTAATATAAGTATATGCTATAATATTTGATGTTATGTAAATATAAGTTCACCTTTTTTTGAGGGGTGACTTTGTTCGATTGGCTTAATCTAGAGGACAGCTTGCGCTACTTGTATAAAGATATTTTGCTCCCTTTTCTTTTACGCTTCGTAATTCACATGTTGCAAAGACTCTGCTACTGGGTAGGAACAGTGATAAAGTAAAACTGACCTTGGGGTTTTACTAAAATGTGGGAATGATGAAATAATGTTTATCTTATGCGGGAAGTGTTCCAAATTTGTACCGCACTGTTTGTAATGGAACCTTTAGAAGCCTGTGTCCTTATTGATTGGACATGGTACTTTCTTTTTCGTGGACGATGGTGGAAATGTGCGTTTTAATAGAGCTAACGTGGGAATTTTACGCGCGCCCGTTGAGTAAACAGTGTGATTTACGAACTAGAAACATCCCTCAAACTGCCGCTGGAGTGCGTTGCGATCGCGTATACCACGTTGGGGCCCACGTACCGTATGCACAAGTCGCATCGTTCCTGAGCGTTCAGCAGCACGTTCAACTTGGCACGCTCAACGTTAACGTTCGACAGCACGGTACGCGTACCGACGGCTTAAGCTTAATGGCCCGCGGGCTGACCTCATCCGCGCAGTCCTGAGACGGACGCAGAAGAGGCTCGGAACGAGGGAAAGCAGAATGAAAGCGACGTTAATGGCGGTAACCGGCGGCCGGTAACGAGGCAGCAGCTGGCGCAGGGCGGCGCGGCTCCACTCGTAGATCGATGGGCGGCGCGCGCCGAGGGCGGCGTGTGACGTGACTGCGCCGCCCCCGCCGCCCTGGCAACCGTTGCTACAGCCGCAGCAGCCGCCGCCGCCCCCACCGCGCCGATCGATGCGCACCCGGGCACAGCTCCAACCTGCGCCGCCCACGTTAGCTGCGCTAGACACTCCGCGCCTCCGCCCAAACAACAATTCGGGATCCTCGCAGGTCGGCCACGACACCATTGGAAGGCAATGAATCATCTCGCAGGAGCAGGAAACAGGGTGTCTTCCATTGTTAAACTTGTGCAATAACGCTTTCTGTATAACACACTCTGCTGGACGCTACAATTGCATCACTATAAAGCTGGTTTACGACAAACATCAAGTAGTTAATATTCAGCGAAAAATTGGTGAGGGAAGGGCGGTCATAACAAAAGGCAAGCACCTAAATAATCCCAAAAATGCCCAAGTTGCCAACTCGCTCGCCGCGGTAAGACATAATGGTTACATAGCTGAAAAGGGCTAAACAAATTTGGTTCAAATGTTTCAAATGGCTCTGAGGACTATGGGACTTAACTTCTGAGGTCATCAGTCCCCTAGAACTTAGAACTACTTAAACCTAACTAACCTAAGGACATCACACACATCCATGCCCGAGGCAGGATTCGAACCTGCGACCGTTGCAGCAGCGCGGTTCCAGACTGAAGCGCCTAGGACTTCTCAATCGCCTCAATTTCCTCCTTTTTCCGCTTTCCCCAGACTCTACGGTTCACTTCTGTAGAAAGCTGTGCCCCAGATGCACATTATCAGAAATTTATTCCAGTGCTATTTCTCTTAAATACAGTTCATAAATTGAGAATTTAATAGAGAACCAGAACTCGGAACTTTATGTTGCCAGGATGGTGTGGTGTGGAGTGCAGTGATGAGGATTTGTCAACCGCCCGAAGACGCTTTCTTGAGACATAGTTATCAGAGTACACGGGTACAAAGATGTTTTCCTTCTCCGGTGCCAGTAGCAGAGCGTGGAGCAGGGCGCCGGCCACGCCGGTGTGTGCTGGCGCCAACGCATGTCTCAGTCACGACTGTTGCGGCGAGGGAGGTGCCTGCTTAGCGCTCCGCGACGTCGCAGTCAACTAGCTGTAGCTCTGACGGCGTTGCCAATAGATTAGCAGGCCGCTCGTGTTGACGTCGTAGACTGTGCCCCGGCAAGGCAGCCAACAGCTCCGCACAAGTTGGCCGTAGTTGTCAAATGTTACGTCACGGTTCCACAGCGAGTAAACAGCCACTGGTGCCGGCGTCCGCTCGTAGACACGGGTCGGGAGAGGGGGGCGAGGGGGGGGGGGGGTAGGGTGCGGTACCTATTGTACTCTACCGAGTTGATGGTAGTTCAGCAGCACACCAGGCTCCATCAGCTAAGCCTCCAGAATGCCTGGTGGTAGGAGGCACCCAAATCTTCTGATCAACAAAGGTGGAAGCAATATTGCAACTAAGTTCTTCAAGTGGTGCTGGCTGTTGCATCATTGGTCCTACGCATCCAGGCGGGCTGTGGTCGGAGAGTCACTGGTACCACCATGTGACTGGGTTAGCTGCAGACTGATAACTAAGCTGCGGTAGTAAGCTGGTCTATGCCAATGACATTATCCTGTGGCAAGAATGGTCGAATGCGCCCTAGTTTTCTGGACTCGTCAGCGTACTACACCGTCCCGCAGTGTCCCAGCTTCGCTCTACAGGCTGTCAGTTTAGTTATTTCTGCACCGTCTGTGTGCTGACAGCCATTCTTGCATACGTCTTGGGCTTTGCTGCTTCACTGATAGTGGTAAACAGAATGAAGTTATGCTGCCTTCTTCGTGAGGTCACTTTGCTGCATCGACACCTTGATCCTCCAGCTTGCATGGTGCGTGACTAACTCGATGGTGTGCTCATGCTGCATGCAATATCAGCTCTTCTTCCGGGTTGTAATTCCGATCCAGATACTATGTATTAACATGCCTTGACTTCCGCTCTGGCTCTGGTACTGGTCGGGGGAACTTTAAAAATTTTCTCATCCATCTGGACTATCATCCACTCGGACTATCATTCTTGAGGCGAACAATACTATCAGATTTAGTCTGTATAAAACTACGAGGGTTGGCCAGAAAGAATTGCACCGCATTTTTTTCTTCAACAATTCTTTATTGAACGTAATAAGAATTACACACACAAAAGAATGTTTTATCTGCACACCCTATTTGTCCATGTAATGTCCAACCCGTTCTATGGCCTTCTTACAGCGTGAAACAAGGGCGTGTATGTCCTGTCGGTGCCAGTCTTTGTCCTGATGGCGAAGCCAGTGCTTCACTGTGTGACTCACCTCCTCTTCGTCCTCAAAATGTCTTCCACGAATGTCTGCCCTCTCGAATGACAACATCAGCTAACTACAACATGTTAGGTGTGGCAGCCGTGGTTGGTCTCCCCGACCGCTGCAAATCGTGGAGCTCCGCCGAACCGCCTTCTGATGACCTTATCTTCCCTGCCCAGCGACTTCTTGTAGTTCTGTCGACAGCATAAGCGTTTGTGAATATTCCCCACAGTTTCTTTTTCCGCAGTGAGAAATTGAGTGACGGCACGTTGCTTGTAACGTACATCACCTACAGATGCCAGTTTGAAACTGTCCTGCAGCTACGCTATCCCTCGGAGGTGACGGAAACGTGATGCGCTCACTCAGGAAACTTCAAATAATATATATATAACGTTTCGCATTCGTTGCCTCGTTTTCGGCTGGGAAAAAAATGCGGTGCATTCGTTTCTTGTCAACCCTCGTAGTTTGCTACGCTGAGATGTGAAATAAGCTTATGGCACTGCTGAATACACACTGTAATATTGTAACTACACTCCATGTACACTCTAAGACAAAAAAAAGACGCACTACGAAGGAATTATGCGAATGGGGTGGAAATCGGTAGTTGTGATGTACATGTACAGACAAACAAATGATAACAACTGCAAAAAACTCGGATGATTGATTCAAGAGAAAGAGTTTCACAAATGACGCAAGTCGGTTAATTTTGTTCCACTTCTGGCACTTATGCAAGCTGTTATCCGGTTTGACATTACTGACAGAGTTGTTGGATGTCCTCCTGAAGAGTTCTGTGCCAAATTCTGTCGAACTGGCGCGTTATAACGTCAAAACCGGCTGATGTTTGGAGTGCCCTGACCGTAGGCTCCAAACTTTCTCTGTCGGAGAGACATCCAGCTACCTTGTTGGCCAAGGTAGGGTTTGGCAAGCACGAAGACAAGCAGTAGAAACTCTTGGCGTGTGCGGGCGGGAATTATCGTATTTGGCATGAAGGGCAACAAAACGGGGCATAGAATATCGTCGACGTGCCACTGTACTGTAACGGTGCGGCGAATGATAGCCAAAGAGGTACTATTATGAAAAGAAGTGGCATCCGAAATCATCACTCATGGCTGTCGGGTAGTAAATAAATGTAAATGTCGTGTGACTAGGGCCTCCCGTCGGGTAGACCGTCCGCCGGGCACAAGTCTTTCGATTTGACGCCACTTCGGCGACTTGCGCGTCGACGACGATGAAATGATGATTATTAGGACAACACAACACCCAGTTCCTGAGCGGAGAAAATGTACGCAATAGTCGGGAATCGAACCCGAGCCCTTAGGATTAACATTGTGTCGCGCTGACCACTCAGCTACCGGGTGTCGGGCGGTATTGGGGGCGACAATCACGGTGGTATCCCACCACTACCTGTGGCGCCTCCAGACACGTCTTCGCTCACCATCGGGGCTCAAATCTAAGTGGGATTCATCACTGAAGACAATTCTACTCCAGTCGACGAGCTTTCAGGTCGAAGATGTGTCTGGAGATGCCCTGGACAACGGTGGAAGACGAACCGTGAGTGATGGACTGGAGTGCCATTTATTTTCATAGCAGGACCTCTTTGGTTATCATCGCGGCACCGTTACAGCACACTTGTACGCGACGATATTCTACATCCCGTTTTGTTCCCCTTCATGGCAAGCCATCCTGAGCTTACATTTCACCGAGATAAGGCCCACTTGCACACAGAGTTTCTACTGCACGTCTTCGTGCTTACTGAATCCTACCTCGGCGAACAAGCTCGTCGAATCTCTAACAAATTGATAACGTTTGGTGCATAATGGGCAAGGCCCTCCAACCATCTCTGGATTTTGACAATATAAGGCGCCAATTGGACAGAACTTCGCATAGTATCCAACATGAGGACATCCAACAACTCTGTCAAACAATGCCATCTGAAGAACTGCTTGCATGATGCTCACAGGTGGTCCAACATGCTAAGGACTTGCTCAAGTTGTGAGGTTCTCTCTCTCGAGTAAATCATCGAATTTTTCAAAAATTGTAACTATTTGTTTGTCTGTACATGTGTTCCACGCGTGACTATTTCCGTCCCATCTTGATAATTCCTTAGCGGCGTGCCTCCCCCCCCCCCTCTCTCTCTCTCTCTCTCGCTGTCTCCCGTGTACATTAAACTACTGTGTTACCCCAAACCGTTTGTAGAAACTGCAGAGAGAAAATTCATTCTGGGAACACAGTTTTTATTGTAACAAATTCACGTTCTACACGATTTAATTTATAAACTTCTTTTTCTATGCTGACTGTTATATCAGGAATGGTAACATTACTTACAATCGAATAATGATGCTATTGTAAGAGGTTGCAATGCACATAGAATTGCATAAGTACATACTTTAAACATAATATAGCTGTATGTAACCGTTAATGGCAGCTTCTGAACGTAATTTCTTTTATCAGTCTAACTGAAAATTAAATTAGGGACTATTAGCTTCAATAATACTAGTTTTTCAAGGTCATGAGAATGATAATATAAAATAGGTGAATTAATAGTTCTTTCTCGTTGGCTTTGATTTAATCAATTGTTAAGAAACTAATCCAGTTTTGCATTATGGCACCTATACAGATCGCACTCGTCATTTCTGCATATCTAATTCGTGTGCTGTATTTAAACTTCAATGGAGTTCTATTACCTACCACTTTCACAGCTAATGATTGGCACTTGAATATGAGTAAAGTATCTCATAAAAATATCACAAGAGTTACAAAGTAAATAATTCTACTTTTACCTGATTAAGACATCTTACTTCGTTCGATACGGCAGTCCGACGGCCAAAGATGGAACGGGAATATGCATAGACCACCAAATGGTAGACGTAAGTAATTTCACGTTATGTAAGATAAAGGATACTTTACAGTGTTTTCTTAATCTGCATCAGAAGCATCAGATAACAAATTAAAAGAAAAAAGTACCGGTTATGACAGTAGAACTTTTGTACAGTTATATATTAAAAATTATATGTAAAAAAAAAGCATAGCAAATTAGTTAGTCTGGTTTAGCCTAGGAGCAGACAACATAAAAATGCATTAGGAGTTGCTGACATGAGGTCTTCGAGACTTCACTGAGTGGGGGATAATCAGGGCAAGAACACGTGTTGGTTTGTTTGGACCTCGCCACAACTGCAATGGTCAGACTGCACTACGGAGCCCTCAGTGTAGAAGTTCTGCTTTCGATCTTGTTTCTGTTTGAAGGGATTCCCAAACTTCCAGTTTTCGCGATGGCCTGAGGCTAGTTCTTCCAGTGGTTCCACACAGTAATCATCGTTTGCGTTGAGCACGTGTCCACTGAGACTGGTGTTTGTAGTCCTCGGTTGCTCAGATGAAGATAATTCTAGATTTTGGCCTTTGGACAGAGGTTGTATGCCATATAACAGCTGTTGTAAATATGTTGAGCACCTACTTCCTTCTTTGAACGTAATTACCTCCTCTGAAATAGTCAGTGGTATGATTTCAGCCAAGTAGGTTTCAGGCAGCTGGTGATAATTCTACACGTTTTGTTTAATACCACATTAATTCGCTTACCGTGGACTTTGTACTAGGTACAAGTAAATTATCACTGATGAAATCGATAACTAAGGAATGTGCCTAACTAGTAATTCAAACAATGATCACAATGTAGTTTATATAATCAGATCTAATAAGAAATCAATTTAACAAAAAATGAAATAAATAAACTAGTGACTTGGAAGACTTGGATAAAGGATCTGGAATGGTCATTCAAAGTTGACGCATATTTGAAGAAAACCTTTATGTCCATGGAGGTCATACCATGACTGCTGTACGTCAGTATACAGAGGTACAAAAAGTACCACAGCATCTGCATATATTGCTGGAACTGAAAGCATGGTGAACTTCTAACTGAAAATAAGTCTTCGAAAGTATTATTTCAATTATTGGACATCGTAATGTAAACTTTGCCCTCCCCTGCAGTTCACTTCGCTGTTGTGGGTGTGTCTCAGCATACTGACAATGTGCAAGTGGTGGCTGAAGTGGCTTCCGACAAGGGAATCGTTGAGCTCTGTGTCTTTCAGCGTTGCCAAATTTCGATTAGCGGAATACTCATTCTTCTGAGTGCCGACCAGTAAGATGATGTCCTACAAGACACTGGCCTCCCTCCCATATTTGGATTTCAAGTGGTTGAGCAGTTAAAAAATAGGTTTCTCTTATGGCTTCAAAATGTGTATGATTTACTACCTCTCTCTGCCTTCCTTCGAGCTCTGCCCAATGAGCTTGGATCTCTGTAAGCACAGCCCCACCCTCTACGCCCACTCATATTTATGTGAATTAATAGAAGCTACATTTATGTTTCTTTAAACATTCATTCAGTTTGACATCACCCAGTTTAGCGTTGGCGTCCACGCGCTGCAAAGAAGTCCCAACTTGCTGTTCCCGTTTCACTCTCTAAGACGTTATCTCAACAGCCGGTGTTTTTCGGTTAAGTTTGACTTCCTGCTGTTTCCTGCTACAAAAACAGTTCTTCTGGGACTGTGGCCGTTAGGTGGCACGCATCCAGCGGACACAGCTTGTTAAAAACAAACTCTGCATTGTCTGACACCAGACGCATGGCGCCACCTGTGCCGGTGCAACTATTTTTTGTCTCGCTTGACAAAACACTGCTTTGGCCGGTTTCATCTACCTCGAATTTGCCTTCACACAGGGAAACGTGTGGTGAGTCTGTGAATATGGCTGGAGACAGACCCGTTGGGGTTTTATGGCCTACACCGTGTCTCTAGTTCTGGATGGCGTCCAAACTACGTCCTCGATGGCTTCTCATTTAGCTACACATACAATTTAACGTCGGAAATCACGAGCTAAGTAATTATGAATTAGCAATCACTAGTACTAATACATATTTCATTATCTGGTCAGGATTCATTCATTCCAATTTAATTTAACTGTATCTTATGTGTTTTACTCAAGTCACAGGACAGTTTGGTTAAAATGGTAGCGTAACACCAGACATTGCACTGGTAAAGCCTATCTAGGGCTTTAGTGACCCATGACACCTCAGTGATTTTATGGTTATCAAAGCTATTCTCAATTGTGTGAAATTTATGGTTTGCAAAATCGTAATTTTTTCCTGGACTGAAACTCGCCTGTTGAGGAGTGGGAAGACGCACCAATATCACGTGGCCACAGGTTCGATTCCTGACAGGATTGAGGATTTTCTCCATCTGGGACTGGGTATGTGTGGGGTCGTCTTCATTATTTCGTCATCATTGACGTGCAAATCGCCAAAGCGGTGTCAAACAAAAAGAGCTGCACCATATGGCCGAACGTGCCAGATGGGGCCTCCCAGCCTAAAATGCCATACGCACATTTCAGATATTACAGAGAGATACGAAGAAAGCTGCAAGGATCTTTAGGTGGCTTGCCTAATTTTAGGGTAGCAATGACCTTGACTCTCTTCCAGATGTTTGGGAGCTGATCAGTTACTTGACATTGTTGAAGAGTTCTAGTAGTCAAATGTTTTATTTTGGCTTCAAAATGATTAATTTTTTCAGTAAGATATCGACTACATTTGAGGCCACCCTGACTTTGTTCTTGGTAATTGCCTACATAGCTCCAGAAAATTATAGTTCTGCCTTCCAAATATTAGTGAAATTCTCAAAACTGTTTAAATCACTCAAATAAGACTCTGACATGAATAATCTAAATTTGCGCCTGTTTTGGAGTGGAGCTTCAGCCGTGATGAAAAGAAAATCGGAAAAATTTTGGGCGTTTTGCTTTTCTTTTTCTTCAAATTCTACCGAAAGTAAGCTTTTAATCGAAAACGCCGAAGTTACCAGAAACGTAGAGCATTAAATTCTTCATCGATTGAGTGACAAAACTTTGTTGTTTGATTAAATTTTCCTGTGATAAAGCTACGCGAGAAAAAGGTAATTTTTCACAGTTTTTGAAAAACATTCGTTTCGTCGGTACAAAATGTGCAATTAGAGAGCAACGCCACTGGATAGTTGAAGACTGTAAATGAGTGATTTGGAGTAATGAAACACGCAGCATCCTGTGGCAGTCCGACAGAAGGATTTGGATTTGTCAAATGCCTCGTGAATATTACCTGCCATTGTGTATAGTGCCAACACTTAAATAAAGAGGAGATAGTGTCACAAGAAGGGGGTGTTGTTTTGTTCTTAGTTTGTGCCCCCCTCATTCCGCTTAAGAAAACGCTAAATGCTGAAGGACATGAAAACTTTTAACAGCATCGCATACTGCGCACGGTAGATGAACAGTTGGGAGAACACGACTGAGTGTGACAGCAGGATAGTGAACCCTGTCATAAAGCAGCATTTGTGAGGCATCGCTGTGTGGACAGTGACATTCCTGATTTGCGTCGTATTGGCTACAGAAATATGTGGCTCATGAGGAGCTGCTCCATCACTGCACTCGTTCCTCATTCTTTTTAACTCCCTATGGGCAGTGATTGTGCTAAATGGACTGCTGATGCACTTTGGAACTCGAGAGTGATTAGTTCTGCTGATTTCATGTGACTTTTTACAACCATCCTCCAGAATGATCGACGGTTCCTGTCTGCCAGTAAATAAGGTATGCCTGGTCTTGGCGTTCCTGTGGTTGTTTCTTCACGTTTCCACTTCCTAATGACATAACCAACAGTCGACTTGGGCAGCTTTAGAAGGGTTGAAATATTCCTGATGGATTTGCACATTCAGATGCTACTGCTTTTCTACCACTGGAGTGAAAGTCATATAGGGACTTCTGGTACAGTGCGCACAGAATGCCGTTGCCGCTAGATGCGCAGATGACAGGGCAACCGTGGAGAGAGTAGTAGTGGTGGGGGCTACAGGCAGGTGATGTAGGGGAGGTGCCGAGAGCTGGAGGGGTAGTGCCGTTCTAAACTGAAGCCTATATTCACATTGTCTGTAAATATTAAGTGAGGGACCTCCACACCCACACCTGCGTGCTGACCATTCAAAAAGATCTACTGTCACTTCTGCTTTGGTTAGTATCTAAAAAGAATTTCGCGGAAAATGCAGCAATTTATTTTCGCCTGGGTTGTTAACCGTTTGTAGCTTCCAAAGAAACATCATGATTGGCGAATTTTGAGTAAAACCTACACATTTAATAATTTTTTCATAATGCAGGGCCACAGTCACAATATATTTCTTTAAAGTCAGTGCCACAATTACACTGTTGTTTATTTGCAGTGTTACCTTCACACTTACACGATCATGATTTCGGCTTCAAAGAGCCATTACCAAGTGTTTTAAGTGTTATATAGTGCCTAAGATGGCATACTCTCGTATTTAAAGATGGTATACTCAGTGATGAAACAAAGCAGTAAGCTTTACCAGAAATATCGATCCTTAGACAATGTGTCTAATAGTGTATTTTAAATACGAGAGTATGCCATCTTAGGCACTGTATAACACTTAAAACACGTGATAATGGCACTTCGAAGCCGAAATAATGATCGTGTAAGTATAAAGGTAACACTGCAAATAAACAACAGTCTAATGGCGGTACTGACTTTAAAGGAAAAAAAAAAGAAGACCTACACATTTCTCTTGTTGCCATGTTAACATTTGCTACTTTTTCCGAAACACAGCGGAGTTTACACAGTCTCACCTCACTAACATGTTGTACAGACACAGTTGCAAAAGAATTCTGAAAAAAACGGTTTATTAAGTTTATTAAGGAAAACTAATGGGAAAACTGATGTCAGTACCTTATGACAAAGACCATTCTCGGTGTAAAATAAACGTGTAATGTCTTCACTGAAGTTGATCCAAAACACATAGCATATCTCGTTTCACCAACTATCAATGGCCCCTAAAAATTGCAATATTTCATCGAAAAAGTCTGTAGTTAGTTGAATATCACTGATAATGAAGTTTTGCATAATAACGATATTGCAAAATACTCTCCCTATTATTTGCCAAAATCTCATTTCGATATCCCAACCATTTATGAAATATGAGAAATGTTGCGGATATTTCACTCTGGCTTTGTTGCTGGCGCGGCGCGATCGCAAATGAGTGTGCTACATCAGATCAATTTTCTCGAGATTAGTGACTGACAGCGATCTCCAGCAAAGTCTACAGAAGAATTCAATAGCTTAGCTAAATTTCATATGCTGCAACATATTATGTAATATTACCAAACGCAAAATCAAAGCGACCTCTATTTTTCATTACAAACTTTCTCGAATTTCGTGCAGTGCCTTACTTCGATCTAAATATCGCAATAACTACGACCATTAACGAAATGATGGGCATGCCATCATTAAGCAGCATTTTGGACAGAAATTTGTCACTGCACATCGGCCACCGTATCCTGCTTGGGCTATACCACGCCCCCGCTTCACTCTCACGCCACCTGTAATGCTGCAAGTTTGTCTATGGATCGCGTCGCATTCTTATTTGGCCGATTTTTAGTCTCTCATGTTTGTTTTCGTTTCATACTTAACATAAGATGGTTTCATCACAGTGTGCTTCTGATTACGACTTCTTGTGTGTACTGAACACTTTGAATTGCGTTGTAAATATGTTACTCACTAACATATGTTTTTGAGTGGGGTCCGCCTTTAGCAAAACACAATTTTGTTTTTTGTCCCAGACATGTTGTATATAGTTGCAGGTGACAAACTGTAAAGAAAAACAGGCACTATATAAACGTAATACAGCAGGAAAAGCACACCATATGGTAAGAAAGTATGAATACACAATTTTATGTGCTCCTCAAAAACCTGTAATTACGATTTAGAAACTAATATTTGTATGTATTTAAACAGTAAAGAACATTCCTTATGTTTAACAGCCATAAAAATAAAAAAAACACTGATGATGCTGCAACTGCAGTGAAACATGTCTGGGACAAAAAACAAAATCGTGTTTTGCTAAAGGCGGACCCCAAAAATATATGTTATTTTTAAAGCAAACACAGACAAAAGAGCTTCAACATCAAGATGATTATGTTACTCACATTCTGATTGCCTACTTCTCGGAGCTGTAATATTGAGTAGGGTAATGATTCCAAAGTTTTGTTTCAGATAACACAGAATCCGATTTCGTGTGATGAAGTTCCGTGAAGTTACGTGTATCCGTTATTGCTTACAAGTCTGAGTGTGCACTGCTAGATTTAAATGCGCTGTAAGTATATTGGTCGTATTCTAAGTTATTTTTGTTTGCATCCGTTTCCGTACTTTCTTGCATTTGATGGAGAACTCCATGTTAGCAGGTTTTGCAGTATTGGTGTTCAACTTTATTATATCTCGCCACGGAATGAGTATGTAATTCTGCTTTTAATGGTGTTGCTTTTTGCCACTGAGTGTCAAGCATTTCACAGTGTCTTGCAGAGCACGGTTGTATATGTAGATGAGTAGACGTTATGCTTTGTAGTCTTGGTGACTAGGCCGAGCGAAGTGGCGCAGTGCTTAGCACACGGGACTCGCATTCAGGAGGACGACGGTTCAATTCCACGTCCGGCCATCCTGATTTACGTTTTCCGTGATTTCCCTAAATCTCTTTAGGCAAATGCCGGCATGGTTCCTTTGAAAAGGGCGCCGCCGACTTCCTTCCCTAATCCGATGAGTCCGATTACTTCGCTGTTTGGCTTCCTCCCCCAAAACAACCCAACCCCTCTTCGTGACTATAGCATTCTTCCTTACAAATACCAAAATGCGACAGTAGTTACGCAGACGTTTTCACAGGTTATAAACAGGTACTATAAACAGTACATTTTAGCAGAAGTCAATGAAAATTTCGATGGCCTCCATTAAATGCAAAAGTATAAGGAACGGATGGTAACAAAATTAACATAGATTACGTGCAATATACTTACAGTGCATTTAAATCGAGCAGCTCACATACGGATTCGTAAGCAGTAACAAATAGACATGTGTTCACAGAATACCATGTAACGAAACCAGATTCTGTTTCATATGAAACAAAAACAAATGTGGAATCGTCTACCCCAACGAATACTACGGACGAGAGCAAAAGTTGAACAGAATAGGAGCGACATATTTTAGCTGCAATTCAAAGAGTGCAATACACACAAAGAGGTCGTAATAAGGAACATAATTTCCACTTGATAACAGCCACACGTCGAAGTGGCAATGTTCGGTTTTACAACTAAATACACTTTATCACCAGACTACCAGACGCACCCATAAAGTACAATTGAAAAATACATAGTGAGTCAAAAAGAACTTTACAACTTTGGAATGATATAGAAATTTATTGAGATAACTTACAGAATCGGTAGAGTTGCCACTTTGTAGCAAACAACATAAAGTTTGATTAAGTAGTGCATCAGTACCCCATTCCGCCACCAGGAGCGCCAGCGTAGTGCACAGCTACAAATGGCTACTTTCACTGATGCTGAGCATGCTCGCTATGTGTTTCGGTTTCAGAAAACGAACTCTGCAACAACTGCTTGGCATAAATTTCGCACCGAATAAGCTAAAGAACTTCCAAGCAGGCCTATAATTCACTCTTGGAAAATGACCAGATTTGCTGCAACGACTGAGGGAAGGAAACTGATTACCAGCATCAAAAATGGTAGTCACATCGAACCTAAACGACTCTTGACACTTTTATGACACATTTACCGATTCTGTAATTTATTGACATAAATTTCTATGTCATTCCAAAGCTGTAAAGTGCTTTTTGACTGACCCTGTATTATCATTTCAAAAAGCAATAATACGGATTTCCGCGCCATATTTCTCGCATTCAAAATTCACTGCCAAGCGATTTGGAGCGCTGCCGTCGTTCTATTTGCGTGTCGTAACACGTGCCTTACACTTCTGATATTTTAGTGTTCTGTGTTCTCTACAGACATACTCCCTGCCTCGTTTTATATTGGCAGTCCCGCGTCTGGTGACATCTAGTGGTGAAGTCCGCATTAGATCGGGGTGCCCGCACACTTTTGATCAGATAGTGTAGATGGCATTAGCCCTGCGTGCTTTGTGTAGTTGCACTGGAATACGTAACCAAGTATTTAGTATACTTCGAGCCAATTTTATGTTCGTTCCATGCCGCTTTCGTCGTGTTGCTATTTTAATGCTCAGCAGTCGTGTAGCAGCAACAGCGATGAATGTCGGCAGACTTTCTTAAACATCTGTGGACTGTGTACCGGAGTTGTAGGTCGCCCCAGCCTGAAGACGGTCGATAACGTTTCACCTCGGTCCCGTTCGCTCCGGGCTCTGCGAAAGCACCCCTCCCGCCCCCTCCGCGCCCCGTCCACGGCAACTCTTGCTGCCCCAGATCGCGTCGCCGTGCACTCGCGATGTGGCCGCGCTAGCAGTCCCCGGGATTTATTGCGTCTGCTGCCAAATGCGGACCCATCTCCAGCCGTCGGAATCTCGGCGCCTCTCCAGCCTCTCCAGCCTCTGCGTTCGCTGCGGCAGCCTGTCTGGCGCTGATAGGTAATGGCGGAAGCAGCCGACGGTCCCGCCGCCGTCGCCGGAAATTGCGAATCCTCCTCTCGACGCCACCACTGCTAAATCTGGTTACGGAAGCGACAATGGCTAACTCGAGGAGATGAGGCGACCAAACTCGCCGAACGTCGATGCCGAGGACAGACCGGAATCTCGGCTGTGACGAGGTGGGAGTCGCTACGCTTTTAGTACACACTGCATCTGGCTGAACAAACTTCCCGAGAACTTGCTTCAAACTGACATGGCGCATCAGTGCCCACCGATAAGCTAAAGCAGACACAGCTCCTAGTTAAAAGGTTCTGTGGCGGAGGTGCCCGAAAATACATTTTCCAATAATGGATTAAAAAACCTAAATTATTAGAAAAAAATGTTCAAATGTGTGTGAAGTCTTAAGGGACCAAACTGCTGAGGTCATCGGTCCCTAAGCCTACACATTACTTAACCTAACTTACACTAACGACAACACACACACACACACACATACACACACACACACACACACACCCATGTCCGAGGAAGGACTCGAACCTCCGACGGGGGCATCCGCCCGGACCTTGGCAAGACGCCTTAGACCGCGCGGCTAAATTATGAGAAAGCATTTCGAATATTTACTAAACGAATTTAAATAATAGTGGTCAACATTTTTCAGACTGTTGATATCGAATTATGTTTTTCAAGAACGTACGAGAGGGGTTCAATAAGTAGTGCAACTCATCTGTTTTCTCAGCCAGTTTCGGTTGAAAAGATGCAGCATTGGTTGCGGTACATCGTGCAATAATTTCGCTTAAGCCTCTATAGCTTATGAACTTCCGATAGGTGGCGGCGATACGCGCAGCCTTCAAAATGGCGTCTGTGACGGAGGTGCGTTCCAAGCAGAGCTGTCATTTGGAAAACCAGAGCATCGCAAAAAATCACAGGCGCTTTAGAATGTCTACGAAGATCTGCCAGTGAACAAAAGCACGGTGAAGTATTGGGCGAGGCGTCTTTCATCATCGTAACAAAGTCGCGCTAAGCTGTCCCTTCTCGCGCATGCCGCACACAGCTGTAACTCCTGCAGTGTTGCAAAGTACGGACGTTCTCGTACGAGGTGGTCCACGGATCACAATCAAACATTTCCCTGCACAACTGGGCGTCTCTGTTGGTAATGCTGACACACTCGTCCACCAGTTGGGGTACTCAAAGGCGTGTGCAGATTGGGTTCCTTGCCGCCTAACAGAAGACGGTAAAGAACAAAGAAGGACCATCTGCGACGAACTGCTTGCGCGTTACGAGGCTGATCGTGACAATTCTTTGTCGAACATCGTCACAGACGATGCAACATCGGTTCATCACTTTGAACCGGAAACAAAACGGCAATCCATGGAGTAGCGCCACACCATTTTTCCTCCGAAGAAAAAGTTCAAAGAAACACTCTCAGGAGGTAAAGTCATGGCGACGATCTTCTGGGAGTCTAAAGAGGTTATTCTTTTTGATGTCTTACTCATGATGCAGCGACCAACTCTGAAGTGTATTCTGCTATGCTCAGAAGACGACTTCTGCGTGTTTGTCGCCAGAAAAATGCAAAGGAACCTCTCCTCCTCAATGGCAACACAAGTCTGCGCACCCGAGAGGAGCTCACAAAACTTCATTTGATTGTTCTTCCTCATCCACCCTACAGCCCAGATCTGCCATGTGTTGGGTCCAATGAAGGATGCACTCCGCGGGAAGCAGTACGTGCATGATGGAGAGATTATTTACGCAGCAAGACGTTGGCTCCGACGTCGATCATTAGGGTGGTACGTTGCGTGGATACATGGCCTCTCAGTAAGGTGGCGTAAAGCTGTCGTATTGAACGGAGATTATGTTGAAACATAGCGTTTTGTTACAAAGACAGTGGGGAATAACATGGTGTATTGGAATCCTGAATGAAACCATCCTACTTTCAAAAAAAAGCTTTGCATTACTTATCGAACGTCCCTCATAGTTGTTAGTTTTACGGTTTCGCTTTGAGATGCTGGTTAGCTCCACGAAGCGTAACTTTTACGGAGTACATCTCTTACAGGCCTTCCAAAGGCTCATTTCCTACAGCCTAAGGAAGCGCTACCAACCTCCACCTGACTTTCATATTACGCTGCTTATGGCGAAAGGGAATGAACACAATAGTTCAAATGGCTCTGAGCACTATGGAACTTAACTTCTGAGCTAATCAGTCCCCTAGAACTTAGAACTACTTAAACCTAACTAACCTAAGGACATCACACACATCCATGTCCGAGGCAGGATTCGAACCTGCGACCGTAGTGGTCGCGCGGTTCCAGACTGTAGCGCCTAGAACCGCTCGGCCACTCCTTCGCTATCAAAGGAGGAAGGAAGGGAGGAAGGAGGGAAGACAATGGTGTAACGTCTCGCCGACATCAGTGACATTAGGGACGGAGCACAAGTTCGGATCGTTTCAAGGATGGGGAAGGAAATCGGCTGTGCTCTTCCAAAGGAGCCATCCCGGCATTTGCCTGGAGCGATGTAGGGAAATCGCGAAAAACCTGAATCTGGATGAACGGACGCGAACTTTTACCTTCATCCCATACTCATTTTGCCAAGGTTCTTTAGAGTATGCTGAACAAATTTCTTTGGGAACCCCTTAAAGTTCCTCCATATGGTGCCGATTTCTCCCCATGCGATTTCCATATTTTTAAAGCCCAGAAGAAAGACATTCATGGCCTTCGATTAGCTTCAGACGAAAAGATAGAATCATGGTTATGCAGGAAACGCCAGACATTTTCCAAATAGGCATTGAGTATCTTGGCTCACACGGGGATAAATGTATTAATATTTACTGCGACCACTTTTGAAATAGCAAACAATTTGCTTACTTCTTCAGTCTGTCTTGTTTTCATTTAGCTGCCGCTTATAATAGAACCCTAACACGTTATCCTCGACGGCGAATCTTCATCAGGGACAAGGATATCGTCAGGAGTGTCCCAGGGAAATGTGATTGGACAGCTCTTGTTTTCTGTATATGCATGAATGATCTGACGGATAGGGTGACTAGCAGTCTGCCATTGTTGTAGATGACGCTGTAGTATACGGGAAAGTATCATCGTTGAGTAACTGTAGAAGAATACAGGATACGTAAATAGAACTGCTATTTGGTGTGATGAACGACAGGTTGCTTTGAATGTAGAAAAACGTAAGTTAATGCAAGTGAATATGGAAAACAGTCATGTACGTTCGAACACAGTATTAGTGTCTGCTGCTTGATACATTCATGGGGATTAAATATCTACGGAGAACGTTGTAAAGCCAAAAGAAATGGAAGGAGCACGTAAGGACGTTAATGGGGAAGGTGAATGACCGACTTCAGTTAATTAGGAGAATCTGAAGAAAGTATCGCTCTTCTACAAGGAAGGCCGCTTGTAGAACACGTGGGTGACACATTTGCGGCTAACTGCAGAACGATTTTACCCCCGTCAACGTGCATTTCACGTAAGGAAGTGAGAGAAATGAGGGCTCGCAAGGAGGCATATAGATAATCGTTTTTGTCTCGCTCCATTTGCGAGTGGAGTAGGAAAGGAAATGTGTAGCAGTGGTGACATGGTACGTTCCGCTAGGTTTTTCTCTGTCAGCCAATCATGGCAAACGAACCATGAGGTCTCGTACTTTACTGTTCCGTCACGCGAACTCATAAACGCCACGGAATGAACAAACACTAAAAGCATGAAACGTCTCACATTCGGAAATGAAAACATAAGAAACATTGAGCGTGGCGCGACGGTAACGTAAACCGTCCTATAGATCTCTCCAAAACGCTCTATTTTTAGTACTGTTTGTTATAATAAAATGTCGGAAAACATGACGTCGGTGGCTAAATATTCTATCTATAAAACTTATCTTGGAGTTATCGTTTGACGTTCTTTAGTAGTTTATTATGAAAAGGAAAGGAGCTACAATCTGCAGACTTTTTATAGACTTCTGGCGGCACGGTTCTGATCGATAAATGTTGCAGCGTCCTCCAGTATTGAAACCACGAGCCGCGCCTGCGCTAGACGGAGGACATTTCGTTCTTCTGATGGATGACTCAATGAATACTCCTAAATAGACGAGAATATCCGACATTCAAATATCTGTGTCCAGTCATTCTGCTTTAAAACTACACTAAGAGTTTCAACATTCTTTACTTGAAGTTAATGTATAAAGTTTTTATTTCTTCTCCATGGATTTTAATACCTACTCCGAATTTTTATTTTGTTTCCTTTACTGCTTGCTCAATATACAGATTGAATAACATCGGGGAGAGGCTACAACCCTGTCTCACTCCCTTCCCAACCACTGCTTCCCTTTCATGCCCCTCGACTCTTATAACTGCCATCTGGTTTCTGTACAAATTGTAAATAGCCTTTCGCTCCCCGTATTTGACCCCTGCCACCTTCAGAATTTGAAAGAGAGTATTCCAATCAACATTGTCAAAAGCTTTCTCTAAGTCTACAAATGCTAGAAATGTAGGTTTGCCTTTCCTTAATCTATTTTCTAAGATAAGTCGTAGGGTCAGTATTGCCTCACGTGTTCCAACATTTCTGCGGAATCCTAACTGATCTTCGCCGAGGTCAGCTTCTACCAGTTTTTCCATTTGTCTGTAAAGACTTGGTGTTAGTATTTTGCAGCCGTGACTTATTAAACTGATAGTTCGGTAATTTTCACATCTGTCAACACCTGCTTTCTTTGGGATTGGAATTATTATATTCTTCTTGAAGTCTGAGGGTATTTCGCCTGTCTCATACATCTTGCTCACCAGATGGTAGAGTTTTGTCAGGACTGGCTCTCCCATGCCCGTCAGTAGCTGTAATGGAATGTTGTCTACTCCCGGGGCCTTGTTTCGACTCAGGTCTTCCAGTGCTCTGTCAAACTCTTCACGCAGTATCGTATCTCCCATTTCATCTTCATCTACATCCTCCTCCATTTCCATAATATTGCCCTCAAGTACATCGCCCTTGTATAGACCCTCTATATACTCCTTCCACCTTTCTGCTTTCCCCTCTTTGCTTAGAACTGGGTTTTCATCTGAGCTCTTGATATTCATACAAGTGGCTCTCTTTTCTCCAAAGGTCTCTTTAATTTTCCTGTGGGCTGTATCTTACCCCTCATGAGATAAGCCTCTACATCCTTACATTTGTCCTCTAGCCATGCCTACTTAGCCATTTTGCACTTCCTGTCGATCTCATTTTTGAGACGTTTGTATTCCTTTTTGCCTGCTTCATTTACTGCATTTTTATATTTTCTCCTTTCATCAATTAAATTCAATATTTCTTCTGTTACCCAAGGAGTTCTACTAGCCCTCGTCTTTTTACCTACTTGATCCTCTGCTGCCTTCACTACATCATCCCTCAGAGCTACCCATTCGTCTTCTACTGTATTTCTTTCCCCCATTCCTGTCAATTGTTCCCTTATGCTCTCCCTGAAACTCTGTACAACCTCTAGTTTAGTCAGTTTATCCAGGTCCCATCTCCTTAAATTCCCACCTTTTTGCAATTTCTTCAGTTTTAATCTAAAGTTCATAACCAATACATTGTGGTCAGAGTCCACATCTGCCCCTGGAAATGTCCTACAATTTAAAACCTGGTTTCTAAATCTCTGTCTTACCATTATATTATCTATCTGATACCTTTTAGTATACCTCAACATATTTTCGCGAAAAGAGCGTCTTCTGCCATCCAAGAAGTTCCAACTAAGCTCAAAAAGCATTTCTGTAAAACTCTCGCAGCGATAGAACCTGCTGCAAACACAACCAGCGGCATGCCTCTGAATTGCTTCGAAGTTCCTGTGACCATCATCACCATGTACTGTACTGCACGCAAAAGTTACTGTCTCAGTTTATCAAGGTGTCTTACAACAACTATGTAGCGACAGAGCTCAGTCAGAGTTGCAGTATTTTACCCCTACAGAAAATACAATTCTTACTCTTATAAAGAGTCCCAGATGCTAAGATGATACGATGAGCGCTGGCTTACACGCTGTCGTCCAGGAAGTAGACAACCGTAGACCACTGTGGACTTCTCTGTGACGCTCGTACACAACTGGTAGATGACTGTCTGCGTTGGGTCGTGTGGCCCCTGAATACTGTATAAGCTGACGGGTACAGTCACACTACAGTTCAGAGCAAGTAACGTGCTTTGTACAGTACTGCGTCCACGTTGACGTCCTATGGCAGATCTGGCGCCATTCATGTGCGTGAGCAGAACTATGAGAGCTGATTTTTTTTTTTTTCCAAGGTCCGATAGGTCTATGAAGTGGAAACCACTGTGAAAATCAAAAATGTTTTATATGTAAACTTTAGCTACACCTTCCAGCTATTTCTCTCCACAGTTGCCGCTCTGACTTAAACATTTGTGGTAGCGTTGTATGTAGTGTTTCCTTTCCTCCGATGTGCATTTTCGCGTCTTTAATAAGACAGTAAAATGTTATCGAAGTAAGTATGGATTGGCAAAATTATATCAATACATCTAAGTATCGATGTTGCTTCAAATAGTATCGATATCTACAGGCGTCCTGAAATCCCAAGTAGATGGATTAATCGATAATTAATACTGAGTATTAAAAGCGAAATTTTTATCGTCTATCTTTTCTTGATCGAGAGGTATTATAGTTCATCAAATTTCTTGCCCATCCCAACTACTACCATTCTTTGCAATCTGATAGAAAATGTCTTCAATAGGCTTAATTAAATTTGATATTCAGTCCACAAATGAGCACCAAATTTGAAAATGAATGTATGAGTACTGTATATTCAGAATGCTTGTTGCTTCCATGTGTCATTTCTGCAATTGTTAATGAGTGGTACAAGGTGCAAAATGTTTACACTTTTTGACAGCGCTGTATGAGAATGGTGAAAATTATTGCTTGCCTCTCCCAACTATGAGGCAGAATGTACCCTTCCCTAACCCTCTGGTTGCCTGGATCAAGAAAAGATAGACGCACTGTAAAAGTAATGGCCACTCGGTACAAAAGTCGCACATATTACTGCATTTGTATTAATGGAAATGAACTCTGTTGCCTCAAATGTTTAGTCATCATTTCACGCCTGTTTTGTCAGAAATTGCTTAACAACACGTAATATGCCAACCTCTTCTGTTTCGTTCGAAACTGTGGCTTCCTTAGTAAACTTGATTGTGTCCAATAACAGAAGTAGACTGACAGGGAACATATTAAACAAAGCGTTCTGTTAGTGTCTGTCTTTGATGATTATTGATGTCATTACTTAGTTTTTTTTTTTGTAAATCAGTGATTTTACGGAACATTTTGCGTCTTTTATTGCTTAGTGTTAGATGTAATAAAGCACATGTCAGTTTTTAAATGTTGGTTCATCAGTTCTGTGACCTCGATCAGTTTTTTAAAAACTCTTAAGTACTGAAAGATCTACCGAGGCATCGAAATATCGATACTTTTGTCAGGATAATATCGTTATCTCGTATAACTATCGATACAATATCTACCGAAGTTTTTATAAATTTACTTATCCCTGCAAGAAAGGACAATTCACGTTTCCATCAAGAAAAGAAAACATGTAGTTATGAATATTAGAAAGCATTGAACTTTTCACTGTTCTTGTGGCATAGAAGGATTCTGCAAGAGGTTCTTTCTTTACTTTCGTGAGTTTTGCTACAGGACTTGAAGTTGTCGTTGGGAAGCAGCAAACTTGGTGACACAAAACTGTGTTATTGTTGATAATTAATGTAGAGAATTAGTTTGCTTGATAATGATAATCACAATCCGAATTCCTTAAAGTCATAGAGTGCGCGTTTGGCTTACAAATATTGAAATGTGAGAATGGTGGCACGCTTACAGCGTGACAACTACAGCTGATTTGAAAAGTCAAAAAAATATACAAAATATTTCATTTTACAAGAAACTCAACTACCAAAATAAAGTCGTAAATGACTTTAAATTCTAAGATGGCAAGTACTATGCCCCTTACATGAAGTCATTATAGATCACCGAACAAACATTGAGCGAACAGTAGGGCTGAACAAAAATGACTGACAAGGCACAATGCATCTTGTAGAGGGTATAGCATGGACGTATTGGAATAAGTAATGTTGGGTGATGGTTTTAAAGTAATTCACGCGACATGAAAACTTTGTGGAAACGCGTCGATTTACTGGAGGCTAGTTTATCCCATGGAAGTATTCAGAGTTAACTGCGGCTGGGTGGCGGCACGCAGCTGGGGAGCGGCAAAGGGAAGCGACAATAGGCAGCTTAGGGTGGCTCAAACTCTGAGAAAGCGGCCTCCAGCTGCCTTAAGATGAGTGACAGTGAGAGGGTGGTTGACCCCATGCTGGTGTACCGGGAAGCACACAGAGAACTTGTACACCTGTTGATAAATGTCCGTTGTCACGTCTTCAGTGAAACATGCGAGAAAGCAGCGCAAAGCTATGGTGGAGTAGTCAGCAGAGGCCGAAATATGTATGTTCGTGACTATAGCAACTTCACGCTGAATTCACGGTCCGCAGGGTCTGAAGTAACTCAGGTGAAGAGCAACAGAATGAAATATGCCAGCCTCCGATGGAAATGTAGGACCATGGAATTTGAAGTACTCTCCTGGGAGTCAGAATTTCGGAAAAATTGGTGTTTTATGCAGATGCTAACCTTGATGGGTGGCCTGACCAGGGAGGAGCTAAATAGCAGAAGTTGAAAGGAAGGGAAATTTTGTGGGAATTTGTTCACTTCCCAGAGCAGGCATTGGTCGGCACTGGGAAGCAACGCATAATTAACGTGACTTGCACTGCAGCTGGCATAAGTGATTTTGCTGGAGGGGAAACTGAAGCGAAGAGCAGACTGACAGAAGTCTCCATAGGGGTTTTTCTGTTCCCAGTTTGCCTAGAGTTTGGACATGGCGTTCTTTACTCAGCTCACCTGAGAGAGAGAGTGAGCATCTCTGCAGTTTAGGACTTAGCAAACGGAACGATTGAGCTTGGAGATAGAAAGTTTTCGTTCAGCTATGTACTGAGCAAGATAGCTAGGAGTGAACAGATGAGTGCAGCCATGCAGCACCACAAGGCTGGCTGACATCCGCACGACGACGACGCCCCGCTACGCTGAATTCGGTGATATTCCGCCCGCGCCGGCTTGAGTTAGGCCACTGATTAATTTGTTTCATCACGTCAGCAAAGTTTCCATGAGTGTTTCATGGGCCGTGTATTGTAGGATTCTTCTCGCACTTCGCATTACGCCTGGGTCAGTCGATAGGAATTAATTTTGATTTATTGTGCTTTACTGCACGTAAACGCAATTTATTCCCACTGCCTGTTAGGTGAGTCATGTAATGTGATGATTGAAGGTCGTGAGCTAAAATAAATTTGTGCTAATCGACTGCATCTGTTTTCAATCAAGTAGTTTAAATCCCAAGTCACTTTATTAATTAATTTTATGTTCAACATTTGCATCTGGTGTTCAATCGCTGAATATAACACCGATGTGCACCCCTTTTTAATTAAAAGGGATCAATTCTGAATCAATTAATGTCAACACTGCACCGCAGTTCAATCAGGAGTCACAGGGCCTTATTACTGTCTTTGCGTTATCTGATATTGCGGTAGTGTTGCACTCTCTGTTGATCTGTTAGTCAATTAGCTGGGGTGAACACACGCCAAAACCAGATAAGTGACGGGTGGGGTGTTGCAAAATATGTTATTACGGTATTTCACAACTTCCCAGCAGCGCGGCTCGAAGAACAAGAATATCAGTTCTCTTATTTTTTTACAAAAAAAGTTCGAAAATTTCATAGATAACTGAGACACCAAAACAAAGTTAACACTATGAGAGATAATCTTACCGCTAATGTACTTGAAACACAATGACTTATTGCCTGTACCAACTCTCTAATACCCTTGTCGTAGAAGGCAGTCGGCTATACTTTCCGCCAGTTCTTCACTGGTCTGTGTGTTGTTGTCTGTGTCAAAATTTTGTCCTCATAGCTATCAGATCGTTGAACAAAGAGAAGAAAATCAGAGAGAGAGAAGTGTGGGCTGTATTGTGGATGATCAAACACTTCCCATCGGAAACTCTGCACTGACTTCCTTGTTGCAGCTGGCTGAGCGGTTCTAGGCGCTACAGTCAGGAACCGCTGCGGTCGCATGTTCGAATCCTGCCCCGGGCATGGATGTGTGTGATGTCCTTAGGTTAGTTAGGTTTAAGTAGTTCTAAGTTCTAGGGGACTGATGACCTCAGAAGTTAAGTCCCATAGTGCTCAGAGCCATTTGAACCATTCTGAACCTTGTTGCAGCTGCAGTGTGGCGCCGAGCATTGTCATGAAGAAGGATAATGCCGGTGACAACATTCATCTTCGCTTGTTCTGATTTTCCCTTAGTAGACGATTTTCTCGAAACGTCAGATTCACTCGCTGAACAAGATCGTCGGCTGACATTCGCTTCCTTCCCTGACCGTCTGCGTCATGAACGTCTATGTGTGCTTTGAAGTTCTTGCAGCACTGCCGCACGTTACATGGGCTGCACGAAATTAGATGGAACCCCTCAGCACGAAGAAACCGAATGACAGCACGCACTTCACACTTGGTGAGAGGCACTATTGTTCTAGTCGTCTTGTATGTGCTCACTGTGCGCTCGGAATAGAAAAGTGTGATGTGACGTGATAGAGTGGCATATTAGACACACTGCGGAACACATCTACACGAAGTGTCATCGGAGTTTCACTGCAGTTTTAATTTCGTGTCCAGTCGGATCTTGAAAAGAAAATAGCTCTCGTATGCTTGCATCTGCCGAGCAGGCAACCCTGCAGGCTTGGGTGTACCGTGGGAGGTCTCAGTGCCCCTTAATACAGCATAAGTCTTCCTGTAACATTACGTAGTGGACTTCCCACACACCCGGGTATTACTCTAGAATAGGTTATACAAGTGTTATGTATGTCGCTTTCATTACTGATGCGCTACACATATTCCGAATTCTCTCTAGAAACTACGGTTGCCATTCGCCTTCATTACAATTTATCTAATGTGCTCGTTCCACTTCATGTCATTTCACAACTTTACAGTCATATTTAATAGATTTGATAAGCAGCATACCACTAATATTGTTTTCGGACATCGTAGATGTGGTACTTCTACCCTTCAGTAACTTACTTTTATCCACATTAATTTGATATAATTGGCTAAAGGTTGCCTTTGAGAATCATTACACGCCTCAGTTTTAGTAAACATTGAAATATACATTTCTGAAACGCCGCCACTCGTTAGTGAAAGATAGTGTCCCTGTTTGCCATCAAAACCGTGTGGAGTAAAATTAAATTATGCTGCATGAAATGTAATTGTAACTACCTGAAAGAAAAGAAGTATTATAGTTTATAAGCCGTCTTCCAATAAAGTAACTAAGTTCACATATTTGCGTGTTTCAACTGATAACCATAATATTCACAGGAAGGCTAATCTACAATCTCGTTAGATATCTATAAACCTACGCTGATCGATTGGTGGAATTAGCGACACTGTTATATGAGATTATCCAACTTTGTAGGTTTAATGTGGAAGAATCACACTAATATTTTATTGGAGAAGGGTCCGATTGACTCTTGAGTAATGTTCAGCAGCCACGCACCTTTTCTGAGTTGAATACAGCAAGAGCTGGGCAGACTCAAAGAATAACACTGCCATAACCAAGATGTACTTGGCGCGAGAGCAGAAGCTGCTGCATGTTATGAAGCCTTTTAGAATCCCAAGAATAACATTCGTAGATGCAAGAAAATTATTACTATTATTCTTCCCACACATCATCCGTTAATGGAATTGGATGGGCGCAATAGAATACTGGTCTCGTTGTGCCCTCCTCCAAACATTGTACGAGATTTTGGAAGAAAACTTTCGCATGTATTACAAGTTTTTCCACTTTGGAAGAAAACTTTCGCATGTATTACAAGTTTTTCCACACAGGTCACGACTGTGTGCAATTATAATCATTTGCAGTATCGTAATATGGCATGAAAAGGCAATCGAGCTCAGTGGCACAGTAAGATAACATCCACAGGAGTTGAACAAAAATGTGGAAACGCCTAACACGGTGTAGGTAATACGTTGTCATTCGAAACAGATTCCGGTAGTCTCGGAGTGGATAAATGCATTTTTTGTGTGGTTTGCAAGGGAATCTTATACCAGTCATCGTGCAAAATAGTGGCTAATTGAGGTAACAATGATAGTAGGGAGGGGGATATCGATGGCGCACCATTCTCTCCGAAATAAGACCGCAAGCCTCAATAATATTGAGCTCTGACGACTGTGGTGGCCAGGAGAGACGCGACAATTAATCTGCGTGCTCGCAAAACCAGCTCTCGACGGCTGTGAATAAGGCTCCTTCGTCTTGGAACACAGCATCACCATTGGGGAACAAGTATTGTACCATCGGATGGACGTAATCAGCGAAAATGGTCGCATAATCCGTGACAGTAATGCGACCTTGCAGAGCAACCGTGGGGCCCGTGTAATACCACGACACGGCTGCCAAAATCATCAGTGAATCTCCACCGTGTTCACTCGTGGGACGTAAACTCGGCCAGAAATTGGAAACTTTGAAAGAAGACTAATTCGACCTGATGACTTTCTTTCATTGCTCCGTGGTCATGGTTTCATGGCCTCGGCACAATGTTACACGGTTATAGGTATTTGCATCACTGCTGTATGGTCTGGAATTCCAGCTTGTCGTGAAATTCCCTGGTTATGTTGTTTTGGTGCTGACAGCATTCGTGAATGCGACATTCGGCTCTGCAGTGACTTTTGCAGTTACGGGCCTCTTATTTTTCCTCACAGTCATGTTGAATTACCGTGTGTCACAATCACACAACACACACTTTCGTCCGTGTTGTGACTTAGCGGATGTTGTTTTTCCAGATTCCTAGTGCTTGCACCAACATTTTGCCCAAGTTCGATCGCACTGAGCTCTGATACAATGCAATCACAATTACGCTAAACGCTTTTCTGACTACGAGTAACACTTCTAATATATTGGAGGCACTGTGCAGGTGCCTTTCGAGGTCAGCTACCACACCGTCACCTGCTGGCTTGGCTAACATCTGCACTTTTGTTCAAGCATGTATTTCTCGCGATGTTTCCATTTTTATTCAACCTCTGTAAATGTACGTCTATAACCCTCAGGACAGCTTCTAATGTGTGCGGAGAGTACGTCTACGGTAACAATGTTTTCCAGTTCCATTATCAAATGCCACAGGGGAAAAACAACTGTTTGTCATCCTTCATGTGATTTTGTACATCGTGTTCATTCCCCAAGATGTGTGCGATTTGACGTAATATTTTCCCTGACCTTTCCGGGAATATACGCTTCCGGTATGTTCGCGTGAAATCTGCCCAAGATGCTCGACGCCTCTCTTGTAACAACCGTTACAGGAGTTTTAAGAGCATGTCCGTAACATAGTCACGTGTACTGACGAACCCCTGATGAACACGCCTCTTTCTTTGGATCTTCTTCGCTCTTTCTGTGATCTTACCCGGGAGTGTCCAGCCATCGTTATTTAGAAAAGAAATGAAGGATGGAGTTCAAAATTTGGTCGAAATCATTAGAGCCGGAGCTCCAGCGCAGTTAAACGAGGACGGTAAAGAAAACCTACGGCGGCCTTGCTGAAAGAATCAACCGGGAATTCACCTAAAGCTATTTTTAGAAAACGCAGTAAATCTAACATGGGCTAGGTATAATATGACGTCGCCCTCCTCATGAAAGCTCAAGCACTATGGCACCATTTCATTGACTCAGAAAAGCACTCTTTCTTCCTTTTTTTAGAATCGCACTGTGTGACATATCATTTGTGCCTTTTTATAATCTAACAGCAGAAACTACAAGTCATCATCCCAGATCGGAATTGACGGCTCATCTAACAGTGAAACCACACGGCAATTGGATTTTTGTAATTTTGTTTAGATTTATGGTATGTGAAGCTCAGAACTGGAATACCAATCATGCAAAGTAAATAATCGCAACTCTCAAAAATTCTCGAGAAAATAGACTCTGAAATCTTTTTTTTTTTCGAGTGTTTTCAGTAACCTAAAGTAAGATCGATTTCTTTACAGGCAATATTGCTTTCTGATAGAGTGCTTGGCTGCTATACGAGCAGTCTGGGTTCGATTCCCGGCTGATGCAAATTCTTAAGCCAAGGTACGAGCATTTCCGTGAAGCGCAAAATGGGTAAAGATAAAGGAACTCGGTGGCGCACGGTACTGGCGATCGGTGGTTTGAGTTTCGTTTCAGTCATCATTTTTTCGTTGTTGTTTTCATTAAGTTCAATATGAATATAAAATTCATCAAATATATGGTAATTAACACATACTTCATTGACATTTTTATCGAAAATGCACGTCTTCTATTTATAATTACATAGCACAGGTGAAAACCCAGTTTTCATTGCAAATGTAAATTCTTAATCACTGATTTTTTTATGAAAAATATTAATGAAAATTGTTTTAAAAATTACATTTTTTTTCATCTTTGTATGTTACAAATACGGAGATTCAGGTGGAACATGCACTTTTGGGTTAAAAAATAATTGAACCTGTGTCGCCTATGTGGGAGACAAGAAGTCTACCAAAGCGCCATACTCTCTATTGGAAAATCGGTCTTGCCCGCCTCGATAGTTGCGCGGTCAGCGCGGCGGATTGGTAAATGTAGGGGCCTGAGTTTGATTCTCGGAAAGGGTGATTTTCTCCGCTCGGGGACTGAGTGTTGTGTTGTCCCTAGTTCGTATCGTCCTAATTGACATTACACTGTGGAGATGGCTGAACAGGCACGCCCCAAAAGACAATTTAAAAAATCGTTCTTAATTTGAGATATTAAAGGTGTTCGGAAAACGTCGAATTCCATTTTCTCGACAATTTTGGGAGTTGCGTCGAATAGCTTTGTGCGACTGATATTTGTGTTCTGATCTTCACGTGCCATAAATGCAAAAATTTCGAAACTACGATTCTTGTAAGCCAAGATTTTGTAAACTCGCCAAGTTCATCTGTCTTGTGTACTGGCGTACTTCACGGCTTATCTACCCCTAAGGTAAATACGAAGTTAAGACAGTTAATTTCATTGATACATAACCTGCACTGTTAACACTGATTGCATTATTTACACATTACTGTGAAACTATGCAGTGAGGTACCGTCGCACGTTCCGTTTGAAATGAAGCGGTGCTGTGTCGTGTATAGTCCATAGTCATTATCTTTCTGCAAGGGCAACGTTCTTCAATAGCACTGATAATTACACGCGGTGATGAACAGCAGCTGTTAATCTGTTCGGAAAGAGTTTGGCCCTGTGTGTTTGTCACCGGCAATTTCTGCCCATACACTGATACTGGAGCGATCTTGATGCTTCACTTCAATGATCCTAACCTAACCTAACATGCCCATACACTGATACTGGAGCGATCTTGATGCTTCACTTCAATGATTGCCACAGTTAGCGTCCTCCAAATTGCAACGATTCAGACATCGCAGAGAGCTGCAAAGGTAAGAGAGCCTGCACCACTGAATACTACACAGCCGCCGATATCTCAGCAAGTTTGTTTCCGAACTTATAATTTGGGAACTTTTCTTTTAGTTTTGACCGGTAGTGCTGGCACAGTAAGGATAAGAGGGTCAGGGAGTGGTAAACGACTGAGCTCACACTCAGCAGAAAATTTTCACAAATTTAGTTCAGCCAAAGAAGGTCGTTCAAAGGCACCAATAAGATATCATAAAAATTGTTTGAATGCGCAAATGAATAAACAGCAAAATAGTTTAAGGGCGCCGATGAGTAAATAAAATCACACTAATGCATGCCACGATTTTAAACTCGGTGACAGAATTCCAATAAGGAGGGTTAAACTTACAGAATGGCAGTAACCGACGAAGAACGTCAAGGCATCACCCCGAAAAACTTCGTTTAGAAGCCGATATGAGCATATTTACATTCGGCACAGTTCCCCAATAAGGCGCCACACTGGATTTAAACGAGTAGAATAACACAATTAGGTTTTATAGCTCTAAAACAGAAAAAAACACAATATTACCACATGTACAATAACATCCTAAAACAGTTACATATAATTTAAGAAAAGATACCGCTTTTGGGCCTTTCCGATAATTTAACACGCCAAATGAATTTACCAAATCGACGATCCAGTAGTCTTCGGCGTGCACTCAGCCTCGTGGTGCCAACTGAGGAGCTACTCGACCGAATAGTAGCCGCTCCTCTCAAAGAAAACCATCATAACGACCGGGAGAGCGGTGTGCTGACCACACGCCCCTCCTATCCGCATCCTCAGCTGAGGATGATGGGGCGGTCGGATGATCCCGATGGGCCACTTGTGGCCTGAAAACGGATCCAGTACGCAGTTAACTACACGGCCCCTCTGGTCGAGTCGCACACAGTGAAACCTAGTGCCAGATCAGGCAGTTTACGGCAAGATGCCGTGCAGGAGGTACAATACTGTATTTACAGTTAGATTTAAAGCACAGTAACAAACACAAGTTACCGCTGGCACTCTGTTTGAATCTTAAACAAAAAGAAAACACAAAACTGACACTTTTGTACCACAGTGGTTGGTATCTAATTTCTCAACGACCAGTACAGGATCAGAAAGTAACTGATAGGGCAGTCGGGCTCCCACGAGCACTATTAAGACTTGACTCACGCGTGTAGTGCGTTCAATCGTCTTGGCCACAACAAAGCTCCGTTAAGATCTAATACAGAAGATGGGAGCTCACTTCCGTTGTTAGTCCAGTCAGTTGCTCCTCAAAACAGCTGTTTTCGTAAGAAAATTACGGAAGTCTTTTTCTCGACGGTTTTGTGTGTTTTTTGGGATAGTGAATCCGAATTTCATGTTTGCTACCTTGTAGAAGATCGGCTTTACAGAGGAAACCTCAAACTTTTGACACTTTTCAGTTTTTTAAGCATACTTCTAAAACTATACGTTTTTCGAAGCTATGACTAGAATTAAAGTAGACAATATTTCCTACAGAACGCATTAGTCAAGTTTGATTTTTTGACGAGCTTTATCGGCTCTAGAGTGCGCTGATAAGCAGAGAAATTTTGTCTGTGCGAAATGTCAAAATCGCCCACTCTCTCGCCCTACTACTCGAAAAATATACATGTTACCAACAAAAATACCTAAGCCACGTGAAAGTACATTAAATTTTCTGCAAGAAATGACCGTAACATAAAGTTTTCTCTTAAGTGGGAGGGAGGAAAACGAAAATTATGAAAAATGTCTTCTGCGCCCTACAGCCAAACGAACTCTCCCAACTGTCTGTCTCTCATGGGCGCCATTCTTTCGGTGAATTAAACTTAAAAGAAATCAACATTGGCCTGCACAGGAAAATGAATATGAAATCTGTATGTAATAATGTTCATTGTAAAGAAATGAATGTCGATCCCAGGATTAGGTCATTACTTCGAGTAGGTTTACATCCTGAAAGAGAAAGAAGGTATTTAGTGATGTAATATGGATACAAAAGACAATTTAGTTGTGTAGTGAATTATCAGTTCTGAAGAAATACCTGTACTGTCGTCATATGTGCGGTGTTTTTTTACTTGTCTCAGTTTGGTTGTTGATGGCTCCAGACAATCTTTCTTGGGCACTAGGAGGTCCATGTGAAGGGTGTTGGCCACTGGAAGGTGCAGGTAAAGGGTCAGGAGCTGTCGAAGATTTCGGTAAAGGATCAGGGGCTGCGGCAGCTCCAGGCTGAATATTGAGTTATTGCTTTTCTTCAGCTGAGAAAAATTGTAATTGGATTGTTAATTTTACGCTAGATAAAAGTGATTAGTGAAGATGCATAATGCTGTATGTCCGAAAGAACTTCTGAATAACACAGGCACTGTAACAGCATATTTATCCTCCGACACTGGGCAAGTGACTTTCAATTTTCTCTGTACGGGAATATACGTAATGAATTTACCAGTGCATGTTGTAAACACATGTCTGACGACCTACGGAACTTTGGGTTTGGCCTTTAGTCGTGCTCAGGTAGCCTAATGGTAAGGCGACCGATCGTGGTAAGCGGGAAACCAGGGTTCGGGTCCCGGTCTGGCACAAATTTTCACTGTCGTCTTTCCATTATACAACTGATGGTTGTCCATATTCGCAACTGCGATTACATTTCATAACGGCGCTAGTCGTTGCAGTGTCTGTTCCTTCGGACGTGCATGCACGTTCGAAGGAGCTTTGTACCGTACTTCTGAAGAACACAGGCACTGCAAGATCGTCGCGTACCATTTGACTGGGCTATGAATGACGATAATGACTGCCACCACGGTCTCGCAGCGGGAACACCTCAGTAAAATACCTTCGTGGTGGAATTAAACTTTGGTCTCACCGCATTAAAACGCTCGAAATCAGCAGTGGAAATGACAGGTGAGAACCGACGACTTTGTGTTGCTCCCCATCGCATAGCCACGTCCACACAATGTACTTCTCAAGCCAGTGTCCATTGTATCGCGCTTCTGCCCCGTCTTCACACCGGCGCATGCGGAACTCAAGTCCTCTCGCGGCGTGCCAAGAACACTGCAGACGATTGACGCCGAAGCATCGCCGCTAAGTTATCAAAATATTGAAACGAACGTATCAACTACCTCCTACAGGAATATGTGATACCACTTTTTAAACACTCTGAATAATTCCCATCAATCCACTACCTTCAAAATTTAAAATCTATAGTAAGCATTTGATCGATATCTGATTGATTTTTCTTGGCAAACAGTTCTTTGGCTCTCTGACTCAAATTTCCACTTACGAAAATTTGATTTGTCCGCAGCTCGTGGTCGTGCGGTAGCGCTCTCGCTTCCCACGCCCGGGTTCCCGGGTTCGATTCCCGGCGGGGTCAGGGATTTTCTCTGCCTCGTGATGACTGGGTGTTGTGTGCTGTCCTTAGGTTAGTTAGGTTTAAGTAGTTCTAGGGGACTGATGACCATAGATGTTAAGTCCCATAGTGCTCAGAGCCATTTGAACCAAAACTTGATTTGACGTAACGTAATATACAGTTTTGACCATAAGAGAAATTGGCTTGAGGTTTCCGATCTCTTTCCCTACTAACAATTTTACACATTAATTATATCCAACATTTCGTTACTCAAGTAAATTTTCGTTATATCCTACACACCACGTTCCTAGCGTCCAGGTATAATTGATCCAAAATACGTTCCTGTAACACTTCCGTTTCATGATGAACCTGCAGTGACTCGAAAAGCAGTCATTTTAATTAATATCCACTGCTTAAAACACTGATTACTTTCAATACACAGGGTGGCCAGCGAAGGAGTCCTTGATTTCACCATTAAATATCTCGGAAACTAAGATCTATAGATGACTGCAACAAAAGATGTGTTTATTGTGAAAGCTGCAAGAATTTTATACAGAGGTTATACAGAAGTTTGACCGAGCGAGGTGGCGCAGTAGTTAGCACGCTGGACTCGCATTCGGGAGGACGATGGTTCAAACGTGCGTTCGGCAGTCCTGATTTAGGTTTTCCGTGATTTTCCTAAATCGCTCCACGCAAATGCCCCGATGGTTCCTTTGGAAGGCTACGGCCCGTTTCCTTCCTTATACTTGATTCAGTCCGACTTTGTGCTCCGTCACTAATGACCTCGATGTCAACGGGACGTTAAACCCTATTCTTCCTTCCAGAAGTCTGGAAATAGTTCGAAAAGCTGCTAACAGATGGCACTGTAGCTGTGCGTCTAGTACAGTATTGCATGTTGCGATAACAACGCCATCAATATTAGCTGTTTTTCGAACTAATTCCAAACTTCTATAAAACTTACTGCTTTCATAATAAACGTACTGTTTTTCTGCACTCATCTGTCGATCTTAGAATCGAAGTATATATTCTTTTTAATCAGAGACTCCTTCGCTGAGCACCCTGTATGTTGCGTAGACGCAATCTTATTTCAAATTCAAATTCAAATTCCCTAAATTAGACATTCTAGGTTGATATACGTGACGATAAAGATTCAGACTTATTTTGGTAATATTTGATTTTTTTTCCTAGTACGCCATTCACATTACACCTCGGTTCAGTTAATATGTTACAAACATGCTTTGCATGCATATAGACTCGGCGCATTGTGTCATTAACCCAGTCTGTAAATTGTCCTTCAGCCTGATTTAACACTAGTCATGGCACCAATATGAGTTATGCTCGCTTGACACTCAACTTATAACGTCGCCAGATTCTGGTCAACTTCAGCTGAAAGTTGGCAGTGTGGGTGAAGTGCCAGCAAACACGTAATGAGTGCCATAAGTGCTACTTGCATAGCTGTTAGCGTGTTCGTGTGACGCATGATAGCGAGACTGATTTCAAGCAACTACAATTTAAAAAAAAATCAGTATCATCAAACCCTAAAACCCAAAGAAAAGACGTAGGCCTACGCTCTTGGAGTTGAAAGTTTTAAAAGACGCCTGCCGCGGTAGCCGAGCGGTTGTTTAAGTACTTCTAAGTTCTAGGGGACTGATGACCTCAGATGTTAAGTCCCGTAGTGCTCAGAGCCATCTTTTTTTAAAAGACAAACATATTATCTAATAAACGCGTAGACCAGTCAATACACAAATTTACATTCATTGACGCACGAAGAACCAATAAACGTTAGGTTGATTGTAATATACACTCTTTCTAACGTTGTCTGGAGGCAACATTGTCCTAGAAAAAATTAAAAATAGCTCCAGTCACCTCGCTTAAGACCAAAGTTTCTGGGAGATTTCTATTTATCGGATAACCCCTTCTATCGCACTCCTAGCTCTCTGGAGGACCGAAAATTCTCTAATAGCATCCCTCCCTCCCACCTCCTTCCCGATTAGGGCAGGAAATGATATCCGCCAAAGAAGTTCTGTTGAACTGTATTAAATATTTTATGAAACTGCAGCATTCATCACTTGACCCCTCGGCGCCTACACGATAACGCTCCTTTTACAACACCAGTAGCTAAACTAGGTATGAAATCAATGTTTAAAATTTTAGAAATACCTTTGCAATCCGACTCTCTCGCTTAAGTCGTGGATTGTGTCAGAACCAATGTGAAGATCTGAATGTATGACCAAAAACAGAAGTACAGAAGATTTCTGGTTAGCATGGGACACAATATTCTTGTCCGATGAATTGTATTGGCGGCTGAAAATTTAATCACTTCACAGTGCCAACTGTCTACGTGTAAGAACGTCTTAAATCGTTAATTTGTTTACTACTCACGGTGTCCAGCGAGTTTACATCAGAGGAACTCCAATGAATTTATTTGTATAAAAAGTCCGCCCCGATAGCTGAGTGGTCAGCGTGACGGATTGCCGTCCTACGCGCTCGAATTCGATTCCCGGCTGGGTCGGGGATTTTCTCCGCTAGGGACTGGGTGTTGTGCTGTCTTCATCATCATTTCATCCCCATCCGGCGCGCAGGTCGCCCAATGTGGCGTCGAATGTAATAAGACCTGCACCGACGCTGTCGAACCTGCCCAGTAAGGGGCCTCCCGGCCAATGACGCCAAACGCTCATTTCCATTTTCCATTTGTATAAAAACAAAACACAACTGAGATAGCTTTCAGAAAAACTGAAAGGCACGTTCTCGGTCGATTATATATTGATATATTGTGCCCAAGAGAGGTCTTCTCGCTGAAACAGAATGGTTTGGGTGGGGGGGGGGGGGGGAGGGTGACGGAGGTAGATTTGAAGTAGTAGTTCCGAACTATCAAGTGAAATCTTGAAGCAGTTGACAGCCACCGGCTTTTACGAAGCAAAGCCTTAATGCCGACACTGCAGCGTATTTTCATGTAGAAACAGTGATAGATGGCGTCGTCATCGTGTTAAAAAACGCACGTTCCTTAGACAATATACAAATAACATAGATTTTCTAATTCAGTCACGAAGTCTAGAGCAAGATCCAGTGATAACGCCGCCGTCCTCCGGTATCAGATATTTACATCTCTGGTTGCAGAATGATTTTTTTCACTCTGCAGCGGAGTGTGCGCTGATATGAAACTTCCTGGCGGGTTAAAGTTGTGAGTAGAATGTAGACTGGAGGTCGAGACCTTTGCCTTTTATGGGCAAATGCTGTTTGTAATGTAGGAGACGAGGCATTGGGGAAGAAAGCTGTGAGGACGGGTCGTGAGTTGTGCTTGGGTAGCTCGGGGTACTCAGATATCGAGTAGAATGCTGTATGGAACAACAATATGGGAGGACTTTCATCTGAAATACGTACAGTATGGTATAAAACTAAGTAAGTCAGCACAAATGAAAAGCTAAATGAAATAGGGAGCAGGCAAAAAAATCTGTGTCAGAAATGCAATCTTGTGAACACACTACTTCATATATCTAGATGCGCTGGAAATAAACAGAACTGGAAATGGCTCAGAGATGAGCCAGCCTTTCTTGCGAGATCGTCAACAGACCCTTTTCGTACCTACAATGCTCTACAGGCCCTAGTCCTGACACTTTCCCCACATAAAAAAATGCCACTCGTTGGTTAGCGAGACAGTACGTGAGATACGTCATTAATGATCTGGGAAATGACAATATAATTGAATACAACTCTTCCGTGAAGTGCGAATTACATAAATGGGCGTAAGCAGTATGGGACTTAACATCTGAGGTCATCAGTCCCCTAGACTTACAACTACTTAAACCTAACTAACCTAAGGACATCACACACATCCATGCCCGAGGCAGGATTCGAACCTGCAACCGTAGCAGCAGCGCGGTTCCGAACTGAAGCGCCTAGAACCGCTCAGTCACATCGGCCGGCGCGAATTACGTAAAATTATCAAGTACTCAGATCACAAAAATAACTATAAAAACACACTTAAAATTGTTTTTGAAAGACTGGGCATAGGATAATAACACCAACAGTAAAAAAAATATATATGTGATAACATACGTGCCATTTTTTAAAATTCTGTTCCCTAATTTACGTCTAAAAATGGCTCAAAGAACACATCAACATACCACAGTAAATATGCTCTGCAAGAAAAAGTTAAAATGAACTCATGATGAGGATATGAATATTGACCGATATTACCCCTTATTTTATTTTGAAGAAATTAGTTATTTCATTAATGTACCAGTTTGAAGAATGATTTGATAATAATTGAGTTTGTATCAACTTTCGTATAACATTGTAATTCATTGTGTTTTAGTATAATGGAAGATTCTGAAAAAAGGTCGGTAGAGCATTTGCCAGCGAAAGACAAAGATACAGAGTTCAAGTCTTGGTCCGGCACATAGTTTCGTCACTGATTGCTTTTGTATCATCCAGACGCTACGTATTTTTGGCAGCCACACGCTGCTCTCTGCCTAAATGAAGTAGAGAACAGACGTGACAGCCATCTGCTGATGACGGTATGACTTTTGAAACGCGCAGGGAACAAAATCGATGTCAGTTGTATGCCGCGACACACACGGTACACTTCATCGCTACATTTTGTATGAACTCGCAGAAAATTAGGTGCGCTTAAGGAATGAAGTCTACCGTATGGTAGCGCATATGAAATGCTCAAATGTTGACTTCCGTCACAGCCTAGACGCTTTTACTCGTTAACTTTTTGAAGTGAATGCATTGTTTGTTTCCTTCTTGCACAACCACGTATAGTGTAGAAATTTCTGTAACGGGACTGTATAAATTCTGCTTATCTATGTGCTGTTGTTATTGACATTAATACACAAATCTCTTTGATGCAACTTTGTTGAGGTTTGGTTGCAGCTCTATCTTCTTCCTGTCTTCAAAAATGTGTTCTGGTGAGAGCCGCTCTGAATGAATCGCTGTACTATCAGCTATAATTAATTTACTTCTCTGCTACTGTCCTCTCCCATGTTTCAGTATTTCATCTAATGTCTTGCACCTACAGAAGTATAATGCGACTCGCCTAAACGACTACTTTAAAATGCTTCAAATGGCTCTGAGCACTGTGGGACTTAACTTCTGAGGTCATCACTCCCCTAGACTTAGAAGTACTTAAACCTAACTAACCTAAAGACATCACACAAAACCATGCCCGAGGCAGAATTCGAACCTGCGACCGTAGCGGTCGCGCGGTTCCAGACTGTAGCGCCTAGAACCGCTCGACCACACCGGCTGGCGACTACTTTAAAAGAAGTACCTTATAATATACATTTTTTATTCTAACCTTCAGCATTAGACGTAAGAGGACCTCTTGTAGGACGATACGTGACTCCACTGCTGTCATTGTTTTGATTATTTGAAAAATGCGAGCTGGTTGTTGTCCGGATTCGACACTAACTTACAGGCTCATTGATCGTTTACATATGGGGGCCATGACAGACCAGACAGATCTGTTTGCTGGCGCTGGGGAAGGGGAAGAGCAATACTTAAGATGGAGGTAGGTTGGGCCACACGAAATCACTAGGAACATATAAGAGCACAGTGTTCTTGAGACCAAAACAGGTTGTAACATCAAGATAACTAGTAAATAACTAATACGAGGGTCCACTAGAGAGTACTACTGAAATATGGTACTGAATTCATAAATCACTGTTTGGCGTGAACGATCCAGGGATTTATTAACTCCAAGGAGTGTACAGTGTCGCAGCTAATGGTGGAATAATAATGAATTTCCGCAGGATAATTGAACGTAATAGAGTGAAGGACTTCGCTCTGCGGTGTAAATTTCCTGTGCATTAGTCGCACAAATCTAATGACAACGTTATAAAACTGGTGCCAGCCAACATAGCTCTCGTAAAAAGATCATAAATTCCCGACCAACCGCCACTACTGAATGGTTGTGTTTTTTTATTTACTTATTTATTTATTGATATATCTGCGCGTGTAAGACAGACAATCTGGGTTTCCAAATAAAGTCGATAAATGAATGATTATTGTCTTCAGACTAATTAGAAGCATCTGCTTCTGTAACTACTTAGTATTCAGAGTGCTCATAATCATATTTTCTGTAAGAAGCAGTAAGCTTGACCGAAGGGCACAGTGTCTGGACAAAGTGTGTAGTCTAAAAGGATCACCCGCGTTGCCAAAGTGAGCAGTGAAAAAGAGTCACCTGCGGAGAACAGTATTTCAGCTGTGGTCGTTACCATTCTTCGTAACATCATTATCGTATTTTGTAGGTACATGAAATGTATTCGTAATTACGAATATGGACAACCATCAGCTGTATAACGAAGGACGACAGTGAAAATTTGTGCCGGACCGGGAGTCGAACCCGGATTTCCCGCTTATAGCGAGCGATCGCCTTCCTATTTTTTTTTTTAATCTCATTTTGTTCGATACTGTTCGTTGCATTGGTTCGGAGCGGACGTCCCAGGGTACCCGTTCAAGTTCATTGACGATCCATTTACTCAGGTTTTTTTTTATTTATTTATTTTTTTTATTGCAGGGAGCAGCTAACCCTCCGATCGAACAGGCAGAGCTACCGTGTCGGCACATCCATTACTTATGTTCCCGTATAAAGGTCACATTTTAATTGAAAGTCGCTTGCCCGGTGTCGGCGGATAAATGCATGCACCTTCGAAAAACTTCGCATCATATTTCTGAACAACACAGGCACTGCAATATCGTATTTTGTAGATGTTTTATGCAGAAAACTTGATGCAATTACTGATAATGCAATTGCCACAGTCGGCCACTTTAGCGTCCCAACGATTAATTGATAAATGCCACTCAAATATCTGTGAACAAATTTCATACTTTCTGCATTTCACAGCGTGCTGTGCCGTATTTCAGGCGTAACGTCGTTGTTGTTTCCGTCAATTGCTCCGAAGCCACGTTGTACCATTGACACATTCAGAACCTAGAAATCTCATTTTACGACTGCTGTCATCCATATTGACAGCGTGCCAGTTTTCAGCCAGAGCATGAACACACTGTGACACAGTTCGCAGACTTCCCGTGTAAAGGCAGTGACCGCAAGCTGCAACATGGTCGCGAATTGAACAGTGACCCGAGTTTGGAATAAATTTTCTTTACTTCACGTCTACGGTCACATTTTTTTTATCATCAGACTACCGGTTTCGATCTATAATGACCATCTTCAGTCTGATTTATAAAAACATGTCCTAATATATGGCTCCAGTATATTAGGATACGTTTTTATAAAACAGATCTGTAGATCGTCATAACAGACCGAAATTGGTAGTCTGATGACAAAAATAATTGTGACCATAGACGTGAAGTAAAGGAAATTTATTAAAGGCAGTGATGTTAAGCGAAACTGCTGCCGATACGTAGGTCATTTCTGATGTAGTCCGACACGCAGCTATGATGACTTCGCCGAAGCGCGTAATAGCAAGAGTGTTATTTGTATTTCAAAAGTAAACAAAGCCGTATTTTGTAAGAAAATACTGATTGGATAATGCATACAGCCCGTGTGGATTATGATTACTCGATATGTGCATACACACGCGGAAATCAGAAACTATTTACGTTATTATACGCCATGAACCTTGTACAGGATGTCCCAGGAGGAATTGTCAGTATTCCAGGATATGACAGGAACGAGCTTTCGAAGCAAAAAAAGTCTTACGATCATGTGCTCCAAAATGCACACAGCGATGGACCGACTCTAGCTCGGGGGCCGCATGCAGACCGCCCTCACCATTCGTGCTTGTATTTTTTTATTTTATTTTTTTACTAATCTTTCGTCACCTCCCGAAATGGACAGAGCGGCCCATTGTAGAACTTAGTTGTTTTGAGACCAAGCTATTTGGCATTAGGACAGTTGAATCCGAATTCGGAATAATAACTTGTCTCACGGCACTACATTTTTGAACTTGTGGCCCTTATGTAATCACAGTAAGGGGTGTGTGACCCGCGCTACTAGCAAGTCTGTACACACCTGCCTTAAGCGCTGTGAGAACTTGTACATCTTCGATACTGTGTAACTCATCTATTCTTCTGAACAAGTGCTCATAGTATTTAAGGTACACATTTTAGAGCCCACGTCTACAGGCCATTTTTTTTTCTTATGATGATACATACTACCTCATGCCAGAATATGGAAAGCAAATCGCCTACAGTAGAAGAGATTTGTTTCACAATACTGAAGGTGAAGAAATGCTTATCGTTCTTTTAGATGTGCGTATTAGACCCCATGTTTACCTCTTGGTTTCGAATCATCGTTCCTGTCACATCTGTGATTATTGACCATTTCTCCTAGGATACACTGTATTGTGACAATAGCTATGTCATTGTGTTGTAGAAAATATTTATGTTGCCACAGACGGTGACACACATTGGACAGTGAAAATTCGAGTGATACGAAATCGGTAATGGTAAAATTGTCTGTCAAGTCAGTGAAAAAATGAAGTAAATGTAAACTATCACATTAGAGATGAAAGTAAGTATAGAATGAGAAGGTTGGGATAAGTTGTGGATTCCTTGTCGCTAACTAACTTAATTGATGTATCTTTTATGTCATTTCATTCTAGTAGTACTCAAGTATAATTTATGTTATTATTTCATTGTTTAGAAAGACGGTAGCTGAAATTATATAACTTTTCAGTAATCCAGTTACATATACAGATAGTAGATACGAAGAGATGTGGGCATTCTTATGCAGTGTGACGTTTCGATATATAAGGAAAATAAAACTATATGCAGATAATAGTGGTAGGAATCGGAAAGGTATGTAATATTGTCACGGAAAGTAATATTTATAGAGCTAGAACCACTCTTCTGCAGCTCACAAACTACAGGTTGCAAAAATTGAAACTAATTTATTCCTACGTGAATTTATCATATTATAATGATTTTGTCCCCCCCCATGAACCATGGACCTTGCCGTTGGTGGGGAGGCTTGCGTGCCTCAGCGATACAGATAGCCGTACCGTAGGTGCAACCACAACGGAATGGTATCTGTTGAGAGGCCAGACAAACGTGTGATTCCTGAAGAGGGGCAGCAGCCTTTTCAGTAGTTGCAAGGGCAACAGTCTGGATGATTGACTGATCTGGCCTTATAACAATAACCAAAACGGCCTTGCTGTGCTGGTACTGCGAACGGCTGAAAGCAAGGGGAAACTACAGCCGTAATTTTTCCCGAGGGCATGCAGCTTTACTGTATGATTACATGATGATGGCGTCCTCTTGGGTAAAATATTCCGGAGGTAAAATAGTCCCCCATCCGGATCTCCGGGCGGGGACTACTCAAGAGGATGTCGTTATCAGGAGAAAGAAAACTGGCGTTCTACGGATCGGAGCGTGGAATGTCAGATCCCTTAATCGGGCAGGTAGGTTAGAAAATTTAAAAAGGGAAATGGATAGGTTGAAGTTAGATATAGTGGGAATTAGTGAAGTTCGGTGGCAGGAGGAACAAGACTTCTGGTCGGGTGACTGCAGGGTTATAAACACTAAATCAAATAGGGGTAATGCAGGAGTAGGTTTAATAATGAATAGGAAAATAGGAATGCGGGTAAGCTACTACAAACAGCATAGTGAATGCATTATTGTGGCCAAGATAGATACGAAGCCCACACCTACTACAGTAGTACAAGTTTATATGCCAACTAGCTCTGCAGATGACGAAGAAATTGAAGCAATGTATGATGAAATAAAAGAAATTATTCAGATTGTGAAGGGAGACGAAAATTTAATAGTCATGGGTGACTGGAATTCGAGTGTAGGAAAAGGGAGAGAAGGAAACATAGTAGGTGAATATGGATTGGGGGACAGAAATGAAAGAGGAAGCCGCCTGGTAGAATTTTGCACAGAGCACAACATAATCATAACTAACACTTGGTTTAAGAATCATGAAAGAAGGTTGTATACATGGAAGAACCCTGGAGATACTAAAAGGTATCAGATAGATTATATAATGGTAAAACAGAGATTTAGGAACCAGGTTTTAAATTGTAAGACATTTCCAGGGGCAGATGTGGACTCTGACCACAATCTATTGGTTATGACCTGTAGATTAAAACTGAAGAAACTGCAAAAAGGTGGGAATTTAAGGAGATGGGACCTGGATAAACTAAAAGAACCAGAGGTTGTACAGAGATTCAGGGAGAGCATAAGGGAGCAATTGACAGGAATGGGGGAAATAAATACAGTAGAAGAAGAATGGGTAGCTTTGAGGGATGAAGTAGTGAAGGCAGCGGAGGATCAAGTAGGTAAAAAGACGAGGGCTAGTAGAAATCCTTGGCTAACAGAAGAAATATTGAATTTAATTGATGAAAGGAGAAAATATAAAAATGCAGTAAGTGAAACAGGCAAAAAGGAATACAAACGTCTCAAAAATGAGATCGACAGGAAGTGCAAAATGGCTAAGCAGGGATGGTTAGAGGACAAATGTAAGGATGTAGAGGCCTATCTCACTAGGGGTAAGATAGATACCGCCTACAGGAAAATTAAAGAGACCTTTGGAGATAAGAGAACGACTTGTAGGAATATCAAGAGCTCAGATGGAAACCCAGTTCTAAGCAAAGAAGGGAAAGCAGAAAGGTGGAAGGAGTATATAGAGGGTCTATACAAGGGCGATGTACTTGAGGACAATATTATGGAAATGGAAGAGGATGTAGATGAAGATGAAATGGGAGATATGATACTGCGTGAAGAGTTTGACAGAGCACTGAAAGACCTGAGTCGAAACAAGGCCCCCGGAGTAGACAATATTCCATTGGAACTACTGACGGCCGTGGGAGAGCCAGTCCTGACAAAACTCTACCATCTGGTGAGCAAGATGTATGAAACAGGCGAAATACCCTCAGACTTCAAGAAGAATATAATAATTCCAATCCCAAAGAAAGCAGGTGTTGACAGATGTGAAAATTACGAACTATCAGCTTAATAAGTCACAGCTGCAAAATACTAACACGAATTCTTTACAGACGAATGGAAAAACTAGTAGAACCCAACCTCGGGGAAGATCAGTTTGGATTCCGTAGAAACACTGGAACACGTGAGGCAATACTGACCTTACGACTTATCTTAGAAGAAAGATTAAGGAAAGGCAAACCTACGTTTCTAGCATTTGTAGACTTAGAGAAAGCTTTTGACAATGTTGACTGGAATACTCTCTTTCAAATTCTAAAGGTGGCAGGGGTAAAATACAGGGAGCGAAAGGCTATTTACAATTTGTACAGAAACCAGATGGCAGTTATATGAGTCGAGGGACATGAAAGGGAAGCAGTGGTTGGGAAGGGAGTGAGACAGGGTTGTAGCCTCTCCCCGATGTTGTTCAATCTGTATATTGAGCAAGCAGTAAAGGAAACAAAAGAAAAATTCGGAGTAGGTATTAAAATTCATGGAGAAGAAATAAAAACTTTGAGGTTCGCCGATGACATTGTAATTCTGTCAGAGACAGCAAAGGACTTGGAAGAGCAGTTGAATGGAATGGACAGTGTCTTGACAGGAGGATATAAGATGAACATCAACAAAAGCAAAACAAGGATAATGGAATGTAGTCTAATTAAGTCGGGTGATGCTGAGGGAATTAGATTAGGAAATGAGGCACTTAAAGTAGTAAAGGAGTTTTGCTATTTGGGGAGCAAAATAACTGATGATGGTCGAAGTAGAGAGGATATAAAATGTAGACTGGCAATGGCAAGGAAAGCGTTTCTGAAGAAGAGAAATTTGTTAACATCCAGTATTGATTTAAGTGTCAGGAAGTCATTTCTGAAAGTATTCGTATGGAATGTAGCCATGTATGGAAGTGAAACATGGACGGTAAATAGTTTGGACAAGAAGAGAATAGAAGCTTTCGAAATGTGGTGCTACAGAAGAATGCTGAAGATTAGATGGGTAGATCACATAACTAATGAGGAAGTATTGAATAGGATTGGGGAGAAGAGAAGTTTGTGGCACAACTTGACCAGAAGAAGGGATCGGTTGGTAGGACATGTTCTGAGGCATCAAGGGATCACCAATTTAGTATTGGAGGGCAGCGTGGAGGGTAAAAATCGTAGAGGGAGACCAAGAGATGAATACACTAAGCAGATTCAGAAGAATGTAGGTTGCAGTAGGTACTGGGAGATGAAAAAGCTTGCACAGGATAGAGTAGCATGGAGAGCTGCATCAAACCAGTCTCAGGACTGAAGACCACAACAACAACAATGATTTTGTTGAGCTGATTTGTCTAAACAAAGTACGTTGCTCACAAACTGCACGAAGAACTTCGGTAATGAACCATACGAAAGGATCTTGTACTTTGGATACATAGTACTTTCTCTGGACTAGGAGGGCAGAGCTATTTTGAGAATGTGGCGTACGTTTCCTTGTTTTGATTCGCAACGTATTGTCGACACGAAACAGGAAGTATCTTGCGCGCCTGCTTGTTCTCACACTGTAACCTCCCCACAAAAATTTAAAAGAAAATGAAAGACAATACTTAATACAAATGGGAGCCGAGTGTAACCTCCCCACAAAAATTTTAAAAGAGTGTCAATATTATTTAAGAATGCTAATGGACATTGCGCTAAGCGTAACCTGCCCACAATGAAATGTATTGACAATGGCAACAAAAATGTGAAATTCGCAATCTGACTCAAATATAAATTCCTCACGAAAAATTAAAGTCCATTCAGTGATAAGAAAATTCAATTAAACCGAAATATCGGTCTTTGGCCCTGTGCAAAATAATCAGAATTAAAGTCTTACCTCAGAATAACTGGATGTCAAATTTCTGCTCTTATCTTTCCGCACGGCTTGGAGGAACTGCATTGCAAATGATAATATACCTTTTTTCTGTGATTTTACTGAAATTTTTCTTTAACGGAAGTGGAATGAAAGGGGAAGTCCAACGAAATTTTTAGTTCAATAAAAATTAAATTTTTTGATAAAATGCTTTTGAAATAAAAATTATTATTGGGGCACTTGTTGGAGAATAATTACAATAAATAAATTTTTACATTATCTAATGATTATATTAATTAACAGTATACCTCATTCAGCATCTTGACCAGTGTTGCCGACCGCCTACATCACACAACCGCACTGGGCTGCTACTACTGACCGACCGCTCTGCATGACGACTACTAGCGTACTGCACTACATGACGACTAGTAGCAAACCGCACTGCACGACTACTACTGACCGACTGCTCGTAACTAAATCGAGCTACAGACTCGCAACGACTGACTGACTGACAGACTGAGAACCGCTCGCAACACTCGCGCGGTCAAGCGCATACTCTCTGGTCACAGATGCTACAATGCCTCGCCATCGCTGCTATGTTACATACGTGTTTCATAACCCTCCACTGGGGGGGCAAAAATTTGGCAGCGATGGTGAGTCATTTGGACTTGCCAAGCGCGGCAAAATTTTTCTTTAATTAACAAAATTCTACAACTTACAGAATATTTAAATGTTGTGCACACGCACTAAGTACAAAATATATCAGACAAAGACAAAATGTGAGTACAAAACATAGTAGCAAATCAGAAAAATGTATATACAAATTATTTGACAGAAAACAAAGAGCACCGGCACTGAAAAAAATTCTTTAGCATATTCAGAACAAATAAACAGACTGGCAAAAAATATTACATTGACAAGTGACATAAGTGCACATGCACTGCAGTTGAGAACATATCAGTAAATGATGAAATGTATATACAATTAGTGACAAATGACATAAGTGCATACACATTGAAGTATTGAATATACAGAATAGTACAAATCATATTGAAAAATGAGAAAAGTGCACAGGCACTGAAGTTCAATAGAAAACATATTAACCTAACATAAGTGCACATGCACTGTAGTTCAGAACATATCATTAAAATAAAAAATGTATACACAATATAAAAGACAAGAGTGCACATACTGTACTTGAGAACAAATCGAAAAAATGTCTTTAGCATTTTGGCAATAAATAAACATAATAGCAAAAAATCATGTCGACCAGTGACATAAGTGTACTCGCACTGTAGTTCAGCAAATCGAAAAAAATGTATAACCATGAACATAAATAACCAAAAAATGATTTTCACTATGTGACAAGAATTAGGATAGGAAAGGGAAGGATTGCATCATGGTTGTAGCACTTTAGATTGCACACAGCTGTTCTGAAAGTCCATATCTTTCGACAGAAGTACAACACCAAGTGACACAACTTGAAGTTCTTTTCCCATCAGAATTTATCAGTGTAGCCAAGACACTGAACTGTCGTAGTAATGTTCCATGTTTTCATTTTGGCAGTACATTAGGTACACCAAACAGTGGGACCATAATAACGTCTTCACCGCTCACGGTGGTGGACAGCATGTTGTGTCAACACCACGCTCTTACAAGGCACATCAACGTAGAATTAGTGCAAAACCAAAGATAGTGCTCCATGATCACTAGGATAGACAGGACAAATGGACATTGCAGTAATTCAGGGTAGTTAGCTCATGAGGTGAAGGACATCAAGTCACATAATATTGACAATTACAGACTTAATTAGCAGTTTGTGGCATTCATAGCCCAGTCATTGAACATTTCTGTACCAAGTATGTAGTATTACAGAAAAATGTTCATTAATTGTTTTACATAGAATCAGTAGTCTTTTTTTCCTAGTTACAAAGTATAGCATAGTTAATTAATCATTTGTCAGTTAATTAATCATTTGTCATTCCAATAGTATTAATCACTAACCTTCTCCTAATTACAAAGCATTATTAAACAGTAATTAAGATTCATTAGCCTTCTAATTACAAAGCATAGCATCATTTGTCATTTCAATAGTATTAATAATTATCCTTTTCCTAATTATAAAGCATTATTAAACAGTCACATTCCTTTCCAATAACAAAGTATGAACATTGAAAACAAGAGCTAATTAATGGCATAATTAATAACATAATTCGTTGATTGACATTAATTATTGGCACTCAGTGGCCAGCAAGTATTGAATAGAATAAAACATAGTTCATCATTCAGTATTATTCAGATCATTACGAAGTCATTATTAAAAATCAGCTAATTAGTCATAGCATTAATAATCATGGGCATTATAAGTAGTCTCATTACAATAAAACATTGTTCCTCATTCAGTAGTATTTAGATCATTACAAAGTCATTATTAAAAATCAGTTAATTACAGTCATAGTATTAATAATCATGGGCATTATAAGTAGTCTCATTACAATAAACAGTGTTTCTCCTTCAGTAGTATTCAGATCATTACAAAGTCATTATTAAAATCAGTTAATTACAATCATAGCGTTAATAATCGTGGGCATTATAAGTAGTCTCATTACAATAAACAGTGGCAGTTTTTAGCTAGTGACAAAGCATTATTTTATATATATATATATATATATATATATATATGTTTTTTTTGTCTCATTAGGAAGTCATTACTCAAGTGACATACTATTCAGAGCTAATCAGTATTATTCAGAATTTTCTCAAACTGGTATCACTACTTGGGACTGGTAATATATATATATATATATATATATATATATATATATATATATATATATATATATTTTTTTTTTTTTTTAGCAATGCATTGCGTTGGGATCGATAATTAATTGCTGAGGCATAACACTATTTGTTTTTGACCTATTGCTGCAAATGAGGATAGGTAACGTCATTCGTCATGAGTCAGCTGTAGCAAGATTATGGAACAAGGCAGTATATGTGATCACATTTATAAATGATAAACACAAATGGGTAAAAAAAAATGCAAGTACTAGAACAGGTATAATAACTAACAGGTTTAGTAAGTATCATGAAAAGCTTCTCCTGGAAAAAATACAAAAACGGATTATTGACCTGGAAGAAGAAACGCACACTATGCTGAAAAGTAGTGAACTTCGAATTAACAGGTAGTGAAATGTGTATAAAAATGTGTTCCATAGCTGTCTTTTCCAAAACTTTCTGTCATCCTACTATGCAATGTAACACGTGCTGTCAAAACAAACTGCAACAAATACTTAAATAACTACGTAGCATAAATACATAACTTCAACATTATCCTCATCTGTAAAGAAAAAAACTTCATTATACATCTCATCATAATACCATTATCATCATCACCTGTAAAGAAAAACTTCATTATTCATAGTAGCATATTCTTCATCATTATTCATCAGCATTCATTATCATCTGCAAAATCACTTCATTCCTCATTATACAACTATTCCTTATCTCTAGCATATTTCATCACTAAAACTAAGATGTGTAGTTCTGTCTGACAGCCTGCATCAATCACCTTGTATTCTGAAAGAAAAAATTAGTTAAGACTGCTATTCTACGATGAGTATAGTATATTCTTGTTAATGCTTGTTAATCCTGATCCATTTACTCTTCCTCATAAAGTGATTGCATCTTTTATCGTTTATTCCGTAGGTGAAATTCCCATTTCTGTTGAATTTATTTCTTACACGCATCATTTCTTTCTGAAATTGATGACAGAGATTAATGTCTTACATTTAAATCATATACCCACTAAATAACGACTGGTTTATGGTAACATAATTAACCATACAGCATAACATGACAGAAAACGTAATATGTCAAAGACATTGACAGTGTTCAAATGCAAAAATGTACAGAGAATATCACAATGCAGCAGCAAAAAATGTAAAACAGTCACGATCTTGAGATGTCATAGGGCAAAAAAAAAAATGTCAAAGTCGACTGGTGTGTGTTATATCTTAACTATTTCACAGTGCATATAAACAAAACTGGAATACAATCGTACATAAAAAGACAAATGTGACGTTCGTTGTGTTCAGCTTGTATGTAGTGTAGTTAATAGAGGCGAGAATTAAAGACTTTAATGGAGAGAGAATTTGATAAAATTAATACGTCATTACATAGAATTGCATAATTATTCATAAAATACGTAAGTTCGTCTGGAAAAGTATGCACGGTCTGATGTGTAACGACAAGAAAAGCGACCTGCTAACCTTACCTTGCCGGGCACTTGCCAAGAAAAAATACGATAATCATCAGTAATTAGCCAGGTGAAATAATTGCATTAGTAAATGGCATCATAGTATGTTGAATCATACAGTGGTTTCACTCAATAAACGGTTTAATGTTTGAGATATGGTGATTGCCTTTCGATTTTCTGGTTCTCAAAGCTTCGACGTGTACAACATTGGGGTGAGGGATGCTGCGAATCCGATATGGACCTGCGTATAGAAGCTCAAATTTACTGCACTTACCTTTTAATTTGCTGGATAAATAGTGTGTACGTACTAATAATATTTTCTGTCCAACGTGAAAGTCGCGGCGTGTACAAACCTGTTTTTGCTGTCTTCTCCGGCGCTCTGCGGCACGTTTGATGTTGTTCAGCGCAATGTCAATTATTTCGTGGTGTCGTAGGCGACGACTTTTGGGGAATTCTATTAATTCTTTAATTTTGTTTGGCAGTTCAACGTTTTTCAGTATAACAAACGGAGATAGCATAGTGGATTCATTTGGTATGGAATTAATTACGTCTTGGAATGAGAGTATGTGTGTATCCCAATCAATATGTCTTTTGTGGCAGTATATTCGGCACAGCTTACCAATTTCTTTCATTAATCTTTCACAGGGGTTCGAAGAAGCGTGGTACTTGGATATATAAATCGGAGAAATGTTTCTGGCTCGTAACATGCGTGTCCATACGCTACTACGAAATTGAGATCCATTGTCAGAAATTACTTTCATCACATGCCCTACATGAGATAGAAAATGTTTTACAAATGCTTTCGAAACAGTTTTGGCAGTAGCTTTGCGTAATGGAGTGAAAGTAACAAATTTTGAAGTGAGCTCAACAGCGACAAAGATGTAGCAAAAACCTCTGTTAGTTCTGGGAATCGGACCAAAAATATCTACAGCGGCCATGTGTCTTAATTTAACAGGTATAATGGGATATAAAGGAGGAATATGTGAAGTGGTGTCTGATTTAGCTTTCTGGCAAATTTTACAAGACGCTAAAACTCGTCGTATACGTTTCTCCATGTTGGTAAAATAACAGTTCTGTCTCAGTATAAGAAAACATTTTCGTGCTCCGTAATGTGCGTAGCTTAAATGAGTGTACCAAATTAATTTGTTAACCAGTTCGTCAGGTATGCATAATAACCAAATGTTGCTGTCAGGATGAGAGCGGCGAAACAGAATGTCATTGCGTACAGTGTAGTGGTTCCTAATCGTAACATTATTCTTATCTTGCCAAAGGTGTTTAATTTCTTTCCACACATTGTCTTTATTCTGTTCTCGTGCTATGTCCTGTAATGACAATGAAATAAAGTTTTCAAATGCAACTTGTTGAATGTACATGACACTGAAATTTGTTTTGCAGAAGTTGGTTGCTACGTCTTGCTGATTGTTGCTGAGAGAACGCGATAGTGCGTCTGCTATAACATTTTGTGTACCGGGAATGTGAACTATTGTAAAATTAAATTCTTGTAAATATAGTTTCCATCTACTTAACCTGTCGTGAGTAAATTTAGCTGAAAGCAAAAATTGTATCGCTCTGTGGTCTGTGTAAACGGTGGTATGTCTGCCATAAAGAAAGTGCCTAAATCTCGTAAAAGCCCATACAACACATAATGTTTCCAGTTCTAAAACGGAATAATTTCGCTCAGCAGGTAACGGAATGCGGCTTGCAAATGCGATGTTTTTAATTACTGTAGAACCATCTTCTTCAATTTCCTGGAAAATATGTACGCCTAAAGCGGTGTTAGAACTGTCGGTGGCGATGGAAAAATTTCTAGTAAGATCTGGGTGCGATAAAAGTGGAGCATTCAACAGAGCATGTTTCAGGTTCATGAATTCAGAGTGTGCTTGCTTATCCCAAGACCAAATTGTGTTTTTGCCTGTTAATTGGCATAATCTGGGTGTGTCTAAAGCAGAGTGATGAATAAATTTACGAAAAAAGTTAATTAAGCCCAAAAAACTGCGTAATTGTTTTTTTGTTGTAGGAACAGTGATGTCACGTAGAGCTTGAAGTTTTTCTGGATCAGGCGCAATGCCTTCTGCTGAAATTACGTGTCCAAGAAATTTTATAGAAGTTTTGCCAAAGTGCGATTTACTGAGGTTAACTGTGAGCCCTTGTGCATGGAAAGTTTGTAACAGACGTTCTAAAATCACATTGTGTTCAGACCAGTCAGCTTCTGCGATAAGAATATCGTCTACGTACGTCGTAATTCTGTCCTTAATGCAAACGTGTGTCGGATAGCGTCAAAATTAATAACATTTTCGTGAAGAAGATTCTGCGTGTCAAAATTATTGCTTATGTTACTGGAATATGAAACCTGTCCTGTGTCTGGTCAAATTCTGTCGTACGTACTATTATTTACGGGAGAATGTTGTGGCATATCCACTATATGAACTGTTCTGTTATTTCTTACTGACGTGTTACGCTATCGATGACACCTATTGTCTGTTTCATTCATGATTATTTGTTGTTGCTGATGTTGATGCTGCTCATAAGATCGACCGTTATTAAATGTACGCTGAAAATTGTGCTCGTTATTTTTACGTCTGTCATGATAGTAATTTCTATACGGCGCATTGCGATAGGAATTGAAATGGTGTGTTGTCTGTACGTAGTTATTTCTTTGCTGCCATGCGTTACTATTTGTTATACCAGGGACTATACGTGCACGCGGCGAAACATCAAAAGTTTGGTTGACCTTGTAGACTGCATTGTTGGTTAGGTATGCTAAGCGGTTGACTTTCATGCTATTGTGGTGAAAAACATCTATTGTTACCAAAAAAAAAAATGCGTTTGCTGTTAATTTTACACATACTGATGATTACGATTTTTATCTGTTATTTAAGTTCTCGTGATTCTGGAGTGCCTAATGAAAATTGTCACATTCGGTAAAAATTTGTCTTATCGGGTTTTCATTACATATTTCTTAATACTAGGTAGAGCAATAGTTAAAGAGCAGTTTTGATAGATATAAAGGATAGTAGAAGAGAAGGCAGCAGTGCAGAAAACTAAAGATGAAACAGCACTACTACAGCTCGGGGCCCTATGCTCGCTACGGCACATATTCATTAAAGCGTAATGAATCCCCTGAGGTCTATTACGCACTGCAAATAAATTTCAGCTTTTGTGTTATAGGCAATGGCGGTACAAACTCAGAAATAAATTGCTGTCTGCATGCTAATTCCAATTTCTGCATAATAGACAATGCTGATGAAAATACAAAAATAAATTGTCGCATCTGGTTCACAGCTAGCTTCTGCATTACAGGTAATAGCGGTGAATGTACAAAGACAAATTGTCGTATACAGCTCAAATCGTGTATCTGTGTTCTGTCATTATTAAATTCCTTAGATTTTCTTACAAATGCAAATTGCTTATAATCAACGTTCTCGCCACTGAATTTGATAACACGTTCAGGTTTGTGTGTGAATCTGTTTCAAGTTGCGTAGCTTTTCATATTTTAAATCGCGTGGCTTTTCGGATTTTACGTCTCGTAGTCTCTGTAAATTGCTCACATTATACACGTTGCGTGAGTCAGACAAATGTTCGCAAAGTGGCGTCTGTTGTGGCATGTTATTAACTGAAATGTTTTTGATCTCTGTTACTTCTTGTTGTAAATTTGACAACTTCCTACGTAACGTATTGTTAGATGAATCGATCTCATTAATTGTCTGCTGTAAATTTTGAAATTCAGGTGTTTGGTTAAATGAAACCGGTGAAGTATCGTCTGATTTATTGTCATTAGTATTTTCGATAACATCAATACGACTGGCCAATTCATCACATTTTTCAGTCAGTATTTTAACCTGATCATCGGTTTTAGAATCAGACGCATTAATCTGTTTTTGCAACTTACGCGTAGTTTAGCTCAGTTTTTTAACATCAGCTTTGATGACATCGCAATCCTGTGTTAGTTCTAATTGTTCGAATCTGTCTGTCACTGTTTGAATATTTACTGTGTGTGTATCTGTTTTTGATTTAAGATCAGAAATTTCATCCCGTAATTCCGCGTTCAACTGTTCTATGGTATTAATTTTGTCGGACACTGTAGTAATATTATTGTCTACATACGTCTTCGCTTTCGCGAACATTTTACGTTTGTCTTCTTGTCTCTGAGCCGTGATTGTTTCCCTGACTTGTCGTTTTACTTTGTTTTGATACTGAATAAATTTACGGAAACGCGTCTCACTGTTCTGTATGTGCTGATTAAAGCGCTCGTTAATCTGAGTGTTCTGCTGTTCGAATTTCGCGTCTATCTTTGCGTCCACTGTGCGCGAAAGTTCTGCTGTCATTGCTTTAAACTCGTCGCGTAATTGTGTAGCTTTTTCAGAGCATTGTTTAGCGACTCCGCTAATTTCGTCTCTGAGTGTTTCTGTTGCGGCTGTTTGCATTTCCCTTAATTCTTGCGCAACAGACTTTATTTCTTCGCTATTTTTTTGTGAACAAGCCTCAATTTCCACGCGCAACTGTTCCTTAGTGTCATGGCACTGCGCGGCAACGGCTCTAATTTGTTCACTGAGCTGTCTGGAATTGTCGTCTAATTTTTCATTAAACCGTTTGTTCTGCTCACTAAGTTGTCTAAAATTTTCATCAATTTTATTAAATTTTTTGTCCTGTTCACTAAATTGTTGTTTGAGATTTTCTTCATTTTTATTAAATTTTTCATTAAACTGTTTGAAATTTTGCCGCAAAAATGCCATAATTGGATCCGATTCAAAATTAGCATTTCTATTCTCTGTGCTATTCAATGGTCGATCTGGAATTGTCTCGTTTTGCGTGACCATTTGGTCATTCTGTAATTTACAAAAAGGTTTGCCAGTTAAACATACACTGTCAGACCCTATTTCGGAATTAAATAAATCCGTCGTACTTTCACTACACTGACCATTTTCATTCGAAAAATTTGTTTGTATGTTACTTGAATTTTCCAAATCGGGTGTGTTAAGCTGGGCAGCGCTCATTACAATAGAGCGTCCCGCGTCATCAATTGTCGTCAAATCAACACAAGACACAATCGAGTTCGTTTGTTCATCATTAAGACAAAAGTCATCATTAGTGGTTGGAATACACTGATTGTTAGTGAACGCAGGATTGACATCACTACACTGCGCGCCACAATTACCATCAGTCACGTTGTTCAAGTCGCAATTTCGTTCACAGTACCTCGCGATACACTATTCACAGTCTTTCGCGGCATTTTTTACAGTAGTCACAATTATTCACAAAACAAATAAGCACTATGCAAAAGCAACACACAAATACAACAGAGCAAACGAATTGTCGTTGATCTGTGGAAAGAAAGTCACAAGTTAATAAAAGCGTAGCGCCAAATCCTAATTATACTAAGCAAATAAGAGCAGATATCTGACTGTTGTTCAAAAGATTCTCAACGAAATACGATCCTGGACTGGGTGTCGCCAAGTGTAACCTCCCCACCGTAATTTAAAAGAAGAAGAAAAAAAAAAAAAAAGATAATACTTAATACAAAATGGGAGCCGAGTGTAACCTCCCCACAAAAATTTTAAAAGAAATGACAATATTATTTAAGAATGCTAATGGACATTGCGCTAAGCGTAACCTGCCCACAATGAAATGTATTGACAATGGCAACAAAAATGTGAAATTCGCAATCTGACTCAAATATAAATTCCTCACGAAAAATTAAAGTCCATTCAGTGATAAGAAAATTCAATTAAACCGAAATATCGGTCTTTGGCCCTGTGCAAAATAATCAGAATTAAAGTCTTACCTCAGAATAACTGGATGTCAAATTTCTGCTCTTATCTTTCCGCACGGCTTGGAGGAACTGCATTGCAAATGATAATATACCTTTTTTCTGTGATTTTACTGAAATTTTTCTTTAACGGAAGTGGAATGAAAGGGGAAGTCCAACGAAATTTTTAGTTCAATAAAAATTAAATTTTTTGATAAAATGCTTTTGAAATAAAAATTATTATTGGGGCACTTGTTGGAGAATAATTACAATAAATAAATTTTTACATTATCTAATGATTATATTAATTAACAGTATACCTCATTCAGCATCTTGACCAGTGTTGCCGACCGCCTACATCACACAACCGCACTGGGCTGCTACTACTGACCGACCGCTCTGCATGACGACTACTAGCGTACTGCACTACATGACGACTAGTAGCAAACCGCACTGCACGACTACTACTGACCGACTGCTCGTAACTAAATCGAGCTACAGACTCGCAACGACTGACTGACAGACTGAGAACCGCTCGCAACACTCGCGCGGTCAAGCGCATACTCTCTGGTCACAGATGCTACAATACCTCGCCATCGCTGCTATGTTACATACGTGTTTCAACACTCACAGGTGGACGTATCCATCGAAAAGTTACTCGGCGTGAATCGTTTTGCAGTTTGTGGAAATTCAAAATAATTATGTAATACATGTGATGGAAGAGCGTAATGTAACGTTAGACAGTTAGATGCTGTGATAGCTTATCGCTTAAAGCGTCCACTGCACAGTGAGCTAGCCATCCAAAGTAGTTCTCAACAGACTCTGAGAATAGCTACGAAAACCTCTATTGAAAGTGTGCGGCGTTTCGATAAACTTGGTAAAGACTTTTTAGATCTGTAATTCTAATACCACTGCATTTCTAATTTTCCTCTGTGGACCAGTTATTTATTATATTTCGCCAGATGGCAGCAGTCTATATAAGCCATGTAATATAGTACAGTTTCATTGTTGGTACATGCTAGTCAACCATTTATTCTGATGTAGATGACGCATAGGAGCTCAGATTGGCAAGGTTAGTAACTATCATTAGACATACTTGCTGGACTCCAGTCAGACTGAGGTATTGTTAGTGCTGTTACGGTGTTCTTTGCGAGGCCCAGTTCTTCAACAGCTAGTTGTAAAAAATCGCATGATGCGGAAGGAACGAATCGTGGGTTCCAAAGTGCTACGCCATTCCAGCTAGCACAATGACAGTGCATAGGGTGTCAGTATGAATCGGGTACAATGTTCAAGAAGCTGCTAATAAGACACACATTTCAGTTGTGACAAGCGACGCTTGAGATGGTGTAAAGAGCGACGCCATGAACAGTGCATGACTGGAAACAAGTAATTTGCAATGGGAATGACGCTATACGACGTAGCAATCCAGTGAAAGGATCTGGATTTGACGAAAGCCTGCAGAACCTCACCTACCGTCAAGGAGGATTTCAAATTAAACACCTTTCAGCCGTGAATTTCCAACCTTATTTTAACCTTATTTTATTAGGCAACCAGTTTCAGCGCTCTATTACTCCATCTTCAGACCCCTGACCGACGTGTAGGAATAATCTATCTCGCTTATGATCGAAGCAGGGGCCAGCAATATTGGTAATAGTACATATCTACTTGCTACATCGTGTAGGGCGCCCCGCGAGCACGCAGAAGTGCCGCAACCCGACGTGGCATGGACTCGACAAATGTCTGAAGTAGTGCTGGAGGGAATTGACACCATGAATCCTGCAGGGCTGCCCATAAATCCGTAAGAGTACAGGGGAGTGGAGATCTCTTCTGAACAGCACATTGCAAGGTATCTCAGATATACTCAATAATTTTCATGACTGGGGAGTTTGGTGGCCAGCGGAAGTGTTTAAACTAAGAAGAGTGTTCCTGGAGTCACTCCTTAGCAATTCTGGATGTGTGGGATGTCGCATTTTCCTGCTGGAGTTGCCCAAGTCAGTCGGAATGCACAATGGACATGTATAGATGCAGGTGATGAAACAGGATGCTTACGTACGTGTCACCCGTCAGAGTCGTATCATGACGTATCAGGGGTACCAATCACTCCAACTGCACACGCCCCATACCATTACAGATCCTCCACCAGCTGCTGACAAGCAGGGTCCATGGATTCATGAGGTTGTCTCCATACCCGTACACTCCATCCGCTAGATAAAATTTAAAACGAAACTCATCCTACCAGGCAGCATGTTTCCAGTCATCAATAGCCCAATGTTGATGTTGACGGGTCCAGGGGAGGCGTAACGCTTTGTGTCGTGCGGTCATCAAGAGTACACGACTTAGCCTTCGGCTCCGAAATCCCATATCGATGATGTTTCGTTGAATGGTTCGCACGCCGACACGTGTTGCTGGCTCAGCACTGAAATCTGCAGCAATTTGCGGAAGGATTGCACTTCTGTCACGTTGTACGATTCTCTTTAGACGTCGTTGGTACCTTTCTTGTTTGTTGTTGTTGTTGTGGTCTTCAGTCCTGAGACTGGTTTGATGCAGCTCTCCATGCTACTCTATCCTGTGCAAGCTTCTTCATCTCCCAGTACCTACTGCAACCTACATCCTTCTGAATCTGCTTACTGTATTCATCTCTTGGTCTCCCTCTACGATTTTTACCCTCCACGGTGCCCTCCAATGCTAAATTTGTGATCCCTCGATGCCTCAAAACATGTCCTACCAACTGATCCCTTCTTCTAGTCAAGTTGTGCCACAAACTTCTCTTCTCCCCCACCCTATTCAATACTTCCTCATTAGTTATGTGATCTACCCATTCAATCTTCAGCATTCTTCTGTAGCACCACATTTCGAAAGCTTCTATTCTCTTCTTGTCCAAACTAGTTATCGTCCATGTTTCACTTCCATACATGGCTACACTCCATACAAATACTTTCAGAAACGACTTCCTGACATTTATATCTATACTCGATGTTAACAAATTTCTCTTCTTGAGAAACGCTTTCCTTGCCATTGCCAGTCTACATTTTATATCCTCTCTACTTCGACCATCATCGGTTATTTTACTCCCTAAATAGCAAAACTCCTTCACTACTTTAAGTGTCTCATGATCTTTTTCCGGCCGCAGCGATGTCGGAAATTTGTTGTTTTGTCAGATTCCTGATATTCACGATACACTCGTGAAATGACCATACGGGAAAATCCCCACTTCATCGCTACCTCGGAGATGCTGTGTCCCATCTCTCGTGCATCGACTATAACACCATGTTCAGACTCACTTAAATCTTGATAACCTCCCATTTTAGCAGCAGTAACCGACCTAACAACTTCGCCAGACACTTGTCCTATATAGGCGTTGCCGACAGCAGCGCCGTATTCTACCTGTTTTCCTATATCTGTATTTCAATACAGATGCCTATATTAATTTCTTTGGCGCTTCAGTGTATTTGCACTGAAAATAACCTCTATTACATATAATTAAAATAGGCCAAGGCTAACTATAAACTAAACAATAAACAAAATACGCAACACTGAACATGTCATGTTTTGCCTTTCATTTCATGCATTTCTCCACTTAGGCCCTATATTTCTTAAAGACGTGGTACTTTTCGAGTCCTGGTTTTCTAGAACATGTTTTGCAGTGGTAAACAGTTTCCCTTCTATTACCTTTTACCTTCCTGTTATCGCTCACTGCAGTTTCTTTACTGTTAGCCTTTCCATTGGAGTATATGAAGTGACTACTGTGATAGTGTCTCTTTGTCATTGAAAGTATACAGTCTTCCCATCTTTCTTTCGTCTCTGTTCCGTACATTTCCAACCGGAGTTTTCAGAAGTGCCCCTTTTTCCCTTGTGGCATTTTCGGTTTGTAAGACTTGTAAATGACAAGCCCCATAGACCCAGTAGTGCTCTCATCAATACTTATGCCTTCCTGGAACGTAAAATTCACTGAACTTGTTGTCAAGGCATTGCAGTATGCTTTTCATTGTAGGCCTCCTTGTGACAGTTCCACTTGGAGGTCGTCTTGCAATTGATCCGCCATGGAACATCCAAAAAAATTGAAAAAAATCTTTTTCGACTGAGAACATCTTTATAAATTAACATTTTTGTGTCCATTGTTCAGTGAAGTAATTCTGATATCCGGCTTAGCACTCGTGCGCATATTCAGAATAACGCTTACGAACGATTTCATTTCATCGAAAGCAACATCTTGTCAATCTTCGCAGAGTGATCTCTGCTTCAGTGGTTCGAATTTTTTATTTGAAGCCGGCCGGAGTGGCCGAGCGGTTCTAGGCGGTGCAGTCTGGAGCCGCGTGACCGCTACGGTCGCAGGTTCGAATCCTGCCTCGGGCATGGATGTGTGTGATGTCCTTAGGTTAGTTAGGTTTAAGTAGTTCTAAGTTCTAGGGGACTGATGACCTCAGCAGTTAAGTCTCATAGTGCTCAGAGCCATTTGAACCATTTTTTTATTTGAATCTTACCATACTCATTTGCATTTTTAGTTATCTCATTTATTAGTTCATGCGTAAAAAATAGCCAAAATTCCAGCATCTCGTTAGGACCCTGAAGAGGAGGGTTTCAATCTATATACAACAGTGCAATTGGTTTTTGCAAAGTGCGGTTGTTTTCTGTATTTTCGCCAATCGTCAGAAGCAGGTTGGTCGTCAGTGTCACTATTATTTGTAGACTTTGCGTGCTCATCTGTAGCAATTTATGTATTTTCACCTTCGCTGTCACTGTTTTGTGAACTGTAATTATTATTGTCATTACTCAAATCACTCACACTTTCATCCAATATCTCCAATATTGCTTTAGGATTCTCAAAGAAATTCGGCATTTTTGATGTTAGGGTTCCGAACACCGCCTTCGGAGTGAATCAGAAACGTGAAAACAAAACAACAGCAGTAGGCGTTCGACAAATGCGTGTTCTCGTCATTATGTCTCTTGCCGACGGATGTCGCAACACATCAGTACAAGAAATACGGCGCTCAAACCTCTGACATACGAGTTACAGAGAATTGAAGTTTGTCTGTTGCGGTATTTACTCGGTCAGGGCTGCCCCTCTGGCCGACCGCTAAGGGTTAATAATGCTATAGACTCTGTCGTTCAAAACGTAATATTATTTCGCTTCTGTGAACATGGAGGGCGACTTTGTGAAGCCGCCTAAGCCGCAGGGGAGGGTGGTAAAGTTGGGGTGCGTGCAGAATGTTAGCGGGAGTGAGGCCGGTCGGCGAGTAAACGGCAACTTGCTTGGGGAATCCCCGTGGGTCACTGACCCAGTGACGTCACCGAGAGCCAATTAGCAGACGGGCTAATGGCGCACTCTGGGCCACGCCGCTCGCCCCTTGCCGCCGGCAAATTATCGCGGCGCGCGGCAAATAATTATATTCCTGGGTGAGCGAGCGCGCAAGAGTGCGGGCTGCGCCGCTAAATGGTCACCGAGAGCGCGCCGCTTCCCCCGACTCGTTAAAAAGCCGGCAGGCCGTGTAGCCAGCGCCCTTGTTAGAGCTGGCAGTCAGAGAGCAAGGGGTGGCACGCTAGGCTCGCAGCTTTTTTCCCCTTCCAGCCACTGTTTTACCGAGTAAGGAGCAGGTTTCACTGAGGCGATTCAAATGCGACTTTCGATACAGCATAGTAGACATGCACTTTGGTGGAGTGCATAGGAACGAAGTTGAAGAGACTTGACAGCGATGCAACTGACGTATCGCCCTGCGCAGCTGTATCGTACGATACACGTGGAGGAAAATGTCAGGTGATCTGATGTGCCTAAAAAAAAATTGTTTTGTGCAGAAACAATCCTGTCGGAGGAGGAACGTCCTCAGCTGAGGATTGTGGTAGGGATTGAAAAGACCGCTTCATTTGTAATTTCTTTTATTTTTCAATGCTTTGACCACGACTGGTTTCGAGCTATTACATGACCATCATCAGGTGTGAAAATTTTGTGCTGTGACCCCGAGTGCCGCGATGGAGAGTACGGGACGCGGTGTACCACGAGCGAGCGGTCTCACTCTCCATTGCGGCGCTCGGGATCACACCTGATGATGGTCGTGTAATACCTCGTAACTTGTCGAAAAAAAATTACAACCGAAGCGGTATTTTTAATCCCTGTTTTATGTAGATAGGCATGCAACTCCTATGTCCATACCGAGCGAGGTGGCGCAGTGGTTAGCACACTGGACTCGCATTCGGGAGGACGACGGTTCAATTCCGCGTCCGGCCATCCTGATTTAGGTTTTCCGTGATTTCCCTAAATCGCTCCAGGCAAATGCTGGGATGGTTCCTTTGAAAGGACACTGCCGACTTCCTTCTCCATCCTTCCCTAATCCGATGAGACCGATGACCTAGCTGTTTGGTCTTTTTTCCCCAAACAATCCAATCCAATCCTACGTCCGTAGTTGGTTTATCAGTAAATATTTTACTTTTCGCGTAGAAAATTAAAACCGACAGTTTTGGGATTTGCATATATTTCTCATTCGATTGCAGTCTGACATCACAGCTTGATAATGCTTGCCCTCTGCTGGTTAGGCAGCAACAAATTGATTCCAACTGGCGGTTGATTTCACATCAGCCTAACAGTTACCAAACCCTCCGTGTAGCTACATAACATCCTGTACATCCTGTTTCTAGTGGGGATAACCGCTCACTACATTTACTACCTTACGAATTTTCTTGTGAACAACTGAACTCCGAAACCAGCAGTACCATTCATGACTGTAATACTAGAAGGGGAAATGAACTCACTATCCGCCACTGATCCTTATTACGGCACAGAAAGCAATGAGGTTTTCAGCCACATAAACTATGACCACTTATCTAATGTATTGGCGCATCTAACACACAATGAAATTAACTTCAAATAAGAATTTAATAGATTATAAAATGAACTTCAAACACAAACTGAAATCATACCAGACAGACAGCTCATTCTATTTCATTTCGGTTGCTAGCTCATCGCCAGCTACAAAGATAAATATGTGTGCTTTTTACCTGATGTAACAGCAGAAAATAAATATTGTAAAATATAAGGCAAACCTCGTGTGTTTTTCATTCAAAAAACGGTATATTTTCGTCCTGATTCACGGTGCAATTTCTCGCTAACGTTGGCTATGGATGAATGTTCAATTCGTAAATGGACCATTTTCAACAATGCCCATTCTCAGGAAGTCAAAATAAAGGTTTGCCGTGTCGCTTTTGGACTGTGGATAACAACTGACTTGGTTCTGTTTACGAGGACTGCAGTCACACGTATAGGCTACTGTGCTAGTGGGCTGGGGAGGTACCTACAGCCCTGTGCTCGGGTGACGGCATCCAGCGAGCGGGCAAGGCGGTGACGCGAGATCTCGGATGCAGAACTCGATCGACCATCCTGCCGAAGCTTTAACAGTTTCCCTAAATCATTGCAGCCGAACGTTGGGAAGGTCCGTCATCGAGGACAGATGACGCCATTCACATAGGGGGTGACGGAAAGAAACGGAGCTATTGGTAAAACATGATGAACACAGTTGGGGCTTCTACAAGTCATGATATTCTACAGCGGGAATGGTGAACTATCCGATTCTCAACGGAGTAAACATATATTCGTTACTGAGAACCTGGAGACACTGAAAGAACGAACGCAAAGTGGTGCACATGTTTAATTGATGATGCCCTAGGGAACGAAAAGGCAATGAGAAAACATCTTTTATGTTCAGGAGGAAGTTCTGCTCGCAGAAACTTTCATAACATAATGTCACATACTCACATAAAATTATTCAGAACAGTCTCAATAGCAACATTATTACTCTGCTGTTAAATAAAATGAGAACCTCCAGTGTAACTAAAATCGACAGTTAAGTAGTAGGACAGACAGTGTTCAAGCATATAAAGGAAAAATCAGAATACGACACATTTCCACAGTGTTGCTTGCACTTAGTAACAAACTACATTATAATTAGTAGGAAAATGTTTTTTGATCAATCACCGTATGCTGTAACAAACAGGTTCCACATTTTAGTGTGTATATGAGAAATTACGAAGACAGACTGACGTGTTAGTACTATAATGTACTTTTTTATTTACTGCAGGTAATAGTGTACTAACGTATTGTGTTAATTTTTTGTTTACACGTGTGACTTCTGTCCGTTTCATTATTTTATGCATGATTGCAGTGATACAGGGTGGCTTTATATTATCTAATGCAGCAGTAAGAACTCCCATTATGCAGAATGTTGTAAACAATATTCTGTGAGTATGTGATACCATAATAGAACTGCTTCCGTTAGCATGAACACTACATAGCGTTGCACTGATTGTTAAATAGTAAATGTATCCCCATTGCTTTACAGAAGAGCTGAAAGTGACCAAACGTCACAAACCGTAATAAACAAAGAATTATTTTATGAGCAGCGCTTGGTGATTTTCTGATTTTTTTTTTCCCTTCAAAACAAGAGATCACTCACTCTACCTGACGTTTCACTGAACGTTTTCATTGTTTCCGCTAACACTCATGACAGCAACGAGAGACAGTAAATATCTTCTATATAATTTGCCAGAGACTCCAGCACGAGGTACATTACTCCAGTGCCTACCGAATGAATGTAGAACGAGGCTCTGCAAGCAGCAGATGGAGCCGTTCGTTAGAGATCTCGCAGCGGCGGGTCACTAGAGAGCCCATTAAAACGTAAATGAGAGAATTAAAACGGAGCCCGGGGGTGCGCTAAGTTCGGGCGTCTGCTCAGATAACTGCCGGGTTCCCAACTTTGCCGGAGCAGCGACGCGAGCCGCTCCAGCTTATCACAGACTGCCTTCCACTCGTTCAGAACTGTTATAATATGTATCTGTTGTCGTGCTGCCGAAACGTCAGGAAAATCATGAAACAAACGTCGGCCGAATAACCAGAGACTGAAGCCAACAAGCAGTTTGTCTATTTAAAACTGTTTATCTGCTCACACACTCCAATTATTTCTAAAAGGGGACAACTCACGATTAATAAATTGCTCAGGATGAAAGAAGAAAACATTTCACAGCCTAATTTAATGCCGAATATCTTTCTGCCATGTGAAACCATTTATTATATGTGTGAAGATGGTAGCTGTTCTTTCAGACATGCCCGAAAGAACAGGCTCATCGGCCATTATCGGCCATTTGACCATCTCCTTCTGTGCGGATGCACAAACAGTGCCGGAACTCTTACGGGAATCGGCAAAAAGCCGCGGGTAATGAGTATAACGGGTAGGGGCGCTATGAATATATTGTGGGACAACAAGTTGTGAATGTGGATCTCATGGGAGGCGTGCCAGAGAAAAGTCCCTGCAGTCGCACTATCCTCTGTGTCCTCGGTGGCTCAGATGGATAGAGCATCTGCCAGCAGGAGATCCCGGGTTCGAGTTCCGGTCGGGGCACACATTTTCAACTGTCCCCGTTGACTTATATCAACGCCTGTATGCAGCTAGGGGTATTCATTTCATTATTGTATGAATGTGTCAGGCTAATATCAGCTAGTTTGAAAAATATTTGTAGCTACTATGATGATTTTTTTTTTCGCTTGGAGCGAAGTAAATGAGGAAGCAGATATATTTTGTGGTATGTATTTAAATTACATGAAAAGTAAAAGCTTGTATTTTATGAATGACAGTATTTCGAAAGAAATAAATGCAATGTAAAGTATATATGTCTGTCTGTATGTACCATTACACAGGAAAATTGCCTTACATAATCATGACATGAAATACACTTAAATGATAACTAATTAACTTACTGTTTCTCAACGCTTTTGAACCTGAACCACTGAATATGTAAAAAGTATCTTTACAGTTCTAAGTGTTCTCAAAATTACGCTGCAGTCCATATAAAAACGAATGCGAAACATGTTACAAATGGTGACTGATCACTTGTTCACAGAAATATAAAATAAATACGAAACATGTTACAAAAAAGATTGGTCGTAGTCACTTTTCAGTCATCTTCATCTACTTCTGTTGTAGGCTACGTCTTCAACTGATAATAAAAACTTGATACTGTCGATCTATAACATACTTCATTTGTATCTCAATATCATCTTTTTTCTTTTTTTTATGAAAACTTCTTGCTTCTGTTTTGGAAGCCTAATGTTCTTCTTGGGAAAATATGCCCTGCCTTTCACTAATGTAATTTTGTGGACATTAGAGTGCTCCGAAACAGATCTTAGCAACTACTTTGCTTTACTTTTCTGAACTGTAGTCATAGTAGAGAAACAAATGGGGAGCAACCGAGCAAATGATACTTTATTCTCTTTTCTAGTGCCTCTTCCAATTGTTTCAGTTGATATGACGACCTTTTCGCATAAAGTGATCCGTCGTGTTTTAAAATTCACCATTTCACCCGATTTTTCTGCCTAAACTGTAAGACGACGAAGGCGACTGGATTCGGTGACAAATGGCATGTACTGATTTGGAATAAGTACTTGGTCACACATTCGTAGTTCATTTTCACAAGAACTAAGTCATGGTCAGACTGCGAAATAGCGGTAGATTTTGTCAAATCTTCCACTGTCTTTTAGTAACATTCTTTTAACATATTTTAACAGTGTCTGAAATAACAGACATTGGTGACAGACTTGCAGCTGTACTAAATTTATGACATTTATTCGCAGTTGCGAATAAACTTCATAAATTCTTATAACCACATATTGCAATTTTCGCCTCTGCATGCATTGCTGAAAAAGTTGCGTTTTTTTATGGGGATAAAGTACTCAGTGTAATTATAGATAAAGCCGCACACTTCATTAGAACCTTCCTTGCCTTGGCCCACATGTAACAGCAAAACTACGCCCATCTGTTTTCATGTTGTGTACCTCAAAATTAAACACCCATAGGTAATAGCATACTAAAGTGTTCAGGCTTATCTTTCTTTCGTTATCTTTTTACAATCATTATTTGAAACTTCATACGCTGAGCTACTCACCACAATATTGTAAGTGAAATAGTTAATCAAGTTTCCGATAAAAATCACCGTTTGGTTCAGCATGATTCGCCGACTGCTATAAGCTTATATCTAAAACGTGACAGCTTCGGGAGTCGTCCCATGTTAGACATAATTGCAGATTTAAATGCGCTCTTTGCAAGCAGCTAGGCAAAGACGGCCTCCCATTTTAATTCCAGCCGATGCAGCTATGTCTCAAGTAATCGAAATCGAAAAAAATCTGCATTTTCAATTTTTGAGGAGTACTCCCTTTTAGTAACAAACGATTCATCCTGAGCGCTCATGGAATTATTAAACATTTGATTTAGGTCAAACTACCCGCGACAGGAGCCTAATGTTTAAATCCTCAGAATATGCTCAACGGTTTATTAAACTGAAATGTTAGTACTTCAGCCCTGGGTCTTCGTCTAACTGCGTTGTGATGTTACATCTTCCCCACATGAATGTGAAGTTCTGCTTTCCGTCAGAGATTATAGTTTTCCAAAGAATAAATATTTCTTCCTGCTCATTATTATTTTTTCACTTTAAAATAAAAGCTTACACTAAGACACCTTCAAGCTATCAGTAAGAACGAAGAGAACTGCTCCAACACATTTCATCTATAATTTAAGCTCTTTGTAACGTATTTACGGCGCCATATATTCTCCGTCTATTCTTAAATATTTGATGATGAAAGAGGAACACCAACATCAGCAGCATGAGGGCATTAAAATAATTCAATGGTGACAAGCGAAAATTTTTGCCGGAAATCGGATTTCCCGCTTTACGCGAGCGGTCGTCTCAACTGCTTCGGCTATCCGAGCACGCTTCAAATCTGACCAAATTCCCAACTTGCCGCACACTACTTCCATAGCGCCCTCCTGTCCGTTTTCCTCATTGTTCGCATCATCTCGCATGATTCTCGCAAGAGGTCGGACATAGTCTGCATGATATGCCGTAGTTTGTGTTAATTTAGAACCACAAATCTGAGCCAATGCACGAAACGGCTCTGATTGGAACTGTGCTCATTAGTCACTCACTATTTGGTTAGGCGCTCCAAATCTAGTGATCCAGGAGTCATAAAATGCTTGTGCCACTGTTCCTGCTGCAACATTACGTTGGGGTCACCAAGTTTTAGCCCTATTGTACCGTTAAACACAAAACATAATATTCTAAATTCAGATATCTTATTAGGAAAGAAAGACAAGTATTACACGCTCTAAACAGAACAGCTGATATCTGGACCTCCTCTCCTATTTCAAATGTCATTTACCTTCAAAGAAAAATAAAGTATACACAAAGAAGAACTATTTACAGAACTGTAGGTTAAGAACAAAAACGTAACCCTGTTCCTTGCCCTACCGTCTTTCTTTCATACTGAAAGACATTAATGTAGTGTGTTAGTTATGTCAGTCAGAAGTAATAATACGAGAAAAAATACTTTCAGACATTTCGTTTTCCATTGCGGGGCGGGGTCAAAAATACATAATCATTCGTAATTACCTCCTGGGGTTCGGAAGACGAGTGCATAGAAAGTACCGGACACACAGACAATAGACACACTTCAATGGAAGAGCATCTATCCAGGTTTTTGACTCACATTACAGGTGCTCAGTATGGGCGCCGTTTGTGACGCGGCAAATGTTAATACGTTCGTGCAGTTCATTGACACTAATTTTCCGGGAAGCCGCCACAGTAGCCCGCTTTGGAAATCTGTTCATTGCGCGAACTAATCAGATCTGACAATTAGAAACGGAGCAGAGAGTTAACCATGAATCCTGAAGACAGCACAACCTTTACCTACAAGCTGCAGTTACAAGAATTCTGCAAACCATTAGCATGCGCCCATTTACCAGCGAGACATTGATTCATAGAAATAATATGAACTGAGATTGCCTCACCACGTTGCCGTTCATAGTTGAAGTTCGTAAAATCGCTAGTGCATAACTTTTCAGAGTCCGTGAACCTACACAAAAATTTCACAAGTCTTTAAACCCGCTCTGCTGTTCAGAGTAAAGAGTCCATTAGTACGACCGTCAAAAACTTCTCCAGCTTCCCGATCTCCTGCAGAAATGCTGCAAGACGCTAGCTAGTCGCCTGAAAAATTTGAAACACTTTAATCACAAATTACACGCCGCTCATCAGCGCATGCCTTGACTTACCGACCTAGCAAAGAGAACTGACCCAGGTCTACCTGGTCGCTGCCATATACAGGGTGTTACAAAAAGGTACGGCCAAACTTTCAGGAAACATTCCTCACACACAAAGAAAGAAAATATGTTATGTGGACATGTGTCCGGAAACGCTTACTTTCCATGTTAGAGCTCATTTTATTACTTCTCTTCAAATCACATTAATTATGGACGTACCAGCGTGACTTCAAACACTTTTTTACAGCAAATGTTCAAAATGTCCTCCGTTAGCGAGGATACATGCATCTACCCTCCGTCGCATGGAATCCCTGATGCGCTGATGCAGCCCTGGAGAATGGCGTATTGTATCACAGCCGTGCACAATACGAGCACGAAGAGTCTCTACATTAGGTACCGGGGATGCGTAGACAAGAGCTTTCAAATGCCCCCATAAATGAAAGTCAAGAGGGTTGAGGTCAGGAGAGCATGGAGGCCATGGAATTGGTCCGCCTCTACCAATCCGTCGGTCACCGAATCTGTTGTTGAGAAGCGTACTAACACTTCGACTGAAATGTGCAGGAGCTCCATCGTGCATGAACCACATGTTGTGTCGTACTTGTAAAGGCACATGTTCTAGCAGCACAGGTAGAGTATCCCGTATGAAATCATGATAACGTGCTCCATTGAGCGTAAGTGGAAGAACATGGGGCCCAATCAAGACATCACCAACAATGCCTGCCCAAACGTTCACAGTACTGTAGAGCAATGAGTCGCATGTCAACACAAGCACCGAATTCATTACCTTCCTTCAATTGAGCCAACTGGCGGGGAATCTAGGAAGTACCGTACATACTGCCGAAACTAAAATGAGCTCTAGCATGGAAATTAAGTGTTTCCGGACACATGTCCACATAACATCTTTTCTTTATTTGTGTGTAAGGAATGTTTCCTGAAAGTTTGGCCGTACCTTTTTGTAACACCCTGTATAGCTGGATCTACAAAACCCACAGCGTCACACATACAGTTTTATTACTATAAAAATTACACATCTAACAACTTTACATTACTCACACTAGCATAATGATTAGTTTGAGTTGTTAAAAATTCCAGTTTGATTGTCTTTATATAATTAGAGCTAACGTAATAACTTTCGCTGGTTGCGCGTGAATCTTGCAACAAATCAAAATTACATTTATCTTATTCCTGCTGTAAGTGTTTCACAACGATTAGGGCTCGAGTTTCACCAGCTTTTCTGTGGTGACATTAGCGTTTTGCATCTTATTCAGTGAAACGATCGAAACTAACGTTATTTACAGTTATTTATTTTAAACCCAAGGACAACCAAACATCTACAGATAGCTATTGTTGTACTCCGTTACACTTATTTTTGCAATTTATATTGTACTAAATAAGTTTTTTTAACCCTCAGAATCAACATTCTGGCTCATACTCAGATTGTACTGCTTTAGTAGAAATTCTGGGGATGTTTTCCAGTAAGGTTTTTCAAATGGTATTAGGTGGTACTTTGTTCGTTAATACAGCTTAAGGCTTTTAGACTTACTAATTTTTGAAGATAATAAAATGTCCATATTGTGTACTGTCAGTACGTAAAGTTCTATTATATCTGCAAAGTGGCTGGTTAGGTATACTTCCTCGTCTCGTTTTTGTGTATTCTGAATATTTACTGGCAAGGATTTTACTAATGCGTCAGCTGTGAAACAATTTGCTGCCTCTTGAGTTTTCGCCATGGTGGCTCTCTCACGCCAGGCAAGGACCAGCAACGAGCAGCTGGCTGTGAACTCCACTTGCAGCAACCCATCAGGTTACCTACTGCCCATCTAACAGACAACTTATTTTATGGCCCACATATTTTACGAATGACAGAGACTACAGTCTCGTCTGCTGATTAAGCAGACAGTATGAAACATTTATCATCCAGTTTTAGGGCAACTGTTTGGTGAAAAATTTGATTCTTCCGCATCTAACACCCTGATATGTTTACTCGATAAAGGACTGAATTTATTTTCGTTATTCGTCATAGTTCCTGTGTTGCACAAATGTAAGTAAAATGCAGCACAAAATTTTAAAGTGTGTGCAAAGATAAAAACGCACTGAATAGACTGTGAGTTTGGTGCATTTTAAGTCATATGTTCTGCCGTATGAAATGTAGGCAATGTGTCGAAACGGTATTTAAAATTGAGAGGTGAATGATATCGCTTATCGCTCTGAAGATTTTGGTTTTTACATCTGGCGGAGAGGTTGCGTGCAATGTACCCATTCGTATCGCTGCTCATTGTGAAGAATGTGGTCGTGAGAATCGTCATATTTCATAAATGGTTCAAGATATTGAAACAAGGTTTTTTTTCGCAAATGATAGCACATAAAGAGACACATATGTCATTCCATGATTAGTACTCAACTGTATATATATAATCAGGTCGAAGAGGGGCTCATCACTGAAGACAACTCCAGTCAATGAGATTCCACGCCCCAATGAGCGGCGAAGATGTGTCTGGAGACGCCGTAGACAGTTATATTGGTTCTGTTATATCCATTCATTTATATACAGTTCTATTATAAAGTGATTACTTATATATATATAATAAAAATGGATGTTCATATATAGGTTTGTATAAACGTATAAACTAGTTTAGCACCCAGCATTGCCTGAGTGTGTATTTATTCCTACCTTCTATTAGTCCATCTCCTCGTTCTCTCTCTCTCTCTCTCTCTCTCTCTCTCTCTCTCTCTCTCTCTCTCTCTCTCTCTCTGTCCATCTTCACCACCCCATCTCTCTGCCCATCTCCTCTTCCCCCTAATTCCATCTCATTCTTCCCCTCTCTTTGTTACTCTCTTCCTCCCCCTCTCTTTGCCCATCTCCTCCTCCCATTTCTTTATCCATCTCACCCTGCTCTATGTCCATCTCCTCCACTTTGCTTTCGGTGTCCATTTCGTCCTCTTCCCTTTCTCCAACTATTTCCTCTTCCCTTCTGTCTGTTCATCTGCTCCTCCCCCATCTCTTTGTGTGTCTCTTCCACCCCTGATCTCTGCCCAACCCTTCCTCTTCCCTTTCCTGTCCATCTCCTCGTCTCCCCTCTCTCTGTAGACTTCCCCCACCCCCATCTCTCTCCATCTCCTTCTTCCCCATACTGTCCAATTCTTGTCCTCCATTCTCTTTCCTCATAATCACACTCACCTCTATAGGAGGCTAGTGGTTCTTCTCCCTACTGTATTTCTTCCCAGATTATAACTAATATATGCACGAAATTTTATTGAAGTCGTTCCAGGGATGTAGCGTGAGCTTTTTACCCATGGCTTTGCTTACATTGTTCAAATGTCAAATATACGCTCTAAGACAAAAAAAGACGCATCACAAAATGAGACGGAAATCGGTAGACGTGACGTTCAAGTACAGACAGACACATGATTACAGTTTCAGAAAAATTGTGTGATTTATTTAAGAGAAAGAGCTTTACAAATTGACCAGATCAATAACGCAGTGGTCGATCTCTTGTGAAAGCAGTTATTTGGCACGGCATTGACTGATAGGGTTCTTGGATGTCCTCCTGAGTCATATCGTATCAAATTCTGTCCAATAGACGCATTAGATAGTCAAAATCTCGAACTCGTTGGAGGACCCTGCCCATAATGCTCGAGACGTTCTCAGTTGAGGGGAGAGCCGGCGACCTTGCTCGCCAACCAAGGGTTTTGCAAGCACAAAGACAAGCAGTAGAAACTCTCGGCAATATCTTGCTGCAATTTCCCAGGATAGCTTTACGTGAAGAGCAATAAAACAGGGTGTAGTGTATCGCCGACGTGTCGCGGTTCCTTAAGAGCGCCATAGATGACAACTGAAGGAGTCCTGCTGTGAAAAGAAATACCACACGAGACGGTCACTATTGGTTGTCAGGCCGTATAGTGGTTGACAATCCGGTTGTGCATGCCACCGCTGTCCAGGGCATCTCCAGACGCATCTTCTTCAGGGGTCAGTTCGAAGAGAGACTCATCACTAAAGACAACTCTACTCCATTCAATCAGATTCCACGCCCCAATGAGCAGCGAAGATGTCTGGAGACGCCGCAGACAGCAATGGCATACCAACCTATCGCCCGTCTTACGGCCTGACAACCAGAAGTAATCGTCGGTAGTGCCATTTCATTTAATAGCAGGAATATATGAAAGACAGACGAACTTTGGTGAAGACATTACTATTTTTTTTATTTTCTTTGCGACGTCATGTGTTACATATTTCATTATTTATGTATTCTTATTTTGACGTAAAGGATTTGACGATTTACCGTCCGCAACATTTAGAAAACCGTTCACCCCTGAACAAATGTATTTTAAGTAAAAGACGCACCACGAAGGAATTATCCGAAAGGGACGGAAATCAGTGGCCGTCCGGCATTTGCTAGCGCCTCTCGTTTCCAGGTGGAAACGCCAATTTCGTGAGCAACTGCACCACCACGGAGAAAACTTGCTACCGTTGTTGCCGCGTGCTGCACTGCTGCTCTCTAGTGGGAACCAGCCTTCAAACCAGCGTGCATCAAGAGGTTCCCATCTGTCATCTTACAAAATACATACTCACGCGCACACACAAAGCGAAAGGTTGATCGGCCTCGGAGTTCCCGCTGTGTTCGCTCCCGGGCGTAAGGACATAGTAATCTCCCAAGGATGCCATATTTTGGTAATGTCTTGTTATACACTGTCCAGTCACATTAATGTGGCTAAAAAGCCTGAATAACCACCTATTGCAGCACGAACGCGCAGGAATAGTGTCACTGAGATTCTAGAGGGTACCTACAGGGATTTAGCGCCATGCCGTGGTCAGCTCCGCTAGGTTTCACGATTGAGAATCCATTGCGCTAACAGCGCAATTGAGGTGGTCCCTCAGATTCTCGACTGGAGAAACCGAGGAGGCCGGTGGCCAGGGGAGTACGGCAAACTCATCCTGATGCTGTTCACACCACTGCAAGCTGTGTGACACATTGCATTGTCCAGTCGGTAGACGCCATTGTACTGAGTAAAAATAAACTGCTTACAGGGATGGACATGGTCCTGAAGGATAGATGCATAATTGAGTTCATACATTGTGCCTTCCAGAATGTTCAAATGGCTCTAAGCACTATGGGACTTAACATCTGAGGTCTTCAGTCTCCTAGACCTAGAACTACGTAAACCTAACTAACCTAAGGACATCACACACATCCATGCGCGAGGCAGGATTCGAACCTGCGATCGTAGAAGTCGCGTGGTTCCGCACTGAAGCGCCTAGAGCCGCTCAGCCACAGCGGCCAGTCTTTCCAGAATGACGCGATCACCTAGCGAATGCAACGAAGACTATAACGCTCCCTCTTCCGGCCTGGATTCTGCCGATGGTTGTTCTAGGGCTGTACACGTCATCGACTGTCTATCCGATGGAGCACAAAAAGTGATTAATCTGAAAAAGATACCTGTCGCCACTCAGTGGACGTCCGTTTGGCGTACTGGCGTGCAGATTACAGCTTTCGTCACCAATGAACACCAGTCAACACAGGTGCAAGAACCAGGCATCTTATGCGTAGGCCCATACACAGCAACGTTCGCTGAATGGAGCTTGAGGAGAAATTGCTGGTAGCTAGCTCCTTGGTTCGCCTGGGCGGTCAGCTGCTCAACAGTCGCACGTACATTCTCCCATACACAGCTCTGCAGCCGCCGCTAGCCCTGCCCATCTATGGCCCGTGGTGCACCACTGTTGCTATACCGCCAGTTTTGGATAGCGACATTTTGGCATGCACGGTATTCTTAACCACGGTGGCACACGAAGAGTTTACAATCTTAGCCGTCTCGGAAATGCTTCCACCCTTGGCCCGAAAGCTAATGATCATTAGCTTTTGGACTTCAGATAAATCGCTCCGTTTAGGCATTATGACAACAACTGAACTCTTTTCCGCGTGCCGTGACAAGCTTTATATACCCTCCACTGCTAAAGCTGCCACCTGCCGTCCGTGTGTCGTTATTCCTCGGTGAGCTCGAAAATGCACTGCTGGCCATTAAAATTGCTACACCACGAAGATGACGTGCTACAGACGCGAAATTCAACCGACAGGAAGAAGATGCTGTGATATGCAAATGATTAGCTTTTCAGAGAATTCACACAAGGTTGGCGCCGGTGGCGACACCTACAACGTGCTGACATGAGGAAAGTTTCCAACCGATTTCTCGTACACAAACAGCAGTTGACCGGCGTTGCGTCGTGAAACGTTGTTGTGATGCCTCGTCTAAGGAGGAGAAATGCGTACCATCACGTTTCCGACTTTGCTAGAGGTCGGATTGTAGCCTATCGCGATTGCGGTTTATCGTATCGCGACACTGCTGCTCGTGTTGGTCGAGGTCCAATGACTGTTAGCAGAATATGGAATCGGTGGGATCAGGAGGGTAATACAGAACGCCGTGCTGGATCCCAACGGCCTCGTATCACTAGCAGTCGAGATGACAGGCATCTTATCCGCATGGCTATAACGGATCGTGCAGCCACGTCTCGATCCCTGAATCAACAGATGGGGACGTTTGCAAGACAACAACCATCTGCACGAACAGTTCGACGACGTTTGCAGCAGCATTGGCTATCAGCTCGTAGACCATGGCTGCGGTTACCCTTGACGCTGCATCACAGACAGGAGCGCTGCGATGGTGTACTCAACGACGAAACTGGGTGCACGAGTGGCAAAACGTCATTTTTTCGGATGACTCCAGGTTCTGTTTACAGCATCATGACGGTCGCATCCGTGTTTGGCGACATCGCGGTGAACGCACATTGGAAGCCTGTATTCGTCAAGGACGCAGAAGACCTTGCTGTCGTGCGCCCACAAAACCCCTCTACTACTACTACTACTACTACTGTATTCGTCAACGCCATACTGGCGTACCACCCGGCGTGATGGTATGGGGTGCCATTGGTTACACGTCTCGGTCACCTCTTGTTCGCACTGACGGCACTTTGAACAGTGGACGTTACATTTCAGATGTGTTACGACCCGTGACTCTACTCTTCATTCGATCTCTGCGAAACCCTGCATTTCAGCAGGACAATGCACGACCGCATGTTGCAGGGTTGCAGGTCCTGTACATGCCTTTCTGGATGCAGAAAAAGTTCGACTGCTGCCCAGGCCAGCACATTCTCCAGATCTCACATCAATTGAAGACGTCTGGTCAATGGTGGCCGAGCAACTGGCTCGTCACAATACGTCAGTCACTACTCTGGATGAACTGTGGTATCGTGTTGAAGCTGCATGGGCAGCTGTACCTGTACACGCCATCCAATCTCTGTTTGACTCATTGTCCAGGCGTATCAAGGCCCTTATTACGGCAAGGGGTGGTTATTCTGGGTACTGATTTCTCAGGATCTATGCACCCAAAATACGTGAAAATGTAATCACATGTCAGTTCTAGTATAATATATTTGTCGAATGAATACTCGTTTATCATCTGCATTTCTTCTTGGTGTAGCAGTTTTAATGGCCAGTAGTGTAGGTGGTGGTCACATTATAAAACTGAAATTTATACACCGACTGAGCGTGCTAGTGGTGCAGCGACATGTTCGAATTAAAAACGTAAATAAAACAAAGAGTGACGAGGTTTAACCGCACCGCTCTTGGACGAACAGGAGCAATCTGGTGGAGCCGCTGCAGGAGCCGGTGCCGGCGCTAATGAACCCTTGTAGCAGTGCGCCGGCTGGAAGAAGCCAGACCTGGAGCCGGGGTCCGGGCCAATCAGCCGGATTACGCTGCCGCCGCCCCCAGCTTCCTTTCTCTACGTGCTACAGCGGCTGTTATACAAGCAGCGACACGCCGAGCGACTTTATTGTTGAGTTGAGATTAAATCTGCACAACTCCCGTACCGTGTAAAAGTAAGGCGATGTCTCTCGTTTATTTGAGCACAGTTGAACTACGCACAGTAAATTACTGGAAGGGAGTATTACGCAGAGTTGTTCAAACTATGAAGAAACTAACTTATCACGTACGCATATTGTATCACACAGATTTCATACATATTACATTTAAAGAGCTATTCGAACAGAACAAACAAATTTCGAACATTTATTGCTTCCAAACTGCAAAAGATAGTAATACAATTCCAATGTTCCTGGATACATTCAATGTGAGCACCATGTTTACACGATAAAATATCAAAACGGTGGCTCATTTCCTGCCACAAACGAAACAGCTGGTCTCTCGTTATGAAATTCACAGCTTCAGCATTGCGATGTCGCAGACTTTCAAGATTGTCAGATTAGGGGGGATAAAAATACCGTATTTTACGCCACAGATAAGTCACAAGACGTGTGGTCCCGGACGTTGGATTGGAAGAGGAGGAACAGAAGTTAAACTTCAACGCTGGTGACCTACCAGGTCTCCAGACCTCATACCTTGTGACTTTTGTCTGTGGAGTTACCTAAAAGACACTTTTTACCCCCCTATGCCTGACCCTCTTCAAAGTCTGCAACATGGCATTGTTGAAGCTGTGAATTCTATAACGAGGGAACAAAAAGATGGTTCAAATGGCTCTGAGCACTATGGGACTTAACATCTATGGTCATCAGTCCCCTAGAACTTAGAACTACTTAAACCTAACTAACCTAAGGACATCACACAACACCCAGTCATCACGAGGCAGAGAAAATCCCTGACCCCGCCGGGAATCGAACAACGAGGGAACAGCTGCTCCGTGTGTGAGAGGAAATGAACCACCGTTTTGATACCAGACATGTAACACATGATTTTCACGCTGAAAGCACAAAAATTTGAACTTTTCCCTTTCCAGGAATGCTAGAATTATCTTTCTATCTTTTGCAGTTTGGAAGCAATAAATGCTTGAAATCTGTTCCTTCTTTTTGAATAGCCATGTATTTCACATTTTTACGTAGAAATCTGAGTATTGTTTGCTAATTAATGAGAATATGATCTTATGTGTAACCACATGGGCGTACATAGCAGTCGCGTGGACAAGAAAACACTGCGTACTTCAACACAAAAGAAAATTCTAATTCGGAAATCGACATGTATATTGAACACATATATTACGGATATAAAAACACAAGGCTTAATCCCCTGTGAAAATGTGGCTCAATGAAGGCACAAACCATCAAGTTTCCACAAATCGATAAAAATAAAAAAATTAAATACCATATTCCCCTTAAGTTTACTTGGTATATTGGCAATGAATTAACATTATTAATCGTTCTAACGAGGCATTATATCTCTGTAAAACCAAGCACGTCGTAGCAATTCGATCTACACACAGAGCACTTCTCACAGTCATCACAGATATTCACATAGATGTAAAACTACACTCGACATGGGTACTATAATTTCCCACTTGTAACCTCCCCTTTCCTAACCAGCCTACTGGACATATTGGAAACTCGAAGTGTGGAAACGATTCAGTGTCCTGCTCTGATATATCAGGCGTTGCACCGTGGAGTCGATATACATGCTGACTTGATTTCTGCTGCTGCTCAGGCGTATCAAGCGCTGCATCGGAGATGTCAGGAAGCTGTAGTGCTGAGCTAGAAACAAGAGGAAACACTAAAAACATGCACCTACATATACATACTTAACAAATAATAAACAGTAAGAAAGAGAGAGGAATGGTTTAATACTTACTATTGACTGTACGAATAATTTTTTCTGTCTGGAGGTGGTACATCTCGGATGACACTTCATGATGACGATTGACCTTTCACTGTAGAGTACAAGGCACAATTCGCAGGTCTGCTAGTCAAGTACTAGTAGTAAGCCTTGGGTGGTGTGGGTACACGACTGCAACACCACAGAAAATGGAAGAACTGTTTTGGACTGGTAACGTTGGAGAGTACGCTCTTATCTCTAGGCCCATCATTTTGGATTCGAATGTAATTGATGACGTCATGAATCGCCATCTTGGATTGCTATCTTGAATTCTAAACTTAGAACCACGCAGACTGTGTCAGTTCCCTCAGGACAGCTATCTTGGATGGCTCGCCATCCATACTGCATTAAGGTCAGTCACTTTCAGAATGAGATTTTCACCCTGCAGCGGAGTGTGCGCTGATATGAAACTTCCTGGCAGATTAAAACTGTGTGCCCGACCGAGACTCGAACTCGGAACCTTTGCCTTTTGCGGGCAAGTGCTCTACCATCTGAGCTACCGAAGCTCTCCTGCGCAGGAGAGCTTCTGTAAAGTTTGGAAGGTAGGAGACGAGGTACTGGCAGAAGTAAAGCTGTGAGTACCGGGCGTGAGTCGTGCTTCGGTAGCTCAGATGGTAGAGCACTTGCCCGCGAAAGTTCCCGAGTTCGAGTCTCGGTCGGGCACACAGTTTTAATCTGCCAGGAAGTTTCATGTCAGTCACTTTGTTTACAATTTTGGAAGGTATTTTGCTACAGTTTTTGGTGAAACATATAGATGTGTGGTGAAGTGTTATGCAGTCCCCCTGTGAAGTGGACAAGTTCTTCAATTTCCCACCATATTCCAACTTCATACAGAACACCCAACGTCCAAACTTCTCCAAAATATTGCAGAGTAGTCTTCATAAGACAAAACTCCTCATAGCCTTAAATAATTCTAAGTTTGATGATTGCTGGAACTATTTCACTACAGTCCTACACACTTTAGTGTCTATAACATAGAAAGCATGTAGAATTTCCTCAAGACAACGTACTGCCACTTTACATCACATCCAACTAATGTGACCAGCAGAAAGACCTCCTACTGAAGCGCACTTATTGGTGGAATGATGAAGACATTCATCAGGAAATGATTTAGAAATCCTGTTGGAGCATGAATTCTTGCTAATGCCAATGCTACACCAGTCAATTACGAGCTTGTTTGACGTCTCACTCACATCTTCAGACACCATCTGTCACAATTTGAAAGAAGACTTATGTATAATGTAAAACACTTACAGTTTGTGACAGGAACATGTAAAGATGCAGTGCTAGGTTGGACACTAGATATAATTATGTTTATAGGAATGATGGCTGGAGTTTAACGTTTCGTCTACACAGATATCAAATTTTCATCACAATAAGGCGTACCTACAGCGAAAACTAGTATTAGTGAAAAAAAACAATACTGTCACCCATCAAAATAGAGTGTGGACGCTGTGGTACAGTTGACTGATAATCCGTGGTTATGACGCTACTACTGCGGCCATTTGGAAACCTTTTGCAATCTATAGTATGAATTTTCTGCTACCAACTTACTTAACTTGCCATGGGACCTAGTGTTGGAATCATTGCCTCTGTTACTACTACAACCAATAGTACTCTACCAAATGGACCACATCAAGTCACACATCTTTCTGAAATATTATAGCACATTTTCCTGTCCGAGCACCCTTAAAATTGATCACAAATGATACAGAAATCCGTTTGAAATGTTTGATGTATATTTCAGTCGTTTATGTATCTTGAGATGTAGGTCATTCGTAGTCCAAATCAAAAGGACTACTCTTCCATGTCAGGGACTACTTGCAACATTTGCAACTACAAGACTTTCATACTAATTCTGCTGAGCTACAGACTGAAACCTTAGAAAAGCGACTTTGTGGACCCACAATTCCTTTCAGTTAGGTACAGACCGCTGGAAAACGGATTTCAAAGTAAAAATTGCTGTCTGTGATGAAAAATTGAAAAATCAAGATGCATCCCCTCTAGATGTTAGAGTTCTTTAACTGAAGATGCATGTAAGATGATATGAAGTACACCACTTCCCTCTCACACCATGGATATAAATTGGGTCATTCCGTTTTATGGCTTTAGCGATTCTACAGTAAATGATGAGATTCTGTCGGCTCTATGCATACCTTTCTCTAGTCATTTGCTTGACAATTATTGTGTGTGTGTGTGTGTGTGTGTGTGTGTGTGAGAGAGAGAGAGAGAGAGAGAGAGAGAGAGAGAGAGAGAGAGAGAGAGAGAGAGAGAGATTTTGGTAATCTAGCGTTCTGTTCTGTTCTTGTTCACTATGCTAGTGCATCATACTATTTAGGTTCTGACGTTAAGTGCTCTTTTTTTTCTCTTCTAACTGGTCTGATGAGGTCCACGACGAATTCCTCTCTGTGCCAACCTCTTCCTCTCAGAGTAGCACTTGCATTACTTCCTGAATGTATTGCAATTTCTGTCTACCTCTACAGTTTTTACCCTCTAAAACTCCCTCTAGTACCATGGAAGTTACTCCGTGATGTCTTAACAGATGTCCTATCATCCTGTCCCTTCTTCTTTTCAGTGTTTTCTAAATATTCCTTTCCTCTCCGATTTTGCGCAGAACCTCCTCATTCGTTATGTTATCAGTCCGCCTAATTTTGAACATTCATCTGTAGCAAATGAAGTACTATTCTCGAGACTTACAGAGATTTGAAAGACGCATCATCAACGAATCTAGTGCTATCAGCGCTTTTCGAGGAACCACAGTGTAACTTTGTTGGTGATTCTCTTCGAAAACGAAATGTTTCTCTCAGTGGAGTCAGGCAGGAGACAATATGACAGATCTACTCTCAGTAGTTCTATCCATAAAGTACTTATGTTATTTATGATGACACTGACTCATTAGCTCACAGGTCCACATGATGTTAAACCACGGAAGACAGTATCATAAGAAATGGACTGGAAATGTTGGATGTACAATGTAACACGATCATAATTCATATGCGGAATCGCTTAAAGTCACCTGAATAGTAGATCGCTTTCTGTCTGTAGGAGGGATGACTCGAGTTTAACGTACCGCCAAACGTGTGAAATTATTATTACGGTATTCCAAGCTAAAGACTTTCACGCTGCTTCTGCTACGCTGCAAACCTTAGAAAAGCGACTACGTATACTCCACAAGCCTTCATACAACGTGTCGTGGAGTATACCTTACATCACTGCCAGTCGTTTCCTTCCCTATTCCACTCGCAAACGATTATATACTTTCGTACGTTAGGTGTTCTCCGTCAAAGTTAAAAAATTCCAAGTGCCCTGAACTGCTCTTCCATTTTGTTGTCAAGTGTGTGCTGGAAGATAAAGTTCGTGTAGCTGTCTTATGGTCAGTGTTACAAATCAGAGGTGTCACCACGTGAGCAAAATACAGAATATCAGATTCATGATTGGATTGAATAGTTCCTAGTTAATAGCATGCTGTCCTTAACGGCGGGTATTAATTTCATTAATTTCTGTACTACATTCCCTGCTTTCAACCCAAAATTCAGTGTTATCGGTACAATATTCGTTTTAAAGGCCTAAGATTGAATCTGGAGAGGGATTCTGCAATTCTTTAGGTACAAATTTCAATGATTCCGGTACTATATTCGCCGGCTGTTATGGATTCCATATGAATGGTTGAAAAAATCACAACTACCGAACCGGTATGTGACGGAGATTTCATAAACACTTGAAGCTATATACCCCAAAGAAACCTGTCAAAGGCTCGTGGTGTGCTGATAGTTCTCATCGGCTACAGCACAGGCGTTTCATCCCCTTATAGTATGACATCGAAGTACGTGGAACTCTACACAGAGCAAACATTGCTAGGTGTAACTATGTTACGTGCTGGAAATAGATATTCCACATTTAAATATTTACGACGTCTCACTCCCGAAAACCAGCAGGACTGGAATAGCTCTCACAAATGTTGTAGAGTGTTTGATACAATTTTGCACTGTCATCATATGAATAAAACTCGAAATAGCAAACTAGATTTGTGGTTGCGTTGAAGAGTGCCTAGCAAACGGTGTGTTGTTAACGCAAAGGAAAGTTCAGATTTAAAAATTGTTCATGCATTTTTTTAGAGAGATAGGTGCAGTAGCGTTTTTCCGTAAGGTGAATAAACACAACAGGTACACATAACAAAGACTTTAGTCATCAATAAAGTAGTCTCCTTCACTATTTACAACAGACTGCCAGTCTCGATTCCACAACTGTAGAAATCAGATGGTTCTTTGGCGAAGAACTCGTCGAACCATGTTCGGAGCGTATTTTCATCCTTAAGGGAAGTTGCTTAAAGGTTGTTCGATAGAGAGCAGAAAAGGTGAAAACTTGAGGGCATAAGATCGGGTGAATAAGGTGGGTACTGAATGACTGTACAACCCATTTCCTGTGTAGTGTTTTTTCAGTCTAGCAGAAAGCCGTCTCATAGTAAATACACTACCAGAAAAAAAGTTAGTACACCCTTTTAGCGGTTTCCAGTTCAGTCAAGATTTATTGCTGCAACAGTGCATATGGAGGACATGAAATGATTATGTTTACAGATCAATAGCAGAAGCAGTTCTGAGGTACCAGATACCGAACCACGCTGAAATAACCATATTAGTACGTCGTGTAGCCTCCACTTGCGGATATGTAGACGCTGACTCCGGTGTCCAGTCGATCGTACACATGGCGAATACTCTCCTGGGTTACGTTACGACCTGTTTACGTAGTTCCATAAGAGTTGGTTGAGGAGTCGCATGAGTCACTTCTCATCTCGCCATATTCCATACGTGCTCGATTGGAGACAAATTCGAAGATCGTGTTGACCAGGCAAATTGCTGCACATCTTGCAGAGCACGTTGAGTTTCAAGGGCAGTGTGTGGGTGAGGATTATCCTGTTGGAACAACACATCACCTTCCTGTTGCAAGAACGACAGAAGAATGGATCTAAAAACATCTGTACATATCGAGCGCTCTTTACCGTCCTCTCTAGAAACACCAAAGGTGATCGAGAGTTATAGCTTACTGAATCCCAGACTATTTGCTCTTGGAGGGGGGGGGGGGGGGGGCAGTGTGTCTTGGACGAATGCACTTTACAAGACAGCACTCACAAGGTCTGTGTCGTCACTTGCGTGCAAGCAGAATCTGCTTTCATCGGTGATGACCACGGAGCGCCATCCCACCTTCCAAGTGATCCACTGACGGCACCAGTCGAGCCGTGCACGTCGGTGCTGTGGCGTGAGTGGAAGACAGGCTAGAGGTGTCTGTGTGCCCGTTGTCCCACTGCTAATAACTGGTCCGTACCCGTTCATGTAGGTACGTCTGGGTTCATAAGCCCTCTTACCTGTTCTGTGTAGCTGTACGATCTGCCTTTATTGCCCTTACAATATGACGATCCTGGCGGGCGTCTGTGCAGCGTGGATGTCCAGAACCTCATTTATGGGTGCGAGGATGTTCACGTGACCGCTGATACCAGTATTGCTGCACAACTGACGCAGCACGTCCAACTTGTGTGGCAGTTCTCCGAAAGGACCATCCCGCCACTCGGAAGGCCACCCCCCTTACAAACTCGCTCAGTTGGCTATAGGAAGCACGAGCGCGCCACGGTGACACGGTTGCCTGCTTGCTTCACACTTTTGCACCACAGTGAGCCTTCTGGCTCTAAGCAGTTCCTATTAAATGTTAGACAACGATGGGACTCTGGTAGCTATGCCACTACCCAACCTGTTCGCGGGCAATGTTGAAATCATTATCAGTTCATCTACTCTGCCCCAGGCAGCAGATGCCGTCAACGGATAAAAATCGACATCGTCTTTCCAGATGCACTAGTTTTTTTGCCGGCAGTGTACATTGTCAGTACAAGCTGTCCATTTTCGAAAACCGTTCTGTTCTTCTTGCAACAGTGACTCTGCTATTGGCTTCAGTCGGTTATTTGATATACCAACATACCGTTTAAAAGTTGAAATTAATAGTCTTATGCCTCCGTAGTTTGTAGGTTTATTTCTTTCCTCTTTCTTAAATATAGAAGGGACGGTTGAGGTTAACCATGTATCAGGGATATTCATTGTAAGACAACAGGTGTTTAATAGATGAAGAAGGTGGAGAGAGAGTAAAAGTCATTCATTCTTTACGAGTTCTATATTTATACCCTCTGGTCCTGGCGATTTCATACTGTTTCGTTTTTTTATTACTGCCTCTGTCTCTCTCCCAAATAAGTAACGCAATGTTTTTAATTAATTCTGCGGCCCTATCTTCAGGGTCGGTAGAAATGTCTGCTGACATAATTTCACTCTAAGTATCTTCCCCGCCATCCTTTTATCAGTCCCTCCCAACCCTGAACGCCACACACTTAGCCTAGCTTTCTGAATCCGCTTACTCTCTTCCAAAAGATCCTTTACCTATTCGCCACTTTCCACCACCTCCTTGCCCACACTGAACGCTTTCATATGTCCTACACTACAATAACCCCATTGGCGCTCCCCATCCCCCTTAATCAACAACCCTGGTGTCCTGTCGGATCTCATCAATACATACCACCAACTCTACATTTACTTACTCTCCATATGCTCTCCCAGCGCTATTTTAACACACTCCCACTCCCTGACAACGAAATCCGGCCTTGCGTCTATTCCTCCTATCAGCTTTAAATCTCTTCTTCCTTTGGTTTCCGAGTTCAGGGCTGCCATCATTCTCCGTCGCTCCTTTTCCCTTCCTTTTCGTGATCACGGCCTGGCTTCCAATTTAGCTATTCGTACCCTCAATTCCATGTTTTCCTACCAGTTATCCTCCAGTATTATATCTATCTTCACAACCCAAGACAGCTGAACTACATACATCCACAAAAATTTAACTACCTCAAAGGACTCATCCACATCCCTCTCCTCTTTACTCCTACTCAATACGTGTCCTTCCCATAAAATGGTAGTGAAGTGAATCGTAATGCAGAGCAGTCTTTATTTTAACTTTGTCGCAGCTCATTATCACAAAAAAAAATGGCTCTGAGCGCTACGGGACTTAACATCTGAGGTCATGAGTCCCCTAGAACTTAGAACTACTTAAACCTAACTAACCTAAGGACATCACACACATCCATGCCCGAGGCAGGATTCGAACCTGCGACCGTAGCAGTCCCGCGGTTTCGGACTGAAGCGCCTAGAACCGCTCGGCCACCGAGGCCGGCTCCATTATCACAGTTTTAAATGTCAATTAGCGTTGTCCTGTATGTTATATTTAAATATCGTCGATGAAAATAATCTTTATTATATTTCAAAAGCATGGAAATACAGTTAATTCTTTTAAACATTTTATTTCAATCTTCGTAACTTTTAAACTCTTTTAGCTGAAGAGTTCAGGGACAAGCTGGATCCGTAACAAGGGTGAACTAGACGGAAAGCACGTTATCGTTACCTTTAATAACTTTAACAGAATGTAACTGAATATTTGCAACCAACAGCTCGAACAATTGCAGTCGGGTATCGTAATACTGTCGTTAATAAGTCGTACGAGTACTGTTAAATTTTGGTGGTTAATAGAAGCAACTCTGCATCAACTAGTCACTTACTTCCCTCCATCTCCCTTCTCCCCTGCATGACTCTTTCTTTATGTTTTTTATTTTCGTCCTATACATAAAACGCGTCTCGGTAATGGGCACCGTGTACAAAGTTTTATTCGTATTACAGCCCCCATCTCGTAATTGCTGTGCGGTGCTCGGCAACAGCAATTTATTTACAGGCCACTGGCTATCGCGGCTGGAAAAAATGACGTCGGCAGAACCACGCTGATATAGAATAACACAATAAATAAAACGCAGCGAAGTAGCGGTGCGCACATGACGCAGCCAGCAATTTCTGCCGCATAATTCTGATAGCGATGCGATTACGTCCACTGGCAATAGCTGCATTTGCTACCCCTTATTTTTAGTCCTCCACTATGGGTTTCAGCTACAGCGTTGTACTCGTCATGCAATTGCATACAAAATTATCTTTATACTGTGCAGGTAAGTAGAAGTAAATAAATTTTGGCTTTAAACGTTATGGTAGCAACAAATATACTTTCTGGGAGTTTTGGACTGTAACCACATATTACGAGGGCGAGTGAAATGATAATTACCGATTTCTTACAGTGTCTAGAAGGAGTTTTTCATTTGTTCATCGATCATAAAAATGGTTTGCTCACTAATATAAAATTCACGCTGTTTACCAGAAACCACCTCATGGTGACCATTAACTCAGCGCGCAAAGCTTTCACCATCCATCCCAAAAGAGGGCAGTTTTAAACAGTGATATTTAGAGCTAAAACTATTTGTAACAAGAACCACATAGATTCCCGCACTAAATATCTGGGGAAAGGTGTATCGGAAGAACGGCTATGGTGAAAGAGATATTGAGTTAGCTTTATCTAAGAAACGAAAATACAGAGATAATAAATACAAGCTGCTCATCCCGTAAAACTATTCCTCTTCTGAGCCACATCAGATAAAACAGGCAGGGGTCTGAGTGCACTACGCGTTCAGTCGATTTTGCAACCACTCAAGAAAATTAAAAATGTGATACGCATAATATAAGGCAGCCTTGATCTCAGTGTTCCGGAACTTTATAAAATTCCTTGTGAATGAGGTAGCAGTTTTATTGATGAGTCGATACGTCTTTCGGAACACTGTACTGAGCACCGACACCAAGTCAAGCTTCGTGATTTTCACAAATCTGCTGTTTTCGAACACAGCCTCACACGTTTTATGAGACGAAAATCATATGCCATACATCTACCTACTAGAGTTGTGTCGCCAAAGAAGGCGTTGAGATCAGACTGCGGACTAACAACATTAACCGAAACAGCATGGAAATGTACTCTTGGTGCTGAAAGGCTGGAGAGAAATAAGTTATCAAATCAGACGCCTACTGCCTTCCTTCAGAAGATTAGAATTATAGCATTATTGGCGAGCGTAAAAAAGAACCATGTGTATGCAGCATAGTACTATAGTCCTATTGCTCATGGTACATATCTTATGTACTAAAATCCATATGACTACAGTGCTATGCTGCATACACAAGATTATTTTTTTATGCTCGTTAATAATGCTATAATTCTAATCTTCTGAAGGAAGCCATTAAGCGCCTGAAACCGGCAAGGAAATAAAATTTCTTTTGTGCTGCCCCCCCCCCCCCCTCCCTCGCTTTCTCTCTCTCTCTCTCTCTCTCTCTCTCTCTCTCTCTCTCTCACACACACACACACACACACACACACACACACCATTTCGCGGTAATACAAAATGAGCTGCCAAATTTCTTTTGGCGTACGGACGTTGTTCCTTGCTATTCATTTCACTCTGATAGTTTCTTCTGTTGGTCACTAATGCCAACATGGCATGCGATCGGGAAAAGCGACCACACTACTCGTCGGGAAAAGAGGACGAGGAGTTCACCTCAACAAAAACATGAATGATATAAGAGATAAAACTGACTTCTAAACCTTTTATATACAAAGCTATCATCCGCCATTCTATCCCTTTGCGGCAATTTTGAATTAATTTTATTATTTAAAACTGTGTCTGTTCTATTTTGTCTAAAATAAAAGTCCGATTGAAAAGGATCTGCTGCAAGCGTATGGTATTCCTTCAGATATCAGGCTGTGAAGATGCCTAGAAAATGTGCCTGGAAATCGAAAAACAAAAATAAGGTCCTGTTGCGATTGCACGAGCCACAGTACCCGCTTGGGTACAGAAAATTAGTAATTATGAAATCCTTCTCTTTTTCACTTAAAAATATTTGGTGTGGTGCTTTCTAGTACGTAGATTCAAGATGTGCAAGAGTTAAGCTTCTTTTAATAACGATGGTCTGGTGAAAATTGAATTTCTCTTTGAGGGGTCATGTTCCACCTCCCCCGCCCCCCTCCTTTCTATGCGACGCAAGGTGTCGCCCTACAGCGTCGTTCTCCCTTCAGTGAATTCTCTTCAACGATGAGCCTACATTTTAACTCATGGAACACTGCATGTATGAAATATATTCCGCACTGAGAAGGGCAGGTTGAACATCAGAGGGAGTGGAGTGTGAACGTTTGGTGTGGAATTATTGGAGACTATGTAATTGGTCTTTAGGTTACTGATGAAATCTCTTCTGCCAAAGTTTTACCGGTTCTCTTACAGGAAGTTCGCAGATTTATGTGATGCCAGCACGATGGATGACTGGCTCATGAGCTGCTTGTGGCTAGGAAAGCACTCATGTAATCATCTCCTGGCCCTGAACAGGATGTGAAGGTATTGTCATCTGGTGTGTTCGTTCACGTGATTCAGCACCACTGCACGTTTTCTCTGGAGTAAGTTCAAAGACGAAATCGATGCGCTAGTTCCGTGTGTGCAATGGTACTGAAGGAATCCCCTCTGTCTTTCTAGAAGCCTGCAACAACGATTGCAAATTTGTCTTGTAGTACAAGATTGGCATTTCGAATATTTGATGACACAAATGAAATTTTATGGAAATGTTTATGAACACTTTCTTATGTTATTTCATTCCATCTTTTTTTGCAGTTTTAGTGTAGATTTTTATCTTAAAATTAAAGCAATGTTAATTTTTTAGTTCAATTCCCAATTTCATAAATCCATTCAATTTCAAAAAACTTAACTTTCTTTAAAGGCTCCAGCGTTGTGCTCGTCAAACGTTTTTGATTAAGTGAAACAATTGCATGCATCTCCTGCAGTCCCGCTGCTTAATCTGTTAGCGAAGTAACAGGCAATGCGGATGGAAGCTGTTTGTACGCAAAATGCCAAAAACATTGAATTTACTTGTTCCAGGGGCATTTGCTGTTTCTCTGGAGCTAACGTGTGCTTTGTGAGTGACAGCTCGTTGCAGACTTACTTCTTACCCTCTGCGTGGCACCCCTCTCGAATAACAATTTTTTGCTAATTCGGTAAATTATCATTCTCGTTGGATACTGTCTATAAGGACACTGATTAGCGTACAATTCTGTCCGTTTCGCAATCCTTGTGCATTCTCCTTAAGGAAGTGTAGTCGTTACGTATTTCCTTATTTGAGTCTGTAATCATTAACTTTCCTTATAACGTAATGTTAGAAGCTGAAGAAAGGAATTAATATCGATGCCAATGGTAGGACTCGAACCCGTGTTGGTTCAAATGGCTCTGAGCACTATGGGACTTAACATCTGAGGTCATCAGTCCCCTAGAACTTAGAACTACTTAAGCCTAACTAACTACTTAAACCTAACTAACCTGAGGACATCACACACATCCATGCCCGAGGCAGGATTCGAACCTGCGACCGTAAAGGGTCGCGCAGCTCCAGACTGAAGCGCCTAGAACCGCTCGGCCACACCGGCCGGCCGAACCCGTGTCTCCTTGCTCACTAGGCAGGTATAGTAGCCATTACACCACCAGAGCAATATAGGTGACAGAATTACACGGATTACCCGAGTCCGCTGCTCTCTCTAACACAAACTTCAATCCACATCTTCAGCTTACTTTCTTCTTCTTAAATTTTAAACTCGTACGTCTCAAGGAAAATTTAATTCCAAATGAGACATCATTGAATTGATATGAAGACTGGTAAATCCTAAGATTCTCCGATACTACTTGCAGTATTTCGAGGGCAACACCCGATTTAATTCGTGAATTGTGTGTGCGATCATGCAGTGTAAGCTTCCTAAACCCTCGCATCACTCACTGGTCGTCATTAACAGGATTAGGGTTCGAAGTGGAGGCTACGAGCAAAGATGAATTTACGCCTGTTATTTAGTATTTATTATATAATATTTTGACACACTCGAAAAATACCTAGAATGTAGAGCATAATATGCCATATGAAATCTTACAAACATGTAGTTCGGCAATGTTCCAAACTGCTTTTCTATCCCATCTAATTGTGAAAGTTTATCAGGTAGGCCCTGTCTCTTCTCCAACTAGAATTAAGGAAACCGAATCGCGGAGCAACCAGAGGACGGCTTCAGCATATCAAGAGCACCAGACCACTTTTCTTTGACACGTGCTCGTTGGGTACCCTTCGGAAAATTGAACGACTATTTTATAAGGGTTGCCTTTGTGTTTTGAGGCTGTACTTCTTTGTGAGGAACGGTAGACAGTTGTTTCGTTTATCTGTCTTTATATTCCGAAGAATTAACCAACTACAAACAAGGAAATGCACCATAATCCTCAAAAAATTCCATGTATTTCTCATTAGACTGCTCAGCATAGCTAACTCAGCGGGGAAATTAAATGCGTGAGAAGAAACAGAATCTTTTGTCAAGTCAGCGGTAGTAAGAATCGAGGGCTGGTGCAGGGCTGTTGTACGTCTCTCTCCGTCTGGTAGAGGGAGATTCCGACGTCTGCGCACTGAGGCCGGTGCGTGCAAATTAGATGCTTGCGTGGCTTTTTTGCACCGTTGCGTGCGTCCGCTAGCATGCTCGTGCAACATCCACATGCTCCCTGTGCGCACGCGATATTGCGCAGGTGCAGATGCTAAGTCCTGAAAACATACAAAGGAACAGAACAGAAGTACTCATCCAAATTGAGGCCAATTGTAAGCGAGAGTAACTGCGTACAGTCTGATAAGCTGTAGACGTAACGAGATTTGAGCTCGAACCGAAGTGCCATCTGCTGCTGATCTTCAAATGGTAGTTCTGCAGTCCTGCTGTGCACGAAGTTCAGTTCTTTGGATTGTGTCGTCTTGTCTTCATTTTTATACTCGTTTTACAATTGTCTTCTACATGACCTATGCTTCCTCTACTATGCACCTGGATGTTTATATTTCGAAAGTTGCGGATCTTCGTGTAAAAGGCGTACCAGCAGACGTAACGCCAGGCACCCCGTGCACGGTTACCGCTCCCCGCCTCAGTGCTCTACTTTGACGACGTGTCGTTGCCCTCTTGCCATGTTATATACCAGGGCTGCCTAAATGCGGCTCTTGCCTCGGACCACGTCTGCTCTTGTCGACTTGCCACTGCTGTACACGCGCAACCCTGTCGTCGGTTTGAGAGCGCTGTAGGCGGAAATTAGTAGTCAAGTGTTGTCTAGTATTTACAAAAGCTAAACGTACACTGAAGCGCCAAAACAGTATTACCACCTGCTAAAAGGTGTGTTGAAGAGGCCTAGACGATACCTGAGGAATATCGCGCTGTTGTCTTCAATGATGAGAGTGGGTTCTGTCTGTATGCGAGTGATGGACGTATACAGTGTGTAACAAAAATGTAAGGCACAAATTGCAGGACATTTTCCTCATGAGTAGACCAAGGAATTAATTTATATGAACATGGGTCTGGAAACGCAACTCATATTCCCCACTCATTAATCATAGGAAACACACACGAACAGAACGCACCAGCGTACCACACGCAACTCTTTCTCACATGAGATGTTCAATATGCTCTCCGTGGGCACTGACACATGCATCAGCCCGCCGTCGTACTGAATCCCGGATGCGCCGATGTATCCCTGTAGTATTACGTGTGGTTTCTCGGCCTTCCATAATACGGGCACAGACTGAACGTGTTGTACTGGGGTTCAGTACATAAGAGCTTTCAAATGCCCCCGCAAATAAAAAGTGCAATGGGTTTAGGTTTGGAGAGAGTGGAGCCGAGTCAGTTAGTCCATCTCTATCTATCCATCTGTCACCGATTCTGTTATTTAGAAGCCGACGTACATTAAGATAAAAATGAGGAGGTGCTCCATGTTGGAGCATGAAGTACATTTTGTATCGCACAGCTAAAGGCACATCTGCTAACAGATCAGGTAGAACATCCTCTACTTATTTATGATAATTTTATCCGCTGAGACTGGGTGGAAGAAAGTGAGGCCCTACCGAACAGTCACCAACAATGTCGGCTCAAACGTTGACAGAAAATCTTTGTTGATGACTTGTTTCAACAGATGCGTGAGGATTGACATCTACCCGTACATGCCGACTGTGAAAATCTACAATCTGATCTCTTTGAAACGACGCCTCAACTGTGAACAAGACCGTTGCACAAAAATCAGCGTTGACACTTTGTTTAGTAAACCATTCGCAGAAGAGTACCCGTGCAGAAAAATCAGCTGCTTATAGTACCTGCACACTCTGTAAATGGTGTGCATACAGCTGGTCTTCGTGTATCACTCGCCAGACAGCCATGTTGTCAACATTCAGTGTTGCAGTTACGTGTCTTGTACTGAAACTAGTGTCGTCTTCAAGTGTCGAGGAACCTTCCTTCTGGAAATCTGTCCCCGTATAAACGTTGAGCGCGAGCGCCATTACCGTTAGCTAATCCATAAATTAACTGGCCACTGCCAATTCTGCACTTTTGTACACTGCCATTGCACGAGCCAAGTCTGTGATTAGCTCTACGTAGTAACCGGTGTGCTTGCAACGATCGTACTGATTGCTGGAACAGTTGATGTTACCTGTAAAGAAGCAATGACGTACGTCGCATGTAAACAGGGACATGTAAAACAAAACACTGGAGGTGCAAAACGTAATCAGACGTGACCAAGAGGGATTGTTCCCCATGATTCTAACGTTCTGTTCTTGTGTGTTTCTCATGACAAATGAGTTGAAGAAAATGAACTGTAACATGGAAACAAAGCGTTTCCAGACCAATCTTCATATAACATAATTTCTGCGTCTACGTGTGAGGAATGTGTCCTGCAGATTTTGCCATACATTTTTGTTACACCCTGTGTGTAGCTTTGGTGAGAGGCTTATTCTGGAGTGCATTCGTTCACATTGCATAGGTCTCTTCCCCTGGCTTCAGGGGGAAGGGGGAAGGTGCGGGGACAGAAGAGTCACAACTCGCGGTCGCATTTGGTGTTCCTGCTACTGCCAGTTTTTCGGCAAGAAGGTAATTTGCTTTTTACGTAGAAAAATGCACGTCCGCACACAGCTGCTGCGAATAAAATTGCTATTCGTGGTGTACAACTACCCTCGCAAGCAAGATCGCCAGATCTCTCACCAGCTGAACACGTGTGGGACATGATGAAGCTGGAGAGCACCCATTCTCCAGAGACTGCAAGAACAACTGCCGAATAGCAACAAGATGGCTGGGACAGTCTGTCGCAGTATGCCATTCGCAACCTCTGTGACCGTTTGCATGCGAGAATACACAACTGCTTTACCGCCAAAGCAGGGTACACTATGTGTTTCTGGAACTGTTTGGGCTTCTTTTACTGTGAGACATGTGTTTCGTGAGTTTTGTCATATACTCCTGCAGTATTGAATTACCTGTCACAACACTTGTCAATAAAATAACCTTCTGCTCGAGGGCGTTTTTTTGCCGGCAGTGTAGATACCAAGGACAGCTGGGAAGGTTGTAACGTATCCACACTGTCCGGTAATTATATGACACTTGTCTGTGTGACAGTTACCGTCCATCTTCAACAGTCTGCCATTTCAGCATTTTAAGCGTTTATATGATATTCTCTTGTGAGTCAAACAAAACACGTATCTATTTGTGCTGTCCTCTTTTGTCTTCTTTCACTTTTTCCTGAACCAAAATCTGCCGCCTGCTTTTCCTACCATTGAGCCTATAGATCATTCCATTTCATCTACTCATAAAATGTTACGCCCAGATATATTTTTATGCTTTGGAAGATTCCAGTTGTACCTCATAGGTACTGTAGTCATAGAATACTACGCTTCTGCTAATTTGCAACTGCACAGTTTTTACATTTCTTCCAACATTGCATACTTGTCCCTGCGTCTTTGTGTATATTTTTTCTTTGTCCAAGTATGCTGATGAGATTGCGCCTGCACCTTAGTGGTCTAAAACAATTGTCATCATCATTATTTTCTTTGTCCATACCCTTTCTGATACAATGTGTAATTTATGCAATAGCAGAGCCAAGAGTGTTAATAAAGATGTCTTTTCACGTGTAATTTTTTTTTATTTCTGATGAGGACTGGGCCCAGGGTTTTTATGTTATTATTGACTGGAGTGATTTCGCTAACAGCTGTTGAAATTTTATCATTGTCAAGCATATTGAAAGTCAGCATTCTCAACATATGGAGTAAGCTGGGATTGAAAAGAAAGTAATAGAATGTTAAAACTGAAAAAAATGAGTAATAGCTACATGGGATATTAAAGCTCAGTACACTGCGGTAAGTCATGATGTGCTAGAATATAGTTTCCAGCAGTCTGAAAGCAAATAGCAAATGGTTCAGATGGCTCTGAGCACTATGGGACTTAACTACTGTGGTCATCAGTCCCCTAGAACTTAGAACTACGTAAACCTAACTAACCTAAGGACATCACACACACCCATGCCCGAGGCAGGATTCGAACCTGCGACTGTAGCAGTCGCGCGGTTCCGGACTGCGCGCCTAGAACCGCTAGACCACCGAGCAAATAGCAATAGCGGTGTAAGTATAACTGTACTTCTACGCTCCATGTGAGCATGTGCCATGAAGGGAAACACAAAAACTGCATTCCACGAACATAGGAGCTGAAACTTCGTCCACAATTTACACAAAAACCAATCACTCGCGGAGCCACCGCGATGGGAGGATTACAACAGCGGTAAAATCAGAAAAGGGCGTGAATACGCAAAGAGCATAAGCTTGGAACAGTAAAGATATTAGTACCTGGAGACGATATCTTATAGCTTGGGAAAAGTGTAACCACAATGAGCTAGTGTGATCAAAATACGTACGGTCGTGTAAAATGGTTAACATAGGTAAAACTATAATGCGAATTACAAGTAGATAATGCGTACACATGTAAACATCTACACGATCTGATCAAATGCATCTCGACACCCCTATCTGATGCGTCCACAGCTCGTGGTCTAGTGGCTAGCGTTGCTGACTCTGGATCACGGGGTCCCGGGTTCGATTCCCGGCCTAGTTGGGGGTTTTCACTGCCCGGGGACTGGGTGTTTGTGTTTTCCTCATCATTTCATCATCATCAACCGTGACAGTTGCTAGATTAGACTGTGTAAGAAATTGGACTGCGAAAAAGTTGGGACTTCTTACGGGCGATGATGACCGCGCGATTGACCGCCCCACAAACCAAACGTCAACATCATCACCTATCTGATGCAGAAGTGACCGCTAGATGCCACGAGAGGCGGACCCGCCAGTGCAAAAGGCGACGGAGAGTAATGTGACGTCAGTAGAGAAGCAGTTACAGCACAGTGGGTCGGTTAGGAGAGCTCACTGACTTCGAACGTGGATTAACCATTGAATCTCACTTGCGTAACAAATCCGTCAGTGACATTCAACCGTTCTAAAGCTGCCCAATTCAGCTGTTGGTATTTGACTGAAGTGGAAACGCTAAGGACCCATCAAAACCACGCAAACCTCATGTACTGATTGACAGGGACTCTCGAACATTGGGGAGGATGGTTGCAAAACCCCTTATGAAATATTAGGAAAGAATCACTAGTGAGTTCCAAACTGCTACCAGTATTGCAGCCAGCACAAGGTGCGTAGCGAGTTAAAGAGAATGGTGTGATAATGATCGAGCAGCACCTCATAACACGTTTCTGTAGCCGGTGCTAAGGGATGCTTGAGGATACAAGTGATCTGGATTGATGAATCACGATATATCCTGTAGCAATCCGTTGGAACGGTTTGGTTTTGGCAAATGCTCGGAGAACGTAATACGGCACCACGTGTAGCGCCAACAGTGAAGTACAGAGGTGGTGGCGTTACGGTACAGAAGTGATTTTAGTGGTTAGGGTATGGTTCGTTTATTACGCTTAACAAAGCTCTAAATGCGGAAGGATATGTAGACTTTTGGAGTGTTGTGTACTGTAATGTGAATTAAAAGTTGGTCGTACCTGCACACGGAAATACACTTACATCTAATCGTCATTTATGCTACCATACGTATTTCCATTCAAGCTGTTGGAAACTATGTTGCACAATGTCACCACTTACGGTTGTAGAATGGGCTTTAATATCCCACGTAAGCACTGTATTTGTTTTCAGTTTTAAAGTTTTTTGTTCTTGACTTTACTTTAATGTGTAGCATCATCCTGTCGTCGTACCTGTGGTGTGTCGTGAGTGACGTAGTTTATTACTTATCACATTTTTATCTCTTCCAAGTATGTTGAACACCACATATCAATTCAAACAGTAAAGACTCACTCAAGATCCTATGTTCTTTGCTGGGTGCCAGAAGTCTTCACTGACTGATATTAATAATTTTCAGATTTAGGTTGCAGGTTCGGCTTTCTACAGCGTGAGATGGAAAAGATAACAGGATGTGTAGAGCAGGGATGAGGTCTGTGATAAACTTCGTATCTATCTGTCTTCAGTAACATTCATTATATCGCCCCTGTGCGGGACAATACTTCAACGTTAAAAAGAAGTAAACAAATTAAATAATAAATTCTTCCCTCTTAAAACTGTCTTGTCCAAATAATTCATCAACCTTTAGTCGTACATCCCTATAATCATCTCCGGGCTCGAACGTAAAGCAAAAATTATAATTTATTCTTCCAATACAATTAATTTCTGTGTGCTCCTCAAAAATCAATGCATACAAATACAGAGCAACTATTTATTATCTTCCAGTCTACAACAAATATTTATTGATGGTACATGCTTTGTATATTACAATGAGCAAACATATCTGATAAACTGGAATCAGCACAAGCAAGTCCATTAACCTAAAGTCACGAGTTTTCGATAAAAACCTCACAGATAAAACAGGGACAATATTTGATCGTTGGTCTGAAGGACGATGGCTTTCAACGCGTAACGGCTAGTGACCAGGTATTCACCAGTGCGGCCCGTCTTCAGTGGTTACATGAAAAGAGAAAAATGGAATTTCTGTAGTCACATAAGATATATACATATTATTCAAAACATGATAAAAACTTAAATAAAAGTTGTGCTTCATTTATTACACCGGCTGCTGCGTAAAATGAATCTCCCAAATGAATCGGTTACTAAAGAAACCCAACAAGTGATGTATTGTAAACCTGACAGAAAAGATAAAAAAACTGATCGCTAAATAAACTAGAAACTGTTTGTGAACTGCCTTGATTGTGAGCATTAATACTTACAGAAAGGCATAATGGAAGTGTGTCATGAATTTTAATTACTTATTAAATTTTCGTATAGATAACTTTAAAACTCTGTGACTTATGGGCTTTCAAAACGACATGAACAACATTTTGTTATTGTTTTTTTTTTTTAAAAAACAAAATTTATACTCGTAGCGGTTATTGATGTATCAACTTTATTTGAGTGTGAAAAGTAATAAACATTTACAATACAAATAAACTGCGCCCAACTTTCACAAGAAAAATATTTGAGTACATGGAACTTGTTTCTTAAATGAAAATAAAAATAAAAATTCCAGCTTTTAGTGATACTCCTTATACACATAATTCCAAAAACTTTTAATCTCCTCTTCAAAAATGGTTCAAATGGCTCTGAGCACTATGGGACTTAACAGCTGAAGTCATCAGTCCCCTAGAACTTAGAACTACTTAAACCTAACTAACCTAAGGACATCACTCACATCCATGCCCGAGGCATAATTCGAACCTGCGACCGTAGCGGTCGCGCGGTTCCAGACTGAAGCGCCTAGAACCGCTCGGTCGCTTCGGCCGGCAATCTCCTCTTCCTTAGGCAGGTATCCCTCTGGCCTTTTCAGATCCTCCATTTCTATTATATCAGTTGGAAGATTACTGTAGTTCACTCCGTTTACTGTTATCGTAATCGTCCTGGAATCACAGGTTACATATCTGAATGTGTGATGTACAAGGTCATTAATCCATTGGCTAACCTTAACAACACAAAAATGATATCTCGAGTGAGGAGAATGGTCATATAGTGATACCTGAAATGATGCTTTCTCACCTTGAGGCGCCACACTACCGTGGTATTCAATGGAAAAGCTGGCTTTCTTGAATGAGGAAGGACAACAAGATTTGTAGGAAACAATATTATTGCCTTCTACAACATTGACTGTGAGTCAGTTATTGCTGGATGCACCAGTAATCAGTGACACGTACTCCATCAGTATGTATGCCGTATCACATTTCCTTACCTTTCGGAATCAACAGGCTAAGTATAACAGTTACTCGCAAGAAACATTACAACTTAGTGCATTCACTTCTTTGTTATTGTACCCTGTGTCAAAAATGGTTCAAATGGCTCTAAGCATTATGGGACTTAACAACTATGGTCATCAGTCCCCTAGAACTTAGAACTACTTAAACCTAACTAACCTAAGGACAATACACAACACCCAGTCATCACGAGGCAGAGAAAATCCCTGACCCCGCCGGGAATCGAACCCGGGAACCCGGGCGCGGGAAGCGAGAACGCTACCGCACGACCACGAGGTGCGGACGTATCCTGTGTCACTCTCGCTATTTTTACTATGTTACACATATACGAACATGTATTTCTAATTATTCTTCTTCTTTTTTGCACTAACATAGTTAGCGTCAGAAGATAACAGCTTAAACAAAGAGAAACGCTTCCATCATAAACGCAAACCAATATGCCTCCCTCGATTGGTGGAATTCGTGTTACCGACAGCTGATGCCAACAACACGCACTAGCGGTCAAGCACTGTTACATTGAGAAACCCTGCAACTCAGTGACTCACGGAGTTTCAAACCAGTGCAAATATTTACTATCCCCTCATCACCGTTTTACACAGAACACATACGGGCTTTCCACACGTAATAACTGTCTACCTTCGAACTTCATTTTGCGACATAAAACGAAATAGTCAAGTTAGTTAAAACTAACCGATTCAAATAAGTTTGTGCCAACAGACACCAAAAAATAATTTAAATGGCTCTGAGCACTATGGGACTTAACATCTGTGATCATCAGTCCCCTAGAACTTAGAACTACTTAAACCTAACTAACCTAAAGACAACACACACATCCATGCCCTAGGCAGGATTCGAACCTGCGACCGTAGCAGTCGCGCGGTTCCGGACTGAGCGCCTAGAACCGCTAGACCACCGCGGCCAGCTCAACAGACACCAGCTTAGTTCAAATGACAATGTAGCTTTTCAAAATAGTAAAAAGTGGCAGTTAGTCGCTGTTTCCGTTCTAGCTTTATTAGGGCAGATACCGATTTCAACCAGTAACTAGCCGTCAGCAATACTAAAAATACAAAAAGTACATAGTTATAGTACACTGTACAAAATTTGCTACTCATGACATGACCTATATAGCTTGTATATTACATACAAATATTTCAGAGTTGTTATACACGCCCTAGTACGCGCACACCTGTCGTTCGGGTTCCTGTCACAGTTTCTTAAAGACTATTGTGCAGTGGAGGTAGACTATTGCAGAGAACGCATCGATTGGCTGTGTGTCGCTCTCTACATTAAGTACGTTATACATGACGTTCATAGGAAAGAAATTATGTTCTCTAATAAAATTTAAAATTTGCACAGGAATTAAATGAAATTATTGACGTTGCTGTGCTGATTTACTGCCACATTTATGGTTAACATTACAAAATTTGAAAAAAATGCCAGATTCGCGTTTTTTGAGCCAATTATTTTGTTAACCTTTAAAAGCATAAGTAACATTAGCTTCATAAATTTTTTTCTTAAAATATTACTAACAGTTAGGAGGTACATGATGTATGCTGTGACTACTAGAATTGATTTTAAAATTTTTCTTTTTTCATTCTTTTTTAAGTGTCACATCGAGGTACGTGGCTCCTCTTAAGTATTAAATAGTTCAAAGAGGGAGACAAATATCACCAAGATAGATCACTCGTGTTATTTGCCAATCCGTAACGGATGTGGAGAGTATTGATCTCGCAGCCACTTCAAACGGATTTTTACACTACTTTCCATTAAAATTGCTACGCCAAGAAGAAATGCAGATGATAAACGGATATTCATTGGACAAATATATTATACTAAAACTGACATGTGATTACATTTTCACGCAATTTGCGTGCATCGATCCTGAGAAATCAGTACCCAGAACAACCACCTCCGGCCGTAATAACGGCCTTGATACGCCTGGACATTGAGTCAAACAGAGATTGGATGGCGTGTACAGGTACAGCTGCCCATGCAACTTCAACACGATACCACAGTTCACCAAGAGTAGTGATTGGCGTATTGTGACGAGCCACTTGCTCGTCCACCATTGACCAGACGTTTTCAGTTGGTGAGAGAATGTGCTGGCCGGGGCAACAGTCTAACATTTTTCTGTATTCAGAAAGGCCCGTACAGGACCTGCAACATGCGGTCGTGCATTATCCTGATGAAATGTAGGGTTTCGCAGGGATCGAATGAAGGGTAGAGCCACGGGTCGTAACACATCTGAAATGGCACCCCATTCCATCACGCCGGGTGATACGCCAGTATGGCGATGACGAATACACGCTTCCAATGTGCGTTCACCGCGATGTCGCCAAACACGGATGCGACCATCATGATGCTGTAAACAGAACCTGGATTCATCCGAAAAAATGACGTTTTGCCATTAGTGCACCCAGGTTCTTCGTCGAGTACACCATCGCAGGCGCTCCTGTCAGTGTTGCAGCGTCAAGGGTAACCGCAACCACAATCTCCGAGCTGATAGTCCGTGCTGCTGCAAACGTCGTCGAACTGTTCGTGCAGATGGTTGTTGTCTTGCAAACGTCCCCAACTGTTGACTCAGGGATCGAGACGTGGTTGCATGATCCGTTACAACCATGCGGATAAGATGCCTGTGATCTCGACTGCTACTATACGAGGTCGTTGGGCTCCAGCACGGCGTTCTTTATTACCCTCCTGAACCCACCGATTCCATATTCTGCTAACAGTCATTGGATCTCGAGCAACACGAGCAGCAATGTCGCGATACGATAAACCGCAATCGCGATAGGGTACAATCCGACCTTTCTCAAACTCGGAAACGTGATGGTACGCATTTCTCCTCCTTACACGAGGCATCACAACAACGTTTCACCAGGCAACGCGGTCAACTGGTGTTTGTGTATGAGAAATCGGTTGGAAACATTCCTCATGTCAGCACGTTGTAGGTGTCGCCACCAGCGCCAAACTTTTGTGAATGCTGTGAAAAGCTAATCATTTGCATATCACAGCATCTTCTTCCTGTCGATTAAATTTCGCGTCTGCAGCACGTCATCTTCGTGGTGTAGCAATTTTAATGGCCAATAGTGTAATTATAAGTACAATAAAAAGAAGATACTGAATTGCTGTTATTAACAAATGTAAATGCATCTAAATGAATATAACTATGTAGGGTCTATATTACAGCCAGTGTACTCGAAGAGCACTACGTCAACGGCTGCTACGTATTGGTAAGAAGTGAAAAGATGGGGTTGTCAGGTTCGGTAGATGCTGCTATGGATTACCTTAGACCAGACATTTCAAGTAATTTCCATAATATGAATTTGACCCTCACTACCCCAACAGAAATAATGTCCATCATAAAATCTTTAAAATCAAAAACATCTAGTGGGTATGATGAAATATCAACAAAGTTAATTAAAGAATGTGATTCTGAGCTAAGTAACATATTAAGCTATCTGTGTAACCAGTCGTTTATCAGTGGAATATTTCCTGAATGGCTGAAATATGCTGAAGTTAAGCCACTGTTTAAGAAGGGAGATAAAGAAATAGCATCAAATTTCCGTCCAATTTCACTGTTACCAGCATTCTCAAAAATTTTCGAAAAAGTAATGTACCGTCGTCTTTATAACCATCTTATCTCAAATAACATACTGTCAAAGTCACAGTTTGGATTTCTAAAAGGTTCTGATATTGAGAAGGCTATCTACACTTACAGTGAAAATGTGCTTAATTCATTAGACAAAAAATTGCAGGCAACTGGTATATTTTGTGATCTATCAAAGGCATTTGACTGTGTAAATCACAATATCCTTTTAAGTAAACTAGAATATTATAGTGTAACAGGAAATGCTGCAAAATGGTTCAAATCTTATATCTCTGGCAGGAAACAAAGGGTGTTATTAGGAAAGAGCTTGATACATGTCTATCAGGCATCATCCAACTGGGAACTAATTACATGTGGGGTCCCACAAGGTTCCATTTTGGGGCCCTTACTTTTTCTTGTGTATATCAATGACCTTTCATCAGTAACATTACCAGATGCCAAGTTTGTTTTGTTTGCCGATGATACAAACATTGCAATAAATAGCAAATCAAGTGTAGTCTTAGAAAGATCAGCCAATAAAATATTTGTGGACATTAATCACTGGTTCCTAGCCAATTCTTTGTCACTAAACTTTGAAAAAACACACTACATGCAGTTCAGAACTTGTAAGGGGTGTCCCAAGAGTATATGTCTAACATATGATGACAAGAAGATAGAAGAAGTGGACAGTGTTAAATTCTTGGGATTACAGCTTGATAATAAATTCAATTGGGAGGAGCACACCACAGAACTGCTGAAGCGTCTTAACAAATCTCTGTTTGCAATGCGAATTTTGTCAGACGTAGGGGATATAAAAATGAAAAAGCTGGCATACTATGCTTACTTTCATTCCATAATGTCATATGGGATTATTTTTTGGGGTAATTCATCAAGCCAAGCTAAAGTTTTCCGGGCACAAAAACGTGCAGTAAGAATTATATGTGGTGTGAACTCAAGAACATCCTGCAGAAGCCTGTTTAGGGAACTAGGGATACTAACTACAGCTTCCCAGTATATTTATTCCTTAATGAAATTTGTCATTAAAAATATATCACTTTTTCAAACCAACAGCTCAATTCATGGAATCAATACTAGAAATAAGAATAATCTTCACAAGAATTTAAAGTCACTTAGTCTTGTACAAAAAGGTGTGCATTATTCAGGAACACACATTTTCAATAACTTGCCAGCAGCCATAAAAAGCTTAACAACCAATGAAATTCAGTTTAAGAGAAGCCTAAAGGATTTATTGGTGGCCAACTCCTTCTACTCCATTGATGAATTTCTTAGTAAAACCAACTGATTTGTATATAAGTACAACATAACTTCTGCACAATTTCAGTGCAGTAATGTGTTCACTGAAAATTTGTGTGTGTGTGTGTAAGTATAATCTAACTTCTGCACCATTTCAGTGCAGTAATGTGTTCATTGTAAATAAGTATTACAGTAGTTGTATTACATGTTTATTACCTTATAAATAAATAAAAAACGTTTTTTATTTTAAATTCAGTGCATTAGTATTTGTAAAATGACTCTTAGTGTTCATTAAAAATGACGATCATTCCACTTGGGAACTGTGGAATGGTACATTAGCTTATTTGTTTTAGTTGTAAATATTTGTCATGTATTGTTGTTTTTCTGACATGTTCCACATCCAGGAGGACCTCCTCACTACGGATCAATTGGAATGAAAGTAAATCTAATCTAATCTAATCAGGACCTATTTCGTGACCCCCTGGGTCCAGCCTTCAAATAATTCCCAAAAATGGGCGTTTTACATACTGACTTGAGCATTAATCAGTTTGCAACTTACATTTTTCTGATGCCAAAAGATTTCGAGGTCTTCCAGGAGGTGTAGGAACGTGCAGCAAACTCATTTAAGACGTCAATGTCGGCAACCTATGTTTGCTCTTAGTTCGCTTTAAAATGACAAAATATCGAAACATAAATTCCAAGAGTCCCCCATTCGGATCTCCGGGCGGGGACTACTCAAGAGGATGTCGTTATCAGGAGAAAGAAAACTGGCGTTCTACGGATCGGAGCGTGGAACGTCAGATCCCTTAATCGGGCAGGTAGGTTAGAAAATTTAAAAAGGGAAATGGATAGGTTGAAGTTAGATATAGTGGGAATTAGTGAAGTTCGGTGGCAGGAGGAACAAGACTTCTGGTCAGGTGACTACAGGGTTATAAAAATAAAATCAAATAGGAGTAATTTAGGAGTAGGTTTAATAATGAATAAAAAAGTAGGTTTAATAATGAATAGGAAAATAGGAATGCGGGTAAGCTACTACAAACAGCATAGTGAACGCATTATTGTGATAATATTTTAAGATACGAAGCCCACGCCTACTACAGTAGTACAAGTTTATATGCCAACAAGCTCTGCAGATGACGAAGAAGTTGAAGAAATGTATAATGAAATAAAAGAAATTATTCAGATAGTGAAGGGAGACGAAAATTTAATAGTCATGGGTGACTGGAATTCGAGTGTAGGAAAAGGGAGAGAAGGAAACATAGTAGGTGAATATGGATTGGGGGACAGAAATGAAAGAGGAAGCCGCCTGGTCGAATTTTGCACAGAGCACAACATAATCATAACTAACACTTGGTTTAAGAATCATGAAAGAAGGTTGTATACATGGAAGAACCCTGGCGATACTAAAAGGTATCAGATAGATTATATAATGGTAAGACAGAGATTTAGGAACCAGGTTATAAATTGTAAGACATTTCCAGGGGCAGATGTGGACTCTGACCACAATCTATTGGTTATGACCTGTAGATTAAAACTGAAGAAACTGCAAAAAGGTGGGAATTTAAGGAGATGGGACCTGGATAAACTAAAAGAACCAGAGGTTGTACAGAGATTCAGGGAGAGCATAAGGGAGCAATTGACAGGAATGGGGGAAATAAATACAGTAGAAGAAGAATGGGTAGCTCTGAGGGATGAAGTAGTGAAGGCAGCCGAGGATCAAGTGGGTAAAAAGACGAGGGCTAGTAGAAATCCTTGGGTAACAGAAGAAATATTGAATTTAATTGATGAAAGGAGAAAATATAAAAATGCAGTAAGTGAAACAGGCAAAAAGGAATACAAACGTCTCAAAAATGAGATCGACAGGAAGTGCAAAATGGCTAAGCAGGGATGGCTAGAGGACAAATGTAAGGATGTAGAGGCCTATCTCACTAGGGGTAAGATAGATACCGCCTACAGGAAAATTAAAGAGACCTTTGGAGATAAGAGAACGACTTATATGAATATCAAGAGCTCAGATGGAAACCCAGTTCTAAGCAAAGAAGGGAAAGCAGAAAGGTGGAAGGAGTATATAGAGGATCTATACAAGGGCGATGTACTTGAGGACAATATTATGGAAATGGAAGAGGATGTAGATGAAGATGAAATGGGAGATATGATACTGCGTGAAGAGTTTGACAGAGCACTGAAAGACCTGAGTCGAAACAAGGCCCCCGAAGTAGACAATATTCCATTGGAACTACTGACGGCCGTGTGAGAGCCAGTCCTGACAAAACTCTACCATCTGGTGAGCAAGATGTACGAAATAGGCGAAATACCCTCAGACTTCAAGAAGAATATAATAATTCCAATCCCAAAGAAAGCAGGTGATGACAGATGTGAAAATTACCGAACTATCAGCTTAATAAGTCACAGCTGCAAAATACTAACACGAATTCTTTACAGACTAATGGAAAAACTAGTAGAAGCTGACCTCGGGGAAGATCAGTTTGGATTCCGTAGAAACACTGGAACACGTGAGGCAATACTGACCTTACGACTTATCTTAGAAGAAAGATTAAGGAAAGGCAAACCTACGTTTCTAGCATTTGTAGACTTAGAGAAAGCTTTTGACAATGTTGACTGGAATACTCTCTTTCAAATTCTAAAGGTGGCAGGGGTAAAATACAGGGAGCGAAAGGCTATTTACAATTTGTACAGAAACCAGATGGCAGTTATAAGAGTCGAGGGACATGAAAGGGAAGCAGTGGTTGGGAAGGGAGTAAGACAGGGTTGTAGCCTCTCCCCGATGTTGTTCAATCTGTATATTGAGCAAGCAGTAAAGGAAACAAAAGAAAAATTCGGAGTAGGTATTAAAATTCATGGAGAAGGAATAAAAACTTTGAGGTTCGCCGATGACATTGTAATTCTGTCAGAGACAGCAAAGGACTTGGAAGAGCAGTTGAATGGAATGGACAGTGTCTTGAAAGGAGGATATAAGATGAACATCAACAAAAGCAAAACAACGATAATGGAATGTAGTCTAATTAAGTCGGGTGATGCTGAGGGAATTAGATTAGGAAATGAGGCACTTAAAGTAGTAAAGGAGTTTTGCTATTTGGGGAGCAAAATAACTGATGATGGTCGAAGTAGAGAGGATATAAAATGTAGGCTGGCAATGGCAAGGAAAGCGTTTCTGAAGAAGAGAAAGTTGTTAACATCCAGTATTGATTTAAGTGTCAGGAAGTCATTTCTGAAAGTATTCGTATGGAGTGTAGCCATGTATGGAAGTGAAACATGGACGATAAATAGTTTGGACAAGAAGAGAATAGAAGCTTTCGAAATGTGGTGCTACAGAAGAATGCTGAAGATTAGATGGGTAGATCACATAACTAATGAGGAAGTATTGAATAGGATTGGGGAGAAGAGAAGTTTGTGGCACAACTTGACCAGAAGAAGGGATCGGTTGGTAGGACATGTTCTGAGGCATCAAGGGATGACCAATTTAGTATTGGAGGGCAGCGTGGAGGGTAAAAATCGTAGAGGGAGACCAAGAGATGAATACACTAAGCAGATTCAGAAGGATGTAGGTTGCAGTAGGTACTGGGAGATGAAAAAGCTTGCACAGGATAGAGTAGCATGGAGAGCTGCATCAAAGCAGTCTCAGGACTGAAGACCACAACAAAAACAAACAACAAATTCCAATAAATGTTTCCAGCAGCCATAAATGGATTGACTACGTCCAGTTTGTTATTTTGTTCGTCCCATGTAGGGAGGGCGCACATAGCGTGGATGCCCACGCACGCTTTCCGATCTGACATTTCTATACAGCTGGGGGCAAAGTCCGCAAAGCAGATTACAGAGCCAACAGCCTTTCTGGAGCGATACTTATAATGAATACGTGGGAGACTACTTGCGCGAGGAGCCTCATTAGGCAATTCATTAGCGGGCAGCGGCGCGTGCTTGCCGGGTTCACGGTCTGGGAACCGTGGAACGGCAAAATACGGCCGAAAGCCGAGCGGCAGTGCGGGCGAAGAAAAGGCCGGCGTGGGGTCTGCGGGGGCGCGGAGGGCGGCGGGGCTTTCTGATTCTCTTTGTGGGCCCGGCCCGGCTTTGTGCTGTCCATTAGGGGCGTAATGCAGTCTCCCGAGTGCTCAGAGGCGGCCGCCCGTCTTCTGAGCCCGCGGCGAGCTGGCGAAACAGCGGCCCGGCTGCGCCCTCGCGGCCTCTGTGCTGTCCGCAATCTGAATAGATCCAGAGCTGTCTCAACCATCTGGGTCAGTACTCCGCGAACCACTACCAAGTGCCTATCGCTGTGTAATCTTTTCCAGGCTGTCCTCGCGCGGCGCTGCTCAGGAGAAGTGAAGCACCCAGAAGGGGAGGAGAAACGAAATAAAAGTTCACGGGCTGAGAGGGTGTGTGACGTTATTTCAGTGATAACAAAATCGAGTCAAATTTACAAAGAACTTGGCAGTATGAGCCGACTCATCAGTATGACGTTGCCCCCATCCCCTTCTATGGCCTGGATGGTTGCTCTGATTTGGTTGAAAACGCTGTCGTAGAGCTGTTGTATCCTCCCCTAAGGCAAGCTGAACCGTAAGTGTTGCAACTGGTCTTTGATATTCTGCATACTGTCACTGGGACCAGGTTGACGTGCGAGCTGGCCTCACACACGTTCTACTGGGATTAGATCTGGGTGACTTGTCAGTCACCGCCGGCCGGTGTGGCCGTGCGGTTCTAGGCGCTTCAGTCTGGAACCGCGTGACCGCTACGGTCGCAGGTTCGAATCCTGCCTCGGGCATGGACGTGTGTGATGTCCTTAGGTTAGTTAGGTTTAAGTAGTTCTAAGTTCTAGGGGACTGATGACCACAGCAGTTAAGTCCCATAGTACTCAGAGCCATTTGAACCATTTTGTTAGTCACCAGCGTACCTCAGTATGACGTAGATAGTTAATAGAGACACGAACCATGTGTAGACGAGGACTATCTTGCTAAAAGATGGCACCACAATAGTGTTGCGTGACTGGTGAAATATGGGGACGCAAGATGTCCGTCACTTACTGTTGTGCCGTCAGCGTTCACTTGACAGTGCCAGCTGTGGCCTTAAATACAACTGATAGCTCCGCAAGCAATGACACCAGGAGTAACAGTGCTGTGGCTCTCCAAGACATCAGAAAAATGGGACCTCTCCTCATATCGCCGCTGTACTTGTCGACGATGTTCATCTTCCTTGCCGCCCGCTGTAGGCGAGCGGTTCTGGGCGCTTCAGTCCGGAACCACGCGGCTGCTACGGTCGCAGGTTCAAATCCTGCCTTGGGTCTGGATGTGTGTGATGTCCTTAGGTTAGTTAAGTTTAAGTAGTTCTAAGTCTAGGCGACTGATGACCTCAGATGTTAAGTCCCATAGTGCTTAGAGTCATTTGAACCAATTTTTTCATCCTCCTGCAGAACCGCGATTCATCACAGAACATAATACGACGCCTTTCACTAGCGGTCCATGCTTCCTGGTCACAGCACCACTCCAAACATAGGCGTCCATGTTATGGTTTTAAAGACAGCCAACGCCTGGGGCAGTAATTCCATGGTCTGGCTGCTAGTCTCGGATCATTGGTGTGGGATGACATGTTGCATTTATTGTTCTAGTTTTCTCAGACGGACGGCGCAGATGTGAAGGGGTTATGATGTACTTGGTGCACAATACTGCGTCCTCCCTTGTGGTGGCCAGACGTGGTCTAACGGATCGTTGGGCACAAGTATGTCTGCCCACACGATGCCACGCAGACCAACATTGGGGCAGTTTCATATTCGAATTCCCCACAAATCTGGATACTGCACGATTCGACCAGCAGACCAAATTGTGACCAACAATGAGGCCCATCTCAAACTCTGTGAGGTGGTGATAACGCTGTCCTGTACGAGTGCGTGGTATTTCCATGTCATTCACAGTGGCCATTCAACATCTGACACTGTTCACACCTGGCCTGTATACCGATGCCTTTTCTTTAATCTTTTTCTTCTTGTTGTTTATCTCGGTTTCTTGAGATCTCTTGTGAAGAGACACGATACAACAAGTTCAGTAGTGGTGTATCAATGAAGTTACACAACAGTTAAAATTTAACTTTTGAAACTGCCGGTTGTTTGGTTGGTTGGCTTGTTGGGGGAAGGAGACCAGACAGCGAGGTCATCGGTCTCATCAGATTAGGAAAGGATGGGGAAGGAAGTCGGCCGTGCCCTTTGAAAGGAACCATCCCGGCATTTGCCTGGAGCGATTTGGGGAAATCACGGAAAACCTAAATCAGGATGGCCGGACGTGGGATTGAACCGTCGTCCTCCCGAATGCGAAAACTGCCGGTTTATTGGCATTTATGGAAAGAAAAACACTCTCATACTCTCATGCAGTCAGCAAACTTCGTGTAACATTTTGTGTGTGTAATGGGCCTTACTACGTCGCAAATCGTTCTAACGAATTAATTTATCTGCTTTACAGTGTTTTCTAGGCTACGTAACCAACAAGATGATACGTATCTCAATTGAAACTGGCCCTCGATATTTTGAATAAACTTTCGGTTCATTTCTTTTGTCGAAATCAGCAGTTGTCTCAAAATTAATTTCCAACTTCGCGCATTAAGTCCAAACGCATTTGAATCTATTGTACTCGATTTAGTGGACAGCTCGTCCACGCACTGGCGTGTAACGTATTTCAAATCGAGCGCGCAGGTTTCAGTTTTCCTGAATGGGGTAAATGGCTCTTTTGTAATAAAGTAATGTATCTATCTCACGTAAAGTTTAAATTAAACTGAATTTACTCTCCATTCGGGTCAAGATAACAAAATAAAATTCACCACATAGGTCAGCGAACTGTACACGCGCACATTAACACTCTAAGTGATAACTCGACTCAGAGTAAAAGCCGCACATAAATTCACACTTTTTTTTATGCATACACAATTCAAAACACCTTTATGTTAACAAATAAGTTATAGCATGTACTTACTAACTAAACATTTCCGATTCTGAATAAACTTCAAGAACTTGTGTTTCATAATTAATAAAATTTTATCACCTGAGAGAAGTTATTAGTTTGCTAAAACGGATTCAGATTACAGTCAACTCGTGTCTGGACGATGACGTCACGAGTCGACACTTGCTTGGAATGAACGAAATACCTGTACTGAAAAATACTGTCCGTTGAGTAATTTACTGACTTTTATAACAAATTTGGTGACCCTTGCATCGCTACACCTGGAAACAACACTGATGCACTCATTTGGCCATTCTCTCTGTCACAGAGAACTGTAGCTCTAATCACTTACATCGCCTCTAGTAGTGTGGAAGTGTACAAAGTTCCGTTCACGTCTGACTATGACACTGTCACATGACAGGTACCATTGTACGGTCAGCTCTCTCAGTCATTGCCGGCCGTGTCCTAAAGTCATACCCAATGGCTCCCCACATTATGACATCGCTGTGTCTCTAGAAAACACTGGAAGAATAGGTCTTCTCCTAAGGTCACCACCGTACTCACCAATGTTGGTCATCCGCACTAGTGCAGAACTGCGATTCATTACTGAACAAAATGTACGCCATTCATCAACATTCCATGTTTCTCACACTCCAAACCGAGACGTGTGTGTTGCGGTATTAACGGTAGCCTACACATGGGACAGTAATTCCCTAGTCCACGTGGTTCTAGCCTCTGACCAGTGGTGCGGCGTGACACAGAATTATCAGTAGCAGTGTAGGGAGTCCATTAATTGTTCTCAGATGGGGGTTGCAGGTGCAAAGAGGTTACGTTTTGTTTGGTCCACAGCACGGTGATCCTTCCGCGTAGTGGTCAGACGTGGCCGACCAGAATCTTGACGACTAGTATGCCCGACCTCACATTGCCAAGCAGTTCAACATACCCTCACTGTCACATCCGGATGCGCCACACGTCAGAATACTGAACGATTCGACTAGGCAGCCAAATGGCGACCTACAACGAGATCGTTTCAACTCTTATCAGGTGCTGATAACGCCGTCTCAAACTTTTATGCGGTATCACTGTGTCCTTCACACTGATCCGTTAACAGCTCACGCTGTTAACGCCCCTTATATGTCTTACAAGGGCTAGCAACGACAACGAACACGAACAACACCAATGGAGCGTAATGGCCATTCTACCTGTCACAGAAAATTGCAACTTCTATCATTTACATACTCGCGAATGGTGTGTACGTAGCTGCACTGACATCTGACAGTGTCCTCAGAGTGCTTCATTTTTGTTGTCAGGCAGTATAGTATGTGACGCAAGTTGGCAACGAGTCACTTGCAAGTTGCTTCCTGTGTGATTCAGTCAGAGATATAGAATTATGAAAGAGAATTTGGGATATCAGCTGTAATCAGGCACACATCACACATGTAAATACAGGGTGACTTTTTCTACCGGTACAAACGCTAGGGATTGGTCGATGAGAGGATACAAAAAAGGTCTAATGAACTTATGACTGGAAATGCATGGTTTCTATGCTACAGACCATTTATTCAGTCGTACATTGTTACAGAGACTGCGCTCTAATACGCCCTGTACCATGCTGCCACAGTTACAGAATGTTTTGAAAATGGTTTCCATATTCCTCAACGCATGTGCGAAAGTGCTGTAGAATGTTCTCTCTCACACGTTCACATGGGTCAGACTGCATTCGAACAGTGTCGAAAACAGCATGCTCCACATCTAGAATGGGCTCTGCATACACGATACTTTTGAGATAGCCCCATAACCAGAAATTGCACAGGTTGAGATCCGATGAACGAGCATGGAAACCATGCATTTCCGGCCGTAAGTTCATTTAGACCTTTTTTGTTCCGTATCATCGATCTATTCCTAGAATTTTTACACAGTGGAAAAAATCACCTTGTATATGATCTGTCACGGCAAAAATGATATCTTTAGTGTGGGTACACTCCTCGTTCGACCTCTTACGAGAATCAGGTGAGGCTGCGAGCAATGAGGATAATGGACAGGGGACACTATGGAGTATGCGATATATGGGAACTTCAGTTGGACGGGAAGCATGCTCGGATACCCGAAGTTGTTAAGGCAACCACTCGCGATAAGTGGGAAATCTGGATCAAGTCCCGGTCTGGCACAAATTTTCACTGGCGGCCATTGGATTTATTTCAGCGCCCAATTGCAGCTGATATCGAAATTTCCTTTTATCATGTATATACGCCTGCAGGATCATGAATGATGCCTCTTGGGACCGAAATAACAGATATCACACATGTAAAGACATAGAATATCACGGCGAAAGAACACTGCAAGGACAGTGAAACAGGCTGAACAAGTCACCGTCATGTTTTATATCCTCAAAACAAAGGAGTATGGCGTAGGACAGTGGCAGAATATGTAAACTAACTACAAAATAACATCTAAATTTTTATAATCAATTACAGCCAGGAACGAAATTATCCCTGATTACAGCAGAACAACACTGTCTCTCAGTAGTGACAGTAGCGTACACTGGTGAGCCAAACAATTATGACCACCTGCTTAATAGTGGGATGGTCCACCTTTGGAACACAGTCCTCAGCAGGTTTCTGTGGCACCAGATGGCTATGCAAAGATCACACAGTTCTTGTAAACTATGGCGCAGTGTTTTGTGGAAACACAGCTGGAACCCGATACCGTCCCGGATGTATTCCATCAGGTTTAGAGGAGGCGAATTTGATGGACAGGACATCACTGTCACATGCTACTCAGAGCAGTATTGCGTGACTGCGGCCTTGTAACACAGACAGTTATCCTGTTGTAAGACGCCATCACCCTTGGTGAATCCATCAACACGAATTTTCACGTAGTCTACAGCTACCATGGTGCTCTCAGTTACTACCTCAAGTCTCATTGACTGCCAGGTGAATGTCCACTATAGCATAATACTGACCCTGCTGGCCTGCATCGGAGGCGCAGTCGATGCCTCGAGCAGCTGTTCGAATTGATGATGTCGTGTCCAGAAACGTTCACCAACCTGAAGAAACGTGATTCATCCAACCAGGCGAAACGTTTCCGTTGATCTAAGATCCAATATCTATGATCCAGTGCCCACCGCAATCTTATCTGACGATGTCGTTGGATCAGGATCGGAACATGTAGGGGTCGATTGTTGCAGAGCCGCATGATCGGCTATATGCGCTGGACTGTGTGCTCCAAAAAACTTGCGTCTGTAACAGCATTGCACACAGTCGTCACATATGCCACAGATCGCAGCCTATCCTGCTTTACATAGCGAGCAAGCCTCCAGCCTCTACATATCGTGATGAGGACTGGACATCCTACACTCTACGCCTAGTTTCACCATTCTTCGACCACTCACCATAGATCTTCACGACGGGAGCACGCAAACAGCTAACCAGCTTCACTATTTCAAATGGTTCAAATGGCTCTGAGCCCTATGGGACTTAACAGCTGAGGTCATCAGTCCTCTAGAACTTAGAACTACTTAAACCTAACCAACCTAAGGACATCACACACATCCATGCCCGATGCAGGATTCGAACCTGCGACCGTAGCGGTTGCGCGGTTCCAGACTGAAGCGCCTAGAAGCGCTCGACCACTCTGGCCGGCAGCTTCACTATTCCCGAGATGCTCGTTCCCAGGCACCGAGCCCTAAATGTCTGCCATTTCTCAGAGTCGCTTATAAGAGTAACCGGTATCGTCGCTATAATAATTCCCCATTCTTCTCTGCTCCATTTATGCAGGGTGAACGTTAATAAACCGACAAATTGCAGGGACGAATTCCTGACCAGAAATGGAGGGAAAGAGGTCCTATGAACATATGTCTGGAAATGGAAGGTGTGCGTGCAAAGACAACAAATCATCTCGGAACACATTATAGAGCTGCATCGCATCCACGTCACAACAGCTGTTCAAAGTGGCGCACGTTCGTCTGTCTGAAAGGACCTATGATCGCACAGACGCCGAAAAAGGGCTTGAAATATTGTGTGATGTGGTTGGTGTCTGTGAGGGTACTTGTTTTTGTATAGCCAAGCTCTTCTCCGCCGTTTCTATCTTTTTGGCAATACACAAACACCATCTCGGCTTGTTCCCGACATGAATACCGGACCATTTTGCTGCTTACGTACGCTGCGTCAATCACACAGCCTGCTACACACAAGGAACACACGGCACTTTGTCAGAGGACCTCTCATTCGTCAGCATCATCTACCGTGGCAACGATGCATTTCCGGACACATGTTCATAGGACCTTTTTTCCTCCATTGCTAGTCAGGAATCCGTCCCTGCAGTTTGTCGGTTTCACTAATGTTCACGCTGTGTACGTTTCTTATTGATTCTCGTACTCCAGTCCACCCAGGCAGCATTTAATCCTGTTGTGGACGGTGGTCGTAAGGTTTTGGCTTATCAGTGTGTGTAGGAGGAAGTGATATGTTGGGTGACTGTTCTAGAAACGTACACGCTCGGAATTTCAACACTAAACCACACCGTAATGCACTACGCCTCTCTTGTAGCCTCTGTCACTGGACTTGGATGAGTATCTCCGCTAATCTTTCGCATTTCGTTGTTCCATTTTATCAGTCCTGTCTGGTAAGAGTCCCAGTGCAAGTATGAAAGGGGGGGGGGGGGTGGTAGACAAGTTCTGCACAGTGTGATATAGAGAAAACTTGGCAGCATCGCTGGTGCGCTCTCTGTGTTTGTCCCACGCCACATGTTCCAGTTGTTGTCCATCGTGGTAACTGGCAACGCTGGGGTAAACATCACACTAGGAAGTCAGTTGGCAGCCCTGCAGCCAGGCGGACGCGCGTGTACGAAGCTCTCACTAAGTTAAGCGATTAATATTGAAATAAGAGCTAATTTAGTTAATATTACATTTTAGACTACTGCATTTACTTCTTATCTATCGATCTATTGAAGGTTTCGCTTTTCTAAACGTAATTACATCGAAAAGGAAGTATTTCGTAAAGGCCGGCAGTCGCGAATTTGTTTACATACTTCAGCGTAAATTTCGTACGAGCGTAGATATTTGTTTATTGTCTAGACTTAGCGCTTCAAAGTTAAATTAATTCGTGTCTCTCATTCAGAATTTGTGTGGTTAATTAAAAGTTTCTAAAGTAAGTTTATAAGTTTGTTTACATTAGTGTTTAGTTACGTATTAGTACAGGTTACGAAACTATTGTGTTGTTGAAGTTATTTTGTGCTTTTGTGTTACGTTTTGCTATCAAACGATGTGTGACAAGTGTGGGGGTTGCCGTAGAAATTTGAAAGAAAAAAATGGTTCAAATGGCTCTGAGCACTATGGGATTCAACTGCTGAGGTCATTAGTCACCTAGAACTTCGAACTAGTTAAACCTAACTAACCTAAGGACATCACAAACATCCATGCCCGAGGCAGGATTCGAACCTGCGACCGTAGCGGTCCAGACTGCAGCACCTTTAACCGCACGGCCACTTCGACCAGCAAATTTGAAAGACTGGGTGTTCTGTATAAACTGTAGGTTGTGGTTTCATTCGGGCGAGTGCAGCGGAGAGGAAACGAGGGTAGATAATGAGGCTCTTCCATGGCAGTGTAGGTTATGTAGAAAGGACAGAAAAATCGCGGAACAGGAGGCAAAGATTTGTGCCCTTAAGGCTGAATTAGAAATCGCGAATTTGGAATTATGTAAGCTAAGGGAGGAAAAGGACTCTGGGCGCTGGGAAAAGGTAACAAGCAAAGGGCGAAAACGGGAATCAATTGACAAAACTTAAATTCAGTTAGCAAATCAGTTTGGCTTGCTATCTGAAGTAGTGGAGCAAGGGCCTCATTCAGATGTAGTTAAATGTAGGTTGAAACAGAATACTAGCTTAAAGAAAAAAGACAGCTCGGGATCAAACCATACAGGAAAAGAAAAATTCTGCTTATAGGTAGCAGTCATGGGAGGGGTGTGGGCCAACAGCTTCAGGAGAAGTTAGGGACAGAATACCAGGTCACAAGTTTTGTGATACCAAGTGCTAGCATTAGCCAGGTGACATAAAACTTAGGTCAGCTATGCAAGGACTTTGAGAAGGAAGATCAGGTAATTATAGTTGGGGGAGCAGGAAACAGCCTGGCTATGAATCCAAGATATAGTATTAGGAGTAACCTGGATAAAATAGGAGCAGAAACTGGGCACACGAATGTGGGGTTTGTGGAGGTCTTTCAGCGCCATGATCAGCCCTGGGTAAACACTGCTGTAAGGCGTGTTAACATTGAGCTGAACGGGATGCTCCAGACACCGGCAAAGTCTCACATGAGTATTGTCCCAGATGATGCTATTGGTAGGTGGGGTTGCACTAAATATAGCCTGCACCTTAATAGGAAGGGGAAAGGTAAGTTAACTTCCCCCAACAGCAGATACTGTAAGGGGGGCCACAGTCACACAAGGGGTGATCCCTGTGGTTATTGGGACCAGGCAGACAGGTTTTTGGAGGTTAAAGCCAAATTCCAGACTGACAACAACCAAGGAAAATAGAAGAAAAGAAACTTCATGCACAGCAAATAGGGATAGAGCTAAGGGTGGTATCAACTTACTTCACCAAAGTATCAGGGGAATAAAAAATAAAGTAGATGAGCTGATAATGTGTTTAGAGGATCTCAAAATTAAGAATAAGATTGAAATACCTTGTCGGTCTGGGCACCATGTAGCTGTGGGAATGGAAAAAGCCAGTATAAATGGGTATAATTTAGCATCTTACTTACACTTGTAGATCTAGTATGGATAAAGGAGGAGTTGCCATATTCATAAAACAAGGGTATAAATGCAGAATTGTTGAAGTTAGCAAATTTTGTGTTGATCAGCATTTTGAGGTTTGTGCATGTGAACTTCAGCTAGATAATATTGTGTTGATATTAGCAACAGTGTACAGGTCTCCTCTAGGAGATTGGGAGCTATTCATAAAAAAGTTTGACTCCCTATTATGCTGTCTGTCAGACAAAAAGAAGTAGTTATTGATCTGTGGTGATTTCAATGTTAACTTTCTAAGCAATTCTGATAGGAAAAGTGAACTAGAAGTGTTGTTAACAACATATAACTTAGAATCAGTGATCAATTTCTCTACACGTATACCTCAAGACAGTAGTGGTCTAATAGATAATGTATTTGTACAGCAAGAGGATGTAGGACAAACACATGCTTTCCCTGTGGTAAATGGATTATCTGACCATGACGCACAGCTGACAAACTTACAAAACCTAACATGGTGTACACTTCAGAAACCATTAAGTAAAAGTGTGAGGGTGCTCAACCCAGTATCTATAGATCACTTTAGAGAAAGTTCAGGAAATGTAAACTGGGAAGATGTATATAATGAGCCAAATGCTATTGATAAATGCAGCATATTTGTTGATAAATTTATATTCCTTTTTGAACATTGTTTTCCAAAGGAAATCACTGAATGTAACACCACAAAATTTTTAAGAAACCTCGGATTACTACAGGTATTAAAGTGTCTTCAGAAAGAAAAAGAAAACTGTATGAGACAGCAAGAACTAGTAAAGATCCAGAAGTAGTTTTACACTATAAAAATTATTGTAACATACTGAGAAAAGTTGTAAGGAAATCAAGAAATATGTATGTTAGAGAATAAATTAACAACTCCAGCAATAAAATAAAATCAATATGGAATGTTGTTAGAAGGGAGACAGGAAAAGTAACCACTGGGGTAGGTAGTATTACTGTTAAAGAGAATAAGACCATCTTAAGCAACAGTACACAGGTAGCCAATGTATTTAACAATCACTTATTAAGTGAGAATAGTTCAAAAGAAAAAGCCGGGCAGTACATGGAAGAGTCAGTTTTGAAAAATTTTAGTCAGATTAAGTTTCATCTGACAACCTCTTGTGAAATAAGGAAAATTATTAAATCTTTGAAAAATAAATGTTCTGTTGGAATAGATGACATCTCTAACAAGTTATTAAAACAATTTGGAGCAATTACAGCTGATGTTATGAGTCACATATGTAATACATCACTGACTCAGGGTATTTTTCCAAACATGTTAAAATATGCCATTTCAGGCCTCTCTACAAAAAGGGGGAAACCACATATGTCAATAATTACCAGCCAGTATCCTTGCTTACAGCATTTTCAAAAATCTTTGAGAAAGTAATATACTCAAGAGTGCTTAGCCATCTCAACAGTAATGGGACACTTAGTACATCACAGTTCGGATTTCAGAAATGCTGTTCCACTGAGACAGCAATATAGAATTTCACTGTCCACATAATAGAGTCTTTAAATAGTAAAATGACACCAGTATGAATATTCTGTGACTTATACAAACCATTTTACTGTGTGAACCATGACATTATGTTAGAGAAATTACAGTTCTGTGGTATAAATGGAACAGCATACGAGTGGTTTAAGTCATATCTACAGAACCAGAAGCAAAAAGTCTCTTTATATGCTTCAAGTAATTCAAAGGAGTTTGCCACTTCATCTAACTGGGTTGAAATTACATTAGGTGTTCCACAAGGTTCGATCATGGGTCCCCTCCTGTTCTTGATGTATGTGAATGACCTCCCTTCTTATGTGAAACAAGATGCTGAACTGACACTGTTTGCTAATGATACAAGCATAATTAAAAGTCCAGTAAAAGAAAGTCCAATACAAAATGATACAAATAAGGTCTTTGCAAAAGTTATTAATTGGTTTTCTGCGAATGGGCTTGCTCTGAACTTTGAAAAAACACAGTACATCCAATTTTCTGCTGCAAAAAGTATAATTCCTTCAATAAATATAACACATCAAAAGAAGTCAGTAGCCAGGGTAGAGCATACAAAATTTTTGGGTGTACATATAGATGAGAATCTTACTTGGAAAATTCATATTTTGGATCTCTTAAAGCGACTAGGTTCAGCAACTTTAGCAATCAGCATAATTGCCAATTTTGAGGATATAGAAATTAATAAGCTAACATACTTTGCATACTTCCACTCTCTGATGTCATACGGATTAATATTTTGGGGCAACTCAACACTTAGGCAAAAGGTATTCACTGCTGAAAAGAAAGTAGTTAGGATAATGTGTGGGGTTCATAGTCGCAGATCTTGTAGGCATCTGCTTAAAAGGTTAGGAATTCTTACAACTGCTTCACAGTACATTCACTCAGTAATGAATTTTTTTCTCGACAACATGGACCAGTTTAAAATCAACAGCGACATTCATGATTACAATACCATAAAAAAGAAAGACCTACACTATCCATTACTTAACCTATCTTTGGCACAGAAAGGGGTAAAATATGCTGCTATAAAACTTTATGATAAATTACCAGATGAAATAAAATGTCTGACAGACAGCAGTAATAGTTTCAAAAACAAATTGAAATCATACCTCCTTGACAACTCCTTCTATACCATAGATGAGTTGTTGAAAATTAGTAGATAAATCTGGACATATAATATATGCATTTTGTGCCATTTAAGGGAATGGGATAGATAAAAGAAATGTTTAGGTATAACACTATAATGTAACAAAACTGTTTCCTGTGCGCATTTCTTGTGCATTTGACACGTTCCACATCATAACGGTGTTTCCGTGCCGTTGATCAATGGAACACGAAACAAACTAACACCGAGCCACTGCGCCTCCTTCTGACTGTCCCTAGAACAAAATATATGCTCAGTAAACTATCGTTTGATAACTAATATCCGGCGGGTCTGCGCTGTGCCATCCATAGTGGACACTACAGTGAATAGAAGCCTAACCTGAACTGAAAACAAATGCTAAATGGTTTACTTGCATGCCAAAGCTCACACTATAGACTGATGCGACATTATGACGCTGTGGACTGGGACGTCACGTGGTGTACTACCCTTGCCGCTGTGCATCGCCCCACAACTGCCTTACCGAGCGAAATGGCACAGTGATTTGCACACTGGACTCGCATTCGGGAGGATGAAGGTTCAGACTCGCGTCCGACCATCCAGATTTAGGTTTTCTGTGATTTTCGTAACACGCTCAAGGCAAATTCCGTGATGGTTCCTTTGAAAGAGCACAGCCGGTTTCCTCCGCCATCCTTAGCATATTCCGAACTTGTGCTCCGTCTCTATTGATGGTGACGGCACATTAAATCCAGTCTTCCTTTCTTCCTTCCCCCACCAACGTCTTTTTCTGTGCACAGCATTACAATAATGAACAAATGGGGCTTTCCTAATCTATGTTATGGTTGGACAACGAGTTCCGTGGATTCTTCCAAAGAATCTGTCAGGCATCTGCCTTTCGTACAATTAGTTACATGTGTTCATTAAATTTTAAACCCCTTTGTATGCATACACTCACATTTTTAATGAATATGATGCCTTGCAGTATTGTGACTGGGGAATGTTTTATTAATATGTCATATTAGAAGGAGAGAAAATTCATCCGAAATCCTTGGACGGGCAGGCCTGTGAGATTACGAAATAGTTTCGCATTCTGTGACTACCCACTGACATCAGCTATTTGCGACACATGGAAATTTGTGCCGGACCGGGACTCGAACTCAGATTTATCGTAAGCGGCTGCTTTAACCACTTTGGCTATCCGAACGGGCTTCCAGAACGGATGAAAATTTCCATGTCATGTAGACACAACCCTTATGCTCGCTCAGTTCATGATTCCCGCACAGGGAGACAAGTATATATCTTTATTTTAACGTGTGTAAGCATGTCTGATGGAAATGTATTGTGAAGACGCCGACACTTTATAAACACAGACATTGTAATCATCAGTAAAGCCCGTGAGAGCTATGAGACGCCGATGTGGTGGGCAGGATATTTAGAGAAAGCAACGCAACTGGGAACAACTGCTCATACAGTAAGTACATGGTAAATTTTTGTCAGAAGACCAAGAGGCGAAGGTTCGGGGCCGCACTCGGTGTAAGAATGATTTAGCTACAAGCCTGTCCATAACTTACATTAGGCCACAAAGATAATGCAGGGCGTCGGCTGCAATCATACCGGAGTGGAAAAGACCGTCAATAAACATACATAAGGGCGGACATAGCCATTATCAAAGTATTATCACAGAAGTGTCCAAGTAGTAAGCAGCCAATGTAGCTGAGACGGACCAAGCGACCTTGGTTGACAGCATCAGCTACTGATAGAGTAGTAGAACTTCAGCCACGAAAAGACAGTATTACTTCGGGGGGCGCAACTACGACTGATGGATAAGTAGCAAGCTTACAAATGTCTGATATATGGTGCACTGATCAGTGTAGAAGAGAGACAGCCTGTTTTTGTCTCGAATATCATTGTAACGGATTTCATTTGCTAATAGTCACAAGAAGCTAAATACCACTTGTCTCCTATGAGTTCGACCAAGGAGCCAGTGATATGACAGTTAGGCCAAGTGGCCACTGATTTCGTAGTTAGACCAAGTGGCCATTGATTCAGCAGACAGCAGAACAAATGGCAACAATTACTGCGTTAGTATCTGAGTGGGGCAGTACAGGTAGTCCGTCTCATAAAGATTAGATGAAGAAGCCAGGTGGGTCTTGTCAATTGATGGTGTGAAGCCCATGTGTAATAGAACGGAATAATAGTGAAAGGTATTCCAGCTGATGTACACGTGTTAGTGGATTTGGTGGTCAGACACCTTGCATACAAATATGTTCAATGGTAAACAAACTTGTTTAAAGGGTGGGTATTATCTAGATACTTTGGCAGACAAGCATTCTTGACAAAGACCCTTCTCTGTTTCCTAGAACCAACCCTAAATGACCAGAGCTGCTCTACTCCATCTCGACTCTGTCATAAAGGTTAATCAGCGGAAATCAGTTATTACAAACAGAACACATTGTAGTCAACGTCCTGCTTGCGCCACATCAATTACGTATTGGTAGCTTATACCAGTACCGGGCTTGCGACACGAGTGCTCGTAAATGAATTGAGTTACTGGGGAATATGAGCTCTCTAATAATTTCCAAGAGCCCACATTTAAGGAACATTCTTTTAAGTGTTGGGGCATGATTTGGTAACTGATCGGTATTTCCGTTGTGTATTTCCCCCTCAGCCAACGGTCTTGCCGCAGTGGTAACACCGGTTCCCGTCAGATCACCGAAGTTAAGCGCTGTCGGGCTGGGCTAGCACTTGGATGGGTGACCATCCGGTCTGCCGAGCGCTGTTGGAAAACGGGGTGCACTCAGGCCTTGTGAGGCAAACTGAGGAACTACTTGATTGAGAAGTAGCGGCTCCGGTCTCGGAAACTGACATACAGCCGGGAGAGCGGTGTGCTGACCACATGCCCTTCCATATCCGAATCCAGTGTCGCCTGTGGGCTGAGGATAACACGGCGGCCAGGCGGTACGTTTGGCCCTTCATGGCCTGTGCTGGAGGAGTTTAGTTTATTTCCCTTCAAATGAATTCAGCCAAGTGGTCATATTTTTTTTTAGTAGCCAACTCAAATGGTCTTTTTCGGTAACGAAGTTGCGGAGGTTTTTTCTCATCGGTTCTGTGTGTTTTTTGAGGTGCTGAATCACAATTCATGTTTTCTTTGTTGTAGGAGGTTGGCCTCAAAACAAAAACCACAAAAAACCTCAAAGTGTTTCCAGTTTTTCCCGTTTTTCAGTTATATATCCAGAACTATGCGTTGCTCGAAGATGACCACTCCGTGCAGAATAAAAGTAGACAAAATTTCCTATAAAATGCACTAGTCATGTTTGATTATATGACGAGCGATAACGGCGCTGGAGCGCGCTGAAAAGCAGCCTTTTTTTTTGCGCTCTATTGGATGAGAAAAATTGCCTGGGTCACCTACAGCCAAACGGAGACGAATAAAAAATTGCGCACATTGCTTCTTTCTTTTCCACATGGAGGTCCCACTCGAGTGACCCAATTCTGGGTTCGACATTCACTCATTTCATGACACATGTACATTACTAAGTACATATTTCATATTCATCTTTCTACTGAGTGTGGCCACTCCTGCCGGAGGTTCGAGTCCTCCCTCGGGCATGGGTGTGTGTGTTGTTCTTAGCATTAAGTTAGTTTAAGTAGTGTGTAAGTCTAGGGAGCGATGACCTCAGCAGTTTGATCCCTTAGAAATTCACACACATTTGAACAGTCTGCTGAGTGTCATGTGCCTAACCTGTTGTAAATATAATTTATTACTGTTTTCATCAAACATGCTTTCCCATCAATACATTCAAAACAACCTCCGCTCATTATAATACATCGAAAATATAGTGCCCGTGAGAGACTTACAATGGGAGGGGTCGTGTTGCTGTAGGACGCAGAAGGCATTTTTCGTAACTGTCGCTTTGCGGCCGGCCGCGGTGGCCGTGCGGTTCTGGCGCTGCAGTCCGGAACCGCGGGACTGCTACGGTCGCAGGTTCGAATCCTGCCTCGGGCATGGGTGTGTGTGATGTCCTTAGGTTAGTTAGGTTTAAGTAGTTCTAAGTTCTAGGGGACTTATGACCTAAGATGTTGAGTCCCATAGTGCTCAGAGCCATTTGAGCCATTTTGTCGCTTTGCTTCCTCCCCCATTATGTGAAAATTGATGTTACTGACGTCTCTTGTAAGAAATTTCATTTACTTTCACGTAGTGTAGGTTTTTTAGTTGGTAATATGAATATTTTTTGAGTTGTAGGGGGAGAGAGTGGGAGTTTCTAACGTTTTTATAGAACGGCCAAAAAATGATTGCTCTTCAGAGCACTCTAGCGGCAATACCGCTCGTCATAAATTGAAACGTGACTAGTGCATGTTATAGGAAATTTTGTCTACTCTAATTTTGTATGAGCGTCATCTTCGAGCAACGCGTAGTTTTCAAAATGCAATCGAAAAACAGAAAAAATCGGAAAATCTTGAGGTTCTCTGTGTTTCTCCCTGTGAAGCCGACCTCCTTCGAGGTAACAAATACGATATTCTGATTCAGGTCACCAAAAAACATACAGAAACGCTGAGAAAAAAACTTCCACAATTTTGTTACGAAAACTACTGCTTTGAACACCAATTGAGTGGACTATAGTGGACACTTCCTTTACTCTGCCTGGCGACACAGGTTCCTGGTTCGGCTCTAAGAAGTAGTTGACGCTGGTGGTAATGAGTTTCAGCGGCTCGCTGCAGCGGCGACAAGTCGTGGTTGCGACGTGGGCAGGCGGGCAGCTGAACTATGCTGTCGGTCCGCCTGCTGGAATCGCGGCGTCGATCTGCCGCCCAAGACGACGACAGGCGTTTGTCTCCAGAGGAAGGCGCGCCGATCGATGGCGCCGGAGCTGCCGGATTACCCCGGAGCGGCGGTCTGATGGAACCACAACATTCCGGCCGGTAATCTCCTGCCTGCTTTACTACAGCCCTCCAGAAGGGATGGCAGAGAGGGGGGTGGGCGCATCCCAGCCCTGCATCGTCTCTCTTGTTTCCTGAATTCCAGCTCCAGCAGACTCTCTCCCTAATAAATACACAATTGTCTTGGTCACATTTGTGGCCTTAAGTCAAGTTTACCGTTTCGACACGTACAGGTTACCATCAGAACTTCTGTTTTTGGGTCATCACTTTACTGACGGGTTTGATACGGCCTGCACGAATTTCCCTCGTGTGTCAACCTCTTTATCTCAGAATAGCATTTCCACCCAACGTCCTCAGTTATTTGTTGAGTATTTTCTACTCTGTCTTCCTCTACAGTATGTACCCACCACAGTTACCTCATCCGTCGTGGAACTTATTCCTTAGTGTCTTAAAATACGTGTCATTGCCCTATCCCTTTTTCTTGTCTGTTTCTTCATGTTTCTCTCTTCTTTCGAGAACTTCCTCGTTCTTCACCTTTACCATAAACCTAATTTTCAACATCGTACTGTAGCGCCACATCTCAAACGCTTCGATTCCTTTCCCTGCAGTTTTCTCACTAGCATACGATGCTGTGGTCCAAACGTTCATTATCAGAAATTTCTTTCTCAAATTCAGGCCGATGTTTGATACTACTAGACTTCTTTTGGCCAGGAGTGCCCTCTTTGTGTTTGCTATTCTGGTTTTTACGTTCTCATTGCTTCGACCGTCATAAACTAATTTGATTCCAGGGTAGTAGAATTCCTCCACTTCCTGTACCTCCTCGTCCTCAATTTTGACGGTACCTCATTTCCGAAACTATACACTCCTGTCATCTTTCTACGGTTTACTCTCAATTGTTTTTTGTGCCCAGTAGACTGTTCATTCCATTCAGGACGCCCTGCAATTCTTCCTATATTTCAATGAGGTAAGGAATGTCGTTAATGAACATTATCATTGGAATTCTTTCACCGTAGTTCTCCCAAACATTTTGAAAGTGGTCCCCATATGTACACAGAAGTGCCAAAGAAACTGGTACACCTGCCCAATATCGCGTAGGGCCCCCGCGAGCACGCAGAAGTACCTGAACACGACATAGCATGGACTCGACTAATGTCTGAAGTAATGCTGGAGGGAACTGACACCATGAATCCCACAGGACTGCCCATAAATCCGTAAGAGTATGAGGGGATTGAGGTCTATTCTGAAAAATCCGTAAGAGTAGGAAGGGACTGAAGTCTCTTCTGAACAGCACGTCGCAAGCCATCCCAGATATGCTCAATAATGTTCATGTCTGAGGAGTCTGGTGGGCAGCAGAAGTTTTTAAACTCAGAAGAGTGTTCCTGGAGTCACTCTGAAGCAATTGTGGACCTGTGGGGTGTCGCGTTGTTCTGCTGGAATTGCACAAGTTCATCGGAATGCACAATGGACATTAATGGATGCAGGTGATCAGACAGGATGCTTACGTATGTGTCACCTGTCAGAGTCGTAGCTAGACGTATCAGGGGTCCCATATCACTCCAGCTGCACACGCCTCACACCATTACAGACCCTTCACCAGCTTGAGCAGTCCCCTTATGACATGCAGGGTCTGTGCATTCATGGAGGGTGTCTCCCTACCTATACACGTCCATCCGTTTGACACAATTTGAGAAGAGACTCGTCCGACCAGGCTACATGTTTGTAGTCATCAACAGTCCAATGTCGGTGTTGACGGGCCCAGGCGAGGCGTAAAGCTTTGTGGGGTGCAGTCATCAAGAGTACACGAATGGGCCTTCGGCTTCGGAAGCCCATATCGATGATGTTTTGTTGAATGTTTCGCACGCTGACACTTATTGTTGGCCCAGCATGGAAATCTGCAGCAATTTGCGGAAGGGTTGCACTTCTGTCACGCCGAACGATTCTATTCAGTCGTCATTGGTCTCATTCTTGCGGGAACTTTTTTTAGCCGCAGCTATATCGGAGATTTGATATTTTACAAGATTCCTGATATTGACGGTACACTCGTGAAAAGGTCGTGCGGGGTAATACCCACTTCATCGCTGCCTCGGCGATGCTGTGTCCCATCGCTCGCGCACCGAAACGTTCAAACTCACTTAAATCTTGATAATCTGCTTTGCGGCAGCAGTAACCGATCTAACAACTGCGCCAGACACTTGCTGTCTTATACAGGGTGGTCCTTTGATCGTGACCGGACCAAGTATCTCACGAAATAAGCGTCAAACGAAAAAACTACAAAAAACGAAACTTGTCTAGCTTGAAGAGGGAAATCAGATGGCGCCATGATTGGTCTGCCAGATGGCGCTGCCATAGGTCAAACGGATATCAACTGCGTTTTTTTAAATAGGAATCTTCATTTTTAGTACACATTACTGTAGTACGTAAAGAAATATGAATGTTTTAGTTGGACCAATTTTTTCGCTTTGTGATAGATGGCGCTGTAATAGTCACAAACATATGGCTCACAATTTTAGACGGACAGTTGGTAACAAGTAGGTTTTTTAAATTAAAACACAGAACGTAGGTACGTTTGAACATTTTATTTCGGTTGTTCCAATGTGATACATGTACCTTTGTGAACTTATCATTTCTGAGAACGCATGCTGTTACAGCGTGATTACCTGTAAATACCACATTAATGCAATAAACGCTCAAAATGATGTCCGTCAATCTCAATGCGTTTGGCAATACGTGTAACGACATTCCTCTCAACAGCGAGTAGTTCGCCTTCCGTAATTTCGCAGATGCATTGACAGTGCGCTGACGCATGTTGTCAGGCGTTGACGGTGGATCACGATAGCAAATATCCTTCAACTTCCCCCACAGAAAGAAATCCGGGGACGTCGGATCCGGTGAACGTGCGGGCCATGGTTTGGTGCTTCGACAACCAATCCACCTGTCATGAAATATGATGCTATTGAATACCGCTTCAACCACACGCGAACTATGTGCTGAACATCCATCATGTTGGAAGTACATCACCATTCTGTCATGCAGTGAAACATCATGTAGTAACGTCGGTGGAACATTACGTAGGAAATCACAATACATTGCACCATTTAGATTGCCATCGATAAAATGGGGGCCAATTATCCTTCCTCCCATAATGCCGCACCATACATTAACCCGCCAAGGCCGCTGATGTGCCACTTGTCGCAGCCATCGTGGATTTTCCGTTGCCCAATAGTGCATATTAGGCCGGTTTACGTTACCGCTGTTGGTGTATGACGCTTCGTCGCTAAATAGAACGCGTGCAAAAAATCTGTCATCGTCCCGTATTTCTCTTGTGCCCAGTGGCAGAACTGTACACGACGTTCAAAGTGGTTGCCATGCAATTCCTGGTGCATAGAAATATGGTACGGGTGCAATCGATGTTGATGTGGCATTCTGAACACCAACGTTTTTGAGATTCCCGATTCTCGCGCAATTTGTCTGCTACTGATGTGCGGATTAGCCGCGACAGCAGCTAAAACACCTACTTGGGCATCACCATTTGTTGCAGATCGTGGTTGACGTTTCACATGTGACTGAACACTTCCTGTTTCCTTAAATAACGTAACTATCCGGCGAACTGTCCGGACACTTGGATACTGTCGTCCAGGATACGGAGCAGCATACTTAGCACACGCCGATTGGGCATTTTGATCACAACAGCCATACATCAACACGATATCGACCTTTTCCGCAATTGGTAAACGGTACGTTTTAACACTGGTAATATATCACGAAGCAAATCCCGTCCGCACTGGCGAAATGTTACGTGACACCACGTACTTATACGTTTGTGACTATAACAGCGCCATCTATTACAAAGCGAAAAAAGTGGTCCAGCTAAAAAAATCATAGTTCTTTACGTACTACAAGAATATGTAATAAAAAATTGAGGTTCCTATTTTAAAAAACGCAGTTGATATTCGTTTGACCTATGGCAGCGCCATCTAGCGGGCCAACCATAGCGCCATCAGGTTTCCCCCTTCAAGCTAGACGAGTTTAGTTCTTCTTAGTTTTTTCGTTTGATGCTTATTTCGTGAGATATTTGGCCCGGTCATTATCAATGGACCACCCTGTATAGGCGTTGCCGACCCCAGTGCCGTATTCTGCCTGTGTACTTATCTCTGTATTTGAATACGCATGCCTATACCAGCTTCTTTGGCGTTTCAGTGTATACAATTTTTCTTAAGTGGGATCACTTCGGCTTATACCAAGGACTCTGGAGAGCTTAGTGCTAACTGTTTATTAGTAACGTGATTGACATTATTTATCCAGCCCTGAGTGCCAATTCGTCTGAAGTTCCGTTATTTTTCAGTTTAATAATAGCCCCAATTTCGATCCTTGTCAGAAACCTGCGCAAGAGATCAATTGTTGAACTTGAGAACGACGGATCAGCGATCAGATTTTGCTAACATATTTACTAACTTTCTCTTACAGGGTACAGGATCCTAATGAGTACAGAGCATGGGGGCATCCGCTTTCGTGGACTTCGGCGAGAAATTCTGCAACTAAGTAACTGCATTTCCATCATTTATTCATTATTTTTTGGTCTATGGAATGAGATATTCGATCTCAAAGAGTTAATACTATGAATCACATATATTTAATAGGTGAGAAAAACAGTTAAAGACTGGCATTAGTTATAACAAGTGAGGCCGGGTCTGAACTAAGAAACCGAAACAGTCCGGTGGCTACAAACTTCACAGCACACGACGTCGCAAGTCAGTATCATTGAGTGAGTGGCCGTGCAGCTCTGGCAGCTTAAGAAGCGAAAGGAAGAAAATGAACACTACTTGGCTAGGCTCGGATACCCAGTTTAATGCTGTCCGAGATTATCTGACCTGAAATCCGTCTCTATCCTTTCCGATGCGCGCTCATTGCTCCGCATTGCTCAGACCTTACCGTGGCTAACTCACAGTTAGAGCGGCCGGCGTCGGGGTTTGGCCGCAGCTCTCCGCCCGCCAGTTGCCTCCGTCGACCAGCGACCGTCTCCATACCAATTTGTGCCGAGATTGGAACACTATGGCCGATCCCTATCAAAACGCATGGTCGAAGGCCCTGTCTCAAGACCCCTACTCTCCACCTAGACTGGGTGCAGAGCTTCCTCGCTTAGCCGTCGACCGGTCACTGGGCAGAGGTGAGAAGTAACTTTCAGACAAATTTGGAGTAAAATTTAAGCTCCCACCCGCGTGCCTAAGAGGGAGGAGCAAGTCAGATTCGCTCCGCCTAAGGCAGAAAGTGTGCCCAAAACCACCCATCCAGAGACACGTCGTAGTGAAACTTCCTCTCCCCCAAAAATTTAGTCAAGTATCAAACATGTTATTTTCCGTTGGTTGACTGGTCGCCGGTGTCCGGTGAAGAAGCTGTCGGGTCCTGAAGGCCCTGGCGCTCGCATTCCTCGGTCGCAGGCCACACTCCAAACCAAGCATTATCTGCCGCCTATTCGTTCCACCACCACGACTGAAGCTAAAGTTAATGCTATATCTCCGTCCCTCAGTATTGTTCGCGTTTGCATTTCTGAGAAAGCGATGTCAGAGAGAAATAGGTGCCAGAGCAACACCGTCCATTCGGGACAAAGATCCCCTGCTGCTTGCAAGGCCATTTGGCGGCCACCAACACAGCTTCTGAAAGCAGCTGCAAGATCTCGGTGCTCACACGAAAGGCGTCTCCCGGTCGGCCTCTTACCGGACGTTGCAACATTTCCCAATTCCTCCTGCACAACAGAGTGGTGGTAACTAAAACGCTGGCTCAGAAAGCTACCCTGCGTACACAATCACTGCAAGCAAAAATCTGAAAAGAAATTACTGAAGAAACTTTACACCTGAATCTCGTAGTCTCTCACTTATTGATCGAAAACAGAAGTGAGCCTAACATCGAAAGGAAATCGCATAAACTAGAATATGATTAGTATCACTGCAGAAATGAATGTGAGCGGTCGACCGACAAAGCAATCACCTCACTCTTTTTTTATTCCCGTCATTGTTTCTTCGATGTCTAGACTGAACAGTAGGGGAGCAAGACTGAAACCCTTTTTAATACGAGTACTTCGTTTTTGGGCTTCCATTCTTAATGATCCTTCTTGTTCTTGTACATATCGTATATTAACTGTCTTTTCCTGTAGCTTACACCTATTTTCCTAGGAATCTGGAACATCTCGCATCATCTGACATTGTCAAATTCTGTTTCTACGTCGACATATCCTACGAATGTGTCTTGATTTTTCTTAAGTCTTGCTTGCATTATAAAGCGCAACGTCAGACGTGCCTCACGGGTGCCTTTACCTTTCCTGAAGCCAAACTGATCTGCATCTGACATACCCTCAATTTTCTTTTCCATTCTTCCGTATTTATTCTTAGGTACCTGAGCTGTTAAGATGATAGTGCAATAGTTCTCGAACCATCTTCGGAATTGTGTGGATGAAATTTTTCCGCGATTTCGATAATGTGTCTCCTGTCTCATAGAGTCTTCACACCAATTTGAATAGTAGTTTGGCTGCCACAACGATTTTAGAAATTCCGAACGATTGTTATGTATGTCTTCCTCTTTAATTGATCGTATGTCTTCCAGAGCTCTATTAAACGCTAATTCTCGAACCTCGTGTGTCTTCCATATCGACTCCCATTTCTTGTTGTACCACGTCATCAGTTCCCTCCCCTCAAAAGCCTTCCACCTAACCGCTCTCTACTCTTGCGTTCTTAATGTTTTCTCCTTAGCTTTCTGACGACCATACCTTTTTCGATTTATGCGTATCTTTCGGCAGCCATTTCACTTTGGCTTCCCTCCATTTTCTATTTACTTCATTCCTAAGATACTGTATTCCTGTCTTTTCCTGGGCGTTTTTGATCTTCCTTCTTCTGCTCTCCAAGGTTTCTTCGGAGCTATTTTCCGTGGACTTATATTTGTCTTTTCAATTTCTGTGACTAGCCTATTTAGAGATGTTCGTTCCTCTCCACCTGAATGGCCAACATAGGTATTCATTAATGCAGTATCTACAGCCTTAGAGAACTTTAAACACGTATCATTCCTCAGTACTTCAGAGACCCACTTCTTTCTAAATTGATTCTTCCGAGCGATTCCCGTAAACCTCAATCTACTCTCCACCATTACATGAGAACCAAAAACCCAGAAAAGACAAAATACAAAATAATTGTAAATTACAGAGTGATGCACGTATTTTTTAAACTCAAATTACGAGAACAATTCGGAAAGTAAGGTCCGATAAGTCGCGAAATGCAAATCACAGTGAAAATATGTCTACATCTACATGGATACTCTGCAAATCACACTTAAGTGACTGGCCGAGTGTTCATCGAACCACTATCACAATAATTCTCTATTATTCCTCTCTCAAACAGCACGAGGAAAAAACGAACACCTATATCTTTCCGCGCAATCTCTGATTTCCCTTATTTTTTATGATTGTTTCTCCCTATGTAGGTCGGCGTCAACAAAATACACTCCTGGAAATTGAAATAAGAACACCGTGAATTCATTGTCCCAGGAAGGGGAAACTTTATTGACACATTCCTGGGGTCAGATACATCACATGATCACACTGACAGAACCACAGGCACATAGACACAGGCAGCAGAGCATGCACAATGTCGGCACTAGTACAGTGTATATCCACCTTTCGCAGCAATGCAGGCTGCTATTCTCCCATGGAGACGATCGTAGAGATGCTGGATGTAGTCCTGTGGAACGGCTTGCCATGCCATTTCCACCTGGCGCCTCAGTTGGACCAGCGTTCGTGCTGGACGTGCAGACCGCGTGAGACGACGCTTCATCCAGTCCCAAACATGCTCAATGGGGGACAGATCCGGAGATCTTGCTGGCCAGGGTAGTTGACTTACACCTTCTAGAGCACGTTGGGTGGCACGGGATACATGCGGACGTGCATTGTCCTGTTGGGACAGCAAGTTCCCTTGCCGGTCTAGGAATGGTAGAACGATGGGTTCGATGACGGTTTGGATGTACCGTGCACTATTCAGTGTCCCCTCGACGATCACCAGTTGTGTACGGCCAGTGTAGGAGATCGTTCCCCACACCATGATGCCGGGTGTTGGCCCTGTGTGCCTCGGTCGTATGCAGTCCTGATTGTGGCGCTCACCTGCACGGCGCCAAACACGCATACGACCATCATTGGCACCAAGGCAGAAGCGACTCTCATCGCTGAAGACGACACGTCTCCATTCGTCCCTCCATTCACGCCTGTCGCGACACCACTGGAGGCGGGCTGCACGACGTTGGGGCGTGAGCGGAAGACGGCCTAACGGTGTGCGGGACCGTAGCCCAGCTTCATGTAGACGGTTGCGAATGGTCCTCGCTGATACCCCAGGAGCAACAGTGTCCCTAATTTGCTGGGAAGTGGCGGTGCGGTCCCCTACGGCACTGCGTAGGATCCTACGGTCTTGGCGTGCATCCGTGCGTCGCTGCGGTCCGGTCCCAGGTCGACGGGCACGTGCACCTTCCGCCGACCACTGGCGACAACATCGATGTACTGTGGAGACCTCACGCCCCCCGTGTTGAGCAATTCGGCGGTACGTCCACCCGGCCTCCCGCATGCCCACTATACGCCCTCGCTCAAAGTCCTTAAACTGCACATACGGTTCACGTCCACGCTGTCGCGGCATGCTACCAGTGTTAAAGACTGCGATGGAGCTCCGTATGCCACGGCAAACTGGCTGACACTGACGGCGGCGGTGCACAGATGCTGCGCAGGTAGCGCCATTCGACGGCCAACACCGCGGTTCCTGGTGTGTCCGCTGTGCCGTGCGTGTGATCATTGCTTGTACAGCCCTCTCGCAGTGTCCGGAGCAAGTATGGTGGGTCTGACACACCGGTGTCAATGTGTTCTTTTTTCCATTTCCAGGAGTGTATTTTCGCTTTCGAAGGAGAAAGTTGATGAGTGAAATTTCGTGAGAAGATACCACCGCAACGAAAAACGCCTTTGTTTTAATAATTTCCACCCCAAATCCTGTATCATGTACGTGGCAGTCTCAGTAAAACAAAACCTGCTGCCGTTATTTGAACTTTCTCGGTGTAGTCCGTCAATCCTGCACACCGTGCAGCAGTACTCCAAAAGAGGATGGACAAGCGTAGTGTAGGTAGTCTCTTTAGTAGATCTGTTGCATCTTCTAAGTTTCCTGCCAGTAAAATGCAATCTTTGGTTTGCCTTATTTTCTATGTGTTCTTTCCAATTTAAGTTGTCCGTAACTGTAATTCCTAGGTATTTAGTTGAATTTATGGCCTTTGGATTTGATTGATTTCTCGTGTAACCGAATTTTAACGGATTCCTTTTAACACCCATGTGGACGACCTCACACTTTTCATTATTTAGGTCAATTGCAAATTTTGCACCATATGGATATCTTTCCTAAATCGTTTTGCAATATGATGATTGCCTGAAGCGATTTTAGGGAAATCACAGAAAACCTAAATCAGAATGGCTGGACGCGGGTCTGAACCGTTGTCCTCCCGAATGCGAGTCCACCTTGCTCGGTGAGGTTTCGTCTGATTTCATGCAACCCCACTAACCAAACTGTCATGCATTTCCCTCTTCATGACAATTCTCATCCACACATTGCAGGGGCAATGAGGATGCTACTGCAGCGTTTTCGATGATAGATGCTTGATCACCCACCATACTGCCCGGAGTTGGCACCCTCTAATGTTCACGTGAACCGCTCGCTATGAAGACAATATTTTCGCACAGACAAAGAACTGCAGACCAGCGGAGAGAAGTAGTGGAAAGCACCGGCGGCTGCCTTCTATGATGAGGTTATTGGAAAGTTGGTACAACGCTACAACAGATATTTGAAGTCTGAGCAGTAATAAGTAAGTGAAAGTTGTAGCAAAGAGCTGCATATAAAACATTTTTGATTTTCATTGTGGTTTCCATTTCGTGATAGATCGGACGTTACTTTCCGAATAGCCCTCGTACATTTGACGAGCTGAAGAAATCTGTAATCTGCTTTCACTTTGATGTACAGTGGTCAGGGAGTCATGGAAAAAAAAAAAATGACGACGCGTGCTCGCAAACTTCATTAACAATCGAGGTAGGCAAATTAGCTTTTTTTCCTTTAAATGCAACTGTTATGTCTTTAATTTGCCAGCTGTGTGGTTCTTTGGTTGATAAAGAAGCGAGGAACAGATGCTGTTCATGACAGAAAATTCAGATATTAATTTATTCTACAGCTATTGTCAAATGCTGAAAATAATACATAACTCTGTTGCTCTTGCTGCAGCGTCAGTTGTTAAAAGTAGCACTGAATACTGAAACATACACAGACACAAAAATGTATAAATCTCTCACTCATAACTACAATGTCTATTGAGAAGACATCGAGTCCTGGCCATTATGAAAATCTGTAAATGTTATTCAACTGGGAAACACACTAAATGGGCTCAGTACACGAATGTTCGAACTTAAAATACACCCGCCGCTGAAACTCCGGAGAGGATTTAGTCGCATGACATTGGCACTGGCGTAATCTTTCGTGGCCGTCGTGAGGGCTGTAGGAAACGCGGCGGCGTAACTGGCGGAGTGCGTATTTGAAAGCGCGGCTAACTGGATTGCGGACGATACCGCAGGAACTATGCTATTTTTTACGTTAGAACAACAGATCTCGATTAGAGAAAGTCAATGACATAACTCTTTTGTGGATCTAACAAGAAATACAAAATAAATCGAATATAAGGATGTTTGTGCTGTTGTTGCCACACAAGGAGCTCACGCCACTCTCCAAGAAAACTTATGCCACCGAGTCAGTAGGCACGTGATGTTTAAGTTGCTGCAGACAGAAACTGTGTCGTCGAGACGACCTGCGTCATCAGTTGTGTGTTGTACTTCGAAGGAGTTAACAGCAGTGCAGTGGAACCACTACTTACAGGATGAAATGATAATTCAATCAAGACCTTAAGCTGTCGACAGGTGTTGATATACATCAATGGAGACACTGTCAAATGTGTGCCTCGACCGGGACTCGAACTCGGGATCTCCTGCTTACATGGCAGACGCTCTATCAATCTGAGCCACCGAGGGCACGGAGGATACTGCGACTGCAGGGATTTATCCCTTTCACGCTCCCCCTGAGACCTACATTCCCAAATTAATGTCCACACACTACATTCGTAGTGCCCCTGCCCATTACACACATTACTCGCGGCAGACAATCTTACCGAGTCCCGTAAGAGTTCGGACAATGCGTGTGCATCCTGCACAGAAGAAGAACGTCAATGGCCGGTTAGCCTTAACTATATATGAAGATGGTATCCGTACTTTCGGACATGTCCGAAAGAACAGACACCATCTTCCTATAAACTACTTACAGGGGTCAATATCTGTAAAAGATTTCTGGGTTATAGTCTAACACAGCATCATGTAAAATGCTGTACCTACATTGCAGCTATAGTTGTAAGTGGGCTTCATGCTGCTTGAAAAACGACGTTGTATGATTTTGGCCAACACCCTCACTCTCTTACACTGGCAGGACGAATAAAATGAGAATAAATAAAAATAAGATAGGAATCGTGGTGTTTGTAATCAACGCTGTGAGGAAGATTTTGGTTAAACATCAGTTCCGTATGTGCGCCCATGGGCGTGAGTATACAGGAATTAAATCCACTCCTGCTGTAGACTGTCGTCCTGTTTCAACAAAGCGATACGAGAGTCTATATGTGTGTTAACAAAGCACATACCTTGATCCGTAAGCGCTCTTCAAGACTTGCGTTCTTCGTAAGGCAGACGCGACGGAGGACGCGCCCACTGGCCGCAGTATTAGGGTACGGGATGGGGTAGGGTGGGGGAAGGGTGCTCAATCTGCCGGAGGTGGCGTAATTTATTCTGAGCCCCGGATCGATACGGCGGATTGAGTTCACGGAGACAGGGGGAGAGGGGGAGGGGGATGATGGGAGGAGCGCAGCCGGCTAATAGCGAGGGCGGACGTCCCGTTACAAGCGTCCACGCACCAGCTGCGTAATGCGTTAGCCAAACCGCAGCAGCAAGCGAATAAAAAAGAAAAAGAAAAAGAAAAAGAAAACTTCACTGGAGTACATACGGGTGCAAAATAAAATTCTACTATGCTTACATACGTAGCTGTACGCCCTCAGTCGCAACGGAAGGGACCAACCACAGATTACAATCTTTGCTTTTTTTCTTATATAAACCTGCGGAAAAATGCACCTATCGAAGCACAAAAAAGACGAGTATCCTCCTTTGCATTAAAAAACTCTGGTTGAAAAGTGGTGTTTCAGTTGCCTCATTCTACCTTCCTTAGCATCTTTAAAATTTTTCCCAAATCTTTTGCATGTGAACATATTCGCAGTCTGTTCAACATGAAACTCAACTATCACTCCCACAAGCTCCCTTAATTGTAACTCTTTCACACCCATTAGTCCAGTGCTGAAAGTCACTCACACCCATCCACTCCCACTTGCCTGTTCTCACTCACCCATTCAGCCCAGCTCATTGTCATTGTCTCTTTGTATCTCTCTAACTCTCACTGGCCCCTGTGTTACAGCCACTGTCGCCTCCGTTCTGTCCTACTGTTGCTCTCACTGTCATTTCGTCTCTCCTGATCCCTCTTACTGCTGCTGTCTGTTCTTACTGTCACTATCTCTCTCTTCCTCGTTGTCACTGTCATAGACTCTGCATCTCTTTATGACTGGCTCTCGCCCACTTCCATTTTCTCCTACTCTTTGTTCATATCGAACTGGCACTATCTCCTTCACTCTTTTCCTAACATGTGTCCCTCTCTTTCTCTCACACTGTCATTGTCTCCTTCACTCTCCCTATGACACAACCACGGTCTACTATCTTCCAATATTTATTAATTTTCCACCGCTTTCCCACTGCCACTATCTACTTCTTTCCCAGCTCGAAAAAGCGCGAATATTTTCGCATGCCAAAAAGTGTGAGAAAATTTTTAAAGGCGCTCAGAAAGGTAGAAAAAGGCAACTGGTAACCCACTTTTCAGTCAGGGTCTTAATAAAGACAAAATATTCACATGTTTTGTTGTCCGATAAGAGCATTTTTCGGATGGTTTCCTTCTTTTCCCTGCTCCAGTAGATGTCATATGAAAAGAACTTCATGCGTCAGTAAAATTTTGTTAGTTTACTTATGTGAAATTGAAACAACGAAAAACTAATTTTAAACCTCATTGATTTTTTTCATACACACCAGTATGGATAGGTTTACTGATAAAGAGTCGACCGACACACACCTCGTGTTTCGGTTCACTGAGCATAGTGGAAGAGGGGCACGACGACGCTATGCTGAGCTCTTCCCGCTGCATTGATAGCCACATCGCAGCACTTTTGCATCCGAGGGTTGCTGCATTACCTGTGTTTTGTGTAGTATGTTTTGCTAATTGCTTACATCAGACTTTCCACTGTTCTGAAGGTATTTTCACAGGAACAAAGGTAAGTGCGATAACAAACCAAATACATCACAAGTCCAGTATTATTCTGTAACAATACACCGGGGACCACGAATTCCTTATACCAAAACACTTAATAAAAGTCCCTGAAAAACATACGAAAAATTTGTCGGTGCAGTTCGGTCATACAATTGACGATGTAGGGTGCAGGAACTGTGACCAGACCCCCAAGAAGCCGGAGAAATCACTGTAAAAGAAATTAATCTTTTTAACAAACACTGTAACCAGCCGCTATTTTTGATAGCTTTAGTTTTTTGTGAGGAAGCGTTTCGGAGTTTCACTCATCTTCAACTGGCGTAATACATCTTCGGTAGAATAATAATTTTATAGACTACCCTTTGAAAACTGCAGCTGCCCTTTGTTCGGCAGTTTGTTGTTCCTTTTTCTGCTGCTATCTCCGTCGCACAAACACTTTCAGAAAATAACTATTTATGATGTCCATATAAAGTTAACTAAACCAAAACTGTAATACTGACCAATCATGTTGTTCTCCTACCACCCTATACCTATTTCATTTGGCATTGCCCTCAGCTAATTTGTATACTGAAATGTTTGTGTGTGTGTGTGTGTGTGTGTGTGTGTGTGTGTGTGTGTGTGTAATTTATAACTTGCAACCTGATTGCTTTATAATGTTTCGTTAAAATGTTAGCTGTCGGTTGTTAAAATAATTAGCTCGTTGTTACAGTACGAGCGTTTTTCTGTTATTAATGTGTCGCACCTCTCCCGTATTTTCTTTGCTTGGGTTAGATCTTTGCTCAATGGGAAATAAGTAGGGCACATACTTTACTTTGTAAAGAAAAGCATCTAATGCAAAGTGCATGTGTGAAGCCCATACTGACATGAAGAATATTAGGAAGTTTGTTTTCATGCCACAGTGATTATTTCGAATATTTGCGATGTTTTCCCTGCAACTGCTTGTAAATTGTATTGAAAAAGGGTAAAGACCTTAGCAAGACAAAGCGCCGACCATGGGAACTTACGTTAAGTGTATACACACATCAAAAAAAGTTTTGTATCGCCACGATTCCCAGAACTCCTGAAAATAGAAGTTGACTGTGGATATTGTATCACAGCCACAGCCCCTTTGACTGTTCATAGATGTCACTAAACCCACCCAAAGATGTAAACAACCATGCATGAGCAGCGCCTATTAGACGGAGGGGGTCTGACAACCGATCAATTCCAGTCATTCCACCAGGAAGGAGGTACATGGCTCGTGTTGTCTGTAGTTCAACCATGCCTAGACGGTCAATACCACGGTTCCATCACTTCCGCATTGTTACTTTGTGCCAGGAAAGGCTCTCAACAAGGGGAGTGTCCAGGCGTCTCGGAGTGAACCAAAGTGATTGTTGTTCGGACATGGTGGAGATACAGAGACACAGGTACTATCGATGACATGCCTCGCTCAGGCCGTCCAAGGGCTACTACTGCAGTGGATGGCCGCTACCTACGGATTATGGCTCAGAGGAACCATGACAGCAACGCCACCGTGTTGAATATTGCTTTTCGTGCAGCCACAGGACGCCGTAACACGACTCAAACTGTGCGCAATAGGCTGCATGTTGCGCAACTTCACTCCCGATGTCGACGGCGAGGTCCTTCTTTGCAATCACGACACCATGCAGCACGGAACAGATGGGCCCAACAACATGCTGAATGGACCACAGGACTGGCATCACGTTTTCTTCACCGATGAGTGTCGCATATGCCTTCAGCCAGACAATCGTCGGAGACGTGTTTGGAGGCAAGCCGGTCAGGCTAAACGCCTTAGACAAGCTGTCCAGCGAGTGCAGCAAGGTGGAAGTTCACTGCTGTTTTGGGGTGGCATTATGTGGGGCCGTAACGGCTGTACGATACGTGAATGCCCTCCTCCCACCGGTAGTGCAACCATATCGGCAGCATATTGGCGAGGCATTCGTCTTCGTGGACGACAATTCGCGCCCCCATCTTGCACATCTTTTGAATAACTTCCTTCAGGATAACGACATCGCTCGACTCGAGTGGCCAGCATATTCTCCAGACATGAACCCTATCGGACATGCCTGGGATAAATTTAAACGGGCTGTTTATGGACGACTTGACCCACCAACCACTCTGAGGGATCTACGCCGAATCGCCGTTGAGGTGTGGGACAATCTGGACCAACAGTGCCTTGATGAACTTGTGGATAGTATGCCACGATGAATGCAGGCATGCATCAATGCAAGAGGACGTGCTATTGGGTGGTAGAGGTGACGGTATCTACAGCAATCTGGGCTACCATCTCTGAAGGTCTCGCTGTATGGTGGTACAATATCAAATGTGTGGTTTTCATGAGCAACAAAAAGGGCGGAAATGATGTTTATGTTGATCTCTATTCCAGTTTTCTGTACAGGTTCCAGATCTTTTGATCTGTGTATTTCACCTTATATTTAAACAAATGCTGGCACATTAGCAAGTTTTTCCCATCGAAACAACATACACTCCTGGAAATTGAAATAAGAACACCGTGAATTCATTGTCCCAGGAAGGGGAAACTTTATTGACACATTCCTGGGGTCAGATACATCACATGATCACACTGACAGAACCACAGGCACATAGACACAGGCAACAGAGCATGCACAATGTCGGCACTAGTACAGTGTATATCCACCTTTCGCAGCAATGCAGGCTGCTATTCTCCCATGGAGACGATCGTAGAGATGCTGGATGTAGTCCTGTGGAACGGCTTGCCATGCCATTTCCACCTGGCGCCTCAGTTGGACCAGCGTTCGTGCTGGACGTGCAGACCGCGTGAGACGACGCTTCATCCAGTCCCAAACATGCTCAATGGGGGACAGATCCGGAGATCTTGCTGGCCAGGGTAGTTGACTTACACCTTCTAGAGCACGTTGGGTGGCACGGGATACATACGGACGTGCATTGTCCTGTTGGAACAGCAAGTTCCCTTGCCGGTCTAGGAATGGTAGAACTATGGGTTCGATGACGGTTTGGATGTACCGTGCACTATTCAGTGTCCCCTCGACGATCACCAGTGGTGTACGGCCAGTGTAGGAGATCGCTCCCCACACCATGATGCCGGGTGTTGGCCCTGTGTGCCTCGGTCGTATGCAGTCCTGATTGTGGCGCTCACCTGCACGGCGCCAAACACGCATACGACCATCATTGGCACCAAGGCAGAAGCGACTCTCATTGCTGAAGACGACACGTCTCCATTCGTCCCTCCATTCACGCCTGTCGCGACACCACTGGAGGCGGGCTGCACGATGTTGGGGCGTGAGCGGAAGACGGCCTAACGGTGTGCGGGACCGTAGCCCAGCTTCATGGAGACGGTTGCGAATGGTCCTCGCCGATACCCCAGGAGCAACAGTGTCCCTAATTTGCTGGGAAGTGGCGGTGCGGTCCCCTACGGCACTGCGTAGGATCCTACGGTCTTGGCGTGCATCCGTGCGTCGCTGCGATCCGGTCCCAGGTCGACGGGCACGTGCACCTTCCGCCGACCACTGGCGACAACATCGATGTACTGTGGAGACCTCACGCCCCACGTGTTGAGCAATTCGGCGGTACTTCCACCCAGCCTCCCGCATGCCCACTATACGCCCTCGCTCGAAGTCCGTCAACTGCACATACGGTTCACGTCCACGCTGTCGCGGCATGCTGCCAGTGTTAAAGACTGCGATGGAGCTCCGTATGCCACGGCAAACTGGCTGACACTGACGGCGGCGGTGCACAAATGCTGCGCAGCTAGCGCCATTCGACGGCCAACACCGCGGTTCCTGGTGTGTCCGCTGTGCCGTGCGTGTGATCATTGCTTGTACAGCCCTCTCGCAGTGTCCGGAGCAAGTATGGTGGGTCTGACACACCGGTGTCAATATGTTCTTTTTTCCATTTCCAGGAGTGTATAAAGAGGCGCAAAGCATTCAAATGTTCTTCAGTCAACGACGTGCTAATGATGAAAACATTGATGTAATTAGAAAACATTAGCCATCTGAAGATGGGCATGAATGGCCGAAACAGGTTATGGCATTGAAATAAAGCAATTTAAAAGTATATCTGGCTGGCTGCTTTATTCACTAGCAGCTGTTATGTAGCGATGACGATTATCGCTGAAACAACTGGTTTTCGGTTAAATCGGGTTCTTCTTTTTTTTTTCAATGCCAGTTTAACCGGAGTACGGCTCGAAATAACCGATTTTAGGTTTTTTACTCCGATCGTTTCCTGTGATTATAGAAATCGAAGAAACCAAAAAATTTTATTCCATCAGTTTAATCATGGAATCAAAATATTAAATACAGAATAAAAATAAATCTTGGTCCTTCCGCCGTTTGCTGCTTTCTTCAAAGGTGGTAGGCGGTTGAATGCTACAAAAAATTATCAGTATTCTCGTATAGATCGTAATTTTTTTAAACTCAGCTCGAAAATAGTATTATAACCGAGGGTCACACCACTGTTTAGGCGCTACAATTAGTCAGTGCTAAAGGGTGAAAACACAGGCTGAAGAACTATTTTTCGTGTTAATTCGTCCGGTTTCAAAAGCTACAAGCAGATAAAGGCATACTGTGCAGACGCAGGCGACAAATCAGCTACTTTCTATTTTTGTTTTGAACTGTGAATGAACTGTTAAGCCTTTTCTTCTTATTTGATGTGGCAAGTTTGTTGTGGTTCATCGCATTCTTGATCTTTTAAAGCAAATGCGGCATAGTACTTCACCGATACCGCAATTTGTAAAATACCTCCTGACTAGGGATAGTGCCAGTCTGTAATACAACTAATGTCCGACGACAACAGCGAGCAAGAAACTACAATATAGAAGAGTCGGGGCGAGTCTCGTTTACAGCGTGTACATGCGTACCTTCCAGTAGACCACGCCACATGGTAGCAGGTACTTTATAGTCTCAGCAAAGTTGCACCAATCCTTACGCCATGTGTTTGTCACTGGTTTCTGTCGGCATTGTTATTAAAATAGCACTGATCGCTTTTCCCATTTTCTGTAATAACGTAATATTTCAAAGCTATGGAAATCTTACGAATAAAAAAACTCGTTTTTTTAAAAAAAAAAGATTAATTTAAAAACAAAATATTTTAGCACTGCTGCTTTGGCTAACTGATATTTCGGTTTTTTACCCGGGTATTGATAAAAAATAAAAAAATAGCTGTTCTAACAGAGACCAAACAAATGCCAAAAAATCGCAGTTATTCAAATGGTTCAAATAGCTCTAAGCACTATAGGAATTAACATCTGAGGTCATCAATCCCCTAGACTTCGAACTACTCAAACTAACTAACCTAAGGACGTCACACATATCCATACCCGAGGCAGGATTCGAACCTGCGACCGTAGAAGCAGCGTGGTTCCGGACTGAAGCGCCTAGAACCGCTCGTCCACAGCGGCCGGCCCAGTTATTCATAACTAAAATACTGGTATCGGTTTCAGCTGGCTGATTTTTCCCATCCTTAATTTAGGTTCACTGAGTCAGCGCAGAGCTTACCAAGAATGCAGTTGATAAAAATATTTCACTGAAGAAGACATAAATGTGTGGGGGAAAGACTAAAACACGCCCAGGCGTAAAATGAACCAATACAAGTCAGTGGTTAGTTGTGTTTCTTCAAGTAACTGAATCCACAGGCACAGAGATCGACCACCATTATATCGTGGATAAATGAAGTGGTTGGTGTTCACACAAGAGAAGTCCGTCTGGGCGGAGCCGGCCTGTTTGCGTATTAGCGTGGAGAGCGCTTTGCTGCGCTGACGGGCCTCGTCCGCGCGACAGAGTGACGTCACGGCGGCTGGCTGGCGGGCCATTAATCTCCTGCAGACACGCGAGCACGGGCGCCACCAACACGGGTGAGGCGAAGCGAAGCAGGCGTCCGGCCGTGACGACACCCGGTCGCGGCCTTCCCGTCACGAGCGCCATATTCTGTCAGTGTTCAGCTGCCTGTGGACACACCATTTACCTTCATTATTTACCCGCCAGTTTGCTTTTGTTTCACCCAGAAAGAAGGATCCTGTGATACTGCCATACTATAGGGCCTGTGCCGCAGTTTACGAACATACGAGAGTAGGATTTTCTTTTATGAGAACCGAACAGCGATTTAAACGTCACTTAGGTCGTTACACATGAGATTCGTTCAAATGGCTCTAAGCACTACGGGTCTTAACATCCTAGACTTAGAACTACTCAAACCTAACTAACCTAAGGACATCACACACAGCCATGCCCGACGCAGGATTCGAACCTGCGACAGTAGCAGCAGCGCGGTTCCGGACTGAAGAGCCTAGAACCGCTCGGCCACATCGGCCGGCGTTACATAGAATATAACCTATCGGAGCAATGATTTAACAGGGGTGGTTGTCGTTGGTTCGAAAACTATTGTGATGTAGGTCTTCATTCGGGTCTATCCTGTGTAAGCCTGTTCGCTCCTGCATACCTATAGCAACCTACATCCATCTGAACCTGCTTCGCTGTAGTAAAGCCTTAGTCTCCCTCTACAATTTATCCCCCACACCTCACTTCATTACCAAACTGACGATTGCTTCATGTCTCATGGCATGTTCTATCAACCTATCCTTTCTTTTAGTCAAATTGTGCCATAAATTCCTTTTGTCCCTAATTCGATTTAGCACCACCGAATTGGTTTTCGATATACCCTTCCAATCTTCAGCATTCTTCTGCAGCACCAATTACAAAAGCCTCTATTCTGCTCTTCTGTTTCATTTTCGTACGTGGCTACAATACAGACAAATAGCTTCAGCAAAGACTTCCTAATTCTTAAATTCCGATTCCATATTAACGAACCAGCGGAGAAGTACTCCTATCGGACACAAAAAAAGCAAATATACTCCCGTTTAAAAGATCCAGACTGACAACTGGGGTACCAGCTGCTTCATTCTACCTCCCTCAGCAGCTTTAAAAAATTTTCTAATGAATTTTGGCATGTGAACACATTCGCGCTATTTTTCACGTGCAGCTCACCTCTTACTCCTGCAAGCTTCTCCCTCACACCCGCTACATCGCCGTAAGCCGCTCATACCCATCCATTCCCACTTGCTCATTCTCACTCACTCATTCAGCACAACTCATTGTCACTATAGACACTCAAATCAAACAAAAAATAATAATAAATAGGCTTTTTGTATCTTTCTAATAGTCACTGTCTCGTGTCTCACAGCCATAGTCCCCTTCGTTCTGCCCTACTATTACAGTCTCGTCTCACTGTCACTGTTTCCCTCTTGCTCTCTCTTACTGCTACTATCTCATTCATTCATTCATTCATTCATTCATTCATTCAATTATTCATTCATTCATTCCCAGTGCTGCCATCTCTTCTCAGTGGTACTACATATCTCCTCTTCATCAACATAGTAAAAAAGGCTCTGAGCACTATGGGACTTACCATCTGAGGTCATCAGTCCCCTAGAACTTAAACTACTTAAACCACACTAACCTAAGGACATCACACACACCCAGGCCCGAGGCAGGATTCGAACCTGCGGCCGTAGCAGTCGCACGGTACCGGACTGAAGTGCATAGAACCGCTCGGCCACCGTGGCCGGCGACATAGTCAAAGACTCTGTCACTCATTATTATTGGCTCTCACTCACTTCCACTTTCTCCTTCTCTTTATTCCTCTCCCATTCACACTGTTTCGATGATGATGATGATGATAATGATGTTTGGTTTGTGGAGCGCTCAACTGCGCGGTTATCAGCGCCCGTACAAATTCCCAACCTATTCTCAGCCCAATCTCGCCACTTTTCATGAATGATGAGGACAACACAAACACCCAGTCATCTTGAGGTAGGTGAAAATCCCTGACCTCGCCGGGAATCGAACCCGGGATCCCGTGCTCGACACACTGTTTCCTTCACTCTTTTCCTAACAATGTTCTGTCACTTCCAACAATGTTTCACTACCAGTAAGTTCCTCTCTTTCTCTCACAATTACTTTCTAACACTGCATTCTTTTCACGTTTGTCAGACATCAGCAAAAACACCCTGTGAATGCGTGAGCATTACTAGAGTAATTCACTGAGGTTAGGGGTGAACCCTTATTCTATGACAAAAAAATGGTTCAAATGGCTCTGGCACTATGGGACTTAACATCTGTGGTCATCAGTCCCCTAGAACTTAGAACTACTTAAACCTAACTAACCTAAGGACATCACACACATCCATGCCCGAGGCAGGATTCGAACCTGCGACCGTAGCAGTCGCGCGGTTCCGTATTCTATGACAGAGAACATCGATGTTTAGCTGTAAAATTGCTTTAATGTCTCTATTATTGTCAAAGAAGCACACAAGTTTACATTGATTGTGACATGACAATTTCAGGACAGTTGTCAATATAACGCATTACGTCCCGTTTAGCAGAAATAACACCAAACTCAACAATATCAAATTTAAATATAAGGCCCTCTACAAGATTTTTCTTACTTCTAGGCAGTGAAGTTGACCAATATGACGACAAATCATCCGATTCCGGTTCTAAGTACGGTACTGTTTAGGATGACAATCAAGTCTACGGAGCATGGTTAGTTTTTGTGACAAGATGAGCAAAGGATTACTTAAGGTTGCTCGAGTTCACAGTGGATGCAAGCTGGTGATCCAAACATTTTACACCTCTCCGAACGGCATTTACCTAATACCCTCAGAGCCCGCATCTCGTGGTCGTGCGGTAGCGTTCTCGCTTCCCACGCCCGGGTTCCCGGGTTCGATTCCCGGCCGGGTCAGGGATTTTCTCTGCCTCGTGATGGCTGGGTGTTGTGTGACGTCCTTAGGTTAGTTAGGTTTAAGTAGTTCTAAGTTCTAGGGGACTGAAGACCATAGAGGTTAAGTCCCATAGTGCTCAGAGACATTTGAACCATTTTTAATACCCTCAGACTTCAAGAAGAATGTAATAATTCCAATCCCAAAGAAAGCAGGTGTTGACAGATGTGAAACTTACCGCACGATCAGTTTAATAAGCCACGGCTGCAAAATACTAACAGGAATTCTATACATACGAATGGAAAAACTGATAGAAGCCAACCTCGGAGAAGATCAGTTTGGAGTCTGTAGAAATGTTGGAACACGCGAGGCCACACTGATTAAGGAAAGGCAAACCTACGTCTCTAGCATTTGCAAACTTAGAGAAAAGCTTTTGACAATGTTGACTGGAATACTCTTTCAAATCCTGAAGGTGGCAGGGGTAAAATACAGGGAGCGAAAGGCTATTTACAAGTTGTACAGAAACTAGATGACAGTTATAAGAGTCGAGGGACATGAAAGGGAAGCAGTGTTTGGGAAGGGAGTAAGACAGGGTTGTAGCCTCTCTCCGATGTTATTCAATCTGTATATTGAGCAAGCAGTAAAGGAAACAAAAGAAAAATTCGGAGTAGGTATTAAAATCCATTGAGAACAAATAAAAACCTTGAGGTTCGCCGATGACATTGTAATTCGTCAGCAAAGGACGTGGAAGAGCAGCTGAACGAAATGGACAGTGTCTTGAAAGGAGGATATAAGATGAACATCAGCAAAAGCGAAACAAGGAGGATAATGGAATGTAGTCGAATTAAGTCGGGTGATGCTGAGGGAATTAGATTAGGAAATGAGACACTTAAAGTAGTAAAGGAGTTTTGCTATTTGGGGAGCAAAATAACTGATGATGGTCGAAGTAGAGAGGATATAAAATGTAGACTGGCAATGGCAAGGAAAGCGTTTCTGAAGAAGAGAAATTTGTTACCATCGAGTATAGATTTAAGTGTCAGGAAGTCGTTTCTGAAAGTATTTGTATGGAGTGTAGCCATGTATGGAAGTGAAACGTGAACGATAAATAGTTTAGACAAGAAGAGAATAGAAGCTTCCGAAATGTGGTACTACAGAAGAATGCTAAAGATTAGATGGGTAGATCACATAACTAATGAGGAGGTATTGAATAGAATTGGAGACAAGAGAAATTTGTGGCACAACTCGACTAGAAGATGGGATAGGTTGGTAGGACATATTCTGAGGTATCAGGGGATCACCAATTTAGCATTGGAGGGCAGCGTGGAGGGTAAAAATCGTAGAGGGAGACCAAGAGATGAATACACTAAACAGATTCAGAAGGATGTACGTTGCAGTAGGTAGTGGGAGATGAAGAAGCTTGCACAGGATAGAGTAGCATGGAGAGCTGCATCAAACCAGTCTCTGGACTGAAGACCACAACAACAGGCGAGAAAACATGCACTCATCCCTACTCTGGAAAATATGGCGATATACACGTGCACAGATGGAGCAGCATGTATGATTCAACCCTCTCTCAGTTTTCGCAAGAACAATTAACTACGTGGCTGTTTCGTTTCTCCGCTAGTGGAGCTTAACGACTCCTCAGCTAATTTCTAGCTGAATGTCAGCCAAAGTGAACATAGTGATCACACAAAAATATCTCTTTCGTCGTCATACAGAGCGTGATGCGCCCTGTTCTATACTTGATACTGGTTCAGAGGAGAGTCTCCGAAGCTTTCGGTGTTGTGTCTTTCGTAACAAACTGTCCCCCACCTGTGTCCTTTCGTGTTTCACGTCACGGCTTTTTCAGACCAATGGGAGCGTTCCTTTCAACTTGTAGAAACTACCCTTGCCAATCGTAAAGGGCTTACTTTTAAACTGCGTTCGCAACATCGGCCCTTTTTCTCCTTCGAAATTGATTTCAGGCAATCGGACATTTTGTGTCCACTCCTGATGCCTAAAAGTTACACGCATACATCAAAAGCTTACCACGGGCCTTTAATGTGATCAACTGCGTTGCTGCCTACTCATCTCGCTGTATTGCCCGGCGCATTCCTTGTCTCTCTCGCTGCCGGTCACCAACCCCTGTTACAATCCGTCCGTTGTATGTGGGCCGTGATGGCGCAACTTGCGTCTGTCCCCAAACTAAAACGTTTCTCCCAGCAGCTTTTTTCACCTTTTGCTCATTGTCATGCAGGATTGGTGTGTTAATACCGTCGAATCGAGTGTCATCCCTTTGCATTACATAGTGTACATTTTGATAGGCAAATCTGCTCACTATCGCCGAAGTATGTCAGGTTTCATATTCTTCTACTTGTTACACCGTGTAAAATCTCATGTAAGGTGCGAAATTAACATTCATTCAAGCTGCCACCTTACAACATTGTCTCCTTCGCTCTTTCTACACCACTACCACTGTCTACTATCTTGCAGTATTTGTTACTTTCCACTCTCTTTCCCACTGCTACTGTCTCCTTTCTCAGCATAAAAATGTGTGAATCTGAATGCCAAAATGTTTAGGAAAATGGTGAGGAAGGTATATTGAGTCGGTTGGTACCCCACTTTTCAGTCAGTTTTTTAAACAGGACCATATTAAAATTCTTTGTGCTCTGACAGGAACATATTTCCGCTGGTTCCCTTTGTTTGCTCGCTACATCTGGGCATGTCGCTCATATGAAAAGAATTTTGAGTCAGGAAAATTTTGATAGTTTATTTATGTGAAATTGAAAAACAGAAGAACTATTTTTGCACCACAGACCGGATTTTAAGTGCAGAAAAGCTTTTCATGTACTTCAGTACCCTTCCGATAATAACGGAGACACTTTCCACCGTATTTCTCCTCCTCCGTCACTTTATAAATAACGTTTTCACCCCATATTGGTTATTACGTGCGTGTCTTACGTTTACAAGTAGGGTAACTTTGAACCTCTGTGTCTTGGGAACGGATAAAGATATACAGAAAATTTGAAAGACTATTCGAGGTCGGGATCTTAGGAATACATCGTAAAAACTTCAACCATTTTCTGTCCATAGCCGTCTGAGAACCTGCGGCTTGGCTTTGATACCTAGAAACCCTGCTTTTTGGGTTCTCTCAGGAACCGCCCATGAGCTAAATGGTGCCTTCATAAACCCCTAAGCCACAACGTTGACCAGATGAAAAGCAAAATGAACCAACCGACTTGCTGCATTTGCCTAAGTAGGAGGAAGTGTGTATTATTCAAACTTTGTGCCTATACTGGAGGATAGTTACAGTAAGACGATACTTCTGTCGGGTATATAAATGGTCGCTAACCCAAGGGCTATCCAAAATCTTCAACCCTACCTTTGTATCGCCAGTAAGACCCGAGGTATGAGACCTGGAATAATTCCGTTTTTATGGGGGGGCGATTTGGAACATACTAGGTAGCGCATATTGTCGAATGGGTATCGATTTTGTGCTAACTAGGTATCCCGGTGCGATACCCCTTAGAGACTCGGCTGTACCGCAACACATTCAACCTTCTCGGGACTGTCTCGCCGTCGACCACGGGAGGTGTGCGGTCAGCACGGCGGATTGCCAATGAAGGGGTCCGGGTTCGATTCCCGGCCGAGTCGTGATTTTTCTCCGTTCAGGGACTGGATGTTGTGTTGTCTTTATGTTCGTATCGTCGTCATTGACATTCCACTAATGAGATGGCTTGATCGGCATATTCCGACAGCCAATAAATTAAGAAAGGGATAGCGCCCGTATTAAACACTAGAAGAGTGGTTCCCAAACTTTCTGAGACCATTACATCTCAGTGCAGTAAGTATTACAACACTGACGTCTAATTAAGCATAAGAACGAAAAAGAATTTTCTTTGAACATTTTTATTTTTAAAATGACGAAAGGAAAATAATATTTAATTTTTGTAGGTGTTCTATTAAACTACGAATTAATGAGTCAATGAGATAAATTGTAAGGCTTATTTCCAACAACCGTTTTTTAGAATGGTGAAGAAATTGAAAGTAAATCATGATCGCTACTTACAAATCCTCCTCAGCAAATAAGCCTAACTATCAACAATCAAGGGCAGACCCTTCTTGAAAGACCTGTTTCCTTTGCATCCCTCCTCTTACCAATGACACTTGTTTCACCCACACCCTGCATCCCCATTTACAGTAAACTAAACCAAATTGAAATGTGTGCACTGTTTATGTTACTAAACGGTTTACCCGGTTCATGACACCCAACCTCAGTTGCTGGTTGCCTTGTAAATGACGTCTGGAGGCTACAAAAATCTGATTTTCAGTATTTCATATAATTATTGATTGACTTTAAAAATTCAATATGTTACCGTAATCTACTAATTAACTTATAAATCTTAAGTATTACAGCAAGGAACTGTGTGTATGTCTGAGGCAGCGTAGCTCTGTGCGCAAATACCCAGACTGGATGGATACATCCAGTATTTGAGAATTGGAGTTCTTAATGGCTTGCAACAAACTAAACACACAATTTCAAAGCTTGACGAAACTTTTTTCTCGCTGACATCCCCACAAAATAACGCTAAGAAAAGTGTTTATTCACTTACTACAATTTCTCCACTGACAAAGAAAAATTGCCGCATCAGGCATGACATTTTAATACACTACTTCTTTGCTATTAATTTGATTCGTAACACATTTTGCAGACAGTGTCCACATATAGCACTGAATGTGCTTCCAAAATTATATTATTATATGACACATAGTTCAAAAGATATGTCATAAACATTGAGATGTGTGAAAAGGTAGCTTTTGATTAAAATGAAATGGATATTACCCAGATTCCTTATGCAGTGTTTGCTAATGACAGCATTTAGCGACTTCTGACCAACTACAAAACAAAATTATCACACTTTTCTAACCTTTTTCCAGATTGCGTGCAATATTAAATCATTTGTAAAGTGATCAGAGGGTCGAAGCTGTGTAATACACGAAGCTTTGATTCTTTAGGGAATCGGGGCTTACTGATTCATAATATTTTAAGTCACTTACTTCTAAAGTGATAAAAACTGGAAGACTTCAGGCTATAATGCTTTGCGCCTGACTGTTGCCACTAATGATGATGATGATGATGATGATGATAATAACAATAACAATAATAATAATAATACTGGGTAGGCCATATAACAGTGCACTAGCCATTACATTGTTATTACTGTATTCTTATGTCAGTTACTTCGTTTATTGTTTTGAAGTGAATAATGAAGCACTTCCTGGTCTATTGCTAGTACTACCTACAACTCGCAAAGTCTTTTTCATGACATATTTAAGCATGTGCGGTGTACAGGGTGTCCCAAAAAACGCCGACTAACTTTAGGGACAGATTCCTTATAAGAAATAAGCAAAAAATGTCAAGAAACGCCGGCCGGGGTGCCGAGCGGTTCTAGGCGCTACAGTCTGGAACCGCACGACCGCTACGGTCGCAGGTTCGAATCCTGCCTCAGGCATGGATGTGTGTGATGTCCTTAGGTTAGTTAGGTTTAAGTAGTTCTAAGTTCTAGGGGACTGATGACCTTAGAAGTTAAGTCCCATAGTGCTCAGAGCCATTTTTTTGTCAAGCAAACATAGGATCTAAAATGCATATTTTAAGAGCTATGGGCATTTCGTCATCTTCGCTTATGTGAAATATATCACTTCTACTGAAAAAAGTGCTCATAGCTCTTAAGGAATCCATTTTAGAGCCCATGCTTATACAACATTTTTTTCTTGTTTTGGTCCATACTACCTCCTCCAAAAATGAGAAAAGTAAAATGGTACGTTCATCAGCACCCACGGCCTGATACACTCACCAATAAGTAAGCAACAGTGATTTCACTTTCTTACAGGATCTCACTTAAGACAAAATGAAATAAGTTTTCAAATGTTTGGATTTAAATACAATACGTTGTGCTATCGCTTCTGTGATGTGTCCTCCCGACGACAAACCTTTAATTCATGCACTGCATACTGTTAAGTAGATTCATTTAACTTTATCATTTTCGTAGTTGCTCACTGCTGCACGACGAAGGGTGCATTACAGTACAAACGATCTGTGTAGTGGGTAGACTACATGAGGAAGGTGTTGTTCATACTTTGTTTCAAATCTCAAGTCTCCACTTTATTTTGCCATCCGCTAATAATTGTGCTTGAAGAAAAAATGTAATTATTGGTAACATATAATTAATGTTACTATCTTAAAAATTGTAAGAAAAGTAATTATCTTTCGGATATAACTTAGATTCATGACCGAAACACAGTTGAACCCTGTCTGTGTTAACCCCTCAGAAAAATTTCTTTTATCTCTCAGGGAGTGATTACCCATAACATGGCAACCATTACTTAGAGACTCTACATGCACTGCTTGTAAACATCAGTATATCTAAGTCAAAAACGAATTACGTACATTGGTTGCGAGTGGTCATTGATTTAAATCAATGGGGAAAGTTGAAATTTTGTGCCAGACTGGGGTTCGAATCTGCATCTGATGCTTACCAAACAGATGCACTGACCACTGCGTCATCTGGACACAATGGTCTTTGCAACTACATGGGCACCTTAGCGTGCCTCCCGTGACACCAAGATTCTAAATTTATCCACACACTGCTAATATAATGCACCTTGCCCATTATCCTCATTACTCGCGGCTTTTCGCCCATTCCTGTAAGAGTTGGAGCCTGGTGTGTGTCTGCAGTGAAGAGATCACTGGCTGTCCTCGCATTAATCATATATCTGTGCGTGTTTGTGTGTGTGTGTGTGTGTGTGTGTGGTGTGTGTGTGTGTCTGTAAAATACTGGACGTTCTTTTTAACTGAAGACATTGAAATTTCTCCAAAACTACACAGCAGATCAAAGAAAGTTATAATTCCAATTTGCTTTTCTGGGAGGGGTACATCCAATGATCTCATCCCAACCCCTGTGTAGGTGGTGAGGGCAACTTTTAAATCTTTAATAGGAACCACCATTGAAATATGGCAAAATCTACATATGTTTTCTAGTAGTGGGACAAACCGATTCTGGCGACATTTTTATATCGAATTGATATCAAATTAATTATTCCAATCAATCAATTGATGAACTAATTACCCCATCTCTTAATTACATCATGGGTTATCCCCTCAGGGTACTCCCAGCACTCTCCCTTCCCAACTTCCCTCCCTCTTTCCCTTCCATGACGTAATCCAAGATGGCGGCCTGGGAAAAAATGGCGGAAATTCGCTCAGTCTGTGTCAAGGTGCTGGACTGGGAGGGTGTCAAGATGGTAGGCTAATATAGCATGCAAAAGGCAATTTTAAACAATTTAAGAATATTGGTTACTTATTTCTGAAATCGCAATACATCTCGAAATCAACACTGGTGTTTAAACAAATGCAGGAAGTGCTTAGTGCAGCTCTCCAGCCACCATGCGCCGATACTGTGAGCCTGACGCACAACTCCGGTGGATGGAGTGTGCGCAAGAATGTTTAGTGATCTGAGGTAGTGTAGTTATGTGGTTTCTTTCACTATTGGAATAAAAAAGAAGTACCGCAATTGATTAACATCGTCTGAATTGATTAAAAGCCAGCATCAATGTCGCTGTGTATTGAGATTTCAGAAATAAGTAATCAATAATCTTAAACAATTTGTTTAAACAATGCTTTATGCATGCTATATTAGCCTACTGTCATGAGGTCCTCCCAGTCCAGCAGCTTGACACAGACAGAGCGAATTTCCCGCGATTTTCCCCAGGCCGCCATCTTGCATTATGTCTTGGGAGGGGAATTGGAGGGAGAGTGAAGGGGACAGGTTGGAAGTACCCTGTGCTGGCAGGGTAACTTCCTTGACATCATCAGGGTGTGTGGGAGGGTAATTAATTGATCTACTAATTAATTTGTATAATTAATTTTATATCAATTTGATATCAAAATTTCGCCAGAACTGGTTTTGTCCCACTACTTTCTGTCTGATGCATTTCTTCGTTTGCCACAGTTGGCGCTGTAACAGGAGGATTAGAAATGGGTACAGAATAGTAAGTTAAGACATGCTAATCAATGGCCCTTGAAAATCCAGTGGTATGTGGAACCTCACCTCCAAGCAGTACAAATATGACAGGGCAGTATTTCATAACTTCTAATTGAAAACCGTTTTGCAACGTTGTACTGCTCAGACATATCAAACAGGAGGCTACTCAGTGCACCACCATGGCCATGTAGCAAACTACGATGTTTCATTATGGGCAGAACAGTACGACCAGAGCTCATGTATCATGCAGATGTAGAACAAATAGGGGCTCTAAGCATTACAATACTTGCACAGTGTTTACTGCCTGCACACCTTCCTATCATTTGGAGAATACAATGCAAGTGGACGATGAATGTTGCAACCACAGAAGAAAAATTTGAAATGATTCTGATTTATAGAGAATGTAGGAGAAATGTTGAGGCTGCTATAGCTTTGTATGCCAAGCGTTTTTCAGAGAGAGCTGTCTCTCTTTCGTTCTATTACAAGGTTGTGAACGCCTCTATGTCTGGTGGTATCATATACAGGGTGGTCCACTGATCGTGACCAGGCGAAATACCTCACGAAATAAGCGTAAACGAAAAAACTACAAAGAACGAAACTTGTCTAGCTTGAAGGGGGAAACCAGATGGCGCTATGGTTGGCCCGCTAGATGGTGCTGCCATAGGTCAAACGGATATCAACTGCGTTTTTTTAAAAATAGGAACCTCCATTTTTTTCTTACATATTCGTGTAGTACGTAAAGTAATATGAATGTTTAAGCTGAACCACTTTTTTCGCTTTGTGATAGATGGCGCTGTAATAGTCACAAACATATGGCTCACAATTTTAGACGGACAGTTGGTAACAAGTAGGTTTTTTAAATTAGAATACAGAACGTAGGTACGTTTGAACATTTTATTTCGGTTGTTCCAATGTGATACATGTACCTTTGTAAACTCATCATTTCTGAAAACGCTTGCTATTACAGCGTGATTACCTGTAAATACCACATTAATGCAATAAATGCTCAAAATGATGTCCGTCAACCTCAATGCCTTTGGCAATACGTGTAACGACATTTCTCTCAACAGCGAGTAGTTCGCCTTCCGTAATGTTCGCAGATGCATTGACAATGCGCAAACGCATGTTGTCAGGCGTTGATGGTGGATCACGATAGCAAATATCCTTCAACTTTCCCCACAGAAAGAAATCCGGGGACGTCGGATCCGGTGAACGTGCGGGCCATGGTTTGGTGCTTCGGCGACCAATCCACTTGTCATGAAATATGCTATTCAATACCGCTTCAACCACACGCGAGCTATGTGCCGGACATCCATCATGTTGGAAGTACATCGCCATTCTGTCATGCAGTGAAACATCGTGTTGTAACATCGGTAGAACATTACGTAGGAAATCACAATACATTGCACCATTTAGATTGCCATCGATAAAATGGGGGCCAATTATCCTTCCTCCCATAATGCCGCACCATACATTAACCCGCCAAGGCCGCTGATGTGCCACTTGTCGCAGCCATCGTGGATTTTCCGTTGCCCAATAGTGCATATTAGGCCGGTTTACGTTACCGCTGTTGGTGTATGACGCTTCGTCGCTAAATAGAACGCGTGCAAAAAATCTGTCATCGTCCCGTATTTCTCTTGTGCCCAGTGGCAGAACTGTACACGACGTTCAAAGTGGTTGCCATGCAATTCCTGGTGCATAGAAATATGGTACGGGTGCAATCGATGTTGATGTGGCATTCTGAACACCAACGTTTTTGAGATTCCAGATTCTCGCGCAATTTGTCTGCTACTGATGTGCGGATTAGCCGCAACAAAATGTTTCAAATGGCTCTGAACACTATGGGACTTAACATCTATGGTCATCAGTCCCCTAGAACTTAGAACTACTTAAACCTAACTAACCTAAGGACATCACACAACATCCAGTTATCACGAGGCAGAGAAAATCCCTGACCCCGCCGGGAATCCAACCCGGGAACCCGGGCGCGGGAAGCAAGAACGCTACCGCACGACCACGAGCATCATCATTTGTTGCAGGTCGTGGTTGACGTTTCACATGTGGCTAAACACTTCCTGTTTCCTTAAATAACGTAACTATCCAGCGAACGGTCCGGACACTTGCATCATGTCGTCCAGGATACCGAGCAGCATACATAGCACACGCCCGTTGGGCATGTTGATCACAATAGCCATACATCAACACTATATCGACCTGTTCCGCAATTGGTAAACGGTCTAAAATTGTGAGCCAAATGTTTGTGACTATTACAGCGCCATCTATCACAAAGCGAAAAAAGTGGTCCAACTAAAACATTCATATCTCTTTTCGCACTACACGAATATGTAATAAAAAATAGGGGTTCCTATTTGAAAAAAGGCAGTTGATATCCGTTTGACCTATGGCAGCGCCATCTAGCGGGCCAACCATAGCGCCATCTGCTTTCCCCCTTCAAGCTAGACGAGTTTCGTTCCTTGTAGTTTTTTCGTTTGATGCTTATTTCGTGAGATATTTGGCTCGGTCACTATCCATGGACCACCCTGTATAGTAGTATAAGGAAACACAGCAAATGTGTTATTGGAGAAACTAATTAAATAGCTGTATTAGTGACAGTGCACCACAACCAACAGATAAGCACCTGGCAATTACACTGTGATTCAGATATGTCTGTAGGCAGTATTGCCACAATACTGCATCCTCATAATAATCATTTATAGCATGTGTCACTGCACCAGGATCTTTATGGTACAGATTTACATTACTGGGTAGTGTTTTGTGAATGGGTATATATTTTTAATATTTGTGGTAAAGTCTTAGGGGACCAAACTGCTAAGGTCATCTGTCCCTAAGCGTACAGGGGAGCCGCACGGACCGTGACAAGGCACCTCAAGACCGTGCGGCTACCCTGCGTGGCTGAATGGGCATATTAACAGCTGCAAACGATACCAACGTTCTTTCCCGAGGTACTATTTCCCGACGAGTCTACGTTCAGAAACATGGTAGCGTTAACTTGCATAACGTATATACTGGAGTCTAGACTATCCACACTGGTTACGGCAAGTTGACCACCAACGTCCTGCATAGTAATGGTAGTTGCTGTTCCAAAAACGTTGATATTTGCGTCCACTCAACGTGCCGTCGATAAAATACAGACCAGTAAGTTTGTTCCCCATGATACCACACCATACGTTAATCAACCAAGGGCGTTGATGGTTAAAATGAACACCTTATACAGAGTGTTACTAAAAGGTACGGCAAAACTTTCAGGAAACATTCCTCACACACAAATAAAGAAAAGATGTTATGTGGACATGTGTCCGGAAACGCTTAATTTCCATGTTAGAGCTCATTTTAGTTTCGTCAGTATGTACTGTACTTCCTCGATTCACCGCCAGTTGGTCCAATTAATGAAGGTAATGTTGACTTCGGTGCTTGTGTTGACATGCGACTCATTGCTCTACAGTACTAGCATCAAGCACATCAGAACGTAACATCAACAGGTTAGTGTTTATCACGAACGTGGTTTTGCAGTCAGTGCAATGTTTAGAAATGCGGAGTTGGCAGATGCCCATTTGATGTATGGATTAGCATTAGCCGTGGCGCGGTACATTTGTATCGAGACAGATTTCCTGAACGAAGGTGTCCCGACAGGAAGACATTCGAAGCAATTGATCGGCGTCTTAGGGAGCACGGAACAGTCCAGCCTATGACTCGCGACTGGGGAAGACCTAGAACGACGAGGACACCTGCAATGGACGAGGCAATTCTTCATGCAGTTGACGATAACCCTAGTGTCAGCGTCAGAGAAGTTGCTGCTGTACAACGTAACGTTGACCACGTCACTGTATGGAGAGTGCTACGGGAGAACCAGTTGTTTCCGTACCATGCACAGCGTGTGCAGGCACTATCAGCAGCTGATTGGCCTCCACGGGTACACTTCTGCGAATGGTTCATCCAACAATGTGTCAATCCTCATTTCAGTGCAAATGTTCTCTTTACGGATGAGGCTTCATTCGAACGAGATCAAATTGTCAACTTTTCACAATCAACATGTGTGGGCTGACGAGAATCCGCACGCAGTTGTGCAATCACGTCATCAACACAGATTTTCTGTGAACGTTTGGGCAGGCATTGTTGGTGATGTCTTCTCAACAACAGATTCGGTGACCGACGGATTGGTAGAGGCGGACCAATTCCATGGCCTCCACGCTCTCCTGACCTCAACCCTCTTGACTTTCATTTATGTGGTCATTTGAAAGCTCTTGTCTACGCAACCCCGGTACCAAATGTAGAGACTCTTCGCGCTCGTATTGTGGACGGCTGTAATACAATACGCCATTCTCCAGGGCTGCATCAGCGCATCAGGGATTCCATGCGACGGAGGGTAGATGCATGTATCCTCGCAAACGGAGGACATTTTGAACATTTCCTGTAACAAAGTGTTTGAAGTCACGCTGGTACGTCCATGATTAATGTGATTTGAAGAGAAGTAATAAAATGAGCTCTAACATGGAAAGTAAGCGTTTCGGAACACATGTCCACATAACATATTTTCTTTCTTTGTGTGTGAGGAATGTTTCCTGAAAGTTTGGCAGTACCTTTTTGTAACACCCTGTATATGTAACCATATTTACAGCAGGCTTATGGAAAGCTCCACACGGTACTGCGGCGCCAGCATCGCTCCAGGCAGCACCACGATCACTTAACTATTTCCTACGCCAGTCAGGGGCTATCTAGAAAGAATTTGTGTACGCTCCTGCCAAGCCTGTACTTAACCAGTCACCCGGCGCACAGCCAACCAGTTGTTCCATGAGCTCTGACACATTCCTGGGCACCAGTCTTCTTCAAAAGCAGCCTCGAAGGGCTCCGCCTGCAGTACGCTCCCGAGTCGCCATGCCGCCGCACCGAGCGGTCACTTTCTGCCACCAATCACAACTGTGTGAGTCTAGCTTCCACTCTATGAGCCACTACGCCGATTCCGTGCAGCCACTGCTCACCCGCTGACCACAGTGTCGCTGGATGCCGCTCAGCCGCCACCAGGTGCAGCCATTGCTTAGCACTGACCACTGCCTCATGGGACATTGATGGGCGCTGTGAGACATTTCCTGTTTCACTGATCGAACCCAGACTCTCTGTGAATTTCCTGTGGTGGATACACTGTTAACCTTACTTCCTATTGTGAAGCGTTGACTCTTATTTTCTTGTTTCTCTCATTCCATGTTCAGTGACATAATAAAGCACTGTTCATCACAGCGGGTGCATATATGTATATGTGTCGTTCCCCTTTTAGTCACAGACGTAAAACCGGCATTCGTGCTATACGCTGCACTTAGCCGCAACATTCATGCGCCATTCACGACACATTTTCAATTCGGTCAACCATTCCGTAACTTTTGACCACGCAATTCATAATCATTCTCAATCGCTGATGCTTCCCCATAATAAGGCTAATTTTAACTAATTGTATGTTACATAAACTACACTTAATGACCTGCAAATGTTTTCGACTTTATACACTGAAGAGCCAAAGTAACCGGTACACCTGCCTAATATTGTGTAGGGCACCCGCGAGCCCCAGAAGTGCAACACGACGTGGCATGGACTCGACTAATGTCTGAAGTAGTACTGGCAGGAACTGACACCATGAATCCTGTTGGGCTGTCCAAAATCTGCAAGAGTACGAGAGGGTGAAGATCTCTTCTGAACAGCACGTCGCAAGCCATACCAGATATGTTCAACAATGTTCATGTCTGGGGACTCTGGTGGCCAGCGGAAGTATATAAACTCAAAAGAGTGTTTCTGGAGCCACTGTGTAATGATTTTGGACATGTGGGGTATCGCATTGTCCTGCTGGAATTGTCCAAGTCTGTCGGAATTCACAATGGACATGAATGAATGCAGATCAGACAGGATGCTTACGTACGTGTCACCTGTCTTAATAGTATCTGGGCGTATCAGGGATCCCATATCGCTCCAACTGCACACGCTCAACACCATTACAGAGCCTCCACCAGCTTGAACAGTCTCCTGCTGACATGCAGGGCCCATGAATTCATGAGGTTGCCTCCATACTCGTACACGTCCATCCGATCGATACAATTTGAAACGTGACTCGTCCGACCAGGCAACATGTTTCCAGTCTAATGTCGGTGTTGATGGGCCCAGGCGATGTGTAAAGCTTTGTGTCGTACAGTCATCAAGGGTATACGCGTGAGCCTTCGGCTCCGAAAGCCCGTATCGATGATGTTTCGGTGAATGGTTCGCACGCTGACACTTGTTGATGCCCCAGCACTGAAATCTGCAGCAATTTGCGGAAGGGTTGCACTTCTTTCACATTGAACAGTTCTCTTCAGTCGTCGTTCCCGTTCTTGCAGGATGTTTTTCCGGCCACAGCGATGTCGGAGATTTGATATTCACGGTACAGTTGTGAAATGGTCATCTGGGAAAATCCCCACTTCATCGCTACCTCGGAGATGCTGTGTGCCATAGCTCGTGCGCCGACTATAACACTACTTTCAAACTTACTTAAATCTTGATAACCTGCGATTGTAGCAGCAGTAACCGATCTAACAACTGCGCCAGACACTTGTTGTCTTATATTGGCGTTGCCGACCGCAGCGCCATATTCTGCCTGTATATATCTCTCTGTATTTGAATACGCATGGCTATACCAGTTTCTTTGGCTCTTCAGTGTAGTTACAAATGCGTTAATGAAACATGCAGAGTGGAGTTTTAAAAAAGACATAGTGATGAGAGAAAATAAAAATATTCGTGAGTGAGAGTAATAAATACAAGGAAGAAAGTTATGTCGAGATTATGACAACCACGTCAGAAAAGTTAACTTTACAGAAATTAATTTCATGAGGCAACGTAATGAAATATTGTCGTTAGCTATAAAAGTCTGCGCATGGAAGTATAATTAATCTGATTTATAATATTTGACTATTACTAGCACCATCATATGGCTAATTTGAACAGAAGCTACGCGAACTCAGAGAGGTTAAAGCAGACACATGATAGAATACACTGAATTATACAATTCGGAAATTTAAATTTCTCCCAGAGGATGTGATAAACGTAGGCTCTAAAGTGTATTAAAGTGTATACGTTTAAGAGCTATGAGCACTTGCTCAGTAGAAGAGATGTTTCACAGCAGTGAAGATGAACAAGTACCTCTAGCTCTTAGGGTATGCATTTTAGAGGCCATGTTTACTGGACGTTTTTGTCTTGTTGTAGTCCATACTACCTCCCCCCAAAGTATGGAAAACAAAGAGCTTACAGTAGAAGAGGTCCATAGTCAGAGGGGGAGCCCGCCAATTGTGAAACTCAGATTCGATTCATACTGCGCATAAAAAAAGCTCTTGGCCAGAGGTGTAATCTGGCAAAGCATCAAGATGCACTTCTCAGCCGTTGTCGAGAAAATGGACAGTTAAAAGAAACCGTTGCGATGAAATACTCTCTACGATTAATAATTTTGCACAGCGTCGTGGCGCAGCGGTAAGCGCTCTGGTTCGTAATGCGAAGGTTGCCGGATCGAATCTCGCGCCATGCTACGTTTTTTTTTAGTATTTGTTTTTTGTAATTATATATAATTCCCGGCAATCAGTTGCAACAATTATGCATATAATAAGTTGTTGAAAGTCATTTGTCGTTGAAAAACTGGCGACTTCGAACATCATTATGTTTTCCGCAAACAAAGTTGTATTTCACAAATGTTATTAATTGTCTTCATAATGTTTACCACGTATAGTTAACGGAAGACGTAGAAACGACATTCCGAAACTAATACGTGTAGTGCAAGTCAAACGTTCGAATTAGAATAGAGACCCCACGAACACAAATTTGCTGTGGCAGGTATGAAATATAAACTCCGTTACTCGCTCGTTACACTTGAAGGACAGATGTTGAATGGGCCGAAACGAGCCGCCGCATAACAGCGTAGTTGCCTGCTAACTTCGAAAGAAGGTAGATGCGGTCCCTAGCGCAACTTATAACATCGTCGAAAATCAGTGCGTACGTGAGAGCTTTGGTACACCCTGTCAAAGAAACTGAAAAATGGAGGCGGTACAATTGAAGAGCGATCCGGGACCTTCGCATGAAAGTGATGTGATCGAAGAGGATTCTATACACAGTGAAGTGGCGAAACAACAATTGACAGATACGTTGGTGTATCGTTTATCAGATGTGCTCGATGTCGTGCTGTTTTCTGCTTTCCATGTTCCTATGATAACTATCACTATGGTTCGTGCGATACTCCAGCTACTTCTGGTCACTAATTGTTAATTATGTGCGAGTGTATACCGAACTTTTGAATAAATTGTATCCACTTGAATATTATTTGTGATATTGTGTTTTATTTCAAGTATTATTTTTCCACGACAAACGACTTTCAACAAAGTTGCATAACGCGGGATTCGATCCAGCGACCTTCGGATTACGAACCCGAGCGCTTACCGCTGCGCCACGACACTGTAGAGAATTGTTAATTGTAGAGAGTATTTTACCGCAACGGTTTCTTTTAACTGTCGATTTTCTCGACAACGGCTGAGAAGTGCATCTTGGTGTTGCCACATTACACCTCTGGCCATGAGCTTTTATCATGCGCAGTATGAATCGAACCTGAATTTCACAATTGGCGGGCTCCCCTTGTCAGTCGTTTCCAACCAGAGTCCGTTGCCTCAAATTGATAATTTTACACTTCATCATCATCCCTGAAAGAATTTAACCCCATAGTATTACCCTCTACATTTTATAATGTCTTTTAATCTTTTTTAGGATTTATGTATGTTTTTTTACGTTTTCGAGAGGCAGGTCGGCTGAATATTTAAATTTCAAATATAGCATTTACTGCTTCCCCCTCCAGATTATTTATCAAAAAAATATGTTCCGACGTTTTTAATTTATTGAGACGTTTAGTTTCCTATGCCACCCTTTGACATCGTTCGTGGTTCTGTGAAGAAGGAGATGTTGTTCCACTTTCTGGACCTAAACGGGCCGGTCTGGCCGACCGACCGCCGCGTCATCTGCCAATGGCGTCATCGTATGCTTTGTGGAGGCCAAACTAAGACCGCTATTTTCGGTGACCACCCAAACATCTTATTTTTCAATCCGGAAAAAGTTTTGTATGTATTTTAATTTTTTTCTGGGACCAAATAAAATAAAACAGGAAACACCTTCATCTGCTCTTTTTGCTTCCGATTTCGACGTATATGATGGACAGTTGTTTGAATTGTTTCGAACAACTATTATATGTTCCGGCCGTAAGATAGGATTGTTTTGTCCGGAACAGATCCAGCGTTAGTTGAGTATACGAACTGTATCGTCCGAATAGCTCCTCGTCTTGTTCCACACAATCCAGTCTTGGAGTTATAATTTGGCATATTAGCGACGAAATCAAAACCTTTATCTTACAAATCTTGAAATTCATCTTCAAAACTTTTAAAAACAGGCTTAAATCACAAGTTGGGAAAACTATGGTCGGAAATATCATAGTCCAAAAGCGACTGGTCGGAAGTACCACGGTACCTGTGGCACCTACAATAGGATCGGAAAGGCCACGTAGCCGGCTTGTAGGCTTACGTGTACTCAGAGAGAAAAAATTACAGTAAATAAGTAACAAGTAATAGATATTCCTTCTTCCACTCTTCACATTAACTGAACTAACCGAATTATGTATAGACAACAAGATCTTGAACCTTGTGAAAGTAACAATGCGGTATACGAAATGGTGGTTATTAGCTGTCTAGAATTTATTATTAGAGCTTCCCAATGGTTTAATGCCAGCAGGGCTTTGATTCTGTTATGTCAAGTGGCTTCCAAATGTGGTGTATGTGTTTCCACTTTGCAGTGGTTTAGATGTTCAGAGTATCTCATTTTAGACTTTGCGCTTGTCTTTCACAGGTAGTCATTGCAGCTTAACTGGCGTACTTGTGTGAAACTTAAAATTAATACAGCAAAACGGAGTGTTTGTACCTTGTTTCTCGAGGTCACCAAGAACCATTTCGAGTACGTAAACACAACGTTTCTCCTTCATCTCGTACTTTCTTGAAACTTGTATGACTATTCCGATAACTGAGGACAGATTGTACTGTATTCGCCACTTTCTTTTCGAGAGAGGCTTGGCTCATTCACATGCCTTCGGCATCTTTTTAATATCAGAAGTCACTGTACAACACTCTTCTCCAAGCACAGAGGCAACGTAGTATCCATCCCATCCTAGGAGGTTAAAACCTAACCTAGTGTATAGATAGAATAGATTCTAACTTAACCTAACCTTTCTTCACCCCGCCCACAACTGACGAACGAGATCCGACGCAGTATGACCAAACAGTCGGCCGATGTTATCGGACGACCTCTGGCGACGACTTCTAACAACTATAGTCGGTGCCACTGCGAACGCAGCCGTAGGCCTTAGGCCTGTTCTGACCGGCCGACTATTGCTTACAAGGCAATACGAACAGCTGTGTAGAATCGTGGGACCGGCATGTGGCCAGTCTATCCAGTCGTTATTCCAGTAGATTGTTTATTCAAGCAGTTCCTGATTTGGCCTCACAAGACAGAGTTGGCTCAGTTCCAGACCTCCCTGCCTCAGAAAAGTCCGAGCAGGTACCGGGAAGCGAACACTGGTCCTTCCACACCAAAGGCAATCACACTAATCATTCTGCTACTGAGGCGAACGGAATATAAAAATAAATAGCAGTATTAGGTTCTGGATTCGTTTTCATCGCAGCGGTGGTTAAATGCCTACCTACGTTATTCAGTATTTTTATTATGTCAATTTTGGAATGTGTGTGCGTGCATAATTACAGCGTATGCTAATGTGAGGTTTGTACCAGTACAATATAAACAGATACTCCGTAAGTGTTTTGTGACTGTATCCGGGACGAAACGCGAGATTTTAACGCATCGAGAAAGCACAATTAAAATCCTTCGACCACTTTCGCGCATATCCAGATAACTGCCAGCGGCAAGCTCGGAATTTTGGTGCGCAATAATGGAAGACGAAGTTGGCAGCAATTGTGAGAGCCGCTCGGAAGCCAGGCCCCGCACTGAGGAGGCCACTTGGCCGCGGGATTACACACAACAACGGGAATCCTTAATTAGGACCCTGGGCGTCCGGCATAAAGGCGGGCGCGCTCTGTCTGCTCCCCCTCCCCCTCACCCCTCTTCACTTTCCCGGAATATATCCGGTCTGGCGCCTGCCGCAGAAGTGGGCTCGCGTCCGCTATCTAAGGTATATAAGCAGTGCTACAGCCAAGACGGGAAATTGTAACCAGTCAACTCTAGAGATTCTGTAGCTGTCTTTGGTGTTATTGTTATGTTCGTCCTGCAATATCGCCACTCGGCATTACTGCCGAAAACACTGTGATACGGACTGGTTGTAACAACCATACACTTCACGAAGGTGTTCCTGGCGGGCATGTGGGCTTCACGTATACGTCACGAATTTTCTCTCCACTAATCTTGAATGCCTCCTATTTCTTTAGTAGGCTAAACTCAGTACATAGCAGATGCAATATGAGCAAAATACCCTGAAAATAATCCCCTATTATACAAGATTTTGACCCAAGAACAATTACTAACGATATCTGACTTCCGTTTAATTGAGATATTCAGAAGTAGGAAATGCTTCCATCGCATAGAGGGAAAAGAAAAAAGCGAATATTTGAATGAATGTAGGGTTACGTTTACACCCTGTAACTTCCCAGCACGGTCTATATATATGTGACTGACATTCCTTATAGGCACATCACTTGCACTGAAGATATGCGGCCTCGCCTTATAAGCTTAATGCCTCCATTAATGAAGACTTCCGGGCTAAGAGGCCGTGGTCGAACAGTAGGAATTGTTCTCCTGACATTTCGTTGCCAACTGCGGGCAGCATCTTCGGAGGTGAGCCAACGACTGGCTGCTAGGCCGTGGAGCTCCTGTTCTCATAGAATGCATAGAGGGCGCCACTATTCGTCACGTGCTGTCGACAGTGAACAATCTCTCACTAACGTCATAACTCTTCATCGAAGGTAATCGATTGTCGCATCGTTAGTTCAAAGCCGACCGCCATATCTTATCTAGCTCGAAGCTTTCTTCTTTTCTGTTAAAATTATTGTGACGTTTATAAATCTCTAAGGCTTCTCTATACATACATGCATAATAATGCGATGTCTTAGTTCCACGATTGCCTCTCTAAATTGTATTTCATGATCTTCGAAAACATGTTCCCCTACAGCGGGCTTGTCGGTGTGTTTCAGACGATAGCTCTTTTTGTGTTCGGTTAGGCGGATATTAACACTTCTTTTCGTTGTTCCAGTACAAACCTTCCCACAACTACGCGGAATTTTATACACTCTAGGGGTTGCAAAAGGGCATCGTGCGTCTTTCGCCGATCTTAAACATTCGCTGACCTTCTTGTGAGTCTAAAGGTTGTTTCAACTCGAAACTTGACCAGAACTTTCCCAGTACGGTCCGTAATACTGTGGATAAATGGAAGAAAAACTTTCCCAGCCGACGATTGTTGTTGTTCTTGCCTGTTTTTGGACACTTTTTCTTCTGCGATGGAGTGCTCGATCTGTCTCATTATCAGCAAATCCATTTTTCTTAAAAGCTGTTCGCAAATGATTAGTTCCTTTTGCAAATAAACTGGCTTCACATATTTTACTAGCTCTTTAATGACAATTCTCTCCTACCTGGGATGAAGGTTCGAATCCTTATGGAGGTAACGAACGGTATGTGTATCTTTCCCATAAATGTTATGATCTAATGTCCCATCTGCCCGTTTAATTACTGAAACATCAAAAAATTACGCTGTCCATTATTCTTTGTCTCCATAGTAAATTGTATCTTTGGATTAATGCTATTTAAATGCACCAAGAAACCATTCAGTTTCTTTTCACTGTGACACCGTATCACAAAAGTGTCATCCACATACCGACACCATTCAAATGACTTTTATTGGCTGACTGCAGCACCTGCTGTTTAAAAAATTCCATAAAAAGATTAGCAACAGCTGGATGTAGAGGGCTCCCCATTGCCACTCCTTCAATTTGTTCATACAACTCAGTATTATAATGAAAATAAGTCGTGGATAAGCAATGTCTAAACAAAGCTACTATATGAGTGGGAATCATGAGAAAGAGCTTCGTTAATGGGGATAATGGTGAACATGGATACCACATCAAAACTGACAATGATATCGCTTAGGCTGACAGTAAACTCCTTCAGTTTTTCGATTAAGTTCATAGAATTTTTAATATGATGATCAGTTTATTGTGATATACGGTTGTAACAAGGAGGCGGGATGTCCAGCCAACTCTTGAGTAGGGGATCCAATAGCACTCACTACCAGTCTCAGTGGGACATCAGGCTCAGAGGAACCTTAGATAGCCCATATAATCTAGGAGGGTAAGCTTTCGTTTTGCAAAGATATTTTTTATCCTCGTTAAGAGTGGAAGACATTTTTATTACTCGATTGGTACCTGTTGACACTTTCGTTGTAGGATCCCTTTTCAACTTTTTATAGGTGGTCACTGATAATCTTGTGGTAGTCTTCACTCTTCAGCACAATGGTAGCATTACCTTATCAGCAGTAAGTACAATAATATTCTTGTCCGCTATAATCTCCCGTAGCGTCTTCTTTCATCCTTGAGACAAATTACTGCTACATGACTTAGCTTTACGTAGTAGCCTCGCTGTTTCCATCCTAACTTCATAAGCAGAATGTGATAGTAACAGACGAAGCCCCGCCTCTACATTATCTACAATAACCTCTGTGGGAACCTTCAGTGGAGTAATTGCAAAATTTCTTTCTTTCGAGAGAACAGAAGTTTCTTCCTTAGATAATACTTTTCCGGACAAATTAATAACCGTATTGGAATTTTCTGTAATGGATGCTTCATGTCTGCCCTTCTGCAAATCATCAAACATCCTCTTCTCTCTATTAGAAGACACTTGTGCACTAAATTCCATAGATCTAAACGTTAGCTTGTCCACCTGATTCCAACCACAAAAGTGCATTGTGTTGCTAATAAATAAATGGTGATTTAACAGACGACTGCTGGTTACCACCAGCCCTCGACATACATGAGGGACACGCTCCCGTAGCATCGCCAGTTCCTTGCGGAAACAGGTACGGTTAGCGTGCGCTGAATGAAACAATCTTCCCACCTTCAGAAACTTCGGAACAGTCCCGGTGTCACAACGTGGCAAAAAAGTGATCGCACAAAGCTGCTAAGCTTTCTTCTTACGTAGATTCTCCTCCCCGTAGAGGCGTTTAATCATAACGTGTAGGCTTTCGCTGCCGATGTCTTCATTAATGAAGACTTCCGGGCTAAGAAGCGTGGACGAACAGTAGGAATTCTTTCGCCCGACGTTTCGTTGCCAACTGAGGGCGACATCTTCCGAGGTGAGCTCTATACAGGGTGTTACAAAAAGGTACGGCCAAACTTTCAGGAAACATTCCTCACACACAAATAAAGAAAAGATGTTATGTGGACATGTGTCCGGAAACGCTTAGTTTCCATTTTAGAGCTCATTTTAGTTTCGTCAGTATCTACTGTACTTCCTCGATTCACCACCAGTTGGCCCAATTGAAGGAAGGTAATGTTGACTTCGGTGCTTGTGTTGACATGCGACTCATTGCTCTACAGTACTAGCATCAAGCACATCAGTACGTAGCATCAACAGTTTAGTGTTCATCACGAACGTGGTTTTTCAGTCAGTGCAATGTTTACAAATGCGGAGTTGGCAGATGCCCATTTGATGTATGGATTAGCATTAGCCGTGGCGCGGTACGTTTGTATCGAGACAGATTTCCTGAACGAAGGTGTCCCGACAGGAAGACGTTCGGAGCAATTGATCGGCGTCTTAAGGAGCACGGAACATTCCAGCCCATGACTCGCGACTGGGGAAGACCTAGAACGACGAGGACACCTGCAATGGACAATTCTTCGTGCAGTTGACGATAACCCTAATGTCAGCGTCAGAGAAGTTGCTGCTGTACAACGTAACGCTGACCACGTCACTGTATGGAGAGTGCTACGGGAGAACCAGTTGTTTCCGTACCATGTACACCGTGTGGTACACTTCTGCGAATGGTTCATCCAACAATGTGTCGATCCTTATTTCAGTGCAAATGTTCTCTTTACGGATGAGGCTTCATTCCAACGTGATCAAATTGTCAACTTTTCACAATCAACATGTGTGGGCTGACGAGAATCCGCACGCAATTGTGCAGTCACGCCATCAACACAGATTTTCTGTGAACGTTTGGGCAGGCATTGTTGGTGATGTCTTGATTGGGCCCCATGTTCTTCCACCTACGCTCAATGTAGCACGTTATCGTGATTTCATACGGGATACTCTACCTGTGCTGCTAGAACATGTGATTCATGCACGATGGAGGTCCTGCACATTTCAGCCGAAGTGTTCGTACGCTTCTCAACAACAGATTCGGTGACCGACGGATTGGTAGAGGCGGACCAATTCCATGGCCTCCACGCTCTCCTGACCTCAACCCTCTTGACTTTCATTTATGTGGTCATTTGAAAGCTCTTGTCTACGCAATCCCGGTACCAAATGTAGAGACTCTTCGTATTGTGGACTGCTGTGATACAATACGCCATTCTCCAGGGTTGCATCAGCGCATCAGGGATTCCATGCGACGGAGGGTGGATGCATGTATCCTCGCTAACGGAGGACATTTTGAACATTTCCTGTAACAAAGTGTTTGAAGTCACGCTGGTACGTTCTGTTGTTGTGTGTTTCCATTCTATGATTAATGTGATTTGAAGAGAAGTAATAAAATGAGCTCTAACATGGAAAGTAAGCGTTTCGGAACACATGTCCACATAACATATTTTCTTTCTTTGTGTGTGAGGAATGTTTCCTGAAAGTTTGGCCGTACCTTTTTGTAACACCCTGTATAAAGGGAACCTCCAAGACCTAGCAGCCAGTCGTTGGCTCACCTCGGAAGATGCCTGCAGTTGGCAACGAAACGTCAGGAGAAAGAATTTCTACTGTTCGACCACGGCTTCTTAGCCCGGATGTTTTAATTAATGAAGACGCCGGTCGTGAAAGCCTTCACGTTATGATAAGCCTAATATATATTCCCGAAAGAACATGGAACATAAGTCACATTGAACGTAGTCTGGAAAAGTATCAAGCCGCGAAGTGTAGTAAAGACTGAATTACCTTACTGGCTGCAAAGAATTCAAAATATTTATGCCCACAGCTTCATATTTTTTTCTAGATAATAATTTACCGGTAGGTACAATAACTCGTTCTCAGCCCAATTACTATCTCACGTAAGAATGTAAGACCAAAAGGAAACAGCTCAACGACCGAGAAAGTTTTCTGAATTACTGGGGGATGTGAATAAATCTAAAGCAATTTAGTACTTTTGCTGGTTATTAATAAGTAACTCAATAAGCAATGGTAACACTCAAATGAAATTGTCCTATGATGGACCATGTGGAGTACAATTCCACGAAATATGAGAATCAGAACAAAGAGAAACTAGATACACTCTGTATCACCAGCAGTAGTACCAAAACAGCGGAAAAGTAATGAACACAGTACTCTGATCTCACAGTTTTCATACTGATATTGTTTAGTAAATATGGAACTAGATCACACTCTTTTAACCACACACCATTAGGTGGCTTGTGGAGTATGATGTAGATCTAGATTAAGCCTGGACACGACTGAGCGTGCATCTATAGCCCTGAAAGCGTTGCAAATAAAATATTACGACAAGCTGCGCCAGCCTAGCTACGACCTCATCATAACTCTTGTAGGATACACCATGGGAATGACCATCAGAACGCAACATCAGCTCAGTACATGGAGCGTCCTCAAACCAGCCCTGACAAACATAAAGATCAAGTGTCAAGTGTGGCTACCAACAAACAGCACAGAATAGAACGCCTTTTTCTAGCATTCACTGGGGCATGCTTCCACTGAACTTAGTCATAAGAGCATGTGGCTAGTCAGTTGACTACACTTCCAAAGGTATCGACTACAGATATACCATCACTTTTCCAGCCAGCGACTGTAATAAACTTGGTACTCGAGAACCTGGTACTGAATGGCTCTGCAGCGTTTCAGCGGTTCACGTCTCGTGTAATAATTACTCATTTGGAAGGCGACTTTTAATGAACGGCTGTCAACTCTGCGCTTTCTATAGGTGTGTCGCTTGCACAGAAGATATACCACACAGTCGAAGCCTATTGATAGTACTCACCTTAACTCCAGTACCGATCGCTATGGGTGACTGATACGCCTTTTGATAACTGACAATGAGTATTCACTTTCTAAGGATGCCGGAACACGTTTTATTATGATGAGACGTATCCTGGTCAGTGTTTACCACTCGCTTTCACAATCACTTTCAGTTATTATCACTCACAACTGAAGTAAAACATTTTTAAAATAAGTAATATTTGCACCACCTTCTAGGCACGCCTTTCTCTATGCACATTAACTCAGACTCTTGCCATCCCTTCATGTCAGGCCGTTCTGGAGTCTGTTTTCGAATACTAACCAGTCAGAGAACAGAAAATGCAACGCTTCTCCGTAGGGGTGTGCTGCGAACAGCCAGTAGGAGACGAGAAACGTATTACTCATTCATTTCATGCAACCAGCGCGTTATCACGACGCAGTAGATGTCTGCCAGTTGCGTTTAACACATGTTGCACAACAAACCGCATTATGTTGCTAGGATGAGTGTCTCTTAGTAAACCAACACCATGGTTCAGATATGCAGATTTGTAAGGTCTCAGTATAGGATCAATGAGCCAAAAATACTATAGTATCTCAGTCCCTTTTCATTATCTGTCACATCTAAAACTTTACAGCGACCTGAATATCTGATACAAAAAGATAATACTGCTGAGACCGCTAAATATTATGTTTCAGAGCATGCGATACTTCTGTTTATGAGCAAGCCGATTTACATCACAACCCTTCCACCATGTTGTACCTCATCGTGATTTACCAAAATCGTTTCAGACGAAGCTATGACAATGTCGACAAGGGTATGGCACGTTCTTCCCAGCTTGAAACAACTCTTTCTCCTGATGAACAGACTGCCATACAATAATCAAATAATGTGTCAATGTACCTGAAATTCAGACTTCCAACAGTTGTACGATACTTGTCCTTTCACAAAACGGGCCTGTAAAGCGCGATCCCAACACTTGGATAGAGTGTCGTGTATCTTTAAAGTTCACTATCCAACTGCGTTACTTCGGAGTAACGTTCTCCCCTCTTGCACTCTGCGTGAGCTCGTCTTGTCCTATCATTGATCAAAAGGTCAGGCCGCGTTATCCTTGATTCTCATTCACCTTCTGGGGGTAAATTCCGGGGCATAAAATGTGTTCATCATTTGCATGAATACATGTAATTTGTCAAGATAGGAGAGCAGCATGTAGCCTATATAGAAACGGTGAGCTTCCAACGTAATGAATAGGGCCTATTCCTGACAAGTGAAAAACTTGTCTGACAGCTGAAAAATTGTGTCAGACCGGGTTCGGTCACGGATCTCTTTATTGCGAGCAGTCGCTTTAATCCTTTAAGCCCCCTCGAAAACGTCTGCAGTTTTGTGAATCAAATTTTCAGTGTGTGCATCTATAACTACACTCTGCAAGCAACATTACAGTGTGGTGGGGCCACTGCGTGAGTAGGAAAGCAGAGGGAATTCAAAAACAGGTAAACATAGAGTGATGCATCACTTCCAGTGAGCAACCTTTCCAAAATATATTGACAGGCATCGGGAAACGTTGCAGGATTTCGGTAGCCCACGGTTGTGTGATCAGTGCAGGCTTGTGATATATTACTGCTACAACTGATAAGAGATAGGTCATCAAGGAGAGTTCAAGCGAAGATAACGATCTTATCACTTCCGGTGTTAGGTTACACACCCGCTGTCAGGTTATACATCCAATGTCAGGTTACCCACTTGAACTCCATGGTCCCCCCACTCCCTTTCCCCAGGGAACCACTGGGGCCGGTCGCGGTGGCCGAGCGGTTCTAGGTGCTTCAGGGGTCGTTAGTCGTGCTTGAAAACTTTTGCCTGTAAGAGCGTTGCACACGAAAGGCGAGGTTTCAGGATCAAGTTCTGCTCCATCGCAAGATTGTACTCTGTTACAAAGGTTCAGGTCATTTTCGAAGCGAAAAATTGACATGGCTCTCTTTGTATGTAGAGGATGAGGCTCATAAAACGCACCACCACAATAAAATGTCATTATTAATGACGGAGAGTATCTTCGCCAGAAGCCGTTAGAGGCGACGCGTGTCACTCCAGCAATGAAGCGATTTACAAACAGTAAGTATAGTGTACACATTTTAATTTGGTTGATTTTAAATGTGGTGTGGGGTTGTGGATGAGCAAGTATTGCTAGGGACACGAGTGGCTCGGAAGAAGCATGTTTTGTAACAAGAGTCTACTCTCACTGTGGATAGCTTTCGTATTCCAGCGCGCTCGCGTGACCGCACGCGCGCGCGCGCACACACACACACACACACACACACACACACACACACACACACAGAGGTACCACCCAAACACAACACATGGAAAAGAAATATGACATTAAAGATAGCGAGCGAGGTGGCGCAGTGGTTAGCATCCTGGACTCGCATTCGGAAGGACGACGGTTCAATCCCGCGTCCGGCCATCCTGATTTAGATTTTCCGTGATTTCCCTAAATCGCTCCAGGCAAATGCCGGGATGGTTCCTTTGAAAGGGCACGGCCCACTTCCTTCCCCATCCTTCCCTAATCCTATGAGACCGATAAACTCGCTGTTTGGTCTCTTTCCCCAAACAAACAACCAACCAACCAACATTAAAGATATGTAGATGTGAAAGTAGATTTTTGACTGTGGTAACAATGCAAATAAAAACAAGGAACTGAATGGCTTTTGAGCCGGATTTATGTTACACGATGACCGAAAACCATCCTAATGTAAAATAGGTCGTTAAAGAGTACCAATTGTCTCATTGACTCATTACTTCGTGTTTTAATGAAACACCAACCAAAAATAAATATCATTCATCTTTCTTGATTTTAAAAATAAAAGTGTTCAAAGAAAATCCATTTTCATTCTATAGTGGTGATGGTGGGGACTGGCGGGGGAAGTGGGTTGAGGGGAAGGGTGTGGCGGTCGCGGAGTGAAGACGGAGGCTGGGGAGGGGGGGCGGGGGAGGAGGAAAGTACTAGCTAATATCTGATTGCACTCAGAGGTAATGGTCCAAGAAAAGTTGGGTACGACTGATCTAGGGCATATCGAACAATAAGACTGAAATGCGCTCGAATCCAATCATGCTTCAATAATGTGATTTTTGTCGTATGGAGGGGTGCACCCTGTAGCACGTGTAGAAGAATGTTCTGACTGAAATTCTTGTAGAAAGGACCTGCAAGTCATGCTGGGAAAACATGGACCTACCAGATAGCTACGTACGACTCCCATCTTAGACATTTATCTTAAGTTACTGCTGGTGTATAGCATGACTTGTGCAGAGAGGATCGTTCAACTATGCGCAAAATGAATCGTAACTGTTGATTCCAAATTTAAATGCAGTTCTCCCTGGAAATGTATTGGACGTAAAGTTTCGTTAATAACTCAAAACCAATGATTTCGATCTTGTGTTTCTATGAACATTTTTCGTGTTTCGTTACGAGGAATCCACAGCCAAAGTAATTTTGGTATACCTTCGTAATTGCATTGTCACCACCAGCCTTTTGAGGGCGCTAATCCTTATTTTGAGAAGCGCCCTAAATCATATCGACGTCATCAACAACACCAGCACTGTTGGAAACTTCTCCGTGCACTGAGCATCTTGTTGCTGCCGCGTGTCTCCTAAGATCATCTACCTATCCTCCATTAGGTGTCGACTCGTATCTCTTGGAATCCAGCAAAGAATCACCTACTATAAATATCTAAATATTGTTTAGATGAACATCAGAACAGTTGAATACAAATTATTATTAACACAACGAAACGAAAATAGCTACCTGCTCTTTTGCAGTGTGAAAAGTCAACAACAACTTGTCGCAGATGATACATTTATCTATAATGAAATACAGTCTGAAAAAGCTGACAAATATTCAATCTTATTTTGATACAATTGCAAAGTGGTTCAAACTTGCTATAAATATTCATAAATGTAAAATTATTCATTTCACTAATCGAAAAAGTAGTATGCCATGACTACAATATCAGTGACCCACCAATGGAAACGGTCAACTCATACAAATACCTGGGTTAAAAATCTGTCGAGATATGAAATGGAACGATATCATAAGCTCACTCGTAGGTAAAGCAGTTGGCAAACATCGGCTCATTGGTAGACTACCATGGAAATGCGATCATCTACGATCGAGACTGCTTTCAAAACATTTGTACGACCCATCCTGGACGGACGCGGTGACCGAGCGGTTCTAGGCTCTTCAGTCCGGAACCGCGCGGCTGCTACGGTCACAGGTTCGAATCCTGCCTCGGGCATGGATGTGTGTAATGTCCTTAGGTTAGTTACGTTTAAGTAGTTCTAAGTTCTAGAGGACTGATGACCTCAGATGTTGACTCCCATAGTGCTCAGAGCCATTTGGCCCATCCTAGAATACTGCTCAAGAATGTGAACCCATACCAAGTAGGACTAACGAGGCATTTAACATATACAGAAAGGACATCACGAATGGTCACATGATTGTTTGACCCGTAAATACTGAAAAATTGAACTGGCAAACGCTTGAAAATAAATGCAAACTATCCCCTGAAAGCCTACTTACAAAATTTCAAGAACCAGCTTTAAGCTTCCGTCGGAATCGAGAAGACGAGATTACATTAATTACAGCGCCCACAGAGCCGTTTCAACAGTCATTCTTTTCACGCTCTATACGTGAAAGGAACGGGAAGATTGACTGGTACAATGAGAAATCCCCTCTGGCGTGCACTTCATAGTGGTTTGCAGAGTATGACTGTAGATGTATATAACAGCGTTAATAGCTACAGTGGAATGTATGGCAAACACCGTACTGTTGAATCTGCACACAGGGACCAGTGACAAAACAGAAAAAAAATGCGAGTCTAATGCAGTACTCTTTTTGTTATTGTTGTTGTTGTTATTGTTGTTGTTGTGGTCTTCAGTCCTGAGACTGGTTTGATGCAGCTCTCCATGCTACTCTATCCTGTGCAAGCTTCTTCATCTCCCAGTACCTAATGCAACCTACATCCTTCTGAATCTGCTTAGTGTATTCATCTCTTGGTCTCGCTCTTCGATTTTCATCCTCCACGCTGCCCTCCAATACTAAATTGGTGATCCCTTGTTGCCTCAGAACATGTCCTATCAGCCGATCTCTTCATCTAGTCAAGTTGTGCCACAAACTCCTCCCCAATTCTATTCAATAGCTCCTCATTAGTTATGTGATCTACCATCTAATCTTCAGCATTCTTCTGTAGCACCACATTTCGAAAGCTTCTATTCTCTTCTTGTCTAAACTATTTATCGTCCATGTCTCACTTACATACATGGCTACACTCCATACAACTACTTTCAGAAACTACTTCCTGACACTTAAATCTATACTCGATGTTAACAAATTTCTCTTCTTCGGAAACGCTTTCCTTGCCATTGCCAGTCGACATTTTATATCCTCTTTACTTCGACCATCATCAGTTATTTTGCTCCCCAAATAGCAAAACTCCTTTACTACTTTAAGTGTCTCATTTCCTAATCTAATTCCCGTAGTATCACCCGACTTAATTCGACTACATTCCATCATCCTCGTTTTGCTTTTGTTGATGTTCATCTCATATCCTCCTTTCAAGACACTGTCCATTCCGTTCGACTGCTCTTCCAAGTCCTTTGCTGTCTCTGACAGAATTACAATGTCATCGGCGAACCTCAAAGTTTTTATTTCTTCTCCATGGATTTTAATACCTACTCCGAATTTTTCTTAACTTTAACCTATCTATTTCCTTTTTAAATTTTCTAACCTACCTGCCCAATTAAGGGCTCTGACATTCCACGCTCCGATCCGTAGAACGCCAGTTTTCTTTCTCCTGATAACGACGTCCTCCTGAGTAGTCCCCGCCCGGAGATCCGAATGGGGGACTATTTTACCTCCGGATTATTTTACCCAAGAGGACGCCATCATCATTTAACCATACAGTAAAGCTGCATGCCTCGGGAAAAATTACGGTTGCACTTTCCCCTTGCTTTCAGCCGTTCGCAGTACCAGCACAGCAAGGCCGTTTTGGTTAGTGTTACAAGGCCAGATCAGTCAATCATCCAGACTGTTGCCCCTGCAACTACTGAAAAGGCTGCTGCCCCTCTTCGGGAACCAAACGTTTGTCTGGCCTCTCAACAGATACCCCTCCGTTGTGGGTTTGCGTATAATCCTGATAAGTTCGTGTTACAATCATTGAGTATGTATATCCATGGAGTGAGCATAGTCTACTGCGCATCTTCTCGGCATCAAACCGGGTTAGTGACATGGGTGTAGGACGACGCTGCTTGTCTATAATTTGCAGCAATAGCAAAACTTGAATACCACACGTATTTGCCTTGTTTAATGTGCGTTTCTGCTCGTCTGAGTTTTAGTGATAGCTATGGTGCAGTATTGTCGTCGCTACAGATATGAAGAAAAGTATGTGAAAGGAGTACTTTGATTGGTATGTACAACAAATGTATATTTGTAAATGTCATATTGATATGAGGCACTTCATATGTTGATAAACATCGAGACAGGGTATTATAAAGTCTTGTATTGTAGAGGAATTTCTGTGATTTGATGGCCATGTATTTACGAGACAAATGCTTGATAAATCTGCAAGGTATTAATTGGAGACATAAAGTCTGTAAATGAGTCTGCAATCATTTTTGGCACTTTATTTTCACAAGTCCGTCTTGATCACACAGATTTATTAAACTTTATTATGGGTTCGGCATACTGCCGTCCTCAGATGATTAAAATATTCTGATGTAAATCATCGTCAAGCTAAACATGTGAGTACCATGTACTCACATGTTTAACTTAACGATGATTTACATCAGAATGTTTTAATCATCTGAGCATGGCAGTGTGCCGAAACGGGTAATAAAGAGTAAGAAATCTGTGTGATAAAGACGGACTTGTGAAAATAAATCTGCAAGTGTGTCTGAGCCCAGTTTATGCAGGTTCTCAGACCCTTGTGTGTATCTAAGCGTTCCTGCATGTGACAGTTTCCTATCATCATAACATAATTAATTAGAACAGATTCGACCATATGAATCAGTGCAATAAAAATCCTAAAAATTATAGTTGGCTGTCACTTCTTTCATTATTCCGAAATTTGAACATTGATCTTGATTTTTTTATTTTTTCGTGCTAGTGTATGGTTTTACGTTTCTAATGAGTTGGCGAAAAAATGTTTTAGGTATTTTACTTATCCACAAAAAGCAGAATGGTAAATAAAGAAAAACTGAAAACATTAATGGACAAACAAGTGGTTGAAATCGCTTACCGTGTTTCCTGAAACAATCCTATAGTTCCAAATGCGTTGTTTTTCCGTGACGCGTCGCCGCCATCTACAGTGTCGTTGGAACGTAATTAATTAGATCGGAGATTCGACAGTACGAATAAGTGCAATAGAAAACGTAAAAAAAAAAACACTGCTGGCTGTCACTTCTTATCCCGTAACTGAAAAAAAAGTGGAAACTGAGCTACGATACTGTGGCGAAAAAGCGTACTACCATTGCTCTTAACATGTTTGCCAACTTCAGTTTCTGGTCTCAAATTTTTTAGATGTCTGTAAAACGCCTATCCAAAGTTTCACGGTACTTCTGAAGGTGATCTGTCTGTAGCAGCGAAGTAACAACACTCAAAATACGCTAAGTGCTATAGGGCTAAAATGCGCCATTCCAAAATCACGTGACTTAAACTCACCCCATAGATGTTCATACTCTATGGTTACGATAGACCGCTGGACTGTGCCGCTAGTATGAACGAAAAGTGTAGCATCTTTGTGAGCTGATAATGTCATCGTTGGCTTTGCCTTATGTGTTACAGAAATGAGGAAATGGCAGATTGCATTTAATTATATGTATTCTGAGTTCAAGACCCTTGAATTCTGCCGTCGCAGTATGAGAGACGCAAGTATTATCAAAAGTAATTCCCAAAATTGTTATCTACTTTATTAAAGTAAACTTGCTGATAACTACTGTAACGTGAAAGGCATTCTGCGTGTGTGTTTGTGTAGATGTTACAGTTGGTATCTGTTCTGAGCGCTAAGGTTCCATCTTCTGGAGTGGAAGCGTGCTATTCACTATGCTTTCTTTGTACGAGTAGGCTATGCCATATCCGCTTGCGGTATGACGTACTGTTGCACCCAACCTGTCAATGGATTTAAGTGGAAGATGAAAGCAACCTCAATAGCCTATCTTTCATAAATTAACTTGTGTTTCCGGAAAATGTGCGTAAGGAATGTTCCCTTCTCCTTTGCAGATTCACGCTTTTTCTCCTCCCTACATTTTCTCGTCTGATATTATAAATTCACATAAAAAAATAAAGCAGTTTTCCCGAAACTGTTATACATAATATAAAAAAATAAATAAGAGGCAGCTACGAATTTAGGTATTCTTTGGCCCTCTACAGTAGTGTAGTTACATCCTTGTAATTTAAGTGTTGTAAAATATTCCGGTTTTTTTTTAATGGAAACTTTATTATATTGTTTCAAATTGCACCTTATTTGATGTTCATGTATTGCAGCAGACAAAACATTTTCGCTGTCAGTGTTTTTTTCTGGAAAGACTGAAAACAACACAGAATATTTTTCTCTTACAGTGGCATGACACACATCACTGAGACGTGAAACGAAGCGCTTTCGTAAGGTTGAGACTAACGCATTGTTATTCACTTAGATATTGTTTGAAGATAAAGAAAAATATGAAGTGTAGTGAAATGCGGCTACTGTCTTCGTACAAAATTCCCTCTGAAGTTAATGGCTTGCGCTTTCTTTGTGTTTTACATGCTAGGGAAATGTACACATTACTACGAACAGAGCGTTATCATTGTAGCGTGTCAAATTATATAAAAACTGGATAATTATCGCCTATAGTTTAGAGGATCTATAGCAAATACGGATGACTACTTTAAAATCTACCGGTTATCCTTAAGTCATTTACAACTCTAAAAGCTGAAACTGGGACAGGTTTATCGTAGCCGAAACTTGGGATGCCAGAGGAAAATTTACTGAACTGTTGTTAGTGGTTTTAATAGGACTTCTTACCAGGCATTTTTATCATCATTTTGTGATACTTCAGTACTGTGCATATTTTGCCTATAATGTACCATACCCTGCTCAAGAGCGGATTGAAAAAACTCAAAAGGTGCCACACAACATTAACATTTACGTGGCGAAAGTAATTGAAGTCTTTAAAAAGCTGTAATGGTTGTTCATGTATGATAAGGAGAAATCGATGACATGCACAGAGGTGGCGTTAATGTCAATGAAACTGCGTTGGTATGAGTTGCACAAAATCGCAATTCGAGTGTGAAACGTACGCGAAACGGTTTCGAAGTAGGCTGATCGCGTGTTTCGTAGAAATGTATACACTAGTGTACAATGTCTCCATTACAATTGTTTTATGTACTGTTTATCGCCAATGAATATTTATTAGTTCGTTTTCAACAGTAGAGGAAGGGTCGGCTACATTAAAATATGATCGTATTTTTCTTCTAAATGATACGTACGAAAAGAATCACAAGAAGAGGTGTTAGTATGGCACTGGAGAATCGCCGGTTAAAGGTGTGCGGATTAAGCAGTTGATGCCACGGGCATGTCATAGTAAGGGCACATTGCTTTTTACCACAAGACTAAATTATGAGACAGCTTTGTGCAAGATGTGTACCGCATCTGCTGAGTGCTTATCAAATGCAAATTGAGAAAATAATTTCTCTATAGTTTTGGGGCGTTTTAAAAAGAATTTAACAGTTTATGTGCACTTCATTGCAATGAACAGAGCCTGATCCTCCACTTTATGCTAGAAACGAAACACCAGTCAATACAATGGACTGAACATTCCACGATTTTTCGAGCGTTCGTCTGGGATATCATTATTTCCTCTTCCGATATTTAGGCAAATAACCTTTCAGCCACTGTTAAGTCGGTAATTGAGGATTTTTTTCTTTAATCTGCTTCAGACGTCACCAACCATGGCCCGTGGCAGTTTTCGGGAACATAACACTTAACTCTGAGAACTTCAAGCTATGAAAAAGGAAAAACTAGGTGACTTTCTAAAACACTGACATTACTAATGATCATTTGGTTATTGTGTGCATTAAACTTCCATAAGCTCATGTTATTTAACTGGACTGTGCGTAATGGATAAAATTAGTTTGAAAATGGTGGCCCTAATGAAAAACGTGTCATGGGTTGACCATCAAGTAATACTCGAATGTATAATTAATGCCAAAAGGATTATCTATTACTAAATGAAACATGGTGCCAGATTAATTTAATTTGTTACAATTTGCAGTCAGAGAACGTTAACCTGAATTTATTCATAAGATGTGATTGAGAATCATAAGTGGCAAGTATGTAGGGTGAGTGGTTGGTTGACATGAATGGCAAAGACCGGAATATAAGGGAATATGTGAGATCGTGGCCGGCCGGGGTGGCCGAGCGGTTCTAGGCGCTACAGTCTGGAACCGCGCAACCGCTACGATCGCAGGTTCGAATCCAGCCTCGGGCATGGATGTGTGTGATGTCCTTAGGTTAGTTAGGTTTAAGTAGTTCTAAGTTCTAGGGGACTGATGATCTTAGAAATTAAGTCCCATAGTGCTCAGAGCCATTTGAACCATTTGAGATCGACATCTCATAAATCATTTGTGAAAAATATATGAACTCATGCTGTCTGCTCAGTGATTGCGCGCTTACGCAGCAAGAACGATTAACTAAAGCATATATACTAGATCAAAGAATGAACTGAATGTGCCCTAAAATTCTCCATGAAATAACAAGATTCGAAACAGTCACTTAGCGATGCAAGTCTATGACCAGAACTCGTGATCTAACAAGGAAATGGTCCAATATGTCATGTCAAAATCTCTCCCTGAAATTGTTCACACAGGAAGAATACACCGAAATAAATGTACTGACAAAATTTTAGTTGCTAAGGCGCACATCAGATTTTTTTTTTTAAGTGTTAAAGTTATCCAATGTTGCCGGACGAAGAACCGCTTACAACAGCAGATCGTGCAGCTTTGCTTGCCTAGCGCGCGAATCTGCGGATAAGCAGGCACAGCCAACGTACTGCCTCCTAGCGCGAAGTCCAAAACGCACGCACGCGATTTTTAAGCGCTCAAACCGTATAATAAATGACACAAATCATTAATTTTTCGAAAACTTGCAATTAATATGGACTGCTAAACTCTTACAGATGTAATTGTTACACAAGTGACTAGTACAGCAAAGAAAATCAAGGCAGTAAATGATGTTACATTACAGACAGCTTCTATAAATTGGCACTTTAATTTGTCAACATGAGATATTATGCAGGGTGAACATTAGTGAAACCGACAAACTGCAAGGACGGATTCCTGACTGGAAATGGAGGAAAGAAGGTCCTATGAATAATTGTTCGGTAATGTATTACTGCTGCGGTAGATCGCGCTGACGGATGGAAGTTCCTCTGACCACGTGCCGTGTGTTCCTTGTGTGTTGGAGGCTGTGTGATTGACGCAGCGTACTGTAAGCAGCAAAATGGTCCGGTATTCATGTCGGGGACAAGCCGAGATGGTGTTTGTGTATTGCCAAAAAGATTGAAACGGCCAAGAGGCAGCACGGCTACACCAAAACAAGTTCCCTCGCAGACATCAACCACATCACACAACATATCAGCCCTTTTCGGGTGTTTGTGTGATCATGGGTCCTTTCAGACAGGCGAAAGTGCAGGAGGTGGTGGATTGTGCGTACACCAGATGTGGAGGACGGGTTCTACAGTATATTTAGACGAATTCTAGTACAAGCTCCAGGCAAGTTGTCCGCCAACATGGTGTAAGCAAAAGTACGAGTATGTGTATCCTGCGTGACAACCGCTACTATCCCTATCACCTGTAACGAGTGCAAGGATTATCAGCAGCGGATTTCCCTCTATGGAAAGGATTTTGTCGATAGTTTTTGCACCAGACCATCAAAATAATGGGATTGCTATCATCAGTCCTCTTTATCGACGAAGTAACCCTTACCAGAACTGGGATCATCAATCTGCATAGTCGTCATCTGTGGGCTACAGGCAATCCTTGGAGAATGGTTGAGGCGTCCCATCAGCATCGGTTCGGCATCAGTGTGTGGACAGGGATTCATGTAGACCTTATACTTGGACAAGATATTATTTCACAACGCCTCGACGTAGGGACGTACCTAGACTTCCTGCAGAATGCTCTGCCTCGGCAGCTTGGAGGTGTGCCTCTGGCAATGCGACAGGTTAAGGGGGTTCTGCATGACGGAGCACCACCCCACTTCCGCATTACAGTTCGCCGAAACGTCGACATCTTCCCCGGAAGTTAGATAGGACGCGGAGGCCCTGTAGCTTGGCCTGCAAGCTCATCGTTCATAAACTCCTTGGATTTTTTACCTCCGGGGTACCTGAAAAGCGTTGTGTATGCTGAACCAACCCCTGATATGCAGACTCGTCAACAGAATGTTCACGACACCAGTGACGCTATTTCGAGAGAGGCCGGAGCGTGCGAGAAAGTGCAGCAATCCATGACGCGACGAGTGAACAGCTGCAATTCATCCCGTGGAGGCCACTTTGAACATCTGTTGTGACACGAATGCGATGTAGTTCTGTACTGTGTTCCAGGACGATTTGTTATCGTTGCACGCACACCGTTCATTTCCGGACACGTCGTCATATGACCTTTTTTCCTCCATTTCCAGTCAGAAATCCGCCCCTGTCGGTTTTATTAATTTTCACCCTGTATAACAACTCCTGCAGCACATGTCTTATGATAATTTTTTAATAATGTGTATATTACTAACAATGAAACAGATCCTTGTTTATTTCCTGTCGTCATCACAAAAATATTAAATGTCTATTGGATGATGAAAACAAAATATTTTCCTTACACTAGGCACATCTGATAAAAGAAAAGTTAGTGCATTCAGGCGCTTCAAAGAATATTTAGCACTGAAGGATGTGCAGATGAGGTCTTGTAAGATCCAGGATGATGAGCTGAAATCGGTCTGCAAATTTAAATACCTGGGGTCATACATACAGAGGGACGGAGGACTGGAAAGCGAGAGACAACACCGAATAAATTGCGGTTGGAACAACTGGAGGAAAATGAATGGAGTGTTGTGTGACAAGAAGGTGAGCATTGGGTTGAAAGGGAAAGTGTACAAGTCGATGGTAAGGCCTGCTATGATATACGGGGCAGAGACATGGCCAATCACAGTAGCCCAGGAAAAGAAGATGGAAGTGGCGGAAATGAGGATGCTGAGGTGAATGTGTGGGGTAACAAGGAAGGACAGGATTAGAAATGAATTTCTTAGAAGATCTGTGAAAGTGGGACCCATGGGGAAAAAGATACAAGAGAGCAGACTAAGGTGGGTACGGAAACTTGCAGAGAAACGGGGAAGAGTATATTGGAAACAGAGTTGAAGATATAAAGATTGAAGGAGCGAGACGGAGAGGAAGACCGAAGATGAGGTGGAAGGATAAGATATCCTGGGACCTAAGGAAGAAAGGATGGAAGAAGTAAGAGGCAATGGATAGAGAACTATGGAGGAGAAGGATCCAGAAGTGCAACGCCGACCCTACGTGACGTGGGACAAGGCGAGGATAAAGAAGAAGAAGAAGAAGAAGAAGAAGAAGGCGCTTCAGACTAATTCCTGGTTTTATTTAGACAGAACATGGATGGAGTAAGACGTGATTGTGGTCGTTATTCTTCTGCTTACCAGGCATACTTGAATTCGTAAGACATGGAGATACAAACTAACAATTCACGAATGACTAAAGTTTAACAATACTCTTCCGTTGATGATACTTCGATAATTTTCTGAAAAATGCTTTACACTGTCGAAAAATGTCTTTATTGAGACGGGTGGAACCGACTTCTGTTACAGTCTATCCATTCATTGCCTTCCCTTAAAGAGAGAGATGTTTGTTATGTCCAGGCCAAATGTCCAACAAAAGCAAAGCAAGCAAGGTACGGAGATGTTCCCGATGCAATACTGAAAATTATTCTCTTCCATTATTCCAGTTGTTGATTTCATTGATTACAATATTTTTTTGCAACTAAACAGTCCTTTTGAAATTTATGGCCCTAATTTGCCTTGAGGTTCCTGAAGACAGACATAAAGTTGCAGAAACAATAATGATGATACTTGTCACTGGCATTGTTGTATATGGATGTTCATAGCATTCGTCAACTGCACAAGCGACTCTGTCTTTTTTCGTTCGAAATGATAGAATGCGGCTTGCACACAGTTCTTGCACAATACCGGGTTGCCTTTATGCACAGCAGTTTAGGGGATAACAAGAAGCTTCGTCTTCACATCAGCTACGAATTTCTGTATAATATTACCTGCTAATAACGTTCCCCCTTCACGTTTACCTGAAGTAAACTTCGTTATTTTGCCACTTTATTTTCCGTATACTTTGCCGAATCTGTTTAACCAGGCTGAAGAAGCGTGAAAATCAGTAATCTTCATCTCAGCAGCGATTCAGAGGGCCCAGTCTTGTAAATATCCCTCGGTGATGGCACACTGACTCCCACAGGCAGTTCTAGATCTTTCGAATAGTTTTTGTTTCACACTTTTGCAAGTTTCAGTTTGGCTCATATTTCGAACTTCGTGTAGATATTTCTTCCACTTGTACAGTTCGTGTCCAGATTTTACAAAACAAAAAACAAAACCGACTTTGCACGCTGCTAAACTTTAAGCCTCTTCTGGCTCGTTCGTTCAACCAAGATATTTATAGTATTTTTCTTTGCCACAGAGATCTTTTACTGTGCATGTTTTCTTTGGGATAGAACGAACTGTAATTTTGTTCTGAACTTTAATTAACACAATAACCAATTTTCAAACCATAACTCATGGAATCGTCAGAGTTATTACCTGTTTTTTCTTCCACAATTTCTAATGAAATGTCAATATCATTCGAATGTATGTCCAAGAAATTAACTAATAAATAACACGACGTAAGTCTTCAGAGGAAATAGGTGATTTCAGTTGTATACCACGATCTTCTTATTTCATCTTTGTAAGGTTGAAAACATTGACTATGTTCCACTTAACTGTGAAACTCGGAAAGCTGTACCAAGGCAGATACTATTAGCAAGCATATGCGAGCAAAATACATGGAAAATTAATTGAGTTTTATCTCCAGCGTTAACCTCTGGCAATATTGTAAAGGAAACTGTTAATTATTATGGATATTAAATGAATTACAAGTTCGAACGAATAGTATTTGTGAACAGTTGTGCCAGACAAACTGTCAATGAAAACTATGAAATTCACTTTCAAATTACTATTGCATTGTGCTCTGTTATCTGTTTACCAATTGGCCATCACCCAAGGATATGCGTGTTGCGCATGCACAGTCTGCTACAGCTACACGTAGGGCTGTGCTTTTTTCCAGCCACCTGGCGAGTTATGAACTTGGCAATTTTAACCTTTTTTTAATGCTTACTGTGTCTTAGCAGCTAAAATTTTGACATTATGTTTCTTTCTGGGTATTCTTCCTGTATAAAAAATCTCAGGGCGCGTTTCGACGTGTCGGATTGGACCGTTCGCTCTATATCTACGTCTATGCCTGGCAGAGGGTTCATCGAACCACTTTCACAATTCTCTATTATTCCAATCTCGTACAGCGCGCGGAAAGAACGAACATCTTCCCGTACGAACTCTGATTTCCCTTATTTTATCATGATGATCGTTTCTCCCTATGTAGGTCGGCTTCAACAAAAGATTTTCGCATTCGCAGGAGAAAGTTGATGACTGGAATTTCGTGAGCAGACTGCTCCGCAACGAAAAACGCCTTTGTTTTAATGATGTCCATCCCAAATCCTGTATCATTTCAGTGACGCTCATTCCCCTGTTTCGTGATAATACGAAACGTGCTGCCCTTCTTTGAACTTTTTCGATGTACTCCGTCAATCCTATCTAGTAAGGATCCCACATCGAGCAGCAGTATTCTAAAAGAGGACGGACAAGCGTATTGTAGCCGGCCTACTTATAATTAGATCTGTTACATTTTCTAAGTGTCCTGCCAATAAATCGATGACTTTCGTTTGCCTTCCCCGCAACATTTTCTATGTGTTCCTTCCAATTTAAGTTGTTCGGAATTCTAATTCCAAGATATTTAATTGAATTTATGGCCTCTATATTTGACTGATTTATGGTGTAATCGAAGTTTAGCGGATTCCTTTTAGCACTCATGTGAATGACCTCACATTTTTCGTTATTCAGGGTCAACTGCCAATTTTCGCACCATACAGATGTCTTTCCTAAATCGTTTTGCAATTTGCTTTGATCTTCTAATGACTTTACTAGTCAATAAACGACAGCGTCATCTGCAAACAATCTAAGACGGTTGCTCAGATTGTCTCCCAAATCGTTTATGTGGATAAGGAACAGCAGAGGGCCTATGACACTACCTTGGGGAGCACCAGAAATCACTTCTGTTTTACTCGATGACTTTCCGTCAATTAGTACGAACTGTGACCTCTCTGACAGGAAATCATGAATCCAGTCACATAACTGAGACGATATACCATAACAATGCTATTTCACTGCAAGCCGCTTGTGTGGCACAGTATCGAAAGCCTTCCGGAAATGTAGAAATACGAAATCGATCTGAAATCCCTTGTCAATAGCACTAAGCACTTCATGCGGGTAAAGAGCTAATTGTGTTTCACAAAAACGATGTTTTCTAAATCCATGTTGACTGTGTCAGTAATGTTGCAAGGCTTACTTGTAGTCTTGAAAGTATGTTTAATTTTTTACGGAGAGAGGGTGCTGGCCTCCCGTCCAACCTGCGGTGTTACCCTCACAGCTTACAGGACTGCTGGCTTTTCTTTCAACAGTAGATCACATCTTCAGTCTCCGGCATAGCAGAGAAACTCATCAATCTGATAAAGATCTGTCTGAACGAAACACGTGCAAAGGTGAAGATGGGAAATCGCGTAACTGAGGAGTTTGAAATTGTGACAGGACTCAGGCAAGGAGATGGGTTGTCCCCTATCTTGTTCAACTTTGCCCTCGAGAAGATCGTACGCGAGACCTTCCAAGAGAACGAAGGGATTGAAATCGAAGGAAAGAGACTGGCATACTTAGCCTATGCAGACGACATCTGTTTACTCTCTAGGTCGGTAGAGGAGTTGGAGCAAATGACCAAAGCACTAAAGGAGGCTTCCAGCAAATTTGGGCTAAACATAAACGAAGCCAAGACAGAGTACCTCGTTAAGACGCGTGGTCATTGTCAGACTGCTGATCATCTACGACTACAATCACTGCAGGTTGGGGACCATTCCTACAAGAGAGTGCAAGAATTAAAATACCTAGGGGCACTTTTCACTGAGGACTCGTCATGTGAAGCAGAGATCAATGCCAGAATACAAGCAGGAAACCGATCTTACCACAGCCTAGCACAACTGCTTCGGTCCAAATCTCTCTCCAGACAGTTCAAGATTCGACTGTACAAAACCCTGATCCAGCCTGTTGTTCTATATGGCTGTGAGACATGGAGTATCCGGAAACAGGACTTCCATAAGCTCCTTGTTTTTGAGAGAAAAGTGCTTCGGAAGATCTTCGGTCCGGTTCTGGATGCAGATACAGGGGAATGGAGGATCAGATACAACCAAGAGCTTGAGGAACTATACCAGCAGTCCAACATAGCAGGAACTGTCAAAGCCAAACGAATGGAGTGGGCCGGCCATGTGGCCCGGATGGAGGATCACAGGTGGCCTCGGAAGCTCCTGGATTTCACACCTACAGGAAAGAGACCGCCAGGGAGACCCAAGAAGCGTTGGAGGGATGGACTCCATGAAGATTTAAACCAAGTGTCAATAGATGTGGACGAATGGCGGATAGCAGCAATGGACAGAATACAGTGGAGGAGGAAATTTGTAGATGCGTGCGGTCCTCTGGGCCTGATCACGTAGTAGTAGTAGTAGTAGTAGTATGTTGACTGTGTGTCAATAGATAGTTTTCCCTTAAGTAATTCATAATGGTCCAACACAATATACGCTCCAAAATCATGCTGCATATCGACGTTAATGATATGGGCCTGTAATTTAGTGGATTACTCCTACTACCTTTCTTGAATATTCGTATGACCGGCGCAACTTTCCAGTCTTTGGGTAAGGATCTTCTAAGTGCTGCTCGTGGGGCAGGGATCCTTCCTCACTACCGAGGATGGAGTGTTTCTACGTTGCCTGTTGTAGAAGAACTGAATTCTTTTCATTCCTCTCACACTCCAGACTAACTCTCGCCCCTTTATCTGCACAACTTTCTGTGCACCAATAAGACGATTTTACTACACACTGAGAAATGCCACGGTCATAAATAATCGAATAATTTCCGAGTTTGCAACGTTAACCTATGGAACAATTTTGCCTGACGTCCCCACTCTGCTGTCGAGTTGTCCCTCCAGCCAGTCCGCTGGTTTCACATTCTGGATTTTATGGAAACCAGCCTCAACTCCTCTCTGCTAAACTATTACTGTTGACCAACATGGAGTGTCGTTTCAAAATTTCCAGTAAGTGATCTTGCTGTCCCGTGTGAAGAACAGTGCCGCTACGATTCTCACGGAACCACACGGGGCCTTCGGCCTCTCACTCCTAGGAAGGGCTTTTCCAACTTGAAAACAAACTTCTTTGGATCACACCCAGTGCGAAATACCGCTCTGAGACCAGTATGAGTTTAACAGCACGAGGTGCGCAAGGCGGCGAACAATACCGCAGGATGAGCGTCCTAGCTGCCAGGCCGCACATAACAGTTTGCTGCCTGCTGGTGGTTGCTCCTGAATATACAAGGTGGTGCACGAAATGTGTTACCATTTTGTTTTTGAATATAAACTTTGTCAGTACAATCTGAAAGGAACATGTACTACAATGAAGAGCCGTCCATGGAGATTTGTTCTAACTGAGGACATGCTTAATATGTCCACCATTTTGTTTCCTAACTTTCTTCAAACGAACATTGAAGTTAGTGATTACCCTACGGCACATGTTTTCCGTAATTTCACTGCAAGCTTGAAGAATAAGTCTTCTGAGCTCCATTAAATCACATGGACGTTTCGGGAAAATTTTTTTCTTTAGGTACCCCCAAAGAAAAAAGTCACATGGATTGAGGTCTGGACTATTGGGGGGCCAATTTTGTCCGTCATTGAAGCGACCTGGAAACCTTAGTGAAATGATCCGCATGTCGAAATGCTCGTGTAAAAACTCCAACACAGTGTTTGGAGTACGTGACCTTGCTCCATCCTGCATGAATCACTGCGTGTTGAAGGGCAAGGCAGTAGCAAGAAGTTGTGGAATGAAGCTATTGCGAAGCATGCTCAAATAACGCTCGCTGTTCACAGTTTCTTCAAAGAAAAAGGGTCCAATAAGTCCGTGACTGGAAATTGCTGCCCACGCTGTAATCCTCGAAGCATAATGTTGTCGTTCATGAAGCACTTGTGGGTTTTCTGTGGCCCAAAAGCGTACATTTTGTTTGTTAACCACACCGTCTAAATGAAAATGCGCCTCGTCTGAAAACCAAACGTTGTTGAGAGTTTCTTCCCTATCCTCCGCCCACTGAGCAAACAGTAGTCTCTGCTGCTTGTGTTTTTCAGTGAGCTTCTGTGCACAGGTCATCTTGTGTGGGTACATATGGAGATCACTTTTAAGAATGCGTTGAACGGAGCGTCTGGATATTCCCAGTTGCGCTGCTGCCTTTCTACACGATTTCCCGGGACTTCTCTGTACAGCAACTCGTACCACTTCAATATTCTCCGGCGAACAAACAGGCTTAGGCCGAGGTCGCTTCGCTTCCAATACTGTTCCTTCCTGTACAAATTTATCGTACAACCTGTGGATGGTCTTTTTGCAAGGGACCCATCGTACGTTAAATTGTTGTCGAAAACGCCTCTGAGTCACAACAAGGCTTTTCGTTTCATGAAAAAGTAACACAATTGCCGATCGTTGCTGTGTCGTCAGTCTTCCATTGTCAGCCATTGCTGCTTACTAGTCTCCTAGCGGCAGTATCGTGAATTACACGTCATTTCGTAACTCATTTGTTTTTCCAAGCTCTGTTGGTACTGCTGTAGAGATCCCAGAGGGATATCTAAAGCCCGGTCCACACGCAACGATCTGTCTGCGCACACATCGGCGCAGATGTCTGTACATGCAAAAGATCGCTGCAAATGTGGTGTGTTCACACGACACAAACCTCAATCTACTACTCGCCCGTCATCTGTCGGTGTAGAAAAGAAATATCAGTGGCAAGCGACTACGCTCCCCGTAAACGTCAAAAATTTAATTCAGTTATTTCGAAATATAGAAATGGAGTAAGTTCTGTTGTGGTCTGTGTTCGCAACTTGTGTTGCAAGAAACATTCAAACCAACCACAGGAAACAGAGAATGCAGTCAAAATGTTGTAGATAGTGGCTGCTAAAGCGAAAGGAGTTTTCTCACGTAAATTTACTGCGAGAGTTGCAGGGCGAACCTAAAACAGGGACAAGTATATTCATGTTTCTTTTTATAACAGCAGTTAATTTTCTATTATGTTTGCACGCAAATATATTATTTTGAATAAACCTTTGATAAACGTATGTGAAATATATTGTTTTACATTACCTCGTGTTCCATTTCCTCGCACATTGACACTCCAATTTCATCTTCAATTCTACTCCTGCTTGGTCTTTGCGTTTCTTGATCACTAAGAAAGCCAAGCAGGTCAAAATACTATAACGTTGGCTGGTGTACTTGATTTACTCCTACACCAGATCTTCTAGATTTCTGAACTTTGGGTAACTCTTTTCGGTAAACAGTTCGCAACGAATTTTTTCTGTTACTGTTTCTCTGTTTGCCGAGGCGTCAACTGCCCGCAATTTTTCAATTAGAACGTTGTATGCTGCTGTCTTTTTGTCTCGGTCACTATATTCTTTACTTTCAATCTTCCACAAACATGGGTGGTTTCTATATATTTCAATGAATTCACTTACAAACTCTCGGGAACACTGACGAGTATCAGCCATTTTAATGCCCTGTGCGCTCAAATACAAACACTAGATTGAGCTAACAGCTGTTTGGCGCCAGATTTGCGGCGATCTCCTGTCTACACGCTCCAACTTGTCTGCGCAGATGTGGTTTGAACCCACAGATTTGAGAGGTTTCGCTCAAACCTCCAACTCCAACTTCCAGGTTTGCACACACTTCAGGTTGGTGCAAATCTTCTGTCCACACGCAACGATCTGTCTGCGCAGATGTGATGTGCGAAGACATTTGCGCTGACAGATCGTTGCGTGTGGACGGGCCTTAATGTGAGTCGTAAATTGTGAAAGAAACAATTGGTAACATATTTCGTGCGCCACCCTGTATAAGAGACTTAGTTTCACTGTTCACAAACGAGGTTGTCAGGCGGTGGCTCATCTGGGATTCAGTATTCACGAAAGTTACAGAAAGGTTTGCATCAAACTACCATCAGAGTAAAGAAACAGATGAAAGATATTACTTGACAACCTAATCTCAGCAGTCGCTGAAGGTTCCTTGCTATAAACACGAGCATTCCTGAACTAACATCAATCAAACTCGAACCAAATAAATTAAAAGTAAGACAAGAAAAAACCAGAGTGTCATTCCAGCAATGGACTGCCACATGTAGTCGCTAATTCTATGATACTTTCATTTATTCTTGAAGCAGAAATCCTTGAGTCGTTAAAGACTCGAACTCCCATGTGTAAGACAGCTCGAAACATCTGATTACTTTACAAATGAGCTAATCTGTAAAATATTTGACGTTAAGCACATAAGCTGAGAAAATGTTTGGAGAAGGTTTAAAATCACTTTTCCAGTGTGTTGGAAGTCGTTAGCTGCTCTCATTATCAAACACTGCATGAAAGTAGACTGGGTAATTTGCGTGTCATGAATTTTGCTGCCGCAAGTCATATACACGGATTCTAACTGTAAATTTTTAAATTCGGTGAATAATTGTGTGAAATATTGAAAATTAAATGCAATGAATGTTTCTGTGAAGGACAAAAAAAGTCTCGCTTAACTTTACAGTGAAGGAAAATCTTTGTTTATCTTAGTGCACCAAATCAATAACAAACCAGTAACGAGTATAAAACAAGGCTGCAACAGGAAAGCTAGGAAATCTGAGAGAGCTATCTGAAGACAGATTTGTAATGGACTGAGCTGACAAAAGTCATGACTTACCTCCTAATACGACGTCGGACCTCCTTTTGCCTGGCCTAATGCAAAACTCAACGTGGCATGTACTCAACAAGTCGATGGAAGTCCCCTGCAGAAATATTCAGCCATGCTGCCTCCATAGCCGTCCATAACTGCAAAAGTGTTGCTGGTGCATATTATGTGCAATCTGATCACTCGAGTATGTCCCATAAATGTTCGATGGGTACCCAAATCATTCACTCGAATTGTCCAGAATAGTACTCGAACCAATCGTGAATAGTTCAAAAAATGTTCAAATGTGTGTGAAATCTTGTGGGACTTAACTGCTAAGGGCATCAGTCCCTAAGCTTACACACTACTTAGCCTAAATTATCTCAAGGACAAACACACACACACACACCCACGCCCGAGGGAGGACTCGAACCTCCGCCGGGACCAGCCGCACAGTCTATGACTGCAGCGCCCAAGATCGCTCGGCTAATCCCGTGCGGCCGTAAATAGTTGTGGCCTAGTGACAGGGCACATTGTCATCCATAAAAATTCCATCGTTTTTTGGGAACATGAAATCCATGAAAGGCTGCAAATGGTCTCCAAGTATCTGAACATAACCAGGACCCAGTCCATTCCATGTAAACACAGGCATTATGGAGCCACCAGAGTGACTCGTTTACAAGTTGGGTTCACGTCTTCGTGGGGTCTGCGCTACACCCGGATCTTACCATTAGCTCTTACCAACTGAAATCGGGACTCATCTGACCAGGCTACGGTTTTTCAGTCGTCTAAGGTCCAACCAATATGGTCAAGAGTCCAGGAGAACCGCAGCAGGCAAAATCGTGCTGTTAGCAACGGCACTCGTGTCGGTCGTCTGCTGCCATCGGCCATTAACGCCAGATTTCGTCGCAGTGTTCTAACGGATATGTTCGTCGTACGTCCCACATTAATTTCTGCTGTTATTTTACGCGGAGTTGCCTGTCTGTTAGCACTGACAACTCTACGCGAGCGCCTCTGCTCTCGGTCGCCAAGTAAAGGCCGTCGGTCAATGAGTTGTCCGTGCTGAAAGGTAATGCCTGAAATTTTGTGTTCGCGGCACACTCTTGACACTATGAATCTAGGAATATTGATTCCGTAATGACTTCCGAAATGGATTGTCCCATGCCTTTAGCTCCAACTACCATTCCTCGTTCAAAGCGTGTTGATTCCCGTAGTGCGGCCATAATCGCGTCGGAAACCTTTTCGCACGAATCCCCGAATACGAATGACAGTTCCACCAATGCAATGGCCTTTCATACCTTGTGTACGCGATACTACCGGCATCTGTGTATGTGGATATCGCTACCCCATTACTTTTGTTACCTCAGTGTAAATCTGAAACCGATAATGGTCTTGTTTGAATAAACTTTTTAAGTCATACTTGTGACTAGTTGCACTGCAAATTATAAACCTTATAACTGTACTACAGCCGCGCTTTTCAATAAGTCAGCTATCCACAAAACAGTGTTGCAATATCTGGTTTGATTCTTGTACTGGCAACTCGACGTGTACTCTCCAGATGAATTAACAATCATACAGCCCTCGTGCGTGTGTGCGTCTGTGTCTAGGCCAACCTACTTCCGTACCGTGATTTTTGAAACTGTCTCTAACTGATAAAATATTTCATCATTTTTGGCTTGCACTCTAGTCAGCATTATTTCCTCTTGCGCTATTTCAGATGTTATCCTTATCTCGCCACTACAAAATGAATCCGTAACTGAGGCTCTTGATGGAATATTCTCAGAGGAAGTATCATATGTGGAAATAATGGTGTCTTGGGTATACACCCAAAAATTATGGAATGTTCAGTCCACCAGGAAAACTTCAACAATCGAAATGAGGTAGAAGTTGCTTGCTCTAAACAAAAAAGTTTTCGGTTTCCTCCTTTGAGAATGGCATGGTCAGTGTTTTCTGCAAATCGGTGGCGATTGTGCTTATTAGAGATGGGCAAACTGAAACACCTAACTGTTTCGAAACAAATGAAACAGTACAATGTAATGTTTCGAAACACTGTTTCGAAACAGTGAAACAGTTTGTGTCTTATAATAGTATAGGCCGTCACATTATATAATCTTGAGTGTCTACTGTATAAATATTGTCATAAAAACACAAATGAGGTGCGAGACCGCCAATCATATCGCAGAAAGTGTGAAACTTTCACTTAGACGTCTTTGCAGTTCCATATTTCGTGTAGCAGCAAATGCACTGCTTTTGTGTCATGTGACTTTCATACTTTCCAATTGGCCGAGGTCAGACTTAATATGTTTGACGTAACAGATTTTGCCAAACTCGTTTCCCTGTATTCTAGTGCATAATTTTGATAGGTTTTATGAGTGATAATCTGTATGTGCTCCTGAAAAGGCATATCATGAGATATAATTTATTGAGATAACATCCTGGAAGCGAGGCACTGAATTAACATTTATGAGTATGCCACTCACACTTTTACTACCCGCAGATAAATTTTCCATTGTTTGTCACACAGAGCAGGATGCAAAGTGACTGATGCACACAGATCAAAAAATTACCGTAACAGACTGGAAGATACAGCGCAATGGTCAAGTATGACAGTTTCTCATCAAACATTCACAAGTTAGCTGGATACATCTCATAGTAAGTACACTTGAAAGAATAGGAAAACATTTCAAGGTAACTGAAATGCAGAGATTCGTATGTTTCTTTGAAGTATAAAATCCAGACGAAAATTTAAAGCAGTTCCTACAGTGTAATGTCTTTGTGATACCTGTATCATGGCAAATCTGCCTCTACACCACTTATAGTTCTTGCTAAAGAAGTTTGTTTGAGGTACAGGTACATGGAGTTCCCTCAAGTAGTCAGAGCAAGCAGATGTATTACCATTTTATTATATACTTGCCCAGGAAATCAGAGATGAAATTACGTTGTTGTAAAAATGCAATTTTTGTCACAGTATCTGAACGCCAAAAACAAAAGTATCGAAGTACAACTGTTGATTTGCCTGAGAATTTTTTATCATACACAAGTATCAAGATGCCTATAGTGTAATAACCAAACACAGCACATTTACAAAAATATACACACAAACATATACATACACAAATCAGATAATTATTCTCAAACACATAAATGAATAAATAACATACGAAAAAAATTAAACTCAATGAATGGTGAGCAAAAACGTGTCTTCTATGTGCAACAAATTTGAGAAAAATGTTCTTGTAAGGTAGCTACATGCACAGTTTAGTGGACTAAACAAAATACAATCAAATATAAATTCAGTGCACTCTGTCCAGAGAAGAACAAAATCAACTGAAATTTTCCTGTTTCATTTCTGAGTAGATCTGCTGTGCCTATCCTAAGTGGTAGTTTAGAAATATCATTTTTTATACTTTTTCGCTTGAAAGACGGGATCGTCTGTCTGTTATTGTTTGCCACTGCTTTGAAAATATGCGCTCACGTGGAATAGAGGTGGCCATAATACAAAGACGTCGTTTCATTTTTTCAAACAGTGCAGGAAACAACACATGATTTTCTTTCCACCACAGCAATGGATCTTGTGATCTGTGTATCAGTGGCATCTTCATATATTTATCAAGCTCGACTATACTTGCAGCACGTGGATTGTCTACACTTTGGATCAAGTCACCTAAAGCTTGGTCAAAATCTTGCCAAATGTTGCCACTGCTAGAAGTGAATGTGCTCACCTCAACTGGTTTGCCTGCTAGCGGATTTTCTGTAGAACACCGAGTGGGTTTCTGTCGTATTGCACAGCACTTGTTAATTATGGCATCTTTTGTTTCTTTTAATCGATGCCCAGTTTTTGGAAAACCATGCTCCCTGAAGTGAGGATCCAGTAATATTGCCTCACAAGCAATTGCTTTATCTGCAAACTTTTGAACGAGGCGGGTACAGATTCCGTCCTCAAGTTTAGCAATTACTGTATTAGTGGCTTCATTGCTGTGATCTGAGTTTTTTAGTCTCGGACAATGACTTTGTAAACCTTTGCTTAATAAGACAACATTTTACAAGGTTACATTTCTTTCACTGCTAATTTCTGTTGTGACTTGTTCAAAAGGAGATAGTATTTCACAAGATTTTTGTTTGTGAATCCACACTGAGGATGGCAAGGGTGCTTTGCAAAGGCTCTTTGATTTTCAAAAGCCTGTCAAACATTTCATATGTGGAATTCCATCTCGTAGGGCAATCTTGTTTCGGTGTTAAAATAGGAACGCCCATTTGCTTCTGAATATTGTGTAATTTCTCAAGTGCTTGAGGACTTCTTTTGAAAAATTCCACTATTGACTTCACTTTTGCCCTTGTGTCTGTAATTGGTTCAAGGCTTGCTTGCACGATTAAATTCAGTGTATGTGCAAAACAAGGTACATGCCACCATTTGCACATCATCACTGCCTTCACCATATTAGGTGCGTTATCTGTAGTGCAAGCTACAATTTTATTGGTGATACCCCAAGTAGAAGTCACATTTTGTAATTCTTTGGAAACGTTTTCTGCTGTATGCTTGTCATGGAATTTAAAACTAGATAACAAATATGACTTCAGATTGCAGTTTTCATCAATGAAGTGAGCAGTCACTGCAATATAATTCTCATTTTTCACAGATGTCCATCCATCAGTTGTAATGCAGATGTAGGATGCAGCTTGCACTGTAGATCTTACTCGCACTAGCGTGCGGTCGAACACTTGAGAGAGTAAACTGTGGGAGAGTGTTTTTCTACTTGGTGGTACATAGTTTTCATTTAATAAATAAGTCATTTTTCTAAACTCTACACTCTCAACTACATTAAATGGAAGGTATTCTTTAACAAGTCTTAAAATCTGTTCGTCTATTTTGGCTCGTTTGGATGAAGGCACTGGTCTTGATGCAAATCCAGTAATCTTTGTTTGTTTACCACACCTACCCAGAACTGAACTGGTGGAAGTGCTGGGTATTTCTTGCACAGATTGTTCATCTTGACGCACAGCCACTGGAATGGCAGATTCCTGAACAGTTGCTGTGGAAACTGAACTGGTTTCATCACTGCCCAGATTCATAAAGACTGATTTCGAACGAGTTTCACTTAAATTAACTGTTGGATGCTTATGTCGCAAGTGTCTGTTTAAGCAAGAAGTTGAACTACTTTTAAACGACAACACTGCCGAGCACAAGTTAAATTTAATTTTCTCAGGATTTATCTTCATAAAATAATCCCACACCGGACTTCGTAACGCCATAGCTGAAGACAGAAGAACCAACACGAACTGTACTGGAGGCAGGAAAAAACTGCAGAAACAATGGATACGCTACTGGGATTCCCACATTTCGTTAGTATGGATAATATATACTCGGCCTGCTAATATCCATGCACACAAAAGAAATCATTGTGGAGAATAGGCACATTGACTGTAGACTCACAAATAAAGCCACATAATTCGAATAAATGACAAAATATAAGAGAAAAAAATTTTTGTCCCTTAAGGCGTTTCGAATCATTACTATAAATCCACCATGCTTCTCAGCCCTTCCCGTTCACCATTACATCATCAATGATCCGTCAATCATATTGCTTTTCAAGTGCATCCAATTTACGTATATGTCTAAAAATTGCCACTCTACGCCTTTTCTAATTCAAAATGTTGTAGGTTTACTTGAGTTTTTTAATATGGTTACTGTACATCAACAGATAAGCATATGTTATAGGAGATGTGTAATTTAACTGAATGTTTTTCACACTTTTATTATTTTGAATGCGAATAGTGTGCTTTATTTTATTGTTTGTTAGTGTTTATAAAGTATATATTACGCCATTTCGGAATAGAGCAATCAATTAGAAACGAAGCTTTATTTTCGGAAATCTTAAGCTTCATGCTGTTGTGTGTCAAAAGGATTTCGACACTCTTGAAAGAGTTCGATGAAGTAGTATATTAAACGTATTTCCGTATCTGTGCCGTGCCCGAATCTCGTCCGAGACAAAGCGAAATGAAACATCACTGTTTCGATACAGTTAGTCCGTTCCAAGCACAAGTGGACTGAAACAGCCTAATTTTGAAACAACGATACAGTTTCTGTGGCTGGCTCGAGATCGAATCAGGTCCCGTTATCCGACACAGAGCGGAATGAAACACCATTGTTTCGAAACAGTGAAACATAGCCGTTTCGAAACACTGAAACAGTTCCACGTATCGATACACTGTTCCGAAACATAGAAACAGTAGCCAAGTCTAGTGCTTATTGACTATCTGGCAAACAATCAGAGACGAACCTACTCGGCGAATATGTATGTCTGTTTTGCGCGGGAAGTGAAGGCACTACAGAACAATAACAAAAGTTTGTAGGAAATAATTCGACTGTCAAGACAAAGAACCAGAGCTAGCCAATCAGCTGTACATATACACATAAAAAGAACTTTGAGGAACACTAGAGGAGAGTTTCACCTAATGTGAGACTTCAACAAACACTTCACTGCTTCTGAGGCATTTCATTGTGTCCGTAGAGCTTGTACAAGAGTTTGCTTGTGTAGGTAAGCGATGAGTGCCAGTGAGAGATACAGCCAATTGCCACCTACGTCAGTTCAACAAGACCGCCCCTGTTTCTAGAATTCTGAGACCATCCTCAGTTCAATGGCGCAAGTGGTGAAGGCTGGTAGCCCCAGTCGTGCGGTGGAAGCAGAGCTCACGAATTTGCAGTATCGCACCCAGAGTTGATCGTGGTTCAAATGGTTCAAATGGCTCTGAGCACTATGGGATTCAACTGCTGTGGTCATAAGTCCCCTAGAACTTAGAAATACTTAAACCTAACTAACCTAAGGACATCACACACATCCATGCCCGAGGCAGGATTCGAACCTGCGACCGTAGCGGTCGTGCGGTTCCAGACTGTAGCGCCTTTAACCGCTCGGCCACTCCGGCCGGCAGTTGATCGTGGTCCTTTGATTTCGAGCTGAGGGGAGGGTCTCAACCAGAGGCTCCGTCAGTTCTGTGACGGTGTTGGCTGCAGATTCCTGGACCTCCGTTATCGGGTGGGGATTTGTAGGATTCTCCTTGATAGGTCAAGGGTGCAGTACACACAGGAAGCGGCTAATCGGGTAGAGGAGTACTTGTGGAGTGCACGTGATGAATTTTAGAAAATGAATCCTTAAACGTATTCCACGTTCGTATATAATACATTTCCTTGAGACAGAGAAAACTTCTGTCCCCAAATCATCACGGGTTTAGAAACTATTCCTCATGCGAAACTCCGATAGCAAATAATGGATGAAGGGCAACAGGCTGATCCCATATTCCTAGATTTCCGGAAAACATTTGGCACGATTTCCCACTGCAGACTGTTAACGAAGATCCGTGTATGCGGACTAGATTCCCAGATATGTGAGTGACTCGAAGGCTAATCAAGTAACAGAACCCAGTACGTATCCGAGATGACGTGCGTTCATCAGAGATAAAGATATCGTCAGGAGTGTCTCAGGGAAGTATGGTAGGACTGCTCCTATTTTCTATGTACATAAATGATCTGGCAGACAACGTGAACAGCAGTCTGCAGCTGTTTGTTGATGATGCTGTGGTGCACGGGAAAGTGTCGAAGATAAGTGACCGCAGGAGGATACAAGATGGATTTGACAAAATTTCTAGTTAGTGTGATGAAAGGAAGCTAGCTTTAAATGTAGAAAAATGTAATTTAATGCAGATTGGTAGGAAAAACAATCCTGTAGCATTCGAATACAGTATTAGTGGTGTGCTGCTTGACACTGTCGCATTGATTAAATATCTATGTGTAGCGCTGCAAACTGATACGAAACGGAATGAGTACGCAAAGGCAGTAGTGTGGAAGGCAATTGGTGGAGTTCGGTTTATTGGGAAAAGTTCAGGGAAGTGTAACTCATTTGTGTGTAGAACACCAATGCGACGTATTATTGAGTACTTGTCGAGTGTTTGTGATCCCCAGCAGCTCGGAGGCATAGAAGCAATTCAGATTGATAGATTTGTTTCCCGTAAGTTCGACCAACACGTGAGTGTTACGGAGATGGTTCGTGAAGTCGAATGGGCATCTGTGGAGGGATGATTACCTATTTTTCGTGAAACACTGTTGGAAAAATTTCGAGAACAGGCATTTTCAGCTGACTGCAGAACACTTCTACTGCCGTCAACGTACATTTCACGTACGGACTGCGAAGACATGATAAAGAAAATTAGGGCTCGTGCGGAGGCCCATAGGCTGTCGTTTTTTTCTCACTCATGCACCATGCTGTGGCTTGCGCAGTATGTATATAGATGTAGAGTTGCAATTCCCTTTGAGAGAAAGAATGGCCATCAGAGTGCACTTTGCAGTTCGCGTTTACTGTTGTTACCTGGAGTCGTGGCGTGGGGAGCCATCACATCTGACTTCACGTCTCGGCTGGTAACGACGCGCAGAACTGTGATGCCACAACAGCGCATCACAGACATTCAGTGTCTTTATGTGTTACCTCACATGCGACAGTATCGTGCTGCCAGTTTTCAACAGGGCAATGCTCGTCTACAAAAAGACGTCCCTAGAAACTGCCTGCATGTTGGTGAGGTACTCCCATATCCAACAACATCCTCACATCAGTCCCCAATAGAACACATGTGGGAACAGCTCTGACGTCAACTCCACCTCAGTATCACAATCGAGTATGGGTTATAACAGCTGTGAGTCATCTTACCTCAGGAGAGGACAGAAGAAGATACCCTTCCCAACCGAATCAGTACCTATGTCCAGTCCAGTGGGAGTTCGTCATACTGATAATTTGGCTCTTATCGACAAGTTCTTTGTAAATTTGACTCGATTTGGTAATCACTGAAGTAACATCACGTATCTGCTAGGCCCGTGAAGTTTCGTTTCGTCTTCCCATTCTGGTTGCTTCACTTTTATTCAGGCAATATTGTTTTTGTTTTTAATATTATGTTTGTAGTTACCTGCTACGTTTAAATTTTTTTCTCTTCAATGTTTCGTATTTTAGTACCAAACCTTTATTTGCTTTGCATATTAACGTTTTTGTGTGACCAGCAGCTAAATAAAAAAATGTTTTTGTTAGAAAATAACTATTCAGTATTTGTTAATTAACATTTCAGTTTGATAACAAATATGAAATTCAAATAAATAAAAGTAAAAAGAGTTCTTATTAGAGATTCGAACCTCCAACCTTCGGGATTACAAGACAGAAATGCTAGGCATACTGTTACAAACTGCTAGGTTCAGAAGTTCGTAATTATTTAAAGTTAACTGCGTTCGGAAATCTTCAAATTAGATTTTTAGGGTGTTTTTGAAAGGTGCATCGTACTCCTTTAGGAAACTGATGTCTGCGACCTGATCTTTGAATCCTGCAAGTATGAAGAAAGTCGAACAGGCCCAAACTGTAAGGTCTTCTTGTTCAAGGGAACACTAACTAAAATCCAGCAACAATGACCGTTAGAGACCTTTTCTTAATATAATGACCATTTTTTGTTTTCTTGTCTTAATCATATTAATCGCAGTGATGGAAAGATGCTAATGGTTTGTAATTATGTTTTGTAAAAGGTAACTAGATTAACTAGCTGTGGTCCACAACAGAACATTTTTATAAAAATAAAACAATTGCAATGTGTTCTATTTACATTTTCTGCAGCTGGTATACCTAACGTTTCAGTATCATAGAACTATAGATGCTGCACTTACTTGCTGTTACCTTACGTGTAATAAATGTAAGGTATTTAATTCGTTTCACCACGCAGAGCCTTAACGTAGTTAAATCAGTCACTACATAATTGGTATGTAGATGTAGAATAAAATTTCTGAGTACTACAGTAATGCTACGAAATCATCTCTAGCTGGTAGGATCGATAGAAACAGCTTTGTCTTTTTGAAGTGCTGTAGAAGTAAGTACCATTACACGTTTCTAGAAGGACATGTCCTGATCACTCTTTATCAAAATCTACAGAAATAGTCCCATAATCCACTGTACAGGGCGTGGCGGAGTGCATATAATATCAACATTATCAGTTTTCGGTCCTAATCCCTTCGCGTATTCAGCGGAGGAACAGACTGTCTATATGCCTTTGTAGGCACCCTAATCTCTCTCATCTTTTTCTCGTGATCCCTACGCGCGATGTGTATTCTTCTTCTTGTTGTTCTTCCGTCTTATCCTGTTTTTCGTACGGGGTCGGCATCGTTATGTGGATTCAAGTAAATGTTAGCGGTAATTGGTGGCCGGATGGCCTTCCTGACGCCACCACTGCGGAGAGGAATCGGTGCGTCCGACCTATTTGCGTCTAGAGTAATTCGAAGTTCAAGTGTGAGAAAGTTTTCTAAATATTTGTCTAGCGTGGGACGTGCGTACCAGCCTGGTATTTACGTATCTGGATGTGGCAAACCGTTTAAAACTCAAGTCGAGGCTGGTCGGCTCGCCAGCCATCGTCGTTCTATCCGGGGCAAGTTCGTCTCACCGTATCCCGGAACCGGCACTTTTAACGTGCTCGGACATCCCGGCGGATACGCAAGACATACATTTGTGACAGCATAACCATCGCACAGTCACCTTCAAACACAGCTTCTCTAAATTTACCCAACAGGCTCTCGCGAGAACAATGTCGCCTTTTTTTCCTTTATTGAGTTTCGATTTCCGCCGAAGGGGGCGGGCTGGCAGCAGTTTAGTACGCCGCTCTTCAGCCTACAGAATTTGTTTTAAAAAGATGAGGATAACAAATAATAAAAGCAGGCGTCAAAACTGTGACTTTAATGGTAAAACGGCGGAAAATCGTGGAACTTAAAACATAGAACAAAGGGTTGATGATGCTAATAAAATACATATGAAGCAGACAGGTAGAAGAATAGACAGACAATTAAAAAAACACGGCGACAGTCTGGTTTCTGTTCGCAGGAGATATAAAATTTACACCCAGCGACAGCATGGTTTCTGTTCGCAACAATTTGGAAAGATGAACAACACTGAACATTCACTTGAACACTGCACTAAAAAATTGGCACAAATACGATATACGACAGTCGAGGGCAGATGGGGGGAACGTGGACAGACGATGGGAAAGGAAAGGGGAGCAAGGAGAGGAAAAAACAAAGTCGGGGGAGGGGGGAAAGGAACCGATGGAGGACGAGGACCTATAAGAGGGGGGCAGGTGCTGGGCAGACGCGACAGGGAGTGGGGAAAGGCAGAGGAGGGGGTATACAAAAGGACTCGGGGGGAGGGGGGGAGAAGGTAGGCAGAGAGGTTATGTTGGGAGAAAACAGGATGGAAGGGGGGGGGGGGGAAGAGGGAGCCCGGGGAAAGGACAGAGGAAAAGAGGGGGTGTGAGGATCAGAGATGATAGGAGGGATAAATGGAGGGACAGAGGGCATCATCCGGGAGGTGGAGTTGACGGAAGCCACCTTGGGAAAGGAGAAGAAGGGTGTAGAGGTGGAGGGTAGGGGGCACACAACAGTGAAGACGTGGCAGAGGGCGGGGATTGAAGAGGAGAGCAGCAACCCGGGGGGTGAGGGGGATCGAGGTGGTGGGAGGTGTAGAGGATGCGGATAGGTCACCTCTCTTCCAGGTACTCTAATATAAGTTTCCTGAGCTTTTCTGTTACACTTTCGTATGGGCTATACCAGCCTGCTAGCGGCACATCTTTGAGTTTGTTCATGTTTGTTTTCATACCTATGTGATACGGACTTCAAAGACTGGAATAACACTCTAGAATAAGCTAGAATAAGTCACACTAGGGTCTTGCATATGATTCCCTTTACAGATGCATTGAATTTTCTCAGAATCCTTCCTACTAATTCAGAGGCTCGTTTGAGCATTGCCAGAGGGTTACTATGAAACGCCAGAAAACTCGTGCTACTGCTCATGCGCAGCTACAATGATATGGATCCCGTGCTCGGTGTTTGCTCTGCTCAAATGCTTTCCGTCGCATTTCTGTTTGGAATTTAGTGCATACAGGGACATCATATGACCATAAGCAGCAATACGGCATATTGTTCAGGGGGGACGTACAGAGCTGTTATACTTAGGGCAACTGGCAACTGTTTCATCATATCCTACCCAGATAAAGGATGCAATAAGGAAGCATTTCTTGGCACAATATTCATTTCAAAACTAAACTTTGCAGCACAAAGTACCCCAGTATTTTGCTGTGTGGTGACTTTAACACAAAACTGTTTTTTCCTACTCTGCAATACAGTTATGCATCATTTCCAGTCAGGTTTAAATCTACACAGCGCTGCAAAATTCTAGTAAGAAAAAATACACTTCTTGCGAAAAATAAACAGTTGCTCGTATACACCAGAACTAAGGACAATAAGTTATTTCATCACGATTTCAAACTGTATAAACAATTGACAAGGCTATCTACGAAGCCAAGAAACTATACAACTCGCAGTTTGTATTCTGCTCTAGGAATATATAAAAAGCGACATGGGCAATTACTACGTTTAACTACGTTGTTCTGCCAGTCTACAATTTTCCAAAGAATGGCATTCTGCAAATGTAAGACGAAAGCAAACAAATTAACGTCAAATGTAGAGGAGGTACGAGACTAGTGTTGAACCATGTTTTGTAAACGCAAAACATGGTGTTTCACGGAAGGCTCTTTTGTTTCAAAAGGGCCATATTTGAAGTAAAACATTGTAGTCAGTACTATTGATCAAATTTGCCTGTTCATTGTTATTCCTCTTCAAGTGAATATTTACGTGTGTTCGTACACACATAGCATTAAGAGAGCTTACAGTATGTCATTAAATAAACGGGACAGCAGAGAATAGGCCCTACTCCAAGCCCATCGTAATTTCGTAAATCTCACTAAAATGCATAATTCAGCTCAAATAGAGCATTCTTATGTCCAGATTCACACTGAAAGTACCTGGTATTAAACTTTTCACTGTGGTATTCGTGGTGACAATTATCTTAGAGTACCGGTAACATATTATCTCATGTTTGGCGTAATGCTGTACGTACAAGAAAATGAAAATGTACACAAGAAATTGAGCGAACAGTTGAAACTAGTCAATAGTATGAAATGAAACACTTAGTTTCAAGTAAATTGCATGCCTCTGCGGAAAAGAACAGTTTAGTTTTGACTGTTTAATAAGTCGAATTTCCTTAGAAAACAACAAAAATAACTTCTTGTTCTGCAACACGATTAATGCTTGATCTGCTAATAACGTGGAAACAAAATAAAATCAGTAAAATGAAGCTGATAACATATTAGTCTTCTGTGATTATGTAAACGTATTTCAATTCACTACCGGTCGCTGTGGCCGAATGGTTCTAGGCGCTTCAGTCCGGAACTGCGCTGCTGCTACGGTCGCAGGTTCGAATCCGGCCTCGCGCGTAGATCTGTGTGATGTCCTTAGGTAAGTAGTTCTAAGTCTAGGGGACTGATGACCTCAAATATTAAGTCCCATAGTGCTTAGAGCCATTTGAACCATTTAATTCACTTGATAGATCCAGTTACCTAAATCCGATTTTTTTATTATTATTATTATTTGGCGGGATAGAAAAACACCAAAATCACGAAACGTAAACACGAGTCACGTGGAGATTACCCCTTCTCCCCCCTCGCATACGCGAATCTCGCAGTTTGGGAGTGCTAGAAAACATTTTCTGGGGCATGCCGTTGCGACTTAGTGATTAAAACACGTCGTGTTTTCACAGTATTAAATAGCACATGCACATAAAATGGTGCTCGTTTTGTTTATTACTATTTTAACAGTTGCAATTTTATATATTTGAGACTTAAATCTAATTCGGAAAAGGAAGTGACAAAATTAAGAATTTATGTATTAAGGATATAGGAAAAACGAAATAGAGGAAAGAATTTAGATTTATAGAATGCCACCGCAGATTCTTTCCAAGAGGGAGTACTTCAGAAGTATAACAAACCTCTCGCTCTTGGCCGGCTACCGACCTATCTACTACTACTACTCGCAGACGATGACGAAGGCCTCAGCAGTCCTTTGAGCGTCTCGTCCTCAGACTTCGTGATACTACGTATAGATTGGGTTCTACATTTCGTTTACTTTACACGGCAGCATGTGCTGTCTTCTATTTCAGCATTTGTCTAATATTAATCTCAATGTACACTTGTTTTTATGTCATTCCGGTGAACATCCCTAATCGCTTTTAGTTATGATCCTATGTATAGTTTTTATAGTGTACGTGTTTTTACGATCTGTATCGTGTGTGTGTGATATGTTGTCTCGTATAATGAAGTGATCAATATTGATCCATGCCTAGTGCTACAGGATCCATCTACGTTAATAGCTAGCAATTCTGGTGTATCACCTAGCCTATATCACTGCTTTCGATTTAGTCCTTATTCGATGTTATTACATCTTCGCCTGTGCCGCTGTCTCCTGATCTGCTACCACAACTACTTGTCTCTCTCTCTCAACAGTCGTGTCTGTGGAGTCAGTCGTCTCCTGTGCTCGTTGCTACCTGATCTCTCGTCGCTGGAAGATGTAGCGCCCTAAATATTCCCCTAGATATTCTGTCTGCACAGTCGTTGACACCGTTCCACAAAGTCTGCTGTGTAAGCCATAGTGTTAGTCGCCTCTGCTGCACCCAAGAGTCACAGTATAGAAGTACGTGTTCGAGGGCCCCTCTCTCTCCACAGGCACAGTCAGCCCTCTGCCGAGGTTCCCACGCAGCAAACGCGTGGGGAATGTCTCGTGGCCGGTCAAGAAATGAACAGTGACCTAGCTGTCAATGACACGTTTCGTACTCAGTCGCTCGCTGACACTGAGAAAGATGTCCGGAACCTGAGTAGACCACAGAACGTGAGCCTGCAGTGTGGCAAATCTGGTGGTGGTTGTCGTGTTGCAGACGGCGGCGGCGGCGGCGGCGATGACGCGGACGCGAACGCGGAGGCGGCGGTGGCGGCCGCAGTGGTGCGCCGCGCTGGTGTCGCTGCTGGTGCTGGTGGCGGCTCACACCAGCTCGCGCGGCGCGCACGCCACCACCACGCCGGTTTCGGCCCACGCCGACGAGGTGAGGCGCTCTGCCGGTTCGCTGCACCACTCAAAACTGCTAAAGAAACACATTGCCTGACAAAGAAAAGTGAGGCATCCAGAAGACATGGTGGGACATGAAACTCCACACCATTTTCGAATATTTAAATGTTTAAAATTGCAAACCTCAGTGAGTGGTAGAAGGTTAATCAGAGTGCATTAGTGTTCTTCGTGTTCACTTTTGTTACCAAGTGTGGTACAGCCTATAAGGGTGGTTAATGGCTCCCGATGTTCAGTGACTGGTAGAAGGTTAATCAGAGTGCATTAGTATTCTTCGTGTTCACTTTTGCTACCAAGCGAGGTACAGTGTATAAGGAGAGTTAACGGCTCCAGATGTTCAGTGACTGGTAGAAGGTTAATCAGAGTGCATTAGTGTTGTTCGTGTTCACTTTTGTTACCAAGCGTGGTACAGTGTATAAGGGGGAGTTAACGGCTCCAGATGTTCAGTGACTGGTAGAAGGTTCCTCAGAGTGTGTTAGTGTTCTTCGTGTTCACTTTTGTTACCAAGTGTTGTACAGTGTATAAGGGGGGTTAAAGGCTCCAGATGTTCAGTGACTGGTAGAAGGTTAATCAGAGTGCATTAGTGTTCTTCGTGTTCACTTTTGTTACCAAGTGTGGTACAGTGTATAAGGGGGGTTAACAGCTCCAGATGTTCAGTGACTGGTAGAAGGTTAATCAGAATGTGTTAGTGTTCTTTGTGTTCACTTTTGTTACCAAGTGTTGTTCAGTGTATAAGGGGGGTTAACGGCTCCAGATGTTCAGTGATTGGTAGAAGGTTAATCAGAGTGCATTAGTGTTCTTCGTGTTCACTTTTGTTACCAAGTGTTGTACAGTGTATGAGGGGGGTTAACGGCTCCAGATGTTCAGTGATTGGTAGAAGGTTAATCAGAGTGCATTAGTGTTCTTCGTGTTCACTTTTGTTACCATGCATGATACAGTGTATAAGGGGGGTTAATGGCTCCAGATGTTCAGTGAGTGGTAGAAGGTTAATCAGAGTGCATTAGTGTTCTCAGTGTTCACTTTTGTTACAAAGCATGGTACAGTGTATAAGGGGGGTTCACGGCTCCAGATGTTCAGTGACTGGTACAAGGTTAATCAGAGTACATTAATGTTCTTCATGTTCACTTTTGTTACCAAGCATGGTACAGTGTATAAGGGTGGTTAACGGCTCCATATGTTCAGTGACTGGTAGATGGTTAATCAGAGTGCAATAGTGTTCTTCGTGTTCACTTTTGTTACTGAGTCTGGTATGGTATAAAGGGGGATGAACGGTTCCAGATGTTGAGTGATCACTGTCAAGGGCACATAGACGCCATCTACATGTGTGAAACAGAGTAATCGGAACCTGGAACATGACAGATTTTGAAAGGGACTTCATTGCGAGTTTCTATTTGCGAGCCTACCGAATCGTGCAATTTCCGGATTTCTGGGGCATTCGGATGTGACAGTGGCTCGATGTTGTACTGCATGGGAATGTGAGGGCAGGCATACCCATCATCGAGACTTTGGTCAACCACATACGACCACCACAACGGAGGATCGCCATATTGTGCACCAAACACATGATAACCCCTTTACATCTGCGCCTCCCATCTGAGAACAAGTAATGGGTTGCCTGCAACATACTTTGTCATCCCACACCATGGGCAGGGACTAGCAGCAGCCAGACTTGAGAATTACCGTCCCAGGTACAGCGTGCCCGTAACACCTGCATTTGAAGTAGTGCTGTAATTGGAAAGGAGGGACTTCTGATGAATGGAGTCACGTTGTGTTCAGTGATAAACAGTGGTTCTTTATTGTCACAGATGACTGTCATCAGCGAGCGTTACACTGACCCTGCGAGACATCCCACTCTTTCAATATTCTGGATGGATACTGTGGCGTGACTCCTGGCATCAGGGTGTGTGGACCCATTGGCTACGACTTGAGTTCACATCTGATAATGATTAATGAGACTCTGATGTCACAACACTATGTCCTGGACATCCTGCATCCTCGTGTGTTAGCTCTCGTGCCAGAGGATCGTTGTGCCATTTTCTAACAGGACAATGCTCGTCCATATATGGCACGTGTCTCTATTGACTGTCTGCATGATTTTGGGGTACTCGTGTGGCCAGCAAGATCTCCATATTTGTCCCCAAAAAAACACGTGTGGGACCAGCTCCGACATCAACTCTGCCCCAGTAACAGTATCCGTAATATAAAGCCAAGTTACAACAGCTGTGGGCCATTTTGCCTCAGGAGAGGATACTATGGCTTTATGTGATTCTTTTCAACCAGATAAGTGGATGCATCCAGGCCACAGGAGGTACAACGTCATAATCGTAAGTAGGCTCATACTGCCAAGTTCTTTGTAAATTTGACACTATCTCGTAATCACTCAGGTAAGATCGGATCGCTTTCAACCCGTAAAGTTTCATTTCGTTTACTCTTTCCCTTTTGTCTGGCAGTGTACCTTATTTCGTAATTTCTGGTCTATTGCGAGAACTACCTGCAGTTCGGAGGAGATATTTTCGTGAGGTGTTTACGTATATCTGATGTATGTGTCTCAGTTTTACTGCCATACAAGCATACTAAAAAGTACTTAGTATGTGCGTAATGGGTGGACTACGTCAAGATGATGATGTTTATACATTCGTTTCACGAGCTGTAACCTCCGCCACGTTGTGTGACGTGTCAAGGGTAGTATTTAAAAAAGAAACGTAATTATTGGTAATTTAAGAGCTCAAGATTATATCTTCTGGAATATTAATAATAATTTTTTCTTGCTTATGTGTTTACACCGTGTTCGATTACAATATTTGTAACATTATATGTATGTATGTGTGTGTGTGTGTGTGTGTGTGTGTGTGTGTGTGTGTGTGTGTGTGGCATGGTGTGTAACGTTTGTGTTTTATGATGATGATGATAATGATGATGATGATGATGATGAGAGAAGGGAAAGCGTGAAACCCAGTGCCAGCACATGCCCTACTCCTCGTGGTGGCGCCAAGCTTAACGTCCCCATCCGACGGACGGACTATCACCAACGGTGTTATATGTCCCTACTTCATGAGACACTGCAGAGAGGTTTGAATTTTAACCAAGAACGTTGGCGCAAAGACTGGTGATCAGGTACTTTACATCACCACCTCTCCTCCTCTTGCCAATCAAGTATGGGCAGCGAAAATTTTTTCCACCACCAGAATTCGAACCGGCTTACCCCTGGGTGGGTCGCCCCCTCACAAGCATGCTGTAGTGAATTAATAGTAGTAATTACCTTTTAAAAATAATTTAATTTCCTGACTGAAACACAATTGAATCCTTTTTGTTTTACCTTTCATAAAATTATACTTTACATCTCGGAGGGGTAATTTTACCCTCAGGTCAGCCCAGCCGGCTAGTCGCATGGTCTAACGCGCTGCTTCCCGAGCGGGAAGGCGTGCCGGTCCCCAGCACAAATCTGCCCGGCGGATTAGTGTCGAGGTCCTGTGTGCCGGCCAGCCTGTGGATGGTTTTTAAGGCGGTTTTCCAAGTGCCTCGGCGAATGCGGGCTGGTTCCCCTTATTCCGGCGATTGCTGCACAAACACTGTCTCCACGTACGCGTACACATAATTACTCTACCATGCAAACATTTGGAGTTACACTCGTCTGGTATGAGACGTTCCCGGCGGGGGAGGGGGAGTGTCCACTGGGAGCCGAACCACACAGTTCAGTGTAGGACGGCGGTGGGGTGGGTGGACTGCTGTGGCCTGTTGTGTGGTTGTGAACCACTGAGGGCTATGGCGGGACGAATCCTCTCTGTCGTTTCTAGGTCCCCGGTTCAATACACAATACACCGTCAGATTGGGACTCATTGCCCTAGACATCGGGATGTGTGGTTTAAATCGAAAGGTCCCAGAATAATATTAAGCAGATCAAAAACTTTGTTTGTACGTTCCGTGAGCTAAGAAATATTGTGCCGTCAGTGGGCAGCATTGACAATATGCTTGCCAGGCTCATATGTATTTCGTTGAAGTATAGTCTCTGCTGTTCTTTATGTTCGCTACCATATTATCTTATTGAAATGAGTTATGAACAAGAAGAGAGATCATTCATATCAGATTGCATCGAAATGTGGAAACATTCCGCCAGTGTAGGTTCTTAGAGCGGATGAAAGGCAAACAGAATTAAGACAGATACGTGTTGCTCATTACATAGAAAGAGAAATACCCTACAGCAAATAGGAAAAATCTTTTTAAAAAATTTCATCGTTTAAGAACGAATTGCAGAATGTTAAACGAATAATAGACAAGGGAAATGACGCAGGCACTGACGAAATACGTAGAGAACCAACATTTCGATGTTTCGAGGAGAAGAGTTTTCTTGCAGATGACGGCGCTCAGTGAGCACAATGGTCTCGCGTAAAATCGTTCACCTTTGGAAAAAAATTACACACCGCTTTAGAAACGAAGTGATTGTGACTTAGTTTTTTTTCCGGCAACCGCATGCGGCATATGTCTTTTGTCTGAAGAACAAACTGGTCGAAACTGGTGAAGTCTTTTTGAAATGCTCATGTGGCTGTGTGGAAAAAAATATTTAAAAAATTATTTATGTCGGTCAACCTCAGCTGTCAATACCCGATTTCTTGAGAGAATTTTTGACGCTCCTTATACCAAATTTTCATCCACCTTTTCTTCTTCCACTTACAACAAAGCAGAGTAGTCAGCACAGTAACAACGTCTTGATCTTCCAACGTTTCAAACCAGACTAAATATTACACAATATTATAACAAAATTTTACTGAATAGGCTAGGAAGAACTTCAGTAAAACGGTAAACTGTAGTACTCAGTAATTCTGACCATTCGAGACACACCTAACGGCCCGTAGACGACGAGGCCGTTAGAAATGCAATGCTATTTTCAATAGCGGTAGCTTTATTATAGATAAGTTTTACAAAGATATGAGACATATCTTGGTATTACAGTTGAAGAACAACAAAAATAACGTGTTTCATACAGTATATATACTTATTTACATACTTAAATGTCTTGGAACAGGTAGTCGGCTGTGGCCTTATTAGTGGGAACCATCTCGTCATTTGCCTGAAATAATTTAGGGAAGCCACGGAAAACTTAATACAGGATAACCCGATAAAGCCTCCACATTCCAGAATACGTGACCAATCTGTTTAAAACAGCGCCACTTCTTTCAGTTTATCCCTAGTGTACAACACTTTTTTACAAAGAAGCATTAATAATACAAAAGTCTAGTGCTACTCTGTTCGTTCCCAGTCCCAGTAACTGTACACAGTACTCACTATTGATTATACACACACTGTTTCACAAAGTGACGCAACACACACTGTCGTCTGACGTCAGAACCATAGCGACGATGTTTGGTTCTCATTTTGTGTATCACATCTTCCCATTTGCTAGCTTGAAAAACACTGTAGTAAGTAAGATATTGAGCTCATCGAGAGGATAAATTGTTTGTATTAAACATTGCATAGTTTTAGGGTAAGGTTCTCCAGAAAAGGAAAAAAAGAAAAGAAATACAGAAGGGAAGAAAAATAAGAAGGGAAAAAATACTGTGAAAGTGTTAAGCAAAAAGATAAATTTTTTATTGTTGCTGTTATTTATTTGTGTCATTTTTTGCCAAACTCCTACTCGGTCTTATTTAAGTAATCTTCACTACATTGAATATCTTGCTTAACATGTTCTTTTTACGTCTTTTTTAGATAAGTTAGTTTTTTGTGCAGTAATTACGAAAGTTATATTTGATCCGTACAATTCATTGGTAAATGTACCCTTATCCCCGGTGTTATCCAATCTGTATACTGAGCAAGCAGTAAAGGAAACAAAAGAAAAATTTGGAGTAGGAATTAAAATCCATGGAGAAAAAAAAAAAAAAACTTTCAGGTTCGCCGATGACATTGCAATTCTGTCAGAGACAGCAAAGAACCTGGTAGAGCAGTTGAACGGAGGGTATAAGATAAACATCAACAAAAGCAAAACGAAGATAATGGAATGTAGTCGAATTAAGTCAGGTGATGCTGAGGGAATTAGATTAGGAAATGAGATACTTAAAGTAACAAAGGTGTTTTGCTATTTGGGGAGCAAAATAACCGATGATGGTCGAAGTAGAGAGGATATAAAATGTAGACTGGCAATGGCAAGGAAAGCGTTTCTGAAGAAGAAAAATTTGTTAACATCGAGTATAGATTTAAATGTCAGGAAGTCGTTTCTGAAAGTATTTGTATGGAGTGCAGCCATGTATGGAAGTGAAACGTGGACAATAAATAGTTAAGACAGGAAGAGAATAGAATCTTTCGAAATGTGGTGCTACAGAAGAATGCTGAAGATTGGATGGGTAGATCACATAACTAATGAAGAGGTATTGAATAGAATTGGGGAGAAGAGGAGCTTGTGGCACAACTTGACGAGAAGAAGGGATCGGTTGGTAGGACATGTTCTGAGGCATCAAGGGATCACCAATTTAGTGTTGGAGGGCAGTGTGGAGGGTAAAAATCGTAGAGGGAGACCAAGAGATGAATACACTAAGCAGATTCAGAAGGATGTAGGCTGCAGTAGGTACTGCGAGATGAAGAAGCTTGCACAGGATAGAGTAGCATGGAGAGCTGCATCAAACCAGTCTCAGGACTGAAGACCACAACAACAAAATCGTTAGTGATTTGGACAGATCTTTACAATGAACTCGTTTACTCGCTTTGGTTATTATTCTTACGACCCTTCCCTGATGTTTGAGAACTCTGTTCATTGCCTAGTTTACTGTGTTGCAGCTCACGACGCAACCGGCGCCGCCACTGACGCACTCTGACGCGGCGACAAGGGCGACGGCGCCTGCGCCCACGACGACGGGCAAGGCGACCGTGCCGGCGACGACGACGGTGGCGCCGCGGCGCGCGCGCGCGCGGAACTGCACGCCGCCGGCCATCCAGCAGTTCCCGCGGCCGCTGATGGGGCCTGCCGCGCGCAAGGACGGCGGCCTCATCCTGCACATCATCGTCGCCGTCTACACCTTCCTGGGGCTCGCCATTGTCTGCGACGACTACTTCGTCTCCTCGCTAGACCGCATCTGCGAGGGTAACACTTCGTACTCGCGACTAAGTTGGCCTTTTATCGTTGCGCGTGCACTTGGAAACATCGTCAGATACACATAAGTTAACTACTAAGTTTTATCTCGTATAAAGTGCAGTTTAGGAGCCTAAAGGAGGCTCTTTCAGCACTTCACTTAGCCTATATAAATCCTAAAATAGACTTTAAAAAGTATTATGCAGAGAAACCAAACACAATGTAAGATACACCGTATACAAGTAAGCATATTATTATTCATTAAAAACAAGGAAAATGAAAACACGCACAGTTGCACAACACGACAAACAATACACTACTTTAGTGTTCAAACTGATCCCAAACATTTCTAGTTCGTCCAAGATAAAAATACAGTATAAAATACATATAACCATATGCTGGAATGAGTATAATATGTAATTTAATAAATGCCGGATAAAAAAACAGTTTCAAACATTCAGACTGTAGTTCTCGTAGATAGGCCTCTCTCAGCATGATTCTTGCCATAAATGTGTATTTGGCTCTAACGTAAGCCAAGTCCCGTAGGATTGATGGCTCGTTTGCAAAAGTTACAGAGGCGGCATCCTCCAGTAGATATTCTAGCCGTAATTGCTCTGCTACTTAACTGATACCACTTCACCCAACCTAAAAAGTAAACAAGATTAATAACTGACAACTGAAATGAACATTCCATACAAATAGCTTAGACGTATGGGCAGTGAAAGACGAGGAAAGGAAGATAAGAGTTTAAAGTCTCATGGACGAATATGTCACTGAAGACTGAAGAGAATGCCAACGAAATAGGCCATGTCCCATATTCATTGGAACCATCTCTTAAGTGATTTGGGGAGACCATGTAAAACATAAATGTGGACAGTAAATCAAATGGCAGCCTTTGACCTTTTGATACACTTATGCGGAGGAAGTGTCATAAATCTTTTGTGTTTTTTTTTTTTTAAATGGAATATGGTTTTATAGGTGTGGGATAGGGGCAACGCTACACACCATATTCGAAGGAGGCTGGACAGTGACTACAGTGGTGACAGTCTTGATTTTGTCTTGCAGACATCTCAGCCAGCAGACGCTCGAAGACTGACAATAACTTACAAAAAGCTATTTAGAAAATTCCAAATCCAGTTTTTCAGGGCGCTATGTGCGAACATAATACGCAGTGAAATTAAAATTAGGCTACTGCACTAAAGAGCCAAAGAAACTGATACTCCTGCCAAATATCATGTAGGGCTCCTGCGAGCACGCAGAAGTGCCGCAACAAAACGTTGCATGGACTCGACTAATGTCTGAAGTAGTGCTGGAGAGAACTGACACCATCAATCCTGCAGGGCTCTCCATAATTCGGTAAGAGTACTAGAGGGTGGAGATTTCTTCTGAACAGCACGTTGCAAGGCATCCCAGATATGCGCAATAATGTTCAACATCTGGGGAGTTTGGTGGGCAGCGGAAGTGTTTAAACTCAGAAGGATGTTCCTGAAGCCACTCTGTAGCAATTCTGGACGTGTGGGGTGTCGCATTATCCTGCTGGAATTGCCCAAGTCTGTCAGAATGCACACTGGACATGAATGAATGCAGGTGATCAGACAGGATGCTTACGTACGTGTTACCTGTCAGAGTCGTATCTAGACGTATCAGGAGTCTCACATCACTCCAACTGCATACGCCCCACACCTTTACAGAGCCTCCACCACCTTGAACAGTCCCCGTCTGAGATGCAGGGCCCATGGATTAATGAGGTTGTCTCCATACTCGTACACATCCGTCCGCTCGATACAATTTGAAACTAGACTCGTCTGACGAGGCAACATGTTTCCAGTCATCAACAGTCCAATGTCGGTGTTGAAGGGCCCAGGCGAGACGTTAAGCTTTGTGCCGTACAATCATCAAGGCTAGACGAATGGGCCTTCGGCTCTTGAAAGCCCGTATCGATGATGTTTCGTCAAATGGTTATCACGCTGACACTTGTTGACGCCCCAGCACTGAAATCTGCAGCAATTTGCGGAAGGGTTGCACTTCTGTCACGTTGAACGGTTCTCTTCTGTCGTCGTTGGTCCCGTTCTTGCAGGATGTTTTTCCGGCCGCAGCGATGTCGTAGATTTGATGTTTTACCAGATTCCTGATATTCACGGTACAGTTGTGAAATGGTCATCTGGGAAAATCCCCACTCATCGCTATCTCGGAGATGCTGTGTCCCATCGCTCGTGCGCCGACTATGACACTACATTCAAACTTACTTAAATCTTGATAACCTGTCATTGTAGCAGCAGTAACCGACCTAACAACTGCGCCAGACACTTGTTTTATATAGAGTTGCCGATCGCAGCGCCATATTCTACCTGTTTACACATCTCCGTATTTGAAAACGCATGCCTATACCAGTTTCTTTCGCGCTTCATTGTAGAATTGCTTAGAACGAACAATTAGGCCAACGCCAGCCCTCATCAGCAAATAACAAGGAAGAACTCCAATGCAATTATACAGTGAAAATTACTCTCTGCCAAATACTTCATGTTGGTTTATGGAGAATAGCTGTCGGTCTGTATGAAATCATTTGGCGAGATACTCTTAAAGGCAATGTGGAAAGAAATTATAGCGTACGAAGCAACTCCGTAACAGTTCAGAAATACAGACCGTATTGGAAAGAATAATTCGCATGCGTCTTTTGAACTTCATTCCCTTAACTAATGATCATCTTAAAAAATTCCCTATTCGTGTTTAGACTGTTAAATTATTCATGTTGATATGCGAACAGAGCGCCTTCTGCCACTAAAATGGGCGCCAAACGCATGAAACACTCACATCGAATGTCGAGGAGATGGATAAGAATTTTTTCGATACTGGTCATGGTTTAAGTGAATGTAGTTCGTCCAACACATCTGACTGGTAGCTTTTTTATTTATGTTTCTTCAATACAATCTGTAATCCACGAAAATCGTAGCCCAATTAGGTATGGCTTATCATCCTGCAAAATTCATCGTTATTGAGAAACATGACGTCGATTAAGTGGTGCCCAAGGTCATCAAGCAACTGTTTACACTCAGTGATTGATGTAACTGAAGCGCAGGACGGAAGTCTTTGTCATGAAATGAGGACACCAACTCACAGTAGTGCTAGTTCTGCAAGGTTCGCAGGAGAGCTTCTGTAAAGTTTGGGCTTCCCACGCCCGGGTTCGATTCCCGGCGGGTCAGGTATTTTCTCTGCCTCGTGATGGCTGGGTGTTGTGTGCTGTCCTTAGGTTAGTTAGGTTTAAGTAGTTCTAAGTTCTAGGGGACTGATGACCATAGATGTTAAGTCCCATAGTGCTCAGAGCCATTTGAACCATTTTTTTTGTAAAGTTTGGAAGGTAGGAGACGAGATACTGGCAGAAGTAAAGCTGTGAGGACCAGGCGTGAGTCGTGCTTCGGCAGCTCAGAGCACTTGCCCGCGAAAGGCAAAGGTCCCGAGTTCAAGTCTCGGTCGGGCACACAGTTTTAATCGGAAGTTTCATATCAGCGCACACTCCGCTGCAGAGTGAAAATCTCATTCTGGAAACATCCCCCAGGCTGTGGCTAAGCCATGTCTCCGCAGTATCCTTTCTTTCAGGAGTGCTAGATCTGCAAGGTTCGCAGGAGAGCTTCTGTAAAGTTTGGAAGGTAGGAGACGAGATACTGGCAGAAGTAAAGCTGTGAGGACCGGGCGTGATTCGTGCTTCGGTAGCTCAGATGCTAGAGCACTTGCCCGCGAAAGGCAAAGGTCCCGAGTTCGAGTCTCGGTCGGGCACACAGTCTTAATCTGCCAGGAAGTTTCATATCAGCGCACACTCCGCTGCAGAGTGAAAATCTCATTCTGGAAACATCCCCCAGGCTGTGGCTAAGCCATGTCTCCGCAGTATCCTTTCTTTCAGGAGTGATAGTTCTGCAAGGTTCGCAGGAGAGCTTCTGTAAAGTTTGGAAGGTAGGAGACGAGATACTGGCAGAAGTAAAGCTGTGAGGACCGGGCGTGAGTCGTGCTTCGGTAGCTCAGATGGTAGAGCACTTGCCCACGAAAGGCAAAGGTCCCGAGTTCGAGTCTCGGTCGGGCACACAGTCTTAATCTGGCAGGAAGTTTCATATCAGCGCACACTCCGCTGCAGAGTGAAAATCTCATTCTGGAAACATCCCGCAGGCTGTGGCTAAGCCATGTCTCCGCAGTATCCTTTCTTTCAGGAGTGCTAGATCTGCAAGGTTCGCAGGAGAGCTTCTGTAAAGTTTGGAAGGTAGGAGACGAGATACTGGCAGAAGTAAAGCTGAGGACCGGGCGTGAGTCGTGCTTCGGTAGCTCAGATGGTAGAGCACTTGCCCACGAAAGGCAAAGGTCCCGAGTCGAGTCTCGGTCGGGCACACAGTCTTAATCTGGCAGGAAGTTTCATATAAAAATTTCATCGCAATAGGTACAGAGTTTAGTGATCATTGCTAATGTGTTTCTGCATTTTTGATCGAGAAATCTGTTATTTACTGAGAATAATAGCCAATAGAAGGAAAGCTGACAATAACATTTTTCTTCTTACTCATATTGACTCCACCTGTCCAATACTGAACCCGGTCATTGGCGTTAATTACGTACCGCTTGGAGACGTTTCTTGCATGCTTCAAGGATTCCTACGTATAAGATCATAAGCGCTCGAAATTGAAATTATTTATTATTCATCAGAGAGTATGTTCGTGAAAGGAGCGAAATTAAATAAAACTAATAAAAATCAATCGGAACAATTTAAATATGAAATTCATATAGGGCAAAATGCCAGAAATTTTACGAAATTTAAAAATGCTTGCCGACACAACCAAAATACAAAGAGGACGTGTTCTCCTTTTGGCGGACGGATGGTAGTAACCCTAAGCTATGATACACTCTGGAGATTGTGCGACGTTAAACGTTGATTTTTTTAAACAATGTACGAAATGATACTCTAACTATTATTCCACATTTTAATTTATAAAACTGTAATCGTCTATTTGTGATGGCGCTCCGAGAGTTCACAAAGCACACAAGTCTAGCGATAGGGATATGCCTTCCCATACAGCTTTCGCCAGATGCTTAGGGCTGGTTTATTCATACAGTATATCGTGTGTTACGGGGACCACACTGTCTGGGGCCCTGCCCAGCTTTTCGGGGAAAAATTAACAACTAGCAATTTATATATATGACGGTAGTATCTGTTCCCGAAAGAACAGTTACCGTGGATGACCATGCAGCTTTGCTAGAAATGAAATGATAATTAAATGGACACCCTAGCTGCAAACAGGCGTTGATGTACTTCATTGGGGACATGTTGAAAATGTGTGCCCCGACCGGGACTCGAACCCGGGATCTCCTGCTTACATGGCAGACGCCCTATCCATCTGAGCCACCGCGGGCACAGAGGATAGTGCGTCTGCAGGGACTTATCCCTTGCACGCTCCCCGTGAGATCCACATTCCCAACATGTCCACACCACTACATTCGTAGTGCGCCTAATAGATGTTTGCCCTTCATACTCATTACTCGTGGCAGATTAATCTACCAAGTCCCGTACGAGTTCGGGCATAGCGTGTGCGTTCGCACAAGAAGGTCAATGGCCGGGAAGCCATATTTTAACTATATATGACGGTAATATTTATTTCCGAAAGAACAGTTACCGTGGATGACCATGCAGCTTTGCTAGAAATGAAATGATAATTAAATGGACACCTAGCAGTTTACAACTGAATAAGTACGACAACGCTTTTTAAGACTGTGCGCACATGATTGTGGAGTACTTCTCAAGCACTGGAAAATACGGAGCAGTGATATAAAACTGTTTCCATTTTCGAAGGTGCGAAGAGACCTTTTGAGGTAATTCTGTTTCCTTAAAAATATGCGCATAAGGTCTATTTACGTATTACGTTGCACTGCTCATAGGTGCCCGCAAGGGCCCTCTCCCCTTTGCCCCCTCTCCCCCCTTAACAGGCACTTCCTGCTCCAGAATATGGAGTATAGAGTTCTTATTCACTGCAGAATTCTCACTCATTTCTAGAAGTGAGCGGATACCTAACCACCAGTGCTTTGGCATATAATAAGTTTTTTTGTGTCCGTTATAAAATTTAGTTCTTGTAGCATTAGTGGTCTCGAAACTACCCAATTCATTTATATCAAAAATCCAAATTTTAGAGTATTGCCCCGCCTCCTTCCCCCAATCCCCATGGATAAATTTCTGGGGACGCCCATGACACTGCCGTACATTACTACGAACTTACCCCACAATACAGTATTATTAGGTTCACATTGTTAACAAAGATCACTAGAAATTCAGGTTTTTTATTTATTCTTGCACCAAACTGCGAGGGCGTGCTGAAAAGTAATACCTCCGAATTTTTATGTGAGAACTCTTAAAGCTTTCTAAATAAAATAAACTTTATTAATAGTCTACATCTTTATACTTCATGTTTACATATTTATTTCTCAACATTCTCACACTGGTGACGAACACATTTCTCTCAACAAGAGACCAGTTCGTTTATAACGTCACCAGTGGCGGATAACTGCGCTTACAAACGACAAAAAATTTTAATATTGTTAAACAACTTGCTAGTTTAAATGAGCCTTAAGAACAAAATTCGACAATTCAAGCTTGGAAATATACATAGTTTACTTGGTGACTGAATGGAAATTTAACATTGGGTTTCTGTCTGGAATCATCTTCATGATTGTTCAAAATATTTTAAAGTAAGCTGTCAGGACAGCAATGTACAATACAGTGTTTGAAACGTTATTATTCCGAGAATGTTGTAGGCTTCTACTTAATCCCACCATATTTTCCCCGTGAAAATACCGGGACCACTGAAAAGTTGTGATAAACTAATAAGCAGTTTCTTAAATACTGTGACATGTGTGGGTCTCAGTATGTAAAACCCGACTCTACTTAAATTTCTTGTAGAAATTACGGGGAAGTATCAAGTCAACCCTCAATTACTGTAATTAACGTGAAAGCTCTGTGGTCTTCAATATCTGAGCTTTGATTTAATGATATGCGTTTAACAGAACATGTTGATACTGGGAATGTTTTACATTTACACATGTTTATACGAAAAGAACATAAACAGATTATCTATTAATGTGTGAAATACACTTCACAACAGTTTAATTTTATTTATTTATTTACTTAGTTACTTTTTTGGCGAAAAAAGAAGAAGAAACCGGCTTTCGTTTGTCTCATTTATTATGCTGCAGCCTGCACGATGTCAAAGTTCCCACTCTGTACAAACGAATAGTACGTGACATTGCAAATGTTATATTAAACTTCTTAACCAAGCTTTGTTTCTTCGAGGAAAGGTTATTTTTATTTTATGTTGGAACAAAATGAGCATTTGCGTGTAGACATAACAGCAGTGTTCACACAAATGACAACACACCACGTCAACTGCCAACAAGACTACTTAATCTTTGTAGTCTGTCTTCTCTGCCCACAGAAACTGCTAAAATGTTGTACGAATAAGTGGGATAAGAGTCGATCCAGCACACCCCACTGCAAGAAATTGCAAAAATATTTTGCTTTTTAAATTAGAAAGGCAGTGTCAAGAATATAGAGAACATTTTTGCGTTCCAGGTAAAATTCCGGCGACACGGGAAACAGAAGCCAAAAAGGACTGTCCCGTTTTCGTTACGAGACGAATTCCAGCCGGCGGTGTACTTCTACTGTTCACTGACAACAGAGAAACAAGCGACAGTGAAATTAAATTTTTCTGCATTGTCGTTCTTTCATAGCACAGTTACGTCGAGTAATGCGAGTTGGTCAGTTCATCGCTCCATGTTTAATGGAAAAAAATCTTTGTGCTCGTGTGCCGTGTTTAAAGTAAAAAGCTTTGTGCTCATGTGCGGTGTAGTACGATTGGAACTGGATACAGCTTTCTTTCTTTCCTTTTACAGTTTTTTTTCTTTTGTTTTGACTGTTTGTTGACAATTTTGGAAGTGCCTTAACATGAATAACAGTGAAAAAAGCAAACGTGCACAATTAAGTGGGGGCGTCATTTCGGAAATTATCGAAGGAAAGGCGAGAACGAGAAGACAATGTTCTAAAAACGCTTGGCAGAGTAGATAAATTTTTCGTAGAAAATGATGCTGGTTCGACTTCGAGTTCAAATAGTACGGATGATATTTCTGACACTGCAGCTGTTGTAAAAGAAGTACATTCAGACGAAACAAAAGTTAAAATGAAGAAAAGCAAATTGTTCCTAATTTCACGAAAAACTAAGTGTCAAGTCAGACATTACAAAAAGAAATAACCTCGTTAATGATGATCCTGCAGAATGGTGTGTCAATGAATCAACAATCGACATTTTCTTACAACGTGGCATTAATCAAAATGGTAACGGTGATTTTTCTAAGTCAAGAAGATCAATAGGCGATGAAACCAGATATTTGGGCCAAAATGTTTTTTACCGTTAACTTTTAAATGGTGAATCAATTTTGCGTGATTTTCTAGTATACTCCTGTAGCACCTGTGATGTTTTTTTTTGTGCACAATGTAAATTGTTGGGAGGTAAGACGGCGATTGCTATTAATGGTACTGCAAATTGGAAAAATATTACTAATATTTTATCTCATCATGAGAATTCACTTGATTACAAAAATTCTGAGTTATCACTCTTAAAAAGAAAAAAAGTCACTTGGAACAATAGATAACCATTTAGAGTCATATGTTGAGGCAAGAGGAAATGTACTGGTGCAGTGTGTTGAAAAGGGTGTTTGCAGTAGTGAAGAAGCCGTAGACGTCCCCTACGTGGACACGTTGAAAGATTCCATTCATTACATATTGGTCAGTTTATGATGTCTCTTGAACTTATAGCCGAGTTTTATCCTTTTCTGGCAGAGCACATTGAACCATATGGAAATCCAGGGCAGAGACATGCAAGTTATCTTTCTTCATCAATCTGCGATGAAATAATAGAGCTTCTACCTGAACGAATAAAAAGAATTGTCATAAGTGAAATAAAACAGGCCAAAGATTTCTCTATAATAGTAGGTTCTAATGCGGACATGAATCAACAATCGAAAGGGAAGCAGTTGTTGGGAAGGGAGTAAGACAGGGTTGTAGCCTCTCCCCGATGTTATTCAATCTGTATATTGAGCAAGCAGTAAAGGAAACAAAAGAAAAATTCGGAGTAGGTATTAAAATCCATGGAGAAGAAATAAAAACTTTGAGGTTCGCCGATGACATTGTAATTCTGTCAGAGACAGCAAAGGACTTGGAAGAGCAGTTGAATGGAATGGATAGCGTCTTGAAAGGAGGGTATAAGATGAACATCAACAAAAGCAAAACGAGGATAATGGAATGTAGTCGAATTAAGTCGGGTGATGCTGAGGGAATTAGATTAGTAAATGAGACACTTAAAGTAGTAAAGGAGTTTTGCTATTTGGGGAGCAAAATAACTGATGATGGTCGAAGTAGAGAGGATATAAAATGTAGACTGGCAATGGCAAGGAAAGCGTTTCTGAAGAAGAGAAATTTGTTAACATCGAGTATAGATTTAAGTGTCAGGAAGTCGTTTCTGAAAGTATTTGTATGGAGTGTAGCCATGTATGGAAGTGAGAAACATGGACGATAAATAGTTTGGACAAGAAGAGAATAGAAGCTTTCGAAATGTGGTGCTACAGAAGAATGCTGAAGATTAGATGGGTAGATCACATAACTAATGAGGAAGTATTGAATAGGATTGGGGAGAAGAGAAGTTTGTGGCACAACTTGACCAGAAGAAGGGATCGGTTGGTAGGACATGTTCTGAGGCATCAAAGGATCACCAATTTAGTATTGGAGGGCAGCGTGGAGGGTAAAAATCGTAGAGGGAGACCAAGAGATGAATACACCAAGCAGATTCAGAAGGATGTAGGTTGCAGTAGGTACTGGGAGATGAAGAAGCTTGCACAGGATAGAGTAGGATGGAGAGCTACATCAAACCAGTCTCAGGACTGAAGACCACAACAATGCGGACATTTCACATATTGATCAACTATCTTTCATATTAAGATATGTGAACGAGAATGGCGAACCTGTTGATCGTTTGCTTCTGTTTTTAACAAACCTGGGACACAAGTACGAAAATTTAGCTGAGGCCGTCTACAAATTCCATTGATATTACTGACTGTAAGGGCCAGTCACATGACAACGCAAGCAATGTGTCAGGAATGTACACTGGTTTGCAGGCACGCATTAAAGAACGAAATCCGAAAGCGCGTTATGTGCCTTGAGCAGCACATTCTTTGAATTTAGTCGGCACTAGTGCTGCAAGCTGTTGTCGGGAAGCATGTTCATTTTTCAATGTAGTGCAAAACGTTTATAATTTTTTCTCTGCTTCTACACAGCACTGGGATAAACTTCTTTCTTTCATGAAACCAGGAAGCAAAACGGTAAAAAGTTTATCGAAAACACGTTGGGCAGCAAGAGAGAACGCGTGTATAAGTCCATACGAAAACTGGGCGGGCGTTGTCAATGCCCTCACACATATTGCCAATAATACATGTGAAAAACCACGTGTGCGAAATGAGGCTTCAGCTTTATTGAATCAACTCAGCAAACTAGAAACATTGTTCATGATGAAAGTTTGAAAGGACATACTCCAGAAATGTAATAGTGTAAATCTGAAATTGCAGAATGTAAATATTGATACTAAAATAGTGCATGAATTACATGACTCACTTGTAGGATTTATTGCATCTATTAGTAGCATGTTCGACTATTATGAAAATAAATCCATGGAGATTGTGACTGATATAGACTTTGAATGCACCTATAAAAGATCACGAAAACGCAAGCTTCATAATGGCGAAGAAGCGGACTCGGAAGAAATTTTTCTGACTGGAAGGCAAAAATTTTCCCAGTACTCGACAACTTGTAAGCTGAATTAGTGAGGAGGAAGGGAAGGTATAGAGCACTGATGGACTCTTTCACAGTTTTCAGTAACCTTAAGAACAGTGAATGTGTATATTTCACGGAACTTATGAAATCTTCGGAGATTTTTAGTGATATATCACTCGAAATGAGTAAATTTTTACGAAAAGAGAGGTTACAGTCCGTGTTTCCGGGTGTTGACACTGCTCTTAGAATATTTCTATGTATGGCAATTACAAACTGTTCGGCAGAACACTCGTTTTCGGCTCTTAAAAGACTGAAATCGTACCCACGTATATTTTGTGTGAGGAGAGATTGAACGCCTTGTCCATTCTTCACATCGAAGCCGATCTCCTAACTGGTAACCGTCTGAACTATGACGAATTTTCTGCCGTCAAAGCCAGTGGCAAACTTAGCTGACTGGTGAGTTTGTTTATTTATTCATATTAGTTTTAAAAATTTAAGATTAAAACGTGATTTTTATTATAACTTACAGCACATTCATTGGGACTTACAAACTACGTATTATCTGTTTATTTTACAATTGCCGATGGCAGAACGCTGAACTAAACCTCGTCTATGTGCAGACGTGACCGAAGGCGCCGGACAATTCTAAACAATACCCGAATGACCCAGGCCGCTCGGTGCTGTACAGTCAAGCCATACTGATACTGTATTAATTTCTAATGTATGACACGTTTGCTTCAATTTTTACATCGTAACACAACTTTTTTATTTTCATTTTCAACGTTTTAGTGTAAAAGAACTTATTAAAATTGAATGTATAAAAAAATCCGTTGCCTCCTACACGCTCTGCTGAATTTTTAGGCCATAAAAGAAAATCTTCTGGTAAACCTTCCGGGATGTAAGGTCGTGGTCCATGAAACTCTTCAGCTCCTAACGTTTAGTCCAGAGCTGCGCTGGACATCTTCAGAGGGGTGTTTCTCCTCCGGTGAGTCGGCAAGACTCACCGGAGGAGAAACACCCCTCTGAAGATGTCCAGCGCAGCTCTGGACGAAACGTTAGGAGCTGAAGAGTTTCATGGACCACGACCTTACATCCCGGAAGGTTTACCAGAAGATATGTCATCCGGTCGTGAAAGCCTTCATACTATGATCATAAAAGAAAAGTTATTTTCCTTGTGTTCGTTTCTGTTGTCTTTCGACAGAAGAATGTGTTAACACAATGCAGTTTTAAGTTTGTTTTATCCGCTGCCGTACACCAAGTAGAGTTCAGGAACCATATTGCATTTTGATTGAGCGTGACTAGAGCGCTGATGCGTCCTTCAGAACAACGAATAGCAGAGCACGGAAACAGCTCACAGCGCTCCCACCCAAAACGGCAATTCTGAAGTGATCGGAAATAGTTATTATTTAAAACATGTTTTTAGGGGGGAGGGGGCGCCCCATATAATATGGTGTGCCGAGGGGCGCAAAATTTTTAGATCCGCCACTGAACGTCACTGTAGAATGTCTGACTTTGCGGACGGAGCCACAACCCCACCTGTGCTTGCACCACTTCATCACTGCCAAAATGCAGTCCTCGAAGGTGTTCTATAAGTTTTGGAAACAGATGCACTTTAAGGTTCGGATGTCTGACAACTATTCATTTGTACACTGAAGCGCCAAAGAAACTGGTATAGGCATGCGGGAGAGATATGTAAACAGGCAGAATACGGCCTTACGGTAGGCAACGCCTATGTAAGACAAAAAGTGTCTGGCGCAGTTGTTAGATCGGTTACTGCTGCTACAATGGCAGGTTATCAAGATTTAAGTGAGTATGAATGTGGTATTATCATTGATACAAGACACAGCATCTCCGAGGTAGCGATGAAGTGGGAATTTTTCCAGACGACCATTTCACGATTGTACCGTGAATATCAGGAATCCCATAAAACATCAAATCTCCGACATCGCTGCGGCCGGAAAAACATCATGCAAGAATAGGACAAACGACGACTGAAGAGAATCGTTCAACGTGACAGAAGTGCAACCCTTCCGCAAATTGCTGCAGATTTCAGTTCTGGGCCATCGACAAGTGTCAGCGTGCGAATCATTCAACGAAACATAATCGATACGGGCTTTCGGAGCCGAAGGCCGATTCGTCTACCCTTGATGACTGCACGACACAAAGCTTTACGCCTCGCCTGGGCCGTTCAACACCGACATTGGACTGTTGATGACTGGAAATATGTTGCCTGATCGGACGAGTCTCGTTTCAAATGGTATCGAGAGAATGGACATGTACGGATGTGGAGACAACCTCATGAATCCGTGGATGCTGAGCAGGGGACTATTCAAGCTAGTGGAAGCTCTGTAATGGTGTGGGGCGTCTGCAGTTGGAGTGATATGGAACTCATGATACGTCTAGATACGACTCTGACAGGTGACACATACGTAAGCACCCTGTCTGATCACCTGCATCCATTCATGTCCATTGTGCATTCAAACGGACTTGGGCAATTTCGGCAGGACAATGCGACACCCCCCACGCCTAGAATTGCTATAGAATAGCTCCAGGAACACTCTTATGAGTTTAAACACTTCCGCTGGCCAACAGACTCCCCGAACACAAATATTATTGAGCATATCTGGGATGCCTTGCAACGTGCTGTTCAGGAGAGATCTCCCCCCCCCCCCCCCCCGTCGTACCCTTACTGGTTTAAGAACAGCGCTGCAGGATTCATGGTGTCAGTTTCCTCCAGCACTATTTCAGATATTAGCCGAGTCCTTTCTATGTCGTGTTGCGGCACTTCTGCAAGCTCGCGGGGGCCCCACATGACATTAGGTAGGTGTACCAGTTTCTTTGGCTCTTATGTGTATTAAGGTTAGCTGTTTTTGCGATCCTGTGTTATTTTCCTTTCCCTAATTTTGAGATGAAGCACAGAGTGTCTTTACAGTATGTATGTTTACCACTTTTCGGTGTAAAGTTGTCACCCATGCAGTAATCTTTATCCACTCAGACACACCACTGCACTCATTCTCCAGCTTCCATCTCTAAACACAACACAGATTAACTTTCGCAACGGGCGTGGCATGACATTTGACTGTGTGCAGTAGCTAGTAGCCCTATGGAGCGCGCAGTGGTTAGCACACTGGACTCGCATTCGAGAGGACGACGGTTCAATCCCGTCTCCGGCCATCCTGATTTAGGTTTTCCGTGATTTCCCTAAATCTCTTCAGGCAAATGCCGGGATGGTTCCTTTGAAAGGGCACGGCCGATTTCCTTCCCCATCCTTCACTCACCCGAGCTTGCGCTCCGTCTCTAATGACCTCGTTGTCGACGGGACGTTAAACACTAATATCCTCCTCCTCCTCCCTATGGAGCGTGCCGCGGAATTCTCTTCCGTCCAGAGGTCTAAACATTATAAGCTTCTAATACAAGGGACTTATCATTTGTAAACAATGTTTGCTTCCCATGCTGTATGTGCGGATCTAATAAGAGTCAACTTTGATAAGTATTTTTAGGGGCTTCTAAAGCATGTCCCACGTAAAACTCGTACACCTCACATAGGAGTTAATCATCTCCACTCAAACTGCTTGTGAAGTGGCCTGTATGCCCTTGGCCACCACTTCCAGCATCTCCCATAAACATGTACCCAAATGTTTTTTAACATTTACTATTATCTTTTCCTTTTTAGTCAGTTTGTTGTTACTTCAATCTCAGGCGTGAGGCGTACTGGTTTTATGTGGGACACACTAATGTTCAGAGAATGGTTCAAAAATTATTATGCATAGCATCTGTTATCGCTTAAATAAGTGAAATAAAATTTTACCCGAAGCTGCATTTCCATTTTATGAAAGTAAAATAATAAAATAAATAATGCTGAATCGGGCCCCTCAGTTTGTCAACTGTAGCGCCATTTGCATATTTAAACGCTCCTGCCTCCGATACATCAGAATATTCATTTATGTGCACCTACTTCTACATTAACATGCTGTTTCAGGGCTATAAGGCACACAGCAGTAGAGCGACTGGGTTAGTAAGACGTGGCTCAAATGTGTGCAGAGCTGAAGCTGTCCCCCGACGTGGCGGGTGCCACCTTCATGGCCGCCGGGTCATCTGCGCCAGAGCTGGCCACTGTCGTCATCGGTGTCTTCTTCGCCAAAGACGACATCGGTGTTTCGGGCGTGATCGGCTCGGCCGTCTTCAACATCATGTTCGTGATCTCGGTGTGCGCGCTGTGCGCCGGCGCCACGCTGCACCTCAACTGGTACCCCATGGTGCGCGACTGCATTTTCTACTCTCTCGCCATCCTCATGATGCTCGTCTCCATCTACAATGAAAGCATTACCTGGTGCGTACGTTATTTCGCTCTTGTTCGAAATAAAATAAGCTTGCATCATTGTTCAGTCACAATAAACCACATTTTTCATCAGGAATTAGCAGTAATCGTTTCACCTCATTTGAGTTGTACGAATTGTTAAGAGAGAACAAAAATATTACTAAATAAGCAAAAAATGCTATCTGTATTATTACTTTAAATGATATTGATATTTTAAGACCTTTTTCCAAAATTCTTTAATGCATGTGTACAAAATAACACATTTAGCCAAGCACTGTTAGCTGCATCATGTGCAAGGTATGCTTTCTTGGGCTCCGTGATTTTCAATGTTTTTAATAAGATAAACTGACCTTAATGTTCATTTTGGCACAAAATGCATGCATTTTGCATATCTATTTACGTAATGTATGACAACTTCCTGTATCCATTGTGTACAAACGAGATCATGTGTGTCATAAACCTGTGTCACTAATCTACAGGGTGTCTGAAAAGTCTTTCCCTGATTACATAAATTGATAACTCAGGCTATAAGTAAGATACAAATATGAAACTGGTGTCCAATTGTTTACAAACTATCAAAGTTTTTTTCAGACATCAGTAAACTTCCACATGAGCACCCTTGGTAGCACGTAGCACATCTAGGCGATATTCAGTTTCCATCCACACACTAGCCAACATCACTGGAGGGATCGATTCAACGACTGTGGTTATCCATTGCCACAGGGTTTCAAGATCTGGTACACGTGTTCAGTAGACCTCGTCTTTGACATAACCCCATAAAAAGAAGTCTAATGGGGTTATGTCAGGAGCGTGTGGAGGCCAAACCATTGGCCCATCACAACCTATCCATCACCCAGGAAAGGTCATATCGAGATAGGCACGAATGTCCAAACCCCAATGAGGTGGTGCACCGTCTTGCTGAAACAAGACATCGGGTCGATACTGAAGCAGCTGAGGAACAGCATACAGTTACAACATGTCCAGATACACTGCCGATGTGATGGTAGCCTCAGTGAAGAAGAATGGCCCGATAATTCAATCGTGCAATAGCACACACCAAACATTCACCTTTGGACTGCCTCTGGTGCACTCCATGACCTCGCCAGGGGGTTGTGAACCCCAAATGTGCACATTATGGCGATTCACTACTCCACTGACAAAAAAGGTCGCTTCATTGGAAAAGGCAGTTCGTCTGAGATAACCATCATCGTCCTCAATACGTGATAGCATTTCGACCGCAAAGCCATATCGACGTGTACTGTCTTTGGGCAACAATGGAAGTGGAAGTTTACTGATGTGCGAAAAAAACTTTGATAGTTTGTAAACAATTAGACACCAGTTTCATATTTGTATCGTACTTCTAGCCTGAGTCATCAGTTTATGTAATCAGGGAAAGACTTTTCTGACACCCTGTAGATTTGTGGTCATCAAACCTTTTTGCTCCCGATCCAATACTGACTTTGTGAGGCGGCACCTGAGGCCACAAATATACCAATCATATTATTAGATGGCAACCAACATAAATGATGTCATGAGCCACCAATAGACTAGCTATGGTAAACGTGCTGTAAGTTTTCCACCAATTGCCAAGCACTGATTGATAAAAGTTGCCACCGTTCAGAAAACATTTTGTCAACTGTTCTTGGTTTCGCACTGTTACCACTCTCAACGACCCAAGAGTTGGGACACTGAAATTGCCTGATGATGCAATGTTGCGTTGTTTGTGTGAGTGGGTTAGTAATAATTCAAACAATAATAGTACTTATATTTAATTTAAATACGTTATGCAGTATAAAACATGATCACAATGTTTACTGTATGTTTTGAATGCCAGTTTTTATCTACTTAATGTTTTGTACTAAAGAGGTTCAATTTCATTTCATATTGCTTGCTACAAGTAACTGCTTCATTTAAAGTTAACCGTCTCTGTAATGCTTATTCAGGGTTCCGTGTAACTTCTGTGTCAAAATCTATAGTGGCTGATCGGTACAAGCTGCATACACACGATTTATCAGTACTGGAAGACACAATAAAACATTCCGCCTCTCACAATTAATAAGCACTTTGTAAAAGAACGTGATGTATCTTGGTTTTGAATGCTTGCTCAGATACTATGGTGTTCTTCCCATTTTTGAACTCAAGTTCCAGGTCCAGCACACCACACAAAATTTATATTTGTTGAAAGAATGTATCAGTTCTCACAAAAAAATCAAAATTTCAGTAGATGTCGTCTACAACTGATTCCAAATTGTTACAGGTTAATCCAATACTTCATAAAACAAATATTGCACAGTGTAAACAAAACTGAGTTCCAGGCAACCTCATGTCATAAGAGTTGACCAAAGGCGTATAGAGACTGAAATGAGCCAATCTTGCACATTTAACAAACGTACAATTTTTTGCTCCTTTGTAGGTGGGTGTAAAAGCAGTTGCAGAAATTCATATTTTTAATTAACTCTGCCATTAGGTTCTTGGGCAATATCAAAATAAAGAACAGGCATTCTAACTAAAATAACGTATACAGGACATTGATTTTATAGAAGTTCTTCACATATTCCAAAAAATAAAACTTGTACATCAAGTCAACTTGATTTCACATCACAAAAGTATTCTCAATTCTTTACTAGATGTCTCTTCACCCACGTGCCTTAAATAACATGAAAATACTACAGGACATATTCTCTCATTGCTGATTTCATGTTTTCTACAAATTAAAATTATCGTTGTGATAATGTGATGAATTTAGTAATGATTTTACATTTGATAGTAACTTTAGCAATTCGTTAACAGCATAATGCATAAACATGCAAGGTTGATTATGTAAACACTGCCAGAAATTAAGATATGAATTACAACATTATTTGCTGATTCAAAAGATGCTAAAATGTTTCCATCAATATCAGATAGGGTATGTTATACAGAACTAAAGATTCTTAATTTGAAAGTTTGTGAAATCTAAATGCTGGTGTTTGTTTACAGATAGGCAATGGTGACCTGCTTTGAAAGTTAGTAATTACATTAATAAATTACTATTCCAATTGGAATCTATTAAATAATGGTTATTGCTCATGTAAAAGTTAATACAGCAGTAAATGCACTAATATACAGGGTGAAGAAAAAACAATGCACTTGGGTGTCAGCATGCAATTCCTCATCTACATTCAAGACAAAAGTTTATCTATCAAAATCAGATTGGGTGCATTTTGAAAACACAAGTATGAAAATGAAGATTTGACAAGAGTGTCACATTGTGCAGCACATCAGGATGTACAGGAGAATGTGTATCACCCTATAATGCTGTACCAGGCATCGTAGTTCACTGAATAGACTGATGGAACATCAAACATGCATTTACCCTGAAGCTATGGTTTGAATCGTCGTCAGGTTCCTATTTTATATTTTAGGCATCCGTTCCCTGTTTCTCATCATTTATAAGTTGGAAATTATTTTGCAATATGACATTAGCCCATCACATGACAGTGGGATCCATTCAATTGCTTGCATATGTCTACTAACTGCGCAGTGTACAAAACATAACTGGTCCCGTCAAGTTCGTGTAGGGTGGCTTCCTGATTGGGTACAAGGATGATGAATACATCGATATGCTTTTATTGCTGGGTGCATCTGATAACCAAGCTGCTTCTGCTGCTTCTCATGTGCATGGTACCCTGAAAGGCACCATTCCGATAAGAACAGTTTTCATTGTCTGGAGCAACATCTTCAGGAAATTGGTAATCGTCGTCCACAAGTAACAGACAGAGGTCTTCCAAGGATTAAGATGCACTTCACAAACAGAGGATGTGATTCTTGAAACCATTCACCATTCACGCCAGCGAAGCAGTTCCAGATATCTGAAAGACTGATTGTTGAGGTGTTGCATGGTGAAGAACTGCATCCATATCGTTATATAATCACCGACACCAGTGGCTAGAAGACCGCATCCGGTGAGTACAGTTTTGTAAATGGCTTTTCCAATGAGTGCAAGATAACAAACATTTTATAAATAGTGTGATATGGACTAACAAATTTATCTTCACTCATCAAGGTGTTTTCAACCTCCACAATAGACATTATTGGTTGGAACACAACCCACATATTCCTTTGATGTGGCTTTCAGGCACACTTTGACATAAATCTGTGGGATGGAATCATGGGAAGAGTGCCTTTGGTCCCTTACCTGTTGCCGGAGAAGCTGAATGTGCACCTTTATTGTATGTTTTTTTGCACAAGTTTGCTTGATGCGTGAGAAAATGTTCCACTTGGTGTTTGGTGACAGCTGTGATTCCAGCATGATGAAATGAATGCATGTAACTACACTCACAGAAAAAAAAAATCACAACACTAAACAATAATTAATGTAGAGCATTGAAATTTTGGGCATATGTTTGTCTAATAACATACAAGGTGTTCAAAAATTCTTGTTACATACTCCTAAGACTGGTAGTGGGGAGTGAGTACATAATATTTTAAATAGGCACTTATGTCCAGGAACGTATTGGTATCATTTCCGAGCTATAATCATTTGAAAACATGTTTGCTAGGTGTGCAAGAGGGTAGCGGGGGTGGGGTGGGGTGGGGTGGTTATGTCAGATTGTCTAATGTTATTTGACATCTGTTCTACCTCTCTGACTTGGTTTGAGTTTCATTTTTCATTCATGTATCTCTGAGCTTCAGAGCAATTTAATATGTTTATACAAAATACACGAACATGGTCCTTCTGCATGGAGAAGCTCGCAGTAATGGAAGAACTTCTCATGCCTTTATCAGAATCATTATGCACAACATCCAACCCCATTGTATACCTTTTTCACTACAATTAGACAAGGCTTCAAGAAAGGTTTACCTTCACTGTCGGCAGGTGTGATTGTGGTGCTCCAAGGGGTCATCACATGCCCTAACTGGAAGAGGCCGAACTGCATCATGTTGAAGAGAAACTGTCAATGAGTACATGAGAAATTGTGTGTGCAATAGATGTTGCTTCCAGCACCATCTGGTATGTTGCAGATAACCAACAACTACATCCATACCACCTCCAACACCCCATACCACTTCTAGCATTCACAGACACGTGAATGAGGCTCGAACCAGGTGAGAGAGGTAGTATGCACACCGAGTGACATCACCTAATCCAACATAAGCATCCCCCACCATGACTACCTTGTTGAAAACTTGCCTAGCAAACATGTTTTCAAACGGCTGTAGTACAGAAACAGTACGTTTCTGGACAAGGGTTTCTGCTCAGAATATTGTGTACTAAATCCCCTTTACAAGTCCTAGGAGTTTGTGATAGGAATTTCTGAACAGCCTATATTTATGGATTAACATTGCAAGATCACAGATTAATGTAAGCACGAGACAATCCATTGTAAATGCAAAAGGGTGGTAAATTTACAACCTGTGCAATTGCCAGAATGTTGACTGCAAGCATGCAAATGTGTGTCCTTGAAGTAGCTGATTTGCAACAGTTTGCCGTGTCACTGGGGTACCAACTGGTGCTCAAATTGTCACTGCAGATGCACCAGAGCCATACTCCAAACACAATGGTCTTCCCTCTCTATGGTGCCATGTGGCTGGTCTTCTGGCAACTGTAAATCCTTGTGACCACCACTACCAGAATCATGTACAGTGGCTACGTTCCTGCCAAGTCTGTCTGCAGTATCACAGAAGGAACGACCTCATTCAAACTCAGTGATGTGTTGATAATGTTGTCTTTGTTGCCTTAAAGGCATTCTTGACTAACGTCAACCCATCACATCTAATCTCATGACTGTTACAGCATGTGATTTGCATCCTCTTATGAAATTTGAGTAGACATCATCTTCCACATGTAGAAACGTGCCTACCAACTTTGGTTTATTCGCACAAGTCCATCTTGGGGTTGTGATTTTTTTTTTCCATCAGTGTACTTAAATGAACCATTTCCGTGGAAATGGGTTGGTTGTTGAGGTCCAATGTTCTGGCTTCCAAGTTCCCCACATCTTAATCCACTATATTTTTATTTGTGGGGGGACATAATGAAAGAAGTTTGTAGTACTCTGTTCATAAATGTACATGACTTAATAGCTTGTTTGCCTGCTGCTTTTGCCATGCTGGATACAGATATGTTGCCTAGGGCCGAGCAAAGTATGATACAGCAAGTGACAAAGTGTCTGCAAATGCAAGACAGCCACTTTGAACGTCGGCCCTAAAGTGCATGTTGCTCTTAAGTGTATGTACTGGCTCTGTGAAGATAAGTCTGGATGTCAAATATACAGAGTGGAATTATTGTGCATAGCGTAATCTGCAAGCTAGTTTAGCCTACCTATCATGGTTTTTTACCTCAAAGAATACGGACAATGTTACTGTATCCATTATTATCTTCTTATCTTCTGTTGGCTTTGTTTGTCACTTGGACAGAACAAAGTGGCCATTTATGTCTGTAAGAAGTTCCTGTTATGTCTTAATGTTTAAGTGAAGGTAACAGTAACAGAAAGAAATACACAGGATACTGCATTGTGGTGGTGTAAACTGGATACAGTTTGATGGTTAAACTGAAAAAAAAAGAAAGGGGGGAAAAAGTTTGCAGTGTACGCCACTCGAACATTGGGGAGTTTGCATATCCGTTCCCCATGTTATTGCCTCATCTCACTGAGCTAAGGGGACAGCTCTGGCACAGCACAGAGTTCATGCTACCTGTTCTTGGCTGCACTGCATCCAGTTACAGTGTTGCCAGAGTCTCGTTTTTTAAAATTGAGGTTCCGTTAAAAGTATTGATGGGACTAGGTTTTGCCAGATACACTTTTGTCGTGAATTGGGATGAGGAATTGCTTGCCGACCCCCAAGTGCAGCATTTTTTCTGTACCTTGTACAAGACTGCATGTTGTCTGTAAGAAATAGTGCAAATTTCTGTTGACCCAAAATGATCATGATGTCAGTATATTCAGAATCTGTGATTCCATTCTGTCACATTACAAGACAAAAGTGAGATGTTCTCTCTTGATACCAAAGTGCATGAAAGGTCTCTTCTCTGATTTCACATTCATGGATGATTCATCTGTACATTTACTCAGACAGTACAACAGATGAAAATAATATCACCCAACAGATACTATAATAGTGACTGTCTGAAACTGAAAACATTAAGTAGATTTTTGTCTCTTTAACCAACTGCTGTTTACCTAGTTATTTAATGATAAAATATTTAGTTGAAGCTCTTAACTGACTATTACATAAAACATATTAACAGGTCAAGAAATTATTCATCATGGAAAGTCATAAATTTTGTGTTTTAGGTGATTTTGTGTAGATTCTATGTTTTAGGCTGTTTTGTGTACTTCAGAAATAACTTTATAAATCAAATTGAAATTCATACTGTCATTAACTATTATCAGTAAAAATTTCATAACAATCGGGTTGCTAGAAATGTCTTTAATAATACATACATGCATATTATAATATTTGCTTTCCGTAAACTACATACACGCACCTTAGTTTAACGAAATGGCCAATTCATGTGTAACTTGGCACTCCCATTGTGCAAAAGCATTCTCAAGGACCTGAGTCACTGCATATGGCAAGAAAGCTTCTGATAATGTTCTATATATTGCTATAAGATTTAGAAATAACTTCAGGTATGCCCCAGAGAAGTGTGTAGGGACCCTCACTGTTCATATTGTATATTAATGACCTGGTAGGGATTGTAAATAGTAGCCTCAGAATCAGTTATTGTAATTAAATATTGTAATAACAGCTGTTCAGATATTCAGTCAAATTCTGATTGGATTTCAATGTGGTGAAAAGATTAGCAATTTATAATATCTTAGATTTTCCCAGTGATTTGTTGTCATCTCATAGAATTGGGTGTACTGCAAGTGGTCCACATCCTCCCAACAGAATATTTCGATGTCATAACTCAGTGTCTACATCAGGTGTTTCCTGAGACTGGAAACTCCTGATGAAGGTGCCAAGTTATGATGTCCAAAACTACCTTGCTTTCCCTTAAAAGTTATATTTCCTCACACTCCATTCCTTTATCAAATGATGATTTATTGATGTCGCAGGAAGTGTCCTATTAGCTCGTCAAGCCGTACCACGGTTTTATTCCTCCAATCTGATGCAGTATCTCCTCATTAATTATTAATCTGTCCATCTAGCTTCAGCATTCTTCTATAGCAGCACATTTCAAAAGCTTTGGGTGTCTTCCTTTTTGCACTGTTTATCACCCACATTTCATTCCCGTATAAGGTTATTCTCCATAAAAATACTTTTAAGAAAGATTTTGTAATATTTAAATTTATATTTGGTGTTAACATATTTATCATTTTCAGAAGATATGAAATCAAATGAAGGTGTAGGCTGAGTCATAGACAAAGCAGAAGACAGATTTTTGATTCATTGGTGTGATACTAGGAAAAAGTGCAGTCTGTCTACAGAGGAGGTTGCTTGTAAAACACTCACACAACTTGTCCTATAATATACTCAAGTGTTTGGGATGCATACCGAATAGGACTAACAGGGGATATGGATTGTGTACAAAAAAATATTGCAGCATGAATGGCCAGAGTATTTTTTGATCCATGAGGGAGCTGCTGAAAAACATGAACGAGCAGTCGCTTGGAGATAGAATTCAGGTGTCTGTAAAAACACTGTTCACAAAATTTTAAGAACCAATACCACATCATGAATCTAGAAATACACTGCAACCACATATGTAGTGGTTCCATAGGAACTGGAGGGACAAGATTGAACTAATTACAGCCAGCACACAAGCATTTAAGCAATCATTCTTCTCGCACTCCGTAAGTGAATGGAAAGGAAATGAATAGTAATATGTGGTTCAAAATTGAGTATCCTCTGCCATGCAACTCACAGTGGTTTCCAGAGTGTAGATGTACATGCCGATTTTGTGTTTCCTGTCTCACATGAGGGGATACCAAAAAAAAATTATTTTTAAGCTCTATATTTTCAAAATTGTTTCTAAAACAACCTTGTTGTTGTTGTTGTTGTTGTTGTTGTTGTGGTCTTCAGTCCTGAGACTGGTTTGATGCAGCTCTCCGTGCTACTCTATCCTGTGCAAGCTTCTTCATCTCCCAGTACCTACTGCAACCTACATCCTTTTGAATCTGCTTAGTGTATTCATCTCTTGGTCTCCCTCTACGATTTTTACCCTCCACACTGCCCTCCAATACTAAATTGGTGATCCCTTGATGCCTCAGAACATGCCCTACTAACTGAACGCTTCTTCTGGTCAAGTTGTGCCACAAACTTCTCTTCTCCCCAATCCTATTCAATACTTCCTCATTAGTTATGTGATCTACCCATCTAATCTTCAGCATTCTTCTGTAGCACCACATTTCGAAAGCTTCTATTCTCTTCTTGTCCAAACTATTTATCGTCCATGTTTCACTTCCATACATGGCTACACTCCATACAAAAACTTTCAGAAATGACTTCCTGACACTTAAATCTATACTCAATGTTAACAAATTTCTCTTCTTCAGAAACACTTTCCTTGCCATCGCCAGTCTACATTCTATATCCTCTCTACTTCGACCATCATCAGTTATTTTGCTCCCCAAATAGCAAAATTCCTTTACTACTTTGAGCGTCTCATTTCCTAATCTAATTCCCTCAGCATCACCCGACTTAATTCGACTACATTCCATTATGCTCGTTTTGCTTTTGTTGATGTTCATCTTATACCCTTCTTTCAAGACACTATCCATCCCATTCAACTGCTCTTCCAAGTCCTTTGCTGTCTCTGACAGAATTACAATGTCATTGGCGAACCTCAAAGTTTTTATTTCTTCTCCATGGATTTTAATACCTACTCCGAATTTTTCTTTTGTTTCCTTCACTGCTTGCTCAATATACAGATTGAATAACATTGGGGAGAGACTACAACCCTGTCTCACTCCCTTCCCAACCACTGCTTCCCTTTCATGCCCCTCCACTCTTATGACTGCCGTCTGGTTTCTGTACAAATTGTAAATAGCCTTTCACTCTCTGTATTTTACCCCTGCCACCTTCAGAATTTGAAAGAGTGTATTCCAGTCAACATTGTCAAAAGCTTTCTCTAAGTCTACAAATGCTAGAAACATAGGTTTGCCTTTCCTTAATCTAGCTTCTAAGATATGTCGTAGGGTCAGTATTGCCTCATGTGTCCCAACATTTCTACGGAATCCAAACTGATCTTCCCCGAGGTCAGCTTCTACTAGTTTTTCCATTCGTCTGTAAAGAATCCGCATTAGTATTTTGCAGCCGTGACTTATTAAACTGATAGTTTGGTAATTTTCACATTTGTCAACACCTGATTTCTTTGGGATTGGAATTATTATATTCTTCTTGAATTCTGAGGGTATTTCGCCTGTTTCATACATCTTGCTCACCTGATGGTAGAGTTTTGTCAGGACTGGTTCTGCCGAGGCCGTCAGTAGTTCTAATGGAATGTTGTCTACTCCCGGGGCCTTGTTTCAACTCGGGTCTTTCAGTGCTCTGTCAAACTCTTCACGCAGTATTATATCTCCCATTTCATCTTCATCTACGTCCTCTTCCATTTCCATAATATTGTCCTCAAGTACATAGCCCTTGTATAGACCCTCTATATACTCCTTCCACCTTTCTGCTTTCCCTTCTTTGCTTAGAACTGGGTTTCCATCTGAGCTTTTGATATTCATACAAGTGGTTCTCTTTACTCTGAAGGTCTCTTTAATTTTCCTGTAGCTGTATCTATCTTACCCCTAGTGAGATAAGCCTCTACATCCTTACATTTGTCCTCTAGCCATGTCTGCTTAGCCATTTTGCACTTCCTGTCGATCTCATTTTTGAGATGTTTGTATTCCTTTTTGCCTGCTTCATTTACTGCATTTTTATATTTTCTCCTTTCATCAATTAAAATCAGCATTTCTTCTGTCACCCAACGATTTCTACTAGCCCTCGTCTTCTTACCTACTTGATCCTCTGCTGCCTTCACTAGTTCATCCCTGAATGCTACCCATTCTTCTTCTATTGTATTTCTTTCCCCCATTCCTGTCAATTGTTCCCTTATGCTCTCCCTGAAACTATGTACAACCTTTGCTTCAGTCAGTTTATCCAGGTCCCATCTCCTTAAATTCCCACCTTTTTGCAGTTTCTTCAGTTTTAATCTACAGGTCATAACCAATAGATTGTGGTCAAAATCCACATCTGCCCCTGGAAATGTCTCACAATTTAAAACCTGGTTCCTAAATCTCTGTCTTACCATTATATAATCTATCTGAAACCTGTCAGTATCTCCAGGCTTCTTCCATGTATACAACCTTCTTTCATGATTCTTGAAACAAGTATTAGCTATGATTAAGTTGTGCTCTGTGCAAAATTCTACCAGGCGGCTTCCTCTTTCATTTCTTACCCCCAATCCATATTCACCTACTACGTTTCCTTCTCTCCCTTTTCCTACTGCCAAATTCCAGTCACCCATGACTATTAAATTTTCGTCTCCCTTCACAATCTGAATAATTTCTTTTATTTCATCATACATTTCTTCAATTTATTCGTCATCTGCAGAGCTAGTTGGCATATAAACTTGTACTGCTGTATTAGGAGTGGGCTTTGTATCTCTCTTGGCCACAATAATGCGTTCACTATGCTGTTTGTAGTAGCTTACCCACATTCCTATTTTCCTATTCATTATCAAACCTACTCCTGCATTACCCCTATTTGATTTTGTGTTTATGACCCTGTAGTCACCTGACCAGAAATCTTGTTCCTCCTTCCACCAAACTTCACTAATTCCCACTATATCTAACTTTAACCTATCCATTTCCCTTTTTAAATTTTCTAACCTACCCGCCCAATTAAGGGATCTGACATTCCACGCTCCAATCTGTAGAATGCCAGTTTTCTTTCTCTTGATAACGACATCCTCTTGAATAGTCCTCGCCTGGAGATCTGAATGGGGGACTATTTTACCTCCTGAATATTTTACCCAAGAGGACGCCATCATCATTTAACCATACAGAAAAGCTGCATGCCCTTGGGAAAAAATTACGGCCGTAGTTTCCCTTTGCTTTCAGCCGTTCGCAGTACCAGCACAGCAAGGCCATTTTGGTTAGTGTTACAAGGCCAGATCAGTCAATCATCCAGACTGTTGCCCTTGCAGCTACTGAAAAGGCTGCTGCCCCTCTTCAGGAACCACACATTTGTCTGGCCTCTCAACAGATACCCCTCCGTTATGGTTGCACCTACGGTACGGCTATCACTGAGGCACGCAAGCCTCCCCACCAACGGCAAGGTCCATGGTTCATGGGGGGGAGGGGGGGGGGGATACCTTATCCACTTCAAAATATTCTCCATTACAATTAATACTTTTGTCCCCCACTGTTCAAAACATTTTTGTAGTCATCTTTAGAAATGGTTGACAGCTCCTCCCTCATTTTTTCTTGACTTTTTCAATATTGTCAAATCGGTGTCCTTTCATGCCCCTTTTCATGTGTGAAAATAAGAGAAAGACGCATGGAGTCATGTCAGGCGAGTAAGGTCCATGGGGCAGTGGAACCATGCCATTTTTAGCTGGAAACTGTCTAACAGACATGACAGTGTGTGCAGGTGCATTGTTGTAGTGGAAGAAACAGTCTCCTGTCTGCCAAAAATTGGGTCTTTTTTGACAAACAATGTTGCACGATCTTCTTACAACTTCCAAATAAAAGGTTTGATTGACAGTCTGACCTGAGGAAACGAACTCTGAATGAACTGCGTCCTTGGCATCAAAAAAGGAAATCAGCATTGTTTTGATGTTTGATTTGACCCGACATTTTTTTTGGGCTGGGCGATGATGACATCTTCCATTGGCTTGACTGTTGCTTTGTTTCTGGGTTGTAACCATAGCACCATGACTCATCACCAGTTATGACCTTTGACAGAAAATCTGGATCAGTTTCAAGCTGTTGTTTCAAAGCACAACATGTTTCAACTCAATGTTCCTTTTGATTGTCAACCACAACCCGAGGAACAGACATGGCAGCAACCCCTTTGTATTTCCAAATCTTCCATTAACATTCGCTAAACGAAGCTCCAAGATAACCCACTAATCTCTGACAGTTGATAAATTGTCTGTCTCCGGTCTGTGAGTACAAGCTCTCGAATTTTTTCAATATTTTTGTCAGTTCGGGCAGTTGATGGACATCCAGTATGAGGTTTGTCGCCATTTGCAAATCAAGCAAACCACTATTACACTTGAGTTTTTCCATAGCGTCATCTTGATAAGCTGTTTTCAATGTTAACACTGTTATAACAGCATTTTCACCAAGTAGAAAGCAAAATTTCACAGCTGCACATTGTTCTCTTAAGCTTGCCATCATAAAAATAAAACAAGAACAGAACAGCACTAGCAAAAACAATCACTACAGATGAATAGAACAAGCTAGATCAAGAGCATGGACAGCGCTGAACTGGCAATGAGTTGCATTATACAAGCCTAGCAGCAGAAATACGTACTATACAAGCTCCGCCCCCGGCAATGTTGTTTTGTTTTTTTTTTTTTTGGAGGGGGGGGGGGGGGGGAGGTGGGAGGGTGTACCCCTCATATCTGCTGGTAAACAGTTAGACGTTTTGGTATATAAAAACCATTCTGAATGTTAGATAATTGTATAGTATATTTAGAAATTATTTTTATTGCTGGAATTTTGTTCGTGAATTGCACAATTGATTCATTGTTGTTATGAACCACACACAAAATTAGGGAGTAGGCTAAGTGTAAGAATCTCTAGGTAACTTCTCAAAGATGTTTGGTTATCATATTCTTTCTGCATGCTGCTGCAGAACAAATTTATTTCTTTATTTTTGCTAGCAATCTCACCTGCAGATCCACACAGTGAGAGAGATTTCTAAGTTCAAAGAAGGCAGGTGCCACCTCAGTTTGTTAGCCATCTGGATGCCTAGGGATTCCAGATATGGAGGTTTTTGCTTAGTGTGAACTCAGTGATCTCTACTTCTGATAGCTGTAAACCATTTTTATTTATTTAGAATTACATAAAATGAGTTTGTGTGAACCAGTTGTAAGTCTGTCTCATTATTCTCCTGGTTGTGTCTGATATTGGTGCATTTTGTGCCCTTTATCAGTATGCTTGTATCATTAAAAAAATCACAGTAATTGAAGAGTTACACCGCATCATTTATATCATTTATGTATGTTGAGAACAGGAATAAGCCAAGATCTGAAACTGGTGGGACACCATGTTTTAGTGCTTCCCCACTCCTAATTTGGAGGTATTCTGGTGATATATTTTTTAAATATGATCCTAAATTTTCTGTTGTTAATATATAACTTTACCTATACAAATGGAAGCCTTTAGTGCCATAACATTTTAGTTATCACATTTTAGTTATTTCTGTAACAATTGAGTCTGTAAACCTGATCTTAGCTGGTGCAGTGTACAGTGCATGTGTAAGTAAATTATGTATGTTGAGAACAGAAATAAGCCAAGATCTGAAACTGGTGGGACAACATGTTTTAGTGCTTCCCCACTCCTAATTTGGAGGTATTCTTGTGATATATTTTTTAAATATGATCCTAAATTTTCTGTTGTTAATATATAACTTTACCTATACAAATGGAAGCCTTTAGTGCCATAACATTTTAGTTATCACATTTTAGTTATTTCTGTAACAATTGAGTCTGTAAACCTGATCTTAGCTGGTGCAGTGTACCGTGCATGCGTAAGTAAATTGCCTTGTGTTGTCAGTTGCTGTTAGAACAATTTCATTAAAGTTTGTGGCCAATTATTTGAATCCAACAAATTGTCTCATTGTTACTGTCATGTTGTTGTTGTTGTGGTCTTCAGTCCTGAGACTGGTTTGATGCAGCTCTCCATGCTACTCTATCCTGTGCAAGCTTTTTCATCTCCCAGTACCTACTGCAACCTACATCCTTCTGAATCTGCTTAGTGTATTCATCTCTTGGTCTCCCTCTACGATTTTTACCCTCCACGCTGCCCTCCAGTACTAAATTGGTGATCCCTTGATGCCTCAGAACATGTCCTACCAACCGATCCCTTCTTCTAGTCAAGTTGTGCCACAAACTTCTCTTCTCCCCAATCCTATTCAATACTTCCTCATTAGTTATGTGATCTACCCATCTAATCTTCAGCATTCTTCTGTAGCACCACATTTCGAAAGCTTCTATTCTCTTCTTGTCCAAACTATTTATCGTCCATGTTTCACTTCCATACATGGCTACACTCCATACGAATACTTTCAGAAATGACTTCCTGACACTTAAATCAATACTGGATGTTAACAAATTTCTCTTCTTCAGAAACGCTTTCCTTGCCATTGCCAGCCTACATTTTATATCCTCTCTACTTCGACCATCATCAGTTATTTTGCTCCCCAAATAGCAAAACTCCTTTACTACTTTAAGTGCCTCATTTCCTAATCTAATTCCCTCAGCATCACCCGACTTAATTCGACCACATTCCATTATCCTTGTTTTGCTTTTGTTGATGTTCATCTTATATCCTCCTTTCAAGACCCTGTCCATTCCATTCAACTGCTCTTCCAAGTCCTTTGCTGTCTCTGACAGAATTACAATGTCATGAGAATGTTGAACATTGTTTATCTAACAAAGTTTACTCTTTTAGTGACTCATAATGCTCCACATTACCTTTGCCTTGTTTATCACAAAATTTATTTGGATAACTAAAGTGTTGTGGTATTGACGGCCTCCTTCCTGTATTGATGCAGTCTTACATTCATAACTGAGTGCAGAGGGTCTCTTTAACAGACTATGTCATAGATATAAAATTAACCCCAGAACAGGAAAACAGAACATGCGGAGTGCTGTAAGGAATGGTACTATGACCATTCTTGTGTTGTATGTACATATGTGATATCCGATTACTTTAAAAGATGGTCCACAAACTATGATATATGCTGAGGATACAAGAATACTTGTCAAGGTCCAAATTCAGTCTTACCAGACACAGCTTAGATCATAATCAGACTCACCGAAAAGTGAATCACAGCTAACATTTTTAAGTCTTCATCCCACACAGACCTATATTATGCAGTTTCACCAAAACTTTAAAAGCCCTACATTACATGGAACATACTGTGTAAAATTCCTTGGAGTCTAATGGAAAAACAAGTTGAAATGGAGTGAACACATATATAAACCAATAAAGAAGCTCATTTCATCTTCTTATGTCCTTAGAAATATCCCTCACTGTACTGACCTAGAGACAAATGCGTTGGGGTGTTTCGCATATTTCAATCTCTTTTGCCCTACATAATTATCTTGTAAAGAAGGGCACCCGAAGGAAATAAAGTGTTTATCATGGCATTCTTACTCACTTGCCAATGCATTTACTTCTTAATTATTTTATTGCTGATAATAAAAATCAATTTTAACTTAATATTGATTTTCACAGTCAAAATGTAAGGCACAAAACTAATTTTCATGTAGACTTTGCTTCCTCGTCAAGAGTTCAAAATAGACTCATTTGCTGTTGTGGGAAGACACTTGAATAGCTCCCATCCAGCATAAAGCAACACTTTTGTAATCCCTACAAATTCAAAAGAAAACTTAAACATACCTCAGCAATCAACATATCCCAGTGATCACTCTTCCTACAAATTATCTGAAAATCTATATTCAGCAACTGAAGAGTTCTGTTAGCTACATGGCAAATGGCAGTGTTCATTGTAAAGCTTCTTGACAAGCAGTAATGTAATGTAAGTAGAACACATTATTTTCAGATGTAGGTACATATTTTGTTTAAAAAATCCCATTGTAATTAAGTAATGTTTGAGCTACTAATACTAGATAAACAGCAGCTCTGTAATATAACTGAGGAAACAGCAGATTTTTTCAAAGTTACAGCTTTCTTTCTAATTTAGTTGGTTAAACTTAGATGGCATAAGTATGAATAGCATTAAGTAGCTTAGTGATAGTTATTGTTAATACACATTTGATCAAAAGTATCCAGACACCTGGCTGAAAATGGCTTACAAGTTCATGGCACCCTCTATTCGTAATGCTGGAATTCAATGTGGTGTTGGCCCACCCTTAGCCTTGACGACGGCTTCCACTCTCACAGGAATAAGTTCAATCAGGTGCTGGAAGGTTCCTTGAGGAATGATAGCATATTCTTCATGGAGTGCTGTACTGAGCAGAGGTATTGATGTCAGTCAGTGAGGCCTGGCATGAAGTCGGCGTTCTTAACATCCCAAAGGTGTTCTATAGGATTCAGGTCAGGATTCTGTGCAGGACAGTCCATTACAGGGATGCTACTGTTTTGTAACCACTCCGCCACAGGCTGCGCATTATGAACAGGTGCTCGATAGCGTTGAAAGACGTAATCACCATCCCCGAATTGCTCTTCAACAGTGGGAAGCAAGAAGGTGCTTAAAACATCAATGTAGGCCTGTGCTGTGATAGTGCCATGCAAAACAACAATGAGTGCAAGCCCCCTCCATGAAAAACATGACCACACCATAACACCACCGCCTCTGAATTTTATTGTTGGCACTACACATGCTGCCAGATGATGTTCACCGGGCATTCATCATACCCACACTCTGCCATCGGATCACCATATTGTGTACTGTGATTTGTCAGTCCACACAACATTTTCTCACTGTTCAGTCATCCGATGTTTACCCTCCTTACACCAAACGAGGTGTCGTTTGGCATTTACTGATGTAATGTGTGGCTTATGAACAGCCGCTCGACCATGAAATCCAAGTTTTCTCACCTCCTGCCTAACTGTCATAGTACTTGCAGTATATCCTGATGCAGCTTGGAATTCCTGCGTGATGGTCTGGATAGATGTCTGCCTATTACACAGTATGACTCTCTTCAACCATTGGCAGTCTCTGTAGGTCAACAGACAAGGTTGACTTGTACTCTTTTGTGCTATACATGTCCCTTCATGTTCCCACTTCACTATCACATTGGAAACAGTGACCCTAGGTATGTTTAGGAGTGTGAAAATCTTGTGTACAGATGTGTGTCACAAGTGACACCCAATCACCTGACCACATTCGAAGTCCGTGAGTTCTGCGGAACACCCCATTCTGCTCTCTCACTATGTCTAATTACTACTGAGATTGCCAATATGGAGTACCTGGCAGTAGGTGGCATCAGAATGCACATAATATGAAGAATGTATGTTTTTGGGGGTGTCTGGATACTTTTGATCACACAGTGTATTAAATTTCTTTGATCTCCTCGTCTTTTGTTTATATATGCCTTGACTTGTTATATTCTCCTGAATGTTCTACTTATCAAAGGTATCTATGATACATGATGAATGAATGAATGCCTGAATAAAAGAGTGAATGATTTTTGTTTTATTGATGACATAGTATTTTGCTTGTAGTGCCCCTTAAAGTCTTTATTAAAACTAATTCTCTTTATTAAATTGTGTTTTCTCCTCCTGGTACAATATACTTTAATCTCAGAAACAGCTATCATCATTTTCCACTGTCCTTAAACCATTGTAAAGAAAAACTGGATTCATAGTGTTGTAAGACCATGTTTAAGAAAGGATTGACTTTCTCATCTACTGTTTATCCTCAGTAAACTTTGTACTATTACACTTATGTACAGAAAAAAAAGAACACCTTGAATGACTAGTGATAGGATGTTCATATTCACAGGACATGTATATTAATATGTTCTGCAGAAATGATTAGCATTTGAACCATGTCAGCCTGTGGGTTCAACATCAATATCGACATCACTGCACATCATCATCTAGTGGTAAAATATGCCTGCAGCTCTTGTTGTCACTACAAACTGTAGGTAATGGATCATTCATCCAGGAAATTGCTGGTCGTGTGGGGCAAAGTGTTTCGGCAGTGCAACACTGTGTGCAGAATGGTTCATGGAAGACTGTAGAACATGATGAGATGGATCCGAATGGCACTGCAGCACAGATCTGTGTCTCCTCCTCAGCTTTTACACAACAGTGAATCAGTGTAACACACTGGTCACTATCGGGTTACAGTCCATCGCCATTTGTTACAACGTGGGTTACATGTGCATCGTCCATTTCTCTGCCTACCTCCAACGAATGTGCAGTGATGTATGGCACAAAATCACTGAGGACAGGAATGGAATCAGATAGTGTTTCTGGACGAATTCAGGTTCTGTTTGTCTGAAAATAATGGTCGCATTTTGGTTCACTGTAGACAGAGGGAGTGGCATCACAGTGACTGCATTTACGCAAGACATACAGTGCCAGCTCAAGGCCTTATGGTGTGTAGTGCTATTGGGTACAACCACAAATCACAGTTGGTGTGTGCCCAGGGCACTGTGACCTATGTGAATGACATCTTGTGATGGCTAGCCATTCCCTTCCTGCACAACACTCCAAACACCATTTTTCTGCAAGACAATGCACGACCACATGTTGCTGCATAAACAACTGCCTTCTTAGTGTCACAGGATGTTAGCTTTGGTCCACCAGATCACCAGAGTTGTTGCCAGTCAAAAATGTGTGGGATATAGTGAAACGACGGGTGCAGTGCTTTGTCCTTATGCCAACCACCATAAATGGAATGCAGCGTGGATGTCTATACCACAGGACACCATTCACACCTTGTATACATTGATACCGTTATGTGTGGAAAAAGTTATCAGAGCCCATGGTTGTCCCTGTGCCTATTAGCTATGGGACACATGCTGAACCAAGGTGACTAAAATACTAATCATTTCTACAGAACACACTAATGTACATGTCCTGTGAATATGAACGTCCTATCTCTAGTTGCTCAAGGTGTTCTGTTTCTTGTGAACATGAGTGTGTTTGCCCGGTAAATTGTCTGTGAATAAAGTGACAGAGTCGACATTTATGAATCTGTGGATGTATACTTTCCCCTTCATAGCTAAATTTTGTTGATAGGGATGTTTTATTGATGCCATTTGATTATTGTGGCCAGAACGAAAATTTTTGGGGGTTAACATTTATTTTAAGAAAGACAGTTGGATACAGAAATAATTTATGAATTACTGTTTTGATGTTTCTTATTATTGTTGTGAATGTTACTGTTGTGAACAAACCAAAGTTGTATAACAGCAACAAAATCTCCTCAATCAATACTGTTAAAAAATGAAGTCACTACTACAGTCACCACATATTGGTGACTTGCCAGTTATTTTTATTACATTTCCACAGTACTCTCTCTAGTTGTGTGATAGAGTTCAAAACATTGTCTGTTGGAGTCTGTACTATGTCAGAACCACTATCTTGTATGAGTCCAAGTCTGTTACTGACTTGTAACATTCAAGAGTGTCAGTTAGGCCCATGGCCCATGGATTTATTCCACTTTTTGTGCATATAGCCATGCCCTCTTTACTACTATTATGGCCACAGTAATGTGTTATTAATTTGTATTCATTCAGGAGTGTGTGCCTGGATTTTCCATTGTTTGATTTTTGTCCAATTACTATGACTTTCAAATGACGTTTTATTTTGCACAACACGTCTGTAGAAATATCTTTTGATTTCTAAAATTGATGTAACCCTGCAAAAAGCTTTGTATTTAACGGGCTTTGTATGTTTTTTATGAAAAAGTTGCACATGGAGGGTAAAAATATAGAGTGAGACTAGTTCTTGAAGACAGTAAGAAGGTTCAAATTTATAAAGGGAACAGTTATTACATGGATATGAAAAGACTTGAGATGGACAGCATGGTGACCTGCACTGAACCACTCTTCAGACTCATGACTATAACTTAAAACTGGCAAGCGACTTTGCACAAAAGATTATCTGTACCTTGGCCTGGCATTCAGTTTGCCTGAAGGAAGGTCTTTACCTTGGGCTTTGAGATATTGGTTGCAGTTGCTCTCAATTTGTGGGAACCATGAACACATGGTGTATCCAGTGTTAACCCAAACTGTCACAATCAAGTGTTTATGCTGTTGAAAAATGCATGATGGCAGATAGCACCTAGCAAATAGGTCTCTATCACTGAAGTGCAGAGGGAAGAGAAATTATTATGAAAACACTACATTTTATCCGTCAGTTTTGCCACCGGTAGAAACATTTGTAACTTCTGGGCAATGGAAGCTGATACAGTAATGCATGCATCCAGTACAGTGTGGGCTGAGAGCAATGAATTGTTGACAGATATTTCACATCTGGTGCAGGGCTCTAGTGTTGAGTAAATACTTGGAAAAAAACTGTATGACCCCCTGTTTTGTAGATAAAGTGGAGGTCATCCCATACTACAGTCACGTTATGTCATCTATAATACCTGATCATCACTGCATACAACCCTCTTATATCCACTAATTCCTTGCATATCACATTGTCACAGCATGATGCCTGAAAGTAGGAGTGAAGGTTACAGTTTAATATTTAGTAAACAACAATGGAGAAGAAAGGTATTGGTACACTTTTTTAAGAAACCATCCCAGCATTCATCTTGTGCAGTTTGGGGAGACAACAGAAAATTTTGATGGTTAGATTGGGAATCAAATTCTAGTCATTAGGGCCCAAGTCTTAGTCACTATACCATGTTGCTTGGCTCGTGTACACTGCAAAATGTTGTATGAGGAACCCATTTCCTGGAGGCCAGTCACTACACCCTCATCCAAACTCACCCATATGCTGATGCTGTGCCCTTTGATATCAGTGACATAATTGACACTTACTTCCATGTTTTCATTTTGACAGTTCCTCATTAGCTGAGCTTGCTGTACCATGGACCTTTCTGATCACAAGGAGAGGCACCTACTTCTTCAACCACTTTGAGGGCTCAGCTGATTCTATAAGTGTATTCCCTATCTGTCACCATTAATTATTTATTGCTGGTACATTGTGTTAAACATCCTAGTTTGATTTCATTCAGGCCATTCTTTTTGAGTATTGCAGTTTCAACAAATGTTAGTGTAACTTAATCATTCTGCAATGTGCTTACCATATGCAGTATGCTAAATGCTAATTAATAAAATTAAGCACAGTAGTCAAGCATTCTTAACTGTAATTTGGAATCTCAAGAGCACATTCTCATACTGCACAACATGTTGGCAGGATCGAGTCCTTCACGATGCTGGTGATGTATGGCGCATACTGTGTGGTGCTGCACTACAATGCACGACTGGAGCGCTGGGCCCAGACACTGCCAGTACCCTGTCGTGTGCAGGCTCCAGAAGAGGAGTCTGCACTCGTATCTTACCGACATCTAGAGGAGGATCGCTCACGCCGACCATCTTATACCAGCCCACAGCAGTCAATGGACAAGCAGCAACTGAGCTTCAGTACAACGAATCAGGGACAGTCACCAATTCAGCAAGAGTACTCAACTGGTAAGCTTGAGAGTAGGCAACAGGACAGGAAGAACACAGTGCAAACACTGTACTGAAGTTTTTAGCTTCCTATATCCTTACAGTTTTTTTTTTAATAAAGCACACATGTGAAATGATCCATAAACTTGCTTCATTGGGAAAAACACACAATATAACTAAGTTCTTGATATTGTGAGCTACACTCCTGGAAATTGAAATAAGAACACCGTGAATTCATTGTCCCAGGAAGGGGAAACTTTATTGCCACATTCCTGGGGTCAGATACATCACATGATCACACTGACAGAACCACAGGCACATAGACACAGGCAACAGAGCATGCACAATGTCGGCACTAGTACAGTGTATATCCACCTTTCGCAGCAATGCAGGCTGCTATTCTCCGATGGAGACGATCGTAGAGATGCTGGATGTAGTCCTGTGGAACGGCTTGCCATGCCATTTCCACCTGGCGCCTCAGTTTGACCAGCGTTCGTGCTGGACGTGCAGACCGCGTGAGACGACGCTTCATCCAGTCCCAAACATGCTCAATGGGGGACAGATCTGGAGATCTTGCTGGCCAGGGTAGTTGACTTACACCTTCTAGAGCACGTTGGGTGGCACGGCATACATGCGGACGTGCATTGTCCTGTTGGAACAGCAAGTTCCCTTGCCGGTCTAGGAATGGTAGAACGATGGGTTCGATGACGGTTTGGATGTACCGTGCACTATTCAGTGTCCCCTCGACGATCACCAGTGGTGTACGGCCAGTGTAGGAGATCGCTCCCCACACCATGATGCCGGGTGTTGGCCCTGTGTGCCTCGGTCGTATGCAGTCCTGATTGTGGCGCTCACCTGCACGGCGCCAAACACGCATACGACCATCATTGGCACCAAGGCAGAAGCGACTCTCCTCGCTGAAGACGACACGTCTCCATTCGTCCCTCCATTCACGCCTGTCGCGACACCACTGGAGGCGGGCTGCACGATGTTGGGGCGTGAGCGGAAGACGGCCTAACGGTGTGCGGGACCATAGCCCAGCTTCATGGAGACGGTTGCGAATGGTCCTCGCTGATACCCCAGGAGCAACAGTGTCCCTAATTTGCTGGGAAGTGGCGGTGCGGTCCCCTATGGCACTGCGTAGGATCCTATGGTCTTGGCGTGCATCCGTGCTTCGCTGCGGTCTGGTCCCAGGTCGACGGGCATGTGCACCTTCCGCCGACCACTGGCGACAACATCGATGTACTGTGGAGACCTCACGCCCCACGTGTTGAGCAATTCGGCGGTACGTCCACCCGGCCTCCCGCATGCCCACTATACGCCCTCGCTCAAAGTCCGTCAACTGCACATACGGTTCACGTCCACGCTGTCGCGGCATGCTACCAGTGTTAAAGACTGCGATGGAGCTCTGTATGCCACGGCAAACTGGCTGACACTGACGGCGGCGGTGCACAAATGCTGCGCAGCTAGCGCCATTCGACGGCCAACACCACGGTTCCTGGTGTGTCCGCTGTGCCGTGCGTGTGATCATTGCTTGTACAGCCCTCTCGCAGTGTCCGGAGCAAGTATGGTGGGTCTGACAAACCGGTGTCAATGTGTTCTTTTTTCCATTTCCAGGAGTGTATCTCAATCAGCCACTAACTTCTTTTCATTAAATGTTTTTCTTTCAACAGTGATTGAGATCAGTAAGAGATCCTTAATCAGAGTTCCATACAATTTACAGAGAAGTTTTTACTTATGAACTATAAATGCCCAATTCATAAAAATCTTTATCTTGCAGTATCTCCTATTAAGTGATGTCAAATAAGCAAAAATGACATACTAACACAGAAAGTAGATATTGATGATGCTAATGTGGTTACAAGCAGCTGATACTCTTAAATTATTGGGATTATAACTTGGTAATAAATTCAGTTAATAAATTTAACTAAGCGGAGATTACCCCAGAACTGCTAAAACATCAAAACAAATCTAAATTTATCTGTGGTAATAGTGGTTTACCTCTGTGGCTGTTGGCTGAATTACTTGAAGAACTATATAGTGAGCACCCACTTTTTATGTAGCATTATTTATGATAAGACACACTACATGCTTTTGCAAACTGGAGAGGAGCCTAAAACAAATCTCTGCAAAACTAAAGCTGTATAAATACTGGCTGGTTTTCATACTTTTTCAAGTAAACAAATCTTTATTTCAATGCAGAAGTTGTCAGATGTAGGTCACATCAATATGAAAAATCTAACATACTTGACTTACTTTCATTCCATAATGTCACATGGTATCATTTTTTGGGAAGGGGAGGAGGGGGGGGGGGGGGGGGTTGGTAACTCATCCAGCCAAGCTAAAGTTTCTTAAATGCCGAAGCAGGTAATACAATTATTTGTGGTGTGAACTCAGGAACATCCTGCAGAGTTATATTCAGGGAACTGGGAATACTTACTACTGCTTTCCAATTTACTTATTCCTGAGTGAAACTTGTCATAAATTAAATATACCGGTACCTTTTTCAAAGAAACAGTTTAGTTAATGGAACCAATGCTGGAAATAAGAATAATCTTGATAATACTTTGGTCCAGAAAGGTGTCCAGTATTCAGGAATATACATTTCCAGTAACTAGCCAGCAGCTATGAAACATTTAATTACTAATAAAGGCTGAGAGGATTTACTGGTGACCAACTTTCCTAATCCATTGATGAAATTTTGTAGTGAAACTGATTGATGTATATCTTAAATGAAAATAAGTTCCAAATTTTGTGACTTATTTCACATTAACGAGTATCATTTCACTAAGCATCTGTGGAAGGACTATCAGCATGTCTTTTTTTTTATAAATATGTATTATTAGTGAACCTGGCAATTCTTCAAAACTGCTACATATATATTTCAGTTGGATATGCATCCTAATCTTATTCTCGCCCCACTCTCTGTTCATGTATTCTGGCCCCTTCTCTTTGTCTATCACATCATCCCCCTCTCTCTGTCCAACTCCTCCTCCTCCTCCTCCTCCTCCTCTCTCTCACACCTCTCTCTTCCTTCCCCTCTCCCACTGTCCATCTCCTCCTACCCTTCTCTCTCACTGTCCATCTCCCACCTCTGTCCATCTTCTCTTCTACCTCCCCCTCTTTCTGACCTTGAGCCTTTTCTTATTGTTAATGGAAACAAAACCTTGGTTTGGACTTGAAGTCACGTAAATGAGTGGGTAAGTTGGCTGGGATCATTGGTATACGAGTTATGAGAGAGACCTCTCAGCTCCTGGACCTGCAGGGATAATAGCTTCAATTACAATATTTCATATAGTTTTAGTCCTCTCCCCTCCCCCCCCCCCCTCCATCACCCCTGCAAGAAGGATAGGTTGCAGGACGCAGTTGCTGTTCCTGGTTCGATCGGTGGACTGCCATGCGTGGCAAGTGGCAAGTGGCGAGGTAGATGAGTTGGCATGTCTAGCACACTCTCTTTACCAGGTTCTAGCTAAAAACGTTCAATTAACATACTCATTGATTACGAGTCTGTGCTAAGATCAATGAAATGGTTGGAGTGTGTACTTACCATATTGGTTTCGATGACTTTTCTCCATCAGTTCAATGTTAATTGGAGTGTATAATATTAATTGGTTTACTGCAGAAATCCCAGGAGTCAATGAGAAAAGCTGATGATATTAAATAATTTACACCAACAGAAAGTCTGCATTTTGTGTTAATGTCTATATTGTTCCAGAGAATTCGTATAATGCACAGCTCAAAGGAACTGCCTTTACAGATCGTGTACTGAAACTAAGTGGAAACCACAGCCACTCAACTGCCTGTATAGTTTCTTAACAACACAAGTTCTTTGATAGTATTGTTCAACAAAGTCACATTAACTTAGTTATAATTAAAATTGGTTGTTTCGTAAGAAACTACAGTTACAATTTTGAAGATAATAAATGACTGATTATAATAAATGTGATTTCTAAAATTGCTTTTCAAATTTAGTACCAAAATTCTTCTTGAGAATTGTGACTAACATTAGTTGATACAAAAGATTAATATATTGTTTATTACAACAGGAATTTTGATGTTAACATATTTTGAACTACTTTAGATAACGCAGAAATAGATTTTGAGGTTCAAATTTTACATAATAATCTGATACTACAAAAAGGATGGTTCCTACTCAACATATAGCAGAGGTGTCGAGTAACAGAGCGGCACAACAAAACGAGCTTTTGGCCAACAAGATACTTGTCAGAAACAGACTCCCCCCACACACACACACACATATGACCACAGTCTCTGGCAGCTGAAGCTAGACTACGAGCAGCAGCGCGTGATGTGAGAGGCAACTGTGAAAATCTTGTTTTGACCCAATGATCTAATTAGTAATCTGTTTACGACAGAAAGTTTTAAAACTTGTAGTTACAGAATTAATTACAATCAATCTGATTTGAGATTTTTATAGAAACATAATCTCTTTAGAGTGAATGGAACTTTCAATGCATCAGTTAGCCAGAAATCTGTCCAATTTCAGGGTGTAAAAAATAATCAAATTTTGACAATTAATTTGCCATTTCATGACTGAATCGATTTTAACACTGACATTTCTGTGTGATTGTTACCTGATAGTTACACAACTGAAATTATTAGTTTTTCTCTAAATTTTGTAAAATTGATTACAATAAGATACTTTTCCATTAATTATTGATCCCTGTTAATTATATTTAAACGAGTGTAGTTGACTAAATGGGTGTGTTACATATAAAAATAGAGGGAAACATTCCACGTAGGAAATATATATCTAAAAACAAAGATGATGTGACTTACCAAATGAAAGTGCTGGCAGGTCGACAGACACACAAACAACCACAAACATACACACAAAATTCAAGCTTTCACAACAAACTGTTGCCTCATCAGGAAAGAGGGAAGGAGAGGGAAAGACGAAAGGAAGTGGGTTTTAAGGGAGAGGGTAAGGAGTCATTCCAATCCCGGGAGCGGAAAGACTTACCTTAGGGGGAAAAAAGGATGGGTATACACTCGCACACACACACATATCCATCCACACATATACAGACACAAGCAGACATATTTAAAGACAAAGAGTTTGGGCAGAGATGTCAGTCGAGGCAGAAGTGCAGAGGCAAAGATGTTGTTGAATGACAGGTGAGGTATGAGTGGCGGCAACTTGAAATTAGCGGAGACTGAGGCCTGGTGGATAACGGAAAGAGAGGATATATTGAAGAGCAAGTTCCCATCTCCGGAGTTCGGATAGGTTGGTGTTAGTGGGAAGTATCCAGATAACCCGGACAGTGTAACACTGTGCCAAGATGTGCTGGCCGTGCACCAAAGCATGTTTAGCCACAGGGTTATCCTCATTACCAACAAACACTGTCTGCCTGTGTCCATTCATGCGAATGGACAGTTTGTTGCTGGTCATTCCCACATTGAATGCGTCACAGTGTAGGCAGGTCAGTTGGTAGATTACGTGGGTGCTTTCACACGTGGCTCTGCCTTTGATCGTGTACACCTTCCGGGTTACAGGACTGGAGTAGGTGGTGGTGGGAGGGTGCATGGGACAGGTTTTACACCGGGGGCGGTTACAAGGGTAGGAGCCAGAGGGTAGGGAAGGTGGTTTGGGGATTTCATAGGGATGAACTAAGAGGTTACGAAGGTTAGGTGGACGGCGGAAAGACACTCTTGGTGGAGTGGGGAGGATTTCATGAAGAATGGATTTCATTTCAGGGCAGGATTTGAGGAAGTCGTATCCCTGCTGGAGAGCCACTTTCAGAATCTGATCCAGTCCTGGAAAGTATCCTGTCACAAGTGGGGCACTTTTGTGGTTCTTCTGTGGGAGGTTCTGGGTTTGAGAGGATGAGGAAGTGGCTCTGGTTATTTGCTTCTGTACCAGGTCGGGAGGGTAGTTGTGGGATGCGAAAGCTGTTGTCAGGTTGTTGGTGTAATGCTTCAGGGATTCCGGACTGGAGCAGATTCGTTTGCCACGAAGACCTAGGCTGTAGGGAAGGGACTGTTTGATATGGAATGGGTGGCAGCTGTCGTAATGGAGGTACTGTTGCTTGTTGGTGGGTTTGATGTGGAAGGACGTGTGAAGCTGGCCATTGGACAGGTGGAGGTCAACATCAAGGAAAGTGGCATGGGATTTGGAGTAGGACCAGGTGAATCTGATGGAACCAAAGGAGTTGAGGTTGGAGAGGAAATTCTGGAGTTCTTCTTCACTGTGAGTCCAGATCATGAAGATGTCATCAATAAATCTGTACCAAACTTTGGGTTGGCAGGCCTGGGTAACCAAGAAGGCTTCCTCTAAGTGACCCATGAATAGGTTGGCGTACGAAGGGGCCATCCTGGTACCCATGGCTGTTCCCTTTAATTGTTGGTATGTCTGGCCTTCAAAAGTGAAGAAGTTGTGGGTCAGGATGAAGCTGGCTAAGGTAATGAGGAAAGAGGTTTTAGGTAGTGTGGCAGGTGATCGGCGTGAAAGGAAGTGCTCCATCGCAGCGAGGCCCTGGACGTGCGGGATATTTGTGTATAAGGAAGTGGCATCAATGGTTACAAGGATGGTTTCTGGGGGTAACGGATTGGGTAAGGATTCCAGGCGTTCGAGAAAGTGGTTGGTGTCTTTGATGAAGGATGGGAGACTGCACGTAATGGGTTGAAGGTGTTGATCTACGTAGGCAGAGATACGTTCTGTGGGGGCTTGGTAACCAGCTACAATGGGGCGGCCGGGATGATTGGGTTTGTGAAATTTAGGAAGAAGGTAGAAGGTAGGGGTGCGGGGTGTTGCTGGGGTCAGGAGGTTGATGGAGTCAGGTGAAAGGTTTTGTAGGGGGCCTAAGGTTCTGAGGATTCCTTGGAGCTCCGCCTGGACATCAGGAATGGGATTACCTTGGCAAACTTTGTATGTGGTGTTGACTGAAAGCTGACGCAGTCCCTCAGCCCCATACTCCCGACGATCAAGTACCACGGTCGTGGAACCCTTGTCCGCCGGAAGAATGATGATGGACCGGTCAGCCTTCAGATCACGGATAGCCTGGGCTTCAGCAGTGGTGATGTTGGGAGTAGGATTAAGGTTTTTTAAGAAGGACTGAGAGGCAAGGCTGGAAGTCAGAAATTCCTGGAAGGTTTGGAGAGGGTGATTTTGAGGAAGAGGAGGTGGGTCCCGCTGTGATGGAGGACGGGACTGTTCCAGGCACGGTTCAATTTGGATAGTGTCTTGGGGAGTTGGATCATTAGGGGTAGGATTAGGATCATTTTTCTTCGTGGCAAAGTGATACTTCCAGCAGAGAGTACGAGTGTAGGACAGTAAATCTTTGACGAGGGCTGTTTGGTTGAATCTGGGAGTGGGGCTGAAGGTGAGGCCTTTGGATAGGACAGAGGTTTCGGATTGGGAGAGAGGTTTGGAGGAAAGGTTAACTACTGAATTAGGGTGTTGTGGTGCCAGATTGTGTTGCTTGGAATTTTGAGGTTTTGGAGGGAGTGGAGCTGGAAGTGGGAGACTGAGTAGATGGGAGAGACTGGGTTTGTGTGCAATGAGAGGTGGTTGAGGTTTGCTGGAAAGGTTGTGAAGGGTGAGTGAGTTGCCTTTCCGGAGGTGGGAAACCAGGAGATTGGATAGTTTTTTGAGGTGAAGGGTGGCATGCTGTTCTAATTTGCGGTTGGCCTGTAGGAGGATGCTCTGAGTAGCCGGTGTGGATGTGGGAGAGGAAAGATTGAGGACTTTTATTAAGGATAGGAGTTGATGGGTGTGTTCATTGGCTGAGTTGATGTGTAGGTGAAGGATTAGGTGGGTGAGGGCAATGGATTGTTCAGTTTGGAACTGGTATAGGGACTGATGGAAAGAAGGGTTGCAGCCAGAGATGGGAACTTTAAGTGTGAGGCCTTTGGGGGTTATGCCAAATGTCAGACAAGCCTGAGAAAATAAAATATGCGAGCGTAATCTGGCTAGGGTGAAGGCATGTTTGCGGAGGGAATGTAAATAAAACTTAATGGGGTCGTTGTGGGGGTGTTGTGAGGGTGACATGGTATTAGAAGGTGGAAAGTGTAACATGAGGTTGAAATGAAAATGAAAGATAAAAATATATGGGGAGAGATAAGGGTGAACTAGAAAGTAACTGGAGATCTGGTATGAAAAAAGGCAAAAAAGTGTTGGTTAAGTTGATCCTGTGGTGAACTTGGGATGGTAGACAGCGACGTGCATGAAGATTAGGTGGTTGTGTTGCCGCTAAAACACGTTAAAGGATATATATATATATCTTGTGTACAGAGCTACTTGATATAATACAGAGCACCAAAAGTTGTGTTTTAACATTTGCTATACTGTGTGTAATGTGCATCATATAATAAATAAAGACTTGGTACCAAACAGTTCATATAAGGATCCCCGTAGTATGTACTATCACAGGTGATATGCAACAGACTCTGTGGCATCATATCATAAGCTCAGCAAGGGGATAACACCCTACCATACTGCCATCCAGGACAGGGGGGTGGCGGCGTACCGTGATCAACAGGCATAGTCAGGCTGAGCTGCGGGGGCACGGCTTGTCGAAGGGTACAGCAGCTTGCTAGTACTTGGACAGGTCACACAAGCTGAGTGTTGCACAGTGTGCCCCGCTTGGTGGCATAACACATGCAGTCCTGTGCCAGTGTCATAAGTGCCTGCTGCTGCCTCATGTTGGTTGACCAGGTCAAACATTGTGGCGGAGGCATGTGCTGATACCTCCCGGTTGGTGACAGGTGCTGCATTGCTGAATGTATTGTTTGGTGCCTCGTGACTCAGGCAGGGTACAGGGTATCAATGAAAGGGCTTGGTGTGGGGGAGGGGGGGGGGGGGGGGGGAGGTGGTGGATGTCGTGGGCAGCTCTGTTGGGCAGGTGGTGGAGTAAACAATGTGCAGTCTCCTCTCTCAGGTTCCAAGTGCTGCCTGCCGGGTCAGCATCATCATCCAGGATATTGCTTTTGCTGCTTGATGGCACCTTAATTTTGATGATCAGTGGTGTGCAATGGATTAGTAAGGCTGAGCATATATGCCAGTTTCAGTCGTTCGATGGATAAAGTGCAGGCAGTGCTGTGGAGATGTACAGAAAAGGTCTTCTCCCCATGCTTGAACACTAGCCTGAGTACTGCATGTGGAGGGCTGGCTGGCTCGCAGGCATCCACCAAGAGCATGACATGCATGCAGGTTCGGAGGTCCCATTGCATGAAGGATTTGTGCTCACTGTCGCATTTCGGGTGCACTAGGTGCAGGTCAGCTGTGCTCACTGTGGCATTTTGTATGCACTAGGTGCAGGCCAGCAGTGCAGTTGCACAGCTGCTATACAAAGGTCAGGGTGCAGGTGGTAACTGGCAGGTCTGCAGCTTGATTAAGTCACCTGGGATGGCAAGCAGGTAAACAGCTTTGGTGGTGGATGCACCCAAGTTGGTTTTGTGGGCCAGCAGGAAGTCTAGGAGAACTAGCAGCATATCTACAGACCATGTTATGCAATGGCAGCTTTTGGTGTCCTGTGGAATATCTCCACCATGCTATTTGCAGCAGGGTGGTAACTAGTCATAAAATGGTTGGGCAGGTCTCAAGTATTGGTGAGCATTTTAAACAGGCAAGATGTGAACTGTCATCCATCGCCCATTATCACATGATGAGGGTACCCAATACACAAGACCCTGGTGTCCATGAAAGCCTTGGTCACTGTTTCTGCCATGTTGTCGGCCAATGGTATTGCTTCCAGCCACTGAGTGAATCTGTCAATGATGGTGAGGATGTACCAGTGGCCTTTTGATGATGGAAGGGGCCCGCAAGGTCAGTATGGGCAAAGGGAAACAATGGTCCTTTGGGGGAAAGAATAGGGGTGTGCACCTCCCAGGGTGGGGGGGGGGGGGGGGGCGGGGGAGGCTGGTTAGGGGTGGAAATTCAGAGAGAAGGTCAGCAAAGGAGTCGGGAGGCAGATGCAAGCCCATTCGGCGCAACCTAGCTGGATACCAGGACAGACAAAATGCTCCTGCATGATGGACGCTTTGTTGGGACAGGTCATGGAGGTATTTGAATGCCTCTTTTCAGAAGTGCAAGGGTGGGGGGGAGGGGGGGGCGAAGTAGAGGCACATGCACTATGCAAAGTCGGCTGGGTGTCTGAAACACGTGCAACAATATTCTTGAGGCCTGCCACGTGCCACGTGTCAGTTGTGAACTGTGCCATGTATTCCTGTTGATGGAACTGCCTAAGAGAAATCTGTGTGCCTTCCTTTTGACAAAATCTCATAGAGGCAGTGGTCAGTGAAGACTGTGAAGTGGCCTCCTCCTACTAAGGGGTAGGAAAACTTCACTGCCTCATTTACAGTCAGGAGCATGCAGACATGTGTAGCCTAGTTCCACTACAGCAGAGAGAGTTTCATGGAAAAGAATGCCATCCACTGCCAGAAACATTCAATGCATTGTTTACTGATGGCACCCAAGGCAGATTCGCTGGCACCAGTAGTGATCGTGAGTGGTGTGATCAGGCAATGAAGGGTCTGGAGGGCAGCATGCGAAAGGTCATGTTGTGTTTGTTCAAAATTCTCTGTCAGTTGCACCGTCGAGGGCATGGGCCTGCTACCTTCATTGTAGTCACAGCATTGAGTCATGCTTGCACATTTGTAGCATTCTTCAATTGATGCCAGAAAAAATTTCCATCCCAAGGAACCTGCAGAGTTGTCTGAAAGTTGTGAGGTACAGAAATTCAACATTGGCTCAGACTTTCTTGTTGAGCAGGCAGGAACCCATGGGTGATATCTTGTGTCTGAGGATGTCCATCTCTGGAACACCAAAAGTGCACATCTCCTTGTTGATTGTAGCTGTCACATCTTGGAGGTGTGAAAATACCTCCTAGAGTTGCCAGCAGTGCTCCATGAGATCATGTGAGTAGATGAGGACATTATCCAGGTCGGCAGAGCAACCCGAGGAGCCGCATAGGTCATTGTTGAGAAAGCACTGCCCAGTCTGGGCGGTGTTATGGAGACCAAAAGACATAAATATGCTTTGGAAAAGACCAAAAGGGATGTCTATTGTCATCTTCTCCATGTCCTCCAGAACACAGTCTACTTTGCAGACGATGGTTGCACTGGACAGATCTGTTCTGTAAATGTGGAAGAGGGGCACTGGTTAGCAGTAGGGAACTATCCTGGCATTGAGGGCCTGAAAGTTACCACACAGGCACCAGATGACATCTTTGTTTTGGGACGAGGTGTAGAGCAGAAGCCCATGAGCTCTTTGAGCGGTTGAGCATACCAGCAGCGATCACAGCTTGAATATCAGTCTGTGCGGCTCTATGCTCCAGCTGAAGGCAGCATGGGTGACAGAAAACTAGGGGCTCAGTGTCATTGTGATGCAGTGGTGCAATGTATTGTGATATACTTCCCAGAGGGGTGATTGTGGGCAGTGCTGGAAGAATGACGAGGATGAGGAGAGGAAATTCAGTGAAGAATATGACAATAACTTGATGACAAAATTGGTTGCAGGATAGGATCTACAAGGAATGGTACAGTGAGACATGCCATCAACAAATGATGATTCACTTGGCCGAGGAAGAGGCTGTGCTGTGCAGTGAAGCCAGTGCCAGGGATAGGGTCCATAATGTCAGCCACAATGAAGGCCCATGTGAAGTCTATGCTGAGGCCAATATTTATGTACTGGGTGTGGGACCTGTAGTTTGTGATTATGGAGCCATTCACCACAGTGAGAAGATGGGGGCCAGAGGAAAGTAATAGTTCACAGGGATAGACCAAGAGATTGGAGCTGGTGTCAACAGGTAGGCTGCTGGGGAGGATGGGTTCCAATGATAGTGCATGAACAATTGCTGAGAAATAAAGTAGCAGCCATGTGCACATTCAGCCAGGTGCCACCAATGTTAGGGGGCAATGTACACTGTGCCTCGCAGTTTGTGGTGTCATTGCTAAAACGCTCGTGATACCTACACACTGGATGGCCCAGCTGCAACTAATTTGGAGGGGGGGGGGGGGGGGGAGGGGGGAGGGAGGTTTTGAACGTGTACAGACATGCACATGGTGGTGGTAGGCATCACAGGATGCGAACAGGTGCAGCAAGGGATGGGGGCTGCACACAATCCAGGGTGAAGGTACTACTACTACTACTACTACTACTACTGCTAATTCATCTTGCCAATCATCTGGATGAGAGCTACTCTATGTCTGTGGAGGGTTTGTAGGATGTGGAGAGTGTCTGTGCTTGTACATACTGTGTGTGTGGTTGACTGTGCAAAGGGTCATCGCGATGCTGCACAGCGATGGTGTGGGGGTGATGGGACACCGAGACCCTGTCCACCATGGTGGGTGCCGCATCAGTGTTCATATAATAGTGCATGGGTGACAAAAGTGGACAGACACATGACTCAATTCACAAGTAGTAGCATTTCAGGAATAATCATAGGCTCGGCAAGTGTGTGGAGGTGCTGGAGGAGTTGTGAGGTCCGCATGTTGACACATTCATCCAATGAAAATAGTACACATGTGTACTGCATTTCTCATGTAGCCACCCATGCCATCAGCTAGTCTTTTGGGGCATGGAATCTGCCAGACTGTGGCAGGCATACAATGATGTCACATGCCTCCATGGTGATTAAAGGCTCCAGCTGCACAACTTTTAGTGTGAACACTAATCAAAGAGCTTGCAAATATTGCCTCCGCAGAAAGAACCCACAGCCAGGGGGTTGCGGGAGATGAAAGGCAGCACATGGATCATGGCACAGGTCAGCTGGGGGGTAGATGGGAGGAGGGATGTGCCCCGGGGCAGTGATGGGCTCTGCGAGCTGCAAACAGTGGTGAAGGAAAGTGTGAAACCGAGCTATATGCTTTTGTACATCAGAGGGTGGGGTGAGTGGGGGTTGTGGTTACTGGATACTCGAATGTAGCAGTAAGTCAGGATCAGACTCATCCTGAAACATCATTGCATGCCTGCCACAGTCTGGCAGATTCCATGCCCCAAAAGACTAGCTGATGGGATGGGTGGCTACATGAGAAATGCAGTACACAAGCGTACTATTTTCATTGGATGAATGTGTCAACATGTGGACCTCACAACTCCTCCAGCACCTCCATGCACTTGCCAAGCCTATGATTATTCCTGAAATGCTACTACTTGCGAATTTGGTCATGTGTCTGTCCACTGCAACCTGCACGGTGTCACCCATGCATTAGTGTTAGTGCTGGAACAGCAGTGTAGTACACTGTGCTACACAGGTGGCCCAGTGTGGCAAGCATTAGCCAGGTGATGGGGGAGCAATACATTGGCAGTTTCTCAGTGTGAACGCACATGGTTTGGAGCATGACTTGGGGGCATGGATTCAGTTGTGCTCACTAGTGTGAACACAACAGGTGGATACTGTGGGTTTGCTATGCATGGAGGGTAAAACGGATGGTAAAGCATGGGAGTAATGTAACAAAAGATGTCTGCATACTAAACAGTTCCTTTATCAGAAGGTTAACGGGTGCAGTAAAAATGTCTCTCAATCACATCCGTCAGGTAATGCCCACCATGCATGATGGTGTTTAGAGTACACACAAGGGGTGCCCACCATCCATGTGTGAGGAATCTGTGACTAAAGCAAATACAAAATACAAATAACTTGAACATAAACTTGACACCAAAGGAACATTAAATCACTGCACTCGTCATGTGGACAATTCAGCGTCTGCGCAGGAAGTGCCTGGAACTGGGGATGCTTCCTGTAATATTCTTTAGGGGAAAACTCAATATTCTGTAGCAAAGAGGTGCATGACAGAGAAAACTCTTGTCCTTGGATGAACACAGATTGTGTGTGGTTTTTCTTTGGGAAGTGACACGTCGTCTGCTGCAGCCTGAAATTGTCTGATAGAGCAGATGGGTGGTGTCCACAAACATGTGGTAGTTCTGGTACCGAGCGCCACGGTTTACGAATCTGTGCCAGATGGCATGGACCTCTATTACAACTAGAGGTCTCTGCAGCCATTGCACTGTAAGCCGTGGCTGCACGCGTTCCTGGTTAACGTGAGGGCACCACAGTGGAGCACGTGGTCACAGCAGCCAATAGTGATGTATCCTATCCTGTATTTAAGTGCCTGCCTCCCACTCAGTGAGGCAGTCTGATATTCGTGTGAGTCTATCAACATCTCACATACAGACAGCGTGTTTACATTACTTTGTTTCCATGTACGAGTGGATGTTGTGGATTCGTGAGGTTGTCACTTGTGACCCCATTGCTTCTTGCATGTTGTTGTTCATAAGGTCTTGCTCGGTCGTCCATCATTGTTCATGTCCGTCCTTTCCTGTTCGTTTGTTCGCGGGCCACTCCCATTTGGTCCCGCCGTGCTTCATTCTCGGCAACCTCATCACCTGAATGGTCGCGGTTACAACAGTAGTGTGTTGCCACATCACAATAATCAGTTCAATTGAAGAGGAATGGACTTCTCTAAAAAGGGCAGTCACAGAAGCTAGATAGATAAATAAAGATCGAGTTAGATAACTCTGAAGGAACTTTGAGCAACGAGCAACATAAAAAAAACTTCAGTGTTTTGATGACGGAAGGCAGTACAAACATGTCCTGGGAAAGGCAGGAACACAGAAAGCTAAGTCACTTAGGAATGAAGTAAACTGAAATTGCATGAAACAAGTCAAAATGCCTGCAAGAAAAATGGAAACAAAAATTGTTGTAGAAAAAACTGATGCATCATATGGAAGAGTCAAAACAACTTTCAGGGAAATCAAAATCAAATGTGTTAACATTAAAACTGCAAGAGGAGTTCCCCTATTAAATGCAGAGGAGAGAGTGCTTAGGTGGAAATAGTACATGGAAGGTACATTGTAGGTGAAATAGTAGTCGATAGGGAAGACACAGCTGATCCAGTATTGTAGAGTGAGAGTTTAAAAGAGCTTTGGAAGACTTGCAGTCAAATAAGGTGGAAAGCATAGATGCCATTCCTTCAGAATTTCTAAAATTATTGGGGTTAGTGGCAACTAAATGACTATTCACATTAGTTTGTAGAATCTCTGAGACATGTGATCAAACTTTTTGAAATCGTTATCTACAAAATCCCGAAAATGGTAAGTGAGAACTATTTCACAATCAGCTTAACAGCTAATGCATCCAAGATGCTCATAAGAATATTACACAGAAGGATGGAAAGGAAAATTGATGATCTTTAAGATGATTAGTTTGGCTTTACAAAAGTTAAAGGTCCCAGAAAGGTAGTTCTGACAATGTGCTTAGTAATGGAAGCAAGACATAAGAAAAATCAAGACACATTCCCAGTATTTGTTGACACAGATAAAGTCTTCGACATGTAAAATGATGCAAGAGTTTAAAAATTCTCTGGAACATAGGTTTAAGCTGAGAATGGAAGACCATGAACAAAATGCTCAGATTAGAAAGGGACAGGGATGCATGTTTTTGCCCCTACTATTCAATCTATACATTGAAGAAGCTGGATGGAAATTGAAGGAATTTTCAAGAGTGAGATTAAAATTCAGTGTGAAAGGATATTAGTGGTAAGATTTTCTGATTATTTTGCTTATCCTCAGTGAAAATGAGGAACAATTGCAGGATGTGTTAAATGTAATGAGCATTCTAATGAGCACATATTATGCAGAGAGCAAACCCAAGAAAGAAGATTAGTGATCAGCTTAACAGCAAAACTGGGGATCATAAAGCAGGCAAATTGTGTTGCCTTGAAAGCAAAATAACACATTACATACAAACCAAGGAGTACATAAAAATTACCCTAGAGCAGGCAAAGCACAAAGAGCATTCCTGGCCAAAAGAGGCCCATTAGAATCAAACATAGGTCTGAATTTGAGGAAGAAATTTCTGAGAATGTGCATCCAGAGCACAGCATTGTATATAAATGAAATGAAATGATCGTATGGCATTGTTGGCCGGGAGGTCCCATTCAGGTTCGGCCGCCAAGTGCAAATCTTATTTCAGTCGGCGCCACATTGGGCAACTTGCGACTGATGATGAGGACAACACAACACCCAGTCCCCAAGTGGAAAAAATCTCCAACCCAGCTGGGAATCGAACCTGGGCCCAGTGCATGGGAGCAAGCACGTTACCACCCAGTTAAGTAGGTGGACAGCATTGTGTAGAAGTGTTGTTATGTTAGTAATATAGCACCATATTTCAGCTTTTGCTGTTACTATTGATGAGGTGATGAACTATCTTTTTGTTGTTCCTTTGTCTTCCTGGGTATTGATGTAATTTTAATATGTGCATACAAGTATTATAAATGATGTAACTGTTACCTACCCATACCAACATGTTTGTGAACACCAAAATGTTCTCTAATAGGTTATGGGCTTTTTTAAATCTGTTATATTGTCTTCAGATTTAAGTCTGATAAAAGCTACTGCTGTAGTTACAGACAAACTAAAGGGAAAAAAATGATTACAAATGGAAATTTGGAAAAAATCATGGGGTTATGCGACGGATACAAGTACCCTTACTAATACAGAGACGGATGCAGATGTGTGGGCCATTTCCTTTTGGAAATGCAGGTAATGCACATTTATATTTATATTTCTTATTGTTTGTAGTCATCAAATGATGGAAAACACAACAAAGTCACAGAAAGCTTGAGATACCCTGGAAAACCTGCTTGCTGGTTGGAATAAAACTTGGTGAATGGATCTCTGGGACGCTCTGTTGGACACCACATTATTTAGATTTTAGGGATGTGTTCATAATTGTGTGACTCGTACTCTGGCTATAACCAACAGACATCAGACCATGGCCAAACCAGCCAATGACTAATTGCACTCATTATGCTGAGAGGTTTACCGAAAGTTTGTCTGCCTACTGGATGGGTATATAATCCAGTACCATGGATTAAAATTTCACATCAGAAAACATCAAGGAAAAATTTCTAAATGGAAGAGTGGAAGAGTACCTGAAGTTGAACAAAGGTGGTGCTGATACTGCTTTATTCACAAAGCATTTTAAGAAATCACAGAAGCATTTTTATAAAGCCCATCAGAAAATGAAATGTTTCAATTGCTAGAAGTATGGTCACCTCATTCTGACTATCCCCAGAGACAAAAACATAGAAGTATCCCAAGGGAACATATAAGTCATTATTTAGTGTACTAAGTTAGATTTCAATGAGAATGAGTGGTTCATTGATTCTGGAGCACTGTCACATGTTCTTCAAGAAAGATATGGCTTCAAGATTTTGTACCAAGTCGCCAGCTGTAAGTGAAGATTACTGTGTGTTCTGGCTGAGTGAACTCCATGCTGAACAGGGCAAGGCATAGGAAGTAGTGGAAAATAGGAGGTGCAGGAAGTGACAGTGCAGACATTGACTAAGACCCAGATTACATCACTGAGGTGGACATTCTGCCAATGGACCCCGACGCTCCGGAAGGTGACCAGTGAGTCAGAAGGTCAGCCTTGGTATACAAACCCAAAAGTTCAGGCAACAGTTTTGCAATCATTGCTTTGTATGTTGATGATTTTTATGTATTTCGTAATAACAGTCTGATCAAAGACAAGTTGTACCAGGGGTTATCTGATGAGTTTGAAATTAAAGATCTAGGAGAAGGAAAGCCCTGCATAGGTATGTGTATAGTGAGAAACTGGGAAGAAGGTAATTTAAAATTTGACCAGAAGGGTTATATTGTAGATGTGCTTGACTGCAGTAATGTGTTTGATTGTACTTATGAATGAACATCAGTGGAGGATGCAATAAAGCTTTGGGATGTGCAGAGTGAAAAGGTTCAAGTGCCATATCTGGAACTTGTAGGATGTTTGCTGTGTATCAGTACTAATACAATACCTGACATGTCTTATGCAACAAGAATTTAAGCCAGTATAATTCTAAGTTTATTAGTGTGTGTTGGAGTGCAGCAAAAAGAGCCTTCATTAATTCAAGGGTACTAGGTACTATGGTGTTGGGTTTAACTGTGGGGATTTTAATGATCAAGGTCTGTATGTAACTGGTTTTGTTGACCTAAATTTTGTAGATGATTTAACTACTTGGTTGGTGCTTATGGGATGCTTTTCTGTTGGGGAAAAATATAATTTCTTAGGAGAGTAAGAAACTGAATGATGTTGCCACATTGACTACTGAAGGTGAATGTGCAGCATTAAATTCTGCAGCCAAAGTCGTATTGTATTTGAGACAACTGTCAGAAGAATTTTGAAATAATAAGCATCAAAACTTGGAATCATTTTTCATGACAACTATAGTTCTGTTAAACTGTAATTAAAACCTATTTTGCGTTCTAAGCTGAAACATATTTGTGCTATTTATTAGATAATGTGTGAAGAGAAGTGACGTTGTTGTTAAGTACTTGCAGACAAAGAAAGTATCTGCTGATGTAGTAACTAAAACCACTTGCTAGGGAGCAACACATGAATCTTACATGTAAGTAGAAAATGTCATTGGATAAAGTAGTAGTGTTTTGTGTTGGTAATCTGGTACGTTATTTCATCTTTGTTATAACCATCTGTGAGGTGGTGGACTATCTTTGTTTTCTGTTTCCTTTATCATCCTGTGTGTACAATTCAATACTCATGTGCGCATACAAGTATTATGAATGATGTAATTGTTATTGTGAATTGTGGGCTGTTGGAAAATGGAAAAGGAGAGAATTGAAGCTTTTGAGATATGGTGCCATGGAAAGATGTTGAAAATTGGGTGGAATGGTAAGAAATAATGTGCTTCTCCACAGAATCAGCAAGGAGAGAAACAAGTGGAAAACTGACAAGGAGGAGGAACAGGATGCTGGGACATGCGTCAAGTTATTAAAAAAGACTTGAGCAAGCGATAGAGAATAAAAACTGTAGTGGAAGACAGAGATTGGAATATATTGAACAAATAACTTAAGATGTTCAGTGCAAGTGCTACTCTGGCATGGGAGAGTAATTTGTAGCAGGCTTCATTCAACCAGTCAGAAGAAATGACTAAAAAAAGAAAAAGAAAAAAATTAAGTAGATCTGACCTAGCTTAAAAAATGAGACTGATAGAAAGTTCACAGCTTCACAGACTTGGCAAATCAACCAAACAACAAATCCAACAGGCTATGTACTCTGAATAGCTGAAAGGTAGTGTGCTTTCACAACTTTGACACCACTTACAAATATTGGTGGAGCCTATATTAATGCCTAACCTTACACTTTGGGAAATATGGACAAGCAAACTGCCTCATGAAATTAAAACATTTTTCATGTGCAACAAAGGACTCCCACAGGAGGTTAAGTTATGGTTAGTAGATTGTGTTTTCAAGTTGCAAGATGGCTGCACTCAATACCCAGCATCCACCAACAGTACTTACACTCAACAGACACCTTGTGTACCAATGTAGATGACGATTACCAAATGCACCTTATCACTTCTGATGCCTGTCAGCACACCATGCAGGGAGCAGCAACAGCCATCTCAATCTTTCCTGCAGCAGGTACTACCTGAACAGCACTGCATACATCCAAAATGTCCAATGCTGCCAATACTAGTCACCACTCTCCAGCGGCTGAAGTACACTGCACCCAGCTGACAACAAGCTGCCAGGCACCACCCACCTCTCAGGGAATGGATAGTGACCAATAGATGGTGCACAGCATCATCATGCTTAAGTTGTTCTTTCTTGTGAAGATCAAACGACACCCACAACCTTCAATAGATGTCAGAGGCCATGATACTAAAACATGCTTTAGAACCACCAGTGTAAACTGAACAACTTAGGTCCCACTATCAGCCATCAGCAGTGGCCAACTCTATTTATGTGACCAGAATATCGACCAGCATTTACTGGTGGACTCTGCCTCTGAACTCAGCACTATCCTGGTCCCCACTACTCTTCAACTGACAGTGATATTTTATGCCACCTCAGGGTGGTGAATGGATTGATCGTTATAACATATGGTACTGACACACATAACATGAATTTTGACAATGGACTGACTTTCAAGTGGACCTTCCTACAGGTAGACAAGAACAAACACTGTTAGCAGTAAATTTTCTTCACCACTTTCATCCAAGTCCAGCACTCTTGTGTTAAATGTCTAATGTTTGCATCTTGGGCACAATCAGGAGACCTTCAATTCAGGCTGTCCCATAGCTCACTAATGCACTTCAGACACCAGTGTAGGTGCTTCAACAATTACATTCATCACTCACTCAGGTAGTAGATGCTAAGCCTCAGCTCCTATCATTGTTACCTCCATCTTCCACCAATGTGGATAGCCTGCTTTCACAGGACCTTAAATTCACAGACATTTAACATAACATGGAGGACCAAAAAAATCAGAGTGCATAACTTCATCCCCAACACTTGGGATAATAATGAATGTGCCCTCCTCAATAAGTTACTGACCCAGGATTTACTTAAATTGGATTCAGTAGACACTTCTAAGAATGTGAAGACATACTGCTTCCAAAGATATGCTGTGAACACCATTCAACACTGCATAAAGCTGTTAGAATCATGGCGGACTTCTCCACCTTCCTACTGCAGCCACCTCCTTTCTGCATCTATGAATCACATACAGGTTAGTGACACTGCAATTTGTGACTGGACAATTGTTGACAATTACTCTCCCATATGTGCATCACACACCTAAACAACCATGGCATTAAGTGTAACATGCTTAAAGTGGCTGTAGATGAATTGCTCTCAGACAGCTCTTCAGCTTTACCAATCTATTTGGCTTCAAAAAAGAATGACACATTTCATATGTGTGGGGATCGTAGTTCACTCAATGCCAGATGCATCCCTGATTAATATCCTGTACCCAACACCCAAGAACTCTTCCCATTAATTATCAGATGCTTCCATTTACCGTCTCTTAGACTGTGAGAAGGCATGCTTGACAATGTCAATGGCAACAGAGGACTTTCCTAAAACTGCTATTATTATCGCCTTCAGATTATTTGATTTTTTTATTCAGACTGAAAAATGTGGCACAAATGTAGCACAGACTCATCACTCTCCATTGCACAAACTCCCATTTTACTTTCGATTCCTGGACAATAATTAATTTTTTCTTCACCACATGAGCATGAAATCTCCTTAAACTAGTTTTTAACATCCTGTAATAGTTAGGCATAATGATGAACATAAAAAAATGCCACTTATGACAACAAGAAGTAACATTTGTAGGTCACTCGATTTCATCAGAGAGGATCAGACTAGTGAAGGAAAGGACTGAATTGATTCAGATAAAACCTAGGCCCTGAACTTACAAGAAACTTCGTAGACCTTTGGGCTTGATCGATTTCCTGGCATCACATTCCACAGGCAGCAGCTATCCAAGCACATCTCACCAATGCCCTTTCCAGTACAAACAATAAGGAAAAATGAAGTGTTCCATAGTTGGAAGGTATTTTACAAGTTTATGAATGTATCAAAAAGTAGTTACTGAAAGCAGTGAGATCAGCTGACTGTTTTGGCATGTCCTGCCTCTGTATCACTGCTGACACTAGTGACACCCATCACCACAGTTTTACAACAGTGAATAGTATCCAGCAGCCACTACATTTTTTCTCCTGCAAGTTAAAAAGGATCCCAGCACTTGAGGTCAGCATGCAGCCACGAATTACTAGCACTTTAAGAGGTAGTGAAATACTTCAGTGGACACATCAAAGGCCTACTCCTCACACTTTCCATGAATCACAGCCCATTGTTTCAAGCCATCTACGTTCTTAGGAGGGACGTTTCCACTGCCACGTCAGTTCATTGCTCAACTTTAAACAGACATCAGACATATGACTGAGGGAGAAAACATAGTGGCAGACTATGACTCAGATTAATGCCTGCGGCACTCTCACTGATTTCAGTGATTTAGCTGCAGCACAAGAGCAAAACAAACAATCCCAAGATGAGTTTGTGGTTCCCAACACTAATATACTCAACTCTATCATACATTTATTGTGTAGCACATCACAGGATGGACCACTACCCTTAATCCCAGGAAAACGATCTTTGACATTTTACGCAATCTGCATCAAGTGGTGTGCCATGGCATGAACTGATTTTGGAACACTTAGTCTGGTCATGAATTAAGGCAACTGCAGGAAATGATCATGTGCCTGCATTCTTTGCCAGCACAGCAAAACCAGATGCCATGCATTCAAACTGCATGAACATTAAAGGTAGTATTGGCCCTACATATTACCTGAGAAGACAGGCAAATCTACGTTTTCTAGTTGAAAAACACTCCTGTCAGACAGCAAAAAAATGTGTTCCTCTCTTTCTCTCACACTGCCATTGTCTCCTACACTCTTTCTATACCACAACCACTGTCCACTATCTTCCAGTATCTGTTACTTTTCCGTCCTTTTCCCACTCACACACTCTCCTTCTCTCTCACCATAAAAAATGCAAATATGCTCAAATGTCAAAATATTTGGTAAAGCTTTTAAAGGTTCTGAGGAAGGGAGAATGAGGCAGTCGGTACTTACTTTTCAGTCAGAGTCTTTTAAACACACAGGAACATATTCGCATTTTTTGTTCTCCAATTGGAGTATTTTTCTGCCAGTTCCCTTCTTTTGCAGCAGGACATGTCACTAATATAAAATGAAATGTATTGGTCAGTAAAATTTTGATAGTTTACTTGTATGAAATTGAAATAGAGCAAAACGAATTTCACTCCTCAGACCGGATTTTACGTTCAAAAAAAATTTTGTATGTGCTTCACACAACAACATCAGTTTCCCAGAACCCTTACGATGATAATGGAGACACTTAACAGCATATTTCTCCATGCTACATCACTTTATAAACTTTGTTTTTGCCTCACACTGGATTTTACAAGTGTATTTTATGTGTGCAAGTAAAGTAACTCTGAACATCTTTATCCTGGAAATGGCTAAAAATTTCAAGAAGATTTTCAGGGTTATTAGAGATTGGAATCTTAGGCGTATATCATAATAATGTCTACCATTTGCTGTGCATAGCTGTCTAGGAATCTACAGCTCAGTTTTGGTACTCAAGAACCGTGTTTTTGAGGTGTTTCTCGCTAATACTGGGTGGTAGAGTAACTATGACCCTCTGTGTCTTGGAAACTGGTAAAGATAGCAAGAAAATTTTCAAGGTTGTTTAAGATTGGGACCATACAAATGTTGTTGTTGTTGTGGTCTTCAGTCCTGAGACTGGTTTGATGCAGCTCTCCATGCTACTCTATCCTGTGCAAGCTTCTTCATCTCCCAGTACCTACTACAACCTACATCCTTCTGAATCTGCTTAGTGTATTCATCTCTTGGTCTCCCTCTACGATTTTTACCCTCAACGCTGCCCTCCAATACTAAATTGGTGATCCCTTGATGCCTCAGAACATGTCCTACCAACCGATCCCTTCTTCTGGTCAAGTTGTGCCACAAACTTCTTCTCTCCCCAATCCTATTCAATACTTCCTCATTAGTTATGTGATCTACCCATCTAATCTTCAGCATTCTTCTGTAGCTCCACATTTCAAAAGCTTCTATTCTCTTCTTGTCCAAACTATTTATCGTCCGTGTTTCACTTCCATACATGGCTACACTCCATACAAATACTTTCAGAAACGGCTTCCTGACACTTAAATCAATACTCAATGTTAACAAATTTCTCTTCTTCAGAAATGCTTTCCTTGCCATTGCCAGTCTACATTTTATATCCTCTCTTCTTTGACCACCATCAGTTATTTTGCTCCCCAAATAGCAAAACTCCTTTACTACTTTAAGCATCTCATTTCCTAATCTAATTCCCTCAGCATCACTCGATTTAATTCGACTACATTCCATTATCCTCATTTTGCTTTTGTTGATGTTCAACTTATATCCTCCTTTCAAGACCCTGTCCATTCCGTTCAACTGCTCTTCCAAATCCTTTGCTGTCTCTGACAGAATTACAATGTCATCGGCGAACCTCAGAGTTTTTATTTCTTCTCCATGGATTTTAATACCTACTCCGAATTTTTCTTTTGTTTCCTTCGCTGCTTGCTCAATATAGAGATTGAATAACACCCGGGAGAGGGCACAACCCTGTCTCACTCCCTTCCAAACCACTGCTTCCCTTTGATGTCCCTCGACTCTTATAACTGCCATCTGGTTTCTGTACAAATTGTAAATAGCTTTTCGCTCTCTGTATTTTACCCCTGTGACCTTCAGAATTTGAAAGAGAGTATTCCAGTCAACATTGTCAAAAGCTTTCTCTAAGTCTAAAAATGCTAGAAACGTAGGTTTGCCTTTCCTTAATCTAGCTTCTAAGATAAGTCATAGGGTCAGTATTGCCTCACGTGTTCCAATATTTCTACGGAATCCAAACTGATCTTCCCTGAGGTCGGCTTCCACTAGTTTTTCCATTCGTCTCTAAAGAATTCACGTTAGTATTTTGCAGCTATGACTTATTAAACTGATAGTTAGACATTTTCACATATGTCAACACCTGCTTCCTTTGCGATTGGAATTATTATACACTCCTGGAAATTGAAATAAGAACACCGTGAATTCATTGTCCCAGGAAGGGGAAACTTTATTGACACATTCCTAGGGTCAGATACATCACATGATCACACGGACAGAACCACAGGCACATAGACACAGGCAACAGAGCATGCACAATGTCGGCACTAGTACAGTGTATATCCACCTTTCGCAGCAATGCAGGCTGCTATTCTCCCATGGAGACGATCGTAGAGATGCTGGATGTAGTCCTGTTGAACGGCTTGCCATGCCATTTCCACCTGGCACCTCAGTTGGACCAGCGTTCGTGCTGGACGTGCAGACCGCGTGAGACGGCGCTTCATCCAGTCCCAAACATGCTCAATGGGGGACAGATCCGGAGATCTTGCTGGCCAGGGTAGTTGACTTACACCTTCTAGAGCACGTTGGGTGGCACGGGATACATGCGGACGTGCATTGTCCTGTTGGAACAGCAAGTTCCCTTGCCCGTCTAGAAATGGTAGAACGATGGGTTCGATGACGGTTTGGATGTACCGTGCACTATTCAGTGTCCCCTCGACGATCACCAGTGGTGTACGGCCAGTGTAGGAGATTGCTCCCCACACCATGATGCCGGGTGTTGGCCCTGTGTGCCTCGGTCGTATGCAGTCCTGATTGTGGCGCTCACCTGCACGGCGCCAAACACGCATACGACCATCATTGGCACCAAGGCAGAAGCGACTCTCATCGCTGAAGACGACACGTCTCCATTCGTCCCTCCATTCACGCCTGTCGCGACACCACTGGAGGCGAGCTGCACGATGTTGGGGCGTGAGCGGAAGACGGCCTAACGGTGTGCGGGACCGTAGCCCAGCTTCATGGAGACGGTTGCGAATGGTCCTCGCCGATACCCCAGGAGCAACAGTGTCCCTAATTTGCTGGGAAGTGGCGGTGCGGTCCCCTACGGCACTGCGTAGGATCCTACGGTCTTGGCGTGCATTCGTGCGTTGCTGCGGTCCGGTCCCAGGTCGACGGGCACGTGCACCTTCCGCCGACCACTGGCGACAACATCGATGTACTGTGGAGACCTCACGTGCCACGTGTTGAGCAATGCGGCAGTACGTCCACCCGGCCTCCCGCATGCCCACTATACGCCCTCGCTCAAAGTCCGTCAACTGCACATACAGTTCATGTCCACGCTGTCGCGGCATGCTACCAGTGTTAAAGACTGCGATGGAGCTCCGTATGCCTTGGCAAACTGGCTGATACTGACGGCGGCGGTGCAGAAATGCTGCGCAGCTAGCGCCATTCGACGGCCAACACCGCGGTTCCTGGTGTGTCCGCTGTGCCGTGCGTGTGATCATTGCTTGTACAGCCCTCTCGCAGTGTCCGGAGCAAGTATGGTGGGTCTGACACACCGGTATCAATGTGTTCTTTTTTCCATTTCCAGGAGTGTATTTTTCTTGAAGTCTGAGGGTATTTCGCCTGTCTCATACATCTTGCTCACCAGATGGTAGAGTTTTGTCAGAACTGGCTCTCCCAAGGCTTTCAGTAGTTCTAATGGAATGTTGTCTACTCCCGGGGCCTTGATTCGATTCAGGTCTTTCAGTTCTCTGTCAAACTCTTCACGCAGTATCATATCCGCCATTTCATCTTCATCTACATCCTCTTCCATTTCCATAATATTGTCCTCAAGTATATCGCCCTTGTATAGACCCTCTGTATACTCCTTCCACCTTTCTGCTTTCCCTTCTTTGCTTAGAACTGATATTCATACAAGTGGTTCTCTTTTCTCCAAAGGTCTCTTTAATTTTCCTGTAGGCAATATCTATCTTACACCTAGTGAGATAAGCCTCTACATCTTTACATTTGTCCTCTAGCCATCCCTGCTTAGCCATTGTGCACTTCCTGTCGATCTCATTTTTGAGACATTTGTAGTCCTTTTTGCCTGCTTCACTTCTCCTTAAATTACCACCTTTTTGTAGTTTCTTCAGTTTTAATCTACAGTTCATAACCAATAGATTGTGGTCAGAGTCCACATCTGCCCCTGGAAATGTCTTACAATTTAAAACCTGGTTCCTAAATCTCTGTCTTACAATTATATAATCTATTTGAAACCTGTCAGTATCTCCAGGCTTCTTCCATGTATACAACCTTCTTTTATGATTCTTGAACCAGGTGTTAGCTATGATTAAGTTGTGCTCTGTGCAAAATTCTGCCAGCTGGCTTCCTCTTTCATTTCTTACCCCCAATCCATATTCACCTACTACGTTTCCTTCTCTCCCTTTTCCTACTGATAAATTCCAGTCACCCATGACTATTAAATTTTCGTCTCCCTTCACAATCTGAATAATTTCTTTTATTTCATTATACATTTCTTCAACTTCTTCGTCATCTGCAGAGCTTGTTGGCATGTAAACTTGTACCACTGTGGTAGGCGTGGGCTTCGTATCTATCTTGGCCACAATAATGCGTTCACTATGCTTTTTGTAGTAGCTTACCCGCATTCCTATTTTCCTATTCATTATTAAACCTACTCCTGCATTACCCCTATTTGCTTTTGTGTTTATAACCCTGTAGTCACCTGTCCAGAAGTCTTGTTCCTCCTGCCACCAAACTTCACTAATTCCCACTATATCTAACTTTAACCTATCAATTTCCCTTTTTAAATTTTCTAACCTACCTGCCCGATTAAGGGATCTGACATTCCACGCTCCGATCCAGAGAACGCCAGTTTTCTTTCTCCTGATAACGACATCCTCTTGAGTAGTCCCCGCCCGGAGATCCGAATGGGGGACTATTTTACCTCCAGAATATTTTACCCAAGAGGATGCCATCATCATTCAACCATACAGTAAAGCTGCGTGCCCTCAGGAAAAATTACGGCTGTAGTTTCCCCTTGCTTTCAGCCGTTCGCAGTACCAGCAGAGCAAGGCCATTTTGGTTAGTGTTACAAAGCCAGGTCAGTCAATCATCCAGACTTTTGCCCCTGCAACTACTGAAAAGGCTGCTGCCCCTCTTCAGGAACCACACGTTTGTCTGGCCTCTCAACAGAAACCCCTCCGTTGTGGTTGCACCTACGGTACGGCTATCTGTATCGCTGAGGCACGCAAGCCTCCCCACCAATGGCAAGGTCCATGGTTCATGGGGGGGACCGTACAAATATATTGTAAAAATTTCAGTCATTTATTATGCATAGCCATCTTGCAATCCATTTGGTTCAAAAAAATGGTCAACAAACACTTTTTTGAAGTTTTCTGATGAGCTGCTGCTGAACTAATGGTGCCTCCACAACCACCTAAGGCCCCCTCCACAACTACCTAAGGCCCACCATAGACCACATGAAATGCAAAAAGAACCAACCTATTTGCTCCATTTGCATAAACTGGAGGAATTGTGTGCCGGCAGCGGTGATCTAGCGGTTCTAGGCACTCAGTCGTGAACCGCGCGACTGCTACGGTCGCAGGTTCGAATCCTGCCTTGGGTATGGATGTGTGTGCTATCCTTAGGTTAGTTAGGTTCAAGTAGTTCTAACTTCTAGGGGACTGATGACCACAGATGTTAAGTCCCATAGTGCTCAGAGCCATTTGAACCATTTTTTTGAGGAAGTGTGTAATATTCATATTTTGACCCTGCACTGCAGGGTAGTGACACTAAGATGATCCTTCCATTGGGTATACAAATAGTCCCTTGTCCAAGGGATATACAAAATTCTAGACCCTACTTTTTGGTCAAAAATAGAACCTGTGATATAGATACCAGATATATCTAATTTTTATGGATGAAATGAAATGTCGTGTGGCTAGGGCCTCCCATCGGTTAGACAAGTCTTTTTACTTGATACCACTTCTGCAACTTGTGTGTTGAGTTTTTATGAATGGCATTTTGGAACACACTGAATAGCATTCTGTTGCATGTGTACCAGTAACATTTGTAGATTAGAGAAAGTTTTTGACAATGTTGTATGGAATATATTCTTTTAAATTCTGAAATTAGCAAGTATAAAATACAGGGAACCAAAGTTTATTTACAACTTGTAGGGAAACCAGTCTGTAGTTGTAAGAGTCAAAGGACTAGAAAGAGAAGCAGTGTTTGAAAAGAGAGTGAGATATGGTTGTAGCTCATTCCTGATGCTATTCAATCTGTACATAAGCAGTGGTTGAAAAGGGAGTGAGATGTGGTTGTAGCCCATTCTTGATGTTATTCAATCTATACATTGATCAAGCATTAAAGAAAACCAAGCAGAAATTTGGAAAGAGAATTAAAGTTCAGAGAGAGTGAAAATAGATCTGGCAATTCTAAGAGAATTCGCTTAGGGTATGAACTGCTAAAAGTAACATGTGAGTTTTGCTCAATAAACAGTTCACATAAGAAAAACTAGAAGATTTTTAAATGTGGTGCTACAGAAGAATACCAAAGATTATATGGGCAGATCAGAAAACAGATGAAGAGTTATTGACCTGAACTGAAATTTATTCCATAGCTTGGTCATAGGAAGGGTAGGACATCCTGGGGCATCAAGGAACAGTCAGTTTGGTGACAGGAAAGTGTGGTGACTGTATTGAGAAGATTCAAATGATTGTAAGTTTCAGTACTTATGAAGAGATAAAGATATTTTCACAGTATAAATTAGTTTGGAGGTGTGTATCACACCCATTTTCTGACTAAGATCACAGTAACAATGACTGTGATGTAATGTAGTGACAATGCATTTCAAATTTAAGTGCAGGGCTCTAAATTGTCAGCAAACCAAATTCTCTAAATTTTCCTTTTGCAGTTCAGCTCATACTTTGGGTAAATTTTACTGCACTGCACTGAAAGAGCTTCTTCATTATAACTTCACTCTGTGATTTTCTATTTCATGTGTTTACACAATGCAGTAATCATCAGAAAAATATGTATAAACTATTAAGTGCATAATGTCGAGACTATTCGTGGATGATGTTGCTGAATGTAGAGAAGCCACAACCCTAAAAAATTGTGGCAAAATGAAGTAGACCTGCAGAGTTTCAGTGCTTGGTGCAGGGACTGCCAGTTCGTACTCAACATAGGTAATATATTGTTCACAAATAAATGGAAGTACTCATTACAAGGTTGCCACACAGTTACTAGAAGCAGTTGTATCCATTAAATATCTGGGAATATGTGTAGGGAGCAATTTAAAGAGAATCAACATAGAAAAAGCAGATGCCAGACTGAGATTCATTGAAAGAATCCTCAAAAAATGTAATTCGCCCACAAAGGAGGTCGCTTACAAAACTCTCATTCAACTGACATTAGAGTATTGCTCTAGGATTGCTAAAGGAGGTGAGAAGATTCAAAGAATAGAGGGCAGGTTTTTTCACTGGTTTGTTTAGTAAGTGTGAAGCGAGCCTGGAGATACTCATCCAACTCTAATGACAGACATTACAAGAGAGGCATTATACATCATGGGGTGATTTACTGTTAAAATTCCAGGAATGTACATTCCTAGAGATGTCAGCAAATATACTGCTACCTCCTATGTATAACTCATGCAAAGATGACGAAGGTAAAATTACAGAGATTCAAGCTCACACAGAGGCTTATCAATAGTCGTTCTTCCTGCTCTCCATTTGTGACAGAAAAGAGAGGTGAGGGAAGTGACAACGGTAAACAAAGTATTTTCCATCATACACAATAAGACGATGTATGGGGTACCTATTTAGATATAGAAGTGGAAATTGTTTGATGAACGTGGTCATATAGACAACAGGAACTGAGAGAAGAGGCATCAGATGAAAAATGTTTCATAATTCAGGCAGATAGATTACAGGAATACAACATAAAACACCTTCTGAAAGGAGAGAATGTCCTATATAGTCTCAATCTTCTGAATTTCATGGATCAGACAAATATTGTGTTAATAAGGAACTCTCAGAATGTTATGTAACACACAATTATTAACTTACAAATCACCATGAGAAGAGGGAATAACTCTTCGAGCCTGCTCATTTCCACTCCACAACTCTAATCACTACCACAAGCTGGACAACATAAAGATAGCAGCAATAGTATTTTTCATATATCTCCATGTAGAAATATGATTACTCTACTGTGCAGTTTACTCAGAAACAAATACTCTTAACAGCTAATATACAGTGTGTACGTGCCCCAAGACTACAGAGAAATCTGGGAAAAAACCAGGGAATTCTTCCATCTAGGAGAAATTCAGGAAAAACCTGGACGTTTTTTTAGAATTCCAGGAATTCTTCATTGTTTTAGTTTTCAGTTAATTTTGACTGGTAAGTACTGATACTCTAACAAAGAATTTTCCTTTCACCTACCACTGCAGAATGACACTGCAGCAATAAAACAGACAAGGGAACAGCACCAAAACAAAATGTTGGCTGTAAAGAACAGCAAAACACAGTGCACACACAAGCATCTGCCGACAGTAAAATGTGTCAAAGATTATGCAATACTCATAACAACAAACTGCTTTGAGTGCATCTTTCTCATGGGCCTCGTTTTAATGAGTGTGATGTCACAACTGCCTACATTTCTAATAGGTCGCAGAAAAATGTTGTGAATGGTGGTTTGAGAAATGTTACTTTTAAAGTAAATTTTCTTTACATAAGACAAATTATGTTACATGTGGAGAATGTACAATGAATTTCTTGAATCACGGAGCATTAGACTCTTATTCATAACTTATCACTGAGGACTGGCCACTTACAAGGGAACCTCCCCGTCGCACCCCCCTCAGATTTAGTTGTAAGTTGTCACAGTGGATAGGCCTTGAAAACTGAACACAGATCAATCAAGAAAACAGGAAGAAGTTGTGAGGAACTATGAAAAAAATAAGCAAAATATACAAACTGAGTAGTCCATGTGCGACATAAGCTACATTTACGACGGTGTGAGCTCAGGAGCACTGTGATCCCGTGGTTAGCGTGAGCAGCTGCAGAACGGGAGGTCCTTGGTTCAAGTCTTCCCTCTAGTAAAAAATTTAGTTTTTTATTTTCAGAGAATTATTATCTGTCCGTCCGTCCGTCCAATGCAAGGTAACTGCGCCGTAATATGGGGACGCTACTCCTAAACGGAAAAATTTGAAAACGTTAAAAACATATGTTTTGACAGAGCACAGGGAAAACTGTGCGACTGTGAAACTGTTGCATTCATTTGTTGCAGTTTATGTGACAAACTCTTATGTTTTCATCACTTTTTTGAGAGTGATTATCACATCCACAAGAAAACCTAAATCAGGCAAGGTAGAAGAATCTTTTTACCCATTCGCCAAGTGTACAAGTTGGGTGGGTCGAAAACGTATTCCTGTCATGTGACGCACATGCCGTCACCAGTGTCATATAGAATATATCAGACGTGTTTTCCTGTGGAGGAATCAGTTGACCTATGACCTTGTTATCAAATGTTTTCGGTTCCTTTCGTCTACTAATCGCACAGTTTTGCGTTGCAGTTGCAAAACACAGACACTAAACTTATTACAGTGAACAGAGATGTCAATAAACGAATGGACAGATCATAACTTTGCGAAAATAAGAAAAGTAAAATATTCACTCAAGGGAAGACTTGAACCAAGGACCTCTCAGTTTGCAATTACTCACACTAGCCACGGGACCACAGTACTCCTGAACCTACACTTTCCTTGATGTTGCCTATCTTAAATGCATGGACTACTCAGTTTGTATATTTTGCTTTTTTTTTTCATAGTTCCCCACAACTTCTTCCTGTTTTCTCGATTGATCTGTGTTCAGTTTTTCAAGGCCTATCCACTGTGCCAACTTACAACTAAATCTGAGGGGGTTGCGATGGGAAGATTCCCTTGTCAGAAAAATTTCAGGCCCAGTAAACCAGACATTTATGCCACTATTTAAAATTTTACTGGCACATTTTTGTTTGATGTATCTTAAAGGGTAACACATGCCAAAAAAGACCAAGTTTCAAGGATAGTTTTGCATATTTACTTTAGTTCTTTCATAGATTACCAATTATGCAGTAATGATGGCAGAAAGTATATAATTATCATTCAAAAAAAGTACGAAGTGAGTTCTTGAGCAGTTTCACCTATAATTGGCTTTTCTGTGAAAAAGTCAGAGTTCTCAGTGGAACATGTATTCATACAGGTAACCCACAAAATATTTGGTGCACAGCAGTGAAATTTATGATCATGCTTGTCATAAATATGTAGCTGCTGCAATTTAGACTGTGCTCTTAGGATCCTGTCTAACCATGCCCTCAGAAAAAAAAACAGCAAAAAAATTTTGATGACCAATGTTATACGTGAAAGCTTAGCTTTTCTTGTAGCCACACTGTATCTATATTCATTCAAACCATGAACTTCCCTTTTTGTGTGTTCATGCTACTTAACAATGGTGTTGCTATTGGCTGACTACATCGTATATCCTATTCTCTGAATATCTACTGTCTTTGGTTGGCAAGATCATGTGACATGAGTTATGATTGGCTGACAAAAGCGCATTTCAATCTCAATTTCAGCGCTTTGAAAGCTACTGTGCTGTATTTGGTGAAATTTGTGTTTATATTTTCATAGTATGAAAATATGCAGGATAAACATCACCACGTAACAAAGATCTTTCCAAAATGCATTGTTGTTCACAGGGTTTTATTTACTAAAGTGCCAGAAAGTCCTGTGGCAGTGTATAAAACATTCACCATTCAAAGGACTGATAAGGTTTACAGTTCTGGAGGAAAGTGTACTGTCACTTAACATAGTAAAAATGTACTTTCAGCTGGGGTATAGTGTATTGTCACCTGAGAAAAAGTGTATTTTTATGTGGGAAATCTGGGAAAAATCAAGGACTTTTTTTGTCTTTGTATACAGCCTGATATAGCATTTATCACCACCATATTTTGCTACATGTCACATTACATATTACTTATAACAGCATATTTATTTTCCTAATGGAAACATGCTTATGACAAAGATGACAGACTCAACAGTTTCTAAAAATAAGTTTAATTCTGAATGTAGATGAGAAGGAAATAATCTCTCTGCATACTATTTCCCTGTTAGACATGGAGAAAGGACCAACTCCACAGCAGCAGGAGTTGCAGCAGCCAACAGGAGGGCCACCACCTGTGCCTCCACCTCCAGCAGCAATCCCACCAACCACTGACTACTACAAACCTAAGGACTACAATGTTCCTGATGTAAGTAATAAGAGCTGGTCTAATATACCAGGCTGTTCATTCCTTATTTAACTAGCGATATTGAGGCAATAATGTTGAAATATGAATGTTGCAAAACCTCACTTTCAGGTTTCTCCATTAGTTATGCCGACTGATGCAGGAATGTGGGAAAAGATTTCATGGGGAGTAACTTTACCCATCCATGCATTCTGTCGCGCAACCATGCCAGACTGCAGGAAAGAGAAATGGCGTCACTGGTACCCTTTTACATTCCTCGTGTCAATGGTTTGGATCTCATTTTACTCTTACATAATGGTCTGGATGATCACAATTATAGGTGAGGAATTACTTTTAATAAGAATATTGCATTCTTTTTTATTCTCCAGTTGATAACCAATTTCAGGTTTTGTGTAATGAGAAGACATGGACCGAAAGAAATTATGGTGTCTTTGTGTTCCAGGTAGTACACTTGGGATACCAGACACAGTGATGGGTCTGACTTTCATGGCAGCTGGCGTTAGTGTCCCTGATGCACTCTCCAGCTTGGCAGTTGTCAAAGAAGGTGGGCAGTATCATTTTTGCATATTGCTACATCATGAAAAATGAAAATTAATTGTTTTCCCCTTCACATTAATTTTAAATTTGTGATCTTTATCATTTAGCTCATCACTTATTTATTTCTTGGTGTCTTCCTAGTGGGACAGTTGTTGAAACTGTGACATTTCTTTTATCTGCAAAGTCCACCTCTTTGAATTAATTGAATGCTTTTAAATAACAGGCAGACAAGTTATGCTTCATTTTTTTTCCACATAGATTAAATATATTGTTAGATACCAGTTCACATATGACAAAATATAATACTCCTTAACACATTCATTTCACTGATTCATTCACTCACCATGTTCTGTAAACCTTGCCATGAACAAAAGCCCTCAAGGATGAGGAACAAGTCAAGTTATACATTGATATGCTTAAGCAGCCACTGCTGGCTTCAGCTGTAATTTATGATTACTGTTAATCTATTCAAACTGATAATTATGGTAATTACTGGTAGAGTACTTTATATATATAAGTTAGGAGAAAAACAATTACTTAGGAAAAAAATTCTACAGCCCCTCTTTATATACTTCTCAGCTGCTGTTTTTACCTAATACTTCAAACAATCCGTTTATGTTGTTGTTGTTGTGGTCTTCAGTTCTGAGACTGGTTTGATGCAGCTCTCCATGCTACTCTATCCTGTGCAAGCTTCTTCATCTCCCAGTACCTACTGCAACCTACATCCTTCTGAATCTGCTTAGTGTATTCATCTCTTGGTCTCCCCCTATGATTTTTACCCTCCACGCTGCCCTCCAATACTAAATTGGTGATCCCTTGATGCCTCAGAACATGTCCTACCAACCGATCCCTTCTTCTGGTCAAGTTGTGCCACAAACTTCTCTTCTCCCCAATCCTATTCAATACTTCCTCATTAGTTATGTGATCTACCCATCTAATCTTCAGCATTCTTCTGTAGCACCACATTTCAAAAGCTTCTATTCTCTTCTTGTCCAAACTATTTACCGTCCATGTTTCACTTCCATACATGGCTACCCTCCATACAAATACTTTCAGAAATAACTTCCTGACACTTAAATCTATACTCGATGTTAACAAATTTCTCTTCTTCAGAAACGGTTTCCTTGCCATTGCCAGTCTACATTTTATATCCTCTCTACTTCGTCCATCATCAGTTATTTTGCTCCCCAAATAGCAAAACTCCTTTACTACTTTAAGTGTCTCATTTCCTAATCTAATACCCTCAGCATCACCCGACTTAACTCGACTACATTCCATTATCCTCGTTTTGCTTTTGTTAATGTTCATCTTATATCCTCCCTTCAAGACACCATACATTCCGTTCAACTGCTCTTCCAAGTCCTTTGCTGTCTCTGCCAGAATTACAATGTCATCGGCGAACCTCAAAGTGTTTATTTCTTCTCCATGTATTTTAATACGTACTCCAAATTTTTCTTTTGTTTCCTTTACTGCTTGCTCAATATAGAGATTGAATAACATCGGGGAGAGGCTACAACCCTGTCTTACTCCCTTCCCAACCACTGCTTCCCTTTCATGTCCCTCAACTCTTATAACTGCCATCTGGTTTCTGTACAAGTTGTAAATAGCCTTTCGCTCCCTGTATTTTACCCCTGCCACCTTTAGAATTTGAAAGAGAGTATTCCAGTCAACATTGTCAAAAGCTTTCTCTAAGTCTACAAATGCTAGAAACGTAGGTTTGCCTTTCTTTAATCTTTCTTCTAAGATAAGTCGTAAGGTCAGTATTGCCTCACGTGTTCCAGTATTTCTACGAAATCCAAACTGATCTTCCCCGAGGTCGGCTTCTACTAGTTTTTCCATATGTCTGTAAAGAATTCGTGTTAGTACTTTGCAGCTGTGGCTTATTAAACTGATAGTTCGGTAATTTTCACATCTGTCAACACCTGCTTTCTTTGGGATTGGAATTATTATATTCTTCTTGAAGTCTGAGGGTATTTCGCCTGTTTCATACATCTTGCTCACCAGATGGTAGAGTTTTGTCAGGAGTGGCTCTCCCAAGGCCGTCAGTAGTTCCAATGGAATGCTGTCTACTCCGGGGGCCTTGTTTCGACTCAGGTCCTTCAGTGCTCTGTTAAACTCTTCACGCAGTATCGTATCTCCCATTTCATCTTCATCTACATCCTCTTCCATTTCCATAATATTGTCCTCAAGTGCATCGCCCTTGTATAGACCCTCTATATACTCCTTCCATCTTTCTGCTTTCCCTTCTTTGCTTAGAACTGGGTTTCCATCTGAGCTCTTGATGTTCATACATGTGGTTCTCTTATCTCCAAAGGTCTCTTTAATTTTCCTGTAGGCAGTATCTATCCTACCCCTAGTGAGATAAGCCACTACATCCTTACATTTGTCCTCTAGCCATCCCTGCTTAGCCATTTTGCACTTCCTGTCGATCTCATTTTTTATGTAATTTTACACAAACCATTATCAGCTCTTTATACACTGGAAAAATGAGGATCTGTCTAATATAGGTATTAGACTTATGCAGAATTTACATTCTTGAATCCAAGTATTCATTAAACTATAGAAGGAATAGCTAATGGTATTCCTTTACTTTGCTTCTGAAAGGTTAGGGTTTCCAATCTTCTGCCTGATCTCCTCTGATAACCTGTTATACGAGGGTGATCCCATAAGTACCCGGCCTGACTGAGAGATGGCAGCCATTGTTGAAAAATCTCTCTGGATTAGAATGTATACAATCTATAAAGCATATGTTTCAAGTTTGAAGACATCACATTGCTTAGTATTTGTTTGACAGCCATCAATAGTGAAAATTGTGAGTGAGCTTGTGAAAATGAAGAAAATTGGTCATCGTTATGTGATACAATTTTATTTTTTTCTGAAAGGCTTGAGTGCAACCAATAATAAAGCTGAGCTACATTCTACTTTGGGAGAGTCTGCTCCTTTCTTGACAACAGTAAAATATTGGGTAGCCAAGTTTAAATGAGGCCGTACGAGCTGCCAAGACGAGCATCACAGTGGTCAACCAAATGAGGTGACCACTCCAGAATAGTAAAGAAAATCCACAAAACGGTACTGGATGATCGTTGACTGAAAGTGCAAGAGCTAGCAGACATAGTAATTTCAAAAAATGCGGTACATTGCATATTAATTTAAAATTTGGACATGAGAAAACTGTGTGCAAGTTTTGTGCCACATTTGCTCACACTCGATCAAAAACAGTGTCATGAAAATGTTTCAGTTGAGTGTTTGGTGAAGTTTTGCAGCAACAAAGTAGATTTTTTGCACCATTTTATAACCATGGAGTCCGCAGCTCATGGTCGTGCGGTAGTGTTCTCGCTTCCCATGCACGGGTTCCCAGGTTCGATTCCCGGCGGAGTCAGGGATTTTCTCTGCCTCGTGATGACTGGGTGTTGTGTGCTGTCCTTAGGTTAGTTAGGTTTAAGTAGTTCTAAGTTCTAGGGGACTGATGACCATAGATGTTAAGTCTCATAGTGCTCAGAGCCGTTTGAACCATTTTTTTTTATAACCATGGATGAATCATGGATCCACTACTTCACTCCTGACACAAAAGAAGAATCAAAGCAATGAACACAAATTGAAGAACCAACTCCAAAGAAGGCAAAGACCATTTCATCTGCAGACGAGGTAATTGCTTCGGGGTTTTGGGTTGCACATGGGATAATTCTCATTGACTACCTTGAAAAAGGGAAAACTATCAATGGTGAGTATTATGGGAAGTTATTGCAACATTTGGGTGAAGAAATCAAGCAAAAACAACTGCATTTTGTCAAGAAGAAAGTGTTGTTTCTTCAGGGCAATGTGCCAGCTCACATGTCCATTATTGCAATGGTCAAAATTAATGAATTAAAGTTTGAATTGCTACCTCATGCACCCTATTCACCAGATTTAGCCCCCCCGGATTATTTTCTGTTCCCAAACTTGCAAAAATGGCTCGGTGCTCGAAGATTTTCAACAAATGAAGACATGATGTTGGCAGTTAATAGTTATTTTGAGAAGTTAGATAGTTCTCATTATAAAAAGGGTATTGAACTTATTGAACATCACTGGGAAAAGTGTATAGAGCTGAAAGGAGATTATGTTGAAAAATAAATATATTTTTTTTCCAAAATTTTTGTGTTTTCTTTTATGGGACCACCCTCATTGACTTTTGCATCATAATATAAAACTCCTTTTAGAACACTACAGGGAGTTGCATAGTCTATATGTAAATTATTTCTACTTCTAGTATTATGGTTTTGAATTGCAGAGTTCATCATAAACTCACTCTTGTTATTAACAACAATAAGTCAGTATGTGTATTGACATGTAGGTGAAAGGATCCTCAGATTCCTGAATAAACCTCTGTAAGATATTTCATTTTCAACTTTTCACACTATTCATATTATACACTTCTGTGAAATAAATACTTTTTTCTCCTTGGTTTCAATGCCCCAGAAGATTACATCTCAGGACAGAACTGAGAGAAAGTACATAAAGTGACCTAGCAATCGACGCATTGAGAGAGACAGGCACAACTGTGCTTCTTACTTACTTCTCAATCTTCTTCTGCTGGTGCCATCTCAGTTTATTTTCCATCTGGATGCTCAGGAACTCCACACAGGGAGCCTCATCCAGTGTGTGCCCATTGATCTCTACTTTTGGTACCTGTAAGTCATTTTATGTGTTTGGAACTGCACAATACGAGTTTTTCTAAGGTTAAGAACTAAGCTGTTGGCTGTGAATCAGTTGTAAGCCTTTTCCAATATTCTCTTTGTTATGTGTGACATGAATATGTTTGCGCCCTTTATGAATATACTTGTCATCAACAAACATTACGGTTTTTGAAGAGTCCTTCAGTCTTCCATAAAAATCATTTATGTGAACCAAGAACAGGAGTGGGCCAAGCACTGTACACACCATAGTTAATATTCCTCACTCTGAATTTAATCTTATTCTTGCCGTATCATTTGTTAACATGCCCCCTGTTTTCTGTTGTTAAGGTGTGACTTCATCTGTGCAAGGAGAAGACAATTAATGCCATTCCATTTTAGTTTTCCTAGTAGAATTTTATGTTCTACACAATCAAATTCCGTGAAGATTATAACTGAAACTTCCTGTCAGATTAAAACTGTGTGTCAGACCAGGACTCAAACTACCGAGTTTGAGTCTCGGTCCAGCACACAGTTTTAGGCTGCCAGGAAGTTTCATACCAGCGCACACCCTGCTGCAGAGTGAAAATTTCATTCAAGATTATAATTAATGCTAATAGGGTTATTTTCCTTGTTGGGTTCTATTAGAATTATGTTTGCAAGATGATATATTGCCTTCTCAGAACAGAAGCCTCTGAAGGAGTCACACTGAGCTGTTCTTAAGAGGTTATTCTCAGAAAGATGGTTCAGTACTCTGTTGTAAGCTACTTTCTCAGAAAAATTTATATATATACAAGGTGCTACCCAAAATTTTTGGGACTGGTGCTGCCATCTGTTGAAAACCTTACCTTTGGACTAATGGTCACCATCACCCTTGAAGTAATTCTCATCAGCACGTACACACCAGTCCTAGCGCTTCTGCCACTGGTCAACTTCTTCCCATTTTTGACCTGTAATTTCTCTCTGGCTAGTTAACTGAGTCATTGTTTATAATTATGTGAAATTTTACTTTTCATTTCTTAATTAAACCTGTTTGATGGGAATACATTATTGCTGCAGTTTCACCATCATAGTCAGATAAACCATTTATTATGGGACTCATATCAATTTTGCTAAATACAGCGGGAATTAGAAATTATCAATTAGAGTTGTGTTGTGTCCTGTTTTTGTTGGAAATGTTGCTGTAGGGTTGAATCAGATTTGGAGTATTCTTTCTAACTGAAGATTGAAAACAGAAAATGTTGTAACTGCCTTCCACAAAATGTGTTTTCAGTGGCAATGTGTTTTCAGTACTCTGTTGCATGTCTACATTTATTCAAAGTGTCAAATCGTGAATAAAACACATCAAACATTCCTTATTTGATGCTGCATTGTCTTTGTGCCATGTGTCTAAGTCCCTTCCATTTAACCTGGGATGGTTTCAAGGTTGGTGGTTAGTGGGCACAGCTCTTTGAGCTGTGACAGAGATTTTTCAATTATAGAGAAATGGGTGAAGGTAGGCAAGGCCTTTCTTCCACAGGATTTACGCAAAATTATTGACTCAGCTAAAGCTATGATCCCATTCCATGTTTCCAATGCATACAACTGACTCCTTTGATTTTTAAAGATACAGCTTAATCATTGTTGTCAGTACAGATCTATAAGATATGCAAGTGCAGTATAATCAAAGTGTCTCAGAGTTATACATCTCAAATAGCTATGTAAAAATTCTTATTCTGAAACAAAAGAATGCAAAAATGTCAATATGTTTAAAAAAAGGAAAGACAATGGCAGATGTATATCATGCATGTTTCATCTGAAAGACCAGCCATTTTTATCAGCTGCAAAAGAGAAAGACCTGTCTACGATGTTGCCATTAATTCCTGGACAGTAGAAGGAGTTTTGCAGGAAACATTGCAATGTCAGATCCCAAGAATGGTGTTGTTTAAGAAATGTAAGCCAATACTGAGAGATTTTTTTCTTAAATTTAATTGTGTAACTCTCTTGTAAAAAATTTAAAAGAAATGAGAAATGATTTTTTTGGCTACAGTTCTAATAATTTTATTACTGCTGTATTTCTTTACTTGAATATCACAAATAAAATGTAGTGTCCCTGCAATAGCAGAAGTTGAAACAAAAACTTTCTTCTTGGCACTTAGAATGAGTCAGTTTTTTGGTATGACATCCAGAACGTCCTTAAGAATATCTTTTTAATTTTTTTGATAAAAATAAATCAAATTGTTTGCATATTATAAATAAGTATAATTTAGTTTCTAACAAAGACTGCTGGATACCAACACACACATGTCTGCAGGAACATTGCATGGTACATTTTAAAAAAACACAGGCACCGCAATATCACCTCGTGGCTAATGTCCATGCTGTGTTTGTAATGTAAAAGATTTAGTTATCCATCACAGTCCCTACTCCATTCCTTCACCCATATTTTGGGGATAGGTGCAGTCATGTATAGTTTTGCTGCCAATGTTGTGTTGCATGATTATCATCATCATCTTCAGGTATTACTGGTTGTTGATTCCTCCAGTTGTGATTATTTTGCCTCTCGTACTAGTACTTGTGCCACTGGTGGTTGGTGTTTGGCATTTACTCAGGCTCATACCTCTGTTCTTGTCATTTTTGCTTGTTACAGTTGTTGCTACAGTTATTGTAACGAATACTGTGTTGTTCACCCTGAGCATCCATTTGATGTTTGTGGCGGGTACGATAGTCACCTGACGTGTGTTATCTATGACCATTACTAGTGCCAGAAACCATCAGATGATTCATGGCTTGACTTGTCCTAGTCTTTATGTCCTCTTGTATCAGGTCAATTGAGTCATAAATTCCTCTGAGTTTGATTCTGATATATGTATTAACTTCTCATGTACATCAATGGGAAATTTCCCCCTTAGGATCTGCAGAATGTCATGATGTGACATTATCTCTCCTCAGTACCACATCTTGTTGGCATATTTTTCAAATTAATGTCTCAGGCTTTATTGATGGATGCTGAAGAGTTCCAGATTGAGCACTTCTTTCCTGAGCCATTCCTGTTACCATTTGACCAATGATTGTCCAGAAATGATCTTTCAAACTCAGCCATATATACAACTATTCTGCTGTCTTGGTAGCACAGATTGCAGCACTTTGTGAATATATCCACTCACAGAATTGATTTTTTGGACATCATTTCATGAGTGCAGTAAAGCACAGCAGAATACACAAATAAATAAATACAAAGAGATGGATACTCTTTTTATCTGGCAGAAAAGTCTGGAACTGCTGGTGCGTCATCAAATCCCCTTCCATGAATACTGATGTACAGTTCAGTGCAGCACCCATCACGTATTGCATTTTGTTGCAACAGATGAGCAGCTGCTCATATTCCCCTCATATGTGTCTGATTTATCGGTGCTTTCAGGTTTGTGTCTTACTGAGTGAGTGCCACGCACAAGCTCTTTAATCATCATCTAATCCCATATTTACTAAGTCAGTCTGCTTGCTAATGGCACCATTACATTGCAGAAAATCTTTTACTTTCTGTTCTTTTATCTTGTTCAGCTCACTTTTTGCTGCATTTGTCAAACCTTCACATTCATTTAAGATGAGTAGCCACCTGAACTATTTTATTGTCGGTTTCTTTTGCAATTCTTTCATCATTTACAAATGTCCACTTTGCAAATTTGGCTGCAAATCACTCGCTTTCCAAATCAGATTGTTCATTTTTTCTGTTCAAGAAATAAGTTACTAACATGTTTGGACAACTGACAAGTGATTTCAGATTGTGATTCGTAAGACTGATTTAGTTCTCCTACCTCATCAGTTAATTTTGTGATAGCTTCAGATAGTCCAGTCTGAGCTTGTTTCAATTCTGTAATTTCAGTAGAGATTTTATCTTGTTTTTCCAACATAGCTTTCTGTTTCGCCATCATAGCACCTGTTTGATTCAATATTTTGGACATTTTCACAAATACAATGGTATAAAAAGTTATTATTTCACTAAACCACATCAATATGTCCTATCATACAGGAGACAGTGTGTTACATTTTTGGAACTAAGAACTTTAATTATTTTTTTCTTTTATCCTTTTTTATACCCTTATACACAATGTGCATACTTCCTTGTTCAGCTAACAATTAGCAACAAAGATCTTTAAGTTGTAAATATTATAATCAATTCTGAAGATGGCAGGCCCTATTTGCTGAACCATCAATTCAGTAAACAATTACCCGACTACTCATAATAAGCACCACATGGAACAGAAATAACAAGGATATGAATGGATAATTCCTGGATGAAAATAATAGTAATAATAATTTGTTAAAGTTCTCACCAATAAATTATTTAATTTATGTAGCAACATCTGCTACAATCATGCTTACAAGTTTATCAATTTAAATGATACAATATGGCTAATTTGGCCTATCTCTACTCAGTATGTCCATTCAGTACAATTACAAGACATGAGCAAATCTGTAGATTGAATATTCAGTACAAAGAAGCCACAGGATAATTGAGGGCCAGGCAGTGATTTAAAATATGCGTCTTAGTGCCTTTGACAGATAGCGTGTACTCAATAACTACTCTGATTCATAACCCAGTGATTGACACTTAGAAAACACTGTAGTACGTAAATAATTAGACTTCAGATTCATTTTCACCAGGAACAGCATGCTCCATGGCCATATTAATGAGATCCAAGCTAGAAGCAAGGGCAGCATCAGTCATAAATTTTTAATCTGTTTGTTGCAGATCGATTTCAGCTACAGTGTAGCTATTTTCACTACAGTTACATGCCATGTGCATTTCTATTTATGATGAGTCATCATGACTTGAATGTAATTGCACTGAAGATAGCTACATAGTAGCTAAATCAGTCTGCAATAAACAGATTAAAAATTTATGACTGATGCTGGACTTCCTCCTATCTTGGATCTAAAATGTTATAGAGTTGCAATTCTCTGTGACAGGTAGAGTGGTCACCAGAGTGCATAAGTGTTCTTATTACCAGGCTTGTTAGAGCATGGGCAGCATCAGATGTTGAGTGATCACTGTGAAAGGTGTGAAGATGCCGTGTACTTGTGTGAGACAGTATTATAAGTATTTGACACCGCCATAAGGCAGGATCGCAATATTGTGCACCAAGCACATCGTAATCCCTTTACATATGCACCTGCAATCTGAGAGCAACATCCTGCATTGTCTGGCACCATCGGTTGTAGATTAACAAACAGTTGCCGGACTAAGAAATTACCGCCCCATGCGTAGGCTGCCGTTAACACCACAACACAAATGACTGTGCTTGGGATGGTGCCATCACCTGGAAGTGTGCCCATGACTGCTTATGAATGACATCACATTGTGTTCAGTGATGAATCGTGGTTCTGCACTACCCTAGATAGCCATCATTGGCGAATATGGTGGTGACGTTGAGAGAGGTCCCATTCTTCCAATGTTTTAGAAAGGCACTGTGGTGTTACTTGTGGCATCATGGTATGAGAAGCCAATTTGTATAGTTTCAGGTTAATGACTGGTAGTGGTTGAGGGAACTCTGATGACACAAGTGTATGCCATGGACATCCTGCATCCTTGTGAGTTACCTCTCAGGCGAAAGTATCATTGTGCTATTTTTTCACAGGGCAATTCTTGTCCACACATAGTGCTTGTCTCTCAGTGTGTGTGTGTGTGTGTGTGTGTGTGTGTGTGTATGTGTGTGTGTGTGTGTGTGTGTGTGTGTGTGTGTGTGTGTTTATCTACAGGGTGTTCCAAAAGTACTTTTGCTATCTTTGGGGACAGGTTCCTTACACGAAAACAAGAAAAAATGCCAAGTAAACATGAGCTCTAAAATGCATATCTTAAGAGCTATGAGCACTTGTTCATCTTTGCTACTGTGAAACACATCTCCTCTATTGAAGAAGTTCATATCTGCTACTGTGAAGCTGAACTCAAACGTTTCAGCAGATTATCAATGTGTTTCTTCCAATTTAATCTCTCATCAATGGACACACCTAAAAATTTGGAATATTCTACCTTAGCTATATGCTTCTGATTAAGGTCTATATTTATTAATGGCGTCATACCATTCCCTGTACGGAACTGTATGTACTGTGTCTTATCAAAATTCAGTGAGAGTCCGTTTACAAGGAACCACTTAGTAATTTTCTGAAAGACAGTATTGACAATTTCATCAGTTAATTCTTGTTTGTCAGGTGTGATTACTATACTTGTATCATCAGCAAAGAGAACTAACTTTGCCTCTTCATGAATATAGAATGGCAAGTCATTAATATATAATAAGAACAACAAAGGACCCAAGACTGACCCTTGTGGAACCCCATGCTTGATAGTTCCCCAGTTTGAGGAATGTGCTGATCTTTGCATGTTACGAGAACTACTTATTTCAACTTTCTGCACTCTTCCAGTTAGGTACGAATTAAACCATTTGTGCACTGTCCCACTCATGCCACAATACTTGAGCTTGTCTAGCAGAATTTCATGATTTACACAATCAAAAGCCTTTGAGAGATCACAAAAAATCCCAATGGGTGGTGTTCGGTTATTCAGATCATTCAAAATTTGACTGGTGAAAGCATATATGGCATTTTCTGTTGAAAAACCTTTCTGGAAACCAAACTGACATTTTGTTAGTACTTCATTTTTACAGATATGTAAAGCTACTCTTGAATACATTACTTTCTCAAAAATTTTGGATAAAGCTGTTAGAAGGGAGATTGGACGGTAATTGTTGACATCAGATCTATCCCCCTTTTTATGCAAAGGTATAACAATAGCATATTTCAGTCTATCAGGGAAAGTGCCCTGTTCCAGAGAGCTATTACACAGGTGGCTGAGAATCTTACTTATCTGTTGAGAACAAGCTTTTAGTATTTTGCTGGAAATGCCATCAATTCCATGTGAGTTTTTGCTTTTAAGCAAGTTTATTATTTTCCTAATTTCAGAGGGAGAAGAGGGTGAGATTTCAATTGTATCAAATTGCATAATTATGGCCTCTTCCATTAACAGCCTAGCATCTTCTAATGAACACCTGGATCCTACTATATCCACAACATTTAGAAAATGATTATTAAAAATATTTTCAACTTCTGACTTGTTGTTCGTAAAGCTTTCATTCAATTTGATGGTAATACTGTCTTCCTCTGCTCTTGGTTGACCTGTTTCTCTTTTAATAATATTCCAAATTGTTTTAATTTTATTATCAGAGTTGCTGATTTCAGACATGATACACATACTCCTGGATTTTTTAATAACTTTTCTTAATATAACACAGTAGTTTTTATAATTTTTGACAGTTTCTGGGTCACTACTCTTTCTTGCGGTCAGATACATTTCCCTTTTCGGTTACAAGATATTTTTATACCCTTAGTAAGCCATGGTTTGTTACAAGGTTTCTTACGAGTATATTTAACTATTTTCTTGGGGAAGCAGTTTTCAAATGCATTTACAAAAATGACATGAAATAAATTATATTTTAAAGTGGCATCAGGTTCACGGTACACCTCATCCCAGTCTAACTGCTGTAGGATTTCCCTGAAATTTGCAATTGTTAAATCGTTGACTGAACGTACTACTTTGGAGGACTGTTTAGTATTGCTGAATGGAGCTATGTCATATATTGTAACTAGCTGTGCACCATGATCAGAAAGACCATTCTCAACAGGCTGAGCATTTATCTGGTTAAACTTATCTTGGTCTATAAAGAAGTTATCTATCAGTGAGCTGCTATCCTTTACCACCCAAGTAGGAAAATCAATAACGGGTGTCAAATTGAAAGAACTGAGTAATACTTCAAGGTCATTTTTCCTATTACCCTCTTTCAGAGAATCTACATTGAAGTCCCCACAAATAATAATTTGCTTCCCCCTGTCTGACAGATAGCACAACAAGGAGTCCAAATTTTTCAGAAATAGATGAAAATTTCCTGATGGGGACCTATATACAGTTACAATTATAAATGTGCCTTTATTTAATTTAAGCTCACAGGCACATGCTTCTATATGTTTCTCTACACAAAACTTTTTTGTTTCTATGCTTTTTGCACAATGATAACTTTTGACATATATGGCAACTCCTCATTTCTCCATATTTTCTCTCATTACATGTGCAGAGAGCTTATATCCACTTACATTTACCTTATCCATATCAGTAACAATGTGATGCTCAGACAGGCATAGTATATCTATTTCATTCTCAGCTTCTAAATCTTCTAAACAAACCAGAAGCTCATCTACTTTATTCTTTAAACTCCCAATATTTTGATGAAATATACTTACATTATTTTTAATTATACTTTTATGAGAACCTTTCCTTATTCTAACATTTGTAGTACTCTCCTGTCTGAGTTTCTCATTGTGCTTAGGCCTAGTTCCTATACCAGTGGTCACATGGTGTTCAGAGAGGCAGATTATGTCAACTGGGTTGGGTGACTTTAATTCGTCAATGCAATTACCTAGGACTGAGATACAACTTGGTGGAGATAAAATTTCTGGTGATTGGCGAAAATTTATAATTGATAGCTGTGATTGGTGATCAAATGTGCTAGAATTGTGCTGTTTAATTTCTTTCCTAAACTGAAGATTTGTTTCAATCCTGACCTCTCGTAGAACTTGACATCTTTCTGTCTTACCTATCCTAAAAAAGGTGCTGCTCCAACACCTGTAACCACTGGTATTTTACCATTCATGGCAGTGCCTCCACCCCTTAAATTCCCTGCTATTACCCCAGCCTGTTTCCCCTTCCCTTTCCTGTTGAGATGTAGGCCATGCCTATAGCAACACAGTTTGGTCCTTTCTGTTCAACAGTAAGCTTACATTGTGAGAAGTGAGGACTATTTTTGATCTTGGTGCTGTATAGTTAACTCTTACTATTCTTTTCAGTCTGTGACCAGTTCTTAACAACAGATTTAATGAGAAAGTGCATTTACTAGTTGGTTAGTGTTTGCATACAAACATTTTTTAACAATTGCTCTCATGAGTTTTGAGAATGTGTACCAGACACCTGATGTTTAACATTGGTCGTACACAGAACAGACAAGAGGTTAGAATGTTGGTGTTGTGACTCGCCGATCATTCAAAGCACCACCATGCAATTACGCACGTCCTCTACGTGCGGTGCTGTCTGCCAGCCATGCAGCAGCTGCACCACCGAAGCGGCCAGCCGAGCAGTGGCCGCTAGACTGGGACTCAGTGCTCATTCGAATGTTAACGTGTGCACATGTCTTGGTTGTCAACTTACTCTGTGACTTATATGTGTTGTGTCATTCTAAAATATATGTGTTCGACTTGACGTTATAACAGTTGGATGTACACGGTGTGCACCTGTGGCCAAACACACATATAGCATGAATTATGATTTGACTATTGTGCTTGGATTTAAAACATGACTGAGTTTAAAAACTCAGGCAATATGTTGATGGATGTTTTGTTATTTCTATCACTTAATGGTCAAAAAGTTTCTAGATTATATGACAGCAGTGTCATAAAGTGAAGTTATCGTGTTACGGTGTTTTACGATAGTGAGAAGCAACCATGCATAAAACTGAACATGAAATACACTGATCAGCCAGAACAGTATGATTGCCGACCTACTATCCAGGTGACAGCAGCATTACCTGGCAAGGAATGACTGCTAGTCACACACATGTATGGTGCATGTAGTATCAGCGAGCGTGCTGTCCATGTGAAGAATAGGGAAGGTGCACAATCTATCTGAGTTTGACCATGGATAGATTGTGATGACCTGGAGGCTCAGCATGAGTATTTCAGAAACTAAATGACGTTTAGGGTGTTTGAGGAGTGTTATAGCGTACATGGCGAAACCAAGGGGAAACCACTTTGAGATATCGTGGGGCTGGGCAGACTCATAAAACAGGTAGTGACCTGTGTTGGAAATAACATCACACTTTAATGCTGGGCAGGAAACAAGTGAGTGTGAGCACACAGTGCACCAAACACTCCTAACAATGGGCCTCTGCAGCTGACAACCCATGCATGTATCAATGTTAACACCACAATATCTGCAACTAGAACTGAAATGGGCATGCAAGCAGCAGCACTGGATGGTGGCACAGTAGTGGAGTGTTGCAGGGTCTGATGAACCTGATACCATCTTCATTACACCAATGGGAGGGTACGAAGCCATCATCTTCCAGGCAAACAGCTTCTTGAGAACTGTATTGTGGGATGGAGACAAGCTGGCAGCGGTTCCATTATGAGCTGGGAAACATTCATGTGTGTATCCATGGGTCCAATGGAGCTCATGCAAATCACCATAATGGCCAGGGAGTACTTTACATTGGTTGCAGACCATGTACACCCCTTCATGACAGTCATGTTTCTCGATGGCAGTGGTGGTTTTCAACAAGATAATGTACCATGTCACGAGGACAGGAGCGTGATGGAGTGGCTCGAGGAACATAATGGCAATTTCCAATTGATGTGCTGGCCCCTCAACTTGCTAGATCTGAACCTGATCGAACACATCTGGGATGTGACTGAACATTATGTCAAAGCTCATCACCCCTCCCTCCCTGGAATTTACGGGAATTAGGTGACTTTTGTGTGTATATGTGATGCCAACTCCCCCAGCAACCTACCATTCCATAATGTGTTGCCGCTGTTACCCATGCCAAGGGCACACATACCAGCTATTAAATAGGTGGTCACAATGTTCTGCTGATCATTATATATCATGCTTGTCTCAGATTTTAAATATATGCAAATCATGCAAGTGATATCAGAATCAGAGGCATATATTGCTAGAGATCTTAGCTAGAACTTCTCTGGAGCAGTTGTTTTCTGCAACCATATTCAAAGACTATGAATGTAGAATACTGAGTTACTTTCTCCTCTCTACAGGGTATGGTGATATGGCAGTTTCAAATGCAGTGGGCAGTAATGTGTTTGATATACTGATCTGTCTTGGGCTTCCATGGTTTATGCAGACTGCAATTATAAATCCAGGTAGCACAGTTAATGTCTATAGCAAAGGTAAGTGTCTAATCTAAAAGTTATGCTATGTAGTAACAAGAATTGAATTAGTGACCCTTTCTATTTAGACTCTCTATCATAGAGTAATTATAATATGAAGACAAGTAGACATGAAATTGAAATAAAAGACAAGGTCTTTCTGTCCTGTTTGTGAAGATAATGCAAGTGGCTTCAAAAGTTCAAGATACATTAATCTTTCAGTGGCCACCTGGAATTTTTCTGTCTTCTCTTTAAAATGTCAATTTTTGTCTACCATTAGTCATATTATATATTTTTATATTTTATTATTGTTTATGATGTTTTAATGTTGGCATTATAGATACAATGTATGAGGGGTGTTCAGAAGAAAAGGTATAAACAACACTGTGGGTGTAATTGAAGTCTTTACAAAAGTAATCAGCAGAGGACTGAGCATAACTATCCCACTGTTTCATGAGCTAAAGGATTTCTTTATCTAAAGGATTTCTCTATCTATCACAGGAGCCAGTCCTCTACTATGTACTTCACTTTGTCATCTGGCTTGAAGAACTTCCGCTGGCCGGAGTGGCTGAGCGGTTAAAGGCGCTTCAGTCTGGAACCGCACGACCGCTACGGTCGCAGGTTCGAATCCTGCCTCGGGCATGGATGTGTGTGATGTCCTTAGGTTAGTTAGGTTTAAGTAGTTCTAAGTTCTAGGGGACTTATGACCACAGCAGTTGAGTCCCATAGTGCTCAGAGCCATTTGATCCATTTGAAGAACTTCCTTTTGGGATGTCTTTTTAGCAGACCAAACAGATGGAAGTTCTAGGGTGACAAGTTCGGGCTGTAGGGAGATGCTCACGCTACGCCCACATGAACCTAGCCATTATACTTTGTGTCACCTTGGAGATGTGAGGACACACATTATCGTGTAATGAAATCCCTCCTTCCACAAGTAGCCATGACTGTTTGCTCTTGACAGACTTGCATGGCTATGGAGTGTCTCACTGTACACCTCATTCATAATGGTTTTTCCGTGCTTGAGGAATTCAATTAGTATTTGGCCTTGGACATTGGTAAGGACAGTGAGCATCACCATGCCTGCTGAAGGCACAGCTTTCAATTTCATAGGAGGAGGTGACAAAGCTACATCCACATCCCTAGATGCCGCACTAGTTTATCCCAAAGTAGTGTAGGCAACTTTTGACTCTCCCATAGTAGCATAGGCAACTTTTGACTGGTTTGGTTGTTTTGACATTTCATAGCTTCTCATTTGAACACTCCTTATACTTCATGATAAGTGCTAGTTATGTACTCAAAACAAACTTACAGTGGGAAGTCCTGGATAGAACAACAATATGGAAAGGATAGACTGCTACTCACCATGTACATTAGGTGTAGAGTTGCTTACGGGCAGAATGAAAAAGACTCGTAAAATATTAAGCTTTCAAACAAAGTCCTTCTTCTGAAATACAAGACACACACACACACACACACTTTCACACATGCATGACTCTTACTTACTCATGGGCAGTCGGGCTCCGTTGCCCAGAGACAGTGGCCACGTTTGTGTGTTTTCTATTTCAAAAGAAGGGCTTTGTGTGAAAGCTTAATATTTTAGCAGCCTCTTTCACTGTCCTGTCTGTGAATCTAACCCTCCTCTATGTGGTGAATAACAACATGTCCTTTCCATATTGTTGTTACTCAGAACAGTGTTACTTTAATTATTTATTAATTTATTTTCAGCCAGCTTATTTTATGTTAGATTCATTATGGCACACATATTAACAGAAATTTTAAATCCAGTACTAACAAATAACTATGACAGTAGTAAGGAACTAAAGCAGAAGAAAAGGACAGTTTAAATTTTGTCATGAAAAGTGGAACAACAAAGACAAATTACAAGCAGGTAGATTTAAACCGAAGTCACTTTGTACATGAGAAAAACGCTGTCAGATGCAGAAAAAGAGGAATGTTATACAACACAATAGATAAACAACATTGGACAAGAGATTTTTTAGATAACTGATAATTTATGAAAAAATATTTTACCAGCGTTCATAGAAAAATCGAATAACAAAACAGAATTAAACACAGAACTGTGCATATGTATTTTGTATAATACATCTCCAAATAACACAGAGAACTGATTATGAGGTCTGCTTTTAAACATTCAAAATGGCAATTAAAGTAGGCCCACAGTTTAGAAAAAGAAGTCCAAAATTTCTTGTTACTTCAGACCTGAGTCTTTTTTTGTAGCTAAATCTTGAAAATGTTTCAAATACAGCAATTAAACAGCATCACATCCTACTTGTTGTTCACTTCATAGCTGTTGCAAGGCAGTCAGAAGCTTCTTCAGTATATGTGATTTCAAGCTTTCTCAGTATAAAACCTTCTCAGGTGATACACTGATGGTGCCATAGTCTTGTTGCAACATTTCAATGAGTATGTTATCCATCATCTACAGGCAAAAAGTCAGGATGTTGAGTTTTGCGTATCTACATAACTGTTGGCTGCTGACCTCTTCTGTTGGTGGACCAGTCACACAGCTCTGGAAGCAGATGCCACACCAGTGGTGGAGATATGCAGTGTGGTCAGTGATAGGGAAACACAAGGTGGCCCCAGTGTGGACATTGAGTCCTAGTGTCTGTCCATTCTGACCACAGATGTCACTGTCTTTGGAACAGATATTTTCGTAAGTGCAGAATCCCACACTGTGCTGAGTTGAAACCCTCTATCCCAGTTTACTAGGTTGTTGTGCAGACCAAGTAACCCAATGTGCCACCCGGACTTCTCTTGAACAAAATTTCCAAGAAGAATGATAGGCTTCTATTCTCTTCTGTCTCCATGGTGATCTTGATGCTGCTCGGAATGCCATTGAGTTGACACAGAAACTCCTGTAGATTTTCTCTGTCATGTGGTCACACTACAAATGTGTCACATACGTATTTGTAGAATGCCTTCAGTTTTATGTGGACAGTATTCAGTGCTACATCATCAAAGCACTCCATATATAGATTAGCCATACCCAGAGCTAAGGGGGAACCCATGGCAACCCCATCTATTTGCTTGTCAAATTTTCCACCAGGTTTGAAATAAGTGGTGGTTAGTACACATCAAAGGAGTTTCAATGTGTTCTCATCAAACTTTCCCTCAAGTAGAGCTGAGGAATCTTCCAGTGACATACAGATGAAAAGTGAATTCACATCAAAGGTGACTTGTAAGTCCTTCTCATCAAAATGTAACTCATGTAGTACTTTCATAAATTCTGTGGAGTTCTTGACTTGGTGTGGGCAGTGACCCACAAGAGGTTTGTGCCAAATGTTTGACTGTCCTGTACGTTGATGGGTTTATAGTCTTCAACACAGACTACAGTGAATCTCCCTCCTTTCATATTTTTGGGACGCCATCTAGTTGTGTTAGTGCTGGCACCCTGGCGTAAAGCCTGCTGATGGTTTTCCTATCCACTCCTGAGCTGTAGAATAGCTCAATGGTCTCATGTGTCACAGATGTTATTGAATCTTTCCCCACTTGTTAAATACCAGATCTTACAGTGAAGTTTCAATCTTTTGCCAGTAGTCTTCTGACTTCAGTAGCCCTGTCACATTGCCTTTATCTGCTGCTAAGACCACTACATCCTTGTTACCACATAGTGCCAGGGGCTCACTGTGTTCTGCTGCCAAAATGTTGTTCTTTAGCATTCTTACTTTCTCAAAGACCCCACATGTCTCCCTTCTCACTTCTTCAGCAGCCTCTGAAGGGAGTCTATGTATGGCTTGCTCATTATTGCTGAGGATGCATGTTTCAGAAACATTCTTGGAACTGGAGCAAATTTTAGGCCTTTTGACAGCACAGAAATTGTTGGCTCATCCAGTTCTCTCTCTGTCAGCTTAGTGATGGTCTTAACATTGCTGACATTGCCTTCCTGCTGTTGAGCCCATGGAAGTTGGAGAAACTAGTCACACTATGTCTTGGTGTCTTTTTTCTGGTAGATCTCCATGCTTGCATAAGTGTGCTATGATTCCATTCTCAGGTATGTGCTAGGAGACTGAAAGCCAGGAACAAGTGGTGAGTGAGCAAAGCTCTTGCATTCTTGTTGAGTTCCAGTCTGATAACACAGCTGAGCTAGCCTGTCATAATATGAATCTTGTCCTTGTCATGTTGATAGGATGCTGTTAGTTAGAAAACTGTGGTATCACTTCCTTATCCCAACAGCACAGCAAGAAGGCCAGTTGCTGAGCAACTCTGCTGCCTTGATTTGAAGTTTTTGTAGCATCTTGTAGCTCCACTGGATATCCTACCCATAGTGGTGTGATGTATGTGATTGCAGCTTTTTTGGCATATTCCAGTGATAATATCTTCTTGAGCGATCAGCCAAGTGGTGGCCGTGTCTTGTCACAATGTTTCAATGAGTTTCATACTCATCATCTTCAGGCGAAGTGTTGGGATGCCGTGTTCTGCATATCTATATTTCCACTGGACCTCCAGAAGTGCTGGTGATGAGGGAATGTGGTGTGGCCAGTGGTGCAGGTAAAGAGAGAGAACTGGATGAGCCAACAATTTCTGTGCTGTCCAAAGGCCTAAACTTTGTTCCAGTTCCAAAAATGTTACCAAAATGTGAATCATTAGCAACATCAAGCAAGCCATATGTGTGCTGTCTTTGGAGGTCACTAAAAAAGTGGCAAGGGAAACTTGCAAGATCTTTGGGAAGTCAAGAATGCCAAAGAACAGCATTTCAGCAGTAGAACACAGTGTGCTACTGGCCCGGTATGATGACTAGGAAATAGTGGTCTTAGCAGCAGATAAAGGCAGAGTGACAGTACTACTGAAGTCAGAAGCCTAATGGCAGAAGATCAAAACGTAACTGTAAGATCCGTAATACAAACAAGTAGGGAAGGATGTGACGACATTTGTGTTATGTGAGACCATCAATCTAGTCTGAAGCTCAGGACAGGATACGAATACCATCAGAAGGCTTTACCCCAGGGCACTGGCACCAACGTAACTATATGGCCTCCCAGAATTCTTCGGGAGGGAGTTCCACTTCTGCCTGTTGCCAAATATCTGGCACAGCCGCTAAAACCTCTCATGTGTCACTGTCACTACTATATCAAGAACTCCACACATTTTGTGAAGGTACTTGCTTGGACAAGAAGAACCTACTAGTCAGCTTTGATGTATTGCCACTTTTAACCCAGGTGATGCTGCTTCACTCTGTTCGAAGGACACTTCAATGAGGACACAGGGAAACTCTTTTGACATGTAGTAATCTCTGTTAATTTCAAATGTGGTGGGAAATTCTATGAGCAAATAGGTAGAATTGCCATGAGTTCCCCCTTAGCTCTGGGTCAGACTAATGTGTGCATGGAGCACACTTCGAAGATGTAGCACTGAATAACGCCCACCTAAAATTGAAGGCATTCTGCAGATATGTAGATGACACATTTTTTGTGTGGCCACATGGCAGTGAAAACGTACAGGAATTCCTATATAATCTGAATGGTATTAATGATAGCATCGAGTTCACCATGGACATAGAAGAAAATGAAAGGATACCATTCTGGGACATTTTGGTCAAGAGTAGTTCAGACAGCACATTGGGACACTCAGTTTACAGGAAAAAGATGCACTCAGACCCTTACCTTAACTCTTGGAGTTGCCACCATCCAGCACATTTCAACCTGGTAATAAACATCGTAGCACATAGAACCAGGTCCATCTGCAACAGGAAGAGCTTGTCGAATGAGTTACAGCATCTGCGGGAAACTTTCTGAAAAAATGGTTACAAAAATAGATGTGAATAAGATGTGCCTTAAAGACAGGAAAGAGAAGGGAGGACTAACCAGAATAAGAGGAAGAAGGCAAGCATTCCTGTCATTTGCAGGTGCACCGACAGAAGAGAATAGAAGAGAAGAATGGAAAAAACATCAAATAAAGACCGTTTTCCATTCAACAAAGAAAATTAGGATATGCTTTGCTTGAAAAAAAGTCTGCTAGAACTGCAGACCCTGAGTGTTCACAGTATTGAGTGTGAATGTGGGACGCAATACATTGGACAGACATAGTGATGCATTTCCCAATGTCCTACAGAACAAATAAGAAATATTTGACTAGGGCAGACAAACAAGCCTGAGTTGGCAGAGCATAGCATCAACAAGGAAGAAACATTTGAATCTGAACAGGTGAAAAAGCTATGCAGCGCCATTGGGTTCTGGGACTCAATTGTCAAAGGTGCAATAGAAGTATATCTGCACAACAACCTAATAAACTGGGATAGTGGGTTTCAACGCAGCACATCATGGGATTCCATGCCTACAAAAGTACAATAGGAATGATCTGTTCTGAAGACATCTGTTGACAGAATAGACAGACACCAAGACTCAGTGCATCATGTTTCTCCACAACTATCTGTGGCACATCTACAACTACATCCACTTAGATACTCTGCAAGCCACCGTACAGTGCGTGATGGAGCGTACCCTGTACCACTACTTGTCATTTCCTTTCCAGTTTCATTTGCAAATAGAGTGAGGGGAAAACAATTGTATATATGCCCCCATATGAGCCCTAATTTCTCATATCTTGTCTTTGTGGTCCTGATGCACAATGTATGCTGTTAGCAGTATAATTGTTTGGCAGCCAGCTTCAAATGCTGCTACTCTAAATTTTCTCAGTAGTCTTCCTCGAAAAGAACATCGCCTTCCCTCCAGGGATTTCCATTTGAGTTCCTGAAGCATCTCTGTAACACTTACATCTTTTTTGAACCTATCAGTAACAAATCTAACAGGCCACCTCTGAATTGCTATGATGTCTTCCTTCAATCCGACCTGGTATGTATCCCAAACACTCACTCAAGAATATATTGCACCAGCATCCTGTATGTGGTCTCCTTTACAGGTGAACCACTCTTTCCTAAAATTCTCCCAATAAAATGAAGTTGACCCTTCCTACCACAGGTCTCACATGCCCATTCCACCTCATATTGCTTTGCAAGGCTATGCCCAGGTATTTAAATGACTTGACTGTGTCAAGCAGGACAGTAGTAATACTGTATGTGAACATTACAGGTTTGATCTTCCTACTCATCTGAATTAACTTAAATTTTTCCACATTTAGGGCTAGCTGCCATTTGTCACACCAACTGGAAGTTTTGTCTAAGTCATCTTGTATCTTTCTACAGTCACTCAACTTTGGTGCCTTACCATACACCATGGCATCATCAGTGAAGAACCACAGATTGCTGCCCACCCTGTCCACCAAATCATTTATGTATATAAAGAACAACAGTGGTCCTACCACACTTCCCTGGGGTACTCCTGACAATACCCTTGTCTCTGATGAACACTCACTGTCGAGGACAACATACTGGGTTCTGTTATTTAAGAAATCTTCAAGCCACTCACATATCTGTGAACTTACTCCATATGCTTATACCTTTGTTAACAGCCTGCAATGGCACACTGTGTCAGATGCTTTCCAGAAATCTCGAAATATGGTAGCTGCCTGTTGCCCTACATCCATAGTTCTCAGTATATCGTGTGAGGAAAGGACAAGCCGAGTTTCACACGAATGATGCTTTCTAAAACAATGCTGATTCATGGACATAAGCTTCTCAGTCTCAAAAAAGTTTATTATCTTCGAACTGAGAATATGTTCAAGGATTCTTTAATCAAACAGAATTTAGGGATATTTTTCTGTAATTTTGCAGGTCTGGTCTTTTACTATTCTTATATACTGTTATTACTTGCATTCTTCCAGTTGCTCGAGACTTGTACTGGGTGAGAGATCCATGATAAATCCAAGCTAGTACTCTTTGTAAAATCAAACTGGGATTCCATCCAGAAGTGGTGATTTATTTGTTTTAAAACTTTGAGTTGTTTCTCTATGCTTATTACTGTGTCATCCATATGGGAGCCTGTCTGATGGTCAAATAACAGTATGTTTGTACAATTCTCCTGTGCAAACAATTTCTTGAACTTGAAGTTTAAAACTTTGACTTTTGTTTTGCTATCTTCAACTGCCACACCAGAATGGTCTACAATGGACTGATCAGAACTATCTCGGGGTCTCATCCATATCTTTTGCTGAAGTGTGATGGTGGTAGTTGTCATATGCTTATCACATAGATCTTTTCACAGATGTACAAATCTCTACTAACCTTCGCTTGTCATCATTTATGCATTCCCTGTTAGAAAGAGAGTGCAACATCCTTTGCTTCCTCGGCATCTGCTGAATTTTGTTATTAAACCAAGGTGGGTGTTTTCCATCCTTTATCTACTTACTAGGTACATAACTCACCATACTGCAATTTGTAATCTGCTTAAACTTTGCCTATAATTCCTCTACATGCATCTTACTGGAACTAAGTGATGCCAATTCACTGTCTAAGGGAGATGTCAATAACTGCTTATCTGCTCTGTGTAGCAGAAACACTCTCTTAGGTTTCTTGAATGATTTATTAACTTTTGTAATCATAGTTACTATAGTGACATCATGATCACTAATCCCTCTTTCTATACAACACTGTAGATAAGGTCCAACCAATTTGTAGCTATAAGGTCTAAGATATTTCCATTGTGTATTAGCTGTCGGTCTAGCTGCTCAAGACAATTTTCAGATAACGTGTTGAAAAGTATTTTGCATGAGTGTCTGTCTGTACCCCCACAATGAATCCATACACATCTCAGTCTATGATTGGCAGGTTAAAAGTCACCTCCAACTAGTATTACGTGGTCTGGGTATTTACATGCTGTCAACAGTAGACTTTCTTTGAATGACTCTAGATCTGTCACAACAGAATAAGTTGGCTGGTAAAAAACACCCTACAATTAACTTGGTTTGACCTACACCTGTTACACGCAACCATATGACTTCACTGTCACACTCAACTTTCAGTCAAAGTGTCTCTATTCTGAAAGCCATTTGGTTTCCCTCGTTTCATTTTGACTGGTGAGTGTTTTTCAGAGAACCTCAAACTACTGTCAAGCCTAAAAATCCCTCATGCACATTCCACAAGTACACTGCTACGCAAGTAGGTGCTTTCTTTGTATAGTGCACCCCCGACCTATCAAGGGGAGTCCTACAAATTCCCACATTGTAATGCAGCTCTAGAAATCTGCACCTAAGACTATCGCAGAGGCGACGAAGACTTTGGTTGAGACTCTCCACTTGGTTCCAAACCAAAGAACCCCCATTCCCCCATCACCACCATAGATAGCACCCACCTCCAGAGTTGCATGATTATCCTGCCAGCAGAAGAGACCAGTAGTCCAGTGGCTATATGCATACACAGAACACGTCATCCCAACACTTTGTCTGATGATAATGATACAAAACTCATTGAAACGTTTTAGATGGATAGTGAACAGGCTATTTCTTGGCAGTTAGACAGCCCACACAATTGTTATGCATGCTATGTTAACTGGTACTCACGCTGTGTGCTATTCATTGTGCTGGAGACACAACTCAAACTAACCAACAAAATGCAGGTAATTCTTCTCTTTTTAAATAATCATAGAGTGGAGCAGACAAAAAAATCCAGAAATTCTCAGCATCGGTGTTTTGCTTCTTTTCTTTGGAATACAAGGAGTACAAAGGGTTAAACATCCACTTAAAGTGAATACAATGCAGATATGACTGACACATATGCTGTGGAAGACTGGGATTAGCTCCAAATACTATAGCAAGCATCCTGAATTGCCAAATGTCCTTTACATTTGGATTATCAGTTTACTTGAATGATCTGTGTCCTAAAGTGACCCCACAAGTAGATATCCACTGATTTCAGGCTGGTGATGTGCTAACCAAATTGCTGGCCCTGAGCAGTGTGTGTTCATTTATTGCCTTCATCTGTAAATAAAGTGTGCTCGAATGTGATACTCTATGTACACTAGAATAAATAAGCCACACTCCTTCCAGTAATTGTGACAAGTCATTGTCAAAACAGCATTAATAAGTGTAATGGCCAGGCTGGAAAGATTTGTGGTCAAATTAGTATCCACCAATAATGCTTATCCAGATACTCAGGCAAATAGTTTCTTAGAAATGAAATCCCCCATACTTCAAGTGGGATGATGTGTTTTCATACATGATTGAAGATCTGTGGAAGTCACATAGGATATTCATGTGTAGCAGAATTTTTACATTTGCATAAATAATAAAAAATATCAGAGATTAACTCTTCTCATACTCATGGTTTATATGAAAACAGTCATCAACATTGTGTGAAATTTGGCTTTGCCTCCACTTGCAATTAAGTCAGGCCAGTTGGGTTGAAGGAGTATCTGCTCTGACTTATAGTAATATGTGTGCCAACTGTCTTACACTGGAATACGTGACATAACAGGGTATGATGGATGCAGTTCTTTCCTGAAGTGCTGATATGTAAGTTAGCACCAGAATTCAGGACACTGTGTTCAGTGTTTAACTGCTGATGGCCACTTCACAGTAATTTTCAAATGGAGTACATGTTGCACACAATGACTATGCATCTGCTAAATCTATGTCAATTCCTTGTTGCTTCACTCAGTGCTCAATGTTGCACCAAGTGAAGAACTGTCTGTTGTATAATGTACCTCCACAAGATAATTTAAAGTCTGGTTTTTAAATCTATGTTGTTCTGCAACATAATCTGTCTGTAACTTTCCAATGTCCCTGAGTGTCTGCCAGCTATATGAGATTCTTTCATGATTCTTAAGTCAGGTGTTAACAATTATTTAATTGTAGTCTGTTCAAAATTTTCTCAAGCAGTTCCCCCTTTCACTCCTTTCCCACAGTCCATGTTTATTACTGTTCTTCTCTTCCTTTTCTTACTACACACATCAAAAAAAGTTTTGCATCACCTCGGTTCCGAGAGTTCTGGAACCTGTATAGAATATTGGAATAGAGATCAACATAAACATCATTTGTGCCCTTTTCATTGCTCATGAAAACCACAGATTGCATGTTGTACCACCATACAGCGAGAATAGAGTTGGTGGTCCAGCTTGCTGTACACATCGGTGCCTCTAATACCCAGTAGCATGTCCTCTTGCATTGATGCATGCCTGTATTCATCATGGCATACTATCCACAAGTTCATCAAGGCACTGTTGGTACAGATTGTCTCACTCCTCAACAGCGATTTGCCGTAGATACCTCAGTGGTTGGTGGGTCACATTGTCCATAAACAGCCCATTCCAATCTATCCCAGGCACATTCTATTGGGTTCATGTCTGGAGAACATGCTGGCCACTCTAGTTGAGTGATAATGTTATCCTGAAGGAAGTCATTCACGAGATGTGCACGATGGTCACATGAATTGTCGTCCATGAAGACAAATGCCTAGCCAATTTGCTGCTGATATGGTTGCACTATTGGTCGGAGGATGGCATTCACGTATCGTGCAGCCGTTATGGCGCTTCCCATGGCCACCAGTGGCGTACATTGGCCCCACATAATGCCACCCCAAAACAGCAGGAACCTTCACCTTGCTGCACTCTCTGTACAGTGTGTCTAAGGCATTCAGCCTGACCTGATTACCTCCAAACATGTCTCTGACTATTGTCTGGTTGAAGGCATATGCAACACTCATAGGTGAAGAGAACATGATGCCAATCCTGAGTGGTCCATTTGGTATATTGTTGGACCCATTTGTACTGCACTGCATGGTGTCATCGTTGCAAAGACGGACGTCTCCATGGACGTCAGGAGTGAAGTTGCGCATCAAGCAGCCTATTGCGCACCGTTTGAGTTGTAAGACGACATCCTGTGGATGCACGAAAATCATTATTCAACAAGGTGGCTTTGCTGTCAGGGTTCCTCTGAGCCATAATCCATAGGTAGTGGTCATCCACTGCAGTAGTAGCCCTTGGGTGGCCTGAGCGGAGCATGTCTGCAGTTCCTGTCTCTCTGTATCGCCTCCATGTCCGAACGACATCACTTTGGTTCACTCCAAGACACCTGGACAATTCCCTTGTTGAGAGTCCCCCCTGGCACAAAATAATAATGCGGACATGATCAAACCACAGTATTGACCGTCAAGGCATGGTTGAACTACAGACAATACGAGCCGTGTACCTCCTTCCTGGTGGAATGACTGGAATTGATCGGCTGTTGGACTCACTCCGTCTAATAGGCGCTGCTTGTGCATGGTTGTTTACATCTTTGGGCGGGTTTAGTGACATCTCTGCACAGTCAAAGGGACTGTGCCTGTGATACAATATCCACAGTCAGCGTCTTATCTTCAGGAGTTCTGGGAACCGGGATGATGCAAAACTTTTTTTGGTGTGTGTCAGTCCTCAGCCATAATTAAATTTTCATCTCCATTAACAAACTGAATAATTTATTTTATAACAACATATATTTCTTCAATATTTTCATTATCTACAGAGCTGATAGGCATATACACTTATGCTACTGTTGTCGATCTTAGGTGGCCTGTATTCTTATTTTCTTATTCATTGTTAGACCTACTTCTGCATTCCCCTTTCTTTGATTTTGTGTTGGTAAACCTTTTCTCAAATGACCAGAAGTCCTATTCTTCCTGCCACTGCAGTTCACTACCCACCACTTTATCTAGCTTTGCTCTATCCACTCTTCTCTTCAAATTCTCTAACCTTCCTATTTGATTATGACATCTAACATTCCATGCTCTGACCCATAAAAAGCCAGATTTGTTTTTCCTGATGACATCTTCCTGAGCTGTCCTCATGCAGAGATTGAAATAGGGGACAACTTTACTTTTGGAATATTTTACCATGCAGTAAATCACACGGCAAATCTGAGTGTCAGCAGGGAATTTAAAAGCTATAGTTACCCCTTGTTTTTATCTGTTAACATTATCTCACTTAGTTAGGCCATGTTGACTAATGTTGAAAGGCCAGATCAATCATCCAGTCTGCTGGCCCTGTAACTACTCCTCAGAGACCATTTTTTTAGCCTGGCCTCTCTCCACAGATATCCTTTTGATGTGCTTGCACATAGCCAGTAACTATCTGTATTATTGAGGCACATACACCACTCTATCATTGTCATGGGGGAGACATAAATATTATTTTGACAAAAATGGTAATTATTGAATACCTTAGAAAAATACTAAGACTCATAGAAAAGCTCGTACAAGGAATCAAGGATTATAATGAGCTCATATGAAACAAATAACTGTCAAATTTTAATAAAAATTATGTGATAAGAGTGTACCACACCATCTACCCTTTTTATAAATGATATTAATCATATCTGGCCAAATGCATAGGCTCTTTAAGAAATAATAATAGTATAATTTTAGTTACATTTTACTTTCAGTTATAAAATACTAACTGAATTAACTTTTCTTTTTTATTTGTAAGAAATTTTGGAATGGCTCTGAATTGGCCACTAGTGATTGTACAGTCTTGTGGAAGACATAACAAACAAATAATAATTTTATATTTGCCAGATTGCAGTAAAATGTCATTGTAGTCTGTATCAAATTTAGAGACATAAAGATCATTCTTATCTATCATACTGCTCCTGGCTGGTCTCTCCCTCCCTATAGTTCTGTGTCACACTTGGCTGTTATGCTACTGGAAATATAAATCAGCAAAACAGTCGTTAAAAGTACTTGAGGTAATCTCTGTCAAAAGCCACAAAAACACATTCTTGTGTGGATTGCTCCCATCTCACAAATAGTCAGTTACATCTTGCACATTTTCTTCTACAGTATTAGTATTAGTTATCTAAAACTAGCTCCTAATCACATGTATCCTTGAGCAGAATATAATCCAGATTCTCTTTCGTGCGGTTTTACAGATTCCCAGAAGTAATATAACTGATTACTTTCCAGACTTTTTTACGTGCACATTTTGCCTATTTTGTATAAATAAAGATCACAGATAACTCCCTAGTGATGAATATATCTAATTTTTAATGAACACTTGGTTGGATTTGGCATGTTTACTTTCAAATAACCCTCATATCACTAGACATTAAACAGCCCCAACCTGAGAGGCAATGTAAGCTACCAGTATTTTCATGACAATATCATGGTCACACTTTTCAGTAATTCTTCACAAGAGACACTTAATCATCATCCTTAAATCAAACCAGAATCTTTGTTGTCATTGAATATCAGAGGTACATCACAATCAGCATGCTATCCCTCACTGTAGTTGTAAACAATGTAAGTACTTCATGATACTATAACTCTACTTTAGCCTAGACAATGAATTATGTAAATATAGTTTAAACATGTAATCCTGCCTATTTATAACAATTTCCAGTGACAACTATTGCACAAAAAAATGTTCAGAGGTTAACAAAACCTATTCTGTTTTATTCTGTGACAGGAGCATTGAGCTTTCTTAGCACCAATGCTGTTACTCATTTACACAAATCTTGAAAATATGTTATTTTATATCAGTTGCACAATCACAGTTAATAACTTGGAGAGGAGTTGAATAATAACTAAATGTGTCAAATTGAATTTTTGATATAGAAGCAGACTTGTTGACGATTTAAAAGTTTAAAAGTTACTGTAGGTTTCAATCTTGTGTTCGGTGAATCACTTATAAAAGTCTATCCTATTTCACACATTTCTTTGATGAAGGCTGAAATAAGACAACTGGATGCTCTTCTTTCAGGTCTTACATACTCAACTTTGTCTCTGCTGTCAACTGTTGTATTTCTAGTGGTTACAACCCATCTTAATGGTTGGAAACTTGACAAGAAGTATGGTGTCATTCTGATGGTATGGTATTTGTTGTTCATCACTTTCGCCAGTTTATATGAACTTAATGTATTTGGGTATATGAACCCACCAGAATGTCATAGTGACTTCTGAATTCAGTTTCCTATAGCATTACAGCTTTGCAAAACGCTGAATTGTTATAAAATACAGATGTGTTCAGAATTAACTGTCAGAGATGGGAGGTGTCTGGCATGTAAGAAACTAAATATATGATCTGTTTAATTTAAATAGGAATAGAGTCTTGTATTGAGTATTTAAGAATGAATGGTAAATGTTGTTTACTTTTTTAAATGACATAGAGGCTGTAAGAGTTGTTTACTCTTAATAATTTATACCAAGTTGAAGAGCCACTCTTGTGCATAGATAATAGAAAAATTATATAGCAGAAAAGCCATCTGATGACTATTCATTCTTAAGCTTCCAAATGAGACAGAATAAGAATGATGATTGCTTTGGCCTAATTCTGCAGCAACTTCATATTGTGCCGAAATTTTGTGTGTGTGTGTGTGTGTGTGTGTGTGTGTGTGTGTGTGTGATCTTGTTGTATGGCTCTGTGTTGTCTTTTTGCTGACAATTATATTACAAAGTCACACTGTGTGTTCAAGTGTGTTAACAAACTGTAACACAAGCCATAAATGCTTAGACATAGAACTTGAAAACTTTTTGATGTACCAGTTCACTGACAGCATTGGCTAATGAAGCTGACAGCCTGCATCATCTGAAAAAATTGTATCACTTACTAGGCAATTTTTCAATGTGTAAAAAACAAAATATTTTGTAAAGATGTTATAAAACCAGGACACACAACTGAACAAATGTTTGGGAAGTGATAGTGTTGTTTATAATAATGATATACATGTTATTTGATGGTTTCTGACAGTTTATCACAAGAAGATTGATTTGAAACAAATAACACACAGAGCTATATGGCTCTTATCTCGCACATAAGCTGTTACTGTTGGAAATACTATTTAAAGAAAAAATACAAAAAAAATTGGATATTTTTGAGGTTAGTTGGTTGTTGATGTAAATACAAAGAAAAACTGTAGAACTAATTTGATATGAAGTGTGAGAATGACAGGATAGATTTTGTTTAGAAAAAGATATGTGGTCAAATAAACTGTATGTACAACATATGACAATAATTAAAGCCTTATTGTAATACTTGTCCTGTTACCTTAAAGCTTATACAAAAGAGTAATCTAGCTTCTAATGTACAAGTGTTTTAGATTTTAGCTCACTCAGACATGAACAGAAAAATTCTAGCTCATGTGATATACAACCTGTAAATTATTGTGAATCTTTATTTTCTAGAAGAGCTGCATTTATAATACAAGGCCACCAAAATCCATTTGTTTCCAGGTACCTTTCCTTCACAACTAATACAAACAAGAAACTATCTGATCTAATATGACAAAAGAGCTCTACTAATTTAGGTATTTCTGTGGGAAACACATGGCTAATAACTGCAGATTTAATTGTGCTTGTTAAGACTGAACATCATGTAGACACCTTTTCTGTGGTTGGGTTTCTGCTTACACTAACATGAATATAAGAGCATTTGCTGTACATCTGGAAAACTGAGTGAGATATTTGTAAACTAAAAAAAAATCACATTGTTTAACTTTGTTCTTATTTTTGAGAGTCTGAATAACTGTTGTTTCTTATTAACCACATAAATGTGGCAAAAGCATATGTGTGACATATTGTATGCCACCAAAAATACAGTTCACTGTTAACCTGACAGAGAAACGAAATTAAATTCTAACACTATTCAAGGACTATATAATTCAAATGTCAAAATTAACTGTGTAATTACTTTTGTAAGCTAAGCCAAACAATGAAGGAAAACACATTCGATTAATTTCAGTTGTGCTCTCAGGCTGTTCTGTCATGTATTGCTCAAATAATAGTTCACAAAATGATTCATGTCATAGAAAAACAACTACTTAAAATGTGCTTTTATGATACCCTATGCAACAATAACAGTCATGTTAAAGAAAGAAACAAAACAGTTGAGAACCACATTCCTTTTGTATTCTGTATTCTTTGTGCTCTCAGTTCCACAGCTAATTACATCCATTTCTTTTAACCAAACAGCATTTTTGTGTTTCATTTATCACAATATAATGTTAAAATGTCTTCAAGTTGCTTCTCTAAATTTGGAAATTTACTATTAAATTTTGGTTCTATGCATTTGTTTTACATTAATATCTATGTGCTATTCCAGTATCATACCTGATTAATTTTCTTTCTGTGTACTTTACTAGAACACCATTCCTGTTACCCTTGATTCCTCTGTTCTTCTTGTGTAAACAAACACTTAAGAAATCTGACACATAAAATTTCATACAAATATTACAGTCAAATTTACAGAAAATAAAAAAAATGAATATCTGCTTTGCGAATCGGAATTCACGTGCAGATAGTTTACATATTCAGATTCAGATTCAGATTCTTTATTAGTCATTCAGCATTGTTACATGCACTAGACTTCGTCAGTTCACTTAACCTATTAATTTTACCAAAAAAAAATTACACATTTAAGTTGATATTAGGCATTTCTAAAAATTCTTCTAATGAATAGAATGGATTAGTTAACAAGAAGTTATGAACATTGTCTTTAAATAATTTGTCAGGCTTGATTGACCCATTTTTAGACAATTTGTTATATATTTTAATTGCCATATACTTATGACTATTGTTAGTTTTAACTAATCTATTTTGTGGCAACAGCAGAGAAGTTACCAAAGCTTCTTCAGGTCAACAATATGCTGCCCAGTTAGTCCAAAAACAGCTTTCTTGTGCCATTTCTTCATCACATGAATAAGCTTGTCACATAAGTGTACATTCATTGATCAGTACACTTATTATCTTCATGTCATGACTGTTGTTAAAAAGATGAGGTTGTGTGCTCTCATGAAATATCTCAGAGCAGCCTTGCAAACAACTTTTAGCAACATGAACATCAGCCTCACTACACCAGAGAAGTAATATCTGCCATGAGATCCTTAAATAAAAAAAATCTGGTGGTTATGATAAAATGTCAAGGAAGTTAGTTAAAAGTGTTGTTCTGAATTCAGTATCATATTAAATTATTTTTGTAATCAGTTGTTGACCACTGGAACATTTTGCAATTGGCTGAAATATGCTGTCAGACTTCTGTCCAATTTCAATATTGCCAGCAGTCTCAGAAATTTTTGAAAATACAATACATGGCTGATTTCTTAACCATATGACTACAAATAACATAATGTCAAAGCAACAATTTGGGTTTCTAAAGGGCTTGAATATTGAGAAAGCTATTTACACATATAGTCACAATGAACTGAATTCATTAGGCACTTAATTACTGACCACTAGTGAACTATCAAAGGCATTTGGCTACAAATCACAATGTTGTTTTAAGTAAATAAAAAAAATATTAGTGTAAAAGGAACTGCTGCAATATTGGACAAATCATGTCTCTTTGACAGGTTCAAAGGATATTAATAGGAAGGAGCTGTGAGTCACCCTCCACATAGGTAGAAATTGCATGTGATGTTCCAAAAGACTCCATCTTAAGGCCCTTACTTTTTCTTGTGTATATTAAGGACCTTTCACAATTGAGATTACCAGATAGATGCAAAGTTTGATTTGGTTGCAGATGATACAGAAATTGTAGTAAAAATTATTTCAGGTATAGCCACAAAAAGAATGGTTAATGACATTTTCATGGATATTAATAAATGATTCTTAGCTATTTCTTTGTATTCAACTTTGGAAAGACACACCATATGCAAATCAGAACTTGAAAGAGGTTTACTCCCAGCATATGTCTAAAGTATGACAACAAGGAGACAGATGGTGTTAAATTCTTGGAATTACGTGTGATAATACATTTAATTGGTAACAGCTTATTACAGAACTGGTGAAGGGCCTAAAGACAGTCTCATTTGAAAAGTGTATCTTGTCAGCCGCTTGGGAACTAAAATAAAAAAGGTAGCACAGCTTGCTTACTTTCATTCCATAATGTCACACAGGATCATTTGTCGGGTTAACTATTAAACTGAAGTTTACTGAGTCCAAAAATGTGTAATACTTCTGCTAAAAACTCAAGAATCCCTTGCAGAAGCATATTCAAGGAAGTGAGCATACTAGCTATTGCAACAAAATATATGATTGCTTAATAAAATTTGTCATAAATAATATATCTTTATCAGACCAGCAACTCAGTTCATGGGGACAGTACTGAAAGTAAAAATGAAGATTTAAAGTAAATTACTTCGGTCCAGGAAGGTATCCATTATTTATTTTCAGTAACTTCCCAGCAGTCATTGGTAGTTTAACTACTAATAAATTTCAATTTAAGAGGAGTTTAAAGGATTTACTGGGAGCCAATTCCCATTCAGTTGACAAATTTATTGGTAGAACTAGTTGATTTATATATTATTAATAGTGTCAAATGATGTGAGTGTTATGTAAAATCTGACTTATGCACATCTTCAGTGCACTTGAGTGATCAATGGATTAACTGTTGTAAACTGATTTACTGTTTGATGATGCATACTACAATGGCCCAAGAATTACCTCAGGGTATTCCACACATATACGTTTTGCGACAAGGTTGTTGTTATCTATTGCATGAAATACATTTAAGGTATTTTTCACTAATTCCACATTGATGTGGACCCTTTCACAAAGGATCTGTGGAAGGGGCATTAGCATCTCCCTTTTTTTTTAGAAATGTGTTATGTATTCTTGTTTTATATGTTTTACATTCTTGAGGATTACTTACTCAATGATCTATGGAACAAATTGTATATCTAATCCAAACAGTATCATCCAAGCCTTGAAAACTTTAATCACACACATTTCTGGGACTTCAGCTACCTCTCGTATGCTCTGAGGCAATGGATACTTGCTCAAAATCCCACTTTCATTCTTCAAAGTACTATTACCTTGCCTGCCCAATTTTTGTTGCATCTGATTCCATCCCTGTCCCATTTCCTGCTCTCAGATCCTACATCGCTTGGGACATTACACTGTGGATGACACAGGTGCAAGAAATTCCCCATACATTCACCCAGTATCTTCTATTCCAGCCCAACCACTGACATTTCTTACCCAACCAAAGGCAGAATCACATGTGAAGCAGCCACACCATATATATTCTGCATGGGTACTTCCACTAACGAACTATCAACTTGCATCACTTGGCACTGATAAACAGCAAACAAAAGTCAGTTGCACTTAACCTATTGCTGAGCACTCTCTGTCCTCAAAATCCTCCTGGTCTAAATCTCCACTAGTTCCAATCCTCATCTGCCCTTCACTCACTCCCTTACCATCAACATCCCTTCTTAATTTCCACCCCATGCCTCCCCTGTAATAACCCTGTCCCTTATTTCCTCATTTTTATGTACATCTGCCTGACATCCACCAAAGTGGATCAGTGGTTGAGACAATGAACTCATATATGGAAGGACAGAGATTCAGTGCACATATACAAATAATCTTTATTTTGTATTTCCACCTTTCTCTTCCAAATTACCACTCATAAATAAACAGTGTTTCAATTATCGTGAAGATGTGTGTGTGAGGACAATGGGGTGGGGGACAGGAGGGGGAAGGGGGCGGCACAAGTGCATGCACATTCATGTGAACGTGCATTTGCATGAGAGAGGGAGGGGAGTTTGTACTTAAAGGTAGAAAAGAAACGAAATTCATGCTGTTTTATGGGTTGTTGTGCAGGGGTGGACTAAAATATAGAAACACCAAAAATGCAATGCATTACCTTGCCTAATATGGCATTCTAAACAGCTTCCAGTCATCTCAGAATGGTTTTCAAGGAAATCTATACTATTCTTCCCTCAAAATAGTGGCAAGTACAGGTAACAGTGATAGAGGTGTATAGCAATCATGTGCCTTTCCCTCTGAAGTAGACCACAAAGGCTCAACAATGCTGAGATCTGGTGACTGTGGTGACCATGGGAGATGTGACAATTCATCCTCATGCTCAAAAACCAGTCTTGGATGAGGTGAGCTGTGTGAACAGGTGCCCTGTCATCTTGGAACACAGCATCACAATTCAGGAACAAATATTGTACTATTGGATGGATCCGATCAGCCAAAATGGTCACATAATCCTCAGTAGTAATGCAGTCTTGCAGAGAATCTTGGGGCCCATGGAATACCATGCTATGACATCCCAAATCATAATTGAATATCTGCCATGTTTCACTCTTGAGATATAAATTCAACCAGAAATTGGAAACCATGTGAAATTAGACTCATATTACCGAATGACATTCTTCCATTGCACCACAGTGTAGGTTTTATGGCTGCAGCACCATATTTTTCTGTCAAAGGCATTTACATAACTGAAAAGCAATTTCAAAATTTCAGTTCGCCCTACAATTGCATGCAGTTGGTGCTCGCTTCATGTTGTTTTGATGCTGACAGGTTTCACAAGTGTGACATTCAGTTCTGTAATGACTTTTGCAGTTATTCATCACAATCCTCTTCAATGACTATCACTCAGCACACACTTTCTTCTGTGTTGTGACTTAGCAGATGATGTTTTTTCACTTTCCCTATATGAGGTATAAATCTTTGACATGGTGCCTCTTGAAACACCGAACACTTTAGCTACCTCAGTTACAGAAGCACTCACTATAAGAGCACCAACAATTTTCTCACGTTCAATTTCACTCACACTACACAAAACACTGTTCTGAACATGACCAACACTTGCAACATATTGAGGACACTTCACAGATGCCATTCATGCTCAAATATGACAGCACAACCTGCAGACTTGGCTTGCATTTGCTTGTATGTTCAAGCATGCATTTCACGCAGTGTTTACATATTTCTGTCCACTTCCTGTATGTCTCTATGCACCAACCATCATTGAAGTATGACCTACTAGCAAGTGGCTTCCTTTCCTCATTTTTATTTGTTGTTTGTATCCTGTAATTGTCATTATTGTAAAATCTGTGTTCATGTTTGTAAGTTTGGCACAACTGTTGATGATAAACATAAAAGGTACATGCTGATATGTGCAAGACAGATGAAATACTCATAGTTACACAATGACCTGTAATGATAAGAAACTCTTAAAACCTTACCATTGAAATCTGGGAAAACTGAGAAACATACATGATAAATAGTTGTAGGGCATGACGCCAATCACATCAAAGTTAAAATAATAGTTTTTCAGATGCAAACAGGACATATTTTGGTACCCTAGATGATTAATATGTTTGGTGCCAATCATCTGCTGTCTCTCTAACATAGTGTCACATAATAGTATCCCTCCTGGGAAAAAAATTAAGTTGTAATATAATATTGTGTAGGTGATCTTACAACAGCTGTGTTGTTTCAAAGTTTGTTTACAACAGTTTGTCAGATTTAATAATAGTATGGGAGAAAAGGCAGAATGTTAGTAAAATAACAAACTCAATAAACAACACAACTTTTTTACATGCTCATTTTCTCATTTTATAACATCCTCATACAGGACATAACATTTATTTCATACAAAAATAAAATAAAATAAAATAAAAAAAATCATCAACAGACAGAAAAATAAGTCTGTTTTGTACAAACAAAGACTGTGGATAACTCCCTAGTGATGAATGTGTCTAGTTTTGAATTCATATGTGGTTGAATTTGGCATATTTATTTTTAGATAACCCTCACTGTGTTAAACATATGAGATGGCAATAAACAACTATACTCTTGGTGCTGGTGGTGATGGTGGTGGTGATGGTGATGACTGGCTGTCAGCTACCACATGAAAGTACAATGTTCACATTTCTGTTCTTTTTAATTCAACTTTTATACCATTAAAAACAATTTGGGTGCGAAATACAATGTTCAAATTTTATCAGCTTGCCAGTATGTACTTATTTACTCAAAGGCTTTTACAAAAAAAAAAAAAAACTGTGCACTTATATGGCATGAATTGCAGTGAATTTTTTTAATTCTTTTTGGGATTCCATCTTTACAGAATGTGGCAAGTTGTGAATTTTTGTTTTTTTTTGTCTGAAAGCAGTCCAGGCACATACAGAGATACTATTATGCAATTCAAACACGGAAATCTGTTTGCAAGTTTGTCAGAGGTATCTTTCTGTAAAATCTTGTTGGGCTCATTAAAAAATAACTGAGCCAGAGGCTGTAAAATGAAAAATGGTACAGTCATTATAGTGCCATTACCTGCAGAAGGAGGCGTGGCCAGTATAAAAGCACTGAGGCCACAAACTCACCACTAGTGTGGCATGGGCACACACCCACGTGAAGACAGAAAGAGCATGTGCACACATTGATTGTCCAGTGCATTCAGTAGTGCTGGAAACAGTGAAATATTAACTTCAAAAGAAAAGCAAACAAGTGTAGTGTATTTCCCTATAGCAGAAGGAAAGCAGGGAACAGAAATACGGTGAAGAATGACAGGGACAGAAATACGGTGAAGAATGACACAAATTTATAGAGAACTTTGAATGTCCATTGCAGTTCAAATGCTCACTCCAACCTTTGGAGCAGTCGCTACCACTGTAACATGCTGATCTTCAGTAGTAAAGCATCCACCTGCTGAACAAAGATATTGGTAATGCAATGTGGCATTCGAGATTGTGCATCATTGGGCAATGATCATTCGTGCCATGCCTTGACCTGTGTGATGCATGTGCAGTGCTTTTCATACTTTGTACCATTCTTTAATGAATTTCCATTCCCCACCCTCCTCCTGCTGTCAGGAAATGCACTACACCCCATTGCCCTTCTTTTTTTCAGCATGTGTTAGTGTAGTGGATACTTGATGCTGTCTTCTCGTGGCCATTTGCCCATGTCCTTCTAGTGGCAAATTTAGGGCCTCACCACTCTTTTTGGGACAACATCTTCTTCTGTAGGCAATGGCATTATGATGCCATCTGCAGTTTTCATTTTACAGCCTCTGGCTCAATTCTTTTTGAGTTTCCCTAACATGTGCCTATGAATGGTGAAAACACATGTGGTAAAATGTAGTTCAAGATGACTCCTTACTTAGGATTTCATGATAGGTTTTTATTTGTTTCAGAATGCCTAAAATATAACCAAATAAGTGCTTTTTGAAGATCTTTCCATGAGTACCTACTCCATTGTGAACTCTAGATAAGAAGATAAATGTATAAGGTGATATTTTCTGACTGACAAGTGAGGTGTGTTGCTACTGTCACAAGAACTACTCCAGGCTCAAAACAGTTATTTCTCAAACAAGTGGAAACATATTAATGATATGAAAAGTTTTGTGACCCATCTTCTATGGCAACAGTTGTTTATTACACTTGCATAAGTAAATTACAAGATGAAACAAAGATCGCAAGGAAAAAATTGTCCTGAGCTACAAGAAAATTAAAGAAGTTGCAGCCTCATTCAATTGTAGACACAGGTTAAACTAAATACCCGCTAAGTGCTGTATAATAACACTGATGTAGTAATATTGATAGACAGTAGTGAAAACTACCATAATAGTTAGTTCACTCGGCTGAATAAATTTACCAGCCTATAGGCATTGGCATTTAACTTCACTCTAACAGCCTCACATGAAGGTGTAGTGTTCTTGCAAAACAATAAGAGCTGATTGCCGTGTTATTCAGCAGAGTGTGACATTGTGTCAGCTCCTACTGAATCATGAATTAGTTGAAAACAGCATCAGCTGCCTTCCAAAAAATAATACTAAGCTTGTGGCCATTCAGCCAGCTAGCTGGTCTAATGTCTCAGTTTGCCAGATATGCTGTTTTCATTGCCGGCAGCACCCCTGCTAGATGTAGACATAATGGCACTTGACAATAGTTCTGTGTCTTCCATTGGTGCTTCCAATGAGATTACAAAATCCTTCCCCATTGCATCAGCATGTAGAGCCAAAACTAGCCAGAACAATGCAGTTCCAGAGCAACACTCTGGTCCCCAGACAGAGGTAGTGGAACTGGAGCCAGAGGCTCCATAGGAAGTGTGGGAACATCAGATGCTGGTATTGGCAGCCCTGGCAGTTCTTCTGATGGAGGAACCAGATCAATGTCCACAGATTCCCCTTTATCAAATGGGATAGCAGGACCAAATATCCATCATATGCAGTGTGTGAGTTTCCGCTGTTTTGGTTACTGTCTGGATAGTGGTGCTGGAAAGAGAAGATGCAGCAGTGTCTCATGAGGATACCCACTCAGTAATTCTGCTGGGCTATGACTATGTTTGAATGTTGACCTGTAAGAAGCTGAAAAGGTATTAAGATCTGAGTCCTATTTAGTTGACCCTATAACTTTTGCCATTTGGGTTTTAAAAGTGCAAATGATACATTTGGCTGTGCAAATGATACATTTGGCTAAGCCATTAGAAGCTGGATGAAAATGTGGGGTTGTAAATGCTAAATGCCATTGCAAGTGCAGAATCAGTATAACTCAGATGCCATGAACTGATGTGTATTGTCCAAAACCAAGGTTCAGGGGCTCCTTCTGTGGTGGAATTTTTTAGGGGCACCACCATCACTGATATCATCTGTTGCAACCTACCAATATGAGGAAAACAGAAAAAAAGTCTAGCACAATAATCCACATCATTCCAAGAAAGAGGCTGCAAAAGTCTGCATGGACACCTTTGCACTGCTGAATTGATGTACTTGGAAGGTTGTACAGGGTTGAACTGTCCACGTAATGTCATCATCCATGCATGGCCACCACACGTATTGGTGGTCCAGCTGCATCATCTGGATGGTCCCTCAGTGTGACTGGTGCAGTATGGCAGATTCAGATTATTAGTATTATAGACTGTGATCTTGTAGTAGCATCTATGAATTTGCTATTTCATGTTGAACGACAGGAAGTGTCAGTAACATTTCTTATTGTTGTTGGTGCTCTGGCACTGGAAAATGTGCAGTCATAATTATGGGCATTCTGTTCAGTGTTCTGCGCATTGAGAAGCAATACAATCCATCCACACCCAATTTTCATCATTGTTTGAGTTGGATTACAGAAGGCTTTGAACTCTCACACCTACATGGCATTCAAACATTCTGCAGAACCATGATTTTTAAAGTGTGTCAAATTGTGTGAGCACTCAGAGATAAAGTTAAAATCAAACAATGGAATAATGAAAGTATTATGAAAAAAATAGATTGCTGCTCACCATATAGCGGAGATGTTGAGCCACAGACAAGCACAACAAAAAGACTACCAAACATGTAAGCTTTCAGCCAGAAGTCCTTCTTCTGAAATAGCCAACATACATCCACACTCATATTCAAGCAAACACAGTTCACACACACATGACCGCTGTCTCTGGCTACTGAGACTAGACTTGCAGACTGGCCTCGGAAGCCAGAGTCTGTTTCAGTAGAAGGCCTTCTGACCAAAAGCTTACTTGTTTAGTTGTCTTTTTGTTGTGCCTGTCTGTGATACAACACCTCCACTATATGGTGAGTAGCAATCTATCCTTTTCATAATATTAGAGATAAAGTTAAGTTGTAGTTGGACAGACTGGAACAGCAGCAATTGCTTTCCTCCATCTCTCTTAATCAATAAGCCTCTAATTTGATGGTAGTGTGAAAGCTGGGTGGCTCCCTTCACATGTGATGATTTTAAATTTACAGTTAATATACAAGCAGTAGTAGATTCGTGCCAATAGCCACGCCCTGACCAGCTGTTTTCTAAATTATCCGGAAGTCAACATTTTTCCAAAACTGGATCGCATCGAAGTTTATTTTTAGCTTCCATTAGACAAGCCCTGAAAATTTTTTATCTTGAACACCCCCACTGGTCTTTATGAGTACATACAATAGATTCATTCAGAATTGTCAGTGCTAGTCATATTTGAAAGATTTTTGGGACAGAGTATCACAGCATTTGTGTCCAAAGCATTAACTCCTAAGCTGAAAATTACCTTTTGCTTCAGATATGTCAGCACTAACAACTGACAATTATCTTTTGCTTCAGATATGTCAGCACTAACAGCTGACAATTACCTGTTGCTTCAGATATGTCAGCACCAACAACTGACAATTGTCATCTTCTTGAATTTGTAGCAGGAAACCCTGACACATTTGAAGTTGACATAATTGGATGAAGAAGCAACAGAGGCCCATTGGTGCTGTGGCCAGCAACTTGATGGGTCATCCATTGTAGACATGCTGGAGGACCTGCTGGAGGAATGCTCACATCTGGATGTGGCTGGCAAGATTGCTATTGTAACACATTAGTGGATTACTAGTTTCAGCAATATAAACTGCTGTTTTCATATCCATAATGCCAGACAGTGGTGGTTACATCATACAATGATTTAAACCACTCTGTTACAAGAAGAACATACAATGTGCATAACACAGTTGAGACATTACACTACCATGCCGGATGTGCAACCATAATGTATGTACAACTTAGAATTCATATGGCAGATAATAATGTCATTTTATGGTTTAATGTCATGTTGGCCAGGACACTGTTATATTGCCAAAACTAGTAATCCACTAATGTATTAACATAGTGATTTTGGCAAATAAATAAAAGTTTTCATGAAAAGACCAGAGTACAAATTTATAATTAGCCTCCTGCACTGACTGAATATGGCAGGTAATTGCAGTTTCTAGAACTGACTGGAAAGTCTTCAAGGATTACTCTGTTCGGGTGTACATCTGGAAACGGACTGTTTCCTATGTGTCAAAGGCCAGGCCCAGATCCAAGCAAGGTCAAGACATTTCAGTGTTGGGTGGACAGACAGTAGTATATAAAGTACTGACAGTTTGATAAGTACAAGACACTCTGATGCAGGCAATGGACAGTGCATTCTGGGGTCTAAGCTCTGGGCACAAACAGTGATGACAATGGCTTATGATCCATAATTAAATCTAAATAATTAAATCCATTATTAATCTATCCACACAAAAGTCTACAAAATTTGTGCACACCAGAAATGATAGCAAATGCCTCTTTCTCAGTTTAGGAGTTAATGCTTTGGACACAAACAGTATAGGTTTTTCAGAACCACCAGCAAGCTTATGAGACAGGATGGTATTGATGCCAGCCAGTGAGATATCTATCGGCAGAGTTAATGGCAAATGAGACTAATACATCTATAAACATGGCACAGATAGATTGCATAAGTTCAGTGTTTGAAAAGTCTTCTTACGTGCCTCTAACCAATGAAAAAGAACCTCCTCCTGGTGTAACTGATTTTGTGAGTAGATGATAGAAGCTGTCCATAAGATAAACCAGGCATAAAAATTGTGTCTAAAGACACTTACTGATAGGTATTTTGTTCATTGCTGTGGCCTGTTCTTGCATAGGCCAAAGGCTGCCTTTACTGTGAAGGTAGCCAAAAATACATAACAGAAGGCTGTAAAGAGGAAAATTTTGAAAAATTACACTTGAGGCCTTCATTTGGAAGCACTGTGAAAATGAGACACAAATTATGTAAATGTTTTCGTTAGTACATTCCATTACCAGTCATCCAGGTAGTTGACACAGTATTAGACACTGTGATGCTCTGTTCCAATTATCTTTCAAATATGACTAGCACACTGACTGTATGTACTCATAAAGGCCAGTGGGGGTGTTCAAAATAAAATAAAAAAATTCATTGCTTGTCTAATGGAAGCTAAAAATAAACTTCCATGAGATCTACTTTTGAAAAAAAGTTGACTCCCAGGTAGTTTAGAAAAGAGGTGGTCAGGGCATGGCAATTGGCATGCATCTACTACTGCTTGTATGTTGACTGTAAATTTAAAATCACCACATGTTAAGGGAGCCACCCAGTTTTCACACTACTGCTAAATTGGAGGCTTATTGATTAAAAGAGATGGAGGAGAGCACTTGCTGCTGTTCCAGTCTGTCCAACTACAGCTTAACTTTATCTCTAATATTATGAAAAGGATAGATTGCTACTCACCATATAGCAGAGGTGAGTTGCAGACAAGCACAGTTATCTGAAACAGATAACGCATGCGCATGCACGGGCGCGCGCGCACGCCCACACACACATTGAAGCCAATGCAGTTCACACACACATGACCACTGTCTCTGGCTTCCGAGGCCAGTCTGCGAGTCTAGTCTCTGCGGCCAGAGACAGTGGTCATTTGCGTTTGAACTGTGTTTGCAACAGTGTGTGTGTGTGTGTGTGTGTGTGTGTGTGTGTGTGTGTGTGTGTGTGTTTTGGCTATTTCAGAAGAAGGACTTCTGGTAACACAATTTGACACACTTTAAAAAATCATGGTCCTGCTGAATGTTTGACTGTCATGTAGGTGTGAGAGTTCAAAGCCTTGTGTAATCCAGCTCAAACAATGATGAAAATTGTGAGTGGATAGACTGGGGAGTTTCAAGGAGTATTGTGGTAAGAATTCGTACATTTTAATCTGACAGTGTGAACTTGCAGGCCTATTGATGATGCTTAACAGTATATGGGCTTTCAACTTGTAAACAATAAACATCAGTTCTACGTAACTATCATGATATTAAAAATATGAGATTGAAAATTTAATTACACAGAAGGTTTTGTTGCCTTCCCCCCTCTGTCTGTATCTGCCATCCTTTAACTCATATATCTTTGGTTTTTCACTAATTTTTCTTTGATTTATCGACTTCTGGTTTATTATTAGTGCTTTTTGTCATTTGAATCTGTATTGTTAGTTTGTTGTCTCATAAGAATCTTCTCCTATGGCTTAAGTGTCTCTTAATCTTCAATTATTAACTACTTTTCCATTCCACAGAATGAGTTGGTACAATGGGTAGACAATTATGTAGCAGAAAAAATATCAAATACCCATCTAATAATTTTTATTTAGTTGTTCTACAGTTTCCTTCAACCACTCCAATTAGATGCCAATTGGATCATGGCCAGTCCCTCCAAACATTATTTCCCACCCGAGGCAATGCCACTTCTTTGGTGACATTGATACTGATGATGAAGTATCTGCTCTAGCAGAATAGAAATATGGAAAACAATTTATTGGACTCACCAAAACAAAACAATAATACAGTCTCCAAAAGAGCAATAGACTCGATCCCAAGTGCAGATCGTCACAAAGATAAAATAACAAATAATAGAAAAGACCCGTCTCTTCACAGGGAGGGATCACAATGAAACAATTCTACAATGTCAATAGATTTGTTGACTAAACCAATTCCATCCACAAGAGATCGACCAGCTAGAAGAGGCTGCCAGTGTGGCAGCTCTGTAGACTTCCCAAGTGGTGCATCGAACTGCCCTTTGCCGACATTGTGTTGCCCATTTGGCAGATGTAGCTGCCAGATCTATTTGCAATCATGTGCCTAGCATATCAAAGTAGTTCCTTAGCTATCTGTAACCTCTGGTGAAGGAGTTCCACAGGCTCCGCAGTCGGGTAGCAGTCCCTGGTGGCCGTTGGTGGAGACCTGATGTTGTGTTCTGTCGTGCCTGTCGGTAAATATTTGTGTAACAACACAGACAATGTAGGTTTTCCTGGTGAATATACTCCCTGTCATGCAGGCATCCCATGTTGATTGGACGTGAAGTGGGATGCCGATGCAGTAGGTGCTATGATGTATGGAGTGGGTGGCCACAGCAGATGAGACATAAACTTCAGTTTTCCATTTTCTTCCTCCCACTGCCTGTACTTAAGAGATGCTAGTCTATCTCAAATATTAACCATTTGTGATTTTTATTTAGAATCATAAGTGGGTCTGAATTACAGGACCAGTCACAAAAACTTGTTGGGTCTTAAAAATACCGTAAGTTGGTAATTCATGGTATTACACTATCTTAAATCTGTTATTTAATAGTAATTACAATGACACCTGAGAACTCCTCTGAAAATCTGGGTTCAAAGAAAGTCATGTGCACCATATCTTCAGCCGTTATTCAACTTTCTTGATGCTCACATTCCATAAAGTCTCCAAATTATAAAATATATTAATCAAAGTTATAACGTGCATCTGCAACAAAGAGGAATTAACTCAATTTTTTACATATGAAATTTCATAAAAAACTTAATTCTGGAAGAAAATACCGAATATTGTAAACAAGTGTGAGTAAGATTTTGAGATAAAGCTAATTTTGTCATGTTGTAAAAGTGAAGCAGATGTACCACATACCATTACGAATTGTAGCCAAACATAATATGCTATATTGTGTAACATAATAATGAGCAAACATATTTATAACTAAGTTATTACTACACTTGTTTCTAGATTGGTATGTAAGCAGACTACCTTCTGACTTTGGAGAAGGATGTCACCAGAAGTATTCTAGTTCTACTATCATTTCCCACACTGCTGTGTGATGACTTTCAGTGATGATAAATTAAATTTTGTGTCCATCAAATTTCACAATCTTACATTAAATACATAACTGAACCTCTTTGACGTAGATATCAACATTAACATGAGAGATGTAGATTTGCTGTTTAGCTGATTAAACAACTCATTGTATCAAACATATTATTGAATCAAACTGCTACGCAGGACTCCTCACAGCGTAGTGGCACAAATAATGCGTCTCCAACTCGTGTAATTACTGAATGCCTCAGAAATGTCATATTTCAGCATCACCTTTATGGCAGGCATGAAGTTGAAAACTTTTGTAACTTCTGGGACTCAACACAAACTATTCTTTCCCTGTATGACAGGTGAGTTATGGAACTCAGTACTCAGAGAAAAAATTCCACCACTGTTTGATACAGCCGGGAACATGGCATACCAACAGGCAGTGAGTGCATTCAGAAACAGTATAAATAACAAGAAATGTCACAGAAGAAGGTGGGAGCCTGTAATTTGAGGATGGAAGCTAACTTTGTCATAAGCAGTGTCCAAATAAACCCATTTACATCCAAATCAAAGTCCGAACATATAATGAGGTAACCAGCACATTACTATAATACTATATAAGGGATAGCTTCATTTATAGTATGTGAACTGGCTCTGTGGCAATAGGGCTTGTGTATTTAAGGTGTTCAAGAGGCCAAAGTATCTGCCCACTTCAGTTGCCTAAAGAGGTCCCTTTCAGGTTGCCCATGATGTGGGGACACTGACCACCTCAGAAGTGACTAACTGATTCCACCTCCATATCCCTTTGCAGTGATGGAGTGTCATTGTCAGTAGCTGGTGGGGTACAGTATTCTTCCCCTCTTCAGTCATAGGGTTGGAAATGTCCCAGGTGGTAACTGGACAGATGACGAAGAGGCTCAGGTAATGCTGAAATGGTGATAAAGGGAAAGCCCATCCTGGACAGTGTGGTGGTAAGGGTGCTATGTTGGTGTCTGTCACTGGTCATATAAGAAGATAGAGTAAACTGGGTAGAGGTAATGGCTCAGTCTCCATGGGTTCATCCCTGTCTTCATTGGAGCTTTCTTGTTGCCACTGAAGTTGGCAGAAGTGTAGCTCATAACTGTGTGAAGGCTATTGTGGTGACAGCAAAGACAAGAAGTAAGCTCATTACTTGTGCCGGGTGTTAGACCTCTTATGTGCTGAGCTACAGTGCCATTAAAAAATATGATCTTATCTTTTTCTCATCTAACATACATTTTATCAGTAGCAGAAGTCAATAACGTCTTCCACAAATTACAGCGACATCTGTCACAATGCGAAAAAAGTGGTCCAACTAAAACATTCATATTTCTTTAAGTACTACACGAATATGTAATAAAAAATGATGGTTTATATTTTAAAAAACGCGATTGATATCCTTTTGACCTATGGAAGCGCCATCTAGTGGGCCAACCATAGCACCATCTGGTTTCCCCCTTCAAGCTAGACGAGTTTTGTTCTTTGTAGTTTGTTCGTTTGATGCTTATTTTGTGAGATATTTGGCCCGGTCACTATCAATGGACCACCTTGTATACTCCACTTCATGAGCGGTAATTTGTCTCATTTTCACCAATGTAGACTTTGTAGTGCTTCCCCTATTAAAAATTGTTACCTTAGAAAAGAGAAGATTTCTTGCTAAAATGCCTTACTGCACTGGACGTACTAACTGTGATAACTAGTGTCATACGTAAGGTTGTTTGTGGAGGGCTAAACTGAATGTGAAGCCAAAATAAATTCTGGTGAATTGCTCTAAATTGTTTCCTAGATGGTCAATTTTGTTTATGTACCTTTTTTGTAGATATTATTTAATTTTTGTATTTTTTTTACTTTTTTAAAGTAAATAATTTCATGTATTACATTTAATTAAATATATCATTGTAATTAATTGATTATTCTAATTCATGTATTTGTCAAAAGTTGTAGATACCTATTTTTTAAGGAAATAGAAATTATTATATAGCAAAATATTTATAATGATGCAATTATTGTATATAATACAAAATATTTAATTACATATTTGATTAATATAGATAGTATTTAAAATAATCAATTATAGTGATATAATTGGTTTTTAATTAAATGGTATTATGATAAATATAATTATTATTTTATATAATACATGTAATTGTATATTATTACATATTATATTAAAGAATAAATTGTACTGATTTAAATAATATATAGTATTTGATCTTCCTTTATTAATAATAGAAAAGAAACATTAAACTATGTGGAACAACGATATAATATAATTATTGGGATACTAGACCCATCTTTATCTTTATTTATATATAATAGAAAAGTAGTCGTCATATGGAAAATGTGTTCTGTTTTTTTTATTTCTTCCTGAGTTTTTCTTTTTGTCTTACTTTTTATGATTTTGTAACTTAATCAATTTAAGTTAATTATAAGAATTCGTTTATTTGGAATATATTTATTTGTTCAAAAGCTTTTTTCTTGCTTTTTCTTTGTTTTATTTGCAAGTTTTGTTAAAATGTTTTTTTATTCTTTTGCAGTAATTTGATTTGATTATACAAGTGATCTTGGAATTAGTGACTGATGCAATATCAGCATAACTCATGCCAGCGACTGTGATTATACAACTGACACAAGTGAATATTATTGGTTAAGGCAATTACACACAATTTTGGTTTTAAAACCATGGTTTATGAGGTGAAATTTAAAATACACATAACTTTTTTTATGAATCTGTGGAACTTAAATAACAAACTAAGATTGATATCCTATTATTTTTAATGTTGATTTTTGTACCAGGGTACAGTTAGTCCAGGTCTTTAAACTCAAAGAATTTGGTGGTATGAGGGTAAGTCAATTATTAGCCACAATTTAGTTATATTTTTGTTTATTTTGACAGTACTGTTGTTTTACGTTGATGACACATGCTTTGATTATTTGTTGTTATATCTTTGCAATTTTCAAGCTGCTAGGTTAGTTTTGCTATTGCTGCCATGCTGTTAATCATGATTGCACCAAGGAAGAGCAACATTCAGTGATCCATTTTTTGTGGTCGGAAGGCATATCAGGGGCCGAAATTCATCAAAGACTTTTGGTACCATATGGCAACAGTGTTTTGCCACAACAGAGTGTCTATGAATGGATTGAAAAATTTCAAAATGGTCACACAAGTGTTACACATGATGAAGGAGCCGGACGACCATTTAACGCCACAATAAAGGAAACCATTAAGTGCTCACGTGAAGTAATTCTCTTAGACAGACGATTAACTATTGGCGAAGTGGCACATCGTCTGCAAATTAGTCATGGTTCTGCCTACGAAATCATCCACAACAGACTTGGGTTTGATAAAGTTTGTGCAAGATGGGTCCCAAAACAACTCACACAGTTGTATAAACAAATGCTCTTGGACATCTGCTAAAAACATTTGGATCACTATGGTAACAAAGGGGACAACTTCTTAGACAGGACCATTACTTGTGATGAAACATGGATCATTCATTATGAGCCAGAGAGTAAATGGCAGAGTAGGGAATGGAAACATCCAAATTCGCAAGAAAAAGTGCAAGACCCAACCATCCGCAGGAAAACTGATGCTTACAGTTTTTTGGGACACACAAGGGCCAGTACTGGAACATAATGGGGAGAGGGGCATAACAATAAACAGTGTACATTATAGTGAGATGCTTATTGCCAGGCTAAAATTGTGTAATTTGAAGCAAACACCAAGGATTGCTGTCAAAAGGTGTTGTGTTGTCGCACGACAATGCCTGTCCAAGTACTGCAGCGCACACTGCTGAAATGCTCCAGAAACTCAAATTTGAAGTACTGGATCATCCTCCGTATAGTCCGGATCTTGCCCCTTCTGACTATCACTTGTTTGGTCCACTCAAACAGGCATTAAGAAGCCGTCGATTTGCCTTGGATGAAACAGTGAAAGAAGCAGTGCATTCCTGGCTTGCAGCTCAACCGAGAACCCTCTTTAAGGAGGGCACCAGGAAGCTTATACCATGATGGACCAAGTGCGTTGAAACGCAAGGAGACTATGTCAAAAAATGACGTTCTTTCCTATTTTATTACAATAAAATTTTATAACTACTTTGCAGATAATAATTGACATACCCTCATATTTTGTTCCATTCAGAGGAACCTACCCCATGATTGGTAATGCACAACTGCCTGTAGTTAATTAATAGTTTACTTCATGTCATCTAAAGCTGTCTCTAGAGCCGCATTGAATTTTTTCTCCATAGCTCATGACTTCTAACATCTGGTTTATAATAGTGAAATTTTGGAGTTGATTTCAGGAGTACTACTACGATGCTACAAAAATGTCTGAATATGTGGAATACCTCCTCATTTATTAATCCAAAACATAATGAGGAAAAATTATTTATCAGAGTCAGTTCTATATGAGAGCCAGTCTAAACACACTAAAAACAGTAACAATTGTAGAATCTGATTATGACACATTGTACACCACAATATACAGAAGATAATACACAGCATTTGTTTCCATGTTTCTTTAGTAGTTCAAATCACTTTTTCATTAGTAAAAATTAAACTTTTAATTAATATTGTGTCACATCATAGGGGTCAATTTTTAATAAGTGACATTGTAATTATGTAGACATGAGTATGGGTAAAGTCTTCAGCATTGTCAGATTGGTTTCTTAATCAGTTAAACATTAAATATAAATACTGGAAATTATGGACCTTGGCACCAAGTTTGATACAGAATTTCCTACAGTTTATCATGACTCAAGGACAACTCAGCATTGCTTTCCCACATTCCTGGTCTATATGGCATGACCATCTGTCACTTGTGGAGATGGTACCCTGTCTTCTTTACCTGCTTGTATCACTATCACAGCATATGTAGTTTTGCACAATATGATAAATTACAGCCCACAAATTGGCATAAATGCCTCAAGTTACCAAAGTTTATAGATGTGTACAGTGTGGATAGCAATTATGCCAGCATTCTTTATGGGCCTCAACAGATCATGTTTCATGTAGCTGCTCTACAATACTGGTTTAACTTCTCTGTGGTGCAACACCTTGCCTAGGTTTGAATAAAGTGAAATGGCATTACCTGAGCTGACAGGCCTCGACCATAACCGGTGTTGTGGCAGTCCTCCGTCTTCTGGAGATGAAGATGAAGGTGAGGATTCTCTGTTAAAATCCTTGTCCTCTCTACTTAAAGCCACTAAATTGATAATCACATCTGATTATGTACTCAGGTATGATGTACTTTTGTGGAGGAATACTCATAACCAGCCAGTGATAATGAAGCTGTTTGTTTTAATTTAACTCAAATTATTAGCTGTAAAATTTCACAGTACAACTGGACAAAATCTTTCTGATCACTTCACTACCAGAATGTACGGTTTTACAAATATACACAATGAAATGATGTTTTTGGTCTGAGAAACATAACAACATTGTATGAAAATTATTGGTTCATCTTAAGTGCAATTAAACATTGCCACTAAAATAAAAATTTTACTCTTAATGTAAAACCTATCTTTATCTCTCTCTTACATATTCCCTTTCTAAGAACGCTTAGGTCATTCCACACACCATACACTTCCTTTGACAATTTTGCATGCTGAAAAATAATGCTTCTGAATTTTTTGTATGAAAACTCTTAAAGCTTTTTAAACAAATATGAAAAACATTATTATTAACACATTACATATTTATTCTTCATGTCTACACATTTATTTCTCAACACTGTGAGCCTGGTAATGAACACACATCTCACTATAAGAGACCAGTTTCTTAATACCATCAATGTAGAATGTTGGGCTTTGTTGATGGAGCCACAACCTCACATCTGCTCACACCATTTAATCACTACCAGAGTGAAGTCCTCAAAGATGTTCTTTAAGTTTTTGAAACAGATGAAAATCAGGTGGTGCCATGTCAGAACTGTATGGAGGAGATAGATGACAGTGAATCAAATACATAAAATTGTTGCAGATGCCGCAGTGTGCATGTGTGGTCTCGCATTGCCATGCTCAAGGAGAGCATGTTCCATTAGTGAATGAACTCTTGTAATTCAAACATCGATTACAGCTCACTGTTTCTGATGCAGCATCATAGATATGTCATATATTACCATGTTACGTGCAACAATGTGGACTCCTCTAACAATAGATGACTGCAAATACATAGACATGAAGACTAAAGATGTAGAACATTAATAATGTTTGTTGAATTTACAGAGCTTTAAAAGTTTTTACGTGAAAAATTCAGAGGCATTATTTTTCAGCACGCCATCATATACTTCAGTTGTGGTTCTAACTTAACAGTAGAATCTCTAGCACACATATATTGTCTTCTAATGACTAAAAAGGACTTTTGACAACAAAGGGGCTATACACTTAAATGATCATTCTGTATACAACAAAACAATATTCCCGTGATGTGTGAAATGAAATCTTTATTTCACTCTTACAAACAAATCAAAGTTGCTACTTATTAACCAGTGTACTTTGCCACAAATCTGGTTCACTGACCTTCAAAGACAACTAGATTAATGTGTATGCTTTTGTTTTAGTGACAAAATACTTTCAGCATTCTGAATGCATGATCCATACTACAGACTGTACCACCAAGTGATTATCAAGTGACCACTAATGTCTCATAGGGTCATTCAAAATCAGAAATTAAGTCTTGTTTAAGCAATTACTCATAACTTCACTAAACATTAACTCACAATTGCATTGTGTGGACAAATGTATTTGCATCACCCCAGCCACACTTTGCTTCCACATGCTTGCTGGCAAGCAAGTAACAAATATAAATCCTGACATAATCATATGACAATGTGGAAACAAAAGTGTTAATGCAAAAAACCTCAAAGCTTAGCCACATTGTGTAAGAATGACAGAACCTGTTGTCTTGGCATGCTGGGTGACAATTCTTCTTTTACACTGGATACACTGTTAAGCACTAAAACACTCTATATCAGTGCAGTTCTTCTTCTGCAAGTTCTTTATCACATGATTGAAATGACTATTTCACTGCTTAAGGCTACAGTTTAGCTGCTGAAGAAGCTTGATTTTCTTCCTGTATTGCATGTTTACTTCACACACATGCATGCATCTGGTCGAGGTAAACAGCTTTTGGCAACACTATACAGCACAAAAGGTTTTGATGCACAGAAATTATTACTTTCTGGAAAAATCTTCCAATATATCATCTAGCAATGAGCAAAATAATCATATAGGCTATGCACAATAATTTGTTGGCCAGTCACAAAATTATGTTGAACATAAATACTGGAGTAAAACAGACAATGCATGGATGACTGCTGTGATGCCAGCAAAAGAAAACAAGTTTAACATTAAAATTCTGCCAAATAGTAGCTAACATATACTGAATTATGAAAAATCTAGCACAACTAACATTCTCCGCGAATGATAGAAACAATGAAAAAACACAAGGTTCTGATGCAAAAAAAAAACTACACTGAAGTTCAATCAAATTGAACTTAGCAGAAATATTGTGAACAAATTGTGCTATATTTGTCTTGTGTGCAATATTATGTTGCAATGACTTGATTCTTTGTGAACTTACAGACTGAAAACATGAAAGTGTGAAACCAGTGAGTGGAGACATCAAAAGGAACAGCTCATGTTTAAACCAAAACTATTACTTTTGCCAAAACATTTACCATAGAAAGTAACAGCAGATTTTCTGCTGTTGTTTATGCATCTGTAGGTAACACAAACAACCATTTTTAACAAATGTACATTTGTATTTCAGTGAATGCACAAACAACTCACAATGTTTTGGTCTCCACAATATGGCAGAGTGCTGAAGTGGCTGGATTCATGTTTATGGCATAAGGGCACCTGCATAGCCAAGCATCCTAGACAAACACAGTTACTGAAGCCTCCCAGGTAAGGCAAACAAGCAACAGGAAAAGCTTCTTCCATTGCTTTGTGTGGTTTGTCTTCATTGTGCATCATAGGTCATTGTACATTCTTATTGTTATAGCCTTTTGCATGGAATAGAGGTCTGTGCAAATGCAGATATCTGTAGTGATTATTACCTTGCATAAAAAAAGCAAGCACAGTTGTGGAAATCTGTCGTTTATCTGCAGGTGTCCAGAATGATAACGGAAATATTATGAAGATACACGGGGATGATTGTAGGATAATGGTTTCCAACCTTTTGGAAACCATTTCCCCTGAACAACTACATATAGAAACCAATATCCCAACAGTGTTTAGTATCTAACTAAAGTTTAGATTGGAAAAAAAGGTTTAGACACTGCTATTTTTCAAATTACTAGAAAATACATAACACTTCATTAACATTTAACAAATAAAACTCACACGTTTTTGTACATATTATATTGTGCCAATAACTAGTGAAAGTCAGTGAGATGATTCGTATTCTTATTTGCAATATTTTTTGTATCTGGTTTGGCATCAGCCAATACACAATGTAAACCATGTTCAAGCTCAGTTGGTTCCTTGCCTTTATTTTCATTGCTACCAAAATTGCAAAAGCACTTTCACACCTAAATGTTGTGATGAATGGAATGAGTATTCTTAAGGCTTTTTCTGTTAATAAAATGCAGTAGTCACCTATCTTTTACTGAAATGTTGCTACTTTGTTTCAGAGAAATCAATTTTCAGTGTTTTGACTTCACACAGTACAAGAAATTCTGCTTTGGCCTAAACTTCACTATCAGAACATATTCCTTCAGTCACTGAAAATCACCCAAACCTGCTCGTTTAATTGTCTGTTCTCACATTCAGGGAAATAATTACTGATATCACTGATGATAAGTGCTGATATTATTTCTTGTGTAAATAAACATTTTCACTGTTGGTGTCGAGCGTCACTATCAGTTTTAGGACATCGAAATGTCTTGAACTTCAGTTCTGCATTTGTAAAGCTCCAATCTGTGAAGAAAACTGGAAACTTGTGCTGTCAAAATATTCAACATATTTCCAAGCGAACCGAGGTTAGATTCCACTTTGGAAATAAATATATTATCTGCTGTTTCGGCATGTAAGTATTTCTCTTTTTCCTCCCTCACCTTTTGTAGAAACTAATCAATTCCTTGTTGAAGCTCGAGCACCCTATGCAACATTTTGCCACATGACAGCCATCACACATCTGAGTGGAATAAGAGTATATTGATATTGGCCCCAGCCTCTTTACTCCAACAGGTCAAATTCTTCAAATGACATTCAATAAAATTTTAAACTGTCCATTCTTGCCAGCAACCTGCAATCCTGACTCTGTACAACCTAAAGTGCACCAACCAAAAAGCAGCTGCAGCATTGCTCACAAATATTGATGAATTTGTGAGTTTTGTTTAACGATGAAACATCCATGGGCATCATCTTTTTGACACCTAAAAATGGTGGATGGAATGGGATGGGAAAAATTTTGAAAGACTTCTAGAGATGGGTTGCGGTAAACATTTCAAAAGAATACAATTTCTGATTGCCGATTTCTGCTCCCCTCAATTCGCAATCACACGTAGCGGTGATAATTTATTGCAAATTTTTCAAAAAATAGGCACTGGGTTACTCAACTTCTATCATAATAAATACATGTACGACCAATAATAAAAAGGCTGACACTTCATCATCCAGCTGCAGTGTCAGACTATGGGTGCATAAGAATCAAATAAGTTTTCCCAACAGAACCCCTGCAATCGTTTGAGAAGGACTGCATGGCGATCTGCAAATAAAACAGTGTGGTTTCTAATTTTTTGTTCGCAAAAAGCAAAATGTTTTCCAAAATTCAGCATAGGAGGCAGATTAGCATCGTTTACATAGATATATTTTCCAGCATATGACTCAACTTGCAGCTGTTTGCTTTTTTTTTAAAAAAAAGATCTGCGTATATGCACACACGATTCTCTGCGTGGCAGTGCGGAAAAATCTACCACAAATTTTCCGCAACAAAGAACTGAGCCTGAACAATGAATCAGTGCGTACCCGGTAACCCGGTACTAAGCTTTACAAGATGAGTCGTGTCATGGACTAAGTCAAATGTGTTCAGGAGGCGGCCTGGTGAGCACAAGCGTCGTATGGGGGGGAAAAAAAAAACTAAGGACATCACACACATCCATGCCCGAGGCAGGATTCGAAGCTGCGACTGTAGCAGCAGTGTGGTTCCGGGCTGAAGCGCCTAGAACCGCTCGGTCACATCAGCCGGCTCGTGACAAAATGGGCCAGGCAGAAAGCGTTACTGTAGCGCAAACCATGCTGTCTTCCGAGGCATGGCCAGGTGTAAGAACTGTTGTATATTTATGTTAATGATACTACCGTAACAAAATACGTCTCATAGATTTATGTAAGGATTTTCCTCATCTTAAATTTCCTCGAATTCACAGGCTTGCAACCACAATTATGAACATGTTTAAAGTCATAGGCAGTTTTTGCAACTTTTTTTTTTATTGTGCAGTGAAACAGCTGGCTTGAAGCACATGCGAAATTTAGTTCAAATGGCTCTGAGCACTATGGGACTCAACTTCAGAGGTCATCAGCCCCCTAGAACTTAGAACTACTTAAACCTAACGAACCTAAGGACATCACACACATCCATGCCCGAGGCAGGATTCGAACCTGCGACCGTAGCGGTCTCGCGGTTCCAGACTGTAGCGCCTAGAACCGCTCGGCCACTCCGGCCGGCGCGAAATTTAGTGCTGACTTTACTGTGAAGTAATTTTTAGATTGTCACTGTGCACGTCATTCATGGTGATATTTTATTGATTACCAGTGGCACCGATAGTAAACGAAAGGCAGTACTGTAAATTAGCAAAATCTACCCGTAATTGACACTTGAAAAGGAAAAATTTTACTCGCCTGCTTCTGTACCTCGTTTAAAAACCCATAATGTCCGCCCCTGGTAGCTGAGTGGTCAGCGCGATGGAATGTCATACCTAACGGCCTGGGTTCGATTCCCGGCTGGCTCGGAGATTTTCTCCAGTCAGGGACTGGGTGTGTGTTGTCCTTATCATCATCATTTCATCCCCATCGACACGCAAGTCTTCGAAGTGGCATCACCTCGAAAGACTTGCACCAGGCGAAAGGTCTATCCGACGTGAGGCCCTAGTCGCACGGCATTTCCAACTCATAATTTCTTCAGAATGTAGTAAAATTGGAGGCACCAACAATGCACGTGCCCGTCGATCTAGTTGGCGAGCGAACGACTGACTAATAAAAGAGGACCATTGAGCGACCCCGTATTTCCATTGAGCCGCACCAAGGAAATGGTCGGTTGCAGCGAGTTGTCATCGGGACTGTGCGCGAATTTCAAAAACAATTTAGTTTCGTGACTGAATCATACTCAAACCCTTCTTGTTTTCACATCCACAAAATTTTATTTTGTCACTCAGTGGTAGTTAGTAGTTATCTCTATTTTGGGAACCGTTGCTCTAGAACCTGCTGTTCCAACTAGCGTAGCATTGTTGCTTTCTTTGAACAATCAGTTGGGCAGGAACACGGCGAAGCATAGTCGCTTGCTTGAACAATCAAATAGGCCAGCACAGGGGAGCCTTGTGACCTGTCCGCGGCCCCTGACGTGATCACAAACTTCATACTCAAGCATCACCCACCACTCGGGATCCGAACAGCTGGGGTGCGCGCTACAGTATATTGGTTGACTAGGCGGTGCACTGGGGAAGAGTATCAAGCGTTGTCAACATTTGCACGAGTTAAAGACGGTGACATATTCTATAGATGCACAAATAACACGAGTGTCAAAAACTGTGGATACAGGAAGCAGTGTGCAGTTCACGAGGAGTGCTGGAATTCCTAGGACATGTCATCTGAAACATTCAAACGCTACATTATCCCACATCTAGAAAATCATGTGGAGGACATAATATCGGAAGGACACAAGTAAATCATGAGCCTTCAATAAGTCAAAGAAAGTTTTTATTGGGGGAGCAATGATTTATGTTCCTCATTTTTTAGTACTCGGTTTTAGTAATACTGTTGTCTGTGGACACAAATAAACGGCGTTTTAGATTTGTGATTTGTAGTGAAGAAACATCACACCATTCCTCTTGGAACGGTGTTCCGGGACCCCCGAAGGAAATTTTTGTGAACTCACCGGAACCAGTAGGCACCGGAGATTTAATATAGTGCACGAATATTAAATCGCAACGTCACTTTCATTCGCCAGTGCACCGGCACCCGTGAACATGACAATAGGTGACGTATTTTAGTGACGTTCGTGTTTAAATATGTTGCTTACTTGTAGTCATGAACATGAGCTGTGATCAGGTCAGCTGTAATACAACTGAATGGGTAAAAGGTAAATGACATTTAAAGCATCCGTTAAACATCTAGTTTCGTCTCCCATGTAACGTCGTGTTCTTTTTTTTATCACCCTAATAATTTGGGAACTCGGAATTGTACGTGACTCAGATGGAGTAGGAATATCCTTATCGCCATTCATCGCTAAATACTTTATTAATTCATACTAGACCACATGCGTACGCAGTAATTTTCGCGGGGGGGGGGGGGGGGGGAGGAGGAGGAGGGGAGGGGGAGACGAGACAGTGCTCCAACATTACCATTTTCGATGCAAACTGTTAACTGCTTGATCATATTTGAGGAGACCTGTCACGCCACAAGTACTAAATTTTCTAGGTGACACAAAAAATGTACTATATTCCAAAGAATTAATTGTTATCCACTTAATATTTATATTTCTTATAGATAGGTTACATTGATACTTTAAAGGTACACTGATCGCCCAGAACATGTTCACCTTTGCCATGGATAAGAGCGGGGACGCGTTATGGTGTGGAAGCAGTGATGCCTTGGTAGGAGTTGGCTGGAGGGAGTTGGCACCATATCTGCACACAAAATTCCCGTAAATACCGTGGAGGGGGGTGATGAGCTATGACGCCATATTCAGTCACATCCTAGATGTGTTCGATCGGGTTTAGATCTGGCGTGTTGGGAAGCCAACACATCAATTGGAAATCGCCACTGTGTTCCTCAAACCACTCCATCACATTTATGGCCTTGTGAGATGGCGCATTATCTTGTACGCAGCTCGTGGTCTTGCGGTAGCGTTCTCACTTCCCGGGTTCGATTCCCGGCGGGGTCAGGGATTTTCTCTGCCTCATGATGACTGGGTGTTGTGTGTCTTTCATCACCATTGACTCGCAAGTCGCCGAAGTGGCGTCAGCTAATCATGATGGTATGAAGGGGTTACTTGGTCTGCAACCAGCGTACGTTATTGCTTAGCCTGCATGATTGCATGAGCCTAACGTTTCCCAGAGCGTAACGGAGCCGCCGCCAACTTGCCTCCATCCCGTAGGACTGCGCTAGCTTTCAGTGCCGATGGTCACATGCCCATTTCAGCCGTAGCTGCCGATGCCGTGGAGTTGACATTGGCTTTTGCATGCGGAGGCCCATCGTTACGAGTGTTCACTGCACTGTGTGTTCAGACATATTTGTACTCTGCCTCAGCATGGAAATGTGATGTTAGTGCCGCAGAGTTGGCCGCCTTTCCTGTTTTACCGGTGTACCCAGCCTACGATGTCCGACACCTGTAATGAGGGGTAGCCGCCCAACCGCACGACGTCTCGACGTGGTTTCACCTTGGTTTTTGCCACGTGCTGAAGACACTCACCACAGCACTCCGCGAACACCCGATGAGTCGTGCAGTTTCCAAAATGCTCGTGCCGAGTCTGTGGGCCATCACATTCTGCCCTCGATCAAATTCACGTACACTCCTGGAAATTGAAATAAGAACACCGTGAATTCATTGTCCCAGGAAGGGGAAACTTTATTGACACATTCCTGGGGCCAGATACATCACATGATCACACTGACAGAACCACAGGCACATAGATACAGGCAACAGAGCACGCACAATGTCGGCACTAGTACAGTGTATATCCACCTTTCGCAGCAATGCAGGCTGCTATTCTCCCATGGAGACGATCGTAGAGATGCTGGATGTAGTCCTGTGGAACGGCTTGCCATGCCATTTCCACCTGGCGCCTCAGTTGGACCAGCGTTCGTGCTGGACGTGCAGAACGCGTGAGACGGCGCTTCATCCAGTCCCAAACATGCTCAATGGGGGACAGATCCGGAGATCTTGCTGGCCAGGGTAGTTGACTTACACCTTATAGAGCACGTTGGGTGGCACGGGATACATGCGGACGTGCATTGTCCTGTTGGAACAGCAAGTTCCCTTGCCGGTCTAGGAATGGTAGAACGATGGGTTCGATGACGGTTTGGATGTATCGTGCACTATTCAGTGTCCCCTCGACGATCACCAGTGGTGTACGGCCAGTGTAGGAGATCGCTCCCCACACCATGATGCCGGGTGTTGGCCCTGTGTGCCTCGGTCGTATGCAGTCCTGATTGTGGCGCTCACCTGCACGGCGCCAAACACGCATACGACCATCATTGGCACCAAGGCAGAAGCGACTCTCATCGTTGAAGACGACACGTCTCCATTCGTCCCTCCATTCACGCCTGTCGCGACACCACTGGAGGCGGGCTGCACGATGTTGAGGTGTGAGCGGAAGACGGCCTAACGGTGTGCGGGACCGTAGCCCAGCTTCATGGAGACGGTTGCGAATGGTCCTCGCCGATACCCCAGGAGCAACAGTGTCCCTAATTTGCTGGGAAGTGGCGGTGCGGTCCCCTACGGCACTGCGTAGGATCCTACGGTCTTGGCGTGCATCCGTGCGTCGCTGCGGTCCGGTCCCAGGTCGACGGGCACGTGCACCTTCCGCCGACCACTGGCGACAACATCGATGTACTGTGGAGACCTCACGCCCCACGTGTTGAGCAATTCGGCGGTACGTCTACCCGGCCTCCCGCATGCCCACTATACGCCCTCGCTCAAAGTCCGTCAACTGCACATACGGTTCACGTCCACGCTGTCGCGGCATGCTACCAGTGTTAAAGACTGCGATGGAGCTCCGTCTTCTTCGTCATGTGCCGTCTCCTCTAAGAAGGTTGGCTGTCATCATGGCAATTTCTGATCTTGATTTGGCTGATCTAAGGAGTTCTGACGTTGAACAGTTGTACCAATTTTTTAAATTGTCAATCCAGGATGTCCGTCTTCTACCCCTCGTTCTCTTCCCACAAATTTTCCCTTCTAGTATTATTTGCAATATTTTGTAATTTACTCCCCTAATAACATGGCCTAAATATTGTAGCTTCCTTACTTTAATAATTTTAATTAACTCTTTTTCCTTTCTCATTCTTCTTAGGACATCTTGATTAGTAATCCTCGACACCCAACTAATTCTAAGTATTCTTCTATATGCCCACATTTCAAAAGCTTCTAAACTGTTCATGTACTTCTTTTTCAATGTCCACGCTTCCATTCCGTATAATAATTTTGAGAATACATAGCATCTTAGCAACCTCATTTTTGTGTTTAAACAAATGTCTCTCGAACAGAATGCATTTTTCATCTTATTAAAGATACTTCTGGCCTGTCCTATTCTCGATTTAATTTCTTCTGAGCTTTCAATCTCCTCATTTACAATTGTTCCGAGATATTTAAATTTACGTACTTGATCGACTCTTTTCCTATTGATTGTAAGATTTTCTTATTGGTGTGTTTTAGATATCACCATGAACTTAGTCTTGCTTACGTTAAGAGTCAAGCCAAATTCTTCACTTTTTTCTGCGACTTTGTCAAGAAGTAATTGTAGATCTTTGAGGTTTCCAGCTAGTAGTGCAGTGTCATCAGCAAACCTAACATTGTTAATGTTTAGCCCATTCACTTTAATGCCAGCTATTTCATCTGCACTATTTTTATTCATATACCAATAATGATTATTGACACTGAATGTGTAAAGTCTGAAGAACTCGCCGGCCGGAGTGGCCGAGCGGTTCTAGGTGTCACAGTCTGGAACCGTGCGACCGCTACGGTCGCAGGTTCGAATCCTGCCTCGGGGATGGATATGTGTGATGTCCTTAGGTTAGTTAGGTTTAAGTAGTTCTAAGTTTTAGGGGACTGATGACCACAGCACGTAAGTCCCAGGCTTTGTCGGATTTTCCTTGAAGTGATCATGCAGAGAACAAATTTTAATGCATAGCGGAGTACACACGGTACCGTACGTGGCATTTCCGAAAAGCATTCGACTCAGCACCGCTCTTGTGCTTATTGTAAAAAGTACGATCGTATGGAGTATCAAGTGAAATTTGTAACTAGATTGAGGACTCTTCGGTAGGGGGACACAGCAAGGTATCTTGGATGGAGAGTCATCATCAGATGTAGAACTTCGGGAATGCCCCACGAAGTGTGTTGGGACCGTTGCTGTTCATGTTGTATATTAGTAACCTTACAGACAATATTAATTTTAAAATCAGGCTTTTCGCAGATGATGAAGTTATCAATAACGAAGTACTATCTGAGAGAAGCTGCGTAAATATTCATTCAGATCATGATAAGATTTTAAAGTGGTTCAAAGCTTGGCAACTTGCTTTAAATGTTCAGAAATGTAAAATATAAAATTTTGCACTTCACAAAACGAAAAAAATTTATTATCATAAGACGTAAATATCAATGAGTCAATGTTGGAATTGGCCAACTCATACACATACCTGGATGTAACTCTGTAGGGATCTGAAATGGAATGATCACATAGTTTCAGTCGTGGGTAAAGCAGGTGGTAGCATTAGAATCATTGGTCGACTACTAGGGAAGCGCAACGAGTCTACAAAGTAGATTGCTTACAAATTACTCGTGCGATCGGTTCTAGAAATTGCTCAAGTGTGTGGGACCCATACTAGTTAGGACTAACCGGGGATATTGAACTTATACAGGGAAGAGCAGTACGAATGGTCACAGTTTTGTAAAATCTGTGGGAAAGTGTCACAGAGATACTGAAGGAACTGAAATGAAGGACTCTCGAAGACAGATGTAAGCTATCCCGAGAAAGTCTATTAACAAAGTTTCAAGAACCTGCTTTAAATGATTGCTCTAGGAATATACGACAACCCCCTACGCGTCGCTCGCACGGGGATCGTGAGGGTAAGATTAGATTAATTACTGCACACACAGAGGCATTCAAACAATTCTTCCCGCACTCCATACGTGAATGGAACAGGAACAAACACTAATAACTGTTACAGGGGACGCACACTCCGCCGAGCACCTCACTGTGGTTTGCGCAATATAGGTGTTGGGTGTAGATTCTGTGAGACCAAACGGTGCTCCATGGAGCGCTGTGTTTAGCTATTGTTGATTACGTGAAGAAGTCTGTCATTCCATATCATTTAGGAAGCGCCTCGTAGCCAACAATACTTCGAAGAAGGCAATAAAGAAAGTCGGCACCGCGCACAAGAGCGGTTTTTTTCCGGGCTTCTTTTGACCCGCTGAACGGTAGCGTGCTTATTGTTATCCAAAGCAAAGCGACGTAACAAACGAATGAAGGCAATGCCCCACAGATGAAAGTCTGGTGTTAACATTTTCTGAAGAGAAGATGTAATTCCACAGCATTATCTTACTGCGATCAGCCACATAGCGCTACATTTAGCTAAAGGAGAGGTTTTGCGGACTCACGGAAGTTACTCTAAGAAATGTATGAGAATTATGTAATGAATACGAACTCTTTTTATATGAATGCATGGTTTCTGTTCTTTCGGGTAACAAACACCACACATTCACATAAAATGATTTGCGTCGATGGGCAATGGATCCACCACATTCATCACTCCTGCGGTAATCTCGAAGTAGCAAGCATTGAGGATATACACAGGGATTGTGGACAGGTGGCACTAGGTGAGAGGCGTGCCACGCAATTGCTGTAAACACTGTGTCCTGGTGGCGCAGAGATTAACGCAACTGACTAGTACGCAGGAGATACCGGGTTCGAATCCCATCCGACACACATTTTCACTCGTCGCCGCTGATTCAGCACAAACTCCTGATACAGCTGATAGCAGTTATCCCTTCGCTTTCCTTTACTTTCTTCTCCTCCTCCTTCTATTTAAATAATAAGAACACTGTACTCCATATTTCAGCGGTGGATTGGGGGGGGGGGGGGAAATCAAGTGCCACGTGTTGCTCTCCCCCCACCCCCTACCCTGCGCACGTCATAATTTACTGTCAACATCTGTATCAGTTCTCCACAAGCGACATGACGGTGTGCGGCGCAGGGGTACTTCTTGTACCACTAACTGATTCCTCCTTCCCTGTTCCAGTTGCGAATGGTGCGGGGGAAAAATGATTATAGGCAAGACTCTGTATTAGCTCTAATTTCTCGAACTTTTTGATCTCACAGTGCTGCAAACAAAAAATCCAATATATGCAGTAAAATGTAAATGTCGTGTGACTAGGTCTTCCCGTCGGTTAGAACGTTCGCCGGGTGCGAGTCTTTCGATTTGACGCCACATCGGCGACTTGCGCGTCGATGGAGATAAAATGACAATGATTAGGACAACACAACACCCAGTTCCTGAGCAGAGAAAATCTCCGACCCAGCCGTGAATGGAACCCGGGCCCCTAGGATTGACATTCTCTCGCGCTTTTTTTTTTTATCGTTGTGTTTGGTCGTTGGGGACGTCACATGACATCCGTCCAAGTTCGTTTTATTGATCCTTCCACTCAGTTTTTTATTACAGAGGCCCACCAGCTCTCTGACCGAGCACGCGGAACTACCGTACCGGCGTCACTCAGCTATCGGGGGCGGACAATTACTGAAGTCACAGTCTTTCCCATCCGGCTAGGAGTGCTAAAAGCACAGTTCAGTGGAGTAGCCGATAACCATAGTGCCACCTCTTGCGCCACCGTCCCTTCCAACCCACTATGCGGTCGCCTTTATACTGGACACACGTTCACCGACCTGCTACACTGCTACTGTTTTGAATGTTTCGGCTGGCAGCAGTTGAAACCATGGCGTCATAGTTGTGCGATATCCATCGAGCAGAACTAGCGAGCAAGGGTTTTATTGTAAGAAATTACTTTTCAAGAATCTCAATTTCAGAATAGCATTTAAAAAAAAAAAAAAAAAAAAAAAAAAAAATAGATTTCTCATTTTCAGAAACCGAAACTTGTGATTTATATGGCTTATTAGTAGGGGGGGGGGGGGGGAGGGATTGGGGGGAGGGGGAGGGTCAAGGTTGTATAGGTGCGTTCTGGCGCATAAAGTTTAGTCATGGTCTGAGTGATAATTTGTTTTTTATATTTGATTCACACTGCGCCAGCAGTAGATTAAATGCCACCAATTTGAGGAAACAGTCGCCTTCACAGCTTCCTTTTTGCTGCACGAAAACTATCCTTCAGTCTCATCCTTCATCCTATCCCCCACCCCCCCCCCCCCCCCACCCCTCGTCTCTCTCTCTCTCTCTCTGTTTCTCTCTCTCTTTCTACCTCCCGTATTTTCTAACAGTAAATAGTGGAAAAGATGAACGCTTTGAAAACATAGTGTGTGGGTGTTTCATGTATAAAGAGAGATACAGGTTGGGGGAAATAAAAGTAGCCCGGATGAGTGGATACGATTCGACGCGTTAACGGAGGAGGAAACGACCTATAGTTACTTCCAACAGGATGGAGCAACTGCTCACATAGTCGGCAGTACCGTCACGCCTGAAAGACGTGTTAGCAGAGGTCAGTCTGGTTGCGGCCATAGCTGGTCACCAAGGTCACCTGATCTGTCAGTGTCCGATTACTTTGTGTAAGGAGCCCTGAAGTCCAAGGTGTATCGCAACGACTCTCATGGTCTTCAAGAAGTGCAGCAGAACATTTCTGATGAGACTGCAGCAATTCCAGCAGACTAGCTTCTATCCGCCTTCAGCAACTTGCTGACCAGGTCCCGAAATTGCCAAGAGGTGAATGGTAGTCACTTTCAACATGTGCTTTAATCGGGTCAGTACTGTATTTCCTTTCCTGTGTTGTGTTTATTTGTACCCTGGAACTCTGTTCTCTGGGTCACTTTTATTTGCCCCACCCTGCAGTTGTGTCTTCGTCAAAGCCATCCTAAACAGTTCCAGAAACATACTTGTCGCCTACTCGTGGCTTCACCGATCTTCAGTCACTTTCTGTAGGTGTTCACGACAACAGCACGCGAACAGCCTACCAGCTTCGCCGATTCCGAGATGCTCATTCCCAAGCGCCAGGCCATAACAATCTGCTGTTTGTCGAAGTCGTTGATGCCAGTGGATTTTTCCTATTTTCGGATCGCCTTCGTCACTTGAATAACTCCCTATTTCTCTCTGTTCCGTTTACACAGGGTCATTTATCTTAATGGAGACGAACTGCAGGAAACGACGCCTCGGAGGATAAGACACCTTAAGAGGCCATATGCACTTTTGGTCGGAAATGAAAGTGAAGAAAAAAGATCTTCGACAGTGACCTCGGTGTCAACACAACGCATGTGGCACGCCGGCATGAGGTAACCAGGCGACTGTGTGTACAAATGGTTCAAATGGCTCTGAGCACTATGGGACTTAACATCTGAGGTCATCAGTTCCCTAGAACTTAGAACTACTTAAGCATAACTAACCTAAGGACATCACACATATCCATGCCCGAGGCAGGATTCGAACCTGCAACCGTAGCGGTCGCGCGGTTCCAGACTGAAGCGCCTAGAACTGCCCCGCACACCGCCGGCTGTGTGCAACGTTCTCCACAACTGTCTCTATCCGTATTACTTAAAGGCGTCTAGGTCTATTCACCTACATACGAGTACTAGACTCAGCGGCGGCCACCACCTTGCTGCGATTTCTGTCGTCCGTCCTACTTACAGCTACCTCTACCAGGTACTGTGTCGTCAGCCCTTAAAACGCCCACCTGTGGGGTTCGGAGAACCTCCATGGTACAGTGACAGAGAATCATCATCACCGGTCCAGCCTCAGTGCGTGAGCGGAGATTATTGGCCACCGCCTCGTGTGACCAGCCAGTCATCCTGCCACAAAGCCACTTCCGGCGGGTAACATGGCTTCCCCTGTTCGAAGACGTACCCTTGGTAGTACGAAGGGTAATGTGACTACTACATGATGATGCTCCAAGCTCACTGGCCAAGCTCTTGAGTGTGAAGCTAAAACACCGTCACCGACAGAACATTTCCACGTGCCTAATGTTTTCTCATGTGTGCTTTCAGTCACTGAAACCAACACCGTCAAATATATTTTACATCCATCTTCAAGTGTGTGTACCTCCCTGAGACGCATTCCCTGCCGTACGTCCATAAGACCTTTTCTGCCACTTATCATCTCAGAGATCGATTCCTGTGGTTTGTCCACATTTAGCAAAATCACTATCTATACCTTCGTTACCGCGGCCCGTCTGCAACGCCACAGGTGGCTGGCAGTGGACAGCCGTCATGATGTATTGACTCAACAGTGTACTGTACTTGCAGCATGTCGGACCGGCACGGTAACTTTCAGATGGGGAGCGACCCGGAGAGTGAGCGTCAAACCACGTCATAAGTCATTAACGTATGTAAATATTAATAAGAATAACTCCTTTTCGAAGTAGTAAATGTCAATAGAAGGCTTATCAATCACAGGCCATTTTCATAGCATTATTTCTAATGGTTCAAATGGCTCTAAGCATTAATAATAAGAATAACTCCTTTTCGAAGTAGAAAATGTCAATAGAAGGCTTATCAATCACAGGCCATTTTCATAGCATTATTTCTAATGGTTCAAATGGCTCTAAGCATTATGCGACTTAACATCTGAGGTCATCAGTCCCCTAGACTTAGAACTACTTAAACCTAACTAACCTAAGGACGTCACACACATCCATGCCCGAGGCAGCCGCGTGGTTCCAGACTGAAGCGCCTAGAACCGCTCGGTCACCGCGGCCGGCTCATCATATCTAATCAGTAAGCTTCGAGTTTTTCTAAGTACAGAGGACAGAATCGGTTGAGAATATACGAAAAAGTATCATGTTATATAGTAGATTTCAGGCGAGATCTTCGTGTAAGCTACGATCTTAATATTTTAGACCATAAGCGTATTTCCGTAATGTTCACGGTGTTTATTTACAACCAACTCTCCGCGATGGCATTCCTGTTTTTCATTTATCAGTGTTAGCTAACCACAATCTTATAGTCTTGCGTACACTAGTAAATGAATTCTACAAGCGACATCTTCAAGCACCTGCTGGTGTGTTTACATTAGAAAGAAGCTTTGCATAAGTTTGTATTGTAGGTTCCTCTCAGACTATGCTGATAAAATAGCTCCATATTTAGCAATTACATACACCCCTCGCTCACAGAAAGATCCGTACCTAAAGACTGGAGCCGGCCGGTGTGGCCGTGCGGTTCTAGGCGCTTCAGTCTGGAACCGCGTGACCGCTACGGTCGCAGATTCGAATCCTGCCTCGGGCATGTATGTGTGTGATGTCCTTAGGGTAGTTAGGTTTAAGTAGTTGTAAGTTCTAGGGGACTGATGACCTCAGATGTTAAGTCCCATAGTGCTCAGAGCCATTTGAACCTAAAGACTGGAAAATTGCTCAAGTCACACCAATACCCGAAAAGAGAAGTAGGAGTAATCCGCTGAATTACGGGCCTATATCACTAACGTCGATTTGCAGTAGGGTTTTGGAACATATACTGTATTCGAACATTATGAAGTACCTGGAAGAAAACGATTTATTGACACATAGTCAGCAAGGACTCAGAAAATATCGTTCTTGTGAAACACAACTATCTCTTTATACTCGTTAAGTAACAAGTGCTGTCGATAGGGGATGTCAAATTGATTCCATATTTTTAGATTTCCAGAAGGCTTTCGACACCGTTCCTCAGAAGCGTCTTCTAACCAAACTGCGTGCTTGCGGAGTATCGCCTCAGTTGTGCGACTGGATTCGTGATTTCCTGTCATAAAGGTCACAGTTCGTAGTAACAGACGGAAAGTCATCGAGTAAAAAGGAAGCAGTATCCGGCGTTCCCCAAGGAAGTGTTATAGGCCCTCTATTGTTCATGATCTGTATTAACGACATAGGAAACAGTCTGAGTAGTCGTCTCAGATTGTTTGCAGATGATGCTGTCATTTACCGTCTTGTAAAGTCATCAGATGATCAAAACGACTTGCAAAATGATTTAGATAAGATATCTGTATGGTGCGAAAAGTGGTACTTGACCCTGAATAAGGAAAAGTCTGAAGTTATTCACATGAGTACTAAAAGAAATCAGCTAAATTTCGATTACGCAATAAGACTCACAAATCTGAAGGATGTAAATTCAACTAAATACTTAGGGGTTACAATTACAAATAACCTAAATTGGAACGATCACATAGATAATATTGTGGGTAGAGCAAACCAAAGACTGCGATTCATTGGCAGAACACTTAGTAGGTGCAACAGGTCTACCAAAGAGACTGCTTACACCACGCTTGTCCGCCCTATGCTGGAGTATTGTTGCGCGGTGTGGGATCCCAACAGGTGCGACTGACGGATGACATCGAAAAAGTACAAAGAAGTGCAGCTCGGTTTGTATTATCGCGAAATAGGGAAGATAGTGTCACAAACATGATACGTGAATTGGAATGGCAATCATAAAAACAATGGCGTTTTTCGTTGCGACTGGAACTTCTCATGAAATTTCAATCACCAGTTTCCTCCTCCGATTGCGAAACCATTCTGCTAGCACCCACCTACATAGGGAGAAATTATCCTCACGATAAAATAAGAGAAAAATTTAAGTGCTCGTTTTTCCCGCGTGCCGTTCGAGAGTGGAACGGTAGAGAGACAGCTTGAATGTGGTTCATTGAACCATCTGCCAAGCTCTTTATTATGAATAGCAGAGTAATCACGTAGATGTGATGTAGATATAGATGTATTGTATTGCATGTTAACCGGGGACCTAGAAACGACGGAGGGGCTCCGTCCCCGCCGCAGCCACAGTGGTCCACAACCCCACGACGACTACCGCAGTCCACTTCACCCCTCTGCCGCCCCACACCGAACCATTCTGTCAGGGCTATTGTGTGGTTCGGCCCACGGTCGACTCCCCCAAGGAACGTCTCACACCAGACGAGTGTAACCCCTATGTTAGCGTGATAGAGTAATTGTGGAGTACGCGTACGTGGAGAACTTGTTTGCGCAGCAATCGCCGGCATATTGTAGCTGAGGCGGAATAAGGGGAACCAGCCCGCATTCGCCGAGGCAGATGGAAAACCGCTTAAAAACCATCCACAGACTGGCCGGCTCACCGGACCTCGACGCAAGTTCGCCGGGCGGATTCGTGCCGGGGACCAGGCACTCCTTCCCAATCCGGAAAGCCGTGCGTTAGAACACGCAGGTAACCAGGCGGGCTTCCACAAGTTTACTTCTGCAAGTAGCTTGGGCAGGATAATTTTAGGAACTTCCTGCACGTACCTGCAGAACTGTGTCCACTAGCGCCGCATCATGAGCTTGGCAAGTGAAAGTTCACAGTATCATGCTTAAAATCTTGAGCACTCATCAGCCATCACCATTGTTGCATTCTTATTACTGAAGAAAAATCGTGACAAAGAGAAAAAGTTAAGAAAAAAGCGGTGTGGCCGTGCGGTTAAAGGCGCTTCAGTCTGGAACCGCATGACCGCTACGGTCGCAGGTTCGAATCCTACCTCGGGCATGGATGTGTGTGATGTCCTTAGGTTAGTTAGGTTTAAGTAGTTCTAAGTTCTAGGGGACTGATGATCACTGATGTTAAGTCCCATAGTGCTCAGAGCCATTTGAACCATTTTTTTGATTTAAGAAAAAAGGAAATGTTTGTGTGAAGAAATACACTGAAGCGCCAAAGCAACTGGTATAGGCATGCGTATTCAAATACAGAGACATGTAAACAGGCAGAATACGGCGTTGCGGTCGGCAACACCCATGTAAGACAGGTGTCTGGTGTAGTTATTGGATCAGTTACTGCAGCTACAATGGTAGGCTATCAAGATTTAAGTGGGTTTGTACGTGTTGTTATAGTCGGCGCACGAGCGACGGCACACAGCACCTGCGAGGTAGCGATGAAGCGCGGATTTTCCCGTACGACCATTTCACGAGTGTACCGTGAATATCAGGAATCCGGTAAAACATCAAATGACCAACATCGCTGCGGCCGGAAAAATATCCTGCAAGAACAGGACGAACGAATTTAAAGAGAAACGTTCAACGCGACAGAAATGCAACCCTTCCGCAAATTGCTGCAGTTTTCAGTGCTGGGCCATCAACAAGTTTCACAGTGCGAACGATTGTACGAAACATCATCGATATGGGCTTTCGGAGACTAAGGCCCATTTGTGTACCCTTGATGACTACTGCACGACATGAAGTTTTACGCCTCACCTGGGCCCGTGAACACCGACATTGGACTGTTGATCACTGGAAACATGTTGCCTGGTCGGACGAGTCTCCTTTCAAATTGTATCGAGCGGATGGATGTGTACGGGTATGGAGACAACCTCATGAATCCATGGACGCTGCATGTCAGCAGGGGAGTCTTCAAGCTGGTGGAGGCTCTGTAATGGTGTGGAGAGTGTGTAGTTGGAGTGATATGGGGTCCCTGATACATCTAGATACGACTCTGACAGGTGACACGTACGTAAGCATCCTGTCTGATCAACTGCATCCATTCATGTCCATTATGCACTCCGACGGACTTAGGCAATTCTTCCAGCAGGACAATGCGACATCCCACACGTCCAGAACTGCTACAATGTGGCTCCTGGAACGCTCTTCTGAGTTTAAACACTTCCGCTGGCTTCCAAACTCTTCAGACATGAACTTATTGAGCATATCTAGGATACCTTGCAACCTGCTGTTCAGAAGAGATCTCCAACCCGTTGTGCTCTTGCGGATTTATGGACCAGCCCTGCAGCATTCAAGGTGTCAATTCCCCCCAGCACTACTTCAGACATTAGTCGAGTCCATGCCATGTCGTACTGCGGTACTTCTGCGTGCTCGCGTGGGCCCTACACAATATTTGGCAGGTGTGCCAGTTTCTTTGGCTCTTCAGTGTAGAACAGAGTGCACATTGTTTACGGTATCAAGGATCACTATTGAATGAACTAAAATCCAGGGACTTTTATGAGATTACAAACTTTCAGAGAACGTCTCATGCAATTTTCGTAATTCTCTTGTCTATTGTACGATAAAATATTCGAAACCGGGATATAAATATATTGCAAGCTGTATCAGAAAGCCGGCCACGGTGGCCGAGCGGTTCTAGGCGCTTCAGTTCCGAACCGTGTGACTGCTACTGTCGCAGGTTCGAATCCTGCCTCGGGCATGGATGTGTGTGAAGCCCTCAAGTTAGGTAGGTTTAAGTAGTTCTAAGTTCTAGGGGACTGATGAATGGTTCAAATGGCTCTGACCACTATGCGACTTAATTTCTGAGATCATCAGTCGCCTAGAACTTAGAACTAATTAAACCTAACTAACCTAAGGACATCACACACATCCATGCCCGAGGCAGGATTCGAACCTGCGACCGTAGCGGTCGCTCGGCTCCAGACTGTAGCGCCTAGAACCGCACGGCCAATCGGGCCGGCCTGACTGATGACCTCAGATGTTAAGTCCCATAGTGCTCAGAGCCATTTGAACCATTTTTTTTTGTATCAAAAAGAGATCACCTTTTAATCACTATTCGATTTTTGCAAACATAATTCACTGCTTTTATTATGAATGTGATGACTTCGAAAACATGGTACAAAAATTGTGTAAGTTATGTCACCAAGAGATCATTTTTTAATTACTCTTAGAGTTTTGCAAACAATATTTATTACAAACATATGCATTTATGTTTACGCTAAGATTAACAAATCTTCTAAATCAGTAGAACTTTAAAGATGTCTCTACTGCCATCTACTTTTTCTCGTGAAACAAATTAATCGCTTAATCCATTTCGCCCTTCCTTGACTGAAGGCGGCCAATTATACTGGGCGAGGAAAAAGATGTAACATTAAATGTGTATTCTAATTTTTGTTTTTTCGCGTATTGAGTCAAGGCGTCCCGATATGCCATTGAGGAACTGAGGAAGATAGCTGCCTGGATGTAGGTCTTTCAGTCCCAAAGCATCGTATAGCATCGTACAAGAAAAATTCAGATCCTGGACTGGACGGGATGCACCATCGTTCCTGACAATTGACAGGATCTACGAGAAGTTCGTAAAGACGTGGTCCGTTCAAGACAATTGCAGGGGAAACGGCCGTAGAAAATCTGCCCGAGCTGCAGAGAATATCATCCTCGTTCAGGGGGCTGTGAGCCAGCCCAACCAAGTTCTCGTACACGCTTTCTCTAGGGACTACCGTTTCTCAAAGGTCAGTGGTTAGACTTTTGCGCCATGATTTAGGAATCAAGCCATACCACTTGCAGATTGTGCAACAGCTGACAAACACGGGCAAGCAAGCACGTATGAGTGCTGCACAAATTAATTTGGAAACAGTGCACATGAAGGCTGACATTCTCTTCAGGTTTTGTGCCGAAGTAACATTCCAAATCACTGGTCGTGTTAACAAACGCAAATGAGTCATCTAGGCAACCGACCATCCCCTGGAAGCTTGAGAGCACATGCGGGGTTCTACCAAGGTGAACGTTTGATGTGCAGCGAGCATATCTGGAGTGTTTTTGAAGAACAGGCCGTCAGGGGAGAGAATTACTCTACCACCCTCATCACGTTCACGGAGGAGAATGCACCACTTGCCGTTCTCCAGCGAGGGTACTTTTAGCAAGACGGCGCCCCTGTCCATTGCAGTCAACTTATTCGTTATTGCCTGAACGACACGGTCGGTAGATGTTGGATTGGTAGAGGTGGTCCTCTCCCGTGCCCAGCACGTTCACCCGACCTGAAGCCGTGCGATTTTTGGCTGTGGGACATGGTGAAGGATTGTGTCTATACCGGCAAACCTAGCAACCTGGGCAAACTGAAGCACTGCATGACTGAGGTCATCGCTTGTATCCCTGCCCAAATGGCCCAGTGGGCCTTACAGTCAACAATGGACAGACTTTATAAGTGCACTGACCGGGATAAATGCCAAATTGAATCCCTGTAACCAAACCCCTGCCTTGTAGTTTAACGTGATTGAACGTTCATTTAATGTCAACTTCCTATTTTGCCTCTTCCTGTATATGATTATGGTCCGCCCCGATAGCTGAGTGGTCAGCGCGGCGGTCTGTCACGCCAAGGGGCCCAGGTTTGATTCCCGGCTGGGTCGGAGATTTTCTCCTCTCAGAAACTGGGTGTTATGTTGTCCTCATTATCATTTCATCATCACCAGTGGAAGGCAACGGGCAACCACCACTGGAATCACTTCCCTAGACGCTCATGCGGTGGACCTCTCTGACGAGGCTGTCCCCACGACAAAACTTGCCATAAGGCAGAGCCCAAAGTAAATTAAGTATATGGTTATTGGTTCCCACGGTACATTTGTTTCAGTTCATCTGTCTTTGCCTATTGCCCTCCTGCACAGGTATTTTAGTACCGGTATTGAATATACAAAACTTCTGCAAATCTGAGAAAAACTTCCAGCAGCCACGCGGTTTGAGGCGTCCTGTCATGGACTGCGACATTCCCCCCCCCCCCCCCCCGCCCGCCGGAGGTTCGAGTCCTCCCTCGGGCGTGGGTGTGTGTGTGTTGTTCTTAAGTTAGTTTAAGTAGTGTGTAAGTCTAGGGACCGATGACCTAAGCAGTTTGCTCCCTTAGGAATTCACACACACACACACACACACTTGCAGCAAGATACAAAAAACTGTTTCCACTAACTTGCGGACGCTTCTTCTGTAAGTTGACGAAACTTGGCGGAAGTCGATTTGCCAGGGCTGTTCCACGTCAAATAATTCGCAGTAGCAGCTTCTGCAAGTGACCTTGCTAGTAGACACATGCCTTATCAGTTTACAGCACGACAACAGTGCCGATTGTGGGGGACATCATGAGAACTGCAACAGGTAGTTTGGTAGGAAACATTGAAACTTTCTAGCAGATTAAAACTGTGTGCCGGACCGAGACCCGAAGTCGGGAGCTTCGCCTTTCGCAGGCAAGTGCTCTACCGACTGAGCTACCCAAACACAACTCAGGACCACTCCTCACAGCCTTACTTCCACCAGTACCTCGTCTCCTACCTTCTAAACTTCACAGAAACTCTCTTGCAAAACTTGCAGGACTAGGACTCTCGGAATAAAGGATATTGCGTTAGTCACACACAGCCTAGGGTATGTTTCCAGGGTGTTTCATATCAGCGCACATTCCGCTGCAGATTGAAAATTTCATGCTGGTAACGTCATCTTGTCTCCCTCAGTGACATGGTATTCCCTGGTGTATTCGTGTGACACAAGGTCACAAAGCGTCGGTTTCTAATGACCAATTTTAGGGGCCTGGTGTCAGGGGGATGTTGCTGCGGCTGCTTGTTGCGCAGGTCAGGCATAAATGCCATGCCGCATTCTCCTCCCTACCCGGCGCACTCCCCACCCCATCACCCGTCCAGGTCCATCTGGGCTTTAGAAAAGAGGCCTACGGAACCCCGCACAACTGGAGAAACGAGACCCAAACTGGAAAAACATTAAGCGCACAAGCAGGGTGGCGCAATGGAAGCGCATTGGGTTTGGATCAAAACCACACTCTGCTATATAAATTTTAACTTATGAGAGTAGTATTGGAATAATATGCGACCAGTCGCTTTTTAATTTTGATACGTTTTGTTCTACCATTAACTAATTTTTGAGCCACTGCAGGCACATCATCAGATGGAGGAGTTACAGGAGTGTTACACCTGTGTTCTGGATCATTTGCAGCTAGACGATAGGGTCGTCGTGGTTACACTGCCTCATGGTAACCACGACACTTTCATTACGATAATGCACGTTTTAGCCAGCCAACAAAGAAACAAACACATACACACTCACACACAAACTATTTAGGTGCATTTGATTTTAAAGTAAACGAAAAGCGACTGCTTGCGTATTATACCTACATAGTTCGACCATCTTACAGTGTTGGCTTCAAGGGGATTCCTATGCAGAAGCACTTAGAGAACAGGTGTGAAATAGTCTGAAGAAAGGAATAAGGAGACCTGGTGAAAAGATGAAAGAATATTAAAGGAAAAGAAAAGAGCAAACGAGAAGGAATGGAAATTATCGCGCAGCCTGTAATTGACGTAAACGGAAGCGGGAAATGTATCTAACTATTAAGCTCCAATCAGACAATATTATGCACATAACAGAAGATGCTAAATTAAACATAAATATTTAGACATGTCTTCGAGGGCGTATGAGGACACGTAATGAAAAATTTAGTAAGAGAAACTACTGAAATTGTTAGAGAATACACCACATTTCATTTTTAAGATGGAGGATGGTACAGTTACTAAAAAAAGAGAGAAAATTATAACAGGTCTCTAAGATTTATTTAAATGCTTGTATATTTCAAGCCATGAAACAGAAACACAGATGCTTAGTAATAATTTTTATTTTGGTTGTTAATTTTATTCTTTACTAATGAAGATTAGATGGGTAGATCACATAACTAATGAGGAGGTATTGAATAGAACTGGGGAGAAGAAGAGTTTGTGGCACAACTTGACTAGAAGAAGGGATCAGTTGGTAGGACATGTTCTGAGGTATCAAGGGATCACCAATTTAGTATTGGAGGGCAGCGTGGAGGGTAAAAATCGTAGAGGTACACCAAGGGATGAATACACTAAGCAGATTCAGAAGGATGTTGATTGCAGTAGGTACTGGGAGATGAAGAAGCTTGCACAGGATAGAGTAACATAGAGAGCTGCATCAAACCAGTCTCAGGACTGAAGACCACAACAACAACAACATTAATAAAGCTGTAACTACTTGACAATGACCCAAGGTCGACATTGAGATAGTGGATATTGTAATAAATGACACAGTTGGTGGCGAATGTGGAGTCATTTAAAAACAAAATTCTGTGAGTGTGTGGTCCCACAATAAATACAACTGAACATAATATGAGATTCCACAGATTATGCAAGCTGAGATGTGTAAAACCATTTGAAATTTGAAGACTGGTATCCGTTTGTAGACAACGCTGTTTCAACAGAGATAACTGGGGCTGGAGGAGAAGAAAAGAAGAGAAAGTTGCAAAGTTACGTCTGTGAGGGAAGAGATTCCCCAAAACTGGGACAATGGTTTAACTGTCGTACTTCCCTAGAAAGGATACGGAAAGGCATGAAAATCAGTGGACTGGATCTACCAGCCTCTCCTCCGTAGTATACACGTTATTTAATAATGTTATCAGCAACCACATGGATGTAACATTGGACTGTAATCAAGAAAAAGTGAATCCTGCATCAGAAATAGATAAAGCGTAATGGACCGTTTACAAGGCGCTGAAGAAATCATAGATCGAGTAACAAGCATGAATTATCAATTGTCCTGGAGATCACACATATTGAGAAAGTTTTTCACTAAATTAATAAAAATTTTCTAGGAACAATGCATTGATTTAACTTACGTTATTATATTGAGGAATATATACTTCAATACTACAACTTCCATTCAGCGTTATCGGGATAGTGGCAAATCCGAGATTGGAAGAGAAGTCTGGCAAGGCATTTCCATATTGTATCACTAAAACTGTTCTCATCGGCCTTAGAGGAAGTTAGCTGATCCCTGTAAAATGAAGGAATACCTCTTAATATTATAAACCTACTTCTGTAAACAAGTTTAAGGCAGTAAGTACCTGCTTTCCAAGGAAAAATATCTACAAAGTGACATGGAAAATACCAGGAACAAATTAAGCAAACCAAATAGATCATATATTGATATCAAAGATGCAGGCATCCGATATGGAAAATGTGCGCACTTTCCGAGGAGCTAATTCTGATTCTGACCATTACCTACTAGGAGCCAAAATGAGACAGTAACTTGCCATCTCAGCCAGAGGAAGTAGAACCAGAGTAAAGAAATGGAATTAGAACATCTGAAAGATAGGTCTACTGTTCATGAGTACCAGAACAGACTGAGACAGGAGTTACAAACAGAACATGGTGGAGATGATATAGACGAAGAATGGAACTCTATTATAGATGCCATTAGGACAACAGCACATGAAATACTGTGGGAAGCAAGGAGACTTAGGAATGAAGACTGGTATGATGATGATTGTAGACAGGCAGCGGAACAGAGAAAGCAACCAAGTCTGAAATGCTTGCAGCGGAATACTGCATCAAATCAGGCATTACGCAGAGTGAGTCACTAACTATTGGCACCTAGAATAACTCCGAAAGTATGATAGGAGCAGAAAGGTTTGTGGGACAAATGTTGTATGGGACAACGGGGGCCATAATATGACGTTTTGTTGTTGGTGCTAGGTGGAGTCGCGTCAGAGATATGAAGGTCAATTTTGTTTATTTAAATGGGGTGCAATAGTTTGGTACTAATTTCCCGATAACGGCTATCGAGACGAATCCAATGATGTGTAACGTCAACGAAGGTCCAAAAGGTGGCATGAACGTCTATTTACAGGTGTTCGAAGTGATGACCGTTGGTATCGATGAAGTGATGCAATCTTATTATCATGGATTGAGTGGTATTCCTTATCACTTCGGTACTTATCGAAGCACATGCTCTGACAATTCTCTCTCGTATATCGTGCAAATAGTAAATATTCGCAGAATACGGCGAATCCATCTAACGTGCCATTGACATGTAAACACCATTCAACGGTTTGCAATACAACACTAATGGGATCGGTAAGACTAGTATCGTCGAATCAAGCGAATGTGAATGATGTATTCCTTCAAAGAACAAGTCGATATGCTTCTCATTTACGGAGAATGCCAACCAAATTTAGTGAGAGCTAGAGACTTATACGCTGAAAGGTATCCTCATTGTACTCACCCTACACGTACACTTAAATGTGTGTATGATAAATTGAGAACAACTGGATCTTTAACGCATCGGAACCATATCCGGCAGAGGAAAGTTACTAACGAGGAAACGGTAATTGGTACTTTTGCCTCTGTGGTTCGAGATCTTTGTGTTAGTTCGCGTCAAATTCCAAGGGAATCTGGCATGGGCCAGAGTAGTGTTGTTCGTGTTCTACGTCGCCATAAATATCATCCTTACCATATCAGTCTCTGGCAAGAATTAACTGGTACGGATTGTATGTGTCACATTGAACTCTGCCGAGGGGTTCAATTTCAGATTCAGAGGGATGACACATTTATTAATTTGATGTTATTTACTGTCGAGGCTACATTCACGAACTATGGAAATGTTATCTTGGTCAACTGAAAATCCATACTGGCTGCGGCAAGTTGCACACCAAAACCCGTGGTCGGTGAATGCATTGTGTGGGATTCAGGAGGACAGAATTATAGGCTCCTATTTCATCGAAGGAAATGTTAATGGTAGGAAGTACACCATATTCCTGCAAGAAACATTAGGTCTGTCATTGGAAGAAATACCTTTAGGAAGAAGGAACAGAACGTGGAATCAACAAGATGGATGTCCGGCATATTTTTCGCTGATGGCTAGAAATGAGTTGCAGAGACAAATTCCAAATCGTTGGGTTGGATGCGGAGGAGATGTGTCGTGGCCGGCTCTTTCGCCAGACTTGACGCCTCTGGATTTTTTCTTGTGGGGAATCGTAAAAGACAGTATTTATAAAGGCGTTCCATCTACACCTGAAGATATGCGAGAGAGAATTATTAGAGTATGTGCTTCGATAAGTGCCAATGTGATAAGAAATACCACTCAATGCATGATAAGAATGGTCATCACTTCGAACACCTGCTGTAAATGGACGTTCATGCCAGCTTTGTGACCTTCATTGACCTTCAAAGACCTTACTGTTACACGTCGTTGGCTTCGTATCGATAGGCGCTATCAGAAAATAAGTACCAGACTACAGCACCCCATAAAAAAAAAAGTTGACCTTCATATCTCTGAAGCGACCCCATCTAGCAAAATAAAAAAATTAACGGCATTTATGGCCCCCGTTGTCGCATGCAGCATTTTTCCCACAGAAGTTTCAGCTCCTATCATACTTTCGGAGTTATTCTAGGTGGCAATAGTTAGTGACTCACCCTTTATAATGAAAAGAGAATAGCGGCAGCAAGGGTATGCAGGAGGAAAAACTGGGAAGCCATGAAGAGACAGATAGAGGAGAATGAAGAGCATTACCAAAGAAATGAAAGCAGAAAATTCTACAACAAAATTAAAGATGGAGCTCAAGAATATAGACCAAAAATAACAGCTTATAAGGACAAAGAGGAAATCTGCTAACAGATAAACAAGATGTTGTGGATAGATGGAGAGAATATTTCTACGGAATTTTAGAGGGCACTCCTACCAGGAATGAGCAGCCATTTTATTACACCGCAGATCCAGAAACAGAGGAGTCAACATTAGAGGAAGTACGGAAAGTAGTGCACTGGTAAAAAAATTATTAAGTACCGGGAAGTTGAACTGCTACCCCTGAAGAAACGTTATTACCGGCCAGTGTTCAACAGAAGATCCCAAAGAGGAGGGCAATAGATAATCGTATTAGAGTGGTTGCCTGACTGACGTATCTGAAGATTCCGGTGAAGATATCAAGAGAAGATACTGGCAGGGTATAACACCATAAATTGACGACACTACCCGACTAAAGTATCAAACAGATTTCCAAAGAATAGTGTCAATAGGCAATCACAACATAATACAATCTACCTTCTTAGTTGTGGAATCAGTAGAAACGATTAGCGGTGTTAAAATATGTTGATGTATAGTTGTGATCTCTCAAGATCAATATCGTAAATCAATCCACAATATATAAGAAAACTTCTGAGTACACTACAGAGAATCTTTAGAGATGGATTCTCTAAACTAATGTATGTTCGTTGGGCCTATACTTTGGTAACAACAACTTCCTTCAGTGATGTAACACCACAGTTTTATTTAGGCCGTTAGTGTTGAAAAGAGTAGGCAACCTGTACGCATGTGTTATATGCAACAAAATTAATCTGACACCGACACATTGGTTAAATAGTTATTTTTATTTTCAGAAGATGTCCAGCTCTGCCTCAATTCAGCACCCAAATAAAAACTCACAACGTTGTAATTCCAAGTCGGCAAATCACAAATTCACAAATTACTGCCCTACTTATAACTTCCGTTCAAATAAATGCCAATATAGATACTAGTGGGACTCTCAGTGCATAGACGTACAAAATATTACTACCCGAGTATTGCAATCTGTAAATCATGTTTGCTTACGATAAAACAATCCTATGCCTGTGCTCTGTATTTGAAGAGGATTAATATAGAAAGGTATTTCTTTAGATAATAAAAGAAATCGTTACTTCCATCAGATTGTTAAATCAATGTTAAAGAAAATTAACGACACAAAAACGCCTATTTGCGATCAGTTGATCTGATAGACAAATGACTACTGTTTGCGTATTGTTTCGATGTGATAAAATATGTCTTTTCTACCAGAGGCAGTTAACCTCTCTGACAGCTTAAACTTTATATCGTAACTGTCAAAATTCAATCTTATGCTTTTCTTTTCACTTTAGAGAAAAACGTTACTACATATTTCTCTTCAGAAGTATTTGCATTATTATTTCTGCATTTAAAATGCTCAGAGACATTGACACAACAATATAAGTAGTATTAACTAACTACAGAATAAGTTCTGACACCAGTGGAACTTTGATTTTAATTTAACGATGAACGTTAATTTATTGTCCTTTAGGAACGTGTCACAATATCTCAGTCTTTTATGTTTCAACAATTTCAGTTGTTATATAATCTTTTGCTAGAAAATATTTTTAAAAAATCCCTATTTTCGGTATTGAATAATAAATAAGAAATAAAGAAAAACAAATCACTAAGCTCCACCGCCACTTTTGTCCCTGTGTGAAATAATGTACAAGACTCAACCTCTTCAGGCGTTGGACATTCGCGGTTACTAACCCTTTTTAAAATATCTTTTTCCAGCAATGTAGAATAAGAACTTTCTTTTTAGTATGTCCGGTAATTGTTCACTTTACTTTCTATCCACTAGTAATGTCATCACCGTAAGCGCTCACAGTTATTGAACTCGCAATTGCTTATTTCAGTGTGAAATGGGAAGAACAACTATTACAATAGTATAAATTCTGTAGGTGAAATGACCAGGGCCGGCTGGAGTGGCCGTAGGGTTCTAGGCGCTACAGTCTGGAGCCGAGCGACCGCTACGGTCGCACGTTCGAATCCTGCCTCGGGCATGGATGTGTGTGATGTCCTTAGGTTAGTTAGGTTTAATTAGTTCTAAGTTCTAGGCCACTGATGACCTCAGAAGTTAAGTCGCATAGTGTTCGGAGCCATTTGAACCATTTTTTTGAAATGACCAGGATTTAATCACACAATCGTTTACACTCTCCACAGGGGTTAGTAGTCACAACCACCAACAAATATACCCTACATATACCGACACCTAACATCAAAATAAATCAATATACGACAGAGGCTTCACTTACGCTTGTCATCACTTTCTCATCAATTGATAGGTTCGCGTATTTTACAATATAGAACTACTACCCCGAAGACAACGAAAATTCAACCAAAATCATCGGCGTCACTTTTCAACCCAAACAAAATTTATTCTGAAATTAACTTCAGATATTACACTGAACCTCTGTTCAGCTTTCTAGGACAGCTCAGTCCTTACTTTATAAACGATTTGGAAGCATCTAGCTTCAAAACTTCCCATTTCAATCACCATAAGAACAATATCCGACCGAGAATTATTCCCTTTTTTACAACGAACTTTATATGGTTGTTCACTCACCTTAAGTGGAAACAGACTTATCTTCTTCAGAATTAAACGAAAACATGAGCCTTACGTAAGTGATGACAAATTTCAAACTTTCCAATCAGGATAGAATGCAATATTATCTTGCTAATTTTCCTTTCTTTACGTATCGATGTAAATATGTAAGTCACCTCATAAATTCTCCTACTGCAAGATATAATATTAATTAAGCGTCAAACGCTGAACTAGAGTCCTAACCATGAACAAACGACGAACTCTGTGTCTACCTCAGACCTACTTCGGACATACTACTAAAATTCTTATTCTTTTACATCATTGTTGTTTTAAATGATTAACTCTTCTTTGGCCTTCTGTATTCTTTTTTCTTTAGACGCCAGGTCGCTGTTGTACCGCGATCGGCAGCCAAGCCCACCACTTTGTCGTGCGCTCTTTAACATATAACAGAATTCCTTTTAACAAATAAAATTTATATATTTATTATCCAACCACTTTGCGTATTTTGAGGCTACGTACGTCTTGTGCTGATAAAATATGAGCGAATTTTTACTCAGGGGCAGCACAAAGTGATGAAACAACAGCAGAACTGCTTAAAAATGTGAGAACTGATATCCATAAGCGGATCCACAAACTTATTAAGTTGATATGGAATCAGGAAAGAATCCCAGAAGAATGGACCTTAGGTGTAATATAACCAATACACGAGAAAGGATACAAGACTGCTGTTCAAATTACCGAGGAATTACCCTGCTGAATGTAACCTATAAGATCTTCGCTAGTATTATCTACAACAGGTTAGCACCATGTGCAGAAGAGATTCTGGGGGAGTACCAAGGTGGATTTCGGTCTAATAGGTTAACAACAGACCAGAAGTTTGTGTTGAGGCAAATACATGAAAAGGCATATGAGTATAACTCTGAGCTTCATAACATCTACGTAGACTTCAAGCAGGCCTTTGATAGTGTAGATAGAGTACAATGCTAAATGATTTTCTGCTGCTTGTTCTATCATCGAAGTATGTCTCACTTATTCAAGCAACACTGGCTGGTTCCGAGGTTGCAGTACGAGTGGATGGAGAACTGAGCAATTGGTTTGGCACTAGTAAGGGAGTCGGACAAGGGGAAGTGCTCTCTACAATGCTTTTCAATTTGACTCTCGAAGCAACCATGCGGAAGCTTATCTGGTTACATAGGCACAAAGTCGACTCAGATATGCGCATTTGCCGATGATCTAGCAATTATTAATAGAAGAAGGGTATCACTACAGAGGACAACATGTGAGATGAAAGAAGCCACAGGACCTACAGACATTTCTATAAATGAAACAAAGACTAAGTACATGACTTTCACCAGGAAGGAAAATAATAACTTGGATAGAATATCAGCAGACTGTTTCAATTTTGAAGATGTGCAGAGCTTTGGCTATTTGGACTATAATATTAACAACAGAAATTCCATGTCAAATGAAAAAAACTGCGCATCGTAAGTGGTAATAGATGCTTCCAGACGTTTAAGAAGTTAATGGCCTCTAGGTTACTGAAGCTGCAACTATATAAAGTCATTATCAGGCCAGTTGTAATCTACGGATGCGAAAAATGGACGCTAACGAGTGTTGATGAGCATCAGCACAGGATATCTGTTTGTAGAGTGCTGCGTAAGATCTATGGGGCAGTTCAAGATAATGGTTTCTGGAGATCTAGAACGAATACTGAGCTGGACCGCCTCATACAAGGAGAATTATAAAAAATAGAAGAATAGCCTGGCTTCGGCATGGCGACAGGGTGGATACTGGAAGAACAACTAAAAAGATTTTTGAATGGAGGCCAATCAGGAGAAGACAGAGAGGAAGGCCACGAAAACGGTGGACAGATGACATGGAAGAAGATGTAAAATTTCTCAGAGTCAGAGGATGGCGGAGAACGGCGCTGGAGAGGTCAGAATGGAAGAAACTTGTTGATGAGGCTAAAACTCACACAGGGTTCCAATGCCGTGAGAAGAAGAAGAAGCCGGCCGATGTGGCCGTGCGGTTCTAGGCGCTTCAGTCTGAAACCGCGCGACCGCTACGGTCGCAGGTTCGAATCTTGCTTCGGGCATGGATGTGTGCGATGTCCTTAGGTTAGTTAGATTTAAGTAGTTCTAAGTTCTAAGGGTCTGATGACCTCAAATGTTCAATCCCATAGTGCTCAGAGCCATTTGAACCATTTAGAAGAAGAACTATAAACCTGCTTCGTTCTGCTGTCGGCAGTTTACTGTTTCCTTGTAGTCCACATAAACTACAACTATAGGACGAAATGCAGCCCTCAGCGCGTGGGCATAATCTTGCTGAAATGCATGCCCAGGGTTGCTTGTCATGAAAGGCAACAAAGCGGGGCAGGGTGTAGAATATCATCAACGTTCCGCTGTGCTGTAAGGGTGTTGCAGATGACAGCCAAAGGAGTCCTGCTATGGAATGAAATGGCACTCCACACTGTCGCACCTGATCGTCAGGCCGTTTGGCGGGCGCACGTCAAGTTGGTATCCCGCCGCTGTCTGGGGCGTCTCCAGACACGTCTTCGCTGGTCATTGGGGCTCATCACTGAAGACAATTCTACTCCAGTCAATGAGATTCCAGACCGAAAACATGTCTGGAGACGCCCTGGAAAGCATGGAGCATCCTGGGCAGGACTCTCCAACCAGCCTGGGACTTTGACGATCTATGACGGCAACTGGACGGAATTTGGCACATATCATCAGGAAGACACTCGACAACTCTATCACTCAGTGCCAAGCCGAATAACTGCTTGCACATGGGTCAGAGGTGCACCAACGCGTTATTGACATGTTCAATTTGTGAAGCTCTTTCCCCTGAATAAAATATGCAATTTTTTTTGAAACTGTAATCATTTCTTTGTCTGTACACTTAGATGACATTTACCGATTTCTGTTCATTTGGGATAATTCCTTCCTGATGCGCCATTTTTGTGTCTTATATTGTACTTAATTTATTTAGTTTTGATTAATATCGTTTTTTGCTGCAATTTAGCTACACACAATTTACGGATGGAAGGTTGACCAATTGTAAAGACACGATGTAGAAACGCCAGTTATGGAAGGACGCAGTGATGTAGAAGTCACTGATTCAGCAGCACTACCATAGAAAACATGTGTGTAATGTGTTCTATAACGCCAGAAGCAAGATTATAGGATCTGTACAGGATCCTAGACGGAACACTTTGAACAGGACTGGCATATAGACAAAGCGACACAAGCGGCCGTTTGGGAAGCCAAAGTGAGGGGAGCAACAGAGGCTCTCAAGTTTAAGATATGTGAGGGTGCCAAGTGAAAAATTTGTATGTATGGTATATCAAATTCGTAGGGATAACTAATACAGGTGCAATTATACTACAATGGAAGCAATAATGCTACAATGTTAGAGGAAATATGCGTGCGCAAACGAGCGATTTGAGAGATAACTGCGAATGTATGGAGACGATTCGTCACTGACTTAAGTACAAAATATTGTCCTAATTAGTATAAACGTAATTGAAATGCTAGATTTGGGCTTCACCCAATGCCTACCTTAACAAGAAATACAGAACAATTCAGCAGTTTACGTTTTATAATGTACTGTATACTGGAATACGTTAAAGGGGGTGTTGTTCCACGTGTCGTCATCGTATATGGTGACAACACTGCAGTCGCCTCTGCAGTGAGCACGAATTCTTTCGAGCATCCCCGAATCATAGGCTACATGTCGATCATACTGTAAAGTTCGCTGCCGGCCGGAGTGGCCGAGCGGTTCTAGGGGCTACAGTCGCAGTTTCGAATCCTGCCTACGGCATGCATGTGTGTCATGTCCTTAGGTTAGTTAGGTTTAAGTAGTTCTACGTTCTAGGGGACTGATGACTTCAGATGTTAAGTCCCATAGTGCTCAGAGCCATTCGAACCATTTTTGTACAGTTAGCTGCTACAGTTCTTCAACCGTATCAGTGTGACTCCCACACAGTTTCGAGATGACAACAGACAGAAAAATCCAGAGCGTTGAGGTCACAAGATCATGAATACGGGTTCAGGCTATCCATCGTGAACCATACTGTCGCCTTAGATGTGGTCTTCACCAGAAGCAGAATGCGTCTGTGCCGTATCGTGCATGGACCGCTGTCCCCAATGTCCACCAATGTGCGGTAGACCAGAAATGAAATTTTGCCCCTGTTATGTCAGGACTTAAGAGAAAAGTTTATATTTCAAATGCGCTGAAGTGCCAAAGAAACTGGTAGAGACATACTTATTGAAATACAGAGATGTGTAAACGCGCAGAATATGGTGCTGCGGATGGCAACGCCTATATAAGACAACAAGTGTCACGCGCCGGTGTTAGATCGATTACTGCAACTACAGTGGCAGGTTATCGAGATTTAAGTGAGTTTGAACGTGGTGTTATAGTCGGCACACGAGCGATGGAACACAGCATCTCCGAGTAAGCGATGAAGTGGGGATTTTTCCGTACGACCATTTCACGAGTGTACCGTGAATATAAGGAATCCGGTAAAACATCAAATCTCCGACATCGCTGCGGCTGGTAAAAAATCCTGCAAGAACGGGACCAACGACAACTGAAGAGAATCATCCAACGTGACAGAAGTGCAACCTTCCGCAAATTGCTTCAGATTTCAAAGCTGGGCCATCAACAAGTGTCACCGCGTACTAACCATTCAACAAAACATCATCGATACGGGCTTTCGGAGCCTAAGGCCCATTCGTGTACCCTTGAGACTGCACGACACGAAGCTTTACGCCTCGCCTGAGTCTGTCAACACCGACATTGGACTCTTGATGACTAGAAACATATTGCCTGGTCGGACGAGTCTCGTTTCAAATTGTATCGAGCGGATGGACGTGTACGGGTATGGATACAACCTCATGAATCCATGGACCCTGCAAGTCAGCAGGGGACTGTTCAAGCTGGTGGAGGTTCTGTAATGGTGTGGGGCGTGTGAAGTTGGAGTGAATGGGATCCCAGATACGTCTAGATACGACTGTTACAGGTGACATGCACATAAGCATCCATTCATGTGCAAAGTGCATTCCGACGACAGCAGGACAACGCGATACCCGACACTCTTCTGAGTTTAAACACTTCCAATGGCCACCAAACTCCCCGACGTGAACATTAATAAGCATATCTAGGACGCCTTGCAACGTACTATTCAGAAGAAATCCCCCCACCCCTGGTTCTCTTGCGGATTTATGGACTGTCCTGCAGGATTCATGATGTCAGTTCCCTCCAGAACTACTTCAGACATTAGTCGAGTCCTTGCCACGTCTTGTAGCGGCACTTCTGCCTGCTCACGAAGGTCCTACACGACATTAGGGAGATGTGCCATTTTTTTAGCTCTTCAGTGTGTACTCTACTGGCCATTAAAATTGCTACACCACGAAGATGACGTGCTACAGACGCGAAATTTAACCGACGGGAAGAAGATGATGTGATACGCAAATGATTACCTTTTCAGAGCATTCACACAAGGCTGGCGCAGGTGGCGACACCTACAACGTGCTAATATGAGGAAAGTTTACAACCGATTTCTCATACACAAATTGACGTTGCCTGGCGTTGCCTGGTGAAACGTTGTTGTGATGCCTCCTGTAAGGAGGAGAAACGCGTACCATCACGTTTTCGACTTTGATAAAGGTCGGTTTGTAGCCTATCGCGATTGCGGTTTAGCGTATCGCGATATTGCTGATCGCGTTGGTCGAGATCCAATGACTGTTAGCAGCATATGGAATAGGTGGGTTCAGGAGGGTAATACGGAACGACGTGCTGGATCCCAACGGCCTCGTATCACTAACGGTCAAGATGGTAGGCATCTTACCCTCATGGCTGTAACGGATCGTGCAGCCACGTCCCGATCCCTGAGTTAACAGATGGGGACGTTTGCAAGACAACAACCATCTGCACGAACAGTTCGACGACGTTTGCAGCAGCATGGACTATAAGCTCGGAGACCCTGGCTGCGGTTACCCTTGACGCTGTATCACACACAGCAGCGCCTGCGATGTGTACTCAACGACTAACCTGGGTGCAAGAATGGCAAAACGTAATTTTTTCGGATGAATACAGGTTCTGTTTACAGCATCATGTTGGTCACATCCGTGTTTGGCGACATCGCGGTGAACGCACATTGGAAGCGTGTATTCGTCATCGCCATACTGGCGTATCACCCGGCGTGATTGACGGCACTTTGAACAGTGGACGTTACATTTGAGATGTGTTACGGACCGTGGCTCTACCCTTCATTCGATCCCTGCGAAACCCTACATTTCAGCAGGATAATGCAGGACCACATGTTGCAGATCCTGTACGGGTCTTTCTGGATACAGAAAATGTTCGACTGCCGCCCTAGCCAGCACATTGGCCAGATCTCTCACCAATTGAAAACGTCTGGTCAATGGTGGCCGAGCAACTGGCTCGTCATAATACGCCAGTCACTACTGTTGATGAAATGTGGTATCGTGTTGAGGCTGCATGGGCAGCTGTACCTGTACCCGCCATCAAAGCTCTGTTTGACTCAATGCCCAGGCGTATCAAGGCTATTATTACGGCCAGAGGTAGTTGTTTTGGGTACTAATTTCTCAGGATCTATGCACCCAAATTACGCGAAAATGTAATCACATGTCAGTTCTAGTATAATATATTTGTCCAATGAATACCAGTTCATCATGTGCATTTCTTCTTGGTGTAGCAATTTTAATGGCCAGTTGTTTATTACTGGCCGTTCGTAGCCACACATTAGTAGGTACGTCGCAAATGGCTATTTTGCAGGCCGATGTTTCTTGGAACAGTTTTTCTTGTATTATCATATACTGGGTAATCACTCCTTAACGCAAATGGCTGGCGCATAATTTTTTCTCCCCTGGCAGCCAGCCGACAGCGGCGCTGTGTGGGGAGCATATTTCCCTTCCCACGTCAGGTCTTTCTTTGTGTACAAATCTTGTGCAGGCATATGTTAGGCGACGCCATACGATGTATTGAGTGAAAGTGTTTCAAGAGAAACGCCGAAATACAAGTATTCTCCCCGCCAGAAGTATTCATGTATGAGTCATAATTGCGTACAGAATCAGCGCGTGCAGAAATGAGATTATTTCAAGAAGAATTTCCTGAAGCTCAAGTTCCTGATCGGAGTACGATTTATCGATTGATAAATAAATTAAATAAATTTTGTGAACTAACAAGTGTTCTTGGCAGGAAACATAGACAACTACGTACAGTACTCACAGAAGAAACTTTCGATAGCATTGGGCATGCTCTGGAAAGGTTTCCTAGAAAATCTGTTTGGCTTCTTTCTCAGCAAATGGGAATTTTCTATGGCTCCGCTCAAACTGTTACAAAGTTACTAAAGTTACAGTCGTATGAAATTAATATAGTGCAAGAACTTAAAGGGGGTGACCTTGCGAAAAGACTGTTATTTTGTGAATCGATTTTGAATATGGTGCTTGACGGAGAAATTGACTTTCACCTAACTTTCTTTTCGCACGTGTCGTGGTTCCGCCTGAATTAAAACTATCATTCACAAAATAATCGTTTTTGGAGTTCTGAAAAGCCTAGCGTAATACACGAGACACCCCAGCATGATCAAAAAATAAGAGTGTGGATCACCATAAGCGGCGAGAGAATAGTAGCCCTATTTTTCCAGGAAACAATTAACAGCGAGAGACACGTAGAAAACATTTTGCGACCTTTTTTGGCCAAGTGACTTTGAGGGAATGCGCTTTCGTTATCTTTTAGCAGGATTTTGCGACAGCACATACAGCTAGCGTCTCATTACAGGAAATTCGTGACATGTTACGAGGCAGAGTTATTACTAACAACATATCGCCTCCTCGGCCCCGCAATTTGACCTCCTGTGATTTTTATCTCTGGAGTCCATTAAAAGAGTAAGTGTACAAATCAAATCCACACACCTTAGATGAACTTAAAATTAACATTCGTCAAGAAATTGTTGCCATTTCTTAAAAAGAACTGCAGAATGTAATGACCAGTTTTCTAACCAAGTGTTAGAAATTCTTGAACAACGTAGGTAATCAGTTCCAGCATATCCTTCCCTAATATACGTCAGTAATTCACTTTTATTTTTTAGGTGTTTATAATACGTATGTAAGAAATAACTTAAGCGCCGAAGGCACGGCAGCCGGTCTCGCCGGCCGGCCTCACGTCGCCAAAGCGGTTGCATTCACGATTGATCGCCCACTACCTTCACACTTACCGCTATTACTAAGAAAACTTTTATTATAATGTTTATAGCAAAAGAAATAATAAGTGTGTGGATCACAACTGGGAGCAAATATTTTCATCTGATACCACTCCACTAACCGGCGTATCGGTTTGGAATGGACTTGTCTCCGGTTACCGAACCCAGGTCCATCGCGTTAAAAGCGTGAATACTGCTATTCAGCCACGGAATTGAATTATTACATTCACAACACGAATAAAATATCAGGAGTATAGTGAGTCGTGGGTGTTGGGGGAGAACTTGTAAGTAGGCTAGGCTGTTTAGGTTTTTATGTTGGTAACGTCACCTAGCGCTCTGTATGAAAATCACTGGGTATGCTGTGTTCAGTCTGTGGTTGGTGGGCGTTGTGAAAATCAAAGACCTTGTAAAAAATAACTAGACTCACTGATGGTGCTGCAGTCGCGGGATAATTTGAACCTTTGGCCGGACGCCATTATAGTGGTTGTAGTCTGATGTGTTGTGTAGTATTGTTGTTTATGAAGACCCTGATTCAACGTTGTATATTTGTTGGGGCGTACGTACAGTATTTGTAACTCGTCATTCTACTGCCTGTACGTTCAAAAGAAGTACAATGGTGAAGAGTTGTGCAGCGATTAATTGTACAAATAAATTGGAGAAAGGAACGAATATTACATTTCACAGGTATGTGTATATTTTAAGTTATTTTGTATGCCAGTGTACTTGCTTAATAAATGTTTTTGTAACACGGTATTAGCATAATGCCTGCGCATCTGTTTGCAGGTTTCCTTTCTCAAAACCACAGCTGTTACAAAAATGGTTACACGCTGTCAGGAGGCAAGATTTCCGACCGACAGAATACCATTTTATATGTTCTGATCATTTTGAAGAAAGTTGGCTGATCGGTAGTGTTTTCATGGTCTAGGTTAAGTTGAAACTTGATAATTTGGTCGTGAGTTGCCAAAGCACTATGCCATATATAACGCACTTCCCGTCATAAAATGTAAAGCAAGGTAGAGTCAGAAAATATCTATTAATATATTGGGCAAATCTTCCAGTATTTTGATGCATTTTGCGTACATTTATCGTAAATGAACTACGAAAAATGCTAGGGGTCCAGTACATAACTTTTAGCTACGACAGATTCCATGCAGTACGTAAGATAAATTCATAAACTGTGACTAGTTGCTGTTTGTTCATAAATTAAAAAGTATATTGTAGTAACGTATTTAAATGAGGCATCATGTTTGTGACCTAACCCAAGGGAAAGCATTTTATAACCAAAAGCGATGTATAAACATTTGAACTCGGCGCGTCAGTTTACCACCCTAATGCCCGCCGCCCAGCTATTCAGTTTGTTCGCTCTTCACAGTCGACCACTCGTGTGGTTGTGGGGGCCTGGTTGAAATAGTCGCTATTGTAGTCTTGGGCAGTTGGCTGTTAGGCTGGTATTACGCTATCAAATTTCTTTGTCAAATATCTTTGTCCAATATCTTTGTCAAAGATATTTGATGGTGTAATAGGGAACTTTGTCAAATGTCGTCCAATATTTGATCAAATCTAGGGCCTCGCTGTAGATTTGATCAAAGAAGTCGCTTGTCTTCAGTTCACTGCAATGTGACATGTTACCACATGGAGCGCTAACATCGCTGCATTCTGTCGTCTTTTGTGTTTTTATAAACATTGCCGGTAAATACAATTTGTGTGTGCCGACAACTACAAAATTAATAGGGATGTATGAAGCTGATGAGGCACTTTACAACGTGAGGCACGCCGAATACCAAAATAGATTACGAAGATTGGAGACCTGACCTAACCTAACCCAACCCTCTCCTGTAGCAAGGAATCGGAGTGTTACAGTGAGCCTGTCTTCTGCAGATGTAGCAGTTCATAAGTGAATTTTTGCTTTGTAATATGAGGATAGATTTCATTGAGCACATACAGAAATGTATGCTCATCCATTCTTAAGTAATTGGTGCACGACTTGACGTCCTCCACTATAAGCTCACTTAACAAGTTTTGTTGAATGCGTTTATCGTGTCGTCCTAAAACCCACAGCTTCACCCAGGTATGTTTCCTTTTTTCCCCCCGCTTCTCTTCCGCATGTGCACACAGTGCAATTGTGGTACATGCAACTGCTGCGGTTAATAACAAGTTGTTGTTGTCAGCCATCTTGAACTTTGACAAAAAATATGATGACAGTGTAATACCCCTTCTAGCGCTACGTCAAAGATCTTTGTCAAAAATATTTGACGGAATATTTGATCACACCTTTGATCAAATCTTTGACAACGAAATCTGATAGTGTAATACCGGCCTTAACAGCGCGTAGCGTTGCGCAGTTGGAGGTGAGCCGCCAGCAGTGGTGGATGTGGGGAGAGAAATGGCGGAGTTTTGAGAGCGGATGATGTGGACGTGTGTCCATCAGAGACAGTAAATTTGTAAGACTGGATGTCATGAACTGATATATATATATATATATATATATATATATATATATATATATATATATATATATATAATGACTTTTGAACACTATTAAGGTAAATACATTGTTTGTTCTCTATCAAAATATTTCATTTGCTAACTATGCCTATCAGTAGTTAGTGCCTTCAGTAGTTTGTATCTTTTATTTAGCTGGCAGTAGTGGCGCTCGCTGTATTGCAGTAGTTCGAGTAACGAAGATTTTTGTGAGGTAAGTGATTCATGGAAGAGAAATCAGAGCTCGAACAGAAAGGTTTAGGTGTTCGTTTTTCCCGCGCGCTGTTCGGGAGTGAGATGGTAGAGAGATAGTATGATTGTGGTTCGATGAACCCTCTGCCAAGCACTTAAATGTGAATTGCAGAGTAGTCATGTAGATGTAGATGTAGATTGTTAGTCAGGGCCATTCTTTTGTAGGGATTTTTGAAAGTCAGATTGCGTTGCCCTAAAAATATTGTGTGTCAGTTTAGTGTTGATCAGAACAGGTAAAGAGCGAAATGTCTGAGTACGTTCAGTTCTGCTCAGCTGTTTGAAAATCAAATAATGTAGGTTTATCAGCACAGTAATTCATTAAATTTTTCAAAGGGGACGTTTCAAACTGTGTTGCCAGAGAAATCTCTAGATCATGGAGACCAGAATACGTCAGCAAGAACTTGTATGTGACTATTTCCTGACGAGTTACACAAAGTGACGTGGTTATGAGAGCAAGTTGATAACAGTTCCTAAATTAAATGACCAAATTGAGCGTGCCATGGCGGATTTCGATCCAGAAATCTGAGAAAAAGGTCATTAAAATTTGTTTTACATGTTTGCCACACGCAGAGGCGTTGTATACTGATAAGCTTAAAATATAAATATTCCAACTTTTCAAATAACCGACGTGTTTTATTAGAAAATATTTTTTGCAATCATACTGGGACACCCTTTAATAACAATTGAAGTTCATAATATCTGATCGAAGCGAGCATTAAGATCGTCGCTTTCTCACAAATATTTCCGTTGTCTGTTGTACAATGAGATAGGCAGTTAAAATCTACCATTCGTCTTCACCATCTATTGGGGTTTCGTATACTAACTTCATGCAACAGTACAAAAAAAAACAATCCATAGCTGGTAACGCTGCACCTTGGTTATGACTTCCCTTTACAATCTGGTGATGAGGATATCGGGAGCACAGATATTCGCAGATGTTAATACCGAAATTGGATGGGAAACAGTCATGTTGAAATTATATCCCCTCACGCAGAGCTAGAGATACCAGCGACAGTGTGCACACAACTACCAGGTACCGTGCACCATTCAGAATTGATGGCAACAGACGCCCTTGTAAAATTCCACACTACTATTTGAAAGAGAATCATTGCTGATGATCTGAGATGAGAGTAGCGTATACAAGTTTTCGCTCCTGAAAATGCATTTGTAAATACCATCATAATTGGTGTGGCGTCGTCCGAAGAGTGAGGTCCCAGTTTACAGTTGGCACACGTACTGATGGCTGTCGCTGCTAGATGCAGCCACGAGTGGGAGACGTCGGCGAAGATACGTTCCCAAGGCGATCTATACACCACCGCTGCTGGTGTCTACTTACGAGAGAGCGTAGAGCCGCTCGCTCTACTCAGTGTTCAGCGATTAAGGGAGCAGCATCAAACATAGTTCAGATCAGGCAAAGCTAGTATTCCTAGTCAGAACTCTGTACCAAAGTATAAAGTTAAATGTACACTGGCATATGATGTCAGTCGAGTCAATTACAAATAATTCTTCTTGTACTTGGTGACAATAATATATTGTCATTCAAGTGCAAAATGGTTCAAATGGCTCTGAGCACTATGGGACTGCTGTCATCAGTCCCCTAGAACTTGGAACTACTTAAACCTAACTAACCTAAGGACATCACACAAATCCATGCCCGAGGCAGGATTCGAACCTGCGACCGTAGCGGTCGCGCGGTTCCAGACTGTAGCGCCTAGAACCGCTCGGCCACCTCGGCCGGCCATTCAAGTGCAAATGGAATGCATCTGAGATAAGTATTCTATATTATAAAATTATATTGAAATGAACTAACATTATATGTATGCTGTAGTACCCGCTTGACCTAGGCCGATTTTTTTTTCTTTTTTTGTGGGGATCGGCAGCCTCGCGATGCTTAAACATTGTTCGTAGTAGGCTGTAGTGTGATGTTTGTTTAGTCGTGCGATTAGCTAATTTCGACTAAGCGTAATTGTCAGGCACCTGTAAAACCAACATGGAAAAGCACTACATTGTCTGCATACATCGCCATGTTTTAATAACACTTCACGCACCTCACATTAAGATAATACATAACTGTACCAATTTCTTACTTACATTTGTAACATCTGTATTTCATTTTCAAATGACTCTCAATTACAATTAAAAACTAGCCACATTCCGTCATTTTACGAAAGGGCCCATAGTATGGCAACGTAGCATACTTCACTTTTTCTTTAGGCTGCTCCTTTGTTAGTGTAATACTACATACATTCTTTCATGCACAGGTATTCTGTTTTTTAATGAGCATAGCTGAAATCATTCTACTATCGTAACCGTTATTACAAGCTATTTCCTTCAAAGTATCGAACTCTTTACTCATTTTCTTACTATGTTTGCCATCCTACTTATCATCGCTTTTTTCTCTTAGCAAGTAGTGTGTATTAGCTCGTCTGTTTATTTGATGTACGCCATACAATAGTGTATACCTGTTCCCGTCTTTATTCTGCTATTGGTTACCCTATACCTTTCCTCAAAGAATGTGATGTCCTGTCACGTATTTTCTCAATATTAGAGGCATGTATCTGGTCGTGAGAACATTGTTTTGGAATCCCTACGTACCCAATAATATATGATGTAGTGAATATTGAAAACACGTTGCAACAAACTGCTTGTCCTTTAGGAGTATGATGTTGACTTTTACACACCTTGTATTTCGATGTTTCTCCCGTTTTTACAGTTATTTTCCACGTCATTTCTCTTTATATTGAACAGATCCCTTGGTTTTTTAATGGATTTTATATTATGATATTATCATACACTGTAAGCCATGAAGTATTTGATGTTCCCAATACTGGTTGATACATTTTATAATGCAGGTGACATGTGATGGTCATCCTTTCATACTCTGTATGTTGGTTGTTACTTAAAATAAAAAACTGTGTGGGTCATCTTTCTGTACATATAGTCAGGTCTGGCTTCTGTGTGTCTACAAACAGCTTTCAGACACTGATGACTTAGATATAAGGCAGTCGTTATACCTCGTACGCCAGCAATTGATAGAGAGTTCTGTTTCAATTATTAGCGGAATTTTGTACACATCTCATATATATTTTTGTTAATGTGACGTTTAAAATAATGTGGTTTGTTTGGTGACGTGCCATGTGCTGTGTACAATATTTTATGTCCATTTGTATGCCCTTAATATATTCTTTGGTCGCTGACGGTTTTTATGCATGACATCAAATAAGTCTGGCACACCAGCAATAAATGTAACGTGGCTATGGTATGTGCTATAGAGGGTCTTAAAGTCTTTGGATGACTATTTTAAAGGGACATCCTCCTCTAGCATAACTTTTCCTCAACAATAGTAGTCGATACCAATTGTATTTTTCGAATTGTGGACAGGTCAATATTATCTCAGCTGTTTTTCTGAAAAATTTCTTATAATTTCATACACAATATTTTATTTTTAAAGCTAAAATTTATGAAAACAAACTACTTTATTTTCGTTGCTACAATCGATATATACTAGCTCTGAACGCACAATTAAAATTGTTTTTTAAGAAACATTTGAAATTACGAAATATTAGGCACACTTAAAATTTCTGTTATTAATTATGGAATCTAGTAGTGTTGTTATGTTTATTTCTGGATTCATTTATGAAATAATTATCGAACTTAAGTCATCTGTCAAGAAAAATTGTAAAAGTTTGGAAAATTCTTATTACTGCAGAGTGACGTAGTAGTAAGCATGGCTCTGATGTGATCGGACGTATTTTTTGTATTTTGGGCGAACAATGTGATTTCGGCTGTGTTAATGCGAAAATTCAAAAGACTGTGTGATGTAGTGAAATGTGACAAAATAAATTAACGTAAAAACAAAAATTCTGTAACGGCATTCTTCAAAATTATTTGGATCAATTGTACCACGATAGCCTAAAATCTGAGAATTTCAGCTTCTAGAATCAGACCCCTAGACAAGAACTGCAGCCAGCTCTGAGAGAAAAGATGAGTACCCTAAAACGTTTATTGTAATCTTACTCCTGTTAAATCTTCAGAAAAGACTTTAGCATAGAGGACAGTAGCAGCAACAACGGAACGAGATGATAGATTACACTATGTATCTGTGACAACAAATTAGCAGCTGCTGTCAGTTACCACGTTGTTGTACATAGAGCAAAGTTCAGAACATGATCTTAAAAGGTGTCAGTATAGCGTGGATCCTTTTGTAAAATACGGAATATGGCTATGTTTTAGTTGTAATTAAAAGTCATTTGAAAATGACATGAAATAACGACGTTACAAATGTAAGTAAGAAATTTGACAGCAATTCTTTATCTTAATGTGAGGTGTGTAAAGTGTTATTTATACATGGCAATGTATGCAGACAATGTAGTGCTTTTCCACGTCAGTTTTAGAGGTACTTGACAACGACGCTTAGTCAAAGTTAGCTAATCGCACGGTTAAATAAACATCGCATTACAGCCTACTACGGACCATGTTCACGTTTATTAAAAATCTAGGCTTGCTACGAAATATAGAAGTTGAAAGAAGCGTCATTTGTGGACAGCTAAAACCATAGGAACTGCAATAATATACTCGAAAATCTGCTAAAAGAACTAAGCTTTGGCATGAAAATTATCTGGCCCCATAGTTTGGACATGGGGTAACTGCTGCTCCACCAGTACAGTCCACATTTAATTCTTCGAAGTCTGCACTCCATGAGCAAGTTGACTTGTGCTCATTAACGTATCTTCCCCCACGCTATCAAGTACCATTTCCTCCAATTCGATTGAGTAAACAGTTCATTTTTGGTTCAAAATGGTTCACATGGCTCTGAGCACTATGGGACTTAACATCTGAGGTCATCAGTCCCCTAGAACTTAGAACTACTCAAACCTAATTAACCTAAGGACATCACACACATCCATATCCGAGGCAGGATTCGAACCTGCGACCGTAGCGGTCGCGCGGTTCCAGACTGAAGCGCCTAGAACCGCTCGGCCACTCAGGCCGGCTCCTTTTCGGTATTCCGCGGATTAAAAATCTCAGTTTCTCGTATGTTTCTAATCACAGTGATAAATTCTTTTCACTTAGCATGACGCCAGTTGCCTAACCATTTTCTCTGTACATACAGTCGGATTTCCGGGCATTACATTCTGCTGCAACAACTATAAACTGCAGTAATTGCACTCCTGTAACTACACTGCCTGACAATAAAGCATCAAGAATTCATGGTGGTCGGATGTGAACCTAACTTTGTGCAGGTACGCACCACCGCCAGGTATGTAAATGATTTAAGTTATAATTTTCTGTGACAGATAGAATGTACAAAAAGAGTCCATTAATATTGTTTCCTGGCCTGCCGTGAACAGCGTCAGATGGTGATTGACCACTATGGCTGGACATGGAGATGCCGTGTACTCACATGAGCCATTGTTATCAGCACCTAACAAAGTTTGAAATTGGCCTCATTGTGGTCACCATATGGCCGGCTGGTGAAATCGTGCGATATCCAGATTTGTGGGGAATACGTTATGTGACATTGCCCCGATGTTGGTCTACTTGGAAACGCGAGGACAGGTACATTTGTCACCAAGGATTTGTACAACTACGTCTGAACTCCACAAGGGAGGACACCGTATTGTTTAGCAAGCTCATCATAACCCCTTGTCCTCTGCGCCTGCCATCTGAGAACACAAGAACAAGTAATGCATCATTCTGTACCATCCGCACCTCCAGTCCGCGACTAGCAGCAGCTAGACTAGGGAATTACCGTCCCATGCCAAGACTGCCGTCAACACCACAACACAAACACCTGCGTTTGGAGTGCTGGTGCGACCGATATGTATGGACTGTTGATGAATGGCTATGTGATGAATTGCGGTTCTGTACTACGAGCATGTCGACGACATGACGAGAGGTCCCAATCTTCCAATGTTTTGGAGAGGCGCAGCACGGTTACTCTTGGCATCAAAGTGTGGAGAATCATAGGGCATGACTTCATGTCACAGCTGGTAGTGATTAATGGAACTCTGAGGGCACAATGGTACATCACGGACTTGCTGCATCCTTATTAGTCATCTCTCAACCAACAGTATCAGGGTGCCATTTTTCAACAGGACAATGCTCGTACACATATGGGACGTGTCTCTGTGAACTGTGTGCGGTATTTTGAGTTTCTCCTGTGGCCAGCAATATCCCCAAATCTGTCCCCACTAGAACATGTATGGGAACAGCTCGGACTTCAACTGCATACTATTCCCAGTATCCAGGATGTCAAAAGTAGTGGGACAAAGTTCGTACGACGACAAATTATTCAATATGGCGGCGATGACGTCATCCAAGATGGCGGCATGTAGACTTGGCAACAGCACATGACGTCATCCAAGATGGCGGCTTTTGCTGGGAAAATAGGCCAATTGTACTATGTCCACTGACTTAACCTCCAGAAAAAATGGAGGGAATTTTGAATTTTGGCGAGAAAATAGGTCAATTGTGCCATGTCCACAAACCTAACCCCCAGAAAAAATGGCGGCAATTTTGAATTTTTGCTGGAAAATAGGTCGATTGGGCTATGTCCACTAACCTAACCCTCCAGAAAAAATGGCTGCAAATTTGAATTCCAACAAGATAATGCCTGCAAGACCTTACTTTTCTTTACTATTATTCATTAAGATTTATTATTATCATTCATTATCATTTATTATCATTTATTATTATTCATTATTATTGTAGTTATTTATTATTGTTGGCCTACCTCCATCAGAAAATTCGCGCCAATTCAAATTCCAGCACGATAATGTCTCGAAAACTGTTCTACTATTATTTATTATTTATTTTCATTTATTATTATTATTTATTCAAGATGTCCGATTTTCGCGGCGAGAAAGACATTTGCGTTACATCCATAACAAAAATTTATCACAAGTTCAAATCCCAACACCGTAATCGATCACACGTAGGAACTTGCGCACTCACTTTTGTTTTTTCACTGGTAACCTATCAAAATGTCCACAGAATCGTGAAGTAACGCATCCGTCTGATTTCATACCACACACAGCTCCTGCTCGGCTTCCACAAACGTGAGTTGGCGCCGTCGAACCCGTCGCCAGCTGTCAAAGCACACACAGACGACCGTCCAGGACCCCGATCCGTCATAAGCCCGAGCCGTGACCACCGAACGCGGGTGAAAGTCAACTTTATATCAACGTACCGTAATTCCAAAGCGCAGCCTCCATACGCTAGACACATCATAGCAGCACATGTCTTTACCTCCTATGACACAATAGCACACTGCGCATATCTCCTGACACAACATTACACTGCCCTTTAACTAAACATAACTACACATCACTGCTCTCGCCTCGTCGCCTGACCAGCTATCTAAAACCTTCTCAATATTAATCTCACTTTACAAGATTTTTTTAAAAATAAGATGTAATTTACTCCTCCCACCGCATCTAAGCTCACACCTGTCCCACCATCAACATACGCAAACATCCTCAACCCTATCTTGACGTTCATACATGTATATCACCTCACAAACCATGTCCATCAATCAATTTACCATTCTCATCCCCTCTTTTCGAATTACAAACGTAGCCTCTATCTAAACACCAATCAACTCATCTTTCTCGCACTTTCAACAGTAAAATTAATTTTACACACAGCCCGAAATACCAAACGCAATTAAAGAGTCAAACTTTTATACAGACCATCAAGCACATACAACACTCACACCAATATTCAAAGCCTGGTTCCATATTTACCACCTCCAACTTGAATTAAATATTATTACCATTGCCGTAACATTCTGCCAGCGCTCGATTTGGACCTATTTTTCCGCTCTTAACTGTTGTCACTTGCGGTCGAATATCACTATCTATAGATTGCATAAATTACCACATACAAAAATCTAGTCCAATTATCTATGTCCTCAAGCCGCACCCTCTCACGATAGCATACAAACTCATATTCTCTAGTCATTATACAACTTTTACCAGCGACACGCATCAGTCGCTATCCCTGATAATGAATACTCAACCAGCGTGCGTAAGGCCTGTGAAGAGACACCGCCGAGGCGGGTGTGTGTTCTGTAATCATTATGACATTTCATTGAACAACAATGGAAGACGCGAATTCGCTCGTCCTCGATGTTGTAATGTCTCATTCCTTCCATCCTGCATTACACTTCATCCATTCAACATACACATTCATTCGCGCCGCCGTTTAGAGACTCCTATATCCGAACACATAGCATTCTTCAACAACTATCACTGGCTCTTATGTAATAACTCATCCATTAGGTCTGGCTGCAAGGTCAACCCTTTCTTTCTTTCTTTCAGCAGGAATCAACTGAACGTCACCAATCGCAAAACATATCTTCAAATACGTAAAAACTCTTACTCAATTGCCGGCCGGAGTGGCCGAGCGGTTCTAGGAGCTACAGTTTGGAACCGCGCGACCGCTACGGTCGTAGGTTCGAATCCTGCCTCGGGCATGGATGTGTGTGATATCGTTAGGTTATTTAGGTTTAAGTAGTTCTAAGTTCTAGGGGACTGATGATCTCAGAAGTTAAGTCCCACAGTGCTCAGAGCCATTTTTCTTACTCAATTACACAGTGTTCCCGCTGAGGACATGACGTTAAATATTACATTACTTAGTCCAATAACCACCAAATCAAGTACTAAATGCTCAAACTAATCCCATTGCACCTTACAAAGCGAGCGTCCGAGAGCCGCCGGTGGCATGTCAAAGCCACATATCTGTCCATCTAAACAGCCGTCCACTCAGCCCCAGGACCAGCATGCTGAAGTAGGCTCTCTCTATACCTGCTCTCCATCTATTGTCTAACGACATATACTGCACAAATGGATTCCTGAATAGCGCAGATTCTATCCACCCCTGCATCTCCAACTCGACTTGTAAACAGTGTCTCCCCCAGCCAGCGAACCCGACGTCATTGACGCTGCGCTGACAATTTCCACTCACAAATCTTAAAGACTCGCATATATAAAAGCCTATTCACTCCTTCCAAAACTCACTTAATAATAAAAAAAGCATTATCCCTTTCTAAGCATAGATGAATATGCATTTAGAACAAACAGACAAACATAATTCCAAGCAGAAGTCATACATATGATTAAACAGAAAAAAAGACCTCAACTTGGGTTATCTGACATTTATTTACATGTCCTAATGATACAGTCGTAAACGAGTCATGTCATCCACTCGCTCATTCCTTCAGCACACGCTTTCACAGAACTTGTTCTACTTATATGCCACCCACCCTGTTATAATAATTTTGTACAAGCATTTACGCCCCCACACACAACCCAGATCAATAGAACATAATAATTCCTTCTTCCACAGATAGTCATATTCGGTGAACAATTAAACGTACTAAATTACGCATACATGTAGTCAAATAAGCAAATACTTTTACCGACATACACACCCCTCTCACTGAGGATAGGGCATTTAATATTATATACTTAAACGCAGACCAATGATAACAATATTCCGACGCGCACCTTGTCCTTCCAATCAAGATACAATTCATTTTCCTATACAGTACAAAATCACCATTTTAGATCAGAGCACCCTCAGTCGACCAAAATCGCTCTCAGAACAGTTCAGCTAATTCGGGAGCCTTTTCCCGTTGGCAGAAAGGGGTCAGTCTTTCTGATCAGAGCCTGCTCCTTTTTCTACAGACATCTGCAGACTCACGTATTAGAAGACCAAAAATATTTTTTAATACAATATTATAAAATTCACCTCGTACTTGTCGATATTAAGCACAGTCCTAGTACTATAGCGTGCCATAGACCTCTGACTAACTAGAATTCCTGCCCTGCATAGACTTTAACACGGACTGATGCACGGCCTCTCACAAGAAACTATACCTTCCACCTTGTAAATCATATTCTTACAGTCGATAGCATAACATTGAATCATTTTAAATAAAGGACAGCCACAACACAAGGAAACTATAAGAGCCTGGTGGCGTTGTGGCGACTTTCCAAATTACCCCCTCTAAAGTGATTGACGCCCTCCACATTTAAACTCATATGTCTCAATGACCCAATGGTTGATAACTCTGCGTTCCATTTCTAGTGATTGTTCATTTTGCGCACAAGTACGTGATCACCGTTTTCAGTGCTAGCAACCCCAGAAGTTGCGGTCAATCAACCAAAATTTGTTCCCCAACTCAAACAAGCATTGTCACTCAATCATTATTTGGTACCCAATGCACGGAAGGGATGGATAAGACACTACCCATCTACTGTAATATTATCTATCACAGCTGATGTCGCGAAAAATTTTACAGTAAGTTCAACACTGGCCAATCATGTGACAGCATGTTTTCCTAATTTCAGTATCATAGCTAAACCATACCTCCTCTACTTTGCAAGTATCATTGCGAGCATTGATAGATGACTGCTCAGCACGTCCATTCACACTTAATTCTCGAACACATAAAAACGATCAAAGTATACCAGACAACGATATACATATTTCTAAGACCTCGCGCATTCTCGATCAATCTCTCTGCGTATGTCGGTTACAGAGCAATCTCGCCCTCTTATGTTAAAAGACCTTCCTCACCTCGGCATTGACCAGCCTTCCCCACGCCATCGCTTCTCAATTAATCCTCAACCGAGCAGACGAATATAGCTACACTTCACCTCTCTTGACTGAATAGAGCTTTTCTAGTCCTAACCCCTCCAAGTGCATCACATTTCTCGAGATGTAACCAAGTCTTGGAGCATAGCACACCATATCGATCTATAGTAACAGATCTCAAAGTGCCTTAATTTAATAGCATACAGTTAAGAAGAACAAGAACGGAGTGATATTTATACGCAACGTAGTTCAATACATTTTTACGTAAATCATCCAATCTGTCATGTCATGTCATACGACTAGAACGCAGGCTATATCACATGACTAAAGCATCCAGATAGAACACTGGAAAAAAAACTGACCTTCAGCAACTCGTCCGTCTCTAGAATAAATGAGTCAACATTTAAATCGTACCTAGTTACAGCTCTGTCTCAATCGATCACACTCAGCACACTCTGTTATCGTGTAACACAGATGTGAGTAAGTTTAGGCGTGAGTGAGTCTCTGTCCTCCTGAAAAGCATCAAATACAGTATTCAACTCGCGTGTATCAGTACTACCTCAGTAGACATACGCTGTATTACGAACTCAACGAGAAAAAATTGACTACCTTCCTGATTCCGCGCCGGTTCTAGGCGCTACAGTATGGAACCGTGCGACCGCTACGGTGCTCAGAGCCATTTGAACCATTTGAACCCGATTCCGCTCGCTTTGATGTCATCGTTTTCCTACATTTCTCTTCCTGCCACATACTTGACTTCATGTACAAATTGCTCCCTGCGAACCAGAAGATAAGCAAGCACGTCCTCATTTTCACCACATTTCGGTGTGTATTAGGTTAGTTTATATGTATGCGCTAATCAGTTTTCGCATTTCTTTCGATTTTATGTCAGATCGATCCATGCGAGCGCGATATAAACTATCGTTCAATTTTCTAAATTTGCCTGCAAAATTAACCCAGGCGTATCCAGCCACCTCCACATTCGGAGAGCGCTTGCTCTGCTTTCTGTATGTCTGTGTACATGCACGCCTGGCGAACGGCTCCCAGCGGGAACGCTGTGTAATTGAGTAAGAAAAATGGCTCTGAGCACTATGGGACTTAACTTCTGATGTCATCAGTCACCTAGAACTTAGAACTACTTAAACCTAAATAACCTAAGGACATCACACACATACATGCCCGAGGTAGGATTCGAACCTGCGACCGTAGCGGTCGCGCGGTTCCAACCTGTAGCGCCTAGAACCGCTCGGCCACTCCGGCCGGCAATTGAGTAAGAGTTTTTACGTATTTGAAGATATGTTTTGCGATTGGTGATGTTCAGTTGATGCCGCAATTTAGCTAACACTGTAAAAAAGTAGCTGTTTCCTGCTGAAAGAAAGAAAGAAAGGGTTGACCTTGTAGCCAGACCTAATGGATGAGTTATTACATAAAAGCCAGTGATAGTTGTTGAAGAATGCTATGTGTTCGGTTATAGGAGTCTCTAAACGGCGGCGCCAATGAATGTTATGTTGAATGGATGAAGTGTAATGCAGGATGGAAGGAGTGAGACATTACAACACCGAGGACGAACGAATTCGCGTCTTTCCTTGTTGTTCAATGAAATGTCATGATGATTACAGAACACACACCCGCCTCGGCGGTGTCTCTTCACAGGCCTTACGCACGCTGGTTGAGTATTCATTATCAGGGATAGCGACTGATGCGTGTCGCTGGTAAAAGTTGTATAATGACTAGAGAATATGAGTTCGTATGCTATCGTGAGAGGGTGCGGCTTGAGGACATAGATAATTGGACTAGATTTTTGTATGTGGTAATTTATGCAATCTATAGATAGTGATATTCGACCGCAAGTGACAACAGTTAAGAGCGGAAAAATAGGTCCAAATCGAGCGCTGGCAGAATGTTGCGGCAATGGTAATAATATTTAATTCAAGTTGGAGGTGGTAAATATGGAACCAGGCTTTGAATATTGGTGTGAGTGTTGTATGTGCTTGATGGTCTGTATAAAAGTTTGACTCTTTAATTGCGTTTGGTATTTCGGGCTGTGTGTAAAATTAATTTTACTGTTGAAAGTGCGAGAAAGATGAGTTGATTGGTGTTTAGACAGAGGCTACATTTGTAATTCGAAAAGAGGGGATGAGAATGGTAAATTGATTAATGGACATGGTTTGTGGGGCAATATATGAACGTCAAGATTGGTTGAGGACGTTTGCGTATGTTGATGGTGGGACAGGTGTGAGGTTAGACAACACTGGCTCTTATCTAATAACTCATCCATTAGGTCTGACTACAAGGTCACCCCTTTCTTTCTTTCTTTCTTTCAGCAGGAGACAGCTATTTTTTACAGTGTTTGCTAAATTACTCCATCAACTTAACATCACCAATCGCACAACATATCTTCAAATAGTGGGAGGAGTAAATTAGATCTTATTTTTAAAAAAAACTTGTAAAGTGAGATTAATATTGAGATGGCTTTAGATGGCTGGTTAGGCGACAAGGCGACAGCAGTGATGTGTAGTTCTGTTTAGTTAAAGGGCCGTGTAATGTTGTGTCAGGAGCAATGCCACGTGTGCTATTGTGTCATAGGAGGCAAAGACATGTGCTGCCATGATGTGTCTAGCGTATGGAGGCTGTGCTTTGGAATTATGCTACGATGATATAAAGTTGACTTTCACGCGCCTTCGGTGGTCACTGCTTTGGCTTATGACGGATCGGGGTCCTGGACGGTCGCCTCTGTGTGCTTTGACAGCTGACGAGCGCGTCGACCGCGCCAATTCACGCTTGTGGAAGCCGAGCAGGAGCTGTGTGCGGTATGAAATCAGACGGATGCGTTACTTCACGATTCTGTGGACATGGTGCGGTGGGGGGTATCTGCGCACGTCTGCTGACTTATTTTGCGAGCGGATCTACAGGCTCTGCTATGCGTTATTTGGATAGTTTACGAGTACTGAGCGTATCTACACATCGGTGTGAGGAATTATTTAGTAGCAGTTTGCTATTGTGTGTACTGATATTATGAGTTGGGTGCGTGTCTGTGGACTATGCAACATGGCCTAGGGCACATCTGGGTGGGTGTTTTGTAATAGTGCGATAGATATACTGTTGTAAGAGGTCCGAGCAGATGTAATTTCGATGTAGTGCTCATGCGCTGCCTGCAATAGGCAAGGTATAAGAGAATCTCTGACCAGAGAGCAGTGTTGACTGCAGTAGGAACTGTGTAGCTGTAGCAGTAAGTTGTTGCTAGTCTGGAGTCTGCTCTGGTCTGGTATGGTGTATCGTGTTGGCTGGCCCGGTCGCGGTGCAGCGATGTCGGAGCCTGAGTATTATTGTATAAGGTAGAAGAGCAGCCTCGCACATATGTAATAAATGTTATCTCAAATCGCATGTAAATGTTTTAAAACTCTCGTAATAATAATTTTCCTTATAAAAAGTAACTTTTAACGACCATTCATTTCAGTTTAAAGGATTTACTATTTCTCCCATCCATGATCATCCCAATTATTGCAATAGAAAAATCAGTTGCTTCCTTTCATAAATGAGAGATATATCGGCCAGCATTGCACAGAGCTGTGCCGGAAAAATTTATTGTAAGAGCAGATATACATCCGGCGACTTTATTGAGGTAAGAATTTTTCCTTTTTTTATTCAGAATGACCTTTCAGGGCCATGACGCAGCACTGCTGTCGTCCAAAATTTACCAGGTTAAATTCACAGTGAATTATTGAAAAGTCATAAGTGAGCGACAATGTAATTGAGAGGTTAGTTACATCGTTTTATTACTAGGTTACTGAATTTATTTTTTTATTTGGACGTTACACTGAATGTGAACGACATAATTATAATTTTTACTGTTGAGGGGTTTAGGAATTTTTCTGTTGTGAGGTTACGCTAAGTGTGAATGAATTCTGAGCTTAGATTAAATCAGAAAGAATTTTGTGTGGGAGGTCAAATGAGAAAGAATTTTGTGGGGAGGTTACACTAAATTAGAATCATACTCATATTATTATTTATTTAAATTTTTTTGGGGAGGTTACACTGTATTGTTAAATAAGTTGTTTAAAAAGTAAATAGAGTGCTGTCGATCATTACACGCCCCTGCAGTGCAGATCAGAGTGAATGGCTTTCCGTCACCATCTCAGTTGCAGGCGAGTAGTAGGTGTTTTCGCGGAGACTTTAATCGTGTGTGTCAACGAGCGTTGGGCTATTCTGACAAGAGACGTAAAGGCAGGTCCAGACCTGAGTCGCCGGCGGTATACATGAAAAGAGCAAAGCAGCTTTCACATGTGTCAGAGGAGAGCGCCCTTTCTGGTCGGCAGTCACGAGCGCGCGAAAGCTGAACTTGGCTGGAGGCTCTGAAACCCCCCTCCCGAAAACCTCACGTGCGCGCGGCCTGCGTTAGAGCGTAATCTAAGGCGCATAGGTGACATGAAGTCAGCTGGACCGTGGACTGAGTGGAGAATACAGAGGGTGGTGGTGCTGTCTATCTCCAGTTCTTTAAATAAGGACAGGTGTATGATTTGGAAAAAGTTGACCATTAGCGAGCAGGTTATTTTAGATGGATTATTATTTAGAGAAATTAAGAGTAATTCGGTTCTATGGGTATAAGTGTTTTGAATTATGTAGGTGTTCCTCACTGTCTGTAGGCTGTGCTGTGACTTTTTTGATGGTTTACAATTAGCAAGCGTGTGTGTAGAGCCTTATACATGAGTTATGGAGGAGTAGTTTGCAGGTCTGTATGCTGTGGGGGCATCTCAGAGGGTGTGTTCTGTGATACATATACTCCATCCTTAAACAAACTGCTGGCAAATAAAATAAAGTCCTTCTCTCTATCAGTCTAGAGCAGCCTGAGTCCTTTTATCACCAGTCCCTAGGAGGAGGTGGCGGTCGGGTTACAGGTTAGAGGAGGTGAGCTTTGTTTGCCACAATTTTCTCATGTTGATAGCGAAGCACAAAGTGACCGCCAAAATTCAAAGTTCACTTATTTCTATAGAGAAAATGTCATATAAGTTAATGTATGTTGGTAAACGTTAATACAGCTCAGTGCATGAACATGGGTTGGTAAGGGGGTGTGGCAGTCGGTAGAGGATCGTGGTAGAGACTTTAACTATTTGATTCGAAGTCCAGGTGGACGTGGCGCCTTCCGCAGCACCGAGGTTAATTAGTTGATCCATTTAATTGCGTAGTGATGTGAACTTTGTGTTTAAATTGCGGAGGTATGTAGGTTGGGGAGAGCGATGGTTCACGCATACGCGTGTGTGTTTTCGGGACGAATTTGGATTAGGTAATAGCACTATGTCGATTGGATAATGAGACTCGCTTGATATGTTAACTTAGAGACGGACTTTGTAGCGATCACACGTGCTGAACCCCCTATTGTGACTTAGGCAAGGGCTGGTTCCAACCTGTGCAGCAAAACATGTTTACGACGAACGTGTGGTAGTGCGTTCTGTGACGGCCACGTGCTGGACCGGCAACTGACCGACCGTTGTGTGACGTCAGCATCGACACCTTCGAACCTGTCCGGGAAAACAAATTTTGCGCCAAAAGTGTGGCAGTGCATTCTACGTCAAACACGTGGTGAACGGCAACCGACCGTTGTGTGACGTATGCATCGGGAGGTTTCAGCGTGTCCGGTGAAAACATGTTTACGACGTGGGAGCGATCGCTGGGCCGCTCACAGCGCACCGGCTGCTGGAGCGCGCCGCCAGCCCAGCGCGAGCGGCGCCTCACGTGACAGGCGTCGACAGTGTTCCGTGCACTTGCCGGCTGGGCCAGGGGTTGGCGACGATTTGGACTAATTCAGTTGGAGCGCGGGCGTCGTGGCGACTGCACTGGGTGTTGCTGCGATCTCGGAGATGTGTACAGAGTGTGTTGGAGAACATGTGATGACTGTACTGCTTGAAATAAAGACTTCAGTTCAGTTCCCCTCGCAAAATCAAAGGACGTGACTTAGGTTACTATAAGGGCACTTTATTATTTGACGCGATTTTGATAGGTTACCAGTGAAAAAACAAAAGTGAGGGCGAAAGTTCGTACGTGTGATCGATTACGGTGTTGGGATTTGAACTTATGATAAATTTTTGTTATGGATGTAACGCAAATGTCTTTCTCGCCGCGAAAATCGGACATCTTGAATAAATGGTAATAATAAATGATAACAAATAATAAAAAATAGAAGTACAGTTTTCGAGACATTATCGTGTTGGAATTTGAATTTGACGCAATTTTCTAGTGGAGGTTGACCAATAATAATAATACATAATAATAAATGATGAATGATAATCAATACTACTACTACTACTAATAATAATAATAATAGTAATAAAGAGAAGGACGGTTTTGACGGTTTTGCAGAGATTATCGTGCTGGAATTTGAAATTGGCCCGAATTTTCTAATGGAGGTAGGCCAATAATAATAATAAATAACAACAATAATAAATAACAATAAATGATAATGAATGATAATGAAAGATAGTGAATAACAATAACAAATAATAATGAATAATAATAAAGAAAAGTAAGGTCTTGCAGGCATTATCTTGTTGGAATTCAAATTTGCAGCCATTTTTTCTGGTGGGTTAGGTTAGTGGACATGACACAATTGACCTATTTTCCCGCCAAAAGCCGCCATCTTGGATGACGTCATGTGCTGTTGCCAAGTCTACATGCCGCCATCTTGGATGACGTCTTCGCCGCCATCTTGAATAAATGTGGTAATAATGCAGAGTGGCGTCGCACGAATTCAGTCCCACTACTGTCAAGGACCAGTTAGAAGAGTAGTGGGCTGCCTTATCTCAGGAGAGGATACAACAACGGCCTTATGACACCATATGCAACCGAATCAGTGCGGGCATCCAGGCCAGAGGGGGGTGCAACGTCGTACTGGTAAGTGAGCTCCTACTGCCACCTTCTTTGTAAATTTGACTCGGTTTTTTCATGATCACTGAAACAGCAGCACATACCCTCTAGACACGTGAGGTTTCATTTAGCTTTCTCTTCCCTTTCTGGGTGATTTATTTTTTTTGTCATGTAGTTTGGTAATGCTTCACCTGTGACAGTCAGTCAAGAACTGTAAACGTTAGTTGAGTCCACAGTGGACACGGTCCATCACAGGAGATACGGGACATACCGTATTGTTATTAAGAGTTTCGTCAGCAACGTTGATGCGGCTGGCTCCCTAACGTCTGGCTAATTTTGACCTTAAGGGTTTTTTGGCAGAAAACTTAGAATATGTAAGAGATCTGCTAAAGAGACTGCCTACACTACGCTTGTCCGTCCTCTTTTTGAGTACTGCTGCGCGGTCTGGGATCCTTACCAGATAGGATTAAAGGAGTACGTCGAGAAAGTTCAACGAAGAGCAGCTCCTTTTTGTGTTATCGCGAAATAGGGGAGAGAGTGCCACGGACGTGATACAGGATTTGGGATGGACATCATTAAAACAAAGGAGTTTCTCGTTGTGGTGGACTCCTCTTACGAAATTTCCAATCACTTTGTCTCCTCCGAATACAAAAATATTTTGTTGACGGCGACATACATAGGGAGAAACGATCATTGTAATAAAAGAAAGAAAATCAGAGCTCGCACGGAAAGATATAGATGTTCGTTTTTTCCGCGCGCCATTCGAGAATGGATTAATAGAGAATTATTATGAAGATAGTTCGATGAACCCTCTGCTAGGCACTTACAGTGATTTGCGAAGTATCCATGTAGATGTAGACGTAGATGTAGATGAAAGGTTTGGAAGATGTTTTATATGATCAGATTTGCGACTAGATTGAGAAATTTGACATGCTGAACGCAGTCATTAGATAGTAGCCCTCCAATATACAAAGAATGTCCGCTGTTCTCCAGAAAAAATATGGTACAATCAGTAGTATTTACATAATAGTCTAATTTAATCTTTGAAATAATGTTTCCAGTTTCAAATATTTCAAATTAACATTGTATTCAGGGCCGGTTCGAGAACATTTTCGCACTCGAGCGGTATGTGCTTTATGACCCGTCATCCCTGCTGGCATTAATTACTATTCCTTGGACTCCTGATATGATCTTTAAAAATAAATCTATCTGAGTCTAGCGAGGGTGTAAGTTGTTGTAAAATAAGCTCTACATAGACATTCCTCTGTAACAGATATAAATTTCTGAATCTTCTTCCAGTACTACGTATTAAGAGAAAAAATGTATTTCCATTAACGTAATTCCCGAGATCTTAAAAAGTTTTTAAACTGGATGGAAAGAGTAAAAATATGACATTTTCGTTACTTTTTAGTTTAATTATGGTACTTTTATGTCTATAAATTACAAGTTACTTCACTTTCCATCGGAAAAAGTGTGACAGAAATACAAAAAAAAAAAAAACATCTAATTTTGTACTGACTAATTAAACATACATTTTATTGAAATGCTAAGGTTGTATGTTACACTTAAAGAAAACTCACCACTTAATAGTAAAATTTTAGAAAATTTTCCATTGAAGTAGCTGAAAATTGATAAATACGGTCAATGTTTTTATGATGCAAGAGAAAAAGGTGAGACAGATTTGTTTGTTATACGAAAGGCACCACTCAAATGACGCCAGATGAAAACATTTTCACCAAGCTCTGAGCCACAAGATGTAATACTTGAACACTTATGCGAACTATTTTTATGGAAAAGTAATTAAATGACGGTGAGGTTCGCTGATGAAATTGTAATTCGGTTATGGACAGTACAGGTCTTGGACGGGCTGTTGAATGGAATAGTCAGTGTCTTGAAAGGAGGATATAAGATGAACATCAACAAAAGTAAAACAAGGATAATGGAATGTAGTCGAGTTAAATAAGGTGATGTTGTGAAATTAGATTAGGAAACGAGACACTAAAAGTAATAGATGAGTTTTGCTATTTCGGCAGCAAAATAACTCACGACGGCCGAAGTAGAGAGAATACAAAATGTGGAACGGCAATGGCGAGCAAAGCGTTTCTGAAGAAGAAAAATTTGTTAACATCGAACACGTATTTAAGTGTTAGGGAGCGTTTCCTGAGGTTATTCGTATGGAGCGTAGCCTCATATGGAAGTGAAACGTGGACGATAAGCAGTTTAGACAAAAAGAGTACAGACGTTCCTCGCTTGTCTTTATGCGATGTTCAGCTTGCTCTGTCTTCTTCTTACTTCTTGTTGTATGGGCTTCGAAGAATATCGCACGAAAATTAGCGGTTACGCTATACGGCTCATTTTTTGTACAAGAGTTAGATCAAGAGCACAAGCAGTGATTATCGTCGTCTTGATTAACACAGCTTGTTGGAAGAGGCCATGCATATAAGATAACAAAACTATTTTTCTCTTGCTATTCATTAGTAGTCATTGTACTCATGAATGCACTCAATTTCATTACGTGTATTTAAGAAGGTTGTCCTATGCACTTATAATTGAGACTGTCCGCGTAAAATATTGCTATGGTTGACAGACTCTAAAAAGGGACCGTTGCCAAATACTTGTTTCTATGCAGTCGCATGTATAAAGAGAGAATCTTGTGTCTTCGGTGAAAGTAGTGATTGTTGCTCCAGTATCTGTTTAATCAGAGCTGAGTGAAATCAAAGGCTAATTAACATTATTTTACCTCGAGACGTATTAAGTCCGCTCTTGGACATGTACTGTATTTGTCCTTAGATTTCTGAAGATGGAAATAGTTCTGAAACGTGTCACGCATACTTTGTGATCAATAAAATCATTCTTCACCTGCTGTACGAGTTTTAAGCCACCCAGCCGGCTTAACTGCAGATATACACATATTTCCAAAAGAAATTAATGATAACTTACGTTTCATTAATTTTGAGGATTTCCAAAGTGTAAATATATTAGATAGAAATTTATTGATTTTGTAACGAGATTTATTATTTATTTACAAACATTACGACAAAAATTTTGTCATTATATGTGCCAAGTGGGATACACGAATGGAAGTATACGACAGCAGAAGCAGAGATGTTCCACTAAACATGGATCCAAAAACAAGCCGTTTGCGAGATATTTGCGAATGTGGGCTTACGAGACGCGAATGCACTTGAAAAGTAAACTACTCTTGTTAGTTCCTGTCTAACTGGGCTCAAATTCCAACTAGGACAATGTATGATACTGGAGTTCGTGGCGGCTCCTAATTACACATTCGCAAATATCTCGAAAACGAGACCCATGTTTAATGGTATTTTTTTGTTTCTATCATTGTACATTTTCTCTGGTATCATTTATCGCTACTAATTTCGATACAACTCTTTACGAATTTTGGACTTGGGCGTATCAGGCGCCTCTCTCAGATTGACACCCTAAGGGACCGTTTCCGTTTTTTTGGTCTTATGGCCGTAGACCGACTGTGTATGAACAGCTCATGTGTCTACTAAGGCATTCCAGAAAACGTAAGAATGTACTAGTGCATTTGGCATACGTGCACTGAGTGAGAAACGCTTTCTATGGTTACACATAAATAATTGGAATTCAAAAAAAGTTGCAATAGAAAATTGAATGCTTTCACTCGTAGGGGAAAATTCAAGTCTGTACCAACAGGAGACCTGTTGTGTTTACGAAATAGTACAGTGCAGGCAAAGTCATAATTGACCCGCACTAGAATTCCATGCAAATTACGTCACATCTAAACTGACAGTCAGTCGAATGCCGCATTTAAAATCCACAATAGGGGTCGCTAGCTCAACAGCACGCAATGCGAAACGACAAGTGCGTCCCAGCGGGAAAAAGCGTCTCCATAATGGCCGTTTGAGACTCCCTACTAAGGGGAGACAAATGTCAGTAGTACGCAGAGTGGCGCAGTGGGCTGATAACCGGAAGGTCCATGGATCAAAACCATGCTCTCCTGAAACATTTTGAATTGACAAAGTAGGTCGCTCTAAAATGTAATAGAAATCGCCAAAGCGAAATAATCAGTCACACGGCATTTTGGAAATATTACATCGTTGCACTAGTCACAAATTAACGAAAGCAGTACGTAGTCATTTTAATTTTGTCTTTGTCTCAACTCCAAATACTTTATTCAACGCATTAAATTCCCTATCACTTGCGGCTGATGCCAATGTATATATATTTGAAAAAGAAGACTTCAACATTTTTTGAGTCTCATAGGCACTTATAGTGGGCACTGGATACAATGAGTCAAAACGCCGTGCTGAGGACAAAATATGAACTCTGCAATGCACATGAAACCGCAAAACTCGCAACTGCATTTGGTTTCCTGGAAGTGTGCTACAAGCTTGTACAGGTATGAATGACTCTGGGAAAGATAGCTGCAGCGTACAGGAAAATTAGGGAGCACTTGGAGAAAAGAAAAGAACCTGTGTGTACGTTAGAAGCTCAGACGGCATACCCCTATGGAACAAAGAAGATAAATTTGAAATGTGGAAGAAATACGTAGTGTGTCTAAGGAAGACAAGCTGGAACACAATATTAAAGAAAAAGCAAAGGAAGTAAATGAAAATGAGATGGGAGGAATGAAAAATTTGACAAAGTGCTGAAAGAAATAAATGGATACAAGTCCCCTGAAGTAGACGACATTCCCCTCAAATTATTTATTGAGATCGCTGGAAGAGAGCGTCAACTATGACAAAACTATTTCACCTAGTACGAAAAATATGTCATACAGGCGAAATACTCTCTGACTTCAAAAATAGTATAATAATTTGTATTCCAAAGAAGGCAGGTTCTAATAGGTGTGAATACTACCGAACCATCTTAGTAAGTACACCCGTATTTACAGAAGAAAGGAAAAAGTGGTAGAAACCGACTGCGAGAAAGATCAGTCTGCGTTTCGGATAAATGTAGGAATACACGAGGACATACTGAACCTACGAAGTCTCTTAGAAGGTAGACTGAACGGAGGCAATTCTATCTTCATATGGTCTGCAGATTTACAGAAAGGTTTGGACATTGTTGATTGGAATACACGTTTTGAAATTTTGATGGTATTAGGGGTAAAATACAGGCAGCGAAATTTTATTTACTACTTAAAGAAAACTAGACTGCAGTTGCAGTATAAGAGTAGAAGAATGTGAAAGCGACACAGTAGTAAAGATGGGATGAGACAGGGTTGTATCCTCTTCCCAGTGTTATTCAATCTATAGCATGGGCAGTCAGTGAAGAACACCAAGGAGAAATTGGAAAGGGGGATAAAGTTCCAGAAGAAATAAAAACTTTGTGGTTTTCCGATGGCATTGCAACTCTGTCATAGATGACAATGGATTTGGAACAGCAGCCGAAAGAAATATAAAGCGTCTTGAAAACAGTTTATAAGAGGAACATCAAGAAAGATAGATCAAGAGTAATGGAGAGTAATCGAATGAAATCATATGATGCTGATAGAATATGATTAGTCTATGAGTTTTGGTATTTGGGCAGAAAAAAAAGACGGTATCGAAGTAGAGAGGATATAAAGTGTAGACTGGCAACGGCAAAAAAGGCGTTTCTCAAGAAAAGAAACTTGTTAACATCGATCACAAATTAAATTGTTAGGAAAGATTTTCTGAAGTTGTCATCCTGACGCATCATGGAATCGTGTGTGTGTGTGTGTGTGTGTGTGTGTGTGTGTGTGTGTGTGCGTAAGTTGTAGAGGGAGACCCAGACTTGAATGTAGTAAACGGATTAATACACGGTGACAATTATTGAACTATCTGAAAAAAACGTAAATTATTTACAAACTACGGCCTGCACACACTTTATTCAACATGCAAACGTCGCTACAGATATTCGGATTTAGGTTATGATATTCTCGATATGGTTGCCATTATTGGTGATGATGTGACATAGACGAATAGTGAAATTCTGCATGATCCGCTGAAGTGTCGGAACATCGATGTTGTCGATGACCTCCTGTTTTCAAGTCAGCAATGGTTTAGGGGTTATTACTGTACAACTTGTCTTTAATACAGCCCCACAGAAAGGAGTCGCATGTGTTCATAACCGGAGAATATGGCGGCCAATCGAGGCCAATGCCAGTGGCCTCTGGGTACACCAGAGCCAGAATGCCGTCCCCAAAGTGCTCCTCCAGGACGTAGACATTCTCCTGCTTCGATGGGGACGAGCTCTGTTTTGCATGAACCACATCTTGTCGAAATCAGGGTCACTTTAGATAATGCGGATGGAATCATCTTCCAAAACCTTCACGTACCTTTTGGTAGTCAAAGTGCCATCAAGGAATATTGCAACGATTATTCTGTGAGTGGACATTGCACACCACACGGTCACCCATTGAGAGTGAAGAGACTTTTCAATCGCGAAATGCGGATTCTGTCTCTCTAATGCGCCAGTTTTGCTTATTGACGGCCCCAGTCCAGATGCAAGTGGGCTTTGTCGCTAAACCAAACCATAGTCACATCAAAGTCCTGTTCGTCATTTCTGTGGACAATTGTGTTGGTGCTGTTCCGTGGTCCTGGGGATTAGTGGCTGATGGGTTTCAATTTTCTATGGGAAGAGATGCAGGTCTTCAAAAATAATTTCTCGCAGTGCCTCCCGCTTGATTCCTACCTGTTGTGCAGCTCGTCTGATCGATTTCCTGGAGCTGGTTTGAAACGCAGCGCGTGTCTTCTTTATGTTTTCAGGCATTTTCACCCTTTTTGGACGACCGACTTTTCCAACGCTGTCATCACGAATACTACCCGTTCTCTCAAACTTGCAAATCAAATTCTTAATTGTTAGCACACTTGGACCGGTTGTCTTCAGCTTGAACTCTGTCGCAAACTTGCTTTGAGCAGCAGTTGGGCTGTTATTGCTCGCATAGTAGGTTTTAACAAGCGCTATACGCTCAGGCACGATGTACAGTGATATCTTCACGTGCAAACGGCCACAACAACAAGGCGCGTGCGCAAACGCATACTCATTGCCATCATGCCCCGCGGCCGACTGTGCACTTTGAACGTCCTAACGTAAACAGTTCAGAAGTTATGAGGCTTTCATTTCATATACTTTAATAACTGTCACCCTGTATGTACGTATGTTGAAGTAATTATGCAGAGATGTAGAGGCTTGTACAGAACTGGTTAGATGAGAGGTGCGTCAAACCAGTCTTCAGACTGAAGGTTGAAGTATAGATTAACATGTCTACAGCGTAGCATGGCCGTGTTGTTTTAAAACCTATTACAATCAGTCTGGTGTGTAGAACTGAATACATGCTCAGCAAGCCTTCTTTGCCTTGAACACAACTGTTGTGATTAAGTTGTGTAGAAGGGGAAGGGGTGTCGTTTTAGGAATTTGTGGCACATGCTGGGTGGGCATGTTGCAGCCATCTTTACTTAGTGCTCTGTATTGGAACTGTGCCTTCCTGCAGGTCGGTGACGACTGTACGAGAAAATGTCGTGGACACTATTTCGGCTTTGTTCTGTAAAGGTTCGTACCCACCATGTCTACGCCTAGAATGAGAACTCAAAATCTGTTCAAAAGATGTAACAGCAACACAGATATAACTTTCTCTTTAGCCGGTAGGTGGTAGTGTCCTTCGGGCAGCATGGCGGCAAGCAGTGCGACGTGCGCAACTACCTGCGGCCCCCTTTCGCGGAGGATGCTGGTGGCGGCCCCTACTTGGTTTATTCCGCAGAATACACTATGGGGAGGCTGAGACACGTGTACAGCGGAGTGGCGCAGTGGCAGCGCGTTGGGTTGCCAACCCAGAGGTCCGTGGGTCAAAACCACGCTCTGCTATATCAAAATTTTAGCAGTTCATCTACTTCTAGCTGATGGATTCTGAAAATAATCAAAAGAAATCTTAATACCAAAGCCTGTCCACTTTTTTTCAGTGACATCTTTAATTCGCCAACATAAATTTCATAATAGAAAAAGATGAGAATCGACGGCGAGCGGAAAAGCTATTCCTCCGAATTTTTGATGTGAAAGCTCTTGAAGCTTTTTAAATAAAAAAAACCTTATTAACGTTCGACATCTTTATTCTTCATGTATAGATAATTGCAGCCCTCTGCCGCTAGAGGGCTCCGAATTGTAGCGTGTAACATAGCAGTGTGTAACGTAATTACTGTATGTCAGTGCGTGAGAAACAGCGTGCTCTAATCGAATTTCGAATTCGAAGAGTTCGTCCACACATGGAGTACCATCTACTTCAGCATGAAAATCTCATACCACACACGAGCGCTGCGATATATGCAGTCTTGTGTTCACTGTAATCTGTCATCCCCATCCGGTTTTCATCTCTTTCCAAAACTTTGATAGTGGTGAAGCAGTGCAAGCAGAGGTGGTCCCTCGCTGGGAGAAATGTTTTCGTCGCCAGGGGGACTATGTTTGGAAATAGGTATGAAGGCATGGAGAATAAAGATTAAAGATTGTTAACAACGTTTGTTTTATTTACACGCTTTAAGAGTTTTCACATAAAAAATTCGTATAATCTACAAACGCACATAGTATTTATAGATTTGGTTAAAGCACTTTATAATGTGAACAGAAACAAAATTGGGATTAGAATGGAAAGCAGTATAGCTGAAACAAGAACAGAAGAAACTTTAATAAACATAGGGAAGGCTGAGTATCACCCAAACTTTTTAATACGAGTGTTAATGAGATTAGCCTAAACTGGAGCCAAAATGTCCAAAAAGATATTAAGATAGACATCACGTTAAAAGTTTTGCTTTATGAAGACGATGTCTTGATATGGCAAGAAAAAGAAGACGATTTACAACATGCACTGAACCACCTGAATTACCTTGTTACGATCTTAAGATACCTAAAACCAAGACTAAAGTGGTGGCTTTCTGGAGAGAAGATCCTGTACGATCCAAGATCATTATCGACAATGTGAATTTAGAATAAGAGTCCTCCTTCACTTAGATGAGATGCCAAACTGGTTAGGCACTAATACAAACTTATATGTAAAATTGGCTACATTTGGAAATGTATGTTGCACCATTCATAATGAATTTAAAAATAAGACCAGACAAGAAATGAGCGTAAAATTTTATAAAACTATAGCTCTTCCATCATTTCTTCGTGGGAGTGAACATTAGTAAAAAACTAAGTGCGGAAGTGAAATTTCTAAGAGAACAAAACACTGCTAAAAAAAAACGAAACAATGTGACAAGAACTGCATACAAGTACAGACAGCTGTAAGCAGAATAACCGAATACCGTAACACCTGGTTCGAATATGTACATACAGTTGATAGTAAACGATTTCCCAAACCAGCGATAGCTTATAAATTGGCAGGAAGAAGGTATGTTAGAAGAGATGGACAGACAGTTTCCGAAGACAGAACAGGTTCAATGGTCCAATGCCTATACCATCAAGTACAGAAGACGAAGAGGAAGAAAAAGAAATTTCGATGCACAGCTACATCAGTTGTTTACCGAAGCAGCTACATTGTGTTGTCAAAAAGTCAGAAACGCGTGTACTGGGTAACTTCGAACTCCTCCGACAAAATTTCGGAAGTTCCTCAGAGATATTTCAAAATGGTTCAAAATGGCTCTGAGCACTATGGGACTTAACAATTTCAGGTCATCAGTCCCCTAGAACTTAGAACTACTTAAACCTAACTAACCTAAGGACACCACACACATCCACGCCCGAGGCAGGATTCGATCCTGCGACCGTAGCAGTCGCGCGGTTCCGGACTGAAGCGCCTAGAGCCGCTCGGCCACCGCGGCCGGCAGAGATATGTCCTTAATACTTTAGTATAAGGGACTTCTAGTGGTTCGTAACACAGTAATTGCATTTCGTATGATTTCTTAGCCCTGTTCATCTTTGTAACTGTACTGCACTGAAAACAGGTATTTGCCTACAGTGTAAATGTAGACGATATGCGCTGTGTGTCCTGTTTGGAAACAAACTTGTACCCTTCACTCACGGCTCTGGTTGTTCACAATAGTAATGTCCACTTCGTTCTTCGCCATCAAGGTAGCACCCGGTACTGCTGGATTCTGTCTCGGATTTGTTTTTCTGGCAGTTCTGGTTGCATTTTAACAGTGATACACAGCAGCATGGATAGGTTTACTAACGAAGAGTTGGGCAATACGCAAAGCGTGTATCCGTTCACTGACGGCAATAAAAGAACGGCACAACCATTCTATACTAACCCGTTCCCGCAGTGATGTCAGCCTCGCAGTACATTTGCATCTGTATAGGCATCCACTTGAAACTATACTGAAGCGCCAAAGAAACTGGTATAGGTATGTGTATTCAAATACAGAGATATGTAATCATGCAGAATACGGCACTGCGGTCGGCAACGCCTGTATAAGACAACAACTGTCTGGCGCAGTTGTTACGTCGGTTATTGCTGTTACAATGGCGGGTTATCAAGATTGAAGTGAGTTTGAACGTGGTGTTACAGTCGGCGCACGAGCAGTTGAACACGGCATCTTCGAGGTAGCGATGAAGAGGGTATTTTCCCGTACTTTCATTTCACGAATGTACCGTGACTATCAGGAATCCGGTAAAATATCAAACATCCGACGTTGCTGCAGCCGGGAAAAGATCCTGCAAGAACGGAACCAACGACGACTGAAGAGAATCGTTCAACTTGACAGAAGTACAACCCTTCCGCAAATTGCTGCAGATTTCAATGTTGGGCCATCAACAAGTGTCAGCGTGCGAACCACTCAACGAAACATCATCGACATGGGCTTTCGAATCCGAAGGCTCACTGGTGTACCCTTCATGACTGCACGACACAAAGCTTTACGAGGCCTGGGCCTGGGCCTGGGCTCGTCAGCCGGCCGGAATGGCCGAGCGGTTCTAGGCGCTACAGTCTGGAGCCGCGCGACCGCTACGGTCGCAGGTTCGAATCCTGCCTCGGGCATGGATGTGTGATGTCCTTAGGTTAGTTAGGTTTAAGTAGTTATAGGGGACTGATGACCTCAGAAGGTAAGTCCCATAGTGCTCAGAGCCAGTTTTTGAACCTGGGCTCGTCAACATCGACATTGGACTGTTACTGACTGGAAACATGTTGCCTGATCGGACGAGTCTCGTTTCAAATTGTATCGAGCGGATGGACGTGTACAGGTATGGAGACCCTCATGAATCATGGACCCTGCATGTCATCAGGGAATTGTTCAGGCTGGTGAGGCTCTGTAATGGTGTGGGATGTGTGCAGTTGGACCCCTGATACGTCTACATACGACTCTGACAGGTGACACGTACGTAAGCATCCTGTCTGATCACCTGCATCCATTCATGTCCATTGAGCATTCCGACGAACTTAGGGGATTCAAGCAGGACAATGCGACACCCCACACGTCCAGAATTGTTACAGATTAGCTACAGGAACACTCTTCTGAGTTAAAATACTTTCGCTGGCCACCAATCTCCCCAGGCATGAACTTCATTGAGCATATATGGGATGCCTTGTAACGTGCTGTTCAGAGATGATCTCCAACCCCCCGTACTCTTACGCATTTATGGACAGCCCTGCTGGATTCATGGTGTCAGTTCCATCCAGCAGTACTTCAGACATTAATGGAGTCGATGCCACATTGTGTTGCGGGGGCTCTACACGATATAAGCAGGTGTTCCAGTTTCTTTGGCTCTTTAGTGTAAATCGTTTCATTATATGGTCACCAGCTTTTCCATTCATGTGATGGTGTTTGCAGAGCAACGAAGGTAATTGGGGTAGAAAACTAAAGCAGTCATAGACGTTGGACATCGCGGGTCCTTTATATGAAAATACTCAGAGAATATCCCTCAACGTTCTCCGAAATTTTGTCTGTGGTGTTTGGGTTTACCCTCTATAGTCTTGTCAGATTAACCGTTGAGTAAAATATTATTTATTACTGTAGATAGCTGAACGATATAAAATGATACCAAAGGAATTTTCTGACTCTACAACATATGACATGGTAACATAAAATTTAGAGTAGAATCTGAGGCAGATTGTTCAATAAATTTCCTGCTCCTGAATGTCAGTATAACAAATGGAAAATCCGAATTTTATGTTTACAGGAAAGTAGCAATAATATTATAGTAGATCACTACAGTCGCTTAGCCATCTATAGTAGGCCGAGCGAGGTTAGTGACCTTTATTTGTGATTTTTAACGTATTTTGTCCGGCCAACATTAAATAAGAACACTTTTGGCTAAAGTAGCATGAATTTCCTTATCATTAACAGTCCAAGAGAAACGTCTAAAAGTAAGCTCAACGCTCTTAGCATTATTCTGCGAATTACCAGTATTAATAACATGCTGGAACGCTACGGTCACTCTTTTATGTGAGACGTTGGAAAATTAAGTCGACTTCCTACCGAGAGAGACTAACTCACTGTTGTAAACAGCCATTGCGGAAATTTTCATCTCAAGAAAGTCTGATTTGTCAATCAAAAAAAGTTATAACTAGAATTTGAAGAAACCTGGACTCCTTAATATGAAGTTCTAATGCATCCTATATCTACATCTACATTTATACTCCGCAAGCCACCCAACGGTGTGTGGCGGAGGGCACTTTACGTGCCACTGTCATTACCTCCCTTTCCTGTTCCAGTCGCGTATGGTTCGCGGGAAGAACGACTGTCTGAAAGCCTCTGTGCGCGCTCTAATCTCTCTAATTTTACATTCGAGATCTCCTCGTGAGGTATAAGGAGGGGGAAGCAATATATTCGATACCTCATCCAGAAACGCACCCTCTCGAACGAAACCTGGCGAGCAAGCTACACCGCGATGCAGAGCGCCTCTCTTGCAGAGTCTGCCACTTGAGTTTGTTAAACATCTCCGTAACGCTATCACGGTTACCAAATAACCCTGTGACGAAACGCGCCGCTCTTCTTTGGATCTTCTCTATCTCCTCCGTCAACCCGATCTGGTACGGATCCCACACTGACGAGCAATACTCAAGTATAGGTCGAACGAGTGTTTTGTAAGCCACCTCCTTTGTTGATGGACTACATTTTCTAAGGACTCTCCCAATGAATCTCAACCTGGTACCCGCCTTACCAACAATTAATTTTATATGATCATTCCACTTCAAATCGTTCCGCACGCATACTCCCAGATATTTTACAGAAGTAACTGCTACCAGTGTTTGTTCTGCTATCATATAATCATACAATAAAGGATCCTTCTTTCTATGTATTCGCAATACATTACATTTATCTATGTTAAGGGTCAGTTGCCACTCCCTGCACCAAGTGCCTATCCGCTGCAGATCTTCCTGCATTTCACTACAATTTTCTAATGCTGCAACTTCTCTGTATACTACAGCATCATCCGCGAAAAGCCGCATGGGACTTCCGACACTATCTACTAGGTCATTTATATATATTGTGAAAAGCAATGGTCCTATAACACTCCCCTGTGGCACGCCAGAGGTTACTTTAACGTCTGTAGACGTCTCTCCATTGATAACAACATGCTGTGTTCTGTTTGCTATAAACTCTTCAATCCAGCCACACAGCTGGTCTGATATTCCGTAGGCTCTTACTTTGTTTATCAGGCGACAGTGCGGAACTGTATCGAACGCCTTCCGAAAGTCAAGAAAAATAGCATCTACCTGGGAGCCTGTATCTAATATTTTCTGGGTCTCGTGAACAAATAAAGCGAGTTGGGTCTCACACGATCGCTGTTTCCGGAATCCATGTTGATTCCTACATAGTAGATTCTGGGTTTCCAAAAACGACATGATACTCGAGCAAAAAACATGTTCTAAAATTCTACAACAGATCGACGTCAGAGATATAGGTCTATAGTTTTGCGCATCTGCTCGACGATCCTTCTTGAAGACTGGGACTACCTGTGCTTTTTTCCAATCATTTGGAACCTTCCGTTCCTCTAGAGACTTGCGGTACACGGCTGTTAGAAGGGGGGCAAGTTCTTTCGCGTACTCTGTGTAGAATCGAATTGGTATCCCGTCAGGTCCAGTAGACTTTCCTCTGTTGAGTGATTCCAGTTGCTTTTCTATTCCTTGGACACTTATTTCGATGTCAGCCATTTTTTCGTTTGTGCGAGGATTTAGAGAAGGAACTGCAGTGCGGTCTTTCTCTGTGAAACAGCTTTGGAAAAAGGTGTTTAGTATTTCAGCTTTACGCGTGTCATCCTCTGTTTCAATGCCATCATCATCCCGGAGTGTCTGGATATGCTGTTTCGAGCCACTTACTGATTTAACGTAAGACCAGAACTTCCGAGGATTTTCTGTCAAGTCGGTACATAGAATTTTACTTTCGAATTCACTGAACGCTTCACGCTTAGCCCTCCTTACGCTAACTTTGACATCGTTTAGCTTCTGCTTGTCTGAGAGGTTTTGGCTGCGTGTAACTTGGAGTGAAGTACTCTTTGCTTTCGCAGTAGTTTCCTAAGTTTGTTGTTGTACCACGGTGGGTTTTTCCCGTCCCTCACAGTTTTACTCGGCACGTACCTGTCTAAAACGCATTTTGCGATTGCCTTGAACTTTTCCCATAAACACTCAACATTGTCAGTGTCGGAACAGAAATTTTCGTTTTGATCTGTTAGGTAGTCTGAAATCTGCCTTCTATTACTCTTGCTAAACAGATAAACCTTCCTTCCTTTTTTTATATTCCTATTAACTTCCATATTCAGGGATGCTGCAACGGCCTTATGATCACTGATTCCCTGTTATGTACATATAGAGTCGAAAAGTTCGGGTCTGTTTGTTATCAGTAGGTCCAAGATGTTATCTCCACGAGTCGGTTCTCTGTTTAATTGCTCGAGGTAATTTTCGGATAGTGCACTCAGTATAATGTCACTCGATGCTCTGTCCCTACCACCCGTCCTAAACATCTGAGGGTCCCAGTCTATATCTGGGAAATTGAAATCTCCACCTAAGACTGAGAAAATTTATGTGAAATGCATTCCAAATTTTCTCTCAGTTGTTCTGCCACTAATGCTGCTGAGTCGGGAGGTCGGTAAAAGGAGCCAATTATTAACCTAGCTCGGTTGTTGAGTGTAACCTCCACCCATAATAATTCACAGGAACTATCCACTTCTATTTCACTACAGGATAAACTACTACTAACAGCGACGAACACTCCACCACCGGTTGCATGCAATCTATCCTTTCTAAACACCGTCTGTACCTTTGCAAAAATTTCGGCAGAATTTATCTCTGGCTTCAACCAGCTTTCTGTACCTATAACGATTTCGGCTTCGGTGCTTTCTATCAGCGCTTGAAGTTCCGGTACTTTACCAACGCAGCTTCGACAGTTTACAATTACAATACCGATTGCTGCTTGTTCCCCGCATGTCCTGACTTTGCCCTGCACCCGTTGAGGCTGTTGCCCTTTCTGTACTTGCCCAAGGCCATCTAACCTAAAAAACCGCCCAGCCCACGCCACACAACCCCTGCTACCCGTGTAGCCGCTTGTTGCGTTCACATTAATTAAAACTGTATTGGTAGCACGAACCTGCACGCACGACCAAGCTTATTAGGAAGAAGACTGTTGTTCTCTCCAAAAGCAATTAATGAAATCTACTTGCGGATCTGCTATCAGTTTTTCATTAAATACGCTATCATGGCACATCGACGGATTACTGTCGACATACAGCGAGAGAGTAATGAATTTAAATGAGATTTCAGCTGTCGCCGAGAATTTGAAGCATCTTCAACCAGCACTAAAATCCTGGAAAAGGAAATGCGGAGGAATGGGTATCCCAATAGACGATGAGATCTGGTTCACTTTATTTTTTGCTGACGACCAAGTGTTAGTAGCTGGGGATGAGGAAGATGCAAATTACATGATGCGCAAATTAAAAGAAGACTATGAAAAATGGGGTCTTGTCATAAATGTATCTAAAACAGAATATCTGAAATTGGGAGAAAATGCTGTTAACGGCTTACATCTCGGTGCTGATACTGTTAAAGGGTGTCATAATTTTAAGTACCTGGGAGACACACTGTCGCCCAATGGCAGAAGTATGGATGATAAAACAATAAAATTGGCCAGGGCAAGCGTGCCGTAAAACAACTAAATGGTATTCTCTGGAACAAAAACATAACGTGCAGAACAAAACGTACCATCTACCACAGAATTATTGAAAGTATGTCAAAATATAGTGCAGAGTTGTGGGAACTAACTCAGAGGCAGAAAGATCGCATGCTGGCTGTCGAGATGGATTTCTGGAGACGGAGTTGTGGATATTCCAGACTTGACTATATTGGAAATGACAGGATCAGAGAAGTTATGAATGTCGAAAGCACAATCCTAGACTACATAGAAAGAAAGCGCCTATTCTGGTATGGTCACTTACAGCGTATGCCAGACACAAGATGGCCAAAACGTGTACGGCAATGGACTCCAGATCAAAAAAGAAGGCGAGGTAGACCTGCAAGATGCTGGAAAGACGACGTCAACGAAGCAATGGCGGCGAGAGGTCTTAATGAGGGAGGCGACTGGAATGCCCGGGAACGATGCGAGATTGGGATGCGAGAGGCGGCGGCAGCCATAGAAACCAATATTTTCAACCAGCAGCCAACAAGGTTCTCCAGCAATCTGTAGAACCACTACATTATTCAAATTACAGAAAGGAATTTCTCACCGTTCAGTATACACCTCTCAAGAAGAAAAGGGTATTAAGTTAATTACAAGTGATAAAACTTTTTCCACGATTTTTTACGTTCTTGAATATAATTGATTTTTTCCGAGCAAAGGACTTTTAAGTAAGATCAATGAGGCTAGAGTCAACAAGTACAAAGCTAATTGCAGTTGGCGTTCTGTTCTTTACTTCCACTCCCCTCATGCAAGATAGTATAACATACATCACTATTCATAACAGTTCCTTTCGCGCTAATTGACACACACTGATCAACCAGAACATTACGACCACCGACCTACTATCGATATAAACCCGTCCAGGCGACAGTAGCGTCATCTGGCGAGGAACAGCCACACACACGCACGGTACAGGTAATATCAGTGAGCATGCTGTCCGTGTGTGAAATGGGGAAGAAGCGCAATCTGAGTTAGGCCGAGGGCAGATTGTGATGGCTCGGAGGCTCGGCACGAGCATTTCGGAAACTGCACGACTTTTCGGATGTTCGAGGAGTGCTGTGGTGAGTGTCTTCAGCACGTGGCGAAACCAAGGTTAGACCACGTCCAGATGCCGTGGGGTTGGACAGCCACCCCTCATTACAGATGTTGGAACTCGTTGGCTGGGCAGACTGGTAAAACAGGACAGGCGGCGAACTGTAGCGGAACTAACATCATATTTTAATGCTGTGTCTGAACAGCGCGGAGGCGTGTCTCGCCCCGCAAGTATCTCAGTGTGCTATCCCCTTGCACGCACTCACCTCGCTGTTGAGCTCACGGGTCATGCGTCGGTGGGAGGATGAGTGGCTGGAAGTGACTGACAATAAGCTCCGTATAGTCAAGCCCACAACGCGTGTGTGGTGTACTTCCTTTCAGCCCCATCGACGGGACGAGGTTCTCCTCACTCGGCTTCGAATAGGCCACAGCCCTATGACGCACGGCTTCCTGCTCCGGCGAGAGGACCCTCCAATTTGTGGTGCTTGCGGCGTCCAGGTCACTGTGCGCCACGTTTTATTGGATTGCGTTTTATTTTCTGACCAGCGGATCGCGGATGACTTACCAGCGGACCTGCCATCTCTTTTAGGCAACACTCGGACGAATGTGGTTAAAGTTTTAGAGTTCTGTGCCCTGTCAAATGTTTTTACAAAGATTTTAGGGAGAGGATTTTAATTTGCTCACTGTGTGACAAGCTCACCCATATTTTATGTAAGTGGCCGGCCAATAACAATTTCCTGTGACATTCTTGTTGCTATGTTTCCCCTTCCTTAGGTTTTACTTTCTTATGTAGCATTTTCCTTCTTTTCCTGCTTTCTTTGAGTGTGTGCTTTAGTTTTCTTAGATCTGTCCACATTCGTTCCTTTTAATGTGTGTCAGGGCGCTGATGACCTCGATGTTGAGCGCCCATAAGCCCCAACACACCACCACCACCACCACCACCACTGAACACTCCTAACAATGGGCCTCCGCAGCCGACGACCCATGAATGTGCCAGTGTTAACACCACGACATAGGCGACTACGACTGAAATGGGCACGTGATCATCGGCACTGGACGTTAGCGCAGTGGCAAAGCGTTGTGTGGTCTGGTGAATCCCGACACTTTCTTCATCATACCGATGGGAGAGCGCGAATTCGTCATCTTCTAGGAGAACATCTCTTTGACTCCTGTAATTCGGAACGGAGACGAGCTGGCAACAGCTCCATTATACTCTGGGGAACATTCACGTGGGCATCCATGAGTCCACTGCAGCTCTTTCAAGGCAATATGACGGCCAAGCACCATCATGCACTGGTTGCAGACCACGGACACTCCCTCATGACGATCATGTTCCCCAACGGCAGTGGCACTTTTCAGCAAGATAATGCGTCATCTCACAAGGCCAGGAGCATCATGAAGTAGTTCTAGGAACACAGTGGCGAGTTCCAGTTGATGTTCTGGCCCCCACCTCGCTAGATCTGAACCCGATCGAACACATCTGGGATGTGATTGAACATGGCGTCAGAGGTCATTATCCCCCTCCCCGGAATTTAGGGTAATTAGGTGACTTGTGTGTGTAGATGTGGTGCCAACTACCTCCAGCGACTTACCACGGCCTCACTGCTTTCATGCCACAACGTCCTGCCGCTATTATCCGTGTCAAAGGTGGACATATTGGCTTTTAAGTCGGTGGTCATAATGTTCTGCATGAGCAGTGTAGGTTTGCTACTTTCAAATTTATGTTACAAAGAGCAGCCAAGTTAGAGGTGTCTCAGAATAATTTAACAAAAGAAATAGAAATAATAAGACAGATTGCTGAAAAAATAGAAATAATGAAACAGACAGTTAACAAAAAAAGCTACTCCAATCGGAAGTTTATCTTTTCCATCACAAAATAATGCCACAAGAACACGTAGGTGGTACAAATCCACATGGAAAAAGACACTGCTGGTGAGAAGACTAAGGTATGATGGAAAACTTCCCTGCAAAAATAGCACATGCCCTAAAGCAGTACAATGAAAAGCAGTGGTCGTCAAACATTTTTGCTCACGGGCCAAAATGACATTGTGTGGCAGCACCTCATGGCGCGTATGTATTGATCTTATTATTAATTACTAACCTACATTAATTAGGATGTTGTGAGCTGTCAACAGACTAGCTACAGTATGGGCGCGATACACTTGGCCGTCGACCCCCAAGTACTGACCGTTAAAAGTCACACTACTCGGAGCACTGCGTGCCGACTGTTCCCTGTTTCACATTCCCGCCAACCTCAGCAACCGCAAAGCTTTGTCACTGTAATTAGTTGACGATGTAGTGTGAGTTGCCTGTGTGAGAAGATCGTTAATTGATTAATAATGGTATTTGTAATTATATTTAAATGCGCTACTGAATATGAGATACCATCACAGAGGATTGACAAAATTTTTAAATGCCAGTTTTCTTCTACCCGTTGCATCGTATTACAATAGACTTAATTAACTGTATGTTCCTTGCTATAATTACTGTACGAGGTGCATTCAAGTTCTAAGGCCTCCGATTTTTTCTCTAATTAACTACTCACCCGAAATCGATGAAACTACTGTAACTTCTCGACGTAATCGCCCTGCAGACGTACACATTTTTCACAACGCTGACGCCATGATTCCATGGCAGCGGCGAAGGCTTCTTTAGGAGTCTGTTTTGACCACTGGAAAATCGCTGAGGCAATAGCAGCACGGCTGGTGAATGTGCGGCCACAGAGAGTGTCTTTCATTGTTGGAAAAAGCCAAAAGTCACTAGGAGCCAGGTCAGGTGAGTAGGGAGCACGAGGAATCACTTCAAAGTTGTTATCACGAAGAAACTGTTGTGTAACGTTAGCTCGATGTGCGGTTGCGTTGTCTTGATGAAACAGCACACGCGCAGCCCATCCCAGACGTTTTTGTTGCAGTGCAGGAAGGAATTTGTGCTTCAAAACATTTTCGTGGGATGTACCTGTTACCGTAGTGCCCTTTGGAACACAATGGGTAAGGATTACGCCCTCGCTGTCCCAGAACATGGACACCATCATTTTTTCAGCACTGGCAGTTACCCAAAATTTTTTTGGTGGCGGTGAATCTGTGTGCTTCCATTAACCTGACTGGTGCTTTGTTTCTGGATTGAAAAATGGCATCCACGTCTCATCCATTGTCACAACCGACGAAAAGAAAGTCCCATTCATGCTGTCGTTGCACGTCAACATTGCTTGGCAACATGCCACACGGGCAGCCGTGTGGTTGTCAGTCAGCATTCGTGGCACCCACCTGGATGACACTTTTCGCATTTTCAGGTCGTCATTCAGGATTGTGTGCACAGAACCCACAGAAATTCCAACTCTGGAGGCGATCTGTTCAACAGTCATTCGGCGATCCCCCAAAACAATTCTCTCCACCTTCTCGATCATGTCGACAGACTGGCTTATGCGAGCCCGAGGTTGTTTCGGTTTGTTGTCACACGATGTTCTGCCTTCATTAAACTGTCGCACCCACGAACGCGCTTTCGACACATCCATAACTCCATCACCACATGTCTCCTTCAACTGTCGATGAATTTCAATTGGTTTCACACCACGCAAATTCAGAAAACGAATGATTGCACGCTGTTCAAGTAAGGAAAACGTCGCCATTTTAAGTATTGAAAACAGTTCTCATTCTCGCCGCTGGTGGTAAAATTCCATCTGCCGTATGGTGCTGCCATCTCTGGGACGTATTGACAATGAATGCGGCCTTATTTTAAAACAATGCGCATGTTTCTATCTCTTTCCAGTCCGGAGAAAAAAAATCAGAGGCCTTAGAACTTGAATGCACCTCGTAAGTGCCGCATTTGAGGATGACTGTCTCCGTACTGCGCATTCACGAATCCATGTTACTTCCGTGTCAAAACTTGAAGCAAAGCAGCTGATAGGTACAAGTTGCATACGCCCATGAGTTGTCAGTACTGGAAGACAAACTGTGAAATATTCAGCGTCTGACATCCTCTAACCTCGCAGTGGCCACACTGTTGTCCCACTACCCCTGAGGTAAACGGCCAACTTAGATTATGTCAACTGAAATTAAGCACACATTAAAATATTACTAAGTACTTTTGTTTGTTACTGAGAGGAAAACTACACTCTTAAGAAGCTCCTACCATTTGCTCACGTTTTTCGATTGTGTGTTAGTTGCTATATGCATATTATTATCGAATATCAAATACGCCTGAGAACTGCGGGCCGCACGTTTACGTGATTGGGGCTGCATGCGGCCCGCTGGCATCAATTTGGCGACCGCTGGGGAAAGCTAAGTTTATCCAAAAGGGCAAAGTGGCATCACGTTCATCTGGAAACCGTAATCAGCTGTTACTTGAAAAAGTATAAAAACCAATCACTTATTAATCAGCTTTATTTACACTAATATACGTTTCGCATTTTGATTTATTGTTGGTTAGCGTATTACATTAATATCTTCATTAGTATTAAGTTTTTATGGAACGTATTTTGAACGTGGCCGCTGGCTTTTACTCTGTATCTTGTAGCTTCTTTTCTCAGATCTATATGCATAGCACACATTTTAGTTTCACTGATGTAGCACTGCTTCAGTCAGTCAGTGATGCTAAAATGATGGCGAGCTTACAAAAATCCATTTTGCTGATCAAATGTTTGAGTGTAACGAAAATATGACTTCCTATAAATTACAAAGTGGGTTTTCCCAAATTTTCACAGCCAAACAAAGAGCTGTAAATGGACAAATGGGATGTCAGACTGACCAATATGAGTTCTAGTTTTGCAAAAACTATTTAATTGCTCGAAAGAAATCTGCGTAATTAAGAGTGATGGGTGAGGTGAGAGAAACCTAAACTATGGATTACTGTCCGAATTTTCATAGCCAAACGAAAAGTAAGAAAAGGACACACGGGGGATCAAACATATCAGCGTGAGATGCATTTTTGCAAAAAATGATTTCATTAAATAAATGAAATCCGGCTAATAAAGAAAAACTTAGTTAGCGATTTAAGGGAAAATTGAAATATTTCAAAAACAGCCGCTACTACCTGTGTAAATGAAGTTCTTCGAGGTCTAGCCATTTTGCGCATAAAAACTAGCAACTGTGTGATATTTAACAGTCAAAATGATTTCCTTTGAACCGAGTACTAAATTCAGTACATTTCGAGAACAGAAGACGCCAGGAAAGCAATTTTGTAATCCTCTCGGTATCACTTCACAGTTGGCACAGCTCTATGGACGAGTATTGTTTCTCTTGAGCCATTGGCTTCACAATTGAAGTCTCGCATCAGCGCTACTATCTGTCAGTGGTCATCTTATGTCGATTCAACTACAGAACTATAGAATGTCTCAACCATCACCTGACGTGGGCCATTGTGGCTGACCCCCAAAGACGCCTGGTAAATATTAGCAGGAGGGTAAGGCGAGTTCTGACGAAAAATGCCGACTCAGGAACTGTCAGCACTTTCTGCATCCAGTGCCATATTAGAGGTGATGAAATTATGCTTGTCAACTGTACATGTTTGATAACTGCTACAGCACAGGCTGCACTGTGAGAGCATCACCCTTCTCTTCCCCCTCCCCTCCTACCCCTCCCCAGAGCTGGCCTTCTACTAACGTGGAAGGTCTTCCAGTAACACCGGAGGCAGAAAGCAGGTGAAATGGGCTGAGAATGGAAAAGATCATCCAGGCGTTCGGAATTACCTGAAATAGTAGATACTGTTGTAGGCATAACAGAAGGTAAAGGAAGAATAGTTAAAGAAGAAGAATTATTATCATTTGAACTGAGTAATTAAAGATTACAAATAATTTCTCTATGGTTTCGCAAATGAACATACGTATTTTTTTATGACTTGAATGGTTCACTAAACATGATGGATTTTCAAAAACAGACTCAGTTTGTCAGGTCCAAGGACAACGAGTTTATGTCCAATTTATAAACACTGAGGTAAGTAGTAAAACATACATGAGAATGTTCATATATGTGCTAGTGCAAGACTCTCACTTGACAGAGATACCAGCGAAAGTTACCAACCAGCAGAAACCGAGTGTGAGGGCCGAAAAGTTATTACAGTGAAAGAAAATGATCAGTTTATTAAAATTGTTACATCAGAATAAGAATGTCTCTTTAGACAAACCTGGCTATATAGCAGGGTACGAGTGTAAGCATGAAATAAATACATATAAATGTCATGGGGCAGCACAGCCTAGTACAGTCTTTCAATGGACGCCAGCCACTTCAGCGACTTCTGTGTTCTTAAAACCAACAGCATCTGGTTTTCCCTGAGCAGTTACTCATCCAAGTGCGGTCTGAGCCCAATGTTGCTTAACTTCAGTGACTGGGAGGCAACCTTCGTTATCAGCGTGGCAAGGCTGCTGGCTTCAGTTTAAGATTAAGGACGTTAAACGGTTTAAAAAAAATCCTATCCTGTACCCATATCAGTAAACCCATTAGCAATAGCAGAAACTGAAAAAAAAGATGGAACAAGGAGTAATCGAGAAATATCAGAGTGGTAAAGAAAGCTAATGGAGGAATCCAGTTAGTTTTTCATGCTAGAATATTAAATCAAACAATAGAAATGAAAAGGAACACTATGGAGAGTGAACTGCCAGGATAAATGGCGCTGAGAACATAAACAGCACGAATCTCACTGCTGGCTACTGGCACAAGCCACTTCAGCCTGAATTTCAACTATATACTGCATTCTTATTCAAAGGGAGGTCATATCAGTTGAAAGTACTCCATTTTGGTTTAAATGTACCAGAATCAGTGTTTATGTGTGCATTAGATCTAGCACTAGGTAACACATCACTGTAAAAGATTACGTAGTACGTAGATGATTTACTTGTTATTCCTAGGATATGGCGTGACCATATTGCTCTGTTGGAGGAAGTATTCATTAAATTAATGCAAAGGAGTATTACAATAAAATTATCTAAGTCTTAGTTTTGAAGGAAAGGAGAGAGATTTTTGGAGCACACTATTGACACGAATGGAATTTGACCCAATCCCTAGAGAGTATAGACTGACCCTCAGAATAAGAAGTAATTAAAATCACTTCTAGGAATAGTAAATTGTTGAGGAATTTTCTATCTGGGAATTAAATTACCAACCAGTTATTATGCAGTTGTTAGAACAAAAATATCAATGGCACTGGGATGAGAACGAAAAGGAAATTTTCGATAAAACTGAGGGAACCCTGTACATGCTAAGTTGTTGTACCATTGCTACCAAGACAAACTATTCGAAATTTCTACTGATGCTTCACACTATGGACTATCTTATGCCGTCTTCCAAGGAAATTTAATTGATGAGCTGTATAATCATCGTGTTATAGCTTGTACAAGTCGGATACTAAACAAACACGAGCTCAGTTATTCAACAACAGAAAAAGAAACTTTAAATGCTTTAGGTATCTTCCCACTGGTAATAAAACCATAGTGTATACTGACCATCAAGTCATTACCTTTCTCATGAGTAGTTAATTATTACATCAATAATCGATGAGATGGGTCTTATTTCTTCAAGAATTTGATTTAAGGTTGGGTATTTTGAAAGCACTAAAAATATTATGTAAGACTACCGCAGGTTATTACGAAAACTAAGGCTCATTTGAACCTAGTATCAAGTTTCAGATTCACTTTATGAAAATATGTGAGTATAACAAAGCTATTAGGAAACTTGCACAGATGATCATAAACGAACATTCGTTCGATCCTGTCTTAAGTAAAATTATTCAGAGTATACAAGCACAGGATGTACCTAGAAATAATGATGGAAATGTTTACTCGAATACAATATTACACAGGACTCTTAAAAATCAAAAGCTGGAGAGTCTGTGTACCAAGCCACGTTACTCATAACTTAATCGAGTACATCCGTCGAGGTTATGACCATTTTGGAACTTACACAACACACGATGAAATATCATTACTTTAAGAATATAGCCATATTCTTAAAGTAAAGATATGTCATCATATGTTGTGTAAGTTCCAAAATGGCCAGAAATGTAATAAATGTTATTTGCTCTTGTCAGCTATGTCAAAACGTAAAACTGATTAAAGTATAGAACACATCCCACAATTCCCAAAGGGTTATGGCATTTGGTATGTGCCAGTTTATATGGTCCGTTACCAAAAAGAAAGGGTGGATGGAAATATATACTAGTAATGACTGAATGTTGGTCTAAACACGTTCGTTTGTACCCACTGAAATGAGCAACTATTAGAAGTGTGTTCAGATGTCTCAAAAGAGATTACTTGGTTAATATAGGTATACCCAAATGTCATATTTGATAATAGAAGCCAATTCAGCAGTCGTTATATTAAAAGTATACTAGAAAGATGTAGTGTTAAGCATGTAATGATTTTCAAGTACAATCTGATAAAAACCCTGCCAAGAGAGTAATGAAAGAACTAGGAAGGCGATATCGTATCTGCTATTCAGAAAGCACACCAAGTGAGTAGACATTTAGTCAGAATTTGAAACCATTCTCGATGAAATGCCTCATCTTAGTACAGGCTTAGTTACACTGGAAACTGTGGGTGAGGAAGTCTTAGGAGATCAGTTACCTTCAGTGCCGAAGTGGCCTAAAATTATGGATTGTCAAATAAATGCTAATTCTTCTACAATAGAAGATAAGTTAAAAATAAGTCCATAAAACAGATTAACGAAATATAATGAAGTTGCTTTGGAAGCTGAACTTCAGATAGATGACAAGCTTATGGTCCATATCAATACAACGTTTCAAGTTTCATTAGGAGGTTAAAAAAATTTGCCATAGCTCATAGGAAGTGACCAACTTCCCACACCCAAAATTCTTACTGTTAGAGGACCCAGAAAACCAGACAATTAAAGGACTATACAATGTTCCAGACAAGCACAAACACTACGAAATGCTACAGGAGACTCATAGGGAACAATATACTCTACAGTAAAAGAAGAGAAATCGAGGATGAATGATTATAAATTATTGTTTAATGATAAGTGGTAGGTAATAAGAACAATTTAGGCATATAGAACCATAATGTCCGAAAGCACAGAGACAAAGCTTTGAGAAAATTAGATGTCTGTAAAAATTAAATTTGCAGGCAAACCGCTAATCTCATAAGTCTGACTTTTTTTTAATCGAGTCTCAACAGCCCAGACTTCCCATGAAAAAATAATCAACCCACTTTCTGTTATGAAATTTTAATTAATATTTCAGATTATTATCAATGTTAATTCACAGAATTATCATATAGTTAGTCTAATGACAACAGTATCTTCTTGACTGTTATAATGTTTATAATTACTATGAAACTAAAATTGGAACATAAAGAAGATACCAAGTGCACCACAATTATAACTTATTCCAACACTTCATGGTCATTGTTATCATTATTGTCATTAAGCATATTCTGTACCTTGAGGTTTAGATAAAACTGTTTGTCCACATCAGGTACAAAATCTAGTAGTTTTGTTAAGTCTTTGTGTTCCAATGTTCATATTTGCTGTCCACTCCATATTTCCGCTCTAGATTTTGCAAGGTCTCTACAGATTGTGGGAAAATGATAAATTGTGGTCTCCCTGAATGTCACTCGCAGAAAATGATGCCCTCTGAAGACTCCAACGAAGAATATGTTACCTTAAACAACATTTTCTGATAAACTGTTGGAAACTTAATCACAGTAAAATTTCTGAATTGTACATTGTTACCATGTGCATCAACTTTTGTCTTGATAATGAGGTTAGTAACACTCTTAAAGGTCCCGAAATTTTCAATGTCCATTTTATAGACTAGAGTGCTGAAACCATGGTACATGAGGTTATGGTGGGTCATTTCTTTACGAGCTTACACTGTTTATGAAGAAATGGGTTTCATTGTAGCCAGTGAGTGCTTCTATAGCAATGAAAGTTTGTACTTTGGGCCCAAATGGAACTGAGTATTAGAGAAATCAGTGAGACAGCTTTTTGTGAATGTACAGTACTGACAAAGCTGGTTCACGAAAGATCAAGAGATGACAGGAGCATGTATACATGCTACTACAATCTCAAAACTGACAATGGTGAGCTTTAGGCCATTGTGTTTCTCAATGCATGAAACATTTATGATGAAAATATGATGATATGTTAGCTCAAGGGGGCTCAGTGGATAAAAAAGAAGGCTCAGTGGATAAAAAAGAAATGTGAAATGTTGTATCAGGATAAAGTTATACATGTAGGATTTGTCATTCATAGGGTTTGTAAGAGTTAAAAGAGGGTTGTAAAATCACTTGTTCGAAATGTAGTCTGTTTCTTTCGCCACACATACAAGCACAGGGATACCCTGTGTAACATATAGATGAGAGTAATTGCATCCTATTGAAATTAACCAATGTTCACGACATTTTCCCCACACAAGGGATGACAACTGTAACATTCCTGAAGGTATAATTAGGGAAAAGTTAAGTGCAATAATTAATCCCTTACATGTGTGTACTCTTAGCAGTCACTTGGCAAATGCAAGTTTTTACCCTCATATGCTACACGGCGACTTCTTGAATATAACACTACCTACCAAAAAGATGTGCCAGGATCAACAAACACAGTGGATTTCGTAAATAATGGCCGAGCTCACTTTCCCTAGCACAACTGGAGGCAACCTGTTTACGTCTTGTCTTATAAAGATGTCTCATAGCCTTTGTCCCAATTGGTTTCTGCTCCAATGGCCACAAGCTCTGATGTGTGTGCAACATCAGTCATAATGAACTGGCAAATGGGAAAGAATTCAGTGCTATTAAAAAATAAATTACAGAATATTGGCATGCCACCTAATTTTATTTCTATTTCCAGAACAACAACAAAAATCAAGAAAAATATTGTAAGAGCCCATCTATTATCAACACTAACGTTAAATTTTCCTGGTGCTACAAGACACGATAAAAAGCTCCACATGATCCTAGAATTCACACCAAATTAACAAAATTTCACACAAGAACACCACTTGACATACATTTAATAAATTATTCCATCTTAAGAAGACATCAAATTTTACACATAGATTCATGTACTGCCTCTTTGAAAACGAACACAGACTCGTAGTGAACTATCTTAACGTTTGGCGCCTGCCTCCTCAGGGTGCACCTGTGATTGGTCTATAGTTTTCACCAATGACTATCCACATTAACTGAAATTTATATTTAGCTTCTACGTGTGGAATGGAAGTTATTGAAATTATTATTAACAAGTTATCAGTGCAAGTAATGTCAGAAGCTTGGTTCGAGATGAGTATTAATATTTAAACAGTAAATATATATGATGAAAGTTATATTCCTTTGCAAAAAGCCTCGCAGTTGAATCCCTAGTGTCTCTGTAGGTTCCAGCACAATACAGCACTTACAAAAGACTGGAAAACGGGTTACCAATGAGTACTTGTTTGGTTTCCTGTTTATTTGATACTTAGTACCCTGAGGATTGCATGAGTGCAAACTCAGAAATGACAGTCACACAGAGTCATTCTCATCATTGTGGCCAATACTGTTTGGTAGTCCTAATCCATTCAAGGGCCCTGTGCTGCTGCATTAGGATTATATTGATATAAGTAAGTCGTATGTGACTAGCTATATGCATAGAAGATATGTGTTGAAACCTGAGTCAGAATCACAGAGGCAAACAAGACCGCAGGGCTAATCATCATCTCTAAATTATTATTACAGTACAGGAAATAAGTGGTGCTACGAACTTCAGAACTCAGTAATAATTATTATTGTACCAGAATGTTATGCGTTAGGTCATGTGCGTCTTGTGCACATACTCGTCTGTATACTCAGTTGGGAACAGTTACATTCAATCATTCCGAAGTATCATAAGGCAGTTTGCCTTTGCTTATCACTCCATGGCATATATAACAAATAGCAAATCATATTAGCCTCAACACACTGTGTTACAGGAATAAAATTTAAGTTCAAATGTTCAAATGTGTGTGAAATCTTATAGGACTTAGCTGCTAAGGTCATCAGTCCCTAAGCTTACACACTACTTAATCTAAATTATCCTAAGGCCAAACACACACACCCATGCCCGAGGGAGGACTCGAACATCCGCTGGGACCAGATGCACAGTCCATGACTGCAGCGCCTGAGACCGCTCGGCTAATCCCGCGCGGCTAAAATATAAGTGTTGTTAGTAAACCAAACATTTGAGATTCTTTCTGTCAACAAAAATGCCTAATAGTGATTGCAAATAGGATACCTATGAAACAGCTGTAAACTATGTAAAACTTCTATAACCCATACAAAATAGTACGACGCCAGTGAAATTACAAGGATCAAAAGGATTAGTAAATGGATGTTACCACGCTGTCGCATATTATGCATGATAACTAAAAGAAGACACTTTCATAACATGGTATCATATATAAATTTGGAAATTTGTAGTAAGATCTTATGGGACCAAACTGCTGAGATCATCGGTCCCTAAGCTTACACACTATTTAATCTAACTTAAGCTAACTTACGCTAAGGACAACACACACACCAATGCCCGAGTGAGGACTTGAGCCCCCGACACAGGGAGCCACGTGGACCATGACAAGGCGCCTAAGAGCGTGCGGCTATTATATATAAAATAATGAAGAATGTACTATATTCTTATTGACAGGGAGAATATGGAAACACCATGAAAAACAAAGCCTGTTTGTTCAGTTTGCTACAATTCCTTTTTGTCCACGTCTGTAGCTGAGTAGTCATTGCAGCTGACTACTATTTGGAGCATCTGGGCTCGGTTTATGTTACTGTCATGGACTTTTTTTATTTTTGGTGGGAGGACTGGTACAGGATGCACTTAGCCTCACAAGGCCAATTGACGAGCTGCGTGGCTGATCAGCAGTGGTTCCAATGTCAAGAAACACGAAAGACGGACAACAGCTGGTACGGTGGTGTTCTGACCACATGCCCATCCGTACTACATCCAGTGATGCTACTGGCAGAAGATGACAAGCGGTCGTTTGGACTTGACTGGCCCATCAAGAGCCAGAAGGTGGAACATTTTACATTTCTATTTTACTGTAGATGTACTGAGTGGTTCAAATAGTTCAAATGGCTCTGAGCACTATGGGACTTAACATCTGAGGTCATCAGTCCCCTAGAACTTAGAACTACTTAAATCTAACTAACGTAAGGACATCACACACATCCATGCCCAAGGTAGGATTCGAACATGCGACCATAGCGAGATGTACTGAAAACTATGATAGAGAGCAGACGTGGTTCCTATTAGACTTCACATGTTTCTTCACGTATAGAGCTCATGTTGTTCTTATTAGAGGTCAAATGTACTGTACATAACGTGAATATATGGCTGGCACGTTGGACTTCAGATTTGCTGTACAATATAATTATATACAGAAATAAAGCACAGGTCTTGCTTACTGAAACTGAAATGTGCTCTATTAGGCGAATAGATGTTGATGAAATACAAGTAGTGGGTGTTAGTTTTCAAATAGAGTATATGTTTACTAAGCTTGTGTGGGGATTGAGTATCCCAGATCTCCAGTAATGTGTGAATTGTAATAAAAGATTTAGCACGTTTTAGGCATAGTCTCGTTTGTAATTCTTACATGGCTATGGATGAAGGAGTTTAGTTGATTAATATTTATGAATAAACTAGAATTACTGTTAATTAGGACAGAGTGAAAAAATAGTGAGCACATAGTTTAAAAAATGACTATAACCTTTCTTTAGATTAAATATCATTTTACATTCAAGAATTAAAAAAAAATACAAACCTAAAATTGTTTAATGGCGTCGTTATTCCAATAACAAGTGTTGCTTAACTATGAGGGGAAGCTGAGCGCAAGTAGACTACATATGCACAACTAAATTAGCATTACGCTGTTAAGTATAGGGTAGTCTTAAGACCTCGTGTTACTCGGCTCCGAGTAAGGACATGTAGTGTTTCAATTTTATGAACTGAAACAGCAGAGCCTTTTTTCCACCAGAGCGACGTCAGGTGAACTGAAATTATGTGCTGTAAGTATCATGGTCTGTTATGAATTGTAGTATTAAAAGCTTGTGTTTTTATTTGTCTGTTGCATGTCGAGATAACGAGTTCCTAACAGAGTGGACCAGTGACGATCTTCCGACACAGCGAGCAGCAGTGCACGTGACTACACGATGAAAGCCGACGCCCAGCGACGGGAAGTATAGTACTGCGTGGCATTGTCATTAAATACAGTGTAACATCATTATAGCACGAAAGAAAACGAGAGACTATTTTGTATCACTTACGAATCAGATATCATTGATATCGCTACTGTGGGCATTAAAAGTGTGCAAACCGTATTTATTGTCATGTTGCGTGTTTAGTAAAGCCGTATTACAGCACTGAATATGAAATTAAGTACTAGACGGCAGCATTTGTTAGACGGCATATTATCATTCAAGACGGTTACTTGAAGTGAATAAGATGTAAAATAGGAATAGCTAACCTATTGTGGCCGGTATTTATGACATTTAGATTGTTACGCTAATGTACTACGACGACTATTGATCTGAATTATCTAAATGTCGTGTTGCATACACGCCATCTTATCTTCTGTGAATAGGGTGAGAAAGAAAAATATCAGTCCTATTCAAGATTGAGATAACACATTCAATGAAATTTAATGCCACTAGAAATATTCCACGGAATAGTTACGAATAATGAGCAACAGTGACATCTCTAGAACGTGCCTTTATCGACATTTAGAATAACGATGTATGACTGTTTTCCTGTTTTTTAGGCAAAACTTGATCTGAACACTGACAGAAAGTTACGAAGCTTGATTCTGGTCTCTTCTCAAGGACCTGCGAGTTATTCAGACTCCCTCAGAAGAATTAAATAACATTATAGTAATCTCTAGGAGAGAAATATAACCGATTGAATATTTTGTATGCGGTGGTACAACGCAACGATACGTGGTCAACCAACTTACTGAAAGAGACAGTATAAAGTTTTATCCTATGGACTTCACTATTTCAAGAATGCCGATTTTCCATGTCACACCGCAAGTTACATAGATTATTAGTAAGTTGATCATCCATAGTTACAGGTTGTTAGGCATATATGGGTGAGTCACTAACTATTGCCACCTAGAATGACTCCGAAAGTATGATAGCAGCTGAAAAGGTTGTGGGACAAATGTTGCATGGGACAACGGAGGCCATATTATGACGTTGGTGCTTTGTTGCTAGGTCGGGTCGCTTCAGAGATAGGAAGGTCAACTTTGTTTTTTTAGATGGGATGCTATAGTTTCGTACTTATTTTCTGACAGCGGCTATCGAGACGAATCCAATGATATGGGACAGTAAGGTCTTTTAAGGTCAACGAAGGTCACAAAGGTGGCATGTACGTCCATTTACAGAAGGTGTTCGAAGTGATGACCATTGGTATCAGTGCTATGCTGCAATCTTCTTGTCATGAATTGAGTGGTATTCCTTATCACATCGGCACTTATCGAAGCACAAGCTCTGATATTCCCTCTCGTATATCGTGCAAATAGTAAATATTCGCCGAATGCGGCATATCCATCTAACGTGCCATTGACATATAAACACCATTCGACAGTTTCGACTCCTATCATACTTCCGGAGTTATTCTTGGTGGCAATAGTTAGTGAACCCCCTTTATAATTACAAGTAGTGAAGCATTTTCAGTTCTAAGTGGTTAGCCACTTGCATTAACAGGTAGTTAACCATTTATTGCTGCAAACACTAAGCCATCTACAACCTACCGGCGGTGCTTTATTTTTGCTACAGCGGATTAGCTGTATGTAAACAATAACCTATATAAATTCAATTCTTAAGGTTACAGATGCTCTGCTTCATAGTTACAAGTAGTGTTTACGATTATTATGCGCTTTTAGTCATTCACTGTCGGCTACTCAAACCTACTGTATATATTTCATGCAACTTCATGTCGCTAGTTATATTTACTTCACGGAGCGTATTTTGGGCTTTGTATACATTTCTGAACTAGCTACTCCACTGTAACAGAAGTATGCAACGATGTCCATGTTTCCTTTCACCTATCGATATTTTTTACTCTTCATTTTAGCTACTGACTAGTAACTGTCAATACAATTCTTCTGAGCTGTTGACCGCAAAGTCAATGTATAAAATTGTCTTACGTTTCGGCCACTGTTGCAGATATCAAGGACTGCAGTTCGAGGCGATTTCGAAAATACTTTTTTTTTTTTTTTTTTGCTGTGATGTAGCTGTATTAATGTTATTAATAAATTGTTTTTTTGCTTCGTCTTCAGTCCTGTATGGTGTAAATTGCGTCCTATGCTGATTTTTTCTTCGTGGTGTAGCATTTTCTTTTTAATCTCTGTCAGGATTTTATTAAGAGCATAAGTTCGTAGGTTTTCGTGGTCGGAGTCATTTTCCGTACACTTCTTCGGATGACAGACGGCGTCATGTCGCGAAACAATGACTCAACGTTTCGATCTCTACTGCAAGTGGTAATCTAAATACTTTCCCTAATGAAGACCAGTTACAATAGTGGCCAAAACACTGACATCATTCTACAACATAACATGGCCTGCAATCAAAAATAATTCTATGGAAATTTATTGCATGTGTCCAGGCGAGCAATGCACAATGTGCAACGAGAGGTAGGATGAGGATGATGTCACAGTGGTATTTTGTTCTCAGGATTAGAAGTCGTTCGCAAAGACTCAAAGGAAACATGAAATTGGTGTTTAGATTAATAATAAAAACAACGTATTTGCTGCTTCAATCTTTATTAAAAAATACAGTCTTTGATTACAACTACAGTCTTATCTTCGTTATTCAAGTCTTTTGCTAAAAAAATAAATAGTGCAAATATATGGCTATCGTTCTCAGGTATTTCCGCCAATGGCGTGTTTTCAACGCTGGGAGCCTCACTCCATCATGAACTTTATGGTGCAATTTGTGAGATTCGTCTCAACGAAGGAAAAATGAATAAATCCTGTTTGACCCGGATGTAGGAACTTAAAACCTAAAATAGATGAATATGGTACAGCTGTATGGAAAGTAAAAGAGGTGACTGAGTCATAGAAAGAGATTTGGGGCAGGTTACACAAACCTTCGTTGTTACGAACAGAAATGGTTATGGAAGACAGACAAATGAGTTTACACAGTTGCACAGTTGGGATGAAAATGTATGTGAGATTGTTGGTCGTCTAATAGAAGGAGCAGCTTACATATTCATTACGCTCAAGTGTTGTTTCTTGTTTCGCATTGAGTATTCATGTTCAACATGACATGGTACTACGAACTGGAGGAAAGCGAAATATGACGTACGTACTCAGAGGTGATGATGTTGCATCACTCATTTCGAGGTCTTCGTGACAATAGTTTGGCACTAGCTTTGGCACTTGATATGTAACTCAATGGAATGAAATACTGAAATGAATATGTGTTAAATCTTGTACTGTTGTACTGCTGTAGACAAATATGGAACTGTTTCGAATGGGCAGTGATGGTCAGAGGCATCATATAGTCTCATTGAGAGGAATACCAAAGCTGCCGCCGAACTTAGTGTTTGTATTTGACGGACGCTTAATCCAGAAGCTTAAAAGTTAGAACAGAATATCGAATTTTTGGCTGGTGACGAAGAAGCGTATGCCACCGTCTCTGTTACATTGCAATTAACATGCAATATTTCTTCCAACGCAGGAACTCAGCTGGCTGGCTGCCATTCATGGGCCACAGACATTTGGCGAATTGGGTCACCTGATGAACCGATATGGGTAAAGATGTAACAGGAAATGAACAGCTTACAAGACAAGCTTACATTGAAAAGTTTTGGCGCTTGTCAGCTTGTCAACTGATTTTTCGAGAAATCGTTGTGCAAAGTTTTTTACGGAGGTGACGGACGCCATTCCAAAGCGCCAGGCGTCTAGAAGCGGCGTTAGCGCAGCCGATGAAGGAGGCAGACTGTTAAGTTTGTCCGCAGTGCATTCGAGTCGCGTCATTTTTGCTAATCTTCCACTAAACTCTGGTATCGTTACAACGAATCATATTTCTGCGGGAAACAACAATAATATTAGTGATAATCACTGCGGTACAACTGGGCGAGGTATAATTGTGGTACCACTGAAGCTGTCTTGGGACGTATACTTGGCTATGCAAGTCAAAAATTTCCTAAAATTACTGCAGACTGCTTCTGTACTGTCGCAGGACAGGCAGAAATTTCATCAGGCGAAGATTTCTTCACTTCCTGGTACTATATCAGTTGAGAGCTCCGGCACTCGTACCTATATCCAAACAGGCAAGGCTTGTGTCAAAAATGTTAATGACGTGTGTTTTCCGCTGTCATTATTAAAAACCAAATTTATGTTTCAGAAAGGGGCACTCATTAACCTCGTGGTGCAGTTGTCTACTGAAGTGCACAACCGTAGTATCGTTTCTTTGGCGTTTTTAATACATTCTGACGTTGCAAGTACACGCAGTCGTCTCCAGAGGATACTCCCTATTGGTTCTGTGCCCTGTGTTATTTGCAGTCTCAGGAATGACTGAAAAGGCCAAATAAATGACATAACAGCTGTCCTCTGCAGTGGACAACTGCACCAAGTGTGCAAACCTGTACTATGCATTTCATGCTTTTGTGACAGATGGCACACCAAGTTCTGTCGGCCAATCAGTAACTAAGAATAATCGTAAATGTAGTGACTTCAGTGTGATAACTTTTCAGTAAGTGGATGAATGAATCGATAAATAAATGTTCATTTCATCACGATTCATTATTGTATTTCACGGCGAATGTACCACTATGATCGTGATTATTATTATTATTGTTGCTTTCCGCAGAAATATTATTCGCTGTGACGACAAAACTGCTGGGTCGATAATCAGGGGGAAAAACAGCGAGATTCGAATGCAGTTCAGGTACAATTCTAGTTTGCCGTCTTAACAGGTTCCGCTAAGGACGCTGCTAGACGATTGTTGCTCTCGTTCAAAAGGCTCGTAAAACTTTGAATCTCGATTTCTCGGAAACGCTTGAGAAGTGCTTCGTACTGGAGCAACATGTGCTACACCTACGTATGCACCACAATCGTGTAACAGATGAGCAAAACTGGTAATGCATTGGATGTATACTTCCCTCATTAGAGATGGAAAAGAACGGAAAATGAAGGAAACCTGAAAATGTAAACCGGTTGGGGACCTGTTTATGGAGAAAATGCAACGAAAATTTTATTCGTTATTCTGCAATATCACTAATGTAAAAACATTATGGTGCTGAGACGAAGGCTATGACTGATCTTAAAGATTAACTAAGGTTTCGAATGAAACAACAAGTTTACTGTTACCGGTCACTATTTATCTGTTTCAAAAGTTTAAACCTCCATCATCAGATGGATTTACATTTGTTGGCATGACATATGCGTGTGTTGTATCATGACACGTGTCATACTGACAAATGCAAATCCACCTGATGAGGAAGGTTTAAACCTTTGAAACGTGTCGTGGGTATAAATAAACAGTGACTGGTAACAGAAAACTCGTTGTTTCATTCGTTGTCAATAACAGTCACTGAAAATCCTAACTTAAAATGTGCGCATTTAAAGTTAACTAAGGTTTATATGGCTAAGGAATGTGCTGTTTAAAAGGTGTCAGCACATGTCAGGATTGTTTGCTGCTCTTGTTGGTCCACATTTACTTTTGCTTTGGGCTAGTTGTACCATTAATGGTGCCAGAAGGTGGACTGCCCTCTTCGGCACATTGTACCTGGTGCTTTGTTTCTAGGTTGGCACCACTTTTACGGTCGCCTGCCGAAGTAACAGGTTCATTTTCGTCTCCTCGATGCTGTTGTCCGCTACCTGAGCCGCTGACTGGAGCATCCTCAGTACACAGCATTTCCTCCTGCGGCTCCTCCATCGTGAACTTTTCCATCTGCAGGTTCTCTTTCGGTACCCCTTCCCCCGGAGGATCCTCTTTCAGCTTTATTTCCTCTGGAGGGTCCTGTCCTCGCAGACTCTCATCCGGGGGGTCCTCTTTCGAAACCATCTCTTCTGGAGGGCCCGCTTTCAGCATCGTCTCTTCCGGAGGGTCCTCTTTCGGCGTCGTCTCTTGTGGAGGGTCCTCTTTCGGCACAGGTTCTGAGGTGTCCTGGCTTGACAATCCCTCCTCTATAGTGCCCTCTTTTTGCGCTGTGGTCGGCAGCGGTGTGGGTTTCTTCTTGGCACGGCGCGCGTGCTTCTTGGAGCGCAGGTGGATTTGCCACTGGAAGGCGCCCACGAAGACGCGGTCGCAGTCTGGGCAGTGGAAGGTGCCCTCCTGGTGCGCGAGCGGTGGCTCCACGGGTAGCGGGTCCTGCGGGGGCGGCAACCCGCGCAGGTGGGAATTCACAATGGCGATGGCCGGCGCCGCCACCAGCTCCTCCCAGCGGCCCGGGTCCGTCGTGTCCACGGCGTACACAGGCGGCACCTGCAACACACGTACTGCCTCAGAACACCGGCCCATCACTAAGAAATACATCGGTGTGCAAAAAGTAAGAAGGAAGTAAATTTCGCTTGATGTGCTACACAGCTCGATGAAACTAGGACCGTAAAAAGAAAGAATTGCTTCAGCATAGCACAGAAGGTAACAGGGAGAAATACGAAATGAGACGAACGATGGTTCGATGGTTCCGTTGGGATTAGAAAACGGAGGACATGGTTCTGAACCGGGTATATGACCACCATGGACGGAAATGCATGCTCTGAAACGTGCTTTCATTCTAGCCATTCGGGTTGTAAAGAGATCTTGTGGTAGGGTGGCGTTGACAACTGCGGAACGGTCGTAGATGCATGTGGATGAACTACTAGACTTCTCATCAACGCACCCCACACCTCCTCTAAGGGATTTAAGTCACGCGAACGGGCAGGCAAGTCCAATCGCCAGGTATCACCTCATTCCAAGAGCTTCTCCATCTGCCTCTTTAGATGCAGTCACGCATTATTATCCATAGGAATGAAGTTAGACCCGAATGCATCCCTGAAAAGACGCATATGGGGAAGGAGAACAGTGTCACAGTAACACTGACTGATGAGTGTACCGTATTCAAAGTCTTGGACGCCATTACGCCTGTGCAACACTATGCCTTCCCACGCCATAAGACATGGACCCCCAGAACCATCAAGTTCGACAATATTCGTGGGTGCATTAAGTGTCCCCACTTCTCGTCATGTGAGGTACATAATGTACCCAGGGGAATTATCGAACATGATCGTTTTGATAGTACAGGGGTTATGGTGAAAGGGTACTTAATGCTGTATGGACTTATTGATCTCCAAATTTTTGAACATGGCTACACTCACCAGTCAACGTTATTGTCACACTGTACTCCTTCCCCTTGAGCGTTAGTTCAGTCATTCGGTCTTGACTTCATTTTTATGGATGCCAATCAGCGATAACATCGAAATCTGTAGGTGGAGAAGCTTTTAGAACAACAGGATATTCGGTGAATGGACTGGCCTGCTCTTTTCCCCAACTTAAATCCCATCGAGCACTGGTAGGATGCGTTGGGGAGACGTATTTCAGTATGGCCAGCAGTTATTAGCCGCGCTGGTGCAGGAACGGAGAGCCCTACCACAAGAAGTCTTTACCAACATGATCAGAATGAAAGAACGACGCAGGGCATGCACTGCCGCCCCAGGTGGTCACACGCCGCATTAAGAACCACGTACCGTCTATTGTAATGTCCAGGGGACCACCATAAATCGCGGTGACTTCAGTGTCACTATTACACTACTGGCCATTAAAATTGCTGCGCCAAGAAGAAATGCAGATGATAAACGGGTATTCATTAGACAAATGTATATCATACTAGAACTGACATGTGCTTACATTTTCACGCAATTTGGGTGCATAGACCCTGAGAAATCAGTACCCAGAACAACCATCTCTGGCCGTAATAACGGCCTTGATACGCCTGGGCATTCGGTCAAACAGAGCTTGGATGGCGCGTACAGGTACAGCTGCCCATGCAACTTCAACATGATACCTCAGTTCATCAAGAGTAGTGACTTGCGTATTGTAACGAGCCAGTTGCTCGGCCACCATTGACCAGACGTTTTCAGTTGGTGAGAGATCTGGAGAATGTGCTGGCCAAGGCAGCAGTCGAACATTTTCTGTATCCAGAAAGGCCCGTACAGGACCTGCAACATGCGGTCGTGCATTATCCTGCTGAAATGTAAGGTTTCGCAGGGATCTAATGAAGGGTAGAGCCACGGGTCGTAACACATCTGAAATGTAGCGTCCACTGTTCAAGATGCCGTCAATGCGGACTAGAGGTCACCGAGACGTGTAACCAATGGCAGCCTATACCATCATGCCGGGTGATACGCCAGTATGACGATGACGAATACACGTTTCCAATGAGCGTTCACCGGATGCGACCATCATGACGCTGTAAACAGAACCTGGATTCATCCGAAAAAATGACGTTTTGCCATTCGTGCACCCAGGTTGGTTGTTGAGTGCACCATCGCACTCGCTCCTGTCTGTGATGCATCGTCAAGGGTAACCGCAGCCATGGTCTACGAGCTGATAGTCCATGCTGCTGCAAACGTCGTCGAACTGTTCGTGCAGATGGTTGTTGTCTTGCAAACGTCCCCATCTGTTGACTCAGGGATCGAGACGTAGCTGCACGATCCGTTACAGCCATGCCTGTCATCTCGACTGCTAGTGATACGAGGCCATTGGGATCCACCACAGCGTTCAGTATTACCCTCCTGAACCCACCGATTCCATATTCTGCTAACAGTCATTGGATCTCGACCAACGCGAGCAGCAATGTCGCGATACAATAAACCGCAATCGCGATGGGCTACAATCCGACCTTTATCAAAGTCGGAAACGTGATGGTACGCATTTCTCCTCCTTACACGAGGCATCACAACAACGTTTCACCAAGCAACGCCGGTCAACTGCTGTTTGTGTATGAGAAATCGGTTGGAAACTTTCCTCATGTCAGCATGTTGTAGATGTCGCCACCGGCGCCAACCTTGTGTGAATGCTGTGAAATACGAGCTATGTTACTTAGCAGCGACACATCATGCGGAAGTTCCTGTCGCCCTCAAGTTTTGCACACCAGTGTACTTAGACGAATAAGGTCAACGTATTTAAAATACGAACAATAATAATTAATCTTGGTAAAATGGGCAGTTACAGACAGAGAGACGGAGACACACATCCATACACAAACACATTAAGCGAAACAACGGTACATCTGGGATATATAATGCTTTATTTGAAAGAGTACTGTAAAAATACACAAATATTAAGGCAATTGATCAGATAAATGTAGTTGTCTAAACAGGAACAGGGGTTAGTCATCTTGAAAAATTGAATAGTCACTTTTGTATAGAGGTTCAAAGTCGCAGTAGATTTCGTTCAGAAAGTCATTTTTCTGTGTAGGCTGTTCCTAAACATTCTATTTCATTATTAACAATTAATTAACTACGCCCTTCTGGGCGTTATCAAACTACATGACAACAAGACTTGTTATGCTCAGGGCATATTATGATTCACATAGCAGTGTGTGAAAAAGCAACCGGTATGCCCTCCCTAATAATAATTACGCACAACCATAGTAGGAAGCGGCACAAATATCATTGATGTGAAGCCCATACGTAAAATAAAAAAAATACAGTAGTTATAGGGTTTCGTTACCGTACCAATACACATAACATAATAAAATGAGTTAGTGTAACTGCTTTTCTATAAACGCGCACATTTAAATTTATGGTTCTGCTCCGAAGTTCGTTGGCTTGTATCCTATTTGATTTTTATGACGTTGCGACGTGTTGTGTGTTTTAAGTTGTATAGTTGTCCTTGTAAGGGATGCACTTTTTTTATTTGACATATGAACTTTATATATGTCATAGTGATGTCTATACTTACTACTGTTGTACTGAACTCTTATTCGGGACCCATCAAGTGTTCGTTTTTGACACTGTAACCACTACAAGTTTTGTTATGATGTAGCTTCATAAAGCCCAAGGGGGTGAAATTATACAATTACTAGTAATAAAAGAAACAGTTTATTTCAAGGTAGAAAACGACCTACGTGGAAACAAGATTTGTTTGAAGACCTTGAAAACATCACCCAACAAGTTCAGATGCTCCTAAAACACCCACCACAGTATTCTCTTTATTATAAATGATCGTGTGCTTAGACGGTATATAGGACAGATCAGCCAGCAAATTGGCTACTGTCCTGTTGTTACGATATCAAAAAACATCCAGTGAAAATGTTTCAGATATATACTGGAAGGACTACACACTGGTATATCTTCTCACTGTAAGTGGAATTTGTGCACCATACGGCAGGACTCTGTCTGAAGTTGCTTTTACGGACTTTGTCCGGACGAAATGAACGATTCTTCGGATTGGTCATGACTTCAACGTCCATAGTTCCTAATAAAACTTCACCTTCTCGTTTCCCTCTGACGCATGGCACTGTACATCACTACTAGGTGACAGCATGCAAGGGATGTCACACTATGACACTGTATTTCCTCGTCAGCCTCCTTAGCTACTTCTTCTGTCATTTTGTTTCCCTGTATTCCGGTGTGCCCTTTTCCCATTAGAATAACGTATCCCTTCGATGTTTTTGTTGACAGGTACGAAAGCCCGAACATTCTGAACAACTTCCTCGTAGTTTTGTTTCGTCAATAAAGCAGCCCTTTGAACCATTTACAGATATTACCAACTGCACCCATCAATGTAAAGAAACGTAGATGAGAACTTAAAAACCAAAAGAAAAGAGCGACATTCATTTTTTCAATACCATACTTATCTTCTGCTATGACGAGAGATGATTTTGGAAGTTTCGTTAGCCCCATTAAATCATTCTGTGACAATATGAGTATCAGCATCAGAAAGTATGGTTATAACCAGAAAACAATACACTAACGCAAGAACTGTTTCAGACCGACTTAACCTCGGAGGGAACATGCACACAAGGCTACCAGGCTAACAGCCGTAGATCGTCAACTATCTAACCACTACACTGCTTAACAATTTCTGAGTAACAACTGACACTTGCTAAGGACAGCCGTCAGTTGCTACGGAACAACCGACCAGTGATAGTGAAAGGAAATGTAGAGGGCGGGACGTGTTAACTGCAGCTAAGCATGTGCAGGAACGCTCTTTATGTATCTAACAGTTCAAGCACACGGTCTTTGATGAAGGTTGTTATGGAATCGATTAGTGCGACATTCCGTGTGGTACAGCAACATGTCTGCAAGACATCGTTTGAGTGCTTAAGATTGTGGACGAGCAGTTGGACAGTTCGAAGCCGGTCAAAGTGCCACTACTGTGGCCACAGTGGCGAGTGTGTCCAAAATTGTCATTTCGCGATCAAAAAGGCCACTATAACTGGAAATGTTATGCGAAAGCATGCCAGTGGTCATATACGGACCACCACACGGCAAGAGAATCGATACTTTACAGCCGTGGAGGCGAAAGGAACAGACATATCACTCCTCGGCAGATCACTGCAGACCTTGTACACAAGACCGGTACACAAGTATCTATCAGAACCATTTCGTGGCGATTTAATCTGGCTTGTTTGTATGCCCCGAAGCCTGTTTGATGCATCCCACTTTCAGCCACTCCATCGCCGAGGATGAGTATACTGGTGTAGCGAGCATGTTGGTTGTGGTCAGCAACAATGCTCCAGAGCGAAGTGCTCAGACGAATCCTGCTTCACTGAGGCAAGTGATTCAAGCCACCAGTTAGTGTGGAGAGGGAAGGGAACACATTATACACCACATAATGTTCACGGACGTCATCTGGATGGCGATCGCGTTATTGTGTGAGCAGGCGTTACGCGCAGTGGCCGAACACCGCTGCATATCTGCTACAGCACAGCGGTATTCCCGAGAGATTTTTCTGGGTCATGTCTGTCTGTTTACGGGTGCGGGGGTCCCGACTTTCTGTTTACGTACGGCAACACCCGCCCACACAGGACGCTGAGTTGTCGGACACACTGGGAAGTGAAGATACTGAACGTAAGGAATGGTCTGTGTAACCTAAACCCTACAGTGCAGGCGTAGTCAACCTTCTTTACCTACCGCCCGCTTTTGTGTCTCTTTTCTAACAGCCCACTGGCTCCTCAGTAATCGTGATTCACTGGATAGTGTAATAATCTTACAAACTGCCTATTGGCTTCTGTCTCGGGTTCTTCGGCCGAAGTTCATCTAATGATTTTTCTGACGTTTCGCCAGCACGAGTGGCTGGCATTGTCAAAGCTTCACCCTCCATTGCCGGTGGTGAACTGGAGCCGAGCTCGCGGGCGCAGACTATATGTACCTGGCGCGCCAACGTCCGAGGGCTTCTCCGCGGTCATTTCCGGTGCGGTTCTCCTCTTGCTACCTGCGACGGTCATTCGCTGCAGTACGGGAAGCCAGGATCCGTTGACCTTAAGGCTTTCCTCTTTCTTGTTCAAACTGTTCGCGTGTTTTTGTATTTCTACAGCTTCTCTGAACAAGCGCGTGTGATAGTGCTTCTCTACAGCCAGAACTTCCGTGTCGGCGAATTTTATTACGTGGTCGGTCTCATTGAGTGCGTGCTCTGCCACGGCCGATTTCTCCACCTGCCCCAACCTACAATGTCGCCTATGCTCGTTGATCCTGGTGTTGATGGATCGTGCAGTCATTCCGACATAAACTTTTCCGCATGTGCATGGTATACGGTATATTCCCGACATTGCAAGTGGGTCTCTTTTCTCCTTCGCCGATCTAAGACACTCTTTGATCTTCCTTGTCGATTTGAAAATCGTCTTTACGCCATGTTTGCACAATATACGGCCGATTCTGTCCGTCACTCTGGGAATGTATGGCAGAAAGGCCGTACCCGACATTTCTTTTTCTGGTTCCTTACTTCGCCGAGTGTTTGGCTCTGTTACACTTCTAATATAATTTGTGGAGTACCCATTGCTCGTCAGGACAGTTTCCAGGTGTTGCATTTCTCGTTTGAGGTGTTGCGGCTCACATATTCGTCCTGCTCTCGTTACGAGCGTACTAATCATGCCTCTTTTCTGGCTCGGGTGGTGGTTTGACAGTTTGTGCAGGTATCGGTCTGTGAGTGTCGGTTTTCGATACACGCTGTGTCCCAGGTTTTCGCAGTCCCTTGTGACCAGCACATCTAGAAATGGCAGTTTCTTGTCCTTTTCTACTTCCATGGTAAATGTTATGTTGGCATGGAGGCTGTTCAAGTGTCTTAGGAAGTCACCGAGCTGTTCTTCACCATGGCTCCACACCACGAAAGTATCATCGACCTACCTGTACCACACCTTAGGTCTGCAAGTCGCCGAGTCCAGTGCCTGTGCTTCGAATTGTTCCATGAAGAAGTTGGCCACCAGTGGACTGAGAGGACTACCCATGGCCACGCCTTCCAGCTGTTCGTAGAAATCTCCATTCCACGTGAAATAGATCGTGGTGAGACATGCATGGAAGAGCCTTCTGATGCCCTGCGGGAAAATGGAACCGATGTGCTCCAGAGCGTCACTGAGTGGCACTTTCGTAAATAACGAAACAACATCAAAGCTGACCAAGATGTCGTTTGGTGCAAGTTTCAGTTTCTTCAGCTTCACAATGAAATGCCCTGAGTCCTTAATGTATGTGTCGGTCTTCCCCACGTGTAGCTGGAGCAGAGAGGCCAAGTGTTTTGCCAGTTTATATGTCGGTGATCCAGCAGCGCTAACGATCGGTCTCAGTGGAACGTTGTTCTTATGGATCTTGGGTAATCCATACAGCCGAGGTGGTAGGGCTTCTGTGTTGCGCAGGTTTCTCTATATGTCCGCCAGCAGAGAAGACGCCTTGATTAATCGATTCGTATTCCGTGTGATACGCTGCGTCGGATCTGCGCTTAGTTTTCGGTACGTCATCGGACCTAATAGGTCTCGGATCTTTTGCTCATAATCTTCGGTCTTCATTACGACGGTCGCATTCCCCTTATCGGCAGGCAGTACCAATATACTCTCGTCGGCGTTGAGATTCTTAATGGCTTGTACCTCTTCTTTCTTCAGGTTGCAAGCTGGTGGTTTTGCTCGGCGCAGTATCCTGGCTGTTTCCGTGCGTATTTCCTCTGCTCTTTCACAAGGAAGGGTCCGAATGGGTGCTTCGGTGTTGGCAATGATATCCTCCTTAGGCATAGTTCTCGGGATGATGGCGAAATTCCCTCCTTTTTGAAGAACAGACACTTCCTCTTCGGTCAATTGTCGTTCAGTGAGGTTGACCACTGTGTGTGACATGTCGGGAACCGCCTTGTCGGTCTGCTTCCGGCATCTTTCAAACTTTTTCTTCTGTCGCTCGGTGCAGCGCTCGAGTTCGTTCTGCATGCTCCTGTGAGTGATGCTGTCGATCTTGTCCCAGTCGTCTCGATGCATTCTGCTACTTAGTTGGTAGAAAATGTCCAGAAGTTCCTGATCCGTTCTTGCCAAGTCCCTCCGTGTTGTATGTATTCGCTCACGAAGAAAAGCTCGTTCCATTCTGTCGTAGATACGATGTGCTTGGGCGGTAGTGAATAGGCGCTTACACCTCAAGAACTTCGGTGTAGCACATTCATCTCGGCACCGTGACAGAAAGGCGAGAGAGGACATCAGTCGCACTTTCTTCTTCCGTCGTTGGTCAAGGCGTCGGTACAATCTGCAAATCTCCTCCCCGTAGAGGCGTAATATAAAATTGTTAAGGCTTTCGTGGCCACTTGTTGACAAACTGCCTATTGGCTTCTGTCTCGGGTTCTTCGGCCGACGTTCATCTAATGATTTTTCTGACGTTTCGCCAGCACGAGTGGCTGGCATTGTCAAAGCTTCACCCTCCATTGCCTTAACAATTTTGGATCTTACAAACTTTTTTAAAGCAGAGCTACAGCAAGGTAAAGCAAATAATAAGAATTACTTAATGAACACTTTACGACAAACTTTTATGAAAACCTACCAAAAATGTTTTTAAAATTCCTTACGCCTACCCCTCACCATGAAAGCTGGAACGTCCACTAGTGGACGGCAGTGACCAGGATCACTACCACCGCTACTGAGCATGGCTGGGATGTTCTTGGCAGACGTCTTTCTCAACGTCCCCGCACCGTACAGAAACCGAAAACCGATATCCCTGAAGAACTCCTCAACAATTTGGCACCCAACATGAATAATAGATGCCAAATGACCATTAGTTCCCAAGGGGAGTCCGATATCGATCTTTATGTTGGGAATCTAAGTTGTGTCAAACATGAACGTTATTTTTATCTGCTACCCTGCTGGCCCATGTAGTGAAATCTGCACCATTTTTCGTTATAAACATACTCTATTATGTATGTAGTATGTTTCATGCCGTTCATCTTTGACTGTGGTTATTCCGATCCGCTCCTTTTCTACAGTTAAGTAGTGTACCATAATCTCTTTATCATAGATATCATGGGGAAAGTTACCAATTATATCTGAGAATAGACTCTTCAGAAACGATACAGAATCTTTTACGCAGTGCACACCACTGTACTGTCAGTAGTGGCAAAAGGGTGTCCGAAACATAAAGCTTGACCAAATGTTTTTCACAGTGCAAAGAAAGCGATCACTTCTTGGTATTAGCTGGACCTATCGGAAACCACGTCTTACTGAAAGGAGTCTCATTGCCGGAAGAATTACTGAGCGACTAAAAATTCACCAATACGTATGCCGCGTAGCAGTGAGTCAGTCATGCACTACAAGTGACTGACTTCACTTTCTATCGTGCGATTACAGAATGCTGAGTCGTGCTGTCGCTCAGCACGACTCTCTGTGGATCACTGAATCCACGTCCGCACGCTTGTAAAGTCTGCACTCTAAACTTGTCTGAGACTTTACACTCCACTGCTTGAAGAGTCTTCAACGAGCTCTATACATTAACTTTTGCGAATACTGTATCACTCAGATCCTGAGGCCCAATAAGTCGATATGGCCAGGATACACAGAAGTAGCATACTGTGGCCCAATGAGTCCATATTGCCAAGATACACAGAAGTAGCAGCAACAGTGATTAATACTGCGAAGAAATATTAGCTAGTAGTCCCAGTAACGCTTTACTGTACAACGTTAAAGGCTGCTATTACAGTTGGTTCAATCACTGAATACTGTCAAAAGAAGTGGAATACACTGAGGTGACAAAAGTCATCGTATACCTCCTAATATCGTATCGGACCTCCTTTTGCCCAGAATAGTGCAGCAACTTGACGTTGCGTGAGCTCAGCAAGTCGTTGGAACTCTCTGTAGAAATATTGGAAACTGTTGCCGGTGCAGGACTCTGTTCACGAACTTATCTCTCGCTTATGTCCCATAAATCTTCGATGAGATTCATTATGGGGGATCGAATTGTCCAGAATGTTCTAACTAATGGCGAACAATTGTGATCTGGAGACACGGTGCATTGTCATCGATAAAAATTCCAAACTTGTTTGGGACCATGAAGTCCATGAATGGCTGCAAATGGTGTCCAAGTAGCCGAATATAACCATTTACAGTCAATGATCGATTCAGCTGGACTAGAGGACCCAATCCATTTGATGTACACACAGCCACCAACAGCTTGCACAGTACCTTGTTGACAACTTGGATCCATGGACTCGTAGGGTTAGCGCCACACTCGAAGCTTACGATGAGCTTTTACCATCTGAAATCGGGACTCATCTGCCCAGGCCACGGTTTCTCAATAGTCTAAGAGTCCAGCTGATATGGTCACGAGCCCAGGAGAGACATGGCAGGCGTGGTCGTGCTGTCAGCAAAGACACTCGCGTCGCTCGTCTGCTGCCATAGCACATTTAACGCCACATTTCGCCGCAGTATCCTAACGGATAAGTTCGTCCTAAGTCCCACACTGATATTTGTGTTTATTTCACATAGTGCTGCTTCTCTGTTAGTAAAAAAAGAATGAAATGATCGTATGGCATTGTTGGCCGGGAGGCCCCATTCGGGTTCTGCCGCCAAGTGCAAGTCTTATTTCAGTCGACGCCACATTGGGCGACTTGCGTGCCGACGATGACGATGAAACGATGATGAGGACAACACAACACCCAGTCCACGAGGGGAGAAAATCTCCAACCCGGCCGGGAACTGAACCCGGGCCCGCTGCATGGGAGGCAAGCACGTTACCACTCATACGTAAAACATTCTCTGTTTTCTTGCCCCGTCAATTCGAAACAAAATCTCAAGCTTTCGACGATAGCCTCCAGCGTCATCGTCAGGAGCAACTGACTGTCTTCACTGCTACTGTGGTGGCCTTGTTTAGCCCGTGGACGGCTTCTGATTGGTCGGCTTGTGATTGGTCAGCGATTACGTAGTGCCATAGAGATGGCGTCAATGGCTGCGCTGGTAGCGCCCTAGCTTCCGTGAGAACGTAAACCCTGCAAGGAATATCTCTGCTGCTTCTCTGCATCGAGCGCTCGTTTCCATGCACCGCTCACATAGTATCCGCTATCACGGTTAAAGTTCTTCTCGCTCATTCTTATTTCAACAGCCTCCTTAATAACAGAATCCCAGTACGTGGAGGCATGGGACAAAATATTTGTTTCCTCAAACAGTATTTTATGTGTGTTCGTGAGACTGTGAGAGACAATTCCCGTGAGACAGCTGGAGCACTGGCTAGAGACTTTGAGGCATGTGATGCCCAGTCGGCTGTAGTTATAGGAGTTTAAGTAACAAGTCCACGGGATTGGGCCGCCTCCCTCTACCTGCTCCACTGCCTCATTCATCTGTTTCTTCAATTTCCTTAATCATCTTCTTTGTGTCATTCATTCATGTGAAGCCTCTTTGCAGCTGTTCCTATCGGCGATATTCCAGCAATGCAGCGCTGTTGTTGCTGCCGTTCTGATAAAACAACTTTACTTTTATTCTCTCTTCTCAATAGCCACTGGGTTCCGTAGTTTTCCGTACCTTCCCAACCGTTTCCACCAACAGTCACTCGACAAAAGAAATCAGCACCGTCGGCTAGCTAAAAACAGCATACTGACGTCAAAACAGGATCCATTACACATGCTGACTGCTTGTAGCGCCATATCTTGACCTGATGGCAGAAAGAGGAACTATTGTTTTCCAGCATACTCCGTAAGCGCACTGGTTAGTGAACAATTACGATTTTTCAGTGTCCTGCGATGTATACAGCAGCACTCGAAACACCGTCAGTTTAATTATAACTACCAGTACAATTATTTGATAGTGCACGGGAGAAGAATATTAATTCGGGTCGGTCAGTAAACATCTCAAATAAAATTCGCAAAGCAGTGCGTAGCACATCGCCAAGCATACGTGGATTCTGGCCGTGGTCGCGAGTGTGACAACGCGCGACACGAAGGAAGCTGCGAGGCACAGAAGAAGAGAACCAGGACGTGGTGTGAGAAAGGCGGGGCCCTGGCCATAGTGCTGTACCGACCTGCCTGTCGGGGCGGCGCAGGAACCTGTTGCGGATCCAGCGCAGCTGCTTGCGGGCGTAGCGGCGCGTGGCCGCCTTGAGCGCGTCGGCGCACCGCCGCATCTCCGCCTGGCCCTGCTCGCTGCGCCGCGCCGCCTCCGGCTGCACCAGCCACGAGTGGAACTCCTTGAAGCCGATCGACTGGAAGATGCCCTCCGTGTAGTCCGGCTCCCTGCAAGCACACACACACCCACATAAGTGCGGCGCGACGGCAGAATCGTGAATGTAGCCCCGGACGTCTCTTCCAGGTCTCCGAAGAGAGCCTCAAACTGGAAACAAGTCTAAAATATACCATCGAACCATGTCGGCTCGCAAAAGAGCGCGTGAAAAATACACGAGACTGACGGCTAAATACCGTCAGCCTTCAAGGTGAAAGTTGTTGTTGTTGTGGTCTTCAGTCCTGAGACTGGTTTGATGCTGCAACCTACATCCTTCTGAATCTGCTTAGTGTATTCATCTCTTGGTCTCCCTCTACGATTTTTACCCTCCACGCTGCCATCCAATACTAAATTGGTGATTCCTTGATGCCTCAGAACACATCCTACCAACCGATCCCTTCTTCTAGTTAAGGTGTGCCACAAATTTCTCTTCTCCCTAATTCTATTCAATACCTCCTCATTAGTTATGTGATCTACCCATCTAATCTTCAGCATTCTTCTGTAGCACCACATTTCGAAAGCTTCTATTCTCTTCTTGTCCAAACTATTTATCGTCCACGTTTCACTTCCATACATGGCCACACTCCATACAAATACTTTCAGAAACGACTTCCTAACACTTCAATCTATACTCGATGTTAACAAATTTCTCTTCTTCAGAAACGCTTTCCTTGCCATTGCCAGTCTACATTTTATATCCTCTCTACTTCGACCATCATCAGTTATTTTGCTCCCCAAATAGCAAAACTCATTTGCTACTTAAAGTGTCTCATTTCCTAATCTAATTCCCTCAGCAACATCCGAATTAATTCGACTACATTCCATTATCCTCTTTTTGCTTTTGTTGATGTACAAATAATATTCTCCTTTCAAGACACTGTCCATACCGTTCAGCTGCTCTTCCAGGTCATTTGCTGTTTCTGACAGAATTACAATGTCATCGGCGAACCTCAAAGTTTTTATTTCTTCTCGATGGACTTTAATTCCTACTCCGAATTTTTCTTTTGTTTCCTTTACTGCTTGCTGAATACACAGATTGAATAACATCGGGGATAGGCTACTCCCTTCCCAACCACTGCTTTCCTTTCATGCCCCTCGAGAAGAAGAAGAAGAAAGAAAGTATGAGCTGACAGGTTTGAGTATTTCCGAACTATCAGTTTAATACGTCATGGTTGCTAAATACAGTGTAGTTATAATAAAACTTCCGCTACTTGTGCCAGTGTAGACGGAAAACTATTTACTGCAGGTTACTCAAGTCCATAGGAATGTCATAGGTATGATATTCCGACTGTGCGCTGCAAGATTTGCGAGTTAGTGTCATGACTTGCCGTTCGTCGCCGGTACTGGTACGGCGACGTGGGGCTGATGCTCAAGCATCAGTGTGCATTACAGCTGCAGACAGTCAACATGGGTCTCGAAAAGGTGCGCAAGGTTTTACTCGTAATGCTGTTTTGATAAAACAACAGTAACAGTACTACAGGTTTTCACGAGTATTGATGCATTGAAGGAATACGGAGTGGTTGTCTTTCCGCACATAGGTTGACGAACATGATTCGGAAATTCGAATTAACTAGCGATTTGGGAATTCCAAACAGCGTGGTCACCACGTTCACCATATTTGAACCCGTGTGGTTTCTAGCTGTGGGGTTACTTGAAGCACACGGTTTATCACCGGGACACTAACACACGTTGGAGACTGAATATTACGAGGGGCGTTCGAAAAGTCGGTGCAAAAATAAAAACTACTTACGTGTTTGGGGTAAACCTTTTTTATTTTTCGACATATTCTCCTTTTAGACTTATACACTTCGTCCAACGCTGTTCTAATTTGTTGATCCCTTCCGATAATAGGAATTGTCCAAATCTGCAAAATAGATATTAGTTGCTGCAATCACCTCCTCGTTTGAATAAAATCTTTGCACCGCCAGCCAAATTGGAGAACAAACAGTACTCCGAGCGAGTCAAGTCTGGAGAATAGGGGGGGATGTGAAACGTGTTAGAATCCTGTTTCCATTAATTTTGTGACCACAACTGCTGAGGTGTGTGCTGGTGCCTTGTCGTGATGGAAAAGGACTTTTTTGCGGTCCAATCGCCGCCGATTTTCTTGCAGCTCGGTTTTCAAATAGCCCAATAACGATGAATAATATTCACCTGTAATAATTTTACCCTTTTCTAGATATTCGATAAGGACTATCCTTTGCGAATCCCAAAAGACGGTCGCCATAACCTTTCCGGCCGAAGGAATGGTCTTCGCCTTTTTTGGTGCATATTCTCCCTTGGTAAGCCATTGTTTAGATTGTGTTTTGGTCTCAGGAGTATAGTAATGTATCCATGTTTCATCCACACAGACGAAACGGCGCTTAAAGTCATGCAGATTCTTCCTGAACAGCTGCAAACCATCTTTGCAACAATTCACACGATTCCGTTTTTGGTCAAGCGTGAGCAATCGCGGAACCCATCTTGCGGATAGCTTTCTCATGTCCAAATGTTTATGCAAAATATTATGTACCCTTTCATTCGAGATGCCAAAAGCACTAGCAATCTCACGTACCCTAACTATTCTGTCATCCATTACCATAAATCAATGATTTCTGGAGTCGTAACCTCCACAGGTCGTCCAGAACGTTAAGCATCACTTGCGCCCATATGGCCACTCCGAAAATTTTGAAACTACTTATAAACTGTTCTAATCAAAGGTGCAGAGTCACCGTAATGTTTATCAAGCTTCTCTTTAGTCTCCAGACCCGTTTTGCCTTTCATAAAGTAATTTTTAATCATCACACGAAATTCTTTTTCGTTCATTTTCTGACAATCACTCGACTTCCTTGATTCACACGAATGCCAAACGCAAAGATGTAGACCAATATGGCTGAACCTTGGTGTGAGTTCTTTACAAAGATGCTACTAACTAAACATGACCTCGATACGCGTCGGTGGTGCCATCTCTCGGACTTGCAGGGACTTTTCAAACGCTCCTCGTAGCTTAGCGTGGGAGGTAGCGAATCCCACCTGACATGTTTCAGGCAGTACAGCAGTGTCTAGTTCCGGACGATGCTCTTGTGGATGCAGGTGGTCGTCACATTGAGCAACGTTTGTAACATGGAAAGTAAGAACGCCACGCAATTGACAAATGCTACCCTCTCACGCGGAAATTAAAATGTGTTTCTTTCAATGGTTTATTCGTTATTTCTCTTCCGCAGGTCCTTACAAATGTTTCCACACAATTTCGTTGCTCTGCGGTCACTCGTTTTTCATGGAAGCCCTTTTACGTAGCGAAAGTTTAAATACAACCACCCTGTACTATAAGAGGCGATCAAAAAGTTTCCGTTTGATGGTGTTGCTGCACCCTATGTGCAACGTAGTGTGATATGAATGCGGGTATATAAATACCGACAAGAAGGCAAGGAAGTTGTTTGGTCTTCGCATCTTTCCGACGTGTGCGCAGTAAATGCGGAAACGTGAGCTATGGCGACATTATTACCTACCGCGTCCAGTCAGGACCAACGTGCAGCTTTATTTTTTCCCTTGCCTGTCGAAGTGTAAACGCTGGTAGACGTCCATCGGAGAATGAAGTATGTGTATGGAGCAGCATATCTCTCGAACACCACCGTTGGTGTTGTGGGCCAGTTTCTGTGCTGGTCGCGATTCGTCACAAGACGCAGGTCGCAGACACCTCAGGCAAGCCTGCGGTCCCTTAAAAAAGGTGTTGAATGGTCGAAGAGTCCTGTCGGACGAGAATGTGTAGCAGGCAGGTACGGACTGCTTCACGCAGCAGAACAGTGTTTTACCAAACAGGTATCTTCAACCTGATGCGTCGGTGGTATGACTGCCTCAAAGCTCACAGCGATTCTGCCCGGTTGGCTTTTTGGACTGTACGGCCTTCGAACGGAAACTTGTTGATCATGCGTTATAACATGAATTATTTACAGAAGACTGAAAAAAACTGGTAGAAGCCGACCTGGGGGAAGCTCAGTTTCTGTTCCGAAGAAACGTTGGAACACGTGAGACAATACTGATTCTGCGACCTATCTTAGAAGATATGTTGCAGAAAAGCAAACGTATGTTTACAACATTTGTACATTTAGAGAAAGTTTTTGACCATGTTGACCTAGAATACATTCTTTCATATGCCGAAGGCAGCAGGGATAAATGAAAGGGAGCAAAAGGCTGTTTACAACTTTTCGACTACTATAAATGCAAACGTGGAGCGCGTTTGGTGTACATCGCCAACTACAGTTACTGCAATCAAAGAGGAGACTGCAAATAACTCAGTTATAAGTGCATCGCTACACAAGCTGCCATTTTCAAATGGTTCAAATGGCTCTGAGCAATATGAGACTTAACATCTGAGGTCATCAGTCCCTTAGAACTTAGAACTACTTAAACCTAACTAACCTAAGGACATCAAACACATCCATGCCCGAGGCAGGATTCGAACCTGCGACCGTAGCGGTCGCGCTGCCATTTTCATGATGACAATTATTACAGAGACAATTCTTAACAACGATGACACTCCTGGTTTACGGGTAGCCAACGTCGTTTCCCACAGATAAATGTGTCTTCTACGGCCACTGAGACTGTTAGGAAACTTCGCCGTAAATTTATTTCAAACACATATGTAACAAACATTAGTGTTTTTGCTAAGCTACACACATCAAAAAAAGTTTTGCATCACCCCGGTTCCCAGAACTCCTCAAGATAGAAGTTGACTGTGGATATTTTATCACACACAGAATCCCTTTGAACTGTTCAGAGATGTTATTAAATCCGCCCAAAGTTGTAAACAACCATGCATGAGGAGCGCCTATTAGACGGAGGGGGCCCGACAGCCGATCAGTTCCAGTCATTAAGCCAGGAAGGAGGTACACGGCTCGTGTTGTCTGTAGTTCAACCATGCCTAGACGGCAATACCACGGTTCGATCGCGTCCGCATTGTTACTTTGTGCCAAGAGGGGCTCTCGACAAGGGAAGTGTCCAGGCGTCTCGGAGTGGACCAGAGCCATCGCATGGAGGAGATACAGAGAGACAGGAACTGTCGATGACACGACTCGCTCAGGCCGGCCAAGGGCTCCTACTGCAGTGGATGACCGCTACCTGTGGGCTATGGCTCGGAGGAACCCTGACAGCAACGCCACCATGTTGAATAATGCTTTTCGTGCAACCACAGGACGTCGTGTTATGAGTGAAACTGTGCGCAATAACCTGCGTGATGCGCAACTTCACTCCCGACGTCGATGACGAGGTCCATTATTGCAACCACGACACCATGCAGCGCGATACAGATGGACCCAACAACATGCCTAATTGACCGCTCAGGATTTGCATCACGTTCTCTTCACCGATGAGTGTCGCGTATGCCTTCGACCAACAATCGGCGGAGACGTGTCTGGAGGCAAGCCGGTCAGGCTGAACGCCTTAGACACACTGTCCAGCGAGTGCAGCAAGGTGGAGGTTCCTTGCTGTTTTGGGGTGGCATTATGTGGGGCCGACGTACATCGCTGGTGGTCATGGAAGGCGCCGTAACGACTGTACGATACGTGAATGCCATCCTCCGACCGATAGTGCAACCATATGGGCAGCAAATTGGGAAGGCATTCGTCTTCATGGACGACAATTCGCGCCCCCATCGTGCACATCTTGTGAATGACTTCCTTCAAGATAACGACATCGCTCGACTGGAGTGGCCAGTATGTTCTCCAGACATGAACCCTATCGAACATACCTGGGGTAGATTGAAAAGGGCTCTTTATGGAAGTCGTGACTCACCAACAACTCTGAGGATGCACGCCAAATCGCCGTTCAGGAGTGGGACAATAGGAACCAACAGTGTCTTGATCAACTTGTTGACAGTATGCCACGACGAATCAGGCATGCATGAATGCAACAGGACGTGCTACTGGGTAGTAGATGTAGGTATGTACAGCAGTCTGGACCATCACCTTTGAAGGTCTCGCTGTGTGGTGGTACAACATGCAATGAGTGGTTATCATGAGCACTAAAAAGGGCTGAAATGATGTTTATGTCGACCTCTATTCCAGTTTTCTGTACGGGTTCCGGAACTCTCGGAACCGAGATGATGCAAAACTTCTTGTGATGTGTGTACTAACATTCTTTTAAAAATTATGTAGTTTTGTGAGAGAAATACAATCGAACCATTTTGTTTTCACCCGTCAGAAGATTTCATTTTACGCGGAGAAGTTTCCTACTCGAGAACTGGCAGGCACAATGCTTTACGCAAGGAAAGAGGGAACACAGTGGAAGGCGGCAATGCCGGCCGGACTCATGCTGTACTGGTGGCGGCAGCGGTTCCGGTCGCCAGCTGCCAAATGATTACTACCATTGTTGTTGTGGTCTTCAGTCCACAGACTGGTATGAAATAGATCTCCGTGCTACTCTATCCTATGCAATCTTCTTCATCTCCGAGTAACTACTGCAACCTCTATTCTCTTGAATCTACTTAGTGTATTCATGCCTTGGTCCCCTTCTAAGATTTTTACCCTCCGCACTTCCCTCCAATACTAAATTGGTGACCTGTTGACGCCTCAGGTCGTGTCCTACCAACCGATCCCTTCTTCTAGTCAAGTTGTGCCACAAACTCCTCTTCTCCCCAATTCTATTCAATACCTCCTCATTAGTTTTGTGATCTACCCATCTAATCTTCAGCATTCTTCTGTAGCACCACATTTCGAAAGCTTCTATTCTCTTTTTGTCTAAACTATTTATCGTCCATGTTTCAGTTCCATACATGGCTACACTCCATACAAACACTTTCAGAAAAGACTTCCTGACAAATTTATGTACCATGTTAACAAATTTCTCTTCTTCAGAAACGCTTTCCTTGCCACAGCCAGTCTACATTTTGTATTCTCTACTTCGACCATCATCAGTTATTTAGCTCGCCAAATAGCAAAACTACTTTAAGTATCTCATTTCCTAATCTAATTCCCTCAGCATCACCTGATTTAATTCAGCAGCTGTCCATTACCCTCGTTTTGCTATTACTACTACATAGTCTAAATAATAATCTTCAGAACGAAGACCACAGCAACAACACAGTCTGTTAACGTTGCGAGAACCTCAGACGAAGCGATTTCAATGGAGTGTCGTGGACACTGGCTTACGCAGTATCGCTCCTCAGCTGTCCATTCTGTCGGAGTTGTCCCGCCATGTAACGAATGCTGGCAGTGCCGAGGATCGAACCCCGGTATGTCAGTCTGAGAGGCGGATAGCTCAGATCTGGAGGCGGCTACACAGGCGCCGTGGCCACGCCGTGATAACGGCCTGCGCGCGACGAGAGGACGGGGAGAAACTGGCCGCGGTGGCTGGGCGGAGCAGCGGATACCTCGGGGATGGCTGTCGGTGGCAGCTGCAGCGGCCGCGGGGGGAGGCGAGGGCCGCGCCTTTGTGGGCGCGCTTCCGGCCGCGTCTTTGGCCGCCGGTCCCTGGCCGCGCTGCATTCAGCCCCAGACACTGCGGCCGCGCCGCGGGAAGACGCTCCCCACCCCACACCGCTGTGTCCCGCACGGACACACAAACAGGCGTCCGCCGAGCAGCTGCCAGCCGGGCATCCCCGTCTCTTTTCGTTGGCGTGCCAATAAATCCTTTCTGTTCGCGTACCAGTAAATCCGTAAATACTCGCAATAAATCCCTTCGTGGTCATCTTTCTTCTTCTTCTTCTTCTTCTTCTTCTTCTGTAGTATCCGCCGTCATGTTTGCAGCAGTACGCCATTCCACTCTTCCATCTGCCTTCCTGTTCATTTCCACATACGTAGCACACCCTACGTCACTCATATACCGGGTGATCAAAAAGTCAGTATAAATTTGAAAACTGAATAAATCACGGAATAATGTAGATAGAGAGGTACAAATTGACACACATGCTTGGAATGACATGGGGTTTTATTAGTACCAAAAAAATACAAAAGTTCAAAAAATGTCCGAAAGATGGCGCTTCATCCGATGAGTATAGCAATAATTAGCATAACAAAGTAAGACAAAGCAAAGATGATGTTCTTTACAGAAAATGCTCAATATGTCCACCATCATTCCTCAACATTAGCTGTAGTCGAGGAATAATGTTGTGAACAGCACTGTAAAGCATGTATGGAGTTATGGTGAGGCATTGGCGTCGGATGTTGTCGTTCAGCATCCCCAGAGATGTCGGTCGATCACGATACACTTGCGACTTCAGGTAACCCCAAAGCCAATAATCGTGCGGACTGAGGTCTGGGGACCTGGGAGGCCAAGAATGACGAAAGTGGCGGCTGAGCACACGATCATCACTAAACGACGCGCGCAAGAGATCTTTCACGCGCCATCTGTGGGACAATTTGTGAACTTTATTTTTTTTTGGTTGTAATAAAACCGCATGTCATTCCAAGCATATGTGTCAATTTTTACCTCTCTATCTACATTATTCCGTGGTTTATTAAGTTTTCAAATTTATACTGACTTTTTGATCACCCTGTACTATGAAACGGTTACGTTTCACTTTTCTCTAGGACTTAAACACCACCTCCGTCTGATACTCATTTAAAAAAGCTTGCAACGGATGTCTTTCATATTCAGCATATTTGTTATTGGAACAGAACTGGACGTCTAATTTCATCAATGACTCCTTCAATTTATTCTTCTCCCAAAAATACATTAAGGATGAGGAGTGGGACTGCAATCTCGAAACCATGAAACATTTTAACGTATGATCCATAGAGTTTACGCAACAGTTTCAGTTTCATTATTTGTGGACCAAGTCCATACAAGATAGTGACACCGTATTCAAATATTAATAAACTGACGTGATGTTCTACATTACACGAAAGTTTAAAGAACTATCTCAGTGCATCAAATCTAAACACAACTGTGGAGTGGATAGGTTGGTCAAAGAAAACAGGAATTTGGAAAACGAGTCTAGCATTCTTACGATCGCTCATTTGACAACAACCCAAATAAATATACTACTACTGCTAGAACTATCACGAAATGCAATGACTATTCAGCAGAGAGCATCTACGCTGAGTCTGAGAGATAGAACGTGAACTTATCAACACATAGGCAGATAAGGCACAAAGCAAATCCTGGTTATAACTTCGTCAAAATTGGCAAAAACATATCAAGCATATAAATGATCCACGCATGTGGAGACATGGGCATTCATCGGAAATTTTATGAGGGGACGATTTAAATGTGATCAAGAACCACAAATACTTTAAATTGGTCAGCAATTGACCAATTTAAAGTATTTCCATATTTGTGATATGCCCCAGGAAAAAGAAGGAAGACACTGCAAACTTTAGCGACATGTTCTTTCCACCAAAACAAGAAAAAATGACTAGTAAACATAGGCTGTAAAGTGCATACCTGTACGTGGATGATGGGGAGGTTATCGATGCAGCAAGACGTTGGTTCAACATCGACCAGTGGAGCGGTACCATGCGGGCATACAGGCCCTCACAGTAAGGTGGCGTCAGATCGTCGCATTGAAGGGAGATTACGTTGAAAAATGTGACTTTGTAGCCAAAGGAGTGGGGAATAAATTGGTGTACTGGAATCTTGAATAAAACTTATTTATTGAATTCCCCATGTAGTATGGTGGACATTCAGCTGGGCTTTCATGGGACCTGTGATAGTAATCAAAAGCACCATGACAGCTGTATACTATGTAGATACTATTGCGGACCACCTGCATCCCTTCACGCTTGTGGTCTTCCCCGAAAGTGAAGGCATTTTCCAGCAGGACAATTTCCATGTCACAAGGCCAGAATCATGCTAAGTGGTTTGAGAAGCATTATAGAGAACTCCATGTTGATACATTGGCCATCAAATTTGTGTGATCTGAACCCGTTGGAACAATCTATGACGTATCGGACACCAACTGCACGCCAACATTCCACCGACTCGTAGGTTACGAGAGCTGCGCAACATGTGTGTTGATATCTGGTACCATACACCTCCGGTAACCTACCAAGGGCTTGTGGAATCCATGACACGCAGAATCGATGTTTTATTAGGTTCCAGAGGTGCCTTTTCTTTCAGTCTTCTGACTGGTTTGATTCGACCCACCACGAACTCCTCTCCTGTGCCAACCTCTTCATCTTAGTGTAGCACCTGCAACCTGCGTCCTCAGATGTTTGCTAGATGTATTCCAATCTCTGCCTTCCTCTTTAGTTTTTACCTTCTACACTTCCCTCTACTACCATGTCGTCCTTTTGTCAGTGTTTTCCATATATGCCTTTCATCGCCGATTTTCCGGAGAACCTGCTTGTTCCTTTATCATTCCATTTAATTTTCAACATTCTTCTGTAGCATCACATCTCAAATGCTTCGATTCTCTTCTTTCCCGGTTTTCAGACAGTCAATATATCACTATCATACAACGCTGTGCTCTAGACGTACATTCTCAGAAATTTCTTTCTCAAATTAACGTCTATGTCTGATACTAGTAAGACTTCTCTTGGCCAGGAATGTCATTTTTGCCAGTGGTAGTCTTGGGTTTTTTTCCTTTCTGGTCCTTGTGTCATGGGTTATTTTGCTGCCTACGTAGCAGTATTCCTTAAGTTAATCTGTTTCGTGATAAGCAATCCTGATGTTATGTTACTCGCTGATGCCGTTGCTATTGCTTCAAATTAATTTGGTCTTTCTTTGATTTACTCTCAATCAATATTCCGTATTCATTAGACTCTTAATTCCACACAGCAGATCCTGTAATTCTCCCTCACGTTCACTAAGGATAGCAATATTATTAGCGAATCTGAACATTGATATATTACCACCTTAAATTTTGATTCTACTCGTAACCATTCTTTTATTTCCCTCATAGCTTCTTAGATGTATAGATTGAACAATAGGAGCGAAAACACATCGCTGAGTTACACACTTTTAAATCCCAACATTTCATTCTTGGTATCCCAATCTTATTGTTCCCTCTTGCCTCTTGTACATATTGCTTATTCTTTCCCTCTAGCTTACCCCTAATTTTTCTCAGGATTTCGAACATCTTGCAGCATTTGACATTGTCGAAAGCTTTTTTCCAGGTCGACAAATCCTACGAACGTATTTTAATTTTTCTTTAGTCTTGATTCCGTTATCAATTGCAACGTCAGGGCTGCATGTCTGGTGCCCTTACCTTTCCTGGAGCTAAACTGATCGTCATCTAGCACTTCATCGGGTTTCCCATTCTTCTGTATATTATTCTTGTCAGCATCTTGGATGCATGAGCTGTTGAGCTGGTTGTGCGAGAATTCTCACACTTGTCGGCTCTTGCAATCTTCGGAATTGTGTAGACGACGTTTTTCCGAAAGTCAGATGGAATATCGCAGAATCAAACTTCTCCTCTGCGGCGTTATGAGAGAACTGGCGTGGCCCCTGCAAGCGGGCCGCCCGCACAACTGCGGCGTAGTGTGTGTTGCCGCCTCGGGCGCTTGCGCGGGCACAGGAAGTGCACGTCTAGGGGGGCGGAAGCAGGCGGCGCCCTCCCGCGGAGCGCGGTCCGCCTTGGCGAGCGTTGCCCCGGCGACAGAGCGGCAGCCGCAGCCGCGCCTGCCGTTTCCGTTGCGACCGACGACAGCGCGCCGGACGCCGAACTCGGCGGCCGCACGTGTGTTCCCTGTCTGCCTCCGTGTATATGCTGCCGTCGAGAACGGGACATCCGCAAAATATACACAACTTTGGCTGCGTTCACAGTGGCACCGACAACGGTCGCCAGACGTCGTCGCCAGAACTCATCCGCTAACACCGGCCGATACCCTGGTCACATTACGTCCGATCTCCTTTGTCAGCTTTTGGCTGGACAAGGCAGCTTAGAATTTGCTCTAACCTATACCTGTCTCGGAAAAGAACATGACGAGTAGTGCACACTCTTTCCTCAGTTATTGGAATTAACAGACAAGTTTTACGATTATATGACATGAAGACAGGTACTTTCATTACATTCATGAACTGTATTCAAAGTTGTGAATACGATCAATCATCAGCTGCATAATGGAATAACAACAATGAAAATCTGAGCTGGACCAGGACTCGAATCCCGATTTTCCGTTACAGCTGATGTCAATATTCGCAACTGCCAATACATTTCAGTTATTTGATACGGTTGTAGTCGCTACAATGCCTGTTCTTTCTGAAACGCACACACATCCGAAGGAAAATTGCATCGAGTTTCTGAACAACACAGGCACTGCGATTACACATTTATCCGCCGACACTGGAAGCGACTTTCAATTACAATGTCTACCCTGGACGAGGATCCGAGCACGTGGTCCTGGGTTCGATTCCCGACGGGATCAGGGATTTTCACCTGCCTCGAAATGACTGGGTGTTTGTGTTGTCCTTATCATTTCATCATCATTCATGAATGTGGCGAGTTTGGACTGAGCGAAGATTGGAAATTTGTACGGGCGCTGATAAACGAGCAGTTGAGCACCCTACAAACCAAACATCATCATCATCATCATCATCTGGACGAGGATATATGTAATGGATGTACGAGTGCAGGTTGCAGACATAGGGTTGATCTAATATGGAAGTCTGCATCTGGCTTTGGGGCGTGCTCAATAGCCCAATGTTAAGACGACCGCTCGCAATAAGCGCGAAATCCGTGTTCGATTCCCGGTCTAGCACAAATTTTCATTGTCGTCATCCCACTATACAGCTGATGGTTCTCCGTATTCGCAACTGCCAATTCATTTCATTTATTTCATAACGACTGAAGTCGCCCCAGTGCCTGTTCCTTCCAACATCAGATACATCTCCGAAGAAAACTTTTATCGCATTTTTGAACAACGCAGGCAGTACAATATCGTTTTTCTTACATAATCAGTACGATTCGTGGTGACATTGAAGAGCAAGATTACAAACACTCCACACAAATTCAAATAAAATGAGTGAAACAGACGTTTGAGTAAAAACCCTCAATGACTCTCTTCTGCATATATGTGAAAGGCAAACATAAACGTTAGAATAAGATTCTCTCAACATCTAAAAGACTGAACAGCGGGAAAAACAGGGTGACCCAAAAGTTCGCACACAACTGAAAAATCAATACATCGCGGAATAATGTAGGCAGAAAGACACGTACCCTTGAAATGACATGGGGTTTTATTGAAAGAAAAAATACTGCATAAAATGGCCAACAGATGGCGCTTCAAACGATTAGCGTAACAACTGATGTCGGTCGTCATTCATCAACAATACCTGTAGTCGAGGGGCAATGTTGTGAACAGCACTGTATAGTATATCACTAAGTATGGTGAGAGACTGCCGTCAGATGTTGTCCTTAATCAGGTCGGTTGATTACCGTAGACTTAGGTAACTCCACAACCAATAATCACAGGGATTGAGGTCGGGGGACCAGGGAGGTCAAGCATGACGGCAGTGGCGGCTCAGCACGCGATCCTCACCAAACAATGTAAGCAAGAGGTTTTTCACATGTGTAGCAATACAGGGCGGAGCGCCACTCTGCACAAAAGTCGCACCTTTAAGCAGGTGTTTATCACCCTGGCTAGGGATGATGCGTCTCTGTAACATATCGGGTACCTCGCATTCGTCACGATTCTCATGCGGCGACAATTACGTGTTGCTGTCCATTGCCATCTGTTCGCCACTTTTTTCACTCGTTTTTGGTTTCAATAAAACATGTCATTTGAGGCGTGTGTGTCAAGGTTTACGTCTGTATCTACATTACTCGGTGAATTAGTATATTTTCAAACGTTAACGGACTTTCGGGTTACCCTGTACATACATGACATTCGCAAACCACCTCAGACCACAGAATCATCACCTTACTGGCATAAAAACACAAGTAAGCAGTAACGATAATTCGTAGACAGCTAATACCTACCAACCACAACCTAAGAAAGATCCACTGTAGTAACTTTGAACATCAAAACTGACACACACCATTTTTCTCACTTGAAGGCACTTTTGTTTGAGGTTATGATCTAACTTAAAATTTCCAGTATGGATTTTGTCTGTGTTGCAGATGACACGCTGTATAAAGCATAGACATGAGGCTAAAATTGCCAGACAGCCAGAGAACATATGTAATCCACACATATTAAAAAAGTGTATGTATGTTCCACATTTCCTCCTAAACCACTGAATCGACTTCAACCAAACTTGGTACGCGTCTCATTTACTGTCTGTAAATAACCACTGTTGGGTAAGAACCACCTACCTCTCAAAGGGTGGGATGGGGGTGGAAAAGAAGCGTAGCTCACGACGCACCAATAGCCAGGCTAATTTAGTGGCTTTCGGGCTGTGCCCATTCAGCTATCTCAATAGTAATGTCAATTATAACGATACGAACGTGAGGACAACACAACGCCCCAGTCCCCGAAATGAGAAAAACCAGTTAACCGGCCGGGATTCGAACCCAGGTCTTTTCGGTTAGGAATACCCTGCGCTGCACGCGCAGCTACTGAGGCCGACACTAGGCTATATCCGGCCTTTATTTGTGAATGAGAGCACCTTGTGACTTGCAACAAACTTTACAGATAATTTCAAACCTTCAAGAAACTCTTTTCGCTATGTGAAAACGAAGCTGCACGACGAAATTCGCTAGAGATACCCGTGAAAGGTGTGTAGAAATACATGTGGAATATGTTACAGATATGTGACATGTGCACATGCGGCCAAAGCCACAGATAAAAAATTGCTCCTAAACTCCTAGATCAATTTCTACCAAACTTGTTACACATATTACTTACTATGGACAAAGGGAAGAGGAAGGGGAAGAGGAAAAGACGGACAGAGAGAGAGGGGAGAGGGGTTGGACAGAGAAAGGAAAGACGAGGAGATGAACAGAGAGAGGGGGGAGGAGAAGATGGAGTAAGAGAGTGGGAGGAGCAAATGGACAGGTATGTGAGGAGGAGAGAATGGACAAAGACATGGAAGAATAGATGGACAGAGAGAGGGAAAGGAGGAGATGGACAGAGAAAGGAAAGAGAAGGAGAGGAACAGGGAGAGGGAGAAGGAGGAAATGGACTAATAAAATTGGAGTAAACAGATACTCGGGTAATGCCAGGTACTCAATGTTAATTATTATTAAATATTTAAGTTGTTTGAACCTTTCCAATAAAGCAGCAAATTCGGACCGTAGATTCCCAGACGTATCCCTGCCATTATACTCGTAGTTATCATTCTCAGGATGCCACAAACTCCTCCCTTCTTGTACCAAACTTAAAAATTTCCTACAATGTATGTGCTGCGTGTGGGAACGCCGCCCGAGTCGACCGAAGAAAACAAACTCGTTTGAATTCTGCCAACCGTTCTCTTAAATCTGTACGTCCGGGCGTTGAGATCGGCTGCACTGAGACCGCACATGTACCGGCGCAGTGATTTGTAAACATCGGTCGATGTCGGTCGTCCGCAGAAGGCCAGACGTCGGTGCTACTGTGACCGCAGCCTTACGTACACTGCTCACGAATAATATTGAAACACAATGGCGGAGGCATGCAACAAGCAATAGACCGGTATGAAATGTACTACGTTTTGGGTATGGAAATGTTTAGCATGTCTGCACAAAGTTGATACTAGTAAAAACATTTAATTTCTATAAATAAGAAAATATTGCGCAACGGGTTTCTCATTCAGAAACTGCATTGTTGTGTAAATATCCTATTATACATCATGTACGAAGAAGAAATATTTACCAACACGTGTTGGAAGTTTTAAATTCCACGATCAGGAAATCGTTCAAGCAGGAGAATTGTACAAACATTCCGTCGTGTGACCATCGGACAGACTCCCGTATGGTTGACGAAATAAGCATCCCTGGTATAGAGAAACAACCAAAGGAGTTGAAAACAAATGTCGCCAGGTCCGAATAGAATCCCAATTCGGGTTCTCAAAGAGTTCTTTATGGCACTGTCCCATTACTTAGCTTGCGTTTATCGCGAATCTCTCGCCCAGCGCAAAGTCCCAAACGACTGGGAAAAAGCGCAAGTGACCGTTATGTATAAGAAGGGCAAAAGAGCGGACCCGCAAAATTACAGACTAATATTCCTAACATCGGTTTGCTGCAGAATCCTTGAACATACACTCAATTCGAATACAATAAATTTTCTTGAGACCGAGAAGCTTATGTCCAGGTATCAGCATGGTTTTAGAAAGAGTCGCTCGTACGAAATTCAGGTTGCCCTTTACTCACGTGATATATTCCGAACTATGGATGAAGGGCATTTCATATTTCTAGATTTCCGGAAATCGTTTGAGACGGTGCCCCATTGCAAGCTGTTAAAGAAGGTACAAGCATATGGAATAGGTTCACAGATGTGTAAGTGGCTTGAAGACTTCTGAAGTTATAGAATCCAGTATATTGTCCTCGACGTCGAGTGTTCATCAGTGGGAAGGGTAAAGTCGCGAGTGCCGCAAGGAAAATGTGATACGACCTTTTATTACTCTCTATACACGCAAATGATTTGGAGGACAAGGTGGGGAGCAATCTGGTCATTATCTGAGGACGCTGTGGTGTACGGTAAGGTGTCGAAGCTGAGTGCCTATAGGAAGATACAAGACAGACAGAATTTCCAGTCGGTGCGATGAATGGCAGCTACTCCTAAATGTGGAAAACTGCAAGTTAATGCGGATGAGTAGGTGGAACAAACCTGTAATGTTAGGATACAGTGTTACTACTGTTCAGCTTGACGCAGTCAGGTCGTTTGCTGCGCGGGATTAGCCGAGCGGTCAAAGGTTCTGCAGTCATGGACTGTGCGGCTGGTCCCGGCGGAGGTTCGAGCCCTCCCTTGGGCATGGGTGTGTGTGTTTGTCCTTAAGATAATTTAGGTTAAGTAGTGTGTAAGCTTAGGGACTGATGACCTTAGCAGTTAAGTCCCATAAGATTTCACACACATATGAACATTTTTTTTCAGGTCGTTTACATATCTGGACGTAACATTGTAAAGCAATATGAAATGGAACGAGCATGGGGGGACTGTCGTAGCGAAGGCGAATGGTCGACTTCGGTTCTTCTGTAAAGGAAGCCGCATATAGGACGTTAGTGGGACCATTTCTTGAGTGCTGCTCGATTCTTTGGGATTCGTACCGGAGAAAATTTCCGACCCAGCCGGGAATCGAACCCGGGCCCTTAGGATTGACAGTCTGTCACGCTGACCACTCAGCTACCGGGGCGGACAGGTCGGCATAAGAAAGACATCGAAGCAAATCAGAGGCGGACTGCCAGATTCGCTTCTGGTAGATTCGAACAATGCGCAAGTGTTACGGGGATGCTTCGGGAACTCAAATAGGAATTCTTGGAGAGACGGCGACGTTCTTTTCGAGGAACACTATTGAGAAAATTTAGGTAACCGGCATCTGAAGCTGACTGCAGAAAGAGGCTACTGCCGCCAACATACTATTGCGTTTAAATACCATGAAGATAAGATACGAGAAATTAAGGCTGATGAGGAGGCATATAGAGAGTTGTTTTCCCCTTATTCTATTTGCGGATGGAACTATTAGTGGTACAGGATACCACCACGCGCAGTAATGTGGACTGCGGAGTATCGATGTAGATGTAGACGTAGAATTCGGTAGCGGTAGCATCATGATCTATAGATACTGCGGATGTTGCTAACGTTGGTCAGAATCCACAACTATCATACGGATTTGAAATGAGTCTGTTAGGAGGGATCACACTCAACGCCATGCAGGATCCCAGCGGCCTCACGCAACTAGCGCCCGAGAGGGCAGATATACTGTTCGCTGGGACGTGCAAAATGGTACACGATACGTACCTTGAGTCGGAAAATGGGTTCCTTTGCTGCACTTTGCCCACCTGCGGCTTGCCTAAACAACTTTTTTAACTGGTCTCGCTAAAAATAACGACATAATTTTAGCAAATTTCTTGCCAGATATTATTTAAAATCAGGGGACAAGTGAGAAACTTTCCCACTTTTAAGTTTTAAATATGAAAGTATTTGGAATAATGGTAGTCGTTGGGATAAGGGTAGTTGTGGGAATGCCGCCAAGCTTCTTCACCGACAGCTTCTAATGTTTATTTCCTTGGAGTTGTAAATTTGTCATTTGCTGTTTATAGCAGTAGTATTTACGCCACCCTGTTGTTGACAGAAGTTATTAATTAATGAGCAAATAAAATCACAAAATAAAAAGTAAAGAAATGTAATTTATTGCTCATGACAATATTTGACTGTCATCAGTTACTTGTAATTTTTCACTTTCGGGAGTAGTATTATATTTACCTGCTGATGAAGAAAAGTTTAATGAGAAATACGAATATAAAGTACAAAGAAGTAAATAATCGCGAAATGTGTAGGTTATAACGTAGTGTTCGCTTCTTACCTACTATATCGCTAATCACCGTAACCTCTAACTGTATTTTGAGATTTTAGTTGAACTTTGTACTTTATGCAAGCACCATAGGCCGTAGTAGCAATACGTAAATCACTATTCAAGGCGATAATGACAAATATGTTTGCCGTTTCTAAAAATATATACGTTTAGAAAAGCCGACTTATGCGGCAGAGATAATGGACTACCGCAGTGGTCACGGTTAGTATCAACGACAATGTTGTATGCAAATTATACAGTTAATATGTCCTTTAAAAAAAAAGAAAATGGTATTTTTAATACGATGATATGAAAAGGGAGTTTATTATTCGTGATTAATAAGTTAGCTTAGTAAAATATAGGTATGAAGCTCGGCATCCAATTCGCCCTTTTGCGTATGATAGTTAACAGTCTCTTTTTAAAAAAATGGCTCTGAGCACTATGGGACTTAACTTCTGAGGTCATCAGTCCCCTAGCACTTAGAACTACTTAAACCTAACTAACCTAAGGACATCACACACATCCATGCCCGAGGCAGGATTCGAACCCGCGACCGTAGCGGTCGCGCGGTTCCAGACTGTAGCGCCTAGAACCGCTCGGCCACACGGCCGGCAAAGTCTCTTTTATTTAAAATTCTCCACAAATAGTGAATTTTAGGGCAAAATCGATATACAACTCAGAATATGGTTAAAAAAAACTAACGATACCTCTGTCATCCCTGCACGATTAGTATGTGTTGAGAAAGAGGGATGTTGACTTGAGAAATAATATACAGGGTTTTTCAGCAAAAATGTTTGCCTCTGCAACTCACAAACGAATAGGTGAGGGGAAAATTGATTGCGTTAGGTCAACAGAAGAAAAGTTAAACTTTCTGCTGAGCTATGAACATAGTTTATTGTGTTATTTTCCAAAGATGGTTCAAATGGCTCTAAGCACTATGGGACTTAACATCTGAGGTCACCAGTCCCCTAGACTTAGAACTACTTATACCTAACTAACCTAAGGACATCACACACATTCATGCCCGAGGCAGGATTCGAACCTGCGACCGATTTTCCAAAGAGTTGCAGCGAAGAGAGATAATTTTTTAAATGTAACAATGGTTGTTTTTATCATGCACTGGAATCATTCATACCAGTTGTGAACAAATCAGTTTAAATCACATGGCTATCACTTTTAGTTTGCGAGTTACAACCCTTCCAAGTTTCAAGGGCGTATACCACACGCTGTACATAACAGAATGCGCCTTCTAAAGATGCCGCGGATGAGATGTAACGTCGCCAGTGTCACGAAGCGTCAAGCATCTTCTATGCTCTGTTAGACTGCCGACTGTCGCCCCGTACATGGCCGTGTACGCGGCAGGTCGAACCACACAGACAAACGGGGCTCAGCGTGCCGCGGTTACTGATGTCGCATGAAAACGGCATACACATACAACGAGTACGTCGACACGTTGATGATGCTCGGCGAATGACGATACGATGCCCCTGAAGCAGTCATGGGGCACGCTGTGAGGTATCCTAGGAGAAGTGCTCCGGCAGCCGTAAGTTCTTACGTGCTGAACAACGACTTCGGGAAACAGGCAGCTTGGGAACGCGCAGCAGTAACAGACGAAGACCTGCAAGAAGTGAGGAGACGGAGGTGTTTTTTTAAGCTGCAATGCACCACGATCCCCATGTCGGTTTACGCGACGTTGCTGCATTCACTGGAATCAGCCTTACATGTGTGTGGGGTCCCAGGCTTCAACCGCATCACCTGTCACTGACCCAGGAGCTGCATGGGAACGATTTCAATCGGCGAGTTACTTTCTGTTAATGGATCATGCGTAACTTCACTCTGGTCTCCTTACAAAGTATTATGTTCTATGAAGATTCCACGTACACAAATTTCGGTGCAATGAACCATCATAACACGCACCACTGGACCGCAGACAAACTTCGGTGGCTGCGACCTGTCCAACATCAACGTCAGTGGTCTATCAATGTCTGGTGTGGAATCCTTGTGGATGAAATCATCGATCACACTACTCCACAAATGGTTCAAACGGCTCTGAGCACTATGGGACTCAACATCTTAGGTCATAAGTCCCCTAGAACTTAGAACTACTTAAACCTAACTAACCTAAGGACACCACACACACCCATGCCCGAGGCAGGATTCGAACCTGCGACCGTAGCAGCCTCGCGGTTCCGGACTGCAGCGCCAGAACCGCACGGCCACCGCGGCCGGCACTACTCCACAGGTACGCAGTCAGGTGAGATGTATCGGGCTTCTGTAGTTCACAGTTAGGATGCTCTTCTTGAACATGTGTGTCCAGACATCAGAGTCCATATGTGGATGCAGCACGACGATCATCCAGCCCACACTCCGCATGCTGTTGAGGAAGAACTGAACAACAGTTTCCCTAGAAGGTCGTTGGGACGCCATGGCCCTCGTGAATGGGCCGCATCATCAGTAGATTTCTTTTTGTGGGGATATTTATGTCACTGAGCCGAAAACCCAAGAGGATCTAAACCGGCGCATCGAAGGTGCTTGTCGCTCCGTGACACCGGCGGCGTTACATCTTGTCCGCAGATCCTTTAGAAGGAGCACTGCGTTGTGCATCCAGGAACATGGGCACACAGTTGAACACCTGATTTAATTCAACATTCAGCCGCCAGAACATGCATCACCACACAGTCACGTATTCTGTACACTGTATAGTATCCTCCACCCCTGAAACTTCGAAGGGTTGTAGCTCCCAAACTAAACGTGATAGCAATGCGATTTAAACTGATTTGTACATACTTGGTTTAAATGATTCCAGTGCGTGATTGAAACAACTATTGTTCCATTTAAAAACTGTATCACTTTGTAGTTACTCTTTGTAAAAATAACACAGTAAACTATGCTCATAGCTCAGCAGAAAGCGTAACGTTTCTTATGTTGACCTACAGCAATAAATTTTCCTGTCACATATTCGTTTGCAAGTTACAGAGGCAAACACTTTTACTGAAACACACTGTATGTAATGTGCACTATCGTGCCAGTATACGTGTCTAACAATCGGTGCAAGTAACTAATGTCCATTTAGAAAAGATATGCGAACGCTTCCTCCTAACATCTTTGCAGAATTGCGTATACAACACGAATATCCAAGTCAGCAACTGGAACGCGTATATTTCGAGCGATATTTATGACTGTTTTTGATACTGCTTTGTTGAAGATGTTCCTCTATGGTGCGTCCAGTGGCTGTGTCGTGTGAATGATTGTGGTGAATGCTGTTGGACTGTGAATGTGCTCCTTTGGTTTCGGATAAGTATGGAGATAAAAGGAAGTGAGAGACTAAAGTTTAATGTCAGCACGTAACTATGTCGTACGATTAGCACCAAAGAGAATCATTCGAAAGACGGGTCACAGTAGCAATCACATATTCTGCGAAACTGTTTGCCATAGACCGAGGGTACTGATGCACAATCTGGTCATTTGCAACTATTCGACACCATAGTTTCTGAAGCTGTAAGCAAAAGATTGTTGCTGAAATTTTGTGTCTGCTATTCGTGGCTGCTGTACCACTGACACGTTAAACAGAAGTTGCCTAAAGTCAAATTGCTAGCAGCGTTCCCACAGCGGGTAGATATTTTGCTAAAAATGGTGTACACTGAAACTTCCTGGCAGATTAAAACTGTGTGCCCGACCGAGACTCGAACTCGGGACCTTTGCCTTTCGCGGGCAAGTGCTCTACCAACTGAGCTACCGAAGCACGACTCACGCCCGGTACTCACAGCTTTACTTCTGCCAGTATCTCGTCTCCTACCATCCTTTGGAAGTAAAGCTGTGAGTACCGGGCGTGAGTCGTGCTTCGGTAGCGCAGTTGGTAGAGCACTTGCCCGAGTTCGAGTCTCGGTCGGGCACACAGTTTTAATCTGCCAGGAAGTTTCATATCAGCGCGCACTCCGCTGCAGAGTGAAAATCTCATTCAGGGTGTACACTATTTAATACGATCTGGTTTAAAATCCGGATACATTATTTACAATGGAAAAATCGTGACAAGTCATTTCTAACTTTGGATATGACTGCTGAAAGGGCGCAAGTATTTTCCATGAGAGAGTATGTTTTTTCCAGAACTGCCGTTCTTAGCAATCATATACAACCGCTCACTTGATGAAACGTCTGTTCCTAAAGACTGGAAAGTAGCACAGGTCACACCAATATTCAAGAAGTGAAATAGGAGTGACCCATTGAATTACAGGCCCATACCACTGACATCTATTTGCAGTAGGATTTTGGAGCATATACTGTACTCGAACATTATGAATCACCTTGAAGAAAATGACTTATTGGTACATAACTAACACGGATTCAGAAGGCTTTTGATACCGTTCCTCACAAGCGACCATTAATCAAATTGCGTTGCATATGGAGTATCGTCTCAGTTGTGTGACTGGATTCGTGATTTCCTCTCAGAGAGGTCACAGTTCGTAGTGATAGACGAGTGGAACGGAAGTGATATCTGGCGTTCCGCAAGGTAGTGTCATAGGCTATCTGCTGTTCCTGATTTACATAAATGATCTAGGTGATAATCTGAGCAGCCCCCTTAGATTGTTTGCAGATGACGCTGTAATTTACCGTCTAGTAAAATCATCAGACGATCAATTCCAATTACAAAATGATCTAGAGAGAATTTCTGCATGGTGCAAAAAGTGGCAATTGGCACTAAACAAAGAAAAGTGCGAGGTCATCCACATGGGTGCTAAAAGAAATCCGATAAATTTTGGGTATACGATAAATCACACAAATCTAAGGGCTGTCAATTCGACTAAATACCCAGGAATTACAACTACGAGCTACTTAAATTGGAAAGACCACATAGTTAACATTGTGGGGAAGGCGAAACAAAGACTGCGCTTTGTTGGCAGAACACTTAGAAGATGCGACAGACCCACTAAAGAGACAGCCTACATTACACTTGTTCGTCCTCTGCTGGAATACTGCTGCGCGGTGTGGGGTCCTTACCAGGTAGGATTGCCGGAGGACACCAAAAAGCGCAAAGAAGGGCAGCTCGTTTCGTGTTGTCGCGCAATTGGGGTGAGAGTGTCACTGATATGATACACGAGTTGGGGTGGCAGTCACTGAAACAAAGGCGGTTTTCTTTGCGGCGAGATCTATTTACGAAATTTCAATGACCAACTTTTTCTTCTGAATGCGAAAATATTTTGTTGGCACCCACCTACGTAGGGAGAAATGATCATCATAATAAAATAAGAGAAATCAGAGCTCGAACGGAAAGATTTAGGTGTTCCTTTTTCCCACGCGCCATTCGAGAGTGTGAATTCAGAGTAACCATGTAGATGTAGATGTAGAACTGGCAGTGTCAGAATCAGCAGTCAACATCTTCGCAGGTAATGGTGCGTACTTTTAATGCATACATCGTGTACACTCACGCGGAAGAGCAGAAACAAATCAAACTGCGTACTAGCAGCCAGTGGAACGGAATATAAAGACGCCTGCGTTCTGCGTGAGTTCCCTCGCCGTGACCAGCTAGCAGTTAAGTGTAGATGTAGATTTAGATAGCGACTTGGCGTGGGTTCCAAAGACTCTACTTTGCGTCTGAATATTAATGGCGGCGTTGCCGTGTGACAACGAACTCAACGGAACGACACTCCCAGGGTGTTGGTTACCTCTCATTCACTCTGTTTACTGATGCGCCGCTTCCCCCATCGCGGCCTCCAGGTGGCCGTGTGCGCGATACGCATACCTGCAGCATTTCCTCCGTGGCGCCACATGCGGAACGTCACGTGGATCCTATGTCGTATGATTCACTACGAGCTTAGTAAATTATCATCTTGAATGACGAAAGAATACTTACGTACCCCCAGAGACTGGAGCGCAGAAACTGAACAGGCATGTTCGCAGGTAGTACAAATAATAATAAGCACACCATAAAAAAAGGCCTCATCCAAGAGACATGACGATAACAGCTATCACTGATAATGGCCCCAGTTCGGCGAGGAAGAGAGTTCATGAGATTCACAAAACTGTGTACAACGAAGCCCGAGATGACACAGGGTTCCCTGGTCTGCGGAAAGCCTCCGGTATAGGTGCGTGTTCTCGCCTAGTGAACAATACACAAGATTAAAAAATTGCGGAACAGGTATTCGGTTGGATTCGTGGTTAGCTAGCAAAAATAGCTCTGCATGTTGATGTTAATGTGGACAGATCGTCGGAAGCAAATGTAGCGCCCGCCGTACTCGAAGGAAGAGTGACAGTATCATTGTCGTTTGGGATACACGGGGTGTCCCTCCTAAGAGACGTCATGCGCATTTATTCTGGACTTTGGGCAGATTTTTGCAATTTAGCTTTTGCAATGTGTAGCTGTAATCAGTCCAGACAAATACTGTTTGTTACGTCTTTCATGTAACGCCCAGCGTCGATGGAACGCATCGGCTTGTTTCCCGCTACAAACAAAACAATTTCTAAAGCGGAATTTTACTTGCCTGTACGATAGAGCGGTCCCACATTAGTCTAGTGCGATATTCGTTTTACCGATAAGTATTAACAGGAATAGTGAAACATGAAGAATAACCAATACTCCGGAACCGACAGCACCACACTGGCCCGCGCTGCCTACTGTCACTGGGCAGCAGCGCTACTCAATCGCTGCAGCAGTACTGGTTATTCTGCAAGGCTGCTGCATGGGGGTAGCAGTCAGCGGAAGCCAGGGTGCTGTCACTGCTGAATTACTGGTTATTCTTCGTGTTTTTCGGTTCCTGCTAATATATATCGGTAAAAATAATATCACGCTAGACTCATTTATAACCACTCTATCTAATGGGTGCCAACAGCCTTGCCGAAGTGGTCATACCGGTTCCCGTCAGATCATCGAAGTTAAGCGCTGTCGGGCTTGGATGGGTCACCACGCGGGTCTGCCGAGCGCTGTTGGCAAGTGGGATGCCAATTGACGAACTACTTGACTGAGAAGTAGCAGCTCTGGTCACAGAAACGAACAAGTTCGGAGAGAGCGATGTGCTGATCGCGTGCCCCTCCATATCCGCATCCAATGACGCTTAACGGCACAGGACACAGCGGGCGATCCGTACTGTTGGGCCTTATGAGGACTGTTCGGACGGAGATATCGAATAGAAACTCAAAATTCCGCTTTAAAAATCACGATGTCTATAATGGGGAAGGATCTGGAGCTTTCCTACGACGCCGGTCGTCGCATGAAAGACGTGATGAGCAGTAACTGTCTCGGCTGATTCCATCTACACTCTGCAAAAATGAAAATGCTTATCTCTGCCGACACATCCGAGAAAATGCGCCTTGCGATTCTTAGGAGAGACGCCCAGTATAGTGAAAGCAACCCTTGAATTCGATCGCAATTCACACAGGTGTGTTCTAGGAAGCAGCACCATTAGAAAACTGTTGAGAAATGTAATGATAAAAATGTTCAAATGTGTGTGAAATCTTATGGGACTTAACTGCTAAGGTCATCAGTCCCTAAGCTTACACACCACTTAACCTAAATTATCCTAAGGACAAACACACACAGCCATGCCCGAGGGAGGACTCGAACCTCCGCCGGGACCAGCCGCACAGTCCATGACTGCAGCGCCACCAGACCGCTCGGCTAATCCCGCGCGGCTCACAGCTGACAGTGGCTCTGAGCACTATGGGACTTAACATCTATGGTCATCAGTCCCCTAACTAACCTAAGGACAGCACACAACACCCAGCCATCACGAGGCAGAGAAAATCCCTGACCCCGCCGGGAATCGAACCCGGGAACCCAGGCGTGGGAAGCGAGAACGCTACCGCACGACCACGAGATGCGGGCGACAGCTGACAGTCAACACGGGACAATAGATTAGTAACACACAGACGACATCATGCTAATACACTGGGACTGGCCTTGAAAGCGGTCTGCATTCGATGAAGAGCGTCTGCAAGTTTTTTCAGGCTCATCATATCCAGCTGGAGCCCCTCATCGCCAGTTAGATCCCGAACATCTATCGTTGGTCTTTCCTCGTTGAGTACACCGGTTCCCGTCAGATCACTGAAGTTAAGCAATGATAGGCGTGGTCGGCACTAGGGTGGATGACCAAGTGAGAAAGCCCTGCGGTGACGGCAGCTTTCCCTTTAGGGGAGAAAGGTAAGTGGCGTGAAATTCCTGATCACCTGACTTTCTTGTCAGTTTCCTGGATTAAATTCCAAACCTCTCCGCAGCGTCCCATGTAGTGAAGGAAAGGACTCTGTTAGTGGTGATCTGTCCATCGGATGAGGATGTTAAGTTCGGCAGCCCTTTTGGTGCTATTCGAAATGAGTAGGGTATGTGTGGGCGCCGGGTTTCACCCTCTCCCATCTCTCATCATCATCCATTACAAACATGACACTGCACCTGACACACACACACAATTATTACAGTCGCCTACATTTATCAGACACAATGAAACAGACAACTGTCATACTTCGCGAAGGAATGCTGCCGTTGTGCGCGATGGTTAAGGGAATCCTTTCCAATTAAGCGGCCTCTGAATGAGCGGGCACTGAATAACTGGAGCTCCTGCTGAGAATCGTTACACGGCAGCAAGTGAGTTATTGGATGTCCATAACGGTGGTACAGAGATTAGTGATGGCGGCACAGTACTACTTAAAGAACCAATTTCTCAGAATCAGCTGGCAGCATACTAACTGGGTGAACAATTCAAACCCTTTAATTAATCTAGGCAGTAATTTTGTGACTTCTTTTTGGAAAACCGATAAACTTTCCGAATGCTGAAGCTGAGTTACAACTGTGTAAAGACAGTTCCCAATACCCCACAGGAGTGCATAAAATACCTTAACAGTAAGTGCACTGGGGGAAGTTCTTCTACGACTGATAAAGGAAATCATCATCAAGACATATGAAACTTGTATAAGAATTTTAAAAAATTCCAGTGTTGTGGAAGTACAGTCACTATCTTTTATATATACGAAGACAGTTACTGTTGATGACCGCGCAGCTTTTCCCTGGAATAAATGATGACTAACTGTAAACCTCAGCTGCCGACAGGTGTTGTTGATATACCTCGATGTGGACAGCTGAAAATGTGTGCCCCGACCGGGACTCGAATCCGGGATCTCCTGCTTACATGGCAGACGCTCTACCCATCTGAGCCAACGAGGACACAGATGAATAGCGCGACTGAAGGGACTTATCCCTTGCACGCCTCCCATGAGACTCACACTCCCATCTGTGCACAATTCTACATATGTCTTGTACCTTATAGACATTTGTCCAATCACTTATTACTCGCGCACGCTTAGGCGATTCCCTTAAGAGTTTGGGCATGCTGTGCGCATTCGCACAGACGAAGGTCAATGGCTGGGTAGCCTTTAACTATATATACGAAGACAGTAACTTGTTCTTTTCCCTGGAATAAATGATGACTAACTGTAAACCTCAGCTGCCGACAGGTGTTGTTGATATACCTCTATGTGGACAGCTGAAAATGTGGATAGAGCGTCTGCGATGTAAGTAGGAGATCCCGGATTTGAGTCCCGGTCGGGGCACACATTTTCAGCTGTCCACATCGAGGTATATCAACAACACCTGTCGGCAGCTGAGGTTTACAGTTAGTCATCACTATCTTTTATCCACAGATTAAGATGTTGTTTGAGACGGTGCCACGTTCCTTTTCAGATAGTTCAGTGAGTGACTTAACATCTCATTACAGTTCAATGCAATAACTATGGGCATATCGTCCTAATTTTAAAACGAATAGTAAATGTCTCAGTTCCGTATTCTTTGAATATGCTTATGCTGGGAACCTGCAGAGTACATTCATTGTAATAATTATGTAAAATGTCGCGCCGGTCTGAAACTATCCCCTCCATGAGCAGCTCAGGTCGTTTAGATGGGCTTGCGAAGCCTTTTCTCAAAGTACACCTCACTGTAACTGGTGTTTCCTTTCTCGGGGAATTCAATGAGCATCGGATCTCGGACGTCGGAAAAGACGTTGAGTATCACCTTGCTTGTTGAAGGCGCAGCTTGGAATTTTGTAGAGGGAGGTGACAGCACTAGATTCGCATCCCTAGATGTCTCACTACGTTATCCCACCGCAGCATATGCAAATTTCAACAGATGTGGTTCTTGACGACGTTTCGTGCCCTTTTATTTGAACACTCCTTATGTACATACGCTGTTAAGGACGCTACGTGCTGCTGGCAAAGTGACGGTGTGGGATTACGCTAACCTAGAACACTAAAGGGAGGAACATGTTACGTTGCTACTAAACCATTATAAATTGTACTATCCCAAATCTATTCAAAAAAGTCAGAAATTGTAAGTTATGCATTAGTTAATTACTATTACACAGGTCTGCAAAAAATATTTTTTGAAAGTTGTTTGTAATTTGATAACTGACTTTTATGTACTGTTCAGCGCTGATTTCAAAAATGCAATCCTTTTTTTCTATCGCGTCAGGTTTTCTCAAAAAACGGGAGTATTTTTGGATATAATAACAAAATTTAAGCAATTTATCACATTTTTTCCAACGTTATAAAATTTTATTTTATTTCTAAATCATGTTCTAAACTACATTTCCAGTACACTTCAATTTCCTTTAAGCTCATAAGTCATTATAAAAATGCTTTCGGTTTCTGTCGAAGCTTCTTTTATTGCTTTTCCGGCTGTGGAATCGTTGAGGATCATCTCTTTTTATCATCCAGCAGTATTCCGCTATCATGTTGACGTTCCATCTTCCTTGATATCTTCTTTCCATTTCTTTGATGTCTTGGTGGAATCTTTCGTCCTGATCTTTACTTCTGTCACCAAGGTTTGCAAGGAAGTAGTCAAGATGTGAGGAGCATATTCTATTTTGAAACGTGCCATAAGTCCAGGAACAACACTGCAAAACACCAGTAAGAAATCTCCTTTTTGTTTTTCAAATTGAACCCTCGTACGTTGCAAGAGCAAAAATAGTAGTCATCACTATGATTTTTGGGCTCCCTCCAAACACCGAGCGAGGTGGCGCAGTGGTTAGACACTGGACTCGCATTCGGGAGGACGACGGTTCAATCCCGCGTCCGGCCATCCTGATTTAGGTTTTCCGTGATTTCCCTAAATCGCTCCAGGCAAATGCCGGGATGGTTCCTTTCAAAGGGCACGGCCGCCTTCCTTCCCCGTCCTTCCCTAATCCGATGAGGCCGATGACCTCGCTGTCTGGTCTCCTTCCCCGAAACAACCAACCAACCAACCCTCCAAACAATTGGTATTCCAAAATGTAAGGACTACTTTTCACGTTAAAACCATTGCCTTTGTTCTTCAACACACACTGAACAAACTTTGCGTGGGGCCCAAGGCTTATCTTGATCGCCTAACTTTATACCAAAATAGGCGAAATATACTTTTTCAACAAATTCGGAAATGTATCTTTGTTGTTTTTTAACGGTATAGTTACCACAAATGTAGCAGAAACAATCTGGCGAGTTTATACATCTTCTGGTAGCCATTGTCCGTAAAACAACTTCACAACACAAGAAAACAGTCACTACTTTAAAGCAGTAGTAACAGCAACACGTGAACAGCACAGAGTGAGGAGGTACTGTGAACTGAAGGACAATAGCAGAATGGCGAGGGAAGGCGCAGCGCGACAGACAGGCACTGACATGCTGGTTTCTACTAATTACTCTTTATTTTACGTATATCTATAACAAAAACGGCTAAATAACAGTTTATGGAGATCCTAAAAACCAAAATTCAAATTCACTAGAGTGCTGAAATATCGAAAAAAGCTAAAACTAGACAAGCAGTTTGTGAAATAACTGTACGTGATGGAATTTTTTGACTATTTTCCCCGAAATCAGCGTTGAAAACACTATAAAAATCACTTAATAAATTTGAAACAATTTTTATGTCGCAGACCTATGTTATTAGATCTCCATTGGTATGTTACTTGCCAAATTAAGTACAGAATGTCCTGTGTTACACCCTCCGGCAATTGTAAATTTTACAAGGGTTTAGATATCTATGGTTAAATCTACTGTGGTGAAAATAGTAGGACGATGCTATACGTCTGCGGTTAAGTTCGTTTGGTGAAATGGTAAAGTTCATAGTTATTCTTCTGACTCTGTTTTTAGTATGTGGAGGCGAAGGAAACGCGAATGAGCGTGTTTATTTCGCAGCTGGTCGACCGCAGGGAGTCAGGTGTCCTGCAAACCGAGGCTGGTTGTCCATAGAGTGACAGGGACGACGGTGCCCAATGCAGGTAAGTGAGCAGTTTTTTATTCTGAAAGAAAGAATGCACCACACTGTGGGACGAAGAACCGGTAATTGGTATTTAATGCGTTACGCTACTGCAAGTAGCTGGTGGTATAAATGAAACACAGCTACCTGGTAATCAGTGCATACAGAGAGAACCAAAGACGAAGGGTAGAAATCCTTGTCAGAGGAATGCTGCCATTTATGGTGTGCTCTAAAATACGAAGACACCGCAGCTTCATATTTGCTTTCTTTAAGTAACAGTGAGCCAAAGAAGTAAACAAACAAGACTGTGATAAGTAGAGGCAGTGATCAGACATACCACCACAAGACAGTGTAGTCAGCCGAAACGTCACAAACCATTACAGGTACAAATTGCATGGGTAAAGTCTGTCAGCCTGGGAAGCCACTTCGAGCACCATGTGTCTCACGACAAACGTCTAAACGGTAGCTCATTTCCTAGCAGCTTTAACAATTCTCTGTTGCAGATCTTGAAGAGTAACAGGTATAGGTAGGACACAAACTCAGTCTTCCACGTGCCCCCACAGATAAATATTGCAGGGGGTGAGGTCTGCTGAGCCGCGAGGGCACCCACGATGAAATTATTCTTGTTTCCTCTCTTCAAATCCAACATGCTGAAATGTAATTATTCAGGTAATGTCGGACTTGGCTGGAAAAGTGAGGGCGGACACTATTTTGCATGAAGTTAAAGTTACGTGAATCACTCTGGGGGAAAAATCTAGTTTCATAGCACGTCTTGATACGAGGCTCCGGTGATCGTGTTCTAATTAAAAAAGAATTTGCTGGCAGAAACGGCACAAAAGGGATCAACATTCGACAAGCCTATTTCTTGTTTAATAAATACCAAAGGATTTGCACTAGTCAAATATATAGCAGTATGGCGCTTAACTGTAATAGGCAGATGATTTCTCTAGAATAGCAGTGCAAAATTCGTACCTTTCGGTGCGAATGCTATCCTTCGAATAACTTCAGTTTTTACAACTCCAGATACAGACGGTGTTTCAGAACTCGCCATACCACTGCTTGCTTGTATTGTGGCTCCTTTCTTAAGTTGAACTGATAGGGTCGATATTTTCATCCGATGTGCGTGTACAACCAATAGTTTTTCGTTTGTAGATGCAGTAACTATCTAAGAATTTTCAACAGCACTCATAAACTTGCTATTTCAGCGCAAAAAAAAAAGATCATTCATGTGCTATCGCCACTGCAGCTTTGAACTGAACTTTCAGCTCTGTCTAGAAGTGCTTGAGTCGTCTTGCTACCTTTCGTGGATTGTGCGAGATAAATTCCTGTAATTTACTCCTTCTTTTGGAATAACCTTGAATATGTTGACTAGACAGGGTGTAGGCGTATGTGTCACGTGGGCTACACTAGGCCATTACAGACGCCGAGGTGTGACCTACGGCCTTTACAGACCAGCAGGCTTACATCTGCACCATCGCTCTGCCACGACAGAAGACATGGCGCAGTAGAGGCCCATGGGAGCTCAACGTTACCCATCTGCGGGATGAAAACTGATTACGGGAGTTTGGCGATAATGTCAACGGCGTCAATGTTCGTACGACTGAACGCTTAAATGGTGGCTCTGCTGCGTCAAACCGGTTTTACGCAGAACGTTCACACGATATGGCCGAGATAAGTTACACTGGCAACGGACGACTTCCGAATTTTATTTTACAGCCCTGCGTGAGTTGGCGAAACAACCACCGTCTCCCGACCGTCAGCAGACTGTCAAACGTATCAAAGCACAACTGTTGCGTCTTACGACAGTCAAGATGGAAGGAATTAAAGTACGTGCGAGGATTAAGCAAAGAACGGCCGTCATTACACCACATACTGAGAGAAAGAAGGCAGCGGCGACGTACATTATACGGGATGTCGAAATGTCCGATCGATCGCGGGCCACGTTACAGAAAGATATTGCACTTGCTTTTGCTCACCACTACCGCAGTTTCTATACGGAGAACTAGCAGAGCAGAGCAGGACTGGCAGATATGCTGCTCGAAACGCCAGCGGACGAGCATCCCACTGCAGTGCACGGCATTATGGCTGAAATCACCATAAATGATCCTGACGCTGCCCTAAAGTGTGGAGCGTTAAATAAATCACCTGGACCAGACGGGCTCCCTCTTGAGTTCTACCGCAGCCTTGCGCCTCTGCTGGGGCCGAACTGGGTACAGATGTACACTGAACTCGTAACACCTGCCTTACGTATCCCTACCGAGTTGGTTCAAATGGCTCTGAGCACTATGGGACTTAACAACTATGGTCATCAGTCCCCTATAACTTAGAACTACTTAAACCTAACTAACCTAAGGACAGCACACAACACCCAGTCATCACGAGGCAGAGAAAATCCCTGACCCCGCCGGGAATCGAACCCGGAAACCCGGGCGCGGGAAGCGAGAATGCTACCGCACGACCACGAGCTGCGGACCCCTACCGAGTTGACAGAGGGTATCACGATACCCGTTCCAAAACGGGTCGAGGATCACAAAACTACCGGCCTTTGACATTATTGAATGGAGACTACAAAATATTTTCACGTATCCTCCGTGCTCGCCTTCAAGTGGGTCTAGGTGGGAAGAGCAATATACACACAGCGCTAGGGGCATACAGGGATGTCATAGCATTGATGTCGGCATTGGCAGTGGATTTAGATCACGCTTTCGACCGAGTGGACCATATATTCCTACGAGGGGTAATGGAAAAGATGGGAATCCCCCTCCTGTTGCCCGCAGCTCGTGGTCGTGCGGTAGTGTTCTCGTTTCCCACGCCCGGGTTCCCGGGTTCGATTCCCGGCGGGGTCAGGGATTTTCTCTGCCTCGTGATGGCTGGGTGTTGTGTGATGTCCTTAGGTTAGTTAGGTTTAAGTAGTCCTAAGTTCTAGGGGACTGATGACCATAGATGTTAAGTCCCATAGTGCTCAGAGCCATTTGAATCATTTGAACCCTCCTGTTTGTGGACACGATCTTGAGGTTGATTAATGGCGCGAACTCGAGAGTCTTGGTGAACGGCGTTAGCTCAGAACCTTTCACGATCCAACGCTCAGTGCGGCAAGGTTGCCCCCTTTCGGCCATCTTATTCGCAGTCGCTCTTGAACCTGCGCTACACGGCCTCCGACGACGAATTGAAGGCGTCCAACTACGGATCGCATCTTTCCAATGCCGCGCATACGCCGACGACGTCGTTCTTTTGGTCAATTCAGGAGACGAAATCCAGGCGGCCCTGGAATGGCTTCAGCACTATGGAGCGGTGGCGGGTAGTGTCATCAACCTAGGGAAGACCCGATGTATGGAAGTGGGAGTGGGAGTGTTTGGGAGTGGTATTCCATGGAAACATACGACATACAGCCGTGGATAATTATAGACGGCTACTGCGACAGATTCGCGCATTAGTACGACAACATGCACTGCGCGCCCTAGATATGTTCCAGCGCGCACAGTATGTCAGCGTCTATTTGGCACCGAAAATAAGTCACTTGGCACACATACTGCCGTTGCCCATCACGATCGCGTCAAGACTACAGTCGGCCTTCGGACATTTCGTAAGTGTTGACCTCCTCTTCAAAATCCGCTGCGATACCTTGACGCTGCCACCGAGAGGAGGAGGCATGGGACTCGTAAACGTGAAGAACAGGGCGCGCGCGGTATTTCTTAGTAAGATGCAACGCTATTCGAGAACCGAGCACGACATCTTAATTGGCGCTCTGATCAACGAAGTGGCCCCCCATTCACTCTGCCCAGCAGTCAATGTAGGCCACATCACGGCACCGCTCCCACACCATCGGGAATTCTTCGTCGATTACCGTTACGTTCACGACAGTTTTCCGAAGACCAGGCTGCCCACAACGGAAGACAGCAAGAATCTCGCAATGTGGCCAACAGAAGTATCCAGCAATACAGTGGCAGATAATATGGAGAGCGGTCCATCTTCGCTCCCTCCCTACAGAGGTACGTGCGTTGTGGTATGTAGTGGTGAACGACAAATTGCCGAACTATCAACGACTATTCAGCTAATCGACACGCCGATATGCCCCCACTGCGCGGTCGTCGACTCCGACGAGCACCGTTTGTTGCACGGCAATCGACTGTTGGCTTCTAACGAGGAAAACGCTTGCCCTTTTACTGCATACGGCGTACACGGCGATCAAAGCTGACGACCTACTGTTCCCGGACGAAGTATACTTTTCCACCTCCAGTACAAACGCCGTAAACTGGAAAAAGGGATGGCGACGTCTTATTTGTATCGCGCCGATGACAAGAACGTCATAGACTTCTGGTACATACTGCAAGAGCAACATGATATCTTGCGGCGACACGCGGAATATAGAACACGTTTTTCCGATTACTTAGGTTCGTTATTCACGGACCCTCCGGCTAGTTGGGGTGTTCCGGATATGAGAAGTGAAATGAGGAGACAGCTCAACGTTCAGGAACTAACGTTCAAGCCTGATGTATTCAGAGGACTGTATATAGTTTTTAAGTTAGCGAGAAGCCGACCTGGATACACGCCGACAGGGCAGTTGCAGGGTCCCGTTCTCTTTTAGCTCTTTTTATTAGTGAATTCTTTAAATCTAGACGGCGTTAGGAGCAGTTTTTACGTTTGGATGTGTTGATTGGCACCTTTCTTTACTGTATGTTAAAAAAAATTGGTAGAGCAAAGGTCCCGAGCTCGAGTCTCAGTCCGGCACACCGTTTTAATCTGTCTGGAAGTTTCATTTCAGCGCACACTCCGTTGCAGAGTGAAAATTTCGTTCTGGAAATCACAGATCTATGTTCGTAAGCTTCCACGGCCGGTCTTCTTTTGAATAAAATAATTTTGAGAATTAGGTCGCGTCATCGTAAAATAATAAAGCAACTAAATTGCCGGCCTTTCGACCGACTTGCTGCGGTCCTCTTCAGGCGGTTAACTGCTGGATACTGGTGAATGTCACATATCTGGGATATTACTGGACAATTTGAAGAGAGGTATTATGGACGGAGTATGGCTATACCGTAGGCTACTGGGTGTGCTTCCATCGTGGCTGATTTGCAGGCAACTCTAGTAGGTGGTTGACAGGAAGTAGCGTATCGACTGGCTGTTGCCTCTCCTACTCTGGAAGCGATTGGTAGGCAATCTCTCGTTGGGTACTGGAAGGCAACAGGAAATGGGGAGGTTGTACCCCTGTGTTAGTGTTTTCGTACAGCGAAGAGTTAAGACCGTACGTTAGTTCTCTCGCGGCCCCCGTTTATGCCATTAAACCTGGGTCAAGTGTTGCTGCTGGCTGGCGAACACACGGGGTCCGCCGGTACCTATACGTAAACTCGCACCAGCATACAGCACAAAAGAACGCTGACAGTCCAAGCTCGCCCGATTAGTGACGCTAACCACACACAGTATGAACTGAAGGAGCTCAAGACGACATTCCGTTCAAACGAATATAACAACAGAGACATGTAGGTACAGCAAAGACAAAACAGACAAATGCAGAGAATAAACTGTTCCTGTTACTAGCATACCGCACGTAAGAGGCGTCTGCGACCGTGCAGGGAAGGTTCTGCGTCGCGGAGAAATCCAGGGTGGCCGCAAGATCGGAGACCTGTTGAAGCCCTCTAAGGGTCCCGTGAATGCTCTCCACACTACAGGCTTCTACGAACTTCGACCTGAATGCGTCGGAGTCTATGGTGGTGAAACCGGGAGACCCATTAGCACTCGCGTGTAGGAGCACGAACGTTACATACGACTGGGACAGAACAACAACTCAGCTGTAGTTGGTAGGAATGTGGCCTGGCAATCTCCTTTCAAGAACTTCGCGCGCTTGCTCGTCAGGCGTGGATGCAGCAGCGGAAAATAAGAGAGGCTACTGAAATAATCAAACGCCCTAACAACATGAACAGGGAGGATGGCTACAAGTTACCTACGGCCTTGCTGCCAGCGATTCCAACCCGGCGGACCGCGTGTGTTCGCCAGCCAGCGGCACTCCTCGGACCGGGTTTAACTGTAGAAACAGCGGTCGCGAGAGAACTGCCGTGCGGCTTCAAGGCTGCGCTGCGGGAAAACACTACCCTATGAATACCATCTGCCGGTCTGCTATTGCCTTCCAGTCACCAACTAGATATTGCCTACCAATCAGTCATTTAACCAAGTGGCAACAGCCAGCCGATATGTTACTTCTTACCAATTACCTACTGAAGTGGCTTTCCAATCAACCACCAGCGCAGCTCAGGCAATAGCCTACAGTATAGCCATTCGCCCTCCATAACAACCTCACTTCAAGCTGTCCAATGACATCTTACGTACGTGACATCGGTAGCCACCGGATAACCGAAACAGACAATATACAAGGGAACGCATTCATCAGTACCCAGCAATTAGCCGCCCTGAAGAGGACCGCAGCAAGTCGGTCGAAACGTCGGCTGTTTAGTTGCTTTAGTGTATTTTAAAGACGTGGCCTAAAACCCAAAATTATTTTATTCAAAAGAAACAAGTCTGTCCCTGATACAACATATGGGGGACCAGCTCGCATATCAACTCCGTCGCAGTGCCAGTAACCAGGATATTCAGTTACAACAAACAATTTTTGGGCAGGCGAGGGTACAACGGCTCTACGCCACCATTCACAACCGAACCAGCGCATGCATCCAGGGGCCACAAGTGATGCAATGTCATAATGATAAGTGGGTCAAGTTCTCTACAAGCTTCACTCCATTTTGTAATCACTGGAATAACGTCACGTACCCTCTCAAACTGTGAAGTTTCGTTTCCTGTTCTATTTCTGCGTGCTTCCCTGCTTTTGTCAGGCAATATACACAAGCCACTAAATTTGTTTGCAGCTGTAATTAAAAAAGTAACTATCTTGCTGATTGAACAGACTAAGAATTATTTTGGTAAATACCATCAGTCTTAAATTCGGGGAATTACTTGCATTAAAAAACTATCATTAATTAGTTTTCTAGCAATTATTCTAACAATTTTTTATATTTTTAACTTATTTATTGAATGTGTGTTTTTACTGAATTGACTTTGCTGTGGCTTTGCCTGAAGAATTTGAGCGTTTATTTACCATTGTGATTGCAGTATTGTTTGATGCGCTATACAGAACAGCCATTTTAATATTTAAGACGTTATCAAACAGTGAAAAACTGTGCAGTAACCGTTAATGGGTCGCTACGCAATACGGACTGTCACATACGTGTTATTTGAGTAGCAGCAATTATAGCAGAAATTTAATGCTATCGTCAAAGTTTGGTAGGGGTATTGTCTCTTTAAACTGCAGTAATTTAATTGTGAATCAAATGTGGAGATTTTCGCTTCGTGTTACTGCTGCGATAACTAATAAGCGACGCAGTGCAATTATTCACAGTGGTGTGGCGACTGAAGAGTTTCGTGATAATTATTTTGTTTTTTTTTTCATTCTGGCGATTAGTGAGCACTTCCAAAGGTTCACCTCCATAGTGATACGAACTACATTTATCAAAATTACCATGTATTTTTAATTGAATCTGAGCAGTAGAGGACCCTGATAAATTGGGGCGGTAGATGCGCACTGGTGTGCAGAACGTAAGAACGAAATAAGTTTCACAACAAGTGTCACTGCCGAGTAATACAGCTCGATGAAATCTGGACCGTACATGGAAAGAACTGCAACAGTACAGTACAGAAGGTAACTGAAAGAAATACACAATGAGGCGGACAGAAATGACACTTTTACTGAAATACAATAATTATACTGAAGTCACCGCAATTTATGATGATTCCTTGCACATTACAAAGCCGGGATATGTTTGGTAATGGGGCATCTGGTTTCCACTGACGGAAGCGCGTGCTCTGCAAAGTACTCCCTCGCTGTTTACAAAGTTGGTAAGGAGTTCTTGTGGCTGGGCGTTCGAGTCTTCCACTAGCGCAGGTGACAACTGCTGGACGGTTATTGGTGCACGTGGGCGTGCTGCAATAGTCTCTCCAACGCATCCCACACGTGCGCTATGGCATTTAAGCTGGGGGAACGGGCAGACCACTCCATCCGCTGAATATCCCCTCGTCCCACGAACTCCTCAACCGCGCCGTTCGATGCAGTCGCGCTCTGTCATCCAAAAAAATTGAAGTAAGGGACTAACGCACCCCTGAAATGACGCACATGAGGAAGCAATAGTGTGTCAAAATAATGTTGAGCCGCAAATGTAGCGAGTTCTAAGATTTCGAGGTCAGTGCGCCCATGCAACTCTATGCCTCCCTACACCGTAATATCTGGACCACCAAAACGATGATGTTCCACAATGTTTCTGTGTGCATTACATATTCCAGACTTTCGCCATATGGGAGTGCGTCCAGAATTACTACTCAGACTGAATCTGCTCCCGTCCGAGAAGGGCACACGACCTCGGTGGTTCAGTCCCTACGCTCTTGGCAACATCACAAACGATTGTAACATCGCGAGTCAAAACGCTACAGCATTTTATTGCAGTACGCTACTTTGCAGTACGGATCGTAGCTTTGGAGCAGTTGGCGGTGACGGAAACAGCCGGTTGTGTCTTAGCGTGACTCAGTCGCACCTGTCGCTAGCCTAGCCATGGGAAGCGGTATATGTGTCACTTCGTGCGACTGAATATTCAAGTCCCTACGAATCTAAATAAACTATAATAAATATTATTCAATGTAGTTAAAACTCAATATACTGCCCTTCGTTATTAAAAAGAAGATTGTGTAAAAATCTCATCTTTCTAGCGGGCATACTTTTAGAGTTAGAGAAAATTACCTAAAACACCCCAAACCGACACTTGTAAGACTTAAGTCTGTTAGGATTCATAACAGTTTGTCTTTCAGTATCGTTTGGAATCATTACTGCAGTTCACAAAATGTTAGGTCAATTTGTTTGAATTTTCATAATTAAAAACGTTATTTTTCATTTTCGTAATATAAAATACAGAAAAGATCAGTAATTATTTAATGTGTTGTTGTGTGAGTAAATGAGAATGAGTGAGAGTGTGTACGTGGGACATACGAAAAAATTCAAAATTATCTCATGTTGAACATTACGTAACTATGTGGTGCGAAAGTGTCAAGCAAGCAAGTTGCAATGAAAAATGTAATTTCCCCACCGTGCTGATGACGTATATCCAAGGGTACTTGCTTTTGTAAGAAGGCAGCCAGAATAGCCATTTGCAGAGTAATAGTTTTCTAAAGTTATTTCAAGATTAGTTTTCTTTTAGTTTGGTTTTGTTAAACATTTTATTAATATTTGCATGATGAAGTGACGTAAATGCATCTGCAGATGTTGATTGGAGTAAGACAGTTCAATGGTTCAAATGGCTCTGAGCACTATGCGACTCAACTGCTGAGGTCATCAGTCGCCTAGAACTTAGAACTAATTAAACCTAACTAACCTAAGGACATCACACACATCCATGCCCGAGGCAGGATTCGAACCTACGACCGTAGCGGTCACGCGGTTCCAGACTGAAGCGCCTTTAACTGCACGGCCACACCGGCCGGCTAAGACAGTTCAAAATGGTTCAAATGGCTGTGAGCACTATGGGACTCAACATCTTAGGTCATAAGTCCCCTAGAACTTAGAACTACTTAGACCTAACTAATCTAAGGACATCACACACACCCATGCCCGAGGCAGGATTCGAACCTGCGACCATAGCACTCCCGCGGTTCCGGACTGCAGCGCCAGAACCGCACGGCCACCGCGGCCGGCCGGAGTAAGACAGTTTTAGCGCGAAAAAGAACTCGAAGGATTGTTTTGATTGGCTGGCCATTCTGAACAACCAATCAGAGTTAAGCATTTCCTGGGCACTGCAAGTAGTTATAGGCTCTGGAAGGAACGACAGTGATGGCAGTCGCTAGTCAGCTGTCGGACATACGGGTCATGTTGAACGCTACCGTCTTCATTATGTATAAAATGAAAAAATAACTGGCTTCTCACATCCAGATTGTGTGGCCGGAATAGCAGTTGCATTTACGGACAGTTTCGTGAAGTTTGGAAGTATTTCGATTGTCTTGTTGGAAGAAGAACAGCGTGTGAACTTTCGGCATTAGTAAAAATTCCGCGTGGCATCCTTCATATTCGTTTATGGAATATTTGGCGAGCACTTTCTGTTAAAGAAATCCTCTGAAAGGAGCGAATGTGAAACTCATATCAACTAGCAAGGTATTGACTGTGAAATCGCGTATTCAGTCGGGTCGGACTTAAGTGCTGGCTGCTTTGCGTGTGAAACGTATGGCATGAGTTGAACTGAAAACAGTGATCTTGTTAGTTAAGTCAATTCAGGCTGATGGCAAGTGTTTATTTTTGAACCTAAAGAAATAAAAGAACTCGTCGCAGAATTTTGCCATTTTTCTAAAGAGCTGAAGCAATCGCCCTGCATCCGAAATTTGTTATATTACAAGTTAGTTTGCTACCAGAGTTTACGCGGACTGTGCTAACATAGGTATTGACGGTGGTTTTCCTCAACGCTGCTTTTAACATCGTCTGGACAGTATCTACGTATGCAGAGAAATGGGCTGGTGATCAGACGCCGTACTGACGTAGGTGGAACTTTAGTAGTGCTCAGTACTACGAGAGTCAGTGAACAAACAATTACGCAACGCAACGCGACTTTAACCCTCCCCGCCGCACGCTGTCAACGGAACATAAGGCCGGTATTACACTATCAAATTTCTTTGTCAAAGATTTGATCAAAGAGGTGATCAAATATTCCGTCAAATACATTTGACAAAGATCTTTGATGTAGCGCTAGAAAGGGTATTACACTGTCATCATATTTTTCGTCAAGGTTCAAGATGGCTGACAACAACAACTTGTTATTAACCGCAGCAGTTGCATGTACCACAATTGCACTGTGTGCGCATGCGGAAGAGAAGCGGGGGAAAAAAAGGAAACGTACCTGGGTGAAGTCGTGGGTTTTAGGACGACACGATAAAAGCATTCAACAAAACTTGTGAGCTTATAGTGGAGGACGTCAAGTCGTACATCAATTACTTAAGAATGGATGAGCATACATTTTTGTATGTGCTCTGTGAAGTGTATCCTCATATCACAAAGCACAATATTCACTTAAGAACTACTACATCTGCAGAAGACAGGCTCACTGTAACAGTCCGATTCCTTGCTACAGGAGAGAGTTAGGTTAGATTAGGTTAGGTATCCAATCTTCTTAATCTATTTTTGTATTCAGGGTGCCTCACGTTGTAAAGCGCCTCGTCAGATTTATACATCTCTATTAATTTTGTACTTGTCGGTACACACCAATTGTATTTACCGGAAATGTTTATAAAAACACTATAGATGACAGAACGCTGCAGCGATGCCAGCGCTCCACGTGGTAACATGTCACATTGCAGTAAACAGAAGACAAGCGACTTCTTTGATCATATCTTCAGCGAGGCCCTAGATTTGATCAAATATTTGACGACATTTGACAAAGTTCCCTATTACACCATCAAATTTCTTTGACAAAGATAGTGGACAAAGAAATTTGACAGTGTAATAGTGGCCTAACGAACTCGTCAATGGGCAGAGAGACTACACCCATGCAGTCGCTGTCGCCGTGCCACTGTGGAATGTGAGACTGCGTGCCTTGCAGCCGTGTTAATAGTGTTTGCAATTGCACCCGCTGTCTGACGTGGGTCTTTTCTTGCCTGTTGCAGAATGTTGCGGTCGTCTGCTGCAGTAGCTGACCATGCCAACCGCCTCCTCTCCTTCCGACAGCAGTGCCTATGGTTCAGAACGCTCCCCATATACGCGAAACAATGCCGTGAAGAATACGTTAGTTGTGGGCTCCATTCACCACACTTACCCCTCTTCCAGTTTCCCACTGACTGTTCCCCGTGTGGACTCATCCAGATGTTGTCTCCCACCCGAACTGTAATGAAGAACACACATTGTCTTTTCCCACTTCTTCAACTGCCTCGTATTGCCATTTGGTGGTACAGTCAAACTGTCCTCGTGCCATGTGTTGTCCAGCTTTCTGTGCACGATTGGGAGACCTCTGGCAACAAGCTCCCACACTTTGAATCATTTCCACCAAATAGTTAATGTATTATATTAGTTTCTTTAGCCGGTGTTTAAGTTTGTCAGAGCAGTGCACATTTACCCTTGTCGTTTCGGTTGTACTTCAGAACACATTGCCTTTACTTCCGACCTGTCAGCTTTGCGATCACACGGTCATAGTGATGTAATCGAGATGGGTAATGCGTTCTTAGACGTCCTCTTGGCTACTGTGAACGCCATCTTGGCTACTATGGACGCCAGAGCCGGTTTCCGGCGTCTGGGAGAGCAAGCTTTGTCCAGTCTACAGATGATGTCTCGGTCCGTCTAATGTAATCATTGGTGCCTACTATGGCCGGATTAAGGTTCAAATGGCTCTGAGCACTATGGGACTTAACTTCTAAGGTCATCAGTCTCTTAGAACTTAGAAATACTTACACCTAACTAACCTAAGGACATCACACACATCCACTCCCGAGGCAGGATTCGAACCTGCGACCGTAGCGGTCGCGCGGTTCCAGATTGTGGCGCCTAGAACCGCTCGGCAACTCCGGCCGGCCCGGATTAAAGGCAAGTGACTTTCTCGGTGCAGCAGATACTTGCCAGCAGCTGTCGGAAATAAACTACTGGATAGAAAAGTGTTTCCCACATGCGGGTAACACCTCCCGAGAGGTAAAACTAAAGTTTCTGAGAGGTAAAAAACAAACTGATTGATTGTGTTCCAATCACGAAACTAAATTTATTTTTAAAAGATTGTTACCTTACCATTACTTCATAACACCGTAGTTCTGTTACGTAAATTACAAATAATTACATTTGTTTGAAAACAGTAGCATTAATGTGCGACATAGTGCGGTGGAGGTTACAGCTTGTGAAGCGTAAAGTATGAACACCACTTCCACTCATGTTCCGCTCACAACACACTTGCTTCGTATTTTGTACCATGCATTTCTGGCAGTAAAATTGAAACATGTACGTCACATTCGCTTAAAACTCAGAAGAAAATATTTTCTCCGAGTTGTAGGTACTTCCCAAAAGGAACCAGAAATTGCTTCATTATTCACTTCGCAAGAAATAAACGAACTAACTGGCACCACAACGCAACACTAACTATGCTGTGACTATTGAAGTGCTTACACAGTATTGCCGTTATTATTATTAGTGGCAGTGGTCAGGCGCAAAGCGATAGCAGACTGACGTCTTCCAGTTTTTCTGTCAGCTGAGAAGTAAGGAGTTCAGCAATCGACTGCTTTACAAACAATAAGTATAGCGCACACATTTTATATTGGTTGATTTTAAATGGGACGGATGGGGGGTAGGGGGGAGCAGGGTGCAGGGTGTGAGTGAAGCATGTGTCACTAGGTAGAGCAGCGGTGCTGACGATGCATGTTTTGTAACAAGTGTCTACCTAAATGTGGATAGTCAGCTTTCTTTTGTGAGAAGAAGTTGTGTGTAGGTGGCACACACGATGCACTGAGAATTGCTTCGTCATTCTATAACAAAGAAATGTTGTTAGAAATAAGTGTCATCAACTGTCTGATTGACTGATTAGTTCATGGTTTAATGAAACACGTACAAAAACAATGTCATTTATGTTTCGTCATTTTAAAAAGAAAAGTCTGCTAAGAAAATCTTTTTCATTCTATAGATTAGTTGGACGCTAATTTTCATGCTACGGGGAGGAGGCGACGGTGGTAAGTGGGACGGGATTACCAGCTACTATCTGATTGCACACAGAAGTAATGATCGCAGAAAGATTGGGAACCACTGGGAAAGAAGTAGAACCTTCCTGAGGGTTTCTGTTAAAGGGATGTAAGCTCCAAATACTACAGTTCATTTAATTCGGAGGCAATTGGATCTTCTGGAGCGAGACAACTTACAAAATATATCACTCCCGGCAAAGGATGAAACCGTGTGTCTGTTATTAACTGCCACATACAATTAATAATCAGTGATGGCAAACATCCTCAGCAGTAAAAGACGATGTCGACTAACTTTGTTTATTAATATCGAAATAACGGAACAAGCCTGACTATGTGCTCATTTACAATGATAGTTCACAAGTCAACGTCTGTTTATTTCTGGAAAGTCACAATTTGTTCAAGTTGGTTCAGTACGAATCTGGTAATACGTTAAGTTCAGAATAAATTATTCCGCGTGTTGAATTACTCTGCGTGTTGGATTCCACATTAACAATGATTACTGGCACGAATCGCTGGACATCTGTTCCAGTAAATTCACTTCTTCGCAGCGTGAATATTCTCCAGTTCGCATCTTCTAATTAATCTTCGTATATCAAAACAACACATCACTCAATGTGACTCCTTGAAACACTTCCCACTTCAATTTTCACGTATACGTTTCCCCGCGACCCTATCCTAGATGTTAACTCTGCACATTTCCATTTCGAACACCAAAACCGCTGCTGACTCTGTATTGCAAATGTTGTCAACGCGACACGACCACGCCCCAGCCGCCAGAAAAGAAGCAAAACGATAAAAAAATACAAGACGGTAAAACTCACCAGCTTTGGCATGCTTAACAGTAAAAGTGTCAAAGACACTGTGCTCTTCCAGGGAGCAGGAAATTACCAACTAAAATGGCTGCGTTCTGCTCCTCAGAATAATTCGCTGAAAGGCGGGGGTATTAAAAGAGTTTTGTGTAGCGGGTGGACGCTAGCGAAATCGAGGAGTCACCTGCCAGCCCACACGAGGCAAGTCGTAGACACAGTAAGGTGTGTTGTAAAGCATAGATGTAGGTGTAGAAAAACTCTCATTCTTCACTGCGTATTGGGCTGTGACGTAAGCACTCGAGACCAGAATGAGAATAGTTGCCAGCCGAACAAATTAACTTCAGAAACATACATAACTATAGTTCATTTACATTTTTATCTAAAACTATAATTGATTCACTGTCGCGCCGAGAACTTTTGCCCTTTATCTCGTTAAGGAATGTCACATACCGGCGAATGAATAGTTTGCAACTATGAACATCTCGAAGTGTAGCACGACGCGAAAGTATTACACGCGTATGCAGCCATCTTGAAGATGTTCTCTTGAGATGGTAGCCGCTTGGTGAGTCAAACAAGTGAGGCGCCTTGCACCCAGTGTTTACGTCACAGGCAGGGCGGCAGGTGGTGCTAAGGGGCAGGTGTGCCCTCAGCACAGTTCAGCTCGCGTGCGGTCTGCCTGCCAGCTGCCACCTGCTAAGGAAACTCGCCAGCGGAGGGGAGGCGGGCAGCTAAGCACGTGGCATTGCCTTTCCCATCAATAGCAACTCCTTATGCATCCTTATGGCCGGTATTACACTATCAAATTTCTTTGTCAAATATCTTTGTCCAATATCTTTGTCAAAGATATTTGATGATGTAATAGGGAACTTTGTTAAATGTCGTCCATTATTTGATCAAATCTAGGGCATCGCTGTAGATTTGATCAAAGAAGTCGCTTGTCTTCTGTTCACTGCAATGTGACATGTTACCACCTGGAGCGCTAGCATCGCTACAACATTCTGTCATCTGTAGTGTTTTTATAAACATTTCCGGTAAATACGATTGGTGTGTGCCGACAACTACAAAATTAATGGAGATGTATGAAGCTGATGAGGCGCTTTACAACGTGAGGCACGCCGAATACAAAAATAGACTAAGAAGATTGGAGACCTGACCTGACCTGACCTGACATGACCTAACCTAACTTAACCCTCTCCTGTAGCAAGGAATCGGAGAGTTACAGTGAGCCTGTCTTCTGCATATATACCAGTTCTTGATATGAGGATACACTTCACTGAGCACATACAGAAATGTATGCTCATCCATTCTTAAGTAATTGATGTACGACTTGACGTCCTTCACTATAAGCTCACGTAACAAGTTTTGTTGAATGGTTTTATCGTGTCGTCGTGAACCCACGGCTTCACCGAGGTATGTTTCCTCCCCCCCCCCCCCCCCCGCTTCTCTTCCGCACGTGCACACAGTGCAATTGTGGTACATGCAACTCCTGCTGTTAATAACAAATTGTTGTTGTCAGCCATCTTGAACTCTGGCGAAAAATATGATGACAGTGTAATACCCCTTGTAGCGATACGTCAAAGATCTTTGTCAAATATATTTGACGGAATATTTGATCACATCTTTGATTGAATCTTTGACACAGAAATTTGATAGTGTAATATCGGCCTATGCCCAATCCTGCTCTTGTCAGCCAGTGCGGGACCAAAGTCAGTTTTAAAAATTACACAGTCATTTGTTATGATTAAATCGAAATTCCGATACATTTGGCTCTTTTTTAGTTATATATTATCCACCCATACAACTTATTTCTTTACAACTTATTTCTTTGTTGTTTCTACTTTTCCAGTAGTCCGTCATCTCTCCAAGTTAATTATTCTTTTCTTTTGAACAATGAGAAATCCAGGATGGAATGTAACAATATTACGAAAAGGGAAGTTGCTACTTACCATACAGCCACAGTGGCTTCAGTTGACTGTGACTGCAGTCATGTATGTGAGAGTTGCGCGCGTGTGTGTGTTTCTATTTCTGACTAAGGCCTTACTTGCCGAAAGCTTTATTTGTGACACACTTTTTGTTGTGTCTATCTGCGATTCAGCATCTCCGCTCTAAGGTGAGTAGCAACTTTCCTTTTCATAATATTGTTTCTTTTGTTTTGCCTATGCTGTGCCCTGTTTCTTCTTTCTTCCGTTGTGAAAAGCCTTCTAAATTTTGTAATTTATTTTTAAAAAGGTTTCTTTCAGGTATTTCAAATTTGTGGTGTTCTTTCTTCCTAGTTCTTTTCTTATTTCTGTAATCCTAGCTATTACTGAGTTCTTTTTCTAGAAATAAAAGAAAATTTGTTCCGTCAGATATGGGCAACCTTTGATGATCCGCAGGCTTCATTCACACACTTTCATACGCTCGAGGACTGCGTTGTCAAGTGGCGCGACAACAATTCTCCTAGAGAGCATAAAGCCAAAACTACAGCACCCGTGACGTTAACGTCTATGAGCTAATGCACCGACATAAATAGCATTCCTTTACCCACACACCAAGCCAAGAAATTCATTTATGTTCACGGCATCTTCAGACGTTTACTGTTACTTACGTGTTGAACACTGTTTCTTTGCTTACGTTTTACAATAGCTGTCTTGCGCATGCACGGTGTAAGCTCGAGTTTCGCATGTTATGTCATAAGCTGCAAACACGAGGCGAGCCGTGCGACGGCGGAAATAACCGAAAATGCGTCAGTCAATCGGAATAGATGTCCAAAGAAGATTAAACTCAGTTGTACCTTTTCTTCTGATATTTTAATAGATCTCTGCATTACTTCTCATTATCCAAACATCTTGGTTTTGTATTGCAGCTATTATTTTTCTAATAATCCCCCGCTTATAAACATTTTGGTCTTACTATTGTTGTATAGTGTTTTAGTTTTGTATTTCTAGATATTCATTTCGTGTTGTGGACTTTTTGTCAAGCCAATATGCTTTTTTCATTTTATTAACTCTTACGTCTGTTGCAAAATTTTCTGGTGCATCTGCTGTCTATTTTAGTGATTTTTTTACAATTGTTATGATTTATGATTTTTCAGAGAACAGTTCCACTTGCTATTCTTTCCAGAAGACTTATCTGAGTAACTAACTATCCCTACTGGCCACTAGAGGGCGTTGCAACTTTCACAGTGGGCGGTTGACGACAGTAGTTTTGAAAACAGTTGCATTAGGTTTTCGTTAATTTTTTGTATAAATCCCCATTACAGTGGAACCGGTGGGCAGTTAGAAAATTTGGCTGCTAAAGGAGATACAAAAATGGGCGATACGTAGAAAAGGTTGAATACCCCAGATTACTAGGTAATAAATAATTAAGGCTGCAGATTAACACCGTGCACAAAAAACCAGTCACAAAAATCAGCGCGGACAGTTTATTCTTCCGGCATCAGTTGGTTGAAGTGCTCATCTGGAGACAATCTAGTATTGCAGTTACTGTGGCTCAGAGTCCTCACATCTTGCAATTTAGAGATAGATGTTCGTCTCTTGAAAATCTATTGCGATGTAGTATAGATTTTTGGCTGTGGGACAAGGTTCGTGACACTTGTAGGTGGGGCGAAGTCCCAGTTGCACGATTACAGAGTTTGGTCTGCTGGGTACCGCAGCGGGAACAGCCGGGCAGTCTGCCAGCTTCTTTCTACATACAGGTTAAAACTTTGACGACTTTGATTCTATGGAAATTTGCAGGACGACACTCGTATCCATTTCACATTCTTATTATTGATGTTATATGCCGCCCTGAAAGTTTTAATTAACTCTGAATACCATATTCTTTTGGGAGTGGCTGGTTGAATCCTGTCCTCCCATCATCTGAGATGCTTCCTAGAGCCTGTATCGTTCATCTAATGCCCGTTTCGTCTCAGTAGTTACTAGGTCTGTATCAGACAGACTTACAAAAAAACGTATCCATCACGTGATACTATTTTTTTCTAAGTGGAAGGCTAATTCGCTGTCTATTATTCCGCAATCCTCTGTGGTCCAGAGAAGTTGCACTCTTTTCTGTTGTACATAAGACGCACTTATAGATTAGTTCCTGTGTGTCAAAGATAATACACTCCTGGAAATTGAAATAAGAACACCGTGAATTCATTGTCCCAGGAAGGGGAAACTTTATTGACACATTCCTGGGGTCAGATACATCACATGATCACACTGACAGAACCACAGACACATAGACACAGGCAACAGAGCATGCACAATGTCGGCACTAGTACAGTGTATATCCACCTTTCGCAGCAATGCAGGCTGCTATTCTCCCATGGAGACGATCGTAGAGATGCTGGATGTAGTCCTGTGGAACGGCTTGCCATGCCATTTCCACCTGGCGCCTCAGTTGGACCAGCGTTCGTGCTGGATGTGCAGAACGCGTGAGACGACGCTTCATCCAGTCCCAAACATGCTCAATGGGGGACAGATCCGGAGATCTTGCTGGCCAGGGTAGTTGACTTACACCTTCTAGAGCACGTTGGGTGGCACGGGATACATGCGGACGTGCATTGTCCTGTTGGAACAGCAAGTTCCCTTGCCGGTCTAGGAGTGGTAGAACGATGGGTTCGATGACGGTTTGGATGTACCGTGCACTATTCAGTGTCCCCTCGACGATCACCAGTGGTGTACGGCCAGTGTAGGAGATCGCTCCCCACACCAAGATGCCGGGTGTTGGCCCTGTGTGCCTCGGTCGTATGCAGTCCTGATTGTGGCGCTCACCTGCACGGCGCCAAACACGCATACGACCATCATTGGCACCAAGGCAGAAGCGACTCTCATCGCTGAAGACGACACGTCTCCATTCGTCCCTCCATTCACGCCTGTCGCGACACCACTGGAGGCGGGCTGCACGATGTTGGGGCGTGAGCGGAAGACGGCCTAACGGTGTGCGGGACCGTAGCCCAGCTTCATGGAGACGGTTGCGAATGGTCCTCGCCGATACCCCAGGAGCAACAGTGTCCCTAATTTGCTGGGAAGTGGGGGTGCGGTCCCCAACGGCACTGCGTAGGATCCTACGGTCTTGGCGTGCATCCGTGCGTCGCTGCGGTCCGGTCCCAGGTCGACGGGCACGTGCACCTTCCGCCGACCACTGGCGACAACATCGATGTACTGTGGAGACCTCACGCCCCACGTGTTGAGCAATTCGGCGGTACGTCCACCCGGCCTCCCGCATGCCCACTATACGCCCTCGCTCAAAGTCCGTCAACTGCACATACGGTTCACGTCCACGCTGTCGCGGCATGCTACCAGTGTTAAAGACTGCGATGGAGCTCCGTATGCCACGGCAAACTGGCTGACACTGACGGCGGCGGTGCACAAATGCTGCGCAGCTAGCGCCATTCGACGGCCAACACCGCTGTTTCTGGTGTGTCCGCTGTGCCGTGCGTGTGATCATTGCTTGTACAGCCCTCTCGCAGTGTCCGGAGCAAGTATGGTGGGTCTGACACACCGGTGTCAATGTGTTCTTTTTCCATTTCCAGGAGTGTAGTTCGTTTTCAGGTTTCAGGACTGATGTTCTAGTTTTTCGAGGGGCACTCCGCGAACTGACGCCCAGCTCTATTGATGTCATAGCTTTCGCAGGTCGCAACGTTGAGGAGCAGAATGAATCTTCCTCTCTGCAGTGAACTGTGCGCTGTTTTCGAACTTCTTGGCAAAGTGAAACTGTATGCTGCAACTGATACTAGAACCCCGAACCTTTCCGATAGCAGACTACGTTCTGAGCGTGCGTATGCACTAGGGAGCAACGTACTGGCGAGAGGCTCATGAGCAGCTCGGGGAAATAACTGACGCGGAGAGCCCTGAGCGTTTTGTAGTGAGCCAAATTGCTATCGAGCGCGAATACACCTACGAACACTGTAAAGTGATGTTCCCCTGAACTTCTGGGCTCTTTTGTCCTTGCCAGAAAAAAAGACAGAAGATTGTTAGCGCCCAGCGATACACGAGCCGCTCGCGAGCAACGTACATATTTGTGAGCACCTGCTCGGGAATAGCTCACGAGCAGCTCGGTTTGTAACTGTACACGTACCTTTAATTTTCAGTCACGATTCATGGCCCATCCTCACAGCTTCAGTAGTGTTAACATCCACGTCCTGTTTTTCAAACTTAACAGACCCTTCCTCCACAGCCTGCTGGACTAGGTTCCGGGATGGAATGGGGTCCGGCACACAGTTATAATAAACAGATCACAGTTCCACCAGACGCATAAGCAAGATCTTTTAACGCCTGCCTTTCAGAATCTCACATATGTCCTCATGAATATCCGTAGCCCTCTTCGTAAAAGGAAGTTGGTTAATCCTATCATCCCATCAACGCTAGCGTCATTAGTGGCACCGACCCAATTGTGGTATTCAAGGAACGAGGACTGAAGGGAGGAGAAGTAAACCGGACGCGTTCTCTTCAGAGGTAACATCCCCACAGTTGCCATAAATAACGTAAGAAGGGACAATACTTAGTAGACAAAGGGATAGGATAACAGGTCATGTGTTTAAGACGTCTGAGGATATATGATAGCTTGACAATTCACACAGTGATCAGTTTTTTTAAAAAAAAATACAGGTGTTAAAACCAGTGAAATGAAACAGAATGAAATGTCCAATGATCCGCTGTAGCTGTATTTGTTCAGGTCAGTTGTAAAACCACAGAACCGGTTTCGCAACTTTTGAGCTCTATCTTCTGGTGCAAATTTAAGTGCTGTCATAGGTTACGGAATGCCGCAGAGTAACAATTGTTAAGCAATCATGTATAACTGTTTTAGCTGTACTTGTTTTCTAAATAAAACCGCCTTTTCTTTTGCAATTTAATTTATTTTTCCCAGACGCGTTTAGCCTTTTTGTTACTCTAAGGCATCTTCAGTGGGGTCTCGAGCGATACAGTAGTGTTATTTTTTGATTATCAAGCAGTTCACATCCAGTTTTATATGTAAATGAGTAATTAATTGCAGTTTGTTGGCATCTGCGTTTCCTCTCATCTAGTGTGGAGTCGCACCACCACTTTATTTCTGAAACACAAGCACAATTTTGTATTCTGAACGTCTTCTTTCACAGTGTTCACCACGTTCCTCCTTCTTCTTTCTGGCGCACTATTATTGTTTTGCCACTGGTTACAGCTGTTTGTTCGAACACTGCTTTCAACAACATAAATATTGTGACTTAATTATGTGTTTCCTCCTGTTTGGTTTGTTCCTACATGTTGCCAGCCTAACGAAGTATATGTTGAAAATTAACATCTATTCATGATATATATATATATATATATATATATATATATATATATATATATATATATATATATATATGTGTGTGTGTGTGTGTGTGTGTGTGAGAAAGAGAGAGAGAGAGAGAGAGAGAGAGAGCTGAAGAGCGTGTATATATATATTTTTTTTAAATTGTGTGTGTCTGGGGGAGGGGGGGGGTTACCACCAACAACAACCCCCTCCCCACCCACCGACTCACCACCGAACACACACAATAATAATAATAAAAAAAACTTACACACTCTTCAGCGCACTCTCTCTCTCTCTCTCTCCCCCTCTCTCACACACACACACACAGATATGAATATCATGAATAGACGTTAGTTTTCAACATATACTTCGTTAGGTTGGCAATATGTAGGATCAAAGCAAACAGGAGGAAACACATAATGAAGTCACAATATTTACGTTGTTAAAAGCACAGTGTTCGAACAAATAACTCTAACCAGTGGCAAAAGAATAATACAAAGAAGAAGGAGAAACGTGATGAAGAGTGTGAAAGAAGACGTTCGGAATTCAAAACTGTGCTTATGTTTCGGAAATAAGGTGGTGGCGTGACCTCCAGACCAGATGAGAGGAAACGCATATGGAACAAACTGTAAGTAATTACTTATTTACATAAAATGGCGATGCGAACTGTTTGATAATCTAAAGATTACCAAATTGTATAGTTCTAGATGCCACTGAAGATGCGTTAGAGTAAGAAAACGCGAAACGCGTCTGGGAAAAGTAAATTAAGTTCCACCATGAAAAGGCGATTTTATTTATAAAACAAATATTTCTGTGCTTGCTGCGGAGGATGGCCACGCAAACAGACTTCTTGTTTTAGCTGTGGTCGTCCGAGCTTTAAGGTTATCTTTAACGTCTGAGAACAGCTTCCTTGATATTAGAGCGACATGTAGAGGGTTTAAACAGTTGGAGGAGACAGAAGTTGTAGTACGAGGTGGTTATAATTAAAGCACAGATACTCACAGAGGTCCAGTGTATCGTATGGCAGCGAAACTTAGCAGATATTCTAATGTGTTAATGCAGAACCGATTAACGCTGAAAAAAAAATAGTTACTGTGTTGACCACTAGTTACAAATCGGGCGCTGTGAATGCAAGAAAGACGTTGAGAAATGTCCCATATGTAATGGATTAGGGATGGGACGTGGGTAGAAAAGCTCAAACAAGTGAGAAAGGCTTAATAGTGATTTCATTATTAACCGATGCTTACACAATTTGTTCAGTATGAGCACCGGGGACGCCGACGAGACGCACAGCGCCAGATTTGCACCTGGTGGCCAAAATTAGAACTAATTTTTTCCAGCGTAAATCGCTTCCACGTTAACGCATTAATATCTCTACAGAGATTCGCTGTAGTACGATAATTGCAGCCCACACTGGACCTCTGTGTGTACCTGCACTTTGAGTATAACCACCCGGTACATATAACAAATACTGAAGACGTTCGATGTACTCAACCGAATTTCGGAAAAAACAAATTTATGGCACAACTTGAATAAAAGATGGGATGGTTGCTGCGACATATCCCAATGCGTCAAGGAATAGTCGATTTGGTAATGGGAGGAAGCTTGAGGGTAAAACTTATACAATGAGACCAAGGGTTGAGTACAGCAAGAAGGTGCAAAAAGATGTCGCTTGTAGTAATTACGCAAAGGTTTGAAAAGATTAGTGTAGCGAGGAGCTCTGCATTAAACTAGCCTTCGCAATAAAGAGCACAACATTAACAACAGCATATTTTAACACATTCAGCACTATGTCCGTACACGATATGGGCACGCATTCATCGGCCGTGTGGATGGTGTCAACTTTTCCATTCGCTGAAATGCGTTTTCCAGCACGCTACAGGACTGCCGGCTGTAGGATAGCCATAGTAGTTCATATTTTGTCCAGAAAACGCAGCAGGAGTCTATTTACAAGTGTGCCTTTACTTAACATTTTGTAGGTACATGAGACACTAGCGGGAGGAACTGTCATAAAGAACAGGAAGGGCCTATCAACAAATTTCAAAATAATGAAGCTGAGGCAAAATGGCATTTTTTTAGGTAGGGTCCTACTATAGCACTCAAATGAAAAATAAACGTAATGTATATTGTGTCTCCACAAAACATCGGGTAACCACCAAAAGGTTTCTGTACGTTCTAAAGGAGGTTTTACCAGAACAATAAAGCCAACTGTTGTTGTAGAAATAACAAGACCGAAGTGGACCACGTCGATCATCTTTACAGCTACTAATCATTTGCAAGCAAAACAACGAAGTAGTGGAAAAAAAGTTTCTTTCACGTTATCCTATAACAATAGAAAAATGACAGCACGGACTTGGTAAATGCAGTAGGACACTTATATCATTGGAACCAACACCAACTACCAGCCTAGACAGAAATTTTGGTCGCCATTTTCCGGAAAAGGTCCACCCACTGCCAACAAAGTAAACGCCACGTGCATACTCCGACAAACGAAAGAGGTAGACTGGAAAGCGAATAAGGAAAGAAAGCAGATGGTGGTATGAAGACTGCAGTGATGGACTTTTCGTACTGCAATGTTTTCAAGACTACCTTTGGAAGAAAAATGTGTATAAATTGCGTGTTATCCTGTTTTGCCATAAAATATGAAATAAATATACACTTGTGATATTTTTTTAGTTTCTACTTGAAATATTTTTGGGCAAATTTAAAACATTTTTCTGGGCCGGGGGGGGGGGGGGGGGGGAGGTAGTTCTTTCTCATTTTTGCAAACGCTAGTACACCAGTAGCCTACGGTTTTGCCGCAGTGGTAACACCGGTTCCCGTCAGATCACCGAAGTTAAGCGCTGTCGGGTTGGGCTAGCAATTAGATGGCTGACCATCCGGTCTGCCGAGAGCTGTTGGCAGGCGGGGTCCACTCAACCCTTGTGAGGCAAACTGAGGAGCTACTTGATTGGGAAGTAGCGGCTCCGGTCTCGGAATCTGACATACGGCCGGGAGAGAGGTGGGCTGACCACATGCCCCTCCATATTCGCATCCAATGACGCCTGTGGGCTGAGGATGACACGGCGGCCGGTCGGTACCTTTGAGCCTTCACGACCTGTGCGGGAGGAGTGTATATAAGCAAGCACATTTCCTAATCTACAAAGTACGGGGTTTAAAATGATGATAGATGTGTGCCTCTAAGATGCTTGACTATTGTGTGATTGTTCTTCAAATTGCTAGAAAATCGCCAGCTCACCTACGCAATCGACGAGAAAGGGTAGCAGCGCGGAATGTGTTAAATTACTGAAATTTTTCATTGAAGTTATTTTCATATGTTAGGTGGAAGTCAAGCAATATACAGGGCGTCCCGTAAGAGCGTGCAAAAATTTAATAGGGCATCGAGAATGCTCCACTGAATAATTTGAGGTAGAGAACCTGGAGTCGGAGAAGCCAGCTTAAGGCGAAAATTTGGACCGCCCCTTCCAATCCAGCGACCACGAAATACAGCATTGAGATGGTTGCGGACATCCATACTGAAGTGAGGTGGTGCACCGTCATGTTGTACCCATAGCCACTCACGAACAGTCGAGAGTACATTACGTTCTCCAACTCAGATAGAACAGAACTACCTTATGGGCAAATAAAGTAAACAAAACCTGCAATATGACTTCCTAGTAATCAGGCTGGTCCTCCTTGTTCCCTTGCAGAAAATAAAGAATGTACATATAAGGAAAACGCACAGTAGGCCTACGTGTAAACTTGTACGCATATTAGTTGTAAACAAGCTGAAAAACAGTAACGCTAGACAAACCGGTAGACATGTTTACTTCCATATCTCCTTAAGGGAAGGCTTACTACCTTTGGCCGAAAAAAAGCATGTTCTTTGAGAATTTTTTTCTCGGGACGTGTTATAGATATCAATGTCAAATTCGGTCAAAATGTTTCTTGATATTTCCTCTACAAACTGGAATTTATTCTACCAGAAATGTCGAAGAGCAAAGGCGGAAGTGCCGTAGGAACGAAACAAAATTTCAATGTAGACCTCCACGCGCGGTATGTCACAGGTCAGCCGGCTCGTCTGACATCAAAACTGAGTTGACGTTAGCGAAGTATATAAGATTTTTAGGAGTTGTACCTCGCTTAAGTTATTTGGACCGTAGGAAACAAAATGGCGGCCATTTGAAAAAAATAGGGTTTTTTCATCGATTTTTCAACGTTTTCAGCCAAGTAAAAACATTTATAATTTATGGATCGGAATAAAAGTGGTACAACTCCTAGACTATTTAGTTAGCTTCGTCGGAAACAAAGAATCATGCCAATAGGTTCAATAGACTTGAAGTTACCATACCGCGCGATAGAAAAATGACATTTCGAGGAAAACGCGTTTGAAGTTTTGAGTACATAAACTAGTCCTTCTTGTTCCTCATAGAGGGCGTTCTGCTCTATCTGGACCATCCTGCGCTGCTCCAGAGCCGCTCGTACGGCCGGTGGCAAGCGGTTTTCGGCCGCTTGAATCCGATGGTTGTCTGAATGCTTGGCGAACTGCGTCGAAACGAGTCCCTGCGTGACGTCCATCGTTGTCATGGTCTTCAGAATTGCTGAATACTCTTCGTTGAAGCTGCTCACTGCCAGGAAAAGTAGCAATCTCCACAGTCTTCGCACCGGAATGCAAGAGCTTGGAGGCTAACTTCCAAACACACTCGTTCAAACTTTCATTTGAATTTCGTGTGTTTCTTCCCAAGCATCGGTACAATAACTCGTCCTCCGAAAGAAAAAAAATTGGTGCGTGAAAAAGGCCGATTTCAGGCAGGTTCATTTTTTTAGCCAACTGCGAACAACAAACGTTTCCGTTCCGTATTTGGAAAAACCGTTTCAGGAGTGGATTCTAAACACTTTTATGGATCCAAAAATGCAATTAAAAAAATCGATATTTTGAACCAAAAGTAGTAAATCTCCCCTTAAGCTGGCTTTTCCGATCCCAGGTTCCCTACCTCAAATTGTTCAGTGAAGCATTCTCTGCGTCCTGTTACATTTTTTGCACGCTCTTACAGAAACGCTCTTCGGGATCCTGTAGTTCATCATTGCTTCGGGACCCGAGCAACTTTAAACCCGCTCGGTTCGCGACCACGTTGAGGAAAGGGGCGTTTTCGGACGTCAGCGTGGGAGATGAAATTGAAGGTCGGTCCTGGGTCAGGCACGTGCAGTGCGCCGCGCAGGTCTGGGGCGGCCGAGGCGTGGCCAGTGGGGAAGCGCTGTGGACTGCACAGCCCTCCGCAGATATTGCCTGCTCCCCCCCCCCCCACCCCCTTCCCCCCTCAGCGACACTGTTCCTTCTCTCGCTGCCATTCACATTCAGGGCTCTATAGTCGCTTCTGCCAGCTCCGCCCGGCTTCTTCGCTCCCGCCAGCTCAGCACATAAGCGTGACCGTTGTACTGGGTGTAAATGATAACTGTTTACAACGTACCACACTGATGTAGAGGAAGTCGAACCGATCAATTTGATACCATATTGAAAAATGCCCCTATCGAAACACAAAAGGCGAATATGTCCTGGGCAGAGTTAGAGATGTAAGCTTTTCGACTTATCTGGCAGCTTCAAAGACATTTCAATCAGAACAGCGTGACATATTCGCTCATTTTTACTTGTTAGTATACGTACCCATGTCATGTAATATAACGCATCATGTCAAGTAAAGTAATATGGTACATGATATGTCGCATAACATTACACATGTCATCCAACATGGAATTTGTCGTGTGGTGCAATATGACACAACATGTCACTAAAGTTTAGGACACATGCATCCCCACTCTGGGATACTTCCTATTAAAGATGCACTCCAACTCTTGGGTACTTCCTACTGCAGACTTCCATTCTCTAAAAGCAGATAAATTTGAGTCCATTTGTTCTTACACCCTCACCATACATGTAACAGAGTGTGGGTCTAAGAAAGCTCACTACGCTGACAAAGTAGGGTTAACTCATAAAAAAGCAGGAGTATGTCAAGGTGTTTAGGTTTAAATGTCTTTGAAGCTGCCTGGTAAGTCGAAAAGCTAGTTCCATTCTTTTACATCATTAACTCTGTCCACGACATATTCGCCTTTTCTTGTGCTGCAATGGGAGTATTTTTCATCAATCTGGTTCACAACTTTTACACTATCATAATTGACATAAGACCGCCATTGCTTTACCACCGAAGTAGATTTATCTTGACTGGGGCGATGATTCGTCCGGTATAAGTTTCTTTATTGTCTTTCGAACCGTGTTCCTTATATCGTGGCAACGGATACAGCTTTCACTAAACAACAAGACAACCACTATTTGCATGTATTTGTTTACCTTCTTACAAAACTTGAAGTGATTCACGCAAGTCTGAAACACAGAAGTGGCGCGTTTCAAAAACCTCAAAAAAAACGTGTTTTTTACGTAAAATCCACACGAAGCAAGATTTTTTCAAACGTTTAAGACATACCTTAGAGCAAGACCCGATACCCCAGTGCTCCATATTTAAACCATCAGTCTGGCCCCACAGTCACGTCGACTGTTTTTGCACGTATAATCCGAACGGTCCACGTAGATATAGTGCCATTAGCTGAGCAATAATTTAAGACCAATTAAAGTCTTTTTCAAAAGGAATTAATCAATTCTCACAATTTACCTCGGTGCCAGATTCGGTTCGTCGTTGAAACCTTGCTTAGTGTACTGTAACATAGCTGCTGTAAGACGGATGTTCGAATGGATATAAAAATGGCCGCTGGTCCGGTCTAAACCAAAAACTTTTTACCCATGTTCCTAGCTGAAATAGAAACCAGGCACCAAGAACACCCCCCTCCCTCGACCCCCTCCCTCCCCCCCCCCCCTACCACCAAACCGCGATTCTGCGCGCAGCCTTTTCAAACACATCTGTTACAGGATTTCCACGTTGTAACGATAGGACTATGAAGTCGGCAAACTATCCTAAACTGGCCTACAGAAACGATGTAGGCTATAGCGTTTGCGTTTCCAATATTCTCTCGTTCTCTTTACGCAGCCTCTTAGTGCCAGAGAAAAAAACAGTAGGACACTTTTTGTACCAAGGCAAATTCAGTTTAATTTTGAACTGGGATACCCTTTCTATAGACAAATCAGTTTTCGAATTATTCAAGAAAACTACAAAAGTGGCCTTCAAACGCGCCTCCACAACCACACTCGCCCAGCAACACTCAGATTTTCAGAATGTTGTTCACGGCACTCCCTCCCACCATTCTACAAAAATTTGCGACTACACGAATTATCTCCCACATTCGACCTTACTTGGTCTTCAGTGAGTGGGACTATTACGCTATCGGCTTAGTAGTGCAGTTACAGCACATAAAATTGATATTTGTGTAAATTTTAGATCACGAATTTGTGAATATGTAACAGCATTACCTTAACAACTAAATCGTGTTTGTCTGGTCCTCTTGCTGCGAAACTACTACGCGTGTAAGGGTCAAGTTTAGCTTGAATTGTAAACATAATTAGCTCTTTCATATCATTTACAATTGTCTCTCTTTCTTTCAATATCGCCTCGTGATGACTGGGTGTTGTGTGATGTCCTTAGGTTAGTTAGTGTAAGTAGTTCTAATTCTAGGGGACTGATGACCATAGATGTTAAGTCCCATAGTGCTCAGAGCCATTTGAACCATTTTCTTTCAATATCCTCACAGGAAAGTTTAAATTAATCATGTTAACGTAATAGCCGATTAAATAAGTTGCATAATATCCCGGTCAATGAAGACCAAAAAGGTCGAATACGGGAAATAATTCGTGTACTTGCAAATTTTTGTACATTGCCATGCATTTTTCTTGAATAACTTGAAAACAGCAGCCTCTAGCGAACTAAAAAAATAAAGTACATAAAATTTTCCACAAAAAATATCCTATTCTTTTTTCTCTGGGACTAATAGTTCTAGCGTCGAGAGCAAGTTTGTATTGAAAATCTCGCGCGACGCACTCTACTTTAGGTAGTTGTTGGCCAATTTGAGGTTGATTCCCGATCTGGTAGACCAGAAGCGTCCTATAGCACATTATTTGCCTCGACTTCCTCCACACTACTACAGTACGTAGTAGCAGCGATCTTTTACACCCTGTATATGCTATTTTATTTAAGGCAGAAAACCAAAAAAACTGAGTTTTCGTTCTACTGATTTATGCTTATTTCAAACTTGCTTTCAGGTTACTGGGTCATGGTCAAGAACAAAGTGACTAGCGTCCACAAGAGACACTTGTGTGTAGAAACCAAACACTAGAAGCAAAGATACTATCAACACATGCACAATCTGTGATCATGGCATATTATGTGAGATGTCAAATCTTGTGTTCGTAACTCGTGTTATGCATGAAACATGTTATATTACACTGTTAAATTACAATTTAGAAGATGGATAGGGTCGAACATAGTAAATAACGAAAACACACAAAATTCAAATATAAATGTTGAATGAGTTACTACAGGTTGAAAGGGAAAAACAGGGTATAATGACAATTCTACTGTGCTATAAGTTTGTTGAGATGAATGTGATAACTGGGATTGAGGGGGCTGGTTGAATGCATCAAGTCAAGATTATGGTGGGGATGTGTTCAACTGCAAACTGATCATTTAGAAGCCACATGGAGGTTTTGTTAGGTATATTTAGCACATCTATGTTGACTTTGTATGTGTGACCTCTATTCAGCACACGTTCAGCAAAAGTGGAGAGCGACTTGTGTAGTCTCCAGCTTACACGCACAGTCTATCTAGCTACTATAGCCTGTATGACAAACGATTTGTTGCAGTCAATGCAAGTGACTTTACAAACAGCCTGTTATTTAATAAATATTTTTTTATCTTTGTTGGTGAGTAAGATATGAGCTGTAGTTGCTCTTACATACAATGAAGTTTATAATTGCAAGATATGAGAATTTTGGCTAATTTGTTGCATGAATTTGCTACCATAGTTAAACACTGCTTCTCACAAAAGAGGTTCAAGACAACAAATATCGAAAAGTTTTTGTCTAAAAACATTATCCAGTATATCAACAAAGAGAAAGATAACCCCTGACAATCAGTTATACAGGATCACTAGCAACCAATGTCAGGCTTGGTACGTGGAAGAAACTGGGAGGAAACTGCAAGATTCGATTTCAAGAACACCCTGACCTTCTTCAGATTGAACAAAACTGATAACTCTGCTGTAGCACTCTGCTCTGAGCACTATGGGACTTAACATCTGAGGTCATCAGTCCCCTAGACTTAGAACTACTTAAACCTAACCAACCTAAGGACATCACACACATCCATGCCTGAGGCAGTATTCGAACCTGCGACCGCAGCAGCAGCACCGTTCCGGACTGAAGGGCCTAGAACCGCTCGGCCACAGCGGCCGGCTCATAAGAGCCTCTTTCCAGAGGATGACGAGAGGCGGGCAGCTGGCCGCCGCGGCACGAGTTGCAGCCCAGACTTGGCCAGACCGGAAGGCGGGGTCGGTCTCGGGCGCTGAGGCCAGAGCGCCATCCGGCCTCGGAGCCGCGCCGCTCACCGGACGACGTCCTTAGCGTAATGCCACATGACTCACGGAGCGCAGCGGAAGCAGCCGCCGCTTCGCGTGCAGCTCCGTACACAAAGCGCTCGCCACCGGCACCGCGCATGTCGTGCGCGAGTGCCGCGCGGACTAGGACAAGACGAACGCGCGAAACATAACCACGCGGCCGCCCGAACTTTTCCTCCCTCTCTTCACGCTCTTAACCCCTTGCCGTAGCCGTATTTCGACTCCTGGGAACAAATGCGGACCAAACGTAAACGTCGCTAGTGGTGCTCGTGCGAGCCAAAGTAGCGCCAAATATCTTTTAATACATGGAATGTACTGGCAGCTGCGAATATGGACAAACTTCAGCTGTACAATGGAATGCCGACTTTGAAAATCTGTGCCAGACGGGGACTGCAGCCCGTATTTCCCGTTTGCCGCGAGTGGCTGCCGAACAACTTTGGCTATCCGGGCACGCTTCACGGACAGACCCAGACATACGAAATGGTTAAGGCGACTGCTCGCGATAAGCGGGGAAAAAAAAAAAAATGGTTCAAATGGCTCTGAGCACTATGGGACTTAACTGCAGTGGTCATCAGTCCCCTAGAACTTAGAACTACTTAAACCTAACTAACCTAAGGACATCACACACATCCATGCCCGAGGCAGGATTCGAACCTGCGACCGTAGCGGTCGCGCGGATCCAGACTGTAGCGCCTAGAACCGCTCGGCCACTCCAGCCGGCTCGGGAAATCCAGATTCGAGTTCCAGGCCAGCACAAATTTTCAAAGTCGTTCCATTACACAGCTGAAGGCTGTCCATATTCTCAACTGTGAATACATTTCAGGTATTTCATAACAGCTGTTGTCGCCACAATGCCTGTTCCTTCGGACATGCATGTACTGAATATCGTATTTTTTTAATACGTCGGATATGATTCTATTCAATACACACATTATTAAAAAAACAATACACGGTCGGAGAAGGGAAGCACATGTTGATCACAGAACAAATACAGCATAGGTAACGTAAAAACGTCCAGTTGCCAGACTACGAAAAGCGTGAAAATGCGTCACTAGGTGAAACACCTCCTCGATACCAAGCGGAATGTTAGGCCCAATTACCAACATATATCGACCCGACGACTAAACGAACCAACACGAATGTGCCAAGCTTGCACGAAATATGAAGTTCGAATACAAACAACGTGGTAAGGCAGAGAGCGTAGAATGGCGTTAAATCTACCACAGTGCTACCGAAACTATCATGCCACGCAGGCCTAATAGTTTTTATAGATGTACGCATCTTCCTATTAGAAATTCTTTCAAGGCAACCATTTCTTCTTGTAATTAGATATTTTGTTGACAATATCTAAGACTCGGTGTGGTGTTGTAATCGTGAACTATGGTGCGAAAGTTCGAAGCGTTTTTCGATAAGTTTAAGAAACACAACAAAGATTTTGGTCATCAATAGTACATTCTCCTTTACCGTTTACAATAGTCTGCCGACGCTGGGGTAACTTCTCGATTCCGCGACAAAATCACGTGGTTTTGAAGCCAATAACTCATCGAGCCATATTTGGAGCGCATTTTCATCCGGTCAGGAAGTTTCTTGAAAGCTGTTTGGTAGAGAGCGGTAAAGGTGAAGATCTGAAGGCGTAAGATCAGGTAAAGGAGGTGGGTGCGGAATGATTTCTCAAACCAGCTCTTTGTTTTTTTCCAGAATGAGATTTTCACTCTGCAGCGGAGTGTGCGCTGATATGAAACTTCCTGGCAGATTAAAACTGTGTGCCCGACCGAGATTCGAACTCGGGACCTTTGCCTTTAGCGGGCAAGTGCTCTACCATCTGAGCTACCGAAGCACGACTCACGCCCGGTACTCACAGCTTTACTTCTGCCAGTATCTCGCCTCCTACCTTCCAAACTTTACAGAAGGAGAACTCACGCCCGGTACTCACAGCTTTACTTCTGCCAGTATCTCGCCTCCTACCTTCCAAACTTTACAGAAGGAGAACTCACGCCCGGTACTCACAGCTTTACTTCTGCCAGTATCTCGCCTCCTACCTTCCAAACTTTACAGAAGGAGAACTCACGCCCGGTACTCACAGCTTTACTTCTGCCAGTATCTCGCCTCCTACCTTCCAAACTTTACAGAAGGAGAACTCACGCCCGGCACTCACAGCTTTACTTCTGCCAGTATCTCGCCTCCTACCTTCCAAACTTTACAGAAGGAGAACTCACGCCCGGTACTCACAGCTTTACTTCTGCCAGTATCTCGCCTCCTACCTTCCAAACTTTACAGAAGGAGAACTCACGCCCGGTACTCACAGCTTTACTTCTGCCAGTATCTCGCCTCCTACCTTCCAAACTTTACAGAAGGAGAACTCACGCCCGGTACTCACAGCTTTACTTCTGCCAGTATCTCGCCTCCTACCTTCCAAACTTTACAGAAGGAGAACTCACGCCCGGTGCTCACAGCTTTACTTCTGCCAGTATCTCGCCTCCTACCTTCCAAACTTTACAGAAGGAGAACTCACGCCCGGTACTCACAGCTTTACTTCTGCCAGTATCTCGCCTCCTACCTTCCAAACTTTACAGAAGGAGAACTCACGCCCGGTACTCACAGCTTTACTTCTGCCAGTATCTCGCCTCCTACCTTCCAAACTTTACAGAAGGAGAACTCACGCCCGGTACTCACAGCTTTACTTCTGCCAGTATCTCGCCTCCTACCTTCCAAACTTTACAGAAAGAGAACTCATGCCCGGTACTCACAGCTTTACTTCTGCCAGTATCTCGCCTCCTACCTTCCAAACTTTACAGAAGGAGAACTCACGCCCGGTACTCACAGCTTTACTTCTGCCAGTATCTCGCCTCCTACCTTCCAAACTTTACAGAAGGAGAACTCACGCCCGGTGCTCACAGCTTTACTTCTGCCAGTATCTCGCCTCCTACCTTCCAAACTTTACAGAAGGAGAACTCACGCCCGGTACTCACAGCTTTACTTCTGCCAGTATCTCGCCTCCTACCTTCCAAACTTTACAGAAGGAGAACTCACGCCCGGTACTCACAGCTTTACTTCTGCCAGTATCTCGCCTCCTACCTTCCAAACTTTACAGAAGGAGAACTCACGCCCGGTACTCACAGCTTTACTTCTGCCAGTATCTCGCCTCCTACCTTCCAAACTTTACAGAAGGAGAACTCACGCCCGGTACTCACATCTTTACTTCTGCTAGTATCTCGCCTCCTACCTTCCAAACTTTACAGAAGGAGAACTCACGCCCGGTACTCACAGCTTTACTTCTGCCAGTATCTCGCCTCCTACCTTCCAAACTTTACAGAAGGAGAACTCACGCCCGGTACTCACAGCTTTACTTCTGCCAGTATCTCGCCTCCTACCTTCCAAACTTTACAGAAGGAGAACTCACGCCCGGTACTCACAGCTTTACTTCTGCCAGTATCTCGCCTCCTACCTTCCAAACTTTACAGAAGGAGAACTCACGCCCGGTACTCACAGCTTTACTTCTGCCAGTATCTCGCCTCCTACCTTCCAAACTTTACAGAAGGAGAACTCACGCCCGGTACTCACAGCGTTACTTCTGCCAGTATCTCGCCTCCTACCTTCCAAACTTTACAGAAGGAGAACTCACGCCCGGTACTCACAGCTTTACTTCTGCCAGTATCTCGCCTCCTACCTTCCAAACTTTACAGAAGGAGAACTCACGCCTGGTACTCACAGCTTTACTTCTGCCAGTATCTCGCCTCCTACCTTCCAAACTTTACAGAAGGAGAACTCACGCCCGGTACTCACAGCTTTACTTCTGCCAGTATCTCGCTTCCTACCTTCCAAACTTTACAGAAGGAGAACTCACACCCGATACTCACAGCTTTACTTCTGCCAGTATCTCGCCTCCTACCTTCCAAACTTTACAGAAGGAGAACTCACGCCCGGTACTCACAGCTTTACTTCTGCCAGTATCTCGCATCCTACCTTCCAAACTTTACAGAAGGAGAACTCACGCCCGGTACTCACAGCTTTACTTCTGCCAGTATCTCGCCTCCTACCTTCCAAACTTTACAGAAGGAGAACTCACGCCCGGTACTCACAGCTTTACTTCTGCCAGTATCTCGCCTCCTACCTTCCAAACTTTACAGAAGGAGAACTCACGCCCCGTGCTCACAGCTTTACTTCTGCCAGTATCTCGCCTCCTACCTTCCAAACTTTACAGAAGGAGAACTCACACCCGGAACTCACAGCTTTACTTCTGCCAGTATCTCGCCTCCTACCTTCCAAACTTTACAGAAGGAGAACTCACGCCCGGTACTCACAGCTTTACTTCTGCCAGTATCTCGCCTCCTACCTTCCAAACTTTACAGAAGGAGAACTCACGCCCGGTACTCACAGCTTTACTTCTGCCAGTATCTCGCCTCCTACCTTCCAAACTTTACAGAAGGAGAACTCACGCCTGGTACTCACAGCTTTACTTCTGCCAGTATCTCGCCTCCTACCTTCCAAACTTTACAGAAGGAGAACTCACGCCCGGTACTCACAGCTTTACTTCTGCCAGTATCTCGCCTCCTACCTTCCAAACTTTACAGAAGGAGAACTCACGCCCGGTACTCACAGCTTTACTTCTGCCAGTATCTCGCCTCCTACCTTCCAAACTTTACAGAAGGAGAACTCACGCCCGGTACTCACAGCTTTACTTCTGCCAGTATCTCGCCTCCTACCTTCCAAACTTTACAGAAGGAGAACTCACGCCCGGTACTCACAGCTTTACTTCTGCCAGTATCTCGCCTCCTACCTTCCAAACTTTACAGAAGGAGAACTCACGCCCGGTACTCACAGCTTTACTTCTGCCAGTATCTCGCCTCCTACCTTCCAAACTTTACAGAAGGAGAACTCACGCCCGGTACTCACAGCTTTACTTCTGCCAGTATCTCGCCTCCTACCTTCCAAACTTTACAGAAGGAGAACTCACGCCCGGTACTCACAGCTTTACTTCTGCCAGTATCTCGCCTCCTACCTTCCAAACTTTACAGAAGGAGAACTCACGCCCGGTACTCACAGCTTTACTTCTGCCAGTATCTCGCCTCCTACCTTCCAAACTTTACAGAAGGAGAACTCACGCCCGGTACTCACAGCTTTACTTCTGCCAGTATCTCGCCTCCTACCTTCCAAACTTTACAGAAGGAGAACTCACGCCCGGTACTCACAGCTTTACTTCTGCCAGTATCTCGCCTCCTACCTTCCAAACTTTACAGAAGGAGAACTCACGCCCGGTGCTCACAGCTTTACTTCTGCCAGTATCTCGCCTCCTACCTTCCAAACTTTACAGAAAGAGAACTCACGCCTGGTACTCACAGCTTTACTTCTGCCAGTATCTCGCCTCCTACCTTCCAAACTTTACAGAAGGAGAACTCACGCCCGGTACTCACAGCTTTACTTCTGCCAGTATCTCGCCTCCTACCTTCCAAACTTTACAGAAGGAGAACTCACGCCCGGTACTCACAGCTTTACTTCTGCTAGTATCTCGCCTCCTACCTTCCAAACTTTACAGAAGGAGAACTCACGCCCGGTACTCACAGCTTTACTTCTGCCAGTATCTCGCCTCCTACCTTCCAAACTTTACAGAAGGAGAACTCACGCCCGGTACTCACAGCTTTACTTCTGCCAGTATCTCGCCTCCTACCTTCCAAACTTTACAGAAGGAGAACTCACGCCCGGTACTCACAGCTTTACTTCTGCCAGTATCTCGCCTCCTACCTTCCAAACTTTACAGAAGGAGAACTCACGCCCGGTACTCACAGCTTTACTTCTGCCAGTATCTCGCCTCCTACCTTCCAAACTTTACAGAAGGAGAACTCACGCCCGGTACTCACAGCTTTACTTCTGCCAATATCTCGCCTCCTACCTTCCAAACTTTACAGAAGGAGAACTCACGCCCGGTACTCACAGCTTTACTTCTGCCAGTATCTCGCCTCCTACCTTCCAAACTTTACAGAAGGAGAACTCACGCCCGGTACTCACAGCTTTACTTCTGCCAGTATCTCGCCTCCTACCTTCCAAACTTTACAGAAGGAGAACTCACGCCCGGTACTCACAGCTTTACTTCTGCCAGTATCTCGCCTCCTACCTTCCAAACTTTACAGAAGGAGAACTAACGCCCGGTACTCACAGCTTTACTTCTGCCAGTATCTCGCCTCCTACCTTCCAAACTTTACAGAAGGAGAACTCACGCCCGGTACTCACAGCTTTACTTCTGCCAGTATCTCGCCTCCTACCTTCCAAACTTTACAGAAGGAGAACTCACGCCCGATACTCACAGCTTTACTTCTGCCAGTATCTCGCCTCCTACCTTCCAAACTTTACAGAAGGAGAACTCACGCCCGGTACTCACAGCTTTACTTCTGCCAGTATCTCGCCTCCTACCTTCCAAACTTTACAGAAGGAGAACTCACGCCCGGTACTCACAGCTTTACTTCTGCCAGTATCTCGCCTCCTACCTTCCAAACTTTACAGAAGGAGAACTCACGCCCAGTACTCACAGCTTTACTTCTGCCAGTATCTCGCCTCCTACCTTCCAAACTTTACAGAAGGAGAACTCATGCCCGGTACTCACAGCTTTACTTCTGCCAGTATCTCGCCTCCTACCTTCCAAACTTTACAGAAGGAGAACTCACGCCCGGTACTCACAGCTTTACTTCTGCCAGTATCTCGCCTCCTACCTTCCAAACTTTACAGAAGGAGAACTCACGCCCGGTACTCACAGCTTTACTTCTGCCAGTATCTCGCCTCCTACCTTCCAAACTTTACAGAAGGAGAACTCACGCCCGGTACTCACAGCTTTACTTCTGCCAGTATCTCGCCTCCTACCTTCCAAACTTTACAGAAGGAGAACTCACGCCCGGTACTCACAGCTTTACTTCTGCCAGTATCTCGCCTCCTACCTTCCAAACTTTACAGAAGGAGAACTCACGCCCGGTACTCACAGCTTTACTTCTGCCAGTATCTCGCCTCCTACCTTCCAAACTTTACAGAAGGAGAACTCACGCCCGGTACTCACAGCTTTACTTCTGCCAGTATCTCGCCTCCTACCTTCCAAACTTTACAGAAGGAGAACTCACGCCCGATACTCACAGCTTTACTTCTGCCAGTATCTCGCCTCCTACCTTCCAAACTTTACAGAAGGAGAACTCACGCCCGGTACTCACAGCTTTACTTCTGCCAGTATCTCGCCTCCTACCTTCCAAACTTTACAGAAGGAGAACTCACGCCCGGTACTCACAGCTTTACTTCTGCCAGTATCTCGCCTCCTACCTTCCAAACTTTACAGAAGGAGAACTCACGCCCGGCACTCACAGCTTTACTTCTGCCAGTATCTCGCCTCCTACCTTCCAAACTTTACAGAAGGAGAACTTCTGTAAAGTTTGGAAGGTAGGAGGCGAGATACTGGCAGAAGTAAAGCTGTGAGTACCGGGCGTGAGTCGTGCTTCGGTAGCTCAGATGGTAGAGCACTTGCCCGCGAAAGGCAAAGGTCCCGAGTTCGAATCTCGGTTGGGCACACAGTTTTAATCTGCCAGGAAGTTTCTTTGTTTTTTGTCAGTTTAGCAGACTGTGGACAGGCGTTATCGTGCTGTAGCTTAACTTCTTGCAGTCTTCCTGGTTCTTGTTCTTGGACTGCGTCTGCAAGACGTCTGAATTGCTGACAATAAATTACAACAGTGATGGTTACACCTCGGAGAAGCAATTCTTAGTACACCACACCGTCGCTACTCCACCAGATGCATAACATTTCCGTGGCCGAGCGGTTCTAGGCGCTATAGGTTTGAACCGCGCGACCGCTACGGTCGCAGGTTTGAATCCTGCGTCGGGCATGGATGTGTGTGATGTCCTTAGGTTAGTTAGGTTTAAGTAGTTCTAAGTTCTAGGGGACTGATGACCTCAGAAGTTAAGTCCCATAGTGCTCAGAGCCATAACATTTTCTTTTGTGGATGCACGCAGGACTTTGTACGGGGAATTGCTGCTTTGTTTGGGCTCAACCATAGACGTAATTTCTCGTCACTATTAACGACACAGGATAGGAATCGTCGGTGTTGTTAACGAGCCAGTTGATGAGGAGCAAGCAGAGATGCACATATGGCCACCCGCTGACACGATCCTCCTTAAAACAGAAAAGCCAGTTTTGCCTAACGAATTTAAACAAGTATTTCTTATACACACTTGGTTGATACGAAGCACGGAATTTCACATTCCCAGGTGAGACACACAACCACCTACCACACATTCATACATATGTGTACACATGCACATACAAAAATAAAATTTAAATTTTTGTCTGTAACAATGGGAAGTTTTGCCTTCGTCACGCCGGACCTGGAAATCTCCTCCCAAATGTATCCCTCTGCCATACTATCACCGAACCGAGATATTTTGCTGGAAATATCTACAGCCTGCCCTGATGCTGGGAATGAAAGATGCAAAAAGAGAGGGCAGTAAGGCAGTAAAATCTAAAATCTATGTAATTATTAGATCTACTAATTGGCCATAAACTAATTACAAATTTTCAGAGACTAACAATACGCTCCTAATAGGAGCCCATCTACTGAATTAATAATTTTACTTTCAGGGCTGTTTGTTAAAATTGTGTCCAACTAAGCAGCAGATCAACATATAACAAATGTTCTGGTACTCCTATAATAGAAATAATTGATCTACAGAATGACCATGTATTATCTTTACAGTTTAAGACCTAAATAACTTTAAAACTATACTAGATATTAACAAATGGTTTTCAGCATGTGATACGACGACTCATAATGCTTTTTTTTTACCTTCCAGGTGAAGCAATTCCGACGTAAAATTGCACTTGTGGACGCCACAGAGGAAGCTCGGTGTGTGGCCTGGTTCATGCAGACCGAACCAAGGTTAGAGACGTACAGAACTTGAAGGCAAGCATTCGCAGTTGATTTGAAAATATCACCGTAGAGATCTTGAATCGTACGTAAAGAGAAATGGAATTCTGAGTGGACATTATCCGTGTCACGAAGGGTTCACACACTGAGTGCACGTATGAGGAAACAAAAGTTTATGCGTTATATTGTCACGATTTGTTACTATGTAGTTACTGATTTGTTACTATGTATGTACTATGTAGTTACTATATAGTTTGTTACTATGTAGGTCTAAAGATATTAAGGTCTTAAGTTGTAAAGATATTTGATGGACGCCCAGTATTTTTTGTCTCCTCTAATGTAAAATTACATGCCTCAGTATTATGCATTTGGGTAAATTTATTATAGTATGCATGCAGTCAATTTTGCCGCTGAATTAAAGAAAAGCAGTGGAAGGAGCTTTACAAAACGAAAGTAGTTATTATATGATTTGTACTTTATATTAATCTCTACATGTATTGTGACACAAACAGAACAACATACCTCCTCCCTCCCCCACAAGACCCTTCCCCCCTCCCTAATAACTGTAACAGGAAATTACTGGAATGTCATATAAAGTTTGAGGCAGCTGTGTTAATTTTGTAGCACAGCATGTAAATGAGCGAGAATTTTGCTCTATGGTTAACTATCGTAACTCTACAAATATCAGCACCAGTTACCTCAACATACATAAAAATTTCAAAAGCTATCGAGCAGTCAGACTTCATGTACATATCGTGTCGAATGAAAATCTGTGCTAAACCGGGGTTAAAACATGGGTTTCCTGGTTTACATGAGCCGTCTCAGCAAGATTCAAATTTTTATTTTCACTGCTATTTCCTGCCCATATTTCCGAACACGAGATCCGAAGATTCTCTCACATGGTACCTTACGATCTCGGAGTTTGTACTTGCCGCCAATTCTGCAGATGCTCTTGTGATACGAATGCATACACTGCAGAACACTGGTTTCGCTAAATTCGTAAAGATGGTGCGCAAATGATACAGTAAATATGCAGTGGTAGCTGTTGTATGACGCATATATAATGTACAATTTCTCGTTCTCGCATAATTTTGCTATAGTTTGTCCTTTTGATTCCACTGCTTCAACTATTTGTGACTACAACTTGATTTATTGTTTATTTCTGCTAACTTACTAACATAGACCGTAAGCACGATACGCAGCTAACTTCTCCTGTATTAAATGTAACGTGTTATTGTGCCCTACACTTTATATTGGTTAAAATGTATAGTTTATAATATTTATACACACTGTGATTCGCAGCTTACACCCAAAAATGGCCATAGGGTCGAAGCTCCAATCGTGGTAATCGAAAGTAACCTGCAGCCAAACGCGGAAATGTTACATTTCAAAAAGTTTCACACGACTGTGAACCCTGTTCGAGGCAGGCGTGGATTTAAGGCGGCGCGGGACCGCAAACGCCCCCCCCCCCCCCCACCCTCCCACCCCCCACCGCCAAGCTAACTTTCCGGACAAACGTACATGAAGGTACATGAGAATTAAGAGCGTAGAAAATATTAAGGAATGTAGAGAATTGCAAACTATGTTGAAAATAGTTGCATACAACATGACCTCGCCACGTAAATGGGCTTACAGAACATTACGTTGCTAGATCAACAGTAGGAGGAAGACGTGATTAATAACTGTAAATTTTCGAATTCACTGATTTATTTTCAGTACTTGTTTCACGAACCGATTCACATTTCCTCGCAGTTAACAATGGCAGCGTGCGTTACATACCAACAGGACTTCATTATGCAATCACGGGTCAATTTGCGCAGTAGTCTTCCGGAAACGTTTGCGAGCAACGGAGTTTGGATTGCACCACAGCATGGCAATGTGTTACTAGCGGCGCTGTTGCGTAAACATGGCAACTTGCCTAACCCTACCGCAATACAGAGCTTTTAGGGTCGCCCCAGGACAACTGCTTTCGGTGTTTACGTGTGTCACAAGAACATTCCTCCGACACCTCAGATGCGTTGCACCGAGCGAAAAAGGCAGGGCTACTAATACACTCGACTTGCGTCATTCCTGCTTCGGTAAAAATAGACGCGAAAAAAATGGCGATTTGGCAACACTTTATAATTACAAGTACAGGGATCTTCGATCAAGGCATTATACCAACGGCCCCCAGTTAAGAGTCGAGAGAGTTGGCTTAGAGTACGCGAGCTGTAGGACTTTACTCCAGTTATAGAAGTATATGTTTTTTTATGAATGGAGCATTTTTCCCTGTAGGCTGTCAATCATTTGAATTTTTTCTTCGTTTCGCAAATAGTTTTAAGCGTTTTAAGCCCTTATACGTTGTTTAGCTGTATAAAAGCACACTACTTTATCACCACGAAACGGAAACAAAGTAATGTGAATGTAGAAAAAGATGCCATACGTTACGTGCCTCCTTTCGTCCTGTTTTGCAAATTTAACTGTATCTGATGGTTCGCCAGATTGGTGAACAGAAGGCTGGAAATTTGCAAAGATCTTTGACCAAAGAATAAAAATGATGGGCGGTCATATATATAATCTTGAACGGAAGCTGCCATTTTTATACATATGGCACATTTTTCTGCGTAATTATCTTTCTGTTAATTTACGTTCTGCATTACTGGATTCCCGTTTCGTGGTGGTAATGTAGCCAGATGCCAGATCCGTAATGTCTTAAAAGTTTATGTCATTAAGTTACTGATAGATTTACCATTCCTGGATGCCCATTTTCTGCCGAGAGTAGGCACTGAACGAAAAGCTGTCACAGACATTTTTATATCGTGAGTATACAAGGAACTACGCTGTACGATATGAGTGTACAAATTTTTCTCAAGCCTGTACATAGGTTTGCTAACACCACTGTATTACAAGCACGCTATCTCTAACATCAAATGTAATAACTGAGCAAAATCCGCTAAAGGAAATGAATTTTCTTTTCAGCAATCCTTTACTTTGCAAGAACATAGGCCACCGCAATAAGGTGCGATGACGAAGAACAACTACCCACGTTTATTGGTTGCATTGTGACTAACTCAATGTACATACAATTCTAAATTAACATCACGATCTGTACAAACCGATGTACTTCAAGAAGAAAGAGAAACAGCGCTCCGAATACAAAATCCTTTTCTGTCAAGGTGATAGTTAGGAATTTCTTCTCGCAAATACAATTACAATGTGTATCGCGACACTAAGTATGCTTTGAATATTTATCTGTTTCAAATTAACAAGCATTTATTTATTTAAGTATGCATGCGTGTTACTGAGTTGGAAGAACACCAATGGACGAGAACAGTTTTGCAATACAACATCGCAGTAAGTCAGTCGGTAAACAAGTGTCTGTGCCTCATTCAGATGAAAATGTGTGTGTCTGACGAGGTCCTACTTTACTGTAAGGCTTTATATCTGAGAAATAAAATTAAAATTATATAAATCGATAGCCATTACCGCACAGGTTTGAAACTTGAACCACTCGCAAAGCTGGCGGGAACAAAACGCAGGCGACAGCAATGACGTTTCAAGGAAACATCGAAAGATGTAAGCATGCCATATCTTAACCACATCGAGGACACAGGAAGGACAACAGTCTAATGTAGTAATAGCATACCAATCCAGTGGGTAAAGAAATGTAGGCGGATTACGCAAGCCATGATGCGACTCATGAAGCCGTTAGAAACTGAAAGGTTATCCTGTACGGAGAAGAAACAGAAGAAGAAGAAGATGATCTGATAACAGAAATCAGCGCTTCAATTCTAGCTCAAATGTACAAATGTACATACTATTGGGGTTCGCTGAATGCACTGAATCAATTTATCTGAGAGCTAAACTTTAGGTCAATGACACAATGCAGCCTTATACAACAGTATAGTTTCAATAACTTTGTCGTTTTCCACATAGAATCTCTATCTCACTGAACATAAACATCCTATTCATTTGGCTTAGTACACTAAGGATACAAACTTCTTTGCAACTGCAGCTGTTCTGTCGCCACGAAAACATTTTTTCGGCACTGAACAAGGCTTTTATGGCTTTCGTTATTTAAATAGTATGAATGAAAATTTTCGCAAATGTTATAATTCATAGATAAATTCCTAATTTTCGGGTAAAACAGTCACAGGTCCCCTACAATTTGATTCACTATTACCAGTTTTGCTCGTCAGACGTGATATGGTGACATCACGTTAGATTGTCAAAAGCATCTTCTGCTGCTACAGTCAATCAATTGCAGAGAAATCATCAAATTTCTAGTCTAAAGTTAGTCTCTCGTTCTCGAGTGAGTATGTTAAGCCGTTTTACAATACCTAAGCGGCAACAATTGGTCTTCCATCCGGCTTTTTCTCCTTTTAGTTTCTGTGATATGTGTTGTTTGGTGGTGCGGGTTATCAGCCCACAGCCCCGAGTGTCCTGGTGGGGTTGCCACCTCATGACCGGGACACCTGCCAAAGTTTTATTTCAAGGCCCTACCCCTTAGATAGCTTGTCTTCACCGCGACTACAGAACGCTACCCAACCCTTCGCAGTAAGGCCTATGTGCATCAACGTTGGCCTGGTTTCCAAGGATCTTCCGCTGTCCACATTAGAGGTCTGTGTCTGCTGCCACACAATCACAGGGAGGAAAAGGAAATGAAGGGAGTGTATAGGATGAGATAGAATAGAATAGAATAGAATAGAATAGGATAGGATAGGACAGGACACTAGACCAGACGTGTTAAGACACAATTTGTCTGGATTCTCTATGCAGACCTGTCCCACTTGGGAGGCCCTGCTGGTAGTTACACTACCGCCGGTATAGCCCTCCACTTCATTGGATCACACGAACTCCCTCGCCCACACGGACAGTGCTTCGTTAAGGCGGTGTCTCCTGAGGGGGTAACAATTGGTCTGGCAAACTCTGTTTTCTCTAAGTCTCCGTGATTGGTAACTGAGACTGCGCCGCGCGGGATTAGCCGAGCGGTCTTAGCGCTGCAGTCATGGACGGTGCGGCTGGTCCCGGCGGAGGTTCGAGTCCTCCCTCGGGCATGGGTGTGTGTGTTTTGTCCTTAGGATAATTTAGGTTAAGTAGTGTGTAAGCTTAGGGACTGATGACCTTAGCAGTTAAGTCCCATAAGATTTCACACACATTTGAACATTTAACTGAGACTGCAAGCTGAAGTACACATACAGTTATGTCCATTCAACATGCTGCTTTCCCAAGCAGATTAGGACACAAGGAAGAGCAAAGTATTGGAATGCCGATTTGAAAGAGAGATGAAATGAGAATTTTGTGGAACGATAACGGAATTTTGTTGTAAGGTCTTAAGGGACCATACTGCTGAGGTCATCGGTCCCTAAGCCTACACACCACTTAATATAACTTAAACTAACTTACGCTATGGATAACACACACACCCATGCCCGAGGGAGGACTCGAACCTCCGACCGGGGGAGCCGCACGGTCCGTGACAACGCGCCTTAGAGCGCGCGGCTACCCCGCGCGGCTGGAACGGTAACGACCTGGTGTCCATTTAACTGTGGTAGATCAATGCAACTACTGTGAAAATTTATGTTCACACCGAATGTGAAGTACTGTAACGAAGTGTTTTCGGATGGTGCCAGTAAATGCCAAAAATATTAAACGCTGAATAACAGGCCGATAGCATAGAATTGGCGCCGAAGGTATAGGCAACCAACAACGCAGCGCTGACGTGCTGGTAATCGAATACGCCTAGCGAACTCTGCGGCGCAGGAAATTATGCTGACTTTTTTTCCTCGGTTTCCTTGCTTTATAACAAAATAATGACTTGCAGATGGGGTATTGCAATTCCATATCCTTCGATTCCAGAAAACAGACCCCGTCAGCGAGAAAGTAGAGGCAACGGCATGCACTATAGAACTAAGGGCAAATCACAGCTGTTGTCTGCCGTTTTGAACATTGTACATCTACATCCACATGGATACTCTGCAAATCACATTTAAGGGCCTGGCAGAGGGTAGAAAAAAGTTAGACCGTAATTTAGATTCCCGCAGTGTCTTGGTGAAGAGCGGTTCCATGTAAGACATGGTGCTTCGGGTTAATGAACTGAAGAATTTACACGGGAAAACGGAAATTCCCTCATTCCACAGTACGTTTTCAGGATAATTCGGTATCTTAAACAGCTCTCTGTAAGTTATTCATGCAGGTGATCCATTGTTGTCTCCCCCAAGTCGATAATAGGCCGGCAATGAGTAGCTGCTAAAAGTGTTTATATGTATTGCTAGTTGTGAACTGTTCTGGAAACGTTTGTCGTGCCAGAATCGAGAATTTAGCAAAGACTGACGTTGACATCTGGTTCTGGAACGTAACCATTCCATCGAAGTCTTGGCAACACAAGCACCATTCCCATAATTTCTCAAGATACTGCAAGCCAGGTCTTTAGCGCCCAGTCAGATGTCATTATCCCACCAGTTCTCTCGTTGATTTTCACATTATGATGGCCAATAAAGAAAATTTCAACTTAGCTAACTTCAAGTTGAGTGCCAGGTTCACCTTACGATTTACCGACCACTTGCCAGGACGCATCCTAACGAATATTAAAAGTAAATCAGTATCCTAAGTGACTGTTATACTGCGAGCTTATGGTAGTACTAAAGGCGCACGACGAGATAACAAGCAGTCGGTCGTCATTCAGCATAAGACGTAAGCTAATGGGTGACGTCAAGTCCATGTCACCTTGTCTTACAACCACAATAGTGGGAATGGAGTAGAAGTGATTCCGCGAATTTTAGGGATTTTTATACGATTTTCGCTAATAGACAGACTGATGATAAGGAAGGTTTGAGTATATAATTTATTACCGGTACGCCGGACAAGTCGTGCTGCCACAGACACACTCGAAGACGATAAACAAGATGAACCACCAAGGAATTATCCGAGTCAGACGGAAGGCTAAGTACAAGCGTGAAATATATATAAAAAAGTGTACAGTACTAAGTGTGGTAGGATGGTCGCTTATTGAGATACAGTCATTCTCGCACATAGATTGATGGTCGCGACATGTCACGGAACCACAAGACCCTATGGTTGGTGAGACGAAAGAAGACGGAAATCGATAGTTGTGACGTACACGTACAGACAAACAAGCGATTACAATTTCAGAAAATGTGGATGATTTGTTCGAGTGAAATGCTTCACATATTGAGCAAATTAATAACGCGTTGGTCCACCTCTGCGCCTTGTGTTTGGCACTTACTGACATAATTGTTGGCTGTCCTCCTGGGGGATATCGTGCCAAATTCTGCCCAACTGGGGCTCTAAGTCAGCAAAATCCCAAGTTGGTTGGAGGGCCGTGGCGAAGATCCTCCAAACGTTCTCAGTTGCGGAGACAACCGGCGACCTTCCCGACAACGGTAGGTTTGCTAAGCACGAGGACAAGCAGTAGAAATCCTCGCCGTATGAAGGCGGGCATTGTCGTGCTGATATTGTCGTATGAATAGAATACTAGTGCGGAATCTGAATCATACGGAACGTTATAATCCCAGATCAAAACTCTGTAATATACTCTCGTTGAAGATACTATCCTCACAGACCCAACAGCTGGAGAGGTATCTCTCATATGCCCCATACCAGTGATACCAACCATTTTGCCATTCATTTTAAGCGAACTGTACTCTCAATCAAGCTTCTCTTTGCCTTATGTACAGACAAGGCTCAAGGTGAGAGATAGAGAGAGCGGGGAGGAGGAGACGGACAGAGGGAGCTGGGGTGGGGGGGGGGGGAGAGGGGAGGAATGAAATGGACATAGAGAAGGGACGAAGGTTATGCACAGAGAGAGCGAAAGGAGATTAAGGAGATGGAAAGGGGGAGGAGCAGGAGAAGAAAATGGACGAAGAGCGGAGCGAGGAGAACGTGGGTAGAAAGAGGGTCGCAAGAAGATTATGATATAAATCCAATTCCCAAACATCCACTCGAGAGCCAAAGAAACTGGTACATCTGCCCAATATCGTGTAGGGCCTCCGGGAGCACGCAGAAGTGCCACAACACGACGTGGCATGGATTCGACAAATGTCTGAAGTAGTGCTGGAGGGAACTGACGCCTGGAATCCTGCAGGGCTGTCCATAACCCCGAAAGAATACGAGGGCTTGGAGATCTCTTCTGTACAGCACGTTGCAAGGCATCCCTGACTCGCTCAATATTGTTCATGTTTGGGCAGTTTAGTGGCCAGCGGAAGTGTTTAACCTCAGAAGAGTGTTTCTGGAGCCGCTCTGTAGCAATTTTGGATGTGTGTGGTATCGCCCAAGTCCATCGAAATGCACAATGGACATGAACGGATGCAGGTGATCAGGCAGGATGCTTACGTACGTGTCACCTGTCAGTCGTATCTAGAAGCATCAGAGGTCCCATATTACTCCAAATGCACACGCCCCACACCATTGCAGAGCATACACCAGCTTGGACAGTCCCCTGCTGACTTGTAGGGTTCATGGATTGACGAGGCTGTCTCCATACCCGTACACGTCCATCCGATCTATACAATTTGAAACGAGACTCGTCCGACCACGCAACATCTTTCCAAACATCAACAGTCCAATTTCGGTGTCGACGGTCCCAGGCGAGGCGTAAAGCTTAGTGTCGTGCAGTCATCAAGGGTACACGAGTATGTTTCGTTGAATGGTTCGCACACAGATGCTTGTTGATGGCCCAACATTGAAATCTGCAGCAATTTGCGGAAGGGTTGCACGTCTGTCACGTTGAACGATTCTCTTCAGTCGTCGTTGGTCCTGTTCTTCCGGGGTCTTTTTCCGGCCGCAGCCATGTCGGCGATTTGCTGTTTCACCGGATTCCTAATATTCACAATACTCTCGTGAAATGGTCGTACGGGAAAATCCTCATTTCATTGCTACCTCGGAGCTGCTGTGTGACATCGCTCGTGCGGGGACTGTAACACCCCGTTCAAACTCACTTAAATCTTGATAATCTAACACTGTAGCAGCAGTAACCGATCTGACAACTGTGCCAACACTTGCTGCCTTACATGGACGTTGCCGAAAGCAGCGCCGTATTTTGCCTGCTTACATATCTCTGTATTGGAAAACGCATGTCTATACCAGTTTCTTTGGCGCTTCTGTGTATATCCAATTCCGAAACATATTTAGTAATTGCGAAGAATTTCCGGGTTCGCTAGGCTTTTACACTGTCGTAGCTAACTCGGCTGCTGCACAGTTACGTAAGCATCGCTGCAAGTGTGTGAGCGCCTGCGAACTACGTGTCACCGGTAGCCAATGCCGGCCGCACAGCTGGGATCGACCTTGTCCGGCCCCCAGGTGATGATGACGTTGCGCCACGCCGGCAGCAGCAGCGGCAGCGCCTGCCAGCGCCGCAGGCTGGCGGCAGCTGGGGGGAGCCCGCCTGCGGCCGCCGGCTGCGCCACCTTGTGCAACGGAGCCGGCGCCCGCCGTGCCTGGCCCGGCCTTACGTAAAGCCTCGCCCGCCTCGTGATGGCCCGCGCTGACTCAGCCCGCAGTTAGCGGCCGCAGCTCCCAGTGTCACGGTCAGGCTTTCACAATCTGTCCACTGCGGCTGTGACAGCGCCGCCGGCACATGTGCTGCCGTTTTGTTGTTGCGGCCCCCTGTCGGATGACAGATACTGAATTTAGAGAACCTGCCATAGGCCGGTATTACACTATCAAATTTCTTCGTCAAAGATTTGATCAAAGATGTGATCCAATATTCCGTCAAATATATTTGACAAAGATCTTTGACGTAGCGCTAGAAGGGGTATTACACTGTCATCATATTTTTCGTCAAAGTTCAAGATGGCTGACAACAATTAGTTATCAACCGCAGCAGTTGCATGTACCACAATTGCACTGTGTGTACATGCGGAAGAGAAGCGGGGGGAAAAAAGGAAACGTACCTGGTGAAGTCGTAGGTATTACGACGACACGATAAAAGCATTCAACAAAACTTGTTACGTGAGCTTATAGTGGACGACGTCAAGTCGTACATCAATTACGTAAGAATGGATGAGCATACATTTCTATATATGCTCAGTGAAGTGTATCCACATATCACAAAGCACAATATTCACTTAAGAACTACTACATATGCAGAAGACAGGGTCACTGTAACACTCCGATTCCTTGCTACAGGAGAGCGTTAAGTTAGGTGAGGTGGGGTTAGGTTAGGTTAGGTTAAGTCAGGTCACGTCAGGTCAGGTCACCAATCTTCTTGATCTATTTTTGTACTCTGGGTGCCTCACGTTGTAAAGCGCCTCATCAGCATCATACATCTCTATTATTTTGTAGTTGTCGGCACACCCCAGTTGTATTTACCGGCAATGTTTATAAAAACTCTACAGACGACAGAACGCTGCAGCGATGCTAGCGCTCCATGTGCTAACATGTCACATTGCAGTGAACAGAAGACAAGCGACTTCTTTGATCAAATCTACAGCGAGGCCCTAGATTTGATCAAATATTGGACGACATTTGACAAAGTACCCTATTACACCATCAAATATCTTTGACAAAGATATTTGACAAAGAAATTTGATAGTGTAATACCGGTCATAGCAAATTAACTAAGATCTCTGAGCCCGCCCGGTTGGCCGTGCGGTCTAACGCACGGCTTTCCGGTCGGAAGGAGCGCCGATCCCCGGCAGGAATCCGCCCGGCGGATATTTGTCGAGGTCCGGTGAGCCGGCCAGTCTGTGGATGGTTTTTAGGCGGTTTTCCATCTGCCTCAGCGAATGCGGGCTGGTTCCCCTTATTCCGCCTCAGCAACACTACGTCGGCGATTGCTGCGCAAACAAGTTCTCCACGTACGCGTACACCACCATTACTCTACCACGCAAACATGGGGGTTACACTCGTCTGGTGTGAGACGTTCTCTGGGGGGTCCACCGGGGGCCAAACCGCACAATAACCCTGGGTTCGGTGTGGGGCGGCGGAGGGGTGAAGTGGACTGCGGTAGTCGTCGTGGGGTTGCGGACCACTGCGACTGCGGCTGCGGCGGGGACGGAGCCTATCCGTCGTTTCCAACTCCCCGGTTAACATAACGTAACATAACATAACAAGCTCCCTGAACAACTGGCAGTTGACCCTAAGTAATGACAAGTGCGACGTCATCCACACGACAGTTAATAGCAATCCGTTAAACTTCCGTTATACGATAAATCAGTGAAATCTAAAGGCCGTAAAATTAATTAAATGCCTAGGAATTACAGTTACGAACGACTTAAACTGAAAAGAACATATAGAAAATGTCGTGGGGAAGGCGAAACAAAGACAGTGTTTCATTGACAGACCATTCAGGAAACCACTACGCTTACCTGTCTTCTGTTGGAGTACTAATGTGCGGTGTGGGACCCTTACATGATAATATTAACGGAGTACAAATGCTTCAAATGGCTCTGAGCACTATGAGACCTAACATCTGAGGTCATCAGTCCCCTAGACTTATATCTACTTAAACCTAACTAACCTAAGGACATCACACACATCCATGTCCAGGATTCGAATCTGTGACCGTAGCAGCAGCGCGGTTCCGGACTGAAGCGCTAGAACCGCTCTCCCACTCTGGCCGGCAACGGAGTACATCGAGAAAGTTCAAAGACGGGCAGCAGGTTTTGTATTATCGAGAAATAATGGAGACAGTGTCGCGAACATGATACAGGATTTGGGGTGGAAATCATTAAAACAAAATAGTTTCTCGCTCATTGCGGTTCGATCTTCTCACGAAATTTCAATTAGCAACTTTCTCCCCCGAATGCGAAGACATTTTGTTGAAGCCAGCCTACATAGGCAGAAACGACCATCATAACAAAATAAGGGAAATCAGAGCTCGCGCGGGAACGTAGAGGTGTTCGTTTTTCTGTTTTCTATTCTAGAATGAAATAATATAGAATTATTGCGAAGGTGGGTCGATAAACCCTCTGCCAGGCACTTAAGTGCGATTTTCAGAATTGGCATCTATATTTAGATGGAGATTATTACAGTAACGGCGACTGGACCTGATGGGACACCTATACAATTCCTACTAACGTCATTTAGTAAGTTATGTTTCACAATTTATTTCGTATGGAGTGGGGAACTGCATTTCAGGACGGCATTAGCTGCCTCACGCCACTGTTTGTCTGATGGAGAGAAGTACGTGTCGCCCGGGTGTGCTCGTTCAGGGCAGAGATCGCATTCAATAGAGTTCCGCTCGTAGCCTACTCATGTCTGCTCGTCCTGCCTGCGGAGCGTTAGCCATTCGTTAGTCTGTCTGGCTTGACCTGCGGCGAAGTTTATGTTTCAAACCGTGCAGGATTCAACTGCTATAAATCATTCATTACAGTCATAAACAACAACACGTAGAAACTTCTGAATTTGTTCTGGCCGTGGAGGTGGAACATTACAAATACCTTTCACGTCCAGTTTCAGTGATGAGGCTACGTTCTATTTAAGTGGAAAAGTGAAACGTCGCAACGTGAGAGTACGGGTGACTCAGCGGCCGCATACCTTAGTCGAGCCCAAGAAAGACTCTCCAAAGCTTCACGACTTTTACCTCCGATCACGAGAAAAGATTTACAGCCTCTTCCTTTTTTGCGGAAGTAACGGCTACTGGAATTACGTGCCACGATAGGCGGAAGTCCGTCCTTTTTACAATCACGAAAAGACATCGAAAATTTTGTTTTTCAGCAGGACGGGAAAACACCCATAGGAGAGTGCCTGTAACACAATTTCTTAACGGTGTGCTACCGCTGAATTGCCGTAGGGGCTGTACGGATCTTCCTTTGCACCATAGGCCTCCAACGTCGTCTGCACTCACGTTATGTGATCTTTTGTGGGGTATGCGGAAAACTTCCTCTACGTGCCTCCCCTTCCAACAACTCTGGGTGAATTACGATGCTGCATAGCTACAGCAGTCACTGCAGCTAACTTCAGACGTGCTAGCGAAAGTACTGGACGAGTTACGCTATCTTTTGGATATTTGTTGCGTGTCCGGTGCAGGGACATTGCGCGTTTGAGAAAGGAAAATGAAATATTGATCCCAAACGTAATTGCACAACGTATCCCAAGTTTGTATCTAAAAGATATACCTTCATGGAGTCGGATGCCTCTGTTGAAGATAAAAACATAGTAACTCTATGCATAACTTAAAGTTTCTATCTTCATTGGTGTGAAAGATGGTCTTGTGAAATCGAATGAACCTTTCAGAAAGATCCTGCATTACCAGGAATTCTTCGTCCCTGTGTGAGGTGTGATTATTGGAGATAGGCACGTCTGGTACGAGTTGCAAACACCAACACGATTCCCCTACATGTGGCCTCGTAATAGTCGAACAGTGTTCCCGTGCACAGATGTGTTCCACTCCTCTATGAGCAAACGATTATCTGTACTCCCTGCACTTCATCTCATTTTACATGTTTGTTCGTGGATGCACGGTCCAGTCACATCAATGTGACCATCGCCTATGTTCGATGTCAACGTGTCATAACCACTCATAGACGGCAGCTGGCAGCATTGGCAGTGGAGGGCAATAAAGTGCGGTGGTGGACGCGTTGCCGGAAAACGGAGCGATTTGTCTGACGTCCGAAAGGGAAATGATCATTGGCTTTCGTGCCAATAGAGGAAGCATTTCCGTAATGGCGAAGTCTGTGAACTGTTTGCGTGCCGCTGTATTTAAGCTATACCGTGCATGGTAAAATGACCCCATCCAAAACCAGCGCAGAGGCAACTGTGGTGTACCATGGGCCGTGGGTAACAGGATGATGATGAAGTTCCATACTCCGTGAAAGAGCGTAGGGGAACAACGCGGGAGACCCGCACCGCCGTACTAGGCAAGGTCCCAGTGGACATGGTTTCCCATTGCCTTCCTCCGACCGTAATGGGGATGAATGATGATGAAGACGACACAACAACACCAAGTTATCTCGAGGCAGGGAAAAATCCCTGACCCCACCGGGAATCGAACCCGGGACCCCGTGCTCGGAAAGCGATAACGCTACCGCGAGACCACGAGAGAGAACAACTGTGGAAATTTGTACGGGCGAATAGGCGTGCAACTGTTGAAAACTGACCGCTCGGATGAACCAAGGGGCAACCAACAGTGTCTCCTCAACGACCGTTCATAGCCAATGTTGCTGCATATGGGCGTTTGCAGCATGCGCTTGGCTCATGCACACATGCTGAATGCTGCGACGAAGGTTGAAGTTGGCTCGCCAGTAGCGCAGCTGGACGTCCACTGAGACGGGACAGGTGGCCTTTCCAGACGAATGACGTTTTATGCTCAATCAGACTGATGGCTGCTGGCGTGCGAGGCATGAAACGTCTTCGGAAGGGTCCAAGCCAGAGGGCATTCCCTTAGCGTTCTCATCATTCTGGAATCACAGCTGATCAACACAAGTACGCATCTACCCTTGGGGACCGTGTCAACACCTATATGCAGTTTGTTTTTCTTCCGAACGATGGCATCTACCAGCAAGACAGTGGGTCCTGTACGTGCGTAGTTCGTAAAGCCCTGTCCACCAAACTCCCCGCACTTAAAACCGATCGAGAATCTTTGTGAGCGCCTGGATCGAGCTGTTCGCGCCATGGATTCTCAGCTGAGAAATCTAGAGCACCTGGTCGTGATTCTGGAGTCGGCGTGGCCTCACAGCCCTGTCCGTACCTTCCAGAACCTCACTGACTCTCTTCCTACACCTCTCACGGCGGTCCGCGCTGCAGAAGGCTTTTGACAGGCGGTCAAGGTAATGTGACTGGGCAGTGTAATTCAGCGATGTCATTGAGACACGAGATGCACCACTGACGCTGCAGTCGGAAGCCAACCGACCTGTCTCACTGGTCCGCACGCAGTTTTACAAACAGCTGCCATTCAGTCTACATCTGTCTTCACATGCCACCTTACAGTGCGTGGACTGATGACCACAGATGTTAAGTCCCATAGTGCTCAGAGCCAGCCATTACAGTGCGTGGCAGTGGGTACTTCTGTTACACTATCTTCTCCCCCACTTCCCGTGTTCCATTGGCGAGTGGCGCACGGGAAGGATGATTGTCAGTAAACCTCCATATGAGCTCTAATTCGTTTGATTTCTTCGGCCATGGACAAGTCGCAGAACGTATGTGGCAGGAGGCAACATGTTTGCCGTTTCTTCGTGGAACGTGCACTCTGGGAACTCCAACAGCACTTCTCTTGTGGAATCTGCAACTGGAATTCGTTGAGCGTCTCCGGAATGCTCTCGTTTTGATTAAGCGATCGCGCGAGGAAACGAGGGCCCGCCGGCCGGAGTGGCCGTACGGTTCTAGGCGCTACAGTCTGGAACCGCGCGACCGCTACGGTCGCAGGTTCGAATCCTGCCTCGGGCATGGATGTGTGTGATGTCCTTCGGTTAGTTAGGTTTAAGTAGTTCTAAGTTCTAGGAGACTGATGACCACGGCAGTTAAGTCCCATAGTGCTCACAGCCATTTGAACCATTTGAAGGGTATATTTATTGGGAGTCGAGGGCCGGTATTGGCGAATAAATACGAAATAGCAGTGCCTGTATTGTTAACAAGTACAATGCAATGTCCCTTCAGACATGCACGTCGTCTTCTTAATGACACAGACACTGCTATTTCGTATTCGTGATGAGCCATGTCACTCCTTTCGTGGACTAATTACGTTTCCTTAAATTCTCCCCAGTGAATCACAGTCTGGCATCTGCTTTTCCTACGGTTTGTTTCATGTGCCATACCACTTTAGGTCGCTCCATATCGCTCCACATCGCCGGTCGCTGTGTTCTAGGCGCTTCAGTCCGGAACCGCGCTGCTGCTTTGGTCGCAGGTTCGATTCCTGCCCCGCGCTTGGATGTGTGTGAAGTCTTTAGGTTACTTAGGTTTAAGTAGTTCTAAGTCTAGGGGACTGATGACCTCAGATGTTAAGTCCCATAGTGCTCAGGGCCATCTGAACCATCGCTCCACATCGTTACTCCTAGGCATTTTACGGTAGTTACGATTTCCGGTGATTTCTTCCCGATATTGTAATCGAAGAGTAGTGGATCCCTTCGCCTCTTTATGCGCAATACGTTACATACGAGGTGTGATAAAAAAGTAACGGTTTTTTTTATCTTATGGTACACGTGTTCCTGATGTACATTTGCATTTTCAGCTGTTTTGAATATTTAGTTTGCCGTCGTCAGTTAAAAAGGTTATCCGTCTTTTCGAGTGCTCGGCGAATTTTTACTTCCGAAAAAGATAGATCAAAGATTTTGAATTAAATTTGGTTTGAAAAATGGAATAAAGTGCAGCAGAGCATTCGAAATATTGACTGTGGGTTTGGGGAATCTACTAAGTGTAAGACGAGAGTTTACGAGTGGTATTAACATTCCAAAGTCAGTCGAGGAGATGTTGAAGACGACGACCGTCCTACAAACCCCAGCACATCAATTACTGATGACGATATGGAACAAGTCAATAAAATTGTTCTGAAAAATCGCCGGATCGCCGTCAGAGAGGTTGCTGATGATGTCGGCATATCCTTTGGTGCATTCCAAGGAATATTTTCGGATGTTTTGCGGATGAAACGTTTAGCACCAAAGTTTGTTCGGAAATTGTTGAATGTCGACGAAAAATGACGTCACTTAGACATTTCTCAGGAATTGCTGAATGAAGTCGACAACCGTCCAGAACTTCTAAAGGAGGTGACGAAACAGGGGTATACGGGTATGACGACGAAATCAAGACCCTGTGGTACCAATGGTAACTGACTAAAGAGCCGAGACTGAAAAAATTCGACAACTTCGAACACATGTGAAGGTTGTTCGCGCCGTTTTCTTCGATTCCAATGGGATACTGCAACATCAGTTACTGCCTTACGGTCGTACGGTAAACAAGTAAAAAACCTGGAAGTTGGTCCCCGATTGCGTGAAGGAATCCAGAGAAAACGACCGGAATTGTGGCAAAATCACTCGTGCAAATTGCTTCACGATAATGCTCTCGCTCACACTCCAATCATTCTTCGTGGTTTTTCGTAAAAAAAACCGTTATGTCGCTCAGCCACAATATTCGCCAGACCCCCCTGCGACTTAACAATATTCGCGAGGCTGAAGAAAACAATGAAAAGACGCCGTTTTGCCACCATAGAAGCGATAAAACAGAATCGGCGAAGGAAATGAACACTATAAAGAAAGTGAGTTCAAAAAAGCGCTGGCTCAAGTGTGTTATATGAGGAAGACTATTTTGAAGGGGACAAAGTAGTTGTTGTTGTTGATGATGAACAAAAAGAGACTTTAAGAAAAACAAAAATTTTTGATCACGCCTCGTATGTTCACCCATGCACTGCCTGTCGATCTTCTGCAGGTCATATTGTGGTGTCACCGCCGGACACCACACTTGCTAGGTGGTAGCTTTAAATCGGCCGCGGTCCATTAGTACATGTCGGACCCGCGTGTCGCCACTTTCAGTGATAGCAGACCGAGCGCCACCACACGGCACGGCAGGTCTAGAGAGACGTACTAGCACTCGCTCCAGTTGTACGGACGACGTAGCTAGCGATGCACACTGACGAAGCCTCGCTCATTTGCAGAGCAGATAGTTAGAATAGCCTTAAGCTAAGTCAATGGCTACGACCTAGCAAGGCGCCATTAGCAGTATATTGTATGAAACTATAGAGTCTCACTTGTATCGTCAACAGCGATGTACCAAGGATGGATTAAAGTTAAGTATTCCAGAAGCTACGTACTTTTCTTTATAGCATTCATTACGTATCCTGTTTCAGACCTCACGCCATCCTGCGTGAGCTTATAGCGTGTATTTCGGTCTCCTCAAACCACACTGTGTCGGCACTTCTGTCGACACATCACATATCACATATCGCTAGTGTCTTCTTGTCTTCTTGCATTGCAACCCTCCTATCACAACAGCATCTTCAGCAAACAGCCTCTCACAGCCTATAAAGTTATCCAATTATACCATCAACATGTATAGTAAACATTAACGGCCCTAACACAAACCCTTGGGGTGTCGCCGAAATTGTATTTACGCCAGTTGATTTTATTCGGTTAAGAGCGACGTGTTGAATTCTGCCCGCAAGGAAGACCTGAATGCAATCACAAATCCGACACTCGCTAAGGTCGTATTTTGTTTACTTAAACAGAATAATCCAGAAATTTATCGAATACCTTCCTGAAGTAAAGAAAAACGGTGTCAAAGCGAACGCCTTTATGTACAGCGATCTGGAATTCTCAATCACAGTTACTTTGTTTCATGTTCGATGGATCATTTTGCACGATAAATCGCAACGATGTGGAACCAGTCATTTCCCAGTCACGTCGCGAATAAATTTGTAAATATGGCTACATGCTCAACCTTTAAAAGGGTTTCTCTTTCTTATTTTGTCTTTCATAAATAAACAACTGTAATTTTTAACAACATTTGTCGTGGAGAAAAGGCGGTCTGGCTAAAATTATTTTAAAAATGAATGATCGGAATAAAACATTTATTTACAGTGGTTACCGGTTTCGTTCAGAATGTAACCATCTTCAGACCATTTATACCATGATGGTAAGCGGAGGCGGTAAACGGAGCATGTGTTATTAGTTTATAAGCAGTTGGCGTTGATGGAGTCATAACACATGGCATAAATAGTCTGAAGATGGTCACATTATGCTGACCGAAACGGCAACCATAATAAATAAATGTTTTATTGTGGTCGAGACTGCTTTTAATCTATTTTTAAAAAAACACGTGAGTTAGTAATTCCTGCCCACCATCTTTTACACATTAAAATGACAGAGGTAGTTCTATGGAATAGGAGTTTTTAAGAGAAATTTATTCAGTTTGTTTTCTAATTTTACTTTGCTGTCTCCTGTCTGTCAGACACTGAATATCACTGGACAAGCGATCAAAAATTTTAGTTGCAGCCGGCCGCGGTGGTCTAGCGGTTCTAGGCGCTCAGTCCGGAACCGCGCGACTGCTACGGTCGCAGGTTCGAATCCTACCTCGGGCATGGATGTGTGTCATGTCCTTACGTTAATTAGGTTTAAGTAGTTCTAAGTTCTAGGGGACTGATGACCTCAGATGTTAAGTCCCGTAGTGCTCAGAGCCATTTTAGCTGCAGCAGTGTGCACCCTTGTTCGTGCTAAACACAACCGTAATGTGAACTAACGAATGTCGTTTTTCCTTCTGGTACTGTAATTATGTACATCATTATTCCTTTTGAACTGTAGTGGATTATTTACAAGCTTCACGGTGGAATAAATATATCCTGAAGCATTAATCAGAATGCCCGACTCCTTAAACATATGTCCACAAGATATCGTGGGTGAGCACCACTTATTATTCTTAGAGCATGTTTTTGAGCATTGAAGACTTTCTTAAAGATGAACATTATTCCATCTCACATTACTGAATGAAAATATGTAAACATATAAACTTACTGATTTGTCTCTCCCCAAGATTTGTGATGTTCCTAAGTACGAATTACGGAAGAATACAGAAAGCTGAGTTTCGCAGCATCTTTGTTGATAGAATTCATATTGACCTTTTGTAGAAGAGATTTTCGTTGTGCAAAAACGTTATAATAAACCAAATGGTGGGTTTCTGGAAGACTTGCAGAGAACCGGTACTGTTATCGAGCATCCTTCTCGGTAAAACGCAGCAGTGTAATTGAAATTTTAACATTATTAACAAGTCGTTTAAACTGGAAAAAACATTCAACAGAATCACAGCAGGCGCTTTGTAAAGACAGATTCCCTGTATGCTTTTGAAGTTCATTTTAAAAATGTAATTTAAAAAGTCTTCGCGCTCTCTTCAAAAACCCGCAGGAGTTAATCCCGCTGAAAAGCCTTTCACATAAGAGGCGGTATCCACCCTTCGTTCTGACTGCGAGCCTCACCCGCCCGCCTACCGTGGAAGGCACAGCGTTCTGGGAGCCGGACACTGCAGCCGCTGGCGCCTGCCAGCGGCTCGCAGTTTACATTTCTCACGCGGCAGCGCGAGTGCGCCCACGTCGCGCTCGCAGTTCGCGATCCCGCCGCCAGGTGCTGCCGTGTGTCGGCGCTGGCGTCGGTGGCGATAGCCCCGTAATGTTGCTCATTTGTCAGCAACTGGGCGGAAAATGCCATTCGTTGCTTCCCTTGACAGCTCGTATCGTTCGCGCGCAACACGCGTGCAATATACAACGTTGAATTACGGTGATTGCGCAATAATGCCAAACCTGGCGCATACGCCAGCACATCCAGCGCAGATTTGAAGCCATTAGTTATATCTGCCATTACGGTGCGCGCACAAGATGCGTCGCGGCAGTGCATTTCTATTTTCTTCTGCACGGAGGCAGCGAATGGCCCTGGGTCCTCGGGATGAAAATTCTAACAAAAGATCCGAAGTATGGTCGAAGATACTAAAACTCGGATTTAGGAATTTGAAATTTTGAAAACTGTTTAAACGTCGCCCTGCGAAAAAGATTTTGAGTTACTAGATTAACTGGATAGGCTGTGCAATTGTTGCAAACATTTCTAAATATCTTTCTTCCGTTTTCGTTAGAAGTGACTCTCGGTATTGGAATTTAGCTTGTGTTGTGTAATGAAACCGGGGACCTAGGAACGACGGAGAGGCTTCGTCCCGCCGTAGCCCTTAGTGGTTCACAACTCCACAACAGGCCACAGCATTCCACCCGCCCCACCGCCGCCCCACGGGAACGTCTCATACCAGACCAGTGTAACCCCAGTGTTTGCGTGGTAAAGTAATTACGGTGTACGCTTACGTGGAGACAGTGTTTGCGCAGCAATCGACAACATAGTGTAACTGAGGCGGAATAAGTGGAACCAGCCCGCTTTCCCTGAGGCAGATGGAAAACCGCCTTAAAAACTATCCACAGGCTGGCCGGCACACCGGAACTTGACACTAATCCACCGGGTGGATTTGTGCCGGGGACCGGCGTGCCTTAGACCACGCTGCTAGCCGGGGGAGGGGGGGGGGGGGGGGGGCGGAAATTTGCTTACCGCGGTCTCGTGTTTCCGGCAGTGTATACAACACTACAGGCACTGCGTTTTGGCGCAGGAGCACTTTTAATTACAACCATGTTTTAGATTTTGATGCAAACTTTTGCGCGTTTTATCTGTTTAAAATCCCGAGCATTGAACAATATTCACCACTGTCTTCGTAGTACTCGCAACGCGTTTATATCTGCATCTACATACATACTCCGCAAGCCACAGTACGGTGCTTGACGGAAGGTACCCATTACCATTATTAGTCGTTTCCTTTTCCGTTTCACTAGCGGACAAAGCGAGGGGAAACGACTGCCCATATGCTTTTGTTTTTGTCGTTGTGGTCTTCAGTCCTGAGACTGGTTTGATGCAGCTCTCCATGTTACTCTACCCTGTGCAAGTCTCTTCATCTCCTGCAGCCTGCATCCTTCTGAATCTGCTTAGTGTATTCATCTCTTGGTCTCCCTCTACGATTTTTACCCTCCACGCTGCCCTCCAATACTAAATTGGTGATCCCTTGATGCCTCAGAACATGTCCTACCAACCGATCCCTTCTTCTAGTCAATTTGTGCCACAAACTCCTCTTCTCCCCAATTCTATTCACTACCTCCTCATTAGTTATGTGATCTACCCATTTAATCTTCAGCATTCTTCTGTAGAACCATATTTCGAAAGCTCTTCTTGTCTAAACTATTTATCGTCCATGCTTCACTTCCATACATGGCTACACTCCATACAAATACTTCCAGAAACGACTTCCTGATGCTTAAATCTATACTCGATGTTAACAAATTTCTCTTCTTCAGAAACGCTTTCCTTGCCATTACCAGTCTACATTTTATATCCTCTCTACTTCGACCATCATCAGTTATTCTGCTCCACGAATAGCAAACCTCCTTTACTGCTTTAAGCGTCTCATTCCCTAATCTAATTCCCTCAGCATCACCCGATTCCATTCGACTACATTCCATTATTCTCGTTTTGCTTTTGTTGATGTTCATCTTATATCTTCCTTTCAAGGCACTGTCCATTCCGTTCAGCTGCTCTTCCAGGTCCTTTGCTGTCTCTGACAGAATTACAATGTCATCGGCGAACCTTAAAGTTTTTATTTCTTCTCCATGGATTTTAATACCTACTCCGAATCTTTCTTTTGTTTCAAAAAATGGTTCAAATGGCTCTGAGCACTATGCGACTTAACTTCTGAGGTCATCAGTCCCCTAGACTTAGAACTACTTAAACCTAACTAACCTAAGGACATCACACACATCCATGCCTGAGCCAGGATTCGAACCTGCGACCGCTGCAGCAGCGCGGTTCCGGACTGAAGCGCCTAGAACCGCTCAGTCACAGAGGCCGGCTCGCCTTAAGTCACCGGGCCGGTGGAGTTCTACACTGAAACACCAAAGAAAATGCTGTAGGCATGCGTATTAAAAGAGGCAGAATACCGAGCTGCGGTTGGCAACGCTTCTGTAAGACAACAAGTGTCTGGCGCAGTTGTTAGAGCGGTTACTGCTACTACAATGGCAGGTTATCAAGATTTAAGTGAGTTTGAACGTCGTGTTACAATCGGCGCTCGAGCGATGGGAAACAGAATCTCCGAGGTAGCGATGAAGAGGGGTTTTCCCGTACGACCATTTCACGAGTGTACCGTGAATATCAGGAATTTGGTAAAACATCAAATACACTCCTGGAAATGGAAAAAAGAACACATTGACACCGGTGTGTCAGACCCACCATACTTGCTCCGGACACTGCGAGAGGGCTGTACAAGCAATGATCACACGCACGGCACAGCGGACACACCAGGAACCGCGGTGTTGGCCGTCGAATGGCGCTAGCTGCGCAGCATTTGTGCACCGCCGCCGTCAGTGTCAGCCAGTTTGCCGTGGCATACGGAGCTCCATCGCAGTCTTTAACACTGGTAGCATGCCGCGACAGCGTGGACGTGAACCGTATGTGCAGTTGACGGACATTGAGCGAGGGCGTATAGTGGGCGTGCGGGAGGCCGGGTGGACGTGCCGCCGAATTGCTCAACACGTGGGGCGTGAGGTCTCCACAGTACATCGATGTTGTCGCCAGTGGTCGGCGGAAGGTGCACGTGCCCGTCGACCTGGGACCGGACCGCAGCGACGCACGGATGCACGCCAAGACCGTAGGATCCTACGCAGTGCCGTAGGGGACCGCACCGCCACTTCCCAGCAAATTAGGGACACTGTTGCTCCTGGGGTATCGGCGAGGACCATTCGCAACCGTCTCCATGAAGCTGGGCTACGGTCCCGCACACCGTTAGGCCGTCTTCCGCTCACGCCCCAACTTCGTGCAGCCCGCCTCCAGTGGTGTCGCGACAGGCGTGAATGGAGGGACGAATGGAGACGTGTCGTCTTCAGCGATGAGAGTCGCTTCTGCCTTGGTGCCAATGATGGTCGTATGCGTGTTTGGCGCCGTGCAGGTGAGCGCCACAATCAGGACTGCATACGACCGAGGCACACAGGGCCAACACCCGGCATCATGGTGTGGGGAGCGATCTCCTACACTGGCCGTACACCACTGGTGATCGTCGAGGGGACACTGAATAGTGCACGGTACATCCAAACCGTCATCGAACCCATCGTTCTACCATTCCTAGACCGGCAAGGGAACGTGCTGTTCCAACAGGATAATGCACGTCCGCATGTATCCCGTGCCACCCAACGTGCTCTAGAAGGTGTAAGTCAACTACCGTGGCCAGCAAGATCTCCGGATCTGTCCCCCATTGAGCATGTTTGGGACTGGATGAAGCGTCGTCTCACGCGGTCTGCACGTCCAGCACGAACGCTGGTCCAACTGAGGCGCCAGGTGGAAATGGTATGGCAAGCCGTTCCACAGGACTACATCCAGCATCTCTACGATCGTCTCCATTGGAGAATAGCAGCCTGCATTGCTGCGAAAGATGGATATACACTGTACTAGTGCCGACATTGTGCATGCTCTGTTGCCTGTGTCTATGTGCCTGTGGTTCTGTCAGTGTGATCATGTGATGTATCTGACCCCAGGAATGTGTCAATAAAGTTTCCCCTTCCTGGGACAATGAATTCACGGTGTTCTTATTTCAATTTCCAGGAGTGTATCTCCGACATCGCTGCAGCTGGAAAAAGATCCTGCAAGGACGGGACCAACGACGACTGAAGAGAATCGTTCAACGCGACAGATGTATAACGGTTCCGCACATTGCTCCAGTTTTCAGTGCTGGGCCATTAACAAGTGTCAGCCAGCGAGCCATTGAACGAAACATCATCGATATGGGCTTTCGGAGCCCAAGGCCCACTCGTGTACCCTTGATGACTGCCTGACACAAAGTTTTACGCCTCGCCTGGGCCCGTCAACACCGACAATGGACTGTTGATGACTGGAATGACGTTGCCTGGTCGGACGAGTCTCGTTTCAAATTGTATAGAGCGGATGGACGTGTATGGGTATGGAGATAACCTTTTGAGTCCATGGACCCTGCAAGTCAGCAGGAGAATTTTGAAGCTGGTGGGGGCTCTGTAATGGTCTGGGGCGTGTGCAGTTTGAATGATATCGGACCCCTGATGCTTCTAGATACGACTCTGACAGGTGACACGTACGTAAGCATCCTGTGTGATCACCTGCATCCATTCATGTCCATTATGCATTCCGACGGACTTGAGAAATTCCAACAGGACAGTGCGACACCCTATATGTACAGAATTGCTACAGAGTGGCTCCAGGAACACTCTTCTGAGTTTAAACACTTCCGATGGCCACCAAACTCCCCAGACATGAACATTACTGAACATCAACGTGCTGTTCAGAAGAGATCTCGACCACCTCGTACTCTTATGGACTTATGGAAAAATTTGGAAATTTGTGGTAAGGTCTTATGGGACCAAACTGCCGAGGTCATCGGTTCCTAAGCTTATGCACTACTTAATTTAACTTAAACTAACTTACACTAAGGACAACACACACACCCACGCCCGAAGGAGGACTCGATCCTCCGAAGGGACGGAGCAGCGCGGACCGTGACAATGCGTCTTAGACGGCGCGGCGGGCTTTATGGACAGCACTGCTTGAATTATGGTATCAGTTCCCTCAATCACTACTTCAGACGTTAGTCGAGTCGACGCCACGTCGTGTTGTGGCACTTTTAGCTGCTCGCGGGGTCCCTACACGATATTTGTAGTTAAGGCAGTGGACTCGCATTCGGAAGGACCACCGTTCAAACCCCCGTCAGGCAATCCGTACTCCGCTTTTCTGTTGTTTCCTTGAACCGAGTACGGCGAATGCTGATCTGGTTCATTTGAAAATGGACACAGCTGATTTCCTTCCACATTCTTGCTCTGTATGGTCATCTGTTCTTACCACCACGTCGAGTGAACATTAAACCGTAATCCTCCTTTTTAATTTTCAACATTGTTTCTTGTTGCGACATCTTATCACTTGCTGCTCGGCAAAAGAACCACGGCTCAGTTTCTTGTGGTTGGTCGTATTTGGGCTCTTAACCGCTGCACATGAGCGCCGAGCTTGGAGGAGTCAAAGCAAGCCACCAGCCCCTGCGCCCAGACGCACCGCTGCGAGGCCTTCGTGAAGGGAGGGCTGACACTGCCATGAGTGACGTCACGACCTGAGTGCTGGGCACAGGCGCATTCGCGACAGCGTCAGCAGTTCACGGTGCCGTTTCCAGTTGGAAATTTGGCTGCAAATGTGTAAACCGTCACACAGTACACGTTTCACGCAGATTACGTAACAGCTGTAAAGAAATGAGTAAGGAGAATTCAAATTATAACCACTATTCCAATGCAGCTTAGCTCAAAGGCGATTACCTAAAAGTTTGCTTCGGTTTCGACCTTTTGTGAAACATGTAGTCCTGTAATTTGCTCAAGTGTCAGAAATACTATTTTTATATCGCGTGGAAAAGGGAAACAAACATTAAAAACGAAAAAAAAAACCGGAAAGAAAACGCACACCACTTCACATAAACCTGCGTTTACTTGGGAAATTTAAGTAACTTAGATCAACTATTGGTTACAACGCGGGTGTTCCTTATTTTAGAATAATTGTTTGTGAAAATATTTCCCAATATGTGATATGTTTTGAAATGATTTCTTTCACATCCTTACAAGGCATGTCTCTGAAAAGTGATAACAGTCAACTGTCATTTCCACAAGCTGATTGAACACTTCCCTACGATTTGTGCTACTTGGAAGCAAACATTCAAAGTCATTAGATTTAAGCGTTTGAAACAATTTGTATCCTTCAATGTCAACTTGAAATATGAAATCAGATGTTTACTTTAAGGCATCTCTGTGCAGATTGATTGATTACGAGTTAATCTCACTTTTTGTGGTTCACATGGCTCTAAGCACTATGGGACTTAACATCTGAGGTACTCAGTCCCCTAGAACTTAGAACTATTTAAACCTAACTAACCAAAAAACATCACACACATCCATGCCAGAGGCAGGATTCGAACCTGCGACCGTAGCAGCAGCGCGGTTCCAGGCAGAAGAGCCTAGAACAGCTCCTCATTGTTTATCCCGCTTGCAATGAACTCACCAGCACTAACAATAAGTACATTTATCGCATCCACTTATAAGCGGTGAATAAGTAACTGACACAGAGCAGTGCACTTAAATCGTTTGCAGAGGTTTCTAATTTATCATCATATTTGTGAAAGTGCTCTGAATCCCTAGTAGACATTTACTTGTTCATCAGATGTTTTTACAGAACTCAGTGTCAGGTCTTTTACACAGAAGTCCACAAACAACGAAGGTTTCATTTTCATTAACACACCCATTATTTTCAGATTCTCTTCGGAGTCTAAGCCTGCGAAACTGACAAATGGTAACATGCACCACATATTTGTCTGTAGCGACTAAACCGGCTCCGACCCCTTCCGACACCTACGGATCCGAACTAGAGCGGCGAGGTCACTAAGTCCTGTACTGACTGTAATCACGAGTTCACCTCTGAGAGGCTTGCGGGTAAAGGAGAACGACCACATTAACTTCCAGATGGGAATGGCAGTGCGGCAGCAGCATCTTGTACCTTCATGAAAAGTTCGTTTTCGTGTCGATCATCTACTATGGTAAAAACATCGCCCTGAGCTATAACAACTCGTGAAAGTGCATTTATAAGATACTCACGTTGAAATGTGATACAAAATGGCTGCAACAATACACAAGCAGCTCACGTTCAAGGCTTTGCACCACGGTTACTACACTGTATTTTAGTAATCGTGCTTAGAACCAAACAATAGATCGCTAAGAATGGTAACTCACCTGCTGTCTCCGGAAGTTTGTGGACTGTTTCCTAATATGAAGGCACACACTTCTTGAAACAAATTCAACCCACGAAATATTCATGTGCAGGCAATGGTTCTCACGCTGTCGCTAAAAGCTTACTGAACGCATAAACACCGCACTTGAAACGTAAGGGACTACGCGGCTTGCCGGCCGGAGTGGCCGTGCGGTTCTAGGCGCTACAGTCCGGAGCCGAGCGACCGCTACGGTCGCAGGTTCGAATCCTGCCTCGGGCATGGATGTGTGTGATGTCCTTAGGTTATTTAGGTTTAATTAGTTCTAAGTGACTGATGACCTCAGAAGTTAAGTCGCATAGTGCTCAGAGCCATTTGAACCATTTGAACTACGCGGCTTGGCAATCAGTTGGTGACTTCACGCGGACTACATGTCAGTTGTCACAGGCTCTACGATCTTTGCCGTGTCCGTAATTTTCTTTTACTTTTTTTCTTTCTTTATTGAACCAGATTTTACACATATAAAATACAATAACACTTTCGTGAAATTGATATATAATAAACTGTTTGGTAATTTAGAAGCAAAAAAGAAACAGAAGATAGGATAGATTAGATGTTAGTTGGGCCACCTTAATATCTAGCAGTTAATACTCTGGTAACTGTCATCGAGCCGTTGACCCCCAGACACCAAACTTCATTATGTATTAGTAGTAGGTCAATTAGATTAGGCGTTATCTAACTTATTTGGTTATGTACTGTATAGAACTAATGTACAGGATTATAGTGCCTAGGTAACAATACACTAGGACGATAAAAATTCTACCTTACACTTATGAACAGCTTTAAAGTGACCTTTCGGTAATAATGACCGATCTCTATTTATCCTAAATGTATCTCTATGCAACATACCTGCTGTCAAAACGTTTGGAGTTCATGGTCAGTTAATATTTAAGTGTCTATTTCTCCTTCTCTTCTTGCATCCTATGGATTCTCTGCATATTTACTTGCTCTCTGTTGGGCCTAGTGCGTTGCTATTCGTTCTATGTTGTTTCAGAAGTTACGTCCGCGGATTTATTTAAATGCTTTCACTGATCTACGTTCCTAATGGCTTCGTACATTTGACGTCCAGTGGTTAAGTTACGTATCTGTGCTGCGTGTCCCTTGCTTCTGTAATTGCCGAAGAATAGCCCTGCATTTTCTGTGGTTCCTTTCCCCCATATGTGCAGCTTGGTTTCTGACTTAGACTCAACGCGGTTTAAATGCGTGGCATCAAGTTCATGTCCAGCTAAGAAGTGCAGCATGCCGCGGCTAGGATCGGTCCGTTTCGTTCTTAACCCCTTCGAGATGTCGGGGAAAAATACATAGACTCTTCGTTCCTCATCGCTGATCTCTCATTCACTTTTCCATGTCTCCATTCGCCAGAGTTTAAGTACGTGCTTGTTATTAACAGGAACATCAGCTAACAGTCAACCACTCTTTAACCAGTACATCGCAGCCCGATATCTTGATAGTAAAATCAATCGGATAAATTGTGGTAACTAATCTCCTTTCTTAAATTTCATAAAATATATGTGTAGTTAGAAATATGTTTCACATTTTGCGTGTGACGTTACAGAGGGCTATCGTCTACTGAATCAACTGCCCTATCGATGAATAGTGGAGGATCATAAATGCTGACCCTGAAAGTCGCGGACTGACAACCGGAAGACAACGTGAATCCCGAAACCTAGAAGACTGAAGACAATTTCGAACGAAGTGGCAATATACAGGATGTTCGCATCATGTAAACGCAACTAATACGCTGAAGAGCCAAATAAATTGGTACACCTACCTAATATAGCGTAGGGCTTCCGCGAGCACGCAGAAGTGCCGCAACACAACGTGGCAGGTAGTCAACTAACGTCTCAAGTAGTGCTGGAAGGAGTTGACTCCATGAATCGTGCAAGCCTGCCTATACATTCATAAGAGTACGAGAGGGTGGAGATCTCTTCTGAACAGCACTTTGCAAGGCATCCCATATATACTCAATAATGTTCATGTCTGGGGTGTTTGGTGGCCAGCGGAAGTGTTTTAACTCAGAAGAGCTTTCCTGGAGCCACTCTGTAGCAATTCTGGACATGTGGGATGCATTGTCCTGCTTGGATCCCCTAAGTCCGTCGGAATGTACAATGGACATGAATCGATACAGCTGATCAGACAGGAGCTTACGTACGTGTCACCTTTCAGAGTCGTATCTAGACGTATCAGGGGTACCATATCACTCCAACTGCACACGCCCCACACCATTACAGAGACTCCATCAGCTCGAACAGTTCCCTGCTGACATGCAGGGTCCAGGGTTCATGAGGTTGTCTCCATACCCGTACACGTCCATCCGCTCGATACAATTTGATATGAGACTCGTCCGACAACGCAACATGTTTCCAGTCATCAACAGTTCAATGTCGGCTTTGACGGGCTCAGGTAATGCGTGAAGCTTTGTGTCGTGCTGTCATTAAAGTTACACGAGTGGGCCTTCGGCCCCGAAAGCCCATATCGATGATGTTTCGTTGAATGGTTCGAAGACTGACTCTTGCTGATGGCCCAGCACTGAAATCTGCAGCAATTTGCGGAAGGGCTATTACTTCCGTCACGTTGAATGATTGTCTTCAGTCGAAGTTGGTCCAGTTCTTGCCGGATCTTTTTCCGGCCGCAGCGATGTCGGAGATCTGATGTTTCTACCGAATTCCTGATATTCACGGTTCACTCCTGAAATGGTCGTAGAGGAAAATCCCCATTTCACTGCTGTGTCCCATCGCTCGTGCGCCGACCATAACACCACGTTCAAACTCATTTAAATCTTGATAACCTGCCATTGTAGCAGTAGTAACAGATCCAACAACTGCTCTAGACTTTTATAGGCGTTGCCGACCACAGCGCCATATCCCGCCTATTTATATATCTCTGTATTTGAATACGCATGCCTATACCAGTTTCTTTGGCGCTTCAGTGTATTATCCACCTACGTGGGTGGTCAGAAGTCTGCCAGTCTGTATTTTACGTCCTCTCTACTCCATCATGAGTTATTTTAGTACGCAAAAACGGCAAAGCTCGTCTACTACTTTTAGTTTCTCATTTTTTAAGTTAATCCCCTCACCATCGCCTGATTTAATTCGATTACAGTCGATTATCCTTCTTTTACTTTTGTTGAGGTTCATCTTATAATCTCTTTTCAAGACACTATCCACTCCGTTCAATTGTTCTTCGAAATCCTTTGCCGACTCTGACAGAATTACAATATTATGTGCAGAACCTTAACGGTTTTAATTTCTTCTCCGCTTCATTTCGAAATTTCTGCTTGGTTACCTTTACTGTTTGTTCATTTGACTCTCTTTTAAACTGCTGCTTCCGTTTCAAGTCCTTCGACACTCATAGCTCCAATCTGCTCAAAAATGGTTCAAATGGCTCTAAGCACTATGGGACTTAACATCTGAGGTCATCCGTCGCTTAGACTTTGAACTACTTAAACCTAACTAACCTAAGGACATCACACGCATCCATGATCGAGGCTGGATTCGAATCTGCGACCATAGCAGCAGCGCGGTTCCGAGCTGAAGCGCCTAGAACCGCTCGGCCACAGCGGCCAGCCTGCAATCTGCTTTCTGAATAAGTTTCAAATAACATGTCGCTCCCCGTATTTCATCCGAGTGGATACACAGGGCGATTAAAAAAGAAAGAACAGATTTCAGTTGTTTATTACAGACAAACTATGAAAGATACAAACACACTGCGCATTCCACTGGACAGAGGAAGGTTCAAAGTTTTATATTCTCACAGACACTATGCAATACACAAAACATCAGCATGACGCGTTGCTCGGGTAACATCGAAGCGGTAGTCCATTTCATTCCACACACGAATCAAGAAGTGCTTCTTTCTTGAATCGCCAGCTTCAAAAAATTCGATTTGTCAGCTCTTGAAGAGTAGCTGATGTAGGTGTGACAAAGACTCTGTGTTTTATGTACCCCACAGAAAAAAATCATAAGTTGTGAGGTACGCTGACACGGGAAGCCAAAAGCAATGAACAAGATCTTGTCCACCTCTTCCAATCGTTGTGGGATGGTGTTGTTAAGATAACGCCGAGAAAGTTAGGCGGGGCGTCATCATGCATAAAAATGAAAATTATTGGAATGTTCGTAAAGCTGAGGAAACAACCAATTTTGCGGACTGTCCAGGTATGACATTCCTGTCAAAGTTTCCTCCGCAAAAAGGCCTATAAACTTTGTGAACAGAAACGGGACGAAACACATTCAGTTCCGGTGAGTCTCTTTCATGTTCGACGACGACGGTGGTTTACTTTAAGCGATGGACGAAATGTCGATTCGTCCGAAAAGATGAGTCGTTCGGAAAAAGTTTCCTCTGCCATATCCTGGAGAAATGAAATGCAAAATTCGAACCTTTTGTTTTGATGGCCGGGACGTAACTGCTACAGTAACTGCAACTTGTACGTCTTCATACGCAGGCGTCGTTTCAGAACACGCCACACCTTTGTTTGAGGTCGTTGAAGTTCCAACTTGGCCTGCCCGTCCTTCGGAATTCCAAGGGCCCGGATACGCTTGACATTTTCGTTATACGTGCATGGCCGACCAGTGCTCTTCTCTTGGCACATGGAACCAACTTGCAATAATTCTATGTGCCAGTCATAAATCTGCTTGTGCAGAGGCGGAATGCGCTTTGCACTTGAACAATGGACTGACTTCGTTCAAAATGATTTCTCTTATGGTGTAGTCGCCATTTTGGTAACAACAAAGAACAGCGAAGATGTGTCAAATCTTTGACTTTTCCCCTAGCCAGTGACATGCGCCATGTGTTTCTATCTTTTATAGTTTTTCTCTAATAAAAAATTGTAATCTGTGTCGAAATCATTGGGAACGTGCGCCCCAAGGACGGATACATCCGCCGTGCATACTTAACAGCTTTAACAGATTAGTCCATCGCTGGAACGTCGTTTATTGCCGGACCTGCCCACAGTTCTTGATGGTTCCGCTAGGTGTCCCCTCTCGCCACACGAGAGTTCCGGGCCCGTCGCTGCGCAAACGTAAAAGCTGAGCGGGCAGGTGCGTGCCCTCCGCCTAATGCCGCCGAGGTCATCCACAGAGCCACATTTCGGCGCGTCCCGCGGCACCGGCCACCGTGAAGCACCTATCTGCTTCCAGGGCTGCGACGCACGTCCTGCCACACGTCCTTGAACCGCATCGCTCATACGGGATCTCTTCTCTGTGCACACTCGATGCTAACTGCTTCTGCTTTGTCCACAGCCAACCACAAATGGTTCAAATGGCTTTGAGCACTATGGGACTCAACTGCTGAGGTCATTAGTCCCCTAGAACTTAGAACTAGTTAAACCTAACTAACCTAAGGACATCACAAACATCCATGCCCGAGGCAGGATTCGAACCTGCGACCGTAGCGGTCTTGCGGTTCCAGACTGCAGCGCCTTTAACCGCACGGCCACTTCGGCCGGCAGCCAACCACCGTAGCCGAGATCACTAGAGTAGTGGCGTTCAATCAGAAGGCTGCCGGTTTTAGTCCTGATGATTGTACACCTACCAGATGAATACCAATCAAGCTTCCGTAAACAATGCCTTAATAAAGGTAACAGATGACCTCAAGCTTGCCATGGATGCAGAAGGGGCAGCTATGAAGTGCTTCTCAGATTTCAATAAAGCCTTTGAAACCGTCGACTGTGACATTTTACTTGACAAACTTAGCAGCCTAAATGTCTCGCCAAGCGCAGTACAATTGTTTCGCTCATACCTGAAGTCTCGTCAGCAATGCGTCATGCCCGGCACCATTAATCACAATGGAAGCAGGCGTTCCCCACATTTCGGTATTAGGTCCTAAACATCTTTCATTGTACGTTAATGATCTCTCATCACTCTTGTCCTACGATATTATCACACGTATGCTGATGACGTCCAGTGAATAATCTATAAACCTGAAGACAGCTGTCGAGAAACTCGATGCCGACATGTGTACACTATCAAAATGGGTGCATGATATACAGTTGAAGCTCAACCCACCCAAAACCCAAATGGGACTGGTTCGTCACTCTAGGCTCACTAACCCGAAATATCGGGAATCCCTACCATCTTTAACCTTAAATGGGACAAATATCCACTTCTCCCTTCAACAAAGAGTCAGAAGTAATAATAGATGATGATCTAAATTGGACTGAGCAGGGTGGAAGACAGTATCGGCTTCTCTCCATACCCTACAGAAATATAAAAAGCTCTTCCCTCCTTTCCTTAAAAAGGAAGCTTGTACAAATATTCATACTCCCAATTATCGATTACAGCGATGTATCCTCCAAGGACTTCTTCAGGAAAGCTCACGGCGGCTGGAATATATGCACAGCTGTCCTGTCTGCATGCAGAAAAGCGCAGAGATTTCCATACTCTCTGTCTTCTCTACTGTCTTATCTACGAACGCTGTCCTTCATTCGTCTCCTCGACCTTAACGCTCTTGTCTGAACAACATGGCAGAAACACCCGTTCCCATCAGGGAAAAATCCTTTAAGTCTCATTCCATCGTTCAGCCACCTTCGCGAAGTTCTTCTCAGTAGCAGGATCCCAACTCTGGACCAATCTCCAGCTTTATATTAGAGAACTAAATAACATCTCCAGCTTCAGAAGGCATTTAATGACATGTACACTAAAGTAACACTAAGATTACCATTGTGACTGTACGCGTTCGTTACCCTCGTACATCCCTCTTTCCAACCTGATCATCCCCATTTCCCAGTGTTCTTAGCCGGTGTAGGCTCCTTAAATTTCCTCTTCCCAGAACTTGCTGTCAGAAAACATCTATTTTGTAGACCTATAAATTTCTGCTTTTATCTACAACTATACCTATTGTTAATGTTACAATTATAGTCAGTATTATTATTATTGCTATTCTATTACCACTATCACTATTAGTAGCTTCAGCGGCAGTAGTCGTAGTATAAGTAATGCCAGCATTAGCTTTGTTGGTTTATAGTCAGTATAATTTAGTCACACCGCCACTGCGGACCTTCATATCATTTAAACACCAGTTGTCAAACTAAAACTGTTATTTTGTTAGGTAACTATGATGTAATATATACTGTATGTGTGAAACCCTGGGTCGATGTACGACGGGACCTGATGGTCCTAATCAGATGAGGTCAATTAAACAAAAAAAGAAATAATTTTTGTCGCTAGAATTTGGGTTTCAGGCTAAACAGATGTGATAGCTAGAGGCCTACAAGGATATCATAAATGCTATCCCAATCCGTAATTCCCGCAACAGCATTCGCAAGGCCTTGATCCACGACGGCGGAAATTATTTTTAAGGATTTATTGATTTACTACCGCAACGCCCGCTGCTTCGCTCGCGTAGATCGTATGGTCTGCGCTTTTTTTTTTCCTTTAATGGAATTTGTATCTTGTTACGATCTTTGTTGATGTGTAAACCTACACGCTAAAAATACGGTTAATGGCTCTTCACAGCGCTGCCAGTCTTTGCGGAATATAAATGTTTTAACGGCTTTAATTTAATTTCATAAAGCGTGTTAAAAGAAAAAGACAAATTGGGTAAATGTTTCTGCAGTTATTAGCACGTGTCTTACGCCCGGTACTGATTTTTTTCATCTCTAAGAGATATTCCTGTACATGGAATCGTATTTAAACGTGGTATCTATTTTGTTATCAGCAGTGACTAGTTCGCATAATAATTACAACAAAAATAATTTTAAAACATATACTAGACCCATTGAAGAATTAACGTATTAACCCCAGAACACTAAGGGGAGGAACATGTTACACTGTTACTAAGCCGTCTTAAGTCTTATTACAGCATATTTCATTCAAAGAAAGTTCTGATTTAAATCTTATGAACTAATTAATTACAATTATAAGGTTGCAATTGTACGTCACATACAAAGTAAGTACAGAATGTCCTGTTTTACACGCTTTACGACAGTACCAGATGGGCGGGAATCGCGAATTGGTACCAACTGCAATCGTAAATTTTACGAGGCTTTAGTAATGTAGGGTTACAGGTTCGTTTCTTTTTCTATGCAGTTCTTACAAAGCCTATTTGTCGCAGTGACTGTCAAATAGCTTTCTTCGATTTAGTTCACAAATCGCAACATTTTCTATCATTTTACGCTGATTAAGGCCACCGAAGCATGGCCATTTCGAAATGTATTTCTGATGAAAAAGCGATTCTGCTTTCGTAATGACATATTTTTGTAACACTTTTCATCCCCTATTTCAAGCCCTTAGGGGTTAATTTCCCAAAACACTCAAACAACGATTCCTTCCCCCACCAAACTCCACTAACTTTGCGAAAATCGATATACACTAAGGTGACAAAATTCATAGGATACCTCCTAATATGGCGTCGGACCTTCTCGCTTAATGCAGCAACTCGCCGTGGCGTGGACTCTACAAGTCATTGGAAGTCCGCAGCAGAGATAATCAGCCTTGCTGCCTCTATGGCCATCCATAATTGCGAACGTGTTGTCGGCGCAATATTTTGTGCACGAACTGACCTCGCGACTATGTCCCATACATGTTAGATGGGATTCATGCCAGACTATCTGGGTGGCCAGACAAATCGCTCGAACAGTTGTGGCCCAGTGACTGGGTGCACTGATATCCGTCAGAATTCCATCGTTGTTTGGTAACATGTAGTCCATGAATGGCTGCAGATGGTCTCCAAGTAGCCGAACACAACCAGTTTCCAGTCAATGAACGGTTCACTTGGAGCAGAAGAGCATTCCATGTAAACATACCCCACATCATTATAGAGCCACGAGCTTGCACACTGCCTTGTTGAAAACTTGGGTCCATAGCTTAGTTGTGTCTACGCCAGACTAGAACCCTACCAACAGCTCTTACCACCTGAAATAGGGACCAGATCAGTCGTCTAGGATCCAGCCGATATGGTGACGAGCCCAGGAGAGGCGCTGCAGGCGATGTCGTGCTGCTAGCACAGGCAGTCGCGTCCGTCGTTGCTGCCACAGATCATTAATGGCAGATTTCGCTGCACTGTTCTAACGGATTAGGGAGGGGACCAAACACCGAGGTCATCGGTCCCATCGGACTAGGGCAGCATGGGGAAGGAAGTCGGCCGTGCCCTTCCAAGGGAACCATCCCGACATTTGCCTGAAGTGATATAGGGAAATCACGGAAAACCTAAATGAGTATAACTGGATGCGAGTCCTAACGGATACGTTCGTCGTAAGTCCCACATTGATTTCTGCGGTTATTTCACGCAGTTCGTGTGTGTGTGTGTGTGTGTGTGTGTGTGTGTTAAGTATTATGGGACTTAACTGCTAAGGTCATCAGTCCCTAAGCTTACACACTACTTAACCTAAATTATCCTACGAACAAACACACACACCCATGCCCGAGGGAGGACTCGAACCTCCGCCAGGACCAGCCGCACAGTCCATGACTGCAGCGCCCCGACCGCTCGGTTAATCCCGCGCGACTATTTCACGCAGTGTCGCTTGTCTGTAGGCACTGACAACTCTACCCAAACGCCGCTGGTCTCCGTCGTTAACTGAAGACTGCGCTGTCTGTGGTGAAAAGTAATGTCCGAAATTTGGTTTCGTGGCATACCCTTGCACTATGGATGTCGGAGTACTGATTTCCGAAATGAAATGTCTCATACCCTTGGACTGTGGATGTCGGAGTATTGAATTCCTTGATTTCCGAAATGAAATGTCTCATGTGTCTATCACCAACTACCATTTCGCCTTCAAAGTCTATTAATTCCCGTCGTGCGACCAGAATCAAGTAGGAAACCTTTCCAAATGAATCACCCGAGTACAAATTAATATTTCCGCCAATGCATTGTTCTCTTATACCCTATGTACGCGATACTACCGCCATCTATACAGGGTGAAGCGAAATTCGCGCAGTCGGGCTTCGCATCGCGAACTCCTCACATGCCAGCGATATAAAATTATCTTTCACAAAATTTCGCCCGGCGAGTACATCCGGCAGAAAAAGGACGCTAAAGAGTGGCAATCTGGCAACACTGTAACCATATGTATAATAACTCGCTCTGTCAACACGTTGTAGTTGTGCCGTACAGTTGGTGCAGTGAATAGAGTTTTGGGTTCAAGCATATGTTTTTTATATGGTAAATGTAGTCCAAGTGGTACGGTATCTGACATCTTAATCGTCAAGAGCGATTGCAGTGGATTCTCTGGAAAACATTTACATACGACAATCGTAGAAATAGAACATTGGTCAGCTTTGAAAGATGCCCTTTCCACGTCATGGGCTCGAATTTATTCGCACCACTTCCTCTACTAGAAGCGTAACCTGTTTTCTTTGTACCCGCCTCTAATGGTCACACAGATTAGTACCAACTATTATTCTTGCCTCGTTCAGGTCCTTTACATTTCGTTAGGGGCTTACGTTGCCAATAGGACTCTGCAACGTGCTTTGCAAATAATGTCCAAACTCAGTTAGTATTTGTATGTGTTATTACCATGGTCCGATTAATTGTTTCAACTGTCTATTTCTTATTTGTCTAACCACGTATTTGTTGTGTTCAGCGTGTAATGGTACTTGAATTACGCAACCATTACGGCACCTCAGCTCAACCTCTCGATACCAGCAATATTCTACTGTGTTTCTGTAAAGTAGTTAACATATTTCTGAGACAACATTCAGATTCGATTTCATTAATGTAGAGGTTCTTTGATACATCGATATGTTTATATTGCAATGATATTATTCTTATGCGTATTCTCTCTTTTGTCACTATGATCTTTGTCGTACTGATTTTTGGGCGCGTAAGAGTCAAGTCTTGGAGATCATGTTGAAAAGACGCAAATTGTAGTCAGTTTATAAAATGTGAACTTTAACAGCGAGGAAGATATTTTCAGGTATGTTTTATATCGTGAAGTGATGTTTAGTGACTTGCGTGATATTGCAACAAAAGCAGTAAAAAAGAAGTGTAACTTAAATTCGGAGTGCTGATTACTTCTTTTACATCACCATTGTCCTAACTTTCAAAGGTTTAATCTTCAAGAATGGTTTGTGAAACACAACTACAAAACTTTTGAATATCGCAGAAATAGGCCTCTTTGCATCCGAGCTTGGAATCATCACTAACTAGATTTTCGACGACTGAGCCATGAGTTCACAACGAGACCAGCGTGGGAAACACGAAAAGATGAGTGCCTAGTTTATCCATTATTTCATGAAATGACTTTATTAACTGTGCTCTAATGACACTTGCCACATAATATAACTTTGTTATTGCCCGAAAATGCAAGGTTTAGCAGCATGAGCAACACCACAATCATAATTAATTTTTGACCTTTGTTGTCATAGGGTTGTTAGAAGCGTTACAAAATGTTGTAAATTTAGGGTACATGTGATATAAGAAACGGTGTATATTACAGTATGAAATGTCAGAATGAAATTAGCAAATAAAAAAAAATGCACCCCAACCCAAGATAGAACCCTCGACCTCCTGCATGGTAACGCAAAACTCTATGCACCTCGCCAACTGTGCAGCAGGATTAAAATGTCCTGTCAGATGTACGAGGTGCATTCAAGTTCTAAGGCCTCCGATTTTTTTTCTCTGGACTGGAAAGAGATAGAAACACGCGCATTGTTTTAAAATGAGGCCGCGTTCATTGTCAATACGTTCCCGAGATGGCAGCACCGTACGGCAGATGGAATTTTACCACCAGCGGCGAGAATGAGAACTGTTTTAAATACTTAAAATGGCGACGTTTTCCTTACTTGAACAGCGTGCAATCATTCGTTTTCTGAATTTGCGTGGTGTGAAACCAACTGAAATTCGTCGACAGTTGAAGGAGACATGTGGTGATGGAGTTATGGATGTGTCGAAAGTGCGCTCGTAGGTGCGACAGTTTAATGAAGAAGAAGAACATCGTGTGACAACAAACCGAAACAACCTTGGGCTCACACAAGCCGGTCTGACGACATGATCGAGAAAGTGGAGAGAATTGTTTCGGGGGATCGCCGAATGACTGTTGAACAGATCGCCTCCAGAGTTGGCATTTCTGTGGGTTCTGTGTACACAATCCTGCATGACGACCTGGAAATGCGAAAAGTGTCATCCAGGTGGGTGCCACGAATGCTGACGGACGACCACATGGCTGCCCGTGTGGCATGTTGCCAAGCGATGTTGACGCGCAACGACAGCACGAATGGGACTTTCTTTTCGTCGGTTGTGACAATGGATGAGACGTGGATGCCAGTTTTCAATCCAGAAACGAAGCGCCAGTCAGCTCAATGGAAGCACACACATTCACCGCCACCAAAAAAATTTCGGGTAACCGCCAGTGCTGAAAAAATGGTGGTGTCCATGTTCTGGGACAGCGAGGGCGTAATCTTTACCCATTGCGTTCTAAAGGGCACTACGTTAACAGGTGCATCCTACGAAAATGTTTTGAAGAAGAAATTCCTTCCTGCACTGCAACAAAAACGTCCGGGAAGGGCTGCGCGTGTGCTGTTTCACCAAGACAACGCACCCGCACATCGAGCTAACGTCAAGCAACAGTTTCTTCGTGATAACAACTTTGAAGTGATTCCTCATGCCCCCTACTCACCTGACCTGGCTCCTAGTGACTTTTGGCTTTTTCCAACAATGAAAGACACTCTCCGTGGCCGCACATTCACCAGCTGTGCTGCTACGGCCTCAGCGATTTTCCAGTGGTCAAAACAGACTCCTAAAGAAGCCTTCGCCGCTGCCATGGAATCATGGCGTCAGCGTCGAGAAGTAACGCCCGTTTCATCGATTTCGGGTGAGTAGTTAATTAGAAAAAAGATCGGAGGCCTTAGAACTTGAAGGCACCTCGTAGTTACCATACATGTTGTTACATTGTTGCCAGATTGCCACTCTTTAACGTCCTTTTTCTGCCAGATATACTCGCCAGAAGAAATTTTTGGAGAGACATTTTTTTATCGCTGGCATGTGAAGAGTCCCACTGCGTGCGCAAATTTTGCTTCACCCTGTATATGCGCACATCGCTATCCCACGACTTTCATCGCCTCAGTGTGTAACAATACCGACACCGTTGTGGAACGGGAAAAGGCAAAAGATGGGAAGATTCATCCATTTCACTGAACACAGTTCCGTGGTATGCGCGATACGTTCAGGCGTCCCCGTTGTAAGCGCGTCGCGCCAGCGACCCCCAACTCGGCAGAGGAAGTTGGTAACAAGAGAGGCAGTGCGGTCGCGGTGCGTGGCTGGCGGTCCGTTTGAGAGCGGCGCGGTGCGGCGTGGCGCTGCGCCGAGCCGGGAATTCGTTTAACTGTCAGGCTCACGTGCACGCGCACGTGCCGGCAGGCCGGTAGCGGACGCCCTGCCCATGGCGACGGAGTCGATATTGGCGACGGGCGCGGAGCACGGCGGCGCCGTAAATAACCGCGGCCGCTGCAGACGCCCGACCTGGCTGGCCCATGTTAACGCCGTCTGCTGGCCGGGGTGAGGGGGGGGGGGGGAGGCGTCTCACAGATCTCACGTCTCACTGCTCCGATCAGTCTGCAGCAACGGCGGTCAACAGCTGCAGGAAGGAAGTAGCAACTAAACACCCGTTGGCGAGGTAGTCAATGGTGACGGAACACTAGCATGGAATCGGGAACCGAATCGGTAGTGTCCTATACGCAGGAACCGTTATGGTACTTATGCAATTTAAGGAAACAATGGAAAACGTAATTGTCGACGGCCGGACGGGAATTCGAACTTTTTACTTTATTATTTATTTTATTTGCTGCCACTTACGAATGAGTGCAACCTAGTGACTGGGATGGGTATTTTCAGAATATTAAACTCTATGTACACGTAATCATCATCATCATCAACATCATCATCTACATTCTGATCCCTTCCGTCACCTTCAAAATTGATCAAGACATCTCTTCACTATTCTTCCTAAAGATCTCACGCCTCTTGGTTTCTACGGTCGCAGGTTCGAATCCTGCCTCGGGCATGGCTGTTTGTGATGTCCTTAGGGTAGTTAGGTTTAAGTAGTTCTAAGTTCTAGGGCACTGATGACCTCAGAAGTTAAGTTCCATAGTGCTCAGAGCCAATTGAGCTATTTTGAACCTCTTGGTGTATACGGTTGTACTGTTTTAGTGACTCTTGGCTTTGTCATACGGCCAATATTTTTTTCCATCTTCAATGATATTATTTTATTGTATCAGCTATATTTTGCATGTTCACTTCAGCTCGGATGTCATCATCTACCTCTTTACCCATCAAAGTTGATGCAGCCACGTATCTAAGGAAATTTATTCCACACGCTTCTACTCTCTTTCTATTTCTCTTCCTAAGGATCCGATTTTCGCATTCACAAATCAGTGCTGGCGTAACCAAAACCATACACAACTTTAGTAAAGTATCTCTGTGGACTTTCTCTACCAGTGTTGTGCGCAAAGTTCCGTAGTTAAATAGGTCTGAATCATTTTGTATTTCATCGTTTGCTCTATATTTAATAGAGCAGCCTAAATATTTAAATGTATTAACCTGCTCTATGATCTACTTGTCAGTTTCAATGTTAACTCGTATGGGCTGGTGTCCTCAAAATGCCACTGGTTTGTATTTTTTGATGGACACGTTCATATTGTATTCACTGGCTTTTTTACTTAAATCAAAGACAGCTTCCTGTAAGTAATTTTCATTCTGATTAACAATTACTTGGACGTCAGTATCCACATCGTTAATTTTAAAATGTTTTTGTTGTTTGTACCCAAGTTTCGGTTACAGAATCGAGACGGAACATCCTTGTCTAACTCCTTGGTTTATGTCAGCCTTATAATGTCTGCTGCCGGCTATTTTAATTCTATTTCGTTATTCACCTATAAACCCTGTACAGCTCTTACGACATAAGATGGGAACCCTCTGTTTCTTAAAATTTCCCACAGATAGCTTCGATTTACTTTATCAAATGGCTCTCCGTAGTCGATGTAGGCAAGAAATGCTGGTAAACTGAATTCACGGATGTTTTATTATTAGTTGCGTCACGGTGAAGATACAGTCCGAACATGATCTGCCTTTTTGAAAATCATGCTGGGTATCAGATAATAAAGTTTCAGGGACTGCAGACAGCCGTTTTGTTAAGATTCTAGCAAACACTTCATAAAATGTATTCAGATTGCTAATACCGCTGTATCTCTGACATTCACGTCTGTTTCCTTTCTTATAAATTGGGCATATGTACGAATACGTACGCAATATGGCGCTTATTTCATTTCCTATTTTAACAAAGTTGCAGCATTAAATAAATGTAAAATTAGAACTAATCAAGAAACAGAAATGCTTAAAATTAACAAAAATGGCTCTGAGCACTATGGGACTTAACGTCTGAGGTCATCAGTCCCCTAGAACTTAGAACTACTTAAACCTAACCAACCTAAGGACAACACACACATCCATGCCCGAGGCAGGATTCGAACCTGCGACCGTTGCGGTCGCGCGGTTTCAGACTGCAGCGCCTAGAACAGCTCGGCCATTAAAATTACCAACTGATTTATAAGTATCCATATGAGGGCGTTGCTGCACCGCTGGCCGCTGTGGCTGAGCGGTTCTAGGGGCTTCAGTCCGGAACCACGCGGCTGCTACGATCGCAGGTTCGAAGCCTGCCTCGAGCATGGATGTGTGTGATGTCCTTAGGTTAGTTAGGTTTAAGTAGTTCTAAGTTCTAGGGGACTGATGACCTCAGATGTTTAGTCTCATAGTGCTCAGAGCCATTTGAACCATTTTTTCGTTGCTGCACCGTATATCTAACGTAGTGCGACTCCGATACCGATATACAAGCACCGACATGTAGGCAAGGGACCAGTGTTATACAATTTTAACATTTTGTTGATGTACGACCAGCAACCCTTTTATTTAATGAAAAGTTTATTACAAATCTGTCACAGTTGCAGTGCATGTATTTATTACCAAATGCGCCCAAACAGGACCGCCGTGTCGTTATTCTTTTCTTGGCTGCCGAAGGACAAACACCGGTAGACATCCACTGGAGAATAAAGAGGGGTGGTACTGCTTCAGGATAACGCACGTCCGCGTTAGCAAATGTCACAACGCAGAAGTTATGGCAACTCAAGTGGGAGACACCTGAGCACCCGGCCTACACTCCTAATCTCTCCCCACTCGATTATCGTGCCTTCGGTTCCCTAAATAGGCCTTCAGGGACCGTCGATTCCTGTAGGACACAGATGTGCAACAAGCTATTACGGACTTCTTCATACAGCAGGACGTGGTGTCTTATGAAAATGGTATCTTCAACCTGGTGCGAAGGTAGCGTGATTCCATTTCAATGTTCACGACGATTTTGCCTGATTGGCATTCCGATTCTGGACTGTACGGTACTCGAAGGGAAACTTTTTTATTGCCCTTTATATTAACATGGTCCGCCGCTCGTGGTCTTCCGGCAGCGTTCTCGCTTCCCGAGCACGGGGTCCCGGGTTCGATTCCTGGCGGAGTCAGGGATTTTTCCTGCCTCGAGATGACTGGGTGTTGTGTCGTCTTCATCATCATCATTCATCACCATTACGGTCGGACGAAGGCAACGGCAAACCACCTCCGTTAGGACGCTGCTTTGTACAACGGTGCGGGTCTCCCGCATCGTCCCCTACGCTCCCCGGAGTATGGGACCTCATCATCATCATATTAACAATATAAAAAAGAGTTTAGATGTATAGAATGTTGTTCAGGACGGAGCGTTCAGAAAAACAATGAGCCTCTTGCTCCTGGTTAGCCATAACCTGATCTACCACAACTTGCCATCTGAGAGGGATACTAGGAGACTCGCCCTCAAATGGTGTGATCCTGCGCGCAGAATGTGCTGTCCTCTATTTCTACATTTCTCTTACAATCTAATACCACTGTCCAATGAACACAGACAATACTCACGAGACAGACGAAGTAGTACTGGTAGTAGCAAACAGAACACAGCATGTTGTTATCAATGGAGAGACGTCTACAGACGTTAAAGTAACCTCTGGCGTGCCACAGGGGAGTGTTACGGGACCATTGCTTTTCACAATATATACAAATGACCTAGTAGATAGTGTCGGAAGTTCCATGCGGTTTTTCGCGGATGATGCTGTAGTATACAGAGAAGTTGCAGCATTAGAAAATTGTAGCGAAATGCAGGAAGATCTGCAGCGGATAGGCACTTGGTGCAGGGAGTGTCAACTGACCCTTAACATAGACAAATGTAATGTATTGCGAATACATAGAAAGAAGGATCCTTTATTGTATGATTATATGACAGCGGAACAAACACTGGTAGCAGTTACTTCTGTAAAATATCTGGGAGTATGCGTGCGGAACGATTTGAAGTGGAATGATCATATAAAATTAATTGTTGGTAAGGCGGGTACCAGGTTGAGATTCATTGGGAGAGTCCTTAGAAAATGTAGTCCATCAACAAAGGAGGTGGCTTACAAAACACTCGTTCGACCTATACTTGAGTATTGCTCATCAGTGTGGGATCCGCACCAGATCGGGTTGACGGAGGAGATAGAGAAGATCCAAGAAGAGCGGCGCGTTTCGTCACAGGGTTATTTGGTAACCGTGATAGCGTTACGGAGATGTTTAACAAACTCAAGTGGCAGACTCTGCAAGAGAGGCGCTCTGCATCGCGGTGTAGCTTGCTGTCCAGGTTTCGAGAGGGTGCGTTTCTGGATGAGGTATCGAATATATTGCTTCCCCCTACTTATACCTCCCGAGGAGATCACGAATGTAAAATTAGAGAGATCCGAGCGCGCACGGAGGCTTTCCGGCAGTCGTTCTTCCCGCGAACCATACGCGACTGGAACAGGAAAGGGAGGTAATGACAGTGGCGCGTAAAGTGCCCTCCGCCACACACCGTTGGGTGGCTTGCGGAGTATAAATGTAGATGTAGATCAGACGATAGCGACGCAGGCGTAGTCGGACCTACTTACAGCAAAGACTAAAATGTATAGTCTTCGGCGTGTCACGGAAACAAGTGTTCCTTTACATTTACGTTGTTGTGCCGGTGTCGCTGTTCGATCTGCTACCACTACCACTGTCGTCCGCCTCGTTAGTTTTTCCTGTGGAGTCATTCGTCGCCTGTGCTCGTTGTACGTCGATCGCATTCCCGTCGCTGCATGTACTCTTTATGCAGTGGTCTAGACATTCCGACCGCACAGTTGTTGTGATCGGTCCGAACATCTTGTCTCCAAGTGACTCTGCCATGTCGTCGTGTGAGTGTTCAAGTCATCTATGCTGCGACTAACGGTCACAGTACAAAAATATCTGTTCTGAGCCAGCCCGGTTAGCCGTGAGGTCTAACGCACGGTTTTTCGGATTGGCAAGGAGCGCCTGGTCCCCGGCACGTATCCGCCCGGCGGACTTGTGTCGAGGTCCGGTGAGCCAGGAAGTCTGTGGCTGGTTTTTAGGCGGTTTTCCATCTGCCCCGGCGAATGCGAGTTGGTTCCCCTTATTTCGCCTCAGCCACAATATGTCGGCGATTGCTGCGCAAACAAGTTCTCCACGTACGCGTACACCACCATTACTCTACCACGCAAACATAGGGGTTACACTCGTCTGGTGTGAGACATTCCCTGGGAGGAGGGGGGGGGGGGTCCACGGGGGCCGACCGCACAATAACCCTGAGAGAGTGGTTCGATGTGGGGCGGCGGTGGTGTGAAGTGGACTACGGTAGTCGTCGTCGGGTTGTGGACCACTGCGGCTGTGGCGGGAACGGAGCCTCTCCGTCGTTTCTAGGCCCCCGGTTAACATACAATACAATCTGTTCTGAGGTTCCGCTCTCTCTCTCTCTCTGCAGAGGGACTGATGACCTCGTAGTTTCGTCCCTTTAATCATTAAACCAACCTCTCTCTCCAAAGGCGTTTGGTCCCTTTAATCATTAAACCAACCGGCGAATCTCTCTCTCTCTCTCTCTCTCTCTCTCTCTCTCCCTCTCTGTCCACAGGCACAATCAGCCTCCTGACCGAGGGCTACACGTAGTAAATGCGTGGATGTATGGCTCGCTATCAGTCAAGGAATCAGTCATGCCCTGGCTGGGACAGACATATTTCATCTTTAGTCGCTACCTGACGTTGGGAAAGAACGCATATATCCCTAAGGGCCTTTTCACAGTTGTCCGACTCCCATTCAGACGTATACAAATTCTCTTCCCAGCCTGCCTGCCCCTATCTCCGCCGCAACCACTAAAGCAGCTCAACTTGTCGCAACGGAAACCAAAGAGTACATGTGTACTGAAGCACAGTGGCTGAAGCAGGCCAATCTGCATTTCCGAAAGCCTGACAAGCTTCACGGTACCAGTTCAGATTGCTGTGCCTGACAACAGGTTGCGCTATTAATCCAACGTGATTAGCAAGGTAAATGTTGGCGTAGGTAGTTTCACTGCAGCTCATTTATCATAATGGTGTGAGCAGCAAAATGAGCAAACCGAACTTACTGAGATTGAGGGGAAATTAAGAACTGAGAACTATATACGAGACACGGAACACAGCCCAAGTCCAGCAGGGGAATAGTTGTCGTGTGCTTATGAGGCAGCTTCAAATAAATTGGTAAGTGTCTCATAGTGCAAGCTGTATAAAAAGTTACTAAACACTTATTCGACAACCTCTAGTATGTTACATGTTTGTGAATTTGAACAGCAGTTTCCTCACTCCAGTAATATTTTGAAAGAGGAGAATGACTTAGTGGCTGAAAAGTGTGTGAAAACTGCGCTAAGAACTTGAGGCCATTTAGCAGTATACAGGCATTCTAAATTCAGGACAAACACTGATTGAAACACGACAAAAAATTGGCTCAAAACGCACCAAGGTGGTATGCAACGTAGTGCGAAAAAGCTTAGTATGAAAGAAAGCATTCTTCTTTCAAACATATACTTCATACTTAACACAGTATGAAAAAAGAACTTCGTGTTTAATACAACGCATTTGGGGAATTTAGAATGAACTGTCTTGGCCACGAAGAATGAATTCAGAGAAATCGCAGTACACACCTCAGCAAGAGTAATTAAAACTGGTGTAACTGGGTACATATTTGGGTGGAACACACTAAGGTTACAGAAAACAGACTTCCAAAACCTTACTTTAGTTGGCGTTGCAGTACAATAGACATCTTCAGTTGCTTAGGACCTCGACTTTCAGACATAGTTCTGCTTACTACAGAAAACATTTATTACAGTCAACCCGACTAAGGTTCGAATTGAGAATAGTCAGGGCTAGTCCAAAGAGGGTGAATTTGCAGAAGAAACCGATCATTACATGAATAAATAAGCCCAAAAGATGGCGAAAAGAACAAATAAAATTCACATTTTCTGACCACAATGACCCAAAATGAATATATATTTCATTGAACCTCGTCTTGTGATTCTCAGGTAAAAAAAGACTTTTCGTGAACTTCCGAATCCTACTCATAACAGTACAGAATAAACTGTTACGTAGCGTAGAACAGCGGGAAGATGGGCAGGCAAGCAAAGCTTGCTTCAGCCTGTTTCGGGTGGGCATTGCTTGGCATGGATGGGATAAAGCAGCCTGCCCATTCTGGAGATAAGATGTAACAGCTTGTCTGTCGGCTAATAGGCAAGCAAAGGCAGGTTAAAAGCGAAATGTGTATACACCTCTGATCCTTTAGTCATGAACTGACTCTTCAAGTTAAAAAAAAAAAAATGGTTCAAATGGCTCTGAGCACTATGGGACTTAACTCCTGAGGTCATCAGTCTCCTAGAACTTAGAACTACTTAAACCTAACTAACTTAAGGACATCACACACATCCATGCCCGAGGCAGGATTCGAACCTGCGACCGTAGCGGTCACGCGGTTCCAGACTGTAGCGCTTAGAACCGCACGGCCACCCCGGCCGGCTCTTCAAGATTTAAGATCTCTCAAAATTTGTATTTCGTTCCCTAAAAGATCTGTCACTCTGTAGTCTTCTTGTGTCACACGGGATGCTGCAGTGCGATACTTAATAGTTAAATGAAATTAAAATTAAATCAATACAATGAAATGAATACCCTTAGCAGCATACAGGCGTTGATATACGTCAACGGGGACAGTTGAAAATGTGTGCCCCGACCGGGACTCGAACCCGGGATCTCCTGCTTACACGGCCGACGCTCTATCCTCTTTTTTTTTTTTTTTTTTTTTGTTGACCGTTGTGTTTTGGTCGTTGCGGACGTCCCATGACATCCGTTCAAGTTCGCTGTTGATCCTTTCACTAAGTTCTTTTATTACAGAGGCCAACCGGCTCTCTGACCGAACACGCTGAGCTACCGTGCGAACTTGGACGCAAAGGATAGTGCGACTGCAGGGACTTATCCCTGGCACGCCTCCCGTGAGACCCACATTCCCAACTTATTGTTCCGCACTATATTCGTAGTGCTACAGGCGTTGGCCTGTATGCAGCAAAGGGTATTCTTTTTATTGTATTATTTTATTGTAATTTCATTCTAACGAGCTGCACGGTCACCGATGGTATCTGTTCATTCGGACAGATACCATCTTTATTAATAGTTAGTTACGTCTATAGGGCAAGTACAGTGCCTTCGCCGACGTGGTGCCGAAAGCCCCCGACCGTGCATGAGCACACTACTATGTCAGCGCCTTACCACCATGGCATTATCCGCGATGCACAGTCGATATGCCCACGCGCTGACAGACGCGAAGAGAGCGCAATGGTATATTCTCATGACAGTCGTGGGTAATCTGCAGGTCACTATGCTAATTCTTACAAGTTTGCGCAGTAACTTGCACGTCCTTTCCGTAGCTGTTTTTGTATGATCATTAAACTTCAATTTCTGGTCCAGATATATGCCCAAGTATCTTGTAATCATGTTCCTTTTTATGCTGTTTCCATCTAGTTTAATTGTACGACGCCGTTTATGTTCCCTTTCACTGTAATGTACGGGATTTTACACTGAAGCGCCAAAGAAACTGGAATAGACATGAGTAATCAAATACAGAGATATATAAAAAGGTAAAATGCGGCGCTGCGGTCGGCAACGCCTTTGTAAGGCAACGGGTGACTGGCGCAGTTGTTAGGTCGGTTACTACTGCTACGATGGCACGTTATCAAGATTTAAGTGAGTTTGAACGTGGTGGCGCACGAGCGATACGACACAGCACCTCCGAGGTAGCGATGAAGAGGGGATTTTCCTGTACGACCATTTAAAGAGTGTACCGTAAATATCAGAAATCCGCTAAAACATCAAATCTCCGACATCGCTGCGGAAAAAGATTCTGCAAGAATGGGACCAACGACGACTGAAGAGAATCGTTCAAAGTGACAGGAGTGCATCCATTACGCAAACTGCTGCAGATTTGAGTGCGGGGCCATCAACAAGTGTCATCGTGCAAGCCATTCAACATAACATCACCGATAAGGGCTTTCGAAGCTGAAGGCCCACTTGTGTACCTTTGATGACAGCACGACACAAAGCTTTAGGACTCTGACAGGTGACACGAACGTAAACATCCTGTCTGATCACCTGCATCCATTCATGTCCATTGTGCATTGCGACAGACATGGGCAGTTCCAGGAGGACAATGCGACACCCCACGCGTCCAGAATTGCTTCAGAGTGGCTTCAGGAACACTTTTCTGAGAGCAACACTTCCGCTGGTTACCAAACACCCTAGAGATGAACATTATTGAGCATATCTGGGATGCCTTGCAACGTGCTGTTCAGAAGAGATCTCCACCCTATTGTACTGTTAACGATTTATGGACAGCTCTGCACGATTTATGGTGTCAGCTCCCTCCAACACTACTTCAGACATGAGTCGAGTCCATGCTACGTCGTGTTGCGTCACTTCTGCGTGCTCGCGGGGGCCCTACACGATATTTGGCAGGTGCACCAGTTTCTTTGGCTCTTCGGTGTATTTGCCGCAGTGGTGATTTGAGCGGACAATTTTCCGAATGTGAGTCCTGTGTCTTCGTGCACTGACGTAAGGATGCCGCCTCGTAGCTTTGCGGGCACGTGACGCGATACAAAAATTATATAAGCACAGCAGAGACGAATGAGGCTAGCGACGATACTGGCCGCAGATGGGAAATCCTCTAACACAACGCGACTTTGACAACCGGTACATTGTTACCACCCGGCGTCTGAGAACTGGCACCTCGGAACGGTAAAACTGATCGGTTGTTCACGTGTTACAGTCGCGAGCCTCTACGCAACGTGTTTGAAAAACAGTGAAACCATGAATATGCGACAGGGTATTGGACATCCGCGCCTCATCGCACAATGAGGACTTCTGGAGGTTGTCCTGTCAGTAAAGCAGTATAGGTGGCGGGTGATATGCTGAGGCTTGCACAAGCGTTTCAGGGCACAGTGATCACCGTACGTTGATCATCGTGGGGTTCCACAGTAGACGACCCCTAAGTGTTCCTCTTTTGACCTGTCGACATCGCCAATTACGGCTGCAATGAGCACTGGAACATAGAGATTGGAGCAACTGAAACGTGTCTCCCTGTCGGGTGAATAATGTTTCTTGATATACCAGGTCAATGGTCGCGTCCGGATACTCTGTCGTCCAGGCGAACGGCTGCCCGAAACATGGAGTGTGACACAGAAGCAGTATTACGTTATGCGGCGGCGTCCTTGTGAACCGTGACGATAATCGAAGGCACCATGAGTACGTGAACATCATTGCAGATCACCTAGTGCTTAGTGTCTTCCCCGACGACTACGTAACTTCCAGCAGGATAATTGTCCCTGTAACAAGGCCAGAATCGTACTACAGTGCTTTGAGGAGCATGATACTGAACTCACTTTGATGTCTTGACTACCAAATTATCCTGATCTGAACCCCATCGCACACATTCTGGACACTATTAGACGCCAGCTCCGCGCCCATATACCACTGGCCCGTACTTTAAGGGAATTGCGTGACCTGTGGGTGGACATTTGGTGCTACATACCGCCGGGAAATTAAAAGAAAAATTTGAAATTTGTGGTAAGGTCTTATGGAACCAAACTGCTGAGGTCATCGGTCCCTAAGCTTACGCACTACTTAATCTGAATTACGATAAGGACAACACACACACCCATGCCCGAGGGAGGACTCGAACCTCCGACTGGGGGAGCCTAGCGGACCGTGACAAGGCGCCTGAGACCGCGCGGCTATCACGCGTGACTCCGGGAACTTATGGGAGACGTGTCGAATTCATGCCATGCAGAATTCCTCCAGTATTCCGTTCGAAACGTGGACCAGCGCGTTATTAAACAGTTGATAGTAGTATTTTGATTAATCGGTTTATACAAAAGTAAAAAGGTAGCATACTTTACTTACTGTCATTGCATAATGTCAGGGGGGTCAACTTTTGCCATAATTGGTCAAGCCAAGATGAAGTTTTTTGAGTCCAAATGCGTGTAATATGAAAACACTTATTTCTTAATTAAATTATGGCCAATTAAACTGAAATCTCCATCCCAGTTTATTACGTATTCCGATATCTTTATCTGAACAGATTCTCTCAGTTACGATATCACAGAAATTTGCCGTTTGCAGCAACATAGTAGTCTCATCGTATTTCATTTCATGGTTATATTCGAGGAAGTACTCGGCAGCAGTTGATTTGCTTTGTTGTTTTATTCGGGTGTGTCATTATGTCCCTTGCCTCCCTCCTCGACTGCTGTAATAGTTGCCCCATATAAAACAAGTCACATTCTCACGAAATGCTTTGGACAGCCGGATTCCCAGACTAAGGTGCCATGATTCCGTAGGAGAGTGTACCGATCTTTCCGGACACTGGGCCAGCATCAAGTAGATAAGTGAGTCTTGATTTCTCCTTCTCTGTCTCAATCTCTACCTTTCTCTCAGCCTTTCTTGATCACATCCATCAGAGCCGGAAAACATCTACATCTACATACGTACTCCGCAAGCTACCGTACGGTGTGTGGCGGATTGTAACCTCTACTGTACCACTACTGGTAATATCCTTTCCCGTTCCAGTCGCAAACAAAGCGAGGAAAGAATGACTGTCTAAATGCATTCATACGAGCCCTAATTTCTCTTGTCTCATGTATGTATGTTAGCGGCAGTAGAATTGTTTACCAGTCATCAGGAAATGCCGGTTCTCGACATTCTTCCAGTTTTGCTCCTCGCAAAGAACGTCGCCCTCCCTCGAGGGATTGCCATTTGAATTCCCGAATCATCTCCGTAATACTTGGCTGTTGTGCGAACCTACTGGTAACAATTCTAGCAGCCCGCCTCTGAAGTGATTCGATCTCTTCCCTTAATCGTACCTGGTGCAGATCCCAAGCACTGGAGCAGTACTGAAGAATAAGTCGTACTAGTGTCCTATATGCACTCTCCTTTACAGATGAACCACACTTACCTAAAAATCCACCAATAAACCGAAGTCGACCATTCGCCTTCCCTACTACAATATATACAAGCTCGTTCCACTTCATATTGCTTTGCAACGTTACACCCACATATTTAAACGATGGGATTGTGTCAAGCAGCACACTACTAATGCTGTATTCGAACATGACGGGGTTGATTTTCCTACTCATCTGCATTAACTTACATTTTTCTACATTTAGAGCTAGCTGTTATTCATCATACCCACCAGAAATTTTGAGAAATGGTGAGAGAATGTGCGTTTCACAGAAAATCGCTCCTGGCTCTGAAAAAAGAGCATCGAACGGCGCAGTGGGCGTCGGGAGTCGAACTCAGTTATAAATAACAGTGCGAGACAACAACAGCTGACAGTTCTGGTTGGAGTCAGGCAGCGAGTAAACGTAACAGCAAAACTCGCAGCACATGAAGGAGGCGACTGCGTCGGTAGTTGATACATTTCAAATGGTAGCAACAACTCGGCTGAATACCCGGAAGACCGCCGTCAACCAGTCACGCCGAGGAAACGTAACGTATCACGTGTCGAAGTGCTAACAGTACATCGACTGAATCCGTTGCATCGATACTATATATCGAGTGAATCATCTTGCTAAGATTACAAGCTCCTCTTGATGGTTTTTTTGCGAGACTGCGATTTAAGACTAGGGTCTTTTTATATGCACCTTATTGAAACACCATATACTTGCTTTTATACCCCCACCCCATTCTTCGTCTCTCTCTCTCTGCATCTTTGCACACGTACACACACAAGTTCTCCCCAGCAGGAACACCGCAATAATTCTCACGAAACATTCAACATTAGCGCCACACTAAACATTATCAAACGATGGACAAATAAGCAGTGGCAACAACGTAGCACATATCAATCAGTATGGGGAGACAATTGTCTGCTCAAATCACATTTTATGAAAAGTAAGTGCGAAGTTAAGGCGATACTGAAATTATATTTTAAAAATGGTGTGAAAACAATGTACTCAATAGCATTAGAGAGAGATATCCACTAGAGATAAACAACAGCACCGAAAATTTAAGTACAACAACATACATAAGCAATACCTACGAAAAAGTACTTCAAAATGCACAGATTTTCTTCATGACTACTTCGCAGATGACATGCTGTCAGAGCGACAACAAGGGAAGAAAAATTGATCATTAAAAGTGCATTCTCAGTACCAATGTAACTACCAGGTGAACATTCGAAACAAACCTAATAACATGTACATTTTATAATTTTTAGGCTTACAATAGATATCGAATGAAATAACAAGCTTACTGTTACAAGTCAATCAAGCTTACTGTTACAAGTCAATGTTTATTTATGCCCACAACGCGTTTCGAACGTTTAAACCACCATCATCTGGTAGATTTATATGTGTCAGTACGAGATGTAGGTGTTGTGTGGCTCCTTTTTCTCTCGTAAAACATAACATACAAACTGTCGCAATTTGTAAACAAGACACCATCTTTGTTTACAACGTATGACAGTTTGTTGCCAGCCGGGGTGACCGAGAGGTTCTAGGCGCTACAGTCTGGAACCGCGCGACCGCTACGGTCGCAGGTTCGAATCCTGCCTCGGGCATGGATGTGTGTGATGTCATTAGGTTAGTTAGGTTTAAGTTGTTCTAAGTTCTAGGGGACTGATGATCTCAGAAGTTAAGTCCCATAGTAATCAGAACCATTTGAACAGTTTGTATGTGATATATTACGAGAGAGAAAGAAGCCTGTGACCTCTGGAGACACTGCCACAGGTTGCCACTAAAGTCGTAACACAACACTCACATGAACACATGTAAATCCAACAAATGATGTAGATTTAGACAGTGGGTTTGTTTACAAATAATTTTTCTGCTGCTAATCGCGAGTTTCTATTATTCGTATTTTACACGACGCGTTTCGGGAAATGATTCCCATTTTCAATGCGTTTTCTCTGTGTACGGTGCCGTCTTTACATAATGTTTTCATATCTGGGTCATGCTTTGTTTTGTTGACTTTACTGCAATAACAAATTGGCGCAACTTAAGGTTGCGCGTTTTTTATGTAGGCCCTATTACAGTAAAGTCAGCGAAACAAAGCAGAACCTCACACATTGAAAGCATTGCGTAAAAATAGCATAGTAAACAGAGAAAACGCACTTGTAAATGGGAATCATTTCTCGAAACGCGTCGTTTAAAATGTGAATAAAAGAAAATCGTGACTGGTAGCAGAAAAGTTATTTATAAACAAACCCATTGTTTTCACAGTCGCAGGCTTTCACAAAACCATTTATGGCGGACACAATCACGTTGTGGACAGACATAAACATCGATTGGAAACAGTAAACTTGCTGTTTCTTTCGATATAAATAAAAGTCACGATGAAGCCTAACCTAAAATGTTCGCATTTAAACTTACAATAGGTATGGATTATAAACTTTGTATTAAACTTTACAGAAATAAATTTGACCCCACAGAAGCCGACCCATAGGTGTCGGAACATGTCTGGGAGAATAAAAAGAAATAACTAGTGTTCTGGGGCAGATAAAAAAATATCAAATAAACATACAGTGTTATTAACACATCTATGTGTGTCGACCATCTCCAACTCTTCATCCGGACTTGGAGCGCTCCAAGGCAGCACCTGCAGCATTTTGAAGCGTCTCAAGGCTCGAGGGATGTCGGCTGGTAATAAGATTAAGAGAAGAGGTATTTTGGGTGAGAGGTAGAATCGGGTATAAATTAGGGCGCGGAATGTGCCGACGGAGGCGGCTGCGCGCGCTCGGCGCTGCCGGCCTGTTACCTTGGGGCGGTCGTTGTGCCGCGCGGCACTTACCTTGGACGACGAAGGCTGCGCGCGCGTTGCCAGGCGACGGCGGCCGCTTCCGCCGCGCGCGCCTCTGCCGCGCTAATTGCCACAGCTGTGGCGCCGCGCTGCTTCCCTACTCTACCTGCTCAGTTCCGCCGCCCGGTCCGCGCGCACGGTGTTAATTCCTGTCGCTACCGACACTCCTGCTTGCCCCTTTCTCCTCGTTACTACAGTGGACGCTTGCCAAATTGCAGCGCGCGATTGAAAAATGGACACCATTTAGCATTAATTATGTCGTGACAACGTCTATTTGCTCCTCTGTCGAACTCCCTTGTATGACAAAATACCGTGAGACTGCTTAGCTAATAACTACGAGAGTAATAATGCGTAAACAGTGGTTGAGTCCACAACGGATAGGCCATATCCGTACGTGTTTGTCGCGTGGTATCTGTTTTGCCTGTGATAACATCGTACCAAAGCAGACGCACATACGATATTGCAGTGCCTGTGTTGTTCTGATTACGCCGCAAAGTTCCTTTGGACATGCATGCCGTGTTATTAACACTTGATTTCTGTAAAGTTTAATACAAAGTTTATAATAATTTATCTATTGTAATTTTAAATGCGAACATTTTAGGTTATGCTTCATCATGACTTTTATTGATATCGAAAGAAACAGCAAGTTTACTGTTTCCAATCTGTGTTTATTTGTGTCCACAACGAGATGCGAAGGCTGAAACTTTCTGGTTGTGTCCACTATAAATCGTTTTGTGAAAGCCTGCGACTGTGAAAACAATGGGTTTCTTTATAAATAACTTTTCTGCTACCACTCACTATTTTCTTTTATTCACATTTTAAACGACGCGTTTCGGGAAACGACTTCCAGGCACTGCGGCGACTACAGCCGTCGTGAAATAAATGGTTAGCGACATGTGGCAGCCTGTGTGTGACCGTGAGTCGTGCACGGATTGCCAAATGGCAGGGCGACCACTCGGGATAAGCGGGAAATCCGGGTTCGGGACCCTGTCCGGCATTATCGTCATTCCATTCTACGGATGATGGTGGTCCTTATTGGGAGTTGCGAATTCATTTAATTTACTGCAGTCGCATCTTGGTGATTATTATTTACTAGACGTACCCGGCCACGCATTGCTGCGGGTCAGTCTGCTTAAATGGAAAAGTAAGAAAGAAAGAGAAAGCATATATGGCGCATTGGATATACGTCCTAATTTCTGCCACGTGGGATTAGCTGAGCGGTCTGGGACGCTGCAGTTATGGACTCTACGGCTGGTCCTGGCGGAGGTTCGAGTCCTCCCTCGGGCATGAGTATGTGTGTGTGTTTGTCCTTAGGATAATTTAGGTTAAGTAGTGTCTAAGCTTAGGGACTGATGACCTTCCATATGATTATGTACCATATAATTTCACACACATTTAAACATTTTCCTAGTCTCCTTCTTTCCCCTTTATCTGCCCATCTACCCCTCCCCCTTTCTTTGCCCATCTCCTCCTCTCTCCCCCCTCCCCCTCTTTCAAATGGTTCAAATGGCTCTGAGCACTATGCGACTTAACTTCTGAGGTCATCAGTCGCCTAGAACTTAGAACTAATTAAACCTAACTAACCTAAGGACATCACACAGATCCATGCCCGAGGCAGGATTCTAACCTGCGACCGTAGCGGTCGCTCGGCTTCAGACTGTAGCGCCTAGAACCGCACGGCCACTCCGGCCGGCCTCTCTCTTTCCATCAGCTCCTCCCCCACTCTCTGTCCATATTCTTCTTCCGCTCCCCCCCCCCCCCCCCAAGACTCCTTCTCCCCCTGTCCCCTTTCTCTGTCCATCTTCTCCTTTCCTATGTTCATTTCGTCCCATACCTCTAGCCATCTCGTCTTCCCACCTCTCTCTGAACTTGAACCTTGTTTATTGTTATTGAAAATTCAGATTTTGTAGTAGTATTATAATCATAAACCAGTAAGCCACGAATACAACTTTTCCGTTTGCTGTCAATCTTTCACTATTGTATATGAAATTTGTATCTATATTTATATATTAAAAAGTATATAATATATGTATGTCTAAACGTTTATTACAGTAACGTGTAAAAATCTGAAGTTAACCGGAAAGGTGCATTTTGAGATTTTTAGTAAAAATGTTTATCCCTTCTCAACAGGGGTGGCCAAGATTCCGGCTAGCGGACCATGCGCTAGCTCCAGTGGCATAGCTGTCAGCCTTGCTTCACACTTCCCCCACCGCCACGCTGCGCTGTCTGAGCGCGAGGAGGGGAAATTGGCGAACGCACTGCATTCAAATGACAGCACAGATGTGCTGCATATGACTTGGTTTTATTTTTCACACTTCTCAACAACATAGGTCACAAACAAAACAAATTCTCAGTATCAATTAATTATTTTCGACGCGCTGAAGACAAAATAAAATTTGTATCTGATACAAACTATCGGCTTACGGACAGACCTAGACAAATTCACAGAGTTTCACACTCAAGTTTCCATGTAATCGTGACTTATTTACTTTCACATTCGAAAAGAGGTCAGCCGGCCGCTGTGGACGAGCGGTTCTAGGCTACGGTCGCAGGTTCGAATCCTGCCACGGGCATGGATGTGTGTAATGTTCCCAGGTTAGTTAGGTTTAACTAGATCTAAGTCTAGGAGACTGATGACCTCAGCTGTTAAGTCCCATAGTGCTTGGAACAATTTGATTTTTTTTTTTTTTGAAAGAGGTCTTTCAGACAAATGTGTCGATCGAAATACTGCAGCACTTTCGCAACCTCATTATGGAGACTTAGAAAATGTACCTGAGAAAAGCAATGCAGACGTCCTGGACAGTTTTAAAGTAAAAAGATTTATTAAAAAAACTGGAATCACTTTGCAGGTCTATCAGTTACATCTGCACACGCACACTGATGCTTTCAATTGAAACGGCGAACGCTCTCGAAAACAGAAATAAGACTGACAGTGTCGTCGAATCATTTATAAAACAATCGTTGTAATTCTTCCAAGCCTACACTGAATTCTTCAAACCTTGCGCTTTCTTTAACGGCAGTGAAATCAGGGAACTGTATTGCCTGTCAGAATGTGTCCCTTCTACAAGGCGATATTCTCTTTAAATGCATCACAACCAAATGAAAAAGGAGTTGCTTTGGAATGTCTGACTGTGGTCAGTGTGCAGTCAAGTCCACTTAAAATGTGAAATCTGCAATCCATTCCGGATGTTTTAATTTTCGTTCCTACACTCTTTGTTTCTCTATAAATTCAGCAACAGCGAGATTTAAATCGAAAAGTCGTTCCAAGCATACCTCTTGACGTAACCAACGCATTCTTCAGTAATATGTGAAGTCTCCAAGCCCTTCATTCGTTTTCCCTGAAAACTGTTGAAACTGAAAATGGAATAATGGGCACGACTTTGGAAATCTTACTACTCGTACCACTAATTTCTTCACGTGCTCCATGCCTGCAAATTTAGCACAAAGTGCTTGTCGGTGTACAGAAAAACGAAAACCGCCTGTCGATCGTTGTAATTTTTTGCTCTTCCATTGTCATCCAAACGTTTAAATTCTTTTTGCATCGTACTACAATGTCGTTTCGTAGCAGATAAGCAGCACCTGTTGCTAATGCGAATTGAGAATTCTCATCCCTCTCTTCTGTCACTCCCATTTATTTTAAAGGATTGTGACTATAGACCGCTAGAGTGGTTGTTTTTGCGCAAAGAGCCACTGGACATGTGAATGTCCTTCATACCAGGAACAAATAGTTAATGGTAAACAGCGCTGACATCACGATTCTACCGAACTCGGAGAGTTGTGCCGACCGCAAAATGCCACACCGTAATGCTAAATGATGTGTCGCTCTTCCGCGCGCTTCCCAGAAACACCGAACCATGGCGAGTGTCAGGCCGACCACTGGCCCGCAGGCGTCTCGCATACGCCGCACGCGTGGAGTTTGGCACGACGTGGCCGGCCCTGCGTTACGTACTACACACACACACACACACACACACTGGTATAGGCATGCGTATTCAAATACAGAGATATGTAAACAGGCAGAATACGGCGCTGCGGTCGGCAACGCCTCTATGAGACAAGTGTCTGCCGCAGTTGTTACATCGGTTACCGCTGCTACAATGGCAGCTTATCAAGATTTAAGTGAGTTTGAACATGGTGTTACAGACGGCGCTCGAGCGCTAGGACACACCATCTCCGAGGTAGCGATGAAGTACGACCGTATCACGAGTGTACCGTAAATATCAGGAATCTGGTAAAACATCAAATCTCCGAAATCACTGCTTCCGGAAAAAGATACTGCAAGAACGCGAACGACGATGACTGAAGAGAATCGTTCAACATGACAGAAGTGCAGCACTTCTGCAAATTGCTGTAGACTTCAATGCTGGGCCATTAACAATTGTCAGCGTGCGAACCAGTCAACGAAACATCTTCGACATCGGCTTTCGGAGCCAAAGGCCCACTCGTGTTCCCTTGATGACTGCACGACACAAAGCTTCACGCTTCACCTGGGCCCGTCAACACTTACGTTGGACTGTTGATGGCTCGAAACATGTTGCCTGGTCGGACGAGCCTCGTTTCAAATTCTATTGAGCGGATGGACGGGAACGGATTTGGAGACAGCCTCACAAATCCATGAACCCTGCATGTCAGCAGGGGACTGTTGAAGCTGGTGGAGGCTCTGTAATGGCGTGGGGCGTGAGCAGCTGGAGTGATATGGGGCCCCTGATACGTCTAGATACGATTCTAACAGTTGAAATGAGCGTTTGGCGTCATTGGCCGGGAGACCCCTTACGGGGCAGGTCCGGTCGCCTTGTTGCAGCTCTTATTACATTCGACGCCACATTGGGCGACCTGCGCGCCAGATGGGGGTGAAATGATGATGAAGACAACGCAACGCCCAGTCACGGAGCGGACAAAATCTCCGACCCAGCCGGGAATCGAACCCGTCACGCTGACCATTCAGCTATCGGGGCGGACATTCGAACAGTTGACATGTACGTAAGCATCCTGTCTGATCTTCTGCGTCCATTCATGTCCATTTTGCATTCCGACGGACTTGGGTAATTCCAGGAAGACAACGCGACACCCCATATGTCGAGAATTGCTACAGAGTGGCTCGATGAACACTCTTCTGAGTTTAAACACTTCCGCCGGCCTCCAAACTCCTCAGACATGAACATTATTGATCATATCTGGGATGATTTGAGACGTGCTGCTTACAAGAGATCTCCACCCTATCCTACTCTTACGGATTTTTATGGACAGCCCTGCAGCATTCATGGTGTCAATGTTCTCCAGCGCTACTTCAGATATTAGTCGGGTCCATGCCACGTCGTGTTGCGGCACTTCGGCGTGCTCGCGGGTGCTATATATGTATATTAGACAAAGGGGTACCTAAAACACGCCTAATACAACGTTCTGTCAAAATCTGAATGCAGATGGTCAATAACTTTCGGAGATTAACAACTTTGAAGAAACGAACATTTACTTTTTTATTTATACTGATTAGCTTCGAGCAAAGTTATAAACTGGTATAGTGGGGAAACGCGTTTAGCTGGAACTTCGTTTAGGGTGTCACTGTGAAGAGCTTGCCGAGCACTACTCGGATCCGAAGTGAGACAATACAAAAATATTCGATGTGATATAAACGAAAATCTGCATTAAGCTGAAAATTAGAAAATAGTGAAAGACGTTGTCTCACATGAATCACAAATATTACACAAAACGCAAGTCACAGGAAAGTTCGCGTCGAAAGGAATCCAAAAGGCGTGAAAAGTTCAGTGGCAGGCGAGTGCGAGAGCTATGGCAATGTCGAAAAGGAACTGAAAAAACGGCGGAAAGCGATTACGTAGCTGGCTCATCGGGCATACGGCGGCCAGCGACAGCCTAAAACTGTGACTGTCTGTTCCGTAACCCGCATACTACTCTGTGTAACGGTTGTCTTAACCCTACAGCACTTAAGGGGGGAAAATGTTACATTGCTACCAAGACGTCGCAGAGCTGTCAGTGTTCGTGACCAAGCCACTACTTCTCAATCAAGTAGCTTCTCAGTTTGCCTGACAAGGGCTGAGAGGATCCCGATTGCCAATAGCGCTCGGCAGGCCGGACGATCAGCCATCCAAGTGGTAGCCAAGTCCGACAGCGCTTAACTTCAGTGGTCTGACGGTAACCGGTGTTACCACTGCTGCAAGGCCATCGGTTTCCTCTGTGAACATCAGGTTGAAAACTAGTTTGAATTTGTATTACACTATCGCAACCATTGTTCAGAAAGGGAACACTATTTATTCTACAGGTTCCATTATCAATGGCCTTCTAATGCAACTGAGGAATGCGGGCGATAAGCCATAGATATTCAAATATAAGGTGCAAAGCTTTCTTGTTGCAGACACCATTATATTATGTACAGGAGGCCTTCTCAAGTCTTTTTTTTTTTTTTTTTTTTGCTCTTGTACTGTTGGAAAATACTCGAATTCGTAATTTTTAACTCTTATTTTTATCATTATGATTCTGTGATTTATGTATTACCCCACAGTATAACAGAATATTCTAAACATTTTATTCACTCGAGGAAAAGTTTTACTTTGTTTAAATAAGTAAAAACTACAGACCTTGCGTATGATGTAAAAGCTTACGTAAAACACAAAATCATAAATATTCTCTTGTATCATAGAACAAACATGTCAGATTAATACGGGAAACTTTCACGGGCGGCGGACGATGAGCCCAAGTCCGAAATTAGTTACGGCTGTATACGAGGGTTGGAACTTAAATAGTGTCAACTATTTATTCACAACCGATACAGAAGAGTTACATGTTTGCACCTGTTACTGTCCTTCGAAGTAGTCACCACCGTTGTGTAGAACCCGTTCCCAGCGATGTGGAAGGCGTAGTATTCCGTTTGCAGAGCCTGTTCTGTTGATGGTGCGAATGGAGCGGTCTACTGCCTGTCGAATCTCTGGGACAGTTCTGAAGCGAATGCCACGAAGTGGTTCCTTCATCTTCGGAATCAAATCAAAGTCACAACGACTTACGTCCGGGGAGTATGGTGGATGATACAGTACTTCCCAATCCCATTGAACGAACAGAGCAGCCACAGCTTGCGCTGTATGCTCCCGCACATTGTCGTGCAAAATGATGGGTGGGTTGCGCAGTGTCGTAGCTTCTTTCGCAAAGCTGGTCGCAAGTGATGCTCCAAAAACGAACAGTTCTACTGTGCATTGACGGTCTGCCGTGGAGGAACGTAATGCGTTAGGACAATACCTTCACAGTCGTACACGAGAATCACCATAGCTTTCACCGTACTGGGGCTCTGACGCACTTTCGCGGCGACTCATAATGACGCCGTTCGTTGGATTGGCGTTTCAGTTTTGGTTCGTACGATGTGGCCCATGTCTCATCCAGTGTTACGATACGGCGTAAGAAAGCCTCTCCTTCGCGCTCATAGCGTCTGAGCAGCGTCGTAACGCATCCATTTTTGCGTTTCCGTCAAGTCATGCGGAACCCATCGTGATGCAATTTTTCGCATGCCCAGTCGATCTTTCAGGATGCGAAGCACAGTCGTATGCGCTAATCCGGTTTCGTGGGCGAGCTCACGAATCGTATGGCGTCGATCACTGTCCCTAACGCGGCAACAGCATGCACTTCTTCAGAGACGCTAGGGCGACCTGCCCGATACATGTCTGCCACAATTTTCCGACCTTTGTTTAAGGCTTTTACCTAACGTGCCACTGTTCTGTACGGCAATGCCGATTCTCCGCACGATGACACTGTCGTGCTGTACGACCTCTGGCACATTCAATCTTGATCCATCTCCGTTGTCCCCGTTTCAAAAACAGTGACACCGCTACAGTAGACCGCTCGCTAACAAGTGACTGTGTTTCCATCGATGGTGCGCACGCCGGTGACGTGAGGCGGGCCAGTCAATTTGCTCGGAGGTAAAGTAGGTATGCCAACAACGTGTGCTGTCGGCGACAATAGTAGATTCTATTGCATAGTTCTCCACAGCAGTGTTGCCACTATGTAAGTTCCAACCTATGTATATTTCCGAATTTGGCCGCGAATGTCTTTAACCATCACAGATAAAATAATATGTACTGATTCTTTCCGTAGCCGCATTACTTGGCACCGTGGAACAAGAGAGAGATCATCCATGCTAAGTAGCAGCTAAATCCTTCGGCGCCGAGAAGTCTACGGGGCTCGTCCTCATCACACGGGACGAGGCAGCTAAAGATGAGGTGGACGAGGCCAGGACATCAGACCTCGTAAGACAGACAGCACCGTCGGACACGGGACGAGCTGGTTAATGTGATCTGCGCTCTCAGCGCTCTCCAGCGGTCGTTCTCGGCGTTATTTGGTTGGCAAACCACGCACTTCCTTTACCAAAGTGGACGCGTGTAAAATAGCTGCGTCAACTGTGTTACCGGTTGTCGAAGACGAGCGGAGAAAATCGCGAAGAAGGCCCTGGACTCGTCAATCTCTTGAACAGCAAATTGGTGCCATGGGAACCCTGCACACTGTTGTATAACGACCTGAGACACACGGTAGTAGAAGTTATTCGTTAACTCAATTGAAATTTCATCCCGTTTCCGGTTTTAAACTGCATATAGTTGAGGCATGGAGTGTAATGTCAGTTTGTGCAGATATAATATCCATATTCTCGACGTCGCATTGACTACCAACACTCTGAAAAAACGTACTTCATCACGTAGATTTCAAGATCGAGATTAGAAGAGATTTTTCTGAAGCTGCTCACTACCGTTAAAAAAGATATCAGGCAAGATACAGACGTGAGCCTGTCCATAAACCCAGTGACAGGTATATATATTTTACAGAAAGTTTTATATTAGCAAAAACTCCCATTGTGTAACTAGGGTTTACTTCCTGACACAGACTGGTAGTTATGTTAAGCTTTCTGCCCACTGGGGAAACATCCCAGTCGTTGGCCTTTGCAACAAGAACTGCGGCAAATACGTTACTTATAATAAAAAGTATCGACTTCTGAGAGAATACTTCTACGAAAAATGACTTGTGGAAGGAGGTGGACACGCACATGCTACTCTTCTCTTCACAGCTCACGGTTCGCGATGCTGTCAACAGCGCTACAGTTTCAACAAGGCAAGCAGGCCTCCGTGTATAGCATACACTGCCTGAAGACTTTATATACAGCTGTCATTATATGATATTTAATATGCAAACTGTTGATGGATTATAATTGTGCTACACCATTGAAACGGTATACCTTCGTAGCACTCAAGTTATAACACTGAGAAAACAACTACAACAATCCTTTACCTACCGGTATGTAGTTTCCTGACATTTTATTATAACAAATCGCACGTAAAACGACGCGTTTTCGAAAGAGTATCAATCTGCTGATGCTTTGAAACAGCTTTAATCTATTCACGTACTCTTTGGGAAAGAAAACACGCCGATTACGAAGTTTCACGCCATACAATATGGCGGCTCCTACGTTCTGCTTGTAACGTAAAACGATGTTGCATCTCATTGGTCACGTTCCTTTCCACGAGGCAAACATCAAACATGCCAGATTCTTTATGTCACGCTGCGCAGTGTAGTGGAACGTGGAATTCCATGCTGTGACGTCACCAGCTCTTCTGTACGCCCCTGGGAGCTGAGTGGCCAGCGCGACGGAATGTCATACCTAACGGGCCGGGTGCGATTCCCGGCTGGGTCGGAGATTTTCTCCGCTCAGGGACTGGGTGTTGTGTTGTCCTTATCATCAATTCATCCCCATCGACACGCAAGTCGACGAAGTGGCGTCAACTCGAAAAACTTGCACCAGGCGAACGGTCTACCCGACGGGAGGCCCTAGCCACACGACATTTCCATTTTACCGGCTCTTCGCCCACGTGCATTTTCACGTTTCCTGAGAAGGACGGCACGGCTTGTGAACGACCCCAGCTGAAAACGGCTACCTCTTTGACACAGATAGTGCGTACATTCCTGCACCCTCTTCTCTGCATCCGCCTACACTTAGAAATAATATCTAGGTAGGATGCTGAGGATCGTTCGTGTTGCGCCGAATGATGTCCAAACAACTCTCCAATGTTTTTGACAAGGCACCTACTCCTCCTCGTCTAGCGCCTCAAGATGATGTACAGATTTATCGTCGAAACATCGGTTCATTATTTTACATCTTGAAGCAGTCAAAAATCCAGAAGACGTTTACGGAAAATTTAGAACGCGCATAAAGCCTCAAACAGGATATTTCGATCGTCGTCAAACGCAGTTTCAACATGTAATTATAATATGATTAGCATCCCGGCGCTCATTAACTAATTTTTCGGATGCACTTATACATTAGGAACACGTAGTAATTTTGTTCCAGCCATTCTCGCATCCAGAAAAGTGTCCAAAGACTAGCGCTAATGGACAATCGACACCCAACGCGCGCACTATTTGCTTACCTTTCAGAACTGCCGCGTCCCTCCACGGTCCTAGGTCACACAACGGCACGTTGTCGCTTCGAGCGCCTGTTCTACTCATGTCATAAAACGAAAAACTGACGTTCCTGTCAGACGACGTCGCATAAAGTTATCGACAGTGTTGTTTTAACCCCCGTAAACCAACTCACAGGAAATTCTCTCGCTCTCTGTTGCTGTGAAACGCCTCCCGTCGAGGATCGACCCTACTTTGCAGTGCACAAGAGAAATATGCAACGGAGGACGTGTACCACACACAAGACCACTGCAATGAATGAATTCATTTATGGAATGATCGAAGGTCTAAGATGGAGCATTTTGGTGGATGGCATATTTCTATATATTTTTTCCCTTCAGCAGAACTGATTATCAAGCACGAAATACGGAACGAAAATTAGCATTATGATGTCACTGAATGGTGTAGTGGTGAAGACACTTGACTAGCATTCGGGAGCGTAAAAGTTCTAATGCGCGTCTGGCCAACCTGATTTAAATTTTCCTTTGCTTACCTGAAAGACGTGAAAGAAATGCCAGTACAATTACACTGCTTGCTAGTTGCTTAGGAACAACTGACACTTTTTAAGGAACAATTGCCAATTGATACGGAACAACCGAGAATTTTTACGGAACACCCGATGAATGATAATAAAAGGATATAGAGAGGGCGGGACATATTAACTGCAGTGAAGCCTGTCTACGAACGCTGTGTATGCATTCGATAGTTCATGAAGTACGATGTTTGACGAAGGTGGATGTGGGATCGATTACTGTTACATTCCGTGTGGAACAGCAACATGATTGCAAAACACCATTTGAGTGCTTACGACTGTGTACGATCAGTTGGACGCTCGAAGCCAATCAAAGTATCACTATCGTGGCCATAGTAGTGGGTGTGACCAAAAGCGCCATCTCGCCATTACGAAAGGCCACTGAAGGTGGAAAAGCCATGCGAAAGCGTGGCGGTGGTCGTAAACACAGCACCACACCGCAAGAGGATCAATACGTAGCCCTAGCGGCGAAAAGGGACAGACATCCCACTCCTAGGCAAATTGCTGCAGACCTTAATCAGCTACCGATACACGTGTCTCTATCAGAACCATTTCGCACGGAGTGAATCAGACTGGGTTGTATGCTCCGAAGTCTGTTAAATGCAACCCACTGCAAGCACGCCATCGTCGAGAACGAATGTAGGAAGCATGTTGTTTGGGGTCGCCAACAGTAGTACAGAGAGACTCCTCCGACCAATCCTGCTTCACTGTGGCAAGTGATTCTGGCCACCAGTTAGTGCGGAGAGAAGGGGAAACACGTTACACAACACAGAACGTTCATGAACGTCATCGGTATCGCTTAGGCGTATTGGTGTGGGCAGGCAATATACACAGTGGCCGAACACCGCTGCGTATCTTTGCTCCAGGTACCGTTAATAGTACAACTGCATTGCACGGAGATTATTGTGGATCATGTCCATCCGTTTATGGGTGTGATAGGTCCCGTCTTCCTCTTTATGAACGACAATGCCCGACCACAAAAGACGGCTGAGGTGTCGGACTCACTAGAAAGTGAAGATATGAAACGTATGGAATGTCTTGTGTATTCCCCGTATCTAAACCCTATAGAGCACGCTGCATTGCTCTTGGCAGACGTGTTTCACAACGAACATACCCCCTTCCCCCCGAATAGTGCAAGAACTGGGACAATATTCCCAAAGGACTCCTCAACGGCTTGGTAGCCAGCATGAATAACAGGTATAAAATGTGCATTAGCATCCGAGGAGAGCATATTCCTTACTGAGAGTCCGATATTGACCTTTATGTCGCGGTCTGACCTGTGTAAAATATGAACGTTATTCATGCCTGTTACCCTGATTTTGCCACGTCTTGAAATCTGTACCAGTTTTTGTTTAAACTCTACCTCTGTTATGTATGCACTGTATTTCGTATCGTCCAACATTGCCTGTAACTATTCCTGTCCCACAATGGGTCTGTTCCTTAGCAATTGTCAAGCAGTGTACTTTCAAAGGGACACGGGCGGTTTCCTTTCCCACCATTTCCGAACTGGATCTTGTTCTCCGTCCATTACGACTTTTGATAAGACGTTATGAATTTCCCTACGGCACGGATAACAGCGGCGACGCGTCGTGGCATGGAAGCAATGAGGCCTTAGTAAGTCGCTAGAGGGAGTTGCCACCACATCTGCGCACACAAATCAGCTAATTATCGTAAATTCCGCGGAGGGAAGCGATGAGCTCTGACGCCACCTTCAATCACATCCCAGTTGTGTTGGATCCCGTTCAGATCTGGCGAGTTGATGGGCCAGTAAGTCAGTTGAAAGTCGTCACTGTGTTCCTCGAACTACTCAATCACACTTCCGGCCTTATGACATGGCGCATTATCTAGTTGAAAAATGGCACTGCAGTCGGGAAGCATGATCGTCATCGAGGGGTGTACGTGGTCTGCAACCAGTGTACAATACTACCTGGCCATCATGGTGATTTGCACGAGCTCCACTGGACCAATGGATGCCCACGTGGATGTTGTCCAGAGTATTATGGAGCCACTGCCAGCTTGTCTCTGTCCCGAAGTACAGGTGTCAAGAAGCTTTGCCCCTGGAAGACGACATATTCGCGCCCTCACATCGGCATGATGAAGGATGTATCGCGATTCATCAGACTATGCAACGCTCTGCCAGTGCGCCAACTTCCACTGCCGACGGTCACGTGCCCATTTCAGCCGCAGTTGCCGATGTCGTGCATGGGTCGTCAGCTGTGGAGGCCCATCGTTAGGAGTGTGCGGTGTACTGTGTTCAGACACACATACCTGTACTCTGCCCAGCATTAAAGTCTGGTGTTAGTTCTGCTACAGTTCGCCCCTGTCCTGTTTTACCAGTCTGCCGAGCCTATGACGTCCGACGCCTGTAATGAGGGGTGGCCGCCCAACCCAACGACGTCTGGGCGTGGTTTCACCTTGGTTTCGCCCCGTTTGAAGACACTCTTCATCGCACTCCTCGAACAACCGAAAAGTCGTGCAGTTTCCGAAATGCTCGTGCCGAGTCTCTAGGCCATCGCAATCTGCCCTCGGTCAAACTCAGATAGATCCCATACCTTCCCGATTCTACAAACGGACACCACGCTCACTGATACTACATGCACCTTGCCTGTTCTGGCTGATCAGTGTATATACAGGGTGTCCCATAAAGAATGACCCGATTTTAAATAGAATTATTTATTAGGAAAAGGGCTTAACACCAACAAATTGCATACTAAATTACTCAGAAAAGACAGAAGTTTATAAAAATCCATCATAAATGTTCAGTATGTGCTCCATTGGCTGCACGGACGACATCTAGCCGATAGTCGAATTCATCCCAAACTGAGTGTAAGGTGTCTCCTATCACTGAAGCTACAGCAGCTGATATTCTGGTTTTTAGTTTATCAGTGTCACGAGGTAAGGGAGGAACGTAAACACATTGTTTAACATATCCCCACAGGAAGAAATCACATGGTGTTAAATCAGGGGACCTAGGAGGCTAAGAGTGTAAAGCCTGGTCTCGCGGTCCTGTACGCCCTATCCAACGTTGAGGCACATTGGCACTGAGGAAACTGCGCACGTTAATGTGCCAGTGGAGTGGTGCTCCATCTTGCTGATAGATGAAATTGTCAGAGTCAAGTTGTGGGAATAACCAGTTCTGCAGCATTGCAAGATATGATTATCCTGTTACGATTTCTTCTTCAAAAAAAGCAGGATCCATAAACCTTGCTTTGCGAAACAGCACAAAAAAACATTTACTTTTGGTGAATCACGTTCGTGTTCAATTGTTTCATGAGGATTTTCGAGCCCCCATATATGCACATTACGACGGTGAACCTTACCGCTAATATGGAAAGCTGCCTCATCGCTGAATATCAACCGTGACACACAAGTGTCATCTTCCATGTCCTCTAGAATAGCACTGCTAAAGTCCACTCGCTTCACTTTGTCAGTATCTGGAAGAGGCTTGTACCAGTTGTAATCGGTATGGTTTGAGGGCTAAACGACGCCGTAACACACGCCACATTGTCATGCGCGGTACCGCAAGTTCTCGGCTAGCACGACGCGTACACTTGCGGGGGCTCCGCTCAAATGCTCGTCGGGTTTGTTCCACAGTTTGTTTAGGAACGCGTGGCCAGCCAGGACTTTTGCCTTTACAGAGGCACCCTGCTTCTTCAAACTGTTTGTACCACCGTCGAATGTTCTTTGGTGATCGTGGTTTAGCACGAAATTGAATATAAACTGCGATCACTGATTGAGTACGACTAAATTCAGTAACACAATACGTCTTCTGTTGCGCGGACGCCATATTGCGCGAGACTGGCTGTACGCTACAGGACAGCGCTCATAGCGACATTTAGCGGATTTTTTTCTGAAACTCTAGACCATGCCCATTACATCTAGCGCTGCTTCACTTACCTAGTAACATTTGTCTCAATATTATTACAAGTTAAAATCGGGTCATTCTTTTTGAGACACCCTGTACATTGCAATCAGTAACGATCCTATCACACTTCCTTGAGGTACTCTCGGAATTACGTTTACATCTCTCAATTTTGTTCCGTTTAGAGCGACGTGGCGAGTTCTATTTGTAAGGAAGTCTTAAATCCAATTGCAAATTTGGTCCGAAACGCGGTAATCTCGCATTTTTGTCACTAAACAGATGAACCTAACGATGTCCTGGAGTCAAGGAACGTCGCACCAATCTGAGCGCTGTTGTTTACAGCGCTATGTATCTCTTGGAGGAAGAGTGCGACTTAAGTTTCGCAAGATCTCTGCTTGTGGAATCCGTGTCGATTTTTTTTAAAAAAACGATTCTCATTCTTGAGCACGAAACATGTTACATAATTCTACAACAGGTTGACGTCAACCATACGGGCCTAGAATTATGTGCATCTGCCCTTCGAGCCCTCTTGAAAACGGGAATGATCTACGCGTTTTTCCACTTGCTAGGTACCCTTCCTTGTTCAATCGATCTACGACAAACTGCTGCTAGAACAGCAGCAAGTTCCTTCGCATAATCTTTGTAGAATATTGTAGGTATATCATCCGATGCTGATGCTTTTCCACTACGTGCGATTGTAGTTATTCTTCCATTCCACGATCGGTTATCTCAATATCTGCCATTTCGAAGTTCGTACGATGGTTGAAAGAAGGGACCTTGGTACAATCTTCCGCGGCGAAACAATTTCGGAAGACGGGATTCAGTAATTCGGCCTTCTTCCTGTTTTCTTCCATTGGCAGTATGGTCACTGAGTCACTGAACAGATGGTTTGGCAGCGTTTACTGATGTTACGTAATACCAAAACCTCTTAGGTTCAAAATGGCTCTGAGCACTATGGGACTTAACATCTATGGTCATCAGTCCCCTAGAACTTAGAACTACTTAAACCTAACTAACCTAAGGACATCACACAACACCCAGTCATCACGAGGCAGAGAAAATCCCTGACCCCGCCGGGAATCGAACCCGGGAACCCGGGTGTGAGAAGCGAGAACGCTACCGCACAACCACGAGCTGCGGACTAAAACCTCTTAGGGATTTAGTCTAATCGGCCGAAAAAATTTTGCTTTCAGTATGACTGAACGATTCTTTCAATTCTCTCCTTACGCGGATTTTCGATTCGTTCAGCTTTAAACCACGGTTGTTCTTTCCCACCTCTTAACATCTTGTTCTAAACGTACTTGTCCAAGATATACTGAACGAAGCTTTTGTTTTTTTTTCCATTTTCGCTCCACATTTTCGTTCTCATCACTGGATATTTGCTGCTGACCAGTCAGATACTCTGCAATTTGTATTCTGTTACTCTTGCCAAGGAAAAATATTTTCCTGCTTTTGTTAACATTCCCCGTAAAACCAGTGATCATAGTTGCTACATTTGTGTTATGTTTCATGTTTATGAGTCAATAATTCTTAAAGAGTCTGTTTTTTAATTTTAACTGAGGCCACTAAAGAAAAAACTAAGAAATTAAAAATCCACAGAATCCCGCAGTTGTGTATGTATCGGTTATAGGCAACAAAGTTACGTTCGCAGCGTAAAAAGTCAAGACGCTATCAGCAGCCACGTACGTTCAACACACTTTGAGGCCCTGTTGCTTCATTCAGGCAGTGTCTGGCAGCCACACGGCAAATGAGCAGGCAACAGAGCGGCCGTTCTCTGGGGAGCTTCGAGAGCGCAAACTCTGCGCTTGCTGCCTGTTTACGCGTTCTGCAGCGCTGGTAATGGAATGAAAGTGTACTGAAGCACTCGAATGAGTGGCTGTAGGGTAATGGCGGGGGCGGAGATGGTACAACACGCCGAGAACGGTTATTAGACTAATGGAAGCTCGCTCGTGCGCGTCCATACAAGTAGATGCAGCATGTAACAGTTTGGCAGCCGCTGAATCCGCAACGTAGTTATGGAGATAGTTATGGAGATAACTACTAGCATAAAGAAGGGAAAAATAACAAAGTGGAGTGCGACCGTATCAGCTAAAATTAAATACTATTTTTTCCGAACTATGCTATCATTCACGCAACTGTACGATGCTCTCAAGGTTAGAAAGCAGCTGAAGCAAGGGGTGTAAACTAGCTAGCGTCCGTAGTAGAATACTACACGTGCACCTCTGGTAATATTAAATGAGCTGGAACACGAAGACAAATCAGACAAATCAAAATAAAAAAGCTTTAAAAATGGACCTTCCCCCGGACCAACTAGTTAAAAGACTTGCCCTTTAGTCCAAGTATGCCATTTAAACACAGAAGGCATTAGTTCGCAGCTCGTGGGCTAGTGGCTAGCGCTGCTGCCTCTGGATCACGGGGTCCCGGGTTCGATTCTCGGCCGGGTTGGGGATTTTCTCTGCCCGGGGACTGGGTGTTTGTGTTGTCCTCATCATTTCATCAGCATCGTTATCATTCGTGACAGTGGCTACATTGGACTGAGTAAGAAAATGGACTGTGTAAAAATTGGAACTTCGTACGGGAGCTGATGACCGCGCCCTACAAACCAAACATCATCATCATGATAGAAGGCATTAAGAACTTAAAGCGACTACCTATCTAAACTCCTGACGTAATTCTATTTCAGGAAACACACGATCGATCGACGAAAGACCTGTGTAAAAGAGGTACGATCCATGGCTACGACGTTATGAGTGCTACATATCACAGTGTGTACGATGTTGCCACCTATGTGTGGAGCAATATCGATTATGCTCGCCCCATTTTAACAAACACAGAAAAAGAGATCTATTATATCTCGATACAAATGGGGGAGACCATTATAAATAATATTTAAAGGCCACCAAATGTGCCGTAGCCACTGGATTTTCTGCCAATTACTGCCCACCCTTCGATTTACGCTGGAGATTTTAATAGTCGCCATGGTCGTTGGAACTAAGCACGTGACACTAAATGTTGTATAGCGCTCAATGACTGGGCTGAAAATGAAAATCTATACGTGGTTCATGATGCCACGGATTTGGGAACATTCAGACAGGCCGCTTGGCGAAGGGATTACAACCCGGATCTCTGCTTTGTGTCCTGGGACTGCAGAGGGCACCCAGTGCCTGTTTCCTGACAACTCATACGTAATTATTCACACAGCAAACACAAGTCAGCATTCCTCGATGTGGGGCTTTCCGTCCCAATAGCGGGACCTGTACCACGACCCAGATGGAATTTTCGCAGGGCTGGCTGGCGGAGTTTTGCCAACCACCTTGATAAATATATCTGCTACTAAAATGCAAACTTTCACGGCCGGAAATATCATGTCCATTATAATTATCCGGGCTGTTATGCCGTGGTCGGTTGATAAATTCTGTGGTGATTCCCAACGTTTCGTCTCCGACTGCGGGAGACATCTTCAAGGGAGTCCGTAGCTCGATGGAAGGTCCAACACACCCACTGGCTCGCTACTGACTGCCGCTAAATTCCATACTTCAAGTGGAATGAACAGTCTTATGAGCAAACGGATGGCGTGGCTATGGGAAGCCCCCTAAGTCCCGTAATTGCAAACTTCTTTATGGAGAAATTCGAAGAACAGGCCTTAGGTACTGCCAGCAAAAAACCAAATGTATGGTTCCGATACGTGGATGACACGTTTGTGCTGTGGAGACATGGTAGGGAGGAACTAAGCCGGTTCCACGAACATCTGAAAGGTATAAACTCGAGAATTAAGTTTACAATGGAGGAGGAGGTAGACGGCAAATTACATTTCCTCGATGTGCTTGTTTTTAAGTTTTCAAAACACGTGACGTCACACCACGGCGCGGGAGCGCGCGGACACGGAATTTAGCGGCAGTCAGTAGCGAGCCAGTGGGTGTGTTGGACCTTCCATCGAGCTACGGACCCCCTTGAAGATGTCTCCCGTAGTCGGAGACGAAACGTTGGGAATCACCACAGAATTTATCAACCGACCACGGCATAACAGCCCCAACTGAGGCAACACTGAGCTATGGCGAGCATCCATAAAGTTTGCCGCAAGGCAAGAACTGCGCTCATGTTGAGAAAAAACAGAACACTTTGAACAACTAGAGACAGGATGTTAATATTCACAGGGCATGTACATTAGTATGTTTTGCAGAAATGAGTATAATTTCAATCACCTTGATTCAGCATGTGTCCTGTTGCCTAGTAGGTAGAGGGTCTGACGTGGACTCTGGTAACTTGTTCCATGCGTGATGCCATCAATGCGAATAAGGCGCGAATGGCGTCCTGTGGTATAGTCATTCATGCTTCATTCACAGGGTTTCAAGTTCGACTGTGGTGGTTGACACTGGGTCACAGTGCTGCACACTTCATTTACCACATCCCACACATTTTTGACCATCATTTTCAAACAAAAAACATGGATTTGTCCAAAAACACTATCTGATGTCATTCCTGTCTCCAGTGATGTCGTTCCATGGGCCACTGCAGTCGAGCATGTTTGTGCACACACGTCGAAGGTAGGCAGAGAAGTGGACGATGCACACGTAACCCATGCTGTAGTAAACAGTGACGGAATGTCACTGCTGATAGTATACGATGTGTTACACTGATCCAATGTTACGCCAGAGCTGAGGGAGATACAGATCTGTCCTGCAGTCCCGTATGGATGAGATGTCAATCTTCTTGAGGGAGACACAGATCTGTCCTGCAGTCCTGTTTGGATGAGATGTCAATCTTCTTGAGGTGTGGTCTGGGTGGTGCAATCTGATCCATCTCATCATGTCATTGTGTTTTACAGCCTCCTATGATCCATTCTGCACACACCTTTTGTACTGCTAATACACTTCCATCCACAAGAGTAGTAATTTCTCAGATGGATGCATCACATTCTCTCATTTCAGTTAATGCACTCTCTTTCAAACTCACTGCTTTGACGGGATGGTTCATGCATACATCTACGAGTCATTCTGCACGTCTGCTCAAGTCAGACTGAGCCATTACCGTCAGTTTATAGCGACAACGAGAGCCGCAGGCACATTTTACAGGCAGGTGGTCTTGCACTGCAATATTGGCGTTGACTTGAACCTGCCCGCTGACATGGTTCACATGCTAATGATTTCTGCAGAACATGTTGTTGTGGTCTTCAGTCCTGAGACTGGTTTGATGCAGCTCTCCATGCTACTCTATCCTGTGCAAGCTTTTTCATCTCCCAGTACCTACTGCAACCTACATCCTTCTGAATCTGCTTAGTGTATTCATCTCTTGGTCTCCCTCTACGATTTTTACCCTCCACGCTGCCCTCCAATACTAAATTGGTGATCCCTTGATGCCTCAGAACATGTCCTACCAACCGATCCCTTCTTCTGGTCAAGTTGTGCCACAAACTTCTCTTCTCCCCAATCCTATTCAATACTTCCTCATTAGTTATGTGATCTACCCATCTAATCTTCAGCATTCTTCTGTAGCACCACATTTCGAAAGCTTCTATTCTCTTCTTGTCCAAACTATTTATCGTCCATGTTTCACTTCCATACATGGCTACACTCCATACGAATACTTTCAGAAATGACTTCCTGACACTTAAATCAATACTGGATGTTAACAAATTTCTCTTCTTCAGAAACGCTTTCCTTGCCATTGCCAGCCTACATTTTATATCCTCTCTACTTCGACCATCATCAGTTATTTTGCTCCCCAAATAGCAAAACTCCTTTACTACTTTAAGTGCCTCATTTCCTAATCTAATTCCCTCAGCATCACCCGACTTAATTAGACTACATTCCATTATCCTTGTTTTGCTTTTGTTGATGTTCATCTTATATCCTCCTTTCAAGACACTGTCCATTCCATTCAACTGCTCTTCCAAGTCCTTTGCTGTCTCTGACAGAATTACAATGTCATCGGCGAACCTCAAAGTTTTTATTTCTTCTCCATGAATTTTAATACCTACTCCGAATTTTTCTTTTGTTTCCTTTACTGCTTGCTCAATATACAGATTGAACAACATCGGGGAGAGGCTACAACCCTGTCTTACTCCCTTCCCAACCACTGCTTCCCTTTCATGTCCCTCGACTCTTATAACTGCCATCTGGTTTCTGTACAAATTGTAAATAGCTTCTCGCTCCCTGTATTTTACCCCTGCCACCTTTAGAATTTGAAAGAGAGTATTCCAGTCAACATTGTCAAAAGCTTTCTCTAAGTCTACAAATGCTAGAAACGTAGGTTTGCCTTTCCTTAATCTTTCTTCTAAGATAAGTCGTAAGGTCAGTATTGCCTCACGTGTTCCAGTGTTTCTACGGAATCCAAACTGATCTTCCCCGAGGTTGGCTTCTACTAGTTTTTCCATTCGTCTGTAAAGAATTCGTGTTAGTATTTTGCAGCTGTGACTTATTAAGCTGATAGTTCGGTAATTTTCACATCTGTCAACACCTGCTTTCTTTGGGATTGGAATTATTATATTCTTCTTGAAGTCTGAGGGTATTTCGCCTGTTTCATACATCTTGCTCACCAGATGGTAGAGTTTTGTCAGGACTGGCTCTCCCACGGCCGTCAGTAGTTCCAATGGAATATTGTCTACTCCGGGGGCCTTGTTTCGACTCAGGTCTTTCAGTGCTCTGTCAAACTCTTCACGCAGTATCATATCTCCCATTTCATCTTCATCTACATCCTCTTCCATTTCCATAATATTGTCCTCAAGTACATCGCCCTTGTATAGACCCTCTATATACTCCTTCCACCTTTCTGCTTTCCCTTCTTTGCTTAGAACTGGGTTTCCATCTGAGCTCTTGATATTCATACTAGTCGTTCTCTTATCTCCAAAGGTCTCTTTAATTTTCCTGTAGGCGGTATCTATCTTACCCCTAGTGAGATAGGCCTCTACATCCTTACATTTGTCCTCTAGCCATCCCTGCTTAGCCATTTTGCACTTCCTGACGATCTCATTTTTGAGACGTTTGTATTCCTTTTTGCCTGTTTCACTTACTGCATTTTTATATTTTCTCCTTTCATCAATTAAATTCAATATTTCTTCTGTTACCCAAGGATTTCTACTAGCCCTCGTCTTTTTACCTACTTGATCCTCTGCTGCCTTCACTACTTCATCCCTCAAAGCTATCCATTCTTCTTCTACTGTATTTATTTCCCCCATTCCTGTCAATTGCTCCCTTATGCTCTCCCTGAATCTCTGTACAACCTCTGGTTCTTTTAGTTTATCCAGGTCCCATCTCCTTAAATTCCCACCTTTTTGCAGTTTCTTCAGTTTTAATCTACAGGTCATAACCAATAGATTGTGGTCAGAGTCCACATCTGCCCCTGGAAATGTCTTACAATTTAAAACCTGGTTCCTAAATCTCTGTCTTACCATTATATAATCTGATACCTTTTAGTATCTCCAGGGTTCTTCCATGTATACAACCTTCTTTCATGATTCTTAAACCAAGTGTTAGTTATGATTATGTTGTGCTCTGTGCAAAATTCGACAAGGCGGCTTCCTCTTTCATTTCTGTCCCCCAATCCATATTCACCTACTATGTTTCCTTCTCTCCCTTTTCCTACACTCGAATTCCAGTCACCCATGACTATTAAATTTTCGTCTCCCTTCACAATCTGAATAATTTCTTTTATTTCATCATACATTTCTTCAATTTCTTCGTCATCTGCAGAGCTAGTTGGCATATAAACTTCTACTACTGTAGTAGGCGTGGGCTTCGTATCTATCTTGGCCACAATAATGCGTTCACTATGCTGTTTGTAGTAGCTTACCCGCATTCCTATTTTCCTATTCATTATTAAACCTACTCCTGCATTACCCCTATTTGATTTTGTGTTTATAACCCTGTAGTCACCTGACCAGAAGTCTTGTTCCTCCTGCCACCGAACTTCACTAATTCCCACTATATCTAACTTCAACCTATCCATTTCCCTTTTTAAATTTTCTAACCTACCTGCCCGATTAAGGGATCTGACATTCCACGCTCCGATCCGTAGAACGCCAGTTTTCTTTCTCCTGATAACGACATCCTCTTGAGTAGTCCCCGCCCGGAGATCCGAATGGGGGACTATTTTACCTCCGGAATATTTTACCCAAGAGGACGCCATCATCATGTAATCATACAGTAAAGCTGCATGCCCTCGGGAAAAATTACGGCTGTAGTTTCCCCTTGCTTTCAGCCGTTCGCAGTACCAGCACAGCAAGTCCGTTTTGGTTATTGTTACAAGGCCAGATCAGTCAATCATCCAGACTGTTGCCCTTGCAACTACTGAAAAGGCTGCTGCCCCTCTTCAGGAACCACACGTTTGTCTGGCCTCTCAACAGATACCCCTCCGTTGTGGTTGCACCTACGGTACGGCTATCTGTATCGCTGAGGCACGCAAGCCTCCCCACCAACGGCAAGGTCCATGGTTCATGGACATACTAATGTACATTTCCTGTGAGTATGAACGTCCTCTCTCTAGTCGTTCAAGGCGTTCAGTTTTTCTGAACATGAGTGAATTTTACACTTTTGTCATATGTGACCCCAGTAGTTCTTAAGTGCACACTCATCTGCCATATGCAGATATGAGCTCAAGTTAGTACGAGCGACAATACCAGCGACAGTATCAGCAACAGCACCTGAATGCAGCATTTGGACCATGTCTGTAATTTCCACCAAGAAGAACAAACTGGAAATTCTACACATGACTGTAGTTCTCATTCATTCGATTCAAGGCCAATGCCCTTGCTTTGTTGAAGACACCGGTTAACGCCAGATCACTGAAGTTAAGAAACACCAAGCATGGCCGATACTTGGATGTGTAACTGCCCCGGTATGTCATATGCAATGTTCCTGATCGCCAATCGGTATGTCATGTGCAATGTTCCTGATCGCCAGTCTTTGTGGCAATGTCCTAGATTAAATTCCAAACCTCTTCATTGTGTCTTATGGAGTGTGGGCATGTGACACTGTTGATAGTGATCTGTCCATCGGATGGGGACTTTTGAGCTTGGCGGACTCCTTGATGCTATTCACAAGAGTAGGCTGTGTGCCAGCACCACTTTCACCCTCTCCCTTCTCTTGTCATCATGCAACACAACCATACACCACATTAAACATATATCCACTATAGTCATCTACATGTATCAGATACATTTAACACACAAATTTCACAACTGGTAAGATGTGATATAGTCCAAAGATCGTGGTGCCATACCAAAGTTAGCACCTCTCATCGATAAAAAGCAAGTTAGAGATGTCGCTGCAATCCGCACCGATGAGTGGGAGGTGCTGGCGGAGCTCCAATTTCGCAGTGCGACCCTACAGAGGCTGATGTATAGCCGAGCAGAAGAGGGCTCTGTCCCAGTTCGTGACCAGTGATCAAGCAATCATTATCGACTTCTTAGGTCTCACATGTCACTCATGTCTTACATGAAAATGTACTTCTGAACGTTAAGAACTTTGTACTTGGAGAGATGAGTTTAGTAAATGTGCGCATCAAGTGATGCTTTAGTATTTCAGGGCAGTTGTAAATATTTCGCACATTTCTGTGTCTGCGGATTACATACAGTTAAGTAAATCCTTGTGTCGTTCTTGTAATAAAGTCACTAACACTTCACATGTTGTAGTTCCGATCAACCATCTGCCAGAGCAATCAAAGAACTCACAGTTATGACTGGACGACTGCAGTTTCGTCAGGTCTTAAGGTGCCAGTGTGCACAAACGATAGAAACAACCTTTCCACTTAGGTGACTGAATCTACTCCTCTGGTTCTCCCAGCCAACAATGACACACGACTTCCCTTTTTCTGGATTCAGGACTAGGCCAGTGTTGAAGGCAGTTCAGTGCCAGTGAAACTTGAACAACTACTACGCACGCTGTCGTCATATTGATGACTATGGTTCTATTAGTAAATTGCTGTAAATTATTGCTAATTTGGGTTGCCATCAATTCACAGTAAATGTCGCCTAACTCTATTTGGCCTGTGATGAAGCTATTTAGTTGCTGCGTGCAAGCAAGTGATATCATAACAGCAACTACTTTCAGTGGTAATGGGTTCTCTTCCTGCCATACATTTATCTTTGACATCAAGCATATTTGGTCAATACAACACAAAACAATTACATTTTATATTTTAAATATTTGTGGTGCAGGCAGCCAGCCTGCAGCTTAGATGGCATGCGCAAAAATGCATCCCTGAGTGACAGGTAGTAGGCAGGTTTATGGAAGGAGCAGCACGAGTCTCGGCGGCAGCTGAAGAGGCCAGAAGCTGTCTGCTGTCTGCGGCAGGCGGCGGTCACGGGCGGCGCGCAGCTCGCGTTAATTGCTGAGCCAACTCTTAACTGGATGGCGGCCGGTGCCTCATTAACGGAGTTACCCTCGCCGCCGCAGCCACTCGTGGCGCCAGAGTGCGCTCCGGCCGGCCGCAGACCGCGAATTAATTACTCGCCACGAGCGATCGCCGCCTTTTGTGCGCCTCTCGCGCGACAAGTCGCTCTCGCCAGAGGACCGTCTCGAGTCCACCACTCTCCCAAGTTTAGCTTCTTCGATTATTTACAGCACTGTGGGCGCTTAAGCTGAGTAAAACTGGCCCTCCTTGCCCTGGGCTGTGTCGACACTGTGCGGTAATATGGGAATCTGGAGGTGAGCCGAAAACATTTGCTAAGGGGAAGAGGCAGATGGAGGAATGGTATTTATGGAGATGTTCTCGTGCATCTGAAATTAATTCATACACAACTATAATTGCTATACAACACATCCCTTGCACAAGCAATTCAGACTCCTTTCGCTACTTGCAGATAGGGTTCATGGTTCAAATGGCTCTGAGCACTATGGGACTTAACATCTGTGGTCATCAGTCCCCTAGAACTTAGAACTACTTAAACCTAACTAACCTAAGGACATCACACACATCCATGACCGAGGCAGGATTCGAACCTGCGACCGTAGCAGTCGCGCGGTTCCGGACTGCGCGCCTAGAACCGCTAGACCACCGCGGCCGGCGAGGGTTCATGTTCAGTAATTTTGATGACTGTAGATTTACTGCTTCCCATCATCTTCAAGGCGTACAGTTTCACCTTCTTGCCACCATCACCTGCCAGTAAGACGTCTCACGTATCTTTTTTCTCTTAGAGAGAAAGGGAGAGGGGGGACAGGGGATGGATGGATGGAGGGAGGGAGGGAGGGAGGGAGGGAGGGAGGGAGAGAGAGAGAGAGAGAGAGAGAGAGAGAGAGAGAGAGCAGGGTGTATGTGTATATGTCTGGGAACTCTTCCCAAACCACTAGAGCGAATTCAACCAGACTTGGCACAGGACCAACAGGGCCCATGAGTGTTAGCACTGTGGGGTTCATAACCTTCTAGCACCAATAGCAGCGGAGATAGAGGCAAAAACATGTCTATCCAGCCCCTGGCATACAGGCTGCCCTTTACAACAGGCATGTAGTGTGGGACAGTACTGATCTGACAAATCGAACTTCTTTATGGGGCAGTGTACATCTCAAAGGCAAGAAAACATTTTTCCAGGCAATGACATGTAGTCTGCCCTGCAAGACAGGCATGTTGTGGTGTAGTAGTATTGGGCTGCTTTATTGATCTGCTTAGCATGGCAGCCAGTACATAAAGAGCAAATAAATGATTTCCAAACCTCTGATGTTTAGCTTGTCCTGCATGAGAGGCATGTTGTGGGAGTAATATCGGTCTCCTACAATTAACTGTATCACAGGAGCTACTTCTGCTAATGGCATGGCTGGGGACAGGTTGACATAATAGAGGGGATGGAGAGTGTGAGGAGAATATGGAAATCGACAGAGAGAGTGGAGGAGGGGGCATGCATGAGGCAGTAGGAAGATGTAGAGAGGTGGCAGGCAGATGGAAAAGGAAGAGGGGGCAGAGATAGAAAGAGAAGGTGGAGGAGAATAAGGTCAGAGGGAGGGGGGAGGAAGGTCTGGTCAGAAAAAGAGGTTTGGAGGAAATACACAAAGAGATAGGGAGAAGGAGATAAGGAGGTGGAAAGAGTGGGTAGGAGGAGATAACAGATTTGGGAGGATGAGCTGGATAGACAAAGGGAGGAACAGGTAGACACAGGGAGGGGGAGGAGGAGTTGCGTTCAGTATAAGTGTCGAACACACACCCAGGCGAAGTTGCAAGGTAAAGTCTAGTACCATACAAAGCTCTCCTTCATATGTTTTATTAAAGATAAAATCTTATTGCAATGTAGTGTTATACACTATTTCTTCAAGATATGAGATATTTTTTCTAAGGGAAGATAATATATTATTAATATGACTTAACTTGAAGTTGGCATCAGTTTGCAAGCATAACATCCATAGCGGAAACCTTGTTGAAAAGAAATATGTCCAGGGTATTTCCTCTGATAAAACTAAAGCTTAATTCCAGTTTCTTGGCATTAACAATTGTTATTTTTAGATCACACTTCTTAAGTAACATTTTCTTACAACATACACATTTTCGTACACTATGTAACGCAATATTCAAAGACATGATGCACACTATCTCATTGTTCTAAGAGTTTACAAAACAGAGCGTGTACTGAAGTGAACAACTGAACTGAGCCGGCCGTAGTGGACGAGCGGTTCTAGGCGCTTCAGTCTGGCACAGCGCGACCGCTACTGTCGCAGGTTCGGATCCTGCCTCGGGCATGGATGTGTGTGATGTCCTTAAGTTAGTTAGGTTTAAGTAGTTCTAAGTTCTAGGGGACTGATGACCTCAGAAGTTAAGTCCTATGGTGCTCAGAGCCATTTTTTGAACTGAACTGACGGAGTACATGTGGCCAGGTGAAGTCCTTATATCCAGAATATTCGGTAAGTCAAATTAACACGAGAACATTTCCACTACTAAGATTTAAGACAGATTTGAATAAAACAATACTTTGTATGAAAGAAAATTTTTTTATAAATAAAGTACAAATAACAGACGTTTATGTGACAGTGAAAATAAATTAAATAAATTTCTGAAATATGCCTCGTCACAAGCTTCACATAATATAAGTTTGTAAATTAATCAAAAGTAAGTGCCGTCTGTTATGAATGAAGTTACACTGATTTTATTACGCAGAAATAAAGAAAGGTTGTATTTGTACTCTGTAGAGACACTTATGGGAAGACTAATTTTCATAGTATACCCCAGGGATCTGTAAAATTATCAATACGTAATGGATCAACTTTGAATAACGCAGAACTTCGCAAGAGTGCTAATGCATTGTGTAATTAGAGAAAAGCATTAGTCACTTACTTCACGTCCGAAAATCGACTGCCGAAAATTACGCAGTATCGTAAGTTTCCGTAATCTGAAACGCTACTTTAAATCTTGGTTTGTTATAAACAGATTAACAAGTAATGCAGTTCATTGTTCCAATAAGCAGTGAGTACATACCTGATACTGACATACTAGAACTTCCGAGGCTGATTTTATTCCTCGCGTATAAGCAACGTCAATGCAGTAACTATGGCAGTAGCTTGAATAAACAACTGTAAATAACAAATGAGTACTAGAATTCCAGAGGGAGCTATCCTACACACACAAAGATCTGAAATATTTCGGGTTTTATTGCAATTCGGGGCAATTCTAAAATCTTTCTTTTGTGCAGCAGAAGAGTAAAAGTGGGTACTAATAATTCATGTATTGTGGAATAACAAATGTATGAAAATGGTATTCAAATATGTCGGTAACTCATTCTTAACAATTTGTTGGTTAGCTCCATCTCGCATTCTAGTACACAGACGCGCATTCGACCAGTCAGTTGCGATCAGGCAGTGTTAAGTGGTGGATGTGCAGCTGTGGCGTGTCAGTGTTGTTCTGTCACAAATCACAGTGGAGCAACATCTCTAAATCAAATGTTCAAGACATTCTACAGATGTTTCAGAGAAGAGGGCAGTGTGTCCAAAGTTTATCCAGCACATCTTAACTCCCAAACGAAAGCCTTCTGCGACTTCACTGAAATGCAATGCACAGACAATTCTTTTATGGAAAAAACCATCACAGGTGAGAAGACGTGGGGTTACACATATCAACCTATCACAAAACAACAGAGTGCAGATACTGACATGAGGGGTAAACTCTTTGGCGTCATAACCGATATTCAAGCCAATGTGGGTTGTGAAACAACCCAAAAGAGAATTTTTCTGACAGTTTCACATAGTGGTATAAACGATCTGTGGGTTGCGCTTAACCCGGGGAGGGGGGTGAAGGCTATGTAGAACACAAGGATCATTAAATCCACCATCTTAAATTTTCTCTATTTTTTGTAATGCAGTCTCAAAACATTTTGCAACGACGGGGTACGCAGCAAGATGAGGTAACAATGGGACGATCTTAGCCCATGGAAAAAGTGCTCATATGCCGGCGCAGCGAGGTCGATACAAAGGACGAAGAGAGTGACTACTTAATAGATTTTTTAACAGTGAACTACTAGAGGCTTTATACAATCCTGGAAATTGAAATAAGAACACCGTGAATTCATTGTCCCAGGAAGGGGAAACTTTATTGACACATTCCTGGGGTCAGATACATCACATGATCACACTGACAGAACCACAGGCACATAGACACAGGCAACAGAGCATGCACAATATCGGCACTAGTACAGTGTATATCCACCTTTCGCAGCAATGCAGGCTGCTATTCTCCCATGGAGACGATCGTAGAGATGCTGGATGTAGTCCTGTGGAACGGCTTGCCATGCCATTTCCACCTGGCGCCTCAGTTGGACCAGCGTTCGTGCTGGACGTGCAGACCGCGTGAGACGACGCTTCATCCAGTCCCAAACATGCTCAATGGGGGACAGATCCGGAGATCTTGCTGGCCAGGGTAGTTGACTTACACCTTCTAGAGCACGTTGGGTGGCACGGGATACATGCGGACGTGCATTGTCCTGTTGGAACAGCAAGTTCCCTTGCCGGTCTAGGAATGGTAGAACGATGGGTTCGATGACGGTTTGGATGTACCGTGCACTATTCAGTGTCCTCTCGACGATCACCAGTGGTGTACGGCCAGTGTAGGAGATCGCTCCCCACACCATGATGCCGGATGTTGGCCCTGTGTGCTTCGGTCGTATGCAGTCCTGATTGTGGCGCTCACCTGCACGGCGCCAAACACGCATACGACCATCATTGGCACCAAGGCAGAAGCGACTCTCATCGCTGAAGACGACACGTCTCCATTCGTCCCTCCATTCACGCCTGTCGCGACACCACTGGAGGCGGGCTGCACGATGTTGGGGCGTGAGCGGAAGACGGCCTAACGGCGTGCGGGACCGTAGCCCAGCTTCATGGAGACGGTTGCGAATGGTCCTCGCCGATACCCCAGGAGCAACAGTGTCCCTAATTTGCTGGGAAGTGGCGGTGCGGTCCCCTACGGCACTGCGTAGGATCCTACGGTCTTGGCGTGCATCCGTGCGTCGCTGCGGTCCGGTCCCAGGTCGACGGGCACGTGCACCTTCCGCCGACCACTGGCGACAACATCGATGTACTGTGGAGACCTCATGCCCCACGTGTTGAGCAATTCGGCGGTACGTCCACCCGGCCTCCCGCATGCCCACTATACGCCCTCGCTCAAAATCCGTCAACTGCACATACGGTTCACGTCCACGCTGTCGCGGCATGCTACCAGTGTTAAAGACTGCGATGGAGCTCCGTATGCCACGGCAAACTGGCTGACACTGACGGCGGCGGTGCATAAATGCTGCGCAGCTAGCGCCATTCGACGGCCAACACCGCGGTTCCTGGTGTGTCCGCTGTGCCGTGCGTGTGATCATTGCTTGTACAGCCCTCTCGCAGTGTCCGGAGCAAGTATGGTGGGTCTGACACACCGGTGTCAATGTGTTCTTTTTTCCATTTCCAGGAGTGTAGTTTCGCCGTTCAAATTTGTCCGTTGCCTCAGGATACTATTTCAAGAGGGGTGATCTTAAGGTAACACCTTCGACTGTTGCCTTGTCAGTGTTCAGTTACTCTTCCGGCCGCTCAGATTTGTTTTTGTGTCCATCCTTTTGGCTGGAGGTCTAGGGAACCACGGTCGTTTACTATTGGAACAAAATGAAACGTCTACAGCCGTCCTTATGATCTTATTTATTTTGTAACTACCAGCTTCATCTTCAGGCCGTAGTTGATGCTGAAGGGGTTGACACGATCTCTATATATACCGCATCAGTGGACAACATAACCGGTTACACAAACTGTCTGTAAACTTTGGTGTCAGAAGTCCAACTATTAAATGCCAACTCAGTTGACAGTTGATGGTTGGAGTGCTGACACCAATGTTTCCAGATAGTCTGTGTAACCAGCTTGAGTTGGCCTGTCGGTGTCAGCATACCACTGAATGGGCTTCTCATTGCATGGTACCACGACCAAAAAGAGACCGAAAGGCTCACCACGCTCAGAGATTAAAGGTCTCTTTATCGCCAAGAACCGAAACACGCAGAAAAGCCACGATAGCCAATTATACAGTGTATGGAATTGTTACAGTACTTCTTGAAGTTATAAGAAGTGACTATCACTTGATATCGACGATATAACTGTACTGTAGAAAGATTAGCTCTTGTGCACATTCAGCTATCTGTGCAAGTTTCTTTCTTCTGTTGTTTTTAAAATGCAAAAGCAATATACAACACCCTGAAGTTCTTCTTCTTAGAGCTTCCAGACGAGAAGGTTTATATTTTTTGTAATCGTAGTTACTAATGAAATAACAACTACATGCTTGAAATGCAAATTTTATTTAACAGTAGTGTAATCAGCACAATATTCGCTAATCCAAAAACTGTTATGTATTTTCAGCACGTTAATTAGTTGGACGTGATGGATTTAGTGACGCAACGACCGTGCGCCTATTTCCAAATTCCAATGCACATAATTCAAGCCTTCTGTTTATAATGTTAACGAACTCTCTCAGTAATACTATTATAATGCAAATCATTTTTCGCATTGAAACCAAACATAAAATATGGTTTTGTGTCACCAATCTTTTCCGCTCTTCAACAACGATTTCTGTGTCTCATGATTGAGTTTGATAAGAATTACCGGTATTTCATCAATTAAAGATATTATATGATGCAGGAGAATTTTTCTTCAACTGTAATTCTACAGCCTACATTTTCATGATTTTATTATTCTCTTGCTGTTGTCAATGTGATGTGATCCTGATTCGTGAACCTTTTAATTCTGATTCTAACACATTAAAAAAAACTCACAACAGTCAGAACAAGGCAACATTAAAATTCTGCAAGCAATTTCACATGCTTTTTCATTTACTATGAAGACGACCCAGTAATTGGAGGGTAATAATGGTGCACATTTCAAGGGCAATGTCTTTATTAATGTTTATCAGGTCACAGTGACTTTACATATATCTTGCTTCACTTTCTTAGATTTAAAATTGTGTTGGACTCCTCAGTTTTATGGATGATTTCTGAATGTGTGAGATGGCGTAGCGCACTGGATTTGGGACAGGCAGGGCAGAAAATGCAACGAAAAAAGCTGCCCGTTGGGATCAGCGCAGACTGGAGCCTCAGGAGTTGTCTCTACAGAAGTTGGGACGCAAGGGCGAGCCATGGGTGTGGGGTGGGGTGTGTGTGTGTGTGGGGGGGGGGGGGGGGGGAGGAGTGTGGGCAGCACGTTACTGCGCATTTTGCAACCGACTCCTGGTCAGTGGTCTGGGTTCGGGACCGGAAGGTGACGACCTATGACCCTAGCAGCAGGAGAGCGGCACATTCTCATGTCTAGGAGAGCGCCCTTTAAAAATAACCATCTTCCGCTTTTTGAAAGAAACACGGCTTGCAGATAATAATAGCCTCACCTCGTCAGCAGCTTTCTAATTACAGAGGACCTCCGATGTGAAACTAGGAGCTGGGTGCAAAAATGCTCCATTGTTAAATTTGTCAGTGATGTCACGGAGACAGAGTAGAAACGATAGTTTTTTAGAAGTAGAAGGGTTTACTGTAATTTGGTTGGTGTTTTATCGTGACGCCTTATCTTAGCAGGAAGGAACGTCAGTGCTGGGTGGCCGTGTAGGTGTTTTCTGCTATTGGCGGGCATGTCCTGTATGGCGAGGAGAAGATTCAGCTAAAAAATTATGGAGAGTTCGTGAGGCGATGTGGAACTCTCTGCATCTTGGCAGACAAGCGAGGTCCTGAGTTCTTACAACGAAACCGCAACCCTCGTCCTCTACCACAGAGGTATTTGCAAGATGGTGGCGTTCTGCAGGACTTTAAATGAGCATATTAGCAGCACAGCCGAAACAGGGCGTTTCTTAGTTCACACTTGTGGAACTCAGTATGATCCCTTGTCTCATGTCCAGAATTACTGAAGTGACTGTATGGGTTACTATCAGGGCCACATTCAGTGTTTTTTGTTGGGATTAATGAGATTGGAGTACGCTTTTCAAACACCCATTAGCGTCAGAAGGGCATATTTCTTGTTGGTTCAAGTAACGCTGCAAATCAACAAATCCAATAGTCATACTTTGCAAAAAGAGTTCGTGAATCATTTCTTCGTCTTTCATGAGCTATTTGGAGTAATAATGTTTATCTAAATGAATTTAAATAATTTTCTGTGTAAACCTCCGCTTTAGGATCTGCAGCAAGAGCCTTCGATCATTCACATTTCCATTAAAGTTGTGCAGGCCAATTTATAGCTTAGTTCTTAAGGGCGTGCTTGGCTCTTAATTACACTACTGGCCATTAAAATTGCTACACCACCAAGATGACTTGCTACAGACGTGAAATTTAACCGACAGGATTAAGATGATGTGACATGCAAATGATTAGCTTTTCGGAGCATTCACACAAGGTTGGCGCCGGTGGCGACACCTACAACGTGCTGACATGAGGAAAGTTTCCAACCGATTTCTCATACACAAACAGCAGTTGACCGGCGTTGCCTGGTGAAACCTTGTTGTGATGACTCGTGTAAGGAGGAGAAATGCGTACCATCACGTTTCCGACTTGGATAAAGGTCGGATTGTAGCCTATCGCGATTGCAGTTTATCGTATGGCGACATTGCTGCTCGCGTTGGTCGAAAACCAAGGGAATCGGTGGGTTCAGGAGGGTGATACGGAACGCCGTGCTGGATCCCAACGGCCTCGTATCACTAGCAGTCAAGATGACAGGCATCTTATCCGCATGCCTGTTACGGATCGTGCAGCCACGCCTCGATCCCTGAGTCAACAGATGGGGACGTTTGCAAGACAACAACGATCTGCACGAACAGTTCGACGACGTTTGCAGCAGCATGGACTATCAGTTCGGAGGCCATGGCTGCGGTTACTCTTTACGCTGCATCACAGACAGGAGCGCCTGCGATGGTGTACTCAACGACGAACCTGGGTGCACGGATGGCAAAATGTCATTTTTTCGGATGAATCCAGGTTCTTTTTACAGCATCAAGATGGTCGTATCCGTGTTTGGCGACATCGCGGTGAACGCACATTGGAAGCGTGTATTCCTCATCGCCATACTGGGGTATTACCCGGCGTGATGGTATGGAATGCCATTGGTTACACGTCTCGGTCACCTTTTGTTAACATTGAAGGCACTTTGAACAGTAGACGTTACATTTCACATGTGTTTCGACCCGTGGCTCTACCCTTCATTCGATCCCTACGAATCCCTACATTTCAGCAGGATAATGCACGACCGCAAGTTTCAGATTCTGTACGGGCCTTTCCGGATACAGAAAATGTTCGGCTGCTGCCCTGGCCAGCACGTTCTCCAGATCTCTCACCAAATGAAAACGTCTGGTCAATGGTGGCCGAGCAACTGGCTCGTCACAATACGCCAATCACTACTCTTGATGAACTGTGGTATCGTGTTGAAGCTGTATGGGCAGCTGTACCTGTACACGCCATCCAAGCTCTGTTCGACCCAATGCCCAGGCGTATTAAGGCCGTTATTACGGCCAGAGGTGGTTGTTCTGGGTACTGATTTCTCAGGATCTATGCACCAAAATTGCGTGAAAATGTAATCACATGTCAGTTCTAGTATAATATGTTTGTCCAATGAATACCCGTTTATCATCTGCATTTCTTCTTGGTGTAGCAACTTTAATGGCCAGCAGTGTAGTTTTCTCGGTCAGGATAACATTTCACATGTATGGAGTTTCATGAATGATTGCTTAAACGCCTCTACGCGCTCTGTAGCTCTTCTAATCTTGTCTTCACGGTCTGTAGCGAAGCGATACTTAGGGGGGTTGTAGTATATTCCTAAATGCCTCACTTAGAACTTGGTGAGAGGGCTTTGACGGGATAGTTTGCGTCTATCTTCAAGCGTGTGCCAGATCAGTTTCTTCAGCATCACCGTGACGCTGTCCTTTTGGGCAAATAAACATGTGACAATTCGTGATGTCCTTTTTTGTATAAGTTCACTAGGGACGTGCCTAGCAAAGCACAATGGTGTTCAAAGCAACCTTCGGGTTGACGACAGCTTCCCGTTTTTTATGTACTCAACGGTGTACGGACAGGTTTTTACAGACCACTACGAACCTCAGTCTTTTGTTAACCTGTTTAAGTTATTTAACAGTCGAACGTGCTTCAAGGTGTAACCTCAGGCAAAAATGGAAATACAAAAACACTTAACATGGATACACACAGATCTCAAAGTAGTAGCGTTCTAGAATATATTTTCTTTTTTTCCATAACTGGTCACAAAACTTTTGGTCCTTAAGACTTCCGGTTAAGCCAGTTTCGCAATGTGGCAGAGCAGGAACTCCTCACGGGGCATTCCGTAAGATAAAAATGCTAATCCTGAAGCCGACCGCCGCCATAAGCTTTCAGTAAGAAATGCCTAGACGACGTAAGGCAAACGTATCGCTTCGTACGATCGCAGAGTCTCCTTGACAGAGCGAGGTTTTGGTTTACAAGCACTGCGTGGAGACAGTTCTTGGAAGAGTGCGAGAAGGCAGGAGTCAACAGCCGCAGACGCCGACGCTGGTCTGTGTCACGCGACGTCCCATCACGCCACGCCGGAATGTCCACCTGCTCTCTCGACCTTGACTCGCGGCTGCAGAACTAACAATAAGTCAACAGCTCTTGTCTAAAGATTGCAAGCTTTCTTAGTGAAGTTTACATGTAACATGCTTTGACTTTTTGTTATAATTTGATAAGTATGGAGGATAAGACGGCGAAACTGTCGTATTACCGGCATTCTCTATCTGCGCCCACCGTTCGTGGTCTATTGGTACGCGTCGCTGCCTCTAGAGCGCGGTGTCCCGGGGCAGCGCGCCTAAGGCTTCAAAATAAAGAAATAAGAACAACAGGCAGTATACATCTGATTGTAACGTAAGTTGGAGAGCGTGAAAACAGATTCAGTGAAAATATAGGGTGGTTATAATTCAACTTTCGCTACATGTGAGAATCCCTTTGCAAAACGAGTGATCGTACGACAGTGACATTCTGTGGAAACATTTGCAAGGGCATGGGGAACAGAAATCATGAATAAACCACTGAAAGATATTGTTGTGGTCTTCAGTCCTGAGACTGGTTTGATGCAGCTCTCCATGCTAATCTATCCTGTGCAAGCTTTTTCATCTCCCAGTACCTACTGCAACCTACATCCTTCTGAATCTGCTTAGTGTATTCATCTCGTGGTCTCCCTCTACGATTTTTACCCTCCACGCTGCCCTCCAATGCTAAATTTGTGATCCCTCGATGCCTCAGGACATGTCCTACCAACCGATCCCTTCTTCTAGTCAAGCTGTGCCACAAACTTCTCTTCTCCCCAATCCTATTCAATACCTCCTCATCAGTTACGTGATCTACCCACCTAATCTTCAACATTCTTCTGTAGCACCACATTTCAAAAGCTTCTATTCTCTTCTTGTCCAAACTATTTATTGTCCATGTTTCACTTCCATACATGGCTACACCCCATACAAATACTTTCAGAAACGACTTCCTGAAACTTAAATCTATACTCGATGTTTACAAATTTCTCTTCTTCAGAAACGCTGTCCTTGCCATTGCCAGTCTACATTTTATATCCTCTCTACTTCGACCATCATCAGTTATTTTGCTCCCCAAATAGCAAAACTCCTTTACTACTTCAAGTGTCTCATTTCCTAATCTAATTCCCTCAGCATCACCCGACTTAATTCGACTACATTCCATTATCCTCGTTTTGCTTTTGTTGATGTTCATCTTATATCCTCCTTTCAAGACACTGGCCATTCCGTTCAACTGCTCTTCCAAATCCTTTGCTGTCTCTGACAGAATTACAATGTCATCAGCGAACCTCAAAGTTTTTATTTCTTCTCCATGGATTTTAATACCTACTCCAAATTTTTCTTTTGTTTCCTTTACTGCTTTCTCAATATACAGATTGAATAACATCGGGGAGAGGCTACAACCCTGTCTCACTCCCTTCCCAACCACTGCTTCCCTTTCATACCCCTCGGCTCTTATAACTGCCATACACATCTTAATTTCCATATGGGAAGGTTCAGATATGATGATCTTGGTGCCTAAGCATTTAGGAACGACTGGCCAATGATTCGGCTAATCTATTTGTGTTACGGAGTAAGCGAGTGATCTCACGAGCAATGTGAAGTGGAGCTGATGCAGTTAGGAACGACTGGCCAATGATTCGGTTTTACCGAATTGTGTTATGGAGCAAAACAACTGATGTCACGAGCAATGTGAGGTGGAGTTTATGCAGTTAGGAATGAATGGACGACGATTTGGTATTATCGAACTGTGTTACGGATTAGCCGAGTGATCTCACGAACAATGTGAGGTGGAGCTCCGTATCAAAGCAGTTGAGTTCGGAGCATTTCTCTCCCGTAGAGAAGGGACGATATGTTTGCGAAGCAGATGACAGTAACGTCTGCCGTTCACCGTGCACGTTCTCGGTCCTTGAGGTCCGAGTTCCTCAAAAAAAAACATGGACCATTCATGAACTGTGACGATCCCCAAATACGAAAATTGTGAGTGTTCACTGCCCCAGTGAGTTTGAAGTGTGGTTCATCACTCCACAAAATGTCGCAAGGCCACATGTCGTCAACTTCAACCCTTGCAAGAAATGTAAGAGCGAAGCCTACTCGAATATCTGCGTCACGAGGCAAACGTTGGTGAGTAATGTGAAGTTAGTACGGATACCACTTAACATATGTTCGCAGCACATTTCGAAAGGTGGCCCATGGATCGTTCAGCTGTCGTGACACAGTTCCCGCGTACTGCTTGAAGATCGCACATTGTGTCCAGCCTTCTCAACTATGGTAACAGTAACTTCAACAGTTTGTGGCGCAATTGGCTGCTGGCTTCTCCGAGGAACAATTCCCAAATCACCAGTTAATTAGAACTTCCGAATCATGCTTTCAACCCTCGGTGCGGAAAGAGGGCCTCTGCGTATTCCTTCAGTGCGTTGATACTCTCCACTAGTAACAGCACTACTGCTGTTGTTTTGATGAAACAGCTTTACGAGTAATGCCCTGCTCATGTTGTCCAGACGCATGTTGACTGTCTGCAAACTGTAACGCATACTTGCGTTTAAACCCTACGTCGCCGTACCCGTGCCGGCGTCTAAGGACAATTCATGACAGTAGCACCATCAACAACGCAAATCCTGCAGCACACAGTCTAAACACCGGTCCTCTGAACGTAGGTACCCACATGGTAAATAGCTTTTCGTCTAGACCGGCTGAAGTACCGAAGTTTAATTATAACCACCCTGTACTAAAGAGTAGTAACTTTACGTACCTCGTCACCGTTGTCCAAAATTACAAATGGGCGACGATCGTTACGAAACTTATATTTCCTAGTTTTCTTTGTTGACTTTTGAGTGTCCAAGTCATCCTACGGTAATTTTTTCATCTTCTCGGCCAAGTCCTGTTGTTTCGTTGCCCTGCGACAGACAGCAGCAGTAGGAGAGCGTTGCCAAATGGGTCTGACACTGCCGTGCGCATGAAGCCAACGACCTGTCCTTGAATTCCTCACTGCTGAACAAATTTCGCCAATCGAAATCCATCGACGCTTGATAATGGTGTACTGAGACGTTACAGTAGACATGAGGAGTGTGACGTGGTGGCTACCGCGTTTCAGTAGCACTGAAAACTATGTGCACAAGGCACGTCCCAGCCGACCCTGCTCAGCTGCCCTCCTTCATAGCGAACACCGTCTCGATCAACCCATTCCTGGTGATCGGTGAATTACAACCAAGGAATCTTGCGCACAGCTGAATATCGGCTGCATGCCTTAGACAAGATGTTACGCATCCTTGGTTATCGTAAAGTATGTGCGAGATGGGCCCGATGATAGATCACACGAGAACAAAAAGTCATATAATTGAAATTTGTCGGGAACTGCTCGGTCAATCCAAAGCTCAACGTGACAACTTTCTGTAAACCACCATCACCAGAGACGAAATGCGATGTCATCACTACGAGCCGGGATCTAAATGACAGCCATGGACTGATAACACGCGAATTCTCAAAAAAAGTTCATGAAATAGCCATCTGCAGGCAAAATGATGTTTACATTGTTCTGGGATAGGCAAGGTGTGGTTCTTATACGAGGGTAAGTCAATTATTATCCGCAAAGTAGTTATAAACTTTATTGTTATCAAATAGAAAACTTACAAGAATATCATTTTTCGACGTAGTCTCCTTGCGTTTCAACGCACTTGGACCATCGTTGTACAAGAGTCCTGATGCCCTCATAAAAGAAGGTTCTTGGTTGGGCCGCGAGCCAGGAATTCACCACTTCTTCGTCCGAAACAAATCGACGGCCCCTTAATGCCTGTTTGAGTGGACGAAACAAGTGAGATTCAGAAGGGGCAAGATCGAGGCTATATGGAGGATGATCCAGTACTTCAAATTTGAGTTTCTGGAGCGTTTCAGCAGTGTAGGCAGCAGTATGCGGACGGGCATTGTCGTGCAACAACACAACACCTTCTGACAGCAATCCTCGGCGTTTGCTTCTAATTGCAGGTTTTAGCCTGGCAGTAAGCATCTCACTGTAACGTACACTGTTTATTATTGTGGTCTTCCCCCATACTGTTCCAGTACTGGACATTGTGCGTCCCAAAAAATCGTAAGCGTCAGTTTTCCTGCGGACGGTTGGGTCTTGAACATTTTCTTGCATGACGAATTTGGATGTTTCCATTCCATACTCTGCCGTTTACTCTCCGGCTCGTAATGATGGATCCATGTTTCGTCACCAGTAATAATCCTGTCTATGAAGTTGTCCCATTCGTTACCACAGCGATCCAAATGTTTTTTGCAGATGTCCAAGAGCGTTTCCTTTTGCAACTGTGTGAACTGTTTTGGGACCCATCTTGCACAAACTTCATGAAATCCAAGTCTGTTGTGGATGATTTCGTAGGCAGAACCGTGACCAATTTGCAGACGATGTGCCACTTCGTCAATAGTTAATCGTCTGTCTAAGAGAATCATGTCACGTGAACGCTCAATGGTTTCTTCATTTGCGGCGGTAAACGGTCGACCGGCTCCTTCATCGTGCATAACACTTGTGCGACCATTTCAGAATTTTTCAATCGATTCGTAGACACTCCGTTGTGGCAGAACACTGTTCCCGTACTTAACTGAAAGTTTTCGATGAATTTCAGCCCGAGATACGCCTTCCGACCACAAAAAACGGATCACTGAACGTTGCTCTTCTTTGGTGCATATAGACAGCGGAGCAGCAATGATTAACAGCACAACAGCGATAACGAAACTAACCTAGCAGTTTGAAAATTGCAAAGATATAACAACAAATAAACAAAGCATGCGTCATCAACGTTAAACTGCAGTACTACCAAAATAAACAAAAATATAATAAATTGCGGATAATAATTGACTTACCCTCGTAGATGTCTAGGAGTCGCCTAAAGGAACTCTCAACTCAAAAAACTACAATATGACAATGACTAGCCGAAGGCTCCAATTTGCAGAATCAGGTCAGAGAAGAAGACAAACTTCTGCTTCGCACTAAATCAGTTCTGTGACCATGGAACTCATTGCCTAATTTGGATGAACTGTCCTGCCACATCCACAGTACAGAGCTGATTTAGCGCCTTCAGACTTCGCACTTGTTGGCCGTATGAAATATGGACCAAGTGGTGGTTAACATTTTCGAGACTTACAGGCCGTCGTCAAAGCTGTACCACATGGGCCAGCCTCATCTGGCTCGCATTTTTGCGAGTGCGCCATCCAGGTTCTTACTCATCGCTGGCGAAAGCGCTTAATAAATTGTGGTGACTACGTGGAAAAAATGACAGTATATAAATCGAATCTTGCTCCATTTACTGTGCTACAGTTCTCTCTGTATATGTTGTTTTTTTTCCACGAAAATAAATGGAAGCCATTTATTTCGGGACGACCTTTAAAAAAAATAAGAAGCTGGAGACAGTGGGCACGGTCATACCTGTGAAAGATGTGTACAGCAGTGATAGGTACGACAGGAGAGCTCCGAGGAGACAAAGGAAATTGTCACGAAAAAAGGAGTGTGCTGACAAAAACTACAAAATGAAAGCTTGGCAGGTGAAGGGCAAATGGAGAGTGACGCGTGATATTACAAAGATACAGATGTAGGTTGGTTAGTTGGTTGATTCGGGAAAAGGGACCAAACAGCGAGGTCATCTGTTCCATCGGATTAAAGAAGGACGGGGAAGGAAATTGGCCACGCCTTTTCACAGGAACCATCCCGGCATTTAGTTGAAGCATTTTAGGGAAACCAAGCCAACGGTCTTGCCGCAATGGTCACACCGGTTCCCCTCAGATCATCGAAGTTAAGCGTTGTCGGCCTGGACTAGCACTTGGATGAGTGACCATCCAGTCTGACTATTGGCAAACAGAAGTAGCGGCTCCGGTCTCGTAAAGTGACATACGGCCAGGAGAGCGGTGTGCTGACCACATATCCCTCCGTATCCGTATGCAGTGACGCCTGTGGGCTGAGGATAACACGATGGCCGGTCAGTAACGTTGGGCCTTTATGACCTGTTCGGGCGGAGTTACGTTTTGGTTTGGTTTTAGGGAAATCACGGAAAACCAAAATCAGGATGGTCGGATGCGGGTTTGAATCGTCGTCCTCCCGAATGCGAGTCCAGTGTGCTAACCACTGCGCCAGATGTAGGTATTTACAGGTCTCCGGCCAGAATGAACAAAATATATGGGACACACTTTGTAAAACATATCATTTCCGAGGCTGTAGACACAAATGTCTGCTGGAGTATAATAATTTTAACTGTGGCAGTTATGTTATATTCTTATCCCGACAGACGGCCGAACCTGGGCCGAGATCTTAATTGTCAGCGAGACAAGAGCTGCGACACATTTAAGGCTTAATTTGGGCTATGGATGCTAACTTTTATCTTGAGCTAGCAGGTGATGTATTGATTTACCTTAAACCGTTAACGTCGGTTGTCAGGAAGATTCACAATGCTTGCTAAATTCTCTGCTGGAGTTTGCTGGGCCCTCCCAGGGGACACCGCCTTACCGAAGCCAACTTCGCTGTTGGACGGGAGAGTTCGCAGGCTTCGATGAAGTCGACAGCTGTGGCAGCTGTAGAGGAGCCAGACAAACTGTGTCCCACAACATGGGGGTTTTGTTTGGAGGCGCGGTGAAGCCAGCATCCCTCAGGAGACAACGCCGGCAGAAAATCAGGCAGGTTGCGATACCTGCAAGTGTCAACCTCATCATATGACTTGACCCGCACAGCGCTCTTGACGTGGCAGATGGATTGTAAAATTATTGGCAAATTCACAAATAGCCACGGAAACAACTGGCAACAACCGAAAAATGTTAAAGGATAAATTGTTTCGCATCACACATTATAAGGTATCAGAACAATATTAAATGTTTTCAACATGAACGAAAATGTCGTGACAACTGAAGACATCGCCTTATAAGAATAATAGATTATAACTTCCGAAGAAGATCCTGAACAACAATCTCAATGGAAAAAGAGTTTTTGGAAGGAGCCGGAAAAGATGGCAACGATTTTCTTTGTGAGTTCGGAAGAGGCAATCGCCTAATCCTTGAAAGGAAAGCGGCGGCGATGACAACGACAACGAGTTTGCTAGGCTGACTTACACAATTTTCATGGACATCAGGTTCAAAATGGCTCTGAGCACTATGGGACTTAACATCTTAGGTCATCAGTCCCCTAGAACTTAGAACTACTTAAACCTAACTAACCTAAGGACATTACACACATCCATGCCAGAGGCAGGATTCGAACCTGCGACCGTAGCAGTCCCGCGGTTTCGGACTGAAGCGCCTAGAACCGCACGGCCACCGAGGCCGGCGGACATCAGGTATTCTCCCAGCAATATTAAATATAATAATAATAATAATAATAATAATAATGCAAAAATTTCTCCCAGGATTCAGAACTGGGTAACAGAAGACGATTAGTAAGAATGATTGCGTACGAGTCAAAAGACAAACATTTTGCAGCCCTGTAACGATGGGATGAAAATTATGAATGTTAAAAACAATTTCGGCAACCCTGAAATCGAGGAGTCGTTCAGTAGCCTTCCAGCATGTGATAGGCGAGTCGCAGGCCCTCTGGGACTTAAGTGACGTTCGACTAGGGTTAAATGTTGATGAAGTCGGAAGGTAGTGATCAACAACGATCGATCAAGTTTCCTTTCAACAGAGGAAAGCATACAGGAATTCACGAGTGTACTTTCAATTTGGGGGCGTCTGGTTTATGGAATGGAATAGCTTCTGGTTTTTCCCGGTCTAATACCGTGTCTTCGTGGGACCGGTGTGTTATTCTGGATTTGGCACAGTTAAGGGTACAGAAGGCAGGATGCCCTCCCTGTGAAAATGTGTCGAAGTTTTGTAAGAGAAATGATAGTAGGCTCTCTAACCTATTACCATTTGAGAGGAAACACAGATTTCAGCCGGAAAAAGAAATACAAGAAATAACTGTAAGTAAAAGTTATGACGTGAACTATTTTTACTCTACACGTATCCCACATAAAAAAAACCTGTATTATTTCAGATTAAACACTCTGAAGAGACTTTAACATAAAGGGCGGAACGCGACTGGAACACAAAATACTGGGTTGGATCAAAAGTTCTGACTTTTTTTGTTAAGTTTAGGTTTCCACAAAAATAAACAAAAAATGAACAACAAATCAATCAATAATATATCCTCCGTTGTTGTTTAAATTTCTTCCCAACGTTCAACAAGCTGGCCAATGCTTTGACGGTAAAATTCACTTGATTTCCACTCGAATAAATGGTATAACTAAGCCCTCAAACCCACATTATTAATGAACGAAACGCCACGCAATGCATTCGAATGGGATCGGAACAGATGGCAATCCAAAGGTGTCAAGTCGAGAGAATTCGGAGGATGTGGCAGCACTTCTCGGCCAAGCATTTGAATGGCTTCCTTGGCGATGTGAATGCGTCGTCGTGTTGCAGAAGAACGCCATGTTGCCGATCAGGTCGTTTCTGCTGGATAGCGTTCTTCAGTCGTTGCATTCTTTGGACGAAAAGTTTCGCATTCTCTGTTTCATTCCCATCAAGTAATTCCTAGTGGATCATGGCTTCCCAGTCCCAGCACAGTAAGAACATCGTTTTGGACGGGTCAAGATCTTGTTTTGATTGCGGTGTGTGCCATGGCTTACTCATTCTATGCGCTACTTCATTTTGACGTACAGGTGCAATCTTCCGTCGCTGGTAACTGTCCAGTAGTTTTTGGTCATGAGTTGACCGATGAGGAGGGGGGGGGGGGGGCAGCAAACCGGCGCAGATCGTGACGCGTTGATCATTGTTGTTCTCCATTAAAGCATGCATAACCCATGCGCCCAACTTGTGAACCTTTCCCATTGAGTGAAGGTAGTTCTCTATGGCACTGTGGGAGGACTTCATTATCTCTGCCAGTTCTCTCGTCATTTGACGTGGATCTTTAAAGTCAGTACCGCCATTAGACTGTTGCTTATTTACAGTGTTACATTTACACTTACACAGTCGTGATTTCGGCTCTAAAGTGCCATTATCAAGTGTTTTAAGTGTTATAAACTGCCTAAGATGGCATACTGTCGTATTAAAATACACTATTAGACACATATCAAGTGTTTTAAGTGTTATAAATTGCCTAAGATGGCGTACTGTCGTATTAAAATACACTATTAGACACATAGTGTAATTTAATACGACAGTATGCCATCTTAGGCAATTTATAACACTTAAAACACATGATAATGGCACTTTGAAGCCGAAATCATGACTGTGTAAGTGTAAATGTAACACTGTAAATTAACAACAGTCTAATCGCGGTACTGACGTTAAAGAAATATATTATGACTGTGGCCCCGCATTATGAAAAAATTTATTTGTCGTGGATCTTCGTGAATAAGCTGATCCAGTCGCTCTTCGTCGAACAGAATGAGGTGTCCGGTGCGATGCATGTCTTTGAGGTAGAAATTGCCGTCTTTGAATCGCTTAAATCAGTTATGAGTCATCCTAAGAGGCATAGCTTCTTTGCCAAACACTTCACAAATCTTTCGAGCAACTTCTGTGGGCTTGCCACTCCTATTAAACGCAAAAATCAGGCGTCGAAAATGTTCTTTTGTGTCGACTTGACACTCCCGTTTACTGGCTCACAAAGAACAGAAAATATATCACCATAAAAAAACTACACACACTATTTTGTTGAGCACATAATTCCCTATCGAGTGACAAAAGTTTCGTTTCCAAAATATTTTATTTTTCACGCAAAACTTTCACTTAGAAACGCGACTTATGGGCCAACCTTACAATTTTATAGTTGTTGCGGATGATGGCCACAGAAACAAACTTGTTACAGTACGGAAAATCTCGTTGTGTGCTATTTTTCTAGGTGATCCAAATTTAACTGCCAGTAATACAGAGTAGGGGTTCCCAATGTTTCCCTCTGAAGGAACGCTTTGCAAATCCTGCTACTTTGATGGAACATATTTTGAAGATTAACAAAATTTACATAAAAAAGAGAAAAACTTGTTGTATTTAGTTATTACTTCCATTTTAAATCATGATTTGGGAGACAATCTGAGCAGCCGTCTTCGGTTGTTTGCAGATGACGCTGTCGTTTATCGACTAATAAAGTCATCAGAAGATCAAAACAAACTGCAAAACGATTTAGAAAAAATATCTGTATGGTGTGAAAAGTGGCAGTTGACCCTAAATAACGAAAAGTGTGAGGTCATCCACATGAGTGCTAAAAGGAACTCGTAAAACTTCGGTTGCACGATAAATCAGTCTAATCTAAAAGCCGTAAATTCCACTAAATACCTAGGTATTACAATTACGAACAACTTAAGTTGGAAGGAACACGTAGACAATGTTGTGGGGAAGGCTAATCAAAGACTGCGTTTTATTGGGAGGACACTTAGAAAATGTAACAGACCTACTAAGGAGACTGCCTACACTACTACGCTTGTCCGTGATCTCTTAGAATACTGCTGCCCGGTGTGGGATCCTTACGAGATAGGATTGACGGCGTACATAGAAAAAGTTCAAAGGAAGGCAGCACATTTTGTATTATCGCGAAATATGGGAGAGAGTGTCACAGAAATGATACAGGATTTGGGCTGGACTTCATTAAAAGAAATGCGTTTTTCGTTGCGACGGAATCTTCTTACGAAATTCCAATCACCAACTTTCCCCTCCGAATGCAAAAATATTTTGTTGACACCGACCTACATAGGGAGGAACGATCACCACGATAAAATAAGGGCAATCAGAGCTCGGACGGAAAGACATAGGTGTTCATTCTTTCCGCCTATACGAGATTGGAATAACAGAGAATTGTGAAGATGGTTCGATAAACCCTCTGCCAGGCACTTAAATGTGATTTGCAGAGTATCCATGTAGATGCAGGTAACTAATAACAAAAACATTAAAAGTGAAACAACATAATCAACAAAAATGCCGTTTTTAGCGGAGATCTTGTTCATTCCCCGCGGCGGAACACCGTTTGGGGAACCCTGTTGCAGAGCCTATGGGAGAGCAAGGCTCCAGTACAGACGACCGGAGGCTGGAAGAGCGTCCAGCGTCCCGCGGCACGACTGTGGGTGTCGCGGCGGGTTCCCGCGCCCAGAGGAATGCGGCGGCGCGCCTCAGCGCGCTTGCACGCAGCTACGTCACGCGTGCGTGCGTGACGCGACGGCTCCACAAAGGCTGCCAAGCCCGTGGCCAGCCGCACCTCGCTCGCTTTATGGCTCCGATTCTCACGACCCCCCACTGACGTCACAGCCGGCCCGGCTCAACACGCTCGCAGTGACTGGAGGGAACGTTCCACAGGCGACATCGCAACAACAGCAGTGGGCGTCGTGACGCGCGAGCAACTGATTCTATACGGTACTACATTCGCATATTAAGTACGGAAGACATCCATCTATATCTTCATGCGTACTCTGCCAACCGCTATAAGTTCCAGGATGACGGTCTCCTTCAGCTGTCATCGGGATTTCAGCCTCTGATGTTTACTGCACCCTTGAGTCATTTAGAGGATCACTACAGTCCACAACCGTATGAGGCAGTTCTACCAAGTCGCACCTTACCTTGTCACTCTGCCTCAGAATATCTTTCGAATTACAGGCAAGGTGCCACGATCTGTTCTGAGGTCAATGCTAGAGATTGTGACCTTCGGTGGAATTCTGTGAGCAAGAGTGGTCTTCACAACCTGCTCTGCCAATAACTAGAGTGATCTAAGTACGATCTCGGAGTCCAGGCCAACCTCTGTGACCGAGCGGTTCTAGACGCTTCAGTCCGGAACCGCGCTGCTGCTACGGTCGCTCGTTCGAATCCTGCCTCGGGCATGGATGTGTGTGATGTCCTTAAGTTAGTTATGTTTAAGTAGTTCTATGTCTAAGGGACTGATTACCTCAGATGTTAAGTCCCATAGAGCTTAGAGTCATTTGAAACATTTTTTTTTTCGGAGTCCATACGACAGGCACTATTCGTTCCAAGGTGCGCTACAGTTCCCTCACTGGCTGCTGGAACACCTTGTGCAACATGTTGAATGAGGTTCAAGGTCATTCTCCTACCCCGCTGCTGCCGTTTCCCTAAAAGGTATCGTTTTTCACCACCGTTTAACAGAAAGCTACACTTTTCCACTTGCTTCGCCCTGGCGTGGGACACAACACACTTCTCAACACTTGATGTGTGTCGGAATCGCTCAGTTTCAATTTCAGTGGCAAACAGAAACCCACTGTGTTGGATGGTGGAGGGGGGAGGGAGAGGGAGGGGAACGGGGCGGATGTAGCATGCTGAGTGCTTTCAGGCGTATCCCCTCCCTCCCCCCGCCATTGTACAGGCCTCCTAGACGTACCACTGAGATACCACTCGCAGTCGACAATTGGCGACAAGTCCTGTAATGGACACAGTATCTACAGGAGAGCATAGTATCTTGAGGTACCTTCGCTATCTCTGGTATGTGTCTACGGCTCTCTCGGTAGGCCGCCCAACACAGCCACTTGGAGCAGCTTTTAATAGCTTGGAAGGAATCAGCTAGCAGCTATTTGACAATAGCAACTGCAGTACCTCATCTCTGCCCGAGAACAGTATTTGTCTACGAGACACGGAAAGAAGTATATAGAGGAGCCCTGGTAGATACCGTGTTCCTTGGCTTCCGGAAGCCAACCGATAAGTTCAGCACTGTTGCCTAATGAACGAGCATACGGAACATCAGACAACCCTGTGACTGGACTGAAGAGTTTCTAGCAAAGAGAACACAGTATGTCATTCTGAACAGAAAATTTTGGAAATTTGTGGTAAGGTCTTATGGGACCAAACTGCTGAGGTCATCGGGGTTCCTAAGCCTACACACTACTTAATCTAACTTAAACTAACTTACACTATAGACAACACACACACCCATGCCCGAGGGAGGACTCGAACCTCCGACGGGGGGAGCCGCACGGACCGTGACAAGGCGCCCTAGACCGCGCGGCTCTGAACAGAGAGACGTCTTCAGACGTAAAAGTAACTTCATATATAAAAATGATCTGCGACATGTAAAAATGACGGACGACGCTGGAAGTGCCATGAGGCTTTTCGCGGATGATACTGTTCTATACAGAAAGTCGGATGCTAAATTATTGTTACGAAATGCAGGAAGACCTGCACAAGATCGACGTCTGGACCAGGGAGTGACAGTTCACCCTCAACGCAAAGGAAATGTAACTTATTGCGAATACAGAGAAAGACTCTTTGCTGTACGACTACAAAATTGCAGAACAATCATTGGAAGCAGCTGCTTCCATAAAAGATCTACGAGTATGCCTACGGAGCAACTTGAAGTGAAACGACCACATAAAATTAATCGCGATTAAGGCATATGCCAGACTGAGATTCATTGGAAGAATTATCAGGAAACTTAATACATCAACAACGGAAGTAGCTTACAAAACAGTTGTTCGGCTAATACTTGAATATTGCTCGTCAGTATGGGTTCTGTACCAAAAAGCACTGGTAGAGGAAATAGAGAACATCCAAAGAAGAGCAGCTCGTTTCGTTACATGTTCATTTATTAAGCGCAAAAGCGCCACAGAGATGTTCAGCGAACTCCAGTGACAGGCGCTGCACGAGAGTCGTCCTGCGTCACAATATGGTGTACTGTTATAATTCCGAGAGCGTACTTTCCAAGAAGAGTCAGCCATTATATTGCTTCCTCCTACGTATATCTTGCAAAAAGACTATGAAGATAAAATTAGAGAGATCCGACCCCACACGGAGGCTTATCAGCAATCGTTTTTCCCGCGAACCATACGGGACTGGAACAGGAACAGAGGTACAGAAAGTCCCCTCTGCCACACACCGTGAGGTGGCTTTCGGAGTAGAGATACAGATTTGACAATGAACATGGTGCAATGTTATTTTTCCGAACAATAAATACATGGCTTTAATCTGATATTGACTGTCCTTTAATTTCAGGACCTATTAGGCTACAATGACGCTAAAACTTCTCTTTAAGCAGTAAAACGATTAACACCCAAGAAAATAAAACTTTTCTGATTCTTTGAACCTACATGGAACTTTGTATCTCTGATTCGTTGGGACTGTGCTTACGAACAAACTCTAAAATAGTGGAAATTTTACGACAAATGGACACAATACACACTGTTTTTGAGTGAGACAGCTGAGTATAACGCACCACATGTGCTGTATAAAATGTGCAGAAAACTTAACTAAGACAATAGTTAGCCAGGTAAAAACTACGTTTACTTGACACTTTCCTTTCGTCCGCGCCTCTGAGCCACCGCAGCGTCGCGCAGAATCACAGTTGCCGTAGCAGCAAACATCGACGCACTCTTGGCGAGGGGCGGCGAACGAAACAAATCACACGACGTGCAGCCCGCGGTTTTAACTGTAAATCTTCATTGGTGGACCTGTATTAATTCTCTAGACTGTTGGAGATACAAAATCAGTATACGAAAGGGTCAGTTTGTCGCGAGACACAGTGTTAAACTTCTCTCCGCTCCAAAGTCAATAACTATAAAGCAGCAGCACTCCGTCTTCAGGCCACAAGTGGCCCATCGGGACCATCCGACCGCCGTGTCACCCTCAGTTGAGGATGCGGATAGGAGGGGCGTGTGGTCAGCACACCGCTCTCCCGGTCGTTATGATGGTTTTCTTTGACCGGAGCCGCTACTATTCGGTCAAGTAGCTCCTCAATTGGCACCACGAGGCTGAGTGCACCCCGAAAAATGGCAACAGCGCATGGCGGCTGGATGGTCACCCATCCAAGTGCCGGCCACGCCCGACAGCGCTTAACTTCGGTGATCTCACGAGAACCGGAAATAACTATAAGCCGTGTAGAAATCTACGTCTACATGATTACTCCAAAGTTCATAATTAAGTGGCAGGCAGAGTGTTTATCGAATCATCTTCAAGCTATTTTTCTACCATTCCACTCTCGAACAGCGCACGGGAAAAACGAACACTTCAGTCTTGCCGTGCGAGCTCTCTTTTCTCTTAATTTATTACAATCATCATTTCTCAACGTAGGTGGGTGTCAACAAAATATTTTCGGATTCGGAGGAGAAAGTTTGTTATTGAAATTTGGTGAGAAGAGCCTGACTCAATGAAAAACGCCTTTGCTTTAATGACTGCCACTCCAATTCGCGACTCATATCCGTGGCACTACCTCCCCTATACCACGATAATACAAAACGAGCTGCCCTTCTCTGAACTTTATCGATGTCCCCCGTCAATCCTATCTGACCCGGATCCCACACCGCCCAGCAATACTCCATAAGAGGACGGACAAGCGTAGTGTAGGCAGTCTCTTTAGTGGACCTACTATATTTTCTCAGTGTTCTGTCAATAAATCGCAGTCTTTGGTTCGCTCCCCACAACATTATCTATGTGATCGTTCCAGTTTAACTTATTTGTAATTGTAATCCCTAATTACTTGACTGAATTCACAACCTTTAGATTTGTGAGATTTATCTTGTGGCCGATAATTTTGCAGATTCCTTTTAGTATTCACGTGAGTGACATCACACTTTTCATTATTTAAAGTCAACTGCCACTATTCGCACCATGCCGATACCTCGCCTAAATCATTTTGCGGTTGGTTTCTATCGTCTGTTGACTTTAAAAGAGGTTAAATAACATAATTATCTGCAAACAATCTAGGAGTGTTGCTCAGTGTCTTTTAAATCGTTTACATAGATCACGAAAAGCAGAGATCCTACCACAATGCCTTGAGGAAAGCCACATCTGTTTTTTCTCGATGACTTTGCGTTAGTTATTGCGAATTGCCGGCCGCGGTGGTCTAGCGGTTCTAGGCGCACAGTCCGGAACCGCGCGACTGCTCCGGTCGCAGGTTCGAATCCTGCCTCGGGCATGGATGTGTGTGATGTCCTTAGGTTAGTTAGGTTTAAGTAGTTCTAAGTTCTAGGGGACTGATGACCACAGTAGTTAAGTCCCATAGTGCTCAGAGCCATTTGAACCATTTTTATTGCGAATTGTCACCTTTCTGACAGCGAATCGCGAATCCAGTCGCGCAACTGAAACGGCACTCCACAGGCACGCAATCTGATTAGAAGTTGGTTGTCAAGAAAGGTGGAAATCTAAGTACTTCCATAGGTAGAGATCTACGTACTTTCATAACGATTCTGAGATCTGATCACTCGACTGGAATATGTTGACTGATGACAGTGCAATACACCACCCTGAACAGGTTACAAGCAACTCTTGCTGACGTTCACATTGATCATATGAAACAGGATTAGAGTCATAAGTCAATATGGGAAACATCCCACACAAACACCACACTCAAGTTTATTCGTATCTATTAACTCTACCCAGGACCATAGCTTCTATCAAACACCACCTCCAGTTAGCTATCCTCCGAGGCCTTTTTTTTTTTTTAACAAGTCGGTTTCACAATTCGGCGCCAATAACAGAGAAAAACAGGAAAATACGTAACCAGAATACGACGCGTCAGCACAGGAATGCATCTTCAAATGGTTTGTTAGCTTTCTTTACCAGAAACGTAACTTCGTCGACGACGTACAATCGCTAGTTCCAGAGCTCCGAAACCGTAACCACTTTCAAACACAAACTCCACCCCGAGAGGCCCCCGAATTGCCCCTGCAACCCCACGAGATCTGACGAGCGACCAGCCTATCTGAAAGCTCCAAGCCACTCCAAAAAATTACTACACACTAGCTGTTACCCGCAGCCGAGTGATGGAGCGTAAGTAAGCTACTGTACGTGTAATGCCATCAGCTGCCCTCACGTATCATCCTGTACAGCTCATGATGCGCGCCCGCTCTCCCCCCTCCCAGGCAGTCTCGATGTGTCGGCATGCACAGCGTCGTTTTCGACCAGGGCGGTTCAAAATGGTTCAAATGGCTCTGAGCACTATGGGACTTAACATCTTGGTCATCAGTCCCCTAGAACTTAGAACTACTTAAACCCAACTAACCTAAGGACGTCACACACATCCATGCCCGAGGCAGGATTCGAACCTGTGACCGGAGGGGACACGCGGTTCCAGACTGAAGCGCCTAGACCGCACGGCCACACCGACCGGCCGACCAGGGCGTACAGAGCGGCGTGGGCAGGAGTGCGCATCTACACGTCACGCTACTGAAGCACTGAAGATTGCACATGCATCGTATTCATTACTTTGAATTGTATCACGGAACAAATATCAACCAATAATGACATTTCCACTAATACTATAAAGATCGAAAGTTAAAGAGTAAACAGCTTTTTCAATGAGTAAATATTTTTCCCTAATTCGAGTAATATTCTTGAGATCAATAAGTGTCTTGTACTAGAGACTTTAGAAAGTAGCTTACGTTCTTCCTCAGGGTCAAAGCTATTTCCAGACCAAAATTCATCGTAATCAGTTCAGCGATTCGTGAAAAGGTAAAAGAGAGGGTTACTTTGGCATTTGTAATATATGTATGGATAAAACTACTATTTACAATTTGTACAGAAACCAGATGGCAATCGTAAGAGTCGAGCGGCATGAAAGGGAAGCAGTGATTGAGAAAGGAGTGAGATAGGGTTGTAGCCTATCCCCGATGTTATACAATCTGTATACTGAGCAAGCAGTAAAGGAAACGAAAGAAAAATTTGAAGTAGGAAATAATATCCGTGGAGAAGAAATAAAAACTTTGAGGTTTGCGGATGACTGAGTCAGGAGAGCACCTGGAAGAGCAGCTGAACGGAATGGACAGTGTCTTGAAAGGAGGATATAAAATGAACATCAACAGAAGCAAAACGAGGATAATGGAATGTAGTCGAATTACATAAGGTGATGCTGAGGGAATTAGATTACGAAATGGGATATTTAAAGTATTAAATGAGTTTAGCTGTTTGGGGAGCAAAATAACTGATGATGGTCGAAGTAGAGAGGATATAAAATGTAGACTGGCTATGGCAAGGAAAGTGTTTTTGAAGAAGAGAAATTTCTTAACATCGAGTGTAAATTTAAGTGCTAGAAAGCCTTTTCTGAAAGTATTTGTATGGAGTGTAGCCACGTATGGAAGACTAGAAGAAGGGATCGTTTGGTAGAACACGTTCTGAAACTTCAAGGGATCACCATTTTAGTATTGGAGGGAAGCGTGGAGGGTAAAGATCGTAGAGGGAGATCAAGAGATGAATACACTAAGCGGATTCAGAAGGATGTAGGTTGCAGAAGTTATCAGGAAATGAAGAGGCTTGCACAGGATAGAGTAGCATGGAGAGCTGCAGCATGCCAGTCTCTGGACTGAAGATCACAACGACATGGATAAAACTGTAAATCGCAATTTTTTTCCGTGATCCGATTTTCATGAAAAAAAATCTGTACGGTGCTTTGAGATACGCTGAAGGTACCTGTGAAACCCGCGTGTAAATTCGTCTGTTAGTTTCCGAAATTAGTGTATTCAAACAGACAAATACGACCGTTTCACGCGTTTGTTATTAGTTATATTATATAAAGGACTTTCAGCCACTCAGGATTAGGAGCAGAATGTGCACATTGCCATCGGTCAGTAAGTTTTTCCCTGTTCCAGCGCTTGTATAAGATGCTGCCTCCTGACAGGACTTTTGGCAGCGGGTCTTGGAAATCCAGGCAGTCACGGGGAAATTACTCTCCCTGTGGCCAGCGATGTGGGCGCCGGTCACAACATATTTAGGAGGATTAATGGAAGGCCACACACGCACTGCTAGGAAATGATAGTTAGACAATGATCATAAAAAACAACGTCATCGGCCAACAGTTTCACATCGCTATCTACCGAATCCGACAAAAAGTGTGTGTACATGGAGGACAAGAGCGATCCATTCACATTTCCAGTCGTTACTTTTCTCTACTACAAACAATCAACGTGGAGACAGCATACGGTTTCTAAAGCTTGGACCTCGTTCTTGTAGGCCAGTGCCCTTAGCGACTAAGCTATCCGGGTACGACTCACACGCCGTCCCCGCAGCTTTACTTTAGTCACTCTCTCCCTCCTACTTTCCAGACTTCCTGCTTGGTTTGCCGGACTAGCACTCCTAAAACAAGAATATTGCGGAAAAAGTGGCTCAGGTACAGCCTATGGCAGATATGAGAAACGTTTGTGACCCGCGGGCCCGATTCACATACCTAAGCTCGCCGGGCGCTCGGTACGTGTCGCGACACCAGCGCTCAGTACTATAGTGTCCTTAACGTTAATGTTTATGGGGTAACTCACCAACATGAATGGCAACCCTCTTCCGCCACGCTACCCAAACAAATTACACCTCAGAAAAGGCGTTTTTGAGAGCATATTCATCTCATGTGCACCTCATCTTCAGATACATTTATTCACGCTTCGTGAACATTGCAAATGTGTCGCAGTTGGCAGCATGTTCACACAAACTATTTTTAATGTCAGTAGCCATCATGTCATCACACAATTCGGCAAACATCTTTTTTTTAATAGGCTGTTAGTACATATGCAGCATCCAAAAGGCACGCCTTTACGAATTCGCCTTCAGCAAAAGGCTTTAACGATTTGAGAATTTTTCTGGCAACTGCAAAACTAGCTAAACCCGACTGTCGTACTGTATACTCGGTTTGGAAAACATAAGCTGTTGCTTGACCAAATTGGAAATTAATATTTTAATTTTGTCTTTTCGCAGTTTCCCTCTAAGCTTTTGTTGAGATATGTGTTTCGTAGAAAAGTGCCTTTTCATATTATATTCCTTCACAAGACAACAAGAAAACAGGTTTGTTATATAGGGATGGTATCCGTTTTTTCAGACATGTATGTCAGAAGGAACAGACAGAATCCCTACATAATACCTAGTGTATAAGCCAGAGGCGATACGGTTCGGGTACTGTTGTGCATTCGCACTCAAGTATGTAACGCCGTCTGGAGTGTATACATTATGTAAGGATGGTGTCTGTTTCTTCGGACACGCATGTCTGAAAAAACAGACAGCGTACTTACACTCCTGGAAATTGAAATAAGAACACCGTGAATTCATTGTCCCAGGAAGGGGAAACTTTATTGACACATTCCTGGGGTCAGATACATCACATGATCACACTGACAGAACCACAGGCACATAGACACAGGCAACAGAGCATGCACAATGTCGGCACTAGTACAGTGTATATCCACCTTTCGCAGCAATGCAGGCTGCTATTCTCCCATGGAGACGATCGTAGAGATGCTGGATGTAGTCCTGTGGAACGGCTTGCCATGCCATTTCCACCTGGCGCCTCAGTTGGACCAGCGTTCGTGCTGGACGTGCAGACCGCGTGACACGACGCTTCATCCAGTCCCAAACATGCTCAATGGGGGACAGATCCGGAGATCTTGCTGGCCAGGGTAGTTGACTTACACCTTCTAGAGCACGTTGGGTGGGACGGGATACATGCGGACGTGCTGTTGGAACAGCAAGTTCCCTTGCCGGTCTAGGAATGGTAGAACGATGGGTTCGATGACGGTTTGGATGTACCGTGCACTATTCAGTGTCCCCTCGACGATCACCAGTGGTGTACGGCCAGTGTAGGAGATCGCTCCCCACACCATGATGCCGGATGTTGGCCCTGTGTGCCTCGGTCGTATGCAGTTCTGATTGTGGCGCTCACCTGCACGGCGCCAAACACGCATACGACCATCATTGGCACCAAGGCAGAAGCGACTCTCATCGCTGAAGACGACACGTCTCCATTCGTCCCTCCATTCACGCCTGTCGCGACACCACTGGAGGCGGGCTGCACGAGTTGGGGCGTGAGCGGAAGACGGCCTAACGGTGTGCGGGACCGTAGCCCAGCTTCATGGAAACGGTTGCGAATGGTCCTCGCCGATACCCCAGGAGCAACAGTGTCCCTAATTTGCTGGGAAGTGGCGGTGCGGTCCCCTACGGCACTGCGTAGGATCCTACGGTCTTGGCGTGCATCCGTGCGTCGCTGCGGTCCGGTCCCAGGTCGACGGGCACGTGCACCTTCCGCCGACCACTGGCGACAACATCGATGTACTGTGGAGACCTCACGCCCCACGTGCTGAGCAATTCGGCGGTACGTCCACCCGGCCTCCCGCATGCCCACTATACGCCCTCGCTCAAAGTCCGTCAACTGCACATACGGTTCACGTCCACGCTGTCGCGGCATGCTACGAGTGTTAAAGACTGCGATGGAGCTCCGTATGCCACGGCAAACTGGCTGACACTGACGGCGGCGGTGCACAAATGCTGCGCAGCTAGCGCCATTCGACGGCCAACACCGCGGTTCCTGATGTGTCCGCTGTGCCGTGCGTGCGATCATTGCTTGTACAGCCCTCTCGCAGTGTCCGGAGCAAGTATGGTGGGTCTGACACACCGGTGTCAATGTGTTCTTTTTTCCATTTCCAGGAGTGTATATAATGTATACACTTGGGTGCGAGCAGTTCGATATGTGGACAGGGGGCGCTACTCTGTAGCGAGCGGTGCATGGAGATTTGGTTCGGACAGTGGACGTGCTCGGATAGCGAGAAATTCGGACTCCACTCCCGGTCCGGCACAAATTTTCATCTGTTCCTTTGAGTCCCCTCAATGTCCAACTGCAGGTAAATGTCGAATATTTTTTTTCCTCAGACAGATTTATCTTTGTACATGGTGAAGAAATAATCCTACGTCCATTTCCCATGGAACTGGTGACATTTAGCATCTACTTTTCTCTTCTGAATGCCATACTTTTGCCAATGCGCACGGAAGCACTTGCACAATATCAACAGACTACAACAGAACTTCACGCCGGAATGAACAAAAAAAAAATGGTTCAAATGGCTCTGAGCACTATGGGACTTAACATCTGTGGTCATCAGTCCCCTAGAACTTAGAACTACTTAAACCTAACTAACCTAAGGACATCACACACATCCATGCCCGAGGCAGGATTCGAACCTGCGACCGTAGCAGTCGCGCGGTTCCGGACTGAGCCCCTAGAACCGCTAGACCACCGCGGCCGGCGGAATGAACAACAGACAGCTACTTTGCTCACCAAGTTACGGTACCTGCTGCTGTTCAAATCGGCATAGTTCGCGACTAGTCGGTAATGTTCGTGCCATTGTCGCCTACTACCAAGGGTTGCGATCTATGAGTGTGTAGCGTAGATGTAGCCAGTAAGGAATAAATAACGTGTGTGCGTTGTCTTCACTGATCCATAAGCGAAAATAATTCTCCCCACACCCCTTCAGGGTAGGGATCTGCTGTCCTCTCTCCGCACGCACATGAGTGCATGGGCCATACCTTCACGCTCAGGCTGGAAAAGTGTTGCTCTTTGTTGTTCAAATGCAGCGGCGGCAAACTGGCACTGTGCATGCTCAGGTTAAGCAAAAGTGCAAACCCAAGGAGAGCCGAACGTCAGCGGAAACATCGGAAAGTGTGTCCCAGACGCCTCGCGCTCACTCGCACGCATTTCTTCCGCAGGCCGGATTGAAACAAATCGCAGGTTGAATCCGGCCTGCTGGCTGCTCGTTGCCCACCGCGGCGTAGAGGACTGTTTTGAGCATCAATCTTTCACTCTGCAGCGGAACTTAACACTGTTTTGAAACTTCGTGCCTGATTAAAACTGTGTGATAGACTGGGACTCGAACCCGGAGCTTTTTCTTTCGCGGCCAATATTCTCAAAGACTGAACTATCCCTACAAAAGTCATGGCCCACCCTCAAAACTTTATTTTTAACAGGGACTGCTCTTCTAGGTAGACCATCCTGGAAACAGTCACCTAAGCTGTGGCTAAGCCACTATGTCCACAATATCTTTTCTTCTAGTAATGCTAGTCTAGTAAAGTGTGCAGGAGTACTTCCGTGAAGTTCAGTAGATTGGAGAAAGAGGTGCTAGCGGAAGTAAAGGTGTGAGCACGCGCCGTGATTCGTAACTGAATAGCTCAGTCCTTAAGAATATTCCGCACAAACGGCACAGATTCGTGTTGGAATGCCGGTCCTGTGTTTCACTACGTTTCGAAATACCGCACACTATGCTGCAGAGTGGCAGTCGAGATGTTTCAGTCGGCAGTGGAGGATGAAAAGATAGAAGGCAGTAAGAGTATTAGTTGGAAAAGGTGGGGTATTGCATTCTTGTTCATTTGGAGCACTGTTTTAATCTGCCAGAGTTTCAGAAGGGTTGAGGTTTAACGTCCCGTCAACGACGCAGTCATTACAGAGGGAACAAAGGTAGGTCTGGGAGAGTGGTCGAGTATCGTGAGAGTGCACTCGGCTCTAAGCGTTTCCGCAGCGTTGGTGCACGCGTACATACCGTGTGTGACTGTAACTAGAAGAGAGCCAGCATGTAGAGTGGCGCGCGGCGCGGCAGGCGGTCGGCGGATGGCGGCCGGCCCTTGGCCGTCACAGCGAGCGGCTGCTGACGCAAACTCTGGAACGCGGAGCCGCACGTGACTCACATACTGCAAAGTAGCGCCGGCCGTGCAGGGCAGGGCAGCACCCGCCTCATACATCGCACAACCGCAAATTGCAAAGACATAATGCATTTTTTGATTATTTATTTTGGGCTTGGGGCAACGATGACCACCCAGGATGAGGAGGAGATCAGTGTTTAAAAAGAAATCATTAGAAACGGAGCATACGCTACGATTAGGGAAGGATGGAGAAGAAAACCGGCCGTGCCCTTTCGAAGGAACCATTCCCACCAATCGCCTAAATCAGTATAGGCGGACGCGGGTTTGAACCGTCGACCTCCCGAAAGCGAGTTCAGTGTGTTAACCTCTGTTTTACCACGCTCGGTAATGGCCACGCAGCCAGCAGTAGTTACAAAAGTGCCACGTTAACATAATTGGTAATTTCACAGTAGAACAATAATGAGAATTTGACGTACGGGAGTAGTTCTTAATGCAAAATAAAAAGACAAAATTACGACCCTGTTTCCGAGCCGTTCTAGCAAGGGAAGAAAGGAAGAATGAATTGATTGTTGGTGTTAATAACGATCATCCTCCTTTACCTCCTCTGCATTGCTGCAGACGACGTGTCACTGAGCACGTTTGTTCTGTGCATGCAGTACACACGTTAGGCGCCTAGTTGTATCCACTGCACTGAGTGGAATACGAAGCTTCTGTTATTGTTCACTAACCTGCTGTCTTCAAGTAGACGTCCCCAGCGCAGAAAACAGCACGCAGGTCGTAGGTTCTGTATCTTGAGGTTGAAACTGACTTTTAGCGAGGTTCTGTTCTGAAATAATGTATCACTTCTTTGGGATGCCACTCGCGTATTTTAATATAGCCACACGAGAAGACTACATGATCTTAATACAACACCTTCTGGTACAGCAAAGTACATGATCAAACACAATGTTTACGAAAATGTATCTTTACACTATTTGCGGCACGTGTCTGTGCCTCATGACTACCGGAGTGAATCTTTTAATACTGAATACTGGCAAACACATCCTGCCACAGACACGACTGTACATCTCGACTGCCTAATCCAGAGTGACGATCAGGAACTTACATAAAAATTGGAAACACATCCTACGACAGACAGCATGTCTGTTCTTCTGGACTGCCTAATCCAGAGTGACGAACAGCCCGAAACACTTCGCGCGGCATACCAGAAAAGGCGTGACCCCAACGCTTCCGAAGTGCTTCGTCTGCAGTTTCGTCAGTCTTTTGCTTTTGATTTAAATTGTTTTTAATAATTATAAAATGACTGATTGATAGTCAGCTGTTGAGATATATTTATATTAAAAAGTGAAGTCATCCCAATGAGTAGTTTAATTAATAATAATAACTATACTTTAACGTTTTGGCGCCCTTCATCCGAACACAGCAGCCAGTCACAGAGCAGTAGCATTATGCAGGCGGTCTTTCTCACGGGAATGGCACCAAATCTAACATGTCACAGGTACCTCACACCACATTTCGTCATCTATATACTTCTTGCATCTCCACTGCTCTGGGAACAGCTTCTTGGAGCCTAATATGATGGCTGACTAAGCCAGAAATATTACACTAGTTCCATGTGATGAAAAGATCCACAGCAACGTATAGTTTAATAAAGTTCGACACGCAGTCTTTTAAATAATCCCCTAGAAAACTGTACTTATAACAGGATGTTCCAGGAATGTTGCGACAAACTTCGAGGAGCTGTAGAATGTGTATTGAGCAACAAATGGAGGACAGGAATCCTTATCCGGACACGTCATCCAGTGGCGCTACAGAGTGTCGAAGCTAACGCTGGCGCCTGCTACTAGGCCGCCCCTTCGGCAGCAAACGTGACATTTTACGTTGATGGACAGAAGACGGCACGTCATGCAGTGCTGATTGTTATTCAGTGATCGAGAATGATTCCCACGATCACCAGTGAAGAAGATGGAGCTGGCTGCTGCGTAGACAGGCATTTTCTCCTATGCGTGCAACGCTCTGTTGTCTTGATGGGTAATGGTCTCGCGCACGGGTTTCCATATGTAGATTTATTTTCTCCTTTGTACCGAAAAACATCTGCGATTTTAGAGGGTTCCAGGAGCGGAACATGCAGCTTCGATGCTAAGCTGTGGATACGGGGTGATGTGGGCATCTATACTTTATACAACGTGTACATTATGCAAAGTACTTCATAATTTTTTAACGCGGCTTATGTTCACTGTTGTCAAGAAAGTTGATCAATTCTTTACCTCATCATTTAGGGACCTTTTCTAAGTTTTAATGAAGCCTGTGCTTCTCGGGGTTCGAGCGGTTTCCACACCAAATTTCATCGAAATCGATTCAGCAGTCCAGTCGTGAAAACGTAAACGACAGAGTTACTTTCGTATTTAACAATATTAATATGGAAGTGTGCATTAAACACGTCGTGAACTGTGTAAGCATTGCACTCCAGCTGTTAGTCGGAGCTGAGGTTACATGTCAGTAAAATGAAATAAAATGAGCGTGTGGCTTCACTGGCCTGGAGACATGGTTCACGTTATTCGGCCGCTTGGTGAAAATCTTTTGATTCCACTTTGGCGACTTGCGCGTCGATGGTTATAAAACGATAAGGGCAACACCCCCAGCCCCGAGTGGAGAAAATTCGACATGACACGGAATTGAACCTCGAACCCCTGACAAGGTCAACACCGCTAACCACAAGACCACAAGCCATTGACACATATCAGTAGTTTTGCTATGATCAGTGATGGTGACGCTACTAAAATAAAATGTGGACTTTCTAAAATTACTAAACAGGTTAGACTGACGAAGAACTAAAATAAATAAATTGTTATTCAGTGTAGCACAAATATTCTAATATTTATACTTGCAATAATGTCAGCTGCCCTAATGTGTCTGCCGTTTACCTGCAACTAAGTTCACGTATCATGAGCAAATACAGCCTCACACAAACTCTTTCACGATGTACATGTAAGGGCACAACGTCTCTCTGTTTGTCGTACATCATTTAAATAAATACGTCGTTGTTTCTTCAACTGTCTGAGAAGTTATAAGAGACACGTGATGCTCACAGGCTAAAATGCGACGGACTTACGTTTAGTTAGTTGGTTGGGAGGAGGGAACCAAACAGCGAGGTCATCGGTCCCATCGGGTTAGGGAAGGAAGTCGGTCGTGCCCTACCAAAGCAACCATACCGGCACTGCCTGAAGCGATTTAAGGAAATCACGGGAAACCTAAATCAGAATGGCCAGACGCAGGTTTGAACCGTCGTCCTTCCGAATCTGAGATCAGTGTGGTAAGCACTGCGCCAACTTGCTCTGTGACGGGCTTGTGACTGACATGAATATGGAAATAAGCATTAAACGCGTTGAGGATTGAGTAAGGTGAATTGTATTATTTAGAACATAACAAACAATAAAAGTGTTTATTATTTTTTTCAAAGACTAGTTGTTGTTCTCTACTTCCCTTTATATTCTTCAAATCAATAAACATCTTGTACTGCACACTTTGTAAATTAGCCTCTATTCTTACTCAGCGAACAAGCTACTCCAATATCAGTTTACACCACAGTCGGTTCAGCGATTCAGTCCTGAAAGCGTAGCAGGCAGTTACTTTCACATTTATACGCTGAAGAGCCATAGGAACCTGCTCGATATCGTATAGAGCCCCCGCGAGCATGCAGAAACATGACGTCGCATGGACTTGACTAATGTTTGCAGTAGTACTGGAAGGAACTGACACTATGAATCCTGCAGGGCTGTCCATAAGTCCGTTAGAGTGCGAGGGGGTGGAGATCTCTTTTTGAACAGCACGTTGCAAGGCATCCCAGATATATTCAATAACGTTCATGCCTGGTGAGTCAGGTGGCTAGTGGAAGGGTTTAAACTCAGAAGTGTGTTCCCGGAGGCACTCTGTAGCAATACTACGTGTGGGGTGTCGTACTGTCCTGCTAGCATTGCCCAAGTCCGTCGGAATGCACAATGGACATGAACAGATGCGGGTGATCTGACAAGATGCTTACGTACGTGGCGCCTATCATAGTCGTATCTAGGCGTATCAGGAGTCCCATATCACCCCAACTGAACGCCCCACACCATTACAGAGCCTCTACCAGCTTGAACAGTCACCTGCTGACATACAGCGTCCATGGATTCATGAGGTTGTCTCCATACCCGTACACGTCCATCCGCTCGGTAGAGTTTGAAACGAGACTCGTCCGACCAGGCAACATCTTTCCAGTCGTCATCAATCCAATGTCATTGTTGGCGGACCCAGGCGAGGCATAAAGCTTTGTGTCGTGCAATCATCAAGGGTACACGAGTGGGCTTTCGGGTCCGAAAGCCAATATTGATGATGTTTCGTTGAATGGTTCGCATGCTGACACTTGTTGATGACCCATTGAAATCTGCAGCAATTTGCGGAAGGGTTGCACTTCTGTGACGTTGAACGATTCTCTTCAGTCATCGTTGGTCCCGTTCATGCAGGATTTTTTGCCGGCCGCGGCGTTGTCGGAGATTTTATATTTTGCCGGATTCCTGATATTCACGGTACACTCGTGAAACGGTCGTACGGGGAAATCTCCACTTCATCGCTACCTCGGCTGTGCTGTGTCCCATCGCTCTTGCACCGACTATAACACCACGTTCGAACTCACTTAAATCATGATAACCTGCCATTGTAGCAGCAGTAACCGATCTAACAACTGCGCCAGGGACTTGTCGTCTTATATAGGCGTTGCCGACCGCAGCGCCGTATTCTGCCTGTTTACATCTCTCTGTAATTGAATAGGCATGGCTACACGGGTTTCTTTGGCTCTTCAGTGTAATGTTATTATGGGTAGTATGGATATAAATTACGAATTTTCTAACTCAAAGTTCTCCTCTGAATAGGTAAAATTAACAATAAATGTAGTTTGAAAAGTGTAACGTAGTTACTCCTCGATGATCTCATTTATTGCGTCACCTACTGATTACAAAAAACTTTCAAAAAGATTCGTCTGTTCGCACAAATTATTAAATCATTCGATGCAATGACAGTACTGCACTGAAGAGCCTAATGGGCTGCAATCCATGAAACAGTTGACAGAAAACGTGATCAGTATCAAGAAACAGTTATCAGACTTCCTGTGCTACGTCATTCCCTCGATAAAGTAGTATCATTATTACGCTTTTACAAAGTATAACAGCTTTTCGCCTGGAACGCTGTTGCTAATTTGATGAAATCATCTCTGCGCATATTCGTTGGCACAAGCGTGCAGTTCCGCTGGCCTCGACTAGTTTTAATGAGGCTGCATGCATTGGGGGGTGCTTCCGAGGGGCCATTGGCTGGCCGGGTTCTCATTAGCCGAGCAACACGCCTGCAAGGTTGCACCCGTTTCCTGTGCACGCGGCTGCGCTTCGCCTAATATTCAGCAGCACGCCCAACTGCAATGACCTCTTTAAGCACCAGCCTTCGTTTAGCAGATGCAACGAACCCACAATGGGTCTTCCAGTTCCTAAACGGGCGTGCCAAAGCGAAAAACTTAAATTTTGCAACCGTAGAGTTACGGCCTATGTTTTAGTATCTTCTGTTCGGTTTTGCTTTCGGCAACTCCTGAAAGTTAAAGATTATGTGCAAAGTACTGGCCTGCACACGGAGAACAAAACTGACTGAAGAGCTGAACCTGTGTTAAACATCCGTGGATGCTGACGATCGCGCCAAACAACCAACACGTAACGACCCCGGTACAGTCAATCCAGATTTTAGCTGACATAAGCACGTACAGCATTAAGCAGTACATTGAAAGTCTATTGTTAATACAGTACGCAGACTAAAGTTCTCTGCTTTCCTTGTCTTCTGTTAACGTATTGCTTGAATCGCTGCACATCTTTAAGGGTTCTCCTTACTGATGTAATCCTTGAAACACAATGAATGTGGGAAACAACCACGGATTTGGTAACGCATGGACAGTGTTTTCGGGTGACTGCGTTCCAGAACAATTTACTCTTCTGAACGAACGTATAGAAATATAAATTTACGGAGATGATTACTGAAACCAGAACGCAAAACATACACACGATTCGCAAACAAAGTTAAGGGGAGAAGAGAGGGTTGGAATGTGTTCGTTCTATTGTGAAGATAACGTTCAAGACAGCTAACCTTTAAAGAAACTTACCACGTTTGCGTAAATATATTTCCCCTTCTGCTGCTGTTGAGTGAAGCAATAGATGGTACAGAGCATTATTTACAATTGCCACTTTCTTACTGTGAGGACTATGGAAATCGTACATTTCGGGAAAAGCACCGGTGTGACTGTCATTCTAATTCTGTATTCAGTCAGCATGCGTTGTTCGTCTTCGGCGACACTGAATACGAGCCAGTTCCAATCACGAGGGCCGAAAATTTTTCACCACAGTGTCGGACAAACTCGACCTGTTCGTCACTTGCTCTTTTATTCTACGGCATCACGCCAGAGATATCACACAAAAGACCTCTTATGTCTATAATCGTGTCGAGATGCAACAATAAAATCTTCTCAAACTTCAGATATTTTCAACTTACAGTGTCAGATGAAAATGTGTGCCAGACCGGGACTCGAATCCAGTTTTCCAACTTACAGAGAGCAATCGCCTCGATCCCTACGGTACTTGGGCATGTCTCCAAACCAGAATTAAACTACCAACGTCGCTCATAGTTCCACCAAGGATTTCCGAATACTATTACCAGAGGTTCTCCTACGGGGTAGTATGAACATAGGACCACTTGCCGAACAGAGTCGGTTAAGATCCCCGGCTTACAGTATAAATTATGTGTCCCTTTGGAAGTCAGATCTAGACCCTGGAGAGATCTGGAGATATTGAATAAGAGTCTCTGTGGATTCTATCCAGTAACCTGTCGTCTTCTAAAGTTGTGTCCCCAGCGCAGAAGACAGCACGTCGATCGTGGGGTCTTCTTCGGCGGAGGCTGCTATGCTGTCAATTCGAACCTGTGATTATGCTTTTTGCGGGATACCATTTGCCCATGTTAGTTTCTGTATCTACAGAGAGCAAGATCTGTAGTACTGACAATGATGGTAGGCGACACTTCTCATTAACGTATCCTGTTCGCTTATTATTCAAATATTCACATATTTACACTGTCTTTTACAACACTCGACATAGCTTTCTTAATTGTATGGTAACTTTTCCATCCAAATTCCGAAATATGATACACATGGCCGGCTCTCCGGTATGCACTAGACAGAGTGAGTATTACATATTCACAACTCTAAGTTACGCCCGATATAGAGTACAACACGTCCGGCTCTGAAGAACACCCGAGCCGGCTGGTGTCGACGAGCGGTTCTAGGCGCTTCGGTCTGGAACCGCGCGACCCCTACGGTCGCAGGTTCGAATCCTGCCTCGGGCATGGATGTATGTGATGTCCTTACGATAGTTAGGTTTAAGTAGTTCTAGGGAACTGATGACCTCAGATGTTAAGTCCCATAGTGCTCAGAGCCAAGAACACCCGAAACAGAGCGAGTATCACATATTCACATCTAAGTAACGCACGATACTGATACACGTGTCCGACCTTCCAGAACGCCCGGAATAGAGGTATGTGTCCAGTCCTCCAGAACGCTAGAAACAGAGTGACTAGCGCAGCTGAAGTACTTCGTCTCCCAGACGCGTCAAAGCGACCCGAAGGTTGCAATATCATTACTCTTACATTTCTCAAAACTAGTGAAATTTAATAAACAAAAACGACAGACTCGTAGGGAAACCATGAGAGATTATGATACTAAAAACTGGGTTAAATACAATGAAAAGTATGTAAACAATCAATTACAGAAGTTAGGCGATTTGTCGCCTAGCACCCGAACGTGCCGACCAATCAGAAGCAAGTTCAGTACAATTAGCGGACCCTCCCACTGAACTGGTACATACTGTACCATCTGTCACTAGTATCAAGGAGCATCAAGGCGAGCTTCTAGCAAAATAAAATGCTGGCGGCCACAACCAGGAATATCACAACAGTCACATTTGTATTCTCTCGAATGAAAAACAGCCCACAGTTGGGCACTAAATTATTTTATACCTTGACCATGGTTTCAGCTATAATAATATAGCCTTCTTCAGAAGTCCTGCTTTCATAATTTAGTGCAACCGTGGGCTGTTTTTCATTCGATAAAATTTCGTAACAGTTGCTGTTATCGCTGCCATGATGAAAATAATGACATTTATTCAAATGTGTGTAAAATCTTATGGGACTTAACTGCTAAGATCATCAGTCCCTAAGCTTACACACTACTTAACCTAAATTATCCTAGGGACAAACACACACACTCCCATGCCCGAGGGACGACTCGAACCTCCGCCGGCAACCAGCACCTCAGTGCGGGTTGCCCAAACCAGGGAGCGCTTTGCCCCTGAGTGAACACCTGCTGCTGATGTAGGGAACGCGCCGGCCGGTGTGACCGAGCGGTTCTATGCGCTGAAGTCTGGAACCTCGTGACCACTACGGTCGAAGGTTCGAATCCTACCTCAGGCATGGATGCTTGTGATGTCCTTTGGTTAGTTAGGTTTAAGTAGTTCTAAGTTCTATGGGACCGATGACCTCAGCTGGAAAGTCCCATAGAACTCAGAGCCATTTGAACCATTTTTGGTGTAGGGAACCCGCACTGACAAAATGCGCTGATGCCCCTGTTGCCCTACAACTGGAAAGACGTGTAATTTGGTGGCCGAACTTCCCCAGGCCGGAACTCCCGTCCATCAATGCCTACGATCATTTCATCGCAGTGGCTTCGAATGGTGCCTATTCATTGGATAGCACCTGAGTTACAAATAAAGGAGTGACGTTTTAAACCTTCTAAACATGACGAAGTTTACTGTTGTTGATGTGACTCTGAAGTAGAAGCGAAGAGGAAGAACGATAGCTAAACTAATGTCAAGCAGACCTCATTGAAAGATGGACAGGAATCTTCGAGCATTGTGGAGGGTGGTTGTAAAAATCGCAAGAAATCAGCGAAAGTAATCTCTCGTGAGACCGAGGTGCTACCACCAGCCCAACTAGCACAATGACTGTGCATGTGGAGAACAATGATCGAACAGTCATAAATCGCACACTACTCTAGTCAATGCTAAGCAACATTTAGGGTAGATAGTAAACGACCGGAAAAGAGTGACTTGGAATGACGAATCACTCTATACTCTAGGGCAATCCGATGGAAGGATTTGGCTTTGGCGAATGCCTGGAGATCGTTACCTGCCATCAAGCGTAGTGGGAATACTGGAGTACGGTGGAGTTGGTGTTCGGTATGGGGGCGTTTTTCGTTACTGGGGAGTGGTCCCCTCATTTTGCTTGAGGAATTACTAAACGCAATGGATATTCAACACATTATATAGCATTGTACACTGCGTACAGTAGCTGGAAAGGTCGGAGACGATGATGGTTCGTGTCAGCACAGAAAAAAAAATGAAATCAGGATTTGGCATTATTGGCCAGGAGACCCCGTCTGCTGTTGTTCGACTGCCTAGTGCAAGTCTTTCTATTTGGCATCACTTAGGCAACTTGCGCGTTAATGAAGTTGGAATAAGATGTTTAGGAGAACATATACACCCAGTCCTCAAGCGAAGAAAATCTCCGACCCAGCTGGTGATCGAACATGGGACTTCGCGTTCTTGATGCAGCAGCGCTAACGACTCTACGACGAGCTGTGGACTGTCAGCATGACAATGCACCCAGTCATAAAGCAGCATCTGTGAGGCGATGGTTTGTGGACAATAACATTACTGAAATGGAGTAACCTGCTCAGGGTTCTAACCTGAACCAGATGGAACACCTTTGGAATAACTTAGAATGTCGGCTTCGATCCAGACCCCAGCGTCCAACATGACTACCTTCTCTGGTTTCGCCTCTTCAGGAAGAATGAGCTGCCATTCCTCCACAAACATTCGGACATCTCATCGAAAGGGCCCCAGTAGGGTTCTAATCGCCATAAAGGTGAAGTGCGGACACATGCCGCATTCTAGTTCATTAATAGGAGTCCCAATATTTTTCATCACATTACACGAACAGCATTTCTAGAAAGTTTTAACTGCTATCATTCAATGACAATGTGTCTTCATTACGACAGACCCATCAATTTCATTTCAGCACATGTAATTCACTTACCTTTACCAAACACACTCAAGGTGTGTCATGCACCAGAGAGAGTAAACGATGATCAATCACTAGGAAACGAACCTGAATTAAATCTCAGCATTACTCGTTGTTATTCTTCTTCTTCCTCCTCCTCTTAGTGCCAACCTGTTGGAGCGGCACCCTCGTTTTTGGTCAATGCACGCCAATCAAAAAAATGGTTCAAATGGCTCTGAGCACTATGGGACTTAACTGCTGAGGTCATCAGTCCCCTAGAACTTAAAACTACTTAAACCTAACTAACCTAAGGACAACACACACATCCATGCCCGAGGCAGGATTCGAACCTGCGACCGTAGCGGTCACGCGGCTCCAGACTGTAGCGACTAGAACCGCACGGCCACTCCAGCCGGCGCACGCCATTCCTTACGGTGTAACGCTTCCTGTGGATTTTGGTTTCTTGCTCTCAGATCTGCGTTTATAGTCTCTAGCCACCGTAATTTAGGTCTTCTACATTGTCTCTGGCGTTCGACAGTGAAATGGTAAGCTGAAATGATGACTGAAGTAGGTGCTGCCAATATGTTACACGTATGTCCCTGCCACCGAAGCCTCCGTTCTTGCATCTTTCAATTGACTGGAGCCGCTCCAGCTAGTTGTCGGCTCGTCGTATTCTTGATAGAGTCGAACAGAGAAATGCCTAATGGTCTTCTCAGTATCCGCATTTTCATGACATCTAGTGAGTGCTCAGCACTTCTATGTGTGTGCCAATATTCGGTACTATATAATGCAACTTGCCTCAGCATTGTGATTTGAGGTGGACAAGTATCTTCTTATCACAAAGAATACCAGCTAGGTCTCTCAGTCGCATTCTGGTAGCTCAGATTCTTTACCCGCACATCCTCATTTACATATCCGTCACTCATTAGTCGTGAATCTAGACATCAGAATGTGTCCATCTCGATAAGAAAAGTTTCCCAGGTAGATGCCGTGTTTCTTGACTTCCGCAAGGCGTTCGATACAGTTCCCCACAGTCGTTTAATGAACAAAGTAAGAGCATATGGACTATCAGACCAATTGTGTGATTGGATTGAAGAGTTCCTAGATAACAGAACGCAGCATGTCACTCTCAATGCAGAGAAGTCTTCCGAAGTAAGAGTGATTTCAGGTGTGCCGCAGGGGAGTATCGTAGGACCGTTGCTATTCACAATACACGGTGTTACAAATAGGGACGGCCAAACTTTCAGGAAACATTCCTCACACACAAAGAAAGAAAATATCTTATGTGGACATGTGTCCGGAAACGCTTACTTTCCATGTTAGAGCTCGTTTTATTACTTCTCTTCAAATCACATTAATCATGGAATGGAAACACACAGCAACAGAACTTACCAGCGTGACTTCAAACACTTTGTTACAGGAAATCTTCAAAATGTCCTCCGTTAGCGAGGATACATGCATCCACCCTCCGTCGCATGGAATACCTGATGCGCTGATGCAGCCCTGGAGAATGGCGTATTGTATCACAGCCGTCCACAATACGAGCACGAAGAGTCTCTACATTTGGTACCGGGGTTGCGTAGACAAGAGCTTTCAAATGCCCCCATAAATGAAAGTCAAGAGGGTTGAGGTCAGGAGAGCGTGGAGGCCATGGAATTGCTCCGCCTCTACCAATCCATCGGTCACCGAATCTGTTGTTGAGAATCGTACAAACACTTCGACTGAAATGTGCAGGAGCTCCATCGTGCATGAACCACATGTTGTGTCATATTCTAGCAGCATAGGTAGAGTATACCGTATGAAATCATGATAACGTGCTCCATTGAGCGTAGGTGAAAGAAACTAAAATGAGATCTAACATGGAAATTAAGCGTTTCCGGACACATGTCCACATAACATCTTTTCTTTATTTGTGTGTGAGGAATGTTTCCTGAAAGTTTGGCCGTACCTTTTTGTATCACCCTGTATACATAAATGACCTTGTGGATGACATCGGAAGTTCACTGAAGCTTTTTGCGGATGATGCTGTGGTATATCGAGAGGTTGTAACAATGGAAAATTGTACTGAAATGCAGGAGGATCTGCTGCGAATTGACGCATGGTACAGGGAATGGCAATTGAATCTCAATGTAGACAAGTGTAATGTGCTGCGAATACATAGGAAGAAAGATCCCATATCATTTAGCTACAATTTAGCAGGCCAGCAACTGGAAGCAGTTAATGCCATAAATTATCTGGGAGTAGGCATTAGGAGTGATTTAAAATGGAATGATCATATAAAGTTGATCGTCGGTAAAGCAGATGCCAGACTGAGATTCATTGGAAGAATTCTAAGGAAATGCAATCCGAAAACAAAGGAAGTAGGTTATAGTACGCTTGTTCGCCCACTGCTTGAATACTGCTCAGCGGTGTGGGATCAGTACCAGATAGGGTTGATAGAAGAGATAGAGAAGATCCAACGGAGAGCAGCGCGCTTCGTTACATGATCATTTAGTAATCGCGAAAGCGTTACGGAGATGATAGATAAACTCCAGTGGAAGACTGCAGGAGAGACGGTCAGTAGCTCGGTACGGGCTTTTGTTGAAGTTTCGAGAACATACCTTCACCGAGGAGACAAGCAGTATATTGCTCCCTCCTACGTATATCTCGCGAAAAGACCATGAGGATAAAATCAGAGAGATTAGAGCCCACTCAGAGGCAAACCGACAATCCTTCTTTCCACGAACCATACTGGACCTCCGCCACACACCGTCAGGTGGCTTGCGGAGTATGGATGTAGATGTAGATGTAGATAGTTCCAGGAGAGGGTATCGTTTCGAGGTACTCAGTCTTGTAGATTTTTAACGGAGGCCAAATATCTATTGACGATCACACCATGTTTGGTCTTGAGTTTGAATTTTCAGCATTACTGCACTTCACTAAACTGTATTAACGGTCGCCAGTCTCGCTTCGCTACGCTCCCATACAAACACAACTGTGGTAATGATTTTACAAACTCGAGGTTTTTGTCTCTGAGAATTACGTTGCAGTCGGTAATGTCCCCTCGTCACTACAGAAATAATACGCCAGGGGCGCTGCAATAGACTCACTTGTCGCGAGTAATCGACTGAGCGAGTAATCGACTGAGACAAGCAAGTGGCTCGTGTAAAAGTGACTTTAAGGCGGACGACTTCTGCAGCCGCTGCCGCTGTATTGCGCAGAGCGTGACAGGCAGATGCCGTGTGATGACGGCCGGCGACTAACTGGGCGTGCGACGCGGTGATCGTGTGGCGTGAGCACGTGACGTCGCCTGCCGGCCAGAGTCCCCGGAAGCCACGCCGGCCGTCGCGCTCCGTTACTCTTTATACGCCACTCCATCGGGTCGCAGACGAGCCGCGGAATGCGATGAAAGCCATTGCGGTCGCCAACCGGATTCTTATTGTAGAGGGGGCGGTGCTCGTAAGTTGACAATTTACGAGGCAGCGCTAATTACTCGTTAAGGAAATCTCGCGTGCAGCCGGCGCACTGCTGCTGGGCTCTTTCCAACTGGAGCGGAGCCGTAATCACTGTGTCGATTTCATTACACCATTAAGATATCTTCCCTTAGGCCCTAATGGTTATATCCCGCCGGTACTGGAAGACGACAACATTTATTTTGCATGCGAGCTAATTACTGCCGTTGAATGGAAAAGAACCGCCCAGAGGAACCTCGGTATATAATTATACTACATAATGACGAACGATCATAACATGTCTCGGATAAAGTTGAAATTTGCGATTGATCCCACTGGCTGACGAGGGACGTATTGAACACGAGTCAGGCGACGTAGACAACGATCGTATTTTGAAACGAAAAATAAACAATTAGGATAACGAGAATTTTTTCAAAAATGGTTCAAATGGCTCTGAGCGCTATGGGACTTAACATCTGTGGTCATCAGTCCCCTAGGACTTCGAACTACTTAAACCTAACTAACCTAACACATCCATGCCCGAGGCAGGATTCGAACCTGCGACCGTAGCGGTCACGCGGTTCCAGACTGAAGCGCCTAGAACAGCATGGCCACACCAGCCGGCCGAGAATTTTTTGTAATGGAAAAATTAATACTTGGAGTTACCAACTACAATGCTAAAACACATAAGAGAAATTTTTATTCGAAAGAAACGGAATCAGGCATCGTAAAAATAATTTTAAGATTGTAGTGGGGATCACGATACACAGTGCGGACAATATGCACGGTCCACTCACATTAATGTGACCACCGCCTTTGTTCGACGTCAACATGAGTAACCGCTCACGGCAGGTGGCAGCACTAGCAGTGGAGGGTATATAAAGCGTTTCCGTGGACGCGGAAAAATAGTGCAGTCGTTGTCGCAATTCGGAAACAGCGCTATTTATCTGATGAACAAAAAGCATGATTATACGCTTTCAGCCGGCCGGAGTGGCCAAGCGGTTCTAGGCGCTACAGTCTGGAACCGCGCGACCGCAACGTTCGCCGGTTCGAATCCTGCCTCGGGCATGGATATGTGTGATGTCCTTAGGTTACTTAGGTTTAGGCAGTTCTAAGTTCTAGGGGACTGATGACCGCAGAAGTTAAGTCCCATAGTGCTCAGAGCCATTTGAACCAAATATTCGCTTTCGGACCAAGGGTGGTAGTGGCTAAGTTTGTAAAGAGTGCGCGTGCCACTCTGATGAACTGTGCTATCCAAAACCGGTGCTGGGACATAGATGACAAGGATGAACGACGACCAACGACGGGCCAATAACCGAGCAGCTGTTGAGCAACTGACCGCCCAGATGAATCGAGGGGCTATCAATACCAGCAGTGTCTGCTTAACGACCGTTCGGCGAACTTTGCTGCATATGGGCCTCCGCAGCAGGCGTCTGGTTAATGCACCCATACTGACTCCCGTTCATCGGCGACGAAGGCTGGAATTTGGACGCCATTACCGCAATAGGACGTCCAATAAGTGGCGACAGGTGGTATTTGTAGATGAATAACGTTTTATGCTCCGTACGAAAGATGGACAGTCTGAAAGACAAGTGGTCCAGGGCGGAGGAGGGAGCGTTATGGTCCGGGGAATGTTTTTTGTGGCATTCTCTGGGTGATCTCGTCATTCTGGAAGGCACAATGGATGAACATAAACATCCTCGCGGACTATTTACAACCTATAAGCAGTTTGCATTTCCTCGGCACGATGGCATCTACCTTCAGGACAATGTAACGTGTTACACAGCTCGCAATGTACGTGCATGGTTCAAAGAGCACCAGTGTAAGTTTACTGTACTCCATTCGACATCAAACTCACCAGATTTAAACACAGTCGGGGAGCTGTGGGACAAGACCCCCGCCCTCGTGAACCACTGACCTTGCCATTGGTGGGTAGGCTTGCGTGCCTCAGCGATACATATAGCCGTACCGTAGGTGCAACCACAAAGGAGGGGTATCTGTTGAGAGGCCAGACAAACGTGTGGTTCCTGAGGAGGGGCAGCATCCTTTTCAGTAGTTGCAGGAGCAACAAACTGGATGATTGACTGATCTGACCTTAACATTAACCAAAACGGCCTTGCTGTGCTGGTACTGCGAACGGTTGAAAGCAAGGGGAAACTACAGCCGTATTTTTTCCCGAGGGCATGCAGCTTTACTGTATGGTTAAATGTTGATGGCGTCCTCTTGGGTAAAATGCTCCGGAAGTAAAATAGTCCCCATTCGGATCTCCAGGCGGGGACTACTCAGGAGAGCATCGTTACGAGGAGAAAGAAAACTGGCGTTCTACGTATCGGAGCGTGGAATGCTAGATCCCCTAATCGGGCAGGTAGATTAGAAAATTTAAAAAGGGAAATGGATAGGTTTAAGTTAGATATAATGGAAATCAGTGAAGTTCGGTGGCAGGAGGAACAAGATTTCTGGTCAGGTGAATACAGGGTTATAAATACAAAATTAAGAGATGAATATACTAAGCAGATTCAGAAGGACATAGGCTGCAGTAGGTACTTCGAGATGAAGAAGCTTCCACAGGATAGAGTAGCATGGAGAGCTGCATCAAACCATCTCTGGACTGAAGACCATAACAACAACAACAACAGTTTCATTGCTATTAAAAATTCTCTAGCACACATTTTCGCGATTATCTATAAGGGGTTAGGAACCTGTATGGCGCTGGAAGAAACTATATTCTATTTTTCAGTCCAAATTAAAAACGTGGTATATTAAAAATTCACTTTTATTTAAATAATTACTTTCTGCTTTTTAGTCTTGTGTGTACGAAACAGTTCAATCGATTTAAAACATTCTGATGAGCTTGCAACAGAAATGTGGTAAATTTGGGGTTTCTTTCAGTTTCTCCTCACCTGAGTCAACCAATATATCGCTTCCTCCTACGTATACTTCGCGAAAAAGCCGTGGAGGTGTTAGAGAGATTCAAACTCACACAGAGACTTACCAGCGATAGTACTTACTGCGAACCATTCGCTACTGGAACAGAAAAAGGGGGAAATGGCAATCGTACACTAAGTACCCTCCACCACATACCGGTCTAGAAAGCTAGTAAATACTGCATTCATCCATTTCTGAGCGATTTTGAAAGTCCCATGTCTCTAGTTCATTGGCAAATTACAGTGGTGAGCAAAGTACACTCTGTTATACAAAAAATGTGAGTTAATATTGCATCAGATCTAGTTCTGAGCAATATGTAAAATTTCAAGTCTCTAATTTTCAGGAAGTTAATTTAAAAACAAACGGAAAATTTGTACCGGCCTGACAGATGCGAAAGCGACATCCCCCCTCCCCCCCAAAAAAACTCTCTGCTCAATCGTGCCCATCCGCTGGCATGCCGCCTGAAACGCATTCCGATAGTATCTACACTACGCCCCAGCCCTGCAGGTCAACGGAGATGTGAGCCACTAACAGACTTCCTTATCCTCCCGCAATAGATCCGTACCGAACAGACTGACAAAAATCGAATTAATACTGTAATGTCATCCAGTTCTGAGCTATGTTTAAAATTCCAAGTCTGCAGCTTATCAGGTTCAAATGGTTCAAATGGCTCTGAGCACTATGGGACTCAACTGCTGAGGTCATTAGTCCCCTAGAACTTAGAACTACTTAAACCTAACTAACCTAAGGACATCACACACATCCATGCCCGAGGCAGGATTCGAACCTGCGACCGTAGCGGTCTCGCGGTTCCAGACTGCAGCGCCAGCTTATCAGGAAAATAGTTTAAAATCAACTGGCGGTGTGAGGCGGTTTCGCTTTCTCTGGCGAACCCGGCAGCCCGCGAAGTTTATTGGCGAACGCGATCTGCGTGAACCGGTTGGCCCTTTCTTGCGGGATTTCAGAACCGGGAACCGAAGACATTAGTTTCGCTTCACACTCCGTGAAATATCTGTGAACTTCGCCGCGACGGCGAGATACGGGGCGGAAGTTGGCTACAGCGAAAGAATGCGGAACTGCAGCAAGTACTTAGAAACGCTTCGGGAAAACGCCATGCTTGTCACAGTAGTCGAGAAAAAAAGATGAGTCGGCTTTCATGTCGTGAAATTCAACTGCTTTCGGCGAACTTCTGTTGTCGTCCGTAGCGACATTACAAAGAATATTTTGTGAAAGAGTCCCTGACTTTGAAAATAAAATAACTGGGAAACGTTGCGACGGAATATATAGTTTACCCTACGTTCAGGGCTTCAGGAAACAGTAGACGGCAACAGGTCAGCTAATCAAAGGTGTCGTAGAAGTCAGAATACTGAAACCTCGTGGCAAATTACGACTATTAATATAATCTTCACGGGCTTCCCAGCGCGTCTGTCAAGTGGTTAAAATCTCACCAACTTTTCACTGAACTCTGCTCGGCCATTTTCAAGTGAAAAATGACTGCCGTGTCGCTGTGGTCTCGCCGTTACATAGCCGCGCTGTTGGCTGTGACATCACTGGTGCTCTCTTCCTCGTCATATCTGGTAATATTTTCGTCCTGGGTCCGTTGCGCCCACTTCAACCTCACGACGACTGAGTCGCAGACTGCGCTGAGCTGCAAACCGCCTTCATCATTGATGGTGCTTTCATATAATTTTATTTCTGTCGTTTCTTTTACAACGCTATCCAAAAATCCTTTCGTCTTCAGAACGACAGATGTTTCGTCGAACACAACCCGGTGTGCAAGGAAAGACCAATGGTAAAGCGACCGCTCGCGGTAAGTAGGAAATCAGAGTTCAAGTTTAAGTATGGCACAAATTTCTATACGTCAGCAACATTACAATGTCTATGCCTAATACAGCAGTTTGCTGTGCATCGTTTGAAATTTCGGTATCGTACATCTTCCAATTCTGTGGTATTGTTTGAAGTTATGAAACCATCCACTGCTCCCCTTGAAATCATTGTAATTTACATTGCGCGCAGTTTGATGTGCATAACGCAGTAGGTCACTGTCATGCACATCCTACAAATTACATCGAGCATCCTTCAAACGTGCAAACACCAGTTTTTACAACAAGACTCCTTGTCCTCCCCCTTGAATATCCGTATTTTTTCTTATGCACTACATCATATTGATGCAGACTTATTCGAAATCTGTTCATAATCATTTTTTTCTTTTATTGTGCTGCGGATGATCTTCATACACATAAGTATGTTCAGCACCCGGTCCTTGGACAATAATTTCACTGTAGACGTGATCTGTCTCTTCCTGTCCGACAAGGATGATGAACTACATGGCTCAACATCTATTTCAATATCACTTTCACCTGTTAAGCACGTATCGTCATCACTGTACTTCTCATGTACAATGTCACCACAGTCGAGTGCGTGCGACACCACACATTCCACCGACTCATCTTGCAGGAACGCTGGTGTTTCATCTGTCACTTCTTTCTGACTCTGCGAAATTCTTTGGGTTCCTTTCTGACGAAATGTCAACTTCGGAAACTGTTCTCATAGACATAATGCAATGTTTACTTTGTTTATAGTTGCCATTGCTTTATTTTGTGTCAACAGCACTATCACTGAGAACTGTTGTGAGTTACTCGTCGACTAAGCAGTTCAACTACGCTCCGTAGCCTCATGTGCTCACCTTGCATACCTCCATACCTCCAGTCCCGCATCCTGTTGCCATTAGCAGGCAATATTGTGGTCGCGTGGTAGAAAATATGTGGGGCGTCGAATACCGTAAACATCATTGGCCTTTTGCGACCTCGCACTCAAGGGGTTCCTTGTCAGTTCTGTACAAAGTGCTTCGTTTACGGTGTGAGTGCAAAGATAGTTTGAGAGACAGAGGCAATATATTTGTAACCACTTTTACATGCTCCGTACAACGACGGCAGCATCCCGCACCATCTGACGGTGACATTTGGAACTAATTGTAAAACTTCTGTATCCGACTTTTCGCCATTTCCAATAAAGAGACCCCTTGTTGCGACCATGCATCGTTCGCCGTTCCCGAGTTATTTCATTTTAAACTTTTGGAGTCTTTTATTAAACACCCGCTACAATTCGGCATTATAGAACACAGTATCGTGTTAGGACATGGCAGACACGCTGGACAGAAATAGTGTGCTGCCTCCCACATGGGCTGGTTTGAGCGGGTATATGAGTAGCAACGAAGACATAACACTTTCACATATAGCATCTTCCTTCACGAAACAGGTAAACCGTAAGAGTGGACAATACACGAATGAGTCATCTGAAGGGAGTATTCCACACACAGAAAACTGACTCTACTCTCCACATTTACATCTTCATCCACAAATATAATACGGGAGCCGCCTTGTGGTGTGTGGCGGGGGATACTTAGTGTATCAGTGTCACTTCTCCGTCTCCTCCATTTTTCCAGTCGCAAATGGTCTGCGGCAAGAACGACTGTTGGTAACCCGCGTGAGAGCTCGAATCCCTCCAATTTTATCGTCACTGTTTTTTCGCGACATATTTGTAGGAGGAGAAAAGATATTTTTTGGCTCGTCTAACAACGTACGCGCTCGGAATTTTAACACTAATCCACGCCGTGATGATGGACACCTCCCTCTTAGGGTCTGCCACTGGAGTTGGTTGTGCATCTACCTGACGCTTTCACGCTGACTAAATGAACTTGTAACGAAACGCACTGCTCTTCTTTAGAACTTCTCTGTTTCCTTTATCAATCCTATCTGGCATAGGTCTCAGACTGATGATCAATATTCAAGTATTGGTCGAACGAGGGTTTCGTAACCAACTTCCTTTGTGGGTGAACAACACTTCCTACGGAATCTTCCAATAAATCTCAGTCTGGCACTGCCTTATCTGCGATTAGTTTTATGTGGTCGTTCCACTTTAAGTCACTCTATACGCATAATCTTAGACATTTTACGGATGTGACTGCTTCCGATGGCTGTTATGCAATCGCGTAATCATGCAATAATGGGCCTTTCTGCCTCTTTATGCACGGTGTGTTACATTTAATTGCAATGCTCAACTGCCAAACCTACACCAAAAGTCGCTCTTCTGCAGGTCTTCCTGCATTTCGCTAGAATTTCCCAGCGTTGCAACCTCTATGTATACGACAGCATCATTCCATTCCACGAAAAGCTTCGTGAAACTTCCGATGTTCTCCACTGGGTCATACAGGGCGTAAATAGATTCTCTTTACAGACTTCTTTTAGACAAGTTCCTTACCCCAAAACCAGTATACATCTGTTCTCCTGCAAATTCTTTGCTTTCTGTAATTTAGGAGGTGGTAGCGTGGATAAAAACAAGAAAAAAAGTCCAGTAAATATGGTCTCTAAAGTGCATATCTTTAAAGCTATGAGCACTTCTTCAATAGAAAAGATGCGTTTCGAAGTAACGAGGACGAATAGTTCTCATAGCTCGTAAGGTATGCATCTCGAGGATGATAAAGTGCTCATAGCTCTTAAGGTGCATTTTTGAGGCCACGTTCACATGAATTTTTTCTTCTTGTTTTGGTGAAAGGGACCTTTCCTCGAAGCCTGTAATGGGAATTCAGTTAAACCATGTATTGATATCTTTCTTGCTTTCACTGCTGCCATGTCCCGCGCTGACGCAGGGTCGGCATTGTTAGGAACGGATTTGGCAAGGTTAGTGAAAAGGGGTGGCCGGATGCCCTTCCTGCCGCCACCCCGTACCCCCCGGGACGGAATTAGTGTACCCCTGCTGTCTGCGACGAGTGTAATTCATGGAATAGTGCGAACCTGTTCAGATGTCTGCGAGCCGTGTAACTGACGCGGAACGTGGGCACCAGCCCAGTATTCACCTAGCGGGATGTGGAAAACCGCCTAAAAACCACATCGAGGCTGGCCGGCACACAGACCGACGTCGGTAAACCGCCGGGCGGATTCGATCCGGGGCCGATGTGCCTACCGGAGTTCAGGAAGCAGCGCATTAGCGCTCTCGGCTAACTTGGCGGCAGTGAAACCATGTATACTGACCAGAAAAATATTTGCAATATGATGACGCGGGATCGACTCTTGTCGACGACAATCAAAGAAAATGGTGGAAATGGGCACCGTTGACGTCGACTCAGCTCTGTGCTACATGATCAAGCTCTGACACACGCGCAGCACTTCTGCCCGAGGGATAGCAGAAACAGCGTTTTCGGCGTTCTGCTTTAGCGCTTCCGGTGTGCGAGGATTATTTGAGTAGAGCTGACCTTTCAATTTGCCCCACAAGTAAGAAATACAAAGGGGTGGGAGGGGGGAGGAGGGGGAGGGAGGAGGAGGTGGTCAGGCGATGGGAGTGGCCAGAAGAGTGCATAGCCTCTGCTGATAGTCCTCTCCTCATCAAACACCACATGCACTCGAGACACGGTTGACAAAGTCGTGTCTAATGTTGCTCCATCTTGCTGAAAACATCCACACAGTTGTTCATCTTGTGTGACTTGATCCTCAGATTGATTAAACAGTTTCTAGACAAACTCGTCAGCTTTAACGGTTTGGTGAATGACTCGTGTTACGTTGCGGATACCATACGTAGTGCACCAAACACCAATCTTGATATTATGCAACGGCTTTTTAGAGAACTGACGGGGATTTGCTGATGCATAATGGAGCATGTTCTGTGAGCTCAAATAGCCTGATAGACTAAAACAGGTCACATCTGAAGCACTGAAAAACTGAGAATCCAGAAGTCCTGATTCCACTTCACTCATAAACCAACAGGAGAAAACAGCACGCGAAAGTCTGTTTGGGGGCTTTAACTCATTAACACCATTAAATTTGTAAGAATACAGATGTAGATCCTCCCTGATGTGTCTCTTAACCCCCTCCTGCACAGATAAACAGCATTGAGTTTTCGCCGGACTGTGATGCAGACTTTCCTTCACTAGAGTAATGTTTTCTGGTGTTCGAACTCTTTTTCGTATAGTTAAGTTTGTTAACAACTAGAGAGTCCGCTTGGCGCCATTTTCCCACTAATTTTTGCTTTGCAAACATTGATGGAGGTTTAGCCGAGACACTACCAGTCACACTCTTGCACAAGCAGTTCCGCGCACGTTTGCCACGAATTGTGACTCGCATAACACTCGATAATATACATGCGCGCTTTTATTGTGAGCACCATTTTGAGTTACATTCATCTGGTCACTAAACAGCCTGTCTGCTCCTCTCACTCACTCAGTCAACAGTAATGACACAGCGAAGTAGGGCCTACTCGGAACAAAGCATGCGGAAGATGCACATGCGCAGAGATGTGGCAGCAACCGACTGGTGCATCGAAACACCGTTCACAGCATTTTCTGTGACGGCTATCGCCATACGAGTCCAGCAAGTTGCGTCATGGCGTAGAGTGCCATCACGAACGCACCGCAATCGTCGAAGCTTTACAGATTTACAACCATGAACCAAAACATTATACAATTACCTGATTAATGGCATATTGGCCCACCACTGGAATGCAATGTAGAAGAGTTTCGGATGCGTACAGTGTCGCGATGGGCGATTCCGTGTATGAAGGTTCCGAGAAAGACGAGATTCTACGTGACATGGAATGGACAAGGAGGTTTGTGGAAGCATGTGGCACTAGACATCTACCAGATGTCACACAATTACCGCAATTTATGGGCTGGTGATTTGTGAACCCACAGCTGGCGCCCGATAGCGTCCCAGATGTGTCCCATCGGGTACAAATGGCTCTGACCACTAGGGGACTTAACAGCTGAGGTCACCAGTCCCCTAGCACTTAGAACTACTTAACCTTAACCTAAGGTCGCGCGGTTCCAGACTGAAGCGCCTAGAACCACTCGGACACATCGGCCAGCCCTTTTGGTTCGTATAGTACAGAAACTCGACGTGACATTGACTCAACAAGTCGTTGGAAGTCCCCTGCAGAAATACTGAGTCATGCTGCCTCTATAGCCGCCCATAATTGGGAAAGTTATGCCGGTGCAGGATTTTGTCTACGAACTCGTGGACTCTCGATTATGTCCCATAAATGTTGATGCGATTCATGTTGGCGATCTGGGTGGCCAAATCATTCGCTCGAATTGTTCAAAACGTATACTTGGAAGGAGAGACAGCATTGGTCGTATTTTTTTGTTTTATTAAACGCAAAATCGATTTTCGGTCACTTAGTGACCATTTTCAGTGCTGTAATATATAATTTAAATTGGTAGGCACTGGTGTCAACAAGCTTACAGCGATCACATCACGTTCAAAACGTACTTCAAACCAATCGCGAATAAGTGTGCTCCAGTGACTTGGTACATTGTCATCCATAAAAATTCCACCGTTGTTTGGAAACATGAAGCCCGTAAATGGTTGCAAATGGTCTCCAAGTAGCTGAACATAACCAATTCTATTCAGAATAGGACCAGAGGACCCAGTCCACTCCATGAAAACACAGCCCACATCATTATGCAGCCACCACCAGCTTGCACAGTGCCTTGTTGATAAGTTCAGTCAATGGCTTCGTTTGATCTGCGCCACACTCGAACCCTACCACCAGCTCTCACCAAATGACACTGGGACTCTTATGACCAGGTCACAGTTTTCTACTCGGCTAGGGTCATGAACCCAGGAAAGGCACTGCAGGTGATGTCGTGTTGTTAGCAAAGGCACTTGCGTCGTTGTCTGCTGCCATAGCCTATTAACCCTGAATTTCGCCGCACTGCCCTAACGGATGCTTTCGTCGTAGGTCCCACATCGATTTCTGCGGTTGTTTTACGCAGTGTTGCTTGTCTGTTAGCACTGACAACTCCAGGCGAACGCCTCTGCTCTTGGTCGTTAGGTGAAGGCCGTCGGCCACTACGTTGCCCGTGGTGAGAGGTAATGACTGAAATTTGGCAATTCCCGGCACACTCTTGAGACCGAGGATATCGTAATATTGAATATCCTAACGATTTCCGAAATGGAATGTCCCATGTGTCTAGCTCCAACCACCATTCCACGTTCAAAGTTTGTTAATGCCCGTTGTGAGGCCATAATCACGTCGGAAACCATTTCACACGAATCACCTGAGTACAAACGACAGCCCCGCCAATGTATTGCCTTTTTATACCGTGTGTACGCGATGTTACTGTCGTCTGTATATGTGCATATCGCTATTCCATGGCTTTTGTCATCTTTGCGTATATATTCTTTTGAATTAGTTTTGAGTTTTTCTGGGAGTTACAATAGGAGTGGTAGAATGGAGATAGCCGCGCGGGATTACCGAGCGGTCTAGGGCGCTGCAGTCGTGGACTGTGTGGCTGGTCCCGGCGGAGGTTCGAGTCATCCCTCGGGCATGGGTGTGTGTATTTGTCCTTAGGATAATTTAGGTTAAGTAGGGACTGATGACCTTAGCAGTTAAGTCCCATAAGATTTCACACACATTTGAACATATTTTTAGAATAGAGATATATCTGGAAGTTAACAAAAGAAAGGGCCATTCCCAAAATTTATGACGACATAAATCCTTCTGCAGACAAGCTTCCACTCCTTCCTTAACAAATGAGTTCCAAGTGGATGAAGTACCGTAACTGGGATGTTTTTACGTATCATAAAATGAGCAGCATAAGGATCGGTATTTGATGAGGTGGAGAATGTACATACTACACCTCCTCGCAGCCTTGTCAACATCTAGAACTTACGGTATCTGTGGCTTCTTCGCCCAAAATGATGAAGCGTCAGCCTATTAGGTTACTAAAAAGAGGGGTAAAATATTGGGTGCTAATTGAAGTGCACCTACTCACGGAGATCCAGATTTGGTCGTAATTATCGGATGGGAGCGAAAGTTGGTAGATATGCTAATGCGTTAATCCGAAACCAATTTACACTGGAAAACAAATTAGTTTCAACTGTGACCACCAGGCGCACATCTGGCGATGCACACTGTTTTTATGGCGTTATGACATCCACTCTGTCATCTGGCTGCAAACAACGTGAGTGAACAGTATAGCTACCGGGAAAAGAGACCGATCGCTGTTAATGAAATTGTTTTATGTGAGCGGCTGCAATTACAGTGCTGCAATGAGAGAGTACCGCCGACTGAAACGTGATGTCGTTATGTGGTTTAAAGATGATGAGAATGAAACTGGAAATCACAGGTGATGTGGCACCTAGACGAGGAACGCGTAGTATCTCGGTGGAAGTTATTGACGAGGTTGCTGTTGCTGTAACTGATAACGCAGCACGTGCCCCGGGTAGTACTAGTGTGCAGTGTCACAATAATTGCCCATTCCATGGTCAACAGCACGGAAAATTTTGTGGTCTATTTTACACTGTTGCCCGTACAAGATCCACATGGTGCACAAAATGAAACCTCAAGTTCCGCAGCAACCTTCTGAATTTGCTCTTCCGTTTCTGGTACGGATCGAAGTTGATGGTATGTGTCCTGGAAATATTCTATGGACGGACGAGGCACATTTTACACTGCAGGATGCAGTACATACACAGAACTGCCGAATCTGGGATACTGTTAACCGCGTGTTATGCACGGAGAGCAATTGTACTCGCCATATGTGACTGTGTGGTATGAATTGACAAGCACTTTTATTCTCGGTCCGTTCTTCTTTGAAGAGAATACACCCCGAAGGCCAGTCACCTTTACCGTGACGTCTGCACCTTCTTATACAGCACAAGATTACTCCTTCGCAAGGGCGTGACTGTATGGAAACTGCTCAGGCGTATCGACAAGCGCCGGCGTGAAGACGAAGATCGCAAGAGCAAAGAAGGCGGTGAGACGACGTCAGCCACGAGCCCGCTGTCTAGGACCGCCCTCTAGCCGAAGAGAATATAAGCGCCACTCCTGTCAGTCTCTAAAAATGGTTCAAATGGCTCTGAGCACTATGGGACTTAACGTCTGAGGTCATCAGTCCCCTAGAACTTACAACTACTTAAACTTAACTAACCTAAGGACATCACACACATCCATGCCCGAGGCAGGATTCGAACCTGCGACCGTAGCGGTCGCGTGGTTTCAGACTGTAGCGCCTAGAAACGCTCGGTCACTCCGGCCGGCCCTGCCAGTCTCTGCCGGACAGTATAAGCACAGTAGGAGATCGGCACTACGATAGCAGTGACGTGTGATCCATATCCATTGCTGGCATGAACATTGTACATAGCAACGACTGTGACTTGTTTGCATGTCGCTCATCGCTTGCGACACCGTTGTAAATTCAAAGTTAAGTATTGTCAAACTTCTTTACTGTAGCAAAACTATTAATGTGATTTGCTTGAATTGTTGTATAGCATTCCAAGAACGAAGCATCCTATAGGCGCCCTAGAAGAGACGAGTGGGCAGGACCAAACAGAAAAGAAACCACTGTTTTCATGCAAGATAGGGCAACACCTCATGTCGCTCGCCCAATGAGGATCTCCTTAATCCAAACTTCCACGAACGTGTTATCTCCAGAGGTTTTCCAAATGCATGGTCTGCCAGATCACCTGATCTGGACCCATGTGACTTTTGTCTTTGAGGCTAACTCATTTACCAGGGACACGTTCGGTCTCTACCTGATCTGGAGGCCAGTATACACGAACACATTTGTCAGACTACACCGGAAGTGCTGCGAGCAACTATTGGTCACGTCATTTCACGAATTAGGTTCAAATGGTTCAAATGGCTCTGAGCACTATGGGACTTCTGAGGTTCAAAAATGGTTCAAATGGCTCTGAGCACTATGGGGCTTAACTGCTGAGGTCATCAGTCCCCTAGAACTTAGAACTACTTAAACCTAACTAACCTAAGGACATCACACACATCCATGCCCGAAGCAGGATTCGAACCTGCGACCGTAGCGGTCGCGCGGTTTCAGACTGTAGTGCCTAGAACCGCACGGCCACCGCGGCCGATTCACGAATTAGGCATCTCGTCGACGTGTCCGGTGTTCACATTGAACAAACTGTGTAAACAGCTGTTAGTAATAAAATCAGCATTGTGCCTTCCCCAAATGTTTGACCTTTTCTGCCCATGTCCCGTTCCTAACCCATTACATATGGAAACTTTTTATACGTCTTGTAAGTTGGCTATAATTTCGCACCTTACAAGCACTCATCCACATACTTTGCCATGATCTGCAACCACAATTAGGTATCATTTAATAGGTTGTACATCATATATATGAATATTTAAAGGAGACTAACATTTTCACGTACGCCTCGTAAATCACTGTTAACGCTTATTGCATGAAAAGTGACGTGTTGTCTTTATTATCAGAATGACGTAATGAGATTGCCTATACTAGCAGAGGTTGGAACGCCAGTGGAGATGAAATGGCAGGCAAAACTCAAGCTCTGGGTAGAGGGCCCGCACAAGTGTTGGTCCTGCTTAAAATCAGGAAGTAACTAGACGGACGTCACGGCACCTGAGCTCTGGAGCACAATAGGGTGACGGCCAGCTGCTATTGTAGCAGGACCGGAGGGATAACAGAAAACTCTGCAAATCCTGTACGCAAGTGAGAGGAACGAGGAAGCGACACCTTGGAAACCACGCAGGCTGGGTTATTTCCGAGTTTTTTACTCTCAAACTGTCCGCGCTTGACGACAAAAGACTAAAATGTGGTTGACCAGCGTTCGGAAGAATCTGTAGAGAGGCAGAATATTCCATGGTTTGGGAATATGATTCGTTTTCGGAATTACGAGGGTGGGGAGCCGAGCCTTGCTGTAAAGCCAGCGGTGGAGAGACGAGGTCTTCCGCTGTGAGCGCCCGTGTGTGACGGTCGCTCGGTATCAGTTTTGTTGGTACAGACGGACTTGCTGTCTTTGCTCTCAGGAGAGTTTGTAGTTAGAACAGTTAGGCACTGTACTGTTGCGAACCTATACGATTCTGGACTTAACCTCCGGGTTGGAAGTCGTCGTTGAGTACGCACCGTTCAGTAATTGAGAGCACTTCTTCTGCCTATATTTACGTTGAGACGTTATCTAAACTCCGTCATTGTGGCTGAGAGTTCGCGTTTCTCGTCTGTAGAACACAGAGAGGAGGAGACAGTATTAGAGTATATTAGTCAGTGGACCGCCTTCTGCCGTCCTAGTGTTTGAAAGAGTATTATTTTGTGGCTGGAGTTCTTCCATCGATGCAGACATGTACGAGAACCATAACTTCGACGCACTGGACGCAGTACATACGGTGATATCGCAAATTGCTTCGGCTTATTAGGGCTATAAAGCTAAACAGCTGTGATCACGTTAGTTTATTTCCACTGAGGTTCCACACCACCGTAGATCATAACAAGGGGCAGAGTTGGGCAATTGATTAATAATTTTAGTTAGGAAATACAGACAATTGTACTTAAGGGGTTGATTTTAACCTATAATAAACATATATTGAACAACAACGTTTATCATTTAGTAGTATTAGTTGCCTTCATAATTCATTTATGTTTAGATTGTAATTTATATGTTGAAAAGACCATTATGAGATGCTAAGATCTGCTTCAGGGGGATAGTCAGACAGGGTCAAATCATCATTTTAGCGTTCATTATTTTCCGTTGCGCATATTCATTATACCCGCTTGGAGTAGCATCTTGGAGTCTTTCTTCCATTCACAGCGTCATATTTCCACCTGGTGGCTGCAGATGGAACCAGTTTGTTTTCCTTAGCCAACTGGTTGCGCTTTAACGGATTAGCATATCTCCCAAGTTTCACTCTCATGCGATATTTACAGCCCGCACTGGCCCTCTTTGAGTAGCTGCAGTTTAGTTGTAACCAGCCGGTATATAGGGCATAAATATCAGTGGGGTAGATGGCTTTCCTATGACTGCACAGTCGAAATGTAATGGGTTTTACAGCGATCAGACCATATTTAGGAAGATCATCGTCTGAGTTCCGCTTCAGTTACATTGAGCTTTTCGGAGGAGACCGAGATAATCCCTTGAAGTAAGAGTCATGATAACACTGCCTGCAATGCATCAGGCTGTTGTAAAGAATACTTCTCTACTGGTCGTTTGTTATACCTGCTAGTAAAAGCGAAAAAATAAACGAAGTAAGTTAATCTGCCCTGAGTGCAGGAAACGATTAATCACGATAAGTCGTTGGCATTCTATCGCAGATTAGCAGGCTCGTATAATGGTGTGGTGGAAACTTTAACCACTGCTAAATATATGGTCGGCAGGCTAGGAGAAAGACAGGATACACAGTAGAGATGTCTAACACGTTGGGCAGGGTTGCCCTGCCATTCAGTACACAGCTCGTACATATGGAATGAACATTATATTACACCAACGATTTTATCGCAACAGTTATGTATGCCAAATACCGTATCGTCCGTAATGTTAAAGCCGGCCGGAGTGGCCGAGCGGTTCTAGGCGCTTCAGTTTGGAACCATGCGAGCGCTACGGTGGCCGGTTCGAATCCTACCTCGGGCATGGATGTGTGTGATGTCCTTAGGTTAGTTAGGTTTAGGTAGTTCTAAGTACTAGGGGACTGATGACCTCAGCTGTTAAGTCCCATAGTGCTCAGAGCCATTGGAACCATTTGGATTAGAGTTCGCCTTATGACGATGGCGTGGGCCTCGAAATGCTTAGTGCATGGAACAAAATGTTAGTCACGCAAAATGCGCATGTGAGCCGCATGAAATTAATAATATCGTCTCGCCCTCTTATGCCACCAGCTTAGTCGCGCACTTAAAAACTGTGAAACTTACGTTTGTGTAAATGTTATCTCGCAATTTTGTGGATTTTAACAGCGTAACACGTAATCGACATGTCACTGCGAAGCAGTTTAAAAGCCCGAGTGGGATCAGTGAAAGGGCGGCTCTGCGAACATTTTATCTTTCTCACATTTCCATCAGACAACAGCTTCTTGACAATGATTTTCAAAATGCCCACAGTTCTCCGAATTGTGTCTACGACAACTGCAAAGGGATGCGTAATTTCTATGCAAAATTATGGTCACGAGTGAAGCATGGTTACAACCGACGGGAAAATCAATCTTTGTAATATTAACTAGTGGTCATTTGAAAATCCTCGTCCGCTAAGCGAAGAGGATAAATGACGATCTTGGCCTGTCAGCGCGCAGTGTATGCTTTTCAAAAACTGCTCCCTGTTTTACTGTTGGGCTCCAAATAACCACAAGCACGTGCAGTTCAGAACACAGAAGTAGTTGTCATAAGGCAATTTACGTGCTACCAACAAAAAAATGGCTCTGAGCACTATGGGACTTAACAGCTGTGGTCATCAGACCCCTAGAACTTAGAACTACTTAAACCTAACTAACCTAAGGACATCACACACATCCATGCCCGAGGCAGGATTCGAATCTGCGACCGTAGCAGTCGCACGGTTCCGGACTGCGCGCCTAGAACCGCGAGACCACCGCGGCCGGCAGCTACCAACATTCCCCGCAGATAGTTAGAGACATTATAAAGCGAATCTTTGAAAATTGTTGGATCGGCCGCTCGGGAAACATAAAGCAGCCTGCACGACCCAGCTGCATTGTCCCGCCGAATCTGAGGTGCGTGGGTGAACTTTGCTGAACGGAGGGAGTCAACAGGTGGACGCTGACTTCGTCTTTAGAAATGTTCTCCGTTACTTTTTTTCCATTTCGGGCGCTACAGCCACAAATTTATTGAAGGAAAATTCCATTTTTCCGGCTGTTACCGAATCACTTTTATTTACACCACGATCAGCGGATTTCAGCCCTTAGTCATTTTCATTCGCGTATTCCTATATTCTTACAGTCAGTGCGAAAAGAAAGTGCACTTCGTTATCTGTATAAAATAAAAGATACTATCATAAATATATGTTTACATGGAAATACACTTTATTACTAACTGCACAATTACCTAATAGTTACTCCAATCGCCGCAATTACTGATTATAGCTTGGCACCTTAGCCCTCTCTCCAGTAAATCATCCACGTTTCCAACCTCTAAACATAGCTTGACCCACTTCGCAACAAATGTCTCTGACTTTGTAAGAATTTTAGCAGCAGCTGCATATGAAAGCTTTGGTCCCTTTGGACGATTTACAAGCATCACTACCTCGTGACGCTTCAGATATTTTGCACTCATTTTAAACCGCAACCCACAAAACAAAACATTCAATTCTCACACTGTTTATCTGTTTATCTACACAATGTGCAAAGGTGCACTGATTACAGATTCGAGACCACAACCAGAGATGACGCTGAGAACTTTAAATTTAGAATTATACCGTACACTTTCTTGTGGAACTGACTGTAGAATCACGGCCAAGAACAGCAGCCTATGTTCGTCTACGCTTTAAAATAACTACCACCGTAAAGGCATAAGTACATAGGCATCAAACTCACGTCACTTCTCGCACAGAACATTGTCCTATCCAGGTTGATTCGACGCCGACTAGTTTACAACAAACAGCTGTTGCAATCTGGCCCAAGTACGCTCAGTATATCGACGCTCCAAACAAAGAACAAACTGGATACTTTATCACGGTCTGCGATGTATATAGTTAAATGTGACGGTTGTCAGGAACTCTATTAAGATCAGACGGAACAACGCCAGATAAAGCGCAGTATATTCAGACTGAGGGCAAAATTCCACAGTAGCAACACATTCAAAACTCTACTTCAGAGGCCACCAAAACCCTACAAATTCTACATACAAACAAAGAAGGAAGAGTTTATGGATGCAGTCAATGAAATAGAATATATACGCATGCTAAAAGGGAGAGGGACAGTATGCTGAACAACATAAGAATTAGGTAGTATACGGTTTTTACAAAATTTTAGCCGAGTATATGATGAAATGGAACGGTATAAATGTTGCAAATAGTGCCCATGCAGTGTGCAATTACACGTATTATTTTACAGCAACTTGCAACCTCGTCAGCCTAGTCAAAGTTTTATATTTCATTGCCTGACAATGTGTGTTTCAAAATTTTGACTTAATTTTATAGAACGGGTTATTATATAACGTGGCGTAAGCGTGCACATATTTATGTGTACGCGGTGGAGCACACAGACACTGCTCTGCACAACTTAAGGACGAGACAGATCAAGTAACATGAAATGTTAACTACTCAGTGGAAATGGATACAGCTCGTGAAGATGTTGCCAGGTCTCCCATTCGGTGCGCAGAAAGCTGGAACGTCATATGATGTGAAGTAAAGGTGACTATAGCTCCAAATGTACGTAGCAGTCGAAGGAACGGGAAAAGGCGTAGTGACTTCCAAATCTTTGAACACGATACAACGACCGACAAACACTACTTGTGACGCTGTACTCCTTCACCATGTGCGTCTTTCCACGTATGGATTCAGTCCTGACTATTTTTTACGAGTGACAATGCCCGACCGCATCGAACTGCACAGGCGTAGGACGACCTTGGAACGAGAAGATACTCGGCGAATGGAGTGGTCTACCAGTTTCTCCGAAATAACTCCCATTTAATATGGGTAGGGAGCGTTGGGGAGGTGTTTTGCAGCAAGCTCACATGGACCAAAGATCATACAGCGGTTCTAAACAGCGCTGGTTGAAGAACTGAACACCCTACCACGAGGAATCCTTACCAGCATTATGGACACCACGGAAGAATGTCACGATCACACACCCTATAAAGAACCATGTCCCACCGTTTGTAATGTCCAGGGGACTGCCACGAATCATGACGAAATCATTGCAATTCTTATGTCTGAATATCAGTGTCATTGCGTCCGCCTCGCAGCTGCGCGGACAGCGCGGCGAATTACTTGCCGAAGGCGTTCCAGTTCGATTCCCGGCCGGGTCGCAGATTTTCCCTGCTCTGGAAATGCGAGCTGTTTTTTGCTCAGGTTCGTATAGTCATAATTCACATTCCACTACTGACTGAGTGGGCACGCCCAAAAGCCAATAAATTGAAAAAATAATGTCATTTATGTTCATCTCATTGCGTATTTCTTTCAGTTACCTCCGGTACTGCACTGTAGCAGTTCTTTCTACGTGTGGCCCAAGTATGATCGAACTATGTTACTTGGCAGTGACACGACAGGGGAAAGTTACTTTCGTCCTTAACTTTTGCACAGCTGTGGACAATAATGAGAATCGTAAACACGCTCACAAAGGATACATGCAGTAATAGTGAGGCACCATGTCCGCGGCACGTATCGTTGTGTGCGATCGACTGGCCAGTAGTGACTTTTTTTTTGGCATGTTATTGAACAGCTGTTCATTGTAAACTGGTCAGCGTCGAATCAAACCTGGTAGGAGAATGTTCTGTGAGAATAGTGAGGTGAGCCGGCCGGAGTTCTAGTGAGGTGAGTTTTATGTTTACGTACATATGTCATTAAGATAGTAGTTATTTTACAGCACTGACGCGCATCTGACGTTGTTCTCGGCCATGTTTTTAAGAATATAGGAGTACGCACTTAAAATGGCTAACGGCCGAAATCGGCTGATCGTGTTGTAAATGACAGTGGTTCTGTGTCAGCCAGGGTGCAATGGCACATGATATGGAATAGCTGTACGTCGACCTCTTTTACACCACCACTATTGAATAGCGATGGTGGTTACTGCTGAAACAACCGTTTTTCGGTTATATCTTTCTTTTCCACGCCAGTTTAATTTGATTTTTAAAACCGCTCAAAATAACCGATTTTTGAACTAACTCATTTTCGGTTTTTTATTTCTATTATTTCCTGTAATAAACGTAGAAAATGAACAAAGGTTGAAAAAATTTGACTCCATTTAAAAATACGTAGAATCGAAATATTAAATCAAATAGGCAAATAAAAGAAAAATTTGTCCGTCCATCATTCGCTGGTTTTCTCGAAATGCTATATAAGTGGTTGAATACTATAATCACCCGTATTCTCCTATCGATTATAATTTTCCTGAAACTGCTGAAAAATAATGTTTTAATGGAGGATCATACCGCTGTTTGTGCATTGTGGATATTTAGTGCTAACGGGTAGAAACTGAGGTTGAAGAGCGCTCTTTTACGTGTTAATTTGTCTTTTACAAGGGATACAAGCAGGTAAAGGCATTTAAAAAATGGCTCAAATGGCTCTGAGCACTATGGGACTTAACTTCTGAGATCATCAGTCCCCTAGAACTTAGAACTACTTAAACCTAACTAACCTAAGGACATCACACACATCCATACCTGAGGCAGGATTCGAACCTGCGACGGAAGCGGTCACGCGGTTCCAGACGGTTGCGTCTAGAACCGCTCGGCCACCTTGGCCGGCTAAAGGCATCAGTACAGGTACAGGCAGATCAGTTGCTTTCTATTTTTTTATACTATGATGAATTATTCTTAAATTTTCAATTTATTACTGTTGCCACAGTTTCCTTTCTCTCACATTGTTTCATAGAAATAGCAGACAAGTCTTTAATCTTTTAAAGCAAATGAAGCACTGTACTTCAGTGCTACACTACTTCGTCAAAGTATTTCCAGACTAGGGTTGGTGCCATTCTGCAATACGACGGATGTCCGGCGGCGACAGCGAGAAACTACGCTTTAGACCAGGTGGGGGCAGGCCTTGCACGCGGCACGCACACGCGCACCTAATGACAACACACAGCACTACTGCACCAGTTCTTATGCCAAATGTGTGTTGGTCGTTTCTATTGGAATTGTTATCGAAATAGCACTGATCGCATTTCCTATTCTCTATAATATCGCAGTATTTCGAATCAATGCAAATTTTACAAATAAAAATTACTGCTTTTCTGAAAAATGTTTATTTAAGAACGAAAAATTTTAACACTGCTGCTATAGCTAATTGATGTTTCGGTTTTTTACTCGGTTATTAGTAGAAAATAAAGAAACACCTGGTATAACCGGGATCAAATAAATACGAGAAGAACACCGGTTATTGAGAACTAAAATACCGGTATCAGTTTTTTCCACGTGTGGCATTAAGTCGAACTGGTGCACTGTACTTCGCAGCGGAGCGCACCAGTCAGAGCAGAGCTACAGACAGAGGGAGAGCGGCAGCCTGCCGGCCGGCGTGGGCGCGCATCCTCAGCGTTAACTGGCCGTGGCTGAGCAGCTGCGGCGTGGGCGGCGGCGGCTGTCCCTGTGCCCGTGCGCCAGTGCCGGCAGCCGTACAAGGCGGCGGGGCTTCTCTGTGGCAGGTCAGCGGGCCCGTCACAACACGGCCGGCCGGCGCCGGAACGTCCCACACCGGCCGCTCCGCACAAAGGCCGACTCACAGCGCCGGCCAACTTTCGCTTCCTCTTTCTCATCCCTAGACTTAATTCCTTCTGCAGTCGGAGTCACGAACGATAGCGGTCGAGTTTAGGCTTGTTCTGCACACCTACTGTACGTCACGCATTCTCCGACAGTCAATGAGAGATCAGTAGTGTCCAGAGCGCTCTGCACTGAATGCCGTAGCTAATGCCTGCATTAAACGTTATCGTAGCGAGTTGTATAGTGAATATTTGTTCCATCTGTTGCGAGCAGTCGTCGTTGATGTGAGTGGTAAGTGATAAATTCCGCATAAGAAAGAAGGGGCTTAATTTGCAGGATATATTCTTTCTTAACGCGGAAGGCACGTGCATTCGTCGATCGCACTGTAGTAGGTAATGTTGTATTTTTTTTCAGGAGATTGCAGAGTTTATTTTGATCTACCTGAGGATCCCGCGTTGCCAGCCCAGTCTTCTATTAGTCCATCTCTTCCTTCCCCCTCTGACCATCCCCTTCTCCCTCCCACTCTCTGTCTATCTTCTCCTTCCCTTCTCCCTATCCATCTTCTCCAACCCCCTCTCCCTCTGCATCACTTCCTCCTCTCTCTAAGACCATCTCCTCTTGTACCACTAAGTTCATCTCCTCACCCTTTTAAGTCGAACTCTTACTCCTCCGCCTTCTCTCACCCCATCTCCCTCCTTCCCTCTCACTCTGTCCTACTCATCCCCTTTGTCTGCCCATTCCCTACGCCTCCTCTCCCTGTCCACCTCCTCCCCCCTATTTGCGTCCATCTTCATCTTCTTTCCCCACCTCTCTCAATCAACAAGTTATCATCTGCACCATAATAGCAAGCTGTTACTTCTTACCACCACAGTATTTCCTTGCAAATACTAAGTACTGACTGTACCAAGTGTGGCTGAAATCGAACCTGGAGCTTTTTACCAGCGGCTCATGTTACTTATATTTAGCGTATTTCACACATTTGTGTACATACACAGCATTTCACCTGTATCTGTGGAGTATTGCGCCCTACGGCACAATCTTTATCCCGTCAGATCTCCTGAACAACGTGCCGCACAATGACATCGTTTGTCAGGTACGTTCGTTGATATATTTGGACACCGTCTGCGAGATCTACTGCCAGTATAGTTAGTAGCAAAGACATAATAAATTTTAACGTCATGCATGATACGGCAGTTTTTCACGCATCTCAAGTGTTTATGACACATCTCCTGAACTATATGCCGTACTGTGATAAACGTTTGCAGGTACACTCAGCGGTATATGTGAATACTGTTTGCAAAATATGTCCCCGTAACAAATTAAAACGTCATGGCTGATGTGACAGTTTTACTGCATGAACTGCGAAAATGTAGTAAACGACAAAAGTTTCTCCTTTCCGACATGTCCGAAAGATCAGACACCATACACATAATTGCGTGATGACAGCCAATAATCCCTTCAGTGCAGATGCACACCAAGCTCGAACTCTTACGGGAATCGGCGAGATGTCGCGGGTAACAAGGCTAATGAGCTGGCCCACAAAATCAGTAGTGTGTGGCAGAAGATGAGAATCTGCGTGCTAGGGTAGTCTCTGCGGTTGCAGTGACCACACTGTGTGGATGGCGCAGTGGTCAAACCATCTGCATATAATCAGGACACCCGTGTTCGAATCCCAGTCCGCCACAAATTTTCAACTTGGCCCACTCATATAAATCAATTCCCACTGGCAGCTAATGTTTTTACTTCTTTTGTGTGCTGATTCATAGAGGCTGAAGGATCAAATTGCTGTCTGTACTTTCGGGTACACACTATGCGATCAAAACTATCCGGATACCCCCAAAAACATACGTTTTTCGTATTAGGTGCGCTGTGCTGCCACCTGCTGCCAGCTACTCCATATCAGCGACATCAGTAGTCATTAGACATCGTGAGAGAGCAGAACGGGGCGCTCTGCGGAAGTCACGGACCTCTAACGTGGTCAGGTGATTGGGTGTCTCTTCTGTTATACGTCAGTACGCGAGATTTCCAAACTCCTAAACATCCCTAGGTCCACTGTTTCCGATGTCATAGTGAAGTGGAAACGTCAAGGGACACGTACAGCACAAAAGTGTAAAGGCCGACCTCGTCTGTTGACTGACAGAGACCGCCGACAGTTAAAGAGGGTCGTAATGTGTAATAGGCAGACATCTATCCAGACCATCACACAGGAATTCCAAACTGTATCAGGATCCACTGCAAGTACTATGACAGTTAGGCGGAAGGTCAGAAAGCTTGGATTTCATGGTCGAGCGGCTGCTCATAAGCCACACATCACGCCGGTAAATGCCAAACGACGCCTCGCTTGGTGTAAGTGGTGTAAGGAGCGTAAACATTGGACGATTGATCAGCGGAGAAACGTTGTGTGGAGTCACGAATCACGGTACACAATGTGGCGATCCGATGGCAGGGTGTGGGTATGGTGAATGCCCGGTGAACTTCATCTGCCAGTGTGTGTAATGCCAACAGTAAAATTCGGAGGCGATGGCGTTATAGTGTGGTCGTGTTTTTCATGGAGGGGGCTTGCACCCCTTGTTGTTTCGCGTGGCTCTATCACAGCACAAGTCTACATTGATGTTTTAAGCACCTTCTTTCTTCCCACTGTTGAAGAGCAAGTCGGGGATGGTGATTGCATCTTTCAACACTATCGAGCACCTGTTCATTTTTGGAAATTTGTGGGAAGGTTTATGGGACCAAGCTGCAGAGGTCATCGACCCCTAAGCTTACTTACTATTTAATCTAACTGAAACTAACTTACGCTAAAGACGAGACACACACCCATGCCCGAGGGAGGACTGTCGAAGGGAGCCGCATACCTGTTCATAATACACGGCCTGTGACGGAATGGTTACACGAGAATAACATCCCTGTAATGGACTGTCCTGCACAGAGTCCTGACCTGAATCCTATAGAACATCTTTGGGATTTTTGGAAGCCGACTTCGTGCCAGGTCTCACCGATCAACATCGATACCTCTCCTCAGCGCAGCATTCCGTGAAGAATGGGCTGCCATACCCCAAGAAACCTTTCAGCACCTGATTGAACATGCCTGCGAGAGAGGAAGCTGTCATCAAGGCTAAGGTTGGCCCAACACCATAATGAATTCCAGCATTACCGATGGAGGGCGCCACGAACTTGTAAGTCATTTTCAGCCAGGTGTCCGGATACTTTTGATAATATAGTGTATACACTTTATACATTCTTCAATGCTAGTGTTGCCGTCTGCCCCCTATGAGTGGTTATTGCACGCTGATGTCACACATAGGCGGTGATCACATTAATGTGAATGGGCCGCGTAACGTAGACATATGGCGTTGCGCTCGCAACGGCCTGGCTAAATTCAATGCTAATTAACTTGGAAACGGCGCAACGTGTCTAATTTTTTCTTAACAATCATTTCCCAGCACGACCTACCTGTAACACCCTGACAAGCTTTCCAGACTGTTTCTGACCACCCTCTATAAGCATAACACCGTGCCAGCCCTGCACTCATACATTTTAACTTCTGATGACGATGGCGGAGATAACTAGCGAAAGTTCGAGCGTGACGTGACTTGTAAACCGAGAACATTTCACTGAATCGTTCTATTCCTCGACGATAGAAATCCACTCTTTGGCTACGGAGCCATTCAAGAACCGCTGTCTCAACGTCCTCATCATCGGGAAATCCGGAATTGCTGCGAATCAGTTCCTCGACTGCCTGAATATTGTCGTTTGTGGCCGATGTCGATGTCGATGTCGATGTGGATGGCCTTCCTTCCGGATCAGCGTAACACACGTGTGTACAGCAATGGTCATGTTGCCGGCATTAGTTCACTACGCCTGGACGTGACATAGCATTTAATCCATATAACACAAGAATTTTACGGTGAATCTGTGTGAAACTGAAGCATTTTGCCCACAGATATCATAAAATCTCGCGTACTTCAGCTTTGGGGTACGTTTCCAGTTGCTGCGCCATTTCACTCCCACACTGTGGTGCACCTTTTACCCCTACCACAGCAGAACTGTCTCTGCAGAAACCCGGAACATGTACTCTCTTCCGAAAATGCGCCACTCTTCCTGCTCAATGGCTTTCGTGTAGCGCGACATGCGTAACTTATTTATTGACGTTCCCTTGAAGGAGAATTCATTCTGTTCACCATACAGGGGTTGCACAAAAATATAGAAACACTGCGGAAAACGTATACTTGAACATAAATACAGATCCCAGCGAAGCGTGCAGTTTGCGCTATTGTATTTGACCACGAACAGCACATGTGCAGTGTTTTCAATACGTTGGAACTGTCAGTCATGGCCATAATAGTGTTCTGTATAGTCGCGAGTGCATTATGTTGGCCCTTCTATCGTGGGTGCTTCCTCAACCAACGTAGCCGAATTGTTCTGTGTTTCAAGAGGCACTGTTTCGAAGATTTGCAACATACAGAGGAAAAGCGGAAAAACATCATCCGCTAAGGTAAACGCGGAAGAGTGTGTGTTGAGAGATATTGACGGACGGTCATTAAACAAGATTGTGACGAGAAATAAAAAGTCTAAATCTGCGAAAGTCACAGTAGAACCGAACGTTGAACTAGCGAATCCTGTCAGGACGGAGGGAGATGCAGGAACAGGGAATCGCGGGGCGGCTGGAATGCTAGAACATTCCATCAGTAATGCAAATTTTCGTAACAGGAAAACGTGCTGTCGAATCCATGAAACCTAGTCTATGGAGCAAAGGAAGAACTTCATTAGGTCGGATGAGTATTGTGGCACATTGTTTCCATCTTTTGGCCGAGATTTCGTCCCAAGAGAGAAACATGACAGGCGTCCCAGTGATGATTTATGCAGCCATATCGAGCTATTCCATGGGCCCCACAGATACTCTTTAAGGCCGCTCTATTGCCAAGGATTATGTGACGGTTTTGGCTGATCAGGTCCATCCGACGGTCATACTGTGTTCCAAGACGGCAAGGCTCCTGTTCACACAGGTCACATCACCCAGGGCTGGTTTCGAGAGCACGACCCTGTCCAACACAGATAATACATCACAATATTATTAAGCCTTTGTGGTCTACTTTGAAGAGAAGGGTATGTGATCGCTGTCCACCTCCATCTTCAAATAGTTAAAGCTAACCGGCCATTGACCTTCTTCTTCTTCTGTGCGGATGCACACGCATTGCCGAACTCTTATGGGACTCGGCAAGGTTGTCTGCCGCGAGCAATGTGTGTAATAGGCAGGAGCACTACGCATTTAGTGTGTGGACATTAAGTTGGGAATGTGGGTCTCACGGGGAGCGCCCAAGGGATAAATCCCTGCAGTCGCACTATCCTCTGTGCCCTCGGTGGCTCAGATGGATTGCCGGCACGGTAGCTCAGCGAGTTCGGTCGGAGGGTTAGCTTCCCTCTGTAATAAAAAAACTGAGTTAACGGCTCAACAACGAACTTTAACAAGTATCATGGGACGTCCGCCCCGAAAAAATACAACGACCGATTACGAACAAACTGAGATTTCTTTAAAAAAAAAAAAAAAAAAAAAAAAGAAGTGGATGGAGCGTCTGCCATGTAAGCAGGAGATCCCGGGTTCGAGTCCCGGTCGGGGCACACATTTTCTACTGTCCCCGTTGATGTATATCAACGACTGTCGGCAACTTAGGGTCTTGATTTAATTATCATTCCTTCATCGTTACCTGAACGTGCCGCTATTTTGCAAGAAAAACGGTACAAGATTCCCTTGAAAACCATACATGACCCGTATTTAATGATTCTGAGACGACTGAAAGCTGGTTCGAATGCCAATGGTTTTCGTACGCCGTATCAGGCATGATAACGTGTTGTGTTTGTGGCGTTTCCATATTTTTGTGCACCCCTTATAGTAGAGATAGGAAAAACCAACCATTTAAATCCGATATCGGTATTTTAGTTATGGATAATCGGACTTTTCGGTATTTGTTTGGTCCATTTCATAACACTTTTGTTTATTAAACACTAATAAGCGAGTAAAAAAAAGCGAAATATCAATTAGGTAGACCCGAAGGGCTGTAATATTTCGTATCGAAATAAACCTTTTTATAAGAAAGGGAGCGATTTTTTCGTAAAATATGCATCAGTTTGAAATACTGCTGTATTATAGGAAATGGGAAAAGCGAACAGTGCTATTTTAATAACAATGACGACAGGAACCAGAAACAAACACATGGCATAAGAACTGGTACAACGCTGCTAAGGTAATAATGTCCCTGTTGCCACTTGTTGTGGCTTAAGACACGCGTGCACGTGCAGTGCGCAAGACTTGCCCCCACCTGGTCTATACGCAAATTTCCCGATGTCGTCGCTGGACATCCGTTGCATTACAGAATGGCACCATCACTAGCTTGTAAATATTTTTACGAATGTAGTACAATGCCCCATTCGCTTTAACAGATTAAAGATTTCTCTTCCATTTCTATGAAATAAAATAAGAGGAAAGAAATTATGGTAAGAATAATAAATTAAAAACGTAACAACGGTTCATTCGTAGTATACAACAGAAATAGAAAGAAGCTGATCTGCTGCCTGTGTGTGCGTAATATGTCTATATCTGCTTGAAGCCCTTGAAAACGGACAAATTAATACGAAAAACAGAGTTCTACAACCTCAGTTTTCACTCTTTAGCACTGACTATTCGTAATGACCGAATAGTGGTATGATCCCCGATTACAACATGATTTTTGACCACAGTTTCAAAAGGTTAGAATCAGTAGGAGAACACTGGTGATTTTTTTGTATTATTCATCCACTTTTCGAGATAAAATGTTCAAAAAAATGTTGAAATGTGTGTGAAATTTCATGGAACTTAACTGCTAAGGTCATCAGTCCCTAAGCTTACACACTACTTAATATAAATTATCATAAGGACAAACACACGCCCATGCCCGAGAGAGGACTCGAACCTCCGCCTGGACCAGCCGCACAGTCCATGACTGCAGCACCCTAGACTGCTAGGCTAATCCCGCGCGGCTTCGAGATAAGCAACGATCGTTGGACGGACTAAGTTTTGTTTTGTTTTGTTTACATTTTTATTTTATTTTCATTCTATGTTTATTGAAAGCGAAAGAGTCAAAATTTTTCAAACTTTTTATCGACGTCTACGTTTACTACAGGAAGTAACAGCAACAAAAAATTGAAAATCGGTCATTTCAGAAACCGATTATTTAGAGGAGTTTTAACAATCAGGATAAATTGGATGGAAAAAATTTATGTAACGGAAAGCTGGTTGTTTCAGCGATAACCCTGTAGGTGGACCTTCGGTAATCTGTATTCTTTGAATGAGACAGATGAATGTAACGTCACATTCTTGGTAACAGAACTATCAGTCACGGGTCGGATAACAGATTTCTTAGTTTTCTTACTATCTGCTCGTTGAATCGCATTTGACCTTACAGTCACTTATATATCAGCTAATAGGACTGCATCACGTCTACTGTTCCCATCAAGAACACCAACTCGTACAAGAAACATCAGACGCAAACTTACATTGTTCAAAAAGAACACAAATGAACAGTTTGACTTCTCAAGGACCCTCTCTATAACTGAAATTTCTGCTGCTCTTAAAACTCTACAACCCAGCAAGGCACCGGGTAGTGACGGAATCCACCCAGAATTTTTTCTGCGTAGTGGGAACTACGCAAAACGATGGCTGGCGGATTTGTTCTCTGACGGCCCATGGACAATGTGCAGACACCCTCTACAAGTAGGGCAATTCCTCAGTCACCATCCTGTGACGGCGGTGCGGAACGACAGACAGTTGTTCATATTATATCGACATGTCCCGCACGTGTCTACAAGGGACCTTTCGAAGATTTCCTCACGGGGACGAGTGATGTTATAAATTATATAAAAGACCTTTATATGCATCTATAGCTGTTGTCATTTATGTTATTTTGTGCTGAAGAGCTGTGCTTAAATGTTGACGTGTAGCAGTTTTGTAATCTTTGTATCTGTATTGCCATACGATGAATAAATAAACGACATTACTGTACACCCGCTCCTCCCACATTCGTTTCATCTTTTTGTGGTATTCCAGTGCGTCCAAAACAACAGTGGCATTTCTTTTACCCGCACTGGTGACCACGATCCGTTCATTGCACTTGTTGTAGTTGTTATGGTTTTCAGTCCTGAGACTGGTTTGATGCAGCTCTCCATGCTGCTCTATCCCGTGCAAGCTTCTTCATCTCCCAGTACTTACTGCAACCTACATCCTTCTGAATCTGTTTAGTGTATTCATCTCTTCGTCTCCCTCTACGATTTTAACCCTCCACGCTGCCCTCCAATGCTAAATTTGTGATCCCTTGATGCCTCAGAACATGTCCTACCAACCGGTCCCTCCTTCTTGTCAAGTTGTGCCACAAACTCCTCCTCTCTCCAATTCTGTTCAATACCTCCTCATTAATTATGTGATCAACCCATCTAATCTTCAGCATTTTTCTGTAGCACCACATTTCGAAAGCTTCTATTCTTTTCTTGTCCAAACTATTTATCGTCTGTGTTTCACTTCCATACATGGCTACACTCCATACCAATACTTTCAGTAACGACTTCCTGACACTTAAATTTATACTCGATGTTAACAAATTTCTCTTCTTCAGAAACGCTTTCCTTGCCGCTGCCAGTCTACATTTTATATCCTCTATACTTCGACCATCATCAGCTATTTTGCGCCGGCCGCGGTGGTCTAGCGGTTCTAGGCGCTCAGTCCGGAGCCGCGCGACTGCTACGGTCGCAGGTTCGAATCCTGCCTCGGACATGGATGTGTGTGATGTCCTTAGGTTAGTTAGGTTTAAGTAGTTCTAAGTTCTAGGGGACTGATGACCATAGATGTTAAGTCCCATAGTGCTCAGAGCCATTTGAACCAGCCAGCTATTTTGCTCCCCAAATAGCAAAACTCCTTTACTACTTAATCTTTCTTCTAAGATAAGTCGTAAGGTCAGTATTGCCTCACGTGTTCCAACATTTCTACGGAATCCAAACTGCTCTTCCCCGAGGTCGGCTTCTGCCAGTTTTTCCATTCGTCTGTGAAGAATTCGCGTTAGTATTTTGCATTGCACTTAGTTCATTAAAATGACTTCAAAACTTCCTGGCAGATTAAAACTATCCCCCGTCCTCACAGCTTTACTTCTGCCAGTAAAGCAAAGGCAAAGGTCCCGAGTTCGAGTCTCGGTCCGACACACAGTTTTAATCTGCCAGGAAGTTTCACATCAGCGCACACTCCGCTGCAGAGTGAAAATCTCATTCTGGAAACAACCCCCAGGCAGTGGCTAAGCCATGTCGCCGCAATATCCTTTCTTTTAGGAGTGCTAGTTCTACAAGGTTCGCAGGAGGGCTTCTGTAAAGTTTGGAAGGTACGAGACGAGATACTGGCTTCTAACAGCCGTGTACCGCAAGTCTCTAGAGGAACAGAAGGTTCCAAATGATTGGAAAAGAGCACAGGTAGTCCCAGTTTTCAAGAAGGGTCGTCGAGCAGATGCGCAAAACTATAGGCCTATACCTCTGACATCGGTCTGGTGTAGAATTTTAGAACACGTTTTTTGCTCGCGTATCATGTCATTTCTGGAAACCCAGAATCTACTCTGTAGGAATCAACACGGAATCCGGAAACAGCGATCGTGTGAGACCCACCTCGCTTTATTTGTTCATGAGACCCAGAAAATATCAGCTACAAGCTCCCACGTAGGTTTCATTTTCCTTGACTTCCGGAAGGCGTTCGATACAGTTCTGCACTGTCACCTGATAAACAAAGTAAGAGCCTACGAAACATCAGACCAGCTGCGTGGCTGGATTGAAGAGTTTTTAGCAAGCAGAACACAGCATGTTGTTCTCAATGGAGAGACGTCTACAGACGTTAAAGTAACCTCTGGCGTGCCACAGGGGAGTGTTATGGGAACATTGATTTTCACAATATATATATATATATATAAATGACCTAGTAGATAGTGTCGGAAGTTCCATGCGGCTTTTCGCGGATGATGCTATAGTATCCAGAGAAGTTACAGAATTAGAAAATTGCAGGGAAATGCAGGAAGATCTGCACTTGGTGCAGGGAGTGGAAACTGACCCTTAACATAGACAAATGTAATGTATTGCGAATACATAGAAAGAAGGGTCCTTTATTGTATTATTATATGATAGCGGAACAAACACTGGTAGCAGTTACTTCTGTAAATTATCTGGGTGTATGCGTACGGAACAATTTGAAGTGGAATGATAATATAAAATTAATTGTTGGTAAGGCGGGTGCCAGGTTGAGATTCATTGGGAGAGTCCTTAGAAAATGTAGTCCATCAACAAAGGAGGTGGCTTACAAAACACTCGTTCGACCTATACTTGAGTATTGCTCATCAGTGTGGGATCCGTACCAGATCGGGTTGACGGAGGAGATAGAGAAGATCCAAATAAGAGCGGCGCGTTTCGTCACAGGGTTATTTGGTAACCGTGATAGCGTTAACTCAAGTGGCAGACTGTACAAGAGAGGCGCTCTGCATCGCGGTGTAGCTTGCTGTCCAGGTTTCGAGAGGGTGCGTTCCTGGATGAGGTATCGAATATATTGCTTCCCCCTACTTATACCTCCCGAGGAGATCACGAATGTAAAATTAGAGAGATTCGAGCGCGCACGGAGGCTTTCCGGCAGTCGTTCTTCCCGCAAACCATACGCGACTGGAACAGGAAAGGGAGGTAATGACAGTGGCACGTAAAGTGCCCTCCGCCACACACCGTTGGGAGGCTTGCGGAGTATAAATGTAGATGTAGAAGTAAAGCTGTGAGGACGGGGCGTGAGTCGTGCTTGGGTAGCTCAGATGGTAGAGCACTTGCACGCGTAAGGCGGAGGTCCCGAGTTCGAGTCTCGGTCCGGCACACAGTTTTAATCTGCCAGGAAGTTTCACATCAGCGCACACTCCGCTGCAGAGTGAAAATCTCATTCTGAAAACGACTTCAGTTCGTGAGAAGACCTGACTCCAGCTGCATAGTGAGAGACCCATTCCGCAGACGGAGAGTCCGGAGGCCGGTGTCCTCGGCTGCACGCTCCGTCGCAGATGCCGGCGGCCGGCCGCCGTCCGCCAGACGCCCGTATGGTGCGAGCGCTGCCCGCGCCCGCATGGGCTTCGAGCAGCGACCCGGCCTTGGCGGCAACACCTGCTGGCCGCTCTCCGCCGTCCGCTGCCCAGCATCACTGCCTCCGGTCCGCAGCTGCGCTCCGAGCTCCTGCGGGTACGCTAATTGCATCGTGACTGATTTTAGCAGCAAACGCGCCAACGACCGGGCAGGTGGTTCGTGAACACGACGCAGTCACCGGCCCGGCACTGCACGCTCCGGTGCTCAAACCCGGAGACTTGCGCAGTACTTGTGCAGCGGAGAAAGAAACATCGAGTGACGTACTTGTACGTCTGTTGACTGGAAGTTAGCGAGGCGATGGGCATTCAGCAAGTTATGCACCACTTTTTTTTCCTCGTCCAATTTCGGTCAAAAAAATGCAGAATTTGTTGTGGGGCCTCGTGGGATACTCCCGCTTCAGCCCCTTTCGTTCCATTATTTCCGAAAGGTGGCGACGCTATACGTAGCCTTCAAAATGCCGTCTGTAACGGAGGTACGATCCAAGCAGTGAGCTGACATCGAGTTTGTTTTGGCGGAAAACCAGAGCATCGCAGATATTCATATGTGCTTGCAGAATCTCTACGGAGACGTAGCAGCGAACAAAAGCACGGTGAGTCGTTGGGCAAGGCATATGTCATCACTTACAGAAGGTCACGCAGACCTGTGCGATCTCACGCGTGCCGGCTGGCCGCACACAGCTATGTCTCCTGTGATGTTGGAACGTGTGGACACTCTCATCTGAATTAACCGTAGAGTCACAATGAGGTACCTTGCTGCACAATTGAGCTGCGACTCTGGAGGTGTTGTTCTGTTTGATGACCTCCATCATGGTGCAGCGATCAACTCTGAAGCGTGCTGCATACACTCAGGAAACTGAAGAATCGACTTCAGATTGTTCGTCGCGTTAAAAATGCGAACGAACTACTGCATGAAACGCAAGGTGCCACACGAGTTCGTGTATCCGAGAAGAGCTCACAAAAATTTCATTAGACTGTTCTTCCTCATACACCAAACATCCCGGATCTCGCACCTTCCGACTTCCATCTGTCTGGCCCACTGAAGGATCTACCTCGTCGGAATCAGTATAGGGAAGATGCGAAGCTTATTGGTGCAACAAGACTTTAGCTCCGACGTGGACTAGCAGAGTGGTACCACGCGGGCATACAGGCCCTCCCCGTAAGGAGCCGAAAGGCCGTCACACTGAACGAAGATTATATTGAAAAATGCGGCTTGTAGCCAAAAGAGTGGGCATAATAAGCTGTATTGGAATCCTGAATAAAACCAGATTTCTTACAGAAAAAAAAAGTTTTGTACTACTTGTTGTGTACGCCTCGTAGATGGGGGGCACACATGCTGCCGTTCCCTCCTGGCGTCTGCCCCCCCCCCCCCCCTTCTCAGCTGACCAGGAGCAGATGCAAACAGAGAGTGTCATAGTGAGTCATGAACGCCACCGCACACCCTTTGATCGCCACCGCACACCCTTCCCTCACTAAGAACTGTTTACTACAAAATTTGGTAGATTTACTTACAACAATTTCCAAGTGTCCTAGGTAATTTCAGGAAAATAAAGTACTATAAAACAGTTTTAAAATGACGAGGAATTCTAGATAATTACAAGCTATGTTCAATGTAGGACAGTGTTCAGTCGCTCGCTTGAGGACCGATCGGGTGCCGAGTGCATACGCGTCAGGTAAAGGAGCCCATCCACACCTGGACGTATCGGCTACCAACAACAAACTCGCGGTTAGTGAGTCCACAACTGCCGAACCTCAGGAAATTTAGTAAGCCAAGAGAGAACTGAAAAGATCCTTCACAAACGTGAAAAAGAAAAAAAAACCTTGCCTTCCTGACTGTTGGAGAAAAAGCGTTCCCCTTCTTTACAGTCTTGGGACCCAGAATCGTAATCGCACGGCTACGTAAAATGCTGGCATTGGTGAGTGCATACTTCGATTTTATGGCACGTAAATTATTATTATTACTACCACATATATTATTTTTCAACAGTGTTTTTTGTCAGCATGCCGTATCTCCCACATTAATTACTCAAAATTAACTATTCAGACACCATTTTTAAAACTTCGTTCACCAATAATGACGAAAAACATATAAGTTAGAAGTTACTGTTTTCATCAAAAAATTTTATTTTGAAACATAGTCTACCACGCCATTTCGATCACACAGGTCGTTATAAAAAAATTTAGAATGCGCCGAAAACACGGTTGTTTTAACAGCTGCATTCAAAGGCATTGCTGCCAGTCAGCTACCAGGGGATGTAGATAACATTCGATTTTCAAACTGCCTCTACCCCTCTTGAACACTTCGATCTCATCAAATGGTTCAAATGGCTCTGAGCACTATGCGACTCAACTTCTAAGGTCATCAGTCACCTAGAACTTAGAACTAATTAAACCTAACTAACCTAAGGACAGCACACACATCCATGCCCGAGGCAGGATTCGAACCTGCGACCGCAGCGGTCGCTCGGCTCCAGACTGTAGCGCCTAGAACCGCACGGCCATTCCGGCCGGCCGATCTCATCGATTCGCACACACCAAGGATGTACAATCAATACATGACGCTGACCTCATCGTTTAGGAGGAGATTTCACTGGCTCACAAAACGTTGCCGATTGATTTTTAAGGGATATCTCGAATAATAATCTCCCTTATGGAGGCAAAATAATTCTGTTTGATAGAGATTTCCGTCAATTATTGCCCGTCGCTAGATATGCCAATGGAACAGCCTTTGCCGGTTACAGTTAAACGATCACCCTTACGGTCTCACGATCAAATTCAGTTTACTCTGCTTGAGTATCACAGAAGGTGGCTATCAAGCATAAACGTAAACCTCCGCAGGACGAAAAAGCAGCAGTGTCACGAGGCCTAATTACTACATGAGACATTGCGTTTATTTTTGGCGCCCAACCGAGGCTGCCTACATGGTAAGATTATTTCTCCCTTTCCGATGAAATGCCGGCGAACACCGGAATTTTTTACTGGCGACACCCCAACACCTGCGTCAATTGCCGCCGCACTTGCGTGCATTAGCGTCTTCAGCCACCGCACTGCGTGTGTGTGTGTGTGTGAGCGCGCGCGCGCGCGCACAAATCTTCCTTCTGTAATGCTACCCGCCACTGGCTGGTCCACATTCTCTCTCATGGGCGTAAACGTCTGACGAAAAATTGTGGCGCAATCTGCGCAAAGGGGCTACACTGTCACTTACAGTCGATACTGTTGTCGTTAGATGGAACAAACTACTTAGGGAATTAGAGCTCATTAGTGACGGAGTTAAGATCGGGTTATACTATGCTGAGGAGGGGTAACCACCCTGGCCTTTCTAAGGAACTGTCTCAGCATTCACGTCACATGGTCAGGAATACCAAGCAATAACATAAATCATGATGGCCGGATAAGTTTGTGAGGAAGTTTGGGTTTTTATCGTCGCGTCGAGGGCGCTATCATTAGAGACGGAGTAGAAGTACCGATAATGAAATGGTGGAGAAGCACACAGATTGTGTCCTTTTGAAATGAACCATGTCAGCAATCACGGAAAACATAAATCAACATGACCAGTCAGGGATTTGAACCTGGTTCCTCCTGAATGCAAATCAACTGTCCCATCCCACCCCGTTGGCACTATACACAGTGCAGTAGTTTAGCTGGACAAGCAGAGTGGTTAATAATTAGCGTTAAACTTATTGAAGGAACCGTCACAGCATGGGCCTGCGACTTCCCAGAAAGCCACACAAGAATGGCTGGGCCGGATACGCTCCCCAATAGCGCCAGCCCCAGCAGTGCAGGTATCGGTGTATATTCTGTGCAGGAATATGAAGGCGACGCTGCAAAACGTTCAATGAATTAATATTCAGTCATAATGAAACAATATTTGTTGACCGGGCTGGAACCCGTCCCACTCCGTTAGTATTCTTCTCACATATCTCAAGTATCGCATCTGCCTTGCTCGTGGCTAGATTCACGAGAAAACTGCACACCGCTCACACAGTCGTGTCGAGATGTTCAGCAAGTGTAGACACTAAGTAACAAGTAATAATATCCGAGTGTGTACCCGACTACCTCTACCGGGTCAGTGAATGTAAACAGAGATTAGACCCGTTAGCTCTCTCCACTAGAGATACCGTATAATTACGCGACAAGTCTCATATGAGGAAAGGTATTTTCAGGTACTACGCAAGGCGGCAGATCCCACTCAGCAGACCCTCTCTTAATCCGATCCTGCTTCCATATCAACGCATGCATGTTGTAACGTGGTACATATTAAACCGAGCCACGGTTTTGTGCAGCGCCCTGCAGCAGTCAGCTTAATGTGTGGATTAGCCAAAACTGCACCACTATGAAAATCGAGTTGCCTCTTTGCGTGCTGACCACTCATGATTAAGTACACTACTGGCCATTAAAATTGCTACACCACGAAGATGACGCGCTACAGACGCGAAATTTAACCAACAGGAAGAAGATGCTGTTGTATGCAAATGACTAGCTTTTCAGAGCATTCAAACAACGTTGGCGCCGGTGGCGACACCTACAACGTGCTGACATGAGGAAAGTTTCCAACCGATTTCTCATACACATACAGCATTTGAACGGCGTTGCCTGGTGAAACGTTGTTGTGATGTCTCGTGTAAGGAGGAGAAATGCGTACCATCACGTTTCTGATTTGATAAAGGTCGGATTGCAGCCTATCGCGATTGCGGTTTATGGTATCGCAACACTGCTGCTCGCGTTGGTCGAGATCCAATGACTGTTAGCAGAATATGGAATCAGTGGTTCAGGAGAATAATACGGAACGCCGTGCTGGATCCCAACGGCCTCGTATCACTAGGAGTCGAGATGACTGGCGTCTTATCCGCATGGCTGTAACGGATCGTGCAGCCACGTCTCGATCCCTGAGTCAGCAGATGGGGACGTTTGCAAGACAACAACCGTCTGCACGAACAGCTCGACGACGTTTGCAGCAGCATGGACTATCAGCTCGAAGACCACGGCTGCGGTTACCCTTGACGCTGCATCACAGACAGGAGCACCTGCGATGGTGTACTCAACGATGAACCTGGGTGCACGAATGTCAAAACGGCACTTTTTCGGATGAATCCAGGTCCTGTTTACAGCATCATGATGGTCGCATCTGTGTTTGGCGACATCGCGGTGAACGCACATTGGAAGCGTGTATTCGTCATCACTATACTGGCGTATCACGCGGCGTGATCGTATGGGGTGCCATTGGTTACACGTCTCGGTCGCCTCTTGTTCGCATTGACGGCTCTTTGAACAGTGGACGTTACATTTCAGATGTGTTACGACCCGTGGCTCTACCCTTCATTCGATCCCTGCGAAACCCTACATTTCAGTAGGATAACGCACGACCGCATGTTGCAGGTCCTGTACTGGCCTTTCTGGATACAGAAAATGTTCTACTGCTGCCCTGGCCAGCACATTCTCCAGATCTCTCACCAATTGAAAACGTCAGGTCAATGGTGGCCGAGCAACTGGCTCGTCACTATACGCCAGTCACTACTCTTGATGAAGTGTGGTATCGTGTTGAAGCTGCATGGGCAGCTGTACCTGTACACGCCATTCAAGCTGTTTGACTCAATGCCCAGGCGTATCAAGGCCGTTATTACGGTCAGAGGTGGTTGATCTGGGTACTGATTTCTCAGGATCTATGCACCCAAATTGCGTGAAAATGTAATCACATGTCAGTTCTAGTATAATATATTTGCCCAATGAATACCCGTTTCTCATGTGCATTTCTTCTTGGTGTAGCAATGTTAATGGCCATTAGCGTACATTACTGGTTGTAAAAACGGAAACACTCAAACGCAATGATCTGCAGCACGCCACGATAAGAGGAGGTATAGAACAGCGGAACCATAACAGGCAATTTAAATGACAGAGAGGTGGCGTGCACGTAGGCCGGACAGCGGCCTCTTTTGTGTAACCGGACAGGTCAGTATTACGCAACGCTCAGTCGGTTAAAAGTTTCCACTTCGTATGACGGCTCCGTACTAAGTGCCACTTTGCCTCGCAGACGTCACAGGTTGGAATATCGACAAGAGAGTGCGTTCGAACGGAGCAAAATGGCTGGTATTTTCTTTCCTTTGCTTTTTTATTACTGCTGACGTCTTCAGTCCCTAGGCTTACACACTAGTTAATCTAACTTAAGCTAACTTACGCTGAGGACAACACACACACCGATGCCCGAGAAAGGACTAGAACCTCCGACGGGGGGAGCGGCGCGAACCGTGGCAATGCGCCCCAGACAGTGCGGTGACCCCGCGCGGCAATGGCTGGTGTCCGGGAGATGTGTCGTCATTCCGTTTAAATGGTTCAAATGGCTCTGAGCACTATGGGACTTAACAGCTGTGGTCATCAGTCCCCTAGAACTTAGAACTACTTAAACCTAACTAACCTAAGGACATCACACACATCCATGCCCGAGGCAGGATTCGAACCTGCGACCGTAGCAGTCGCGCGGTTCCGGACTGCGCGCCTAGAACCGCGAGACCACCGCGTCATTCCGTGACGCTGCGGCTCGTACGGGGCACGCTGCTTCGACATTAAGGTGTATGTGGAACCAGTGGAAAGAAGAGTGCCGTACACAGCGCCGGCAGTGTACTGAGCGACACAAAGTGACCACAGCGCCAGATAACCGGCTTCTTGTCCGCTTGGTCGTCACGGACAGTACAGCTTCGTCCGCAATGTTGTCGCGACACTGGAGCACTGCAACAGGTGTTGAAATGTCTGCATTGACAGTTCGACGCCGTCGTTTGTGGGTTGGATTGGCGGCACGCATGCCATTGCGTCCGTTTCCTTTGGCCAGAACCCACCAACGTCGCAGACTGCAGTGGGAGCCTGAACACCGACACCAGTGTGCTCAGTGGCAAAATGTAATGTTTTCGGACGAGTCCCATTTCATCTTATCCAGTGATGGCCGCATATGCGTTCGACGCCACCGTAGTGAACGCATTCGGGCGGCAAAGCAGACAAGCGCGAAGTGTGTTGGCTTGGAGCCCTATTGCCTTTCCCGCCTCCTGCCTCTTGAGCGCATTCTGAGCAGCTACCGCTACACGAGGGAAGTTTCACAGCCCGAGGCACTGCCCCTAGTACATGCCGTTCCACATGCCATATTTCAGCAGGACAAGCCCCGCTGCATGTGGTGAGGAATATGCAAGCCTTCTTTGAAGAACGACGAGCACCACTGTTTTTTCTCTGGTTGGAAATTTCTTCGTTCAGGTCCTCCTGCAGCCACAGCTGATGCTTTCTGGACGCGCTTACAAACCGCATGGCAAAGTATTTCCCAGCAGCAAATTCAGGTGCTCTATGATTTCACGCCACAGTGTCTAGCAGCTCCGATTGCAGCACATTGGTGGCGCTACTCCGTACTGAATTTTCACTGTCACAGTGAATGTAAAGGTCTATAACGCTAATCATTTGCGTGGTGTCATGTCCCTAATCAGTGGAATAAATTTCACCGTGATCACATTTTTCGGTCTTGGTGTTTCACTTTTTCCAAACAGTAGTATAGTTACCTCGATGTTTCGATGACGCTCTCCTAACGAGCTACTGGTACACCCATATAGCTCTGGGTTGTTGTCCTCGAATTGTGTTTTAATGGCTCTCTTAATTACGCTGTCCTAAAATCCGAGCCACGAAAAAGTTATCGTAAAATGTGAACCGGTTTTGTAGAGTATGCTCAGCTGTAGCAAAGGAACAAAACATGGAGGCAATATACGCTCGATTTTGGTAATACTGTACTTAGGCGGTTGGAAACCCGAGGACATTTCATTGTAATTAACTTCACTGACGGACTTCCGGCGTGGAAGTATGACACCAGCTCACGAAGCCAATGTGGGACATTTCAGTTGTGCTAAATTTGCAGTTTATCGCGCAGTACATAGCGAAACAGGTGAGCCAGATCCGGATCGAAATCGCGCCGAGAATCAATGACAGTTGGCCTGCAACACTGGTCAGTAAAAGAGTACATTTTAGGCGTTTTAAACATCTATTAGAATAAATAGCGTGCAGGTTCCGCATCCTCGTTTCAGAAACAGAAAGAACATAGAGTCCTAAAATACGAATACATATACAATGTAAGTAGCCTGTTTATATGTTTGTATGTTGGCAGCACTATAGGCTGCATTAATATCACTGACATGGCTCTGCGCCCTCGCTAAGAGACTCTGTGGCTGATCGGACTCGCAGTAGGGAGTTGTTAGTTGGCAGTAATGGAAGTTGGCAGTGTTAGCGCGAACGGACGGTCTGGACGTGGGTCCGTCGTGGAGATTTTGTATTGGTTTGACATGGATTGTAAAATGTATTTACTAATGTTTGGAAATGGAATTATTGACGATTATATAAGTTTGGAGCTGGATGTCACATGATTAAGGTAAAATCTGCTAAATACGTGTTTGCTCTGCAACAAAATCTTTCTTTTGCTAACCACATGCCTATTAGTAGTTAGAGACTATAGTAGTTAGAATCTTTTTATTTAGCTGGCTGTAGCAGCTGCAATTGCTGTAGTTCGAGTTATGAAGATTCTCTGTGAGGTTAATGACTTATGAAATGTATGGGTTATTGTTAGGATCTCTTCTAATTCAGGGCCGTTCTTTTGTGTTAATTATTTGCAGTCAGATTGCGTTGCGTTTGTACGAGGGCTACTCGGAAAGTATGGAACAATAGGTCGCGAAATGGAAACCACAGTGAAAATCAAAACTGTTTTATTTGCAACGGTTAGCTACACCTTCCAGCTACTTTTCTACACAGTCGCCGATCAGACTTAGACATCTGTCGTAGCGTTATGGCAACTTTTCAATCCCCTCCGTATAGAAGACAGCCGCCAGTGCTTTTCGACAATTTTCTACTATGGACTGCAGCTCGTTGTCTGTGTCAAAATCCTGCCTTCATAGCCAGCAGTTCATTTGAGCAGAGATGAACATCAGGGGTAGCAAATTATGGGCTGTATTCTAGGTGATCAAACACTCCCCATCGAAAACGCTGCAGCAGCATCTTCATTGCCCCTGCAGAGTGCGGCCGAGAGTTGTCGTGTAAAACGAACTGCATGACAGTTGTGTTATGTGGATTGCATAGCTTCAGGCGAAATCCTGCGCCAGGCCCTCATATTTGGCGGGACACGCTAATTTCTAGCCATCTTTACGTTCTCACTGTGAGCTCAGAACTGAAAAGAGCGACATGATGCGATCGACAGGCGTACTAGACGCGGTGCCCAACGCATCTATGCAAAGCTTTATCAGATTTTCACCGTATTTTCCATTTCGCGATTGATCGTTCCTTACTTTCCGAATAACCCTCGTAGATTGTGGGTCATAAATGAGTAGGATAAGTTCGAGTTGTATTTGTCAGGGAAAATTCTGCAGCTCAGTGTTGAAATGATAAAAAAAGTAAAGCGTTCAATCGGTTCAGAAGCATTTCAGCAGTTTAAGTAAAAACTTAGAAGTTTCAACAACGATGTTTACACGATTGACAAACATGGTGTACATTTACTTGTCATATGGTAACTAACGACTTTGGTGACAGGAAAGGCGTCCAAATCCATGATTAAATAACAAGTTACTGCTACATCGTGAATCGGTCTGTTATTTAGCCACAGGCAAGGCAAATGCCGAAAAATGTTAATGCGGCGAAACTAGATAATTTGAGAAGAAGTGCTAGCTAATTTGAACAATGTCAGATAGGTTCGGTTGTGACCATGAACAGTCTAATCAAGTTATGTCGAGTGTTTAAATTAGCTTTTCACACGTATTAATCAGTTGTCTGTTTCAGCGCTCTATTGAAACTCGAGATGCGTGATCTGCTCCTACAAGCTCAACGAGGAATGAGACAATTACTGTCTCCATGGAGAAAGTCAGTTTGCTCTGTAAAACATCTTAAACGTATTCGGCATTACACTCAAAAAAATTAAAGAAGCAGTCACAGTTTAAGCAGTATTAAAAAATGGTTCAAATGACTCTGAGCACTATGGGACTTAACATCTTGAGGTCATCAGTCCCCTAGAACTTAGAACTACTTAAACCTAACTAACCTAAGGACATCACACACATCCATGCCCGAGGCAGGATTCGAACCTGCGACCGAAGCAGTCCCGCGGTTCCGGACTGTAGCGCCTAGAACCGCACGGCCACCACGGCCGGCTACGCAGTATCGACCAAGGGGTTAAAATACCCTAGTAACATGGCGCGCAGACCGTCCGCTGGCATTGCTCTCAGAACGCCACCTGACTGGAGTGGTGGTCCAAATGCTCTGTACTTCGATTAATTAATTAAGACGTGTGACGAGGGCCTCCCGTCGGGTAGACCGCTCGCCTGGTGCAAGTCCTTCGATTTGACACCACTTCGCCGACTTGCGCGTCGACAGTGATGAAATGATGATGATAAGGGCAACACAACACCCAGTCCCTGAGCGGAGAAAATCTCCGACCCAGCCGGGAATCGAACCCGGGCCCTTAGGATTGACAGTCTGTCGCGCCGACCACTCAGCTACCGGGGGCGGACTGTACTTCGATTAAAATACCTTTGTGGCAGACGTTTCAGCTAGTCGAGTGGTGGAGACCAACTGCAAGGCAATCGGTGTTCTTCCTGGAACGCCTTGTGCTCGTTGGAGCTGCATGTTGTCTAGGAATACTCAGACCCCTGTCCAGTGAAAGTTGGATGCACATAGAAGCCCGAGCCCTTGCTTATTTTGCTGAACACTTAACCTACTCACATACCAAGCCAAACGCTTTTTTTCTGTCTTGTTTTTATGCGGCTCGCCACGACTGCCTCTCCTGGTGCTTCGGTATGAGTTAAAAGTGACCTATTGGAGCCGCTGCCTTCCACGTGTTTTTCATCGTTGGTGTGCGATACAAGTACACTATATGCCGCATCTTGAACATGGCTGTTAACAGCAACTGTGAGTACGCTTCGATTAATAAAGCGAACAGCCAGTCAGTTGCCGGAAGTTTACTTATTTAGGCTTTCATACTAATACGAAGAACTTCAGAAATACATTCTGTTACCTGAAAAACTACAGCCAAACTTACAGCAATTTTCGCCTACCATATATGAAGTAAAATAATCAAAATTCTCCATTGAAAACTGAAACCACTACTTACAATGATTTTATCAATTACAAAATGTTACATGAATCAAGAGATAAACAGCTCAAGTAAGTAACTAAAATTAAAATGTCCATTAAATGCTTAAATGTGAAATACAATGGCTATTGAACACAGGCAAATGTCAAACTACGCGCGTAGGATCTAGCTGCAGTGCTTACGTAGAACATGTTGCGACATGATGCCATAATACAGAGCTCAATTACGTAATACTGATCTTTTTCTGCCCGACATACCGTTGCAACGCACAAATAATAATCTGTGTTGGACCGGTATAAAGCAGGGTAACAGAAATAACGTATTAACAGGCAAATGAGAATGGAAAATAAAAAAAGGCGCCAAATAATCTTAAATGAACTGACTACTACATTTTTCCATAATACATTGGATCTAAAAGTCTGCACTACACGAAATAATAAATAACATGCTTCTCTAGTGAAAAACTGTAGAGCAAATTAAAGTTCTGAAAACGATGTTGCAGAGAATACGTAGCAGGGTCCTCTCCTGGTAGACTAGCCTATCAGTGAGAGATGCCAGTTAGTGAAACCACTCCATACTGTGCGTGAGGAAAACAACACTTCAGAGGAGGAAGTGACGTTGACAAACAAGATTCCACGGCAAAATATTTACAGAGCCGCGAGTACCGGTTTGAAACCGTTAAAGAAGTCTCTGTTTCTGATTGGAACTGTCCATTTAGAAGCAGATCATCTTTTCTTACCGCGTATCTGAAGATCGCCCATTATTCTCACATATCTAATCTCCATCCTTTCTTTTCTTGATCCACTATTTTAATTTCTATAGCTCTTTTCGGATTATGACACGACGTTAGCAAGTGTTCTGCGAATATAGAATTACGCAGATTGGTATCATTTTTACCAAAAAGATGTTCCTTATATATGTCATTAAACGTTCTTCCAGACTGTCCGATACAAACTTGTAATCATCTGAGCCGCATAAGGAATCATTTACTCCAATCCTGTAAGTTATATTGCCTATAAAAGACACTGAAACGTATCGATCATTTTCTCTTTTCTCATTTTTAAAGTCGTCTCAGTTGGTATCGCTATTTATTATTTTCTACTCAAATAATTTGACTACTCTAAATGGTTCGTATCCATTATTATAGGATACAGATTTAATTAAATTCATCTCTTACTCTAGTTTCTCTAGGGCTGAAGACGTTATTATTGCATGATTTAAGGCTGGGTGAAAAAAAGCCAACTTACGGGTCTGAGAGTGCACCGATTCAAATAATACAACATAATCCGAACTAGATGCATCGTGAGAAATATCGAAACTTGCTCATGATCTGTAATCATAAGTATGGCCTCTACAAAAATTATTTCGCATGTTTCGTTTTGTAACTCACTAGCAAATTTAATTTTTTCATGGAGAGCATTAAATGTATTAATAAGTTGGTTAATTTCATCCCTTGCCCCATCAGATACAATCAGAATGGCATTACTAGACCTCGGATTTTAAGTAAAAATCTATTTTTTCGTCATTAAATAAAGAAAATAAAAGTTGTACATACACGAATTACGTCAATTTACGACTGACAACGTTAGTTTTATAGCACCTAAAAATACCTAATTTCATGTTAGTACCTGATTGTTCCAAAATGCTAAAAATCCAATTAAGTAAATTTTTTTATGACTAACATTCTCTCGTTGTCTTCCCAGCTAAGAATTACGCAAATATTTTATCGAAAATTGTAATTTTATAGGACCTAAAATATCTAATTTCGTATTAGATCCTGATTGTACCTCATTTTTTAAAAATCCTAAAAATACCTAATTCATTTTAGAACCTGAGTGTACCAAAATTTTTAAAATCCAGTCTAATAAAATTTGTATGACTAAAACTATTCTTCTGGTCTTCCCGGCTGCTTAGTAACTGAACGATAACTGGTTTGTTTTCACGCGTGAACGCCAATCGTAAGTCAGACGACGACAGCATACCCCAGGCTGTTCCAGCGTTGTCGCTCGCTGTGAGGGCACGCAGGAGCCTTGTGACCTGCCTCCAGCGCCAACCTGACCTGTCGGAACAGTCTGTTTAAAACACTTGCACTGTCTCCATTCAGTCGGACAGTGTACTGCTTGGATGTGGTGAAATGTTTCACAGCGACAGCGTATTTGTGGAAAGTCAAGCATGTCGAAAGTAGCCAGATCCAAATCATCTCTGATTCGTCAGTGGTTACAAGAATTTCCTGATTTCTCTACAGGTGGAAGAGTTATTCACTGCAATGTGTGCAACAAAGACGTAGGTAAAATGTTAATCTTTTATCTGCTACGCCCTTGCAGAGAACAGTGATGCCACTGTTTTTCCCGAGTTAACCTGGACCAGACACATGCGAATACAAAAATATTGTTTCTAAGCCCTTAATGTAGATTAATTTTGCTAAGTAGAGCTCGTACGTAAATTCTCCCTCACAGTATTTCTCATTTCTTGTTGCTTTTAGGTACGTTCCGAACAGAGGTCGCATTTAAGTCAGCATGTTGCAGGGATTAAACACCATGCAAATTTTAAAAATAAATCAAATTTGAAACAAACGTCTGTAACTAACAAAATGCAACAAACAAAAACGAATTTCATCTTGGCTTGTGTCGAGACATTGTTGCAGCAAACATACCAATCAACGCAGATGAAAATAGCCAGTACAAAAGTTTTCTAGAGAAATACTGTCACCGCAGCATTCCATCAGAATCCACATTGAGAAAAAAACTATTTAGATACTTTAAATGAAAATACATTGAGTCGAATAAGGGAAGACATAGGCGATTCATACCTGTGGATCTCCATCGATGAGACAACTGACAGACAAGGTCGATATGTGACTAACGTGATTGTTGGAAAGTTAGATCCTGACACTCGCTCTGTATCTCATCTGATCTGCAGCAAAAAGCTAAAAGAGACTAACTATGAAACAGTTGCTCACCTTGTTAATAAAGCCCTCAAATTAATTTTCCCCAACAGCCTAGATGAAAACAAAGTACTTGTAATCTCCACTGACGCAGCCGCATGCAAGCTTGCTGCTGTTGAAATTATTCCACCCAGCCTTGCTTCATATCACATGCCTTGCCCATCACATGAGTCCTGTAGCTGAGAAGATCCGTCCCGAATTTCCACATGTAAATAAGCTAGTTTCAACCATCAAAGGCCGCGCGGAGTAGTCGTGGGGTCTGAGACGCCTTGTCACGGTTCGCACGGCACTCCCCATCGGATGTTCAAGTCCTCCATCGGGCATGGGTATGTGTTTTGTCCTTAGCGTAAGTTAGTTTAAGTTAGATTAAGCAGTGATTAATCCTAGGGACTGATGACCTCAGCAGTTTGGTCCCATCGGAACTTACCACCACCACCATAACCACCATCAAAAAGAAGTTTTATTAAAGCACCTACAAGAATCCAGTTACTTTGAGAGTAACTTCCCAACACACCTCTTCCACCAGAACCCACACTTACTCGATGGGGAATGTGGGTAGAGGTCGTGGAGTATTAAAGCGAGCATTTGGAAGATACTAAGAACATTGTTCTTAAATGGCGGGAGGAGGCAGTGTGCATTATTCAGGCTAAAGATCAATTTCCAAAGACATTGCATACATAAAATCTCATTATGCATTTTTGACCCCTGTTTCTAAATCTCTAGAGTGTGCAGGGAAACCAGTCTGCATGCAACTGCGATTGATAGAAGAGGTGACAGAAAAATCAACTTGGTCCCAGGTTCTATTGGTATAAAGGTTAATGAGAAACTAGAGACAGTACTACAAAAAAATCTAGGACTGACAGCCCTCTGCACAATGGCTGACATCTTATCCGGTAAATCAACAGAACGTGAATGTGAGGTCCCATTGTGCCTCATACCGTCATTTAAATATGCTCCGATGACCTCTCTTGACGTGGAACGCTCATATTCGGCATATAAGGTGCTATTAACAGACAAGAGATGCAGTTCCTCAACGGAAAATATGGATAAAGTGTTAGTTATTTACTGTGACCGTAATTTGGACATGGACAACAATATAATGTGGATTTTGGTCAATCTATTTATTTTTCTAGAAAATAAAATGTCAAATTTTGGTGACCTATTTTCTGATTTTTATAACCTATATTTGTAAGTGATAGAACCTATTTTAGGTACCTAATTAGAGATTTTTAGAACCTAAAAGTCCAAGATCTAGTCACATACCTCGAATTAAATTGAATAATTAATTAATTCTGTAGGTACCTGACTTTTTTTAAAAATTCTTCTACCGTTTTTATAAAAATATCGGCCAGAATGCCTGTTAATGAGTTACGCATTGCAAGGCTATCTATCTTTTGATTAAGTTTTCCATTAAACTCAAGACATTTGTAATTTATTACCACTTTCAGCAGTTGCAATAATTACGTAACCTGTTCATCTATTATTTCTTTTTTATTACTCTTCACGTTCTTCTACACTATTTGTAAAGTAGTTTGAACTGACACGATGGTGCAAACGCCAGTAATATCGAATGAAACTAATTTAGATTCTTGTTTACACTTCAGATTTTTTAATTTATTTGCCAACTCCCAACTGTTATGCGCCTCAAGTGTTTACAAGATAACATGCGATGGATGTCCAGTACTTTACACTGGGCAAACTGGAAAGCCTTTCAATAATAGAAATAAAGAACAACTGTTTGACAGGAAGACGGTATTAATTTACACAATTGTAAAGTCGTAGGGCACTTGGTAGCGCCGTGTCATAATCCAAAACAGGCTGAAGTAACTGAGATATTACATAAGGAAAAGAAAGTTTGGCAATTAGATATATTAGAATAATTGGAGATTTTTATATACACAATAAGAAAGTATTGCTTTCTTCTTAACGAACAATTAAAACTGGGAAATAGAGGCTGCTTTTATTGTTTTCAAACCGTTACTCGGGACTGCTAAATATTTTGTCACGGTATCTTATTTGCAAGCATCACATCGTCTCCAGAAGCGTGATTTTCCTCACGTACAGTGTCGTAATATTTAAGATCTATATGGCATTATTCAATGATAGTACCAAGAGAGGGCACTGTTATGTATTTTCTCTAACGTCGTTTTCGGACGTTTAGTTTCCTCGATAGTTTTTCACTGTACCTTATTATTTCCCGTAATGCAGATTTTCAGAACCTATATGTTATGGAAAAGTGTTGTCGTTAGGTCATTGAAGACTATTTGGCACCTTTTTTAATTTTCACTTTAATGTGCATATTATTACTCCATTACTGTTACGCTGCTTTATACTGGTACAGAACAGAGTATTATCTATGTGTTAGGACAGTACGTCGCTGCAGAAAAAGATCAATATTACATACAAACAATCCTGCTGGAGGAACATTCGCAACTGAGTATTACAGCGGAGGCTGAAAATACCGTTTCAGTTGTAAGGTTCTTTTTATTTTCCAATGCTTAACTCACGACCGATTTCGGGCTCTTACATTCCCATCGTCAGGTGTGATACTGAAAATAAACAAGAGATCGAAACTAGTAATAATTTTTACATGTCAGTAGTACATACTAAAAAACAAAGAAGCAGTTCTATATAACGTTTTAGAAAACATTAGTCGGACTAGGTGCGGTAAAACCTAAGTGAATGCCAATGCGGCACCCGCCTATACAACTGACGACTGCTCAGGTTAAGAAATATGCAATGTATACCAGGACACGTACACCTTTTAGTGGAAATTTGTATATTTTTAATTTTTTACCCTATGACTACGGCGAATTATTGTCCGTCATTATCTGTGTCCTCACTAGATTAAAATTTTCCTGTCATTCACAACGTAAAATTTGCCTCACATTTTATCTCATGTAAGCATTGTTGAGCCGCCGGCTTTTAGGTAGCAGTTTTTGAAGTGCTTCCACTTTTAATGTGCCCTGCATTGCTATTGCTGCTAGCTACTCATTAGTGGAGGAGTCTTTGACAGTGTGGACTTCAATGTTGACCTACCTTCCATTTTGTTTAGTAGCGAGTTTAATAAGAGTGACGGATGCGTATGTTATTATAACTCAAGGCTGTGGCACGTTATTCCACGTCGCCATATTCGTCCCCACTAAATTAAAAATTTGCATGCCACTCACAGCAGAGAAAATTATGTTATTGTGTTTTACGATTTATATGTTAACTTTAAGTCGCTGGCTTCTAGTTAGGAGTTTTACTACAGTTCTGCACTGCCTCTGTTCAGTATGTTCCTTTACCACTCATAATGTACTATTTACGCTTTTCATGCAACTTTCTTGTAATGTTTTTTTTTCCCTTTTGCATGTAAATGGCTAAATCGAAAAGTGAACGGCCGGGGTAGTTGGTCCGGCATTGTTCTTCCCGTCGAAAGAAGGCAGTTCTTTTACCAGTCTGGTTTACCAAGTTACTTCCTCCTCCGTGTACGCTTCTCTGTGCTCTGCGCTTGCTGGTGGCACAAAGCATTCTATATTCGTCTATCGCGGCGCTCGCGGTCACAGCACGAAGTGTAAGATTCCTGGAGTACATTGCATATTTCTTTACCCAGGCAGTCTTCTGCTGTACTGGCTAGGGTCGCATTGGCATTGACTTAGGTTTCACCGCACCTAGCCCGACCGCTGTTTTCTAAAATGTTATATAGAACTCCTTCTTTGTTCTCTCATATGTACCACTGCATGTAAAAATTATTATCATCTTCGGTCTCTCGTTTACTTTCAGTATCACACCTGATGATCGGCATGTAAGAGTCAGAAACCGGTCGTAGTTTAAGTATAAGAAAACAAAAAGCCGCCTTACAGCTGAAGCGGTATTTACACCCTCTGGAATATTATGTAATTGAGCTTTTTATTACGGCATCAGATCGCAACGTGTGGCGCGCTCCACGGTTGTAAACGTAAGCACTGTGTTTAATCCGACATTTGCTTTTGTTCAACAGCTGTATGTCTCTCATCTTTACGGTTTTAATCCATACTTTAATTTTAATTGCTACATGTGTCTCGAGTTGGTTAGCTCGTGACTGGTGTAACACGTTGTAATTGATGTAAACTATGTAAGTAATGTTTTAGTTTAGAATATCGAGAATTTTGATGGTTTTACTTCGTAATCTTAGTCAAAAATTGCTGTATATTCTATTATAATTTTTTAGGTAACATCATATACTTCTGTAAAAAATATTCATAGTAAGAAAAATAAATAAACTTTCGCTAGCTCATTGATACTTTATTAACCTGAGATGCATTATATGTTCTAAGATACTTGTCGGAGATTTGTATATTACATGATAGAAGTTTTCTGCATTTACTTCACCGTTTCAGGTTCGCAGAACACAAAAAATGTGTTAAAAATGGCGGGAACGTCGACTTCAGGCTCAGGTACTAATCAGTGTATTAGCACAACGCTTATCTCGCATCCGCCAGCTCACCAACCTCGCCAACTCATACCAAATTGTCACCTCCCAACGTAAGCAAGAGATCTCGGGCTACGCTACAGATGCAATAACAATGATTAGGGAGGGGGGGGGGGGGGCAGCGACGAGGACACCACCCTAGCCCCAGTTTCTTCATTCTAGATTTGCACTCTGCGTAGTGCAACGGTTCCCAATCTGGGGGTAATTACCCCTGATTGGTAGAAATAAATTTTCTGCAGGCTAAAAACAAATGAGTTAGATTGTTACTGAATCATTTAACTAAATTTATTTTGAAAATATTTTTATTATTGTCGCTATTTCATAATACTGTAATGCCGATTACATGAGTTATGAATAACTATATTTATTTCAAGCTCTAGCAAAACACACAGTAGCCCGCATCTCGTGGTCGTGCGGTAGCGTTCTCGCTTCCCACGCCCGGGTTCCCGGGTTCGATTCCCAGCGGGGTCAGGGATTTTCTCTGCCTCGTGATGGCTGGGTGTTGTGTGCTGTCCTTAGGTTAGTTAGGTTTAAGTCGTTCTAAGTTGTAGGGGACTGATGACCATAGATGTTAAGTCCCATAGTGCTCAGAGCCATTTGAACCATTTTTTGAAACACACAGTATGGTGGAGGTTACTGCTTGTGGAATGGAGGTATGAACTTAATTTCCCAACATAGTCCAGCAACCACACACATACTTTGTACCGCGGAAACTGAAACATATCCGTCACGTACGCTAAAATACATCAGGAAAATGCCTTCTCCAGTTGTAGGTAGTTCACAGCGGACCAGAAATTGCTTATTTATTCATTTCGGAACAGATAAACGAATTACTTGACTGCGTATCACAATATCAACTATGCTGTTTTTATATTATTATTATTGGCAGTGGTCAGACACAGAGCATTAACAGCCGGAAGCCTTCCAACTTCTGCCAGTTCGGAAGTAAGGCTTTCAGCAATTAAATGATTTACATGCAATAGGTATGGTGCACGCATTTTAATATGTTTCATTTTAAGTGGAGGTGCAGGGTGTGGATGAAGCAAGTGTCCTTAGGGATAGGAGTGATGCTGAGGAACCATGTTTTGAAACAAGTGTTTTCCCCAGTTTGGATAGTTAGCTTCCTTTTGTGAGGAGGAGTTGTGTGAAGGTAACACTAGCGATGCACAATTCTTTTTCAGTCTAAAGATTAGTTGGGCACTAACGTTGATGATTGTGGGGGTAGGAGGAGTGGTGGAGGGCTAGCTAATATCTTACTGCACTCAAGGAAGGTTGGGAATCACTGGTCTAGTGCCATGGAAGTTATTACCGGATGTCTGAACACAAATCCTATCATCTTCTCTCTGCTTCTAGTTCACTGGCGAGATGACGCAGTGGGAGGACACTGGATACGTAAGCGGTCATCTAGATTTAAGTTCTCAGTAATTCCCCTAAATCGTTTAAGGCGAGTGCCTGGATGGTTTCTCCGAAAGGCACAGCTCACTTCTTTCCCCATGTTTTTCCTAATAGAGCTCGTTTTTCTTCAATTTATTGGTTTTCGGGACCTGTTCATTCAGCCGTCTCAAAAGAGGAATGGAATTTATGACGATACGAAAGCCAGAAAAGCACATCTCCCAGTGCCCGAGCGGAAAAAATGTCCGACCCGGGTGGGACTCGAACCCAGACCCCTTCGGTTAGCAATCCACCGCGCTGACCGCGCAGGTACCGAGGCGGAAGTGTTACGTGTTTACGAATTACCATTACAAGTATCGCTCGTATTGCACAGAAGTCTTACCTCACTCGGCCCTCAATAGCGATTCAGAAAATAGCAGTAAGAATAAAATTTCGTAATTATCTACCCAATCATTTTTAACAGCTCAATTTCTACATAGTTCCAGATACAGAAGTTGTTTATAGCAGTGTGGTTTTAGGTGTAATAAACTGTAACTTACTAGATAAGTCAACGTTACCGGCACACTTTGGACAGCATTAACCAAGGTTTCGGTCGAATCTAGCGTAGTTGTGGCGCGTTACGAACACAGGCCTGCCCACGTACAGTCACACAGAATAAGTTCTTGTCCGCTCAGTTCCACAACGTTTACTCTGATGAGCGTCCGCATCACTCTGTCCAGGAGCAATCGAGCGTGCCATAACGGAATTTATCTGGCTGGCGTACAGCGCAGGTGACAGTTCCGCATGAATTACGAAGAGCGTTGCACCCGCTCGACATGCCAATTACAGCTATGTAAATATGCGGTCGTGCTTTGCATATCGAGTTTAAGAGACTGCCTCGACGGCAGAGGCGGTTTAAGAAGGCTGCTTGCTCCAAATCGGCCCGACAGCTCGCTTTCTGCTGGTGCGCGCATTTACTCAGTCGGTAAATTTGTTAATGGGTGTGCGCTTCCTGTATAGAGAGTCGTTATTTGCTGAAGTGAGTCATCACGGAAAGCTACACGGCATCGGGTCCCTGAGCTAACGTCAGCGATAGCGTTCCGCACTCAGCACCGGTTGTTGTTTGTGGAAGAGCGCGGCGCACCTGAGTTTTATATGCCCAGATGGATCCCATGGCACCACCAAATTCTCGCCTCTGGACTTCACAATGTGCCAGATCTTTTATGTACTGATCTTTTGATGATGTATGCCTTCTCCAAGTCATCGTCGCTGTTATTCTGGATCTTCTTTAGCAATATTTCTTTTCCTTTTTCGGTATTACAAATCGGTACGACCTAGATCCAAAGGTAGAAAAGCTTAAGTTAATGCAGATGAGTAGGAAAAACTGTCCTGGTATGTTCGAATACAGCATTAGTAGTGTGCTAAGTGACACAGTCACGTCAGTCAAATATAAAGGCGTAACGTTGCAAAGCGATGTGAAATGGAACGAGCATGTAAGGATTTTAGTGGAGAAGGCGAATGATCGACTCGGTTTACTGGGAGTTCTAAGAAAGTGTGGGTCATCTGTAAAGGAGACCGCATACAGGACGCTAGTTCGACCCCTTATTGAGCGTAGCTCGAGTACCTGGTATCCCCACCATGCCAGATTAAAGGAAGACGTCGAAGCAATTCAGAGACGAGCTGCTAGATTTCTTACTGGTAGGTTCGATCAACACGCAAGTATTACAGGGATGCTACGGGAACTCAAATGGGAATCCCTGAAGGAAAGGTTACGTCCTTTTCGAGGAACGGTAATGAGAAAATTTAAAGAGTCGGCATCTGAAGCTGTCTGGAAAGATCCCATTGCCGCCAATCGCGTAATGACCATGAACAGAAGATAAATTAGGTCTCGTACGGAGAAAATCGACACATGTAAAAGTAGTTTCCGGCGAACCTCAGGGAGATGTGACAGGACCGTTACTGTTTACAAAATATATGTAAATGATCTAGTAGAAAGGTTGAAAGCTCTTTAAGCCTTTTCAAAGATGATGCGGTTGTCTATAAGAAAGTAGCAACGCCAAGAGATATGCAGAGCATTTATGACTGATGCAGTCCCTGTAAGTTGACCCAGGACGCAAATAAATGTAACATATTGCATATACATGAGAAAACAAATCAACTGCTGTACAACTAAGTTATTGACTACCATTTTCTGGAAACAGTGTCTACCGTAAAATAGCTGGTGGTAACTATCCAGAGCGACCTAAAGTGGAATGACGACATAAAACAAATAGCAGGAAAAGAAAATGCGGGACTGAAATGTTCAAATGTGTGTGAAATCTTACGGGACTTAACTGCTAAGGTTATCAGTCCCTAAGCTTACACACAACTCAACCTAAATTATCCTAAGGACAAACACACACACCCATGCCGAAGGGAGGACTAGAACCCCACCGGGACCAGCCACACAGCCCATAACTACAGCGCCTTAGACCGCTCGGCTGCGAGACTGAGATTTATAGGAAGAAACTTAAGGAAACGTAATTCATTCACGATGGAAGTGGCTTACAAGGCGCTTGTTTGACCGATTTTTGAGTGCTGTTCATCGATCTGAGATCCTTACCAGCTAGGACCTATAGAACAGATAGAGAAGATCCAACGAAGAGCGGCACGTTTCGTCATGGATTCCTTTAGTCGACGCGAGGACGTTATACAGAGATGCTAGACAAACTCCAGTGGCAGACGTAACAAGAGAGGTGTTGTTTACAACGAAGAGGTTTACTATTGAAATTTTGAGAGAGCACTTGCCGGGAAGGGTCAGACAACGTATTACTACCTCCCACACACATGTCGCGAAATTACCGCGACGATAAAATTTCAGAAATTACAGCGAATACATTGTCGACAGTCATTCTTCTCACGCGTTATTTCAAGTGGTAGAATTAGTATCCTTCGCCACACACGTCAGCTGGCTTGCGCGGTAATGAACTACACGCAGGTGTAGAGGGAAACAATTTGGATTAATGTACCACATGTATTCTTTAGAGAAATGTCGTTGCACAATGTATGTGATGTTGAGACTGTGCACGGTGAACTAACGACAGATCCGTTTTGAATAGGGGTGACCCGTAAGGAAACAGAGGGGGGGGGGGGGGGGGGGGGGGAGGGGAGGAGAGAGAAGGAGAGGGAGGGAATAGAGTAGTACACAAAGTGTTCTCCACCACACTTGCAGAATGTTGTTTTTGTGCTTGGTGCTGGGAGTGACAACTGATCCTCAACATATACAATTGTAACGTATTGTGAATAGATAGCCATAAGGACTCATTACTGTATCATTACACCACTGCAGATCAATCATTGGAAGCAGTTACCCCCCAGAAGTATGCGTACGGAGCGATTTAAAGTAAAAAGATCACATAAAACCAGTCACAGGAAGTGCAGATGCCACACTGAGAACCACTGGAAGAATTCTCTGGAAATGTAGTCCGTCAACAAAGAAGGCAGCTTACGAAACACGCGATCGACTAATACTTGAATATTGCTCGTCAGTAAGGAATCCGTACCAGATGGGATTGATAGAGGAAACAGAGAAAATCCAAAGAAGAGCAGCGCGTTTCGTTACGGATTCACTTAGTAAGCAAGAGAGGGTCATAGAAATCATCAACCAACACAAGTGGTAGACGCTGCAAGAGAGCCGTTCCGAATCACGGTGCTGCTTACTTTCAAAGTTACGAGACCGTAAGTCCCTAGAAGAGTTAATAAATATATTTCTCCCTCCTATGTATATCTCGCGAGAAGGTCATGAAGGTAAAGTAAGAGAGATTCGAACCCACACACAGGTTTACCGGCCATCGTTCTTCCTGCGAACCATTCGCGCCTGGAACAGGAAAGTGGGAAGTGACAGTTGCGCAGAAAGTATCCTCCGCCACGAAGAGCAAGGTGGCTTACGGAGTGTAGATGTAGATGTTGTCGTCTCTAGTGAGAGACTGATATGACGCAGCGCTTCACGCTAGTCTATCTTGACCAAGTCTCTGCATTTCTGCATTACTACAACAATCTACACCCTCTGGGAACCTGCTTACAGTAGCAGTAGTAAATACCCCAGACAATCTCCCCCCACTCCCCTGGCCCCCACTCACACACCATACTTCCCTCCCTACCCAAATCGACGATTCATTCACATCTGATGATCTGTCTTGATGGGAGGACAGCATCGGAGCGCACTCGACCTTGCAATGGCAACTATGGAAGTCTTTAGTGATAAGCGACGACTCCGACGTATGGGAAGCGTACAACAGCTGAGAGAACGATCTGCTGACCTCATACCCCTACATATTGTACCCTAATAACGCTACTGGCAGATGGCAAAATGGTCGGTACCGAACGATCTGCCGGAGCCAGAACTCAAAGCTGATTAGCTGTATGTCACAGATACGGAAAATTAGAAGAGATACAGTACTGGCCATTCAAATTGGTACACCAAGAAGAAATGCAGATAATGAACGGGTATTCATTGGACAAATATATTATACTAGAACTGACATGTGATTACATTTTCACGCAATTTGGGTGCAAGGATCCCGAGAAATGAATACCCAGAAGAACCACCTCTGGCCGTAATAACGGCCCTGATACGCCTGGGCATTGAGCCAAACAGAGCTTGGATGGCGTGTACACGTACAGCTGGCCAGGCAGCTTCAACATGATACCACAGTTCATCAAGAGTAGTGACTGGCGTATTGTGACGAGCCAGTTGCTCGGCCACCATTGACCAGACGATTTCAGTTTGTGAGAGATATGGAGAATGTGCCGGCCAGGGCAGCAGTAGAACATTTTCTGTATCCAGAAAGGCACGTACAGGACCTGCACCATGCGGTCGTGCATTATCCTGCTGAAATGTAGGGTTTCGCAGGGATCGAATGAAGGGTAGAGCCACGGGTCGTAACACATCTGAAATGTAACGTCCACTGTGCAAAGTGCCATCAATGCGAACAAGAGGTGAGCGAAACGTGTAACCAATGGCACCCCATATCATCAGGCCGGGTGATACGCCAGTATGGCGATGACGAATACACGCTTCCAATGTGCGTTCACCGCGATGTCGTCAAATATGGATGCGATCATCATGATGCTGTAAACGCAACCTGGATTCATCCGAAAAAATGACGTTTTGCCATTCGTGCACCCAGGTTCGTCGTTGAGTACACCATCGCAGGCGCTCCTGTCTGTGATGCAGCGTAAAGGGTAACCGCAGCCATGGCCTCCGAGCTGATAGTCCATGCTGCTGCAAACGTCGTCGAACTGTTCGTGCAGATCGTTGTTGTCTTGCAAACGTCCCCATCTGTTGACTCAGGGATCGAGGCGTGGCTGCACGATCCGTAACAGGCATGCGGATAAGATGCCTGTCATCTTGACTGCTAGTGATACGAGGCCGTTGGAATCCAGCACGGCGTTCCGTATCACCCTCCTGAACCCACCGATTCCCTTGGTTTTCGACCAACGCGAGCAGCAATGTCGCCATACGATAAACAACAATCGCGATAGGCTACAATCCGACCTTTATCCAAGTCGGAAACGTGATGGTACGCATTTCTCCTCCTTACACGAGGCATCACAACAATGTTTCACCAGTCAACGCCGGTCAGCTGCTGTTTGTGTATGAGAAATCGGTTGGACACGTTGTAGGTTTCGCCACCGGCGCCAACCTTGTGTGAATGCTCTGAAAAGCTAATCATTTGCATATCAAAGCATCTTTTTCCTGTCGGTTAAATTTCGCGTCTGTAGCACGTCATCTTCGTGGTTTAGCAATTTTAATGGCCAGTAGTGCATAAAAGAGACATATTTTTTTCACTTATTCCATTCTAAAGAGACGACAGTCAGTTTGGAGTACGAAGATGTAAGGAGAGATGGCTGGGTCCTGCTGAGGTGTTCACCACGCGTGTCGCGGCTGGAACACGGGGGCAGGCCGGCGCGGCGGCAGACGGCGAACGTAACCAGCTTAGCGCGGCCAGACGGCCCGCGAGCAACGCGCCGCCAAAAACCCGTACGGCTTCTCCTTGGACTTCGCGGCGGCAACGTATGCTGCCGGCAACGCCCACGCATAGCAACCAAGAGGGACTAGCCACCTGACCCAGCAGCCAGTAGCAGAGGCGAGACACTCGGGAGGTGTTTCGTGCACGTATCTGTTGTATTCTTACGCGGATGGATATACATATCGCAATGCCAGAGCGACATTGCAGATTTACTACTAATTTTTGAATGGAGTCGCCAAGCGCAAGTATACTGCTCTGTTTTTATTATTGTTATGGTAGGAGAAATGAGACGCAAGTCTACATTACTTCTATTTAGCTCTGACATCGTTCTCAAGAGGGTAATGAATCCCAGAGGACTGCTTATTATTATGCTTGAGTAGTAATAACGTAAGCTCCCATATAATCACGGACTTTGATGCTTGCCCTAGAGCACGGCCGGGAAAATGCGCTAGTGCGGGCGCGGGCGCCCGTGAGTGCACGCACAGCGTGCCCGCGGGCTCTTTCAGACAGCAGTTACCGCTGTAGCTATCCGCTAACATCGCTCGTTTGTTAGCGATGTGCGCGCGGAAAGACGGGCCCGTTTGCGTCGTGCCATTAGTGTCGTCGGCGTCGAAAACGCTTTTGCTTTCGTCATAGGACAAAATTAATGAGAGGAAAATGGCTGAGCAGAAGATCCTCAAAACGAAAATCGGTCTATTCCCTACGCTTCACCCCACGCTGGAAAGAATTATTACTTTTTTATTGAAAGACAAACCGACCCTCACTGCCTGTTTTGTAAGGTTTTATTCATTTATTTTTTATGATAAGATCTTATGGGACCAAACAGCGTAGGTCATCGGTCCCTAAGATTACACACTTTTTAATCTAACTTACGCTATGGACAACACACACAGCCATGCCCGAGGGAGGACTCGAACCTCCGACTGCGGGAGCCGCGCGGACCGTGACAAGACGCCCAAGACACGCACGGCTAGTTCAAAGTGAAGTGACATTTCCAGTTCTTTTATCGGAAATTCGTGATAACTTCGCGTACTGGAAAATGGAGGGCCAAATTTCTCGAGCTAAAACAGGAAAGAGTGAAAGAAGAAAGTTCTTTAGGGTGTCCAACCTAAAGCTGCCACCTCATATATTTCCAAAACGAAATAAAGTGTGGAAAATGCAATCGGCCAGGCATGCATCTGTGCCACGGGCTCACACACAGGGCAAGAGCGTACAATCCATAAATCTAAACGTCATTTTCAACACAAAATTATGTTTTTTGTTTTTTTTTTTTTAATAGCACATATACGTTTCTTCTACGAGGGTGAAAAACACAAGTTCAGTTGCTGACGGCAGACGTTTTTCACTGTGCTAAACCTCACACCTTCTGAAAAACGTGGACTTCTAAGGATGGCAAGAGGGCGACAGTTTCTGCCGTAATACGCAGAGCGAGGGTTGCCTTCACCACGCTTGACGACAACGCAGGCAACCCACATTACTTCATTACAGTATTACGGCAGAATCTCTGGCGCCTTTCCAATTACATGAAGTATTACAGAAAATATAAGGTTTAGAGCAGAGAAACCAAGACTTCCGTCACTAATTGTATCTCTAGTGTCTATTTCGGTACAGAAAACATTCATGTGCCCTTGCATCCACTGTCAATGCCATTTTCACAGTTTGTTTCGTTTCGGAAATATGTGAGGTGGCAAAATTAGGTGGAACAACCTACACGTACTATACGAGGGTCATTCCACAAGTCATGACAACTATGGTACATTGTGCGAACACGTGGCATCACCGTAATCGCGTGAATACATTAGAAAGCCCATGGCAAACTGTTTCGAAATCAACCGTCAGATTGCAACCACATGCGAGGACGGCCCGCTATCAGCGCCTGACACATCTGTGTGAGCCTGGCCATGCTACAATATGGATGTAAGCAGAATGGAACAGCGAGCATACGTGAAAAGTATCTTTCTCGCTGGCAGAAATGCTACTCAGTGTCATGCGGAACTACGATCATCTGTGGGTGACAGGGCATCACCTACGAAGGTCTTGCTCAGTATGGCGCGTAACAGCGACGGTATTCTGTAGCGTCAGCCTGTTAGGGACGGCCACACTGTCAATGGCCAATACTACCGCAACTTTCTGCTGTACCAGCTGGGATGTATCTTCGGCGAAAACGTCCGCCACTGCTGGATAATGCAGTCATAATGCCCACACTGCAGGCGTCATCAATAACTGTGTACAGTGGTAGGATGAAACAACCTTCCACACCCCCCCTACTCGCCAGACCTGAGTTCATGAGACTTCGATCTCATTACACAACTGAAGAAACCATTGCGTAGGAGGCGCTTTGCAAATAGCGCGGACATCCTCACGGCATTCAGGTGGCAAGTGGTACACATTGACGTCAATACCGATGATATTCGTCGCCTACCCCATCATTCGCAACGTTGTGTGGATGTACTGACGGATTATTCTGAAGGACTGCAGCCGATTTTGTCTTACTTTTATTCCATTTGTACACATGCACAATAAATTTACACAGAGTACCAATGCGCGTGTTTCATTTCAATCTTTGCCGTGACATCCTATTTTATGTTGGCATTCAGATACATACAGCCTTATCGGTCGCATTATCGCAAGATGAAACAGTTGCCATGACTTATGGAATGACCCTCGTATATATAATCACTTCTTGAAACTGTTACTATTATTTATAAAGCATTACGTGGTTTTTCCCTCGATTTTACCTCTTCCTATAACATATTTAATGGAAAAGAGCCATGTCGCCCACACAATGAAGGTGCACTGAGAGTGAGATATCACTTAGATATTAAAATAGCGACTCCCTTCGGAGATAGAGTGCTACAACTGGGAAGGCTGGTTGGTTGATTTGGGGGAGGGGATCAAATAGAGAGGTCATTGGTCGCATCGGATTAGGAAAGGATAGGGAAGGAAGTCGGAAACGCCTTTTCAAAGGAACAATCCCGGCATTTGCCAGGAGCGATTTAGGAAAATCACGGAAAACCTAAATCAGGATGGCCATCCTCCTCCCGTATGCGAGGCCAATGTGCTAACCACTGCGCCACCTCGCTCGGTTTCAGAGACAGAGAATTTGTTAATGAGTGTTTGTTGATGCCGCAGCAATCTTGTGTCCAACAACTCTTCCGTTCCTCGAAACAGATCCTCCTCAACGGGAAACTGTTTACAGGCGTATCGAAGAAATGGCAAACGACGTGGAAACGCAACTGAAAGATAAGAACCAATAGTCGGTTTATTTCTCTTTGGCTTCGGATGAAAACACTGATGCAACAGATGCCGCTCAGCTTGCTGTATTTGTGAGATGTGTTGACGCTGAGATCAAACAGATGGAGGAACTCCTTGATTTAGTGCCATTCCACGATACAACTACGGTGGACGACATATTTCCTTGCTTCGGAAACACTGTTGACAAATATGGTCTTTGTAAGGAAAAACTTGAGTTAACTGCAATAGATGGAGCTCCTGCACTGATTGGTCAAAAGTCTCTTGTCTTCCTTTCATAACGAAAAAGATGAACAAAGTTGGTATCCCTCAGGAAATACCAGTGAAACACTGCGTTATGTGTTGACAAAATGAGCCAAAATTAGTGGCGTCATGGACGTTGTTGTAAAAACTGTTAATAAACTGATACTGCGCTGTCAAGGATATCGGCAGTTTAAATCCTTCCTGCCGATGTTCGTATTTTTGTGAAGTATGCTGATTGTGTCGTGGTGTTGCTTTAGAATGTTTTTCCAGCTAGTGTAAAGACGAAGCATTCATTATTCATGTGCATAAAAGGAATACGAACGAGTAAAAGAGTTTTATGGTCTCTAGTGGATATTAGATCTTGCATTTGTAACTAACCTTACAAAGCACTTTAATGTCTTGAGTACAACGATCAAGGATAGACACAAACTAATTCGCGTTTTTTTTCTTTTTTTTCACACCGGCTTTGGAGTTTAAGGGAAATTACTGTTGTGGATAAAGCAGCTTCCAGAAAGGTAATTTGTGCAGTTTTCGAATTTTGCGCCAGATATAAATAAAATAAATGTTGAGAAGGAGAATGTTTTGATGAATTTGTTACGGCGCTAAAGGCTTTGTTACAAATCTTTGATAGTAGATTTAGTGACTTTAATCGATTTGAACTTGATTTTTGTCTTTTTGCAACTCAATTTATAGCGAACGTTGAAAGTGCCTTCCTGAAATTCAGTGTAGTTGTGTGCTCACGGAGAGGTTTCGAATTGCATAAAATATTGAAATGTTTTACAATAACTTCACTCGAAAAGTTTCCGCAGTGGTTTCGAACAGCTGCTCGAGTCTGTACTATGCTACGAACTACACATTTGTGTGAAAGTGTATTTTCAACAATGAAATTAACAAAATCAAATCTTAGGAGAAGTCTTACTGACGTTCATCTGATTGAATGATCAGTAATCTCATTCTAAACATAGAGATGCTAGCGGAAAACATTTATAGAAAATAGCACAGTGATGAAGATAGATGTTTCTTTTTTTTTATAAGTAGTAGGCCAGTCCCAAACTTCACACTTCTCAGTAAGATTACTTGCATTAAGTTAATAGATGTTTTAAAAAAGAAGCATATGTTCTCTGCTTTTTACTTTGTCTGTGTTGTATCCGTGACCAGGAAATGAAGTTGGCGAGATTGGTATTTTATTCTCTTTTTCTTGATACCTGAACACCCCCCCCCCCCCCTTTTCCCTGCACTGCTTGTGATTGCTGACAACCTATGCAATGTATTACTTAGCGGCGCTGCAGTACTCTTTACGGCATTACACAGTGACAAGGTTATTCTTCATTTCTGTCTTTATTGCTGTGTAGCGTAGTACTATCAACCGATTTTCTATCGTCTGCTGTGTGCAGTCCTAAAGCGTCGACTGCACACCGAGCAGCGCAGCACCGCGAAACGGCATCAAGAAGGCGCTGACCCGCGCGCCAATGGAAAGAGTGGGCAGCACCACACCCCTTGTCAACGCTGATTTGACCAGCCGCCCATCGCTGGTCGGCCTAGTTCGGTCGAAAACTCTGAGATCATCGGTACTGAGTATTAGGAAGGCGATACTTAGCCTGTGTTCTGCGAGTAGTAATAGATTGTCGCAGTACTTGCATGTAGGAGGTACAGCAAGTTAATTAATGGTTCTCTTCTTTGCAAAAATAAATATATTATTCTTCAAGTTTAATGTACAGATCGTATTGGATTCCTTCGTACATTCATATTTAAACTGGATGAAGGTGGGACACAGCTAGTATAGGTATTAAAAATGGAATTCCTCCAGTCGTACTTAAGATATTTTTTTTTTACTTCGCTACTAGTTTCGGCGGTGCATCAACGCTATCTTCAGGCTCGTACACTTTGCTGAAAACATTTGTGTGTGGCTCAGTCCAGAAGTCCGCGGTGATATCAACACGTGCTCCACATGGATGGCGGGCAGTAACTAGTGTGAAATTTAAACCAGTGGGTCAAAGATAGTCTTTGACAATGATTCAAATGGCTCTAAGCACTATGAGATTTAACATCTGAGGTCATCAGTCCACTATAACTTAGAACTACTTAAACCTAACTAACCTAAGAACAAATGGCTCTGAGCACTATGGTACTTAACATCGGAGGTCATCAGTCCACTAGAACGTAGAACTACTTAAACATAACTAACCTAAGGACATCACAAAAATCCATGCCCGAGGTAGGATTCGACCCTGCGACCGTAGAATCGCGCGGTTCCGCATAGAACCGCTCGGTCATCACGGCCGGCTAACGTAAGGACATCACACACATCCATGCGCGAGCCAGGATTCGAACCTCCGACCGTAGCGGTCGCTCGGTTCCAGACTGAAGCACCTAGAACCGCTCGGCCACAGCGGCCGGCATTTTACTATGGAAATTTTGTGCTAAGTTCTTATGGGACCAAACTACTGAGGTCATCGGTCCCTAAGCCTACACACTACTTAATCTAACTTAAACTAACTTACGCTATGGATAACACACACACCCATGCCCGAGGGAAGACTCGAACCTCCACCGGGAGGCAGCCGCACGGACCGTGACAAGGCGCCCCAGACCACGCGGCTACCCCGCGCGGCGCTACTCTGACATGAAGAGGTTGGCACAAGAGAGGAATCCGTAGCAGGTCGCATCAAACCAGTGAGAAGATAGATGAAAAAAAAAAAGAGCAGGGGCAATCGTTTCATGTATAGACGTTGGCACTAGACGTTCCGCTGTTGCCCGACAGCGGCAGCAACGGCGACCGGCGCCGCCCAACCGCTGACCGCACAAGTGCCACGCCCCCTGAGCTGAGGCGCCAGCGGCACAACGGACCGTGTGGATAAGAGACCGCCCGACTGCAGGTCTAACAAGTTCTTGTCGAGTTGATTCCCAGTTGTCGAGCAGCTTCTGTTAGCAGCGCTCGACGATCATCATAGTGCAGCCGCAACTTTCTCTACCGAAGCATTACATCAGGAAAGGCCTTTTGGCTTATGCTGCTTTCCATATGGTGTTTAAATTATGCCGGCTATGCTGAGGACTTGCGTATGGAGTTCAACAAGGGCGCTCTCTACCAAAATAGAATATAATACAATATTTCTCTGAGTGACTGCGTTCTCTTATTCCTTGGATTTCTGCCCAGAACCCACACACAGTCTCGACGATGCCAGAGTACTTTTGGCAACGAGATTTTACTTGGCCACTTCGCGGTCACCGGAGCATACTACCGAAATCTTGTGGCAAAGAACGGGAGGCTATTGAGACCATGCGTCGCGAAAAGCTTTTGATCCATAACAAGGGCTGAGCTCATTCTTCACAAGACGCAGTCGCACAAGTTCTTTCTTTCGAGTATGAACTTTCGTCTCAGCTCCCCCGTCCCCTTCATCCTATTTTTCCTGGCGGTGCACTCAGTGACACCTTCCTCTTTCATCGCATGAGGAAAAAAAAAAATTATCTAGAAGGCATTTGCGATGTGATTTTTGAAGTGGAACTTTTCATGAACAACCGAAATGCAGACTTCTACAATCAAGGCCTCCGCCAAATTATCCATCTTTTGGAAAAAATGCAGCATTGAAGGGTGAGTGTGAAGAAAACCAACGTCAAAATCATTTGATGTACACCAATGACAAGACACAATCGATAACTTAACTGCGCGAGACCGATGGTAGTGTTTCCGATAACAGTGCTACTAAGGAAGAGTTAATAACACAGTTTTCAAAAAATCCGTCAAACCAAAGAAGACGAAGTAGATGTCACGCAAGGCGATTCAAGAACAGCAGCCAACATGACTAGAAGGAGAAGTAGATATCCCCGGTGTCGTGAAGCAGCTAAAATGAGGTAACAAAGGCAAGTCCCAAGGTCCAGTTTTATACAAATTAGGTTCCTTTCAGAGTGTGCTGGTATAACAGCTCCGCACGTAACGATCATATACAACCACTCACTCGACTAAAGATGCGCGTCTAAAGACTGGTGAGTTGTACAGGTCACACCAATATTCAATAAAGGAAGTAGGAGTAATCCGATGAATTACAAATCCATATCACTGACGTAGATTTGCAGTAGCCTTTTGGAATGTATACTCGAAGAAAACGATCTAGTGACAAATAGTCAGCACGGATTCAGAAAATATCGTTCTTGTGAAACACAACTAGATTTTTACTCTCAAGAAGTAACGTGTGTCGACGACAAGTGCCCTCAAATTGATTCGATAGTTTTAGGTTTCCAAAGGGCTTTTCCTCACAAGCGACTTCTAATCATATGGCGTACTTCGGAGGATCGCCTCATTTGTGCGACTGGATTCGTGATTTCCTGTCAGGAAGGCCTGAATATGTACTAAGTGACAGAAAGTCATCAATAAAGCTGAAAGTGGTCTCTCGCATTCCACAAGGTAGTGTTATAGGCCCTCTGCTGATCTTAATCCTTATAAACGACTGAGAAGTCAATCTGAACAGGCCTCTTCAATTGTTTACAAACATATGATGCTGTCATTTACAGTTTCTTGAAGTCTCACATGATCAAAACCAATTGCAAAATGATTTAGGCAAGATATGTCCACCGACTCTAAATAATCAAAAGTGTTAGGTCTTCCAAATGAGTACTAAAACAAATCCACTATATTTCGGTTACACGATAAAACACACAAATCTAAAGACTGTGATTTCAGCTAAATACTTAGGGATCAAAGTTGCGAATAACTTAAATTGGAATAATCAGATAGATAATATTGTGGGGAAAAATAACCAAATACTGCAGTTTATTGGAAGAAAACTTAGAAGAAGCAACATTTCTATTAAAGAGAACGCCTGCACTACGCTTGTTCATCCTCTTCTGGAGTATTGCTGCACGGTGTGGGATCCAAATTAGACAGGCCTGACGGAGGACGTCGAAAAAATTGAAAGAAGAGCAGCTTGTTTTGTACTACCGCGGAACAGTGGAGAGAGTATCAAAAAAATTTTACGCGAGCTGGGGAGACGATAATTAAAACAAAGGTGTTTTTCCTTGCGGCAGACTCTTTTTATAAAATTTCAATCAGCAACTTTCTCCTTGAAATGTGAAAACATCTTGTTGGCGCCCACCTACATAGGAAGAAACGATCACTGTAATAAAGTAAGAGAAATCCGAGCTTGTAAGGACAGGGTGTATACGTGGACGAGGAAAAAAATTCCCGGATTTTTCCTGGAATTCCCGGTTAAAAGTACACTTCCTTCTGGGTGAATATAGACTTTTTCCGTGTTAAGTGAGAGTATACTCTCCTCGGAACTGTAAAATTTACCAGTCTTTTGAATGGTTATGGTTTTACACACCGGCGTAGACTTTCCCGGCACTTTAGAAAACGAAACTCAGGGAACAAAACACGTTTTGAGAAGATGTCTGACGTTCAGCAGCATGTATACTGCATATTTTCGTATTATGAAAGTATAAATTCGAATTCCACCAATCACTGCATGTTACTTTCCGATGCATTGAAATCGAGTTTGCGATGCGCTTTTGTAAGCCAGTCAGAGCTCACGTCACGTGAGCTCGCCAACCGACAACAGCGGACATTCAGAACATAGGACACGTGATGTAATCAGCCAACAGCAACACCACTGTTAAGTAAAGCGAACAAACAAATAGGAAAAGTTAATACGTAGTGTTGCTACAAGAAAAGAAGAGCTTTCACATATAATGTTGCCTCTTTTTTCGCGTTTTACACTTTGAGATACATCACACAAATGTGCCAGCAAAATTTTTAAGAACGACATAAATGTCAGATCTTCTGGGCTCGAAATTATTCTAAATGGTCGTCCTCAAAGAGTTGATTTATAAATGAGAGTCAAAAGCTCTGCGATTTAAGAAATTCATAGTACATTCTCGCACATAGTTCATCTTGCGTAAAATGAAATTTACTGTGAAAGTAACGCTTTTCGATCCCCCATTCGCAGTATTTTCCCGGGACCTTTTAGAAATTGTTCGTTTCAGCAGTTGCCAGAGCGCGCCAGATAACAAGCGTCACCGCGCTTGCGCAGCTACGACGACGCAGGAAACCCGCATGTTCGCACGTGTCAAACATTAAAAGATCTTACATAATGTCATAAAAGGAACAAGACATTAGAGGATACTCAAAGAGCACGGGTATTCCGTGAACCATACTGAAATGCATAATTCGGCTTAAAGTGCACATTCGTATGTCCAGATTCGGATGTAAATTTTCTTGGAGTACCAGTACTGTATTATCTCCTGTTTGGTTCTTTATTATGGAATAACGCCATACGTGTTATAAGATGAAAACGTGCACCTGAAATGCAACGAACAATTGAAACTAGCAAATAGTGTGGAATTAAACACTCCGTTTCAAATAAATTGGCAATAAATTGGCCGTTTCAGCGGAAAAGTTAATAAAAGTCAAATTTATTTAGCAAATCGACAAAAATAACTTCTTCATTGTTCTGCAATACGATTAATGCTTGACTGTCAGAAAGGGGAAATAAAATCAAATCTGAAACTAACAACATATTTTAGCCTTCCGTAATTATTTGAATGTATTTTAATTTAATTGATAGCCCCCGCTCACAGAAATCCGTTTTGTTTTCATTTGAAGTGAGAGCAATAAACGAAAAGGAAACACGGGTCACGTGAGACTACACACCTCCCCATTACAACTTACGGCTGCTCTGTAGATCTTACCCGGATCTACGATATTTCCGAACTGGGGCAATACTTGATAGTGGTGCCCATCCTCCGTCGAGCGTTTGAGGTAGGACGCCAAAAATTTAAAAATCGACTTTTCAAAAATATGTCCATTTTGTAGCGCACATATTTGTGAATTCTGTCAGAGACAGCAAAGGACTTGGAAGAGCAGTTGAACGGAATGGACAGTGTCTTGAAAGGAGGATATAAGATGAACATCAACAAAAGCAAAACGAGGATAATGGAATGTAGTCAAATTAAATCGGGTGATGCTGAGGGGATCAGATTAGGAAATGAGACACTTAAAGTAGTAAAGGAGTTTTGCTATTTAGGGAGTAAAATAACTGATGATGGTCGAGGTAGAGAGGATATAAAATGTAGACTGGCAATGGCAAGGAAATCGTTTTTGAAGAAGAGAAATTTGTTAACATCGAGTATAGATTTAAGTGTCAGGAAGTCGTTTCTGAAAGTATTTGTGTGGAGTGTAGCCATGTATGGAAGTGAAACATGGACGATAACCAGTTTGGACAAGAAGAGAATAGAAGCTTTCGAAATGTGGTGCTACAGAAGCATGCTGAAGATAAGGTGGGAAGATCACGTAACTAATGAGGAGGTATTGAATAGGATTGGGGAGAAGAGAAGTTTGTGGCACAACTTGACTAGAAGAAGGGATCGGTTGGTAGGACATGTTTTGAGGCATCAAGGGATCACAAATTTAGCATTGGAGGGCAGCGTGGAGGGTAAAAATCGTAGAGGGAGACCAAGAGATGAATACACTAAGCAGATTCAGAAGGATGTAGGTTGCAGTAGGTACTGGGAGATGAAGAAGCTTGCACAGGATAGAGTAGCATGGAGAGCTGCATCAAACCAGTCTCAGGACTGAAGACAACAACAACAACAACAACAACAACATATTTGTGAAGAGTCTGATACATAAAACATATGTGTTCGAGGAAATGTAAGACATATTATTTGGTCTTACACGTGCCAAAGTGCAGGGCCACGCGTCTTCACACAGCACTCTTCTATCGCACGTCACTGTATTTCGCTCTGTGAAACTCAAATGCGTAACATTTTGCAATTGGTGCCATCAAACTGTATTCAGAACAGTCCTGTGGTGCCTCTCCTGCTCCCAGTCGGCCGTTATAACAACCTGGCAGTGTTTTAAAAACTCACAATAAATACCGGAGGGGACTATTTGTAACCGAGAGAACAGGAACTCTTCAGAAAATTTGCACTCTTTATTGCCTGGTACCTAATAACGTGACGTTTTGTGTGACATAAAATTAAATACAGGATAAGACAGCAGACAAGCAAGACAGTGCACATTTCTTCAATTCTTAAGTCCTTGCACTGCTTTTCTCACTAACCTTAGTACAGCTTTACACCGCGTGCTTTCCTTTTAGGAAATAATCTATTAGCTCAAAGCCGGCCGGAGTGGCCGAGCGGTTATAGGCGCTACAGTCTGGAACCGCGCGACCGCTACGGTCGCAGGTTCGAATCCTGCCTCAGGCATGGATGTGTGTGATGTCCTTAGGTTAGTTAGGTTTAAATAGTTCTAAGTTCTAGGGGACTGATGACCTCAGAAGTTAAGTCGCATAGTGCTCAGAGCCATTTTATTAGCTCAAAGATCGTCAAACGTTTTGCTACACGAAAAAACCAAATGTCGTTGTCTAATACTGAAAAAGCTATTAATACGAATAGTACTCCAACACTGGTGTGGTTTCTCGATCTAATTATGTGTAATTTTTCAGTGTCTGCTACATAGACGAAATAGGTCTGCCTAATATTGCAACAATTGTAACACACACCGTATAAACGACACTGTTTTGGCACAAATGTTCATTTTTATAACACGACAGAATATAATCACGAAGTAGCAATATCAATTGCTTATTAGGCCTACTACAAGCAAAAAGTTTCATGTTAGGAAATAGTTTCACATTTCATTCATACGCTCTAGCTTCTGAAGCATGAGATCGAGAAGTCGTAGTACGAAATTTTTATATAAATTTGGAATCGTCATGATCTTCCATAATTTGTGTGATGTCCTCCTTTCTTCTCCTTCCTCGTTCTAACAAACAATCTTGTCATCACTACTTCTGTAACCATAGCTGCCAGGGTTAAAACATGTTCTCCGGTTAACTTGACTAATCTTGCCACAATTACAGTTTCAGTTCTACTTCATATATTCTCCGGTTAGGCGTTGTTACGTGTTCGTACATCTCTTTTTCCGCGCTACTCCCAGAATAGAACTTTAGCGGCTGCTAGCCGGGGACTGTACAACTGGCCCTTACCAGTGTAGCGTTCCGGCAAAACATTTTCTGCCAAAATTTCATTTTCTTGGATAAACCGAGAAGATAATACGTAATCTTTCTTACCTATTACTCAACAGGGATGCGTTTCAAAATCATGTGAATAATCGATAGACCGACGTGCGCTTTATGCTAGGCGCTTTGTGAAACAAAGTTTTCCCCCCTCCCAGAAATTGCCGCCAGGGGCAAATACCACGGTTTGTCCCGGCCCCTATATCCAGACCTGTTGCGAATGCGTAAATCTGACATCTTAGGAACGCAAGTAAATTTTTTTCTGGGTAGCATCTGGCTACTTGCTGCTATTGCTTATACAGCTAACTGCCACACTTCTGTGGCCAGAAGCGGAAGAAGGTACTGACTCAACTGCGCATGCGCATGAGCTAGCGCACAACTGCTCAAATGAATATAAAGCAGTTGTGACGTCACACTCATCGGAGGCAATTTGTTGTTACGAAGCATTGCATACCCTTCCTAAAGCCTTTGACACATTTTGCTGTTGGCAGACGCTTGTAGGAGCACTGTGTTTTGTTGTTGTATGTGGCGCATTTCCTTTGCAATTTAAGTTTTATTTTCGTTTCTTCTCTCTTTCATGTTTTATTGCTGCAGTATTATTCTGCAGTAGCGAGATACAGTAATATCCTTTGTTAGAGTATCGGTTCTTACCAGTCAAAATTATAAAAAATTAACTGAAAACAAAAACAATGAAAAATTCCCGGAATTCTAAAAAATTTCCGGGTTTTTCCCTGTTTTCTCCCGGATGAAAAAATTCCCGAGTTTTTCCCGAATCTCCCGGTTGTCCCGGGTCGTATACACCCTGAAGGAAAGATATGAGGTTTCTTTTTTCCCGTTTGCTGTTCGAGGGTGTCACGGTAGAAAAATAGCTTGTAGGTGGTTCCTGAACCCTCAGCCAGGCACTTCATTACGAATTGCTGAGGTCTTGCAGATAATTAAAATTTCATGGCTCCCCTACATCGAAGATGGCAGACAACATCAGCAGGCAGATGAAGTATCCCTAAGTGCACAGAAGTGCAATCTGTAACTTATGGTAAAGTCTGAAAGAAGGATTTGTCCAGCAGTGGATGATAAAGGGCTGGTATTGCAAATAATGCCATTACTTTTAACACGCTAACAGTCCTCTCCTAACAGTCCTCTCACAAAAATCCTAAAACGGCCCGTTCAATTTGAAGACTGTGCATTAACGTGTTGCTTAATATCTTAGAACCCACTGTTAAGGGATTTTACTAGGTCTGAATCGGAAAACGCTAAGTAAGAAAAAAATGTCATCACCTGCATTGATTTACCGAATTAATGGGAGACCTAAATGGTATAGACAGACCCAGATGCGAATCCTTCTTCTGCTTTATTCTGGGAGTATCCTCTGTCATTCACTCTGGTCTGGTTTGTAGAATATGAATGTACAATATATGTAGATGTAGATGGATGTAGAAGTTAGCACTCCACACATTCTTTTTTATTTATTCTTCTTATTCGCAATGCTCCCATGTCATTCCACACTTTTTCAATAGAAAGTAGTTGATTACTACGTCTACAATCATTTGCTACTTTTTTATCATTTGAGCAGTGCAGTATTCCAAAATTGCTGATGATAAAGGAGCTTTAGTAATATGAACGCACTGTACGAACGTGTCAAACACAAAGACACAATTCGTTACAAGGTGGATCACTTCACTAATATAATCTACCATTCCAGTGACGCACCTGTTCCTAAAAACTCTAGTCACATAAAGAGAGGCCCTGTATTTAGTTTGTTAAAAAAAATTGTTCCATAATCATTGACAAGTGTGTGGTGCTAGAGAGGTTCAGTTTTAGATCTGCTACAGAGAATGTCTGTTGTCCTCCAGGTTGTAAGACTACAGCGTTATAAAGTTACAGATGAATAAATCTGTCACAAAACCGTTGAACTCTTGAAGTATGGCGAGTAAATATAGCGGTATGTGGGAAAGGTGTTCACGCAAGGTCACCACGCGCGTTGTAACGTACTTAAGTGAACTTCCGACTTCTCGGAAGCGTTTAGCTGGTGTCGCACAACAGTTATCTAAGGCTGTGCACATGCGAGACGGGAGCGACAATAAACAAACAGAAGCCGCCAAATATTGAGAAATCTTGTCGGGGCTGCGCCCCACTCGAGACGTAGAGCGGCACTTCGATACAGGCTTATGCGCTGCGGGTTGCCTACTTGGACGGCTCTCGTAATTCGTCGCAATTCGCTCTGACAGCCTTCAATCTCCGCGGAACCTCTCGCAACGGACGCAACGCACAACGCGAGGTCAACAAATGCGTCATTTCAATACATCTGACCACGTAATTTCACATAAACAGAGGTCATTACTACAATGCCGCTTATTAAAATTGCAACACCATTAGTGCAGAATACAATAAACATTATTCTGTCATGAAGTTTATTACGTGCTTGGATTTGCAAATGGTTAACATTTCAGCGCACCCGCACGAAGCAGTTAGGAGTAAAGTCATCTGCGTTCCGCATATAAGCAAAGATTAGGTAGCGGTTTCCTCATTCTGAAATCACATTTGAATGTTAATTGTTGTGAGAAGACAGTGTTATGCGTAGAGCAAAAAGGAGGCAAGTTTACCAGATGGTTAGGAATTCGACAGCAACAGAATCGTAACCTATCGAGATTGCGATTTATCGTTCCACGATACTGCTGCCTCGCGTTGGACGGAATGTAAGGGCTGTCGTTCGAATATGCAATCGAGGGGTGAGAAGTACGATCCTCAACACAATGCAGGATCTCAACGGCCGCATGCGACTAGCGCCAGAGAGGATAGGTTCATTGTTCGCTCAGTGGTGCAGGATGAAAAACCTACGTGATGTACCTTGAGTAATGAAACTGTCCCATTTGCAGTGAGACAGGAATCGACGCGGACAGTGTGATACCGTGGATTGGCCGCACGTCGACCATTGATGCCGCTCTCTCTGTGCGTAGAACATCACGATGGGTCTACACTGAGGTGACAAAAGCTACAAGATAGCGATATCCACATATTCAGATGGCGATACCATCGCGTACACAAGGTATAAAAGGGCAGTGTATCGGCGGAGCTGCCATTTGTACTCAGGTGATTCGTGTGAAAAGGTGTCCGGCGTGATTATGGCCGCACGACGGCAATGAACAGACTTTCAACGCGGAATCGTAATTAGAGCTAGACGCACGGGACATTCCGTTTCGCCGGCCGGTGTGGCCAAGCGGTTCTAGGCGCTTCAGCCCGGAACCGCGCGACTGCTACGGTCGCAGGTCCGAATCCTGCCTCGGGCAGGTCCTTACGTTAGTCTCGATGGTAGTGCCCTATCTTCGAGGTCTCTATGACATTATCTTTCAACAAGATAACACAAGACCATGTACTTCCCGTGCTATCCTGACCTACAACTATACAGATGATGTTGAACTTTGTCCTTCCCAATACATTCGCACGACGGCAATGAACAGACTTTCAACGCGGAATCGTAATTAGAGCTAGACGCACGGGACATTCCGTTTCGCCGGCCGGTGTGGCCAAGCGGTTCTAGGCGCTTCAGCCCGGAACCGCGCGACTGCTACGGTCGCAGGTCCGAATCCTGCCTCGGGCAGGTCCTTACGTTAGTCTCGATGGTAGTGCCCTATCTTCGAGGTCTCTATGACATTATCTTTCAACAAGATAACACAAGACCATGTACTTCCCGTGCTATCCTGACCTACAACTATACAGATGATGTTGAACTTTGTCCTTCCCAATACATTCGCACGACGGCAATGAACAGACTTTCAACGCGGAATCGTAATTAGAGCTAGACGCACGGGACATTCCGTTTCGCCGGCCGGTGTGGCCAAGCGGTTCTAGGCGCTTCAGCCCGGAACCGCGCGACTGCTACGGTCGCAGGTCCGAATCCTGCCTCGGGCAGGTCCTTACGTTAGTCTCGATGGTAGTGCCCTATCTTCGAGGTCTCTATGACATTATCTTTCAACAAGATAACACAAGACCATGTACTTCCCGTGCTATCCTGACCTACAACTATACAGATGATGTTGAACTTTGTCCTTCCCAATACATTCTCGGGATCACTCATCCACTGCACGCATATGGACAAGACAGGCTAGCTCTCACCAGTTACTAGAACTGACGTCATCCAAGCTCAGTCTGCGTCAGTTCCCAACCAGGCTTCAGCTATTGTGGTTGCCACAGGTGTCAACTCTGTGTACTAAATTCCACGCCTTCTATACCACCTACAAATTTATTCCCGTATTCTTCTACAACATGGTAAAAGCACAAAAAGGAAAATTTCATTATTTGCAGTCTTGCTGATGCTACAATTTAAATAGCCAACTATGTATAATGTACAATCTGCTCCCCTCAAAAGGTTGTAGTTCACGGCTTGGACATGCGGCACGTCTCCAATGATATGGAAGCGCTTCCTTTGCAGAAACTTCCCAGTGATCTTCAAAACACTGGCGTTAGAGTCCCCATCTATTCGTGCGTGAATATAGTTAATATGGCAGCACTAAATACACAAAATTACATAGGGACAAGTTTAGCCAGGAGTATGCAAACCATCAATAGTGCGCTGTAGTGTGTCACATTTCACATCAAGAACTGTGAACTGCTGCAAACATATATGAGAGTAGGGAAAAAACATCGGTACCAAAGGGAGGAATATCACAAAAATTTGCAAACAGGCGACTCTTGCTGACCCTCGACATAAACAAATGTAAGGTATAGCGACTACATAGGAAGAAAGACACTTTAATGCTTGGTTACACAATTGAAGAAGAATAATTGGAAGCAGTTAGCCTACTTCCACAAAATACCAAGAAGTATGTGTACGGAGCGATTTACAATGGAGCGACCACATAAAATTAATATGAGTAAGGCAGATGCCAGACTGAGATTCATTTAAAGACTCCTCGGGAAATGTGGTCCATCAACACAGGAAGTAGCTCACAAAACAATCGTTCGACCAATACTTGAATATTGCTCGTCACTGTGAGATCTGTACCAGACACGACTTATAGAGGAAAGAGAAAAGATCCAAAAAAGAGCAGCGCGTTTCGTTACACGTTTATTTAGTAAGCACAAAAGTGTCACAGAGATAATCAATCAACACCAGTGGCAGATGCTGCGAGAGTCGCGTTGTTCGTGTGGTTTATTCTTGAAGTTCCGAGAGCGTTCATTCCTGGAAGAGTCAACAAATATATTTCTTCCTCTCTCGTATATCTCGCGAAAAGGCCATGAAGCTAGAATTAGAGGGATTCGAGTCTACACGAAGGCTTGCCGCCAATCATTCATTCCGCGAAATATTCGCGGCGGAATAGAAAGGGGGCAAGTGACAATGGTACACAACGTACCCTTCGCCACACACCGCAAGATGGCTTGCGGAGTATAGCTGTAGATGTAGACATCGTTAAAAAAAGGGAGAAAAAAACGGCGCAAGTTAATAATCACATCTCTGAATCTTTTATGTCGAACTGTTTTTCATCTAGAAAGCAAACCGAAATTGTAAATATGTTTAATTTCAGACCACTGATGATGTGTACGTCAAAATAAAACGAAACACGTATGGCGCTTTAAATTCGCAGTTTCTGGTAGCTGCACAGACGGAATTTAAATACCCCTTTAACAATTTGTTAAACAAGTATGGACACTGACGACAATTCTCATTTCTTCGGAGCGTCAAAACCGATATAGTCGAACGCATTTTGTCCAACATAATATAAAAAGGTAACGCATTTCAGTGACTCGGCGTGTGTGATAGCGGTTTTCTCAATTGCCTCGTCTCCGCTACCTTCCTCTATCGAACCCATTCTGTTCTTCCTAATTATAACAGAAAACATCGAGCTTCCGGAAATCGCCGAACCATGCACGGATAACCAGCAAATTCGAATATCGAGAGGTTTCTATACCTCATTATTTAACTCGTCGTTCCACTTAAATTTAACAGCGTCCTGAGACATGATGTTTTTGATTGATTATAACGTATGGGGAGAAACAGTAACTGAAAGGGTACAGTACCACCCGACATTGAAAATAGGTACAACATACTTCATTATTTTTGTCAGAACAACACTTTTTTTTGTAAAATAACTCAATTTCAATTAATACAGTGAAGCCGGATACCAGTGTGGGAAAGAATGACAATTTATTTATTTAAGTTATCACATGTGCACTCCCACAAAATAAATCCCTACATCCAGTTTGGTGAGATCTGTGAAATGAATTAATGTATGGTCGTCTGCTAACCGCAGATAGTGAATGTGAATATATGATCATCTTTGAGACGATCCTTTGGCCACCTTTGGTGGAACCAAAGAGATGAAACTTACCGGAGCTTTGAGCGCCTGCAATGTGGCTGACCAATACGGCAGCATGGTCTTCCCCCACCTCGACAGAGGTGCGAGATGACCTGAAGAACGGCCATGTTTCAGCACTCTGCTGCTTGATCTTGTGCTGTTAAGACCTGTCTTAGTTGTGCTCCGTAAAGACAAAGGAGTGGAGACATGGTATGCATGTGGAATATTTAAGAGTAGTTTGAAATAATAATTTCTCTATTTCAGGAACTTTTGTGGGGAGAATTAAATGTCAGGCAGGTAATATTAATGGGATCGTAGTAATCTTCGGAAGTGACCAACGGTCACAATGAAACCACGTGTAGCAATAAGTTGAAATACTTCCGTGTGCTTAAGTTAAGCTGAATTACTAGCGTGTGTACTATAAGTTGAAATATTTAAGAAATAGCGTGTGCAGGACTTGAAATTAGAGGCGAGTACTTCCACGTGGTGAGTACTGTGTGAGTCTCAATCTGTGTATGAGACAAAGGATAAAGAGAAGTACTCGTCCATGGTATCAGTTTAGGACTCGTGTGTGTGATGAATATGTTCTTAATATTACTTTGCGAGATATGTTTCTATGTGACGCTTGATTCAAACTATAACACTCTGAGAGAGAAACAAGGTGAGTCAGCCGTCTATCCAGCAACGCCACTTGGCTTGCATTGCACAGGAAGACGTGCATATATCTCCAGAGTTCATAGTAGGAAAGTAGAATTACGACGTGGGGCAGTGTCGTGTGAAACTGGGATAAATATTAATTGAAGGGGGAAAGCTAAAAGTGATAATGTTGTGACTATTCCCTGTGTAGTATTTCATGTTGTAGTGTGGTGTATGTCATGTAATTTAAGTATGTGTGGTTTGCATGGGAGAGTAGCAAGGTAGTTTCAGAGGTAGTGGGTTATGCGTGTTCCTTTTGTACTGCTCGGTCTGGAGGAAAGTTTCGTGATGATGATTGTGAGAGTCGAAGTGTGAGAAATAATAAATGATCCACCATCCTATCCAGAAAGTGCACTGTAGCGTTAAATAATTACGAGACCATTAGATAGAGATTCACCAATGCAAAGCCATGCCCACTGGGCGGAATTTCTCATGTGTTATTGTTGTAGGTTATAGAATCTGTGTGTTTAGGTTATAGAATTTATCGGAGTAAATAAGATTGTGAAAAGAAAAAGATTGGTGGCCTTTTCCTTCTAATTGTATGTTGTCATGATATCCAGAATTTTTAATGTGTGCGCCACTCATATTCAGTGCGATGGCCACGTGTTGATAAAAGCCGTTAAATAAAAAAAAAGAAAATGTGGTATTGCCAGTGTGTAGTGAACAGTCAGATTTCTGTAAATTACTGATAGTCAGCTTTGCGTTTCCGTTGCGTATTATTCATACAGGAGGATAATTTGTAACTTAATTGTGAGTATGAGAGTTCATGTTACTCGATAAATAAGAATGAATCCACTCGCTTGGCAGACCACTCATCTTGCAGGCCTGACTGCTTGATGCCACAGTATGAGTAAGGCATGTGGGTGCCTCTCATAATTTCGACCCTGCCAGGATATTTTGCTGTTAGGGTTTGCTGTTAAGATTTTTTTTTTATGGAATATATTGTGATAGCGCTAAGAAGTAAATTTTTTTTTGTTTGCAATTTCTTTCTGGATTGGTGAGGATCTTTTATTTTTTTATGTAATTAATTGCTTTATCGTCCATGGCTGGAAGATCGTTGCATAATTTTTTTTTTCTGCATAATGTCCGTAGTAACTAGGTCGCAGTCGAAAAGTGTAGTCACCATGGAGAATAGTGATTCTGGCGTGAACGTAGCAGTGCAGCAGGAAGTAGGTGTCAACCTTGGGCTAATGAGCGAGAACGGCAAACACTCGGAAGGGGCTGAATTGTTCAGCAGACCGCGGCTAGGTGATCCTTTAAGTGGCGGGTTTTGTCCACAAACGGGGGCCTTTCCCGACGATGCGGGCGAGCCGGGACTAGGTCAGGTATGCAGTGAAAGTGTAACTACCCTTAGCGAAGCTACGGTTTCTCAGGCGAACGAGGTGAGCGCACCAAAAGTAGCAAATGACAATGTGCTACTGCAGTTTTTACAGAGGATGGATAGAGATAATAAGAAGAGAGATAGGGAGATTAAGGAAAGATTGGAAGCGATGAATAGAGATAATAAGGAGAGAGAGATATTAAGGAAATATTGGAAGTGATGGATAAAGATAATAAGGAAAGATTGGAAGCAAATAAGGAAAGATTGGAGGCAATGGATAAGGGAAATAAAGAGGCAATGAGGAAGCTACACACAGTTATCGATGAGCGTGTGCCCGCAGTTAATAATCGGTTAGATGAGGGGGAGAAGAATCTGGGTGCGTTGAAGCAAGTATGTGACGCCATGAAAGAAAAGCCAATAATTTGGAGGTACGAATAATTGCAATAGAGAGTGATATTACAGAACGTAGGGACGTGTTCCCAGATGAGCGAATCAAAGAGGTAGTGGTCAGAATGAATACAATTAGTGCAGATGTAGGAAAGATCAGTATAAGAGGCGAGACAGGCTCTGACAGTACGCAGCGAGAGGTTTATGCCAACCAGGGGGAGATACAATCACAATTACAACTTAAAGAGGCGCAATTAGAAATAAGTAGGAAACATAGGGAAGAACTAGCACAGTTGCAATTATCGTGCAGTAGCGAAGGTGACACACCACCAGATAGATGGCAGAGGGAGAGTGAGATAAATTTAAAAAAAAAAAAACGAAAATAGGCAGAAAGAGGAAGACGAACTCAGAGAGTTAGAAGAACGGTTGTGTCGGATAAAACAGGTGGCAAACCCAACTGGGTATAGTCCAAGGCTGTCTCAGTTTCAAGATTCATTACCTTCATCGTGGGGACTGCTCCTCAAAATGAAGATTGAGTGTAACCATTTGAGGGACGAGGCTAAAGCGAAAATGCAAGAAGTTATTAAAGACTGTAGTAGCTATTTAAATGAATTCTGGTCGAAAAGTAAGCAGGACCAGGTTACGCAAAGCATATTGATGATGCCAAATTGTAACGAAGGTGGTATAAGAGATCCAGTGGCGTGGTATCAGGAAATGCTGAGACGAAATAGGTATCTGGATGTGCCATACGAAACTGGGGTGCTCATTAGGATCTGTATAACGAAGTTGCCAGTGAGATTGCACAGAGATATAGTGATAGCAGGCAGAGGCTTAGACGATTCCGCAGCGTTTCAGCACTTGTTACAGGAACTGGGTAATGAGAGCAATATTGTGAACGGTGATACGACTCATAGGTCAGACAGAGTCGAGGATAGAAACAGCAGAAACTATCAGAATGACAGGAGAGCATGGAATCCTGGCATTTCTTTCTTGTCGTAATAGATTGATGAACAGGAGAAACTAATCCAACATATCAGCCCTCAGCATCTTGCCTTAAAACACATGCCGCTGGCACTGAAAATTGTCTATGTAGGAGACATATTCTACTGATATGTAGGAATGCAAATACCTTACTTCTGATCATAGAATAAAACACCAGTAATGGAATCTGTTAGGCTGGTCTCTCAGAGCAAAATTTGCAAATTTTTATTTCGAACACTAAAGTAAAAGGACTGTTTCCTCAAAACAAACCAGTTGCTAAAAAACTGTTATGTAATAGTGCCAATGAGTCCAGTTTAATTAGTGCGATTTGACTATTGCAGGTACTTAACAAGTAATGTAAAAAGTCAACATTGTGATCGAAGTTTTTAGATTAGCTGCCATCTGATCGGTAGTATGTCATTGTCATAGTGACAGTTATAATGAGGTGCTGCTTATGGTTGTTCGGAATCTGGTGTTAGGGAAAGAGACCACTAGCACCAAAGTTTCTAACACTTGTGCTGTACCTTTCTCCCAGCTTGCATATTCATTCTCTGCACACATTTAATTTTCATGTAAGCACAGATTCCTAATTAGCAAATTCTTTACTGTGTACAGTGAACCATTCAGAGTGAGGCGGATTGTCCATAAAAATGCTGTACTGATTGAGACGATCAAGGGAAAACAATCCCGTGGGCTTCACCACATTTCTAACATCAAATTATGGAAAAGTTAAGGATAGATCGAAAGTAGGCAATTTATGGTAGATAGTCTGTGTATTTATTTGTCAGGAAGTATGACGGAATAGACTGGTCGAATGAGTCATGAACAGGAGCCGACAGAGTGGTGTATGTACGTATTTTTTGTCATATGAATAAGGATCAAGCAGAAACGACGTGATGATTAATGAGTGGATAAAGATGGTAGGTAGAGAGAGAAGCGACGTGATAAATAATTGGGGATAGAGGTGATATTTAAGGAGAGAATCGACGTAAAGCAGTGTGATTAATAAAGAGAAATTCGACGTGATGAAACAGTGGTAAATAAAGGTGAGTAGAACTGAATAATGTGGAGATGTCTTAGATGTATGTTACAGAGAGGCCTGCGTATGCTGCAATCGAGATTGATGCGAATGACAAAGGAAGACCAGGAAATGATGGAATAACAGACGGGCGGAGAGCCGAAATACGAATGACGAGATGAGGACAACTGCACAACGTGAAAGGACATAAAGGCGTGAAAGGACATAAAGGGAGTATGAGATCCAGATGGTGAAAGTTGTGGAATACTGACGTAAGATGTAATATAAGTGTAAATTTAATTCTTACCATAAAATTTGCAACGTGAAAAAAAGTAATTTTTGTTGTTGTTGTTGTTGAAGCCTGGTGCCAAGAATGTGTACAGTTATTTTGCAGGATGAATAATTTGTGTATTTTTTGTTCTTAGATGAAATGTCGCAATTCTAAGTTGATATTTAGCAGGATGAATAATCGGTAAAGTGAATGCAGAGGTAAGCCGATGGAGAGAGGTGCCAGAGTGAAAGGACGAATTCGGAGACTGGAATGCTATCTCCGAAACAACTTCATGTATTATGTGGTTGAGTATAAGGGAGCAAAGGTATGGTATGTTGTCGTGACTGTGGTGGTGTTAAGGTTAGCTGACTTCTAGACCTATTCTGTTAGTGTATTGATGGATTGAATGAGAAGGAAAATATGATGTCTGGTGAGTGAGAGTCGTAGAGTAGTATGGTCAATGCGCACACTCCTGTAAAGGGGATGCTACCGATCCATAACTAAAACATTATTGAGCTTTATTGTTTGATTTGGAGGAACCTCGGTGGGAGGCCAGGATCTGACATCATGTGGATGGTACATACATGTCCTAGAAATGTTGTTATATATAATAAAAAGGTAAAATATATAAAGAGGTACTAATTTCAGGCTGTCACAAGCACAGAGGTGCATTGTATGTTGTACATTTAGAGTCATCAGTTTCTAAAATGTTTATTGTGTTAGGATGTTAAAGTAGTTTACTATTTAATAACATGTGGTAGGTAATTGTGAGCTGTGTAGATTATTTCTTATTTCTTTGTTAGAACACTTTCAAGGGGTATTAATTTCAGTCTGTCACAAGCACAAAGGTTCACTGTATATTGTAGTTTTAGAATCAACAGTTTCTAATATTTCCAAAAAATGGCTCTGAGCACTATGGGACTCAACTGCTGAGGTCATTAGTCCCCTAGAACTTAGAACTAGTTAAACCTAACTAACCTAAGGACATCACACACATCCATGCCCGAGGCAGGATTCGAACCCGCGACCGTAGCAGTCTCGCGGTTCCAGACTGCAGCGCCAGAACCACGCGGCCACTTTGGCTGGCTCTAATATTTCCACTGTGATAGGATGTTAGAGTAGTCTACTATTTGATATTGTAATTATGAGCTGTATAGATTGTTTCTTATTCCTTTCGGTTTTTTTTGTTTTTTTTTTATACTTTCATGTTTTGTATGAGGGACGACAGGTACAATCAATAGCACAAGTGTGGGCTGTATATAGAAAAGGCATAAATGTTGATGTATGTGTAGAAAACTAGGGTGTATGATTTTATGTTTTTTAGAACAAAGATTATTTTATTACCAATGTACCTAATAGATCATTCATGTAATCAATGAGTATTTAAATACTGTAAGAATATCCTTTTGTCTGTAATGTTGCGAGATGCATGGAAGGGTCTGACTGATTGGGTGTCGTAGCGCTGAGGTGCTACGCAGAACGCGCCCATACTGCTACCGGGAGGCCAAGCTGACGTCGCCATGGGAGAGGTGACAAAGCCGCTGCACTCCCCACTCCACTTTCGGTCGGGGTACACTCCACGCACCCACTACAGCAGGTCAACATTCATAAGTTCCGCCACCCTTACGGCTGGGGAAAGTATCGCGCGGAGGCAACAGCAGGTGGTTTCTCCTGCTCAACGGCTCGCGCGGCGGCGCCACGGCAGAATGAACGACGCGCGGCAGAGTCCGGCGGGCATTTTTTGCCAGCAACTATTAACTAGTACTGGACTGTGGAGCCGTGAAACAAGATGACTGCTCGTATGTCTCCATAAGGTGGAAAGTGAAGGACTGGTGTTCACACGTTGTGAGTGGTGGAAAAGATTTTGTCTTCAGCAGACAGGACGATTGTTTTGTTTTATCTTGACCACTGAACGGTGGGATCCATAAACTTTTGGCAGTGACTTGTTAAGTGTGCTTTGTGAATTGCATGTGGGACGCTTGGTATACTTAAAGAGAACAGTTGTCGTTTGGTGACTAATTATTGTATGAACGCAAGAGACTAGAATAAGACATTGACATTTGCATTTGTAGTAGGAGACATTTCTTTAATTGGTGTGGGAATAAGTGCTGTTTGTTGGAACTTACGACTTTTAATTACACCATGAACCGAAAGGACAGAACCGTGGGTAATAGTAGTTGTAGGGCCATTTCTGGACGACCAGATTCGTGTGGATGGTACTCTGAGAGTGACTATGACATTTGTGTTTAATGTGACAGTTTACTGTTCAGTGCCTGTTCAAAATGCCGATTTAAGTGACCTAAAGACTTTCGTCCGCGTAACCATGGGAGAGCTTTGACACTGAGACAGTGTTTCTAGGGAACCTGTCAGCAACTTTTTTGACCCCAAGAAAATCACAGAATGAAATGATTCCGTGTGACTCGCAAGATGGGGAATAATGTATTTGTACTTGTAATTGTGTAAATTTTTTTTATATGTTTCATTCCTGAAGGGACAGCCAGTGTAATTGTATCTCATTAACGTTTGTGTTTACAATAGTTAGTGTTTTTTTGTTTGTTTGTTTGTTCTGGGTTACCAGTTCACGTAGCATGTTTATTAGAATATTTGGTACAATGATGCTTTAATTATTAGCCAGTGGCGTGATACTAACGTAGTGGCTCTTGTTGCATTGGTCAGTAAGGTTGTCACAGGGGACAAGAGTTTGCATTGCACAACAAATATCGGAATTAACTGACGCATTTTGATGTCGTGGACAGTAATGACCTTGTTGGTGTGTTGACTGAAGCCACTTATTTTCATTATCACAGTGGTGATATTTCACATTAAAGTGTAACGAAGGCTAGTCGAAATGCAAGTTCTCGTCGTCTAAATGTGTAACAACAGAGAAATGAGCAGTAGAGTAAGATACGAGAGCTACTGGTCGATTCAAGCACTTATTGCTAACTATTTATTGCGTGTATTGATCAAAGTTGATGGACTGACTAGCTCAGCAGCAGGTATTTGTACTGGTGGACAAGGATAAGGTTAAACTCAGAGTCGAGTAGTGGTGGTAATTGCTTAAGTGATGATAGTTAATGAGGTATGACATGATGTCTTAGATTGACTATATTACGTAACCAGTATGTAAATTGTGGTATATTTCATTGTTTTTCTTCTCAGTTTTATTTCTCTGTACGTTTGATGTATATTTTAGAGTAATGGTATGGAGCCTGACATTATACATGGAACTAGTGTACGCAATTCTTTTTTTGTTGATTTTGTTTTGTATTTAGACATTGCCATGTAAAAGATTATTACAACGCAATTTATAAATGTCGGATTACTTGTTCTGTGTTTGGACGGTGAGCTATTTAAAATTTCATGAGTACAATTAGTATTTTTTTTATTTGTCATAGAATTAGTGAAGTTTGGATTACTCATAAAAATAATGAAGATCCCAGTAACTAAGCAAATTTTTATCTCAACATTATTTTTTATTTGTATGATGTAACGTTTTATTTGTCATGTGGATTGTTGTAAATTTGTATGTGTACGTTACTCCGGATTGTGGAGAGTACAATAATGCAACAACTGTGTCAATAATTTGGTAAAGTAACAGCATTTGGTCGTCTACTTGAGGTCACCAGGGGCTAAGGTCTCCTCCTGGTTATTTTGATGACTTGCTACGTTTGTTCTAATACAGCTTTCTTAAAAAAAATTTTCGGAACTACCCTCACAATGCAAGGATAGTACCGTGCCATTTTTTTCTGCATGGGTAGCCGGTGATGAAAGGGTACAGTACCGCCCGACATTGAAAATAGGTACAACATACTTCATTATTTTTGTCCGGAATATCGGAATAAATAAGATAGTGAAAAGAAAAAGATTGGTGGCCTTTTCCTTCGAATTGTATGTTGTCATGATATCCAGAATTTTTAATGTGTGCGCCACTCATATTCAGTGCGATGGCCACGTGGTGATAAAAGCCGTTAAATAAAAGAAAGAAAATGTGGTATTGCCAGTGTGTAGTGAACAGTCAGATTTCTGTAAATTACTGATAGTCAGAAGTGCGTTTCCGTTGCGTATTATTCATACAGGAGGATAATTTGTAACTTAATTGTGAGTACGAGAGTTCATGTTACTCGATAAATAAGAATGAATCCACTCGCTTGGCAGACCACTCATCTTGCAGGCCTGACTGCTTGATGCCACAGTATGAGCAAGGCATGTGGGTGCCTCTCAAAATGACATAATAAAAGAGAATACAACACGAGCAAATGCAAGATATGAGAAAAATCCAGGAGGGATGGGGGGAGAGGAGAGAGAGAGAGAGAGAGAGGGGGGGGGGGGAGGGAGAGAGAGACGAGGGAGAGAAAGTAAGAGGGAGGATAGGTTTCACTCGTCTGAACAGAGATGCTCCACTGACAACGGAAGAGACAAGATACCGGTGAACAAGACGCAGCGGCAGGCAAGGATGCGGCTCTCCCCCCTCTGGTGGCACACGCCCTCTTCTTCCTCCTCCTTCCCCCCACCCCCACCCCACTACAAGGAAGTGCGATCGATTGCTCGCGAGACAGCCGACCGTCACGCAACGAACCACTCCGATGAAAGACTGCACTCGGTAATAAATCAATCGCTAATTTCCGCAATAAATCACTTGGTTATTTTCTTCATCCCTAAGCGAGAGCAATCTGTCTTGGCGGATGGTGGAACACACTAAGCGCCGCCGCAACCCTCCAGACCCTACCGCGTTCGGAGGAAAATATTTTCTCCAAACAGGGAAACAGACTGCCGCCCGTCCCTTCTCAACTGTTTACCACTGGTGCCCTCAGAGTAAAGAACAAACACCGCTGGTGTTCCAACCCTTAAGTTACATTTACAAACAAACCAGGTTTCCCCCACTACTGCAGAATTAACATCAGCCGCTGATACATCCATGAGTAGGGGGTGGTCTTGGCAATCATGAACTTCACCCCCGCCCCCGCCGAAGAACATTTTACTAAAAGCGTTATGAAACTAATCTGCGTTAGTAACAGTTTGAGCTCCCGAATAAAAGCCTGGAACGCTACCCGCACGTCACCACAATTAACAAATTTGTACGTTACGCAACATTTCATTAACAATACTGCAGCTGTGCGCAGCGGTAACACCACCAGGTTGAAACAACACCTTGGTGTATTCCTGATTACATTTGTTAAATAAGGGTCGTCTAATCATGGGAGAAGTAATAGAGAGCGGGGGGGGGGGTCATAAATGGGTGTCGATTTCAAAATAATCAACTGTTTACTCAAATTCAAAACCAATATGGAATCTTACATCAAACTGAAACTTCAAAAACAAAAACACAGAAAAGTAAGGTGAAACACTGAATCTAATAATTTGGGACTCTGAAATACATCGGTAGGAGGACTGAAAGACGATCAAGTTCGGAGATCTTCATCTGCGCAAGTCGCACTTTCAAACCCTCAAGAGAAATAACCCAATGAACTCCGCATGCAAATTGCGCAAACAACCAGGTAAATGTGAGCTGCATAGAATAGGGACTCTGAGAAATAAGACTAACACCTCATGCTATTATCAAAAGCGACACATACATCTTCAAACTGCCCAGTCAGCACGGGACGACAGCTAAGAAGCGAATCATCAGAAAGCAAATCTCTCTGTTCTCAACCTGAGCTCTGTCCCTTTAGAGGGGTGGCAGCAATTTTTAAATCTACTTCAAAGCATGAAAATTGAGGGGAGCATGTCATAAGTTTCCCTGATACGGCGTATAAATGCGCATAAACAATTTACTAAGTTGGTACTGAGTTTCAATGGCCTTGCTCTATTGGAGGATGTAACACACACAGCGTCAGGATTAAATGACAAGATGGAGCTAAATTTCTCGCGTTCCATGGGAATGGTATGGCAGCATTCTTCTTGACATCCATGTTGAATAGATACTTGCTACAGGTCAAGTGGGCACTCGGGGCAAGCCCCACTGGGGCAGCGCGTCAGGATTTAACTTGCGGAAACAGCAACTTCAAAATACGCCGAGCAGGCCCTGGGAACCATCCCAGGATGCCACCCAACTCTTGAGCAAAGCGTTTCTGTCGTACTTTACAGTGAGCACTGTTAGTCCCGGAATCCCATTCTTTGCTTGAGAACCTTTCAGCCACCATTCAACAGTCTGCCCTGCTCACTTTAGAATTGTGAAGTCATGTTACAGTTAATGTTTTTATATAAAACTGAAATAAACTCCATCCGGACAAGTCTCGAAATACCCAACGACAACGACCGACCGTCGTGTCATCCTGGACTATTGGCGTCACTGGATGTTCGTGAGTGGAGCCGCTACTTCTCAGTCAAGTAGCTCCTCAGTTTGCCTCACTAGGGCTGAGTGCAATCCGCTTGCCAACAGCGGCACGGCAGACCGGACGGCCACCCATCCAAGTGCTAGCCACGACCGACAGCGCTTAACTTCGGTGATCTGACGGGAATCGGTGTTACCACTGCGGCAAGACCGTTGGCATATTTTTACATACAACAACTCTTAATTTTTCAGCCAGCTTCCGTGGAAAAAAGTCACATGCAATGTGTCTTGAAAATGACAAGGAAATCCAGTAAATTACAGCTAAGTTTAACACATTGTACTCGTATTTTTAAGTTGCTTGGCTGAGAGCCTGTCCACGTGCATGAGCCTGGAACCTGGCGCCAACAGAAAACACTCCAACCAGGCAAAGGAAACCACTCACAGAAGACTAGTCTCCTGCTGCTAAAAACAAATCCGTCTTGCTTTGCGTGTCAACAAGTATATCCAGCGATGTACAAGGTCTTGGAATAAGCTAAGGCAGAAAGGAAAAAACCCTCCACTAGGAACAAAACAATAGGAAAACTGACCGTCCCGTAGAAACAACGGGAAGAAACGCCATTCTGCCCACTAAGGCGTAATCACAGTCTGTAGACCTCTGAACGCAATTCTAGTGCTCAATGAAATACTGATAGTGGCGAGTACAAGCTCCGAGTTTACACGTAAACCAGAGACCCATCCTAGCTTCGCGCGGGTAGCACTAAGTGTCTACTGCCGGACGACTTGGTATCTCCACATGTAAAAGGTAAAGTCCTGACTGATTCATTAACTTATCATCGCTCAGCCCAAACAGCTAAGGACAGAAATTTGTAATTTGGAAAGGGAGTCGGTATTGTATTGTAGGCATCATTTAAAAAGGGACTTTTTAGCACTGCACAACATCTCGTTGACGTCATTATGCTCATATTGAACAAATTGTGTAAGTGGCGGTTAGTAATAAAATCAACATTATGCCACTCTCCATGGTTTGTCCTTTTCTGCCCACGTCCCGTTCCTAATCCGTTACATGCGTAAACATTTCTATACCTCTTCCATTCACAGCGCTGTATTTGCACCTGGTGGCCAAATTTGAAACTAATTTTTTTCCAGCGCCGATCGGTTCCGCATTAACGCACTAGCATATCTACCGAGATTCACTGCCGAACGATAATTACAGACCACACTGGACCTCTGTGTGTAGCTGCACTTTAATTGTAACCACCTAGTATGTACAGAGACTGGTCAAGACTGGCTGCTCTGTGGAGTTGCGGCGGCTCTTATCTTCTTTTCCCGAGTCGCTCCAAACACCAATTAAATATGGAATAAATAACGATACACATTAGACCCTCATCGTTACTATAAACAGTAAATTATATACACAAACCTTGATCGTGAATAAGTTACTCTTATAGTAAAAATCATATCTGAATTCCTACAGTAGTTCCAGAGATTAGTCATAACTTACTGAGGGAACAATGTGGAGGGGTACTTGAATTTATAATATATACAGGTTATAATGCTGTCAAAGTCGCGACAGCTTGTTGTTGTTATTTTTCTTAAATCAACTGCAAGACATATGAAGGCCCCACACACATTCAAAATGTTGTATACATCTGAAATGCAATTTCTTAATAGTCGTACCCAAACAATTTACTAAGTACAGGTACAAACCAATTACTATTATTACATTAAAACCTTTTTGTTGTTATTGCTACTAAAATCTGTCGCATCTGCACGTCACAAATTGGGGCAATGGACAGTTATATTTGTGGAGGGAAGAGAGAGAGACGGTAACATACTGTGAACCCCCTCTCAAAACTGAATACTGTGGATGCGCTCGTGGTTACCATGCAGTTATAGCGTGTGCGCACCAATGTGATTATTCTTCAGTCTACTGTAGGTGCTGTCGATATTACCATTTGATGCCGAATCGCGTACTTAACAATTTCTGATGGATATTGTGCTAGCATTTTCTGTTGCCCAGACAACAACAATGTTCAGGGGACACGTGAGAATCACCAAGACATGTCCATTGCATGTCACTGCATATTCAGGGAAATATCTCCTGGTTTACTACCTAGAAACAAAAGAAAGGAGGCTGTTCCCTTTACTAGTGAAATAGCGGTGCTGGTAAGGGTGTAGATGAGCTCCCTAAAACAACACACACACACACACACACACACACACACACACACACACACACACACGAGCGCGCGCACGCACCGTTAAACAGGCAAAACGAAGACGGGATACGTGTTGAAGGATCATACGATAAGTACCATGATTTTACTGATGACATAGCTACATTCGCCTCTAGTGCAGACAGACTTAATAATGCATGAAAGGCACTAGTAGGGCAAGTCCGAAAGTAGGCCTGAAAGTAAATTACAACAAATCATCCAACATCTGGAGAACGATTGCCTCCATAACTGATGAAAGCCAGCACCGACGTCATAAAACACTGGTCCTCGATTCACACATTCAGCAAGAGTAAGCGTAGCGCGGCAGTGATTCGTGGACACTGCACAATAGCAGCAGAGGAACGGAGTGAGAGGAGGGCAGGGTACTCACCGCTTCTCCAGTAGGCGCTGCTGGTTGTAGCGGCGGTGCACGTCTTCCAGTTCGGCCACCAGGCCACGTTGCATCATCTCGTCCACGCGGGCGTCCAGGCGAGCGTCCAGCATCTCCTGTGGGCACACGTCGGAGGACCAAATAACCGACAGGGATCACCTCATCTGCTGTCACAGTTCTATCTAACTGACCCAAAACCCGACAGTAATCCAACAATGAGGAACCTGTCTCCACTGGTTCCTCATTGTTGGATTACTGTCTCAGAGCTGTGCCACACATATTGTAACACAAGTCTACGACAGTGGAATGAATCTTTCACTATGCAGTGGAGTGTTGGCGTTCTGAAGCTTCCTAGGACATTGAAACTGTGCGACGGGCTGGGTCTCGAACAGAGGCTTTTCCTTTCGCAGGCGTCAATCCTCCTCTTCTACTGCTATCTCGTTCCTACATTCCAAACTTTGTGCTGGGAAGTTTCAAAACAATTTACACTTCATTGCGTTTGCTCGATGCATTGATCCCTACAGTCACGAGAGACACTGTATATCCCTGGTACATTTTAGTGGGTCTTTCGCAGGGAGAAGGAACTCTTTCGTCTTAGCGGTGATCGAAGGAAAGTTTTGATGTTGCATTTTCACAGAATCCTCGCAATTTTGGCGGAGACTAGTCCTCTGTAAGGAAGGAAAGCGAGCTCTTGTCTCTTTCCCCTTCTTTTCTGTTTCCTGAAGCTTTTCTTTTCTTGAACGACCTTCTACTCTATGTTTCTCTACGTCCACTTTTACAGAGAATTTATTTCAGATATTGCAGCTCGGCTAGGACGTCACAGGCGACGAGCGCCCGATGTGGTGGTCAGCACTGTCTGCACGTCCTCTGTATTACGGTAGCTTGTTGCAAGCAGGTAAAAATTGTTCATATGTGTGTGAAATCCCAAGGGACGAAACTGCTAAGGTCATCGGTCCCTAGACTTATACACTACTTAAACTAACTTGCACTAACTTATACTAAGAATAACACACACAGCCATGCTCGAGGGAGGACTCGAACCTCCGGCGGGAGAAGCCTCACACCGGGCGGCAAACAGGTAAAGGTCTGTGTCCGTTTCTTCCTATTTATTGCATAGCCCAGTGTACCATCTGTCTTCTTTCTATTAACATATCCAAGAAAGGGAGACATCCATTATCCTCTATTTCCATACTGAACGCAATGTTTCATGGCTACTGTTAAGCTGATCCAGAGACTCATCCAGACATGCTCCCCCACCACGAAAGTGTCGTCGGCGTAGCTGAAAAAGTGCTTGGGAACTCTAAAATACCAGTTCCTCAGATTGTTCGTGGTAGAGATTTACAAGTCCAGGGGCCAGTGGGGATCCCGTGGAAACTCCATCTATTTGGTCAAAAAAACTCCCCGTTGACACTGAAGCAGGAGGTAGTCAGTACATGCTCGATAAGTTTAATTGTTTGCGGCTCGAAGGAGGGTCTGGAGTCTTGATACTCTCGTGAAGAGCGACGTAACACGAGCTTTTTCCTTTGGCAGGCCCCGAACAGCCTCCTCCGCACCACTAATTACAGGGGTTGAAGAAATGTATGGAAACACCGCGAGAAATACATACTTGAACATAAATGGTAGCCAAACCTGCAGGTGGAGCTGCTGTACCTGACCACCGACGGCTCCTGTGCAATGGCCACAATACGTTGCAAGTGTCAGCCGTGATCACGACAGTGGTCTGTGTAGCTGTTAGTGCTTTACGTCAGAGCAAAGTGAATTCGAACGTAGTTGTTGGTAGTTCCTGCAATAGACCATAAATTGCAAAAAGTGTCCACCCTCATTGTAGATACTTGGCGGATTTCTTTTTTGAGGAGTTGTAGGTATTATTCGTGATGCACCGAGAATCACTTCATCACCATAAAACTGGGTCGAATAAATATGCAGTACCAATTGTGTCGTTGACTAATTAGTTCTTGGTTTGACATTCACATAGACAAACTAAAACTGAATATTATTTATTTTTGATTATTTAAAAAAAATTGTTTTCCATTTTAAAATTTAGTTACGCATTAATGTTGGCAATGGTGGAATGGTGGTGCGATTGTACATGTTTGTGTGTGGGGAGGAGGGAGGAGGGTGTGGTAATTAGCTAATATCTGATTGCATTCACAGATAACGGTCTCAGAAATTTTGGGAACCACTGCAGTAGTGACTGGCGTTCCCACCGGGCGGCTGCCCGGCGGCAGAGTATCAGTATTGTGTTTGTTCTCGGTTTCGGTTTACTCCCTCCCACCCTCTTGGCCGTTACATTTTTAGATCAGTTTGATTACTGGTCACTCCAGTTTTTTTTTTTTTTAGTTCCGTCAAAATGCAGTGATTGGAGCTCTTTCACTGAGTGGCCCGACCGCTGTGTTACGTGTTACCAAACACAATAAGTCGCCTTATTCGGGCAGCCCGCTCTGTTGGTTTTTACACATATGTTGCATTATACACTGGAGCGCCGAAGAAACTGGTATAGGCATGCATATTCGAATACAGAGACATATTAATAGACAGAGTACAGCACTGAGGTCGTCAACGCCGATATAAGACAAAAAGTATCTCGCGCAGTTTTTAGATCGGTTGCTGTTGCTACAATGACAGGTTATCAAGATTTAGGTGGGTTTGAAACTGGTATCGTAGTCGCAGCACAAGCGATGGGACACAGCATCTCCGAGGTAGCGATGAATGGTTCAAATGGCTCTGAGCACTATGCGACTTAACTTCGGAGGTCATCAGTCGCCTAGAACTTAGAACTACTTAAACCTAACTAACCTAAGGACATCACACACATCCATGCCCGAGGCAGGATTTGAATCTGCGACCGAAGCGGTCGCTCGGTTCCAGACTGTAGCGCCTAGAACCGCACGGCCACTCCGGCCGGCGGTAGCGATGAAGTGAGGATTTTCCCGCACGACTATTTCACGAGTATACCGTAAATATCAGGAATCCGGTAAAACATCAAATCTCCGACATCGCCGCGGCCGGAGGAAGATCCTGCAAGAACGGGACCAACAACGACTGAGGAGATTCGTTCAACGTGACAGAGATCCAGCCCTTCCGTAAATTGCTGCAGATTTCAATGCCACGCCTTCAACAAGTGTCAGCGTGCGAAGCATTCAACGAAACATCATCGATATGGGCTTTCAGAGCCGAAGGCTCATTCGTGTACCATTACTGACTGCACGACACAAGGCTTTACGCCTCGCCTGGGCCCGTCAACACTGACATTGGATTGTTGATGACTGGAAACATGTTGCCTGGTCTGACGAGTCTCGTTCCAAATTGTATCGGGTGTATGGACGTGTACGGGTATGGAGACAACCTCATGAATCCATGGACGCTGCATGTCAACAGAGGACTGTTCAAGCTGGTGGAGGTTGTGTAATGCTGTTGGGCGTGTGCAGTTGAATGATATTGGACCCCTAATACGTCTAGATACTACCCTGACAGGTGACACGTACGTAAGCTTGCTATCTGATCACCTGCATCCATTCAGGTGCATTGTGCATTGCGACGGACTTGGGCAATTCCTGCAGGACAATGCGACACCCCACACATCCAGAGTGGCTCCAGGAACACTCTTCTAAGTTGAAACACTTCCGCTGGCCACCAAACTCCCCAAATATGAACATTACTGAGCATACCTGGGATGCCTTGCAACGTGCTGTTCAGAAGAGATCTCCACCCCCTCGTACTCTTACGGATTTATGGACAGCCATGCACGATTCATGGTGTCAATTACCTCCATCACTGCTTCAGACGTTAGTCGAGTCCATGCCACGTCGCGTTGCAACACTTCCGCGTGCTCGCAGAGGCCCTATACGATATTAGACAGATGTACCAACATCTTTGCACTTCAGTGTATTTATCCACTCCACGTCCCCTTTATGTCCCAGTATTGTCATCTGACTATGGAATTTTAAAATCCCGAAACCATTCGGTTTTGAATAAATAATTAATACAAAGGAAGCGGATCTCTTTAAAAAATAATAATAAAAAAGCGTGCCTCTCAGTTGCGGATGTCCTACCTACCAAATTTGGTGTTCTAAAAAGAAATTTTGCTGCACTCCACGGCCCAGTCCTATTTTGTAGAAACCGTTACTACACTTAAGACGGATGTCACACACAGCAGGAAAGGCAATTAAGTAAGAAAGATTCGTGTGTTGTGTACTGTTGCACAGAGAGTGGGCGGATTAACGTCAACAGTAACGTGTTACTGAGCGTCTTAGACGACAAGGACGGGAAGCAATGATGGAAAAATCAATGAAGGCAAGCGACGCCCCCGCATGACGTCAGAAGCGAGGCCTGGGGGCGGCAGGGATGCGGCCCGGAGGGCGTGGGCGTTGCAGCGCCTTGCGCAACAGCCGGCGACGCCGACGCCGCCACAGCAGGCCGGCCGGCCGGCCGGCCGGCCGCCGCGTCCCTGGCCACTTCCTCCGCGGAGCACCTCCTGCCTGCCAGGGGCAATGCACTGCACTGCGACCGAGCGCTGCCGGCGGAGGGGCGCCCGCGCCTAACGGAAGACGCCACGACCATCCTCGCCGCGCAGCCAACTACCCTAGCTGATTGTTCACAACTACTTTGGGACTGACACTCTGGCAGGAAGAGGTGCAGGCGCACACCACAGCTGCCACGCCTTGTGCCGGAACATACGTGTAGTCTTACGTTTCATTCAATTGCTCAAAGTCGCAAGCTGGGATTCACACATTGACAGGAACACGAGGAAGTGCACACCAGAGTTGCAGGGCATACGAGACATCTTACATTTCATTCGACCCCCTCACACGAGCAATCTATTCCATACAAAAAATTGGGACTGGCATTAATGCCTTTCGGAAGAGCTGCACGATGTTTACATTTTACTTTCAAATGGTTCAAATGGCTCTGAGCACTATGGGACTTAACTTCTGAGGTCATCAGTCCCGTAGAACTTAGAACTACTTAAACCTAACTAAGCTAAGGAGATCACACACATCCATGCCCGAGACAGGATTCGGACCTGCGACCGTAGCGGGTCGCGCGGCTCCATACTGTAGCGCCTAGAACCGCTCGGTCACCTCGGTCGGCCATTTTAGTTTCATATGCGGGAATGAATTTTTAAGACTATACAAGGAAATGTTACGAAAATGCTTCTCCTGACGACATTACCGAAATTTCGACATGACGGAAAGTCCTTCTGTGAACATAATATTATGTGGGCAAAATCTTCCGAATTCAAAATCTTAAACATGAGTGCGGAACAGCAGCTGTGTAAATCTGAAGAGTTCGAGAAAATCAGCCAACCAGCTGCAAAAACGAAGGTTTATTAGCCGTTGATCTAGGTTTAGGTATTTTTAAAAATAAGTTCTTCAAAAGGAGTGAGCCTTGTTACATCTCATGATGATACGATAGATTAGCTGAAACCGAGCCTCTCTTGTCATATATAAAATTGACAAAACAAGGATTATTCTAATCCATGGCTTTATATAGCAGCCAGATTGCATTTAGTGCATTTCAGAATGGATGCTCCCTAGTAAATGCTCACAAGTAGAGGTTCTTGTCAACATAAAATTGTAACATGAGTCACAGGATAAAATATTTGCTACATTTGACAATCTATGTTGACAGGAGTATCTACCTGTGGGCATTTGCTGGTCAGGATTCATTCTGAAGTACGCTAAATGTAATCTGGCTGCTATCTAAATCCATGGCTTTGGATAATTTTTGTTTTGTGAATTTTATATATGACAAGAGCACCTCGGCTTCAGCTAATCTAATGTACCATCATGTGATGTAACAAGGACCACTCCTATTGAAGAAGATATTTTTAGTAATTTCGAAACCCAGGTCAAGGGCTAATAAACCTTTGTTTTGCAACTGGTTGGCTGACTTTTTTCAACCTCTTACGAATTCATCATATTTTCATCTGCTCCAAACCGGAACTCAGTCGAAGATCTCAAGTACAATTTGAGTTAAATGTGACGCATGATGCTGCGTTCGCGCATGGAAACCCCGGCGGTCGCCCGTTTGGTTTCACACCGAGAAACAAAGCGCTAGATTTATGCTGGGTGACTATAACTAATATCCGTGGTGGTTATAATTAAACTGAAGGCGTCCCGAATGCCGCAGCGCAGCCTGTTTACATCACAGGACGCTAAAATATCGTAGGTATGTTCATTAATCGGCGCGCTCGCAACCGCCAACAGGTAAAAATATGGCGCTGTACGTAATCAATCAGAATGCACTGTGGGCCCAGGAAAAGGGGAGTAACGATCAAACAGATAATGGTGATTCTGACACGTTTATTAGTATATGGTCACAAGGTACAACATGTGTTCAAAGTGGGCTCCCGACTGTACAGCGTGCTGCGTCCGTAACAAAGCATGGTCGACAGTTGCTCGCTGTGTAATCGGAGAGATATGTCGTCTTATGCTATCCTTCACATCAGGAAGAGTCCGGATACATCCCTGATAGACACAATCCTTCAGAAATCTCCACAATCAGAAGTCGTCTGAATATGAATCGGGAGATCTGGAAGACCACACATCTAGAAATTGCCTAGAGATAATGCGATCGTTATCGAAGGTTTTTCGGAGCAAATCCTTCTCCTGGCAAGCTCATAGTTGTCTCGCCCCATCTTGCATTAAATTATTGGTATGGACATAGCCGCGTTTTTCAAAGTTGGAATCACGTATTGCACAAGGACGTCCTTGTAACAACCAGATGTCAGGGTACACCTAACATCTCCCGAAAGAAAAATGGACCAAGAATGAACGAGCTTGCGAAACCACACCACACAGTCATATAAGCTTACTGCAATGGATGTTCCTTCAGGACATATGATTGAGTGGAACACCATATGCGACACTTCTGTGCATTCACGGCACCGCGCACAGCAAATGTGCCTCGTCCGTCCAGCGGATATTCTCCGGCCACATGTCATCCATTTCCATGCGTGAAAAAACGAAGGGCAAAACCAAGGCGTTGTAGCCTATCTTCCGCCTTCATTTGTGAATTTTGTAGGGATTCCAGCGTAAAATTCGCCGCAAAATCTTTTGAACTGTTGATTTGGGTGAAGACAGTTCCCGTGACACAGCTCGAGCCTCGATGCAGAATTTGTGGCATGTGCTGTACAGTCGGATATAGCTGTCATTGGAACGGGCCGACTCCCCCTCACTTCTGCACCACCTAATTCAACTATTTTTCAAATTTCTTGATCATAGTTTTTGCAGCGCTGATTTTGTTGCTGTTCTGATAAAACAACTTTATCAGCAGTTCACAGTCTCTTTTCAAGAGCCATAGTGTTTCATATGGAAAAATTCAACCTTCTTAATCCTTTACATTAAAAGTCAAACCCCTCCCCCCTCAAAAAAAAAAAAAAAATAGTTAACATTTCGCATTCTGTTTCCTGCGTCATGTTTTCACTTGGTGGCAGCAAATGGAACTACTATTTTCTGCAAGCGCACTGATTAATGAACATACCTACGATGTTTCAGCGTCCTGTGAAGTATACAGCCCGCACTGCAGCACTCGGAACACCGTCTGTTCAGTTAACACCAATTACGTTTCCTGATTAGACTTTTAACATTTGTAAAATAATAAAAAACACATGACTCTTAATCGAGGTGAGGAAACTTATCGTTTGGAAGAAAGGAGAACAGTAATAACAAAATATATTGCCACACTACTACAACAGTTATAATGGAAACATTCAGAGGAATTTCTTTTGTGCAACTAAATCTGTGGTCCGGAGATGGACTTCATTCGGACTCAGTTGCTGACGACAGGCTTCTTATTAATACTGACACCATACAAAAATTTAATTTTGAGATTTCTAATCAAAATGTGTGTCCAGGGGAGTATCGTCGCAGTTGCGCGACTGGATTCACGATTTCCTGAGAGAAAGATCATAATTGGTAGTAACCGACATAAAGTCATCGAAAAAAACAGAAGTGATATCTGGCGTTTCTCAAGGAATTATTATACGCCTCCTGCTCCTCTTAATCTGCCTGTATATAAAGTATTGTCGTTTACCGTCTAGTGAAGTCATAATAAGGTCAAAACCAAGAGCAAAATTATTTAGACTTATATCTGTACGTTGTGAAAAATGGCAACTGACTCTAAATGATAAGAGATGACATATCCAGATGAGTAACTTACTAAAAGGAATCCGCTAAATTTTGGTTACACGATAAAAACCAGAAATCTAAATGCTGTCAGTTGAACTAAATACCTGTGAATTGCAATTACTGAAATTGGAACGATCACGTAGCAAATCTCTTAGGTACAGTGAACCAAAGACTGAATTTTACCGGCAGTACACTTACAAGAAGCAACAAACCCAGTAAAGAGACTGCCTAAACTACGCTTATGATATCGGTCCAAAAACAAAGTCAAGAGCACAAGCCATTCTTTCCATTTTGTGTTTCTCAGTAAGCAGCCCGGGAATCCACCATTAGCGTATTTTTCGAAATTACAACTTTTCGAAGGCAGTTTTGTGCAAAGTTATGCTACCCACATTCGGAAATTTCAGTGCCATAGTAGAAATTGTGAATCGCCGGTCTTTTCGTCCGTGGCTTTGACCGAATCTTCTGAAATGACTCAAGGACGGCATGATCGCTGTTGATCACGAAAATTTCTCGTCCGTCCTTGAAAGCTCTCATACGCTTGCGCATATTGCCGTCACTCATCTCAATAGCGCCATATACCTCACTTACCTGTCGATGAATTTCCGCTGCTGTAATGCTCCTTGCTGTCACAAACCGAATCACTGACCGTAGTTCGCAGTCTGCAGGCTGATCATCATTTTAAATAATTTGAACTGACACTGTAAACAGCACACTGAGACAATACCAATGCAAATGGCGTTGTTTGACGAGCAATGCTTGCCTTGAGTCGAAGCAAATGTTCTCGCGACGTTCGATTAGCAACGGCGATTCAGACCTTACTTTCCGAATAACCCTCGCATAGAGCCCGTTTCACTCGAGCGACTTCCCGATCAAAATCGACTGAGCGATGTGCGGCGCCCTTCATGCCTCCGCATAAATTAGCAGCCAACCACGACGCTAGTGTGTTTATGACGTCACTCATCTAGAGACCGTGCCAAGTCTGGAGCTCTAAATTTGCGAGTATGCTGCACACCGCGCAAGCGCAGAAACAGGGGACTATCGCGGCACCTGTAGCATCGGGAGTTAACCTATCCTGACCGAGAAAACTCCTACTATAGAAATGGATTTTTGTGCGTTCGTTGTCTTCTTAATCTTCATTGTTCTGAGTGCTTTGTCTTTGAGACACATTGAAACTTTGCACATTTTTGTTGCCTTACAGGAGGGACGAAAAATCTAAAAACCAAAAGGTATTTTAATTTCACGGAAAAAAAGGCTACACTATTCATAAATAAAGAACGGAAACGGATAACCGGAAAAAAAAGATAAAGAGGCGCTACTTAATGCGTTCTAGATGGTTTTTCATGTGTTATCAAGTATACGAGCAAGTTCATGTTTTTTTCTGAACTGTTTGGATGACACTTTTCATAGTATTTCAGTTGTCAGTAGTGTAAAGAATTTACCACACGACCCCTCACATGAACTTCTATGATGAATTCTCCTTTGGTCATTAATAAACCCTATTATCGTTGCTTGTTGCTACATTTTGCTATCACATTTCGTGTTTTTCGTAAAAAGCTTAACCTAACTTTCCCCGTCCAGGTGCTAAGCTGCACAGCAGACAGCTCTCGCAATACGCGCAGTTTTGGCGCTGAAGTGTAAACGAGAATGACCACTCGCGACAGACGACACTAAGTACAGGAATAAAACGTGAAGACCGCATCAGTAGATTTACTTGTCTTCGGTACTCAGCCGAGACAAGAAAGTCGACCATGTAAAAGGGGCTTAAGATGTTTAGTTGTGGCACTATTTTCGGAATTAAGCATTGCAACACTTCCGTGGGTACGTCTTTTGCAAACTGTTAACGCTGTCTGCTAGGTCACAGTGAGCCCACGGTCTACCGTGGATGACAAGTGGACATCAGACCTGTTATTCACGGCTTTTGGCGAGTCTTAGGTACACTGCTGAGTGAACTGTCCTGAGTACCTGGAAAGCGGCTTTTCACGCCATAGCCCCTAGTCTCCGAGAAAATCTCTGTTGAAGTATCTCTCGGATACCCATAATGTTCGTTCTGTTTCGACTAAGCGAGCGTAGCGCAGCGGCTAACGTTCAAGTCTACAACGCTAGAGGCAGCAGTTCAAATCGCCATAGTGCGAGGTCGTGCTGAAAAAAAAAAATGGCTCTGAACTTTTTATGTGAAAACTCTCAAAGATTTTTAAGGAAAACAAACGTTACTAACATTCTTCATCCTAACTGTTCATGTCTACATTATTGCAACGCTCTGCCGCTAGAGGGCTCCGAATAGTAGCGTGTAAAGCCGCCGTCGCACGGGACGAGGCAGCTAACGTTGACATGCACGCAGGCAGGATATCCAACGTCACGAGACACAACGCTGTCGGTACACGGGACGAGCTGGCTAGCAAACAATACAGTTTGTTCACAGAAATAGACGTCCGCTGAATGGTCAGCGTGACGGACTGCCGTCGTAAGGGGCCCGGGTTCGATTCCCGGCTGGGTCGGGGATTTTCTCCGCTCACGGACTGGGTGTTGTGTTGTCTTCTTCATCATTTCATCCCTATCCGGCGCGCACGTTGCCCAATGTGGCGTCGAATGTAATACGACCTGCACCAAGGCGGCCGGATCTGCCCCGTAAGGAGCCTCTCGACAAATGACGACAAACGCTCATTTCCATTCCCACAGAAGCAGCCGTGCGTAAAATTCCTAAGTTAGCTCCATTAAAACTTACATTTCTTCCTTGTCCATACGCTAGTAGTGTTGTTCTGTCTGTGGTATACGTAAATAAAAACTTCCGTGAACATGTAAAAAAAAGACAAAAACGAAAAATACATGTCCAAACAACAAGGACTTCTGCTTATAAAAGTTCTCCAAATCGAACAAACGCACACCTCGCAGACAGTGTACTTATACACTCCTGGAAATTGAAATAAGAACACCATGAATTCATTGTCCCAGGATGGGGAAACTTTATTGACACATTCCTGGGGTCAGATACATCACATGATCACACTGACAGAACCACAAGCACATAGACACAGGCAACAGAGCATGCACAATGTCGGCACTAGTACAGTGTATATCCACCTTTCGCAGCAATGCAGGCTGCTATTCTCCCATGGAGACGATCGTAGTGATGCTGGATGTAGTCCTGTGGAACGGCTTTCCATGCCATTTCCACCTGGCGCCTCAGTTGGACCAGCGTTCGTGCTGGACGTGCAGACCGCGTGAGACGACGCTTCATCCAGTCCCAAACATGCTCAATAGGGGACAGATCCGGAGATCTTGCTGGCCACGGTAGTTGACTTACACCTTCTAGAGCAAGTTGGGTGGCACGGGATACATGCGGACGTGCATTGTCCTGTTGGAACAGCAAGTTCCCTTGCCGGTCTAGGAATGGTAGAACGATGGGTTCGATGACGGTTTGGATGTACCGTGCACTATTCAGTGTCCCCTCGACGATCACCAGTGGTGTACGGCCAGTGTAGGAGATCGCTCCCCACACCATGATGCCGGGTGTTGGCCCTGTGTGCCTCGGTCGTATGCAGTCCTGATTGTGGCGCTCACCTGCACGGCGCCAAACACGCATACGACCATCATTGGCACCAAGGCAGAAGCGACTCTCATCGCTGAAGACGACACGTCTCCATTCGTCCCTCCATTCACTCCTGTCGCGACACCACTGGAGGCGGGCTGCACGATGTTGGGGCGTGAGCGGAAGACGGCCTAACGGTGTGCGGGACCGTAGCCCAGCTTCATGGAGACGGTTGCGAATGGTCCTCGCCGATACCCCAGGAGCAACAGTGTCCCTAATTTGCTGGGAAGTGGCGGTGCGGTCCCCTACGGCACTGCGTAGGATCCTACGGTCTTGGCGTGCATCCATGCGTCGCTGCGGTCCGGTCCCAGGTCGACGGGCACGTGCACCTTCCGCCGATCACTGGCGACAACATCGATGTACTGTGGAGACCTCACGCCCCACGTGTTGAGCAATTCGGCGGTACGTCCACCCGGCCTCCCGCATGCCCACTATACGCCCTCGCTCAAAGTCCGTCAACTGCACATACGGTTCACGTCCACGCTGTTGCGGCATGCTACCAGTGTTAAAGACTGCGATGGAGCTCCGTATGCCACGGCAAAACTGGCTGACACTGACGGCGGCGGTGCACAAATGCTGCGCAGCTAGCGCCATTCGACGGCCAACACCGCGGTTCCTGGTGTGTCCGTTGTGCCGTGCGTGTGATCATTGTTTGTACAGCCCTCTCGCAGTGTCCGGAGCAAGTATGGTGGTTCTGACACACCGGTGTCAATGTGTTCTTTTTTCCATTTCCAGGAGTGTATTTACGTAGCATCAAGTACTATAGAAATTTCTTCTAATAATTTCGTAAGCTAGTCCCACAACTTTCTGGGAAACGCGAAGGTAATAAAAAAATTAGATACAGCAGGATTCGAAACCTATATTGACCTGTTTCGTAACGTGGTATCTCTACTCACTAAGCTAGGCTGTAGCATCGTTATGACAGACTTTGTATTTTGTCTTAGCATATTCTAAAGCCAACCTTGTAGGTGGGGCAATCACAAAAAAAAAATGGTTCAAATGGCTCTGAGCACTATGGGACTCAACATCTGAAGCCATAATTCCCCTAGAACTTAGAACTACTTAAACCTAACTAACCTAAGGACATCACACACATCCATGCCCGAGGGAGGATTCGAACCTGCGACCGTAGTGGTCCCGCGGTTCCGGACTGAAGCGCCTAGAACCGCTTGACCACCGCGGCCGGCAGGGCAACCACAGCTATGGGTAATAATAATCGCTTCAGCTGTATTTTGGTCCTTTATGGCTGTACCACTACCGGTTTCGTGGCGTTAAAGTCACATCTTCAGGTGACATATGATTAAAACAAAGAGCGGAAGATGTGGTTTTAACGCCTCGAAACCGGTAGTGGTACAGTAATAAAGGAGCCAAATATAGCTGAAGCGATTATTAATACCGAAGATGAATATTCTAAAGGCTTTAATCGGCGAAATGTTGTTAATTTACATTTTATTATAACGATTCCTAACAAGAAAGACTGTTTTACATGAATCCTCAATTGCCGTTGCCTTAAAACGGCTTACTCTGATAACAAGCGAATTACAACGCGTTAATAAATAATACGAAAACATTTTTACCACCAGTACGACGTTTCCCGTCGTTTTATTACAACCAATCAACCAATAACGATTCGTTCTCGAGCCATTCGATGTGATGGCACTTAGAAACAGCATATATTCATGGGGTGTAAGACGTAACATAAAACCCACCGAATATGGGCTTCCACTGAACACGACAAGTGACGTCTTCATTTCTGCGACCCACGTGCTTTTTGCTTGTGATGTTGGGAGCGATCTTGCTTCCAATTCGTTCTATTTTAAGTGACACGTCGCTGTAATATCACAGACCTTTTTTTGTGTTCCCCGTGACGAAACGGTTCATCAACGTGAAAAAACAGAAAGTGACGTCACAAAACCCGTAGAGCGCGACGTCAACTTTACCTAACTCGTCCCTTGTGCAGACTGCTTAAAAAAATGGCTCTGAGCACTATGGGACTTAACTTCTGTGGTCATCAGTCCCCTAGAACTTAGAACTACTTAAACCTAACCAACCTAAGGACATCACATACATCCATGCCCGAGGCAGGATTCGAACCTGCGACCGTACAGACTGCTTAACATGGTGCTGTGCAACATAACTACGCCGGTACCTAAGAAACAGCGAGTTCTAATCCAGTTTCGAAATCTAAGAGTTCGTACACACTTATAGTCTCGCCATCCTATCCTTCAGCATGGCAATGCCAGACCGCACGTGAGCGCGGCTTCACTGTCATCGATAATCCTCCATACAGCCCCGACTTCGCCCAATCCGATTTTCATCTGTCTCCAAAACTTAAAGAACACCCTCGAGGACTTTACTTTGATAGTGATGAAGCGTTGCAAGCTTAGGTGAGACTGTGGTTCCATCAACAAAGTCAGACATTCTACAGTGACGGTATCAACAAACTGGTCTCTCGTTGGGAGAAATGTATTCGTCGCCAGGGTGTCTATGTTGAGGTATAAATTTGTTGACATGAAGAATAAAGATGTAGAACGTTAATAACGATCGTTTTATTTAAAAAGCTTTAAGAGTTTTCACATAAAAAAATCGGAGGCATTACTTGTCAGCACGCATCGTAATTTCAATAATAAATCATCACTATTGCAAATTTCCTCCAAATGTGTATTCCGTTTGCTGCCGAACAGATTACGTATCGCTTTATTCGCTGTCGCTTGCGGTGCTAAAACAGAATTCCCGATAGTATTTGACGCTGAAGCAACTGAAACAAAAATTCGTAGAGAAACACGCACATTTAATGAAAGCTACAGCCATGCAAGCACACGAATTTTTCACAAGCGATATCGGATAACGCAGTTCATTTGAATTCGAAAAGAGTGTCCTCTCTTCGATCAACTGCGATGCGAACCACACGCCTTTGACCCTTCCTATGAAAGCTGGTGCACTAATTTGATGAAGAATTAAAGACGCATTTTTATATAATCTTGCCTCGAAACGATTTCTGTGTTACTCTTTAGCAAGTCGGGAGGATTCTGACTTCCTTTGCGAGAAAATTTTAACCTGCCTATAAAGGTAAACATAATGAAATTGCCAAATCGTGCCACTAGCGTGGTAGCCGCACACTTCAGCCGCTGCGCTGCGCTCGCTTAGTCGAAACAGAACGAACGTTACGGGTACAGAAGGTACACATAAAAATCAAACATCGATTTTCTTGGACAGCAGGGGCCATCGCATGGAAAGCCGCTAGCCAGGTACTCGGGACAAGTCCCGCTACGCGAGTGGTTCCCAATTCGGGGGTAATTACTCCCCGAGGAGTAAAATTAAATTTTCTGGAAGGTAAAAATAAAAAGCTTCAACTGTATTTTGGTAACGAAACTAAATTATTTCTCACAAAGCATTACTATTATCACTATTTTGTACGACCATAAGACTGATTACCATAAGTTACCAATAATTACATTTTTCAGGTACAAGCGTTAATTAATTACAGTGTGGTGGCGGTTACAGATAGTGAAATGAATGAGAGGACATCGTCCATCTCACACTGTCCACCCACTATACTTTGTACCATGCACATACGACAGTCAAGCTGAAACATATGCTTCACACATGTTTAAATATCTCGTGAAAATGGCTTCTTGCAGTTGTAGGTAGTTTCAGCAGTGGATTATAAATTGCTTCATTATTCACTTCACAACAATAAACTAAATGACAGCACAAAGCTACTGTAACTAGATTATGCCCACTATAATGCTGCAGGGCACACATATTATTATTATTATTATTATTATTATTATTATTATTATTAGCAGCACCAGTAGTGGCGTCAGACACAAAGTACTGGTAATCTAAAGTGTTCCAAATTTTATCAGTCCAGAGGCAAGCAGCCAAGCAATCAAGTGTTTAACGAACGGTAGACCTAAGTATATCTCTCAAATTTTAACGTCGTTGAATTTAAATTGGGGTGCGAGATGAGGGTGAATTAAGTGACGCTAGGAAGGAATGGTGCAGAGATAACATGTTTTGTAACAGTGTCTGCTCTCAGTGTGGATAGCTGACTTTCTTTTCTGACAAGGAGTTAAAGGCAACATTAGCGATGCACTGATAATTGCTTCTTCTTTCTATACATAAAAAAGGTTGTTAGAAATAAGCAATTGCCATTGTCTGATTGACTCAGATGGTGATATAATAAAGGACAGGGGTAAAATACAGTTCAAAAATGTACAAAATGTACTGAAACCAGACGGCAATAATCAGAGTCGAGAGACATGAAAGGGAAGCAGTGGTTGAGAAGGGAGTGACTCATCGTTGTAGCCTACCCGTGATGTTATTCGATCTGTACACTGAAAAAGCGATAAAGGAATCCAAATAAGAATTTGGAACAGCAATTAAACTTCAGGAAGAAGAAATAAAAACTTTGAGGTTTGCAGATGAAATCTGCAGATGAAATCTATCAGAGACAGCAAAGGATTGGGAAGAGTGGTTGAACGGAATAAACAGTGTCTTGAGACGAATAAGATTAACATCAACAAAAGCAGAACAATGGTAATGGAATGCAGTTGAGTTAAATCAGGTGATGGTGAGAAAATTAAATTATGAAAAAAATGGCTCTGAGCACTATGGGACTCAACTGCTGAGGTCATTAGTCCCCTAGAACTTAGAACTAGTTAAACCTAACTAACCTAAGGACATCACAAACATCCATGCCCGAGGCAGGATTCGAACCTGCGACCGTAGCGGTCTTGCGGTTCCAGACTGCAGCGCCTTTAACCGCACGGCCACTTCGGCCGGCATTAAATTATGAAACGAGGCCCTTAAAGTAGTAGACGATTTTTGAAGTTTGCTTTTTTGTTGGTTGGTTGATCTGAGGTAGGGGACCAAACAGCGAGGTCATCGGTCCCATCGGATCAGAGAAGGGTGGGGGAAGGAAGTCGACCGTGTCCTTTCGTAGGAACCATCTCGGCATTTGCCTGAAGCGATTTAGGGAAATCACGAAAAACCTAAATCAGGATGGCCGGACGCGGGTTTATACCATTGTCCTCCCGAATGCGAGTCCAGTGTGCTAACCACTGCGCCACCTCGCTCGGTTTTGTTATTTGGGCAGTAAAATAGCTGATGAAGGCCGAAGTGGAGAGTACACAAAAGGTAGACAGGCAATGGCAAGAAAAGCATTTCCGTAGTAAAGTAATTCGTTAACATAAAATAAGATTTAAGTGTTAGCAAGTCTTTTCAGTCAATATTTGTGTGGAGAGTAGCCGAGTATGGAAGTGAAACGTGGACGAAAAAAGTTTAGACATAAATAGAAGTTTTGGAACTGTAGTGTTACAGAAAATGCTTTAGATTAGATGGTTGGATCACGTAACTAATGACGAGGTACTGAACAAAATTGGGGAAAAAAGAAATTTGTATTACAGCCTGACTATAAGAAGGGATCGGTTGATAGTACACACTCCGAGACAGCGAGAGATCACCAATATGGACGGAAGTGTGGAGCGTAAAAATCGTAGAGGGAGACCAAGTGATGAATACAGTAAGCAGATTCAGAAGGGTATAACTTGCAGTACTTATTCGCAGATGATGCAGCTTGCACAGGGTAGAGTAGTGTGGAGACTTGCATCAGACCAGTCTCCGGACTGAAGAGCACACATAAAAAAATACCCATAAAGACTAAATATCATCTATCTTTGAGTAATTTAACAAATTAAATTGTTCAAAGAAAACTCTTTTTTGATTCTAAAGTTTGATTAGGAGTTACGGTTGATAAGGGTGGTTGGGGGAAATGTCTCATAAAGGATGCGAACCACTGCTCTACAACATACCTAAGACCAATCAAAATACGTGATCAATTGCCGCTAGCTGGGACGCTCTAGTTCATAGGGACCCTACGCCACAGTGCTTTCGACTCGGCGCCACTGCACAGAGGAGACAGGGAGACGTATTAGCCGTCTGTGATGGGGCGACGCTGCGCGCGGCTCGGTTTCCGGCTGGGCAGCAGACAGCGGCGATAAGGCTGCCAGCGGGCCAGCTCGGCGCACAAGAGTCCGCTTTCTTCGGCGACACCTGAGTTCCCAGGCCAGCACAAAGGCGCCTTGTTGCGAGCCACGGCGTCGGCGCCGGAAACTTCCCTGCAGTGACGCACCTCGGCCCGCCTCAACCGCCGTCACCTGGCGGAAGGACGGCCTTCTGCCGCCTCGTTCTGTGCTCGCGCTTGCGAAACACACAGCGAGAATCGAGCTCTGCGTCCGACGGACATGCGCATCTACGGGACCGTGTCTGGGAGAGAACTACCCATGTGTCCTCCTCGATGGCAAGTTTCATCAGAGACAAGGGTAACGTCAGGAGTGCCTCAGGAAGTGACAGGGCTGCTGCTGTTCTCTATGTAAATAAACGACGTGACGGACAGTGTGAGCAGCAATCTGCAGCTATTTACTGATGATACTGAGGTGTACGGTAAGGTTACGAAGCTGAGTGACTGCAGTAGGATACCAGATGACTTAGACAGAATTTCTAGTTGTGTAACGTACCCTTTGAAAAATTATAAATGTCTGTGCTTAAACTGACACACAATATTTTTGGCGCAACGCAATCTGACTTTTAATAATCCCTACAAGAGAATAGCCCTGACTAACAATAACCTATACCTTTCATGAATCACTTACCTTACAAAAATCTTCGTCACTCGACCTACTGCAAAGCAGCGAGCGCCAATACTGCCAGCTAGATAAAAATTCTAACTACTGAAGGCACTAACTACTGATAGGCATACTAAGCAAATGAAAGATTTTGATAGAGAACAAACAATGTATTTACCTTAATAGTGTTCAAAAGTCATAAAATATATATATATCAGTTCATGGCATCCAGTATTACAAATTTACACACGTCCAGATCATCCACTCTCAAAACTCCGCCATCTCTCCCCCCACATCCACCACTGCTGGTGGCTCACCTCCAACAGCGCAACTGTCCAACACTACAATAGGCAACAACAATGCAAACCAGCTACAGACTGCACACAGCACAGCCAGTGATTTTCATACAGAGCGCCACGTGGCGTTACCAACATAAACACCTAAACAGCCTACTTACACTTGGTGTGATGAACGGCAACTAGCTCTAAATGTAAAAAATGTAAGTTAATGAGGATGTATATCAAAATCAAACCAGAAACGTTCGTATACAGCACTAGTAGTGTTCTGCTTGACACAGTCAAGTCGCTTAAATATCTCGGCGTAACACAAACTAATATGAAACGGAACGAGGACGAAAGGGCGGTAGGTAAGGAAGACGAAAGGTCGACTACAGTTTATTGGGAGAATTTTCTAGACTGGTTCACCTGTAAAGGAGACCGCATGTAGGGCGCTGGAGCGTCGTATTCTTCAGTACTGCTCGAGTGATCAGGATCCGTGCCAGGTCGGAATAAAGGAGGGCATGGAAGTAGTTCAGAGGCAGGCTGCTAGATTTGTTACCGGTAGTTTCGAACAACTAGTAAGCGTTACAGATATGCTTCCGGAACTCAAACGGAAGTCCCTGGAGGGACAGAGACGTTCTTTTCCAGAATCATTATTGACAAAATTTAGAGACCTGCCATTTGAAGCTGACTGCGCAACACACCCATCATTTTGCACGACAACGCGCGGGCGCATACAGCGCAAGCTGTGGCTGCTCTGTTCGGTCGATGGGACTTGGGAGTACTGTACCGTCCACCATACTCCCCGGACTTAAGTCCTTGTGACTTTGATTTGATTCCGAAGACGAAGGAACCACTTCGTGGCATTCACTTCAGAACTGTTCCACAGATTCGACAAGCAGTAGACCGCTCCATTCGCACCATCAACAGAACAGGCTCTGCTAACGGTATGCTACGCCTTCCACATCGCTGGAAACGGGTTCTACTCAACGCTGGTGACTACTCTGAAGTACAGTAAGAGGTGCAAACATGTAACTCTTTTGTATCGGTTATAAATAAATAGTTCCAACTAAGAGTATAGGGCACCGAGGACTTCAGGTTTACAACCAATGTGCCTCTTGAGACGTGTAAACGAGGTCGAAAGTGATGGGAGGCTTCCATTTTTGGAAGTCATGGTTTACAAAAAACAAAATGGTATTCTAGATTATATGTTCACAGAAAATCCACAGGCTGGCCAGAGTGGCCGTGCGGTTCTAGGCGCTACAGTCTGGAACCGCGTGACCGCTACGGTCGCATGTTCGAATCCTGCCTCGGGCATGGATGTGTGTGATGTCCTTAGGTTAGTTAGGTTTAAGTAGTTCTAAGTTCTAGGGGACTGCTGACCACAGCAGTTAAGTCCCATAGTGCTCAGAGCCATTTGAACCATTTTTGAAAATCCACACACACCGATCGGTATCTGCATGTTAAAGAGTTGCCAAGCACCATACCAAATCAAAGGCAACCTTAGGACTCTGGTACGCAGAACATATTCCGACGCGGGCAGTTTAATCCGAGGAGTTACGCATTTGATGGGTATGGTTAAGGAAATTGGATACTCTCAGTAGGAGATTTGCCGGGCAACAGATCTGGACCATCCCCTGAGGTGTATGAATAGGACCATACATATGTGGCCTTTATTCATTATGCTGGGGCCAAATCGATTAAGACTGAACGAATTTTAAGGGGTTTTAAAATTAAGAGTGTGTTCCGTCCACCGTCCAAAATTACGGCTCTACTCGGCGCTGTGAAACATGATTTGTGACATAGGAAGCCTGGCATATATAAAATTCCGTGTGAATGTGATGAGGTTCACATCGGTCCTTCGATTCGCAAGGCTCTGGACAGGTGCGTGGAACATCGCCGTTAGACGAGGCTATAACAGCTAGAAAAATTGGCGGTAGCACAACATTACCTAAACGAGGGACACGGGATGGACTCTAAGAGACTTTGATAGTTCCCAGGACTTCCTGTTTTTGGAACGGTATTCATAAAGAGGCAACTGAAATTTGGTTCAAATGGCTCTGAGCACTATGGGACTTAACATCAGCCCCTAGAACTTAGAACTACTTAAACCTAACTAACCTAAGGACATCACACACATCCATGCCCGAGGCAGGATTCGAACTAGCGACCGTATCGGTCGCGCGGTTCCGGACGGAAATTTGGTAGGCAGACAATTTGACTAATAGAGACAATGGTTTCCCTCTTAGCAGGACGTGGAACCCTGAACTATTCCGCATCAAAACACAGCTTTGTTCGGTACGGCCAGCACGAGTGTTCGAAAACAGTCTCTGAATGCGACCGGTGTTCTACTAAGGGAGGCGGCACCAGGTCTGTTTTGGAGGGCAGCAATTGTGGTGGGCGGCGCATCAGTTTTCAGAGGGACACAACAGCAGCAGCAGCAGCAGCGTTCTCCTGAAGATAGCTGGCAGATGGACAGCCGAAATATCGAATCATGTTTATTTTAGGATTCTGAAGCAAACCTGAGGAGACTGTCAAGAATTATTACGCCGGGAAAGCCTACGAAGTCAAACGCTAGGATGTTGTGTAAGTTAGCTCAAGTGCTGCACAGTGCTCGTTACAGCCGATGTCAATTTTTCTCCCTGGATGTTCAGTGTAAAATCATTCACAGCTGTACGTGATTATGAAGTGGTTTTATTTCTTTGACAGTGTAACGTAAAAGTTACGGACACATTTGACACAAATATAGTTGTATGCGAACTAACCACGAGGATTAAATAGTAACATCCGAATGCCTAGGTACACTGAATAAAGACACAAAGCACAGCGGTCCACACATACATTTTCTGTTGATTTTTCTGCATGAGACTCATTATTATAACGTTGAATAAGACTACTTAAAACCTCTGTCAGCCTATTAGACAAACAGACAAACAAAAACTGAGGCCTCTTTTTTTTAGCAGAGATTTGATAGCCCGAAGGAAGAAAAGAAGGACGGAAGATTACAATTTAAAATCTCCTCCACGACCACGTCATTTGACACGGAGCTCAAGCTCGGAATAAGGAAGGGTGGGGAAAGGAAGGGACCGCCTACTTTTCAAAGGAACTACCCCGGTACCCGCGTTAAGAAAATTAGGGAAATCAGAAAAACTTAAATCTGGGTGGCCGGACGTCGGTGGTATCTACAAGGTGCTAAATCATAGCTTTAGGGGGAGATAAACGAAAACACGTATTCTCTGAATCGACTGGGTAGAGCCGGCGAATGTGTGTGTGTGTGTGTGTGTGTGTGAGAGAGAGAGAGAGAGAGAGAGAGAGAGAGAGAGAGAGAGAGAGAGATGATAATTCATTTTCCGTGTAACATTTCCAGACAACGTTGCCTCAGGCATTCGTCGAAATTCCATCACATTTTCGTTAGCACGCTTAACAAGGTCTTCTCCCTGAACGCTGCGCTACTCCCTCTCCCTCTCCCTTTCATTTCTCACATGCGACGGCTATGAATGAAAGACTCCATTGCCATACTTTCCACACAATTACTGTTAAAGGCACTTGCAAACAGTGTTTCGGTGGTTGTGATAACAATGATGATGATAAAAATTTTGTGGACAGCAGAGAAGGGTAAATTTATCAATTTGAGATAGGAGACCCTGATCTGGGAATCAATGAGCGAAAATTCACAAGCAAAAATGAGAAAATATCCTTGCATCATTAAAACTGTCAGCCGAATGGGGGCTCTGACTCGGAGTCTTACCTTTCGCGGATAAATGCTCTTACTATCTGAGCTATCCAAGCACGACTTTCCATCTACCCTCATAGGTTCCCTTATGCCAGTGTCTCTCCTCTACTTTCCAAACTTCTCAGAAGTTCTCCTGGATACCTCGCAGAATTAGCACTTCAGGAAAATGCGACGGGACGGAAAAATGGATTAAGGAGCCCTCATACGTTCAATAATATTGTCAAATCATTAATTCACTAACGAGCAGTATTTATGACTCCAAAACCACTCTCACTACTGTAAATACGTATTGAGCATGTGAAGTCAAGTGTTGAAAGTTTGATAACAACCGGCCGAGCGGTTCTAGGCGCTACAGTGTGGAACCGCGCGACCGCTACGGTCGCAAGTTCGAATCCTGCCTCGGGCATGGGTGTGTGTGATGTCCTTGGGTTGGTTAGCTTTATGTAGTTCTAAGTTCTAGGGCACTGATGACCTTAGAAGTTAAGTCCCATAGTGCTCAGAGTCATTTGAACCATTTTTTTGACAACATCCGCCGTTGAGATGTTTACCGAGCATCACGAACCGGCAATCCGGCGTTAGTGTGCTCTGTTCACGTTTTCAGTTCGTTTTTGTTTATATCACTCCACAGACTCAATTTTTCAAGTAGTCTTTCGATACAAAAAACTTTAATAGGACTATAAAAGGGAAGTCGCTGTATTTACCACTACAAGGTGGTAAATAGAGGATTTACTATAGCATTGTCTTCTTTATTATTTTGAAAATATAGAATGTCTTATAGCTTACTGAGTTGTACTGCGTAGATTATAGCGCACGAGACTGCTCAGCCCTTGCCTCGGGTTAGATCCTTACTACCATCCCACGTCTGTTTTTTTTTATCGCTCTTTTGTTAGGTTTTGGGAAATTAAATGGAGAACACGTTTGGCAACACCGTCTCTGGCGGTCCGCTTTAATTTCCACGCAACGGCATGATTGGTTAACATCAGTGCTAAATCGCACGGAAACGGCGCAACGTATCGGATTTTTTAATTAAAAATTATTTCTCAGCACAACCTACCCTTGGACACCCTTGCAAGCTTTCAAACTGTTTATGACCACAATTTGCGTACTACGACTAGTGAAAGGTCTGCGAAGTACAGGCCAGTCTCACCATATTACCACAAAACGTAAAATGTCTTTCTTATCTTAATATGTCATAGCAGGTCAGATATAATTAGTCACAGGTTTAATAAAAAATTTGCTAATGTGCTTGCTGATATTGTAAGGTGGGCATGTCATTTTGATTTTTATAAGTTATCGATAAGCACTTCAGAGAGAGAACAAATTGTGTTACTGTCAAACAATCTTTGGTCTTGTTGCAGTACATTCTTTGCCTCTTCGCAGTCTGATTAATTCTCAGTAAAAGTGTGGTGTGATGGACGAATTCAGTAGTGCTATGTTGACTTGTGACTGTATCTGTTAGATAAGAAAGATTTACTGTACAGGACAGAGAGATGCACATAATGTATATTCTTAAAGGCGAAATGAATGTGAATTTTGAATAAAATTATTTGTTTTTGAAGAGAAGAAGTTTGAGGTAAGGCTGCAGCACTGCGCAGCTGGTTTGTCGGAACGATTATTGTCAGCTAGTTTGTTCGCTTGCTCAGAGCTGAGAGAAAGACCACCCCACTTCCCCGCGTCATCCATTAACATATCAACTGATTAAGCTGTTTGGATTTTATAGAACTCTGTTAACACTGTGCCCTTTTTAAATCATTGTTCACTCTGTTGAGCATAGTATTATTGATAGCAATCTTATGTTTGAAGATCACGCGAAGCTTTACCCTGTCTTTTTGAGCACATACTACATTATAAAATCACTGTCTTGGAATATCCTTTCATAGGAATAGTTACTCTCCCCATCTCGCTGTTTAAAGAAGGTTTCTCGTTACACATTATCACATCGCACTATATGGTATGCAACAATTTGAATACTGGTTGTAAATTTTATTTAAAAATAGAAATTTATGCTAGCCGCAGTCTGCTTGCAGTTTGCTGTTGTGCTTTCGAGAAATCGGCAACAATGTAGTCAAGATGAGAGGTAAGTGGAAATTTTGATTAGGGCCAGACAATTGTTTTACTTCAGTTGCGCATTTAACATAAAGACAAGCTGTGTTGAGACGAGTTACAGTTCAATTCAAATTAGGTTCTGTTTAGTCTAAAGTTAACATATGAGGTTAAGTTGGATAACAGTTTGTGATGCATACTTTTGTTAAGATGTAGACTTTTTGTAGAGCGGAGGTAAATTTGGGCTAAATTTCGTATAAAAACACATAGTGGGGAACTTAAAACATTACAGTACTAAACTTCGAGCATCCAAATGACTTGCCTGCCTCGAGAAACCTTAAAGTTACACCCCATTTCTCGTCAACTGCGATTGCCCCTCTCATTAACATATTTAGCTTCTCTATTTTATGTCTTATCAATATTAAGAATTTGCTGTAGGACACAAGGCTTGTCCGACAATAGTTAATTAACTGAGGTTATGATTTGAGGTCAGAAAATTAACGTATTATAAGTTGCTCCTTTTTCCTCCATTCTCAGACCCCATTTCTTCCTTTTTGTTATTTTCTGTTGTTTACCAGCTATAGCTAATATAATTGGAGCACAAACTTTCTTTTGAGTGTCCAACATCTTAACCTTGTAAAAATGCACTGCCCCTAACAATATTACTGATGGTGTGTCACTTCAATTAACTGAAGGTTTGACAAACTAGTGTTGTCAATAAATGTTGAATGTCTGCAGGCTCCTTCAGCCGTCGTGAAGGGGATGACTTCCCACACGAATCTTTTACTCCGCAGCAGTGTGTGTGCTGTTCTGAAACTTCCTGTCAGATTAAAACTGTGTCCTGTAGAGATCACAAACGGAACGAGTACGAGTCTAATTTTGCGGGTTGCATACTTAACACATCAAGGGGCCGCTGTTACCTAAGTGCTAGCGGGCTTTCTTCGTACCCGCTGTACATCCGAGAGTACGACGAGTCTGAGAACTATGGTGCTGCGGTCGCTTCATACTAGTCGACTCGTTCTCTCTTACTGAAGCATGCAGGAGTGTAAGGCTAGTCATGACATACTGTAAGTACTATATATAAGTACACGATCTTGCTGCTGTACAGTAGCACTCAACAAGGTGAAATGACCGGGTGTAGGGCTGAGATGGGCTTCAACGAAGTTGTGTTTTGTGAGACAGTGGAGGGTGTGCGACGAAAGTTAATTGATGCAAAGCACACAACTGCAAATGTGTTCTATTAGAGAAGGAGAGACGTCTGGAATAAATTTCACGCTATAGTCCACTTCAAATGAAAAACGTACAAAATATGCCCAACGCAATCAAAATGGTTGTATTCTTCTTCATTCTACCTCCATCATGAGAAAACGTGGGCTGTGTCAAACGAAAACTGGGCACAGAGCAACGTCACTGTTACATCCGTGCAACAAAAAAGCGCGTTATTTCTGTATTCATTTGTTCGTGTCAGCTTACGTTTGTGGGCTAACAGCCAATTGTGTAGCTTCTCATTCCTTTTTTGTAATTTATTCAAATGTGTGAATTCCTAAGGGACCAAACTGCTGAGGTAATCGGTCCCTAAACTTACACACTACTTAAACTAAATTATGCTATGAACAACACACACACCCATGCCCGAGGAAGGACTCGAACCTCCGACGGGAAAGGCAGCGCAATCCGTTACATAGCGCCTCAAACCGCGTGGCCACTCCCCGTGGCTGTAATGTATTTGAATAATTAATCAACATTTAGAGGTTGCACTTCATCCTCATGTCATGTCATGTTTTCTGTCGTTACATACTCGGTAATGCCGCGAAAGCGTGTAATAAATTTACAAGTCTTCGAAGAAGTCTTTCTGTATAAATGTGTGTATAAACAGAGCAACATTCACTGCTAAACGATCAGTCATTATATTGGCATATAATAATCGTCACACCCAATGGTTGCTTCTGTCATTTAGACAGGTCGGACGTTTTCTGACATTTCAACTTGCACTGGAGAATGGCTAAAAAGTGGAACTCACGATTGTGTGAAATAAATGGATAATAATTTATAATTTCTTTGAAAACGGTTGCGCACGTGGCGGGATTGCCGCGAGTCCGCGGCTATACTTGCGATCTCGTGTCCTTTCTGAACGAGTCGAGTCCACTTGTACCCGACAACAGACTAACGTGACGAGTGATCTGCGGCGGACACTTGTGAGTTGAAATGATAATTAAATCAAGAACCTACGCTGTCGACAGGCGTTGATTTACATCAACGGGGACAGTTGAAAATACGTTCCCCGACCGGGACTCGAACCCGGGATCTCCTGCTTACATGGCAGACACTCTATCCATCTAAGCCACCGAGGGCACAGAGGATACAGCGACTGCAGGGACTTATCCCTTGCACGCTCCTCGTGAGACCAACATTCTCAACTTAATGTCCAAACACTACATTCTTCGTGCCCCTGCCCATTACACTCATTACTCGCGGCAGACAATCTTACCGAGTCCTGTAAGAGTTCGGGCAATACGCGTGCATCCGCACAGAAAAAGGTCAATGGCCGCTTAGACATAACTATATGAAGATGGTGTCTGTCGCGCTGGTTAAATTAATAGCATGTCCGAAAGAACAGATACCATCTTCATATAGTTAAGGCTAATCGGTCATTAACCTTCTTCTGTGCGGATGCACACGTATTGTCCGAACTCTTACGGGAGTCGGTAAGATTGTCTGCCGAAAGTAATGAGTGTAATGAGCAGGGGCACTACGAATGTAGTGTGTGGACTTTGAGATGTGAGTCTCACGGGGAGCGTGCAACGGATAAGTCCCTACAGTCGCTGTATCCTCTGTGCCCTCTGTGGCTCAGATGGATAGAGCGTCTGCCATGTAGGCAGAAGATCCTGGGTTCGAGTCCCGGTCGGGGCACACATGGTTCAAATGGCTCTGAGCACTATGGGACTCAACTGCTGAGGTCATTAGTCCCCTAGAACTTAGAACTAGTTAAACCTAACTAACCTAAGGACATCACAAACATCCATGCCCGAGGCAGGATTCGAACCTGCGGCCGTAGCGGTCTTGCGGTTCCAGACTGCAGCGCCTTTAACCGCACGGCCACTTCGGCCGGCGGGGCACACATTTTGAACTGTCCACGTTGATATCAACGCCTGTCGACAGCGTAGGGTCTTGATTTAATTATCATTTCATTCTAGAGCGCTGCATGGTCACCATCTTCATATACTTATGAGTTGAGTCTAAGGGGCACCCGCAGACGGCGAGTTCGAAGATGACGTCACAGGACTAGCTGGCGAGTTCAAGGCGATTATACGGAGCTCATTTCTGATCTCTGGTCTCCTGGACCGGGACTCCAACCCCGAACCTTGCCATTTGTTCGCCATATACTTTCTTCAGGAGTTTTAATCCCATGCGGTAAGCAGGAGGACTTACGAGAAGTTTAGAAGGTAGAACAGTGGTGGGAGTAAGGGCGCGAGGACAGGTTATGAGTAGCACTGGTTAAATTAATAGCATTTGCCGCGGAAAATAAGATTTCAGTGCTACGTAGGATGCCTGATCCGCTTCAAATTTTCTTCGGAAAGCAGTTATGACATTGGCACATCATTTTACTATACGTTTGGCTCGGAGCACTATTTTTGACGCGAACATTTTTCATTTGTTCGGATGAAAGCACGACATATACACAAACGCGCTGATCTAAGACTCGTTTGGAGGTGAGCCGTAAGATTCTCAGCAGAAAATCCTTTGGAGGAAGCATTTCCGGCTGTGTACCAGAATTCTTTTCCTCGATGTTCTGGAGTCATTATGTTTTAACCACGCTTACACTAAAAATGGATGTCGACAACGATTGAGTTTTTCTCGGCACTGACTGAGCGTTTGCCGCTCATCACAGGGAGAGGAAATAATAATGGAGTAATGGCGCTGTGTGCAGACGCTGCGCCGTCTTCTGCGTCCCTATGGCAATAGCCATGCAGCTACAGAATTCCGGCGCGCGCCGTGGAAAAAGCAATTAAAACGGCCGTTAATTGAAATGAAGCTTGCGACGCGGAGGGCGCGGTTATTAGGTTTGCCTCCTCGCCCCGCTTCTTACATTCCGCAGACGGCTGGCGCAGCGCACACGCCGCCGCATCGCATTTCGTCTTTTTTTCCTCCTCCCACCACTCTCCCCACCGTCTTTCTTTCTCTCTCTCTCTCTCTCTCTCTCTCTCTCTCGGTGTGCGCCCTCTCTTGAATGGACCTTAGCACACAGCCAACACCGAGGACAACCGCAGGAGGTCGTCGCCTGGCAACGCGTAGTCCCCCACACCATCGATGTCCGCGGCGAGGAGGATCCGCAGTCGAACCGTGGGGGAGTCGAAAACTCTGGTCGGTGCTGCTGCTCTCGTGCTGCGCTTCGTGAAACAATAAACGTAAAGAAACGTTAAAAAGAGGGGAGAGAGAGAGAGAGAGAGAGAGAAGGGTCGGCTCGGTTCACTCCAGCTGAGTTACGGGAGACAAGACGGCAAATCAACAGTCCCAACACTTCACAGCGGGCCGCTTTTCTTTCTGCTTACTCACTCCGCTTCAACCTTTCCTTAAGGGAAACACGCCGGCTGGTGACGCAGTGCGACACACACACACAGAGAGAGAGAGAGAGAGAGAGAGGGAGAGAGAGCCAACCCATTCATGAAAGAATGAGAACACTAACGTAATCAGTATAACGCGAGTTCGGAAGTTTGAACCGTGACACAAGTATGAGGGGCAGACATATAGATTTCACTATCACCTCGCAAAAATAATGAAGTAATTTATTTATTTATTGTGTGCATGTCTGCAGTAAAAAAATTGACGATTAGAACTTAACATCCCGTCGATGCCAATGTCATTAGAGAGGGAGCACAAGATTGGACTGTTTCGAGGATGGGGAAGGATATTGGCAGTGCTCTTATCAAAGAAACCATCCCGGCATTTGCCTTAAACAAATTTCAAGACCGCAGCTACATTTTTTCGAGGTGATAATTAAAACTAATCCTCCTAGCTTAATAAAACTGTGTGCCGGACCGAGATTCAAAATCGGGATCTTTGCTGTTCGCGCGCAAGTGTTCTACCATCAGAGCTGCCCAAGCACGACTGCAAGGTCTGCAGGAGAGATTCAGTGAAGTTTGGAAGGTAGGAGACAATGTACTTGCGGAATTAAGGCTGTGAGCGAGGGTCGTGAGTAGTGCTTGGGTAGCTCCGTCGGTAGAGCACTTGCCCGTGAAATGCTAAGGTCTCGAGTTCGGCACAAAGTTTTAATCTACCAGGAAGTTTCATATCAGCGCAAGCTCTGCTGCAGAATGAAAATTTCATTCTAGAATCATACTGTTTGTCTTTGTTGTTGCAGGATTGTTTGTCTTTGGTAGCGTTTTCAGTAGCAATTTATTAAAGTGTATTCATTGCATTGTTACAGCTCCCCTGCTAGAATAAAGACGTATAGGTTTCTTACGTCATAGGTTATCAGTGGTTTGGTAGTATTATGTGCATGTGTTATTATAACGCAGTGTTCTATCACTGATTGTTTTAAGGGTATATAAAAACTTTATATAAAAAAGTTAATGGTTATTTTATTTCATATTATTAGCTCCATGAAATTATGTATTTTTTGTTTCGAGATTCTAATAGCTGCCTGTTTCAATATACTCCTTTTATTGTGTATGCTTTGGCTGTTTGCACATTTCACAAGAGTTTTCCAAACGCTGTAGCAGCCTGTAATGCCAGTTTAATGCACTCAAGACTTTATGATCCAGGGCCAGCTGCTTATTGTATGTTGCGTGCGTCAATGCACGTGAATAATTCGTATTGAATTTCTTTGTATTTGTGACTGAAGCTTCACGGAAATTGTATTCTGTACATTCCATGCCTTTTTAAGCAATTAATAAACTGTTTCTGACACATGGGGTGCGAGGGTAGCCCTTCCACCCTATGAAAAACCTAATCACCATCCCTTGTTTTGTCTGAACTTTGACTGTAAATTGCTTCTAAAGGTTAACTGTGGAGTCGTCACACAAACAGAATAAACTTACAAAGTGACATTAACGCGCGAAGATTTCTTCATCTCACTGCCCAACTGGATCATTGAGAGTCTGTACCCTTATTTTATGCGTACTGCCCCTTACGCCAAGCCGGCCGGGGTGGCCGAGCGGTTCTAGGCGCTACAGTCTGGATCCGTGCGACTTCTAAGGCCGCAGGTTCGAATCCCGCCTCGGGCATGGATGTGTGTGATGTCCTTAGGTTAGTTAGGTTTAAGTAGTTCTAAGTTCTAGGGGAGTGATAAACTTAGAAGTTAAGTCCCATAGTGCTCAGAGCCATTTTTCCATCCTTGACGCAATCCGAGCTTGTGCTCCGTCTCTAATGACCTCGATATCGAAGGGAGGTTACACTAAATCTTCCAATCTTCCTTCCTTCAGCACTCCTTCGTTAAATATTCTGTTGTTTACACTAAACTTCCATTTTCTAACGAAGTCCGATAACCTTTTTTGCAAAGTATTTTTACGTGTTTGTGATATGATTAGTTAACCTGCACGCTGAAGTTTCATCAAGCATACCGCCAACCAACATGGAACTTCGGTTGTACTTTTACATGGCACTGATAAATTTAAAAAAAGAGAGTAAAACATGTGTGGATCAAAATCCTACGTCAAAATCGCAAATTTTCTTTATTGATTACTGCTTTTTTTTTTATCCTCATTGACGAACCATCTTCAGCTCAGTCTAAAATGTCGTTCAACGTGTGACAATCATTACACATGGTCGTATTATTGGAACTACGTCGCTCTTGAGTTTTCTACTATCTCCCTTCGTCTGACTAGCCATGTTATTCTTTGACATTGTTTTTGTATTGTATGGAACTGAGGCCTAGAAACGACGGAGAGGCTTCGTCCCCACCGTAGCCCTCATTGGTTCGCAATTCCACAACACTCTACAGCAAACCACTCACCCCACCGCCGCCCCACACCGAACCCAGGGTTATTGTGCGGCTCGGCCCCCAATGGACCCCTCGGGAACGTCTTGTACCAGACGAGTGTAACCCCAAATGTTTGCGTGGTATAGTAATTATGGTGAATGCGTACGTGGAGACAGTGTTTGCGCAGCAATCAACGACATAGTGTAACTGAGGCAGAATAAGGGGAATACGCCTGCATTCACCGAGGCAGATGAAAAACCGCCTTAAAAACCATCCACAGACTGGCCGTCACACCGGACCTCGACATTAATATGCCGTGCGGATTTGTGCGGGGGACCGGCACGCCTTCCCGCCCGGAAAACAGTGCGTTAGACCGCACGTCTTAATCGGGCGGGCTATTCTTTGACATTGTCAATGGGGAGATGTTCGCCCCTGGTAGCTGAGTGGTCAGCGCGACGTAATGTCATACCTAACGGCCCGGGTTCGATTCCCAGCTGGGTAGGAGATTTTTTTCCGCTCAGGGTCTGGGTGTTGTGTTGTCCCTGGGCTACACAATTAACACGACTCAAACAAGACTCAAAACGTAAACGTAAACTTTACCAACGAGCAATTTCAGATAGAGAAAGACAATTACGACTACACGACTACCGGCTTGCCAAGGATAAATATAAACTTGAGCTGAATAAGACCAGGAAAGACCATTGGAACAGCCATGTAGCAGCACAAACACAACTAAACATTTGGGGGGGAACATACAAAATCGTGACAGAGAAAATTAAGAGCCCACTGGTTCTGGGAACGCTGCGACAGGAGGATGGTGAGATGACTAAGGGCTGGAGACGCACAGCGGAGTTCCTGCTGAGCAAACTCCTGCCCGACGACATCGCAGACACAGACACACCACAACATGCAGCACTGAGACGCGAAGTAGACAGTATACACTACACCAACCGTCACCTGTCCATTTGCGCAGGAAGAAGTGGCGACAGCGATCTCAGAACTCAAAAACAAAAAGGCGCCTGGACCGGATGGTATCCACTCTGAGGTACTGAAACAAATTGCACCGCAGATCACCCCGTTTCTCAAAACGTTGTTAAACGATGCATTAAGGCTGGGCCGTGTGCCTGCAGTGTGGAAGACCTCGAAGGTGGTTATCATCAAAAAGGCTCCAGACAAAGACCCATCAGACCCCAAGTCATACAGACCAATTTGCCTTATCAATACACTCGGTAAAGTACAAGAAAAACTACTCTGCAAAAGACTACAAGCACACCGAACACTACGGGGACTGACACCACACCAATACGGCTTCAGGGAAGGGAAATCTATAGACGACGCAATTAACAGAGCACTCCAAATAGTACACGACACACCCTCCAAATACACACTTGCAATTATGATAGACATCTCAGGTGCCTTCGACAACCTCTGGTGGCCGGCCTTGTTCAAGAGGCTCAGACACCTGCAGGTACCGGAGTCTCTGTATAATAGTTTCATGGACTACTGCAGAGACAGAACGGTCGTTTGGCAACTGGACAACCAGAAAGTGATGAAACGAATTACAAAAGGCTGTCCACAAGGGTCGATCTGCGGCCCCATCTTCTGGGACATAGTTATAGAACCGCTCCTACAGTTACTAGAGGAGCACATCTTGACAGATGGAGCTGTCGCTTATGCTGATGATCTACTCGTCGTAGTTTCAGCAAATAACCGTGCCCAGCTAGAAAAAAGAGCCAATGGAACACTTAGGACAATAACCCAATGGTGCACAGATAATAAATTAAAGATAGCAGGAAACAAAACAACTTATACATTGCTAAAGGGTATCCTGCGCAGGAACCCAATAGTCAAAATCGGGGACACAAACATAAAAAGACTATCAGTCACATGCTATCTAGGAGTATACATTGATGAACGATTGAACTTCCACGAACACATGCGAATATGCACAAACAAAGCAGAAAAGATACTACACAAACTGGCTAGGCTAAATTCGGAACAATTCAGACTACCCCTGTCAGTGACACGAACATACCATTGCGCTCTCTTCGAGTCAGTACTATGCTTTGCTGCCAGTACGTGGGCCCACAGGTTAAATCTCTCAACCAACAGAACCATTGTACGTCGAGGCCAAAGAAGTGTTCTACTTCGACTAACAGGGGCATTCAACACAACATCAAATGACGCACTATGTGTCGTCATGGGAATTTTCCCCATAGATATCACCATCAGGTACCGCACAGCAATGTACTGGCTTAGGATGGGGAGAATAGACCAGGTTCGGCAGATCACTGGTGTACCGACTGAGACAACACGCCAACTCAGAGCATGGCGAGTGGATACCTGGCAGAGCGAGTGGGCCAACAGCGATAAGGGCCGCCGTGTATACAACTTCTTCCCTGACATCCGGGAAAGACTAAAACTAAAACATATCGATCCCAGCCGCGGTATGGTACATTTCATCACAGGACATGGCCCTTATCCCACGCACCTGTACCGCGTGAGTCTGCAGCAGACTAATAGATGCACATGCGGGGAAGAAGGTTCCCCTGAACATACTCTCTTCTTCTGCGGACAACGCACGAACATACGACACACAGTACACATAAATCGCCTGAACACACAGAACGAACTACTTGCCATAATACGCGACCCGGAAAGGTGGACTGAACTCAACAAACTAACAGACGAAATCTCGAAGATAAAACAAATAGAATACTTGCGCAACAGACCCTACCGAAGGCAAGTCGGTCCAAACAGACGTCACGATGCCCAGGGGGACACAGATATGATTAGCACCACGAGTGATGAAGAAGAAACAGATACAGACCAGGGCACCAACACAGATATTGAAGCGTCCAGCGCGGATGATTCATAGTGTCAACCAAGTCAAATTCAAAGAACAGAGTGGAACAACCGACAAGAGGTGCACAAGTCACACACAATCCTAAAAACAGATTGCACCTTATATATAAATAGTTAACAGCATCTCCATGTACAATAAGAGCTTAAAGCTAGGTACCTCTTCAAGGGACCTACGCCTTCCGTTAAGAGGCAGCGCACAGTCTGTATGGAAGGATCTTAATTGTGGTCCCTCTCTTTTGAGCCCAACCCGACGGATACCTATGGTAGATCGGGGAAAACCACCGCTCAGGCTGTATTGCTGGCGGGGCCGGAAGGTGCTAACTGCCACACCACGTATCATTGTAAGTCTCATTGGCTCAGTGTGAACTGTTTGTACAACCAACCTACACAGCCTATACCTCAACCTCCACTATACTAAGAACTTCTCATCTGAAGCTTAAAGTTGGGCACCTCTTCAAGGGACCTACGACCCCCTGGTAAGAGGCGGCGCACGTCCTGGATGGAAGGATCTTAATTGTGGTTCCTCTCTTTTGAGCCCAACCCGACGGATACCTATGGTAGATCGGGGAAAACCACCGTTCAGGTCGTGTTGTCGGCGGGGCCGGGAGGTGCTTGCGCCTGATGTACTCTACTAGGAGCCTTGTAGGCTCAACACAAACCGTTAGCGTCATTACCTTATTACTTTTACCACGAGTACCCTTTCATTAGCAACTTTGAGCCAAGCACAAAATCAGTTACCTATCTATTCTATATCGTAAATAGTTTAGCAGGCTGGACATGGAGGTCTTAGTCTTAGTTTCTAGCTTTAACGTACCCTAATCTCTTCTAGTTAAGGTAGTTTTTAGGATGGTATATGTTAAAGGCATGGTGAGCAACGGCCAGCGTCTTGAGGGTCATTCCAAGACCCGGGCCGCCGCCCACAACCAAGTGACGGGCAATATTATACCCATAACATTTCCATTCAGTTCTCTTCCTTCGTTCTTTCTAAATATTTAATTTCGTTTTGTTTATTAATATCTTACTTGATTTTGTATTAGTTATAAGTTTTTCTAATGCTGCCCTAAAAAAAAAAAAGATATCAAATGGATCTAAACAGAGCCCGCCTCCACGTGGCGGGACACGGGCAACGGTGTGAGTGGGGACGGGAGCCGGTGTGGTGTTACTTTCAGTCACTGCGGACCCCCGACCCAGTCACAGCGGCTAAGTGGCAATATACGACCCACCATAAGAAATTAGACGGTGGGTCATAAAATATAAGCAGCTAGTGAAAAAAAAAGAAAAAAGTGTCCTTATCATCACTTATCATCATCATTTCATCCCCATCGACATGCAAGTCCCTGAAAGACTGGCACCAGGCGAACGGTCTACCCGACGGGAGGCCCTAGTCAAACGGCACTTCTGTTTCCAAAGAGGAGATACGCAGCCTGTTAATTTAAAACATGTGTAGATAAAAATGTTCGTCAAGATCACAAATTTTCTTTATTGATTGCCGGTTTCCATTCGTTAACTAGTCGTCTTCAGATCAATCTGCAATGTTGTTCAGTGGATTATTTCTAAGAATACGACGTTGTGTACGGATTATCACACACTGAACAACGTTTTAGACTGATCTGAAGATGGCTCGTCACTGAGGCGAAACCGGTAATCAATAAAGCAAAGTGAGATCCTGAAGTAGGATTTTTATCCACACATGTTTAAAATCAACAGATCGTGTATCTCCCAATTGACAGACTCAAAGGGTAACCAAAGGGAATAACTTAACAGTAATTATTAAAAGTAAAGTCTTGTATTTAAACAATCTAACAATTCTATTAAGCAAATTAATCTAGTCAAATAGAATCCTTCAAATGTTTCTTTTTGCTGAAAACTTTAAATTTCATAACTATATCGAAAGCTAACTAAAGCACGAAAGGAGCGCTTCAACCGAAAATTATAAAAAACAGTGCATGATCCTAAGTCGAGTTGTGTGAAAAGAGGAACTAATGTTTGGAAATGAACATTCGAGGCTTAGCAGGGCTTGAATGCGTAGTGCGCGTGACATATGTTTGTAAACTGTTTGTGTTTCATAACAAACAACTGAATGTAAGCGCCGGCCGTTGTGGCCGAGCGGTTCTAGAAGCTTCAGTGTGGAACCGCGCGACCGCTCCAGTCGCAGGTTCGAATCCTGCATCGGGCATGGATGTGTGTGATGTCCTTAGGTTAGTTAGGTTTAAGTAGTTCTAAGTTCTAGGGGACTGATGACCTCAGATGTTAAGTCCCATAGTGCTCAGAGCCATGTGAACCATTTTGCATGTAAGCACAACTCTAATGCTCCACATGGGTTGTTGTGCACGGAGGAAAAAACCATTTCTCCTTTAGGGCGCCGAAGAACACGAGGCCTTCCAACCGACAACGCCATACGACTTTCATTTGAACAATAACTGAAACTGTCAACTGAGTTCGTTGATTATCGAAGATAAAGCTGAGACTCATACGTCTCAAGGAAAATGTATTTCCGTTAGGTCAATAGGTCACCTACGTCTGAGATGCAGGCAGGGTGCCCAGTCGCGTTCTATTGTGTGCTGTTCTAATATGGGAGAGTGTCGGTAAAGCTGGCGATTTAAGAAGGGGAAAATGGGCTGCAGGCGTGAACTGAAGTCTGTGCTAAGGAGGGCACTGGACTAGGGGTAGGGGTCAGCACATCTGCATAGTAAGCAGGAGACTCAGGTTCGAGTCCCGTTCTTGGCACAAAATTGATTCATTGCTTCAGCTTCTTTCCTCATCGAAGATAAAGTTGAGACTCATACGTCTCCAGGAAAATGTATTTCCATCACGAGTTCGTGCATCCTGAATACTGCAATCACGGCGATTATGTACGACCGTTGACCCCGACGTCCCTCATAGTTCCTCCCTGTGCAAGACACGGCTAGTTTAATACTGGACGGAGGCAGGCCGCGGAACGGTTTCCGTCTTACGGCCGAGAGCGATTTCTCGCTTCCATGTCGTCCGCCTGCAGCCTAGGCACGTCCCCGCATTCCGTCCAGGGCGAGTCGAAAGCGCGGCGGCTAATCTGGCCAATCGTGACATCGGATCGCCGGCGTGCTGGGTCGCCGGGCGCAGCCTACCTGCGGAGGGACGGCTGAGCGGCCTGCAGATACACATCTCGGCCGGCCCGAGGCGCGACTCAGCCGACCGTGGGCCGGCGCCGACAATGGGGTCATCACCCGGTATGGATTTCCGCTACGGTCGCATCTGGGCAGCTCTGCCGCGAAGCCGATCACAGGGAGCGCAGGTCGCCACCCCGTGGCGAATCCGCCCGTGGCCTGCCACAGCTAAACCCCCACTAAATCTATAAACGGGCATTCATGGGATGCACACAGGACGACATCAACAAGTAGCATACTGTTGCAGTCTCCAGTCCGAAGACGAGTTCGCTGCAACTCTTCAGGCCAACTAATCATGTGCAGTTCTCTTCCGCCGGCCGCTGTGGCGGAGCGGTACTACGCACTTCAGTCTGGAACCGCGGCCGCGGCCGGCCGCCGAGCGGTTCTAGGCGCTTCAGTCTGGAACCGCGCGACCGCTACGGTCGCAACTTCGAATCCTGCCTCGGGCATGGATGTGTGTGATGTCCTTAGGTCAGTCACGTTTAAGTAGTTCTAAGTTCTAGGTGACTGATGACCTCAGATGCTGAGTCCCATAGTGCTCAGAGCCATTGGAACCATTTGAAGTTCTCTTCTTCTCCGTGTAACTGCCCAAACCTACATTTACACAGTCCAGTCACGTTAACGTGACCACTTGTCAGAAGCCTGAATAACCTGCGCGTATCTCTGCAAGACGTGCAGGAAGAGAGTCACTGAGGTTCTGGAAGCTACCGATACGGATGTGGGCCCATTCACACTCCAGTGTCGTGGACAGTTGCTCTAGGTTCCTCGGTTGAGGATCCACAGACGAGCAGCCCGATCGAGGTGGTCCCACAGACTGTCGATTGGGTTTTAATCCGGGGTGCTTGGTAACCAGGGGAATATGATCAACGCATCTTGCTGCTCTTCAAATCACGCATGTACACTGGGAGCTATGTGGCACGTCTTGCTGAGGAAAAACAAATTGCCTGTGGAGGTGGTACTGGTCCCAAAGAATGAATGCATACTTGCGTTGATCCTATGTGTTTCCAGAATGACGAGACCACTTAGGGAATGCTACGAAAACGTTCCCGAAATCATAACGTTCCCTCCTCTGGCCTGGACCCGTCCGACAATAGTTGCAGGGCCGTACACGCGATCCATCTGAAAATACCACCTGTCTCCATTCAGTGGACGTCCAGCCGCGGTATTGGCTTGCAAATTCCAGCCTTCGTCGGTGATGAAAAGCTGTCATCATGGGTGCATGAACCGGGCGCCTGCTGCCGAGGCACATACACAGCAACGTTCGCTGAACGGTAGTTGCGGAGAAACTGTTGGTAGCTCCTTGGTTCATCTGGGTGGTCAGTTGCTCAACAGTTGCACCTCTATTCGCCCGTACACATTTCCGCAGCCGTAGTTCACCCGTCATCTATGGCCTGTGGTGCACCACAAGGTTGCTTCGACGCCGGTTTTGGATAGCGCCACTTTGCATGCGCGGCATATTCTAACCATGGTGGCTCGCGAACAGTTTGAAAACTTTCGGAAATGCTTCCACCCTTGATCCGATATTCAATTATCATGCCCTTTTGGACGTCAGATAAATCGCTCAGTTTCGGCATTACGACAGCGACTGCACTGTTAGCCGCGTCCCCCGCCACGCTTTATATACTTTCCGCTGTCAGTGCTGCCACCTGCTGTCTTTTAGTGGCTATTGCATGTTGATCTCTAACACAAGCTGTAGTCAGATTAATGTGACTCGCACATGTATCTGAACCAGCTTACTGTACTCATATTATGTAAACTGTAGATGGAGTGGTGACGTGGGGGGGGGGGGGGGATGAAAAGGAAGGAACTATTGGTATCAGCTGCATCGGGACTTCATGCGAAATCAGAGGCGATGAGTGAAAATGTGTGCCGGACTGGGATTCGAACCCAGGATCTCCTGCTTACTAGGCTGTTGCGTTAACCACTGCGCCATCCGGAAACAACGTTTATCGCAATAGCGGGGACCTTCTTCGCACGCTTCCCGACCGACGCCACCAATCTGCAGTCCCCGAGGATTTCCTCCATGCTCACTGCTGCCAGATTGTCGTAGGAGGGTTAAAGTAACTAACCATCCGCAATGAAGCTGGTGGATTCATTGTCTATCGAGACGAATCAGAACCGGACATGTCTGAAAGAACAGACACCACGCATTCATATACTTACTGTAATCAAGCCTTATTCTCTGTCTACAGTTTTTGCCCCCGCACATTTCTCCCCATCCGCGCGGAGTTGCCGTGCGGTTTAGGGCGCCATGTCACGGATCGCGCGGACCCTCCTGCCGGAGGTTCGAGTCCTCCCTCCAGCATGAGTGTGTGTGTTGTTCTTAGCATAAGTTAGTTGGAGTAGTGTGTACGTCTAGGGACCGATGAGCTCAGCAGTTTGGTCCCTTAGGAATTCACACACATTTCAACATTTTAACATTTCTCTTCAATGCCAAGTTAAGTAATCCTTCTCTCCTCAGAATCTGTGCTACCAATAATTCCTTTTTTTCTCAAGTTGTCACAAAAAACTCTTTCCTCTGCAACTCGATGCATTACTTACTACACGACCTACTCATTTAATTTCCAACATCCTTCCGTCGCACCAAATTTTGCAAGCTTCAATTCCCTTGTTGTCTGAACTGTTTATCGTCCAAGTTTCACTTCACTACAAGGCTACACTCAGACAAATAACCCCGGAAAATACTTCCAAACATTTAAATTTAAATTCGATGTTAACAAATTTACTACTTCAGAACGCTGTTCTTGTTGCTCTGTATTACACTCTCCTTACTTCGGCCTTCGTCAGTTGTTTTGTTGCCCAAATAGCTAAACTCGTCCATCGTTTCTAGTGTCTCGTTTCCTAATCCTTTTCGTTCAGCACCGCAACACTTATTTTGACTGCACTGCAGGGCTTTGTTTTACTGTTCCTCACAGTCAATTTATAATTTTAAGATCCTATCCATTCCGTTCAGCTGTTCTTCTCACAAGGGCAGGCCACGATGTTCGGATCACAGATTTACTTCAAAGTTTGTACACTTTTATAGTCCATTAGAAAAACATAATGTGCGAGCGATGAAGTGTATACCTTAGACGAATTCGAGAAAATCGCAAGAGAAGTTTTACGTGTCTATGATATACTGGTGCGTAGTGACCCTGAACACGATCTAGCGGCAGTCGTGTGGTTGCTGTATTGAGTTTCGCACATCTTTTTTTAAATTTATATTCTTTTCTACAATAGTTATATTATTTCGTACATATTACATTTGAAAGCTAATATGATGGAGAGAAATGTGCATTCAGATGATATTTTATTGAATTTCCAATGATATTTCGCTGTTGACTAATTTTTATTATTACAACAAATATTACGCAACTTTATTTTTCTATGCAAGTTAAAAACTTTATCAAGCGCTTTCAAACGCGTTCCTATTGGACTGACAACGAACGAGAAATTGCTTCTTGTGAAGATGTTGTTAACGTATATTCAATCGTACATCGCCAATTTTCGGCACCGTTATTTACGAAAATGCGTAACGGAAGGTTAGAGTGCAAATTGTCGGAAGAGACGTTTTTCAAAACGTCAGTGAGCTTTGGTTTCCCTTAGAAACTCGGAATAATAGTCATGCACGGGGGAAAACTGCATTCATTCGTTGTAGTAGATGCTGTTTTAATTTGTGTTTTCCGTTTATGTATGAAAAATATCATCCTGCAAATTTTAACGTCGAAATCACACTGGATGATTAAACGTACATTACCCTCATATTCTGCCATTGTCTTATTGAATGAAGTTATTGATTCATTTATTTATCGATGTGTGACTTGTGTTTTACAAGCCCGTCCCTTGTTCCTGAAACCTGTGTCTGCAGATCGAAGCGTCCAGGTGCAAAGCAGTTCTCGGTACCTTACACGATTGCAGGTAGAAGGGATTTCGGAAATCGTAATGCGTTTGGTTGTTTACCTGTCGAAAGTCACAAATATAATATTTGTTGTGATATAAGAATTTGCAAAGAAGAAAAGGACATTGGAAACCAATAAAAGTTAACACAAATACTCGTGTCTTTCCATTACATTACCTTTCAAACATATGTATGACATAATATGATTAGTGTTGTAAAAAGTATAAATTAAAAAAAAACATGAGCGGGACTCGATCCATCAATTACGAAGCTTTTTTTTTCTTTTTTTTGCCAGCAGTCACAGTCTTTGGTATTCTCATATTTCAGAAACAAATAAATAAATAAACATGATAAGACGTTATACAGAGTAAATGACTTGATCTTTTTTCTTTGTTTTACATTATTAGCAAATGGCTACTATAGGGGAGCACATGAAAGTGAAAAACAAATAAGCCGCAAATGCATCCGTGAATAAACCTGTGAAGGGAAAATGTTTAGAAGATGAAGAGAAAAGGAAGTTCAGAAAACTAGGAAGGCTTGCTGCGCCGTGCTAGACGTTGCCTCACCGTGAGAAAAACGTCCGCTCTATCTTTGGAGGGGGCCTCACTTGTTTCGGGTGGCGCGTTACATCGGGACTCCAGCTCCTGCGCGGACTGGCGGAAATACTCTGTAAATGGTTCGCGGAAGTGGCCAGACAGTGTCGATATTGGGAGAGGGTGTGGTGTGATAATTGGAGACGTGTCCAGAAGTCCGCCGGGTCAACGATGTCGTCCCTGAAGAGGTAGCTGATAGCCATACCACTGAACCACGTAATGCGTGGCACTTCGATGATGGAAAGCAGGTAGCGTGACGCTGCATCGGCATGGTAGGAGAGACGTGATGTGGGGTACTCGGAGGTAGAAAGCCGCGATCTTCTGTACAAGAGTACTGCTGCTCCACAATCTAAACGGTGTAGATCCGTAACTTCGACACTGTACTTGACTCAGGGGCAAGTCCACCAGCGCGATGCGGTGCAGTTTCTGTCTTGTAGTATATTTGCCACTGACTAGAATGTACCACATCGCTGTGGTGTCAGTGGTGTGGCATGCTTGATGGATGGTTTTGCATACTGTAGGCCTTGGGACCGAAGGGTGGCGCCGCTTCGATGAGGTTCCAAGATGCTACTCCAGGTGGGTGTAAACTGAATGTGCGCAACGGAAAATACTGAATGCGAAAATGAAAATTTGGCCCTGTCTGACTACCCCCTGAAGCAGATCTTAGGATCGCTTAATGGTGATACTATCTCCTCCTCCTTGCTCTTTAACATATAAATTACAACATAAACATAAATGAATGATTAAGGGAACTAGTAACTGCAAAATGATAAATGCTGTTTCTGCTTAAACATTTACTGTAGATTAAAAACCCCTTTATATATTAAAAATGATTATATGTCAACCTCCAATGGACATAAAGAGGTAAAAATGAATTTCCTAACTAATATATTGATCAACTGCCCAACTCTGCACCTTTTTATGGCTACGCGATCTAATATAAATAACGCGAGATGACGGACATAATCTGCGTACCAAACACTAGAAGACACTACTTTTGAAAGATGATCTACAATGGTGTGCAACCTCAGTAGAAATAAAAGTTAAGTGATCACAGCTCTTTAGCTTTATAGCCCTAATAAGCCGAAACAATTAGCAATATCACCGTACGTACTGCGTCCGGTGCGTCGGAGTGATGGTTCTCGTACATGTCTGCGACGACGGAAGAACTCCAGCCACAAAATATAAAAATAACTCATTCAAAACTAGGGCGGCAGAAGACGGTCATCTGACTAGTGTAATCTGACACTGTCTTCTCCTCTCTGCGTTCTACAGACGAGAAACGCGAACTCCCAGCAACAAGGACGGAGTTCAGATAACGTCTCAACGTGAGTATAGACAGCAGAAGTGCCTCAATCACTGAACGCTGCGTACTCAATGACAACTTCCTACCCAGAGGCGGTCAAGAATCGTATAAGTTCGCAACAGTATAGTGCCTAACCGTTCTAACTATAAAATCTCCTGAGAGCAAAGGCAGCAAGCCCGTCTGTACCAACAAAAGCTGATACTGAGCGACCATCAGACACGGGGGCTCAAAACGTAAGACCTCTCTCTCTCCACCGCTGGCTTCCCAGCAAGACTCGACTCCCCTTCCTCATAACTGCAGAAGGCGAATCATATTCTCGAAACCACGGAATATTCTCCCTCTCTAAAGATTCTTCCGAACGCCGACCAACCATATTTTAGACTTTTGTCGCCCAGCGCGGAAAGTTTGCGAGGAAATACCTATTCCTGTTAATTAGGAATTCATCCAATAGTACGCTTCTCAGAGTAAAAATCCTCGGAAATAACCCAGCCTGCGTCATTTCCGGGGTAACGCTTCCTCGTTCCTGTCTGTGGCGTCCAAGATTTTCAGAGTTTCCGAAGTATTATCCGGTTATCCTTCCGGCCGCCGCTGTATTGTGCTTCAGCGCTTAAGTGCACTCACCGTCCGTCTTGGGATACTTCTTATATTAAGCAGACCAACACACCTGTGTGGGCTTTTCCACCCAGGGCCTGAGTTACGCCTGCTGTTTCATTTCCACTGGCGTTCCACCCTCTACTAGTATAAGCAATCATTCATTACGCCATTTTGATAATAAAGACAATCCATCACCTTTCATGCAGTAAGTGTTAACAGTTATCTACAAGGTATACGTGAAACTGTCAGTATTCACATACGCAATATACAACCTATCAAATGATACCTAATTCTGGTTGTAAATCAAGGCAAAGTATGCAGATGAGTGCTTGTAAGGTGCGAAATTACAGCCACCTTACAAGGGTTCAGGATGGGGATGGTAGGAGAAGGCGGTAGATGTCGTGGACGATCGTCTTCCTGGTTCTGGGGAGCTCGGTGCATATATACCTGTATTCCAATAACTAGAGGTGATATATGTGCCAATGACGCGGGCCTTTCCACAACCGGAGCATAGTATTGGTGTAAAGCATCGTGGACCTAAATCTCACGTTAACCAGAGCGACGCCACGATCCCGCTTCGGTAAGGTGAGGCCACCATACTGGACTTTGAAGATGCGCCCGGAAAATGTAAAATACCCTAAGGCCCCCTGTAGTCTGGTAGCCAATGTCTGATGGTCAGAATTTGCGCGATGTGAGGTATCCGGGCTGCCAGGTGTGTACTGACAAAGGTGACCCTCTGACATATTTTCAGCGGACGTAATAGGTGGTTCTGTATGCCTGGCCGGAGGCGTTGCAGCAGCGCCCGAAAACTGATGGCAGAGGTACGGCGAAAGTCTCGCAAGTACAGAGCTTGAATCGCAACGCACCGCTAAACCACTGACACGTAAAAATTCTGAGATTTTCTCGAAACTGGCTTCAAATGGTTCAAATGGCTCTGAGCACTATGGGACTCAACTGCTGTGGTCATCAGTCCCCCAGAACTTAGAACTGCTTAAGCCTAACTAACCTAAGGACATCACACACATCCATGCCCGAGGCAGGATTCGAACCTGCGACCGTAGCAGTCGCACGGTTCCGAACTGCGCGCCTAGAACCGCGAGGCCACCGCGGTAGCTGGCTTCGTAGTACGCCTTAATACCTGCACATATTTTGTCGTAATGGGCTATTCAAAGAGTAGAATTTAAGTAAATTGTTGTGTCTATGACAATTACAATGTGGTGCCCCGAAGCTTACAGATATTTGAAAAAAGTAATAGGTCAGAACCACCGACAATAGGTAACAGAGAACCTAGTATTTTCGATCAACTATCATAGTCAGGTAACATAATATTATTAATATCAGTGCCGGCTGGTATGGCCGAGCGGTTCTAGGCGCTTCAGTTTGGAACCGCGCTACCGCCTCCGGCATGGATGTGTGTGATGTCCTTAGGTTAGTTAGGTTAAAGTAGTTCTAAGTTCTAGGGGACTGATGACCATAGATGTTAAGTCCCATAGTGCTCAGAGCCATTTGAATCATTTTTTTGAGCAATATCACGAAACATATACACGGGTCACGTGGAGAAGGAATCCCCCCACTATATTTCAGCTTGCTCTGCGCGTGCGAGGATCTGGCAGCTTGGGTGCGCCGGAAAATTTTTTCCGGGTAGCATCTGGCTACTTGATGCTACTGCTCATACGGCAAACAGCCACGCTTCAAGTAGCCAGAAGCGGGAGAAGGCACTGCTCATACGCGAATTCAGCTATGCGCATGCGCACGAGTCCGCTGACAACTGCTCAAACGAACCTATGATCACGCGCCTAGGAGACGCGCCGCAGGCTATGTGCTGCCGTCAACAAAGGTACTTGTATCGGTTGTCTGCCGCCATTGACCATTAAAGCCACATTTCGCTGCACTGTCCTAAAGGATACGTTCGTCGTACGTCCCACACTGATTTCTGCGGTTATTTCACGCACTGATGCTTGTCTGTGAGCACTGACAACTACACAAACGCCGGTACTCTCGGTCGTAAAGTGAAGACCGTCGGTGACTTCGTTGTCAGTAGTGAGAGGCAATGCCTGAAATTTGGTATTCTCGGCACACTCTTCACACTGTGGGTCTCGGCATATTGAATTCCCTAACGATTTCTGAAATGGTATCTCCTATACGTCCAGCCCCAACTACCATTTTGCATTCAAAATCTGTTAATTCCCGTCATGCGGCCATCACCACTTGCGAAACGTTTTCGCATGCATCACCTGGGTGCAAATGACAGCTCCGCCAGTGCACTACCCTTTCATACCTTGTGTACGTGATAATCGGCCATCTGTATACAGGGTGCTACAATAAGGTACGGCCAAACTTCCAGGAAACATTCCTCACACACAAATAAATAAAAGATGTTATGTGGACATGTGTCCGGAAACGCTTAATTTCCATGTTAGAGCTCATTTTAGTTTCGTGATTCCAACGTGATCAAATTGTAAATTTTCACAATCAACATGTGTGGGCTGACGAGAGTCCGCACGCAACTGTGCAATCACGTCATCAACATATTCTGTGAACGTTTGGGCAGGCATTGTTGGTGATGTCTTGATTGGGCCCCATGTTCTTCCACCTACGCTCAATGGAGAACGTTATCATGATTTCATACGGGATAGTCTACCTGTGCTGCTAGAACATGTACCTTTGTAAGTACGACACAACATGTGGTTCATGCACGATGGAGCTCCTGCACATTTCAGTCGAAGTGATCGTACGCTTCTCAACAACAAGTTCGGTGACCGATGGGTTGGTAGAGGCGGACCAATTCCATGGCCTCCACGCTCTCCTGACCTCAACCCTCTTGACTTTCATTTATGGGGTCATCTGAAAGCTCTTGTCTACGCAACCCCGGTACCAAATGTAGAGACTATTCGTGCTCGTATTGTGGACGACTGTGATACAATACGCCATTCTCCAGGGCTGCATCAGTGCATCAGGGATTCCATGCGACGGAGGGTGGACGCATGTATCCTCGCTAACGGAGGACATTTTGAACATTTCCTGTAACAAAGTGTTTGAAGTCACGCTGGTACGTTTTGTTGCTGTGTGTTTCCATTCCATGATCGATGTGGGGGGGGGGGGGGGGGTTGGGGGTTGTTTTTGGGGAAGCGAGGTCATCGGTCTCATCGGATTAGGGAAGGAAGTCGGCCATGCCCTTTCAGAGGAACCATCCCGGCATTTGCCTGGAGTGATTTAGGGAAACCACGGAAAACCTAAATCAGGATGGCCGGACGCGGGACTGAACCGTCGTCCTCCCGAATGCGAGTCCAGTGTCTAACCACTGCGCCACCTCGCTCGGTTGATCGATGTTATTTGAAGAGAAGTAATAAAATGAGCTCTAACATGGAAAGTAAGCGTTTCCGGACACATGTCCACATAACAAATTTTCTTGCTTTGTGTGAGAGGAATGTTTCCTGAAAGTTTGGCCGTACCTTTTTGTAACACCCTATATGTGCATATCGCTATCCCTTGACTTTTGTTACCTCAGTGTATACATCACTGAAAACGCATTGGTGTTGGCACGGCTAATGTCGCGGTGGTTTCCTATTTAGACGCTGTGACGAAACGCAGGGAGTAAACACGGTGCTGGGACAGGCCGCATTCCGGCGCGTCACCCGCTCGGCGGCAGCAGCTAGCGGCTGGCGTCGAGCAGCTGGCGTCTGGCGGGGCTCGCGGCGGCGGGCGCCGCGCCAGCCAGGGGGCTGACCCCGCCTCGCGCGCCGCCCGGAAGCGCCGGCCTTGAGGCGCACGCACTGGCCTTGCCATGTGCGGCACGCACACACACGCAGCGCCCTACGTTCTGGCACTTTCCGCGACGAGACGGGCCGCGCCGCGGCAGAGGCAATGCCCGGGCCAAGGCGTCGCGGCGCCTCTCTAGGCACGCTGCCCACAGGGCCCCATGCGTGCCCAGATTCTCGAATCACGCGATTTATTTTAGCCGGCTTTAATCGGGGGCCTAGGCGCACCTCCTCTCCCCTCTTTTCCGCGAAAGAGGATAGGAGTTTCTTACATTCTCAAAGATGCATCAATGGTGGCTGACACTGACAATGATGACGATGACGATGTTGATTGTGTTGAGGAGGAGTAGGAGCAGGAGGAAGTAGAAAAAAAGTTTTTTTTTTTTTTTTGGGTCATCAGTCTACTGACTAGTTTGATGCGGCCCGCCACAAACTCCTTTCCTGTGCTAACCTCTTCATCTCAGAGTAGGACTTGCAACCTACGTCCTCAATTATTTGCTCGACGTATTCCAATCTCTGTCTTCCTCTACAGTTTTTGCCCTCTACAGCTCCCTCTAGTACCATGGAAGTCATTCCCTCATGTCTTAGCAGATGTCCTATCATCCTGTCCCTTCTCCTTATCAGTGTTTTCCACATATTCCTTTCCTCTCCGATTCTGCGTAGAACCTCCTCACTCGTTACGTTATCAGCCCACCTAATTTTCAACATTCGTCTATAGCACCACATCTCAAATGCTTCGATTCTCTTCTGTTCCGGTTTTCCCACAGTCCATGTTTCACTACCATACAATGCTGTACTCCAGACGTACATCCTCAGAAATTTCTTCCTCAAATTAAGGCCGGTATTTGATATTAGTACACTCCTCTTGGCCAGAAATGCCTTTTTTGCCATAGCGAGTCTGCTTTCGATGTCCTCCTTGCTCCGTCCGTCATTGGTTATTTTACTGCCTAGGTAGCAGAATTCCTTAACTTCATTGACTTCGTGACCATCAATCCTGATGTTAAGTTTCTCGCTGTTCTCATTTCTACTACTTCTCATTACCTTCGTCTTTCTCCGATTTACTCTCAAACCATACTGTGTACTCATTAGCCTGTTCATTCCGTTCAGCAGATCATTTAATTCTTCTTCACTTTCTCTCAGTAAAGCAATGTCATCAGCGAATCGTATCATTGATATCCTTTCACCTTGTATTTTAATTCCACTCCTGAACCTTTCTTTTATTTCCATCATTGCTTCCTCGATGTACAGATTGAAGAGTAGGGGCGAAAGGCTAAAGCCTTGTCTTACACCCTTCTTAATACGAGCACTTCGTTCTTGATCGTCCACTCTTATTATTGCATCTTGGTTGTTGTATATATTGTATATGAACCGTCTCTCTCTATAGCTTACCCCTACTTTTTTCAGAATCTCGAACAGCTTGCACCATTTTATATTGTCGAACGCTTTTTGCAGGTCGACAAATCCTATTAAAGTGTCTTGATTTTTCTTTAGCCTTGCTTCCATTATTAGCCGTAACGTCAGAATTGCCTCTCTCGTCCCTTTACTTTTCCTAAAGCCAAACTGATCGTCACCTAGCGCATTCTCAATTTTCTTTTCCATTCTTCTGTATATTATTCTTGTAAGCAGCTTCGATGCATGAGCTGTTAAGGTGATTGTGCGATGATTCTCGCACTTGTCAGCTCTTGCCGTCTTCGGAATTGTGTGGATGATGCTTTTCCAAAAGTCAGATGGTATATCGCCAGACTCATATATTCTACAGACCAACGTGAATAGTCGTTTTGTTGCCACTTCCCCCAATGATTTTAGAAATTCTGATGGAATGTTATCTATCCCTTCTGCCTTATTTGACCATAAGTCCTCCAAAGCTCTTTTAAATTCCGATTCTAATACTGGATCACCTATCTCTTCTAAATCGACTCCTGTTTCTTCTTCTATCACATCAGACAAATCTTCACCCTCATAGAGGCTTTCAATGTATTCTTTCCACGTATCTGCTCTCTCCTCTGCATTTAACAGTGGAATTCCCGTTGCACTCTTAATGTTACCACCGTTGCTTTTAATGTTACCAAAGTAAGTAGAGAAAAAGTAAGAAAAGTGTAATTCTGGTGACCGAGGCCGTTATGGTAATAGCGAAGATGTTGAGTAAAAGTTGAAGAAGTAGGAGGAGGAGGTGGAGGAGGAGGAGGAGGAGGAAGAGGAGGAGGAAAAGTAGGAAGAGAACAGACAGGAGAAAGAAAAAGACACTAAGATTGTTATTCACACAAAGACGTAGCAGTGACAGCTGACTATTATGATAATAGTGAGGAGGGTGAAGAGGAGAATGGGGACGAGGAGGGGGAGGAGGCGAACAAAGCGCAGAAGAAAAAAAGAATGTAAGACTGTTTACTGAAAAAATGTAACAGTGGTAGCTCAACATTATGATCATGAGGACGATGATTATTATAATGAGGAGGAAGTAGAGGAAGAAAAGGAGGAAGAGGATTAGGAGGAGGAGGAGGACACAGTGCAGAAGAATAACTGACAGTAAGATTCTTATATAATCAAAAACAAAAAGCATAGCAGTGGTAGCTGAATATTATGATAATGATAGCGATGATGATAATGAGAAAAAAGTGAAGAAGGAGGAGGAGGAAGATAACGACAACAACGACGGCGGCGGTGGCGGAAAAGTGGAGAACAAGTAAGGAAAAAAATATCGTTCGTGATGGAGGTCGTGGTCGTGATGGCGAAGAAGAATGAGGAAGAGGGTCACGTAGTCAAGAAGAATAAACATACAGTAAGACACCTATCTGCCCAATAATATGGTGGGGGTGGTGGTGGTGAAGATGTTGGTGATCTAATGATGAGGAAGAGCGACAAAAACAGGGAGGGGGAAGAAGAGGGGAAGATGGAGGGGGGAGTAGGAGGAGGAGAAGGACAATAGCGTGGAGATAAAGTAAAAAAATCCTAATTTGCTCCAAAATACGGAAGCGGTGGTAGCGGTTATTGGTGTTATTGTTGTTGTTGTTGTTGTTGGTGGTGGTGGTGGTGGTGTGGTTGTGGTAACGACAAAGGGAAAGAGGAGGATTACGACGGAGATGACAAAGAATATATGGAATTCTACCTCTATCTATGATGACTTCCACTTGTGTGGGACAAACTGGTCAATGATAGGGAAAGGAGTTGGCGTTGGTTTTGATGTACACTCCCTTCAGTCTTCTGCACTGATCAGGGGAAGTTGTGCTAAATTTGAATGGCGATGGCCACAACATGATCTGAACTCTGCTCATTTCGAATACGAGTCTCCAGCCGTCCTTCTGTCAGCATAATTAGACTAATAACAGTAATCTGCAAGAAAGCACTACTTGAATTAAGGCAGAAGTTTTGAAAGTGGTTTGAAAATCAGTTACAATAACTCTAGAGTAGTGTACAATGAAGAAATCGAAGAGAAAACGCGCAAATCAACGATGACTTCACAGAACCAGTTGATTAGTTGTTGCATTAACGGGAGCTCGAAACAATGTCCAAATGGGATCCAAAAGCAATAAACAGTAGATTAAAAGTGGCTAGAGTGACGTTGGTAAATTGAAGAGGGTTTTCCAGGAAAGAGCTTCCGGCTTGTCTGAAACAGGAAGTTTACAACCCGTGTGTATCACGAGTTTTAACTATTGGCAGTGGAGACACAGAGCTTTGACATGGAAATCGTTTAAAAACTTAGGTCATTCAACAATAAATTTATATTTGTATGTTGGAAATTTCTAGGAGACGCACAAAAAGAAAGAAACGGATCGGAGAACAGATTGGAGTGGAATTAAGTGGGCAGCACATGGAGTCTCGCGAATGAATAGTAAATAGACGAAGGAAGTCCGTAACAGCGTTCAGAGAGATAAAAAGACCTCGACTTCGACCTAATGGAATCTGGTATATGGCTTTAGATCACATGCAAGAACACCACCATCAATAATAATGTGTACATCTGAAGACCGTACTGTATGCCGAAGTTTCGACGGCGCACTTATCTAGCAGTCAACGTCAAATGGCTGATGACAATGATAACAGTGGTGGTGGTTGTGGTAGGGGCGATGGCGTCTATGAGTCTAGTACTGGAAAGCTGTATTTAAAAGAATAAAGCAAGCTTCAATTTACACTGAGAAACAAACAACGCCCTCGTTCAACGTCCTCGTTAATATTCTTCGGTCCCATCACTAAACATTACTTAATCTCACAGGTATGAAGTTGATCAAATATACCCATTGTGTAAGGCTAGATGACATTGTAGTTTCAACCAGCAGCAGCAGCAACAACAACAAAAACATCAATAATAATAATTTATATCTGCGTCAGCTACAGCAAAGAAGCGATTCATTCCATGAAGAACGAACACGCAAATTGCGATTGTGGTTCCTTACCAGCTGTAGAATATTTCAGAACAAATGAAAATTTGTGCCAGACTGGGATCCATCGCAGGGCAGGCAGAAATTTTCATTTCATCTGAAATATTCTACAGCTGATGCGAAACCATAATCGCAGTTTGCGACTTCATTCTCCACGGCGTGCGGCTGTTGATGATCACCACAGTGTCTCAGATACTGCACTGCCATATTCCATGAAGTTTCACAACAAATATATTTCTAATACACACACCAAAAAAAGTTTTGCATCACCCCGGTTCCCAGAACTTCTGAAAATAGACGTTGACTGTGGATATTATATCAGAGACACAGTCCAGTTGACTGTTCAGAGATGTCACTAAACCCGCCCTAAGATGTAAACAACCATGCATGAGTAGCGCCTATTAGACGGAGAGGGTCCGACAGCCGCCCAGTTCCAGTCATTCCACCAAGAAGGAGAAACACGGCTCGTGTTGTCTGTAGTTCACCCATGCCTAGACGGTCAATACTGCGGTTCGATCTCGTCCGCATTGTTACTTTGTGCCAGGAAGGGCTCTCAACAAGGGAAGTGTCCAGGCGTCTCGGAATAAACGAAAGCGATGATGTCCGGACATGGAGGAGATATAGAGAGACAGGAACTCTCGATAACATGCCTCGCTCAGGCCGCCCAAGGGCTACTACTGCAGTCGATGACCGCTACCTACCGATTATGGATTGGAGGAACCCTGTCAGCAACGCCACCATGTTGAATAATGCTTTTCGTGCAGACACAGGACGTCGTGTTACGATTCAAACTGTGTGCAATAGGCTGCATGATGCACAACTTCACTCCCGACGTCTATGGCGAAATCCATCTTTGCAAACACGACACCATGCAGCGCGGTACAGATGGTCCCAACAATATGCCAAAGGGAACGCTCACGATTGGCATCACGTTCTCTTCACCGATGAGTGCCGCATATGCCTTCAACCAGACAATAGTCGGAGACGTGTATGGAGGCAACTCGGTCAGGCTGAAACCTTAGAAACACTGTGTAGCGAGTGCAGCAAGTTGGAGGTTCACTGATGTTTTGGGGTGGCATTATGTGGGCCGATGAACGGCCTGGTGGTCATGGAAGGCGCCGTAACGATTTTACGATACGTGAATGCCATCCTCCGATCGATAGTGCAACCATATCGGCACCATATTGGCGAGGCATTCGTCTCCATGCGTGACAGTTCGCGCACCCATCGTGCACATCCTGTGAATCATCGTGCATCAGGATAGCGACATCGCTCGACTAGAGTGGCCAGCATGTTCTCCAGACATGAACCCTATCGAACATGCCTGGGATAGATTGAAAAGGGCTGTTTATGGACGATGTGACCCACCAACCACTCCGAGGGATATACGCAGAATCGCCGTTGAGGAGTGGGACAATCTGGACCAACAGTGCCTTGATGAATTTGTGGATAGTATGCCACTACGAATACAGGCATGCACCAATGCAAGAGGACGTGCTACTGGGTATTAGAGGTACCGGTGTGTACAGCAATCTGGGCCACCACCTCTGACGGTCTCTCTGTATGGTGGTACAACTTGCATTGTGTGGTTTTTATGAGCAATAAAAAGGGCGGAAATTATGTTTATGCTGATCTCTACTCCAATTTTGTGTTCAGGTTCCGGAACTCTCGGAACCGAGGTGATGCAAAACTTTTTTCGATATGCGTGTTTCATCGACGTGGTTTTCAGTACTACGTGACTATGTAGAGAGTAATTCAAAAGGCGGTGCACAAATTGAAGAAGCTGATAGAGGAGTCTCATTACAACTACTTCTGAACAGAAACTTACGGTCTTGGAAGAAATTCTGAGGTAGTGGAAGCTTTTGAATGTCAGTAACAACAAGGGCAATCAACGCACACGCACCGTAAGTTAAGCAGAGATAAGGTGCTGTCTTTGTGTACGTACGGCTGAGGACAACGGAACAGAACAGCTGCTCACTTTTCTGTGCTAGTACGCGATGGGCTCAATGCAGCATATCCCAGGCGTTGGATCGGAAGGGGAATGTGTGTGAAATCTTATGGGACTTAACTGCAAAGGTCATCAGTCCCTAAGCTTACACACTACTTAACCTAAATTATCCTAAGGACAAACACGCACACATCCAAGCCCGAGGGAGGACTCGAACCTCCGCCGGGACCAGCCGCACAGTCCATGACTGCAGCGCCCAAAACCACTCGGATAATCCCGCGCGGCTTGGAAGGGGAGATCCAGTTGCATGGCCACTTCGCGAACTTTGTCAGGGTACTGTTCGCGCCGTGCGGTTCTAGGCGCTTCAGTCTGGAACCGTGTGACCGCTACGGTCGCAGGTTCGAATACTGCCTCGCGCATGGATGTATGTGATGTCCTTAGGTTAGTTAGGTTTAAGTAGTTCTAAGTTCTAGGGGACTGATAACCTAAGATGTTAAGTCCCATAGTGCTCAGAGCCATTTGAACCAAGTGCTGTTCGCGGCTGAATCAGGGAGTGGGAGAACGAAGAGCTGATGGTGGCACACACACACACAAGCCTCCGCCACACACCACATGTCCTAAGAGGTATGTGGGTAAGTAGGAGATAACGACTCTAAGGCCCTTTAAACTTTACAGCAGAAAAGTAGATGGTAACAAAAGAACAAAAAAAGCTTCAAGATAAAGATCTCGGAAATAAATAGCCCGTTAAGCCGTCGCACGCAGCACGCGAGTCATTAAACGTGGCACGCGGTGACACAAGCGCGTGAGTCATGTGAGCGGTCACGGCGTGGACGGCTTTTATGGTCGCCCGCTTCCGGCTTAACGGAGACTCTGATATCAGCGGTTATGAATGGACGCAGCGTCCGCCGTCGAGTGCCGTTGTAAACGTAGTCTCACTCACAGTGTCACTTTCAGTCTCAAGGTATACGCTGAAAGAGCGAGGCGCTCAGTGCTGAAATGACTGCGCAACCAAAGTGTTGGGTTCGATCGCCGGCGACTCGTGGGATATTTATCTGTCAGTTCTGCCAAAGTTTGTTAACGTAAAAAAATAAATAAATCAAAATAAAAACTGCCGAATTCCACTGCGGTTCAGAGTCTACATAAAATTGTAGGTTCCGCTTTAATTGGCAATGTAATTACAGTTCAAAAGTCACAGGAAGCCAACAGTCTCCAACAGGACAACACCAGGAAAAGCACTGTGACTTTCAAGCCAAGCTTCAGGATGACGATAGCTTCCTCTTACGTAACCACTGTCAGTATCATTTGAAGAGAAATGCAACGCATAACAGCTCATTAATTACGCAAACTGGATTACTTTAGGGCGACATAGCGACGCATATAGCTAGTGCTATATTGTCGAACAGAGCTTCCAAAATGCGTTCCTGAAATGCTATATATCGAAGATCACTGTGGTGGATCCTGGCTGTGTCAAAATGTGGGTTACTTCTCGACTTAAAGTAACAACAACCATTAATAAAGTTATTCATTAAGGATAAGTAGCGTCGTTAGCGGATTTGAACTGACAGGTTCATCATCGGATGGCTGTCCTCAAATTGGTTCAAATGGCTCTGAGCGCTATGGGACTTAACATCCGTAGTCATCATTCCCCTAGAACTTAGAACTACTTAAACCTAACTAACCTAAGGACATCACACACATCCATGCCCGAGGCAGGATTCGAACCTGCGACCGTAGCAGTCGCGCGGCTCCGGACTGAGCGCCTAGAACCGCTAGACCACCGCGGCCGGCCGGCTGTCCTCGTTTAAAATTACATTTAGCTGGCAGCAAACATCACACTGCAACGGTTTTGCTACGATGAGATCTAAAAATATCTTACATTTCATTATGGCAGAAGCTTTAAAGTTCTCTCAACATTTGGTCACTTTATCATGAAAAGTATAACGCGAAGGAATGCACTGAGTCCCAGAAATCAGTTCCGCCAAAAAAACTTTTCTCTACATCAATGACACTTTTCATTTTCTCCCTTAAGGCCCTTTTTTGTGCAGTTTCCTTAATTTCATATCGAAACATTCAGTCTTAAAAAATATGAGCTTTTTAAGTAAATAAGAACGAAAACTCGTCAGTAACACAATAACGCTACCGAAAAAGTAAACAAAAATGTTTAGTATTCTTAATGACCTTTCCGAGTATGACAATAACTTTCCAAAAAATGTACTTCACTTAAAATTATTTTTTAAGAAGATACAAAATAAAATTTCTCCATTTAATTGGAAGTGATTCGTAACAACTTTTAATGCTACTCCTTTTAATTTAGAGAAATTTGGAAAAAAATTCCTCTTATTTTGCAGTTGTTTGCTCCAGGTTCTTACAAAGAGAGTGCATCTTACTTCTTTATGTAAATAAATCATTACACTTACATCTACTTGTAATTACCAAAAGTGTAAAGGTTTAATACTCGAGAGACAATTTCGCAGTTTCAGTTTACCTCGCAGGTTTTCCACCAGTGGTAGGTTTCTTGTTGGTTTCGAGTGAAGCTCGCCCTACTACGTTTGCATGTCATGCGCCGATGACTGGAACACGTCCATCATAATATCACCTATCTATGGTACGCAGTATTTACTTATAAATATTTTTGAATTATTTTTTTAGATTTCACCATTGCAGAACCGTTCCAGCGTGCTCAGTATAAACTAAATGTAATGTTAAGCGTGAACAGATCTCTGAGGATAAACCAGTCAGTTTAGAACTGGTGATACGGTTAGTAGAGATTAGCATAGTGAATCAAGGCTGTTTGCATATTCATAAACCGTTTCTAACTACTTTTACCTGCAAACGCAATGCTCTTCGGCATGTCTGGTACACGTAACAGAAACAGATAGCTTGCGAAGAAAATTGAATGTAGCATTATGTTGGCAATGTCAAGATACAATGGCGTAGTAATATAACCACGGGAGGAGCAAATTGTACAATGAAGTAGTTGGAAGTGGTTATGATAGTTTTTTGAATGACGGGTAGTGAAATAGTTTAAGATCGCCCACTTTCCGAGAGGCACTACACTAACGTTGTGTACTCGCAGCATTCATACCCAGCGCCACAAGACAAAACAGGGAATTAGAAAGACATCGCACAATTAGCTTCCTTCTTAACTTACAGTTATACCATAGTATAATAATTGAAACGACTAGAGGAAAGCGGATGTCGGTTATCTCTATAATGGGGGTGAAAGGACAAATTACAAAATTGTAGACCAGCATCGTTAACACATCTCTCAGCTGCAAAATCGTGTTCGGAAACAATGGCGTCCCTTGAGAAAGGAAAACTCGTCACAGTAGCATGTAGTCAAGAAGTATAGAACACGTGAAAAACATGTCGCCCTGTTCACACAGGACATTATGCAGTGTAAAACACTGGCGAACAGATGTTTTCCTTGTTCCTAGGTTACCGAGAGGCGTTTGGAACACTCCTACAGTGACGCCTAGTAATGAAGATACGAGTGTACGGAATATCTTCACAAATGTCTTATTGGCTCGAAAAACTGTTTAGTGATAAAGCCAGTTACGTTATCCGGGACGGTGAATGCAAATCACAATAATAACGATAACGTGGTAACAGCGCTCATCTTCTCCGCATGCGGGGTGAGACATTTAAGACACACCACCCCAGATGTATAGAGAATGAATAAATACATCGAGGTGCAATTTTCGTCATGTTATAGCAGACATGGCTCGACATCTATTTCAGTATCAGTTTCACCTGTCAAGCACGATCGTCATCATTATGTACCTCATGCCGGCCGGATTGGCCGTGCGGTTCTAGGCGCTACAGTCTGGAACCGAGTGACCGCTACGGTCGCAGATTCGAATCTTGCCTCGGACATGGACGTGTGTGATGTCCTTAGGTTAGTTAGGTTTAATTAGTTCTAAGTTCTAGGCGACTGATGACCTCAGAAGTTAAGTCGCATAGTGCTCAGAGCCATTTGAACCATTTGTATTCCTCATGTACATTGTCAGCACAATCGAGCGTATACGACACCACACACTCCACGCTAATATTTCATCTGCCACATCTTTCTCACTCTGCAAAATTCCTTGGCTTCCTTTCTGACGAATTTAATTTGTATTGTTTATAGTCGCCGAATTACGATACTGATTTTGATTTTGATCTCTCTCCCTTTTTTTTTTAAATGGGTGTCTATACTTTTTCTGTGGCATCTGAAAGAAGCTTCTAAGAGAACTTCAGTGACATGACTTGTATGGGACTATCATGTAATATCAACATAACAGCGCTGCAAAACACTGTTCCGCCGTCAGGAGAAGAGGTTCCACAAACGTCTGTCCTATTATACCAAAGTAATGTAACCAAAGACGAACCCAGGTCTAGTTCTTGCGTTTACCTGTGCTTTTGAGGCCCATCAGTCTGTGTTGTGCTGTTGTAGCCTGACGTTTTCTGCACTGAGTACGCCCATATGTATAGACTGCCCGTTTTGCGTCTACACGTCCACACTGAAGCACCTAACTTGCTGCCCGTGGGAAAATAAGCATCAATGGCTTGCTCCTGCCGCATGTACTTCGAGGTGCTAATCAACATAAAAACATACTATTTCTAATATGTACAATTATTGGTAAGAAAATTAAGCAAACACTGATGTAATGTTGTTCAGTACACTGTCCTCAGTCATAAATAAAAATACATCTACATCTACATTTATACTCCGCAAGCCACCCAATGGTGTGTGGCGGAGGGAACTTCACGTGCCACTGCATTACCTCCTTTTCTTGTTCCAGTCGCGTAAGGTTCGCGGGAAGAACGAACACCGGGAAGCCTCCGTCCTCGGTCGAATCTCTCTAATTTTACATTCGTGATCTCCTCGGGAGGTATAAGTAGGGGGAAGCAATATATTCGATACCTCATCCAGAAACGCACCCTCTCGAAACCTGGACAGCCAGCTACACCGCGATGCAGAGCGCCTCTCTTGCAGAGTCTGCCACTTGAGTTTGCTAAACATCTCCGTAACGCTATCACGCTTACCAAATAACCCTGTGACGAAACGCGCCGCTCTTCTTTGGATCTTCTCTATCTCCTCTGTCATCCCACACTGATGAGCAATACTCAAGTATAGGTCGAACGAGTGTTTTGTAAGCCACCTCCTTTGTTGATGGACTACATTTTCTAAGGACTCTCCCAATGAATCTCAACCTGCCACCCGCCTTACCAACAATTAATTTTATGTGATCATTTCACTTCAAATCGTTCCGTACGCATACTCCCAGATATTTTACAGAAGTAACTGCTACCAGTGTTTGTTCCGCTATCATATAATCATACAATAAAGGATCCTTCTTTCTATGTATTCGCAATACATTACATTTGTTTATGTTGAGGGTCAGTTGCCACTCCCTGCACCAAGTGCCTATCCGCTGCAGATCTTCCTGCATTTCACTGCAATTTTCTAATGCTGCAACTTCTCTGTATACTACAGCATCATCCGCGAAAAGCCGCATGCAACTTCCGACACTATCTACTAGGTCATATATATATATATATATATATATATATATATATATATATATATATATATATATATCTGCACTTACAGCCGCAACATCCTATATATCTATACGACAAACACAAGCGTTAGCCGACGCAGTCTCCCTAAATTTCGTTTGTCCCAGAACTAGCTACATCAGAAAACTACTATTCTGTATGCATATAAATTCTTATTCTATCTGCCACTATCATTGTTATTACTGTCATTATTTTTATTGTTACTATTATCACGATTAGTGGCAGCAGCTGCAGTAGTACAAATACTGCCATTAGTTCATTAGTTCGTTAGTTCATAGTATAATTTGCTCACACTGCCACTTCTTAGCTAACTGTGTTGTAGAAAAAGGGCACTGTATGTGTGAAGCCCTGGTTCGATGTAAGAGAGGGCTTTGATGGCCTTAATGAGGTGAGGTTAAATAAATAATATGCTGGCACTTTGACAAGGGTTTATGCCACGATCGCCAGTGGAGTAGTGTCGCAAGGATCTGTTGAAGAACCCACTCCCAAATTAATTACTCTTCGTTCTGAGAAAGTAAGTATTTTATTAGATCACTTGGCAGTACACTCATGGGGCTTTAATGAGATAATAACACAATGTTTTGCAGGGCAAATTCATTGTCTTTAGGATTCATGTGCCCCTTCCGGGATACCTGTCTGGGAGCATAGATGGCGGAGCCAGGTGAGCCAGACGGAGAGGGGAGGGCCGGGGAAGGGACGGGGAGGTGAAGGGGGGACAGGAGAGAGCAGGAAAGAGAGGTGCCCGGGAAAACGAAAAAGACGTGACCCTTTCAAGTCGGCTTCTTGCTGTGTCACTGATAGACGCGGTCCGACAAGCGGAATACCGCCGGCATAGCGTCACGGCCCTCCTTAACCCAGAGAGAGCAAACAAGCAGACCAGTAAACGGGCTGCGAAACGCGAGGCCCGACAGAGCGGCCGTAACAGCCGACCAACCGGGCGGCAGGTCTGGGCCGCGGCAGCCACGGGTAGCGGCGCCTACGGCGTGACGTCACACCTTCTGGGAAGCGCCTTCAATGGGCGCGTGGGCGACAGGCTGCGTTCTGCCGCGCCGGCCCGGTCCGAGGTTCCGCTCCCGCCGCTGGCACGCCGCCACGCCGGGAATACCCGGGCCCGCAGACACGCTTTCTGGGAACTGCTCCACCGCCCACCTCTCCCTTTACTGTCTCTCCAGCCAACCAGCGAGCGAATCTCCACTTCCTGCCGCTCACATCGATATGCATGGTAATCAGAATTAAAGTTCCCGTTTCAAAACGCTTTAGTAAGATAATCACTGCTCATAATGGCGTCCAGTTTGAACGGAGTATTATCTGAGAAGGGGTAAACGCTGTGGGCAAAAAACGATAATTTTATAAATGCTTTAGGATTAAATGAGACCACTTAGAAAACGGAGCCTATGTCCCAATACGGTGCCACCATGAAGGAGCACAGACGTGTGTATGCATGTGTGTCAGTGTGAGTGAGTATGCTCCCATACTGACCACAAGGTTGGTAAGGAGTGAAACTTTCTGGCAGATTAAAACTTTGTGCCGGACCGAGACTCGAACTCGGAACCTTTGCCTTTCGCGGGCAAGTGCTCTACCAACTGAGCTACTGGCGGACTGGCGGAATTAACGCTGTGAGGACGGGACGTGAGTCGTGCTTGGGTAGCTCAGTTGGTGCCGGCACGGTAGCTCAGCATGTTCGGTCAGAGAGCTGGTTGGCCTCTGTAATAGAGAAAACTGAGTGGATGGATCAACAAACGAACTTGAACGGATGTCATGTGACGTCCGCAACGACTAAACACAACGATCAACAACGAACAAAAAAAAAAAAAAAAGCCGGCACGGTAGCTCAGCGTGTTCGGTCAGAGGGTTTAGCTACCCTGTGTAATAAAAAACTGAGTGAACGGATCAAGGAAAAACCGCAACGTGTGTCATCGGACAAGCCAAGGTAGCTCAGCGTGTTCGGTCAGAGGGTTAGCTGCCCTCTGTAATAAAAAAACTGAGTTCATAGATCAACAACGAACTTAAACGGATGTCGTACGACGTCCGCCCGGAGCAGATGCAACGAACATAAGTGAACAAAATGAGATTCCGAAAAAAAAAGTTGGTAGAGCACTTTCCCGCGAAAGGCAAAGGTCCCGAGTTCGAGTCTCGGTCCGGCACACAGTTTTAATCTGCCAGACAGTTTCATATCAGCGCACACTCTGCTGCAGAGTGAAAATCTGATTTTTGGTAAGGAGTTGTTGTGGTAGTGCGTTCCGTTCCTCCACCTGCAAAGCTGGCAATGCTGGGTGGTCGTTGGTGCATGTGAACTTCCTGCAGTACATGTCTTCAATGCATCCCACACGTGGTCGATGGGGTTTAAGGTGGCTCGGCAGGCCAGTCCATTTGCAGAACATCCTTTCGTTCCAGGAGCTCCTCCATCTACACTGTTAGAATGTTCAAATGTGAGTAAAATCTTTACGGGACTTAACTGCTAAGGTCATCAGTCCCTAAGCTTACACACTACTCAACCTTAATTATCCTAAGGACAAACACATACACCCATGCCCGAGGGAGGACTCGAACCTCCGCCGGGACCAGCGCACAGTCCATGACTGCAGCGCCTCAGACCGCTCGGCTAATCCCGCGCGGCCCTACACTGTTAGATGCGTAAACGAACTACCATCTGTAAAAATTAAGTTGGGACAGAACGCACTCCCGAAAAGACGCATCTGTGGAATATTACAATGTCAAATAACGCCGACGGGTGAGTATACCATATTCAAAGATTTGGAGGTCAGTACGTCTTGCAACATTACGCAACTCAAAACCACAGCAACTGGAACGCCAAAACGATCAACTTCGACAATACTGAACGTACCGTCATATGGAGGGAGGTGGGAACATGTAATGCACCCAGGAACACTGTCGGCCCTGGCTTCATTTTTACGGATGAGAATGTGCGACTGCATCGAAAAGTGCAGGTGGTGAAGTTCTTGGGAAATTGGACATTTGTGGTAGGACCTATGGGACCAAACTGCTGAGGCCATCGGTCCCTAAGCTTACACACTACTTAATATAATTTAAATTAATTCACGCTAACGACAACACACACACACACACACCCATGCCGGAGAGAGGACTCAACCTCTGACGGCGGAAGCCGCGCGAACCGTACATGGCACCTAAGACAGCGCGGCTATCCCGCACGGCGAAGTTCTTGGAACGAGTGAATATCCGACGAATGGATTGGCCTGTCCATTCCCCTACTTAAATACCATAGAGCATGTGCAGATCCAGTAGGGAGATGTACAGTAGCACGTCCGCATGTACTAACGACGATCCAGCAGTTTCAATTGCATTGGTGTAGGAATGGAACGTCCTACCACAAGAACTCGTTATCAACCTTGTGGTTAGCGTGGAAGCACACCGTAGAGCAAGCATTGCTGTCCGTAGTGGTTCAAAAATGGTTCACATGGCTCTAAGCACTATGGGACTTAACATCTGAAGTCATCAGTCCCCTAGACTTAGAACTACTTAAACCTAACTAACCTAAGGACATCACACACATCCACGCCCAAGGCAGGATTCGAACCTGCGACAGTAGCAGAGCGCGGTTCCGGACTGAAGCGCCTAGAACCGCTCGGCCACATCGGCCGGCTGTCCGTAGTGATCAGACACCCTGGCAAGAACCATGTCCTGCCGTTTTTGAAGTGCAGGGGGCCATCTTAAATCGCCGAGACTTCAGTGCAATTACTGTCTTTCAATAAAAGCGTTATTTCCGTTCGTTTCATTGCGTCTTTGTTTCAGTTATCTTCTGTACTATACTGCAGCAGTTCTTTCTAGATATGACCAAGGTTTATCGAGCCACTTTACTTGGTGGTTAACATCATCCGAAAGTTACTTTCATCCCTAAGTTTTCGACACCAGTGTTTTATCCTGTATTTCTTATTCATGGTCCGCAGCTCGTGGTCTCACGGTAGCGTTCTCGCTTCCCGAACACGGGGTCCCTGGTTCTATTCCCGGCGGGGTCAGGGATTTTTACCTGCCTCGAGATGAGTGGGTGTTGTTGTGTCGTCTTCATCATCATCATTCATCCCCATTATGGTCGGAGGAAGGCAATGGCAAACCACCTCCGCTAGGACCTTGCCTAGTACAGCGGTGCGGGTCTCCCGCATCGTCCCCTACACTCTGTCAAGGAATATTGGACTTCATCATCATCTTACTCATGACTCACTTCCTCTGCGCAAGACCTTCTCTAAAACGTCTTCGGTTCAAGGTTTATTTGAATACAATGTACACTAACGAACAGAAGGTGCAAACGCTACTCATCTACGGTGAATGAACTTTACAGAACCGTCATTGCAATGATGTTTTCCTATTTATAATACGTGTGATACATGGTAGTTACTGGAATTAAAGAAAACGTGGAGGGGAGAAACCACCAATATAACTTTCTTTTCACACAACCTGTTTATTTAAAAACATATAAACTGTGTTTTACAGATAATTGAGGCATTTAACCATACAATTTTCTTTAGAAAAATGGACAAATTTGCAAAATTCTTTTGATTTTAAACCTTAAGTTGAAGAAGCTTTTAATCTTTGCAAAAGAAATCTGAAGTGCTGTATTGAAAAACAGCAAACAATGTGACAGTGATTACAAGACGGCCGGACCTGCAGCCCGCCCGTAATCGGGTGAAACAGCGGTGTTTACTACCGCGTTGGATACAGTCTATCTTATTAACTGTTCGTCTGCAATACATGGAAACTATATAAGCACCATTGATGACAAGAGTGATTCAGTTACTCAAAACAGATGACTTAAATTTTAATCCGAAAGCTGTATGTCGGAAGGTTCGGGTTTAAGATACGTACCTGTGATTAAAGGTTAAACAGATTAGCAAACAATATGACAATGATAAGGCTTACTTCAAAGCAACGAATCTCTTAATTTCAGTCGGCAACCAAGGTGCGACTGGAGACAGACGTGTCTCTTCTGACAATTTTATTTTGACTAACGCCCTGATGACAGTTGGCTGTTAATATTTTCAAGGTTAAACTGACTGTCAGTTATTAAGACCGCTCTGAAGGAACGTCGTAAAACATCACTTGTGAACACTTATTACAAAAGAACTCACTCGACGGAACCACCAGATCCAGCTAAAATACACCAATAATGACCCGGTCTTTCAAACACGGAAACGAACAGCTTAGTACAACAGGTTGTTCAGATTATGACTGAGAAATGCAATTCCAATCAAAGAATTGAACCAGTTAACAGCTAAATCTAATCACAAGGCCCATCTTTTGTTTAACGGCAACCTGTGCCTTAGTGTAATTGTTCTGCATGTATTTACGACCAAGAGCTGATTAATTAGAATATTAATGATCAGGTACATACCAGAGACGAAAGGCAATATAATAGCGGGACAAATTTTCAAACGACAATTAGTGACAGTACAATACTACTGCCTAAATTTGCGGCCAAAGAGCCGATCGAGTAAAACTCTGAGGGTCGGGTACAAACCAGGAAATACACTCCTGGAAATTGAAATAAGAATACCATGAATTCATTGTCCCAGGAAGGGGAAACTTTATTGACACATTTCTGGGGTCAGATACATCACATGATCACACTGACAGAACCACAGGCACATAGACACAGGCAACAGAGCATGCACAATGTCGGCACTAGTACAGTGTATATCCACCCTTCGCAGCAATGCAGGCTGCTATTCTCCCATGGAGACGATCGTAGAGATGCTGGATGTAGTCCTGTGGAACGGCTTGCCATGCCATTTCCACCTGGCGCCTCAGTTGGACCAGCGTTCGTGCTGGACGTGCAGACCGCGTGAGACGACGCTTCATCCAGTCCCAAACATGCTCAATGGGGGACAGATCCGGAGATCTTGCTGGCCAGGGTAGTTGACTTACACCTCCTAGAGCACGTTGGGTGGCACGGGATACATGCGGACGTGCATTGTCCTGTTGTAACAGCAAGTTCCCTTGCCGGTCTAGGAATGGTAGAACGATGGGTTCGATGACGGTTTGGATGTACCGTGCACTATTCAGTATCCCCTCGACGATCACCAGTGGTGTACGGCCAGTGTAGGAGATCGCTCCCCACACCATGATGCCGGGTGTTGGCCCTGTGTGCCTCGGTCGTATGCAGTCCTGATTGTGGCGCTCACCTGCACGGCGCCAAACACGCATACGACCATCATTGGCACCAAGGCAGAAGCGACTCTCATCGCTGAAGACGACACGTCTCCATTCGCCCCTCCATTCACGCCTGTCGCGACACCACTGGAGGCGGGCTGCACGATGTTGGGGCGTGAACGGAAGACGGCCTAACGGTGTGCGGGACCGTAGCCCAGCTTCATGGAGACGGTTGCGAATGGTCCTCGCCGATACCCCAGGAGCAACAGTGTCCCTAATTTGCTGGGAAGTGGCGGTGCGGTCCCCTACGGCACTGCGGAGCATCCTACGGTCTTGGCGTGCATCCGTGCGTCGCTGTAGTCCGGTCCCAGGTCGACGGGCACGTGCACCTTCCGCCGACCACTGGCGACAACATCGATGTACTGTGGAGACCTCACGCCCCACGTGTTGAGCAATTCGGCGGTACGTCCACCCGGCCTCCCGCATGCCCACTATACGCCCTCGCTCAAAGTCCGTCAACTGCACATACGGTTCACGTCCACGCTGTCGCGGCATGCTACCAGTGTTAAAGACTGCGATGGAGCTCCGTATGCCACGGCAAACTGGCTGATACTGACGGCGGCGGTGCACAAATTCTGCGCAGCTAGCGCCATTCGACGGCCAACACCGCGGTTCCTGGTGTGTCCGCTGTGCCGTGCGTGTGATCATTGCTTGTACAGCCCTCTCGCAGTGTCCGGAGCAAGTATGGTGGGTCTGACACACCGGTGTCAATGTGTTCTTTTTTCCATTTCCAGGAGTGTAATAAGGAGGGCAGGCAGACAACGAAACAAATCACCACGAGGATTACAGAATGTTACTCCCCTCCATCAGCAAGCAGTTCCGTGGATCCACGATGCGTCGCAGCGGTTACTGAGTGGTGCCGATGAAAGCCAGGTAGAAGACAGCCAGGCCACGAGCGGTCGTCCGACACGAATGTTGCCAACCAACCGACGGAATGTCGGCCTGCTGCTGACCCCGTGAAGGACTCCGGTATCTTCGCTCTGCGCAGGCCTTCCTTGCTCAGCTCGTGGCTTCAGCCGGTCGGATCTCGTGACCACCTCTTGTCGCGACGCTACCGCCAATCCCAAACTTCGTGTCTCCCTCTCGGGACAGCGAACCCCGTATATACATCGGCAAGCAAAGACCTTTCAAGGACACATCCCACAGATACGAACACTTCCTCATAGATATTGGCAATGGGGCCGCAAGAGGGATAGTCGATATTACACCTGAGCCAGTGGCGCCAGACAGAACAGTCTACTAACTCAATGGCGCCACGACTCAAAGTGTACGCGTTGTAAGGTACTGTAGCACTTTTTAAACGAGATGTAGCATTTCTGCCTTCTCTTCGAAGATGTACATGTTCTCATACGAATCTTCAACTGAAGACAGTTGACTAAATGGGCAATGTGAATTTTACTTGTGTTCCCATTTGTTTACTGGGGCTCCAGCGAGTGGACGAGTTACGTTACTCCCAGTAGGTGTTCAAAAATGTTCAAATGTGTGTGAAATCTTATGGGACTTAACTGGTAAGGTCATCAGTCCCGAAGCTAACACACTACTCAACCTAAATTATCCTAAGGACAAACACACGCACCCATGCCCGAGGGAGGACTAGAACCTGCACCGGAACCAGCCGCACAGTCCATGACAGCAGCGCCCTAGACCACTCGGCTAGACCCGCGCGGCCCAGTAGATGTACTGTGATCTAGTACAGAAGACTCAAAGTCATTTTTGCGGTTTAAGTTTACCTGTTTCCGAAGCATACGACAAATCTTGTTATGTGGTAACGCAAGTTATTACAATGTGTGTTGTCGTTCCAGGCACGAGGCGTAGCTCCACCTACCGACGGTTTAAATGCCTTTGCACAGCGGGGTCCTTCGCGGCATCTGTGCCTTGAAAATGCCGGAATGTTCACCTGTCGAAATATCTGCGGCTGTCGAAGACGTCACACGGCTGCCTTCTCGTAAATTGTTTGAACATTTTATACGTCGGAAGACTCCCCAAGTTTCACACCGATTGTAATAACTGGACGCATAATACTGCATGAGTCGCTACTTGAAACTGCAGTCGCAGGGGTTACGAAAGAAAGGATGGCACGACAAAGCCTAGCCATGAATATTCCAGGTGGTTGACGATGTAGGGTGCAGCAGTTATGACGAAATGAAGACGATAGGCGACAGCTGTCTGGAGTATCTCGGGTTGCGTAATACTTAGACAGCGGCCCGGCAGATCAAAACCCCAGATAATTATCCAGATTTAGGTTCTCATGATTTTCCTAAATACGGTAAGGCGAATACCCAGGAAGATTCCTTTGAAACCGCATGGCGGATTCCCTTCCCTACCCACTTGCAGCTTACGGTCCATCTCCTCGTCGTCGACTGTATGTTATCCCCCAATCCTCCATCCGTTCAGAACACTGTGTATCAGCCATTCTCAAGACGTTTATTTATTTATTTTCCAGCCTTTGCCGCACAGTTTCACCCGCATGTGCGTTCTACAGATATACTGAACACACATCCACCTTCCCCTCCCTGCGTCCACCTCTTCTTCCACCTGCCTGTCCTCTTCATCTTCTCACCTCTATTCGTCTGTCTCCCCATCCCCTCTTTCTTTCCATCTCCACCTCCCCCTCTTTTTTTCCACCTGCCCACTACTGCTCTACACTTCTCATCTGCCTCAGGCGTCTTCCCCTTCCTCCCCTCTCTCTGTTCATTTCCTCCTCCCCCTCACTCTGCCTGTCCCCTCCTCTATCCATCTCAACCTGTCCTCAGACATGCTCATCAGTGCGTGTAGCCCTTGCAATATAGTTCAATAAAGCAGGCTGATACTACTTCCACAACACACCATCATGCAGATTTGGCTCCCACCAGGACTTTTAAAAACATTTATTTGCCCTTGACATACAGGAGGTCAATAAAGCAGGCTTATTGTGTTCCAACACAATAAAACTGTCATGTGGGGCAGCCTACATGAAGGGGTTCAGAAAACCATTTCTTGCCCCTGACATGTAAACTGCCCTGCAAAATAGATTGATCTGACAGGCTGGTACCGTTCCCACACAATATGCCTGTCATGCAGGGCAGCCTATATGCCGTATATGCAAGGGACTGGAAAAACACTTTTTCCCCCATATCTCCACTCCTATTGGAGCTGAGACAATATAAGCCCCACAGTGCTGATACTTGTGAAGTCTGCTGTTCCTGTGTCAAATCTGGTTGAAATCTATCAAGGGGTTTCAGGGTGGACCCTGGATATATAGACATACACTCCATTTTACATATATCACCAGATTACATAATTCCTAACTGAAAGAATTTATAAATTATTAAAATAAGAAAAAAAGTTTGTGAGAGAGTGTAGGAATAAATAACACATTACTAAGGAAAGTTCTCAACGGCTGTGAGGAACGTCTGAAGAAAGGAGGAGTGTGCCACGAGAAACCCTTCAATGTGGATTTGAATATTTCAGGTTTATCACTCAACTTTTTGAGTTCTGCTGCAAGCCTATTAAAAATGAAACTGGCTGAAGGTGGATAGCTCTCTTTACAATGTTTAAGAAAGTGCTATCCAACTGCATATCGTATTTCTGAGTATTGTTCACTGAATAATTCGCATCCAGCCATCCAGATTTAGGTTTTCCATGATTTCCCTAAATCGCTCCAGGCATGTCAGGATGGTTACTGTGAAAGGGCATGGCTGGTTTTCTTCCCCATCCTCGACGAAATCTGAGCTTACACTCCATCTCTAATTACCTCGTTGTCGATGGGAAGTTACACCTAACCTCCCATCCTTCCTTCCTTCCTTTCACTGAATAACTGTTGCAGTTCTGTCTCAATGAGTCAATATTGTTAACAACAAATCCCATGATAGAATATATGTATAGGGACAGCAGAGTTAGAATTCTGACACACCTGAAGAACAGCCTACATGAGTCCTGCGAACTGACACTGCAGATCAGTCTGACTGTCCTTTTCTGGGCTAAGAACATTGTTGGTAAGTGTGCAGAGTTACCACAACACAAAACTCCATACGAGATAATATTGTGAATGTTAGCTAAGGAAAGAAATTTTTATATTTCATAGTCAGAGACAGTAAGGGTCATTCTTACAAACGTTTTCAGAAGTTTCATCTTCAAGACCTTGTACAAGAATTTGCATGTAGCTGATTCCATCTGTCCTAAGAATTTAAAACGGCCAATTTCGCTGACAATCTGATCATCTTTGGCCAGTAAAAATTCGCTTCTACACGAGTTCCGTGACAGAAAATGATGCAATATGTTTTGTCGCAGGTCAAGCGTCAGACTGTTCTCTGAATGCCACATGTTGATGTTACTGACTACACAGTTAGCTGCAGCATTTATAATGCGTTCCATGTCTTTCACAATAGCACTTGTTCATTTGCAAAGAAAATAATTTTTATGTCATCTGTCAAGTTTAGTGGTAGATAGTTGATGTATACGAAGAAAAACTGACTAATCGGAATGCAGCGCAATGCGTCAAGAAAATTTGTCACTTCTTACAAGAAGTCTTGTCGTCCTTTTGTGGCTTCAGTTTCGTAAACATTTTCACGGAAAATGTGCACTAACGTAGATACAGAAATAAGATAGTACCCTTGTAGTTTGGTTCATATTTCGGATACACTAATCAATCAACAGCACACGACTGAAGGACCGAACGATGTGGTAAGGCACTGGACTCGTGCATTAGAGCAGCACGGCTAAATCACGACCGGATAATGCCAATTTATAATTCATTAATTCGTTCTATGCAAATACCGCCATAACACCTCTAACATTTATCCTTTCCAAACTGGTTTGGTGGGCCAGCTGCAATCAATTTCTTTCAACGATTCGTTAATGTGTAACGGCACAGATTAACTATCAACAATCCTGCACGCCAGCCAACTGTAATGTAGTTCATATTCAGTATCTCATACACAAGCAGCCCGCCAGACGTTAGGTTGATTTTCCATCTTCAACATGCGGCACACAAATAGGCATTAAACGGTGCAAAGATTGCTACTTGTCGCGAGCAGTCTGCGTCTCAACCTTCCCCTATTTTCGAACACTCATAAGAGGCCAAAGTGGACCATACTGATGACTATATGAACTCAGTGTTCTGAGTCTTATCCAAGTGTAACAGTGTGGTGTATTAAATGTGAAGTGTGAATTCCTCTGATAAGCTGGCTTACTTTAGTGTACTTATCGCGTTACTCGCTTACTTCACTCGGAACAATTAACTTTCGGTCACTGTATGAGTATTAATAAATGAACACAAGTTACTGGCAATTTAAAACGAGTCGATCCATACTGGAATTGAGATAACTGCGTTACACAAACAATTTACTTATGTAGATGCTTTTCACAGTCTCACCCAAAGCTGTAGCTCTGCTATATCTCTATCCCTATATCCTACTCATCTAACGATTACAGAAGCCCTTCGGCATGCCTTTGACATTCACTCCCTGCAGTGATATTTGCTGTCTAACTTTTTGGCTGAGCGGTAATTCTTTCTTATTCTTTTTACCTGGATATTCCACATTGGTATAGTTTCTTTATACTACGACTATACGAATATTTTATGTAATTTTCGTAATGGCCTAGGGCAATGTGTCTTACCGCTGATGTCTACATGTAATTCCAGATGGATACTAATAATGCTGGAACATTTTCTTCAAACGTACTCACATTTTATATTCTGCATCAACCGATATGCAGCCTACTACGGACAGATATTTGTGCTGAACCTTGTTCAGTGTACTCTACTATTCTTTAATGCTTGCTCTTAAGTTCAAAATGGCTCTGAGCACTATGGGACTTAACATCTGAGGTCGTCAGTCCCCTAGAACTTAGAATTACTTAAACCTAACTAACCTAAGGACATCACACACATCCATGCCCGTGGCAAGATTCGAACCTGCGACCGCAGCGGTCGCGTGGTTCCAGACTGAAGCGCCTAGAACCGCTCGGTCACACAGGCCGGCCTCCCCCATCTCAGCTCACGGAGAATTTCTGTAGCACTCTGCTGCAGACTGAACAGACTTGTAACAAATCTAGCAGCACATCACACAATTGCTTGGCTGTATTTCCTTAATACGACCGGATGGAAATACGGAACACTAGAACACTATTCGAAAAGATCTCTGCAAGTGATCTTATCCACTAGCTCCATTTCATGATGTTTCGCAAAGTTACGCCTAGATATTTAACCGATGTTACTGAGTCCAGCAGCTTGTCACTAATGCTGTGTTCTGACATTACAAGGAAGTCTCGGTTGCCCACCTGCTCTAACATAAGTTTATCTACACTTAAAGGCAAGCCGCCACTTATCGCACCATGTAGAAATTCTGTCCAAGCCGTCTAGCCGGCCGGTGTTGGCCGTGCGGTTCTAAGCGCGTCAGTCTGGAAACGCGTGACCGCTACGGTCGCAGGTTCGAATCCTGCCTCGGGCATGGATGTGTGTGATGTCCTTAGGTTAGTTAGGTTTAAGAAGTTCTAAGGTCTAGGGAACTGATGACCACAGATGTTGAGTCCCATAGTGCTCAGAGCCATTTGAACCATTTTCCAAGCCGTCTGAATACCCTTACAGTTATTCAACAGCGACACTTTTCCGTGAACAAAAGCGTCATTAGTGAATAGTCGCAGACTGCTGTCTACCAGTCCGACAGATCTATTACCTACACGAGAAACTCGTTCCTGGGGCACTCCTGGCGTTACCCTTATCTTTGAAGCACACACTACGTTCAGGAAAAGATAGTGGTTTCCAAAGGTAAAGCTGTCATCACTTCGACTATTGGTTCGAATACTAAGGTGCTTCATTAGGCGTAGCCCCTGTGGCGGTGATATGTCCACCTTGCACACACTTTGCGATAACCAAGGTTGCGTAAGAACTTGTCTAAGTTACTACAGTCGGCCAGAGTGGCCGAGCGGTCCTAGGCGCTACAATCTGGAACCGCGCACCCGCTACGGTCGCAGGTTGGAATCCTGCCTCGGGGATGGATGTGTGTGATGCCCTTAGGTTAGTTAGGTTTAAGTAGTTCTAAGATCTAGGGGACTGATGACCTCAGAAGTTAAGTCCCATAGCGCTCAGAGCCGAAGACACTACAGCCGACACCACGGTGCACGCAACCCCTTGGCCTTCATCAATCAATCACCGAGAATGAGGCGATCGAGACGCCGTCCATTATGAGGGACTGCAACGGAGCAGTGTCGTCCGGGCAGTCTTCCCGTGCACGTCCTATTCACCACTAACGAGACGCAGTGCCCACTGCCTCACATAATGTACAGGTACTGCATCGTGTTCATACACCTTCAGCAAACGTCAATGGATTTCAATTGGCACAATTTGTTCTGCAGTGAAGAATTAAACGACTCGTCTGTGTTGTATACGCACTTCGAGGTCAGACGCTATTTTGGAACCCGCCTTTGCTGCTGCTGCTATCTGGTGTATGATAACTAAAAGAACAAGAAGTTAGCGGGATGATTTAAAAATTACTAAGACACCAACACAATCTGGAAAAGCGTCGTATTTCAACGGCCAAGAGTTTCCGATAGACAATCACAGTTTCCGATCAAGTATCTATAATTAGTGGCCGAAGACGGTAGCGCATCACAACAATAAGGACAAACAAGATGAAAATCGTGAAGAAAAAAGTTCGCAGCAAAATATAAAAAAAGTTTATGTTTCGTAAGCAGAGCGGTAGTGCGATTTCCGGCATGTCGCCATATCAGAGGAAAAGTAGATGCCGACGAAAAAACACGAAGAAATCTAAGTAATCACTTATTTAAGTAAAAAACGAGACGTGAATTGTTTTATAGTCTACAAATAACACAGATAAAAACAAAACTTTATTCGTCTAGATGCCACTGATGATGCCCTAAAGTGAAGAAAGGCGAAACGTGTCTGGGAGAAATAAAATACAGCGCAACAAGAAAAGGCGTTTTTATTTACAGATCAAATATTTCTGTGTTTGCGGCGGGGGATGGGCATGTAAACAACCTCCACAGATAATTCTTTACTTACAACATTTTTCATCTTCAAGTATCGTAAAGCTTTGCACAAAATGTTACATGGCACTGCAAAACTATGCTTTTCAACAGCGTAAAACTCATCCTGCGTCTTCCGCTAATCGTCGTCTACTGTTACAATCGGGTTCCATTTTTCGTGTGCAGGCACTCTACCAAGAATATGTTACTATGGCTCGGACACCTTAGGCGAAACCCAAAAACTGGAGAGATTAGTTTCGGAACGGGAAGGAACATGTACATCCTCGAATAAAATTGAATAGCAATACGAGGGTAAATACTATCCTTTTTGCAGATGATCAGTTCGTGATACAGGACGATGAAGATAAGCTTCAGAAATCATTACACATGCTTAATAATTTATAAAAGTTATAGCTAGCATAAAAACAGTAGTTATGGATCGCACAGGAAATAACCAGTTACTACCAAGACAATAATTGACAATCAACCAACAGAACACCATTTATCTTGGTTGTGACATATGGCTCTGAGCACTATGGGACTTAACATCTTAGGTCATCAGCCCCCTAGACTTTAAACTACTTAAACCTAACTAAGCTAAGGACATCACACACATCCGTGCCCGAGGCAGGATTCGAACCTGCTACAGCAGCAGCAGCGCGGTTCCGCCTAGAACCGCTCGGGCACAACGGCCGGTTACTTATTTTATAACAATGATCGAGTTGAATATATACGCAAAACATTCCGGTGAACATTAAAGGGTACGGCGAGGACAGAGACACTTTTTAAGACAATGGCTCCACCAACAATGATGTGTGGAGTCAGTAAGACAAATTACAGGAACAAAATGCAATAGTGTGAAATTCAGTTTCTCAGGTCAGTGAAACGGTACTCCTTAAAGATGGAAAACGTAATGAAGTGACTAGACAACAATTAAATATATCCTAATCGAATGACAGAATTTCGAGAAACAAGAGGAAAGGGCTCGATTCCATATGGAACGGATGTGATCAGCGACTGTGTCCATTTAAAGCAGGTAATATGTACAGCAATCAGTCTCTAACAATCTGTTTATTACAGATCTAGATTTCAACCATTGTGTGGATATCGTCAGTGAGGAAAGATGCTAATCTGTTTGTCTGTACAAATATCCCCTACTAGACTAGCCTTGCCAGTATTTCTGTCCACATTGTGTGAACTGAAATACTGATATGGATAGTCTATTAGGGCCTACTGGTGTAGACGAGCAGTAATGATTGTCTGACTCTGCATCTTTCGGCATGTCGGGTTACAGCGATAAGTGGCCGAGCGTTATACTGTTGGAAAATATCCTTGGAATACTGTTCACGAATGACAGCACAACTCGTCGAATCACCAGATTCACGTACAAATTTGCAATTAGTGTGCGTGAGATAACCACGAGAATGCTCCTGCTGTCAAACGAAATCGCACCCATGACCATAACTCCAGGTGTAAAAATGGCTCTGAGCACTATGGGACTCAACCGCTGTGGTCATAAGTCCCCTAGAACTTAGAACTACTTAAACCTAACTAACCTAAGGACATCACACACATCCATGCCCGAGGCAGGATTCGAACCTGCGACCGTAGCGGTCGTGCGGTTCCAGACGGCAGCGCCTTTAACCGCTCGGCCACTTCGGCCGGCAACTCCAGGTGTAGATCCAGTGTGTCTAGCAGGCAGACACGTTGGTTGCAGGCCCTCAACCGGCCCCCTCCGGCCACCACTGGCACCGAGGCAGATCCAAGTTCCACAAGAAAACACAACAGATCTCTACCCTGCCTTCCTGGCCGAGAAGTTCTAGGCGCTTCTGGGAAAACGCGACCGCTGCGGTCGCAGCTTCGAATCCTGCCTCGGGCATGGATGTGTGTCATGTCCTTAGGTTAATTAGGTTTAAGTAGTTCTAAGTCTAGGGGACTGATGACCTCAGATGTTAAGTCCCATAGTGCTCAGAGCCATACCCTGCCCTCCAACGCTCTCTCGCTTGATACCACTGAACTTGCAAACGACGGTGGTTTGCGGACAGTGGAATGCACGCTACGGGGCGTCTGGCTCGAAACTGTCCTTGAGGTAAACGATTTGTAACAGTTCGCTGTGTCACGGTGGCGGCAACTGTGCTGAACTTGCAGCTGCAAATGCAGTACGATGTGCCAAAGCCATTTGCTGAACACGACTCTCAGTAGTGCTCAAATTCAAATTGCTCTGAGCACTATGGGACTTAACATCTGAGATCATCAGTTTCCTAGAACTTAGAACAACTTAAACCTAACTAACCTAAGGACATCATACACATCCACGCCCAAGGCAGGATTCGAACCTGCGAACGTAGCGGTTGCGCGGCTCCAGACTGAAGCGCCTAGAACCGCACGGCCACTCCGGCCGGCATTTTGCCAACTTTTTCTGCAGTATCACAGAAGGAATATCAACCTTCTCACAGCCCTATACCTGTATCAAACTCAGTGACGTGTTGATAACGAGGCCTTTACCGCCTTAAAGCCATTCTTGACTAATACGAGGGTGAGTCAAATGAAAACCTTAAATATTTTTTAAAATATTATTTATTGTGCATAAGTGGTACAAAGCTGTATCACTTTTCAACATAATCTCCCCCACGCCCAATCCAAGTCCTGCAGCACTTACACAGTGCATCAATTCCTTTAGGAAAAAATTCTTTTGGTAGTCTGCGCAACCACTCATGCACCGTGTGGCGTACCTCTTCATCAGAACGGAACTTCTTTCTTCCCATTGCGTCTTTGAGTGGTCTCAACATATGGAAATCACTTGGAGCAAGGTCTGGTGAGTATGGTGGATGAGGAAGACACTCAAAATGCAAGTCTGTGATTGTTGCAACTGTTGTACGGGCAGTGTGGGGCCTAGCATTGTCATGCCATGCTGACAGCAATCCACGTCGCTTTGATTTGATTGCAGGCCGCAGATGATTTTTTAGGAGATCTGTGTATGATGCACTGGTGACAGTGGTCCCTCTAGGCATGTAATGCTCCAAAACGACGCCTTTTTCGTCCCAAAAGAGAGTCAGCATAACCTTCCCTGCTGATGGTTCTGTTCGAAACTTCTTTGGTTTGGGTGATCAGGAATTGCGCCATGCCGGCCGAAGTGGCCGTGCGGTTAAAGGCACTGCAGTCTGGAACCGCAAGACCGCTACGGTCGCAGGTTCGAATCCTGCCTCGGGCATGGATGTTTGTGATGTCCTTAGGTTAGTTAGGTTTAACTAGTTCTAAGTTCTAGGGGACTAATGACCTCAGCAGTTGAGTCCCATAGTGCTCAGAGCCATATGAACCATAATTGCGCCATTCCTTACTCGCTCTCTTCGTTTCCGGTTGGTGGAAGTGAACCCAGGCTTCGTCCCCAGTAACGATTCTTGCAAGGAAGCCATCACCTTCTCGTTCAAAGTGCCGAAGAAGTTCTTCACAAGCATCAAAACGTCGTTCCCTCATTTCAGGAGTCAGCTGCCGTGGCACCCATCTTGCAGACACTTTGTGAGACTGGAGCACATCATGAATAATGTGGTGTGCTGACCTATGACTAATCTGTAAACATGCTGCAATGTCATTCAGTGTCACTCGGCCGTTTTCCTTCACTATGGCTTCAACTGCTGCTATGTTCTGTGGAGTCACAAGTCGTTGTGCCTGACATGGACGAGGAGCATCTTCCACTGAAGTCACACCATTTGCGAACTCACTACTCCATTCGTAAACTTGTTGCTGTGACAAACATCCATCACCGTACTGAACCTTCACTCGTCGATGAATTTCAGTATGTTTCACTCCTTCACAACGCAAAAACCGAATAACAGAACGCTGTTCTTCCCCGGTGCAAGGTGCAAGTGGGTCGGCCATCTTTATCTGATACTGCGACGGTGGGTGTGCATCTGCACTATGGTGCCACCTACAGGCCATTCTGCACGCGGTTCGTAGCACGCTTACCGTCTTACATGATAACGGCGCGAAATTTCGATTTGTTATTACGAATTTAAGGTTGTCATTTGACTCACTCTTCGCAAGGATTTCAAGTCACTTAGTCTTGTACAAAAATGTGTGCATTATTCAGGAACACACATAAAAAGCTTAACAACCAATGAAATTCAGTTTAAGAGAAGCCAAAAGAGTTTATTGGTGGCCAACTCCTTCCACTCCATTGATGAATTTCTCACTAAAACCAACTGACATATATATATATATATATATATATATATATATATATATATATATATATATATGTGTGTGTGTGTGTGTGTGTGTGTGTGTGTGTGTGTGTGTGTGTCGTAAGTACAATCTAGCTTCTGCACAATTTCAGTGCAGTACTATGCTCATTGTAAATAAGTATTATAGTAGTTGTATTACACGTTTATTACCTTATAAATAAATAAAAAAACTTTTTTATTTTAAATTCAGTGCATTAGTATTTGTAAAATGACTCTTTCACATAGTGTTCTTAAAAAATTACGACCATTCCACTTGGGACCTGTGGAATGGTACATTAGCTTATTTGTTTTAGTTGTAAATGTCTGTCATGTATTGTTTTTCTGACATATTCTACATCCTGGAGGACCTTCTCACTACGAATCAATCGGAATGAAAGTAAAATCAATCAATCAATCAATCGTATATACTCATCACGTCTAATCTCAAAGGTAACTAACACCCACGACCGTTACAGCGTGTATTTAAAGCAAATTAGCGCCACTCTTATGCGACTGGCAAGAAGTTTTAACACACGTCACATTTCAGATGTAGAAACACGCCTACCAACTTTCGTTTACGCGGCATACGTCCTTCCTGGTGTTGCGATTTTTTTTTTCCCGTCCGTGTATTTAATTGGAAGGGGACTCTGTACAGCCAGTACCTAGGCAACTGACCTCAGTTTCGCTTCAGAGCTCTCACCGAATTGAGTATGGCATTCGCTCTCCAGTGGTGAAAGTAGGTTCCAACCACTTCCAGAATAAACAGGTACCGCGAATCCTGGCGCACCGAAGAAACTGCTTCCCAGAAACTGTATTGCCGGAAAGGGCCGGCCCGCTGTTGGCACTGATGCCGGCCAAATAGCGTCACGGCTTAGCGCGAAGTCGCCGCTAATCCGCGAGCATATTCAGGATTTCGCAACGGCCTTGCGCACCGGCCGATAGGAGGAGGAGGAGGAGGAGGAGGAGGATGAGGGGGAGAAGTGCAGAGGCGCGGGTGATGCAGCGGGGAGGCCAGCTTCGAGGAGGACAATCAGCTCCGAGCAGCGTTTCCGCGAAGGCCGGTTGCGACAGCGACGCAGAGGCGAGCTTCCTCGTCGCGAAGCTCTGCTGGCCGTTTACCGGACCGGCAAGTTTCCCAGCAGCGCGGCGCAGCGAAAACACCTCCCCCGCAGCGTCACTGCACTTCTGCGAACGGCTCGCCGCAAACACCATGACGCAACGCTGCAGTGGCGCCGCGGTGCGCGTAAGCGGCGAGCACCAATTTACTCTGCCCCGCCAGCCAGAGGTGCAACAGCTAACAGCCCGGACATTACATACACTCTTCACTGAAATCATTTCTGTACACTACGAAGCGTGAGCAATGTAAAGCTGTTACAGCTAAATGCTCACACTGCTCGGTATTTACACTTTTTACTGATGTCATTTCTGTAAACTACGAGGCGTGAGTAATGTTATTTTTTTTTCTGTGCTGTTGAAAGAGGCGTCTGCTACGGACGTCACCACCGGCTGCCTCCGCAAACGACTCGTAGCTTTGTTTACGACGGCTTTCCCAGATATTTCTGACGCTAGAGCGCGTAATCGGTCATCACGAGCATTTCCGTCTGTGCTACAAGCTCGAAATTTAGTCTGCGCGGAGACTTAAATCTGAAAACTGATCTGACGCAGCTCTCCACGCTAGGCTATTCAGTGCAAGCACAACTACTGTAATATACGTGCATTTTAACCTGCTCGCCGCTGTCATCTCCGGTCTTCCGCTAAAATTTTTACTCCCACACTCCATCGATTACCAAACTGACAATTCATTGATACCTCAGAGTCAGTTATTTTTAGACAAGTTGCGCAATAAATTTCTATTTTTTTCAGTTCTGTTCCGCACCGTTTCATTAGTTAACTGACCTATGTCTCATCTCCAGTATTCTCCTACAACATAACATCGGCAGATGTTCTACATCTAAATACACATTCCGCAACCCACTACAAGGTGCATGGCGGAAGGTAAATCGTATCACTACCAGTCATTTCCCTTTCTGTTCCACTCGCAAAAAGAGCGAGGGAAAAATGACTATCTATATACCTCCGCACGAGCCCTAATTTCTCTTATGTTCGTGGTCCTTAGGCACATGTACATTGACGGTAGTAAGATCGTTCTCCATTAAGCTTCAAATGCCGATTCTCTAAATTTTCTCAGTAGCCTTCCTCGAAAAGAACGTCGCCTACATTCAAGGGATTCCCATCAGAATTCAGGAAACATTTCCATAATAGTTACGTGATGATCGAACCTACCGGTAACAAACCTAGCAGCCCCCCCTCTTAACTGCTTCGATGTCTTCTTGTAATCCGACCTGGGCGAATCCCAAACCTCGAGAAGCACTCAAGAATGGGTCGCCCTAGTGCTCTATATGCGGTCTCCTTTGCAGATGATCCACACTCTCCTAAAACTCTCCCAATAAACCGATGTCGACGATTCGCCTTCACCACTGCAATGCCCACATGTCCCATTTCATATCGCTTTGCAACTTTACGCCTACATACTTAACAGACTGACCGTGTCAAGTAGCAAATTATTAACGTTGTATTCAAAGGCCGTTGCGGGTCTCTTTTTCATATTCATCCGCAGTAACTTACATTTTTCTACATCTAGAACTAGCTCCCATTCATTGCCTATGTCATCTTGTATCTTCCTATACTTACCCGACGACACCTTCCTGTACAACACGGCATCATCAGCTGATAATTGTGTTCAAATTTATATTCGATGTTAAAACATTTCTCTTTTTCGTTGGTGCATTTCTCGCTATTACCATTCGGCGTTTTATATCCTCTCTACTTCGGCTTTAATCACTTCCCCAATCGTCTGCCTCGGTAGCTGCGGGGTTAGCAGAGCTGAATGCCAACTGAAGAGAGTCCGGTTCGATTCCCAATGAGGCTGGAGATTTTCTCCGCTCGGGGACTTGGGGTTGTGTTGTCTCCATCATCATCATCATCATCACCACCGACGCTCAGGTGGACTAAATAGGGTCACACAAAAAGACTTGGACCCAGCAGCGAACCACCACACGAGAGAGAGAGAGAGAGAGAGAGAGAGAGAGAGAGAGAGACTCACCCAAACAACAAACTTATCTGTCACTTTAACACCTCATTTCTGTATCTAATTTCCACGGCATCACTTCATTTAACTGAACTACATCCCGTTACTCTTGTTTTACTTTTAGCTGTGTCCATCTTATAATCTCTTTTCGAGACATTATCCATTCTGTTCAACTGTTCTTCTCAGTACTTAACCGTCTCTGACAGGATTATAGTGTCATCGGCAAACCTCAAAGCTTTCACTTTTTTCTCCCTGATTTTTAATTTCCTTTGCTCATTTCTCCTTGGTTACCTTCACAACTTGCTCAGTGTACAGACTGAATAACATATGGGGGTAGTCTACAATCCTCTCTACCACCTTCTCACCTACTGCTCAGAGACATTACGAATAACAATAACAATACCCAAAAACACTCAATAACGCTAGATTCTTATAACCGATGCCCGGCTTCTTTACAAATACAGATTTATCTAGATCTGCAATTGCTATAAATGTAGGTTTCCTTTTTTTCTCACCCTGTCTGCAAACAACTTTCTGTGGAGTCATAGACATTATGAATAACAATAACAACTCTCAAAAACACTCAATAACCATTCAAATTATCATAAGATATAACAAATAAAAACTTAAGAATGACGAGGTGTCACCAAAAGCTTTATTCGCAACGACCGGTTTCACGACAGTATAGAAGCATATTCAGGTTTACCTGTTAAGAATACAAATGACTGCGTGAAATTTCTAAATTGGTAGAAATACAGTATACTGCTAACCTCGACGGGCTGCTTACATCACATCGGCCTGGTGGCAATACAGCGGAAGTAAGCACATGACACGCGGTTTAAGTTTTACTTCATTTGCTTTATACAGCTGGTGTTTACCGGATTCTGCAGTATATTATCCGGTAAGCTACTTTTCGGATTTCTTCCATTCTCGACGTTTTGGTTCCATGCTACAGTATTATTTTTGGATGATATTTCCCGTGTACGTATTGTACTTCCCCTACACGTTAGTTAATTTTTCCGCATTTTACCCCCATTCACAGTCGTGTCCCATTCTTTATTCGTCTTGTCCCCGCTTTTTTTCTAGGCCTGGGTCATTCAGCGCAAGCACAACTACTTCAGACTACATGCGTTTTAACCTGCTTACCGTAATCAGTCTTCGGGTTTACATTTTTAAAAGCATCTTTTGGGTGTACTCAATTGTGGTTTGACTCTTAACATGGATATCTTTCCGGTAGCTGTGAGTCCATAACTGTCTGTCTACATTATAGAAATGTTTTTTGGCGAAAGCTAACGCTATGGTTCTGTATTTCTACCATTTCAGGAATTTCACATAGTGATCTGTGTGATTCTTGACAAATAAACGTGAAGATGCGTCTACACTGATATGAAACAGGAAATGCGAACAAAGCACCTTCGCACAGCTATTCAGCTTTTGGAAACATTCATCACTTTTGATTTCTTAATTGTAATAATTTTTCTGATAATCTGAATGGTTACTGAATGTTGTTGTTACGCAACCTATCTTCTCAAATAAATTGTAGGGTCTGTATTGCCTCGACTTCTCCAAAGTCGGCTTCTTCCGGTATTTCCATTCTTCTATGACTAATCCTCAACAGCTAAACTGCCCAGTATTTACAGTTTTTACTGCAAACGCTTCTGCCCACTGCGAGGCGTGAGTAATCATAATTTTTCGCTGCTGTTTGAAGTGGCGTCTGCAATGAACGTCAGCGTCCGCTGCCTGCGCGAAAGACCTTTAACTTTGATTACTGCAGTATTTCTAGTGTTTCTTCAAGCTGGGATGCGTAATCAGGTATCCAGAGGACCTCCTACAGTGCTGGGGAAATTGATGTTTAGTCTGTGGAGAACGCCATTTAAAAACTGTTGTTTATGCTTATTATTTACTTGTCATCTCGCATACAAGATGGTCATACCGCACGCTGTGTTGTGATGATGCTCTGCCCGGAAGTAGCTACTTCATCTTTCTGGGACTCGGTGGTGACAGAGGCAACTGAAATTCTCTTACCGGCGGATTACATTAATAGAGAAAGCGGCTTCAGCTTGGATAAATCTTGCAATCCGGTGCTTTCTTTAATCAACTCACTAAGATTACGCGACAGTGCAACTCACAATGATACATCGACATCCCAGCGTACCTAGCGTGGATCGACGGCGCAGCCACAGGTCTAATCAGGCGCACTGTACTTTCTTTGTCGCTGATCAACGTCTCTGGCGCATTGCGTGTGTGTGCCCGCATGGGCAATGGCGCGGTCCGCGAGTTTATAAGGACGGAGCGAGTGCCGGAGCGTCTGTCTTTCGGCTCACTCTGGGGAAAGCTGAACTGCTGGGTGTTCAAAAAGTAACTATGCAGTTCAATGTTGTGGTGTGCTAAGTAATAACTGATATGATTGTAAATTATTAACACAACGTTTTCCATTGTTTAACATATTTGAACCATATATGACCAGGTTTTTGTATTTGTTCACGGGTCCGGTTTGACTGAAGACCAACGTCTTGTGTGACATCATGGTGATGCAGGTCATCACGCTGCTGATTGAACAAAGACTGTTTCTTGTGGAGCACGTGTTCCGCAACGGAGGCAAGTTTACCTCAGAAGTAGAAGTCGCATTTTCAGCCAAGTTCCCAGGAGTGAAGATGCATAAGCGCAGTGCTGTACGGAATTTTATCACCAAGTATCGAAAGACCGGAAGCGTTCATAATGCTCCAAAATCAGGCCGTCCACATTCACATCCGAAGAGAAGATGGCGGGGGTGCAAGACGTGATGCTGCAAAGTCCAAAGTAATCGGTTAGCCAACTAGCTCAGCAGGCCCACGTGTCCGTGTGTTCCGCTCACAAGATTCTCCGGACGTCACTGTACGTCTATTCGTACAAAATGTCGGTCGTGCATGCACCGAGACAGACCGATCGCCCGGTGAGTGTGAGCGTTTGCAACTTATTTCTGTCCTTCCTGCCGGACAATGGTGAGGGGATTCTTGACACGTTTTTCACGGATGAGGCATTGTTTCACCTCTCTGGTTACGTGAATAGCCAGAATAGTCGTGTGTGGACTACGGAGAATTGGCATCAATTTAAGGTGTCCCCACTGCTTTATCAAAAGGTTGGTGTTTGGTGCGCTGTGACTCGTAAATGCATCATTGGGCAGATCTTTTTTCAGGACACCACAAATGCAGAACGGGAACGCGCCTGCATTCTGGAGCCCTTCCGAGATGAATTGAACGAGGACGAAATTGAGAATGCCTGGTTCCAACAGGATGGGGCGACTGCACATACCGCCCACAAGACGATGAACTTTTAAAAAGGACATCTTCGGTGAACCGCATCATCTCTCGAGGACTCTGACCTCCGCGTTCACCCGACTTGGCTCCAACAGATTACTTTCTATGCAGTACGTTGAAGGGAAAGGCCTATGAAGGCAATCCGCACGCCATACATGAACTCCAAGATGAACTGACACGTCACATTTGGAACATCACTCCAAATGTGCTGCACAACGTCTACAAGAAAATGCAGAAACGTGTGCAAGTGTGTCTTCAAGTTCAAGGGGATCACTTCCAGCATCTCTCATAACTTCCATGACTTTAATACGGCGAGTTATGAACTGCACAGTTACTTATTGAACACCGTGTATATAAACCTAAATGTTAGAAACGAAGGTGAATTTATTCGGCTGGTCACCCGAAATTTAATGGAGCACTCATTGTGCCGCCACAACATGATGATGGCCTCTTGTGTTGGATAAATCAGAGGTTCGAATTGTGAAATTTTCCCAGCGTAGTGGATACTCTATGCTGTTTCGAGACTGCGGCCGGTCGCCGTCTACTAGCACGCCAAGGCAGCAACCCGAGAACATCACCGAGTAAGAGAGGTTCCACAGCCAGGCATAACTGGAGTACCGAGAGAGAGGGGAAGGAGGTCTCAAGCAGATTTGTCCCCCGAGTTTTCGTGGCGAGCAGACTGAGAGAATTACTCACTTTTTGCGATAGTATTCTGCTCGCTCCCCACTCTCGCAATCTTCCTGTGAATCCCTGAGTGTTGTGCAGACATCGTTTAGCAGCTGTCAATGTTTGCACAGCTTAGCAATACTCGGCCCATGTAAATCTTGTTCTTGGATTGGTTGCTCAGCAAATGGTTTGATAATGTGATGTCTTCATCTGTAAATATTTGCCACACCCGTTGTATCACTAGTAGAGTCTTTACCTCATATTGCACCTTTTACACCCTAAGTAGCCAGTGCTAGATGGCGTAAAATGAATCCCGTCAATTCGTCCGTTTTCTATTTGCAGTATAATACATGATGCTCCCGTACGACACCCAATGGACCAGCATCGCCTATTCCTTGTCTATTTCGACTGACAACGTCACTAAAAGAAACCTTTCGAACAGAGCGACTTCCATTATAGAAGTATTAATATCCAGAAAATACGTGCTCTAGATGACTTGCACGCGGTTGGCCGCACTTCCCTCTAGAAAGCTAACGCGTACTACTCAACTCTGGAGAACCATTCGTGAATATGCACGACTTCCCTGGAAGAACCGGTCTGCGGTGACGTCACCTACGCTAGGTGCTACGCCCAGGTACTTCCCGCCGTGTGCTTCTGAGGACTCACGCTTTCGCGCTCTCCCGTGAATTAAGTAATTTCGCTTCAAGAAAATCGTGAACGAGGAATACTGTTTCCCGCTTCTGACATTCGGGTTCTATGAATGGGTACAATAACGATGCATAGTGTAGCTTATTGACAGTAACTCGTTGGTAAACGGTTTCACGGGAAGCGAACTGAAATAAGTCAGTCATTACACGTCAGCTTGCGAAACTAAGAAGTAATTTAACTTAGTTTTACATCTACGAAACAAAATATTGGGTTGTCTAAGAATACACGATCTCTTTGTATTCTAAGTAATGTTGATCTCTATACAGTTTTTTTTAATTTTACTAAGTTTATGTACTGCCAAATCATAATTAAGATTTGGTTGACACAGCCATCGATTTTCATGTGTCAGAGAGAAAGAAGATTCACCACTTCCTAAGTGGCATTCTAAAATCTACACTTTATATGACGCTGCCCCAAAGACAGTCTGCTCTTAGTATTTAACCGAGCTGTAAATTTCGAAAAGTACTAACCTTCAAAATTATAACGTCATTCACATTCAACCCTACACAACAGAAATACGCCAATTTCCTGCATCGAAGAAAAAAGTAAGAGCTAGGCAGCAGCAAATCATCCTTCAACATCACGCATGAGAACAACGTTGTATGAATCGCAATGATTAATAGTCACAAATGTTTTCTATTTGTTGACAACGCGACAACAAATAGGAGGGCAAGTTAATCATCAAAGCCAGTTTTCTACTCCACACATTGACAGCGCTGAATCAGCAAACACATGCCTTCACTGTTATTCTTGTACGTTAGCCGCTTTGGTTCAGTGCACCGCTCTGTTCGTAATTACTTCAGATCATTTTACCAAATGTGTCCCGATGTCCGAACGTACCAAAGAAGAAATGAAGGCAATGGTTTATTTTCTGTATTCTGAAGGTACAAAAACTGCAGAAATTTCCTAAAGCAAAAATCAGCCTTTGCTTCCCAAAGATCATTCCTGCCCACTGGTTTCGCGATTCTTTACGCGTCATAAGCGTAGACCAAGTGGCACAAAATAAGATCATGGTGGTTGTTTGTCAAACGTGATGCTTCTTAGAGAATGAACTCATTTGGTAGAATACAATATAATACCTTCTGTCTAGTAAACAGCAAAAACTTTATAATAAATGTCTAACAGGACCAGTCTCCCTGTCTACATTCCAAGTAGACGACTGTTTTGCTTCTACGCACGCATTACGTGAGGTATACCTGTCGAAAGATAGTTCTTTTTGTATCATCGGCATTCTCAGTTGGGAAGATCTACTGCTAGGAACAGTTGCAGATCCTACGTCTAGGAAGTTAGAGAACTCTACATCTGCCCTTCAATATATTCCCCGGCATACGATGCATGGGGGCTTAATTATTATTAAATTTGAAAATCATTTTTATTTTTCGTAGCTGTATGTCCGATTACGAAGTCTCGTAAACGGTTGGCCCTGACTAGTATTATTACGCAATCTGGCTGCATAGAACAACAACAAAGAATGAAATGAAAATTTCCGTTAATACAATTAATTAATTAAGTCCCCAGCAACTATAAAACCTACGAAGCCAACAAAGCACAAGTGTAGCTGTTCTGTGTGTGGAAGTGTGATTCAGCGTACACATCTGGCACGGTTCTTCTTCAATAAGACAAGAAATTTTAAATACCATTTATACTGAAGCGATAAAAAAAATTAGAAATACTATAATTGCGCAAGAAAACCAGAATTACACTCTAATACAAGAACACAAGCCAGATGCTTTGTTGACTGAACCTGTAATGACGCATTATTTAAGACACTGAAATAATGAGAGAGAAAAGAATTTTTTTTTTTACCTTCATATATTGACGAAAAGCACTCTAATCATTACAATATCTCCACACCGACTCGCTACTACCACATCTCAACAAGAACTCTACTGCCACATCTCGACAAGCACTCTTCACTACGACATCTCAGCAAGCACTGCACTCCGCCACTTCTCAATAATCACTGCCTACCATGAGTTCTCCACAAGCACTGCCCTCCGCTACTTCTCAATCATCACTGCCAGTGGAGGCGGCGAAACAAAACTCTCTGGCGCTGTGGCTCAGTGTAGCCACCTTTCATATTCCCTTCCTCCACGGGCTAGAATTTGATGGTATTTTTGCCAGCATTGGTGGTGAAAATACCACCAAATTCGTCAAAAAAAAATACAGACAAAAATAAAAGATAATATTAATACGTAAATATCACATAATTAGATAAAATTTTGGCTTTGCACTGACCTTTCAATAACCTAATATATAAAATACAGTAGGCAATACAAATTCTTTCATATATGTGACTTTACATAATAGTTTACACAATACACAAAAAACCTGTTTATACAAATGTTCACATAAAATACTTTTAATTATTCAAAAAAAATAGTTGATAGTTCCAGCAGCAGCACCCAGCAATGGTCAACAGGTGCAAACACCAACAAGTGACATCATTTTAATAAAAGCAGTTCCATCTGTGGCACCCAGTAATGTTGAACAGGTGCAGACAGCAAGAAGCAACATCATTTCAGTAGAAGCAGTCCATCAGTGGCACCCAGGAATGTTGAACAGGTGCAGAAACCAACAAGTGACATTATTTCAGTAGAAGCAGTTCATCAGTGGCACCCAGTAATGTTGAGCAGGTACACACAGCAACAAGTGACATTATTTCAGTAGAAGCAGTCCCATCTGTGGCACCCAGCAATGTTGAACAGGTACACACAGCAACAAGTCACATTTCTCAGCAGAAGCAGTTCCATTAGTGGCACCCAGCAATGTTGAACAGGTGCAGACACCAACAAGTGACATCATTTCAGTAGAAGCAGTCCATCAGTTGCACCTAGCAATGATGAGCAGGTCCAGACACCAACAAGTGACATTATCTCAGTAGAAGCAGTTCATCAGTGGCACCCAGCAATGTTGAACAGGTGCAGACACCAACAAGTGACATCATTTCAGTAGAAGCAGTTCATCAGTGGCACCCAGTAATGATGAGCAGGTGCAGACACCAACAAGTGACATCATTTCAGTAGAAGCAGTTCATCAGTGGCACCCAGCAATGATGAGCAGGTGCAGACACCAACAAGTGACATTATCTCAGTAGAAGCAGTTCATCAGTGGCACCCAGCAATGTTGAACAGGTGCAGACACCAACAAGTGACATCATTTCAGTAGAAGCAGTTCATCAGTGGCACCCAGTAATGATGAGCAGGTGCAGACACCAACAAGTGACATCATTTCAGTAGAAGCAGTTCATCAGTGGCACCCAGCAATGATGAGCAGGTGCAGACACCAACAAGTAACATTATTTCAGTAGAAGCAGTTCCATTAGTGGCACCCAGCAATGTTGAACAGGTGCAGACACCAACAAGTGACATCATTCAGCAGAAACAGTCCATTAGTGGCACCCAGTAATGTTGAACAGGTGCAGACACCAACAAGTGACATCATTTCAGTAGAAGCAGTTCCATCAGTGGCACCCAGCAATGATGAGCAGGTGCAGACACCAACAAGTGACATCATTTCAGTAGAAGCAGTCCATCAGTGGCACCCAGCAATGTTGATCAGGTGCAGAGACCAACAAGTGACATTATTTCAATAGAAGCAGTCCATCAGTTGCACCTAGCAATGATGAGCAGGTCCAGAGAGCAGTCCATAATATTCACTATCACTGATCACACTGTTCATCAGAGTTTATAAGCAGAAATTAAACATGTCCTAGTGGCACCAATCATGTAGAAAAAGTGCAAGTAACAGTCCATAATATTCACTATCACTAATCACACAGTTCATCAGCAGAAATTAAACATTTCTAAGTGTCACACATCAATGTTGAACAAGTGCAGGTAATAGTTCATAATATTCACCATCACTAATCAGACAGTTCAGGCATTAACAATAGTTTAAATGCACATACAAATGCTTGTACAAATTTATTCACAATGCTCTTAGACTAAACATAGAAATTCAAATAAACACACAAATGATATCAGATAATTGTCATATTAACTATTACAAATACTCAAATATCAGTAAACCTATAATATTTATGGGTGGCAGTGCAAACCACTACAAACAAATAAAATAATATTTAGGAGACAGGTGGGTAGGATTAGGAAAGGAAAACACACAAAACACACTCACTCATCTTTCATCCACATTAAGTACTACTGTGTAATTGAATAGTGTTAACTGTGTAAATGCAATTCTGTCAAAATTTGATGTTCATCATGTGTATCAAGCAGTAGTGGCAGCAATGTATAACAGTCAATAATAGTTAAGTCAACGTCATAGTCATCATGTCAAGACCAATGTTTGCCAAGCCAGATCAAAATGTACGGTTGCTGAACAACTGTCAGTGAGCCAAGATATGCAATTACTTCCTCTCTCCAAAAAAAAAGTATATACTGCTTATTGATTTAACAAAGTGTGTGTATAGACTATCTTCCTTCTACTTGAGTGTTCTAGTCTGCTATCTTCATCCTCCTTGTTCCATATAGACCAACAAAAAAAAAAAAAAATATGCATCTCACTTACTTTACCTCTTATCCACCAAAACTCCAATAATCATCAGCATCACATAATCTCAATACTTCAATAATACCTCTTACGTCGATACATATAAATCTTATCATCAATATCATTTACCTTACCTCTTGTCCACTAAAACTCCAACAATCATCAACTTCACATAATTTCAATACCTCAATAATACCTCTTCAATACGTCGATACATACACTCCTGGAAATGGAAAAAAGAACACATTGACACCGGTGTGTCAGACCCACCATACTTGCTCCGGACACTGCGAGAGGGCTGTACAAGCAATGATCATACGCACGGCACAGCGGACACACCAGGAACCGCGGTGTTGGCCGTCGAATGGCGCTAGCTGCGCAGCATTTGTGCACCGCCGCCGTCAGTGTCAGCCAGTTTGCCGTGGCATACGGAGCTCCATCGCAGTCTTTAACACTGGTAGCATGCCGCGACAGCGTGGACGTGAACCGTATGTGCAGTTGACGGACTTTGAGCGAGGGCGTATAGTGGGCATGCGGGAGGCCGGGTGGACGTACCGCCGAATTGCTCAACACGTGGGGCGTGAGGTCTCCACAGTACATCGATGTTGTCGCCAGTGGTCGGCGGAAGGTGCACGTGCCCGTCGACCTGGGACCGGACCGCAGCGACGCACGGATGCACGCCAAGACCGTAGGATCCTACGCAGTGCCGTAGGGGACCGCACCGCCACTTCCCAGCAAATTAGGGACACTGTTGCTCCTGGGGTATCGGCGAGGACCATTCGCAACCGTCTCCATGAAGCTGGGCTACGGTCCCGCACACCGTTAGGCCGTCTTCCGCTCACGCCCCAACATCGTGCAGCCCGCCTCCAGTGGTGTCGCGACAGGCGTGAATGGAGGGACGAATGGAGACGTGTCGTCTTCAGCGATGAGAGTCGCTTCTGCCTTGGTGCCAATGATGGTCGTATGCGTGTTTGGTGCCGTGCAGGTGAGCGCCACAATCAGGACTGCATACGACCGAGGCACACAGGGCCAACACCCGGCATCATGGTGTGGGGAGCGATCTCCTACACTGGCCGTACACCACTGGTGATCGTCGAGGGGACACTGAATAGTGCACGGTACATCCAAACCGTCATCGAACCCATCGTTCTACCATTCCTAGACCGGCAAGGGAACTTGCTGTTCCAACAGGACAATGCACGTCCGCATGTATCCCGTGCCACCCAACGTGCTCTAGGAGGTGTAAGTCAACTACCCTGGCCAGCAAGATCTCCGGATCTGTCCCCCATTGAGCATGTTTGGGACTGGATGAAGCGTCGTCTCACGCGGTCTGCACGTCCAGCACGAACGCTGGTCCAACTGAGGCGCCAGGTGGAAATGGCATGGCAAGCCGTTCCACAGGACTACATCCAGCATCTCTACGATCGTCTCCATGGGAGAATAGCAGCCTGCATTGCTGCGAAAGGTGGATATACACTGTACTAGTGCCGACATTGTGCATGCTCTGTTGCCTGTGTCTATGTGCCTGTGGTTCTGTCAGTGTGATCATGTGATGTATCTGAACCCAGGAATGTGTCAATAAAGTTTCCCCTTCCTGGGACAATGAACTCACGGTGTTCTTATTTCAATTTCCAGGAGTGTATAAACCTTATTACCAATATCATTTCACTTCCATAACAACTCTTTCCTCTAGTCAGTCTCCTCGAACAAGTACAGATAAAATCCTAATGCAAACCTCATCATCCCATACAATCCGAAGACACACTGTCAACACACAACCTCTGTGTAATCCATCTGACCCAAATCTTCTACTCATTATAAATTATAAGATGGATTTTGGTTACCTTGTCCATCATTAAATAAAAGAAATGCATACATGACCTCTAACAGACTTAGTTCGAATAACTCTCAGTAATTAAGTGCGATTACGGAGTGTGAATGATCATAATATTTCACAGTGTGTACACCACTTCAAGAATTATGGCAAACAGAAGCAAACATGTGGAGTATTTCTTGTGTCAAGTGTCACTTGCTATTTCAATTGCTCACGAAGAATGCAGTGTAATAACTGTCAATGGTCTAACCTTAGTTTTGGTATGTCATGTCGTTAGCTTCCTTCCTATTAGCATAAATTTATACAGCTTCCATAAAACCTCCAGCTCATGTGACTTCTATGAAGTTTCTTGTACTAATGTCGTTCGTCGAATTATAGCAGTTCATTTTCCTATCTTAAAAATATAAGGCACTGAGCGTAAGCAAAACATGCAATAACGAGTAAATATACCAGTAGAGAACAGAATGTCAACAAGTGGATGCAGCACAATTCTTACAACGAGGCTCTGCCAAGCGAACAATCTATAATTAATACAATAGTGTGACCTAAACTCTATGTTTGTACACAGTTTATCAGCATTTCTATATACCAAATTAAAGAGTAGTTATGACAACAAACAGAAATGTATAAATATGCAATCCATACGCATAGCAGCAAACATATATCTTACGTAATAAATAGGTCATTAGCATCATATCAGCATAAGCAAATAAATGTTCATATGTAATCTTAATAAGTAAACATGAAGGCGCAAGCAGATAAATCACAAAGTATAACTTACATACATAACCACAGTCAGCACAATTAATCAGGTTACAATTATAATTTAAATAAATAAGCACAGCTGGCACATAATAAAAAAATATGACATCAGTGAAAAAGCAGTGCAGCCAAGCGATGCATAATATATACAAATAACAACCCTGTTCATTAATAAAACATTGACAAAAATCAGCAAATGTACGCAAGCACGTCGCTTCACAAGTAAATTCATAGAACATGAAATTAGCACAAAGTATGAATCACGTAATTGCGAGCAGCAAATTACGTCTAAAGTACGTACCTAAGTGGAAATATGTTACCTGAAAAAATAAACTCAATTAATAGTTACCTTTTTAGTTTATTAGTTTCTTCTTGGAAATTACATTCTTTCTGAAATTTTCTCGATAGCAAGTCCTCTTAACGTCGGAGAGACACAGAATTTACCTGAAGTTCTTAAATATTTTATACAACCGTATCCTGAAAAATACTGAAAGTTAATAACATAATTCATCAAGTCACTATAGCTTTATACTGAATTTAGCCGGAGAAATTAGACTGTGTATTTGTTTACGGCTGTCAGTGCATTCGCACTGAGCGCTCGATCAGCTGTAGGCGCGTGACGTAGGAAGCAATTGTTTGCGGTCAACGACTGCCTTGTGCGGCGCGCAGACTTGACTGTTGCTTTGAGTATATGCCGCCGCCAAAACATAGCGCGGTATCCTTGTATTCTCTGCATGTTTACGTAAACTGTTGGTTTCTCGAAAGTATGTCATTCCACAAAAATTTTAACGTTAGATATATGATGTATTCCCTTAGAGCGTCGTGATTTAAGAGTTTCTACTTCAACAGTGTTATCATGAATAATTTTGCGAATTCTATATGGACCGTTATAAAGCAGAAAAAAATTGCGACACAAGCCTTTTCCTTTGTGAGACAAACGATGAGACTTAATTAACACCTTTTGACCAACTGACAAGGTTTTTAAACGACCAGGACGCTTAGCTGATTTCTCTCTTCTAGCAGCCGCAGATGCAATATTTTGTAGAGCCAGGTTGACAACTTCAGAATGCCGCAGTTTCCGTGAAGGCGGAAAAGGAACGATTTCAGATATGCGATTTGTCGGTGCTTTGTTTTTTAATATCAGTTTAGGCGGTAAAGAAGTTGAGTCATTAGGAAGTTCATTCAGAATGTTTTGAAAAATATGAAGATACTGATCCCAATTTCTGTGATTCTGATGACAATAAAGACGACACAATTTATTGATTTCCTTCATCCATCTCTCTGAAGCGTTAGATTGAGGGTGAAAAAGTGAAATGAAAATTGGTTTAATTTTACGACGCCGTAGAGTACGAAGCCAAATTTTAGAGCGAAACTGTGATCCATTATCTGATATAACCTTATCAACATGACCAACTTCTTTAAGAAAATGTTTGATGAAAGCATTAGATACTGAACGAGCTGTTGCTTTGCGTAAAGGTGTAAAACACACATATTTTGATGTCAGTTCCACTGCTACCAAAATGTACGCAAAACCATTAGTAGAACGAACCACTGGACCGAACAAATCGACTGCAGCCATCTCCTTTAATTTCGCTGGAATGATAGGAAACAATGGTGCTCTGTGAGAAATTGTTGGCGGCTTAGCCTTTTGACATAATTTGCATTTGGCCAGAACAGATCGAATACGTTTTTCCATATTACTGAAGTAGCAATTTTCTCGTAATTTATGAAAACATTTTCTGGGACCAAAGTGTGCATAACTGAAATGTGTATACCAAATCAGCTTATTAACCCACTCATCAGGAATACAAACTAACCAAACATAGTTGTCGACCGATTTTCGTTTAAAAAGAATGTCATTGCGAACTAAATAATGCTGTCTAATCGCTACGCTTTCCTTTCTCCTCCACTTCTCCGTAATGTCCTTCCAGATTGGATCCTTATTTTGCTCCTTAGCGATGTCCTGGAGCGAAGACGAAATAAAATTCTCAAACGCAACACCTTGAATATACATCAAACAATAATTGTTTTCCTTGCAGTCCTCTTCAGCACTTTGTTTCAAACCCATAGGTGCACGTGATAAAGCATCAGCAACAATATTTGAAGAACCCTGTATGTAAACAATACTAAAATCAAATTCCTGCAGGTACAACGCCCATCGTGACAATCTGCCATGAGTTAATTTTGTCGACATAAGAAATTACAGAGCTCGATGATCGGTGGAAACCTTAGTATGTCTGCCATACAAAAATGTGCGAAATTTTGTGAAAGCCCAAACAACAGCTAAAGCTTCAAGTTCCGTAATCGAATAATTTTTTTCTGATTTAGAGAGAATACGACTTCCAAATGCAATCGTCTTTTGTACTACAACGCCGTTTTCTTCTATCTCTTGAAATAAATGTGCAACTAGGCCTTTGTATGATGAGTCCGTCGCCAAACAAAAATCTTTAGATAAATCCGGATGTGAAAGAAGTGGAGCAGCAACTAAAGCATCATGAAGCTGTTCAAATTCTGACTGAGCTTCCTCATCCCAACACCAATTAGATTTCCTTCCAGATAATTCACATAAACGAGGTGTGGCCAAATCGTCCAATCTAACAAAGCGTCTAAGAAAATTACAGACACCAAGGAAACTACGAACATCACGTTTTGTGGTAGGAACAGCATAATTACGAATAGCGTCTAGTTTCTCTGGATCAGGAAGAATACCTTCTGTAGAAATAATGTGACCGAGAAATTTCACCTGTGAACGACCAAATTCAGATTTTTCCAAGTTCACAGTAATGCCAACTCTTGCAAAGATACGTAATAATGAATCCAAAATTTTGTTGTGTTCACTCCAAGAACGTTTAGCAATAAGAATGTCGTCAACATATGAAGTAATATTGTCACGAAGATAAACAGGTAAGATTTCGTTTAAACTACGAATGAATGCTGCTGAAGATACAGTAAGTCCAAACTGTAATTTCCGAAATTGGTAACAGTTACCACAGGCTAAAAAGGCAGTATATTTTCTACAATCAGGGTGGAGTTCTATTTGCCAAAAACTTGCGCGCATATCAATCGTGGATAAGACTTTAATTCCATGGAAATGTTGAAGAAGTTCATCTAAATTTTGTGGACGGTCAGTTTCAGGAATGATGATATTATTTATCTGTCTGGAATCCAGAACCAAACGGATTGACCCATCCTTTTTAAGAACAACGTGTAATGGGCTGGTATAAGGACTGACTGCTGGCTCAATAATGCCCTGATATAACATGTATTGAAGTTCATTCTTAACATTGTCTCTGTAAGCCAAAGGAATAGCGTACGTTTTTCCTCGAAATGGTGTGTGTTGTTTTACTTTAAATAAATATTGTAAGCCTTGTATAGTTCCTGTGTGATGACTAAATACTGTAGCATGTGAAGTCAAAATTTGGTGCAGCTCTTCTCTTGCAACGTCATCTGGCACTTCAGCTTTCTTAACCTTTTCATTAATTAATTCTTCGCTATTAATTATATCATCCATCGCGTCTCTGTATCTATTGTCATTGTCATAAATAAACACACTGTCGTCATAATGCTCAACGAAAACATCAGAAGTAAGAAACCTTAAACATTTTGTATCTGACTCAGATCTTGTTAAACACTCGAAAAATTTCAAACATTTCGGCATTCCGGCAACAGTCAAATTCACACTTCCTTCTTTAAAGTTCAAAATTGCCTTATGTGCGTTAAGAAACTCCATACCTAATATAATTTGTGTACTGAGTAATGGAACAACAATAAAATTAGCAGAAAATTCGTATCCTTGACAAATGAAATTTAAGTTGGTCTGTTGTTTAACTTCCACACTTTTTCCAGAAATAGCGCCTCGAATTGTAGTTTTAGAAACAGGTAACACAGGACAAGCAATAGTTCTTACACATATACGAAAAACCGATTCACTAATGACATTCAATGGGCTCCCAGAATCTAAAACTGCAGTGAACTTATTCTTACCCACACATACTTCAATAACAGGATGTACAAACGCGTCTACATTATTTTCCTTTTCGTCTAGCAAAATGTCTCTCATGTCTTCCAGGCGTACGTAGTGTAAAGTCGTAGTGTCATTACTTTCTGAACCGTCTATATTGCTGCCAGAAGCCGAAGCTGCAAGTCATTGTCGATTGTTTGCGTCACGTCTTTGATTATTCCCGTCATTTCGCGAATCAATTTCTACTATATGCACTTGTCTCTCTGAAGTTCTGTCACGTGGAGGATGCCAATTAGGTCCCTCCTGTCTGTTAGATGCAAATTCTTGGTTGTGTCTGTTATTAAAATTTCTATTTTCCAGTCTGTCTGCATAACTACTTCTTGTGTAATTTCGACTGTCACTTCTGAAATTATTGTTGTATCTACTACCCTGGTTATTTCTGTAGTAAGAATTTCTATTATTGTATGAATAATTTCTGTCTTGATGATACCGATTACTGTTTCCGTATGATTGATCATTCCGGTACGAATTACCGTTATTATAATTGTCTGTGTAATTTCTGTTAGAACGTCTGTTATTGTCATAAGGCTGGTATCTATTGTCCTGTCTGTTACGTCTGTCATTCTCAAAATTACCCATATAACGCCCGTTCCGATCACTATCCCTTTTCTCTGAAAATCTATTGTAATTACTGTTACTGAAAAAATTACAAGAAGTCCCGTCATCGTTGTCATACTCGAGTTCTTGTAGCAAAGTCTTAAAAGTCTCAATGTCGTCTTTACATCTTCCAGCTAAAGCAATTTGTCTTATGGATTGTGGCAGCTTAGTTAAACAAATGCGAATTAATTCAGTCGGGCTATAAGGGTTGGACAGGAACTGATTCTTTCGAATCATGTCTTCAAAGTATTCTGCCGGCGTGCGGAACTCAAGACTGTTCGAAATTACGCTGCATAATAAGACTGTGTTTGACTCTGTCTTGCGTGTTTTCGGACCAATATGCCGATAGAAATGCATGATAAAAATCATTTAGATTATTACAATCTCTAATGAGTGCTCGCATCCGCGTCGCCGGTTCGTTTTCTAAATATCCACACATAAATTCCAGTTTGTGACTTAGTGGCCAATTTGGTGGAAGTGCGTACATAAATTGATCTAACCATGCACATGGATGTATGTCATTCTTAGAGTTGCGGAAGATCTTAAATTTCCGAACAGTCAAAAAGTGTTTATAGTCAAAGTTTTCGCCTCGTGGCGACAAAGACCTACCGCGCCTGTCCCTGTCCCAATGTCGATTATTGTCAAGTTCGCGCGCCTGGCGCTCTCTTATTGCATCCCGTAAATGAAACAAATTATTTTCTTCAAACCCCTCTGCTATCTGTGATTCCAAATTTCTCTTGCTGTCTTTCCCTACAATTTCTCCTTTGATTTGTTTGACTTGCTTTCGTAATGCCTCAACTTCCTTTTTAACGCGTTCATTAAATTTTCTCTGATTTTTAACATGCTTATTTATGTTCTGGTACTCTTCGGTTTGTGCAAATGGCAATGGTGCTGTATCATCTGAATATCTGTCCCCATTTAAACTAAGATTTGTCAATTTGTCTGAAATCTCCTCAACTCTTTCCGATAAATCACCTATTTGTTCTTTCTGTTTATTTACGTCTTCCGTAAGTGTCACGACTCGGGTTTCAGTATTAACACATTTAGTAGTTAACTGTTCATACTGTTGTGTTAGGTTATTTAATCTGTCATTTGGTACGGATTCCTCGATTCTCTCAAATATTTCTTCCTTATCTTTTGCACGTTGTAAATGTAACTCTGAAAATTTCTGTACTATCACGCGATCTCTTTCTTCCTGTTCTCTATCCTGTTCCCTTTGTCTAATCTCTACTGCAACTAATCTATTATTGTGAGCATTCAAAATCGGTTGTACTTCTTCTCTGATTTCTTTCTCTAATTCATCTTTCATATTTTTGAAACATGTCCCTATTCGTGAATCTAACCGTGTTTCCAAAGTTCCCATATCAGTTTTTAATTCAGATCGTAAAGTTCCCATCTATGTTTTAATTGTTCCTATCTCTGTTTTAAACTCATATCGCATCTGTGATCCCACTGTTTTTAATTCAGATCCCAAATTTAATATTACACCCATCAACTGCTCCATATTAAATGGTTCAAAACTTTTTTCGCCTCTAACATTTCCCGCAAAACCAACGTCTTCCGTCAAAGCTGTAAAGCTATTTGTGTTCGATACTATTCCAGAATTTTCTGTCGTTAATCTCGGATTCTGTGAATTTTCTGATTGAGAAAAATTTTGAAATGGTTCCGGACTATTTTCCCGACTTATTAAATTGTTTTTCACTTCATTATTCATCATACTGTTCTCCTGTGTTGGCGAGTTCGCCATGTTAACAATTTCGTCATTCTCACTATTCATCATTTTTGCCTTTTTCATTGATCGCGTAATCATTTACAAAATATACAAAACTCGTCACTATATGAAAATTACACACAATGACTCCTCATCTCCAACAATACCATTCACACGAAATGTTTCCCTCAAACACGATTAACGAACAATTGAAATAATTGCACTAAATTGTCAAACCCGTAGACAAGACAACAAATTTAAATTTTGAAAAATACCATTAGAAGAATGCCAATTACCAAATCTACACATGCAAAATAGACTGCTATTACTAAACTACAAATTACTACAACAATACTACTGTCTACTATTTTTACAATCAGATTTCCAAGGGACGATCCGAAGCAACGGTCGCCACGTGCAAGGGGGCTTAATTATTATTAAAGAATGCAAATACTTTTATGGTTTTTAATTTAGTAGCTGTATGTCCGATTACGTAGTCTCGTAAACGGTTGGCCCTGACTAGTATTATTATGCAATCTGACTGCATAGAACAACAACAAAGAATGAAATGAAAATTTCCGTTAATACAATTAATTAATTAAGTCCCCAGCAACTATAAAACCTACGAAGCCAACAACGCACAAGTGTAGCTGTTCTGTGTGTGGAAGTGTGATTCAACGTACACATCTGGCACGGTTCTTCTTCAATAAGACAAGAAATTTTAAATACCATTTATACTGAAGTGATAAAAAAAAATTAGAAATACTATAATTGCGCAAGAAAACCAGAATTACACTCTAATACAAGAACACAAGCCAGATGCTTTGTTGACTGAACCTGTAATGACGCATTATTTAAGACACTGAAATAATGAGAGAGAAAAGAATTTTTTTTTTTTACCTTCATATATTGACGAAAAGCACTCTAATCATTACAATATCTCCACACCGACTCGCTACTACCAAATCTCAACAAGAACTCTACTGCCACATCTCGACAAGCACTCTTCACTACGACATCTCAGCAAGCACTGCACTCCGCCACTTCTCAATAATCACTGCCTACCATGAGTTCTCCACAAGCACTGCCCTCCGCTACTTCTCAATCATCACTGCCAGTGGAGGCGGCGAAACAAAACTCTCTGGCGCTGTGGCTCAGTGTAGCCACCTTTCAACGAGTACATTTAAGCATTCCACATATGATCGCTTCTCGCTCACACTGTCGCATTACCCAAAGCTATAGAGCAGGTTTTCTTTTCCTGGACTGTATGTTGGACTAACACACTGTAAAGCTGATACGTGTGGAATGAGTGGAAAGAGGGCACTTCAGAACCGATCGGTAACTGTTCTGTGAGGCCAGATTGCGGCCTCGATCCAAAAGACTGTTTCACGCAACAATCCTAGAAGCAAATACTTGATGTATGACGTACGGAACGTGTTGTTTGAGCCTGAGGGAAGTCGCAGGTGCACTTTTGGTAGTCGTTTCTCCTTTCATTAATTGTTTATGGAACAAACTTTCGAAGATAAATTACGACGGCGACACAGTTTGCAACGCCGACGAGCTGGCTGGTAGAGGAAACAAATAGGCACGAAGATTTCAGCCACCAAAAGTAATTTGAAAATGGACTCCACACGGCATAAGACGAAGAGCGCGCCCACGGAGAACATCGAAGGAAGGTGTCTATGAGGAATGGTGGCCAGACATCTCCAGGGAGGACACTGCTTTAACAGAAAGAGGTGGAAAACGGAAAGTGAGGGGAGGCGACAGCCGCAAATAACATTCGCTATGTGACGTTAGATATTTTGAATACTACCTATGGAAGTCGTTGTTCAGTTATCTTTAGTGTTTAAAATGCTTACATTATTTAAAAGAAAATACAGTGCAACAAATAAAAATAATAAGCATTTGTCATTTCGCCTTGTCTGTATGGAAAAGCATAGTTTACAATAATTATTATGTTGATCATTTATTTATTTATCGTGTCATTTATATATAAGTGTTGACATAATTTTACACAAAAGAAGACCAAAAATTGGAGACTTCAAGTGCATTTGGTGAAGCTCTCATAAGGTCTTGCATGGTGCAGGTGATTGGTGATAAGGAACACTGAAGGAAATGGCTGTTAGTCTGCTCAACGCCACACTGGCAAAGAACTGGGTCCACAGAGAAACCCCAAGTCCGCAGATTGGTCTTGCATCTCGTTGCGTTTGATCGTAATCTATTGAGAGACCTCCATATTGACCACTTCTCCGAATGTCCAGGGGAAAGTTCTTGCTTTGGAGACACTGAAATTCAGTGAATGGCGAGTTTCATAACGCTGTGTATTTCTTTCACGAGTAAATCCTTTGCAGACTGTTGCCCCCTTTCCTATTAGAGGCAAAAATTGTAAAGGAACTTCCTGCCAGATTAAATATATGTAAGAGACTAGCACTTCCTTCTTCCACGAGTATTAGTCTCGCAAGTTATACAGGAAAAATGCAGTGAAGTCTATAAAGTATGAGTGACCTACCGGCGGAAGTGTCGTTCTGAAGACAAGTCGTGAATCATGCGTGGACAGCTTGGACTAATCAACGGATGGAAAGACATGCAGCGTCCGGGCGAATGCCTCCTTCGTAGTTTCTCAACTAGCCTGAAACCAACGAACCTGGCACCACTAACTTACCTAGCGACTACTGCTCCTGAATACCACCAGATCCGCAAATATATTTTTTTTAAATGTAGTTATGGCTCGCCAGTATACCAAACACCTCCTACTTCTGAACAAAGTGATATACAACATTATGACAAATACCGCCCCTGGAAACCTTGTTGAAGAAGGGGGATCACTGGTGAACTGGACAGTACTGTGCCGAAATATTCGCTCGATGTTCTTGCTCTCACACATTCGCTCGCGATGGTGTCTGGTTTCCAAAGACAAGACCTCTACAAACGACAAATTGCAGAGAACCAACCTCAAAGCAAAAGCCGCCTCCCACAAATGCGGAAGCGCTGATTCGCTAGCGCACAGATCTGTTTGTTGAGTAGCGCAGGACATGTTAATTTTCTGTCACAGACTAGCTCTCAATAATATGACGAACACTGTCTGGACGGTCGGGAACTGATGCGACCTGAAGCACGCCATACTCAATTACTACACACAATGGAGCTCTGTGGATGATCGGACATACAGCTACCGACATTACTGGACATGGAGAGGCTACATTCTTAGAATACTTGTGCTGTACTGTCCAATAGCATTAATGTGATCACATGTCAAAAGTATGAATAACCACCTCCTGCAATGTGGAACGCTACGACACGTGCAGGAATATAATCAGTGAGGTTCTGGAAGGTAGCGACACGGATGTGGAGCGACACCGATTCAAGTGCCGTGGACAGCTACGCTAGCTTTCTCGGTTGAGGTTCCATGGCCCATGCAGCCCAATCGAGGTGAGCTCACAGATTTTCGATTGGGCTTCAATGTGGGTTGTTTGGTGGCAAATGGAGCACGGTAAACTCATCCTGGTGCTATCACAACTACGCACATACTTCCGGAGCTGCGTGACACGTTGAACTGTCCTGTTGGTAAGTGGCATCATATCGAGGAAAAACAATTGAATGACGGGGTTGACAGGGTCCCGAAGGATCCACTGTTCCTTAAAGAATTACGAGCTCACCCACAGGATGCCACGAAAACGTTCTTCACACCATAACGCTCCCCCCTCCGGCCTGACGACTGTCGCAGGGTGTTTGGTTTCAGAAGTTTCACTTCGTAAGCGCCAATGGCAATCTGTTCTATAGAGCATAACACGTGATTCAACTGAAAAGGCCACTTGTCGCCACTCAGTAGACGTCCAGTTGGGGCACAGGCGTGTAAATTCCAGCCTTCGTCGGCGACGAGCAGCAGTCAGCATGGATGAATGAAACAGGCGCCTGCTGCGGAGGCCCATAAGCAGTAATGGTCACAAAACGGTCGTTGAGGAGACACTGTTGGTAGCCCCTTAGTTCATCTAGGCGCTCAGATGTTCAACAGTTGCACGTCTACTCGCCCGTACACATCTCTGCAGCCGTCGACCACCCCTGTCGCCTGTGGCCCGTCCTGCAAACAAGCGCCGGCCGTGGTGGCCGAGCGGTTCTCGGCGCAACAGTATGGAACCGCGCGACCGCTACGGTCGCAGGTTCGAATCTTGTCTCGGGCATGCATGTGTGTGTGCTGTCCTTAGGTTAGTTAGGTTTAAGCAGTTCTAAGTTCTAGGGGACTGATGACCTCAGAAGTTAAGTCCCACAGTGATCAGAACCATTTGAGAGCCTGCGCACCAGCTGCCTCGGCGCCATTTTTAAATGCACGGAATACTATAAGCACGGTGGCACATGAACAGTTTATGAAGGCAACCAAGGAAAAACTGTTCAAAAGGCAACAACTCCTCGGCAATTGTGAAATTTCTCGTTTTCGTGCTTCCGCATACTGATATTGTAAGTTACAGATGTGTGTGTGTGTATGTGTGTGTGTGTGTGTGTGTGTGTGTGTGTGTGTGTGTATCTGTACGAATTTTGCCGGCCGGAGTGGCCGAGCGGTTCTAGGCGCTACAGTCTGGAATCGCGAGACCGCTACGGTCGCAGGTTCGAATCCTGCCTCGGGCATGGATGTGTGTGATGTCCTTAGGTTAATTAGGTTTAAGTAGTTCGAAGTTCTAGGGGACTGATGAAATGTGTGCGAAATCTTACGGGACTTAACTGTTAAGGTCATCAGTCCCTAAGCTTACACACTACTTAACCTAAATTATCCTAAGGACAAATAAACACACATCCATGCCCGAGGGAGGACTCGAACCTCCGCCGGGACCAGCCGCACAGTCCATGACTGCAGCGCCCGAGACCGCTCGGCTAATCGTGCGCGGCGGGACTGATGAACTCACAAGTTAAGTCCCATAGTGCTCAGAGCCATTTGTTTTTGTACGACTTTTGTTTTTCTCGTGTTAAGCTGACGGATTATTATAGAGCTCTTTTTGGACAAGTAAATTACGGATAAAAAACAGCTCAGCTGGTAGGAGAACTGTCCGGCATTAGTAAGTTTCCGGGTTTGAGACCCTGATCGGGACTCTCTCTTAATTTGCCAGGGAGTTTTGTAACAGCGCACGCTCTGCTGCAGGGTGAAAAATTCATTCTGCGAAAATCGTAATGTCTGTACTTCTAACTATTAATATTAATGAGAACCACCACAGCTCTGTTTAAGGCAAGTTTATTACGTACCAACCGGTTTCGTTCAATGAACATCGTCAGGTGACACTGAAAAGCAGCCAACTGCCTTCGTAACTAATTCTCACAGCATTGTGCCGATATCATGACGCAGGAATTCTAATCGTCTTACGTAACGTTAAAGGCACCTCCTAGAAGACGATGAACGCACAAACACTCCATCGACCACCTGGCACAAACACAGCCAGCAGAAAGTGGAGGAAACTTGACATGCTGTGCACACTAGACTGTCCAGGCATGGTCGATCAACGAAGAGTTCCAGAGTTAAAGTTAGGTAAGGCGACAAGACTTCCTGAGTCGTGATATCGGCACAAATCTCTCACAAATAATTACTAAAGCTGTTGGCGAATTTTCATTATCAGCTGGTGCTGTTCACTGAACGGAGTTGGTTGTGAACTAATAACCTTTTTGTCATATAGAGATATGATGGTTATTATTAAAATTAACATTAGGAACATTACGAATATCGCACTGTATTTCCTCCTCTACATCGTCGCACGAACGATAAAGTGACATATTGAAATAAATGACCAATGGAATAGAAAAGCAACTGAAATCGCTCAACACAGGAAAGGCCGCTGGATCTGACACGATACCAGTTCGGAAGTACTCGTCCCTCTTCTAGCTCTTGACGAGCGGAACGTTCCTAATGATTGAAAAAAAGTACAGGTCACTCCCGGTTTCAAGAAGCGTCTTCGAACAGATGCACAAAACTATTGGTGTTCATCTTTGACATTGTTTTGTTGCAGAATTTACAAGCGTGTTATATGCTCGCGTATTAAAACATTTCTGGAGACCAAAAATCTCCTCTCTAGAACCAACATGGGTTCCGAAAACAATTATAGTGTGAAATCCTGCTCGCTCTATTCGTCCACAAGACAATGTAAGATCTAGATACAGGCGTGCAGGTAGATGCCGTCTTCCTTGACTTCCGAAAGTATTTGACACTGTTCCGCACTGCCGCATAATGAACAAAATAAGAGCTTACATAATATCAGACCAACTGTGTGACTGGATTGAAGAAGGGTGATGCCATATTCCTTGATTTCAAGAAGGTACCGCCCCGCACTGCTATTCAGTGAAAGAAAAATGCGAGCTTATCGTATATCGGACCAGATTTGGGAACTGGATTCATAACTTCCTTACAGACGGACACAACACGTCGCTCTTAAGGCAATAAAAGCGACAGATCTAAAAGTAATTTCCAAAGTAGCACAAGGAAGTGTGATAGAACCATGTGATAGGTCCAGCAAAGATTTTCAACTCGCATAAAGACCCGTCCTCATAGCTTCAATTCTGTCAGTACCTACCTTTCAAACTTCACAGAAGCTCTTCTGCAAACCTAGCAGGTTCTTCCAGGTGTGCTAATTCTGCAAGGTTCGCAGAAGAGCTTATATGAAGTGTGGAAGGTAGGAGACGAGGTACTGGCAGAATTGAAGCTGTGAGGACGGGTCGTGAGTCGTGTCTGGGTAGCTCAGACGGTAGAACACTTGCCCGCGAAAGGCAAAAGGTCCCGAGTTCGAGTCTCGGTCCGTCACACAGCTTTAATCTGCCAGGAATTTTCATATAATTGCACACTCCGCTGCAGACTGAAAATCTCATTCTGGAAACAATGTGGCTCTCTGAGCTAAGCACGGATGATGGTGTCGTAGCAAATAAGCTCTATGTGCGATTAGGGATGTGTGGCTGCCGCTGGCCGTCCTATATTGTGGCGGCTGATACCCCATAGAGGATGACTGGAAGAGAGCGATTTGGAATAATGAATCACGCTGCATCCTATGGAAATCCGTTGGAAGGTCTTGTGCTTGGCGAATGTCTGCAGCAGCTTACCTGTCACCGTATGTGTTGTCGACAACGAAGTAGCGGTACTGTGTGGGGGTGTTTTTCGTGTTTGGGCTCTGGTCCCCATACTGTGCTTACGATAATGCTAAATATGGAAGGATATGGATATATTTTACTGCATTGTGTACTACGGACAGCAGGAAAACAGTTCGGAGATGTTGACTGTTTGCATCGGGGTGACAGTGCATCCTGTCATGAAGCAGCATATGAGAGGCAATTGTTTGTGAACAGTAACTTTCGTGAAAAGGAGTGGTTTGCCCATACTTCCGAGCTGAACAGAATGGCACAGTTGTGGAATGAGGAAGAAAGTCGACCTCGCACCAGGCCCCAGCATCCAACAACTCTACCTTCTGTGGTTTCGTGACTTGAGGAAGAATGGGCTGACCCTTTCCCAACAGACATTCAGTCACATCACTGAAAGTTTCTTCAGTAGCGTTCAACTCGTCGTAAAGGCGACGGGTAGACACAGCTCATATCAATGTCTACTAACAGGCACCCAGATACTCTGATCTACATCTACATCTTCATACGTTTTCCGCAAGCCACCATATGGTGCACGGCGGAGGGTACCTTGTTCCACTACCAGTCATTTCTCTTCCTCTTCTAGTCGCATACTGAGCGAAAAAAGTACGTGTGTCTACATGCCTCAGCAGGAGCCCTATTTTTTTATCTTCTTAAAGCTTATGTGAAACCTAAGGCGAGTGCAGTAGAATCGCCCTGCAGTCGGCTTCGATTGTCCGTTCTCTAATTTTTCTCAATAGTATTTCGCGAAAAGGACGTCGTTTTCCTTCCAGGGCTTGCCACTTGGTTTCACGAAGCATCTCCGCAGTACTCGCGTGTTGTTCGAACCTAGCAGTAAAAAATCTAGCAACCCACTTCGAGTTTTCTTTCATGTTGTCCTTCAACCAGTCGTGGAGGGAATCCAAACACTCGAGCAACGCTCAGAGATCGGCTGCACTAGAATTCTATACGTGATCTCGCTCACAGATGAGCCAAACCTTCCCAGATGAGACTCCTAAAAAACTGCAGCCGACCATTCGCCTTTCCTACAACCGTCCTTACGTGCTCGTTCCACTTCATATCGCTTTGCAATGTTACGCCTAAATATATAAGCGATGTGACTTCGTCAAGCAGCAAACTTCTGATGCTGTTTTCAAACATTATGGGATTGTTCTTCCTACTCTTCTACATTAACTTACATTTTTGGTACATTCAGAACAAGCTGCCATTCATCACAGCAATTAGAAGGCTTTTCTAAGTCGTCTTATATCGTCTTACGGTCACGATGATACTTTCCCGTAGATAGTGTATAGTGTTGAAAAGCGACCAATGCGCTCTTTTGAGGGGGCGACTAATCTAACATTGTGTCCGGTTAGCTTATCTGCGCTAACTACCTGCCTACGAACATTCGTAACACTTCGTCTGGCGGTAGCAGAATTCCGTCTTGACTTTGGCGTTTGTTGATTCGTTCCAGTGCGACCAATCAGGTGTCGGACGCGGTCGGTGTGTACAGATGCAAACACGGCCGGCGAGTGTAGCTGGTGGGTTCCGCCCCCGCCACTTCTCTCGAATCACGGCGGCTGGAGGCGGCGCGTCTTCCGCACTGTGCGCTGCGGCGCGGCTATCGATTGCAGGCGGCGCGTGGGCGGCGGGGGCGGCGGCGGCCCACGTGCCCCGCATCGCATCGCATCCCAGCCGGCGCCGGCGCCGCCACTGCTGCCGCCGGATTCAATCTCGCCCACGCCCGCCGCCAGCTGGCAGATGAGTCCACAGCACCCGCTCCGCCTCCCACGCAGGCCCCCAAAAACACCGCCGGCGGCCGGGGGCGTTACGCCTACTTCACGCCAATCTGCCGTAGCCGACATCCTGGTAAAGCCGCAGAGCCGGAAACCGAACCCCGTCCACGCACACACCGGGACACCATTCACAAGTAATATGCGCGCACATGCTACCGGCAAATCCACTCTACAGCCTTGCGTTACAGGAAGAAGGGCTGATAGAATGCGTTGAGCCAGGCGCTGGCGTATAATTGTGAACTAAGCTCATGCTCATAAATTAAGGATAATTGCACAATGTGGTGCCACACAACGTGGCAATACACGAAACTGGCGCTAATAGCATAGGCACACAGGGAACACACACGACACAGATCTGTAAGTCCACGGTATTGGCGATAAGTTGAGATAACCGTCCCGAAACACGTGTACTAGAAAACGCCACTGTTTCCTGCGCATATACCCCGACAGCAAAATGGGATATGATCACCATGCACACGTACACAGGCTGCACAACGGGTTGGCATACTCTGGATCAGGAGGTCGGGCAGCTGCTGAGTTATAGCCTCCACTTCTTGCACAAGTGCATGTCGGAGCTCCTAAAGTGTCGTATGGGTTTGAAGACGTGGAGCGATACGTCGACCGAGAGCATCCCAGACGTGCTCGATGGGGTTTAGGTCTGTAGATCAGGCAGGCCACTCCATTCGCCTGATATCTTCTGTTTCTAGGTACTCCTCCACGATGGCAGCTCAGTGGGGCCGTGCGTTATCATCCATCAGGAGGAAGGTGGCACCCACTGCTACACTGAAAAGGCGGACATACTGGTTCAAAATGACGTCCCGATAGACCTGATCTGTTACAGTTCCTCTGTCAAAGACACGCAGGGGTGTACGTGCACCAATCATTATCCCACTCCACACCATCAAGCCACGACCTCCATACAGGTCCCTTTCAAGAACATTAAGGGGTTGTTATCTGGTTCCTGGTTCACGCCAGATGAAAACCCGTCGAAAATCACTGTTCAGAGTATACCTGGACTTGTCCGTGAACATAACCTGCGACGACTGTTTCAATGACCATGTACTGTGTTCTTGACACCAGGCTTTACGGGCTCTCCTGTGACCAGGGGTCAGGGGAATGCACCTTGCAGGTCTCTGGGCGAATAAACCATGTCTGTTCAGTAGTCTGTAGACTTTGTGTCTGGAGACAACTGTTCCAGTGGCTGCGGTAAGGTTCCGAGCAAGGCTACCTGCAGTACTCCGTGGCCGTCTGCGGGCACTGAAGGTGAGATATCGGTCTTCTTGTGGTGTAGTACACTGTGGCCGACCCGTACTGTAGCGCCTGGACACATTTCCTGCCTGCTGGAATCGTTGCCATAATCTTGAGATCACTTTGTGGCACACGGAGGGCCCGTGCTACGACCTACTGTGTTTGACCAATCTCCAATCGCTCTAGTATTCTACCCCTCGTAACGTCATCAATTTGTGTTCTTTGAGCCATTTTCAACACACAGTCACCATTAGCAGGTCTGAAAACGTCTGCACACTTTCTCGCTGCACCGTACTCTGACATGCACCTTCTCGCTTCCCGCGCCCGGGTTCCCGGGTTCGATTCCCGGCGGGGTCAGGGATTTTCTCTGCCTCGTGATGACTGGGTGTTGTGTGACGTCCTTAGGTTAGTTAGGTTTAAGTAGTTCTAAGTTCTAGGGGACTGATGACCCTAGATGTTAAGTCCAATAGTGCACAGAGCCATTTTTTTGACATGCACCAACACACCTCTGCGTGTTGGACTGCTGCCAGCGCCAGCGTGCGGCGACCGCTGGTCAAATGGACCGCATGCCCGAGGTGATTTAAACTCGCAAACCGCCCACCAGAGCGTTGTTTCACCATCTATCAGCATTGTCCTTAATTTATGAGCATGAGTGAATATATTTTACTTAATACGCATAAAACGTTTGCTCCTTGTGTTCCACGTACATTGCACATTCACATTAATGTGACCACCTGTCAAAAGTCTTTTGCGAGATGTGCATGAAAAGAGTCAACGAGGTTCTGGAAGATACCGAGAGGGATGTGGAGCCTCTCCGACTCCAGAACCGCGACCAGCTGCGTGAACAGACAGCTCGAGGTGGTCCCACAGATTGCCGACTGGGTTTAAATCCGCGAGATCTGGTGACCTAGGGAGTACGGTAAACTCATCCTGATGCTCACTGAACCAAGCATGTACACTACGAGCTACGTGACACTTTATATTGTCCATTGCTGTTAGATGCCACAGTGCCGAGAAAAATTAAACTGCATGTCTTGATCCAGTTTGCCTTCCATGATAACGAAAACATTTCCCATGCCATAACACTCCCTCCTCCAGCTTGGACCCTTCTGGCAACTGTTGCAGGGTGTTTGCTTTCAGACTTTTCACGCCCTACGCGCCAACGGCCATCAGTCCGATGGGGCTTAAAACGTGATTCATCTGAAAAGACCACCTGTCGCCGCTCAGTGAACGACCAGTTCAGGATCTGTAGTGTCAGTTCCAGTCTTCGTCGCCAATGAACAGCAGTCAGTATGGGTGCATGAATCAGGAGCCTGCTGCGAAGGCTCATAAGCAGCGATATTCGCTAAACGGTCTTCGAGGAGACACTGCTGATAGACCTTTGGTTCATCTAGGCGGTCAGCAGCTCAACAGTTGTTCGTCTATGCGCCCGTACACATGTCGCGGTCGTCGTTCTCCCCTGTCACCTACGGCCCAACGGCACCGTTTTTTGACAGTGCCATTTTGCCATGCACGGTGTATTTTAACCACGGCCGCACGTGAACAGTTTACAAACTTAGGCGTTTCGGAAAGGCTTCCACCCTTGGCCCGAAAGCTGATGATGATCATGCCCTTGGACGTCAGATAAATCGTTTCGTTCCCGCATTACGACGACGACTGCATTGTTTACGGTGTCCCCCCTCCCCCTGCAGATACACTTTATATAACTGCCACTGCTAGTGCTGCCACCTGCCGTATGACAGTGGTTATTGCACGTTTATGTCGAATATACACGGTGGGCACCTTAATATATTAATGTCACTGGACCTATATATGAAGAAAAGACAGGAAAGTTCAAATGGCTCAAATGGCCCTGAGCACTATGGGACTTAACTTCTGAGGTCATCAGTCCCCTAGATCTTAGAACTACTTAAACCTAACTAACCTAAGGACATCACAAACATCCATGCCCGAGGCATGATTCGAACCTGCGACCGTAGCGGTCGCGCGGTTCCAGACTGTAGCGCCTAGAACCGCTCGGCTACCCAGGCCGGTGACAGGAAGGAAGATTGAAGTTAAACGTCATGTCTACAATGAGGTCATTAGAGACGGCGCACAACCTCGGGTAAGATAAGATGGAGAAGGAATTCGGTTCTGTTGTTTGGAAGGGAACCATCCTGGCTTCACCTCAAGTGATTTAGAAAATGACGGAAAACCTTAATCTGGACGGCGGAATGGCTATTTAACCGTCATCTTCCCGAAAGTGTCAGAATATATGAGACATGGGACATTAGCCCACACTTCGAGAAGAATATAACGGTTCCCGGCAAATGCAAATGTAATCGACCAATCAGTTCAACATATTACTGCTGGAAAATACTTACAGGAACTATTTACAGAAGAAAGGAAAATCCATTAGAAATTGACGTCGGAGAGGTTCAGCAGCTACGGAGAAATATGAAGCAACAAGCGAGCTAATACTGATCCTACGACTTATTTTAGAAAATGGGTTAAAGAAAGGCAAACCTACTTTATAGTATCATGAGATTTAAAGAAGACTATTGAGAATGTTGAGTGGACTACACACTTTGAATTTCTGAAGGTAATAGGGAGGAAGCCAAAGATTACCTACAACTTATACACAAACCAATTTGCAGTTGTGAGAGTCGAAAGACACGAAAGGAAAATCATAGTTGCGATGGAAGTGAGAGAGGGTTATAGCCATATTAATCTATCTATGAATTGAGAACGCTGTGAAGAAAAAAAAGCAGGTTTTAGGAAAGGGACTTAAAGTTTAGAGAGAAGAATTTTAAATATTTGAGTTTGCCGACGATACTGTTATTCTGCCAAGGACTTGTAAGAGTAGATGAATAAAATGGATACTATCTTGAAAAGAATTTGTAAAATAAACGCTAATGAAAATAAAAAAAGGATGAAGTAACGTAGTCGAATTAAATCAGGCCTTTCTAAGGGAATTAAATCAGGAAACGAAAGGTAAAAACTGTAGACGAGTTTTGGTATTTGGGCAGTAATTCAAGTGACGATGGCCGAAGCACAAGGTGTACAAAATGCAGACTTGCGGTAGCAAGAAAAAGTGTATCTGAGAAAGAAAATTCTCTTAACATTGAATATAAAGTAATATGTTTTACTTTCTGCAGGTATTTGCCGGGAGTGGAGATATCTACGGAAATGGAACAGTTCAGATAGAAAAAAAGAAGCTTTTGAATTGGGGTGCTACAGAAGAGTGCTGAAGATTAGACGGGAAGATGAAATAACTAATGTGGAGGTAGTGAATCGAACTGGGGAAAGAAGGAAAGAAGGGATTGGTTTATAGGACACATCATGAGACAACAAAGAATCGTCAGTTTGGTGAAAGTGGGAAGTGAAGAGAAGGGATAAAAATTGTACAGGGAGGCGAAGGATTGACGGAATAAGCGGGTCCAAAAGGATATAGGTTGCATAGTTAAACAGAGATGATGATTTTTGCGTAGGATCGACTAGCGCGGAGAACTCCATCAGTTCTGTCTTAGGACTGAAGACCACAATAAAAATATCTTCTTCCGTTACGTTTCAAGCTCAACAGAGGGGCAGGACTCAACGTTAAACGAATGGGGTACAGAATCGGAGCCGAACAGTCTCGATGGGACCATCCCATGGGGCGCCCGATTTTCTACGGTAAAGTCAAAACCGTGACGGTCGAAATTCAATTTCATCCTGGCTCTTACCGAATAAGAGCCCTGAAGTATATAAGGTGCAACATGACTCAGTAAGACACGAGGTGGTCCGTGAAGCAGCTCTCGAATGCTAAATTTCTGCCCCTCCTTTCACAGTTGTTATAGCAGAAGCGTAGGTGTATGAGCACGTCGTCCACAGATATTTCATTGACGCGCTGATATCTGAAACAGCTCTTGGAATCAAAGCGTTATGCTCGGAAATATTTGATGAATCAATTTCAGTCTGTAATTCAAAGCTGCATCGTGTATCAGCATCCAATTACAAAGCTGCCTAAAGCTCTGTTTCTAGTATGGTAAAAGGTACAGCAAACTGTGTCTGTCGTCTTTCTTTCTTTCTTTAGCGGCTGTTATAACAGTGGCAATACGCAAAACCTATACCATTAAATAACAGAGCTTATACGTTCTCCGCATCAAGCAGAGACAGAATGGGCCTTGAAATGAATTACATGCATTGGAATCTGAATGGTTCGATGGGGACGAAATCGTCAAGATGTAATGATACGAAATATATCAGTACATGGCGTTGAAACATGTTGAACGTTAAATAAAATGAATATGAAATGACAAGCTTTTGGAACTAGGCCGATATTATTTCCACATAAATCTTATAATAGTGTTGTCGAAAATCACAGGTATAAACATCTGTGACAATGAAAGTTTGAGTGAAATTTGGAAGCGTAGGGGCATGGTATCCGTGTTCGAATTCCGTGCCGGCAAAAACTTTCAACAGACACTGCAAACTCATTAGACTGGTATTTCATTAAATGCCAATCCCTCCCCCAATCCTGAGGATACGAGAATACCGTGATTACGACGCCGGGTGAAAGATACCAATATCTTAATATGCTTCCTCACACACAGTTCTGACGACAGTTAGCGCACATCCTTATCGTAACTGATACCTTACTTTACGTCAACTGATTCGGTAAGTTCAAATTCCTATTGAGTTCGAAAGGTTGACCAGTATGGTACTAAGCAGGTGGTGATTCTGTTTTCGTTCATCTGTTCAGTAAAACAACAGTGCCTCGCAGAATAAAACAGTGCTCTCCGGAGGGTGGGAGGGGGGGTGGTCGGGGGGAGGTGTATCCTAGACACTTATTTTTCATGGGTAACCCTCTTAGCACACTGCAAGAGAATAGCACTGCGTTAAGCAAGAAGCTGTTCTGTCATTGTCCTCATGGGGCGCACTTTCAAGTCCAGCGGTGGCACAGAGTTCTAAGTTTCCTTATAGTGTAGATGCCAACCCAGAATGTAAAATTCATTATAAAATTTAAACGCGTAACGGAGGAAGTTAAAAAGAAGGAACTGCTTTGGTCAAGTTGGTTACCTGAAGGTATTTTATTAAGCAGATTTTTTTGGAAACATTCACCCCAGTTGAAGAGTGTGCTTCGCTTCAGCGAACACAAAAATTACCTAGTTAACGTTTAGGGCTAGTTATGGATCAGTTCAGTATTTTTCTTTCTATCAGAGTTTTATTATACTACGTTACAGCATGTAATTCCTGTGGTCACTACTTCCTCGTATTTTATTCTTCCTTCATGCATGATACCAGTGCTCACTCCTACACACTACATAATTAAATGTTTATTTTTTGTGTATTTTCATTTTGTTAGCATTTCATGCTCACTATATATAGCATATGATGTTGATCCTTTGTTAGGTACTGCTCTATTCCTGAGATGTCACATTTTTTAAAGTGTTGCTTTTTAAATTCTCTTCAGTGTTATAATACTAAATAAGGCGCTCCCTTTCTTAAAATAAGACAATTTCTGGAATGAAATTTTCACTCTGCAGCGGAGTGTGCGCTGATATGAAACCTTCTGGCACATTAAAACTGTGTGCCGGACCGAGACTCGAAGTCGGGACCTTTGCCTTTCGCTCTACAAACTGAGCTACGAAGCACGACTCACGACCCGTCCTCACAGCGTCAATTCCGCCAGTTGGTAGAGCACTTGCCCGCGAAAGGCAAAGGTCCAGAGTTCGAGTCTCGGTCCGGCACACAGTTTTAATTTGCCAGGAAGTTTCAAGACAACTTCTTACTAAATCCGTCTATGCACTATCCTTACATCTGTTCACCTATGGAATTTTGGTAATGAGTGATATGTAGGCCGAGGTCTACATTTTAATTTGTCCACCCATGCCTTAGTACCGGGTGATAAAAAAGTCAGTATAAATTTGAAAACTGAATAAATCACGGAATAATGTAGATAGAGAGGTACAAATTGACACACATGCTTGGAATGACATGGGGTTTTATTAGAACCAAAAATACAAACGTTCAAAAAATGTCCTACAGATGGCGCTTCATCTGATCAGAATAGAAATAATTAGCATAACAAAGTAAGACAAAGCAAATATGATGTTCTTTACAGGAAATGCTCAATATGTTCACCATCATTCCTCAACAATAGCTGTAGTCGAGGAATGATGTTGTGAACAGCACTGTAAAGCATGTCCGGAGTTATGGTGAGGCATTGGCGTCTGATGTTGTCTTTCAGCATCCCTAGAGATGTCGGTCGATTACGATACACTTGCGACTTCAGGTAACCCCAAAGCCAATAATCGCACGGACTGAGGTCTGGGAACCTGGGAGGCCAAGCATGACGAAAGTGGCGGCTGAGAACACGATCATCACCATACGAAGCACGCCAGAGATCCTTCACGCGTCTAGAAATATGGTTTTTTTTTGGTTCTAATAAAACCTCATGTCGTTCCAAGCATGTATGTCAATTTTTACCTCTCTATCTACATTATTCCGTGGTTTATTAAGTTTTCAAATTTATACCGACTTTTTGGTCACCCGGTATATCTACTTTACGACTTGATGACAATATTCCTCTGTAACGGTTGAAATAAACTGTTAGCATTTGTATTCATTTTGCTGCTGAGCTACTGTGTACCATCCAATGTAGCGATACATTCTTACCCAAGCAAAAGCAAACACGTGCATTTCCTCTCCTATAGATGCAGCGGTTTGTCCGCTCTGGAGATGGGCCAGTCTTTCTGTATCCCTTCCAACTGGGTTCTGGTTACAGCCTGCTGTGCTGATTTAAAGGGACAATGACTTATCCGTTATGACCAGTGTTATCTAGCACCGGATGAAAATAAACTTTGAAGACACCTGACAGATAGCTGGTCATTTTTCTCGAGGGTGTTGTTATTGGAAATGGGAAAATGGGTCGTGTTGCATTAGCAACTGAACGAATTATTTATATTCTGCGCAACAAAATATTAAAATATCATTTTTCGAAACCCCGTAATTGTCTCCCATTGCGATGCGTAAGTTTGAAATTTGGTTCAAAGGTGCTCACAACCTCCCCCTGTAACGGTGCAGAAGCGTGGCGTCATGTGACGTCACCCTAGGCTCAAACTGGTTCAAATGGCTCTGAGCACTATGGGACTTAACATCGAAGGTCATCAGTCCCCTAGAACTTAGAACTACTTAAACCTAACCAACCTAAGGAAATCACACATCCATGCCCGAAGGAGGATTCGAACCTGTGACCGTAGCAGTCGCGCGGTTCCGGACTGAAGTGCCTAGAACCGCTCGTCACACCACGGCCTGCGTCACTCTAGGGCTCGGCGATGTTTCAAACAGCAAGGTGTCTTCACAAGCTAAAGAAAGGCCACAGCTCAGAAGTTCATTTGAGATTTACGATGCGCTAATGACGTCACCTTGGCACCATATTTCACCACTACTCTGCCGACCGCCACCGTGGACGTGTAACACGATGAAAAGGTCCCCACAACTACTCTTACGTTTCACCCCTTCTTTTGGCGTCTCTGCGATGAAGATCCTAACCATGACACCCACCGTTGAAGTCACGCGGTTTCTTTATTGGTGGACTAGGAAAAACTGACGAATTTCTATTTGAAAACTGCTAGCCAGTAGCTAGCAGTTTTTAAGCAGAAATTCGTCAGTAGAATAGAAGAACTTGGATAGAAGAAATAATTTCACTTTTGATTTAAAACTTGCTTTGCTACCCGTCACACATTTTACGTTGTTGGGCAAATAATCAACGATTTTTGTTGCTACATACTGACCTCCTTTCTGACCAATGAGAGCTTTAATAATGGGCAACAGAGGTCTTTTTCCTATGCTGTTGCAGGTACGGACGCCTCTGTGCTTCTAAAATTATGATGGATCACTTATGACGAATTACGTTAGTGGATATGTGTACTGTGACGGCGCAGTTAAAGATGCCTAGCTCCTTGAAGAAATTGAAGTCTGTGGGACTCTCTTTGTGATTACTCCCCTGTCACTAAAACTCCCTACCTCTACACCACTGACTGGATTATTCAGTACAACATTTTGTAGTCTGATTGTTACGTAGGACTGGAACCAGCTGTGAGTAAAGACATTAGACCCATAAAACTTGAGTTATTCTAAGAGACTAGAACGATCTACACTATCAAACGCCTTGGGAAGATGACAAAAAATACCAACTGGCGATATTTTATTACATAAACTGAATTTTCCGTCGGTGCTTGGCAGAATATGACAATAATATTAAAAAGGAAACACTTCATAACGTTGTGCAAAATTATATTTATTTGGTTTCTATTGCCATCTTCAGGTGACAACTGAATGTCGCAAAGAGATATAAACATTACGTGCGACTTACACAAAATGATTCAAATGGCTCTGAGCACTATGGGACTTAACTCCTGAGGTCATCAGTCCCCTAGAACTTAGAACTACTCAAACCTAACTAACCTAAGGACATCAGACACATTAAAGCCCGAGGCAGGATTCGAACCTGCGACCGTAGCGGTCACGCGGTTCCAGACTGTAACGCCTAGAACCGCTCGGCCACCGCGGCCGGCCGACCTACACAGACATTATTTCTACAGAAGGTACAAAAATGACAAAGTGTTTACACCAGAAAACATTACAATAATTACATTAACTAAAAACAGGCGATAAAAATGTTTTAAGTGGCGATACGTATAACAAATGATGAGAAATAAGATGACTGTACAGTTTGAATCTAGTATTTGTAACGAAAACGTAATTCAACAAAGGAGCAAATGGAAATTGAGTTTGATCATTTAGAACTAGACTAGCCTTTTGAGTTATGTGGTTTTTTGACTTCCAGGATTTCCAGTACGGTCATCTTTCTGCTTTTCTTTACAGAATGTAAAACTTCACATTCTACATATGATGAATTGTTTTCTGCTAAAAGACGACCAGTAAAGGTCGAATCTTTCTTCATTATGTAAATACTTTTTCATTTTTGCACCTTCTGTATTTGTGTTAAGTCGCACATCACATTTATGTGTGTTTGTGACATATACTTCTCACTTGAAAATGGTCTGAGAAGCCGAACCCCGGTTCAAGAACAAATACACATAATTTTGCACAACATTAAGAAGTGTTTTTCTTTTTAATATTATTGATATTGTATTATTTAATATTTAAAACCGTAGTGATCGGTGTAATATAATGTACCCTCAGCCACGCACTTGACAGTGGTCTGTAAAGTGTGGATATGGATGTATATGCGGATATACACTGAAAAGCCAAAGAAAATGGTACACCTGCCTTATATCATGTAAGGCCCCTGCGAGCATGCAGAAGTGCCGGAGCACGATGTGGCATGGACTCGACTAATGTCTGAAGTACTGTTGGAGGGAACTGACTCCATCAATCCTGCAGGACTGTCCATAAATCCGTAAGAGTACGAGGGGGTGGAGATCTCTTCTGAACAGCACGTCGCAAGGCTTCCCAGATATGCTCAATAATGTTCATGTCTGGGGAGTTTTTGTGGCCAGTGGAAGTTTTTGAACTCAGAAGAGTGTTCCTGGAGCCACTCTGCAGCAATCCTGGGCGTGTGGGGTGTCGCATTGTCCTGCTGGAACTGACCAAGCCCGTCGGAATGCACAATGGATATGAATGGATGCAAGTGATCAGACAGATGCTTCAGTACGTGTCACCTGTCAGAGTCGTATCTAGAGGTATTAGGGATCCCGTATCACTACAACTGCACACGCCCACGCCATTACTAGGCCAGCTTGAACAGTCCCCTGCTGACAAGTAGGGTCCTTGGATTCATGAGGTTGTCTCCATAGCCGTACACGTCCATCCGCTCGATACAATTTCAAACGAGACTCGTCCGACCAGGCAACTTGTTTCAAGTCATCAACAGCCCAATGCCAGTGTTGACAGGCACAGGCGAGGCGCATAGCTTTGTGTTTCGTTGAATGGTTCGCACGCTGACACTTGTTGATGGCCCAGTACTGAACTCTGCAGCAATCTGCGAAGTGTTGCACTTCTGTCACGTTGAACGATTCCTTCAGTCGTCGTTGGTCATGTTCTTGCAGGATCTTTTACCGCCCGCAGCGATGTCGGAGATTTGATGTTTTACCGGATTCCTGATATTCACGATTCACTCCTGAAATCTACATCTACATCTACATCAATACTCCGCAAGCCACCTGACGGTGTGTGGCGGAGGGTACCTTGAGTACCTCTATCGGTTCTCCCTTCCATTCCAGTCTCGTATTGTTTGTGGAAAGAAGGATTGTCGGTATGCCTCTGTGTGGTCTCTAATCTCTCTGATTTTATCCTCACGGTCTCTTCGCGAGATATACGTAGGAGGGAGCAATATACTGCTTGACTCTTCGGTGAAGGTATGTTCTCGAAACTTCAACAAAAGCCCGTACCGAGCTACTGAGCGCCTCTCCTGCAGAGTCTTCCACTGGAGTTTATCATCTCCGTAACGCTTTCGCGATTACTAAATGATCCTGTAACACAGCGCGCTGCTCTCCGTTGGATCTTCTCTATCTCTTCTATCAACCCTATCTGGTACGGATCCCACACTGCTGAGCAGCATTCAAGCAGTGGGCGAACAAGCGTACTGTAACCTACATCCTTCGTTTTCGGATTGCATTTCCTTAGGATTCTTCCAATGAATCTCAGTCTGGCATCTGCTTTACCGACGATCAACTTTATATGATAATTCCATTTTAAATCACTCCTAATGCGTACTCCCAGATAATTTATGGAATTAACTGCTTCCAGTTGCTGACGTGCTATTTTGTAGCTAAATGATAAGGGATCTATCTTTCTATGTATTCTCAGCACATTACACTTGTCTACATTGAGATTCAATTGCCATTCCCTGCATCATGTGCCAATTCGCCGCAGATCCTCCTGCATTTCAGTACAATTTTTCATTGTTACTGTGGTGTTACCGCCAGACACCACACTTGCTAGGTGGTAGCCTTTAAATCGGCCGCGGTCCGTTAGTATACGTCGGACCCGCGTGTCGCCACTATCAGTGATAGCAGACCGAGCGCCGCCACACGGCAGGTCTAGAGAGACTTCCTAGCACTCGCCCCAGTTGTACAGCCGACTTTGCTAGCGATGGTTCACTGACACATTACGCTCTCATTTGCCGAGACGATAGTTAGTATAGCCTTCAGCTACGTCATTTGCCACGACCTAGCAAGGCGCCATTATCATTTGCTATTTATCTTGTGATGCATGTTCCGTCAGACCGATGTTCACCAATTATGGATTAAAGTTAAGTATTCCAGAAGCTACGTACTTTTTTTACTAGACTGAACTCCTTTAACTGTTCCAGACCTCACGCCAGCCTGCGTGAACTTAAACGCGTGCCTTTCGGCTTCCTCTCATAGTGACTTGGCTGTCTCGCCAAGTCACAACAGTTACAACCTCTCGATATACCACAGCATCATCCGCAGAAAGCATCAGTGAACTTCCGATGTCATCCATAAGGTCATTTATGTATATTGTGAATAGCAACGGTCCTACGACACTCCCCTGCGGCACACCTGAAATGGTCGTACGGGAAAATTTTCACTTCATCGGAGATGCTGTGTTCCATTTCTCGTACGCCGACTATAACGCCACGTTCAAACTCACTTAAATCTTGATAATCTGTCATTGTAACAAGCAGCAACCGATGTAACAACTGCGCTAGACATTTGTTGTCTTATATAGGCGTTGCCGACCGCAGCGTCGTATTCTGCCTGATTACGTATCTCTTTATTTGATTACGCATGCCTATACCAGTTTCTCTGGCACTTCAGTGTAGATAGGAGCGTGCTCATTCGAACGGCCGAGAGCATAGCTACAACACTGGAATCGCACGAATGTTGATCAGCTGTTGGCAGCTCTGCTAAACGGCAGCGGGGCGGATGAATGGGGGCTGCGTGGGCCGATCCGCGCTTCTGGCGGTCGATGTACGCCGGGGGCGCGTCGGCATCGGCGTCGCCTCGGATGCGGCGCTGTGCCGCGCTACGCCGGGCCGGCTCTAGTTTATTTGCGTAGCGACCGAAAACAGTGGTGTGAGTCAGTGGCTGACGCAGGTCAACAAGGCCGGCGGCCGGATCTAGTTACGCTGCACCCGCGGGCCGCATACCGCAGACCCCGGCACGCACCGACCCAGACCCCGGGAGGGGATCTACCCACCGGGTCGCCTCCGAGGCCCGCGCCAACTCGGCTCTCTTTCCTGGCCGACCCAGCTGGCGACGTGTTAGGGCGATCCATTGGCTTTGGAAGGATCGAGCTTCAAACTCATGTCTAGGCATCTACAGGGTGCCTCGCTTAAATTCGGACAAATGAAACGTATTTTAAAAGCAAATTTACACTAAAGAGGCTAAGAAACTGGTGCACCTGCCTAATGTCGTGTAGGGCCCTGAGATAACGCAGCAGTGCCGCAACAAGACGTGACATGGACTCGACTAATGTCTGAAGTAGTGCTGAAGGGATTTGGCTCAATGAATCCTGCAGGGCTTTCCATAAACCTGTAAGAGTACGAGGGGTAGAGATGTCTCCTGAACAGCACGTTGCAAGGCATCCCTGATATGCTCAATAATGATCATGTTCGGGTAGTTTTTGTGCCAGCGGAAGTGTTTGAAGTCAGAAGAGTGTTCCTGGAACCTCTCTGTACAAATTCTGGACGTGTGGGGTGTCGCATTGTTCTGCTGGAACTGCCCAAGCCCGTCAGAATGCTCAATGGAGATCAGACAGGATGCTTACGTAGGTGTCACCTGTCAGAGTCGTATCTAGACGTATCAGGGGGCCCACATCCCTCCTACTGCACACACCCCACACCATTACTGAGCCTCCATCAGCTTGAAAAATCCGTTGTTGGCATGCAGGGTCGATGTATTCATGAAGATCATGAGGTTGTCTCCATACCGGTACACGTCCATCCGCTCGATAGAATTTGAAACGAGACTCGTCCGACCAGTCATCAACCGTACAATGTGGGTGCTGACGGGCGCGGGCCATGCGTAAAGCTTTATGTCGTGCAGTCATCACGAGTTGGCCTTCGGCTCCGAAGGCCCATATCGGTGATGTTCCGCTGAATGGTTCGCACGCTGACACTTCTCGATGGCCTAGCGTTGACATCTGCAGCAATTTGCGGAAGGTCTGCACTTCTTCACGGTGAACGATCCTCTTCAGTCGTCGTTGGTCCCATTCTTTCAGGATCTTTTTCCGGCCGCAGCGATGTCGGAGAACTGATATTTTACTGGATTCCTGATATTCACGGTTCACTCGTGAAATGATCGTACCAGAAAATCCCCACTTCATCGCTACCTCAGAGATGCTGTGCGCTCGTGCACCGACTGTCACACCACGATCAGACTCACTTAAATTTTGATAACCTGGCATTGTAGCTGCAGTAACCGATCTAACAACTGCGTCAGACACTTGTTGACTTATGCAGGCGTTGCCGACCTCAGTACCGTATTCTGCCTGTTTACATATCTCTGTATCTCAATACGCATGCCTACATCAGTTTTTTTTTTGGCGTTTCAGTGTCTTAAAACAAAATAAAAATGAAAATGAAAATCCTTTTACATATGACTAACGGATCCTTCAGCGGCAATGACCGCCTCCAATCTAGAACTGAAGCGAAAGCAGCCACTCTTTAAAACAGTGCTCTCCATATTTGCGAATGCTGGTTCGATAACGGTGGGTGTAGATGCGACATTAGTGTGTCTCGTCTTATTGGAAACTCTTTCGACTACGTTCCAAACACAGTAGTCGAGGGCCAAAATTCCTTTGACCAGAGCACGTCAGTGTCATACGAGAGCCAGTTTTGGACTAAATGGCAAGTATGGGGTCCTCCTCTGTCGTCCGACGCATTGTTCACTCGCTGACATTCAATACTGGCGCCAGTTTCCTTAGCGACTGCCCCAGGTCCTCCGAAATCAGCGCCTGAGCCTTTTCGATGACTACCGCAGTTCGTGACACGGGTTTCTTCAAATGAGATTTCCTCGTCGGTTTAGTGGAACCTTCTCGCAGACTTCTCCGAAACATTATACTTGGCCACAATACCGTAAACAGTTGATCTGGGGTACCCGAAGAACCGAACTATTTCAGTGGGTGAACGCCCAGTGCGAAGACTTTCTTTCTATAATCGCGGCTCTTCGGTTGTACTCCACACTTGTTCGTAACATCTCCGCCATTTTGAGGTTCTGACTGTTTACTAGATGCCTACGGCTTTCAAGAACGCCAATCGCAACCTCCGGCGGTACTACTATATGGCAGGGAATTGTACTATTGCCGGATTTAAACGCCGCACCTTGTAGATCCATTCCCACTACTATACTAGGGCGTGCCGAAAAGTATGCCTCCGAAGCTTTTCATATAAAAACTCTTGAAGCTCTTTAAATAAAACCAACGTTACTAACATTTTCCACCTTTATACACTACTGGCTATTAAAATTGCTACACCACGATGACGTGCTACAGACGCGAACTTTAACCGACAGGAAGAAGAAGCTGTGATATGCAAATGATTAGCTTTTCAGAGCATTCACACAAGGTTGGCGCCGGTGATGACACCTACAACGTGCTGACATGAGGAAGGTTTCCAACCGATTTCTCATACACAAACAACAGTTGACCGGCGTTGCCTGGTGAAACGTTGTTGTAATGCCTCGTGTAAGGAGGAGAAGTGCGTATCATCACGTTTCCGACTTTGATAAAGGTCGGATTGTAGCCTATCGCGATTGCGGTTTATCGTATCGCGACATTGCTGCTCGCGTTGGTCGAGATCCAATGACTGTTAGCAGAATACGGAATCAGTGGGTTCAGGAGGGTAATACGGAACACCGTGCTAGATCCCAACGGCCTCGTATCACTAGCAGTCGAGATGACAGGCATCTTATCCGCATGGCTGTAACGGATCGAGCAGCCACGTCTCGATACCTGAGTCAACAGATGGGGAGGTTTGCAAGACAACAACCACCAGCACGAATAGTTCGACGACGTTTGCAGCAGCATGGACTATCAGCTCGGAGACCATGGCTGCGGTCACCCTTGACGCTGCATCATAGACAGGGGCGCCTGTGATGGTGTACTCAACGACGAACCTGGGTGCACGAATTGCAAAACGTCATTTTTTCGGATGAATCGAGGTTCTGTTTACAGCATCATGATGGTCGCATCCGTGTTTGGCGACATCGCGGTGAACGCACTTTGGAAACGTGTATTCGTCATCGCCATACTGGCGTATCACCCAGCGTGATGGTATGGGGTGCGATTGGTTACACGTCTCGGTCACCTCTTGTTCGCATTGACGGCACTTTGAACAGTGGACGTTACATTTTAGATGTGTTACGACCCGTGGCTCTACCCTTCATTCGATCCCTGCGAAACCCTACATTTCAGCAGGATAATGCACGACCGCATGTTGCAGGTCCTGTACGGGCGTTTCTGAATACAGAAAATGTTCGACTGCTGCCCTGGCCAGCGAGCAACTGGCTCATCACAATACGCCAGTCACTACTCTTGATGAACTGTGATATCGTGTTGAAGCTGCACGGGCACCTGTACCTGTACACGCCATCCAAGCTCTGTTTGACTCAATGGCCAGGCGTATCAAGGCCGTTATTACGGCCAGAGGGGGTTGTTCTGGGTACTGATTTCTCAGGATCTATGCACCCAAATTGCGTGAAAATGTTGTCACATGTCAATTCTAGTATAATATATTTTTCCAATGAATACCCGTTTATCATCTGCATTTCTTTTTGGTGTAGCAATTTTAATGGCCAGTAGTGTACTTAGTGTCTCCGTATTTGCAGCCCTCGGCCGCTAGAGGGCTCCAAATTTTGACATGGTGGTATAGAACGTAATTATGTCAGAGCGAGAGAAACAGCGTGCTGTAATAGAGTTCCAAATTCTGAGACATCGTTCACACATGGAGGACCCTCTCCTTCAGCACGACAATTCTAGACAATACACAAGTGATGCGACATCTGCAAAAATGCGACTCCTTGGGCTCACTGTCATCGATAATCCTCCATACAGTCCCGTCTTGGCCCCATCCGATTGACATCTGTTTCCAGAACTCAAAGAAAATTTTTGAGGGAATCGCTTTGATAATGACGATGCGTTGCTACTAGAGGTGAGTTTGGCATCGTCAACAGAGTCAAAAATTCTACAGCGACGATATCAACAAAATGGTCTCTCGTTGCGAGAAATGTGTCGTCGCAAGGATGACAATGGTGTAAAATAAATATGTAGACATGAATAATACAGATGCAGAATGTTAATAACGCTTGTTTTGTTTAAAAAGCTTTTAGAGCTTTCACAGAAAATAGTCGGAGGCATTACTTTTCAACACGGCCTCGTACTCTACAAGCTCTCATCAGGTGTATTTGTTTGTCTGTCCTCGCCTTCTCCAGTTATTCGAGGCTGGCTTTCCTCCAATTATTTGGGATCGTCTTTGCTAATCATCGCGCGACATTTGTCCTGCTGGTAGAATTCATGTTCACTTCTTCATATCACTTTAGATATTCTCCATCCAAATGAATAAAGATCTTCCTCTTCGTCTGCACTTTTTTTTACGACATTGTCTTCAGGCCTTCGTGTTATTCGACCGTATCGCCTCAGCTGGGATTCTCAGAGTTATTAATTCATTTATTATGAATTCACTGCGAACTGTATCCTCTAATGTTATCCCTCCCGCCCATCACAACATGCGCATTTCTATTCTACGGAGCTTCTGTTCGTGAGCCTCCTTTTATGCCCAGATTTCAGTGCCACATACTAGCTATGTAGTACAGTGGTTTTATAAATTTTGCCTTTGGTTTATATGTGCAGATTTGCATCGCACAGAACGTTGGAAAGTATAAGCCGCTTATTCCAACCAGATCTTTTTCTCTGCGTTATGTCTGCTTCAACTGATCCGTCCTATGATATTACTGACCCTACATACCTAAAATTTTCAACTGCTGAAAGTGTGAAGTTATCAGTCTTTGAATGTGTGCGTTCTGTGGCACTTGGGCTGAAACTGCACATCATGAACTTGATCTTTGTTCTATCGTTGGGCAAGCCGTTTCAAGTATCTCCCTCCACTTCTCAAGTTATATGGAATATTTCACGCAATGCATGATACGCAAAAAAGGAAGGAAGAGTAGGGCTTAATGTTACGTCGACAACTAAGTCAAAAGAAACGATGAACAGGTTCTGAGTAGGGAAGGATGGGGAAGAAAATCGACCGTACCCTTTGAAAGGAAACATTCCAGAATGTGCCTTAAGCAATGTAGGGAATTCACAAAACACATAAATCTGGATGGCCGGACTGAAATTTGAACCGCTTGCCTTCCGAATGCGAATCCTGTGCTGTAACCACTGCGCTATCTCACTCACTACATATTATGCAGCTATCCTTATGTCCTTTATTAATACCGCTGGTTTAAGTTAATAGCCGTGACCACAGTATCTGAATATAGTAAATAAAGCACTAAACAACTACAAATGCACAGAGGACTCTAAGCATTACTCGTAGTTTCACGCTTTATATATATATATATGAAAGAAACATAAAATTTAGAATTTGTAGATGGTATCTGATCATTTCGGACATGTCCGAAAGAACAGATACCATCTCCATATAATTAAGGCTAACCGGCCATTGACCTTCTTCTGTGCGGATGCACACTTATTGCCCGAACTCTTACGGGACTCGGTAAGTTTGTCTGCCGCGAGTAATGAGTGTAATGGGCAGGGGCACTACGAATGTAGTGTGTGGACATTAAGCTGGGAATTTGGGCCTCACGGGGAGCGTTCAAGGGATAAATCGCTCAGATGGATAGAGCGTCTGTCGTGTGAGCAGGGTTCGAGTCCCGGTCAGGGCACACATCTTCAACTGTCCCCATTGATGTACATCAACGCCTGTTGACAGCGTATGGTCTTGATTTAATTATCATTTCATTCAAGTTTACAAGTTTGTCATTCACGATTTGTTTACAGGGCTACTATACGTCTTGCCAGTGCATTGTACTCGTAATACCAACTAGCAGCCACAATGCAAACTCTGTTTCCTGACACGTTGTCGCTAGTCATCAGGGCTGAACTCGAAGTCGGACTCGTCGCTGAAGACAGATTCCAGACCGAAGGCGTATCTGGAGACTCCTGGGATAATGTTGGACACTGACTGACTCTCGCCTGCCATACGACACGACAACAAGGAGAGTTGTTCTCGGGTGGCATTCCTTTTCAAAGCGGGAACACTTAAGTCGTCATCCGCGGCACCCTTACAGCATAGCGGTACGTTGACGATATTCTGCACCCTGGTTTGTTGCCCTTCATCGCATGCCATCTTGGGTTTACATTTCAGCTAGATAATGCCCACCTGCACATGGAAAGAATTTCTACCACTTGTCTTCGTGCATCCCAAACTCTACATTGGCCAGCAAGGTCGCCGTATCTCTCCACAATTGAGAACATTTGGAGCATTATGGGTAGGGTCCCCCAGCCATCTGGGGATTTTGACTGTCTAACACACCAATTGGACAGAATTTGGCACCGATATCTCTCAGGACGACATCCGACAAGTCTGCCAATCAATGCCAAGCTGAATCACTGCTTTCATAAGGAGCAGAGGTCGACCAGTACGTTACTGACTTCTTGAATTTGTGAAGCTCTTTTTCCTGAATCAATCGCGGGTTTTTCTGAAACTGAAACCATTTGTTTGTCTGTACATGTACCGAGTGGTTATAATTAAACTGATGGTGTTTCGAATGCTGCAGTGCGGACTGCATACATCGCATGATGCTGAAACATTGTAGGTAAGTTCATTAATCGGTGCGCCCGCAGAGTACGCAGGAAAAATAACAATTCCACTTCTGCCACCAGGTAACCATTCAGAATTTGAAATGTTTGCTGTTTTAACATCAGTATGATGTTTGTCGCTTGGTGGCGTGTGTTGATTTCATTCGTGAATTGACTGTCGGTGTAAAGGATTAAGAAGGGTGAAGTTCCTGTACAAAACACAGTGCCTATTGAGAAAGTCCATACGCTGCTGGTAAAGTTGTTTCATCAGAACGCTAGTAATAGGAGCATTGCACTGCGGGAATATCGCCGACAGAAACATCTGAGAAGAGGTTCCATGTCAATAAATGGGCTGAAGAGTTCTTTCTTTCTTTCTTTCTTTCGCTTCCGCCATAGTCCTGCAGCGATCGCAGGGTCGGCGTGGTTACAACGGATTTGGCAGTGTTAGTGTTAGGGATGGCCGGATGCCCTTCCTGCCATCACCCCGTACCCCCAAGGACAGAATCAGTGTATCCCAACTGCCTGCGTCTAGTGTAAATCGTGAAATATTGCGGACGTGTTTCAAATGTCTGCGACGCGTGTTACTGAGGCGGAACTTGGGGACCAGCCCGGTATTCACCCAGCGGGATGTGGAAAACCGCCTAAAAACCGCATCCAGGCTGCCCGGCACACCGGCCCTCGTCGTTAATCCGCCGGGCGGATTCGATCCGGGGCCGGCGCGCCTACCCGAGTCCAGGAAGCAGCGCGTTAGCGCGCTCGGCGACCCTGGCGGGTAATAAATTTGCTGAAGAACATATCAAGAAATGAAAAGAAGCAGGTGAATTAGGTGATGCAGCCGAGGGATAGAGGTGATCCATTCCCAAGGCAGTTGCTGGTGAAGATGATGACGGTGTAGCCGATAGCACATGCCTGAAATTCTGCAGTCAGTGCTCAAGTTATGTCACGGATTTGGCCCTCCACTGGTCAACAGTTCAGCAGAATTCGCAACGCATTTTACACAGGTATCGCTACAGAATGTGCACCAAATGAAGTCCCAAAATAGGCTGCAATGGCTTGATTTCGTCCTTCGTTTTTTGGCAAGCATGAAAACGGATGACATGTGCTTGGGAATAGTTTTTGTACGGACGAGACATATTTTAATCTGCACGATGGAGTGAATGCACAAAACTGTTGCATATGGCGTTTTGCTCTACCACGTGTTGTGTGGGAACTTAACGTGATTGTGGTTTCAAAAGCTACTTCATTCACGGTCCGTTTTTCTTCGAGAAGATGACACCTCGCGGGTCTGTTAGATATACAGTGACACTTGCACATTATAAGGAGCTATTTTAATGCAAAATATGGCGAAAACTCATGTCGCTTGCCAGGTGAAGTTTTGCTTCGAAAAACCTTTTGTAACGACCGCATCATCTCTAAACAGTTTCAAGCTGTGTGGCCTTTCAGACCCTCTGATCTAAATCCATATGACTTCTGGTTGTGGGGGGTATCTGAAAGTCGTGTCTATTAGCAATTTATCCTACTCTTCCTGATCTGAAGGATAGTGTACGATAACTTTTCGCTCTGATTACACCGAATATGCTGCGACCAACTATCGACTATACCGCGTTACAGATGCAGCATGTTGTCGAGTCGGGAGATCACACTGAACACGCGTTGTAACTTGTGATCATATCCCTACAAACGGGCCAGAACCACAGTTATCACGTGTTTGATCGTTCCTCCCCTTTTCCTGGGCCCACATAACTTTCTGACTGCTTACAGCGCCATATTTTCACCTGATCGTATAAAGTGGAACTATTATTTTTTCAGCATACTCCGCGAGCGCACCTATTAATGAGCATACCCACGACGTTTCAGCACCCTGCGATGTATACAGTCTACGCTGCGGCACTCGGAACGCCGTCAATTTAATTATAACCACCTGGTGCGTCTCGTCTATGCTTTTCCGCCCCATTTGGATGATTCCTTCGTGTTGCATCGTTCTTTTCTCGTAACTAGTAAGCAAAAATAAAATCGTTCCAATGATCATAGCCTCCCATTCGCTGTCGTGTTACCTCGCATATCACCAACATGCTTTGTAATCACTGAAAAGAGCAAAGATTAACTTAGAATCTAACAAGCGTAAAAAGCAAAACATATAGTAAAAGAAAATGATATTTCGGAGGAAGTCTCAAAGCACTGTGGACATTTTTGATTGTTTACATGAACAGAAAATTAAGTGTACACGTCTCCGGCCAGCCGATGTGGTTGAGCGGTTTTAGGCGCTTCAGTCCGGAACCGCGCTGCTGCTCCGGTCACAGGTTCCAATCCTGCCTCGGGCATGGATGTGTGTGATGTCCTTAGGTTAGTCAGATTTAAGTAGTTCTAAGTTCTAGGGGACTGATGACCTCAGATGTTGAGTCCCATAGTGCTCAGAGCCATTTGAACCATTTTTTGTAAACGTCTCCACTGGTCACCGTAACTTGATACTTCGTGCACATTTAAATAATCTGAATGACAGCACCCCCGGTTAGCGGAGCGGTCTAACGCACGGCTTTCCGGAGCGGGAGGAAGCGCCTGGTCCCCGGCACGAATCCACCCGACGGACTTGCGTCGAGGTCCGTTGAGCCGGCCAGTCTGTGGATGGTTTTTAGGCGGTTTTCCATCTGACACGACGAATGCGGGCTGGTTCCCCTTATTCTGCTTCAGCTACACTATGTCGGCGATTGCTGCGCAAATAAGTTCTCCACGTACGCGTACACCACCATTACTCTACCACGCAAACATAGGGGTTACACTCATCTGGTGTGAGACGTCCCCTGGGGGGTCCACCGGGGGTCGAACCGCACAATAACCTGGGTTCGGTGTGGGGCGGCGGAGGGGTGAAGTGGACTGCGGTAGTCGTCGTGGGGTTGCGGACCACTGTGGCTGCGGCGGGGACGGAGCCTCTCTGTCTTTTCTAGGTCCCCAGTTAACATGTAACATACATACAATCTGAATGACATGTTTGAAACATTAAATGTAATAATTATGTTGCCAGAGCGGAAAAAATTTATGTACGAACAATAGTTTACTTAGAGAGAGAGAGAGAGAGAGGGGGGGGGGGGGAGGAGGGGGAGGGTTGCGCGGGATTTCCTCTAGTTCCTGCTACACTTATGATTATGGACCCGTATCTCTACATGTAGCGGCGTTTAAATGAACTGGTTAGCACTTGAGCTCTTGATCTCGTCAAATAAATAAACAGCAATGCGAAATTAATTAAATCCGAACCCGTTACCAGCGTGATTGCCTATATAAATTATGTAAAAACGTGCTGCGGCTGCGGAATGTCAAGGTCGCCGCTCAGCGAAGTCGAATTATGACTCCTTTCGGAACGAGTAAGCTGTCGCACTTTCTGTTGACACAAATATTAATGGTAGCAGAATTTGATATCGTGAAAGGAAAAAAAAGGACACTGCTATTTTTAATGGGTGCTAGCTTACGTTTACTGGTTCTCGACAAAGATAACCTTCCTGTTCCTGGAAAGGTTAAATACTATCAACGCTAAAGTTTCCTCAGAATCTTAAAGAGACATTTCTACCACTAATGAAATGCATTCATACTACTTTTCTTTCAAGTATCGAGATCAAATACGTGTCTCATAATGTTTTCGTTGCTGAGCACGACATTGTAATAAGAAATGTAAAGAAGATTTCCATTGTAAATAATGTTTAATCGGATTTTCCGATCTGTGTCACGAACGAGGTGAAAAAAATAGGCCGTGCGGTTCTAGGCGCTACAGTCTGGAACCGCGCGACCGCTACGGTCGCAGGTTCGAATCCTGCCTCGGGCATGGGTGTGTGTGATGTCCTTAGGTTACCAGAATGAGATTTTCACTCTGCAGCGAAGTTTGGAAGGTAGGAGACGAGGTACTGGCAGAAGTAAAGCTGTGAGTACCGGGCGTGAGTCGTGCTTCGGTAGCTCAGATGGTAGAGCACTTGCCCGCGAAAGGCAAAGGTCCCGAGTTCGAGTCTCGGTCGGGCACACAGTTTTAATATGCCAGGAAGTTTCGGTCCTTAGGCTAGTTAGGTTTAAGTAGTTCTACGTTCTAGATGAGAAACTTTCTGATGTAGCATGGAGACTCCACCACACACTTTGGCTGATGCCTGTAGAAGGTTCATGTCCGGTTACAGAGTGAATCGCGAATCGTTCCAGTGAACTGCTAGTAAGGGAACTCGACATCATCGTCGCCTCAAACAACAAGTCTTCCATTTTTATGTAATACATTGCCCGAAAAAAAAGGTGAAGCACCCAGAGTACATGGTCGGATATCATTGTAACTTCATACACGTACAAACTATCGGTGGATACGTAAATGATTGGAACTGCCATTCACTGAGATTGGTGGGACGGCCATGAGAGTGCATTAGCGTCGTTCGTGTTGTGTGTTGTTACCAGGCTTGATAGAGTACATAAGCGGTGTGAGCACCGTCAGATGTTGAGTCACCACATTGTTCAAATAGTTCAAATGGCTCTGAGCACTATGGGACTTAACAAAAAAATGGTTCAAATGGCTTTGAGCACTATGGAACTTAACTTCTGAGGTCATCAGTCCCTTAGAACTTAGAACTACTTAAACCTAACTAACCTAAGGACATCACACACATCCATTCCCAAGGCAGGATTCGAACCTGCGACCGTAGCGGTCGCGCGGTTCCAGACTGAAGCGCCTAGAAGCGCTAGGCCACACCGGCCGGCACCACATTGATAACTGACCACTGTGAAGGACACGGACATAGCGCCTTTGAGACAGCATTAGGATTACCTGACAGTGTTAAAAAGGGGCCCCAAGTCGGGGGTCAATTTGGCCCGCTGGTCGAGTCGGCCAAAAACCAAATTTATGGAGCATTCGGAAGTAGCCCTGGCCCGATGTTAGACTGTATCGAAATGTGAGGGAAAAGCATACTCGTCGTCAATTCCGCGGTCGACCACGTCTGACCACCACGGAACATCTTAGTACTGCGCACCAAGTACATCGTAACTACACTGACAGCCAAAGAAACTGGTACAGCTGCCTAATATCGTATGGAACCCCTGGAGCACGCAGAAGTGCCGCAGCACGACGTGACATGGACTCGACTAATGTCTGAAGTAGTGCTGGAGGGAACTGACACCATGAATCCTGGAGGGCTGTCCATAAATCAGTAATAATACGAGCGGGTGGAGATCTCTTCCGAACATCACGTCGCAAGGCATCCCTGATATGCTCAATAATGTTCACACCTGGGGAATCTGTTGGCAAGTGGAAGTCTTTAGACTCAGAAGAGTGTTCGTGGAGCCACTCTGTAGCAATTCGGGAATTGTGGGGTGTCGCGTTGTCCTGCTGGAATTGCCCAAGTCCGTTGGAATGCACAATGGACATGAATTGATGCAGGTGGTCAGGAAGGATGCTTACGTACGTGTCAGAGTCGTATCTACACTTATCAGGGGTCCCATACCAGTCCAACTGCGCACGCCCCACACCATTACTGAGCCGCCCACCAGACTGAACAGTCCCCTGCTGACATGCAGGGTCGATGGATTCATGAAGTTGTCTCCATACCTCTAGACGTCCACCTGCTCAACATAATTCGAGACTCGTCCGACCAGGTAACATGTTTCCTGTCATAAACCGTCCTATGTAGGTGTTGATAGGCCCAGGCGAGGAGTAAAGCTTTGTATCATGCAGTCATCAAGGGTACCCGAGTGGGTTTTCGGCTCCGAAAGCGCGTATCGGTGATGTTTCGTTGAATGGTTCGAACGCTGACACTTTTTGATGACCTAGCATTGAAATCTGCAGCAATTTGCTGAAGGATTGCGCTTCTGTACCGTAAGCGATTCTCTTCAGTTATCGTTGGTCCCGTTCTTACAGGATCTTTTCCCCGGCCGAATCGATGTCGGAGACTTGATGTTTTACCGGATTCCCACTATTCACGGTACACGCGTGAAATGGTCGTACGGGAAATTCCCACTTCATCGCTACCTCGGATATGCTGTGTCCCATTACTTGTGCGCCGACTGTAATACCACGTTCAGATTCACTTAAATATTGATGATCTGCCACTGTAGCAGCAGTAACCGATCTAACAACTGCGCCAGACACTTGTTTTATATAGGCGTTGCCGACCGCAGCGCCGTATTCTGCCTGTTTACATATATCTGTCTTTGGCGGTTTAGTGTATTTCACATCTGCGCCTGCCATCCGAGACCAAGCAATGGACCCCATGGAACTTTCTGTATCATTCTCATACCACTGGTCGGAAACTAGCAGCAGGTGGACTATGGTATAATTCTTGCATGCGTAGGCTGAAGTTAACACCGCAAAACAAACGAACGCGACTGGAGTGGTGCCGCGACCAGAAAACGTGGACTGCTTATGAATGGCGTCGCACTGTAGTATTCTGCGATGATTCGCGGTTTTGCACCACCCCAGATGACCATCGTTGGTGAGTATTGCATACACCAGAAGAGAGGTCCCACGCTTCTAATGTTTCCTAGAGGCACAGCAGTGTTAGTTCTGTCGCCATGGTGTGGGGAGTCACCAAGTAGACTTCAGGCCACGGCTGGTATTCATTGCGGGAAATCTGACGGCAAGGACACCTGCTTCCTCATGTGATAGCTCTCGTGCAACAGTAACGTGGCGTCGTTTTTCAACAAGGCAATGCTAGTCCGCACGCGACAAATGTCTCTACGAACCGTCTACGTGAAGTTGAGGTACTCTCATGGGCAGCAAGATCCTCAGATCTGGAGCTGATAGACCATATGTGAAACCAGCACGGACGTAAACTCCGTCCGATTGCCCGTATCCACGATATCAAGGACTAGTAACAATAGTTGTGCGCCTGCTTCCTTCAGGAGAGGATTCATCGGCCTTGTGACGCCCTTCTGAAATAGATCAGTGTATGTACAGGCCAGAGTGGGTACAACGTCATACTGATACGTGGGATCATTTTGCAAAATTCTTTGTTAATTTGACTCGATTTTTTAACCGCATAAGTAACATCACAACCCTGTCAACCAATGAAGTTTCATTCCGTTTCCTCTTGCCCTTCTGGGTGCTTCTATAGTAAAACCAAGCTGTTTGCTACGGTGGTGGTCTACTGATATTGATAATAGTACTAAGATAATAGTACTAATGGCTGCTGTACTATAGTACTAGTAGTATATGTAGTTATAGTCGTGGCTGTTACAATAGTAACACTAGCAGCAAGTGACAAAGACTAGCTAAAGTATCTGTACATAGTGCAAACCTTTGTTTATCTGAGGCTACAACTAATGTGTTACTCGGTCACGCACTTCATAGTCGTTTGTAATGTGGGGACGTTACTATCTACATCTACATCCATACTCCGCAAGCCACCTGACGGTATGTGGCGGAGGGTACCTTGAGTACCTCTATCGGTTCTCCCTTCTAATCCAGTCTCGTATTGTTCGTGCAAAGTAAGACTGTCAGTATGCCTCTGTGTGGGCTCTAATCTCTCTCATTTTATCCTCATGGTATCTTCGCGAGGTATACATAGGAGGGAGCAATATACTGCTTGACTCCTCGGTGAAGGTATGTTCTCAAAACTTCAACAAAAGCCTGTACCGAGCTATTGAGCGTCTCTCTCGCAGAGTCTTCCACTGGAGTTTATATATCATCTCCGTAACGCTTTCGCGATTATTAAATGATCCTGTAACGAAGCGCGCTGCTCTCCGTTGGATCTTCTCTCTCTCTTCTATCAACCCTATCTGGTACGGATCCCACACCGGTGAGCAGTATTCAAGCAGTGGGCGTACAAGTGTACTGTAACCTACTTCCTTTGTTTTCGGACTGCGTTTCCTTAGGATTCTTCCAATGAATCTCATTCTGGCATCTGCTTTACCGACGATTAATTTTATATGGTCATTCCATTTTAAATCACTCCTAATGCCTACTCCCAGATAGTTCATGGAATTAACTGCGGTGGTCTAGCGGTTCTAGGCGCTCAGTCCGGAACCGCGTGACTGCTACGGTCGCAGGTTCGAATCCTGCTTCGAGCATGGATGTGTGTGATGTCCTTAGGTTAGTTAGGTTTAAGTAGTTCTAAGTTCTAGGGGACTGATGACCACGGATGTTAAGTTCTATAGTACTCACAAGGGAACCTCCCCATCGCACCCCCCTCAGATTTACTTACAAGTTGGCACAGTGGATAGGCCTTGAAAAACTGAACACAGATCAGTCGAGAAAACAGGAAGAAGTTGTGTGGAACTATGAAAAAAATAAGCAACATATACAAACTGATTAGTCCATGTGCTACATAAGCAACATCAAGGGCAGTGTAAGCTCAGGGGCGCCGTGGTCCCGTGGTTAGCGTGAGCAGCTGGGGAACAAGAGGTCCTCGGTTCAAGTCTTCCCTCGAGTGAAAAGTTTTTTTTTTTTTTTTTTTTTTTTTTTTTTTTTTTTTTTAAGACAATAATCAAAGTCCAGGCACTCACACATAATCAACTTCGCTCTCCAAAATTCCAGAACATGTTCAGATATTCTTGGACATATGCAGGATTTGACGGTCTACACACGGAAAAATTTGAGAACTTTAAAACCATATGTTGTGACAGAGCACAGGGAAAACTGTGCGTCTGTGAAACTGTTGCATTCATTTGTTGCAGTTTATGTGACAAACTCCTATGTTTTCATCACTTTTTTGGGAGTAATTATCACATCCACAAGAAAACCTAAATCGGGCAAGGTAGAAGAATCTTTTTACCCATTCGCCAATTGTACAAGTTACGTGGGTCGACAACATATTCCTGTCATGTGACGCACGTGCCGTCACCAGTGTCGTATAGAATATATCAGACGTGTTTTCCTGTGGAGGAATAGGTTGACCTATGACCTTGCAATCAAATGTTTTCGGTTCCCATTGGAGAGGCACGTCCTTTCGTCTACTAATCGCACGGTTTTGCGGTGCGGTCGCGAAACACAGACACTAAACTTATTACAGTGAACAGAGACGTCAATGAACGAACGGACAGATCATAACTTTGCGAAAATAATGAAATTAAATTTTTAACTCCAGGGAAGACTTGAACCAAGAACCTCTCATTTCATAGCTAACCACGGGGTCATGGCGCTCCTGAGCTCACCTTCTCCTTGATGTTGCATATCTTGCGCATGGACTACTCAGTTTGTATATTTTGCTTATTTTTTCATAGTTCCACACAACTTCTTCGTGTTTTCTCGATTGATTTGTACTCAGTTTTTCAAGGCCTATCCACTGTGCCAACTTATAACTAAATCTGAGGGGGGTGCGATGGGGAGGTTCCCTTGTCAGAGCCATTTGAATTAACTGCTTCCAGTTGCTGACCTGCTATATTGTAGCTAAATGATAAATGATCTTTCTTTCTATGTATTCGCAGCACATAACACTTGTCTACATTGCTGACCATGAACTCGTGAGATTCGTACACTGGTTCTTCCGAGGCAAAATCGATCTGCTCGCATTTTATGACATTTACTCAATACATCTGCCGTATATCCTTGCTCTCAGCGAACACCCGTTGCCTACATGTGTGAAACTGTTCAGTCCACAGGCATCTTTAGGGATTATAGTTGCGGAAGCTGCCCAGAGGGTTCTGCAAGCTGCCCAGAGGTTTCGCTGTGGTCCAGAAAGTTTTTTTCAGATGCTAGTGAACCCCGCGAAGTCGGTGGCCCGACGCTTCAAACGACTGCACATTAAACCCTCGATTCAGGCAAACTGCTCCGCCGCTACCAACCACTTACACTGAGGTTACACGTGACTTGACGTGCCAGCTCACACTGTGTTCGTCCCGTGTCTTGCCTAACCAGTTTGCTTACATTAGGTATCATATCACAACTACGCGACCACTCTCCTTCTAAGTACGTGTAAACACGTCGGCTTTAACCGGGCAAAGTCTCGCCAAATAAACTAATCAGGAAGTGACGAAGTGGCCCAGACGGCGTTGTGAGGCAAGTCCCACGGCTTGCGATGACACATACTGCTGTCAAACGTGTCCTTTGATAAAGATAGCGCTCAGTATTTCTCAACACCTCTTTTGGAAGAGGAAGTAATCAGGCAAATAATTTCACAGACTTTGAACACCATTCCGTGATATTCAAATTATACAAATAAGCTGCAATTCTGTCTTTAGCCAAGGCTGCCCACATAGGCAGCTCCAGTAGCCGTCGACCTGGGAGTAAGAAGGTGTCAGTCCTAAAGCCGAGAGAATTTTCATCACCAAAACTTTTTAGACAGGAGCAGGAGGGATAGCAGCGTATACGCCTTATCACCAGTCCTTGCACTAATCTTTCTACTTAAATTCAACTATCTTCAGTGTATTATAGAGTAGGAGCACGTGGCGCACTTGTCTGTAGAAACAGCAAGTTTTGCGGTACTTCATGGTATAAGTCAACAGCAGTAAGCTAAGGCAAGGCACTAATTTTCATCCTCTCCCGGTTGTTTATTTCCACATGTTCATCCAAAACAACACAAACGCAAAAGTGCAGTGCTCTTCACAAGCGTTGATCACAGCTCTTCTCACGATATAGTTTCACAACTCACATATCATCGGCATTTAGGAAATAGACAACAGCATGTCACTTTCATCAGAATTTCACCTAAAGACCCAAGTAGTCTCTCCATCATAGAAACTATAAAAGCTAGCGAGTGCCACAAATGAGTCAAACAAACAAACAAACTGCACAGATGATAAAAACTATGGGGTTTAAAGTAACATCCACATCAAGGCTATTCGAGACGAAGAACTAGTTACGGGGACGAAGAAAATCCAGAGAGGGTGATACAAAACACGTCATTGTCTTTGTCAGATACCTAAATCAAGAGGAGGAGGAGGAGGATATTAGTTTTTAACGTCCCGTCGACAACGAGGTCATTAGAGACGGAGCGTAAGCTCGGGTGAGGGAAGGATGAGGAAGGAAATCGGCCGTGCCCTTTCAAAGGAACCATCCCGGCATTTGCCTGAAGCGATTTAGGGAAATCACGGAAAACCTAAATCAGGATGGCCGGAGACGGGGTTGAACCGTCGTCCTCCCGAATGCGAGTCCAGTATGCTAACCACCTAAATCAAGAGCTCTAATATCTGTAAAGGTATGTCTGACATTGTTTCAGTAGAACAATTGAGCACCAACATTAAGCTCGATACGCTTGACATGATAATCTGTACTGAGTCTTTCTCTGGCAATATGATAATGGGCCTTGTTGGAAAAATGTTAATAAAAAAGTTTAAAGAACTAATAGACAGTTCTTATTAGCGTCCGAAAACGGTAGATATGCACGTACTCAGTTATTAAACAATTCAACTTCGGGTTTTCCCTCTTTTTCTTTAGTTATACCATGCAATGCTCCTGTCCTCCTACCCATTAACTCAGCTGTAATGACTGACACCTTAACACGTATTGTTAGTTATTCGGAATTAATTTAGAGCTGCAACAGTGCTACTGTGGTATGTCTTGTACTAAAGACAAAAATTTGTTATTAAAGCCAGCCATTCTAGAAGAGTACGCAAATATTATGATAGTGAACTTTCGACAAATATGTAACGTCTGTCTTGGAAAATTAAGTCTCACATATTCTCAACATACTATCGCTAAAAAATAAGGGCGGCCTTATTTGTACTGGTGACTATTAAAATTCCAGCTCTACGAAGGTGGCATGCCACAAACGGCAAATTGCAGTGAAGAGTACTAAAGCCTAGCATACCCGTGGTATAGGGGTAGCGCCTTAGATTAACGTCCTCGAAAACCGCCACCGCTTAAATTTTGTTTAATAATCAGCATTGGCGGCCGAAGACTTCCGGCATAAGAAGACACCCTCTTTCTGCCAACGGCCTTATCAAAGAGGGTGGAGGAGTAGACAGATGTTCGGGCACTCTCTTGTCCTTCGGGTGGGAAACTGCGCATAGAGGCGGAAGAATCAGCAATGATAAATGGCATGAGGATGCAGAAGGCAATGGAAATCACTGCATTAAAGATGCATAACGTGTATCCACAGGACATGAGGCCTGTAATCTCCATTGGCAAAAGATTCCGGAATAGTCCCCCATTGAGATCTCCGGCAGGGACTGCAATAGGAGGTGGCCATGAGAAAAAGACTAACTAAAGAAGGGATAAAGTTCTACGAGTCGGGGGGTGGGGGGGGGTGGAATGTCAGAAGCTTAAACGTGGTAGGGAAGCTAGAAAATATGAAAAGGGAAATGCAAAAGCTCAATCTAGATATAGTAGGGGCCATGAAACGAAATGGAAAGAAGACAAGGATTTCTGGTCAGATGACTTTAGGGTAATATCACCAGCAGCAGAAAATGGTATAACGGGGGTACGGTTCGTTATGAATGGGAAGGTAAGGCAGAGAGGGTGATACTGTGAACAGTCCAGCAATAGGGTTGTTTCTATCAGAATCGACAGCAAACCAACACTGACAACGATAGTTCAGGTATACATGCCGACGTCGAAAGCTGAAGATGAAGAGATAGACAAAATATATGAAGCTACTGAAAAGGTAATACAGTACGTAAAAGGAGATTAAACTCTGTCATGGGGGACTGAATGCAGTTGTAGGGAAGGAATAGAAGAAAATGTTCAGGAGTATAATACTTGTGGCAAGAAATGAGAGAGGAGAAAGACTAATTGAGTTCTGTAATAAATTTCAGATCTTAATAGCGAATAATCTGTTCAAGAATCACAAGAGAAGGAGGTATACTAGGAAGAGGCCGAGTGGTACGGGAAGATTTCAGCTAAATTACGTCATGGTCAGACAGAGATACCGAAATAAGGTACTGGATTGTCAGGAGTACCCAGGAGCAGATATAGACTCAGATCACAACGTAGTTGTGATGAGGAAGAGGTTGAAGCTTAATAGATTAGTCGGGAAAAATCAATACACAAAGAAGTGGGATATGGAATTACTAAGGAATGAGGAGATACGCTTGAAGTACTCTAAGCCTATAGATACAGCAATAAGGAATAGCTCAGTAGGCAGTAAAGTTGAAGAGGAATGGCCATCTCTAAAAAGAGCAATTACGGAAGTTGGAAAGAAAAACATAGGTACAAAGAAGGTAACTGCCAAGAAACCTAGGGTAATAGAAGAAATACTTCAGTTGATCGATGAAAGGAGGCCGTACAAAAATATTCTGGGAAATTCAGGAATACAGAAATACAAGCCGCCGAGGAATGAAATAAGTAGGAAGTACAGGGAAGCTAAGGTGAACTGGCTGCACTAAAAATGTCAAGAAATCGAAAAAGAAATGAGTGCCTGAAGGACTGCCTCAGCATATAGGAAAGTCAAGACAACCTTCAGTGAAATTGAAGGCAAAGGTGGTAACATGAAGGGTGCAACGGGAAATCTACTGTTAAATGCGGAGGAGAGAGCGGATAGGTGTAAAGAGTACACCGAAGGCCTCTATGAGGAGGAACATTTGTCTGATGTGATAGAAGAAGAAACAGGAGTCGATTTAGAAGAGATAGGGGATCCAGTATTAGAATCAGAATTTACGAGAACTTTGAAGGACTTAATATCAAATAAGGCAGAAAAGGCAGACAACATTCCATCAGAATTTCTAAAATCAGTGGGGCGAGGTGGCAACGGAACAACTATTCACATTGGTGTGTCAAATGTATCCATCTAGCGACATACCTTCTGACTTTAGGAAAATATCATCCACATAATCCCGAAGACTGCAAGAGGTGACAAGTACGAGAACCATCGCACGATAAGTTTAACAGCTCTTGGGTCCAAGTTCCTGACAAGAATAATATATATAGAAGAATGGAAAAGAAAAATGAGGATGTATTAGATGACGATCAGTTTGGCTTTAGGAAAGGTAAGGCACCGGAGAGAAAATTCTGACGTTGCGGTTGATAATGAAGGCAAGACAAAATAAAAATCAAGAGACGTTCATAGGATTTGCTGGTCTGTAAAAAGCGTTCGGCAATGTAAAATGGTGAAACACGTTCGAAATTCTGAGAAAAATAGGGGTATGCTATAGGGAGAGACAGGTAATATACAACATATACAAAAGCCAAGAGGGAAAACGGAGAGTGGAAGGCAGGGACCTGGTCTTTCACGCCTACTGTTCAATTTCTACATTGAAGAAGCAATGATGGAAATAAAAGAAAGGTTTCGAGTGGAATTAAAATTCAAGGTCAAAGGATATCAATGATACGATTCACTAATGACATTGCTGTCCTGTGTGAAAGTGAAGAAGAATAACATGATCTGCTGAACTGAATGAACAGTCTAGTGGGCACAACATATGGATTGAGTGTAAATCGAAGAAAGCCGAAAGTAAGGACAAGTAGCAGAAATGAGAACAGCGAGAAATTTAACATCAGGATTGATGATCACATAATAGACGAAGTTAAGGAATTCTACTACCTAGGCAGCAAAATAACCAATGACGGACTGAGCAAGGAGGACATCAAAAGTAGACTAGTACTGGCAAAAAGGACATTCCTGGCTAAGAGAAGTCTACTAGTATCAAACACAGGCCTCAATTTGAGGTAGAAATTTCTAAGAATGTACATCTGGAGCACAGCAATGTATGGTAGTGAAACATGGACTGTGCGAAAATCGGAACAGAAGAGAATCGAAGCATTTGAGATGTGACGCTACAGACGAATGTCGAATATTAGGTGGACTGATAATGTAAGGATTGAGGAGGTTCTGCACAGAATCGGAGAGGAAAGGAATATGTGGAAAACACTGACAAGGAGAAGGGACAGGATGATAGGACCTCTGTCGAGACGTGAGGGAATGACTTTCATAGTACTACAGGGAGCTGTGGAGGGCAAAAACTGTAGGGGGTCACAGAGAGTGGAATAATTGAGGACGTGGGTTGCAAATGCTACTCTGAGATGAAGAGGTTGACACAGGAGAGGAATTCGTGGCAAAACTCATCAAACCAGTCAGGTGACTGATGACCCATAAAAAGCATTCACAAATGATTAGCACTCCAGCACACAATTTAGGTAGGAGTAACGCTATTTAAATTCTGTTAAAAGGAAAAATTACTAATGTTGTTTTTACGAATGTTTGGTGTCTGTTCTTTTGGGCATGCCGGAAAGAACAGATACACGCATTCATATAATTGATGCCCCTCGATGGTCAATGGATCCACCTACTTCAGTGCGCATGCACAAGTACGTCCGACCTCCTGCGAGAATCTCAGAGCAGCGGGCATGAAAGAAAAAATCAGGGACTGGGGTTAGGTGCCGCTCGGTGGGAATGTTGATGGCCATCAGTTCGCGCAGTTGTGGTAACACTGTGTTCCTGATGGTGCAGTGGTTAACGCACCTGCCCAGCAAACAGAAGATCCCGGGTTCGGATCCCAGTCCGGTACACATTTTCACTCGAGGCCACTGACTCCGCGTAATGTCCCGATGCATCTGATATCAATAAACCCTTCTCTTTCCTTTCCTTTCTTCCCACCCCCACCTTCAATTTACATTTAATGTTGTCTGTTTGTGAGAAGATCGTGCTATGCTTCGCGTAAGGAGAAACGTGTACCAGCATGCGCCAGAATTCACCAGTGGAAGGACCGCAACATTTCAAGAATACAGATAATCGTTTCACGACATTGCTGCTGACGTTGGTGGGGATCCCAAGACTGTCAAGAGGACTGGGTTCAAGAGGATCACACTCAATGTCACGCAGGATCCCACTGGTCCCACGCGAGTAGCGCCCGAGAGAGCAAGCACATTGTTCGATCAGCCGCCCAAGGTCGTACAGACAGTACTTCGAGCCATGGTATAAGCTTGTTATCAGCAAGGCAGTATCCATACGGACAGTGCGTCACGTCGGGAGCACCACGGACAGTCAGCACGGCAATCATTGTTGTGGCTTCCCCTGACGCGTGAGCCGAGAGATGCGCGTCGACAGTGGAACGCCCAGTCATAACAGTGGATACCGGAGCGGCACCACGTCGTTTTCTCAGACGAGTCCCGGTTCTGCGCACAGCATGCCGCCCGTGGTGTTCCTATTTCCTCAACATAGACAGCATGCGAGTGCTGCCTAGGCCAGCACATTCACTACATCTGTCGCCCAGTGGAAACATTTGGATGCGGTTTGTCGCGGGACTGGCATGCCACCAAGTGCGATGGACAAACTCTGACACAGAAATGAATCGGCATGGAATGACGCACTTAGACCCGTTTCGGTCGCTTCATGTGGCATAATGTGTACTGAATTTTAAACCTCGTGTACTGACAAATAACGAACTGATTTGGTTCAGCTCTCCACGCTCCTCTATCCTGTCCAAGACTATTCATCGCGGAATAACGACTGTAACTCTTGAATCTCCTTATTGTATTCATTTCTTGGTCTCCCTCTACGACCTAACACTTTTACCTCCCCCCCCCCCCCCTCGCCTTTCACATTAAATAATTCGTAATCCCTTGATGCATCAGAATGTGTCCTATCAACCGATCTCTTCTTTTAGTCAATTTGTGGCACAAATTTCTTTTCTTCCCAATTCTATTCAGTACCTCCTTATTAGTTACATTATCTACCTATCTAATTTTCAGCACTCTTCTGTAGCCCAACATTTCAGATCTTCTATTCTCTTCTTGTCTGAACTCCTTACCGTCCACATTTCACTTCCATACATAGCTACGGTAAAGTAAATACCTTAAAAAAAAAAAAAGACTTCACAACACTTAAATTCTATAACTGAGGGTTTATTTCTTTTTTTCACAAACGCTTTTCTTGCCATTGCCTGTCTACATTTTATATCTTCCCTATTTCGGCCATCATCAATTGTTTTACCACGCAAAAAGCAAAACTTATCTACTTATTTAAGTTTCTATTTCTTAACCTGATTCCCTTAGCATCACCTGGTTTAATTCGACTACATTCCATTATCCTTGTTTTGCTTTTGTTGGTGTTCATCTTATATTCTTCTTTCACGACACTGTCCATCCCGTTCAACTACTCTTCCAAGTCAATTGCTGACTCTGACAGAACTACAGTGTCATCGGCAAGTCTCAAATTTTTGATTTCTCTTCCCTGAACCTTAATTCCTACTCCAAATTTATCTTCGATTTCCTTTACTACTTGTTCATCGTACATACTGAACAGCATCCGCTGGTTCGAATCCTGCCTCGGGCATGGATGTGTGTGATGTCCTTAGGTTAGTTAGGTTTAAGTAGTTCTAAGTTCTAGGGGACTGATAACCACAGCTGTTAAGTCCCATAGTGCTCAGAGCCATTTGAACCATTTTTGAACAGCATCGGAGATAGGCAACAACCCTGTCTCATTCCCTTTTCAACCAATGCCTCATTCTCATGACTCTTATAACCGCCGTTTGGTTTTGTGCAAGTTGTAAATACACTTTCGCTCTCTGTATTCTACTCATGCTACCTTTAGAATTTAAAAATTCCAGAAGCTTCCTCCAGAACTACAAAAGCTACAAATGTAGGTTTGCCTTTCCTTGAGTTATCATCTAAGAGAATTCGTAGGGTCAGTATTGCCTCGCGTGTTCCGACGTTACTTCGGAATCCAAACTGATATCCCCCCGAAGTCGGCTTGTACCAGTTTTTCCACTCTTCTGTAAAGAATTCGTGTTAGTATTTTACAGCTATGACTTATTAAAATGACAGGGTAATATTCACACCTATCAGCAACTGTTTTCTTTGGAACTGAAGTTATTACATTCTTCTTGGAGTGTAAGGCTATTTCGCCTGTCTCATATATCCTGCACGCCAGATGGAATAGTTTTGTCTCCCAAGGCTATCAGTAGTCCGCTCCATGGGCCTTGTTTCGGCTTAGGTCTTTTAGTGCTCTGTCAGATTCTCGCAGAGTCACATCTCCCATCTCATCTTTATTTACGATCTCTTCCATTTTTATAATAATGCCTTCAAGTTGATCTCCCTTTTATTGCCCCTCTATAAACTCCTTTCAGCTTTCCCTTATTACTGGTCTTACATGTGAGCTGTTGATATTCGTACAACTGCTTTTCTTTCCTCCAAAGATCTCTTTAATTCTCTTATAGGCGGTATCTATCTTGCCCCGTGTGGTATACGCTCCTCGATCCCTATATTTTCCTGCAGCCACTCCTGTGTAGCCATTCTGCACATACTGTCCATCTCATTTTTTAGACGTTTGCGTCCCCTTTCGCCTGCTTCATTTGCTGCATTTTTACATTTTCTCCTTCCATCAATTGAATCGACTATCTCCTGGGATATCCAAAGCTCTACTAGGCCCTGTCTTTTTACCTATTTGATGCTTTGCTCCCTCCAGTATTCCATCTCTCAAAGCTACGCATTCGTCTTCTACTATATTTCTTTCTCCTGTAGTAATCAATAGTTGCCTAAAGCTCCCACTGCAACTCAGATCACTTGTCCTCAATTTCCATTATTTTTTTTGCAATTTCTTCAGTTTCATAGTTCATAACCAATAAATTGTGGTCACAGTCCACATATGCTCCTGAAAATATTCTACAGCGTAAATTGTGGTTCCGCAATCTTTTGTCTTATCACTACGTAATGAATTTGTAACTTAACGGTGTGATAAGTTCTCTTCCACGTATATAACCATCTCTCATGATTTCTAAACCAAATGCTAGCCACGATTAAATGATGCTCTGTGCAAAATTCTGCGAGGTAATTTTCTCTTTCATTTCTTCCCCCCTCCCCCCCCCCCCAAGTCTATATTCACCTTCTATTTTTCTCGCTCTTCCTTTTTCTACTATCGAATTCCAGTACCCATCACAATTAAATTTTCGTCCCCCTTAACTACCCGAATAATTTATTTTTGTCTCATCACAAATTTCATCCCTCTCTTCCTCATCTACGGAGCTAGTTAACATACAACTTGTACTAGTGAAGTGGGTGTTTGTTTTGTGTCTATCTTGGCTAAGATAATGGTTTCACTACGCCGTTCATACTAGCTTATCCTCATTCTTAATTTCATTAAGAAACCTACTCCTGCATTATTAAAATTTGATTTTGTATTCACCTGGCCACAAGTCCTGTTCCTCCTGCCATCGAACTTCACTAATTCCCATTACATCTAACTTCAACATATTCATTTCTCTTTTCCAATTTTCTGACCTCCCTACCCGATTAAAGGATCTAACATTTCACCCTCCGATCCCTAGAATACGTTCTGTTTCTCATGCTGACAACATCCTCCTGAGTAGTCCTCGCCCGGATATCCGGATTGGGGCCTATTTTACCTCCGGAACATTTTACGCAAGAGCATGTCATCATCATTAAAGTACATATTAGAGCACCTTGCTCAATTAATTCTGGTGTTTCTCCTTGCTTTTAGCCATCCGCAGTAGCAGCACAGCAAGATCATTTGGCTGATGCTACAGGACCAGACCAACACCGGCTCAAAGGAAGGCCTCGGCGCTTGTTGGTGACGTCACGGCGAACGCCAGGTCTGTTGCAGGCAGAAACGCCTGGGCGTGCTTATCACTATAAATCTCTTATTTTTGGACAAAATGTTGGTATTGTTTTGGATTCTGCAGTTTTATTTAGATGAAAGATTTTCTTACTATCGTAAAGCTACAAATGAAGATCATAGTTCTGTATTACTGAATCCTGTCGAAACAAACGTAGATCAATATGAGAAGATGCTTTGCCCCATTGCAAGCTTCAGAAATTTTACATTCAAGTAACTACATTTACTTTATCCATTTTGTTATCGAAACTTACCCCAACCCCTTACAATTAACTCGTTTCTTTTATTTATTTATTTATCTATTTATTTTCGTTTGCCATCGTCACTGGAAATGTGAACTAATTTACGTGTGTAAATGTCTAACTGTTGCCAGTCATTAGATCACAGTCGTTTTCAACGAAAGGAATTCTAAACAGCAAACAAAATAGCTTCATACATCGAAAATACTGCTGAGCTTAAACTTTTTTAAACATGCACATTAGAAAAGATAAATATTCCCCTCTTGCAACTGAAAGGAGAAACTTTATAAGATAAAAAAAAATTATTTGATAAAACAAGTATCTCTCTTTTGCCTTTTTTTCTGTCCCCCACCCCCTCCCCCAACGCGTACAATCGCAAGATAGTTCATTAACATTCAGTGCTCCTCTCCCCATAGTCAACCAAGATACCTAAGGAAGAGCACCAATATGTTCACAGTTTCTTGTAAAAGCAACCCAGTACAAACGTAACTTCCTCAGATTTACAAATAAGGTAAAGAAGCACGAATTCTGTTGATGCTGGACCATGAAGTTGTTTTTGTATGTCAATCCTTAAAACAGGTGGAAATTTAAGTTCATGAGTACACTATTTGTTAAGAAGTGCAATGAATTGCACAATTAATTGATTGCAGAAATCTCTCAGAACAATGTGTGTTGGTCAACTACCGCCAATAGTTTCACATTTTCCTGTGTCAGAGAGGGAGACACCACCATTATGAGTATGCCTGCAACAGACCTGGCGTTCGCCGTGCCTAGCTGACGTGACGTCACGAACAAGCGCCGAGGTCTTCCTTTGAGTCGGTGTTGACCGGACCAGTCAACCGTCCAGACTGTTACTGCAACTACTGAAAAGCCTGCTGTCCCTCTTCAGGAAACACACATTTGTCTGTCTTACAACAGATACCCCTTCTCTGTGGTTGCACCTGGTACGGCTACCTGTGTTGCTGAAGCACACAATCCACCCCATCGTGGCAGCGTTCACGGTTAACGTATACACACAAGGAGCGAAATTCCCTTTCCTGCTGTCGTTCCTGGCGTTGCAGTTTCGGTAGCCAGCTTTGGAGTGTCGGCCGCGAGGGCGCTGCCCCACACACGGTGGGGCCCAGAGCGCGGCGGCAGCCGCGTCGCCCTTGGGCGGGGTGGGTGGCGCCTGCCGCGGCCGACAGCCGGCTTCCGGAGACCGAATCGACTATCTCTTCCCCGCCGCTCCGCACCGCGACCTCCAGGAAATCTGCCTGCGGTTTCTCGCTTCCGGCGCGAAAAAGCGCTCCCCTGCCTGCCTTCCTTCCTTCATCAGTTTAAACGTTTTAATGAGCGCGCTGCGGGAAAATCCGCCAGCCTTCCCGACTTCCTGAGGGGAAGTGTGATAACACGGCAGACATCGTCCTGATGGCCGATGAGATTCGCACGCTGATATCTGCAATTTACCAGACGGAGGCCTCCGGCCGCCCGCGCCTCTTGCGAAGTAATGATCGGACGAAAAGACAATGAAAAATCCGAGTGTCAGGCACGAATTTATCATTTTATACCACAACACGTTTAAAGAGTAAGGCTTTCGTCAGAAGACACATTAATTAAAAGAAGATGAGCTCACTGGACAAGAAATTAATCGCCCCAGTGTGCACGCACATATGAATCTTTCAGCCTTTACAGATGGCGCAGCGATCGAGTCATGTACACAACCGCGAGCGCACTGCAATGAGACACTTATTTCTGAAGCAGACATTGTAAATATGGGTAAATGTAAGGAGGTGACAGGGTGGAAAAATGGGGCAATCATGTTTGGCTATCCCAAGGCCATACGAAGTTTTCAGTTGCTTGATAGTTTGTATTGCATGTCGCGACGGACTACTCAACGTATCTACAAGCAGTGGTGTAACAGACGTGACCACGAAACATGACGTCCGAACTGCAGTAGGAAAAAAAAAATCCTAAGAGGAACCGGAGACACTTTTCACGGCTTGTGGCTCAAAATCGTTTCCACACTGGCGCAGGCAGTGAATGAAAGCCCATCTCCACCTGTTACCGAGAGAACAAGGCGACGGAAACTGGAAGCAATAAACATACGTAGTCGGTCACCTCGCAAGAGGCCATTGCTCACCACACGCGCATAATGCTGGGTTTCTTCTGTGCGCTAGAAATCGTCGAACGTGGGCAGTAGCTATTGGCAGAATGTAATGTGGTCTGACGAAACATATTTTTTGCCTATATTCAACGCACGACGTCGAGTGCCCCGATGGCCAAATGAAGCATTTCGTCTTGAATGCGTGCGAGGTCAGGTGCACGCCTGATTTGGGTCTGTGATGTTTTGCGGGTGTTTTCCTTTTCATGAACTGGGCCCACTCACTGTGACCACTGACATGAACCACCAAGCTTATTTAAACATTCTGAATGATCAGGTGTTGCCTTTCAGTCAACATCTACATGATGAACGTGCTACTGAGACCTCTCGTTTTCAACACGACACTAGCCGAGTCCATCAGGCTGGAAGAATATGTGACTGGTTTTCTGAACACTCCCCCACACTAGTACATCTCGTCTGGCTTGCAAAATCACCTGACCTGTACTCCATGGAAAATCTGTGGGACATGTTGTAACAGTGGGTAAAACGTCAACATCAGCATCCCTACAATTTGGTGGAATTCGCGATCAAATCCTTAGCGAGTGGCTTAAACTGCACAACTTTGTGGACTCACTTCCTAATCGGTTCCACGCGGTTATCAAGTCCAGGGGCGGAATTAGACGGTATTAAATGATTGATGTAATCATCTCTCTATGGGTGACTAATTCTTTGGCAGGTGAGCTTATAATAAAACTTATTATCGATCTTTATCTTTACTATGAGGGTCATTAAATTATGGAATATCATCTCAGTTACGTGACCGGATTCGTGATTTCCGGTCAGGGAGGTCACAGTTCGTAGTAACTGACAGAAGTCATCGAGTAAAACAGATATGATTTCTGGCGTTCCTCAAGGTAGTGTTACAGACCCTCTGCTGTTCCTTATCTGTATAAACGATTTATGACACAATTTGGGCAGCCATCTTTGGCTGTTTGCAGATGACTCAGTCGTTTATCGAGCAGTAAGGTAACCAGAAGATCAAAACAAATTGCAAAACAATTTAGGAAAGATATCTGTAGGACGCAAAAATTGCCAATTGACCCTAAATAACGAAAAGTGTGAGGTCATCCAGATGAGTGCTAAAAGCAATCCGATGAATTTCCGTTACATGATAAATCAGTCACATCTAAAGGCCGTAAATTCAACTAAAAAACTAGGAATTGCAATTACGAACAACTTAAATTGGAAGGAAAACAGTTGTGGCGAAGGATAACCAAAGACTGCTTTTTATCGGTAGGACACTTAGAAAGTGTAACAGATTTAAAGGACTGCCTACACTACGCTTGTCCGTTCTCTTTTAGAATACTGCAGCGCGGTGTGGGATCCTTACCAGATAGGATTGACGGAGTACAAGTTCAAGGAAGGGAAGCACGTTTTGTATTATCGCGAAATAGGGGAGAGAGTGTTACCGCAATGGTACAGGATTCGGGATGGACATCATTAAAACAAAGGCGTTTTTCGTTGCGGCAGAACCTTCTCAAGAAATTTGAATCACCAATTTTCTCCTCCGAATGCGAAAATATTTTGTTGACGCCGACCTATATAAGGAGAAACGATCATCATAATTACATAAGGGAAATCTGTGCTCACACGGAAAGATATAGGTGATCGTTTTCTCCGCGTTCTGTACGCGATTGGAATAATAGAGAATTATTGTGAACCCCCTGCCAGGCACTTAAATGTGATTTCAGAGTATCCATGTAGATGTAAATGAAAGTGTGCTTCAAATGTGGGAGACTAAGCGCCGATAACTGTATTCGAAAAAATTCTTAAATCATCCAAAAAGATTATAACAAAAAAATTAAAAGTCTGTTACAGTTGCGTTTAGTTTCTCACGTCCTCGCGCTCTTCCTAGCTAAAAGGAAAACTAAAACTCCCTGTCGCGCCCTTCAGTGCCGACTGACCGCCGTGTCATCCTTTGCCAATGGCGTCATTCGGATGCGGTACGGAGGGGCGTATGGTCGTCACACCGGTCTCCCGGACGTAGCCAATTTCCCATACCGCTGCAGGCGTTACTTCTACTTCAAATAAGTCCTCAATTGGCCTGACGAAACTGAGTGCATCATTTCCAATCCTTCCACAGATCAAAAATCTCTAGCAGTACCGGGAATTGGACCCAGGGCCTCGTCATAGCAGAAGACACGCTAAGCACTGAGCTACTCTCATACGCCATTCTACGGGCCCCGCAGTTTTAATGAATTGGTAAATTTACTTTGCTTTAACTTCGGTGGCCTTCATAATGTCAACGTCGTCAGTTAAACTAATGGAGGTAAGACGTGTGTGGCGCCTAGAACCGCTCGGCCACAACGACTGGCCCGAAGATGAAGACACCATTTTTTTTAACATCAGTGCACCTAAGAGCTGAGTAGAATCGTCGTTATTGCTGCGTCACAGCAATGGTGATTGTAACACAAACAACGAGATGAAAGGTCCTAGAGACCTTTTCAAGTATCAAACATCTATTATGCATACAGGGGAAAACCAACAACCTGCAAGGAAGAATTTTGACTGGAAATGGAGGAAAAAAAGGTCACATTAACATATGACCAGAATGAATCGTTGCCATGGTAGATGGCACTGACGAGTGACATTTCAAATGGCTCCAAGCACTATGGGACTTAACATCTGAGATCATCAGTCTCTGACCATTTACCGTGTGTTGCTTGTGTGTAGCAGGTTGTGTGATTGACGCAGGGTACTGTAAGTATCAGAATAGCCCGGTATTCATGTCGGGAACAAGCCGAGATGGTGTCTGTGTACAGCCAAGCAGATGGAAAATGTCGTGAGGCAGCACGGCTATCCCAAACCAAGTACCCTCAAAGACACCAACCACATCACATCACATTTCAAACCCTTTTTGCGAATTTGTGTGATCATGGATCCTTTCAGACAGAAGTGTATGCATGGAGGCGACGGATTGCGCGTACACCAGATTTGGAGGACCGCTTTCTACAGGGTATTGAGACGAACCCTAGTACAAGCTCCAGGCAAGTGGCCCATCAGCACGGTGTAAACCAAAGTTCGATGATGTGTATCCTGCAAGACAAACGCTACAATCCCTATCACCTGCATTCCCAGGGAGGCCACGTTGAACATCTGTAGTGATGTGGATGCGATGCAGCTCTGTAATGTGTTCCGGGACGATTTGTTATCGCTGCGCACACACCGTCCATTTCCGGACCTTTCTTCCTACGTTTCCAGTCAGGAATCCATCCCTGCAGTTTTTCGGTTTTATTAATATTCAACCTGAATATGCAGACGAACGAAAATGTGAACCACAATTTGGTGTAGTTGGACAACATCTACCATGTTGTTCGAGTATAGGGGGAAGACCAACTGGGGTGAGGTGTGAACAGAACTTTCTACTGAGGAAGGAGGCGTGCTCTGGTGGTCCGTGCAGTTGCTTAAAGCCACTGTGCGAGGATGCAGTAATGGTTATATGCCTAGTGAGAAGGAGAGATTCAAATGGTTCAAATGGCTCTGAGCACTATGGGACTCAACATCTTAGGTCATAAGTCCCCTAGAACTTAGAACTACTTAAACCTAACTAACCTAAGGACATCACACACACCCATGCCCGAGGCAGGATTCGAACCTGCGACCATAGCAGCCTCGCGGTTCCGGACTGCAGCGCCAGAACCGCACGGCCACCGCGGCCGGCTGAGAAGGACAGACAAGTTCGATTTCCAGTCTCGGCATAAATTTTCATTCATTGCATGTATACGTCATAGATGCCTGACACTTGCAAAAGATTTCTGGAACCATACAGTTTCATTCGATTAAAGGACCTATGCCTGTATTTCAGGCCGGATCCCCAGTTTTACTCGACGCTGTGGTGCTATTCCAATACAGTTGGAGAGCGTCTGCAATGCTGTTCGAGTTTACAGGTAATACGAATGGGCTAAGACACGAATGGGAACTTGGACTGGGGAGGGAGGCGCGCTGCGCTAGTCTGTGCAGTTGTCAAAACCACTGTCCCAGGGTGGCGTAGTGGTCAGCGCATCTATCTAGTGAGCAGCAAATACGGGTTCATTTTCATTGGTTCAAATGGCTCTGAGCACTACGGGACTTAACATCTGAGGTCATCAGTCCCCTAGAACTTAGAACTACTTAAACCTAACTAACCTAAGGACATCACACACATCCATGCCCGAGGCAGGATTCGAACCTGTGATCGTAGCGGTCGCGCGGTTCCACTGAAGCGCCTAGAGCCGCTCGGCCACACCGGCCGGCTTCGTTTTCATTCATCGCTTCAAGCTTCATATATACGTAATACGAACAGCCAAGGCTGCTTCTTTGATCTAAAAAGCTGTACAGTAGTTACATTTGTATTCGTACACTGTTGCACTCTTCTACTGACCATCGGTGGTCACCTTTGGTTACAAAATGGCTCTGAGCACTATGGGACTTAACATCTATGGTCATCAGTCCCCTAGAACTTAGAACTACTTAAACCTAACTAACCTAAGGACATCACACAACACCCAGCCATCACGAGGCAGAGAAAATCCCTGACCCCGCCGGGAATCGAACCCGGGAACCCGGGCGTGGGAAGCGAGAACGCTACCGTACGACCACGAGATGCGGGCACCTTTGCTTACAATTTTCATTTTATGTTGCAATTACCCATTTGCCGTAAATCGTATTTTCATAGTTCGCTATTTAGTAAAATCACAAATGTTACTAATCAGTATACTGCAATAAGAAATCGTGTCCTATTTGTTCGCCATGCTTTCGGGTCGGAAGCTGCGATAGAAAAAAAAAAATCTGGATTTGGAGCATCAGTCCTTGTAAACACACTTTTCAGAAACGTAATTTTCTCGAAAAATTAATAATAAAATTCGTCCTTTGCCTTTATAGAGCCTGCAATGTTCCAGTATACATTTCAAAGTCATCTTCATCATGAGGGCTTCCTGGTGCTACGTAAGGATCTACATCGGAATGCCGACACGAAAGAAACGCTGCTCAGTGACTTCTGGTGATTTCTTTTGTATACGACATCACAGTGAAGCCAGTCTTACCTGTTGATGTTACACTGTAAATGACATTTGGTGGTTACTTCTTTGTGATACCACATACGAAAGAAATCACAGCAATTCAGCGATAGGCGTTTGTGGCGTGGTAGTATCCCAATGAAGACCCTTACATAACCACAGAGAGCCTAGATGGCGAAGCCGCCTCTTCTAAATGTACACAGGCGTAGTAAAAATGCTACAAAAAGAATAGATGGCTTTTATTATAAAGTTTTCCGTTTGTTTGACTGTCTCGGTTTGGCAAGAGTAATCACTTAGTCTACCACGATTTTTTTTTCGATTCGAAAGACTATAAAATCCACAATATTTCTCAAGACGGGCTACTCGCAAAAAGTTGCTGTGGATGCTGATCGAGATTATTCGTATACAGGAGACGCCCAAGAAAGACAATACTGACACCAAAGCAATCATACACCTGCCTTCTCAGCATCACGTAGACAGTGACGTAAAATGGCACGTAGGCGATAACACCGTAATGTTTTGAGGAAGTACGTTAACAGCCTTGCGTGTCTTATATGAGGTGAGACGACACATGATACGTGCCAACTGAGAGCTGTTACAAGCCCAGAGAACTGTGCCACTTTTACGCAAATAGGTCACACTGCTGTTCTCGGTGGTTTGGCATCAGTAAGTTCAATGAATTTTCCCATTTAGCTTCAGCCAGAGCACTTATACAGCAGCAGCTTCATCTGACAGCGATGCAAACGGCTGCTTCGATTTTAAGATGAATGACAGGGCGAGACTCATAAGCAGTACCGTCACCGCAGAAGGCGACTGGGCGTCACAAGAATTGTGCTTAATCTTACTTAGGTTAACAGATAGCCCGTCCGGTTTGCCGTGCGGTCTAACGTACTGCTTTTCGGGCGAGAAGGCGTGCCGGTCGCTGGCACGAATCCGTCCGATGGATTAGTGTCAAGGTCCCGTGTGCCGGCCAGCCTGTGGATGGTTTTAAAGACGGTTTTCCATCTGCTTCGACAAATGCTGACTGGTTCCCCTTATTCCGTCTCAGTTTACACTACGCCGGCGATTGCTGCACAAACACTTTCTCCAGGTACGGGTACACCATAATTACTCTACCACGCAAACATTGGGGTTACACTCGTGTGGTGTGAACGTTCCCGAGGGGTCGACTGGTGGCCGAACCGCACAATAACCCTGGGTTCGGCGTGGGGCGGCGGTGGGGTGAGTGGACTGCTGTAAACTGTTGTAAGGTTGTGGACCACTGCGGGCTACGGCGGGACGAAGCCTCTCCGTCGTTTCTAGGTCCCCAGTTCAATACCATACCATAGCTTAACAGATGTGTGGAAGAATAAATACTGACTGAAAAATTTTCAGAATTGCGGAGGATTCTGCACGGCCGCATATTTAATGTATTTGCACTGGACAGGTAAGCAGCGTTGTCCAGCTTGTGACGTGCAGAGGAGAGAGGTACAGGCTGTCTACTCATCTCTGATACGTGCACAAGTTGCCTCAGATGCGATACAAGATATGACCTCAAATGACGTATACACATTATACTGCGTGAAGTTCAGCCATCGAGCAAACTTTGTAGGACAGCAGACATAGTTTCGTACCACCCTTAGTAGTTATATCAACGAGAGCAATCAGAGCGTGGAGAAATATAGGCGAGAAAAGTCGTGTGTGCTGCGATGCAGTCGTTGGCAGCAAACCAAAGACAATACCAATCAGTCGTGGCAGCGTCCGCCTTGCGCGATCGGGCAGACTCTTGGACTTGGGCTATCGTCTATAAGATTGAACAAATACTCAGACGTGACTCGGAAGGGGAAGGGAGTACGGAAAGAAACGGTAGGGCGACTTCACCAGCTAGCGCAGTCCAGAGAAGTCACAAGAAAAGGTGTCAGGTAATGGCTTGCCTTCTAGTCTTCCTCTATTCTGGTTAACTTCAGTAAAAAGTTGCTCATGTGGTGGATAGTTAGCTTTTAGTAAAAGTATAGTAATAGTAGTAGTAGTAGTTGTAGTTTAAAATACTGTAAAGAAAAATAAATTACTCACTGGTTACAGTAGAGATATCCGCAGTGGTTTGTGCCCGCCAGCCCGCACGCAAAACACACACACACACACACACATTTTCTTTGAAGTAAATAAAGTTTCTGCATCCACAAATAAATAAGGAAGATACAGTAATCTTGGTATACATGAACGAACCCTAAATAGTTTCTCGTCTGCTCTCCCGGTTATTAACGAAATGGCTCTGAGCACTATGGGACTTAACTGCTGTGGTCATCAGTCCCCCAGAACTTAGAACTACTTAAACCTAACTAACCTAAGGACATCACACACATTCATGCCCAAGGCAGGATTCGAACCTTCGACCGTAGCGGTCGCGCTGTTCCAGACTGTAGCGCCTAGAACCGCTCGGCCAGGTTATTAACGACAACTGATTCTAACCACACGAAAATTAAATTTCTTTCGATACGTCAGATAGCTTCAGGTACCTCCACTGAGGAATACTTGTTAGTAGCCATGGTACTGATTGCTTGAAACCCAGACACAATGTGGACTAAAAAAACACGTTGCGCCGAAATCTATATCTCATTAATCACAATGACGCAACATTCGTCTCGACGCGAGCTGTATCTTTGTTAACTGTACACAAAACGATAGGTCGCCAGGTAGGAAAGTGGAAAATGTGAATAACAAATCATATTACGTTGTCATTTATGAAGGATAGGAAGAGCAACCATCGATGTCAAGTTAAAATATTCTATCTATATTCCAACACTGTATCACCCACTCCGTATACATTCGAGCACATATGTTCTCTTGCTAGTAAGTCGGAGCTCTGGGAAATAAGCTCTGCTTCCAAATTTACAATATAAAGAATAAAAAGGAATTCTTTATTATAGTTGAAGGAATATGTTATTCAACAAATTCGATAGTGCAATATTTTAACAAAGTGGTCTCCATTGCTGCCGTATAGTTCATAAAGACAAATTTATATAGCTACATCATCAGCTGCTGCCAAAAACTGTACCAAGTTGCTAATAGTTTTGGTCTATAAATGGACCATTTTCTCTCACTGGGGCCGGCCGCTGTGACCGAGCGGTTCTAGGCGCTTCAGTCTGGAACCGCGCGACCGCTACGATCGCAGGTTCGAATCCTGCCTTGGGCATGAATGTGTGTGATGTACTTAGGTTAGTTACATTTAAGTAGTTCTAAGTTCTAGGAGACTGATGACCTCAGATGTTAAGCCCCATAGTGCTCAGAGCCATTTGAACTGTGTGTCACCGGGCAAAACATTCGTTATACCATTTTGCATTCCGATGCAACAAAAACTTTTCTGAGTAGTAAGTTACAAAGGCAAATATTAGTGTTGGCATTAAATGTCACTAAATCACTTCTGCTGGCGGGACACATCTCTACATACTTTCAACAAAGTGGAACATACTACTCTTTTAAAGAACTTAATATGCATACCACGTCTCGTACTCGCACAATTGCCATGTTTCTCACACAGGTAGAGAGTATTTTCCTTCATTTCATAGTACACCGAAAAACACTGACACTGTAAATAACAAAATATTCATCATTTGGATTTGCAGCGCCTTGTGTTGACAGTTTTTGCAGTTAAAACTGTAGGATGTGAGGTCCGCCAGTTATGCAAAACACCGTTTCTTCTCAGTACCCAAACATCTTTCAGCACCACTGTGCCATCATAAGTGGGTTTCCGTTTTATTTATTCTGTAATGTGAACATTTAGTTCAAATAATTGTTCGTTTCTTTTTGTTAATACCTCTACACTCGATGTGCATGATTTTTCCGGATCAGTTGTGTATTATTTACAACAGGTAGCTTGTCATCTGCAACCAAACGATGTTGTTGAGAAATTTTGCTGGGAGTTAACCTACAATCTAGAATGTAATTTAGTTTGTCGCAATACTGCGCACCTCTATTCGTTTTTACTTACGTTTTCGTGTGGCAAGCCCTTTTATTCTCCGCATCATGGTGAAGTGTCGTGATGCACACGTAAATACAACACGTATTTTTCCACAAATAAGGTCGTAAAAGCACTTCTCACTTCATCAAAACATAGTGTGATTGGGGTTGTTGTGTGTCCCAGTGCAGTCAGTGTTCATTTGTTCACCACAGAGTTCGGCGTCAAATTTGAATTTTGTTTACATTTTATCTTTGTGTGTATGTGTTTTCTCTTTGTGTTGTTGTCTTTTACATGGTGTTCCTTTTGTGTATAAATGGCGAGTCTTTGCACACTGTAGTGTATCCATTTTGTGTGTGTTTGTGTGTGTGCGTGTGTGTGTGTGTGTTTTTTTTTCTATGTGTGTGGGTAGACTTTATCAGTTTGTGTTGTCTCTTTTTAAAGCTCTGAGATGTTCTGAATATCTGGTTTTGAAGTTTTTGCATGTTTGTCCTATGGACACTGACTGGCAAGTGTCGCATGTGAGGTTATATATTCCTGATCTGTTAAATTTATCCATGAGTGTTTCTCGTGTTCTGATCTTTTTCTGCGTTGTGTTCTCTGTCCTGTATTCTATTTGGAGTCCCTCTTTCTTTAATATGTTGCATATGCTGTGAACAATCTTGTTATTGCAGGTGAGTATGCGCCATTTCGTTTTGTGTGTGTGTGTTGTTGCTCTGTTGTGTCTTGTGTGTGGTCATTGCTTTTCTTTTGTGTTGTTCTGTGCTGGGTGAGGATTTGTGTGTGTGGTATGTTCATTTTTGTACTGTTTACATATTTTTTGATTTAACTTGTCTACCATATGGGTATCATAACCGTTTTCTACTACTATTTGTTTTATTGTGTTTAGTTCTTGTATGTAGTTCTGTTTGTTCATGGGAGTTCTGTTTAATCTATGAAGCATGAATCTGGAGTTTGCTTGCTTATGTGTCAATGGGTGGTTCGAGTGAATGTGAATGGTGGTACTTGTGGTTGTCGGTTTCCTGAATATTGTGAAGCTATGTGTGTTGCTCGTTTTATGTATGGTGAGATCTAGAAAATGTAATATGTTGTTAGTTTCTGTTTCTAATGTGAAGTTAATTTCTGGGTGTAAGTTGATTATTTCATTGTGTAGCTCTTCTATGTGTGTATGTGGTTCATCAATCAGGCATATTATGTCATCGACATAATGGTATCAGTATATAACTTTGTAGTTTTTTTGTTTTATTATGTGTCTTAAGATAATGTTCTCCAGGTTGTTCATAAACATGTTAGCTAGGAGGCCACTAATTGGTGATCCAATTTTCAATCCTTCGTGTTGAGGGTAAAATTCTATGTTGCACACAAAATACTTTCGTGATGTTATAGTCTTGAGTATGGTTGTTATTTCATTGATATGTGTGTCTGCTGTGTTTCCTTACTGTTTTAATCTTTGTGTGATGATGTTGATTGTTTCATTTATTGGAATACAAGTGTACACTGATGTGACATCAAATGATATGAGGGTTGCTATGTCTGGTATGTGTATGTTCTTGATTCTGTCTGTTAACTGCTTTGAGTTTTACAGATTCCTGTTGTTATCAAACGTGTACAGTTTTTTCAGTAGTGTGTGTGTTTGTTGGGCTAGGTGGTAGGATGGAGCATTTCAGAAGTTAATGACGGGCCTTAATGGGAGATTATCCTTGTGAACCTTTGGTAGGGAATTTAGAGTGGATGCTTTTGGATTTTTCTGTGTAATCCTCTTTACCTGGCCTTTTGAGAAAGTATTTTTGATGTTTTTCAGTGTCTGTTGAATGTTTTTCTGGTACCTTGCTGTTGGGTCCCTGATCAGTTTTGTGTTGTTGTCTTTGAGAAAATCTTGTGTTTTCTCTATGTCTTCTTTTTCATTCATAATTACAGTAATATTCTCTTTGTCTGCTCTTGTTACTACGGCTTGTTCTGTTTTAATTTTTGTTTTCGCTTATTGGCTGTGATTTCCTCTGATGTTTGATGATTAGAAAGAATTGTGGTTTTGTGTGTTCCGATTATCTGTGTTATTTCTGCAGCTACTATTTCTCTTGTGAAGTTTGCATTAAAACAATAACAAGATTGTTCACGGAATAGACAATATATTAAATAAACTTAGACTACAAATAGGATACAGGACAGAGAACACAACATAGAAAACGATCAGAACACAAGAAACACCCAGGGATAAATTTAACAGTCAGGAATATATGAACTCACATGCAACAGTTGCCAGTCAGTGAACATAGGACAAACATGCAGGAACTTCAAAACCAGATATTCAGAACATCTCAGAGCTTTAAAAAGCAACAACTAATTTCTCGATAATGTCCCATAAATATTTTGGAAGATTCATATCGGGCGATGTGGGTGGCCAAATCATTGGCTCGAACTGTCGAGAATGTTCTTCAAACCAATCGTGAACAGTTGTGATCAGCTGACATTGAGCATTATCATTCATAAAAATGCCATCGATTTCTGGGGAATGAAGTCCATAGATGGCTGCAAATGGCGTCCAAGCAGCCGAACATAACAGTTTCTAGTCAATGATCGGTTCAGCTGGATCGGAAGCCCCCGTCCATTTCATGTAAACACAGTCCACACTACATGAGGCCACCATCATCTTGCACATTGCCATGGCTTCGTGTGGTCTGCACCACACTCGAACCCTACCATCAGCCCTTTCCAACTAAGATCGAGATTCATCTGACCAGGCTACCGTTTTCCATTCGTCTAGTGTCCAACCATATGGTCATGAATCTAGGAAAGGCGTTGCAGGCAAAGGCAGTGGCGTCGTTAGTCTGCTGCCAGAACCCATTAACGCCACATTTCGCCGCACTGTCGTAAAGGATACGTTCGTCGTACGTCCCACATTGATTTATGTGGTTATTTCACGCAGTGGTGCTTGTCTGTTAGTACTGACAAACATACGCAAACGCCGCTGCTCTCGCTCGTTAAGTGAAGGCCGTCGACCACTGCGTTGTCCGTCTTGAGAGGTAATACCTGAAATTTGGTATAGTCAGCACACTCTTGACACTGCGGATCTCAGAATTTTTAATTCTCTAACGATTTCCGAAATGAAATGTCCCATGCATCTAGCTCTAGCTACCGTTCCGCGCTGAAAGTCTGTTCACTGCCGTCGTGCGGCCATAGCCACGTCAGACACACGAGTCACCTGAGCACAAATGACACCTGAGTACAAATGACACTTGCACCACTGCACTGCGCGATACTACCGCAAGCTGTTTATGTGTACATCGCTACGCCGTGACTTCTGTCACTTCAGTGAGTTTTCCTGAATGGAAACGGAATTAGGAGCCAGAATACGTAAAAATAGGGGTACAAGCAAAATCTCACGTTTGAGTATAATGTACTGCCAAAATTAGGTCCACTTGCACCTGCCAATTAGGCTGTGCTGGCAGTCTATTTTCCACGTCGCCAGTTACTGCCTCAGCCTTTTGTCCTCGTCTTCATAATGGCGTTTACCTCGCGTCAGTCATACAGTTTTTCCTTGTCGCCAGTTAATATGTTTTTCCTCGTCGTCAGCTACGCTGTTTTTACTTGTTGCCATTTAGGCTTTTCCTCGTTGTCAGTTATGTTGTGTTCACAAAGGACACTTCTCATAGAAGACAAAGATGGCAGGAAGGGAGCAGTTGTGGCATTTGAAGTGGTTTGCGGAACTACTAATCACCTCGATCACAGTGGAAAATGGAACTGCGGCAAAATAATTTTAGCAATATAGATTAAGATACAGTTAGTAATAATTTATTTTTAGGAAGACTGTGAGCATTCGTAATAAAAACTACAGACCGCTGTGTCTCCCTCAGCAGGCCTTATAAACTTCGTGTACGAATTACATATAGGTGAAATTTGCTCGGCTGCTTCCATTCATTTGTTAACTTGCATAGGACTAAAAAACATATTTGCTTGTAGTTACAATAAGTTATTTTTAAAATTGGAATACTGGTTTTTGCAAAGACATGAATCTCAACTTTCTGTATTTTTCTTAGCTGTTGATGAATACCTTCACGATCTAAAGTTTTGTCGTTTTTTAATTTTCTGAGTTCATTAAATCATAAATTGCATAGTACAGTTTCACATAACCCATGAATATTATAAAAATGGATGTATATTCTAAATCTCTTCGTAAACCATGGGACCGATTTCAACCAAACTTGGTACACATATCACTTACTGTCTGTAAATCATCGCTATGGAAGCAGAACCACCTACCCTTCAAAGGGGTGGGGGTTGTAGGTGAAAATGAAGTATAGTTCACGACGTGTGAATGACCATTCTTTAGTCATCCAGTATCTAATAACGACTGCACATAGAGACTTGGAACAAATTCTACATATTATTTCAAACCTTTACGAAACTATTTCTCGCTACAACCCAGATAAAATGCTGAAAGGAAAACAGTTTGTCGCTTACTACATTTTCGCTCTTCGTTCAGTAAAAATGCCAAGTCAGGCACGACGTTTTAATTCATTACTTCTTTACTACTAACTGCATTCGCAGCAAATCACACATGTACTGTTGAATTTACCAGCACGATTATCACTGTACGAACCATAAGTTAGGAGGCATGACGTCATATACATTTAGATGCGTGAAAAACTGTCGCATCATGCATGACGTTTTATTTTATTATTTCTTTACTGCTACTCCATTCGCAACACATTTCGCACGCTTTAGCCACGTAAACCACTGGATGTTCAAAATGGGCCAAATGGCTCTGAGCACTATGGGACTTAACATCTGTGGTCATCAGTCCCCTAGAACTTAGAACTACTTAAACCTAACTATCCTAAGGACATCACACACATCCATGCCCGAGGCAGGATTCGAACCTGCGACCGTAGCAGTCGCGCGGTTCCGGACTGAGCGCCTAGAACCGCGAGACCACCGCCGCCGGCCACTGGATGTACGTGCAAAATTAAATAATTGTGCAGCTCGTAGTTTAAGAAATACGACGTCATACACGGCATGCAAAATCAGCAAGAGATATAGGTGAAATATGTGTACAGATACTAGTGAAATATGTTAAATATATGTGAAATATATTTAACATGTGTGCACGCTTTCAAAGACACGGGTAAGAAGCTCATTCTAAGCCCCTGGAACGATTTCATCCAAATTTGGTACCTCTGTTAGTTACGATCTGGAAAGGAATTCTGTGGGGATAAGAAGCACCTGCATCATATTGGAGTGACGTGATAACGAGGAGAAAGAAGGTGGAGGAAGAGATAAACAGACACCGAGAGCAAAGGAGGAGATGGACACAGATAGGTGGGAGGTGCGGATGGGCAGAGAGAAGGTAGGTTCAAATGGTTCAAATGGCTCTGAGCACTATGGGAGTTAACATCTATGGTCATCAGTCCCCTAGAACTTAGAACTACGTAAACCTAACTAACCTAAGGACATCACACAACACCCAGTCATGAGAAGGTAGGAAAAACAGAGAGAGAGGGGGGGGGGGGAGGAGGGTATGGACAGAGAGAGGGAGGGGGAGAAGGAGACGAACACAGAGAGGGAGAGAAGGATGAGGTGGACTAATGGAAGACTGAAATAAATACATACCCGTCAACACCGGATACTCGGCTAGTCTATATACCGGGTGGTTATAATTAAACTTTCCCTATTCAACACGTTATAAAACGGAAACTAATTACCATACCAACACCAAACTTGGTAGCATTAATATCAAGGACAGGGGGAAGAGAAATATAGCAGAATCAATTAAGTTGAAACACTTTTTATATGCCACTACGGTAGGCCTACATTATACCATCACACACCAATCCCATTACTGCTACCAAAGGGGTTCAATGTGGCCCCCATCAGTGTCCAGAAGAGTCTGAAAGCGCAGGATTGCATTCTGCACAGCAGAACGAACCGTCTCCGTGGGTATGATGGCTATCTCTCTTGATATGCTGCGCTTCAGATCAGCACATGTGTGAATGTTCCCCTGGTAAACCCTGTCCTTCAGGTAGCTCCACAAACAGAAATCACAGTGAGTGAAAGCAGGTGATCGTGCTGGCCAAGCATTTGGAAGCGATCGGCTGCTTCGGAGAAGCAGGTGAACTTCACAAGCGATGTGCGGTGAGGCCCCATCTTGCATGAAAACTGTTGGTTTCAATGCATCTCTCTGCTGTAAGGCGGGTATGACACGCTGGTGAAGCAAATCGCAGTAACACTGGTCAGTCGTACTACACCTCTTTGGTCCTTCAGCGCCAAAAAAGAATGATCCAACGATGAACGTAGCCGTGAAGCCATACCATACGTGACACATTCACCATACAGAGGAACTTCATACACAGTGACAGGAGGTGAAGATCCCCATCTATGTGATTACCTCACCCGTCAGAGAAAAATGAGCTTCGCTTGTCCATAGGATGGTCCATGGCCAGCACTTGTCAATTTCAGTCCTTGCAAGAAATTGGAGAGCAACGTCAACACATCGTTGTGCATCCTGTGGTGAAAGTTGCTGTATGATACGGATTTTGTACGGATACTATTTGCGAATGGTTCGAAGCATCTTCCGTACAATGGATCAGAAGGCGTTGTCTGCCACAGCAACAGCGATTTCATCAACCAGCTGTGGTGCAACCGGTCGTCGGCCTCTTCCTGGAGCGACACTCAGTTTTCCAGTTGATTTGAACTTCATCATGCTCCGCACAGCAGGTGGAGAAAGAAGACCATTCCGTAATCATTTCAGCCGGTGATATTCTCGAAGTGCAGCTATTTTGATAACAGAGCTTCATCAATAATACCCTGATCCTTACTTCCAAGCTCATGTTGACACGTCAACAAGTGCACTGCGACTGGTCAAGGTCTGTGAGATATGAATCACGATGACTGATCTCGGCACCTTGTGGCCATAGTTTTAACTGGACACTGGCGTTGTGACGCATGGAAATCATGCACCCCATACTCAGGAGATTAATGCTACCAAGTTTGGCACTCGGACTGTAATTAGTTTCCGTATTATAACGTGCTAAATAGGGACACTTTAATTATAACCACCCAGTATATTCATTGCAACAGTGGATATATGTACGTATCTTTCAGATCTTCTCCGAAACGACTGGATCGATGTCAACCAAATTTGGTACATACATCACTTATTATTTAGAAAGACGTACACTACTGGCCATTAAAATTGCTACACCGCGAAGATGACGTGCTACAGACGCGAAATTTAACTGACAGGAAGAAGATGCTGTGATATGCAAATGATTAGCTTTTCAGAGCATTCACACAAGGTTGGCGCCGGTGGCGACACGTACAACGTGCTGACATGAGGAAAGTTTCCAACCGATTTCTCATACACAAACAGCAGTTGACCGGCGTTGCCTGGTGAAACGTTGTTGTGATGCATCGTGTAAGGAAGAGAAATGCGTACCATTACGTTTCCGACTTCGATAAAGGTCGGATTGTAGCCTATCGCGATTGCGGTTCATCGTATCGCGACATTGCTGCTCGCGTTGGTCGAGATCCAATGACTGTTAGCAAAATAAGGAATCGGTAGGTTCAGGAGGGTAATACGGAACACCGTGCTGGATCCCAACGGCCTCATATCACTAGCAGTCGAGATGACAAGTATCTTATCCGCATGGCTGTAACGGATCGTGCAGCCACGTCTCGATACTTGAGTCAACAGATGAGGACGTTTGCAAGACAACAACCATCTGCACGAACAGTTCGACGACGTTTGCAGCAGGTCGGAGACCATGGCTGTGGTTACCCTTGACGCTGCATCACTGACAGGAGCGCCTGCGATGGTGTACTCTACGACGAACCTGGGTGCACGATTGGCGAAACGTCATTTTTTCGGATGAATCCAGGTTCCGTTTACAGCATCATGATGGTCGTATCCATGTTTGGCGACATCGTGGTGAACGCCCAGTGGAAGCGTTTATTCGTCATCGCCGTACTGGCGTATCACCCGGCGTGATGGTATGGGGTGCCATTGGTTACACGTCTCCGTCACTTCTTGTTGGCACTAACGGCACTTTGAATAGTGGACGTTACATTTCAGATGTGTTACGACCCGTGGCTCTACCCTTCATTGGATCCCTGCGAAACCCTACACTTCAGCAGGATAATGCACGACCGCATGTTGCAGTTCCTGTACGGGCCTTGCTGGATACAGACAATGTTCGACTGCTGCCCTGGCCAGCACATTCTTCAGATCTCTCACAATTGAAAACGTCTGGTTAATGATGGCCGAGCAACTGGCTCGTCACAATACGCCAGTCACTACTCGTGATGAACTGTGTATCTTGTTGAAGCTGCATGGGCAGCTGTACCTGTACACGCCACCCAAGCCCAGTTTGACTCAATGCCCAGGAGTATCAAGGCCGTTATTACGGCCAGAGGTGGTTGTTCTGGGTACTGATTTCTCAGGATCTATGCACCCAAATTGCGTGAAAATGTAATCACATGTCAGTTCTAGTATAATATATGAACACCCGTGTATCATCTGCATTTCTTCTTGGTGTGGCAATTTTAATGGCCAGTAGTGTATTATGGGGGTAAAAACGATGTCCCACTAGGTTGAGTGTGGAAACGTAGTGACATAGGAGATAGACAAGGGGAGGGGGAGATGGAGATGGGTAGAGGGAGTGGGTGGACAAGGAGAAGGCAGAGGAGGAGACGGACAAGGTGAGAGGGGAGGAGGGAGGAGGGATAAGGAGACGTGGGCAACATACGAGTATGTTACATACGCGTACGTGGGAGAAACAGTGATTAGAAATCTAGTTAAAGAGCGTTATAGGATTTTAGCAGGAAAATTATTCAAAAAGCTTTTTCTGCCCTAAGGTCCGCACTTTGCCCGTAGATCCTAAACACGGCCCTGCATGAAGCAAAGAGGTTTCTGTTGAGAACGGCGTCATCAGGCAGCGATCTGAGCGGGCAGCACCCTGCGGCCTTTTATTGCGGCTCGGCTGGGCGCTACCTCAAGGCCGGCTGGCTGGTGGTGCTCCTGGCTAGCTAGTGGCTGCTGGCTAGCGGCTAGTCCGCTAACGGGCCGCGCCTTACGTCACGGGCTCGGTCCACCTCGGCCGGCCTTGCCCTGTCCACCGGCCGGACCCGGGATGACTAACGGGAATCGTTACGTCGCCGTCAGCTGCAACTGGCCGGCCCGATGGATGAATGGCCAGCGCGGCCACGCCCCGCTCCCACACGTCACGCGTGACAATAGCTGGCAGCCGTCCGCAATTCGCCACCGGTAAACCAGCGCCCGCCGTCGCGACGCCCACGCACGGCGCCTAGCGTCTTTTTTCCCCCAATTACCACCGCCTCATGCCATGTCACAAGATGTCTACAAGGCCGAGGTGCATATTTCTCGGCCTGCCAGTACCATTTGTGTTTCGACGTATCCCTCTGTGACTTATACGCATTTCATCTATCCCAAGTGCGATTCTGGAATGTCAAAGCAACCATCTGCAACTTTCCTAAATTGGTCACGTGACTCTTTTAAGTTACAGATTCCTTTATATAAGTTCAGCGGTGAGAGAGAATGCCATATCTTGTGAACAGGGTAGTTTGCGTCAGTACCTCGCCTCCTACCTTCCAAACTTCACAGAAGCTCTTCTGCGAACCTTGCAGAACTAGCACTCCTGGAAGAAAGGATACTGCAGAGACATGGCTTAGCCACAGCTTAGGGGATGTTTCCAGAATGAGATTTTCACTCTGCAGCGGAGTGTGCGCTGATATGAAACTTTATGAAACTTCCTGACAGACTAAAACTGGGTGCCGGACCGAGACTCGAACTCGGGACCTTTGCCTTTCGCGGGCAAGTGCTCTAGGAGACGAGGTACTGGCAGAATTGAAGCTGTGAGGACGGGTCGTGAGCCGTGCTTTGGTAGAGCACTTGCCCGCGAAAGGCAAAGGTCCCGAGTTCGAGTCTTGGTCCGGCACACAGTTTTAATCTGCCAAGAAGTTTCAAGAATTGTCATCTTCGCAAAAGGAATTCGCACCTTGCCCCGTCAAACATACAGTCGTATTAATACAGTACCAGCCTGAAGAAGGCCAGCAATTGTAATGGATACTGACTGACTAGTAGCATATACACTCTTATCCATTTGTCAACAAATCTCAGAAACGTTTCGCCGTTCCTTGCTCAGCTCTTTGCAACTGAAATTGCGTTATGTCTCTGGATACTAAATTGTTCCCCCCTGCGCCATCAGTTACTGATGCTTGTTTCGAGTTGCTAAAAAGTGAATTTAGAAAGCGTTCCAGATCATTCAGCAAGTAATGACCCAAGGTTTCTTACAGCCGTTACTATACAGGGAGAACCAAAATTCGCGAACATGGACGCCACAGCGCGAGTCCTCGCATGCTAAGCGTACGAAAACGCCGCCAACAAAATTTCGTCCCATGCAAGTTTTCGCAAGAAAATTCACGTCAAGGAAAGACAATTTGGCAACACTACGGTAATACGTAAGACAAATATCTTCATTCAATAGTCCGTAGCAGTGATACCTAGTTATTGTTGTGGATAGACTTTGGCGTTAGCTCGAGAGTTCGATACCGAGTTTACGTGTAATTTTTCTTATTTTTTAAATTTTAGTCTGCATAATAGGTAACTAGCTTCTTAAATACTACACGACAATTACAGCAGGTCTTATAAAAACACTTGCAACTGTTTGATGCTAATACAGAAATAATAGTACAGTCGTTTCCATTATTTCACTTTTAAAGAAGTATTTGACTGTACACGTAGTACATCAACCTCTCCCTCTCCCGTGTACTTGCACCACTGTCAGCAATGCTTTACTTTTCTGCAGTTGTACTCTTCCCCCCATCCCAAACAGAAAAAAAGATAAAACCACCAGCCTTCTCCTACTTGACCCATGCCTGCTTCTTTCATCCTAGATTGTCGTTCTGCAACCATGCAGATCACATAGGCACATCGTCTAAGAGTGCTGTGTCGCATTGCTTCATCAGCTACATTCGAACCCAGTTTCCTGTATACCTTCCTGCCAGTGGTACGATTGATTAGTACCAACTATCATTCTTTCACACACTTTCATGTTCATTACATTTTTTCAGGACATTACGTCCTCATCAGGTCTAGCAACCTACTCAACAGGTAATTAGCAAACATTGTAACATTTATTGACTCTATCGACGAATGTGGAAGAACTTGTAGCGCACTTCCACGCTGCTCTTCAAATTATGGGATCATCTACGCTTCTGAAATTTCACAGAAGCATGACCCAGCGGCTAACTAAATGTTTGGAGAAGCACGCAGGCTTCTTAGAGCATATGCCCTGAAGACTATCTTTTGTGAAAGACGCGCTCTCACAGAAAGCGTATTTAAGCTATTACAACTGGCTGCTCTCGCTGAATGTAATATGTAAGTTATGTTTAATATTTCCACATTGATAAGTTTTGCGGCTATTTCTGTTGTCTGACAGATAATTTATTTTTAACTGATCATTACTCTTCAAGAATGTTTCTGAAACGTCTGACGAATAATTCTTACGTTAAACGTTAAAAACACTGTGGTTGTGGCATACATATCGTTTGAGAAACAGTATACTCTATACCATTATTAGGCAGGTCCAAATTAGGGGGACCTCCTATCGAAATCTCGAACTCGAGTATTCTAAACAATACTTTATCCACTTCACTAATCAGACAGCTTAGCTACACATTACTGAATGAAGATACTTGTGGTGCACATGATTGCAGTGTTGCCAAACTGCCATTCTTTGATGTTCGTTTTCTACCGCAAATATGCACGGGACGAAATTTGGTTAGCGGCATTTTTGTACTGTTACTACGCAAGAAATAGTACTGTAGAGTCCGAATGCGCGAATTTTGGTTCACCCTGAATATAGGGAAAGGTTTTCATAGGTACTTCAAATTTGATGTTTCTTTCGCATTTGTGCAAAGTTTCCAACAATTCCATCGGATGGCAGAGCCATACTGAACCACGATACTGCGTCCACGCAATACACTGTTACAAGAAAGGTGCTGAATTGAATTCTTGTTTGCGGAATAAGAAACCGTAGTGAACATCCGTAAACGTTTGTGTGCACAATACAGATGTATTACTTTTGCGAAACATTTTTAATTGCTTGTTGGTTTGGTGATTATTTTTTATGCCTTGTTTTCTGATAACATTGAATAATCTGTACAATGTTTGTGGCTGTATGTGCGTGTATACAATAGTTTGTTTTCCTTCTCTTTCAGGCTCTGTATTGCTTCTATTCTCTTGTCTTTAATGTTTGTTTGCATGGGGTTCTGTCCTTGTGCTGCTGATAACTGGGTGTTTACGATTTTCGGATTTTTGGTTTTATCGTTCCTCTTTGTTACTGGGTTTTCTTTGTATTCATTGCTTGTTGCTAACTGTACTATGGCATTCATTGTTCTTTGGTAGGTGTCTGTATTTAGTGATACTGTGTTTGGTTTCTCGATCATTTGTATGTGTGCAGCTACGAGGGAGTGCTGAAAAGTAATGGCTCCGCAATTTTAGGTGAAAATTCTTAAAGATTTTGAAATATGTACTTCGAATGTGTGTTGACTGCTATGTAACTTACTGATAGTAAATTTAATTGCATATTTTGCGCTTTTTCCATCATAAATGATATTTTATCATGATTGAAATGAAAAAAGATGACCTCCACTGAAGCTGACTTATTTGTAAACGTGATGGATTTTCCCACCGTATGCACTAGACAAACTAATACGGAGGTTGGAGGAATTGTTATCTGCAATGTAATTTTAATATTTTATTAATCTCGGAATGATATTCATTCAATTAAAGTGGACCGTTTTCATGTACTTGATAAACGAAATCTGCAGCCCTGATGACCTGGAGAAACACAGGAGAAGGAAAAATATGAACAGCTGTACCGTAGATCAAATATCGTGCTCTACCAGTGAGTGTGAACACGTCCAGGAGCTTCGCACGTATGTGACGTGCAGGTGACAATTATTGAACTGTGCCTCGTGATGACTGGGTGTTGTGTGATGTCCTTAGGTTAGTTAGGTTTAAGTAGTTCTAAGTTCTAGGGGACTGATGACCGTAGCTGTTAAGTCCCATAGTGCTCAGAGGCAAATTATTGAACTGTATGAAATAAAACTGTCGTAACTTCTGAAAGTTTTGCGTTAGGACATTCAAACTACACGGTTGACCGTGGGCCTGATGGGAATTACTATGCAGTGTATGGTTTGGTTTAGCGGCGGACCCCAATTTCATTTGGATAGGTTCGTCAACAAGCAAAATTGGCGCATATGATGGTCTGAGAATCGGCATTTTGCGACCGAGAATCTCTTCACCCTCAACAGGTGACTGTGTGATGTGCAATGTCCAGTCACGGAATAATGCGTGCGATATTCCTTGATGGCACGGTGACTGCCGAACGGTACGTGAAGGTTTTGGAAGGTCATTCACCCCCATTATCCAGAGTGACCCTGATTTCAGGACCGATGACCGTCGCAGCCTGGTCCCTTTAACCTTCACTAACCAACCAACCAACTCTGATTTCGAGAAGTGTGGTTCATGCAAGACGGAGCTCGACCCCATCGAAGCAGGAGACTGTTTTACGTCCTGGAGGAGCACTTCGGGGACCGCATTCTGGCTCTGGCGGTACACAGAGGACTCTAAGATGGGCCTTGATTGGCCGCCATATTCTCCGGATCTAAACACACGCGGCTCCTTTTTGTGGGGCTAAAGACAAGGTGTACAGAAATAAGGAAATAAGCCCAAAACCATTGGTAAGCTGAAAACAGCCATTCAGGAGGTCATCAACAGCATCGACGTTCCGACGCTTCAGCAGGTCCTGCAAAATTTCGCTATTCGTCTGCGGCACATCATCGCCAATGATGGCAAGCATATCGAACACGTCATACCCTAAATCCGAAAATTTGTAGTGATGTTTACATGTCGAATAAATTGTGTGCACGCTGTAGTTTGTAACAAATTTACGTTTTTTATCATACAGTTCAATAATTGTCACCCTGTAGATAGAGTGGGGCTGCAAATGAGCTTCCCTAGCAAACTGGAAATTGTTCACACACGGCTGTTGCAAAACTCAATGAAATTTTGGATACGGAAAGCAGGCTTCCCAAACACTTCGATCATTACTGCCATGTCATCCAGCAGCGAGTAGTGCAGGGACAGGTTTCTCGTTTGTTAAACGGTTTTCCAGCTACATAAGCGCTTCGAGTCCTCAACACATTTCTGATTCGGCATTTCTGACTGGTTTTCACTGACATCATTTTATGCAGTGAATCTAAGTCAGTTGATTTACAGAGCGATTCCGTGATACTCTTCTTTCAGGTACAATGGAGAAGGGTAAATGTATCAATCGGAGGTAAGGGACCCTGGTCCGGCAACAACCGAGTCGAAAGCTATTATCGAAAAGCGTTCTGATATCTCTGACAGTGGAACAGGTATACCAATATTTTTCTTACTAATACTTTAGGGTAGACTTTCAGAGGCCGTAGTACGGTCAAAACAAGAAAAAATGTCTAATAAATATATAATATAAAGAACATACGTTGAGAGATATAAGTACTTGCTCATCTTCAACACCGTGGATCACGTAAGTTCTTTTCAAAAAAATGGCTCTGAGCACTATGGGACTTAAAATCTGAGATCATCAGTCCCCTAGAACTTATAACTACTTAAACCTAACTAACCTAAGGACATCACACACATCCATGACCGAGGCAGGATTCGAACCTGCGACCGTAGCAGCAGCGCGGTTCCAGACTTAAGCGCCTACGACAGCTCGGCCACACCGGCCGGCTAAGTTCTTTTCCTTCCATATTTTTGGAAGAGGTAGTATGGACCAAAAATAGAAAATAAGTCCAGGAAAAATGAGCTGTAAAATACCTAATTTAAGAGCTATGGGCACTTGTTCAATAGAAGAGATGTGTTTTGCTCTTAAAGTATCCATTGTAGAGCCCATATGTGCTGGACAGTTTTTTTCTGGTTTTGGTCCATACTACCTTCTCCAAGAAGTACAAAAAAGTAACAAAGACAACGTCGGATGGACGCTTGTCGTGACCGATTGCAACGGAAAACGCGAACAGTTTTTTTCCGGAAAAAATTATCATCGGTGCCGAGACATGCTACTGTCAATACGAATCTACCACAAGACAAAGTGCAAAAATTCACATGAAAGGTCAACTTTTTGACGCCGTAATCGACAAGCTAATGTGACACGCGTGTTGAACAACGTCTAAAAGTAGCTCTTTACTGCAAGTTTCAGACGGCCGGCGTGGCAGAGCAGTTCTAGGCGCTTCAGTCTGGAACCGCGCGACCGCTACGGTCGCAGGTTCGAATCCTGCCTCGCGCATAGATGTGTGTGATGTCGTTAGGTTAATTAGGTTTAAGTAGTTCTAAGAAGTAGGGCCGCCGGCCGTTGTGGCTGAGCGGTTCTAGGCGCTACAGTCCGGGACAGCGCGACCGCAACGGTCGCAGGTTCGAATCCTGCCTCGGGCATGGATGTGTGTGATGTCCTTAGGTTAGTTAGGTTTAAGAAGTTCTAAGTTCTAGGGGACTGATGACCTCAAATGTTAAGTCTCATAGTGCTCAGAGTCATTTGAACCATTTTTGAACTAGGGGACTGATGACCTCAGATATTAAGTCCAATATTGCTCAGAGTCATTTTTGACAGTTTCACAAGGCCGTATGAACGTTCTGTGCGTTGTACGCAAGTTTGGAAATGTATGTAGAACACCTGAAGCATTCATGCCACCACTTTAACATTTCTTCGTATTTTATTAATCGAGTCTCTTGGACAGACGGCGTCTGCCAGTTGATGCAGCAAGCAGAACTCATTGCGTCTTGTCAGAAGCCCGGTATTGGTGAAATTAAAGGAGAGTACAATCTCTGAGACATTTCCAGTCACTTGCGTCGAGAGAGAATAGGAGAACGTGCTATTAGCGTTGGTGCCAAGAAGCTTTCACCACACACTCGAAAGTGACTAGCTATATACAGCTGTTGATAAAAACGTACGAAAAGTGAAGGCAGTGACACACATAGGGAGCAACAGCTGTTATCAACACGGCTGGCGCTCGAAACTGCTGCCAGCTCGCGCTACTTTGTTGGCTGCGATTACTTAAATCCCGAGATTTAAGAGTGTCTGGCGAAAGAAAAAGAGAGGAGAAATGTTGGTCGTTAGCAGACGTCGAGGAGCGGGAATGCGAGGGCCTCCGTTCCCTAATTTAAGGGGCACAAATTGGGTGAGGGCAAAGCCAAGGCCGTCCGAAAGCGAGCGTAGAGGCCAGAGTACGCTGGGCGTGCGACTTGGCTCGTCTCGGGCGCTAAATCCCGCGGTCGCCCACGCCGCCTCGCTTTTAGGCCGGCCCAGCGGCAGACGACAGTGCGAGCGCCGTACGCCGCCGCCAGTAAATTAGCCGTGTGAAAGGGATATCGGCACAGCCCGCTAGCGCCAAGTTAGGAACGGTCTGGCTGGCAGTAATAAAGGGGGGCAGGCAGGGAGGGGGGCACCCAAACACTAGCGGCCGAAATAGCTGCCCCGGGCAAGGCCGGCGCACGCGGGAAGGCGCCCACGCCGGGCACGCCGCCACGCGCACTGCGGAAACTAGCCACTTGCTGCACCTGCACTAAGAATGATGCGAGGGCGCGTAGAAAAGTAATTTCTCCGAATTTTTTATTCTACTTTCGGTATCGGTTGAGGCATTACATGTCGGGTACATTACTCGGTAGACTTTCGCGCTTCGCTGACCCAAGTTGCAACCCCCTGCCGCTAGGGGGCTCCGGACTGCAGCGTGTAACAGCCGTTGTGTAAAGTAACTACGCGGTCCAGTCACATTAACGTGACCACTGCCTATGTTCGACGCCGGCCCGTGACAACACTAGCAGTGGAGGGTGTATAGAGCGTATCGGGAGACACGCAGATAACAGTGCATTCGTTTTCGTAATGCGGAAACAGAGTGATGTATCTGACGTCCAAAATGGCATAATCTTTGCCTTTCGGGCCAAGTGTGGAAGCATTTCCGAAACAGCTAATATTGTAAATGGCGCTGTCTGAAACAGGCGTCGTATAGCGAACGTTGCTGCATAGGGGCCTCCGCAACAGGCGCCTGGTTCATACACCAATGCTCACTGCTGGTCATCGGCGATGAAAGCTGGACTGCCGGCCGGAGTGGCCGAGCGGTTCTAGCCGCTACAGTCTGGAACCACGCGTCCGCTACTGTCGCAGGTTCGAATCCTGCATCGGGCATGGATGTCTGTGATGTACTTAGGTTAGTTAGGTTTAAGTAGTTCTAAGTTCTATGGGACTGTGTAATCTCCCCACGGAAAATTACCCTCTACCACGCAATAATTAATAATGGTCAATCAAATCATCCACATTTATTCACTTTTGAAAAGTATCTGATCGGATTTTCTAGTAATATATGCGCCGACAGCTCGTCGACGCCAAGGTATTTTTCTAGTACGTTTATTCTTTGGAATAACAGAGATACATATATGTATTCTCCATGGTTATTATAGACGGGTAAGAAGGACAGCTTCGGAAATATCTGTTGGAAGATTGACGGGCTTCTAAAAGAGACACATTTGCTTTTCTTCTCGCTAAAGCGAGCTATTAACGTTTGTGCCACTAGCGGGTTATTTGAAGAGAGAGAAAGACTGTAAACGCAAATTAAGTAAGACTTGGAATCAACAGAAAACGGAACATGTAATGGAGATGGATTGAACATACAATTTTCCTCATAAATAAGGTTTGTGACCCTTTTATTCTAGAGTGAATGACGAATGAGTTCTTTGTCTGAATCATTGACGATCGCCTTGGCCCTGTAATTAGTGGGGAAGTTTCAGCTGTGACGAAGAGAGCCTGCAGTCACCGAGTTTTTATAAAATCGTCCAAAAAGGCTTCGTCCACATCTGAAATTCTAAATCTGTCGTAAAATGAACGAATTGTTCAAACGATCGATTTTCCCAACTGAATGCAGCGCTTAACAATAATAACAAATGTAAAGATCTTTTCCAGCAAGCCAGCCGCTGAATATTAAGACGAAGGGCTCCACCAGAGATTCTATTGGGCTGATTTCACGTAAATGAAATATTATATTTAAAACTGTACATAGATAATGGACAGAGAGAGAGAGAGAGAGAGAGAGAGAGAGAGAGCGAATGAAATTCGAGAAAATACTCAGAATCCTCCATTAGTATAATTGTTTGCCTGTCTTATCACGGATCAGCCTAAAGATAAAACAGGAGGCCCTAACTTTATTGTACCGATTTATGTGTGAGAGTGAAGGGGTAATAAAGGCGACAGATACACCTCTGTACAGATAAAACATTACACCAAGTTAGCGGCAAGCTGCATTCACATATATTCATCAGTCAGTAATATAGATATAAAGATATTCTCCCAATAACATTATATAATTAATTATAATAATATATAATAATATTATATTATTATATTATTATTATTATTATATTATTATTATTATATTATTATTATATTATTATTATATTATAATAATATTATAATAATTAATTATAACTGTTAAGGCCCATACTGCTCAGAGTAATTTTTTTGAAGGCTGGACTTTGTACGGCACTATGAGAACTGGACGTCTACCAGATGGCGACAGGTGGCCTTTCCACACGAATAACATTTTATGCTCCACCAGACACAATGTAAACACACTGCAACAATGGCCGGAGTGGTCCAGAGGGGAGGAGGGAACGTTATGATCTGAGGAACGTTTAAAAAAAATGGTTCAAGTGGCTCTGAGTACTATGGGACTTAACATCTGAGGTCATCAGTCCCCTACTTCTTAGAACTACCTAAACCAAACTAACCTAAGGACATCGCACACATCCATGCCCGAGGCAGGATTCGAACCTGCGACCGTAGCGGTCGTGCGATTCCAGACTGAATCGCCTGGAACCGCTCGGCCACAACAGCCGGCGAAACGTTTTCGCAGCATTTCCTTGATCATCTCCTCATTGTGTAAAGCACAATGGACCAACACAAGTATGCATCTACCTTTCGGGACCATGTCCGCCGCTATATGCAGTTTGTTTTCCCTCAACACGAAGGCATTCACCAGCCTAATAATGCAACCTGTCAGACACCTCGCAGCGTTATGTGCATGGTTTAATGAGCATCAGAATTAATTTAACGTAGTCCCCTGGCCACCAAACTCCCCGGATTTAAACCCAGTCGAAAATATGAGGGACTACCTTGATTTGGTTGTTGCGCCATGGATCCTCAACTGAAAAACCTAGCGCAGCTGACCACTGCACTGCAGTCGGCGTGGTTTCAAATGCCAGTCGGTACCTTCCAGAACCTCACTGACTCTCTTCCTGCACGACTGGGAGCGGTCTGCGTTCCAAAAGGTGGTTATTTAGTCCTTTGACAGGTCCTCACATTAATGCGACTGGACAGTGTAATAACCTGTCGTTTTTCAAAGTCACTTTTGTAAATGGATTTGTTTAGTTAAGGGCCTTATTGCCGCTAGAATGATTTCCCACTTTAGTACCTTACCTCTTTCTTGCAATGGCCCTTGGAAGTTGGTACGGCAGTGGCCATAATGTTTTGGCTCTTCAGTGTGTATATTACATCCATGACGGTCACATTTAGTAAACGTAGCGCTACAGGTGCAGAATTAGATCAGTACTACGAGGTGCATTCAAGTTCTAAGGCCTCCGATTTTTTTTCTAATTAACTACTCACACGAAATCGATGAAACTGGCGTTACTTCTCGACGTAATCGCCCTGCAGACGTACACATTTTTCACAACGCTGACGCCATGATTCCATGGCAGCGGCGAAGGCTTCTTTAGGAGTCTGTTTTGACTACTGGAAAATCGCTGAGGCAATAGCAGCACAGCTGGTGAATGTGCGGCCATGGAGAGTGTCTTTCATTGTTGGAAAAAGCCAAAAGTCACTAGGAGCCAGGTCAGGTGAGTAGGGAGCACGAGGAATCACTTCAAAGTTGTTGTCACGAAGAAACTGTTGCTTGACGTTAGCTCGATGTGCGGGTGCGTTGTCTTGGTGAAACAGCACACGCGCATCCCTTCCCGGACGTTTTTGTTGCAGTGCAGGAAGGAATTTGTTCTTCAAAACATTTTCGTAGGATGCACCTGTTACCGTAGTGCCCTTTAAAATGCAATGGGTAAGGATACGCCCTCGCTGTCCCAGAACATGAACACCATCATTTTTTCAGCACTGGCAGTTACCTGAAATTTTTTTGGTGGCGGTGAATCTGTGTGCTTCCATTGAGCTGACTGGCGCTTTGTTTCTGGATTGAAAAATGGCATCCACGTCTCATCCATTGTCACAACCGACGAAAAGAAAGTCCCATTCGTGCTGTCGTTGCGCGTCAACATTGCTTGGCAACATGCCACACGGGCAGCCATGTGGTCATCCGTCAGCATTCGTGGCACCCACCTAGATGACACTTTTCGCATTTTCAGGTCGTCATGCAGGATTGTGTACACAGAAACCACAGAAATGCCAACTCTGGAGGTGATCTGTTCAACAGTCATTCGGCGATCCCCCAAAACAATTCTCTCCACTTTCTCGATCATGTCGTCAGACCGGCTTGTGCGAGCCTGAGGTTGTTGCGATTTGTTGTCACACGATGTTCTGCCTTCATTAAACTGTCGCACCCACGAACGCACTTTTGACACATCCATAACTCCATCACCACATGTCTTCTTCAACTGTCGATGAATTTCAATTGGTTTCACACCACGCAAATTCAGAAAACGAATGATTGCACGCTCTTCAAGTAAGGAAAACGTCGCCATTTCAAGTATTTAAAACAGTTCTCATTCTCGCCGCTGGCGGTAAAATTCCATCTGCCGTACGGTGCTGCCATCTCTGGGACGTATTGACAATGAACGCGGCCTCATTTTAAAACAATGCGCATGTTTCTATCTCTTTCCAGTCCGGAGAAAAAAAATCGGAGGCCATAGAACTTGAATGCACTTCGTATTACAGCGACACAAGGAACAAGACATAACTTCGATAAAGAAACCGTAGAAAAACTACACTATTGACTAAACCAGGATTACGTACTATGAGGAGAACATGGATCGGAAAATTATACAAGAAAAAAACTACTCATACGTCGAATAACAACTTATAAACAGAGAAGCGATAGAGCTGTACATGAAGATGATGGCTTAACGCCCAGGAAACGACAACGTAATAGCGGTCGGAGCAAATGCTTGGATTGCAGAAGGATATGGAAGCAACGCAGTGGTGGCTTTTCCAAGGTTACCAACGGCATTCACCTTAATTAAGGGACATGACAAATTAACTTGGTTCCGGATGGCCAGACGGAGGTTAGTATCTCGCTCATACCGAATACAGAGTGCAGTGCAACCTCCACACTTGTTCACACTGGCCGACAAAAGTCTTGGGGGCATCACATTACTGCACATATTTTAACCACGTGTGACGTCTACTAGTGTTTTTTTTTTTTAAACGTCACTGCTGGGTTCTGTACTGCTGATTATAGGTTACTAAAATTAGCTTAAAGGAACTGGCTTGATGACCCAATTTATCAGCTGTTCAAGTCTGCATAAAACAATGTGCATTACTTTCAAAAACGTCGTAAATTCTTGAAAAGTAGTAAACATCCCTTTGCTTAACGTTTCAGGTGACTGATGATGAAGATCAGTAATGAATTCCAAGCTTAGTTTCTCATAAACCTACGACTTTTCATATGAATTATACCCCTAGTCGCTATGTGTGTGTGTGTATGTGTGGGACGTAACGTTTAGACAAGTAAGCAAGCGTTTATATGAAAATGTCTATTCCAGAAAATACAAAGCTGATAGTCACAGGCTGCATAGTTTGATTATTGGAATGAATAAAATCAGTTTTCAGGACAACACTGTTTGATGAAGAGGATAAACATTTTAATAATATTTTCCATAACTTTTTTTTGAGTCATCGGTATTCTGATTGATTTGACGCAGGACGCCCCCCCCCCCCCCCCCCATGAATTCCCCTCCTGTGCAAACTTTTCCACCTCAGAGTAGAAATTGCAACCTACATCCTTAATTATTTGCTCGATGTATTCCATGTATTCCAATCTCTGTCTTCCCCTACAACTTTTAACCTCTAGTTAAAAAATGGTTCAAATGGCTCTGAGCACTATGCGACTTAACTTCTGAGGTCATCAGTCGCCTAGAACTCAGAACTAATGAAATCTAACTAACCTAAGGACATCACACACATCCATGCCCGAGGCAGGATCGAACCTGCGACCTTTGCGGTCGCTCGGTTCCAGACTGTAGCGCCTAGAACCGCACGGCCACTGCGGCCGGCGCTCCCTCTAGTACTACAGAAGTTATTCCCTGATGTCTTAACAGGTGTCTCGGCATCCTATCCCTTCTTGTTGTTAGTATTTTCCATATATTCCTTTCCTCGCCAATTCCGTGGCGAACCCCTCATTCCTTACCTTATCAGTCCACCTAATTTTCAACGTTATTCTGTAGCACCACATCTCATCCTTCGAGCCTCTTCTATTCCTGTTACCCCATAGTCCATGTTTCTCTACCATATGGGTGCTGTGCTCCAACTGTACATTCTCAGAAATTTCTTCCTCAAATTAAGGCCCACGTTTGATACTAGTAGAGTTCTCCTGTCCAGGAATCCCATTTTTGCCAGTGCTAGTTTGCTTTTGATGTCCCCCTTGCTCCATCCGTCATTGGTTATTTTTCTGCCTCGCAGGAGAATTCCTTAACCTCTTCTACTTCGTGACCGTCAATCCTGATTTTAAGTTTCTGGCTGTTCCTAGTTCTGCTACTTCTCATTACTTTCGCCTTTTTTCGATTTACTCTAAATTCATATTCTGTACTCATTCCATTCACCAGATCCTGTAATTCTTCTTCATTTTCACTGAGGATAGCAATGTCACAGGCGAATCTTATCACTGGTATCCTCTCACCCTGATCTTAACGCCGCACTTGAGTCTTTCTTTTATTTCCGTCATAACTTCTTCGATATATATACTGAACAGTAGGAACGAAAGACTACATCCCTGTCATATACCCTTTTTAATCCGAATACTTCATTCTTGGTCTCCCACTCTCATTGTTCCCTCTTGGTTCATGTGCATATTGTATACTACCTGAATTTCCCTATAGCTCACCTCTACTTTTCTTAGAATTTCAAATATGTTGCACAATTTTACACTGTCACACGCGTTTTGCAGGGTCGAAAAATCCTAGAATGTGAGTTCACTTATGGACTGAGACAGTGTCACACTAATTGCCTTTTCTGGTACTCTAGGCATTCACACACGTATGTATGCTAGAAGCTTCATTACAGTAACGAAATTACAATAAAATAACAAGAATACATTTTTAATTATGACAACTTACTATTGGGATAAAATATAGCTCTGATGGAAGTTAAACAGTAGTATTCCGTAACCCCGAGCACAGTGGATAAGTCCTTATTCACGGTGTTCATCATCATCATTGTTTAGCATGCAAATAAGTACCTCACTGAAGCTAGAGTACCTAGGCCACATAATTCTCTAGGGAACCAAGAAAAGGACAGTGATTAAGACAACAGAACCAGATCTAGGTTATCTGTAGGTTTCTTGAAAAGCTTGGGCGGAATGCTCGAACAGTTCCTTTGAAAAATACACTTCACATTGCTTTCCCCACACTATAAGTGAGTTTTTCAGGTCAGTGGTGGCTATGGTGAGATGAAATAATTGTTGCACTCAATATCTTGCTTGCCATAGGGATACACTATTTTCATTCTTCGATTAAAAATTCAGTTAACAATTGCCAGGATACATTAAGATGCAGTGCATGTTTTGTACAGCGAACGGTATATTTTTGTCAGTGTCTACCTTTCTGTATAATTTTCACTGTTTACTGAACAAGTAAACCGTGTTGTTTTTCACATGTTTATTATGTTATTGTTTATTATTACGTTAGTTCGTTGAAGCCGCTATCCTGGTGCTCCCTTATTTTCTGCTATGCTACGGTCAGGTTCTGGAACAACACCCCAATGCCTTTGCTACTTCTCTATCGTTCCGCCTCGAACACGCACAGGAAATACGAACACTTAAATCTTGTGTGCAAATTCTGATTTCTCTTATTTTATTATGATTATCGTTTCTCTCTAAGTAGGTGGGCGCCAACAAAATATTTTCACACACCAGAAAAGGGCGGACAAGCGTGGTGTAGGCAGTCTCTTTAGTAGACCTGTCACATTTTCTATGTGTTCTGTCAAAAAACAGCAGTGTCTGGTTTGCTTCCCGCGCAACATTATCTACGTGATCGTTCCAGTTTAAGCTCTTCGTAACTGTAATACCTACACAGCCTTTAGATGTGTGTGATTTAACGTGTAACAAAAATTTAGCGGATTTTTTTTTTTTTTTTTTTTAGTGCTTCACACTTTTCGTTACTTAGAGTCAATTGCCAGCTTTTGCACCACACAGATATCTTGTGTAAATCATTTTTCAATTGGTTTTGATCATCTGATGACTTTACAAGATAGTAAATGACGGCATCATCTGCAAATAATTTGCCGCCTGGAGTGGCCGAGCGGTTCTAGACGCTACAGTCTGGAACCGCGCGATCGCTACGGTCGCAGGTTCGAATCCTGCATCGGGCATGGATGTCTGTGATGTCCTTAGGTTAGTTAGGTTTAAGTAGTTCTAAGTTCTAGGGGACTGATGACCTCAGCAGTTAATTCCCATAGTGTTCAGAGCCATTTGAACCATTTTGCAAACAATTGTTTCCTAATCGTTTATGTAGATCAGCATCAGTAGAGGGCCTATAAAACTTTCTTAGGGAACGCGAGATATTACTTCTGTTTCACTCGCTGACCTCCCGTCAGTTACTATGATCTGCGATCTTTCTGACAGGAAATCACGAATCCAGTCACACAAATGAGATGATACTGCTTAGGCATGCAATTGGATTAGAAGTCGCTTGTGAGGAACATTGAGAAAAGCTTCTGGAAATCTAAAAATGAGGTATCAATTTGACGCCCCCTCTCGATAACACTCATTACTTCGCGAGAATAAAGAGTTATTTGTGTTTCACAAGATCGATATTTTCTGAATCCGTGATGGCTATTTGTCAATAAATCGTTTTCTTCCAGGTAGTTAATAATATACGTTTCAAAATCCCACTGCATTTTTAGCGAATGACCACAACTGGAAACCGGCCTAGCACAGTACTAAGAGCATCATTAATTCATACAATGGTAATTCATGAAGTGTTTTTATTCAGCAATTTGGGCTGAAAATATGGTTTGATTAAGTTACCAACTCTTAAAGCATCCAGGTGTTCTTAGTATTTGTACCCCGCCTCAATATAGAAATAGTCAAGTGGTTTTGACGCGCCCGTATTCTCTGTGAAGTGACCAAAATCGTTGTACGCCAACTACACAGGCAGCTCATGAACCACCGTTCCGTCTTGCGCCGTCCTGCTTGCTGCCAAGTGGTTTCTCGGAAGACATTCCAGGTGAAAGCCCGAGGCACATACGCGGAGACCTGCAATTCGCACAGTCATTACTACCGAGAACAGTTACTTCTCACCTCTCAGCCGAAAGAGAATGCGCACGCTCAAGGCACGGCAAGACTGGTGTGAGGTCTAGCGTACGGTAGTCGGTATGCACGCAGGAGCACGCGAGCGTGGGAGAAAAATTGTACTCGGGTTCTTATGCGTATGCTGCCAGCTCTCTGCAGTCCAGCATTGGAAAAGGTAATTTTCTGTGAATAAGCCTATCTACCTTCACTGCAAGCGAAAATCTCGTTTCACGTCATATAAGTCTTTTTAAGGAGCGTATCAGAGGAACGCAATAAGCAAAAAGTAAATTGTTGTGTGTTATCAATGACAAACTATATGATAAATCTTTCAAGATATTTTGGAATACGAAACGAAAGACGAACACGGTAAAGCACAATATCTTACAATTAAATTACATTTTTCTGTCACCCATCACTTCTTTCACGTGCCAGCCGTTGTGGCCGAGTGGTTCTAGGCGCTTTAGTCCGTAACCGCGCTGCTACAGTCACAGATTCGAATCCTGCCTCGGGCATGGATGTGTGTAATGTCCTTAGGTTAGTTAGGTTTAAGTATTTTTAAGTCTAGGGGACTGATGACATCAGAAGTTAAGTCCCATAGTGCTTACAGCCATTTGAACCATTTCTTTCACGTCTGTCAATGAGTTGTTAATCTGTAAATCGTCCAGCTCCACCGTAGTTCGCGCTCCACGTAAAAATGGTTCAAATGGCTCTGCGCACTATGGGACTTAACATCTGAGGTCATCAGTCTCCTAGAACTTAGAACTACATAAACCTAACTAACCTAAGCACATCACACACATCCATGCCCGAGGCTGGATTCGAACCTGCGACCGTAGCGCGGTTCCAGACTGTAGCGCCTAGAACGGCTCGGTCACGACGGTTGGCCCACGTAAAACCACAGGTCCACCACTACTGTCTTGTCGAAGGGAGGCGAGGTCAAATCACCTCCAATACGATCATGCGTACCGAAGTACGAGAGCATACTGAAAAGTTATCCCTCCGAAATTTATGTGAAGCCTCTTAAAGTTTTTTTTAAATAAAACGAACGTTATTAACATTCTACACTACTGGCCATTAAAACTGCTACACCAAGAAGAAATGCAGATGATAAACGGGAATTCATTGGACGAATATATTATACTAGAACTGACATGTGATTACATTTTCACGCAATTTGGGTGCATAGATCCTGAGAAATCAGTACCAGCACAACCACCTCTGGCCGTAATAACGGCCTTAATACGCCTGGGCATTGGGTCGAACAGAGCTTGGATGGCGTTTACAGGTACAGCTGCCCATGCAGCTTCAGCACGATACCACAGTTCATCATGAGTAGTGACTGGCGTATTGTGACGAGCCAGTTGCTCGGCCACCATTGACCAGACGTTTTCAATTGGTAAGAGATCTGGAGAATGTGCTGGCCAGGGCAGCAGTCGAATATTTTCTGTATCCAGACAGGCCTGTAGAGGACCTGCTGAAATGTAGGGTTTCGCAGGGATCGAATGAAGGGTAGAACCATGGGTCGTAACACATCTGAAATGTAACGTCCACTGTTCAAAGTGCCGTCAATGCGAACAAGAGGTGATCGAGACGTGTAACCAATGGCGCCACATACCATCAAGCCGGGTGATACGCCAGTATGGCGATGACGAGTACACGCTTCCAATGTGCGTTCACTGCGATGTCGCCAAACAGGGATGCGACCATCATGATGCTGTAAACAGAACTTGAATTCATCCAAAGTAATCTTTATCAGAAACATATTATTCTGTAGAAGAAAACATAGACGGCATAATTCGATAACTTCGTTGTGTATAAATGTTATCACGCGTCAGTCCATACCATTTTACCTACGAGTATTACGGTGCAAGGAGCATCGTACGCTGTAAATCGTACATTTTAGGTACGTGACCAAAAAGGAATGTTGAAGCTTCTAGGACCAGGATCCAAACTGTGCTACCCAAGAACAACTCACAACCCGCCCTCGATACTTCACTTCCTGATTCCCTCTTCTCTCACCTTCCAAATTGTGGCAAGGTCCCTAGGCTCACTCACTACTTAATCTAACTTACGCTAAGGACAACACACACACCCATGCCCGCGGGTGGACTCGAACCTCCGACGTGGGTAGCCGCGCGAAACGTGACAAGGTGCCTTAGACCACGCTCTCACCTTCCAAAGTCCACACAATAGTTCTCCAACATATTTTGCGGGACGGGCACTCCTGCAAGTCGGTGGAGTAACTGCCCGCGACAGGTACAGGTTCCAGTATGGAATACCGCTCCGGCACACAGTTTTAATCTCCCAGTAAATTTCAAATGAGCGCACACTTAACTGTAGAATCAAATATCATTCTGGGGAAAATAATGATGCTACTGAGGTGCCTACTTGGGCAGACCAGGTAGGAAACCGCGACAAATAACGCCCCACCAGATGTCCACTGTGAGTTAGCGAGAGAGAAATTTCGCTGTTTGACGATGCTAAGTCATGCGCCAAACGAAAGGCCTTGGGCACGGGGAGGCGGGGTGAGAGAGAGAGAGAGAGAGAGAGAGATGGATGAGGAGGAGAAGCAATAGGCTGCCCCCAACTGTACGCTTTTCATGCCGGGGATATGCTGCAAGAGGATGAAGAGAATTTGCAGCCAATCAAGAAGTTATGTAAAGTGAATCTTCCGTTGCTGTTTAGTTGAATAACTTTGTTTATAAACGAAAACTAGAAAATTTTGGTGTTCTACAGTGTTAATTTATTTAGTTAATTCGCCTGTGGCTTATAAGGCCAACATAATCAGACTGATGATGGCCTTTCAAACCGAAAACAGGTTAACTAAAGATGTAATCAGTAATGTACCCGAAAATGATCTTATAACCCGAAACCTAGGTTGTGCAACAACATTAGTAATAAATTGTGAAACAAGGCTAAAAGCAGTGTTTGTTTAGTTAATACTATAGACCATCAATATTTTTGTATTTTTCGTTTATAAAGAAAAAAAATAAATGTTTGACAACAGACGACTTGCTAGCGACATCGTCAGGCCAGCAGAGACTATGAAAGTGAGCGGCAACCACGCGATATGCGCTGATATAAGCACCCGTGCATACAAGAAAAGATATGGCGACGATAAAGATGAATTACATGGCAAATTTACGCGATCAGTCCCAGAGGACAGCACAATGCGACAGTTAAGGCTCTCCATCTGCTTTTCTCTTCAGTTCTCCAATACTCCCTGCTGCCCCAAGTCTTGTCTTATCCCCATCCACCCATCCATCCATCCCTCCATCCATCCATGCATCCATCCATCCATGTGCTCCCATGTCTTCCCAGCGGTACGCTGCATTTTGCGATCCAGTCTATTGCAATTCTGGACCATTTCGTTTCTCCCATTGTCACTATATCGAATTAATAATGTGTATAAACATATGCAGATAATTTAAAGTCGGCATATCGCAGCTGCAAACTACTACTTGTATCCAGATACTCAACACGTTCGATGTACATGTCTTCATCGGGTATTAACCATCACGACAGTATCAAGAATATAGTCTGCTACTGTCGTCAAGGAGCCAGAGGAAAGATTCTAGATACTTTGTTGGAGCGGAAACTGAAACTGTTTACACACAGCCTCAAAGAAAGTTATCGTAAGGAGAAGTAATGGCTCTGGTTTCGGGCGCCGTCATTAACCGCCATGAAAGCTCTGTTCCGACCGCATACTTCTCCAATATCACCGTCCCACGATGCCTCAAGGATGATATTAGCATCGTTCAGACGTCAGGCCAATGTTCTACGCGACTGCAGCACCGAGTACTCTAAGTTACATCAGGAATATGATGGTTATTGGGAACTATCCGGGATATTGTAAGGAGTACCAAAATGTTAACAGCGTATTTAAAAAAAAAAAAAAAAAAGATCCGATATCACAAGACTGTCCTTTCACGTGACTGAAGACAGCGACTTGGGGTGCATTTTAACTTACTCATGTGCCTATAAAGATTTTATTTTAGAAAGAATCATCTGTATGAAGAAACGGCTGAAGAGTTGAAGATTGAGAATACATCCCCGGTTACAGTTGCAGGTTGACTGTCTAACGTCCTCCAAGGTCTAAACAATTACGATTTTCAGTACTTCATGTAATTCTCGGCCGAATTTTAAAAAAATTACAATGCTGTCATAATCTGTTAATTAATAGGTATAATCTCACGTTGAGGGTTTAACACAGTAACTCAACTACTCAAGTCTGAAGAAACTGTGTATATGTGTTGAGACAGAGTAAACCACGGCGCACAAATTACCCGCACTATAGTCATTCAGTATCTGCGAATGAGAGCAGTTGGCTACTTTCAATACGCTGTACACGTAATATCAAAACTTTAAAAACTTTAATGAAAGGAAAAAGGTTAATCGCATACTGCACCTCCGCTATTTATGCAGTAAGAAATCAGAGGTCGGGATCTATACTGGAGAATAGCTTTTCATTCATAATAATCTTGATCGCATTGGACTAACTTATAACAGTTCACCAGTTTCAACTTTTACGTGACGTCATCATAACTAAAACCCAGGAAAGACATAAAAACACTGGCAGTACCTTGCAACGAATGTAACATGTCTAATACAGCGATCTAGCCTCCATCAATGTTACTTTAAATTTTATCTTGTGTTTTTTATTGTTCTGATGACGACTCGTAAAAACCGAAACCGGTAAACCGTTTTTAAGTCAAGATAGCTACGAATGAAGAAAAAAAAAGAAAAATAACACCATCGCTGTGACACTGTCATCGACAATAATCATGAGGTTGTTCTGGAGTACGACGTCATCACTACTTTGTAATTATGAATAAAGTGCGGAGCAGAGGGTTCATCGAATCACTTTCAAGCTTTTTCTCTACCGTTCCACGCTGGAACAACGCGCGGTAAAGAGAAAACCTAAATCTTTCCGTAAAAGCTCTGATTTGTCTTATTTTAATATGATGATCATTTCTCCCCATGTAGGTGGACGCCAAAAAAATGTTTGTACTCGGTGGAGAAAGCTCGAGATTGAAATTCCGCGAGAAGATCCTGCTGCAACGAAAAATGCCTTTCTTTATAATGGCTGCCATCTTAATTCGGGGATCATATCCATGGCGCTCTCTGCTCTACTTCGCGATAGTACAAAAGCAACTGCTTTTCTTCGAATATTTTCGATGTCTTTCGTCAATGCAATCTGATAAGGATCCTACAACGCGCAACAATACTCAAGAAGAGGACGGAGAGGCTTCGTGTAAGCAGTCTCTTTAGTAAGTCCACTGCATTTTCTAAGTGTTCTGGCGATAAATGGCAGTCTCTGGTTTGCTTTCCCCACAACGTTATCTGTGTGATCGTTCCAATTTTAGTTCAAAATGACTCTGAGCACTATGCGACTCAACTTCTGAGGTCATCAGTCGCCTAAAACTTAGAACTATTTAAACCTAACTATCCTAAGGCCATCACACACATCCATGCCCGAGGCAGGATTCGAACCTGCGACCGTAGCGGTTGCTCGGCTCCAGACTGTAGCGCCTAGAACCGCAAGGCCACCCCGGCCGGCCCAATTTTAGTTATTCGTAATTGTGATCCCTAATTATTTAGTTAAATTTACAGCCTTTAGATTTAGTTTGTTTTATCCTGTAACTGAAATTTAGCGGATTCTTTTTATTATGCATGTGGAAGACTTTACACTTTTCGTTATTTAAGAGTCAGTTTCAAGTTTTTGCATCATACAGATATCTTGTCTAATCAGTTTGTAATTGGTTTTGATTATCTGATGACTTTACACTACTGTAAATGACAGCATGATCTGCAGCCAATCTAAGAGGGCTGCTCAGATGGTTTCATAAATGGTTTAAGTAGGTCATGAACAGTAAAGAACCCATAACACTTCGTTGGGAAAAGCCAGATGTTACTTTCATTTTGCTCGATGACTTTCTGTCAGTTATTGCGAACTGTGACCTTCTTGACAGGAAATCACGAATCCAGTTGAGACGATACTCCATAGGCACACAATTTAATCAGAAGTCGATTGTGAGGAATGGTGTTAAAATCCTCTTGGAAATCTAAAAATATGAGGTCAGTTTGTCATCCCCAGCCAGTAGCACTTAGCTCTAGCCGAGTACTAAATGAAATAAAATGTGGGAGGAGAGTATTACGGACCGCATCAGTAGATGGAGATGTAGACTGGCGCGCCACGGCATGTGGTCAGGTTTTTATGGCGGGACGCGGGCCGGCAGCTATCGGGCGGCCGGCGTCGGTGGCGTGGGCGGCTTCCGGCGGCGCGGCGCGGCGCGTCTGGGGCACAGCTGACGCCGGCTATCAGCGCAGCGCGACCCTGACCGGCAGTAGCCCGGCCAACGCACTTCGCGCGACGCCAGCTCTGTGTAGCCCGAGGAAGCACTTGCACAAGTCACTGCCACTACGCTCCGAGAGAGATGACATTGTAAATGTTAAGTGTCTCCATCACATACAAGCGCAAGATAGATACTACCGCAACTCCGGCTCTGTTCTTACACTACAGGCCGCCTTGGACGCCTATGTGCTACTTACGACACGTTTGTAAGGCCTGCCTGTTATAGGCAACTATTAAAATCACCATTGTGTGCCTTGATGTTGTAACCTGTATGTTGTCCTAAGATCCGACGATGGCGTCTTTAAATTTCGCCGAAATCGGTAATCATGGAATAAAAAGAATTCCTGCGATCTTGGCTACCAGTTTATTGTTTTATTTTCACTGCTGTCTCGGTGGTTCGGAGAGTGTTCTTAACGCCTCGTGATGACTGGGTGTTGTGTGACGTCCGTAGGTTAGTTAGGTTTAAGTAGTTCTAAGTTCTAGGGGACTGATGACCATAGATGTTAAGTCCCATAGTGCTCAGAGCCATTTGAACCAAGTGTTCTCAACGGATATGAGCAATCGCGAAACCACAAGGCGGCGACTTTGGCCGTGTTCAAAATGACGCACAGGATGCTGAAAACTGATCAGTTACTCATTCTCAATTAACGGCTATTGCCTGGATGGCGATACATCCGTCTTCAAGCCTACACTTTGACAACAGGATACGCCATGTTGTTTTGGCACTCCCTAGCGCCGAACCAGGACTGCAGGCATGTACCTCCGACAAATAAAAACATTAATTAACAAACTTTATTTATTCGACGTGTTAATTATAACTTTAGCTCCCGTCATATGCTGTTGTGATACCGAACGATACACTCTAAGGGGAAAAAAACACGCCATACGAATGAATTATCGAATGGGATATTACAATTTCAGAAAAATTGGGTGTTTTGTTCAAAAGAAAGAGCTTCACAAAGTGAGCAGGTCAATAACGCGTTGGACCAACTCTGGCCCTTACCCAAGCAGTTACTCGGCTTGGCACTGACCGATAGAGTTGTTGGAGATCCTCCTGAGAGATAGCATGTCAACTTCTGTCCAACTGGCGCGTTAGATCGTCAAAATATTGGCCTAGTTGGAGAGCTCTGCCCGTAATGTTCCAAACATTCTCAATTGGGGAGAGATCCGGCGAAGTTGTTGGCCAACGTAGGCTAGCAGAAAGACAAGCAGTAGGAACTCTCGGCGTGTGCGGGCGGGCAGTATCTTGCTGAAATGTAAGCCCAGGATTCTCGCCCGCACACGATGGGTGTTTTAACGATCTAATGCGCGAACTGGACACAATTTGGCACGATATCCCTCAAGAGGACATCCAACAACTCTATTGATCAGTACCAAAGCCGAATAACTGCTCGCGTAAGGGCAAGAGTTGGTTCAACGCATTACTGACTTGCTCGCTTCGTGAAGCTGTTTCTCTTGAACAAATCATCCAATTTTTCTGAAACTGTAATCATTTGTTTGCCTGTACAATTACATATACCGATTTCCGTCCATTTTGGATACTTACTTCGAGCGGCGTCCTTTGTGTGGTGTGTGTGTGTGTGTGTGTGTGTGTGTGTGTGTGTGTGTGTGTGTGTGTGTGTGAATCAATCGGTAGGGGGACTTTATGCAGAAACGCATGAATTTTGACCTAGAAGCCAATATCTTTCAAGGCATGCTCGGCGACTTTTCACCTTCTCCTTGAATCACAATCACAATAAGTACCATGCACAGTCATTAATACACTGATCGGCCTTCTCTGGGGGGGGGGGGGGGGCGGGGAATAAATAAAGACACAAAGGAATTAATGGAAAAAGGTGGGTAGAAGTCCTGACGAACATGCACGTCGGTTAACACTCTCAGCTCTCACACTCTTACACAGTGCTTAGCTGTATGATACAAGAGCCTTATAGTTATCACAAAGTCAGTAGTCAACTCTTTTCATGAGCGTCAGAGTCAAAGGGGTTATTGTGTGTTCCACTCTTAACATGGTCTTGATAAATATGCTTGTAATCTTTTACAAGCTACAAAGACTAGCACGATATTTGTGATTACTTCCTTACTGCTACACGTATGTGAGCTTGAGCCTCTGCAGGAACGATTTATTCTAATAGAACCAGTGATGACAACGACATTATAACATGATCGTAAGCGGTCATTTCTGCTGCTGTAAGTCTACCGTTTTATGTGACACTGGTGTCGCAATAACGCACTGCCTTGGCCATCCATTTGTTCCCTCAAGACGCTAGCATCAACAGGAAATCATTTCTAACGACACAGTCACAACTACACAAATAACCGCAGAACGGTCCTCTAGAGTTTACGTGACAAGGAACATGTTTATGTGACGGCTGGTATAGCATGTAGCACTACCTGCCTCGTGGGTCGGTGAATCAGCGTTGTTCCCTGTGATATACATCTCTTAATTAGCTACTTACACTTTGTACAACAACGAAGGCGACAACGTATGAAGCACATTGCTAGTCTCTTCGTTATAAGGAATCACTACAGTATCTGACTGCATCGAGTTGGAAAAAATCAGTGTTTTTTAAAATGATAATCAATCTTTGTAAAACCGCACTAGAAAGGCACCAGCGAAGACATTCCACTACTTAATGGAACGAAAGCTATTGCTCCCGGAATCTCTCTCTCGAGATGAGTTTCCACCGGTATTAACCGAGTGTCAGTGGTCACACTGAAAAGAAATAGGTGTGATTTTTTTAATATCTGAACTTGATGAATCTGGTGGTTCAGGTTGTCAGTACGATTCTCGAATGCTTACCAGATCCTCAAATAGAGGCATTAATTGGGGTATGGAAGCAGGGCGTGTGCCCTGGGCACCGTCTCCATGGGGGCACAGCTATACGACAGGCGAAAAAAAATGACGTAGCACAAAAAAGGGGAAGAGGACGCAAAGCAGGATAGGAAGAACACGGAAGTACAAGAAGAGAAAGAAGTGAGAGGGGTCGAGGATTCTAAAATGTGTTAGGGACGGATGTGTGTGAAAGGCAATCACGAGAAGATTCGAACTGGACTGTGGTGGACAACCGTTCCACAAGAGCTACCCATCCCTGACAAAGAGACGACACTTACTTATCTTGACACTCTGGTCGGAGTGCGGCCAGCAAGTACACGTAACAGTAGAACTCGCAGCACCTGAAGAAAACGGCTAGATCTGTCGCCGAAATAGCGCGCATAAAATGGAAACAACAAATCGGCAGAAAACCATGAATGCACACCATTAATCTAGCATCGATTGGACAGTGACGTACCTCTACGAGATAAGGGGGCGTCCATTAATTACGTGATGTTCCTTTTTTTTTTTAATTTGGAACCTCCCCCCCCCCCAACTTCCACTTGATGAGATTTGGTGAGATGTGGTGGGCCCCCTCACGCGAGGCGAATCATATAATTTTCAAATAATTAAATTTATTTCAGAACAAAAACAGTCTCGGTTGCGAAATTATTTAAATTATTTATTAGTCATAAAACATCATATAATGTAAAATGGACACCAAGTTAACCGGATACATAATTGGTATTATGACTGATGGGTCATGTATCCAGCTACTTTTACACAATCTCATGATGTCCCAAAAGGGCGAAACGCCTCACTGACATCAAATAATTCTATTTGTTCTGAAACACTTTTAAACCGGTTGCTGTAAAGTCCTGCCACGTTGGAATGGGAAGATTTTTAAATTTATTTGATAGACTCATATTTTTGCTTCACACCACTAAAAATACCGATTAAGGATGCTGGGAATTAATTTCATAAAACAAAATGTTATCTGTTGAAATAATGGATATTCTCTCAATATTCTCCGCCATTTGCCAGCTTTCAAAACAATTTATTTAAACTCGTTATAGTGCTTCTTAAACGTATTTATAAACTGCACCTCTAATTCCGCAGAAAAAGTGATACCTCGATTTACGAAAAACTAGTGATTAAACCACTTTATTTTAAACATGTCAATCCTGAGCAGTATTCGGATGGACAGTCAGACAGAGACAGACAGACGGACAAAATAGCTCAGCGCAAACAGTACTGATCGTTTTGTAGGATGCCTAAAAAATTGAGCTTTTATTGATGCATTACATACATTAAATTTCACTGAACGTTTGCTTAACTTGCAGATGAGAGACCACATTAATTGTAAGTCTCTTTGATACGTATGATTACACAATTTTTCAATCTTTTGATTTATGTGAACACGTAAAGAATACTTGTCCGTAAACTTCAGCTTAGCTTCCTTCCACTGACGATTAACTTCTTGCCGGCACGTTTGTTTCGACTTGCTGGCATGCCGCTTAACAAAGCCATTGTAAAAGTTTTCATACATATTCATTCTGAACAAAATAACAAGGGTTTTATGTCCGTTGCAGAATATCACAACTGAGTGACACGCAGTGATTTCAACCGGCGCGGCAAGGAAGCACCCGACTGACGTCTGACAATCGTGCGGCTAAGTGCGTGCAGTTTCATATCAGCGCACACTCCACTGCAGAGTGAAAATCTCATTCTGGAAACATCCCCCAGGCTGTGGCTAAGCCATGTCTCCGCTATATCCTTTCTTTCAGGAGTGCTAGTTCTGCAAGGTTCGCAGGAGAGCTTCTGTAAAGTTTGGAAGGTTGGAGACGAGACACAGGCAGATGTAAAGCTGTGAGTACCGGGCGTGAGTCGTGCTTCGGTAGCTCAGATGGTAGAGCACTTGCCCGCGAAAGGCAAAGGTCCCGAGTTCGAGTCTCGGTCGGGCACAAAGTTTTAATCTGCCACGAAGTTTCAAAATGTTATCCGTTATAATCATACACTCCTGGAAATTGAAATAAGAACACCGTGAATTCATTGTCCCAGGAAGGGGAAACTTTATTGACACATTCCTGGGGTCAGATACATCACATGATCACACTGACAGAACCACAGGCACATAGACACAGGCAACAGAGCATGCACAATGTCGGCACTAGTACAGTGTATATCCACCTTTCGCAGCAATGCAGGCTGCTATTCTCCCATGGAGACGATCGTAGGGATGCTGGATGTAGTCCTGTGGAACGGCTTGCCATGCCATTTCCACCTGGCGTCTCAGTTGGACCAGCGTTCGTGCTGGACGTGCAGACCGCGTGAGACGACGCTTCATCCAGTCCCAAACATGCTCAATGGGGAACAGATCCGGAGATCTTGCTGGCCAGGGTAGTTGACTTACACCTTCTAGAGCACGTTGGGTGGCACGGGATACATGCGGACGTGCATTGTCCTGTTGGAACAGCAGGTTCCCTTGCCGGTCTAGGAATGGTAGAACGATGGGTTCAATGACGGTTTGGATGTACCGTGCACTATTCAGTGTCCCCTCGACGATCACCAGTGGTGTACGGCCAGGTAGGAGATCGATCCCCACACCATGATGCCGGGTGTTGGCCCTGTGTGCCTCGGTCGTATGCAGTCCTGATTGTGGCGCTCACCTGCACGGCGCCAAACACGCATACGACCATCATTGGCACCAAGGCAGAAGCGACTCTCATCGCTGAAGACGACACGTCTCCATTCGTCCCTCCATTCACGCCTGTCGCGACACCACTGGAGGCGGGCTGCACGATGTTGGGGCGTGAGCGGAAGACGGCCTAACGGTGTGCGGGACCGTAGCCCAGCTTCATGGAGACGGTTGCGAATGGTCCTCGCCGATACCCCAGGAGCAACAGTGTCCCTAATTTGCTGGGAAGTGGCGGTGCGGTCCCCTACGGCACTGCGTAGGATCCTACGGTCTTGGCGTGCATCCGTCCGTCGCTGCGGTCCGGTCCCAGGTCGACGGACACCCGCACCTTCCGCCGACCACTGGCGACAACATCGATGTACTGTGGAGACCTCACGCCCCACGTGTTGAGCAATTCGGCGGTACGTCCACCCGGCCTCCCGCATGCCCACTATACGCCCTCGCTCAAAGCCCGTCAACTGCACATACGGTTCACGTCCACGATGTCGCGGCATGCTACCAGTGTTAAAGACTGCAATGGAGCTCCGTATGCCACGGCAAACTGGCTGACACTGACGGCGGCGGTGCACAAATGCTGCGCAGCTAGCGCCATTCGACGGCCAACACCGCGGTTCCTGGTGTGTCCGCTGTGCCGTGCGTGTGATCATTGCTTGTACAGCCCCCTCGCAGTGTCCGGAGCAAGTATGGTGGGTCTGACACACCGGTGTCAATGTGTTCTTTTTTCCATTTCCAGGAGTGTATATAGTATTTCCCAACTCAACATCCCTTTTTGTCCACAAATGCTAATGCTACAGGTAGGTATCGCTAGAAAGGATTTTTAACCAGCTTCTGACACTGCATACTGAGTTTGTGCTAGAACTTACTATTTGTCGAAAATTTTAACGTAAAAGAGACTTTTAATTATCCTAGGTAAAAGGGCATCATGGATGCCTACATCATACCTAAATTTTATGCAGCTAACTTATTAATAATGAAGAAGAGACTCCCTTCTGATATTAGCTTACTACAAATACCCTTTTACTTGTTTTAAAATACTTATTAAGTGGATAATTTGTATGCAGCATTGTCACAGAAAATAACAGTACACCACTGCGGCAGACCAAAAACTCTGTCCGTCATACAAGCTGACTTTTCTAAATGAACATACTTTGCGACCATTCGATGACTAGTTTCAGGTCGAGTCTAATTTTCAAATGAACCTAAAAAAATTGAAAATGGCATTTCCGAAGATGTTAAAAATGTGTACTGTACGTCTGCGTGCATACAGATAACTCTTTATGCACTGTGAATGCATATTACACATTTTTTGACTTCTTCAGAACTGCCATTTTCGATTTTGATTTGAAAATGGGTCTCGACCCAAGCTATTCATCGAAAGAAAAATAAAACATTTGCAGTTTGGACTGGTTTTTCGTTCTATTGACTAACAGAATTTCCTGACCCAAGCTACTCCAGCATACTGGAAGTTCGTAAATTCTCGCCTAAAGATGTGATTTATTTATTGCTACTGCAGCTTTAACGCCCTTACTGTAACAAAAGTCAATGAATTTACAACAAATTCTCAGCTGATTGACACCGGAAAAGCTGTTGTAATACCACCTGATCCAAGCATGCCTCTTCAATTGACAAGAAGACAGCTGTCACATTAAATTTCCATTTTCGATCTTACAAATAAGTCGCAGGGCAAACGCTACGATGAGCAGGACTGTATATAACAAATACCGTCTTTACTCAAGGAAAAAAGGATGTAGCCTTTTTCAAGGATAACTAAATCAAGTAACATTTTTGTATCTGTTAAAGAAAACGAAAAACAGAAAGTACACGAAGGTTATATTCTTACGTCAAATATCGTTTACACCAAGGTACTGGAATGCTCTGTAAAGAAACTTGTTCAAAAGTATGCGCATACATACATGCAAGGATGCGCCGTAAATTCAAGATTATTATGTCACGTCGTTCGGTTAACTTCTAATAATGTTTTTTATTCATTACCACAACTGCCCTTATCCCGACGACTACATTTATTCCAAATACTGTCATTATTTAAAACTATACAAGGGCGAAAGTTTCGCACGGGTCCCCTGGTAATGTACACTGAAGCGTCAATGAAACTGGTATAGGCATGCATATTGAAATACAAAGATATGTACACAGGCAGATTACAGCGCTGCGGTCGGCAACACCTACGTAAGTCAACAAAGGTCTAGTGCAGTTGTTAGATCGTTATTGCTGCTACAATGGCAGGGGACTTTCCCGTACAACCATTTCACGAGTGTACCGTGAATATCAAAAAACCGGTGAAACATCAAAGCACCGACAGCGTTCCAGTCGGAAAACGATCCTGCAAGAACGGATTCAACGATGGCTGAAGAGAATCGTGGTGCACTCTTTATGACTGCTCGACACAAAGCATACGCCTCGTCTGGACCGTCAACACCGACATTGGACTGTTGATGACTGGAAACATGTTGCACGGTAGGCCGAGTCTCGTTTCAAATTGTATCGAGCGGACAGACGTCTACAGGATGGAGACATCCTCATGAATCCATGGACTCTACATGTCAGCAGGAGACTGTTCAAGCTGGCAGAGGCTCTGTAATGGTGTGGGGCATGTGCAGTTGAAGTGACATGGGGCTCCTGATATGTCTAGGCACCATTCTGCCAGGCCACACGTATGTAAGCATCCTGTCTGATCACCTGCATCCATTAACGTCCATTTTGCGTTCCGACGAATTCGGGAAATTCCAGCAAGACTATGCGACACCCCACACGTCCAGAATTGTTACAGATTATCTCCAGGAACACTCTTCTGAATTTAAACATTTCCACTGGCTACCAAACTCGCCAGAGATGAACATTACTGAGCATATCTGGGATGCCTTGCAACGCGCTGTTCAGAAGAGATCTACACCCACTCGTACTGTTGCGGATTTATGAACAGCCCTGCAGGATTCATGGTGTCAGTGCCCTCGAGCACTACTTCGGACATTAGTTGAGTCCATGCCATGCCGTGTTGCAGCACTTCTGAGTGTTATCGAGGGACCTACACGATATTAGGCAGGTGTACCAGTTTCTTTGGCTCTTCAGTTTACGGTCACTGTATTAAAAAATTGATGCGAGATTTTCATTTCTCCCCCGCCTCTGAAATGAGATTTGCTGACATATTGCCAGACCCCTCCCGCCACCCCATTCTGAGCTCACGTAATTAATGGACGTCCCCTGAGGCTGGGATCGCCGCGCTCACCTGTTGGCACTGCGGCCAGAGGATGATGGAGTCCGGGTAGCGCAGGGGGCCTCCCAAGCTGCTGCCGCCCGCGGCTGCGCGCTGTTCTCTCAGCACCTCACTGTGCTTGCGGCCCAGCTGCCGGAACACCTGCAGCGACCTGCCGACACACCAACACACACACACTTAGTCACAGAACAAGTGAAAAAAACTACCAAAACACATCTAACACATCTATACGTCCGAAAATTGAGTCGTTAGGATAGTCACCACAAGGCATCTACATGTACTTTAAATTAAGAACATTTTAGATTAGGCTGTACCGTGCCTGTTATTGACATCGGTAAAAACAACATTACTGTTAAAGGTTTCAGGAATTACTGCAACCAATCGCCGTTTTTTCTTCAATTTTTATTTATTCATGACCGGTTTCGAATCGCCTGCCGATTCATCATCAGATGATACAATTTACACTCCTGGAAATTGAAATAAGAACACCGTGAATTCATTGTCCCAGGAAGGGGAAACTTTATTGACACATTCCTGGGGTCAGATACATCACATGATCACACTGACAGAACCACAGGCACATAGACACAGGCAACAGAGCATGCACAATGTCGGCACTAGTACAGTGTATATCCACCTTTCGCAGCAATGCAGGCTGCTATTCTCCCATGGAGACGATCGTAGAGATGCTGGATGTAGTCCTGTGGAACGGCTTGCCGTGCCATTTCCACCTGGCGCCTCAGTTGGACCAGCGTTCGTGCTGGACGTGCAGACCGCGTGAGACGACGCTTCATCCAGTCCCAAACATGCTCAATGGGGGACAGATCCGGAGATCTTGCTGGCCAAGGTAGTTGACTTACACCTTCTAGAGCACGTTGGGTGGCACGGGATACATGCGGACGTGCATTGTCCTGTTGGAACAGCAAGTTCCCTTGCCGGTCTAGGAATGGTAGAACGATGGGTTCGATGACGGTTTGGATGTACCGTGCACTATTCAGTGTCCCCTCGACGATCACCAGTGGTGTACGGCCAGTGTAGGAGATCGCTCCCCACACCACGATGCCGGGTGTTGGCCCTGTGTGCCTCGGTCGTATGCAGTCCTGATTGTGGCGCTCACCTGCACGGCGCCAAACACGCATACGACCATCATTGGCACCAAGGCAGAAGCGACCCTCATCGCTGAAGACGACACGTCTCCATTCGTCCCTCCATTCACGCTTGTCGCGACACCACTGGAGGCGGGCTGCACGATGTTGAGGTGTGAGCGGAAGACGGCCTAACGGTGTGCGGGACCGTAGCCCAGCTTCATGGAGACGGTTGCGAATGGTCCTCGCCGATACCCCAGGAGCAACAGTGTCCCTAATTTGCTGGGAAGTGGCGGTGCGGTCCCATACGGCACTGCGTAGGATCCTACGGTCTTGGCGTGCATCCGTGCGTCGCTGCGGTCCGGTCCCAGGTCGACGGGCACGTGCACCTTCCGCCGACCACTGGCGACAACATCGATGTACTGTGGAGACCTCACGCCCCACGTGTTGAGCAATTCGGCGGTACGTCCACCCGGCCTCCCGCATGCCCACTATACGTCCTCGCTCAAAGTCCGTCAACTGCACATACGGTTCACGTCCACGCTGTCGCGGCATGCTACCAGTGTTAAAGACTGCGATGGAGCTCCGTATGCCACGGCAAACTGGCTGACACTGACGGCGGCGGTGCACAAATGCTGCGCAGCTAGCGCCATTTGACGGCCAACACCGCGGTTCCTGGTGTGTCCGCTGTGCCGTGCGTGTGATCATTGCTTGTACAGCCCTCTCGCAGTGTCCGGAGCAAGTATTGTGGGTCTGACACACCGGTGTCAATGTGTTCTTTTTTCCATTTCCAGGAGTGTAGTTTGGAGTATTGTGCGGGTCTTGCATCTGTGGCAAATATAGAGACGAAAAAGTGAGCACTGTACGTGGGAAGAATCTGCTGCTGAAATGGCCGTATAACAGGCAGCATCATTATACTGCCTTAATGTAGAGCTGTCCCCTGCCCGAAGGCTGGTTAGAACGCAGCAGTGCTTTACTAGATTTGATCATATTTCGGGCGGCAAGACGTTGCCCTCCTGCAGTCTTCGAACTGACGTATCCAGTGAGGAGGAAGAGGACGGAACCAGCAGATTAACGGACGCTTCGAACTACGAGGCAACTTGGCATTTCCACTTTAATGGATCGCTGAAAGAGGTGAAAAAAGCTACAAGTCAGGCACTAAAATCCTAAGACAGTCTGGGAATCGAACTCCGACCGTTGAATTTGTAGTCTACACCTTCAGATTCACAACAACCTACAAAAAAGAACAGCAGGAAATCAGGACTTGGTGTCTCGGCGACAACGTAACTAGGAACGGAGCACAACATCGCACTGAACCAAACAAAAAAATTAAACTTGTAAAAAATAATAAAAAATAAAATAATAAATGTTATACAAGGTGTTACAAATAGGTACGGCCAAACTTTCAGGAAACATTCCTCACACACAAATAAAGGAAAGATGTTATTTGGACATGTGTCCGGAAACGCTTAATTTCCATGTTAGAGCTCATTTTAGTTTCGTCAGTATGTACTGTACTTCCTCGATTCTGATGATCAAATTGTAAATTTTCACAATCAACATGCGTGGGCTGACGAGAATCCGCACGCAATTGTGCAATCACGTCATCAACACAGACTTTCTGTGAGCGTTTGGGCAGGCATTGTTGGGGATGTCTTGATTGGGCCCCATGTTGTTCCACCTACGCTCAATGGAGCACGTTATCATGATTTCATACGGGATACTCTACCTGTGCTGCTAGAAAATGTGCCTTTACAAGTACGACACAACATGTGGTTCATGCACGATGGAGCTCCTGAACATTTCAGTCGAAGTGTTCGTACGCTTCTCAACAACAGATTCGGTGACCGATGGATTGGTAGAGGCGGACCAATTCCATGGCCTCCACGCTCTCCTGACCTCAACCCTCTTGACTTTCATTTGTGGGGGCATTTGAAAGCTCTTGTCTACGCAACCCCGGTGCCAAATGTAGAGACTCCTCGTGCTCGTATTGTGGACGGCTGTGATACAATACGCCATTCTCCAGGGCTGCATCAGCGCATCAGGGATTCCATGCGACGGAGGGTGGGTGCATGTATCCTCGTTATCGGAGGACATTTTGAACATTTCCTGTAACAAAGTGTTTGAAGTCACGCTGGTACGTTCTGTTGCTGTGTGTTTCCATTCCATGATTAATGTGATTTGAAGAGAAGTAATAAAATGAGCTCTAACATGGGAACTAAGCGTTTCCGGACACATGTCCACATAACATATTGTCTTTCTTTGTGTGTGAGGAATGTTTCTTGAAAGTTTGGCCGTACCTTTTTGTAACACTCTGCCGCAGTGGTTAGAACAATGGACTCGCGTTCGGTAGGACGACGGTTCAAACCCGTGTCCGGCCATCCTGATTTGTGTTTTCCGTGATATCCCTAAAACGCTCCAAGTAAATGAGGGGATGTTTCCTTTCAAAGGGCACGGCCGATTTCCTTCCCAATCCTTGAAACTATCAGAGGTTGTGCTCCGACTCTTATGACCTCGATGTCGACGGGTCATTAAAATAAATATACATCAGCCCTCCTTCAGAATGCGGATCCTGTGCACGTCACATCGTCTCGCTGTGCACATTTTATTTCAGCACCAGACAGATGAGAAATTGCTAGTGTCCTACCGCAGCCACTGGTCTGTTAGGAGCGATTTTGGTTGTCGTTGTTTCTCCAAATCATTTCAATTTATCAATTTGTTGCATATATCAATGACGTCACAATTATTGTGAAAAAATATCCGACGTAGTACCAAAACAAGATTCATTAAGGAAACCAAGATTATATGGACTATCTAAAGAAATTTGTGACAGGATCGAAGATTACTTGGCAGGGAAGAACGCAATAAGTTATCTTGGACAGAGAGTCATCGATAGATACAAAAGTAAAGCCACACAAATGTGTGTGGGAACCACTGCTGTCCATGTTATTTATTAATTAACTGACAGAAATATTAACAGTAATCTCAGATTTTTCGCGGTCGACGCAGTTATAGATAATTGCCGACCCACCCTGATTTCGCAGGCACGATGGCCGCACGATGTGTCTAGCGTAGAGGTAATAAACTGTATACAAAAACCTTCTTCGTGAATAAGTCTGCTAGTGAAAATCTTATCAAAATCCCTACAGTAGTCTCTGAGGTTAGCCTTCACATTTAGACACAAAAATGCGGCGAGGAACTTCGTTTATAATATGTACAGATGTAGTATTATCTGAAAGCAGTTATCTGAAAGCAGCTACCCAAATATTAATTCAGATCCTAATAAGAGCACTGAAAGACCTGAGTCGAAACAAGGCCCCGGAGGTAGACAACATTCCATTAGAAATGCTGACAGCCTTGGGAAAGCCAATCCTTAGAAAACTCAACCATCTGGTAAGCAAGATGTATGACACAGACGAAATACCCTCAGACTTCAAGAAGAATATAATAATTCCAATCCCAAAGAAAGCAGCTGTTGACAGATGTGAAAATTACCGAACTATCAGTTTAATAAGTCACAGCTGTAAAATACTAAAGCGAATTCTTTACAGACGAATGGAAAAACTGGTATAAGCCGACCTCGGGGAAGATCAGCTTGGATTCCGTAGATATATTGGAAGACGTGAGGTAATACTGACCCTATGATTTATCTTAGGAGAAAGATTGAGGAAAAGCAAACCTACGTTTCTAGCATTTGTAGAATTAGAGAAAGCTTTTAACAATGTTGACTGGAATACTCTCTTTCAAATTCTAAAGGTTGTTGTTGTTGTGGTCTTCAGTACTGAGACTGGTTTGATGCAGCTCTCCATGCTATTCTATCCCGTGCAAGCTTCTTCATCTCCCAGTAGTTACTGCAACCTACATCCTTCTGAATCTGCTTAGTGTATTCATCTCTTGGTCTCCCCCTACGATTTTTACCCTCCACGCTGCCCTCCAATACTAAATTGGTGATCCCTTGATGCCTCAGAACATGTCCTACCAACCGATCCCTTCTTCTGGTCAAGTTGTGCCACAAACTCCTCTTCTCCCCAATCCTATTCAATACTTCCTCATTAGTTATGTGATCTACCCATCTAATCTTCAGCATTCTTCTGTAGCACCACATTTCGAAAGCTTCTATTCTCTTCTTGTCTAAACTATTTACCGTCCATGTTTCACTTCCATACATGGCTACACTCCATACAAATACTTTCAGAAATGACTTCCTCACACTTAAATCTATACTCGAAGTTAACAAATTTCTCTTCTTCAGAAACGCTTTCCTTGCCATTGCCAGTCTACATTTTACATCCTCTCTACTTCGACCATCATCAGTTATTTTGCTCCCCAAATAGCAAAACTCCTTTACTACTTTAAGTGTCTCATTTCCTAATCTAATACCCTCAACATCACCCGACTTAATTCGACTACATTCCATTATCCTCGTTTTGCCTTTGTTGATGTTCATCTTATATCCTCCCTTCAAGACACCATCCATTCCGTTCAACTGCTCTTCCAAGTCCTTTGCTGTCTCTGACAGAATTACAATGTCATCGGCGAACCTCAAAGTTTTTATTTCTTCTCCATGGATTTTAATACCTACTCCGAATTTTTCTTTTGTTTCCTTTACTGCTTGCTCAATATACAGATTGAATAACATCGGGGAGAGGCTACAACCCTGTCTTACTCCCTTCCCAACCACTGCTTCCCTTTCATGTCCCTCGACTCTTATAACTGCCACCTGGTTTCTGTACAAATTGTAAATAGCCTTTCGCTCCCTGTATTTTACCCCTGCCACCTTCAGAATTTGAAAGAGAGTATTCCAGTCAACATTGTCAAAAGCTTTCTCTAAGTCTACAAATGCTAGAAATGTAGGTTTGCCTTTCCTTAATCTTTCTTCTAAGATAAGTCGTAAGGTCAGTATTGCCTCACGTGTTCCAGTATTTCTACGGAATCCAAACTGATCTTCCCCGAGGTCGGCTTCTACTAGTTTTTCCATTCGTCTGTAAAGAATTCGTGTTAGTATTTTGCAGCTGTGGCTTATTAAACTGATGGTTCGGTAATTCTCACATCTGTCAACACCTGCTTTCTTTGGGATTGGAATTATTATATTCTTCTTGAAGTCTGAGGGTATTTCGCCTGTTTTATACATCTTGCTCACCAGATGGTAGAGTTTTGTCAGGACTGGCTCTCCCAAGGCCGTCAGTAGTTCCAATGGAATGTTGTCTACTCCGGGGGCCTTGTTTCGACTCAGGTCTTTCAGTGCTCTGTCAAACTCTTCACGCAGTATCGTATCTCCCATTTCATCTTCATCTACATCCTCTTCCATTTCCATAATATTGTCCTCAAGTACATCGCCCTTGTATAGACCCTCTATATACTCCTTCCACCTTTCTGCTTTCCCTTCTTTGCTTAGAACTGGGTTTCCATCAGAGCTCTTGATGTTCATACAAGTGGTTCTCTTATCTCCAAAGGTCTCTTTAATTTTCCTGTAGGCAGTATCTATCTTACCCTTAGTGAGATAAGCCTCTACATCCTTACATTTGTCCTCTAGCCATCCCTGCTTAGCCATTTTGCACTTCCTGTCGATCTCATTTTTGAGACGTTTGTATTCCTTTTTGCCTGCTTCATCTAAAGGTGGCAGGGGTAAAATACAGGGAGCGAAAGGCTATTTACAATTTGTACAGAAACCAGATGGCAGTTATAAAGAGTCGAAGGACATGAAAGGGAAGCAGTGGTTGGGAAAGGAGTGAGACAGGGCTGTAGCTTATCCCAGATGTTATTCAATCTGTATATTGAGCAAGCAGTAAAGGAAACATATGAAAAGTTCGGAGTAGCTATTAAAATCCATGGATAAGACATAAAAACTTTGAGGTTTGCTGATGACATTGTAATTCCGTCAGAGACAGCAAAGGACTTGGAAGACCAGTTGAATGGAATGGACGGTGTCTTGAAAGGAGGATGTAAGATGAACATCAACAAAAGCAAAACGAGGATAATGGAATGTAGTCTAATTCATTCGGGTGATGCTGAGGCAATTAGATTAGGAAGTGAGACACTTAAAGTAATAAAGGAGTTTTGCTATTTGGGGAGCAAAATAACTGATGATGGTCGAAGTAGAGAGGATATAAAATGTAGACTGGCAATGGCAAGGAAAGCGTTTCTGAAGAAGAGAAATTTGTTAACATCGAGTATAGATTTAAATGTCAGGAAGTCGTTTCTGAAAGTATTTGTATGGAGTGTAAGCATGTATGGAAGTGAAACATGGACGATAAATAGTTTGGACAACAAGAGAATAGAAGTTCTCGAAATGTGGTGCTACAGAAGAATGCCGAAGATTAGATGGGTAGATCACATAACTAATAACGAGGTACTGAATAGAATTGGGGAGAAGAGGAGTTTGTGGCACAACTTGACTAGAAGAAGGGATCGGTTGGTACGACATGTTCTGAATCATCAAAGGATCACCAATTTAGTATTGGACGGCAGCGTGGAGGGTAAAAATTGTAGAGGGAGACCAAGAGATGAATACACTAATCATATTCAGAAGGATGTAGGTTGCAGTAGGAACTGGGAGATGAAGAAACTTGTACAGGATAGAGTAGCATGGAGTGCTGCTTCAAACCAGTCTGAGGACTGAAGACCACAACAACAACAACAACAACAATCCTAATAAGACTGGCGAATTGCTTGAAATGCCCTAAATGTTAAAGTTTCAAAAACTCTAAAGTGTAGTATCCAATGACAGCCAACAGCCTTACTTAAAGGCAGCCCCGTCAGAACACCAAAGATAAACGCTGTCGGGCTTGGCTAGCAATTGTATAGCTGACAGTCCAGGTCTGCCGAGCGCTGTTGGCAAGCGGGGTGCCGATTGAGAAGCTACTAAGAGTTTGGTGGCCATGGGCGTACGGTAAACTCATTCTTGAGCCTTCCGAATCACGTATGTACACTGTGAGCTCTGTGATACGTTTTATTTCCCTGCTGGTAGATGACATGTGGACATTATGCCCGAGGATAGGTTAGAGCAATTTGAACCATTTGATAGATGCATACACTACTGGCCATTGAAATTGCTACACCAAGAAGAAATGCAGATGATAAACGGGTATTCATTGGACAAATATATTATACTAGAACTGACACGTGATTACATTTTCACGCAATTTGGCTACATAGATCCTGAGAAATCAGTACCAGCACAACCACCTCTGGCCGTAATAACGGCCTTGATAAGCCTAAGCATCGAGTCAAACAGAGCTTGGCTGGCGTGTACAGGTACAGCTGCGCAAGCAGCTTCAACACGATACCACAGTTCATCAAGACTAGTGACTGGCGTATTGTGACGAGACAGTTGCTCGGCCACCATTGACCAGACGTTTTCAATTGGTGCGAGATCTGGAGAATGTGCTGGCCAGGGCGGCAGTCCAACATTTTCTGTATGCAGAAAGGCCCGTACAGTACCTGCAACATGCGGTCGTGCATTATCCTGCTGAAATGTAGGATTTCGCAGGGATCGAATGAAGTGTAGAGCCACGGGTTGTAATACATCTGAAATGTAACTTCCACTGTTCAAAATGCGTCAATGCGAACAAGAACTGACCGAGACGTGTAAACAACGGCACTCCATACCATCCACGCCGGTGATACGCCAGTATTGCGATGACGAATACACGCTTCCAATGTGCGTTCACCGCGATGTCGCCAAACACGGATGCGACCATCATGATGCTGTAAACAGAACCTGGATTCATCCGAAAAAATGACGTTTTGCCATTCGTGCACCCTGGCTCGTCGTTGAATACACCATCGCAGGCGCTCCTGTGTGTGATGCAGCGTCAAGGGTAACCGCAGCCATGGTCTCCGAGCTGATAGTCCATGCTGCTGCAAACGTCGTCGAACTGTTCGTGCAGATGGCTGTTGTCTTGCAAACGTCCCCATCTGTTGCCTCAGGGATCGAGACGTGGCTGCACAGCCATGCGGATAAGATGCCCGTCATCTCGACTGCTAGTGATACGAGGCTGTTGGGATCCAGAACGGCTTTTCGTATTACTCTCCTGAACCCACCGATTCCATATTCCGCTTACAGTCATTGGGTCTCGACCAACGCGAGCAGTAATGTCGCGATACGATGAACCGCAATGGCGATAGGCAACAATCTGACCTTTATCAAAGTCGGAAACATGATGATACGCATTTCTCCTCCTTACACGAGGCATCACAACGAAGTTTCACCAGGCAACGTCGGTCAACTGCTGTTTGTGTATGAGAAATTGGTCGGAAACTTTCCTCATGTCAGCACATAGTAGGTGTCGCCACCGGCGCCAACCTTGCTTCAATGGTCTGAAAAGCTAATCATTTGCATATCACAGCATCTTCTTCCTGTCGGTTAAATTTCGCGTCTGTAACACGTCATCTTCGTGGTGTAGCAATTTTAATGGCCAGTAGTGTATTTCCCTGCTGGTAGATGCCATGTACTGCATGTAGGGGTGGACAAGATTCCCGGGGATAGATATATACATTTGGTGAGCCACTGTGCCTTTCACAATGACCAGATCACCCAGGCAATGCCCTCTGACCTGGACCCTTCTGACTATTTTGCAAGGTGGTCGCTTTCAGACGTTTCACGCCGAACACGTCAGCGGCCATCTATCTGATGGAGCATAAAACGTGATGCGTCGGAAAAGGGCCACCTGTCGCCACTCAGTGGTCGTTCAGCTGCGGTACTGGCGTGAAAATTCCAGCCTATGTCTCCGATGAGCAGCACTCAGCACGGGTGCATGAACCAGGTGCCTGCTGCTGATGCCTATATATGCAGCAACGTTCGCTGAACGGTCGTTGGGGAGACGCTGCTGGTACTTCCGTGGTTCATCTGGACGGTCAGCTGCTCAACAGTTGCACATTTATTCGCCCATAAATGTCTCCACAGCCGTTGTTAACCTCTGTCATTTATGGCCCGTGGTGCACCACAGTTGCATCGGCGACCGTTTTGTATAGTACCATTTTGCCTTGTACGGTATATTTTACCCATTGCGGCATACGTACAGTTTACAAACTTAGCCATTTCGTAAATGTTTCCACCCTTGTCTCGAAAGCCACTGATCATGCCCTTTGGGACATCGGATAAATCACTCCGCTTCCGCAGCCGGCCGTTGTGACCGAGCGGTTTCTATGGCGCTTCAGTCCGAAACAGCGCGACTGCTACGGTTACAGGTTCGAATCCTGCCTCGGGCATGGATGTGTGTGATGTCCTTAGGTTAGTTAGGTTTAGTTTAGTTCTAAGTTCTAGGGGACTGATGACCTCAGATGTTAAGTCCCATAGTACTCAGAGCCATTTGAACTCCTCTTTACGACAACGACTGCTCTGTTTTCTGCGTCCCCCGGACACGATTTATATACCCTCCACTGCTAGTGCTGCCACCTGCCGTCTGTGAGTGAGTTTTTCATGTTAACGTCGAACATATGCGGTGATCACGATAATGTATCTGGACAGTGTAATTTTTTTGTCTCAAGTCACGTTCCCACAATGCCCCATTAGACGGCATTCGGTCTCGCCGTAGAAGGCGGTCATAAAGTTTTGGCTCATCAGTGTACGTAATCTTCAGGCTACTAACACATTTCGAATCAATTTGTTTCCCAAGTTCCGTCAGTACAGATTTTATTTTCGAATTTGAATCAAACTCTTCTCATAGACTGTGACTTGCTAGTGACCCATTGTGCTAAACACACCTTTAACGTGTGCTTATCGCTATTGCTTGATTAAAATCTAATGGTTCTTTCTAAATGACAGTCGGTATTAAATAACCAACCATGATGCAGAAAACGTCGTTCAACATCCATAAACCGTTATTTTTATCTGCCCCACTTTCAGGACTTTTGGGACATCGGTCACCATTCTTTACCGAAGTTTCCAAGCATCTGCTAAAAGAAAGAAATACAACTCCTGTAGTACAAGCCCATTTTCAACATCGTAATCATTTTTTTAATCACTCAGATTTTTATTTAATTTATGTCGGTGCTTTCCAGAACATTATTATTATTATTATTATTATTATTATTATTATAACGCATATTATAGCAGATTTCCTGAATTTCCTGTCACAGAATCCTGCTCAGCGACACCAGAGAACATTCTGAGGTCGTTGCTGCTAAAAAACAAAGCGTAAATTTGTGCTTGATTGACAATCATGTCTGTTAAATGCGAGGCTAACGGTTTTATCACGCGTCACATGGGAACAGGTTACGAAAATGCAGTTTATTCTGCAGTAGTTACCACATTCTTTGACGCCTTGTTACGTGTAACAACTTTTTCTATTTTATTTTATTTATTGATCTGAAGTAAAGCATTACTTTTTGCAGTTTCAGTCTACCTTTTTGCATTGGGAATAGTGACGAGACGTTATACAACACTGTACTATCCATGTTATTCAGCGACGTTATTACATTAGATTTGGAGTTGTTATAAACTTATTGAATGGATGTGTTCCTCCGCTGGATATTAAGTGTTATCGAGAACTGTGTACAGGTCTACGTCGACAAATGATGAATGTGAAATGTATGGAGTACTTCAGTTCACACCAGAACTGAAATAGCAAATATGTTGCAAAGTCAGTGGCAGGTATTGAGTGCAGTTGGCTGTACATGTCAGAATTGTTTAGTGCAGCCTGCGTGCTGGTCCAAAAAATTCGACGGACTGACGAGCTTTGAATAAAGCTATAATTTGCAGACACTAATTGTGAGTGGGATCTGACACGTCAAAAATTAAACGGGAAGCTATAAAATCAGTATTTTCACTAAACCAAAGGAAGCATTAGTGTTATAGTATCACTAATCTATTTTGAAGACAGTTTACTGCGAAAGAATTGACATAGTTGCAAAAAAATGTTTCTAATCGTCAGAATGAACGTCAGTGGTATATAGAATTAATTATGCAATTTAGTACACAGTGCCGAACCAACCTCAGTGGAAGAACTCCAAAGCTAAATCTGCAACGTACTCCCAGCCCTCTTTGGATTGGCTGAAGACAACCGAGAGTTCTGCAATGGCCCATCCTCTCCACTTGATTAGAGAAGAAAGAAAAAAAAAAACAATAATAAAATATGCGCACATGTCGGCTTTTACATTCGAGAATATCCTGAGATGGCCGGATTCGATTATTATGTAATACACTGAATGAATGACTAATAGTAGTCAGTAGTACGTAAACAGTGTAATTAACTCATTAATATCAGTTGCTATCATAAATCCATATTGCCTTCGAGTTCCCTCATTTTTAGCATCGAGTGAGCAGTACACAGATTTTAATCTAGGGACCGAATAAGGATCGGAACTTGGTAATTTGTCGCAGTATCTAAGTAAAAGAGTTGGGAGGATCTGGAGCAGAGGCAGAAATTTCTCCAGGACTACATACATTCTCCTAAAAATAATAATAATAAAAATTAAATTAAAATTAAAATTCCGTAAGCACAATTGCGGGCAGAGAGAGAGAGAGAGAGAGAGAGAGAGGGAGAGAGAGAGGATTCGTCCTCTGTATGAATACCGAGAGGCCAGTTTTTGTCGCGCTCTGTGCCCAACGAGCTCCATTCAGTGCAGTTTCCGGCAAATGAGTTCGTAACGTATGCGGATTTGATTAATAAATACCAGAGGACCTAATTGTGATATTCATTTAGTATGCAAAAAATGTAACGCTGAGTGTTCACAATAAGCGAGAAAATTTCGCAACTAACGCACGAGTAATGAACAGCGTAATATAATGTGTCCGCGCATAAATACGGCGTAAAGCTACAAGATAATCTGAATGTGCAGTTTAATATGGAATAGGCCGGTTGGGGAGTGGAAGTGGAAAGCCTGGCATGCAGCTAGTGTGAAGAAATTATTTACAGTGTAGTGAAGAAGAATTGATTTCCGTATTTTGTTGAGTTTGCTGTAGAAACTGGCCAGGTGAGAGAGGGACTCGTATTCTGAGGGCTCAAAACGAACTTAATTATGTACATGCTGACAATTATTGAATTACATGAAAAAGACATAAAATAAACTACGCCGTGCACACTCTTTATTCAACAAATAAACGTCAGTACAGATATTCGGTTTTAGGTCATTACATGTTCGATATACCTGCCATCAATGGCGACGATATGGTGCAGACGAATAGCGAAATTTTGCATGACCCGCTGAAGTGTCGAAACTTCGATGATGTCGATGACCTCCTGAAAGGCTGATTTCAGCTCAACAATGGTTTTGGGGTTATTGCTGTACACACTGTCTTTAATATAGCCACATAAAAAGAAGTAGCATTTGTTCAGATCCGGAGAATACGGCGGCCAATCGAGGCCCATTCCAGTGACCTCTTTGTACAACAGAGCCATAATGCGGTCACCAAGTGCTCCTTCAGGACTTTAAAAACTCTCTTACTTCGATGGGGTCGAGCTCCGTCTTGCATGAACCGCATCTTGTCGAAATGAGGATCACTTTGGATAATGGGCATGAAATCATCTTCCCAAACCTTCACGTACCATTCAGTAGTCTTACTCCCACCAAGGAATATCGCACCGATTATTCCGTGACTGGACATTGCGCACCACACAGTCACCTGTTGAGGGTGAAGAGACATCTCAATCGCGAAATGTAGATTCTCAGTCCCACAAATGAGCGAATTTTGGTTATTGACGAACCCATTCAAATGAAAGTGAGCTTCGTCGTTAAATCAAACCATGCACGTGCATACTAATTCCTATCATGCCCCACGGCCAACCATGCAGTTTGAACTTCCTAATGCAAACCGTTCAGAATTTATGATGATTTTATTTCATATATTTAAATAACTGTCACCCTGTATATAGACAGCTGATCGATCCCGGGAATCGAGAATCTAGTCGATACTGATAGTGGGATGATATTTCCCGGGAATTTCAAGCCTTCAAGAATTTTAAATTTGCTGTCGGATAACAAACGAAAAAGGAGATATTTTGGTGTGGTATAATTACAAGTTAACAGTTTTTGAATGTTTTTCCTTTATTTGTACCGAGAAACCTAACTTCTTGCCAAATTTCATTATTCTAGGCAATGGTTTTGATGAGTGAGTTTGCGAGTATCAAAACGTGTGACATAAAAGACCGTATCTTTTAACTTAATTGACTTAGAACCCTCAAATTTTTGCACCGCCAGTGGACCGTAGACCTTAGTATGTGACATTAATTTTAACTTGAAGCGTCAAACTGTTTCTGAGAAAATGGGGTCTTAACAATCGGACAGACAGATAGATGGACAAGACGAACCTATAAGAGTTACGTTTTTATCGACGAAGGTACGGGACCCAAATAAAAAGACAAAAAATAGTTTTATTTAAACCCAATCAAAAATCTGCCGGTACCTTCCAGAACCTCGTTGACCATCTTCCTGCATGTCCCACAGCGGTCCGCGCTACAAAAGATGGTTATTCAGGCTTTTGACAGGAGGTCATATTAACGTGACTTGTCAGCGTATATACTCGGAGCAGAGACGAACGAAGAATCGTTATGATACGTGCTGCAAATCGGAAAATCCACTGACAATTAATTCTGACAAAGAACTGTTTGTCATGGTCCACCGCTTGGAAACGAGAACCTCAGAAACGGCGAAAGAGATCGCTTGTTAGCGTGTTACTGTCGCGAGCATCTACGGAGATAGGTTGAAGGGCGGTCAGACCACGAGTACGGGACAAGGTGTTTGACATCTACGCTGCATCACAGAAAGCGAAGGTCGAAAGCTTGCTCACTCTCTAGTAAGGCAGCATACGCGACGAACTGTGGCAGATCTGACAGCAGAAAGCGTATAATGCTGGTGCAGGTACATGTGTTTCACAGCTCACCCTTCGCTGTACAGTGACAATATTTGTGATGCAGTGATTTTGCAACCACTGAAATAACTAAGCCCGCAAAGTTACATTTCGTGTCGTCCTCCCTTTGTGGGTTGAATTGGCTCTAAGCGCTACGGGACTTAACATCTGAGGTCATCAGTCCCCTAGACTTAGATCTACTGAAACCTAACTAACCTAAGGACATCACACACATCCATGCCCGAGGCAGGATTCGAACCTGCGACCGTAGCAGCAGCGCGGTTCCGGACTGAAGCGCCTAGAACCGCTTGGCCACAGCGTCCGGCCCTTTGTGGGTGCTTAACTTCTTTTTCTTTTTTTTCTTCAGACAGTGGAAAGGAAACAAGATGGATTGCTCTAATTACTGAGGAATCAGTTTACTTAACGTGGCATACAAGATTATTTCTACAATTATTCTAGAAAAACTAAAACAATTTGCAGAAAACATCATGGTGTATCAGACTAGATTCCGTCTAAACCGTTTAACTACTGACAATACGTTTGCTCTTAGTCAAATTCATGAGAAATACTGGAAAAGAACAAAATCCTGGTACTGTCCATGAATTTTCAAAGAGCTTACGAGAGTAGTCATCAAGCTAGACTGTATAAAACCTTGACAGTGCTTCGAATGCCACGTAATTTCACAGTACGTATGAGTGAATCAAGAGCGATAGTAAGAACCGGAAGAGCCTACTCACAACCTTTCCCCATAAGAAGTGGAGATGCTTTGTCATACGTACTGTTTAATTTACAGTTGAGAAAGTCGTAAGGGAGAGCAAAGTTAAAGAACGTAATGGGTTATGAAAGGAAAGCGGCAGGTTTCAGGTATTTGGTTAAGCAGACGACATAGCGTTAGTGAGCGAGAGCGAACACGATCCTAGGGAGACGTGTGAAAGAATCGGCACAGTAGTGAGCAAAACAGAACTGTTCACCAATAAAGAAAGAACAGGTGCAAGTAGACGGATCTGAATATGAACAAGATCACTTCACGGTTGACGGAGACGTGTCGGTCTGTTGATCAGTTCAAGTACCTGCGAAGTTGGAGCAGCTGTTATAACCAAACACCCATAGATGTAAATGAAAGATTTTCTGCTCTCTCTCCAAATGTCTATATGCCCTCAGAGATAAGTACAAATCTAAAGCCATACCACACCCTACGAAAATGAAGATCTACAACGCAGGTATACACCCTCTTGTCCTGTGTAGTTCAGAAAGCAGGAGGCTAACTAAAAGGGAGAAACAAAGCTTCTAACGTTCGAAATACAGGCGATGGGCAGAATCTGAGGCAAGATGTGAGACGGAGACAACCAAAGGAAAAAAAAAAGAATAATGAAACTTATCAGAGCATGATGCAGCCCAACGTTTTACAATATCAAAAGCAAACGACTCCAATGGGCAGGTCACGTAATCCGTATACTAAAGACACGACTTCGGAAGTAAGCTCCCACTGCCCACATTAAACAAAAGAGCCTAAGGGTAGGGCAAGAAGCAGAAGGGAAGGCGGAGTAAAGAGAGATGTCGAAGCTCTACGTGTAATCAATTTGGAGGAAAAAGCAACAGACATAATGTAGTGGAGACTGACCGTTGACGCAGCGCGTAGTCTATAATCATGGGCAATGTTTGCTGACCTGTGGACCGTATTCACATACGATGGCTCTCTTATAAACTTTCGTCGAAAAATTCTGCAGCATCTCGATGTTTCTGTCAGGAAATTCTTCCGCGAGCCGCATTGAAACCAATCGCGGGCGGAATTCAGCCCGCCGGCCGTTTGTTACCCACCCGTGGTCTACAGGGCCGATAAACGCCGGGTAAGTAAATATAAGTATACGTATTTTAAGCGTACTCTTCAGAAACATAAGTCTCGTGTCATCAGCATTGGTCAGTTTCGCGCGGTAAGCATTGGTCCATTTCGCAGTCAACAAAAATCGTATATTATGAAATGCATTCGCAAAGTGCGAATACGATTATACAACAGCTGTAAAATTTACTTGCATCATATGAAAATTTGTACCGGAACGGGATTCTAAACCGGATTTTCCACTTGTCGCGAGCGGTCGCCATAGCCACTTCGGCTGTTCCAGCACGTTTCCAGGACCAACTCAAATTTTAATGTATCCTAGTGTCTACATTCGATAGGGCTCGCACATAAATCGTGTGATTCCAGCGTAGGGAGAAACATTATTTTTCTCGACAGGTTGCCTTGCTTTGGCATGAAATACAGTAGTGCAGTGTCTGTATTTTACAGTGACCGTATATTTCGATGCTACATTCCTTCAGACATCCATGTATCTATCTCCGAAGGAACATTGCATCTAAATATACAGACACTTGAAAATACACACATTGTACTACCGTAACACGAATATTCTTGCAGTCGTAACTTGGTGAGGAATCAAAACGTTTGTTACCACAAGTGAATACGACGACAGTCGTTCCGTGTCACTAATTTATATTAATGATGATAATGGTCTATTATGAAAGATTTATATTACGGACTCTACCACAGTATAGGGGAGATACTTGTACAAAAAAAGGTCTCACGTAAAAGCTGCTGAAAAACACAGTCTAGTGAAATGAAGGGAGATTTGAGTTCAAAGTTCTCCCGATCACAAGTTCATTAGAGACGGTGCGCCAGTTAGGACTGTGGAACGATAGAAAGGCACTACACTTTTCACAATAACCATTCTGCCATTTGCCTTATTCGTTTGAAGGATACCATGGGAATCCTATATCTGGATTAGCGGGCGAGAATTTGAACCCTGTACCTCCCAAAAGCCTGTCCAGCACGCTACTTCAGCGCCACTTAGCTCGGTATTTAAGCATAATAAATATGGGCTGGAAAACTACATGTGCTATGCTATTATGCTATAATATCACAACGACACGTTATACATTAATCCTTCAATAATCGGTCCCGACTCTTATTCAGAGCACAGAACTCATGAGCATTCCTTAGTTCTGGTGGTATTTGAGACGCAGCCCATTGGTAAGCATCCATACAAGTCATAAAATTGGATGTTCGTGTGTGTGTGTGTGTGTGTGTGTGTGTGTGTGTGTGTGTGTGTGTGTGTGTTTGTGTGTTCCACATCTCCTCCTAAACCACTAGACAGATTTCAACCGAAGTTGGTACACATATCCCTCACTGTCAAGCAAATATTGCTGTGGGCGTAGGAACCTGGCATCATAAACAATCAGATGCGTGGAAAACTGCCGCATCATGCACGACGTTTACCTTTCTTACTTACGTGCTACTAACTATATTCGCAATAAATTTTGTAGACAGTACCCAGATGTGCCGCTAAATGTATGTACAAAATTATGTCATGGTATCACACATAGTCCAATAGATATGATGTCATAAATATTGAGAAGCACGAAGAAAATTCTGCATCGTGCATTAAGTTTTAATGCAGGGTGGGGAAAACAAAAGAGTCCCGGAGAACAGAGATCCAAGGTACAAAGAAACACAGCAGAAGTAAGGAGATACAGTAATAATCTGGCTTTAGCAAATGTTGAAAGTGATCACCACTCATCTGTTAGCACATCTACGCTCTGATCAGTAAGTTGCTGAAGGTGGATCGAGACTGAACTGCTGGAATTCCTACAGTCTCATCCGAAATGTTCTGCTGCAGTTGTTGAAGACTATGAGGGTTGTTGCGATGCACCTTAGAGTTGAGGGCTCCCCACACTGTGTAACTGGACACTAACAGATCAGGTGACCTGGATGGCCAGCTAGGGCCGCGACCAGACTGACCTCTGTTAACAAATGGTTCAAATGGCTCTGAGCACTATGCGACTTAACTTCTGAGGTCATCAGTCCCCTAGAACTTAGAACTAATTAAACCTAACTAACCTAAGGACATCACACACATCCATGCCCGAGGCAGGATTCGAACCTGCGACCGTAGCGGTAGCTCGGTTCCAGACTGTAGCGCCTAGAACCGCACGACCATTCCGGCCGGCCCCTCTGCTAACAGCTCTGTCGGGTGTGAAGATTGTGTACATGTGCTCCAAGGTCCGGCGGCTACACGGGTAGTTGCTCCATCCTGTAGGTCTTTTCCTTCTCCGTTAATGCTGCCACAAATGGTTTCAATACGTTGTCAATGTAACGCGCTGAAGTTACTGTCTGATGAAAGAAGATGGGACCAACAATGTGGCATGCAGACACTGCACACCAGATCCCAACGTTCTGATCATGCAATGGTGTTCCGCGGAAGTTCTGTGGAAGAAGAGAAAACCTAGTAAGAGGCGATGTCACTTTGTATTACAAAGTGACATCGACTCTTACTAGGTTCTCTCTTCTTCCACAGGACAATCACAGCGTTTATGAAAAGACCGTTTAACATGTGTATATCTTATTGTGAAATTGTTTTTGTTATGGCATATAACCTAATGATGAGGTAGTCCCTCGAAACATGTGGCACAATAAATAAGTAATACATTATTTAAAAAATTTTGAGACTGGTAGCGGTAATCAAAAACCATTACATATTTCTTGAGACAGTCACGGGCGAAAAATAGTCAAAATGACTTCAAGTTCTATTAAACCACCGTATTCTCTCAAAGTTACTGTCTGGGCTGAGGTATGCACCAGAGGAATTTTTGGCAATTTTTCATGCGAGAAACGATCCGAATGTCATCTGAATCCATTTCCGTTGAGACATTAGAAGATGTGATGGCAGATTTGATTATTCGTTGCGCCACCTCCGTACTGCGAGTGGTGGACATTTGGAAAAATATTGTGATGTGATTGCTAAGACTGCTTGTAGAGGACGAGTTTAATTATGCACGCTGACACTGTACGAGTACAGCGTACAGTGCCATCTGTTAGCAGCTTTCAGAACTACTTCGAAACTTCTGTATAAAATTCTTACAGCTTTCGCAATAGATATGTCGTTTGTTGAACTCTTCTATCGATATTAGTTTCCGAGATATTTTTCAATTCAACAACTCCTTAGCTGGATACCCTGTATAACAACATACCGGGTTCGGACCCGGGTCTCTTTCACACTAGCCAAATGCGGTAACCACAATGCCACCGTGCGCGTATGACCCCAGTTGTTTTTGCGCCCTAAAACAAAACAAACTTTGCCACCCTTGCACAGTCGTTCTGAACAACTAGCGCGTCACTACAAATTCCTATTCACGATTCAGCCCACTCGGGTATTCCGCATAAACGGAAACAGCATTGCAGAGGCTCTCAAACTGTATTGCAACAGCACCTCAGCACCAAACTAAACGGGAATACCCAGAGGGCTAAGGCGTGAATGGGAATTTGGACCGGGGAAGGAGGTTGTTAGGGTATTCCGTGCAGCTGTGCAAAGCCATTGTGCAAGGGTAGCACAGTGGTCAGCGCATCTGCCTAGTGAGCAGGACACCTGGGATAGAAATCGATCTTGGTACAAATTTTCACTCATCGCTTCAGCGTGCATATATACATCATAGAAGTTTGTGACTTGAAAAAGTCTCTGGAACCATATAGTTTCATTTGATACTCGTCGTGAAGTTGAACAAGAAAGGGAAACACTTGGCCACTGAAAAAGTTAAAATAAAAATCCTGTTTCATGTTCACGTTGTCCCACGCCCGGGTTCCCGGGTTCGATTTCCGGCGGGGTCAGGGATTTTCTCTGTCTCGTGATGACTGGGTGTTGTGTGATGTCCTTAGGTTAGTTAGGTTTAAGTAGTTCTAAGTTCTAGGGGACTGATGACCATAGATGTTAAGTCCCATAGTGCTCAGAGCCATTTGAACCATTTGTTCACGTTGACCTGAAAAAGTGGGTCCTTAGTCAAGATACCATAAACACCCTCAAATCGTAACGGAATCGCTGTTCTCCACACACTACTCGTTAAATGCCTTTTTCATGCGGTTAAAGGCGCTGCAGTCTGGAACCGCAGGACTGCTACGGTCGCAGGTTCGAATCCTGCCTCGGACATGGATGTTTGTGATGTCCTTAGGTTAGTTAGGTTTAACTAGTTCTAAGTTCTAGGGGACTAATGACCTCAGCAGTTGAGTCCCATAGTGCTCAGAGCCATTTGAACCATTTTAAATGCCTTTTTGTGCCCTCAGTGCATTTGGCGAATTGCATTATTTCAAACGCGCCTTCCCAGACGACACTACACGTCTTCAGTCAGCTACTGTCCATTTTTTGTGCTGTATAGCTCAATGAAGACGTGAATTTTAGGTGTCGCTGTTGCCCTTTGGAGTTATCTTCGCGATATCCGCTCGGAAACTGTTCATGATGGGAGTTTGAAACCGGTGAGGATCGACAAGGTGTGGCATTGGTCTTCGGTCCCTGCCGGCTAGATCTTTTTCTACGATCACCTTTACTACGCCGTGTTACGTGGTTGCCAGTGATATACAGTTCTCGCAGACACGTTGGGCAGTCCGCGTTTACAAACCAATAAATCAGGCGAGCTCATTTACGGTGTGGTCATGGGCATGTCCAAACACGATAGTTTCATGCTGCCACTCTCTCACGTCAACACGTCGACCCACCTTACTGCGCTGCTGCCATACAACTCAGCCACGATATTATTGCACTTGGCCTCCCGTGGCGGATGGCGGAAACAACCGGTGACTTTACAGTGGTGACTAAGGAAACCGAATCGCAATGTCAATGCTTTCAACTCAGTTGTACATATACTGTCAAGTGCTTCGGCGTGTCCTTGTGAAATATCACGATAAAAACCTGTCAGCAAGCCGACCAAAGCACCTTCACTCCCAAGTTCAATAAAATTGTGGTCGATTAATACAACTGACTTCCATGTACCCGCAAATTCACTGCCATGCTTAAGACGGTGTTGGAGGGTCGCGTGACTGCCTGGTCCCAGCCGTACAACATCCATAGCTCCCCAATGCAAGAAGTACGCGCTTACAAGAAGGTGACTTTTTGTTTGGTGAGCTTATTTAAAATAAATATATTTCATATTTTCATGGTGGTACTCTATCACAACGAAAAGTGCAACATCGATCTCTCGATGGAGCTGCCAAGCAACAGCTGTATGTTGTATCAGTTTGTAATTTTGAACAACAAATTAAAAAAATCGGATTTATGGCGCTTGATACACTGAAGAGCCAAGGAAGCTGGTACACCTGCTTAATATCGTGTAGTGCCACCGCGAACACGCAGAAGTGCCGCAACACGACGTGGCATGGACTCGACTAATGTCTGAAGTAGTGCTGGAGGGAAGTGACACCACGAATTCTGCATGGCTGTCCATAAATCCGTAAGAGTACGAGGGGGTGAAGATCTCTTCTGAACAGTACGTTGCAAGGCATCCCAGATAGGCTCAATAATGTTCGTGTCAAGGACGTTTGGTGGCCAGCGGAAGTGTTTAAACGCAAAAGTGTGCTGCTCCTGGGGCCACTCTGTAGCAATTCTGGACGTATGGGGTGTCGCACTGTCCTGTTGAAATTGCCCACGTCCGCCGCAAAGCACAATGGACATGAATGGATGCAGGTGATCATACAGCATGCTTACATAAGTGTCATCCGTCACAGTCGTATCTAGACGTAGCAGGGGTCCCACAGCAGTATAGAGGCTCCACCAGCTTGAACAGTCCCCTGCTGACTTACAGGTTACATGGATTCATGAGGCTGTCTCCATACCCGTACACGTCCATCTGCTCGATACAATTTGAAACGAGACTCGTCCGACCAGGCAACATGTTTCCAGTCATCAACAGTTCAATGTCGGTGTTGACAGGCACAGGCGGGACGTAAAGCTTTATGGCGTGCTGTCAAGGGTACTCGAGTGGGCCTTCGGCTCCAAAATCCCTTTTCGATGATGTTTCGTTGAATGGTTCGCACGCTGGCACTTGATGATGTCCCAGCACTGAAATCTGCAGCAATTTGCGGAAAGGTTGCACTTCTATCACTTTGAACAATTCTCTTCAGTCGTCGTTGGTCCTGTTCTTGCAGGATTTTTTTCCGACCGCAGCGATGTCGGAGATTTGATGTTTTACCGGATTCCTGATGTTCATGTTACACTCGCGAAATGGTCGCACAGGAAAATCCCCATTTCATCGCTACCTCGGGAATGCTGTGTCCCACCGCTCGTACGCCGACTACAACACGACGTTCAAACTCACTTAAATATTGATAAACTACCACTGTAGGAGCAGTAACTGATTTAACAACTACGCTAGACACTTGTCTTATACAGGCGTTGCCGACCGCAGCAGCGTATTCTGCCTGTTTTCATATCTATGTATTTGAATACGCATGGCTATACCAGTTTCTTTGACGCGTCAGTGTATAATTTTTCGGCATTACGTAGCGTTATAGGGACTGTCGGCAACCTTCGGAAACACGGAATGCCATGTCGTCGTCAGTTGACATTGTCTCACATAACGTGTGAGACAATGCCTACGCAAGGTAGCCTACTCACTTTCTTTGTGGGTGGGTTATCCGTGACTCCTTTAGGACATCCCCTAAAAGAATCATAACATGCAGGGTGGTTGTAATTAAACTTACGTTACCTGAGCCAGCGTTGACGAAGAACTATATACTGTATGGGTACCCAACTTTATATGAACGACATTCAGACTGCGCGCTGCAGCATTTGCGTTGTTAGTAGTGTTAGTGTGATAACTTAACATTAGGCGCCAGTACTGATAGGGCGGCGTAGGGATGAAACACAAGCATCAGTGTGCATTTCGGTTGCGGACAGTCAACATGGGTTTCGACATGGTGAGCAGGGCTTTAGCTGTAAAGCATCAGCAACAGTGCTTCTGCTCTTGCCCAGTATCGACACATTAAAAGAATGAGAAGAGGTCCTCTTTCCACACCGGGGGTTGGAAAACATGATTCGGAAGTTTGAATCAACAGGCGACTTGAGAACTGGACCTGAGAGAGACCGAAGGCCAATTGCACAACAAATTGTTGAAGAAGTTGTTGTTGCCATGGCTGAAAATACCGGACGCAATGTGCACGGGCTATGTCATGACAGCTGAACATTCCATGTTCCACCATTCGAAGAGTGCTGCGAACAAAGTTGTAAACTGGTATCTCTAGTGCGGTTCTAGTTTGTCGTGGCTGCAGATTGTCGTGACGCTGAGGAACGTTCGTAACCTGGAACGTAAATAAGGTACATAATTAGGAAATGCAAGCTTCTCGTGTGGAAATTTAAATATGTCTCTTTCATTGGTTTACTAGTTATTTCTCTTTCGCATGTCCCTACAAATGTTTCAAAGTTTCATTGGCATACAATCACTCGTTTTCCATCGGTGCCCTCTCAAGCAGCGAAAGTTAATTATAACAATCCTGTATAAGAAAGATAGGTAATTAATTACGCAGATCAGATTTTTGTTGTACTTTTAATACATAATGTATGAATTCGGGAGCTAATATTGCAATGCTTCAACCTAACTGAATGAACTACGTCTGCTGCTTAACGAAGAAAGTAGACAGGAGATACAGTTCATTGCTGTCGTTTTTGTTACGAAAACTGGACGATCGTAGCTAAACTGATATTTTACCGGTGCAAAATCACAAGGTAGAGGGTAATATGAATGGCAAAAACTTTTTAAAGTCAACATAGCATAAATATTTCTTTATTTACGATAAACGATTTCGACGGACTTTGCTGTCATCTTCAGAAAATCTGTCGAAAACGGATGTTGTAGATAAAGAAATATTTATGCGATCTTGGCTTTAGAAAGATTTTACCAAGTAAAATATACCGCTCCTTCTGATTTCTCAGCCTGATAAAATTCAAGGTAATATGAAAGGTCTGTTTATGCAAATGTTCACCCAAACGCTGAACCGTTCTTTACATTTGATATACTACCTACCGTATCTTGAACGTCAATGGTCTTCTGATACCGATACTTCTCGAAAGCCGCAATGAGTTACTATCTGGTTTAAAAAACACCGAAGATGCATAAACGAGGAAATGGGGATACTCCGCGTTAGTTTTATACAAAACGAAAAGAACTTCGTAGCATTAAGTGCGAGATTGGAATTCAGTGTGGAAATCCATTTACCCGTTCACAGCGTTAACTCGTTATGCACGATACTCAACTCAAAAGGATCGCCCTGGGCACTCCAAGCATTAAAATCTAAATTAGTGCTGGAACAGGGGTGCTGCGAAGCCCCAGAAACTGATGAGATTCCTGGCACTGCAGAGGGGAAGCCAAGGAAAAATAACTCAGAAGGGGATTTAGAGGGATCAGTTACAAGCGCGCGATGGAGGAAAACAAGTAATGAGGGCTTGGGAAAAAAATGTTTTGCGAACAAAATTTTCTTTCTCTTTCAGAGGAAAGAAGACTGCATAGGCCTGAGGCATCAAACATTAAGAAAACAGATGTCCACACAAAACAAACTACAATGACAGTACACTGTAACATGTTTTGATATGTAGCTCAAATATTTTGAATTTAAACGAGGAAAATACTCACTACTAAGGTGATACGGCGTATGCCACTCTATGTGCAACAGTGGGTGATAGTGGAGCATTAGGAATGCGACAGGAAAAGAAAGATAAAACCAATTAAACCAAAAAACTGCACGACGATGTCCGTTCAGTCAAATCACAATGACTCATAATCTCAACATTGTTCTTCACTTCAAATGGTTCAAATGGCTCTGAGCACTATGGGACTCAACTGCTGAGGTCATTAGTCCCCTAGAACTTAGAACTGGTTAAACCTAACTAACCTAAGGACATCACAAACATCCATGCCCGAGGCAGGATTCGAACCTGCGACCGTAGCGGTCTCGCGGTTCCAGACTGCAGCGCCTTTAACCGCACGGCCACTTCGGCCGGCATTGTTCTTCACTCACGATTTCATATTGCCAAAAAGTTCAAACGGTTCAAATGGCTCTGAGCACTATGGGACTTAACATCTGAGGTCATCAGTCCCCTAGACTTAGAACTACTCAAACCTAACTAACCTAAGGACATCACACACATCCATGCCCGAGGCAGGATTCGAACCTTCGAGCGCAGCAGCAGCGCGGTTCCGGACTGTACCGCCTAGCCCTCGGCCGGCTCTCTTTGTATATTAACATATCAAATACGCACTGTACTGATTTTCGTCCTCTTAAAAACCCGCTAGTGGGTATTCTTCGCTCGTCTGTAAACAAATACAGTATGACTGATTTCATTACATTTGTGCAAAGGAGTCGGGAGGGGGGACGGGGGGGTTCCCATGACTTTCTCACTACTCAGTGTATCTCTAGTTCGTTGCATACGCTGTATTTCCTCTCTGGGTAGTATGAAATGGGAAGAATTTTATGTAAGAACGTGTATAATATACAACCGGATTAAAATTTGAGGGCAGATTTTAGTCATATGAATGGTGTAATGCTTTTGAACAATTGACCCTACGCTGTGCTAAATCCGAAATACTATTATTTCGTTTATTGGGACACATTCATTCCCGCCAAATGATGCGGTACACGGAAACTGTAATGTTGCGCAATATTAGATAAACTGAACTATACGACAGCTATTGCTTCGTGACCACGCAATGAGGACGTGAAAAGACTGTGAAATAATTTTGTCGGCTCCCAGTGGTTGTTCAGAGAACCCCCTTAGAAGGAAATGCATTTTATGACCTCTTATTGCCTAACATTCGACTATAGTGACTCCAGAAGGCGTGGCAAGAACTTGTCGCTACCGACTGAATGTGTGTGAAGAAAGACGTACACAGTGCGGGCGTGTGATGTAAATAGTACTGATTTTAAAAATGATTGATTTCAGTAGTGCGTGATTATTCTTAACAGTGATTTTGAATCGTGTAGTACCCATTCCACAAGAGCAGTTCCTGTGATAAATAAAAAAATTGTTTTGGCATGCCTAAAAGTGTTTGAATACTCGTTGTCAGTAGCCAACCAGACTATTATTTACAAATTAATTTATTTGAAAAATACACAGCTAACATCTATTGTATGATCCTTTAATCGTACTGCTGGTTCCCTGACAACGTTGCATCTTCAGGTATATCTAACAAAGAAGAATAGAAGAAGGACTTAAAAATTATAAAGTAATGCATACCTGCAGCTACGGAGGCCATATTATAAAGTCTGTTGTTATTAATTTGTAGCGGTCGCTATTGTAATCATCGGAGCTACGACTATGCGATATTTTCTGCGTGCAGGACATAGCCGTATAGCTCGCAGTTTTAGTGGAAAGAACAATCATGGCGTGTGTTTGAAGTATACATGTCCACTTATAACGTCCGCATGAAATTTCTGGCTGATACAACCAGTACACATGGATACGTTTTCGGCAATAATATTTACTGTAGTTGTTTGCAACTGTAGTGCTGGACCGCCGCCGCAGTATGAACGTAAACATAGGCTGACTTTGATCTGGAAAAACGCTTCGAGTCATTTCCGATAGTACGGTGCTTGCATTCTCGAAAAACATTGGCAGAACAGCGTAGCTTTCCCTGAGCCGAACCGAGTTACCGCTTGTCAAGGGTGCCAGGAATGACAATGTACTCAAGTGAAATTTTCGCGGCTGGATCGAGTGTCACAGAGATTCCCGTGACGCCAATACAGCTATTCTGGACGTTACGATGCAGATAGTGGCCATGAAAGTTCCTGCGAGGTACAGCACCAAACATGTGTAATTGGCAGGAAAGGAAGCAGGGAAGATGTGAGTTTTAATCTCTACGGGGCGCGGGCAGGAGCAAGGTTATTTCGACAGTTTAGGGTTTTATTTTTTTCCTAGGGTAGACTTGAACTCCAAAGAGAGCGTCGGTCTTGAACTTAAGATTCTAAAGGGAGCAGGAATCCGTACGCACTATTCTGTTCGCGGGCAATTCGAGGAGGAGTCACCGAACAGACATGGTCGGATTTGTAGGCTACGTACGGAAAAGTTACTGAGTGCAACCATATAGTTACAGGGCTTAGACTGACAATGCAGATGTATAAATCCGTCTGTTCTCATGGGTCTAAGCATAAATGGAAACCCTTATTAGAAACAATTTAATGAAGATAGGAGTAGAGTCTTCGGATCAGGATACGCTAATAAAATTTTTGACTGGCAGTTGCGCTGTAATTACGTTTTGTAGCGGAATCTATAAATTATCTATCCCAGCAGAAAATTTACTCTGACTGTTTCTTCTTTGACCAGGCGAAGGAAAGGATTGTCAGAAGTATAGAAAAAAATATCAACAAACTAACTGTAAGAGAGGAAGATAGGAAAAATAATCGAAAGCAGTTGCAACACTGGAAAAGTAAAATACAAAAGTAAATATGTGGTCGTGATAGCCACAGTAATTAAAAGTTGATGAAATTGACGTGGCTATATATTTTGGTATGTAAACAAATACTGTGAGCAAAATACAGTCTGTCCCTCCTGAATCAGTCTGAAACAAAACTGCAGCAGAATGATATACTTTCTTCACTTTGGGAACCTGCACAGAAAGCTGAGGGAGTGCCAAACGAGAGAGACAAACGAGCAGTAGAGAAGGGCGGGGGGGGGGGGGGGGGGAGACATGTGAGGCAGGTTGAAAAGTTATGGACAGAGAGGGAGTGCGGCACTCGAAGAGGAAATGACTATGGGCTACAAGGGAAGCGGGGATTAATAAAATTGGAAAGTAGAGATTAAATATGGAAGAAAGAAAGAGGAGCACTTGCATAAATCGCAGCTTCAAAAACAGTATATATGAAATTCAAAAGGAAAGGAGACGTTTACATCTGCGTCTGTCTATATACTCCTCAAGTGGATGGTACTTTCTGTATCACTGTCAAGTCTCCCCTTTCCTGTTCCAGTCTCATATAGTTCAAGGGAAAAACGATTTTGCTAAGGCTCTGTGTCAGCTCAACTCTCATAGCTTTTCTCGAGATATACGTAGGCGAAAGGAATTTAATGGTTTACTCTGCTAGGAACGTATGTTTTCGGAATTTCAACAGTAAACCACACCGTGATGTGGAACGCCTCTCATGTAGCGTCTGCAATCGGCGCAAACTGACTGAAACTATAGGAAAACGCACTGCTCTTTTTTAGATCTTTCTATTTCTTCTATCAGTCCCATGTGGTATGGATCTCAGGCTGACCAGCAATATCCAACTGTTGGTCGAGTGAGAGTTTTGTGAGGTACCGCCTTCGTGCGCTGATTATACTTACTGAAGTTTCCTCCAGTTAATCTCAGTCTGTCACCTGTCTTTCTTGCAATTAGTTTTATGCAGTCGCTCCACTTTAAATCTCTCAATACGCACACTGCTATATTTTATGGCCGTGACTGCTTCCAGTGATCGTCATGCGATCGTTTTATCATACAATAATAGGTGTTTGATTCTTATTTGACCCTAGTAATTAAATCCGTGGAAAGCAGAATGAAAAAGGAAGGATGCAGCGAAAACATTCAGAATTCATCCATTCACGCTGCCAACAATCTTAAGGCAGAAACATCATACCGCTGAAAGCCTATCGCGTGGAGGGAGGATGCAGACAAGCCAACATCGTTATCGTTTTTAAGGAGGGTCTGAAGAACAGAGCAAACTCCACCTGTGGCTCCAAAAGAGACACAGTCGTCGCTGGAAACGTTGCAGATGCGGAACCTTAAAACGAGAGTAGGTAGTGATGTATTTTGGTCACAATAGAAAATGCGCTTAACTGAGTTTGATGGAGGTCACTGAATCAGATAAAGTTAGCTGATTTCTCCGCAAAATAAACCTGAAACTTTTTTACTATATTGAGAAATCTGTGTGCGTGTCTTTTGATTTAAGTGTTAAAGTAAATTTAAAAAAATCAACGAAATGTAAAAAATGAAGTTTTTGACTTCTTGTGATCCCTTGTAAATTTTTTTCTTGATTCCTGACGTAACAGTCGCACTTCCGTTATTGCGGCCTCTCAATTATTCGAACTTTCTCTAACGTCCGTTGAACTTCCAACAACATGGAGTCGATTTTTAGCACAAGATAGTATGTCAGTCTACAATATAACATAACTTTTGGATTATTGAATTCTATACCTTTTTAGGAATGTAACGATTTCTTATATCTTTGTTATAACTTATTTGGCCCAGATAACCTTCTACATCCTGGCTACGTCTGCCACGAACCTTTCCTTGAATAGTTAGTTGCAACACATTGTATTTTTTGTTGCACCTTACTTGACTACAATATACGAACTTCCTGCTCTTGATGGCGTTGAGTACTTCTAAATCTTTGTTCATACGCTGTAGCACTGTTACATTTGTGACTTTGTCTGTGGGCAATATCTTTAACATCCTCCGACAAGCCAACATCCTCTTACCTCACATGTACAGCGGCAAGTGTCCATGACTCAACTCCATATAGTAGAACACTGAACACAGTAACAGCTAGTCAGATCATTTTCTGGAAAGAACTTCTGGCCTTTCTTGAGAGAAGTCTCTGTTATCGTTGATTTATATACGACTGAAGCATTTCGATGTCGTCGTTACCAATTACAACTGTGCTCTGAATTTTACCTCGGCTACTGCTGACAACCATTCATTTTGTCTTCATAACGTTTAAAGTTACCCCTTGACCCTGCTCTCTTCCGTAAAAGTAGTTAGCAGCTGCTACAGATTTCCCAACCCGGTCGCAGGTAAGACAGCGTTTTCAGCATATCTGATGATATTAATGATAACAGCATTAACCAACATTACTTGACGTAACTCGGAAAATATTTTAGTAAGGATGTCAAATATTAGTGATGAGAGAATGCATCTCTGGTATAAAACTGTTTATTATTGCGAACTGTTGTCAGTGGAGCTAGCGATAATCATACTCATCATCATCATCTGCGAGGTGCCGGGGCTAGCAGTGTATTTAACACTAAATTCTAGAATCTACATATGTAAATGATGCTCTAACCCCCCCTCCCTCCCTATTCTAGCTCCGACTTTTGCTGTTGCACAAGGATTAAAAAATATACGCGAACTGACTGTAATCAACCCTGCAAGTGGAGTAGAAAAGAGTTTGGCACCTGCAATAATTTAATTTGATAAATAAGTTAAATAAACGAAGGTTTCATTAACATAGTGAGGAATGATAGGTTTGCTCTACCGATTAACAGAATGAAAGTTCTGTCCAAAATAACAATATGATTTATTAAGACTAAACACAAAATACTAAACCAAAACACATGAAACATTTACAATACATCAAATTGGCTCAGATTGGATACTCATACAAACACTGTAAAGGTGAAGTTGTCCCTAAACTAGATTGTGAGGTTTAAGACGAAGTGGTATGTGGAGCCAATTCCTTGCTACTCAAATCATAAGAGAGACACACAACTAACCCAACATTAATTTATGGTACTCAAGACAGAACAAAGTTAGACAAAGACGAACAGGCGCGCTCTGCTGAGCTCTGATTATCACCTAGGAAAATCCCTATCTGCCGGTGCTGCGGACATACATTACCAAACTGTCTTCTTAACTGCCAGAACACGATCTGGCGTACCGTAGGCGATGGCTGGTTGCTTCGACGTCCTCGACTGAAAGGCGAGAGCCGACTACCCACAAGAGCACCCGTACAGGCCGAACACAGAACATTCCCGCCCCTACGACAGTGGCCGTGGTTAAACATTCCAATCAGCAACTCGAAAACCGGCGGAAAATTCCACCCCATTGCCGGAACACTACCATTCCACCAATGGAGATTCTTGGCGCCAATTTCTGCGCTGATTTTGCTACGTCACGGAGCTATGCCCTGAGCAAGCCAATCACAGTTACTATTTTGCAGAAAGCGCGGGAATGTTCCCGCCACAGCTGCCTGGGTACACAAGTCATTCCCACGCCTCGCTGGTAGCCCGCCAGAAAGTGTTTTCGCTAAGTTTCTGAGAAGTAACGGAACCTCTAGCCCAGCCGCTACTTCAGGCCCCGGCGGGCGTGTCTCTTGACAATGTCGGCGTCTGGAAAGCATTCACTCGACTGCCTCACACACGTCGGCTTAACCCTCTCGAGATCAGTGTTGCCCGCCTGTCACCGGACCACCTGGGTGACGAGAGACGCTGCGTGGGAAGTCCGCGTGTGAAGGAATAGCAACTTTCCACCGCATGCAATTAGAGAGGAGAATCGTAAGATAGAAATATGAGAGGGGGCTCATGCCACCTCTCACATCATCATCATCATCATCATCATCATCTTGGGCAGTTTCCAGCCCAAGGCTGGGACTGAAAAACTTGTGGTACGTTCCTATGGGACCAAACTGCTGAGATGATCGGTCCCTAGCCTTATACACTACTTAAACTAACTTAACTGACTTACACTAAGGACAACACACAGACACGAGGGAGGACTCGAACCTCCGACGGGGGAAGCCGCGCCTACCGCGGCAAGGTGCCTCAGATCGCGCGGCGGTTGAGTTTCTTTGGATGGTGATTTCCCACCATCTTCCTGTCCTCACGCTCCTCCAGTCCTCACCGCTTTTTTCAACACTTTTTTCCATCACGCCTTTCAGCATCCATCCCTTGGACTTCCTCTCGGTCATTCCGTTTGCTCCTGCATTTCGTGTATCTTTTTGCGAATCCTCTTGTTTTCCACTTTCATTATGTGCCCTTATATCTTAGCCTTGATATTTCTACCCTGCTCTGCAAGGGTTGCCCTTATTTCGCTTACCCTTTCATTCCTTATCCTACACTGAACAGCCAAAGAAACTGGTACACCAGCCTAATATCATATAGGGTCCCTGCGAGCACATAGAAGTGCCGCAACACGACGAGGCATGGACTAATGTCTGAAGTAGTGCTGCAGGGAACTGACACCATGAGTCCATCAGGGCTGTCCATAAATCCGTAAGAGTACGACGGGATGGAGCTCTCTTCTGAATCGCACGTTGCAAGGCATCCCAGATATGATCAATAATGTTCATGTCTGGGGAGTTTGGTGGCCAGTGGAAGTGTTTAAAGTCAGAAGAGTGTTCCTGGAGTCACTCTGTAGCAATTCTGGACTTGTGGGGGGTCCCAGTGTTCTGCTGGAATTGCCCAAACAGTCGGAATGAACAGTAGACATGAATGGATGCAGGTGATCAGAGAGGATTCCCATATCACTCTAACGGCACACGCCCCACACCATTACAGAGCGTCCACCAGCTTGAAAAAGTCCCCTCCCGATATGCAGGGTCCATGGATTCATGAGGTTGTCTCCATACCCTTACATTTCCATCCACTCGATTACAATTTGAAGTGAGGCTCGTCCGACCGGGCAACATGTTTCCAGTCATCAACAGTTCAATGTCGGTGTTGACGGGCCCAGGCGAGGCGTAAAGTTTAGTGTCGTGCAGTCATCAACGGTACTCGAGTGGGCCTTCCGTTCCAAAAGCCCGTATCGATGATGTTTCGTTGAATGGTCCGCACGCTGACACTTGATGATGTCTCAGCACTGAAATCTGCAGCAATTTGCGGAATGGTTGCACTTCTATCACGTTGAGTGATTCTCCTCAGTCGTCGTCGGTCCCGTTCTTGCAGGATTTTTTCCCGGCCGCAGCGATGTCGGAGATTTGATGTGTTACGGTATTCCTGATATTCACGGAACCCTCGTGAAATGTTCGTACGGGAAAATCCGCACTTCATCGTCACCTCGGAGATGCTGTGTCCCACCGCTCGTGCGCCGACTACAACACGACGTTCAAACTCACTTAAGTACTGATAATTTGACACTGTAACAGCAGTAACTGATTTGACAACTCCGCCAGAGACTTGTTGTCTTATACAGGCGTTGCCGACCGCAGCGCCGTATTCTGCCTATTTTCATATCTCTGTATTTGAATACGCATGCCTATACCAGTTTCTCTGGCGCTTCAGTGTATCTCTCTTTGTTACTCCTATCCTACTTCCGAGGAACCTTATTTCACATGCGTGTAATCTGCTTACATGTCTTTTCTTCATTACCGATGTTTCAGATGCGTAGGTCAATAACGTAGTAACTTCTACATATTACTTCTTTGCTTTTTTGTGGGACTTCTTTATTCTTAACCAGGCCCCTGCCTGTCTGCCACGTTCACTGAATGAACGAATGAGAAAGAGCTCACGATCATCCTGTACAAAAAGGAGCTGCTGTACTCCATCGAGGAACGCGTACTTAGAAGTTCCTGCTGACTGATAACGCCCGCTTGCGAAAAGAATTGTGAAGTAGAGTAGTCGCATTTGGCGAGCACACGTGATAATGGAAGGGGAAAGCACGGAGTCACGAAGAGAAAGCGCCGGCAATCAGAGCTTTTGAGCGGGCGTGACAGCGGTTACGAAAGCCGCGAGACCTGCCTGATCGCCGCCCCTGGACAGACCCGGGGCACGCGAATTCATTTCGCGGATGACGCAGCACGGAGAGCAGAGTGGAGTGGGCGCCCGGGCCGCTTTCTCGCGCTGCACAGCCGCAGCCGCAGCCGCAGCCACGGCCGACCCGCATCAATGGCGCTCGGCGCTGCCGCCAGCCACTTCCCTCCCGCCGTCATTTATATCACTGCGCGCGCGGACTTTCGCCGCTGGAATGTCGGCCTGCAAGCCAACGAACGTGCAACTACGGCCGCGGGCTATTTTACGCTCTGATCTGTATTAAATGAAGACTTGTTTCCGATGAGGCTGTTACACTTTTACGACCTCCCTTCCTATCTGAAACAGGAAGCTGAACTGACACTGTGTGCTGATGATACAAGCATCGTTATTAATCCGGTAAAAGAAACTCCAATTGAAAATGATACAAATAAGGTCTTTGGAAAACGTCATTAATTGGTTTTCTGCTAATGGGCTTGCTCTAAACTTTGAAAAAACACAGTACATCCAAATTCCTGCTGCAAAAAGAACAGTTCCTTCAATAAATATAACACATCAAAAGAAGTCAGTAGACAGGGTAGGGCATACTAAGTTTTTGGGTGTACACGTAGATGAGAATCTTAACTGGAAAATTCATAATTTGAATCTTCTATAGCGACTAGGTTCAGCAACTTTTGCAAACAGAATAATTGCCAATTTTTAGGATATATAAATTACTAAGCCAACATACTTTGCATACTTTCACTCTCTGATGTCATACGGAATAATGTTTTAGGGTAACTCAACATTTAGACAAAAAGTATTCACTGTTCAAAAGAAAGTGGTTAGAATAATGTGCGGGGTTCATAGTCACACATCTTGTTAAAAGATTGAGAATTCTTACAACAGCCTCACAATACATTTACTCACTAATGAAATTTGTTCCCAACAACAGTGACCAGTTTAAAAACAACAAACAACAGTGACATTCATGATTGTAATACTAGAAAAGAGAAAGACTTACACAATCCTTTACTCAACCTATCTTTGACACAGAAAGGGGTAAAATATGCTGCTACAAAAATTTTCGACAAATTACCATATGAAATAAAATGTCTGACAGACGGCAGTAATAGCTGCAAAAATAAATTGAAATCATATCTCCTTCACAACTCCTTCTATACCACAGATGAATTCTTGAATTGGAATAAATAAATCTACAAATATAGTATATGCATTTTGTGCCATTTAAGGGAATGGGGTAAATAATAGAAATATTAATCCTTAACTATATATATACTTGGTTGCGTGTTCCACTGACCAATCGCATGGTGCGGTAGCCGTTATGATGTGGAACGTGTCAAGTGCGCAAGATATGCACATATGAAAAAAGATTTTTTAATATATATAAAATCTAAACAACTTAAAAAAACATGGAAGAATAAAAATCAACAGGTAAAATATAAAGTGTCAGATTACAGGACTAGTAACAAAGAAAAATATACAAATAACATGACGTCAAATATAACAGAATTTGTTATAGCACAGTAACCGCCATCTGGCGTGGGAAGTCAGACATGCAAAGTTCTTAATTTAAGTAAAATATTACGTTGAAACCAAGAAGTAAAATACATAAATAGTCATGATTCTACAATATGCCACGATTTAGCAGGTCAAAATGTCATGAGACACAATATTCTTTATAATGTTTATTATGTTAACATTGTTCTTACCTGTTAGGTAATAAGTGTGAATCAGATGATCATTATGTGATCGAAAAACGATTTTGCTGTTAATAAATCATCAAAATTACGGCCAATGCTGACCTTCCTTCTAATTTTATTTGTAAAGAATAGTGCATTGTACTAAACTCTAAGAAAAAACAGGTGCACCACGTAGGAACCATCCGAATGGAGCGAAAACCGATTGATGCGATCAACATGTAAAGACAAAAATGATTACAATTTTACTAAAATACAGTGATTTATTCAAGAGAAAGAGTTTCCAAATTGAGCTAGTCAATAACGTGCTGGTCCATCTCTGGCCATTACGCAAGCAGATATTCGGCTTCCCACTGACTGCCAGAGTTGTTTCGTGTCCTCCGATGGAATATCATGGCAAATTATGTCCAACTGGAGCTTTAGATCGACAAAATCCCGAACTGGTTGGAGGGCCCTGCCCATAATGCTTCAGACGTTCTCACATGGGGAGAGATCCGACGGCCTCTTTGACCAGGGTAGGGTTTGGCAAACACGAAGACAAACTTTAGAAACTCTCGCCGTTTGCTGTCGGTCATTATGTTTCTGAAATGGAAGCCCACGAAGGCTTACCACGAAGGGCAACAAAATGGCGCGTAGAACATCGTTGATGTACCGCTGTGCTGTAAGGGTGCCGCATATAACAACCAAAGGGGTCCTGCTATGAAAAGAAATGGCACCCCAGAGCATAATTCCTAGATGTCGGGCTGTACAGCGGGTGACGGTCAGCATGATATCCCACACTTGTCCGGGGCATCTCCAGATAAGCCTTCGCTGGCCACTGTGCCTCAGTTCGAGAAGGGACGCAGTCTTTCATAAACATGTACAAAAAGAAGAACTATCGTGTAGTCTGGCAACAATGGAGACGAATGCTACAGTATGATATCCGTACGCCCCTTACGCTGTACGAGAGGCAATAGCAAACTCTCGACGAAAATTGCGCCGCGAAGTTGTAACTCACTGGCGCCTGCTGAAACGGATATCGCAAAACGCCTTTTCGTTGCGTAGCGAGCGAGCTAGGTGCATATGAAGACCCCTGCCGGCAACTACAAGAAGCTACGACATAACGACTCGAGCCAAGTCAAACTTTTAGTGTCGCTGCGCAAGTTAAAATTCACACCAAATTTCTATCTTACTCATTTAGAAGAAACATATCTATGAAATGAGATGAATCTTTCCCTTCACACTGTGTTTGAGGCGTAGCTTTTTATGGAAATCGAAAATGGACGACAAACAGCAGAGACAAATGCAGAGAAAGGTTTTGAAATGTGGTGTTACAGAAGAGTGCTAAAGGTTAGATGGTTAAATAGAATACCTGCTGAATTGATACTAGTTTGAAACAGGAAGAAGAGAACATTACGGCACAGCTTGACTCAAAGAAGCGATAGGTTATCAAGGCCTAGCTAATTTGACAGTGGAGGGAAGTGTTGGGGGGTGGGCGTTAAACAGTAGGGGAAGAAAGGCTTGACCACAGTAAACTGATGGAAATGGGTGTAAACTCACATAGCCAACTACATCAAACGAGTCTTCAGATGGTAAGCTGCAGCCAAGGCAGATTCGTTGCTAGCCACTTCCGCCCTCCATTTGATCTAGCCTTCTGAAAGTATATTCCCTTCGGGATATGTAGTTATTTTTAGATGATGTGTGAGGAAAGTGATGTAGGCCAACAAGTAAATCTGAGGATAGACAGGTCCGTTTACATTACTCAGTGTCAGCTGGAGTATGCCAGATGTTTCGGTACACTACGTTCCTGGATAGCTGTGTGATGTTACGTGAGTTTGTATTATTTCTAAGTAATGCCTTGAATGTATTATGTTTAAAGTACTTAATCAAACCACATAACTGTGTTTATTTTGTCGCCGGTCGGCGTGGACGAGCGGTTCTAGGCGCTACAGTCTGGAACCGCGCGACCGCTATGGTCGCAGGTTCGAATCCCGCCTCGGGCGTGGATGTGTGTGATGTCCTTAGGTTAGTTAGGTTTAAATAGTTCTAAGTTCTAGGCACTGATGACCTCAGACGTTGTCCCATAGCGCTCAGAGCCATTTGAACCATTTTTTTTATTCTGTCTGTTGCATATCACCTAGCGAGAGCGGAGGTATATTACTTGAATTACGATGAAACCAGCAGCTGTATTGGAGTCCAACGTCGTTTATTCAACACATGCTACCAGTTTCGACACCAGATGGTGTCATCTTCAGGTCCCCAAGCGTAACTTGCCATTCACAACCGCAATGACAAAGACCAACGAAGTCTTCAAGCAGGTTCGAATTCTGCCTCGGGCATGGACGTGTGTGGTGTCCTTAGGTTAGTTAGGTTTAACTAGTTCTAAGTTCTAGGGGACTAATGACCTCAGAAGTTGAGTCCCATAGTGCTCAGAGCCATTTTTTGAAGTCTTCAAGCGGGAACAGTTATCAAGCATGTACGCCAACATGTGCAACGAACATAGCCGTATGCAGCGGGGCCAAAATTAACTGTATTCTGTACCTTCGTAGCAGTAACAAACACAGTGTGGTCAGACGTCAACTCAGTTGCGCTTGTGGATGGCAAGCTACGGTTGGGGCCTGAAGATAACACCATTTGGTGTCGAAACTGGTTGCATGTGTTGAAGAAACGACGATGGATTCTAATACAGCTGTTGGTTTTGTTATAATTATTCAGGTACTTCATATCCGGCTGCTGTGCCTGTTCCCTTGACCGATTGCCAGAGTGTCGTATATTTCCATCGCAACGAGTCTGATTAGCGTCGGTTGCCCACACAAGACGATGTCTCTTGACTCGTACGCGTCGCTGTTTTTAAATTATCGTACGTTGTTAAATAAAAAAGATACGTGCATCAAATGTTGAGAGATTGTAAATAAGTTATTTCAAGCTGCCGAACTGTGTGCAGTCTTATTTTCCGTGGTGCAGCTTTACAGTATAACATTTGATTGTTATACATACACCAAAAAAAGTTTTGCATCACCTCGGTTCCAAGAGTTCCGGAACATGTACAGAAAATTGGAATAGAGATCAACATAAACATAAAAATCATTTCCGCCTTTTTCATTCATCATGAAAACCACACATTGCATGTTGTACCACCATACAGCGAGGCCTTCAGAGCTGGTGGTCCAGACTCCTATACACACCAGTACCTATAATACCCAACAGCACGTCCTCTTCAATTGATGCATGCCTGTAATCGTCGTGGCATACTATCCACAAGTTCATCAAGGCACTGTTGATCCAGGTTGTCCCACTCCTCAACGGTGATTCGGCGTGGATCCCTCAGAGTGGTTGGTGGGACACCTCGTCCATCAACAGCCCTTTTCAATCTATCACTGGCATATTCGATAGGGTTCATGTCTGGAGAACATGCTGGCCACTCTAGTCGAGCGAAGTCGTTATCCTGAAGGAAGTCATTCATAAGATGTGCACGATGAGGCGCGAATTGTCGTCCATGAAGACGAATGCCTCGCCAATATGCTGCCGGTATGGTTGCACTACTGGTCGGAGGATGGCATTCACGTATCGTTCAGCCGTTACGGCGCCTTCCATGACCACCAGCAGCGAACATCGGCCCCACATAATGCCACCCCAAAACAGCAGGGAATCTCCACCTTGCTGCACTCGCTGGACAGTGCACTCGCATCGCATATAGCCGCTTATTTCTACTGCACTGCGGCGGGACCTGGCAGCAAAACCAACTGAAATGCCGAACAGCTCGCATGCGATACAATACGAACGTTGGTCCGCGATCTTTACGGCGCTAAATCCGACTTACCTTGACAACTGCGAAAAGTGTATGAAGAAAAGCGGTTCCAAGAATATACACGATGGTCGAGGTGTTTGTCATCCCGCGAAGACCTACAGGGGTCCGCGGGGTTCTTGTTAGCTGGCATTACGGCCGCCAGCTGGCGCTTATCTCAGGAGGAAATACCACGGTGACGTCCTTCCAAGGTCGCCTACCCGGTAATCACCGTTCAAACAACACATTCACTGCAGGCGACTACGTAAGCGCTCCAGCTTCATGCTTGCTTCAGGCGACGCATTACATGTGCCAACAGGACGGCAAGCGACTCGCGCGTGGAGCTCTTGCAGTATGGATACGTAACTACATTCGCTAACTCAAAAATGAGTGATGATATTCAAAAATCACCTCATTTTGAAGCTTTTACTGATGAAATAATAATCAGTGCTTGAATGTAATGGTCTCAGTAACTGCCTCATAAATTTCTGTTTTGGAACTTGTTTTATGATCACATTTTATAATACTTACGTACACGCAATATCTTCTCTGTAGCAATCAACATGGATCCCACATACAACGATCGTGTGAAACCCAGATCGCTCTCTTCGTTCATGAGACTTAGAAATCAGTAGATACTGGTACCCATGTAGATGCCGTGTTCGATTTACAATTCCACAGTGCCACCCAATGAACAAAATGTGCGTGCTTTGACGCGGTCCGCCGCTAATTCTTCTCCTGTGCCAACCTTTTCATCCCAACATACGTCCTCAATTATTTGCTGGATGTATTCCAATCTCTGTCTTCCTCTACACATGTTACCCTCTACAGCACACTCTAGTACCATGGAAATTATTCGCTGAACAGATGTTTGATCATCTTATCCCTTCTTTCCTAGCCCAGTATACGGGGAACCACCTCATTCCTTGTCTGTCCACCTAATTTTCAACATTCTTCTGCAGCATATCTCAAATGCTTTGATTCTCTTCTCGCCCGATTTTCCTATAGTCTTTGTTTCACTACCATTGCTGTGATAAAAACGTACATTCTCAGAAACCTCTTTCTCGAATTAAGTCCTATGTTTGATAGCAGTAGATTTCTCTTGGCCAGGAATGCTCTTTTTGCCCCTGCTAGACTGCTTTCTACGTTGCATGGGGGCTTAATTAAATAAAATGCAAATATTTTTGGTAGCTGTTTGTCCGATTACGCTGTCTCGTAAACGGTTGGCCCTGACTAGTATTATTACGCAATCTGACTGCATAGAACAACAACAAAGAATGAAAGAAAATTTTCGTTAACACAATTAATTAATTAAGTCCCCGCAACTATAAAACCAACGCAACAACAAGCACAAAAGTAACTGTTCTGTGTGTGGAAGTATGACTCAACGTACACATCTGGCACGGTTCTCCTTCAATAAGACAAGAAATTTTAAATATCATTTATACTGACGTGGTAAAAAAAAATTAGAAATACTGTAATTGCGTAAGGAAAGCAGAATTACACTCTAATACAAGAACACAAGCCAGATGCTTTGTTGACTGTACCTGTAATGACGCATTATTCAGGACATTGAAATAATGAGAAAAAAAAGAAAAGTAGTTTGTTAGCTTAATTTATATTGATGAAAAGCACTCTAATCATTACAATATCTCCACACCGACTCGCTACTACCACATCTCAACCAGAACTCTCCAATATCACATCTCAGCAAGCACTGCCCACTAGCACATCTCAACAAACACTTTAACCTACGACATCTCAGCACAGACTACCATGAGACCTCGACAGGCACTGACTACTACGAGCTCTCGATAGGCACTGTGGAGGCGGCTGAATAATACTCTTTGGCGCAATCTCTGGCGCAGTGGCTCAGTGTAGCCACCTTTCATATGCCCCTCCTCCACGGGCCAGAATTTGATGGTATTTTTGCCAGCATTGGTGGTGAAAATACCACCAAATTCGGCCACAAAAATACAGACAAAAATAAAAGATAATATTAATACCTAAATATCACATAATTAGTTAAAATTTTGGCTTTGCACTGACCTTTCAATAACCTAATATATGAAATACAATAAGCAATACAATTTCTTTTCATACATGTGACTTTACATAAGAGTTCACACAATACACAAAAAATCAGTTTATACAAAAAAGACACCAACAGGTGACATCTTTTCAGTAGAAGCAATCCATCAGTGGCACCCAGCAATGTTGGGTAGGTGCAGACAGCAAGAAGTAACATCATTTCAGTAGAAACAGTTATAACAGTGGCACCCAGTAGTGTTGAACAAGTGCAGACACCAACAAGTGACATTAGTTCAGTAGAAGCAGTTCATCAGTGGCACCCAGTAATGTTGAACAGGTACACACAGCAACAAGTCACATTATGTCAGTAGAAGCAGTCCATCAGTTGCACCCAGTAATGTTGAACAGGTGCAGACACCAACAAATGACATCATTTCAGTAGAAGCAGTTCATCAGTGGCACCCAGCAATGTTGAGCAGGTGCAGACAGCAACAAGTGACATCATTCAGCAGAAGCAGTTCCATTAGTGGCACCCAGCATTGTTGAACAGGTGCAGACACCAACAAGTGACATCATTTCAGTACAAGCAGTCCATCAGTGGCACCCAGTAATGTTGAGCAGGTATACACAGCAACAAGTCACATTATTTCAGTAAAAAAAAACAGTCCATCAGTAGCACCCAGCAATGTTGAGCAGGTGCAGACAGCAACAAGTGACATTATTTCAGTAGAAGCAGTTCCATCTGTGGCACCCAACAATGTTGAGCAGGTGCAGACACCAACAAGTGACATTATGTCAGTAGAAGCAGTTCCATTTGTGGCACCCAGTAATGTTGAGCAGGTGCCGACACCAACAAGTGACATCATTTCAGTAGAAGCAGTTCATCAGTGGCACCCAGCAATGTTGAGCAGGTGCAGACACCAACAAGTGACATTATGTCAGTAGAAGCAGTCCATCAGTGGCACCCAGTAGTGTTGAGCAGGTACACACAGCAACAAGTCACATTATTTCAGTAGAAGCAGTTCATCAGTGGCACCCAGCAATGTTGAACAGGTGCAGACACCAACAAGTGACATCATTTCAGTAGAAGCAGTTCATCAGTGGCACGCAGCAAAGATGAGAAAAAAAAGAAAAGTAGTTTGTTAGCTTAATTTATATTGATGAAAAGCAATCTAATCATTACAATATCTCCACACCGACTCGCTACTACCACATCTCAACCAGAACTCTCCAATATCACATCTCAGCAAGCACTGCCCACTAGCACATCTCAACAAACACTTTTCACTACGACATCTCAGCACAGACTACCATGAGACCTCGACAGGCACTGACTACTACGAGCTCTCGATAGGCACTGTGGAGGCGGCTGAATAATACTCTTTGGCGCAATCTCTGGCGCAGTGGCTCAGTGTAGCCACCTTTCAACGTCTTCCCTGTTCCATCCGTCGCGAATTATTTTAATCCCACTCTTGAACCTTTCTTTTATTTCCGTCATTGCTTCTTCGACGCAAAGGTCCTACAGTAATAGCGAAAGACAACATTCCCATCCTACACCCTTTTGAATCCGAGCACTTCATTCTTTGTCCTCCACTCGTATTGTTTGATCTTGGTTCTTGTACATATTGTATGTTACTCGTCTTTTCCCTACAACTTACCCCTTTTTTCAGAATTTCTAACATCTTGAACCATTTTACATCGTCGGACGAATTTTCCAGGTCGTCAAACCTTATGAACGTGTACTGATTTTTTTTTTCAGTCGCGCCTCAGATAGTCAACTTTCTTTTCCATACATTATTTTCCTTACATTATTCGTATCAGTAGCTTGGACGCTTGAGCTCTTAAGCTGATTGTGCAATAATTCTCGCACTTGCCGGATCCTGAGATTTTCGTACTTGGATGGATGATGTTTTTCCGAAAGTCTTGATGGTATATCGCCAGTCTCATACATTCCACTTACCAACGCGAACAATCGTTTTGTTGCCACTTCTACCAATGATCTTAGAAATTCAGAAGGAATGTTATCTATGCGTTCAGCCTTATTTGATTTGAAGTGTTCCAGAACTCTTTTAAATTCGATTCTACTACTGGATCTTCTAATTCTTCCATATCGATTCCTGTTTCTTCTTCTTCTTGTTCTATCATGTCATCAGACAGGATACCCGCCCTAATAGAGGCCTTCAACGAACTCTTTCCACCTACCCATTCTCTCCTCTGCATTTAGCAGTGGCGTTCCCATTGCACTCTTAATCTTACCGTCCTTACTTTTAATTTCACTGACGGTTATATTGAATTTTCCAGATGCTGAGACAGACCTTCCGACAAATATTTCTTTTTCGATAACTTTGCATTTTTCATGCAACTATTTCACCTTAACTTCCCTGCACTTCCTATTTACTTCATTCCTAAGTGACTTGTATTTCTGTATTCCTGAATTTTCCTGAAGTCATTATTAAAGGAGACAAACCATCCGATGTAAATGTAACTTCTGGTGTACCCCAAGAGAGTGCTATAGGACCATTACTTCCCACAAAATTTGTAAAATAACCTAGTGGATAACATCGGAAGATCCGTGAGTCTTTTGACGGGTAATGCTGTTGTATACAGGGGAGACGCAACGCCAGAAAATTGTAGCGAAATGCAGAAAGACCTCTGCAGGGGACGGACACTTGCTGCAGGGAGTGGCAATTCACCCTCAACACAAACGAGTATAACATATTGCGAGTACACATACAGAAACACCTTTCACTGTATGATTCTACGATTACAGGACAATCACTGGAAACAGTTACTTCCATAAAATATTTAGGGGCACGCGTACGGAATGATTTGAAGTTAAACGAACACACAAAACTGATCGTAGGCAAGACAAGTGACAGACTGAGATTAATTGCATGAAACCTCAGGAAGCGTTGTTCACCCAGAAATAAGGTAATTCACAAAATCCTCGTTCGGCCAATTCTTCAATACTGCTAGTACCAGACAGTAGTAATAGAGGAAATAAAGAGGACCCAAACAACAGCAGCGCGTTTCGCTACAGGTTCATTTGTTAGTCGTGAAATCGTCGCCGAAATGCTCTTCCAACTGCAATTGTAGATGCTACAAAGGAGTCGCCCTGTGTCATACTGTGGTGTTTACTGTTAATAATTCCGAGCGCTTACGTTCTTAGAAGAGGCAACCAAATATAGCTTCTTTCTACGTATATCTCGCGGAAGGGCCATGAAGGTAAAATCAGCTAGATTTGAGCTCATACGGAGGATTACCATCTATCATTCTTCCCGTGGACCATTTGCGGCTGGAACAGTAAAGTGGGATAGTGAATGTGGTACACAAATTTATCCTCCGCCATACATCTTCAGCTGGCTCACAAAGTATAGATGTAGATGTAGGTCTATATTCGAAAAAACAATATTTTTAAATAGTTTTCAGAATAACAGACTCCTAGAGAATTTACAGTACATTGCAGAAATACTTAATAGTATACCCCTCCCACATTCGACTCCATATGAAAAGTAATGCAGAAGCGCAAGGTTTTTTCTACTATTTCTCGATTAGAATTGGTCTATAACTGATCGACGACTTCCATCTCTCCTCTTCCTTCCTCCTATTCTTTTTCTCTAAAATGACATTCAGCAATAAAGACAATCGCTAATTCAAAACAGTGTTCCACTGTTAATGAAATTCTCGAATGGTTGCTACAATGAGACAGATGAATCAACGATGTTTTAAAGTGCTGTAGCTGATGTTACGTAACTACTGTCCTAGATTAATCAACTCGCTGATTGTCAATGCCGCGCGGGATTAGCCGAGCGGTCTGGGCGCTGCAGTCATGGACTGTGCGGCTGATCCCAGCGGAGGTTCGAGTCCTCCTTCGGGCATGGGTGTGTGTGTTTGTCCTTAGGATAATTTAGTTTAAATAGTGTGTAAGCTTGGGGACTGATGACTTTAGCAGTTAAGTCCAATAAGATTTCACACACATATGAACATTTTGATTGTCACTGGATCCTTCTCAACAGTCTATTTGCATGATTCTTTCGGTAAATGTTCTTTTGTTCATTTTATTGTAACTCACAAACAACGAATTGCCGAATTAATGAATAATGGACAGCCATATTTAATTGCCTCTCGTAGGAGAGCAACTCCCATCGAACAGTTATAGCACACACTTTCATTTACTAGTTTGTTGTCGTCCTGATGTTCAAAAGTTCACATAATGAAATATGTAAAGACTGAGTAGTTCGCTATATAGCACATTTTTGTTGTCTCATAAAGTAAATAAAGATCGTTTGCAAAACGCAAACCACGGACATTTTTGAGCGTGTTACCCATGAAAGAGAGATTATCGACTACCACGCTCCAATAAGAACGTTGGCAAAAAAAGTTATTAAGAAGCTACGTTATCAAGAGGGAGACAGGTCAGGTTGCGATCTGCGGTCCGAGAGAGCAATGATTTAGTCACAGCTAGGTAATGGAACGAGACGAGGTTCTGAGTGTCACACAACGCACATCTAATATATGCAGAATTTAGTATAGTGGCGTTAGCATTACTAATTTGACATGTAATAGTTATAGGCAAATAAACTGGGAAAAATGAATAAAGAACACCCGTCAGCGCAACATATACTATAAAGAACGATCAAAAAGTTTCCTTTTCAAGGCCCTACAATCTAGAATCGGTACGCCAATCAGGAGATTCCCACCGGCGCACCAGGTTGGAGATTCCCCTTTGCTAAAACACCGTGTCCTGCTGCGTGAAGAAGTCCATAACTGCCTGACGCACATACTCATTCGGCAGAAGTCGTCAGCACTTCATGGTCTTTTTCAAGGGACCGTAGGCGTGATAATCGCATGGGGATAGGTGAGGACGATAGGGTGGGGACTGGAGCGTCTCCCAATTAAGTTGACTCCTGCGTTGCGACATTTGCGATAGGGGGACGTGTGTTATCATGAAGCAGTAGCACGCCTTGTTGCAATCTTCCCGGAAGTTTCTCCTTAATTGAATGCCGTAATTTCTCCAGTTTTAGGCAGTACCGTTCCTCATTGATGGAGACACCTGATTCCTGGAAATTAATGACTAATGGGTACCGGTAACACCAATGGACAGGGTGAGCTCCACACTGCTTGGAGATGGCTATCGAACACCTAGGTACGAGGGGTCGATGGCTCACGCATTCTTCTTTCTCGGATGAATTTCTACTGGTGTTTGTCCTACAGCAGACAAGAGCAAGTTGGTCCTGTTTGGACGCATTTAGGTGTTACACTTCTCATCGTCATAGTTCACGTTCTCGTATTTACCTAATGCACGTCGGAAAGACACGAATGTCACACTAATCCCTTGCCCACATGTCGGTGCTTATACAGGGTGTTACAAAAAGGTATGGCCAAACTTTCAGGAAACATTCCTCACACACAAATAAAGGAAAGATGTTATGTGGACATGTGTCCGGAAACGCTTAATTTCCATGTTAGAGCTCATTTTAGTTTGTTCTTCCACCTACGCTCAATGGAGCACGTTATCATGATTTCATACGGGATACTCTACCTGTGCTGCTAGAACATGTGCCTTTACAAGTACGACACAACATGTGGTTCATGCACGATGGAGCTCCTGCACATTTCAGTCGATGTGTTCGTACGCTTCTCAACAACAGATTCGGTGACCGATGGATTGGTAGAGGCGGACCAATTTCATGGCCTCCACGCTCTCCTGACCTCAACCCTCTTGACTTTCATTTATGGGTGCATTTGAAAGCTCTTGTCTACGCAACCCCGGTACCAAATGTAGAGACTCTTCGTGCTCGTATTGTGGACGGCTGTGATACAATACGCCATTCTCCAGGGCTGCATCAGCGCATCAGGGATTCCATGCGACGGAGGGTGGATGCATGTATCCTCGCTAACGGAGGACATTTTGAACATTTCTTGTAATAAAGTGTTTGAAGTCACACTGGTACGTTCTGTTGCTGTGTGTTTCCATTCCATGATTAATGTGATTTGAAGAGAAGTAATAAAATTAGCTCTAACATGGAAAGTAAGCGTTTCCGGACACATGTCCACATAAGATATTTTCTTTCATTGTGTGTGAGGAATGTTTCCTGAAAGTTTGGCCGTACCTTTTGGTAACACTCTGTATATCGGCACCGTAGCTGTGCTTTTGCATATACGCTGCAGCCATGCTCATTATTGAATTTAAGAAATAATAGAACAAGTTAACGAATGTCATGTCCCATGGATCATTTGTATGATTGATCATAATGATGAGGAACGAGTCTTTTTACATTTACATTACACACTCAAGTGTAAATGTGGCTACCTGCTGACAGCTTACAAGCTTTTCTTCATTTTCTCAATTTTTTAAAAATCGCTACCCACCACCTTTTACATGTTACAAAAACAGAAATTCTCCAGAACAGGTGTTCACAAGGAGAAATTTTTTCAGTTGGTTTTCAAACAAAATTTTTCTTTCCACAAATTTTATACCATTTGGTAAGTGATAAAAAATTTTGGTGGCCGCATTCTGTGCCGTTTTTGTGCTAAACATAATCTTAACGTGGAGTAACGAATGTCATTTTTTTGTTCTGGTATTATAAACAATGAATATCATTGAAACTTCCTGGCAGATTAAAACTGTGTGCCCGACCGAGACTCGAACTCGGTACCTTTGCCTTTCGCGGGCAAGTGCTCTACCACTGAGCTACCGAAGCACGACTCACGCCCGGTACTCACAGCTTTACTTCTGCCAGTACCTCGTCTCCTGCAGAGTGAAAATCTCATTCTGGAATGAATATCATTGTCCCTTTTGAGCTGTAGTGGGACATTTACGAAAATCTTCATGAGAGAATAAATATACTGTGAAGCAATAGTCAAAACGTTTAAGAACATCGTGGGTGAACTCGATACATCATTCATACAGCATGTGTTTGAGCAATGAAAATTTTATTTCTGAAAGATGATTTACACCATCCATATGTTAACTTGGTGATTCGTCTATCCACAGGATTTGCAATGATTATAACTCCAAATGCGGCCGAACTAAGTTTTTATCGGAGTTCCAAACAGCGCTTTTTTTCAGTTTAAATTCTTATCAATATGGACACTAAAATTTTGAAATTTCAACCATAGTTGTTATTTCTTCACAAGGTGTTACACTTCTCATTAGTGTAGGACCTCTAAATGTGCAGAACTGATTATGTAGTCCTTTTGTAATTGAGACTGAGGCCATCTGTAGAACACCACTCAATAATATTTTAAGAAATTTTTAACCTTCCTCTGTTGCTGTATGTATGTTTCAGTTGATTACAATGCATACTAATGTCATTTGATAAAATAATTAATTCTGTTTGTTGCCTATTAGAAGGTCATTTACACAAACGAGACACAACATTGGACCTCTGACTGAGCCACATGAAATCATGTGAGTGATTTCGCCCCATTCAGAAAATATCCCCTGCCTATATTTGTTGAATTATTAAGTACAACTTTTTGCATTGTTCTGGTTAAATATGTCATTATTTAGTAGTTGGCTACAGCGTCAGTTCCCTAACACCTCAGTCTAAGAGTACACCTGAAATCAATTTTAGCAACGCAACAAAGGTGTAATAAACACAGAATTGGCCAAATTAACAATGAAGTCATACAACCAAATCATTAGTTTTGTTGTTCATGGTACTCGAAAGTAAACACTAATTTCACAGCAGAAGAAAGAAACAGAAAGTAAGGTGGGATTTTTTTTTTTTACCAAACATAGTTTTCATAACTACATTTCCAGTCTACATTAAACGTAAAGTTACAACACTCTGTGTATGTCACCAGTTTTGAAAAAAGACAATGACTCCTGTCCGCTTGCTCGGCGAGCAATGGAAAGTTGCACTGTATATTGGGATTAATTGGGAGAGTCAGAAAAGCAAAGGAAAGGGTCAGGGAACAGACCTTATGGGAAGACAGTTTCGTGATTGTAATGAAACTGAAGTGGTGGTGTGCGGGAAATGTAGGCAAGGGAGTGGGTGGTAGATGGACCTAGGCACAGTCCTCAGTTGCGTATATTATTACGTATGTTGATAATTTTTGCTTTTTGGCCGTGTAATTAGAACTGAATGAAACACAATCTTCGTGCCGTATGAGTTTCGCCTTATTCTTTGCAAGATGTATTCAGTGGCAGGTTTCTTGGATGTTGTTCTACATGTAATGTTTTTGTTCAGTTACTAGTGCTGTGAAGTCTGTAAAGCAAAACTTCAGATGACAATTATAAGAACAGCGCCAAAAATGGAACAAATACACAACATATAGAACAACATCCACTAAACCTGCCACTGAAGATGTCTTGCAAAGAATAATGGCGTGGCCGAGCGGTTCTAGGCGCTTCAGTCTGGAACCGCGCGACCGCTACGGTCGCAGGTTCGAAGCCTGTCTCGGGCATGGATGTGTGTGATGTCCTTAGGTTAGTTAGGTTTAAGTAGTTCTAAGTTCTACGGGACTGATGACCTCAGATGTTAAGTCCCATAGTGGCCAGAGCCATTTTGAATAAAGGCGAAACGCGTATGATACGAAAATTGTGTTTTAAAGGACCAAAAGTAAAAATTACCAACATACCGTAATACTGAAACAAGAAGTCTGGAGTAGGCATTTTTCCAGTATTAGTGAGTATGATGATTGCAAAAGGGAAATATTTCCACACGAAATTCTGTGATAGTCATTTTATTCCGAAACGACACAAATTCTCAGGCACAGTTTTCGTCAAGCTTGATTCGTCTGACACAATGAAAGTTCTTTTCGTACCGGGCATCGAATTGACATGTATGGCTTGTGCGTACCACTCCGTAGGTGATGTTGAGAGTTGAGGTCTGGTCGAGAAAGGGTTGGGCAGAGCACGGCTTATATCAAAGGTGGCGTTGGTTTCATTACAGGAAGGAACACTTTGGCGGAGCGCTGGCCGAAATTGTCCCGACTGGTGTTTTTAGTCCCTTGGTGTCGTGAGAGACCCTGTATGTATATCAGATACTAACAATGGAAGACTTAAGCTCTGATGGGATCGTGGGGGCGAGCCCTGATGTAACACATACTGGAAATTGCAGAACACTATGGCAGCGGTCAACGCGGATGCTTGGCAGCGTGTGGTTTTTGCACCGTTCCCTGTGGCTGGCTTTTCAGTTCCCCTTTCTGCGCTGGTCGCGCGAGCAATCGACCTTCTCACATTACTACAGGACGGCTGGCGACCTTGCTCCTGGTAGTGCAACTGCCGGTTGGCACTCGCTCAAGTCACGGACGCGGCGCGCTCTGTCTGCAGCCTCACACAGACCTCTGTTCCTGCAGTTCTCATGTTGGGAATCCGGAGGCTGCGTCTTGCGCGAAAAGCGAAAGTAAAACGCGGATACCGTGCCGTAGGTAGGACGTAAACAAAGTAATAATATCCAATGGAGAATGGCACAAGTGGCGTGCGATACTGCAGTTAGACAGTGTAACAAGGATCCAGGTTCACAGTTACCTATTCGTATTACTATAGATCCGCCACCGCAGTGGCAACTGAATCCAAAATATACAGTAAAATATTCGTACGAAAGTTCTTACATGAAGCCTGACAAGAGCGTAGTGAGCATTCAGTGTACGATGTTGAGTCATTTTTTATTGTAGTCGTAGCAGTTAAAAGCACCTGGCAGCCTCTCCCCCGTGGTAATTGCAGTCACGTTGTGTTCACTGCCACAGCTGCTGAAGCTTGCGTGGCGGGGATTTCACACGGCTAGCACGACAGACAACGTGGTCGCGCTGGCGTTACATTGGACGAATATGTACGAAATTTGAGATCTAGAGATGACTTTGAAGTCGTGATTACGCTCTTATAGACCATAAACAAGCAGCACTATCTTGCTACACGATCTGTTCTTCTCCCATTCCCTTCAGCTTCCCCATTCCAAGGAACACAATGAATATCTACCGTTGAACGTGCTCTGCAAAGACGGGTTCAAATCCAAACCAAAGAAGAGCTTCTAGAAAAATTTCAATAAAACATTCGTCGGACCTACGGCAGCAACGAACGACAAGTACAAATACCGTTATCAAATTTGAACGATAAATGCGATAAACAATCTACTGTCTACCGCTACGCAAATACACTACTGGCATTTAAATTGCTACAGCACGAAGATGTGCTACAGACGCTAAATTTAACCGACAGGAAGAAGATGCTGTGATATGCAAATGATTAGTTTTTCAGAGCATTAACACAAGGTTGGCGCCGGTGGCGACACCAACAACGTGCTGACACGAGGAAAGTTTCCAACCGATTTCTCATACACAAACAGCAGTTGACCGGCGTTGCTTGGTGAAGCGTTGTTGTGATGCCTCGTGTAAGGACGAGAAATGAGTAGCATCACGTTTCCGACTTTGATAAAGGTCGGATTGTAGCCTATCGCGATTGCGGTTTATCGTATCACGACAATGCTGCTCGCGTTGGTCGAGATCCAATGACTGTTAGCAGAATATGGAATCGGTGGGTTCAGGAGGGTAATACGGAACGCCGTGCTGGATCCCAATGGTCTCGTATCACTAGCAGTCGAGATGACAGGCATCATATCCGCGTGGCTGTAACGGATCATGCAGCCACGTCTCGATCGCCGAGTCAACAAATGGGGACGTTTGCAAGACAACAACCATATGCACGTACAGTTCAACGACGTTTGCAGCAGCATGGACTATCAGCTCGGAGACCATGGCTGCGGTTACCCTTTACGTTGCATCACAGACAAGAGCGCCTGCGATGGTGTACTCAACGACCAATCTGGACGTCATTTTTTTGGGGATGAATCCAGGTTCTGTTTACAGCATCATGATGGTCGCATCCGCGTTTGGCGACATCGCGGTGAGCGCACATGGGAAGCGTATCACCCGGTGTGATGGTATGGGGTGCCATTGCTTATACGTCTCGGTCACCTCTTGTCCGCACTGACGGCACTTTGAACAGTGGACGTTACATTTCAGATGTGCTACGAGCCGTGGCTCTACCCTTCATTAGATCCCTGCGAAACCCTACATTTCATCAGGATAATGCACGACCGCATGTTGCAGGTCCTGTACGGGCCTTTCTGGATACAGAAAATGTTCGACTGCTGCCCTGGCCAGCACATTCTCCAGATCTCTCACCAACTGAAAACGTCTGATCAATGGTGGCCGAGCAACTGGCTCGTCACAATACGGCGGTCACTACTCTTGATGAACTGTGGTATCGTGTTGAAGCTGCATGGGCAGCTGTACCTGTACACGTCATCCAAGCTCTGTTTGACCCAATGCCCAAGCGTATCAAGGCCGTTATTGCGGCCAGAGGTGGTTGTTCTTGGTACTGATTTCTCAGGATCTATGCACCCAAATTGCGTGAAAATGTAATCACATATCAGTTATAGTATAATATATTTGTCCAATGAATATCCGTTTATCATCTGCATTTCTTCTTGGTGTAGCAATTTTAATGGCCAGTAGTGTAGTTACTGCATAATATTCTTATCTGATAGATACAATGGCACTATATTAAATATTGTTTATAAATTGTCAGTGGAGGTATTTCAATCCATGAACTCGATCAACTCCGTAAATTGTATCATGTACTTGCGCCCTAGTGATACACCGTCGTTGAAAGAAATCTGCTTAATTGCCAACAGTGTGATAAACGTAAAACTTGCTACCGTTTGTCTTTGCAGCTTTCTCTTAATATGAGGCTAAGAGAAATAGTTTTATCAAGTGTCTTGTAATAAAAAATCGTACTTACGTTGATAAATGCTTACCTAATGTAAGGGACGCTGAACTAATTTATACCAGATGACATAGCAGCAATAAATTCACGCTCTGGTGTTATCCGAAAGGCCAGTACTCCGAATGTCTTTTTTTTTTTTTTGCGCTACAAGAGTTTAGATTAAAAAACCGTTTTCCGACCGTGGCGTCGAACGGAACGGAACACAAACCTAACTTTGACAAAGAGGTTGTGGTGTTTAGGGAAACCCGATGTAGAAGGAACAGCCGAACCAGTTCAGAAAACGAGGAAACTTCTGAATCTCTGAATGACAATATTTGAAAGATCTAATGTTACATTGTGCCATTTCACTTGGTACCTGATCTCATGTTTAGGGGCATACAAATGCATACAAAATCAAAAACACGATCTTTACAATGTGTCACGATACGAAAATTCTACGACATTAAGTTGTGACGTATCTGATGAGTACGGTCAACCCTCAGTTGTCAGGCTGGTGTGATGTTACCACTTTCCAGACGGCAGGATAAGAAAGATAGTCCCGGAGATGACGTAAACATATACATATATTTGGTTAAAGTATCATGAACGTATGTTGCATAAGTGTAGGGTATTAGGGGGTCTGGAGACAATGCAAGATTTAGAATACAACTCGTAAACCCCAGATTCCTTAGACTAGAACTTCGATGTATAAAACAGCTTCAGACGTCTGATCACTTTAGAAATGAGTTATGTGTGAAATATTTGACGTTAAGCAAGTAAGCAAGAAAGAGTTCAGAAAAGGTTTGAAATTATCTTTAAATTTTGTTGGAAAGCGCTAAGTTTTCTCATTATCGAACACTGGATTAGTACAGTGTGGGTAATTTGAGCTCCGTTGTAAGTAAAAGCTAGTTTTTCACGCATACCAGTGTTCAAGACCTCATACTCACGAACTTTGTGGCGCACAATGGTTCACTTTTGCACGTACATTCAGGTGTACATGTCGATAAAGTTAGCAAAATGTGCTGCGAATAGAGTTAGCAGCAAAGAAGTAATAAATTAAAAAGTCGTGCTTCAGCCGAAGTTTTACGTTTTACTGCATGAACAGCAAAAAATACAGTAATTGAGAAACTTTTTTCCTTTCATAAGAGGAATTTACGAGAGAAAAGTGTCGAATAGGTTTGAAATTACTGTAAAGTTCGGAGGAGGTCGCAAAGTGCTCTCATTCTCAAATCATCTTTTCTTGTCCGTTTATCCCCCATTAGTGCAGGGTCGACATGGTTATTTACTGATTTGGCATTGTTAGTTGTCAGTTAAGGAGCGGCAGGATGCCCTTTCTGTCGTCACCCCGTTAACCATAGCGACGGAATCGTGTAACTAATGGGGGACTTGGCTACCAGCCCGATATTCACCTAGTGGGGCGTAGGAAACAGCCTGAAAACCACGTACGGGGTAGCCAGCAGACCGACCCTCGTCGTTAATACTCGTGCGAATTAAATGCGGGGCCGGCACATCTCCCCGTCCCCGAAGAGGCGCTTTAACACGCACGGCTACCCGCGCACCTGCTCTAATTCTAAAATACTGGATGAATATAGTCTGGGCAATTTGCGCACCGTGAGTTGCACTGTCTCTAAATATACACACACAGTTTCTAAATGTAATACTTATTTTACTGTGTTAAAGCCTTACTGTAGGGTTATAATTCATAATCTGTATATTGTTGTTGTTGTTGTGGTCTTCAGTCCTGAGACTTGTTTGATGCAGCTCTCCATGCTACTCTATCCTGTGCAAGCTTTTTCATCTCCCAGTACCTACTGCAGCCTACATCCTTCTGAATCTGCTTAGTGTATTCATCTCTTGGTCTCCCTCTACGATTTTTACCCTCCACACTGCCCTCCAGTACTAAACTGGTGATCCCTTGATGCCTCAGAACATGTCCTGCCAACCGATCCCTTCTTCTAGTCAAGTTGAGCCACAAACTCCTCCCCAATTCTATTCAATACCTCGTTATTAGTTATGTGATCTACCCATCTAATCTTCAGCATTCTTCTGTAGCACCACATTTCGAAAGCTTCTATTCTCTTGTTGTCCAAACTATTTATCGTCCATGTTTCACTTCCATACTTGGCTACACTCCACACAAACACTTTCAGAAACGACTTCCTGACACTTAAATCTATACTCGACGTTAACAAATTTCTCTTTTTCAGAAACGCTTTCCTTGCCATTGCCAGTCTACATTTTATATCCTCTCTACTTCGACCATCATCAGTTATTTTGCTCCCCAAATAGCAAAACTCATTTACTACTTCAAATGTCTCATTTCCTCATCTAATTACCTCAGCATCACCCGACTTAATTCGACTACTTTGCATTATCTTCGTTTTTCTTTTGTTGATGTTCACCTTATATCCTCCTTTCAAGACACTGTCCATTCCGTTCAACTGCTCTTCCAGGTCCTTTGCTGTCTCTGACAGAATTACAATGTCATCGGCGAACCTCCAAGTTTTTATTTGTTGTCCTTGTATTTTAATACCTACTCCGAACTTTTCTTTTGTTTCCTTTACTGCTTGCTCAAGATACAGGTTGAATAGCACCGGGGAGAGGCTACAACACTGTCTCACTCCCTTCCCGACCACTGCCTCCCTTTCATGTCCCTCAACTCTTATAACTGCCATCTGCTTTCTGTACAAATTGTAAATAGCTTTTCGCTCCCTGTATTTGACCCCTGCCACCTTCAGAATTCTAAAGACAGTATTCCAGTCAATATTGTCAAAAGCTTTCTCTAATTCTACAAATGCTAGAAACGTAGGTTTGCCTTTCCTTAATCTTTCTTCTAAGATAAGTCGTAGGGTCAGTATTGCCTCACGTGTTCCAACATTTCTACGGAATCCAAACTGATCTTCCCCAAGGTCGGCGTATATTATGACAGCTTTTAATAATTAAATTAAATTGTAACCTCCCTCTTACTAATCGGCCTATCCTGCTTGCGACATAAAATGTGACCGTGGATCACGTGTATGCGTAATGGATTTTTTTCTAATTGGATAAGTCTATCTTTCCCGAAGAAGTGACACCGATACGTAGGAGGAAAGTGTACAACCGCCTTCTGATGGAAAGTCTACTAAAAATAAAAAGTAATTAAACCAAACAGGGCTATAATTTGGAAAATGAAAGTTATTTTGTGCATTCACTCACGAACAACACTGGACAGAAAAAGGGTACCACTGATTATGAATCCAAAAGTTACACTAATGAACGAAAAGGAAATAATTAATGGTCGCCAGTCCATTAGCGCAATTTACATCCAAAATCCTGTACAAGATGATCGGAAAGAAAAGCATTTATTATTAAACACTTACGTGGCAACTGGAGGTTGTCACGTTTTTTGACACTAATTTTACGTGAGTATGTAATTATAGAGAAAACTGAGAAGTCACTATTACATTATGTTTGGCATTAAATTTTGAAAAAGGCAATCGAGTAATGATTTGAAAATATGTAATTAAACTGTATGATAGTACTGAACTTCGTTACGTGAAAAGTGACTTTCAGTGATCTCAACATAACGTAATCAAAGAAATTTAGGAAAAAAGCAAGCACTTTGTACTTTGCTGTTACTTATTCTGCAAACTGGATTTCATATTATTGTCTGAACAACTGAGCCTTTTTTTTACTGACTTGCACAGAACTAAGCACTAGAATACGTACCAAACCAAACAGCAATGTGCTCCAAGCTATATGTAAAATAAATAAAACTTCCGTTCTCTTAATTTGTTCGTTTCTTTAGATTTGGACTTTTTCCAGTGATTGATTCTCAAACTTGAAAAATGAAATTGCTTTACTTTAGTCATATACTGAAACCTCTGTTGTACAACAGTTAATTGAAAGAAGACTAAGAATAAAATTCTTAAAAGTGAAATTATTCATTAATAAACTGGCTGTAACTATTCAATTTGTCTCTTATGACACACAGTCAGCATATAAGGAAAAAAGGAATAAGGATCCTGCTTGGTAACAATGTCTGGGGACAATGAGAACACAATCGCCCTGAGTTTAACTGATTATAATTTAAATAAATTTTATGAATCATATCACATTCAGTTGTGCAGCTGGGTTAGCCGTTAATACTTTCCACCAATGAACAGTCTTACTTCAGTGCTGTGCATACGACGAAACTCGGAGCCGACGACGAAACCGTGTTGCTGGAACTGCTACTGTTATTGAAGACGGTAGCTTGTTGTGGAGCCACAGCTAATTATAAGAATTGGCAATCGTAATTAATACAGCCTCTTCCACCAGACCACTGTACTCTTGCTACTGACACCACACTTCCACACACTACAAGCGCTGGAACCCGTCTTTCTCTCTCTCTCGCCCCGCGCAACAACTCCCTACCCAAAGATTTTACAACGCACAAGCACTGCTACTGTCGTTGTTAGTCGACGCAAATAACAATTCCTTTGGCTTTTTCCCAGAGCTTATAAGTTTCACAGTAAGACACAGATGAATACAATGAAACGTCAACAGACTTCTACCTAAATTTATACATACAGTGAAGTAATGTCCTTACTTATTAAAAGAAAGCATTTAAATTAAATACAACTAGGAAAAAAATTATATATCGGTAGCGTTTTCGGTGTTACAAAATATTGAAAATAAAATTTTTGTTCCCCTGGAAGCCACCAGATAGGCAACTTGCAACTGGGATTGTGTACTGTGAAACAGGTTAGCCATTTAATAATATAAACATTTAGAAACTACATTTTAAGCTGAAAAATATTTACAGGAACAGACTTTTTAGTTACGCAATGAAAATTAAAACTAAAGAATTTACAAAATGATTGTCAAATTTATGAGATCGGAGTTGGATAACTGAAATATCTAGAGGCCGTTGAGTGTTTGAAAGGAATATTATTCACGATCAATTGAAAGATATCCAAGATGTATAGATATATGCGAAAAATTAAACTGTGAAGGCAGCAAAGGGGCAATTAGGCAAAAAAATGGGGATAAATGTATAAATAAACAGCCAGTAGAAATCGTTGGTTAACGCAGAGGTTACCACAAATGTGACGTACGTTTGGCGGGTATCTAACGTTGTCTGGAGTGGTTAAGAAGTAGTTTCCTCGGGGAAGGTGAGCGGGGAGCCGGCGTGAGCGGCAGTAGCGGCCCATGCCCGCGCGCTGGCCCACGCGCAGCAACTTCCTGCTCCCACTCGCATTCCTGGAAGCACCGCGGCGGTCGCACCTGTTGCCAGCCTTCCAGGCTACAGTTCCTGCGCGGCCGGACGTGCCGCTGCAGCCTACGCACCGCCTTCCGGGGACCGACAACGGATGCACTTCATGCACCGGACCATTCCTCGCTTCGAGGGCGACACGGACAACCAACAACACACTCGCTGCAGCGGCTGGATTCCTTTATGACTGACGGGAAGCGCGTCTGTAGTGCTAACGCGAGAGCTGGAGGAGGAGGAGCGAATATTAACAGTTTGATATCTGTCTACACATACACACTCTGCAAGCCACTGTACAATGTGCCGCGGTGGGTATTTCAATTCAAAATAAATCCCGTATTACTATGCATCACTACATTCATCCAGTGGTTAAAGCTACTTTTTGACCGTGTTTCCTTTCACATAAATAAACTCAAAGATGAAAATAAAAAAAGACTCACCACAAAGCAACTATCCGATAGCGCGTAAATCAGAGGATGTGATGAAGACGTACAGACAAACTAATGATAAAAATTTCACAAAAGTTAGATGATTTCATCATCATTATCATCGTTTTCCAACTCCTGTTTCCCGGGTGTGATGAACAAGCGCTAGCCATCTCCTTGCGTCTTCATACATCTTTTGTTCAAGGACAGCTTCCCATTCGTGTCCTCTCTTCTCCATCTTACAGTCTCTATCAAGCGTTTTCTTGGCCTTCCTCGTGGTCTTCTTCCTACGGTGTTCAAACTAAAATATCTTTCGCCAGGTCTTTGGTCGTTCATTCTCATTATGTCCCCGTACCACTGAAGGCTGATTTTCTTTATGAGACTGGTAAAAGGAACCTCAACACCAGCTACTTTTCTATTCACCTCATTCCATTTTGCCGGCTGGGTGGCCGAGCGGTTCTAGGCGCTACAGTATGGTTCGAATCCTGCCTCGGGCATGGATGTGTGTGATGTCCTTAGGTTAGTTAGGTTTAAGCAGTTCTAAGTTCTAGGGGACTGATGACCTCAGATGTTAAGTACCACAGTGCTTAGAGCCATTCCATACTTTGTCTTTTCAAGTTGTTTGGTTCGTAGTTCTAGTGAATCTCATTTCCGTTACCTGAATTCTGCTGAGGTTTTTGTTTAGTAGGGTGCATGCTTCTACACCACATGTGATGGTGGTAAGTTCCTATGGGACCAAATTGGTGAGGTCATCGGTCCCTAGGCTTACACACTACTTAAACTAAATTACGCTAAGGGCAAAACACACACACACACACACACACACACACACACACACACACACACACACATGCCCGAGGGAGGACTCGAACCTCCGAGGGCGGGGCGGAGGGGGGGGGGCTGCGAGAAACTTGTCAAGACGCCCCAGACCGCGCGGCTACCCCGCGCACCGTGCTCTAAACCATATGGTAGCATTGGTACGCACTAGGTGTGGTACATGGTCGCTTATACTTTTCGTGGCATTTTATCATCCCAGACAAAACTTTTGTTTTGGCTGTAAGAATTGGATGCTTTCTGTGTCCTGCTGATTATTTTCTGCCTATGGTGTTGTCTTTCGATACCATGCTTCCTAGGTATTTGAAATGTGAAAGAGATTCTACTTTGACCCCTTTTAGAAATATATCTGAGGTTGTTCCTTGCCTGTTGATGGTCATTTCTTCTATCTTTGTTTTACTCATTTCTAATCCGATATTTTTGAATGTGTTGTTCCAGTCATTAAGTTCCTTCCGTGCTTCGGCTTCTGTCTCTCCCAATACTATCAAATCATCAGCAAAAACCAGGGCATTTACTTAACTGTCTTGATAGATTCGAGAAAAAGAGCTTCACAAATGGAGCAGTCAATAACGCGTTGGTCCACCTCTGACCCTTACGCATGCAGTTCTTCGGCTTGGCATTGATTGACATTCTTGGATGTCCTCCTTAGGGATATCGTGCCAAATGTTACAGACATTCTGTTAGTTGAGATGTCCAAAATTTTATTTTTTAAAAAGTTACCCATCTAGACACATCCTCCGTCCACATGAAAAGTGTGGTAGCACTAAATCACGTTACATAGAATGAGCGCTCAAGTTTAATAATTTGGTACTAGGGGACGGGGGGGAGGTAGGTGTTTGTAGAAGTAGTGAAGAGACAGTCTTATCGGTGAAGGACTATCTTATTTCTTTCAAATTATGCTGCGTGTTCCCTACACAACATTGGAGTCAGAGTTATACACCTGGATAAATAACTAATTGCCATGAATCGAATTAATAAGCATTGTAATTTTACTAGCGCAAGTAGAGTTTTTTGTATTGAGCGTCTCTCCTCAGGCACGGCACTTTTATAAGCGGCGATCAAAAAGTTTTCGTTTGAGGGCGTTTCTGCACCGTATACGCAACGTAGCGCGAATGTAATGCGGATATATAAGCACTGACATGTGGTCAAGGGATTAATGTGATATTCGTGTCTTTCCGACGTCCGTGAGGTAAATGCGGAAACGTGAAGTATGGCGACGTTATTATCAGATGCGTCCAAACAGGACTTTTCTTGGCTGGCAATGGACAAACACCGGTAGACATACATTGGAGAATGAAGCATGTGGATGGGGCAGCAGGTCTGTCGAAAAGCGCCACTGTGAAATGTCGTGCGAGGGGTGCTGCTGATTCATGACAACGCACGTGCCCGTACCGCAAGTGTCGTGACGCAGAAGTTATACTAACTCAAGTAGGAGATACTCGAGCACACGCCCTACAGTCCTCATCTCTTCCCAAGCGATTAAAACGCCTCTGTTTCATTAAAAAAGGTCCTTCAAGGTCGACGATGCCTGTCAGACGAAGATGTGCAGCTGATAGTTACGGTACGTCGACGTAGCATGTGAAAGTTGCTGGATTTGGACGGGTTACTCCTGTAACTGAAATATCAGATCTGAAGATGGTTCTGAATGAGCCGAAACCGGTTATATGAATAAAAAATTTGCAATCAAGACGGATTTTAAGTAACATTATAAAATCACTGATTGCTGTTATCCCATAAGACATTATGTCTGTTTTTGCAATGGAAAGATCGGTGGGAAGCAGTGACAAATGTGCACCTGCACAACATCTTCTCAGGTGCTAAACTTCCAAGTGGATTCGACCTACCACGCAAGACCTGGACTACTCTGAACAGAATCCGTACCGGTCATGGCCGATGCAGGGATGCTCTCTGTAAGTGGAAGAATCTGCCTGATCCAGCCTGTGACTGCGGGGTTCCATACCAGACTGTTCACCACACTGTCAGTGAATGCAGGATTCGAGCCTATCACGGCGCCGAAGAGGACTTCCTGCTAGCAACTCCAGATGCAGTGCGCTGGATTGAAAGACTGGATATTCAGTTGCAAAGACAAACTTATGTTTCTTGTGTTTCAATATGTACATATGTATATGTAATTTAATTTCATGATATTTCTGTATTAGCCTTACGCTAAATAATAAATGTGTGTAGTAGAAACACCTACGCAATGACGCGAGAAAAATACAAATTCTGCAAATTTTCTACAGTTTCAAAAGAAAGAAAGGAAGATTAGGGTTTGGCATCTAGTCGACGACGTGGTCATTCGCCACGAAGCATGATCTCGTACCGCAGCGTCGTAACCACTGCGTAAACGTCGCTCAACTTCTCCAATTGACAAAAACAAATCCCTAGAATTTCAAACAGGAGGAAATTCTCTCATCGTTTCTAAGCTTCATAGCGTGTCAACAGCATTCAAGCTTTTCGTAAAGGTTCCGTTAATCCGGAAAGTTATCAATATCCAAGACCATAACTACACGTGATCGACATGGCTCGATCCTTAAAAGGTACCACCACGGTTCATCGTCTCCCCTCTGTTCTCTTACGCAACAAAGAGCGGATCTGACGCACCATTTAAAGACGCCATTACAGTGAATGACAGAGGAAAATATCTATTCTACAAGAGCATTAACTGTCAACAGATTTCGATTTACAGCGACTGGGGGAAATACAAGGAGAACACGGAAGAGGTTTGACGACCGCCAGCGTTAATTAAAATCTGCCGCCCACTTCCTTTGCGAGAGTAAATATTTGTGCTAATCAGAGCTCCTTCGGCATAAGATAAACACATTCTTCGAGATCTGTGGAACTGTCTTAAGACGAAATAATTAACATTAAATCTCCCAGTCGATTTCATCGCAAAGGTTTCTCTGAAAGTCATTGCTCTGAATATCCTCAACGACAAAGTCGACCGCTTCTGCGTAACGATAAGGTAATATTAATTCCTTTCCTTCAGTATAAAGTGCTCCACGTTAGCTGTAACTGCATTTCTTCAAACACCTCTTTTTTTCATTATTTAGCTGACGACCTCGGCTCCCTTCTTCCCTGACCGCCTGAGTTCTATATCCTTCAAAACTAATTAAGTTTGCAACGACATATCTTAACTCAAACAGAAGATATATTTTACCCATTTATTTGTGTTTTCTGTACACACCACATTACATAGGTGGCGTACCTTAAAATTCTTCCGCTAGTTCGCGTTTGCATAAAAAAACAATACAAGATTGTGGGTTCGCCTTTATGCAAAACATTTCAGTTTTTATATAACTGCGTAGGCTTCCGCGGCCAGAGTCAGTCGACATAAAAGTTTTCTGGGCATGGTACAGCGTTATAATGTAAGAAACTACTGCTGCTGAAGAAAAAAGATCAACGTTTAAGCAACGGTTGCAGTGGCCTTCTTCTGGGTCTAATGGTTAGACCCAGAAGAAGGAGGCTGCAACCGTGGCCGAAACGTAGATTTTTTCTCCAGCAGCAGTAGTTTTTTACATTATGACGCGGTACCATAACCAGAAAACTTTTATGTCGACTTACGTTTTATTTTTAATTTCTTCTCCAAACTAGATCCAGCGAGAATATCATCAACTCAGTGGGTTTTTTAATTATATAATTATAGAAGCAGGCCTACATGTATCTTCTGAAAAAAACAGAGTACATGGCAGATGTGAAGGAGGCACCGGAATATATGGAAATTGATTATGATATAATTAAAAAGGCTACAAACTTTAAACTTCTTGGTGAAATAATACAAACAACGCTCTAGACAAAGAAGCTAACCTAGCAAGAGCAAAGAAAATGTAGGGGCCTTTTCAACTAACAAAAACCCTTTACAATAAGAAAAAAAACTCCGGCATTACAATACTGTCATTAAACCAGGATGCTTTTATGCATCAGAATGCTTTTCGTAAAATACAGCCAAATTATAAGGAGAAATATAAAAGACGGAAAGGAAAATAATCAGGAAAATCTTGGGACCAAAATATAAGAATGGGAAATAGGAATTAAGAATTAAAAAAGAAGTTTATGAAAAAATAGAGCGAATATCAGACAAGATTAGGAAGAGAAAGTTGCGTTGTATTGGCACCTAAAAACGCTAGATGGCAACCGGATAACGAAACGAATTTTTAACTTATTTGATAGTAACCAAAAAACGTCAATGACATGGATAAAAGAAGTTAAAGCAGACCTGAGGGAAATAGAAATAATGGAAGAAGAAATAGGAGAAGGAGAAAAGTTCAGAGCAAAAGTAAAAGGTTTTAAGGGCTTCCAGGAGAAAAGAAAGAAAACGGTAGGTGCAATATGGACAGAAGAAGGAAGAGAAAGAATGAAAGGGAAAGAACGAAAAATCACTGGAAAGAACGAAAGGAGAAATGAAAGAATACAGGCATATAAGCTACTTCGTGTAGTACTTAGTAGGCCCAACCAATTTAAAAAATGCGAAATTAGCATCGTTATAAACATTATAAAACGTTATTATGTGTGTATTGTTTGCTTCCAGATACTGTATTGCGTGAAAACGTTTATAATATCTTATTTACTTTTAAGTTACAGCATGGCTTCTACGTTTGCTACAATTTCTTCGGCGTAGTTTTTGCATTTTGTTGTAAGGGCGTAAGTAAAAAGCTCTCTTGACTACGAAGGTTGCCGTTAACATCACACTGTTTTACTGCTCGTAAACGTCGCTCAGGAAGCTGAGTGTGGCTGTGAAGAGAGAGGGACCTCAGCATACATACTTCTGTACTGGGGCAGTTGGTCGGGTAAAAGACTACTAGCAGTCTCACGCGACGAAATAACACAATCACTTGGAGACCAGACCTTGCGGATCGACGTCAAAGGCTGTGCAGACGAGTATCTAGTACGCTACACAAGGAGTACTTGCAGTAACAGGGGTACAGGCGTCAGTGAGCACAGGCGACGAACGGATCCGCAGCAACAATAGCGAGACAGAGGACAACAACAGTGCTAGCAGTTCAGACAACACTGGCACAGGTGAAGACAAACGTAGAATAAGGAGTAGCTGATATACTAGAATTGCTAACAACTAACGCAGGTGAATCCTGTATCGCTAGACATGAAAAGATACTGACCGCTTCGTTATAGATGACACAACATACTCATATACCTGTATATACACAGGTCAGATGTCAAAATAACATAGACTAGTAAAACTATCAATAGGATCATAATTAAACGTGACGTGCTGGCACCCGGAGTGGTAATAAAAAGAAGTGTACATTGCACACTAATTCTAGATGGAAAACCGCCCTTCCTATGAATGCTGACCGCCGTCTATCACACGTCCAATGCGTAAATGATGGCCGTTTAGGTGAGAACAGATTTTGTTTATCGACGGTCTCTATATCCTCGAGTTTCTTCCTCTTCTTCTTTCCACGAGTTATATGCCCTAGTTATGGGTTTAGGGACGTCGTCGGATGCTTAAAAATCGGACACGTCGTGTGTGCATTCTTTACGAGGAGATTCACTTACCTTGTCTCTAGAGAAAGGTGATAGTAGTACCACACTTCCTCTAGCTCAACCGTTTTCGGCATAATGCTTTCAGGATGGACGCTGTCGTCTCTCCGTGCTGCAGGGTGTTGAGCGCCGACAGTGCGCTTAAGGAGTTAGATGTAATCACAATTTCCTTCATTCTTAGCGGCCTCACAAACTAGGAGCTAGCTTGGTGGGTACTGCCTCGATCGTAAACAATGGTTTGCTCTGAGTGAGGCAGCGTGGTCGTCCTGCGTGGAAATCAGCACAGAAGACGTCAGTACCCAAATACAGTTGGTTGGTGAATCGTTTTCGATCTATGAGTGAATTTTTAATCGTATCTAGCAATAGCATTTCACAGTCGTTTTAAATATATTGTTAACAGCTAATGTTCCATGTCTGGGGAGCAGACTGACGACTAGGAATACAACCACCCTGAGGGTATCTTTCTGAACTTAGAGAACCTATCGTCACAGTCCCGTCTGTGAACATATTACTACCCACTGCGAACACGGGGATCAAAAAGAAAAAAATGGAATAATTCAAATAATTGGCATTACTCCTACATACAGAAACATTCACGCACTCTCCCTTTCCTGTGGAACTAGAGACAACGGTGTAAAAGTGTTGATTAAATTATAAATAAAAACACAACTAAACCAGTTGACACAAACGTTTTCCGAGTATTGTACCATGTAATAATGTCGGAAAACTCTACAGGAGAAACCAACGTTTCAGCCACGGTTACAGTGGGATTCTTCTGGGTCTACTGGCCACTAGAAAACTTTCATGTCAACTGACTCTGCCCGCTGAAGCCTACGGAATTATACACAACGAAACCAGTCAGTAAATTTTACTTTTTTTATTGAAGTGTTTCAGAGGTGCTGCTCTATCTTCGGGCAGCAGTTCCGGTGTTTGGCTCGTAATCCTAAGAAACCAACGATGTCGAAATATCTATAATGTCTTATCACTTTGGTTGCAGAATTCATATGGTGTACTTGCAAGCAGATATACTTTGGAACTGTTGTGGAATATCTGCAGTCTGTGTATCTCCGTTTCTTCTTTCTAATACGCCAAAAAGCATTCTGCAAGCGAAGTGACGCACTTAAAACATTCTAGATATTTTGAAATCGTTGGTTTCCAAGAAGCCATTCACCTGAGTTATACGCCGGACCTGCCATTTAATAATGGAGCGCAGCCTCAGGAACGCGTTGTAAAAAAAGTTTTATTGACTGGTTACGTCGTGTTTGTGACAATACGCGTCATAACCTCTATTTACATACTATCAGTATAGTAGTTTAATACGTGGTGACAGATATATTTTAAGCTGCAGGACATTGGTGAAAGCCCGTTCCTAGTACGCAGATGTGACGATATACAGGGGTGCGAGATGGGCGCAGTAGGGCAAAGAGCAGATCGATTCTGTTTTCGGTGGCCATGAGGACAACATATTTATATAGTGTAAATAATCCAGAGCTTTTAATACATGTCTTCAGTACAAATCGAACTTTACCTGTCACGAAAGATATGCATGAGTCTGAATACATTTAGCATTGGTTATTAAAACTGAAATTGTGGTATAACGACTTTTTTTAGTTATATTTGAAAAAGATAATCACAGAAACAGTCTACCAAGCATCTGTATGTGTAGAATCTCTAGCTTTCCTGCAGAGATCCCCGTTCCAATTCGAGTCAATAATTGCATTACCACCGCATTATCCACAAGCGTGGCATACAACACCGAATAAATGTCGGCACAAAGAAACATTCTGTAGGTAGTTTTCCGCCCGCTGGACGGTATCGTAGAAAAAGCCTGCACTTTCGACGTGTTTGTCCATCGCTGAACTTAATTAACGGTTCTCTGGCTTAAATGTTGACTTCAAGTCAAACTTGATACGAATGAAGCTGCACGACGAAACCAGTACTTCCCCAACGCAACACCACTGCACTGCCGCCTACGTTCAACGGAAGCACCTATTACAGAACAACGACTAAAGTACTGGGCGATCAGATAAGACTGTGTGGCCGAGACGACTTGGCCCAGGGTTGCGTGTGAGCACGCGCCACCACACTGTGTCCGCGCACGCGCACGCACTCGCTAGACCACCCAAAGAGAGGAGGATCGTGTCATCTGCCGACAAGCTGCGTGCTTTGTTCGCTTCTTCGCTGCCACTCAGTCACGGTGTAAACACCGTTACATGGGAGGTGGAAGGCTGTTAGGTGACCCCAGGTCCTTAACGTGTCCTGCCACTGACACATATGCATACTCATACATTCGCCTCAGTTTACGTTAACGTTAAGGGCACGGTGGGCTGTAAGTGCCTGGACCCGGGCGTTTTCTGGTGTAAGTACTGTAATACACCACATCACCTGCTGCTAAGCTGTGGTGGTCTCTATTCTGAAGACTGGCTTGAGGTAGCTCTCCACGTTCGTCTATCATGTGTAAGCCTCTTCATCTCTGCGTAGCTACTGCGAACTATATCCATCCAAACGATGAGTCACAGGTAGAAAATATTCTTAATAACCATTTTTTAAATATAGCTGAAAGTATAGGGACAAACAATTCAAGAGAAAAATCGCAGCAGTACGTTCAAAAAGTAAGTCTAATAAAATATGATGTAACACCAGCTTCTCCTTCTGAAATTAAGAAAATTATACATTCTCTCAAAAATAAAAGCTCGTCTGCTTTTGACGGTGTCTGCAATAGAGTGCTAAAGATTTGTTCCCATATGTTAAGTCTGGTCTTATCTGGTGGTGGTAGTGGTTAGTGTTAAACGTCCCGTCGACAACGAGGTCATTAGAGACGGAGCGCAAGCTCGGGTTAGGGAAGGATTGGGAAGGAAATCGGCCGCGCCCTTTCAAAGGAACCATCCCGGCATTTGCCTGAAACGATTTAGGGAAATCACGGAAAACCTAAATCAGGATGGCCGGAGAAGGGATTGAACCGTCGTCCTCCCGAATGCGAGTCCAGTGTGGTCTTATCTGAAATATGCATTGATTCACTAACTCAAGGCATTTTTACAGAAAATTACAGTTTGGGCTTCATAAAAGTGAATGCCATTTACACTTTCACTCACAAATTTTACAAGCATTAAATAAGATAAGAACGCCGATTGGTATTTTCTGTGACTGTCTAAGCCGTTTGACTGTGTGAATCACAACATTCTGCAGCAATTAAGTTTTATGGGGTTGATGGTATAACCAACCAATGGCTAATGTCATATGTAACCAAAAAATTACAGGACACTTTACTTAGTAATTCAACAATATAGTTCGGCGACGTACTTCCGACTGGGGAAAACTCACGTGTGGGGTTCCTCAAGGCTCAGTCTTAGGTCCTCTATTGTTCGTGATATATGTAAACTATCTTCCGTCTAATATATAAAAAACATAATTACTTCTTTTTGCAGATGACACTAGTATTGCAATCAGTCCAAGCATACATACAGAAACAGAAGAAATGGCGAAAAATGTTCTGAAGTGTCATTGGTTTCCGGCGAAAAGTCTCACCCTCAATTTTAAGAAGACACAACATATTCAGTTCTGCACATCTAGGGTTATTACACCAATGATAAGTGTAATACACGGTGAGGACGTAATAAATATGGCGGAAACTTCAAAATTCTTAACTGTTCACATCGATGACAATTTAAAGAGGAAAAAAACACATTTCGGAACTCGCAAAACAACTTAGTTCAGCCACATTTGTACTTAGAACTACTGCAAGTCTTGGGGACAGACAAATCACTAAGCTGACATATATCACACATTTTCATTCAGTACTGTCATATAGAATAATGTTCTGGGGTAACTTACCTTTAAAACAGAAAGTCTTCATTGGTCAAAACCGTGTTGTAAGAATAATATTTGGTGCTCACCCACGACAGTCTTGTACACATCTGTTTGAGGAATTGGGCATTCTCACTACTGCTGCACAGTATATTTATTCCCTCATTGGTCGTGCGGTAGCGTTTTCGCTTCCCACGCCAGGGTTCCCGGGTTCGATTCCCGGCGGGGTCAGGGATTTTCTCTGCCTCGTGATGGCTGGGTGTTGTGTGATGTCCTTAGGTTAGTTAGGTTTAAGTAGTTCTAAGTTCTAGGGGACTTATGACCATAGATGTTAAGTCCCATAGTGCTCAGAGCCATTTTTTTATTCCCTCATGACGTTTGTTGTAAATAACCCTCTGCAATTCAAAAGGAATAATGATGCACGTAAGTACAACACCAGAAATAAAAGTGACATTTATCACTCCACATTAAGGTTTTCTTTACCACAGAAAGGGGTGCACAAAGGTGCAACAAACATTTTTGATCACTTAGCCGGTGATGTAAAATGTTTGACAAACAGGAAAGTAAAATTTAGAAACAAAGTGAAAAAGCTTCTCCGTGACAACTCGTATACCGTGTAAGAATTTCTATTACTGTAATTTTTATTACGTGGCGGGTAGCAATTATTATCTCACATCTGTGCATTAAAAAGAAACGGTCAGCATGTAACCATATTTCCAAATTAATTTAGGATGTATATAGAAAATGACTCGTTCGACATCATTACGATTTATCGTGTAAAATGATGTATAGTGGGAACACAAATCTATTAGTTTCCGGTCCGTGTGGTTCCCGGTGTGGGGGTCTCCTTTGTCCAGCTAGCTCGACCGCTCATTCGTTACCAACAGCGCGACGGGGTGAGATGGTGATACGACAGCAACAGAGGCCGTTTTATGATCTCCATTTCAACAGGTAGCACATAATTGTACGGCCTGATTTTCGCCCGCCGAACGTGCGGCCTAAACTATACACAGATTGGCCGTACGGGACTTAACGGATCATTCACAATGCACCACTGGCTTCCAAAGGTTCCCTGATCTCGCGGTATATGACCCCAATCCTTTTCTTCCCCTCTCGGTCTATTTGCCTCCCTTCCAACAGCTTTGGCTAAGTCGCGATGCGACGCAACACCAGCGAATGCAGTACCTTACGGCGATCCCACGCCGTGTATGTTAAATACGCTGTCGCAACTGAACGTGACGTAAGTCAGTTTTCAGAGCGAGTGCGCTCTGCGAACTGCGTCTCACCGTGTTACCGCAGATTGCACGTATCAGTGTCCATGTGTATTGGCGTAGCAGGACGTGGGAGGGGCCTGTTTGTGTCTTGTCGCATCAAAGCAAAACAGTGAAATTCTGAAAATGTCCACCAACCTGGCGTCCTCGAGTGACGCTCCCGTCCCGCACAGACTTAAGCCGTAGATCGTGAGTTCGCTGCTTTCGTTGTGAAACTGTAATTGAACTACTGATCAACCTGGCTAAAGCGCACTTAAAGGAAATGAAAAATCCAAAGGTTTATAGGGATGTAATGGGCTTTTATTTTCACTTTTATTTCAGCTAACGCAGGAAACTAATCAAGAAATTGTGTGATAACATATACTATGTGATAAAAACTATCCGGACACCTTTCTGAAAATGACTTACAAGTTCGTGGCGCCCTCCATTGGTAATGCTGGAATTCAATATGGTGTTGGCACACCCTTAGCCTTGATGACAGCTTCCACTCTCGCAGGCATACGTTCACTCAGGTGCTGGAAGGTTTCTTGGGGAATGGCAACCCATTCTTCACGGAGTACTGCGCTTAAAAGAGGTATCGATGTCGGTCGGTGAGGTCTGGCACGAAGTCGGCGTTCCAAAACATCCCAAACGTGTTCTATAGGATTCAGGTCAGGACTCTGTGCAGGCCAGTCCATTAAAGGGATGTTATTGTCGTGTAACCACTCCGCCACAGGCCGTGCATTATGAACAGGTGATTGGTGGTGTTGAAAGACGCAATCGTCATCCACGAATTGCTCTTCAACAGTGCGAAGCAAGAAGGTGCTTAAAACATCAATGTAGGCCTGTTCTGTGATAGTGCCACGTGAAACAACAAGGGGTGCAAGCCCCCTCCACGAAAAACACGACCACACCACAACACCACCGCCTCCGAATTTTACTGTTGGCACTACACACGCTGGCAGATGACGTTCACCGGGCATTCACCATACCCACACCCTGCCATCGAATCGCCACACTGTGTACCGTGATTCGTCACCCCACACAATGTTTTTCCACTGTTGAATTGTCCAATGTTTACGCTTTTTACACCAAGCGAGGCGTCGTTTGGCATTTTCAGGCGTGATTTGTGGCTTACGAGCAGCCTCTGGACCATGAAATCCAAGTTTTCACACCTCCCTTCGATCTGTCGTAGTAGTTGCAGTGGATCCTGATGCAGTTTGGTATTCCTGTGTGATGGTCTGGATAGATGTCTGCCTATTACACATTACGACCCTCTTCAACTTTCCGCGGTCTCTGTCAGTCAACAGACGAGGTCGGTCTGTGCGCTTTTCTGCTGTACGTTTCCCTTCACGTTTACACTTCTCTACCACATCGGGAACAGTGGACATAGGAATGTTTAGGACTGTGGAAATCTGGCGTACAGACGTATGACACAAGTGACACTTAATCACTTGACCACGTTCGAAGTCCGTGAGTTCCGCGGTGCACCCCATTCTGCTCTCTCACGATGTCTAATGACTACTGTGGTCGTTGATATGTAGTAGCTGGCAGCACAATACATTTAATATGAAAAAAACATATGTTTTTGGTGGTGTCCGGATACTTTTGACCCCATAGTGTATGTACGCCAACAAAATTCATGCCTGAAGTAACTATTTCGATTTTTAAAAACTTGTGGTTAAGCTTAAATTGGAAATAAATTTTTCACAAAATCTGGTTTGCAACTCAGGTTTTTCAACACAATTTCTTAGATCTAAAACAATAAAACGACGCGATTTAGTATAAACAACAGTTGCCAGCGTCTGTCTCCGTAGCAATGTCACTTTGCTCTCTAGTTCTGCTCGATACATACAGGAACAAGTCTGTGACTATGACGTCATGTCTTCAAATGCTGCCAACAGCAACGTTCAAAGAGTTACATTGTAGCTTTCCGGTGAATGGGGAGATTTGGGTGTATACTTGTATTCTTCGGTTTCAGAAACGTTCGCCGTGATTTTTCTGGAAACTTAAATTTTCGGACTGAAATAATTCATTAACTAACATTTCATCCAAGTCACACAGTACCTCGCCCCCACGCCCCTGCCAATCGCATCAGGCTGGTCAGCCTGGGTCACGGTCACTGGAGCCGGCGCAGCGGCAAATTATAGTTACGTTGCCACTTAATACACGCCAAGTATTTTAAACTCCAGGGCCGACATCTTACACTCAGTTAAAAGAAATCCCTGGGAGTTGCCTACAGGGACTGCCATTCCACAACACTTCCTCTTCCAATTTTTCTAAGTATACTTCAAATGAAGCCGGTGCTAATGAGCACCCTTTTCTTAAGACTCTTATTCATGGAGAATTCTTGGGAAATTCTGTTACCAACTTTAACCATACTGCCTGGACACACTCATCAACGATACGAAAATTCTGCATTGCTGTCCACAACTTTGTCGGTGTGTGTCATATTCCTTCTGTACATCAACAAATGTTAAGTGAACCGTTATTTCGCTTTATGGTCTCTTGAGTTATTTAACGGTAAACGCGCCAGCTGACCTGAGCGTCCCGATTTAAACCCATTTGGCTCCTCCGATTCTGCTATTTATTCTTCTATTTTACGCTTCATTATTTTACCGTACAATAGGGCTACTGCACAAATAACAGTAATTCCTCTATAATTTGCACAATCTTGTCGTCTTCCTTTTATATATATAACTGCTCAGGGGACTGCCTTTAAGAGTTCGACACGTACATTTCCCAGTCGAGCAGCTTTTAAAGTTTTCATTTGTTGTCGAGCTTCTCTTACATCTGTTCAGTCTATTAGTGTTAGGTGTTCCGTTTGCGTTGAATTAGCAGGATGGTTTTCATAATACGCTGTTAATCTTGCCCTGTTCTCCGTCAGGTGAATTTTGTAATAGGTTTTCCGTTCACCGTTAGTGATAAGACTAATTCCTGCTGAGTCTTCATGTTGCGTTCGCATCCCTTTGATTACCTCCCATGCTTTATTTTTTCGTGTTGCCTGCTTGTAGACTGGTACATTGGCATGTCTCTTCCCAGTACATGGATTTGTTATTTCTTACTTCATCCTTCTCCTTTTGTAATTATAATGAAATCTGTTTTGAGTGTTTCGTGTAGGTAACTGTTCCTCATGAGCAGACTGTTTCACATTATTTTTCTGTCTCTTCATTCTACCACGGTATTCATTTCCCGAACCTTTCTGCGATTATTTTTTTCTCCGAGGGCTTCACTTGCAGCTTGTTTGTAGTTCTGTTCAAAAAATGGTTCAAATGGCTCTGAGCACTATGGGACTTAACATCTGAGGTCATCAGTCCCCTAGACTTATAACTACTTAAACCTAACGAACCTGAGGACATCACACACATCTAGCGACCGTAGCAGCAGCGCGGTTCCAGACTGAAGCGCCTAGAACCGCTCGGCCACAGCGGTCGGCAGTTCTGTTCTTAAATTAAAATCCACCCTAAGTTTCTATCTTCATTCATTCAGAAGATATTTTCTTGTGAAGTGAGATGAGCTACTCGCATACCGTATAGCCGTCGGCAAGGGTCGTGCTTTCGAACGTCAACATGTAGCGCGATGAGTTCAACCTGCTGCTAAAGGCTCAGAAACGATGCAACTTGTGCATACGGTACGTGTACCGCAACCTGTAAAATAGGACCATATAAATGACACAGACAATACACGACAAAAACATTGTAGCAATCCTAATTGACATAACTGGTGCTTTCCACAACTTTTGGTGGCCGGCGCTGTTTGTAGGACTTAGAGAGATGAATGTTCCACAGGCTCGGTACAACAGTCTTGGAGGTTATTGTAAAAACAGGATAATGGAATGGAAGAATGGTCTCCAAAAGGTTATAAAGAGCGTAACAAAGGGTTGTCCGCAAGGATCCATATGCGGACCGATTTTCTGGGACATAGCCATAGAACCATTGCTGAATGCACTAACAGACAACGACATGGCTAACGGGGTGATTGCGTACGTTAATGACCTTATAATCATGGTATCTGCAAACTACAGGTCCCAATTGGAGAGTAAAGCTACGCGGCTCCTCGCGTTTATCGGTGAATGGTGCACGAATAACAAACTCACAATAACAAAAAACAAAACTGTTCACCTACTTCTAAGAGGCACGCTGTAAAGAAATCAAACTATAAAGTTAAACAATATATCTATTAAAAGAAAAGCTGTGACAAGATACCTTGGCATTTAAAATGACGAACATTTACACTTGAACGAACATATCAGACTGACAATTAACAAAGCGACGAAACTGACGCACAAAATTGCAAGACTGAACACTATAAGATACGGACTACCCCTTCAGACAATGAGGGCTTATTACACAGCACTCTTTGAGTCAATAACTTGTTTTGCGACTAGTGCTTTGGCACATCGATTACGCTTAGGTACGCATAAAACTATTGTGAGGCGCGGCCAGAGGGGTGTTCTACTCAGAATCTCGGGGGCTTTCGGCGCGACCTCGATTGAGTCACTGTGTGTGATAATGAGAGTTTTCCGTATCGACATTACAATTCGCCACAGAGCTGTTGCATACTGGCTGAAGAGGGAAGTCGCGACAAAATAAGAGAAACAGCTGGACAAGACATAACCGACAAACAGAAATTAAACAAGTGGAGAATTGATACATGGCAGATAGAATGGGACGCAACTGATAAGGGAAGACGAGTCTACTCTTTCTTTCCCGTATACGAGAGCGGATGAAGATAAAGTACATAAATCCATCACGCGGGATGGTGCACTTTCTCTCGGGCCATGGCCCGTATCCTGTGCTTCTCCACAGATTTGGCGTAAAACAGACTCAAACTTGTGCCTATGGTGAGAATGGCACACCTGAACACACAGTGTTCATCTGCGATGCCCTAGGACACACAACACCGAGTTCAGGAAACCAGGACATAGGACAGTTAATACGCAGACATGATGACTGGACCTCAATAAACAACATCGCAGACGAAGTATCGCGAGCACTACATGCGGCATACAAACAGGAGAGACCATACGCTAGAAAAAGACAGGCTCCACATCGGACAGATCAGCAGTACACAGTAAACGACACAGACACAAGCACAGACACGGAATCGGATGCTGTGTCACAGATAGGAAATGAAGACGAGTCCGAGCGAGGTGGCGCAGTGGTTAGCACACTGGACTCGCATTCGGGAGGACGACGGTTCAATCCCGTCTCCGGCCATCCTGATTTAGGTTTTCCGTGATTTCCCTAAATCGCTTCAGGCAAATGCCAGGATGGTTCCTTTGAAAGGGCACGGCCAATTTCCTTCCCCATCCTTCCCTCCCCCGAGCTTGCGCTCCGTCTCTAATGACCTCGTTGTCGACGGGAGGTTAAACACTAGTCTCCTCCTCCTCGCGAAGACGAGACAGACAGACAAACATAGCAAAAGTAAGCGAAGGTTCTACAACACTACATGGAATCAATCTGAAAAAAAAAACCGCTCTGTGTAGCTATTTGTTAAACGATTTCATATAATGTGCCACTATGTGAAGATGTGACATTTCTTCTTCTTTCGCTGCATCAGGCGTGACTGGCTGGAAGTTTTACCGAGCCCCTCCCCCTGCTGAAGCTGACTATGACATTTTAAGTCAACTCCCCGTCTCCACTGTTACCTTAAGTTCGGCAACACATTAACGTAACTGATCAATACATTAAATTATTACCACTGTCAAGAAAACATATGTATCAGACGTAACCATACACGTAGAGGGTAGAAAGCGAAGAATTCTCACATCATATCTAAGTTAAATTTCCATCTCTTGTTTCTTTCATGAAATACACTTTTAATTTTAAATTACATCCACAAACTATTACGTATCTTATTTATTATAATTAGGTTTAAACAAAATTGTGTGTATGCTTACACACTTTTTTATTTGTTATTTTTTTAATTTATCGTTTCGTAAAATTTTCAACAAAAATATGTATTAGTAATAAAACTAAATTTGTATAATATAATATGTAAAATCACACAATGTACGACCTGCTATATAACAACAGGCAGCAGGTCTTTACGTGAGAAATAAATAAACAAAGCACCAACGCGGTATACGCGATTGCAACGTACTCCGGTGGCAGTTGACGGCTGTATCTGGCGGCCGTAGAATTCCTACGTTAGCTCTACGGAAACGAACGTTTCCCCCCTTATCCACGAAGTTAGTCATGTTCTGTCTGTAGTAAACATAAATAAATACTTCAGTATCCATCAACACGTTATTAGGCAAGGAGCACTAGGTCGAGTCAATAAGGACATAAACTTATGAAAGTGTAATTACAAATAGTGCGTCGCAAATTTACAGTAGTTCTTATCATAAAATAAAAATTATTTCATGTAAAACCGTAAGGTCTTCACAATATTTGAAATACGAAACATGAAACAAGAAAGAGCAAAATACCTTACTGCAAGTAGTGCAAGCTGTCTTGTAGATAAAGCCAATCGAAGAAATTTACTCCTTAGAATGAGCGCACTGTTACATAAATAAAACTGAATATCATAGAACGTACTTCTATTAAACTAATAAAGTAGTATCAGAATCTATTATAAAACGAAAAATTTAATAAAAATCAACATAGTAAAAAAAATGGATCGGTTAAGACGCGAACCACCAAGCCAATGCCCGCCCGGCTAGCCGCGCGGTCTAACGCACTGCTTCACTAGCAGGAAGGCGTGCCGGTCCCCGGCACGAATCCTCCCGGCGGATTAGTGTCGAGGTCCGGTGTGGCGGCCAGTCTGTGGATGGTTTTTAAGTCGGTTTTCCATCTACCTCGGCCAATGCGGGCTGGTTCCCCTCATTCCGCCTCAGTTACACTACGTCGGCGATTGCTGCGCAAACACTTGCTCCACGAACACGTACACTATAATTACTTTACCACGCAAACTCTGGTAAGAGTCGTTCCCGGGGTGGGGTCCACTGGGGACGGAACCGCGCAATAATCCTGGGTTCGGTGTGGGGCGGCGGTGAGGTGGGTGGACTGCTGTGGCCTGTTGTAGGGTTGTGAACCACTGAGGGCTACGGCGGGACGAAGCCTATCCGTCGTTTCTAGGTCCCCAGCTTAATACACAATACAAACACACCACCAAGCCATTTGTATGTGGTGTCTGTTCTTTCGAACATGTCCGAAAGAACACACACCCGTTTGATCCTGAATTATACAGGGTGTTACAAAAAGGTACGGCCAAACTTTCAGGAAACATTCCTCACACACAAAGAAAGAAAATATGTTATGTGGACATGTGTCCGGAAACGCTTACTTTCCATGTTAGAGCTCATTTTATTACTTCTCTTCAAATCACATTAATCATGGAATGGAAACACACAGCAACAGAACGTACCAGCGAGACTTCAAACACTTTGTTACAGGAAATGTTCAAAATGTCCTCCGTTAGCGAGGTTACATGCATCCAACCTGGAATCCCTGATGCGCTGATGCAGCCCTGGAGAATGGCGTATTGTATCACAGCCGTCCACAATAAGAGCACGAAGAGTCTCTACATTTAGTACCGGGCTCAAATGGCTCTGAGCACTATGGGACTTAACTTCTGAGGTCATCAGTCCCCTAGAACTTAGAACTACTTAAACCTAACTAACCTAAGGACATCATACACATCCATGCCCGAGGCAGGATTCGAACCTGCGACGTCAGCGGTCGCACGGTTCCAGACTGTAGCGCCTAGAACCGCTCGGCCACTCTGGCCGGCATTTGGTACCGGGGTTGCGTAGACAAGAGCTTTCAAATGCCCCCATAAATGAAAGTCAAGAGGGTTGAGGTCAGGAGAGCGTGGAGACCATGGAATTGGTCCGCCTCTACCAATCCATCGGTCACCGAATCTGTTGTTGAGAAGCGTACGAACACTTCGACTGAAATGTGCAGGAACTCCATCGTGCATGAACCACATGTTGTGTCGTACTTGTAAAGGCACATGTTCTAGCAGCACAGGTAGAGTATCCCGTATGAAATCATGATAACGTGCTCCATTCAGCGTAGGTGGAAGAACATGGGGCCCAATCAAGACATCACCAACAATGCCTGCCCAAACGTTCACAGAAAATCTGTGTTGATGACGTGATTGCACAATTGCGTGCGGATTCTCGTCAGCCCACACATGTTGACCGTGAAAATTTACAATTTGATCACGTTGGAATGAAGCCTCATCCGTAAAGAGAACATTTGCACTGAAATGAGGACTGATACATTGTTGGATGAACCATTCGTAGAAGTGTACCCGTGGAGGTCAATCAGCTGCTGATAGTGCCTGCACACGCTGTACACGGTACGGGAACAACTGGTTCTCCCGTAGCACTCTCCATACAGTGACGTGGTCGACGTTACCTTGTACAGCAGCAACTTCCCTGACGCTGACATTAGGGTTATCGTCAACTGCACGAAGAATTGCCTCGTCCATTGCGGGTGTCCTCGTCGTTCTAGGTCTTCCCCAGTCGCGAGTCATAGGCTGGAATGTTCCGTGCTCCCTAAGACGCTGATCAATTGCTTCGAACGTCTTCCTGTCGGGACACCTTCATTCTGGAAATCTGTCTCGATACAAACGTACCGCGCCACGGCTATTGCCCCGTGCTAATCCATACATCAAATGGGCATCTGCCAACTCCGCATTTGTAAACATTGCACTGACTGCAAAACCACGTTCGTGATGAACACTAACCTGTTGATGCTACGTACTGATGTGCTTGATGCTAGCACTGTAGAGCAATGAGTCGCATGTCAACACAAGCACCGAAGTCAACATTACCTTCCTTCAATTGGGCCAACTGGTGGTGAATCGAGGAAGTACAGTACATACTGACGAAACTAAAATGAGCTCTAACATGAAAATTAAGCGTTTGCGGACACATGTCCACATAACATCTTTTCTTTATTTGTGTGTGAGGAATGATTCCTGAAAGTTTGGCCGTACCTTTTTGTAACACCCTGTATACGTGTAGGTCAGTTCTTTTGGACACTTCTGAATTATATATAACAAATACCACATAAACATAATTAAGGCGATGACGGCCAATGACTCCTTCAGTGCAGGGGCACTACATCAGTAGTGTGTTTTAGAAGTTGGGAATTCCGGTTTGATGGAAAACGTGTTAGGGTAGTCAGTGCGGTGGGGGTGACCACAGTGTCTGGATGGCGTAGTGGTCAACGCATCTGTCTGGTACACACGAGATATGGGTTCGAATCCCGATCTGGCACAAATTTTCAGCTCGTCCCATTGATATAAATCAGCGCTCATTGGCAGCTTTTGCCTTTAATTTCTTTGTGTCTTGAGCAACAGATTTCCCGTCACCTTACAATTCCGCGTCTGTACTCACTACGCTACACCGAACTTGACTGTTGTATGACCATACTTCGCATTTTACCATCTACTAAAAGCTTTACTCGCAGATATGTTATTAACTATACCAAGAACAACGCGATTTTGATTGGAGCCTCAATGTGCCGTTGCCTTGAAATGGCATACTTTCAGAAAACCCAAATTACAATAATTCTTTAACCAACAGTATGACGTTTCGCGGTAGTTTAATACAACAAATCTTACAATGAACGACAGGTTTTCGAGAAATTCTCAATTTGCGGGTGGTTAGAAAAGGTATACATACATATGGGCTACAAATGAAAACCAACCGCACGTTCAGAATATCTGACATGCTAGATGTTGCTCTGCACGTTCGGAAACACTTCCCGACTTGCTTTTTCCACGCTATGTCGTCAAAAACTCGGCATGCTGAACGTTCGAATGCTTGCGAGACGGGGGGGGGGGGGGGGTACAAGCCACAAACGGATAGAATCCGCGCGGCGAATTAACGACCGACTGTGGCTGGTGCACCATCGAGCCTGAGTGTAGCTTTTAGACAGTTTCCGAGGCCTCAGAGAATACGATACGCAAACAGATAAATACGATACCACACTCAGAACAAAGTTTGCGTGATTCACAGACAGGTGGCGCACGCGAGTTACTTCCTTTAGGTTACCTGACGACAGTGGGGTCAGAAAAGGTATTCGGCCACAAAGTTAATACAGTAAAACTTTCCAGATCCTGAAAAACGCGGTACCCGTACTATAAGGGATTAACGCTAGGGAAAATAAAGATTCTTATGCAATCAGATGAATCTTTTTGCAACACCCTGTATAACAATATTACGACACGTACTGTTGAATTGAAGAAAAGGAACTGTTTACTGGAATTTTTGTATTTCAATTGATGATAGTAACAGACGCGGTTAGGCCTGAACTAAGATTTTCGCATTAGGAGTATCCGAGTCAGTAGCGCAATAGAAAAAAACTAATGGTGAGCGGCTGTTGGCTGAAGGAGGCCGACGACAAGGTAGTTTGCGACAGCCGTGGATCCGTCTTCGCGTGCCTTTAGAGGCGCATTCCTTAGGCAGTGACCGCCACAATGAGTGGGGCAGGTCTTTTTGGCTTTAGTGGCCGGACGCAGCAGCTATGCTAAGCGAGCCGCCAGGAGCCATCCGTGTTCGGCGGCGACTTCTTAAGCGGCGAGATGTTGGGGAACGCGCCGTCATTTCCGCTAACGAGGCTGGCCGCGGCTAGAATTTTTTTTATTTTTTCTGCGGGCTGTTTACGCAGACAGGCAGGGCTTCGCCAAGGAGGCCGGCGGCGTGACCAGCGAGTGCAGCCTTACGCGATTAGCCGCGGGGCCTGCCTGCATATCCCATTACCGCTGCATACCTGCTGTTCCCTTCCCAGCCCGCTGCTGCCGCAACTGGGTTACAGCGCTCACCGGCTTCCCCACAGCGCGTGCGTGAGCCGATGCTCTTCTCACGCCCTTTTAATTGACAACAACCCTCCAAACTCCGTCCTACACCCCCTCCCCGTCACGTGGGAGTTACAAAATGTCTCTCTTCCTCGCACAATACACAGATAAAATGAAAGAGATATGATGGAAATGGAAGGACGGTGGGAGGGGGGGGGGGGGAGGGGGAGCGGATGGGGATCTGGAGAGGGGAGGGATTTCAAGGTAGGCAGGAGAGGAGGCGATGGTTAGTGAGGAGAGTTAGAGGGTGAAACGACTGAGTTGAAGGGGTAAGGGGGATGAAAGAGTACGACAAGAGGACGGGGAGTAATTCGACAGAAGGGGGAGAGAGCATACAGAGTTGTGCTGATATTCATGAGAGAATGTAGCATATCCTTGGCCGTCCGCAGCTCCTTGTCTAGTGGCTAGCGTTCCTGCCTCTGTATCACGTGGTCCCGGGTTCGATTCCCGGCCGGGTTGGAGATTTTCTCTGCACGGGGACTGGGTGTTTGTGTTGTCCTCATCACATCATCATCATTCGTGACAGTGGTTCGACTGGAATGTGACACAATTGGACTGTGTGAAAACTGGGACTGTACGGGCGCTGATGACCGCGCAGTTGAGCGCCCACAAATCACAACCCAACCAACATCCTTGGCTAGCACTACCTTCCTTCACTGACTCGGTTCGATGCGTGGTCTGTGGTCAGAGCTCTGGTTATACAAAGTAGGTGACAAACTGCCTGTTGACTTCTGTCTCTGGTTCTTCGGCCGACTTTCGTCTGACGATTTTTCTGACGTTTCGCCAGCACGAGCGGCTGGCAGTGTCAAAGTTTCACAGTCCATTTCTGGTGGTGGACTGGAGCCGAACTCGCGGCCGCAGACTATACGTACCTAGCGCGCCAACGTCCGAGGGCTTCTCCGCGGTCATTTCCGATGCGGTACTCTTGCTATCTGCGACGGTAGTTCGCTGCAGCACAGGAATCTAGGATTCGTTCATCTTGAGGCTTTCTTCTTTCTTGCAGCTATTCTCAAGTTTGTGCATTTCTATAGGACCAACTTCCGTGTCGACGAATTTTACTATGTGGTCGGCCTTACACAGCGCCTGGTCCGACACTGACGATTTTTCCACCTGCCCCAACGTGCAACGTCGCTTATGTTCCGTGATCCTGGTGTTGATCAACCGCCGCGCGGGGTTAGCCGAGCGGTCTTTGGTGCTGCAGTCGTAGACTGTGCGGATGGTCACGGCGGAGGTTCGAGTCCTCCCTCGGGCATGGGTGTGTGTGTTTGTCCTTAGGATAATATAGGTTAAGTAGTGTGTAAGCTTAGGGACTGATGATCTTAGTAGTTAAGTCCCATAAGATTTCACACAAATTTTTTTGTTGATCAACCATCCAGTCATTCCAACAAAAACTTTTCCGCATGTGCATGGTATGCGATACATTCCCAGCACTGCAAATGGGTCCCTATTCTCCTTTTTCGACCTGAGACACTCTTTGATCTTCTTTGTCGGTTTGTAAATAGTCTTTACGCCGTGTTTGCGCAATATACGGCCGATTCTGTCCGTCACTCTGGGAATGTATGGCAGAAAGGTCGATCCGAAATTTCTTTTTCTGATTTGCCACTTGCCGATCGTTTGGCTCTGTTATACTTCTGATATCACTTTTGGAGTACCAATCGCTCCTCAGAACACATTACAAGTGTTGTATTTTGCGTCTGAGATGTTGCGGCTCTCATATTCGTCTTGCCCGCGTTACGAGGATATTAATCATGCCTCTTTTCTGGCTCGGGTGGTGATTTGATAGTATGGGCAGGTATCGGTCCGTGTGTGTCGGTTTTCGATACACGCTGTGTCCCAGGTTTTCACCATCTTTTGTGACCAGCACATCTTGAAATTGTAGTTTTTTTGTCCTTTTCTACTTCCACAGCATATTTTATGTTGGCATGGAGACTGTTGAAGTGTCGTAGGAAGTCACCGAGCTGTTCTTGCGCAAACACGGCGTAAAGACTATTTACAAACAGACAAAGAAGATCAAAGAGCGTCTAAGATCAGCAATAGAGAAAAGGGCCTAACCGCACCGGAAATGACCGCGGAGAAGTCCTCGGACGTTGGTGCGCGAGGTACATATAGTCTGCGACCGCGAGCTCGGCTCCAGTCCACCACCAGAAATGGGGGGTGAAACTTTGACAATGCCAGCCACAAGTGCTGGCGAAACGTCAGAAAAATCGTCAGATGCACGACGGCCGAAGAACCCGAGACAGGAGTCAACAGGCAGTTTGGCAACAAGTGGCCACGAAAGCCTTAGCAATTTTTTAAAGTATATAACATTCATATTAAGGGAAACGTAGTTAAGCTGTATCGGATCATCGTATCAGAAATGAGTATATCTGCGATATGAGTAGTTTTATGTTATAAATAGTGTGTACTGTGCGTTGCGGTTTGTAATGGTACTTGAATTACGCAACCATTACGGCACCTCACCTGAACCTCTCGATACCAGTAATATTCTACTGGGTTTCTGCAAAGTAGTTGACATATTTCTGAGACAACATTCAGATTTGATTTCATTTGTGATACATCGATATGTTTATATTGCAATGATATTATTCTTATGTCTATTCTTTCTTCTGTCACTATGATCTTTGACGTACTTGTAACTTTGAATTTTGGGCGCGTAAGCGATTACTAGATGTTAGTTGTTAACTTGTTAGAGAGTCGGACCTTGAGAGAGTCAAGTCTTAGACGTCATGTTGGAAAGACGCGTATTGTAGTCCGCTTATAAAATGTGAACTTTAACAGTGACTGTGAGAGAGATGTTTTCAAGAATGTTTTGTATTGTGAAGTGATGTTTTGTGTTTACGTGATATTGCAATAAAAGCAATTAAAAAGAACTGTAACTTAATTTCGGAGTGCTGATTATTTTTTTACATCACCATTGTCCAGCAAAAGCGTAATCTTCAAGGTTGGCTTGTGAAGAGCATCTACATAACTTTTGAATATAGCAGAATAAAATCTAGGCCTTTTTGCATCCGAGCTTGGAATCATAACCACCTAGATTTTCAACGATTGAACCATGATTTTACGGCGAGACCAGCGTGGGAAACATAAAAAGATGAGTGCCTAGTTTTTTCATTATTACATGAAATGACTATTAACTGTGCTCTAATGACACCTGCCACATAATATGACTTTTGTTGCCCGAAAATGCAGTATTTAGCAGCGTGAGCAACACCACAATCGTTATTAATATTTTGACCCTTGTTGTGGTAGGGTTGTTAGACGTTCCCTTCTGCTACCTAGGTTCGAGGACGCTGGAGCAACGGCGGCGGACTTGCTGCAACAAGGTACAGCGTCGTAGGAAGCTGGCCACCATACGCGCGAAGCCGACGGCCATGTCAAGCTGAAAGACGCCGTTGTCGCACAGCGACCTTTGATTATTATTAAAAAAGATATCGTATTGTAGTGTAGAAAGAAAAAAAGTGAAAAGCTTTGCATCACACTGACTCATGTATCACTTGTTGTCTAGTTGTATTCACTAGGTTAAGTAGCACTTATGCGTGTGAGCAACCAGAGTGTCTGTAACTACACTGAGGATATAAATGTATTATGAAGAACGAATAAAAACTGAACACAAGACGTGTGTTGAGAAGTCATTTGTTGCCAGACATCTTGTGCTAGACGCTCATAGTGAAAAATGTTCTCCAGATCATGTTACTAAACAGAAGCTGAATGATTAATTGAGTGAGGCATACAAAAAGGGAAGTGGGCTATCCTGGAGACTAACGATTTTTCGGTGAAGTGACTTTGGGTGTTGGAGTAAGTACTAACATCTACGATCAATTTCGAAAGGCTATTACATGCTCTTCAAGTGACCTACAGTTTTCGAAAGTGAAAAGATGCCATAATTTTTGACACTAATGTAATGTTAACTCAGAGATATGAGTTATACAGTTGCGCTTATGACTAATTAGTCACATGTGCTAATATCACTGGTTGTGTAAGAGGTTTATCAGCACAGTCATTCATAAATTTTTCTAAGGGGACGTTTCAGTTGTCCTAGCAATGCACGATAACAACTATACGATGAGCTACGAAAAATACGTTTTTGCTTAAGATTATAAGCAGATTTATTATCACAGTTACGCAATTAATTCCCTCTGGCCGCGTGGGGTAGTCGCGCGGTCGTGAGCGCCTTGTCACGGTTCACGCGGCTCTCCCCCATCGCAGGTTCCAGCCGTCCCTCGGGCATGGGTGTATGTGTTGTCCTTAGCGTAAGTTAGTTTAAGTTAGATTAAGTAGTGCTTAAGCTGAGGGACCGATGACCTCAGCAGTTTGGTCCCGTAGGATCTTAAAACAAATTTCCAGAAAATTCCCGCTAGTCTTTTTAAACAAGAAGTACTTCTTCGGGTAAGATGACAGTGATATCGACCTAATTAGTATTGGAGCAACAGTTTACAACGTTCTCGTTAAGCTAAGGCCTTAGCAGGATATTCTTATTAGTCATTGTGAAGACTGGTAACCTGCTAAGAACACTTAAAAGACCGAACTAGGTAACACATAGCATCAGAGCTGGTAATATCGTTGCAAAAGTATTGTAATTAAAGGATTATATGGTCACGTCGGTGAGGAGATAGTATGTGCGCGTCGACACGCCGCAGGGTGTAAGATGTGTGGATGCCAGAGAGCTGGTTTCAAATGTTGGAAGTGGCAGAACTACGTCTTGCCTGAAGATGACGGGTACGTCTTTCCATTACCCTTCTAACTAGCGTGCTCTTTCTCTTACTCGGCTTGAGTCAACTGGAAACTTGCGTCTATCTGTTATATGTTCCAGTCAAGTTGGTTCAGTTGAAACGTCCATCATTAGAAGCCGAGACATAAAATACCCAACAGTGGCTTTTACTAAGGCAGGGGGAGCCAAGAACGCGGCTCTCTTGCCTGGCCACACACTCCCGCACTGCCGCACTGTGTTGTCTCAGTGTGGGGTGGGGGAAGATGTGGAAACTGCGAATGTGCCACATTTAAATCGCGATGCAGTCGCACTGGATACACCTCAGTTTTATATTTTACACTTCTTGACAATACAAATCACAAAGAAAACTACTTTCTGAGTTATTTGATTATTTTCGGCGCACTGAGGACATACCATAATTCTTATCTGTCATTGTCAGCACATTGACAGATACAGACAACTTCAAATACTTTCGCACTCAAGTTGCCACGTTATCGTGATTTATTTAGCACTTTTGCAACCACATTACGGAGTCGTGGAAACTCTACCTGAGCAAAACTATGTAGACGTCCTGGACAGTTTTAACGTAAAAGGATCTGTCTCGAAAATAGGAATTGCATTACAGATCTATCCGGTACATTTGCATACCCACTGGAGAGCTTTCAACTGAAACGGTCTCGAAAACAGATGTAAAAGTAGCAGTGTCCTTAAAACGTTTAGGAACGTATTTTTGCAGTTCTTTCAGTTCCACTCTTCAAACTTTGCGGTTTCTCTAACGCCAGTGAGCTTAGGGAGCTGGGCTGCGCTTCTGTCAGTATTTGTCCCTTCTACAATGCGACTTCCCATTTAAATACATCCCCATCATATAAGAAATAAGTAGTTTCTCACCTGGCAATGTCTTACTGTGGGCACTATGTAATCAAGTCCACTTAAAAAGCGAGGCCTTCAATCTATTCCGGAAATTCTAATTTTCGTTCCTATACTCGTTTTTCAACAATAGTGGGTTTTAAGTCTAAAAATCGTTCCTGGCATGCCTTTTGACTTAACCAAGACACTTTACAGTGATATGTAAAATCTCATATTCTTCGTTCAATTCCATAGAAATAGTTGCAACTGGAACAATGCGTTCAACTTCAGAAAGTTTACTATTCATATTACAATTTTCTTCACGTGTCCACGCCTACACCTTCAGCACAAAGTGCTTCTTGATGCAGTGAATAATTAATCCCGTCTTTACATTAAAAATGAAAAAAATTCCTCCAGCTGTATTTAAGGTGTCGATTTTATCTTGGCAACTAGTTTCAACGTTGTAACAACGTCATCGTCAGGCCCATACACTTGTTGACGTCAACTGCGTGCGGGTGCTACTAGAAGTCAGTGGTGAGATACAGACGTCCGTATCTCACCACTGACTTCTAGTATCATCCGCACGCAGTTGACGTCAACAAGTGTATGGGCCTGACGATGACGTTGTTACAACGTTGAAACTAGTTGCCAAGATAAAATCGACACCTTTCATTTTTAATATAAATTTATACCAGCTGACGTCCCACTGTCCTCCATTTCAACTATGGATGTACGAAGATTAATCCAGTCTGTCGATCGTTGTAATTTTTGGATTTTTCAATGTCAACTAAATCTTTAAATTCTTTCTGCATGCTATTGCCAATATGCAACACCTGTCGATTGTGCGAACGCAAACAGATATTGAGAATCCTCATCTCTCTCTTTTGTCATTCCCATTCATTTTTAATAGTTTGTGACGTGGATCGCTAGGCTGTCTCTGCGCAAACAGCCACTGGACCTGTGAACGTCCTTCTGCCACAAAGAAATGGCGAAGCGTAAACAGCGCTGGCACCAGGATTCTGCCGAACTGAAGAGCTTTGTGCCAACCGAAAAATGCCACACCTCAGTACTACATGAAATGTCGTGCTCTGCCGAGTACTTCGAGGAGGAACGAGCAGAGCCTCAGTCCGCACGCGGCCCGCAGCCGCCACGCGTTCGGTTTGGCACAACGTGGCCGCCCCTACACTAAACTCCCTATTTGTGCATCTGATTGCCTTTAAGACAAAGCTCTTCACTGCATAAACGTTTCTAAAGTCAAAGAATAACTATATTTTCCGTAGAGTAATTATACTGCTCTTCACATAATACTCTTCAAGTAAAAGAAACATCGCACAGCACTGTAAATAAGCAGATTAATCCTCACATTTCAACATTAACACTCATATATACTCTTGACATAAAATTTCTGTGTTTGAACAAACTAATATTGTGAAACTTTTATACATACAACCAGTCTGCTTCACAATCCGTAGCTATTTTAAATAATTTATTTCTTATTAACAACAGTTTTCGTAAAACAGTCTGCCTTGGTGCAATCAAAATTTCCACGCCAGTTTCTTACCTATATAAAACAATGACTGGCGTTTTATAGAGTTCATTCAAAACTTCAATTACTGGTGTTGGCCTCCAGACGCTCCACGTCCTTCGACCCATTGTCGCGCTGCTGCCGCCGTCTATGAGGATACTGCCACGTACGTCGTTCCCCATCCGTTCCAACAAATGCCTGCCAGAGATTGATTTTGCTACATCATTTATCAAACACATTATTACAAGGTTCATCCCCCACTTGTAGCTTAATTCTGTTGTTCAGTAACATTTTTTCACGCCATCCTAGGCTTCTTACTTAGTTACAGGGGATAAGTATTTACTTAAATAAATTTTTTTTAATATAACACATTTTAAATAGGACTAAAAACTATAAAATAATTTCTCCCAGTCCCATCCAGTTTCTTATCGCCATACACATGGCTCTGAAAATTTGTGTGCCAGTATTTTTCTTTATAAATCTTACAAGCATTGTCATAGCTATTAAAAATTCACAAGCACAAATTTTCAGGACTATCCGTATAGAATCAGGAATCTGTAAGGGGTAAGAGAAATTATTTTATACTTTTTAGTCCAATATAAATAAATGCTACATTCAACAATAATTTTTATTAACTAATTACTTTCTGCTTTTTAATCTTGTATGTGTGACATTTCTCAGTGGACTTTAAGAAATTCTATGAAACTATATTTTTTATTCAAATAATTATTTACATATATACTAACTCTTTATCCACAGCTTCACCCATGTACGTGTATGTCACATATATTGCGGGAATCTCCTCCTCCCCCTGTCTCCACCTTTTTCCTCTCCTCCCCCCCCCCCCCCACTTCCTCTCTCTGCTCAGCTGTAACCACGAGCTCCCATAACGCCTGGAATGTGTTCCGATACTACCTGCACAACACGCCTGTCCCGCAGGGCAGCTCAGTTGTCTGGAGTTACCAACCTTTTTCACCCCCACCCCTACCGAACAGACAGACAAGAAAGAGAGTTATTACTGCATTGCCATCTAGTTTTGAAAATATCAGGTATCTAGCTCATCTGGAAACAGGGTTAAAATCAAATTCAACATTTGTAGCGAGCCGATAGGCCAGAAAACGATCTCATAATGACATGTTAAAGGAGCACGGAAGCCCAGTATGGGCAGACCGTCGTACTTTGCCGTGGTGAGCGCTGTTAAAGTAACGACCGACAGTAATGTAGAGACACACATCAGTTACAAAGATTTTTGTCATTAAATGTCACTACATATAAACGTTTTTTTTTTTTAATTTATTGTGGGCTCTCCTCTAGCACAGTATAAATGTCAACACAAATCACACTTTGTTTTATTTCTTGTCTCTTCTCCAGGCCGGCCGGTGTGGCCGTGCGGTTCTAAGCGCGTCAGTTTGGAACCGCGTGACCGCTACGGTCGCAGGTTCGAATCCTGCCTTGGGCATGGATGTGTGTGATGTCCTTAGGTTAGTTAGGTTTAAGTAGTTCTAAGTTCTAGGGGACTGATGACCTCAGTAGTTAAGTCCCATAGTGCTCAGAGCCATTTGTCTCTTCTCCGAATAAAACAACAATGCCTGTAATTGCACTACACAGTGAAAAAAATGTGCTACCACGTACATTATTGTTAATGTGAACTCATGTAAATAGTGTAACGAACTGTTGTAAAATAGAACTAATCCTTCCACTCAGCTCATATCACTATTTAATTAGCCCTACCCACCTTCTAAGAAACGTAGGTGGATTATACTAACTATTGTCAGGACGTACAGTTTCCGCATGGCATTTGAAGCCACAAGATTAACGTGGTTGGCAATCGAACGCCAGCGATTCTTCATATGGTGGATACCGAACCGCGTGAAATGTACGGCATGTGGCGGGAAGGAATTGGAGGCTTACGAATACCGCAGAATCGGTCCGAGTCGTTCACGAACTGCATTCTGTAAAGATAAGAGCGGGACCTGTAAAACGCATTTCATTCTCCCGTGTGACTACCGGCTTGGCCCGCAGAGAATAAGACATTGGAGGAGTGCGAAAAGTACCTAGTCGGCACAAACCGTATGCTGAGAAGAAGACAGGCGAGCAACGAAAGCTACGGTCGCAGGTTCGAATCCTGCCTCGGACATGGATATGTGTGATGTTCTTAGCTTAGTTAGGTTTAAGTAGTTCTAAGTTCTAGGGGGCTGATGACATCAGATGTTAAGTCCCATAGTGCTCAAAGACACCAACGAAACTTTTCCTTCGCTCCAGGTCCCCTGAGCTAACGAAATGGAGGAATACAAGAACTACCAACTCGATCCAAGTTGGACAAGAAAACACGTGAGTAACGAAACGTTTCAGGCAAACGCAACGATACATAAAGTGTCGTGGAATACTCCTTACTCCGAAGAGGACGCCTCCTACTCGTGAAAAGATAGAACTCGGAGCTGCAAAAGGACGTTTAGAAAGCAAGAGCATTTTTGGCGCGGGTCGAGCGTACAGAGTTTTTTTTTTTTTTTCCTTTTGAGGGTAGTTTCCGGAGACAACGGTTGGAGCAATGGCAAGAGTACTCACCGGCAATCCGAAGGTCGTGAGGTCGCGCCCCTTTGTGGAAAAGATTTTTCCTTTCTAGTTTTCAAACTTTACTTTACTTACACTGCAAACAAACTCAGATGATTCTCATTATATTGCATTTATTAAAATTTTGATAAAGGACAGGAAAAGGAAAGGCAAAGAGAAATTTTGTCAATGAGTGCATGCGAAATATAGGAATGCCGCTGCAACTTCATCAAATTTGGGAAACTTACAACAACCTTATAGAAAAAATTTCCAGTAATGTGACGATGCCTTACCTGCAGCGGAACAAATTTAATTCCGTTAACTGGCGCGTGGGAAGGATAAATAAATTCACAATTGTATGATGAGACTTTTCAAGATTCAGAAGGATATTCAGGTAAAGAATTTGATCAGAATGATTCTAAACTGTTCATCTCTCCTCGAGAGAGGCAAAGAAGTCACATCCCGAGAAGACTGTGTTGAAATACATTCCTTTGCCAACATTTAGTGAAATGATGCATTGCTTGTTGTTTGATACTACACAGTCCGATGGGAGGGACTCTTTTACGAATGTTAATTTGTTTTCCGTAGGGTACGCAGTGGTGGAGAGTAGCCAGTGCCAACACTCAGAGCGCCGAAGAACAAACAGACAGGGAACTCATTGCCTGACAGTATGCGAGAGGACTCCAGGAAGCACCTGCTTCAGCACTTAGCCGAACAGACAAGACACCCTTCGGTAACGAGGCTACATATAGTAACTCCACTTAGAGGTTACACAAGAACGCCTTACAGGCTGCTACTTTGCATAAATGTAATATCTGAAGCGGAAAAATTAAACATTAGCCCAACCAAAGGCGCTGAATGTCTCATATTCAGTCATGACTGCTGTAAAGCCTGCGCCTTCCTCAGAGTTAGGCTATTCGATCTGCATCACTAGAAGGTCGACTCTGCCGGTTGCAGGATGCCCTGGTTAATACAACGAAGTATCTACAGTCGCCACCACCTTAGGGTCCACTGCATATGAGTCTGCTGCCGTCTGACTGTGAACGAAACATCGACTCTGCGAGCTGCACTTCTGCCGGTCACAGCGGTGATTGACTGTAGATGAGGGGTGGGCCAGTCTTCTGTGAATGAAGAACCCATCTTCCCATGTGCTAACTATTCAACTTGGGAGCTGGACACCTGCGCCGCCACTCCTGGGCAGTACAACTACTGCCTCACTAGCTGTCGCTGGGACACCCTCTCCAGCTGTCCGTGTCGCTGTTGAGACTTCGGCCTACACGTCATCTCGACAACTGACAGCAGGGGCATGCAGATTTCTGGCACTAAGCCTAAGAACTGCTTCAGTCAGCGAGAGCGTTGAGGCTCTGAAAGATGATCACAGCTACCCTGGGCTACATCGATGAGCCGGCTGCCGAATCATCCTAATGCTGGGTCGCAGCACTGACCCCTGACGACGCCAGAGCCTGCGAATTCCTAGCCTGGATACTCTGCACCTCCGTGCAAAGCGGGATCAGCACGGCCGCTGCTAGGCAGCGACGGCAAAAAACGGAGTGAATGTAAAACTCTTTCTAAAAATGACTGTTAATTGAAAATAATCTATCATTAGCACCACGGCAGTCCACAGGACTCCACAATACCACCACAGTACTTACGCTTGTCTGCCGTACACTCATTTAGGAGGCTGCATCTGGCCGGCTCCTACAAATTTGGGACTGACAAGCGGCCTTCAAGTGCCCTGGCGGCTTCACATCTGAATGCTGAAGCAACTCCATGGGGCAGTTTGGTGATCGCGAATCAGTAGTCGTCCAGCAGCCCTTGTGCCCGTAGCACGAAAGTCGTGTGCCCACTCGGCGTTTAAAAATGCTTAACATTTTCGAAGTCAGCAGGTCTTTCGAGATGAACCCAGTTACGTTTCAGATACGGAAAGACAACCAACATCGAAAATACATTTCCATGCGCTGGTGTGGAATTCTGCATGGTCACATTCCCGTTTACTTAGCGAGTGCTGTTGGTCACTAAGCGAGCACGTGTTTGATGGCAAAGCCTCTCACTGCGGAGGTGGTGTTTTAAGACTTAGAGGACGGAGGGCCTGATACTGGTCACAGTATCAGATAAATCGCTGATACGGCGATTTTCACGTTTTTCTCTGAACTTTTTGTAGCATGTATTATTGGACAGAACTTAGAGCAGTTTACAGTTTTTGTGAAGGCAGTACATCTACATACACACTCGGGAGCCACCATTCGCTGCAGTGCGGAGGATAACTTCTACCACTACTGGTCAAAGCCTTTCATGTTCCACTCGCAAATGGAGTGACGGAGAAACAACTGTATATACAACTTCAGCTGAAACTTCCAGGCTGAGAGGTATATAGAAAGAACACTCACACGGATCGATACCTCCACAAGGAATTAAACCATCATCCTACGCAAAAAAAGAGGTGTCATGGAAACTTTGGTGGACAGAGCCAATGAAATCTGCGAGCCGGCTTACTTGCAAAATGAACTAAATCACTTACGGTCAGCCTTCATGAAAAACGGATATACCAGCAAGGAAATTGATCGAGCCCTCGAGCAACGAAGAAAAAAAGCCAGAATTCCAGAGCAACAACGGTCACCTATTGGAGAAGTTTTCCTACCGTTCATTAATAAAGTCAGGGACCGTATCGGGCAAAATCTGGCCAAGTATGGGATCGAAACAATCTTCAGACCCACCAAGAAGATTAAGGAATACTTAAGAACTGAAAAAGACGCCCGACACCCCCTAGCAACACCTGGGGTATACAAAATTCCATGCAGTTGTGGACAAATGTATACTGGAAAAACGAAAAAAAGTGTAAACACCCGCATAGCCGAACATAAAAGAAACTGTCGCTTAGGACACATCGAAAAATCGGCCGTAGCTGAGCATGTTTTTCGAGATGGGAACCACGAAATTAAATTTAATGAAACAAGCGTTCTAGCACGAACATCCAATAATCATGAGCGCATTTATAGAGAAGCAATAGAGATTCACGAACACCATAATAATTTTAAGAGAAAAGAGGAAGTTTTAAAGTTGGACAAAATATGGATGTCGTGGTTGCGCCAGCAGAATGACAATCGATTACTCTTAATGGAGAATGATGACGCCTTCCAAAGATAGGCATACCGTCGGCATGACGTGACGAATGGTGGTGCCCTCTATGCGCTCTATAAATGCGAGAATACCTGGAGCCTCAGTGGCAGTAGCCGGAAGACCTCAGAAGATGTCTCCCGCAGATGGAGACGAAACGTTGGGTAGAAATTTGATACATAGACCACGGCCTCTCAACCCGGAAGTTTCAATTGAAGACAACACCGGCCGTGAAACCCTACATTGTATGTCTATACACCTCCCTACGAGCCCTAATTCCCCTAGTCTTCGTAGTCCTTACGCGAAATATACACTGGAGGCAGTAGAATAATTTTGCAGTCGGTCGCAAATAACGGCTCTCTAAATTTTGTCAATAGTGTTTCGTGAAAAGGCGGTCGTCTTCCCTTCAGGGATTCCCATGCGAATTCTCGAAGCATCTCCGTAATACTGGCGCGTTGATCGAACCTGTCGGCAATAAATTTAACAGCACGCCTCAAAACTGCTTCAACATCTTCCTTCCACCTGATCTGGTGGGTATCCCAAACGCTCGAACAGTACTCAAAAATGGCTCGCATTAGTATTCTACTCGCGGTCTCATCTACAGATGATCCACACTTCCCATTCGCCTTTCCTACTATCGTCCTTACGTGCTCGTTCCATTTCATATCGCTTTGCAACGTTACCCCCACATATTTATCCGACACGACTGTGCCAAGCAACACACCACTAATAATGTACTGCCGGCCGAAGTGGCGGTGCGGTTAAAGGCGCTGCAGTCTGGAACCGCAAGACCGCTACTGTCGCAGGTTCGAATCCTGCCTCGGGCATGGATGTTTGTGATGTCCTTAGGTTAGTTAGGTTTAACTAGTTCTAAGTTCTAGGGGACTAATGACCTCAGCAGTTGAGTCCCATAGTGCTCAGAGCCATTTGAACCATTTTTGAATAATGTACTGAAACATTACAGGATTGTTTTTCCTAATCATGTTTGTACTTTTGAAGCAGCCTACTATTCATCACACCAAATGGAAAGTGCAAGTCACCCTGTGCCTTCCTACAGTTTTTCAGCGACAACAATTTGCCGTACACTACAGCGTCATCACCAACAGCCGCAAATAGCTGCTCATCTCGTCTTTCAGATCGTTTATGTCCATAGAGAACAAGAGCGGTGGTGCCATCACGTTTCCCTGGGGCACTCCTGATGATATCTACATCTACATCTACATCCATACTCCGCAAGCCATCTGACGGTGTGTGGCAGAGCGTACCTTGAGTACCTCTATCGGTTCTCCCTTCTATTCCAGTCTCGTATTGTTCGTGGAAAGAAAGATTGTCTGTATGCCTCTGTGTGGGCTCTGATCTCTCTGATTTTATCCTCATGGTCTCTTCGCGAGATATATGTAGGAGGGAGCAATATACTGCTTGACTCCTCGGTAAAGGTATGTTCTCGAAACTTCAACAAAAGCCCGTATCGAGCTACTGAGCGTCTCTCTTGCAGAGTCTTCCACTGGAGTTTATCTACCATCTCCGTAACGCTTTCGCGATTACTAAATGATCCTGTAACGAAGCGCGCTGCTCTCCGTTGGATCTTCTCTATCTCTTCTATCAACCCTAACTGGTACGGATCCCACAACGGTGAGCAGTATTCAAGCAGTGGGCGAGCAAGTGTACTGTAACCTACTTCTTGCGTTTTCGGACTGCATTTCCTTAGGATTCTTCCAATGAATCTCAGTCTGGCATCTGCTTTACCGACGATTAATTTTATATGGTCATTCCATTTTAAATCACTCATAATGCCTACTCCTAGATACTTTATGGAATTAACTGCTTCCAGTTGCTGACCTACTGTACTGTAGCTAAATGATGAAGGATCTTTCTTTCTATGTATTCGCAGTACATTACATTTGTCTACATTGAGATTCAATTGCCATTCCCTGCACCATGCACCAATTCGTTGCAGATCCTCCTGTATTTCAGTACAATTTTCCATCGTTACAACCTCTCGATATACTACAGCATCATCCGCAAAAAGCCTCAGTGTACTTCCGATGCTATCCACAAGGTCATTTATATATACTGTGAATAGCAACGGTCCTACGACACTTACCTGCGGCACACCTGAAATCACTCTTACTTCGGAAGACTTCTCTCCATTGAGAATGACATGCTGCGTTTTGTTATCTAGGAACTCTTCAATCCAATCACACAATTGGTCTCATAGTCCATATCCTCTTACTTTGGTCATTAAACAACTGTAGGGAACTGTATCAAACGCTTTGCGGAAGTCAAGAAACACGACATCCACCTGGGAACCCGTGTCTATGGCCCTCTGAGTCTCGTGGACCAATAGCGCGAGCTGGGTTTCACACGATCGTCTTTTACGAAACCCATGCTGATTCCTACAGAGTAGATTTCTAGTCTCCAGAAAAGGCATTATACTCGAACATAATACGTGTTCCAATACGTGATATCCTTGTCTCCGATCAACCGTCGCCGTCAGGGACAGCGTACTAGGTTCTATTATTCACGAAGTTTTCTAGACATATCTGGGAAGTTATTCAGTATGCTCGTTAACAGTATGAGTGGGATACTGTGAAAAACGCTTTCGGAAATATATGAAATCTCTTAATGCTGCTACGAAGCGTCAAAAACCAAGAGAACTGGTCACAAACTCTTAATCTATTTAATGAGCAGATAATTTTAGTAGCTATATAGAAAGTATAACTGAGGATCGGTTTACATGAGGAGCGTTTTTTCATACGTAAAGATGTAGTTAGAATCAATGAAAGGTATTCGTCTTGTTTCCGAAAACAAAAGTTAAAGTTGAGCTGCAACTTCGCGGATAGCGTACAAGCAGCAGTGTCTACATCTAAATGATTACTTTACAATTCACACTTGCATGTTTTTCAGACGGTTCTAGAAGCACTTTCAGACTATTTTTTTTATCGTTCTACTCTCAAATGGCATGGACAAAAAATGAACGCCTGAACTTTTCTGTGGTACCTGTTATTTTATCAAAAATGGTTCAAATGGCTCTAAGCACTATGGGACTTAACATCTGAGGTCATCAGTCCCCTAGAATTAAAACTACTTAAACCTAATTATCCTAAGGACATCAGACACACGCATGCCCGAGGCAGGATTCGAACCTGCGACCGTAGCAGCAGCGCGGTTCCGGACTGAAGCGCCTAGAACCGCTCGGCCACAACGCCCGGCTGTTATTTTATCACGAAGCTCTTTTCCCCCTACGTAGGTGTGGATCAACAAAATATTTTCGCATTCGGATCAGAAAGCTGATGATTCGAATTCGTGAAAATATCCCCCCGCAGTGAATAACGTCTTCGTTTTAACGATTGCCCCCCAGCTCGCTTATTACGTCCGTGACATTTTCTTTCCATTTCGCGATAGCACACAAAAGGAGCTGCCCTTCTTTGAACTTTTTCCATATCCACCGTCAGTGCAGTCTCGTAAGGATCCATACCGCATAGCAAGCCTCCAGAACCACCGTCAGTGCAGTCTCGTAAGGATCCATACAGCATAGCAAGCCTACAGAAAAGAACGGACAGGGGGAGTGCAGAAAGTCTCTTTAGTAAATCTGTTGGATCTTCTACATGTTCTGCCGAGAAAAGGCAGTCTTTAGGTTCGCCTTTCACACAACACTTTCTATGTGATGTGGTTGTTACTAACTGTAATCCCTAGGTATGTTGTTGAAACCACAGCCTGTCAATGAGTGTAATTTATCGTGTACCTGAGATTTAATGGATTACCTTTGTACTCATGCGGAGGACCTCAAGCTTTTGCTTGATTAGGATCAACTGCCACTTTTCGCACGACGCACATGTCCTGTCTACATCATTTTGCAGTTCATTTTTATCTTCTGATGAATTTACTAGACGGTAGCAAAGAGGGCGGCTCTGACTGTCTCTCGAAATGTCTATTTACATAGTTTAAGAACAGGAGAAGGCTTGAAACATTTCCTGGGGGATTCGTAGGTATCGCTTCAGTTTCACTAGGTGGCGTCCCGTCAATTACTACGAACTGTGACCTTTCTGACAAGGGAACCTCCCCATCGCACCCCCCTCAGATTTAGTTATAAGTTGGCACAGTGGATAGGTCTTGAAAAACTGAACACAGATCAATCGAGAAAACTGAGTAGTCCATGCGCAAGATAGGCAACATCAAGGATAGTGTAAGGCCAGGAGCGCCATGGTCCCGTGGTTGGCGTGAGCAGCTGCGGAACGAGAGGTCCTTGGTTCAAGTCTTCCCTCGAGTGAAAAGTTAAGTTTTTTATTTTCAGACAATTATTATCTGTCCGTCCGTCCGATGCGAGGTAACTGCGCCGTAGTATGGGGACGCTACACCTAAACAAACATCGAAACACACGACGTCAGTCGATTACAGCGCACGGAAGAGAGAGTATTCCTGCTAACGAGGCTCCCTGGCTGGCAGCTGACTGTTCGCTACTTTGGACGAGAGTGCATTAAATACGTGAGATGCATTCCGTGGGCAATATGAATCCACCAAATACAGCTCGCGACTTGAATAACAAGTTCAATGAATATTGGAGAGGCACGTCCTTTCGTCTACTAATCGCACGGTTTTGCGGTGCGGTCGCAAAACACAGACACTAAAGTTATTACAGTGAACAGAGACGTCAATGAACGAACGGACAGATCATAACTTTGCGAAAATAAAGAAAGTAAACTTTTCACTCGAAGGAAGACTTAAACCAAGGACCTCTCGTTCCGCAGCTGGTCGCGCTAACCACGGGACCACGGCGCTCGTGAGTTCATTCTATCCTTGATGTTGCCTATCTTACGCATGGACTACTCAGTTTGCATATTTTGCTTATTTTTTTCATAGTTCCACACAACCTCTTCCTGTCTTCTCGATTGATCTGTGTTCAGTTTTTCAAGGCCTATCCTCTGTGCCAACTTATAACTAAATCTGAGGGGGGTGCGATGGTGAGTTTCCCTTGTGAGAAGAAACCACGGATCCAGCCGCGCAGCTGAAACGGGGCTGCACAACCTCATTGTTCCTCGGCGTGGACATCGGAAACAGAAAAAGCGGACGCGGTGCTCTCGGTATGCCCCGGCTCCTCCGCGGAGTGGATTCGAGCCAACTGCGTGTGGCCCTCCAGTTCCTGGTACAGATCTCTAAACGGACGCGAGCGAGCAGGGGGCGCCGGCGCGTTGATTGCCTCCATTTCTGGCAGCTCAGTGGCACACAGAAGCGAGCGACTTTTTGTGATCGGCTTCGGACTCACGCCCCCTGTGAGTAACCTCCGCGCGGCGTCTACCTCAGGGGGCCTTTCTCAGGAAGCAGCGACTCACCGGCATGACGCACAGTTCTGCCACCAGGTGTTTCGCTACTTCCGCTGGCAGCTACTTTACCAGGCGCCTGTCTCTCATTTTGCCCTCACTGATCTTCTGTCGGACAAAAGAGATAGGACATAATCCCGGCCTCAAGGCTGAAAGCTAGTTTAAACACTACATTACTACAGCTATGCACGACTCCGAAAATTGTTTAACGCAACCGGTCATTAGGCACCCATGCTACATGCATTCTAAACCCCCTATCTTAATACGTACCTACAAGTATTTTTCAAGCACCCGCGGACATTAAAATTGTTTTCGCCTGACGGTAGGCTTGCGCTTCGCCTGAACTAGTCTGCTCCACATCTGCTACTCTGTGAATAAGTGCCTGGCAAAGGGTTCTTCGAACTACCTTCAGACTACTACACTATCATCCCGCTCTCCAACGGAGCTTGAGAAAAATGAACACTAAAATCTTTCCCTACGAACTCTGATTTTATTACGATGATCATTTGTTCTTACGTATGTTGGCGACAGTAAAATGTTTTCACATTCAGAGGAGAAATTTGGTGATTGAAGTTTCGTGAAAAGCTCTCGCCGCAAAGAAAAACGACTATGTTTGAACGACTGCTATCCCAACTACACTCCTGGAAATGGAAAAAAGAACACATTGACACCGGTGTGTCAGACCCACCATACTTGCTCCGGACACTGCGAGAGGGCTGTACAAGCAATGATCACACGCACGGCACAGCGGACACACCAGCAACCGCGGTGTTGGCCGTCGAATGGTGCTAGCTGCGCAGCATTTGTGCACCGCAGCCGTCAGTGTCAGCCAGTTTGCCGTGGCATACGGAGCTCCATCGCAGTCTTTAACACTGGTAGCATGCCGCGACAGCGTGGACGTGAACCGTATGTGCAGTTGACGGACTTTGAGCGAGGGCGTATAGTGGGCATGCGGGAGGCCGGGTGGACGTACCGCCGAATTGCTCAACACGTGGGGCGTGAGGTCTCCACAGTACATCGATGTTGTCGCCAGTGGTCGGCGGAAGGTGCACGTGCCCGTCGACCTGGGACCGGACCGCAGCGACGCACGGATGCACGCCAAGACCGTAGGATCCTACGCAGTGCCGTAGGGGACCGCACCGCCACTTCCCAGCAAATTAGGGACACTGTTGCTCCTGGGGTATCGGCGAGGACCATTCGCAACCGTCTCCATGAAGCTGGGCTACGGTCCCGCACACCGTTAGGCCGTCTTCCGCTCACGCCCCAACATCGTGCAGCCCGCCTCCAGTGGTGTCGCGACAGGCGTGAATGGAGGGACGAATGGAGACGTGTCGTCTTCAGCAATGAGAGTCGCTTCTGCCTTGGTGCCAATGATGGTCGTATGCGTGTTTGGCGCCGTGCAGGTGAGCGCCACAATCAGGACTGCATACGACCGAGGCACACAGGGCCAACACCCGGCATCATGGTGTGGGGAGCGATCTCCTACACTGGCCGTACACCACTGGTGATCGTCGAGGGGACACTGAATAGTGCACGGTACATCCAAACCGTCATCGAACCCATCGTTCTACCATTCCTAGACCGGCAAGGGAACTTGCTGTTTCAACAGGACAATGCACGTCCGCATGTATCCCGTGCCACCCAACGTGCTGTAGAAGGTGTAAGTCAACTACCCTGGCCAGCAAGATCTCCGGATCTGTCCCCCATTGAGCATGTTTGGGACTGGATGAAGCGTCGTCTCACGCGGTCTGCACGTCCAGCACGAACGCTGGTCCAACTGAGGCGCCAGGTGGAAATGGCATGGCAAGCCGTTCCACAGGACTACATCCAGCATCTCTACGATCGTCTCCATGGGAGAATAGCAGCCTGCATTGCTGCGAAAGGTGGATATACACTGTACTAGTGCAGACATTGTGCATCCTCTGTTGCCTGTGTCTATGTGCCTGTGGTTCTGTCAGTGTGTTCATGTGATGTATCTGACCCCATGAATGTGCCAATAAAGTTTCCCCTTCTTGGGACAATGAATTCACGGTGTTCTTATTTCAATTTCCAGGAGTGTAGTTTATCATATACGTGACACACTCTGCCCCACTTTGCGATCGTACAAAACGAGCTGCTCTTCTTCGGACTTTTTCGATGTCTTTCGCAAATCGTGTCTGGTGAGGATCCCACACCCCCCAGCAATACTATACTACTGGCCATTAAAATTGTTACACCACGAAGATGACGTGCTACAGACGCGAAATTTAACCGACAGGAAGAAGATGCTGTGATATGCAAATGATTAGCTTTTCAGAGCATTAACACAAGGTTGGCGCCGGTGGCGACACCTAGAACGTGCTGACATGAGGAAAGTTTCCAACCGATTTCTCATACACAAACAGCAGTTGACCGGCGCTGCCTGGTGAAACGTTGTTGTGATGTCTCGTGTAAGGAGGAGAAATGCGTACCATCACGTCTCCGACTTTGATACAGGTCGGATTGTAGCCTCTCGCGATTGCGGTTTATCATATCGCGACACTGCTGCTCCCGTTGGTCGAGATCCCATGACTGTTAGCAGAATATGGAATCGGTGGGTTCAGGAGGGTAATACGGAACGCCGTGCTGGATCCCAACGGCCTCGTATCACACTAGCAGTCGAGATAACAGCCATCTTATCCGCATGGCTGTAACGGATCGTGCAGTCACGTCTCGATCCCGGAGTCAACAGACGGGGACGTTAGCAAGACAACAATCATCTGCACGAACAGTTCAACGACGTTAGCAGCAGCATGGACTATCAGCTCGGAGACCATGGCTGCGGTTACCCGCGACGCTGCATCACAGACAGGAGCGCCTGCAATGGTGTACTCAACGACGAAACTGGGTGCACGAATGGCAAAACGTCACTTTTTCGGATGAATCCAGGTTCTGTTTACAGCATCATGATGGTCGCATCCGTGTTTGGCGACATCGCGGTGAACGCACATTGGCAGCGTGTATTCGTCATCACCATACTGGCGTATCACCCGGCGTGGTTTTGATATTCTGATGACTTTACAAGACGGTAAATAACAGCATCATCCTCAAACAGTCTAAGAGGGCTGCTCAGACTGCCTCCTAAATCGTTTTGTAGATCAGGAACAGCAGGGGTCATACAACTTTTCTTTGGGGAAAGCCGGATATCACGTCTGTTTCACTCGATGATTGCTACGCACTCCGACATTTTCGACAGGCAATCACAAATCCAGTCACAGAACTGAAGCGATACAATACAGGCACGCAGTTTGATTAGAAGTGTCTTGTGGGGAACGGTGTCAAAAGCCATCTGCTAAAGTCAGGTGTCGTAATTTACATTCCACCGACTAGGAGCGTAAGGACTGACTGTGACTACAATTTAATACAACACAGCCTGTCGTATTTTTGACACGTTACAAAACTTACAGTTTCCTGTCTTAATTACTAAAACTTATTTACGATTTTTTAAAGAACATTTCTGCATCTCTTGGAAGTCAGATAAAGTCGCTACAACTAATCGTAACAATGCAAACTGTCAAATGTTTGTAATGTAGTTCGTTTCTCAAATATACATTAACTGACAATCATGTTAAATCGTGTTAACGTGCTGCGTTTCTCAATGTAATAAGAGTCGCATCGTGTACTTGTAAATGTATTTTAGAGAGACTTTGAGAGGCTTACACCATTTACACTACACATTATCTACACTGATGCGACAAAACACTATGACTACTGCCCACGGCTATATCTAAAGTCGCCAGGTGGAGCTGAGGCCGCTCGACGCAGTAAGGCAAATGCATAACCGGAACAGAGACGAGTGGGGAACCACTGCATCCCCGATACGGTTCGCAGGTAGGGAAATCCACTGACATAAGCGGCTCTGACAAAGAGAGGATTGTTTTGGCTCGGCGCCTGGCAACGGGCATCCCGGGAACGACGATCGTGGCCGGCAGTTCGCGTGAAACTGTACTGAGTGTCTATGGAGAGTGGATGAAGGGCGGTGAAACCACGAATAGGCGACAAGGTGCTGGGCGTCCACGCCTCGTAACAGCACATGGAGTTTGGAGGCTTGCCCGTCCCGTAAAGCGGGATAAGCGGCACAATCTGTGGGAGGCCGGACGGCAGAATGCAGAGCTGCTGCAAATGCAAGTGTTTGGGAGCACACCGTTCTGGGCACATTGCTGAACACGGAGCTCCGCAGCTGACGACTCCTAAGAATTCCAGTGCTGGCCCAAGTACATCGTCATTTACGATTGCAGTGGGTACTGGACCGTCGACACTGCGTCAACAGAAACGTGTCGCCCGTTCGGATGAACCACGTTTCTTGTCGTACCAGACCGATGGCCGCGTCCGGATACGCCGGTATCCAGGCGAAAGGCCGTTGGGAACGCGCACCACATTACGAATGCGGGCCGATGGGGGCAGTACATTCAGCTGCGCTTCCACCTGAGCTGTGGCTGTAACCGAAGGCACCGTGACAACTGTGCGCTATGCGAGTATTATTTCTGACCATCTGCGTCCTCTCTACAGCAACGACTACACTCCGTAAGCCCCATTAGATTTGTGTCTGAGGGTATCTCAGGTACTATTATCTTATATCCGCTTTCTTGTCCCATATGCAAAAGCATGCCAGATGACAAACAGCCGTATGAGCTCTAATTTCTCTAGTATAGGGTTACGATACTTGAGCCAGTGTAGGTGGGAAACTATTTACTTTATGGGGATCCAACTTCATAGGAAAGATATTGAGAGCGTGCACTGTAGGATTTGCGTTGTCTGTAGAGTTAGTGTCATGAATTGCCGGTACCGCTACGGTGACGTAGGATTGAAACACACGCATCAGCGTGCAGTACAGATGCAGACAGTCAACATGGGTTGGACAAGGTGAGGAGGGCTTTACTCGTAAAGCTGTCTTATCAAAACATCAGCAATAGTGGTGCTGTTCTTAGTGAGTATCGACGCATTAAAGGAATACAGAGAGATCGTCTTTCCGCACTGGGATTATAGAACATGTTTCAGATGTTGGAATTAACTGGCGATTTGGGAACCGCTCTTGGGAAAGGCCGACGGCCAGTTGCGTCACAATTTGTTGTAGTTACTATTGCCATGGCTGAGAATGCAGGACGCAATGTGCAATCTTCGACCAGCCCAGTCATTTTTGATGAAAAGCAAGGAACGAAATACATCCAAATCGACAGCAAGGTTACCAATATAGAAAATGTAATACAAGAGTTAGTTCATAAAGTAATCGTCCACCATCTGAACATGTCGAAATTCTGCGCGCATTGATTAAACTATAACGCTGACCCACGGCACACACTGAAGTCAACTTTGCGCAGCCCCACTCTATCGCCTGTTGTGGTTCTGAACGGCACCGATACAGTCCAATTAGCGCCATGGGCCGTAAAGGTAGTGAGACGACGCTGATCGAAAGGAAACTTATTCTGCGCTTACATAATGAGTGCAAATCTTCTTACGAGATTGCTAAAGTAGTCGGTAGACCTAAATCGATGGTTCAGTCGATAATAGATCGATTTTGCACAACAAAATCATTAATAAATCAACCACGTACCGGACGCCCTCACATTCTGACTGATGCAGATGTGAGATTTATCATGAGGGAAACCTAAAATCAGCGCTCCTAAGTTGGCTGGGGGAGTTAGAGCCCAGGGGAAAGATGGCATGTGCCAACACAATCAGAAATACCTTCAAAACGTATGGGTATGACGGCCAGGTAGCGTACAAGAAATTTTGGGTTAGTGAACGGAATCGAAAGAAACGTCTTCGTTTTGCGATGGAACATAGATTCAATAAGGAAGACTTCTGGAATAGAATAATATTTTCTGATGAGAGTAAATATAACGTATTCGGCTCGGATGGCAGGCGAATGGTGTGGCGTAAGAAGAATGCGGAGATGTTGCCACACAAGCTTGTGCCAACGGTTAAACACAGTGTGGTGTGGGGCTGTACGAGTGCTGCAGGTGTTCGAAAATTAAATTTCATAGAAAGTACAATGGATCACCATATGTATATCAACATTTTAAAGAACAATCTGAATCCTAGGGCCGAAAAATTAGGTCTGCAAGGAAATTACATTTTTCAAAAAGATAAGGACCCAAAGCATACGGCTCTATTACAAGGCTGTGGTTCCTGTATAATACTCCAAAACAACTTCACACTCCTCCTCAGAGCCCAGACATTAATCCTATTGAACACCTTTGGAAAGTACTGAAAGATAGCATCAAGAGAAGATACATTTCTAACAAGAGAGACCTAAAAGAAGCACTTCAAGACGAATGGGACAAAATTCCAGCCTCTCTGACGGCAAACTTGGTCAAGTCGATGCCCAGACGATTACAAGCAGTAATAGATGCAAAGGGAAACCCCACTAAATATTAATTTTTGTAATTGAAATCATATTTTCAGATTGTAAATTTAAAAAAAAAATGAGTGGATGAATACTTTTTGAAGTAGCCCTTGAATAAATTCTCAATTTTGTCAAATTTGCTATCGCTATGGATGTATTTATTTCCTCGTCCATCAATAAAAATGACTTACCAAGGTTCGTTGCACATGACTGGATGTTCACATTTAATGTTCCCTTCCTTAGCTTTTTTTAAAAAAATTAAAACTAAACGAATATTTTTTGGACTCACTGTATGTCACGACAGTTGAACATTCCGTGGTCCAACGGTCGAAAAGTTCTACGAACAACTGAGACATGGTATCCGTACGAACTTCACATTACGCACCAACTTTTGCCACGTGACGCAGACATTCGTATACACTTTGCTGCTGCGTATCTTGCAAGTGTTCATGTTGGCGATGTGTGTCCGTGGAACATTTTGCGAGGTGGTGAAGAACACATTACGCTCACTGGAGCAATGAACACGCACATTTAGTGTCCGTCAGTGACAACGAACGTTCATGAAGTTCCCCTGCAGAGTGAACACGTCACTGTGTGGTGTGGCTTCACGGCGCAGTTCATGATTGGTCCAGTTTTCTTTGAGGAACTCGGACCCAAAGGACCAAGAAAATGCAGCGCGAACGTCACAAGCTTCTGTGATCTGCTTGGCCAAGATGTGACCCCTGCTCTGCAGGAAAGAGGTGTTTTGGACTCAGCAGTTCGGATGCACGAGATAGCTGCACCTGACCTTGTTCGTGAGACCATTCGGTTACTCCGTAACACATCTGGAGAACAAAGAAGTCACTGGCCGATTGTTTCAAATTGCGTTGCCACCAAGATGACCAGACTTGAACTCTTCTATGTGGACTTTCAAATGGGGTTCAAATGGGTCTGAGCACTATGGGACTCAACTGCTGAGGTCATTAGTCCCCTAGAACTTAGAACTAGTTAAACCTAAATAACCTAAGGACATCACAAACATCCATGCCCGAGGCAGGATTCGAACCTGCGACCGTAGCGGTCTTGCGGTTCCAGACTGCAGCGCCTTTAACCGCACGGCCACTTCGGCCGGCTGGACTTTAAAGGGTGTTTCTTTCAATGGTTCATCATTATTTCTCTTATGCTTGTCCTTACAAATGTTTCCGCTAAGTCTCATTCTTCTAAGATCACTCATGTTTCATGGGGCCCTCTGACCTAGCGAAAGTTTAATTATAATCGATCTGCATTCTCATAGTAATCATTACGCGATACCCAAGCGAGATGTAGTAATACGTTGTTCGGCTCTGCCCGGAACGTGCTTATCGAAATTCCAATAGTAAATGGAAATGCCGTGTGGCTAAGGCCGCCGGTCGGGTAGACCGTTCGCCTGGTGCAAGTCTTTCGAGTTGACCGCCACTTCGGCGACTTGCGTGTCGATGGGGATGAAACGATGGTGATAAGGACAACACAGCACCCAGTCCCTGAGCGGAGAAAATCTCCGACCCATCCGGGAATCGAACACGTGCCGTTAGGTATGACATTTCGTCGCAGTGACCACTCAGCTACCAGGGGCGGACATTCCAATAGTAAACCTCTCGGCGACGCACAACGCCTCTATTTTGACGTCTACCAATGGAGTTTTTGTGAGTAAATCTGAAACGCGATCGCATCGAGAGGATTCCACGACGAAACGCACTGCTCCTCGCTGTACCGTCTCTACGTCTTCAGTTAATCCTCCTTGATAACGGCGTAAGGTTGACAAAAACACACTCAAGAAATACCTTCAATGCTTGATGTCCTCCCTGACGGCGACGGCATCTTCCTACAAGATAACTGTTCGTGTTACAAGCCCAAAATCGTGCTACAGTAGTTCGAAAGAGCACGACAATGAATACACTCTGATGTCTTGGCTATCAAATTGGCGTGATCTAAATCCGATTGGATACAAGCTGGACGCTGTCGAGTGCCAGTTTCGCGCTTAGTTTACGGGAATTACAAGACGTATGCGTAATAGTGTCACATACCTCCGGAAACCTACCAAGGACTTACGAATCCATGCCACACAGAACTGCAGCTGAATAGTATTCCAGACAGGTGGGCATAATAGTTCGATTGATCACTTTATGCCATATGTGAAATACAACAGTCAGAACATCGAGGAAAGACTCCAGAAGAAGTTTTATGTCCTGGAATTTACATCTACATCATACTCCGCAAACCACCTACCGGTGTGTGGCAGAGGGTACCTGTGGTACAATTAAATGACACTCCCCTCTCTTGTTCCACTCGCGAATGGGGCGTGAGGTGAAAGATTGTCGGTAAGCCTCTGTGTTAGCTCTAAGTTCTCGTATTTTCTCGACGTGCTCATTTCGCGACATGTGTGTGGGAGGAAGTAATATGTTGTCCGACCCTTCCCGGAAAGTGCTCTCTCGAAATTTCAAAGGTAAACCTCGCTGTGATGCACAACGGTTCTACGGTTCTCTTGTAATGTTTGCTATTTGAGTTTGCTAAGCATCTCTGTAACGTTCTCGCGCCGACTAAATTATCCCGTGACTAACTGCGCTGCTCTTCGTTGGATCTTCTCTATCTCTTCTGTCAGTCTTACCTGGTAGTGGTCCCAAATTCATGAATAATAACAAACAACGCCTTCCTTCGTGAAAGACCTACATTTCCTTAAGATTTTTCCTATGAATCTCAGTCTGGCATTTGCTTTTCCTACTATTTGTTTTCTGTAGTCGCCCTGGATAATTACTCCTAGGTATTTTGCGGTGTATACTGTTTCCAGCAATTAGTCATGAGTAATGTAGTTGTACAGTAGTGGATTTCTTTTCCTATGTATAGACAATATGTCACACTTATTTACGTCCAGGGTCGGCTGCCAGAGACTGCAGCATTCATCAATCTTCAGCAGCTCATTTTGCAAATCGATACTGTCTTCTGACGTTGCTACTTTCATATATACCACAGCATCATCTGGTAACGTTCTTAAAGAGCTTCCGACGCTTTCTACTAGGCTACTTGAATACACTGCAAACAGCAAGGAACCTATTACACTTTCTTGGGGTACCGGCGAAATTACCTTAACATCTGTCAATTTTATTCCGTTTAGAGCGACATGTCGAGTTCTATTTGCAAGCAACTCTTGAATCCGGTCACAAATCTGGTCCGATATTCGGTAAGCTCATTTTTTTTACAGTAAACGGCAGTGCCTTCCTAAAGTCAAGCAACACAACATGAACGCCGTATTCTACAGCGCTATGGATCCCATGGATGAGCAGAGCGAACTAGATTTCTAGACATACACTGCCCCCCTTCTTTCCCCCATATGCCACACCAGCAGCTACAGAAAAAAACAAAGTGTTCTAGATTAATCTAGTTTAAGACAGTTTATTTTTAAGTAACATTTCTCTATGTATGTACACTCAGTCGCAGAAGTATTCGGACAGCACGTAACGGCGCATAATTTTGCAGTTTGCCGCATGAACAAATAGAGAATTTGCACTTTGTAATGTATTTGGGAATCTGGGTACGATGTCGCAACGTGAAATACGCTTCAAATACGAAGAATTGTTCTTGGACATGTGTCTGTTACGTAATATTTCCTGAAAACGGCATGGGAAGGTGCAACAAAAGTATTCGGACAAAGGCGGACAACGTGAGAGAATAGTTCATTCCGAGACGCACAGAGGGTGAAGCGACTGCAGTGTGTCCGACATTTCCGCGAGACGATAGCGATGATTAGTAAACACGTATCGCGAGCCTGTTCAAAATGGTTCAAATGGCTCTGAGCACTATGGGACTCAACTGCTGAGGTCATTAGTCCCCTAGAACTTAGAGCTAGTTAAACCTAACTAACCTAAGGACATAACAAACATCCATGTCCGAGGCAGGATTCGAACCTGCGACCGTAGCGGTCTTGCGGTTCCAGACTGCAGCGCCTTTAACCGCACGGCCACTTCGGCCGGCCGCGAGCCTGTGCAGGTCGACGGTGGGACGCAGAGGGAAGTGTTCTACGTTCGAGTAAAGGCAACTTGTCGTTTATCATCACGCGAAGGGGAAAACCTGCAGGGAAATTGAAGCAATAGTGAACAATTTACAAAATTATTAAACGGTTCGAGAAAGAAGACCGATTGGAATTCCGTTGCAGTACAGGACGGCCACGGACATTTTCACAGAGAGATGAACGTGTGATTGTGCGAAAGGTACAACAGAATCCGAAAATATCTGCCACACGAATTGCAAGTGAGGTGGAGGGAGACCTTGATATAAAAGTCCATCCCGAAACCGTGCGGAGAGTACTGCGACGATCGCAGTACCATGGTCGAGTGGCACGGCGAAAGCCATTCATAAATGCAGTGAACCAGAAGAAACGTATGCAGTTTGCGAGGGAATACGCCGAATACGATCAGGCTTGGTGGAATCGGGTGATATTTTGCGACGACTGTAAATTTATATTATGGCAAAGCGACGGAAAGGCAAACGTGTGGCGAAAGACCAATGAAGAGCAGACACACAGGAACCTCAAACCAACAGTAAAGTTTGGAGGTGGGAGCATCATGGTGTGGGGATGCATGTCCGGCAATGGTGTGGGTGATTTAGTGTTCATTGATGATACGATGAACGAGGAAGCGTATTTGAATATACTGCGAGGACATTTGAAGCAGAGTGCACGACATCTAGGTATTGCGAACAACTTTCATTTTTATCAGGATAATGATCCCAAGCATACCCAGCATATTGTACAAATGTGGTTGCTCTTCAATTGCCCGCACGTATTGCACCCCCCTCCCCAATCATCAGACCTTAACCCAATCGAACATTTGTGGGATAAATTGAAACGGATCCTCCGCGCGCACAACATCTGTAAGAAGGCGACCTTGAAAGAGAAACTGCGCCAAGCATGGGCAAATATAGGCCCAGATTTCACGAAAAACCTCGTGGAAAGTATGCCTAGTAGATTGGAGGAGGTATTGAAAATGAAAGGTGGATCCACAAGGTATTGACATTTTCGTCGTACAACTTATGAATATTTACTGGACAGTGTCCGAATACTTTTGTAGCAGCAGGGTGTGCGGGATGTTTCATTTTTGTTGTTAATTTTTCTGTTATTTATGTTTTGGAAACGAAATAATACAATAATTCTTTTATAATTAATGTTGTTACGCATATATATATTGCTAATAAATACGTTTGGGTTTCATAGTGTTTCACCAGTACTCATTGTGAAACTTCCCACTGTCCGAATACTTTTGCGACTGAGTGTATGTATGTATATATAAACGCTTGGAGATCAACAGAACATGTTCGAAACGCGTTGCATTATGTTAGATTAAGCATAAAATAAAAAGTGACTGGTAGCAGAAACTTGAAACACATAATTATCCCACACAGTCACGGTTCACAAACATAGACATTATGGCTGAAAATAAAGAGCGAACCAAGTTTCGCAAGATTTCTGTCTGCGGAATCCATGCATCATAATCCTTCAGCATAAAAAAATGTTCCATAAGTCTACAATAGATCGACGTCAGTGATGTAGGCCTTTAATTACGCGCACCCGGAAACGGGAATGAGGTGTGCTTTTTTTCCATTCGCTAGGTACCATTCGTTGTTACGGTGTTCATGACGCTTTCAGCAAATTTTTGTAATTGCGTAAGTGACAAGTACTAACGCAAAAGAAAGAGGAACGAAAGGCATAAGGGCGTGTTGCCATTTCCAGTCCTTGCGGATATCAACAACGCATCTACCCCCTCGACCTGAGCATCATTCGGCACGGCTGGCAGAAGGACGTGCGCGGCCGACCCCAGTGACCCCGGCCGTGGCCTTGCGCGGTCGTGCGCCTCCCGTGAACCCTCGTGCACGTCCGAAAGCGGTGTTTACCAACAGCGGCAGCAGGTGCCGCGCATCGCCGCACCGCACCTCCTGACGCGTCGTGTTATTAGCGAGTTCCCGCTAACCCGCCGCCAGCCGCACAGGGCGTACGCCGCACACTGCTCTAAGCAGCGCGGCACACCCAACGTGCAACGAGCAAGTTGCGCCGAAGCAGGACACCAGAGGCGCACTGAACAACTGGGAAACTACACTACTGGCCATTAAAATTGCTACACCACGAAGATGACGTGCTACAGACGCGAAATTTAACCGACAGGAAGAAGATGCTGTGATATGCAAATGATTAGCTTTCCAGAGCGTTCACATAAGGTTGGCGCCGGTGGTGACACCTACGGCGTGCTGACATGAGGAATGTTTCCAACCGATTTCTCATACACAAACAGCAGTTGACCGGCGTTGCCTGGTGAAACGTTGTTGTGGTGCCTCGTGTAAGGAGGAGAAATGAGTACCGTCACGTTTCCGACTTTGATAAAGGTCGGATTGTAGCCTATCGCGATTGCGGTTTATCGTATCGCGACATTTCTGCTCGCGTTGGTCGAGATCCAACGACTATTAGCAGAATATGGAATCGGTGGGTTCAGGAGGGTAATACGGAAGCCGTGCTGGATCCCAACGGCCTCGTATCACTAGCAGTCGAGATGACAGGCATCTTATCCGCATGGCTGTAACGGATCGTGCAGCCACGTCTCGATCCCTGAGTCAACAGATAGGGACGTTTGCAACACAACAACCATATGCACGAACACTTCGATGACGTTTGCAGCAGCACGGACTATCAGCTCGGAGACCACGGCTGCGATTACACTTGACGCTGCATCACAGACAGGAGCGCCTGCGATGGTGTACTCAACGACGAACCTGGGTGCACGAATGGCTAAACGTCATTTTTTCGGATGAATCCAGGTTCTGTTTACAGCATCATTATGGTCGCATCCGTGTTTGGCGACACCGCGGTGAACGCACATTGGAAGCGTGTATTCGGCATCGCCATACTGGCGTATCACCCGGCGTGATGGTATGGGGTGCCATTGGTTACACGTCTCGGTCACCTCTTCTTCGCATTGACGGCACTTTGAACAGTGGACGTTACATTTCAGACGTGTTACGACCCGTGGCTCTATCCTTCATTCGATCCCTGCGAAACCCTACATTTCAGTAGGATAATGCACGACCGCATGTTGCAGGTCCTGTACAGGCCTTTCTGGATACAGAAAATGTTCGACTGCTGCCCTGGCCAGCACATTCTCCAGATCTCTCACCAATTGAAAACGTCTGGTCAATGATGGCCGTGCAACTGACTCGTCATAATACGCCAGTCACTACTCTTGATGAATTATGGTATCGTCTTGAAGTTGCATGGGCAGCTGTACCTGTACACGCCATCCAAGCTCTGTTTGACTCAATGCTCAGAGGTATCAAGGCGGTTATTACGGCCAGAGGTGGTTGTTGTGGGTACCGATTTCTCAGGATCTATGCACCCAAACTGCGTGAAAATGTAATCACATGTCAGTTCTAGTATAATATATTTGTCCAATGAAATAACCGTTTATAATCTGCATTTCTTCTTTGTGTAGCAATTTTAATGGCCAGTAGTGTATTTCATAGGGTGTGCCTCCTCTCGTTCATAAATATTCTTTTGGTGTCTGGGTGGTACAATCGACAAATGTCTGGTGGACAAGAAAACTATTCTCAGCACTCGCCAGTACCTCAACCGCATGAGTGTCGAATCTGTTTCCGCATCCGCAGATTTTATACAGGATATCCACGAAGTCTTCTTATACAGGGAATTCTAATAAATATTCTGCATTCTACAAATATTAATAATTATTAATAAATAATAATAAAATGAATTCTAATAAATTTTGATTTTTCCAGTTTGAATGATGGCTCTGTCTACAGAAGAACGAGTGGAGTTGGTACTTTTAAGTGGCCGAGAAGGATAGTCCTATCGCAAAACTGCGTAGGAACTGAACCTTCGGCAGCCTCATCGTCAAACTATTTGTTTTACTCTTCTTTTCTTCTTTCTTCTTTTGCTTGTCCTTTTTTCCTGCAGTGATGCAGGGTCGGCATGGTTAATCGGATTTGGCAAGATTAATTTAACGGGTGGCCGTATGCCCTTCCTGCCGCCACCCCGTACCCACCTGGGATAGAATTAGTGTACTCCAACTGTCTGTGTCTAGTGTAAGCCATAGAATAGTGTGAATGTGTTCAGACGTCTGTGAGCCGTGTAACTGAGGCGGGACGTGGGGACCAGCCTGGTATTCACCTAATGGGATGTGGAAAACCGCCCAAAAACCACATCCAGGCTGGCCGGCACACCAGCCTCCGTCGTTAAGCCGCCCGGCGGATTCGAACCGGGGCCGGCGCGCCTACCCGAGTCCAGGAAGCAGCGCCTTAGCGCTCTCGGCTCACCTAGCGGGTCAACCTATTTGTTTTACTGCCGTCGGGAAATTTATCACCAAGTTTAAGGAAACAGGTAGTTTGCTGGACAAACCCCGTTCCGCACGACCAAAGACTTCACACGAAACGAAAGAGACTGTCTTGGCCAAGGTTTATGCTAGCCTAAAGAATTCGCTTCGTCGGATATCCACGGAGTTTGGTGTTCCAAGGTCAGCCATCCACAAAATCCTGGCAGAGGAGAGGTTTCATCTGTACAAGTTACAGGTATTGCACCACTTTAATGAAGATGGTCCCGACAGACGCTTCTAGATGTGTGAATGATTCACATATAAATTTGATGAAAATATCAGTTTTATTAGGGACTGCGTGTTGATCAGAGATGAAGCTGTGTTCTCTGTCAATGGTAAATTCCACACACAAAATCTTCGGTACTGGTCTGAAAGCAATTCACACTGGATTAGTCCATCCAGGCAGCAGGGCTGCCAAAAGTTTACGGTGTGATGTTGTTTGAGGAGAGCTCACGTGCTAGGACCTTTCTTCTTTGATGAACATGTTACAGGTGAGACTTCTCTGAACATGCTAAGAGACAAATTGATGCCTCAAACTGAGCGTTTGGATGAAGGACGTCCAGATTGGCTTCAGTGTGATGTGGCCCCTGCCCATTTTGCTGCAGCTGTGAGAGACTGGTTGAATGACAATTTTCTTCACTGAACTGAGAGAGCACGTGAAGTGGTCCCCTCGTTCGCCAGGTCTTTCTCCCCTTGATTTGTTTATCTGAGGTAAGCTGAATATTACGGAATTAAACCACCTGACAGAATGCGTTACCAGTCAGTGTGCTAAAATCGACAACAATTCAGACCTGTTCCACCGAGTTCACCTTCATGTTACAAAGCGTATTAAATTGTACATTGAAAAGCACGGAAAAAGTACTGAAAATATTAGTTACTAACATTAAAGTAACTAAAATGTGCTTTATTATTATTTATTAGAATTCCCCATGCACCTAGGCTTTATGGACACCCTGTGGATTTGAAAAACACTCTAACCTGTTCGGAAGGCCGTTACTACGGCGGTGGGCTTTGTGCTGTCCAAAATTTTAGTCTTATGTTATAGGACATGGTGCTCTAAATTCCTCCATAAGAAAGTAGAGGCCGATCGTGCCCGCACTGCAACACAGTCTGTCGCATTCCTGATACGTTCGGTTGGTCACCTCTCTGAAAGAAGTTTCACTCATATGATCGTCGATTTTGCTTTTATTTCCCGAAATGGCCTTCGGATGATGTAGGAATGCCTTACAACTCAGAGCAGCACTCAGTTTTGAAAAGTAAAAAAAAAAATCCCCACTGACAAACCATATTTAGTGACTAAGCGCCTATGTATTGCTGCTATAATCATTAGATTTTATGATGGTTACAACTCTGTAACCGGCTATCAATTACAACCCTTAAAGTCGCAACGTGAAAGAGAGATGAAATTTATCAAAAAATTAAATTTAATCATCATAGTAAGCAACGAATACAGAAAAAAGTGTGTTGAGCGGGTGATTTCACTTTGGATTACAATTGTGAAATTATTCACAAAATTGACCTTTATTGTCTTAATAACCAACAAAAACAAACTGGCGAAAAGTAAACAATGAATTGTTTTTAGGAGGTTGTTCTCTTCAGAACCAGCAGGATGTACAGTTTTCAACCACCCATCATTTCATGTGGTATATTTGAAAGCAAATTCGCATATTTCGTAGACACAACCCCACATCTCGAAACTTCCATGAACTCATACCGCCTAAAACAAATTATAGTCCTAAAAAACAAAAAAAAAATTGGGCTAAAATATGATAAAATTTGTATCAAAACTACATACTGCCGCAGTGATTTCATTTCGATACCACTCATAAAAACAGTAGTACAAACTCAAATTTACGTTACAGTAACTTTAGATGTACTTACTTCCATTGTCAATGATCCTCTCAATATGGCCACTATAAAAGAAAAAAAAAAAAACAGCATGTCACAATCTCCTACTGTCACGTAGGAGAATCTCAGCGCCGGCAGTTGCTTTGGGCGCTACAAGTGAGTGGTCTGATGCACCACGTCCATAGAAGTACCTCAGTGTACTTTCAGATGAATCTGCCTTGCAACAGCATCGGTGGCGTCATGCTAAAGGCAACGGTACTCCGGTACTTAAAAAAATAAGAAATGGGGGTTTCAAGAAGAAACCACAGGTACTCTTGGGGATAATGAACTAGCATGTTAACAAGACATTGACTTTCATAGTTCAATGTGTTACAAAGACTACACGTCTCCTCTGTAGATTCAAACGGCCTCATTTTCCATTACAGTCATGTTTTTGTCAAATTATACTTTTTAATTATCATTCACAAAGACGTTGGCAAACTGTTCGAGGGTATTTAACAAGCAATAAGTTTACAGATCTGATCTCACTTAAATATTTATCGAAGTCGTTTTCCATGCTGACACACCAAATAAAATCAGGACTCTCAGCTAAATCAAATTCGTTATTCTGATCTATACTGACGGAAAAATATCGCAACACGAAGAAGGAGCTGTGCAACACAAACGAAAGTTGGTACGCCTGTTTCTACATCTGAAAGCTGATGTCTGTTCAGATTTCGTGACAGTCGAGTTAGTAGCGCCACTGTGAGGACGCAAATCAGGTTTGCTTTAAATATACGCTCTAACGGCCGTGAGCGTTAGTTACCTTTGAGACTGGACGAGTTGATGTTATGCAAGAATGCCTTTTAGGGACAAAAACGCCGTTGTCAACATCTCACTAAGTTTGAAAGAGGTTGTGTAATAGGACTACGAGAAGCTGGATGCTCCTTCTGCGATATTGCAAAAAGACTTGGCAGTAATGCAGCCACCATACATGACTGCTGGCACCGGTGCTCACGAGAATGTACGGTCGCGAGAAGACCGGGCTCCGGACGGCCATGTGGCGCTGCCGAGAGGAAAGACAGTCGTATTCGGCGTATAGCTCAAACGCATGGTACTGCATCTGCAGCAGTAATTTCAGCACTAGTTGGAACCACAGTGACACGACGAACTCGTACAAATCACTTACTTCAAGGACAGCTCCGAGGCAGACGCCATGTAGCGTGCATTCCAGTGACCCCAAACCACCATCATTTTCGACTTTAATGGTGTCAAGCGAGAACCCACTGGAGGGCAGGGTAGAGGCCTAATGTGTTTTCTGGATCAAAGCTGCTTCTGCCTCGGTGCCAACGATGCTCATCTGTTGGTTAGAAGGGGGGGGGGGCAGTTGAGGGCCTGCAGTCAACCAGTCTGCGTGCTACACACACTAGACCTGGATTATGGTGTGGAATGCGAATTCGTATGACAGCAGGAGCGGTCTCGTGGTTATCCCACGCAACCTGATCGCCAATTTGTACGTCACTCTGGTGATCCGGCCAGCTGTGCTGGCATTTACGAAGGGGTGTTTTCCAACAGGATAACGCTCACCCACATACCGCTGTTGTAACCCAGCTTGCTCTAGAGAGTATCGACTTGTTGCCTTGGCCTACTCGATCACCACATCCGTCTCCCTTCGAGCGCATACGGGATATGATCGGACGACTACTCCAGCGTCATCTACAAACAGCATTAACAATCCTTGTATTGACGTACCAAGTGCACCATGCACGGAACTCTATGCACAAAACGACATCCGGCTGTTGTACAACACATAGCATTCATGTTTACATGCTTGCATACAACGTTCTGGCGGTTACAACGGTTATTAATGTACCAGCATCTCACATTTGCAATGGCTTATCTCGCACTCACATTAATCTGTGATCTTTCAATGTTAATCACTTAAATGTGTTACCTAGACGAAAATAGTCCTGAAATTTCGTTGCTCTACATTAATTATTTTTTGTGGCTTGATTGTTCTTCGTCAGAGTATTAAGAGTAAACGGCTATTAAAATAATAGTCGACGAATATCATGGATGCTGAATAAGAACTAAGCAATTCATTTCTATTGAATCTGCTACAGATGAAAGGAATCTCTCGTTTTATCAATCATGTAACGTTACTTACAAAACTGAACAATAATAACGAAAACATATTTGTATTGAGTCAGTGGAAGAATGGCTATTTCACAACGAGTCCTGGTGATATTTAATTACTAGAACGTACCTTTTCCCGTATTTAATATACTGAGAGATAACTCAATTATCGTAACGATTTTTCTTATTGGGTAAAACATTTGTATCAGTGATTTCATTAGCTGAATCACTTGCACCAGTATCACTATATTCCGATTCACTAAGAAACTCCCGTCGACAGCTGATTCATTAAAGGCAGATCATTGGTTCAATATAGGAACGGACTAGCCGTGAGCTTCACGAAGGAGTCATCCCAGTATATAGCCCAAGATATACAGGGAAACTGCCGGCCGAAGTGGCCGTGCGGTTAAAGGCGCTGCAGTCTGGAACCGCAAGACCGCTACGGTCGCAGGTTCGAATCCTGCCTCGGGCATGGATGTTTGTGATGTCCTTAGGTTAGTTAGGTTTAACTAGTTCTAAGTTCTAGGGGACTAATGACCTCAGCAGTTGAGTCCCATAGTGCTCAGAGCCATTCGAACCATTTTTTTTTTAACCATACAGGGAAACTACAGATGATGTTATCAAATCAGGATTTAATAGCCGTTCCCTCTGGGTATTTGATTAACAACTGCGTTCGTGTTTTCCTCGTTTTCGTACATCATTCTAGGAGAAAACAATGCAGTTCCCTTTACATTGAGAACGCATTTTTTTCTCTAGTTGATGTCATTGTTTTACAGAGAAACCTTAATCACCCCAAAAACAAAAAAAGACCCCATCGAGAAATAAAGAATGAAACAAAGGAAGTCACAAGTACTATGAAACCGGAAGACGTCTATCTTGACCAGAAACAGCTTAAGATGAAGAAAGAGGAAAAATTTGAAAAAGACCAACATAGGAGGGAGGAGCGGCACGTTATTCGCAATAATTCTTCTCTCCGCTAGTATTACAGCTGGAATTTCACGACGATACAGTTTCAAGTTTGCGCCACAAAGTGTATTTTGTTTTCATATGCAGCTCTAGAGAGAGAAGCGTGAACTACGGAACAAACATAGCGTGCATGTTACTGTCGTCAACTTGTGACGGGCAGCGAAGCGTACTTCGATATTTGTGGGGCCCAAAACGAATGAAATTCACAGGGACATGCGTAGTATGTATTATTCTAAGAGGGCCGTGTAAACCTTAGTAATTCGCTACTCTCCAGGCGGTTGGTAACAGCAGAAATCTCGCAGAATGTCGGAGCGACTGAGGCAGCAATCCTGAATATCCGACGTATGTTATAACTGGCGGGGTCGCCAAGTGTAACGTTCTTTTATAAAATAACTTTGTGTTATTCAAATTTACTTTATGATGTGTTGTTGAGCAAACGGCGTGCTTAATCAGTTTTATTGTTAGCAAAATTTTACACGAATCGACTGGGCAATGAAACTCCCAGTACCAACAAAGAAGTACAGTCACTGTAAAATACATTCAGCCCCTTAAGCACTGAATCCTAAGACCCTGTTCTCATAACAAATAAATTAAATTGTCTTACCTCTAAAGCATCAACGGAGTAACGCGATATATTCTGGTCTTTCAGTGCAATGCTGGCCGTAATAGTTGAAATGCACATGAAATTCATTTGTCTGATAAACGTGAAAATTTAAGAAAATCAAACTTCTTTGAAAAATATATGGCCTGGACTGGGAGGCGGTACTGATTATGGTGAATTACTAACACTCAGATTTTTTTGGCAAAATTATATTTCAAGTTAAGTTTGGCTTTTCAAAAACATCAGACAATTGAAGTTACATCACTCACAATTGATTCACAAGCAATGGGATTTAAACAGCAAGTATTATCTAACTTCATTAATCCAGCATAATGCAAATCATCAAATTACACATAGCCCTGTTAAAAATTCTTGAAAGCATTATAAAACATAAATATCTAACTAGCCTTTTGATCAAAACCGTTTACGTATATTCTAGGGTTATTCAACAATTACAAATTATCAGCCAACTCATCTATACTAACGCGTCCGCAGCTCGTGGTCGTGCGGTAGCGTTCTCGCTTCCCACGCCCGGGTTCCCGGGTTCGATTCCCGGCGGGGTCAGGGATTTTCTCTGCCTCGTGATGACTGGGTGTTGTGTGACGTCCTTAGGTTAGTTAGGTTTAAGTAGTTCTAAGTTCTAGGGGACTGATGACCATCGCTGTTAAGTCCCATAGTGCTCAGAGCCATTTGAGCTATACTAACGCGCTGGCAAAAACAGAAATCATAATTGTTTAATATCCTTACCTTGGTTGCATGAAGACTTCTGCTTCCAAGTTCAAGAATATTGACATACCTAATTTAATCTAACTCTTGGTGGATTCACAGTGCACACCCCCAAAACTGCCTACTCCGTCGTCTTTCCCTCACAGACAGCTACCTACAACTGTGCGCCCAGAGCTCTCTTACTCCAATAAAGCAGTACTGTATCTTTGGCTTTTCATTTTAATTTATTAATATTCTTATCTTATTCTCGTGCCATATACAAATGTGCCCCATTATAGTCCTTTCAATGTAAAAAAACAGTTCAACATTTCCTGTGGTGCGGTGTATGATACTGTTCATGACACGGTGAAATTTCGAAAAGTTAGAGCTCGCTGGGTGCCTAAGAACCTGACAGACAATCATAAGGGCCAGCGAATGATTACAACCTTGGATCACTTAACGCGTTACGCGGCAGAAGGGCATGACTTTCTGAAGAGACTCGTCATTGGTGATGACTTGTGAATGTACCACTACACATCCGAAACCCAGCAGGCCTTTATGGAGTGGAAACATGCTCGTTCCCCAGCACTAAAGAATTCGAAGCGACTCAGTCCTAGGAAAGTGCTTGTGACAGTGTTTTGAGACACGCAAGGACAATATGCATGCACACAGTTATTTGTGGACTTCGCTGAAAACGGGAACATTGTGAATGCTGCAGCCTACATGAAAGCTTTGGTTAAATTCGTGACAAAACACCACAATATTAATGCTAACGATATCAAACTTCTTCATAACAATTCTCGCCCCCTGTTGCTGCTACTGTTCGTGAGAAAATTGTCAAATTTGGGTGGGAAGTGCTACAGTATCCACCATACAGTCTGGACTTTGCACCGTCGGACTTTTTGGTCCCATGGAGAAATTCCTGGCTGGCCAACGCTTCGCGACAGATGCGGAAGTCAAATTAGCAGATGGCTGTACTCCAACCAAACGGACTTCTATGGACATTGCATCATATTGAAACTGGTACTACGATGGGACAAATGTGCTGAGAACGTTGTTCACTATGTATAAAAGTAAGTAAAAAATGTAAGTTCTTTTTTTTTGTTTTGTTTTGTTACCAGTTAAACTTCTGGGTAGTGTAAGGGGCGTTCAAAAAGAAACGAGCCGGAGTCTGTAATGTGCAGACCAGTGACAGGAGGGTAATATCGTTTCGTGTGTAACGATGTTGGTTCCGACCAGAGCGTGAAAGTTCACAGACCGTCTCTCTAGGGCCGCGTGCATGTCACGTGACTAAACAGAGCTAGCAGCAGCGTGCATCAATCGTCCAACGCTGCCAGTCGCATTGCTAACAGTGACATGGAGGCGTCAAAACAAGAAGGAGTAGGAGGAACGGATATTCATCGATGAATGTCACAAGTGTTCGACGAACACTGCATGTCCCTTTCAAGGGTCAAGGCGTGGCACAAGCGCTTTAGGGAAGGACGGGTGTCGTTAGCTGATGATGCACAGTCTGGAGCACCACACTGCATTACCGATGACATCGTCCAGCTAGTGGATGCAGTCATTACTCAGAACCCCCGAGTAACAGGGAAAGCCATAGCCGCCGTGCTCGGATTGAGCGTCGGAAGTGTTCACACCATCACGAAGGAACGACGGGGTGCCCCACAGTCTTCAACTACACAAGGAAGCATGTCGAATGGCGCACTGTCTTGCTCATCTGCAGCGCTATACTCGGGAAGGGAATGAGTTCCTGGTACGAGTGGTGGCTGGAGATGAGCCTCACTTCGAACCAGGATCAAACCGACAAAGTCTCCAGTGGAAGCACCCAGGATCACCACCACCAAAAAAAGCTATGGGCATCCACACCAGTGCAGGAAAGGTTATGCTGACATTCTTCTTTGACCAAGGTGCCCCCATTCTGATTCACTCCCTGCAGCATGGGACAACAGTGAAGGCCCAGCGCTACTCGCAAACCTTGACCACCTTTCGCCAAGCAATCAAATCAAAACGACCGGGCAATCTCACCCGTGGGGTCATTCTGCTCCACGACAATGCAAAGCCTCATACGGCTTAAACAGTTGCGGTACTCCTGCAGAAATTCAAATGGGAGGTTCTCGTCCACCATCCATACAGTGCGGACCTCTCTCCCTGTGATTACGCCATTTTTGGTCCCCTTAAAAAGGCTGTGAGGGGCAAACGATTCACTTCGGACGACGACACCAAGCCGTACGTGCGGAACTGGTTAACATCGCAGTCCCGAGAATTTTATGAGACAGCCATTAACCGCCGTGTGTCACAGTGGGACAAGTGTCTCAACAGCCAGGGTCAATACTTTAACATACAGGTACTGGTTTCTGTAATTATGCCTCCAGCTTCTTTCTTTTTGAACGCCCCTTATAAAATTATTGTGCGTTACTCTCCGATCTTTCCTCGTGGATGAGAATGGTCACCATCATTGTACTTACTCGTATTATAAGTAGCCTGTTTATATGTCTGTATGTTGGCAGCGCCATAGACTGCATAACATCACTGACAGCGCTGTGCGCCCTCGCTATGAGACTCGGTGGCTGGTCGGAGCCGCAGTTAGAAGTTGATAGCAGTGATGGAGGTACGCAGTATGTGAGCGAGCGGACGATCTGGACGTGTGTCCGTCATGGAGATTTAGTGTTGGCTGGAAATGGATTGTAAAATGATGATTGATGTATTTGCTAATGCTTAGGAAAAGGAATTATTGACGATTATGTAATTTTTGGAACTGTATGTCTCATGATTAAGGCAAAATCTGCTAAATACATTGTTTGCTCTGCAACAAAATCTTTGCTTTGCTAACCACATGCCCATTAGTAGTTAGAGGCTATAGTAGTTAGAATCTTTTATTTAGCTGGCCGTAGATGCTGCTTGCTGTATTTGCTGTAGTTCGTGTCATGAAGATTTTCTGTGAAGTAAGTGACTTACGAAATGTATGGGTTATTGTTAGGATTTCTTTTAATTCAGGGCCATTCTTTCGTGTTAATTATTTGCAGTCAGGCTGCGTTGCGTTTCTATATTGCGGGCAACAAGTGAACAGAATAAGTTTGAGTTGTATTTGCCAGGGAAAATTCTGTAGGTCAGTGTTTGAAATGATAAAAACAAGCAAAGAGACTGTAGATTCAGTTTCACCCAGCAGCGTTCAGTACGTTCAGTTGCATTCAGCAATTTCATCTCGTGGCAAAGACTAGAAGTTTCACTCAGTGGGTTCAGTTTCACTCAGCAGTTTAAGAAGGTTCAGCAAGCATTCAGCAATTTAAGTAAAAACGTAGTTTCACCTCAGTTATTTCACTTTAAGTAAAAATTTATTAAGAAGTTTCAGTATGTCGAAAAAATGAAGGAAAGAAGGAATATGTCCCTAATAATGTAACTCAGTCATTATATTGTATTAAACTATTTATGTCAAGGCACATCCAAAATAAAAACTCACCTTCAGGAACTAACTGCCGTTCGCGTCATACTGCAAACCTAAATTAAAAACAACGGGCAGCCAGCAGAGACTACAAATGGCTCTGAGCACTATGGGACTCAACTTCTAAAGTCATCAGTCCCCTAGAACTTTGAACTACTTAAACCTAACTAACCTAAGGACATCACACACATCCATACCCGAAGCAGGATTCGAACCTGCTACCCTACCGTAGTGGTCGCGCGGATTCAGACTGAAACGCCTAGAACCGCTCGGCCACCCCGGCCTGCTGAGACTAGATTTCCTCACTTTGTAATGGACGGAAGGAACGACGACCAAGCTATAACATTCCATCCAGATCGAGGTTGTCAGCGACAAGTCTGGGAAATAAAGAAGGAAATCGGCCGCATCCTTCCAAAGAAATCATTCCGACATTTACCTGAATGAGTAAAGCAATCACGTATGAGGATAAACTTAAAAGTAATACTTCGGAATTTTTTATGTGAAAATGCTTAAAGCTTTTCAAATAAAACAAACGTCACGTACAATGATCGATAACAGTTAACCCAATAAGTTGGATCGTTGCAGATGTCGCAGCTCTCGGGTGTGGTCTGGCACTGTCGTGCTAAAAGAGAGAGTGCCCCAAGTGTAAAAATAAAGACTAAATATGAAGAATGTTAATAACGGTTGTTCTGCTTAAAAAGCTTTAAGAGTTTTCACATAAAAAGTTGGGGGAATTACTTTTCAGCACGCCCTCATAAGAAAATAACCACGTGGATTTTGGCGAACATGTTAAATCGGAAAGCACAGCTGCCTAGTTCTGCAAGAGGTCCGCAGCATGTCGCTGGATCTGGATTCTGTAGGTGTGCAGCAGTAGTTCAGTTGTCAACTAAATCGGAAACTATTGAACTACACACTGGACTCGCATTCGGGAGGACGACGGTTCAACCCCGCCTCCGGCCATCCTGATTTAGGTTTTCCGTGATTTCCCTAAATCGCTCCAGGCAAATGCCGGGATGGTTCCTTTCAAAGGGCACGGCCGACTTCCTTCCCCGTCCTTCCCTAATCCGATGAGACTGATGACCTCGCTGTCTGGTCTCCTTCCCCGAAACAACCAACCAACCAACCTATTGAACTACGTAATGCAGCGTATGTGAATGAACAGGCGAGGAGATCCACTACTGTCTCAATTACATTATCGATGACAAGTTAAATCACCGCAAACAGCAAATACCGTAAAATAACTAGGAATAACCATGAAGTGGATAGATCACATACAAAACAGGAAAATCAGATGCCAGACTGAGATTCACTAACAGAATCTGTTTATATATAGCTTGCTACTACGACTGATCGTATCAGCACACTTTGAAATTAAATTATATATTTGTATGTACTTTAAACTACTCTGTCCACAGCTACAGTCACACGGCCATACACACACATGGTATCGCACAGCAAGGCTAGTCTCCAGTGCGACACAACATGGTTATGGTCAGACGCCATAGTGAGTGTTCAAAACAAGAACTATATCCTGTTTCCACCTGACGTCGTGAAAATAGCTTGCAAGTGAAGATTCCTCCACAACATCCACGGGAGAAATGGGATACAAAAAGCGTTTGTCCGACTGGTTTGTGACTTATGTCTGGGACCCTCATGAAAAAGGATTCATAGAAAAGATACGGAAGACTCAACAAAAAGGCGGGCCGCTGTGCCCGAGCGGTTCTAGGCACTTCAGTCCGGAACCACGTGGCTGCTACGGTCGCAGGTTCGAATCCTGCCTCGGGCAAGGATGTGTGTGATGTCCTTAGGTTAGTTCGGTTTATTTCGTTTTAAGCCTAGGGGACTGATGACCTCAGATGTTATGTCCCATAGTGCTTAGAGCCATTTGAACCATTTCAAAGAAAAGTGTAGGCGTTGCAAGGAGGCGTTGTGCATCACGGATAGGTTTGAAGAAGAGTCGGGCGACATTTTACTTTCCCCTAGATACCTATCGCGAAACGATCACGACAAGAATATCAGATGAATTAGATGTAATGCGGAGCTTTACCGAAAATCGTTCTTCCCACGGACAGTTCGTGAATGGAAAAGGAAAGCGGGTACAAACGTAATGGCACCAGAAGCACCCCCTGCGACACACCGTAAGGTGACCCGCAGAGTACAGATGTAGACGTAGAACGACACGGTTTCATGAAGCGGCGAAATATATCACCCGCTTAGAAGTGCGAGGTAGACAGGGACGATAAATCCTAATTTGCATCCAGCTGTAGGAAAGTGAAGCTTTCATAGCGCTGGCTGTCAGTGTGTGAAAGGCGAAGCGGTGGTATTACGCGCATAGTGACAAGGGAAAGTATTCAAAGAGTGATAAGTAACACTGAGTAGTTTCTCTGCATGTTACGTTTCCTCATACAGCCCTCTTTACCTTTCTTGCGTCAAGTGATTCTAGAAAACTGGCCTGATGCGAACAGGCTTCGCGCACCGAGGGCTCCGTACAAGCTTAATTATGTATACAGACAGTTCATCCGTTCCGGGAATGGAGAATCTGGACGATTTTTGCATGTTGCCAACATTGTTACTGTCAAGATATCGATCCCAGATATTCCAAGACTTCGAAAGCGTTTCACTTGTAATTTCAAGTTTGACGTCGGACAACAAATAAAAAGATGGCTCTGAGCACTACGGGACTTAACATCTGAGGTCATCAGTCCCCTAGAACTTAGAACTACTTAAACCTAACTAACCTAAGGATATCGCACACAACCATGCCCGAGACAGGATTCGAACCTACGACCGTAGCGGTCGCGCGTTTGTAGCGCCTAGAACCGCTCGGCCACCCCGACCGGCGGATAACAAATAACAAATGAAATACTGATCTCTTATGATATAATACAAATCAACAATTTTGTCTTTCTCATTTACTTCTACTGCGAAACCTCGCTTCTTCCCAAATTCCACTATTCTATGTCAACGGGAACTACACTATAGGTTTTAAGCAGTAAAAAAAAATGGTTCAAATGGCTCTGAGCACTATGGGACTTAACCGCTGTGGTCATCAGTCCCCTAGAACTTAGAACTACTTAAACATAACTAACCTAAGGACATCACACACATCCATGTCCGAGGCAGGATTCGAACCTGCGACCGTAGCGGTCGCGCCGGCCGGCTGAGCAGTCAGAGCAATTACATTTTAAGATGTCGAGGTAACACAAAACAATTTGTAGGAAAGACGGAAGTCTATGTTCGACTTTTAAAGTAAATTATGTAAGAAATTGGAGCTATTCATGTGTGACCGTATACGGAACTCTCGCAAACTATTGTTGAAGTGTTTCGGAGTTGCTTCATATCAGACTGAAAGGAGGAGAAAGCAATGAAGACTACACTTTACCTCGTTGAGATCAGTAACATTAAGAGACACGCTAGAAGCTCTGCTAAACAGGGCTGTGGAAGCAAACCGCCCGTCATTCTTTTAGAGGAACCATTCCGACACTCGGGCCAAATTATTTAAAGAAATTTTAATTATACTCGTATTAATTCCCCATTATTTGCACAGAGCTTGTTATTACGGGTGTTCGTATCAGCACTCTTTTAAATTGTATATTTGTATGTACTTAAAACTGCTCTGTCCGCAGCTACGACTGCCATACACGGCCATACACACACACACACACACACACACACACACACACACAGGTCATCGCACAGCAAGGCAAGTCTCCAGTGCGACACAAGATGGTTATGGTCAGACGCCACAGGGAGTGTTCAAAACAAGATCTATATCTTGTTTCCACCTGACGTCGTGAAAATATTTTGCAAATGAAGATTCCTGCTCAACAACAGACTGAAGTGGACGAGCAGCTCCACTAAGCTGATGTCTAAACTGTCTCACAGTGTCGCGGCATCCGCTAAGTGTCGTACTGTCCGTGTATCAACACACTGTCACAGCCAACAGACTGGACATACTACTAGTTTACCATCAACATTCACTGGAATCAGTGTTATATCTGTGATAGAATTGACATCCCAATAGTCATACTACAGCTAGATCAAATCAAATGGCTCCGAGCACTATGCGACTTAACTTCTGAGGTCATCAGTCGCCTAGAACTTAGAACTAATTAAACCTAACTAACCTAAGGACAATACACACATCCATGCCCGAGGCAGGATTCGAACCTGCGACCGTAGCAGCAGGGCAATTCCGAACTGATGCGACTAGAACCGCTCGGTACAGCGGCCGGGTTTCACTAAACCACCGAGGGGATAGACATTTGCACTGAGTTGCCAGTGCTAACAAACAAGCAACGCTGTTTGAAATAACACCAGAAATCAATGTGGCGTACGACGATCGTCTTCATTATGATAGTGCGGTGAATTTCGCGCTAAAGGGCTATGGCAGCAACCGACAGACGCAAGCGCCTTTGCTAACGGCACGACATCGCCTGCAGCGCCTCTGCTGGGCTATTGACCTTATTTGTTGGATCCTAGACGACTGGAAAATCGTAGCCTGGTCAGGCGAGTCCCGATTTCAGTTGGTAACAGCTGATGTTAGGGTTCGAGTGTAGCGCTGACTCCAAGAAGCCAAGGAACCAAGTCGTCAACAAGGCACTGTGCAAGCTGGTGGTGGCTCCATAATGGCGTGCGCTGTGTTTACATCGAATGGATTGGCTTGCCTTGTACCAACTGAACCGGTCACTGATTGGAACGATTATATTCGGCTACTTGGTGACCATTTGCATCCCTTCACGGAATTAATGTTCCCAAACAACGATGGAATTACTATGGATGACAAAGTGCCATGTCACCAGGTTACAAGTATTCTTCAAACCAGATTGGTTTGAAGAACATTCTGAACAAACGAATGATTTCGCCCGACATGAATCCCTCCGAACATTTACCAGAGAAAATCGAGAGTGTGGATCGTGCATGAAATTCTGCACTAGTAAAACTTTCGCAGTAGTGGACGGCAGTGGACTTCCAACGACTTGTTGAGTCCATGCCGCGTCGATCTGCTACACTACGCCGGACTAAAGGAGGTTCGACGCGATATTAGGAGATATCTCATGTTTTCTGTCACCCCAGCTTAACTGACAATATTATATACTGTTGGGAGTTTTATTTTTCAGAAATGGCTCAACATGACACTCGCAGCTAACGATGCTGCTGCTGCAACTGCTGTCCACCACTCAGTAATTATTAGCGCCGTCTCGGTCCAAGCTAGATGCAGAGAAGGAACATGTCCAGGAAAATTTTAGGATATCGTTGTCACTATTTAGAGCTTTTGACCGAAAAATAGAATCCTAGCCGTTATGTAGCCAGAACGGGGCAACATTTTATCACGCACAAATTATTGGGTGATGTTGACTGTAAAGCTTTTCTTCTTGTTAAAGCTGAGACAAAAAAAAAATTAAATTAGTTGGGAGTACATCCAGTGACTCTCTTACATTCAGAAACTAAAGACAAGCTAGATCTTATACTGAGCCTCAAGATGACTCAGCATCTAAGCATAATTTTTTCGGTACTTTTAGAAACCCAATCAGGGGTACAGAGAGTGGATAGCACAATAATAAGGGCTAACTACTGAGTGAGAATTTCTGTGCGAGAATGAAAAGGACAAAAAGTCTTCTGCTGATTCTCTCACTCGTGCCTTCCGTATAATGCACTCGCCAGACCATAAGTTAAAGAAAGACCTTCCTTATTTGGCTAATTCATCACTACATAAATGTTTGCCTTTAATCTGGGCACAAGAACGGATGAGAGTATCTGTTGCTGCATTTCAGTACGAAGACGCTCGAGTGTATAAGATGCACAAACAATCCACACAACAGTCCGTGAGCGTGACCATCTACGTACATCACAAGGCAAAAGAGGGTAACAACAGATCAACAGAAGAAAGTTATGCTCCTGTAATGCTGTGTAGTTAATCACGAAGACAGTTACTCCAAAAACGTGCACTGAACTTCCTGCAAAATGTGCAACTCCAAGTAAATCAGACAACGAAATAAGACATTCAAGCACACGAAAGTAATTCGTAATAAAAATATAAATGATGTTCAAGGCAAACATGAGCAAATCCATTATTTCATGGCCGAAAGTAAAGTAAATGCTACCTTCTCATCTAATGCCAACGCTTTATTTGTAACATGCAGAGCGAATAAAGTGACTCTGAAATTTCTAACCGACATGTAATTTTCGCTTTCTTTAATCAATCTGCAGATAGACAAGAAATTGAGATCGCCAAAATTAACTGAATTTCAGAGTTCGCTATTTAGCTACAGCGACCAAAAAGTACCGGTCAAAGGAAAATTCATAATGGCTGTTGCATACATGCAGTTTACCAAACAAGCCGAATTTACAATAGCAAGTTCACACAAATTAACAAATTAAATGGGTCTTGACAAATTTAATAAACTGGGCATTACAATCCATGAAGGGGTGTATCAGATTGACACTGACATTCTTAATAAGGACTTACAAAAGCTCTTGCAAAAAATATGTCATTTTTTTCTAAAGCAACAACTAGCATTAACAACTACGAAGTGCGCACTACTTTGAGCTGAGTTCTATAAAGCATATAATGCAGTATATGCATTAAGGGACAAAGTGAAACAGGAACTAAATCGCCTCTACTAGAACAGCATTATAAAATCAATTACCAGTAGCTAAACGGCAACGCTAATCGTTTTAGAACAAAAAATGAATGTCATATTAGGGCTCTTCGGTGATTTCAAGGCGGCAGTCAATGTACGATCCATAATTGACTCATATCGAATTCCGAATTAATGCCAAAATTTGCTCCTGGTGTACGTTTTACAAAACTAGATTTGAAGGCGGCCTACTACCAAATACCTCTGCATGACGAAACACACAAATTCTCGGTCATAAATACTCTGTTTGGACTAAATCAATGCAGGAGATTGCCATCCGGGAGTGCCAACACATCTAGTATGTTCTAGCGACACTTAGAACAATAAATGAGGGAAAGCCCCAATGCTGTGAACTTCCTGGATGATAACATTACCTCAAGGGAAACTCCATAAGAACTGTTACATAATGTGGAAAATGTATATAAGATTTAATAAGCATTCAAGTAAAATCAGGTTATTAACTTCAATCAACGATGGACGTCTACAGACCGAAAATATATATATAGTGGTAGCTGTAAATCCAGATTACAATATACAGAATCAGAAATAGATTTAAGCAAAATCGCGTGAATGTACATCCAGATGGCACAATCAAAATCAGTAGCGAAAAAAGCTTCCTCACACATTTACAGAATTTGCTTACCACAAGAATTGTTGTAACAAACATGCTGACGTTCTGACGGAAGTATTTAAACTGCAGCAGAGCAACGATTGACGTGTCTGCAGTCTTGCACGCTGTATGTCGCTGCTGCAAGTCAGTTCACATGACTTTAATAAAACCATTCTTCCAGAAGAAAAAAAAAAGTAACTACTAACTGAACCAAGAAGTCTGCAGCCCACTAATAATTAACGTAGAAGAATGTATCAGATAAGCGTTAGGGCACGTCCTGCATCCACACAATCCACTTCACAATGTGTAGCAGACGAGCAGTTTACAATTATAGGAAAGGAAATTAAAAGGCAACTGTCAGTGGACCTCTCAGCGCTATTTCCCTCCTTATTATTCGTTCATTCACGCTGCATACAAAATTCAGTAACTGTACACGGAGCATCTGGCATCATCTTTTTATGAAATATGTGTGCGCTAACTTCTCCATACAATAGGACTGTCGAAACGTGGTTTACATTATATTATATTAGATTAGATTCAGTTTAGCTCCATAGACTAAAATTGAGGTGATTCTCGTGGGTGTGGAACATGTCAAAAAGTATACCAAAAAAATACAACGTTTGAATGTATAGTACTTACTACCCTGATCATTTGACAGGAGATTGTCAAAATAGGTGATTACATTACAGTAAACTGTAACTGCTAATATTTAAGGAATTAATATGCTGTGAGAATGAAACATTGTTACGCACTTTTAACAAATTTATCATATACAAAATACCTAATCTTGACTGTTGTGACCAAGCGCTGTCAAAACTGAAATCTAAAAGACTTTTTTACTTAAGCTGGTCTAACAGTCCCGGTTAAGATATTCATCGATAGAGTAGGAGTTGCCTATCAAAAAGTCTTTCAAACTGTTTAAACCATGCTTTATCTGAAACCAAATGTTTAATGGTTGCTGGCAATTTATTGAAAATGTCTTTTCCTGAATATTGGACCTCTTGTTGGACCAAGGTAAGTGATTTTAGGTCTTTATGTAGATTGTTCTTATTCCTAGTGTTGGTACTATGTATTGAGCTATTGGTTGCAAATTACTTGCAGCAAATTTCATTAAGGAATAAATATACTGTGAAGCAATGGTTAGAATACAAAGTTCCATGAACAGGTTTCTACAAAAAGTTCTTGAATTTACACCACAAATGAGTCTTACAACACGATTTTCCACGCTGAAAACTTTTTCTCGCTTTGATGAGTTACCCCAGATTATGATCCCGTATCACATAACAGAATGAAAGTAAGCAAAGTATGCAAGTTTTTTTTATATTTATATCTCCTGCATCTGACATCATTCTCACTGCAAATACAGACTTGTTTAGGCGCGTAAGCAATTCCTTGGTATGCCCTTCCCAACTGAGTTTATCATCGAGTTACAATCCCAGAAATTTAACACTGTCAACCTCTTCGATCTGCATGTCTTCATATGTTGTACACATGCTGGAAGGAGTTCTGAACTGCATGTAGTGGGTCTTTTCAAATTTTAATGACAGTGAATCAGCTTTAAAACATTTATTAATGCCAGTGAAAATTGGATTAGCAGCTTTGCTACTTATTGCAATGTTTGTATTATCTGCAAACAAATCAAACTTAGCACCTGTCAATTTAACAGACGAGAGGTCATTAATCTACACAAGGAAAAGCAGCGCACCCAAGGTGGAACACTGAGGAACCCAACATGTAATTAATTCCCAATCAGATGAAGAATGACTGCCTACTGCATAGGTATTTCGTAACGACACCATTTGTTTCCTGTTAGTTAAATAGAACTCAAACCATTTCGCAGCATTGCCGCTGACACCATAATATTCTTATTTACTTAAGAAATTCTGTGGTTCACACAGTCAAAGGCATTTGACGGGTCACATAAAATGCCAGTAGCCTCTAATTTATTATCTAATGATTAAGTACATTCTCATGGTAAGTGTAAATAGATTTCTCTATATCAGAACCCTTAAGAAACCCAAAGTGTGAGTTAGAGAATATCTTATTTGTAGTCAGATGCTTAAGGAGACGCTTGAACACGTTTTCAAATATTTTTGAGAAAGCCAGCGAAAGTGAAATTGGTCGATAGTTTGATGGTATCTCTTTACCCCCCTTCTTGTAATGAGGCTTAACTTTGGCATGTTTTAGCCAGTCCGGAAATGTTCCGCTGATAGGAGACTGATTACACAAATAACTTAAGATAGAACTAAAATCACAACAGCACTCTTTGATTACATTCGTTGATATGTTATCGTAAACACTAGAATACTTAGATTTTAAGGATTTGATGTGGATACTACTTCTTTGGGAGCTGTGAGTGTCACTTCCATTTTACTGAAATTAATTTTAAAGACTGGTTTCAGATACTCTTTGCACTGTTCACCGATCCTGTAACCCCAAGCTGTCACTAACAGAAATGAAGTACTTGTTTAAGAGGTTTGCAACACTACATGCATTTGTTACCAAAGTCTCATTTATTTTTAGAACTATCTGTTCATCTTCCTTTTTGGCCCCAATTGTCTCGGTCTTCACTATATCCCATATAATTTTTATTTTGTTGCCTCATGTAATTATCTTTTTCTCATAATAAAGCTGCGTCGATTTCTGGATTACTTGCTTCAATATTCTGCAGTATGCTTTGTAATGCATTACAATGCTAATATCAGAGCTGTTCCTAGATACTAGATTAAGTCTCCTTTTTGTCCCACATGATATCCTTATTCCTTGTATAGTCCATGGTTTATTTTTGACCTCTGGGTGATTTGGGTCACCTTTAGGGGAAAATAGTTTTCAAAAGCAGAAGTAACTTTGTCAATGAATGCTTTGTATTTTCTATTTGAGTCAGAAGTATAGTAAACGTCTATCCAGTCCATGTCTTTGAGCAATTGCTTGAATTTCTTGGTTTTTGACTGATTTATTTCCCTCCTGTACTCAGATTTAAGAGATCTTTTATCCTGACAAGTTCAACATTAAACACAAGATGCTGCATGTCATGATCAGATAGCCCATTTTGTGATATGAAATTTTTCCCTAGATTTGTCTACGAAGATATTACCGACAACCGTCTCAGAGCATATACATACCCTAGTTGTAAACTTCACAGTTGGAACTAAATTGAATGATAGTGTTACTGATTGCAATAATAGTTCACTTACAGAGCATTTCAATAAATCCACACTGAAATCACCAGCACAGCAACCACTCTTTCCTTGCTCCTTACTGTCAGATGGGATAACAGAGATTCCAGACTTTTTATGAAGAGGTTAAAAGTTCCAGAAGGTGATCTGTATATACTTATTACTATAAATAACTTATTATGAAATACCACTTCTGTTGCATAAGTATCTAAGTGCTTCTCGCCGCGCGGTCTACGTTGCCTTGTCACGGTCCGCGCGGCTCCCCCCGTCGGAGGTTCGAGTCCTCCCTCGGGCATGGGTGTGTGTGTCGTCCTTAGCGTAAGTTAGTTTAAGTTAGATTAAGTAGTGCGTAAGCTTACGGACCGATGACCTCAGCAGTTTGGCCCCATAAGATCTTACCACAAATTTTTTTATGTGCTGCTCAGAGCAAAATTTATTAATATCAATACTCTTGAAATCAAAACAGTTTGTGACAAATGTGGCATCTCCTCCTTTCCCCATATTTTCTCTACACAAGTAAGAAGCTAACTTCAATCCCGTAACATTTAATTATCAACACCAGTGGTCACATGATGTTCAGAGAGGCAGATTATATCAACCGGTTTGCTTAACTCTAATTCTTCAACACAAATAAGCAACTCATTAAGCTTACCACTTAGTCCTTGATTATCCTGATGCAATAAGAATAAATGTACTGGCTGAATTACAACTAGATGAATTTGATTTTCCTGTCAATTTTTCAGTATCTCTAGTTTTAATAATTCAGAGATACAGAGACATGTAAACCGGCAGAATACGGCGCTGCGGTCGGCAACAGTCTGGCGCAGTTGTTAGATCGGTTACTGCTGCTACAATGGTAGGTTATCAAGATGTAAGTGATTTTGAACGTCGGCGTCGGCGCACGAGCGATGGGACACAGCATCTCCGAGGTGCCGATGAAGGGAATTTTCCCACACGACCATTTCACGAGTGTACCGCGAATATCAGGAATCCGGTAAAACATCAAATCTCCGACATCGCTGCGGCCGGAGAAAGATCCTGCAAGAACGGGACCAATGACGACTGAAGAGAATCGTTCCACGTGACACAAGTGCAAACCTCGCTGCGGATTTCAATGCTAAGCCAACAACAAGTGTCAATAAGCGTACGAACCATTCAACGAATGGGCTTTCGGAGCCGAAGGCCCACTCGTGTACTCTTGATGACTGCACGACACGAAGCTTTACGCCTAGCCTGAGCACGTCAATACCGACTTTGGACTGTTGATGACTGGAAACGTATTGCCTGTTCGGACGAGTCTCGTTTCAAATTATATCAAGCGGATGGACGTGTACGGGTATGGAGACAACCCCATGAATCCATGGACCCTGCAGGAAAGCAGTAGACTGTTCAAGTTGGTGGAGTCTCTGTAAAGATGTGGGGAGTGTACAGTTGGAGTGATATAGGGCCGCTGATACGTCTAGGTACGACTCTGACAGGTGACACGTATGTAAGGATCCTCTCTGATCAGCTGCATCCATTCATGTCCCTTGTGCACTCCAGTGGACTTGGGCGATTCCAGCGAGACAAAGAAACACCCATCACGTCCAGAACTGCTATAGAGTGGCTCCAGGAATAAGCTTCTGAGTTTAAACACTTCCACTGGCCACCAAGCTCCACAGACATGAACATTATTGAGCATACCTGGGATGGCCTGCAACGTGCTGTTCAGAAGAGATCTCCACCCCCTCGTACTCTTATGAATTTATGGACAGCCCTGGACAATTCATCGTATCAATTCCATAGAGCACTACTTCAGACATTAGTCGATGCCACGTCGAGGTGCGGCACTTCTGCGTGCTCGATATTAGGTAGGTGTACTGGTTTCTTTGGTTCTTCAGTATAGGATCATATCGGCTGGTTCACGTAGTACTGACCCTGACTTAGCTGCTCTATGACTCTTCTTATGGTACGAATTCTGTGACTGTGTTGAACTCGTGACAACAGAATCATTTGTCATTTCTGCTAGACCCTTATTACGCAGGGACGATATTAAATAAAAACAAAATGCCGTAATATTAGATGCATTGAAACAGGTACACTTTCTTAAAAGTTGTTGCTTTTGATTTGACCGTAATTTACATACATTCTGAAAGATAATGGAGATGAAGCTGTCGTCAACCCGAGAGACTGCTTGAACACGACTGCTTTACTAGGCATAGCCCTATTAGAAGTGGTCTGGCCATGTCTTCCACCGACTTAGGAAGTGACTTGTCAGGGAGCGGCCGGCGTGGCGGCGCACTTAAAAGCGAAACGCATTTTTCAGATTTACAAACCATTGTCACAGGTGAATAAAACAATGAGTGGCTGTATAAATCATAGAACCGACTGGGGACTGAAAACCGGGCCTTTGGACTGATATTCTGACAACCAGTGTAGCCACGGAAACAGCATGAAATGTAGTTTGAAATAAAAAACTAAGTGAGAGTCAAAGTAGGAAGAATAGATAGCCAAGAGAGTGTTTTCGTGCCCTTTAGTGACGACCGTCGAGTCCTGTCTAGGAATATACGAAGAGTCTGTAGTGGCGTACTACTCACTATCCTGGTCCTAGTAAATGCTACATTTATTGTTAAACAGCTGTGTTCCAACCTCCAAAAAACTAGTCTGTTTGTAGTGATGTAGCTCTGGGAAACCTATGTAAAAATGTATAACTTCTTTCGTTTCACATTTATTTTATTTTACTTCACTTCGTTCGTAATAACTGTAAATTCATTATGTTCCAGTGTGTAAATAGGTGACCTTCGTTATGAGTTCTTGTACGACAATCGAGTTTTATTAACTCTGGACAGTGAGGAGTTGGAAGCGAAGTCGTGACCGAATCGCGTGACTGCTCTTTGCTTTCACGTGCCGCCAAAATGCTGGAAATACAGTGTGAGCTGTGTTAACGCGGAAGCCAGGAGGACGGTGATTAACGGTGAGTAAACCGTGGCATTCAACTGAATGAACAAGGAAGATTTCGCCAGAACTTTGGGCGGAGATCGTATACTTGCAGCTCGCACGATGTGTGATCGGCATTAATATGAACAGCATTAGGACTGTGATTAACTGTGAATAAGTTATGAACTGAGTTGATAACTAAATAGGCAAATACGGCTTTGCGAGTACCATAGAATGGGACTGTGTTACGTGGGTGGGGCTATGCTCCTTAAACACCAATGTGGCCACAATATCAATGTTTGACGATACAACCAAGAGGACAAAAGTCTGAACATTGCATGAAACGGACGGATAAAGAATCTGGACACCTCATTTACAAAATATAGATCGCCAAATGGCACAATAGTGAGCCATAGTCTTCACGGAACGTTGGAATTCAGTCAGTCACGCGGTAAAACGCAGCTACGAAAATAGTTTTATGGCAGACTATTAGACAAGGCAAGCTCACATGTGCGCAAGTTCCTCTCTATTTAAAACAAAACGTTGTTCCGTTTGTAATGACCGGTAGTACCATGTCTGAAAATTGATGATTTCATAACAAAGAAAATACCTCCTGTCTTCCCCTAACTCATTTAAGTAGTGGTCACTATTGAGACGCACTAGACAACGGTTTATCGTATAAGTCTGGCTGAAAATTATTTTATTTAGTAATTTGAAATTATTAGTGACTTTGCGAGTGTATACCCGCAATACTAATAGTGGTACAGATTGCCAAGTGCTTACAAGTAATGTGACATTACATCAAAGCAGTATTTAAATATAATTAGATGACGTAAGCAAGTGCCAAACTTCAACTAATAAATTTCAGCCACTAGAGTTCATAGTCACTACTATTACGTGCTGCACCAACAAAGCCCCACCACAAAGTTAATATGTTTCCCTCATTTGGTTCCTACATTTTTTTCTGTTAATTTCTATAACAACAGACACACATATTAACACTCAATACTGCTTACAAAGACGCCATGTGTCGATTTTGTAGATAATAAATGTTTCCAGTTTCTGAATGAGGGAAATCGGCGTATGTCGTTGCACTGTGCGCGAGATTGCCTATCATGATCTGTGACTTGCTCTTAATGGCCGAGAGCTGCAGACGCTGTGTTCAGATTTGACAAATGTCGGGCATGTGCTTGGCTGTGTTTGTTTACATTTTACTTTAGTTGTTTACGTTTACCTAATCAATCTTTTCTTTTAAGTTAATGGAATTTGGGTCCATGAAACCATATTATTGGTCAGAATTTGTGTTGTGTGTCTGTAAGTAACTAAATTTAGTGGCGCCGAATAACTTCTACGTTTTTTAAATTTTTTTAAATACCCGATGTGTAGAATCGGTTAGAAAGATATAGTCGTATGGTAATTATCGTCTATGGTACCCCATCATGTGGTATTATAGTCTGCCGAATCCTAGCTTCTTAACTTCACAGGCTATCGTTACTTGCTTACAACGGCACCTTTCCAACGTCAAGAGTGTGTCTGTCCAGTGCAGATTGCTGTAATGAGTGCGTGTCACATTCAGTGGCATCTTTGAGTTGTTGAGTGCCGTGGACAATGAGAAATGGGGAGGAGGAGGGGGGAGGGGGTGCGCCTCGCTTTGACGACCAAACAGCGCGGGTGCAAATTACTTCCACGATGAGTATTTTAAGACCCTAACTGTGAGTCAGTAGCAACGCCCAAGCGTGTATTAGCGGCCTCAACGTGGGACGTAAGCCATAATCTGGTACATAGCTCCGAAATCCTATAACCCTTAAGTCGGCTTTGTACTCAGCAGTGCAAACAGCGGCAAACAGTGAGATAGAAAGAGGAACACTAACAGGGGAAGGCGAAGCCATTCCGCTGACAGTAAGCGTTACGTCATCAACACCTTGACCGAACGCCACCATACTAATACTAATGTACTTTCAGGTGCCTCATGAATCAGTTAGTAAAAAAAAAGCCTTCCTACAGATGAAGAAGTGAGTGTATGATGGCTTTTGCGCCTGCCTAGCTTTACTGAGAATTTTCATTTGGAGATCGCTACACAGCATGTTCGAAAGAACCGACACTATATAATCATTTAATACCTACAGACCTCGCTGACTGCAGACCGAATGCAACCGAGATGGGCTCGGGGCAAGGTGCATACCATCAAGAAGGTATGCACCTCGAAAAGATTGGAATATTTTTCGACCGACTGCAATGAATGGACGGTTGACAACTGCTCAGATCGGGGGAGAAGATTTCAGGCAGAATGTTGCCATGAATCTAGAACCTTTTACTGGAAACTAGGTCGAGTTCTCGAGTTCCACGTCTAGAATCATGATGCAGGGAGTTACGTGATAAAACAACACGACTGATTTGCTAATTGTTGGAGCACGATGAATGCTTGCTAATTTGTGGCAAGAAAGCTGAACCTTGTGGTGATCCCCCTAGTGATCAGGGTGCCAAATACGCAGCCATCACATTAATGTGACCATTTGTCAAAAGCCTGAATAATAACCATTTGTCGCGCGGACGTGCAGGAAGACTGCCAATGAGTATGTCTTGAAAGGTACCGATAGGGATATAGAGCAATGCGGACTCCAACGATAGATTCATACTTGTGTGATCCATTGTAGCTCTCATAGTGATGAAATCACACAAGGATCGCTGAACGGTCGGTGAGGAGACACTGCTGGTAGTACCCGTGTCCGCGGTGTACCACAGTTTCCTCGGTGCCTGTTTTGGATAGCGTCGTTTTGCCATGCACGGTATACTTCAAGCACGCGGCACACGATCAGTTTATAAACTTAGCCGTTTCGAAATACTGCCACCCTTGGCCCGAAAGCCAATGATCATGCTCCTTTGGACATCAGATAAACCGCTCCGTTTCCCCATTATGAAACGACTTAACTGTTTTCCTTGTCCTCCGACACGCTTTATATATCCTCCACTGCTAGTACAGCCACCTGTTGTCTGCGAGTCGTTATTGCACGTTGACGTCGAACACAGACTGCAGTCACAATAACGCAACTAGACCGCAAAGCACATTCCAGAAGGATAATGCATGACAACTTGCAACAACATGTTGATGCTTGACTGATATGCCCAGTCCTTCGATTTGTCACACTAGAAGATTACGAATTAGAATCGCATTCTGCAACTATGCACTGATATGAGCCGTTTGCGGCACATGAAAATTTGTGCCAGATTTTGACTCGAGCCCGGACTTCCTGTTTATCATGAGCAGTCAACCTAATCACTTTGGCTACCCGAGCACGCCTAGAGGACCGACCCAAACTCAGATCATGTAAAAGACAAATATTATATCCTCATTTTACCCCGTCGAGGTAGATGGTTACTATGTCTGTGTTTTTACAGTATCTGTATGTACACAGCACAAAGTCCTTCAGACATGTCACTGACCGTTGCACCCGTGGCAAACATTAAGAAATAGGCAATAAAATTCTCTGGATATGTGGCCTCATTATCAGTGTGAAAATTCTCCGACGTACCACTGTCGCAAATGGCATTCCTCTCGACCACTGTCGCAAATGGGATCCCTCAGGATGTTTTTGCTAACAACTAGCAGCAACACCCTGAGGAAAGCCATTTGCAACAGAGTCCGGAACATCTGACAAGCCGGCCGCAATGGACGAGCGGTTCTAGGCGCTTCAGTCTGGAACCGCGCGACCGCTACGTTCACAGGTTCGTATCCTGCCTCGGGCATAGATGTGTGTGATGTCCTCAGATTAGTCAGGTTTAAGTAGTTGTGAGTTCTAGGGGACTGATGACCTCAGATGTTAAGTTCAAATGGTTCAAATGGCTCTGAGCACTATGGGACTTAACTTCTGACGTCATCAGTCCCCTACAACTTAGAACTACTTAAAGCTAACTAACCAAAGGACATCACACACATCCATGCCCGAGGCAGGATTCGAACCTGCGACCGTAGCGGTCACGCAGTTCCAGACTGTAGCGCCTAGATCCGCTCGGCCACTCCGGCCGGCAGATGTTAAGTCCCATAGTGCTCAGAGCCATTTGAACCATTTGAACTTAACAACTTCTGACAATTTTACACACTGAAGATACGGTCACATAACCAGCAGAATTTTATTGACTATGACAACGATCGCGGAAGCCTACGCTTACAATTACGAAATAGATCAGCATTCCGCGACTATGTACAAGTCAGTTATTTCGTAGTGTTTACACAGCTGTAAGCATCATGCCTGGATCGGTCCTGGATGCATGCCCGGACAGCTGAAGTGGTTAAGACGACCGCTTGCGATAAGGGGGAAATCCGGTTTCGGGTTCTAGTCCGGCATAAATTTTCACGTGTCGCGAACAGCAGACGTCAGTGCATAGTCGGAGAACCGAATCTATTTCGTAGTGTTTATCAAACCTGTAATCCTCAGTGGCAGTGTTTATTCCTCCACACACGCATAAATGTCTGAAGGATATTGTATTGTGAAGATACAGACACAGTACAAACACAGCCATTGTAAGCATGTATCACAATAGAGCAAGTCTCAGGTGCGATGGGAAGACTTTCATACCAGCCTCCGGCTGGCATTGCTCGTGAACTGACAAATTTCAAATGGTTCAAATGGCTCTGAGGACTGTGGGACTTGACATCTGTGGTCATCAGTCCCCTAGAACTTCCAACTACTTAAACCTAACTAACCCAAGGGCATCAAACACATCCATACCCGAGGCAGGATTCGAACCTACGACCGTAGTGGTCGCGCGGTTCTAGACCGAAGCGCCTAGAACCTCTCGGCCACAGCGGCCGGCCAACTGACAAAGCATGTGTTTCAAGTACGGCACAAAATTCCTCAAAATGACATTCGCAGTCTGTTCACTCGCATGCCACAACGGATACAAGAATGTATTCGTGGGTACGAAAGTCGCAGCTCACACGAAGTTGATGATGGATTCGGAACGGAATGAGATTTTAAGCATTTAATACAAGTCTTGCGGTGAACATATCAGCAGAGCTTGTAGTGTCTGACGACTGTTTCATGATGTAACATTTTACATTTCCGCCAGCGTGCAGCGTGTAGTCAGTACGGGAAGGCGTGCGACAGGTGTGGGGTCGCGAATATTCGTGCGGCGAGGCGGGCGTGAGTCACGGGCCTGCCAGGTAGGAAGAGGGGCGGGCGCCAAGTAGGCCAGACGGCACGTCACTCGGCAGAAATAGGAGCGCCGCGCCGCGGCGAGCAGCGCCCGCCTGTGTTTATCTATTTACAACCTGTCGCCTACGTGACGCTCAGCGGCTCATCATCGCTATGCCACTCTCCCAGGTCTGCCACGCCTGTTTACACAACACTGCTACTCGCAAGAACGATCTGATGCCTGAGAAGCACTGATTACTCGACTAACCGAATAGTAGACACGGCGTAGCGGCATCTAACTCGATCGCGTTACGAGCTACATGCACGCACCAGTTCTAAAGAAGTGCAGGTAACAGCAGCAGTAGCAGTGTCAGTAGTAGGAGCAGTAGTTTCATTCATCTATGGATACATTTTGGACAGATATTCCACATGTCGTAGTATTTCAGTTTAAACATAAAAACATCATTCATGAACACAGGCATTTGCATACCTGTAGGTGTATTTTGACAAGGATGGAACAGGTAATCGGCTTTGGTTACGATTGCCAGGTGTTCGGTATTAGCAGAACGTGTCCGGCTTTTCACGATAGTGTCCGGCCAAATATATACATTTTCTGTGAATATGGACAACCATCAGCTGCGTAATGGAATGGCGACAATGAAAATATGTGGTGGACTGTGACTCGAACAGAGATACCATTAGGCTAGCCGAGTATACTTCATGGGCAGCCCAAACTTCCTTATGTCATCAATCATTTGACTACAACCTGCACTCATACATCGGCTATGTACATTCCAGTACAGGGGACATGCACGCATCTACGAATTGCATCGTACTTCTCAACAACAAAGGCACCACAGTATCGTATTTAAAAGTCGATAACAGGCAAACGACTTTCAGTTAAAATGTCAGTACGGGAGCATACATAATGGATGTAGTCGTACAGGATGTAGCCATGTGGTTGACAGCAAGTGGAAGTTTCGATCTGGCTGTGAAGCGTGCACCGATAGCTAATTGTACGGTGACTGTTCACGACAAGCGGGAAATCCGGGTTCGATTCCCGGTCCGACACAAATTTTCATTGTCTTCGTGCCATTATACAGCGTCATTCCATTACACATGCGTGAATGTCCGAAGGAACACTGCATCGCACTTCTTAACAACGTACGCACCGTAGTATCGTAAATATTTACAAGTCTCACCCGTCCGGGGTTTGCTTGGCTTTTTAAAGATGAAGTTGTGAAAGAACAGCTAACGCCAGTTCCAAGCTAATGACGTAAGCGCGAGTAGTAAGTGTAAGACTGTGTGTGTGAATTACTAAGGGACTAAACTGTTGAGGTCATCGGTCCCTAGACTTACACACTACTTAAACTAACTTATACTAAGAACAATACACACTCCCATGCCCGAGGGAGGACTCGGACCTCCGGCGGGAGTGGCCGCGCAATTAGTGACATGGCGCCTCAAACCGCGTGGCCACTCCGCGCGGCAAGTGTAAGATGGAATAAGGAAATATACCCTAAGAATGTCTAGATATACTAACAAATGTCAATCTTATGTGTGTGTCCCATGTTCTTCTTCGTAGGCCGAACGTGGCTGACACTCAATGTGGCAGCTAAACGAGGTTAAGTAGAATGTGTTGAATCGTGCCAGTCTGCCCTGTCCCATGATGGTCGCCCGTCGCTCCCACCTTGTACAGAGATTTTCCCATGATTATTCAACGAAATTTCCACAAAAAATAACGTTCTTCAAAATGTGCTTTCATACGAGAAACATTTATGCTTATTTTTACTAAAGGTTACCGTTATTTCTTTGAAGTCTACTTGAGTGATCAAAGTTATTGAATATATTTTCGAAGAAGAATAATTGTCTATTTTGTTTTTTGAAAAACTTTTAATTTGGTATAAGACTCTCTTAGGAAGAATACTAGGCAAATAAGAAGACGGAGCACTTAGTTGCTATAACAACTGAAAAATTAAAAAAGCTGTTACTGATTGTTTAGTTCAAGCGTGTTCAGGGTTGATCTCGCAAAATACTAATTGATTATTAAGAAAGGAATCACAATACCTAACTGACTGTTGCTATTGAAAATAGGTAGTTCAGCTTTTAGGGCAATATGTCCTGCTAAATAACGCTGAGCCTGGCTTTTCTATTTTTGGATCTGACAACCCTAGCTGTGACCTTATTGTTCGAACCACACCTGCATTTTCTGAAAGTGACTGAAGTAAACCTGAACGAGGACGGCCGCATGAAGACTAGAGCCTCCATGACCCCATTCACAAGGCCAGTGTGTTTAATAAAGAACAACCCTACTCATTTTATCTCTACAATACAGCTTCGCAAAGTAGTTCTTCTATAATGTAAAAAGAAAGTGCTACAATGATCATGCCTCTCTCTCACTGTAAACACATTATTTCACAGTACAGCGCTACACACATCAGCAGCTGGCATCAGTACCATTATGATGATTTCTGGTTGCGATTCGGTGTACCGCAACTTCCCAATTTGCTTGTCTGGAGAACTGATTCAGCGACCATCCTTAATACGCAACATATTGACTTCAGACGAAGGATATGATGCAAATATTATTACATTCCAAAAATTTGGAGTAGTGTTTTACAGGAAAGAAAAGAGATACATTGAAGTACAGAAGCGCGGTGTGAAAATGAGAGATTTATTGATATTATTATTATTATTATTATTATGCGTTACATTTTACACCGAATTGCAACTTTGTGTTTTCTAAGTAATACGTCACTGAACTGACTGTATTGTTCAACAGGTAATTTTTAAATAAGTGTTCTTTTGCTCTTTTGTAAACTCTCGAATTTCCTTGGGGAACCTATTATAAAACTTCATTCTTTGGTATAAAACGTTGTTTGAGTTTTATGTTTATTGTTTACTGATAAATGTGATTTCGGCCTAGATCTTGTTCCAAAGTAGCCAACTGATTTATTTCCACAGTAATCACCAAGGTTCTGTGCTTAACTCATTGGTAAATTTACTCATGCGGTGCAGATAAAATCCCCAGTATTTTGAACCTTTCTTTACAATGAGTCCAGTACCGTTCTTACTGTGCAAGAACCGAAAGGGAAAATGAGGAAAAGGAAAGATGCTGAGTGGAGTGTGGTTCATGGACGTAACAGATATGCAGCTGATGGTTTTCTGCAATATCAACAACACAAACAAATACCGACTTTGTGCGGATTTCATATCTTCTGCTGCGCAGAAATTGACTTCAGTGGTAGCAATGAAACTGTGACTAAAAGTATTATTTCTAGGTGATTTCGTTTTAAAAGATACCAGAGTAAACAGGTTGTAATGTGTGGGAACGAGACGACAGTTTCGAAAACGCATAAAAAATTAAATTTTCCCGAAATAATGACGCATCAGAAATAAGGCGGCAAGTGGTTCACTCGTATTTGGAGAAGACGTGGATACATATGCATCACACTGCGAACAAATGTATTTCTGTTGTGTACACAACAAATATCGTGAGAGGCCGTAACCACACAGGCACAAACACTCGCCTGGTGACTATCATTTCCGAGGAGCAGGCTCCAGATGGCGCCCTCAAATTCGGACCACTTTCTGCTTCCGTGCGTCCACCACCAATAGTGCTGCCAGCTGACAAGGGGAGCACTATAAGCAGCGGACTACAATGCTCCCATCTTATACTGGCAGAGATGGAATTCATTCGGCCAACATGCGATAAACATTAAGCACCACACGCACACAGTTCCACTCCCGCAGTTCAAAAAAAGGTTCAATTCTGGAAGCATCCCTCAGGCTGTGGCTAAGCCATGTCTCCGCAATATCCTTTCTTCCAGGAGTGCTAGTTCTGCAAGGCTCGCAGGAGAGCTTCTGTACAGTTTGGAAGGTTAGAGACGAGGTACCGGCAGAAGTAAATATGTGAGGACGGGGCGTGAGTCGTGCTTGGGCAGCTCAGTTGGTAGAGCACTTGCCCCAGAAAGGCAAAGGTCCCGAGTTCGAGTCTCGGTCCGGCGCACAGTTTTAACCTGTCAGGAAGTTTCATATCAGCGCTCACTCCGCTGCAGAGTGAAAATCTCATCCTTGGCCAAATTTTTCGCACATTTCCTTACGGCTGGATGCGACACTGTTTTTGATTCAGATAAAGCCATAATTTCGCGGTGAATCTTTGCGAAATTTAGACGTGTTGTCGACAGACATCTTACTGTCCCTCGTACTTCAGCTATGGAGTACGTTCCCAGCTGTAGCGCTAGTTCGCTCGCGCACTGTGGTGCACCTATTATCCGCACCGAAGCACAACTGTGTCTGCAACAAACCCGGAACATGAAAGTTACTCTCTTCTGACAATGTGCGGCTTTTGTTGCGTAATGGTCTTAGCGTGGGACGACACGTGTAACTTACTTTCTGAAGATAACCTGACTTATGACCGGGCGAAAATTACTTGTTTCACAAACAATCTGTTTCTTAAAGGACGCTTGAGGCGGTCAAGGCTAGACGAATTTTACGAACAACTTGCCTATTCGCGATTTTCTGTATGATGGATTGTTTATTTGCTGTAAAAAGTTTCCTAAGTAGCTTTCATGGCAAAATGTGCCTGATCGTCAGTGCAGCTGGAGTTGCAGTTACTTCTGCTGTTGGAGTTGACTGAAACTTCAACACGAATCGAGAGTACACACATCATTTTCTGATGTATTTCAGGACAAAAATAATCGAAAGTTGAAATCTGATTTTTAAATTTGTCATCAAAGACATTTATTTTTCAGCTTGATTCGTAGAACTGCAGACAGCTCATTTGGCTCTTTTACGATGCTACGAATTACTCACAATGCAAGCGTTCATGTCACATGCCATGTTATATACCCTTTACTGTTTTCACATGCGTACCTGTAAGCTACACCTAGAAAATCTTGTGGCCAGTGAATCTCTCTACAACAGACGATGCCTGATTTCGAGAAAGTATCATTCGTACGATAATGCAGTGTCTTGTTGCTAAGAAGAAAGATGCAATGTGCCTTCGGACATGCAACACAGACACTGCATTATCGTATTTGTCCGCAGATACCAGGCAGCGTGTGTGTGCGTGTGTGTGTGTGTGTGTGTGTGTGTGTGTGTGTGTGTGTGAAATCTGATGGGACTTAACTGCTAAGGTCATCAGTCCCTAAGCTTACACACTGTTGTTGTTGTGTTCTTCAGTCCTGAGACTGGTTTGATGCAGCTCTCCATGCTACTCTATCCTGTGCAAGCTTCTTCATCTCCCAGTACCTACTGCAGCCTACATCCTTCTGAATCTGCTTAGTGTATTCATCTCTTGGTCTCCCTCTACGATTTTTACCCTCCACGCTGCCCTCCAGTACTAAATTGGTGATCCCTTGATGCCTCAGAACATGTCCTACCAACCGATCCCTTCTTCTAGTCAAGTTGTGCCACAAATTCCTATTCTCCCCAATTCTATTCGATACTTCCTCATTAGCTATGTGATCTACCCATCTAATCTTCAGCATTCTTATGTAGCACCACATTTCGAAAGCTTCTATTCTCTTCTTGTCTAAACTATTTATCGTCCATGTTTCACTTCCATACATGGCTACACTCCATACAAATACTTTCAGAAACGACTTCCTGACACTTGAATCTATACTCGATGTTAACAAATTTCTCTTCTTCAGAAACGCTTTCCTTGCCGTTGCCAGTCTACATTTTATATCCTCTCTACTTCGACCATCCTCAGTTATTTTGCTCCCCAAATAGCAAAACTCGTTTACTACTTTAAGTGCCTCATTTCCTAATCTAATTCCCGCAGCATCACTCGACTTAATTCGACTACATTCCATTATCCTCGTTTTGCTTTTGTTGATGTTCATCTTATACCCTCCTTTCAAGACACTGTCCATTCCATTCAACTGCTCTTCCAAGTCCTTTGCTGTCTCTCACAGAATTACAATGTCATCGGCGAACCTCAAAGTTTTTATTTCTTCTCCATGGATTTTAATACCTACTCCGAACTTTTCTTTCGTTTCCTTTATTGCTTGCTCAATATACAGATTGAATAGCATCGAGGAGAGGCTACAACCCTGTCTTACTCCCTTCCCAACCACTGCTTCCCTTTCATGTCCCTCGACTCTTACAACTGCCATCTGGTTTCTGTACAAATTGTAAATAGCCTTTCGCTCCCTGTATTTTACCCCTGCCACCTTTAGAATTTGAAAGAGAATACTCCAGTCAACATTGTGAAAAGCTTTCCGTAAGTCTACAAATGCTAGAAACGCAGGTTTCCCTTTCCTTAATCTATCTTCTAAGATAAGTCGTAGGGTCAGTATTGCCTTACGTGTTCCAGCATTTCTACGGGATCCAAACTGATCTTCCCCGAGGTCGGCTTCTACCAGTTTTTCCATTCGTCTGTAAAGAATTCGCGTTAGTATTTTGCAGCTGTGACTTATTAAACGGATAGTTCGGTAATTTTGACACCTGTCAACACCTGCTTTCTTTGGGATTGGAATTATTACACACTACTACTTAACCTAAATTATCCTAAGGACAAACACACACACCCATGCCCGAGGGAGGACTCGAACCTCCGCCGGGACCAGCCGCACAGTCCATCATGACTGCGCGCCCCAGAGCGCTCGGCTAATCCCCGCTGCACCAGGCAGTGACTTTCAATTAAAATGTCCTCCCCTGAAAGGGAATTACATAACTTGTGAACGAGTGCAGGTTGTGCTGCAGGAACGACGACGTATGGAAGTTTGGATCTGGCCGTGGGTCGTACACTCATTAGCCAAAGTGCTTCAGGCGACCGCTCGCGTAAGGAGGGAAATCCGGGTTCAGGTCCCGGGCCGGCACAAATTTTCATTGAAGTCATTCCCTTCTACAGCTGCTGGTTGTTCGTATTCGATACTGCGAATCAATTTTATGTAAGTAACACTGAGTTGATCTGCTGCCTTGCAGTCGGAATGTGTCTCCCATAACCAGAGAACACAATACTGCGTATTAAATTATCTATAGGAACTGACGTCGCATGAAATTTACTTACTCTATAAAATCGGTTGGTGGGACCACAGACCAAACAGCTCATTGTCGTTCACAGCCCACACACATTTATAAAAAACTGAAAAAACGTAAACCCTCTCTTAAGCCGTGCGCAACTCGTGTTCATGCCGTTTATTGCTTGGCATCTTGTCATTGCGGTCATGGCATCTCGTGTCTTATTCGATTTACTGGCGTCACTAAATTGATGGCTTACCTGCCCGTGGGTGGCAGCAGCAGCGCTTATTGACACGAGAACTGTGGTACTATCTTTGGAGCGACTGCTAGTATTTCTGGGTCGCGTTGTGTGGAGTGGAGGGTGGAAAACGGACATCAGTTCGGTTGGGGCGCAGCAACGAACAGGTCCATGCAGCGCGGGGTCAAGCCGGGGCCGCTGGCGGCGTGCTGCCACTGCCGGATCGAGTAGGGGTACCTGCGTAAGCGACGACTTCGTTGCACACTGAACCCTGGACGTTTAAGTTGAGTAAAGAGTTAACTGCTAATGCAACCCCGACTATTCTGAGATATCGCCATTGGTTGGCGGGTTGTTGCTCCCAAGGCCGCTGAGAATGGCGGCAACAAGTGAAGTGATTCGAGGCGGTGAAATATTGCAGACGTCTTTCTCCATTTGTTATTCATCATTGAATTTAGTATTATTCTTATCAGTGAAGTGCAACCGGCGGTATTTTCTGCCTTGTGGCCGCTAACGCCCCAGTTACCAGCCCTGGAGGTTAACGTACTTTTCCATCAGTGTACCTTTCCTCGTCGTGTTGATGCTGTCCAACTCGGCGTGTAGTTCGACAGCCTCTTGTATTGTACTGCGCATTTTTTTTTTTGGGGGGGGGGGGGGATGTCTACCTTGGTTCTAGTGTTTCCTTCGGCCTTGGCTGTTTTCGGAAGACGTAGTGCTGTCTGTCTCTTCGCCCTTGCCTAAAAATATTCCATAGTTGTACCGGTGATCGGACGTTAGGCGGATTGGTTAGTCGGTCGGTCGGCGCATAAGCTGCCCCTAGTTGAGTTGCCATCCTGTTACGTGAGTACAACTTTTGGCTACCTGTCTCATCTTACCTTATATTTGAGTTACCTTCCCAGGCTGACCCTTGGAACACTTGCTGAGAACCGCTTGGCCCGATTCCTTAGATTGTGATGTTGTTTTAAGGGTATTTGTAATTTTCTAATTATTGTTGGTGTGGCCTTCAACCGAGCAATAATTTCACTTCCTTCGTGATAAGGCCTTCAGCCGTATTATAGTAACTTTTTTTAGTAAACTTGTTTTAAAAGCAAGGTATTTACTTTAAAAGTGCTATTTGTAATTTTTCTTCTGATTTCTAATTCAGGCCTTCAGGCATTTGTGATTTGAAGTTGTGTGTGGCCTTCAGCAGAGCAATAATTTTACTTCTTTCATAATAAGGCCTTCCGCCGTATTACAAAAGTTTTTTTTTAAAGCAAACTTGTTTTAAAAGCAACGTATTTGTTGAAATGTGTGTTATTTGGAATTGTTCTTCTAAGTTCTAATTCAGGCCTTCAGCCGTTTGTTGTTTGAGGTTATTGTTGGTGGCCTTCGGCCCAAACATTTTTAAAAGAGATTGTTTCAAAATTTTAATTTCTTTACATAAAGTTTATTTATTTGTTGTGCAACCGAGAATAACTGATTAAGGCTCTGTCCACAATCGTAACTTTATCCTGCCCCATCCTGAGAAACGAGTTCTCACCCGCATTCAACGTATTTTTATTCAGTAATTTCTCCTTAGAGCACGAAAGAGCTGCGTTACTGAATTTGTCTAGAGTTGTTGTTGTTGCTGTTGTGGTCTTCAGAGCTGAGACTGATTTGCTGCGGCTCTCCACGCTAGTCGTGCAAGCCTCTTCATCTCTGCTTTACTGCCGCACTTACGTCTACATCTATGCTCTGCAAACCACTATGAAGTGCATGGCAGATGGCGCGCCCCACTCTACAACTTGTTAGGGTTTCTTCCATTCAGGTATAGAGAGTACGAGGAATGACTGATTAAATGCCTCTGTGCTTGCTGTAATTAATATAATTTTGTCCTCACGATCCGTGAGTCAGTGATACGCACGGGGTTGTAGTATGTTTCTAGATTCGTCATTTACAGCCGGTTCTTAAAACCTTGTAAGTAGAATTTCTCGAGGTAGTTTTCGTGTACCTTCAAGAGTCTCTCCGTTCAGTTTCTTCAATATCTCTGTGAGACACTTTCCCACAAAATAAACCCGTGACCATTTATGTTGTCGTCGTATACGTTTCGTATCCCCTGTTAGTCCTATTTGGTACGGATCCCACACACTTGAGCAATATTCTAGAATCGGTCGCACGAGTGATTTGCAAGCAATCTCGTTTGTACACTGATTGTAGTTCCCCAGTATTCCGCCAATAAACCGAAGTCTGCCACCCGCTTTACCCAAGACTGAGCCTTTGTGATCATTCCATTTCACATCCCCACAATGTTTTACACCCCGATATTTGTATGAGATGGCCGATTCCAAATGTGATCCGTTGATATTATAGTCCTACGATACTAAGTTTTTTTTTCGTTTCGTGAAGTTCACAATTTTTCATTTCTGAACCTTTAAATCAAATTGCCAATCTTTGCACCACTTTGAAACCTTATCAAGATCTGACAATGTTTATGCAGCTTCTTTCAGACAAAACTTCATTATACGTAACTCCATCATCTGCAAGAGGTCAGAGGTTACTATTAATATTGTCTGAAGATCATTAATATACAATACGAACAACAAAGGTCGCAACACATGCCCTATGGCACCCCTTAAGTTGGTTCCACGTCCGATGATGGTTCTCCATCGAAGGTAACATGCTGCGTCCTCCCTATAAAAAGAATCCTCAATCTAGTCAGAAACATCGCTTGTTACCCCATGTGATTGTCATTTTCTCAACAAGCGTACATGTGGTACCGAGTCAAGTGCTTTTCGGAAATCAAGAAATTGTGTGTCTACTTGACTGCCTTCATCTAAAGCTTTCGTCATGTGACAAAAGTGTGAGTTGGGTTTCGCATGATCGATGTTTTCGAAATCTATGATCGTTGACAAGGAGGAGGTCATTCTGTTCGGGATACCTCACCATGTTAAAGCTCAGAATATGTTCTAAGACTACACAACAAATCGATGTCAAGGATGCTGTATGGTTGTTATGTGGATCACTTCTACAACACTTCTTGTAAACGGGTTCTTCCAACTAACCGGCCGCGGTGGCCGAGCGGTTCTAGGCGCTTCAGTCCGGAACCGCGCGACTGCTAAGGTCGCAGGTTCGAATCCTGCCTCGGGCAGGTTAGTTAGGTTTAAGTAGTTCTAAGTTCTAGGGGACTGATGACCTTTGATATTAAGTCCCATAGTGCTCAGAACCATTTGAACCAATTTCTTCCAACTACTGGATAAGGTATTTTGTTCGAAGTTTCAAGATAAATTATAGTTATCAGAGGAGCTAACTCAGCCACAAATTCAGTACAGTATCTGATAGGTCTTCCAACGGGCCCTGGAGCTCTGTCCAGCCTACATCCATTGAATCTGCTTACTGTATTCAATCCTTGGTCTCCCTCTATAATATCTGACCCCCACGATTCCCACCATTACAAACTAAGAATTCCTCGATGCCTAATTATCAATCCTATCAACAGATCGCTTCTTTTGTGCAATAAATTGCTTTTTTCCGCATTCGATTCAGTGACGCAACATTAATTATCCGATCTAACTGTCTAATCTTCAGCATTCTTCTGTAGCACCACTTTTCAAATGTTTCTATTGTCTTCTTGCTTGTAGCGTTTATCGTTCAGTTTTCACTCCTGTACGAGGATACACGTCACATAATTACTTCCAGGGAAGGCGTCCTACCTTTTACAATCATATTCGACGTTACACATATTTATCTTTTTGAAAAGCGCTCTTTTTGCTATTTACAGTCCTCATCGCTTTGACAATCATCAGTTATTTCGTTGCCCAAACAGCAAAACTCACCTACTACTATAACTGACTGATTTCCTAATCTAATTCTCTCGGGATCGGTTGATTTAACTCGACTGCATTCCATTACCCTTGCTTTGCTTTTGTTGATATTTATTCCTCTTTTTTATGTTCAACTGAGCTTCCAGGTCCCCTGACGTCCTCGACGGAATAATAATGTCAACGGCAATCCTCAAGGTTTTTTTTTTTTTTCTCCCTGAACATTAATACCCTCTCCAACATTCTCCTTGGTTTCTTTCACAGCGTGTTCAATGTGCAGATTGAATAACATCGTGGTACACCCTTGTTTCATCCGTTTAACTACGCCTTTCCTTACGTAGCCTTCGACTATAATAACTGCAAAATTTTGAACACTTTTCGTTCCCTGCATTATTCCCTGCTACTTCGACAACTCCAAAGAATTTACTCCAGTTTACACTGTCAAAAGCTTTCTGTAAATCTGCTGATGTTCTAAACATAGTATTTCTTTCTTTCATTCTATCTTCTACTATAACGGATGGTTATAACTGAAGTGCAGCTAATCACGGAGGTTCAGTGTGGGCTGTAATTTTCTTACGGCAGTGAAAATTGGTAGATATTCTAATGCCTTAATGCAGAACGAGTTTAAGCTGAAAAAAAAAATGGTCCCAATTTTGGCCACCAGGTGTAAATGTGGCGCTGTACACTTAAGACGGTATGACGTCGACGCTGTCATTTGACAAGCCGTAGCGTGAGGGAAAAGTGTGCACTGTTAGTGAAACTCTTTTATGTGAAAGGCACAATTACAGTGCTGGAGGAGAGGCCCGATGTCGTTAAATTGTTTAAAAGCGATGATAATGAAATTTCGAAAACACGGGTGAGAACGGTGCGTCACCTGGAAGAGGAAGGCGTCCTATCCCAGTAGAAGCTATTGACGGGTTTGCTGTTGCTGTAATCAACTCAAACCTCACGATCAGCAACAACGGTCTGAATTCGCTCGTCGATTTCTGGCACGGATCGAAGTTGATGGCATGTGGACGAGCAATATTCTGTGGATTGACGAGGCACACTTTACACTAGAGGGTGTAATGAATACACAGAACTATCAAATTTGTGTTGTGCACGAAGAACCAATGCACTCGCCGTGCGTGACTGCGTGGGGTGGACGCACAAGCATCTTCATTCTCGGTCCGTTCCTCTTTGAAGAAAATACACCCAATGGGCCTGTCAGGTTTACCATGACGTCTGAAAAGTTATTCAGATGTGCTTGTGTGCTTGTACAGCATTTGCTTCCTGCTCTGGAAAAGCGCAACTGTGTGGAAACCACTGCTTTCATGCAAGATGGTTAACAGTAAAATCAATATTATATATCCCTCACTTTTTTGCCCTTTTCTACCCACGTCCCCCTCCTAATCCATTCTAATTGGAAACATATCTATGCGCTTTTCTTGCATACACAGCGTCATAGTTGCATCTGGTGGGTAAAATTGGAACTCATTTCTTTGCAGCGTACATCGGTTCCGCATTAACGACCTAGCATAGCTAATAAGTTTAGCACTACTACTCCCATACTGGACGTCCTCGAGTAGCTGCACCTCAACTATAACCAGTCAGTAAGTCGGGTCAGTCAGTATTGCCTTGCGTGTTCCGGTCACACGTGAGCAAGTTTCAAGGTGTGAAAAGCCGGCGGCGGGGAGGGGAAGCTGGCGGCCGAAGCAGGCCGCCGGGAAGGCTGGAAACCGTAGCCGTGCAATGCGTGCGGTTTTGAATTACTGCCGAGTGTCGCACCGCGCCGCGCAAGGACAAGCTGTCGTAAGGAGCTTACAACTTGCAGGAATGCCGCGAGTACGCGAGAAGCGTCACAAAGAAACCGCCCCGCTGCACAGCGTCGCCCGTGGTAGACTTCGTGCAGCACGGAGCATCGGAGGCCGAACAATCCCAAAACATCGCGGCGATTCTAGGCGTAAAGCAGGGTCGAGACACCGACTGCGCTCCCCATCATCCACGTGACAAAAATTGACGTTAAAGGTCAAATGGTGCAAATGGCTCTGAGCACTATGGGACTTAACTGCTGTGGTCATCAGTCCCCTAGAACTTAGAACTACTTGAACCTAACTAACCTAAGGACATCACACACATCCATGTCCGAGGCAGGATTCGAACCTGCGACCGTAGCGGTCGCGCGGTTCCAGTTAAAGGTCAAAAGATTCCTCCATATCAGTTTGGATTAGTGGTTCCGCGGTGGGTTTAACTGACGAATATAATCCAAAATCCCAGAAACGTCGCTCAGTGGAAGGGGAGTCAAAATCAGGGAACACACGTGTCGACTTATCCGTATATCCTCGACCGTTACTGAGAAAACGACGGTCAAAGTTTTCGGCGTGATTTTGATGCCTTTTAGCGAGCGATATTCTCACTAATGGCACAGTGGCTAGCGTCGCTGCCTCTCACTTTTGCGCCACAAGTTCTAAACCCGACTATTGTTTTTCTTTCTTTCTTTCTTTCTTTCTATTTCATTTATCCATCCACGTCCATGGAAGGTTACTACATGACTGTTTCTTATAAAATTATGGCTTGTAAGGGCGTTATATTAATTCTAAAATTATAACTTGGTTTCCCGATTATCTCATACATTTATTATATAATATATATGCGTTATATTTCATTCTTATAACCTATCAATCCTTATATTAATTCTTATAGTTTATTCTTATGTTTATTCTTATGTATATCCCTAGGAATATTTGGTGCATTCTCTTGGGTAATACCGATCGTAGAAACATTCAAAACACAGAAGTTCCGAAAACGACAAGCATCGGTCGAAGGGAGGTTTGCCACAATAACATATCTTCCAATGAATCACATGTCGGAAAGAAACGACGCTAAAATTGCTGAAGATTTCACGTGTTGACAATAATTTCGCGACAAACCACGCATTACGGATCATTTTTCCGAAAACGCGCTTTTAGTTGATTATGAATCAAGATACTTTACAGGAATTTCACCGAAAACTATTTCAAATTATTTCCTCATTCATTTTTTTTAGTTCATTCACCCGGCATGTAACTAGTAGACAAATAATGCCACTGCTATATCAGTATACAATCGTGTAATAATCTTTTACGGACACCGGTAGACAAACGAAAAACAAAAATAAAAATAATAATCGGGCTTCGAACACAGGGCGCAAAAGTGTGAAGCCATGACGCTAGCCGCTGTGCCACCACTTCGTCTGAACTATTTATTCACTAAAAGACAGCTAAGGCACCTCGAAATTGTTTCTGTCGTTTTCTAAGCAAAGGAATCCAGAAGATTGGAAGACAGCACTAATTGTCCCTATATTCACGAAAGGGAGTACGAAGAATTGTAGAAACTACAAGGGAGTCAGACGGATACCACACAGTGCCAAGGTATATGAAAAGATTCTGCAGATCAGAATTCAAGAAAGGGTCGAGAACAAACTGAGAACCGAATAGCACGGTTTCAGCCGTGGGAGGTCAACTGGTGACTTCATATTGGCAGTGAGACAGTTCCAGCAGCACTACTACGAATTTGAGGACGACATTGCGATTGCATTTCTCAATATAGTAAAGGCATTTGATAGCGTCTGTAGAAGAAAGATCTCGGAACCACTAGAAAAGAAGGGAGTGGTAAAAGAGAGAACAAGCAGCGTGAGGAGACATACTGCGGAAGTCTGAGTTCTGTGAAAGTGGGAAAATGAAAGGACGGATTGGTTCCAGCAAACCAGTGGTGTGGAACAGGGGCAGTGCATTGTCACCTCTCCTCTTCATTGTCGTCCTGGATGAGATAGTGCCTAAAGTGGTAGAAAAAACTGAAAAAGACAAGATGAAAACAATAGTGTTCGCGGATGACTTTATGACCTGAGGAAACACGAACGAGGAAAAATCAGGAAGAGCTGGTTGTTTAGGAAGAAACTGTGAGACAGTATGGAATGAAATTTTAACTAAACAAATGTGAGATCTTGGTCACAACTAGATAGAAAGATAGACCAACTAGCGGAATAAGGATTGGAAAAGAAAAGCTGGAAATTTGTGGTAAGTTCCTTTGGGACCAAAATGCTGAAGTCATCGGTCCCTAGGCTTACAAACTACTTAATCTAACTTAAACTAACTTATGCTAAGGAAAAACACACACCCCTGCCCGAGGGAGGACTCGAACCTCCGACGGGGGCAGCCGCACGAACCGTGACAAAGCGCCCAAGACCACGCGAACCGTGACACTGCGCCTCAGAACCGCGCGGCTAAGTACTGGAGGTGAACAACAGTCAAGTACTTGGGAAGTGTGACACAGGAAAATGAAAGAAATGATAAAGATATCAGTGAACGTGGCAGACAGACAGATGCATTCCTGCGAAGTGTTAACAGCCTAGTTTGGAACCAAGACGTACTACAAAAAACAATATATACAATCTCCTAATACTAACCTATGCATCTGAGACATGAGTAATGAAGAAAATAGATGTAAGGAGATTACAAGCATGTGAAATAAAGTTTGTCAGAAATAGGATACGAATAAGAAGAATAAACAGGATGAGGAATGAAAGGATGAGGGGAATAGTGAACGAGGAACTCTTGGAGAGCAGAATAGAAACACCAAGGCTAAGGTGGTATGGGCACTTAAAGACACAGTAAAAGAAGAGGATTCCGAAGAGTATACATGAAGTGGATGCGTGAAGGAATTGACGAAGAGGAAGACAACAGGATAGATGACTGTAAGGTGTAGAAGAGTGCGTTGAAAATGAGGACTGGACCAGAGTAACACAGAAAGATGGCGCGAAAACAAAAATAGATGGCAAGGCTTATGTTCCAAACAGACCTCGGCTGGGGCTGGAAACTGTTCAAGATGATACTGATGATGCGGACACAGGATCATCGACATTGGACCGTGGATCAACGGAAACGTGTCGCTTAGTCGGATATATCATATTGCTTGTTACACCAGTTCTTTGATCGTGTCTGGATTCGCCGTCATTCAGGTTAACGGCTGGGAACAGACATCTCGCAATGAGCGCTGACCGGTGCGGGTGGTGGGGGATGGGGGAGGCGCAATATCGTGGCACAAGTGTAGCCATCCGTGTTCCAGAGCAGCTTGTGGTTGTAATCTACCGCACCGCAAGACCTTAATGGACTAAGTAAATATTACTGCACACCACTTGAATCCCTTCATGCTTGATGTTTTCCCTGACGGCGACGGCAACTTCGAGTAGGATAATTGTCCGTATAACAACGCCAGAATCGTGCTACAGTCGCTCGCGAGCACGGTACTGAACGCACGCTGACGTCTTGGACACCAAGTTAGGCTGTTCTGAACCCGATGGAAAACGTCTGAGACGCTATCGGGCGCCAGCTCCAGACTCACAAACAACCAGCCTGTGATTTTCGAGACCTGCGTGACCTGTGCCTAGACATGTGGTGCCTCATTCCCCTGGAAACTTACCGACGACTTGTCGAATCTGTGACACCCATTGCTGTACTGAGTTTCAAATGTGGGCGCAATTGAGAGGCGGTCACGATGTTTTGTCTCATCAGTGTACAACATACTACCTCATAAACAGTATAAAGGAAAGAAAGAGAAATACAGAACATTAATTTATTACTAGGATCAAAAAGACATATCTACAAAGATTTGAAACATTTAAGTTACGAATGAAAAGACACTAAACAGGGATACACATGCATTCGCCAATATCCCACAGCATTATTAATATCCGCGTGGATGTCTGCTTCCGTACTGTTTCGACTGCGTGCCAGTCTTCATGAATCGTGATGGCTTGTGAGAGGTGACGTGGCAGTCTCTCAGCAACTCATGACCAAATCCTTTCGGTTATGCAAGAAAATGGGAGACCAGGCGAACATACCGTCTTGCGTTATCTTGTTCACATGGAGACCTCCAAACAAGGCCCAAGCACCGACCTTCAGAAGCCAGAAAAGTAAAAGACGCTGTCTAAATTACCGGCTATGCGAACTAGAGATGATCCTGTTGTTTACACAGTAAACGTAAATGTCGTGTGACTACGGCCTGCCGTCGGGTAGACCGTTCGCCTGGTGCAAGTCTTTCAATTTGACGCCACTTCGGCGACTTGCGCGTCGATGTGGATGAAATGATGATGATTAGGACAACACAACACCCAGTCCCTGAGAGGAGAAAATCTCCGACCCAGCCGGGAATCAAACCCGCGCCCGTAGGATTGACATTATGTCGCGCTGACCACTCAGCTAACGGGGGCGGACGTTTACACAGTAACGTCCCATAACATCAGCCTAGATGTTGGGCCCGTGCAATGATGGTGAATACAATCTGTCTTCGATGACCCCACACATGTAAACGTCCATTGTGATTCTGTACTCCAAAGACTGGGAAGACGATGACGTCGTGCTGCTCCCGCGTCCGCGTTTCACTGGGCGCACGAGGGCCGGTTCAGCTATCTCTGCCGCAGCATCAAGAGAAGCCGCAATAAGGGGTGCTGTGCTGATAGTCGGTGGTGCCGTGCTCCAGACGTCGTAACAGTCTCAGTCTCCGCGTGGACATTTCTCTTGTTGCGAGCAATCTCATTTCCTTAGTGTTTCTATGCGTAATGAGGCCCTCTCCTAAACTGGTCGACTCTGTATTCACGATAAGCGAGCATTAAATTGCGAATCGATGAACTGCAGTTCCGACAGACCACGGTCCTGGTGACGTCGAAATTCAAGGCTTGCTCCTTCTCACAAGACGCGTAACACGAAATTCTCACATTCAAATGGGATTTATGAATAGAAAATCCTCTGCGTAGTGTTTAATAGTACAGAGAATGTAAGTGGCCTCACTTCCGCCTATTTTGTGCGGTTGCGCTGAAATGCCGATCATTTACAGAACCAACTACACCATCTGGTCAAAAGCATCCTGACAACCCTCTGCAATCCAGAAATGATCAGTAGATATCGCAAGAGGCGGACCCGCCAATACACAAGGAGACAGGGAGTATTGTGTTTTCAGTTGAGAAACGGTAAAAGTATATATATACTAAGATGGTATCTCTTCTTTCGGACATGTCCGAAAGAACAGATACCATCGGTGACCATGCAGGTCGTTAGAATGAAATTACAATGAAATGAACACCCTTAGCTGCTTACAGGCGTTGACATACGTCAACGGGGACAGATGAAAATGTGTGCCCCGACCGGGACTCGAACCCGGGATCTCCTGCTTACATGGCGGTCTGTCCCCGTTGACGTATGTCAACGCCTGTAAGCAGCTAAGGGTGTTCATTTCATTGTAATTTACACGGTAAAAGCACAATGGGACAGTCAGAAGAGGTCACTGACTTTCAACACGGACTACTCATTTAATGTCACTAACGAATCCATCAGGGATATTTCAGATCCCCTAAAGCTGCCCGTTTCGACTGCTTGTGAGGTGACTGTCAAGTGGAAATGCTAAGGAAGAATTACAGGTAAACCAAGACCAGGCGGGTCACATGAAATGAGGGACAGGGAGAGTCGAGCATTGCGGAAGTTGGTAGTAAAAAATCTCGAGAAATCAGTGGAAGGAATCAGTCGTCAGTTCCAAAGTGCTATGAACAGTTCAGCTAGTACAATGACTGTCTGCAGGGAGTCAAAAAGGTTGGGGTATAATGGTGGTGCAGCTCCTGATAGCCACACATTCGTGTAGTCATTGCTAAGAGACTCTTGAAGTCGTGCAAAGATGGACGCTGCTGCAAAATGGATGAGTAGGAACGAGTGATTTTGAGTGACCAGTCACGTTGGGAAGGTTTGGGCCTGACGAATGCCTGGAGAAAGTTACCTGCCATCATCTGAAATGCAAGCAGTGAAGCATAGAGGAGATGGTGTTGCGGTATAGGGTTAATTTGGTTGTGGTTTTGATGTGGCCTCCTTATTGCGTTGAAGAAAACGCTAAATGCGGAAGGATATGAACACGTTTCACAGAATTGTGTGCTGCGTATAGCAAGCGAAAAGCTCGGAGACGATGGCTGTTTGTATCAGAATGACAATGCTGTTACATAGCAGTATCTATGAGGGAATGGTTTGAGTACAACAACATTCCTTAAAGGAACTGGCCTGCCAAGAGCTGTGAACTGAATCCAGTGGTAGCCCCTTCTGGTTGAGTTAGAATGTCGATTTCGTTCCAAATCTCATCGTCCAACATCATTACAGTCGAGGAAGAATGTGCTACAATTGCTCCACAGACATTCAGACACACCACTCAAAGTATGCCCAGCAGATTTCAAGTCGACATAAAGCGAAGAGTGAAGACAACCTGTATTAATGTTGACTAACAGGTGTCCGGATATTTCTGACCAAACAGTGTATTTAGTAAGTATTCTTTGTGTTAATTAGACGTGCGTCGCATGCCGCCTTCGTGGTGTTGCAATTTTATTGGACAGCAGTATTATCTTTCGGATATTTTGTACGCCTGGTGAATGGATTTTTGCACGACGTGCTCTGAAGTTATCAACATCAGAAAAGGCCAGCACGGTTCTGTAGACCCACTATAATACTCTCCTTATGGCAAGAGCAGAGCGTACGGAGCTCAGCTGCCATTTAAAGGCGGCTCGTGCTTGGGAAACAAGAGAGCAAAAAGGCGTCCGTAATTTGTGGAGCAGCTGGCACGGCGCGCCCAGCTGGGGAGCCGCCTCCGCCGCCTCCACCTGAGACCTCGCCTGCCGCAGTGGGTCGCCCGCCACCTGAAATAGGCCGGCTATTTACACTAAGTTAATTAGCGGCGCGGCACGGCCAACGGCCCCAGACACGCCGGCCGCGCCGCTTTGGCCGGCCAGCCACGCCGCCACGCTCGTCGCGAGGCAACTATCTGTGGATACCAGTCGAGGAAGTGACCAGTGAGCTCAATAGTAAACAAAAGAGGCTACTCCACGATCCAAAATCACCTCACGGCCGCCATGTTAGGTGGGCGGAAATTATCAAATCGTTCTGTTACACACGGTCTAGCGGTCCCACCCCAACCTAAATACATTCCAACATTAAAAAAAAATGACGTTCCACGAAGGAATAATCCGATTGGAGCGAAATTTCGTAGACGTGGTGTACATATACAGGTAAACAAATCATTCAGTTTCAGAAATATTGGATAATTTATTCCAGAGAAAGAGCTTCACAGGTTGAGCAAGTCAATAACGCGTTGCTCCACCTCTGGCTCTTATGCAACCAGTTAATCGGCTTGGCATTGATTGATAGAGTTGTTGGATGTCCTCTTGAGGGATATCGTGCCACATTCTGTTCAGCAGGCTCGTCAGATCCAGAATTCCAGCTGGTTGGTAGGCCCTGTCCAAAATACTCCGAATGTTCTCAATTGAGGAGAGATCCAGCGACCACGCTGGAAAATGAAGAGTTTGGAAAGCAGTAGCAACTCTCGCAGTGCGTGGGTGTGCATTGTCTTGCTGAAATATAAGCCGAGAACGGCTTTCCATCAAACACGACAAAATGATGCGTAGAATATCGTCGATGTACCAGGTGCTGTAACTGTCCGACAAATGACAACCAAAGGGTTTCTACTATAAAATGAAATGGCACCACAGACCACCACCCCGGGTTGTCGGGCCGTAAGGTGAGTAACAGGCTGATATCCCATCGCTGCCCAGGGCACCTCCTGAAAGGTCTTCAATGGTCATCGGGGCTTAGCTCGAGGCGGGACTCATCACTGAAGTCAATCCTAAACCAATCAATCAGATTCCAGGCCGAATGTGCCCGACATCACTGCAAACGGGTTTGTTCGTGTACAGAAATCACTCCGTCTTCAGGCCACGAGTGGCCAACCGGGGCCATCTGACCGCCGTGTCATCCTCAGGGGAGGATGCGGATAGGAGCACACCGCTCTCCCGGTCGTTATGATGGTATTCTTGACTGAAGCCGCTACTATTCGGTCGAGCAGCTCCTCAATTGGCATCACGAGGCTGTGTGCACCCCGAAAAATGGCAACAGCGCATGGTGGTATGGATGGTCACCCATCCAAGTGCCAACCACGCCCGACAGCGCTTAACTTCGGTGATCTCACCGGAACCGGTGTAGCCACTGCGGCAAGGCCGTTGCCGTTCGTGTACAGAGACCAATAGTAATTGGCATAAGGGGCGCCATGAGCTTAGCCCACTTTCTGTGAGCCGCCAGTTAATGGTACCTGTAGTCACTGATGCACCAGTTTTGCACGATGATAATGATGAATCAAGGGCTCTAAGTGCCACTCTGACAAACATTCTGACCTCACTTTCTGTCGTCTCTCTAGGTCGACCGCTTCCTCTTGGCGTTGTGTTGGGCTGTGGTTCTCCTATTCCTGCCATCATCGTCGAATAGTGGCATCGTTCCTATTAAAAAGTCAGGCGATTTACCGATTACTCCAATGCGCTTCTTTGACCCCAACTGCACATCCTCGCTGAAATGCTGACATCTGCGTATATCGTACACGCGCCTGTCAGCGAGGTATAGTTACTGTCCAGGTAAGTACACACAATAAAATTCGCCAAGACTTCGTGCGCTGGTGTACTATACATGGCAGCTGCGCGTTAAAATTGCATTGCACAGGCACACATTCATCCGTCTACTGCCACAATTTACTATTTTCCATTTTCTGTCAATACCTGTATGAGTATCAATTTGTGTCCAATTTGTGTAATTCCTTCGTGGTGTACCGTTTCTTTTTTGTTTTGCTATTTTTGTTTTTGTAATTTAATACACTGTGCAACAAAGTAGGGGATTACTTTTTTGAAACCTAGCCATTTTCTCCCTTTGTGCCGCAGAAGTTCGAAATCTGGGTCGAGGGTGCCTACGATACTGCTCTGCAATGGTTAACAAGCGTGAACCCGGTGAGATTACCCTCGGCCTCGACTATACTTACGACAGCAAGGTGTAAACACGTGCAAAAACAATGACCAGAGCTCAGAAGTTCATCTGAGGTGTGTGGTACCAAATTTAATCACATTCTGCCCAATGCCTCCGTCGACGTGTCGCACCTTGGGAAGGTTGTCATACCTCCCCTTATCCCCATCTCATCGCATCTCTTGACTCCTTGACGGAGAGCTGCGACACACAGAAATGAAATTACACGCCCGAGGAAAACATTTCAGAAACACTGCTGCCCAGAATCGACACGAAAAGCCCTCAGATTGTGTCATAACAGGCGTGAATGAAATCCCCCTTCCCTAGAGGCGTTCATCTTCACGCGTTACACGGTCGAAAATGACAGTTTGCAATGCGATTTGTACAGGACGACAATCTTGACGACTTTTTACACTGCTGACAGACCCCGAACGATTCAACCTTTCTCTATGGACAACGGCAGGCTGAAACCCCACTGAACAAGATTCACCTCTTTGGAGGTTAAAGTTTACGCAATGTTTGCTCTAGTATACACGGTGGAACCATTATGGACAGTTCAAAAGCATTCGATGAAATTTTAACATGATGCGCAGCAGAAAAAATGTGTTTATGGTTTTTGACCCCTCCTTTCTCGACCCGACTTCTGGCGTGTGTATGGGGTGGGGTTGCCATATTAACACACGAATGAAAAAAAAAAAAAAAAAAAACAGCAAAAGGTCCCTCTAAAACCCCACTTCGGCAACATCCTTAGTGCGAACTGCGCACCTTCGTTGGGCACTTTAAAAATGTCGCTCTACAGAGATACGCACCCACCGATTCCCTCCCGCCGGCTGGACGCAATCCTGTCTAGTCCCTGCTGGCAGCATGCGAAATGTGAGTGGTGTCGAAAGTGTTGTGTGAGACACATGGATATACTCGTACATTGGACAGTCAAAGAAACTGGTACACCTGCCTAATATCGTGTAGAGCCCCAGCGAGCACGCAGAAGTGTCGTAACACGACGTGAAATTGACTCGACTAAGGTCTGAATTAGTGCAGGATGGAACTGACACTGTGAATCCTGCAGGACTGTCCGTAACTCCGTAAGAGCACGAGAGGGTGGAGATCTCTTCTGAATACCAAGTTGCAAGGCATAACAGATATGCCAATAATGTTCGTGTCTGGGGAGTTTGGTGGCCAGCGGAAGTGTTTAAATTCAGAAGAGTGTTCCTGGAGCCACTCTGTAGCAATTCTGGACGTGTGGGGTGTCGCATTGCCCTCTTGTAATTGTTCAAGTCCATCGGAATGCACAATGGACATAAATGGATACAAGTGATCAGACAAGATGCTTTCATATATGTCATCTGTCAGAGTCGTATCTCGACTTATCAGCGGTCCCATATCACTCCAACTGCACACGCCCTACACCATTACAGAGCCTCCACCAGCTTGAACAGTTCCCTCCTGACATGCAGGCCCCATGGATCATGAGGTTGTCTCCATACCCGTACACGTCCATCCGCTCAATACAATTTGAAACGAGAATCGACCGAGCAGGCAACATGTTTCCAGTCACCAACAGTTCAATGTCGGTGTTGACGGGCCCAGGAGAGTCGTAAAGCTTTGTGTCGTGTAGCCATCAAGGGTACATGAGTGGGCCTTCGGCTCCGAAATGCCATATTGATGATGTTTTGTTGAAAGGTTTCCACGCTGACTCTCGTTGATGGGGCAGCACTGAAATCTGCAGCAATTTGCGGAAGGGTTGCACTTCTGTCAGGCTGAACGATTCTCTTCAGTCGTTGTTGGTCCTGTTCTTGCAGGAACTTTTCCAGCCGCAGCAAAGTCGGAGATCTGACGTTTTACCGGATTCCTGATACTCATGGTACATTCGTGAAATGCTCGTACGGGAAAATACCCTCTTATCGCTACATCGGAGATGTTATGTTCCGTCGCTCGTGCACCGACTATAAAACCACGTTCAAATTCATTTAAATCTTGACACCTGCCATTGTAGCAGCAGTAACCGATCTAACAACTGCGCCAGACACTTGTCTCATATAGGCGTTGCCGACCGACCGCAGTGTCGTGTTCTGCCTGTTTACGTATCTCTCCATTTGAATAGGCATACCTATACGAGTTTCTTTGGCCCTTCAGTGTATTTATTCTGCATTGGCTGGATTTGTCAACATTGTTAAGAAAGGTAAGTCAGCTACTATAGACTTTCGAAGCATCTATGATGATCAGAGTATCGTAGCCGCTCCTGGCGATATTGTTTATGCACAGGTTGCTCTGATTAATCAACGTTGTTGTAAATTTATCATAAAATGTATGGGAGACACTGTAGGCCCACTACCAAGTCGATACAGAAGAATCCTTAAAAAAAAATGCCAGCCTTGAGTATTACCAGTGACAGACATATATTCGCAAGGAGATTCCAACTCAATGAACTAGGGGTTTATAACAACGTACAGAAAAGTTGGTACTGAGATGATACCTATCAGTTGTACGAATATGCAGCGTCTAAAAACTTTGGTAAAGGAACAGAGAAAAGCAGCAAAAGCTGTTTCAGAGATTCAGTAGTAGACTGGGAAATTAAAATACGCTTTCACTCTTCTTACATAAATTATGAAATAATCTGGTCACCAGCATAAAAGTTTCATATTTTTAACTGATTTATAAGTAGTTGTAAACCATTACTCATTCTTGCATAAAAAGGTTAAGTACCAAATTACAATGTTATAATAACATGACTAACTAGTAAGAAACAATTTCCTAGACAGTATGAAAGTAATTCAAAGGCATTATCTGCGCACACCTGTTGTTATCATTGAAAATCTGGGTGTTCTTAAGTATTGTATTTATGTGCCATTTTGAGTCTGAATTCTTATGCATTTTATTTATGTGCCACGCGGAAATATGAGGGTGACTGTCTATGCGCCACATATCAAGGATAATTTTTCCCTGTCAGTAGAACAGAGTATATTCCATTATGAACAATTAAATTTAGACTTTAATAATATCTAGAAAACCAGAATGTATGAAACATGCAACAAAATATTGTCTTTTCGGAGAGGACTATTTTGAATGTTGGGACTGGAACGCAAGTAGTGCAGGTGGTGAGGGGCGCAGACACACGTCGTTCGTCGTCTCTTCCTTTGGAGTAGTGCTGGACTGTAGTCACACACGGAATAAAGTGAAGTGTATCTTTGAACTGTGATTATTATCTGGGCCAACCAGCAGCAAAATTCAACAAATCGGATCCTCAAAATTACAGACTAATATCCTTAAAATTCAACAAATCGGATCCTCAAAATTACAGACTAATATCCTTAACATCGGTTTGTTGCAGGATTCTCGAACATATTCTCAGTTCGAATATAATAAATTTCCTTGAGACAGAGAAGTTGCTGTACATGCACCAGCACGGCTTTAGAAAGCATCGCTCCTGCGAAACGCAACTCGCCCTTTTTTCACATGATATCTTGCGAATCATGGATGAAAGGTATCAGACGGATGCCATATTGCTTGACTTCCGGAAAGCGTTTGACTCGGTACCCCACTGCAGACTTCTAACTAAGGTAGGAGCACATGGGATTGGTTCCCAAATATGTGAGTGGCTCGAAGACTTCTTAAGTAATAGAACCCAGTATGTTGTCCTCGATGGTGAGTGTTCATCGGAGGTGAGGGTATCATCTGGAGTGCCCCAGGGAAGTGTGGTAGGTCCGCTGATGTTTTCTATCTACATAAATGATCTTTTGGATAGGGTGGATAGCAATGTGCGTTGGTTTGCTGATGATGCTGTGGTGTACGGGAAGGTATCGTCGTTGCGTGACTGTAAGAGAATACAAGATGACTTGGACAGGATTTGTGATTGGTGTAAAGAATGGCAGCTAACTCTAAATATAGATAAATGTAAATTAATGCAGATGAATAGGAAAAAGAATCCCGTAATGTTTGAATACTCCATTAGTAGTGTAGCGCTTGACACAGTCACGTCGATTAAATGTTTGGGCGTAACACTGCAGAGCGTTATGAAGTGGGACAAGCATGTAATGGCAGTTGTGGGGAAGGCGGACAGTCGTCTTCGGTTCATTGGTAGAATTTTGGGAAGATGTGGTTCATCTGTAAAGGGGACCGCTTATAAAACACTAACACGACCTATTTTTAAGTACTGCTCGAGCGTTTGGGATCCCTATCACGTCGGATTGAGGGAGCACATAGAAGCAATTAAGAGGCGGGCTGCTAGATTTGTTATTGATCATCACGCGAGTGTTACGGAAATGCTTCAGGAACTCGGGTGGGAGTCTCTAGAGGAAAGGAGGCGTTCTTTTCGTGAATCGCTACTGAGGAAATTTAGAGAACCAGCATTGGAGGCTGACTGCAGTACAATTTTACTGCCGCCAACTTACATTTCGCAGAAAAACCACAAAGATAAGAGAGATTAGGGCTCGTACAGAAGCATATAGGCAGTCATTTTTCCCTCGTTCTGTTTGGAAGTGGAACAGGGAGAGAAGATGCTAGTTGTGATACGAGGTACCCTCCGCCACGCACCGTATGGTGGATTGCGGAGTATTTATGTAGATGTAGATTTATCACTGATACTGGCAGAGAACTGAACGGTTATAACAGTACGGTCACATTAATGTGACTAACTGTCAAAAGCCTGTATAACCTTTTGCTGTGCGTGAAATACAGGAAGAGGCAGTTTGGCGGGCAGGGAAGTACAGTAAACACATCCTGATGCTCTTCGAACCACGCACGTACAATACGAGCTATGTGACACGTTGCATCGTCCTGCTTGTAGACGTCACCGTGCCGAGGACAAACAAACTTCATGTTGGGGGGGGGGGGGGGGGGGGACATGGTTGCCAAGGATTGATACGTACTTGTGTTGATCCACTGTGCCTTCCAGAATCATGATATCACACTGGAAATGACACGAAAACATTCTCCACACCATAATGCTCCCTGCTTGTTGCAGGGTGTTCGGTTTCATACTTTTCACGCCGTACACGTCAACGGCCATCTATCCGAAGCAACATAAAGCGTGATTCATCTGAAGAGGCCACCTGTCGGCACTCAGTGGAGGTCCAGTGTAGGCGTGAAAATTCTAGACTTCGTCGCCGATGAACAGGAGTCAGCAAGGTTGCATGAACCAGAAGCGTGATGCGGAGGCTCACATGCAGCAAGGTTCGCTGAATGGTCAGTGAGGGGACACTGTTGGTAGCCCCTTGCTTCATCTGGGCGGTCAGTTCCTCAACAGCTGCACTTCCATTCAACAGTAAACATCTCCGCAACCGTCGTTCATCTCTGCCACCCATGAAACCACACTTGCCTCGGGGCCGGTTTTGGATAGCGCCATTTTACCACGCACGGTACACTTCAACCACGGCGGCACGTGACCAGTTTACAAATGCCTCCACCCCTGGCCCGAAAGCCAATTATCATGCCCATCTGGACGTCAGGGTAAACCACTCACTTTCCGCTTTACGAGAACGACTGCACTGTTTACTTCGTCCGCCGAACACGCTTTATATACCGTTCACTGCTGCTTCTGCCAAATTCCATTTGTGAGTGATGACTACACGTTGATATCAAACAGTGGTCACATTAATGAGACTGGACCTTGTACCATGCTCGAAAGAGCCAAAAGTAAACAAACTCCTACGACACGATTTTCATAGCGAGCAATGCCGGTTAATGTTATAACACCGCGGGTCAAAATGTCTGGCGTTGACTTTCCAATCAGTCATAGTATTTCTGTCTGTCACTTATCACTTCTTTCATCTCCGTCCATGTTTGCTTTTGAGAAAAATGCGAAGCTACACCTGGTTCGGTGTCCATGTTCAACTGTTGGTCCCCCTGTAGCTTTATTGTTATTTATTTGTTTACAGGGTTCTGTGAGACCCTGAGAACCAAAGAATTTGTAGAGAGTTATTATATCTGATTGGGACATTCAAAAATAAATAAAGTAAAATAAAGACGATATATATTATGAGGGAGTAAACCAATAAATAAATATCAGGAGAAAAAATTCGTATCTACAGTAAGGAACTTTCGCAAATAAGAGGACTAGTGTGCTCAAGGGAACATTTTAATTCATAGTGACTACTTGGGGTTTATCATTCAACTCGTTCACTTCTGCTGTAGGCTTACTCAAAATGAAACCTGCTGAACAGTGCACACCTTTCTGTACAATGAAGGGCTTATCACCTCCAGTAGGTCCACATCTAGTAGAAAACCGTGGTGTTAAAATGATGAATCTTGAGGTCGATGACACCTTTACCTTCGCCGGCCGTGTCAGGGTCGAAAGGCGCTGACTTGCTAGTGTACCACCAGTTACCAGTCCTCAGACAAGAAGGAACCAACATTAGTGAAGTGAAATATAGTTTGCGAGGGGGGGGGGGGACTACAGACGACCATTTGGAGTGCACTGCGCGGTTGGCCAGTGTCATGCGCCGCACCCCTAGTTGACGCAGGTCGTGCATTCTGCGCGGAAACAGACACCGGTGGAGAACTAGAGCATACCGCACCGCTGCAGTGCCCGTGTCCCCACCACGTCCCTGATGGTGCTACCTGCAACAGGTGTTTTCTTTACAGTGCAGGGCAAAGCCGTTACATACGAGGGTCAGTCTTGAACTCATAACTGTCACCCCGAGAAAACAAAAAGGTAGTAGCTCTCAAAATAGGAATATATTCAAAAAATAAGGACTGAATATTGCCTAAAGAACAGAAAACTCTATACAAAAATAACTGAGGGCAACTAACACTAACACAGACAAAAACAGCACTTCTGCGATTTACCAACTCATGTGCCAAGGCTGCAATTCAATTTACATTCGACAGACAAGTAGAAATTTCAACATCAAATACACTGAACACACAAGGGCAAATAAGAGTAACAGCAGTCGTTCCACATTTGCTGGTCATCTCATGGACAAAAAACACACGCCGACCGCTGTGGCCGAGCGACTCTAGGTGCTTCAGTCCGGAACCGCGCTACTGCTACGGTCGCAGGTTCGAATCCTGGCTCGAGCATGGACGTGTGTGATGTCCTTAGGTTAGTTAGGTTTAAGTGGTTCTAAGTATAGGGGACTGATGACCTCAGATGTTAAATCCCATAGTGCTTAGAGCCATTTGCACCTTTTTTTTTTTTTTTTGACAACAAACACAGACCAACAGACATAAACACAGACTTAAAATTTTTACATGCAGCAACAACAGTCCTTCACAGAAACTTACAACAGAAGAAAATTATTACACACAAAAAGCCATAGGGTAAGGAAAAGGAGAGGAATCAATACACGGCACTATGCAATGTAACGATGTTCTCAGCTCTAAAAGAACTATTACAAGACCAAGAGTCTCTCTCTCTCTCTCTCTCTCTCTCTCACACACACACACACACACACACACACACACACAAGGCCCAACGTCACTGCAAAATTCAGAACTCCCGCCCAGAATAGACACAACAAGAAAAAAATGTACATAACACAAGTACCCACATTTGCATAAATAGACCTCCCCGCTTCCCCAGTCTCCATTTTACATAGCCTAATCATAATCATGATACGCTTCAACGCACTTTCCGAAAAAGAGTACTGTCACCTAAGAAACGCTCGTCTAAAAGTAAAATAGCAAATCTTTGTTTATGGCACATATAGTATAATGACACTTGTACTATAAAAACCAAACAGATAAAATAAAAACATACATAAAATAAAAATATCGGCAATATCACATTACGCCCAAAATTTGGGAAATTACGTAACAAAACACCGACAAATACTTATTAACGGCAGATAACACTCTGGAAAGTAATAATTTTAGCTGTGCTGCAAATACCAGACTGACTTGTGAACACCAATATGTAATTCAGATACTATGGTACACACTTATTTTTCCCGTTAATGTTTCTGTCAGTACTTTTCTTAATGTAAATACTACAGTCTCAAAAGCAGGTAAATATCATAATACATATATTCTTTGTATGTTGTGTAACAGAGAGCAAATAAAGCCCACTGTACATGGAGAAACTTCTCCGAAACACATATGGGTACGAAACAAGAAAAAACTTGAGTTACGAATTTTTCATTTCATTCCACACAGGTCTGCATGTCTACAGTCCTGGTACACACTAAAATCCCTCCGTACCTTTAGCAACCAAAACAAAATGTAACAGCCCAGTGATGAGGTGGAATATTGCGCGGTAGTTCTTTTACTGCCTTTGAAGGTTCCAGTGGGCTCAAGCAAGTGGCAGACCATCTCTCTGTGGAGAACTGGGAATCTCTGGTGATCGAAGACCGGAGTGTCACTAGTGATGTGAAGTGCAAAAAGTAAAGTCCCATGGCGCGAATGGCTGGCAGACTCCGAAGGGACATTTCAGCCGCATAACTGGAAAGATTTTGCGTATCCTTTCGCTCCCGTAGTACGAGCTGTGTATGTGGGTGTATCTGTTAAGTGAAGGTGACTGTAGAGTGAGTGTGTGTGTGTGTGTGTGTGTGTGTGTGTGTGTGTGTGTGTGTGGCGCAGAGTCACGTTCGTGGTGGAGATGATGAGAAAAGGAAGGAAGGAATGAAGATTGGGTTGAACGTCCCGTTGACATCGAGGTCATTAGAGACAGAGTACAACCGCGGATGCATCCTTGATGGTGAAGGACGTCGGCCGTGCCCTTTCGAAGGGACCATCCCGACATTTGCATGGAGCGATTTAGAGAAATCACGGAAAAACTAAATCAGGATGGCCGAACCTGGGTTTGAACCGTTGCCCTCCAGAATTCGAGTCCACTGCGCCACCTCAGCAGATATCTGCAATTTCATATTTGCAATGTAAAGCTGGAGTCAGCGCAAACAATTACTGCTCGTCACGTCTTACATGCGACGCCCAGTCTCAACAGAAGGCGTCGGATAGTTTGCCTCTACAAACAAAATTATCTTTAAATTGGAATTATATGTGCCCATTCGACAGAGCACTCCCAAACTAATCTAGTTTGATATTCGTTTTATCGATATGTTGGCCTGCTAACATGGACAGTAAAACAACAAGAATGAACTCCGATCCATCAGCGACTAAGTTGCGCTGCATGCTTGGCGTTAGCAGTCAGTCCCGGCCAGGGCAGTACTGTCGCCACTGGTGAACTTGTAATTCTGCTGGTTATTCCAATATAAGGAAACTGAGTTACTGTTTCGACTTTCTTTGTACCAGTTTTAAATGTATGCTTGCTTTAGCTTGCCGTGAGAGAAACGGGTACTTGATTTACGGGTATCAATTTCTAATTTTGTTCCGAATAAGCTGTTATACAATATGATGGTGAGCGAATTAATTTCTTGTTCATTTTCTCCTAATTTTACGATGCTATCTGCATATGCCAGTCTCTTAAAACAGTGCTCTAGTTTTGTTCCCAAGTTGTGATGATCTTATTTTCCTGATGATCTACTCCGTAATAAGGTTGAAAGAAATGGTGACGACGTGTCCCCCTGTTGGACTCGGGAAGTAGCATGGAACATTTCCGAGAGACTGTTATGGACTTTAAAAAAATATTATTTTTGAACACACGTGTTTACCAGCTGTATTAATTTGTCTGGGACTCCAAACTGTTTCATAGTCATTCACCAATAGTTTCTGTTAATACTATCAAATAATTTCTTTAAGTATATGGAAAGCACAGGTGTATAACAAATGTCACAAAATCTACCCTTGGGTGCTTTTAGAATTGGAGACAGTATGAAAAACAGACTACGTGGTAACAAATATGTCTGAAAAGGCCGCTGGCCGAGCGGTTCTAGGCGCTACAGTCTGGAACCGAGCGACCGCTACGGTCGCAGGTTCGAATCCTGCCTCGGGCATGGATGTGTGTGAGGTCCTTAGGTTAGTTAGGTTTAAGTAGTTCTAAGTTCTAGGGGACTGATGACCTCAGTAGTTAAGTCCCATAGTGCTCAGAGCCATTTTTTAAATAACTCTGGACTGGAGCGAGACTTATGGTTGAAATTTGGTCCACTGGTCTATCGGACCTCAGTCTAAGATAATTGTTATCCATTTCACAAAATCTTGCTTCGTTTGGATTTTACGTGCAAAAAACGCGTTTTTCTGGGAAGTGTTTGAAGCGCGCCACTTCTACACTATAAACCTGTGGGAATTGGTTCAAACTCTGCACGTAAGTAGATAAATTAACAAAGTCAAAACGAATTTTTTTATCCAGTAATCTTTACCCGTTGTCGAGATACTATGATTTAATGAGGAGCTAAACGTGGCACGTAAAATTCGTTCTTAGGTGAACTGAATGCGCGGAAACGATTTAAAGTGTACGAAATTAACAAAAAATGCGTTCTTACGATAAAATTGAAGACTCACTTTCAAAAATCTAGGTTCATTCGGATTTTAGTCCAAAAATCAGGTTTTTGTGAGTCTTTTATGCGCGCCACTTGTATGTTTCAAAATTGTACGAATCAGTTCATATTGTGTAAGAAAGTAAAGAGAGACATGTAATTCATTGTCGTCTTGTTGTTTCATGAAAATTATATCGGTTGCCACGATATAAGCAACACGGTTCGAAAGAGAACAAAAAACCCTATACGGGATTAGTCGTCGCCCTGGTCAACAAAAATCTACAACGGATGCCAAGCTATGACAACCTAAGGTTAAAATTATGGTAGAGTAAAAGTTGGGAGCCAGACTGAAAAATGTCCTGGGCAGAGTTAGGGATGTAAAAGAAGGGATGCAGCTTTTCAACTTATCTGACAGCTTCAAAGACATTTAAGTCAAAAGACATATACGCCCTTTTTTACGAGTTAACCTTACGACCCCAGCGCAGTGAGCCCTCTTAGACCCGTCCCTTGTGATGTGTATGGTGAGAGGGTTGTAAGAACAAATAGTCACAAATTTAGGTGCCTCTAGAGAATGGGATGCATCTACAACTGGAAGTATACGAGAGTGCGGATGCATGTGTCGCAAACTTTAATGACATGTTGTGTCATATCGCACGACATGACAGCTGTCATGTTGGATGACATTTTGATGGCATGTTACACGACATGACGTCACGTATCATGTTACTTTACTTGCCACGATGCATTATATTACATGACGTGGGCAATAATACTAACAAGTAAACAGCCATGAATATGTTAAAATATTTTGATTTTAATGTATTTTAAGCTTCCAGACAAGTGGAAAAGGCAGTTCCCTTCTTTTATATCCCTTACTTTGCCAAGGACATGTTCGACGTTTTTTGTGCTACGATAGGAGCATTTTTCATTCTGGTTATAACATCTTTTTATTCTGCTACTAGAACCTAAACCACATGTTCCTCCGTAAGAACGGAAAACTTGCAGAAATGTGGAGAAAATGGTGATCCAGGCCGCGCCTCTAGAGCGTATGCTTTGCCAGAACGCCGGGTACTAAAGTATTTTTATCTGACTGTTGGCTATGTCTCCTCCAACGGCTCGGACAAATGCCGGACGGAAGTAAACGCTGAAGACGTGACCAGCGAGAATAGCGCACCACGTAAACGCACTGGTTCCGTGGATCGATGGAGTGCATGCATCCCACCTGCTGCTCGACAGTCTGAGGGCTGCCGTTAGCCAGTTTTCGCACACCTCTAAGCCAAATTTAAACCGATTCATGGTTGAACTACACCGTCTCTTTTTAAGCTACTAGATGGAATATTACGTAGTTACTCGTTAACAAACAATGATATTTGCGAATATAAAGGCAGAGATACAATTAAAAATAGGAAAGGAGAGTATTGTTTACATCAGCATCGAAAATGAAGTCATTGCGATAGCTGGATACGTAAACTATGATGGAAAACGAAATCAACTTCACAAAGGAACGTTACCGGAATCCGGTTGATGTTGGTTGGTTGGTTGGTTGGTTGGCTGATTTGGGGGAGGATACCTAAAACGGAGTCGTCGGTCCCATTGGATTAGGAAATGATGGGAAAGAAAGTCAGCCGTGCCATTTCAAAGGAATCACCCCGGTATTTGCCTAAAGCGATTTAGGGAGATCACGGAAAACCTAAATCAGGATGGCCGGACGCGGGTTCGAACCGTCGTCCTCTCGAATGCGAGTTCAGTATGCTAAGCACTGTGGCATCTCACTCGTTGTTGACTTACGGAAAAGACTGACAATGTAATTACGGGCCGGCCATGGTGGCCGAGCGGTTCTCGGCGCTGCCGTCCGCAACCGCGCGACAGCTACGGTCGCAGGTTTGAATCCTGCCTCGGGCATGGATGTGTGTGATGTCCTTAGGTTAGTTAGGTTTAAGTAGTTCTAAGTTCTAGGGGACTGATGACCTCAGATGGTAAGTCCCATAGTGCTCAGAACCATTTGAACCATTTTTGTAATTACGGATATGAACCCAGCACCATCCGGTTGATAGTCCAGGGCTCTTAACATTTCTGCCGGAGACATGCCATATGATAAGACGTACATCATCATACTGCAGTTTTAACCAACTGAGTGGTACATTGATAAGACATTGGATTCGTATTCTGGAGGACGTCGGTTAAAATCCCCATCCAGCCATCGAGATTCAGGTTTTTCTTTATTTTCCTGGAATAGTTTTACACAAATACGGGTGTTCATGCTTTGAAATGGCATGTGCTCTCACGATCTAGTCATCGACAGCACTAAAAACATAATTCTTGGTTCACTTTTTCATATGTTATCTAATTCTCGTTAGAGCCTGCCTCTGGTCATCTTTTTTTTGTCTGTGAAAATGCCAACAACCGGCTAGTAACAATCCCTGAATTTCATGCAGATACAAGACCTAAACAACACTCGAAATACTCCTTGCTTTCAATAACGAGTTTAGAGCGATTTTAAAATATTAAAAATTTCACATAATCTCCTTCTTACCGCTATACAAAGTTTGTTGTTGTTGTGGTCTTCAGTCCTGAGACTGGTTTGATGCAGCTCTCCATGCTACTCTATCCTGTGCAAGCTTTTTCATCTCCCAGTACCTACTGCAACCTACATCCTTCTGAATCTGCTTATCTTTCCTATAAATCAGTCTCTGACCAGGGCGCAGATTTTTACCGCCAGTTGTTCTAAGTACTCTCACGTAATATGGAAGAAACCAAACAACGAAGCTAGTTGTGGAGAATAGTGTTCTCCAGTTATTTTGTTCTACAAGGGACAGTTAAATAACGACGAGACAGACGGCAAAAAGGTAAGTAAACTGTTGAATGTTTCAAGAGTAATCGCTATAACTGCTAATACATTTATCCGAATGTGAGACAAGACCGTCAATGCCACAATGTGGAAGTATGTTTGCGGTTGCCTACGAAACCGTGGTTGTACCGAGCAAATGGACGGGCACGAATGTCTTTCATCATGGCTCCAAAAACATGGAAATCGCATGGGTAGAGATCAGGACCGCGTGCACATTGTGTACCAGGGCTCCCTAAATGTTGGGAAGATCATCTCGACTAGGCTGCGTGAGTATCGCTGGGAAACCCTTACGCATCCTCAGTACAGTGTTGATCCCACCCGATGCTATTTGCATATTTTTGTACCACTAAAGAAAGACTTCAATGGCCGCTGATTTGCTTCGGACGAAAAGGTTCAAATGGTTCAAATGGCTCTGAGCACTATGGGACTCAACTGCTGAGGTCATTAGTCCCCTAGAACTTAGAACTAGTTAAACCTAACGAACCTAAGGACATCACAAACATCCATTCCCGAGGCAGGATTCGAACCTGCGACCGTAGCGGTCTTGCGGTTCCAGACTGCAGCGCCTTTAACCGCACGGCCACTTCGGCCGGCTGAAAAGGTGCGAGCATAGGTACAATCATGGTTCCGTAGGCAACAGCAAACGTTCTTCCCTGAAGGCATTGACGTTCATGTTTGAGAGTGGGATTAATGTATCAACAGTTATGACGATTAATTTGCAGATAATAAACAGATTTACTTACTTCTTTTCCATGTGTCTCGTTTTGCTCTGACTGTCCCTTATATTGTAATACGTTCCATGGATCACTTGTATCATTATTAGTAATGATGCAGTGCTTGTTATATTACAATGAAGTGCCAAAGAAATTGGTACAGGCGTTCGTATTCAAATACAGAGATATGTAAACAGGCAGAATACGGCGCTGTGGTCGGCAACGCCTATATAAGACAAGTGCCTGGCGCAGTTGTTAGATCGGTTACTGCCGCTGCAATGGCACGTCAGCAACATTTAAGTCAGTTTAAACGTGGTGAAATAGTCGGCGCACGAGTGACAAGACACAGACACACATGATGACTGCACGACACAAGCCTCTACGCCTCGCCTGGGTCCGTCAACACCAACATTGGACTGTTGATCAATGGAAACATGTTGCCTGGTCGAGCGAGTCTCATTTCAAATTGTAACGAGCGGATGGACGGGTATGCATACAAGTAGCAGGGAACCGTCCAAGCTGGTAGGGCCAACGGCATAGGGCTGGCTAGTCGAATCGTGCGGTAACCAGATGAGAGTATTATACGGATGTGGCAGTGGCCCAATATTGGACGAACTGTCTGTCACTCCTGACGAGCAAAAGGGATGATCAGCGGACTGAGCACGAAGCATACAGAAACCACTTCGCATCTGCACTTGCAATTCGAGAACAAGTAATGGACTCCGTGGAACATCTAATGTCATCCCAAAGCATTGGTCGCAGACTATCAGCAGACGGTCTGTGGAATTACCATCCCACCACAATACAAAAGGCTCCGTCTTGAGTGGTGTCACGATCGGGAAGAATGCATTGCTGATGAATGGCGTCGCACTGTATTCGGCGATGAATCACGACAGTACGGACGACCATCGTCGGCGGGGACGGCGGCGACTTCTGGCATCATACTGCGACAGTAACCTACGAGAGTACTGCATGATACGGAGGTTGGGGCCCGGGTTTCATCTATGCCGAGAGTCGTCTGGAGCATGGAGAGAAGAAAGAGCACAGACGTCATTGGGTTGGCTATAGGACGCTTGGTTCTTTCAAAAATATCGGAAATCCCGTATATCTATCTTTAAAAAGATATAAGTGTTTGCCCTCGATATACCGAATAAAGGTATCGATATATCTATATACTGACGGAAAAGATATCGACATACCGGCCTATAAAAATATTAGCTACACATTGTAAATATACCGTTAGTTTTAGAGCTGTATATTTAAGTACTGATTTATTATTAGGTATTCTGTACATCAACAAGCTAGCAGCCTGCTTATCCCCCTTAGAGCAAGAACTGAAAGCATAACGATCCGTGTTCACGCTTGGCGATAACCACTATGCTAAGAATGGTAACTGTATGTAAGTGGTACAGTAAAAGGTGTACCATGGTCCATCGTTCGGTTTCGTCACATACCAGATTTGTCCGGAACATTTCATGTCGACTTCCTTGTTTTTTCATTTGTGCAAACGCTAGCGACCTAGCAGTTGTAGTGTCAAATGGCGTGGTGAAGTTAAAACTTGCAGTTTCTGTTGGTAGCGCCGAGTACGTCAGCATTTCCCATCACACGCGTCCGTCCACTGCAGACATCAGTCTTGTCATTTAGATTTTTGTTCATTTCCAGCAACTTTCAAGTAACTTCCGGGAATTCAGCCAGGTAACACTTTCTGCGACCGCCGATATTTCGGCGGGAGAACACCCCGCCATTTTCAAGGCAACTGCAACGGACAGGCGACGTACGCGCAAATTTAAAACCTCGGTTCTCGGACTGATGCAGGAAAGTTAGCGCACACACACACACATTGAACCGAGGTTTTAAATTTGCATGTACGTCGCCTGTCCGTTGCAGTTTGCCTTGAAAATGGCGGGGTGTTCTCCCGCCGAAATATCGGCGGTCGCTGAAAGTATTACCGGGCTGAATTCCCGGAAGTTACTTGAAAGTTGTATTCGCCAGGAGAAACTCAGGTCAGACATTTCCAGCAACTGTTTGTGAAAAATACCGATGTGGAGAAACAGTACACTACTTGCGTTAGAAATCGTTTTTTTACGCAGCTAGTGTGCTGTTTATTCACGGGTGTGCTATTTCTTAACATCTGAATCTTGTTATTCTATTTTCAAAAAATGGCTCTGAGCACTATGGGACTTAACATCTATGGTCATCAGTCCCCTATAAGTTAGAACTACTTAAACCTAACTAACCTACGGACAGCACACAACACCCAGTCATCACGAGGCAGAGAAAATCCCTGACCCCGCCGGGAATCGAACCCGGGAACGCGGGCGTGGGACGCGAGAACGCTACCGCACTACCACGAACTGCGGACATTCTATTTTAACCCCCACCCCGCACCTCCTCCAGTGCAATCGGACTTCTTTGCACCAACTATACTTGGTTCACACACTGAGAGAGAAAGTTTGGACGTGATGAATGCTCAGAAGTAGTTAAACTCTTTTGCATAGTGCAAGTGAAATTATGTTCTCCCACAGTTTCAAATATTTACCGGAAATTGCGAAAAAATACAATATAATATAAAAAATATCGGCGCTCGATATTGCCATTTCGATGTCGACATAATGGGTAAAGAAATATCGCTGCTTTATACAGATGTTTTTTGGGGAATAGATCTATTTAACTTTATTATATCGACGGCCCCAGTAGGCTATCGACGCCGGTTGTGGTCGCCGCTGTACCCGCAGCTTTCCCACGGCGGCGCGTTCTGCGAAACGCGACCCGCCCTATCTGCTTGCCGCCGTGTCGTGTCGACGGCCGGCTCACGGCGAGGCGTGAACGTGAACATGCGGGTGCTCCAGCTGGCCAAGGGCAGGCGGCGCACGCCACGCGGCTGCCAAACTCCCGTGACGGCCGCAGAACGCCCCGGCGAACAGAAATGGCTTCCCCACTGCAGGCGGCGCTCCTCTTTCAAGAACTGTCAAGCCTGTGTTGTTCTCTCAAATGTCTTTTCTTCGGTATCTCGTTGTGGCAACACGAGCTTTCTACCTGTTCTATAGAAAAGTTTAGTGTAAATATATAAAAACTACAAGTTTGGTTTTTAATCTTAAGTTTTCTGCGAAACACAGTGCTTTACTTTTTTTTTATTTTTTTTTATTTTTTTACTACTCACACATATGGGAGGAGGAAACGAAATAGAACTTCGTGTTTGCGACGTTAATTCGGTGATTAAAAAAAATGGAGTCATATTCAGAAAAGACACGACAGTATAAGTAAAGTAGTCGCGCCCTCAACTGCAGCAAGCTGTCCCAGAACTACTGTAACTGGTCCTTGATACCCCGGACGCTGTGACGGAGTTCATGTCCGAGCTGGCCGTGAGAGTACCTCAATATCGCACGGACAGTCCATAGAGAAAAGTGGTATGTGTGGACAAGCACTGCCCTGTTGAAAAAGACACCACAGTACTGTCGTATGTGAGGTAACATATGAAACTGCAGTATGTCAGTGACGTACTGTTAGCCATCAGAGTTCCGCCAGTCACTGCCAGCCGTGACGTGCAGTCTCACCGCATGACTCGCCACCCCTTGACGTCAGGACTAACACCGCTGTGACACTCCAACACCGGAAGAATGGCATCTCTCGCCACGTCTCCGCCATACACACCAACGATGGTCATCAAAGGTAGCGCAGAACCGCGATTCATCACTGAATAAAATTCGATGCCATTCGTCAGCTGGACTCGCATTCGGGAGGACGACGGTTCAATCCCGCGTCCGGCCATCCTGATTTAGGTTTTCCGTGATTTCCCTAAATCGCTCCAGGCAAATGCCGGGATGGTTCCTTTCAAAGGGCACGGCCGACTTCCTTCCCCGTCCTTCCCTAATCCGTTGAGACCGATGACCTCGCTGTCTGGTCTCATTCCCCAAACAACCCAACCCAACGCAACCCATTCGTCAGCAAGACATGTTTCCCGGTCACGGTGCCAAAGTTTCCCGGTCACGGCGCCAACCAATCGCAGCCGTTCGTGTTGTGGTGTTAATGGCAGCCTACGTATGGGATAGTGTTTCCCTAACCAGACTGCTGCTACTCCACGACCAATGGTGCTGGATGACACAGACTGTCGCAGGGAGTTCATTACTTGTTCTCGGATGGCAGGTGCAGATGCGAAAGTGGTTAATATGTCCTTCGGCAACACTACGGTGACCAGTCCTCGTGGTGGTCAGACATGGTCGACTGGAACTTTAACGACTGTGTCTGCCATCACGTACCGATGCAGCCCATCGTCGGGCCACCACGCCCACAAACCCCAATATATCACGTTTCGATCAACCGGCGAAACGGAGATCCACAACGAGCCCCCGTTAACTCTGTCAGGTGCTGATAACGCTGTCCCAAACAAGGGATGGAGCGTATTCGTGTCCATCACAGTTATCACACCACATCTGATTTTGTCCATGCTCCCTATACAGAGAATAGGCAAAACAATGCGAACACCTGTAGTTACTTGGGAACGGTTTATTAGCGCCGGCCGCTGTGTCCGAGCGGTTCTAGGCGCTTCAGTCCGGAACCACGCGACTGCTGCGGTCGCAGCTTCGAATCCTGCCTCGGGCATTGATGTGTGTCATGTCCTTAGGTTATTTAGGTTTAAGTAGTTCTAAGTCTAGGGGACCTCAGATGTTAAGTCCCATAGAGCTCAGAGCCATGTGAACCATCTGAACGGTTTATTAATAAGGGGTTGGACATTGTGCGGCGCGCGCGCGCGCGCTTGTGTGTGTGTGTGTGTGTGTGTGTGTGTGTGTGAATTCCTAAAGGACCAAACTGCTGAGGTCATCGGTCCCTATCTTACACACTACATAAACTAACTTATGCTAAGAGCAACAGACACACCCATGTCCGAGGGAGGACTCGAACCTCCGGCGGGAGGGGCGGTGCAGTCCGTAACATGGCGCCTCAAACCGTGCGGCCACTCCGCGCGGCCACCCTTGGACTCGTGGACGTTTCAAACAGTAGGGTATGGACATAAGCGAAAAAAAAATGCCACGGCTCAGAAGTTCATGTGAGGTATAACATGGGTTACTGATGCCACAATGGTACCAAGTTTCACCACAATTCTGCCCAACACCACTATGAACGTGTCACACGCTGAGGACGTCGTCAAAGCCCCTCTTCACCCATTCTTTTGACGTCTCTGCGATGGCGGTCAGAACCGCGGCACTCAGCGTTGAAATCGCATTTTCCTCTTATGGGTGGCCGAAGAAAGCATTTCAGACACACCACCGCTCAGAATAGACACGAACAGGCATCAGGTGGGTTGCATTAAGGGCGTCAATGAAACCACCTCTTTCCCTGGGGCGTTCATTCGGTCAAAAACGGCAGTTCGCAGTGCGATGAGCAACAGGAAGATCTCCCTGACAGCCTCGGACATTTGAGCCCTTCCCTAAGGACCTTATGGAGCTGTATCCCCAATGAACGTAATCGTACCACTTTGGAATACGCCATGACCGCAACATTTGCTCTCGTGTACAGGATGTAATTACTAGGGACCGTTAGAAACCATTCCAAGAAATTTGAACGTGATCCGAAGGAGCAAAGTTTTCCAACCCTTAGTAATACATCTACGCTCTGATCAACTTTACTTCTAGAAATGACACTTCGGCAGGACCACGTGGAAACGCGGAACATAGTAGCCACATCCCGTACGGAACACAGACGTAGTAAAAGCTGTCACCAACCCTAAGGTTGGTTTGTACACCGTAGTGCTTTGGTAGGTTGGAGTTCCTATGCCACTGCCTTCCTTCATTAATTGAACTCACTTATCCAGCCAGTTATAGGGAACCTACGGTTTAATGTGGAGTCGGAAAGACGAAGCATCTCGGCAGTTTTCACAACAGAGGTGAAGCAAGTAATAAGTGACAGATTAAAGGATCGAACCCATGATCTCTGAGTTTTTAGTCTGGTACTTCGCTACTTGAGCCTCCGAGACAACACGCTAGTAATCTTACATTTCACTCATTTCGCTCAAAATCGCAAACTATACAATCTGCAAAGATGGAATAGACACAGTATCTTCAAGATATAGCTGCAACGTGCTTTCATTTTGGTTTTATTTGCGGCAGCAAATTTTTGAGATGAAACAGGGATGAATACGAAAACGCGTTCCCTGATGACAGGAAAATTCTCGACAAGCTGGAAAATTTTTTGTTACTAAGTTAGGTGTAAATATCAAGTCAATGAAATCTTAAGAACATTTTCATCTCCTACCCTGGTTACTACCACGATGTACTCTTGAGTTAACCTATTGTCGTTCCTAGCGGCAAGACCTAAGCGTTCGTCCATTTAGTTTGATTACGAGAAACAGATTAGCAGGTTTGTAAATAACCTATTGTTACGTTTCCTGACCAGCCGCTCCCTATCAGCAGCTTATGGTAAAGAAAATGTCTATAGTGACACTCCTCATCAAACAAATCTGTTTCGATAATCCGCGTATGAATATAGAGTTTTCCCACGAATTTTCCATTTTTTCCTGCTTCCGCTTCTTTCACTACAATTTTCTTGCCAAGCTCAGCGCTTTTGTTTGTATTCAAAGTCGCAGCAGTCCTTCCAATCATCTTATTAACGGAGAAAAGTGCATCTCCAATAAATTCAGCTTTATCGAAGTAGACACGCGGCAGCACATCTCTTGGTCTACGACGTTCGCCAGTCCCCTGACCAAGAGAAAATCGTCCAACGTTTGTATTCATAAAATCTGCCGATCCAGCTTTTGACTTCGTCAAGTATCACACAAAAGTTAATCGTATGTTTCCAGGTGTTCAGCCGAGTTGTTGTTTCCATTTTACGCAAAAGTGTTGCGAGTTGTTCTGTTACGTGTACTCGTCGCATGAATTTCAACCAGACCTAGAAGCAGACTATTAATAAATCACGCATAGAAAACCTGAAATATCACTTTACACAACAGAAATAACAAATAAAAAAATAAGCTCCACCACTGTAAGAAATGAAAGACAGCAACGAACGCCACACAGAACGGCAAGCTGCTTGAACATGAAGCACAGCACAGGTGGGCAGTGTTGTAGTGGTGGGAATCTCGCGACATTGTTGACATGCCCAAATGCCTCGTCCTCCTCCTTTCTACGGAGGTGCCAACACTGAAGCAGTCCTCATACGAGACGTGTTTCTCGTCGCGTTCCACGCTAGACATGTATCCTCCGTCGTTACTGCAGGGTCTGGAACGACCTCACGGAACGTGCTCCTCATCATCTTTGTGACTGCACCGTTCTCTGGCGGCAGTCCTTGGCTGCACCTGGTGCGGAAATCACACAGTTTCTTTACGAAAATAGACATGAGTACAATAGCTGTATTAACTCCGTTAGCGATTGCCGAAGAAGAGCCGAGAATCCGCGAAGAAGAGCCTGGACACGCTGATTGCTTGAACGGCCAGTAGCTGTTACAGGCGCACTACATATGCAGTACAACGATATGAGATACGTACAACAGGCTATTCGTTAACGGAACTGAAACTGCATTAAACTTTCGGTTTTAAATTGAATAAAGTTAAAGTATTGTGTGTAATGTCAATTTCCTTATGCATAGCATTGAAAGTCTCGACCGACATCAGCCTGATGTAATATACTTCATAATTTAGATGTCAAGATCCACATTCTTTCCGCATTTTCATTTGAATGGAAAGGTAGATTTTTTAAAGTTACTAACCATCACTGAAAAATATACTTACCGCCAAGATGCAAACATGAGGCAGTCCACAAAAAGAAAGAGATACATGTACAGGAAATCCATCATAAAAGACGCCATGCACGTTTCCTCTGCTGTATCGGCATATATTTGCGACTTAGTTTTTCAGCGTGTAGCTGAAGTCACCCCAAACAAATGCTGCTTATCACGACTTTCATGCGACGGCCAGTGACAACGGAGGGTGTCACTTTGTTTCCCGTAACAAACAAAATTATTTTTAAAGTGAAATTTTAGGTGACTATTCGATAGAGCGCTACCAGATCAGTCTAGTGTGGTATTCATTACATCGATATGCATTAACACGAACGTTAAACCACAAAGAATAATCAGTACTCCAGCAGCGACTGTGCAGCGCTGCTACATGGTGGTAGCAGTCAACGTGGCCTGCTTATTAATCGTGTTTTGACGATCTTATTGACGTAATGTCGATAAAACGAATATCACACTAGACTCATTTGAAACCAAAGAACCAAAAAATTATTGCGGTCTTATTTACAGACTTCAGGTCTTCACTGAATCATAAGAGACCGCCGTATCGTATGAGCACGTAAAATCCCCCTTAAATATAATCTAGCCGCGTGGGGTAGCCGTGCGGTCTTGGACGTCTTGTCACGGTTCGTGCGGCTCCCCCCGTCGGAGGTTCGAGTCCTCCCTCGGGCATCGGTGTGTGTGTTGTCCTTAGAGTAAGTTAGTTTAATTTAGATTAAGTAGTACGTAAGCCTAGTGACCGATGACCTCAGCAGTTTGGTCTCATAGTCCTCACCACAAATTCCCAAATTTTTCCAATATATATATATATATATATATATATATATATATATATATATATATATATATATATATATATATATTAACGAGAAACACACAGGCGCTTTTCGTCGACTTCGCATGAAGGATGTAATGAGCAGCATTTGTTTGGGGTGACTTCAACAACACATTGCAAAAGCTAAATTCCACATATCTGCCGTAATATCACAGACAGTGCATTCTGATGAGTCTCTGGAGCCGTACCTGTGTATTTTTAGGCAAAGTTTCATAACAGCGATTTCTTACAGGAACTGGTAGTCACGATAAGTCCCTGCAGAAACATTCCAGTCGCTGGCCTATGCAACAAGAACAGGAGCAAGAACATAGATAATATCGAGTATTGCGGTTCATACGTCTGTTAAATTAATAAAAAAGTCCCGAAATGATTTAGAAAACAAAAGGTGAGAAAAAGTTGTGGGTAGCCAGATGCGAACCCACTAGCTTCCCCCTTCACATTTCACGACACTATCAGTTACGATATGGTTTCAGACCTACAGCAGAGTCTACATTATGCGGTACGCAATGTTTGCAAATGTTTGAAGGTTTTAACCTTAGATGTCATACTTGAATATTTAACTATAAAAAGCTGTACAATAAACGACGCGTTTTTGATCAGTCATCAAAGCACTGAAACGACGTAATTTCACCAATATGTAGCTCCCTGTCATTTTGTTATACAAAATCGTACCAAACACGTGGCATTTTCGAGAGATCTGTGCCGATACTCCAAAACAGCTTATATTGATCTACATCTACACCTACATGGATACTCTGCAAATCACATTTAAGTGCCTGGCAGAGGGTTCGTCGAACCACTTCACAATTCTCTATTACTGCAATCTCGTATAGCGTGCGGAAAGAACGAACACCTATATCTTTCCGTACGAGCACTGATTGCCCTTATTTTGGCGTGACGATCGTTTCTACCTATGTAGGTCTGTGTCAACAAAATATTTTCGAATTTGAAGGAGAAAGTTGGTGATTGGCATTTCGTGTGAAGATTCCGTCGCAACGAAAAACGCCTTTCTTTTAATGATGTCCAGCCCAAATCCTGTATCATTTCACTGACACTCTCTCCCATATTTCGCGATAATACAAAACGTGCTGCTATTCTTTGAACTTTTTCGATGTACTCCGTCAGTCCTATCTGGTAAGGATCCCACGCCGCGCAGCAGTATTCTAAAAGAGGACGGACAAGCGTAGTGTGGGTAGTCTCCTTAGTAGATCTCTTACATTTTCTATGTGTTTCATAGCGCATACGTTATAATCCAAAAACAACCAAATACGGACTTCACGCAGTATGGTGTCCCCTATGTTCTGATTGTGACGAATTACTTACGTGACATCTCACTGACCAGTTTCTCTCCACGAGGCAAAAAATGTGACTTGGAAGATGCTACCTTTCACGCTTCGCAGTGCAGTGCAACGTGAAATGCCTCCTCGCTGTGACGTCACAAAACTCGTCCAGCTCCTTGTCCACAAACGATTTCACGTCATGTGAGTTGGTTAGATAGTTAGTTACGTGTTTCCATGAATCAATAGCACGGAAAACAGTTATGATGTGGAACGTGTCAATTTTTTTGTTTACATTATAGTGTTATACCTAAATATTTCTATTATCTATCCCATTACCTTAAATGGCACAAAATGCATATATTATACCTCCAGATTTATTTACTCATATTCAAGAACTCATCTATGGTATAGAAAGAGTTGTCAAGGAGGTATGATTTCAATTTGTTTTTGAAACTATTACTGCTGTCTGTCAGACATTTTATTTCATCTGGTAATTTATCAAAAAGTTTAATAGCAGCATATTTTACCCCTTTCTGTGCCAAAGATAGGTTAAGTAAAGGATAGTGTAGGTCTCTCTTTTTTCTGGTATTGTAATCAGGAATGTCGCTGTTGATTATAAAATGGTCCATGTCGTTGAGAAAAAATTTCATTACTGAGTGAATGTGCTGTGAAGCAGTTGTAAGAATTCCTAACCTTTTAAACAGATGCCTACAAGATGTGCGACTATGAACTCCACACATTATTCTAACTACTTTCTTTTCAGCCGTGATACCTTTTGCCTAAGTGTTGAGTTGCCCAAGAATATTATTCCGTATGACATCAGAGAGTGGAAATATGCAACGTATGTTAGCTTACTAATTTCTACATCCTCGAAATTGGCAATTATTTTGATTGCAAAAGTTTCTGAACCTACTCGTTTTAGGAGATCCAAAATATGAATTTTCCAATTAAGATTCTTATCTATATGTACACCCAAATACTTAGTATGGGCTACCATGGCTACTGACTTCTTTTGATGTGTTATTTTTATTGAAGGAATTATAATTTTTGCAGCAGAAAATTGGATGTACTGTGTTTTTTAAAGTTCAGAGCAAGCCCATTTGCAGAAAACCAATTAATAACTTTTCCAAAGACCTTATTTGTATCATTTTCTATCAGACTTCCTTTTACAGGATTAATAATTATGCTTGTATCATCAGCAAACAGTGTCAGTTCAGCATCTTGTTTCACATAAGAAGGGAGGAGGTCATTCACGTATATCAAGAACAGGAGGGGACCCATAATCGAACCTTGTGGAATACCTAATGTAATTTCACCCCAGTTAGATGAAGTGGCAAACTACTTTGAATCACTTGAAGCATATAAAGTGACTCTTTGCTTCCTGTTCTGTAGATGTGACTTAAACCACTCATATGCTGTTCCATCTATACCATAGAATTGTAATTTCTCTAACATAATGTCATGGTTCACACAATAAAATGCTATGGATAAGTCACAGAACATTCCTACTGGTGACATTTTACTATTTAAAGACTCTACTAGGTGGACAGCGAAATTGTATATTGCTGTCTCAGTGGAACGGCATTTCTGAAATCCGACCTGTGATTTACTAAGTATCCCATTACTGTTGAGATGGCTAACCACTCTTGAGTACATTACTTTCTCAAATATTTTCGAAAATGCTGTAAGCAAGGATACCGGCCGGTAATTATTGACATCTGTAGTTTCCCCCTTTTTGTAGAGAGGCCAAACAGTGGTATATTTTAACCTGTCTGGAAAAATACCCTCAGTCAGTGATGCATTACATATGTTACTCAAAACATCAGCTGTAATTGCTCCACATTGTTTTAATAACTTGTTAGAGATGTCATCTACTCCACTGAACATTTATTTTTCAACGATTTAATAATTTTCCTTATTTCACAAGAGGTTGTTACATGAAACATAATCTGACTAAAATTTTTCAAAACTGACACTTCCATGTACTGCCTTTTCTTTTGAACTATTCTCACCAATTTTTTCTCCTACACTTGTTGTTGTTGTTGTTGTTGTGGTCTTCAGTCCTGAGTCTGGTTTGATGCAGCTCTCCATGCTACTCTATCCTGTGCAAGCTTCTTCATCTCCCAGTACCCACTGCAACCTACATCCTTCTGAATCTGCTTGGTGTATTCATCTCTTGGTCTCCCTCTACGATTTTTACCCTCCACCCAGCCCTCCAATGCTAAATTTGTGATCCCTTGACGCCTCAGGACATGTCCTACCAACCGATTCCTTCTTCTAGTCAAGTTGTGCCACAAACTCCTCCTCTCTCCAATTCTGTTCAATACCTCCTCATTAGTTACGTGATCTATCCACCTAATCTTCAACATTCTTCTGTAGCACCACATTTCGAAAGCTTCTATTCTCTTCTAGTCCAAACTATTTATTGTCCATGTTTCACTTCCATACATGGCTACACTTCATACAAATACTTTCAGAAACGACTTCCTGACACTTAAATCTACACTCGCTTCTACACTTAGTGATTATTAAATACATTGGCTACCTGTGTACTGTTGGTTAACATGGTCTCATTCTCTTTAACAGTAATGCTACCTACCCCAGTGGTTACTTTTCCTGTCTCCCTTCTAACAACATTCCATAATGATTTGATTTTATTGCTGGAGTTCTTAATTTCTTCTCTGACATACATATTTCTTTATTTCCTTACTACTTTTCTCAGTATGTTACAATAATTTTTACAGTGTACAACTATTTCTGGATCTTTACTATTTGTTGCTGCCTCATACAGTTTTCTTTGTGAGAGGACGCCTTACGGTAATTTTGACCAGAGTATAGGCAGTGAACGGACCAGTCACCTGCTCCCACGGTAGATGTCTCCGCTCACTCGTAGGCGAGTAAACCAGCTCGTCAGACTGGAGCGAAATGAAGAGCGACGGACTGGGGGAGCTGGCAGGGCAGCCAGCAGCTGTCAGACGTCCCCAGCCAGCGGCCTGGGCACGCGGTGAGTCACCGCCACCTGTGGGCGACGCCACTGACGCCGCCTCCCGGCCTGCGTGAGCGCTCTGACACACGCCCACGCGTGGCCTCCGCGACTCCAAAGCGGCCCAGTTAGCAGCATTCCACGCCAACGGTGCGTCGTAAGGCACAGCTCCAACGAGGCAACATCTCCGCAACAAGTAGTATGCCGCATGTGACACGCAGCAGTTCGACCGCGACGACACAAAGCAACAGGTCTCATGGGTGCTGTAGAGTATCTCAGTTAACTAACTGTTGCCAGTCGCATGCGCCATTGTCGGCTGTAGTGTCTATTTGCGTCTTCCTTGACGAGTGCTCCAAGGCGCACTGTCATGTGGACGGGAAAACTGCTGCGTGTTAAGACGCGCCACAAAGCGCGTCAGCCGGCCGGAGTGGCTGAGCGGTTCTAGGCGCTTCAGTCTGGAGCAGTGCGACCGCTACGGTCGCAGGTTCGAATCCTGCCTCGGGCATGGATGTATGTGGTGTCCTTAGGTTTGTTAGGTTTAACTAGTTCTAAGTTCTAGGGGACTGATGACTTCAGAAGTTAAGTCCCATAGTGCTCAGAGCCAAAGCGCGTCAATAACGTACGCACAGAGAGCATGTTACAGTGATATCGACTTATAACAGGAACTCTGGAATTCTTGGTTTTTCTGCGGTCGCTGCGGCGTATGACGTGGCAATTAACAACAGGAAAAGATGATAACGGTCTTATGAGTCACATTTTAGTTGAGGAAACATGACGGGAATAGATTAACTGACAGGAAAAGAACGGGAGCTTGGCATTTTTTTTTTTTCGAAAAGGTCTTCATTTTGAGGACAAATACACGTTTGGAAATTATCTGAGTTCGTGCGAGAACAATTACCGATTCCTACAGAAACGTGTGCAACAGTAATGAATGACTTGTGTCCTGGCACACGTCCCATCCTGCTTGGCGCAATCAGAACGAAGACCATAATGTGGGATGACGCCCCTGCTACGCTATCTGTATCACAGTGAGAGGGAAAAAGTCGCCTGCGGTGCTTAGCACAGATGATTCTGGAACGGAGAGGAGAAGTTGTTGGCTTCGAAGGAAGTGAAGAAGGGTTCAAATACTTAAGGATCCAGTTTAAGAAAAATTCATTTCTCAAAATGGTTCAAATGTCTCTAAGCACTATAGGACTTAACATCTGAGGTTATCAGTCCCATATAGAACTACTTAAATGTAACTAACCTAAGGACGTAACACACATCCGTGCCCGAGGCAGGATTCGAACCTGCGACCGTAGCAGCAACGTGGTTCCGGACTGAGGCGCCTAGAACCACTCGGCCACATCGGCCGGCCTTATTTCTCAATACTTCATACTTATAGGGAGAGGTTTCTTACTGTGGCTTAAAATCTTTACAACCTCATTAGTACATCGTACAACTCTATATGTTAGTTCATTTTAGCAACTCCGCGTCGTTGATTTACACCTTCTGAGTGTTCTGCTTGCAATTAATTTTCACAATACACAATGAAATAGTTTAGTCACGTTGGAAGACAATTGCGAGAAAGTGCTTGTTTCTCCAATTATGACACACAGACAATATCAGCTACTAATCGTTGCGACTATACGCAATCATACGCAACAGCAGACATGTTCGAAACAGCCCTTATTCTTCTTCTTCTTCTTCATATTCCGACACACAGAAAATATCAACTGATACTCGTTCCTACTACTAAAGACCAATTCTACAGACCTAGTTCTTTGAAAGACAGAAAAATCAAGATACTAACTGTTGCTGGATACTTGTCTGAAAGTCAGGTGTCCTCCCTCAAATGTGTACAAACTCCTTGTAATTTTTACTACATCAGTATCCAAGTGTCACTTTATGGTGACTGTCGCTGACAACTCTGTTGTTGTGCTGCTCCTGGCTGCTTTCTGGTAATCAAAATGGTTCAAATGGCTCTGAGCACTATGCGACTTAACATCTGAGGTCATCAGTCGCCTAGAACTTAGAACTAATTAAACCTAACTAACCTAAGGACATCACACACATCCATACCCGAGGCAGGATTCGAACCTGCGACCGTAGCGGTCACGCGGATCCTGACTGAAGCGCCTAGAACCGCACGCCCACACCGGCTGGCCTTCTGGTAATCACTACGATATCTAGCCTCCTACACTGCCCGTCTGAATACTGGTTTTTCAAGGACTCTCGTGCGAGTTTGACCTAAGCACATGTTTTCCCTAGCTCTTTCCAAGGTCTTGCTAAGGATTCCTCCAGAAACTTCCAGAAGTTTCTTCAACGTTCTGACTGTATGCCAGCGTCATCTTGATGCCCGAAGGTGTTGACTTCATACGGCGAGCTGGACCACTTTCTGATGTCCGCCTAACAACTTGTGTGTTGTCTTGCATATTACTCTTAATAAATTTTCCTCACAGCCTAATCACTTCTTACATTAAAAAATTCGTAAGCCATGGCACACTTACAGATGTTTACTGAACTTAAGTATTACTGAACTGCTGTGTTAAATATATCGAATGTGACTAAATGTAAGTAAACAGTCATGTTCCACTGTAAATTATCGATTGTGTTCATTCACGAATTCCTTTTTTACTTGTACCGGTTGGTTATAAATACGCTTTCCCTATTTAACACGTTATAATACGGAAACAAATTACCGTAAAAGTTCCAAACTTGGTAATATTACTGTCTAGGACATGGGGAAGAGAAATAATGCAGAATCAAATCAACTCAATGTGCTGCTAGAGTACATCATACCATTACATATTAATATTCTGTCCGAAAGTGAACTGCGGTTATTTCGTTTACAACGGAGAATTCACCAACGACGTAACTAATGGCTGATCTCCGAAGGGAGAGTGCCGCTGACAAACACAATACCAATCTGAAGCCTGACACAATACTAATTCCGGGATAGATGGCCGATGTTAAACATCGTAGTCGAAAAAAGTTTTAGGATAACGCATCTGACCTTAATTAACAAAAAGAATTCCATAGTTCCTACGATAACCAACAACTAAGAACTCATTTGGCGAGCATTAAATAAATACAACAACATTGAAACCTGAGTATGTTCTCCTCACTAGCACGCAGCTTTTCGTAGTCCAAAAAATAACAACTCACGTCGACACGTAGACACCACGTATCAACGTCACTCTCCGAGTATTACGATGGAACACACGCTAATAGCGATCGACTAACATGAACTTAACCAACAGCTCTATTCACTTAAAAAAATCTAACACTGCTGGGCGTTAGTAAACTTCCATGAAATATTATGTATTTGTACGCCGTTCGTTTCTAATGAAGTAACGATATTATTATTATTACGTCTTATTTACATCCTGTCGCGAACCTATTCGCAAAATTCGTAAGCCATGGCACACATACAGGAAGTTTATTCAACAAAAGTATCACTGAACTGCTGTATTAAAAATATCAAATGTGACTAAATGTAAGTAAACAGTTATGTTCCAGTGTAAATTATCGATTGTGTTCATTCACTAATTCCATTTTTACTCGTACTGGGCGGTTATAATTATGCTTTTCCTATTTTACACGTTATAATACGTTATCAGGAGAAAGAAAACTGGCGTTCTACAGATCGGAGCTTGGAATGTCAGATCCCTTAATCGGGCAGGTAGGTTAGAAAATTTAAAAAGGGAAATGGATAGGTTGAAGTTAGATATAGTGGGAATTAGTGAAGTTCGGTGGCAGGAGGAACAAGACTTTTGGTCAGGTGAATACAGGGTTATAAATACAAAATCAAATAGGGGTAATGCAGGAGTAGGTTTAATAATGAATAAAAAAAATTGGAGTGCGGGTAAGCTACTACCAACAGCATAGAGAACGCATTATTGTGGCCAAGATAGACACGAAGCCCATGACTACTACAGTATTACAAGCTTACATGGCAACTAGCTCTGCACATAATGAAGAAATTGATGAAATGTATGATGAGATAAAAGAAATTATTCAGGTAGTCAAGGGAGACGAAAATTTAATAGTCATGGGTGACTGAAATTCGAGAGTAGGAAAAGGGAGAGAAGGAAACACAGTGGATGAATATGGATGGGGTAGAGAAATGAAAGAGGAAGCCGTCTGGTAGAATTTTGCACAGAGCACAACTTAATCATAGCTAACTCTTGGTTCAAGGAATACACATTAAAAAACATAGCTTTTACAAAGTTTAAACATCGATTTTCTTGTCGAGACTAAGTTGAGTCGGTTCTATTGCGTAATGCGAAACGAAAAAATCGGAACAAAAATTTTTGGTTCGTTACAACTGCGTATACCAATGGTTCTCAACCTTTCTCAGACCATTACCCCTTAGTGAAATCAGATATTAGCTAGTACCCCCCTCTCCCTCCCCCCTGCCCACCACATCACCATCAACACTACAACCATTAACATAAGCGCCTAACTGATTTTCCTTTGAACAGTTCCATTTCTAAATGACCGAAGATAATGATATTTAGTGTTTGTTGCCGTTTCATAAAACAATGAACTAGTGAGTCACTGAGACAACTGGTACTTCTTATTTTCTAACACCGCTTTCTTCTAGAACGATGGAGGAAATTTCAGTGCATCGCTATTGCTTCCAGCAATTCCGTCTTGGAGAAGAAAGCTGACTATCGACATTGAGGGTGGATACTTGTTATTAAACACGCTTTCGTGCACTACTGCCTTGCCTAGTGACACTTCCTTCACCTACGAGCCGGCCGCTGTGGCCGAGCGGTTCTAGGCGCTTCCGTCCGGAACCGCGCTGCCGCTACGGTCGTACGTTCGAATCCTGCCTCTGGCATGGATGTGTGTGATGTCCTTAGATTAGTTAGGTTTAAGTAGTTCTAAGTCTAGGGGACTGATGACTTCAGATGTTAAGTCCCATAGCGCTCAGAGCCATCCGAACCATCCATCACCTATGCTCTGCACTCCCATTTAAAATCAACAAAATTAAAATAAGAGCACTAAACTTGTTGCTTAAAAATCACTTGATTGCTGGAATCCTTACTTCTGAATTGGCAGAAATTGGACAATTTCAGGCTCTGAATGTTTTGTGCCTGAAGACAGCCGCTAATAATAATAATAATAATAATAATAATAATAATAATACAGTGTAGGTCCTACAGCAGTGGAGTAGCCATCACCTAGTTACTGTCTGTGTCCCGCTGTCAATTAGTTGAGTGTTGCGAAGTGAATAATGAAGCACTTTCTGGTCTACTGCGGGAACTACCTTCAACTCAGAAAAGGCATTTTAATGAGGTATTTGCGTATATGAAACATAAAAGTCTTCATTTTACTGTCGTAGAAGAATGGTAGGAGACATTTACACGCTGGATGGACTAGGTGAGGAAAATTTTGTTCATAAATTCGTTTCTGTAATCTCCACCACATTATGTCACACGTTAATGCTGGTATTTTAAAAAATATATATTTTTCGCTACTTATTTAATCAGTATTGCGGTTTCACGAATTAGCGATAACAGAAATGGATTTTAAAGTTTATTTAGTTTCGTGATCGAAACTCAATTGAATGGTTCTGTTTTATCCCTCAGAAATTTTCATTTTACCCCTCAGGGGGTAATTACACCGAGAGTGGGGATCACTGATTTTAACGAACATTCTATTAAGCAGGTGGTCACAGTGTTTCGGCCCGTCAGTGTATATCGGACGCAACTAATCAGAAAGTAGTCTGCCTCAAATATTCCATTTGTAACACGCATCCAGAAGTGGGCGCTAGTAAAATTTTAAAATATTTCCAATGTCAGTTTCTTCAGGAACTGGATATGAGCATAGTCAAAGCAAAGGACTCCCATCTGTGATTGCTGACCAGCCATGGGCAACCTTTGCTAACTCGCGGGCCTCATACACATACCGGGTGATCAAAAAGTCAGTATAAATTTGAAAACTTAACAAACCACGGAAGAATGTAGACAGAGAGGTAAAAATTGACATACATCCTTGGAATGACATGGGGTTTTATTAGGAAAAAAAAGTTGTCGGGCCTTTTTTCTTTGAGGAAATGCGCAATTCTAATTTTGTAACTGCTACCGTGACGGGTGAGAGGTACGCCGATATGTTACAAAATCGCACCATCCCCAGCCTGGCTGATAAACACCTGCTGGGACGTACGATGTTTATGCAGGATGGCGCTCCTCCCCACATTGCTAGACGCGTGAAAGATCTCTTGCGTGCGTCGTTTGGTGATGATCGTGTGCTCAGCCGCCACTTTCGTCATGCTTGGCCTCCCAGGTCCCCAGATCTCTCAGTCCGTGCGATTATTGCCTTTGGGGTTACCTGAAGTCGCAAGTGTATCGTGATCGACCGACATCTCTAGGGATGCTGAAAGACAACATCCAACGCCAATGCCTCACCGTAACTACGGACATGCTTTATAGCTATTGTTGAGGAATGATATTGAGTATTTCCTGTAAATAACATCATCTTTGCTTTGTGTTACTTTGTTATGCTAATTATTGCTATTCTGATCAGATGAAGCGTCATCTGTCGGTCATTTTTTGAACTTTTGTATTTTTTTGGTTCTAATAAAACCCCATGTCATTCCAAGCATGTGTGGCAATTTGTACCTCTCTATATACATTATTCCGTAATTAATTCAGTTTTCAAATTTATATTGACTTTTTGATCACCCGGTACTTAAGCTCGCGCGCCGCAATGTTACTGGTAAGCAATACAGTGAATTGTTATATCGACTTCGTCAATATTTAATTCAGCAGATAATTTATTGTGTTTATAAAACCTTTTTGTGAAGCGACCATAGCAGGTGCTTCATCACAACAAACTCTAGCGATTTCATTCACTACAGATTGAACGTTTCCATGATTTCTTTCACTTCTTCAAAAATTTGTTCAACACTAATGGTTCCTTTCAATGGCTCTAATGCTAATAACTCTTCCGTTATAATGCACGGCGTATCTACACCACGAACAAACCTTGGTGCCGGCCACTCCACCTTGGTGCCGGCCGGAGTGGCCAAGCCGTTCTAGGCGCTACAGTCTGGAACCGCGCGACCGCTACGGTCGCAGGTTCGAATCCTGCCTCGGGCATGGATGTGAGTGATGTTCTTAGGTTAGTTATGTTTAAGTAGTTCTAAGTTCTAGGGGACTGATGACCTTAGAAGTTAAGTCCCATAGTGCTCCAAGCCATTTTTTTTATTTTTTATTTTTGTACCAAACCTTGCTAAGTGAGTTGTGTCTGACAAATCAGTGCTCGCGTCCAAAGCGACCGCAGATGCTTCCGATATGGGAGCACGATCGCAAAAACACTTTTATGTCGTCAGCCATCATACCAATTGGTTGAACAACTATTCGTCTCGATGGACTCATTTGTTCGGACATAGTACATCTGCAACTTCCAAAAGGTATTCCTTTGCGAATTCGCCTTCATTAAAAGGCTTTAACGATTTGGCAGTTTTTCTACTTATTATAGAACTGTCTTTGATCGAATTGTCGTACTGTGTCCTCGGTTTGGCAAACATTTGCTGTTGCCTGTTCAGACTGGAAATTAATATTTAACGTTACCTTTCTGCAATTTCCCTGTAAGCTGTTGTTGAGCATTGTGTTTCATATTATTTCCCAGCGGACACTGATTCACTGCACAACAAGCAGCCAGGTTTATCTTTACACGTAATAAAGCTAAGCACCTTTCCTTTGGAACTGACGACATTTTGAACCTACTTTTCTCATCTTAATGCCAGACATTTTGAGAATGGACGAAGTAAGGACATATGGAAACAGCTGCACTAAATTAGCGAACCACTAGCACAGAACTTTGTGCTTGGACCGAAAATGGATAACTCATTTGTTCAGCAAGGTGTGGCTCCTGCTTCCATTCTTCAATTCTGCATATTTCGCGATTAGTCGGTACATTTCGTGCCGCTGTCGCCTACTACCAACGTTTGTGATCTGTCACTGCGTAACAAAGACGTAGACAGTAAGCTATAAATAACTTGCGCGATTTGTCAGCACTGATCCAGAGGCGAAAATACTTCTCCCAGCATCCCTCCAAGGCAGCAAGCAGTTTCCCCCACCCTCCGCTTGCACATAGGCACATGGGCCATAACTCTGCGCTCAGACTGGACATGTGTTTTTCGTAGTTGCTAAAATCCAGCGTCGGTAAAATGACGCTGGACGCGTGTTGGGTAAGCAAAATTTTAAGTGATATGTGTCATGAGCTTCATTCCGAGGCAAACAGAGCGTCGGCGGAAATATCCGTGACGGGCGGAAAAAAAATGCGAGCGCCTCGCTTTCTCGCACAGATTTCTTCCGCGGGCCGGACTGAAATCAATCGCGGTTCGGATCCTGCCCGTCGGCCGCCGGCTGCGTAGCCTTGGTGCAGAGACTGAAAACCACACTACCCACCTACTTCTGGCAAACATCATAATGGTTCCTCCAGTACGTCCAAGGTAGAAACAATCTCCATCTCTGGTTAGCTAAGCTAATGCTCGTCACTAATGATGGAGGATTCCCTTCTTTTTTTAATATTTCAACGCCTTTATGCGGAATAGATACATCTTTGTAAAAGAACTACATCAAGGTAAAGTTATCGTCTATACGAAGGATGGTTTGAACAACACTGTGCTTTATTCGGCAAGGCTTTACTGAAGAAAGTTTCCCCTTGTTTTCCTTCGACCATTGTAGGCATACCTATTCCGAACTACGGCGCAAATCGGTAGAAATCACTGCAAGAGGTGGTCTGCCATTTACGTAGCACCAGGGTATCCAGTGAAAGAACTGTTTCCGCTAAAATTTACAGGGCCACAAACTTAATTAATCACCACACATCATCAATGTCTGTAAATATTCCTGCTCGTAAAGCTTAACAAGCAGCGTACTATCTCGCAAGGCGGGGAGATCCACGCAGACCCAGATAGAATACACGACAGTGATTAACGATTGTTGGTGTGGTACACTAGACAAACTGAACGTGGTTTTTGGGCTGTTTTTCACTGTCGTTTAGACAATGATCTACTAATTGTTCATGTCCACGTCAAGAAATACCGTCCAAAACTGTTCAAAGACGATAGCACACACAACAGACGTTACTCCATTGGCAGAGTAATGGCGGATCTACATCTATATGATTACTCTGCAATTCACATTTAAGTTCTTGGCAGAGGGTTCATCGAACCACAATCATACTATCTCTCTACCATTCCACTCCCGAACAGCGCGCGGGAAAAACGAACACCTAAACCTTTCTGATCGAGCTCTGATTTCTCTTATTTTATTTTTATGATCATTCCTACGTATGTAGGTTGGGCTCAACAAAATATTTTCGCATTCGGAAGAGAAAGTTGGTGACTGCAATTTCGTAAATAGATCTCGCCGCGACGAAAATGTCTTTGCTTTAATGACTTCCATCCCAACTCGCGTATCATATCTGCCACACTCTCTCCCCTATTACGTGATAATACAAAACGAGCTGCCCTTTTTTGCACCCTTTCGATGTCCTCCGTCAGTCCCACCTGGTAAGGATCCCACACCGCGCAGCAATATTCTAACAGAGGACGAACGAGTGTAGTGTAAGCTGTCTCTTTAGTGGACTTGTTGCATCTTCTAAGTGTCCTGCCAATGAAACGCAACCTTTGGCTCGCCTTCCCCACAATATTATCTATGTGGTCTTTCCAACTCAAGTTGTTCGCAATTTTAACACCCAGGTACTTAGTTGAACTGATAGCCTTGAGAATTGTACTATTTATCGAGTAATCGAATTCCAACGGATTTCTTTTGGAACTCATGTGGATCACCTCACACTTTTCGTTATTTAGCGTCAACTGCCACCTGCCACACCATACAGCAAACCACACGAGTTCCCTCCCACACGTTACGTGGTGTTTGTGGCGAAAAGAAGGGGATGCGGCAGCCAAATTGACAAATGAAGGAAACCGTCGATCTCGTGCGGCACTCTGTCACTGCACTATACACCGCAGGAGTTGGAGAAAAATATGGGAACACCGCAAGAAATGCATGCTTTAATATAAATGGAGACGCTAGCCATGTCTGCAGGTGGTACTGATCTATTTGACTGCGAGCGGCATCAGTGCAATGCCTTGAAGTGTCAGCCGTGGTCAGAACAGTGTTCTGTATAGCTGTGAGTGCATTATGTCGGAGCTAAGTGAATTTGAACGTGCGCAAATTGATGGTGCTTTTGTAACTAAGGTATCCGAAGTGTTTGTTGTTTCAAGAGGCACCGCATTGAAGTTTTATACAGCGTATAGGGAAAGCGGAAAAACACAACGCAGACGTAAGGGCATTTTGAGTGATCGTGACTGACAGTAATTGAAAGGGGTTGTGACGAAAAATAAGAGGACGGCGGCTGCAAACGTCACTGCATAAGTGAATGTCGTAGTCGCGAAACCTGTCAGCACAAAAACAACAGGAAGGGAGCTCCGTAAGCAGCGAATTGTGAGGTGATCTGGAATTGCAGAACCACACATCAGTGACGCAAATGCCCGTGGTAGGAAAACATAGTGCCGAAGCCATAAAACCTTGACTGCAGAGCAATGGAAGACGCTCATTTGGTCAGATGAGTCTTTATTCTCACTTTGACCGGCCACTGTGGCCAAGCGGTTCTAGGCGCTTCAGTCTGGAACCGCGCAACTGCTACGGTCGCAGGTTCGAATCCTGCCTCGGGCATGGATGTGTGTGATGTCCTTAGGTTAGTTAGGTTTAAGTAGGTCTAAGTTCTAGGGGACTGATGACCTCAGAAGTTAAGTCCCATAGTGCTCAGAGACACTTGAAACATTTGAACCACTGGCGTTTCAATTCAGGCAGGGCGCGGTTTGTAGAATCCACAATTCCATCACAGGAGGAGGTGCAGCAGACTTCATTAAGTCGAGAGGTACGGACCCAGAATGCACCACCGATATGACGGTGGATAAGCACATCACAGAAGAACTGTAGAGTAGAAGCGAGACGTAGCCTCAGATAAACAAAGACTGAAATGTAATCGATTAACGAGAGGTATTAATGAGCTGTGTTGATGCGAAACAGGTTTGAAACCAAACGCTGCGCGGTTAGTGGGAAGGAGGAGTTGCGTGCGGTTCCGTTGACCCGGTGCCGACCACTGAGCACCAAGCAGGCAGTTTTCGGAGTGGCCGCGTAGGTGTCGCGGCGAGCGGCGGCCGCCGGCCTTGGAAGAGCGGAAGTGGCGGAGGCCTGTCCTGCCCCACGCGCCTCCCACGTGTCGTCACGCCTTGCCCGCGCTGCCCCGCCACACACTGCTCTGCGACACGTTCAAGGGTCGAGCCGCGCACTTGGGAAGAAGTCGGCGGTCCGGCTACCGGCTTAACTGGCGACCACGACGCAAGACGTATACCGTAAGTGACGAATTAGACCGATTTACGGATGTGTGCATTTGGCAAATCGTCGATGCTGTTTTCGATTTCATGAGAGGCGTCTAAGCATCGACAGCTGATGACAATCGATCCCAAAACATCAATATTTTTATTATGGAGTTATATGGTGAATTTATAGAATGGGTGTAAAAAAGTAAGATGGAAAATAAATTGAAATTATCACACAGATAATATTGTGGGTAGAGCAAACCAAAGACTGCGATTCATTGGCGGAACGCTTAGAAGGTGCAACAGGTCTACCAAAGAGACTGTTTACACTACGCTTGTCCGCCCTATTCTGAAGTATTGCTGTGCGGTGTGGGATTCGCATCAGGTTGGACTGACGGATGGCATCGACGAAGTACAAAGAAGGGCAGCTCGTTTCCTATTATCGCGAAATAGGGGAGATAGCGTCACAGACATGATACTTGAACTGGAGTGGCAATCATTAAAACAAAGGCGTTTTTCGTTGCGACGGGATATTCTCATGAAATTTCAATCACCAGTTTTCTCCTCCGATTGCGAAAATATTCTGTTGCCACCGACCTACATAGGGAGAAATGATCATCACGATAAAATAAGAGAAATCAGGCCTCGCACAGAAAAATTTAAGTGCTCGTTTTTCCCGCGTGCAGTTGGAGAGTGGAACGGTAGAGAGACAGCTTGAAGGTGGTTCATTGAACCCTCTGCCAGGCACTTTATTGTAAATAGCAGAGTAATCACGTAAATGTAGATGTAGAATACATCTAACAACACATTTATTAATCAATAAATACAGAAAAGGACTTGAAAGAGCAACTGATATGAATGAAAAGCGTCTTGAAAGGAGGATATTAAGATGAACATCGACAGAACCAAAACAACGATAATGGAATGTAATCGAATTAAACCAAGTGAGGATGACGGAATTATATTAGGAAACGAGATATTTAAGTACTACGTGAGGTTTCCTATTTGGCAGCAAAATAACCTGATGATGGCTGAAGTGGAGAGGATATAAAATGTAGAGTGGTAATGCCAAGAAGATCGTTTTTGAAGAAAAGAATTTCGTTAACATCGAATGTACACTGAGGTGATGAAAGTCATGAGATGCCTCCTAATAACGAGTCGGCCCTACTTTTCCCGGCACAGTGCAGCAACTCACGTGGCATGGATTCGACAAGTCGTCTGAAGTCCCCTGCAGAAATATAGAGCCATGCTCTATTTACAGCCGTCCGTACTTGCCAAAGTGTTGCCAGAGCAGGATTTTGTGCACGAACTGACTTTTCGATTATACACCAACTCATTTCGGGCGATCTGGGTGGCCAAATCCTTCACCCGAATTGTCCCGAACTTTCTTCAGACAAATAGTGAACAACTGTGGCACGGGGACATGACGAATTGCCATCCATAAAAATTCCATCGTTTTTTCGAAAATATAAAGTCCATGAACGTGAGGGGGAATGCAGAAGGCACCATCTGCCACTAACATTGCCAAATCCAGCATAAGTTGCCGACCTCTTGGATACAGGGGGAGCCCAGAAAAACGAAAGAACTGATCTGAACTATAACCACAAGTGTAGATGAGTACAAAACATGTGATTAAATGTTCGTAATTGTACCACAGTGTCGTCCAGATAATCAATACAGCACCATACGCAGTAGTTTTACCAAAAGGTAAGTTTCTTGAAAACCTTGATTGATATTATAACGCATGACGAAAGTTCAACAATAGTGGACGTATCATCAGGTATGGCCCCACAGAAACGTAACTGGTTCACTAATGTTCTCAGTAGACATAAAACATTTATCAGTCATGTACGACAGCACTCTCAATTGATACGCTGACACTTCTGTCGAACACAGGAAAATATTTTCGCTCGTTGGTCATAGGGAAATGAAAGACATGAGCAGTATTTCCTCTTGTACGATGGATGGTAACATTCTTTAAATGTCGATAAAAACAAGATAATGTCAATAATGAAGAGGAAAAGCCCGATAGTACCCGGCTGTTAGATTAGTGGTGAACATCGGGAATGCACCATATCGCAAGTAGCGATAAGAAATGGGACGAGCTTGGACTAGCAGTATTAAGGAAAGCGAATCTATTTGTAGTAAGGGATCTGAGAAAGTAAAAAAATGGTTAAAATGGCTCTAAGCACTATGGGACTTAACATCTGACGTCATCAGTCCCCTAGACTTAGAACTATGTAAACCTAACTAACCTAAGGACATCACACACATCCATGCCCGAGGCAGGATTCGAACCTGCGACCGCAGCAGCAGCGTGGTTCCCGACTGAAGCACCTAGAACCGCTCATCTACAGCGGCCGGCTAGAAAGCAAAGTTTCCATCGTTTGAAAGACTTATCAGGTAAGCATGATGAACGAAATCGAACAAACTGACACACCACTAGGATCGTAACAGGCTAGTATGGTGATGTCCCAAAAGAAAGTGTAACAAATATGCTCAGGGAAATTAATCTCTGGATGACAGGCGACGTACTTCTCCCGAAACGCTGTTGGATAACTTACGAGAACCTGTATTCCAAGATGAGTCCGGGACATTTCTACTTCTACCATCGTGTACCTCGCTTGGGGATCATGTAAGAAGTAATCTTCCCTTGGCTCAATACACGAATGGAACAGGGCAGAAAACTGCTAACGCATGTACGAAGTATTCTTCGCCATTTACTGCGCAGTGCCTTGTGGCGTATGCACGTGGGAGTTGTTTTTTACTAACCAATCCGACAGCTTTCCACAAAAGACACACTCATCTCGAATGCTAAAAATGGCAGTGTGCATAAGAATCGTACAGCTTACCCACGCATTGCCACACTCATCGGCATTGCCATAAACATCGAATACGTCGTACCGGATGACCTATGGACTATTGATCGGGGTGTGGCTGGAATCGGCAATAAAAGTCCGGCGAAATGCGGACACGATTCTTATTTATGCGCCCTGGACGACAAATGTAAGGAGAACAACTAACTAATCAACACGTATGCACGCTCTGCTCCCATATTTCATGTGAGTAAAAAAAAAAAAAATAAAAAAAAAATCCGGACTTTCAGGGTGGTAGCTACAATAACATGTCAACCACTTCTACAGAGAAACGCATATTGTAGAGACATAAGCCTTGTATCTTATACTTCAACAACGTTATATACGATGAAATGCCGGTAAATAAAACACTCATCAGTTCCAACTCCTTGTTATTTACGGTCACACAACTACATAACGTTCACTTTATATTCTCGTGTATTGATAAAAGAAAGAAATGTTTCTGCCGCGCAGTAATTACATCCATGTTGGCGACCTCCTACAACGGTAAATATAATATATTGGGAAGCAATCTAATTCTGGCTAAATATTTCATTTACTTCGAGAATGATCACGTCCTCTTTGAAAAATCAAAAAATTCAACCAAATTTATATATACAAACTGATACATAATCTGGTGAAACACCTAGCTTAGAAATTTAGGTGTTTATAAAAAGTTACCAACTTTCGATAGTTCATCTCTCGCTAAAATATCTGAGAGGATAGAGAAGACACAATAAATTTTAGATTATGATAAGACTTTTGAGCCGGCATAAACTTCACATATTAAATACGTAAACTAAGTCTCAAACCTAATTTAGTAAACATTTTTAATTCACAAAGATACTTGTACCGAATTCACATTTGGAATTATGTAACATTAAAAAACATTTTCAGGAAAAAGATAAAATTAACTTCGAATGTCTAAAGTGGAGATATTAATTTAACATTATCAATTTTGTTTGATACTTAGTCTACGTTAATAATTAACAGAGACTTTCATATATATACAGATTGTTACAAAAAGGTACGGCCAAGCTTTCTGGAAACATTCCTCACACACAAAGAAAGAAAATATGTTATGTGGACATGTGTCCGGAAACGCTTACTTTCCATGTTAGAGCTCATTTTATTACTTCTCTTCAAATCACATTAATCATGGAATGGAAACACACAGCAACATAACGTACCAGCGTGACTTCAAACACTTTGTTACAGGAAATGTTCAAAATGTCCTCCGTTAGCGAGGATACATGCACCCACCCTCCGTCGCATGGAATCCCTGATGCGCTGATGCAGCCCTGGAGAATGGCGTATTGTATCACAGCCGTCCACAATACGAGCACGAAGAGTCTCTACATTTGGTACCGGGGTTGCGTAGACAAGCCCTTTCAAATGCCCACATAAATGAAAGTCAAGAGGGTTGAGGTCAGGAGAGCGTGGAGGCCATGGAATTGGTCCGCCTCTACCAATCCATCGGTCACCGAATCTGTTGTTGAGAAGCGTGCGAACACTTCGACTGAATGTGCAGGAGCTCCATCGTGCATGTACCACATGTTGTGTCGTACTTGTAAAGGCACATGTTCTAGCAGCACAGGTAGAGTATCCCGTATGAAATCGTGATAACGTGCTCCACTGAGCGTAGGTGGAAGAACATGGGGCCCAATCAATGCTAGTACTGTAGAGCAATGAGTCGCATGTCAACACAAGCACCGAAGTCAACATTATCTTCCTTCAATTGTGCCAACTGGCGGTGAATCGAGGAAGTACAGTACATACTGACGAAACTAAAATGAGCTCTAACATGGAAATTAAGCGTTTCCGGACACATGTCCACATAACATCTTGTCTTTATTTGTGTTTGAGGAATGTTTCCTGAAAGTTGGGTCGTACTTTTTGTAACACCCTGTATACATACTCATGCTCATAAATTAAGGATAATTGCAGAATGTGGTGCCACACACCGTGGCACTACACAAAACTGGCGCTAATACCATAAGTACATTGGAAACACACACGACACAGATCTGTAAGTCCACGGTATTGGTGATAAAGTTGAGAAAACCGTCCCTAAACACGTTCTAAAAAACGCCACTGTTTCCTACGTGTGTGCCCCGACATCAATATGGGATATAATCACCATGCACACGTACACACGCCGCACAACGTGTTGGCATACTTTGGATCAGGTGGTCGAGCAGCTGCTGGAGTATAGCCTCTCATTCTTGCACCAGTGCCTGTCGGAGCTGCTGAAGTGTCAAAAATGGTTCAAATGGCTCTGAGCACTATGAGACTTAACATCTGTGGTCATCAGTCCCTTAGAACTTAGAACTACTTAAACCGAACTAACCTAAGGACATCACACACAGCCATACCCGAGGCAGGATTCGAACCTGCGACCGTAGCGGTCATGCGGTTCCAGACTGAAGCGCCTATAACCGCACAGCCACACCGGCCGGCTGCTGAAGTGTCGTAGGGGTTTGAAGACGTGCAGCGGTACGTCGACCGAGAGCATCCCAGACGTGCTCGATGGGGTTTACGTCTGAAGTACAGGCCGGGCACTCCATTCGCCTGATAGCTTCAGTTTCAAGGTACTACTCCACGACGGTAGCTCAGTGGGGCCGTGCGTTATCATCTATCAGAAGGAAGGTGGGACCCGCTGCACGCCTGAGAAGGCGGACATACTGGTTCAAAATGACGTCCCAATACACCTGACCTATTACAATTCCTCTGCCAAACACATGCAGGGGTGCACGTGCACCAATCATAATCCCACCCCACACCATCAAACCACGACCTCCATACAAGTCCTTTTCAAGGACGTTAAGGGGTTGGTATCTGGTTCCTGGTTCACGCCAGATGAAAACCCGGCGAGAATCACTGTTCAGACAATACCTGGACTCGTCCGTGAACATAACCTGGGACCACTGTTCCATGTACTGTGTTATTGACACCAGGCTTTACGGGCTCTCCTGTGACCAGGGGTCAGTGGAATTCACCTTGCAGGTTTCCGGGCGAATAAACCATGTCTGTTAGTCGTCTGTAGACTGTGTGTCTGGAGACAACTGTTCCAGTGGCTGCGGTAAGGCTCTGAGCAAGGCTACCTGCAGTACTCCGTGGCCGTCTGCGGGCATTGATGGTGAGATATCGGTCTTCTTGTGGTGTTGTATACAGTGGACGTCCCGTACTGTAGGGGCTGGACACGTTTCCTGTCTACTGGAATCGTTGTCATAATCTTGAGATCACACTTTGTGGGACACGGAGAGCCCGTGCTACGACGTGCTGTGTTTCACCAGCCTCCAGTCACCCTAGTATTCTACCCCTCATAACGTCATCAATACGTGTTCTTTGAGCCATTTTCAACACGCAGTCACCACTAGCACGTCTGAAAACGACTGCACACTTACTCGCTGCACCGTACTCTGACATGCACCAAAACACCTCTGCTTATGTGAACTGCTGCCAGCGCCACCGTGCGACGACCGCAGGTCAAATGCACGCATGGTCATACCCCGAGGTGATATAAACCCGCAAACCGCCCACCAGAGCGTTGTTTCAGCATGTATCAGCATTATCCTTAATTTATGAGCATGACTGTATATATATAAAATTTGTGTTGACATTCTAAAGGTGCGCCATGTTTGCCACCGGAAAACTGCGAAAGCATTTGCTGCTCAGATATGTCAGATGTGTAAAGACAAAGAATTATTTGTTTATTCTGGCGTGTGTCAAAGTATTGTATCTGTTTAAATTATAATGTGTATGAAAGATTAGGTGGAACAACAAGTAACAATAAGCAATGAAGATATATCTCACCGACAATTATGATCTCCACTGATTAACTTTGATTTTACAAAACCCATTATTTAAAATTTCTGCAGAGCTGCTACAACGAACCTGGAGATGCAAACTACGCATCTCCGACTCAACGAGATCACAAAAAATAAGTACATTCCTCCGATGAATGTTCTTGGGCATAAAGGAAGCCGGCCTCGGTGGCCGAGCGGTTCTAGGCGCTACAGTCTGGAACCGCGCGACCGCTGCAGTCGCAGGTTCGAATCCTGCTTCGGGCATGGAGGTGTGATGTCCATAGGTTAGTTAGGTTTAAGTAGTTCTAATTTCTAGGGGACTGATGACCTCAGAAGTTAAGTCCCATAGTGCTCAGAGCCATTTTTGCATAAAGGAATGGCCAGTCACAATGCCTACGTGCTGCACTGGAGACTGATTGGTCCAAAGGACTGCGAGTTAAAATAATTTGGCGGAGCTGTTGGGAGTTGGCGATGTGCGAGAGTCGGGAGGCAGCCGTGGTGGGGTGTAGGAGGCGAGTTTGTAGCCCTCTGCAGTGGTGACGGTATGTATTTTGGAAGTCGTAGTCAGGGTCCAGCAAAGTGAGGCTGAGGACCCTTAGTTCGTGTAACAGCATATGTGTAGCAGGGTATAGAAATTATGCAGGTCCGCCAATGAAGGTTTCAGAGGAAATCTTTGGTACACGTTAATGAAATAAGGAAATAGTGCAGCGATTTGGCGCTGCCTGTCCGAGTGCACTACCGCAAACCTGCCCGTAAACATGAAGCAGTTGTCACGCTGTTGATGTTTCACAGGTAGGCAACCTGGCAGACCTGACTGTACCGCAGGATGGCCTAATCCCTAAGTACAGCAGCAACTCCGCCCGTACCCCCTCCCCATCACCGATGTCTAGGGTGTACGTCATGGGTCCGTGTTGTTTTTGGGGTATTTTTCATACTGTGACTTGGGCCCACTCGTTCATGTTACCGTGAACGTCAGCCTGGTTGCTCATTTCAGTATCCTCGTTCTACAAGTGTCACCGTTTCATCTACATTTACAGAATGAGTATGCTGTGGACACTACCATTTTCCAAGGCGGCAACAGCCATGTTCAGAGTGCTGCTGCACTCTTACATTCCCGGCACGCTATTGTAGCTCAAACTGCCCTGGTAACCTCGATCTGCCCCGTTAAATTCCACCCCTCTCTTAGCCCAAATTTGTTGGTTCTACCTGGATATGGCATGTATGAATAAATTCTGCTCTAATCAGCGATGTGTGGTGTTAACTGGCTATAATGAATTTTGCACTGCTGCCGGTGGTTTTCATCCCCATACACCAGAGACTTTTGCATGTCGAGATTCCGATGCAAAGAGAATGAACAGTTCTCCGACACTTAATTATGTGAGCTTGATATGAATGAATGGAGACCGCGTGGAGGAAGGAAGTGGCGTTAACTTGCGGTTTTCCTGTAGCTATCTGTCGCCGCCGCTGCCGTCACCAGCGCTGGGCAAGAGCTGATAGCCTACGCAGTATCTGGGTGCCACCTCCCCCTCCCCATTCGTGGTCCAGGGTCAGGAACCGTGTCTGTGGCCTTGACCGAAGTCTCCCAGCTGAGCAACCTGGTTTCACAATGTAACAATGAACAGATGTCGTAGTCACAGAACCAATACATTTCGAATGGTGGTATCGAACGAAATAAAAACGTTTCACAAGTCCGCGTCGAGTAGGAACCATGCTGATCAGCACCGAAAAAACCATCCGCAGTGAGGGAATTCTGCGATCCCACCGCCCCCCCCCCCCCCCCCAACCCTACCCATCCTGTCGACAACACCCATTCTTTTCCACTGTTTCATCGACGAAGGCCGTGAAAAACGAAACAGCAATACCAAAGTACAATCTTAACACTTCCGTTGAATAGGATCACTTGAAATAACGATAATGTTTCCAGCTAGTAGCCACACTGGCGTAAATTACTTCTTATGGAAATGGACCCCAGTGTCCCAGAGATAAATTACAAATAGTTACAAACCCTAAGCTTCGATCAAGGTTTTCTGGAACTTTCCCTTGGTAGTCACGCGAACCCCGGAACTCTAAATATTTTTCCAAATTTTATCTTACGTAGTCCTGTCGTCTTCAGCTGCATATAATGTTAAGCAATGTTCATACTTTTTGCTCAGGAATCGACTAATTACAACTGAAGGAAATACAGTTTATAAGCTGCTTCTGTGTTTTGTTTCTGTCTGAGATTTAGCCCAACTTTACAGAACCTAATAAGCATTGAACTGTAACGGATCTGTTCCATAAAAACACGGGAGAACTGCCGGATATCAGTCACGTTCTGCCACGATATTTCGGCGCAAAGTCTTCTGGCCATCTTCAGATGAATGCCACTGTAGTAGTACTGGCGAGTTCGCGCTGAGCTCCGCTATTTAAAGCCTTCTGAGGTGACATTGCGCATGCGCTGCTCAGCGTGCGCGTTCATAACGGCTCCGTGCGCTGCGCCTCGTGCCCTCCACTGCGAAAGCCTGGCGTGCCGGTGTCAGGTCGATTTCCATCTTTATGCAGATAACTACGTCGACTACGAAGTTTCTCTATAACAGGATTCCAAGCAGAGTTTAGCTGACAACCGCTATCTCGATTGATGAGAGTCTCGTTGTCAGACAATCTTATTTCCACAGCAAAGTAGAGACTTATTGGTCAGTCTTGATGTGGTTTCACTGATCACAAAGGTGTCTGGTGGACTCACTACACCTCACTGGCAATATGTTTGGTGCAGACATTACAGCGTTGTTTGAGCACACTCTCTCCTCTACATATTTTATATTTAACAACGAATTTTACGAACAATCTGATGGTGTCGCCATGGGGAGTCCTTTGTCTCCCCAGGTGGCCAATCTTTTTATGGAGGATTTTGAGGAGAGAGCACTCGACTCTGCCACTTTTAAAGCGACAGTATTTTGGCGGTACGTTGACGACACTTTTATAGTGTGGCCTCATGGTCTGGACCGTCTCCAAGAATTTTTACGTCACATGAACTCCATACATGAAAACATAAAGTTTACCATGGAGATAGAGAAAGATGGTTGTCTGCCATTTTTAGACGTCTTGGTGCGACGGAAGAGTGATGGCACACTTGGTCACTCGGTGCACGGAAAGCCCACTCGTACAGACCTATATCTACAATCTACTAGTTGCCACCATCCAGCACAAACAATGGGCGTTCTCAAAACCTTGGTCCACCGTGCCCATACTATCTCTGACGCCAACAGTCTTCAAGCGGAACTGGAACACCTGCAAAAAGTATTTTTGAAGAATGGCTTTTCACCTAGGCAAGTGAACAGAGTGATGAACACCTGCAAACGACGGAACAAGGAAGAGGAAGAGGCTTTCAGGTCGACTGTTTATCTACCATTTATTGGGAATATTTCTTCACAGATAGGCAGAATATTGAGAAAGTATCAAGTGAGAGTCATCTTTCGTCCTCCTTCCAAAATTTCATCACTGGTGGGATCCGTTAAAGACGACCTGGGCCTGCGTAAACCAGGTGTTTAGAAAATTCCGTGTGAATGCGGCAAATCATATATAGGGCAAACGACACGAACTGTGCAGGAACGCATTGTGGAACACCAACGGCATACTCGCCTTCTCCAACCCACCAAGTCTGCAATCGCCGAACACTGTATTTCCACAGACCATTCCATGAATTACGACGACACAAAAATTTTGGCGCATACATCAAACTTTTGGAGCTCGATTATCAATGAATCTGTGGAAATAAGATTGTCTGACAACGAGACTCTCATCAATCGAGATAGCGGTTGTCAGCTAAACTCTGCTTGGAATCCTGTTATAGAGAAACTTCGTAGTCGACGTAGTTATCTGCATAAAGATGGAAATCGACCTGACACCGGCACGCCAGGCTTTCGCAGTGGAGGGCACGAGGCGCAGCGCACGGAGCCGTTATGAACGCGCACGCTGAGCAGCGCATGCGCAATGTCACCTCAGAAGGCTTTAAATAGCGGAGCTCAGCGCGTACTCGCCAGTACTAACTACTGTGGCATTCACCTGAATATGGCCAGAAGACTCTGCGCCGAAATATCGTGGCAGAACGTTACTGATATCCGGCAGTTCTCCCGTGTTTTTATGGAACAATCAGTACGCCGGGAAAGCTTTAAACATCACATCGTAACGGATCTGAATTCAGCTTGACTTTGTATTAAATGCGCAACGGAGGTAAAACAGTTATCTGGTTCTAATTAAAACTTCCACTTACCTCGTGTCTTGACAACACTGTTGATTTCTCTAAAGCACAACAGCAAGCAGGCAGCGACTAAGCTAGATTTCTGTTTCTAAATACATATTCAAACAGTTGCATGTGGGTAATACGTAGTGACAAACAGTGAGGTTGGGAGAGTAACTATTTTTATGAAATGATATGGCAAGACAACGATTTTTGAATGAAATCTATACCCAAAAACACTGAGAAATACTTCGCGTCATCTTTACACATAATATTGGCCTGAGCAACACTACGCTAAACAAAGTGAACAATTATTAAGCAAAGGGTACAATGTTAACAGAGAATTTCTATAGAACAAATAGCTTAATCAATTAATATGCAAATCCATGACTCAGGGAAGTGGGGTGGTCTTTCTCTCAGATCTGAGCAAGTTAACTAGCTGACAATAAGCATTCCTAGCTGCGCAGCGCTGCAGTCTTACCTCAAACTACTTCTATTCAAAAATAATGACATTATTCAAAATACAGGGTGTACAAAAAAAATTATCCGATTTGGCTTGTCTATATTTCTGAAGGTAATAGATACATACAATGAATTTTGTTTTTTGATGAACGAGAAACTCAAGAAGTTTTTTTTTCGTACCGTTTCATAGGTGTTCAGTATGCCCCCCTACCCCTTGAGATGTAAGGCATATGTCAATGCGGTATTCAGATTATTCCCACATTGCAGCGAGCATGTCTTGAGCTACAGATTCCACAGTTGCTGTTACGTGATGTCTCAGTTCATTCATTGTTGTTGGTAGCGGAGGCACATAAACAGTGTCTTTTATAAACCCCCACAAGAAATAATCACATATAATCAGGTCTGGTGACCTTGGAGGCCGGTAATGTAGGGCTGAATCATTTGGTCCAGTGCAAGTCTGGAAACAGATTTCACATGGCAGTTACAAGAAGAACAGTACTAACAAAGGAACAAGAACATAACATTCACGAAAGTTGCCACTGAAGATGTGTTGCAAAGGGTAAAGGCGAAACGCATATGGCACAAAAACTGTTTTACATTCAGTTTTAATTGGATTATCCCAAAGTAGAAATTATAAATATACCGCAACCTCCCAAATATTCCCCACTCTCACGTTACGATAACTGTCTGGAAAGTACAAAGTTCGACAACAGCCCACCCAACTCTCATGAGTAGGGAATCAAAGATGAAAAAAAGAGTCCACTCAGAATCTCCCCGTGATTGTCTTCCATACATCTCCGGATCCTACTCTCCAGTCCTTCATCCACTACTACTGGGACCGCCGATGACCAAGCAGTCCCTTCTCCCCCCCCCCCTCCTTTTAAACCAACCAACCACTGCTACTACTTCTACTACTAACACATCCCACAACACCTTCCCTCTATTCACTTTTTCTTTTGCCCTTCCTCACTAACATCAAATATGTCCTAGTTGAAATAAAGCAGGGTAACTGCCTTTACGGATTTTCGGTCAGTTGGCAAATTTGATTCAGCGCACTTCCTGCTAACACGGTAATGATTAATTTTAAATTCCTTACAACGAAAATAAAGTCGAAAGAATACCGCCTACGTCAAATACGGTAAGTTAACGAGGTGCAGATTCAGACTGTAATATCGCACAACTGGAGCATCGGAAGCTCCGTAGGGCCGACTGCACGATGCTGTTGCCGTAGGAAAGTTGCAACGACAGGAGACTGCAGCGAAATGCAGGAAGACATGCAAGGGATTGACGATTAGTGCAGCGGCTGGCAGCTGGCACTGACTCTCGAAAATAAATCTTCAATTTCAAGCACCACTTTCAACTGAGCAACAATTTCCTTTATGAAGAAAAATCGTCTAGTGAAATGGTCATCGATCGTTTTCGTCCACTGAATCTTTGGCTCAAGAATTGCTTTCCAACGCGGACGGATGCATAACTAACAATAACAATGTGCTGATAATATTCACGTCGGGTCTGCAGCCGGATCGTATAGTCTTCTAGACAAAATATTTCGACGTCCATCTGGCTGCCATCTTCACGTGAGAAAGTGTCAGTCTCACCGTAACTGATTCCCACTGTGATTGGCGGACCTTTTATACCTCGTGAAAAACCAACACCGTGTACGCCAGGAATGGTTGCTGCTGCCCCGAGACGCAAGTGTCCTAGAGGTGAAAGTTAGTACAAATGCTGAATAGCTATCGAGTATCTGCGTTAATAAATTCTGTCACCAAGCCAAAGACAGTTGTTCATTACTGTCAGATAAAACAAGATTCCGCATTTTAAATCTACGAGAGCGTGCTGAAAAGTAATGCCGCCGAATTCTTTACGTGAAAACTCTTGAAGCTTTTTAAATCAAACAAACATTAATAACATTCTAAATCTGTATTCTTCATGTCTGCATATTTATTTCTCAACATAATTCAGCGTGACGAATAAGTAATACAACTCTTATTTCTCGCTCATTTTGAGTTGAAAAATGCGGCATTTGTTGTGAGAATCGTAGAATACTCCCGTTTCAGTCCCTATAGTTTCATATAGTTCCTATAGGTGACAGCACTATATATAGCCTTGAATACGACGTCTGAAACGGATGGGCGTTCCAAGCACAGCGCTCTCATTGAGTTCCTTCAGGCGGAAAACCACAGCATTGCAGATGTTGATGGGCGCTTGCACAACGTCTACGGAGACCTGACAAAAGCACGGCGAGTCGTTGGGCGAGGCACCTGTCATCATCGCATCAACATCGCCCAAAACTGTCCAATCTCTCGCGTGTCGGCCGCTCGCACATAACTGTGACACCTGCAGTGTTGGAAAGCGCGAAAACACGCATTCGATCACAATCAAACACCTCGCTGCTCAAATGGACAGCTCTGCTGGTAATGTTGACACAATCGTCCACAAGTTGGGGTAGCCAAAGGTGTTTGCCCTTTAAATTCGTCGTCGCCAAACAGAAGACCATACAGACAAACGAAGGAATATTTGAGGGAAATAGCTTGCGCGTTACAAGACTAATAGTGACAATTTTTTGTCGAACCCACAGCCGGTAAACTCATGGCGACAGTCTTCTGGGAATCTGAAGCGGTTATTCTGTTTGATGTCCTCCATCATGGTGCAACGATCATCTCTGAAGTGTATTATGCTACCCATAGGAATATGCCCCATAGATATCACGATCAAATACAGAGCTGCAAGGTACTGGTTAAAGATGGGGAGAATAGACAAGGTACACAATATAACTGGTGTGTCGATAGAGACGATACGTCACCTCTCCTCTAAAGAAAAAGTTGAAAGCCACACCCACAACCGGAAAACTCATGGCGACTGTCTTCTGGGAATCTGAAGCGGTTATTCTGTTTGATGTCCTCCCTCACGGTGCAAGTCAACTGTGAAGTGTATTATGCTACCCATAGGAATATGTCCCATACATATCACGATCAAATACAGAGCTGCAACGTACTGGTTAAAGAGGGGGAGAATAGATAAGGTACGCACAAAAAAAAAAAAACTGGTGTGCCGACAGAGACGACACGTCACCTTAAAAGTTGGAGTTTGGATACATGTCAAAGTGAGAGGGATGGAAGTGATAAGGGACATAGACTGCACGACTTCCTCCTTGACATAAGGGAGCGGTTGAGAATGAAACATATCGATCCCAGACGCAGTATGGTACATTTCTTAATCGGACACGGGCCTTATACCACACACTTAAACAGTGTGAGTCTGAGGCAGATGCCTACATGCATATGCGGGGGAGAAGGTTCCCCATAACACACTGTCTTTTCTGCGGGCAATAAGCGAACAATAGACATACACTACACATAGACTACACAGATACAGACGTAGATATATACACAGCAATAAGAGACGAAGAACAATGGGCACACTGGATATTTGTGGTCTTATGGGACGAAACTGCGGAGGTCATCGGTCCCTAAGCTTACGCACTACTTAATCTAAGTTAAACTAACTTGCGCTAAGGACAACACAGACACCCATGCATGAGGGAGGACTCGAACCTCCGACGGGGGGAGCCGCGAGAGCCGTGACAAGACGCCCCAGACCGCGCGGCCAATTGGCACAATTAAACGTATTGACTAACAGTATTTCAAAAACAACACACGAAGAGTACATGCGGACACGATATAACAGACATGCGTATGTGCAACATAACAACAATCTCCAGAGGGTGGACAGCGATACCCACAGTGACAGCGAAAACAGTGACAATGAGGAGGAACAAGAGGAGGAAACCGAGATGTGACAGTAAATAAGCATAAGATGCTGGCGATCTAGCAGAGAAATCACCAAATGCTGTACACGTATGGGTACCTAAAGTTAATATCCAGAAATAGTTCAAAATGGTTCAAATGGCTCTGAGCACTATGCGACTTAACTTCTGAGGTCATCAGTCGCCTAGAACTTAGAACTAATTAAACCTAACTAACCTAAGGACATCACACACATCCATGCCCGAAGCAGGATTCGAGCCTGCGACCGTAGCGGTCGCTCGGTTCCAGACTGTAGCGCCTAGAACCGCACGGCCACTCCGGCCGGTTAGGAATAGTAATAAATAGGATAAGCAATACTATTTCTCTATTAATAACTATTTATGTGTGTGTGTGTGTGTGTGTGTGTGTGTGTGACTGGCGGTCAAAGCCTCGAAAAAACCATTCCGAGGTATTCACAGTTAGTCGCATTCGGTGATGGTACTAACAAATCTCTCCTCTATCCTATCATCTTTTTATATCCTTCTTAAAAAACAGCACAATTTTATTTATACCTTATTATTGTTATTTTGAAAAGTATCATCTTTTTATATCCTTCTTAAAAAACAGCACAATTTTATTTATACCTTATTATTGTTATTTTGGAAAGTATTATTCTTTTTAAATGTTGTAAACTAAACTTCAAAAGGATGAAAAACGAAAATTGTAAGATGTACGAACTGTTTTAAAACATGAGGTAACAGGTCTATAATTTGGCAATGAATAAATAAAATAAAAACAAATAAATACCCACAGGAAACTGAAGAAACATCAGCGAGTTCGTCGCCACAAAAACGCAGCGAACTTCTCCTTCTCCATGACAACGCAAGGCCACACTCAAGAGAGAGGAGCTGACAAAACTTCATTGGTGCTCCTCCTCACCCACCCTATAACTCAGACCTCGCACTTCCATCTGTTTGGCACAATGAAGGATGCACTCTGCGGGAAGGAGTACGTGGACTATGGGGAGATCAGTGATGCAGCGAGACCTTGGCTCCGATGTCGACTAGTGGAGTGGTGCCATGCGTGCATAGAAGCCCTCCGAATAAGGTGGCGTAAGGCCGTCCCATTGAACGGAGGTTATGCTGAAAAGCACTTTTGTAGCCATAATACTGGAGAATAATATGGTGTATTGGAATCATGAATATTACGAACCTTTTTTCAGAGAAAAATGTTGCGTTACATATTGAAAGCCGCTGGTACAACCACACTCTGCAGTGCTCGACGACCTCTGTCTCCTGTCTGTCAGTACATGAGCTCTGCCTGGCGTTGGTTTAGATGTGGTTCTTTCTTCGTGTTTCCACTTTCCAATTACATCGCAAGCAGCCGAACTGAGCACATTCGAAGTCACTAAGTGCTCCTAACAGACCCAGTGTGCTGTTACTGGTTCTCTGTTGACACCACAGTAGTCCCCGCCTCCTATTACACTGACGGCTCCGCCTCTTGTGACTTCTAGTGGTCAGCTCTGCATTACATAGCGGTGCCCCGAGACTGTTGATCAGATTATGTACTGGGTGATCAAAAAGTCAATATAAATTTGAAAACTGAATAAATCACGGGATAATGTACATAGAGAGGTACAAATTGCCACACATGCTTGGAATGACATTGGGTTTTATTAGAACCACAAAAATACAAAAGTTCAAAAATGTCCGACAGATGGCGCTTCATCTGATCAGAATAGCAATAATTAGCATAACAAAGTAAGACAAAGCAAAGATGATATTATTTACAGGAAATACTCAATATCATTCCTCAACAATAGCTGTAGTCGAGGAATAATGTTGTGAACAGCACTGTAAAGCATGTCCGTAGTTATGGTGAGGCATTGGCGTCGGATGTTGTCTTTCAGCATCCCTAGAGATGTCGGTCGATCACGATACACTTGCGACTTCAAGTAACTCCAAAGCCAATAATCGCACGGACTGAGAGGTCTGGGGACCTGGGAGGCCAAGCATGACGAAAGTGGCGGCTGAGCACACGATCATCACCAAACGACGCGCGCAAGAGATCTTTCACGCGTCTAGCAATATGGGGTGGAGCGCCATCCTGCATAAACATCGTACGTTCCAGCAGGTGTTTATGAGCCAGGCTGGGGTTCATATGGTTCAAATGGCTCTGAGCACCATGGGACTTAACATCTATGGTCATCAGTCCCCTAGAACTTAGAACTACTTAAACCTAACTAACCTAAGGACATCACACAACACCCAGTCATCACCAGGCAGAGAAAATTCCTGACCCCGCCCCAGGCTGGGGATGATGCGATTCTGTAACATATCGGCGTACCTCTCACCCGTCACGGTAGCAGTTACAAAACCAGAATCACGCATTTCCTCGAAGAAAAAAAGGCCCGATAACGGTACATGTGGTAAATCTAACCCATACCGTGACTTTCTCGTCGTGCAATGGAGTTTCCACGACAGTTCTAGGATTTTCGGTAGCCCAAATTCTGCAGTTGTGAGCGTTGACAGACCCTCGGAGCGTGAAATGAGCTTCGTCGGTCCACGCACGTTACTCAACCAGTCGTCATCTTCCGCCATCTTTTGAAACGCCCACACCGCAAATGCCCTCCGCTTCACTAAATCGCCGGGTAACAGTTCATGATGCCGATGGATTTTGTAGGGATAGCATCGGAGGGTACGCCTAAGCGGCAACCAAACAGTAGTGTGTGGAATGCCGGTGCGACGTGTGACTGCACGAGAGCTGACTTCCCCGTGCATAGACGAACCCGCAACAGTCTCCATTTCATCCTAAACTGTCTCAGCAGCATTACGCCTTGTGCTCGGTCGGCCAATACGGGGTCTATCGTCTAAACAACCCGTGGCTTCGAACTTCGAAATCATTCTCGCCACAGCTGCATTTGTCAACGGACCTTTACCCGTTCGAATCCCCTTCCTATGGCGATAGGATCGTAACGCTGAACTAACACATTCCCCATTCTGATAATACAGCTTCACTAAAAGCGCTTTTTCAGGTAACGTCAACATGCTGCGACTGCTGGCGCATCTGATTCTCTCTCTCATTACAGCTCCTTTTTTTTATACGCGATTGTCACGCACTGTCACTGACATTTTGCTGTCCAGCGCCATCTGTCGGACATTTTGTGAACTTTTGTTTTGTTTTGTTCTAACAAACCCCATGTCATTCCAAGCATGTGTGTCAATTTTTACCTCTCTATCTACACTATTCCGTGGTTTATTAAGCTTTCAAATTTATACTGACTTTTTGATGACCCGATACTTTCTAGTCTTTATTTCGTAGGTCAATTTTTGCGCCCTCTCTGTCCCTGCGCTCACGGAGGATGGAGGGAGGCGTCTCTTGTCACACCGTCGGTACGACGCTGGCTGTGAGGTCGGGGTGTGAATCGTGGCTTGATAGCTCAGCAGGTAAGAGCATTACTCGTGGAAGGCAGGGTTACGGGCTCTGTAGGCAGATGAAATCTCCCAGAAGTTACGGATCAGACGTGGCTGCAGAGCAGTAGTCGGATTCTTGACGGGCAGCCGCGCCTGCAGCGCTAGGCTACCGGCAGAGTCGAGCACCGGCGGGTGTGAATCGGCTGGTAGTCGGAGGCTTCCCAGCGTGGCGTTTTTGCCGCGACGCGGGCCTGCCACATAAAGGGCCGGCGAGGGCCTCGCGGCCTTTGTCTGGGGCCCGTCTGCTGCCTGCTGCTCGCTGCTCGCGGCCCACTTCCGCTCCCAGGGCAGCACAACAGCGCCGCGGCCAAAACAAGTTCTCGGCCGCCGGGTCCGCCCATCTGCACAAACACCGGGCGCACTGGCATTCCCAGCACGGGGGATGCGACCGCTGCCACTGCCACCCAAGTGCTTGGCTCGTTTTAGCAGTTGCCAACGGGTTCATACGCACGCGCAGAGTTGAAGACGTATATGAGCAGCGCCTTCTCCCGCTACTGGCTACTTTACTGTTAGCTCTACGAGCAGTAGCAGCTACCAGCCAGATGCAACCCGGAAAAATTCTTCTGGCGCAGCAGAGCAGTCAGAGTTGATGTCGGGCGTAGTCTCCACGTCACTCGTGTTTAAGTTTCATGATTTTGCTGTTTCCTCTTCATTCACAGCTCTCACGTCAAATGAAAACAAAACGGATTTCTGTGGCTTGCGGCTATCGAGTGATTCACCATATTCACATTACTAGGAAAGACTAAAATACGTTGTTAGTTTCAGTTTTCCTATTTTATTTCCAAGTTCTTAGTTTTGTATCCCACCTGGGAGGCGGCGCGTGGGTAGGAACGGGAAAAGGTAATACAAGTCGGTACTGCAAGAACGTGGTTTACTGGTGCAAAAACAAGGTGATAAACGATTACATAACTTTGTACGTAGGTGCGATGCTGAAGCGAAGTATCCTGGCTGGCTGCACCTGATGAAATGGACTGAAGCAGTCGCAGAGCTCGTAGACCTCGACAGCACCGGCTAGAGGGCGCTGTCGTCTGTGTCTCTCGTAGTGCCAACTTGAGAAACTATTCCGTGGCATCGTTGCTATCGAGACCACACTTAGCAATCTAGCATTAATCGTCTCGTAAAACAATGAAGTTATTTTTGTCGGTTTGCTAGAGATATTTCGCTTTTATTAATTTTTCCGCAAGGGCAGACTTTGTTTGAAATGAACTGTTTACTTCTACACTACTGGCTATTTTCAACTGCTGGCTGAATTTCAAGTGCACGTTTTCATCTCCTCGACGGTACTTTTGTTCTATCTTTGCAACTAAAAAAAAAAATGCATGTTTTGTCATCTTCTGGCAGGTATGGCATTCTGCCATAATAAAAAACCAGGCGTGAAACAATTCAGTACTGGTAAACCAAAACAATTGGCAACCCAAAAACCACACTGAATAGCTTAATACCAGGTAGTGCCCTACTTCAGCGTGAATCTAGATACAGGAATGTGCATTTTAAGCCGAATTAAGCATTTTGGTATAATTTACGAAATTCCGATGCTCTTGGAGTATTCTCTGATGTCCTGTATCTCTTATGACAATGTAAGATCTCGTAATGCTATATACATACGAATACACGTAAATGTTGACTTGAATATGCGGATTGCGCGGTCTCTCCTGCCGTAGGTTCGAGTCCCCCTTCGGGCATGGATGTGTGTGTTGTTCTTAGCATAAGTTAGTTTAATTAGTGTGTATGTCATGTCTAGGGACCGATGACCTCAGCAGCTTGGTCCTTTAAGAATTCTATAACATTTGAACTTGAAGATAACTAAGCGGGCAAATCAGGTCAATGGTATGTATTGTTTCAAATATACTGACAGTTTCAGCAGAATATTACAAATCTGCCTTCCGTGAAAGACAATATTATTCGATAACAACACATATTTCAACAACTGTCAGGTGCCTTTCCTAGGCTTACATTGTTTCGTCATTTGTGTTGTTAACTTCTTAAATTTACAAAAAGTCAGTCTTCGGTAAATTACAGACTAGCGGAAAACCATGATTTATCACTTACCTCACAACATGGTTTTACATTTGTTCCTGGAATAGAATATAAACAGCCAGTTATACAGTTTCTTGGCTTCGCAGGTAACCTTGTGAATTTTTTATACAGTTTGAAACAGTCCTGAAAACATTGTTGTAGCTTATTGTCCTTAGTTCCGGTGCATAAAATTTTTTTTGCAAGAAATCTGTATTCCTTGTGCTACGCGGATGTAAACCTGATTGGAAATGCTAGCTAACAGTATTGAAGGGTATGAATAACAAAAAATCAATGTTAAAGTTACCACATAACAAAATAGGGTACTTTGTGTTGTAGAGTCCACTTTTGAAATGAGTATTACACCAAAGAATAGTTTCTCATTTTGCATGCCTTATGTGGATAGGATGTGATTAAACAATTGCCTAAGTACAATAACTGTGTAAGTCACCAGCGAACAATATGCCTCCGTGCTGCACACGGTCACGTGATGTCCTAGTAAACACGAAATTCCAAACAGAAACAGAAACGCGAAGAAAGACGTATGAGTATTGCAAACACCGAGAACGGGCTTTTTACGTCATCGTAGTTGCGCATGCGCAGTAACGCTGAAGCCCCCTGGCACTTGCTCGAAAATAACCTCTTTTTCTCTGTATCCATGTTCGCGTTCGGTGACAAGTAGTCTCGAGATGACGAAATTCCCAATGAGCTGGCGCTCAGTTTTAATCTACCAGACTGCGTCTCAACTCCGCTACACAGCTACGGATTCATTCTGCAAGAAATCCATAGGTTGACAGTTGAGCTCTTTCATCGAGATATCCTTCCTAAGATCCATCCTTGTATAATATTAACCTTTTGAGTACGAGTGGTTTCTGCCTAAAAATACCATTTTCGTATGTACCTATGCCTTTCGCGTGAAACCACCGGTAATATTGCAAGACAGACATCCAGTGGTACGCTGAGGTACTTCTAGGAATGTATTGCATTGTTGGGTTCGGTTGTTTTGGGGGAGGAGACCAAACAGCGAGGTCATCGATCTCATCGGATTAAGGAAGAACGGGGAAGGAAGTCGGTCGTGCCCTTTCGAAGGATCCATCCCAGCATTTGCCTGGAGCGATTTAGGGAAATCACGGCAAGCCTAAATCAGGATGGCCGGACGCGGGATTGAACCGTCGTACTCCCGAATGCGAGTCCAGTGTGCTAACCACTGCGCCACCTCGCTCGGTGTAATGCATTGTAGTAGTAACAGAGTTGAAAGCATCAGTCGACATGGTGAGTTTGCTAGATGACTGTATGAGATTGTGACAGTGTAAGCAAAGATTGTATATCTAAATTTATTGTAAAGTAAATTATAGTTTATGCCACTGTTGTTATGAGAGGTTTAGAAATGAAACCAATGGAGCAGTATGTACTTCTGATATAAATTCATTAAATTTTAGGCCCACTTTTGCTTGTTATTTAGAACGGTAATTTACTGCACCTTACCGGTATTATGAGTTCATGGGATTTCGAGATATGGGATTGCGTCTAGAAAAAATGCGAATCTCCTTTCAAATATATCTCACGAAATGATGGGTAGTTGAAAACTATATGTCTCAGTGATTTCAAAGTGAAACGACAACTTTAAAACAATTGACTTATCTTTTTGCCAATTTCTTCTTGTATTCGTTACTTACTATGGTGATAAACGGTGCGCCATGGCACGGAAGCAACGAAGCCTTTGCAGGTGGCTGGAGGGAGTTGGCACGGTATCTTCACAAACAAGTCACTTAATTCGTGTCAGTTCTAGCGATCTGGTGGGCCAGCACATCAACTGGAACTCGCCGTTGTGTTCCTCGAACCAGTCTATCACACTCCTGGTCTTGTAACATGGGGCATTATCTTGCTGAGAAATGCCACTGACATCGGAGAAATACACTACTGGCCATTAAAATTGCTATGCCACGAAGATGACGTTCTACAGACGCGAAATTTAACCGACAGGAAGAAGATGCTGTGATATGCAAATGATTAGCTTTTCGGAGCATTCACACAAGGCTGGCGCCGGTGGCGACACCTACAACGTGCTGACATGAGGAAAGTTTCCAACCGATTTCTCATACACAAACAGCAGATAACCGGCGTTGCCTGGTGAAACGTTGTTGTGATGCCTCGTGTAAGGAGGAGAAATGCGAACCATCACGTTTCCGACTTTGATAAAGGCCGGATTGCAGCCTATCGCGATTGCGGTTTATCGTATCACGACATTGCTGCTCGCGTTGGTCGAGATCCAATGACTGTTAGCAGAATATGGAATCGGTGGGTTCAGGAGGGTAATACGGAACGCCGTGCTGGATCCCAACGGCCTCGTATCACTAGCAGCCGAGATGACAGGCATCTTATCCGCGTGGCTGTAACGGATCGTGCAGCCACGTCTCGATTCCTGAGTCAACAGATGGGGACGTTTGCAAGACAACAACCATCTGCACGAACAGTTCGACGACATTTGCAGCAGCATGGACTATCAGCTAGGAGACCATGGCTGCGGTTACCCTTGACGCTGCATCACAGACAGGAGCGCCTGCGATGGTCTACTCAACGACGAACCTGGTTGCACGAATGGCAAAACGTCATTTTTTCGGATGAATCCAGGTTCTGTTTACAGCACCATGATGGTCGCATCCGTGTTTGGCGACATCGCGGTGAACGCACATTGGAAGCGTGTAATCGTCATCGCCATACTGGCGTATCGCCCGGCGTGATAGTATGGTGTGCCATTGGTTACACGTCTCGGTCACCTCTTGTCCGCACTGACGGCACTTTCAACAGTGAACGGTACATTTCAGATGTGTTACGACCCGTGGCTCTACCCTTCATTCGATCCCTGCGAAACCCTACATTTCAGCAGGATAATGCACGACCGCATGTTGTAGGTCCTGTAAGGGCCTTTCTGGATACAGAAAATGTTCGACTGCTGCCCTGGTCAGCACATTCTCCAGATCTCTCACCAATTGAAAACGTCTGGTCAATGGTGGCCGAGCAACTGCCTCGTCACAATACGCCAGTCACTACTCTTGATGAACTGTGGTATCGCGTTGAAATTGCATGGGCAGCTGTACCCGTACACGCCATCCAAGCTCTGTTTGACTCAATGCCCAGGCGTATCAAGGCAGTTATTTTGGCCAGAGGTGGTTGTTCTGGGTACTGATTTCTCAGGATCTATTTACCCAAATTGCGCGAAAATGTAATCCCATGTCAGTTCTAGTACCATATATTTGTCCAATGAATACCCGTTTATCATTTGCATTTCTTCTTGGTGTAGCAATTTTAATGGCCAGTAGTGTATGATCGTCATGAAGGGGTGTATGTGGGCTGCAACCAGTGTACGATTCTCCTTGGCCGTCATGGCGCCTTGCATGAGCTCTACTGGACACATGGATGCTCACGTGAATGTTCCCCAGAGAATAAAAGAGCCGCCGCCATGTTGTCCCCGTCCCGCAGTACAAGTGTCAAGGAGCTGTTCCCCTGGAAGACGACGGATGCGCGCTCTCCCATCGGCTTGATGAAGAAGATATCGAGGTTCATCAGACCATGTAACGCTCTGCCAAAGTGCCAACGTCCAGTGTAGATGGTCACGTGCCCATTTCGGTCGTAGTTGCCGATGGTCGTGTTGTTAACATCGGCACATACCTGGGTCGTCGGCTGCGGAGGTCCATTGTTAGGAGTGTTCATTGCACTGTGTGTTCGGACACACTTGTAATCCGTTAAAGTCTGATGTCAGTTCCGCCACAGTTCGCCGCCTGTCCTGTTGTACCAGTCTGCTCAGCGTACGACGTCCCGCATCTGCAATGAGGGATGGCTGTCCAACACCACGACGGTTGGACGTGGTTTCACCTTGGTTTCGCCACGTGTTGAAGACACTCACCACAGCACTCCTCGAACACCCCGCAAGTCGAGCAGTTTCCGAAATGCTCGTGCCGAGCCTGTGGGCCATGACAATCTGACCCTGATCAAACTCAGATAGATCGCGCGCCTTCCCCATTTTACACACGGACAGCACGGTCACTTGTACTACATACGCTGTGCGTGCGTCTGACTAGCAACCTTTCCTCGCTAGGTGACGCTGCTATCGCTTGTAGGGGTTTATATCGACAGTACGTCGGTTGTCATAATGTTCTGGACGATCAGTGTATACTACTCCACTTCTAATAGGGCCAATTCTTTAATAAATCAACACAATGGCGCCTTCGACACATGTATGCTTTTCCATAATGGCTGAACCGAACTCTCTCGTTACACATTCGCTCTTTATAGACTGCTAATCAAAACCGCTAATTAATAATTATCGTATTCCAATACGGAAGGGAGAAACGTAAGGAAATAAATAGGAACGTTATTCTTTCTCATCCGAGGCTTACCATTGCCTCAGGCCGTGGCCAATCGCTGAATTATTTCTTTGGTATCTTCTTAAAAAAGTTACACATTTTAATCCTACCCACGATGTAAGGTAGAAGGTATATGATAAGTTGCACCTTCTGCGTAAGGTGCTAGTCCGGCACGATATATACACTGACAACCGTATGTTAAAGGTCGCATGCGTGTCCAAAAACGACAATCGACCTGACGTAGTAAGAAAAGTGATCCACGCACCAGGCGATATGTTTCCACTGATTCACAGTGGAATCTAGATGGCGTCAGATAGCTGTCTATTCTGCCTTACAGACTGGGCAACCTTCTGATCTCCGCGTTCTGCGACGAGGCGTGGGCATCCAACATCTTGTCGCCTACTCGTGGCAGACGTATTTTATGGGACAAACTCCCCTGCAGTCTCTCCCTCGTCGTCCGCATTACCTGCGATTGATAGTGACATATACCCTGCAAGAGGTAAATAAATACACTTACTCAAGTACTAAAATTTAATACAATGTTGCAAAACTTAAGGACGAGACAGATAAAGTAACATAACAAATTAGCTATTCGGTGAAAATGAATGAAAGTGCGGGAGGAAGTTGTTTGAGGTCTCCCAGACATGTACAGACAATTGTACGTAATATGGCGTAAGGTCGTCTTGACTATAGCCTCTACAAGAGGCAGTTGAAAGAACGGGAAAAGACACGGTGTGTGAATTAGTGAGCAGTTACGGTGGACTTTAGCGGTGCTCTTCACTACAACATGGCACGGAGCCAACATCTGGATTACGTCGCACGGGGAGAGCCATCGGGAAACTGGAAGAAAGACGAAGTGTGACTAATGTAGCCAACGAGTTTGGTATTGCTCACAATATTGTTTCGTGAGCATAGGGAGTGTTCCGAAGCACAAGCACTGCTGCCCGAACGAGAGGAGGTAGTTGGCCACGGTCAGCTACAGCAGCAGATGACTGCTACTGTCTGCAAGTGGCAAGAAGGATCCCACATGAAACAGCAGGTGCAATTACAATCACATTTAGTAGGACTGCAAAGTACGCTCCACAGTGGCACGGCGACTGCATGGGAGTGGCCTCCTTACCCGACGACCAGTATGTTGCATTCCTTTTACACCCACATAGTGGCGGCACTGTTTGCGATGGAACCAAGAGCATAGGGACTGGGGCAATGAGAAGAGGGGTCACCTGCTCTTCTCAGACAAGACCAGATTCAACCTGGGTAATGATTCTGGACGTACCCTCATATGGCGGGAGATAGGAACACGTAATGCACTGAGGCACACTGTCGAATACGATAGATCTGGTGCTCCCCATTATATGGGGAAGCAAAATGTTGCATGGGCTTACTGACCTCCAAATCTTTGAACACAATACACTCACTGGTCAATGTTACTGTAATGCTGTACTCCTTCCTCATGTGCGTCTTTTCAAGGGTATATTTGTCCGTAACTGCATCTTCTTGATGACAATGCGAGATCGCATCGAACAGCACAGCTGGAGGAGCTCTTGAAACGAGAGGATATCCGGCAAATGGGCTGGCCTGTCTCTGCCCCCACTCAAATCCCGCAGAGCACGTGAAGGATGCATTGGGGAGGCGTACTGCAGCACGTCCACATGCACCAGCGACCATCCAGCGGTTGTCAACAGCGTTGGTGGAGGAATGGAACCCCCTACCACGAGAACTCGTTCCCAGCCTTGTGGCCAGCGTGGGAGCACGTTGCAGAGCATTCACTGCCTGCATTCTGATCACAGACCGTATTAAGAAGCAAATCCTGCCTTTTGTAATGTCCAAGGGATCATCATAAACAGCAGTGACTTCAATATAATTATTGTCTTTGAATAAATGTGTCATATCCGTTAGTCATGTTTGCTTTCAGTTACCATATGTGCTATACTGCAGCAGTTTCATTGCATTATGTTACCTGTCAATGAAACATCATGCGAAAGTTACATTCGTTCTTAAGTCTCGCACACCACAGTACTTTTGTTTTGGGCAAACTAAAAAAACGGTTCTGACCAAGGGCTTCCCTCTGCTCCACTTTCAGCTCGCCTGGTATTCGGTTGAAAAGTGCCTGACTCTACACGCCAACATCCAGATCTACATAGACCATCAAAAGTAAACAAAAAGATGTGCAATAACTCGGTATCAAGTGCCAGCTGACACTCAATCCCTGGTGCGAATCCAATACCTCTGTTAAGGTTGTAAACACACATTCGCATGTCTACAGCGTCTTTGATGAATGAGTCCAGATAGCCTTCAAGTGTGGGCTATGTCTCGTGCTTATTTGTAAGACAGTGTTCGACAACAGCAGAGTTTTATAGATTATTCCTGCACTTGGTGTGTGGTCCATGTTCGGTACAGCGCTGGAAAACGGTTCTATTAGATCATTCCACGAAGCTAATGCGACGTTCTGACGTCATACTAGCGAAACAAGCAATGCTTCACAGTTGCTAACTAGGTATGGGAATTCAATATACATCCTGAACTCCTTCCTTCCCCCTTCTACGCTCATCTCCTCCTCCTCCCCTCCCTCTCTCTGTGGATCACCTCCTCCCCCTTCTTTATCCCCATTTACACCTCCCACACCTCCCCCGCCTCTATCCACTTAGCCTCTATCTGATTTGTAATCTTTTTTATTGTTACTACTAACGAAACCTTCATTCCGACTTTTTATCGCTTAAAATGAATGGGTAAAACAGTTGGATCATTGGTCTATTGGGTATGAAAGTACTCTCTAGTTGCTGGATCTGTGAGTATAGTAGCTTCAAAGGCGGCGTTTCGCATAGTATTAATGTGCGGATAGGTAGAATTACAAAGTTTCGGACGATTCAGATTTTGCAGTAGCAGTCTAATCATAAATCAATAAGCCATAAACACACTACTCCTGTTTTCCATAAAACAGACAGCAAGGAAATAAACAAAACAGCGCATTGTTGTGTGTATAATTTTTATTGGAACTACTTATATAAACACATATGAAAAACAAATGGTCTGAAGGTTTACACGTCTTGCTATCGTAGTTCAGACCCTGCGCGAAAGATAATGACACTGCACATTTTCACAGCACAGCACAGCATTTTCTTTCTCACAGTCGGTCATAACAAAAATTCTTTACATTGTTGTTTAAATGAATATATAGCTGATCTCCGTCTGAATGTTTATTAGTACATCGTGTAAAAATTTGAAAGAAATCTGTCAGGAACTTTTCGATACTACTGGTAACATTTCTCTATTATATACTACAAATATGTATGTATGTAATATGTATAATAAAAAGCAATTAAAAATAACCTACTTCCGTCCGAATGTTCATGAAAATACTGCGTAAAAATTTGAAGATAATCGAAGAACTTTTGCAAATGTTTGGTAGCAAAGTTTTCCATTTATATATTAAATATACATTTATATACTTAAAAATAGCCAACTGTGTCCAAAAATTCATCAGAATTTTATGTAAAAATTTGGAGTAAATCGAAGAACTTTTCGAGATTTTTGGTAATCATGTTTCTCCTTTATGTATTACATATATATGTGTACGTTACATACACTTAAAAGAGATGTAGCCTATGTCCATACAAATGTTCACCAAAGTACATGTAAAAATTTGAAGTAAACCGGTCAAGAACTTCCCGAGATTCTTGTTAAAATCATTCCCTTCTATATAGTGTATATATATTTCAAAGACTGTGTAACCCATGTGCGTCCGAACTTTTATTAGAGTATCGTGTAATACTTTGAAGTTAATAGGTCAAGAACTTTTCGAGATTTTTGGTGACAACATTAAAGCACGACTTGTCCTTATATAGTAGTATAATTATAAACACCTGCGCCTGCGTCACGGAAATGCTTAAAAAGCTGAACTGGCAGGTGCTTGAACGCAGGCGCCAATTAACTCGCGAAAGCCTACTTACAATGTTTCGAGAACCAGTATTAAGGTGAGAGTCAGCAAGGGATCACAGACAGGAGATTAGACTAATTACAGCAGGAATAAATGCGTTCAAGCAGCCGTTCTGCCAGCGCTGCTTACGCTATGGCAACAGGAAGCAAACCTAACAAGATTTACCGTGGTGAGTGCCCTCAACAATGGATCGGGTGGCTTTGTAGATAAATTAAGCTAGATACGTCCACACGGAGTATCTTCGCAATTGCGCGATTGGCTGTTGAAATCTATATCACTAAACCGCTACCTCGAAGCACCATCTCAGTTGCAGACTGCCTACTTGCAGACTTACAGGGTCAATAAACATTCGATTTTCAGTACTTCGTGCTGCTATTGACCGAATTTAAAAATATAGTGAACGAAATACACAGTCTACTCACATTAATGAGTCAAATCCTGTCAAAGGCGTGGGTAACCACTTTTTTGCACCTTGGATCTCTGCGTGGCGTGCAGGAAGAGGGGCGACGAGTTATGGATGGTACAGACAGTGATGTGGAGCCACGCCCACTCCAGTGCCGTGAGCAGCTGCGCTAGGTTTCTTGGTTGAGGATACATGACGCGAACAGTCCGATGGACCGGGGAGGGGTCCCCACAGAGTCTCGATTAGGTTTAAATTACGGCAGTTTGGTAACTCATCCTGGTGTTCTTTGAATAACGCACGTACACCCCGAGCTGAGTCACACGTTGCAGTGTGCTGCTGGTAGACATTATCGAGCCGAGCAAAAACAAAATGCATGTTGGGGTGGATGCAGAATGACGAGATCACCCAGGCAATTCCACGAATACATTCCTCACACCATAAGACCCTTTTCTCAGGCCTCTACTCTTCTAACGATTGTTGCAGGATGTTTGCTTTCAGTCCGAAAGAGCATAAAATGTGGTTCATTCGTCTGGAAAGGCTACTTATAGCCACTCAGTGGACACCCAGTTGCGGTATTAACAGCCGTCGGCGCAGATGAATAGCATTCAGCATGGGTCCATCAACCAGGCGCCTGTTGCGGATACAGATATGCAGGAACTTTCGCTGAACGGTCGTCGAGGAAACACTGTTGGTAGCCCATTGGTTCGCATGGGCGATCAGTTGCTCAACAGCTGCACATCTTGATAATCTTTTCATATTTGTGGGCCATAGTCATATAATAATATTTGAATGGAAATTCCGTCATTGACTGTACTACTTATTTATTTTACATTACTGTCATGATTTCGGCCATAAGCTACTACCAAGTACAACAATGTTGGCTGTAATTAGACTTTCTTAAGTTATTTTATATTAATATAGGGGAACTCGGGGCAGAACGGGATAGCAGGGCACAATGGGAAATTGCTCTTTGCTAGACTGGACAGTGTTGCAACCTGTTGTATGGGCACGTAACTATTTCTCCGAATGGAAGGGAAGTGAGGGCAGCCATTCTGATTTAGTTTGAAGTGAAGTGTTGTCCGTCACGTTACCGCTTGCGTTGTTCTAACGTTTGGTGAATTTCAAAGCCAGGTAAGCTGTTAATTGTATACCCTAAAATGACACATTCCCTTAAAGTGCATGGCATTTGCTATACTTGAGTTATTTAATGCGTTTAAATACGTCAGTTATTACACTCCATAAAAGTTGTTAACCTCAAAAGTGCTCTTGGAGAGTAATGGGACGGGGCAGAATGGGATAGTGACCCGTTCTGCCCCGTCACATTTTGATGCAAGTACAAAGCAAACCCAGCCTGGATGTTCATGGATGCCAGACTCTCCCAACCAGCTATGTTCGCCGAACAACTCAGCTTTCCAGATATCGCCCGAGTCTGTCATTCCAATCCCACTAACCTGCCAAAATACTCGTCGGACTACAAGACGAAAAGGAAAAACCGTCGTATTAACAGATTCTTCTTATAAGAAGGAACTGCAGAATGCTGTCGCACGTAAAGTAGGCCTACAGAAAGGAGGAGGGTGCATTAATATAAACAATGTCAGGACAGAGACATCAGGTACAATACAACTTAAGGCAAAACTGTCAAACTTTACACCCAAGAAAACCAAAACAGAGGACATCAAAGACCTTAAGAAAAATAAAAGGAAGAAGATGATGGAGAAGAGAGAATCAGAGAGAGAGAGGATGCTGAGTGTGTCTACTCCGTTGCTAATTAGGGCTGGGTCGCATGCCAGAGTGGGCACACAATTCATGTGCTGGCATAGACAGTGAAGATAAAGAGGAAATACTGATTTGTGACTGTTGTGGAAGGGGCTAGTAGTTAGTGGTTTGGTGGTTATTAAGCACTGTACATTTTTCAGAATGACATTAAAATATTTTCTCATTTAGAAGAACGACTTTTTAATTGTTTAAATTACACATTCCTTAGTATGAATTACCTGTTATACAACATTTTGTCATAGTTTAATACGATATTCGTAATTCAAATTCAACGTTTATGCAATAATTTAACAAAAAATACCCTTATCCCATTCCGCCCCGTGGGTGGGGTGGAACGGGAAATATGCAAGACTTTCTTTGAAAAATTGTAAAAAATGCAAAACGTATTGTTTTAAGTGATTTTAAAATAAGGTACATTAGGTTACACTACAAGGTGTTTTTTATCACTTTAAGAATTGTTTCCTTGTGTTCCCTTATTTTATAGAAATTGTTACACAATAAGTATCCCGTTCCGCCCCGTGTTCCCCTAATGATTTCAGCCTTAAAGTATCATCATTTATAACAATGTTGGGTATAATTAGTCTTTGTTAAACTCAATTGTGCCGCGCGGAATGGCCGCGCGGATTGAGGCGCCATGTTACGGATTGCGCAGCCCCTCCCGCCGGAGGTTCGAGTCCTCCCTCGGGCATGGGTGTGTGTGTGTGTGTGTGTGTGTGTGTGTGTGTGTGTGTGTGTGTGTGTTGTTGGTAGCATAAGTTAATTTAAGTAGTGTGGGACCGATGACCTCAGCAGTTTGGTCCGTGAGGAATTCACACACACAAAATCAACTGTTTCATGTCTGGAAAACATGTTTGCTACATGTCTGCCACTGATTTCGGTAATTCTGTACTTACCTACACTCTGGAACACACAGTTCAATAGATCCTGACGATGACTTCGCATAACATTGTCTAATTATACCCAGAATTGTTGTAATTGAAAACAGCCTGAAGGCCGAAATCATGACAGTAACATAAAATAAAGAAATTGTACAGTCAAATGGCGGAAAATTCATTCAAAAAATTACACGCCTCTTCGTCAGTACACATCGCCGCAGCCGTTGTTCACCCCTATCATATACGGCTGTTGTCCATCACAGTTGCCTCGGCGCCGATTTTGTACAGAACCATTTCGCCAAACATGGTGTACTTTAACCAAGACAGCACGCGAACAGTTTACAAGCTTAGCCGTTTCCAAAATGCTTTCACACTTGGTGCGAAAGCCCATTATTATGCCTTATTGGACGTTGATAACTCGCTCCGTTTCCGTATTAGAGAACGAATGCACTGTTATCTGCGTCCCCTCGACACGCTTTATATACCCTCCACTGCTAGTGGTCCCACCTGCCACCTGTGAGTGGTTATAGTACGTTGACGTCGAACATAGGCGGTGACTACATTGATGTTGCTGGACCGTACACTATAATTAGAAGCTGTGTGTATAAGACTTGCGGCACCGTAATTCAAGATGCACAAATTACTCTGATCATATTCAGCCAGTATTTGAGAATCAGAGCACTTGGCGCCTTTCATTGAATCTTACGCATAATTTAGATGCGTTACGAAGCTTTTTTCCGCTGACACTCTTACAAAATGATGACATGAAAAGAGTTTATTGCTAACTACATTTTCGCTGCTCATGCAGTAAAATTGCAACATCAAACATGGCGTTTCAATTAATTAATTCTTTACCATAGTCCGATTAAAATTACTTGATAGTTGGCTCTTCACGCGTTGGAGCTGGTTTCCACCAGCCAGAGCGCTCCGTGTCACGTCCGAACCGTTTGCAGTTGCCGAACTGCCACTACATCTACATCCATGCTCTGCAAACCACCTGACAGGGATTCCATCGAGCTCTGGAGTTTTGTTCAGTATTAACGACTTCAGCTGCTTCCCAACTGACACTAATAATATTCCATTCATCTTTTCAGTGATACGAGCATTACACTGGGGCGATTCTCCCGGGTCTCCTTTGTAAAGGAACATTCGAAAATGGAGTTAAAGTTTTCAGCTTTTGCTTTGCTACCCTTAATTTTAGGTCCTGTCTCATCCGCTAGGAAATGGATACCAACTTTGGTGCCACTAACTACGTTTACATACAACTAGAATGTCTCTGGGTCCTCTGAAAATTTATTTGACAATATTCTGCTACCGTAGTCATTAAAGACACCACGCATTGCTCTGTTGACAGACAAACGCATTTCATTCAGCATCTCTCTTACTATGGCCCTACGCTTTGTTTTACACCTATTATGCAGTAAGAGTCGAGGGGCATGAAAGGGAAGCAGTGGTTGGGAAGGGAGTGAGACAGGGTTGTAGCCTCTCCCCGATGTTATTCAATTCGTATATTGAGCAAGCAGTAAAGGAAACAAAAGAAAAATTTGGAGTAGGTACTAAACTCCAGGGAGAAGAAATAAAAACTTTGAGGTTCGCCGATGACATTGTAATTCTGTCAGAGACAGCAAAGGACTTGGAAGAGCAGTTGAACGGAATGGACAGTGTCTTGAAAGGAGGATATAAGATGAACATCAACAAAAGTAAAACGAGGATAATGGAATGTAGTCGAATTACGTCGGGTGATGCTGAGGGAATTAGATTAGGAAATGAGACACTTAAAGCAGTAAAGGAGTTTTGCTATTTGGGGAGCAAAATAACTGATGATGGTCGAAGTAGAGAGGATATAAAATGTAGACTGGCAATGGCAAGGAAAGCGTTTCTGAAGAAGAGAAATTTGTTAACATCGAGTATTGATTTAAGTGTCAGGAAGTCGTTTCTGAAAGTATTTGTATGGAGTGTAGCCATGTATGGAAGTGAAACATGGACGATAACTAGTTTGGACAAGAAGAGAATGGAAACTTTCGAAATGTGGTGCTACAGAAAATGTTGAAGATTAGGTGGGTAGATCACGTAACTAATGAGGAGGTATTGAATAAGATTGGGGAGAAGAGACGTTTGTGGCACAACTTGACAAGAAGAAGGGATCGGTTGGTAGGACATGTCCTGAGGCATCAATGGATCACAAATTTAGCATTGGAGGGCTGTGTGGAGGGTAAAAATCATAGAGGGAGACCAAGAGATGAATACACTAAGCAGATTCAGAAGGATGTAGGTTGCAGTAGGTACTGGGAGATGAAGGAGCTTGCACAGGATAGAGTAGCACGGAGAACTACATCAAACCAGTCTCTGGACTGAAGACCACAACAACAACAACAACAATGCAGTAATCTCTGTTTCTTTAGAAATTTCTTTACAGTGACTTTGTACCATGGAGGTTCTATCCCATTATGACTGGGTACATATCTATGTAGTGCATGGTCAATTATTCTTTTAAACTTGAGCCATAGTTCATCTACATGCTCCTGCCCTGTGCTGATAGTTTCAAGTTCCTCACTGAGATATGGCACTAGTGATTTTTCCTTAGTTTACTGAACATGTATATCTTTCTGCTTGTTTTAACTATCCTTTGTACTTTGGTAACCAGTGTTGCCGCAATCGCAAGATGGTTTCAGTTTCGATGTGGACATCCTCAAAGAGGTCAGGTCTGTTTGTTGCCATTTGATCCAATGTATTTCATCATGACTGGGATTCCTAACTATCTGTTCCCAAGTAGTTTCAGAGAAGGCATTTATTAATGTTTCACAGGGTGTGTTATCACGCTCACCACTACCAAAACTATAGTTTTACCAATTAATTGTTGGATGATTCTACGCAATCTCCTCTGCAGACTCATTGCACTTCCCCAGTATTCTACCAATGAAACGAAGTCTACCACCTGCTTTACCAACGACTGAACCTATGTGATCATTCCATTTCATATCCCTACAAAGGGTATGAGTTGGCCGATTCCTAAAGTGACTCATTCATATTATAGTCATACGATACTAGATTTTTTCGTCCACTGAAGTGCACAATTTTAGATTTCTGTACATTTAAAGCAAGCTGCCAACCTTTGCACCACCTTGAAATCCTATCAAGATTTTACTGAATAATGTTGCAGTTTCTTTCACGCAGTACTTCATCGTGGATAACTACATCATCTGCAAAAAGTCGAAGGTTACTATTAATATTGTCTGTAAGGTCATTATTATATAACATGAATAGCAAGGGTTCCAACACACTTCCCTGGGCAGACCTGAAGTTACTACTACATCTGACGATTATTCTCCATCCAAGAAAACATGCTGCGTCCTCCCTACCAAAAGTTCTCAATTCAGTCACAAATTTAGGGGGACCCTGCAGTTCTCAACCCTACGGCGCAAGTCCAGGAAATCGCAGCCTAGCTTGTCACAGAACCTTCGAAGTCTCTGGTTCAGTCCTTCCACTCCACTCAGAACCGAAGGGCCAGATCAGCTCTGGTGACCATGCTACAAATTGTGAGGTTCGCTGAAACTCCATGCACAAGGCTGGTCTTCTCAATCTTGCTGTCAGTCGCTGGAATGACCCACGTATGGTCTCAGAGCCCAGACGGCGGGCATCATTCTACATCTACATCTATACTCCGCGAGCCACCTTACGGTGTGTGGCGGAGGGTACTTATTGTACCACTATCTGATCCCCCCTTCCCTGTTCCATTCACGAATTGTGCGTGGGAAGAACGACTGCTTGTACGTCTCCGTATTTGCTCTAATTTCTCGGATCTTTTCGTTGTGATCATTACGCGAGATATATGTGGGCGGTAGTAATATGTTGCCCATCTCTTCCCGGAATGTGCTCTCTCGTAATTTCGATAATAAACCTCTCCGTATTGCGTAACGCCTTTCTTGAAGTGTCCGCCACTGGAGCTTGTTCAGCATCTCCGTAACGCTCTCGCGCTGACTAAATGTCCCCATGACGAATCGCGCTGCTTTTCGCTGGATCATGTCTATCTCTTCTATTAATCCAACCTGGTAAGGGTCCCATACTGATGAGCAATACTCAAGAATCGGACGAACAAGCGTTTTGTAAGCTACTTCTTTCGTCGATGAGTCACATTTTCTTAGAATTCTTCCTATGAATCTCAACCTGGCGCCTGCTTTTCCCACTATTTGTTTTATGTGATCATTCCACTTCAGATCGCTCCGGATAGTAACTCCTAAGTATTTTACGGTCGTTACCGCTTCCAATGATTTACCACCTATGGCATAATCGTACTGGAATGGATTTCTGCCCCTATGTATGCGCATTATATTACATTTATCTACGTTTATGGAAAGCTGCCAGCTGTCGCACCATGCATTAATCCTCTGCAGGTCCTCCTGGAGTACGTACGAGTCTTCTGATGTTGCTACTTTCTTGTAGACAACCGTGTCATCTGCAAATGGCCTCACGGAGCTACCGATGTTGTCAACTAAGTCATTTATGTATATTGTAAACAATAAAGGTCCTATCACGCTTCCCTGCGGTACTCCCGAAATTACCTCTACATCTGCAGATTTTGAACCGTTAAGAATGACATGTTGTGTTCTTTCTTCTAGGAAATCCTGAATCCAATCACAAACCTGGTCCGATATTCCGTAAGCTCGTATTTTTTTCACTAAACGTAAGTGCGGAACCGTATCAAATGCCTTCCTGAAGTCCAGGAATACGGCATCAATCTGCTCGCCAGTGTCTACGGCACTGTGAATTTCTTGGGCAAATAGGGCGAGCTGAGTTTCACATGATCTCTGTTTGCGGAATCCATGTTGGTTATGATGAAGGAGATTTGTATTATCTAAGAACGTCATAATACGAGAACACAAAACATGTTCCATTATTCTACAACAGATTGACGTAAGCGAAATAGGCCTATAATTATTCGCATCTGATTTATGACCCTTCTTGAAAATGGGAACGACCTGCGCTTTCTTCCAGTCGCTAGGTACTTTACGTTCTTCCAGCGATCTACGATAAATTGCTGATAGAAAGGGGGCAAGTTCTTTAGCATAATCACTGTAGAATCTTAAGGGTATCTCGTCTGGTCTGGATGCTTTTCCGCTACTAAGTGATAGCAGTTGTTTTTCAATTCCGATATCGTTTATTTCAATATTTTCCATTTTGGCGTCCGTGCGACGGCTGAAGTCAGGGACCGTGTTACGATTTTCCGCAGTGAAACAGTTTCGGAACACTGAATTCAGTATTTCTGCCTTTCTTCGGTCGTCCTCTGTTTCGGTGCCATCGTGGTCAACGAGTGACTGAATAGGGGATTTAGATCCGCTTACCGATTTTACATATGACCAAAACTTTTTAGGGTTCTTGTTTAGATTGTTTGCCAATGTTTTATGTTCGAATTCGTTGAATGCTTCTCTCATTGCTCTCTTTACGCTCTTTTTCGCTTCGTTCAGCTTTTCCTTATCAGCTATGATTCGACTACTCTTAAACCTATGATGAGGCTTTCTTTGTTTCCGTAGTACCTTTCGTACATGATTGTTATACCACGGTGGATCTTTCCCCTCGCTTTGGACCTTAGTCGGTACGAACTTATCTAAGGCGTACTGGACGATGTTTCTGAATTTTTTCCATTTTTGTTCCACATCCTCTTCCTCAGAAATGAACGTTTGATGGTGGTCACTCAGATATTCTGCGATTTGTGCCCTATCACTCTTGTTAAGCAAATATATTTTCCTTCCTTTCTTGGCATTTCTTATTACACTTGTAGTCATTGATGCAACCACTGACTTATGATCACTGATACCCTCTTCTACATTCACGGAGTCGAAAAGTTCCGGTCTATTTGTTGCTATGAGGTCTAAAACGTTAGCTTCACGAGTTGGTTCTCTAACTATCTGCTCGAAGTAATTCTCGGACAAGGCAGTCAGGATAATGTCACAAGAGTCCTTGTCCCTGGCTCCAGTTCTGATTGTGTGACTATCCCATTCTATACCTGGTAGATTGAAGTCTCCCCCTATTCGTTCCAAAGTGCGCCAAAATCTGCAGTTGGTTGCACCCTTTTCCCTCAATGGTTGCAGGAACACCCTCTTTAACATACTGAATGAGGACCCAGGCATACACACTGAGTGCAACTGGTGTCCTTTCCTGTCCCTTGTTGCCATTTCACTAAGAAGTACCATCATTCGCCTTACCGACGATTAATAGATCTTAGCCTTTCGCGTTTGCCTTCTCTTCACACCGGACAAAACAGCTGAAGTTAATCCCACTGGCTCAGTTTCGGTTTCACTGAAAGACAGCACCTCAAACTTGTTGGTTAGGGGAATTTGTACAACAGCCTGAGCCCTCCTTGGTCCCCGTCCACCTTGTACAGGACGCCTAGATCTACCGCTAACATGCCACTCGCACTCAAGTGGACGAGTAACGACAGATCCTGTGCTTCCTGCAGAGGAGACAGGATCCACAGGAAGGGAGAGTACATGAGGTACCTCTGGTACCGGAGTCACAGGTACACGACTCTGGTGAGCACTTCTAACGTACTGATTCGCAGCAGCTTCCAATCGTAGTCATTAATCACGGCGATTTACAGCTGCTTACGAACGTCAACGAAATCATCGTGTGTTCGAGAACTGCATTCACAGTGCGGCTGCATTTTAACTGGTGCGATGTATTTAAGGGCAGTGAACGAATAACTTAATTAAGTCCGTTAATTATATTTTAATCTGTTGAGCTAAAAGTTGCTAATTTCCTTCGAGAACTGAAGCAAATACACAAAACGAGATTTCTATTTGAGCAATACAAAAACCTGTGGTAAAAATTAGCAGTTTGCTAAAAAGTTCTGAGGTTAAATATAGTTGTTACCTAACTCGATAACAGAGTTAATTTACAATAACAGCAGATAATAGACAGGCCGCCTCCTCTTTATGGGAAAATTAGACGTAACATAATATGTTAGTTAGAATATCTGCTAGAGTAACAAAATCACAAACGCCGATTTACTATATTGCTCGTAGATTATACAAAGGACAATGGTGGCATCCGATAATTGACAAAAACGCACATGTATTTTTGTTGGTATACAACTTCGATTAGTTCACTTCTAGTTCCTTGTCCGGCTTTCTTTGTTGGTGTGTTTTGATCCTGAATCCTGGGTCTAACCCCTTTTTTTGTATTTCTTCACACATGATAACCACACCAAAAACAAACAACAACAACAACAACAACAACAACACCACACACACACACACACACACACACACACACCAATGCTAACGAAATACACACGTTTCTTACACAGCACTAACCAAATACGAATCGATCCTGCAACACAAGACGCGATTCAGCATCATTTATACAGTTATTATAATCCTAGACATCGGCATACACTAGATAAGCTTTGCACGACAAAAAAAAGTCAAATGTGTGTGAAATGTTATGGAACTTAACTGCTAAGGTCATCAGTCCCTAAGCTTACACACTGCTTAACCTAAATTATCCTAAGGACAAACACACACACCCATGCCCGAGGGAGGACTCGATCCTCCGCCGAGACCAGCCGCACAGTCCATGACTGCAGCGCCTATGACCGCTCGGCTAATCCCGCGCGGCATTTCACGACATTGTGCAAAGCCGAATTTTTTAAGGCTCTCAATTAATCGTTGTGACTTGGATATCAGCGTTTCAAATACAACAGTCTTCTGCAGTGTAATGGCACAGAGTAGTGGTTACCATGTAAATCTGACGTCTAGAAAATCCAAGTTTCGAATCTCGACAAATGCAGTGAAATTCTATATTTTCTAAATAGAATAAAATGACTTTGATTACCATTTTTATTCAATTAACTGGTTTCAATATATTTTTAAATTTCTAGTACTTTGTCGCGTCATTTTCATCCTACTGATTTTTTATTTGCTGTTATTTTTCTTCCTATCATTCTTTTTTCGTTTAGAATCTGCTTGTTTCTCCTTAATCTGCAGCCAAGTGCCAACGAGGACTGCTCACTGTCGGGTAACGCGGCATCCCGTGTAGCCGGTGTCAGGATACTTTCAGGTAACAAATGCCAGCGAGAAATTACAGTTTGCTATTCCCGTAAAACTGAAATTTTGCTGCGGATGATGGCTGCGCAAAGGAACACATTATGAAAATTTTGTGTCTTCAGTTTGCTCGTAGAGATTAGCCTTAAACAGTGTGAACAAGACGATCTTGATTTTTTGCTCTGCCGCAGATCGTTGATCGCAGTTTTCTCGGATACACCGCGCATCACGAGGTTGTGGTTAGGTTAGGACAAGAGTTTAAATCCAGGGTACAAAACGCGTCGCCTGCCGCAGTCGCCTGGTATCAGCTGTCCGCAGAACACCTCCCATTACCATCAAAACTCGCGGCGGCCGCTTCCAGCACTGCTCCGCATTACATAGTAACAGCATATATGAAATGACCTGTCGTCTGTAACCGAGTGGTAGCCGGCAGCGGATGTGGCAGCATTGTAGCGGCAAGTAACAGACGTCAATTATCAAGTAATTTTAATCGGACTATAGTAAATCTATTCGAAACTTATGCACGCACACCACTGAATGTGCCTGCAAAATTATCACTGTGCGGCACAGATGGGGAAATATGATATTTTATACAAGGGACCTCGATTCTTCGAGGAATCGGGGGATGGGAGTTTACTGGTATTTGGCTATTGGAACCCGATACGTTATACTGGACTGTGAATATTCTACAGAAACAAAAGTAACATCGGCTGTGCCCAAACGAAGATTAATAAGAGCTCTAATGTTTTCAATACGCCTGAAAAATATGCGTATGGCTTTTATGACCGGCAGACCCATCGTGGGGAGTTAGGCCACGTGGTGCAAGACTTTATACTTATTTGACGCCACTTCGACGACTTGAAATGACGATGAGGCCAACACACGCACAAACCAAGTACCGAGTGGAGGAAATTCTCGACTCGGGCTGGGAATTGAACTCGGAGCCTCGTGATCAAGAAACAGCAATGCTAACCACAAGACCACGAGCAGATGACTTTCGGTATTCATAAACGATTCATCACAATGGGTCAGCAGCATTGTAAGGCTCGCTCGATGACGATGCATTTTCGCACTTTCTGAATCCTCTTCCTCCTGAATTCCAGAAAGACTTGATAAAATTTTCACTTGGTGTAATGAATAGTAGCTCTCTTTAAATGAAGATCAATGTAGGATACTGCCTATAACAAACATTAAAAAAACCGATAGTAAATGACTTCAAGATTAGTGGTGAAAATCTTGAGTACATCATACTTAGGGGTAATACTAAGAGATGATATCAAATCTGTATTGCACAACGTGACTCCGCGATGATGTTACAAACTTTCAAAGATGACGGTGAAAGGTAAATGTATCAGTTTGAGGCAAGAGACCCTAGTCCGGAAACGACCGAGTCGAAAGCTATAAGCGAAAATCTACTCCAGTTCCGCCTTAGCTTCGCATAACGCTCCAACTAACGTGTCCGACTTGCGAACCCTGATCATTACGTACAGTAGTCCATCTGAATCCTACCCGATGCCCTCCGATAACTTCTCCTCTTGATGGACCAGTTATGATGCACGTAACTTGATGTCAGCGAGACCCAAAATCCTAGGTCCACGGTATAATTACTGTTCAGAATTGCGTCCCCGAGCGTCAATGCAGGCGTGGCATCATTATATAAAAATTCTATCGTATCCGTTCTAATGTCGGCAGTGCCGTTTGAACAGTGTCTTGGGCAGTGAGAATTCTTGCCAGATCCTCTTCACAGTTGACAGGCGTCTCGTATACACAAGACGTTTCACATGGCCCCACAAGAAGAAGTCAAGTGGGGGTGACATCAGGTGAATGTGCTGGCCACGAAACAGGGCTTCCTCTCCCTATTCATTTTTGAGAGAATGTCTGATACAGGTGTTCACGAACCCTCAGTGCAATGTGAGGTGGGCCTCCGTTATACTGGAATCACATCCATTGATGAGTAACAAGTGTGATATGTTTCAGGAAGAGTAATCGGGTCTAATACGTAATCATTGACTTTTCCTGCCCACACGCTAATCGATAATCTGTTTTGGTGGCTCTTCAAAACTGTAAAGTGCGGATTCCGGTCCAAACATGACTATTAGCATTCCGTCTGGTGAAACGGGATTCATTCGTGAAAAGTACACACGCAGGAAAGTGAGGAACGATTGTAAGGCGCTGCAAGCACCAATGCTGAAAACGGAAAGGTCCGAATTCAGCAGGACTCAAAGCATGAATGTTCTGTGGATGGTATGGGTGTAGCTATATTTCCTATAATACTCGCCACACGTAACTCTACGAAACATTCCTATCACGTCCAGCTGAACGAGTGGTCATTACAGGCTCCACATCCCCTCAAGTAACTACTGAATCTTCAAGTCGGGAGTCCGTGTAGTCCATTTTCTTCCTCAGTCGTTGTACTGTGATACCAACTGCTCTATTTCACTTAATCGTTGCAACTGTCTTGGCAACATGGAGTGAGCCGATGTCTTCCACGTGGATATTTGTTCATTTACAACGTTTCTGCTTCCCTCTTGCTTCTGTTTGCTTGCCCAAACTGGAAAATTATGTCTGCAAGTTACTTCAGTGCGTACAACTCCATTTGGTTGGTGCTGATCGACATAAGGGTTTCAACTTGTAAACACAGACTGTAGTTTACCATAGTACAGACATTGTACATCACGACTGCTCGTGTCAGTAAACTATACACCATAGTTCAGTTACTATTCCAGCCTCCACACCTAAGTGCCCGTCAGACATTCTACCCTACAATCTCACTGACAACAGCATCGGTACGTATAATGTACTCAGACCGACTTCCTCTCATCACTTTTGGTCGTTTCCAAACCAGGGTCCCTTACCTCAAATTGATACATTTAGCCTCCTCCACCAACGCTGAAAGTTTGTATCATCATCACGGTATCACCCTGCACATAAAATCTGTATTAGGATGGGCTAATGGAAGACGCTAGTGCGTCCAATTCTAGAGTATTGCATCAGGGCCTGGAGTTCATATGAAGTAGGTGTGACAACATACACACAAAGAATTCGGAGACGTGCTGCTACGATCGTAACAGGTCGGCGTAGCCGACGTGAAAATGTAGCAGAAATGATCCGAAAACTTGAATTGGAATTCTTGGAAGAAAGACGATATAATCTTTGCGAAACCCTGTTCAGTAAATTTAGGGAACCGCTTTTCGAATATGGCAGTGCGCCCATTATGCTGCGCACAGGGATCAACATAAAACATAAAAAGAGATCCGTACGCGAAATGAATAAGAACGAAAACTGACATTACTGGTACGATACTGCACCCGCCCAGCAGTTTTCCGAGCCTTGGAGAGTATTTAGGAGGTGTGTCAGAAAAGTAATAAAACTGACAATACTGCGAGAGATCTGGAAACGCTCTGTTGTTCTACTTGTGTCAAACCTCTTCCAGATTCCCAATCCGGGTTTCAGTTCCGTACAGCCATAACGTAATTTTTGACGTAACAGCAGAATTTAGAGCAACGTTATGCCTTCAAGTTTTGTGTTACACTTCGGGAATCCGTGATTGTGACCTCTGACAAGTTGAAACAGGCCTATGGGGAATAATCTTTACCAAGAGAAAACGTTTTTCGCTGGCACACATCATTTTAGGAAGGCCGAGAACACGTTGAAGATGAACCTCTGTCAGGTAGATCTTCAACTTCAAAAACCGACGAAAACGACGAACGTGTGCGTGCTCTTGTGAGATTCTTTCTCTGGGACAAACTGTCAACCCGGGGCTTTTACAAAAATGACCTTGAAAGGCTCAGGAAAAGGGTGAATCGATTGGGACCGGACATTGCAGGCAAGTGGATACTGCATCATGACAACGACCCATGTCACCCGGCCACTTGCATCACGGAATATTTGACCTCAAAAGGCATTGCTGTTGTTCCACAGTTCCCCTATTCAATTGATCTGAGCCCTTGTGACATTTTTCTTTTCCTGAAATTGGAAAACGTCTTAAAAGAACGTCATTTTGGAACTGTGAAGCACACTATTAAAAAAAAAAAGTGACCGATTGTTAAAGGCCCTTCCAGTTGAAGCCTTTCACATGGTTGCGCGAACAAAAATAAAAAAAAAATTGGTAGATAAAAAATCAGTCTCATTACTCTTCTCCCAGACCTCCTATACAAACATAAATGCATCTTTGTGTGTAGATGTTAATCTCTGAGACTCGCTCTCAGCGTGCATTTCATGCTTTGCTGACACCTCCCTTCTCATTATACGTTTTCATTCCTTATACAAAGCTGTAAGTGTGGTCGTCAACGAGCGCGCGCACTCTATCCCGGGCACGTCTGGTGCGCGGGGGCGTGGCTGGCGAGGTGTGGGTGTGTGGGGGCGGGGCCGCGGCGCCAGACGGCGCCCGGGACCGTGCGGCTTGCGCAACGCTGACGTCACGGCGCAGGCTGCCTGCACTGTGCACCGCAGCTGCCAGCCCGCTCTCTGCTCCAGGTACGCCACGGCAGCCTCCGTCGATCGCTGTTGCGTAACAGCACAGACCGCCGCGCGTGTGATCTCAAGCCGTCTTACGGTTGCCAGCAAACTCAGGCGTCATCTGCCAACTCTTCCTGTACGAGGAAATGACGAAATCTACACATCTCTTTAAAAATGTTCAGATGTGTGTGAATTGGTTCAAATGGCACTGAGCACTATGGGATTTAACTTCTGAGGTCATCAGTTCCCTAGAACTTAGAACTACTTAAACCTAAATAACCTAAGGATATCACACACATCCATGTCCGAGGTAGGATTCGAACCTGCGACCGTAGCGGTCGCGCGGTTCCAGACTGTAGCGCCTAGAACCGCTCGGCCACATCGGCCGGCAAACCGCTGAGGTCATCGGTCCTTAGACTTACACACTACTGAAACTAACTTATGCTAAGAACAACAGACACACCCATGCCCGAGGGAGGACTAGAGCCTCCGGCGGGAGGGACCGCGCAATCCGTAACATGGCGCCCTAAACCAAGCGGCCACTACAGCGGCACGTCTCTTAAGGATTATGGGAATGACCAAGAGAGAGGCCTTCTAAAACGTGGCCTATAAAACATAATATGTTCCAAAACGCCGCGCATAAAAACGGGATTTTCCCGGCGCTCATATCTAAGAGTTCGATTGGTGATAGAAATGTCAAGCAATAAATAAATAATAAATGTTTTGGATCGACATTGAGCTAGTGACCATTTGTATACCCAACAGAGAGTAATTATCCTTACCTATTGCACATTTTCTCCGGCTTAGGCAAAGGCAGCAAAGCGTTTAGTTCTTTTCGCAGAACATGTGGTCAACAATGCGTCTTAAGGGCTTTATGGAGGCACCATTTCTTTCATGGCCGGATCCTAAGAAAAAATCGTAAAACATGATTTTTTTGTACCAAAACAGACTCACGGTTTCCAACAGGGCTACGAACAGCAAATGGCTCAAAGTTTTACAACGTATTTCTAATATCCCGATCTCGAACAAGCTTCGAAATTTTCTTGGTATCTTTATCCGATTCCGAGATACAGAGGTTCAAAGTTACCCTACTTGTACACGTAAGATACAGACGTAAAATGCGTAGTCTATAGAGCGACGTAGCATGGAGAAATATGCTACAAAGTTTCTCCATTATCATCAGAAGGGCTATGGAAAGCCCATGTTTTAATACTCAAGAACATCCAAAATTTTTGTGCGCGTAAAATCCGGTCTGAGTTGTAAAATTAGTTTTGTGTTGTATCAATTCCACATAAGTAAAGTATCAAAATTTTACTAACCCATAAAGTTCTTTTCATATGAGTGAAATGCCCTGCAGTGGCAGGAAAAAAAGGGAACCCTCGGAAAATTGCTCCTATCGAAGCATAAAAAATGTGAATACGCTCCCGCTTAATTAAAAGAATGTGACTGGGAAAAGTGGGGTAGCAGCTGTCTCATTCTGCTTTCCTCAGCACCTTTAAACACTTTTCCAAACGTTTTGGTATGCGAACATATTCCCGTTCTTTTGAAGCTGAGAGAGAAGGAGACAGTGGTACTGGGAAAGAGTTACAAAAGAAATGAATACTGGAAGATAGTAGACAGTGCTTGTGGTACAGAAAGAGCGAAGGAGCCAATGGCTGTGTCAGAGGAAGAGAGATACGCAGGGCAGTGGAATATATTGACAGCGACAGAACAGTGTATGAAATGAGTGAAGAGACAGTGCCACTGGGAGAGAAATAAAGAGAAGGAGATAGTGGCAGTTGGTCAGAGACAGTGATAGTGAGAGACAGAGTCTGTGACAATGAGAACGAGGAAGAGAGAGAGAGAGAGAGAGAGAGAGAGAGAGAGAGAGAGAGTGATACTGAGAGGAGACAGCAACAGTGGGAAGGAATGAATGAGATAGTAGGAAAAAGAGAGAGCAAGAGGAAGGCATTGACAGTGAGAGGAGTCAGTGCTATTAGAACAGAACGAGGGAGACTGTGTCTGTGGGACACGGGACAGAGACAGTTAGAGAGACATAAAAAGATAATGGAAACGGGTTGGGATGAATGAGTGAGTGAGAATGGGTAAGTGGGAGTGGATGGTTGTGAGCCACTTACAGCGATGGACTGGTGGCGGTGAACGAGTTACAGTCAGGGGAGCTTGTGGGAGACAGAGGTGAGCTGCATGCTGACGAGAGCGCGAATATGTTCGCATACCAAAAGTTTAGGAAAATTTTTAAAGCTGCTAAGGAAGGAAGAATGAGGCAGCTGGATTTCCACTTTTCAGTCAGTCTTTTAATAAACTAGAACATATTAGACTTCTTTGTTCTCTGATAGGAGCATTTTTCCGCTGGTTCTCTTCTTTCTAGCTGAGAAAGAGTGCTGCAATTAAGTAGGGAAATGTTTTAACTCTGTATCATGAAGCATGCGAGCCTGTCAGCTTTGCAAAAAAATAGTTTAAATGGCTCTAAGCACAATGGGGCTTGGCATCTGAGGTCATCAGTCCCCTAGACTTAGAACTACTTAAACCTAATTAACCTAAGGACAGGACACACATCCATGCCCGAAGCAGGATTCGAACCTGCGACCGTAGCAGCAGCGCGGTTCTGGACTGAAGCGTCTAGAACCGCTCGGCCACAGCGGCCGGCCTCGTCAACTTTCCAGTAGCAATAGTAATTCAGGTGATCCGCAGTTTAATTTGCGACTGGTTTCACGTTCATTATCTGGAATGCGACAGACTACCACAGTTGGGATACGGTCGTAGCTGTCACTGAGATGAGGAGCAGACGAGAGGTGGATTTCCGCACAAGTAACGACTGTCCACTCGAAGGCAAATCGTAATCTTCCTATTCGGCGTATAGACAGCAGATGGGGATCGTTTATTCAGGTATTAAGGGTCCGAGGGAACGCACATCATACAAAAATTAGTAAACCCCTGGAGACATCACATTAAAACCGTGTAATGGCTTACATTCGGTGAGAAAGAGTGCCCATAAGTTTCTTCTGTATGCCTAGTCCACTTCAAGCCACCCAGTTCATGGTTAGATCCCGCAGAGGTATAAGATTGGCGAGATTCTGAGTGCTACGTTGCGCTCTCTGTTCCACATGACCCCCAACAATTTCTCTGGCATTCACGTTGCGTGTACACACGAAAAGAAATCGACTACTGTACAACTACGGTACTGAAGATAAACTGCTGGAAACAGTATGTACTGTAAAATATCTAGAAGTAACTATCCAGAGCGACCCCAAGTCGACTGGTGAGTCCTTGTCCTTGAGAGGAGGAGCACTTTTGGCTACTGGGCAGCAGTTTTTACAACCCAGCGGGTAGTACCCAGAGGAAAACACACAGAGGCAGTGCCGCAATGGCGGTCCCTACTTTAAATGAGACAACTGCAGCACACACACAGTGAGCTCAACCTTTAGCTCGCAACACAGCCTGCGCTAGATAGACCGTTAAGACTTCTTGAATTCTAGTTCCTCAGATCTACCTGCTGTAGAACTCTGGTCCCCTCTCACTGGAAATTAATTCACGGCCCTCACCTACCAAACCCAGTACTACCTCTGGGATTCCCAAATTCTTAGTCAGGAGCAAAGCATAAATGTCCACTCACTGAAACCTCCCTGAGTCCACGTCTATGACGTTCCTATCATCCTACTCTCAGCAGTGCAAAGAGGTCGAAAGAGATGTGTTTAGGTGAGTACACATGAAATGGGATTTACAGTTCTTCTTTCGCAGTTGTTTACTGCAGGAGAGGCCAATGGATTGTACTTTAATCTATATGTGCTAGATTTTGCGGCAGTCTTTTTTTAGGGTGTAGTACATAGAGATTTATAGACTTTTCTCGTCCAGGAGCGAATTTGAGATCTTTTGTTAAAGTGAAAAAAACTTTGTTATTCCCGTGCATCTAACGTGGTTATTTGTGTGTGACTTTAAGGCTTTCGTAAATTTTAACTATTGTTCGTAGAGTTGTTCTTTTCCGAGCCCGAAGACGTGGCACGCAACCATTTGTAAATTATGTGCGGTAACGTTGCGGTATACGATTTTTCTGCGCACTGGAAGAATTAGATGACTTCTCTCTGGGCTCAAATCGCCGTTGTGAAAATAATGACCAATTAACCCGTATCACAATTCAAACCGAGGCTTATGACACTCATCAAAGTAATTGCAAAAGTACTGGAGTGTGTGTGATTGAGCAGGGTCCGACAATAATTTTGTCCTTCGCCAACCATGAAGTAAATTGGCTGCGCAGTGTCGCAGTCGGGCCAAGAGGATAACGGCAGAGGACGTTGCATTCCGACTACCCACGAAGGAAAGGGGATGGGAGATCACAGGATGGAACATTACACCTGTTTTACGTCTTGTAGCTCAACGAGCACTGTATGTTATTTGTAGAAAATTAGATGTTTCGGTTAATATTAACGTCCAAATGTAGTACATTTACGATGGCCCTGTGAGCTGCAGCTCTTCATTTTTTTTTAATCCTCATCGCTACTTTGTCTGTTCATTCTTTGACTGACATGACTTTAAAATGAAATAAAATGCACACATTCCAATAATTCTTTAATGTATGGTACAATTCAAAACATGGAAAACACACTGTCCAAGACCTAACCGCTTGAAACAAAAACGTGATTCCTTTTCCATTGCGTATCAGTGGAAAGCTGTAACGATATCAAATGCAAAATATCCTCATCACACTTTCGTTGTGTGGCTCACTTCGCATAACGAGAGTAGTATCTGAGGTAGAAGCGTCTCCGTTCCAGGGGCATGTTGTAACACTGCTGCTCAACACAGTCCAATATGAATCACTTCATGATTTCCTTTATCTCTGCTCTCTCCCATTTTAGTAGCTGCCACTCCTTCCCACCCTCCCCCACCCCATTTTCTTCTTCTTCGTCTTCTTCTTCTTCCCATTCCTTTTCGTCTTCCCACTTCCTCTTTTCTCTTGTTGTTGTTGTTGTGCTCTTCAGTCCCGAGACCGGCTTGATGCAGCACTCCACGCTATTGTATCCTGTGCAAGCTCAATCTCCCAGTACCTACTGCAACCCACATCCTTCTGAATCTGCTTAGTGTACTCATCTCTTGGTCTCCCTCTACGATTTTTACCCTCCACGCTGCCCTCCAATGCTAAATTTGTGATCCCTTGATGCCTCAGGACATGTCCTACCAACCGATTCCTTCTTCTAGTCAAGTTGTGCCACAAACGTCTCTTCTCCCCAATCTTATTCAATACCTCCTCATTAGTTACGTGATCTATCCACCTAATCTTCAACATTCTTCTGTAGCACCACATTTCGATAGCTTCTATTTTCTTCTTGTCTAAACTATTTATCGTCCATGTTTCACTTCCATACATGGCTACACTCCCTACAAATACTTTCAGAAACGACTTCCTGACACTTAAATCTATACTCGATGTTAACAAATTCCTCTTATTCAGAAACGCTTTCCTTGCCATTGCCAGTCTACATTTTATATCCTCTCTACTTCGACCATCATCAGTTATTTTGCTCCCCAAATAGCAAAACTCAGTTACTACTTTAAGTTTCTTGTTTCTAATCTAATTCCCTCGGCATCACCCGACTTAATTCGACTACATTCCATTATCCTCGTTTTGCTTTTGTTGATGTTCATTTTATATCCTCCTTTCAAGACATTGTCCATTCCGTTCAACTGCTCTTCCATGTCCTTTGTTGTCTCTGACAGAATTACAATGTCATCGGCGATCCTCAAAGTTTTTATTCTTCTCCCTGGATTTTAATACCTACTCTAAATTTTTCTTTTGTTTCCTTTACTGCTTGCTCAGTATACAGATTGAATAACATCGGCCGGCCGGAGTGGCCGAGCGGTTCTAGGCGCTACAGTCTGGAAGAGGGCGACCGCTCCGGTCGCAGGTTCGAATGCTGCCTCGGGCATGGATGTGTGTGATGTCCTTAGGTTGGTTAGGTTTAAGTAGTTCTAAGTTCTAGGGGACTGATGATCTCAGAAGTTCCAGTCAACATTGTCAAAAGCTTTCTCTAAGTCTACAAATGGTAGAAACGTAGGTTTGCCTTTCCTTAATCTTTCTTCTAAGATAAGTTGCAAGGTCAGTATTGCCTCACGTGTTCCAACGTTTCTAAGGAATCCAAACTGATCTTTCCCGAGGTCGGCTTCTACCAGTTTTTCCATTCGTCTGTAAAGAATTCGCGTTAGTATTTTGCAGCTATGACTAATTAAACTGTTAGTTCGGTAATTTTCACATCTGTCAACACCTGCTTTCTCTGGGATTGGAATTATAATATTCTTCTTGAAGTCTGAGGATATTTCGCCTGTCTCATACATCTTGCTCACCAGATGGTAGAGTTTTGTCAGGACTGGCTCTCCCAAGGCCGTCAGTAGTTCTAATGGAATGTTGTCTACTCTAGGAGCCTTGTTTCGACTCTGGTCTTTCAGTGGTCTGTCAAACTCTTCAGGCAGTATCGTATCTCCCATTTCATCTTCATCTTTATCCTCTGCCATTTCCATAATATTGTCCTCAAGTACGTCGCTCTTGTATAGACCCTCTATATACTCCTCCCACCTTTCTGCTTTCCCTTCTTTGCTTAGAACTGGGTTTCCATCTGAGCTCTTGATATTCATACAAGTGGTTCTCTTTTCTCCAAAGGTCTCTTTAATTTTCCTGTAGGCAGTATCTATCTTACCCCTAGTGAGATAAGCCTCTACATCCTTTCATTTGTCCTCTAGCCATGCCTGCTTAGCCATTTTGCGCTTCGTGTCGATCTCATTTTTGAGACGTTTGTATTCCTTTTTGCCTGCTTCATTTACTGCATTTTTATATTTTCTCCTTTCATCAATTAAATTCATTATCTCTTCTGTTAACCAAGGATTTCTACTAGCCCTTGTCTTTTTACCTACTTGATCCTCTGCTGCCTTCACTACTTCATCCCTCAGAGCTACCCATTCTTCTTCTACTGTATTTCTTTCCCCCATTCCTGTCAATTGTTCTCTTATGCTCTCCCTGAAACTCTGTACAACCTCTGGTTTAATCAGTTTATCCAGATCCCATCTCCTTAAATTCCCACCTTTTTGCAATTTCTTCAGTTTTAATCTACAGTTCATAACCAATAGATTGTGGTCAGAGTCCACATTTGCCCCTGGAAATGTCTTACAATTTAAAACCTGGTTCCTAAATCTCTGTCATACCATTATATAATATTTCTGTTACCTTTTCTTATTCTTTTCGACTGTGACAAAAAATGCCACCATACTTACACAGCCCCCGTGGCTCGCGACCCGGCTCTCGCAATCCTAGTTATGCCACTGCCTTCGAGACACAATATGAAGACCTCGCCAGTAAGCAAGTTTTATTGTATGTAAAACATGGTACACGACGTGCTTTATTCATATTAGTTGACAGTTGGACGATAAACTGAGAAATGGTAGGTCTATTTCGAATTTCTGAGTCTCACTAATGGCACGTTCGTTAGAAACGGTGCATGTAGACAGTGCTAATCGCGAAAAACATTGCTGTAAATAATAGTAACGTGTGCTGTGTTCGTGACAAGAAAATTTTCTTCAGGGACGATTTGCAAAACTCCTGAGGATGACGTGGTTAACGACGGCTCAGATACAGGTCCTGTGTATGTTCCTGAAAGCACATGGGCTTCAAAAGCTGTTGGTGATGTATTAAAAATGAATCATTACATTGGCAGGTAAACAATGTTCTTCACGTGAATTTAACGTGGCAGTGTGACGATAGGTATGCTAATGGCGATGCATAACATTGTTTATATGCTGTAGTAAGGTGGGAATAAAATTAATTTTATATTTTTCTCAACCACAAATTAATTTTTGAGGTTTTTATACTTTATTATTGAAAAGAATGCCAATGTAAATCGTAGTTTCCGAAACGGAAACAGTACGGACCTTTCAAATTTTAATTTTGGAGAAGTTCCACAGTGATGTTTTGTTAACTCCCGGAGAAAGTGAAGAGTAGTAAGTCAATGCTAAACCATGTTAAGTGCACTTAGTTTGTGAAGTAAACAAAGTGAAGTAACCACTGACACATTTTTAAGAATAAAATTTTGGACATAATTTACGATTTTAAATATGTGTCATTACTCTAAAAATATTTGAAAACAAAGACTTGTCTCAATTAAAAATTCATACATGACGTGAGAGATACAACTCATTTCTGAGATTTTATGCAAACTTCACTGTGCAATTTCTCAAAACGAACAGCTTGTTTCTTGTTTACAGCCGCCCTCTCCATGTCTCGGGCAGTACAGAAATGGTAACAGGATCTTTTGTGAATTGAAGGCATGCCGTTACGTGACTCCCCATATGGCAACAGGACAAAGATGGTATGGTTCAGGTTCCATGTAAGAATGCAGGTTTCCTCAGATCTTGCTCACGGTCTTTGGAACGAGATGAGGACTATAGGGCAGATGCTCGTGTCTCCCACAAAGTTGGCGTAACTTCTGCTTTACGATGTTTTCCACATGGGGACGTCCGTTATCATGAAGCAGCAGCACTCCTTGTCGCAGTTTACCCAGACCTTTCGCCTTAACTGCAAATCATAATTTCTCCAGAGCTGCGCAGTACCGCTCCCCAGTGATGGAGACACCAGATTCCTTGAATGGATGAGGCTGGTCCCCGAGATCGACCGGAGTCTTGTGTCGAATCGCGACCAGCACTGAACTCGGCGTGCTATTCCACAACGGTGGTATTCAACATACGTGTTGCCCCATACACCTTCTCCATTCTCCGATGGATGTGTACCGGTATTTGTCCTTCGGCAGCCAAGAAAAGATTAACAGCACGTTGGTCCTGTTAGGATGCATTTGGTAATAACGTCGCCATAGCTTACGTTTCCGCATTTAGTGCATGCACGTTGGAAATACATGAACGTCACACTAATCCATTGCCTACATGTCGGTGCTTATATCTCAGCATCGGAGAAGCGGTACGTTGCATGTACGCTGCAGAACGCTATCGAACTTACACTTTTTGATCCCCCTTATATTTATACACGACTCAGACCTGCAGCTTTACTTCGTCGATATCAGTACCGGGAGAAGAGCTCGGCCCATGGTAAATTCGGGCTCCACATCGAACTTGTGACGTCACACTAGTCGCCTCGTCCGACATACACCACAAACGTTCGGCTACGTCTGGAGCCAGGCGTGAATTCAGTATGTCACCGAACAGGTACCCAACAAAGTCTTTAACTCTGTCATGTGTTAACAAGAGCGTGAGTCTATTTAAACGTGGGGCTATGAAAATAAGATATCTGTATGGTGCGAAAAGTGGCAATTGACCCTGAATAAGGAAAAGTCCGAAGTTATTATTCAAATTACTCTGAGCACTATGGGACTCAACTTCGGAGATCATCAGTCCCCTAGAACTTAGGCCTACTTAAACCTAACTAACCTAAGGACATCACACACATCCATGCCCGAGGCAGGATTCGAACCTGCGACCGTAGCTGTCGCGTAGTTCCAGACTGTAGTGCCTAGAACCGCTCGTCCACTCCGGACGGCGAAGTTATTCACATGAGTACAAAAAGAAATCAGCTAAATTTCGATTAAGCGATAAGTCACACAAATCTGAAGGCTGTAAATTCAACTAAATACTTAGGCATTACAATTACAAATAACCTAAATTGGAACGACCACACAGATAATATTGTGGGTAGAGCAAACCAAAGACTGCGATTCATTGGCAGAACACTTAGAAGGTGCAACAGGTCTACTAAAGAGACTGCTTACACCACGCTTGTCCGCCCTATTCTGGAGTATTACTGTGCATCAGGTGGGACTGACGGATGACATCGAAAAAGTACAAAGAAGGGCAGCTCGTTTTGTGTTATCGCGAAATAGGGGAGATAGTGTCACAGACATGATAAGTGAACTGGAGTGGCAATCATTAAAACAAAGGCGTTTTTCGTTGCGACGGGATCTTCTCATGAAATTTCAATCACCAGTTTTCTCCTCCGATTGCGAAAACATTCTGTTGGCACCCACCTACATAGGGAGAAATTATCATCACGATAAAATAAGAGAAATCAGGACTCGCACAGAAAAATTTAAGTGCTCGTTTTTCCCGCATGCCGTTCGAGAGTGGAACAGAAGAGAGACAGCTTGAAGGTGGTTCATTGAACCCTCTGCCAGACACTTTATTGTGAATAGCAGAGTAATCACGTAGATGTAGATGTGGTCTCAAACGGTTACAGAAGCTCGTAAGACCTGTAACTTCACGTGCTGTGTCGTACGCCGCAAGGCCCGTATATCTGTTTGGCCCCGGAGAAGAGGTAATGACAGAAAAAAAAGCTGTGATGGCGCATCGAGAGTCGTGCATACATCGCTCAGTCGGTAGAGCAACTCCTCGCGGTATGCAAAGTTCCGAAGTTCGAGGCTCGGTGAGGCACACAGTTTGAGCCCGCCTCGAAGGTTCACATCAACGCCCACCACTCCGCTACACAGTGAAAATTCATTTTGGAAACTCATATACAATCTGGGTGCCATTGCGTATCAGTTTAATAGTGGTGTGAATGTACCTTGTTCGTCTCGTTCACATGAACTTGCACTCTGCAGCGCAGTATTAGTTAAAATCAGTTTTGTACTGATTTTAAAACTTAGTGCCCGAACGGGACTTGAGTGCAAGTGCCTAGTTAACAGGTTCCGCAGAAACCGTGCGTTCGATCCGGTACCAGGGACCATAGCAAAGCGCCACCTCAGGTAGCACGCTGGAAATGATCTGTGAGGTGGAGCTCTAAGAACTACTCTCTTGCGAGAAAGCGGATATGAGCGTCAGTCTGTAAGAATGCGCGTTCCGGACGGCCGCCTTGGCGTCCTAGAGGAGCCGAGTCCTTCCGGGATATGCACGTGACAGCGGCGTGCAGCTGAGTCACGGAGATACCCACCGTCCAGCTGCGTTAGTCAGCGTGCCGCTGCCGCTGGCTCTTACGCAATGTGTGGGAGTTCAACAATCGGGTAACAGAGGTCATCATGTAAAGCTGAACAGCACTTCCCCGTAGCCTGTGTCACGCTGTTACTCAACATGACCAGCTTCTTGGTCTCTTTATTTCGTTTTCCTTCTTTGCGACGTTTGCAAATTTTTCCTACATGCAGTTCCTCATGAAAAAAAAATTACAAACATTTCGTACACTTTGACGATGCTGTATCCAAACAGCTATTTTCACATAAACTTCCCGGACTGCTATATATTGTTTCCTTTCCGAGAACGGTGCGATAGTAACAGATCTAAAACTTCCTGCAAATTTCCAAGCAAGTTTAGCCGCATATCATGCAGGATACATGAAAAATGCGCCCAGTAAAATTTTCGCAAATTATACATGGTATCATAAGTGTGGATGTATTACGGCGTTCTGCAAATTGCGCACAGTGAAATTTGGACCCAGTGAAATTCTCGCCGAGAAAAGGCGAAATTTGTGCCAGCATTCTTGGAAACTACCTGCTCACTATTTCACGGCTTGTAAGCGCCCCGAGTCTTTGGCCATCGAGAACGCTCCGTATGCCTGCAGTGAGGTACTGTGTCGACCTGTCCAAGCGACGTGAACGTAGCCACTCAAACGCAACGTAAACTCTGCTCTAATAAGAAAAATCGTGTTGTTCACTGCCAACTTAAAAAATTCGTTAGTCTGTGACTACGTACGCAGATGCCAAACTGAGATTCATAGGAAGGATTTTAAGGTCATGTAACTCAATCACAAAGGAAATGGCTTAAAAAGCGCTTGTTCGACCGATTCTTGAGTGATGTTCATCAATCTGGGACCTTTACTAGGCAGGAATGATAGTAGAGATAGAGAAGATTCAACGAAGAGCAGCCCGTTTCGTCACTGGTTGGTTAGTCGGAGTGAAAGCGTCACAGGGATGCTCGATAGACTCCAGTCGCAGACGTTACGAGCTAAGTGTTGTGCGTCACGGAAAGCATTACTGTTAAAATTTTGAGAGAGCACTTTCCAAGAAGTGTCACACAACATATTACTTCCGTCCGCATACATCTCACGAAATGAAAATTCGAGAAATTAGAACTAATACAGAAACTTACCGGCAATCATTGTTCCCACACGAAAATCGCGACCGGAACAGGGACGTGAGGATCAGTTAGTGATACCAGAAGAACCCTCCTCAACACCGTTAGGTGACTTCGGAGTATTTTGTAGATCTTAAATTATTTTACGTCGCATACTCTGTCTACATCTCCCTCATATTCCCCTCTCTAGCTGCGAGCGGGAAATACAAACACTTAAATCTTTCCGTGCGAGCTCTGGTTTCACTTATTATATTGCAATGATCATTCCTAACAACGTAGGTGGTCAAAAAAATATTTTCGAAATCGGACGAGAACGTTGGAGATTGAAATTTCGTGAATAGATCTCGCCGCAACGAGAAATGTCTTTGTTTTAAAGTGTATCTTTTGTAATATAAAGTTTTGTAGTGCTGAGGCATCTTCTATTTCGCAATAATGACAGTGGTTTTCTCGAAAACACCATACAGAGGACGAACACACATAGCGCTTGGAGTGGGAGACGCAGCAACATACAGATTATGTCACCTACGCGTCTTATATATATATATTGCATGTACCATACGCTGATCCCCGAGTATGAACCACATCTTATTTTATATTTATTTTTAATTACGCTTTGCCATATAGCAGAGATGTGATTTTTAAATTGCGTGCCGCGCGGGATTAGCCGAGCGCTCTCAGGCGCTGCAGTCATGGACTGTGCGGCTGGTCCCGGCGGAGGTTCGAGTACCTCCCTCGGGCATGGGTGTGTGTGTTCGTCCTTAGGATAATTTAGGTTAAGTAGTGTGTAAGCTTAAGGACTGATGACCTTAACAGTTAAGTCCCATAAGATTTCAGACACATTTGAACACTTTTTTATTTTAAATTCCGTGTTCGTAATGTGATTTTTCATGTTTTCCTTCGTAGCTTTTGACGTTCCCGTCATAAATAAAAATTCTTTAACTGCGTCCGACAGAAAAGAAAATAAATTATGGTCACTTCCGACTGTAAAAATTTTGGTCTCCAGTCCGATTCATCACTAACCCGCTTAGCGGCTCTCGGCTCTTCTAACTGCCGAGCAAGGGCAGGGTTGGGGCAGGAGGCATTAGGGGACATATCCTCGACCTTTTCTCGGCGCGAATTTCACTGGGTGCAAATTTCACTGAGCGCAGTTTGCAGAACACCGTAGTATATCCACAAGTGCAATTTACGAACCTGCAACAATAGTAGTAACTTCTTATTATAGGCGAATCGGTAGGGCAATTCTTGTAAAATGGTTCCACCAGACAGTCCCTTACGACTCACCGCTCGTGTCTGCTCCCTTGATCCGCAACATGTCTGTATAAGCTAGTAGCACATAGCTTTCACTCACATCTTTTAGATCGTTGATTTATTCGGCACCGCATCCTGAGCGTGTATCCGTGGAAAATTCGAAGTACTCGCGATTACAGTTTGCAAAACCAGATAAAATAATCCTGTAACAATTAAAATATAAGGAGCAGTCAAATGAGAACCAGATAGATGGAAAAAGTAAGTTAACTGTTTATTATTTGGAAAGTAACCGCCGTAACTGTTAATACATGTTCTCATTATGAGACAAGAAAGTACCTTCATGGAAAAATGTTTGCAGATGCCCACTGAACCATGATCGCAACTAGGCGGACGGCTACGAATGTATTACTTCAGGGCTCTAAAAATATGGAAGTCACGTGGGGAGAGATCGGGATTGTACGGAGGAAATGTAAAGGCTTCCCAACGACGTTTCTGCAGCGCACTCTTAAACAACCTTGGCAGCATATCGGAACTTCTTTTTAAGTGGTTTTTGTTCTATTGAAGCTATTTGCCGTCACCAATTTCGTTAAATTGATGTTATTACCTTGTTGTTGTATCTTGTGTGTAATACTGAGTTGTTCCAGAAAAAGTTCTGAGTAATGGCTAATTTGATATGATGTAGATGACTGACTGTTAAGCCAAAATTATGAAGCATGTGTGCTGAAGGCAGGTGGATGTTTACAAGTAGACAGCTTGGAAAAGATCAACTGGGATTTAAACACGAAACCATTGAACTCCGTTAAGGGAAGCTACCTGTTATGTTACCAACTGCGATTATTTTCATGTTCTGTTTACATATTGTTTTAATAATTATTAAGCTGTTGTTGTTGTTGTGGGCTTCAGTCCTGAGACTGGTTTGATGCAGCTCTCCATGCTACTCTATCCTGTGCAAGCCTCTTCATCTCCCAGTACCTACTGCACCCTACATCCTTCTGAATCTGCTTAGTGTATTCATCTCTTGGTCTCCCTCTACGATTTTTACCCTCCACGCTGCCCTCCAACACTAAATTGGTGATCCCTTGATGCTTCAGGACATGTCCCTATTCTCTTCTTGACTGAACTATTTATCGTCCATGTTCCACTTCCATACATGGCTACACTCCCTACAAATACTTTCAGAAACGACTTCCTGACACTTAAATCAATACTCGATGTTAAGAAATTTCTCTTCTTCAGAAACACTTTCTTTGCCATTGCCAGTCTACATTTTATATCCTCTCTACTTCGACCATCATCAGTTATTTTGCTCCCCAAATAGCAAAACTCCTTTACTACTTTAAGTGTCTCATTTCCTAATCTAATTCCCTCAGCATCACCCGACTTAATTCGACTACATTCCATTATCTTCGTTTTGCTTTTGTTGATGTTCATCTTATATGCTCCTTTCAAGACACTGTCCATTCCGTTCAACTGTTCCTCCAAGTCCTTTGCTGTCTCTGACAGAATTACAATGTCATCGGCGAACTTTAAAGTTTTTATTTCTTCTCCATGGATTTTAATACCTACTCCGAACTTTTCTTTGGTTTCCTTTACTTTTTGTTCAATATACAGATTGAATAGCATCGGGGAGAGGCTACAACCCTGTCTCACTCCCTTCCCAACCACTGCTTCCGTTTCATTTCCCTCCTGCTTTCTGTACAAATTGTAAATAGCCTTTAGCTCCCTGTGTTTTACCCCTGCCACCTTCAGAATTTGAAAGAGAGTATTCCAGTCAACATTGTCAAACGCTTTCTCTAAGTCTACAAATGCTAGAAACGTAGATTTGCCTTTCCTTAAACTTTCTTCTAAGATACGTAGAGTCAGTATTGCCTCACGTGTTCCAACATTTCTACGGAATCCAAACTGATCTTCCCCGAGGTCGGCTTCTACCAGTTTTCCATTCGTCTGTAAAGAATTCGCGTTAGTATTTTGCAGGTGTGACTTATTAAACGGATAGTTCGGTAATTTTCACATCTGTCAACACCTGCTTTCTTTGGGGTTGGAATTATTATATTCTTCTTGAAGTCTGAGGGTATTTCGCCTGTCTCATACATCTTGCTCACCAGATGGTAGAGTTTTATCAGGACTGGCTCTCCCAAGGCTTTCAGTAGTTCTAATGGAATGTTGTCTACTCCCGGGGCCTTGTTTCGACTTATTTTAAAAAAGCTCTGGTTTTTGCACGGTGTTTCAAGGTATTGAGCTTCTTTTGAACTCTCGAGAGGTTGGAGTTAATTATTTTTGAGCCTTGCTTCCACGGTATTGTTTTAAGGTACTGTTTTTGGAGCTGAAATTGGGCGTTTTACAAGTTGTTTCATTTGAATAACTGTGTAAGATTTGTAATTGGTACCTAAACTCAATGAAAGAGTCCTAGCCTTCTTTCCTTCTGCCCAGTTCCGCCACACGAATAATAACTTACGTTTATGACTATGCTTCTCCTCTGTCTCAATTCCAACTCGTCTGCTCAGTACGCAAGAAGCTAAACCTCTAACACGTCGGAAAGGAAAGAAAGTTAAAGAGTCGTCGACGGCAATACCATAGGAGGAACGAAAGCTGGAATTTTGCGTCCTGAGTCAGTGGAATTATTAGAGAAGGGAACATTCACTCTGATTATGCAAGATCGGGGAGGGACATCGACTGTAGTCATAATCAAGAAACCATCCCAGCTTTCGGCTTAGGTGATAAAGAAAACTATTGTAAAGCTGATAAGTCCGCTTACAACCCCTGAGAAGACGGACGACTGCGCTCTACAATAGCAGAAGTAATGAGATTTATACTACCGCACGCATGATTAGAATAGGCTTTACCGAGAATGCGGTCGACCTGGTACCGAGTGGAAATTTCTAATGGCTGCATTATTAAGCATGCTGGCCGGCCTGATCGAAAGGTTCCTTCGACGCATTGAGTTAGGGCGCGGTGCTCTTGTACTAAAGGGGAATTTCCCCTGCTCTGACTGGGGAGAGAGAAAGCAGCAGAGCAAATATACAGAGGTATGCCGCACAAAGCGCAGCTGAGATGGAATTCGCAAAGGAGGGGGTCCTGGCAGAAGACTGTCATGTTGTCCCCTAGATGAGGGATTAGGGCGCTCTCTCTCTCACTATCTCTCTCTGCCGTGACGTCAAAGAATCTTGGATACATCAAAACTCGCAACACTTGTTTCCTAGATTTGTCGACGGAAGACAGCACTACACGTACAGCTCCCTGCACATGTTCAGTATTTATTGATAATACTATTTTGCCACACATTCAGTATACAGAGTGACCCTCATGCCGTTAATAATATTGTCAATATCGTCAGCTGGTATCGCGATTTCGTAACTTTAAGATGCGGTACACCTAAAAGAAACAGTGTGCCAGAATTATATTAGCCATACTGAAGAAAAAACGAAAAAGAGGAAAAAAGGCTCAAGAATGACTGAGAACACAAGTAGCTCCTTGTCGCTGGATAATTGACTGACTGAAATCAGAACCATGATTGCGAAATATTTCACAAACTATTTACAGATAAATCAGAACCACGGTCCTGAAATATTTCATTAACTACTTACAGATAAGTCCTGAATGTAGGATAAATTATTAATTTTGATACGACAGAGAAGTAAAATACATTAATGAGACAGGCGATCACACTCAACGAGAGATTAGGAGCAACTTTGTAATTTCTGCCTACAAGCTGGTCATTCGAATGGTTGAAGTCTACTGCTGTAATATTAGCAAACACAATCAGTAATTTGTTATTAAAATGTGTGAAGCAATTTATATATGAAGTGGAATGATACATTCAAGTACACTGTCCGATCAAAAGTATCCGGACACTTGTTAGTGAACATCTGTGTGGGGTGTGTCCATCATTCACCTTTATGATTGCTGGAACTCTGATATTTTTATTTCTAGGAACACATTCAGTGAGGTGTCTGAATATCTGTGGAGAAATGTAAGCCCACTTTTCCTCAAGAGCTGAAAATAGAGAAGATAGTGATGCTGACCGCTGGGGTCTGGAGCGAAGTCAACGCTGTAACTCACCAGTGGGTTCAGGTAGTGGAACTAATTTCTGTCATTTTATCGTCATAGTCATTTCGTGAGAAACTCTTCTTTGGACGTGCGCTCTATGAATTTCGACAACATACATGTCGGTCATACACAAGGCCTCTCTTCCAGCGTCTGCCACCGTGTTTGTTGAGCATTCCCCCAACTCTCTCCCGCTTACTAAACAATGCTGTGACAAACGCGCTGCTCTTAGTCGGACCTTCTCTATCTTTCGTACGAAAAAGATGAGCAATAACCAGGTATATGCTGAACCTGTGTTTCGTATGTCACTTCCTTCATGGATGTATTACATTTCAGTGCTCTTCAGCGTCCTTTGGTGTCGCTGACACATTTACAATGTCGTCGACGAACCTCAAACTCTTTATTTCATCTCCTTAAACTTTGATTTCCTTTATAAATTCCTCCTTAGTTTCCTTTACTGTTTACTCAATGTACAGACTGAAAGCATCACGGATAAGCTACTATCCTCCCCTCGCTCCTGTTTCAACCACTGCTATTGTTTCATGTCCTTCGACTCATAGAATTGAAGCCCGGTTTTGTGTATAAGTTAGGAATAACTATTCGCTGCGTGTTTTTCATCCCTGATACCTTCTGAATTTAAAAGAGTGTATTCCAAATTCTATCGGATGTAGCTTACAACATGTTGAAGCTGAGTAAGTGTTAAAGGACACCAGAAGTAACCAGTCTGTCTGCGTATAGAATATATTCTGTGTACAAGTGTGAGAAACTGTTCGAAATAGTCATTTTATCTTGAAACTGTTCCACTGGTTCGTGTTTGCATAAAAACGACAATATGGGGTTGTAGGTCCGTCTTGAGGCAGAACATTTTTGTCTGTGTTTATTTATTCCCAAACTAGTTTCAGCGACAATGTCGCCATCATCAGTCGGTTCTTTTATTCTAAAACACGTAAAAAATAGCATCATTATAAACATTACATAACATTATTGCATGCTTGGTTGCAAATATTGTGTTCTGTGAATAGTTTCATATACCTTGTTTACTGTGAGTCATAGCGTGGTTTTTATGTTTGTTACAATCATTTCCGGCAAATTTTTTGTATCTTTGATGCCGTTTCTTGTGCATTTAGCATGTCATCTGCAACTCTATGAGTGGCTGTTACTACACAAATATGAAAAATTGCACTTACGAACTTCAGCGTTATACTATTGCGAATTGTGGTAGTGTTATGGATACAGCTAAGGAATTAAAATCACTACTCCACGAATATCAAAACCGATTTACAATCCTCAAATACAGCAACAGTTTAGACGGAAAAATAACAACAGCAGAACATTATTACATACCAAAGGCTATAGTGGAAGGGAAAAATAAAATACATGAGAACCCAACACCTACAACAACACGCAACACGCTCATTACCGCTCTAAGAGAATTGACACAGAACAGTAATCCCCCCCCCCCCCCCACACACACATAGGCAAGTTCACTTCCCCACCACACAAAGAGACATAAATATCAAAAACAAGTCCCCAGAAGTCCCGCTACAGTTTTCAAAACCTTCTCTCAGTATGCGATAAAATTCAGAGACACAAGAGAACATCAAGATGGTGTAATGTTTTGGATTACGACCAAGGTGTAAAACTTGACCTTTTCTGTGTTTAAAAGTAACTGCTAGCCGACCAGCAAGGTAATAATCTAGTGCATACGAAAACTGTATCGGTAACACAACCGCAATTCCGTAAGTATAGCGCTAACATATATAAGTCCACTTTTTCATAATTGTTTAATAACAGCCACTCACACAATTGCAGATGACATACTGTATGCCGAAGAAACTGCAACAAAGAAACAGAGAATATGCCGGAAATACGGCAACAAACGTAAAAACAGTGCTGTTGTTTAAAGTAAGTATTATGACGCTATTGACAGAGCACGATATTTGGAACCAAACATTGCACATGTAATAAATGTTTTATAATGTTTACAACGATGCTCTTTTCGTATGTTTTGGAGTAAAAAAATCGACTGATGATGGCGATATTGTTGCTGAAACTAGTCTGGGAACAAATTCATAAAACCAAAAGTGGTTTGCATCAAGTCGGTCCCATAAAACGATTTGGTTAGCGTTCGAAATGTTTGCATAGCGTATACCTGAAGCGAAACATGGTAACTAGCCCGGTATACAACTACTGAGATGTGAGTAACCGCCTAAAAACCACCTCCAGGCTGGTAGCTGCAACAACCCCTCGTCGTTAATCCAGTGGGGACATTCGATCCGTGGCCTGAATACCTCCGCGAACTGGAAGTGGTAGCGTTAACACGCGCGGCTACACCGACGGGTATAGAACATGAATGTCGTAATGAATGCAATGAGAAATGTGTGGAGTACCTGGCTAGACGTAAGAGAGGTCCTGACTGTCCCAGTCCTACAGAATAAATAAATACTGGGTGATCAAAAATTCAGTATAAATTTGAAAACTGAATAAATCACGGAATAATGTAGATAGAGAGGTACAAATTGACACACATGCTTGGAATGACTTGGGATTTTATTAGAACCAAAAAAATACAAAAGTTCACAAAATGTCCGACAGATGGCGCTTCATCTGATCAGAATAGAAATAATTAGCATAACAAAGTAAGACAAAGCAAAGACGATGTTCTTTACAGGAAATGCTCAATATGTCGACCATCATTCCTCAACAATAGCTGTAGTCGAGGAATAATGTTGTGAACAGCACTGTAAAGCACGTCCGGAGTTATGGTGAGGCATTGGCGTCGGATGCTGTCTTTCAGCATCTCTAGAGATGTCGGTCGATCACGATACACTTGCGACTTCAGGTAACCCCAAAGCCAATAATCGCACGGACTGAGCTCTGGGGACCTGGGAGGCCAAGCATGACGAAAGTGGCGGCTGAGCACACGATCATCACCAAACGACGCGCGCAAGAGATCTTTCTTTCACGCGTCTAGTAATTTTTTTTTTTTTTTTTTTTTTGCTCTAATAAAACCCCATGTCATTCCAAGCATGTGTGTCAATTTTTACCTCTCTATCTACATTATTCCGTGGTTTATTAAGTTTTCAAATTTATACTGACTTTTTGATCACCCGGTATATAAGAACAGCATCGCCAAAGAATAGCCTTGTGGAGCTTTCGACGTTATCCACTGGGCATGCGCAGCCTATTTTATGAATGCGTGGTGTCTGTCTTTTCGGACATGTCCGAACGAAAAGACAGCACGTGGAATCCGCAGCTGTGATACATATTATGCAAATCAAAGGTGGAGCGGGGAAACGGAAGAAACTCTTAATGACAGCTGCACAGCCGTGCCAGGATAGTCCACGCAACTGCGATGAACACTGTGTCCGGATGGTGCAGTGGTTAACGCAACTGCCTAATAAGCAGGAGATCCCGGGTTCGAATACCGGTCTGACACACATTTTCATTCGTCGCCGCTGATCCTGCATAAAGTCCCGATGCAGGTGACACCAATATTTCCTTCCTTTTACTTTCTTTTCTCCACCCGCTACCTCCAATGTACATAATATGTGCAGCCTACTTAAGGCTACACCACTTTCTGGTCCTGTTTCTGTTGTTGCCGTTCGACCTGCTGTCTGGAGCGTCCAGCCAGTCTGCAGCGGTGCGCCTCGGAGGCGCCTGCAGGACGGTGGTCCACCGCAACGCGCGCCCTTGACCCACACGGCGGCGGGCGACCGCCTGTTGCCATGGCGACGGGCCCACGGAAGGCCTGCGGGAAGATCGGCGCCGGCTGGCGCGTCGCCACGCCATACCACGGCCAAGGTTCGGGCCGCGCGTTGTGCAACGCGGAACCTCCCGCCACGCGGCACGCGACGCGTTCGTGACACAACAGGGAACTGACGGAGATTGCGGGCTGCTCACTGAAACGAGGGGGTACAGCTCACACGTCTGCCACCCTACCCTGACTGCGACGGTCCGTTTAGAAAAGCCACAGTCGGGAAGGAGAATGTGAGGTTCTGTTTTAGTAACCAAAATCCCTATATCTATTTGTGTACGCTACATCAGTTTTCTGTCACGTTTTCTGAACCTATCAAATGGTTCAAATGGCTCCAAGGACTATGAGACTTAACATCTGAGGTCATCGGTTCCCTTGACTTAGAACTACTTAAACCTAAAAAAAAATCGAAAATGGTTAGTATGCTGTGCGGGAAGGCAAACTGATCGGTTTTCGAGAAGGAACCCATATCCAGAAACGCAGGGATTCGGCGCTGGAGAGCGTCGAAGTACCTAAAGAAAGAACGGTTGTGACGGTTTGTTCTGATCTCAATACGGAAGGTACGCAACCGTTTATCCATCTGTGTATTGCAAATGGACGACCTGAACCTAATAACAACCCTGTGCATGTGCTACATTCCTCCATTCAGCCCTTTAGCGCATCCTTCTGTGGGACTTGTGTGGTCTGCTAGCGCAGTAAGATTGTTAATAGCAGTGAGACAGGTACCAGTACACAGCTCCCGAAATGACCGACGCGGAGTTTGCATGTGGCAAAGCGGATTGCAGTGGGAGGGCTGCGGTGAGATTGTACGTTTTCCAAACAAGCGTATCTCACATCATTTCACGTTCGCCTCCATTGAGCGACGCCTCAGCGAAGCTGGAAAGTCGCACGTAGGTACTTTCTCCCTGAGATGTGTCCACTGAACACAAATGTAGCACTTTATACTGGGTACTTCAGAATACTATCCCCAGTCTACTGCTTGTCCTCTGGTAGGTGCTGAAACGTCATGCGGATCGTCTACGCTCGGCTCGAACACTACAGTTGGAGGAGGACAACGTTCGGAGGGGACCCAGCCACCAGCACTCGGCATGTGACACAGACGGGTAGAAAAGTGCCATGTGGCGTTTTTCACACGAACACAGGTTCCATGCACTCCATCTGCAGAAATTCCAGGCATTACGGAGGAGCGCTACCCACGACGTGTACGGTTTGCGCAGTGGTATTTACAGCAATGCATACTCCAGCCACATATCCAGAGCTTGGTGCTATTTATGGATGAACGTACATTTACTAGAGGCGGCATTGGGCGGAAGAAAGTCTGCGTGTGCAGATGGTTCAAAATCACTAACACGGTATTAACATCTGGGCCGCGATAATTCGTGATCATATCATTGGCCCATATCTACTGCCAAGCAGACTAACAGGACAGATCTACCTCACATTTAGCTCCAGCAGACCTTGACGTCGATGTGCGAAATCACTTCAACGCCACATAGCCCAGCCAATCGATTAGTAGAAGGGGACCAGTTCCCTGGCCAGCATGGTCACCAGATCTGACACCTCTCCACTCGACCTTGGGAGAGCCAGTCCTGACAAAACTCTACCATCTGGTGACCAAGATGTATGAAACAGGCGAAATACCCTCAGACTTCAAGAAGAATATAATAATTCCAATCCCAAAGAAAGCAGGTGTTGACAGATGTGAAAATTACCGAACTATCAGTTTAATAAGTCACAGCTGCAAAATACTAACACGAATTCTTTACAGACGAATGGAAAAACTAGTAGAAGCCAACCTCGGGGAAGTTCAGTTTGGATTCCGTAGAAACACTGGAACACGTGAGGCAATACTGACCCTACGACTTATCTTAGAAGAAAGATTAAGGAAAGGCGAACCTACGTTTCTAGCATTTGTAAACTTAGAGAAAGCTTTTGACAATGTTGACTGGAATACTCTCTTTCAAATTCTAAAGGTGGCAGGGGTAAAATACAGGGAGCGAAAGGCTATTTACAATTTGTACAGAAACCAGATGGCAGTTATAAGAGTCGAGGGACATGAAAGGGAAGCAGTGGTTGGGAAGGGAGTAAGACAGGGTTGTAGCCTCTCCCCGATGTTGTTCAATCTGTATATTGAGCAAGCAGTAAAGGAAACAAAAGAAAAATTCAGAGTAGGTATTAAAATCCATGGAGAAGAAATAAAAACGTTGAGGTTCGCCGATGACATTGCAATTCTGTCAGAGACAGCAAAGGACTCGGAAGAGCAGTTGAACGGAATGGATGGTGTCTTGAAAGGGGCATATAAGATGAACATCAACAAAAGCAAAACAAGGATAATGGAATGTAGTCGAATTAAGTCGGGTGATGCTGAAGGAATTAGGTTAGAAAATCAGACACTTAAAGTAGTAAAGGAGTTTTGCTATTTGGGGAGCAAAATAACTGATGATGGTCGAAGTAGAGAGGATATAAAATGTAGACTGGCAATGTCAAGGAAATCGTTTCTGAAGAAGAGAAATTTGTTAACATCGAGTATAGATTTAAGTGTCAGGAAGTCATTTCTGAAAGTATTTGTATGGAGTGTAGCCATGTATGGAAGTGAAACATGGACGATAAATAGTTTGGACAAGAAGAGAATAGAAGCTTTCGAAATGTGGTGCTACAGAAGAATGCTGAAGATTAGATGGGTAGATCACATAACTAATGAGGAAGTATTGAATAGGATTGGGGAGAAGAGAAGTTTGTGGCACAACTTGACCAGAAGAAGGGATCGGTTGGTAGGATATGTTCTGAGGCATCAAGGGATCACCAATTTAGTATTGGAGGGCAGCGTGGAGGGTTAAAATCGTAGAGGGAGACCAAGAGATGAATACACTAAGCAGATTCAGAAGGATGTAGGTTGCATTAGGTACTGGGAGATGAAAAAGCTTGCACAGGATAGAGTAGCATGGAGAGCTGCATCAAACCAGTCTCAGGACTGAAGACCACAATAACAACAACAACACCAACAACAGTACGAACAGCATGGTTTATGGCTACGGAGCATCTTGTTGCTCGAGTCCACGGAGCGATTGAAATACATCAAAGACAACCGCACGTATTGGCTCGTGTGCATGAGGCTCAGCACCGCCGATCTAGGCTCTGCAATGACGTGGGAGATACGGAGCTCTAAGTAATGTAGATATCGCTATGTGGTAGTCATGCTGAGTTTACTGACGTAACGTGGAACGCACACCTATCTCAGACTTCGACGCTCTCCAGCGCCCAAGCAGTGCGTTTTCGAATACGGGTCCCTTCTCTAAGACCGATCAATCTGCCTTCCAGCACAACGTAATAAATGTTGTCAGTGTGTTTTTGTGATACCCTGCATACATCGAAGAAGAAATGACGAAATTTAAAAGAAAGGTCCGGAAGTGGGATTCAAATTCGGGGAAAAAGGTTGTAAATGATAAGACAGGCTGATGACAATGCTATCCTCAATGATAGTGAGGAAGATTTGCGGGACCTGTTGAGTGAAATGAACAGTTTGGTGAGCACACACTACGGATTGAGGATAAACCGAAAGAAAACGAAAGTGAAGTAACGGGATGTAGCAGGACTGAGATTAGTGATAAACTTAACATCAAAATTGGGTACCACGAAACAGGCGAAGTGATGGAGTTCTCCACCTTGGAATGAAAATAACACATGACGGACGAAGCTACGAGGACATGGAAAGTAGACTAGCACAGGCCACGAGAGTATTCTTGGCCAAAATAACACTAGTATCAAACATCGGCCTAAATTTGAACAAGAAACTTCTGGTCATGTACGTCTGAAACGCACCGTTGGATGTAAATGAGGCATGGGCTGTGGGAAAAAAAGAGAATCGAAGCTTTTGAGATGTAATGGAGATTACGGGGGACTGGTATGATAAGAAATGACGAGGTTCTCACTGGATCGGTAAGGACAGGAACATGTAGAATGTATTACCAAGAAGAAGGGGCAAGATGAAAGGACATACATTACGACATCAACGAATAACTTCCACGTTATTAGAGGGAGACGTACAGTGTAAAATCTCTGGAGGAAGGCGAAGATTGGATTACGTTCAACCAATAATGGAGGACGTTAAGTGCAAGTGCTTCTCTTAGATGAAGAAGTTGACACAGAAGACAAATTCCAGACGGATCGTGTCAATATAGACAGAAGACCGACGATAGAAAATTCCAGCAAATATGCAGTTTTCTTCACCGTAGCCTCCTCTTAGCTTCCACATATTTTTGAAAGACTGTTTTACACGCCCCTACTTTCTTTTCCTATCCATCTTCTTTCCCCTTTTTTATTGCAATCGCTGGTAGTCTCCGTTCTCCCACACTGCTCAGTATCTACTCATATTTCACGCTCTCCATTCAACGTTTTTCCGCTCTTTGTGAAATTCACATCTTAAAAGTATCTAGTTTTTTCTATCTTTCTTCCTCACTGTTCACTTTTCAGCACCATACAGGAGGACATACCATACAAACCACTTTATCAGACTTTTCCTCAAATCTTTGTATATAATGGTGTAGGAAACTCTCCGTTCCTTACTAAATACCTCTTTCACAAGCGTTCTTCTGGCTTTAATTTCTGCGTTGCACTTCCAGCCGCTTTCTATTCTGCTTCCTAAATACTTAACCTCTGCGCATGTTCTAATATCTCTCCATTCAGCATTACTTTTGCATTTTTATTTCATCGTAGTTCCGTAATTATATTTATTTTCGTTCCATGGTTCTTTCTTTTAGCCCAACTATTTCTTGCAAGTCTTTTACTTGCATTAATAGAAGGGCAATGTCGTCTACAAATATCAGCATCAAATTTACCTCCAGTTTTTTACACTCTTGTCATTTAGCGGGCAGTACGCAATCGCATTGTCCAACCACAGGTTAAAAACGGAAAGAGACAGCCAACAGCCGAATCTTACTCCTTTTTCAAATTGAGCCCAGTTGGTGAACGCTGCTACTCACGCTTTGAAATCATATTTCATTTTATCATTTTTATACCGTGTGATTGCAATGACGTTCTCAAAGGACCATGGATAGGGTTGTGCACACACAAGATAAATTATTTGTAATTTTAAGAAGTCAAATGAGGTCACATTGTAAGCTGCTGTCACATCTTGCGAACTGTTAAATCTTAGTCACATAGTTCATCTGTAAAATGTGTTTTAATCCATACATATTATAAAAATGGATGTACGTATATATGTATGCACGAAACTGCCGCATGAAGCAAGACGTTTTAATTAATTACTTCTTTACTACAGACTGTATTCGCGACGTATTTTGCAGACAATATTCAAATATACTACTGAATATACCAGCACAATAATATCATTGGACGACAGATAGTTCACGAGCTATGATGTCATAAACACTGAGATGCGTGAAAAACTGCCACGTCATGCATGACGTTTACATTTATTACTTCTTTGCCACTATCTCTAATCACAACACATCTCGCAGACAGTAGACACTTACACCACCGAATGTACCTGCAAAACAGCGTCATCGTACGACAAATAGTTCAAATACGTTAAATACATGTGAAACGAATTTCACATGTGCGTTCGCGGGCAAAGCCAAGGGTAAAAAACTCATCTGAAACTGCTGGAACGAATTTGAATCAAATTTGGTACACATATTAATTACGATCTGGCAAGAAATACTGTGCGGATATGAACCACCAGCTTCCTATTGGGAGGTGGGTGACAATGTGCAGAAAGAAAGGGGCGGGAGGAGATGGACACAGGTAGGGAGGAAAGAGGCAGACAGAGAGAGGGGAGAGGGAAATGGGCAGAGAAAGAGGATAGGAAGAGGAGGACAGAGAAAGGAAAGGAGATGGACAGGTAGAGGCGGGAGGAGGAGATGAACAAAGAGAGGTGGAGGAAGAGACTGAATTAGATAGGGGAAGAAGGTGGAAATAGGGGAGAGGAGCAGGTGGACTGAGGGAGGGACGACAGATAAACAGAAAGAGGCAAGGAGAAGATGGTCAGACAAAGGGGCAGAAGGAGATTGATAGTGTGTGGGATGGAGGAGGTGGATTAATAGAAGACTGGAATAAATATATACCCAAAAACGCAAGGTAGTCAGCTTGTTCGCCATGAAGTACTTTTTCTTCTGCTTCTTCTTCTCACTTTATGCGTTATGCGTTCCGGTCAAGGTCCAGTCCAGCTGTCTCTTCTGTGATACCTTCGACTTTGCCTTATCCCTCTCGGGTGTGGTCAAGTGTTTGTTTGGGAAGTCTATTTTCATGTTTTCTATCTACATCTTTCCACCATCCGTTTCTGTTTAAACCTATTTTATTGTAAACTGAATCAACTTCTAATTCGTTTATAATTACTTGATATCGGAAACATCTTCTCTAAAGCACCCTGCTCATATTCAGCATAAAGTTAATTCACTTTTACGTGCTACACTTCTCAACGTAATAAGTGTTGCACTCTATATTTGTAAATATTGTGCATGTAGTGAAAGTAGACGAAAATCGTAATAGTGACACAACTCTTTTACATTTAACCACAAAGAGGATATCTGCGGGTACACACAAGAGGTTAATATTACTTTGGGTACTCATGTCCATGCAAACCATTAGTCATGAAAGTTATCCCTACATTAAATAAAGAGGCTAATAATTAAAAACAATTAGATAATAAGTGACAATGTTCCTGTTAGCAACTAAGGCATCAACTGTTGATGTTCAGCAACTGGACATGAACCTGTGACCTTCTGTAACTCGTAAATATTGTAAATTTAAACAACTTAAAATCATCACTTTTCTTTCTCTGTGTTAAATATCTGTATATCAATTGTTACAGAAAAAATGTGTCCTTGTATGACGTGATGCTAGTCAAACGGTGAATAAATGAGTAAACGAATACACTCCTGAAAGATAAACTTCTTCCTGAGACTCCACGAGAATGTAAGTGTCTACGCGAAGCATACACACCTGTGGCGCGAAATACATCTACATATACAATTAATAAAACTGACACGGGTGAAAGGATGCTACAATACAAGCAAATATAACGTTCCAGTAAACACGAACTCACGAACGAGCCGTTTACGAGATAGTTGCTAATTTACGGTTCCGAGCCACCACTGACTTGAGCAGGAATACTGTACTTGCTAATACAAATGTACTTGAAATGTAAATTTTATTATTTATGCCAAATATAAGTAGGCTTAGATTTCACACACAATCACAAATTTTTAAAACATCCACTTTACATATATACCTCTTAAGGGCGGTGCTTCACGTGTCGTCCGACTCTGCAGTGAGTGGCGTATTTTTCTAAACACATTTCGTATAGCTCGACAGTACTGTACAACCTGCTGCTGCAGTTCTTCAGCCGTATCAGTGGGAGTGCCGTACACTTTCACTACGAGATGACTCCAGACAGAAAAATCCAGATAATTGTAGTCAGGTGTCCCAGCAGGCCATGCCCGACCGATCTATCCATCCCGGATCCTACTGGCGCTTTAGGTGTCTCCTCACTTCAGCACCAAAACTGTGCCGGTGCACCACCATGCGTGAACCACACTCCCTAAAGTTGTGAACGGGGATGGGCTTTGGTGAGATTTGAGCTCTCTGGCACGGGACGCCACTGTGAGTTTTGTGCTAATTATTTATCACGGCGAGTTTTGGGTCTGAACTTCACACTTGTACACCAGGATTAAAATGCAGCCGAAACAGGAGAAAACTGTGAGCTTTTTAACTATATAGCACCTCCTGAGAGCTATGTGGACGACTAAAAATCCGTGATTGTCACTTAATGGAGTTAAGCTCTAGAAATCGGTCGCGGCGAATTAATATAAACTTTAGTGATGTTGCAGAATGCTTTGTATCGCTCCATTCCCAAACTGTTTAAAGAATCGTGAAAACGGTTCTTAGAACTGCGATTACAGGGGAAGTGAAAACCGGACAGCCTGACTCGCATACTGCTTCTTTAATTTCTGTGGGTCTCTATGAAAGAGTAAGCTGTTGCGACACTACAAGTCCAGAGTTTCGGAGTCCAATCGCCAGTTGATTCTAAGACTTTTTTCTGTCTCTTATTGGTTCCTTCAGTTTATCCTCTCTTACTTTTTATATGTGGAAAATATCAAGTTCCATCGCGGCGCCAATTCAACGCTAAGCATTACATATCCCTATAGAAGACTGGGTCAGTCAGCGCAAAGGCAAGCAAAAACATGGGTTGGATAAAAATACGGAAACTCCGCGAGAAACGCATGCTCCAACATAAAAGCGGACGACAGCTAAGCCTGCAGGTGGCGCTATTTTATCTGACGACAAACAGCATCTGTGCAATGTCCTCAATACGTTGCTAGTGTCAGTCGTCGTCAGAGCAGTGTTTTCGACGCATTATCTCCGAGCTAAGTGAATTCGAACGTGGGCAAACCGTTTATGCTCATAGAATGGGCTGCTGGAGAGGACTGTGACGAATAATAAGAGGACGACATCTGAGAAAGTCACTGCAGAACCCGTAGTTGTACTTGCGAACCCAGTTAGGTCCTAAACATCACAAAGGGGGCTCTCTAAGCTGGTAACTGCAGTGCGAGCAGGATTTAGGAAACCACGCGTAGCAATCCAAGTGCCCGTAGCAGCAGAACGTGGTGATCAAGCCATAAAACATGGATTGTGGAGCAACAGAAGAACGTCATTTAGACAAGAAGTCTTGTTTCACATTTCCAACTTTTGGCCGAGTTTATGCCCCAAGAGTGAAACGTGGCGGCCGTTCGCTGACAATTTGGGTTAGCCATATTACATGGTTACTATGCATGGTCGCATTACTTCGACGGATTATGTGACCATTCTGACTAATCAGGTCCATCCCATGTTACAACGTTTGTTTCCCAGCGCTGATGCTGTGCACCAAGACGACAGTGCCGCTTGTCACGCAGCTCGCATCGTCCACGTCTGGATTTGTGAGCACGAGGATGAATTATCGCATCTCCCTTGGCCACCACAGTCAGTACATAGCAGTATTATTGAGCCTTGTGGTCTACCCGGGAGAGAAGGGTGCGTTATCGCTATCCGCCTACATCATAGTTACCTGAAAAAAAAAAAACACGTCCAGTGTTTATCAACTCCGGGACGATTGGAAACCGTTCTGATGCTGCCTAACGCAGTTTCAGGCTCGGTAATGTGTTGCGTTTTTCGCGTTGCCATATTTTTGTGCACTCCCTGTACGATCTACTAACAGTCCACACTTAGTAAAGCTATGTTCAAACCATCTCTTTTTGACAGTGGCTTCACTTCGGTATTAATCTTCCCTAATAACGATACGCGAGAAGAGATTAATTCTTTCTTCCAAATGTTCCGCTCTAACACCCCTGAACAGCTCTTGTAACTGTCTCGCAATGAATGAACCGCCTGTTACAAATTTAGCAGCACGCCCATGAATTTCTTCAGTGTCCTCCTCTAATCTGACCTGGTGAGAATCCGAAACATTCGAGGTCTTTCCGAGAATAGGTGGCACAAAATTGTCACGCGGTCTCCTTTGCAGCGGCATTAAGCTTTAACAGGTCTCTACCAATAAATCTAAGTAGTCTACTCTACTTCTGATCTTGTTATTTCCTTCCATTTCATATCGCCTGAAAACGATGTGCCCCGATAGTTACTCGATATGTCTGTGCCCTGCGGTACTTTTTTGATACAGTATTCAAAATCATGTACGTCAGACAGGCTGTCAACAACAGAAACATTTTCCCAATTGTTTCCCGGCATGTCTTTGCAAGTCATGGGCTGAATTTTAACATTCTGCACAATGAACGTACTGAGCACTTCCCGTGTGTAGCGGAGAGGTCTGCACAAGACAAGGATCTCGGTCGCACACAATAATTAAGTCTCCAGGAATTTCTATCCATACTGTCTTCTGGTCGCCAGTAACAGACAGATACAAAACGGGAACAGACGTTCCCTCTTATGCTAACATTTCTGATGACTACCTTAACACGGTTCTAGCTAATCCCCTAAATCCTGCGGCAACAATCTCCGAGTGTCGACCTTTGACTCTGCGCCGGCCTATGCCGCACTTGCTAGATGTTTATTCGTCATAATGCTGCTTGGCGAGCGACTGGAAACAGGCAGCAACAGTTTCCTTTACGTTCCAAGAGCAGTTCAGCCCGTCGTAAAAACACTTAGAAAAATGTCTCACTCCTCAGTGATCCTCCGCGTTTAGACCTTATCGCTACGCAATAACTGATATATCTGGCGGATGCGGAAATCGGCCGCAATAGTTACTTCGCGGATAAAAGCGTTACAGATACGGAAATCCGGAGGTATATCTGCGAATACCTTCAATAATTATTACTTTATGCTTAAATGTTAAAGGATAGTATCAGTACTATTACGCAGTTTTCCACACTATTACACGTGTATCTTATTCACGTCCTCTCAGCAGCTGCCATACATCTAAGTCGTCCTGTTTCTTTTGTACACTACCGTCGGAGTTTCAAGTCCTCCAAATGTTCAAATGTCTGTGAAATCTTATGGGACTTAACTGTTAAGGTCATCAGTCCCTAAGCTTACACACTACTTAACCTATATTATCCTGAGGACAAACACACACACCCATGCCCGAGGGAGGACTCGAACCTCCGTCGGGATCAGCTGCACAGTCCATGACTGCAGCGCCTCAGACCGCTCAGCTAATCATACGCGGCTCGAGTCCTCCCTCGGGCATGACCTCAGCAGTTTGTTCCCTTAGAAATTCACACACATTTGAACATTTTTCTTTTGTAGCAGCAGATCTCAAATACGCAATTATCAAAACATACCACGTAGTGATGCATAGGCTGTTTTAGTACGAAAAGTCCTTTTGAATCTACATTTCAGAGTGTGATCCATGTTTGACTACAACATATATCATAAATAACGTTCGGTATAAAATCGAAGAACTTTTCAACGTTTCTGTTAACTACATTTAAAAGTACACAATGCTCTGCTTTTTACGGCGAGAGGCGAAAGGTGTTAATATGATCTAGCGTTGTAACAAATTATCGCACATACAATAAACGAACTACGTGATTTATATTTGCCAATATGCAGCGTGTGACTACTTATACTACAACTTAATTTGACTTCTCAACTTTGTGGCAATGTTCCGCAGAAAGTTTCACAAAATTCGTTTCAACAAATTCATAAGATATTTCGGACCAGAGCCTCGTCTACTCTTGCGGGTTCCTTTCGCAGTCGAAAAAGTCAAGGCTAAAATATCTGTGGTTGCAAACACCACTTTGACGTCGCAGGTCGGAAAGTCCAAGCGTGGAAAATCCAGGACACCACTGTCGGTAGGGGTCTTCCTCGTTCGCTCTCTCGTTCTATTCCAAAAGTGTCCTTAATCCAGATGCCGATAACATAGTAAGAAGAGGCGCTTGGACAGGCTGAAACGTTCCCTTAGAAAAATTATGAATGACATTGCTGGAAAACCTCTTGCGTTATTTGATTTTCAAACAGCTGCGCAAAGCTCAACGTACTCAAACAGTTTTCCTTTTACTTATTCTGATCATCACTAAACTGACACACAATTTATAGCGCAACGCAATCTGACTTTCAATAATCCCTACAAAAGAATGGCCCTGACTAACAATAACCTATAACTTTCATGATTCACTTACCTCACAAAAATCTTCGTTACTCGAACTACTGCAATACAGCGAGCGCCAATGCTAAATAAAAGTGCGGTTCTAGGCTCTACAGTCTGGAGCCGAGCGACCGCTACGGTCGCAGGTTCGAATCCTGCCTTGGGTATGGATGTGTGTGATGTCCTTAGGTTAGTTAGGTTTAATTAGTTCTAAGTTCTAGGCGACTGATGACCTCAGAAGTTAAGTCGCATAGTGCTCAGAGCCATTTGAATTAAATAAAAGATTCTACATCTACTACATCTACATCTACGTCCATACTCCGCAAGCCACCTGATGGTGTGTGGCGGAGGGTACCTTCAGTACCTCTATCGGTTCTCCCTTCTATTCCAGTCTCGTATTGTTCGTGGAAAGAAGGACTGTCGGTATGCCTCTGTGTGGGCTCTAATCTCTCTGATTTTATCCTCATGGTCTCTTCGCGAGATATACGTAGGAGGGAGCAATATACTGCTTGACTCTTCGGTGAAGGTATGTTCTCGAAACTTCAATAAAAGCCCGTACCGAGCTACTGAGCGTCTCTCCTGCAGAGTCTTCCACTGGAGTTTATCATCTCCGTAACGCTTTCGCGATTACTAAATGATCCTGTAACGAAGCGCGCTGCTCTCCGTTGGATCTTCTCTATCTCTTCTATCAACCCTATCTGGTACGGATCCCACACTGCTGAGCAGTATTCAAGCAGTGGGCGAACAAGTGTACATCAACCTACTTCCTTTGTTTTCGGATTGCATTTCCTTAGGATTCTTCCAATGAATCTCAGTCTGGCATCTGCTTTACCGACGACCAACTTTAAACGATCATTCCATTTTAAATCATTCCTAATGCCTACTCCCAGATAATTTATGGAATTAACTGCTTCAAGTTGCTGACCTGCTATATTGTAGCTAAATGATAAAGGATCTTTCTTTCTGTGTATTCGCAGCACATTACACTTGTCTACATTGAGATTAAATTGCCATTCCCTGCACCACGCGTCAATTCGTTGCAGATCCTCCTGCATTTCAGTACAATTTTCCATTGTTACAACCTCTCGATATACTACAGCATCATCCGCAAAAAGCCTCAGTGAACTTCCGATGTTATCCACAAGGTCGTTTACGTATAATGTGAATAGCAACGATCCTACGACACTCCCCTGTGGCACACCTGAAATCACTCTTACTTCAGAAGACTTCTCTCCATTGAGAATGACATGCTGCGTTCTGTTATCTAGGAACTCTCCAATCCAATCACACAATTGGTCTGATAGTCCATATGGTCTTACTTTGTTCATTAAACGACTGTGGGGAACTGTATCGAACGCCTTGCTGAAGTCAAGAAACATGGCATCTACCTGGGAACCCGTATCTATGGCCCTCTGAGTCTCGTGAACGAATAGCGCGAGCTGGGTTTCATACGGTCGTCTTTTTCGAAACCCATGCTGATTCCTACAGAGTAGATTTCTAGTCTCCAGAAAAGTCATTATACTCGAACACAATACGTGTTCCAAAATTCTGCAACTGATCGACGTTAGAGATATAGGTCTATAGTTCTGCACATCTGTTCGACGTCCCTTCTTGAAAACGGGGATGACCTGTGCCCTTTTCCAATCCTTTGGAACGCTACGTTCTTCTAGAGACCTACGGTACACCGCTGCAAGAAGGGGGGCAAGTTCCTTCGCGTACTCTGTGTAAAATTGAACTGGTATCCCATCAGGTCCAGAGGCCTTTCCTCTTTTGAGCGATTTTAATTGTTTCTCTATCCCTCTGTCGTCTATTTCGATATCTACCATTTTGTCATCTGTGCGACAATCTAGAGAAGGAACTACAGTGCAATCTTCCTCTGTGAAACAACTTTGGAAAAAGACATTTAGTATTTCGGCCTTTAGTCTGTCATCCTCTGTTTCTGTACCATTTTGGTCACAGAGTGTCTGGACATTTTGTTTTGATCCACCTACCGCTTTGACATAAGACCAAAATTTCTTAGGATTTTCTGCCAAGTCAGTACATAGAACTTTACTTTCGAATTCATTGAACGCCTCTCGCATAGCCCTCCTCACACTACATTTCGCTTCGCGTAATTTTTGTTTGTCTGCAAGGCTTTGGCTATGTTTATGTTTGCTGTGAAGTTCCCTTTGCTTCCGCAGCAGTTTTCTAACTCTGTTGTTGTACCACGGTGGCTCTTTCCCATCTCTTACGATCTTGCTTGGCACATACTCATCTAACGCATAATGTACGACGGTTTTGAACTTCGTCCACTGATCCTCAACACTATCTGTACTTGAGACAAAACTTTTGTGTTGAGCCAACAGGTACTCTGAAATCTGCTTTTTGTCACTTTTTCTAAACAGAAAAATCTTCCTACCCTTTTTAATATTCCTATTTACGGCTGAAATCATCGATGCCGTAACCGCTTTATGATCGCTGATTCCCTGTTCTGCGTTAACTTTTTCAAATAGTTCGGGTCTGTTTGTCACCAGAAGGTCTAATATGTTATCCCCACGAGTCGGTTCTCTGTTTAACTGCTCAAGGTAGTTTTCAGATAAAGCACTTAAAAAAATTTCACAGGATTCTTTGTCCCTGCCACCCGTTATGAACGTTTGAGTCTCCCAGTCTATATCTGGCAAATTAAAATCTCCACCCAGAACTATAACATGGTGGGGAAATCTACTCGAAATATTTTCCAAATTATCCTTCACGTGCTCAGCCACAACAGCTGTTGAGCCAGGGGGCCTATAGAGACATCCAATTACCATGTCTGAGCCTGCTTTAACCGTGACCTTCACCCAAATCATTTCACATTTCGGATCTCCGTCAATTTCCTTCGATACTATTGCACTTCTTATCGCTATAAACACGCCTCCCCCTTCACTGTTCAGCCTGTCTCTACGGTATACATTCCAATCTGAGTTTAGGATTTCATTACTGTTTACGTCTGGTTTCAGCCAACTTTCTGTCCCTAGTACTATGTGGGCATTGTGACCGTTTATTAATGAGAGCAGTTCTGGGACCTTTCTATAGACGCTCCTGCAGTTTACTATTAGCACATTAATATTGTTATTCCCTGTTGCATTTTGCCTACTCCTACCTTGCCGCGTCTCAGGAGGCGTCTTGTCGGGCCTAGGGAGGGGATTCTCTAACCTAAAAAACCCCCATGTGCACTCCACACGTACTCCGCTACCCTTGTAGCCGCTTCCGGCGTGTAGTGCACGCCTGACCTATTCAGGGGGACCCTACATTTCTCCACCCGATAGCGGAGGTCGAGAAATTTGCACCCCAGATCTCCGCAGAATCGTCTGAGTCTCTGGTTTAAGCCTTCCACTCGGCTCCAAACCAGAGGACCGCGATCGGTTCTGGGAACGATACTACAAATTGTTAGCTCTGATTCCACCCCGCGAGCGAGGCTTTCCGCCTTCACCAATTCCGCCAACCGCCTGTACGAGCTGAGGATGACCTCTGAACCCAGACGGCAGGAGTCATTGGTGCCGACATGAGCAACAATTTGCAGTCGGGTGCACCCAGTGCTCTCTATCGCCGCCGGTAGGGCCTCCTCCACATCTCGGATGAGGCCCCCGGCAAGCAGACAGAGTGAACACTGGCCTTCTTCCCCGACCTTCCCGCTATTTCCCTAAGGGGCTCCATCACCCGCCTAACGTTGGAGCTCCCAATAACTAATAAACCCCTCCCCCCCCTGTGCCTGCTCGAACCTTGCTGAAGGAGCAGCCACATGTCCACTCACAGGCAGAGCGGGCGATGCCACACGGCCAGCCTCCACATTGACCCTCCGCCTCGTGCGCCGCGAACGCCGCTGAACCCGCCACTCCCCTTGGGGAGAGGGTGGCCCAACCGCGCCCGGTACCGGCGAAGATGTCTCGACAGCAGGGATAGTGTGTGAAGCATGTAACACCTGGGGTGTACCCTGCGACGCACCAGACTCCCCACTGCCGCTACACTCCGAGGCAGTGGCCTGAAGACGGCTGACCGCGGCCATCAACACGCTCAGCTGTTCGCGAACAGTGGCCAGCTCCTCCTGCGTCTGTACACAGCAGTCACACATCCTATCCATCCTAAGGAATCAATTTACTGAAGAGAGTTGTTCAACCTTTAACTAGACTGCTAATTCACTAAAGGCGGCTGTTTATTCACTAAACTGGGTTGCTAGCCACTTCTTGTAGAAAACAATGAAAATTGCACTACCTGTCTCTGGACTGTATTGAAAACAAACACTAGCACTACTGGCACTATGGTTGACTAAAGGGACTCTCTCCGACTGTATTCAAAACAAACACGAAATCTATGGAACACTATTAATAGCACCAGACAATTAAAGCTTCCTAAAAGCAAATACACACGGAAGAAGTGACAAGTGAGAAAAATGCAGTTAATACTTAAATTAAGGTAGCTCACTGCACATCAGACGTGAAGCAGACGGCAGTTACTGAAAGCACTAACTACTGATAGGTATAGTTAGCAAATGAAAGATTTTGATAGAGAACAAATAATGTATTTACTTTAGTAGTGTTCAAAAGTCATCATATATATATCTATAAATTCATGACATCCATCTCTACAAATTTCCTTTTTCTGGCGGACACACGTCCAGATCGTCCGCTTATAGCAACCTCTCAAAACTTTGGCATCTCTCTCTCTCCACATCCACCACTGCTGGCGGCTCATCTTCAAATGCACAACGCTACGCGCTGTTCCCATCCAACTGCCCAACACTGCAATAGCGAAAATACAAACAATGCCAACCAGCCACAGACTCCACACAGCACAGTCAGTGATTTTCATACAGAGCGCTACGTGGCGTTACCAACATAAAAAACTAAACAGCCTACTTAGAAGGTGAATTCATTTAAAACTAGACGGAGTTGGTCAAGTCGAAAGTACGGCACTGCACCTTCTACAGCCCAATGAATTCAACGTAAGGGACGTGAATGCAGTAATCCAGACATGCTCGCAAAATTATAGGATGAACTTGACTGTCGTCTTGATATTTAACGTGCGTTCAGTGGAGAGCGCAAAGAACATTTGTGATCCTAAACATAAATGTTAAAAGTTACCCAAGGTTGCATGTTCATGCAACCAGAAGACGTATCTTGTAAAATAGGACGGTTCTCTATAAAATTCAAAGTTTGCAGTCCCAAGTTTCTATCTTCATTAACGTAGAAGATAAGTTGTTGCGGTGTTGAGTCCGAAAAGTGGTTTGATGAAGCTCTCCACTCTACTCTACCCTGTGCAAGCCCCATCTCCGAATAACTCATTCGTTACACGATCTACTCATCAAATCTTCAACACAAGCAGCTTGCAATGAAATTGTATGCTTCTGGAATATCGTCTCAGTTATGTGACTGACTGTGATTTCCTGTCAGAGGGGTCACACCTCGTAGTAATAGACGGAAAGTCATCGAGTAGAACAGAAGTGATTTCTGGCGGCCCCCAACGCAGTGTTATAGGCCCTTTGCTGTTCCTTATCTACATAAACGATTTGGGAGACAATCTGAGCAGCCGTCTTAGGTTGTTTGCAGATGACGCTGTCGTTTATCGACTAATAAAGTCATCACGAGATTAAAACAGATTGCAGAACGATTTAGTGATCCTATATAACGAAAAGTGTGAAGTCATCTACATGAGTGTTAAAAGGAATTCGTTAAACTTCGGATACACGATTAATCATAAAGACCGTAAATTCAGCTAAATACCTAGGAATTACAATTACCAACAACTTAAATTGGAAGGAACACACAGACATGTTGTGGGGAAGGCTAACCGAAGACTGCGTTTTGCTGGCAGGACACTTTAGAAAATATGACCGGTCTACTACGGAGACTGCCTACACTACACTTGTCCGTCCTCTTTTGGAATACTGCTGCGCGGTGTGCGATCCTTACCAGATAGGACTGACGGAATACATCGAAAAACTACAAAGAAGGGCAACTCGTATTGTATTATCGCGAAATAGGGGAGATAGTGTCACAGACATGATACGTGAATTGGAGTGGCAATCTTAAAAGAAAGGCGTGTTTCCTTGCGACGGAATCTTCTCAAGAAATTCCAAACACCAACTTTCTCCTCTGAATGCGAAAATATTTTGTTGACACCAACCTACATAGGGAGAAACTATCACCACGTTAAAATGATGGAAATCAGAGCTCGTACGGAAAGATATAGGTGTTCATTCTTTCCGCGCGTTATACGAGATTGGAATAATAGAAAATTGTGAAGGTGGTTCGATGAACCCTCTGCCAGGCACTTAAATGTGATTTGCACAGTATCCATGTAAATGTAGATGTAGCACCACATTTCAAAAGTTTCTGTTCTATTACAGTCTCAATCGTTTCTTTCTCACGTTTCACATCCTTACAGGGCTACATTCCAAAACAACTACCTCCCGAAAAGAATTCTTAATAAAAATGGCTCTAAACACTATGGGACTTAGCATTTGAGGTCATAGACTAAGAACTACTTAAACCTAAGTAACCTAAGGACATCACACACATCCACGCCCGAGGCAGGATTCCAACTTGCGACCGTAGCAGCAGTGCGGTTCCGGACTGAAGCGCCTAGAACCGCTCGGCCACAGCGGCCGGCGATTCCTAATACTTAAATACATATTCGACGTTAAAAAAATTTCTACTGTTTGGAAACGATTTTGTTGCCATTGCTAGTCTACGTTTCATATCCTCTCAACTTCAGTCATTAGCAATTATTTTATTGCTCAAATAGCGAAAACCATCAACTACTTTTAGTGTCTTGTTTCGTAATCTAATTCGCTCGGCATCGCCTGATTTAACTCGAGTACATTCCCTTAACCTTAATTTGCATTCGTTTCTGTTCATCTTACATTCTCCCTTCAAGACACTGTCCATTCCGTTCAACTTATGTTCCAGGCCCTTTGCTGTCTCTGACAGAATTACAATGTCATCGGCAAACCACGAAGTTTTTACCACTTCTTCCTGAACTTTAATTCCTACTTTTTTTTGTTTTCTTTGCTGCTTGCTCGATGTACGGATTGAATAACATCTGTGATAGGCTACAACCCTGTCTCATTCCCTTCTCAACTACTGCGTCCCTTTCATATCTTTCGACTCTTACAACTGTCGTCTGGTTTCCGTGCAAGCTGTAAACAGCCCTTCGCTCCCTGTATTTCATCCCTGCTACCTTCAGAATTTCAAAGAGCGTATTCCAGTCGACAATGTCCAAAGCTTTCTCCAAATCTAGAAAATCTGTAAAGGTAGGTTTGCCTTTCCTTAACCTGCCTTAGAATGCAAACTGATCTCCCCAGAAGTTGATGGAAGACACAGTCTAGTACAATGGCTCCCAGTCTTTGTGGAACCATTGCCCCTGTGAGTAATCAGAGATATTCAAAAAATCACTCGAATGCTAGATTCCTTACGTCTGAAATTCCAGAAATTCGATGACTTCAGGCTGCAAATGCTTTCTGTATGAACAGTGTCACAAATAATAATAACAATAATAATAATAATTATAATTATAGTAGTCGTAGTTGTACTAGTACAGTGTAGCCCCTACAGTAGTGTAGTAACCGTTACTTAATTCCTGCTGCATTGTGCTGTTATTAGTTCGTTTTTCTGTTACGGAATGAATAATGAAGCAATTTATGGTCCATTGTGGGAACTACCTACAACTCGTAGCAGGCGTCTTCAGCAGATATTTAAGCAAAAAAAAAATGGTTGAAATGGCTCTGAGCACTATGGGACTCAACTTCTGAAGTCATTAGTCACCAAGAACTTAGAACTAGTTAAACCTAACTAACCTAAGGACATCACAAACATCCATCCCCGATGCAGGATTCGAACCTGCGACCGTAGCGGTCTTGCGATTCCAGACTGCAGCGCCTTTAACCGCACGGCCACCTCGGCCGGCTGATATTTAAGCGCATGTGGTTTATGTGCCTGGGTTTTACTATAATAGATGCATGGTAGGAAGTAGAGAATACGCGTGCAGTCGGTGGACTATGTGAGGAAGAACATATTCATACATTTGTTTTCATGAGCTCTAACAACCTCCACCATATCGTGTCACGCGTTAATGGTAGTATTCTTAAAAAATGTAATTACTACCAATTTAGGTAATCGGAATTACAGTCTAACGGAATGGTGATAATATTAATGATCTTTTAAAAATAATTAAGTTTCGTGACCGAAATACATTAGAAACATCAGAAAATTTCACTTCATCCCACAGGAGGTAATTACCAGCAGGCTGGGAAATACAGGTCTGTGAATAACAATAATAACACCCACAACTCAATAACCACTCAAATTATAACAATTGAAAAGTCAAGATGATGAAATGTTCCCAAAAGCCGCATAGCTGTATGAAGGTGCTTTATTCGCAGCTACCGGTTTCACGTCAATATATACGCACCTTCAGGATTACAACGGTTACATTTCTATAATGCAGATGGACGATTACGGAGTCCCAGCTTACGGGGCCAGCGTATTGCTAGTCTCCACAGGCTGCTTACACCACTGCGGCCTGTTAGCAATGAAGCGGAAGCATGTGCATCAGACGGGATTGTAAGTGTTCTTTACATTGGTTTCATACAGTTGGTGTCTACCGGATCATATAAAATGTCCTACCGAGTGTTATCCGGCCTAGCTCATTCCGCAGTCATGCTTTGTACATTTTGGCAAACAGCTTTTGCGTGTACTCAACTTTATTATGACAACCCACCAATGTGGTTTGACTCCTTAACGTGGATAACTTCCGTAATTGTCCATCTACGTTATTGAAATAGTGTACTCACTACACTCCTATCAGTAAAAACATTATGACCACTGCCCACCGCGACGTTGGATGCCGCCTGGTAGGGTTGGGTTGGGTTGTTTGGGGAAGGAGGCCAGACAGCGAGGTCATCGGTCTCATCGGATTCGGGAAGGACGGGGAAAGAAGTCGACCGTGCCCTTTCAAAGGAACCATGCCGGCATTTGCCTGGAGCGATTTAGCGAAATCACGGAAAACTTAAATCAGGATGGCCGGACGCGGGATTGAACCGTCGTCCTCCCGAATGCGAGGGGTAGCGTTGCAAGCAAGTCACGCGGTAGGAATAGTATGTAACCGGAGCAGTCAAGAACGAGGGATCACGTTATCGAAGATATGGGCTGCAAATGGGGAAATCCACTGAGATGAGCGACTCTGACAAAGGGCAGATTATTTTTACACAGAGCCTGTGAACGAGCATCACGAAAACGACGAAGCTGATCGAATGTTAACGGTCTACTGCCGTCAGCATATGCGGAAAGAGGTATAAAGACAGCGAAACTACTACTACGAACTAAATGGTTGGACGTCCACGACTTTTCACAAAATGTGAGGTTCGGATGCTTGTTTGCTCTGTAAAGTTAGATAGATGGTGATCTGTGGCATCTCTGCCGAAAGGGCACAATGCTGGTACACGCAGAAGTGTTTCGGATCACACTGTTCATCGTACATTTTTAAACATAGAGCAGATCATCTCTACTTGTTTACATGTCGACCCAACGACATCGTCATTTACGATTGGAATGGGCACGGGGTCATCAAGATTCGACTGCCGTTCAATGGAAACGTGTCGGCTCTCGGATGAATCACAATTTTGCTACACTAGGTCGTTGGTGTCCCCACAAAAGCCGTCATTGAGGTGAACGGCTCGAAACGTACACCAAACCACGAACACAGGCTGGTAGGAGCAGCATTATACTTGGGGATGCATTCTCCTGCGCTTGCGTGGGACTTGCGGTAGTAATCGAAGGCACGCTGACAGCTGCTATCCACCTGCATCCCTGCATGCTTGATGTCTATCCCGACGGCGAAATCATGTTCCAGCAGTATAACTGTCCGTGTCTCGAAGCGAGAACGGTGCTACAGGGGTTGAAGAGCATTATAATAAACTTCAAATTCAAATGGCTCTGAGCACTATGGGACTTAACTGCTGAGCTCATCAGTCCCCTAGAACTTAGAACTACTTAAACCTAACTAACCTAAGGACATCACACACATCCATGCCCGAGGCAGGATTCGAACCTGCGCCGTAGCGGTCGCGCGGTTCCAGACTGTAGCGACTAGAACCGATCGGCCACTCCTGCCGGCATAATAAACTTACTTTGATGTCTCCGCGACCAAATTCGCCTAATGTAAATCCTATAGAACCCATAGGGACCGCTATCGGGTGCCATCACCGCGGGTGCAAATAAGTGGCCCATTATTTACGCGAATTACATGACCTGTGTGTAGATACCTAATGCCACATTCCTCCACAAACCTACCATCAAACTGTCGGATCCCTCATACATAGAATCAGTGACGTGTTTCGTTCCAAAGACGTACAAACAAGCAGGTGGTCATAAAGTTTCGGCTCACCAGTGTCAAGTTGAAGACGCGTCTGTACTGGCGTGAGGCACGTATTTGCGTGTAAAGCACCTCCATACAGCTATGCAGCTTTTAGAAACACCTCATCATTTTTGACTTTTTAATTGCTATACACTACTGGCCATTAAAATTGCTACACGAAGAAGAAATGGAGATGATAAACGGGTATTCAATGGACAAATATACTAGAACTGACATGTGATTACATTTTCACGCAATTTGGGTGCATAGATACTGAGACATCAGTACCCAGAACAACCACCTCTGGCCGTAGTAACTGCCTTGATACGCCTGGGCATTGAGTCAGAGTTTGTATGGCGTGTACAGGTACAGCTGCCCATGCAGCTTAAACACGATACCACAATTCATCAAGAGTAGTGACTGGCTTATCGTGACGAGCCAGTTGCTCGGCCACCATTGACCAGAGGTTTTCAATTGGTCGAACGTTTCGTGCAGATGGTTCGAACTGTTCGTGCAGATGATTGTTGTCTTGCAAACGTCCCCATCTGTTGACTCAGGGATCGAGACGTGGCTGCACGATCCGTTACAGCCATGCGGATAAGATGCCTGTCAAGTCGACTGCTAGTGATACGAGGCAGTTGGGATCGAGCACGGCGTTCTGTATTACCCTCCTGAACCCACCGATTCCATATTCTGCTAACAGTCATTGGATCTCGACTAACGCGAGCAGCAATGTCGCGATACGATAAACCGCAATCGCGATAGGTTACAATCCGACCTTTATGAAAGTCGGAAACGTGATGGTACGCAGTTCTCCTCCTTATTTTTATGATAATTTGAATGGTTATTGAGTGTGGAGTGCTGTTTTGTTATTCAAAGTGTCTGTGAGCTGTGGTTGTCCTGGCCAGACTGGCCTAGTAAAATCGGATGAATGTACTGTGACGTAGCTGATTTACTTGTTAATGAAGTAGCATGTGGATGCAGAGATCAGCCGCGGGTCGCTAGTACGGCAAGGCGGCTTTCCTCGTGCTCTTGCTGCTCCACCGCGCCGGGCCCAGAGGAATGCCGGGCTGGCGCGGCTGGCGGGGTCCCGCGGGAACTGGGCCGAGACGCGGCGGCGGCCCTTTTCATCCCACGCGCGGGCAGCGGGCAGGCAGGCCCGGATCAGCCTCCGCGGCGCCGACACCACGCGGCAGAATAGCAGCGCCGCCCGCTTCCTGGCTGCTGCGCCCGCCAAGCCGCCCTAGCGGCAAGCAGCCAGCTGAGCACGCCGCGGATTTAGGTCGCGCTGGCCAGGCAGCGCGACACCACGGGACGCGTCCCGTACACCTCCCACCAACAAATAAATTCATACAAGCATACCGGATCGAAAGCTGTACCCACTCAGGAGACATCACACTAATGCCTCGTAGCACCGCCTCTGACCTTGAAAATGGTCAACAGTGCGAAGTCGAGACTCCACAAGTTTCTTTCGGCAATCCGTTTCCAACTCAAGCCGCTCACCGATCGTTACTTCCAGTTGTTGTTGTTGTTGTTGTTGTTGTTGTCTTCAGTCCAGAGACTGGTTTGATGCAGCTCTCCACGCTACTCTATCCTGTGCAAGCTTCTTCATCTCCCAGTACCTACTGTAGCCTACATCCTTCTGAATCTGCTTGGTGTATTCATCTCTTGGTCTCCCTCTACGATTTTTACCCTCCCCGCTGCCCTCCAATACTAAATTGGTGATCCCTCGATTTCTCAGAACATGTCCTACCAACCGATCCCTTCTTCTAGTCAAGTTGTGCCACAAACTCCTCTTCTCCCCAATTCTGTTCAATACCTCCTCATTAGTTATGTGATCTACCCATCTAATCTTCAGCATTCTTCTGTCGCTCCACGTTTCGAAAGCTTCTATTCTCTTCTTGTCCAAACTATTTATCGTCCATGTTTCACTTCCATACATGGCTACGCTCGATACAAATACTTTCAGAAACGACTTCCTGACACTTAAATCTATACTCGATGTTAACAAATTTCTCTTCTTTAGCAACGCTTTCCTTGCCATTGCCAGTCTACATTTTATATCCTCTCTACTCCGACTGTCATCAGTTATTTTGCTCCCCAAATAGCACAACTCAGCTACTACTTTAAGTGTCTCATTTCCTAATCTAATTCCCTCAGCATCACCCGACTTAATTCGACTACATTCCATGATCCTCGTTTTGCTTTTGTTGATGTTCATCTTATACCTTCCTACCTACCTAATCTTCAGCATTCTTCTGTAGCACCACGTTCGAAAGCTTCCGTACTCTTCTTGTCTAAACTATTTATTGTCCGTGTTTCACTTCCATACATAGCTACACGATCGGCACTGACAGTTATAGTGTTCCCTGTTCATCTGCGAAAAAATACGATCCGGTAATCCCATGTGATGAAACATCACACCATACTGACACTTTACTAGAGTGTAAAGGGCGCTCATGAAGTCATCAGAATTTGTGTTTGGCCAGTAACGGTAGATCTATTTATTTACATAACCTGTGAGATGAAAATGTGCCTCATCTGACGTCCACATCTTATTTAAAAATTCATCGTCATTGTTTATTTTTGTTATCATTTGTTGACAGAACCCTAACCGCAACCGGTAATCGTAGTCCTTCAATTGTTGCACCATCTGTAGTTTGTACGGATGAAATTTTAAACCAAGATGAAGAATTCTGCGAACACTCTCCCGGGACATCCCAACCACTGCTGCTTGCTTACGAATTGAACGCCGTGGGCTCCGTAAGACAGACTCGCGTACAACATCAATGTTCGCTGGAGAACGCACACTTCTTGGTCGTCCTGTTGGTTTCTTCTTGAGGGCAGATCCAGTCTCTTCGAAGTTATTAATCCAACATTTTATCGCGTGTTTCGACGGAACGGTATCATGAGGTCTGAAATTATAAAAACGTCGTAACTCCTTCTGCGACGCTACCAAACTATAATTGTATTCTTAAAACATTTTTATGGCTAACACGCGCTGTTGTCCGTTTCACAGATCCGTGAGTACAGAAATGGCGGACTGTTCACTCGCTAACTGTCGTGAACCCGCAGTGCTGCCACCTGCCCATGGTTGCCACTACTCATTTCAAACATTCCTGTGATTCTGTGTCACCCCGTACCTGCAGCTACTATATAGCCCTATTCCAACAGTTTTTACCCTACAATGAAGACGTTTCGGTACCAGTTCCCAAATGCACGCATGGAAGCTCTTTTTGTCATTTTGAATACTGGCGCTGGTGCATCTTCTATGAAAATCTTCATTTGACAGAAATTCGTGAACTGGTCGAATCTTTTCTTGAAATAACTCATCGAGCACCTACAGCTGCCTATATTTCGGTTGGTGCATGGTTCCATTCAACAAGCAGTAACTTTTAAAATATTTTCACAATCAAAAACTCCTGTTTCAGGCATAATCTATGTACTTCAGGGGTGCAATGATGTAAAAAAATCCATTTTTACCTCCGTTTCGACCAAAACCTGCTCTTAAGTAATGAGGAATATATGTTCAGGTCTTAAGCATGTCTTAGAGAGGTTGAAAAAAATCGGCATACCAGCTGCAAATAAAGTTTTATTGGAACCTTTCACCCAGTTTACGACAGTTTTAAAATGATCTTATTCCGAAGGTGTAATGGACCTTGTCACCATGGTGATTAAATACATTGAATAAAGCCAAACGGCTCTTGTCATATGAAACGTTCATCTCAACAACATGACTTATGATTGGAGCACTGTAGTATTAAAGGTGTGCAGATCAAACGCCAAGTGTAGTCGGCCATTAACGTAAAGCTGTTGTTGCGGTGAAAGTTGACTTATAAAGCGTGTCCCCCCCCCCCCAAAAAAAAAAAAAACGCCGACAACGGTTAGTATGTCGTGAAGGAAGGCAAACTGATCGGTTTTCAAGAATTAACCCATATCCAGCCCAAAAGCGCACAGTTTGGGCGATGGAGAGCGTCGAGGTCAGAGAACGAACGGTTGTCACGGTTTGTTCCGATTCGTTTTGGTGACTGAGTATGGACGGTATGCAATCCTTAGGCCATCTGTATACTGTGGACGGACGAACTGAGCCTGATAACAATCCTACGCATGCGCTATATTCCTACACGCAGCTCTTCAGCGCATCCTACTGCGGACCCTGTGTGCCAATGCAGTTACGTTGTTGACAGCAGTGCGACATGTATCAGCACACAGCTGCGAAAATGACCGGCATGGTGCTTGCATACAGTAGAGCAGACTGCAATGAGAGAGCCGCTGCAAGACTACAAGCGGAACGCTTTCCACCAAACAGACGTAACAAACATCATTTTATGTTTGCGGCCATCGGGCGACGCCTCACAGAAGCCGGAAAGTTGCACATAGGTATTTTCTGCATGAGCGGTGCCCATTGTATAGCAAAGCAGTAGCACTTTGTACTTGATACTAGTAAATACTATCCCCAGTTTATTGCTTGTCCTCTAGTAGTTGCAGAATCGTGATGGGGGTCATCCACGCTCACTCGAACACCACAGTTGGAGGAGGACGTGCTGACAATGTTCGAAGAGGACCCATCCACTAGGACTTGGCAGGTGGCACGCGTGCTGCACACGAGTAGAAGTGCCGTGTGGCGCGTTGATCTTCAACACCGTGCACACCATCCGCAGGAAGTCCAGGCATTACGGAAGGAGGACTACCGACGACGAGTTGTTGTTTGCGCAGTGGTATTTACAACAGCGCATACTCCAGCCATAATTCCAGAGCTTGGTACTATTCACAGTTGAATGCACGTTTACTAGAGACGGCATATTTAACTTGCACGGTATACGTGTTTGGACGGACGAAAGTCAGCGTGCGCAGGTGATTCAATATCATCAACGCAGGGTCGATATTAACGTCACTGGGTCATATCTACTACCAGACAGACTAACAGGACCGATCTCCTTCACATTTCTCAGAGATGTTTTGCCTTTCCTTTTGGATACAGTGCTACTAGATGATCGGATGGACATGTGTCTGCAGTGAGACGGAGGTCCCAGCACATTTCGATGTCGATGTGCGGAATCACTTGAGCGTCGCATAAATTGGTAGGGGTGGACCAGTTCCATGGCCAATAAGGTCGACAGATCTGACACCTCTCGGTTATTTTCAGTGGGGTAGTCTGAAGAGTATACTGCATGGCACATCTGTAACGTCAGTAGTCGACCTTATTGCTCTAGTCCATGGAGTGATTGAAATAGTACTTCAAACACAACCGCACGTATCTGGTCATGCCCATGAGGCACAGCAGCGCCGATGTAGGCTCTGCATTGACATGAGGTTCGCAGTTCGGAGACCGTTTGTAACGCACACAGCGCGATGTGCTACTCATGTTGAGTTTACTGAAATAATGTGAAACGCACACCCTTTCAAGACTTCTACGTTCTCCAGCTCCCAAGCCGGGCCTTTTTGGATATGGGTTGTGTCTTCAAAACTGATCAGTGTGTCTTCCCACAAAACATACTAAGCGTTGTTTTTAGAGACGTTCTGTATGCATTAAAACACAATGATGGCATCTGGATTACAAGCGTGCATATGACAAATAGCAAAAGTCAAGGTACTTAATCAGCATATGAAGTAATATAGTCCATCACACCTTTTGAAGAAGACGCTTATAAAATTGTCGAAACGTAGGTGAAGTGTCTCAGTTACCCTTCGGACTGGTTGATTTTTTCAACCTCTCCAATTTAATGTTCACGCCTAAGACGTAAAGTCACATTTTTATATCATGCAGGACATGAGAGCAACGACACCCCATGTAAGTGCAGGCGGCACCAATCCTGCACGAAATCAGACCAAAGCGGAATCTGACAGCAGGAGGGAAGACAATGAGCAGCGCAGTTGGCGTTTGGAGACGCCGCTGCACGCCGGCAGCTGCCGGCTCGGGTGCAGCGGGCCCGTTAATTAATATTGTGGCACAAACGAGCGCGCGACAATTAGCGAGCGGCTCGTAATTAGCGCTGCGTGTTTATTTGCACTTCCCGGCGCTCTCCGTGGGAACGTTGACACTGCGCGCGCAGCTACCAGCCACCGGCCGACAGCGCTCACGGCGCGTCCGCGAGACGGCTCTGCACTGCGGCCGTGTTTGTGTCAACATCCACGCCCAGGACGGTGTCCACCAGGTGGCGCAGATCCGCCGTAGTCTTACTAACGATAACGGAGGGCGATTCTCACAAGGCAACCTCCCCATCGCACCCCCTCAGGTTTAGTTATAAGTTGGCACAGTGGATAGGCCTCGAAAATCTGAACACAGATTAATCGAGAAAACTGGAAGAAGTTGTGTGTAACTATGAAAAAAATAAGCAAAGTGTACAAACTGAGTAGTCCATGTTCAAGATAGACAACATCAAGGATAATCTGAGCTCAGGAGTGCCGTGCTCCCGTGGTTAGCGTGAGCAGCTGCGGAATGGAAGGTCCTTGGTTCAAGTCTTCCGTCGAGTGAAAAGTTTTCATTTTTTATTTTCAGACAATTTTTATCTGTCCGTCCGTCCGTCCGTCCGATGCGAGGTAACTGCGCCGTAGTATGAGGACGCTACACCTAAAGAAACATCGAAACATCCACAAGAAAACCTAAATTGGGCAAGGCAGAAGAATCTCTTTACTCATTCGCCAAGTGTACAAGTTAGGTTGGTCGTCAACACATTCCTGCCATGTGACGCCCATGCCGTCACCAGTGTCGTATAGAATATATCAGACGTGTTTTCCTGTGGAGGAAATGTTTTCGGTTCTCATTGGAGAGGCACGTCCTTTCGTCTACTAATCGCACGGTTTTGCGGTGCGGTCGCAAAACACAGACACCAAACTTATTACACTGAACAGAGACGTCAATGAACGAACGGACAGATCATAACTTTGCGAAAATAAAGAAAGTAAATTTTTCACTCGAGGGAAAATTTGAACCAAGGACCTCTCAATCCTCAGCTGCTCACGCTAACCACGGGACCACGGCACTCCTGAGCTCACACTATCCTTGATGTTGCTATCTTGCGCATGAACTACTCAGTTTGTATATTTTGCTTATTTTTTTCATAGTACCACACAACTTCTTCCTGTTTTCTCGATCGATCTGTGTTCGGTTTTTCAAGGCCTATCCACTGTGCCAACTTATAACTAAATCTGAGGGGGGTGCGATGGGGAGGTTCCCTTGTCAGCGCCATCGTACATGTTAACGACCTACAAAGTTGGAAGACGGCACAGGTTCTTTCGACCCGCCTATGTTCCACTTTCTTTGCTCATGTTCTGTGGTCATATCAAGAGATCGTCAGTTTAGTAGTCGCAAAAATCGTAGAGGGAGACGAAGAGACGAATACACCAAGCACCTTTAGAAAGACGCAAGTTGCAGCAGTTATTCGGAGATGAGGCTTGCACAGGATATGAAATGAAATGATATCATCGTACGGCACTTTTGGCCGGGAGGCCCTATCCAGGGGAGTTCGACCGCCGTATTTCAAGTCCTTTTTAGTTGACGCCACTTCGGCGACTTGCGAGTCAGTGATGATGAAATGATGATGAAGGACACACAACACCCAGTCATTTCGAGGCAGAGAAAATCCCTGACTCGCCGGGAATCGAACCCGGGACCCCGCGCGGGGGAAGCGAGAGTGCTACCGCAAGACCACGAACTGCGAACTGCACAGGATAGAGTAGCACGGAGAGCTGCATCAATCCAGTATTCGGACTGAAGACCACAATAATAACTGTGGTCATTGAGGTTATTAGAAAGGGCTGACGGTGGTTGTACGCTGAATTCAGTCGTAGCTAATGCTTGTAGTCATCTGAGGTCCAGGAGACGAACGCTTGTTTCCCAACGGGAAACCACCGCTGTGACTCGGCGTTAAATCCTGTGGACCTGTCCTTTCTGGGGTCGCGTCTCGTGACGTCACGCCACCAGATACCCTGCACTGCCACTGAACGAGTCGTCTTTAAACTGTGGTGGCACGTACGAACGGATGAAAGCCGAGAGCAAGCTCCCCTATTATAGCTCTGGCATTGAGGCTAAAACGTTAGATCAAATTGTGAAAAATACGCTAGTGAACATGTCTTGAACTATTGTGTGGCTCAAAGGGTTCAAATAGCTCTCAGCACTAAGGGACTTGACATCTGAGGTAATCTGAATTATTTAAACCTAACTAATCTAAGGACGTCACACACATCCATGCCCGAGGCAGGATTCGAACCTGGACCGTAGCGGTCGCGCGGTTCCAGACTGTAGTGCCTAGAACCACTCGGCCACACTAATCGGGGAACTACTGTGTGCTTACTGGACCAACAATACATCTCCCCAGCGTTATTTACACTAACATTACAAAGAGTTCAATGGTCTCTGTTGGACTCCTTTCATGTTAATTTCTGAAATATGTTGTCATTTACGGCATACCTTCCACTTCTAAATTTACTGTGGTGTTTCTGACTCTCTCTGGGAGGAGACAGAAGTGGAACGTGTTACTTTTACACATAATCAAGAACGATCTGTCACACTACTACACTTTCAAACACAGTTTACATGTAATTCATGTCACACAGTCTCATACGGAACCTACATCGGCTTTCTTTTATATACTGTATATGATGGTTCAAGAATCATAAAAGAAGGTTATATAAATGGAAGAAGCCTGGGGATACTGACAGGTTCCAGATATATTATATAATGGTAAGACAGAGATTTAGGAACCAGGTTTTAAATTGTAGACATTTCCAGGGGCAGATGTGGACACTGACCACAATCTATTGATTATGAACTGTAGATTAAAACTGAAGAAACTGCAAAAAGGTTGTAATTTAAGGAGATGGGACCTGGATAAACTGAAAGAACCAGAGGTTGTACAGAGTTTCAAGGAGAGCATAAGGGAACAATTGACAGGAATGGGGGAAAGAAATACAGTAGAAGAAGAATGGGTAGTTTTGAGGGATGAAGTAGCGAAGGCAGCAGAGGATAAAGTAGGTAAAAAGACGAGGGCTGGTAGAAATCCTTTGGAACAGAAGAGATAATGAATTTAATTGATGAAAGGAGAAAATACAAAAATGCAGTAAATGAAGCAGGCAAAAAAGAATACAAACGTCTCAAAAATGAGATCGACAGGAAGTGCAAAATGGCTAAGCAGGCATGGCTAGAGGACAAATGTAAGGATGTAGAGGCTCATCTCACTAGGAGTAAGATAGATACTGCCTACAGGAAAATTAAAGAGACCTTTGGAGAAAAGAGAACCACTTGTATGAATATCAAGAGCTCAGATGGAAACCCAGTTCTAAGCAAAGAAGGGAAAACAGAAAGGTGGAAGGAGTATATAGAGGGTCTATACAAGGGCGATGCACTTGAGGACAATATTATGGAAATGGAATAGAATGTAGATGAAGATGAAATGGGTCATATGATACTGCGTGAAGAGTTTGACAGAGAACTGAAAGACCTGAGTCGAAACAAGGCACCGGGAGTAGACAACATTCCGTTAGAACTACTGACAGCCTTGGGAGAGCAAGTCCTCACAAAACTCTACCATCTGGTGAGCAAGATATATGAGACAGGTGAAATACCCTCAGACTTCAAGAAGAATATAATAATTCCAATCCCAAAGAAAGCAGGTGTTGACATGTGAAAATTACCGAACTATCAGTTTAATAAGTCACGGCTGCAAAATACCAACGCGAATTCTTTATAGACGAATGGAAAAACTGGTAGAAGCCGACCTTGGGGTAGGTCAGTTAGGATTCCGTAGAAATATTGGAACACATGAGGCAATACTGACCCTACGACTTATCTTAGAAGCTAGATTAAGAAAAAGCAAACCTACGTTTCTAGCATTTGTAGACTTAGAGAAAGCTTTTGACAATGTTGATTGGAATACTCTCTTTCAAATTCTGAAGGTAGCAGGGGTAAAATACTGGGAGCGAAAGGCTATTTACAATTTGTACAGAAACCAGATGGCAGTTATAAGAGTCGAGGGACATGAAAGGGAAGTAGTGGTTGGGAAGGGAGTGAGACAGGGTTGTAGCCTCTCCCCGATGTTATTCAATCTGTATATTGGGCAAGCAGTGAAGGAAAGAAAAGAAAAATTCGGAGCAGGTATTAAAATCCACGGAGAAGAAATAAAAACTTTGAGGTTCGCCGATGACATTGTAATTCTGTCTGAAACAGCAAAGGACTTGGAAGAGCAGTTGAACGGAATGGACAGTGTCTTGAAAGGAGGATATAAGATGAGCATCAACAAAAGCAAAACGAGGATCAGGAATGTAGTCGAATTAAGTCGGATGATGCTGAGGGAATTAGATTAGGAAATGAGACACTTAAAGCAGTAAAGGAGTTTTGCTATTTGGGGAGCAAAACAACTGATGACGGTCGGAGTAGAGAGGATATAAAATGTAGACTGGCAATGGCAAGGAAAGCGTTGCTAAAGAAGAGAAATTTGTTAACATCGAGTATAGATTTAAGTGTCAGGAAGTCGTTTCTGAAAGTATTTGTATGAAGTGTAGCCATGTATGGAAGTGAAACATGGACGATAAATAGTTTGGACAAGAAGAGAATAGAAGCTTTCGAAATGTGGTGCTACAGAAGAATGCTGAAGATTAGATGGGTAGATCACATAACTAATGAGGAGGTATTCAATAGGATTGGGGAGAAGAGAAATTTGTGGCACAACTTGACCTGAAGAAGGGATCGGTAGGTAGGACATGTTCTGAGGCATCAAGGGATCACCAATTTAGTATTGGAGGGCAGCGTGGAGGGTAAAAATCGTAGAGGGAGACCAAGAGATGAATACACTAAGCAGATTCAGAAGGATGTAGGTTGCAGTAGTTACTGAGAGATGACGAAGCTTGCACAGGATAGAGTAGCATGGAGAGCTACATCAAACCAGTCTCAGGACTGAAGACCACAACAACAACAACAACATATGATAAGATACTGTCATCCCCCTTCCCTTCTGTGTGAAAGGATGAATGAGCAAATGTATTTCTAGTTGCATGGTTGATGGTAGCAGACAAGCCTGTCTGCTAGAGAACAGTAGGACCAATGTCGGAACAGGTAGCAACGCTATCTAAGAGCAAAGAGGTTTCTATTCTTGGTATGGTCCTGTCCGTCCCTTGTCATGTTGGTATAGGAAGCTGCCTCTCTGGTCACTTCCGTTTTGTATCGGTGAAGCACCCTAGGTAGGGGTCCAGGGCAGTCTGTCCGCTGCAAGCGTCTGAAGTGGGAAGATATCCGGCTAAGCGCGTGTCTGCTAAGTCCGTAGGGCAATGGATTTCTTAAGTTCAGCCTAACTGAAAATTTAATCACCTTTATTTCAGGTTTAGATCTAAAAATCTAATGTTACCTTAAATTGCAACGCAGTGTAATTCGAGTGTGAAGTTCAGAATATCTTCCAGTAGTTGCTTTGCCACTACTTTGTGAGTAAAGTGGAACCACGTGTGGATGATCCGTAACTCTAACTAAGATCATCAATCTTAAATGCGAATGTACGTGAGATTATAACGTCTTGTCTTGACAATATTTTTCAATATAGCAACTTTTCTTTATGTTCAACCCACGTGGGGTGTACTTTGTGAGACCAGTACTGCGTGCTTATACAAATGTTTGACCCACCAGGTTAATAGTAAGGCGATAGTAACCAGTTCGAGGTTTTTCTTTTGTAAATTGCGTTTCGATGTAATTTATTTTAGTTATCAAAATTATTGTGGAGTTACACTCTTTGTGTAAACCAAGTTCACCACGTGAAGCATGTGGTGTAATCATCAAAGTAGCCCTCAGCTATTCTTTTCAGGAATATTTCACAGAGAGTTAGTATGAATTTAGTATACCAGTGTGTGGTAATTACATGACGGACAGGATTGTGCTACGAACGTAATTTCTTTGGGTGAAAATTGAATTGGTTAGTTGTGGTTAATTTCCTCTTGCATATGTTTCAACGTTCTTCGTGTGTTGTTTTATGGATGCAGTGTTGTATGCAGTCTCCCAATCTTGGCTACGTATTTGATGTGTTCCGTAAGATTACAAACTCACATTTTCACAACCCTAAAAAAGGCATCAGTTTAGTTATGAATCAAGTTTAATACGCTGAAATTTTAACGGAACAATGATTAATGTTAAAATAAATGTCCAAATGTAAACTGATTTATGGTTCATGGTGTGGGTTCTTGGTATCATGTCCTAGTTCATGAACCACGGGCAACATATGAGTGGCCAAGTAAGTGGTCCTGACAGTCGGGATACCAGTTACTTTGAAATAACGCTGGGCATATCGGACATATTCCGAGTCGTGGCCACCTTTGTGCTCAGACGGCAAAGACAACCAAATCCACCGGTTAGTCCCTCAACCGTTAGGGGTAAAACTCAATGGGACCGGGGGCAAGTAAGGCTAGCAACCTGCTTCCCATATGATGCTGGCAACAATCAGAGCAAAATGCCTCGGACCTTTGAAGGTGACGGAGTCCCACCTCTAATTGACAAACCAGGGACTCCTAAGATACGACTCGGCAAACGAATGGTAACCAAATGGGGAGCTATTAATATCAATGGGGGCTACTCTGGGAAGAAGGTAGAGCTGGCAGAGGCTGCAAGTAATATGGGATTGGACGTTTTAGCTGTTAGTGACATTCGGGTAAGGGGTGAGAAAGAAGAGGAAGTGGGAGAATACAAGGTCTACCTGTCAGGAGTCAAAGCAGGAATAGCACAATGGGATGTAGGGCTTTTCATCAGGAAAGAAATGGAACCCAGTGTAGTTGCAATAAGGTATGTAAACGAACGACTGATGTCGTTAGATTTGACAGTGTCTAGCAAGAAAATTAGGATTGTGTCAGTATATTCGCATTGAGAAGGGACAGATCAAGATAAGATGGATAGTTTTTATGACGCACTCAATGATGTAGTTGTTAGAGTAAAGGACAAAGACAGTGTTCTGCTCATGGGTGATTTTAATGCCAGGATTGGAAATCGAACAGAAGGGTATGAAAAGGTTATGGGTAAATGTTGAGAGGATTTGGAGGCCAACAGGAACGGGAAACAGCTCTTGGATTTACGTGCCAGTATGGGCTTAGTAATCACAAACTCCTTTTTAAACGTAAGAACATTCACCGGTAGCCGGCCGGTGTGGCCGTGCGGTTCTAAGCGCGTCAGTTTGGAACCGCGTGACCGCTACGGTCGCAGGTTCGAATCCTGCCTCGGGCATGGATGTGTGTGATGTCCTTAGGTTAGTTAGGTTTAAGTAGTTCTAAGTTCTAGGGGACTGATGACCTCAGTAGTTAAGTCCCATAGTGCTCAGAGCCATTTGAACCATTCACCGGTATACTTGGGAAGGCAGGGGAACCAGATCTGTCATTGACTATATAATAACAGATCAGGAATTCAGGAAGGCTGTGAGGGACACACGTGTATTCAGGGGATTCTTTGATGACACTGATCACTATTTAATCTGCAGTGAAATTGGTATTGTGAGGCCGAAAGTGCAGGAGGTCAGGTCCATGTGTAGGAGGATAAGAGTGGAGAAACTTCAGGATAAGGAAGTCAGACACAAGTACATAACAGTGATCTCAGAAAGGTACCAGTTAGTTGAATGTAGTCAATTGCAGTCACTGGAAAAGGAATGGACAAGGCACAGGGACACAGTACTAGAAGTGGCCAAAGAATGTCTTGGAACAGTAGTGTGTAAAGGTAGGATGAAGCAAACAGCTTGGTGGAATGACACAGTCAAGGCAGCCAGTAAAAGGAAAAAGAAGGCATATCAAAAATGGCTACAAACTAGACGTCAGCTAGACAGAGAAAGTTATGTTGAAGAAAGAAACGAAGCCAAACAGATAATTACAGCATCCAAGAAGAAATCTTGGGAAGACTTTGGAAACAGGTTGGAGACCTTGGGCCAAGCTGCTGGAAAACCATTCTGGAGTGTAATTAGCAGTCTTCGAAAGGGAGGTAAGAAGGAAATGACAAGTATTTTGGACAGGTCAGGAAAACTGCTGGTGAATCCTGTGGATGCCTTGGGCATATGGAGGGAATATTTTGAAGAGTTGCTCAATGTAGGTGAAAATACGATCAGTAATGTTTCAGATTTCGATGTACAATGGGACAGAAATGATGATGGAAATAAAATCACATTTGAGGAAGTGGAGAAAATGGTCAGTAGATTGCAGTGCAATAAAGCGGCTGGGGTGGATGAAATTAAGTCGGAACTCATCAAATCCAGTGGAATGTCATGTCTTAAATGGCTACAAAGGATAATTGAAATGGCGTGGGAGTCAGGAGAGGTTCCATCAGACTGGACAAAAGCAGTAATCACACCAATCTTTAAACATGGAAACAGAAAAGATTGTAACAACTACAGAGGTATCTCTTTGATCAGCGTTGTGGGTAAAATCTTCTCAGGTATTGTTGAAAGGAAAGTGCGAATATTAGTTGAAGACAAATTGGATGAAAATCAGTGTGGGCTTAGGCCTCTTAGAGGGTGTCAGGACCAGATCTTTAGCTTACGGCAAATAACGGAGAAGTGTTACGAGTGGAACAGGGAATTGTATCTATGTTTTATAGACCTAGAAAAGGCATATGACCAGGTTCCTAGGAGGAAGTTATTGTCTGTTCTACGAGATTATGGAATAGGAGGCAAACTTTTGCAAGCAATTAAAGGTCTTTACATGGATAGTCAGGCAGAAGTTAGAGTTGATGGTAAATTGAGTTCATGGTTCAGAGTAGTTTCAGGGGTAAGACAAGGCTGCAACCTGTCTCCACTGTTGTTCATATTATTTATGGATCATATGTTCAAAACAATAGACTGGCTGGGTGAGATTAAGATAGGTGAACACAAAATAAGCAGTCTCGCATATGCGGATGACTTAGTTGTGATGGCAGATTCTACTGAAAGTTTGCAAAGTAATGTTTCAGAGCTAAATCAGAAATGTAAGGACTATGGTATGAAGATTAGCATCTCCAAAACAAAAGTAATGTCAGTGGAAAAGAGGTATAAACGGATTGAGTGCCAAATAGGAGGAACAAAGTTAGAACAGGTGGACGGTTTCAAGTACTTAGGATGCATATTCTCACAGGATGGCAACATAGTGAAAGAACTGGAAGCGAGATGTAGCAAAGCTAATGCAGTGAGCGCTCAGCTACGATCTAATCTCTTCTGCAAGAAGGAAGTCAGTACCAAGATTAAGTTATCTGTGCACCGTTCAATCTTTCGACCAACTTTGTTGTATGGGAGCGAAATCTGGGTGGATTCAGGTTGCCTTATCAATAAGGTTGAGGTTACGGATATGAAAGTAGCTAGGATGATTGCAGGTACTAGTAGATGGGAACAATAGCAGGAGGGTGTGCACAATGAGGAAATCAAAGAAAAACTGGGAATGAACTCTATAGATGCAACAGTAGGGCGAACAGGCTTAGATGGTGGGGTCATGTTACACGCATGGGAGAAGCAAGGTTACCCAAAAGACTCATGGATTCAGCAGTAGAGGGTAGGAGGAGTCGGGGTAGACCAAGGAGAAGGTACCTGGATTCGGTTAAGAACGATTTTGAAGTAACAGGCTTAACATCAGAAGAGGGACCAATGTTAGCACTGAATAGGGGATCATGGAGGAATTTTATAAGGGGGACTATGCTTCAGACTGAACGCTGAAAGGCATAATCAGTCTTAAATGATGATGATTTAAATTCTCTTTTGTATATCACCGGTTGTTGTAAGATGACTATTAAAAGATTATAATTAAGATTAGTCTGGTTGGGAATTTGGTAAGTTAGACTGGATACCTGGTCAAACAGTTGCTCAGTAATGCAAGGTTAACTTCCCCAGATAGCTTACAGCTTGTAATCCGCTTTCATTGTCTTGAATATCAGCACCGCTTTCAGAACAACTTAATGCATCAACATTACAAAAGAGAGTGTAAAATATTTTTATACAGGTAGGCAAATAAGGCAGAAGGGATAGGTAACACTCCATCAGAATTTCTAAAATCATTGGGGGAAGTGACAACAAAATGACTATTCACGCTGGTGTGTAGAATGTATGGGTCTGGCGAAATACCACCTCACGTCCGGAAAAAAATCATCCACACAATTCTGAAAACTGCAAGAGCTGAAGAGCGCGAGAATTATCCCACAATCATTATCGCACTAACAGCTCAAGCGTCCAAGTTACTTACAAGAATAATAAACAGAAGAATGGAATAGAAAACTGAGAGTGTATTAGATGTCGAACAGATTGACTTTAGAAAAGTTAAAGGCGCCAGAGAAGCAATTCTGACGTTGCCGTTGATAATGGAAGCAAGACTAAAGAAAAACCAAGACATGTTCATAGGATCTGTCGATCTGGAAAAAGTGTTCGACAATGTAAAATGGTACAAGATGTTCTAAATTCTGAGAAAAATAGGGGTAAGCTATAGGGAGAGACGGGTAATATACATGATGTACAAGAGCCATGAGGGAATAATAAGTGTGGGCGACCAAGAACGAAGTACTTGGATTAAAAGAGGTGTAAGACAGGGATGTAGTCTTTTCCTCTACTGTTCAATCTGTACATCGAAGAAGCAATGAAAGAAATAAAAGTGAGGTTCAGGAACGGAATCAGAATCCAAGGTGAAAGGATATCAATGACACGATTTGCTGATGGCATAGCTGTCCTGAGTGAAAGTGAAGAAGAATTACATGATCTGCTGAGTGGAATAAACAGTTTATTGAATACAGAATATGGATTGATAGCAAAGCGAAGAAAGACGAAAGTAATGAGAAGTAGCAGAAATTAGAACAGGGAGAAACTTAAAATCAGGATTGGTGATCACATAATAGAAGAAGTTAAAGAATTCTGCTACCTAGGCAGCAAAATAACTAACGATGGACAGAGAAAGGTGGATATCAAAAGAAGATTAGCACTGACAAAAAGGGGCATTCCTGGTCAAGAGAAGTTTCCTATCAAACACAGGCATTGATTTGAGTAAGAAATTTCTGAGAATGTACGTTTGGAGCACAGCGTTGAATGGATGTGAAACATGGACTGTTGGAAAACCTGCACAGAAGAGAATCGAAGCATTTGAGATGTGGTGCTACAGACGAATGTTGAAAATTAGGTGGACTGATAACGTAAGGAATGAGGAGATTCTGCGCAGAATCGAAGAGGAAAGTAATATGTGGAAAACTCTGAAGAGGAGAAGGGACGGAATGACAGGACATCTCCTAGGACAACGGGGAATAACTTCCATGGTACTAGAGGGAGCCGTAGAGGGGGGAAAACTGTACAGGAAGACAGAGATTGGACTACATCCACCAAGTAATGGAGGACTTATGTTGCAAGTGTTACTCTGAGATGAAGAGGTTGGCACAGGAGAGTAATGCATGGCTAACGACAACATAGACTAAAAATTTAGATATTTTAAGATTTCTTTTCCACATCAAGTGCAAGAAGTTAAACATGAAACATACGTTAGGCCACATATCTAGTCGCACTAACTAAGTTGATTCTTGGTGCAGTGGATGATGGATGGGACCGTAAATGCATTTTCCATTTATAGTCGCTCCCAACAGCCACCATGCCAGGTGTAACTTAGTTTGCGAGAATAATAGATAAAACCGCACAATAAATATTAATGTCTTAATTTAGACGTTAAATCTGCATTTATGCTACGCCGTGGCTCTACAAACTTTATAGCGTAAAATATTGATGAGGCGATCTGTTCAGCAATGTTTCTCAAAGCGGACTCTTATTCACAGTTAACAGGACTACAGCAATCAACCACAAACGCGAGAAAAAAGAATATGTGCTCACAATTTACCAATGTCAACAGTAGCGGTAATAGCCGAAGCAAAGCTTGGTAATCTGAATCTTGATAAAACTGAGATTGAAATTTTCGTCACCATCAGTGACTGGGAGATACAGCCTTCATAAAGTCTAGTAGTCGTTTGAACGAAATTTTAAAGAGCTGCAATCCATTAAAAAATCAGTACATTTCCATAATTGGTGGAATAGATGACGTTTACTCAAACAAACTAATACAGTCACTAAAACGTTGAGAAACATTGCGAGCAAAGTAAGAAAGCCAACAAACATAATGACAGGCATCTCTCACGTAAGTCATGTAGTAGAATCTAACACCGTATGTAAAAATTCAAAAGGCTGGACTGTACATACAGAAAGATCTGCTGGTCAACTGCAAATCCTTAGTATTCTATATCTCTTCTATTTACTGTTAATGCCCACTAATTTCTTTGTAGCATGGAGAAACAAACTTACAAAATGCACCGGTATTATAGGTCAAACGTCCTAGCAGATTAATGTGGCTTCAATCTGCGAGGAAGTTTCATTTCACTGCACACCAACTGCAAGGTGAAAATTCCTTCTGGATTATTAATGATTTATACAAGTCATTTCACATATCCCTATCAAATTTTAATTTGTTTCACGTTACCCATAACAGAAAATAGAACGATGTTATTTTGATTAGAAAATTATGATTCAATATTCCTTTATTATAATTCCACGCGACAAAAAATATAGAATTTAAACAGAAGCAAAAAAAAAGTTGTTGTAAAGGAAGATTTGAACATTCATTCAGCTAAGAATATCAACTTAGCTTTTAGCTATTGTTTTGCATTTGACAGTGGTCGCAAATTATCTCATTTTAGAGCCAACTTCAACCTGATTATTCTTTTTTAAAATTGTGTCGCACAGTTGTAGTAAACTGATGTCTGGACACAGACTTTCAGATCCTATAAATGTACATATAGGAAATCGTACAAGGCCTGTCCACAAGGCCCCCTTGTCAGATGAAAGCTCAAACATACGCTCGCAGTAATAAAATCTATAAAAGCTACTGTTTGACCAAGGTACAAACACACACAGAGCGCGTAAGAAATCCGACCATAACTCAAATACATTTCAGTCATTTTCAAGAGTATGGAAAAGAACGACTCGCTAAATGTGCCATCTAGTGGCAGTTCTGAGTGTTGGTTGGCGTGACATCACAAGCCGCGACCCCAGAAAGTCAGAATTTAACGCCCAGTCCGCTGTGGCAGATGAGGCTGAATAGAGCAAGGTCTGAGAACAACTGGCAGCAGGTATGCAAAGAGCTGAAGGCCGGCGATTTGACACAGCAGCGGCCGTCACAAGAGGACGCAGCCAGAAACACAGGGAGTCACTGGACACACAGAGGTGAAAAAGCAACAGCAGGGGTTCGGCTGTATTGTTCCTGCAGCCAGAGGAGAAACGCGCAACCTCTTTTGCAGATGTTGCGTAGGAATACGAGAGCGGCGATTGTTCCCACGCAAAGTGAGGTGCAGTTCACGTTTCAGCAAGGGGCCTCGTATTGTCTCCTGTTCCCGCTAAGATTGGTATCTGCTCCTTGGCGAGAACATTTCTCGGTAAACTGCTGGTGGCAGGAGACTGGGTGACCGAGAAGGCTGTGGGGTTTTTCTAGGTCAGGTAGATGCTGCCTGCGAAAAATAATAGTGTGTTGATTGGACCAAGGGCCGTGCCGTAAGAAATCATCACAGCGGACGCCAGTCGATGTACTAGTATTGGAGGAACAGATTTTTCCCGTCTTATGGACTAAGGCAGAACAATATGAGAAGTGACGCGCAACTGGCGTACGAGTGTTTCCCGAGCTTTCGATTCGCGGTTTTCAGTGGTTGTCGAAAACTCCACTCGGAGCTTTCCGCGGCCTGGGAGATAGAGTGTGGAAGAGGACAACACTGTCATGGTCCGCCCAATAGTGCGGACGAAATATTCGTTTGGGATCCGCGGAAGAGCGCGGACAGAATTCCACTTTGCTCTGAGGAAGAATGTGGACGAAAGGTCCATCGCCCGACCCGTCGCTGTCACCTATAGCATCTCGAGTTTTCTACCCGTATGGTAAGCACTGTGCAGCACCGACGGTAGGAATCTTGAGAGCAAATTCTCTCATTTTTCTGCTCACCCACGGAAGCAGCAGTTGTTGTCCGATGCTTGGGCATTATACACTGAAGAGCCAAAGAAACTGCTAGACCTGCCTCTAATACCGTGTAGGAGCACGCAGAAGTGCCGCAAAACGATGTGCCATGGACTCGACTAATGTCTGAAGTAGTGCTGGATGAAATGGATACCATGAATCCTGCAGGGCTCTCCAAAAATCTGTAAGAGTACGAGGGGGTGGAGGTCTCTTCTGAAATGCACGTTGCAAGGCATCCCAGATACCTACATCTACATCTACATCTACATCCATACTCCGCAAGCCACCTGACGGTGTGTGGCGGAGGGTACTTTGAGTACCTCTATCGATTCTTCCTTCTATTCCAGTCTCGTATTGTTCGTGGAAAGAATGACTGTCGGTATGCTTCTGTGTGGGCTCTAATCTCTCTGATTTTATCCTCATGGTCTCTTCGCGAGATATACGTAGGAGGGAGCAATATAATGCTTGACTTCTCGGTGAAGGTATGTTCTCGAAACTTCAAAAAAAGCCCGTACCGAGCTACTGAGCGTCTCTCCTGCAGAGTCTTCCACTGGAGTTTATCATCTCCGTAACGCTTTCGCGATTACTAAATGATCCTGTAACGAAGCGCGCTGCTCTCTGTTGGATCTTCTCTATTTCTTCTATCAAACCTATCTGGTACGGATCCCACACTGGTGAGCAGTATTCAAGCAGTGGGCGAACAAGTGTACATCAACCTACTTCCTTTGTTTTCGGATTGCATTTCCTTAGGATTCTTCCAATGAATCTCAGTCTGGCATCTGCTTTACCGACGACCAACTTTAAACGATCATTCCATTTTAAATCACTCCTAATGCCTACTCCCAGATAATTTATGGAATTAACTGCTTCAAGTTGCTGACCTGCTATATTGTAGCTAAATGATAAAGGATCTTTCTTTCTGTGTATTCGCAGCACATTACACTTGTCTACATTGAGATTCAATTGCCATTCCCTGCACCATGCGTCAATTCGCTGCAGATCCTCCTGCATTTCAGTACAATTTTCCATTGTTACAACCTCTCGATATACTACAGCATCATCCGCAAAAAGCCTCAGTGAACTTCCGATGTTATCCACAAGGTCGTTTACGTATAATGTGAATAGCAACGATCCTACGACACTCCCCTGTGGCACACCTGAAATCACTCTTACTTCAGAAGACTTCTCTCCATTGAGAATGACATGCTGCGTTCTGTTATCTAGGAACTCTCCAATCCAATCACACAATTGGTCTGATAGTCCATATGGTCTTACTTTGTTCATTAAACGACTGTGGGGAACTGTATCGAACGCCTTGCTGAAGTCAAGAAACATGGCATCTACCTGGGAACCCGTATCTATGGCCCTCTGAGTCTCGTGAACGAATAGCGCGAGCTGGGTTTCATACGGTCGTCTTTTCCGAAACCCATGCTCATTCCTACAGAGTAGATTTCTAGTCTCCAGAAACGTCATTATACTCGAACATAATACGTGTTCCAAAATTCTACAACTGATCGACGTTAGAGATACAGGTCTATAGTTCTGCATATCTGTTCAACGCCCTTCTTGAAAACGGGGATGACCTGTGCCCTTTTACAATCCTTTGGAACGCTACGCTCTTCTAGAGACCCACGGTACAGCGCTGCGAGAAGGGGGGAAAGTTCCTCCGCGTACTCTGTGTAAAATCGAACTGGCATCCCATCAGGTCCAGCGACCTTTCCTCTTTTGAGCGATTTTAATTGTTTCTCTATCCCTCTGTCGTCTATTTCGATATCTACCATTTTGTCATCTGTGCGACAATCTAGAGAAGGAACTACAGTGCAGTCTTCATCTGTGAAACAGCTTTGGAAAAAGACATTTAGTATTTCGGCCTTTAGTCTGTCATCCTCTGTTTCAGTACCATTTTAGTCACAGAGTGTCTGGACATTTTGTTTTGATCCACCTACCGCTTTGACATAAGACCGAAATTCCATAGGATTTTCTGCCAAGTCAGTACACAGAACTTTACTTTCGAATTCATTGAACACCTCTCGCATAGCCCTCCTCACACTACATTTCGCTTCGCGTAATTTTTGTTTGTCTGCAAGGCTTTGGCTATGTATATGTTTGTTGTGAAGTTCCCTTTGCTTCCGCAGCAGTTTTCTAACTTGGTTGTTGTACCACGGTGGCTCTTTTCCATCTCTTACGATCTTTCTTAGCACATACTCATCTTTTTTTTAACGCTCCACAACAGCACAGCACTATGAAAAATTTATAAAAAGATCATTTAGTGTTCCCCTCCACGGAATTCTTTAGTAAAAGGCGAAAGATTTATTCATTTGAAGGCAAACCAGAGCTCAATAATGTTCATGTCTCGAAATTTTGTGGCCAGCGCAAGTTTTTAAACTAAAAGGAGTGTTCCTGGAGCCACTCTGTAGCAATTCTGGACGTGTGGGGTGACGCATTTTCCTGATAGAATTGCCCAAGTCCGTCGAAATCCACAATGAACATGAATGGATGCTCATGATCAGACAGGATGCTTACGTACGTGCCACCTGTCAGAGTCGTATACAGACGTATCAGGGGTCCCATACCACTCCAACTGCACACGCCCCACACCATCACATAGCCTCCACCAGCTTGAACAGCCCCCTGCTCAAAATCAGGGTTCATGGATTCATGACGTTGTCTCCATACCCGTACACGTCCATCCGCTCGATACAATTTGAAACGAGACTCGTTCGACCAGGCAACATGTTTCATATTTCCAGTCATCAATAGTCCAATGTCGGTTGTTGACGGGCGCAGGCGAGGCGTAAAGCTTTGTCTCGTGCAGTCATCAAGGGTACACGAGTGAGCCTTTGGCTCCCAAAGCCCATGTCGATGATGTTTCGTTGAATGGATCGCACGCTGACACTTGTTGATGGCCCAGCCTTGAAATCTGCAACAATTTGCGAAATAGTTGCACTTCTATCACGTTGACCCATTCTCTTCAGTATGCTTATATGAATATGATATTGATGACCTGCAGCCGTCTAGAACGAAATTAGAATTATATTAATACCTTCAGCTGCTAACGGGCATTGATATATATCAACTGGGGCAGGTGAAAATGTGTGCCCCGACCGGGACTCGAATCCGGGATCTCCTGGTTATATGGCAGACGCTCTATCCACTGGCCACCGAGGGCACAGAGGATAGCGCTACTGCAGGGACTATCTCGCGCTCGCATCCCGCGAGACCCATACTCTCCTCTTGTACGTCCGCACACTACATTCGTTGTGTCCCACCCCAACACACTCATCACTCGTGGAAGAAATTCTTACCAAGTCCTGTAAGAGTTAGAGGAAAATGTGTGCATCCGCACAGAAAGAAGTCCCATAGTGCTCAGAGCCATTTGAACCTGTTGGGTTCGATTAAGGACGATCTTGGCCTGAGGAGTCGCGGTGTGTACAAGATTCCTTGTCAGCGTGGAGAGGTATATATAGGCCAGACATGTCGCACAGTACAGTAACGCTGCGATGAACATCAGGGTCATACACGCCGCCGGCCGGAGTGACCGAGCGGTTCTAGGCGCTACAGTCTGGAACCGCGTGACCGGTACGGTCGCAGGTTCGAATCCTGCCTTTGGCATGGATGTGTGTGGTGTCCTTAGGTCAATTAGGTTTAAGTAGTTCTAAGTTCTAGGGGACTGATGACCTCAGAAGTTCAGTCCCAGAATGCTCAGAGCCATTTGAACAATTTTTTTCATACACGCCTACACAAACCGGAAAAGTCGGAAATTGCAGAACACTGAGTACAGGACATCGCATGAATTATGAAAAGGCGGAAGTTTCATCCCCGGTATTATCTTTCTGGTATTGCGTCATTACGGAATCAACACATATCTGTATAGCTGATCTCGTCATCAGGGATGACTTCGACAGAGCACACGCTGCACCCTGCATTGGCTGCTATTAAATAACGACGAGAAAATCAATATTTTTTCGATAACAGACCCGTCATAACATTGGTCTAATGTCGTCTTTCAGTGAGTGACTGTTAGTAAACGTAATGTACAGCGCACGCGCAGGAGAACCGCTCTGACATTTTCGGCAGAGGGTGTTTCAGTTTGGCGCCACGTATCTGCAAATCATTGCGCGTGCGTGTTTTCCGCGCCTGCTCATTCTTCGCGCGCGTGTTCTATAGACACGGGCGTCGTCGTGCCGATACCGTCAGTCGTACGTACCCACCAGCAAGTTTCAACCACCTGAAGATGTCGGACAGTGGCTCCAAGGAAATATTGTGGAATTTGCACAACGTCAACTCGTGAAGACTATTTACAGCAATGCAGCTATTTGCGTGTATAATAAAAGAATTCTGTAGCCTGGCATTTTATCGTGTAATATTTCAAACAGCCTCTGTCATCCTGTGAGGGCAAAACGAGAAAATCTGCGCTTGAACACGCAACATATAACTACGCCTCCAAGAGAAACTCTATCATACACAAACAGGTCTCCGTTTTGCAAATTTACTTTGATTTAAGAACGTCACACAACTTATAATCTCATTCTTCGCAGCTGCGTCGAAATATTTCGAAATAATTTTATGTAGAAAATAATCTTGTTCCATTTCTACTAAGTCCTGTATTTTGACGTTTGGCCTTAACATCAGGGAATGATTACTCATATCGGGGTTTCCGGTAAATGAATGCTGTATGAAGTTACTTGTGCACGTCTGTGGTGTATCATGTATTTATTATAAAAAGTTTCGCACCCAAAACTTCAGTGCTGTCAGTATGTGATATTTTTGTTATGAGCGTGTCAGCACTGTCCTTGTCCAATGACAGCCAGGAAAGCAAGACGAACTACGTCTCAAAAAAATTATTCACACGTGAAAGCAACTAAGATAGAAAGTCAAAGAAATAGTAAGATTAAATAAAGCTTCTGGTCCTTTAGCCAATGCGCTGTTGGAATTCAATAAATACGTGTCATGTGAGACAATACAGGTTGCTCGTGCCTCCGTGAAGAAAAGGATACATCTGACTAAGAATTGTGCCAGGATCCAATTCAACCGAAAGTGCTTGCTGTGCGCAACTACGCTGACGCATGCTCCGACATCGCTTCTCGGCATCGTTTCTCAAGTTTGTGATATTAAAGGAGGGGGGCGCGAAATAGCCTAAATAATAATGAAATCACTCTATGAGAAAAAATCAGTTATTATAAACATTTTACTTACTATAAATACAAATGTAAAGAAAAAAATTAATGTGATTGTTGCACTTGTTTTTCATTTAAAAGTTTCTCCATACGTGGATACGTCAGAAACATACAAAAGCAAATTGTTTTCGAATGATAAAAAACGATTCCTGTACTTAGTTTTTGCCGCAACCACAGACGACAAACCGTTTTCCCCGACATGGGCCGCGACGAAAGAGATTAACATTTTCAATACTCCTATGACTATGTTTCGATATTCATTTCGAACAGCAAGCCAAAACGAATTTAAATCTTCAGATGTAAATTGCAGTTGTAGCATTTTGTCGGCAGACATTTCGATGAGCTGGCCGTGAATCTCAACTGGTTAACTTAGCAGCGACAATAGCGTTTTCACTAAAACGATTCAGTACCCATCTCTCTGACAAACCGTTTTCACGTGAATGTGATTATATGCGTGATTATATATGTAATTGTAAAATACCAAATTTTTTTACATTTATAATTACAATCAAATTTCAGTTAGTAATATTAAGGCTTACTGTTGTTATTCCTCTGAGTGTTGAAGGGGATTGCGTAATATTAACTTCATTTATATTTACTATTTGGGGGGTGGGGGGGGTCGTGGAGCTAATAAGGTTGAGCTGTGCTAAGGTAATGGTTCGAAAACGAAGAAAAAACTTTCGAAAATAGAATCAATTAACATAAATGTGAACGCACCTAAGACAGAAAATAAAAAAAAAACAGTAGAATTACAAAATCGTTTGTTACTTGCTGTAGTTCAGTACAACAACGCCGGCACCAAGCGTTTACCGTGGCGGAACGACAGAAAGAGGATTCCGTGAGCTGCTTAGTGCCGCTCAAGAGTACACCGCTACGCTGCAAAGACTTCCACGCGCGGCAGGTTGCGCTAAAATGGCGCTTCCTGCACGTCTTCGTCGGTTGCACACGTATAAATATTATACAAGCCATTTTTTTCCTTTTTGCAAGTGCGAAAACTGCACGTTCACTTCCGCAATTAGTTCGCTGGGAGCAGTTACTTAACGACTGTAGCTAATTATATCCGCACTTTCAGACGGCCTTCTTTACGCACGGGCTTTGCATGCATCCGCGGTTTTAAGTATACTTCGCAGAACACAATTAGACACCAACGAATGCAGATGCAGTTTAAGCTCTTTTACAGCGCAGTCATGGGTGCGTTGCTAGTAGTTTTCAGCAATACACTGTTGCACAGGCTTCTTCACAATGAAGTGCTCACTCATCTTCCTCTCTGCATTTGCCATTTTTACTCGTGTCCTAGTCTCTCTGACAGCTATCAGGCCCCCAGGTGAACATCGTTGCAGCTTACACGTGCACTGGCTCTCTTCCTGGCTCGGTTTATTTAGAATGAAAATTCGTTTATGTCCGAGATTCGAACCTGGGTTCCCTGCTCACTGGGCAAATGCGCTAACCACTACACCACCCTGGCTTTGCACAACTGTACGAACTTTCCTATCACGACTCTCTCCTCAATCCAAATTCCCAGTCACGCCTCAGTCCATTTCGTATTCCCCATAAACACTAATAGCACTATAGACGACCTCCAACTGTACTGGAATAGCACCTCAGCATCGAACGAAATGGGAGATCCTGCCTGAAACAGAGACAAATGTGCTTAATCAAATTAAACTATATGGTTTCGGAGACCTTTTCAAGTCACAAAGATCTGTGATGTGCTTATGCAGACTGAAGCGACGAATGAAAATTTGTGCCAAGGTCGGGATTCGAACCCAGGTTTGCTGCTCACTACGCAGATGCGTTGATCACTACGCCATCCTGGCACTGTTGCTTTGCACAACTGCACGGACGTCCCTTGCATGCCTCCGTCCTCAATCCAAATTCCCATTCACACTTCAGCACACTGCGATCAGGATCGTTGACCTACGACGGCAAGTTGAGCTGTCTGAGAACGTCTTGCGGTGCGTTTTACACCTGTGCTCCGCCGGCCGGTGTGGCCGTGTGGTTCTAGGCGCTTCAGTCTGGAACCGCGAAACCACTACGGTCGCAGGTTCGAATCCTGCCTCGGGCATGGATGAGTGTGATGTCCTTAGGTTAGTTAGATTTAGGTAGTTCTAAGTTCTAGGGGACTGATGACCACAGATGTTAAGTCCCATAGTGCTCAGAGCCATTTGAACACCTGTGCTCCTCGCGCCTAACCGCTGTGCGCCTGTGCTTGCCCCACTCGTAAGTAGACACAAGCGCGTAGCTGCATGCTACGCTAATGACCAATTTTTTTTATGTTTCTGAGCAACAGTCTTACAATATTTTTTAAAGAAACTCACCACCATTTGACTCTTTTATTGTTTAGTTAAGTACAGCCCATGTTTCGGCCTTTTACGCCATTTTCAAATATTTGATTTATGTCTTTCACATAAATTGTTAAATGTCTTGTAATATACGCTAAAGACATAGAATCTAGTGACCAAGCTGGTGTCGCGAGTCAAATGCACCTGTGAGGTCGTCCAATGCGCAGAGGATTTCTTTATCTAAGCCAGCTAGGTGTCCTGGTGATGTGCACCAGCGAAACTGTAGCCTAAATGTGGCTTCTGAAGGCAGCCTGACGACCACCAATATTACTATGAGGAAGGAGACACTTAGTACATTCTTAAAATTTACAACGAGCAGGTCAAGAGCATGTAATTAAGTGTATCTTGCTCCTCTTATAAAAAATGTAATCATAATGATGAATTCTAAATATGAGAAAACTTTATATTAAGAAAAAAAACTAACAATCATCAAAGCAACATGCTTGCAAAGTCTCTCAATCTCGTATATCATGAATACAGAAGACTCACATGGGGAATGCGTACACTAAAACATTACAAAAAATTTGAAGCGTCTGGACATTTTGTAGTTGCTCTGATGAATTCAAATCGCTGGCTGAGCCGGACGCGTTTAAAGTTGAAATTTCTGAATCCCAGAGGGAAGCAGTTTCTGTCTTTATGGACCTGCAACATACAAGGCCTAGCTGCAAGCTAAGGAAGAAATACCAGACATGAGATTTTCGGTTTCCGATTCTACTCACATTTCTGTCATGAGACTCGATACACATGCTGCGAAGGTTTTTAACTTTTCGGAAATGCAGGGTTGTCATAATTAGACTTCCGATACTTGAGAGGGCCACCTTGAAAAGCTAGTGATCGTTGGGCAATGAAACTTTGTGGGAACATTTGTAAAGACCTGCGGAAGACAAATAACGAACAAACTATTCAAAAAAAATAAACACACACTTTACACAGGAGAGGATAAAATTTGTTAATTGTGTACCATGTTTAAGTTCCACATCAGGAACATTGCTCAATTTGACGACCATCTGCATCTCCGACAGCCGGATGCTGTGATCGAGCGGTTCTAGGCGCTTCAGTCCGGAACCACGCGACTGCTACTGTCATACGTTCGAATCCTGCCTCGGGCATGGATGTGTGTGATGTCCTTAGGTTAGTTAGGTTTAAGTAGTTCCACGTCTAGGGGACTTATGACCTCAGATGTTAAGTCCCATAGTGCTTAGAGCCATTTAAACTATTTTGCATCCACGACAGCCTACAACCGCACTAGAGATAACGTTTCACAATCGTTCGCAGCACGTTTCGAACAACGGACCATGGAATGTTCAGCTGTCGTGACACAGATCGTAGATTGGTTGCAAATGGCTCTGAGCACTATGGGACGTAACTTCTGAGGTCATCAGTCACCTATACTTAGAACTACTTAAACCTAACTAATCTACAGACACCACACACATCCATGTCCCAGGCAGGATTCGAACCTGGACCGTAGCAGCAGTGCGGTTTCGGACTGTAGCGCCTAGAACCGCTCGGCCACAGCGGCCGGCGGGTAGAGCGCTGACAACCTTTCCCAGACGTACAGGGTGACAATTATTGAACTTTATGAAAAAAAACTTAAATTAGTTGCAAACTACGGCTTGCACACACTTTATTCAACATCTAAAGTCACTATAGATATTCAGATTTAGGTTATGACAACTTCGATATGCCTGCCATCATTGGCGATGATGTGGCGCTGAAGAATGTAGAAATTCTGCATGACCCGCTGAAGTGGCGGAATATCGATGCTGTCGATGACCTCCTGAATGAATGTTTTCAGTTCAGCAATTGTTTTGGGGTTTTGCCGTACACTTTGTGTTTACTAAATCCCCACAAAAAGGAGTCGCATGTGTTGAGATACGGAGAATATGGTGGCCAATCGAAACTCATGCCAGTACCCTCTGTGTACCCCAGAGGCAGAATGCGGTCCTCAAAGTGCTCCTCCAGGACATGAAACACTCTCCTGCTTCGGTGGGATCGAGCTTCGTCTTGCATGCACCACATCTTGTCGAAATCAGGGTCGCTTTGGATAATGGGGGTGAAATCATCTTCCAAAACCTTCACGTACCGTTCGGTAGTCATCGCGCCATCAAGGAATATCCCATCGAATATTCCGTGACTGGACATTTAACACCATACAGTCACCCGTTGCGGGTGAAGAGACTTCTTGATCGCGAAATGCGGATTCTCAATCCCTTAAATGTGCCAATATTGCTTATTGACGAACCCATCCAAATGAAAGTGGGCTTCGTCGCTAAACGAAACAGTGAATGCGCATACTAATTCCCATCACGCCCTGCGGCCAACCGTGCAGTTTGAACGTCCTAACGCAAACCGTTCAGAGGTTATGACGATTTTATTTCATATAGTTCAATCATTGTTACCCTGTATCTTTTTTGAGTGTCTGCGACTGTATTGCACACTGATGCTTGTGTTTCAACACTACTTCTCGCATCAGTGCCGGCAACTAACGGCAAATCATGACACTAACACTACTAACAACGCAAAACATTCACCGCGCAGTCTGAACATTATTCCTACACAGTTGGATGCCCATACGTAAATAGTTTCCCGCTCAAGTAGCGGACGTTTAATCATAACCACACTGTATGTTCCCCAAAGGGTGTGAGCTGATCACCCATCGTGAAAGTTTCACTCCCTGAGGGCAGCAGGATAAGGGCCTCGTTTGCAGAGTCTACGTCGTTATTTACTTTGGGCTTGCGTCTTAGACAGCCCTGAGAATCTGTAGCGATGGTTTTCCTCATATCTTTTCAAAGGGTAAACCTGACATAAGTTCTAACACATGATGTCCATATTGTTGCTCGTCTCTCTCTACTATACTGGACAACTAACAGTGAAGGAAAATACAGAAACGCTGTACTATGGGGCCACTAGGTTAGCTCTGACACTTAGAATTCGTACTACCGGAGAGTATTACCACTACACAAAATTCCTGTTCAAGTTATCTTCTGCATAGAAATCAAAAATCACCATCCCTGGAAAACTACATTACGATAACGTCATGACCACTTAACATTTCTTTGTTCAAATGTGTGTGAAATATTATGGGACTTAACTGCTAAGGTCATCAGTCCCTAAGCTTACACACTACTTAACCTAAATTATCCTAATGACAAACACACACACCCATGACAGAGGGAGGACTTGAACCTCCGCCGGGATCAGCCGCACAACATTTCTTTCTCTGGAAAACAATATGCTTTATTTCATGCTTAAGCAGTTACAGAATATGCGAATGTACAGGGTGATAGAACTGCCACTGACGAAATCGGTTTATGCAACCCGCAGTTCTACGTACAACTGGCGTTCATAAACCACGTGTGAGATTTTCATATTCTCTCGCTTGGTACATGCGAACTCTTGTCATTGGGCTATTACGCCACCAGCATAGTCGGCTATTTTGTTAGGATTATTAATTTAAACATCGCAATGAAAGAAAAACGACTTTTGTAAACGTTACGCTAAAACTAATTACATTCACAGTTCGATCCAGGCTTAATCTTTACAAGCACAGAAGTTTCGTAGTGAGAAGGCCTGACGAATACAGTGACGTAATTGTTTGTTTTATGGTGTTAAAATTCACAGAACTGTTAGGTAAAATTTACACAAACGTCAATTTTACAATTTGTAAATACTCTACTAAGGCGGTGGCGTAATGAGGCCAGTCAATGGAGGCCAAAAAAGGTCGAATGCACAAAACAATTTGTGCAATCGCAAATGTTAGTGCAGTGGTCGGCTGGAGCGCCATGAATAACATAGAAATCCTCACTTATGAGGGATTAGTGTGCCTCGTTAGGCGGCAGCGCGAAATTGCTTCGATGCCTCCCTTTAATCCGACCTGGTGCGGATCGCAAGAAGTACTCGAGAATGGGTCGCACTTCTGTTCGGTACGCGGTCTCTTTTACATATGAGCTACACCTTGCTAGACTTCTCCCAGTAAATATGAGTCGTCTATTAGCCTTCCGTACTACCGTCCTTACGTGCTGGTTCCATTACATATCTCTTTGCAACGTTACGCCAAGATATTTAATCAACGTGACTGCGTCAGGCAGCACACGACTAATATTGCGTTCGAAAATTACACGACTGTTTTTCCTACACGTCTGTATTAAGTTACATTTTTCTCTATTTACAGCAAGCTACTACTCATCACACCAACTAGGGATTTTGTCCAAGTCATCTGACATCCTCCTACAGTCACGTCGTGACGACTCCTTCCAATACACCAGCAAACAGCCGAAGATAGCTGTTCATCCTGTCCATCACATCATTTATGAATACAGAGAACAAGAGAGGTCCTATATCCTGAGGTGATCCTGACGATACCCTTGTCTCTGATGAGCACTCGCCGTCGAGGACAACGTACTGTGTTCCGTTACTTAAAAAATCTTCAAGCCACTCACATATCTGGGAATCTATTCCGTATGCTTGTACATTTCTCACAGTCTGCAGTGGGACATCGTGTCAAACACTTTCCGGAAAGCTGGGAATGTGGAATGTGCATGTTGACGTTCATTCACGGATAGCAGAATATCGTGCGAGAAAAGGGTAAGCCGAGTTTCGCAAGTGTGATACTTTCTCAATCCATGCTGATTTGTTGAAAGAAGTTTTTCTGTGCAAGGAAGTTCATTATATTCGATCTCAGAATACGTTCAAGAATTCTGCAGCAAACCAATATTAAGTATATTGGTCTGTAATTTTGCGGATTCGTAGAGTAAGATCCGAACGGACAATGTTGGAGACAAGTTTAGTGAATCGTCCCAGTAATCACCTCAGATGATATAGGGAAATCGTGGTAATAGTAAATTTGGATGTCATACGGGGAGATGACCGCTGATCAGCCCAAATTCAAGTTTTACCTCTTGGCCACCTTGGCCGGTCACGAAATATAGTATATTCCTTCTTACTACTGTTATCGCAACAAAATGGTATCTGTTTTCCTTCAGCGCTGTGTTTTATCTGACGAGAAATATGCTTCAACGCACGACATATTCAGACAAAGGAAACATATCAGCTTATCAAAACGATAGTCAAAATAATTCCACAGGGCAATCGAGGAATACTGTTAACCATTCACTTGCTGTACCGCTGCTCGTGGTCTCGCGGTAGCGTTCTCGCTTCCCGAGCACGGGGTCCCGGGTTCGATTCCCGGCGGGGTCAGGGATTTTTCCCTGCCTCGAGATGACTGGATGTTGTTGTGTCGTCGTCATCATCATCATCATCATTCATCCCCATTCCGGTCGGAGGAAAGCAATGGCAAACCACCTCCATTAGGACCTTGCCTAGTACGGCGGTGCGGGTCTCCTGCATCGTTCCCCTACGCTCTGTCACGGAGTATGGGACTTCATCATTATCATCGTCAAAGAAATTTATGGAGACCCACCAAGTGGTGAAAAGAAAAGGCTCACTCCATAGTACTGGATAACGTACATGCATAGTAGCGTGTTTGTAATCTAAACGAGACGGTAAGATAAAGCAAAAAAAAAACGAATCTGCATAAAAGACGTCTGTGCCGGAACCGGAAAGAGTCGCATACAGTTGAGACGGCAGACGCATCTCGTTCCGAGAACATAAGCGGGAGCCACTATTTTAAGATATATTTCAGTCTGCTAGCAAGCACTTTGCTACGAACCGTTGGAGCGCATCCAGGGCAGACAACCTACTTCGATTAACTACCGAATAAAGTCGATTTGCGCGAAGGAAAAAAGGATCTGACGCACGCTTGCGGTTAACGTCACTGTACACTCCATATATGGCGTAATGAATATTAGGTCTTGCCAAGAACATTTGCTAGTGACGGCACTGGAAAATAACGCGGGCAGAAATGCAGCTGTAATACTCCGGAACCTTATTCCACTTTTTTCCCCTTCTCACATTTTACGACGACACGCCCGTTATCTGCATTGTAATAGGGGTTTCAGATGTAGTCGTAACTCCGTTCTCCTCTGCAAATGTTGCTGCAATACAAGCCAAAAGGATCGGACGGGATGTCGTTTCCACGTAATGTACGTGAGTCAACGGCTCTTCAACCATCTTCTAGTGGCGCCTGAAATTCCTGGAAAATTGTTCTCACTTTTACAAGTTTATCCAGATGCCCTGTTCCTAAAGCTTCCAAAATTATGCAGAGCTGATTTCTATCGTGATTATTTCTGTGAATATGCCCTGTCTTTGGTATTCATTAAAAAAATATCGTCCGGGCTAGATGCATAGAAAAATTTTTGTTTATGTTTCGGTACCTATTAAGCTTTATAACTTTAATTATCCAACATTGTACACAAGGAGCTCAAACATTATTATGCATGTTGGTACAGTTCACACTGGGCACCGCTTGCAGCTCGACAGATATCGAAAAGGTACTCCACTTCTCGCCACATGTTCACAAGCATGGAGGTTTTACGGCCTCGACTGCGGCGTACATCCGTTTTCTCAAATCTACCACATCTCGAACCCTTGTTCTATAAACAATGTCCTTGACAAACCCTCATCCACCCGAAATTCAGCGGAGTCAGATCGGGAGACCGAGGCGGCCAGGCAATGGGAGCCATTTCCGATCCAACGAGCAACAAGCTTCTCATGGAGAAATGAGAACGATAGAGTGGTGAGACACCATCCTGCTGGAAAATGCCATTGGGAGGCATCTGTGTAACTGCATAGTTCGCCAAAATGCCGAAGCAGTTATGCCCTGTCCCTGGCACGCATGCACCGTGTGACGACTCAACGAGACGTGACGACACTTCGAGAGTGTATCTATCGATTGTGTATTTACGCAACGACATAAAATGTCGAGTTCTTTCACTATACAGCCGGCCGGAGTGGCCGTGCGGTTCTAGGCGCTACAGTCTGGAACCGCGCCACCGCTACGGTCGCAGGTTCGAATCCTGCCTCGGGCATGGATGTGTGTGATGTCCTTAGGTTAGTTAGGTTTAAGTAGTTCTAAGTTCTAGGGGACTGATGACCTCAGATGTTAAGTCCCATAGTGCTCAGAGCCATTTGAACCATTTTTTTTCTTTGACTATACGGATTTGTTTACGTATACCGCTAGCCTGGACAGCCAGTATATTGACGCTGAAACATCCGCCTATTACAGCCATAGTGAAAGCTACATATGTTAGGGTTCATCATGCAGTCGACAACGAGGTCACTGGAGACGGAGCACAGACGAGGAGTCCGGAAAGGAGGACTAGGAAATACAGTCTTTTTTCCAAGCGAGGCATGGAAATCCCGAAAAACTGAACCACCATTTCGGTTTATTTACGTTATGAAGTATTAAGTTTATGAAAGCAATTATCCAAAATAAAGGGAAGATTCTTCCTCCTTATTAACTATAACATGCACATCAATGATGCTGAAATAATCACAGTTGCTGATTACATAATGCCAGATATCATATCTTGCACATGTACCATATTCAGATTTCCATCTGTCAGAAAAATAATAAAGCTGAAGATAATGCTTGTTACTTTTTATTACCAGACTATGACAAGGAAATGTAGTGCGTTACACATATTAAAGATACTTGTCCTAAATGATCTATGGTAACCATGCAAAATGTAATCGAGATTGACTGGACGAATATATCTACACCCTTTTACATATAAGTTTCACGAGGACAACTGAGTAATTGTGAATGAATGGTTGCAATACAGTAAATCAAGTTACGAAACTTAATGTGAAACTTCAGCCGTTTAGTTCAAGCGAGCTCTTATAATAGAACCACAACATTGCTGACTTAAAAACAAAACTGAGCAACAGTAATAACTGGTGGACAACTAATGCCCATCTATCACGACCCTAAAACGACCCACTCCACTAAGTTTAGGAAATAGATACGCCACCCTTCATAAAGAATTTGACTACTTGTAGTTTGCAAATAAAGCTGTGTTTTCAGTCCACAAAGTCTGAGCTGTTTTCCGGTTATGGTACTTTGCATCCTCAGGATGCCACAAACTCCTTCATTTTTGGACTAAACATAACAGTTTCTCACCGTCCATGTTTCGTGTATGAAAACGTCGGCCGATTCGACCGAAGAAAACAAACTGATTTGAATTTCACTGATTGTCGGTCGAAGTCTGTACGTTCCGAGTGTTGAGATCGGATGCATTGTGACTGCACTGGCGAACTGAATTAAAAAGATGGGGCGATGTCTGTTGTCGGCGGAAGCGACAGATGGCGATGACACTGCAACTGCAGCCTAAGGACGACCGAAACAGAACTGGATACATACACAGATGTTGATAAATTAGGGCACGTCCGAAGGAACAGCACTGTGTTGGCGATCAACAGCCGATTTCGATTACGAAATAATTCGCAAATTGTGATTATGATTTCGTGTCAGGTGTAGAATATTTCAGAGCAATGAAAATTTGTGCAGGACCGGAACTCAAACCCGTTTTTCCCCACTCGTTGCGAGCGGTCGCCTTAATGACGTAGGCTATCCGAGCGCGCTTGCAACAGCGGCCCCAGCTTCCATTTGTCCTGATGTCCACATTCCCAGGAACAGTGCTTCGGACTGTATACTAAAACATATACCCTGCTTTTCAGTACAGTATTTCACGCCAGAGCAGGACAATGTGACGACAGAGAAACAGTGTCTCCACCCGTGCGGAAATCAGTGTAGCACAGTGCGAGCAGTAGAGAACGTAGACACCAGGACAAATGAAAGTTTGGGTCGCTCCTGGAAGTGCGCTCGGATAGCCGAAGCAATTAAAGCGACCGCTCGCGACAAGCGGGAAATCGAGTTCGAGTCCCGGTCCGGCGCAAATTTTTATTGGTTCTGAAATACGGCTGAAGCAGAACCATAGTCGTAATCTGCGAATCACCAAGTAGGAAAAAGTATTAGTTTAGCATTACCAAATTTTTTGAAAGCACTCTTAAACTGAGAGTCAATATTTTTCCAGGTAGCAGTACATGACTTGTATTGGCAATGTATTTATTTTACAGGGAAGGGAGAGCAAAACTGTATTCGTGAGTGGTAACGGCAGGCCATCGTTGAAAACGGTCCTTCAGTTAAACTCTTTACTTTAATTGTTCTGCAAGCGGCGTGCAGGACGACGGCACCTCGCCCCCTCCCCCCCCCCCCCCCACCCCCGTCTTGCCCGCACGTGCTAGCCACACTTAATTTGGCAGTGTAACTCACTGTAGCAGCCAGCTGTCTCTAGAGGGTTCTCTGGTCTGGCGCTAACTTGCTTTACGATTAGCGGTTTCAGGTACTCAGTAGCTGACACCACTAGTGTGCTGCATCTCTCCACAATAGCACACGGCCCATACCGAGATGGCGCACGCGCTATGTCTAACACGAGCCTCTCTGGAATACCGACCAAGATGACAGTTTTTGTTCTGCTACCGCAGTAGTAGCTTGTGGTTAAGATGTCTAAAGTATTCTTAGAATAAAATCGAAAATGATATAGTATTACCTTTTATACTGCAAGAAGGGTACGGCAGTGACACGGTGAAGCGGTTTCTTACCTGAAAGAAAGAAAGGAAAAATACGTAAATGATTGAAGTATTTATTCAATGATGAAACTCGACGTGTGGCATTTCCTACAAGCCTGAAAGTGTACCTCCAGCAACTACATATTTAGTTAGTATCATTTTCCAAACGTCACTTACATGACATACCATAATTAATTATGTCAAACCAATCAATTTACATACTGTACATTTAATAACAACATGAGATTGTGCGTCCGCCTTCATGCAAAACACTTTTATTATTTATTTATAACCGAACTAGTTTCAGCGACAATTATCGCCAACATCAGTGGGTTCTTTGTTCTAAGACATGCAAAAATAGGATACTGTCGACAATAAGCAAGAATGAAGACCGCGTGATTACCAGAGATGAAGGGACATGCTTCATAAGTTTGTTTTATAATCAAAGAATCCACAGATGATGGCGACATTTGTCGCTGAAACTAATCTGGGAATAAATAAATAAACAACAAAAGTGTTTTGCATCAAGGTGGACCCACAACCCCATATAGTTGTTTTGTATGCAAACACGGACCAATGGGAGAGTTTCAACATAAAATTCTTCTACATTTCATATTTTCTTTGACGCAATAACAGCCATGGTGATACATCTCTCGCCAGTGTCAGCTACCACTGGCCTTTATCAGAACGATTGAAAGCCGCGCACCATATTGTCATCAGGGGATACTTGTTAGACTCACAGCTGATGCTTCTTTCAATTGTTCTGATGTTGGCCAGTGGTGGTTCATACCAGCTAACCACATGAAACATTTTCTGTGATTATGTCACACAGTATATTAGGTGTACAATAAAAATATTAAATCGGTATCTGCGAGACAAAAGGTCATTATTTTCAATTTTGCAGACTTTTTACCGGGACTGACTTTTATTTATGAGCCGCACATTTCCCATTTACAGATATTATTCTACAGTCAACAGAACTTTAGTTCGCAAAATAGTAATAGGTACACTTCTCTATACAAGGTGGTTAGCAACAGTCTGAAAGCTTGTACGGGTGCCACAGGGTAGGCTGTGCTGAGAAATAACTGTTATTCGATGCGTTGCACCGTTTCCGAGTTAAATTACGCTGCAAATATACAGTCAGGCCGTTGCGCACGCAAATTCAAGCGGCTCACCACATTGCAGTTTATCCCATGTGCCCAAAAACTAACAAAACAGTCTCTACCAATATATGGACAGTGGCGTGAAACAAACAGGTTAAAGCGAAACGCATTTTGGAGACAAATGCAGAAAAGGATAAGGCCAGCGTGAATAAGGTTGTGACCCAGAAAGAAAAATAATAATGTTTAATCACCTCTAACGAGACAGTGATTGGCTGAAGACATAATGGCAACACAGACACGACTCAGTGGGGAAATCCCCATTATATAAAAGCATTTTGAGACCTAAAATTAAGGAGCTAGCGCTCTCTCTCTCTCTCTCTCTCTCTCTCTCGTCTCGCGGCGGACCGCACAAGTGTGTGGAAATAAGCGAAGGTGTTGACAGTTTGCTTTCTGCGATACGTTTCATGTATCGTGGCGACAGAGAGCAAAGCGGTAGTTAAATATTCATGTGGGAATTTTTGCGGGCACTGAATTGTGCACATCGCTGAAACCCATAGCAAGTGTGCAATAGCCATTATTTCGACTGGGGTATCACTAACGTTCTACGGAATGCAGGAAAGTTGCGACTGAGTCAATTCAGTCAAGGCCAGAGTAGGGAATGACCGTTTCAGATCCAGCACGGAGACAACGCCGTTGCAGATGCCGGTTGGTAAAGTACCATCGCGCATTTAGAGACAGTAAATGTTGAGTCTAGATTTTCCTCACTCCAACTTGTGTACGATTTGACCATTGAATATCAAAAGCTAGGATAGTAACCTACCCTCACATTGAGTGTATGAGAGTTTTTCATTGCTTCAAAAAGTAAATTTATTCTCCACCAACTCGGAGCATTGACCAGCTACGACTGTGCAGATTTAAATGAGCTGATGAGGATTTTTAATATCCATTCTTTCTTGTGATAAAACATTTTCATGTGTAGAGATAACGATTTTAATAATCGTCATTTCAGGATGTCCAAGTATTAAATATTTTATTACTGATTATGAAAAGTAATTGAACATGATTGTTGTTTATCACTTGGGCCCTGAAAGCAATAGTTGATAAATTATATGCAGAATAAAAAAGGGAATAGCTGTTTTGTCTTTCTAGAATAGACACCAAACTTTCAATTTTATTAATTGACGTATTCTAGGTACCTGACAGCAGCATTTCTAATGATTTTTGTTACGATCCGCATCTGATATTAGCTACCTTACAGTGCCAGAGTCATATTTATTTAGAATATATGTTTGACACCTTGGACTTGAGAAGACAGTTAAGAGGTTTTGTCCATTTGCGCGCTACGTGGTAAGCTAAGTTTCCACACATTAGAACACTCACTGTGCAGACACAAAAGTCGGATGTACGAGAATCTCCAATAATAATTAACTCGGAAACGGCGCAATGCATCGACTTTTTTTCTTAACAATTATTTCTCAGGACAACTTATCCTTAAGAGCTTTCTAGAGTGTTTCTGACTACCCTGTATATCCTACAAATTCCTCAACATAAGTAATTTCCAGAACGACTGAAAAGTTAACATCAATATGTGTCACTCAGTTCATTTCAAAACTTTCTAGCACAAATTTGCTAACCTGTGTTTGTACTGAAGTCACTTTTAATAATAATAATAATAATAATAATAATAATAATAATAATAATAGTAATAATAATAAGAAACAGAACTCAGTTTTTCGGCCAGTATTTTAATTACCAATATTATTATTAGTTTTTAAACGCTATCGTTCATTTGAAACAAAGTTATGAAAATATTCGATATCTATTTTAATGGTTTGAGATAAAACATATAGCTCTTTCTATGAGATTCACATGTCTCACACTAGCTGGAGAACACCAACTTACTCGAAAGACAGTAGTTAAGAAACGATATCGGAGGATACTTTTTCCCACAGCTAAAATAAGGACACATGTCAAACAACATACTGTGACAAGTTTGCTAATAAGTAGATTACGTTCTCTTATTTTCTTGTGACAACAATCACAAAAGTATTTCAAAATGCAGTTACTGGTTTCGATCAGCCATTGGTTATCCTTACTGTGTCCTCAAGCACACGTTCGATACAATTACGTAAGGATCCCGCTGAGATGTCAACGTAAGGTAATCAAAAATGGTTCAAATGGCTCTAAGCACTATGGGACTTAACATCTGAGGTCATCAGTCCCCTAAGACTTAGAACTACTTAAATCTAACTAACATAAGGACATCACACACGTCCATGCCCGAGACAGGATTCGAACCTGCAACCACAGCAGCAGCGCGCTTCCGGACTGAAGAGCCTAGAATCGCTCGGTCACAGCGGCCGGTTTAAGGTAATCACTGCATTTGGAAGTGTTTCTGTGATAATACTCGAAAGGAAATAAAATAAAATTATTAGTCAATTACATAATCTCCATTAACAATACGCCATTTTTACCAACGTAGGATACGTATAACAATAGGAGTGGTAGAAGTTGTCAACACCTACGAATCGAATGTAACGCAATATGCTACAGAATTAAAAGTCATTGTATCAGCATAAATCTCGACCTAAGAACGTTGTCCTCGTGACTTATATTACGATTAAATTAAGAATTAGAAATTCATTTCGCTGTTCTGGCCGAGGTTTCGAGGGAACTCGGCAAAACGTACGACTAAAATAAAAAAAGGCTATTACAGCCGATTTCAAAGCTATCAAAGGCATTCTGCTCATGCATTAAATTTCGCCTTTTATAAGTCATCTGTTCGAAGACAGGCACTGCCAACAACGAAAAAGTCTACTGCAGTGATTAACAGACAGCCACCAGAATCTGACTAAATTCGCTTACGTTAATGCCGGCAACAAATATTCAACTAGGTCAGCTAAGTGCTTTTAATTGCGTGGTGCCGGCTCATTTCTGTCGGTGGCCGTTAGGGATCTACATCACATCTCATTCTCTGTAATTAGATCGTACTCCACCAGATTACCGCCAACGACTCTTGTAATCAGGCCACTAAGTCTAAGTTAATGGAGTGAGCATGACATTTCTAGATAGTATGTTACTTGTTCAGAGTTTATCCGCAGCTAAATTTTGTAAATAACACTGAAAATTGAAAAAAACTGCGTGTAAATATGCCATGTTCTTAATCTTATTTAGTTCCTAACAAAGAATTTAATACCGAGGTAATATTAAGTGATTTCGTTAACAAACCTTCTTACAGTTTTTCTGAAAGTGTTCACGGCAGTGTCCAGTACAATTTATTAATGATTATTGGGTAGCATCTCTAACAGATTAACCCTATAAAATAAGTGTGTAAGTAAAATAATACAGCGCTAACGTTAGTACCAACTTAATTTTATCCACTGTCGAGGTGGAGCACACAGCTGTGGATGCAGTTTAAAACACTGTTTCCGGCAGCCGTAACTAGTCAAACGTTGTACTTAGTCATAAACCACAAATAATTTCTACGACATTATTACATTTTTAAAAGCATTCTCCACCCTGTTACTTCGCGATTTTACGCCACGTAACGTTCCACATTCCTCCAAAGAATAGGCTCGTCGCGAAGTGAAAGTAAAGTGAAGTAAAGTAAGATCGTATGGCACTATTGACCGGCAGACACCAAGGCGTAAGTTCAGGAGATGAAGGAGAATAACTTTATTTCCTTCCATCCACTGGAAAGTTTCCTCCTCAAGTGCAAACTGGTATAAATGACTGTTGGTTGCATGTATAGAATACTGTTAGTAATTCTAATCTCTTTGCGGGGTGATGCTATTGGCAAAATGGTCTTCCTCTCCTCTACTAACACCGTCCCTTGAGCCCATTCCATAAGGTGCTATGAAAAACTGGATTGTTTTGGAAATGAGCCTTATGCAAACACAATTAGTTTATTTTTATATTTCCCCAGACATGTTTCGACACCAATGTGTCATCTTTTGTGGTTAAATTTTTATTTTCTGTAAAGTACAATATCACATTTGAATAATTTAACTACTATAGGCCTAAGGAATACAATATTTGCAATTTACTTCGTTTTGTTTGGACACTCACCTTAAAATTACATAGCTAATTCAACTGTTTTTTTTTTTGACGGCATGCATCTGCAAACTAGCCATGGAGAAATTATTGCGTATCTGTCGAGAACTGTTTCGAGATTAGAGGTTATGTACGTTACAGTACATACATTTTCCGTCCTGTTTCGTGGCCCTGGTTGGTGTCTCAATCAGCTACTATTTAGTGCATTGCTTTCGCTCAGTTCTTCATAAATTTCCGCTCACTACTTCACCTCACATGTACTTACTCAAAATGTGGCGAAATGTGATCTGAGCAGACACTTCTAACAATACACTCAGTGAGATGTGTCATGTTATTTCGTTGCTCACTTGTTCATCGTTGGTCTTGTGTGTGTTATGGCGCTGATTTTGAATGTGTGTGTGTGTGTGTGTGTGTGTGTGTGCCCGAGGAAGGATTCGAACCTGCGACCTTAGCGGTCGCGCGTTTCCAGACTGTAGCGCCAGAACCGCTCGGCCACCAACGGCCGGCTGAGTGTTCCAAACAGTGTTTTGTTGCACAGTGTTGTATTTTCATTCAGGACTCTCTTTCCCTGTATTATCGCTTTTTGCATGTAGTAGTTCTCCTCTATTGTGAGTTTTTGATAGAGACTGTTGCTTTCTCTGAGGATCTTAAGACCAAGCTCAAGACGTTAGTGCTATGACAGTGAACTTCTCTACCGTGACGTCTGTTCTTGCTAGACACACCCTGGCAAGGAAAATTTCTTCTCCAGCACCACGATTTGAAGCAACTATCTCCAGTTGAAATACTGGGTGTTCAGACAGTAACTATACAGTGCTATGTTGTGGTGTGCTAAGTAATGACCGACATGATTGTCAGTTATTAATAGAACATTTTCCAATGCTTAACATGTTTAAACCATATTTGACCAGGCATTTGTATTTGTTCGCAGGTCCGGTCTGACTGAAGACAACGTCTTGTGTGACATCATCGTAATCCGGGTCATCATGTTGACGACTGAATATAAGAGTGTTTCTTGTGGAACAATGCAGAAAAGCTTAGCTCAGCAGTAGAAGCTGCATTTGCAGCAAAGTTCCCAGGAATGACGATGCCTAACGGCAATGCTGTACGGAAAATCATCAAGTAGTTTCGAAAGACCGGAAGCGTTGACAAAGCTCCAAAATCAGGCACGCCGTCCACATCCACATCCGAAGAGAAAGTGGCGGAGGTGCAAGACGCGATGCTGCAAAGCCCAAAGAAATCGGTTAGACAACTAGCTCAGCACGCCCACGTGTCCGTGGGTTCCGCTCACAAAATTCTCCAGAAGTCACTGTCCATGAATCCGTACACAATGTCGGACGTGCATGAACTGAAAGATACCAATCGCCCGACGCGTGTGAACTTTAAAATCTGGTTTCTGTCCTGGAGGGATTCTTGACACAACGTTTTTCACAGGTGAGGCATAGTTTCACCTCTCCGGTTACGCGAATAGCCGGAATAGTCGTGTTTGGACTACAGAAAATCCGAATAAATTTAAGGTGTCCCCACTGCATTATCAAAAGGTTGCTGTTTGGTGCGCTGTGACTCGTAAAGGCATCACTGGGCCGATCTTCTTTCAGGATACCATAAATGCAGAACGGTACCGAACTGCATTCTGGAGCCCTTCCTAACTGAATGAGGACGAAATTGAGAATGCCTGGTTCCAACAGGATGGGGCGACTGCACATAGGGCCCAAAAGTTAATGAACTTTTTGAAGGACATCTTCGGTGACCGCATAATGTCTCGAGGATTCTGGCCTCCGAGTTCACCCAACTTGGCTTCACCGGATTACTTTCTATGGGGTACGTTGAAGGAAAAGCCAATGAAAGCAACCGCACACGATACAAGAACTCCAAGCAGCAATGATAGGTAACATTCGGAACATCACTCTCGACTTTCTGACAACGTCTTTAAGAACATGCAGAAACGTGAGCATCCGTATCTTCAACTTCAAGGGGATTTCTTCCAGCATCTCTTATAACTTCCATGACTTTAAAACGACAAGTTATGAACTGCATAATTACTTACTGAACACCCTGCACAATCGAAATCGAGTATTTTAGCTGTCTTGGGTGCGGAATTACGTAGGGACCTCAAAAAGTAAGGTACACTCGTCGTCCAACGCTAAGATCTTCGCGTAACAAGAGTGGAGACAGTGTCAGAAAAGAGAAGACGCGGTGCGGATAACAGATGCACCACAATGTTAAGAGTGAAATAGCGCGAAAACTGGTAATGCACTCTAACGTCGAAGTACGCGGGACACTACGATTCTTGTGAGCAAAATGTCAAAACTGCAAACGATTCACAATGAAATTCTGCTGGTGACTCATGTGGACCAAATGAAACGTCTTGTCCAGCGGTAATGAAATGGTACATACTACATTGAACAGCCAAACAAACTGGTACACCTGCCTAATATCGTGTACGGCCCTCGCGAGCACGCAGAAGTGCCGCAACACGACGCGGCAGGGACTCGACTTATGTCTGTAGTATTGCTGGAGGGAACTGATACCATGAATCCTGAAGGGCTGTCCATTGCTCCGTAAGAGTACGAGAGGGTGGAGATCTCTTCTGAACAGCATGTTGCATGGCATCCGAGATATGCTCAATAATATTCAGGTATGAGGCGTTTCGTGACCAGCGGAAGTGTTCACACTCATGAGAGTGTTCCTAGAGCCACTCTATAGCGATTCTGGACGTGTGGGGTGTCGCGTTGTCCTGCTGGAATTGTCCAAGTCCGTCGGAATTCACAATGAAAATGAATCGATGCAAGTGATCAGACAGGATAGTTACGTATGTGTCACCTGTCAGGGTCGTATCTAGATGTATCAGGGGTCCCATGTCACACCAACTGCACACGCCCCACACCAATACACTAGCCTCCACCAGCTTGAACAGTCTCTTGTTGACATGCAGTGTCCATGTATTCATGAGGTTGTCTCCATATCCGTACACTTCCACCTGCTCGACACAATTTGAAACGAGACTCGCCCGACCAGGCAACATGTTTCCAGTCATCAACAGTCCAATGTCGGTGTTGACGAGCCCATGCGAGGCGTAAAGCTTTGTGTCGTGCAGTCCTCAAGGGTACACGAGTGGGCCTTCGGCTCGAAAAGCCCGTATAGGTGATGTTTCGTTGAATGGTTCGCAGGCTGACACTTAGTGATGCTCAGCATTGGAATCTGCAGCAATTTGCGGAAGGGTTGCACTTCTGTCACGTTGAACGATTCTTTTCAGTCGTTGTTGGTCCCGTTCTTGCAGGATTATTTCTCGACCGCAGCGATGTCAGGGATTTGATGTTTTACCGGATTCCTGATATACACGGTGAACTCGTGAAATGGTCGTACGGGAAAATGCCCACTTCATCGCTACCTCGGCGATGCTGTGTCCCATCGCTCGTGCGCCGACTATAACACGACGTTCAAACTTACTTAAATCTTGATAACCTGCCATTGTGGCGGGAGTGATCGATCTAACAACTGCGCCAGACACTTGTCTTATATAGGTGTCAACGACAGCAGCGCCGTATTCGGACTGATTACATATCTCTGTATTTGAATAAGCATGCCTATACTAGTCTCTTTGGCGCTTCCGTGTATTTTACCAAGGTCGCACATACGTGAGTGATACTGATCCGCCATACAATCCAGATCTCGGTTCATGCAATTTCCATTCTTTAGGGAAACTAAAAGAACACTCAAGAGATTTTCCAACGATGAGGACGTTTACACGTGACCAAGCGCGGATTTTTGTCGTCGATGATTTGAACGATTGTGTAGCGCAGCATTCAATGGAAGTTACTTGGCCTGCCATAATACAGGGTGATTTAAAAAGAATACCACAACTTTAGGAATTTAAAACTCTGCAACGACAAAAGGCAGAGCTAAGCACTATCTGTCGGCGAATTAAGGGAGCTATAAAGCTTCATTTAGTTGTACATTTCTTCGCTTGAGGCGCTGTTGACTAGGCGTCAGCATCAGTTGATGCTAAGATGGCGACCGCTCAACAGAAAGCTTTTTGTGTTACTGAGTACGGCAGAAGTGAATCGACGACAGTTGTTCAGCGTGCATTTCGAACGAAGTATGGTGTTAAACCTCCTGATAGGTGGTGTATTAAACGTCGGTATAAACAGTTTACAGAGAATGGGTGTTTGTACAAAGGGAAAAGTTCTGGACGGCCGAGAACGAGTGATGAAAATGTAGCACGCATCGAGCAAGCATTTGTTCGCAGCCCAGGAAAATCGACTCGCAGAGCTAGCAGAGAGCTGCAAATTCCACAATCAACTGTATGGAGAGTCCTACGAAAAAGGTTAGTTATGAAACCTTATCGTCTGAAATTGATTCAAGCACTGTCTGCAGCTGATAAGATTAAAAGAATCGATTTCTGTGATTTTATCCTTGCTCAAATGGAAACAGATGTATCTTTTGTTTCAAAAATTGTGTTTAGTGAAGAAGCAACTTTCCACACTAACGGGAAAGTCAACCGTCACAATGTCTGTATATGGGGCACTGAGAATTCGCGGGAAACAACTCAGTATGAACGTGACTCGCCTAAGGTGAACGTTTTCTGTGCCATTTCAGCCAATAAAGTTTTTGGTCCATTTTTCTTCGAAGGTGCTACTGTAACTGGACTACAGTATCTGGAGATGTTAGAGAATTGGCTGTTCCCTCAGCTCGAACAAGAAGCACAACAATTCATATTTCAGCAGGATGGAGCGCCACCACATTGGCACTTATCTGTCCATAACTACCTGAACGTCAACTACACGAGGCGATGGATCGCCCGCCAGGCAGCCCGTGACAGAGCACTTCATCACTGGCCTCCAAGAAGCCCTGATCATAACCCCTGCGATTTTTTCTTATGGGGGTATGTTAAGGATATGGTGTTTTGGCCACCTCTCCCAGCCACCATTGATTATTTGAAACGAGAAATAACAGCAGCTATCCAAACTGTTACGCCTGATATGCTACAGAGAGTGTGGAACGAGTTGGAGTATTGGGTTGATATTGCTCGTGTGTCTGGAGGGGGCCATATTGAACATCTCTGATCTTGTTTTTGAGTGAAAAAAAACCTTTTTAAATACTCTTTGTAATGATGTATAACAGAAGGTTATATTATGTTTCTTTCATTAAATACACATTTTTAAAGTTGTGGTATTCTTTTTGAATCACCCTGTACTATCCAGTTTACTTTTTGAAATCCGTTCGTAAAGTTACTGCTCACATTCGGAACTTCTTATGCTGATTTTAGTATTGTGAAGGGACTGGTACACATGCTACAAATAGTAAAGGGTTATTCAAAAAGAAGAAACAGATTGCCAACATTTATTGCAAAAGATACAAAAACAATTCCAACGTTCCTTGAAACAGAAAAGTTGAAACTTTTATGCGCTCAATGTGAGCAGAATGTGTTACACTATAAATACAAAAACCGTGGCACATTTCCTGCCACACACGAAGCAGCTGGTCTCTCGTTATTGAATTCACAGCTTCAACAATGCGATGTAGCAGACTTTCAAGAGTGTCAAGCGTACGGGGGATAAGAACGCGGTCTTTTACGAAACCCCACGAGGCCTGAGGTCTAGAGACCTGGGAGGTCACCGGCGATGAAGCCCATCTTGTGTTCCTCCTCTTCCAATCAAATTTCCTGGAATGGTGTCCTTCAGGTAATGTCGGACGCGCTTACAAAATGACGCGGGGCGCCATTTTGCATGAAGATGAAGTCATCTGAATCATCTTCAGGTTGAGGAAATAACTGGTTTTAAAGCATGTCTAGATAAATCAGTCCTGTCACGGTTTTCCCCATGAAGAAGAACAGCGCCAATGCGGCCGTTATTGGAACGTCTACCCGGGGGGTTCAAATTTTAAACTGTTGTCTGCTCAGGAACGCTAGAATTATGTAATTTGGAAGATATATATAAACGTTTGAAATCTGTTCCTCCTGTTCGAGTGGCCCTGTAGGACGAGCAGATTTTGGGTGGTAAATTTGAAAACCATGAGAAAGTATGCTAATGAACGTGACACTTCCACTTTATCGACGTTCTTCGAGGAGCAGGAGATCCTCAGTTGCAGGAGAATTCGGTTCGGTTTATTTTGTAGAATCACCTCCACAGTCATCAGAAGTGCCTTACAGAACTCATGGTATTACTTCGACATATTTGTAGGAGAGGGACATCAATTCTGCTGTCTTTAATACTCCTCCAGTAGCAGCGATTTTATAAGAGTGGTTTGAGGATGTGCTCGATCTTTAACATACTTAAAAATTCTTATCGTAAAAGATCTTCAGGAGTAAAAGTAGCTATGAGCGTAACCAAGGGATTGTTATAGAACAATTATTATTTTTCAATATATGTTTAACGTCGTAACTATTATTACTTTTCACTATATGGTTAACGTCGAAAGTTCCATGACGTTTTTCGTCAATGATGCTCTTGTACCTAAAGAAGTAGCAACGCTAGAAAACTGCAGCAAAATTGAGGAACACCTGTGGAACGTCGGCTCTTTGCGAAGCGAACGGCAACCAACCATCAACATAAACAAATGTAACGTATTACCCGAGCACGATATCATTACACTTGGCCTGTCTCTATGTTGCCACGTATAACCAACCCTCTTGGTAAATTTAGTTTAGTTTAATGGCTCTGAGCACTATGGGACTTAAAATCTGAGGTCATCAGTCCCCTAGACTTAGAACTACTTAAACCTAACTAAACTAAGGACATCACACACATCCATGCCCGAGGCAGGATTCGTACCTGCGACCGTAGCAGCAGCGCGGTTCCGGACTGAAGCGCCTAGAACCCCTCGGTCACAGAGGCCAGCTTAGTTTAGTTTCAAAAGAAAGTAGACTATAGGAGGATAATCCTGTTAACAGGAAAAGCTCATCAGTACAGTTACCCTTTTTACAGGATTTGACCGTGTATTGTGTCTAATGGATAAGTAAATCAGACAATTCAATTCTTTTTCTAGGTTCTTATCCAACGTTTAGAAAGAAAGGCGGTATGAATAGTGTTATATTGAAGCTAGGACAATTCAGTTGCAAGTTAATTTAGTGGTTTAAAATATGAACTAACGGTCGCCAGCCATCCAGGCGATGAAGCAGTGAATTATTGGAAAAGCAGAAGTATAAATTTTGACTACTTTCTTGCAACTGTTGAAGTTCCTTCATCATATCAATATTACTCCACGCAAACATGTTGGTGCAGATAGTGGAATTATTTGACTACTACACCCTTATACATTACGTTTTTAAAAGAGAAAAAGCCCAGCAGATAACTTCAAGGAAGCTAAAAAAAATTTGGCCACGGGGGACCTTTGGAAAGCACTTTCCATACTCAACAAACTTAAATACTAAAATACTTAGATACTAAAGCACACACTTTTATACTGGACACTTCAGATCAAGAAAACCTCTTTCTTACTGCATTTTCCTTTCAGAAACTTTTACTCTTTGAACTAACTCTATAGTCATTTGACAGATTCTAGTATCTTTACTTCACTCGGAGAGAATTTTACGTAAGCAAACTTTTACTGTAACGCTTTGCAATAGTTAAGAAAACTGTTAAAGCAAGAACAGTTTCACTTTATTTCTCTGTAATGTACTAAATCATTGACGTGTTATTACTCTAACTGAAATTTTCATTATGCCTTTCAGTGAAACAACTGAGACACTTTTCTTTAACTATTGCTCAAGATGAAAATATTTATGAACTCTTTAACTTTATGATACAAAATTACATATAAAATCACTCTATTCAATTCATTACTACAGTATTTAGTCCCTCACACATATTTCTCCTTATTTACACAAAAACAATTTAAATGCTACCTCTTAATATTAACTTGGCACTTCATAGGTCTGTAAAACAGGATAGTCAGATTAATCAAACACCACGAAGGAACCCTATATAGGTGTAGGACTAGGATGAAATAACAGTATGAACCAGTTTCTTTGAGGTTCTAGAATTATTATTCACTAATTAAAAGAAGTTTAAATAATGGTTCACGCTGTTCGAAAGTAAAAGACCAAAAAAATCTTATCTGGTGGCTGCAGGCTTGGGTGTGGCGAACAATTGTAGCGGTTACACTACCCACAGTACGACCTGCAAGTATCTTGCTGTATGAGCACAATTTCTCTTCTTGGCGTCGATCAGTTTTACATACAGTAGCCCAACAACTCGCAGCTATGCCGTTAGCCGTTGATAGTCTTCATCCGAGGCATTTTTGTGCAAATTTGCATGCAAAGCTTCTCGTGCTCCGCAAGGGTGCTGCCTCAGTCACTGCTGCCTACAGACTTTTTTTCACTTATTTCCGGCTCTTGCTCCAGGTAGCGCGCCAATTCGCCCTTGCTACCTTTCCCACTCCCCAGAGCCACTTCGTTTCAAACAAAAGCACACTGGCTTTTACATAACACCTATTTCTTACACTGTTCCTAAGCGAGACCATTACTTACAATTGTCAACGTTACATCAACATAAACAGTTTATATACACAAATATTTTTAAATACAAAAGTAATCACAAAATTATTTCACGTAATAAACAATTTACACAGTATTTTACATACATTATTCACATACAATGCAAAGGACTTCGACCTCCGGTGTAGCACACTTTACATACAGAGTGGTCCATTGATAGTGACCGGGTCAAATATCTCACGAAATAAGCATCAAACGAAAAAACTACAAATAACGAAACTCGTCAAGCTTGAAGGGGGAAACCAGATGGCCCTATGGTTTGCCTGTTAGATGGCGCTGCCAATGGTCAAACGGATATCAACTTTTTTTTTTTTTTAATAAGAACCCCCGTTGTTTATTACATAATCTTGTAGTACGTAAAGAAATATGAATGTTTTAGTTGGACCACTATTTTGGCTTTGTGATAGATGGCGCTGTAATAGTCACAAACGTATAAGTAGGTGGAATCACGTAATAATCCGCCAGTGCGGGCAGTATTTGCTTCGCGATACATTACCCATGTTAAAATTCACCGTTTACCAATTGCGGAAAAGGTCGATATCGTGTTGATGAATGGCTATTGTGATCAAAATGTTCAATGGGCGTGTGCTATGTATGCTGATCGGTATCCTGCACGACATCCTCCAAGTGTACGGACCGTTCGCCGGATAGTTGCGTTATTTAAGGAAACAGGAAGTCTTCAGCTACATGTGAAACGTCAACCACGACCTGCAACAAACGATGATGCCCAAGTAGGTGTTTTAGCTGCTGTCGCGGCTAATCCGCACATCAGTAGCAGACAAATTGCGTGAGAATCGGGAATCTCAAAAACGTCGTTGTTGAGAATCATCGATTACACCCGTACCATATTTCTATACACCAGGAATCGCATGGCGACGATTTTGAAGGTAGTGTACAGTTCTGCCACTGGGCACAAGAGAAATTACGGGACGATGACAGATTTTTTGGACGCATTCTATTTAGCGACGAAGCGTCATTCACCAACAGCGGTAATGTAAACCGGCATAATATGCACTATTGGGCAACGGAAACTCCACAATGGCTGCGACAAGTGGAACATCAGCGAACTTGGCGGGTTCATGTATGGTGTGGCATTATGGGAGGAAGGAAAATTGGCCCCATTTTGTGGATGGCAATCTAAATGGTGTAATGTATGCTGATTTTCTACGTAATGTTCTACCGATGTTACTACAAGATGTTTCACTGCATGACAGAATGGCGATGTACTTCCAACATGATGGATGTCCGGCACATAGGTCGCGTGCGGTTGAAGCGGTATTGAATAACATATTTCATAACAGGTGGATTCTTCATGGAAGCACCATACCACGGCCTGCACGTTCACCGGATCTGACGTTCCTGGCTTTCTTTCCGTGGGGAAAAAAAATGTTTCAAATGGCTCTAAGCACAATGGGACTTAACATCTGAGGTCATTAGTCCCCTAGAACTTAGAACTACTTAAACCTAACTAACCTAAGGACATCACACACGTCCATGCCCGAGGCAGGATTCGAACCTGCGACCGTAGCACTCTCGCGGTTCCAGACTGAAGCGCCTAGAACCGCACGGCCACCGCAGCCAGCCTGTGGGTAAAGTTGAAGGATATTTGCTATCGTGATTCACTGACAACGCCTGACAACATGCTTCAGCGCATTGTCAATGCATGTGCGAACATTACGGAAGGCGAACTACTCGTTGTTGAGAGGAATGTCGTTACACGTATGCCAAATCCGTTGAGGTTGACGGACATCATTTTGAGGATTAATGTGGTATTTGCAGGTAATTACGCTGTAACAGCATGCGTTCTCAGATGGTGGTGGTGGTGGTTGTTGGGATGTTTAAGGGGGACTAAACAGCTAAGGTCATCAGTCCCCCATTCCAAAAACACGCGAGACATAAATTCGCGGAGCAGGTAAAACCTCAAGGGGAAGGAGACTCCCCCCCAGGCACTGAAAGAACACAAATTAGGCAACGAACACTACAGACAAGAAGAGTACAGATAAACACCAGACAGAAAGAAACAGAAGAAAAGAAGATAGCCGGAGACTGGTTGACTGACCACGAGAACAAAAAAAGGGAAAGAGTCAACAATCTTACGACACACTAAAATCTGCAACCAAATATGAGAGACTCGAGGACAAGAGACACAGAAAGAGAAATGTGCAGGACCTCCCTAAATGGAACCATAAAAAGGACTACCACGGATAAAATTTAAAACATCGTCAGCCATGGAGGCATCGTCGCATAAAACCAAAGGCAAAGTGCCCAGCAGATTAAAAGATTGCCGGAGGGTGCGCAGCCGGGGACACTCCAACAAAATGTGGGCGACCGTCAGCTGGGACCCACACCGACACAGGGGGGGATCCTCCTGACGCAAAAGATGGCCATACGTCAGGTGGGTATGGTCGATGCGGAGCTGACACAGGATTACAGAGTCCCTGCGAGAAGCCCGCAGGGAGGACCGCCACACATCGGTCGTCTCCTTAACAGGCCACGCCACTCAGCAGCCCACATCCCAAGCACCTGACGGCGCAACACCAACCGCTGATCACGAGCCGGGAGGCCCATCTCCAAAGCTGGGGCGTCGTTCGCCCCTTTGGCCAGCCTGTCGACACGTTCGTTCCCCGGGATGCCAACGTGACCTGGCATCCAACTAAAGACCACCGAACGACCAGAGCGGGTAATGGCGGAAACAGACTCCTGAATAGAGGACACCAGAGGAGAAGAGGTATAGCAGCGGTCGATGGCCTGGAGGCTGCTCAGGGAGTCATTGCAGATGACGATGGATGTACCTGAGCAGGAACGCATATGCTGAAGAGCGCGCAATATGGCCACCAGCTCTGCAGTAAAAATTCTGCAGCCAGCCGGCAAGGAGTGCTGTTCAACATGGGCAGCGTGAGCAAAAGCGTACGCAGTGCGACCATCAACCAGGGAACCATCAGTGTAGACAGTCTCACAGCCCGAAAATGAGGCAAGGAGCGCAAGAAAATGGCGACGGAGGACCACAGGCGGAACCGAGTCCTTGGGTCCCTGTGCCAAGTCCAGACGGACGGACGGCCGGGGCAAACACCAGGGGGGCGTAGGTGCACGGACCCGGAAGGGAGACAGAAGAGGGAATGACCCCAGTTCCGACAGCAGGGACTGGACGCGCACAGCTATGGAAAGCCCAGACCTAGGTCGACGTTCAGGCAGATGGAGGACCATGGCAGGGAAAAGCAGGCGACGATTGGGATGGCCCGGCGAGCAATGCACGTGGACAGCATAGTCGGCGAGCAAGCGATGGCGGCGAATCCACAGCGGGGGAACCCCGGCCTCCACCAGTAGACTATCCACGGGGCTAGTACGAAAAGCGCCAGTTGCAAGCCGAACCCCACAGTGGTGTATGGGGTCTAACAACGTCAACACTGAGGGTGATGCAGACCCATAGGCCAGGCTCTCATAATCAAGCCTGGAGTGCACAAGGGCTCTGTACAATCGCAACAGCGTGCAGCGATCTGCACCCCAAGATGTGTGGCTCAGGCAGCGGAGGATGTTAAGGTGCCGCCAGCACTTTTGCTTCAGCTGAGTAATATGAGGAACCCATGTGAGCCGGGCATCAAAGATGAGTCCTAAGAAGCGGCAAGTGTCCACCACTTCAAGCAGGTGGCTGTCGAGGTAAAGTTCAGGATGAGGGTGGACCGTCCGACGCCTGCAGAAGTGCATAGCTCGAGTCTTGGTTACAGAGAACTGAAAACCATGAGTCAGAGCCCATGATGTTGCCTTGCCAACGGCTATTTGCAGCCTGCGTTCGGCGACTCCCGTAGTCGTTGAGCTAAATGAGAGGCAGAAGTCATCGGCATACAAAGAAGGAGACACCAACGACCCCACGGCTGCAGCCAGACCATTAATGGCCACTAGAAATAAGGAGACGCTCAACACCGAGCCCTGCGGGACCCCATTTTCCTGTATATAAGATGAACTAGAGGTGGCACCAACTTGCACCCGGAAAGAGCGGCGCAATAGAAAGGTTTGAAGAAAAGCCGGGAGCCAACCACGAAGACCCCACTCATGCAACGTAGCAAGGATGTGATGCCTCTATGTGGTGTCATACGCCTTCCGCAGATCAAAAAATACAGCAACGAGATGCTGACGTCGGGCAAAGGCCGTACGGATAGCAGATTCCAGCCACACCAAATTCTCCGCAGCAGACCGGCCCCGACGGAAGCCACCCTGAGATGGAGCGAGGAGACCGCGCGACTCAAGGACCCAACACAAACGCCGCCCCACCATACGTTCGAGCAATTTGCACAAAACATTGGTGAGGGTAATGGGACGATAGCTGTCCACCGCCAGTGGGTCCGCACCGGGCTTCAAGATGGGGACAATAACACCCTCTCGCCATTGCGATGGGAACACGCCCTCGCTCCAAATGCGGTTAAAGATGGTGAGAATGTGTCTCTGGCAGTCCCTGGAGAGATGCTTCAGCATCATCTGTGCGTGGATGCGGTCTGGGCCTGGTGCTGTATCAGGGCAATCGGCGAGGGCAGCGAGGAATTCCCTCTCGCTGAAAGGAGCATTGTATTTTTCAGAACAACACGTGTGGAATGATAACGGAGTGTGCTCGGCTCGCTCCTTTAGAGAGTGAAAGGCGGGGTGGTAAGTAGCAGTCACAGAGCTCTTAGCAAAGTGCACGGCAAGGTGTTCAGCAATGGCGGCAGCGTCTGTACAGACAGCGCCGTCCAAGGAGATCCCAGGGACACCCATAGGGGTCTGGTATCCATAAATCCGCCTGATCCAGGACCACACGAGCGAGGGGGAGACACGGGAGCCCAAGGATGAGACATACCTCTCCCAGCACTCCTGCTTACGCCATGCAATAAGACGACGGGCCAAGGCACAGAGCCTCTTAAAGGCGATGAGGGTCTCTAGAGACGGGTGCTGCCTATGACGCTGGAGAGCCTGCCTACAGTCGCGAATAGCCTCAGCAATCTCCGGCGACCACCAGGGTACAGCCTTCCTCCGAGGGAGACCAGAAGAGCGGGGGATGCCAACCTCGGCCGCAGAAATGATTGACGTGGTCAAGACATGGACCACCTCGTCAATGTCACCCTGTGGGGGAGACTCAATGGTGGCAGCGGAAGTAAAAGCCGGCCATTCAGCCCTGTTGAGAGCCCAGCGGGGCAGACGCCCAGAAGAATTACACTGGAGCAGCGACAAATAGATGGGAAAATGGTCACTACCACACAGGTCAGGATGCACTCGCCAGTGGAGGGATGGGACAAGTCCGGGGCTGCAAAGAGAGAGATTGATGGCCGAGAACGAGCCATGGGCCACACTGAAATGCGTGGGAGCACCGGTATTCAAGAGGCTAAGGTCGAGCTGAGCCAACACATGCTCCACGGCACGACCGCGGTCATCGGAGACAGTCCCACCCCATAGAGGGTTGTGGGCATTGAAATCGCCCAGAAGCAGCAATGGTGGCGTGAGTTGAGCCAGCAGCACAGCCAAGACATGTCGGGGGAGCTCCCCATCTGGAGGAATGTAAACAGAGCAAACAGTAATAGCCGGCGAGAGGTCAACCCTGACAGCGACTGTCTCTAAAGGCGTCAGAAGGGGTACAGGCGAGCTACAGACAGAGTGGTGAACAAAGAGGCAAACTCCACCTGACGCTCACTGGCAGGCAGTGCGGTTCTTATAGTAGCCTCGATAACCACGAAGGGCGGGGGGTCCGCATTGCTGGAAACCAAGTTTCCTGCAGAGCAATGCAGAGAACAGGGGAAACACTCAGCAGCATCCGGAGCTCAGGCAGGTGGCGGAAATAACCGCCGCAATTCCACTGGAGAATGGAAGCAGTAAGGGACTGGGAGGGCGTGAAGGCGACTAAGAGGCAGACGGCGCCTCAGAGCCAACTGCCGCCACCGGGGGAGAGTCAGCCATGTCCATAGGAAAGGACCCTGAGGGTTCCGTGAGGGCGAGATCCGCGGCAGAGGCGAGGATCTCCACCTCATCCCCGGAGCCAGAACTACACTCCTGGAAATGGAAAAAAGAACACATTGACACCGGTGTGTCAGACCCACCATACTTGCTCCGGACACTGCGAGAGGGCTGTACAAGCAATGATCACACGCACGGCACAGCGGACACACCAGGAACCGCGGTGTTGGCCGTCGAATGGCGCTAGCTGCGTAGCATTTGTGCACCGCCGCCGTCAGTGTCAGCCAGTTTGCCGTGGCATACGGAGCTCCATCGCAGTCTTTAACACTGGTAGCATGCCGCGACAGCGTGGACGTGAACCGTATGTGCAGTTGACGGACTTTGAGCGAGGGCGTATAGTAGGCATGCGGGAGGCCGGGTGGACGTACCGCCGAATTGCTCAACACGTGGGGCGTGAGGTCTCCACAGTACATCGATGTTGTCGCCAGTGGTCGGCGGAAGGTGCACGTGCCCGTCGACCTGGGACCGGACCGCAGCGACGCACGGATGCACGCCAAGACCGTAGGATCCTACGCAGTGCCGTAGGGGACCGCACCGCCACTTCCCAGCAAATTAGGGACACTGTTGCTCCTGGGGTATCGGCGAGGACCATTCGCAACCGTCTCCATGAAGCTGGGCTACGGTCCCGCACACCGTTAGGCCGTCTTCCGCTCACGCCCCAACATCGCGCAGCCCGCCTCCAGTGGTGTCGCAACAGGCGCGAATGGAGGGACGAATGGAGACGTGTCGTCTTCAGCGATGAGAGTCGCTTCTGCCTTGGTGCCAATGATGGTCGTATGCGTGTTTGGCGCCGTGCAGGTGAGCGCCACAATCAGGACTGCATACGACCGAGGCACACATGGCCAACACCCGGCATCATGGTGTGGGGAGCGATCTCCTACACTGGCCGTACACCACTGGTGATCGTCGAGGGGACACTGAATAGTGCACGGTACATCCAAACCGTCATCGAACCCATCGTTCTACCATTCCTAGACCGGCAAGGGAACTTGCTGTTCCAACAGGACAATGCACGTCCGCATGTATCCCGTGCCACCCAACGTGCTCTAGAAGGTGTAAGTCAACTACCCTGGCCAGCAAGATCTCCGGATCGTCCCCCATTGAGCATGTTTGGGACTGGATGAAGCGTCGTCTCACGCGGTCTGCACGTCCAGCACGAACGCTGGTCCAACTGAGGCGCCAGGTGGAAATGGCATGGCAAGCCGTTCCACAGGACTACATCCAGCATCTCTACGATCGTCTCCATGGGAGAATAGCAGCCTGCATTGTTGCGAAAGGTGGATATACACTGTACTAGTGCCGACATTGTGCATGCTCTGTTGCCTGTGTCTATGTGCTGTGGTTCTGTCAGTGTGATCATGTGATGTATCTGACCCCAGGAATGTGTCAATAAAGTTTCCCCTTCCTGGGACAATGAATTCACGGTGTTCTTATTTCAATTTCCAGGAGTGTATTTATAGCAGGTGGTACTGAAACTGCCGGAACGTCCTTCTTCTTGGACACGTTCTGTTCCTTCTTCTCGCATCTGTCATTAGGGTTAGAGGGCTGGAAGAGCTTCTCCGAAGGAGCGTCGGAAGCTGACGACGACGCAGAAGCCCTACGACCAGCAGGTGGCGGAACCTTCAGCCACTGGCTGACATCTGGCTGGGTAGGAGAAGAAACGGAGGAAGGGTGAGCCCCGAGGGACCCCTTCCGTGAGAGAGGAACCGGCAGAGGCAACGCCGGCGGAGAAGGAGGGGGAGGGATCAAGCCCCCCGATTTTGGAGGAGATGTCACTCCCAAAGTAAGTGGGGGGGGGGGGGGGGGAGCGACAGAAGAGAGATTGCCCCCAACTGCTAAGGGGGCAACAGAGGAAGGCTTGCCCCCAGACACGAGGGGGGCAGACAGAGATGCACGGCCCCGAGGGCCCACTGAAGGCGGCACAGATGAGGCGACAACCGTCGCTCGCGTGGGCGACGATAACGTGGCTGCAGCATAAGATGTTCGAATGGAAGCAGGATACAACCTTTCATATTTCAGTTTTGCCTCTCGATAAGTAAGCCGGTCCAGGGTCTTAAATTCCATTCTCTTCCGCTCCTTATGAAGAACGGGGCAATCCGGCGAGCATGGAGAGTGGTGCTCCCCACAGTTGACACATACAGGCGGAGGCGCACATGGAGAATCGGGATGAGAGGGGCGTCCGCAATCTCGACATGTAGCGCTGGATGGGCAACGGGAGGACATATGCCCAAATTTCCAGCACCACATCGGGGGAGGGACATTTGGCTTGACGTCACAAAGGTAAACCATTACCTTGACCTTCTCGAGCAAGACATCACCCTCGAAAGCCAAGATAAAGGCACCGGCGGCCACCCTGTTAGTCTTGGGTCCTCTATGTACACAACGGACAAAATGTACACCACGTCGTTCCAAGTCGGCTCTCAGCTCGTCATTGGATTGTAACAAGAGGTCACGATGGTAAATAATCCCCCGGACCATATTTAAGCTACTGTGGGGAGTGACGGTAACAGGGACGTCACCCAGCTTATCACACAAGAGCAACGCTCGTGACTGGGCTGGGGAGGACGTCTTGAGGAGGATGGACCCATTCCTCATTTTAGACAACGCCGCCACTTCCCCAAACTTCTCCTCCAGGTGTTTCACAAAAAACAGAGGCTTCGTCGTAAGAAAGGAGTCACCATCAGTCCTGCTGCAGACAAGGTATTGCGGTACGTAAGGCTCCCGTTTGGCACTAGATCTGCGTCCCTCCCATGGCGCAGCCAACGAGGAGAACGACTGAGGGTCATATTGCGCAGCATCAAACTCAACTCTGCCTCGCTTAGAGACGCTGGTGGCCGTGCGACCACCAGCTTGGTGTGATTTATTGCGCTTCATTGCGCCACATCCGCCCAGATGCCACCTACTCCGAACGAGGGCTCTCCCCAAGGGCGCCACCCAGCCAAAGCAACGGGTACCTGGCCGATATCCCGTTGCCCGGAGTCCCCGTGTCCCAGACAAGATGGGCACATACTCCTTGGCATGCCTGGGGAGGAAACAGCTCTGGCATCTGTAGTGCGATCCCTGCACGGTCAGGGGGCTACCACCAAGAGGCTACATGACGACCCCACCACAATGGACTGGCTACCGTGCTGGATTTTAGGTGTTGAAAGGGTCCACAGTTGTCGTGGGCGCTAAGAAGGGGATTGCGCACAAGACGAGAACGAGGAAACCCAGAAGACGTTGGGTGTAAATCCCGCCACACGACAATAGGTAACACGCAAGATGGTGGCGCATGATGGACCAATAGAAGAACATCACGTAAGGCGTCCTTCCCCAAATGGCACGCACTAACAACGGAAATTTGGAAAAAAGAAGGTAAAACCCAAGAGGGTACCATCACAGAAGGCCGAAACGTTGGAGACTCCTTTTAGTCGCCTCTTACGACAGGCAGGAATACCGCGGGCCTATTCTTACCCCCGAACCCGCAGGGGGGGCGTTCTCAGAAATGATAAGTTCACAAAGGTACATGTATCACATTGGAACAGCCGAAATAAAATGTTCAATCCTACCTACGTTCTGTATTTTAATTTTAAAAACGTACCTGTTACCAACTGCTCGTCTAAAATTGTAAGCCATATGTTTGTGACTATTACAGCGCCATCTATCACAAAGCGAAAAAAGTGGTCCAACTAAAACATTCATATATCTTTACATACTACACGAATATGTAATAAAAAATAGGGGTTCCTATTTTTAAAAAAACGCAGTTGATATCCGTGTAACCTATGGCAGCGCCTTCTAGTATGCCAGCCATAGCGCCATCTGGTTTCCCCCTTCAAGCTAGACAAGTTTAGTTCTTTGTAGTTTTTTCGTTTGACGCTAATTTCGTGAGATATTTGGCCCGATCACGATCAATGGACCACCCTGAATACAGAAAATATAATACCAATATGCGAAAATTTAAAGCAAAACACTAAAAAAAATTTAGATGAACCATAAACAAATAGTGATATACTACAAGAGAGGCGTTATCCACAACCTTGCAGTTCACTGTTAACACTGTGAAAGCGTAAGTTGTTAGAAGGGTCAATCAGTATTCTACTTCCTCCTGCGTATATCTCGCGAGAGGACGACGAAGGTAAGATTAGAGAAATTCGAGCTCACACGGAGGCTTAAAACTACCATTCTTCTCGCGGACGATTTGTGACTGCAAAAGGAAATGGGGAAAGTGACACTGATACACAAAGTAACCTCAGCCACATAGCGTAAGTTGGTTTGCGTTGCATACACTCATAAGCCAAAATATTATTATCACTGCCCACCGCGACTTTGGATGCCGCCTGGTGTCGTAGCGGGCACGTGACACGGTAACAAGTATGTAAGCGGAGTAGACACGAACGGGGGATCATCCTAGCGATGATAATGGATGAAAACGGGGAAACCCATTGAGGTAAGCGACTTTGATAAAGGCCAGATTATTGCTACGCAGAGCCTGTGCACGACTGTCACGACAACGGCAAAGCTGATCGAATGTTCACGTGCTGCTGTCGTGAGCATCTACGGAAAGAGGTAGAAGGACAGTGAAACTACAACTAGGCGCTAAATGGTTGGACGTTCACGACTCTTCATAGAACGTGGGCTTCGGAGGCTTTGGTGCTGTGAAAAGTAAGATAGATGGTGATCTGTGGCATTTCTGCCGAAAGAGCACAATGCTGGTGCACGCTCAAATGTTTCGGAGCACACCGTTCATCGTACATTGTTGAACACGGAGCTCCGCAGCAGACCACTCCTAAGTGTTTACATGTTGACCCAACGACATCGTCAGTTACGACTGCAGTGGGCACGGGACCAACGAGATTCGACGGCCGATCAACGAAAACGTGTCGGCTCTTCGGATGAATCACAATTTTGCTACACTAAGTCGATGGTCGACACCACAAAGGCCGTCATCGAGGTGAACAGCTCGAAACGTGCAGCAAGCCACGGACACAGGCCGGTGGGAGCAGCATTATGCTTGGAAATACATTTTCCTGCGTTTGCGTGGGACCTGCGGTAGTAATCGAAGACACGCCGACAGCTGCAAACCACCTACATCCCTTCATGCTTGATGCCTTCCCCGACGGCGATATATGTTCCAGTAATATAATTGTCCGTGTCTCGGACCCAGTACCGTGCTACAGTGGTTTAAAGAGCATTACAGCGAACTCAAGTTGATATCTCGGCGACCTAGTTCGGCTGATGTAGACCCTATGGAACCCATCTGGGTCGCTATCGGGCACCATCACAACGTGTGCAGATGAGAGGTCAGTTATTTACGCGAATTACGTGACCTGTGCGTAGACGTCTAATGCTGGATAGCTCCACGAATCTACCAACAAACGTTCGAATCACTGATACGCATAATGAGTAATGTACTTCGCTCCAAAGACGGAACAAAAACTACTAAGCAAATGGTCTAATTTTTCACCTCATCAGTGTAGATGTAGATGTAGGCGCAGGTATCGAAATAAAAATGTGATAAGTCAAAAGAGTGAGTTAATTCAATCTAGTACTGAGCGCAGAACGTATGCTACATCCTTCGCATTTGTTGCATATACGAGTGAATTTTGTCAGGCTTAAGCCACTGGATGTGTTTTCTGGAGGAATGTGGCTAGCGAAGCACATATGTAGATGTAGGTGTAAGTACAGAAATAGAAATTTGACGCGTAAAAGAAGTAGGTTCTAACAAACATCGAGCGCAGAACTTATGCCTCTTGCCTTCGCACTGTTGCGTAAACGAGTGAATTTTCTCAGGTCTATGCCAAAGGACGTGTTTTCTGAAAGAGCGTGGCTCCGATTCCCATAGGATTATATCAGTTTGGCTCTCTAAATACGGGAAACATCATTTTAACAAAGCTACAGCTCTTGCTTTTTCCTGTCCTTTGAGAATTTACTTTCTTCCGTCTAATTAACGACGAAAAGCTCGCGACTGTCAAAAAAGGAAACATGTTAATTAGGCACGTCCCGAGGACCATTGTCGCGTTCGCTGAAGTAATCACCCGTCATCCTCATCCTGACCGATGACTGACTATAAAGATTACATCACTGATTTGGGTCTTACTGGTCGCTGACTGCGCTTACGAAACCGGTGGGGTTCGACAGTTTAATCGGAATGTCCAACATCGCCTGCTGCTTACACTTAGCCACACAGAGCGAGGCGGCGCAGTAATGACACACGATTCGTATTCGGGAGAACGGCGGTTCAAGTCTCCACATTGACATCTGGGTTCTAGTATCGCGTGGTTTCCTTATATCGCTTAACGCTCGGCCGGAGCTCGTATTCCCTCTCTAGTGACATCATCGTCGACGGGACGTCAGACCCTAATCTTGGTTCCTTCTTTTCACTTAGCCCCCTACTTTTACAACCATCATTTAATCTTTGGCGATAGAAGTCTCAGGATAATGGTTTACACAACGAAGTCCGCTGTCTACAGCATTGTTACCGCTGAAACAGGAGAGTTTAGTTTAATCACTGGAAGTTAAATGATACCAGTTGTTGATGGTGCTAATGAATTTAATGAGCCGGCCGCTGTGGCCGAGCGGTTTTGGCGCTTCAGTCCGGGACCGCGCTGCTGCTACCGTCGCAGGTTCGAATCCTGCCTCGGGCATGGATGTGTGTCATGTCCTTAGGTTAGTTAGGTTTAAGTAGTTCTAAGTTCTAGGGGACTGATGACCTCAGATGTTAAGTCCCATAGTGCTTAGAGCCATTTGAGCAATTTGAATTTTGAATTTAATGAAAGATATTTTACTGTAAACATAAAACACCGTTACTTGATTGGAACACAACCGATCACTATCAAAAGGCTGAATTCAGAAAATAAGCAAGGCCCTGCCACTCTAATGTGACCACTGTCTATGTTCGATGTCAACGTACAATAACCACTCACAGACGGCAGTTAACAGCACTAGCAGAGAACGGCATATAAAGCGTGTCGGGAGGGACGGGGATACAATGCAGTAGGTGTCATAATGCAGAAACGGAGTGATTTATCTGACGTCCAAAGGTCTTGATCATTGGCTTTATGGCCAGCGGTGGATGCATTTCCGGAACGGCTAAGTCTGTAAACTGGTCGCGTCCCGCCGTGGTTAAAGTATGCCGTGCCGGCAAAATGGCGCTATCCGAAACCTGCGCCGAGGCAACTATGGTGCAGCACGAGACATAGACGACAGGGGTGAACGACGGCCGCGGGGATGTCTACAGGCGAATAGACGTGCAACTGTTGAGCAACTGACCGCCCACATGAACAAACAGGCTACCAACAGGGTCCTCTCAACGACCGTTGCTGCGTTTTGTCCTCCGCACCAGGCTCATGCTTCATGCAGCCACGTTTAACGCTGCTCATCGGCGACGAAAGCTGGAATCTGTACTCTAATATCGCAGCTGGACGGCCACTGAGTTGCAGTAGGTGGTCTTTTTCAGAGGAATCGCGTTTTATACTCCATCGGACAGACGGCTATTGGCGCGTACGGCGTGAAACGTCTGGAGGGAAAAATATCCTGCAACAATCGTCGGGAGGGCCCGTGCCGGAGGAAGGAGGATTATGGTCTGGGTAACGTTTTCGTGGCATTCCAGGTGTGGCACCGTCATTCTGGAAGGCACAATGGATTGTCACAAGCATATACCTATTCTCGAGGGGAACCATATCCAGCCCTACATGGAGTTTTTGTTTTTCCTCTGCACAGTGTCATCTAACAGCACGAAAATGCAACGTACCATACGGCTCGAAGTATATGTCCACCGTTCGACGAGCATATTTTTTGATTTAACTAAGGCATTTGATTGTTTTGATCACAAAATATTGCTCCAGAAGTTGGACCACTACGGAATACGTGGAGTAGCTCACAATTGGTTCACCTCTTACTTAAACAACAGGCAGCAATAGGTCATTATTCACAATGTTGATAACGGCTGTGATGTGGGGTCTGAGTGGGGTACTGTCTAGAGGGGGGTGCCCCAGGGATCAGTGTTGGGGCCACTCCTGTTCCTTATTTATATAAATGATATGCCCTGTAGTATTACGGGTAACTCTAAAATATTTCTGTTCGCTGATGGCACTAGATTCGTAGTAAAGGATGCTGCGTGCAACACTGGCTCGGTTCCAAATAGTGCATTACATGACCTAAGTTCATGGCTTGTAGAAAATAAATTAACGCTACATCACAGTAAGATTCAATTTTTACAGTTTCTAACACACAATTCAACAAAACCTGTCGTTTTAATTTCACAGAACGGGCATATGATTAGTGAAACAGAACTGTTCAAATTTCTAGGTGTTCAGATAGATAGTAAGATGTCGTGAAAAGCCCACGTTCAGGATCTTGTTCAAAGACTTAATACCGCCATTTTTACTATTCGGGCGGTATCAGAAGTGAGTGATCGTTCGACACGAAAATTAGTCTACTTTGCTTATTTTCATTCGCTTATGTCGTATGGCATTATATTTTGGGGTAACTCTTCCCATTCCAAAAGGATATATTTTGTTCAGAAACGGGCGGATCGGGCAATAAGTGGTGTGAGTTCACGAACTTCTTGTCGACCCCTGTTCATGAGTCTAGGTATTATGACATTGGTCTCTCAATATATATATTCCTTACTGTCATTTCTTGTTAACAACATCAGCTTATTCCCAAGAATATGCAGCTTTCACTCGGTTAATAGTTGGCAGAAATCAAACCTGCATTTGGATCGGACTTCCTTAACCCCTGCGCAAAAATGTGTGCAGTATACTGCTGCATCCATTTTCATTAAGCTACGACTCAAATTCAAAAATCTTAGCAGTAATCCAAGCGCTTTCAAATCGAAACTGAGGAGTTTCCTCATGGGTCACTCCTTCTATTCTGTCGAGGAGTTCCTTCAAAAATCAAGCCGATTCTTATTGTATTGTTGATTGCTTTTATTTAAACTTATAGTCTGGCTTTTTTTAGGTTCATGAACACTTATTTTTATCAGTTATTACTTTAATGTCGTAATTTCACGTACTGACTCGCTCCATGACCTTGGAGACTTGCTCCTCAATTTGGTCCTACCGAACTTTACGTGTAAATAAATAAATAAAAAGCACCGGGATGAGTTTACAGCACTTTTTTGACCACCAAACTCCCTGGATGTAAACCCAATCGAATATCTGTGGGGCCATCTCAATAGGGCTGTTCGCACCATGAATGCAAAAACGAGAACCTAGCGCAGCTGACAGCGACGCTAGAGTCGGCATAGCAACTCATTTCTGTCAGTACCTTCCAGAACGTCGCACTCTTCCTGCGCGTCTAGCAGCGGTCCGCAGTGTATAAAGTGGTTTTTCACATTAATGTAACCGGATACCCTACATGAAAATAGAAGTACATTTTAATTACTGGATGAGAAACACAACAAATTTGCCAAATTATTCACAGAGTAACGGATTGTTAGTTTACAAACCTCCAAGTGCGTTCCTTGTAGTGTCATATCCAAAAAAACTGTCATTGTCAAATAACTCGAATCTAAAATCAGAAAAAAATGTAAAGAACACACAATATTTCGTGAGATGGTGTGTGTTTCGTCCAGCCTCGCCGTCAATCTTATTGTGTCTAGGAAGTCTGCATACTCGGTTCGCTAGACAAACAATCAAACAACTCGTATTATTGAGTTTTCTTCCAATTAAGCAAATACAAAACTTAACTTTGGCAATTACACAGATGTGTCGCAATCAAAGGGCGACCTACGAAACGCCGGCCGGGGTGGCCGAGCGGTTCTAGGCGCTACAGTCTGGAAACACGCGACCGCTACGGTCGCAGGTTCGAATCCTGCCTCGGGCATGGATGTGTGTGATGTCCTTAGGTTAGTTAGGTTAAAGTAGTCCTAAGTTCTAGGGGACTGATGACCTCAGAAGTCCCATAGAGCTCAGAGCCATTTTTGACATACGAAACAATCTGTCTTTGCAGTGACTGCTGATCTCTAACTCACAAAAGTCTGTCCTGAACTGCTACCGAAGTCGCTATCGCTGACGCTGCTATCCAAGTGGCTAATCTTGAAGCTGCTATTGAACTGGGCCGTCACCAGTCGGTCGCGGCGCTTATCTTCTCTTCACACAGGGGCCGCTGCTGTCGCGTTGTAGTGCTGGAGGGAGGTCAGGTCAGCGTGCGATTGGCTCACTTCTTCTCACAGCCTTCTCTTCCCTGTCGTTCCCGACTGCCGTGCCGGCCCTTGACTTGACGCGTAACTCTCTGTCTGTGGAATATGTCTCAAAACAGGTATCTTATCTATCAGAAGAATAAATGAAATATTCGCGAAAATCTTCTGAACATGCCACAACGGTATATAATAGCTTACGATGTTAAATCCGTCGAATCTCTCGGTTGAAGTCAAAGTCACATTCGTAAACTACAGTGGCGCTTAAAACAACTGCTCTCTGACTCCAAATCGCTATGACGTATAAGACGACCACAATATTATTACACCAGGGAGTGAGGGCACATCGGTCGGCTCATCGTGAGTTTTTATTGTGATACTTCACGAGGACACGCTGAATCACTTGATACTATTTGCACAACTGTCTGGAAATCATTCACATTGCGATGCGCTTTTTCAGTCAAAACTGTACTTGTTTCCTATAACGTCACTATGTGTTTGTGATAACGGCCACGGGAAGCCAAGTGTAATAATATCGTGGTCAGGCAATAGGATGTAGATGCAAAGATGGTAGTCCATACGCCTAAAAAGAAATGTCATTCGTGGGCATAACCTTTTATAATGCTAATATAAACGTACTGTACATCGATGTGCCCCGTGGTAGAACATCTAAATTTAGAAAAACAGAAGGGAACTTGTGCTACACAGAGACCTTGTTACGAATTATCAGTGTAACAAAACCGGATATAGGCTTACATCGTTTTACATCGTTAAAAATGGGTGTAGTAAGTGAAGACCATATTTAATCAGTGGAAAATCGAATACGTCATTAAAATACATTTGTAATGTTTGATCTAATTAACGCAGTATAGGTGCACCTACATACCAGGCCGTGCTAAAAAGTAATGCCTCTAAATTTTTTAATTCTGTTCTCAATATGGATTGAGGTACTACATGTCATGCATATTACTAGGTCGACTTTCCCGCTTCACTGACGCAAGTTGTAATCTTCTGCCGCAAGAGAGCTCCGAATTGTAGCGTGCAACATGGCCGTGTGTAACGAAACTGTGTTGGTGTGTAAGAACCAGTGTGCTGTAATCGAGTTTCTAACTGCAGAAAAACATGCTTCCAATCGAAATCCATAGAAGTATGAAATGTGCGTACAGTGGAGACTGTATCGACATCAGTAGGCGACAGGCGATGAGAGCTGGTTCACCATTTTGACCCCAAAAACAAGAGGGCATCAATGGAGTTCTGCCAAAAAGGATCACCTACTCCTAAAAAGTACAAGACCATGCCATCAGCAGGCAAAGTCATGCTCACGGTGTTCTGCGATGCTCAAGGCGTGGTGCATTTGGAATTCATGCATAAAGGCACCATCATAAACTCTGCAAGGTACTGCGAGATCCTCAGAAAACTCAAAGCACGAATTAGAAGAGTTCATTTACACGTGGAGCACCCACAGTTTCAGCATGACAATACAGGACCACACAAGAGCGCTGCGACATATGCAACAATCCGACGGCTTTGGATCACTGTCATCGATCATACTCCATACAGTCCCGACTTGGCACATTCCGATTTTCAGCTGTTTCCAAAACACGAAGAACACCTTCGAGGACTTCACTATGACAGTGATGAAGCCGTGTAACCAGAGGAGAGGCCGTGGCTCCGTCAACAAAGTCAAATTTTCTACATGACCGTAACAACAAAGTCATATCTCGTTGGGAGAAAGAGTTCGTCGACAGGTGACTATGTTCAGAAATAAATATGTAAGTATGAAGAATAAATATGTACGCATGAAGAATAAAGTTGTAGAATGTTATTAAATATTGTTTTATTTTAAAAATTTTAAGAGTTTTCACATAAAAAATTCGGAGACATTACTAATTAGCACACCTTCGAATACACTGATTGGACAAGAAAGCATGTTGGTCCACCTTTGGACCGCAACACACAGCGATTTTGCGTGGAATGGACTCGGCAAGTCCTTGACACCAGAATGAGATTTTCACTCTGCAGTGGAGTGTGCGCTGATATGAAACTTTCTGACAGATTGAAACTGTGTGCCGGACCTAGACTCGAACTCGGGACCTTTGCCTTTCGCGGGAAGTGCTCTACCAACTGAACTACCCAAGCATGACTCACGACCCGTCCTCACAGCTCCAATTCTGCCAGTACCTCGTCTCCTACCTTACAAACTCCACAGAAGCTCTTCTGCGAACCTTGCAGAACTAGCACTCCTGGAGGAAAGGATATTGCGGAAACACGGCTTAGCCACAACCTAGGGGATGTTTCCAGAATGAGATTTTCACTCTGCAGCGGAGTGTGCGCTGATATGAAACTTCCTGACAGATTAAAACTGTTTTAATCTGTCAGGAAGTTTCAAGTCCTTGATAGGTTTCCTGTGATATGTGGCACCAGATATCTACGGACAGGTAGCGCAGTTCCCAAGAATTACGGCCGTTCGTTTGTGAGTTCGGATCTATTGGCCCATAGAGTTCCAGACGCGTCCCATCGCGCTCAGATCACGCAGATTAGATGACCAAGACCTCACCGTCGGACCACTATGACGCTTATCAAACCACTGTAGTGCGGTTGTCAGGGAAGATGTCAAGCATGAAGGGAAGCCGGCGGTTTGCAAAAACGTTAACGCAGTCCACAGCTGTCATGGTGTTTCGATTACTGCTACAGATATCACGGAAGGCCAGGTGAACGTCCCTCATATGATACTACTTCCGAGCCGACCTGCATCCGTGCCCGGCCTGTTTCGAGCAGTCGTACGCCTTGAAGACAGCGTATTCGGACACGGCCATCGACGTGATGTAACAAGAAACGTGATTCATCTGTTCAGGCAACACGCATCCAATAATCCACGGCTCCAGTCTCCTTGATTCCTTTGCCATTGCATTGGCAATCGTTAGTATCTTTGGGTCCACCTGCGAACAGATATACACTCATGCTGAAAAATTAAGGATAACTGTAGAATGTGGTGCCACACAACGTGGCACTACACAAAACTGGCGCTAATAGCATAGGCACATAGAGAACACACACGACACAGATCTGTAAGTCCACGGTATTGGTGATAAGTTGAGAAAACCGTCCCGAAACACGTGTGCTACAAAACGCCACTGTTTCCTGCGCATGTACCCCGACATCAATATGGGATATGATCACCATGCACACGTACACAGGCCGCACAACGGGTTGGCATACTCTGGATCAGGTGGTTGAGCACCTGCTGGGGTATAGCCTCCCATTCTTGCACCAGCGCCTGTCGGAGCTCCTGAAGTGTCGTAGGGGTTTGAAGACGTTCAGCGATACGTCGATCGAGAGCATCCCAGACGTGCTCGATGGGGTTTAGGTCTGGAGTACAGGCAGGCCACTACATTCGCCTGATATCTTCTGTTTCAAGGTACTCCTCCACGATGGCAGCTCGGTGGGGCCGTGCGTTATCATCCATCAGGAGGAAGGTAGGACCCATTGCACTCCGGAAAAGGCGGACATACTGGTGCAAAATGACGTCCCGATACACCTGACCTGTTACAGTTCCTCTCTCAAAGACATGCAGGGGTGTACGTGCACCAATCATAATCCCACCCCACACCATCAAACCACGACCTCCATACAGGTCCCTTTCAAGGACATTAAGGGGTTGGTATCTGGTTCCTGGTTCACGCCAGATGAAAACCCGGCGAGAATCACGGTTCAGACTATACCTGGACCTGTCCGTGAACATAACCTGGAACCACTGTTCCAATGACCATGTACTGTGTTCTTGACACCAGGCTTTACGGGCTGTCCTGTGGCCGGGGTCAGTGGAATGCACTTTGCAGGTCTCCGGGCGAATAAACCATGTCTGTTCAGTAGTCTGTAGACTGTGTGTCTAGAGACAACTGTTCCAGTGGCTGCGGTAAGGTCCCGAGCAAGGCTACCTTCAGTACTCTGTGGCCGTCTGCGGGCAGTGATGGTGATATATCGGTTTCTTGTGGTATTGTACATTGTGGACGTCCCGTACAGTAGCGCCTGGAAACGTTTCCTGTCCGCTGGAATCGTTCCCATAATCTTGAGATCGCACTTCATGGCACACGGAGGGCCCAGCTGCATTGTTTGACCAGCCTCCAGTCGTCCTAGTATTCTACCCATCATTACGTCATCAATATGTGTTCTTTGGGCCATTTTCAACTTACAGTCACCATTAGTACGTCTGAAAACGTCTGCACATTTACTCGTTCCACCGTACTCTGACAGGCACCAACATACCTCTGCGTATGTGAATTGCTGCCAGCGCAACCGTGCGACGACCGCAGGTCAAATGCACTGCACGGTCATAACCCGAGGTAATTTAAACCCGAAAACCGCCCAGCAGAGCGCTGTTTCACGACGTGTCAGCATTATCCTTCATTTATGAGCATGAATGTAGTTCCTGTTCTGTGGTGCCTCGTGTTCAACAATGTCCTCTTAACGGTGTACTCCGAAACACTTGGCCTCCACCGGCACTGTACTCCGTCGTCAGACGTGTCACAGATGGTCGCCTGTCCTGCTTTACAGACAGGGCAAGCCTCCGACCTCCACGTGCTATCGTGAGGCGTGGACGTCCAACACCTTGTCGACAGTCGTGCTTTCACAGTACTTCAGTCAGTGTCCACTGATGCTTACGACAGTAGCATCCATACAGCCAACGAGCTTCGCCGTGGCCGAAATGCTCGTTCCCAGGTGCCGGAGCAGAACTATCTCACCTTCGTCACAGTCGCCTATGTCAGCGGATTCCCCAACTGCGTCCCGCATCGTCACTAGGATGGTTGTCTGCTCCGTTTTTGTACTTTCCTCACCGCGTGACGTGCCCGCATCCACCAGTCGACATTCGATGTCGGGGTGGAAAGCAGTCGTCATGTTGCCTCAGCAGTGTATTTAGAATCTGTTTGTATTACAGGTATTTTAAAGACGTTTTACCGCAGTTTCGTTATGTCGCTTAGGCGCTGTTTGTAGCGAGTGATCTTAAAAGTTAATGAAAACTCAGTGTGATCACGTATTGCAATAAATCAGTACGTAAGTGTTGTTCTTAAGTGGGTGGACCATTAAAATATTTTTTTGATACATACAGATCAATTACTCACATTTATTAACAAACTGAACTTCTTACATGATTTACGTCATAAAGAAGTCAGAATACTGGACCATGTACGGTAATTTGTCCAACCAGCCAATCCTGCAAGTCACAATATAATGGTATCCAAGAAATATTTTTCTCTGAACGATAAAAAAAAAAAAAAAAAAAACAGAAAAATCATTAAGTAAGAAATATTTATTGCAATATTTGATAGATTCACAGGCTACTTCTCAGCTTAGGAACCATCTTCGTTCAGGCATTTATCGTAATCATGTCGTAAGAGTCTGCTACCAAAGTCCAGAGCCGCTTCATGAGACAAAAGTGGTGGAAGCCACTTGTGGCAAGGTCAGGACTGTAGGATGGATGGTCGAAGATCTTCCGTCCAAACTGATTCAACACATTTGGTGGCGATGGCAGTATGAGGTTTGAATTGTCATGAACCAGCGTAATGCCTTTCGGTCTTGATCTCCCTTTCCAGATTTTTCAATGTCTGACAATAGCAATGAGCAGTTATCGTCTATCCTCACGGTAAAAACTCCGTAGAAGGACATAAAGTCGAGCCCAGAAGATAGTGCACATGATTTTTTGAAACAGAATGTCTGCTTGAATTTGGTCTTGACAGATAGACTGCTACTGCCATTTCATGGACTGTTGTTTCTGGTGTGGCATGCGACACCCATGTTACATCTCCAGTGACAACATGGTTAAGAAACTCGTCATCTTTCTCTGCGTACTGCTATAGGAATGTCAATGCTGCGGCCAGACGTTTGCTTCTGCGTTCCTCTGTCAACTGCCTTGGCACCCACCTAGAATACACTTTGGGAAAACCAAGCCACACTAGACAGTTTCGTGCAACAGCGAGCGAGGCGTCCGGGGGAATTGACGAGAGAGTGCAAAATTGCTTGCCGCACACTTTCCATCAGTTCTGCTGCATCCAAGGATTGTCGGTCAACTGCGGTATTCGTCGTGAATATTGGTTCGTCCTTGAACAAATTGCCAGCACCACCGTCCGACCATACCGCCGCTCATAACTTAGTGCCCACACACGTGGTACAACTGGCGATGGATCTCTGCTGGAGATTACTTCTGAGCGTGCAAGAATCTGATAACTGCACGAAGCTCGCAGTTGACGGGAGACGATATGAAATATGGAAATTTGTGGTAAGATCTTATGGCACCAAACTTTTGAGGTCATCGGTCTCTAAGCATAGACACTACTTAACCTAACTTAAACTAACTTACGCTAAGGACGACACACACACCCATGCCCGAGGGAGGACTCGAACCTCCGACGGGAGGAGTCGCGCGAACCGTGATAAGACGCCTCAGACGATATGACAGCAAACCTTTAATGACAGCACGGTGCGGTAACCACTGACGTCAAGCGACTGAAACTGCACTGCATTATTCCCAGTTACCACCTCTGTACTTTTGCGCACGTGCATTCCTATCCGACTGCTCATGCTGTCTCTGGAGGCGACCGGAACTTACTTTCCGGCTGCAACCAAATCAAAGAAATCAGTACGAGAAACCACGTAACAGATGTGGTGAGTTAGGCTCACAACAGCCCAGGGGCAGAGAAGAGAAGAGAGCAGCGGCGGTCCCACGGCCACAGCGCAGTGGCGTGCGGCGATATCCTGACCTGGCTCACACAAGAAAGCCAGCGCCACGGGCTGCAGCCTGCCGTGGGAGGAGGCGGCCGACGCCGAACACACGTCACACTTAACGAGGAACCGCAGGTCGCAGTACGCGCACTAGGAAAAGTTCAGGTCGCGGTATCTCATTTGCAAGGTGCGGTAAAAACAGAATTACGGAAGCACAAATGTACATGAAAATTGCAATGCATTCATCTACATCTTCATCTATAATCTACAAACCGCATGTCAGGTCATACCTTGTCCTGACGTACGTAAGAACCACATAAAAATTTTCGTTTCCTTTCCTTTTGCTCTGGAAAGAAGTGACGGATGTATGCCAGTGCGCAGCTGTAAAAATATTTTTTTCACTAATACGGGCAACCTGACATGGAGCAAGATCTGTGAACTCTGATAATTATGAAATAGGTCGACAGTTGCAATACTTGCCGACAAAACGCAGCTTTGATATGCAGACAGTAAATACTTCACACACAAGAAGTTTCATGAGGCGTAATTAGCAAAAGTTAAGGAAAACAAAACTAATTACATCTTGGGTTTAATACTGCATTACGAGTGCATCATTTCAGTTCATGTTATAATTAAAATAAATGTTTAATTTCCAGTTGCATCAAAGTTTTTAGCAAACTGAAATCTTTTCTTCAATGTTCATTCCGGTATTCTTGCTCAGTGCAGTTGGTTGGCAAACAAACCTATTGACAGGCAGCCACATACAATACATACACTTGGGCTGTAGACTAATGTACAAAGTAAGTATTAGTGTGGGCATAATTTGTTTACAGGGTCTCTCATGTACATTGTTGACTGACTGAGTAAAAGATAGCTGCAGGAGGCAGATTGCTGAGAAGTAGCACCAGGTGGTATGAGCACCGTTCTCCCCTGTTTCCGATGGAAGGCATGTAAATTAATCTGTTACATATGTAAACCAGAGTGTATATGTGAAAGTATATATGTCTGGGGTCTTCTCCCAAACCCATTGACCGATTTCAACCAAATTTAGCACAGAACCAGCAGGCCTTGTGAGTCTCAGCACTGGGGGTTTTATAACCTCCGAGCTCCAATAGGAGTGGAGATTAGGCAAAAACGTGTTTTTTTCCAGCCCCTCTTGTGTAGGCTGTCCTGCATAGCAGGTATGTTCTGAGGGAACAGTATCAGCCTGCCAAATCAATCTGCTTTGCAGGTTAGCGTGCATGCCAAAGGCAAGAAACGGTGCCTGCTTTATTGACCTGCTTTGCATGGCAGCCTGTACATTGGGGATAAAGAAATGCTTTTCAGGCCCCTGATGTGTAGCCAGTCCGGCATTGTGGGAGCAGTATTGCACTGCCACTGGTTTACTGAACTGTACTGTAAGGGCTACATGTGCCAATAAGCTTGGCTGCGGACAGGTTGAGATGAATAGAGGAGGGGATGGACAAGGTGATGGGAAGGGGGAAATGGACAGAGAGAGGGGTGGAGAAGAAAATCTATGAGGTAGGTGAAAGCTGTAGAGGGGCAGTGGGCAGGTGAAAAAGGAAGAGGGGGAGTGGTAGACAGAAAAATACAGGGGGAGGAGGATATGGTCAGAGGGAGGGGGGGAGATATGATCAGACAGAGGGGGTGGAGGAGATGGAATAAGATCTGGGGACTAGGAGATGAATAGACAGACAGAGTGGGGAGGAGAAAATATTCATAAAGAGGTGGGAGAATGACGTGGTAGGCAGGTGTAGAAGGAAGTGGACACAGGGAGGGGAGGGAGAAAGTATGTTCAATGTAAGTGTCAAACACATACATTGGCAAACCATGAGAAAAAGGTTAGTCAGTTAATAAACAGAGATTTTAATTATATACCACAATGTGTGATACACTCTGAACTGTGTAAACAGAGATTTTAATTACATATCACGATGTGAACGCGTGATACAGTCTGAAGACCACGTATTAGAATTTCTTCAAAAATGGCTCTGAGCACTATGGGACTCAACTGCTGTGGTCATAAGTCCCCTAGAACTTAGAACTACTTAAACCTAACTAACCTAAGGACATCACACACATCCATGCCCGAGGCAGGATTCGAACCTGCGACCGTAGCGGTCGAGCGGTTCCAGACTGTAGCGCCTTTAACCGCTCGGCCACTCCGGCCGGCTAGAATTTCTTCCTGTTCCATTGTTGTATGTCAGTGAAAAGAATGAATACTTAAATGACGGTACACGTTGCACTCACCATAATCCTCTCTTCCAGGTTTTCACAGAAGAATACGTAGAAAGTGTGAGGGGTGGCTGGTTGACCGATACTCTTATATTCATCACACAACACTGTTTTTTTTTAAATTATATAAGAAGACTCTTATAGGATAGCAGGTGCCTGTCTTCAAGCGTATGCCAGTTGAGGTTTTTCAGCGCCAAACACTGTGACGGCCTCCCTTCAGTGACAGATATCTGTAATCATTCTTGCTGTCCTTTATACTGTGTGTTAAGGAAGTGTAACATAGTTTGAAAGGATTTAGTAAGGACCAAAGTAAGAAAAAAAAATTCCACGTAAACATGGGCTCTAAAACGCATGCTTTAAGAACTAGGAGAGCTTGCTCATCTTCGCTGCTGTGAAATACATCTTTTGTACTGCAAGCTCTTTGTTATACTGAACGACTCACAGAATGCAGTAAACAAATGAGAACACAGTATTCCGTCACTATGAACAGCAGAGCTTCTAATGTAATCCGTTTGCTATTATATACATTACATTTGCCAGACCATAACAGAAGATCATGTTTGCCATTTATCGTTATGATGCTAAGTGTAAAGAGAAAATGACAACGTGAAAACATTTCACAAACATATCAAAACTCAAACTGGTTCCATAACAACAAATGTGTGAACTGCTCTTACCCAGAATTGGAATACGATTTACAATAGCAACACTAATAGATATTTAGTGCACGGTGTATCCATGGACAATAATAGAGGAATGTGTCCTCATTTGTTTACTGCATTCTGTAGATCGTTCGTAACAGCAAAGAGCTTCCAGTAGAAGAACGATATTTCACAGTAGCGAAGATGAACAAGTGATCATAGTTCTTACGGTATGCATTTTAGAGCACATGTTTACAGGAAATTTTTTCTTGTTTTGGTCCGTACTACCACCTTTCAAAATATGTTATACATTTTTTAACACGCAGTACAAAGGACAGCAAGAATGGTTACTGAGTTGTGTGATTGTCTTTATCTTGTTTTGGTCCATACTACCACATCTAAACATATGGCATACTTTGTTTCAAAAGTCTATATACGTCAAATACCCGCTTTTAGGCATACTGGTATGGGCTCCACACACTTGAGCAATATTCTAGAAGCGTCGAATTAGTGGTCTGTAAGCAGTCTCCTTTGTAGAGTGACTGTATTTTACTATTATACAACCAATCAACCGACGTCTGGCACCTGCTTTACTTACGACTTAGCCACTTCGTGTCAATACCTACTGTTGTATCTATGTATTGTATGAGTTTATTGGCCCCAACTGCGACGCACTGATATTGAATTCAGAGTATATGACGCTTTGTGAAGTACACAATTACATATTTTTCGACATTTAATGCAGGTTCACAACCTTTGCATCACTATTAAACCTTATCAATATTTGGAGGAGTATTAGTGCAGCTCTTGTCAGACATTGCCTCAACAATAACGATAAGTGCAACATCTGCGAAGAGTCTGAGCTTTTACTAATAAGGTCTGCCTGATCTGTAATATACACATGAACATCAGGGTCCCAACAACGTTCCCTCGTGCATGTCTGAAGTTACTTCTGCTTCTGCCGACAATTAAACACAGCCCAATACTTCCTCCTCTTGTTAACTTCACTTGATCGTCTCAGTTTTCCAAACCTTCCCACACTGCCTGTTCGATTATGTTCATCCACTTTTTCTTTTATTTCACTACTTTATTGTGGTTCTCTACGTGCTTCACATACCCCATCGATACAAGAAGTTTCGAGACTAGATTAGTACAAAACAGTGAAAAGTTAAGATGGCGATTTCAGTGCTTCAAATTTTCTACATAGTTCCACAGCCCCCCCCCCCCCCACCACCCCCCACCCTACCCTCCACTTGAGTACAACGCACAGATTGTTCATAGAACCATTAGAAAAAGTCCTTCTTTGGCATCTTTTACAAATCGCGTATCACATTTGTCGTTAAAGCGTAGACTGTTCATGTGACTTTCTGCACGTCATCATTTGGGGGCAGGATCGTACTGGTAACACCAACTCTAGTCCCCCTGACGATATATTCTAGAAAACAAGTGCCTGCGTTTTCTCATTTCAGTTAAATTGCGACGGGCGTCGAGACGTGATTTTTGTTCAAAATGGTTCAAATGGCTCTGAGCACGATGAGACTTAACATCTGAGTTCATCAGTCCCCTAGAACTTAGAACTACTTAAACCTAACTAACCTAAGGAGATCACACACATCCATGCCCGAGGCAGGATTCGAACCTGCGACCGTAGCGGTCGCGCGGTTCCAGACTGTAGCGCCTAGAAACGCTAGGGCCCCGTGATTTATTTTATTTTATTAATTTTTTTTCCAGGAGTCAGAGTGTGCGGGACAAACCTTGCATAGACTTTTCTCTTCTTCAAAACATTCTGGAAAAATCTTCAACGCTTTATTTAGAAACGTTGCTTCACTGCGATCTGTTACCCCTTCCCCCCACAACTGACTGGTCGAATGCGCATCTGTTGTTTAGAGGTGTTATCTCAAGATATCATAGTTACTGCGCTGATGTCGCTTATACGCCAGGAACGTTTATGGACAACAGTGTACGCTGTTGTTTTGTACACTGAAGAGCGGAAGAGACTGGTACACCTGCCTAATATCGTGTAGAGACCACACGAGCACACAGAAGTACCGCAACACGGCTTGGCATGGACTCGACTAATGTCTGCAGTAGAGCTGGACGGAATTGACACCATGAATCTTGCAAGGCTGTCCGCAAATCCGTAAGATAACGAGGGGGTGGAGATATCTTCTGAACAACACGTTGCAAGGCATCCCAAATATCCTCAATAATGTTCATGTCTGGCGAGTCTGTTGGTCAGCGGAAGTGTTTAAGCTCAGAAGAGTGTTTCTGGAGCCACTCTGTAGCAATTCTGGACGTGTGGTGGTGTCCCATTGTCCTGCTGGAATTGACCAAGTCCGTCGGAATGAACAATGGACATGACTGGATGCAGGCGATCAGACAGGATGCTTACGTACGTGTCACCTGTCAGAGTCGTATACGGACGTAATATGGGTTTCACATCATTACAGAGCCTCCACCAGCTTGAACAGTCCCTTGCTGACATGCATTGTCCATGGATTCATGAGGTTGTCTCCATACCCGTACACGACCATCCGCTCGATACAATTTGAAACGAGACTCGTCCGACCAGGCGACATGTTTCCAGTCAGCAACAGCCCAACGTCGGTATTGACAGGTCCAGGCGAGGCGTAAAGCTTTATGTCGTGCAGTCATCAAGGGTACACAAGTGTGCCTTCGGCTCCGAGAGCCCATATCGATGGTGTTTCGTTGAATGGTTCGCACGCTGACACTTGTTGATGACCCAGCTGATCATTTCCTTTAATAATATCCACAATACAATACTGTGAAAAAAGTTAGGAGATATTCCAAGGACTAAACCCTTCTTTCACAAACAAATATTGACGATTGCATGTTAAGTCATTCAATAACCTAAAAACGAGCCAAAGCATTAAAAAATCACTGCGGTATAAAGGCGCTCTACGTTTAAGGCTACAAGAAATCTGTGCGAGAGAAAGAACATGTTAAGACAAGAAGAATAAATCCAAAGCGTTGAAAAAACAGCTACAAATTTGCCTAATGAATAACAACTAGTGAAGATTCCTTAATTTGACGGTGTTAGGACTGTGTTGTCACCAGCCGCAAGTGGTCGGGCAACACCGGAATCCATGCTTCCAGTGGAAGCAGGCAAGCCTCCTCCGCTTCGTGATCATATCTCCCTCAAATGAGAGGCAGTGGTTCCTTTTTGCGAGTCAAAAACAATAAGGAAAAGTCCTGGGCGTAAAATGCTTGTTAAAACTCGTGGATTCTACTTTCCAATTTTTTGAGAAAGAAAAGTTGTTGTTAGTCGATTACAATCTCTCTACTAATACCTCTGGCCCCGTTAACACGTAAATTAACTTTCATTTACAGGCATCGTGCCAGTTCAATCAATTAATCAAGAAATAGCGCCGCGTTTTAAACGTAAAGTGAAGTTTACGCCTATCTTAACATTCCTCAAAGTCACCTACAAATGTTACCAAATAAGCATCATCGGTGCTTTTCAATGTACAGGTTGCTGCTTATTTGGTAATTTTATGGTTTACGGTCGCTACGCAACTTGGGAATCATATGGAGCCTACCATTCAGACCAATAAATATGTTTGTGTCGCACACTCAGCCAGCGATTGTGTTGTGAGTCACAAACACCAGAAAGCTTTTCTTCATAAGTTATTAATACTCTTCGATGTTCCTCTGTGTTATTTAGCTACGAATGTTTACCAGACGTTATGAAGTCTGGATTCTATTAGCAGTGTTTTTATTGCAGTCTCATCAAATTAGCAACGTTAAAACTCTGATAAGCGGTTTCGTAGCTATGTATGTTATTACTTGACAACACACTTGAAATTCTCTCATACAGTCACTAGCGTTGAGTCGTTGTTCCTTTAACAAGTCACCGAAACTTTCACGACCAGACAGTTCTCCAAAACCGCGAAGGTAATTAAATATGTTTCACTGTAGCAAAATCTGGAATAGTCACAGATATTGTTTTATACTTTGCACTCGTAATAACTCGCGCCTAAGAATGTACGTATTTCCTGTATGATGTCAATATGAGAATCTCCAATTAAAACTTAAATTTGTCCGTCCGCCTTGTGAAAATTAACTCTCCAAGCCTTTTGAAACTAAATAACAATGTTTTCATTATATCTGCTGTCTTTCGAATGTCCACATTACTTTTCTTCATTACCGTTTCAAACCACTGCTGGTCATAGGATGATGATTTTTCTTAGAGAACAACTTTTTAATGACCTGCTCACTAGCTCAGATACAACAGTATTGACAACATTTTTACATTTCATTTTATTTCAATTTTAATCAAAGGAATAGCTCGACAGTGCCTTCGCATTTCGTAGGAGCTCGCTAGCTGCCGGCGGACTGCAATATCACTCAACTACCTCTGATGCAGCGATGCCCATATCCATCTGGGAGATCTAATAGTCTTTCATGACGGATGTGAAACAGATAGAGCTCATACACAATATTTAATACATAAACAATGTAATTACACGAAGATATATCAGTAATTAGCTGGCGTCGCTTTGTTTGGATTTTATACTTAATGTGTTATGAATGTTTCATTCGTAAACATTGCAAGTTGAAAGCAACAACGTAAATTTCTTTCAAAATGTCTTCTTGATCGGTAGCGTATTGCTTTGTAATAACTAGAACATAGTGGAAGAAAGTAGTATAAACCATTCGCTATGATGTGTTAAGATTTATTTATGTGTGTGTGTGTGTGTGTGTGTGTGTGTGTGTGTGTGAGAGAGAGAGAGAGAGAGAGAGAGAGAGAGAGAGAGAATTCCTAATGGACGAAACTGCTAAAGTCAACGGTCCCCACACACTACTTTAAACTAAATTAAACTAACTTACGCTAAGAACAACACACACGCACACACACAATCACATGCACGAGGGAGGACTCGAACCTCCGGCGGGAGGGGCCGCGCAACCCGTTACATGGCGTCCCAGACCGAGCGGCTAAGATTTATGTATAAAAACCTTTGTATCCACAGTGCAATACCTTGGCAGCATTACAATATTCAACCAGTCAGAGCCACTTCAGTATAAACAAGCGATATTTATATTTCTGTGTATGTATTCACTGTTTCAAGAACTGACAAAATACCCTGACAGTACGTCAGTTTTAGCTTTTCTCACGTCATTTTATGGATTAAATGGTTTATGAACTATCTTGTATTAAATTTTCCAACTGAAGATGACATTTCACCGCCCAGCCTAATTACACACTGGAAAAAACAATGCGTCTCAATAGACTGAACACAACACTAGATACATTAATTTAATAATAATACATGGGCACCTGAGGAGCGCAGCATGCTGCCGAAACATTTGACAACTAGTGTTGTGAAATAAGCATGAACAAGAAATTGAAGCTGAAACTTGTGATTTTTTAAAATATAATTATTATTCGTACTGACTACGACGATAATGGCGACAGCATCCTTGTTTACGAGCTCAGGAGGAGCGCAATTTGCGTACTGCTGCTCTACGTTTTTGACGTTTTTTTCCGTTGGAGGATATAACGAGTACCGAGAAGCTGCGGTTTAGCGTGGCAGCAACTGCGTACCATTGCATAACAACATCGATGGAGATATTTCCGTTTACTTCTTGGAAAGTTTCCTTTTGCAACTGCTTACGCCTGCTCCTATATTTACATCGCCACTTTACTGATATATGAGAGCACGCAACTCTTCAGAGCACGCAGCACTTCTGCTTTTAGCACTGATTTGCAGTAATGATATTCCTCTCAGGTGTCCATTCTGTGTTCAGTTTAGTCTCTGTTTTGTCACAGTCTACTTACAGTACATTGTCGGTATCTCTCACTACGGATTCTCCAATATTACATCTTGTAGTTCATGCTCGTATGGTCATTTTAACTGGCAGCATTAGTCTGTTGTAATTCCACGCGACACGCAGAGTGTTCTTATGCTCCAAGCACGGAGATGCTTTCAGAGTAGGGAACCGTTCCTCATTTTTGGTGCGGACAAGTTACGCATTACGATATCATCAGCTGAAGGAGACAGTGTCTAGAAGGGTGAATACGGCAAACTCTATCATTTCACGAACTGTTTCCATAAACAGTAACAGTTACGAAGATTTCAAAATCCTTATAAAAATCCGTTTGATGAGCTATGATCATTTTATGTAATATACGAAGGTCTTAATTTATACCATAGGGTGAGTAACAAATGTTTTCGATGTAAGACAGTAAGGCTGGTTTTGAGAAATTATTTGTGTGCTAGGTATCGTTGTACCCACTGTTAAGCAATTACAGCATCTGTGTTGGCTGACCACACTACTGTGAAGAGAATCATGCGATATTTTCTTTCTGGGTGAGTTTTGTTAGCGCAGTTTATGAACAGAAATGACGTTAATTTTTTTACTCTGACTTACGTGTATGAACACCTTGTCGATTTTTATTCTTCACAAGACATTGTGTTGCACAAGGTGCTTCACTATGTTCCCGAACCATTTTGCCTGCCGTGATATCGTGACGAAACATTTTGTCATTTTCAAAGAAAACTTCATTGTGACTCCCATGCTTTACAGTAAACAAAGAAGCACATCGCCCAAAATACTGTCAATCTTCTCTAGTATTCAAGTCAAGTGTACGTAGCAACAAGTTCTACTTCGGTGATGTTATAAAAGCAAAACGAGGAAAAATCGTCCACATACACTTTACTAGATTTCATATGAATGCACATACGAAAGGAATGGATTCAAAGTAAGAAGCGATGTAATGCTGACCAAGCCATTTATTTTCCGGTTTGGTGCTGTATAGTTCTCGAGTATGGCTTCAAGTACATCAATGTGCGAAGCAATTATCAACCCCTAGGTTTGTTGAACTAGGGGTATTCTAAGATGTTGGGAATTTAAAAATCGGTGATTCATTATCGATAATGAGGTCATTGTAATATCCATGTTAAGAATAATTTTTCTGTCATTTAAACGGATATTTTTGTGAACATGCTTTATAACTTGTCAAACAAGGCCACTGGCGGGGAAAGGGGGGGAGGGGGGAGAGAGGAGTGGGAGAGTAATATTTTGGAAAGAACTCAAGGAGGAACATTCTCTATGGTTGTAGCTAAGCGCGGATTAATGAGTTTCATTGTTCATTCACTTCATGCTTTCGTGGTGTCAAATGGTTCAAACGGCTCTGAGCACTATGGGACTCAACTTCTGAGGTCATTAGTCCCCTAGAATTTAGAACTACTTAAACCTAACTAACCTAAGGACATCAAACACATCCATGCCCGAGGCAGGATTCGAACCTGTGACCGTAGCGGTCGCGCGGTTCCAGACTGTAGCGCCTAGAACCGCTCGGCCACTCCGGCCGGCTTTTTCGTGGTGTCAGCTGGTGTGCACTAATATTGTTTGTAATATTTTTTTTTAACTGGTGAAATTGATACCGTACTTCGAATTACGTAAGTACAGTTTTCGTTTATGAGACGTTAGATTAAACTGATCCACGTACGAGGTTGGATCAATAAATAATACCTCCTGTAGCACAAAAAAATTAATAATGAACGTATAAGCCTAATAGTGGGATTAGTACAGATCAAAATAGCCTGAACTGCTTTTTATACATTACTATTAAATACAGTCACTATGATTTTTTTACATTTGCTCCATCGCTGAAACTAGGCACCGAAACCAGTTTCGAAAAATTCAGAGTTTTGCTTCTTGATAAACGATTTTAGAGCTGTTTTAATCTTATCCAAGAAGAAAGAGTATGGCGACGATGTACTGGACATCCGCAATGTGCGGCGATGAGCGAGAAAGTTTGGTAAATGAGAAACGGACACTGCAGGTGAACCGCGTATAGCCTAGTGGACAGAGTCTGTCACAGATGCCAAACGATGAGGCGCTGACAAAATGACAGGAGGACACGAACGCATTAGGCTTCACCATTAACAGTGAAACGCGGGTTTTAAAAATCATGGGTCGAGAAGGAAAACCCCGAATTTTTCCAAACTGGTTTCGATGCCCGGTTTCAAAGATGGCGCAAAAGTGTGCAACGCATGGTGACGATGTTGAATGGCAGTGTGTAGATGGCAGTTCAGGTTGTGATCCGTTCTAATTTCGCTGTTGTATGTCCATTATTATTTTTTTCGTGACAGAGGAAGCAGTGCTTGGTGATCCGCACTCGTAAGTATAAGCACGTACTTACAGGAAACCAAGATACCCACAATTAAGATTTTTCAGATGTTTGTGTTCTGTCAGTCCTAGAACAAGCCTACTCTTTTCGCTTGTTACTTTGAAAGCTAAGTATTGCGAATAATAAAAACATTCAGTTCTCTTTAAATTATACGCGGTATGTGTTCATATCAAAGACGATTATCAAACGATACGCCGTATTCGTTGAGAAGCGATGTCACCTGTTGATATTTAAATTTTTTAACACTTACCTTTTTAGTAACAGCACTACCAAAATGGAGACGACTTCCGTGTTACGTTAAATGGTTATAATTAAACTGCAGCAACTCACGGAGGTCCAGTAAGGGCAGTAATTATCGTTTGACGCGAAACTTGGTAGAGACAATGACGTGACAAAATTCATGGTATATTTCCTAGTATCGTGTCGGACCTCCGTTTTCCCAACGTAGTGCAGCAACTCGGCGTGGCATCCAGCAGACAAAGCGTTGGAAGTCCCCTGCAGAAATAGTGAACCATGATGCCTCTATAGCTGTCCATAATTGCGAAAGTGTTGTCGGTGTAGGATTTTGTGCACGAACTGACCTCCCAATTTGGTCGCATAAACGTCCAATGGGATTCATGTTGTGCAATCTGGGTGGCCAAGCCATTCGCCCCAATTGTCCAGAATTTTCTCCAAACCAACTGCGAATAACTGTGATCCGGTGACATGGCGGATTGTGATCCATAAAAATTCCATCGTTGTTTAAGAACATAAGGTTTTCATAGAAAGTGAATGGCTGCAAATGGACTCCAAGTAGCCGAACACAACCATTTCCAGTCAATGATCGGTTCAGTTGGATTAGAGAACCCACTCCATTCCATGTAAACACAGCCCACACCATTATGGATCCACTACCAGCATGTACAGTTCCTTGTTGACAACTCGGGGCACGCCCTCGTGGGGTCCGCACCACACTCGAACCCAACCATCAGCTCTTACCAACTTAAATCCGGACTCACCTGATCAGGCCACTATTTTCCAGTCGTCTAGCGTCCGATCGACAATGTCACGAGCCGACGAGAGGTGCTGCAGGCGATACCGTGCTGTTAGCAGAGGCACTTGTGTCGGTCGTCTGCTGCGATAGCCCATTGACACCGAATTTCGCCGCACTGTTCTAACGGATACGTTTCTGTGGTTGTTGCTTGTCTGTTAGCACTGACAACTCCTTGCAAAGGCCGCTGCTCTCGGTCGTTAGGTGAACGTCGTCGGCCACTGCGTCGTCTGCGGTGAGAAGTAATGCCTGGAATTTGGTATTCTCGGCACACTCTTGACGCTGTGAATCTCGGAATACTGAATTCCCCAACGACTTCAGAAATGGACTTTCCTATGTGTCTAGCTCCAACTATCATTTAGTGTTTAAAGTCTGTTAGCTCCCGTCATGCGGCCATAATTACGTCCGAAACTTTTTCACATGAATCACCTGAGTACAAATGATAGCTCTGCCAATGCATTGCTCTTTTATACTTTGTGTATGTGATTCTGTAGCCATCTGCACATATGCGTATTGCTATCCCATAACTTGTCACCTCAGTGTATGCTAATGCGTTAATGCGGAATCGATTCACGATCGAACAAAATTAGCTCCAATTCTGGCCACAAGGTGCAAATCTGGCGCTGAACACTGTTGTATGACGGTATGACTTCCAAGCTGTCATATGACAAGCCATTATGTACGTGACCAGTATGGCTATCGAGAAGAGAGACCATGCGCTGTTAGCGAAACTTTTTTAAGTGAATGGGGGCAATTACAGTGCTGCGCTGAGAGAATATCGCAAAATGAATGGTCTGAGAAGAGCCCCGATGTCATCAAATGATGTAAAGAAGATCACAATGAAATTCGAAAACAACGGTGAGCTTGATGTGACATCTGGAAGAGGAAGGTGTCCTATCTCGGTGGAAGTTATTGACGACTTTGCTGCTGCAGAACACAAATGTGTGTGAATTCCTAAGGGACCAAACTGCTGAGGTTATCGGTCCCTATACTTACACATACTTAAACTAACTTAAGCTACGAACAACACACACACCCATGCCCGAGGGAGGACTCGAATCTCCGGCAATCCGTGACATGCCGCCTCAAACCGCGCGGCGCTGCTGTAACTAATAACGCAAAAAGTGCCCCAAGTAGTGCTAGTGTTCGTGCAGTGTCATGAGACTTATCTATTCCACGGTAAACAGTATGGAAAGTTTAGCTATTTTGCACTGGTCCCCGTACAAGATCCAGGTGGCACAGCAACAGAAACCTCATGATCCGGAGCAATGTTCTGAAATTACTCTCCAGTTTCTGGCACGGATCGAAGTTGATGGCATGTGGCCAGGCAATATTCTATGGAGTGACAAGGCACATTTTAGAGTAGGGGTGCAGTGAATACACGGAATTGCCAAATTTGGAGTACTGTTAAACCGCGTGTTGTGCACGAAGATCCACCGCACTCGCCGTATGTGATTGTGTAGTGCAGATTCACAAGCGCCTTTATTCTCGGTCCTGCAGAAGCACCAGATGTGACCTCGAGTTGTAACTGGTCCCTGCCCCCCCCCCCCCCTCCTACCACACTACACACGCACACCAAGAAGCCTTGGATGGAACTTGCGTATCGTGTGCGAATGCACTCTGGAATAGGCAGCTCACCATTTCTACACTATCCATTTGTATGTCGATCACTCGGGGAGACAGAACCTACTCTCGTCACTGAAGACATCAGAGAGCCATTCCACTCTCCAGCCAGTTCTTCCACGATACCAGAGCAGTCATCATTGGCGGTATCGTGGTTTCAGTGGCAGCCTGGGCAGAGGCGCACGTGATCGTAATCATCCAGCAAGCAGATAGGGTCCCAGATGCCACAGCATGTGCAACATGGATGATGTTCGGTCGGCCACCGCTGCTCGCAGAGTGTCTCGATTTTGACGTGCGTCCGTACCACACGGACGTCCAGAGCCTGGCCTACAGGCGTAGCAGTGTTCCACAAACCACTCCTGAAAACACCGATCCACAAATACATTGTGCCCAACACGTGCAGCAATCGATCAACATGTCCATCCAGCGTTCCGCAAGCCCACAATGCGACCCCGTTCAGCAGCTGATGTTGTTCAGCACGAGTACTTACTCGTCGGTGGGGCATGGTTGTAGCCTAGAATAAATGTTGAAAACACTTTTCACTTCTAAGTATAGGACAGTCATTGCTAGAGGATCAAAACAGAGACACAGAGGCCTCTTTGAACGTCATCTGATCGTCAATTACCGTGACGAATGAATGGCTAACACTATAACTCCTCAGTATCCACGTACTACATTCTGGTGCAACTGAGTAGTGTCCAACAGTGTGTTTCCTTTATTTATTTCCGGCACTGCAGATTCGATCAAAAATGTAAAAAAAAAGGAAGAAAAAGCTGCCACTCCAACTGAAAGTGCAAATTTTGAACATTTTCACCGATACAGAAGATACTGATTTTTTTCTCAACTGAAGGTAACCATTATTACTACTACTATTTTTCCATTAATCTCATCTGACACCCTTTCACTGTAAATCTAACAACTGTATCGTTCATTTAATCGTAAGTGATAAACCGAAGCAGTTGTCACCTCCAAAAAGGCCAACGTTGTACTTGAAAAAGAAATTGTAGTTCCGAAACAACAAAAATGTTCCTACGCTATAGGTTGTAACAACGGGCAGCGTTTGACGAAATAAGTTTTGAAACGCTGAGCACTTAACGTCAGAATTTTTTATGACAAAGGAAAATTTGTGCCAGGCCAGGAAACTAACTCGGTTGCTTGGTTGGTTTAGGAAAGGGGACCAAACATCGAGGTCATCCGTCCCATCGGATTAGGGAAGGATGGCAAAGGAAATTGGCCGTGCCCTTTCAAAGGAACCACCCCGGCATTTGCCTCAATCGATTTAGGGAAATCACGGAAAACCTACAGAGCGAGGTGGCGCAGTGGCTAGCACACTGGACTCGCATTCGGGAGGACGACGGTTCAATCCCGCGTCCGGCCATCCTGATTTAGGTTTTCCGTGATTCTCCCTAAATCGCTCCAGGCAAGTGCCGGGTTGGTTCCTTTAAAAGGGCACGGCCGACTTCCTTCCCCGTCCTTCCCTAATCCGATGATACCGATGACCTCTCTGTCTGGTCTCATTCCCTAAAACAACCCAACCCAACGGAAAACCTACATCAGGATGGCTGGACGTGGGTTTGAATCGACGTCCTCCTGAATGCGAGTCCAGTGCGCTCACCTCTACGCCACCTCGCTCGGTCGAACTCGGATCTCCTGCTTATCGCAAGACGTCGCTTTAACACACAAATCCTCCTACAAAAGCGTGCAACATCGACCCAAACATTCAATGTGACTTACACTTCATCATCATTTTTCGGAACCAGAGAGTCTCTTTTTGATACTAGCAACATCATAGACTATGAGGAAGGTCGTTGGCTCACTCCTGGAAGTGTGCTCGGGTGGCCTAATTGGTTAACGCTAACGTTCACGATTAGCAGGAGGTCCGTATGAGTTCCCAAGTTTGGCAAATAAAATTCACTTGTCACGGTACATCCACGCAGTTTCAACTTGTCACTAACGTTCCACGCAGCGTATTCTCCGCTAAACAGTGCGAATACAACGACGGAAATGGGAAGTGTAACTCTACGAGCACTTTGGCCAAACTGTGCCACACAGAAACTTCACTATATCCATGCCTGTGAGATATGTTGAATAGGATGTCGTCCTTACCCTAGCTTATTTTCAGCAGAAACAAAAGCCATTCATACATACGAAGAACGAAGTGAGTACATGACGGCCGCTATGTGTGTCTAGCGTTACTGGGATTTTTCAGTTGGAGATCGCTACACAGCACGCTCACAGTATGAGCACGTGTAGCTTATCACCATCCTTCGGTGTTTGTGAAGGGTCGAGTGATTGGCACAAAGAAAACGGGAGCATCGTACCTACAGATCGCACACACAACTGGCTGTAGCGCAACGAATGCAGAACGAATGGCGCCGATATGGACTCAGGGCAAAATATGGCGAGAAAAGTACGCAAGAGCCCTTCCAGCAGGACTACACCACGAGTAGATTGTATGATTGTCCTACCGGCTGTGACGAATAGAGAGATGACAACAGTTGAAATCTGGATAGAGGTTACAGGTGGAGTGTCACCACGACCTGTCAGAGTAGAGTACTGGAAGTTGAGTTAAGGCCTTCAGTCGTTTACCGCTGATACCAAACCAAACACAACAGAGACTTGTGTTGTGTAGAAAAAGAGTCAACAAGGACACTGAGTGGCATTCTGTGGCATACAGCAAAGTGTATTTCTTTGCTCGTGGGGATCACATCGACGTCAACGTGTCCGCAGAAGAGCCGGTGGTAGCTGAATGGACGCAACGAATGTCGAGACCCATTTTAACGCAGTTCCTGAAATCATAGGGTGGGAAGTTGTTAGATATAACAACACGATTGAATTGTCTATTGTTGAAGGACGATGAATGCTCGCCAGTATGTACCATGAATGTTAAATCCTGTTACCATGCATTTCATGACCAGAGTACCAAATAGTGTACTCCAGCACGATAATACAAGACCCGAGACAGCTGCTCGCACCACAAACGCCTTGAAGAATGTATGGATGCTTCACCAATCTGCCCAGTCCTCTGATCTGTCACAACAGAGCATGTCTACGATGCGATGGGAAGTCGTACCGGGATCCAGTGAGAAATATCGCTGAACTGACATGGCATGTGTTTTAGGGATGCCAAGAAAGTCCTCAAGATGACTTTTGGAGGTTGTTTCTTTCTAAGTCAAAGCGAATCCAACAGTGTATTGGTGCCTATGAGGGTCATACCTCATACTGATGCTGATCTGTATCAGTTCGGAATAGAACAAGAGTTTAATCATTAAACACCCATTGTGTGGTTAACATCTCCACAAAGTTTGATAAATATCTCAGTGATTCTTTACGGTCTTACGCCTTCCATTTCCGTCAACGTATCTCATCTCTGCCTGAAGTATTACTCAGAAATGTAGCTGAGATCCATGTTATCTGCTAAATAACATCGCTTGTGATGAGACTGGATTCAACAGTTTGGATCCGAAGTAAAGGTTCACAGAGAGTGTGGTCGCAGAAAACAGATCTCTGCACCGCACTTCGACGGACTCTCAACATAGTATGGCAGAAACACTCCAAACGTCCACAAAGAAGCTCTATTGCACAGTCTAAATCAGCTGGAGATTACTTGGAAGGTTAATAGAAGTGCCTTGTTTTGCCCTAGTGAGAGAACCCGCCTCTGTACCCTGGCACGATTTTGCGGTGGACTGGGAGGCATGCTGGCTCGAATCCAGGAGGTGGTAATTTTCACTGGCCGTATTTGGCCGGCTAAAGAAGGAGAAGTGGTGGCGAAAACTCCTGAACACCAGCTATGCGCCAATTTTTCCTGGATTAAACTCCAAACCGCTTTGCAGTGTCTACTCAAGTGAGGACACGTGACACTGTTGACGCTAACTGGTCCGTCGGATAGGGACGTTAAGTTCAGCGGCCATGTTCGTGAACAGATTATGCGCCGGCGCCAGGTTTCACTCCCATCATCTTAACAACACAAACCAACGCTACACTGTAAAAGACCTCATCACAGCCATTCACACGTCACAGATACACACACGACAATTCATAACAGGTAGGAGGAACCAACTCCACAGCGTTACCGTGTCTACTCCCCCACGCTCGTTCCTTGAGTATGAGACTACTCTGTATTTGATGAGTAAGAGAAAAAGCACGGCGTTTCAATCTGTGCAGAGTGAAGTTAATGGGCGGCAGCGCCTGGCCTCTGCTCGGCCGGGAGCGGACCGCCGCCTGCGGCCACTCCGGAATTCGAAACCCGGCCAGCAGCGGGAGGCCGGCATTCCGCAACCGCCCCCGCCACACCCTGCCCCGCGAGCTCCACCCCGCCGCCTTCCAGGCAGCGGGGCCCTTTGCGGGGGCGTGCCCTGGAAGCTGCGGACACACCACAACCTCCGTGTAAGCTGCAAGCCTGTCTTACACGTGTGACAACTCGCTCACAATCGACAACTGGCGTTGGGTGCTACAGATTAGAAAGAGAATCAGTAAGAGCGTAATTTCAAAGTAATATACCGGCTTCCGGCCTTCACGGTGTAGTTGTGCGAGAATGACGAGGCTGAGAACGGTGGCGAAGCAGCCCTGTCCTACTTGTTGACTCATTCTCTCACAATGAAGCATGATGGAGTGAGCTTAATTCTGACTCAATACGGAAGCTGAGTGCACGGTCTGGCTGTTGTACAGTAGCACTGACAGGACCAAATAACCGGCGGAGTCAGATGAGTCTACCGAAGATATATTTTGCGTGACTGTCAAGAGTGTAAGACGAAAATTAAGTGATAAAGTGTACACAACGCAAACGTGCTGCAGTTCGATGCTATGGTCCACGCTTCAAGCAAAAAAACGTACACAGTTCGTCCCTAGCAAACAAAATTGTTGTATCTCCATTCATTCCACATCCACCATCAGAAAACATATGCTCCATTAAAATGAAAACTGGGCATAGAGCAACGTCACTGTTATGTCTCTGCAACCATAAAGCGCTCTGTTCGTTATTTTTTTGATCATGGCAACCTGCGTTTATCGGCTTATCATTGATTTCTGTCCTTTGTTCGTATAATGCTGAAAATTTATTTCAACAGTTATTCGACATTTACAGAATACACTTCATACTCGTGTCCTGTTCTCTTGTGCTGCCGTCGTAGACTCGGTAACATGTTGAAAATGTGTGTGTATGTCAGTGTAATTGGTAGGCATGTACTGAACAGCGACTAAATATTAAAATAAATTTACAACAGTCGCCGAAATACAAACAATATACAGCGTGTTTCACAATTCATATTACACTCTTCTAGACTTTGTAGAGAGGACTTAGTGGATCAAGCTTTACATAGGAACCCATGTCCGGCAACATCACGGTTTTAGCTTGAAACTTTCGACTTGTTAATTTCTGGTACAGGACACCTACCGCAATTTGATACACCTTTGAAAGTTTGTAACATCATCACGAAATCGCTTTGATTATACACACATCAAAAATAGTTTTGCGTCACCCCAGTTCCCAGAACTTCTTAAGATAGACGTTGACTGTGGATACTGTATTACAGACACAGTGCCTTTGACTGTACAGAGATATCACTAAACCCGCCCAAAGATGTAAACAATCATGCATGAGCAGTGCCTATTACACGGAGGGGTCCGACAGCCGATCAGTTCGTCATTCCACCAGGCAGGAGGTACACGGTTCGTGTTGTCTGTAGTTCAGCCATTCCTAGACGGTCAATACGACAGTTAGATCGCGTCCGCATTGTGACAGGAAGGGTTCTCAACAAGGGAAGTGTCCAGGCATCTTGGAGTGAACCAAACCGATGTTCTTCGGACATGGAGGAGATACAGAGAGACAGGAGCTGCGGATGATATGCCTCGCTCAGTCCGCCCAAAGGCTACTACTGCAGTGGATGACCGCTACCTACGGATTATGTCTCGGAGGAACCCTGACAGCAGCGCCACCATGTTCAATAATGCTTTTTGTGCAACCACAGGACGTCGTGTTAAGAGTCAAACTGTGTGCAAAATGCTGCGTGATGCGCAACTTCACTCCCGACGTCCATGGCGAGGTCCATCTTTGCAACCACAATGCTATGTAACGCGGTACAGATGGGCCCAACAACATGCCGAATGGACCGCTCAGGATTGGCATCAAGTTCTCTTCACCGATGAGTGTCGCATATCGTCAGAGACGTGTTTGGAGGCAACCCGGTCACGATGGGTGCCCTAGAAATACTGTCCAGAGAGTGCAGCAAGGTGGAGGTGCCCTGCTGTATTGGGGTGGCATTATGCGGGGCCGACGTACGCCGCTGGTGGTCATGTACGGCGCCGTAACGGCTGTACGATACGTGAATCCCATCCTCCGACCGATAGTGCAACCATATCGGCAGCATATTGGCGAGGCATTTGTCTTCATGGACGACAATTCGCGCCCCCATCGTGCACATCTTGTGAATGACGTCCTTCAGGATAACGACATCGCTCGACTAGAGTGGCCGGCATGTTCTCGAAACATGAACCCTATCGAACACGACTGGGATAGGTTGAAAACGGCTGTTTATGGACGAAGTGACCCACCAACCACTATGAGGAATCTACAACGAATCGCCGTTGAGGAGTGGGACAATCTGGACCAACAGTCCCTTGATGAACTTGTGGCTAGTACTCCACAACGAATACAGGCATGCATCAATGCTGCTGGGTATTAGAGGTACCGGTATGTACAGCAATCTGGACCACCACTGCTGAAGGCCTCGTTGTATGGTGGTACAACACGCATTGTGTGGTTTTCATGAGCAACAGAAAGGGCGGAAATGATGTTTACGTTGATCTCTATTCCAATTTTCTGTACAGGTTCCGGAACTCTCGGAACCGAGGTGATGCAAAACGTTTTTCGATGTGTGTACACATAAGCGCTGGCGCCTGTAACTTCGACGCACTGTAGCGTCGTTGGATGACGTTTCCGCACATCGGTTCCCACGTCTCTTCTATAACCTCTAGAAGTGTGTAACATTAATCATGAAACGTAATGAACATACTGGGTGTCCCAAGAGGAATGGTCGGCATTCACAGATACGGCAGGAACGATCATTCGAAACAAAAAAGTTAATTAAACATGGGCTCTAAAATGCACACGATACGAGCAGTTGTTCAGGAGACGAGACGTATTTCACAGAAGCAAAAATGAACAAATGCTCATAGCTCTTAATGTATGCATTTTAGAATCCATATTTACTAGACTTTTCCGCTTAGAATGATCGTTCCTGTCATATCTCTGCATACTGACCATTCGTCCTGGGACTATTCACTGCTAACCGGTTATTCATTGTTTTAATGTGTACGAGCATATGGGACAGTCATAAAAACGTGACAGATGTGGATAAAGTGAGTAAACAGTTTATTATTTCAAAAGTAATCGACGCAACAGTTAATTCATTTATCGCACTGTTTGACAAGATTATCAATGCGTTCATAGCAAACAGATTCTTTTTGTCTATGGAACGAAGATTGTGTCCAGGGGTGTAGCTCTTCGTCCGAATAAAACCGACAGCCACAAATGTCTTTCTTCAGAGCTTCAAAATTATTCAAACCCCACGGCGAGAAATCGGGACCGCGTGAGGGATGTGTAAGGGCTTCCCAACGACATTTCTGCAGCGTCTCGAAACAACCCTGGCAATATGTGGGGCCTCCCACATTCGTGGCCATCGATCTGCTTCGGAGGAAGACGTGCACGACTGGGCTCAATCACGGTTCCGCTGACAACCGCAAACATTTTTCCATGAGGGCATTGGCCGCCTGGTCTCGCAGTGGGATAAATTTATTAACACTTATGGCACTTACTTTCAAAGTAATGAACAGTTTTTTTACTTTTTCCCACCCGTTTCGTTATCATTTGATTGCCCCCTATAATAATCGTCATGCCACGATTCCACAGATACACTTGGGAACTCGTGTACTCGCTCTCCTTTCTGGTATAGTCCACTTGTGGCCGACAACAGACAGAAGTGATGAGTTTTCAGTTAAACTGGCTACGGCGGAGACTCGCAAGTCGATTCGACGAGCGTAAGGAGACGGTGATTTTGGGAAGGACATCACAGCAACCGCTGAAAAGTTTAAAGTGTGTACACAGGACTCATTTCTGATCTCTTGTGGGTGCGTGTCACGTGACAGTGAGCAAATCAACCGGCAGCCACGTCACGACTGGGCAGTGACGTCAAAGACCTACTGATTGCCGAGGACAGAGCTCTAAAATCCTGAGTGCGTTGAAGACTGTGCGTGTGCAGAGACAGGGGACCCTGGTGTCGACTGGCAACATCGGGAGTGCAGACGAATTCTCAGCGCACTCATGTTATAGTACTAGGTATCGCGCTTTTGCACCGTGTGGCGTACCTCTTCACCAGAACGGAACTTCATTCCTCCCTCTGCGTCTTTGACTGGTCCAAACATTTGGAAATCACTTGGCGCAAGGTCTGGTGAGTATGATGGAATGGGAAGACACTCAAAATGGAAGTGAACCCACGTTTAGTCCCCAGTAACGATTCTTGCAAGGAAGCCATTACCTTCTCGTTCGCCGGCCGGAGTGGCCGTGCGGTTCTAGGCGCTACAAAAAAAAAAAAGGTTCAAATGGCTCTGAGCACTATGGGACTTAACTTCTGAGGTCATCAGTCCCCTAGAACTTAGAACGACTTAAACCTAACTAGCCTAAGGACATCACACACATCCATGCCCGTGGCAGGATTCGAACCTGCGACCGTAGCGGTCGCGCGGTTCCAGACTGTAGCGCCTAGAACCGCTTGGCCACCACGGCCGGCCTCGGCGCTACAGTCTGGAACCGAGCGACCGCTACGGTCGCAGGTTCGAATCCTGCCTCGGGCATGGATGTGTGTGATGTTCTTAGGTTAGTTAGGTTTAATTAGTTCTAGGTTCTAGGCGACTGATGACCTCAGAAGTTAAGTCGCATAGTACTCAGAGCTATTTGAACCATTTGAACCTTCTCGTCCAAAGCGCCGAAGAAGTTATTCACAAGCATCAACACGTCGTTCTCTCATTTCAGGAGTCAGCTGCCGTGGCACCCATCATCCAGACACTTTGTGAAACTGGAACACATCATGCACAATGTGGTGTGCTGACCCATGACTAATCTGTAAACATGCTGCAATGTCATTCAGTGTCACTCGGCGGTTTTCCTTCACTATGGCTTCAACTGCTGCAATCTTCTGCAGAGTCACAACTCGTCGTGCCTGACGTGGACGAGGAGCATCTTCCACTGAAGTCACACCATTTGCGAACTTCCTACTCCATTCGTAGACTTTCTGCTGTGACAAATATCCATCACCGTACTGAACCTTCATTCGTCGATGTATTTCAATTATGAAACGTCCCCCTTGAACAATTATACAAGACTGTGCTTAAACTGACACAATATTTTCAGCACAACGCAATCTGACTTTCAAAAATCCCTACAAAAAAATGGCCCTGACTAACATTAACCTATGCGTTTCACAAATCGCTTACCTCACAAAAATCTTGGTTACTCGAACTACTGCAATACAGCAAACGCCACTACTGCCAGCTAAATAAAAGATTCAAACTACGGAAGGCACTAACTACTGATAGGCATAGTTAGCACATGAAAGATTTTGATAGAGAACAAACAATGTATTTACCTTAATAGTCATCAAAGGTCATAATATATATATAGGAGTTCATAACATCCATTCTTACATATATCAAAACTCTGCCATTTCTCTCCCCACATCCACCACTGCTGGCGGCTCACCTCCAACTGCGCAACGCTACACGCTGTTCACATCCAGCTGCCGCTGCCCAACACTACAATGGCAGACATCAATGCAAACTAGCCACAGACTGCACACAGCACACCCAGTGATTTTCATACAGAGCGCTATGTAACGTTGCCAATAAGAAAACATAAACAGCTTACTTACATAGCCCCCATGCTCCCCACAAAAAATTTTACAAATTGTTTTGGGCAGTGGCCAATAATGATTTGATAAAATTTTTCATAATTACAATAACAAAGAAATCAAAGGCACACATTTATTGATACAATGTTGGTCAAAGCTAAAATTTTCTCACAGTCCATAAAGACAGTACTGATCATTCATCACAGTAACATTGCAGTGTTTTTCTCGAAGTCTGAGCAGTAAAAGAAAATGCACATGGAAGTAGTGGATTTCCACACAGTCTTGAAGAAGTAGTGTTGTCCTTCCAACGGAAAGACAGTGCTGACTCTTGACATGCTGACAGATAATGGGCCACAACAGAGCAAACCCACAGCAGAGTCATTCAACGTTTTGAAGAATATTGGTAGGTAGGTCATCACAGAGTAGACCCACTGTAGTCCTGCTAGGGAGTATGGTATTGGTGGACCACCAGAGGTGCAGACCCACTGTAGTCCTTGTAGAAATAATGGTATTGGTGGGCCATCAAAGATGCAGACCCACTGTAGTCCGTGTAAAGATGGCTAGCAGCCATCCGTTGTGACTGTGCAGGTGCACAATCACCATCGAAGATTCTTGCGGAGAATATAGCAAGTCCATAAACCACCACTTGCGCACGCGCAGAAAAATTTTTTTGAAATGTCCTTAGAACCAGCAATGCTGTTATCCAGTCCCTTGCTGAATTATTAACACACATGCAAACACTATCAGTCCCTACTTCTCACATATTGTCCATATACTATTACCAACAGAAACGTGTGCAGTGAAATGTAACTTAATTTGAAGAACTGGTGTCTATACAATTATAAATTTACAACATGAAAATACAATTACAAAGGCACAAAATACATCATTAAAGAACATAATAGTACAGACAACATTTGTAGTAATATGGGCTTTACAAAAGAATCGAAATAACATATACATCAGTGTTACAGGAATTATGGCATAAGTACATACATAAAAGGTCTGAATAACTTTCGAAACATCAACTTCACACGTGAGCATTAAAACAAAACAGAGTAAATAATGTCTAAACATCTTTACAAAGTAAATAACATACTATTAGAAAAATTCTACAACATAACTCTTATTAGCTAAACACATAAAGACAGGAAAAACAGAAATATACAAGAGTACACAAACACATAGGGGGATAACACAATGGAAAGGACGGGGTTCGTTTTCAGTGTAACATTTGGTACTGCAGTCCAACCCAAAACTTCATTCCATATCTTTCGTCTTATTTCAGCAATTGTTTTCACCAAAACATCCTATCCAAGCATGCTTTCTGTATTTACATGTTCACATATTTCTTACCTCATTATTTATTTTCCATTATCTTACTTCATTTATTTCCAAGAAAATCCTACCTAAACTTGTTGTCTCTAAACCCTACTTTTTTGTTCATCTCCTCTTTCAAAATACTTTTTTTTGGCCAAACCATATTCTTATAGTTTCTCAATGCATTTCTTCCAATTCATCACAACTCTTTCTCTTATATAGTCTACCCCCTCTTAAGCTAACTTAAATCTACTGAGCTCAGATGCTAAACTAAGGGATGAGGCAATGCAGCAGCATAAAACAATTAATACAAATAGCAATGACAAAAAAAAAATACAAATGGGCAAAGCAATTGCAATATTACAACTAATATAAGGCACTGTGCAGCAAACAAGAAAAATAAATCAGTAGTAAAACTGGCTTAACAGAGTAATACAAAGTCAAATTCAGTAACACTATGCCTGGCGAACAGCAGCAGCAAACGCTATAACTTATACCTAAACATGAGAAAGCTCAAGCCGAAAAAATAGTACACCAAAGACAACAATGCAGATAAGGGAAATGTCTATTCACATCTTAATGTCTATGTAATTAAAGTGGTGCACCACAACATATTCTACAAAATAAATTACCAAGTACTTGAAAAGAAAATTATGAATGCAGTTCCTGTGAAGGTAAATGTCTTTTTGTGCTCCCTCATTTTTTTGAAAAAAATTATTATTTACTCGATCTGTAGACAGAAAATATTTATATTAGTACATCTATAAAATTTTATTTTAACCAATGCTGCGGGGTAGCTAGAAACTAGATATTAAACGAAATGAGCAAATATATACATAAAGCAAGCCATATGGCATTCTCTCAACTAGCAAGACAATAGATGTAAAAATGTTCTTCGTCATTTCATTAGGCAATTTAGTAAATATCATAAATTAAGAGCTCCACAGTGTAATCATATGTTTTCAAGTTCGACCGTGTCGTTTTTGCGATGCTTTCTACAAAGGAACGTCAATAGCGAGCATAATGGCCTCCCTTTTTTATCTCCACCTGTGCCTCTGAAAGGCACACGCTAATGGCTTTTTTCCAGGCGACTGTCGCCCAGCTGGGTGCCCACGACGCATTACGTGCAGGTGGTCACTTAACTTTCTTACCGAAATATTTACGACAGCAGTTTCCGCTACAGTGACAGTCTCATATAAAAATATTTCACAGGTCAAGTATTTGCGTTACAAATCTGTAGAAACAAAATGCTATTGATATAACAGTGTCCAAAAAATTTTCATTGGCATTGTAATACATTCACGTATTTTCATACATTTCATAACTCTTAAAATACGATTCTTGGTTTCCAACAACCTTTCTCACAAACCAGAGTCCCTAACCACTACTCATTATTCCTTACCTTATTACACATATACATATTCGTCGACACTTCTTCAATATTTCATCATAACAAATACATAGCATAATCAAATTCCTCATATAGCATCAGCTTATTGATCATAAAAATACCTCAGCAGCATAATACACATAGTCGTCGTAAAAATAACATCGTAACACCTCAGTCAAATCTCAAAAACGTTGTAGCTTTCTGCAATAATTTCAAAACCTAAAAAAAATTCTCTGCTCATTTCAATGGTGTCATCTACCTCAAACGTACTTTAAAAATCATGATCCCATACCAAATACATCATTCAAAGCTCCATAGCATCACAATGGTTCCGAAAAAATATGAAGAATTCACAAAGTAAATACAAAATACAGTTTCATAAGTGTGAAGTTATCCAACTGTGTAATTACGCAAACATCTGTCACTGATGTAGTAAAATAAATATTTGTCTCTCTCAGTTAAATGATCAGATAGCTGTGTAATTCTGTGTTAGAGAAATATGGTACTGATGTGTAAAGTTGTATAAGCAAATACCATATTAGCTAGGGCTTCTTGTGCTTGCCAAACACATGGTACACAAAGTAAGCGTGTATCCCCTGAGGATTAATGTAATTATACCCTCAGGTGTTACAGATTACAGCAATGGAATGAAATGTATCATGGAAAACCTTTGTATCTTTGTACTTCAAATATCTTTAAAAATAAATGATTTAAGTACAAAATTAATCACTTTAATACGTGTCCTGTAGCGCTAAATGTGCGTCTTGCTGTAAGATAATCTCTGTGGAAGTGTCGTAGTTATCGTCCTCCGAAAGCTAAGTTCTGCAGAAGCCAATGTACTTACCTCATGATACACCAAATTTCAAGTAAACCAAAATGTTGCATTAAAATCTCATTAGCAGTACTGGTAAATGTTCTAAGTATGTGAGCCTTATAGTCATTACGTAATTGTGCAACTAACAAGCAAGAATGTACAAATAACAACATTGTGTCGTCTGTTCACTATAACAATGCATTCATAATTTTGTTGAAATAAGTTCTCTTGGTTCTTGACTGGATATTTAATTTCAAACATTGTTGCATATTAACAGATTCTAAGTCTGACAAAGCCTACTAGCAATGTAAAGTGAAAAGTTATATGGCAAAGACAAACTTAAAAAGCAGATTATCTTTCAATAAACGATTTTACATGTGAAATGTGGTGTAAACCTTTACTCTTCCTAGTACGCAGCGTTTCAACTTCAACGCAATTATCATGTGGTATACGTCAGATTCTGTAAGGTCCATTGTAAACTAGAAAGAATTTGTGACTCAAGTGTTTCTTCTTATGTGACAATGAATGAGCTTTAATGAGAACTTTTTGACCAATATATAATTTCTTTGCATTTGCTTTACCGTGTAGTTTTCTCCTTTTGTCTGCTGCAGATTTTATATTTTTAATAGCCAAATCAATTATGTCTTTGTGTCGAAGTTTACGTGTATTCGGGAAAGGTACAAGCTCTCTGATTCTGTTCGGTGGTTCTTCATTCTTCAGTACAAGAGTAGGTGGTAAAGCAGTGGAGTCATGAGGCATTTCATTCAGCGCGTTTTGAAATAAGTGTAAATATCTGTCCCAATGATGATGCTTTCTGTGACAATAAAGTCTGCAAAGCTTATTGATTTCTTTCACAATCCATTCGGAGGGGTTACAATGTGGTGAGTACAATGAAATAAAAACAGGTTTGATTTTATAATTCCCAAGCATGCGTAACCAAACAGCAGATCTGAATTACGGTCCGTTATCGAAATGACTTTACTAACGTGTCCAACTTCACGTAAGAAATTTTTAACAAAGGCGTTGGATACAGACCGTCCAGTGGCTTTACGTAACGGTGTGAAAGAAACAAATTTTGAAGTAAGTTCAACAGCGACTAGAACGTACGAAAATCCATTAGATGTTCTGACAAGCGGTCCCAAGATATCAACAGCAGCAAATTCTTTTAATTTAGAAGGAATGATAGGAAACAGCGGAGCACGATGGGAGATAGTAGATGGTTTCGCCTTTTGACAAAGTTTACAAATAGACAAGACTCTTCGAATTCTCTTTTCCATATTGTTAAAATAACAAGTCGTTCGAAGAATATGATAATATTTTCGTGGGCCAAAATGTGCATAGCTGAAATGAATGTACCAAATGAGCTTATTAACAAAATCGTCAGGAATGCAAAGTACCCATAGCTTGTCATCAACAGTGCAGCGTTTGAACAGTATGTTGTTTCTAACCAGATAATAATGCCGAATCTGTGTGTGTGTCTTTTCATGCCATTTGCTCTTGATGTCTTTCCAAATCTGATCTTTATCTTGTTCATGAGCAATGTCTTTTAAAGATGTGGTGATGAAGTTTTCAAAGGCGACTTTCTGAATGTAAAGAATACTGAAATTTTTCTCGAGGTTGCCTTCTGTGTTACTTTTCTCAAGCCCAGCCGGTGCGCGTGACAGTGCGTCCCCAACAATGTTCTCCTTGCCGGGAATGTAGACTATTGTGAAGTGGAATTCTTGCAGAAACAATGCCCAACGTTTTAACCTGTCATGATTTAATTTTAAAGACGTAAGAAATTGTAATGCACGATGATCACTGTATACTTTTACGTGCTTACCAGAAAGAAAGAAACGGAATTTGTTAAATGCCCAAACGATAGCTAAAGCTTCTAATTCAGTAACGGAATAATTTTTTTCAGATTTTGTTAGCACTCGGCTAGCAAAAGCAATGGTTTTCTGAATGGTAGTGTCATTTTCTATGGCTTCTTGAAATAAATGGGCACCAAGACCGACTTTAGAAGAATTCGTGCTAAGGCAGAAATCTTGTGACAGATCTGGATGAGCTAGTATTGGCGCGTTAAGTAGCGATTCTTTCAAAGAATTGAATTCCAACTGTGCTTGTTCATCCCAGTTCCAAATAGTATTTTTTCCAGTGAGAGAACAAAGTTTTGGTGCAACTAGAATTTGCATATTCAGAAAACGACGGTAAAAATTTACGAGACCTAGAAAACTGCGGACTTGTCTTTTTGTGGATGGAACTGGAATGGATCTGATTGCTTCTAACTTTTCAGGATCCAGCTGAATGCCTTCAGAAGAAATAATATGTCCCAAAAACCTCACCTTTGATCTACCGAATTCAGACTTTTCCAAGTTAACTGTAATTCCAGATTCTGCAAAAATATGTAACACGCTGTTGAGGATGCGATTGTGTTGTTCCCATGAGGCTTCTGCTATCAGAATATCGTCCACATATAAGGTGATGTGACGTTTTAAGAACTCAGGTAATATGGAATTTAGCTCGCGAATGAATGCTGCTGAAGAAAAGTTCAAACCAAAAGGAAGTTTCCGAAACTGATAACAAACGCCGAAACAAAGAAAAGCTGTGTATTTTCTACATTCTGGATGAAGTTCGATCTGATAAAAGCTGGATCTGAGATCAATGGAAGACAACACTTTTTCACCATTAAAATTTTGAAGAAGTTCTTCCAACGTTTGCGGCCTGTCTGTTTCAGGAATGATGATAGTATTGATTTGTCTCGAATCTAAGACAAGCCTGATCGATCCATTTTTCTTCTCAACAACATGTAATGGATTGTTGTATGAGCTTACTGCAGGCTCAATAATGCCCTCGTCAAGCATAGATTGTATTTCTGTTCTAACACGGTCCCTATAATGTGCTGGAATTACGTATGGTCTAACACAAAATTTAGTATGCTCACGAACACGAAATTGGTATTGAAATCCCTTGATTGTTCCTGTTTTGTGAGTAAAAACTGTGGAATGTGCCTGTAAAATCTCAAAAAGGTCTTGCCTATCACTGTCATTACAATTCTCAGTTGTTTGAATTTTATTCTGAATTAACTCATTAGTATCAAATGCGCCTTCGATATCATCCCTGTCAGTACTTGCAGAGTGATTGTTAGTGTCAAGTTCCATCGAAAATTCCGAACTGTTGTCTAACAGGAGGTAAAGCCGATTAATTTCTTCGTCATGGTTTGTTGGCGTACATCTACACTTTTTCCAAAGATTGCACCTTGTAATTTAATCTTACGTAACGGAAGTGTGGGGCAATCGTTCGATATGTTGCATTTTCTAAAAGCTGTTTCACTAATTACTGAAATGGGACTGCCAGAGTCAAGTACTGCCGTAAATTTTACGTCATTTACAGTAATGTGAATCACAGGATATGCAATGTTGTTATTTTTTACGTCGTGTTCCTGGAGTAAGATGTCCCTAATGTCTTCCATTTTTACGTAATTACTAGCTACGGCAGCTGCGTCGTCAGTTTCATAAGTACGTTTTGTGGCTGCCAGCGGTACGAGTCATTGCCTATTGTGTCTTTGTTGGCGCGCGTCGTTATTGGGATTTGGAGACCTAACTTCTACAAATTCACCTTGTCGAGAGGGCTCTGCTCTGTTTGAATCCCGCCGGTTCTGATGCAATTCAGGTCTGTCGTTACGATCATATCGTCTGTCGTCATGTCGGTAGATTCCATAGTTTCTTTCTTGTCGGTCACGTGGTGGAGAATTTCTCCCTGAATCGTAACTGCGCGCTGGACCGTTGCATCTGAAGTTATTCTGTCTCCCTTGATAATAATTATTTTGGTTCCCATATTGCCTGTTTCTCTGATTGTCTCTGTGATAGTCATTACCGCAGAGAAGTGATCTTTCCTTGTAATTATTACTACTCTGCCAATGGTTGTCATACAGGTGGTGTCTGTTTCGGTCACGATTTACGTTGAAAGAATAGCCTTGTCGTATATTATTTGTGTCATCGCGGAATTGTGACGGATGTGATCTGTAATTGTTGTGCTCCTGTTTTCGCGTTCCCCGATTGTCAGTGTCAATTTCCAGTTCTTGTAACAGTCCCTGAAAAGCTTCAATGTCGTCTTTGCAACGTCCTGAGGGGCTGTATGGGTTTGACAGGTACTGATTCTTGTGCAACATGCCTTCAAAATACTTCATAAGACTGGAAAATACAGATTGTTCGAAATGTTTCATCATTATGATGCTATGTTTTACTCAGTCTTGTGTAGCTTGAGACCAATATGCTGAGAGGAAGGCATGATAAAATTCTCCTTCACTGTGACAATCGTGAATGACCGATCGCATTCTTACAGCTGGTTCATTCTCTAAGTATGAGAGAATTGATGGAGCCATGCTTGTGGATGAATGTCGTTGCCAGAATTCTTAAATGTTTTGAATTTACATGTAGTAATGAACAGCTTATAGTCAAAATCATCATGTCGGCGAGTCGCATGTCGGTCATTGTTACGTCGTTTCGGCGGTTCCATCTCAAAATTCGGTGTACCTTGCCAATTTCTTTCATAATTTCCGAAGTGCCCTGAGTTATTATTTTGTGGCTGTTCTGTATTTCTATGTCCCTCTTCCCGTATTGGAGCGCGAGTGGCCTCTGAAATACGTAATTCTTGTATTACCTGTGTCAGCTGATCTTGTACTTCCCGGATTTCTCTTTGGTGTTGCGTATTAATTTGATTCTGATTTTGTTTGAATTTCCTAACTTGTTCGCACTCTTCTGTGTCATTAAAGACTACCGGTTTTGTGTCATTCAGATTATCAACTACCTTCGTAGATAAATTATTTAGCTGATCCGAAAGTTCAACTACTTTCTCTGATAATGAACTAATTTCCTCCATGTGTCTTTCTACTGTGTCCTTTAAGTTTTCCTGAGTTTTTGCAAGTTGCGTAACCGAATCGGTAGATGCAACTGAGTCAATTTTAGCTTGCAAGATCTCATGATTTTCATGAACAATAATTTGCAGTTCTTTTATGGCTGCTTCGTGATTCTGTAATGCATTTTCATGCCGCGAAAAAATAGGTTGAAAATGCTCACAAATTTGTGTTTTTACGTCGTTACAGACTTTTTGACATTTCGATTCGATTTTATGTAACTCAGTAGTTAAATCTTCACGTGTTTGTTCAAGCGTGGCGTGAAGATTTTGTTCCATTGCGTCTAACTGTTGCTGTGTTTGTCTCTGGTGTTGTTCCATTGTGTCTAACTTTTGAAGCTTTTGCTGTGTTTGCCTCTGATTTTGTTCCATTGTGTCTAACTTTTGAAGCTTTTGTCCCATTTGTTGCATTAATTGTAATAACAATGCACTGGTGTCCGAAACATGTTCCTCAGTGCTTTTCGGCAGTGAATTTGCACTGGCAACATTCACATTTTGACAAGCGGAAAATGTGTCTTGACTCATTTGAGAAAACGGTGAGAACCCAAAACCTGAGTCTACAGTATTTGCAATATTGTGTTCTGTCATTCCCGATTCCTGAGGCGAGCTGTTGCCGAGCGATCGATCGATAATGCTTCCCTGTTCACTACCTGTTTCACTGTCTACACCATTATTTGACGCCCGCTCCATTTCTCTATGCACAGTTACCAAATTACTACTTTGAATGTCTGTTAATTCATTACACAGCGGTGCTGGTAAGCTACGCTCGTCATCACTATTATTTCTCTGTTTACTTTGGAGCCTAGTGTTACGTTTTTCACACGCCATTATTGTCACAATATTTCACACGATAACACAGAAAATAAGAGAACACATTAACATAGCGCTGAAAATAATATCTAGTTAATTGCAAGCTGCGAAATACTTGGTGCAAATTTACATGTGTGCCACACCTGTTTTACTGTACAACAATGAAAGACCGCAACTACAAAGGAGATTCTCTCTGCAATTACGCGCTATCAATAAACAAAATCTACACTAATTACACAAACTACAAGAAAAAATCAGAAGATTCCAGTGAGGTATCCTCGGCTAAGGGTCGACATATGAAACGTCCCCTTTGAACAATTATACAAGACTGTGCTTAAACTGACACAATATTTTTAGCGCAACGCAATCTGACTTTCAAAAATCCCTACAAAAAAATGGCCCTGACTAACATTAACCTATGCGTTTCACAAATCGCTTACCTCACAAAAATCTTGGTTACTCGAACTATTGCAATACAGCAAACGCCACTACTGCCAGCTAAATAAAAGATTCAAACTACGGAAGGCACTAACTACTGATAGGCATAGTTAGCAAATGAAAGATTTTGATAGAGAACAAACAATGTATTTACCTTAATAGTCATCAAAGGTCATAATATATATAGGAGTTCATAACATCCATTCTTACAAACATCAAAACTCCGCCATTTCTCTCCCCACATCTACCACTGCTGGCGGCTCACCACCAACTGCGCAACGCTACGCGCTGTTCACATCCAGTTGCCGCTGCCCAACACTACAATGGCAGACAACAATGCAAACTAGCCACAGACTGCACACAGCACACCCAGTGATTTTCATACAGAGCGCTATGTAACGTTGCCAATAAGAAAACATAAACAGCCTACTTACACAATATGTTTCACACCTTCACTACGCAAAAACCGAATAACAGGACGCTATTCTTCCCTGGTGCAAGTCGCAAGTGGGGCGGCCATCTTTATACTGATAGTGCGACGGTATGTGTCTATGCTGCCACCTACAGGCCATTCTGCACGCTGTTTGTAGCACGATTACCAACTTACAAGATAACGGCGCGAAATTTCGATTTGTTATTACAAATTTAAGGTTTTCGTTTGACTCACCCTAATACAATCCAAGGCAAAAAAAATTGTAGACAGAATATCGATTTCGTCCCACAGCGACTATCTTCAGATTTTCAAAACAGACGAAGCCGTTTCTATATCACTGAACGACAAATCCGGTTCTTGGTAGCCAGAGCCAGTTGCAGACTGCCTCTCGTTGGCTTCCCAGGACAACAAAAATTTGATTCTCCGTGTTTCATATAATTACTGACAGAATTTACAGTTTTAGAAATTTATTCACAGTTGCGAATACGAACAACTATCTTCCGTATAAGGGAATGACGACGATGAAAATTTGTGCCGGACCGGGACTCGAACCCAGATTTCCTGCTTTACGCGAGCGGTATCCTTAAGCGCTTTGTCTATTCCTGCACGACTCACGGCCACATCCAGACTTCCACATGTCGTCATTCCTGCGTCACTTGCATGTCCGAAGGAACACTGCATCATTCTTCTTAACAACAGCCACACAGAAATATCGCATTTAAAATGCTTTCAGACTCTGTTCATTAAGAGGTATAAATTGTTGTTAAACGTTATTACATTAAGACGAGTATCACAATTAGAAAGACCGCTACGGTCGCAGGTTCGAATCCTAACTCGGGCATGGATGTTTGTGATGTCCTTAGGTTAGTTAGGTTTAACTAGTTCTAAGTTCTAGGGGACTAATGACCTCAGCAGTTGAGTCCCATAGTGCTCAGAGCCATTTTTGAACAATTAGAAACACTGTGTATGTCTTGATGCACAAATACCGTAGATAAATCTTGCTGTTTTAGGTGAAACTTTTCAAACGTTTGCCGTGTGACGAAATGCGTCTATGGGAAATCGGTTAGGCCTGTGTACTGTACTTCTGATTTCCAGTTGTAGACTTGTCGTTTGTAGAAGTGCCAATGTATTATCTGATCCAAAGTATCTGGACACACCTATATAATGCGGAACCGACCACAAGATGTCACGAAAGGCGGACCCGCTGGTATAAAAGGCGGCGGGGAGTAGTGTGTCGTCAGCATAGAGGCAACAACAGCAGACTGAGTCGGTCAGGAGAACACAGCGACTTCGAAAGCGGGCTATCACTGAATGTCACCTGAATAACAGATTCATGAGGGACGTATCAGCTTTTCTAAAGCTGCCCACGTCGGTTATTGGTGATGTGATAGTGAAGTGGGTGCGCGAAGGAAGAATTACAGTTAACCGAGGACCAGGAATACCTCGTTACTGACCGACAGTGACTGTCGAGCACTGTGGAGTGTTGTAGGAAGTTAAAAAGAATAGGGTACAACGGTCGAGAAGCTTCTGACAAGCCACACATTTCTATAGTCAGTGCTAAGCGATACTGGAGGACGCGTAAAGAGCGAAGCCACCGGAGAGTGGATGAGTGGAAATGAGTGATTTGGAATGATGAATCACGCTATACCCTGGGGCACTCAGTTGGAAGGATCTAGGTTTGGCAAATGGTTGGAGAACACTACCTGGCATCATATGTATTGAATGGAGGTGTGTTCTTCGTGTTAAGTTGTGGTCCCCTTACTGTGCTTTTGAATACGCTAAATAAGGACAGACATAAATACATTTCACAGTATTGTGTACTATGTATAACAGAAGAACAGTTCGGAGAAGACGATTGTATCACCGTAACAAAGCACTGTAATGTAAAGGAGCACCTGTTACCGTATTTCAACAGACTATAATATGCTGCGGACTATAAGAAGCACCTAAATTTTAAAGCAGATTTTTTTAAATGACCTTTTTGCCATTCTCGTTGTTAGACTGCCTTTAAAATCCCTGAAAATCGTCATCTGCTCTTCTTTCTTCTCCTTCTTCCCCTCATCCTACTCCTTCTGCTTGTTCATGTTCTTCCTCTTCGTCGTCATCGTTGTCCTCTTCATATATAAGATGGTCTTCACTGCCATCAAAAGTGTTACTTGTGCCGCACTTCTTGAAAGATTTAACAATAATGTCTTCGCTCACTCTAGATCACGTCCGTTTTATGCAATTCTTTGATTGTAGATCGTTTTAAAGCTCCCTTCGGCGTGAATTCATTTTGGGTTTCATTCATCATCCATTTATTCCATTCTTCTCTTTCAAATGGTTCAAATGTCTCTAAGCACTATGCGACTTAACATCTGAGGTCATCAGTCCCCTAGACTTAGAACTACTTAAACCTAACTAAACTAAGAACATCACCCACATCCATGCCCGAGACAGGATTCGAACCTGCGACCGTAGCAGCAGCGCGGTTCCGGACTGAGGCGCCTAGAACCATTCAGCCACAACAGCCGGCCATTTTTCTCTCACGTAGACTTTAAATTGTTTACTTATCGAGACATCAAGAGGCTGCAATTTTGAAGTAAGTCCTCCCGAAGTAACAGCAATCTCTTTCTTTCCCTATCTCAGTTTCTCTTTCACAGAATTTTTCAAATGACTACAAAACTGATCTAGCACAAGAAGAGAACTGTTGCTCGATAACGCACCTTTCCTTCTCTCTCACACTCTCTTAATTCATAATTTCATACCAGCCTCGTCCAACCAGCCCTTGTGTTGTAGGTGTGGCAGCATTTCCGAAGGTTTTAACATTATTTTACGCTTGAAAACAATCACTGGATTAAGTTTGGTGCCGTCAACACAACATGAAAGGACAACAGTGTAGTGCATTTTTTCATGTCCACTTGTTTTTACAGCTAAATCGTAGCACCTTTAGTGGCAACGGTTTTGCTACTCGGTACATCAGATTTCAAAGGAGTTTCGTTCATATTCGCCATTTGGCTTAGTTCCACACTGGTTTTCTTTCGCTGATGAATAATATAGCCACGGAAAGATAATATTTTTTGTTCATACTCTTGTGGCATTTTCTGAGATATTTTGGTTTTGATTCGCATTCTATGTCCATGACGCTTCAGCAACCTGTAGCACCAACCAACTCTACGCTTAATGTTTGTTAGGTTCCACTGTAGCTTACGAGCTTGTATTTGAATCATTTTTGTACTCCATTTTGGTAGCGCCCTTGAATCCACTTCAATACGTCATCTGCCAGTTTTTTTCCACTTTTCATTCAGTCATCTATTTGCACATTTCGTCTTCCACTCTTTTTCTTAGTTCTCCTTTACTAGCCCCCAATCGCGAATGCTTTCTTTCTGTCGGTGGAGTGTTTTAATGCCGCTCAGCTGCTCTGTTCATATGTTCTTGTGGACACGCTAGTAGTTTTAATTTAGAGCCCGCATCACAGGAATAGCTTTTATTTTCTTCCATTACGAAACTAGCTACAAAAATAAATATTTTACTGTTACTGATAACACAACTCACTTTCAGTTCAAGTACTTGGCACAATAGACTGTAATGACGCATCGTAGGTTAGACAGTATTTTGGGTTTGGAATGGCTAGTTGCGAGGGAGACAGAGTGTTAGCAGGCTTGTGCATTCCCACAACTCGCGTTCGTCGCACGGTGCAGTACTGCTGCCAGTTGAATCCAGTGTTGTCAGATAGAGACAAGATTCCCGCCGCATCGAATATATGGCCATTTTTAAGACTGGCGGGAATTTTAAATCAAACAATGGAGATTTTTATATTAATTTCTAGACACATACTGAATCGCCAAACAAACTGGTATAGGCATGCTTATTCAAATACCGAGATATGTAAACAAGCAGAATACGGCGCTGCGGTCGGCAACGCCAATACAAGGCAACAAGTCTCTGGTGCAGCTGTTAGATCGTTTACTGCTGCTTCAATGGCAGGTTATCAAGATTTAATTAAGTTTGAGCGCGGCGCTATAGTCGGCGCACGACATAGGTGACACAGGATCTCCGAGGTAGCGACGAAGTAGGGGTTTTCTCGTACGACCATTTCACGAGTGTACCGTGAATATCAGGAATCTGGTAAAACATCAAATCTCCGACATCGCTGCGGCCGGTAAAAAATCCTGCAAAGAACGGGACCAACGACGACTGAAGAGAATCGTTCAACGTCGCACAAGTGCAACTCTTCCGCATATTGCTGCAGAATTCAGTGTTGGGCCATCAACAAGTGTCAGCGTGCAAACCATTCAACGAAACATCATCGATATGGGATTTCAGAGCCGAAGGACCACTCGGGTACTATAACGATATGTTTACGTAATGTGTATACATAAACATACAGATATAAATGTCCCCGTTCGTACCCGCTAATTATAACAATATGTTTACTTTTGTGCTGTAACATATAGCTATAATCAGCGGTGGAAACATATTTGCGAACGCCGACCGTGTGCGGCTGTTTCTTGTTGGATCGTCTGATCAGTCGGAAGTTGCATTGCGGAAGAGAGTAAATGCCTATTCAAAATATAATTATTTTGGGATGGCTCAACATGAATTTCCTAAGGGACCGTAGTTTATCATGCATTTACCAGTAGAATATGGCGCGGAGAAAATATTTCGCCGCATGCAACTTCCGTCCGAACTCGACGAAAGAATTCGTGACTGTGAACTCTCTATTTGGAAGAAACATAAAGAAAATTAAATAACTTCATGAAGGAGTGAGACATAGATTCTATATTAAATAAATAGTCCATACACTAGTTCCATTTAAGTCTGAATTTATGGCAATTAATAGACGAACTTACACTGCAATGAAAGATTTAACATGGATGCCGTTTTCACTGGCACTTCTCGTAATGAAAACAATTCCTTTGACGTTTTCACATACACGTCGCACAATAAATCTACTGCTATGCACTTTACTATTACACATTTACTTTACACTAAAACAATGTTATTTTTAACGATAATAATACAGCGGCAAGTCATGCGCGTCCGACACAAGTTACACGAGACAAGAGAAGAATGAGTAACTGTTCATCGAGAATATCTCGTACATCAAAAAAAATGTGTAAAAAAGTGTTCTTCTTCTGTCCGTTTTTCGCGCCACGGTTTTCAAAGTCAATAACTCACAGCATCTCTGACGGCGCTTCGACAATAAACAAGTTACGTCACAGGTCGTTCACCTTTTACATTCTCGCAACATTATTTGCTAACTGTAGCTGTTACCGAGCGACTGCTCGATTAGTGAATGATTTAAAACGATAAGGCAATCACATAATGTTACAGTACCCCTGATGATTGCATGACACAAAGCTTTACGCCTCGCCTGGGCCCGTCAACACCGACATTGGACTGTTCATGACTGAAAACATGTTGCCTGCTCGGACGAGTCACGTTTCGAATTGTATCGAGCGGATGGACGTGTACGGGTATGGAGACAACCTCATGAATCCACGGACCCTGCGTGTGAGCAGAGGACTGTTCAAGCTGGTGGAGGCTCTCTAATGGTGTGGGCGAGTGCAGTTGGAGAGATGTGGGACCCTGATGCTTCTAGATACAACTCTGACAGGTGACACGTACGTAAGCATCTTGTCTGATCACCTGCATCCATTCATGAGCATTGTGCATTCCAACAGATCTGGGCAAATCCAGCAGGACTATGCGACACCCTACAAGTCCAGAACTGCTACAGAGTGGCTCCATGAACACTCTTCCGCGTTTAAACACTTCCGCTGGTCGCCCCACTCCCCAGACATGAACATTATTGAGGATATCTGTGGTGCCTTGCAAAGGTCTGTGCTCCACCCCCTCGCACTCTTATGGATTTATGGACAGCCCTGCAGGATTCACGGAGTCAGTTCCCTCCAGCGCTACTTCAGACATTAGTCGAGTCCATGCCACGTCGTGTTGTGGTACTTCTGCGTGCTCGCAGGTGCCCTACATGATATTAGGCAGGTGAACCAGTTTCTTTGGCTCTTGAGTTTGCTTGTTTGGGGGAAGAGACCAAACAGAGAGGTCATTGATCTCATCAGATTAGGGAAGGACGGGGAAGGAAGTCGGCCAGGTCCTTTCAAAGGAACCATCTCGGCATTTGCCTGGAGCAATTTAGGGAAATCACGGAAAACCTAAATCAGGATATCTGGACGAGGGATTTGGCTCTTGAGTGATATACACTACTGGCCAATAAAATTGCTACACCACCAAGATGACGTGCTACAGACGCGAAATTTAACCGACAGGAAGAAGATACTGTGATATGCAAACGATTAGCTTTTCAGAGCATTCACACAAGGTTGGCGCCGGTGGCGACACCTACAACGTGCTGACACGAGGAAAGTTTCCAACCGATTTCTCATACACAAACAGCAGTTGACCGGCGTTGCCTGAGAAACGTTGTTGTGATGCCTCGTGTAAGGAGGAGAAATGCGTACCATCACGTTTCCGACTTTGATAAAGGTCGGATTGTAGCCTATCACGTTTGCGGTTTATCGCATCGCGACATTGCTGCTCGCATTGGTCGAGATCCAATGACTGTTAGCAGAATATGGAATAGGTGGGTTCAGGAGGGTAATACGGAACGCCGTGTTGGATCCCAACGGCCTCATATCACTAGAAGTCGAAATGACAGGCCTCTTAACCGCATGGCTGTAACGGATAGTGCAGCCATGCCTGGATCCCTGAGTCAACAGATGGGGACGTTTGCAAGACAACAACCATCTGCACGAACAGTTCGACGATGTTTGCAGCAGCACGGACGTTCAGCTCGGAGACCATGGCTGCGGTTACCCTTGACCCTGCGTCACAGACAGGAGCGCCTGCGATGGTGCACTCAACGACGAACCTGGGTGCACGAATGGCAAAGCGTCATTTTTTCGGATGAATCCAGGTTCTGTTTACAGCATCATGATGGTCGCATCCCTGTTTGGCGACATCGCGGTGAACGCACATTGGAAGCGTGTATTCGTCATCGCCATACTGGCGTATCACCTGGCGTGATGGTATGGGGTGCCATTGGTTACACGTCTCGGTCTCCTCTTGTTCGCATTGACGGCACTTTGAACAGTGGGCGTTACATTTCAGATGTGTTACGACCCGTGGCTCTACCCTTCATTCGATCCCTGCGAAACCCTACATTTCAGTAGGATAATATACGACCGCGTGTTGCAGGTCCTGTACGGGCCTTTCTGGATACAGAAAATGTTCGACTGCTGCGCTGGCCATCACATTCTCCAGATCTCTCACCAATTGAAAACGTCTGGTCAATGGTGGCCGAGCAACTGGCTCGTCACAATATGCCAGTCACAACTCTTGATGAACTGTAGTATCGTGTTGAAGCTGCATGGGCAGCTGTACCTGTACACGTCATCCAAGCTCTGTTTGACTCAATGCCCAAGCGTATCAAGGCCGTTATTACGGCCAGAGGTGGTTATTGTGGGTACTGATTTCTCAGGATCTATGCAACCAAATTGCGTGAAAATGTAATCACATGTCAGTTCTCGTATAATATATTTGTCCAATGAATACCCGTTTATCATCTGCATTTCGTCTTGGTGTAGCAATTTTAATGGCCAGTAGAGTACAAGCAATTATTTGGGGACAATAACAAAAGTGAATGGACTAGCCTGCCCACAGGCCTGAAATGAACGCAATGGGATGGGTTAGAAGGTCAACTTAGCGCCAGACTCCTGCACCCAACATTACTAGTTCCTCTGGTCGCGGCTTTTGAGGAAGAATGCGCTGCCATTTCTTCACAGGCACTAAAGTGTCCCCAGCAGAGTTGAAGCCATCATAAAGACGAAGGGCGAGACACCCACATTACTGTCCGCTAATAGGTGTCCGGATACTCTTGATGACGCAGGGTACCACTAGTAGAAGATAAGACAGTGGTCCGGAAAATTAACGCTGTGCAGCCGATGAAACAGAGAGGCGACTGCCGGAGTGGGAGTTCGTGTATGCTAGCTGGCTTAGCAACGCGGAGGAGTGGCGGGGCGCAGAGCGGGCGCTAGAAAGCGGCGGCCGCGGCGGTGCAGGCAGCAGGCAGCGCTGTAGCTTCCGGTAGGGCGCCTGCCGGCCGACCATCCGACCGGAGAAATTGGCCCGGCCGGAGAAAGCCCGCCAGGCGAACCGATACGTCATCGCGGTCGGCCGCCGGCTGGGGAAATCGGCGCGATACGGCCCGCGCTACCCTGCTCTGCTCTACGACTCGTTAGCGGGCAGGACCCAGCCGCGGCCACGCCCGGTGAAACACGCCGTGGCCTGCGTGGGCGACCTGCCCACTGATGACTTGCCTGTCTCCCGTCCAGCCCGCTGCTCCCCACGTCCGCTTCGCTGCGCCAGGCCGGGGCGAATCGGTCGGCGTCAGAGGCGACAAAAGTAAAGATCGTGTTTCCTTTTAACAACGAAAGGACTGAAGGTTCCGTAGGAGCTGAAGATTTTACGTATGAGCGAGCACACATCGTGCGACTGTGCGCTCTACGAAGACCTTGCAGGTAGTGGCCGTCAGGCAGTAAAGACGCTGGATCTCAAAGCAGCGTTGGGGAGCGGGTGAACCAAAAATGTTCAAATGTGTGTGAAATCTTATGGGACTTAACTGCTAAGGTCATTAGTCCCTAAGCTTACACACTACTTAACCTAAATTATCCTAAGGACAAACACACACACACCCATGCCCAAGGGAGGACTCCAACCTCCGCTGGGACCAGCCGCACAGTCCATGACTGCAGCACCTGAGACCGCTCGGCTAATCCCGCGCGGCGCGGGTAAACCTGGCGCATATTGGACGATGCTACAGCCGCAGTATGCAAGAAGACTTCACGAGGCATTCAGCCACACGTCAGCACACTGGAGAAAACGTCGCTGTATTACAGCTTGCTGTTTCGTCGCTTGTTTCCAGTCTTATTTCTAGTAGCTATTGCCTCGCAGGTTGTATCTGTACTTGTCACATTTTGTCATAGATTAAGCGACCACAGGTAGCATCTCCATTGACCTTGGGTATCGTACATTTTCAGTCGCTTTAATCCGATTTTTCTGACTCATAAACACGATTTTCTGTTGTGATGCAAAACCGGTAACTGTCGCAGATCTCGAGGAGTTAATAGTAGTAGGGTACCAGGGCTTCCCTGTCTTGCTTGTGGTGCTAAATTTAGAATATTTTAAAAGAGCATATGGGTAATGACGAAACAGAATTACCGAGTGACCCGAAAGTTAGTTAACATTTGGAATTCCACTAATTCAAGTACTAATGTAGGCAGAGAAGTAAAACTTAACACACATGTCTGAAATGACATGGGATTTTAGTGAAACGAAAAACGAGGGCAAAAGCCGGCCAACAGATGGCGTTGGACAGCAACACGTCAGTGATGTCGAATAAGGCGTGACGGGAGCGAGTACACTCATATGTTATAAATTGGCATCATCCCTAGCCAGGCTGACAAACACCTCTGGATATGCAGGATGGCGCTCCATCCCACATTGCTACACGTGTGAAAGATCTCCTGCACATATCGTTTGTTGAGGATTGCGTGCTTAGCCGCCACTTCAGTCATGCTTAGCCTCCCAGGTACCCAGATCGAAGTCTGTGTGATTATTGGTTGTGGAGTTACCTGAAGTCACAACTCTACCGTGATTTTCCGACACCATAAGGGATGCCAAAAGACAACATCCAACGGCAAGTTCTCAGCATACCTACTGGTACGCCGTACAGTGCTGTTTACAACATCGTTCTTCGACCACAGATACTTTTGATGAATGACGGCTGTTATCTTGAGCATTTGTTATAAAGAACATCGTCTTTGCTAAAAAAACAATTGTTATGCTAATTATTGCTTTTGTATCATCAGTATAGCCATTTGTTACCAATTTTGTGCATTTTTTTGGTTTCAATAAAACCCCTGTGTCATTTCAAGCATTTGTGTCAATTTTTACACTCTACCTACGTTATTCCGTGAAGTATTGAATTTTCAAATATTAACTGACTTTCTGGTCACCTGGTATAACGCTCTGAAGTAACTGGGAAAGACTGGCGAGTAGGGCGACTTGGAGTGGACAACCAATAAAATTTCTACAGAATTGGTAGAAGAAGATAATTCGATGAGTGTTGCTATCAGAAACTTCAAAATATCGTTCAAATTTTCGGACTGTCTGCACAAAAAGTTTATAACTTCTGGTTCTTAACTTTCGTAATAATTTCTTATATGTGGTGTTGTCAGTTACAACAACAACGGCACGGAAGTTGGGCGAAACCCGTTGTGACTCAGTTCTAAGAGTGCACATTTTTTCGAAGAGGCAACAGCTCTTCGTTTCGAGCAACTGTAAAAACCATAGCTTATGTCTGATGCTGTCGACTTCGTGGCCTCAATACACAATTTTCTTGAAAACGGCGAATCATTACGTAATTTAACCTTTCCGCTACCAACTTTTTTCAAAGTGAAAGACATTAACACATTGTTATTTTAATTAATGTCGCAGTCAAAAGTAAAAACAAGAAAAAATTCCTGCCGTTTTGTTTTTCAACGCAGGGCATGTTGGGCTACTTAAAAGATTATTCAAAGTGCCTCTACGGTTTTAGAAGACGTCTGCGCAAACTACACGGCGCATGTAAGACACGGACAAAAAAAATGGTTCAAATGGCTCTGAGCACTATGGGACTTAACATCTATGGTCATCAGTCCCCTAGAACTTAGAACTACTTAAACCTAACTAACCTAAGGACAGCACACAACACCCAGCCATCACGAGGCAGAGAAAATCCCTGACCCCGCCGGGAATCGAACCCGGGAACCCGGGCGTGGGAAGCGAGAACGCTACCGCACAACCACGAGATGCGGGCAGACACGGACACATCAGTGGATATATCGTCTATACAAGTTTCGAACTCACACTGTACGTGTTCAATATTGGCACTTTTAGTGATGCGACAAACGTCAATATGTGGGTACAGTTCACCGACACGAATTGTCCGGGATGGCACGACAGCAACCCGGTATGCAGATCTGTTCATTGGTCTACTTATCTGCAATAGTGAACGAATTCGATGCGACAATATGAAGAGGAAGGAATTACAATGAAACTTGACGACAGTGCAACGGACAGATGCATGAATTCTGCAAACTATCAGAAGTCCTTCCTGAAACCTTGAGAACTAACACGTGGCAACAACGTCCAGCAAATTCTCGCTGGCTCCATGATAAGCTAAAGAGGATGACATACATCCTAGTGGTAGTGTAACGGTTAAATGCTACGCATTTCCCTGACCTCATTTGACGCGATTCCCCACAACAGTTCCGGCAACTTCGCGGCAGACAAAGTACACTGCTTTACAACTGCTAAGGGACAACTGACAGCTGCTACGGAACAACCGAGCAATGACAGTAAAAGGAAATGTCGATGGTGGACGAGTTAAGTGCAGTGAAGCCTGTGCACGGACGCTCCGTATACATCCTACAGTTCATGGTGTACGTTGTTTGACGAAGATGCCTGTGGAACCGATTAGTGTGACATTCCGTGTGATACGCCAACATGTCTGCAAGACATCATTTGAGTGATTATTGATTACGATCACTAACGGACAATTCGTCGGCTCGAAACGCGTCAAACTGTCAATACTGCGGCCACAGATATGCATGTGTCCAAAAGTGTCATCTTGCCTGTTACAAAAGGCCGCTGTAAGTGGATACACTATGCAAAGACATGTCAGTTGTCGTAGACGAACCACCACGCCGCAAGGGGATCGCCCTAGTGGCGAAAAGGAACAGATCTCCCTCTTAGGCAGATCGCTGCAGACATTGCTACTGCTAGCGGTACACACGTCTCTGCCGGAACCAATTCGTGGCGATTAAATCAGGCTGGGTTCTATGTTCGGAAGTTTGTTAAATACATCCCACTCCAACCACGCCATCGACGAGGAAGAATGCACTTGTGTAGGGGGCATGTTGTTTGAGATCGGCAACAATGTTCCAGTGTGATGGTCTCCGACGAATCCCGCCTTTCTGTGGCAAACGATTCTGGGCACCGTTTAGTGTGGAGGGACATGAGAACACATTACATACCACGGAATTTTCGCCGGCCGGAGTGGCCGTGCGGTTCTAGGCGCTGCAGTCTGGAGACGAGCGACCGCTACGATCGCAGGTTCGAATCCCGCCTCGGGCATGGATGTGTGTCATGTCCTTAGGTTACTTAGGTTTAATTAGTTCTAAGTTCTACGCGACTGATGATCTCAGAAGTTAAGTCGCATAGTGCTTAGAGCCATTTCAACCATTTGAACAGAATTTTCAAGAACGTCATCCGTATGGCTTAAGCGTTATGATGTTTGGAGCCATTATGCACAAAAGCCGCTTTATCTTTGTGGCAGGTAGCGTTACAGCATAGCGCTATTGCAGGATATTACAAATAATATGTACCCTTTCCGTATGTTTAGGGGTGCGGAGGGTAGACTTCTGTTTAGGAACGACAATGCCCGCCCACACAGAAACGCTGAGGTGTCAGACACACTGGAAAGTGAAGATATTGAACGTATGGAATGGCCTGCATACTCCCCATATCTAAACCCTATAGAGCAGGTCTGTAATGCTCTTTGCAGAAGTATTTCTCAATGAACACCCCCTCCCTGAACCATGTGAGAATTGAAAACCGCCTTGAGAGAAAAGTGGGACAGTATCCCCAAGGACTCACCAAAAGTTTGGCAGCTATCGCCGGACGAAGTGGCCGTGCGGTTAAAGGCGCTGCAGTCTGGAACCGCAAGACCGCTACGGTCGCAGGTTCGAACCCTGCCTCGGGCATGAGTGTTTTTGATGTCCTTAGGTTAGTTAGGTTTAACTAGTTCTAAGTTCTAGGGGACTAATGACCTCAGCAGTTGAGTCCCATAGTGCTCAGAGCCATTTGGCAGCCATCATGAATAAGGTCGTAATGTGCATTAGTGCCTGAGGAGGGCGGATCCTTTACTGTGAGTCCGATATCGACCTTTACTTTGGGAGTCTGACCTATGTCAAACATAACCGTTGTTTGTGTGTGGTATCCTCCTTTCCGAAGTGGTGAAATCTGTAAGGTTTTTCGTATGAACTGTGCTTGATGTCATCCACCATTGCCTGTAATTATTCCTGTCCTATAATATCACTGTTCCTTAGCAATCGGTAAGCAGTTTATAACAACACAATTGCAATGGGCTGCAAATATGACTTCATCATTACCACCCGAAACAAACAATCTTAAACAAATGTCAGGTGCGAGGACAGATCCAGGCAGACGTATTCACAGCTTTCTCGTACGGTCACCAACGTGAATAAGTATCGGTTTCGCGTCTCGAGGTACCCTCTGTCCCTGCGGTCTGGTTGTGACAGTGCCGAGGTAGGAAAGAACGTTAGATTTTAACAGCCCGTCAGCATCGAGGTTATTAGAGACAAAGTACCAGCTCAAATGCACTAGATAGTTCATGTCGCATATTGCAGTCTTTTTGCTGGAACCGTCCCGGAAGTCGCATCTGGGGGAACAGAGGAAAACCTGAAACTGTGGTATAATTCCGTTGAATTTACTACACTTTTCGTCCATCTATGAACGATTTCAAACATTCAGTCTATAACTGATTGTTTCAGACGGTTAGATCTTTGTTCATCATGAACTTAATTTTCGCCTGATAAAAGCTGGCTTTGATGTAACATAACAGACGCTATTGGTAACGAAAATTACCCCTTCTTCTCATGTCAACATTTTTACATGTATTTACTTTACAGCTCTCAGCGGGCGATCCCCATTACTAGCGCTTATTATACGCCACAACTAGCTTTTATGCTGTTCGGCAGAACAGGTTTTGTGGGGTATACCTTCCATTAACTACTCCCAGGACTCCTGATAATACTGCTCAGCTTACTTTCTGACACTTTCTTTGAAAAGCATTCTGAAGCACCTGAGGCAACACAGTCAAAATACGAAATCAAAACATCTCAATACAGGCATCTTCTTTAACGTGAAACACTATGTTTCAGTTGTTACTGCTAATTGATCCGTCGATATAAATAAATCGATAACTTACGAAAAACTTTGCCCTGTAGAATAAGATTCCAGATTTGTAATCGACAAATGAAATACAAACATCTGATAAGAAAACTCACTGAGATCATTTTCTATTTTGACATTCTTCAAGTGAACTCCTCTTTGTACTTTTTTAGGCATTCTGTCTGCACGTCAGCCGTGTTCAGTCAATATATCATAAACATAATTTTGCATGCGAACAGAACGGGCCTTCTCAAGCCCAATTTTGTATTTACTCGCGGATTGTTGCTAAATTAGGCCTTCAGTGTCATTTTAAATTGTATAAAAAATAGCAGCAACGAAAGAACAGTCGTAATTCTGACGTACACTATGGCTGATGCCATAAGAATAGCCTCTCAATCAACCACAACAATAAAGGCAGCTACCTCATCTGAGGGTGGCAGTCCTCTCAGTGAGTTACCGCACCCACTGGCCGAGTGCTCGGAGCAACAGGTAGGTGGGTGATTGATTTGGCGGCTTCAGGTCATATTGTGTTTATTCGTCTCTGAGTAAGAGAATGGTGGCAACCACGAAGACGGCCATATCGAAGTGCAGCAGATTACGTGTTTTCATTTTTGCTAGGGGCTAATAAAACTAAAGAGACATTACTTAAAGTTTCTGCTTGTTTCTCAATCGGCATTACCATCTCCAGTATTAAATGAAGCCGTGGACTTACAACACTGTACAAAGCAACCACCACAAGACACCTACATCCATGCGAGTTGTGAATTCGAAGGACTACTGAAACGGAACTCGAATTATGTACCAGAAAATAAACACAGGTACATCTCAAAACGAAACAGAAATCTGAAAGGCGGTCTTCTCGAATGCGGGACTGATGTTTTATACAATGCAACACGTGGCTTGGCGCTACTGGTAATTTATCCCCAAAGTACTGAAGGAAATCGAAAATTGACATTGTATTACATTACATTAACATACAAACGATAGTGAAAACTACTACACGCACGGATCAGTAACAACATCTGATGCCCCTTGTGACACTGGTAGACTGCAAGGAGGCAGGTGATGTAAAGTTAACACTAGGCTGCAAGCTCTTGTCTTGACTGCGCGTGAAGTGGAGCCCTGCTTCGTCCCAGCTGTAAGAGAGGGGAGGTGACGGGCCCATCGCCCTGGCTGCCTCTTATCCCTGAAAAACATTCATGATTCTCATTTGATAGCAAGTTGAGTGAACCTGGCGCCGTCCTGGAGGGACTGGAACGAGGAAAATCTCCGGCCTATCCGGGTCCGAACCGTGTACCTCCAGCGTCGGAGTCTAGTGATTTACTACTAGACCACCACGGCCATACAAGAATGCGGATACTCGCACTAATACTGATTTTGAGGATAAAATCCTGTGCCGAGGCGGATGTCTATTGGTGCATCTCGGGATATCATAAATAATTATTACTTTACGGTTAAAGGATAGCATCAATAATAGAGTTTGTGTCTCTTTCTACATTGCAGTCGATCGATAATAATGATTATCATGGTAAAGGCTTTTTTATTAGACGTTCTGGAAGGAGTACCGCTATATTGGCCCGAATGCGTAACGTCCTTGCGAGGAAAGATGCCTTGTTAACATCTGAGAGGGCCAAGGATGGCGAAATGGCGATCTTCCTAGTTTTCTTCCAAGTCAAGCGAACGTCCTCCTGCTTCTGCCTTAGCAGCAGCTGCCTTACGTCTGAGTCACTCCTGATTCGTTTATGTTAACAGAGGTCTCTTACGTAATTGCTGAAGACTACCACAAAGAGACATGAAGGCTGTTGTAGCACAGTCCATCCATTCGATTGTTACTTTCATGATCCGACTGCTGTTTGCGTGTCGGATACGACATAAATAATGTTCAGCTTGAAATCTGTGACTTTGTCAACGTTTCTCTTAAAAACGTTTGCAATCGCGCACTGCAACGCTTATTATACTGACGACTGTAGCACGTTAAAATGATTATAGTGAATTAACGAAAATTTGATAAAATATCTATGTGATTAACATTTTAAAAAATGCCAGATATGACGCCTTGTAACACGCGGTCTGTTGACTTCAAAAAGTTCAGGAAATACTCGATACAAAATTTCACAACATCCGTTTCAGTAATTACAACAGCAGGTTGTAACTGAAGGAACGTACCAAGAATATGACAGATTACGTTGCATTAAATTCTGGTCATTATCAACATCTACCTTCTAATCTATGGAGTATAAATTACGAAGTCCCAGTTCAGGAGAAGAATATTCAGGTCAGATATAACCTTAACGTCTGACCTTCGGTGTGGATTACAATACACAGTAGTGGAAATCGGTATGAGGGCAGGGATCCTATGAAAGTCATAGTGCAATGTCTGTAACACACTGCATCTAATTTATTATGAAAGTAGTAGATAAATATCAAACATAAACAATCATGACAGAATTACATGATTTATTTTATAATACGTGAAACAAAATACAAGGTTTACATTTCCTTGATGGAAATTGGTATAAAGGCACTCATTGTCCTGCAGTGTTATTGCATCGTTTATACATTGTCCAGCCTCAGTTCTCCTTAATTACCTCGAAAATTCTCTTCGGCATTGATGTAGTTCTTGCAGTGAACTGTCGGCCACTCTCCTCGTATTTCAGTTTTCAGCTACCAAGCGACCTCAAATTGCCTTCGATGGCGATAAACACGTCTTGCAAATATTCCACAAAGATCTGCCACCGGCTTTCTATTCAAGCTACGTGCAGGCGAGGGTAAAACATCGATATCTTTACCTTCCAACCACATTTTGGTCGCTGCAGAAACTTGCACAGATGCATTATCTTGTTGAAATGTTAGACTTTCGTTTCCTAGGGCCTTATCCATTCAAATCAATTCTGTCCCTAGCATCTCAGTGTACACGTTAAGAGTTCGTTCTAGTGTACAGCCAAGCAATGCGTGATTCACTTTTATTACAGAAGACTGCCCAAATTATAACACTTTCCACCACCAAAATTTCTGTTCATTCTAACCATATGTTCTGTTCTCAGATCACGCCAATAATACTGAAAACCGTTCGGTCTTCCTCTCATCACTGAAGGTCACTTTATCCCACTGTTAACTCCATGACATACGTTTCTTCAAGAAACTCCAATCTAGCCTGTTTACGTTTAGGGGTTAGAGCAGGGCTCTGTATGCAAAATGTTTGTCATTTGGCAAAATTTGTTGTTCGCGTTTGACAGTTACTGACAACCGTAAATCAGCAACATGTTGACAAGAATAACGCCTTGTGGCTCTACTTTTCTGCAACAGGAACAGTTTTGATAACTCAGATGATTTTCTACTTAGCCCATATTTGCTGTTCTGTCCATATCGAGCGCCCAGTCTAACGAAATTATCTGTCATTGTACTTGAACGGTTCAATTCTTGGCGATTTGACGGTTGAAGAGTCCTATTTCCTCTGTGCATCGACTATTGTTTTCATATCTCATGATAACTGTTTTCCGCACGGCATTCTCACAATCGTGGTTTAAATACGCAATACGTACTGCCACTAATGGTGCCTTTTTTCCTATCTGCAGTAAAGGCGCATACGCACACACTAACACCACACAGAGCCGACTGCCTTTATACTGAGTTAAACGCTCTACCACCTGACTCGTTGATCTCTTGTTATATGCTGTAGTACTGACATCAAATGCAGTACCATTTGACTGGATTTGTCGGTATACTAGAAATCATACTACAGCATATACATTGTGCACAAGTATTCTAGTCGACAAAGTATATTTTCCTACAAATATTCATGTCTTTGTCCTGATTTCTACTACTGTATTAACATCAGTAGAGTGGGTAAGAGACTTGGCGATTCGGATAAGGGATTTGCGCATGCAGTGTGGACAGCATTTTTATTGTTCTCGCAAGCCTCTAAGCACTGGTGTCCGTTGACAGGAAGACACCCCCGTCTGGCCGGCCTCTGTGCCGAATCGCAGTTACCGTTTCGCTGGAGGAAGTCGGTGTTTCGCAACGCAGGAAGCGAGGGCGGGCGTCGAGGAAGTGGTGCAACTTCTAGAGCAGCTCGCCGTGCCAACATCGCGGCAAATAGGCAGCGCTCTACACAGCTTCAGAAAAACTGTTCGCCTATGGCAGGGGTGCTCAACTTTTATAGGCTTGAGATCTAGTACATGCAATTTAGTCCATTTAGATAGCGACTGACTCGAAAACTTATAAAGATTTAAGCACGAAACAACACCACAGCCATTTTCATTACACAAAATACATAAAAGGTAATTCCCTCTCGGTCAAAAGTTGTACGCCTACTACTCAGTTCTCAAGATATAACACATGTGAAAAAACTAAAACATACACTTCCATAAATGTCGAAAAAAGTTCAGTGAGCTGTTTGGCTTTGCATATCATTGTCAAGATTATTAAAAGTGTGTGAATAATTTATCAGAGTCAACTTTATACGGTATGAAAGGTGAGTTTATTTATACACTCTAACTGCTATGTGTTCATCGTTGAAATCGCTGCCGCACATAAGTAAGTTGGTACAAAAAACGACAGAACTTACCATACTACCTTTAAAATGTTAGGGAAGGTTTTTACACTCACTAATTTCCAAAAGTTACTTTCACTGTATTCCCACTTTAAGGAAACGCCATTTTGAAATCGAATTATTACCTCTTCAAGTTCAGTCGCACTACAAAAGATTACTCACTTCACTCGAAATATCTTCCACATTCCCTTTTTGGAAACGCTGAGCTATGAACGCTAGAACGGGTTTCATTGCCTTGATATCTGAAAACTACTTTTCATACTGTGTTTTCAGTGCTGTCGGGTTCGCCGTATACTTCTTTGCAGTTTGTTGATCCAACGATGTTTGTAGACACGACAGCTTTGACTGTATTTGAGGAATGTGTTGCACTTTGAATTGCAGTTTGCGAGTAGTAATCTCACCATGCAGGCATGCAGGAGGAACTACTGTTGCTTGGCGTGAATGTTAAAGAAGGTAAAATTCAGATGGAGACGAAAGAGGCAGAGACAGACTGAGTTCCTACAAATACCGTGCGAAACGGTCACTGTAAAACTGATATTTCACAAAAACAGCTCAATAGATTGCGGACAAAGGTTTTGAAAGATCGACTCATAAAAGCCATGGCGATCAACCGGTCGATCGTGACCTATGCGTTGGGCACCCTTGGCTTAAGGAGACTCTCACGCTATTAAAAACAGTTGCCCTCAAAAGGATAAGGTCCCGAATTCCAGTATCTGCCCGGCACACAGTTTTAATCTCCAAGGAAGTTTTATATCAGCGCACATTCCGCTGCAGAGTGCAAATTTCATTATGGAAATATCCCCGAGGCTGTGGCTAAATAGCCGGCCGCTGTGACCGAGTGGTTCTAGGCGCGTCAGTCCGGAACCGCGCTGCTGCTACGGTCGCAGGTTCGAATCCTGCCTCGGGCATGGATGTGTGTGATGTCCATCGGTTAGTTAGGTTTAAGTAGTTCTAAGTCTAGGAGACTGATGATCTCAGATGTTGAGTCTCATAGTGCTTAGAGCCATTTCCATTTCTCCGAAATATCCTTTCCTCGAGGAGTACTAGTTCTGCAATGTTCGCAGGAGAGCTTCTATGAAATCTGGAAAGTAGGAGACGAAGTACTGGCAGAATTGGAACTGTAAGGAGGGGTCGTGAGCCGTGCTTGTGTAGCTCAGTCGATAGAACACTTGCCCGCGAAAGGCAAAGGTCCCGAGTTCGAGCCTCGGTCCGCACACAGTTTTAATCTGACGGGAAGTTTCATACCAGCGCACACTCCGCTACAGAGACAAAATTTCGTTCTCACGTTATTACTCCGCACCAACATCAGTCCGGTCCACAGAAGCTACTGTTTCACAAGAAGTTACAGAAACCAGTAGCTCTTAGAGGGGAGTTACTGGCGGAACGAGGACTCTGAGGGCGATTCGCAAGTTGTGCCAGCGTAGGTCTGACGGCAGAGCACTTTTCCACAAACGGCAGGGTTCCGGGTTCGTGTTCCGACACACAGTCTTAAACCGCCAGGAGGTTTCAAAATTAGTAGCTTTTGTCGACAGGTGTACTGTGTAAGATGCCTTATGGCTGAACAGATTCATGGTTAAGCACAAAACGTATGTACACGCAAATAAAACTGGGCAATCTCATGAAGAACATAAGACAAATCGCTCTATAAAGGCTGACATGTGGAATAGCATTACTGGAGCATTCATAATACAGAACTTGTTACCTCAATGTTCTGTATTTGAGTCAATACTCTTCAATTTGCACATCACTGACTTCTCTGACATAATTTGCTTCAAATTTTGCTCAAGCTGCATATTCCTCTTCAATAAAAGACATTTCATCTCCTATGAATTCTTCTACTGACAGTAGTACTCTCTAATTATGGAGCCGAAGATGGGACGTTGCACATTAACATGTAGTGCGAAAAGGGGGAACAGTCGAAACAACTCTTCTTATTTATTTTTCGATATAGGATCTGTGTAACTTGGCCTAAGTTTGCTCCAGTAATGGTATTCCACATGTCAGCCTTTTAATAACAAGAAGCTTGTTTTAATAACAATTTTGATATACTTGAGTAATGCCTATTACGCCAGATGCCGGCAGCTGTGGTGGAGCGGTTCCAGGCGCCTCAGTCCCGAACCGCGCTGCTCCTACGGTCGCAGGTTCGAATCCTGCCTCAGGCATGGATGTGTATGCTGTTCTTAGGATAGTTGGGTTTAGGTAGTTCTAAGTTATAGGGGACTGATGACCTCAGATGTTAAGTCCCATAGTGCTCAGAGCCATTTGAACCTCATGTCAAGAGTATTTCACATGTGTTTAACACATTTCACACGTACTTGTACACACATCTTACCTGCATCTCTAGCGGATTTTTCCTGCCGTTTCCTTTTTACGGAGCTCGATGTTTATGATATCTCCTGAACTATGTGCCATGAAATTATATAACTTTACAAGTACTTCCAGTGGTGCTATTTACTGGGAAATGTTTTGTGAGCAGAGTTAGTAGTAAAGACATAATAAATTAAAATTTCAAAAATTATGTGGCAGTTTTACTGCATGAACAGCGAAAATTTAGTAAGCGATAAACATTTTTTCCTTTCATCATTCTGTAAGGATTGTCAGAGACAAAAAGTTTGGTGAAGGTTTGATATTACGCGTAAAGTTTGCTATTAGTCACTAAGTGCTCTCATTCTCAAATGCTGGATGCATAAAATATGAGTATTCGTGCCTCGTGGGCTGTATTCCTTTTTCTCCCCCATCCTACCCCTTTGATAGGCAGGTATATATAAGAACCAGTGAATTAATTCAAGGTATAAGCTGTCTCCAGCCCAAATTTCATCCAAATCTGTCTAGCAGTTTCAGCGTGAAGGCGTAACAAGCACACTAAGACAGTCTCACGAACTCTGGCATTTATAATATATATAAGACTAGTTATTTTTCCGTTATCTACCTTGTATTCATTACATAAACGGTTTCTATAACTGGGATGGCAATTTAAATTAATAACTAATACTGCTCCATTATAATCTCATTCGTAAATTCGGTTGTTGTATCTGAAGTAACTCCGCTGTAGTCACTTTTATTAATTATTATTACTGTTACTCCAACTAATACCGTTATCATCTGCATCACACCTACATATTACTGGAGGTTCCAGTGGCAAGTTGATTATGTGTACAGTAAAATGAACCTTGGCAATGCTGCGACACCTCCGGTAGTTACACACTACTGCAGTCTATTCCAAGAAACCGTTAATGGGCCATATGTGGCCTAGTATCATCTGTCGTCGTCGTCGTCGTCGTCGTCGGTGTTGTTATCTTCAGTCCGAAAAGTGGTTTGATGTACCGCTAGTCCATCCTCTACAAGCCTCTTCATTTCTGTTTAACTTCCGGACACTACACACGTTTGAACAAATTTCATCCAAATCTGTCTAGCAGTTTCAGCGTGAAGGCGTAGCAAGCACACTAAGACACTCTCGAATTTGGCATTTGCTCTCGCTCTAGAATTTTCAAAAATGGTTCAAATGGCTCTGAGCACTATGGGACTCAGCTGCTGTGGTCGTAAGTCCCCTAGAAATTAGAACTACTTAAACCTAACTAACCTAAGGACATCACACACATCCATGCCCGAGGCAGGATTCGAACCTGCGACCGTAGCGGTCGTGCGGTTCCAGACTGTAGCGCCTTTAAACGCTCGGCCACTCCGGCCGGCTCTAGAATTTTCTTATCATTATCTGCAATAAATGTGTAACAGATGTGGAGACATTATTTTCAGCTCAGAATCGTCAAACAGCAACATCGCGCGTCATCGTCGCCACTCTCTCTCGGAATCCTGCAACGAGATAAGGCGCAGCTAAAGCGAAGGTTTTATTTAAAAGAAGAACTGCTTATTACAAATAGGATCTCACTTGCAAAATTAATATAGCATCTGTTTTCTTTACCTATGATAATGACTACAGGCTGAAGCAATGAATTAAAATTTGTACCAAGGCTGGGATTTGAACCCGGGCCTCCTGCTCATTAGGTAGATTCGCTAACCACTGCTTCACTTTTTTTTTAAATTTAGTTCCTTATTCTTCAGCGTATTTGATTGTAGCGGACGTCACATGACATTCGTTGAAGTTCGTTATTGATTCTTTCACTCAGTTTGTTTCACTATATAGGCCAGCCAGCTCTGTGACCGAACACGCTGAGCTACCGTGCCGACATTCTCTGGCACTGCGGCTAACACAGGTTGCACGGATTATCTTAGTACGTCTCCTCTCCAATATAAGCTCCAATTCACGTCTCAATCCATCTTGGTGTTTCCCTTCTTAACTCTGGAACAGATAACTTCATATGGTTAACATCTGTTTTCTCTTTGAAAACAAAATGTTGTTCTGGTCGTAATACTGTAAGTTGTTGTTGTTGTGGTGGTCTTCGGTCCAGAGACTGGGTTGATGCAGCTCTCCATGCTACTCTATCCTATGCAAGCTTCTTCATCTCCCAGTACCTACTGCAACCTACATCCTTCTGTATCTTAGTGTATTCATCTCTTGGTCTCTCTCTACGATTTTTACCCTCCACTAAATTGGTGATCCCTTGATGCCTCAGAACATATCCTACTAACCGCTCCCTCCTTCTAGTCACGTTGCGCCACAAATTTCTCTCCTCCCCAATTCTGTTCAATACCTCTACAGTAGTTATGTGGTCTACCCATCTAATCTTCAGCATTCTTCTGTAGCACCACACTTCGAAAGCTTCTATTCTCCTCTTGTCCAAACTATTTATCGTCCATGTTTCACTTCCATACATGGCTACACTCCACACAAATACTTTCAGAAACGACTTCCTGACATATAAATCTATGCTGGATGTTAACAAATTCCTCTTCTTCAGAAATGCTTTCCTTGCCATTGCCAGTCTACATTTTATACCCTCTATGCTTCGACCATCATCAGTTATTTTGTTCCACAATTAGCAAAATTCATTTACTACTTCAAGTTCCTCATTTCCTAATTTAATTCCCTCAGCATCACTCGATTTAATTCGACTACATTCCATTATCCTCATTTTGCTTTTGTTGATGTTCATCTTATATCCTCTTTTCAAGACACTGTCCATTCCGTTCAGCTTAGAAACAATAATGTCCTCAGCAGATCACAATTTGGGTTTCAGAACGGTTGTTCTTCTGAGAAGGTAACTGACATTTTCACTCGTCAGATTTTGGCAGTATTAAATAATAAAACAGCGCCTTTCTGGAATTTTCTGCGACCTGTCTAAGGTATTTCATTGAGTGAATCACAGTATTCTCCTAGATAGATCAATTGAAATTTTATGAGACTGTTGGTATAGACAACCAATGGACGTCATGTCTATCAAAAAAAAAAAAAAAAAAAAAAAAAAAAAAAAAAAAAAAAAAAAAAAAAAAAGAAAGTTGTAATTAATAGTTCAACCAACATAGACTGGGGACATAATTCTAACTGGGGAGGAATCACATGTAGGGTTCCCCAAGGATGAATCTCAGGTCTCCTATTGTTCCTCGTGTATGTAAACGATTCTCTGCCTAATATACAACAGGCAGAATTAATTCTTTTTGCAGATGACACAAGTGTTGTAATCAATCCCAGCATACGTACAAACATAGGAGAAATGGTAAACAAAATTCTTGAAGGTATCATTGACTGGTTTTCCGCAAATTGCCTTAGCTACAAATTTAAAAAGACACAACATTTTCAATTCTACATGTCTATGGGTACTACACCATTGATAAATGTAAGACGTAGTGAGGAAATAATAAATAGGGTGGAAACTTCGAAACTGTTAGGTGTCCATATTGATGAGAAGCTGGCCGTTGTGGCCGAGCGGTTCTAGGCGCTTCAGTCTGGAGCCACGTGACCGTTACGGTCGCAGGTTCGAATCCTGCCTCGGGCATGGATGTGTGTGATGTCCTTAGGTTAGTTAGGCTTAAGTAGTTTCTAAGTCTAGAGGACTGATGACATCATATGTTAAGTCCCATAGTGCTCAGAGCTATTTGAACTATTTTTTTATTGATGAGAATTTAAATTGGAAGAAGCATATTTCGGAACTCCTGAAACAACACAATGCAGCCACATTCGTACTTAGAATCACTGCAAATTTTGGGGAGAGGAAAAAAAAAAATAAACTGAGATATTTTGCATATTTTCATCCAATAATGTCAGATGGAATAATGGTCTGGGGTAACTCATCTTTACGAAAGAAAGTCCTCATTGTGCAAATACGTGCTGTAAGAATAATGTGTGGTGCTCACCTAAGAATCCTCTTGTAGACGTCTGCTTAAGCGACTGGCATTGTGGACAATGCTTCACTATATACACTCCTGGAAATGGAAAAAAGAACACATTGACACCGGTGTGTCAGACCCACCATACTTGCTCCGGACACTGCGAGAGGGCTGTACAAGCAATGATCACACGCACGGCACAGCGGACACACCAGGAACCGCGGTGTTGGCCGTCGAATGGCGCTAGCTTCGCAGCATTTGTGCACCGCCGCCGTCAGTGTCAGCCAGTTTGCCGTGGCATACGGAGCTCCATCGCAGTCTTTAACACTGGTACCATGCCGCGACAGCGTGGACGTGAACCGTATGTGCAGCTGACGGACTTTGAGCGAGGGCGTATAGTGGGCATGCGGGAGGCCGGGTGGACGTACCGCCGAATTGCTCAACACGTGGGGCGTGAGGTCTCCACAGTACATCGATGTTGTCGCCAGTGGTCGGCGGAAGGTGCACGTGCCCGTCGACCTGGGACCGGACCGCAGCGACGCACGGATGCACGCTAAGACCGTAGGATCCTACGCAGTGCCGTAGGGGACCGCACCGCCACTTCCCAGCAAATTAGGGACACTGTTGCTCCTGGGCTATCGGCGAGGACCATTCGCAACCGTCTCCATGAAGCTGGGCTACGGTCCCGCACACCGTTAGGCCGTCTTCCGCTCACGCCCCAACATCGTGCAGCCCGCCTCCAGTGGTGTCGCGACAGGCGTGAATGGAGGGACGAATGGAGACGTGTCGTCTTCAGCGATGAGAGTCGCTTCTGCCTTGGTGCCAATGATGGTCGTATGCGTGTTTGGCGCCGTGCAGGTGAGCGCCACAATCAGGACTGCATACGACCGAGGCACACAGGGCCAACACCAGGCATCATGGTGTGGGGAGCGATCTCCTACACTGGCCGTACACCACTGGTGATCGTCGAGGGGACACTGAATAGTGCACGGTACATCCAAACCGTCATCGAACCCATTGTTCTACCATTCCTAGACCGGCAAGGGAACTTGCTGTTCCAACAGGACAATGCACGTCCGCATGTATCCCGTGCCACCCAACGTGCTCTAGAAGGTGTAAGTCAACTACCCTGGCCAGCAAGATCTCCGGATCTGTCCGCCATTGAGCATGTTTGGGACTGGATGAAGCGTCGTCTCACGCGGTCTGCACGTCCAGCACGAATGCTGGTCCAACTGAGGCGCCAGGTGGAAATGGCATGGCAAGCCGTTCCACAGGACTACATCCAGCATCTCTACGATCGTCTCCATGGGAGAATAGCAGCCTGCATTGCTGCGAAAGGTGGATATACACTGTACTAGTGCCGACATTGTGCATGCTCTGTTGCCTGTGTCTATGTGCCTGTGGTTCTGTCAGTGTGATCATGTGATGTATCTGACCCCAGGAATGTGTCAATAAAGTTTCCCCTTCCTGGGACAATGAATTCACGGTGTTCTTATTTCAATTTCCAGGAGTGTATTTATTCCCTCTTGAAGTTTGTGGTATATAATCCAACACCGTTCAAAAGGAGCAATAATGTACATAATTACAGTGCCAGAAGGGAAAAAGTGGGATTCATTACTCCACATAAATGTTGTCTTTAGCACAGAAATGGGTGCGCAAGGCTGCAACAAAAAAGTTTGGTCACTTAGTAGTAATACACACTACTGGCCATTAAAATTGCTACACCATGAAGATGACGTGCTACAGACGCGAAATTTAACCGACACGAAGAAGATGCCGTGATATGCAAATGATTAGCTTTTCAGAGCATTCACAGAAGGTTGGCGCCGGTGGCGACACCTACAACGTGCTGACATGAGGAACGTTTCCAACAGATTTGTCATACACAAACAGCGGTTGACCGGCGTTGCCTGGTGAAACGTTGTTGTGATGCCTCGTGTAAGGAGGAGAAATGCCTAACATCACGTTTCCGACTTTGATAAGGTCGGATTGTAGTCTATCGCGATAGCGGTTTATCGTGTCGCGACATTGCTGCTTGCATTGGTCGAGATCCAATGACTGTTAGCAGAATATGGAATCGGTGGGTTCAGGAGGGTAATACGGAACGCCGTGCTGGATCCCAACGGCCCCGTACCACTAGCAGTCGAGATGACAGGCATCTTATCCGCATTGCTGTAACGGATCGTGCAGCCACGTCTCGATCCCTGAGTCAACAGATGGGGACGTCTGCAAGAGAACAACCATCTGCACGAACAGTTCGACGTCGTTTGCAGCAGCATGGACTATCAGCTCGGAGACCATGGCTGCGGTTACACTTGACGCTGCATCAGACAGGAGCGCCTGCGATGGTGTACTCAAAACGAACCTGGGTGCAAGAATGGCAAAGCGTCATTTTTTCGGATGAATCCAGGTTCTGTTTACAGCAACATGATGATCGCGTCCGTGTTTGGTGACATCGCGGTGAACGCACATTGGAAGCGTGTATTCGTCAATGCCATACTGGCGTATCACCCGGCGCGATGGTGTGGGGTGCCATTGGTTACACGTCTCGGTCATCCCTTGTTCGCATTGACGGCACTTTGAACAGTGGACTTTACATGTCAGATGTGTTACGACCCGTGGCTCTACCCTTCATTCGATCTCTACGAAACCCTACATTTCAGCAGAATAATGCACGACCGCATGTTGCAGCTCCTGTACGGGCCTTTGTGATTACAGAAAATGTTCTACTGCTGACCTGGCCAGCACATTCTCCAGATCTCTCACCACTTGAAAACGTCTGGTTAATGGTGGCCGAGCAACTGGCTCCTCACAATACGCCAGTCACTACTCTTGATGAAATGTGGTGTCGTGTTGAAGCTGCTTGGGCAGCTGTACCTGTACACGCCATCCAAGCTCTGTTTGACTCTATGCCCAGGCGTATCAAGGCCGTTATTACGGCCAGAGATGGTTGTTCTGGGTAGTGACTTCTCAGGATCTATGCACCCAAATTGCGTGAAAATGTAATCACATGTCAGTTCTAGTATAATATGTTTGTCCAGTGAATACCCGTTTATCATCTGCATTTCTTCTTGGTGTTGCAATTTTAATGGCCAGTAGTGTAAATATCTAAGAGACAGCAAAGTAAAATTCGAAAACAAACGGAGGAAGTTCATACTTGACAGCTCCTACTATTCCGTCGAAGAATTTCTGTTACGGCAATATGTAAAAGATGGTAGGCAGGAATTACTAATTCAAAACTGTATTTTTTTTTCTTTTTGAAGCGAAAAAAAAATCCTTAGAAATGTTCTGAGTGTAATCATATGCACAAATTAATTTGCGAGTTGAATGTAAAACGACTTGTTCCACATGATGTCTCGTGCGAAATGATCCATGCAACATGTAACTAACGAATACGACAGATCCGGCAGCACCTAACGGGGTCATCGCAGCAGCAACCAAACTATGTGCCCGGCGGGCAGTCGCTGCTGCCGAGCGGCCCACTCGGAGGAAGGCAGCCGCAATGTGGAACGCAGTGGCAGTGGCAGTGGCTGAGGAGAACGAGGAGGAGAAGGCACCAAATTAGGGCCACCGCGCTGGCCGGTCCATTACCCGCACAACAAGAGGCTGGCCCGCCAGACGTCTGCCGCGCTGAGCCGAGCTGCAGTCCCGTTAGCCCCGCACAATGGGAGCGCGCGAGCCGCCGGTTCCCACAGCGGCGCCCAGCCGGCAGCGGCCGCTTATCTCTGCAACTACACTACTGCTCCACTGCGCTCCACCTGCATGGCCACTGGCCCCGCAGTCTTCCCTTCCCGGTCGCCATCGAGTAATTTTGTTTCCTATTTTCCGGCATCGTGACACTTCCCAGCTTCTGTCCAGAGCCTCCTCTCCCGTCCGTCACGTTACGGATGGGAAAAATCGACCGGTTAAAACCGATGCGGGTATTTTAGTTCTGAATAAACGGTGTTTTTCGGGATCTCTTTTGTCTCAGTTATAACAGGAGGTTTTTTTAATGTTTTACTAACAACCGACAAAAAACCGAAATATCAATTAGTCATAGTACCAGTACTAAAATTAAACCTTTTTAATAAAAGGAGTAATCTTTAACAAGTTTGTTTGTGCGGCCATCCTCCGCAGCAATCACATAAATACTTGTTTTGTAAACAAAACTGCCTTTTCCTGCTGCTAGTTACTTTATTTATCCCATACGCGTTTCGCCTTCTCCTGTTCTAAAGCACCATCGGTGGGACGATTTGCTGATCTGCGTTTCCTCACAAAATATGAAACACGTAATGGGGTCGCAATATTTACGCTGTGAAAAGCAGTGTACGACGAAATAGTTGTATCGAATGACAAAAGAAAAATAGTCCACCACAAAACAGAGTGAGAAACATGGTGAACAGTGTGGGGAAGGCGAGAACACAAATATGTGATTGTGTGGTAGTGATAAAAATGGTAGTGCGATCTCCAGACCAGATGTGAGGAAACGCAGATCAGCAAATCATCCCACTGATGATGTCTTAGAACGGGAGAAGGCGAAACGCGAATGGGATACATAAAGTAACTAGCAGCAGGAAAAGGCGGTTTTATTTACAAAACAAGGAGTAATTTTTATTCGCAGAATTTGCAATGGTTTGAAATATTGCGTTGTTACAAAAAGTAGCAAAAGCGATCAGCGCTTTTTTAATAACAATGCCGACAGATCCGTGCAACAAATACATGGCATAAGAAATGGTACAGCATTGCTAACACAGCGTAAGAGACTTGCCCCCACCTGATCTATACGATAGTGTCCCGCTGTCGTCGCCGGACATACGTTCTGTTGCAGAATGGCGCCAACCATAGTCTGGAAATACTTCTACGCAGTCACGTAGCAATGAATTACAGCGCTTCATTTGCTTTAAAAGGTTAAAGATTTGTCTGCGATTTCTGCTACGTAGTAAAAGAGGGGAGAAATTGTGGCAACAATAATAAATTACGAACTTAACAAAACTTCATTCGCAGCATACAATAAAAATAGCAAGTAGCTGGTCTGCAGCCTGTGCCTACACAATATGGCTTTATCCGCTATAGCACTTGAAATTGGCCAGATTCACAAGAAAAATACAGTCCTTCGACCTCAGTTTTCACCCTTCAGCATTGATTATTCGTAATGCCCAAATAGTGGTATGATCCCGTCTTACAACATGATTTTTACCGAAGTTTCAGAAAATTAGAATCAATAGCAAAATACTGGTGATTTTTGTAGTATTCAGCGACTTGCAACTTTTCAAGAAAAGCAGTGAATGGTGGACAGATTAATTTTTCTTTTATTTGCCTATTTAATTTAATATTCTGATTCTTTCTGTCTTGAAACTGAGTAAAAAATTGTCAATCTTTCTTCGATTTCTACGGCATAAGCTTTGGAGGACTTACGGTCAAATAAGGCAGAAGGGATAAATAACATTCCATCAGAATTTCTAAAATCATTGGGGGAAGTGGCAACAAAACGACTATTCACGTTGGTGTGTAGAATATATGAGTCTGGCGATATACCATCTGACTTTCGGAAAAGCATCATCCACACAATTCCGAAGACGGCAAGAGCTGACAAGTGCGAGAATTATCGCACAATCAGCTTAACAGCTCATGCATCGAAGTTGCTTACAAGAATAATATACAGAAGAATGGAAAAGAAAATTGAGAATGCGCTAGGTGACGATCAGTTTGGCTTTAGGAAAAGTAAAGGGACGAGAGAGGCAATTCTGACGTTACGGCTAATAATGGAAGCAACGCTAAAGAAAAATCAAGACACTTTCATAGGATTTGTCGACCTGGAAAAAGCGTTCGACAATATAAAATGGTGCAAGATGTTCGAGATTCTGAAAAAAGTAGGGGTAAGCTATAGGGAGAGACGGGTCATATACAATATGTACAACAACCAACAGGGAATAATAAGAGTGGACGATCAAGAACGAAGTGCTCGTATTAAGAAGGGTGTAAGACAAGGCTGTAGCCTTTCGCCCCTACTCTTCAATCTGTACATCGAGGAAGCAATGATGGAAATAAAAGAAAGGTTCAGGAGTGGAATTAAAATACAAGGTGAAAGGATGACATTGCTATCCTGAGTGAAAGTGAAGAAGAATTAAATGATCTGCTGAACGGAATGAACAGTCTAATGAGTACACAGTATGGTTTGAGAGTAAATCGGAGAAAGACGAAGGTAATGAGAAGTAGTAGAAATGAGAACAGCGAGAAACTTAACATCAGGATTGATGGTCACGAAGTCAATGAAGTTAAGGAATTCTGCTACCTAGGCAGTAAAATAACCAATGACGGACGGAGCAAGGAGGACATCAAAAGTAGACTCGCTATGGCAAAAAAGGCATTTCTGGCCAAGAGAAGTCTACTAATATCAAATACCGGCCTTAATTTGAGGACGAAATTTCTGAGGATGTACGTCTGGAGTACAGCATTGTATGGTAGTGAAACATGGACTGCGGGAAAACCGGAACCGAAGAGAACCGAAGCATTTGAGATTTGGTGCTATAGACGAATTTTGAAAATTAGGTGGACTGATAAGGTAAGGAATGAGGAGGTTCTACGCAGAATCGGAGAGGAAAGGAATATGTGGAAAACACTGATAAGGAGAAGGGACAGGATGATAGGACATCTGCTAAGACATGAGGGAGTGACTTCCATGGTACTAGAGGGAGCTGTAGAGGGCAAAAACTGTAGAGGAAGACAGAGATTGGAATACGTCAAGCAAATAATTGAGGAGGTAGGTTGCAAGTGCTACTCTGAGATGAAGAGGCTAGCACAGGAAAGAAATTCGTGGCGGGCCGCATCAAACCAGTCCGTAGACTGATTAAAAAAAAAAAAAAAAAAAAAAAAAAGCGGAAACCACCATACCTACTTCACGTACCATTCCTATGGACCCTTATTCAGTGTCCCAAGATTAACTACAGATTAATCATGATTCTAATATTAGAACATACCCTCGGACTACCTCCGAGACAACATGTTTCGCTGCTAGCCTGTAGGAACATCGATCCTGTAGCGCGGCTAAACCGTGGTGGCACAAGGCGCCGACAGTTTCGCGGTACCAGCAACGTTACATCTCGTCAACAGGTCGTTCAGAAGACTCACCGAGTTGTGCATTTAACAAAACGGGCACTCGTTTGAGCAACTCACTTAAACAAACATTCCGACACCACAACATCCACCTGAATCTAACCAGTTATGTACAGTATGTTGCATCTGTGGTCTCATCCGAAGAGTGAGGTCCCATATTAAAGTTGGTACCTCACCACGGAACCACAGAAGCTAGAGACAGCCGGTGCCAGACGCAGCCACCGATGAGACACATTGACGAAGACATGCCCTGAAGATGTATCGTACGCCGTCGCTGCTGGAAATATTCTTACGTCAGAGCACAGCGCCGCTCACCCCACGAAACTCTGTTGGTAGTACAGTCGTAGTTCAGATCCAGAAGCGAGCTAGTGTCATTGATCTGAATTGTATGCCAAAATTCACAGTTAAATTACTGTGCTGATAAACCTCGTACATTATTTGCTTTTCAAACAGCTGAGCAGAACTGAACGTACTCAGACATTTCGCTCTTTACCTATTCTGATCAACACAAAACTGACACACAATATTTTTAGCGCAACGCAATCTGACTTTTAATAATCCCTACAAAAGAATGGCCCTGACTAACAATAACCTATACCTTTCATGAATCACTTACCTCACAAAAATCTTTGTTACTCGCACTACTGCAAAACAACGAGCGCCACTACTGCCAGCTAAATAAAAGATTCTAACTACTGAAGGCACTAACTACTGATAGGCATAGTCAGCAAATGAAAGATTTTGATAGAGAACAAACAATGTATTTACCTTAATAGTGTTCAAAAGTCATTATATATATATATATATATATATATATATATATATATATATATATATATATATATATCAGTTGATGACATCCAGTCTTACAAATTTACTGTCTCTGATGGACACACGTCCAGATCATCCGCTCTCAAAACTCCGCCATCTCTTTCCCCACATCCACCACTGCTGGCGGCTCACCTCCAACTGCGCAGCGCTACGAGCTCTTAACAGCCAACTGCCCAACACTACAATAGCAAATTCCAACAATGCAAACCAGCCACAGACTGCACACGCACAGTCAGTGATTTTCATACAGAGAGCGCTACGTGGCGCTACCAACATAAAAACCTAAACAGCCTACTTACAAATGGAGTGTCATATTTGACTGTCATTCAGTACCATACAAAGTAATACACGGTTGTCATTGTGTTCTGCGAGAGTACTAAATGCATAACTTCCCTCAAGTGGACATAGATGTTTTTCAAGTTAAGTATTCCGTATTATAGTGTTTCACTGACAACGAACCAATTTCTTCATAAGTTGTATTACCCGCTCGACCTCCTACAGGAGCTAAATATATTGAACTGTTGTCTAGGCTTGCTACGACATACATACAAGTATCCATCTCACAACTTTCAACTTTCTTAGCTCCCTACTAAAACAGAAACATAATTTAAGACTTGGTTTAAATACATCGGTTACATGGTATAAAAAAAAAATAATATTCCATTAAAAATGCATTGCTGTGATACTCTGGACAACAAATAAACTATGTTCATAACTCCACTGAAAGAGTAACGTTTCTTATGTTTACTTAATTAAATAAATATTTCTTTCAGTTATTATATTTTAAGTTAGAGAGAAAAACAAGTTACCTGAGACACCCGGTATGTGTAGGAGAATCCGTAGTTCTCCGCAGCCACAGGTGTTCGATTTAGAAACACTATTTCCAGCGGCCATCCTTGGCTTTGTCGTCGCATTTCTTATGTGCTTAACGGTATTTCAGGCAGCCTGTCCTCGGTGACACTGTCCACACGGAGATTCAGGGAATTGTGAAACCCATTTCTAAAGCCAACTCGCGTCTTGACTTGTTTACAATCCAACGTATATTCCATGCAGTTGATGATACTTTTAGAGCATTCTGAACAGAAACGTAGAACTCGGACGGGGAAGGGAGACGGAATAATCCAATACAATGCACGTAAGGCGTTACTCATCTCAGTAGGAAAGGGAAGAGTAAATTGGCTGGGATGATAGCAAAATCTTTAAAGGGGGCACTAAAGCTCGTGGGAGCACCTCTTTTTTAGGCTGAGATCAATGTTCAAATGGCAACAGGGCAACCGAGAGCATAGAAAGACTATTTCTATCAGATTCAATCAAAAGTTTGTTAACAAAAAGTCAGACGTAGAAAACATTTTTAAGTGTTGCAGAGAAAATAGGATACAGTTATTCATTACAAAATGCGAGGCATATATGGAAGAGGCAATAACTACGCAATTCGGTAAAACTGAAATTCGACCCACCTCTCCTACTGAAATTATGAAAATAATAACTTCACTCAAAAGTAAAAGTTTACATGGAACTGATAACATTTCCAATAGAGCCACATATGTAGCAGCTCACTGAAACAAGGCGTTTTCCCAGATAGACTGAAATAAGCCATCGTTAAACAATTTCATAAAAAAGGGGATAGGTCTGATGCTAAGAACTACCACCCAATCTTACTTCTGACAGCTTTATCCAAACTTCTTTAAAAAGTAATGTATTCATGAGTAGCATCTCATATTTGTAAAAATGAAGTACTAACAAAATATCAATTTGGTTATCAGAAAGGTTTTTCGAGAGAAAATGCTATATATGTTTTCACTGATCAAATGTTCAAACTTCGAAAAACTGAACATCACCCACTGGGATATTTTGTGACATGTCAAAGGCTTTTGACTACGTGAATCATGAAGTTCTTCTACATAAGCTTAAGATGAGGGCTAGTAGAATTCCTTGGGTAACAGAAGAAATATTGAATTTAATTGATGAAAGGAAAAAAATATAAAAATGCACTAAATGAAGCAGGCAAAAAGGAATACAAAAGTCCCAAAAATGAGATCGACAGGAAGTGCAAAATGGCTAAGCAGGCATGGCTAGAGGACAAATGTGAGGATGTAGAGGCTTATCTCACTAGGGGTAAGATAGCTACAGGAAAATTAAAGAGACCTTTGGAGAAAAGAGAACAACTTGTATGAATATCAAGAGCTCAGATGGAATCCCAGTTCTAAGCAAAGAAGGGAAAGCAGAAAGGTGGAAGGACTATATAGAGGGTCTATACAAGGTCGATGTACTTGAATGCAATGTTATAGAAATGGAAGAGGATGTAGATGAAGATGAAGTGGGAGATCTGATACTGCGTGAAGAGTTTGATGGAACACTGAAAGACCTAAGCCGATACAAGGCCCCGGGAGTAGACAACATTCCATTAGAACTACTGACAGCCTTGGGAGAGCCAGTCCTGACAAAACTCTACCACCTGGTGAGCAAAATGTATGAGACAGGCGAAATACCCTCAGACTTCAAGAAGAATATAATAATTCCAATCCCAAAGAAAGCAGACGTTTACAGATGTGAAAATTAGCGAACTATCAGTTTAATAAGTCACGGCTGCAAAATACTAACGCGAATTCTTTACAGACGAATGGAAAAACTGGTAGAAGCCGACCTTGAGGAAGATCAGTTTGGACTCAGTAGAAATGTTGGAACGCATGAGGCAATACTGACCCTGCGACTTATTTTAGAAGCTAAATTAAGAAAAGGCAACCCTACTTTTCTAGCATTTGCAGACTTAGAGAAAGCTTTTGACAATGTTGACTGGAATACTCTCTTTCAAATTCTGAAGGTGGCAGGGGTAAAATACTGGGAGCGAAAGACTACTTACAATTTGTGCAGAAACCAGATGGCAGTTATAAGAGTCGAGGGGCATGAAAGGGAAGCAGCGGTTGGGAAGGGAGTGAGACAGGGTTGTAGCCTCTCCCCGATGTTGTTTAATCTGTATATTGAGCAAGCAGTGAAGGAAACAAAAGAAAAATTCGGAGTAGGTATTAAAATCCATGGAGAAGAAATAAAAACTTTGAGGTTCGCCGATGACATTGTAATTCTGTCAGAGACAGCAAAGGACTTGGAAGAGCAGTTGAACGGGATGAACAGTGTCTTGAAAGGAGTATATAAGATGAACATCAACAAAAGCAAAACGAAGATAATGGAATGTAGTCGAATTAAGTCGGGTGATGCTGAGGGAATTAGATTAGGAAACGAGACACTTAAAGTAGTAAAGGGATTTTGCTATTTGGGGAGCAAAATAACTGATGATGGTCGAAGTAGAGAGGATATAAAATGTAGACTGGCAATGGCAAGGAAAGCGTTTCTGAAGAAGAGAAACTTGTTAACATCGAGTATAGATTTAAGTGTCAGGAAGTCGTTTCTGAAAGTATTTGTATGGAGCGTCGCCATGTATGGAAGTGAAACATGGACGATAACTAGTTTGGACAAGAAGAGAATAGAAGCTTTCGAAATGTGGTGCTACAGAAGAATGCTGAAGATTAGATGGGTAGATCACATAGCTAATGAGGAGGTACTGAATAGGATTGGGGAGAAAAGGAGTTTGTGGCACAACTTGACTAGAAGAAAGGATCGGTTGGTAGGACATGATCTGAGGCATCAAGGGATCACCAATTTAGTACTGGAGGGCAGCGTGGAGGGTAAAAATCGTAGAGGGAGACCAAGAGATGAATACACTAAGCAGATTCAGAGGGATGTAGGCTGCAGTAGGTACTGAGAGATAAAGAAGCTTGCACAGGATAGAGTAGCGTGGAGAGCTGCATCAAACCAGTCTCAGGACTGAAGACCGTAACAACAACAACAAGCTTAAGTGTTGTGGTATGAGTGGGACAATGGACAAATATTTTAATTAATACTTAACTGGAACAATGCAGAATGTTGAAACTAACAGTACAGATAGAGGACTCGCTAATTTTTGCAACTAACTGAGGACGTATCACGAATGGTGTCCCACAGAGTTCGGTCTTGAGTCCCTTATTGTTTTTAATATATATTAATGACTAGCCAATCTGTATTCTTGAGGATGCAAAGCCAGGTCTTTTTGATGATAATACAAGTGAAGCAATTATACCCAACAAACAAGAATCAGTTGAGGAAATTGTAAATAACGTCATCCAGAAAATTATAAAGTGGTTCTCTGCAAATGGACTCTCACTAAAACACAGTATATACAATTCTGTACAGTAAATGGCGTAACATCACTGATAAATACAGAGTTTGAACAGAAGTATGTTGCTAAGGCACAATATTCGTAATTTCTGTGTGTGCATTTGACGAGAAATTGAATTGGAAGAAACACATTGATGATCTGATGAAACAGTTAGATACAACTACTTATGCTATTAGGGTTATTGCAAATTTCGGTGATAAATGTATCAATAAATTAGCCTACTTTGTGTATTTTCTTTCACTTCTTTCGTATGGCTTCATATTTTGGGGTAATTTATCATTAAGAGAAAAGTATCCATTGCACAAAACTGTGTAATCAGAATAATAGCTGGCACCCACCAAAGATCACCGCGCAGACATTTATTTAAGGAACTCTGGATATTCACCGTACCTTCACAATACATATATTCACTTATGAAATTTGTTATTAATGTCCCATCCCAGTTCAAAAATAATAGCGAAGTGCAGAACTACAACACTATAAGAAAGGATGATCTTCACTATTCTGGGTTAAATCTGACTCTGGCACAGAAAGGGGCGAATTATGCTGCCACAAAAATCTTTGGTCATTTGCCAAAAAGCGTTAAAAGTTAGACGGATAGCCAACCAATATATAAAAACAAATTAAAGGAATTTCTGAATGTCAACTCCTTTACTCAACAGGTGAATTTTTAGATATGAAGTAGTAACTGTAAAAAATCATTATATTGTGTAAAAAAAAAACTTATGTTAAACTGACACGTTCCACATCATTATGAAAAATCGTATTCAGGATCTACGGAAAAGTAGTAATGTAATGTGGTGTGCAATGCTGTCTACTAGTTACCTCTCTATGTCTGACGTCATACCGGCCACATAGTGTAGTTTTTCGATGCATGTTGCTTCCAAATGCCTGGTAACTACTCTGAAGGTTTCATTAATCACAATACCAACGTCGGTTTTTTGCGGACTGAGCTGCACATCCTTCTTGGAGATGGAGTTAAGGGTGTATTTTTTTCTGGGCTGACAATGTTGTCCGGTATTAAAATAACGACTATTTTGAGTAACAACCTGATTCTAGGTTACACCCACACACCCACAAGTGAAGCACTCCTAAAATCGTCCCCTTCCCACTACTACTACGTTACCTTACTAGGTTTGTGGATGAACTGCAAAGCGGCTGGAAATCGTCATGCTGGACTTCTAAAGCCAGGTCATCAACCTATATGAAGTTTATGGTGTGGCGGATGTTTTTAGGTGGTCAACGGAGGAGAAAACACGCAACTTTGCGGGCGGTTGATGATTGGTTCACATATTTCCTATGAAATAAGGAAACTGAACAGCGCAGGGAAAACATAGCTGCATACAAACACATGTAAATAAAAAGCCATACGACTGTGAACTAACGTATGGTTTTGAAGTGTCACTGAACTGTACCTGTTCGACTGCAGTTAGCACTAGAGTGTCTAGAAGATCGTTTCTGGAGGGGGGATGGGTATTGTGTAACTGTTTGTTGTGTCTGGAACAATATGACTTCCTATCAAATGTCCGAGAAATCCCAGAGCCCCAAAACCGACCGCATCCGCACACTGCTCCTCAAACATCTTTTCCCATATGCTATGACTAGTTGACTATTATTTTCAGTGCATGGTTTGAAACATACTACCTCCTCTTGGCGAGGGTACGTACAAAAGTAAATACACTACCCAACTAAATAAAGTTTATTCCTGAAAAAGGTTTACTTTTAGCAAAACGTTCAGTGCCCACACATCCTAATAATGGCTCTCAGCAACACCTCTGAATTAATAGTCCTAGAACCTACACGCAAATCCCGTACGCCATCATGATGCCCAATAAGAATAACTTTTGTGCCGTTACACATTCCGGAATCCTGCAGTCCCTGCGCACGACACAAGAATCCTGGAAAGCCGGCTGATAAAAATACCATCCACATTCTCAAGTTGCTTATCTGCAACGGTAAGTCTTTTATCTGTATCTGTTAAGTCCTTTAACCGCGTCCGCGGGTTTTAAATTCTGTAGAACACTTTAACCCACTTGGGACGCTGGAACTCTGACGGTAGACTTGCGTTGTCCTGAATGTTTGCCAGCATACGTCGGACGTCGCAATTCAGAAATCACAAAAACTTGGAGGACTATAATGGCCACATTTTAGTACGAAAAAGCCTGTCATTTGTTAATATGTTCCTTAAGTTACTACATTCTGCCGTAATTTCTGAAACGGATTTTCTGATTTTTTTTTGTTTTCATTTCTTCAACAACGGCATGTCAAATGAAGTGATGTCACAAGCTGCAGACTAAAATGTTAGTCACACAGTTCACTCATCAAATGTATGTTGATTCACCATAATTCTGTTAAAGTCGTACACTCGTCAATATAATAATAGTTGTGTTGCGCACTTCTAAATTTTAATAAGAGAAATGTTGAGCCATCACCGATTTAAAATTGAATATTATTTATGTCGTATGTTACACACGAACAGGAGTGACATTGTGTAGCTAACATATGAATGGATAGTGTATCGTACAACAGCCTTCATGTCGCTTTGTGGACACAAGCATGACTCACACGTGAGGCAGCTGCTGGTACGAGGGAAATAGGATGTGTGGAAAATCTGGAAGATCGTCATGTCACCATCTTTAGACCTTGTAAATGACAATGTATTCTCCGTCTTCAAGCAATATAGACAGTATAGGTGTAGCCCATCACGAATGGGTAAGAGTAATGATTTTAACAATAATCATTATTATCTATTGCTTGCAGAGCAAATGTAGATGAAAATAGTAGTATTAACATTCTCCTGTAACTTTTAACCACAAAGTAATTATTACCATCGACATCTGCAGATGCATCCGCGGATACACACAGAACCAGAACAGTGTCATCATTAAACTTTCGCTGCTTGAGAAGGCCTCCATGAGAAATGAATGATCGTATTTTTGTGGAAACGTTTGTAAGGGCACGCGGACGAGAAGTAACGAATAAACCTTAAAAGAATTTCCACGTGAAAGGGTAACACTTGTTAAATGCGTCCAGCATTCTCAGTCATGGCCGCAGTAACTTCAACAATTTATGGCGCAATTGGCCATCGGCCTCTCCCAGGGGCAGTACCCAAATTATCAGTTACTTCGAACTTCCGAATCATGTTCTTCAACCCCGGTGCGGAAAGAGGATCCCTCGCGTTCCTTTAACGCGTCGATACTCGCGAAGAACAGTAGTAGTATTGCTGTTGTTGTGATAAAATAACTTTACGACTAAACCTCTCTTCACCCTGCTCAGACCCATTTTGACTGTCTGCAACTGTAATGCACACAGATGCTTGTGTTTCAACCCCAGTACCGGCGCCTAACTGCAGGTCATGATACTACTACTAGCCTACTAACAAGGCAAATCCTAAAGCGAACAGTCTGAACATCATTCCTACAAAAAGACGGTAAACAGTTTTCAGTCTACACTGACCCAAGTTAAATTACAACCACTTTGTACATTGGCGTATATCCGCAGCCGCGCAGAGTTCAAGCTATGGAAGAAGAATGAAGCCCCTGAGTGGCGTTCTTGGACTTTGAGAAACAGTCGGCAGTTTCTGGCATCACGGTCTCATACATAAACTAGATCAACCTGAATGCCTACCGTAGAAAATCTGGATTGCAGATTCCCTTCTTTCAAAGGGGCAGACCTTTACAGGGAACGGAATTCACACCACCCAGACATGACAAACTGCGCCAGCCCTACAGCTGGGCTGTATGCTGTGCGGCACACTTAAAAAGGCCGGTGGAAAAGTTACTGCGTATGCTACAGACACTGCGATCTACAAGAGCTGCCAACTTACAGGTGGCTGACGTATCTGGAAAGAAAACGTTTAATAGACTCTGCCACGGAATCTAAAATCAGTTCACCACTTCTCGCCCTGTAGTTTAATGGAAGCAGATGGCTTGGAAACGGAAATCACCTGCTTGCGGTATTTTTTATAGTGTAACGAAGTATGGAATACGACACTCATACTTTACCCGCTTCAGTAACACAAGGTAATGAAAAGAAACTTTTGTATATTTATTAACTTCTATTAAGCGTGACATCTGATTTCTCGCTTTATTTTCTTTTATTTTATTTCTACCGAACGGGCGTAGGCCGAGCCAAGTTCATCCAGCCCCCATAATCTGATGTGGCGAAAGTCATGCGATAGCAATACGAACATATACAGATGGTGGTAGTATCAAGTACGCAAAGTAAGGGACGGATCTATCACTTGTACTCACGTGACTCATGTGAAAAGATTCGCTACGTCATTATGGTCGCACGACGCGAATTAACAGACTTGGAACGCGGACAGCTAGTTGGATCTAGACGCATGGGACGTTCCATTTCGGAAATCGTTATTAGGGAGTTCAATATTATGATATTCACAATGTTAGGACTGTGCCGAGAAATATTAAATTTCAGGCATTAACTCTCACCACGAGCAACACAGTGGCCGATGGTCTTCACTTAACGACCGAGAGCAGCGGCGTTTGCGTATAGCTGTCAGTGTTGACAGACAAGCAACACTGCGTAAAATAACCGTAGAAATCAGTGTGGAACGTACGATTAATGTATCTGTTAGGACAGTGGATTGGCAGGTATAAAATTATCTGGGTTTCCTAGTAGGTAAGGATTAATTAGGCATAATATAATTAATAATGATGTTATTAATACAAATGTGGTAGAATCCTTGAAAGTAAAGTACGAGTGGAATAGATTTTTTTCAATATCTCCATTTAGCCCTAAAGGGTTATTAGACCCTGTTTGATGAAGAAAGAATAAGTGGATTGCTGCTATAGCTGCAATAATAAATGGTCGTACAAAATGAAATGTAAAGAATCGATTTAATGTCACGTTGTCAACAGCAAATCCTCCTCATACCAACGGGGACCACGAGACCTGTAAATGAAACAGTTAATATTACCTCAATGTAAAGGCATAATTGTCAAACCGAATGAAAAAATATACATCCTGCCACACGCAAGATTCGAGCCCTCAGCCCCACGCGCTGTAGTCGAGCACCTAGGCCCAAGCCACACCGACGTGAATACCTGACTTGGGTTGCGATGACCAGGTGCGACAGTCCAATAAGCTCAACCACTGCATGTGCGACGGGGTATGTCATCTGGTGAGGTCACACTTTCAACATCTGTCATCCACTTTTCGGATATTTCCCGACGTTCGCAGCCCCCATGTGTCTTTATTAAATTACTTGTCTCAGCGTCATCTACGTCACTTCGGCAGTTTTTTAAACGTTACCAAGAATAGCCCTGTATACTCGTATTAGCACTGCATGGAAAAACTCCAGTGAAACATAGTAATACGAACATTTTTGTCGCTGTTGATGCCAGAACGAGTAAAAGTTTCTGATGAATAAAGGGAGGATACGTTTCGGATTACACCTCTGTCCACAATTATACTACAAAAGCCACCTTGTGGCGTGTGGTGGAGGGTACAATGTGGACCACTGTGACTTCCGCCGTTTCCTGTTCGAGTCGCGAATAGTCCGCCGGTGCTGACAAGCCTCCTGTCAGGTCTTACCTCTTTAGTTTTACCTTCATGACCTTTTTGCGAGACGTTTGCAGGAGGAAGCAATATTTGCATTGAATCTTATAGGAACGCGTGATTTTAACAATATCTGATGGTTATCATTAAACTTTCGCTATTTAACACGTTATAACACGGAAACTAATTGCCGTACGAGTGCCGAACCTGTTAGCATTGTGTCCAGAGTATGGGGTGCATGATTTCCATGCGTCACAGAGCCACCGTCCAAGTCCAACTATGGCCAACACGTGCCGTGATCAGTCATCGAGATTCATAGTCTCACACACCTGACCAGTCGCAGTACACTTGCTGATGTGTCAACATGAGCTTGGACAAAAGGAGCAGGGCATTATTGGGGAAGCTCTACTATCAAAACAACAGCAATGTTGCAGCTGCAATTCGAAAACATCGACGGCTGAAATGATTACGGAAGATTGCTCTTTCTCCACCTGCTGCGCAGAGCATGATTAAGAAGTTGGAATCAACTGGAGAACTGGGCGTCGCTCCGGGAAGAGCCCGACGACCGGTGGCACCACAGGTGGTTGATGAAATCGCTGTGGCTATGGCAGACATCGCTGCCCTCAATTCACATTCGTCAGGCAGTGCGCGTGCTGTCACGACAGCTGAACATCCCGTGGTCCACTGTACGGAAGGTGCTTCGAACCATTCTCGAATGGTATCCGTACAAGATCCATATCGTACAGCAGCTTGCACCACAGGACGCACAACGACCTGTTGACTTTGCTCTCCACTTTCTAGCAAGGACTGAAGTTGACGAGGGCTGCCCCTGGACCATCCTATGGGCAGACGAAGCTCATTTTTCTCTGACAGGTGAGGTGTACACACAGAATTCCCGAGTGTGAGGACCTTCACCTCCAGTCACCGTGCATGAAGTTCCTCTGTGTGGTAAACGTGTCACCCTATGATGTGGCTTCACGGCTACGTTCATCTTTGGCCAACTCTTTTTTGAACAGGTTGGCGCAGAAGGACCAAAGACGTGCAGTGAGAGTGGCTAGCGTTACTGCGATATCCTTCGCCAGCATGCCATACCCGCCCTACACGAGACAGACGCATTGAACTCGACAGTTTCCATGCAAGATAGGGCCCCACCGCACATTGGTCGTGAACTTCACCTGCTTCTCGAAACACATTTGGAAACGATCGAATTATCAGCCGATCTTATCCCAGTGCTTGGCGGGCACGATCACCTGATCACATTCCCTGTGATTTCTGGTTGTGGGGATATCTAAAGGACAGGGTTTACCACTGGAACTTTCACACATGTGCCGATTTGAAGCGCAGCATATCAAGAGAGATAGCCAGCATACCTACGGACATGAAGGGTTGGACTGTTTTGGAAGAGAAGACCAGACAGCGAGGTTATCGGTCTCTTCGGATTAGGGAAGGATGGGGAAGGAAGTCGGCCGTGCCTTTTGAGAGGAACCATCCCGGCATTCGCCTGGAGCGATTTAGGGAAATCACGGAAAACCTAAATCAGGATGGCCGGACGCGGGACTGAACCGTCGTCCTCCCGAATGTGAGTCCAGTGTGCTAACCGCTGCGCCAACTCGCTCGGTCCACAGACATGCTTCGTTCTGCTGTGCAGAATGCAATCCTGCGATTTTGGAATCTTCTGGACGCTGATGGGTGCCATATTGATACCTTTTGTAGCAGTAATGGTTTCGGTATGTAATGGTATGATGTACCGTAGCAGCACATTAAAAGTGTTTCAACTGAGTTGATTTTGCATTATTTCTCTTCCCCATGTCCTTCACATTAATGCTACCAAGTTGATACTCGTACGGTCATTAGTTTGCGTGATATAACGTGTTAAATAGGGACAGTGTCATTATGACCACCCGGTATATCATAACACGATGCAGAAAGTCTGTTATGTAGGGCCTGCCACTGGAGATAGATGAGCATACCCGCGACGCTTTCGCGCTTATCAAATGAGCCTGTAGCGAAACGCGGTGCTCTTCTTTGAATCTTCCCTACCGGTATTTCTTCAAACAATCCGTTCTCGTACGGATCACAGACAAACGAACAATATTCAATTATTTGTCGAACGTGGGTTCTGTACGCCACCTCCTTTGTGAGTGGACCACAGTTCGTGAGGATTCTTCCAGTGAATCCCAGTCTGACATCTGCCTTACCTGCGTTCCACTTTCAATTGGTGGGTACGCGTACTCCTAGATATGCTATGGATCTGACTGTTTCCAGTGCTAAATAATGTAATAACAGAACGATCGATCCTTCTGCTAATTTTTGCACAATACGTTACATTTGTTTATTTTAAGGTTCAGCTTAAAATCCCTTCACAAACTGTCGATCCTTCGCAGGCCTTGCTGCAACTGGCAACACTTTTTTGGCGTTCTGATTCTCTGTAGGCCTATACAACGGCATTATCCACGAAAACTATCGTGGAGCTTCCGAGGCTGTTCAGTTGGTCGGTCAGAAACAGAAACGCTTGTAAGGGTGTTGGTTGTGCTCAGAAATACGAGGGTCAGTCAAAAAGTAATGCCTCCTATTTTTTTTTCTACGTTTAATTGTCAGGAAATTTAAATGCAATTACATAGGTTGAAAACCACAACATTGAGGATCATTTTGTCATTTTTCAATGTAATCTCCGCCCATCTCTACAGTTTTGGTCCATCTTTGAACAAGGGCATGTATCCCAGCACGGTAAAAATCACAGCTCTGCTTCCTAAGCCATTGACGCACGGATGTTTTGACGGCCTCCTCATCTTCAAAATGAATCCCACGATGAGCTTCTTTTAGTGGCCCGAACAGATGGAAGTCTGATGGTGCCAGGTCAGGGCTGTATGGGGGATGAGGCAAAACTTCCCATCCAATTTTGACAATCTCGTCAGAGGTGTGACGACTGGTGTGTGGTCTTGCATTGTCATGCAAAAGAAGAACATCTGCCATTGATTTTGTTGGGCGAACTCGCTGAAGACGTGCTTTAAGTTTGTTGAGGGTTGTGACGTATTGAACAGAATTTATTGTGCATCCCTGCTCCAAAAAATCAACCAGAATCACACCCTCTGTATCCCAGAAAACTGTTGCCATAACTTTCCCTGCCGATCGCACAGTTTTGAATTTTTTCTTCCTCAGCGAGCTTGTGTGACGCCACTCCATTGACTGCCTCTTTGATTCGGGTTCAAAAAAATGCAGCCATGTTTCGTCCCCGGTCACAATTTTTTTCAGAAACTCATCTCCCTCCAAACGGAAGCGCTGCAAGTGTTGGGAGGCTATTGTTTTCCTTGCCTCTTTATTCTGATCGGTTAACATTCTTGGAACCCACCGTGCACAAACTTTTGAGTACCCCAATTGTTTAATAATCGTGATCACACTGCCTTTACTAAGAGAAATAATGCGACACACTTCATCTGCAGTCACCCGACGGTCACCACGAATGATGTCATCAACTTGCTGAATGTTGTGTGGAGTCACTGCACTCACCGGCCTGCCGCTCCGCTTTTCGTCAGTCAACGGTGTTTGCCCTTCAGCTTCCTTACAACGACGAACCCATCGTCTAACAGTGCTGACATCCACTGTCACAACACCATACACCTTCTTCAGTCTTTCATGAATGCGTATGGGCGTTTCACCTTCTGCATTCAAGAATTCAATCACACAACGCTGTCTCAAACGAACATCGATGTCGGCCATCTTACAAACTTCTGCTGTGCTGCCACCTGTTGACACAGAAAGTTACTACTGCAGTGGATTGCAGAAGAAGGTTTGAGGAATGGCGCCAAATTCAAATTTTTCACTTACCTTAATTTCTTTAAGTAGAAAAAAAATGGGAGGCATTACTTTTTTACCGACCCTCGTAATTGTCAAGAAAAAATGCGATACGCTGCGCCGTTTCCGAGTTATTTAAGATTGAAGTTAACCAATAAGGTCGTCACGTGCGCAAATTCAAGCATCCTGCCAGAGACGATGTCGCGAAACGAACAAATATAGCTTTTGCTCCCCTAGCTTAAATTTATCACTCTTACAAGCTTTTCGTACTGTTTCTGACCGCCATGTATACAGAGCGTTTGGAAATTCCCGTTACAAACTTCTAGGACTTGTAGAAGGGAGAGAGTACGAAGTATTTTGAATACGAATCCATGCTCAGAAACGTTCTACAACGGTTTCAGCTCAGATGTTTAACTCATCCACTTCTGCTTGACGAACTGAGTTAGGCGTACAATTGTTGTTGTTGTTGTTGTTGTTGTTATTGTGGTGGTGGTCTTCAGTCCAGAGACTGGTTTGATGCAGCTCTCCATGCTACTCTATCCTGTGTAAGCTTCTTCATCTCCCAGTACCAACTGCAACCTACATCCTTCTGAATCTGTTTAGTGTATTCATCTCTTGGTCTCCTTCTACGATTTTTACCCTCCGCGCTTCCCTCCAATACTAAATTGGTGATCCCTAAATGCCTCAGAATATGCCCTACCAACCGATCCCTTCTTCTAGTCAAGTTGTGCCACAAATTTCTCTTGTCCCTAATTGTATTCAGTGCCCCTCTCTTTAGTTATGTGATCCACCCACCTAATCTTCAGCATTCTTCTGTAGCACCACATTTTGAAAGCTTCTATTCTCTTCTTGTCTAAACTATTTATCGTCCACGTTTCACTACCATACATGGCTACACTCCATACAAATACTTTCAGAAACAACTTCCTGACACTTAAATCTATACTCGATGTTAACATATTTCTCTTCTTCAGAAACGCTTTCCTTGCCATTGCCTGTCTACATTTTATATCCTCTCTACTTCGACTATCATCAGTTATTTTGCTCCCGAAATAGCAAAACCCCTTTACTACTTTAAGAGTCTCATTTCCTAATCTAATTCCCTCAGCATCACCCGACTTAATTCGACTACATTCCATTATCCTCGATTTGCTTTTGTTGATGTTCATCTTATATCCTCCTTTCAAGACACTGTCCATACCGTTCAACTGCTCTTCCAAGTCCTTTGCTGTCTCTGACAGAATTACAATGTCATCGGCGAACCTCAAAGTTTTTATTTCTTCTCTGTGCATTTTAATACCTACTCCGAATTTTTCTTTTGTTTCCTTCACTGCTTGCTCAATATACAGATTGAATAACATCGGGGATAGGCTACAAGCCTGTCTCACTCCGATCCCAACCACTGCTTCCCTTTCATGCCCCTCGACTCTTATAACTGCCATTTGGTTTCTATACAAATTGTAAATAGCCTTTCGCTCCCTGTATTTTACCCCTGTCACCTTTAGAATTTGAAAGAGAGTATTCCAGTCAACACTGTCAAAAGCTTTCTCTAAGTCTACAAATGCTAGAAACGTAGGTTTGCCTTTCCTTAATCTATTTTCTAAGATAAATCGTAGGGTCAGTATTGCCGTACAATTATTAGTAACAATTCGAAAGGAAACACAACGAATCATGCATTTATCACTTAAGCACATGTGTTTGTATTAATAATTTTTAAACGTGTTTGTACTATTCCAAAACAAAAAAAAACATAATACTGTACTGATGCATTACAATAGCGGCTCGATCTGTGGACCTCCAACGTTGCCACCGACATTGTACCTACGAAGCATGTTCTGATACACATTCTCCATCCCACCTGGTGTCTTCTGAGTTTCCCGTGCTTCGGCCAGAACTCGTACCAGCAAATCTTCCTCTGTCTCTACGGGACTTCCGTAAATTACATTTTGCATACGACTTCACAAGAAGTGGCCCATAGGAGTTAAATTCGGCGATCACGGCGGGCACGCGGTTGGACCGTCTTGACCTATCCATCTCTCACCGCAGCGTCTGTTCAGATGTGTCCGAACCGCACGTGAGAAATGAGGTGGTGCACCACAATGCTGGAACCACATTTTCCGACGGACATCCAGTGCCACGTCATGCTCTCTACCCTACTGCATACCACTACAAGCTACGTTGGGACATTTTTTCTTTCCCTCAGCAGAGTGGACGCGTTACACATCTGAACGGGAACTTTGTTGTAATGCATCAGTACTGTTACGACCGTGGTAGTACGTTTCGGAACATGGGTTCCTATTCAAACTATTATGAATTCACGCCACCCTACAAAACCTAGTAGTTCGTAATGGGAATTTACGAATACGCTGCATTGTAGAAAGTAAAGTTCCTGTAACACACTCTTGAAGGGCGCCTTAAGTCACTTTACGTGTGAATATTTCTCCCTGTTGAAAATCACGTATACACTGGTATCCAAAATTTAAGCAACAAATTGAAATTTTGCAAGGGTGCGTTTATTTTGCCACAAAACTATATAATCAGGTGATAGTACAGTAGAAACAGTGTAAAGAATACAGGACATAAACAACTGCAAAGTAACAGCAGACAAAAATGTTCTTCGTTTTTTCCAGCTTAACGGATTTACACACACCTTCCAACAACTGGTTACTGCGCTCAGTATGGGGTGTGACCACCTCTGGCAGCAATACAAGCCTGACAACGACGGGGCGTGCCGTGAATGATGCCATCAATCTCATGTTGAGACAATAACGCCCATTCTTCCTGCAGCGCTGCTAGGAAGTCTTGGAGAGTGGTTAGTGGATGCCAACGCGATGCAACGCGTGTCCCCGGTGCATCCCAGACGTGCTCTAAGGAATTCAAATCGCGCGACCGAGCAGGCCACGCCCTGCGTGCAGTATCTTCCACTTCCAGGAAAACATCAGCCACCCGTGCCCTATGAGATCGCGCATTATCGTCCACCACTACGAAGTCTGGGTCCATAGCATCTCGTAACAACCGCGCATGTCCCAAGATATCGTCACGATACCTGACAACAGTTAATCCTTGTGATTTAACCGTACAATTTCATGAATAGGGGCTCGAGTGGTCAACATAATCCCTGCCCACACCATTAGGGGTCATTCTCGATATCAGTCTATTTTCACAATGGTTGGGTTCCGAAATCGTGTTCCAGATGCGTATCCGTCGAGGATCACTGTCCAGACCAAATCGGGACTCATCTGTGAAAAGAACAATGACCTACTGTACGATGACGGCTCTGCTCTAGACGTTTCCCTCTATGAAGACGCGTCAGAGGTTCACATACAGCAGGTCTCCGACAATAAAGGCCACTCTGTGGAAGCATTCTGTACACCGTTTGCCTATACACAACACGTTCAGTGGATGCAGCGAGGTCAGATACCAGTTGCCGAGCGGTACTAAGGGTGTGTACCGTTGTGCCCTTACGGCCAAATGAAGGTTCTCTCTTTGTGACTTTGCAGGTGGTCGGCCCCGCCATGGTCTTCGCGATAGAGTTTCGATCTCTATAACCTATCGCCAGATCAGAAAAACAGAACGATTCACATTAAGCCGCCGGGTCGGCAGTTTGCAGTTGTCCTGCTTCCATTCCTCCCATGGCCCTCCACCGCAGAGAACCTCGTAGGATTCTTCTCTGTGCCATACTGCATCGTCTGTGACTGTGTAAACAGAGATTGTGGATGTGGGACTAGCCGCCAAACATTATCCCATCTCATAGATGCCCTGACATCATAGTTACCATGGTTGTCTGTTGACTAGGATGCGATCTTCCGCGCAGGACACGATCGTACGCTCACCTGTTGATATTATATCGTGAATTAGACACAGGACGGGGAAATAGTGGCTTGTTGCTCTAATGTGGGACAGCAACGTACACTGATGAGGCCAAACTTCGTGACAACCTTCTTAATAACATTTTCTCCCTCCTTTGAGATGCAATGCAGCAGCGGTTCTTTGTAGCATGGATTTCACAAGTTTTTGCTAGATATCAGGAGCGTGTGGCACCAAACGTCTATGCACAGGACGTCTATGCGCAGGTGACGCAACTCCCACTGATTACGGGTCGGTGTTTTGTAGGTGTTGAACTGGTTCGGTGTCCGTTGACCAGAATGCCACCTTCCGTGCAGGATACAATCGTACGGACATCTGTTGACAGTTTGTACGACTATATCGTGAATTAGACACAGGACGGGGAAATAGTAGTTTGTTGCTTTAATTTTGGACACCAGTGTAGCTTCGTAACGTTATTCGGTAATACAGTCTCTGAAAAAGGTAGTATAAATGCATGGCACGTCGTTCGTTACTCACGTCTAAGCATTACAACGCTGATAAAGATGGATTACTGAAATTAATACGTCACACGAAGGCAGTACCGCGACAAGTAGGGCGTAACATCGTAACTTACTGAGGCCGATCGCGCACTTGTGTAAGCGGCGAAGCATCATTACGTCTGGCGAAAGAGCGGTTGCTTAATCGCGCCTGCGCCCCGGCTAGAACACACACTCCTTTGTGGCGGGTCGTTCATTCCGCAAATACCTGGAACCGGCGTGCACGGGCCGCGGGCGCACACTGCCGCCATTCTGCGCTCCTAACAGTGCCCGTGGGCGTTCCGGCGGCAGAGTTTACTTCGCCGTCAGGCGTCAGCCTTACAAACTGTTTGCGCTGTAGCCGATAAAGAAACGTCTGCGACTGCTCGCGCGTCCAAGTGGAAACGCGGCTGCGCGTAAAAATAGGAGGCGTGTCGCAACGCCGGCGTTTCCCGCACGCGGCGGAGCAAAGGCCGCCGACGAGTACGCGTGTTAAGTACGTACGTAGTGAGCCAGCGGCAGCAGGCGCGCCAACTGCTCAAACACGCGCGAGGCGAGCCGGCACGGCGCAAAACAGCGCGCGGCGCGGAACTGTGTCACTGGGTGAATATCAGCGGCGAGTCGCAAGGGGGTGCGGCCAGAGGAGCGCCTTAATTGCATTTTAATGCTTCACCTACACTCGTGCTCATAAATTAAGAATAATTGCAGAATGTGGTGCCACAAAACGTGGCACTACACAAAACTGGCGCTAAAAACATAGGCACATAGGGAACATACACGACACACATATGTAAATCGACGGCATTGGTGATAAGCTGGGAAAACCGTGCCGCAACAAGTGTGCTACAAAATGCCACTGTTTCCTGCGCATGTACCCCGACATCAATATGGGATATGAATACCACGCACGCGTACACAGCCCACACAACGGGTTGGCATACTCTGGATCAGGTGGTCGAGCAGCTGCTGGGCTGTAGCCTCCCATTCTTGCATCAGTGCCTGCCGGAGCTCCTGAAGTGTCGTAGGGGTTTGTAGACGTGCAGCGATACGTCGACAGAGAGCATTCCCGACGGGGGTTTAGGTATGGAGAACAGGCAGACCTCTCTATTCGCCTGATATCTTCTGTTTCAATGTACTCCTCCATGGTGGCAGCTCGGTGGGGCCGTGCGTCATCATTCAAAAGGAGGAAGGTAGGACCCACTGCAACCCTGAAAAGGTAAAATTGGCGCAAAATGACGTCCCGATACACCTGACCTGTTACAGTCCCTCTGTCAAAGACATGCAGGGGTATACGCGCACCAATTATAATCCCACCTCACACCACCTCCATACAGGCCCCTTTCAAGGACATTAAGGGGTTGGTATCTGGTTCCTTGTTCACGCCAGATGAAAACCCGGCGAGAATCACTGTTCAGACTATACCTGGACTCGTCCGTGAGCATAACCTGGGACCACTGTTCCAATGACCATGTACCGTGTTCTTGGCATCAGGCTTTACAGTATCTCCTGTGTCCAGGGCTCAGTGGAATGCACCCTGCATGTCTCCAGGCGAATAAACCATGTCTGTTCAGTCGTCCATAGACTGTGTATCTGGAGACAACTGTTCCAGTGGTTGCGGTAAGGTCCTGAGCAAAGCTACCTGCAGTACTCTGTGGCCGTCTGCGGGCACTGATGCTGAGATATCGGTCTTCTTGTGGTCTTGTACACTGTGGACGTCCCGTACTGTAGCGCGTGGACACGTTTCCTCTCTGCTGGAATCGTTGCCATAATCTTGAGATCACACTTTGTGGCACACGGAGGGCCCGTGCTACGACCTGCAGTGTTTGACCAGCCTCCAGTCGTCCTAGTATTCTACCCCTCATAACGTCGTCAATACGTGTTCTGTGATCCATTTTCAACACAAGTCACCATTAGCACGTCTGAAAACGACTGCACATTTACTCGCTGCACCGTACTCTGACATGCTCCAACACATCTCTGCGTATGTGGACTGCTGCCAGCGCCACCGTGCGACGACCGCAGGTCAAATGCACCGCATGGTCATACCCCGAGGTGATCTAAACCCGCAAACCGTCCACCAGAGCGTTGTTTCACCATGTATCAGCATTATCCTTAATTTATGAACATGAGTGTAGAATGTACGTTACGAGCACAGCACCGTATGGTAGTGAAACACAGACTGTGGTAAAACCGGAGCAGAACAGGATGGAAGCATATGAGGTGTGGTGCTACAGACGAATGTTGACAATTATGTGGACTAATAAGGTAAGGAATCAGGAGGTTCTGCGCAGAATCGAAGAGGAAAGAAATATCTGGAAAACATTGATAAGAAGAAGGGACAGGATGACAGTACATCTGTTATGTCATCATGAACAACTTTCATGGTAATAGAGCGATCTGTAGAGGGTAAAAGCTATAGAGGAAGACAGAGACTGGAATACACCCAGCAAATAATTGAGAATGTAGACTGCAAATGCTACCCTGAGATGAAGAGGTCGGCACAGGAAAGGAATTCGTGGCGGGCCGCATCACGCATCAAACCACAAACAAGCGGCGCGGGATTAGCCGAGCGGTCATGGACTGGCGGCTGGTCCCGGTGGAGGTTGGAGCCCTCCCTCGGGCATGGGTGTGTGTGTTTGTCCTTAGGATAATTTAGGTTAAGTAGTGTGTAAGCTTAGGGACTGATGACCTTAGCAGTTAAGTCCCATAAAATTTCACACACCCACCACAAACCAGTCACTAGACTACTGATGACTTAAAATATATATAGCCTCAGCAGGTTACAGCCACCAGACGCATCGTCCCCTCTTGCATGTACACTGCTGGCTATTAAAATTCTAACATCATTAACGTGGAATGCAACAAACTTGAAACTGGCATAAAATGTGGTGCAGAATTCGATATTTAAGTCGTCAACATTTCAGCGCAACTGCACAAATATTAGTTAGGAGTAACGCTGTCTACCTTCCGTACATACGGAAAGATTAAGCAGCGTGTTTCTCGTTCAGAAATCCCAGGTGAATGTCTGTTCTCTGTCAACAGATGAGCTTTTGTGCCTCACGTGAAGAGGAGAAATATCTTGCAAGTGTCGGACATTGACGGCGAGGAGAAGATTAGTGTTTAACGTCCCGCCGCCAATGAGGTCATCAGAGACGCAGCCAAAGTTCGGATACGGGAGGATGGAGAAAGAAATCGACCGTGCCCTTCCAAAGGAACCATCCTGGCATTCACCTGAAGCAGTTTAGGGAAATCACGGGAAATATACGTCAGGATGGCTGGACGCAGGTTTAAACCATCGTCCTCCCAAATACGAGCCCAGTGCGCTAACCAATGAGCCACCACGCTCGGTCGTAGCCTGTCGGGACTGCAGTTCATTGTTCAGCATTTTTGCTACTAGCTTTGGTCGAGAAATACGGATCTGAATTTGATTGTTTTCTAGACTCTTCCCTGTGGCTTTGCTGCATACCTATTCACCACATACACTGGGCACACCTCGTCCTCCTCCTCCCCATCTTTGTGTCCACCTCTTCCTTCCTTTGTCTGTCCATTTCATCTCCCATATCTATCTCCTCCTCACTCCACTCTGTTTTTTCATTTCTTCCTCCACATCTCCTTGTCGATTTCCTCAACCCCCTCTCTCTTACTGTCTTCTCATCCCCTTCTTCGATTCCCACTTGCTCACCACCCCTCTACGCCTTCCACTTGCCCATGCACCTCCCCTCCTCTCCCTCTCTGTCAGTCCATTTCTTCCTCCCTCTCGCTCAGTCCATCGCCTTCTCTATGCATCTCAATCTATCTCCAGTCATGTTCCTCATCATGTACAGTCCCTGGAATACACTTCAATAAAGCAGGCTGATACTACTCCCACAACATACCTGTCAGGTAGGGCAGCCCACATATAAGAGGCTTGAAAATTATTTATCTGTTTATGATGTATAGGCCACCAGGCAAAGCATTGTCGATATAGCAGGACGATACTACTACAACACAATACACCTGTCATGCAGGGCAGCCTGCATGTTTGGGCCCAGAAAACTGTTTCTTGTTCCTCACATGTGGGAACCCAGAAAAGCGGATTGGGATTTGGTAAGCTGATACTGTTCCCACCAACATACCAGTTGTGCAGGGCAGCCCATTGCCACAGACTTAAAAAAAATATTTTTGCCTATATGTACACTCCTATTGCAGCTAGCATGTTATAAACCCCTAATGCTAATACTCGTGAGTCCTGCAGTTCCTGTGCCAAATTTGGCTGAAATCGACCCAGGGGTTTGGGAAGAGATCCTGACAAACATACACACTCCGCTTCATATACATAACAAATAACTAAGTCCCTTCACCCCCATATCAGCATTCTTTACATCATGACAGCAGTTATTTTCATAGCGACTGATTTTCTTCCAGAGATCAGTTGATCGAAGAGGCTAGAGGTGTGCTGTTGATTCATAGAGACCAACAAGCGATCAAACATGTTGCCATCATCAGGTGCGCTGCCAAACAGACCTCCTGTGGGTGAAGGCTGACTGATATCCATTCCCCATATGGACCATGCTATATGCAGGCTGCCCCCAAGGGTTTGTACCGACTGGCGTAGATATGTGGCTGCCGACGACTGGTGGGGTACCCCGGCACCATCTCTCCAGCCACCAGCTTGTTGTTTTCCGATTGTCCTCTTAATTAGGCCCACTACTGGTCCCAAACCTCGTTCAGATTACAGCTGCAGTTCTTGTTAACGAGTTTGTTCCTGATGAGTATTTCGATGACCTCTCTAATGATGCTGACCCACTATTTGGCCTTTTCTGCGTACATCCTGGTGTGTTGGGGTACACCATCATCTGAGTCTTGGACAAGCAGTGTTCTGCAACTGCCGACTTGTTAGAGTGCATTAGCAGAGTGTGTGTCCAACGCATGTTGGCCTTCCGCAAACTGAGATCATCTTTGATGCTCCCCAATAATTCCCATGTTTTCGTGGGCAGCAAAAGGCAGTTCACACTCGGTGCGATTTCAGTATGTACTCAGTTTTTCCCATAGTGTGCTGGTTTAGAGTATGATGGCTGTGGTTACCTCTTTCTCCTCTCCACAGTTTGTACTGTAGTGGTTGGAAGCAGAGTATGCCTAATCTGCATTCCAAATAACCGTTTTACTGCAACAGTGTTCTGAGAAGTCCCAGTTCCTGGAGCCGGCCGGTGTGACCGAGCGGTTCTAGGCGCTTCGGTCTGGAACCGCGCGACCGCTACGGTCGCAGGTTCGAATCCTGCCTCGGGCATGGATGTGTGTGATGTCCTTAGGTTAGTTAGGTTTAAGTAGTTCTAAGTTCTAGGGGACTGATGACCTCAGATGTTAAGTCCCGTAGTGCTCAGAGCCATTTGAACCATTTGAACCCAGTTCCTGGGGAAGACTCACTACATCTGAGATGGTGCACGCCCTGTGAACTAACGCTTTGGGCACTCGATTTCTCTGCACAGGTGGTGGCAGCAATTTGCGTGCAAATACAGGTCAGTGTTCTTTCCTCCAGATACACATTGTGGGCCAGGATGCTATCCGATCTTCTCTTGACCATGAGGCTGAAGAATAGCAAGTTTTCCCTCTGTCTCGACCTCAACAGCGAATCTGATGTCGGTGTGTATCGATTTTAGATATGCGAGGATGTCATGAAGTTTCTCTTCCATGGGGCCAGATAACGTAAACAGCAAGTGAGTTTCCACCTAGATGACTTCAAGGTTCTTCCTCGACATGCTCCATATGCAGATTCGCAAGCACAGACGAGAATGGACTGCCTACTATGACTGCCTTCATACGTTCATAATATTAAAAGGGAAATGCATGGAGGTAAGGGCATGTCTGAAAAAGTCGGTGACCCTTCGAGTCTTGGCATGGCCTGATCTCCATCTACATTCTATTAACTGCAACTTTGAAGTACGCTACCAGCTATCATGCCTTTGCATTCTCACACTGTGATGTAGCTGTTACCCGTACAGCAGCAGAAGTGTCTATGCAGGAAAATTAGAACAAGTACTATCTTCCAACAACGCAACATCCTTGTTGCACGATGGCCTTACCATAGAATAGCATGTGTAATTTTCTCAGTGAAATCCCTTTGTACATACAGAATTCTAAGTAGTTTTGGAATATGTTGAACCAGATTTTGTTGCTTAGATTAACCTATGTGTCAGTTTTTTTTTATTTTTTTTACATTATGGCTGTAAAATGGAAATCAACCACAAGTCCATACTGATACAGCATGTCATGTGCAGTACAAGAATGTTAAGGCAACGTACGCATTGACTTCGTGCTTATATTAGCAAAAATACAATTTCAAAACCAAGTCTTCAAGTTTTTAATTCATTATTATTTACTGCAAGCGCCGGAACAGTGCTCAGATTCCATTATTATAGAATTTCATTATTTGTTACCCTGTACAGTGTTGCAATTTTGACGGCCAGTAGTGTAAATGTGCATCTAGAATTCATTAAAATCATCTCCAATTCGACTGCACAGCCCTTCACAATCAACCAAGGAAAGAAACAAGAAGGCCTTACAAGTGGATATTGTACAAGGGGCCAAGTGCAGTTCGCGAACGAAATTATAAAACGAACCAATGAGTATGAATTACAACTTTGTCTAGGGGTCATATGTTATGAAAAACTGTTATTCATTTGCTGTTAACAGTAATCATCATCATCACAGTCAAGATCATCATAATTCATTGAACATTTCCTGATGGGTAAAGGCCTCCTCGATACACATCAGTTCTTTATGATCTTCCACTACGTGCATCCGTATTTTTCTTCCAAGTTGTTGTAGATAATCCAGCTCAAGTTGGTATCTGCGACTACAAGGTTTTGTTGAAGCTACTTTGATCAAATTCTGGCCTAATATGCCTTTGTTCTCTTCAGAAATTTTTGACAAATTGTACAATATAATCCTGTAATTTCATCTACAACTTTTTTGCTGATTGAGAAACCTTGAACGATAAGACTGAGTAGAAAATATAATTGGAAGGTGGGCAAAGATGAGAACTACGAACTTCCCGATTAAGGGAACACTGTTTCGTTGACATTGCTGATTATTTGTATGCACAGATGCGTGGTCCACATGAGAAACAACACAAAGAAGGGCGGTGACACCGAGTAGATATCTGTAAAGAAAAAAAAAGATATTAACTGCGAAGTAAAATAAAGTCTTGCCTCGGTTCACGTGCCCCCCCCCCCCCCCCCCCCCACACACACACCCTCCACCGACGGAGGTTCGAGTCGAGTCCTCCCTCGGACAAGGGTGTTTGTGTTTCTGTGTGTGTGTGTGTGTGTGTGTGTGTGTGTGTGTGTGTGTGTGTGTGTGTGTGTGTTTTGTCCTTAGCGTAAGTTGGTTTAAGTTAGATTAAGTAGCATGTACGCCTAGGGCCCGATGATCTCAGCAGTTTGGTCCCATAGGAACTTAATACAAATTTCCAAAGTCTGGCGTTTAATAGTTGTTTGAAAGCAATTATTCGAATGTAAGAGACGCAACGAAGTAAAAACGAATCATTATAGGACTTAACGATCATTCTTTTTATAATATTTGAAGTAACGCTAACATCCGTAACACTACGCACTGTTTATGTTGGACAAGCATCGAGGATGGATTCGAGTGTGACCCTGTAGAAAGTAATATTTGCCTCAACTGATTTAAATAAACTACGGAAAAACTAAGTAATTTGTAACCCATCTCTTCCAAATACGAGTGCTATGTCATCTCTCTAGGTTTCACTTTTTCTTTTGGGCGTGTTTTCTCCGACTCTCCTGTCAAGTGAGTTATGTGCGTCGGCTGCGCTGCTGTGGGTATTACTGCATGTGAAAGCATTAGCATAGGTGTTTAAAAGTAATTACATATCGCTCGATCAGTTTATTGCGACGTTTATCGCACAGCTTAAATCTTCGCCAAATGTGACTGTTTAAATGACTGACCTCCTAAAATTTATGTTCAACTTTCTACTGGAGACCGCTTACCGCGGGAACTTGCATCCCGCTGGATCAACATACTAGCAGATTTCTCCGTTTCAAGTAGTAAAACATTTCAGTACTAAGTTGATTAAGAAATAGCATGTAAAACGAAGTTAATATCACTGTTCATCTTTTAGTATTGCCTAGGTTTTTAGAACTGAGTATCATGTTTTATTATCTCCTCCCGTTCCGTTCACGGATGGGGCGACAGAATACCGAACAAAAAAAGATTAGTGTTTAACATCCCGTCGACAACGAAGTCATTAAAAACGAGGAGGAAACTGAGATTGGGAAAGGATGCAGAAGGAAGTCTGCACTGCCCTTTCAAACGAGCCATCCCGATATTCGTCTTAAGCGATGCAGAGAAATCACGGAAAATCTAAATCTGGATTGCTGGCCGGGAATTTGAACCATCGTACTCCAGAATATGAATCCAGTATCCTCCGCCACCTCCGTTCATTTGAATAAGGAGCACCTCAGAGCGGCCTTTTATTAATTTCGTCTTCGCTGCCCATACGGAAGCGAGGCGGAGAAAGATTAGGAATATGAGTAGATGCTGCCCTGAAAACTGGATCTAGTGATTGTCTACGAAGCTGTCCGATGTATATAGAGTAATTTCATCAAGCGGTTGCCTGTCCAGGCTGTAAAGCCTTAATGTTACGCTCTCCATTCACTCAAAGTCTGTAATAATTTGCACTGCCCAACATTGTATATGCTCAACGTCTTTTGTTACTTTAATCACACATAGTTTCCGGTACACCTATATAGCCGTAGGGATGTTTCAATAAACAATTAATTTCGGAGATGGGCCGTAGTTTTCAGAATCCTAACGAGCCTCTGGCATCGTTCCTCCTCCTATCTGTTACACCACAAAATCCCAGCAGCACGAGACTACGTTCAACGTATCTGGCAGTGTTATTATGGGAAGCAATAGCGGAAAATACCTTTCTGAGCAGCAGCTACGGCTTGCTGTTATCGCCAATAATTTACTGACGAGCGGAATGGGAAACGAGCGACACCGCAGACGGAAAATGTCACGGAGTGTACAAGCAAGATGGCGAAGTCGATGGTGCGCAAATTAGGGAACAAAGGACACGACATCGAAGACAATGGTATTCACATAAGTATTTCAAAGCACAAGAAACACAGACACCCGATAAATAAGACACTGGCAATATGGATAAATGTGTTAACAGTTTCTGAGCAGTTTCTGTGATGTTAAGGACACACCTGCTTCACGAAAACTTCTCAGCTTTGTTGTACATAAACAGATCTCAAAGCTAACGAGAAAACTGAGAAAACATGATCTTCCAAAAAATTTAATAGAAGGGTTCAAATTTAACCAAGATTTTATGAGGTCACCTTTTTATCTGCCTGTTCGGTACAAATTTTGCAACTTGTTTTATGCTAACATATGATACATATGAAAAGGTATCCGACGTGATTATGGTCGCACGACGGGAATTAAGAGACTTTCAACGCGGAATGGTTGTTGAAGCTAGACGCATAGGACATTCCATTTCGGAAAAAGTTAGGAAATTCAATATTCCGAGATCCACAGTATCCAGAGCGTGGCGAGAATACCATACTCGTATTTCACGCATTACCTCTCAGCCTGGTCAACTCAGTGACCGACGGCCTTCACTAAACGACCGAGAGCAGGGGCGTTTATGTAGAGTTGTCAGTGCTAGCAGACAAGCAACACTGCGTGAAGTAATCGCAGAAATTAACGTGCGAAGTACGACTAACGTATCCGATAGGACAATGCGGCGAAATCTGGCGTTAATGGGCTATGGCAGCAGATGACCGATGCGAGTTCAATTGGTTCAAATGGCTCTGAGCACTATGGGACTTAAATGCTGTGGTCATCAGTTCCTTAGAACTTAGAACTACTTAAACCTAACTAACCTAAGGACATCACAAACATCCATGCCCGAGGCAGGATTCGAACCTGCGACCGTAGCAGTCGCGCGGTTCCGGACTGACCGCCTAGAACCGCTAGACCACCGCGGCCGGCGATGCGAGTTCCCTTCCAAACAGCACGACATCGCCTGCAGCGCCTCTCTGGGCTCTTGAGTATATCGGTTGGACTCCTGAGGACTGAAAAACCTAGGCCGGGTCAGGTGAGTCCCGATTTCAGTTTGTAAAAGCTGATGATAGGATTCGAGTGTGGCGCAGACCCCACGAAGCCACTGAACCAAGTTGTGAACAAGGCAATGTGCAAGCTGGTGGTGTCTACATAATGGTATGGGCAGTGTTTACATGGAATGGACTGGAGGTTCGAGTCCTCCCTCGCGCATTGGTGTGTGTGTTGTTCTTAGCATAAATTAGTTTAAGTAGTGTGTACGTGTGGGGACCGATGACCCCAGTAGTTTGGTCCCTTAGGAATTCACACACATTTGAACATTTGGACTGGATCCTCCGATCAAACTGAACCGATCACTGACTGGAAATGTTTACGTTCGATTACTTGGAAGCCATTTGCAGCCATTCAGTGACTCCATGTTCGCAAACAACGATGTCGTGCCATTGGGCCACAACTTTTCGAGACTTGTTTGAAAAACATTGGAGATAGTTAGAGCGCATGATTTGGCCACCCAGATCGCTTGACATGAATCCCATCAAATATTTATGGGACGTTATCGTGAGGTCACTTCGTGGACAACTTCCTGCACTGGGAATACTTTCGCAATTATGGACGGCTATAGAGGCAGCTTGGCTGAATATGTTCGAAGGGGACTTCCAGCGACTTCTTTAGTCCATGACCGGCCGCTGTCGCCGAGCGATTCTAGGCGTTTCAGTTCAGAACCACGCTGCAGCTGTGGTCGCAGGTTCGAATCCTGCCTCGGGCATGGATGTGTATAACGACCTTAGGCTACTTAGGTTTAAGTAGTTCTAAGTCTAGGGGACTGATGACCTCAGATGTTAAGTCCCATAGTGCTTAGAGCCATTTGAACCATTTTGTTTAGTCCATACCGCTTCGGGTTGCTGCACTACACCAGGCAAAAGGAGGTCCGAAACGATATGAGGTGGTATCCTATGACTGTTGTCACCTCGGTGCAATCTTCAACAGCATTACCAGAAAACGGGTTCAGAAAACAAACATCATGAAAGAAGTTGGCATCAATCACAAAGGGATACGGGATAAATAGATATCTAGAATAAAGATGGACAAATTCAAGGGAGATTCGAGGAAAAGCCAAGTGCAAGAACCATGTTCATCTGCACAGAAAAAGGAAGAGGTGGCTCAGCAAAGGAACGAAGAGATTCTGAGACTAAAATAGCAAACCAAGTGTTTCCAACAGTCCACTATAGGCTAAAATCGAAGAACAATATTTAAAAAAAATGAAAACAAACTGCAGCTGTAGACATTCTGTCCCCACTGAAGATGGCACAATAAGTACTGAAACATTAATGAATAAACGAAAAATAACGTCTATAACAGCAGACCCTACGAATCATAACACATTACCTGCCAGTGGACATTAATGTAAATTAATGGGGAAAATTGAAAATTTGTGCCGGACTAGGATTCGAACCCGGATCTCTCGCTTACTAGGCAGAACACGCTGACTGCAGCGCCACCCAGACACAGCAGCCATCTCAAGTGCACGGACAGCCCTAGCACGCCTCCCTTCAGCTACAAATTCACAATTTATGCACACACTGCAAATGCAGTGCGCCTTGCCCATTATCCTCATTAGACGCGGTATTTCGCTGACTCCCGTAGGAGTTCGAGTGCGATGTGCATCTGCATTGAGGTGATCAGTGAGTATAATGGGGAAAGGGCACTACATCTGCCGTGTGTGCATACATTGAGAATTTGGGTGTGAAGGAGGCGTGCTAGGGTAGTCCGTGCAGCTGCGATGACCACTGTCCATATGGCGCAGTGGTCAGTGCATTTGCCTAATAAGCCCGTGTTCCAAACCCGATCCAACACAAATTTCCAACTTTCAGTATTGGTTTCAATCAGTAGTCCCTACCAGATGATGTTATTAATACGACTGTATCTTGAAAACTACGCTCATGCTCATAAATTGAGGATAATTGCAAAACGTCGTGCCACACGGCGCTAATAACATAGGCACATAGGGAACATACACGACACAGATCTGTAAGTCCACGGTATTGGTGATAAGTTGAGAAAACCGTGCCGAAACACATATGCTACAAAACGCCACTGTTTCCTGCGCATGTACCCCGACATCAATATGGGATATGATCACCATGCACACGTATACTGACCGCACAACGAGTTGGCATACTCTGGATCACGTGGTCGAGCAGCTGCTGGGGTATAGCCTTCCATTCTTGCACCAGTGCCTGTCGGACCTCCTGAAGTGTCGCAGGGGTTTGAAGACGTGCAGCGATACGTCGACCGAGAGCATCCCAGACGTGCTCGATGGGGTTTAGGCCTGGAGAACAGGCAGGCCACTCCATTCGCCTGATATCTTCTGTTTCAAGGTACTCCTCCACGATGGCAGATCGGTGGGGCCGTACGTTATCATCCATCAGGAGGAAGGTGGGACCCACTGTACCGCTGAAGAGGCAGACATACTGGTGCAAAATGACGTCCGGATACACCTGACCTGTTACAGTTCCTCTGTCAAAGACATGTAGGGGTGTACGTGCACCAATCATTTACATCTACATACATACTCCGCAATCCACCATACGGTGTGTGGCGGTGGTACCTCGTACCACAACTAGCATCTTCTCTCCCTGTTCCACTCCCAAACAGAACAAGGGAAAAATGACTGCCTATATGCCTCTGTACGAGCCCTAATCTCTCTTACCTTATCTTTGTGGTCTTTCCGCAAAATATAAGTTGGCGGCAGTAAAATTGTACTGCAGTCAGCCTCAAATGCTGGTTCTCTAAATTTCCTCAGTAGCGATTCACGAAAAGAACGCCTCCTTTCCTCCAGAGACTCCCACCCCACAACATCAAACCACGACCTCCATACAGGTCCCTTTCAAGGACATTAAAGGGTTGGTATCTGATTCCCGGTTCACGCCAGATGAAAACCCGGCGAGAATCACTGTTCAGACTATACCTGGACTCGCACGTAAACATAACCTGGGACCACTCTTCCAATGACCATGTACTGTGTTCTTGATATCAGGCTTTAGGGGCTCTCCTGTGTCCAGGGATCAGTGGAATGCACCTTGCAGGTATCCGGGCGAATAAACCATGTCTGTTCAGTCGTCTGTAGACTGTGTGTCTGGAGACAACTCTTCCAGTGGCTGCGGTAAGGTCCCGAGCAAGCCTACCTGCAGTACACCGTGGCCGTCTGCGGGCACTGATGGTGAGATATCGGTCGTCTTGTGGTGTTGTGCACTGTGGACGTCCCGTACTGTAGCGCCTGGACACGTTTCCTGTCTGCTGGAATCGCTGCCATCATCTTGAGATCACACTTTGTGGCACAAGGAGAGCACGTGCTACGACCTGGTGTATTTGACCAGCGTCCAGTCGTCCTAGTATTCTACCCCTCATAACGTCATCAATACGTGTTCTTTGAGCTATTTTCAACACAAGTCACCATTAGCACGTCTGAAAACGACTGCACACTTACTCGCTGCACCGTACTCTGACATGCTCCAACACACCTCTGCGTATGTGGACTGCTGCCAGCGCCACCGTGTGACGACTGCAGGTCAAATGCACCGCATGGTCATACTCCAAGGTGATTAAAGCCCCCAAACCGCCCACCAGAGCATTGTTTCACCAGGTATCAGCATTATCCTTAATTTATGAGCCTTGTGTAAGGCGGAAATGTTCTCCATTTTTTTTTCTTTGCAAGCTCGGAAATTAAAACGAGCGATAAGACCTGTTCAAGTAAAGAGTCGTAGGTACGCCTTTGGCTGAGAACACACGCCCCCTCCTCTGGACAAATGTATGACGGAAGGACTGGGCTAGCAGGCTAGACTGCGCTGTTCCACTATAGACAGGCGGGCCGGGTTGGGTCGGCTCTTTCTGGTGAGCCGGGGCTAATATCTGGCTGGCGTGCGCGCGACATCAAAGCGGTGGCTGCCGCCGCCGCTGCTGCTGGCATGGACAGCAGCGCTTTGAAGTAAAGAACGCCGCCGCCGCCGCCGCCCTCCGTGGCCCGCAGCCCCTGGGGCCGGCCTAAATGACAGCCCGGGGACCCACGCACAGGCTCGCCGCCGCGACGGCCACTCCACAACGGGGCGGTCACTCTGCGTCCCGTCTACATTAACGGCGCCAGCAAGCGAAAAATCACTTACTCCCTCGGCAGTTTCTAAAACTGAAATATTTGACAGCGAAACTGACAAACGTGGTGATTCTTTCAAAACAGTGACAGCACAACAAATTACATACACTGCCCGATGAAACAAGTGGAGGGGGAAACGAAATCAAACTTCACAGGTGGACTGAGAGTATAACGTTATTTCTGTTATTAAAGTCCGCCCCCGTTAGCTGAGTAGTCAGGGCGGCGGAATGCCACGCCAAGGGGCCCGGGTTCGATTCTCGGCTGAGACAGGAGATTTTCTCCGCTCAGGGATTGGGTATTGTGTTGTCCTCATCATTTCATCCCCATATCCGACGTGCAAGTCCCCCAGTGTGGCGTCGAATGCAATAAGTACTTGCCCTCGGCGGCCGAACTTCCCCGAAATGGGGGACTCCCGGCCCGCAATGCCGTACGCTCATTTCCATATTTTTCTGTTATTACAAAATCGAGTGAAATTCACAAAGAGGCCACTAAACAGTGTGACGGTGCAACCCTCTGGCCCTGGATGCATGCACTGATTCGATGTCATATGGCCTTTGTATCCTCTCCTGAGGCAAGCTGGCCCACAACTGTTGTAACTGGTCCTTGACATCCTGGATACTGTCACTACGACAGTTGAGGTCCAAGAGGGTCCCACACATATTGTATGAGGAACAGAACTGGGGATGTTGTTCGATATGGGAGTAACTCAACATCACGAGGGCAGTTCAAATGGTTCAAATGGCTCTGAGCACTATGGGACTTAACATCTGAGGTCATCAGTCCCCTAGAACTTAGAACTACTTAAACCTAACTAACCTAAGGACATCACACACATCCATGCCCGAGGCAGGATTCCATCCTGCGACCGTAGCGGTCGCGCGGTTCCAAACTAAAGCGCCTAGAACCGCTCCGAGGACAGCTCACAGACACCAGTGACATGTGTGGACAAGCACTGCCCAGTCGAAAAATGGGACCACAATACCGTCACATGCGAAGTGACAAATGAGAATGCGTGATGCCTGCGGCGTGCCATTGTGCCGTCAGTGTTCCCTCAATCATTCCCGGCCGTGGCCTGGAGTCATAACTGATTGTTCCGCACCATATGATGCCTGGAAGAACACCCCTGTGCCTTTACAAAACATATCTCCACATCGCCTCCACACTCGACGACGTTGATCACGTGGGACAGTATAGACCACGATCATCGTTGGACACAATGTAACGCCACTCATCCATCCTTCCCAGTCACACCACCACTCCAAATGCAGGCTGTGGTGTGATCAGGAGCCTATGCACGGCACGGAAATTCCCTGCTAATCTCCGATCAATGGTGCGTGACGACACAAGAAGTTGCACCGAGTCTATTACTTATTCTCGGATATCACGATCATATGTGAAGGTCTTACAGTGGGCTTCATGTACAGTAAGGCGATCCTCCCTTCTGGTGAAACACGGTGCAGCATTCCATTGAACCAGATGACCCTGGCTATTATGGAGCCATCGCCAGCTTGCGCAGTGCCTTGTTGACCTACCACCAGGTTTTAGCAACAGAATTCAGGACTCATGTGAGCCGGCTACGGTCTTCCAGACCTCTAGATTCCAACCGATATGGTTCACGAGCCCAGGGCAGGCGCTGCAGGCGATGTCCATCTGTTAGTAAAGACACTCGCATCGGTCGGCTGCTGCTATATCCATTAACGTCAAATTCGGCGCACTGTGCTAATGGATGATTCTTCGTACGTCCCATACTGATATCTGTAGTTATTTTACTCAGAGCTGCTTCTCCGTTAGCACTGACAATTCCGTGCAAAAGCCGCTGCTCTGCGCCGTTAAGTGAAGACCGGTGGCGTAGTCCGTGGTGAGAGTTAATGCCTGTTGGTATTCTCGGCACACTCCTGACACTGTAGGTCTCGGAATATTGAATTGCCTAATGATTTCCGAAATGGAATGTCGCACGCATCTAGCTTCAACTATCATTCCGCTTTCAAAGTCTCTTAATTCCCATTGAGCGCCCATAATCACGTGGGGCACATTTTCATATGAATCACCTGAACACAAATGACAGCTCCGCCAATACACTGTCCTCCCATACCTTCGGAAAAAATATCCTAACACTTAAATTTAAACACGAAGTCAATAAATTCCTCTTATTCATATACGCTCTTCTTGACAAACAGCAATAATTATGTATTACTTTCAGTGTTTCACTTCTAATCTAAATTTCTTATCATGGTGGATTTTCATCCATAAAAATGAAAGCCATGAATGGCTCAAAGTGGTCTCCATGTTGTGGAAGATAAGAACTGTTACTTGTCAGTTACTTTTGTCCTCAAATTTTGCGTACCAGTTACAGTAGTTTGACGGGAAACGCTCGGCTATGCTGACTGAGGAAGTTCCACTCGTTCATTTCAAATGTTCAAATGTGTGCGAAATCTTATGGGACTTCACTGCTACGGTCATCAGTCCCTAAGCTTACACACTACTTAACCTAAATTATCCTAAGGACAAACACACACCCATGCCCGAGGGAGGACTCGAACCTCCGCCGGGACCAGCCGCACAGTCGTTCATTTCCCTGAAGCATCTAACATGAGTGCAGTAGAAAGTAGGCCTGATGGTACCGTCAGAATTGAATATCGCGAGTCACACCTACACAGCTCAGTCGGTAAAAGTAATGCCAGTGACACAGTAGGTCCCGTGTTCGAGCCTGTCCAGCACATATATATCGATACTCCGCAAACCACCTGTTGGTGTGTGGCGGAGGGTACTTCTGGTATCACTAACTGATGTCCCCTTGCCTGTTCCACTCGTGAAAAGCACGTATGTTACTGTCGGTAAGCTTCTGTGTTGGCTCTAATTTCTTTACATTTCTTGTCGCTATCATTTAGTGAGACGTACATGGGAGTAAGTAATATGTTGTCTAACGCTTCTCGGGAAGTGCTCACTCGAAATTTCAATAGTAAACCTCTCTGTGATACACAATACATCTCTTGTAAGTGGAGTTTGTTGAGCATCTCTGTAACGCTCTCGCGCTGATTAAATGAACCGTGACGAAACGTGGCGCTCTTCGTTGGGTGTCCTCTATCTCTTCTATCAGTCCTGCCTGGTAAGATACCCATACTGGTGGACAATACTCAAGAATCGGTCGGCCAAGCGCCTTGTAAGCCACTTATTACGTGGATAAGTTACATTATAATCTGCCGGGAAGTTTTTTAAAAAACTGCACACTCCCAGGTGCAGAATAAGAGCTCCATCCTATAAGTAAATAGCTGTCTGTGCGCAAATTATCCAGAAATAAAATATATGACCAGGTGAATATACGCAACTTAGAAATACATCTACAGAATAAAAATCCGCTTCAGTTACTAGAAATTTTCTCAATTTACGATGGTGAGTCAAATGAAAACCTCAAATTTGTAATAACAAATCGAAATCTTGCGCCGTTATCCTGTAAGTTGGTGAGCGTGGTACGAACAGCGTGCAGAATGGCCTGTAGGTGGCAGCATAGCGCAGATGCACACACACCGTCGCAGTATCAGTATAAAGATGGCCGCCCCACTTTCGATTTGCACCAGGGAAGAACAGCGTTCTGTTATTCGGTTTTTGCGTAGTGAAGGTGTGAAACCTATTGAAATTCATCGACGAATGAAGGTTCAGTACGGTGATGCATGTTTGTCACAGCAGCAAGTCTATGAATGGAGTATGGAGTTGGCAAATGGTGTGACTTCGGTGGAAGATGCTCCTCGTTCAGGTCAGGCACAACGAGTTGTGACTCCACAGAACATTGCAGCAGTTGAAGCCATAGTGAAGGAAACCGCCGAGTGACACTGAATGACACTGCAGCATGTTAACAGATTAGTCATGGGTCAGAGCACCACATTGTGCATGATGTGATCCAGTTTCACAAAGTGTCTGCAAGACGGGTGCCACGGCAGCTGACTCCTGAAATGAGAGAACGACGTGTTGATGCTTGTGAAGAGCTTCTTCGGCACTTTGAACGAGAAGGTGATGGCTTCTTGTCAAGAATCGTTACTGGGGACGAAACCTGGGTTCATTTCCACCAACCGGAAACGAAGAGAGCGAGCAAGGAATGGCGTCATCCCTCATCACCAAAACCAAAGAAGTTTCGAACAGAACCAGCAGCAGAGGAGGTTACGCTGACTCTCTTTTGGGACGAAAAAGGGCGTCATTTTGGAGCATTACATGCCTAGAGGGACCCCTGTCACCAGTGCATTATACACAGATCTCCTAAAAATTCATCTACGGCCTGCAATCAAATCAAAGCGACGTAGATTGCTGTCAGCAGGTGTCCTTTTGCAACATGAGAATACAGGGCACCACATTGCCCGTACAACAATTGCAACAATCACAGACCTGCATTTTGAGTGTCTTCCTCTTCCACCATACTCACCAGACCCTGCTCCAAGTGATTTCCATATGTTCCGACCATTCAAAGACGCAATGGGAGGAAAGAAGTTCCGTTCTGATGAAGAGGTACGCCACACAGTGCATGAGTGGTTGCGCTGACTACCAAAAGAATTTTTTTCTAAAGGAATGTATTCACTTTGTAACCCCTGGAGGACTAGCATTGAGCGTGGGGGAGATTATGTTGAAAAGTGATACAGCTTTGTACCACTTCTACACAATAAATAGTATTTAAAAAAAATATTTAAGGTTTTCATTTGACTCACCCTCGTATGACACGACCGGTTTCAAACCGTAGAGCTTCATCTTCCGGTGACACTAAATAATTATGAGGACATGAATGTGTGGCGGTCGGGAAGCAAATTATTGGGGATCACACCCACGTCAACAGACGCATGGGAGCGTACGACCAGCAACCACAGTGCCCGGCTGAGCGGCACGACCCGGAAGTGACTGCTTTTTAGGTGGGTGCTGTGGTTCCTGTCTTAGACTCCCACGTGTCTGTTGACGTGGATGTAATCGCCAGTGACTGACTTCCCGACCGCCACACATTCATATTTTGATAATTACACTACTGGCCATTAAAATTGCTACAGCGAAGATGACGTGTTACAAACGCGAAATTTAACCGACAGGAAGAAGATGCTGTGATATGCAAATGATTAGCTTTTCAGAGCATTCACACAAGGTTGGCACCGGTGGCAACACCTACAACGTGCTGACATGAGGAAAAGTTTCCAACCGATTTCTCATACGCAGCCGGCAGGAGTGGCCTTGCGGTTCTAGGCGCTACAGTCTGGAGCCGAGCGACCGCTACGGTCGCAGGTTCGAATCCTGCCTCGGGCATGGATGTGTGTGATGTCCTTAGGTTAGTTAGGTTTAATTAGTTCTAAGTTCTAGGCGACTGATGACCTCAGAAGTTAAGTCGCATAGTGCTCACAGCCATTTGAACCAAGCCATCTCATACACAAACAACAGTTGACCGGCATTGCCTGGTGAAACGTCGTTGTGATGCCTCGTGTAAGGAGGAGAAATGCGTACCATCACGTTTCCCACTTTGATAAAATTCGGTTTGTACCCTATCGCGATTGCGGTTTATCGTTTCGCGACACTGCTGCTCGCGTTGGTCGAGATCCAATGACTGTTAGCAGAATATGGAATTGGTGGTTTCAGGAGGGTAATACGGAACGCCGTGCTGATCCCAACGGCCCCGTATCACTAGCAGTCGAGATGACAGGCATTTTATCTGCATGGCTGTAACGGATCGTGCAGACACGTCTCGATCCCTGAGTCAACAGATGGGGACGTTTGCAAGATTAAAATGGCTCTGAGCACTATGGGACTCAACATCTTAGGTCATAAGTCCCCTAGAACTTAGAACTACTTAAACCTAACTAACCTAAGGACATCACACACACCCATGCCCGAGGCAGGATTCGAACCTGCGACCGTAGCAGTCCCGCGGTTCCGGACAGCAGCGCCAGAACCGCTAGACCACCGCGCCCGGCTGACGTTTGCAAGACAACAACCATCTGCACGAACAGTTCGACGACGTTTGCAGCAGCATGGACTATCAGCTGGCTGCGGTGACTCTTGACGCTGCATCACAGACAGGAGCGCTGGTGTACTCAACGACGAACCTGGATGCACGAATGGCAAAACGTCATTTTTCGGATGAATTCAGGTTCTGTTTACACCATCATGATGGCCGCATCCGTGTTCGGCGACATCGCAGTGAACGCACATTGGAAGCGTGTATTAGTCATCGCCGTACTGCCGTATCACCCGGCGTGATGGTATGGGGTGCCATTGGTTACACCTCTCGGTCAGCTCTTGTTCGCATTGACGGCGCTTTGAACAGTGGACGTAACGTTTCAGATGTGTTACGACCCGTGGCTCTACCCTTCATTCGATCCCTGCGAAACCCTACATTTCAGCAGGATAATGCACGACCGCATGTTGCAGGTCCTGTACGGGCCTTTCTGGATACAGAAAATGTTCGACTGCTGTCCTGGCCAGCACATTCTCCAGATCTCTCACCAATTGAAAACGTCTGGTCAATGGTGGCCGAACAACTGGCTCGTCACAATACGCCAGTCACTACTCTTGATGAGGTGTGGTATCGTGTTGAAGCTGCATGGGCAGCTGTACCTGTACACGCCATCCTAGCTCTGTTTGACTCAATGCCCAGGCGTATCAAGGCCGTTATTACGGCCAGAGGTGGTTGTTCTGGGTACTGATTTCGCAGGATCTATGCACTCAAATTGCGTGAAAATGTAACCACATGTCAGTTCTAGTATAATATATTTGTCCAGTGAATACCCGTTTATCATATGCATTTCTTCTTGGTGTAGCAATTTTAATGGCCAGTAGTGTATTTGGTGGCACCTGAAGATGAAGTTTTAAGCTTCGAAACGGGTCTTGAAACAAATTAAGTATGTTACTAGCAGCTGAAACCAATGTTTTCTATAAATGTCCAGGAGTATTTCAGGAGGGTGGCAGTTGGTTGGCGGCGCAGCCCGCCAGCCGCCGCTCAGAAGCGGGAATCGGGCGCTGGGAAAGGTGTGCGGGAAGCCAAATGAGACATCTCAGGAGGAGCCGGGTGCCAGAAGACTGGCGCGGCCGACACGCCGGCTTTTCAGGGAGCGAGCCTTGTACGACGCACTCGGCGGCGGCGGGCGTCGTTAATCACGGACACCATTAGCCGGTCCACGTTCAGCCGGGGATTGCCGAAAACAATAGGGAGGCCCGAGGTTGGCAAGTCTACGGGCCCCGGTCGTGCCGAGGCGGCCGGGGTGCCTTTCGGACCAGCCCCGGTTAATGACTCGCTGCGGGCCGGGGCCGCGGCCGATAGCGCAGTATGACGAGGCACCGCCGGCTTTTTGTCGCTCTGATTACCGGCCAACGGTTCCCGGGCAGCAGCGAGCGGCCACGGCCGGGCCAATAGCAGTTCATTGCACTTGCCGGCGTTAGCGCACTTGCAGGGCGCCGTGTTTGCCTTTGCTTCCGGCCGGCGAGACTGCGGGGCTGCCTGCCCGGCTCGGCCAGTGGATTCGGTTCCTCACACACAGAGAGTAACATAGAGATATGGCGAAGGACTCAGGGCGTTCATCATCGTGGTTATCAGCTTCCTTTATACTGGGTGTCAGCGTATGAGTGGCAGTCATAAATTTTTGATTATCATCTCGAAACAGTGAAGAAGGGAGGGGAGACTGGGACTACAATGAGTCCAAAAATTATTCGTCCATCTTTATTTATTTTTTTGAAGTAAGTCTTTGCACGTGAACAGAAGCGCAGACACAATATGTGGAATGTACCTCCATTGTTGTTGTTGTTGCGGTCTTCAGTCCTGAGACTGGTTTGATGCAGCTCTCCATGCTACTCTATCCTGTGCATGCTTCATCATCTCCCAGTATCTACTGCAACCTACATCCTTCTGAATCTGTTTAGTGTATTCATCCCTTGGTCTCCCTCTACGATTTTTACCCTCCACGCTGCCCTCCAATACTAAATTGGTGAACTCTTCATGCCTCAGAACATGTCCTACCAACCGATCCCTTCTTCCAGTCAAGTTGTGCCACAAACTCCTCTTCTCCCCAATTCTCTTCAGTACTTCCTCATTAGTTATGTGATCTACCCATCTAATCTTCAGCATTTCGAAAGCTTCTATTCTCTTCTTGTCCAAAGTATTTATCGTCCATGTTTCACTTCCATACATGGCTACACTCCATACAAATACTTTCAGAAACAACTTCCTGATACTTAAATCTATACTCGATGTTAACAAACTTCTCTTCTTCAGAAACGCTTTCCTTGCCATTGCCAGTCTACATTTTATATCCTCTCTACTTCGACCATCATCAGTTATTTTGCTCCCCAAATAGCAAAATCCCTTTACTACTTTAAGTGTCTCATTTCCTAATCTAATTCCCTCAGCATCACCCGACTTAATTCGGGCTTTGCTTCTGTTTATGTTCATCTTCTATCCTACTTTCAAGACACTGTTCAACTGCTCTTCCAAGTCCTTTGCTGTCTCTGGCATAATTACAATGTCATCGGCAAACCTCAAACTTTATTTCTTCTCCATGGATTTTAATACCTACTCCGAATTTTTCTTTTGTTTCCTTTACTGCTTGCTACCTCCATAAATCATTTTTATTGAAAAACAAGGAACCAAATACATTCTCACCGATAGAAAATTAACAAAACAGATAATTTCATATAAAAGCTACTTCATACAGTATTCATCTATTCATTTTTTTTCATTTAGATCCTGAAAATACAGGGTGCATCAAAAAGGAACATCTGATTTGGCACGTCTATACTTCAGAAACTAATAAACACATACAAAGAATTTTGTTTTTTGATGAACGGGAAACTCAATAAGTTTTTTTCATACCTTTTAGTAGGTGTTCAATATGACCCCCACCCCTCCTTGAGATCCACGGCATATGCCAATACGGTCTTCAAATTGTTCCCACAATGCAGCGAGCATATCTTGAGCTACAGCTTCCACAGCTGTTCATTCATTGTTGTTCGTAACGGAGGCACATAAACATAGTCTTTTCTAAACCCCCACAACAAATAATCATGTAGTCAGATCTGGTGATCTCATAGGCCAGTAATTTAAGGCTGAATCATTTGGTCCAATGCGACCAATCCATCGTTCGGTATTTCCTTGATTTAAAAATTTCCGCATTTCCACACGCCAGCGTGGTAGGAACCATGTAAAACTCGAGGGTTTGCTCTTTCCAACAGTACGTTGTTCACGCAGATATCTCGAATAACATAACAGTTACGATTTTTTAAAACCTAATGATTCTTTTTGATACACCTCTATATGTTAAATCACAAAATAATTAGTGGTTGTTTTCCTTCAGCAGTTATTACTGTCTGCAGTCTTCTGGCCAAAGAGCTGACTAGGTCTGCAGTCACTGAGGATGGAATTTTGTCTCATGCTTCTGGAAGAGCAGGTGTTAACTCTTTATTGTTATGAATTCGTCTTTTCCTAATGTGCTGTTACAGCACTTCCAAAAGACGTTCAGTGGGTTGTATATCTAGTCTCTTAGAAATGGCGAGCTGTTTCGGTGTATTGTACAGGTGCCACAGCCTCGTATTTCTAGCCGTATGCTTCTGGTCGTTGTCCTACTGAAAAATTTAATTTCCTTGCAGACCTAATTTTTCGGCATTAGCATTTAGATTTTGCTTTAAGATGTTGCGGTAAATTTTGTGTACCCTCTAGAAAATTAAGTTTTCAACCACCTGCAGCACTCATACACCCCCACACCAGCAGGGAACCCCACTGCGTTCGATCGTAGGCACAAGGTTCTGCAGCAGCATCTCCACATTTTTCTTAGGCCACGCCATTTGCCTGCCATCCTGTCCGAACATGTTATATTGACTTCCATCAAAAAATTTAACTCTATTCCAGAAGTTTTCCTCTTTGAATATAAGTCCCTGGGCCAAATCAAGCCGTTTCTTCCGATTCTATTCATTGATCCAAAATATCCTGTGAGCTGCCCGGCCGTTGTATCTGTACCTCTTGCAGATATTTCTGACTGTGTTGGCACATACCATCTTGCCCCTCCACTCTCTCTGCCCAGCTAACCTAGGAGGGCCGATTTTAGGATTTTTGATTTCCCTCACGATAAACCTCACGTCTGTATCGGTCAGTGAGTCAGGACGTTCGGTCCGTGGCTCGTTTCTGAATGTTTTGCTGACGCAAAAGCAATCTATTACGACTGAACCGTCAATCTTGTTCCACCAACTACTGTAGCAGGCTCGTAAGAGTATCTGCACTTACTATGCATACGTAGAACATACTTCCTTTCAGTTCGGGTCGTCTCACTACCCTTACGGCGCTTGTTTCAAACTAGACTACCCCAGAGCATCTCAAAACTACAACAGGTGGCAAATTGTGCAGCTAAAGGAATACGTTTTGGACTCAGTGTAGGTGTCACAATTTTTTACACGGAGGTATTAGAGTTATTTTAATGCGAAATGCCCTATAAAATGTAGCACTATTATTACAGATTCACCGCAAATTTGTTTTCCCCGAGCTCGGCTACATCAAAAATATCATTGACTTGACATTGTAGGCTCTGAACACTATGGGACTTAACTTCTGAGGTCATCAGTCTTCTAGAACTTAGAACTACTTAAACCTAACTAACCTAAGGACAGCACACACATCCATGCTCGAGGCAGGATTCGAACCTGCGACCGTAGCGATCGCGTGGTTCCAGACTGTAGCGCCTAGAACCGCTCGGTCACAACGGCCGGCATTGACTTGACATTATTTCTCGTATGCACACTGTACCAGTTTACCCGACAATGCGGCACGTTGTTACAATAGGCTTTTATACGTTGTGTAGCCTATCACGAACTGATCAAAATGTTAAAGTTTTCTATGTTTTCTTTGACGTGGCCTACTAAGAAACACATGCAGCAACCTCTTTCGTATGTCCATATTACATATTTCTTTTTCTTTGTTTTCTCTTGGAAGTCCTTGAAATCTTTTGCTTTTGTTCTGAACTTTTCTCCTTTTCCCATTTATTCCTCCAATATTTCCATTTCCCTCAGGTCGGCTTTAACTTATTTGGTCCACGTCGTTTATGTTTTTGGGTCCAAAAAGCTAAGACTTCTTTTTGTTATTCATTTGTCGTCTAGCCTTTTTAAAAGTCCGTAGAATACAACTCTTCATTTCCTCATCGTCTCTAATATTAGTTCTATTTTTCCATAAGCTTCTTTATTACATCTTACTTTCCATTTCCCATTGTCATATTGAGGCCAAAGGATTTTCCTCATTATCTTCTTTCCCTTCTTTTCTATTTAACCTGATCGTTTGGTTATATTCAACGAAAGGCATTCAGAAGCATAAAGGCACTCTGGTCTAATAATAGTGTTGAGGTGCTGGAGTTTTGCATTTATCGAAATAGATTTCTTATTATACAGGTAATTTGTTAATTGGAAACCCATGTCCATTTTCCTTGCCCCCTTACTCCAAAGTATTTGGTTGTGTTTTTTCACCTAGATATTTACATTCTGTAGCCTCCTTTATTCTTCCATAACCTGTTTCCATATAGTTTGTTGTCCCTTCGCATCGGTCATATACTCTGCTTTCTCAAAAGCTATACATAGGCCTGCTTTTGAAACTCTCTCTTGTAGCAGATTTATCTGCATTGTAGCATATCCTACAGATTAACACAAAATGGCAAGGCCATCTGCAAAAGCCAAACAATTAATACTCAGGTTAGCGCTTGTTCTTCCAAATGTGATTTCTTTCAATTCCACATTCTTCTGTTCATTTCCTCCATTCCCCGATTACCTATTCTAATTTTCAACTGAACAGCTGTGGGGACAATCCATATCTTTGTCTTATAAAAGGCCTGATCTCAAAAATTTTGGCGGTCTCAACTAAAAATATAATTTTGCGTTTTATATTTGTTAGTGTATTCTATGATTCCCATTGATTTGTCGTCAGCTCCAGACTCTTTTAAGGTGCTGAATAAAGTTTTCCTGTCAATCAAACCTGATGCTTTTTTTACGTCTACATATGTTACATAAATGCTTTTGGTTCTCATTCTTCTACAACTGATTATAAATTTCAGATTAAAATTTTTTCCACTCCTTGAAGCCCTCCAAATGCTGAGCCAGTTGGATTTCCAGCCCGTTTTATAAAGTTTTTGAAAGAATTTTGTAAGTCACTAAAGGTAAATTCCTGTGTAGTTATTTTGGTTGCTTTTGTCGAATTTTTTTAGCACTGGGTGAATTAATGGTGTTTTTTTTTTCAATCTTCTAGCGTAGCTTCTGCTCCCCAGACTTTCTGAAAGGCTCCAGGTAGCTTCTTGAATGTTCCAACGCCTGCAGTTTCTCAGCAGTTGATGAATATTTCCTGGGAGCCGTATCATTCTTCAAATTTTTAATGATATTTTGCGTTTCATACATGCTGGAGTTTTCTGTAGTTTTGTATTATTTATTGTTGTTTTCTCTTATTTGTAATTTGTTGTCAGTGTTATAGAAAAGCCTGTTCTGTTTATACAAACTACTGTTAATCAGACGTTACTTTTTTTGCCACTTAACTATATGTTTCTTTTGCTGTTGTGTCGTAGTTTGTCTTCCTTTTGTAATTTCTCATGTTGCTTTTACAAGGAAAGTACATAATAAGAAACTGCACAAGAAAACGAAATTGTAACAAATTGTCCCCCACACATCCTAATTTTATATTTGGTTACAGATAAGCATCAATTTTCAATTGTTGAGTAATTTTAAACATTTTTGTCACTCACGTGAAGTTAAGAATTCCACATGATACGGCATTTGCACTGTTACACACACAGGATACATTGCTACTAAAAAAATAAAAATGCTCAGAGAATAAAAACTTACAAACGCACGGAGAAACAACATTTCCTCTGACAGTCTCTCTAATACTGACAACCTGCCCGGGAGCGATTGTCAGATGAACTGGTAATGTAGGTGCTGTCATCTGCTGGAAGGAAAGTGCGTTGCTTCCAGCTGTTAATTCAAAATTCACACGAAACAAGTTGCCTCGTATAACAGCTAACTCCCAATTAACTTCTTGTTTCTTTGCTGAGACAGTAATCGTAAACACCGAAATTCGCGTGCCACAATACCACAGCATGCCGTTAATGGAGCCAAAAGAAAACGGCGCAGCCTGTTGACAAAGTGGAGTACCGAATTCTGCATTTGAAGCAAAAGAACACTGAGTTGACGGACATTACGACAACAACGCACCGTCATATGACAAAATTGATAGGTGTCGCAGGCGCATCTAGAGTAGTCAAACAAGTTCAAATAATAAAGAACGAAGAGGCAGACCATCTCTCTGTGAAGAACCAGGAGCGCAAGGGAAGTGAAAGCCCTCTGTGCTGGAGGACGGGCGTATCACTACGGAAGCGATAGTGGAAGAAATGAAAATTAGTCATGTTTCAGTTTTAAGCGTCTTTCTCATTTTTAAAATGAGAATGATCACCTCCTGTTGCATTCCACGGTTGCTCATGCCATTCGAAATAGCCCGCTGATCCGAGGCAGCAGCGGAAACGTTGCAGCTGCGTCAGGCCAATCCAGACGACTTCTTTAGCCGTCCGATCATCACGGAAGAGCAGTTAGTGTGACACTATGACCCCTGAGAGAAAGAATCAAAACAAGTTGTTGAAACATCTTGATTCACCACCACCTAAAACGACGATGACCCAACCATCGGTGGGTCGAGCGGTGCTGGGTGGTTTATGGGACTGCCATCGTGTCGTGCTAAGAGATTACGCTCATTAAGAGACAAACCGTCACAGGAGTAAACTAACAAGGTTACGGGTGCTCTCAACATGAAGAAACGCGGAAAGCTGTCTCCTCGACATCGCCCTATCTCATTCTTCACAGAACCTGCTACTTACGGTTACCACTGACACGTCATTAAATAAAAAACCAAAGCATTTTAAAAAACGATCACGCCCTTAGTTCAGCCTTTTGACACGGAGACAGTGTGTAAGTCGAAAGACTTTAGTGTGTCGCACATGGCTATATTCTGGTAGAGTCAGAATTCTTTCGACGCTACGATCCAAACCCGATATCTCCGGGCCGTCGACTATAAAAGTGGGTGGAAGGATGGTAAACTTGGAATGCGCAACAGCAGCAGCCATGGCTTCTACTGCGTACATTCAAGATATACAAGTATTTTAAGGTCGTCAACGATGTGTCGAGCAAGTACAGTCAGAAATTTATTGTGCGTCCTCACTACTGTTTATTAGGTTTTGTGGACGATCTGATGGAGCAAAATTATATGGTGGTAATCAGAGGCACAAACTCCGGTGTGGTTACTACGGAGTAATGTAGAAGTTGTAATGATGAACTCCAAGAACTAGGGATCAAATGCATCAAACACAGTCCACAGATTTTTAGGAAACATAGATTTTATAGACTGAAACGCCAAAGAAATTGGTATAGACACGCGTATTTAAATACAGAGATATGTAAACAGGCAGAATACGACGCTGCGGTCAGCAACGACTATATAAGACAAGTGTCGAGAGCAGTTGTTAAATCGGTTAGTGCTGCTACAATAGCAGGTTATTAAGATTTAAGTGAGTCTGAACGTGGTGTTATAGTCGGCGCACGAGCGATGGGACACAGCATCTCCGAGGCAGCGATGAAGTAGAGATTTTCTCGTCAGAGTAAAACATCAAATCTCTGACATCGCTGCGGCCACAAAAAGATCCTGCAAGAACGGGACCAACGGGAATCGTTCAGCGTGGCAGAAGTGCAACCCTTCCGCAAATTGCTGCAGATTTCAATGCTGAGCCATCAACGGGTGTCAGCGTGTTAACCATTCAACGAAACATCATCGATATGGGCTTTCAGAGCCGAAGGCACACTCGTGTGCCCTTGATGACTGCACGACACAAAGCAAAAAATGGTTCAAATGGCTCTTGAGCACTATGGGACTTAACTGCTGAGGTCATCAGTCCCCTAGAACTTAGAACGACTTAAACCTAACTAATCTAAGGACGTCACACACATCCATGCCCGAGGCAGGATTTGAACCTGCGACCGTAGCGGTCGCGCGGTTCCAGACTGTAGCGCCTAGAACCGCTCGGCCACAACACAAAGCATTACGACTCGCCTGGGCCCGTCAACACCGACATTGGACACATTGGACTGTTGATGACTGGAAACATGTTGCCTGGTCGGACGAGTCTCGTTTCAAATTGTATCGATTGGATGGACGTGTACAGGTATGGACACAACCTCATGAATCCATGGACCCTGCATGTCAGCAGGCGACTGTTCGAGTCGGTGGAGACTCTGCAATGGTGTGGGCCGTGTGCAGTTGGAGCGATATGGGACCCCTGATACATCTAGATACGACTCCGACATGTGACACGTACGTAAGCATCCTGTCCGATCACCTGCATCCATTAATGTTCACTATGCATTCCGACGGACTTGGGCAATTCCAGCAGGACAATGCGACACTCCACTCGTCCAGAATTGCTACAGAGTGGCACAAGGCACACTCTCCTGAGTAAACACTTCCGCTGGCCACCAAACTCCCCAGACAAGAGCATTATTGAGTATATCTGGGATGTCTTGCAACGTGCTGTTCAGAATAGATCTCCTCACCTCTCGTACTCTTCAGGATCATGGACAGCTCTGCAGGATTCTTGTTATCAATTCCCTTCAGCACTACTTCAGACATTAGTCGAGTACATGCACGTCATGTTGCGGCACTTCTGCGTGCTTGCGGCGGCGCTACATGATATTAGGCAGGTGTATCAGTTGTTGTGGCTCTTCGGTATTTTTTCTAACCTATTTTGCTTTCAAAAACGTTTATCTCGACTTTCTATATAAATACTACAGTTTAAAGGAAAACGTTGCTGGTGCGTTTCCTCAAAGTGATAAACCTATCTTCAAGTCGCTAATTTGAGCAGTTCACAGCCGTGGCGCACGTTGAAATATAGCACAACGACACAGAAACATGTTGAAATACCGTGCAGCTGTATCACCTAGAATAGAATTCGTGGAATCTCGTAGTATACACTGCTTGCTAAGGTAAGCGTTGTATTCCCAAAACGACATATCCTTGAACATAGTGACGTATTCAGTCTGTCGAACAACGAGATACGAAGCCGATAACAAAAACAAACACGTAAAGCGTCCAATTATGAGGTCTCCTGCTGTGAAAAGGACAGCGGTCTTGAAAGATAAGGACGTTCGCTGAAAAGTAAAAGTTTTACTAATTTTGAGGTCATAAAGAAATAAGATCGCCAAAGAATAATTGTAAATGGATATCCAGTAAAACACACAATAGGAAATTCTGTAACATCCTATTTCTGCTATAGTGTTCCGTGGCTTCGTGCTGCTTGTTTTCGCTTATACGTGGTTCACTGCCTAGTCTATCTTCTGGATGCAACTCGGATAGCTTGCGCAGACGAATTATCCGTTACACGGTAAAAATAAAGCGAAGAAAACTAAGGGTTAAAGCAACCAGTACATGAACCTACAGTTTCGCAGTTCAATACTCACTGCACTGAAAGGAAGCAATCACTGGAGTGGTAAATAGCTTTTCTTGTCTTGTCTCCGTCGAACGTTTCGTAGACTGTGATACGATACGACATTGACGTGCCTATGTTATTCCGAAATACGATGCAATCTTCCTACAGACATGTATGCATGAGCGGGAAATACGGCTTCGAGTCCTGGTCCGGCACAAATTTTCGTTGTCATTTCACTGTACAGCTGAGGGTTATCGATACATCCATATTCGCAGCTGCGAATCCATTTAATGTATTTCGTTGACTGGGTCAGTCTCTCTTGCGCAGAGATTAACTGACTCGTGTATTTCAATTTATTTCTCATTCTTCAAATCCATAAGCCTCTCAGAAACACATCTTAAAACAGATGGCGTGATACTACGGTTGATACCTACGACAGGGGAAACATTTGGAAATGTGAGGATAAATTTGAAGAAGATAATAAAAACCTTGGGAATAGTACGCAAAACGTCTGAGCGATGAGAAAAATCCAATTACAAGACAAGAACACTGTCAGGTATCGATAAATTCGGAGTGGCATGTTCCAAGTGGACTCAACAGAGCAGAGACGCTAATGTTATGTCGCTGTTAATTTGGCATTTGTGTTCGGCTAGCGAACCATCGTCAGGAAGTTTTATCTTGTGCTTGAGTATAATATTCAAGAGTTAGTGGCGCTTATGTTCTCAGAATCGAAGTAGCCGCACAAATAAAGTAAATAGATTTGTTATGAACGTAACACAGTAGCGTAATACAGGGATTACAATTTTGATATTCGAAAGGGGTTGGAGGGGTGGGCTTTAGTCTTTAGAAACACCTTACTGAACCCCGTGGTGCAGTATTCCACAGCAGTGGACAGCTGCTAATGTCACTTCTTTAGCGTTTTTAACCAGTTCTGAGGCTGTAAATGTACGCAGTCCACTCCAATGGACACTCCCTACTGGTACTGTGCCCTGCGTTCAGGACGAATTCTATTGCAGGAGCATCTCATCTCAAATTTAGTGCTGCGATGTGACGAACGTGTAAACCAGTGTGGGGACTATGTTGAAAAATAGTGTGTGGTACATAGAATAGGATTTATATCTGTCATTGACTGTATGTACCTTACTTTGGACAAAGACTTTTTAATTTGTCCTCGTAACTACACTCCTGGAAATTGAAATAAGAACACCGTGAATTCACTGTCCCAGGAAGGGGAAACTTTATTGACACATTCCTGGGGTCAGATACATCACATGATCACACTGACAGAACCACAGGCACATAGACACAGGCAACAGAGCATGCACAATGTCGGCACTAGTACAGTGTATATCCACCTTTCGCAGCAATGCAGGCTGCTATTCTCCCATGGAGACGATCGTAGAGATGCTGGATGTGGTCCTGTGGAACGGCTTGCCATGCCATTTCCACCTGGCGCCTCAGTTGGACCAGCGTTCGTGCTGGACGTGCAGACCGCGTGAGACGACGCTTCATCCAGTCCCAAACATGCTCAATGGGGGACAGATCCGGAGATCTTGCTGGCCAGGGTAGTTGACTTACACCTTCTAGAGCACGTTGGGTGGCACGGGATACATGCGGACGTGCATTGTCCTGTTGGAACAGCAAGTTCCCTTGCCGGTCTAGGAATGGTAGAACGATGGGTTCGATGACGGTTTGGATGTACCGTGCACTATTCAGTGTCCCCTCGACGATCACCAGTGGTGTACGGCCAGTGTAGGAGATCGCTCCCCACACCATGATGCCGGGTGTTGGCCCTGTGTGCCTCGGTCGTATGCAGTCCTGATTGTGGCGCTCACCTGCACGGCGCCAAACACGCATACGACCATCATTGGCACCAAGGCAGAAGCGACTCTCATCGCTGAAGGCGACACGTCTCCATTCGTCCCTCCATTCACGCCTGTCGCGACACCACTGGAGGCGGGCTGCACGATGTTGGGGCGTGAGTGGAAGACGGCCTAACGGTGTGCGGGACCGTAGCCCAGCTTCATGGAGACGGTTGCGAATGGTCCTCGCCGATACCCCAGGAGCAACAGTGTCCCTAATTTGCTGGGAAGTGGCGGTGCGGTCCCCTACGGCACTGCGTAGGATCGTACGGTCTTGGCGTGCATCCGTGCGTCGCTGCGGTCCGGTCCCAGGTCGACGGGCACGTGCACCTTCCGCCGACCACTGGCGACAACATCGATGTACTGTGGAGACCTCACGCCCCACGTGTTGAGCAAATCGGCGGTACGTCCACCCGGCCTCCCGCATGCCCACTATACGCCCTCGCTCAAAGTCCGTCAACTGCACATACGGTTTACGTCCACGCTGTCGCGGCATGCTACCAGTGTTAAAGACTGCGATAGAGTTCCCTATGCCACGGCAAACTGGCTGACACTGACGGCGGCGGTGCACCAATGCTGCGCAGCTAGCGCCATTCGACGGCCAACACCGCGGTTCCTGGTGTGTCCGCTGTGCCGTGCGTGTGATCATTGCTTGTACAGCCCTCTCGCAGTGTCCGGAGCAAATATGGTGGGTCTGACACACCGGTGTCAATGTGTTCTTTTTTCCATTTCCAGGAGTGTATGTCAGTGCATGAGCGATCATCAGAAAACTGAAAGCAGAATTCGAAGCGTTCATACAAAAGCAGCACCCTCGCCTCCAGTATGAAAATGCCAGACCACACACGAGAGCTGAGATATCTGCAGCAATCCGAAGTCTTGGGTTCAATGTCATGGATCATCCTCCATACAGACCGATTTGGCCCCATGTGATTTTCAAGTGTTTCCAAAACTTAAAGAGTATCTTCCAATTCTTCACTTCAATAGTGATCAAGCAGTGCAAGCACAGATGAGGTTGTGGCTCCATCAACAAAGTCAAACATTCTACAGTGACGGTATCAACAAACTGGTCTCTTGATGGGAGAAACATGTTCATTGCTTGGATGACTATGTTGACAACTAATATGTAAACATGAAGAATAAATATGTAGAATGCTAATAAAGTTCCATTTATTAAAAAAAAAACTTGCAGAATTTTCACTGCAAAATTCGGAGGCATTACTTTTCAGAACCCCCACGTATTATCCCACGGGGATCGCGAAGACAAGATCAGACTAAATACAACACGCACACAGGCATTTGAGCAATTATTCTTTCTGTGCTCCACATGTAACTGGAAAAGGAAAAAAGAACACAATAACTGTGTAAGGTGGCAGATTAAATGAATGTGAATTAAGCACCTTTCATGAGAGTTTTTATACATCATAATTGGAAGGTGAATATTTCAGCGAAAATGAGCACATTTGCCTATTAAAATGTACAGTATGCAATGCAAAGGGATGACATTCAATCGACGGTATTAACACATCGAACCTAAATCCTGCCTGTCAATGAGCAAGAGGTGAAACAAGCTGCTGGAGGAAACGTTTCAAATGGTTCAAATGGCTCTGAGCACTATGGGACTCAACTGCTGTGGTCATAAGTCCCCTAGAACTTAGAACTACTTAAACCTAACTAACCTAAGGACAGTACACAACACCCAGCCATCACGAGGCAGAGAAAATCCCTGACCCCGCCGGGAATCGAACCCGGAGGAAACGTTTCATTTGGGATCAGATGCGAGGGGTGACGTCACAGGCCAAGTATAATGGAAAGCTCTTAAAGTGACCTGTGGCGTGGGACAACGAACAGGCCAAGAGACTCGTCCAGGAGGGCAAGTATCGGGCCACTGGAGTGGTACGGAAAGAATCTTTAGAAACTGTGTTGGGGAAATTCCAGATGCATACGATGCAACCAGTGACCCAGTCGACCACGTGAACTGTGCGTGGTGCGCTCATGATGTATGCATGTCAATTTTAGGCGTCTGGAGCGGACACAAAATGTCCGACTGGCTGACAGGAACTAGGAAGGAGTAAAGTGCCGAAATTTCGACGCAGTTTGATAGTAGGCCCTTTGCAATTGGCAGAGATAGTTTCCACAAAATAAAAGGAACGCTCCTATTGGTCGGAAAAAGCCGTGACGTTGAGGATGAAAGGACCCAGGTGGGGACAGTTTTGCTACGAGAGACACAAGAACGAAAATTTTGTGGACTCTCCGGTGAACCAGCGTCAAGTGCAGAACAGGGCACATAACGCTCTGTACAATGTGAGGAAGGAATTTTGGGTGAACACTGCATTCACTTCGGCTGACATTCAGCTAGATATTAGCTGTAGCGTCGTTGAGCTCCAACAATGGAGAAACGAAACAGCCACATAGTTAACTGTTCTTGCGATAACCGAGAGGGCTTTGTAATATGCACGCTGCTCCATCAATGCAAGTGCATATCGCCATATTTCAAGACTAGGGATAAGTGCATGTTTTCTCACCTAACGAGAAACATAGGACAGTTTCTGCTGATAAGATCAGCAAAGCTTTTGATTAGCTTTTATAGGACTTCCAGAGGACGAGAGCAGCCATGCAGCCGACAGCTTATCGCAGCTAAGGTAAATACCGCTAGCAGAGGTGTAAACTTTTTGGTTCACCAGCTTGTGTCCAATGTGAACTCGAGCAACCTTGAGTAATCTTTTGCTCAGCTTGTCACAAAAACTAACCACCCTCTGTAGACTTGATTGTCATACTAAATAGTAACGAATTTAGAACCGGAATCGGATGATTTGTCATAATATTGGCCAACTTCAAGAAACGGTAGTAACTTTCTGGTTAAAATTTGATATTGTTGTGTTTAGAGTTATTTCGATTAATCAAGATGAAATGTATGACCTTGACAACTGTCGTAACATTGTCACGTTACAACGTATGTAAATTCATGCATTTCTCTGATAATAATTCTGAATTAAAAAAAAAACTGTGTACAGTTAGAACACTGTCGTGCTCTGTCATAGAATAAGTGTCCACTCCTTACCCCAGTCATTTATTCAATAGAGGGTAACGCAAAAATGGCTCTGAGCACTATGCGACTTAACCTCTGAGGTCATCAGTCGCCTAGAACTTAGAACTAATTAAACCTAACTAACCTAAGGACATCACACACATCCATGCCCGAGGCAGGACTCGAACCTGCGTCCGTAGCGGTCGCTCGGTTCCAGACTGTAGCGCCTAGAACCGCACGGCCACTCCGGCCGGCGAGAGGGTAACGCACTCACAGACTGTTTATGCTGATGTCTGACGAAAAAGAAAAGGAGTGGAGTGTCAGAACTAGTATGCTACAATGGGATGTACCCTCTACCATGCACTTCATAGTGGTTTGATGAGCATGCATGTAGTTGTAGACGTAGACGTCGGCTTTAAAACGTGGCGTAATGATAATGTGGTGCGCGATGTCATATGTGTGTAAGCAGTCCAGAACAATGACAATACTTAGTTTTCTTATAGCGCGGCCCGAGGTGCAGCTTACGTTTGAAGCTGACAGTTTGGTTGTGAATTACCCAAGCCAACGATACTGGTGACATGAGAATTGGTATAATTCTCGTTATTTTTACGGGTACTGAAATCCCATAAGTCAATTGTTCCAACATTTTGATGATGTCAGAAGTAAAAGAAGACGAGTGGTAGCGGTAGGCTCAATATTTCCTTTACTGTAATGGGCTATTGGTAATGAGCGTGTGATCTCGAAACATAGCGTCCTTTAGTTTGGAGTATTAAGAATTATGAGTGGTGCAGAACAGGCATTCGTCTTTCAAATTACGTTGTAACAAGATATTTCGTCATTCTCTAAGTCCATAGCTGAGGAGATTAGGTGAAATTAAGTCATGACTATTAATCATGTCAAAGACGGAAACTGGTATCTTCTGAGCTATAAGTAGCCCATTTTCCGGGAGGCTGACAACAGAGGTGAAGGAGCAAGATAGCCGTTGAGTCTGAGCGCGTCTATTGCTCACTGGTGGATACCGGCGCTACGACTCGGATTATTATCTAACCGCAGAAGGCCACGGCGTGAAGGGGGAATCCCCGCGCTGGCTGGTCGAGAGCCAACGTCACGCGCTTCACAGCGAAAACCTCCCGTGCCGTTGATATCGTGTGATGCACGAGGCTGCACGGGATTTTGCTTTGTCGATTGAGGTGTCCATCCTATGACGGACCTGAGATCTGAAATGCCGATCTCCACTGTCTGCCCCTATGTGCATGCACTATATGCGGGGAACGCAGATTCCTCAACTGCAGAATGTCACGACATATCACGGAGAAGAAACACAGTCAGATCTGTCGAGTGACGTAAATCGCATACCCGCCGTTCTTTATTATTGTTATTATGATCAGTGTCATTACTAGCTCATTACATGGAGTTATTCGGTTAACTCAATCATCTACTGGGCAGGAAAAGGAATCGACTCTACCTACGTAATGTAAAGTACAACTATTTTTACACAGAATAAGAACATTACTTTAGGTCAACACTGTGACCGTCCTGTAAACGGTATTTTCATTATGTATTTCATTCGAAAAATATTTATGAAATAAAATTTTGCCCCAATCCGAAATGTTTAAATCTTTTGAAATCCACTTTGGACAATCTTATAATGCGGGTAGAAATAAAACAGGGTGTAGCAGGGAACTAGCCTAACCAGACTCCTTCCCTCAGGTTCGAGCTCCAATCCGGCACCTAATTTTAATCTGTAAAGAAATTCCGCATCAGCGCTGACTCCACTGCAGATGCAAGAGTCGGTCTTCAAACAAACCCTCAGGCTGTGGCAAAGCCATTTCTCCTCAAGATACTTTCTTCCAGTAACGCCACTGCAGCAAGGAGTGCTTCTATAAAATTTGGAAGGTAGCGGATGAGGTGCTGCGGGAAGTAAAACCGTGAGGGCGGGATAGTGTGGGTAGCTCACACCGTGGAGCATTTCCACGCGAAACACAAGGGTTGCAGCTTCGAGTTCCGGTCAGGCATATGTTTTTTATCTGCCAGCAAGTTCCAGAATGGGTCCTCATTAATATGCTCCTGTACAGAAATGAGGATATCTTGGATGTTCTTGTCAGGAGTCACAGAAAATTAATAAAGCTCCCCTTTTGCACGCAGCACAGCGCGCAAACACATATGTCACGCATATTACACAAACATCTGTACTCAAATTTCAACTGCATTTTTGCGAAATTCACCCTGCAGTTTCTTCTACACCCTGGCGCTCCTGACAACGTAAAAAGTATCTGCGGTGCTCAGCCGTTTGGCATGATCTTTGGCCCGGCAACACGCTGACAGAAGTATTGGCTGCCCCAGCGTTGATTCTCGCCGTCTGGTTCATGCACTGACCAACAGAAATAACGAACAGAGTGTGCTTTTGAAGGTTCCAAGTACTTTAAATACAGGAAATAAATACCAACAGGTCGTTTTCGAACACTTTTACATGTCACTCCTTCAAATCACCATTTCCAATCACGGAAGGTAGTAGGGTCATCTTATTCCCACAGTATTTTTATACAAATAACGCAAATAATAAAAATTTGTTTGAAATTGATACATGCGTCGCTGATCAATCTTTTCATGTTATCACTTTTCACAACCGCACACGGCCGAAGGGGGTGTCTTAGAGGCACAGTGGCCGGCCGGAGTGGCAGAGCGGTTCTAGGCGCTACAGTCTGGAACCGCGCTACCGCTACGGTCGCAGGTTCGAATCTAGCCTCGGGCATGGATGTTTGTGATGTCCTCAGGTTAGTTAGGTTTAAGTAGTTCTAAGTTCTAGGGGACTGATGACCTAAGAAGTTTAGTCCCATAGTGCTCAGAGCCATTTGAACCATTTAGAGGCACAGTGACTTTTCTAGATAGCAAATGATAGGTGTGCCGAGTTAGGTACAAATTCCTGGGATTCTATGCTACTAATATCGGTCGTCATCGCATATTTTTACGTGTCACGCATTCTCACACCATCCCCTACCGCAAGTGATGTTTATTCATAATTTTCTGACGACGCTGCAGACGTTCCTGAGTTATAGTTCTACGTCATCCCCTTTTCTCAACCACCCCTACGACAATGAAAGGTAGGTCGTTCTTACCGACACAGTGCTTCTTTCCAAGATAGTAAGAAATCGATCCAGTTGTCCTGGTTGGTTGATTTGGCAGAGGGGACCAAACAGCGAAGTCACCGGAGGGAAGGACGGCGATGGAAGTCGGCCGTGTCCTTTCAAAAGAGTCATCCCGGCATTTGTCTGCAGCGATGTAGGGAAGTGACGGAAAACGTAAATCAGAATGGCCGGACGAGGGTTTGAACCGTCATTCTCTCGAACGCGAGTCCAGTGTGATAACCACTGCACGACGGCACTCGATCCAGTGCTGTAGGAGGAGATGTGAAATGTATACATATGATTCCCTTGCTGCATTCTTTGACGTGTTAAGATATGCAGTACCTTTGTAAATTGAACTTCCTAGAAATATTCCGTGTCTTGTGATACACTGAACATTTTACAAGCCCATCTTTCTGTGTAAAATGATCAGATCCATTGCAGTGTTAACTTAAGTCTGAAGACATTATCAGCGGTACATCATGTCGACTCACCATTCCTGCTATTAGATGGCACCCCTGTCAAATCTGACCCTCCCCTACTCCACAGATGGCGCTTCTTCCGTTTTGCCGCGACTAGGGTTGCCTGGTCCAAAACAGAATAGCCAGACTACCTACACATTTCTCCCAAGCGCAGACTAGTTTGTTCATACTATCACTGTGCAATGTTTGAATTTTTTGACGGAGTGACAACCTCATATCTGCTTGCACCGCTTCATCACTATCGAAGTGAAGTCATCGAAGGTGTTCTTTATGTTTTTAAACAGAGGAAAATCGGATGTGGCGCATTCGGGACTGCACGGAGGATGGTCGACGGGAGTGAACGCAAGGCATCGGATTGTACCAGATGTCGCAGTGCTTATATGTTGTCCGGCATTGTCACGCTGCGTTTTAGACAGGTACGTGCCGAGTAAAACTGTGAGGGACGGGAAAAACCCACCGTGGTACAACAACAAAGTTAGGAAACTACTGCGAAAGCAAAGAGAGCTCCACTCCAAGTTTAAACGCAGCCAAAACCTCTCAGACAAACAGAAGCTAAACGATGTCAAAGTTAGCGTGAGGAGGGCTATGCGTGAAGCGTTCAGTGAATTCGAAAGTAAAATTCTATGTACCGACTTGACAGAAAATCCTAGGAAGTTCTGGTCTTACGTTAAATCAGTAAGTGGCTCGAAACAGCATATCCAGACACTACGGGATGATGATGGCATTGAAACAGAGGATGACACGCGTAAAGCTGAAATACTAAACACCTTTTTCCAAAGCTGTTTCACAGAGGAAGACCGCACTGCAGTTCCTTCTCTAAATCCTCGCACAAACGAAAAAATGGCTGACATCGAAATAAGTGTCCAAGGAATAGAGAAGCAACTGGAATCACTCAACAGAGGAAAGTCCACTGGACCTGACGGGATACCAATTCCATTCTACACAGAGTACGCGAAAGAACTTGCCCCCCTTCTAACAGCCGTGTACCGCAAGTCTCTAGAGGAACGGAGGGTTCCAAATGATTGGAAAAAAGCACAGATAGTCCCAGTCTTCAAGAAGGGTCGTCGAGCAGATGCGCAAAACTATAGACCTATATCTCTGACGTCGATCTGTTGTAGAATTTTAGAACATGTTTTTTGCTCGAGTATCATGTCGTTTTTGGAAACCCAGAATCTACTATGTAGGAATCAACATGGATTCCGGAAACAGCGATCGTGTGAGACCCAACTCGCTTTATTTGTTCATGAGACCCAGGAAATATTAGATACAGGCTCCCAGGTAGATGCTATTTTTCTTGACTTCCGAAAGGCGTTCGATACAGTTCCGCACTGTCGCCTGATAAACAAAGTAAGAGCCTACGGAATATCAGACCAGCTGTGTGGCTGGATTGAAGAGTTTTTAGCAAACAGAACACAGCATGTTGTTATCAATGGAGAGACGTCTACAGACGTTAAAGTAACCTCTGGCGTGCCACAGGGGAGTGTTATGGGACCATTGCTTTTCACAATATATATAAATGACCTAGTAGATAGTGTCGGAAGTTCCATGCGGCTTTTCGCGGATGATGCTGTAGTATACAGAGAAGTTGCAGCATTAGAAAATTGTAGCGAAATGCAGGAAGATCTGCAGCGGATAGGCACTTGGTACAGGGAGTGGCAACTGACCCTTAACATAGACAAATGTAATGTATTGCGAATACATAGAATGAAGGATCCTTTATTGTATGATTATATGATAGCGGAACAAACACTGGTAGCAGTTACTTCTGTAAAATATCTGGGAGTATGCGTGCGGAACGATTTGAAGTGGAATGATCATATAAAATTAATTGTTGGTAAGGCGGGTACCAGGTTGAGATTCATTGGGAGAGTGCTTAGAAAATGTAGTCCATCAACAAAGTAGGTGGCTTACAAAACACTCGTTCGAACTATACTTGAGTATTGCTCATCAGTGTGGGGTCCGTACCAGATCGGTCAACGGAGAAGATAGAGAAGATCCAAAGAAGAGCGGCGCGTTTCGTCACAGGGTTATTTGGTAACCGTGATAGTGTTACGGAGATGTTTAATAAACTCAAGTGGCAGACTCTGCAAGAGAGGCGCTCTGCATCGCGGTGTAGCTTGCTCGCCAGGTTTCGAGAGGGTGCGTTTCTGGATGAGGTATCGAATATATTGCTTCCCCCTACTTATACCTCCCGAGGAGATCACGAATGTAAAATTAGAGAGATTAGAGCGCGCACGGAGGCTTTCAGACAGTCGTTCTTCCCGCGAACCATACGCGACTCGAACAGGAAAGGGAGGTAATGACAGTGGCACGTAAAGTGCCCTCCGCCACACACCGTTGGGTGGCTTGCGGAGTATAAATGTAGATGTAGATGTAGATGTTCCATGTGTGGGCGAACTCTTGGAATGCGTGTTTTCAGTTTTCTGAGGGTCTCGCAGTAAACTGCAGAATTTATAGCAGTGCCTTTAGGCATGAATTCCAAATGCACCACTTTAAACTCTACAAGGTTCTGCGAGACCCTGAGAAAATTGAAAATATAATTCGATGAGTTTCTCCACAGATGGGGCACCCTCTCCTCCAGGATGACAATGATAGACCACACACGAGCACTGCAACATCTATAATGAGGAGCCAAAGAAACTGGTACACATGCCTAATGTCGTGCAGAGCCTCCGCGAGCGCGCAGAAGTGTCGCAACACGACGTGGAATGGACTCGACTAATGTCTAATGTCTGAAGTAGAGCTGGAGGGAACTGACACCACGAATCCTGCACGGCAGTACATAAATGAGTAAGTGTACGAGGGAGTTGAGATCTCGTCTGAACATCAGGTTGCAAGGCATCCCAGATATGCTCAATAATGTTCATGTCTGATGAGTTTGGTGGCCAGCGGAAGCGTTTAAACTCAGAAGAGCGTTCCTGGAGCCATTCTGCAGCAATCCTGGACGTGTGAGGTGCCGCATTGTCGTGCTGGAATTACTAGAGTCCGTCGGAATGCACAAAGGACATGAATGGATGCAGGTGAGTAGACAGGATCCTTATGTACGTGTCACCTATCAGAGTCATATCTTGACGTATCAGGAGTCCCGTATCACTCCAACTGCACACGGCCGACACCATTACAGAGCCTCCACCAGCTTGAACAGTCGCATGCTGATATGCTGGGTCCATGGATTCATGAGGTTGTGTCCCTACCCGCACACGTCCAACAGCTCGACACAATTTGAAACGAGACTCATTCGATCAGGCATCAAATTTCCATTCATCAACAGTCCAATGTCGGTGTTGACGGGCCAGGGCGAGGCGCAAAGCTCTGTGTCGTGCAGTCATCAAGGCTACACGAGTAGGCCTTCGGTTCCGAAAGCCCATATCGATGATGTTTCGTTGAATGATTTGTATGCTGCGACCTGTAGATAGCCTATTGAAAGCTACAGCAATTTGTGGGAGGGCTGCACTTCTGTCACGATGAACGATTCTCTTCACTTGTCGTTGGTCCCGTTCATGCAGGATCTTTTTCCGGCCGCAGCGATGTCGGAGATCTGGTGTATTCACGGTACACTCGTGAAATGGTCGTCCGGGAAAATCAACACTTCATCGCCGCCTTGGAAATGCTGTGTCCCATCGCTCGTGCGCCGAATATAATACCACGTTCAAACTAATTTAAATCTTGACAACCTGCCACTGTAGTAGCAGTAACCGATCTAACAACTGCGCCAGACACTTTTCGTCTTATATAGCCGTTGTCGACCGCAGCGACGTATTCTGGCTGTTTACACATCTCTGTATCTGAACATACACGCCTATACCAGTTTCTTTGGCGCTTCAGTGTAGAACAATCCCACGCCTCGGGCTAACTGTCTCCGATCATCTCCCATACAGTTCCGACTTGGCCCCATCCGATTTTCATCTGTTTCCGAAGAACACCTTCTAGGAGTTCACTTTCATAGTGATGAAGGGGTGCAAGCGGGCGTGAGGTTGTGGCTCTGTCAACAAAGCCAAATGTTCCACAGTGACGGTATCAACAAACTGATATCTCGTTGTGAAATGTGTGTGCCGCCAAGGTGACCACGTTGAGAAACAAATATTTAGACATGAAGAGTTAAGATGTAGGCTGTTAATAACATTTGTCTTATTTAAAAAAGCTTTAAGAGTTTTCACATAAAAACTTCAGAGACATTATTTTTCAGCACGACCACGTACATTGATTTTAAAAATGTATAGATATAGATATAGTAGGCCCGACGCCAAATGTTAATGAGAGCTTGTGTAAGAGGAATTTGGCGGCGCCCAGTCTGACCTCAAAGATAGACTGGCTGGCCGGGTCCAGTACCGGAAGAGCGATCGTATTTCCTCATAACAGCAGAAGCTCTTCCTCTGGGGCAAGAATCCCGCGCTTTCATCTCCCTTGCTCTCTCTCTCTCTCTCTCACTCACTCACTCGCTGCACGAAGCGGGGCAAACAGGTTGTCAGGATGAAATGAGCCGGCGCTGACGCTACGGGAAGCAGGGAACGTGACGCCGCTTCGGCCGAGAACAAACGCTCCGCGGCTGCCGGCTGCGGCGGCAGTGGGCGCGCTCCGCGGAGCTGGTCTGCGGTAATCAACGTCGGTCCCTCCCTCGGTGGCGTCGCGTCGCTGCGATTTACGAGCCGGCAGCCAGGGCCAAGGCGGCACGCAGCGGCAGCCCGGCGCAGTTGCCGTGGCCCGCTTACCCGCGCCAACACTATTTGCGGCCGGCGGCGTACACGTGACGCTGCACGCGACGGCGGCCTGTCCCGCCCACTCTTCGTACGTCCCCATGTCAGGTTTTACACGCTCAACTCGTGTCTCAGCCAACTAAAAAAAACTCGCATCCGAACTGACACACTGAGATGAAGAGCTGACACTCCGAGACAAGGACTGATGTGCCATCGAACTGACTATAGGTGTATACCGCGAACGCAGGTCTCCTGAAGAATTTCGGAACACTCGCGTAAATTTCCTGGTGACTGAAAATCTCCACTGTAGGAACCAACGTGGTTGCCGAAATAGACGATCTCTGTTCGATCACGAGGCAGAAATGAGCAAGATACCTGTACCTGCGCCCAAGTTGATGCAGTACTCCTTGGCTCCGAATCCTGCCTCTGGCATGGATGTGTGTGATATCCTTAGGTTAGTTAGATTTAAGTAGTTCTAAGTTCTAAGCGACTAATGACCTCAGATGTTAGGTCCCATAGGGTTCAGAGCCATTTCAACCAGTACTCCTTGACTTCTGGAAGCCGTCTGATGCAGTTCCGCACTGCCGCTTAGTGAACACTATACGAGGGTATGGAATATTGGATCACCTTTGTGATTGGACTGAGGTTTCTAACAAACAGAACACAGCGTCTCATTCTCAAACCAGAGAAATTTTCTGGCGTGCCCCACTGGAGTGTTACAGGACCATTACTTTTTCAGAATATACCGGGTGATCAAAAAGGCAGTAATGTCCGACAGATGGCGCTTCATCTGATCAGAATAGCAATAATTAGCATAACAAAGTAAGACAAAGCAAAGATGAAATGCTCAATATGTCCACCATAATTCTGCAACAATAGCTATAGTCGAGGAATAATGTTGTGAGCAGCACTGTGAAGCATGTCCGGAGTTATGGTGACGCATTGGCGTCGGATGTTGTCTTACAGCATCCCTAGAGATGTCGGTCGATCACGATACACTTGCGACTTCAGGTAACCCCCAAGCCAATAATCGCACGGACTGAGGTCTGGGGACTTGGGAGGCTAAGCATGACGAAGGTGGCGGCTGAGCACACGATCACCACCAAACGACGCGCGCAAGAGATCTTTCACGCGTCTAGCAATACCTTTTTTTTTTTGTTCCAATAAAACCTCATGTCATTCCAAGCATGTGTGTCAATTTTTACCTCTCTATCTAAATTATTCTGTGGTTTATTAAGTTTTCAAATTTATACTGACTTTTTGATCACCAGGTATATAAATAACTTAGCGGGCTAATGTCGGAAGTTCCAGGTCTATAGTCCCATGATGCTTTTCAAGTCCATAAAATCAAAAGATCCAGCCATTTACGTCATATGTTTTGATATTTTGCCAGTATCGATATCGATAACAGGCAAAAATCACCGAGATTATCGATTTCCGTGATGGATGATCTGTATATAAACACAATTAAATTTGTACGGAACCCTCAGAACGCGAGTCCCAATCGCACTTGTGCAATTTTTACGGTTTCCTACCACAATGGGCAAAAACGGAACCTTTATAGAATCGCGTTGTTGTCCGTCTGTCTGTCTCTTTGTCTGTCTGTCCAAATGTTCAAAATCCTTTTTATGAGAAACGGGTAGACGTATAGAGTTGAAATTTATGGCAGATACTGAGGTCTACAGTAATTTGGTGGTGCAAACATTTTAAGCTTCTAAGTAAATGCAGTCAAAAGAGACAGCCATTTATGTCACATATAATGAAACTCGTAAACTCACTGATTAAAACCCTTAGGCTACTTCTCCTTGGCATAGAAACACGAAATTTGCCAACAAGAAAGGCTTAACAGTACAAGTAAATGGGAAAAAAATCAGAAAATTCTTAATTTGTGCTTATATCATGCGAAAAAATTACTAGCCATTTGTTTTGCGACTTCAAACTTGAAATTAAAACATTCTCCTAAGTCTTGTAATCCCTGGGATCGATATCCTGCCAGTATCAATGTCGATAACAGGCGCCGGCCGCTGTGGTCAAGCGGTTCTAGGCGTTTCAGTCTGGAACTGCGCGACCTCTACGGTCGCAGATTCGAATCCTGCCTCGGGCATGGATGTGTGTGATGTCATTAAGTTAGTTAGGTTTAAGTAGTTCTAAGTTCTATGGGACTGATGACCTCAGATGTTAAATCCCATAGTGTTCAGAGCCATTTGAACCATTTTTTCGATAACAGGCAAAAATCGTCGACAGCGTCGATTTCCGTAATGGATGAACTATCTATATAAATATTAAGTTTGTACGGAACCTTCAGTACGCGTGTCGTACTGCTGCTTGAGCAATTCTTTGAGTTAATTTCCAGTTTGCACTCTTCGCTTTGTACCGTATCCAGAAGTTCAACGATTCTTTGGGGATTTGTATCATCTGGAGCTATCACAGATATGCCATCGCAAAGCTAAGCATATGTATCCTCTCTCCATTTATTCCGATAGGTGCACAGTACTTATTCTGTGCACTTCTTTATTGAATGTTCTATGTGGATGTTGAACAGGGGTTGGGACAGATTGCTTCCTTGTCTAATACTTTCACGAATTCTAGTTTTCCCCTGTATTTCTTATCTTTACTACATAGTTCTTTATTTTTATTGTCTCTATAGCACTCTTTAATCAATTTTTAGAATTTCGAATAGCTTGTCACAACTGATAACGTCGAATGCCTTCCTGAAGTCTACGTAAGTTATGTAATTTTTCTGTTGGTACAGAAGTTTTCTCGAATTACACAACGAAGGCGTAGGATAGCTTTCTTAGCGCCTCTGCGTTCTCGGAAGTCAAGCCGGTCTTCAAAGTCTAAGTTGAGGCTTTTAGCGGACGATGCTATCGAATACAGAGAAGTAAACAACGCTAGAAAATTCTTACAAACTCTAGAAAGACGCGCAGAGGATCGACGTTTGGTGCAGCTGTTGGCTGTTCGCCCTCGACATAAATGTAAGGTACTGCGCATAAATATACGAAAGGGTCCAATATTGTGTGACTACACGATTGCAGAACAACCAGTGGAGACCGTCACATCAAGGAGTGAGCGTACGGAAAGATAACGACTGCATAAGGCTAGGTTCAAAATGGTTCAAATGGCTCTGAGCACTATGCGACTTAACTTCTGAGGTCATCAGTCGCCTAGAACTTGGAACTAATTAAACCTAACTAGCCTAAGGACATCACACACATCCATGCCCGAGGTAGGATTCGAACCTGCGACCGTAGCGGTCGCTCGGTTCCAGACTGTAGCGCCCAGAACCGCACGGCCACTCTGGCCGGCATAAGGCTAGGACACGTGCCAGACTGAGATTTATTGGAAGAACCCTCAGGAAGTGAAATCTATCCACATTGGAGGAAAACTACGAAGCCATCGTTCGCTCAATAATAATAATAATAATAATAATAACTTCTACATACCACATCTCGCATTCGCCGACGATCTGGTAATACTTGTAGAGGACAAAGAGACTGGTGTCAAAGAGTTCGAGGCACATAAAGAATGTGCAGAAAAAGTAGGGTTACAAATATCATTTCAGAAAAGTGAATACTTACGTTCAAAAACAAAAACCACGAACATGAAATCAACGGGGTCCCGTACGTTATATACCTCGAAGAATTCATCAGACCGACAGGCCTTAAAAAAATCTCACAGAAAAATCGCCTCCAAAATGTCAAGAAAGCATTAGGGTTTGTCCAAAATCTCTAAGACAAAATATCTATGCCAAGGCAGACAAAAATTTGGCACACAAATACAGTCACAAAACTAACACTCCTCTACGCAACCGAAATACTGACGCTTTACAGAAAACGTCAGAGGCTCGAGTCGTCCCTCGTTCGTGTGTGTGTGTGTGTGTGTGTGTGTGTGTGTGTGTGTGTGTGTGTGTGTGTTGTCCTTACCTTAAGTTAGTTTAAGTCAGATCAAGTAGTGCATAAGCCTAGGGACCGATGACCTCAGCCGTTTGGTCCCATAGTCGTTACCACAAATTTCCAAATTTTTTGAAGAATTGAAAAACTAAGTGAGAAAGATCATTAGGAATTTTTTAGGAGCAAGACGTACCCAACTGGCTACAATCAAACAAAACAACAGAACAGGTTTGAAACATCGAAATTTATATTAAGAAAAGGCGAATGAAAATCTTTGGTCATCTCATAAGACTACCAGAAAAGCGAGTGACAAAAAGGATACTAGACTATGTAACACCACTTAAGAACTCAACGTATTGACTGAATGAAATTCGAAAAAGAGTCCAACAACGCAAGTAGACAAATGGAATGTTACTTCAGAGCAATCAAAACAAAAGCCGCTCAGACTACAGTGGTCGGAAAAATGTAAACAAGCCTTCTTGGAAAGAATGAAAGGCTAACGAAACAACAATAAGAGCATAAAGAAAAGTTGCTCGAGTTATTTGCCTAACGTTTTCCATTTATTGGGAGAATTTCTAATTATAATAATAATAATTTCATGTGGGTCAGTGGCCTGGTACAAGGCTTTCAGATGGACGCCACTTCTGCTACACACGTGCCCCATTTTTCCAATTGAGGAAACTTAGAGTTTAATGTGGAATCCGAACCACGTCTAGTTTCTGGCGACTCCTCACATCGTTGAGAGGTGAAGGCTAACTTAGAAAGAAGACTGAAAAATCCGTAATTCGACCGAGAATGGGTGCTGCGAACTCTCCGTTTCCAGGCACGCGCATTACAATATTAGTATATAGCTCGTCGTGGAATCCGTACCAGGTATGTTTTGAGAAGAGGAAATAGAGAAGAACCAAACAGCAGGAGCTTGTTTCGTTTATAAACACGCAAGCGTCACGGAGATGCGCAGCCAACTCCAGCACCAGAGGCTACAAGAGAAGCGCTATGCTTAACGGTGTGGTTAACTGTTGAAATTCCGAGAGCGTAGCTTCCTAGAAGAGTCAGCCGACGTACTGCTCCCTCCTGTGTCCATCTCGCAAAAAATATCATGAACGTAGAATTAGAGAGATTCGAGTTCACACGGAGGCTTCGATTTTACGGTGCGTGACTGCTTGGTCATTACCGCCCGTTACATTTTCATTATGCGGCTATTACGGTTAAATAGGACCAATGTTGCTGGTCATCCATCGACATTCAATGAAGACGTAAGTGGACAAAGCTCCTTGTCACCATTATAAGACATCGCCACATCGTCATGTAATCAGCAGCAGCAGCGCAGCTATAGCAGCCAGCTGACATTGAGCGCTGAATAAAGCCATCATATCGAAATGAACGAGACAGCAGAGTGGTGTAACATTGTAGTCGCCGTCGGACCATCCAGATTTAATCTCACTGAAACGCTCCTGGATGTACTACCGCATTATGTTATCAAGCGTTTCTTGTTTTTATGTTGTTCAGTCCAAAGACTGGTTTGATTTAGCTCCCCAGGCTAGACTATCCTTCGTAAACCTCTGCTTCTCTGTGTAACTAGTCCAACCTACAGCCATTTGAAGCTGTTCACTGGAGTCAAGTCCTGATCTCTCTCTACACCCCTCCCCCTCCCAAACTCTCTCTCTCTCTCTCTCTCTCTCTCTCTCTCTCTCTCCCCTCCCCCCCCCCTCCCCACACACACACACACACACACACACACACACACACACACACACACACACACTCTTCCTTCCATTACTAAATTTACGATTTCTTGATACTTCAAGGTATGTCCAATAAACTAATCCCTTCTTTTAGTCAAGTTGTGCCACACATTTCTTTTTTCGCCATTTCGATTCTGTAACTCTACATTATGTATCGGGTCTTTTATCCGTAGCAACACATTTCAAAATCCTCTATTTTCTTCTTGCCTGTATTGTTCATAATCCGTGTTTCACTTCTAGATAAGGTCATTCTGCAGAAAAATGGTTCCAGAAACAGACTTCCTAACATTCACTTTATAATCGATGTTAATAATTTCTCTTTTTCAGAAACACCTTCCTTGGTATTGCTAGTTTGTATTTCATATAATCACTACTTCGGCAACCATCAGATATATTTGTGCCCAATTAGGAAACCTCATCTACTACGTCTTTTATTGTCTCATTTCTTAATCTGATTCACTCAGCTGAAATCCTAAAACAACGAATCTTCCAGTTACGATGCAGCGGCCTTCGTCAATGCGCGAACTATTTTAGATGTGAGTTGGGTGCTTAGTATATTGTTCCAGAGGGTTTTTAATTAAAGTAACACCGGCCGCGAAAGTCTAAGTATTTACATTCAAATTTAGATTCTGCCTGATTTTCCTCAATAACTTAAGCCAAATGCCATGATGGTAGTCCAAGTGGACGAAGAAACAACTAAATTTTGGCCAGAGAAGATGCAGTGGAAATTTGTAAGAGATATTAAAGTTTAATAATTTTCTCGTTTGAAGTTCACCTTAGCATTACATTTGGCTTGTAAAGTACATACGACGTTGCCTGTTTACGGCTCTGGCGAAATTACCTTGGGGTGCCGATATTATCTGTACAGCATAACCCAAATGTCATTATAAATGTGAGTATCCGTTTGAACGGCGCGGGCTAAGCCCTCTTGTCACGGTACGTGCAGCTCCCTCCGTCGGAGGTTCGACTCCTCCCTCGGGCATGGGTGTGTGTGTTGTTTTTAGCGTAAAGTTAGTTTAAGTTAGGTTAAGTAGTGCGTAAGCTTAGGGACTGGTGACCTCAGTAGTTTGGTCCCATAAGACCTTACCACAAATTTCCAAATTTCCAGCCGTCTGACGATACACGGAAATGTTATAAACCAGTAACGCGCGCTATTTGTTCCTAATAAACAGCATTATTAACAGTTGATTGTTGGTGTTTTTACTTGTTTGTAAGAATGCGCCTGTCATGCTGATACTATTCCCAGATAATGCAAAGCTTTATAAGTACATTGCCAAACCACGTTTATTCTTTACTGTGCAATATTTCGCACTCCATTCAAACTGGAATGAACCAGTCTCGGTTTTTACGTCGGTGCCGAGAATACAAGCAACACGTACGACCAAAAGTATCTCAATTACTATTTCCAATGGGCTGGCCGGTGTGGCCGAGCGGTTCTAGGCGCTTCAATCTGGAACCGCGCGACCGTTACGGTCGCAGGTTCGAATCCTGCCTCGGGCATGGATTTGTGTGATGTCCTTAGGTTAGTTAGGTTTAAGTAGTTCTAAGTTCTAGAGGACTGATGACCTCAGACGTTACGTCCCATAGTGCTCAGAGCCATTTGAACCAGTTTTTGAATTTCCAATGGCAGGTCTACAGGGGTTGGACAAAAATACGTTCACATTCAAAACAGCTTGGATGCGTCTCCTGTATGGTTTTCAGAGAAATCTTACACCGTCCTTCCTGCAAAATAGTGGCAAGGATGACGGAGTAGGATAACTATCACGCACCCTTCTCTCCGACGTAGACCACAAAGACTCAACGATATTGAGATCTCCTGACTGTGGTGGCCAGGGAGGATGCGACAGTTCATTCTGATGGTCACAAGTCTTGGACGATGCGAGCTGTGTGAGCAGGGACCCTGTCGCCTTGGAGCATAGCATCACCATCGGTGAACAAATATTGTGCCATGAGATGGATCTGAGCATCCAAAATCGTCACATAGTCCTTGGCAGTAATGCGATCTTGCAGAGTAACCATCGGTCTCACGAAATACCGCGATATGGCGGCTGCAGTCATCACCCATACCCTGCCATACCTCACTCTTAGGACGTTAACTCGTCTAGAAGGTGGAAACAATGTGAAACAAGACTCATCCAAGCGAATGACGTTCTTCTGCTGGTTCAGGTATTATGGCTTCCATGCCACGTTTTCTGTTACTGGCACTTGCATCACTGATGAGCGGTTTTGGAATTCCAACTCGCCGTACAACTACCTGTTTATGGCGCTCTGTTCCCGTTGTTTTGATGCTGACAGGGTTCGCGAGTGCAACATCAGCTCTGCAGTGATTTTTGCAGCTGCCCTCCTCTTATTTTTCTTCGCAATCCTCTTCAATGACCGTCTTTCACGAGCACTCAACGCACTCTTTCGTCCGCGTGGTGGTTTAGCGGATGATGTTTATCCGCTTTCCCTGTGTGTGGCATACTTCTTCGATACGGTGCCTCTTGAAACATCAAACAATTCGGTTCCATTGGCTACGGAAGCACGTACCATACGAGGACCAACAATTTGACAACGCTCCAATCCACTTAGCTCCAACAAAATGCACTCACAATTACAAGGAACACTGTTCAGACCTCAACTGACATTTGCAACGTACTGAGGAAAATGCTCAGGCACCGTTCGTTTTCAAATACAGCAGCGCAACCTGGCAAGCACCTGCATTTGTGGCCAAGTAAGCATTTCGCGCGGTGTTTCCATATATTTTCCAACCCCTGCATCTTGTACATTTTAGGCAGAAACTTAAACAATCTATACCGAAGAGAACGTGAGGTGTATCCCACGAGGTCGTAGTCCAATATTTATAAAATTTTGTGGACATGTACGTCAGATGATGGATATGAAATGACTGAAACTTCTGCTCCATTTGGAACTGACATCCACTGACTGTCAATATCAATTTGAATACCGACACACCATCTCCCCTCGCAGACATGAACATACTCTTGTATTTCTTGTGAAATGGAAGCAAACAACCTCCAAATGTCGTCTTGAAGAATTTCTTGCCATACCTGTAACACAAACTGTGTCATTTTTGGTAGATGTATGTTCCGTCTATGCAACTAATTGGAGGCAGTTTGTTTATTGCCATACGCGTTTCGCTTCTTTCATTTGTGAAGCATCTTCAGTGGCGATTTCAGGCACTGTTAGCCCATGTGTGGGGCACTGGAGGTGTGCTAATTAGTCTCCATGCTCCAGTTGGCCGATTTCCGCCGTTCTTTCACGCACATTTGATTCAACATATCGCACACGTCACTTGCACTTGTAAAGCGCTGCTAGCCCATCTGTGTGGTCCTGAAGACGTGTTGATTAGTCTCCGTGCTCCAGTTGGCCTATTTCCGGCGTTCTTCCACCCACAGTTGACTCTCCGGCGTTCTTCCACCCACATTTGATTCAACACATCACATACATTACTTCCACTTTACTGGAGCATGGCGACCAATGAACACATCTCCAGGACCACACAAATGGGCTAAGACTGCTGGAAAACGCCACTGAAGATGTTTCACAAATAAAAGATGAGAAACGCATATAGCCTTCAATTAGTTGCATAGATGGAACATACCTCCATGAATTTTGAAACAAGTAAGGAACGACGAAAAAGAGAAAAAAATGACTAGTCAACTTCTGAAGATCATTGGCTGGAGAGTGGTTCATATATATAAGTTCGCCATGCATTGCAAACATGCTTTACGTGCAACAAATAAAGGTAAGTGACACGCCAGGCAAGTATTTGTCCAATCCTCAAGATGTTTGTGATATGAAGTGCAGCGTGTCGTTTCGCATTTTTTCTGCTGGAATTTGTCATATGATACCCTGCTCATGAAGGATATGAGAATTGGGTTTAGTATATTTTTCACATACTGGCATTCACTCTCCCTCCAACAGTTCAACAATTTTTCAGTTAAATTTCGGGCGTGCAGCCTCATTAACCCTGCTTCTTCTTCTAATATTTAGCCTGTACATCGTTCAGCACTCTACAGTGTGTGCCGAAAGAGTGACGCTCCAGCACTCGTTCCGTCCTTTACTAGCGGACTGCGCTGTTGTGCATACATAGACACCAGAGACGTTGATCGATGTAGTACGCATATGCACGAATTTGATTTGCGGCTAGACGGGAGATCCGCGCTAGCATGTTTGTTGTATCGTTGTACAAAAAATACCACACGGGGGGCTGTCACCGTCGAATACTGCGAAGTTGGCACCACAAGTGCAGCGGCCGTCCACGAGCGGTCGCTGCTGCAACGGGCGCCGTCCCACCCCAGAGGCGCCATGTTCACGGTCCCCTATGCGGCAGCGCCACCGGGGCGCGAGACTCGACCGTGCATAGAGGCGCAGTCTGCAGCGGCAGTTCCACTTACTATTCGGGGGCCTCGCCAGTCGAGTCCCTGTAGTTGTCACTCTTCGAGTCACTGTCCTACGTCACGACGACGCCAGCCGAGCCACTTCGCATTACAGTGACGTACATCGCCATTCAGCGTTTACCTCACCTCAGACGTCATCTCATGGCTAGGGCATTTAGCTTCGTCGAACTTTGACTTCAGTGAGGCGCAACAGAGCTATTGTAAAGAGATTTGCAATTCTATATGTCAACGCTATCCGTAGGCAAACGACTTTGTACTACACCACATGTATATCCTTAATGAAACTGACAAGGGAACCTCCCCATCGCAGCCCCCTCAGATTTAGTTATAAGTTGGCACAGTGGATAGGCCTTGAAAAGCTGAACACAAATCAATCGAGAAAACAGGAAGAAGTTGTGTAGAACTATGAAAAAATAAGCAAAATATACGAACTGAGTACTCCATGGGCAACATAGGCCACATCAAGGATAGTGCGAGCTCTAGAGCGCCGTGGTCCAGTGGTTAGCGTGAGCAGCTGCGAAACGAAAGGTCCTTGGTTCAAGTCTTCCCTCGAGTGAAAACTTTAAATTTTTATTTTCAGACAATTATCAGAGTTCAGGCACTCACACATAATCAACTTCGCTCTCCAAAATTCCAGGACATGTTCAGATTTGCTTGGACATATGCAGGATTTGACGGTCTACACACGGAAAAATTTGAAAACGTTAAAAACATATGTTTTGACAGAGCACAGAGAAAACTGTGCGACTGTGAAACTGTTGCATTCATTTTTTGCAGTTTATGTGACACACTCTTATGTTTTCATCATTTTTTTGGAAGTGATTATCACATCCACAAGAAAACCTAAATCGGGCAAGGTAGAAGAATCTTTTTACCCATTCGCCAAGTGTACAAGTTACGTGGGTCGACACATATTCCTGTCATGTGACGCACATGCCGTCGCCAGTGTCGTACAGAATATGTCAGACGTGTTTTCCTATGGAGGAATCGGTTGACCTATGACCTTGCGATCAAATGTTTTCGGTTCTCATTGGAGAGGCACGTCCTTTCGTCTACTAATCGCACTGTTTTGCGGTGAGGTCGCAACACACAGAGACTAAACTTAGGCGGCCGAAGTAGCCGTGCGGTTAAAGGCGCTGCACTCTGGAACCGCAAGACCGCTACGGTCGCAGGTTCGAATCCTGCCTCGGGCATGGATGTTTGTGATGTCCTTAGGTTAGTTAGGTTTAACTAGTTCTAAGTTCTAGGGGACTAATGACCTCAGCAGTTGAGTCCCATAGTGCTCAGAGCCATTTCAACCATTTGAACCACTAAACTTATTACAGTAAACAGAGACGTCAATGAACGAACGGACAGATCATAACTTTGCAAAAATGAAGTATGTAAAATTTTCGCGTGAGGGAAAACTTGAACCAAGAACCTCTCACTCCGCAGCTGCTCACGCTAACCACAGGACCACGGCACTCCTGTGCTGACAACGTCCTTGATGTTGCCTATGTTGCCCATGGATTACTCAGTTTGTATATTTTGCTTATTTTTTATAGTTCCACACAACTTCTTCCTGTTTTCTCGATTGATCTGTGTTCAGTTTTTCAAGGCCTATCCACTGTGCCAAATTATAACTAAATCCGAGGGGGGTGCGATGGGGAGGTTCCCTTGTGAGTATTTACAATATATTTGCTTTACAGTGAGCATTGCTTGTTCACTCCACGTTTGATTTACGCTTCAGTTCCTGTGCACCTTACTGAACAGAACTGTGTTCTGTACACGTGTCTTCCAGTCGGGCACATATCGTTTGGCGCCGACGCTAAGCGTCATAATAATGTCTTTGTAGCTTAACTCCAGCCTGGAGCCACTGTCTCTATAACCGAGCGAGGTGGCGCAGTGGTTAGCACGCTGGACTCGCATTCGGGAGGACGACGGTTCAATCCCGCGTCCGGCCATCCTGATTTAGGTTTTTTGTGTTTTCCCTAAACCGCTCCAGGCAAATGCCGGGATGGTTCCTTTGAAAGGGCACGGCCGACTTCCTTTCCCATCCTTCCCTAATCCGATGAGACCGATGACCTCGCTGTTTGGTCTCTTCCCTCAAACAACCCAACCCGCTATCTCTATAGCACTTGGCCGTCCGCACGTCTCGTACACATTGAGTCACTTGGCACCGGCAGCGCTAATCCGGATTACTTGGCTTGTCGCCGGCCGTTCTTGACATTATCGGGAGATTATAAATTTTTAAGTGTTACTAACCCCATTGTTGGTTCTCTTAAGTTCTCAACCCTGTTCCCCTACCTTCATGAAATTTTGAAGATATACATACGTAAATAAAGACAAAATTTGTTTATTCCAAATATTTGTTTATTGAAACATTTTGGAAAAATAATCAGTTATGAATTGCACTTTGAAAAGCCTGTCTGCATTATCCGGTTTATTGTTGTTGTCGAAAAAGTGTAAAAATGATATTATTTCTCTGAATCGGTTGCGGGACATCGTTTTGCGAAGTATCAGTGTGTCTATCAACGGATTCGTTGACCAATATTCGTCGGCCCTTGCTTTTTTTTTTTTTTTTTTTTTTTTTTTTTTTTTTTTTTTTTTTTTTTTTTTTTTTTACAGTTCCCATAAGGATAGCAAGCCAAAACCATTTTCTAAGTTCGGGACACGCAACGTCGACAAATTTGGCTTTTTTTAATTCAGTTTTCTTCTACTGCAATTTTGACTTTAGTACTTGTCGGTTCCGTAGCTAGTATTTTCAAATAGATCGTTCCCAATGCATAATTCGACGATATCCTCGACGCTCTGTGTGTCTCTGGGAAATATGTTTGGACAGGAAATCGTTCAAATTTATTATTGGTCCACAGTAAATCAAAGTCTGACCAATGTGCACTGTCTTCTTCGCCTGGTTCATTGAATCAGTTGGCAACCGTAGCGTTCGTGAATTCTTCTTGGACGTATTTCACTATCTTCCGACGATTCTGCTCCAATTTTATTTTTTCGATACCCAATGTCTTCTTCCCAATTGGCCAAGTCGTCCGGAACGTGAAAGACGTCCGCGCATTCGTCGTAAATAATCGTATCGTCTCTTTCGTCTGCCATGATGAAAGGGCAGAAGTACTTGTAAAAATAAAAAACATGTCTATCCCATTGTTACCTAAACAAAATACCGACAGAATACAAAAGATACTTAAGTGCTGTCGCCGGCCACTGAGCGACAATGTGCTCACGACACCAGAGTGGTGCCGCCGGCCATAGGGCGATACCATGCACAGGACACCACTGTGGTGTCGCCGGCCGTTGACCGCTATTTCGCGCACGACACCACTGTGGTGTCGCCGGACGGCAGAGTGTTAACTGAATTCGTCACCAAACGAATTTCAATTGCTTCTTTCACCAATGATGCCCAAAAACATTCATACACCAAAATTTTGACATTTTCGTACAACACAGACTAGTGTCAATACAGTACTCTGCCAAATCCGCCTGTGGAGCCTGTGCATCAGGACGTACGCACAGTGGCGCGGTCCGCGAGTTCAAAAGGACGGAGCGAGTGCTGGAGCGTCAGTCTTTAGGCTCTCTCAAGGCAGCTGAACGATGTACAGCCGAAATTTTAGAAGAAGAAGCGGAATTTGTGCGACTACATGCCCGAAATTTAATGGAACAGCCACTGCGCGGCGAAAAGATGGACATGCAATTCACTAATTACGAAATTACTCCTGGTGTTTTACCTAACATGTCAGCATACCATGACTCCAGTAGTTGGAGAAGTATGTTATGGGTGCTGCTTCAAAAAAACATGGTTCAAATGGCTCTGAGCACTATGGGACTTAGCGTCTGAGGTCATCAGCCCCTAGACTTAGAACTGCTTCAATTTAACTAACCAGCCGGCCGGAGTGGCCGAGCGTTTAAAGGCGCTACAGTCTGGAACCGCACGACGCTACGGTCTCAGGTTCGAATCCTGCCTCGGGCATGGATGTGTGTGATGTCCTTAGGTTAGTTAGGTTTAAGTAGTTCTAAGTTCTAGGGGACTTACGACCACAGCAGTTGAGTCCCATAGTGCTCAGAGCCGTTTGAACCATTTGAACGTAACTAACCTAAGCGAATCACACACATCCATGCCCGAGGCAGGATTCGAACCTGCGACCGCAGCAGCAGTGCGGTTCCGGACTGAAGCGCCTAGAACCGCTCGGCCACAGCAGCCGGCGGCGCTGCTTCTTGTGACCTTTCATCTGGCCATCTACGGACAAGTCAGCGTCTGACTGCCACAAGCAGAAGGGAGACTCATCGCTGAGTACCGCACGATGCCCAGCTGAATCTGGCTATACTGTTCTCGTTGGTATGGTGTCAGCGGAAACCGACGGATAGCCACTGGAGATCTCAACCTAGCTTCCAGTCTGTTCCCGACGGTTCGTGGTGACACTCCTCCCGTTGTCACTGGTGTACGAGTGTTAGTCAGAATCAATCTAACACTCCTACGGTCTTCTCGTGATACAGTTCTTCTGGAAGGACCCCTGCCACTCTGTTGCCTCAATCTCGTTCTGAGTCCATCCTGTTACCACTGGTTCTGCAGTCACTGCACCACAGTCGACTGTCTGTGGTACCTGAAGATCGATGCCCCAGGACACTCATGCCAATGAATCGTCCTTTATCAAAATCAGAAAGACAGCGATGCACGTTCTCTGGGCAATCGATCTCCCCTGAAACGTTCCAGTAACACAAGACACACGCAACAGCCATTATGTGCTCGTACCATTCTTCATCTGGAGGAGTGACTTTCATCTGTACTGAAAACACTTTCGTAAGAATGAGACTGAAATCAATATATAACACAGGCATTGAATTTACTGGAGTCTCAGTTTGGTACCGTTTGGTCATGGTGTTCGCCATATAACACTATCCACTTCCGTCGTCGTATTTCACCACTAAAAAGACACCGATGGCAATGAGTGTTCATTTTTGTCTCCGTTTTGCCACAAATACTGTATATTCGCAAGTAATAATCCCGCACCACGGTCACCAGTAGTTAGTATTTCGGCCCTAGTATCCCTGAAGAACTGCACGTGACTGCGATCTCTTGCCTCCCAAGCTGTTCAGCGCGTGAACCGGGCCCAGCCTTCCGGAAATGATAAATTGCCTGAGCGCGGCACGACGTGCGGCAGGTTGAGCGTCACACACGGCAGAAGGCGACGGTCCGACGCCCATGAAATATTTAACAGTTCCTCTGCCGATGCTACCGCCGCCTCAGACCGGGCCTCCCTGCTGCCTCGGCTACACTTCGCGGATTCTACGCACACTGGTGGCCACAGAGAGCAAACATCTGTCGGACCAACCTGCTTACGTGCGTCGCTTACTTAGTAACAGTTGGTAAATCAAAAGATCGAAAGTTGGAAATTTACTGTGATGACATTGCTTTCTAGTAATACTCTAGCACAGAGGGGGGCGGGGAGCTTCCTTATGGAGGAGGCGGTGGAACGAGAGAGAACACCAGAGAGGAACTGGAGTGTGGGGGGTGGGGGAGGAGCCGTAATAATAAAATCTAGCCGTACGTGAATTTTCTTTCCTAAATATTTTTATCTACATCGACAACCATACTCCGCAAGCCACCATGCGGAGCATGACACCTTACGTTGTGCCACTAATGATCTCAAACACTCGAGCAGTGCTCAAGAATGAATCGCACAAGTGTTTCATACGCGATCTCCTTTTTTGGGTGAGCTAAACTTCCTCAAAATTTCCCCAACAAATCTAAGTCGAACACTGCTGTTTCCTGCAATCAACCCCACATCCTCCCACCATTTCATGTAGATTTGCAACGTTTTGCTTAGATATTTTTCGACGCGACCTTGTCAAGCAGCACACAACTAAGTTCGAAGATTACAATATTGTTTTTCCTATTCATCTGCAGTAATTTACATTTTTCTACATTTAGAACAAGCTGCTATTCATCACACCAAATAGAATTCCTGACTAAGTAATCCTGTATTCTTTTACAGTCACTCAACGGCGACACTGCCTCGTACACCACAGCATCATCAGCTAGCCGTTGCCGATTGCTGCTCACCCTATTCATCAAACCGTTTACGTATACAAAGAAAATGAGCGGTTCTGTCACAATTCCCTGGGGCACCCCTAATGATGCCCTCGACTCTGATGAACGCTCGCCGTTGTGGAAAATGTTCTGGTTTCTATTATTTAAAAAGTCTTCGAGCCACCCTCATGTCTGATAATTCTGTACGATCGGACCTCCGTTAAGAGCCCTCAGTATAGCACTGTGTCAAACATTTTCCCAACAACGTATATGGACTCTTATCTGTTAACCATCCCCCATCGTTCGCAGGAATTCGTGTGGGAAAAGAGCGAATGCAGTTTCGCAGGAGCTATGCTTTCCAAATTCGTGTTGAGTTGTGGATGGAAGCTTTTATCTCTGAAGCAAATTTATTAATGATAATACATTGACAGCTGAAACCAGTACCACTGATTAAAAGCTGTTTCAAATACCAATTAGTTTAAAAATGGGGCCAGAAGAGCTTGAAAACAACACATGAATACGAAAATGCTTTTACATAAAATTCTATAAAAGTTAATCCTTTTACTTCCACTCGCTGCATCGTTTCAGTTCCGCTTGTATAGTTTTATCATATACACCTATCATCCAGCGGGATGTGTGGGGGTGTTCTCACCCATCGTGAGGGCTGCGGAATGGTAAAGGGCGCCAGGCGGCGATGCCCGGAGGAGAAGGCATGAGGGGATGGTAGGAAAGGGCGTTCTCTGTTTGCTTTGTTAACTTTTGCTTCAGCTTCTTACAGACAAAAATGTACGTACATTTAAGTTCCTAAATATCGACACGACAATACCTGACAGCTGAAACCAACACCACTGATTAAAGTCATTTTACTGTTATCAGTTAGTTCATGAAGAGACAAGTAAAACTTAAAAACAACACACAAATATGATAAATTTTACAAAAAAACTACTTTAACTTAAAAAAACGCTGCAATGTCAGAAGGTGGTGTCTTGGAATCAGTACGCAGGCAACAAAGTGGACAGCTCAGACTGACGCAAAACTCCGACAAGGGAATTTCCCGAACCCACTCGGCACGGACCACTCTCCCATTTAGCAGCAGGGAAGCGTTGTACTGAAACTGCGCCGACATCGCGGTATGCTGTGTTCATATTCGGCGAAAATTAATGTCTTTGACATACGTATATACTATTATCTCTGTCCGTATTAGGCGAGAAGAGACATTGCAGTCACGTTTTAGTTGTTGTAAGAGGCAGTTGTTATTTAGTTGTTGGAAGAAATTATTTAAAAATGAACATGGACAGTCACAATCACAAGAAATATCTTTTTTTATGAGGTTACCGGTTTGGGTCTCTTTCAGACCATCTTTAGACCTACTACCATGATGGTAGACGGTGGCGCTGAACGGAGCGGGCGCTACGATTCCACGAACGCTGACTTTCTCAGCGCCCGCTTCTTTCACAGCAACCGTCTTCCATCATGGTGGTAGGTCTGAAGATGGTCTCAAACAGATCGAAACTTCATATCGAACTTCAAACAAAAAGATGTTTCTTGCAGTTGTGATCGTTCATGTTCATTGTTAAGTAATAAATAAAACCGCTGATCTCCAACAAAATTATTTTAAGAAAACATGTTTTAGTTGGTATAAAAGAAAGAAACTGTCGGAGAGTGAATTGTAATGAAGAGACTTAATGTGTTTGACTGTTAAAGACTAGTTTTAAAATATACATGCGTTAAAAGAGAGACATTAACACAAATTAGTGATTATAAGCATTTCATTTTGGAAGAATATTTTCTTAAAATGGTTGAAAAAAGAAGTTTTTTCATTATTCAAATGACCACTAGAAACATAGATTCATCTCCTCACCTCGAAAAGGACAACTGGCAGCTGTAATTCATTTGTGAATAGATATCTCCATACAAAAGTATAAAGGCACAAAGGAATTACAGACCCTGGTTGCGAGTGGGCAATGACTTAAATCAGAGGGGAAAGTTGAAAATTGGTACTGGACCGGGATTCGAACATGAGTCGCCTCTGCTGACCACTGACGACTACCTATCCGGACACAGTGGTCAGCACAACCTCATGGACTACCCAAGCACGCCCCCGTCGAAACCAAATTCTCCACTTATCCACACATTACTAGCGTAGTGCCACTTGTCCATTATCCTTATTACTCACCGCATTTTGCCGATTAGCGCAGAGTTCGAGCCGTGTGTGCATCTGCTCTGCTGAGATCATTGGCCGATCACGCTCTAGTTATCTACATGGTGTCCGTTATTTCGGACATGCCCGAAAAAACAGATACCATGAGAGCGCGCGCACACACGCACGCACGCACGCGCACACACACACACACACACACACACACACACACACACACACAGAGAGAGAGAGAGAGAGAGAGAGAGATTAGACAGAACATTATGACCACTGACCTACTATTGACATAAACTCTTCCAGGGGATAGCAGCGTTACGTCACTCACCTGGCGAGAAATGACTGCTAGTCAAACACATGCACGGCGCATATAAAGTGCGCGTCATTTATGACGGCGGCCGAGTTTAGGTTCGTTCTGCGCATCTGACGTCACAAAACACAGTCAGCCAATGAAAAGAGAACGACGTTGCCAGAGCTCGACTGCAGTGCAGAGCACGGACGAGTGTCTTCAGTTTTAGAAACATTCAGTCATAAATAAAGTAATTGAACAAAAGCAATCTCTTGATAGCAGACTTCCTTTTAAAGAAAGTTTGGAAAAAGCATTCTTTATACCAATTGCTTCATATTCTATTAATTAATTAAATGAAACAAGCAATAAGCCTCCTAATTCAGGCGATAGCAAGTAAAGATGTTTGTATGATTCTCACTAACCGCTTTTTCGCGATAAATAACAGCAGTAATTGTTATTTCCTATTGTACTTCGACGAAACGTGGGTAATTCATAGTCATACCAACAGTGTTTGTCAGTATTTTGCTTCATATTTTAAAGTCCTCCGGGAGACGCATTGAATGATGAGCTGCATTAGTGTAATGGTTAAAGTGTATGGCTACCAAGTGGAATGTTCCAAGTTCAAACCTTGTTCAGTGCTTAATATTTTCCTTATTTAAAAACAATATCGAAGTGACTTGCCTGATGAATTTTATTCGTTTGAATGTAATTTTTTGAAATTTCTAGTGGCAACTAAAATCGACCATATGGAAAGTATACGCTATGGACTTTTACCTCTGCAAACTCTTCAAAATTTCGTGCAATGGTTTACTACATCTGATGCTACACAATAACTGCGTTGAACATCGAAACAAAATTAAGTCATTTATGCGGGGAAGGTATCAGTCAAGAAGATGTGTAAAAATCAAATTTGTGGGCCAAATAGTTTTTATGATATCGAATGATAAAGTGTGTCAAAACAGTCGAAACACCCTGTGTCTGCACAGGCGAACAATGCAATGATGACAAAATCGCGCACATCGCGGAATGCGGGGAGCACGTCTCTGTAGCAGCGAAAGGGTTAATGCGGCCGTGGTGGCTTTACTTCATAAACTGCGCACTCTCCCCTAAACGTAAGTTTGCGTACTATACTATGGCGCTGCTTCTCTTGGCGCGTACAACTGGCAACGCAGAAATCTCCCGCGTCTGGGCGGGCATGCGCGAACCGCCAAGATAAAAGAATTGAACTATAGTACCAGTGAGCGTGCTGCCCATGTGTAGAATGGGGAAGGCACGCAAACTATCTGGGTTTGGCCGAGGGCAGATTGTGTTGGCCCAGAGGCTTGGCACGAACATTTCGGAAACTGCACGACTTGTCCGGTGTTCGAGGAGTGCTGTGGGGAGGGTGTTCAACATGTGTCGAAACCTAGGTGAAACCACGTCCAGACGTCGCGGAGTTGTGTGGCTATCGCTCATAACAGATACTGTATTGCAGTACTTGTATTACTCTGAATTACGATGCGAAGTGCCTTCGGACATGCATGTTGTCTGAAGGAACTTTGCGTCGTAATTCAGAGTAATACAGGTACTGCAATATTGTATTTACCTACGACAGTGGGCAAACAACTTTCAAGCAAAATACCCCTCCCCCCCCCCCCCTGTACAGGAACATACATAATGGATGTACGACTACAGGTTGTGGACACATGGTTGACGACACATGGAAGTTTAGAACTGGCCGTGAGCCGTACTCGGATAGCCAAATGGTAGGCTACCGCTCTGCGATAATCGGGAAATCCGGGTTCGAGTTCCTGTCCGGCACAAATTTTCATTGCTGTCATTCCATTATAACAGCTAACGTTTGTCCATACTCGCAACTGCGAATACGTTTTATGTACATTACAGAAGTCGACGTCGTAGACTGAGCAGACTTGTAAAACAGGACAGGCGGCGAATTGTGGCGGTACTAATACCAGACTTTAATGCTGGGCACAGTACAAGTGTGTCTGAACACACAGTGCACCGAACATCCTTAACGATGGGCCTCCGCTGCCGACGACCCATCCATGTGCCAATGTTAACGCCACGACATCGGCAACTACGACTGAAACGGGCATGTTACATCGGTACTGGACGTTGGCGCATTGGCAGAGCGTTGCATGGTCTGACGAACCCTGATAATTTTTTTATCAAGCAAATGGGGTACGGAGAATCCATCGTCTTCCAAGCAAACACATCCTTGCCACGTATACTGCGGCACAGAGACAAGGTGGCGACTCGGGCTCTGTTATGCTCTGGGTAACATGGGTACCCAGGGGTCCAATGGAGCTCGTGCGAGGCACCATTACGGTCAAGGTGTATCTTACACTGGTTGCAGACCACATACACACCTTCATGACTATCAGGTTTCTCGATGGCAGTGGCAGTTTTCAACAAGATAATGCGCCATACCACAAGGACAGGTGTGTGATGGACTGGTGCGAGGTACACAGTGGCGAGTTTCAATTGATGTGCTGCCCCCCCCCCCCCCCCTAACTCGACAAATCTGAAACCGAACGAACAAATATGGGATGTGATTGAACGTGGCGTTAAAACTCATTGACCACCACCCCCCCTCCCTATCCGGAATTTATGGAAATTAGGTGGACCGTGTGTGCAGATGTGGTACACCAGCTCCCTCCAGCGCCCTTCCAAGGCCTCATTGCTTCCATGCCTCGACGCGTCGCCGCTGTTATCCGTGCCAAATGTGAACATACCAGCTATTAGGTAGCTGGTTATAATGTTCCTGCTGATCAGTCCAAACTAAGCAATCAGATTGGAAAACTGAATTCTGACACCATGGGCAAGCTAATTCCATTTTTACACGTTCGAACATCAAAGTCTATGATACAGTCTGAAAAACACAACTGAGATTTTAAAAAAATTGTTTGGATATAAGAAAATTTAATATATCTTAAAATAAAGCTATTGTTATAGAAACTTTTTCAGTTTTCCAACGGTGATTATAGCATTACTTAGTGCACAGCGTCTGTCCGCAAGGTAAACTGTTGTGACGACTATTGTGGGAGCCAGCACGGAAACAAACAAGGAAGGAGAGAAGATGCGATGGCCGATGGCAGGAATCCAAAATCATCTGTACAAAACACTTTCTCATTAACAGAAAAAATTATTTCTAAAAATTAAAGAAACTGGTTTTCCTGTGCCTCTTACGTGTGATTACATTCATCCATTACTACTACTCGTAGAACGCAGGCTAAGTATCGTCTTCCTATTACTCACTACCGATGCTCTCGAAGACTGTGACCGAACTAAGCCGACCAGCGATGGGCGGACTGTTAAGTCAGCGTTGACAGGGGGCCCTAAACTCTGTCTTCCTGTTGGTATGGCGCTGTCCACTCTTTCTATTGGCGCATGGGTCAACGCCTTCTTGATACCGTTTCGCGGCGCTGCGTTGGTCGGTGTACAAGAAATGCTTTAGGACTGCACATAATCTATGCGTTTAAAACTAGGAAGTCTAGTGTTTGCGATGGCGAGATTTTGGTGCTCTACCATCTGAGGTCCCGAGTTCGAGTCTCGGTCCGGCACACAGTTTTAATCTCCCAGGAAGTTTCATATCAGCGCACACTCCGCTGCAGAGTGAAAATCTCTTTCTGGAAACATCCCCCAGGCTGTGGCTAAGCCACGTCTCCGCAATATCCTTTCTTTCAGGAGTGCTAGTTTTGCAAGGTTCGCAGGAGAGCGTTTGTTAAGTTTGGAAGGTAGGAGACGATGTACGGGCACAAGTAAAGCTGTGAGGACGGGGCGTGAGTCGTGCTTGGGTAGCTCAGTCGGTAGAGCACTTGCCCGCGAAAGGCAAGGGTCCCGAGTTCGATTCTCAGTCCGGCACACAGTTTTAATTTGCTAGAGATTGTTTGTCCCATTGGGAACTTCTGTGCGACACATACAGAACTGACTCACGAACAGCTTTACAGCGAGCGGAGAACTGAGAGTGCAATTGTTACAGCGGTCATAATTAGTGGGATAAATCATTCTAAACACATTGTACAAGGAACAGCAGCAGTTACTGGTATAGTTGATCGTAACACAGTCACCTCATAATTATAAACATTAACAGCTACCATTTTTGCGTTCTGAATGTGTCTACGAAATGGTGTACTTAACATTGTAAGCTGACCTGATCTCCTCTTGTGTGCTCAGATAAAAATAAATAAATAGACAAAGGCAAGGTTCAAGAATCAATAAAGCAGTCATTCATTTCTTCCCCTACAGTCATTACGAATTACTAGGGCGCGTGGAAGGTGACGGCTTCATAATGATTTCAGTGGAAACCATGCCGTAAGATGAACTGCTTCCGTGTTACACGAACAAATGAGTAAAACGAGTTTTTATCCTCTGCCTATGCTGGGTGAAAGAGTAACGTACTGTACTGCGACTGCGATAAAAATTCTATCTGTAACAAATTAACGTAGGAAGAATATCCAGTGTTCGGCTACACAAGGAGCTTACGACATTAACACACTACGTTACACAAGTGACGGCTCTTTCTCCACTAAAGGTCCTCGCCCACAGCTACTATTGACATATGGTTAGCATTGGTCATTGTTACCATGTCAGAAATATGACTAATGACTACCAACATAGTAGTACCTGTCTTCAACCACATAACTGTACTTTCTTAATTAAGTGCAACATTCCTCGATTCTAAAACTCTATTTCCAAGGAGCACATTCTCAACCTGGTGTTAGACATCCACTTTAATTTACGATCTAGTAGTACATGAACAGCACTGTCGTTCCAAAAAGAATTTTCACTCTGCAGCGGAGTGCACGCCAATGGGAAACTTCCTAGCAGATTAAAACCATGCCGGACAGGGCCTTAAACCTGAAACGTTTGCATTTAGCAAGTAAATGTTCTAACAAGGGGGCCGTACGAACTTCCCTTCGCCCATTTGATTCATATTGACACGGTGCATAGGGCATGACTAACACTTCAACATACGTAGACACGAAGACGAAACTCTCAATCGTTGTGGAGAAATCGAGTGCGAATGTTTTGGGCATTCGTATATACTTTGTAGGGCCTCTAGTATACAAAGAGGTTGCAGCAGAGCGAGTAAGCACTTACTTCCATAATCACGAAGTCTCAGGATCAAATCTCCATGTCGGCTTCTTTTTTATTTATTTTTTTGCAAGTAATACTAACAACAGGTTTGTTACGACCGTTCATATTATCAGTCCTTAATCATTAATTTATTTTTTCTTAGTCTTTATCCCAGAGAAAAAGAAAGTGAGAGGGAGCAAGCTTTTTTTTCTTAAAGAGATTAGAAATAAAAAAGCATACAAGGGAACTTTCAATCAAATCAGCATAGCCATTTTATTTATATTATTGTCTCTTCATTTGAGACAAGTATAATGCGTAACGTGTGGAGTACTGCACGAACCAGGGTGACAGTGATCGTAGCAACATGCGAAACAATAGCTACATTCAGCACATGTAACGAACACCGAAGCTTTGTATGTGCATGTTTTCTCAGTCTGTCTATTGCAAAACAAACTTTATTTACATCATGAACGGAACGATTTGAAGTGGAATGATCACATAAAATTAACTGTTAGTAAGGCTGGTGCCAAGTTGAGATTCATTGGGAGAGTCCTTAGAAAATGTAGTCCATCAACAAGGAGGTGGCATACAAAACACTCTTTCGACATATACTTGAGTATAGCTCATCTGTGTGGGATCCGTACCAGGTCAGGTTGACAGAGAAGATAGAGAAGATCCAAAGAAGAGCGGCGCGTTTCGTCACAGGGTTATTTGTAAGCGTGATAGCGTTACGGAGATGTTTAGCAAACTCAAGTGGCAGACTCTGCAAGAGAGGCGCTCTGCATCGCGGTGTAGCTTGCTGTCCATGTTTCGAGAGGATCCCTTTCTGGATGAGGTATCGAATATATTGCTTCCCCCTACTTATACCTCCCGAGGAGATCACGAATGTAACATTAGAGAGATTCGAGCGCGCACGGAGGCTTTCCGGCAGTCGCGAACCATACGCGACTGGAACAGAAAAGGGAGGTAATGACAGTGGCTCGTAAAGTGCCCTCCGCCACACACCGTTGGGTGGCTTGCGGAGTATAAATCTAGATGTAGATACGGTTCACGGACGTCACATTATTTCGCGGCGTGTTGGGCACTGGATACTGTTGCAGATAGCTCACAAAAAAGTAGTACCGGCAGTGAGATTCGATCCTGAGACCTTGCGCTTATGAAACCAAAAGCTTATTCACTCCGCTGCGGCCTCCTTGTATACTAGCAGCCCTATGAACTATATTAACACGCCTAAAATTTTCAAACTCGATTTTCTCGAAAACGGATGGGAGTTGCGTCTTCCTGTTTACATATGTCGAAGTCCTAGTCGTGTCCTACACACAGTCAATATGAATCAAATCAGTGAGGGGAAGTTCGTAAGATCCCCTGGTAAGCACGACTCAAGAACCGCCCTCACAGCTTTTCTTCCGCCAGTACATCATCTTGAAGTTTGGAAAGCAGCAGATGTACTGGCAGAAGCTAAGCTGTGAGGATGCATCATTAGTCGTGCTTACACAGTTCAGTCGGTAGAGCACTTGCCTGCGATGGGCAAAGTGTCCAAATTCGAGCCCGGTCCGACACACAGTTTTAATCTGCCAAGAAGTTCGGACACAGTCATCAGTTTTAGAGAAAAGCGTCTCAAACGAGATTAACGAACCAATAAAATATTGCTACTGAATACCTTCATCCGGGCACGAAATATTCATCTCCTTCATTGATGCAAATCATTCTCATTTCCACATGCTTACGACTGTACTCTTTTATTCAAATGATAACTTTATTTCATGGCTCGAGGATGTATTACAGTAGCAAAGTCTTATAATTTTTGTTTATAAACTGATGAAAGGCAATAAAGTAACTCAGAGGAGTGATAGCAGTTCTTATTCTTGCTCACAGTGCACGAGATTCTGTATTTTCATTAGCATACAGAACCATTAGCTTAATAAGGCATGGTAGCAAAAAACGACCACGAATTATTTGCAGAAGATTGCAAAGGTTGACAGAAGGCCGTCTCTGGGAGCAATAGTTTGTGTTCCAGAGAAATATGGGAACGCCGAGGCATTACCAGCCTTACATTTTGTCTTAAAAGATAGGTCGACGAAAGGCAAACCTAAGTTTATAGCGCCGGCCGGAGTGGGCGAGCGGTTCTAGGCGCTTCAGTCTGGAACCGCGCGACCGCTACGATCGCAGGTTCGAATCCTGCCTCGGGCATGGATGTATGTGATGTCCTTAGGTTAGTTAGGTTTAACTAGTTCTAAGTTCTAGGGGGCTGATGACCTCAGAAATTAAGTCCCATAGTGCTCAGAGCCATTTTTTAAAAAGTTTATAGCATTTAGAGATTTAGAGAAAAGTTTTGGCAATGTTGACTGGAAAACATTCTTTGAAGCTCTGGAGGTAGCAGGGATAAACTACAGGAAGCGAAAGGTTATCTGCAATATGTACAGAAATACAACTGCAATTACAAAAGTCGAAGGAATTGAAAGAGCGGCAGTAATTGAGAAGGAAGTGAGACAGTGTTGCAGCCGATAGCCGACAATAGGAAAGTGCTAAAAGAATCCAATGAAAAATTTGGGAAAAGAAAGTAAAATTTAAGGAGAAGATGGAGCGAAGGGTGGGAGACTTACGATTTTTCGATATACCCAAGCACCGAAATCCTGGGATCTGAGTCGCTGTCGTTAATGAAGTAGTAGCAATACCAAGAAAGATGACATCTGTACCATAGTTCCATAAGGGTGTGTGTGTGTGTGTGTGTGTGTGCGAGAGAGAGAGAGAGAGAGAGAGAGAGAGAGAGAGAGAGAGAGAGACGGGGAGGTGATATATATATCTGTCAGCTTTTATGCCAAACTTCCTTCCTGAATGAACACACTCATTTGTCATTTGCCCATGTATGATCTCAATAACCAGCACAGACATAAATATCCTGAACTGGTACTGCTACACGTTGGTAATTCAAACTGTGGCTGACATCCAGCATCACTGTAAACAGTGTTTTGTAATATTGTAAATTGTAATTGTAATACTGTACGTTCTAAATAATGTTTCCCTCTTTTTGTCTCACGAGGTGTGTTGTCCACTACTTAAGTATAAGGCTAATTGTAAGTCCGCTGTTCATTGTACTTTACTAATGACCTTGTCCTTGTAGCACAAAACGTGAATCCGTGTTCTACACTCATTTGTATCTTGTCATGTAGCGGGGTTTTTATTGTCTCCATGGCAAATGTTTTGCCCCATTATTGTCATCTCCTCCTACAAAATGTTATGTAGTTGGGTGTAAGGACCCTGGAGTCGGAACCCTACAAAATAAATAAGATAAATCAAGGAAAGGGTGTAACGTAAAAGCTACAGTCGCGGAGACAGCCCTCGACGAAAAGTCGATTACTAACGTAAAAACGTATCTTTATATTACAAAGATCATAGTAACTGCTATAGCTCATTCACCTGTCAGACACTAGACAATGGCACTCTTGCTCGTTTCTATAGCTGACAAAATGTACATATCACGTATCTGGTTCCTAACTCAATAATTATATTCTCCAAATATTCTACAAGCCTGTGACGATAATTTATGTCTTACATATTTGCCACATACATCAAGATGAGTTTTCGAATGTCTGCTGCGTTTAATATCGACCAAACGATGAAAAGATTGAAGAAGGCAGGAATAAAACAAAAAATGTTCGGGTTAAACGTGACGTCTGCAGTGACGTCACTGAAGACATAGCACTCGCTATGTTGGAGGTGGATGGGGCAGTGGTCAGCGCGACGGTCTGTCGATCCTAAGGGCCTGGGTTCGATTCCCGGCTGGGTCGGAGATTTTCTCCGCTCAGGGACTGGGTGTTGTGTTGTCCTAATCATCATCATTTCATCCCCATCGACGCGCAAGTCGCCGAATTGGCGTCAAATCGAAAGACTTGCACCCGGGGAACGGTCTTCCCGATGGGAGGCCCTCGTCACACGCCATTATTATTATTATTATTATTATAGGGAGTTGCCCACCACATTACTAAGAGAACCATCCAGAATTCGTCACAACTGATTTCGGAACACCACAAAAAACTAAATCAAGGTGACTAGTCGCGGAATTGAACCTCGTTTCTGCTGGAAATGCCTCCTCTCCAAGCAACAATATAAGTTGAATTGTGTCCGTTTACAATTCTGACAAGGCTCAACTGTATAACCAAACAACGAAATCGTGGGAGCTAAGCCGCAGTCGTTAATGAAGTAGCAATACCAAGAGAGATGGCGTCTGTACCATCGTTCCATAAGGTTACGACGAAAAAGGATTTCAGATTCGTGACTTCGTTATGCTACAGGACTCGACAGCCCGACGAACATTCAGACTGCTAAGACAGTGTTAAACTGATAAAAGCAATTCTGAGAAATGCTGTATTAGGCTTAACTTGCAGGAAAATCAATTTTAATTAGGCGAGATAGCGATGAAACATTTTGCATCGTTTTCTGTACTGCCATATGAAGTTACATAATGCCGTTTCCTTATCTCGTCGAGTTATTCAACACACAAACCGTCTGACCACTATGTCTGAGAGTGTGTAATGCGGCTTTCCGTGTTATCGCAGCCACTCGATTCATTCGGCACCGAAAAAAACCATATCAAAGACGATATCCCCCAAAGAACGGGGGAGCACCACGTGTAATCACTGCCACTTAACCACTGCAAGAGATATGGGGACGAACACTGCTTCCGTCGTACCAGTGACGAATAGGAGAGCACTTTCCGACTTACACTATGAGTAATATCTGACGTAACAAAGCTGCGCATTTTTTCTAAGACACTCCTATGCCGCAAGGATTGGTACAAATCTCCATCTGTTCAACAAGATTTAATGGTTCCATGAGGTATCAAATCACGTTACGCAAGTACTGTGATGGTTCGTCCAGCGGTATCATGCCTGAGTCCTTCACATATCCTTGGCCAATCCCAGCTAGTGCTTCATCTTCTAATGGAACTGGGCATCGCTCTGTCTTTATTCGAACGTAAAAGTATGGTCTCGGGAGAAGTCTTGAATCACACTCTGACTGTTGCAACAATTCTCGTTTACACTTACGATTCAGTTCTTTTTCTATTAGTGACATATATTTGGCAACAGATTATTGATCTAGCATCACCATTAAGCTAATATAACACTTTATCTTGAATAATGTACTTTAGCTGAATATTGCCATGAAGATTGTTTAGCACACAATGCTTTCAGATTACACTATTTAGATCTTTTTATGTGTGTTTCGAATTTTAGTAATACAATTTCCAGCAAATTCAGAAGGAAGGTTAGAGTTTAACATCTCGTTGACAATGCGGTCATTACAGACTGGCAAATGTAGAAGCCATTATAACAACGAGGGTAAGTCAACTATTATCGGTAATTTAGTTATATTTTTATTTTGGTAGTACTGTCGTTTTACGTTGATGACGCATGCTTTATTTGTTGTTATATCTTTGCCATTTTCATGCTGCTAGGTTAGTTTCGTTATCGCTGCCGCGCTGTTAATAATCCATTTTTTTGTGGTCGGAAGGCGTGTAAGGGGCCGAAATTCATCGAAGACTTTCGATACAGTACGGGGACAATGTTTTACCACAACGGAGTGTCTACGAATGGATTGAAAAATTCCGAAATGGTCGCACAAGTGTGATGAAGGGGCCGGACGACCTTTTACCGCCACAAATGAAGAAAATGATTCTCTCAGACAGACGATTAACTATTGACGAAGTGGCACATTGTCTGCAAATTAGTCACGTTTCTGCCTACGGAATCATCCACAACAGACTTGGGATTCATAAAGTTTGTGCAAGATGGGTCCCAAAACAACTCACACAGTTGCGTAAGCAAACGCGCTTGGACATCTGCAAAAAACCAATTGGATCGCTATGGTAACGAAGGGGACAACTTCTTGGACAGGATCATTACTGGTGACGAAATATGGATCCATCACTACGAGGCGGAGAGTAAACGGCAGAGTATGGAATGGAAACACACAAATTCGCCGTGGAAGAAAAAGTTCGAGACCCAACCGTCCGCAGGAAAACTGATGCTTGCGGTTTTTTGGGACGCACATGGTCCAGTACTGGAACATCATGGGGAAAGGGGCACAACAAGAAACAGTGTACGTTACAGTGAGATACTTACTGCCAGGCTAAAGCCTGCAATTCGAAGCAAACGCCGAGCATTGTTGTCAAAAGGTGGTGTGTTGTTGCACTACAATGCCCATCCGCATACTGCTGCGCACACCGCAGAAACGCTCCAGAAAATCAAATTTGAAGTACTGCATCAAACAAAACAACAACAAAAATGTTCAAATCTTATGGGACTTAACTGCTAAGGTCATCAGTCCCTAAGCTTACACACTACTTAACCTAAATTGTCCGAAGGACAAACACACACACCCATGCCCGAGGGAGGACTCGAACCTCCGCCAGGACCAGCCGCACAGTCCATGACTTCAGCGCCTGAGACCGCTCGGCTAATCCCGCGCGGCGAAGTACTGGATCATACTCCATATAGTCCTAATACTGCTCCTTCTGACTATCACTTGTTTGGTCCACTCAAACAGGCATTAAGGGGCCGTCGATTTGCCTCGGACGAAACAGTGAAAGAAGCAGTGCATTCCTGGCTCGCAGCTCAACCGAGAATCTTGTTTCATGAGGGCATCAGGAGGCTTGCACAACGATGGGCCAAGAGCGTTGAAACGCAAAGAGACTACGTCGAAAAATGATGTTCTTGTAAGTTTCCTATTTGATTACAAAAAAATTTTATAACTACTTTGCGGATAATAATTGACTTACCCTTGTATAATCTAATAATAATCATTATTCTTTCTATCCCCATTCGTTCAATAACTTGTAATTAATAATTAGCTTTATCCGAAAATTTGTTCACAGTTGTCATTTTCCCCCGTATTTCTTTCCCTTTATTTCGAACTACTTTGCGGATAATAATTGACTTACCCTTGTACAATCTAATAATAATCATTATTCTTTCTATCCCCATTCGTTCAATAACTTGTAATTAATGATTAGCTTTATGCGAAAATTTGTTCACAGTTGTCATTTTCCCCCATATTTCTTTCCCTTTATTTCGACCATTTGATCTGAAATAACGTTAACATGCGTATGTTTTTGGATAGGGTCCGCCTTCAGCAAAAAAAAAAAAAGCGGTTCAAATGGCTCTGAGCACTATGGGACTTAACATCTGTGGTCATCAGTCCCCTAGAACTTAGAACTACTTAAACCTAACTAACCTAAGGACATCACACACATCCATGCCCGAGGCAGGATTCGAACCTGCGACCGTAGCAGTCGCGCGGGTCCGGACTGAGCGACATAACCGCGAGACCACCGCGGCCGGCCCGCCTTTAGCAAAACACAATTTTGTTTTTTAACCCAAACGTGTTTTACTGCAGTTGCAGCATCTTCAGTGGCTTTTATTTTATGGCTGTTAAAGATAAAGAATTTTTGTTACTATCTGTAAACATGTAACTATTAGTTTTTAAATCGTAATTACAGGCATTTGAAAAGCACATAAAATTACGAATTCATACCTTTTTAGCACATGGTGTGGTTTATCTGATGTGTTGTGTTTCTGTAGTGACCGTTTTGTTCCACAGTTTGTCATCTGCAACCACTTACATCTTAAAGTAGATAAACTATTTCAGCCAAAATTACGATTTGAAAATTTTTATTTCTATGCCTGAAATTAATTAATTCTGTGTGTGTGTGTGTGTGTGTGTGTGTGTGTGTGTGTGTGTGTGTGTGTGTGTGTGCGCGCGCACGCACGCGCGCGCGCGTTCGTGTGTCTATTTACATTATGTTTCACCTACGTTTTCTTTTTCCTCATCTTCATCACTGTCAAACACTATATATTGAGTTACCAACTGTCACTGCCATTGTTTAATTAAATAATTTCGCAAAGGAGACTTTTTTGTTCTGAAATGCTTTAGAAGTGCTTTAGAATTCGCCCGTTATCTGAATTATTCAGTGCGCAATTGAAATGAGCTTTCCTAGAGCTTGTAAGCTATTCACACTTTGCTTTTATGCACAAAACAATACCTTAATAAGTGCCATTACAGATTTGTGCAACACAGGAAGTGGAGAAAATAACATGCTGACAAACTATAGATTATTAATTCAATCCACACTTTACAGTGTTGTGTAATCAGCTCAAATTTAAGAATCGGAATCTTTCTTTTTGTTCTAAGCATTAAATACAATTTATTGCTGCCACCGTTTGAATATTTATCCACAAAATAAGTATCAAGGAAAATTTTGCTACTTCTTATACAGTAAAGAAGTACGCAATCAGTTGTCATAATTGTATGTCTCTCTAATATGTGGCCGGCCGCGGTGGCCGTGCTACGGTCGCAGGTTCGAATCCTGCCTCGTGCATGGATGAGTGTGATGTCATTAGGTTAGTTAGGTTTAAGTAGTTCTAAGTTCTAGGGGACTGATGACCTCGGCTGTTAAGTCCCATAGTGCTCAGAGCCATTTGAACCATTCTTTTTCCAATATGTGGAAAATTTAAAAAAGGTTCACAATATTTAATCTTTTCACACCACTCTAAACCAATCAAGGAATTATTAAATGCTTTTTGTTGTTCGGTGTGGTTTACATGGGCAACAGTGAATCATTGAAGCGCGGCAAATAGGTGATTAGTTTTCATAAAACAAGTAATATCGACTGAAAATGAAATCCCTCGATATATGGGCATTTATTGTACAAAACGCCCAAGGTTTTTTTAACACAAACTCATGTCTTCTTTTTTGGTAATATGAATTGTATAAATGAAAGAAATATTTACAAGAAGTACGAAATTGCACCAAAATGAAATTCGCAAAGGTATGAAAGGAAAACTATTTCAAATATTTATAACTGCTTGAGAGAGTCAGTGCGTCATTACTCGGGTAGGTTTACCAGACTGGGCGCTCTGAATTGAAAGGGAGATGAAAATCACTAATTGCTAAGCTTCTTCGACCTCGTTAAACGGATATTATGAAACTGGCTTTGGATACTGCTATAGTTTAAGCGTTTTCCCCCTCCTTCGCTTAACCAAAAAACTAGCACTGATAGCTATTACTGTGATTTTTTTCTTTGGACTTGGAACGCACACAATTTCTATTCTGGACTTCAATTATCATTCGAACCACGAGTCACGGAAATGTCCGAGTTATTTCCTTTTTCTTCTAATGTTACCACCATTTCTAACGAAATGTCGACATCACTGGAATAAACGTCCAAGAAATTAACAAATATATAGCACGTATGCAGGTTTTCAGGAGAAGGACCGTAGATGATTTCGATTAAATAACGTATACTCGATATTTAATCTTTGCAAGGTTGAAAACATTACTGTGAAACTATGAAACATGTACAAAGACAGATGCTACTAGCAAGCATATGGCGAAATGACAAAAATAACTTCATTCAGTTTTACCTCTTTTGTTAATAGTTAGCAATATCGCAAAGGCAATCGCTACGCATTATGGATATCAAATGAGTCCCAGATTGGAGTGAACAGTAACTGTGAACAGTTGTGTCAGAGAAGCTACCAATGGAAACTGAAATTCGCTTTACAAATTACGATCGCGTTGTGTAGTGTTATCTGCTTACTGATGTCCCCTACGTCAAGGATATGTGCCCACCATGTTGCGCATGGGGGAAAGAGACCAAACATCGAGGTCATCGGTCACATCGGATTAGGAAAGGTAGGATGGAGAATGAAGTCGGCCGTGCCCTGTCAAAGGAACCATCCCAGCATTTGCCTGAAGCGATTTCGGGAAGTCACGGAAAACCTAAATCAGTATAGCCGGAGCCGGCCGAAGTGGCCGAGCGGTTCTAGGCGCTACAGTCTGGAACTGCGCGACCGCTACGGTCGCAGGTTCGAATCCTGCCTCGGGCATGGATGTGTGTGATGTCCTTAGGTTAGTTAGGTTTAAGTAGTTCTAAGTTCTAGGGGACTCATGACCACAGAAGTTAAGTCCCATAGTGCTCAGAGCCATTTGATTTAGTATAGCCGGACGCGGGACTGAACCGTCGTCCTCCCGAAAGCGAGCCCATACAACTATGGCAGGGGTATACACTTCTCCAGGCACCTACCGACCGAAGAAACTGGCAAATTTCAACGTTTTTTTAAAAAAAATGCTTGCAGTATATCTTAGCGCCTAAAATTTTGACGTTTTGTTTCTTTCAGTGCATTCTTCCCGTATAAAAAGATTCAGGGCAGGTTTCGACGAGTCGGACTGGTCAGTTCCCTGGTGAGATGAGAATTAATGCTCATGCGATCAAAGATACCTACAACGAGTGACCAAAAATCATGGTAAGGCACTGGACAGCATATAGACAGTGAGTAGCTCCTTTGCTCCTGCAGTCTATGCGAAGTACATGAAATGTATTCGCGGTTGTGAATATGGACAATCGTCGGCTGTGTAATGGAATGACGACAATGAACATTTGTGCCGGACCGGGACTCGAACCCGGATTTCCCGCATATCGCGAGCGGTCGCCTCACCATTAGGCTATCCGAGCACGTTTCATGGCCAGTCCCAAATTTCCATACGTCGTCAACCATGTGTCTACAACCTGCATTCGTACATCCATTACGGATATTCCCGTATTGGGGAGACATTTTAATCGAAAGTCGCTTGTCTGGAGTCGGCAGATGAATACGATATTGTAGTGGCTGTGTTGTTCAGAAATACGATTCAATGTTCCTTCGGACATCACCGTACAGGTTTCAGCCCGCCCAGCCAGTGTCCCGCCGCCTGGCCGGTGCGCTACACGGGCCGGACCGGCGCGCCCGCCGAAATTTGCATCTGACACTGGGCACTCGCAAGGCCAGCTCGGCCGGTCTGAAACGCCTCACTGAGCAGTCGCTTCCCAGCCGCGGCCTGTTTGTCACTTGCCGCACCAGCCAGCCGATGTACGTTCGTCTGGAAAGTCGTGTGTTTATCCTTCTCTAATGTTATTTCACTCAACTACGCAAGAATGGTTGGCATCGGTTCCAATTAACGTTCAAGCTTGCATACACACTGTGGTGTGTTATAGGATCATTATTTTTCACATTATACGTAAATTTTAAGAGTCAAAGTACGTAAACGGGAAGCCGAAGTGGAAAAGGGTGTGACACGCGGTTGTAACCCATCCCACGTTTTATTAAATCTTTGCATTGAGCAACTGCGAAGGAAACCATGGAGAAGTTTGCAAAGGGAATTAAAATTCAGGAAGAATAATAGACACAAACTTTGAGATCTGGCGATAACATTCCACTCCTAATTCTGTCACATGCGGCGGAGAACTGGAAGGAGCAGGCTAATGGAATGTAGTCGAGTTAGATGATGCAATGGTGAGGGAATTAACATCAGAAAAGAGACACTGAAAGTAGTAGTAGAGATTTCATATTTAGGCAGCAAAATAACTGATAATGGCCAAAGTGGAAAGGATATAAAATGCAGAATGGCGTTAGAAAAGAAAATGTTTCTTAAAATAGACTATTGTTAACATTAAATATCAATTTTAGCATTTTGAGGTCTTTTATGAAGAGTTGCCTTGTATGGACGTGAAACGTGGGTAATAAACAATTCAGACAAGAAGAGAATAGAAGCTTTTGAAATGTGGTGCTACGGAAGAATCCTGAAGATTAGATGGATAAATCGAATTACAAAAACTGACACAAGTTGGCTGAAAGAAGAGATCTGTGGATATGACGCGGCCTGAGGCATCAATCAATTGTTAATTTTGTATAGGAGAAGAATGTACAATTAAATTTATAGAGGGACAGAAAGATTTGAAAACAGCAAGCAGGTTTAGACGGATGTAAACTGCAGTAGTTATGCGGAATGAAGAGGCTTGCGCAGGACAGAAGAGCATTAACATCGGCATCAAATCAGTTTTAGAACTGAAGACCACAACATATAAATGACCTAAGCGATAACGTCGGGCGTTCCATGGACCTTTTCTCGGGTCATGCTGTTGTATACAGGGAAGTCGCGACGCTAGAAAATTGTTGTGAAATGCGAGATCAGCAAGGATGGACGCTTGTCGAGGTATTGGCAACTGACCTTTAACAGAAAACAACTATAACATATTGAGCATAAATATTTGGAAATACTCATCACTGTATGATTACAGGATTATAGAAGAATCACTGGAAGCAGTCACATACACAAAATATGTATGAGTTTGTGTAAGGAGCAACGTGAAGTCGAACGATCATACGAAACTAATCGCAGATAGAGCTTGACTAAGATCCATTGTAAGAATCCATAGTAAGTGTGCTAGTAGCCCACGCCACAGAGGAGGTAGCTTTCAAAATCCTCGTTCGACCGACCTATGAACATTGCTCGCCAGTCTTGGATCAGTACCAGACACGACCGATAGAGAAAAGAGAGAAGATCCGAAGAAGAGGAAAGTGTTTTGTTAGAGGTGCACCTAGGAAGTCCGAAAGCATAGCGCAGATCCTCAGCTTACTCTAGGGGCAGACGTTGCAGCGGAGGCGTACTGCAGCTGCGTCATATTGTGGTTTACTGTTAAAATTCCGTGAGCGTAGTTCCTAGAAAAGTCGACTAATTTATTGCTTCCTCTTGCGTGTATAACGGGAAAAGACCATTGAGGTAAAATTATACAGATTCGAGCTCACACGGAGGCTTACTAATAAGAAGGGTCTTTCGTCACTGGAACAGGAAAGATGGGAAGTAAACGTGGGACACAATGTACCCTCCGCCATACGGTGCAGAGTACAGATGTAGATGTAGACATAGTGTCAGTTCATGCAAATTTTAGTACCAGCGAGTTACAGGATCCGCACAGTGTATGTTATACGAATGACAATTACAGAATACCTTTACTGTGGACCATTGTTTAGCCGACCCTTATTAATCCGGATTTCCGCTTCATCAGGATTTTTTTTTTTTTTGTAATATTTAGTAACTGTACAGTATCTGATACCCTAGAAGTAATAGTGGCAACAACCGACGAGGGCAATAATTAAATTCAAATCCATCCAACTGGCATAAACGGATCCTGCCACAACGTCGGTAACAAATGTTCGCCGGCCACAGTGGCCGTGCGGTTCTAGGCGCTGCAGTCTGGAGCCGAGCGACCGCTACGGTCGCAGGTTCGAATCCTGCCTTGGGCATGGATGTGTGTGATGTCCTTAGGTTAGTTAGGTTTAATTAGTTCTAAGTTCTAGGCGACTGATAACCTCAGAAGTTAAGTCGCACAGTGCTCAGAGCCATTTTTTGAACAAATGTTAAAATGTGTGTGAATTCCTAAGGGACTAAACTTTTGTTTTTTACACACTACTTAAACTAACTTATTCTAAGTACAACACACACACACCCATGCCCGATGGAGGACTCGAACCTCCGTCGAGAGGGGCCCGCAATCCGTGACATGGCGCCTCTAACCACGCGGCCACTGCGCGCGGCGTCGGTTAACAAGCTAACATTGTACTGTACAGTACATTATGACCGCTTACTGATAATGTAACATACCATCAAAGAGGTGTACATGGGCAAAAATTCAGACGTACTGCCTAAAATGGATAAGGAGAACTGCTGCAAAACATTGCTGCTCAGCTTGGTGCTGGATCTTCAAAGGTGGCAGATCGGGAAAATAGCCGGAAATAAAATGAAGACTTGTGTTCCAAAATGAAGACAAGGGACAGATTAGAAAGTCGCAGGACAACCAAAAAAGCAATGAATGAGTTGCTTGATGACGCATTTTTCATGTAGTGTAGGGCATAGAAAGAGCGGTGTCCCAATCTGAAGCCCAGAGTTGAAGGAAAAAGTGGTAACTGTAAATAAGTAGCTTTCTGATCGTGATCTTAACTTCAAAGCCAGCCAGGGTTGACTAAAGGTGTGGGACGATCCCCATGGAATACGTCAGCTGTCAGTGGATTACTAAGTTCGTGCTAAATTTAAATGCATTATGATACACAGGGAGCGAACAACGCAGCTACATAATATTTCAGCGACAGAAGAAAACAACTTCGGCCGAGTTAATGCTGACGAATAACGGCCTATGTGATCGTTTTGTACCTGGACTAAATGAGAATCTGGCTCAAAAGAAGCTTACTGATTATTTCATTGTGAACAACTCGTCGTTATTTTCCGTGTGTTGTCGAAATTTTATCATTTTTGCGCTTTTGCCTGAAAGTAAATTTAATTTCTCTGTTTGCGGCACTGAAACCATGAAATTCTATTTTTTTCTGAATTTCCATGTTTAGCCGGGGCACTGAACCCATGAAATTCTATTTTTTCTGAATTTCCAGGTTTAACCGGATTCCCGATAATCCGGGTGGCGTATGGTCCGACACTGTCTGGAGGTCCCACTGTACTTTGGATACATTCTTCTTCTTATACTTCGTAATTTCCAAATACCGCAAATCAAACAGGCGCTGAAGCAATTACTGACAATGCTTACTTTTAGGATAAAACAGTAGAAATTTCAATGCAAGAGCCCATAGATCATAGTACGAATTACGTAGTACATAATGTTGAAGATTTAGATTTTCTCCCGTAGGTTTCAGGACTTTACAGACAGACGCAAGGCGCTCCGCAGTACAGAAGACGGGCTGGATCTCTGACCAGGCTGACGAACACACAGGTTGGTCGGCTTCACTCAGATTGCCAGCCCACACACAACGGTAAAACGTTCAAAACGATTCTGATAAGACGAGGTACTTCAGTTTAACCATTTCAACGAAATGTGGCTATTTTGAAAAAACGGTATAAGCAAAACTACTACGCAGTTCAAGTTTATAGTTGACTTACTTTATTTCACAAAATGCTTCAATATAACAAAACCTAAATTTCATTTATACCAGCACCATACCGAAATACTTGCATCTCGACCGTCAGATACGCTGGAAGCATTGAAACGAACAGTAAAATGACGTTTTTAGCTTTAGCGGCGACGGGAATTCAAGAGGTCATCTGCTACTTTAGCCTATTCAAGTTCTTGTTTCAGCCTGATAGTGAGTAATCTTTGCAATTAGTAACCCACAAAAACTACTACGAATTAAGACACAAAATGCCTGTCGAGACTTGCGTCTGGAATATCTTCTGCGTGATACAGTACACGGCTGGAAAACTGGTTAGCGGATGTTATTTGTGCTGTTGCCGTACGATTCATACTGTTGACCTTCCTTATCACTGGTATCGAACAAGAGTCACTGACGCCGTCGTATGTTCCACAAATGTATGCAATATGTCTTCCCGTTAGCTCGTTTGATTTATTTCAAATAATAAAGGAAGTATGCTGTGTAACGTCGTGATTTTGAAAAGAACTTTACCGTTGGGATCCCGTCGATGTCGAGTTCCGTAAGAGACGGAGTATTAAGTCGGATTCGAAGGAATCGCTCCAAGCCCTCATGAAGGAACCATTCGGCGGTTCGTCTGAAGTTACTTAGGAAATTCGCGCTGTCGCACTCTGTATATGGTATTTCAATATAATATTCCTATCAGCTTTTTCTTATGCATCACATGATTTACTAAGTAGTCCGTCTTGTTAGCTATTTTGCTTGCAGTACGAAACGTCCCACGCTGCAGCGCATTTTCGCTTGAAATGTATCTGACAAGTGAAAGTCGTTTCGAAATTTTATTCGCTGACAGTACGAACTCTTCGACATTAGCTGTGATAACTACAGATGTATTAGCTATTAGCGACATATGAAATTCCTGCTAGACCGGGACTCGAACCTGGATTACCCGCTTATAGCGAGCGGTCGCATTAACCACTTCAGCTATCCATGCACTCTCCCTAGACCGAACCAAACAACCGCAGCCGCGCGGAGTGGCCGCGGAGTTTGAGGCGCCATGTCACGAACTACGCGACCCCTCCCGCCGGAGGTTCGAGTCCTTAGCACAAGTTAGTTTAAATAGTGTGTAAGTCTAGGGACCGATGACCTCAGCAGTTTGGTCCCTTAGGAATTCACACTCATTTGAACATTTTAAACCACCATATACCACATTATCTACATCCTTAACGCCATACTCCACTATATTCGTTACCCAATGCTCGCCAACATTGTTAATTGTATTCCCGTGCCAGGAAGAATGAGATTACACGGATTATACAGCTGACGTCAAAGAATTCGCAGTAAGCGAATAAAATATCCAATTACTTCGTACCGCTGCGGAGCATCGACAAGGTCTGTTGTATCAGACATGGCAGCAGGTACTACAAAGCCTAGACACGCATATGACGATAGCAACATTCTGTAAGTGGGCTGCTTCTGTGTTGGCAGCGCTGTGTAGCGCTTTGTATTGGATCCCTGACTGCGCTATCTTTGTAAGAGACTCTGTGGCTGGTTGGACTCGTTGTTGGATGTTAATCGCCAGTAGTGTTGGGCAGTTGGATGTTAATCGCCAGCAGAGATGAAAGTACTCTTGGGCAGTTGGAGGTGAACAGCCAGCAGTGATGGATGTTAGATGTGAGAAGTTAGCATTGATGGAGGGTAGAGGTCTGAAGTGTTAGTGAAGGCTAACGATCTGTAAGTATCCGACTTGGAGATTGAAAATTATTCTTGATTATATATCTTTGTACTGGATGTCAGTGACGATTTATATTCGTGTTTGAACTGGATGTCACATTATTAGGGTAAAAACATACATTATTTGGTTTGCAACATAATCTTTCCTTTGCTAACCACAAGCCTATTAGTAGTTACTGGATTTAGCAGTTAGAATCTTTTATTTAGCTGGCAATATTGACGCTCGCTGTATTGCAGTAATTCGCGTAATGGAGATTTTTGTGAGGTAAGTGCTTAATGAAAAGTACAGGTTATTGTCAGGATTGCTTCTTATTCAGGGCCATTCTTTTGCATTAATTATTTGAAGTGAGGTTTTTTTTTTTTTTTTTTTTTTTTTTTTTTTTTAGCAGATTGTGTTGCGCTAGAATATTGTGTGTCAGTGTTGAAATGATAAGAAAAAGTAAAGAGAAAGTAGGCTCAGTACGTTCTGTTTTACTCAGCTGTTTTAGAATGAAATAAGGTAGAAGTGTCATTTTCTCAGTCATTCAGCAATTTAAGTACAGATTCACACAAATAAATAAAGATGTTTCAATTCGTCTGGATTCCTTGTAGTCTCACTGCCCCCGGCGCGGGTATCATATGAAGAAAGTTGGCATAAGAATGAAGACAACACGACATATGGAGGTTTGGGTGGGTCCGAGGAGCGGGCACGGATAGCCTAAGTGGTTAAGGCGACAACTCCCGATAACCGGGAAATTCAGGTTCGAGTCCTGGACCGGCGCAAATTACCTTATGTCGCTAATAGGTACGCAAATTATCTTATGTCGCTAATAGGTACTGCATCTACACAGCTGATGTCAAAGTATTTACAGTCATTGAATAAAATTTCGAATCTTTTGTACAGCTGTGGGTCGTCAAGAAGGTCTGTTGTTTCAGACATGGATGGAAGTTATTTGTGGCACTGGGATGTCAACACACTTACGTCGTTACACTAGGGAAGAGATGGAAAAACTGGAGGCAACGATAGGACATGTGTGGCTTAGTCAGAAACGCAAGAAGTATTAATTTAAAGATTAGTACAGCATATATGGTTGTGAACTGCCATGTTTGAATTCCAGTAGTAGTAAATCAGTGCATGATACTGATAGTTCACATGGTAATCCACATCTAAACCATGCAAATATTGTACAGGCATTATTTATAGGCTAATAATCTGCAACAAGATCAGTTAGTTTGTAGTTTTGCTGACTGCGCTCCGCATATTCCATTACTTGGCTTTTTTGCTTTCGTAGGCACGCGAGACACGTATACAAAATACTAGAAGAACGAGTAAATATATGCACATGTGGCTTACGTTGAGTTACTACGGAGGATGTGCCAAATTTTCTGACATACGTAAACAATTTTTAACGTTTAGAAGTCTACAGGCGTTCCATATGGTGACTGTGTAGGCCACTGTGGGTTTCCCGAATGACAGGTGGATTGATTTACAGAAGTACTGTCAAAGGGTGTGTAATCATGTGCACGGTATGGGCCGATATCCATAATGTTGGTAGCACATGGACTGTTGTATGTCCAACGGGATATCTTGCATTAACGGCGAGAGCACCTTTCTTTGAAACTGTAGGAACGTATGGACCGTCAGGGTGCTGCCAATGAATGCACATGCCAATTATGCGTTTCTTCCAAACCCCGCAGTATGTTGACAGACCAAATCTGTTGTTTACCTACTTCTCTCAGCCAGCGTGAATTTTCATCTGACCGGTAGCGCATATTACAAAGATTAACTTTCCCATTGCTTGCTAACGAAGATTCATCCGTAAACAAAACCTTGCGCAGAAACGCCGCGTAACTTTGAAGCCTTCCTAAACACCATTGGGAGAACTAAGGAGCCTGTTTTCGGGGCGAAATATGAAAAGGATGAATTGTGTTGGAATGCAGTATCCGCAGAATTCCTTTCAGGGAGACCACTCGCACAATGAAACTGGCCCGTATTGACACCTGGATTTTATGCTACCGTAGCAAAAATATCAGTCGCATTTCTCCTACAAATTCCTCTAATTTTTCGCTCGCGTGTTTCATTTTTCATTAATTTAGTTTCTTGAATTCTTATTATAATGCTTGCAAAGACATGTGCTGAGGGCTTGGAACGGTCAGGACATTACTAATCATACAATCACATCGCCGGTCCATCAATTTGCACCCACTCTTTCGAGTTTCGAACACATTTATGGAAATCTGAATAGTTCCACGAGCATATCCTTTAACGGCACAGACTTACGGGCTCCCAGTACACGGGTAAACACATGACCCGTATATGAGTTACGTGTTTGCCTAGATTTGGCTTGTGTGATCTCTGCTCCTGATGGAACAACAGTGATTTGCGGTGCTGTTACTCTGTTACTATTGATCAAATCCCATACATACTATGTCGTTGAAATCCCGTTCGATATCACTTTGAAAATCCATAGAGAAAGTACAGGTTTCCATTAAAGAATTGTGTCTTAATTCAGCAACTAAAAAACGACAGCCGGCCGGTGTGGCCGAGCGGTTCTAGGCGCTTCAGTCTGGAACCGTGCGACCGCTACGTCGCAGGTTCGAATCCTGCGTCGGGCATGGATGTGTGTGATGTCCTTAAGTTAGTTAGGTTTAAGTAGTTCTAAGTTCTAGGGGACTATTGACCTCAGAGGTTAAGGTTCAAGTGGCTCTAAGCACTATGGGACTAAACATCTGAGGTCATCAGTCCCCTAGAACTTAGAACAACTTAAACATAACTAACCTAAGGATATCACACACATCCATGGCCGAGGCAGGATTCGAACCTGCGACCGTAGCGGTCGCGCGGTTCCAGACTGAAGCGCCTAGAACCGCTCGGCCACACCGGCCGGCGATTCGCCAATCCTTCAAGACGTTTTTTAAGGGACCAACGGAATAACACTCTCAGGGGGAGAGATCAGGATTATAGGGTGGGTGCTCGATTGTCTCGCGTCTGTGTCGCCGTAATGTTTGCATTACATCTGTGATGTGGGGACGTGTGTTAACATTAATCAGCACCACCTCTTGCCGCACTTTTCCCGGACGTTTCGTTTTAACTACATATTCTCCATTCTCCGACGAATGTCTACCGGTGTTTGTCTCTTGACAGCCAAGAAAAGAGTAACAGCAAGCTGGCGCTGTTTTGACGCATTCGGTAACAACGTCGCCATAAATCACGTTTTCGCATTTACCGCACGCACATCGGAAAGGCACGAATGCCACACTAATTCCTTGCCAGCATGTCGGTGCTTAGATACCTGCATCGGTGTCGCACTTCGTTGCCTGTACGCTGCAGCAACGCCCTCAAATGGAAACTTTTTGATCGCCCCTTATTGTTTCCAATTAAAAAACGGTGTCTTAATTCGGCGGCTAAAAACGGTAAAACTTACTTGCGTACGTCAGAGAATTCGCCACAATGTCCAGCACAACTTAAACGAAATCCACGTTTCGATACATTTACTCCCTCTGGATGTATTTAGGGTGGTCTGTGTCAGCTGCCTCAGTCCTTATAATTAAAAAAAAAAAATTACGCTTCCAAATTCTGTTTCGTAATGACCAGTCTTCTCGCTTCTCATCACGCACAGTCCACTATCTCACAGAGCGAAGTTCATGAGAAAACATAAAAGTGGCGCATTTGGCCTCGCTAATGGTCGCACACAACACTGCACTCCCAGGAGCTGTGTCAGCTGACAGAGAGCCGTATCTCACAGCGAGCAGCATGCGCTGGGAACGTATCGCTGGCCTGTAACCCGCGCGAGAAAGAAACCCGCTGAGCGCAGCCATCACGTGCGGCGGTTGGGACATGTGTACGGAAAAGCCCTTTACACGCACGCAAGCAGATCTGGTGTTACGTAGGCCATGACATAAGAATATTCACCCCGATTGTATAAGAACGTGTCGCCAGATGAACGTATACACTGTGGGCCGTTAAAACTGTGACAGCATGAAGGCGGCATGCGACAAACGTCAAACTGGCAAGAAGTGTATTATATGCTGAGGTATGCAAATACATTAGCATTTCACTGCAGTCGTACGAAGCAGGTAGCAGGGTGGTGTCTACCTTTGAGATTTAGCCGCCGCGTAGGGGACAAACTTTCAGAGGCGACAAAGGGAAGGGAAAAAGACAGTGCCTTTAGACAAACTTAACGTCCATGCCTCACCCGGATTCGAACCCGGACCCATCTCGGACGGATTATCAGAAACCTATCGTTTGGACGCTACGCCATCGGGGCCGCTAATAAAAGCTGTAGAGCCCTCAACAGAAAATGCAAACAAGGCATCATTCACTTATTTAATCGCAAGAAAGTGCATGCCGAAAGAGATGCGATTTATTCTTCATTTTAAAAATATTTCAATTAAAACACACGTAATAATACCACGATTATCCAGATGACCTAGTTTGATGCTCCGGTATATCTCCTATCACATAGCATAATTTTTAAATTCAAGGACAAATTCATTCACACCAGAAAATAGTTCCTTACCTTTAGTAGTCCATTATCTTGCAATTAAGTAAAATAAGTAACTGATTCCAAATATGGTTCCACTAGTATATTCAGTTAAGTTCTAATTTAAAATGTTCTGCACACTCTTCCTATTTCAGTTATTTTGGGAGGACAAAAAAATAAGGACCTGACGACTTTTCTTGTTCTCAATCAGTTTTAAAGGGATTGAGAACAAAGCATGAAAGTCGAGGACTGTACCCAGAAACTGAGGATGTCTAATCACCTTAGTTTGAAGATCAAATGTATAATAGGAGGTTTGCAATGTTGTGCCGTTGGATGTTGGTGGTTGCGGACGGAGGGGAGGATACTGGAGAGATCGATGGTAGTAAAAAATGGAGGGGCGTCATTTTTCGATTCTTGCCTACGTGGTAGTTAAGACTAACAATACCTACATTTAGTTTAAAAGGAAAGGCTACACAACAGGTTTTTCATTTAGAAATTGCAACTGAATGTTGTTTTGTTCATGAAAAGATCGTGTTATGCCTTGTGTAAGACAGCAAGTGTCGGAATTCGACAGCGGCAGGGTCGTGGCCTATCAAAACTACGGTTTATCGTTCCGTGATACTGTTGCTCGTTGAATCACAAGATTGTCAAGCAAATATGGAAATGATAGGTAATAAACGCCAAACAGGATGTGAATGACCCCACTCAAGCAGCGCCAGAGAGGTCGGAGATACTGTCAGCTTGTCCGTATAATTCTGCTCGCATTGGACGGCACCCCACGACTGTCATAAGAATATGGAATCCATATGTTCAAGAGAGCCATACCCAATGCCATACAGGATTTAAACGCCCCTACATGACTAGCGCTAGAGAAATAGGCCACACTGTTCGCTCGTCTGTGCACAATCGTTCAACCATGTCAAACGCCATGACTCAGTTAATGCGCTTGTTGCAGCAAGACTGATATCCACATGTGCAGTACGACTACGTCTAGAGTACCAGAGCCTGTCAGCACGGCGACAATTGTGCCGGCATCTCTTAACGCTGCAGCAAAGAGCGAAATGCGCCGACAGTCGTTCGACCAAAGGAAACGGGGGAAACAGGAGTGATGCCATATAGTCGCATCAGACGAGTCTCGGCTCTGCGTAGAGCATCACAAGGGGTGGATCTCAGAGTGGAGGCCCCGACGAGAACGAACGTACCAAACTGCATTACTCGTCACCAGCCTAAAGTGATGGCATGGGATGCCGTGTTGTACATTTCTCATAGATGGTAATTCGGACAGCAGGCGTCGTTTTTAATGTTGTTTTGAGGTGGCTGGTAATGCCCTATCCTGGAGCTCTCGTGCTCTCCAGGTCTACCTCGATACTAAGGGTATTCCACTGCTGTCCTGGCCAGATCTCTTTCTCCCACGGAATACTTCTGGCTATGAGTTGCTGAGGGACTGGCACACCACCACTTGCCAGCAGTTACGTGGTTCAGTCACTTTAATGTGACTACAGCTTATGTTTGACATGAACGTGCAGTAACTACTGTACTCTCAGACGGCAGGTGGCAGCACTAGCAGCGGAGGGTATGTAAAGTGTGTCCAGGGAATGTGGAAAACAGTGCAGCGGTTGTCGTAATGCGGAAACGGAGTGATTTATCTGGGCATGATCACTGGCTTTCGGGCCAAGGGTGGAAGTACTTACGAAACAGCTAAGTTCGTAAAATGTTCACACGGCAACCTTGTTATACTGTGTATGGCAAAAAGACGCTATTCAAAACCGTGAGCGAGGCAACCACGAGCCATAGATGACAGGGCTAAACGATAGCTGCGGAAATGTGTAGGGCCGAAAAGACGTGCAAATGTTGAGCAAGTGACTGCCCAGATGAACCAAGGGACTACCAGCAGTTTCTTCTCAAGGACCATTCACCGAATGTCGCTGCCCATTGGACTCTGCAGCAGGCGCCTGGTTCAAGCTAACTACCGTTCATTGGCGCCGAAGGCTGGAATTTGCACACCAGTACTTTAATGGATATCCACTGAGTGGCGCCAGGTAGCCTTTTCAGATGAATCACGTTTTATGCTCGATCGGCGTGAAACGTCTGAAAGCAGTCAAAACACCACGTAAGAATCGTCGGAAGCATCCAGATTGGGGATGCTCTGACGTTTATTTTAGTGGCAATGCCTGGGTGATCTCCTCATTTTGGAAGTACAATGGATAAAGACTATTACGCCTCTATCTCGAGGCCCATGTCCACCTCTACATATAGTAATTTGTTTTTCTTCGGCACGTGCTGGGATGGTTCCTTTGAAAGGGCACGGCCGACTTCCTTCCCCATCCTTCCCTAATCCGATGAGACCGATGATCTCGCTGTTTGGCCTCTTCCCCCAAACAATCCAATCCAATCTTCGGCACGATGGTATCTACCAGCAGGGCGATGCAAACTGTTCCGGAGCTCGCAGTGTACATGTGTGGTTCGATAAGCACCACGACGAATTTCCCGTACTTCCATGGCTTTCAAATTCCACGGATTTTAACGCAGTCGCGAATCTACAGGACCACCTCCAACGTGCTGTTCGTGCCCTGGATCCTCGACCAAATGTGTGTGAATTCCTAAGGGACAAAACTACTGAGGTCAACGGTCCCTACACTTACACACTACTTAAACTAACGTAATGATAAGGACAACACTCACACCCATGCCCGAGGCAGGACTCGAACCTTCGGCGGGAGGGGGCCGCAAGATTAGTGACATGGCGCCTCTAACCGCGCGGCCACTACGCGCGGCGATCCTCAACCGAGAAACCTAGCACAACTGACCACGGCACTGGAGTCAGCATGGCTCCCCATGCCTGTAGGTATCTTCCAGAACCTCACTGACTGTTAATGCACGTCTAGCCCTGCAAAAGGTGGTCATTTAGGCTTTCTATAGATGATAGTATAAATGTGGTCGGACACTGTATTATTGATGAACTTCGTGTCAGACTTGAATGAGCGTGGAATGACGGACTCGTATCTCTCATCCAAGCTCTGCTGCCAGCCGCGGTGGCCGAGCGGTTCTAGGCGCTTCCGTCCGGAACCGCGCAACTGCTACGGTCGCAGGTTCGAATCCTGTCTCGGGCATGGATATGTGTGATGTCTTTAGGTTAGTTAGGTTTAAGTAGTTGTAAGTTCTAGGGGACTGATGACCTCATATGTTAAGCTCCATAGTGCTCAGAGCCATTGAACCAAGCTCTGCTCGACTCGATGGCCACCTGTCTTAGAGGCACTGTTACTCTCCCCACTCACCAATACATTTGATCATGCATTCTCCCTAATACACTATACACGCAACAAGAAGTAAATTTTCATTACTTGGTATTGAAATTTTAATGGACAGCGGTATGTTTAACGTCAGTTGTACTGGCGACTACGCGGAAACATAGAGTAGCTCATATAACTTGATACAGCAATTAAAAAAAAGAGGACGGAAGTAACATGTCTCTTCAACGTACAGTAGACGAAAGTTCATTATAAAAGGAGCACAGGCTCAAGTTGGCGGAGGAAATCATCCGCGTCCTTCTCCTTGCCTTGAGCAACTCTGGGAAACCTTCAAATAGCTATATCCGAGTAGCTGAATGGGGAGTTGACCACGGCCTTCCGAATGACTTTATCAATGTGCCCCATCACGCAAGTTACGATGCAATCAACGCATTATTAAACCTCAACATGGACCACCCGCCTCACAGGCGGGTACAGATTCAATTTCTGGACACTGCAACGCTGCAATTTCCTGGGTTATCCTCATAGACCAAGAGATTCTCAATCGTTCGTGTGTTGTCGCGAAGTATCTGTGTGTCCGCCATCACTCGTCTCGCGGGATATACCCCAAAATGTATTAAATACAACCGCTTCCAAAGCGGTTTGTGTGATATAGTTTCACAAACGTCAGTTCCCATTGACATATATAGTAATAAATATCCCATTCTTCGGTGCAGTAATTACATTTTATGATATTTCAAAAAAAGTAGTAATGAAGTGTTTTGCTGTCATTTAAGGTGAGCAATGAGTAGGGTTCGTCTCGAACGAAAAATATTATGCGTCACGTTCCCCCCATGTCTGACGAATCTGAGACAGACATAGAAGTGGATTCCGAAGACTCATATGTGCCATATGTAGCCGACATGCAACATTCTGATCACAATTCTTCATCTGAAGTATCGGAAGCAGAATTAGAAGAGGTAACTCCTGCAGCTTCGTCAGATGATGATTTCAGACCAGATGGAGAGTAGAGGTGTGAACAAAGATCCAGTGAAGATATAGAACTTGCTGGAACTTACTCTGGAATACAGGGGTGTTTTTCTTGGAATTCAAAACCAACTGCCTCGCTAAACAGCCGTTCAGCGACAAATGTTATAAAAATACGGCTTTCATGTCAGAAGGGAGACGTTCGAAGATTACAAAATCCCGGTCCCGAAGTTATCTGGCGTATCTTCTTCTCCCACAATATAATAATGACACTGTGGGGTGGACTAATTCCAAACTACACTCTGTACGGCAAAAAATTACAATACCTGGACAGCGTTTCGTATAACAACACCCCAAAAGGAGAAATGTCTGCACTTTTTGGCCTCCTTATACTATCGGGAATTTTCAGATCATCCAAGAAGGACTTTCCTTCTCTTTTCTTCTTCCAGTGAGACTGGTCGTACAATTTTCCGAGATATTATGCCAGAAGAGAGGTGGAAAGTGTTGATAAGGGCTCTGCGCTTCGATGATTCAACAACGAGAAGAGGGGGAGAGAAAATTAAACCCCCTTGCAGCCACTTCAGCTCATTCTGAGAATTTTATTGACAATTGTGAGCGGAATTACGGAATTGGAGCATTTGCTTGCGTAGACGAGACCTTGACTCGTGCCGGCCGAAGTGGCCGTGCGGTTAAAGGCGCTGCAGTCTGGAACCGCAAGACCGCTACGGTCGCAGGTTCGAATCCTGCCTCGGGCATGGATGTTTGTGATGTCCTTAGGTTAGTTAGGTTTAACTAGTTCTAAGTTCTAGGGGACTAATGACCTCAGCAGTTGAGTCCCATAGTGCTCAGAGCCATTTGAACCTTGATTCGTTTGAGAGGTCGATGACGGTTCAGAACGTACATAATCACCAAAGTGGCCAGATACGGCATAAAAATAATGTGGCTGACGGACGCGAGGAATTCATACTTGTATGACGCATATGCGCACGTAGGCAAAGACAGTGATGAGGTAGGGCTCACTGTCGAGCAAAAACCCTTAAGCAAGCCCTCTCAAACAGTAGTACGCTTATAGAAATGTATCTACAATAGACATAGAAATATCACCTCGGTAAATGGTCTTCGTCGGTGAAAACTGCCCAGCGGTTGTGGGACACCGGACTCACGATGGTTGGAACCATGCGGATAACAAAGGCCGCAAATCCTCACAGAACTTCTCTCCCAGATGGGACCGAACCCGTCGGTTCAATCATCTACGGATTCACCAAAGAGATGACTCTTCTTACCTAAACACGAAAGAGGAGAAACGCTGTGATTCACTCGTCTACGATGTTCAATGCACCAAGGGAGTGAGAAACCCGAAATTATTTCATTTTACAATGCAACGAAGTCAGGTGTAGACATACTCGACAGCAAACGCAGAAATTATTCGTGTAATAGCGGACTATAAGGAAGCCTTTGACTACTTTGTTTCATTTGTGTCAGCCAGTTGCTTCAATGCCTATGTTTTGCACGAGCGGTTCTAGGCGCTTCAGTCCGGAACCTCGCTGCTGCTACGGTCGCAGGTTCGAATTCTGTCTCGGGCATGAATGTATGTGATGTCCTTAGTTAGGTTTAAGTAGTTCTACGTCTAAGGGACTGATGACCTCAGATGTTAAGTCCCATAGTACTTAGAGCCATCTGAACCATTTCTATGTTTTGCACAAACATATGAAGGACAAAGCTGTGTCGTCAAGTTTTCATTTCATAGGAGCTCCAGACAAATTTACCAAACCATTTACTAGCAGTTAGTGTGGGCATAGTGAGAACAGATGATGATGGTTACCAAACAAGACGAAACGGTGAAGCAGCTCAGTCACTGAGGACATCAGATCGAACCGAAAGGCTAAAAAAACATAAGAGCTACAGATATTGTTCCTAACGGAAGAAACGTATTACTAGCTACCAATGTGTGAAATGCAAACCGCAACCCGCCTGGAATGCTCTAAGAAGCTAAGCGACACGTGCGTATCAGGGTTGGTAGGCAGTTATTATCTATCGTATTGGTAACGAAACCAACAAAATTTATTTTGCGTTCGTCAACTAGTTCTGATGATCGTGACTGACTGCTAGACACAGCTCATACATATATTTAAAATTCATTCTCGTTCTCGTATGGTTCCGTACCATTGTGTTACAGTGTATAGTCTGTTTATGTTTGCTTGTAATCAGTTACATTTATAATGTAATAATCTGTACCTAGAGTTCATACGAACTTCACTTGGTGTCATGTTCCTATTTTTACGACGTATTTCAGTTCTTTGAAGACCCATTTGTTACACACTATTTTTGTTTCTATTACAATGCTTTTTTTGATTCCATTCTCCCACTTTTTTATGTAATTATTTAATGACGGGCATATGATGTAGATACTTATATTTTGCATGGCTATTATCACACGAAAGATTTACAAAGTTCTTCTTTCATATTTACCTAACACGTTGCATGATCCTATTTCGTCAAATGTCCATAAATTTCTATTTAAATTTACTTATTTTTTGCCTAATATAATATAAATATACTAAAAGAGAAAACATGACAGTTAGCCATTGTAACAGAAAGGGAAAACCCCGAGAATTTACGACACACTGGTTTAGCAGTGTGAGAGGCGGATGTTCCAGTATCGCGGACTTCGTTCCCAGATCAGGGTCAAGTTGTTATTGGCGCAAACAGTTACAGAACTGAGATGGATTGCAAGTGACAGAATTTAATTTTTAGAACTATGTTATGACCTGTGGTAGTTAAACCTCTGGGAATGTTTTACAAGCGCAACCGTAAATTATATGGCTAAGCTTTTACAGCCGCCGATCACAGTACCGCTTTGTTACCACTATGGTGTTACACCGACATACACGTATCCACGATATACGAAAATACCAATAGTAAAAACTGTAGCAAAACACAAAGTTATCAGACGCTGTTGACATTTATACAATCATGTATGCTTGGTCGCGCATGTGTTGGTTTTAGTCGGTGAATTTAATTACATTTCGTGAAAATAACGGAAGAGATCAATGATGGATTGACTTTGTCAACTTAGGTTTTAAATTTCAAATAATTATCTAATTTTCTAAAGTTGTCAGTATGTTTTATTTTACACGTAAACTGGAAACACTGTTTTCCGTAACCAGTAACATCATCTGGTCTTTCCAGTAGGCGTTTCGGAGGATGGCGAACTGGATTTGTGTCAGTTAATAACGTATGGATGTACTGTGTCAACGATTTCCGCGTAACGAGTTCCACTGTCTTTCGGTGGTTACAGGTTATTTTTCCAGTCGTATTTTCATCACGTGATAAAGACAGAACCAAGCAAAGACGGTGCATTTTCAACTGATTTGTTTCTTACCTTTAACTAATCGTAATATTATTGGACCTCATTCTTGATATACATAGCACACACTTAGCCACAGACTGTAATGCTGTGATACTCATGAAATGTAGCCGACGGCTTCGAAATGCACAGTGAAAATTGTCTTATGACTAAGACGTATTTTCTCATCTATATTTCATGTCAGTTTCGTATTTTCGCTGTTAATCGCATGTAAATTTGATAACATTTGTCACTTTCACGTCGTTTAACAACTCCTATAGGTATAAATGGACGTAGCGTCTAATCGAGCGCTACAACGAAGCAAAACGATAATTTCATTAGCAAGTGATATACGTCTCTCTTTTTAAAAACAAGAGCATACGATAAACAGGCAACTGATATCATTCATTAAAAAATGCTATAATTGGAGACAAAAAGAAAGCAATGCTTATGCATGACGGACGAGCGCAAAATCGATCTTACATAGGAAGTCCCGAAAGGAATTAAATTAAGATTTCTGCTTTAACTGCTAAATATCCAAGACAAACTTTCCGGCATCGATGACTTAACATTCTGCTTACAATTGGATTACATTCTGTACATTAACTTGCCATAATTCGTATTGCTTCACAAGACAGGTCTCTACTTTTCGAGAAGTGCTTAGTATGGGAAATAATTTAAGAAAGAATCATTGAGAAGAATACTCACTCTAGCGCGAAGAGATTCACTGGGGCATAAAGGGACATCCATACCTGAAACACAACAAACATGCGTATAAAAATGTCGAATAGCTATAAATACTTTACATAATCAATATCTACATCCAATTATCACTTTATCACTACTAAATCCACATCAGGACTGTTATACTGTCCTGTGAATCTGGAGATACGAATGTGCACTTTAAGCAGAATTAGGCATTTTAGTATGGTGTTTTTGCTTAGTAAGAGTCACAGGCTACAAAACGCAGAGTATCTGAGTAGTCAGCATCAAATATTCGATACTGAGGACCAAGAAAAATTGGAAAAGTTCTAAGGCACCGTTCAGTATTGACAAGTATGTTCCGAGCAAAGTTATAAAAGGCGGGAAAAACCTGCCGTGGTTCAACAGCAGCGTTGGAAAACTGCTACTTAACCAAAGAGACCTTCATCACTGATTCGAGAGAAGTCAAACCTACCTGCTCAAACAGCGAAACTCAAGTACTACTTTCAGTGTCTCATTTCGTAATCTTACTCCCTCAGCAAAGTCTCATTTAATCGACTACATTGCAATACCCTTGTTTCAGTGCACCTTCTCATTTGTACATTACAGATCACAAGAGGATCCGTTGGTTGGTTGGTTGATTTAGGGAAGGGGACCAAACAGCGAGATCATCGGTCCCATCGGATTAGGAAAGGATGTGGAAGGAAGTCGGCCGTGCCCTTTCAAAGGAGCCATCCCGGGATTTGCCAGAAGCGATTTAGGGAAATTACGCAAAACCTGAATCGCCGGCCGGTGTGGCCGAGCTGTTGTAGGCGCTGCAGTCTGGAACCGCGCCACCGCTACGGTCGCAGGTTCGAATCCTGCCTTGGGCATGGCTGTGTGTGATCTATTTAGGTTAGTCAGGTTTAAGTAATTCTAAGTTCTAGGGGACTGATGACCTCAGATGTTAAAGTACCATAGTGCTCAGAGCCATTTTTGAACCTAAATCAGGATGGCCGAACGCGGGTTTGAACCTTCGTCCTCCCGAATGAGTCCAGTGTGCTACCCAGCGCGCCACCTCGCTCGGCAAGAGTATCCATCTACGCCTATAAAACAGTAGGTAACACGTTTTAAGGAGCTCTCCTCACATGATGTTATGCGCAACAATAATGGCACTGCTGTACTGCTGGAGCCGTCCAATGGACCCGTGACAGTTTGTGCCAAGGATACAGCATCCAGCATCTGGCGCGCAGCAAAGGTCACACACCTGCTGCGATGTCAGCTGCGCCAGGGGAAAGGCGTCTCCGTCCCGTCACCAAAGCAGCTACTGGACACTTTATTTGTTGTCGCCAGCTGCTCTGCGGCAGCAGTGGACGTCAAATACAGAAATGACGTACGGGAACACTGTGGTGACAAAGTCGGAGCCACCACGCTGCTAGATGGAACCGCAATATAGTTTTCCGATGGTCGATGTGCGGCTTTTGACTATGAACGACAGTAAGAGGTACTCGAAAGTGTATATCCACGTAGCTATCAACAACTATCATGGTGAAGGGAAAAGAAAAAATGTTCAAATGTGTGTGAAATCTGTAAGCTCCCAACAGTAAAAATATGTATAGCATTGACATTCAGCGTAACCTAGCAACAGTTTATTCCTCCGTAACCTACCAATAATAACGCGACTAATTTCTCAATAAAATTGTGGCTCACTTATAACCTTTCAATAATTGACTGTGAATTTAAACTGGTAAATTTTGGACGTCAGCAGTGCTGTGTCATGGCCCTGAAAGATCATTCTGAATAAATAGAAAATTCTTACCTCAATAAGGTCGCCGGATAACGCGTATATATCTGCTCCTATAAGAAATTTTTCTGGCACAGCTCAGTGCAATGCTGGCCGATAGATTGGTCATGTATAAAAAGAAACAACTGACTTTTCTTTACAATAATCGGGATGACCAGAGATTGGAGAAATTAGTAAAGTCTTTAAATTGAGATGAATGATTGTCAAAAGTTAATTTTTATAAGAAAGATTATTATTAAGAGATTTTTTTTAAACATTTACATGGGACTTGATATAACAATAGTAATATGCGCGAGGCTGCTTTTACCTTATACTACAACGCTCAGGCTCCGCCATCGCTCCCCACGACCGGCTCAGCCAACTCGATACACCAGACTGATAGCTACAACTACTACAACTGCTACACGGTTCGTACTGCATACAACACTGCTCTCTGGTCTGAGATTCTCTTATACCTTACATATCGCAGGCAGCGCGTGAGCAATCCATCGAAATTACATCTGCTCGAGTGCGCTAGCAACAAATTCCTTAATCATGGACCTCTTACAAATCTTACGGGACTTAACTGTTAAGGTCATCAGTCCCTAAGCTGACACGCTACTTAACCTAAATTATCCTAAGGACAAACACACACACCCATGCCCGAGGGAGGACTCGAACCTCCGCCGGGACCAGCCGCACAGTCCATGACTGCAGCGCCTCAGACCGCTCGGCAAAGACCGTGCGGCGAAAGGAAAAGAAAGGTTGAACCAATATCCTGACACACACCCTGCATACTTTGATGCAATGGACATAGAAAGGTTAAAATGCTGTTTCCAAGGGAGAATAATCAATAAAACAGTTCCATGTTCACATCTATAAGAATTTACTGAGACTTTTTCTTTTTAATTTAATCCAGGCTATTATCGCTTTCCGTTGTAGCTGCCATTATTTTGAAATTAATACGTTTTGGAAAAAGGTGCTGCCTTGGACAAAAACATTTTTTTTGACAGATTCCTTTCCTTAGATATATTTACAGTACAGAGAACTATCAATTTAAAAAATGGTTCAAATGGCTCTGAGCACTATGGGACTCAACTTCTAAGGTCATTAGTCCCCTAGAACTTAGAACTAGTTAAACCTAACTAACCTAAGGACATCACAAACATCCGTGCCCGAGGCAGGATTTGAACCTGCGACCGTAGCGGTCTTGCGGTTCCAGACTGCAGCGCCTTTAACCGCACGGCCACTTAGGCCGGCTGCTATCAATTAAAGGGAAGTTATCCTGCAACGTATTTCTCAGGGATGGTCGCGGCGACTGGAACTGGTTATGAATGCCTGTGCTCTTTATACTGTATCTGTAATGTTCGACTCTTTGATCATATTTCATCATCAAATGTACAGCTATCCTGGCTGCGTGCAGGTAAGCGCAAAGATTTTCATATCCTTTCAACTGTCTTATCAAGGTATACTGCCCCTCACATCTCTCCTCGACATTAACGCTCTTGTCTAAACAACATGGCAGAAACATCCGTTCCCATCAGGGCAAAATCCTTTCTGTCCCACTTCATCGTTTAGCCACTTCCTGGAAGTCGTTCTCAGTATCAGAAATCCGACTCAGGAGCAACCTCCCGCATAATGTCAGAGAACTGAATAATACCAACTGCTTCAGAAGACACTTAATGCCGTGTCTAAAAAACAACAATAGTGATCACCATTGCCCTGTACGGACTCGTTACCCTTGTACATCCTTCTTTCCTACCTGACCTTCCTCATTTCCCAGTGCTTTTAGTCGATGCAGCCTCCTTAAATTTCCTGTTCGCATAGCTCTACTGTATCAGAAAACAAGTATTTTGTACACCTATAAACTCTTTTTACATCTGCCACTATTATTATTATTATTATTGTCACTATAAGTGGCAGTACTGCCAGTATTAACTTTATTCGTTCATAGTATTATTTACTCACAATGCCACAATGAATATCCAAATCACATTAACACTATTTTTCGTTATCAAAATTGTTTTATCTTAGGTAACTATGATGTAAAACAGGGTACTGGTGCGACGTAAGAGAATGCCTGATGGTGCTAATCCGACCAGGATAAATAAATAAACAAAATTTAAAAAGTGAGATTTAACTTCCAGAGCATATTGTGATGATCAGTCCTGATTACGTATAATGCTGACGTTGATGAAGTGTTTTGTTTTTCTTCTGTCAGATGCAACAGATCTCAGCGATACCTGGTGGGGCCACAGCAACAAGGCGTTCTCACCAAATTTTCTGTTTCACGGTGTAGTCTCAGTGCCTCACTTCTAAGGGGTCAAGTACTTCCCTCTCGCCCTCTACCCACCCACCATTCATTAGCTTTCATTGCTGAGCAGACAGGTTCACAGTACACGTAAACAGATACATTTAAAACTATACGAAACCGGGATGATTGGAAACAAACACGCATCCAAAGTAAATGTGTACACGCGCAAGTAGACCTATCAAGTCATTTGCAAATATAGATGTAGATATCGCTGGACATCTCGAAATGTTAAGCAACAGATAGGAGGGATGTCGGCCGACACAAAAAGTTATGATTGTCGAAACAGGCAGTATTCCGTGGTTACTCGGTGATATTTTCGGTCCATGTGTATGTCGCGGAGTCCCCTTTCGCCCCCTCCCCCTTCCCCCGCCAATAGGATGAGTTCCGATGATGAAAAATGATTTCCAGACCAGGATTCAAACCAGATAGTTGTCTGTCAAGACCAACGAACTCAGTCAGAGAAACGGGCCATACATATACAAATTTGTGTCAGTGTACTTCCAATAGCAGCTGTACACCTGTTTTCCGAATCAGATATTTATATAGACAAGAAAGGTGTTGCAAATTTCTCCTTCCATAAATTTCTGATTTGCTTAGAATGTTACAGCCTTCTGCCAAAAACTATATTACTAAGCTTGCCTGAATGGAAGTAACTTGGCGGAGCCATTTGTTCACGGGGTGTACTTACTTTTTTTCTGTTTTAAGTTCGTAAATAGGCTAACTCAGTTGTACATTAGCACCGCAGTTTCTTTTAATAAAAAATGAGCGATACTTTTTCGAAAGTATCTTGTTGATATGCGAAAACAAGGTGGTACTAAACTTTAAAATGGAAAGGTCTCCGACGAGAAGCATGGCCCACTTCCGATCATACAGATATCACCGATTTTTTTGTTTATTTCTGCTCCTTGGTGTGAGAGTGACGGTGATTTGACCGGCTTGAGCGCGAGGTGAAGTTACGACATACGGCTGACGTGCGGGAAGCCATTAGTGGTATTGTCCCCTGAGAATTTCTGTGACTTGGCGACCTTCTGCATCTGTCATGCGCGAGAACGTAGATTACAACACTCCAAATGAATTCATGTATTGTCATTAATTTTACGCTCTCTGACAAGCACCTGTCGCCGAAGCAGGAAGTGAATCTTGTGTGTGTGTGTGTGTGTGTGTGTGTGTGTGTGTGTGTAGAATGAGAACGGAAGTGACCGCTCGCTGACGAACTTCATGAGTATAAATCCCGCGGAGAGCTAATTGTCTGCAGATAACTTGATAACTTTTAGCCGACATGTGGATTAGTAATTAAGAGTTCACAAACCAATTTTTATCGAAAACTGCTGCGTTATTGGCTTCCCAATAAATGGCAATTTCATAGTTCTCTAGTATATTTAGCGATCCACCGTCACTTTTATCATGCAGTTGAATCCAAATAATACGAAATAGATAATTTCAGCAAAGAGTCCTTGTAATACGCCCTTGGGGTACGCACAAATTAACCTTCACGTCTAATGATTTTGTTCCGTTAGGATCGGCGTAATGAGCTCTAACTGTTAGGAACTCCTTGAATTGTATCAGAAAAGTATTCCTATTTTCATTAAGCTCCTATTTTGTTCAGTAGGTGACAGTGCGGAACTGTGCTGAATGCCATATGGGAAACACGGAATACTACAGGAATCTGGGCCCCATAATGTACGGTCACGTATACGAACAGACGTAGGCGAGTATCACTAGGTCTCTGACTGCTGAATCGATTTTCGGCCGTACGGTGAAAGATTAATTATAGTGTCTCGTAGTCCCGCCATAGCATTGGTATTTCTCCGTACGAGGGACTAATTTGATCCGAGTGTGGCTTATCTGTTGTAATATTCCATACAAGAATCCAGCGGGACAATAGCTGCCGCTCTTTGGCGTTCATTTCCCTCTCACACCGTGCGAATTGTACCTGAACTCACAGTTGTGTCGGCTCATCCCTAAAGAGCGATAATCTGGATGCAGGATAAATCAGCTGGACATAAAATAAATAGAAAAATTCCTGTTCCAGTATCGAATGATGCACTGGAAGAGCGACTGCGGGCGTGCTCCCGTCTAGTTCGAATCTGCCATAGTCTTTCCGCGAGATGTATGTAGCGAAATGAAACATTAAATGAAACAACAAGTTTACTGTTACCAGTCACCGTTTTATTTTTTCCACGACGCGTTTCGAAGGTTTAAACCTCCATCATCGGGTGGATTTACATTAGTTAGTACTACATATGTGTGTATGTTGTGTTACGACATTTGGAGGAACTTGTGGCACTGCCTAGTGGAGAAACAAGACACTATTTCAGAATATGGTTTTGGATAACTTTTGACAAAAAATTAAACTGATATCTAATGGTAAACTTTAATAAGTAAACTAGAGTACCTCCAGTGGTCACAGGTTCCTTTTTCTGTCGTAACACTTCACATGTATACTGCCACATTTGTAAACAAATATGGCGTCTGGAATCAGCTGGGTGCAAGGTTCGTACAGCAGAAGAGAAGACATAATCGCAAAGTGCAAAGAATATACATTGTAACAACATTATTACAGAGTAATCGTTTCAACCATTTAGAGGTGTTTGTTTTGAGGTGTCAAATATATGTGTGTGTACTTCAGGTGGTATATAAATCCAATTTTGAAAGGTTAAAACAGCTAAACATTCGTACTCGTTTATGCAATCAGGTGAAATAACAGTAAACTTGTTGTTTCATTTAATGTCAGTAACAGTCACGGTAAAGCCTAACCTAACCTAAAAATGTTCGCATTTAAAGAAATGAAACATACTGACTGACTCGTCTAGAACGGTACGCTCTCGAAATTTTAAAAGTAAACTACAGCGTGATGCACAACGCCTCTCTTGTAGTGTTTGCCAGCGGAGTTGGAAGAACATCTAATTTACGTTTCGCGCTTCCTGCACAAACCTGTGAGAAAACGCACCGCTCTTCTTTGAATGTACTCTATTTCCCCTATTGATCGTATCTGGAACGAGACCCACACCGACAAGCAATATTCAAGTATCATCCTGACGATGGAGTGATTGAACTGGAATTCATGAGCATTTTTTCCAAAGAATATTAGCCTGGCATCTGCGCTTCCACTGATTAGTTTTTCATGGTCGTTCAACTTTAAATCGCTCCAGACACATACTCACAGAAGTTTAACGGGTGTGACAGCATCCCATGGTTGCTCGGCAGTGATGTAATCGTATAATATTCTGTCTTTTCGCCTATTTATGAGCAATATATTTCATTTGTTTATGCTGAGGGTCAACTGCCAATCTCTGTACAAAGCGCCAATACTCTGCAAGTAAGCAATGGCTTTAACAATGTTTTAGTGTTTTCCAACGACGATGTTTGACGGTATAAAAACAAGCGTTTCTCTACGGTAATCACGGTCAGCCGAAGACGGATGTCGCGGGGGCAACATATTCACATACTGGCGGCGAACTCTCACTGTCGTCGTTCTCCTCTACATCATCGTGAAACGTGAAGATCAGTTTTCTCGGTCCTGAGATACTGAAAGACCACGATCGACAACAGCCACAATACCCTCATCCGAAGATGGAGGAAAATTAAATAATTCGTCACTACCACAACGCCTCAGAAATCTTTCTACTTCTGCTTTTGATAACCAGTTGTTTGATGACAACTCCAACGGCTTCATTACACGCCACTACACTGTAATACAGCCAAAAGAAGCGAAAGACAACTACAAAAACTGCTTCTGCCATCTATGAGAAACATTAATGTTATTAGTACAGCCTACAACTTCATGAAGTCCGTACGTCCATTCTGCGTGAAAAGGTCGAAACGTCGATGGGCGTCAGTAAGTAATACAACACAGCCGGCCGGGATGGCCGAGCGGTTCTGGGTGCTACAGTCTGGAACCGCGCGACCGCTACGGTCGCAGGTTCGAATCCTGCCTCGGGCATGGATGTGTGTAATGTCCTTAGGTTAATTAGGTTTAAGTAGGTCTAAGTTATAGGGGACTGATGACCTCAGAAGTTAAGTCCCACAGTGCTCAGAGCCATTAATGCAACACACTTTTTTCGGACATTGCTGAATATGTCCGCTTCAGCCCTATAGTTTAATGAAGTTCCAATTGGTGCGCCGCTATACATAACCTTTAAAATGGCTTCAGTAACGAAAGTGTGTTCCTAGTTGTCACTGAGTTTCTTTTAGCGCAAAACCAGAGCATCGCAGATATTCACAGGCGCTTGAAGAATGTCTACGGAGACCTTGCAGTGAACAAATCGAGTCTGTCGACATGGCAACAAGGTCGCGCAAACTTGTCCGATCTCCGCGTGCCGGTCGGCGGCACACAGCTGTGACTCCTGCAGTGTTGGAACGTACGGACACACTCATTCCAGGTGATCGACGGATCACAATCAAACACCTCGCTGCACGACTGGACGTCTCTGTTGGTAGTGCTGACAGAGTGGTTCACTAGTTGGGGCAATCCAAGGTGTGTGCCCGCTGGATTCCTCGCCACCTAACAAAAGTGAAAGTGTGTGAAATCCTATGGGACTTAACTGCTAAGGTCATCAGTCCCTAAGCTTACACACCACTTAACCTAAATTATCCTAAGGACAAACACACACACCCATGCCCGAGGGAGGACTCGAACCTCCGCTGGGACCAGCCGCACAGTCCACGACAGACCGCTCGGCTAATCCCGCGCGGCCCACCTAACAAAAGACCACGAAGAGCAACAAAGGACCATCTTTGCGGAACTGCTTGTGCATTACTTGTCTGATGGCTACAATTTTTTGTCGGACATCGTCACTGGCGACGAAACATGGGTTCATGACTTCGAACCGGAAACAAAATGGTAATCCATGCCGTTTATTATGACGATCTGCTTAATGGTGTTTTGGTCCATTTCTTGAGCACAGGACGGCAGCGATTCTGATTGCCACGTACTCGAGAAGTCGTTGGTAGATTGAGATTTTCACTCTGCAGCGGAGAGTGCGCAGATTGAAAACTATGTGCCGGACCGATGCTCTTAACTCGAGACCTTCACCTTTCGCGGGTAAGTGCTCCACCTACTGAGGTACCAAAGCACGACTCACGACCCATCCTCACAGCTTTACTTCCGCCAGTACCTCAACTCCCATCTCCCAGACTTCACAGCAATTCTGCCGGGAAGCTTGCAAAACTATCACTCCAGAAAGAATGGATAATGAGGAAACATGGCTTAGTCGCAGCCTGGGGGACGTTTCCAGAATAAGGTTTTCACCGTGCATCTCTCGGTCCGGCACACAGTTTTAATATTCCTGGACGTTTCATACAAGCACACACTCCGCTGCAGAGTGAAACTCTTATTCTGAAAACATCCCCTAGGCTGCGGCTAAGCCACGTCTCCGCAATAACCAAGCGAGGTGGCGCAGTGGTTAGCTCACTGGACTCACATTCGGAAGGACGACGGTTCAATCCCACGGCCGGCCATGCTAATTTAGGTTTTCCGTGATTTTCCTAAATCGCTCCATGCAAAAGCCGGGATGGTTCCTTTGGAAGGGCACGGCCGACCTCCTTCCCCGTTCTTCCCTAATCTGATGAGACCGATGACCTCGCAGTTTAGTCTCTTCTCTCAAACAATCCAATTTCTCCGCAAGGCCCCCTTTTCACGGAAGTGCTATTCCTGCAAGTTTCGCATGAGAGCTTGTGTGAAGGTTGAAAAGTAGGAGTTGAGGTACTGGAGGAGGTAAAGCTCTAATGAAGGATCGAGAGTCGTGATTGGACAGCTCAGTTGGTAGACCACTTGCCTGCGAAAAGCCAAGGTCCCGAGTTCGAGCCTCGGTCCAGCACACAATTTCGGTCTGTCATCAAGTTTCAAGTCCTTGGTAGGTTTCTGAAGGTATTCAGCACCAGATGTCTAAGCACAGGCCACAAAATTTCCGGAAATAACGTGCTGGTGGTTTGTGAGCTCCGACCTAGTGTCCACAAGTGTCCATGATGTGTTCCAATGGGTTCAAATCAGGAGTATTTGGTGGTCACACATCTACGAGAGTTCACTGTCACACTCCTCAAAGCACTGTACCACGATTCTTGCCTTATGACAAGGACAGCAAGATAAGATGGAAGATGACAACGCCGTCACAGAAAACATTAATTATGAAAGGATACAGGTGGTCTGCAGTAATAGTGAACTAGTCCATAGCTGTCATAGTGGCTTCGATTACTATGGGTCCCATAGAAGCCCAGGTAAATGTATCACAGTGAGTAATACTGGCTCCACGAGCCTGCGACCGTGGCGTGATGCGTTTCGAGCAGCAATTCGCCTGGATAACGTATCCTGACACAACCATCGACCTCCTGTGGTAATAAACGTGATTCATCGGACCAAGCGACACCTTTACGCTGATCGACGGTCCCGTACCCACTGTAGTCGTAAGTGATGATATCGTTAGGTCAATTTGGGAAAGGTAATGATCGACTGATGTGCTCCGGAACACATGTGCCAGCAACAGCTCTGTACTCTGCCGTCAGATATATTACAGATAGCCATCTATAGTGGTTTACAGAACGGGCGAATGATTTCTACCTCCTCGAATCTTAATGAGGAGCCAGCATCCAACGCCCTGTCGCCTACCCATGGGTTCGCCGCCACTTAACCGCTTACCAAGAATGCTCACGACAACAGCAGGCGAACAGCTGATCACATTCTCCATTTCCAAGATGTCCGTTTTCCTGGTGTCGGTCCGTTACAATCCGGCCAGTGTCCAAGTCACTTATATCACACGATTTCCCAATGTTGTTATTCTTGTGGTCTTCAGTCCTGAGACTGGTTTGACGCAGCTCTCCATGCTACTCTATCCTGTGCAAGCTTCATCATCTCCCAGTGCCTACTGCAGCCTACATCCTTCTGAATCTGCTTAGTGTATTCATCTCCTGGTCTCCCTCTACGATTTTTACGCTCCGAGCTGCCCTCCAATACTAAATTGGTGATCCCTCGATGTCCCAGAACATGTCCTACCAACCGATCCCTTCTTCTAGTCAAGTTGTGCCACAAACTCTTCTTCTCCCCAATTCCATTCAATACATCCTCATTAGTTATGTGATCTATCCATCTAATCTTCAGCATTCTTCTGTAGCACCACATTTCGAAAGCTTCTATTCTCTTCTTGTCCAAACTAGTTATCATCTACGTTTCACTTCCATACATGGCTACACTCCATACAAATACTTTCGGAAACGACTTCCTGACACTTAAATCTATACTCGATGTTAACAAATTTCTCTTCTTCAGAAACGCTTTCCTTGCCATTGCCAGTCTACATTTTATATCCTCTCTTCTTCCACCATCATCAGTTATTTTGCTCCCCAAATAGCAAAACTCCTTTGCTACTTTAAGTGCCTCATTTCCTAATCTAATTCCCTCAGCATCACCCGACTTAATTCGACTACATTCCATTATCCTCGTTCTGCTTTTGTTGATGTTCATCTTATATCTTCCTTTCGAGACATGCAGCCTTATCGTCGCAAAGGACGATTTCACATTCGTACCTGCTCGGTTGTCGACTTTTCTCACGCGTCAGGTGCCTTCATCGCCACCTGGCGGCATTCAATCTCGCGGTGGGCAGTGATCATAACGGTCTGGCTCATCAGTGTATACGTCTGGTTAGCACAGAGCGCGCGCAACATCGCGACCCATACATACGTCGCAGCGAGTTACAAGGTTAAGTCAGCTCGAATCCAAATGTTTTGATAACCAAGTAGCAACTTAGTAACCTTTTAATAGCGTTTTGGCCAGATATGCTGGTTTGTGATGAACGCATTTTTTATACCTCATCGGTTATCTAACTACACGCGCTAGAAGCCACGAGGCGGGATCGCGCGGCGACGTGTCTCTGGACTTTGCTCCAAACGGAAAAAGACACAGAACGAGTGAATGGAGAATGCACGCGCGACCGCATTCTTTCCCAGCGCCGTGCTGATGTCTACAAACTGGCGGGACCACGCGTCAGCGGGCAGGCCGGCCGCCGCCACTCGCGGCGTGACGTCCGGCTACAGGGAGCGCTCCCGGGGTCAGCCGGCGACACCAGCTCAGCAGCGGAGCGGGCTGACACCGCCAATCGGCCGGCGCCAGCGGCCACGCCGCGACCGAGTCCTCGGCCTCCGGCACGCAGATTACCTATCTCTGCGACCCTGAACGCCGCCTGCACTCCCTTGACACCCGTAATCGTTGTCTGGCGCGTCCAGTACGAAGAGCGCGGTAACTCGTCGACACCGAGTTTGCTGAGGGAAACCGAGAGTCTAAAAATGGGTCAAATGGCTCGGAGCACTATGGGACATAACTTCTGAGGTCATCAGTCCCCTCGAACTTAGAACTACTTAAACCTAACTGACCTAAGGACATCACACACATCCATGCCCGAGGCAGAATTCGAACCTGCGAGCGTAGCGGTCGCGCGGTTCCAGACTGTAGCGCCTAGAACCGCTCGGCCACTCCGGCCGGCAAACCGAGAGTCTAGGTCAGGGGTGGACAGACAGCGGTCCTTGGGCCACAGGCGGTCCGCCCCTCACCGTTCGTTCTTGTAACTGTTACTTTTTATCCCCTCACGAAAATGAGAGAACAGGCTTGTAGAACTTAGTTCTTCTGTGCCCAGTTTTGGTACCATTGCGACAGGAGCGCCTCAGTGCAAAATGATTGGTTGTCTCACGCTATGTTATTTTTGAACTTGCAGCCCTCACGAGGCCACTGTGACGGATTTGTGGCCAGCGATACTAAAGTGCGCGTCATTTATGACGGCGGCCGAGTTTAGGTTCGTTCTGCGCATCTGACGTCACAAAACACAGTCAGCCAATGAACAGAGAACGACGTTGCCAGAGCTTGACTGCAGTGCAGAGCACGGACGAGAGTCTTCAGTTTTACAAACGTTCAGTCATAAATAAAATAATTGAACAAAAGCAATGTCTTGATAACAGACTTTCTTTTATAGAAAGTTTGGAAAAAGCATTCTTTATACCAATTGCTTCATATTCTATTAATTAATTAAACCAAACAAGCAATAAACCTCCTAATTCAGGCGATAGCAAGGAAAGGTGTTTGTATCATTCTCACTAACCGTTTTTTCACAATCAAGAACAGCGGTAATTGTTTATTTCCTATTGTACTTCGACAAAACGTGAGTAATTCATAATCATACGAACAGTGTTTGCCGGTATTTTGCGTGATATTTTAAAGTCCTCCTGGGGTTATGTTGTTTGATGAGCTGTGTTAGTGTAACGGTTAAGATATTTGGCTGACAAGCAAAAGGTTCTGATTTCAAACCTTGATCGGCGCTTAATATTTTCTTTATTTAAAAACAATATCGAAGTGCCTTTCTTCATGAATTTTATTCGTTTGAATGTAATTTTTTGAAATTTCTAGTGGCAACTAAAATCGACCATACGGAAAGTTTACGCTATGGACTTTTACCTCTGCAAAATTTCGTGCAATGGCTTACTACATCTAATGCTGCACAATAACTGCGTTGAACATCGAAACAAAATTAAGTCATTTATGGGGGGAAGGTATCAGTCAAGAATATGTGTAAAAATCAAATTTTTGGGCCAAATAGTTTGTGTGAAATCGAATGATAAAGTGTGTCAAAGCAGTCGAAACACCATGTGTCTGCACAGGCGAGCAGTGCAATGATGACAAAATCGCGCACATCGCGAAATGCGGGGAGCACGCCTCTGTAGCAGCGAAAGGGTTAATGCGGCCGTGGTGGCTTTACTTCACAAACTGCTTGCTCCCCCCTAAACGTAAGTTTGCTAACTATACTATGGCGGTGCTTCTCTTGGCGCGTACAACTGGCAACGCAGCAATCTCCCGCGTTTGGGCGGGCATGCGCGAACCGCCAAGATAAAAGAATTGAACTATAACATGTCTCTAAATCCCTGTTCTAGATCTACACCTAGACTGGTGTCCAAAATTAAAGCAACAAACAGAAATTTTGTATTGTTGCTTTTACGAGGGTTGGAACTTAAATAGTGGCAACTATTTATTCACAACCGATACAAAAGAGTTACATGTTTGCTCCTGCTACTGTCCTTCGAAGTAGCGTAGTGTAGAACCCATTGCCAGAGATGTGGAAGGCGTAGTATACCTTTAGCAGAGCCTGTTCTGTTGATGGTGCGAATGGAGCGGTCTAATGCCTGCCGAATTTCTGGAATAGTTCTGAAGCAAATGCCACGAAGTGGTTCTTTATCTTCGGAATCAAATCAAAGTCACACGGAGTTAAGTCCGGTGAGTATGGTGGATGGTACAGTACTTCCCAGTCCCATCGACCGAACAGAGCAGCTACAGCTTGCGCTGTATGCGCCCGCACATTGTCGTGCAAAATGATGGGTGGGTTGCGCAGAAAGTGTGCCGCTTCTTTCGCAAAGCATTATGGGTCGCCTCGAAAGTGCGTCAGAGTCCCAGTATGGTCAGAGTTATGGTGATTCTCGTGTACGACTGTGAGGGTGTTATCCTAACGCATTACGTTCCTCCAACGGCAGACCGTCAATGCACAGTATTACTGTTCGTTTTTGGAGCATCACCTGCGACCAGATTTGCGAAAGGAGCGGCGACACTTTCTGCGCAAGCCACCCAACATTTTCCGCGACAATGCGCAACCTGTGGCTGCTGTGTTCGGTCGATGGGACTGGGAAGTAATGTACCATCCACCATATTCCCCGGACTTAAGTCCTTGTGATTTTGATTTGATTCCGGAGATGAAGCGACCACTTCGTGGCATTCGCTTCAGAACTGTTTCAGAGATTCGACAGGCAGGAGACCGCTCCATTCGCACCATCAACAGAACAGGCTCTGCTAACGGTATACTACGCCTTCCACATCGCTGGCAACGGGTTCTACATAACGCTGGCGACTACTTTGAAGGACAGTAACAGGTGCAAACATGTAACTCTTTCGTATCGGTTGTGAATAAATAATTGCCATTATCTAAGTTCCAACCCTCATATTTTGCCACAAAACAGTATAAACAGGTAGAAAAAACGCAAGGAATTCAGAACGTAATCAACTACAACATGCATAACGGTAGATAAATATATTCTTGGTTTTTTCCTACTTAACGGATTTGCACCACATTCCGACAACTGGTTAATGTACTCATTGTGTGGTGTTACCCCTCTGGTAGCAACAAAGCTCTGACAACGATGGAGCATGCTGTTAATTACGTCATTAGCCTTATGTTGAGGCAATAACGCCCATTCTTCCTGCAGAGGTGGTCGCATTTTTGGATAGTGGTTGGATGCTGACGTGATGTCAGCCATCTCCCTAGCGCATTCCAGACATGCTCTATGAGATTCAAGTCGGGAGAGCGAGCAGGCCACACCATGTGTGCACTATCTTCCATTTCCAAGAAAGCATTAACCACCTGTGCTCCATAAGGTCGTGCGTTATGGTCCATCGATACGATGTCTGGGCCCACAGCACCTCGCAATAACCGCAAATGAGGTCCCAATATTTCCTCTCGATACTTGACAGCAGTTAAACCTTGCCATTTCGCCCATACAATTTCATGAATAGGGGTTAGAGTGGTAAACAAAAACCCTGCCCAAAGCATTAAGGATTCTCCTCGATATCGGCCTCTTTCCACAATGGTTGGATCCCGAAATCGTGTTCAACGTTCGCTCGAGATGCGAATCCATAGCGGATCACTCTGTAGACTATATCGGGACTCATCTGTGAAAACAACATTGGCCCACTGTTCGACCGCCCAGGTGACATGTTGATGACTCGATTCTAGACGTTCCCTTCTGTGAAGACGCGTCAGAGGTGTAACGACAATAATGACCACTCTGCCGAAGCCTTCTGCACACCGCTTGCCTCGGTTTAATACTAAGGCGGTACTGTAGTGCCCTTAGAGCCAAATATCGATCCTCTCTTCTTAAATCACACGTGCGGCCCTGTCCTGGTCTTCGGGATACAGTTTCGGTCTCTATAAACCGTTGGCACATCCGAGAAACAACAGAACGATTCACATAAACCCATCCGGTCACATCAGTTTGCGACTGTCCTGCTTCCGTTCCTTCTATGGCCCTCCACCGCAGAGAGTTTGGTAGGCATCTTCTCTGTGCCATAATGCATCGTCTGTGACTGTGTACACAGCGGTTGTGGATATGTGACTACCTGGCGGACACTACCTCATTTCATAGGCGACCTGACGTCAATCGCTGGCATGGTTGTCCGTTGACCAGACTGCCATCTTCCGTGCAGAACAAGATCGGACGGACATCTGGTTGACATTTTGTATGATTATATCGTGAATCAGACACAGAACGGGGAAATAACAGTTAGTTGCTTTAATTTTGGACACCAGTGTATACTCTGCAAGACACCTCACGGTATGTGGTGAAGTGTACTTCTGGATCCATTGGATGAACCCCCCACCTGTTCCATCGCGAATGGCGCGCGAGAAGATCGAATGTTGATGAACCTCCGTAGGAGTTCTAATTACGCTCATTTTCTCGTGGTGCTCATTACAAGAGACACCTGTAAAACGGCAAATACAGGCGCCTAGGTGGATGCCGTGTTCCTAGATTTCCGGAAGACATTCGATACAATTCCGCACTGCTGGCTAGTGAGCAAAATACAAGCGTACTAATTACTTAACGAGCTGTATGACTGGACTGAAGAGCTTCTAGCACACAGAAAACAGAATATCTTTCCGAAGGCAGAAAAGTCTTCAGACCTAAGAGCAACTTGGAGCGTGCCCCAGAGGAGTGTTATAACACCAGTACTTTTCGCAATACATATATGTAAATGACTTAGCAGAGAACACGGGAAGTTGCATGAGGATTTTCCCAGATGATGCTGCTGTATTAAAAGAAATCGCGACGCTAAAAACAGTAGCGAAATGCACGAAGACCTGCAGCGAATCGATACTTGTTTTCGAGAATGTCATTTGAACTTCATCATAAACAAATGCGAATAGAGAAATAGAAAGACACTTCGTTGTATGATTACACATTTGCGGAATAGTAAGTAAAGCTGTGAGACCGGGCGTGAGTCGTGCTTCGGTAGCTCAGATGGTAGAGCACTTGCTCGCGAAAGGCAAAGGTCCCGAGTTCGAGTCTCGGTCGGGCACACAGTTTTAATCTGCCAGGAAGTTTCAATCATAAATTACTTCCATAAAATATCTAGGAATATGCGTACGGGACTATATGAAATAGAACGCCTCACAAAATTAATCGCGAGTAAGGCAGATGTCAGGCCGATCCCCTCGGATGAGTCCTCAGGAAAAGTAGACTATCAACAAAGGAAGGGGCTTACAGAACAATCGTTCCACCAGTACTTGAGGGTTGCTCGTCATTGTGGCATCCGTTCTGGATACGACTGACAACGGAAATAGAGAAGATCCAAAGAAGAGCAGCGCGTTTCATTACTGGTTCATCTGCTAGGCGCGAGGGCGTCACGGAGGTGCTCAGCCAAATCTAGCAGCAGACGCTGCGAGAGAGGCCTTCTGCATCACGCTATGGTGAGCTGTTGAAGTTCAAAGAGCGTACGTTCCTAATAAAGGCAAGCAATATAGTGCTTCCTTCTACGTACATCTTACGAAACAACCATCAGGATAAGATTAGGGAGATTCGAGTCTACACGAAGGCTTACCAGCAATCGTTCTTTAAGTATTCTTTCGTTCTTTAAGTAGTTCTAAGTTCTAGGGGATTGATGACCTCAGATGTTAAGTCCCATAGTGCTCAGAGCCATTTGAACCATTTTGAACCTACGATGGTGTAAGCTGCGTTTACATGGAATGGATTGAGGTCTCTGGTCCAACTGAAAATTTACTGGAAACTGTTATGTTTGGCTACTTGGAGACCGTTTGCAGCCATTGATGGACTATCCCAAACTACGATGGAATTTTTATGGATGACATTGCGCCATGTCACTGGACCACAATTGTTGCGATTGGTTTGAAGACTATTCTGGACAATTCGATCGAATGATCTGACCACCCAGATCGCCAGACATGAATCCAACCGAACATCTATGGGACAGAATTGAGAGGTCAGTTTGTGCACACAGTCCTATATCGGAAAGACTTCCGCAATTATGGAAGGCTTTAGAGATAGCATCGCACAATATTTGTGTAGATGATTTCCAACAAGTTGTTGAGTCCATAACACGTAAAGTTACTGCATTACGCCGGGCAAGAGGAGGTCCGACACGGTATTAGGAGGTATCCTTTGACATCTGTCACCTCAGAGTGTATCCTGAAATCACAGATTACACTACGTGCGCCCTAGGATCGGCGGACGAGCGAGCAGTGAATCTCAGGGGCCACAGTGGGCGATCAGTATTGGAACAGAGTCGGAGACATCAGCCGTGAGGGAGAAGCACACCATGCCAGCCCGGGAGCCAAGGCCAGACACAGGAGGACGTCTCTCAACCGACCTTACTGGACGTGTCTCTGCGCCCACCACTTGATTTTCCTGCGACGTCTGTCACTGGTTGCTTAGACCGCGCGCGGGGAATTTTAGTTTGTCAGGGTCCCGTTCCGGAGCAAACAGTCTTTTCCTGCTGAGAAGACGGTTCGAGCGGACGCGTAAGCCACGAGAGATAGCACCGAACTACTGGCTGCGGAAATTCACGTGCGTAAAATTTTAAATTATTAATAAATTAGTTCCAGTACTTGCACACCATGACGAAGTTTGGTAGTTCCACCTTGATTTTTTTTGTTTTTCGAGGTGGTAATTGTAACTTTCCCTAGGTTGCCACGAAATATAAATATTTTTGTGAACTTTTCCTCTCGCCTTCGGGAGAACGGCAATCCGATTAAAATCATTCGTCGGTCTAAACATCAGATCGGTATTCCGTGCCCTTCGAGCAGTGAAACGCAGAAGAGGCCAGCTGTATGCCGGCACCTGGGTTCTCGCAGACGTGTTTACGGCACCGGGCGCATGTTTGCGCTTACGTGTGGACCTGTGGGTGAAGGCCGCGCTCCAGACTAGCGGCAACGGGTGCGAAGGCCGAACTGTTGCTGGCAGTACGACACCGCCCACGCGCGTTGCGGGACGGCGCGCCACCACCCACGCCGTCCCTCGACAAGTGCATGCGGCCAGGCCAGCGTGAACTGATTTATCGCACATCACTTGCTGTTACGGTTGCACGTGTCACTGACAAAGGTTTTACACCCATCATTTACAAACGTTTTAAGTTACTGCAACCATCTTCAGATCTTAAGTCGTCAGATTTGTGGTCAGTTATAGCAGGAAAACCAACTACGATCAGGCAGTATCTCGCTCCTACTGCAACAGGCCACTCTGCGATCAGTAAAGATCTGAAGATGACTGATTTAGACAGAAACCATCATTCGCTACTATAAATACAAATGACCTGTGATTGAAATCTCAAATTTTTCTGAATTCCTCCGGACAATACGAGTTCACTGACTTAATTTATAAGGGGCTATCGAGCAGTTTCCGTTCTAAGGCTGCACTAACCCGTTGCCTGTATATTGCTGCTCATATTCCCGCATCGGAGTCGCTGTGTTGCTTATACGCTGCAGCAACGTCCTCAAACGAGAACTTTATATATATACATGTGTGTGCGGTGTCTGTTCTTTCGAACATGTCCGAAAGAACAGACACCACATACATATTGTGTAGTTACGGCGATGATGGCCAAGGATCCCTTCAGCGTAGATGCATACCGATCTCGAACTCTTACGGGAATCGGAGAGATGCCGCGAGTAATGAGGCTAATAAGCAGGGGCACTATATCCCTAGTGCGTGGCGTAAGTTGAGAATCCGGGTCTGAGGGGAAGCGTGCTATGATATCCGCTTGGTTGTGCTGTCCACTGTGTCCTGAGGGCTTAATGGTTCACATGGCTCTGAGCAATATGGGACTTAACATCTGTCATCAGTCCCCTAGAACTGAGAACTACTTAAACCTAACTAATCTAAGGACGTTACACACATCCATTCCCTACGCAGGATTCGAACCTGCGACCGTAGCGGTCGCGCGGTTTCAGACTGAAGCGCCTAGAACCGCTCGGCCACAGCGGCCGTCAATGGCTTAATGGTCAGCACATCTGCCTAGTAAGTAGGAGACCCTGGTTCGAATTCCGATCCGGCACAAATTTTTCAACTTGCCCCATTGATATAAATCAGCGCCACTGGCAGCTAATGTCTTTAACTCCTTTGTGTCTGAAAATTTTCTGATCACTCCTTATAAGTCGCTGGGTAAATATCGGCGATGTTATTTAGTAAAGCAAAGCAACATATACGAAGGCGAAAAACGGGTATATCTGTGTACATCTGCCCTGTCTCACTCTATTCAAACCATTGCGTCTTAGGGGAGCAGAAAGGAGCCTTCTAAGTGTTGCTTCACACGGGATCCCTCTCATATCGACGAGAATTCTCGATTTCTATCCCAATTATGCCACAACAGCATTAAATATAAGTACAACTGTTTGCAATGTGACGTACAATTCCACGAAATTTGCACTTGTCAGTGGAACGAGAGAGAGAGAGAGAGAGAGAGATACTGTATATGCTGTTAGTTTATGCTTTCGTATTTATCTTAGGAGACCAAATACTTTAACAATGAAATATCGGACACAAGATCATGACTCGCTCGTCCCCGTCACAACACATTCAGTCACAGAGAGGAAACGTTGTGTATGGGGGGGGGGGAGGGAGGGAGGGAGGAGGGGGAGAGAGAGAGGGGGGGGAGATTCGAGGCGAGGGCAACATAAACAACTCTCAAATTAATTCATCATCACTATTTGCTTTGAATACAAATACTCTATACCTTAATACAAATACTCTAGAAAACCTGAAAACAAGGACACCATCTTGAGTCTAGACCAACTCAAATCACTTTCTTGCACGGGAAGAATACCTTGTTTGATTATGTCAGTGAAATTTAACATTTTTGCTTCTCTACAAACGGCAACATAACCCAGGCAGAGCACTCTCGGACCTGGTAAGATTAGGGTCTTGATTTAGTAACTTTTCTACTATTTGCCGGCACTGATTTTGTGACTACATGGTAAAGTTACGCCATGCAAGTACACGCAGTCGGCGGGTCCATTACTTGTGTGACGTCATGTTTTGCACAGATTAGTGCAGACGGATTTATGAAAATAGTTGACGTTTCGGATGCAGCATCAGTCTTTGAAGACTGCAAAAATGACAGAGCGGCAGACACTTAAAGAGGTCTAATACCTCGAGAAAATCTACAAATTTTCCTCACCTGCAAGCCCAGTGCGCCCCTGGAGCCTATAATTATGGGTCAGCGCGGATAAGAGAAATGAAATCTGCACGTGCAAGACCTTTATTCGCATCATCGAATACTGAAATTTTGTTAACAATTCAAATCGATCGGTAGGCCGGAGATCTGACGCCATGACTTCCCCTAGCCTAAATTTTCGTCTGCTTAAGTCGGACAGCGCAACAAACAGAAACTGGACGAAAAAAAGGCCTACCAAAAACACAACAAATTACTATGCCTAATACACTGTAGGAAAAACGTTACTATTCAAAAGAGCTTCCAATGGTCTCGGAATGGGCGAATACCGATCCTACACGGTTTTCAAGTGAATCTCATAACACTTTTTCGGCAAAATAGTGGTAAGCGCAGATAACGATGACGGAGCTGGATAGCATCTCCAGAGCAGACCACAAAGGCTCAATAACACTGACATCTGGTGACTTTGGTGACCAGTAAAGATGCGACAGTTTATGCCAGTGCTCGCAAAACCAGTCCTTGACGATGCGGGTTGTGTGAACAGGGGCCCTGTGACCTTGGAACACAGCAGTACTATTGTACAACGGGGTGGATCCGATCAGCCAAAATGGTGACATAATTCTTGGCAGTACGACCCGGGGGTACCTTCCTTCTTGTCGCTTTAGTACTGTCAGGGTTCGCGAATGCGACATACAGTTCTGCAGTGAGTTCTGTAGTTGTCGTCACCTTATTTTTCGTCACAATCCTCTTCAATGACCATCAATCAGCGTCACTCAACATACACGTACACTTTTGTCTTGGTTGTGACTTAGTGGATGAAGTTTTTCCACTTTCCCTGTATGCGGTATAAATCTTTGATACAGCGGCACTTGAAACACCAAACACTTCGGCTCCCTTGGTTACTGAAGCACGTACTATACGACCACCAACAATTTGCCGACATTCGAACCCACGTAACTCCGACATAATGCACCCGCAACTACACAGAACAGTGAATAGGATTTTCATTCTGCCGCGGAGTGTGCGCTGATATGAAACTTCCTGACAGATTAAAACAGTGTGCCGGACCTAGACTCGAACTCAGGACCTTTGCCTTTCGCCGGCAAGGTCTCGAGTTCGAGTCTCGGTCCGGCAGACAGTTTTAATCTGCCAGTAAGTTTCATATCAGCGCACGCTCCGCTGCAGAGTGAAAATCTCAATCTGTAAACATCCCCCAGGCTGTGGCTAAGCCATGTCTCCACAATACCCTTTCTTCCAGGAGTGGCAGTTCTGCAAGGTTAGCTGGAGAGCTTCTGTGAAGTCTGGAAAGTAGGAGACGAGATACTGGCAGAAGTAAAGCTGTGAGGACGGGGCATGAGTCGTGCTTGGGTAGCTCTGATGGTAGAGCACATGCCAGCAAAAGGCAAAGGTCCCGAGTTCGAGTCTCGGTGCGGCATACAGTTTTAATCTGCCAGGAAGTTTCACACAGAATACTGTTCCCACCATGATTGACACAACATGTGGAGGACATGGCACAGGTGGCGGTCGTGGCTAAATACAGCAGCGCAACCTGCAGGCTACGATAGCACCTGCATTAATTTTGAAGCATACAATTATTGCGGTGTTTCCATATTTCAGAGCTACCTCTGTAGATGAGACAGAGAAGATACGAGGAAGAGGGACACGTTTCGTCACTGGATCGTTTAGTCGGTGCGAGAGCGTTAAGGAGATGTTCAACGATCTCCAGTGGCATAAATTAGAAGGGAGACGTTGTGCATAATGGAATGATTTATTGTCGAAATTCTGAGAGCATTTGTGAATGGAGCAAGAAAGGGGGAAATGACAGCGGTAACAAAAGTGCCCTCCAACACAAACCGTAAAGTGAATTGCAGAGTATAGATCTACACGCAGATGTAGATCGTTCTCATTAGCTTGTTATCTAATCACTTGGACCGCTTCTAATGACCTCGATGTCGACGGGGCATTAAATCCTCATCTTCCTCCCTTCCAAATCAGCTGGAGCATTCGACACACAGACCGTTATGGGCGAAGAATTTTATTTGCATTTCTGCGCCGCGTCCCTTGGTACGATTACCAACTCAGGAGGATAACAATGCCCATACCTATTGGAGGAACCAGTTCACCTACAGTGATTTAGGAAAACATTGGAAGAACAGCTAATTTGAGTCCCCACTACCACCCCACATTACAAGTTTAGTGCCTTTCGCACTGCGCCATTTCGGTCAACAAACAAACACCTCTTCTCCTGCGCAGTACCGTCGCACCAGATAATGGCAAGAGGGTGACTATATCAACAAAGGACTCATCAGCCCGGATTCTTTTCTCCGTACTGCTCCTGTTAAAGAGCAGACACATTCTGAGAGTTAGATGCAAAGTCTGGTACAGCAGTGCGTGAGTCAGAACCACAAGGGAGCTGTCAAGTTACGAGGATAAACAAAACAGGGAGAAGGAGCGCAGACCACACGAGGCAGCGTCACGCGACGCTGTGATCGCACCTGAGATAAGACGCCCCGTCCCGGCGCGACAGCTGACGCGGGTCGCACCTGTTTGTGTAAACACGCGCTTGGCAGCCAGCCGCCGAAATGCGGCGCACTATGGAAGCCACCACGTGCAGCCGCCGCCGCCGCCGCGATACAACGGCGCAGTTACGCGCCGTCAGCACTTTGCGCCTGTCACTCTCACAGGGCGTGCACCGGCGCGCGGCTACTGCACACCCCGCTACACCTCTGACGTCAGCGGCGCCGCCGCCGTCTCGAAAAATCTGCTATAATTGTACAGCTGATTCCACATTGCTGCAATACAGGCAGAACAACACGTGCAGACAAAAGACTGACATCGATAGGAGACGAATGTCGGCTTCGAGGACGTTGCAGTCGGAGCACTAGCCCACTTAGACAATACAGAAATAGTTCCAGAATGCCTTAAAATTTACTGGGTGTCCATAAACTTATCTTACCGTTCAAAAATTTATTACGTGGGCATCCGATGTGATATCTTTATCATCTCTGTACTATGCTCTTAGAGTTTTTAATAACATTGCATTACTGTGTTGACAGATGAGTTACTTGGAACAGATCCACAGCTACGTCCATCAGGTTATATAACGATTATTTTGAGATCTCTAGTTCTCTGAAGTGCTTCGGAAGATCTTCGGTCCGGTTCTGGATGCAGATACAGGGGAATGGAGGATCAGATACGACTAAGAGCTTGAGGAACTATACCAGCAGCCCAACATAGCAGGAACTGTCAAAGCCACGCGAATGCAGTGGGCCGGCCATGTGGCCAGATAGCCTCGGAAGCTCCTGGATTTCACATCTACAGGAAATAGACCGCCAAAGAGACCCAAGAAGCGTTGGAGGGATGGACTCCATGAAGATTTAAACCAAGTGTCAATAGATATGAACGGATGGCGGATAGCAGCAGTGGTCAGAATACAGTGGAGGAGGAAACTTGTAGATGCGTGCGGTCCACTGAGCCTGATAACGTAGTAGTAATAGTTCTCTGAAAGCGATCCGTTGCAACAGTAAGACGAGGTATGGCCAAGCAATATCATGCTCTTACTTTAACGGATCCATTTAGTGACGAGTACAGCCATGGAAATAGCGGGTACGGATTGAAACCGGCTCAACTATGAATGCAAGTGAACTGGTGTTTGTTGAATCTCTCTAGACAATATGTGTCAGGGATTTTCTCTGCCTCGTAATGACTGGGTGTTGTGTGATGTCCTTAGGCTAGTTAGGTTTAAGTAGTTCTAAGTACTAGGGGACTGATGACCATAGATGTTAAGTCCCATAGTGCTCACAGCCATTTGAACCATTTTGATTAGATAATATGTGTACCCTTTTGAATCAAGGTCACTAGGCGAAAATCAGGCTATGTTGCTGAAACGTATTGCGTGGTACGCTAAGAAACATGGAAAAAAATATAGCGGCACAGTCGCGAATACAAACAGTGATCCAGGTACTGTCAAATGTTTTTTATTCCGGTCTTCGATCACAATATAAAGTCCTTCGACAATGACCGGTTTCAGTCAGTAATGACCGTCTTCAGAAAAACATAAATAATGTTGGGAGGGCGGTAAGTTCTAGTGAATGGAGAGGTATCACAAAGGGAATCCCACAGGGTTCAATGTTGGGTCCTCTGCTGTTCCTTATTCATGTGAATTACCTCTCACTTAACGTTCAGCAAGAAGAACTAGTACTTTTCGCTGATGACACGAGTGTTATAATAAATCCCATTCTAGAAAAAACAGCTGAAGACATTTTTAAGGATGTCTTTGAAAGAATTATTAAGTGGTTCTCAGAATATGGACTCTCCCTTAATTTTGAAAAGACTCACTATATCCAGTTCTGTACACCGAATAGAGTCATACCGACAATTGACGTAGCATATGAACAGGGCTCAGTTAACAGGGTAGATTTCTCCAAATTTTTGGGTGTTCACACTGATGACAACTTGAACTGGAAGAAGCATATTACTGAGCTTCTCAAACAATTAAGTTCAGCTTCTTTCGCTATTCGTATAATCGCTAGTCTAGGTAATAAACACATCAGCCTCCCAACGTACTTCGCATATTTCCGCTCAATAATGTCTTATGCAATAGTTTTCTGGGATAACTCACCACTTACACATAAAGTATTGATTGCACAAAAGAGAGCAGTTAGAATAATTAGATGTGTTCGCCCAAGGACGTCATGTAGGCACCTATTCAAGGAGTTAAGCATTTTAACTGCACCATCAGAGTGCATATATTCGCTAATGAAATTCGTTATAAATAATCCATCTCAATTGGCGAATAACAGTGATGTTCATAAGTACAACACCAGAGGGGAAAAATGACTTTTCCTATCCGTTATTGAAGCTGTCAGTTGCTCAAAAAGGAGTACATTATTCAGCAACAAAAATCTCCCGTGGTCGTGCGGTAGCGTTCTCGCTTCCCCGGGCCCGGGTTCGATCCCGGCGGGGTCAGGGATTTTCTCTGCCTCGTGATGACTGGGTGTTGTGTGATGTCCTTAGGTTAGTTAGGTTTAAGTGGTTCTAAGTTTTAGTGGACTGATGACCATAGATGTTAAGTCCCATAGTGCTCAGAGCCACTTGAACCAAAAATCTCTGATCATTTGCCCAACAACACAAAGTGTCTGAAAGGTAGCAGATAAAGTTTCAAATCTAGCTTAAAACCATTTCTTCTGGAGAACCCCTTCTATTCCATGGACGAGTTTGTGTGGTAAAAAAAAGATGTATCTCTAAATGTAGTTGCAGGTGTAGAACTAAAAATTTCAGTAATATTAATATTATCACTTTTCATATATATGAACCATGGACCTTGCCGTTGGTGGGGAGGCTTGCGTGCCTCAGCGATACAGATGGCCGTACCGTAGGTGCAACCACAACGGAGGGGTATCTGTTGAGAGGCCAGACAAACGTGTGGTTCCTGAAGAGGGGCAGCAGCCTTTTCAGTAGTTGCAGGAGCAACAGTCTGGATGAATGACTGATCTGGCCTTGTAACATTAACCAAAACGGCCTTGCTGTGCTGGTACTGCGAACGGCTGAAAGCAAGGGGAAACTACAGCCGTAATTTTTCCCGAGGACATGCAGCTTTACTGTATCATTAAATGATGATGGCGTCCTCTTGGGTAAAATATTCCGGAGGTAAAATAGTCCCCCATTCGGATCTCCAGGCGGGGACTACTCAAGAGGACGTCGTTATCAGGAGAAAGAAAACTGGCGTTCTACGGATCGGAGCGTGGAATGTCAGATCCCTTAATCGGGCAGGTAGGTTAGAAAATTTAAAAAGGGAAATGGATAGGTTAAAGTTAGATATAGTGGGAATTAGTGAAGTTCGGTGGCAGGAGGAACAAGACTTTTGGTCAGGTGATTACAGGGTTATAAATACAAAATAAAATAGGGGTAATGCAGGAGTAGGTTTAATAATGAATAAAAAAATTGGAGTGTGGGTAAGCTACTACAAACAGCATAGTGAACGCATTATTGTGGCCAAGATAGACACAAAGCCCATGCCTACTACAGTAGTACAAGTTTATATGCCAACTAGCTCTGCAGATGATGAAGAAATTGATGAAATGTATGACGAGATAAAAGAAATTATTCAGGTAGTGAAGGGAGACGAAAATTTAATAGTCATGGGTGACTGGAATTCGTCAGTAGGAAGAGGGAGAGAAGGAAACATAGTAGGAGAATATGGATTGGGGGGAAGAAATGAAAGAGGAAGCCGCCTTGTAGAATTTTGCACAGAGCATAACTTAATCATAGCTAACACTTGGTTCAAGAATCATAAAAGAAGGCTGTATACCTGGAAGAATCCTGGAGATACTAAATGGTATCAGATAGATTATATAATGGTAAGACAGAGATTTAGGAACCAGGTTTTAAATTGTAAGACATTTCCAGGGGCAGATGTGGATTCTGACCACAATCTATTGGTTATGAACTGCAGATTGAAACTGAAGAATCTGAAAAAAGGTGGAATTCAAGGAGATGGGACCTGGATAAACTGAAAGAACCAGAGGTTGTAGAGAGTTTGAGGGAGAGCATAAGGGAACAATTGACAGGAATGGGGGAAAGAAATACAGTAGAAGAAGAATGGGTAGCTCTGAGGGATGAAGTAGTGAAGGCAGCAGACGATCAAGTAGGTAAAAAGACGAGGGCTAATAGAAATCCTTGGGTAACAGAAGAAATATTGAATTTAATTGATGAAAGGAGAAAATATAAAAATGCACTAAATGAAGCAGGCAAAAAGGAATACAAACGTCTCAAAAATGAGATCGACAGGAAGTGCAAAATGGCTAAGCAGGGATGGCTAGAGGACAAATGTAAGGATGTAGAGGCTTGTCTCACTAGGGGTATGATAGATACTGCCTACAGGAAAATTAAAGAGACCTTTGGAGAGAAGAGAACCACTTGTATGAATATCAAGAGCTCAGATGGCAACCCAGTTCTAAGCAAAGAAGGGAAGGCAGAAAGGTGGAAGGAGTATATAGAGGGTTTATACAACGGCGATGTACTTGAGGACAATATTATGGAAATGGAAGAGGATGTAGATGAAGACGAAATGGGAGATAAGATACTGCGTGAAGAGTTTGACAGAGCACTGAAAGACCTGAGTCGAAACAAGGCCCCGGGAATAGACAACATTCCATTAGAACTACTGATGGCCTTGGGAGAGCCAGTCATGACAAAACTCTACCATCTGGTGAGCAAGATGTATGAGACAGGCGAAATGCCCTCAGACTTCAAGAAGAATATAATAATTCCAATCCCAAAGAAAGCAGGTGTTGACAGATGTGAAAATTATCGAACTATCAGTTTAATAAGTCACAGTTGCAAAATACTAACGCGAATTCTTTACAGACGAATGGAAAAACTGGTAGAAGCGGACCTCGGGGAAGATCAGTTTGGATTCCGTAGAAATGTTGGAACACGTGAGGCAATACTAACCTTACCACTTATCTTAGAAGAAAGATTAAGAAAAGGCAAACCTACGTTTCTAGCATTTGTAGACTTAGAGAAAGCTTTTGACAATGTTAACTGGAATACTCTCTTTCAAATTCTGAAGGTGGCAGGGGTAAAATACAGGGAGCGAAAGGCTATTTACAATTTGTACAGAAACCAGATGGCAGTTATAAGAGTCGAGGGGCATGAAAGGGAAGCAGTGGTTGGGAAAGGAGTGAGACAGGGTTGTAGCCTCTCCCCGATGTTATTCAATCTGTAGACTGAGCAAGCAGTAAAGGAAAGAAAAGAAAAATTCGGAGTAGGTATTAAAATTCATGGAGAAGAAGTAAAAACTTTGAGGTTCGCCGATGACATTGTAATTCTGTCAGAGACAGCAAAGGACTTGGAAGAGCAGTTGAACGGAATGAACAGTGTCTTGAAAGGAGGATATAAGATGAACATCAACAAAAGCAAAACAAGGATAATGGAATGTAGTCAAATTAAATCGGGTGATGCTGAGGGAATTAGATTAGGAAATGAGACACTTAAAGTAGTAAAAGAGTTTTGCTATTTAGCGAGTAAAATAACTGATGATGGTCGAAGTAGAGAGGATATAAAATGTAGACTGGCAATGGCAAGGAAATCGTTTCTGAAGAAGAGAAATTTGTTAACATCGAGTATAGATTTAAGTGTCAGGAAGTCGTTTCTGAAAGTATTTGTATGGAGTGTAGCCATGTATGGAAGTGAAACATGGACGATAACTAGTTTGGACAAGAAGAGAGTAGAAGCTTTCGAAATGTGGTGCTACAGAAGAATGCTGAAGATAAGGTGGGTAGATCACGTAACTAATGAGGAGGTATTGAATAGGATTGGGGAGAAGAGAAGTTTGTGGCACAACTTGACTAGAAGAAGGGATCGGTTGGTAGGACATGTTTTGAAGCATCAAGGGATCACAAATTTAGCATTGGAGGGCAGCGTGGAGGGTAAAAATCGTAGAGGGAGGCCAAGAGATGAATACACTAAGCAGATTCAGAAGGATGTAGGTTGCAGTAGGTACTGGGAGATGAAGAAGCTTGCACAGGATAGAGTAGCATGGAGAGCTGCATCAAACCAGTCTCAGGACTGAAGACCACAACAACAACAACAACAACAACAACACACACACACACACACACACACATATATATATATATATATATATATATATATATATATATATATATATATATTACCATGAGGGGTGAGGTACACGTACACACGTGGTTTCTGTTTTCAATTACGGGGTGGAATAGAGTGTGTCCCGACATGTCAGGCCAATAGATGTTCAATGTGGTGGCCATCATTTGCTGCACACAATTGCAATCTCTGGCGTAATGAATGTCGTCAGTGAAAAAGACCAATAAAAAGGTGTTAGCATGTGGACGTAATGTGCTGTTGCAGTCTCTTCTGTGCCTAATGTCCATGACCGTTCCCTTTGGATCCCTACGTAATTCGGTGCTCTCCGATACACACGATCGAACAGCGGAGGAGTGCTACTCAAGCGTCAACTTTAGGTTACAATATCTCCGGATGTAATGAACATTTTACAATGCAACAAACGACACTGATTACGTATTTGTTTATATGTTCAGATGTGCTAACAAAACTAACGTGGTTCCATTTAAAAAACCAAGGTTTGTGTTAAAAAACATACTTCCGTGCATTTTTTTATGGTTCGTATTAACCAATTACACTAGCCCCTCTCCTCACGTTCGGTCTGTGGAATCGATTCGTCAGTATTTGATGTGGTTTACGAAATATATCCAGCGGTAACGTTAGGTGACTCACCCTTTATATATTGTAACCTGACTTCCTCCACATCATATCGATAAAATAATCGTGAAAATGATCTACGGAACATGACAGAACTATACTAAGCTAATCTACACCACGTCCCAATGTGATACAGCCGTAATGGCGTGTATTTATATGTTTTGACGGCTCCATTAGGACTTTATCACATTAGGACATGGTGTAGAACAAATCTGAAGATGGTCATTACTGACTGAAGCCGGTCATCATCGAAGGACTTTATAGTGTGATCGAAGACTGGAATAAAAAACATCTACTTTCCATCGGCATGCCTTGCAATCACTCCATTCTAACCACAGGGAATTACAAAGGAACCTATTTACCACGAATGTGTTGCTTTGCACGTTATGCCTTGTGCCATCTTTAGTAGAGCATTCTCTTCTACACCACACAACAGTATTAAAGGATCACTTTTTCGAAACCTCGTAATTCCCACGCTTTGTGGCGTTTAAGCTTGAAATTTGGTTGCTTCGAATCACGTTAAAATTTAGTGCAAAAGCGTGGCGCCCTGCGAGAACGCTTCAAATAGCAGTGCGAAAAAAAAGACCACAGCTAAGAAATTGATGTGACGTGCAAGGTGGATTAATGACGTCGTATTGGTACCAAATTTCACCACAATTCTACCCAAGGCAACCGTAGTCGTGTCACATTATCGAAAGGTAGTCATACCCCTTCTTATCCATACATCACCCCTTCTTTTGACGCCTCCATGATGGGAATGGCACCTGCCCACCTTCATTTTAAAAATGCACCTCTACAGGCAGAATCACTGTCGAAGCGTTAGGCGCTTGCAGAGACCGGCAGCACCTTCGAAACCATCATATTCCGGGTGGCGTACTATCAGGCGCGAGAGCATAAGTTTAGTGGCGAAAGAGCAGCGGCATGGCCTGCCTACAGGCGCCTGGTACTGGAGTGGCGGGTTTTGCCTTTACAGGTACATTTTTAAGCTGCTCAACAAAGGCGTGGGTGGCCGAACTGGTGGGGGGGGGGGGGGTCATCGACGGGTCCCTTTGCTGTTTTATTCACGCATGTCAATGTCGCATTCCGCATGATTACGCCAAAGGAGGAAACAAAATTCGATTGCCGTAAAAGGAGAAGCACCCTTGGGTGCTTTGGATCACGTAAAAATTTCGCGAATGGTTTTGGATGGTCCCCAGTGCTTCCAAAGCGAACACGAGAGCAAAAATTGCGGACGCAGTGCGCTCAAATCGGTGAAATCATGGTCGATGAGGATGCAGTCCCACAATTTCCTTAGAAAAGGGTTGAAACGCCCGATGGTGTTGGCAGTGTCAAAGATTGTCAAGAACGTCTTCCTGTGTTCATTGCACTGCGAATTATCGTTTTCGAGCGCGAAATGTGTCGGAATCAACGACCCCGGGAAACGGGTGGTTTCAGTGAGGCCATTTATGCCACCCCTTGTACTCATGCCAAATCTGAGGGTTGGCATGTCTGGAAAGGTTTTCTCAGCAATTCATAAGAAAAAAAAATGTTCAAATGTGTGTGAAATCTTATGGGACTTAACTGCTAAGGTCATCTGTCCCTAAGCTTACACACTACATAACCTAAATTATCCTAAGGACAAACACACACACCCATAGCCGCGGGAGGACTCGAACCTCCGCCGGGGCCAGCCACACAGTCCATGACTGCAGCACCTTAGACCGCTCGGCTAATTCGGCGCGGCAATTCATAAGAAAACCGCATGATTTCAGCGCTGGGCGTCGTGGTTCTGATCTTCATAAGAGAGGCGTCAGAAGACACGGTAAAGAGTGGATGTGACGAACTTCCGATAATGTGACACGTCCAAGGTGGCGTGGGCAGAACTGTGATGAAATTTGGCGCCAAGTCCACCATACACGCAACATGAATTCGGAAGGAGCAATGGAACAGTACAGTGAAAGAGTCTGCCGTATGTAGTACCGGACACCAGTAACCACCTTTTCCTGTTATTAATACTCGTTTGTCTGTGTTCGTGTTCTTCTCTCATGTCGTAATTTGGACGAATAAATTTGCAATACCTAGATGATATCGTTACAGACCAAGAGTTTTGCTGGTTTTCGAAAGTCACTAATGAAAGCCTTTTTTTCGCATGTGAAGACACCTTGCTCTCTGAAGCGTCTTCGAACCCGACGGTTACGTCGCAGGGTGCAATGCTTTTGAGCCATTACAGAGAAAAGTTGTATGCACTTTTGAGCCAAATTTCAAACTTAAATGGGTGGGAATTACGGGGGTTTCGAAGAAAATATGTTGTCACAGCGTGTTTACAGCATAACAACGTTACATATGAGTACAGTCTTTAGTAGTATTATGATACACAATGCGAGAGAGAGAGAGAAAAAAGGATCAATGTACTCTCCAGTACTAGTTTAATCCTTTCATAATTATCTAATCCACCAAGTATTGTAATAACGCAGTATCCGACACTAGGTCACGACTTATTCCTCCCAGTCACAACAAATCCAATCACAGAGAGGAGACAGGTGAATATGAGTAATTATCGAAGTTTTTAATCACATTGAATTAGTGTGTTTCAGGTAACCTGTGAAAGGAACTCCACACTATTTGCTGTACCTCAAGAGGGTGTGGAGTACGTATCACGGTTTCGTGAAACAAAATCAGACCTGAAGAGCCATCGAAACTTAAGAACTAAGTACGGAAAAAATCTACCGTCAAGTCCATCAGTTCGTGCTGACAGTGTCAGTATTCGATAAATGGATTGGTGGACGACCAAGTACAGCTGACACTATAAACCAAGACGAAAAGGGCTTGCAGTTAGCATGCTGGCACGAATGTTTGCGGGTGCAAATTTATTACCAGAGTCTGTTCCAATGATAATGCAGTCATTAAACGCACCGGGAACTGACAACACAGTATGGGATTTATGGACTAGAAAACACCACGTGACTCTGAAACTTCAGCGAGGCAGTCCTTAGATGGTAAGTACACCGTGCGGTCATGTGTAATCGTATCATTGGTTCGTTTTTCTTTGGCAAGATACCATCAACTGTAAATGTTTACGTTTTCGTTTTAACGGAATGCTGGGTACGACAATTATGATCTTCTACCAACCATCTTTTTTGAAGAAGGTGCACCACCACATTGGGGAGCACATACTTGTGAGTTCCCAAATGAAACATTTCCAAATTAGTGGATTGGAAGGGTTGGCCCAGTTCCTTAGCGATCAAGTCCACCAGATATCACATTCCTCCACTTCTTTCTGTGGGGCTACGTTAAAGACATCGTGTATCGGATAAAACCACAGCCCATCACTGATCTCATTCAGAGATATTCCACTGCCACCACCGACGAGGATCTCTTGTAGCTTACACGGCAAGAAAGCAAATAGTGTGTTTCAAAACAACAAACACAAAATACTTGTATAATCTTTAGAAGATTCTGAAGTTGGCAGGGGTAAAATACAGGGAGCGAAAGGCTATTTACAATTTGTACAGAAACCAGATGGCAGTTATAAGAGTCCAGGGGCATGAAAGGGAAGCAGTAATTGGGAAGGGAGTGAGACAGGGTTGTAGCCTATCCTCGATGTTATTCAATCTGTATATTGAGCAAGCAGTAAAGGAAACAAAAGAAAAATTTGGAGTAGGAATTAAAATCCACGGAGAAGAAATAAAAACTTTGAGGTTCGCCGATGACATTGTAATTCTGTCAGAGACAGCAAAGGACCTGGAAGAGCAGCTGAACGGAATGGACAGTGTCTTGAAAGGAAGATATAAGATGAACATCAACAAAAGCAAAACGAGGATAATGGAATGTAGTCAAATTAAGTCGGATGATGCTGCGGGAATTAGATTAGGAAATGAGACGCTTAAAGTAGTAAATAAGTTTTGCTATTTGGGGAGCAAAATAACTGATGATGGTCGAAGTAGAGAGGATATAAAATGTAGTCTGGCAATGGCAAGGAAGGCGTTTCTGAAGAAGAGACATTTGTTAACATAGAGTATCGATTTAAGTGTCAGGAAGTCGTTTCTGAAAGTATTTGTGTGGAGTGTAGCCATGTATGGAAGTGAAACATGGACGATAAATAGTTTAGACAAGAAGAGAATAGAAGCTTTCGAAATGTGGTGCTACAGAAGAATGCTGAAGATTAGATGGGTAGATCACATAACTAACGAGGAGGTATTGAACAGAATTGGACAGAAGAGAAATTTCTGGCACAACTTGACTAGAAGAAGGGATACGTTGGTAGGGCATATTCTGAGGCATCAAGGGATCATCAATTTAGTATTGGAGGGCAGCGTGGAGGGTAAAAATCGTAGAGGGAGACCAAGAGATGAATACACAAAGCAGATTCAGAAGGACGTAGGCTGCAGTAGGTACTGGGAGATGAAGAAGCTTGCACAGGATAGGGTAGTATGGAGAGCTGTATCAAACCAGTCTCTGGACTGAAGACCACAACAACAACAACAATCTTTAGAGTTTTATTCCGTTTGTTCTCTTGGCATTTAGTAAACGAAAACAAGAAACATGGGTGTCCATGCCAGCGAAAGGCAGTTCTTATGGCTTATTGCTCAACACAGTCCTATCCGAATCTCTTCTTAATTCCCTATCATACATTATAACCTGTTTCCCATTTGACTGATCCCTGATCCACTTTTTTTTTTCCTTATTCCCCCTCCTACACCACCCTCTCTCTTCCCCTTTTCTAATGCTCTTCCGCAGTTCTTGCGGCTGTGAAAAAACCGCGTCCTAGGTAAATTATGTCCAGGCACGTCACATACCCCGACTGCCGAAGCCCAGTCACGCCACTGGTGGGCTGACTGGCCTTGGAACCCCGTCTCACCTTGGAATGTCACCCCGTTCAGATTTCCGTGGCAGCCTGAAGTCAGTGGTAGATTACTTTCTTCATTAGTGACTACCGAAAACAAGCAAAACTCTTGGTCTGTGGCGATATCAGCTAGGTAGCGCAAAATTATTCGTCCAGATTACGACAGGAGTGAAGAACATGAGCACAGACAAACGAGGGTCGTTCCGCAAATAATGCCTCCTACTTTTGTGGAGACTCTGCACGTCCGCGCCAGATGTTGTTGGTGTAGTGCTAATGCTTGAACCTTCGTCATTCATTTTCTGGTAGTTCTGTTGTTCTGCGGTAATTCGCGCCAGCAGAGGAATGTTCCAAAATGGAGTCTGACATGGACGCGCGTGTAAACCAGCGATGTGTGACTGAATTCCTCACTGCAGAAGAAATTTCGCCGACTGACATCCGTCGACGCTTGATAAAGGTGTATGGAGACGATACAATAGACTTGAGCAATGTGAGGCGATGGGTACGGCATTTTCAAGGTGGTGATATGGGCGCGCATGACAAGCCAAAGCCCGGTCGACCCCTGCACAGCTGTCATCCTTGCAATGAAGCGCATCTTGATCAACTCATCCGCCCTGATCGACGGGTAACGACCAGAAATTTGTGCGAAACGCTGAGTGTCGGCTGTAATGCCTTCGAAACAATGTTGAAACATCTTGGTTTTAGCAAAGTCTCTGCAAGATGGGACCTGCGGATGCTTACAAAAGAACAAAAAGCTCATCGAATGGAAATTTGTCGGGACCTGCTGGACCAATATGAAGCTGAAGGTGCCAATTTTCTGAATGGATCGTCACCGGAAATGAGACGTGGTGTCATCACTACGAGCCGGAATCCAAAAGACAATCGATGGAATGGCGACATGCGAGTTTTCCGTCAAAGAAGAAATTCAAGACAGCCATCTGCAGGCTAAGCGGCGTGCATAGTGTTGTGGGATAGCCAGGGTGTGGTTCTTTTGGATGTCCTAGAGACTGGAGGAACTGTCAATTCAGCACGCTATAAGACGACACTGACTAAGCTCAAAGCACGAATTTGCAGTGTAAGGCCAGAAAAGAACAACAACTTTCACCTGCAACATGATAACGCCAGACCCCACACCTGTTTTTGGACCACGCAACTCAATGCAAAATTCGGCTGGACTGTCTTACCACATCCACCGTAGACTCCCGATTTAGCGCCTTCAGACTTCCATCTCTCTGGGCTTCTGAAAGATGGACTACGTGGTGAACATTTTCTAGACTCGTATCCTGTTGACAAAGCTGTAAGGAAGTTGTTAGTCTCAGCTATCCAATCTTTACAAGCGCGGCATGCAGGCTCTGGTTCAGCGTTGACAACAGTGCATAAAGAATGGTAGTGACTATGTGGAAAAAATAAAAGTCTGTAGCTGAAATATTGTACTATTTAGCTGTACTGTTGTGATTTATGTATCTCCTGTAGTTTGCATGAATAAAAATAGGAGGCATTACTTTCTGAACGACCCTAGTATTAATAACAGGAAAATGTGATTGCTGGTGTCAGCTACTACAGGCTACAGAGTCTTTCAGTGTGCTGCTCCATAGCACCTTCCGAATTGATTGGACCAATATCGGTCAGAGAGCGCGGAGCTATGAAGTGGCTGCCCAAGGTGTGTTACAACGAATACTGTCGTATGTTTAGACCTGAGATGAAGAATGTATTTCCAACAAGATGGGTCGCAGTTACAATTCACCACTACTGAGAGGGATTAGGAAGAAACTAGGAAGACCAGGGTATCATGAAAAACAAACTTGGATTCGACATTGTTGGAGAAGGAAACTGGCCCTTTCCTTTTTAACGGAACCATTATGACATTTACATAAACCGTTTTACATAAGACAGGGAAAACCTATCCGAAAGAGAAGTTGAACCCCGCTCCTTCAGAATGAATGCCCAATGCCTTAAGCACCTCACCACCTCATTTGCTTGCCACGTCCCGCAGTCGATTAATCGACCAGGTGACCTCGTGGCCCAGCCACTGAGATCACCAGACTACACATGTCTGAATTTTTTTTCCTTCGGAACACAACAAGTGCCTCATGTATGAAAGCAAAGCGGGCTCGACCCAAAAACTGCCTTCGAAATAGGTATCATTCATCACAAATGTCCTCTGGATAGTGCTCCAGTGTTGTAGTACACGCGCCGAATTGTGCGGCCAAATATTCGATATTTCACTTTACGTTCTACAGCTTTCACCTGTGCCCGACAATCTGCTTGACCGGTGCACACGGAAACTGAAGTCAATAACGACGACAACAAAGAACCATTAACTCTGATCAGGCAATGTTCTTATATCGTAAATGATTGGCGTTTGACCAGAACTGATTTAAAGGCACATCGAAGGTCTTTCAGTGCCGTACTTATCTTCATACACCAGCTCCACCTTCCATAAAGATAATACTCTTCTCACACAATGCCGAACGAAGATCTTTTTGGGAACTTCAAAACCAAAGATTGCTTTCGCCAAGGCCGACGAAATGTTGGGGGAGTACCGATGGTAGAGTCAACCATGAAGCCTGAAGGGAACGCAAGAGGTGCGGCAATACCTGGTCGTGAGAGCCCAATAAAACGGTAGCACACAGACGTGTTACGTAGCAATGAGTGGAATTAATTTATAAAATTCTTTTATATAATCAAGGTATGAATAATGTATTCGTAAAAACAGCGGTCGTAATCTGGAAGTTAGTAAGATATTCCCCACTGCAACAAGCATATTTTTTGTAGGTCATGATGTGCGGATGAAATCACAAATTGAACTATTCAGCAGAACTTTTTTCACGACACCAATAACAGCATCCGAGCACTGTTTCACATCACAATCGTTGGCTTCGATAACTCACAACTTAATCATCATCTTCCGTCCCAACTTATAAGTCGAGATACGCTACAAATCAGTTTCTCAAAGCTATCCCCATGCAAAAAAATAAGAAGAATGCAAGCTTTGGTGGTGGTAAAATCAGACAACCAAATGTACACCACCGTAATCACGAATAAAGTGCAAAAAACCCGAATGATATCAATTTCAGCGTTCAAGACACACCTTTACCCGAAACTTTCGTCTCACTCTTATTATCAATAAAAGTAGCACATAGGAACTGCCTAATAGGTATGATTTTCCTCGCGTGAATAATTTGAATCTGAACTACCCGACCTTTTTCCACCCGTGCCCCTCTGGGGTTTATAACCAGTAATCTTTGTTGGCAAGGATAGTACTTTGCAATACCAGATGTCAGAGTCCAAAGACATTTCCACGGTGTACCTCCCTCCAGACTCACAGCGGTAATTTGACTTCCTAAACGGTATTTAGTTGGAAAGCATGCGGGGCACACATCGAGGCTGGAACATGTCTGGCGGCTACAGCAGTAACCAGTGCAGTTTCACTGCGGCCACCACGAAGTTTACGTAGAACCGGGCCAAGGAAACTTTCGTGTCACGCCGTATTCACGTTAAGCGTCGCCGCCAGCCACTCGACGCCTTCAATAGAAACGAGCAACTGACAGCTGCGTTCGCCACGGAAGAATCACAGACGCTTGGGCCACACGCAAGCTGAGGCCCACAAAGAATCTGAATCTCTCTCTCTCTCTCTCTCTCTCTCTCTCTCTCTCTCGCTCTCTCTCACTTGGTAATTCTCACACACACTCAAAGCTTGCTAACATTCATAACAAAAGACGAAAAAAATATTCAGTAAGTTAGCTCTGTTAAATATCTCGTACGGTTTTCCACTAAAACAATCCCTAATAATGCGAGGGTTATCCGGAAATTAAGGTTACAAGCTTGAAGCCAGCGGAAGGAACGAGCATTCCCAACAATCAGAAGCTCGTCGATTAGTGTTATAGTGACTGTTAGAAATGAGCGTTCTCATTCCGGCTCCCGCCAAGTGCGAAGCGCGCGCTGTAATTAGCTACCTAAATGCTAAGGCCATGAATGCCGCTGCGATTCATCGCGAAATTGTTTCAGTTTATGGAGTGGACGTAATATCTAGGTAGCATGTGACGGAATGGGAACGGATTTTCAGTTCTGGAAGGACGGAAATTCACGACGAAGACAAAAGCGAAAGGTCGTCTGTTATGACTGATGATGTGGTACAGAAAATTGAAGATCATCATCTCTCCGATCGCCGTTCGACAATTAACGACCTGCATACAGTTTGTGCAAATATTTCACGGACTGTTGTTCATGAAATCGTACCTGATCGACTAAACTATCGCAAGTTGCGTGCGCAATGGGTGCCCAAGATGCTTACCGAAGCACGCAAAATGAACAGTCAGTGCCGCTAGCGAATTTCTTGACCTTTCTGAGATTGTAGGCGAGGGTTTTCTCAGCTCTATAGTGGCAGGTGATGAAACTTGGACTTACCATCATACTCCATAGAGCAAACGACAATCAATGCACTGGCGCCATACTCATTCTCCTACAATCAAAAAATTCATACCTCAGCAAACAACGAAGAAATCGTGCTGCCTGTGTTTTGGGACAGAAAAGGAGTTCTGCTCGTTCATGTTTTCGAAAGTGGTGAAACAATAAACGCTGCAAGATATTGTGAGGCCTTGAAGAAACTTCGCAGAACCGTTCTAAACAAACGTCGCGCGAATGCTGACAACCGGAGTCTGTATCCTACATGACAACGCGCGTCAGTATACCACTCACGCAACAAAAGAGTTGTTGATTTGGTTTGTTCAAAAAAATGTGTGTGATTTCCTAAGGGACCAAACTGCTTAGGTCATCGGTCTCTAGACTTGCACACTACTTAAACTAACTTATGCTAAGAACAACATACACACCCATGGCCGAGGGAGGACTCGACCCTCCGGCGGGAGGGTTTTCTTTTGGTTGGGATATCTCGCACCTAGTGACTATCATCTGTTCACTACACTGAAGGAACACCATCGTAGAAAACACTTTTCCGACGACAACGAGGTGAAAATCGAAGTGAAGAATTGAGTGAAAAATGAGGCGGGAGACGTCTATGGCACAGGACTCAAAAAACTCGTCCCACGGATAACAAAATGTATTGAGGTAAATGGTGATTACGTGTAAAAATAATGCAAGACCTATACTACAATGCATGTAAATTTTATTAAATTCATTTTTTGTACTTCAAAAAATTCTTGTAACCAAACTTTCCGCATTAGCCTCGTAGATACAACAATGCACGATTTTCAAGTGACAACAGAAAAAAATAATTGTTTATATATATTTAGAATCAAGTTGTTCAAAATGGTTCAAATGGCTCTGAGCACTATGGGACTTAATTTCTGAGGTCATCAGTCCCCTAGAACTTAGAACTACTTAAACCTAACTAACCTGAGGACATCACACACATCCATGCCCCAGGTAGGATTCTAACCTGCGACCGTAGCGGTCACGCGGTTCCAGACTGTAGCGCCTAGATCCGCTTGGCTACCGCGGCCGGCTCAAGTTGTTCGTCTATGGTATCGTACACTCCTACAGAAGAAAACATGGTGCATCACTACAGGGCAACCCAATAGTTCTTTAGCATTTGAAAATGCACGAATTCACGGAATCTACATCTACATCGATATTCTGCAAATCACACTTAAGGGCCTGGCAAGGGTTCATCGAATCACATTCAAAGTGATTCTCTATTATTCCACTCTCGAACAGCGTGCGGAATAAACGAACACCTATATTTTTCCGTGCGAGCTCTGATTTCCGTATTTTATGACGATGACCGTTTCTCCCTATGCAGGTCGGAGTCAATAAAATATTTTCGCATTCGGAAGAGAAAGATGGTGACGAAAATTTCGTGAGAAGACTCCCCCGCAGTGAAAAACGCCTTTGTTTTAGTGGTGTCCATCCCAAATGCTATATCATTTCAGTGACATTTTCTCCCCTCTTTCGTGATAATACAAAACGTGCCACTCTTCGTTGAACTTCCTTGAGTTCGAGTATCGGTCCGGCACACAGTTTTAATCTTCCAGGAAGTTTCATACAGCGCACACACCGCTGCAGAGTGAAAATTTTATTCTGGAAACATCTCCCAGGCTGTGACTAAGCCAGGTCTCCGCATTATCCTTTCTTCCAAGAGTGCTAGTTCTGCAAGGTCTGCAGAAGTGCTTCTGTGAAGTTTGGAAGTTAGGAGACGAGGTACTGGCGGAATTAAAGCTGTGAGGACGGGTCGTGAGACGTGCTTGGGTAACTCAGATGGTAGAGCACTTGCCCGCGAAAGGCAATGGCCCCGAGTTCGTGTCTAGGTCCGTCACACAGTTTTAATCTGGCACGAAGTTTCGTACCAGCGCACTCTCCGCTGCAGAGTGAAAATTTCACTCTTTCTCGATGTACTCCGTTAATGGGGTCTTTTTTAAACAAAAAATGAGTGCACAAAGTGGCCGACACATGGCGCTGGACAGCAACTCGCCGTGGTCGGTGGATGAGAATCTTGTATAAAAGGAGCTGTAGTGAGAGAGGGAATCAGATCACCCTTAGCCTGGCTGATAAACACCTGCTGGAAGGTACGTCTTCTACGCAGAATGGCGCTCCATCTGATATCGCTACGGGCGTGAAAGACCTCTTGTGCACATCGTCTGGTGAGGATCACGTGCCGAGCCCCCACGTCCGTGATGCCTGGTCTCCCAGGTCCCCAGACCTTAATCCGTGTGAGTATTGGCTGTGGGATTACCTAAACTCGGAGGTCTACCGCGATTGTCCGACGTCATTAGGGATGCCAAAATAAAACATCTGACGGAAATTTCTCACCACGCCTACTGATAATGGGTACAGTGCCGTTCACAACATTGTCCCTCGACTACAGGTATTGTTGATGAATGGCGGCTAACACATGAGCATTTCTTTTAACAAGCATTGCCCTTGTTAAAAATCAATTGTTATGCTAATTATTCCTTTTGTATCACATGCAGCGCCATCTGTTAGCCTTTTCATGCACTTTTTTTGTTTCAATAAAACTCTATGTCATTTCAAAATGTGTGTCAATTTTTACCTCTCCAGCTACATTATCCCGCGAAATACTGATTTTTCAATTGTTAACGAACTTTCAGGTCACCATGTGCACCTAGACATTCAATTTATTTGATTCTTAAAAAAACTGCTTACACATTTTGAGAATCACGTTCATCGTTACGTTACAAAAACTCAGTAGTTCTTTCAGCAATGTCGCTTTCCTTGAACACCACTCTACACGGCGCTGCAATGCTGAGTTGCATCACCAACAAACCATGGCCATATGTCTCTCAGGCTGTAAACTGCCTCATTTATGAACACAGAAATGGTATTCGCATTATCGTATAAGAGGGAGGGAGTTTCAGAAACTTAAAATATGGCGTTAACGTGTTCTTCACACCTAAAAAACAGACTTTACCTTACAAACATTACACATAAATTGACAGTTCAAGAATTACTGTACTGTCGCAATATTGAGAATAACGTTTCGTTTCGAAACTTCCTGGCAGATTAAAAGTGTGTGCCGGACCGAGACTCGAACTCGGGACCTTTGCCTTTTAGCGGGCAAGTGCTCTACCATTCATTCTAGAAACATCCCCCAGGCTGTGGCTAAGCCATGTCTCCGAAATATCCTTTCTTCAAGGAGTGCTAGTTCTGCAAGGTTCGCAGGAGAGCTTCTGTGAAGTTTGGAAGGTAGGAGACGAGGTACTGGCGGAATTAAAACTGTGAGGACGGGGCGTGTGTCGTGCTTGGGTAGCTCAGTTGATAGAGCACTTGCCCGCGATAGGCAAAGGTCCCGAGTTCGAGTCTCGGTCCGGCACACAGTTTTAATCTGCCAGGAAGTTTTATATCAGCGCACACTCCGCTGTAGAGTGAAAATTTCATTCTAGAAACCTTTCGTCTCATTTAGAGAGCGCAACGTAAGGAAAACCAGAAAAGCAGAATTGGAGGTAAATGAAAGTACTAACGCTGCTGGTGCGGAACTTTGTTGTCCCCGGATAACTGCTCAAATCTTCCAGTTGGTTCTCTACTGACTACAGGGAACCCAAAGATTCTGAAGGACCTGGGAGGTCTCCCATCATCACTTTCTGTATGGTCGTCAATCTATCACCAAAATGCTAAATAAAGCACCATACTACTGGTCAATAAAGATGTAGCAGCTATACCTTCACATACTAGCTACCAAAACATCAACAATATGAGACATTACTCACCTATTTGCATCTGTACGACCTACAAGTTCTTGAGTTTTCAGACAGGTCCATTGCAGAGGAAGAAATCCTTACCACAGCAACAGTAACATTGTCAAAATTATGGGTGATGTTTCATTTGTTTATTTCCTCTTGCGCACTAAATTGTAGATATTTCTTACAGGAAATTTTCTTAGATTTATTGCTAGAGTCAGAACTTCTCAACGCAGTTGGAGGGACAGCGATTTAACGCATCATTACTGCTTAACGTCATTGCCTGGGCACAAAAACCCTGTTATTTCATGATACACCACAGAGCTCAAGCTCGCGTTTGTCCGACATTCGGTTACAGATTTTTATAAAAAAAGGCCTTAGAGCCATTGTCCAGATGTAAAATGGATCATGCCTCTAGTTGGGAATGCATGGTCTATCTTCACTGTTCTTGGAAACAGTTCATATAGCAATCAGTGGCCTTACCGTCTGCACTCGTTTAACGCGACACCATTCTTGGTGGCTGGAGCCATATGCCTTATTTTTTCAGATTATCTACGGACACATAGCAGTTCTAGAATTAGCAGTCACTGGCTTCACAGCCCTGTTACGTGCATGTAAGTTATACAACACGTACAACAGTCTTCTTGGTACAAGTAAAGGCGAGTCAGACCAGTAGCTACCCATAAAAGGTCACTATCAACACCTCCTTTACTAAAACGAATGTCATTATCAGGGCGATTACAGAGCCTGCAGAAACCACAAGATGCAATTTCAGGTGTTTCTGGATAACTCTAGCTAAAACTCATCTTGTTCGATGCTACTCGTGCCGTACCCCTTTACTTACGTTGATGTTTATGTTACAATGAGTTCAGCATTAACAGAGTACCTTCTCCAGAATTTTGCCCTTGAGAATACACCACACCCTTTTTAACATACCTAATCAACGTAGAATATTTTATGTTGTATCAAACCACAAATTCACTTTCCATTTCTTGGGAATAAATTGTGCCCCACGACAGTGATGTAATCCAGGACAGACAAAAAGTCAGCATCGGTCTTCATGTCATCTGTCTCTTTTATTATATTACAGATCTAGATTTCAATTGACAGTGCAGCTATCATCAGTGCTTTATAAGTAGTCATGCAGACTGAACATAATTATACCACGAATACTGCGATCTAACTCAGGCATGTACAAGTATTAGTCCAAATTCTGTCTTAGTCTTTCTGTCCTGCCTAAACCACAAATTTCAACTTCCGTAGTTACGTGAATTGCAGAAAAACCAGTAAGACATATGAGTCTACGAAACGACACCTCAACGGTACAAACAGATCTGAATCAATTTCAGTCACATAAAAACGCGAATTTTCAGCCAATTTTAGGACATTAATTATTAAAAACGTTTATGTACTACTTAATTGTTGCTTATTTTATAGTGACATCAATACTGATTTTCATGAAATAAAACAAAATACTGCCAAACAGAGCCACAAAATGGCGTGTAGTATCATCAGGAACCAAACTAACCTATTTCGTCCGTGCACCTCACCCATTTGCGTTTAATTTCAGAAGCTGGGATGGCATCGCTCGGCAGGTATATGAAAAGATAGGGGATCATTAGTTCCTATGCTCTGGCTTTTGCACATGTCGTGAAACGTGTCCTAACACCGTTACAGCTAGATGACAAACACCGTTTGGGCCGATGATGATAAATGACTCGCAGCAAACACTACGTTTCACTTCGAACACTTATTTCGCCAATTATGTTAAAATGTGCATCTACTTGAATGCAACAGCACGATCTCACCAAATAAATAATTTTACTTCAAACATACGAGTATCGAAAACGAAAAAAGATAGCCAAACTGGAGAACGCAACATAGGGCATTAATAACACATTAAAACATTTTGCAGAGAAATGTACAAAATTATAAATTTATCTAGACGGAAACATGAGAATGAAGCCTAATATGCTGAGAGTAAGATCAGTCTTCAGCAGGACGTGGAAGAACTCATCAACATCATTTCGTACATATATTTTGCCCATCCTGCGCAGTATGTTCGTTGTGTTTGTCGTTGTCAGGATATGAAAGGAAGTCCATCATGAAAGGCAGTGGGGAAGTGGATATGTGAAGCAATGTTTCTTTCACGAGTTATCACCCCGTTGAAAATAATGATATCATTGCTCTCGTATTACCAGCTCATTTTGACACGGTTTAAGAAGTGGACTCAGCGTTGATTTTGCAGGAGAAGTCAGCTTGTTATTCTCCCAAATCCATCAAGTTATCCAGGGAAAACGTAGAAAACAAGGACGGAAGCCTGTGTATCGGTACTGCGCCATTTTGTCCAGTTATCTATCACACTGAAGGATATTTATAAATCACTTATCCGGTGGAACAGTGAAATTTCGTGAAGAAAAGATAATCACATCATATTTGCCAGGAAAGCCTTAGCAATAGACAGAACAATGACTTGTCTCAGCCTTCAGTTTTTCTAGAGGGAAGTTGCGTCGTTGTTGTATTATCATGAAATATTAATATCTGGTGAGACAATGACACCTCAGCTGGTTGAGACTTAATGGTTTTTTCTTAGAACATTGACGAAGTGTTACAGTGACGCTATGAAAAATTTAGTAGGTGCCTTTTGCAGAGGAACAGCGACGTGTATAGTCAATAGTCGTCAAATATTCATGCGAATACTGTGTCGTATCTGATTTTGTGCAATACCTTACAGCTATCATTTAGCATTGTTTTTTATAAAACTGTTTTTATAAAACTTATTGGATAATAACGTTTCACGACAGTTGACAGAATGTGGGAAACAAAATCAATTTATCAAGTCAACAGAATAACTGAAGCTTTCTACACTCAATAACAAGTTAATGGTAATTTATGTCGAATGTTGGGCCTGCTCCTAGTCCTACGCCTGTTCTGGAGTCTGAAAATATTGTTTGTACTGAACATTTCAAACGAATACATCGTGCGTGACTCCAGTGGATGCAAAAAAAAGATAGAAAGTCACATCAAGATGACTTCAGTTTGTCTACCTCCGATTTTTCTTCTGCCTCACATGATGACGTGTTTCTATATGCCAAGCATGCCAAACATGGTTTCCATGATATTTGGAGCACCCCCAGAAACGAGGTGGCATAACGCGCGGGACTTGTTCCTCTAAATGATTTCCGATAGCACTGCTCTCCAGCTCCCGTTGTCGGTAACAGATAGCGGAAAGCAGCTACATTGGCTCTGCAGTACACCGTGTATTCAACTACAGCAAATTAGCCAGCGACATTGACGGTAATCTTGCAACTCACGTTCCCTGACACATTCACAAATCCGAACAAATGGACACCTAAATGGAGGACTCTCTTATTTATACATAACATCCAAATATTCCAGAATATACTTCGCTTAAATTAGTAACAAAGACCCAGAATTTTTTTTTAGAAAAGATGGTGAATAAAAAAAATTAGTGCAGAAAGCAGGAGACGAACCAGCAACCTTACATCACAGAGTTCGTATCTGTATCCACTGCGATACAATTTAAAGATCTAAATTAATTTTTTGGTCTTATTAAGTCCTAAAGGTTTTAACCGTTGACATGTCATCATCTGTGATTTTATTAGGACAAATTGTACAAAAAAAGGACGCGTTTTCGGGACGTTCTCAATGTGTTGGTGCTTTGAAACAGTTTATATACAACATGTAAGATCTAAAGTAAAAACTATCTAACACAAGCTTCAGCTGTCTAAGACGTAATCCAGTACAGCGTCTTATTAAGTTCTGCTTGTGACGCAGAAAGCGATTTTGCATCTCGTCCCTCTCCAGCAAGAAAAAACCTGACACGTCTTATTCTGCCTTCATGCTTGAGAATGCCCCACAATGCGAAATTCCGCACTGTGATATCACAAAACCAATCCAGTTTGTAAGCTTCACGCCCTGCTCTCGAAATTCTACAGTTCATATAAATTAAAGACAATCGTCTTTCGAAGGGAGACAACTGAGACACTGATCACGCACGACGAAGAACGACACTGTTTGTGTACAGCAAGCAACCTGAATGAAATTATCATCCACACAAAGTGAATAACTAACGATGACAAGTATCCTTTGAAATAAAAGACTATGCCCATTGACTTAGTTTATTCGTCTTCAAACAACATAGTGCGCCTTCTGACTCACATTGACGTTTTCTTTATTTCTTTTGCTTGCACCTTCAACCAGCGGCTGCGCAGGGTCGGCATGGATAGATACAGATTTGGCAATTTTAATGTTAAGGGGTGGCCGGCCGCCCCTCCTGCCGCCACCCCGTACCCCCTGGGGCGGAATAGTGTACTCCAGCTGTCTGCATCTGCTGTAATCCATGGAATAGTGTGAACGTGTTCAGATGTCTGCGAGTCGTGTAACTGAGGCGGGACGTGGGGACCAGCCTGGTATTCACCTAGTGGGATGTGGAAAACCGCCTAAAAACCACATCCAGCTGGCCGGAACACCGGCCCGCGCCGTTAATCCGCCGTGCGGATTCGATCCGGGCCCGGCGCGCCTACCAGAGTCCAGGAAACAGCGCATTAGCGCTCTCGGCTAACCTGGCGGGTTCTCATTCACATTGACATACTCCGCAAATTAGATCTGTTTATTACAGAGAAGCCAGTAAGTTCACGTCCGCTCACCACGAACCTGATTGTATCCTGTGTGCCAATTTCCACGCTAACAATAGGTATTCACACGAATAGCGTATTTTGACATATGGTCATGTATATTTCTTTCCGCTCAACGTAGCAGAAGCTCTCATTTACATATTCTAATTAACTCATCTACAGTAAATGCTATAACCTCGACACAACTGCTAAGACACGTCGCACATTGACTTTAACGTGTTCATTTTTTTTAAGCGCTATGGGACTTAACATCTGAAGTCATCGGTCCCCTAGACTTAGAACTACGTTAAGCTAACTAACCTAAGGACATCACACATATCCAAGCCCGAGGTAGGTTTCGAACCTGCGACCGTAGCAGCCGCGTGGTTCCGGACTGAAGCGTCGAGAACAGCTCGGCCACAGCGACCGGCCGTGTTCATTTCCCCGATTCTATTCTCAGACGGTAACTCAGCCGACTTCAGCTTCTAAGATTGAACCTACTGCTGACTCCGCCTGTTCGCAACTGCCGGCGCTGTAGATGCGACGTGGCAACGACCAAGCCGCCACAAAATAAGTGTAACAACAAAAAATAACAGACGGCGAGAATATGTGTCCAACAATGTGGCAGCTATGGCAGAACCAATAGGATGAATTGGGGCTTGCAAGTGACTTATGTGATTGTCTCGGCAAGAGTTGGTTGCTGGAGTGTGGTGTTGTGCTGCCGGTTGACACCACGGTGACGTCGAACGATGTCACCAGCTAACAGTGGTCCCATCTCAGTGCTGACCCGCGGTGGATTCGGGATTGTCTGGGGATGGTACAGGTTTCCTTGAACTCAGCTTTTAGAGATACTGTCCGCAGCTATCGGGTACTCACTCGCATAGGAGTAAATATTTTTAGGACAGGTCATAGACGCAGAATTCCGCAACAGGTGTTTCCTGAAGAATATACGCTGTCCGGTCACATTAACGTGATCACCTGTGACAAGCCTGATTAACAATATTTTGTAGCGCGGATCTCTGCGAGACGTGCAGGAACAGAGTCGATGAGGTTCTGCACGGTACCGACAGATGTTGTGGAACCATGTCGACTTCAGAGCCGTGGGCAACTCCGCTAGGTTGGTCGGCTCAAGATCCATGGCGCTTACAGTCTGATCCGAGATGCTCCCACACATTCTCAATTAGGTTTAAATCCGGGAAATTGGGTGCCCAGGGGAGTACGGTAAACTCATTCTGGTAGTCTTTGAACCACGCTCGTACACTGTGCGCTGTGCGACACGTTGCATTGTCCTGCTGGTAGACGCCATTGTGCCCAGGAGAAACAAACTGCATGTAAGGGTCGCCAAGGATAGATGCGTACTCATTTTGATCTATTCTACCTTCCAGAATCACGAGACCACCCAAGAACTAGCACGCTCCCTCCTTCGGTCTAAATCCTTCCGGGTAGTGTTGCAGGGTGTTAGCTTTCAGAAGTTTCATGCCGTACACGCTAACAGATACCGGAACGATGGCACATAAAACGTGATTCACGTGAAAAGGCCATCTGTCGCCACTCAGTGGACGTGCAGTTGCGATACTGGTGTGCAAATTTCAACCTTCGTCGCTGATAGTCAGCATGGGCGCATGAACCAGACGCCTGCTGCGGGTGCCTTTACGCAGCAACTTCACAGAGAAGACCCTGTTGGTAGTTCCTTGGTTGATCTGGGCGGTCAGTTGCTCAACGGTTGCATGTCTATTCGCCCGAACACATCTCCACAGCCGCCGTTCACCCCTGTCCATCTATGGCCTCTTGTGCACCACAGTTATTTCGGCGCTGGTTCTGGATAGCGCCACGTTGCCATGCAGGGTATACTTAACCAAGCGGCACGCGAACAGTTTACAGATTCAGAAATTCTTCTACCCTTGGCCCGAAAGCCAATGATCATGCCCTTTTGGACATCAAATAAATCGCTTCGTTTCCACATTGAGACAACGTCTGCACTCCAGAATGAGATTTTCACTCTGCAGCGAAGAGTGCGCTGATATGAAACTTCCTGGCAGATTAAACCTGTGTGCCGGACCGAGACTCGAACTCGGAACCTAAGCTACCCAAGCACGACTCACGCCCCGTCCTCACATCCTTACTTCTGCCAGTGCCTCGTCTCCTACCTTCCAAACTTTACAGAAGCTCTTCTGCGACAGAGCTTCTGTGACGTTTGGAAGGTCGGAGACGAGGCACTGGCAGAAGTAAGGATGTGAGGACGGGGCGTGAGTCGTTCTTGGGTAGCTCGGATGGTAGAGCACTTACCCGCGAAAGGCAAAGGTCCCGAGTTCGAGTCTCGGTCCAGCACACAGTTTTAATCTGCCAGGAAGTATTTTAATCGTCTGCTCTGTTTTTCGTGTCCCCCCGACACGATTTACGTACTCTTCACTGCTAGAGCCGTCTGCCTGCGAGAGGTTATTGCACGTTGACGTCGAACATAGGCGGTGTCACATTAATGTGACAGCACTGTGTATCTTCCTTAACCATGATGTGTCCCAGTGCTCAAGACTAGGAGCAGCCAGTAGGATGATGATGACAACAACGATCTTGGGTTTAGAGAGACTAAACATCTACGGTCATTCGTCTCTAGTTCACCGTGCGTTCCAAGTGTGTGTATCTGTGGTAAATCTGATTTGCAGGAGTCAGAACGTCTTCTAAATGTTTGCGTAGTGTGCATCTATGGCGGTCTGTTGGTACCAGCCCCGTATACAGCTACTGGGATGTGGAAAACCACCTAAAAAAGCCATCCAGGCTCGTCGGCTCACCAGCCTCGTCGTTTGATACGTATCACACTCACCTCCCCGTGTTCCGCAAATGGCGTGTTAATGTACCTGGCTATCCCGGCGGATCTGTCGCTAAGCCATCTGCTGTGATGGTAGCGGACACAATCAACAAATGTAGTAGTACCGTTGTATAAGGGTTTGGATGTTTTTATTTTCATTTGCATATTTTTGTTTCCTTTCTACTTATGTTAAAGATTTCTTTAAAATTTTTTATTAAAATCTAAAAATCTTCAGGCAGCCGCGTTAGCTGTTGACAATCCATTACTCCAAGATTATACACGACCGGTTTCGCGATACTGTAATCGCACCTTCAGGTGCAAAAGTCTACAAAAACACACAGCGGTTTAGTTGCGACATTACTTATGCTCTGTTTCTTCTATCTAGATATTCTTATCTATGTAGGGGCTCCCAAACTTCGCTTTAAAAATTTACCAATGTTACTTCATCGCCACTTTCGCAACCTCTATCGGCATATTCCACTACTTCTCGTTTGCCCTCACGCGGCGCGTTGCCCGACGTTAGTTTCTCCAAAACCTGGCTTTGTCAACACCTGCATAATGTAGCGCGACTTCCCTGCTGTAGGCTAAGGCACGGACAATACATGTGGCACTTTCTTGTTTTTACCGGTTTTGCATGAGTTGGTAAGGCGTCATTCCTTTACTCCATTTTCCCTAGTTTTTCAGGTTTCTCGCCATATGCCCCCCCCCCCCCCCAACCCCCCGTTTGGGTTTGTAAACGTAACTTACAGTGCTCAATTACACGACCTACATTCAATAATTCTTGGTTTTCTTTCTCTGGTTTACTCAACGTCTATTTTAACTCGAAAGTTCCATCCGAATGTTGGGAGGCCATATTATTTCAATGGTCTAATGTTAAATTAGTTATGTGAGTATTTCACTTTCTTCATTCCTGGTTTATATGCCACACACTTTTTACAAATAGTTTGTTCCTAATCCACACAGCATGTTTTTGTATATTTATAACATCGCGAAACATGTCGTGTTTAACCTTGGAATAAAGGATTGTCAACAAACAGAAGTTTTTTAAGAAGATATTAATTAAAAAAAATAATAAATTCTTTAAGGTCTCTCAACTAAGCTGTAGATGCCCGTATTGTAAATTCAAACCTTCAGATTAATTTCACCACTTGTTAAAATTTTTAAGCTACATTATTAACCTTGAAGCAATTATTGATAACAGTTCTATACGCCATTCTGTAGCTATGTGAAAATATGACCCGCATTAGTATCCACGTCGAGGGTGTTGAAATTGTAACCAATAATAAACTAAAAACCAACAAACATGCTAATGAATTCCCAGACGGTGCGTGCTGAAATTGTAAGCAATAATAAACTTTTGGAAGTTTGTGGTAAGGTCTGATGGGACCAAACTGCTGAAGTCATCTATTGGCTCTGAGCACTATGGGACTTAACATCTGATGTCATCAGTCCCCTAGAACTTAGAACTACTTAAACCTAACTAACCTAAGGACATCACACATGCCCCAGGCAGGATTCGAACCTGCGACCGTAGCGGCGGCCCCAACGGCCGGCATCTGAAGTCATCGGTCCCTAAGCTTACACACTACTTCATCTAACTAACGTACGCTAGGGACAACACACACACTCCCATGCCCGAGGGAGACCTGGAACCTCCGACGGGGCGAGCCGCCCGGGCCGTGCAAGACGCCTCGGACCGCGCGGTTACCCCGCGCAATAATAAACTAAAAGCGACCGCTAGGGTCGCATGTTCGAATCCTGCCTCGGGCATGGATGTGTGTGATATCCTTAGGGAAGTTAGGTTTAAGTACTTCTAAGTTCTAGGGGACTGATGACCTCAGAGGTTAAGTTCCATAGTGCTCAGTGCCATTTGAATAAACTAAAAGTAAATAAACAGACTAATGATTTAAGTGTCAGTGCACTGTACTCTTAGAAGTAACACGGCCACGTTCATTTTCACGTCCGTGTGAGGGTGAGTCTACATTATAGACCGAGCGAGGTGGCGCAGTGGTTAGACACTGGACTCACATTCGGGAGGACGAATGTTCAATACCGCGTCCGGCCATCCTGATTTAGGTGTTCCGTGATTTCCCTAAAATCACTCCAGGTAAATGCCGGGATGGTTCCTTTGAAAGGGCACCGCAGACTTCCTATCCCGTCCTTCCCTAATCCGATGAGACCGGCGACCTCGCTGTCTGGTCTCTTCCCCCAAACAACCCAACTCTACATTATATTGTCAAGAAGAACGTGATAACCACCCCTATCACATCGGCGCAAAATACGCGGAGGGCGCAGCGTGTGCGGATGACCCAAACGAGACAAGTATTTGCCTTTCTCGTGGTAACCGCCAATATGTCAAGGATGAGGAATTGCCACACCAGCCTGAAACTGATGTACGCGTATTCCAGGCTGTGTCGTTGCGGCCCACAGCGCTAAAGGTACGATGCGACGGCATTTCGCCGGCGCGGTAAGCCACATTTCGGGCAGCCGTCGTTGTTATCTGGCCGTAGCCTCGCTAACGTTAAGTGCGACACTGCCGGAGCGCGCACGCCGCAGAACCGCCTTATCTACCCGAGGTCCGTCTGCCGGCGCCCCGTAGAGCCGTTCTGACGCAACAACTAAACAATCGGTTAAAGCGACGCGGTTCTCTGCTGACGCCACGAGAGGCGCCCTGCAGATACGCGACACGTGCGTCGTTTCGCGAGACGGCAATTAATAGCGGCTCGCTTAAGCAGTGAAAGTCGAGCGTGCACCGCGACCGATTGGCACGCGAGGCCAGTGGGAGCGTGATGCTGGGGCAACTCCCAGCGCTCCACGGCGGAGCACGTGAGGGAGAAATCTACATCGACACACCCCAAGACACCGTATGGTTGCAACTGTACTCGCGCTCGTTAACTACCTGTTTTTCATGTGACTCATCTGCAAAGAAGATACTAGAAGGTGTCAGATAGATCATATAATAGTAAGACAGAGATTTAGGAACCAGGTTTTAAATTGTAAGACATTTCCAGGGGCAGATGTGGACTCTGACCACAATCTATTGGTTATGAACTGTAGATTAAAACTGAAGAAACTGCAAAAAGGTGGGAATTTAAGGAGATGGGACCTGGATAAAATGACTAAACCAGAGGTTGTACAGAGTTTCAGGGAGAGCATAAGGGAACAATTGACAGGAATGGGGGAAAGAAATACAGTAGAAGAAGAATGGGTAGCTCTGAGGGATGAAGTAGTGAAGGCAGCAGAGGATCAAGTAGGTAAAAAGACGAGGGCTAGTAGAAATCCTTGGGTAACAGAAGAAATATTGAATTTAAATGATGAAAGGAGAAAATATAAAAATGCAGTAAATGAAGCAGGCAAAAGGAATAGAAACGTCTCAAAAATGAGATCGACAGGAAGTGCAAAATGGCTAAGCGGGGATGGCTAGAGGACAAATGTAAGGATGTAGAAATGGTTCAAATGGCTCTGAGCACTATGGGACTTAACTTCCGAGGTCATCAGTCCCCTAGAACTTCGAACTACTTAAACCTAACTAACCTACGGACATCACAAACATCCATGCCCCAGGCACGATTCGAACCTGCGACCGTAGTGTAACGATGTAGAGGCTTATCTCACTAGGGGTAAGATAGATACTGCCTACAGGAAAATTAAAGATACCTTTGGAGAAAAGAGAACCACTTCCATGAATATCAAGAGCTCAGACGGAAACCCAGTTCTAAGCAAAGAAGGGAAAGCTGAAAGGTGGAAGGAGTATATAGAGGGTTTATACAACGGCGACGTACTTGAGGACAATATTATGGAAATGGAAGAGGATGTAGATGAAGATGAAATGGGAGATACAATACTGCGTGAAGAGTTTGACAGAGCACTGAAAGACCTGAGTAGAAACAAGGCCCCGGGAGTAGACAACATTCCATTAGAACTACTGACGACTTTGGGAGAGCCAGTCATGACAAAACTCTACCATCTGGTGTGCAAGATGTATGAGACAGGCGAAATACCCTCAGACTTCGCATTTGTAGACTTAGAGAAAGCTTTTGACAATGCTGACTGAAATACTCTCTTTCAAATTCTAAAGTTGGTAGGGGTAAAATACAGGGAGCGAAAGGCTATTTACAATTTGTGCAGAAACCAGATGGCAGTTATAAGACTCGAGGGGCATGGAAGGGAAGCAGCGGTTGGGAAGGGAATGAGACAGGGTTGTAGCCTCTCACCGATGTTATTCAATCTGTATATTGAGCAAGCAGTAAAGTAAACAAAAGAAAAATTTGGAGTAGGTATTAAAATCCATTGAGAAGAAATAAAAACTTTGAGGTTCGCCGATGACATTGTAATTCTGTCAGAGACAGCAAAGGACTTGGAAGAGCAGTTGAACGGAATGGACAGTGTCTTGAAAGTAGGATATAAGATGAGCATCAACAAAAGCAAAACGAGGATCATGGAATACAGTCGAATTAAGTCGGGTGATGCTGAGGGAGTTAGATTAGGAAATGAGACACGTAAAGCAGGAAAGGAGTTTTTGCTATTTGGGGAGCAAAATAACTGATGATGGTCGAAGTAGAAAGGATATAAAATGTAGACTGGCAATGGCAAGGAAAGCGTTTCTGAAGAAGAAAAATTTGTTAACATCGAGTATAGATTTAAGTGTCAGGAAATCGTTTCTGAAAGTATTTGTATGGGGTGTAGCCATGTATGGAAGTGAAAAATGGACGATAAATAGAGAAGAGAATAGAAGAATAGAAGCTTTCGAAATGTGGTGCTACAGAAGAATGCTGAAGATTAGATGGGTAGATCACATAACTAATGAGGAGGTATTGAATAGAATTGGGGAGAAGAGGAGTTTGTGGCACAACTTGACAAGAAGAAGGGACCAGTTGGTAGGACATGTTCTGGGGCATCAAGGGGTCACAAATTTAACATTGGAGGGCAGTGTGGAGGGTAAAAATCGTAGAGGGAGACCAAGAGATGAATACACAAAGCAGATTCAGAAGGATGTAGGTTGCAGTAAGTACTGGGAGATGAAGAAGCTTGCACAGGATAGAGTAGCATGGAGAGCTGCAGCAAACCAGTCTCAGGACTGGAGACAACAACAACAACATCTGCAAAGGGGGTTGGTAGTGAACGGTTGCATTTGCGCCCCTAATACTTTGTCATATATTGGCTAGCCTGTGAACAGCAGTGAACTGAATACACATTGTCTATACCTCAGCCTTGCGAAAATGAGGTACACAACACAAGTTCAAACTGAAATTCATTTATTCTAAAAGAAACACTTCTAACTTTGTGGCCATGCATTTTAAGTTCACAAATAAATCCGACTTGTATAAATAATAATTGGTGCAATTCGTATACATGGTTTATTGTCCCGCTCCTACACACTTTCACGTTGTTCCTTCATATACACTGGCGTCCCATGCTTACACTGGTGGCACTTTGCCGCTCCAAACTTACCACCACAACGGACAACGACCGAGGACCTCCTTTTCCAGCTCATATCTCCAGTCCAGAGTCGGGTCACGTGACACTACATTAACCAAAATAATCCCTAAACATGGCCACAATTCGTTTACAATTTTTATAACATTTAAATACTTAACCCTAAACACATTATATAATTTTACACACATTTATCCCGAGCGGTCTACGGCGCTGCAGTCATGGGCTATGCGGCTGGTCCCGGCGGAGGTTCGACTCCTCCCTCGGGCGTGGGTGTGTGTGTGTTTGTCCTTAGGATAACTTAGGTTCAGTAGTGTGTAAGCTTAGGGACTGATGACCTTAGCAGTTAAGTCACATAAGATTTCACACACATTTGAACACACATTTATCACCACAATTTTATAATTCGTTGTAATTAAAAGAAAAACAAAACACTGTGCAACGGAACTACAACGCTCATCAGAACACAAAACAAATAATTTCCTGTCTATTTTGCATTATACTATTTTCACTCTGCATTTAATACATAATTTTATTCTTAAGCATGGAAAATTAAAATCAGTACTAATTTATGACATGCTATCCGATTACATAATTAGGAATAACTCCATGTTTTGGCACAGCTTCACCCCTCTTCCTTGATTTAATGACATCTTTGGACGAAATATGAGACATTCAAATACTTGTCTGGTACTACAAAGATCGAAACTGAATGGTGTCATCATAGTAAAATAACGACTTATTTTGCAGTTGTTCTAAACTTCTTTATAACTTAATTCTACTATGGAACGTATTGATTGAAGTACACCAGCCCAACATATTATTCCTGCTGCTGTGCTTTAAATTTAAATTACGAACTGCTTGAAAGAGCTCCATATTATCCCCCGTTACCTTATATGGTGTGCCGCAGTGTACCATTGTCACAGCACTCCCCCCCCCCCCCCCCCCTCGTCTCCTTTTCCTATTCAGTCCCGAACGCAGGGCGGGAAGAAAAATGGTTCAAATGGCTCTGAGCACTATGGGACTCAACTGCTGAGGTCATTAGTCCCCTAGAACTTAGAACTAGTTAAACCTAACTAACCTAAGGACATCACAAACATCCATGCCCGAGGCAGGATTCGAACCTGCGACCGTAGCGGTCCTGCGGTTCCAGACTGCAGCGCCTTTAACCGCACGGCCACTTCGGCCGGCTGCGGGAAGAAAGACTAGTAATAAGCTTCCGTGTGACATCGGGTATCTCCAATTTTACCTTCATCGTATTCTCGCGACATATACGAGGCGTATTCGGAAAAAAAGTTCCGACTAGAGGCGAAATGGAAACCACTATGAAAATCTGATGGACAGATGCACAGATGTGTTGGACAATGTCTCTAGTGTGCCTGTCGATCCCTTCGCGTCGCTCTTTTCAGTTCAGTGCGCAAAGTGATCACGTAGAAATGCCTAAAACAACAGTGTCTCTCGCCAGGTATGTGGATCTGGTGAAGCTATGCAGCCAACATAACATAAATTTCATGCGTTTTTTTCTTCAAGACACTTTTCAGCCGCATTCTGCAGGGGCAATGAAGACGCTCCTGCAGCGTTTTCGATGGGAAGTGTTTGATCATCCACAATACAGTCCTTAATTGTCTCCCTCCGTTGTTCATCTCTGCTCACATGAACCGCTCGCTGCGAAGACATTTTGGCACAAACAACGAAAGGCAGACCAACGTAGAGAATTAGCGGAAAGCACAGGTGGCTGATTTCTGTGACGACGGTACTGGGAAGTTTGTGCAACGCCACGACAAATGTCTAAGTCGGACCGGTGACTGGAAAGATAGCTGGAAGGTGTGGCTAACTGTTGGGAATAAAATTTTTTTGATGTTCATTGCGGTTTTCATTTTGCGACCGATCGGACCTTACTTTTCGAACAGCCCTTGTACATACGAAAAAGCAATATATTGGTTGCCTCTCCTAGGAACGTGCGTTCACGGAATTTTAACAATATACTTCTCTGTGACACGCAACGCCTCTTTCGTAGCGCTACTGCTGTCAAAAAAATGAAATGATCGAATGACATTGTTGGCCAGTAGACCCCGTCTCAGGTTGTTCCGCCTCTGATGCAAGTTCAAATGGTTCAGATGGCTCTGAGCACTATGGGACTTAACATCTGAGGTCATCAGTCCGCTAGAACTTAGAACTACTTAAACCCAACTAACCTAAGGACATCACACACATCCATGCCCGAGGCAGGATCTGATGCAAGTACGAGAGTCAGTCAAAGAGTGATACTCATTTTTTTTTCTCTTCTTAAAGAAAATTTGTTCAGTGAAAAACCGTCTCCAGTCCACTGCAGTAGTAACTTTCTGCGTCGACAGATGCTAGTACTGCAGTCGCTTGCAAAATGGCCGACATCGATGTTCTTATTAGACATTTTGAATGAAAGAGGTGGAAGGTCCATTTGCATTCATAAAAGACCGAAAAATATGTACGGTGATGCAACAGTGGATATCAGAGCGTAACGAGGCTGAAGGGCAGACGCCGATGGCTGACGAAACGCGGAGCGGCACGCCGGTGACTGCACTGATTCAACACAAAACTGAACGAGTCGATGACATAATTCGTGGTAGCCGCTGGGTGACTGCAGATACTCCATGTCGCATTACCTCCCTCAGTAAAGGCAGCGTGACGACGATTATTCAACAACTGGGGGTACTCAAAAGTTTCTGCAACTTGGATGCCAAGAATGTTAACCGACCAGAGTAGAGAGACAAGATAAGCAACTGCCTCTCAACACTTGCAGCTCAACCAAAGAGACAGTCAGTGTAATGGCTCCACAGAAACTAAACGAAGAAGAAAACATTCAAAACTGTGTGACCGACAACGAAATTTATAGCTGAAGTATTCTGGGACGCAGGGGGTGTGATCATGGTTGGTTATTCGTAGCAGAGATGCTAAATAGTACGTAAGAACCGTCAAACAGTTTAAAGCATGTCTTCAACTAGTTCGCCCAAGAAAAGCTATGTCGGATGTAGTTCTTTTGCCAGATAATGCAAGAGCACACCCCAGTCGTCACACCACTGAAGAGATTGCGGAAACTGAATGGGAAGTCAGTCTCATCTGCCCACCCCCATGCGGACCTCACTTGGCACCATCAGACTTCCATCTGTTCGTCACGTTAAAAGAAACCCAACGTGGGATTCGCTTTGAAGATGAGAGGGCCATCAAAACGTCCGTGTGTCAATGGCTTCGGAAGCAGGACCTTGCGTTTTACCACAGTAGAATACATGCGCTTGTTAAAAGATGGACAAAAACTTTGGAAATGGGCAGATACTATAGAGAAAAGTCATAAATTAATCGTGAATATAGTGGTTTTCAACCCACGTAGTTGCATTTGAAATCCTTGACCAATAAAAAACAAAAAAAAGAGGAGGCATTACTTTTTGCCTGATCCCCGCATTTCCATTTGACGCCAGTTCGGCGACTTGCGCATTGGTGAAGGTGGGACGAGATGACTGGGACAACACGAAGACCCAGTCCCTGAGCGAAGAAAACCCTCCACCCTACCGTGTCGATGAGCATGACCTACAGGCATTCGCGCTTACTGGACGAATCTGTAGTAACATGCGCTGCTCTTCTTTGGATTTTCTCTGTATGTCCTTAGTCAATCTTACCTGGGAAGGGTCCCATGCTGACGACTGAAACTCAGGTACCACCTGCCTTCGTAAGATTAGTTTTATATGCGTAATGCGTTACATTTCTTTATGCTGAAGGTCAACTTCCACTCTCCTTCGCGAGCGAACTACAATTCCAATAAATCTCAAACTAACACCTGCCTTTGTAAGATTAGATTTATTTGCGTAATACGTTACATTTCTTTATGCTGAAGGTCAACTTCCACTCCCTGCAACGAGTGTCGGTCGTCTGCAGGTCTTCTTCCATTTCACTAAAAGGTTATAGCGCTGCGACTCATCTTTATACGAACAGTAGCACCATCCACAAACAGCCTCATGGAGCTTCAGATTTTCTTCACAAGATCATTTACATACAGGATGTTTCATAGTCTTTACATCAGCATCGTCGGGAAGCGTCAGCGAACAAATCTGTCTCGAACAAAAGTTGTTCCCCGTGAAGTGATCTGTCACCCCCTACAAGTCTGACGTAAAGACTTTGAAACACCCTGTATATAAATGATCTTGTGAATGAGACCATTGGCGCTTGGTGATGAAATATAAAATTTCCTTGAGGTAGAATAGGTACTGTCCACAAATCAGCACGTGTTCAGAAAGCATCGCTCGGGCGGCACTCAGCTTGCCGCTGCCTCACGTGATGTTCTGAGTACCATGGATGAAGGGCAACAGGAAGACTCCATACTCCTAGATTTCCGGAAAGTGTTTGACACGGTGCTCTACTGAATACTGGTAACGAACGTACGAGCATCCGGAATATGTTCCCAGATATGTGACTGGCTCGAAGACTTCATAAGAAATAGAATGCAGTACGTTGTCCTCGAGGGCGATTTTTCACCAGAGACAAGCGTATCGTTAGGAGTATCCAGTGAAATGTGATTGGACCACTATTACTCTCTATCTACATAAATGATCTGACAGGCAGGATAGGTAGCGATGACCGGCAGTTTGCTGATGGTGGTGTGGTCTATTGGAAAAGGTCGGTGGTGAGTGAGTGTAAGAGGATACAGGATGACTAAGACAACATTTTTAGTGGGGTGAAGAATGGTCGCCTGCTCTAAATGTAGAAAAAGAATGAGTTAATGCAGACGAGTAGGAAAAACAATCTCGTAATGTTCGAATAAGCATTGATAGCGTACTGCTTGGCACCATCACTTCGATTAAACATCTAGACGTAATGTTGCAAGGCGATATGAAATGGAACGAGCACGTAATATCGGTAGTAGCGATGGCGAATGGTCGACTTCGGTTTATTGGAAGAATTTTAGGAAAGTGTGATCCACCTGTCAAGAAGACCTCGTATAGAACACTAGTGTGACCCATTATTTAGTTCTGCTAGAGCGTTTGGGATCTCGACAAAGTCGGATTAAAGGAATACATCAAAGCAATCCAGAACCGGACCGGTAGATTTGTTACTGGCACGTCCTCTAAACCCGTGAGTCTTAAGGAGATGCTTCGTTAACTCATGTAGGAAACTCCGGAGTGAAGGCGACATTCTTTTGGCGGAACACTCTTGAAAAATTAGGAAAACTTTTATTTGAAACTGACTGCAAAACGATTCTGCTGTCATCAACATGCCTTTCGCGTAAGGACTCCGAAGATAGGAAAAATTAGGAGGTGTGCGGAGGTATACAGACAGTCGTTTTTCTATTTGTGAATGGATCGAATGGGCAATGACTAGCAGTGGTACAAAGCACATTGCGAAGTAAGGCTGTAGAGCTAAATGACGGAGAATAAACGGAACGAAGTATATATGGAGCTATCAAACGTCTGGCATTAAGTAACTTCAAAGAAGCGGGTGCCTGATTTACTTGCAGTCTAACGTTGCTGGCAAACAAACTACCAAGCGCATATTTGCTAATGTGCAGCATAATCTTTGTCTCTGACTCTGCCTGTGCGAATAATAGTCATAAAGTTGTAATTATCAACTCGAAAAAACAAAGCTACGTAACTGTTTTTTGCTTGTTTGCAGACATATATCTGCAGCCGTGGTACCCGGGAAAATTCACGCGGCGGAGTATCGTAGCACGCCGCTAGGGCAGCCATAGTAAAACACCGCGACCCATTGATAAGTCGAGTATCGTATGGTAATCCGTTTTCATCAAAAGTGGAAATGTTGCAGCTGTGGAAGGCCGACCAAGACGACTTCTTTGGTCGTCCACTTTATCAATGGATTGCGCCATGTTGTTTTGGCTGCCCTAGCGCGTGCTACGTTACTCTGAGCGTTGATTTTTACTACGCATCAGGGCTGCAGATATACATTTGCAAACGCATAAAACACACGTAACTTCATTTTTTTGAGATGATAATTATAACCTGGTGACTACCCCACCCCTTGCTCCTATCCATGATTCACTAGCAGTGGAGAGTAAATAAAGCGTGTCGGCGGGAAGTGCACACAGAGTGCAGTCACTGTAATGCGGGAACGGAGCTATTTATCTCGCGTCCAAAACGGCATGATCATTGGCTTTAGGGTCAAGGATGGAAGCATTTCCGAAACGATACGGCTCGTAAACATTCGGTTGCCGTCTTGATTAAAGTATACCGTGCGTGGCCAAATGGCACTATCCCAAAACAGTGCTGATGCAACTGGTGTGTACCACAGACCTGACATGACAGGGGTGAACGAAGGCTGCGGTGATGTGCACGGGCGTATAAACATGCAACTGTCCAGCAGCTGACCGCCCAGATGAACTAAGGAGCTACCAACAGTGTCTCCTCAACCCTGTTCAGCGAACGGTGCTGCGTCTGTGCCTCCGCAGCAGGCACCTGGTTCATGCACCCACGCGACGAAGACTGGAACTTGTGCGCCAATACCGAAACTGGACGTCTACCGCGTGGCCTTCTCAGATGCACCATCAGACAGATGGCCGTTGGCGAGTATGACGCGAAACTTCTGAAAGCAAACACTCTGCAACAACTGTCATTCTGGAGGGCACAGTGAATCAACGTAAGTATGCTTCTATCCATGGGGAACATGTTGATCCCTACAAGCAGTTTGTGTTTCCTCGATACGATGTTATTTACCAGTAGGACAATGCAACGTGTCACACAGATTGCAGCGTAGGTGCGTGATTCGAAGAACACCAGGAAGAGTTTATCGTACTTCACTGGCCACCAAACTCCCCGGATTTAAATCCAATCAAGAAGCTGTGAGACCAACTCGATCGCCGCGGAACCTCAACCGAGAAATTTATCACAGCTGGCTAAGTCACTGGAGTCGACACGGCTCCACATTCCTGTCTGTACCTACCGCAACATCACTGGATCTCCTCTTCCTGCACGTCTGGCAACGGTCCGCGTTGCAAATGGTGCTTATTCAGGCCTTTGGCAGTTGTTCACATTAATGTGACTGGACAGTATAATACCATGAATATCGTATTCAACGAATGATGGGACGGACGAGGTACATTTAGGGAGGAATTCTGATGAAAAATCGGAGACTGCTACCTCGACAATCAATTGTGGTACAGAATCAGTAAACATAGAGGGAGTCACGCCGACGGTGCGTGTCTATTGTTCGCTCAGGACTGGTCGACGCGCCCTGGAGTGTTTGGGACTGCCATCAGTCGCCGCACACGTGAGAACGTTCGCCACGGTAGGCCTACCCTCTGCACGGAGGAACGAAAATTGCTGGGTTATATTTTCATAACTACCTGCCTCAAGTGGAACGGTAGCAGTTTTCGGAAATCATTAGAACTGAAAAGTAATAATCCATAATTATCCAACATTTTCTCGTGTGTAAACAACCGGCCAGACACGTAACCCTTAAATCCGGAACCCTTATGCAGGAGATCGTTGGAGGGGGAAGCCTTCTCCCCACAGAAGAATCAATTTTATTTAACTGCAGTTTGTTTCATAGAACAAGCTCGTCCCGAATGTAAGAATTTTATCTCGGGAACGAGTTTGTGACGTGTTACATTACTTTGCAATTTGATGTAGATTTGTTCCATTAAATTGAGCTGCTTCTTCCTCCACCTCTTCTTTTTTTTCCTTCTTAGCCGGGGACGTTGATCGGCAGCAAAGAAGTACGGTGTGCATGAATTACATCTGCTGTTGCGCAGTCGATCCACGCTGGGATGTCGCTGTATCAATCTTAACTGCACTGTCGCGACATCTTTGTAACTTTATTACAGAAAGCGCCAGATTCCATGACTTATCCAAGCTGAAACCGCTATCTCTATTAATTAATTCAAGCTGTAATGATGTGGGGTGTGTGCAGTTGGAATGATATGGGACCCTGATACGTCTATATACGACTCTCACCGGTAACACGTTAGTAAGTATCTTGTCTGATCACTTGCATCCATTCATGTCCGTTGTGCATGCCGACGGACTTGGGCAATTCTAGCAGGACAATGCGATACCCCACACGTCTAGAATTACTACAGAGTGGCTCCATAATGGTTCAAATGCCTCTGAGCACTATGCGACTTAACTTGTGAGGTCATCAGTCGCCTAGAACTTAGAACTAATTAAACCTAACTAACCTAAGGACAGCACACACATCAATGCTCGAGGCAGGATTCGAACCTGCCCATGCCCGAGGCAGGATTCGAACCTGCGACCGTAGCAGTCGTGCGGTTCCGGACTGAGCGCCTGAACCGCTAGACCACCGCGGCCGGCAAACCGTAGCGGTCGCTCGGCTCCAGACTGTAGTGCCTAGAACCGCACGGCCACTCCGGCCGGCGTGGCTCCAGAAACTGAGAGTTTAAATACCTCCGCTGGCTACGAAACACCGCAGACATGAACATTATTGAGCATATCTGAGGTGCCTTGCAACGTGCTGTGCTCCAATCCCTCGTACTCTTACGCATTTATGGACAGCTCTGCAGGATTCATGGTGCTAATTCTCTCCAGCACTACTTCAGACATGGTCGAGTCCACGCCACGTCGTGTTGCGGCACTTCTGCGTGCTCGCGGGGGCCCTACACGATATTAGGCGGGTGCACCAGTTTCTTTGGCTCTTCAGTGTATAAGCGTGAATAACGCTACCAAGATGCATGATTGGTCTAGTAAGCATCCGATAGTTCAAAAAACGTTTACTTGCGTATTTTTCGAAATGTCGTCTTTTTTTTCGTTCAGTGACAGAGGTGTTAGAGAGCATTTCGCACTCTACTATCATCCGTTCGTACATTCCGCTGTAGTTTAGACGAAACGTACCCGCCGTAGCGGCGTTAGCCAATCTCTCCCCATCTGTACCCAGGCCCTCTAAGTGTGCACGGACGAGGGCGACCTCTGTGCTGTCAGCGGCGGCGATCAGTGCGTGCGGTTGCGTAGCGTGAGCCCGCGGGGCCAGGCGTGGCGCGGCGTCGCCGAGCCGGACGTTCCGACGTCTGCGGCGCGCCACGCCCTCGGGAGAAAGTGGTCACAGCTGAGCCGGCCCCGTTGCACGTGGAGCGCGCCGCCAAGGTTAACGGCGCAGCGGCCGCGACCTGCCGTAAAACCGCCGTAAAGTCGACCGAGCCGGCCGGGCACGCGCGCCGCTCCGCTCGCCCGCTGGTGGTAACTGACGATGTCGCTGCGCTGCACAGCCGAAACACTCATTCGCCTCACTCTGTACTTCCGAAATTCAGTGAAAAATGTTAACACGAAACTGAGATAACGAAAGTGCTTCTTCGCGTTAAACGACGCACACGAAAACAAGCAGCATCCATCCGTGAGTTTCTTCTACGCCGTCTTTACGACTGGCAATGTACGAGGGTCACTCCAAAAGAAATGCACACTATTTTTGTAAAAATACAGTTTTCATTCTGCATGCGTGAAAGTTTTACAGTGTGAAGATACATCCTTCCCGCTTGTTTTCAAACTTAGTTCAACCTGTTCCCGTGAGTGGCGCCGTCACAGCATGTCTTCAAGATGGCTGCTACACGTGACGTTCGTCAGAAGCAACGTGCTGTCATAGAATTCCTGTGCTGTGAAAACGAGACACTGGGAAACATCCACAAGAAGTTGAAAAAGGTGTATGGAGATGCTGCTGTCGATCGCAGCACAGTTAGTCGGTGGGCAAGCAGGTTACGTGATGAAAGTGGGCACGGCAATATTGAAGATTGTCCTCGCAGTGGCAGGCCTCGTACTGCACACTTCCCAGACAATATGCAGAGAGTTAACGAATTGGTGACTGCTGACAGACGCATCACAGTGAATGAATTGTCACGCTACGCTGGGACATGGGAAAGAAGTGCTTGAAGAATACTGAAAGTGTCGATGTTAAGAAACGTTTGTGCTAGGTGGGTTCCCAGGATGATGACAGTGGCTCAGGAAAAAAAAAAAAAAAAAGTAGGCAACGAACTTTTGGAACAATATGAGAATGGTGGAGATGAGTTTCTTGGAAGAATTGTGACAGGTGATGAAACATGGCTCCATCATTTTCCAGCAGAGACGAAGATGCAGTGGCACCATGCAAATTCACCCAAGAAAAAAAAATTCAGAACCATAACTTCTGCTGCAAAAGTTATGGCTACGGTGTTTTCCGATTCCGAAGAACTCTTGCTTGTGGACATCATGCCAAGTGGAACCACCATAAATTGTGATGCATATGTGACGACACTGAAGAAACTTCAAGCTCGACTGAGTCGTGTTCGACTACATCGGCAAAAGCAGGATGTTTTGCTGTTCCACGACAATGCACGGCCACATGTCAGTCAAAAAACCATGGTAGCCATCACAAAACTCGGATTCACACCACTGAAACACCCGCCTTACTCTCCTGACCTGGCTCCATGTGACTATCATCTCTTTGGGAAACTGAAAGGCTCTCTTCGTGGAACAAGGTTTGAAGATGATGACTCCCTTGTGCACGCTGCCAAACAGTGGCTCCAACAGGTTGGTCCAGGATTTTACTCTGCGGGCATACAGGCGCTGGTTCCAAGATGGCGTAAGGCAGTTGAGAGGGATGGAAATTATGTGTAGAAGTGAAGATATTGTCCCTAAACGATGTATCTACACACTGCAAAACTTTCAAACATGTAGGATAAAAGATGGATCAAAAAAAAAAAATAACGTTTCTGAAACATCGCGATTATAATCTTTTCCCAATGATGAAAAGGGTAGATTTTCAGATCTACCAGAATTCCAACCTATCTATAACGAGATTCTTTCCTTACAGATTTTCCACTTCGAACACAGTTATTCTTTAAGCGATAACGCTTGGGTTGTATTCTGCAAAACAAGGCGGATGCCCAACATCCAAGGCAGTGGGAAGCGAACCCCTTCTACAGAGTAATTGTTTTTGTATTTCATCGTAACTGTCTTCAAGGAGAGTGACTGAACGAAATTTAAAATGTCTATTTGACACCAAAAACGGTCATCAACCCACAGTCACTAAAACAATGAAATTTTAGAAGGTTACATAACTAGTTTCGACGCACTGAGTCGTCATTTTCAAATGTAATCACATTTGAAAATGACGATTCAGTGCGTCGAAAGTAGTTACGTAACCCTTTAAAAATTTCATTGGTTTAGTGGCTGTGGTTTGACGACCGTTGTGGTGTCAAATAAACGGAATAGTTGTTGCTATACAAGGTAGCTGGCTAGCACACTACCAATACATGTGCTCACAGAGCGTTATATCGAAAACAAGTAATATGCGCAACACAAACAGAAACAAGTAATAAACATTTATTAACACTGTGTACAATGAAATGTTCAGATTAGAACAGGGATGCACAGACCGTAGCCCGCTGATCGCAGGCGGCCCGCCATAGATCTGATGGCCTTTTACTTCGTCCTTGCAATTTTTTTTCTCAGTTTCGATTGCCTTCCCAAAAGAGAGGACTTAATTCTTTTGGGAAAACATTGTTTTAATTATACTTATTAGATAAAGTCACTGTTTGTGTAAGAAGTGGTGCGAACCAATCATATAAATGGTTATGTATATGACAGTATTTGGTTATGTATGTAGTAGTATACAGATGGCGGCCCGCCGTTGTCTTCAGATGGCGTGATTGACGTGCATCTTTTACGTATCGTAAAAGTAGACGCTGGACTTGATTTTCAGATACTCTCACCACTCCTGTGAGTGCCTGAGGCATTAGAGACAGGTTTGGGCCAACATGGCACCCTCAACTATGTTCTTTGTGATGGGACACTATGCGGAAGCTCGAGAACACTGACAAAAGTCACACTGAGTTACCCTGCTGGGTCCTAATGAAAAACTCGATCCCTTTAAGAGAAAAGCTGACAGTGTACTCACTATTTTCTATCGCCATCCTGAATAGTCGTTTGTAGAACAAGCTATGTCCATATAACAAGCTACTTCTGAGGGGCATCTCCAGATCTGTTGGGATGCCGTTATCTGGCTGCTTTTAAGAGCCAACCACCTCTTAGGAATGTATCCCTGCGCTCCTGGCGGTCTTCCTGAACACAGGCAGCCTTTTTAACGGTCGCCGCCATTTTGGTGACCACCAATAATCACAGTCTGAGAGACCTCCCAGTGAAATTAACCTGTCCCAAAAGTGGACATGTACAAAAGGGGTGGTGATATGTGATTTCCCTCTCAGTCTCGTCTTGGGGGCACAAGGAAAATCGGGTAGCAAGTGTTTGTATTTTAATTTATGACTTACATCCCTAACAAAATAAATGTAGTAGCACATCTTCATCTACGTCTTCACAGCCTGAAATCTGTGTGTTAGCGATAACATTCGTTCTATTGTAATGGAGGTAGCGACTCGCTCCATCTTTGAAAGGGGAGCAGTGTATACGACAGTAGTTTTGTTTACGATTCACTGCACAGAGTTACGATCAAAATTTAGAGAATAAAGTTAAGTAGCTGAATACTATCAGCTTCACATAGCTTAAACGACTTATAACAGCGCTAAAGATGTGGTGCTACTGCAGTGTTCAAGATTTCCTGTGTGGACAAGATATAAGGGACAGTCCAATGAAAACCGAACACCAGCCACAACGGGAGCACGGAATGAATCTACTCAAAAGCAGTCATTAGACGCGTTAAGACATTTGTCGCACTGGGAGACGAGACAATCAATTCCTATTCCGTAGAACGCGGTCGGCCACTTATGGATCAACAACTGCATCCACTCTTGCACTTCCGCGTCCGACTGAAACCGACGTTCATGAATGTCTTTCTTCGGGTCGTCAACGATGTAAAAATCACGTGGTGAAAGATCCGGACTCTACTGAGGATGTTTTAGTGTTCCCCAACCAAACTACTGAAGCGTAGCCATCGTCCCATTGACAGTGTAGCGGCATGCGTTGTCGTGCATCACGATGATCTCGTCCAACAGCATTCCTGGTGCGTCGCGTTTTCTGCAAAGTGTCTTCATAGCTCTGCACACTGATTGTGGTTCCACGCTCGAGAAATTCGACGAGCAGAGGGCCCCTGAAGTCGAAGGAGAAGGTCATAATGACCTTTCTGGAGCTTGTGTGAACAGCTTTCGGTTTCTTTGGCGGATGAGATGTGGGATGTTTCCACTGTTGGATTTACCATTTTCCCTCGGGCTCGAAATGGTGACAACGTCAGGTCGACGTCGGTTTCAGTCGGTGGAGGACGTGGAAGAGTGGGTGCGGTTGTCAGTCAGTCAGCGGCCGACTGCTCTCTACAAAGAGTAACTGATCATCTAGTCTCTCAATGGAATAAATGTCCCAATGCGTGTAGTGATAACTTCTGAATGAAACCATTTCGTTGTTCGTTCGATTTTCATTTGACTACCAATTATATCAAACGAAGAAGTGCTCCTACAGTGGAGGAAGATAAGCCTCATCTTCCGAAGCTCATCAAACACAGAAGGGACACATAGGGCGGCCATCTCCTTAGACATGATGGTATCATCAAAAGTATCATTAAAGGAACAGTAGAAGGACAAGACTCAAAAGCAGACCAAGACTAGAATACATTAAACGGATCATGGAGGATACCAGACGCACCACATATACCGTTCTCATGAGAAGAAGACAGAAATGCATTGCGAGCTGCTGCTAACCAATCTGATGACAGAAGACAGAAGAAGAACAAAATGATTTAAGTGCGCCACTAAAGTTCTCAGGAGGCATGGATGTTGTCTGTTCCATACCCAACTGACGTCTGGAGTGACATCTCATGGCAACGATGGGAACTGCGCCGCCTCATCTGCCAGACTGCAATGGAATTCAGCGTGAGCTACTGGCACTTGCCAGCTGCCCAACTCCAAGCATCAGTCAGGCGCGACCTACATTTACTATGTCATATTTTCCCATGTTTCCTCTCACGCTCCTTAAACGTTCACTCTGTACCAAAAAGATCCATTTTATCTGCTTAACATCTGATGCGTCCCGCATGACAGGTCACCTAGCTTGTCGGTAGTAGTTCGCACAGGCCTCACTGTAGCGGAACTTCACAGCGGCCTCGCTATGGAGTCAGCGTGCAGTGCCTCATGTCACCTTGCCGCTGTAGTCGGACGACCTTGCGCCTATCGCCTGTGCCCAGGCACGCGGGAAAAACGAGCATTTAAATTTTTCCGCGCGAGCCCCGCTTTCTCTTATTTTATCGTGATGATCATTTCTCCCTATGTAGGTGGGTGCCAACAGAATGTTTTCGCAATCGGAGGAGAAAACTGGTGATTGAAATTTCATGAGAAGATCCCGTCGCAACTAAATACGCCTTTCTTTCAATGATTGCCACTCCAATTCATGTATCATGTCTGTGACACTATCTCCTCTATTTCGCTATAATACAAAACGAGCTGGCTTCTTTGTACTTTTTCGATGTCATCCGTCAGTCCCACCTTATGCGGATCCCACACCGCACAGCAGTACTCCAGAATACGTTGGACAAGCGTAGTGTAAGCAGTCTCTTTGGTAAACCTGTTGCACCGTACTGCAGCTGCAGTTTTACCAGTAGTTGGCACCACAGTGCTACAACGAACTGTCACAATTGATTACTTCAAAGATAGTTCCCAGCCAGACGCCCCATACTGGCTCCAAACCACCGCCATTTGCGACCTCAGGAATGTCAACCGAGAGCTTATTGGATGATGATGATGATGATTAGTGTTGTAGGGCGCACAACAGCGAAGCTTATTGGAGGGCAGGGTGGAGGTCTGTTGTGTTTTATGATGAAAAGTGGCTGTCCCTTGGTGCTAGAGATGACCGTGTGGTGGTAACAACGGTGCTAGTAGAGGGCCTGCAACCAACCTGTCTGCGTGCTAGACACACTGAACCTACACCTGGAGTTATGGTCTGGGGTGCGATTTCGTGTGACAGCAGGAGCACTCTTGTGGTTATCCCACGCACTCTGACTGCAAATCTGTACCTCAGTCTGGTGATTCGACCTGTTGTGCTGCCATTCACGAACAGCATTCCAAAAAAATGGTTCAAATGGCTCTGAGCACTATGGGACTTAACTTCTGAGGTCATCAGTCCCCTAGAGCTTAGAACTACTTAAACTTAACTAACGAAAGGACATCACACACATCCATGCCCGAGGCAGGATGCGAACCTGCGACCGTAGCGGTCGCGCGGTTCCAGACTGAAGCGCCCAGAACTGCTCGGCCACTCCGGCCAGCGAACAGCATTCCAGGTGGCTTTTTCCAACACGATAACGCTCGTCCACATACCGCTGTTGTACCCAACATGCTCTAAATGCTATCGACTTGTTTCCTTGACCTGCTCGACCATCAGATTTGTTGCTAGCACGTATGAGACGTCATCAGGCAAGTATGAGACGTCATCGGACAAAAATTCCAGCGTCATCCACAAACGGTGTTCAAATGACTCTGAGTACTATGCGACTTAACTTCTGAGATCATCAATCGCCTCGAACATAGAACTAATTAAACCTAACTAACCTAAGGACATCACACACATCCATGCCCGAGGCAGCATTCGAACCTGCGACCGTAGCGGTCGCGTGGTTCCAAACTGAAGCGCCTAGAACCGCTCGACCACACCGGCCGGCCAAACGGTGTTAACCGTCCCTGTACTGACCAACCAAATGCAACAGGCATGGAATTCCATCCCACAAACTGACATCCGGCACCTGTAAAAAAACAACGCATCTACGTTTACATGCTTGCATTCGACATTCTGGCGGTTACACCCCTTATTAATGTACCTGCATTTCACATTTGCAATGGCTTATCTCTCAGTTACAGTAACCCGTGATCTTGCAATGTTAATCACTTAAATATAAAAAATAGACAAACGTATTCCTGAAATTTGAATACTCTACATTATTATTTTTTTTTTTGGTGTTGCGATTTTTTTCCCGTCAGTGTATATGTACACAATATATATAAGAAAGAAGATTATACACTGTGGGTTTCATTCCGTACTTTTTCCACCGATGTATCCACGGATAATCCTTACGTCAGATAATCGGGATCTCACTGTCCTGTAAGGTCACTTCCGGCGCAGTATCGTGTAGCCTGCGCCCGGAAGTGCGTCACCAGTGGCTTAAGTGCGGTCGTTCGAGGCGCCATCTGTGGCGAGCACAGTAGGCGCCGGCTGCGGCCGCGCGCCGCCCACGCGAAGCCTCCGGCGTCAGCGCCCCCGCGGGGGCGGACTTGATATGCGGGGCACGCCGGCTGATCGTCACGAGGAAAATGGGCGCCCGGGCGCGGCGGCAGCGACAGCGGCACTTCCTGATAAAAAGACGGCGCGGCGCCGCCTTCTCAATAGAAGTAATAGACGGTGACGTCAGCGGGTAATCGCGGCCAGCCCGGCTGCTCTCACGGCGGACACGGCGCGGCCGGAAGTCGGCGGTCCCACGGAGCCGAGGAGGAGGCCACGGCGGCACCAAGTGTCGTGGAACTTAGGCTGCGTTCACAGCGGCACCGTCAGCGGTCGCCAGAGGTCGCCCGATAACATCGGCCGACGGCCTGGTCACGGTGCGTCCGGTCTCCTCGTCGCTTTTTGGCGGGATCAAGGGAGTTAGAATCTATTCCATCACGGAGGTTCCAATATACACTACTGGCCATTAAAATTGCTACACCACGAAGATGACGTGCTACAGACGCGAAATTTAACCGACAGGAACAAGATGCTGTGATATGCAAATGATTAGCTTTTCAGAGCATTCACACAAGGTTGGCGCCGGTGGCGACACCTACAACGTACTGACATCAGGAAAGTTTCCAACCGATTTCTCGTACACAAACAGCAGTTCACCGGCGTTGCCTGGTGAAACGTTGTTGTGATGCCGCGTGTAAGGAGGAGTAATGCGTACCATCACGTTTCCGACTTTGATAAAGGTCGGATTGTAGCCTATCGTGATTGCGGTTTATCGTATAGCGACATTGCTGCTCGCGTTGGTCGAGATCCAATGACTGTTAGCAGAATATGGAATCGGTGCAGGATCCCAACGGCCTCGTATCACTAGCAGTCGAGATGACGGGCATCTTATCCGCATGGCTGTAACGGATCGTGCAGCCACGTCTCGATCCCTGACTCAACAGGTGGGGACGTTGGCAAGACAACAACCATCTGCACGAACAGTTCTACGACGTTTCCAGCAGCATGGACTATCAGCTCGGAGACCATGGCTGCTGTTACCCTTGACGCTGCATCACAGACAGGAGCGCCTGCGATGGTGTAGTCAACGACGAACCTGTGTGCATTAATGGCAAAACGTCATTTTTTCGGATGAATCCAGGTTCTGTTTACAGCATCATGATGGTCGCATCCGTGTTTGGCGACATTGCGGTGAACGCACATTGGAAGCGTGTATTCGTCACCGCCATATTGGCGTATCACCCGACGTGATGGTATGGGGTGCCATTGGTTACACGTCTCGGTCACCTCTTGTTCCCATTGACGCCACTTTGAACAGTGGACGTTACATTTCAGATGTGTTACGACCCGTGGCTCTACCCTTCATTCGATCCCTGAGAAACCCTACATTTCAGCAGGATAATGCACGACCGCATGTTGCAGGTCCTGTACGGGCCTTTCTGGATACAGAAAATGCCCGACTGCTGCCCTGGCCAGCACATTCTCCAGATCTTCACCAATTGAAAACGTCTGGTCAATGGTGGTTGAGCAACTGGCTCCTCACAGTACGCCAGTCATTACTCTTGATGAACTGTGGTATCGTGTTGAAGCTGCATGGGCAGCTGTACCTGTACATGCCATCCAAGTTCTGTTTGCCTCAATGCCCAAGCTTATCAAGACCGTTATTACGGCCAGAGGTGGTTGTTCTGGGTACTGATTTCTCAGGATCTATGCACCCAAATTGCGTGAAAGCGTAATCACATGTCAGTTGTAGTATAATATATTTGTCCAATGAATACCCGTTTATCATCTGCATTTCTTCGTGGTGTAGCAATTTTAATGGCCAGCAGTGTATTTTAACCTCCTTGGGCTGCAAACGATAGGTGCACTGCGGCTTTTGCTGTTAAAAAGACGCCGAGTACACGTGAGTGAGCTGTACCTCTCTCTAAAATTACATGGCGAGTATCGTACACTCTTGCCTTAGCTACTGTAAGAACCAGACAAGTATTACGAATATATATAAGATAAAGGCTCTGCTACATACTCGAGACGATTCGCAGTGACACTGAAAAGCAAGATTACGAACTATTTCCACAACTTCAGATAAATTAGGAACAACAGACACACATCAATTAACCTTCAATGGTTTCATTCAGAATACGTCTGAAAGACAAACATAAATTTTAGAATGCGATATTCTCAAAATATAAAGCAGAGGGAAGTTAAAACACGTACAGTCCCATTTGGCACGTCTATATATCTGAAACTAATAAACATATACAGTGAGTTTTGTTTTTTGATGAACAGGAAACTCAGAAAGATACCTTTGCATAGGTATGCCCCCTTGAGATGCACGGCATACGTCAATGCGGTATTCAAATTGTTCCCACACTGCAGCGAACATGTCTTGGGTCACAGCTTACACAGCTGCTGTTATACGATGTCTCAGTTCATTCATTGTTGCTGGTAAAGGAGGCACATAAACAGAGACTTTTACAAACCCCCTCACGAAATAATCAGATACAGGCAGGTCCGGTGGCCCTGGAGGTCAGAAATGTAAGGCTGAATCAGTTGGTACAGTGCGACCGATCCGTCGTTCAGTAGTCCTTTGATTTAAAAATTCACCCCTTTCCATACGCCAGTGTGGCGGAGCTCCATCCTGTTGGTAAATCAAGTCGTTCGAATCAGTCCCCAAGTGAGCTGTCTAGCTGAACGGCGAACGGATTTCTGCCGACTCCTTTTGAAAGTATGACGGATGTGTTCGACGTCTGTGTTAAGACACTGGGGGAAGGGACGGCCTGGTAACCTGCCTTTACACAAACAACCTGTTTCTCGGAATTGTTCAGTCCATTGTCTAATGCTCTGTGCTGTAGGAGGATCCACACCATATCTACCTAGAACGAAAGTCACGCTGAACAGTTGTTACTGCCCGCACCGCGCAAAACGTAAAACACAAAACGCTTTCTGTTGTCCCGACACCATTTTTATTAGAACTGAAATAGGCGCACACTGCTGCTACCTAACGGAAACCATGTAAAACTAGAGAGTTTGTTCTTTCCAACAGTACGTTGTTGACGCACATATCTCAGCTAACATAATAGTTACGATTTTTTTAATCTGATGATTCTTTTTTAATACAACCTGTACATTTGCAAAGCATCTCAAACAACACAACTATCACCCACCTAGCACAGAAACATCACGGAGCAGTAATACTAATTCCTAGACAGGTAATGCCCACCTACCGCAACTCAAAAAAAGTTCTACTATAGGACGTTCCTCACTTGGAAACATAATTTTGTGAGGTTATAATCGCCGGCCGGTGTGGCTGACCGCTCAGCGCTTCGGTCGCAGGTTCGATTCCTGCCTCGGGCATGGATGTGCGTGATGTCCTTAGGTTAGTTAGGTTTAAGTAGTTCTAAGTTCTAGGGGACTGATGACCTCAGATGCTACTGTATTTCTCATCCTCGGAAAATTTCTCACAAGACGTGTTTTGCGTATGGGGACGTTGTCCGAAGTCTGTTCGTTCGGGAGATGAGATCGGTGACACTGAAGCAGCGCCCGTACTGGTGTACCGATTTGAAAAGATCGGCCGTCTTCGGCCGACGTCGGTCGTCGGCGGAGTGTCGCGGCTCTGAGCGACAGTCGTACTGGACTGGGCGCCTTCTGCAAGCGACACTCGTCTGATCAGATCTGGAATGTAACGAAAATGCTTCAATCGAAACCCAGTGCATTTACAGATCATTTGCTTCGTCTGTTCTGTTATACAGTCGTGCCACCAACTTCTCTGAGTTGCTTACTGCTCTTTCACCTTGGCCTCTTCTGTTATTCGTATCAACTGTTCTGTTGCTTTTTTCCTGATACAGCTAATCCCAAGTACCTAAAAGCGTCACGTTCATACAATTTTACCATTTTCGTCTCTATATGTTCTAATTTGATTCTCCAGCTGCTAAATATTCAGTTTTCTGCGTGTTAATTGTCAGTCGCCATTCTTCTTACCCTTCCTTCGGCTTTCGCAGTATGCATCTTGCCTAATGTTGTGAACTAGTTGGGCATTTATACGTTGGGGCAAATGCCCAAAATTCATGAATGGCCGGGCATTTATGTATTTCAAGGATTAACTGATAAGCAGCACTTCTAAAAAAATTTAAACTGATATTTTGTGTTCGAAAAGGTGTCTTGCAATACTCTTTCTGTAGTGGTTGGGTAACCAAGTTGAAAAAACTGCTTAAGAGTTAGGGAAAAGTTATTAGGGGAAGTGAATTGCAGTGCAAACGTAACTATACCTTTCTTGGGGTAGTACATAATAAAAAAGAAAATAAAACTCAAGTTTACAAATAATTCCTGGAATAAAGTACAGTTTATATTAACTAGATAGAATGTAGATAGTATTTCTACTATACTATACTGCTGAAAAAATATTAGAGTACAAAAAGTTTATCCACAATGATTTAGGGATGAGTCACGCGCCGGTTCCGATTAGAGGAGTCCAAGAATCGCAGATTCTTTACGAATCGACTTGTATAGGAATCGAATGATTCCAGCGTCTTCCACATCGACTGTTTAATAAATCTTTTTTATGTCAGCGTTCTCATTTTATCTCCACAGCAGTGCAGTCATACGAAAGTAGATAAAGAAAGGAGCAGAACAGAAATTGGAAATTTGTGGTAAGTTCTATGGGACCAAACCGCTGCGGTCATCGGTACCTAGGCTTACACACTACTTAAACTAACTTACGCTAAGGTCAAAACACAAACACTCATGCCCGAGAGAGGACTCGAAACTTCGACGGGCGGAGTCGCGCGAACCGTGGCAACGCGCGGCAACAGGAAACTATAGTCTGTCTCAAATGTCACTACATCTGCCTATAAACCATTTTTCTCCCTTCATTAAAAACAGTTTAACACTTAAGAATAAAAACACATGTCAGCTGTTTAATAAACTCAGTAATAATTTTGATATCAATAATCATTCTTCGGTAATATTCAAAGCTTTGACACGGGTTGTGTTAAATTACAAACCGATAACCTAAGGATAATGTCCATTACATCGGCTATCACTACACAACTATTCGACGCGGTGTGTGTGTGTGTGTGTGTGTGTGTGTGTGTGTGTGTGTGTGAGAGAGAGAGAGAGAGAGAGAGAGAGAGAGAGAGAGGAGAAGCGAAGAAGAAGAGAAGACTAGAGATGGGAAAGATAAAAAGGACATCGTAAATGATAAGCAGCTCGGTACAGAAAGTTGGAACTCTAGTATAAAAGAAATTGCTTTTCTCTTCTTTCCGTTTTTCTTAGTAATATAGGCAATGAACGACATATGTAACATTTACTAACATATGTAACATTTACTAACTTCTAATATCGTGAACATCGTCCCATCCCTTATTTTAATTGGTGAGTTATACATTCTAGCAATAAAATCTTTAAAAAGTACTTTCTTTCATAAATGCCCAGGTTTTGGGCAGAACTCCGGGCAAATGATCATTTACAAATGCCCTACCCACTGAACATTTTACCGGCCAACATCACTAATCTTGCCTCACTCATTTCTCCATTTCTGAAGGGCTTCCTCGAAGCAGATTTTAAGGGTCACGCCATACAGCATTATTCTCTAGGTCTCCAACTGTATGAGTACCCAGCATGCCACCGTACGCCAGGCGTTACCTCGTATCACTACAAGTCATTCTCTTCCCTGTACTTCCGAATCACTCTTCTCCTGTCTTCGCCATCCATACGTGAAATGTACGCTGGCAGCAGTAGAATCGTTCTGCTGTCAGCTCCATGTGCCGCTTCTGTAAACCTTCTTAATAATGCTTCGCGAAAACGTCGTCGTCTTCTGTCCAGGGATTCCCATTTGACTTCACGAAGTACCTCCTCAACACTGCGTACTGATCGAATCTGGCGGTAACAAATCTAGCAGCACGCCTCTGAACTGTTTAGTCCCACCTGGTCGGTATCCCAAGCACACGTGCAGTACTCACGTATAGGTCGCACTTGTGTTCTATAGGCGGTCTCCTATATACACCAACCACACTTTCCTACAATTCTCCCACTAAAGCGAAGTCGACCATTCGCCTTCCCTGCTGCCTATCTAATACCATTGCCTACCGCTTCGCAGCATTACTCCCCGATATCTAATCGACATGACTGTGTCAAGCAGCGCACCGCTAGTACTGTAATCGAACATGACAGGATTGTTTTTCCTGCTCATCTGAATTAAACTACATTTCTCTAAATTTATTGCAAGCTGCTATTCATTAAACCAAATAGACAGTCCTAGTCATCCCGTATCCTCTTATAGTCTCTGCAGCGTCATCAGCCAACAGTTGCAAATTGCTGCTCAACCTACCCGCAGATCGTTTAAGTACATAGAGAATAATAGTAGTCCTATCACAGTTCCCTGCAGTACTCCTGAAGATACTGTTGTCGCAGTCGTTTAGATGTTGCAATCTTTTGGAGAGCTGAGAAACTAAGTTTCGCACATTAACCCCACTATGAGGGCAGTCAAATGAAAATCGAAAACCCGCCCTGGAATGGTTTCACTCAAAAGTAATGTTCACACGTGTTAAGACTTTTATCCCACTGGGAGACGAGACGACAAGCTCCTATACTGTAGAACGCAGCCGGTCACTGACGGATCCACAACCGCTCCCAATATTGTACTTCCTCGTCCGACTGAAACCGACGTTACAGCATGTCTTTCTTCAGGTCGCCAAAGATGTGAAGATCACATGGTGAGAGATCCAGGCTGTACGGAGGATGTTGCAGTGATTCTCTACCAAGTCGCTGAAGCATAGCGTTTGTGCGATTGGGAGTTTGGGGGCGGGCGTTGTCACGCAACGGGATGATTCCGTCCGACAGCCCGAGGGAAAACGGCAAAGCCAACGGTGGAAAGACCCCACAGCTCCTCCGCCAAAGAAATCCAAAGCTGTCCATACAAGTTTCGACAAGGTTATGATGACCTCCTTCGTCGACTACTGGGGCCCTCAGCTCGTGGAGTTCATCAAGCGTGGAACCACAATCAATTCGCAGCGCTATGAGGAGACTGCAGAAACAGCGACGCGCCGTAAAGTAAAACCGCATAGAGTTCTGTCGGACGAAGGCTACTCTTCAGCGATTTGGTTGCGAAACACTGCAACATCCTCCTTAGAGCTCGGATCTTCCACCGTGAGACTTTCACATCTTTGGCGACCTGAAGAAAGACATGAGTTGAAGTCGGATTCAGTCAGATGAGGAAGTTCAGTAGTAGGTGCGGTTGTGGATCCGTCAGCGATACAGGAATTGATCGCCTCGTTTCCCAATGGGACAAACGTCTTAACGCGTGTGGTGGTCACTACTGAATACAATCATTACATGTTCCCGTCGTGGCGGGTGTTCGGCTTTCGTTTCACTGCCTTTTCTAATACCTCGTAGCCCAGTATAGATACTTAACACCCTACAGACAGTTGTGAAAATGTGTGATACTGATATTTTAATGTGTTAGAAAATACTTATAATATGTAAAATGAAAGACGTGGGCACATGCAATACGTAACACTATGCTGAATTTTAAAACTATTGGACGATGTTTTACGACTGTAAGATGATTTTTAAGGTATTTTTCATTCTGATCCGCTTTCTCCGTATCACGTCAGATTCTTGTAGAAAGTATGTCTGAAGTTTCAGCTGAAGCCGCATCTTTTTGTAACTGGGATCCTTTTTTTGCATTAAAAATAAATTAGGTATTTTTAACCTTGTATAGAATCACTTCACACTTCAGCATTAGAGAAGATAATCGTGTATGTTCACTTAAAAATGCTAATAACTGTTACAAAAATATGTGTACGGCAGTTTAACATTCCTTCGCGCATTTCACCGAATCGTGTCCTTTCCGACATGGTATGAAACTTCTCTCTCGTTGATTGTCTGTTTTCACTGGTGCCATCTCTCTGTAATATAAAACATTGGTCAGCCATCATTTTAAAAATATTAGCATTCCACCTTCCCTAATGTCTCACTACCATCTCCTTTATGTCCTGATGGAATCGTCCATCAAGATTCGCAGAGGAAAAAATCAATATGTTAACGTAGTGAATGAAGCTTCACACTCATGTTACATCCTAATTTCATGAAGCTATGTAAAACTGTTTAAACATCGTTTTATAATTTGGGTGTTTGTGTTGTCTAAAAAGTAGGCCACTATTTCTTTAAACCAGGGCTTAACAACTGGCCGGCTTTGAGGGTGAGTACTCGCGTCTGCTCAGGCACGTGCTCGCGAGCAGGTGCAAGGTCGCGGAGTAGGGAGGGAGGGGAGGGAGGGGAAATGCGCGCGCACGTTTGAATGTGATCTCGCGTTCTTAGCAGATTTAACTAGCCATCTGAATGCTTTGAACATTTTACTACAAGGTAAAGATCTGCCAATTACTCATTTCATAGATCGAATACGAGCTTTTAAAATGAAATTGACACTTTGGGTGAGTCAGCTGGAAACAGGAAACCTAGCTCATTTTCCTAAATTGTCATCCATGCAAGATGTTCACAAAGACTATGAACGTTATTCACATAGTTTAGTTGATCAGCGCTTTCAAGATCTGACAGCACTAGACAGTGATTTTGATCTGTTCTCTCCATATTCAGCGAATATTTAAGAGATTTGTCCTGAGCTGCAGCAAGAAATTATTGACCTGCAGTGTGACAGAGAATACAGAGACAAATTTCAGAACAAGAAAAACATTTTGAAATTCTACAGACACTTCCCTCAGGATAGATTTTCTCGTTTGCACAAACTGGCGGCTACAATAATATCAATGTTCGGTTCCACGTATGTTTGTGAACAACTGTTCTCTGCAATGAAATGTAACAAGACGCGCCTGAGAAACGCATTGTCTGATCGAAATTTAAACTGCACGCTGCGCCTAAAATGCACAAGAGCAATTACTCCGAACATAGACGCAATTGTAAAGCGCAAAAAGTACAAGATAACCGAGAATCCCACACTTCAGTGACACCTTTTATTGTGTAACAGTTCACAGATTAATGCGAATGTAGAGGCATACACTAAGCTAATAAAATTATGTGGCATGTGTACATTCTCCTTTATTTGTTTCATTTGTCGCAGTAATAATTCGTGAGTGATATCCCTGCAGGTGGCCGCGGATTTACACTGACTGGCGGCAGCTGTTGTGTGCCCCACGTGACTCTCCCCCCTCACCGCTCTGGTCCGGTAGTGGGGGTAGCGTGCTCACGCTGCTCCGTGCTCGCGCCTTGCTGCTCACAGCTTGCTCCGTGAGCACGTTTGTTGTGAAGCCCTGCTTTAAACCAAACCCAAGCCGTTTATACCACTGAATTCCTTGTACTTCCAAACAAACTGTCTTTCATTAAATTTCTGATCTGCGGCCCCGCGAAGACCCCTTCTTTCAGTTTCTCATAAGATACTTTGCAAACTTATTACTAAGTGCAGAAAGCAATCACCATTTTTTGGAAATGTTTCAGCGGGAAATTCCATTAACCAAAGCCTCATGTGAAGAGGAAGTAATGGTACCTTGCTTGGTTTAAAAATTGGTTGATTTATCGTATTCTGCGAAGTACGTTGTAGAGTTTTTCTTTCCGAACGATTAGTTGCCTTCCTATTCTTTTCTTTGACTCGGTTGTCCCACTCACAAATGTAACATGTCATTTTCGTGCAACTGGATTGTTGAAGTAGTAATATGAAAACTGTTTTCAAACATCCACATATTGTTCAAGAATGTTTTTCATAGTTCACGTACTTCAACAAAGCTTTGAGGTCTTCATATTGCATGTACTGAATGGACAACCGGTATTGAGCCAAACAAATTTCCATTACGTGAAAGTATACCTTTCAGACTATATTTTCAAGAGTTTATAAACAACTCCTATTGACTTGGATCGTAAGTGACCTTAAAGAAATTCAATAAACTATCAACATAACAACAAAAAACCATGTGTTCTTCTTCTTTAAACAATTTTTATAATTCCTTTTATCTGTACCTGTATCAACAGAATGAACTCCGTTTAGCGGAACATTTTTGATTTCACTCTTGACCCAAGTAAAACGCCGTCATCTTTTCTCAGATTCAAGTTGCGAGTTAAATCATTTAGTTCGTTTTGACTACACAATTCTGGTGTGCAGAATCTTCTTCCGGCTTGTGATCATCACCATCATATCACTGTATTCACATTTTGAGCTACTCTTTCATCACTAATGTTCAAAAATTGTACGTAGAATTCGAACGGGGACAGATTCGCTATGCATAGCGCCAACGAAATATTAGGGTTTTCTTATATCCTCCTTACTTTTTGCGTTGTGACCTTCAACATTAACCACATGAGAACAATATCACATACACAATCTTGGGGCTCTCTCCAAACGACGGGAATTGCGAAACACACTGATTTCCTCTTCCCATTATTTCACTGTCTCAGTTCCTCAACACATGTATGATATACGTTGTGTGGTGCCAAGCTTTTGTCTAGATCACCAAGCAGACATGAAAAATCATGTTGTAATGTGTAACTGGCGCATGAATAGTTCATGTCTTTACTATTACACTACTTACTAATTTGTGCATCGACAGTTCATCTCATTATTATCTATTGCATGCGCCCCTCGTTTCTCGTTTTAAATCTTTCAATTCACAATCACACATTTCGACGGTTAGAAATCAGTATGGGGCTAGAATAAATTATTTTATACTTTTTAATCCTATTTCAAAAATGGTATATTGAGAATTCATTTTTATGTAAGTAATTAATGACCGGTGAGTTTCTACATTCCGCACGCCACTGTACAGAGCATGGCGAAGGGTAAATTCTACGAACATTCACTTTTTTTAACAAATTTCCTACATTAACATTTCTAGAGTATACTGCTACTTCAGTAAACATGTATACTGATATACACTTCTTTCGCAAGTTGGAGCTAAGTGTTTCATATATTTTTCATTGTATTATCTCTAAATAAATGTAGAAACCCTGAATATAATTTGCAAATTTTCAGTGAAACAGTGCAACTGGAACCTTCAACCCGCACGCCACTGACAGCATTTTCTTTGTGAACAACGATGTATTCTTATGAACGACAATGCACTCAGGAGGGCGAGGTTACTTTTGGGTTTGGGTTCATAGCTCTGGGATTTCAGATTCTATTTCTAACCTTTCAAACAAACACTGGCGCGCTACACAGAATTAAGATACCATGACGTGATTCCTGAAGTTCGTTTGATTTGGTGTGAATAAAATTTCTTAATTCGTAGTATCTCATCATTCTAACCGTGTAAGTTATGCATAATTCAGAGGAGATATAAAGGAGACCAAAAATATTTAATTCAATTGGAACGCTAACTATTAATGAATTCTTCCAAATGCAGAATCTGACGATATTCAAACCGGTATCCTATCACCGAAAAAATACATGATCCGCACGTAGCAAAATACGTGTAGTCCCTTCTTACAGTATACAGCAATTTGTGTTGTCAAACGTAGGCAGTTTATAGGATGGCAACTGTCTCTCAGAGACTTTAGTCTCAGCTTCTTGGAGAGACCTGCAAGTACAATTCTAAAGGAACTATTGTAATATGAAATGTGTGACAACAAGTGATGAGACTTTCGGAAGAGGCAATAGTTGTATACGTTATTGAATACGAGTAAATCTTCGCTCCTTTTAAGCATGATTATTGACCTTTTATGTTTTTCCACTGATAGAATGAGCCAGAAACCTGGATCCGTTAGCTTAGCGAGCATTAGAGGCGGAATATTTCAGCCAGTATCAGTCTTGTCAGAACAGGAGACCGGTCAAGGCCACTGTTACGGAAAAATACATAAGACACTGGCTGGAATGTGCTGGCCGCTCTCCGGTAAAAATAGAGGGCTCTTCATTTTGAAGACTGTTATTTAATACAGCAAGGTAAAAAAAAAAAAATCTGCGTCCCTTACGATATCCCCTGCATTGCACAATATACGAATTGGAATGTGGTGCCACGTAGCACGCAAGTGCTTGATCCTTGAAACTAATACCACAAAGATTTAGATTCAAGTTTTTGGATCCAGAAAATTTTCCCATATTCATCAACGGCGCGCGCGCGCGCACAGACACAGGCACCGGCGTTGGGGACTGACAAATAACTCCTACCTACCTGAGTAACTTTCACTTGGTCTCCGTTTTCATTTTTTTCACTTTTCCTTCATCAGGTAATCGATTTCCGAAACCACACTGACGCATGCTTCTGGGCATTGGCTATAAAGACCATTCTGAGCTGGAACGCATCCCCACAACAGCAGGGTAATGGAACATTCCAGAACATTGTCCGACATCCTGGAACATTTTGAAAATTATGGATCATTTTAGAAAATTCTCTCTGCAATATTATAGAACTTTCCGGCAGTTTGGGCCATTTCAGCACTCGATTCCCACTTGCATCGCCTACTCCCCATAAGAAGTCCACTGCTGCGATGCCACATTTAAGCAACTGTACCTTCGAACCGAACGCCTGCAGTTCCAAACTCAAAACTACTTCACAGCTGGAGGACTTCCATACCACATTGGCCCCCTTGAGGACTGAGCGAGGTAGCGCAGTGGTTAGTACAACGGACTCGCATTCGGGAGGACGACGGTTCAAAACCGCGCCTGCCTATCCTGATTCAGGTTTTCCGTGATTTTACTGAATCGTTAAAGGCAAATGCCGGGATGGTTGATTTCCTCCTCCATCCCTCCCTAATCCGAGCTAATGACCTCGTTGTTGACGAGACGTTAAACACGAATCTCCTCCTTCCCCCTTGGGGCTGCGGGGCTGGGTTGTACAGGGTGTTACAAAAAGGTACGGCCAAACTTTCAGGAAACATTCCTCACACACAAATAAAGAAAAGATGTTATGTGGACATGTATTCGGAAACGCTTAATTTCCATGTTAGAGCTCATTTTAGTTTCGTAGAGGCGGACCAATTCCATGGCCTCCACGCTCTCCTGACCTCAACTCTCTTGACTTTCATGTATCGGGGCACTTGAAAGCTCTTGTCTACGCAACCCCGGTACCAAATGTAGAGACTCTTCGTGTTCGTATTGTGGACGGCTGTGATACAACACGCCATTCTCCAGGGCTGCATCAGCGCATCAGGAATTCCATGCGACGGAGGGTGAATGCATGTATCCTCGCTAACGGAGGACATTTTGAAGATTTCCTGTAACAAAGTGTTTGAAGTCACGCTGGTACGTTCTGTTGCTGTGTGTTTCCATTCCATGATTAATGTGATTTGAAGAGAAGTTATAAAATGAGTTCTAACATGGAAAGTAAGCGTTTCCAGACACATGTCCACATAACATATTTTCTTTCTTTGTGTGTGAGGAATGTTTCCTGAAAGTTTGGCCGTACCTTTTTGTAACACCCTGTAGAGTTGCAGCGGCACGCGCGGACAGATAGCGCTTACAATTTATTATACATACTGTTGATTCACCAGCAAACATTAATACGCTTTGGAAAACGTGCTACGAAATTAGTGTGGAATGTTCATGACAGTTACCGGTGGCGGGTGCACAGGTACTAAAAATGGTTTAAATGGCTCTGAACACTATGGGACTTAACTTCTGAGGTCATCAGTCCCTTAGAACTTAGAACTACTAAAAACCTAAACTAACCTAAGGACATCACACATACCCAATCCCGAGGCAGGATTCGAACCTGTAGCGCCTAGAACTGCTTGGCCACCCCGACCGGCTGCACAGGTATCATCTAGGCCTCTAGGAAACGTTTCGTTAACTTTTCTAGGACCGGTAATATACGCGGAAGGCTTTTTCAACCAATATTTTTATGAGTGTGTTCTCCAAGCTCCTTCCCACGCTATTTATCTCCCCAGCCGAGCTGAAAGCATCTCTCACAGTTGCAATTCATCTTGCCAGACGGTCAGAATCGACGGCACTTTAGTAGAGGGGCACGGCCGTATGCAAAGTACTTTCTTGGTCCCAACCTTTCCTGAATCACATTCCCATTGTTACACCTGTGAGACGACCTTGATCGTTGTTTCAAACTTCAACAGTAGGCATCCATAGATACTTGCCTATGTCAACGTAGTTATTCCCAATTCATTTAGCTACGGTCTGCACGATGGACGATGAATTCTACGTATTTTGGTGAAAACGTCAATCGTGTATAGTGTTTTGAAGCAGAAAAATTAATATTTGAGAGTACTAGTTGTCCATGGTACAAGTTCGATTTTGGACCCTGCTGCCACACTGGGTATGCCAAGTAGATCCGATGTGAATACTATCATTTCAGTAGCACTTTCCATACCCTCACCAACGAAATCCAGATGGATACTTGAAATAGGAACGTAAGATACCAGATGTGTTGTCCGATCAACTTACTATTCCGCACTGGTTTTGGTGCCATCCGGTATTTTAGCGATTACGCTGTTCAGGATACTGTGCTCTAAGCAATGCTCTCAGGTTTTCATAAAACTGTAAAATTTTGCACTTCTTTTTTAAATTCACAGCGGCCTACCTTTCTTGAATTTTAGAGATACTGACTTGGAGTGCCAGATCATCGTAATACATATATTCCTCTTCGAAACAACCTTCGTTCACTCGGATTGAATACTTAGTCTTTGAGATACGATCTGGTTTATCTAGATTCTAGACGCAACGAACACGTGAAGCCGAAAGTGGTGGGTACACTTCGCGCGAGCGACATCTAGCTGCCAGGAATGAATGAGTTGTCCATGCACAAATTTACATCACTCCGCTTTAAAAAGAGACCACAGTGAATGAGCAGTGATCATTTTTATCTGGGTTAGTATAAAGTCTGAAATTAATTCGCCAGAAAATTTCGATCAATTGGGAGCTAACGCTGTTCCACATTCGGCATCGATTTTAAAGACGTTCTGAAGTCGAAAGCAAAGCCATTAGTCTGGACAAGCGATCTTTGCCATTTAGCGTAATACTATTTCTTTTGGTGCCCGACGGTAATGAGAGCTATGGATGGTAGTCGTGAAAACGGACAATAAACCGTCTTCACTTCCGGAAATGTCTCCGAGACCTGCGATAGCTATAAGTGTAATACTAATAATAATAGTAATAATAATAATAACAAATATATACAACGTCTTTAATAATAATTTGGTTACATTAGCGCTTAGTGCTTCACGTTAATACATAAAGGGCACTCAAAAACTTTCCACTCGAAAGCTGTACAGTCCAGAATCGGTATGCCAATCAGCCGAAGTCGCCGTGAATATTGAGGCAGTCATTCCACCCGTTTCATAAAACACTGTGTCCTGATGCCTGAAGAAGTCTGTAACTACATGCAGCACATCCTTGTCCGACAAGAATCGTCGACTCTTCTAGGCCTTTATTTAAAGGGCCGAAGGTGTGGTAATTGCATGGGGAGACATCAGGACTGCAGGCCGGGTACTCGAGTATTTCCCACTTGAGGCTGGCCTCTCAGATCGACCGGCGTCTAGTGTGGAATAGCGACCAGCACGGAAATTAACGCACCATTCCACATCGGTGGTTTCCGACGGACATATGTTTGTCCTTCGGCAGTCAAGAACAGAATAACAGCACTTTGGTCCTGTTTGGACACATTTAGTAGTAGCATTGCCATAGTTCACGTCTCCGCATTTACCCCACACACGTCGGAAACCACGAATGCCACACTAATCCCTCAACATGTCGGTGCTTATGTAACAGCATCTGAGTCGCGCTACGTTGCATACAGGCTGCTGCAACGCCCTCAAATGGCAACTTATTGATCGCCCCCTTACAACTTCTAATAAATCGGAGTTCAATAATTCTAAACGCATTCGACTGAAAATTTGAGCTTTAAAAGTGTCAGGTAACTGATTTGAGAACCGTACTAGCAAGAATCTCAACTGATGACGATACTTGTCTTGATCGCCATAAACAGATTATTTCTTTATTTTTCACTTGCCAAGACGCGTTTCGGTGTCACAATCACTGTTTTACATATCTTTTGGCGACTAAGACAAATGTAATCATTAATACCAAACATGGTCACACACCCCATGAAAGACTACAGCGATGAAATATGTGCTTGTCGGTCATTTGGGGATGTAAAACTGAGATCTGATGAGAGATGTTGGCGATACCGAAATGCGTCATCAGAAGTGACAAATAATGAGAATTTTCTTTTTTTTTGGCTACCAAGACAAGTGTAATCATTGGTGCCAAACGTGGTTCCAGCCCCATGAAAGACTTCTTGTTCACGGTGATGATGAATCTAAACTTTGACAACGCAATAATTTACACTAGGCTACAGCATACCGAAATGCACACTCAGCATCAGGCATATTCTGTCTCAGGTCTGCAGTTTAAGGTTACTGGAGTGTGTAACTGGGGACTGCTGTTTCGTTCCGTTATTTTGAACTACGCTCGGTAAAGCCAATCTATCTGCTAGTTTGACCTTGATAGAGTGTCTGCCTTGCTCATCTTCATGTTGTTCGCCGGCTACACCTGTGGACTGCAGATATTCAGTTATTGTTGGTAGCGCATATTTTCAGTTTGTAATTGGGCGTCTTTACCCTGCCTTTCAGGCCGAAATACCATCCACGTGGGCAAGTACTCAGGCAAGAGACTGGAAAGCATCGTGTGTTAGACATAACTTTTAATTTTCTACTCTCGTGTCCAACTGAAAAGTTTCGAAATTGATACAGGTAAAAAATGACCTTTTTCAGTAAAATGTTCTTTTTTTAGGGAGGGCGGAGACGAGACGGATAGCTGGCCGGTGTGGCCGAGCGGTTAAAGGCGCTACAGTCTGGAACCGCACGACCGCTACGGTCGCAGGTTCGAATCCTGCCTCGGGCATGGATGTGTGTGATGTCCTTAGGTTAGTTAGGTCTAAGTAGTTCTAAGTTGTAGGGGACTTATGACCACAGCAGTTGAGTCCCATAGTGCTCAGAGCCATTTGAACGCGACGGATATCATAAACCTCATGACCCCCCGCTCCCCCTCCCCCCCCCCCCCCCTACGCATTGTATCTGCGCATGCTATTCGGCAGGTATCCTTATGACAGTTGCTGCCCATGTTGTCGATTTGCACGACTCTCAGCTGACCGCGTAACGGTGCGGCGCGGGCGCGCCCGTCCCGCATGTGTGGCACAATGATAGTAGGCCAGCACAGCGCGTGCCAGCAGTGACGCAGCGTTGGAGCTCCGACCTTTGTTTACGATGCATTCCTTGTTTGCGACGAGGCTCGCTGTGAATCAAGGAGCACTCCCTTAGTGTGAGAATTCACCTGTCACTGCCTGTCGCTTCACCCCTAACAACACTGAGTCACGTTTCCGGCCCTCAGACGTTGCTGTTGCTCAACAACGTGAACAGTTATAACGGACGCTCACACGGATATCTTAATGGCGCATCCTCGTCGTCGTTGTCGTCATCCCATCATCCCCATCACGCATTAGGCACTATTCCCCGCACCAGTCCATCCTTGCGTTCGTCGCCTCACACGACTTGATTCTACCCGATTGCACGTGAGCACTATCTTTGGCGACAACTAGTGCTAGGATATAAAAATGCGAGTAATGTCCTGCATAACGTTGCACCCGATGTATTTAAAAAGCGTTACCTGCTCTGTTATGGCGTTAAAAAGATCTCTGTAGATCATATTCAAGAAGATCAGCGAATAGGACTTCATTTTTTTTTTTAATCCATGAATGTCGGTGTTTCCAGCACTATTCAGGAGGAGTCGGACGACATACTACTTTCCCCCACACACATCTCGACTAATCACCACGAGAAAGAACTTCTAGCAATTAGAGCCAATACAGAGGCTTACCGACAATCATTATTCCCACGCACTATTCGCGAGTGAAACTGGATTGGAGGGATCAGATAGTGGTACCAAAAGTACCCTCTGCCGCACACCATTAGATGGCTTGCGGAGTATGATGTACATGTAGAAGAAAAGAAAACCTGAAAGACGTCTTAACGTCATACCTTTCTAGATATACCACCACATCCTGCTCCATTTCCTCGTCATTTATTCAAAAATGGTTCAAATGGCTCTGAACACTATGGGACTTAACTTCTGAGGTCATCAGTCCCCCATAACTTAGAACTACTTAAGCCTAACTAACCTACGGACATCACACACATCCATGCCCGAGGCAGGATTCGAACCTGCGACCGTAGAGGTCGCGCGGTTTCAGACGGTAGTGCCTAGAAACGACCACGGCGAGAAAATTCGATAAATTAGAACTAATACAGAGGCTTACCGACAATCATTCTTCCCATGTGCCTTTCGTAAGTGGAACAGGGAAGGGAGGATCAGTTGGTGGTACCATAAGTACCCTCCGCCACATGCCACTAGGTGGTTTGCGGAGATGATGTAGATGTAGATTTCTACGCCTTTGTTAGAGAGAATTTCTTCGTCGATAGTTCCTGTTGATGCTAGACGTCCTTTTGACCTGGTTATGTCCCTGAGAGTCAGCAGGTCTTTGGCACTCTGTGGTGTCTATATGCCTTGTGCGTGGCCTACATTCCAGTCATCTGCTCTGTATCAAGGAAGGTAGCCTCAGCAAAACTGAAGTTTCTGATTCGCTTCTAAATTAGTCTTCTCCACACTGTCATACCTACTGGGGTAGGTGGTATGCAGCACACCTGGTTAATAGACCCTACTAGTTCAGCGAAATCTTGCCATCCCAGGGCCAGCGAATACTGAACAACGAATAGCGTCGCCAGGAAGCTAGTACGAAAATTTTGTCTCTGACATAAGTTGTTCACCATCACGTCATCTATCACCCATAGTCGCTTGAAACATACCGTATTCAGAATCGACAGGTAGCTTTGACAAGCGCCCTATGAAATTCACCCTTAAGGATCTCGTTCTTCTGGATGTAATTTTTGCAAACGGTGCTGTAATCCTACTCGATAGTAGTCCATCCTTGTACGCTTTTTGTTCAAACGTAGCATCCTTGATGCACCTGGAACTGCGATAAGGTCTAGGCAACTACAGAACATCCCTATGGATGGAACTAAATTCCTGGTCTTAATATGGGCTATTCATTACTGGAGCATAGACTCGAGCTGAGAAGCAGTATACTTTCAATACTTTTGGATGTTGCGGCTCTTTATCCCCAGAGGAACCGTTACGTAAATTCTGCTTTATGCAAGATACCACTGTTTTATTTTTGTTTCACCCATTCATATTTCAGTATGTCACTTGGTGCCTCCAGTGGATTTATGATTACTAATATCTTTTAAAACTCTGAAGATATTTCGTGCAAGTGAGACAACAATTATAATTCTACAAATAATTCAAATACTGTTTATAAGAACTACTTCAAGATCTGTCATCATTTGAAAATAATTTTCACACTGTCATAAAAGTCATTAATTCACAGTAGGTAGCATTTGTGCTGAAACATCTTGTGATAAAGAAGTCAGTAGTGTCCTGTGCATCTGGTATTTCTGTACTGCTTACGCCGGCCGGTGTGGCCGAGCGGTTCTAGGCGCTTCAGACTGGAACCGCGCGACCGCTACGGTCGCAGGATCGAATCCTGCCTCGGGCATGGATGTTTGTGATGTCCTTAGGTTAGTTAAGTTTAAGTATTTCTAAGTTCTAGGGAACTTATGACCTCAGACGTTAAGTCCCATAGTGCTCAGAGCCATTTGAACCATTTGTACTGGTTTCATCAATTTATTCACTTCGTAAACTGGCTCTCCAATCCCCGATGTCTGGTTAGGAAAATAAGTTGTCGGCAAGACTTAATCTGCCCGAGACGCGAGGACAGCAATATCTGCGACACGATGCGCACAATCTATGCAGCAAGCTCGTCCCAGACACAACAGCAGCTGAGCGTTTGACAAGTTAATGCTCACTCTCGGAGGCGACAATGTGGAGTACGCAGCGCCGTTATTAAACCGGTGTCGTTAGTGTTGCGACACGACTGAGATAAGATAGGGCGGCCTCTGCCTATGAAGCATGTTATCGTCGCGTCGCTGCGAGCAGCCGGAGACTGTCATTAGACGTGGGAAACTGTGTCACGCGTACTTACCGCAAAGTGCCTTCCTCCATTACCGTAAGGCGGCGCGTTGCAAGGTAGAGCTGGACTACACACAATCAGGTACCACACTGTAGGGGTAATTATGACATAGTAATTACACATAGCACAGGAGGGAACTGTTACACAAGGGTATCATCCGGGTGGAATCGACGGACGTGATGACGTTAATGCAATGGACTCACAAAGGGCGACCTGAGAAGGTATTCCAGATTTCAAAATTAAATATCTTGAAAACTATGATCGATAGACCCGTGTATGCTTATTGGGAACGCTGTACGAATTTTATGCAGAGGTTTCGAAATAGTTCGAAAATCTGCTGAGAGATGGTGCTGTACCCGCAATAAACAGTGCGTAAAGAAAGTGTGCCGCAGCTCAGAGCGATCGGGTCCACCACTAAAACGTGAAATGAGGTTAGAGTACAAAAGGAAGAGAGTGAAATCATATACACGAAGCTGACAGAAGTCACGGGATACCTTCTAATACCGTGTCGGACCTCCGTTTGCCCGGAGTAGTGCAGCAACCGGAGGTGACATGGACTCAACAACTCGTTGGAAGTCCCTTGCAGAAATGTTGAGCCATGCTGCCTCTATAGCCGTCTGCAACTGCGAAAGGATTGCCGGTGCAGGATTTTGTGTACAAAATGACCTGTGGATTATGTCCCACGAATATTCGACGGGATTCATGTAAGGTGATCTGGATATTCAATTCATTCGCGAACAATTGTGGCCTGGTGGCATGGTGGATTGTCATCGATAATAATTCCGTCGCTGTTTGGGAACATGAATTCCGTAAATGGCTGTAGATGGTTCCCAATGATCATTCCAAACACAGCCCAAACCACTATCGAGCCACCGCCAACTTTTACAGAGCCTTGTTGACTTCTTGAGTCCAAAGCTTCGTTGGGTCTGTTCCACACTCGACCGCTACCACAAGCTCCTAAGAGCCCAGTAGAGGCATTGCAGGCGAGATTGCGCTGTTTAAGTAGGCCGGTTTGTCCGCCAGAATTTGGAGTCTAGGCTTATTTTACTACTGTCATTACTTCGATACAACTGAATCTCATTAATCCGGCCTAGTTGGGATCATAGGTCCCACCGATAATCCGAAACAGACTGTTGTTTGTATTTAGTATCGCTACCAGCCCTAATAGCAGGGCCAGCCAAACGCTGCACAGTGTGCAGAGGTGCGGAAGTGCTGCACATGTGCGCACGTGTGCGACAGCGAGCGACAGCGACATCTGTTATTAGATATGTGTCCTAAATGGACGGCGGCGCCTCCACTTCCCTGTGGTACAAGTAAGAGCGCAACATACCCAGTCTCGTTTACCCCTGGTGACCGTAACCTTAACAGAGAAGTACTGAGAAATGGCAAGTACTGTGAAAAAGCAAAGGACGGGGGATCTATGTTCTCAGTCCTTTAAAAATGGCTAGGAACTGCAATTCTTTTTTGTAGCCGTTGGTGAAAACTCATAGTGTTTGCTGCGCCGCCGAATAATAGGCGTCCAGCGTAAGTTTTCAATTGAAAGACATTACAATACATATCACAAAGACGAGTGTAGTGTACTCAACAGTGAAGTACGGCAAGCAAAATTAAATGTCCTTCAGAAAATGGATAAGACACATCAACTCGATTTTACTGTACGTCAAAGTAACTGATCCTTCTTGAACTCTTAGATTCTTGTGTTACATTTATGTCTGTTTTACTGTACCCTGTACAATGTACTGTTTCCAGTTTTACAGAATAACAACCACACTAAATCTTCACTGCGAGCAAGTTTTAAAATCGCATTAAGAATTGCAAAATCTGGGAAATCCTTTTCCGAAGGGGAGTTTGTGAAAGGGTGTCTGATTGATGCTGCAGAACTTGAGTGTCCTACGAACGTTAGCAGATTTCAAGAAATCAGTCTATCCAAACAAACAGTGACAAGACGTATCAGTGCTATGGCCGGCGATCTGCACAGACAGCTAATAAATAAGGCTAAATACTTTGTTGCTTTCGCTGTTGCGCTCGATGAAGCAACAGATCTTACAGATACAGCCCAGGCTGTGATATACATACGAGGTGTCGATAACGCACTTTGTGTAACAGAGGAGCGACATCTGTGCGTAGAAACATGCACTACATGAACGCTGACGGCTGCGGCGTGCACGCTGTGACCCGGAAGTCGCACATGTGCAAGAACACCGCACGCGTACAGAATTTCTGGCCGGCCCTGCCTAATAGGGTGTACAGGGTGAACATTAATAAAACCGACAAACTGCGGGGACGTATTCCTGGCTGGAAATGGAGGAAGAAAGGTCCTATGATCGTGTGTCCGAAGATGTACCATTGCCACGGTAGATGGCGCTGAAGAATGAAGTTCCTCTGACCACGTGCCGTGTGTTCCTTGTGTGTTACAGGCTGTGTGATTAACGCAGCGTACTGTAAGCAGCGGAACAGTTCGCCAGTAAAGATGACTGGTGACGGAAATCCTTTAATAGGTATAGTATGGTGCAAAAGCCATTGACAAAATCCTTGACTTAGAGGGGAATCTGGTGCTGATAATCCTTGCGCACGTTGCAGGCCATGCAGGATACACACAACCGTACTTTGGCTTACACCTTGTTGGCGGGCTACTTGCCTGGAGATTGTATAAGGTTTCGTCCCAATATCCAATAGAACCCGATCATCCAAATCTGGTGAACGCACAGTCTGCCACCTCCCTGCACATTCGTCTATCTGAAAGGACCCATGATCACACAATCACCAAAAAAGACCTTGAAATGTTGTGTTATGTGGTTGGTGTCTGTGAGGGTACTTGTTTTGGTACGGCTGTGCTGCCTATCGACCGTTCCCATCTGCCTGGCAGTGCAAAAACAGCATCTCGTCCAGTTCCCGACATGAATACCGAACCATTCCGCTGTTTACAGCACGCTGCGTGAACCAAACAGCCTACAACACACAAGGAACACGCGGCAATTTGTCAGAGCACCTCTCATTCGTCGGCGCCATCCACTGTGGCAACGATACATTTCCGGACACATGTTCGAAGGACCTTTTTTTCTCGATTTCCAGTCAGCGATCTGCCCGTGCTGTTTATCAGTTTTATTAAAGTTAACCCAGTATAAAGGCAATGACCAACGTCCTATGCTGAGTGATCACAGAAGCACACAAAGATGTTGTGTACCAGCGGACGATAGTGTTGTCAGCATCTGACAGAGTTCCGAATGGGGCCTCATTGTGGGACTCCTTTAACCAGCTTGTCAAACTGTGCAGTATCTAGATTTGTGGGGCATTCTGATGTGACAGGGGCCCAATGCTGGACTGTACGGAAACTTGAGGCCTGGTATACTAGCCGTCAAGCTTCCACTCAACCACGGCTGACCACCACAAGGGATAATCGCCGCACTGAGCACCAAGCACACCACACCACCATCACATCTGCGCCTGCCGTAACAAAACAAGTAAAGGACACCCTGCGCCAATACGTTCCACTGGTCGGAGACTAACAGCAGCTGGACTTGGGAATAACCATCTCATGCGTAGGCTATAGCTAACACCAAAACGGAAACGACTGTGTTTGGATTGGAGCCGTGAAGGCATGCACGGACTGCTGATGAATGGCCCTGCATTGCTTTCAGTGATCAGTCGCGTTTCGGCACCACTCCGCACAACCATAATCGGCGAGTACAGTTGCTGTATGGGGAGTCGTCGCTATCTTCCAATGTTTTGAGGAGGGACTGCTGTAGCACTGTTGGCGTCATGGTGTGGGGGCCGTCTGGTATGATTTCAGGTCACGGCTCGTGTTGACTGACGGTACTCTGCCGGAACAACGGACATTCTGTGTCCTCGTGTGTTACCTCTCATGCGAAATTATTGTGATGCCATTTTTCAACAGATGCTCGCCCACACATGGCATGTGTCTCTATGAACTATCTGCGTGATGTTGAACAGTTATGGACCAGCTTGACACAGGTGACGATACTATGACCTTGTGACACCGTTCCCAACCGAATCAGCGCATACGTCTGGGCCAGAGGGTGTGCGGTGTGCAGCGTCATACTGAAAAGTAGGTTCATACTACCAAGTTATTTCTAAATTTGACTCGTTGTTGTAATTACTGAAAGTGTATCACATACCCTCTAAACCCGTAAAGTTTTATTTAGTTTCCTCTTCCCTTTCTGCATGTTTCACTTTTTGTCGTGCAGTGTTTTTATTTTCCGTACACAGGCAAATTAAACATTTTTACGTAAATATTGACGGGCATCGGAAAAAAAACGACCAGTGAGTTTTACACGCTCAAATAACCAGTAAGTTTCCTTTGAGCCACCCATGTGCAGCACAATCACGCGGGCATTTCACCAGCATGAATTCAACCGAAGTTGTTTCTGTCTCACGATCCAGATAAATCCTTACTTTGTCACACTACTTCCTTGCTTCTGTATGTGTCATAATGCCTTCAGAGCAAGCGCCAGCTTCGACAACTAATCCATGACAACTATCTTCAGACAAACAGACAGCGTCTGCAGAAAAACAGATAATTTCGTCTTGTCTCCGGTTATTCTTCCAATGTGCACGCATTGAAGTTGCACCAGCAAATTAAACGGCAAGATTTCGAATAATTCTCTTACATTCACACTGTCCGGTGCATCTTACTTCTTGCCCACGGGCTCCCATCAAACGGGGCAATACAGTATTGCACAACTCTTATCTTGCTATCTGACACCGTGAGAAGATCCGTGTATAGGCTTTGCCCGAATTTAATTTTAATATACTATCTTTGTGCATTGTTGGCAAACGGCCTTGCCGAACTGTTGACATCAGTGCCTGTCAGATCACCGTAGTTAAGCGCTGTCGGGCTTGGTTAGCACTTGGATGGGTCACCGTTCGGATCTACCGAGCGCTGTTTGTAAACCGGGTACACTCAGTCCTTATGAGGCTCCTGTCACGAAAACTGACAACGGCCGGAAGAGCGATATGCAGACCACATGTCCCTCCATAGCCGCATTCACTGACTCCTATCGGCTGAGGATAACACAGAGGTCGATAGATACTGTTGGAGCTCCCACGGCCTCTTCGGACGGAGTTTTGTGCATTGTTGTCGGCACTTCTAAAAATCCGATCGCAGGAACTGCAGGTCCGGATTTCTGAGGACCGGATAAACGAGATTCTACATTACTATATCGGTAAAACAATCAAGTTACGCTTAAACACCGTTACCGAGCCCCGAAGACAAGGAACAGAAATTCCTTTTTCCTTTTTTCGACCTCTAGAAATTGTCTACTTCACAACTCGAGGATACCACTCCAATGAAAATTAGCTTTTTCACTAAAGTAATCTAAGTCAGAAAAACAAATACTACATAAACTTTTAGTACCTTTGCATCAGCAACTAAAGGTGGAGCATCGGTGGATGAAGCATTAGGAATCCAACAACAAACCACATTTTTTCAAGTTATCGGTATGCTATCCGGGGCTTGTATGCAACAAGACTTACTAACCATGTACGAAAGTTGGCATTCATGTGCGCGGATCTTCGTAATGCGTAATATAGACTACGAAGAAAGGGTGGTATGTACTGTAGTGATGGACGCCGTCTTATTGAGATGCGTCCCTTCCTGATGTGCCGCTCTTGGAATGAGGAAAAGCACGCGCTGGAGTACAAACAACAGATTAAGCCGCCGCGGCGGTTGAAAGAATGTCCCGGTTGCGTAAGCGACATGGGGCTACCAGCACGGCTGCAGGGCAACCTTCAGACTGCCGAAGATCCTTAAATGCCATAAATAATGACGGCGGATGTCTGTTATGAAAAAAATAAAACAAAATCCCGTTCGTCTTCCTGGAGCTCCGACCGGCAAAAGTCATCCTTGATGGCGGTGAGCGCGTATAACGTAAACTAGTCAGCGCAAGGTATCTGCCGCTAAGTGGCGTAACTGCGAACATCCTTCCTTCTAAACGAAAGAGCGTGGACTTCCGTAGCATACGCTGAAACGGGAGCAGAGCAAAGTGAAGTAACGATTAGAGATCGTAAATTAATGCAAATGGTGCGAAGAGCCACTAAATCCTTTAATAAAATTAGAAATCCCACATATCTGTGCTGATAAACAGAAGTACACTCAAGAAATAAGAGAATATGGAGTGTCACGTGGACATCAGTTTCCAAAATATCACTTGTGGCGGGATATGGCCGATTCCAGCACATAAATTAAAGACGTTGCAGCCCCTAGAAAATGCCATTCCGGTCGAGAGAGAGACGCTAAAAGCGCTATAGATTGGAAAACGTGACAGTCACCTTGTTGTTGGTACTTCAAACAACTTCCACCATACGCGTGGATTAGTCAGATCGAACATTAAAATAATAGAGATAAGGGCGAATTTTATGTCTTCGCAACAGAAAAGTATATTGGACACAAATTATTCATCTGCAATTTCGAAAGAGGTTACGTACACTGTGGAGATATATACTGCTCAAAAGAACTAGGGGAACATGATTTTCGGCGTCTGTCGTACTCACTTAAACAATAACTGTGGACTGGGTATGTTTCCAAATTATACCTTTATCTTTCATGAATTAAGTGCACAAGAAAACATCACTACATCCTCGATAATTTACATAAAAAGAACTGAAATGTCCGACTGGTTGCAAGGTCCCCTCGCTTCTAAACTGATACTGTTATTACTCAGCTTAGCCGCGAGTCCGTAGAGGGTGGTATATGTGACGTACAGTATAACTGGTCAGCATTTCCACCCGAAATTTGCGAGTGTAAGTCGGACCTTCCTTGACCCGCCTTGGTGGGTCGTGTCGTCGGATTTCCTCCTACCTGTGCGCGGGGCAGCTATCGTAAATGTCGTCCCGTGCAGATTCTTCAAAAACATGGCTCTGAGCACTATGGGACTTAACTGCTAAGGTCATCAGTCCCCTAGAACTTAGAACTACTTAAACCTAACTAACCTAAGGACATCACACACATCCATGCCCGAGGCAGGATTCGAACCTGTGACAGTAGCGGTCGTGCGGTTCTAGACTGTAGCGCCTATAACCGCTCGGCCACTCCGACCGGCGCAGATTCTCCATTGGCGCATTGGATGTCTCTGTCGGTGGAAGCTAATTATCTGAAATTGCTGTCGATTAACTTTGGGGTATCTATTTACTCGAAATTAACATTCAGAATGCCGTAATATCACTTTTATTCCTATTAGATCATCCTGTCACAAACTACTCGTAACCGAGAGCATGGCTACCATCGAACAAGACAGGAAGAGCTCTTAACGCCGACTGCCGACTTTGGCGCGCAGTCCGTATCTCTTACTAGTTTCGTCACAGTTCGTGGATTTCCGATCAAGTTCGTACTTACTAAGATATGCATTTGTTAATGAGCGGGTGTGAATTTTAACGACGCAAAATTATGATAAATAGTTTTAAACATCCAGAGTCTCCTCCTAGTATTCATGTTGTCATAAATGACTTTAATTATTAAATATAAATAAACAAAATCGATGACTTTGGAACCAAGATGGCGGTACTTCCCGTCATGGATATTTCCCAGGCTGACGCTTGTTGCCACTGTTCATCGCCGAGCTCCACCCCACTACACGCGACATATGGTCGCTTCGTCACCTATAAAGCCAGCATGGGAAATGTTCTCCGACTCATGGCCGGCTACGGACTACAGCACTTCCTAACTATCGTGAATACATCAATAAGAGACAATAATTTATTAAAACTGGTAAAAATATCTTCCTCACGTAAGAGGCACCTTACATGGTGTCGAAAACAAAGTGGAAACAATCGTTCACCCCCTCGGACTGGTTGATTTGCACATATGCCCTCCATGAGAATTTATCACCGCCTGACATCTACGTGGCACGCTCCATATGGACGTCACACTGTGGTATGCGTTCCCTATTTTCAATTAGAGCCCTTGAGAATTCTTGGAGAGTCTGTGGTGGAACAGGACGACGACGAACACGTCTGTCAACGTTGTCCCACGTATGCACGATAGAGTTTAGGTCGGGACTCACCGCTGGCCATTCCATTACTGCAATGTCCAGGCGTCACCAGACATCCCTGGTCGCGCCCGCCACATGGGCTCTGGCATTCTCGTGCATACTAAGGAATTCAGGGTCACCAGCGATGCAGCACCCACCACGGTCCAACGGGATCTGTTCGACGTTCTGGCTCGCGGTAAGGTGATCATGGAGAACACTGACGCCTCCCCACAGAGTAACAGAATCTTGGACGAACCTGTGTATTTCCTAGGTACCGCTCACCACCTCTTTCGCGTGCTGATAACGCTGTACCACACGAAACTGTGCCATCTCCGTCTCCCTCAAAGTAATCACTCAACATCTGACGCTGTTTACACCCTTTATATACACCCTACCAAGCCTGGTAACAACACTAAATACATACACCACTAATACACTGAGGTGGCACTTCTACCTGTCACATTGCAACTCTAAATCAATTACATACCGGGCGATGCTGTCTAAGTGTACGAAGTACATTGACATCCTGCCATGTCTTCGGGGTAATTCACTTTTTTGTCAGGTGGTGTATGCTCCAAAGATTACTGTATGAACGATGCTGCACTGGGAGCACTAGAAGAACATTTACAAAAACAACGTAGAAAACGCCGTAAGTATCATTGATTGCAAATATGTCCACGTCACTCCGCTGTGTCTCAGCATCTAATATGAAGGGAAAAAAACATCAAAATAAATGTAGCTTTGGCCTAACAACACAGTGACCTCGTCTGCACCAATCAGACAAGCGTTTCCCACTACATTCCTCGAAGTCATACTGCCGTAATAAATCCTTATCAACTTGAGTCGTCGGCTGCCTAACAAATTTATGCTCTTTGAGTGTCACGGAGGTCATTCTGAATTAGCCTCTTAACATTCTGCATGTTCACATCAATATCTGCTGTCAAAGGTTGTCCAAGTCTTTCTTTGTCACGCAAGGCAGACTTCACGGCCTCGACATCATTAAACGTATTGGAGCAAGAACGCACAGCGATCACCCGAACACATTCATCACAAACAGCTTGCGTTCCGTGCTGATATTCCTTTGGGGAGGCACCTCCTGCTGTTTAGATTCAATGACAGCACATTCCGTTAATCGCACTGACCTACCATATGCGCACGGTTTCATTCCTGACATCCCACAACATAACCGTTAACTGCTGAGGCTTCCTGCCAACTGGAGCAGCAGAGGAGAATCTACTGAACAGCGCAGATCCTGCCACAATGCAGTGCTGCCGTCTACTGAGAAATTGCGAAGGTGGAGGCATTACTTTTCATTCAACCATTGCAGATACAAATGTTGTCTCCGAAGCTGCGCAAAGACCTTTAGGAACAAGACAATTATCGCCCTAAGCTAAGTATCCTAACATTTGCCGAGAATACTTTGCCCAGTAGAAATCTTCAATAAAACTAGTTGGTGACCGACATGCTTTCAATTAACTTATAAGAAAACATAAGCGTAAAGCAATATTAGAGGATGGATTTCTTGCAGGTGGTAAGGAAAGACAGGCTTGTGAGGCAATTCTGAACACATTTCCCGAAGACGCTCTTGAGCAGCTAGTTCGTCAACCTATACGTAGTGGAGATATTTTAAACCCTGTAGCTACAGACAAGCCTGACCTTAGCAACAGGGTCAGTATGGGGACGGGGATTAGTCATCATGATATCACAGTAACGCAGGTTATTAAAGTTAATGCATGTGTCAACAAGGCTCGTGCAGTTTTTCGTGCTAGAAAAGCAGATAAGCAGTTGGTAGCTTCCCACTTAGACAATGAACGGACATCACTTGTTTACGGTATGCTGGACGTAGAGGTATTACGTGCAACGTTTGAGTTTACTGTAAATCGCGCTCTGGAGAAGTATGTGCCGGGTAGGTGGATTAAAAGCAAACAGAGATTGTTGAACTCTAACATCAAAACAGAAATGTCTACAAGCAAAAGTTAGAAGAAATTAGTGCGTTTATAAACAGATTAATGACCGAAGTATGCAGTAACTTCACTGCATAGAGAAAGATCTTGCCGAGAAAGTAGTAGTGCGTAAAATCACTAAGTGGGTGGCTTCTGTCCGGTCACTCGTCTGCTACTCTGGCATGGCAATAGAAAACAACAAAAGCGCAGTTGAAGTTTTAAATTTCGTTTTTACGAAATCATTCACGCAAGAGGATCGTCAAACATACCGTAGTTTTGAATACCGTACAGACTCATGTTTTGAGGGGCATAGTAATAGGCGTCCCTGACATCGAGAACCAACTGGAGGAGGTGAAAACAAGTCAGTCGCCAGGTCTGGATCGATTCCGAATTTGGCTTTACATAGAGTATTCTTCGACATTGGTCTCTTATGTAAGTTGCGATTACCGTGGGTCTCTCGCCCAGCGGAAAGTCGCAAGCGACTGAATAAAAATGCAGGTGACTCCTGTATATATGAAGAGTAAAGGAGCGGACCCACAAAATTACAGACCATTATCCCTAAGATAGATTTCTTGCAAAATTCTGGAGGACATTCAGAGTCCGAATAAAACGGAATTCCTTGAGGCGGAAGCGCTTCTGTTCACAAATTAGCACGGCTTCAGAAATCGCTCGTGCGAAACTCAGTTTGTCCTTTTCTCGTACGATATCCTGCGAACCATGGATGAAGATCAACAGGCATATTCGTTATACATAGATTTCCGGCAAGCGTTTCACAAAGTGCCCCTCTAAAGCGTATTAACGAAAGTCCGAGCTTGCGGATTAAGTTCCCAGATAAGTAGGAAGGTCGAAGACTTCTTAAATAATATATCGCAATACGTTGATCTGGACGACCAGTGTTCATCAGAGACAAGGTTATGTGGTAGAACCATTCTTGTTGTCTACATATGGACATGGTGAGCAGTAATCTGCGACTGTTTGTTGATGACGCGCTATAGTAAACGGGAACGTAAGATCGTTGGGTGACTGTTGCTGGGTACAGAATGCCTTAGAGAGAATTGCTACACGGAGAGGTGAATGGAAGCATGCTCTAAATGTAGCAGAATGTAAGCTGATGCAGATGAATAGGAAAAACAATCCTCTAATGGTCGAATACAGACAGTATTAGTCATTCGCTACTTTACACAGTCACGTAGATCAAATATCTAGGTGCAACGTTGCAAAGCGATATTAAGTGGAACGAGCACGCAAGAACGCTGGAAGGAAAGGCGAATGGTCGACTTCGGTTTATTGGGAGAGTTCTAGGAAAGCACAGTTGACCTACAAAGGAGACTGCCTGTATAAAACTTACGCCATCCATTCTTCAGCTATGCTCGAGTTATTGGGGCACCCACCATGCTGGATTCAATGAAGACATCGAAGCAATTACGAGAAGAGCTGCTCGATTTGTTACCGCCAGCTTCCACCAATACTTCGTTAACTCAAACATTAATCTCTGGAGGGACGACGACGTTCTTTTCGAGAAACACTGTTGAGAAAGTTTAGAGAACAGGCACCACCAGGACAAGGTAAGAATAATTAGCGCTAATACGGAGAACATGCAGACAATTTTTCCCCAGCTCCATTTGCGTTTGGAACACGAAAGCAAACGATTAGTAGCGGTACAAGATATCCTCGGCCATACACAGTGAGGTGGTTTGCGAATTAAGTACACATGTTGATCGCCAACCAACATGGAAACCCGACCATTCAACAGAAGGTCCACCATAGACTAAAACTAGGCTACTAACCGGCCGAGCAGGAGGACTACACCTGTATAAACCCGTAATTCAGAGCAGCCTTTTTTATGCAAATGTAGCATGGATTTCCACTCCTCCAAATTTCCATCAAGCCTTATACTATCCTAGAACGCCACAGCGTGCGTCTAGCCTTTTGGATCAGCTTACTTTCCCCTACACGAATCCTGTATCAGCTTATAAAGTTCCCCACCATTCTCACCTACGGATATTCTTCATTAGCAGCAGACTTGACACTACCCACACTCTAGGCCCCCCCCCTCCCCTCTCTGATCGTGGTACTCTGCCGCGCACTTACCACCACATTCCCCTAATACTAAACCTCCGCGTCCTCTAAGTCTTCTCCGCAAAGAAACTTCAGTCGCGTGCCCTTACCCGACCGTGAAAGTCGCGCAGGTGTTAGACCCGTCCTACCGTACCAAGTAGAACCCGGACCTCCTCTGCATCTTCAGCACTCCCCTCTATTCACATCCTAAGGCTCGGTTCGGAACCTCATGCCTCATTATCTTCTTAAATTCCTGTCACCAACAGGCACTCACATAAAATCCATATCAGTGATTCTCAACCTGTTGGGCGCGCCCTGCAAGGGGCTGTGGGAACACTAAATAGGAGGCGTGAGCATATTCAAAAGAGAAAAAAAAGAGTGAATTGAAAAACTTATTAATTCACCGAAAAGAAAACAAAGAAAAATACATTCTGGCAAAATGAAAAATTAAAACTCAGATTTATGCTGATAATAATGCACTTGCAGATAACGGCTGTATCAATAGAGCACGATGCATTTAATTGTTAATTACTAAATTAATAACAAGGTCAGTAATTATTAATGACTCCCTTCGGTTCAGGTTGAAGAGCAAAGTTTTTTGAAACTTTTCGCGCGCAACCTGTAAGACAGAGAGCAACAGAGGGCTTTCGATTCTGGTTTTGTCAATGTAGCTTGAAACGTCCCCTTTTGAAAAAATTGTACAAGACTGAGCTTAACCTGACACACAATATTTTTAGCGCAACACAATCCGACTTTCAAAAAAATCCCTACGAAAGAATGGCCCTGACTAACATTAACCTATACCTTTCACAAATCACTTACCTCACAAAAATCTTCGTTACTCTAGCTACAGCAATACAGCGAGCGCCACTACTGCCAGCTAAATAAAAGATTCAAACTACCGAAGGCACTAACTACTGATATGTATAGTTAGCAAAGGAAAGATTTTGATAGAGAACAAATAATGTATTTACCATAATAGTCATAATATATATAGCAGTTCATGACAAATTTCAAAACTCCTCCATCTCTCTCCCCACATCCACCACTGCTGGCAGCTCATCTCCAACTGCGCAACGCTACGCGCTGTTAACAGCCCAGCTGCCCAACACTACAATGGCAGACAACAATGCAAACTAGCCACAGACTGCACACAGCACAGCCAGTGATTTTTCATATAGAGCGCTACGTGGCGTTACCAATAAGAAAACATAAACAGCCTACTTACAAGCTGATCGGCGTTGCGAAATAGCGATAAAGTCTTGACCATTCGTAAAGTTTGTAACTTCGCAGCTTTGCCGTCGAAATACTCAAAATACTTTATATATGTTATTATCGAACGGGGAAAGAGGGGGGGGGGCGCTATGAAAATGTTTATTGAAACTGGGGACGTGAATACTAAAATACTGAGAAACACTGATCCGTACTATACGATACACAAAAATCTACAAACTCCATAATACTCTTACAGCTGGAAGTCTAGAGAAAGCCATCATTTCATTCGCCTCTCAGAAAAAATTTTAAACAATCAGCAAATCAGCGTTTCGCCTTTTAAGGAACGCAACTCGTCATTTATGTTTTATTTTGTGAATTTTTTTAAGTTCGTCAAAAATTTTACTGAAGAGCAGCGAAATATAACACCGGACAGCCCCCGTTCCCCTTCTCCCGCCCGTGTCGCGGAAGGCTCTAAGTATCACTAAAGAAAATAAGTCGCTGGAGACGAAGTTTTGCATCTCAGTGACTTCGAAAAACTGTTTCCAACCACTCTGCTGCAACTTTTCATTCTCACGTCGCACTGTTGCAAACAGCGCCCGCCGCCTTGGCAGAGTCAGTCTCGATTATCAGCACGAGAATGTACAGTAGCCTTATCTCCAGACGTCCCTGAACTACTGCCGAGAGCATTTGGCGTATTTTAATCGAAAGCTAACTCCCACCACTATTGCGTAATCCCACCCGAGAGATAAAAAGGCATGGTACGACAGACTCTAAAACAATACAAACTTATCTGCTACATCTACTCACTCAGCGGAATTTTAATTCACGCAAAGATGTTTTTCCCGAGATAATGGCGGTTAATGGTAAACTCTTAATGTGCGATTGTTAATGCTGAGCAAGCTCCTGGGAAGGGGGCGGCGGCGATTCGCGAAATGCGCGCGCCACACGGCCAGGCGGCGCCAGCGGCAGCCAGAATGGGGGCGATCGTTCTGCCCGCTGGCTTCGCACTACTGCCCGGGAAATTGCAGAGCGGCCCGAAAACACGACTGCACGGCGAGCGAGCCAGCGAGCAATTACAAGCGCGCGCCCAAAAATGCGGCTAGTATGCGGCGGAAACCGGTTTACTCAGCGCGCCGTCGGATGAAATAGCTGCAGACATTTAAATCGCTTTCCGCGGTGCGGTATTACTCAAGAGAACCGAGAATAAGCCGAAGAGTTTGGTGGAGTAACAGCACAGACGATCCGGAAGCTGTGACGGGCTTTAAACTACGTCACTGCCTTTTTTTTTCTTTTTTATTCCTTCGACTTTTCTTTGTCAGGGGGATAAGAAGAGGAAAGACTTTGCGGAAAGAAGGCCAACAGAATAATTTCTTTTAGAGCGATTGATTTTTTTCCTCACTTATACAAAACGTTGTCAGTGTCCATTTACTCAATTAATTAATAACACACCTGCCTGACTTCCATATATCATAATTTTGTTCTACTTAGGAATGACATACTTCATTACGCAGCAAAACCGATCGAAATGTATAAATACAAGGTCTCGTCACATTAATGTGATCACCGCCTAAGTTCGACATCATCTTGCAATAACCATTGACAGATGGCAGTAGTCAGCATTAGGAGGGAAGGGTATGCAAAGAGTTCCGGTGGGAGGGGGGTCAAACAGTGTGGTCGTCGTAATGCGGAACCGAAACGATTTATATGACATCCAACAGGGAAAGTAGTTGGCTTTCAGAGCGAAGGGTGGAAGCATTTTCGAAAGAACTAAGTTTGTAAAATGTTCGCGTGCCATCGTACTTAAGTTACACCGCTCTTGGAAAAATGGTGCAATACAAAAAACTTTCCCCGAGGCAACTACGGTGCACCACAGGTCGTACATGACAAGGGGCAGTAGGCTAATGGAGGTGTCACCCCGCCCTGCGGGCTGCATACATTCGGGAGCAAACTTGATTGATTTATGACCTTAACCTATTGTTATGCTAACTTAACTTATTGTTATGCTAATTGATTTATAGCCACCTGTGGGTTGATTTATGATCCCCTGGGGATCCCTCCCTACCATACCCTCCTGGCCACAAAACTCCCCCAACCCAAGTGAAAAGCTGTGGAATCACATTGATGAGATTAGATTGGTACTTGTTCCATACATCATGAATACGAAACTTCTTAATAATGTGGAACGTGTCAGGTAAATGCGGAATGTGTCAGGCTGTTCACACCATGGATCCTCAACCGAGAAACATAGCGCCGCTGGCCACAGCATTGGAGTCGGCATGGCTCGACATACCTGTCGGTACGTTTCAGAACCTCACTAACACTCTTCCTGCACATCTCGCCGTAGTCCACGCTGCAGAAGATGGTTGTTCAGCCTTGTGACAGGTGGTTTCATTAATGTGACTGGACACTGTGAATATATGATGAACATATGGTCTCTATGTACTGAGACCATACATCCATTATATATATAAATGAATTTATTTCGTCTGAAACATGGAGTAATTAGCAGCAACTAAATAGTGGATAATTTAACAAGGGAGGCTACTATATCCCTGACACCTCATAACATCGCGAGTCCGTTTACGGATCTGCTGCAGTGCATACAGACCAATGTTAAAAAGATACGGTAGGAAAACTAGGTGATGCCCAACACAAGTAAATACAAAGAACAATACTAAGCTTCGATTCAATCTTACATTCCTCTATGGTCCTGCTACTGCAATTCAGCAGCACGTCGATAAGTCGTCATCTCAGTCATTCCAGCACTTTCCCACATAACCTTCATCATCTAATCCAAAGTCACATTCACATTGCGACGACATGTAAACGCATGTCTTAAACGACACACTTCCCCTAAATATTTATAATCTGATTATTATCAGAATGTTGTCCAGTTTCAATCATATCACTTAAATTATTTGTAGTTGTCACAAGTAAATGTTAGAGCTATGTGATACGGGAAGGAAAACTTGCTGCGGCAAGATTATTATTTATGTCTTTGACAGTTGCAGTGTTTATTATATAGTGTGGTGGCGGTACGATGCAGCAGCTCCTACGGCCAAATAAAATAAAACTTATTTACCAGAAACGTTGGAATTACTTTTTTTTTTTTTTTTTGTTCATATGACTTTGTCCTCCCTGATAGCGGAGTGGTCAGCGCGGCGGTCTGTCACGTCAATGGGCCCGGGTACGATTCCCGCTCAGGGACTGGGTGTTGTGTTGTCCTCATTATCGTTTCATCATCATCAGTGGAAGGCAACGGGAAACCACCACTGGAGTTACTTCCCTAAAAGCTCATGCGGTGGACCTCTCCGACGAGGCTTCCCCCATGACAAGACCTGCCGCAAGGCATAACACAAAAGATTTTTCATATGACTTTGGAGCATATATTGTGAGTCTCTATAATAGCGTGTGGTATGTTAGAATAGAACATATGACATCATTATTAAATGAACTGCACATATATTCATCTAGCGTTCGTGTACAAAAACACATTCTGGAAAGGTGATTCGAAAAATATAACAACTGCGTCGATCGGGATACACGCCACGTAACTTACTTTGCAGATTACACTATTTCCAATACAAGTCCGCCATCTGAAACGCATCTTCACCTGATTATTCAATTCAAACAGAAAACTGAGCACAGAGCGATGCTTCAACAAAAGATCTAAACAGTAACAACCATCTGAAGATGAGGATTTACAAATACGAAACCGATTACAGTGACATTGGTATAGATGCTCCGTGTCGTACTTGTGGCTGGCTGCTGTCCTTAAGTTACCAGCTTGATAGTAAAAATAAACTACAGCACCGTTTTCTCAATACATGTATGTCTTTACGAGATAATGGTACGTATTAATACTTTTTAATCGTTCACGACATTCAGCCACTCCTCTTACACCGTTTTAACTTTTTCATATACATATGGGAGGAATAAAAAAATAAGCAAAATTTCTGAGGTTATCAGGATATGTATTATGAGTATTTCGGTGTAAGAGTCCCGCGGATACTCTAATCAGCATTTTCACGGAAGGGCAGCTCGATTCATCGTGGGTCACGTAAGACATCATCCCAAAGACACTCGACAAACTCCAGAGTGAGACGCAACTGACAAGGCGCCACGTATCACGGACACGCACGTTCGCAGACGTTGACACTTTACAGTTTCTACATAACTGCACAGACAGAAGCTCTTCCTGTGGAGCAAGTGTATGGATGGGCGAAAATAACGTTGACGTTTTAAAGGAAGTTCGAAAAGCAAGATTCTTGGAAAATACGCAAATCACATAAGTTGTTACAAGTGGCCACCGTTACATGATTCATGTAAGTGAATATAGCGTTGCATGTTCTTAAATACATTTTGTTACGTTTGTTGAGGAATCGCAGCAACACAGTGTCCAGTTTCTTTCTGCAATTCTTACGTACTGCAAGGGTGAGTTTTATAATAAGTATTGTTACGGTATGCCACAAAAACAAAGTCATAAGGAGATAGGGCAAGACGTCAAGGTGGCCTTAACCTCTGCGACATCACCTCTACATGAAAACACTGATTCAAGAACGTCAGTGATGGCTGTAGTATTCGTACAGTTATCCAGGTGAAAGCATATGTGGTGTAGCTGATATGTAGATCTCTCTCTCTCTCTCTCTCTCTCTCTCTCTCTCTCTCTCTCTCTCTCCCCTCCCGAACAGGCCATGAAAGCCCAAGGGCACCGACCGGCCGCCGTGTCATCCTTAGCCCACAGGCGACACTGGATGTGGACATGGAGGGGCATGTGGTCAGCCCACCACTCTCCCGGCCTTATGTCAATTTCCGAGACCGGAGCCGCTACTTGTCAATCAAGTAGCTCCTCAGTTTGCCTCACAAGGGCTGAGCGCACCCCACTTGCCTACGGCGTTCGAGAGACCGGATGGTCACCCATCTAAACGCTAGCCCAGCCCGACGGCGCTTAACTTAGGTGATCTGACGCGCACCGGTGTTACCACTGTGGCAAGGCAGTTGGCATATGTAGATATAGTCTTCATAAATTGTCGAATCCTCTGTGCGTAGCGTTCAGTGTACACACTGCCATGAAAGAAAGTAATGGAAATTCGCCTACCTGATACTACGTACCAAACAGCGGGAGTGGGGGGTACTCTTGTAGCTAATTGGGATTTTCCGCTGTCCAAACGCGTGAATTCTGTGCGGTCATATAGCCACCTAAGTGGGAACATGTTTCGTCAAATCTGAAGAACTCACGAAATCTGTAACGATGTACGCTGGCGTGCTGAAAAGTATATGTATCTGAATTTTTTTTTTTTTTTTTGAAAAATTCTGAAATGCTTTTAGATAAAACTGACTTGATTAACATTCTACGTCTTTATTCTTAATGTCTGCACACTTAATTCTCAACACAGTCATCCTGGCGACGAACCCGTTTCTCCCGACCCATTTCTCCCAACGAAAGACCAGTTGGCTGACACTGTCACTGTGGAATGTTTGACTTTGTTGACGCAGCTACAACTTCACCTCTGCTTGCACCGCTTCATCACTATCAACGTGTAGACACGAAGAATAAAGAAGTTGAATGCTAATAACATGTGTTTTAATGTAAAAAAACTTTAACAGTTTTCACATAAAGAATTCGGAGGCATTACTATTCAGTACGCCCTCGTTTCTTTAAACACTTTTATCTAAACAGACCACACTTGCTAGACAGACGTCGCACAGTGTTCGCAGGATTCAAACAATATGTCCTTTGCACATCGATCAACTTATTCGGTGTCAGCTCTTTCGGCCGACCGTTTTGGCTGCATCTGCCACATTTTCTGTCTTCTGGAACTTTCCTACAGTTACTGTCAGGGCGAACTTGTTTGGCGCAGCCTTGCGTAATTTTTTCTGAAGGCCTTCTGAGCCACGGCCTAACATGCGCATACAATATACTGTGTGGCAATCAATACTCACTGCTGTAAGATCTAACCCATTTCTTCCTCGATTAAGAATGGACCATACCTGCAACAAAAAAGGAACATTGCGCTGTAAAGTTAGATTACTTTTTTAACACCTGTAATAGAAAGAACGGGTGTTTAGGAAGTGCATACAGGAAACACATAACTGCTATACAAGAGTTAAATGAAATGCAGTAATTAAATACAATACAAAAGTCAATTTCACCCCTGCAGTTGTACGATAAAACTATTTACAACAATGTACCAATTCACCAGCGCCTGCGAATGATTTTTAATTAAGATGAAAACCTTCAGAAATGATAGTTTTGTTTGCATCTGAAAGGGGTAACGAGTTGTGATGGGACGCGTGTCCCTAACAAACCCACTATCCAACTGGGGAAAGGGGAACACGGTTTAAAGTGGAATCAGAACCACGTGTCGTTTCTGGCGACTTCTCCAATCGTTGAGAAGTGAAGACTAGATTAAAACGCTGACTGAAAAATCCAAGGGCCGACAGGGATTCGATCACGCGATCTCCTGGCTTCGAGTAACGCGTCTTACGGCCTCTTTTCTCCTTTCTTTTTGGAAACAGTACGTTTATTGCCAACTTCACAAAAACAGTTCATCGAAAACTGTTGCAACTGACAGCGGAAATAATGCGCGCGACTTCACAAATTGTATTATTCCCGCCACCAATTTCTTGGGGTACACTATGCTGGCAAATTTAGCGCGAGGTACTTCTTGATGTACAGAACAATGAATCCCGTCTGTCGATCATTGTAATTTATTACTCTTTCATTGTCAACTAAATCTTTAAATTCTTTCTGCATAGTACTGCAATGTCATTTCATAGCATATCTGTGGTACCTGTCAATTCTGCGACTGCATAATAGATACTGAGGATTCTCATCTCTCTCCTATCTCATTCCCATTCTCGCAAAAAGTGAAGCTAATTTACCCCGGTAAGTCGAGGACGTAGACCGACCGTTCCGATCATGTGCTCACCCACAATGCCTCCCAAATGTTGAACGCAAATCGTTCCTGGTGTCCGTGGACGTGCGTTACGTGAGGATTTCGCCTTGTTCAGTAATGAACGTTTCGAGTGTTGTAAAGGCCATCCCGATGGAAGGTGCACTCGTCGGTAAACAACACAATGGCGGGGAAGTCGGGATCTCGTGCAACACGGTCGCAGAAACCACCGGCAAAACCCTTTGCCTGTGTTCATAGTCCGTCACAGGATTTACGCCTTGGAGGAAACTAAATGGATGCTGGCCGTCATCCCTCAAAACCTCCCAGACTAACCGATGAGTGACCCCCCTGACGTGTCCAACCGCTCGAGTACTTGTCGTAGGTGCTTCCTGGAAGCGCTCCGAGAACAGTCTCTTCAAATGCAGCATCCCGTCGTGTTCTAGGTCTTCCAGCATCCCCATGATATCCCGCCAACGAGCCTGTTTCGCCAAGTCGCCGGTGAATCGCTGTAAACGTTTACAGGTGTAGAGGACGTCTTGCTGGGTACCATTCCTCTATAAACAAAAACCATATCAAATTGTTCTTCAGAGACTATTGTGCCGACATGCTTACTCTATGACTAAATCGCAGGTGACGTGTGTGTGCTCCAAAGGGAAGCTTATGTGTGAATGGCTCAGACGTGAGGTGGAGACAAACAGCAAGACCAGTTCGACACGTCCGCGTATCACGTTGGGGCAGTGACGGGGCGACGGACGTTAATATGTGTGAACCGAAAACCACAGCGCTGGCCGTCAACCGACGAACTTCAACAGGGCAATCCCACGGCCAATCGGAGGGCGTGGTGCCAAGTTTCTGTAGTTCAAAAATGGTGTGTTGTCGACCTGCACCACATTAGGAATTTTGGTTCCTACTGGCATCAGCCATCCACGGTTAAAATTTCGTGACACAATTTTTCTCCAAACTGTATAGCGCTGCCACCTATCGGAACTTCATGAAGTTATAGGGGCTGAAGCGGGAATATTCCACAACGTCCCACAACAGATTCCGCATTTTTTCAACCGAAACTGGCATTACTTGCTGAGAGCCCCTTCCAAGCCATTAAAATTGTCTGTAGCAAAGTAACATTCTGCCACAGTCACAGTCTGATGTCTTTGGGTTTACATGGGTCACATTTACTATTTGAATAATACTCGTAACTTCAGCAGACATTTAATTTATTTTCAAATTTTATACCATAGTATAGGGCACAAGTGGAGCGTCCATGAAGAAATTTACACTACTGGCCATTAAAATTGCTACACCACGAAGATGACGTGCTACAGACGCGAAATTTAACCGACAGGAAGAAGATGCTGTGACATGCAAATGACTAGCTTTTCAGAGCATTCGCACAAGGTTGGCGCCGGTGGCGACACATACAACATGCTGACATGAGGAAAGTTTCCAACCGATTTCTCATACACAAACAGTAGTTGACCGGCGTTGCCTGGTGAAACGTTGTTGTGATGCCTCGTGTAAGGAGGAGAAATTTGTACCATCACGTTTCCAACTTTGATAAAGGTCAGATTGTAGGCGATAGCGATTGCGGTTTATCGTATCGCGATATTGCTGCTCGCGTTGGTCGGGATCCAATGACTGTTAGCAGAATATGGAATCGGTGGGTTCAGAAGGGTAATACGGAACGCCATGCTGGATCCCAACGGCCTCGTATCACTAGCAGTCGAGATGACAGGCATCTTATCCGCATGGCTGTAACGGATCGTGCAGCCACGTCTCGATCCCTGAGTCAACAGATGGGGACGTTTGTAAGACAACAACCATCAGCACGAACAGCTCGACGACGTTTGCAGCAGCATGGACTATCAGCTCGGAGACCATGGCTGCGGTTACCCTTGACGCTGCATCACAAACAGGAGCGCCTGCGATGGTGTACTCAACGACGAACCTGGGTTCACGAATGGCAAAATGTCATTTTTTCGGATGAATCCAGGTTCTGTTTACGGCATCATGATGGTCGCATCCGTGTTTGGCGACATCGCGGTTAACGCACATTGGAAACGTGTATTCGTCATCACCATACTGGCGTATCACCTGGCGTGATGGTATCGGGTGGCATTGGTTACACGTCTCGGTCACCTCTTCCTCGCATTGACGGCACTTTGAATAGTGGACGTTACATTTCAGATGTGTTACGACCCGTGGCTCTACCCTTCATTCGATCCCTGCGAAACCCTACATTTCATCAGGATAATGCACGACCGCATATTGCAGGTCCTGTACGCGCCTTTCTGGACACAGAAAATGTCCGCCTGCTGCCCTGGCCAGCACATTCTCCAGATCTCTCACCAACTGAAAACGTCTGGTCAATGGTGGCTGAGCAACTGTCTCGTCACAATACGCCAGTCACTACTCTTGATGAACTGTGGTATCGTGTTGAAGATGGATGGGCAGCTGTACCTGTACACGCCATCCAAGTTCTGTTTGACTCAATGCCCAGGCGTATCAAGGCCGTTATTACGGCCAGAGGTGGTTGTTCTGGGTACTGATTTCTCAAGATCTATGCACCCAAATTGCGTGAAAATGTATTCACATGTCAGTTTTAGTATAATATATTTGTCCAATGAACACCCGTTTATCATCTGCATTTCTTCTTGGTGTAGCAATTTTAATGGCCAGTAGTGTATGAACCCTGTTCCCTGCTGAACTCAGACCTTGATCAGTGCTGGAGGCGGTATCACGGGGTGTTAGTGTGACGTCTCTTGGGGGTTATATGATTTTTTTGTGTCGTGTTCTTACTTAAAACGGTTTCCGAAATGGTAAAGGAGCTAGTAGTGTTCAGTTGGTGGTGGACTTCTGAGACCCAACGTAAACTGGCACAGCGCTGCTGGAGATGGTGCGGCAGTTTCCGTGTCGGGCGGCGCGCCGTTACCGGCGCGAGTGGCGACAGTGGGTGCACAGTGTGGAAGGTGGCACGCGCGGAGGGGCGGCCGGGAGCGTGGTGACCCGCCGCTGGTGTGTGCCACACCAAGGCCGCCGGCTTATCGGCGAGCCAGTCGCCGGGTCACGCCCCAGTCACTCACTCCGCCAGCACGGACCGGCGCCATATGTAGTGATCACTGCTCAACTGGGACACTCTCCTCAACACTGCCCACTCGGCATCTCGCCCCGTAACACGCACTATCTGAGCAATAGTACCCGGACACCTACTAGTGGACATTAATACGTGGTGCGCCCACCTTCACCTTTATCAAGCTTTGAACTCCGCTAGGGACACTTGTAGGCGTGTAGGAATGTCTGTGGAGTAACGCAGACTGCTCTGCCTCAAGAGCGGAAACCAGAGAAGTTAGAGATGTTGGATGCTGAGGTACGGAGCGAAATCGACATTCTAACTCTCCCAGAAGTGTTCACTGGGTACAGGTCGGGATGCTGGCCAAGCCACTACATTTCAGGAATGTTATCGTCCACAAACCATTGCCTCACAGAGTACACTGTCATGCTGACACACACTGTTGTCATATCCGAACTGTTCTTCTACTATTCACAGCGCACATTGCTGTAAATTGTGTTCATATCCTAACGTATTTAGTGTTTTTTTATGTGCAATAAGGGGACCACACCCTAACCACGAAAAACAAACCCCATACCGTGACACCACCACCTCCGTACTAACCTGTAGGCAATACAAGTGAAGGCCGGTAACAGTCTCCAAGGATTTTCCGAACACAAACCCTTCTATCGGATTGGCACAGGGCACATCGTGACTCATCACCCAAAAGTCATCATGCATTGCTTAGCATTAACTACTTAAATGTGTGACTTATGAGGAGCTGCTAAACTATTGTACATCACTCTATTTAACTCCGTACACACAGTCATTGTGATAGCTGGACTGCTCGGAGCACTGTGGAACTCACGAGCAATTCCTTCCGCCAATTTCACGTTATTTTTTACAACCACTCTCCGCAATGCTCGATAGTCCCTTTTGGTCAGTACATGAGGTCTACCTCCTCTTGCTATTGCTGTGGTTGTTCCTTCCCGTACCCACAGCACAATCACACTACCAACAGTCGACTTGGGCTTCTTTGGAAGAGTTGAAAAGTCCCTCATGTGATGGATTTGTTAGTCAAGTGACATCAGATGATTAGTCCACGTTCGAAGGCACTGGGACCTGTTGATTTATCCATTCGGCTGTTACTGCTTCCCTACTGACAACACAATACCTCCTGCCCCCCTCCTTATACTGATGTCTCCGCTGCTCGTGACATCTAGTGGTCAATTCTGCATTACACGGGGGAGACCAGGTACCTTTCAGCAGATAGTACAATGGTAGTATTACGGTTACGTATATGACGCCAATGTGTCTACCATTAACTGTAAATACTGTACCAACAATATAATCTTCCATCCTCCCTCCCATTTCATTGTATGAAAGATTGCCCCTGTATCAAATGTCTACGTTTACCACTGTAGTTAACACTCGAGAATTACGACGGTAGAGGTAATTTTTCATAGCTTGAAACGTGAGACAATGTGATGTGTAAGGTTTGGCAGTAGCGTCACCATCTGGAGTTTAATCAGCCGTTCTGACATGTTACCGTCTCGACTGAACAAAACAGTAACGAATGGTGGAGCTCTTCTTTGATTGTCATCCATCCCTCCTGCGAATCACAGCTGAAAAATGGCAAGACTGACCAACGTAGCAAAGGAATCTTAGTCTCTGTGTTAGATCCCTCGTGATAAGACCTGGAGGAGAACCTAATGGAATACTGATTGAGGAGATAAATAAATGACCACGGCAAGATTGGATGCGAAAGATGAAATTTTTATTGTGCGGAGAAGTGTGCACAAACCCAGTAATGAGTGACAAATCGCTGCCGATGATGATGAACAATATACTACCACTGTATAATAATGTACCGGCTCCAGTGAATAGCTCTTTATTTACCAAGAGATCCACGACAAATAGGTAGGATATGAAGTATAGCGTTTCTCTAGCTCTCAAACAAGCAACACGGTTAGTAACGCGGGGTTACGGGAATGGAGTTGTCTTCAAATGCCTTCTGAAGAGCGCCTCCTACCACTTATGGTGTTAAGCTTTCATTTAATTCCGACGTTTGATGTACGTTATTCTTATTAAGTGCTTCTCTAAATCCATCGCGGTAACCTACACTGTGTGATCAAACGTATCCAGACACTCCCAGAAACATATGTTTCTCCAATTACGTGGATTGTGCTGCCACCTACTGCCAGGTACTCCATATCAGCGACCTCAGTACTCATTAGACATCGTGAGAGAGCAGAATGGGGCACTCCACGGAACTCATGGACTTCAAACATGGTCAGGTGATTGGGTGTCACTTGTGTCTTACGTCTGTACGCTAGAATTCCACACGCCTAAACATCCCTAGGTCCACTGTTTCCGATGTGATAGTGACGTGGAAAATGAAGGAACACGTACAGCACCAAAGCGTACAGGCTGGCCTCATCTGTTGACTGACAGAGCTCGCCGACAGTTGAAGGCGGTCGTAATGTGTAACAGGCAGACATCTATAGAGACAATCACACAGGAATTCCAAACTGAATCAGCATCCAGCGCAAGTACTATGACAGTTAGGCGGGAGGTCAGAAAACTTGGATTCCGTGGTCGAGCGGCTGCTCATAAGCCACACATCACGCCGGTAAACGCCAAACGACACATCGCTTGGTGTAAGGAGCGTAAACTTCGGACGATTGAACAGTGGAAAAACGTTGTGTGGAGTGACGAATCACGATACGCAATGTGGGAGTCCGATAGCAGGGTGTGGGATGGCGAATGGCCGGTGAAGATCATCTGCCAGCGTGTGTAAAATTCGGAGGCGGTGATGTTATGGCGTGGTCGTGTTTTTCATGGAGGAGGCTTGCACCCCTTGTTGTTTTGCGTGGCACTATTACGGCACAGGCCTACATTAATGTTTTAAGCACCTTCTTGCTTCCCACTGTTGAAGAGGAATTTGGGGATGGCGATTGCATCTTTCAACACTATCGCGCACCTGTTCATAAAGCATGGCCTGTGGCGGAGGGAGTGCTTACACGACAATACAAAAGCATCCCTGTAACGGACTGGCCTGCACAGAGTCCTAATATGAATCCTATAGAACACCTTTGGGATGTTTTGGGACGTCGATTTCCTGCCAGGCCTCATCGACCGACATCGATGCCTTTCCTCAGTGCAGCACTCCGTGAAGAATGGGTTGCCATTCCGCAAGTAACCTTCCAGCACCTAATTGAACGTATGCCTGCGACAGTGGAATCTGTCATCAAGGCTAAGGGTGGGTCAACACCATGCTAAATTCCAGCATTACTGATGGAGGGGGCTACGAAGTTTTAAGTCATTTTCAGCAAGGTGTCCGGATACCTTTGATCACATAGTTTAGCTCATCAAACTAGTTCAATGCGCCTGAGTCAAACTAGCCGGTTCAAATCATACCAATAAAAAAAACTCTTTGCCAGTGCTTAGTCAGCCTGTGGAGGGTGTCGTGTCGTGAACTATGCGTCCTGGATTAATCGCGAAGAGACTCACGAGGTGACGATATGCAACGTTGATGGCAATCTGGCCGTCGCGTCGGCTGGAGTTAATTTAAGCGGCTTTCTTGGAACTGAGGAAGAGAAACAGGCTATGAGTCATCACATGTAGAATCTGCGGTAATGCACCACAACGTGCGGCAAGTAGTAAACCAGAGAGCGAGAGGGAGAGGGAGAGATAGTGATACATACAGGCGTATGATAAATCCCTTCCCTCAAAAACATTTCTCTCCTTCATACCTTCTCTGTGTTACCACAGATGACTTGTCCCTGACCTCATTTATACTAAGATTTCAGTGCACGCGAGGTGACTATTTGCTTCCACCGCGCTGAGTGGAATGTATAACTTCTAATAACTGTTCACCAACACGCAGTTTTCAGCAGTAGTTGTCCCCTGCTCAAAAAACAGAACGTAAGTCGTGAATCGTTATCTTGAGGCTGTAAAAGGCTCTTAGAGAGGAAGTGTTATTTTAGAAATAATTAAATTTTTCATTCAGTTTGTTTATACGGGTTGCCACTCGCTTTTTATTGGCAGAACACGAGAAACTGCAGAACTGCATTATACACTAGAGTCACAGATAATCTATTCTTCAACAAATTAATGAACTGGGTATTTCCGTAATTACAGCTCTGGCGTTTACAAACTAAGCATTGCAAATTAAGTCCTAACTGATACCGCGGCAGACATTGCCGAACCAGCTACAATCTTGCAGCCGAACCACTTTACCCGTCATTCAAGTTATGCGCGATCCGCAGACCACCGAAGTGCTTCGTCTGCCTTTTCGTTTAGCACTTGTTTATTATTCTGCTTGTTACTAATACTTGTGCAATAAGGAACGATACTACGCTATTGAGAGATGCTTTAATTGGAAATGTAAGTAAATACGTTGTTTAGTTTGTCTGACATTAATAACAGAATATTATCATTTTGGCGCGCAACTTCCGAACGCAGCAGCCAATCGCGGAGGAAGACCACAATTTAGGCGGTCTTTCTCACGATACCCATACCGAATGAACAATCTGTCATCGGTATATCACATCATCTTGCCACTGCTGCCTTCTCAACTACTATAAGACCAGCTTCTTGTAGCCGAATATGATGGCTGTAAAACCAGAAATATTACAAACGACTAAGTAAGAATTATCTCCATCTGAATCACGACGAGGAATCTAAATGGAAATGAATAAAATCTAAAAAGCCCTGTAGGTCTAGCTTCAGATGGAATGAGTGAAACAATCCAATCTTCAAAACTAATAAGCTACATAAGATGGACAAATAGCCACCCAATATTGAACACAATTTTTTTGTCTCAATCATGAAAGAATGAATGACATAGGTAGCACAGGTGGCTGGCGCGCCGAGTTTCATCTCTCCCACGCATGCCTGCAAGGCGTTAAGACGCGCCCTGCAAACACGTGATGCAACTGTTTTTGAGACAGTGACGCAGCATTTTTAACGCTCTGATGCACCTGTAAAGTTTGCGGCCGTGCAGTTTTACGTCTCAAGTGTGTTGTTTACTAATCACGACAACGGCGCTCAAGATTCACGTGCACATGACAAGCGCGCGATTGCACAAGCATGCACTTCTTAAATCCCGTCTTGTTTGTATACAAAACAGTCCAGACATAAACAAAACATTTGACGGAAAATTTTTGTGGGTGAACAACAAACAGAGCAGAAATTTGAAACTCAGAACTGACATATCAGCAGGGAACAAAAAAACAGGCTTATCATCGACCTCATTTAGCCGCGTAGAATACGCTCTGTTAACAATACACTAGCCATGAGCTGTCGGAAGACCATCTCATTGTACAGAAAGGGTGCCCGCGGAGGTGAACCTTGTCGGCAGCGTCTAAGCCAGACGGCTACGTACTGCGCCTGTTTAAGTGCTGGGGAAGAAAGATCAGCCACTTATCTGCGCTTCTCCTGTGACCTCCCCACTGACAGCACAAGGATGGTCTCACATATCTTATCTGACAGATGTAAAGTTACAGCTACAGGAAATACACTACCAATATAAAAAAATATCAACAGTCACAAGCAGTGGTGCGCCCTTAACTGTAACTACACGTACAACTCACCAACCGGAAAACCAAACTGTCAGTTTCATTCTTGGGTAGCGTCACTGAAATGCATAGATAGTGCTCATTGTCACATCCTCGTGCGTAAGAAAAGTCGTGCGAGCTGCTGGAAAAAGAGTACATGTATACGACGTGAAGCTCAGTATGCCCTGGAGTCCAACCAGAGGAGACGGCTTATATGTATGTAATTATGCCCACAGGGACGTCACACGTCAAATACACCACACAATCCGCGATCTTCACCCCGTCCCTCGCGCCATCTCACAAAAAATACGCACATCTACACTGATCGTCAGAAAGAGAGCTCAACCCAGATGAATCCGACCGATCCACTTGAAACTGGGTAAATATGTCGCAGACGGTCAGCTTTGCCAACGAATATTTTTGCAAGGTCTATATCGGTTGACGGTTATCACTTCTTGAAACTGCGATAAGGACTCAACGGCAGCAGCGGATCTTAACCACGCCATATTCGCATGTTCCAAGTATACAACTGCACAATCAGTCTTGCATAAGAAACTGGTTGCGAGAGGTTACCCCCTCCCCACCAGTGTTCCTGTTTTAGTCCACCGTTTTGATAAATATAATTCGCTCAGAGACTGTTTGAAAGCCACCGGCATCCAAACTTAATTTATGAGTTGCCGAGGTCTTCATTTTCACATGGCATCCGCCCAGTTCGGAATCGGGTGCGTAATTTTGTGTTTTAATTTGCGTACAGACCTCTATTTGTACATTAAATTATTATTATTGCTCTCTTGTGCATTTTATGTCACTGTTCTACTGGCCCTAATGCACATACGGTTGGTTGTATTGTGTTTGCCATTTTGGTTTTTTTTTACTTTAATTACGTCAATCAAAAATGTTCAGATGTGTGTGAAATCTTATGGGACTTAACTGCTAAGGTCATCAGTCCCTAAGCTTACACATTACTTAAACTAAATTATCCTAAGGACAAACACACACACACCCATGCCCGAGGGAGGACTCGAACCTCCGCCGGGACCAGGCGCACAGTCCATGACTGCAGCGCCCTATACCGCTCTGCTTACGTCAGTCGGTATGCTACATTTCTTATATTCTTATATGAAATTATTTGCAGTTTCGTTCTTCCGCTATTGTTGTTTTTATTGTATGATGTATGGTGTCTGCCCTTTCATGTTTTATCTTTTACTTTAAGAGCATATGCTTGTTTGTCATAATGTCTTTGTGTAGTGCTGTTTGTAATTCTGCTCCAGTGTCTTTGTTATCACTGCCGCTGGCTGTCTGGTGTTTGTCTAATTGCGCTTTTATATTACTTTAAGGGTAATGCAGTACGTAAAGGGGGACGAAAATCTAATAGTCATGGGCGATTGGAATGCAGTTGTAGGGGAAGGAGTAGAAGACGAGATACGTTTGAAGTTCTCTAACGCTATAGATACAGCAATAAGGAATAGCGCAGTAGGCAGTACAGTTGAAAGAGGAATGGACATCTCTAAAAAGGGCCATCACAGAAGTTGGGAAGGAAAACATAGGTATAAAGAAGGTAGCTGCGAAGAAACCATGGGTAACAGAAGAAATACTTCAGATGATTGATGAAAGGAGGAAGTACAAACATGTTCCGGGAAAATCAGGAATACAGAAATACAAGTCGCTGAGGAATGAAATAAATAGGAAGTGCAGGGAAGCTAAGACGAAATAGCTGCAGGAAGAATATGAAGACATCGAAAAAGATATGATTGTCGGAAGGTCAGACTCAGCATACGGGAAAGTCAAAACAACCTTTGGTGACATTAAAAAAAGCAACGGTGGTAACATCAACAGCGCAACGGGATTCCACTGTTAAATGCAGAGGAGAGAGCAGATACGTAGAAAGAATACATTGAAAGCCTCTATGAGGGTGAAGATTTGTCTGATGTGATAGAAGAAGAAACAGGAGTCGCTTTAGAAGAGATAGGGAATCCAGTATTAGAATCGGAATTTAAAAGAGCTTTGGAGGACTTACGGTCAAATAAGGCAGAAGGGATAGATAACATTCCATCAGAATTTCTAACATCATTAGGGGAAGTGGCAACAAAACGACTATTCACGTTGGTGTGTAGAATATATGAGTCTGACGATATACCATCTGACTTTCGGAAAAGCATCATTCACACAATTCCGAAGACGGCAAGAGCTGACAAGTGCGAGAATTATCGCACAATCAGCTTAACAGCTCATGCATCGAAGCTGCTTACATGAATAATATACAGAAGAATGGAAAAGAAAATTGAGAATGCGCTAGGTGACGATCAGTTTGGCTTTAGGAAAAGTAAAGGGACGAGAGAGGCAATTCTGACGTTACGGCTAATAATGGAAGCAAGGCTAAAGAAAAATCAAGACACTTTCATAGGATTTGTCGACCTGGAAAAAGCATTCGACAATATAAAATGGTGCAAGCTGTTCGAGATTCTGAAAAAAGTAGGGGTAAGCTATAGGGAGAGACGGGTCATATACAATATGTACAACAACCAAGAGGGAATAATAAGAGTGGACGATCAAGAACGAAGTGCTCGTATTACGAAGGGTGTAAGACAAGGCTGCAGCCTTTCGCCCCTACTCTTCAATCTGTACATCGAGGAAGCAATGATGGAAATAAAGAGAATCGAAGCATTTGAGGTGCGGTGCTATAGACGAATGTTGAAAATTAGGTGGACTGATAAGGTAAGGAATGAGGAGGTTCTACGCAGAATCGGAGAGGAAAGGAATATGTGGAAAACACTGATAAGGAGAAGGGACAGGATGATAGGACATCTGCTAAGACATGAGGGAATGACTTCCATGGTACTAGAGGGAGCTGTAGAGGGCAAAAACTGTAGAGGAAGACAGAGATTGGAATACGTCAAGCAAATAATTGAGGACGTAGGTTGCAAGTGCTACTCTGAGATGAAGAGGTTAGCACAGGAAAGGAATTCGTGGCGGGCCGCATCAAACCAGTCAGTAGACTGATGAAAAAAAAAAAATTACTTTAAGAGTGCGCTTGTATGCCAAACTCGCAATTTTGTTCTACTCTGTTTTTTTGTAATTATGTTTCTTTGGCAATTTATAACTGTTGTTGGCTGTATGGCCCTTGTAACCCAAAGCCAAAATAAAGAAATTAGTCATAAAAAAATTGCACGGTTGGCCGCACTGTCGCGAAGCACGAATGGGTCCGTGATGTAGTGCCCATTGGTTGACACAAGAGGGGCCACAAACGACCACGACGGCCATTGCGATGAGGTTAGCGCCACTAGAGCATGACCGCAACATGCGCTATACCCGTCTGTTGCATGGTGCGCCCGCGCTTCTTCTGCTCTGACATTCGCAATTTTTCGTTTTATTAAAATAGTCGTACAAACGACGAAATTTCAAGTACAGCCGGTGTATTCGCTATGGTGAGTTTCTACAGTATGACGCTTTAAATCTGTATTTCGTGCATTCCTAACTAGCAGTTTGGAGAAGTACAACTGTGTCTCACACAAAGCAATAAAAAACGGTTAGCTCCGAGTGCGTTACTCTTTTTTTTATCACCTATGACTCGCTCCGAGTGTTTTCACTCTCACCTTCAAATGTATGCAATAGATTTCTAGTTGTGTGGTGATGTGTACGAGAGTATTTCAGCTGGATGTAATAAATCCCTAATGCAGCCGTCATCAAAATGCGGGGTGCGCCTTCCTGGAGAGGTGAGGGTGAGCAGCTTTGATTGGAATATTTAGTTTCATATTGTGTAAGAAAAAGACTTCCCGTGAACAAACTAACATTGCTAGCGTCAGAGTCTCATTTCATCGAACCAAGTTAGGAAATTCCACCGCGTTAATTTGCTGTCTTATTTCACAGGAACTGAATAGTAGATCCTGTCTGCAGGAATGCTAAGAAAAATCGAGAGTAATATTTCTTCACACAGCCCCGTCACCAATCACCCGCAGTGTTAGCTACTTACCGAACAAATATTAATGACAATAACCCGCTTGAAAATGTGACCGCCACTTCCTTGTAACACTGACTACAAGAATAGCGTGCTAATGACAGTCATTGTCACTGTCCTCTCGATTTCAACCACGCTTCCGGAGTTCAAAGTAGTGAGTTAGCTAGAAGTTGAAGTCTACAGCGTGTTTAGTGGAAGTAGTTAACCGGATTTAAAAGAGAGTGACAGAAGTCCTGCGATTCCCATGAATAAGTGGATGACTCTCAGTGGAAACAAGATAACCCGCGCAAGAGATTCACCGAGTATCTCTTCTCCTTCGAAAGTATGAATTTCTAGTAAGGAAAAAGGTTCGAATTTCATCAAAGCAGATTTTTCTTTCGGATCTTCGTATGTTCCTATCAGCAAAATTACTTCTAAACGCAATACCGAAGCGTGTAAATGTCAAGTTGATTATCTAACATTACGTTATACCAGGATTCTTTTAAACAATGTTTTCTTTGTTTGGAGATTTTAACCAACGATAGCCTGAAGGCTATAAAAAAGGAAATGTCAGATTCCTCAAAAAATAGGTATCAGGTACTTAGAAAACACTAAGAGATCCGTAGGGTCTGTAGATTAGAGGTACCCAACTTAACTGAAAAATCCAAATCACCACATATTACTGATGAGAAATTTATTCTTCCCACAGCCCTCAAAATGTACGAAATTATGCATGGAGAAGGTTTTGGCGGATGTCTGAAGTCGACACTACTCTCAGGTGATGAAAAATCAGTTGCCACCACGTCTTCATGATAGCCCAAAATTCGATCTGCAACTTGGTGACAGTAGTGATATTTGCAATCTTTTCTAGCCTCATGTTTTTCATGCAACTTTTATCAAGCTGAAACGCACGAGGAGTGCCTATTTTGTAAAGCTCTGGAGAGAGGATTTCAGGCGTCGCCATTTTCTTTCAACGGAATTCCTTTCCTGCTGACAACAGACAAACTTTGCTAGTACCGACTGGGCGGCAGCATTTACTGGAACTAAAAACGGGTTCATGACAGGTGTGTGTGCTCTTTCTCCACCTGTGAAATTCACACAATGCACGATACAGAGTGAGGCATTGGCTTCTAAAGTAGTCCAACCGGAAGTCAAAAAAGTGCTGAACGATGCAGTCAGCTCGCAAATTTGGTGAAAGCGCGAGCTGCAAATAGTAGATTGTTCTTTGCGAGGAGATCTGTTGTACCATGATTCGCTTCTACTTCACACGGACGTACACTGGTTGTGCCGTGGTAGTAAAGTTCTTCGTAACTAATTTCCGTACGAGAACCAAACTTGGTAGCATTAATGTCAAGGACATGGGAAAGAGAAATAATGTAGAATCAATTCAAATAACACACTTTTAATGTACTGCTACGGTACATCATACGACATACTATCACATACCTGTACCATTACTGCTACAAAAGGGACTCAATATGGCGCCCATCAGTGTCCAGAAGAATCTGAAAGCGCAGGATTGCATTCTGCACAGCAGAAAGACGAATATCTGTAGGTATGCTGGCTACCTCTCTTAATATGCTGCGCTTCAGATCAGCAGACGTGTGAATGTTCCCCTGGTAAACCCTGTCCTTCAGGCAGCCCCACAACCACAAGTCACAGGTTGTGAGATCAGGATATCGTGCCGGCCAAGCATTTGGAAGCGACTGGCGGATAATTCGATCGTTTCCAAATGTGTTTCGGAGAAGCAGGTGAACTTGAAGAGCCATGTGCGGTGGGGCACCATCTTGCATGAAAACTGTTGAGTTCTATGTGTCTCTCTCCTCTAGGCCGGGTATGACATGCTGGCGAAGCATATCGCAGTAACGCTGGCCAGTCACACTGCACGTCTTCGGTTCTTGGACGCCAATCTATTCAAAAACGAATGAGCGAATGATGGACGTAACCGTGAAGTCAAACCATACGGTGTCGCGTTCACCATACTGAGGATCTTCATGCACAGTGACTGGAGGTGAAGATCCCCACACTCGGCAATTTTGTGTGTTCTCTTCGCCCGTCAGAGAAAAATGAGCTTCGTCTGTTCGTAGGATGGACCATGGGCAGCTCTCGTCAATCTCAGTCAAATGGCTCTGAGCACTATGGGACTTAACTTCTGAGGTCATCAGTCCCCTAGAACTTAGAACTACTTAAACCTAACTAACCTAAGGACAACACACATCCATGCCCGAGGCAGGATTCGAACCTGCGACCGTAGCGGTCGCGCGGTTCCAGACGTTGCGCCTAGAACCGCTCGGCCACTCCGGCCGGTGAATCTCAGTCCTTGCGAGGAAGTCGAGAGCGGAGTCAACACTCGTTGTGCTTGGTGCAAGGTGCTTTACGATATGGATCTTGTACGAATACCTTTCGAGAATGGTTCGAAGCACCTTCCGTACAGTGGACAACGGGATGTTGAACTGTCATGACATCACGCGCACTGCCTGACGATCGAGAATTGAGGGCAGCGTTGTCTGCCATAGCAACTTGTGGTGCAACCAGTCGTCGGCCTCTTCCAGGAGCGACGCCCAGTTCTCCAGTTGATTCGAACTTCTTAATCATGCTCTGCTCAGCAGGTGGAGAAAGAGGACTCTTCCGTAATCCTTTCAGCCGGCTATATTCTCAAACTGCAGTTGCAACATTACTGTTGTATTGATAATAGAACTTCGCCAATAATGCCCCGCTGCTTTTGTCCAAGCTCATGTTGACACGTCAACAAGTGCACTGCAACTGGTCAGGTGTGTGAAACTACGAATCACGATGACTAATCACGGCACCTTGTGGCCATAGTTGTAACAGGACAATGGCGTTGTGACGCATGGAAATCATGCACCCCATACTCTGGACATTAATGCTACCAAGTTCGCTACTCGTACGGTGATTAGTTTCCGTGTTATAACGTGTAAAGTAGGGAAAGTTTAATTACAACCACCCAGTAGTTTGTAGGTCGTTGGGAAGCCTACGCTGTATGACGTTGCCGTAAAGAAAGCATTAAGCTGTCTGCAGTTAACGGCCACAGAAGTGGCCGGAACGCAACCAGCACAGGGCTAGCTAGGTACACTAGACTTCAGAGGCCGTCCGCTAGTAGAGAGCTAAATGCTCATGTCGTGCCGGGCATGTCCGTGTAATTACTGACCGCGCTCTAAGCGAACACCCGCAAGGCGAGACGTCTCCGACACAGAGGCTCGTTCCAACAAGCTACCGTTCTAAGCTCATGTTCTCCACTTGCTGACAAGACAGCAAACGGAATGCTCAACACGAAGGAAGAAAGAATGGCGTTTAACGTCTGTTGAAGTCGAGCATATTACAGACGGAGCACCGACTCGGATTACATAAGGATGACGAAGGCAATCGGTACGTCCTTTTTACAGGAACGACAGAAGCGTTCGCCTTTACCGATTCAGAGAAACTACAGTAAACCAAAATCCTGGATAGCCGAGTAAGCAATTGAAGTCCGCCCCTCCCGAGTGCGAGATACTATTGCCAATACTGCGACGACTTGTTTTATCTTCAGTTAATATTCTTTAGTTAATATTCTGGTATTTTGTGTGTTTTCACCTTGAAGTGATAAGGACAATATTTTAAAGTGTTGCAGACTGACTCTGTTCATTTTAAGCGTTATTATACGTTATGCACGAACATTATACAGTGTGGTCGGAAACAGTCTGGAAATCTTGTAAGAGAGTTGCACGGTAGGTTGTGCTGCGAAATAACTGTTAAGAGCAATTAGCTGAGCAGTCTTGTGCGCCATCATGTACACTATGAGAACCACTGATACTAACTGTATCTAGCTGGCCACTTTAATTTGCACTCGCAATTTGGAGAAAGCATATGACAGAGTCCCAAGGGACGAAATATGGAGAAGCATGAGAGAGCAGTGAGTGCCAGAGAAGTATGTGGCGTTAGTGAAGGAAATGTACAGAGGAGCAATGACACAGGTGAGAAGTAGTGTGGGCATGACAAAGGAGTTTCCAGTAAAAGTACAGTTACATCAAGGGTCTGCGCTCAGTCCCTACCTCTTTGACCTGATCATGGATGTGCTGGTGAAAGATGTGAAGAAGGAAGCACCGTGGAATATGATGTTTGCGGATGATGTGGTTCTTTGTGAGCAGAGCATCGACAGACTTGAGGAAAAGCTGGAGTATTGGAGGAACGCACTAGAAGAAAGAGGGATGAAAATTAGCAGGACAAAGTCAGAATATTTAGCACTGAAGGATGTGCAGATAAGGTCTTGCAAGACCCAGGATGATGAGCTGAAATCGGTCTGCAAATCTAAATACCTGGGGTCGTACATACAGAGGGATGGAGGACTGGAAAGCGAGATACAACACCGAATAAATTGCGGTTGGAACAACTGGAGGAAAATGAGTGGAGTGTTGTGTGACAATAAGGTGAGCACTGGGTTGAAAGGAAAAGTGTACAAGTCGGTGGTAAGGCGAGCTATGATATACGGGGCAGAGACATGGGCAATCACAGTAGCCCAGGAAAGGAAGATGGAAGTGGTGGAAATGAGGATGCTGAGGTGGATGTGTGGGGTAACAAGGAAGGACAGAATTAGAAATGAATTGTTAGAGGAGCTGTGAAAGTGGGACCCACGGGGAGAAAGGTACAAGAGAGCAGACTAAGGTGGTACGGACACTTACAGAGAAAAGGGGAAGAGTATATCGGAAACAGAGTTGAAGATACAAAGATTGAAAGAGCGAGAAGGAGAGGAAAACCGAAGATGAGGTGGAAGGATAAGATATCCGGGGAACTAAGGGAGATGGAATGGAAAAAGGAAGAGGCAATGGATAGAGAACTATGGAGGAGAAGGATCCAGAAGAGCAACGCCGATCCTACGTGACCTGGGACAAGGCAACGATAAAGAAAAAAAGAAAGAAAGAGAAAGCAATATTAGACACGTAATGCCGTTTCCGAGTTAATTAGCTTTGAAGTTAGCCAATCAGGTTGTTGTGAGCGCAGATTCAAGTATACTTCGTTTGGTTTCCTAAACCCAAACAAGAGAGTGATTCAAAAATTGGAACTGGAATGATAGTTACGACTGAACCCGAACCAAAAGCTGAGCAGTCTTGTGCGCCATCATGTACGCTGTGAGAACAACTGATACTAACTGCATCTGGCACGCCACTTTAATTTGTGCTCGCAGTGGCCTGACAAGATAATTTTAATGTCAATTAACTCCAAAATGGCGCAACTTACCGAATTTTTTTCCGTAACAATAATCAACACGGTACTCCAGGAGTGAAGGCACCGCCCTGGCCCTTACCAGCTGCTTCTGCCCGGCAGCAGCACTTTCAGTCGCTTCTAGAGTACCGAAGAATAACCGGTACTCCAGGAGTTCAAATGGTTCAAATAGCTCTGAGCACTATGGGACTCAACTTCTGAGGTCATTAGTCCCCTAGAACTTAGAACTAGTTAAACCTAACTAACCTAAGGACAGCACACACATCCACGCCCGAGGCAGGATTCGAACCTGCGACCGTAGCGGTCTCGCGGTTCCAGACTGCAGCGCCTAGAACCGCACGGCCACTTCGGCCGGCGTACTCCAGGAGTGATCGACTAGCATGGCAGAAGCAGCCAGCGAGGGCTAGGGTGATTCCTTCACCGCTGGACTACCATACCGATTAGTTTTCGTGTTTCACTGTGGCTGGTAATACATACCGATAAAACGAATATCATATTGGATTAATCTGGGACCATTCTACCGAATGGGCATGTAAAACTCCCATTTAAAAATTATTTTGTTGCTAACGGGAAACAAACCGACGCATTCCGCAGAAAAAGGCATCTGACGACAGTTAGGAGGGAGACCCTATAAGAGCCAAAGAAACTGCTACAGACATGCATGTTCAAATACAGGGATATGTAAAAAGGCAGAATACGGCGCTATGGTCGGCAATGCCATATTTAAGAGAACAAGTGTCTGCGGAGTTGTTAGATCTGTTACCGCTGCTACAATGGCAGGTTATCAAGATTTAAGTGAGTTTTAACGTGGTGTTATAGTCCGTGCACGAGCATTGGGACACAGAATCTGCGAGGCAGCGATGAAGTGCGGATTTTCCTGTACGACCATTTCAGAAGTTTACCGTGAAATCAGGAATCCGGCAAATCACCAAATTTCCGACATTGCTGCGGATACAATAAATCTTGCAACAGCGGGACCAACGACGAGTGAAGAGAATCGTTCAACGTTACAGAAGTGCAACCCTTTCGCAAATTGCTGCAGATTTCAACGCTGGGCCACCAACAAGTGTCAGTGTGCGAAACATTCAACGAAACATCATCGATATGGGCTTTGCAGCCAAAGGCCCACACGCGTACCCTTCGTAACTGGACGACACAAAGCTTTAAGCCTCGCCTGGGCCTGTCAACACCAACAATGGAATGTTGATGATTGGAAACATGTTGCCTGGTCGGACGAGTCTCGTTTCAAATTGTACCGCGTGGATGGACGAGTACGGGTATGGAGACAATCTCATGAGTCCATGGTCGCTACATGTCAGCAGCGAATTTTTCAAGCTGGTGGAGGCTCTCTAATGGTGTGGGTCGTGTGCGGCGTGTGCAGTTGGAGTGATATGGGACTCCTTAATATATATCTACATATATAATAGGCAGGAACATCCCGAAAGGCTAGTAAGGGTGTTGCACAGTAGCTTGTACCGAGAAATACACATCAAAAAAAGTTTTGCATCACCCCAGTTCCCAGAACTCCTGAAGATAGACGTTGACTGTGGACATTGTATCACAGACATAGTCCCTTTGACTGTTCAAGAATGTCACTAAACCCGCCCAACGATGTAAACAACCATGCATGAGCAGCGCCTATGAGAAGGAAGGGGTTCCACAGCCGATCAGTTCCAGTCATTCCACCAGGAAGGAGGTACACGGCTCGTGCTGTCTGTAGTTCAACCATGCCTAGACGGTCAATACCGTGGTTCGATTGGGTCTGCATTGTTACTTTGTGCTAGGAAGGGCTCTCAACACGGGAAGCGTCCAGGCGTCTCGGAGTGAACCACAGCAATGTTGTTTGGACATCGAGGAGATAGAGAGAGACGGAGCTGTCGATGACATGCCTCGCTCAAGCCATCCAAGGGCTTCTACTGCAGTGGATGACCGCTACCTACGGATTATGGCTCGGAGGAACCCTGACAGTAACGCCACCATGTTTAATAATGCTTTTCGTACAGCCAGAGGACGTCGTGCTACGACTCAAACTATGCGCAATAGGCTGCATGATGCGCAACTTCACTCACAACATCCATAGCGAGGTCCATCTTTGCAACTACGACGCCATGCAGCGCGGTACAGATGGACACAGCAAAATACCGAATGGACCACTCAGGATTGGCCTCACGTTCCCTTCAGTGATGAGTGTCGCATATGCCTCCAACCAGACAATCTTCGGAGAATTGTTTGGAGACAACCCGGTCAGGCTGAACACCTTAGACACACTGTCCAGCGAGCGCAGCAAGGTGGAGGTTCCCTGATGTTCTGGGCTGGCATTATGTGGGGCCGACGTACGCCGCTGGTGGTCATGGAAGGCGCCGTAACGGCTGTACGATACGTGGATGCCATCCTTCGAACGATAGTGCAACCATAGTGGCCGCATATTGGCGAGGCATTCGTCTTCATGGACGACAGTTCGAGCCCATCGTGCACATCTTGCGAATCCTTCAGGATAACGACATCGCTCGACTAGAGGGGCCAGCATGTTCTCCAGACATGAACCCTATCGAATATGCCTGGGATTGATTCAAAAGGGTTGTTTATGGACGACATGACCTACCTACCTGAGGGATCTACGCCGAATCGCCCTTGACGAGTGGGACAATCTGGACCAACAGTGCCTTTATGAACTTGTGGATAGACCCCACGAAGAATACAGGCATGCATCAGTGCAAGAGGACGTGCTACTGGGTATTAGAAGTACCGGTGTGTACAGCAATCTGGACCACCACCTCTGAAGGTCTGGGTGTATGATGGTACCACATGCAATGTGTGGTTTCCATGAGCAATAAAAAGGGCGGAAATGATGTTTATGTTGATCTCTATTCCAGTTTTCTGCACAGTTTCGGAAACTCTCGGAACCTAGGTGGTGCAAAACTTTTTTTGATGTGTGTAGTTATTAAGAAAAAAATCGACACGTTGCGCCGTTTCCGAGTTAATCAGCATTGAAGTTAGGCAATGTGGCCGTTGCGCGTCCAGATTCAAGCTGCCCGCTTAGTTGTTCTCATAGCTTAGATGATAGCGCACGAGGTTGCGCAGCCTTTCCCTCGGGTTCGATCCCTACTGCCATCCCACGTCCAATTTTTGTATCGCTCTCTTATTTGGCTCTAGGACACCAAACGAAGAACACGTTTGGCGATACCGTCCCTGGCAGGTGTAGATATGATGGGCTTGTGAAGTGATTGACGCACAGTACGGCGATCCTTCATTGGGGTTGTCAGACGTCGTCGACCGAAACCTGGTCGAGTATGCTCAACTGTAAGTCTCCGTAAAGCTCAAGATGGGGTCACTGAGTGTCCCACAAATTTGGAAACTGCCTGCCAGTGATTCGTACTCACTTTTTTTGGCAGGCAGTATAGAGGATTTCCCCAAGTCAAATGGTCAGTATTCAGAGATATGGGACGAATGATCATTTGAAGCACACCGGCTAGAGACGTGGGCTCTAAAATGCATACATTTAGAGCTATGAGCACGTGTTCATTTTCGCTACCTGCGAAACACGTCTCTTCTACCGAACAAGCGATCGTTGCTCTTACTGTATGCATTTTAGAGCCTGTGTTTAACAGACTTTTATTTTTGGCTCATACTGCCTGCTCCCAAAATATGAAAATCAAAGAGCTTGCAGCAGACGAGATTTGTTTCACAGTAGTGAAGACGAGCAAGTGTTCATAGCTCTGAAAGTATGCATTTTAGAACCCATGCCTGTAGACTTTTTTGCTTCAAATGATCATTCGTGCCGTATCCCTGAATACTGATCATTCCTCTTGGGAAATTCTGGATACTGTCTGTCTAAAAAAGGTGAGTACACATCACTGGCATGCGATTTCGAAATTTTTGAGACATTCAGATATGACATTGGCCCGATGTTGAACTTTATGGGGTCGTGTGGGCTGGCATACTCGTCGTCAAGATTCCGGGCGACCACGTTCAAATGGTTCAAATGGCTCGGAGCACTATGGAACTTAACAGCTGTCGTCATCAGTCCCCTGGAACTTAGAACTACTTAAACCTAACCAACCTAAGGACATCACACACATCCATGCCCGAGGCAGGATTCGAACCTGCGACCGTAGCAGTCGCGCTGTTCCGGACTGCGCGCCTAGAACCGCGAGACCACCGCGGCCGGCGGCGACCACGTCTGACAACCATAAAGAAGGATCGCCGTATTCTGCACCAAGCACTTCATAGCGCCTTCACATCACCGACCGCCATCCGAGAACAAGTAAGGAACTACCAACAACATTCTATGCCATCCGGCGATACTGGTCGGACACTATCAGCCGTCAGATTGGAAAATTACCGCCCAGGCTACGACGTAAGCAGCTGTTAACAATGCAACACAAACACCTGTGTTTGGAGAGGGGCCTGATCAGGAGTGGACCCGCTGACGATTGGGATATTGAAAACCTTGTGCAACGTATGTGGTTCTTGTAGGATAATTTGAGACTGTTTACCAGCATGATGGGTCGCAAGTGTCCTTTATCAAATTGTTCGCTTCGACTCTCCTTACACCAATGCGGTACGTAGTACGTCGTTAGCGTTTACATCGCCTCCGTAGTCTTTCCGTTAGTGCTGCAGCTTTCTGTACCGAAGGTACCTCATCTGAATTTTTCCGAGGTAGTGACGTTTGGTGCGGGGTCCACTAAGCCGATGAGAGGCCAAATGAGGAGCTGCTTGAATAAAGACGCAGGAGCACCAGCACTCATCTCATGGCAATAACGGCTGGAAGTATAGGAGACGTACTGCTCAAATGTCCCACGGTCATGGACTGTTCCTCGTACTGGCTTGTAGGCAGCAGTTGGCCTGTCCGAATACGCCCAAAGCGTTCGTGTTTTTGGTGAATGCTAAATGTGCTACTGCCTTGAAACGGCATACTTTCATAATGCACAAGTCGCAATAATTCTTTAACCAGCATTACGACGTTTCATGTCATTTTATTATAACAAATCGTACAATTAACGACGCATTTTGAGAGATCCTCAGTTTGCTGGTGCTTAGACAGGATTGTATATAGGCTAAAGTGCCAAAGAAACTGGTACAGCCGCCTAATATAATGTAGGACACCCGCGAGCACGCGGAAGTGCCGCAACACGACGTGGTACGGACTCAACTAATGTCTGAGATAGTGCTAGAGGGAACTGACACCATGAATACTGCAGTGCTGTCCATAAATCTGTAAGAGTAAGAGGGGGTGGAGATCTCTTCTGAACAGCACGTTGCAAGGCATCCCAGATACGCTCAATAATGTTCATACCTGGGGAGTTTGGTGGCTAGCGGAAGTATTTAAACTCAGAAGAGTGTCCCTGGAGCCACTCTGTAGCAATTCAGGACGTGTGGGGGTGTCGCATTGTCTTGTTGGAATTGACCAAGTCCATCGGAATGCACAATGGACAGGAGTGGATGCATGTGATCAGACAGGATGATTACATACGTGTCAGCTATCAGAGTCGTATCTAGACGTATCAGGTTCAAAAATGGTTCAAATGGCTCTGAGCACTATGGGACTTAACATCTGTGGTCATCAGTCCCCTAGAACTTAGAACTACTTAAACCTAACTAACCTAAGGACGTCACACACATCCATGCCCGAGGCAGGATTCGAACCTGCGACCGTAGCAGTCACGCGGTTCCGGACTGAGCGCCTAGAACCACGAGACCACCGCGGCCGGCGACGTGTCAGGGGTCCCATATCACTCCAACTGTACGTGGCCCACACCTTTACAGAGCTTCCACCAGCTTGAACAGTCCCGTGCTGACATGCTGGGTCCACGCGTTCATGAAGGTGTCTCCATAACCGTACATCTCCATCTGCACGGTACAATTTGAAATGAGACTCGCCCGACCAGGTAATATGTTTCCAGTCATCAACAGTACAATGTCGGTGTTGACGGGCCCAGGCGAGGCAAAAGCTTTGTGTTGTGCAGTCATCAAAGGTACACGAGTAGGCCTTCCGCTCCAAAAGCCCATACCGACGATGTTTTGTTGAGTGGTTCGCACGGTGACACTTGTTGATGGCACAGCGTTGAAATTTGAAGCAATCTGCGGAAGGGCTGAATTTGTCTCACGTTGAAGGATTCACTTCATTCATCGTTGGTCACGTTCTTGCAGTATCTTTCTCCGGCCGCAGCGACGTCTAAGATGGGTTGTTTTACCAGATTCCTGATATTCACGGTTCTCTCGTGAAATAGTCGTACGGAAAAACCCGCACTCCATCGCTGCCTCGGAGATGCTATGGCCCATCACTCGTGCGCCGACACGTTCAAACTCACTTAAATCTTGATAACCTGCCATTGTAGCAGCAGTAACCGATCTAACAACTGCGCCAGACACTTGTTGTCTTATATAGGAGCTGACGACTACAGCGCCGTATTTTGCCTGTTTACATATCCCTGTATTTGAATACGCCTACTTATACCAGGTTTTTTGGAGCTTCAGTTTATATGAAACCCACCAAATATGGAATTCAACTGAAATCCCAACTCTGTACTGAGGAGAGATGGCGTCAGATGACGTAGGTGGCCTTCTTCCATCTCACTGAGCAACGTTCAAACGCATGTTCAGAATACCTGACATTGTAGATATCTCTGCACGTACGGAAAGACTCCCCAACTTGATTTTTCCACGCTATGAGGTTAGAAGCTCGGCAAGCTCAACTCAGACGTTCGAATGCACGGTCCGACTGAAAGCCTAATTCGTGAGTGAATTTTACGAAGTGTAAAGGCCTACTGTGTTCCACAAGTTCCAAAATTATAACAGAAAAATCTTAACCCACAAGGCATGTCGTAAGGTAGCCAAGCCAACGTCCGCCGGAGAACGGATTATCGTGTTCCCTCAGTTCCCATGGATCGAGACGCTTCTGCCAGCTGCCGGAAGAGTCATCGCGAGGAATCCAGCTGGCTCAAGGCGCGGCCGAGGGGAACCCGGCGCGCGGATGAAGAGAGCAGAAGACGCCCTGGTGTCGCAACTGCGCCCGCCGTGGGCCCGGCGCTACGGCGACGCGATAGCAGCGGCTGAGGTCCACTCTGGGTGGCACCTGCGAGTCTCCATTGCACAACTGACTGCAAGCGCGGGCGCCGGAATACACGCTTGCAGCTACTGATAAGAAAAAAAGAGTCAGAAAGTCCCGGTACAGAGTACTTTCAACTCGATACCGATCTTTTTTAGTCGACACTTTTATCTGATACTTTTACTCATATCAGTACTTTATTGTAGATATCGTATCGATACATCCTAGTTACGATTGGTCACATCTTTATTATTAAAACCCACCTAAAATTTTGGCCGTGTAGCTCAGTTCGAACACTTTCAACACTTCTACTCGTGAGCACAAGTTAACAATCCACACTACTGGCTATTAAAATTGCTACACCACGAAGATGACGTGCTAAGGACGCGATATTTAACCGACCGGACGAAGATGCTGTGATATGCAAATGATTACCTTTTCAGAACATTCACACAAGGTTGGCGCCGGTGGCGACACGTACAACGTGCTGATATGAGGAAAGTTTCCAACAGATTTCTCATACACAAACAGCAGTTGACCGGCGTTGCCTGATGAAACGTTGTTGTGATGCCTCGTGTAAGGAGGAGAAATTTGTACCATCACGTTTCAGACTTTGATAAAGGTCGGATTGTAGCCGATCGCAATTGCGGTTTATCGTATCGCGACATTGCTGCTCGCGTTGGTCGAGATCCAATGACTCTAAGCAGAATATGGAATCGGTGGGTTCAGGAGGGTAATACGGAGCGCCGTGCTGGATCCCAACGGCATCGTACCACTAGCAGTCGAGATGACAGGCATCTTATCCGCTTGGCTGTAACGGATCGTGCAGCCACGTCTCGATCCCTGAGTCAACAAATGGGGACATTTGCAAGACAACAACCATCTGCACGAACAGTTTGACGACGTTTTCAGCAGCACCGACTATCACCTCGGAGACCATGGCTGCGGCTACCCTTGACGCTGCATCACAGACAGTACTGCCTGCGATGGTGTACTCAACGACGAACCTGGGTGCACGAATGGCAAAACGTCTTTCTTTCGTATGAATCCAGGTTCTGTTTACAGCTTCATGAGAGTCGCATCCGTGTTTGCCGACATCGCGGTGAACGCACGTTGGAAGCGTGTATTCGTCATCGCCATACTGGCGTATCACCAGACGTGATGGTATGGGATGCCATTGGTTACGCGTCTCGGTCACCTCTTGTTCGCATTGACGGCACTTTGAACAGTGGACATTGCATTTCAGATGTGTTACGACCCGTGGCTTTACCCTTGATTCGATCCCTGCGGAACCCTACATTTCAGCAGGATAATGCACGACTGCATGTTGCAGGTCCTGTACGGGCCTTTCTGGATACAGAAAATGTTCGACTGCTGCCCTGGCCAGCACATTCTCCAGATCTCTCACCAATTGAAAACGTCTGGTCAATGGTGGCCGATCAACTGGCTCGTCACAATACGCCAGTTACTACTGTTGATGAAATGTGGTATCGTGTGAAGCTGCATGGGCAGTTGTACCTGTACACGCCATCCAAGCTCTGTTTGACTCAATGCGCACGCGTATCAAGGCCGTTATTACGGCCAGAGGTAGTTGTTCTGGGAACTGATTTCTCAGGATCTAAGCACCCAACTTGCGTGAAAATGTAATCACATGTCAGTTCTAGTATAATTTATTTGTCTAACGAATACCCGTTTATCATCTGCATTTCTTCTTGGTGTAGCAATTTTAATGGCAAGCAGTGTAGTAAGCTGCGTGCATGCCAGCAACAGAGTGAACGTTGGAAAACATTTCCGACGCACCGCCAACTTTGACAGTGTTTCGTTCATATTGCATTTACATGGAATCCTCGTCTTTTCATGAGTCCACTTACTTGCTTAACAGTTTAGGCGCAAGAATTACTGAATCAGCCGACTGAGCGTCTGAGACGTTACTTGTCGTTTGTCCTCGAAGCCTCTGTGCGTGATGCGAAATCACACTCGCAGTCGCGGCCAGAATCCACGCCGCCTTGGCGGTGTGTGATGAGCGACCTAGTGCGCCACCAATTAACAGGAAACGTTTAAAGGAGTCGGACCTACATTAACTTACTACACCGCTGTATTCTTAAAATTAGCCTAAGGGTCCCCAGCCTCGATCTGACCCGCGAGGCAGGGTTAAACCTCACAGCTGAAACGTCAATAATTAAAACTCCAGTAGCTATATAACTGATTTCTAGAAAGATTCCCAGAGTCGCCCACTGGATTGCAATGATTCGCTGCTGCAGTTCAATACAAAGCCTTCAACTGGCCACTCGTAACTGCCGTTGATCACCACTACAACAACAAAACAGGAACACAGTTTATAACACTACTAAACTGTCTTCGTATATTTCACATTTTTTTCTTTTCACATTTTTTATACTAATTTCGCATGATTAATATGTATTTTGTCATTTTATGGCCAATACTAATTTTCTGATATATTGTAGCACAAAATCATTACAAACCATTTAAAAACAATGAAGAAAAGAATGCAGTAGACACGTTGGCAAAGCAACGGGTTTTGTTGTGTGTAATAACGATCTACTCGTATTACACACAGCAAAACCCACTGCTGTGTGTAATAACGATCTCCGTCCCCCCTCCCGCGAACCATGGACCTCGCCGTTGGTGGGGAGGCTTGCGTGCCTCAGCGATACAGTAGCCATACCGTAGGTGCAACAACAACGGAGGGGTATCTATAGAGAGGCCAGACAAACATGTGTCCTGAAGAGGGGCATCAGCCTTTTCAGTAGTTGCAGGGACAACGGTCTGGTTGATTGACTGATCTGGCCTTGTAACAACAACCAAAACGGCCTTGCTGTGCTGGTACTCCGAATGGCTAAAAACAAGAGGGGAAACTACAGCCGTAATTTTTCCTGAGGGTAACAGCTTTATGGTTAACATGATGATGGCGTCCCCCTGGGTAAAATATTCCGGAGGTAAAATAGTTCCCCGTTCGGATCTCCGGGCGGGGACTACTCAGGAGGACGTTGTTATCAGGAGAAACAAAAATGGTGTTCTACGGATCGGAATGTCAGATCGCTTAATCGAGTAGGTAGGCTAGAAAATTTAAAAACAGAAATGGATAGGTTAAAGTTAGATATAGTGGGAATTAGTGAAGTTCGGTGGCAGGAGGAACAAGACCTTTGGTCAGGTGAATACAGGGTTATAAATACAAAATCAAACAGGGATAACGCAGGAGTAGGTTTAATAACGAATAAAAAATAAGAGTGTGGGTAAGCTACTACGATCAGTATAGTGAACGCATTATCGTAGCCAAGAACACACGAAGCCCATGCCTTCCACAGTAGTACAGGTTTATATGCCAACTAGCTCCGCAGATGACGAAGAGATTGAAAAATGTATGAAGAGATAAAACAAATCATTCAGATAGTGAAGGGAGATGAACATTTAATAGTCATGGGTGACTGGAATTCGATAGTAGGAAAAGGGGGAGAAGCGAACGTAGTAGTAGGTGAATATGGAATGGGGGTAAGTAATGAAAGAGGAAGCCACCTGGTAGAATTTTGCACAGAGCATAACTTAATCATAGCTAACACTTGGTTCAAGAATCATGAAAGAATGTTGTATACATGGAAGAGGCCTGGAGACAATGGAAGGTTTCAGATAGATTATATAAGAGTAAGACAAAGATATAGGAATCATGTTTTAAATTGTAAGACATTTCCAGCGGCAGATGTGGACTCTGACCACAATCAATTGGTTATGAACTGCAGATTGAAACTGAAGAAACTGCAAAAGCGTGGGAATTGAAGAAGATGGGACCTGGATAAACCAGATGTTGTGGAGACTTTCAGAGAGAGAATTAGGGAATGATTGACAAGAATTGGGGAAAGAGACACAGTAGAAGGAAAATGGATATCTCTGAGAGATGAAACAGTGAAGGCAGCAGAGGATCAAGTTGGTAAAAAGACCAGGGCTAATAGAAATCATTGGGTAATAGAAGAGATATTGAATTTAATTGATGAAAGGAGAAAATACAAAAATGCACTAAATGAAGCAGGCAAGAAGGAATACAAACGTCTCAAAAATGAGATCGACAGGAAGTGCAAAATGGCTAAGCAGGGATGGCTAGAGGACAAATGCCATTATTGTAGAAGCATGTATCACTAGGGGTAAGATACATACCGCCTACAGGAAAATTAAAGAGACCTTTGGAGAAAAGAGAACCACTTGTATGAAAATCAAGAGCTCAGGTGGAAACCCAGTTCTAAGCAAAGAAGGGAATGCAGAAATGTGGAAGGAGTATATAGAGGGTATATACAAGGGCGATGTACTTGAGGACAATATTATGGAAATGGAAGAGGGTGTAGATGAAGATGAAACGGGAGATAAGATACTGCGTGAAGAGTTTGACAGAGCACTGAAAGCCCTAAGTCCAAACAAGGCCACGAGAGTAGACAACATTCCATTAGAACTACTGACAGCCTTGGGAGAGCCGGCCCTAACTAAACTCTACCATCTGGTGACCAAGATGTATGAGACAGGCGAAATACCCTCAGACGTCAACAAGAATATAATAATTCCAATCCCAAAGAAATCAGGTGTTGACAGATGTGAAAATTACAGAACTGTCAGTTTAATAAGTCACGGCTGCAAAATACTAACGAGAATTCTTTACAGACGAATGGAAAAACTGGTAGAAGCCGACCTCGGGGAAGATCAGTTTAGATTCCGTAGAAATGTTGGAACACGTGAGGAAATACTGACCTTACGACTTATCTTAGTAACTAGATAAAGGAAAAACAAAGCTACGTTTATAGCATTTGTAGACTTAGAGAAAGCTTTTGACAATATTGACTGGAATACTCTCTTTCAAATTCTGAAGGTGGCTGGCGTAAAATACAGGGAGCGAAAGGCTATTTACAATTTGTATAGAAACCAAATGGCAGTTATAAGAGTTGAGCAGCATGGAAGGGAAACAGTGGTTGGGAATGGAGTGAGACAGGGTTGTAGCCTCTCCCCGATGTTATTCAATCTGTATACTGAGCAAGCAGTGAAGGAAACAAAAGAAAAATTCAGAGTAGGTATTAAAATCCATGGAGAAGAAATAAAAACTCTGAGGTTCGCTGATGATATTCTAATTCTGTCAGAGACAGCAAAGGACCTGGAAGAGCAATTGAACGGAATGGATAGTGTCTTGAAAGGAGGATATAAGATGAACATCAACAAAAGCAAAACGAGGATAATGGAATGTAGTCGAGTTAACTCGGGTGATGCAGAGGGAATTAGATTAGGGAATGAGACACTTAAAGTAGTAAAGGAGTTTTGCTATTTGGGGAGCAAAATAACTGATGACGGTCGAAGTAGAGAGGATATAAAATGTAGACTGGCAATGGCAAGGAAAGCGTTTCTGACGAAGAGAAATTTGTTAACATCGAGTAAAGATTTACGCGTCAGGAAGTCGTTTCTGAAAGAACTTGTATGGAGTGTAGCCATGTGTGGGAGTGAAACATGGGCGATAAATAGTTTAGACAAGAAGAGAATAGAAGCTTTCGAAATTTGGTGCTACAGAAGAATGCAGATGGGTAGATCACATAACTAATGTGGAAGTATTGAGTAGAATTGGGGAGAAGAGAAATTTGTAACACGACTTGACTAGAAGAAGGGATCGGTTGGTAGGACATGTTCTGAGGCATCAAGGGATCACCAATTTAGTACTGGAGGCCAGTGTGGAGGGTAAAAATCGTAGAGGGATACCAAGATATGATAACACTAAGCTGATTCAGAAGGATGTTGGTTGCAGTAGGTAGTGGGATATGAAGAAGCTTGCACGGAATAGAGTAGCACGGAGAATTGCATGAAACCAGTCTCTGGACTGAAGACCACAACAACAACAAATAACGATCTCTAACCAAAAATGATGTTGGCATGGCACTAACATCGTTGATAGGTGAGAGCGCTCCCATAGAGAGTTGCCAGTTGTTCAGTAAGTGAGAAAGGATATGAGTAACTACGAAGGCGTTCGCAAAACTTGGATTGTAAACTTCATAATGATAAAATGTTAGGCAAGGCAGTATGAAGGTTACGAGGAATAGTATGGACCACAGTACAATAATCATTTGGGAAGAATTTCAAGAATACTAATGCAAGGAAAGTGTTTGGTGGCCAGATATATTTAATTCTCCTCATAAGAATAAAAAAAGCCTTTTTGCCTAATAATGGTCGTCAACAAATCCTCACACCATGCTTCAGCAGCTCCACCACAAAACATTAGATTGTGCCATCGAGAAAAATTAGAAATTTAAAAGACTTGTCAGCCAATTAAAATCAGCAAATGAACATTACAGATGTTTTGTTATCATTAAATTGTTAGTGTCAATAATTATCCCAAGTCAGGGTTAACAGTGGGATCCTGCTCCTTTAATTATAATACAAAATTATAAAATGTTTGTTGGTGAAGGGGTGGCCTTGAGCAGGTCCCGCCGCCTATAACTTCGATGCTATCTAGCGTCGTTGGACGACGTTTCCGGACACGGGTTCCTATCCTCAATTTGCTCCTCAAGACACCTTCTACAGCTCCTCGAAGTCAGTCGGTATCATTTTGTAACACCCTGATATATTCACAGTTAATTTCAATTAATGACAGTTACTGAATTCTGGCTTTTCCACTGATCCATTTCTTTAGTCAGAGTGGAATTTCCTGGCTGACAGGGATCACAGTTAATTTCAATTAATGACAGTTAGTAAATTCTGGCTTTTCCACTGATCCTTTTCTTTAGTCAGAGTGGAATTTCCTGGCTGACAGGGAAACAGTGATAGGCAGTAAATTCCCCGTTTCTATTCACTGTCGCTACAGACGTGAGCACAGGCAAGGAACCGTTACTACCCCAGTGGCTGCAGATGGGACTGATGGAGGACATCGAAGAAGTTCAAAGAAGGTTAGCTCGTTTTGTACTATAGCGAAATAGGGGAGAGAGTGCCACGGACGTGATACGTGAACTGGGGTGGCAATCACTAAAACAAAGCGGTTTTTCGTTGCGGCAGGACTTTTCGTCAAATTTCAACCACCAATCTGATTGCGAAAACACTCTGTTGGTGCCCACCTACATTAGAAGAAATGATCATCATGATAAGAGAAATTAGAGATCGCACAGAAAGATTTAAGTGCTCGTTTTTCTCCGAGCGCCTTTCTCGAGATGGAACGGTACAAAAATAGCTTAAAGGTGAAACTTCCTGACAGATTAAAAATGTGTGCCGGACCGAGAATCGAACTCGGGACCTTTGCCTTTGCTCTAGAGCACTTGCCCGCGAAAGGCAAAGGCCCCGAGTTAAAAAAAATGGCTCTGAGCACTATGGGACTCAACTGCTGTGGTCATAAGTCCCCTAGAACTTAGAACTAATTAAACCTAACTAACCTAAGGACATCACACACATCCATGCCCGAGGCAGGATTCGAACCTGCGACCGTAGCAGCCCCGCGGTTCCGGACTGCGCGCCTAGAACGCCCCGAGTTCGAGTCTCCGCCCGGCACACAGTTTTAATCTGCCAGGAAGTTTCATAACAGCGCACACTCCACTGCAGAGTGAAAATCTAATGCCGCGTGGTATTAGCCGAGCGGTCTCAGGGGCTGCAGTCATGGACTGTGTGGCTGGTCCCGGCGGAGGTTCGAGTCCTCCCTCGGGCATGGGTGTGTGTGTGTTTGTCCTTAGGATAATTTAGGTTAAGTAGTGTGTAAGCTTAGGTACTGATGACCTTAGCGGTTAAGTCCCATAAGATTTCACACACATTTTTTTTTTGAAAATCTCATTCTGGAAACATCCCCCACGCTGTGGCTAAGCCATGTCTCCGCAATATCCTTTCTTCCAAGAGTGCTAGTTCTGCTAGGTTCGCAGGAGAGCTTCTGTGAAGGTTGGAAAGTAGGAGACGAGGTACTGGCGGAAGTAAAGCTGTGAGGACGGGGCGTGAGTCGTGCTTGGGTAGCTCAGTTGGTAAAGCACTTGCCCGCGAAATGCAAAGGTCCCGAGTTCGAGTCTCGGTCCGGCACACAGTTTTAATCTGCCAGGGAGTTTCATATCAGCGCACACTCCACTTCAGAGTGAAAATCTAATTCTGGAAGCTTAAAGGTGGTTCAATGAACCCTCTGCCAGGCACTTCAGGCTGAATTGCGCAGTAATCATAAACATGTCGAGTACTATACTGTATGCGCATAATAAGTAAAGTTTTGTTATTTGGTATACTTCCTGATGCTGCAGTTTCAATGGCCAGCACTGTACAAGAAGAGATGCTGCGCCGGAAAGCGGACGGGGTGCCACGGTAGGCGGACAGAGGGCATCCACTGTGCGGCGCGAACTGTGCGGGGAGCCGCAACAAGTGCGACCGCGGCGACGGACTCCGGCACGCCCTGGCCACACCGCACCGTGCCACGCCACGCCCAACCCACATTCCTCCGCGGAGCGGCGCTGCCAACTTTTTTTAATTACGCGCCTTCGTTAACGGGTCCTCGCTGTGCCGACGGCCGACTATCTCCGCCGGAGATGGACAGGCGCACTCCCTGACTCTGTGAGCAATTAAGGAGGCTTTCCGCCCCCCTGCTGCACGCCAGATTGATATCGTGGCCTCCGCGGAATGGCCAAGCTCCTCCGTCCTCTCTCTCTCCCTCTCTGAACTTGAGAACTCCCATTGACTAGCACCACCGCACGGGCGAATCGTGCGAAGGCATGGGAGCGACCCCGTGGAAAACATGCGCGGACAGCCTAGTCTGATAATTGAACACTGAACGGCGCTGCTCGCAGACGTGTGTGTCTGTGTGTGTGTGTGAAACGGTGCTTGGCTTTCTCTCCGTAGAAAGCGCGCAGTAATACCGGTATGTGTTTTACTCCGCTCTCGTGTGTGGGTGCGTGTGTGCACGTGTTTTATTGCGCGCGCTGTAAAGCGCTTGAGAGACGTAAGTGCAGTCAAAGCGGCCGCCGTGATTAACGTCCAAACTTTAAGCGGTACGTGCATATGTGTGTGTGTGTGTGTGTGTGTGTGTGTGTGTGTGTGTGTGTGTGTGTGCGCGCGCGCGCGCGCGCAACCTCGATTTCGACGTACTAACGGCACCAATTCTTGATTCAGAGCCGTTCTATTTGTGCCAGCAGTGGATCAGGGATATTTAATACGACCTTAGAAGAGGAGCAGAAACGTGTCGTTCAGCCGCCACTACCTCAGCTGGAAAATAATAAGGGAAGTACACGTCGCGGTCGTCTTGAAGGCACTATTTCAGTATTTAAATCTGACTGTTTAAGTAAACAGAAAAAAAGCTCTGTGATAAGGACAACAGAAAGACGCAATGCTGAGCTGTAGACGTGTCTTCCTCGGCCACAGGGCGTCAGTTGGATGCGGTATGAATGGGCAGGAAGTCAGCACATCGCTCTCAGAGCCGTTGTAGGCTTTGATGGCCCTGGAGCTGCTATTCACAAGGACACCAGACGGCAGTCGGATTTTTCAATTTTTTGCATATATGGTGCGTGAAGTTCAGAACTATAATATCAATTCACCAAAGCCGTTCGATGGAACTCTCAAAAATTCTCGAGAAAATCGCCTCCGTCGTTTTCCGAAGATCTTTAACACTCTAAAGAGAGGTAGTCTTTCCGATTGTCCGTGTGGCCCTGTGCTAAAATGCTCGTCTGCCATGAGGGTGGCCGAGAGAAAATTTTAAACAATGGTGCGTGTTTCATGAGCATTTCTGTGAACGCTTAAATACATAAGAATGAGCCAAAAATTGTTTCTAAAATTTAAAGAACCTTTACTAACAATCTGTTATAAAAGATCGGTAATTAGTAATTAATATTTGCAATCAAAACAGCATGTTTGTGTGCGACGTGTAACTAGAAACAGAAATCCGTCCAATTTACATGAAAATGACAGACATATAAATGAATCTTATATTTAAATTACGTAGCTATTCGAATTGAAAGGGGGGGGGATGAAAAAAAATAACGACTAAAACGAAACTCGAACCAGCTATTATGTTATAAGTCTTGAGCAGTAATGACTTTACCCTTCACCGAGATGCTAGTAGAAAATGCACCTCTGTTTAAAAATTTGCATTACCTGAGATCGAGCCTGCGATCTCAGAGTGACAGACGAGCATTCTACCACAGAGCCTCACTGCCTGTGGACAAAATCAACCGCACTTTAGCTTATTCAAAATGGCTGAAAATTTCAGAGTCGATTATCTCGAGTATTTTTGAGAGCTGCATCGATATTCTTTGCTTACGCGCCATAAATACAAAAAGTTACGAAAATCCGATTGCCATGTCGTCCCCCTGTCAGTTGGACTCGTGACGGTGAGTGCACCACAGATCGATTAAATAAACCGTTAAAAAACATAAAACTATGTGGAACAAGGGCTGAGCCGCACTGCGCTCCGCTGGGAGGTCGTTCCACACGTTTATGAACCAATAAAAACCCACAACAACAAGATGTGACAATGTGGGTGATCAGTGTCTCATTGGTGTGGCTATCGGAAATCGCACTGCCCTGTGCGGGGTCCTGCTACGTCCGTATTCTGGCCACTGACAAGAAAATTTTGAGTACTTGACTTGTAAATGATTTCAGGTTACTTGACATACCCAGTGACTTGTGCGCTCAGAGTTTGCTAAATTGCGACTGGTTAAATAATCAATAATGTTATAAAACTAAGTGCTTCTACTATTCTTTCTTTAGGACAAAACCCCGAGGTATTTTAGGATATGAATATAGGTTAATGGAGTGTTAAGAGAAGGTAAAAAAGATCAAAGGGAACAAACAGGATGGGAAAAATAAGATGGGTTGATTTGGGGGAGGGGACCAAACAGCGTGGTTATCGGTCCCATCGGGTTAGTGGAGGATGAAGAAGGAAGTCGGCCGTGCCCTTTTAAAGGAACCATCCCGGCATTTGCCAGAAGCGATTTAGGGAAATCACGGGAAACCTAAATCAGGATGGGCGGGCGTGGGTTTAAACGGTCGTCCTCCCGAGTGTGAGTCCAGCTGGTTGGTTGGTTGATTTGGGGAAGAGGACCAAACAACGAGGACATCGGTCCCATCGGATTAGAGAAGGAAGCCGGCCGTACTTTTCGAGGGACCATCCCGGTATTTGCTTGAAGCGATTTAGGGAAATCACGGAAAACATATATCAGGATGGCCGGACGCGGGTTTGAACCGTCATTCTCCCGCATGCGAGTCCAGTGTGAAATGGACATCACAGAAAATTCTGGTTACTGTCACATGTCTGCGCACGCGCTTCCCCTACTCGCTCTGTTCTGAGTTCTTCGCTGTCACTGCGCTGGAGTGAGTGAGACGAGGAGACTTGTTTAGTGAGCGGTAGAGTGCAGGACAAAATTGTGCTCACGATAAAACAGCGCATGAACATTGTCGACTGTAACGAGAATCACAATTCGTGGAAAACATGTGGAGGACTGTTTGCCCAACAGTTTATTACTGGAAGTGGTTTGGCGAAACCTTTCTCAAAGTCTCTCTGTTTGATCCACTGATCATGGCGCTGCATAGACGAAAAGTTGGACGTTCCCAGCATCACCTGCGATGCTCTATAACAAGAGTCAATTCCGCGCAAGCGTTACTCTAAGTATTTTCCGGGCCGGGCAGAAAAAAAAGCATAGCTATAAGAGAACTAAATTCGGAATGAATGTTTTACTATGAAACAACACAGGAGGAAGAAAATGCAGGTGTAGGTTTAACCCAAACAAAAAAGCTAAAAACAATGCTATAGCCACTGGAAAAATTTCGGACACAATAGTATGACTTGCTTTCCAAACAAATAAAAATATATTCCTTGGGAAACAAAATGGTTCAAAAGGCTCTGAGAACTATGGGACTTAACATCTGAGATCATCAGTCCCCTAGAGCTTAGAACTACTTAAACCTAACTAACCTAAGGACACCACACACATCCATGCCCGAGGCAGGATTCGAACCTGCGACCGTAGTGGTCGCGCGGTTCCAGACTGTAGCGCCTACAACCGCTCGGCCAACCCGGCCGGCCAATATAGAAAATGGACTTGGTAATGACTAAAAGTTATTAAAAATGAAATTCGTGGTATTTATCAAACAATAAAGATACTTGTTTACGACGAGAAAATCTTAAGCTATTTCCAACCAGTAAGATTGAGAGTAAAGGTAGGAGCAGAGTTAGAAAGAAACACACCCACCATGCCGGAAATCAGAAATGTAAATCACGAGAATTTACTTCAGGATAGGGAGGTATAACGAATTACATTAAGTAACACGTTTATCATGTCAGTAAATTAAAAGCAGTCTATACATATATAGACGAAGGAACAATTACTTCAAAATTTAGTTACGCGAACAGCAAATGTATTTGGTATGGAAAAGGCAAAAGGGAAAGAAAATTTTAAATGGAGAAAGGCAGCTATTAAAGAGAAGCCAGAATTTCGAGTGAATTATAATTGGAACAAGGCAGAAAACGCTGAATTAAGCCCAATCACAAGGCACTGTCTACGAGAGAATATGAGAAAGTCGAAAATTTGATAAGAGACATTATAGAAAACAGTAAGAGGATGAAAAAATAAATAAAAAAATGAATCTTCAGCTGGAACTAGTTAGACACACCATTTCATGAATTAAGGAGGCAGAAGGAACAGTAACCAATAAAAGCGGGAACATTAGACAACCATTTTGAAGATTTGCTTAAATGTTTGCATAGTTCGAGAGACGAAGGACAAACGCATGTAGTTAATATTCAAAAATTATAAAATTCATGGAGTGAAGCCTGAAACGGCGTATAAAATTAGTCGAGGTTATGAAAAAACGAGAGGCAATTGGAAATTGTCATTTTTTATTACAAAAGATTGAAGATGATGAAGAACCAACACAAAGGAATGCCAAATTTTTATACAATGTTTCGGGAGAAATTCGATTTCCCATAATTGTAACAATGCTGCAATTATTCAACATAACGAGAAATCAAGAAATAAGAAGTAGAGAAGCATCAGAATACTTGTAAAAATTGTCACCAACCGCATACGAGAAACAATAATTTTAATCAGGGGAAGCCACTAGATATGTAGAGAAATTAATAGAGGATAATGGATCGTTTGCTGGCTAATGAAATGAAGAATTGGAGCAATGAGTATGAAATACCACACTGCCTGTAGGATTCAAATATTGTGAGAAAGCTACTGATCGAATTTCAAACAGATGAGCTCCAAAGCACTTGCGAGTAAGGCACTGATTCGTACATTGAAGGTTATATACAACACTTCAGCTTCTACTAAGTTCCACCAGGATACTGTGAAATTCAGGACTGAAAGATGAGCCACAGAAGCAAATTTAGTATCATCAAAAGTATTCTCTAGAGTCTAGGGGAGTATTCAGGTCCCTGAACTGGGAAAAAAAGGGGTGCCTGTTTACGTAACATATCTGAACCCCGCTTATTGTACTAATGACATTTGAAAGTGAACCCCAAAATAAATCATAATTCAATTGAAGAATAGTGCAGTAACGTAGTATGACTTGATGAGATTTTATTTTTTATTTAGAGGAGTTGAAGACAGTGCCTGGATGGGTTGTTAAAGAAATAAACAGAAGCACAAAAATGGTCTCGAGTGCTTTTGGTAAAATTAATACAGTTTTCAAGACTAAGCTTTCGGTTTTTCTGAAAATCATTCTGTATAACCTATTGCAATGAAACATGGACATTTAATGCAAAAACTATTAAAAAAACGAAGAGAAGCCCAGAGAGCATGATAAAACATGAGGAGAAAGTATTCTAAAGCTCGAAAATTTGTGCATGGGGACTGCACACTAAGGTAGGGTGTCACTCACTTGGACACACATGCACTGATGCCAGGAAAAAAAAGTTAAACATGGCTACCGAAACTGCTGATTGAAGGTTTAAGGAAACCAAACATCTAAGGTCATCAGTCTTTCATTCACTCTGCAGAACAAAATCAGTGTACCCCGCCTGTGTCTAAAGTAAATTCTGTGTGTGAACGTGAGAAACGTTCCTAAATGTTTGTGTAGCTTGTATCAGAGGTGGGATACGGGTACTAGCCCTCGACGTTAATCCGCCGGGTCAGCGCTTGTCCCCGGACCAGTAGGGTAGCAGGCAGCTCAATACACACGGCCTTTTGGAGTGCTACTGAAACGTTAAGTTTGTACAACCCGGAAACAGAGAGCCTGGTGGCGAGCGAATTGCTAAGCCTTGTTGTGCTATAGTGTATTAAGAGAAAAACGAGAAATGTAACAAGTTTTTTTTTCGCACTGTCCTTCTTTTGGGCGAATATGCACTTTAGTCCAAATCACACACTTTAGTTGACTGTGCTATAGTAACTCAATACAAGTGTAGTTTACAAATGCGAAGGGTCTGGCAGAATAAGTAGTAGGATACAGAAAGGACAGAACTTCGAAACAAATTGACAAATTTATTGAAACACACTTTGAAAACGAAGTAAACCATATTCTATTTCATATCACATGCGCTCTTTACTTGTGGTAAAGTGTTTGCCTACCATGCAGAAGGCCCGGGATCGATTCCCGCCCGGGTTGTAGATTTTCTCCACTCGTGGACTGGGTGTTGTGTTGTCCTCATCATCAGAGACGTGCAAGTCGCCCAATGTGGGGTCACACGACATACGACGTGCAACCAGAACGGGGCCTCCCGGTCATCAATGCCACACGACAATTTCATTTCATTTCCTCCACAATTGTAGGTATAATTTCTTGATTTCGAATGGTATGAGGATATGTAGCACACACTTGGCTCTTCAGTTATCCACACAAGAAAAAGCCAATGGCAGTTAAATCAGAAGACCTTGAATGACCTCCCCGATAGCTGAGTGGTCAGCGTGACGGATTGCCGTCCTACGGCACCGGGTTCGATTCCCGGCTGGGTCGGAGATTTTCTCCGCTCAGGGACTGGGTGTTGTGTTGTCTTCATCATCATTTCATCCCCATCCAGCGCGCAGGTCTCTCAATGTGGCGTCGAATGTAATAAGACATGCACCAAGGCGGCCGGACCCGCCCCGTAAGGGGCCTCCCGGCCAATGATGCCAAAGCTCCACTGGTCAATGAATGCCTCCAAATCTGGAAAGCAATCGATTAAGAAAATGACGCAAGACATTCATGGACTGGCGTGCTTATGAGCTGTTGCACCATCCTGTTGGAACCATACATCGTTGTTCCAGGTTGGAAGGAGGGAATAATGCAACATCTGAACACAGCGATCGCTGGTAAGCTTTACTGCTTGGTCACGAAGTTTCTAAAGAAATGTAGACCGATAAAGTAAAACGAAGCCAACCCACAGGTGCGAAACAGCATACTTGTGCCTTTGACACCGAAAGTCATCATGTCGCTTCAACTCGAAATAGCGACGAAAGAGTCGCTGAATCGTGACGGGCAGCTCGTTATTTTTCAGATATGTGCTGATGACGAATGCTCGATGCTCTGAAGTTCATAGGGCCGTAATGCCAACTCTCCATCCATCCTCAACACAGCGGACGCGTACTTACTCGCGCAGATGCAACAGCGATACCGTACTACGTGACTCAAACCCTACTATTCATTTTGCTGGACCCTGTATAATCACACTCTAACATAATACTGACTCAACATGCTCCGCTGTGAAAAGTGTTACCGTCTGACAACTGGAACGATACTAGCGCCCCTAGCGTCGAGAAAGACAGCCCGAGAGGTTAATGTTAGTTTATAATTATATTTATAATTAATTAAAGAAACATATGAGAGGTGGCATGAGCCCCCTCTCATATTTCTGTCTTACGATTTTTGTCTCTAATTGCATGCGGTGTAAAGTTGCTATTCCTTCACACACGGACTTCCCACGCAGCGTCTCTCGTCACCCAGGTGGCCCGGTGACAGGCGGGACCCACTGATCTCGAGAGGGTTAAGCCGACGTGTGTGAGGCAGTCGAGTGAATGCTTTCCAGACGCCGACATTGTCAAGAGACACGCCCGCCGGGGCCTGAAGTAGCGGCTGGGCTAGAGGTTCCGTTACTTCGCAGAAACTTAGCGAAAACACTTTCTGGCGGGCTACCAGCGTGGCGTGGGAATGACTTGTGTACCCAGGCAGTTGTGGCGGGAAAATTTCCGCGCTTTCTGCAAAATAGTAACTGTGATTGGTTTGCTCAGGGCATAGCTCCGTGACGTAGCAAAATCAGCGCAGAAATTGGCGCCAAGAATCTCCATTGGTGGAATGGTAGTGCTCCGGCAATGGAGTGGAATTTTCCGCCGGTTTTCGAGTTGCTGATTGGAGCGTTTAACCACGGCCACTGTCGTGGGGGCGGGAATGTTGTGTGTTCGGCCTGTACGGGTGCTCTAGGTAGTCGGCTCTCGCCTTTCGGTCGAGGACGTGGAAGCAACCAGCCCTCGCCTCCAGTACGCCAGATCGTGTTCTGGCAGTTAAGAAGACAGTTTGGTAATGTATGTCCGCAGCACCGGCAGATAGGGATTTTCCTAGGTGATAGTCAGAGCCCAGCAGAGTGCGCCTGTTCGTCTTTTTCTAACTTTGTTCTGTCTTGAGTAGCAGCAATTAATGTTGGGTTAGCTGTGTGTCTCTCTTAAGATTTGAGTGGCAGGGAATTGGCTCCACATACCACTTCGTCATAAACCTCACAATCTAGTTTAGGGACAACTTCACCTTCACAGCGTTTGTTTGTGTATCCAATTTGAGCCAATTTGATGTATTACAAATGTTTCATGTGTTTTTGTTTATTATTTTGTGTTTAGTCTTAATAAATCATATTGTTATTTTGGACAGAACTTTCATTCTGTTAATCGGTAGAGCAACCCATCATTTCTCACTACGTTAATGAAACCTTCGTTTATTTAACTTATTTATCAAATTAAATTATTGCAGGTGCCAAACTCTTTTCTACTCCACTTGCAGGGTTGATTACAGTCAGTTCGCGTATATTTTTAATCCTTGTGCAACAGCAAAAGTCGGAGTTAGAATAGGGGGGGCTTAGAGCATCATTTACATATGTAGATTCTAGAATTTAGTGTTAAATACACTGCTAGCCCCGGCACCTCGCACATATTACAATTTTGCGTTCCTTTGTAAATTATTAAGACACATGCATGATGTATTTCAAAACAGCCAAATCTCAGTGATTCACTGACATGAGCTAGAGCACATTCGTGAAAAAATACTTTCAGATATGTGTATAGTTGCAGCTTGCTCCGCTGAAAGCAAGAAAAAATAAAGACGTATTTTATGCATGAGAAGCATAATTTCTGTTGGTGTCTGTTCTTATTATGATAGACACTTTCCTAGATACACAACAGTTTTGTATGGAGCGCAATACTTCGCACATTCTAGCACTTCGCTCGACTTTCTAATGAAGGAATAATTTTGTAAATATAACTGCTTTTGCTTTCAAAGGGAATGTATCGAAGATTCTCGCAGTTTTTGGCTCAGATGTAGCAACAATTGTGGGAGTGGTTTTTTCTGTGTTGAGAAGCAATTTTATTGCTTTTGACTTTATAACGTCCGCCTGATTTCCCTTCAGCTATAGCTATGGTGGTTTATTTGGTACGTTAAATAATGTAGGTATAACGTGCCTTACAAGTTTCCTATTTTCCACATACGCTGATTTGGCTGGAAGTGTAGCGAAGAAAACTTTTCATTGTTGAACATATATAGCTGTCTTTCAGCAAAAGGTCAGGTCTTCTGCTATTCACAAGCAGTTTCTTGTTCTTAAAATAAAACATAATTCTTCAGTAAATATCTGTACCTTATAAGAGAACCGTGAATAAACTTTCTTGTAATGTAACGTTTCACACCTACCACCGTCCTTAGAAAACCAAAGGAAGACAAGTGTGGAGTCATTTTCAATAAGTGACGATTTTTGAGGCGGTACATACTCTTCCTTACTGTAAAAACGTCACAAATCCGTATAAACGCTACTATGCTTACGCATCCCATATCGTATTCAGAAACGTAACTTTCCGTCCGCTTGGAGCGCTTCTGTCGCACCGTGTAACAATTATAAGCAGGAGTGTCGTGAATATACCCTGAAGCGTCAAAGAAACTGGTATAGGCATACGTATTTAAATATAGAGAATACAGGCAGAATACGGTGCCAACTGAACGGCGAAGTTGTTAGATCGGTTACTGCAGCTACAATGGGAGGTTATCAACATTTCAGTGAGTTTGAACGTGGTGTTATAGACGATGGGACACTGCTTTTCCGAGGTAGCGATGAAGTGGAGGTTTTCCCGTACGACCATTTCAGAAGTTTTCCGTGAATATCAGCAATCCGGTAAAACATCAAATCTCCGACATCACTGCGCCGGAAAAAGATCGTGCAAGAACGGGACCAATGACGACTGAAGAGAATCGTTCAACACGACCGAAGTGCAACCCCTCCTACAATTGCTGCAGATTTCAGTGGTGGGCCACCAGCAAGTGTCAGCGTGCGAATCATTCAATGAAACATTAGCGATAGGGACTTTCGGAGCCGAGGGCCCACTCGTGTACCCTTGATGACTACACGATAAAAGCTTTCGCCTCGCCTGGGCCCGTCAACAACGACATTGGACTGTTGATGACTGTAAACATGATGCCTGCTCGGACGAGTCTCGTTTCAAATTGTATCGAGCGGTGGGCATGTACGGGTATGGAGACAGCCTCATGAATCCATGGACCCTGCGTGCCCGCAGGGGACTGTTCAAGATTGAGGAAGATCTGTACTGGTGTGGAGCGTCTGTAGTTGGAGTGATATGGGACCTCTGACACGTCTAGATACGAGTGACAGGTGACACGTAAGTAAGCATCCTGTCTGATCACCTGCACCCATGTCCATTGTGCTTTCCGCCGGACTTGGCCAATTCCAGCAGGACAATGCGACATTGCTGGAGAGTGGCTCCAGGAACATTCATATGAGTTTAAAAACCTTCGCTGGCCACTAAACCTCTCCAGACATGAACATTATTGAGCATATCTCGGGTGCCTTTCAACGTGCTGTTCAGAGGAGATCTAGCCTTGCAGGATTCATGGTGTCAGTTCCCTCCGGCACTATTTCAGACCTTAGTCGAGTCCATGCCACGTCTCGTTGCGGCATTTCTGCGCGCTCGCAGGTACCCTACACGATATTAGGCAGGTGTACCAGTTTTTTTGACTCTTCGGTGTAGTTGTTAGACTATGGTACAGTACTCTACAGAGAGAGCCAAATGTGATTAAGTACTGAAAGTAAGAATTAAGAACCTACGAATTTAATAGGAAAAGATAAAGCCGGCCGGCGTGGCCGTGCGGTTCTAGGCGCTTCAGTCTGGAACCGCGTGACCGCTATGGTCGCAGGTTCGAATCCTGCCTCGGGCATGGATGTGTGTGATGTCCTTAGGTTAGTTAGGTTTAAGTAGTTCTAAGTTCTAGGGGACTGATGACCACAGATGTTAAGTTCCATAGTGCTCAGAGCCATTTGAACCATTTTTAAAAGATAAAGGGACACGGTGCAACTGCGAGAACTAGGATATTTTCATAGCGGTGGCTATCAAACTATACGGACGCGCGAGTACCTCCGGCCAATGTACACGCGAGGCGCCACTGCACCGTCGTCCCCAGTGGGAGCAGTTGAGCCTGGCCAAACTGCATAGCAGGAATGCGCGGCTGTGGGGGCAGCGAACCCCGCTGGCCTTGATCGCGTTCTCGGCGTGAACGGTCGAGGACAGGGCCAGGACGAGAACCGGCGAGGCGCCGGGCCGGCTTAGGAACCAGCAAGTTGGCGGGGGCCGCGGCCCTGCAAGTGTCGCCGCCGAAAGCTGCAACGTCAGCTGTGCCGACAACGAGCAGACGTGGTATCTCCTCGAACGGTTTACTTCAGCACGTTTATTATTTATTTTATTTTATTTGCCACTTACAAATGACCACCTATTTACTACGACAGGTCGTATTTTCCTATATGAACCTGTACATGTACAGAATGCGAAACTTATTTGATATTTCTTGGTTGTAACAAGAACAAATAATATTGCAGCTTTAAATACAATAGACTCAGGAGTAATTAAGAAATGAAAATCTTAAAATAATCGGTTTATGGGCAGAAGATTTTAGGAAGATGGAAAGACGTTATGACAAATGGCTCTGAGCACTATGGGACTTAACTTCTGAGGTCATCAGTCCCCTAGAACTTAGAACTACTTAAACATAACAAACCTAAGGACATCACACAAATCCATGCCCGAGGGAGGATTTGAACCTGCGACCATAGTGGTCGCGCGGTTCCAAACTGAAACGCCTAGAACCGCTCAGCCACACCGGCCGGCGGTATTGCTGCAGTCTGACTTCTTTTTCTTGTGTTGTCTCTGCTCGTTCGTAGTATCGTCTTTTGTCCGTGAGTCCTTCCTTAGTTTTGTTAATAACGGCGACCACGGTAACTTTGTTTACGTATGTCATCCATCTGTGCGATTGCAGCGATTAGAAGTCTCTGTAGTAGGTCAGTTAACATATGTATTCTGTAATAAATAATTGCTCGGGTGGTGTGCAACGGTAATTTTTCTATAGTATCTTTCTAGTGTCTACCAGTTTGCCCCGTTCAGCAGCAATCGCGGATCTTGCTGAGTGAATGTGTTTGTACTTGTGTGTGTAGCAGTGTGTACAGTTATTGCATTGTGATCTCTGTGTGTTGCTGTCATGTACTTGCCACTCAGCGATATGTGGTGCAGATATTCCGTTTGCTTTTGAAATGTCTATGTTACTGATGCCTCCGGCATTTCCTGTCTTATTGAGTACAAAAAGGCCGCTCTTATTTATGATGCCCGTTATCATTTGTCCTTTGGCACCTGTCCTTTAGCATACCAGAGTGTTGAGCGTGCGTTAATGTCCGCGAGGATGAGTAGTCTTTTGCCACTGGAGAAACCTGCTATTTCCCTATTGAGTTTGCAAAAGGTTCAATGTAATATGAGTACTGTGCATATAATGATGTGACTATCCATAATCTCCATCCCAATGCTGTTACGAAGTGTTCAGTATGTAGTCGTGTTATTTTTTTGTGACGTTGATTCGTGTGTTTGTTGCCACAACTGTTGCTTTGGGGTCCTTTACCCCAGTTACTATCATATATTGTGTTCCAAGACCAGATGAACTTTGACAGTCGTGGACCCATTGGTGACAGTGAGGGTCGCCTTACTTTTTTAAAGACATATATTTGATTAACAATTAGTGCCTCATGCATGGTACCCTGATAGGCAACTGAATCAGAGACACCTATCTAGGAGTGTCCCAATGTTAGAAGCTACACTTCTTGGCGTGGACTCCACAAGACACCAACAGCACTGGGGAACCATCCTGATCCACGAGCGCTCAAATGCCTCCCATAACCCACCAAGAAATGACGGAGCAAGGCAAGCACGTCTCGCTCGATGGCATCCCAATGTGGTAAATGGGATAGCGCCAGCTGACTTGGGAGAGCAAACGAGTACCTTCGTAAGGTGTTCCTCAACTTCTTCTGAAACAATTCGGGATTAATGCAGTGGTGCATTCTTTTTTCTGAAGGGAGTCTGCAAGAAACGACGTGCGAAAGTTCATGAATATACACGATAGGACAGTAGGTTCCTACATAGTTAGGCAATGAGAAATGATGTGACATATATGTAGGAAGTAATAATTCCAGATCGAAAGATGGCAGGTAATGATAGATGTGAGTCACGGTTGCGTAATACCAACATGAATTTCTTAAAATAAGTATAAGATTGACAGAACCTGACTCGAGAATATCATTTGGGGCTGCGAAGAAATGGATAAATATTCAGGGCAATACTGGATATCCGGCTTGAAAGAAGGTAACCAAAGTTTACAGAAATCGTAGATTTAGAGAAGGTTTTCGCAATGTTGACTGGAATACTCTATTTGAAATTCTGAAGATGGTGGTTCTTGTTGTGCCGCTCCGTCCAAATACTGTTTTGATGCATCTCTTCGTGCCAATCCATCAGTCTTCACCTAAAAATAACTACGACAGTCAACATCTATTTGAGTCTTTCTGCTCGTCTGGTCACCTTCTACAGTTAACTCTATCTCACTCTCTTCTCAACGATTTCTTCTCTTTTATGTCCTCCAACTTGCTATCGCAGGCTGGTTTCTGTACAGCTGTTAAATAACCTTTCGCTCCCTGTGCTTTACCCCTGTCGTAATCAGAATTTCAAATAGTGTAGTCTAGGTAACAATTTCAAAAGGTTTTTGTCAATGTACAAATGCTATAAACGTAGAATTGCCTTTGCTTCAAGTGTCTTCGATAATAAGTCGTAGGTTCAGTATAGCCGCGCGTTTTCCTACGATTCTCCAGAAACCAAACAGATCTTCCCCGAGATCGGCGTATAAGAGGTTTTCCCATTCTTCTTTGTTAAACTGATTGTTCGGTTATGTTCACACCAATCAACAACTGCCTTTTTTCGATTACAATAATTATCTTCTTCTCGAAATCTGAAGGTATTTCGTCTGCCCCATATATCTTGAACGCATTGTCGAATAATTTGTCGTGGTTGACTCTCCAGTCTCAGCAACTAGAATCTGACTAATTCTACTCCACGGGCATTGTTTTTCTATAGGTCTTTCAGTCCTACACCAAATTTTTCTCGCAATATTTTATCTCTTATCTGTCCGCCCCGGCAGCTAAATGGTCAGCGTGACGGACTGCCATCCTAAGGGGCCTGGGTTCGATTCCCGACTGAATCGGGGATTTTCTCCGCTCAGGGACTGGGTGCTGTGTTGTCTTCATCATCATTCCATCCCCATCCGGCGCGCAGGTCGTCCAATGTGGCATCGAATGTAAGACGACCTGCACCAATGCGGCCGGACCTGCCCCGTAAGGAGCCTCTCGGCCAATGACGCCAAACGCTCATTTCCATTTCCATCTCCCATCTGACCTTCATTTACTTGCTGTTGCGTTTCTATAATATTATCTACGAGCTAATTCACATGCACAGCCTTTCTGTGCTCATCTTACAAATTTCATCTTCAAAAATGGTTCAAATGGCTCTGAGTACTATGGGAATTAACATCTGAGGTTATCAGTCCCCTAGAACTTAGAACTACTTAAACCTAACTAACCTAAGGACGTCACACACATCCATGCCCGAGGCAGGATTCGAACCTGCGACCGTAGCGGTCGCGAGGTTCCAGAATGTAGCGCCTAGAACCGCTCGGCCACTCCGGTCGGCAATTTTCATCTTCCCCTTGTTTGTTTGGTTCTGGTTTTCCGTGTGAGTTTTTGATATTCATGGAGCTTCTTCTATTTCTCGTGTACGAGAAACTGTTGAGAGCAGTAGAGATTAGAAGCTCTCGAAATCTCATGTTACAAAAGAATGCTGAAGATCGGATTAGTACACTCCTGGAAATGGAAAAAAGAACACATTGACACCGGTGTGTCAGACCCACCATACTTGCTCCGGACACTGCGAGAGGGCTGTACAAGCAATGGTCACACGCACGGCACAGCGGACACACCAGGAACCGCGGTGTTGGCCGTCGAATGGCGCTAGCTGCGCAGCATTTGTGCACCGCCGCCGTCAGTGTCAGCCAGTTTGCCGTGGCATACGGAGCTCCATCGCAGTCTTTAACACTGGTAGCATGCCGCGACAGCGTGGACGTGAACCGTATGTGCAGTTGACGGACTTTGAGCGAGGGCGTATAGTGGGCATGCGGGAGGCCGGGTGGACGTACCGCCGAATTTCTCAACACGTGGGGCGTGAGGTCTCCACAGTACATCGATGTTGTCGCCAGTGGTCGGCGGAAGGTGCACGTGCCCGTCGACCTGGGACCGGACCGCAGCGACGCACGGATGCACGCCAAGACCGTAGGATCCTACGCAGTGCCGTAGGGGACCGCACCGCCACTTCCCAGCAAATTAGGGACACTGTTGCTCCTGGGGTATCGGCGAGGACCATTCGCAACCGTCTCCATGAAGCTGGGCTACGGTCCCGCACACCGTTAGGCCGTCTTCCGCTCACGCCCCAACATCGTGCAGCCCGCCTCCAGTGGTGTCGCGACAGGCGTGAATGGAGGGACGAATGGAGACGTGTCGTCTTCAGCGATGAGAGTCGCTTCTGCCTTGGTGCCAATGATGGTCGTATGCGTGTTTGGCGCCGTGCAGGTGAGCGCCACAATCAGGACTGCATACGACCGAGGCACACAGGGCCAACACCCGGCATCATGGTGTGGGGAGCGATCTCCTACACTGGCCGTACACCACTGGTGATCGTCGAGGGGACACTGATTAGTGCACGGTACATCCAAACCGTCATCGAACCCATCGTTCTACCATTCCTAGACCGGCAAGGGAACTTGCTGTTCCAACAGGACAATGCACGTCCGCATGTATCCCGTGCCACCCAACGTGCTCTAGAAGGTGTAAGTCAACTACCCTGGCCAGCAAGATCTCCGGATCTGTCCCCCATTGAGCATGTTTGGGACTGGATGAAGCGTCGTCTCACGCGGTCTGCACGTCCAGCACGAACGCTGGTCCAACTGAGGCGCCAGGTGGAAATGGCATGGCAAGCCGTTCCACAGGACTACATCCAGCATCTCTACGATCGTCTCCATGGGAGAATAGCAGCCTGCATTGCTGCGAAAGGTGGATATACACTGTACTAGTGCCGACATTGTGCATGCTCTGATGCCTGTGTCTATGTGCCTGTGGTTCTGTCAGTGTGATCATGTGATGTATCTGACCCCAGGAATGTGTCAATAAAGTTTCCCCTTCCTGGGACAATGAATTCACGGTGTTCTTATTTCAATTTCCAGGAGTGTATATTGGACAACCAATCCGAGCGAGGAGGCACGTCACAATGGACTCGCATTTGGGACGGCAACGATTCAAATCCGCGCCCGGCCATCCTGATTTACGTTTTCCACGATTTCTCTGAATCACTCCAGACAAATGCCAGAATGGTCGCTTGGAAAGAGCACTCCCGATTTCCTTCCCCATCCACGAAATAATCCGAGATTGTTCTCCGTTTCTAACGACCTCGTCGACGTCGACAGGACTTTAAACCATCATCTCCTTCCCTCCTCCATACTTCGGATAATCAATGAAAAGGTACTGAATCTAATCGGAAAGAAAACAACATAACTAAATCGAGGCGTCGATTGATAGGACACAACCAGAGGCATCAAATACTCAATTTGGTAATGGAGGAAAGTGAAATGGGGAAGAAGGGTGGTTGGGGGGGGGGGAGGGGGGAAATCTAGAGAGAGACCAATCCTTGACTACAGTAAGCAAATCTGAAGCAGATGTATGTCACAATAATTACGCGGAGGTGAAGAGGATTACACAGGTTAGCCTACTTTAGACAGCTGTAACGTACCAATCTTCGGATTAGAGACACAACATTCGGAGACGTCGCCCAACTGCCAAAATGTAGTTCTCCCCGAGAAGCCAATAACGGAGACAAGTCAGCGACAAGAAGCTGTCACGATTCGCGCTTTTCGTTTTCCGCTTCAGATCCCCCGACGAACACTGACACGGTAGCTTCATTTCGATCAGGGTCGGTTTCTTTCCGACAGCCGATGAGATCAGCGCCACGACAGGAGCCTGTTACCCGCTGTCAACGACCTGGAGGACAGGAGCCCGCTGCCGCCGCCGCAACCACACGTCGCTCCGGCGTCGCCCCTGAATTATGTTCGTCGCTAACGACAGACGCCGGCGCAACATAAAACCTTGGGCGCTACGTGGACCGCCCCGCTCACCGTAAAGGAAAAATATGCGTGGGGAATGCAGGCTAGTGTGAGTCAACGGCATGTTGGGACTGTCGTCCTGAGAGATAGTGGCTGCCTTTCACGGCGAGACCCCGCACACCGCCGTGCGATATGCAAAGGCCGCACTGTGCTCAAGTCCGACCAACGGGACCGAGCCGTACGTCAGTGCCGTGGTGTTCACCTTTGCCCACTCCAAACGACAGCATGAGTCACAACAGCGTTATAATTCCTGTAACGACATGGCACGAGCCGTACCTGTAGTAACTACAACTCCATAAGAGGAAGCGACTAGTACCCTTCTACAGCTTTCATTCCTGCACTTCTCTAGTGACATCCGGCACAACTACACTACCGGTGTTTATCACTCATGATAAAAACTAAATACTTTATCTCATTGCATGAACAGATCCAAAAACTAAACAGACCAACAAACTAAACTTTTTTTCTCCCTGTCATTCAGTACAATAAAATATGGTTTATATTTCAGCCTCTTCAATGTACCCACCCTATGCCCTAAGAACAGGTACATTAACACTTCGCAGTCCGGATATACACTACTGGTCATTAAAATTGCTACACCAAGAAGAAATGCAGATGATAAACGGGTATTCATTGGACAAATATATCGTCGCGTCGCTGCGAGCAGCCGAAGACGTGGGAAACTGTGTCACGCGTACTTACCGCAAAGTGCCTTCCCTCCATTACCGTAAGGCGGCGCGTTGCAAGGTAGAGATGGACTACACACTATCAGGTACCACACTGTAGGGGCGAAGTATGACATAGTACAATACTAGCCATTCAAATTGCTACACCAACAAGAAATGCAGACGGGTATTCATTGGACAAATATATTATATGTTGTGTCTAGACAAGACAGCCCAGACACAATGAGAGGAAGCCGAAAGGCACGCGCTTAAACTCACGCAGGCTGGCGTGAGGTCTGAAACAGGATACGTAATGAATGCTATAAAGAAAAGTACGTAGCTTCTGGAATACTTAACTTTAATCCACATTTGTAGAACATCGCTCTTGATGATACATTAATAGAATCTCAATATCAATTGAATACGGCGCCTTGCTAGGTCGTAGCAAATGTAGCTGAAGGCTATGCTAACTATCGTCTCGGCAAATGAGAGCGTATTTGTCAGTGATCCCCTTCTTTGCAAAGTCGGCTGTACAACTGGGGCGAGTGCCAGGACGTCTCTCTAGACCTGCCGTGTGGTGGCGCTCGGTCTGCAATTACTGACAGTGGAGACACGCGGGTCCGACGTATACTACCGGACCGCGGCCGATTTACATGCTACCACCTAGCAAGTGTGGTGTCTTGCGGTGACACCACATTATACTAGAACTGACATGTGATTACATTCTCACGCAATTTGGATGCATAGATCCTGAGAAATCAGTACCCAGAACAACCATCTCAGGCCGTAATAACGGCCTTGATACGCCTGGGCATTGAGTCAAACAGAGCTGGGATGGCGTGTACAAGTACAGCTGCCCATGCAGCTTCAACAAGATACCACACTTCATCAAGAGTAGTGACTGGCGTATTGGGACGAGCCAGTTGCTCGGCCGCCATTGACCAGACGTTTTCAGTTGGTGAGAGATCTGGAGAATGTGCTGGCCAGGGCAGCAGTCGAACATTTTCTGTATCCAGAAAGGCCCGTACAGGACCTGCCAACATGCGGTCGTGCATTATCCTGCTGAAATGTACGGTTTCGCAGGGGTCGTAACACATCTGAAATGTAATGTCAACTGTTCAAAGTGGCGTCAATGCGAACAAGACGTGACCGAGAGGTGTAACCAATGGCACCCCGTACCATCACGCCGGGTGATACGCCAGTATGGCGATGACGAATACTCGCTTCCTGTGTGCGTTCACCGCGATGTCGCCAAACACGGATGCGACCATCATGATGCTGTAAACAGAACCTGGATTCATCCGAAAAAAAAGACGTTTTGGCATTTGTACACCCAGGTTCGTCGTTCAGTACACCATCGCAGGCGCTCCTGTCTGTGATGCAGTGTCAAGGGTAACCGCAGCCATGGTCTCCGAGCTGATAGTCCATGCTGCTGCAAACGTCGTCCAGCTGTCTGTGATGCAATGTCAAGGGTAACCGCAGCCATGGTCTCCGAGCTGATAGTCCATGCTGCTGCAAACGTCGTCCAGCTGTTAGTGCAGATGGTTGTTGTATTGCAAACGTCCCGATCTGTTGACTCAGAGATCGAGACGTGGCTGCACGATCCGGTACAGCCATGCGGATAAGATGCCTGTCATCTCCACTGCTAGTGGTACTAGGTCGTTGGGATCCAGCACGGCGTTCCGTATTACCCTCCTGAACCCACCGATTCCATATTCTGCTAACAGACATTGGATCTCGACCAACGCGAGCAGCAATGTCCCGATACGATAAAACACAATCGCGATAGGCTGCAATCCGACCTTTATCAAAGTCGGAAACGTGATGGTAGGCATTTCTCCTCCTTACACGAGGCATCACAACAACGTTTCACCAGGCAACGCCGGTCAACTGCTGTTTGTGTATGGGAAATCGGTTGGAAACTTTCCTCATGTCTGCACGTTGTGGGTGTCGCCACCGGCGCCAACCTTGTGTGAATGCTCTGAAAAGCACATCAGTTGCATATCACAGCATCTTCTTCCTGTCGGTTAAATTTCGCGTCTGTAGCACGTCATCTTCGTGGTGTAGCAATTTTAAAGGCCAGTAGTGTAACATACCCTAGCCTTTTTAACTGATACTGCAGTCCACACACGTCTGTAGATTATTCCACAGATCTTTAACATTTAGGTGACCCCCATTTTCTGACGCCGTGTCAACTTCGTCGCATAAGGGTTCAGTGGGATTTAAGTCAGGGGACTGACTCGTCCAAATCACATTCTTCAGTGCCCCATATTTCTCTTTTCTATTCAAATGCCATCCGCACAATTTAAAAGCACGCTTGGAGTCATTTTTCTTCTGCTGCAGGACAAAACCACAATCACCAAGTCTCTTGCCAGATGGAACTGTACTGTTGATCATTATCTTTCTTTAATGCTCCACTACTTCACTAGATCACAGACTTGGACACCGGCAAAGGATCTGCACGACCGGTCCTCCACCATTCTTCACAGTTGGCGTCACACACTGACTCTTCATACGTTCTCCACAGGAAGTCGACAAACAAACATTCGACAATGGCTTCCAGATACTTCCAACTTCGATTCGTCCGCGAATAACAACTTGGACCATAGCTGCACGCTCCAGTTTTTATGTTGCTGTGTCACTGCAATCTTATCTTTTTACCTGGTTTGTGTAATAAAGGTTTTTTCGTCCGCCACGCCCCCTTCAACCTCGTTTACGGAGACCGCGTTGTACTGTAAAGACACTGACTGGAGCTGCTTGCATACTATTTACTTTCTCGCCAATTTCAGGTGCAGTACCAGTCCTCTGACCTTTACTCTGCACACATATGAGCTGATCTTCCAATGTACACCACTGTACACTAGGCTATGCCAACGTTTGTTGCTACTGTCCTACTAGAACAGTCTTCCTGATGCAGAGTTACAATTACAGCACGTTTTCCAATTCCATCCTCCTGTTTCCGTCCCATTATGAGGTAATATGGTATGAATCTGATCAGGTATACAGGGTGGTCCATTGATAGTGACTGGGCCAAATATCTCACGAAATAAGCATCAAACGAAAAAACTACAAAGAACGGAACTTGTCTAGCTTGAAGGGGGAAACCAGATGGCGCTATGGTTGGCCCGCTAGATGGCGCTGCCATAGGTCAAACGGATATCAACTGTCTTTTTTTAAATACGAACCCCCATTTTTTACAACATATTCGTGTAGTACGTAAGGAAAGATGAATGTTTTCGTTGGATCACCTTTTTCCCTTTGGGACAGATGTCGCTGTAATAGTCACAAACGTGTTAAGTACGCGGTATCACATAACATTCCACCAGTGCGGACGGTATTTTCTTCGTGATACATTGCCCGTGTTAAAATGGACCGTTTACCAATTGCGGAAAAGGTCGATATCGTGTTTATGTATGGTTATTGTGGCCGGACGGAGTGGCCGTGCGGTTCTAGGCGCTGCAGTCTGGAGCCGAGCGACCACTACGGTAGCAGGTTCGAATCCTGCCTCGGGCATGGATGTGTGTGATGTCCTTAGGTTAGTTAGGTTTAATTAGTTCTAAGTTCTAGGCGACTGATGACCTCTGAAGTTAAGTCGCATAGTGCTCAGAGCCATTTGAACCATATGGCTATTGTGATCAAAATGCCGAACGGGCGTGTGCTATGTGTGCTACTCGGTATCCTGGACTACATCATCCAAGTGTCCGGACCGTTCGCCGGATAGTTACGTTATTTAAGGAAACAGGAAGTGTTCAGCCACATGTAAACATCAACCACGACCTGCAACATATAGTCCATAAGCTAAGTAACGAGCCGTCGTGTTTCACAGCAGTTACTCATTTCTCTCAGCTCCCTCTCTCGCTCGCCTAAACCCCATAATACCCTTTTAAATATCAAGAGATTCCTCCCAATTTGTAAATGCTTCTCGCTTGACTTGTGCCTAAACCTAGTTTTCGTTCCGCGCCCATGCTCGAGCGCAGTGCACAAGTGCGCGTATCAGACCAGTTGCAGGGGCTGGGGTGGGAGAAAGCTTCGTCCCCCGCGGGCTGCGCCTCTGCCGCATTAGCCTGCGACGGCCGCGGGTCTGAAACATGTGTAATGGCGCGCACTGGAAGGAAACGTTACGACCCAACGGCAGCGCATCCGCCGACAGCGAAACTGCCGAGCGAGCAACGAGAATGTACTTCATACTTCAGTCTCACAGCCGGCTAGTCTCGACCTGCTCTCGCTGCTTCCGAGGGCACTGTGCAGTAATTCAGCCGATTACCGTTTCCGCTCCTTAGTAGGTTCTGTTTGTGGTGGTAGTAACCTTATTACGAAGGTCACACCAAAAGAAATGCACACTGTTTTTTTTATATCTATTTTTATTCTACATGTTTGAAAGTTTCACAGTGTGTAGATACATCCTTTAGGAACAATATTTTCATTTCTCCACATAATTTCCATCCCTCTCAACTGCCTTACGTCATTTTGGAACCAGCGCCTGTATACCCGCACGGTAAAATTCTGGACCAACCTGTTGGAGCCACTGTTTGGCAGCGTCCACAAGGGAGTCATCATCTTCAAACCTTGTTCCACGAAGAGAGTCTTTCAGTTTCCAAAAATGGTTCAAATGGCTCTGAGCACTATGGGACTTAACATCTGTGGTCATCAGTCCCCTAGAACTTAGAACTAATTAAACCTAACTAACCTAAGGACATCACACACATCCATGCCCAAGGCAGGATTCGAACCTGCGACCGTAGCGGTCACGCGGTTCCACACTGAAGCGCCTAGAACCGCACGGCCACACCGGCCGGCTTTCAGTTTCCCAAAGAGATGATAGTCACATGGAGCCAGGTCAGGACAGTAAGGCGGGTGTCTCAGTGTTGTCCATCCTAGTTTTGCGATCGATTCCATGGTTTTTTGACTGACATGTGGCCGTTCATTGTCGTGCAACAGCAAAACATCCTGCTTTTGCCGATGTGGTCGAACACGACTGAGTCGAGCTTGAAGTTTCTTCAGTGTCGTCACATACGCATCAGAATTTATGGTGGATCCACGTGGCATGATGTCCACAAGCAAGAGTCCTTCGGAATCGACAAACACTGTAGCAATAACGTTTCCAGCAGAAGCTTTTTTTTTTTTCCTTGGGGTGAATCTGCATGATGCCACTCCATTGATTGCCTTTTCGTCTCTGCTGGAAAATGATGGAGCCATGTTTATCACCTGTCACAATTCTTCCAAGAAATTCATCTCCACCATTCTCGTACTGTTCCAAAAGTTCGCTGCATACCGTTTTTCTTGTTTCTTTGTGAGCGACTGTCAACATCCTGGGAACCCACCTGCCTCCGAGCACTTTGGAACTTAACTTCTGACGTCATCAGTCCCCTAGAACTTAGAACTACTTAAACCTAACCAACCTAAGGACATCACACACATCCATGCCCGAGGCAGAATTCGAACCTGCGACCATAGCGGTCGCGCGGTTCCAGACTGTAGCGCCTAGAACCGCTCGGCCACTCCGGCCGGCGAACCCACCTGGCACAAACCTTTTTTAACGCCAACACTTTCACTATTCTGCAAACACTTCCTTCCCCTATCCCAACGTAGCATGACAATTTGTTCACTGTGATGCGTCTGTCAGCCGTCACCAATTCGTTAACTCTATGCACATTGTCTGGAATGTGTGCAGTACAAGGCCTGCTGCTGCGAGGACAATCCTCAATATTGCCGTGCCCGCTTTCATCTCGTAACCTCCTTGTCCACCGACTAACTATACTGCTATCGAAAGCAGCACTTTTTTCAACCTCTTGTGGATGTTTCCCATTGTCTCGTTTTCACAGCACAGGAATTCTGTGATAGCACGTTGCTTCTGACGAACGTCAAGCGTAACAGCCATCTTGAAGACATGCTGCGACGGGGCCACTCACGGGAAGAGGTTGAACTAAGTTTGAAAACAAGCGGGAAGGATGTGTCTACGCACTGTAAAACTTTCACACACGCAGAATGAAAACTGTATTTTTACAAAAGTAGTGTGCATTTCTTTTGGAGTGTCCCTCGTAGTTCTCACCTACCCATCAAAGATTGGCAATGCACCCCAATAAACGAATGTGTTGCACTTTTAACGATAATTAAAAATAAAGAGTCAAATGTTTCGTGAAAAGATCTGCCTAAAAGTAAGAAATAAGCCAGACCTGAGAAACGTTTGAGGCGCATTTGAATTACCTCTAAATCGTGTACAGCAAATGAGAGTGTATCATATATATAGAACTTCAAATTCTCAATAGGCACCACATTTGCCGTGTATGATTTACAGCATCGTTCATAGGAGCGCCAAATGTTTCTCCAATCCGTTTCATCTCTTACTTCTAAGCAAATAACTTCATAAATATTGACCCGTCGATTTTTTTATTTTTGTATTTCAAAATTTGTTATTGACAGTTCAATATCACACAAATGTAACCTGAAAAGAAATGGCACCCCAAACTATCACCCCTGGTTGTCGGACCGTATGGCAGGAGATAGTACGGCTGGTATCCCACCGCTGTTCGGGGTATCTCTACACGCGTCTTCGGCCTGCGGTTTAATTGACTGGAGTATAATTGCCTTTGGCGTTGTGTCTCGTTTCCAACTCAGCCACGATAACGAGCAAAGACGTGTCTGAGAACGTTCTGGGATCATAACCCGACTGTCGCCCGCCATACGGTCTGACATAAAGGGGTGATGGCGTAAAAAAAAGAGTTCAAATTGCTCTGAGCACTATGGGACTTAACAGCAGAGGTCATAGGTCCCCTAGAACTTGTGAAGCCCTTGCTCTTGAATAATGCATCCAGTTTTTCTGAAACACTAATCATTTTTCTGTACATGTACATTACTTCTACCGATTTCGGTCCAATTCGGATAATTCCTTTGTAGTAGATCAACATAAACATTGCTCATGAAAACCACACGTTGCATGTTGTAGCACTATACAGCGAGACCTTCAGAGGTGGTGGTCCAGATTGCTGTACACACTGGTATCTCTAATACCCAGTAGCATGTCCTCTTGCATTGATGCATGCCTGTATTCGTCGTAGCATACTATCCACAAGTTCATCAAGGCACTGTTGGTCCAGATTGTCACACACCTCAACGGCGATTCGGCGTAGATCCCAAAGAGTGGTTGGTGGTTCACGTCGCCCATAAACAGCTCTTTTAAATCTATCCCAGGTATGTTCCATTGGGTTCATATCTGGAGAACATGCTGGCCACTCTAGTGGAGCGATGTCGTTATCCTTAAGGAAGTCATTCACAAGATGTGCACGATGGGGGCGAACGCCTCGGCAATATGCGGCCGCTATGGTTGTACTATCGGCCACAGGACGGCATTCACGTATCGTACAGCGGTTACGGCGCCTTCCGTGACCACCAGCGGCGTACGTCGGCCCCACATAATGCCACCCCAAAACAGCAGGTAACCTCCACCTTGCTGCACTCGCTGGAAAGTGCGTCTAAGGCGTTCAGCCTTATCGGGTTGTCTCCAAACACTTCTCCGACGATTGTCTGGTTGAAGGCATATGTGACACTCATCGGTGAATAGAACGTGATGTCAATCCTGAGCGGTGCATTCGACATGTTGTTTGACCCATCTGTACCGCGCTGTATGGTGTTGTAGTTGCTAAGATGGATCTCGCCATGGACGTCGGGAGTGAAGCTGCGCGTCATGCAGCCTATTGCGCACAGTTTGAGCCGTAACACGACGTCCTGTGGCTGCACGGAAAGCATTATTCAACACAGTGGCGTTGCTGTCAAGTGTTCCTCCGAGCCATAATCGGTAGGTAGCGGTCATCCACTGCAGTAGTAGCACTTGGGCGGACTGAGCGAGGCATGACATCGACACTTCCTGTCTCTCTGTATCTCCTCCATGACCGAACACCATCGCTTTGGTTCACTCCTAGACGCCTGGGCACTTCCCTTGTTGAGAACCCTTCCTGGCACAAAGAAACATTACAGACGCGTTCGAACTGCGGTATCGACCGTCTAGGTATGGTTGAATTACGGACAACACGAGCCATTTATCTCCTTCCTGGTTCAAAAATGGTTCACTATGAGCACTATGGGACTTGACATCTGAGGTCATCAGTCCCCTAGAACTTAGAACTACTTAAACCTAACTAACCTACGGCAACCACACACATCCATGCCCGAGAATTCGAACCTGCGACCGCAGGAGTCGCGCGGTTCCGAACTGAAGCGCCTAGAACCACTCGGCCACAGCGGCCGGCTCTCCTCCCTGGTGGAATGACTGGAACTGATAGGTTGTCGGACCCCCTCCGTCTAATAGGCGCTGCTCATGCATGGTTGTTTACATCTTTGGGTGGGTTTGGTGACATCTCTGAACAGTCAAAGGGACTGTGTCTGTGATACGTCTATCTTCAGGAGTTCTCGGAACCGGGGTGCTACAAAACTTTATTTGATATGTGTATTTACAAAAAATGTGAGTGTAGCCTTCAATTTAGAACGGCACTTCCCCTCCGGCGCTCGGCATTTCCCATACAGCGCTTGCCCGCAACCCTCACCCATCGACAGCGCATCTACCGGCGCGAGCTGTAACTCAGTTTCGAGTTGACGAGAAATCCATAAACATCCTCATTTACAACCATATTTATTTTGTCAACCCTACGTGCCCCCCCCCCCTCCCAGTACACACTTCGCCGGCCGTTGTGGCCGAGCGGTTCTAGGCGCTTCAGTCTGGAACCGCGCTGCTGCTACGGTCGCAGGTTCGACGGGTTGGTTAGGTTGTTTGGGGAAGGAGACCAGACAGCGAAGTCATCGGTCTCATCGGATTAGAGAAGGAAGTCGGCCATGCCCTTTCACAGGAACCATCCCGGCATTTGCCTGGAGCGATTTAGGGAAATCACGGGAAACCTAAATCAGGATGGCAGGTTCGAATCCTGCCTCGGGCATGGATGTATGTGGTGTCCTTAGGTTAGTTAGGTTTAAGTAGTTCTAAGTCTAGGGGACTGATGACCTAAGATGTTAAGTTCCATAGTGCTCAGAGCCATTTTAGCTTCGGAGCGACATCCTTGTGGTATTGGAGACCGCGATGGAGTATAAGATGGCAGTGCGCGAGGAGGGGGGGGGGGGGGGGGGAGGGAGAGGTGGCTTCCGCGTGAGGTGCAGGATGCGCAGGCAGCGCCGGTCCCCGCGCTGTCGCGGACGCTCCACAAATAGCTCGTGTCCCGGCGCCCGAGCGCTATTCCGGGGCTCGCATTAACTGTGCACGCAACCGCTCTCCCCCCCTCACGCCAAACTCAGCCGATGCTGGCAGCGTCTGGCCGCGTCACCGCCGTCTGCTACATCCTCGGCACGCGACATAGGCACACACCAGCGCACACGCTCCTCACGAGCCAACCCTCGCCCACCAGCTCGGACAATCAACAACTAGGTGTGCCCCTCCTGTCTGCTCACACTTACGGCTACCTGACAGTAGAACATTCATAAGAGCGCCATCTCACTCACCTCTTACTAAATTTAATAGCGCGCGGCCGTGCAGTGTGCAGCGCGCTGCACTCGGAAGGCGTTGTCCAGAGTTTACAATTATCATTTCGAAAAAATCAAATACAGAATCCGACAACGCAACTTTCTGACTTCAAAACGCAATAAAACCCATTTTATGAATCACAAATTTTGGTATATTTTTAATAATGCAGATACATACCAGAACTTTTGAAAATCTATCAGGTAGGTGATGCCCCCCATTGCCCACACACTTAATGAGCCGATTTCTTGCGTTTCTCATGACCTTTACCAGCACAGTAGCGGGTATGTTAGCCTTAAGGTCTTGTGGATCCTTGAATGGCTGACATAAGCGCAGGATTTAAAAAGACACAAAAAAGGGGCCAAATCGGGGATCAGCCTGGGCACGCCAAATCACCTCTTACTGAGATGAAATGTTCCGGGTAGGGCTCCATCAAACAGCTGTTGACGTCTTTGAAGTGTGAGCCGCTGCTCCATCCTTTTGGAACCAAATGTCCCATAAGTCCAATTCATCAGATCATGGAAAAAAAATCCTCAAATATGTTCATATGCTGGTCTGAATTCGCTGTCACTATGACCTCATTTTCTTCATAAAACCAGGGGCCAACAATCCCAAGTGAGGAAACTGCTTACCACACTGTGACTTCAGATGACTGCAGAGGTCTTTGATGCAATTCTCGGTGAGTGGTGTCAGCCAAGCAGCGCATCTTCTGTCTGTTGACGCATCCAATTCAAAAATGGTTCAAATGGCTCTGAGCACTATGGGACTTAACATCTGTGGTCATCAGTCCCCTAGTACTTAGAACCACTTAAACCTAACTAACCTAAGGACACCACGCACATCCATGCCCGAAGCAGGATTCGAATCTGCGGTCGCGCGGTTCCAGACTGAAGCGCGTAGAACCGCTCGGCCACATCGGGCGGCTGACGCATCCAGTGAAATGAAAATGGACTCCATCACTGGAAAAAAAAACTGTATCCTCAGGAAAGATTTCAAGAAGTGTCTCACATGAGTTCATCCGAGAACTGATCTCGAACTTGGAGTGGCCAGTATGCCCTACGCTCCGCCAATATGGCCACTTGCGATTACTTTGTGGGGTGTTTCTAAACTGTCCAGGGACCCTACAAGACTTGAAGACCAACATCCGGGTAGAAACAGTTAACATACTCGCTGCTACGCTGGTAAGGGTCATGAGAAACGCAAAAAATCGGCTCATTCTGTTTATGGGCAATCCGATTAAATTAGGAAGTTAGGTTGCTATACGAATACTGCTTACGAAATCTACAGCAAATTAATACCGAGGTCAAAATAAGTGTATATTGACGAAATTTCAATATTGAATGTTGTGATTCAGAAATACATTATGATATCAATACTGGTTTGTTTGTACTGTAATTTTAGCGGAAAGAGACCATGTGAGGTGGCTAGTATGTGCAGTCTATGGCAACCGCCGCGTCACCTGTAAACATCGCAACTTCGTTACGAGAGCCGTGTTGCTTCAGGACGGTTCGGACAGCAACAACGTACGATCGTAGGCTCCGTACAGTCACTCTAGCGGAGCAGTGAATGAGACAGGTGGACATCGCTGCGAATGTAGCTAAGAATCACGGATCTGGAACAGACGAGGATTCTGACAGAACTGCTTACGGGAGAAAAACAACGGGTGTGCAGGACCGACATCTGAGTTTAACAGCATGCAGAATCCTTCAACACAATTCCACACGTCTACGGCGGCAGTCCCAATCAGCTATACGAGTGCAACTGTCAACACAAAGGATGCGAAATAGACTGTATGAGCAGGCATTACGTGCCGGAACACCTTTGAAGGCTGCTTCTCTAAATCGGGTTCGGAAAGGGGCTCGTCTCGCATGGACAAAGAACCACTCTTTCTGGACTGGGCAGTAGTGGGACACAACGCTCTCTTCTGACGAGCCCCGTATCAGTCTCCACCCTGACAATGTTGATATTCGTGTGTAGAGGCAACGAGGACTACTTTTACAACTTAACTTTATCGTATACCGCCACCTTTATCAAGGCGGTTCACTCGTGTTTTTGGTCGCAGGACACTCCAGTACATGGGAGGGTGACCGATGTGAAGTACCAGGAGGCGTCTTAGTGCGCACTGTGGCTCCGTACGGCGAACATATTAGAGTGGGATTCACGCTGGTAGACGACAATGCACTCTCCCATCATCAGAGTCTTGTGAGCACCTTCGTAGTGGAAAACAGAATCAGTCGGATGGAATGGCCTCCGTAATTTTCCAGATCCCAGCTGCACTGAGAATGCATGGTCCATGGTAAAACGAGCGGTTTGAAACCGTCCAGTCCCACCAGAGACCTTATAGCGACAGCTGTGGAGGAATGGGGCATTCAAAAGCCAATTACGATGAGGGCCAATTGGTTCATATACAATGCCTTATGCAAGATGACAGTGAGAAGATACTGTATCGTTTCCGGTAGAATCTTTGTAAAATATTGTTCTTGCTTGTATGTTTTCAACAAGTGGAAATGTATTTAACTTCTTTATTTTTGTTTTGTTATGATTGTACCTGGCAGAGCAAAATCAGTTTTGTTTCGTATTATGTGCAATACTGACAAAAAATCACTACGCAACTTTCATTTTGACCACTATAAATGGAAGGCTACGAAATATCTCGGATGTAACTTTAACGGAGAAACGAGCAGGTTTCGGAAAGCGAAATCATGCACATACGACGTTTAAATAATTTAACACAGACGAGAATTTCATCTCGGAATTCACTTACCAAGTTTATATTACGAAAAGCATTTGACAGGATTCACAGAGATAATCTATGGGCAACAATGGGAAATAGAGGAATCCCTAAACATCTGATACAAGCAGCAAAAAAACTTGTATATGAACACCAGAATTAGAACTGACACGGGTAAAGATAACACCTGAAACACAAACAAATCTACGGATTAAAGAAAGGCGTAGCTTGTCACCAACATTATGGCTCACTGGATTCATCTTTTCAACAGTTCTCGGATGCCGTAAGAAAAGCGTATAGGAACATTAAAACAAGTCGTAGATGATTCAGCGGTCATGGTAGATTAATACAAGGCAAGCTACTATGTCGTTTGCGTAGCATCGCTAGTTGCAAGTCTAATGTCGATAACTCGAACAATTAATGAGATCTGAAAGGGGTGAGTGTTACATGTCGCAGCTAATACAAATAGTTATAATACTTTTGCCGAGGTTTAACAGCCCTGTAAACAAAACTGCCGATCAAGGAAGTCATTTTCATGCAAGAAACAATTTGTGTCACTTGTTCTCAGAGTGTAGATAACAGCGCACGTGACTGCTGAGACTTTAGCTCGGTCTCGGGGACGATCCTTACTATCGTCCTATGTCCAATTTTCTATCTCTCCCTTGTTAGAGTTTAGGAAACCAAACGAAAAAACATGTCTAGCGACACCACATCTGGCGGCTCGCTTGAATTAGCGCGCGAAACGACCTGATAGGGTAACTTCAATGCTAATTAACTGGGAAACGACGAAACGTATTGATTTTTTTACGCTTATTTCTCAGCAAAACCTATTCTTTAGCACCATTACAAGCTTTTCAGACATTTTCTCACTACCCTGCATATGTGTTTTATACAGGGCGTTTCACAGTCCAGGTTACGCATTTCTAGAGGCTGTAGGAAGGACTTAGTAGATAAAGTATTACAAAGAAACCTATGTCCGGAAACGTCATCCAATGACGCTACAGAGCATCAGAGTTGTGGGAGCCTGCGCCTGTAAATGCATGTACGAAGGTTTGGAACTTAAACAGTGGCAACTAATTATTCATAACCGATAGAAAAGAGTCACATGTTTGCACCTGTTACTGTCCTTCAAAGTACTCACCAGCGTCGTGTAGAACCAGTTGTCAGCGACGAGGAAGACGTAGTATACCGTTAGCAGAGACTGTTCTGTTGATGGTGCGAATGGAGGGGTCTAATGTTATGGTGATTCTCGTGTACGACTGTGATGATGATACCGTAACGCATTACGTTCCTCTACGGCAGACCGTCAATTCACAGTATTACTGTTCGTTTTTCGAGCATCGTTTGCGACCAGCTTTGCGAAAGAAGCGGCGACACTTTCTGCGCAACCCATCCATCATTTTGCACGACAATGCGCGGGGGCATACAGCGCAAGCTGTGGCTGCTCTGGTCGGTCGATGGGATTGGGAAGTACTGTACCATCCACCATACTCACCGGACTTAAGTCCTTGTGACTTTGATGTGGTTCCGAAGATGAAGGAACCTCTTCGTGACATTCGCTTCAGAACTGTTGCAGAGATTCGACAGGCAGTAGACCGCTCCATTAGCACCATCAACATTTATGCTGTTCATTTTTGGAACTCAACCCACGACCAGCTTAGAAACAGAAGTGAAGACACATTCTGCAGGACCTGACCATCATTTTGCAGGACAATGCTCAAGCACGTACAGTGCAAGCTGTTACTGATTTGTTTGACTGATGGGGCTGCTAAGTGCTACACCACCTACTGCACTACCCTGACTTAAGCCCTCGTAAGTTCAACTCGATTTCTAAACTGAAGGAAACACTTCACGGCATTCGCTCCAGAACTGCTACAAATTCTTCGGGCAACAGACCGCGCCGCTCGAACTGTCAATACAACTGGCAATGCTAAGAGTATCCTACGACTTCCACATCGCTAATAATAATAATGTCGTGTGGGTAGGGCCTCCCGCCGGGTGGACTGTTCGCCTAGTGCAAGATTTTCGATCTGACGCCACTTCGGCGACCTGTGCGTCGATGGGGATCAAATGATTAGGACAACACAACACCCAGTTCCTGAGCGGAGAAAATCTCCGACCCAGCCGGGAATCGAACCCGGGCCCTTCGGATTGACATTCTGTCGCGCTGATTACTCAGCTACCGGGGCATCGCTGGAAACGGGTTATACACAACGCTGGTGACTACTTTGAAGGTCAGTAAAACTTTGAAACACCTATCTATTTTGTACGAGCTGTAAATAAATAGTTGCCACTTTTAAAGTTCTAACTCTCGTATGACCACAGAAGACGTTGACGACAGGCTGTACAGCGCCAGATTTGCACCTGGTGGCCCAAATTGGAGCTATTTTTTTCCAGCGTAAATTGGTTCCCCATTAACTCATTAGCATATATAGCAAGTTTCGCTGCCATACGATAATTACAGCCCACAACTGGTCGTGCGCGAGTAGCTGCGCTTTAACTACAACCACCCGATACAACAGACTAGGCGTGCCTCAAATATGTTAATGGTAAGAAATGCAGGGGACGGCAGGTGCAAATTGACATCCAAAAGGAAGTAGGTACGTCGACCGCGTCCGTTAATGAGGGGACGAAAGGAGGCGCGGAGGGCACGGAATGGGAACCAGGTCTGGTGAGCTGGCGGGGCGCCACGGGACTCGGCGGCAGAAGCGACACCTGCACGTGGCGTTACGCAGACCGCCTCTCCGCGAAAAACAAGCGGCACGTGGGGGCGCCATCGATCACGGCGGCGTAGTGCGTGCTGTTTTGCCCTGAGGACAAACACCGGGCGACCACCCTGGCGGAGGTGCGCCATATGCCGGCGCAAACACGCCCGTGCCGTGGGTGCTGCTACCTGCCCGTGTGTTTGTCCTGGGACGCAAACTTATGCGGAAGAGGCTTATTCAGTTAAGTCAGCCACGAGGAAAGTATGGTAACTACCGGCGATACGACGGGTCAAAACAAAATTTCGCTGCTTCCGCAAACTGGAACTGTATTTGGGAAGAGAACAAGAGCCACAGGACCTGTTGAGTGCAATGAACAGTCTAAGGAGAACATACACTACTGGCCATTAAAATTGCTACACCAGGAAGAAATGCAGATAATAAACGGGTATTCATTACACAAATATATTATATTAGACCTGACATGTGAATACATTTTCACGCAATTTGGGTGCATAGATCCTGAGAAATCAGTACCCAGAACAACCACCTCTGGCCCTAATAACGGCCTTGATACACCAGGGCACTGAGTCAAACAGAGCTGGATGGCGTGCACAGGTACAGCTGCTCATGCAGCTTCAACACGATACCACACTTCATCAAGAGTAGTGACTGGCGTATTGTGATGAGCCAGTTGTTCGGCCACCATTGACCTGACGTTTTCAATTGGTGAGAGATCTGGAGAACGTGCTGGCCAGGGCAGCAGTCGAAAATTTTCTGCGTCCAGAAAGGTCCGTACAGGACCTGCAACACGCGGACGTGAATAATCCTGCTGAAATGTAGGGTTTCGCAGGGATCGAATGAAGGGTAGAACCATGGGTCGTAACACATCTGAAATGTAACGTCCACTGTTCAAAGTGCCGTCAATGCGAACAAGAGGTGACCGAGACGTGTAACCAAAGCCACCCTACACCATCACGCTGGGTGATATGCCAGTATGGCGATGACGAATACACTCTTCCAATGTGCGTTCATCGCGATGTCGTCAAACACGGATGCGACCATTATGATGCTGTAAACAGAACCTGGATTCATTCGAAAAAATGACGTTTTGCCATTCGTGCACCCAGGTTCGTCGTTGAGTACACCATCGCAGGCGCTCCTGTCTGTGACGCAGCGTCAAAGGTAACCGCAGTCATGGTCTCCGAGCTGATAGTCCATGCTGCTGCAAACGTCGTCGAACTGTTCGTGTAGATCGTTGTTGTCTTGCAAACGTCCCTATCTGTTGACTCAGGGATAGAGACGTGGCTGCACGATCCGTTACAGCCACGCGGATAAAATGCCTGTCATCTCGACTGCTAGTGATACGAGGCCGTTGGGATCCAGCATGGCGTTCCGTATGACCCTCCTGAACCCATCGATTCCATATTCTGCTAACAGACATTGGATCTCGACCAACGCGAGCAGCATTGTCGTGATACGATAAACCGCAATCACGATAGGCTACAATGCGACCTTTATCAAAGTCGGAAACGTGATGGTATGCATTTCTCCCCCTTACACGAGGCATCACAACAACGTTTCACCAGGCAACGCCGGTCAACTGCTGTTTGTGTATGAGAAATCGGTTGGAAACTTTCCTCACGTCAGCACGTTGTAGGTGCCGCCACCGGCGCCAACCTTGTGTGAATGCTCTGAAGGGCTAATCATTTGCATATCACAGCATCTCCTTCCTGTTCGTTAAATTTCGCGTCTGTAGCACGTGATCTTTGTGGTGTAGCAATTTTAACGGCCAGTAGTGTAATTTACGTTTTTTTTCGCTTAGTTCAATAATTTTCACCCTATAGTACTGTCTCTGGTTTCGGCTCTCGGGGAATAATGGCCTGCCGTTCATCCACAGATACTCAGACAACCGACTGAAAGTGCCTCCAGCAGAATTCAAGCCGACATAAAGGCGAAGGGTGGACAAACCCCATACTAATGTGCACTAAGAGGTGTCCGAGTACTGTTGATCAGACAGTGTACGTTAATAGGCTACTCGAATGATAATGGGTTGTTAACAAAAAGTGACAAGCAAATATACGGTGATACAAACGATGACGTAGCAAGTAAGACAGCAACAAAACTGAACTCTTCCGCCCTCGTTGCTTCGCGGCATCATCTGTTGCCTGCTGGCAGTTCGAACTGTTCAGCGCCAGCCACCGCACCAGCCGCGTGGCACCGCGCAGTTCAGAAGTTCGCCTTGGTGACGGCACGTGCTCACTTGCCTGCTGTTAGCTACCCCGCTGCTCACCACTGTGGGCAGGTGCCGGGTAGCAGACAGGGAGCGCCCCTAGCGGAGCAGGGCGGCATCCGGCAGCAGCCGCTATCAGGCCGCGAGACAAAACAGCGCCGCTGACAGCTGCCACAATGGCGGCGCCGGGACGCACGCTGTCAAGATACGGCAGCGGGAGGGCGAGGGGGGTGCTGTCGGCGGCGCCAGGGGAGCAAATCGCGCAGGGCGGCCGATCCGCGCAAATTCCCCCTGACGCACGCGCCGCGCCGCCAGCCGCCACTTCCCAAAAACCGCGCGGCCGAAGAAGGCGGTTTGACGGCCCCACCGCCGCGTCCCCGTGGCTACGAACAATGGCTCTCGCCGCTCGAGCATGAAGATTACAGTGGCAAGCGGCGCAGGCGCAGTTTACGTTCCGCGAAAGCGGCAGCAGCAGCGCCAGGGGTGGCCACTCGAGACGACGTAGTAATATCTTCACACATTTTATCAAATCCTTCATTTAATAACCTAAAGCTTGCACCGGAAATATTGCGGAAATAGTAAATATATACATATTCGGTGGTTCGAAAGTCCGTTGCAATCTCAAAATGCACTACTTCACGGAACAATGTAGGTAGAGAGGTAAAAATTGACAAACATGCCTGAGATGACGTGAGGCTTTATTGGAACCAAAAACTAGTGCAAGAAATGGCAACAGATGGCGCTGCATAGCAACACTTCAGTGACGCCTCATGAGAATCGTGTACAAAATGAGCTCTAGTGAAACAGAGGTGTCAGATGCGCCAGCAGTCGCGGCATGCTGACTTCACCAGGAAAGACATAGTTAGTGAAGCTTTACTATCAGAATGGAGAATTCGATACTGCAGCTATACGATCCTGTCGCCATAGGAAGGGTGAAGGTCCTGTGACAGGTGTAGCTTTGAAGAAGATGATTACGAAGTTCCAAGCTATGGGTTATTTAGGCGATCGTCCCTGTACGGAACGTACCATAACCGAAACTTTTCTTCTAGATTTCACTGATACCATCTCATGAAGGAATATTGACCCTTTTTTATGCTTTGTATACATGATATATATGTTCAGGGTGTGGTCAAATATGTCAAAATGCCAAAAACACAGTATATTATCGTGCCTAATACGGCATAGAAAACCCACAGGCATGCAAAACAGCTTCCAGTCGTCTTGGAATGGATAAATGTCCTGTATGGTTTTCAAGGCAATGTTATACCATGCTTCCTGCAAAATGGAGGGAAATTCAGGAAGCGATGATGGAGATGGCTAGCCATCGTGCGCCCTCCTCTCCAAAGCAGACCACAAAGGCTCAATAATATTGAGATCAGATGACCGAGGAGGCCCAGGGAGATACGAAAATCCATGCTCGTGCTCACGAAACTAGTCTTGGGCAATGCAAGCTGTGTGAACAGGGGCCTCTCTCTTGGAACACTGAACCACCATTGGGGAACAAACATTGTACCATGAGATATACCTGATCAGCCTAAAGACCACATAATCTTTGGCGGTAATGCGACCTTACCGAGTGACCCTGAGGCCAATGGAATTCCACGATGGCTGCCCAAATCATCACCGAACACACGCTATGTTTCACTCTCACAAGGGAACCTCCCCATCGCACCCCCCTCAGATTTAGTTATAAGTTGCACAGTGGATAGGCCTTGAAAAACTGAACACAGATCAATCGAGAAAACAGGAAGAAGTTGTGTGGCACTATGAAAAAATAAGCAAAATATGCAAACTGAGTAGTCCATGCGCAAGATAGGCAACATCAAGGGCAGACTGAACTCAGGAGCGCCGTGGTCCCGTGGTTAGAGTGAGCAGCTGCGGAACGAGAGGTCTTTGGTTCAAGTCTTTCTTCGAGCGAAAAGTTTAATTTTTATTTTCAGTCAATAATCAAAGTTCAGACACTCACACATAATCAACTTCGCTCTCCAAAATTCCAGGACATGTTCAGATTTGCTTGGACATATGCAGGATTTGACGGTCTACACATGGAAAAATTTGAAAACGTTAGAAACATATGTTTTGACAGAGCACAGGGAAAAGTGTGCGACTGTGAAACTGTTGGATTCATTTGTTGCAGTTTATGTGACAAACTCTTATGTTTTCATCTCTTTTTTGGGAGTAATTATCACATCCACAAGAAAACCTAAATTGGGCAACGTAGAAGAATCTTTTTACCCATTCGCCAAGTGTACAAGTTAGGTGGGTCGACAACATATTCCTGTCATGTGACGCACATGCCGTCACCAGTGTCGTATAGAATATATCAGACGTGTTTTCCTGTGGAGGAATCGGTTGACCTACGACCTTGCGATCAAATGTTTTCGGTTCCCATTGGAGAGGCACGTCCTTTCGTTTACTAATCGCACGGTTTTGCGGTGTGGTCGCAAAACGCAGACACTAAACTTATTACAGTGAACAGAGACGTCAATGAACGAATGGACAGATCATAACTTTGCGAAAATAAAGAAATTAAAATGTTCACACGAGGGAGGACTTGAACCAAGAACCTCTCGCTCCGCAGCTGCTCACGCTAACCACGGGACCACAACGCTCCTGAGCTCAGAATATCCTTGATGTTGCCTATCTTCGCATGGACTGCTCAGTTTGTATATTTTGCTTATTTTTTCATAGTTCCACTCAACTTCTTCCTGTTTTCTCGATTGATCTGTGTTCAGTTTTTCAAGGCCTATCCACTGTGCCAACTTATAACTAAATCTGAGGGGGGTGCGATGGGGAGGTTCCCTTGTCAGGACGTAAACTCGGCCTGAAGTTGGAAACAGTGTGAAACAAGACTCATTCGACCAAATGACTTTCTTCCACCGCTCCATAGTCCAGATTTTATGACACCGACACCATGTTTTTCTGTCACCGACATTTGCAACACTGACGAGCGGTTCTGAAATTTTTTTTATGATGACAGGGTTCGCGAGTGCGACATCCAGTTCTACAGTGACTCTCGCAGCTATAGTTCTCTTAACTTTTCGTCACAGTCCTCTTCACTGAGCGTCCGCTACGAAAACTCAACGAACTCTTCCATGCGCGTTGTGTCTCATCAGATGGAGTTCCTCTGCTTTCCGGCTTGCAATCTTCGATACGGTGCCTCTTGAAACAACAAACCCTTCGGCTCCCTTGGTTACGGAAGCACCAACTAGGCGCGCCTAACATTTGCTCAAGTTCGAATTCACTTAGTCCCAACATAATGGACTCACAGCAACACAGAGTGCTGTCCTGACTACCGCTGACAGTTGCAAGGTATTGAGGAATTGAGGGACATTGGACAGGTGCCGATCGTGGTCAAATACAACAGAGCAACCTGTGGGCTTGTATAGCATCTGCATTTATGTGCATTTCTCCCGGCGTTTCCATGCTTTTTGTCAACTCCCGTAACTGCGAGGCCCTAGAGAATTACATTAAAATCTCTAACCCTCTGAAGCGCGGCACTAGATACCTGACAAATGTGTATCTGGTGTAGGATTTGCATGCTGCCGGTAGCAACTGTGACACAGCACAGTACCCGATCTGAAAGTGAGTGGGAATCTTATTGACTGGAGTAGAATTGTCTTCAGTGATAGGTCCCGGTTTGAACTGTGCCCCCATGCAGTGGGATGCCAATCTGGCTGTCGCCCGCCATACAACTCGACAACCAGCATTGGTGGTCTGGGGTATCATTTCCTTTCAGAGCAGCGCTCCTTTGGCTGTCACCCGCGTCACCATTGCGGCGAAGTGGTACGTCGACGATATTCTACACTCCGTTTTGTTGACCTTCACGACAAGCCTCCTGGGCATACATTTCAGAAAGATAATGCCCGCCCGCACACGGCTAGAGCTCTACTGTTTGTCTTCGTGCTTGCCAAACCCTACCTTGGCCAGCAAGATCGCCCCCAACTGAGAACGTTTGGAGCATTATGGACATGGCCGCCCAACGAGCTATGGGTTTTGACGATTTAATGCACGATATCCCTCTGGAGGACATCCAATAACTCTGCCAACCAATGCCAAGCCGAATAACCGCTTGCATAAAGGCCAGTTGTGGACTAACGTTTTATTAACTTGTTCAATTTGTGAAACTCTTTGTCTTGAATAAATCATCCATTTTTTTCGGCTAATTCCTTCGTGGTGCGTCCTGTAGAGGAGAAACAAAACCTCTGAGGTTTTCCGGCGGCTTTGTAATTCTGACGGCAAAAGACTTCCAAAAACAGTTGAGCAGAATAAAGAGGGTCTTGAAAAGAGGCTACAAGAGGCTTACTGGCTCTTCTCGGAATGTGGATTATTCAAACTGTAAGTCTCTCCATGGCCCAGCACGCACATCTTTTTATTTATGTCATTAGAGTTGTCTATCTTGACTTCAAATCCTACCTCATAAGAACCCCAATCAGACAAGCAATGCTGGAGAATAATGCGAAAGATTGAAAAGCACTACTTGTAACAGCAACTTCCTGTAAGTAATAGAAAGTGGAAGACGCTGTTATTTCAGTTACTGTTACAGTGCTAGTTGCTTGGGTACACTGCTGGTATCCTACTGTTACAGTTGTAATAAACGCGTGCGAACGTAGAGCACGCGAGGAGCTGGTAAGGAATAAAACGACGACGATAGAAGATGTAGGACGAGCATGAACGTCGACGACAGGCGAGATACGAAGTGGGCGTCCCGGCCTTGGTCTGGGCCGCAAGTCCCGGGAAAGAAATGTGGTGTGCAGGGCAGACGTCTGCGGCGGGGGCGGGGGCGGGCTCGGGGAAGGGAGCCGGCGGCTCTCAGAGAAAGTTACGCGGCAGCTCTTTTTGCGCGACTCGTTTTATTCTACGGCGGAACTGCGGGTTTTCGGTTCGCGACGCACCCAATGGGGCGCCGTCACCGCCGCCGCCAGCGCCGCCTTCGGGTTTTGCGGACGCCTGGCAAAACAGTGAGCAGTGGCAACATTACTGCAAGAAAGTATCAAAACGGTCCGTCACGCGTTGCCTCGCCCATAAAAAACAAAAAAAAGGCAACCGCGTAAAAACACTGGGGCGATATTCCCCGTCTGGAACACCTCTTTTGTTTTTCCGTTACCTCATCACTTTCCCTTTACTACTCGATGTTGGAGTTTCCGTGTGGCAATATACACCACTTCGGTTTGTCCCACAATTTCGCGACCGCTTGTTAAGTACTCATCAATCCAAGAACGTTACTGGTTACATTACAGCCGAAAAGATACTTGGAACAGTAACTACAACAAAGTAACTAAGGGTAACCGTACGGGACTACCCAAGCTAGACAGATCATATTAAACAAAATAGTAGGCTGAGATTGAGACACTCTTAAGCTTTAACATGCAATTCACCTAAAACTCCCAGAAGCTTCCCTAACTGTAATACAGTTACATCCACTAGCCCATCGCTGTTAAGTCACACGTGCCCATTCTCACTCACTCATCCGTCCCAACTCATCGCCGTTATCTAGCTGTTGCTGTCACTGTCCCTTAAAACACAGACACATTCTTTTTCGTTCTGCCCTGCTACTACTGTCTCCCCTCTCTGTCACTGTCCCCCTCTTGTTCTCTCTTACTGCTACTAATTCCGTCCTTCCCGCTGCTACTCTTGCACTATCTCTCTCTTTCTCGCTGTCATTGTCATAGACACCCTCTATTATTATCACTGCCTGTCACCAACTTCCACTTTCCCCTTTTCTTTATTTCCTCCCACTGCCTCGGTATCCGTGTCTCTCATCATAAAAAAGCGCGAGTATGTTCAAATGCCAAAAATGTTTTGGAAACTTTTTAAATGTGCCTAGGAAGGGAGAGTTAGGCAGCTGTTACACCACTTTTCCGTCAGCGTCTTTTAAAACAGGAGCATAAAAATTAAAACTTCACCCGAACAGGCCATTAAGGCCCAACGGTACTGACTGGCCATCCTCAGCCCACGGGCATCACTGGATGCGGATAAGGAAGAGCAAATGGTCAGCACACCGCTCTCCCGGCCGTATATCAGTTTACGAGACCGGAGCCGCTACTTCTTAATCAAATAGAAAACCGGAACGTATTGGCCATTTTTTGTTTCAATAGGAGCGTTCTTCGCTGGTCCCCTTCTTTTCCCTGCCTCAGCAGGGTATGTCAGTCATACGGAAAGATCTTTATGGATCAGTAAAATCTTGATAGTTTTCTTATGTGAAGTTAAAATAGCGCAAAACGAATTGTATACCTCACCTGAATAAGCGTGCACACAAATTCAGCATCTCCTACAGTACAACAACAACATAGAGTTTCCAGAACCCTTGTGATGATACCGGAGACGTTTTACAGCGTATTTCTCCATGTTATGTCACTTTATAAACCACATTTTCGCTAATAATTGGCAACCAATGCTGTACAATCTCAATGAAGTCATAAGATGTTCAATTGTCTCTTTTATTAGAACAAGTTCCGCGTTTCGGAATTACACCCATCTTCAGATATCACAAACTTCAACTCCTTCCTAACCAACCAGGCGTAACAGCCTTGACAAATCAAAAAAAGTGTCCAATAACATATGACTATAACTGCGTCACAAGCAGTCTTGAAGCAGAGCTCTGAGCCTGTGCAGAGGGTAGTTACAGTAAGATGATCCTCCTGTCGGATATACAAATTGCCCTTAGCCCAAGGACCATCTAAAACACTTCCGTTCTATCACCACTAGAATCCGGGGTATGAGCCACGGAAAAATCACATTTTTATGCGCGGCGTTTTGGAACATTCTTAAATAAATGTAACTCACCCACAGAGCAAGTGGTTACAAATCGATTTTTCAGTGTTGCTCATCTGTCTAGGTGTCTTACAAAGTCAGATTAACAGAAGAGATATAGGAGATCCAATGAAGAACGGCACGTTTCTTCACGAAACATTTAGAGCGCTATGAAGATGCACGACGAACTCTCGTGGCAGAGCTACAACAGAGTCGTTCCTATAGCACAGAGGGTTACAACCGTCGAAATTCCAGCATCGCAAGATACAAGGAGAGTCGGGTAACATACGACTCGAGAAATGGCCTGACTAGGAAATCATAGAAATTTGCGCTCATATAATGATTGGGATGTGGTGGGGGCGGTGTAGTGGTACCAGAAGAACCCATCACCACCGTATATGCCGTAGGGTGGCTTGCAGAGCGTAGATGTAGATGATACTTGCCACGCAGCCTTCAATTGTTCGGATATGTAGAATGCAGTCCATGGACCCTCATAGATCAGATGAGAAGCTGCTTTAAGAAATAAGGGGATAAACTGTCAGAACAGGAATCTAATGCAATGGCCTGCACCAGGTTAGGCGGCATGGGAGTACGTTTTCCGTATTAAGGAACAGTATCAGAAAGATGGAGTAGTGGAGCTGATTCATTCAAAAAGATCCTAAATTATTTTTATTTTCTCTTTTGCGACTGAGTACTTCAATACGACCGCGCTATTCATCGAATCCTTCAAACACATTTAAGCTGGCCTGTGAAACCGTTCTCTAAACATTCATACTGCTTAACATCATCGCCTGGTACCCATTACCATTAAGCTACAGAAACGATGGTAACTTTTAATACTTAGTACACTGTTGTCGTCCAGTTTTGTGTCACTTCAAACGTTTACTCCCTCCACACAGAGAATTAGTTTCTAATTCCACGAAACACGTACAAGAAAAGATGAAGCTGGCTGTCCCATTAGTGATCGTACCCATGTATTATCAGCCATGTTCCTCCATCCTCTGCATTATTTCACTATTATTTTCGAGCGAAGTATCAACGTACGTAAGGCACAGTAAAACAGGCGGTGACTTCCCGAGGAAAAACATTTTCTACAGGCAAATCAACCAACGTCCTACTGGCGCTCTTATTTCTACAGCAGAAACCAAGAAATGTTTACAATCGGATTAAGTTCATTCTTACGTTTCTCTCGACGTATCAACGTTTAAAATGTGTACCGTAAATGAATGATTGAACAATTGATTTTAATGCAAACCGTTGCTAGAAAGCGGAACCATAACGGCCATTTCGATTTTCGCCTATTCCGATATAAGACATAGAGAATGATTATACTGAAAAGTAATTAAGTTCAATACGAGCTACAGATCGCAAAATATATAGTTACGCCCAAATCGCGTTGCATTCAGACTGTTAAGGTAAACAAGCGTCGGAAATGTGCATCGCAAGCGGTGTAACAACAATATTTTTTATTCACCAAAGATTTTGTATAGAGCACAGGTGCAAAACTGACAACTCAATGAAAAATTTTAAGGTATCTGCGATTACCATAACTCTCCATATTAGGTCGTAAATTTCTCTTCTAGTACTTCCACTAACACATTCTGTGCACAGTGGTATCTATACCTGCATCTATATCTACGTCTACATCCATACTCCGCAAGCCATTGTTCGGTGCATGGCGTAGGGTATCCTGTACCAATAGTAACTCGCCATTTCCTTTTCTGTTCCACTCGCAAAAAGAGCGAGCGAAGACAACTATCTACATGCCTCTGGAGGAGCCCTAATTTTCTTATGTTGTCTTCGTGGTCCTTATGCGAAATGTACTTTGGCGACAATAGCTTCCGATACCTGTTCTCTAAATTTTCGCAATGGAGTTTCTCGAAATGAGCTTCCCCTACCGTTCAGGGATTCTTATTTGAGTTCCTGCAGCATCTCCGTAATACTTGCATGTCGTTCGAACCTATAGGTAAAAAACCTAGCAGCCCGCCTCTGAATTGCTTCGATGCTTCCAATAACCTGACATGTTGGGTATCCCAAACACACGAGCAGTGCACTAGAATGGGCCGCACTAGTGCTCCATATGTTGTCTCGTTTACAGAGACTTTTCTAAAAGTCTCCCAATAAACCGAAGTAGACCATACGCCGTCTCTACTTACAATCCTTACATGCTCGTTCCATTTCAAGTCTCTTTGCAACGGTATGTCTCGATATTTAATCGACGTGACTTTGTCAAGCACAGCACACTACTAATACTTCATTTGAACACCGTTGGTTTGTTCTTCCTACTGATCTGGAATAACTTACATTTTTCTGCACAGTTTTCTAACATATTTGCGCCGTCGGCTGAGTAATTATGAAGAGCTGTCGCATCAAAGACTCAGTGAATTTGAAATCAACCATCGTACGCTATTTGATGACCAAGGAATCCTCAAAATTGAATATCCTGCAACGAAACGGTCAAAAACCGTAAAATACGAATGTATGTATTAGACATTAACGTCTCCTGGCTACTACGAACAGCTTTTACTAATAGAGCATGCATCTGATTTTCCTAACTAAAGAAACTGATTCAAATTAAACAAATGTAAGCTTAACAACGAAACAGTTATTTTGATGGGGAGTGACTGAGTTACTATGAAGATGAGAGCGATCTAATGTTACGAAATTTTGCAAATACCACAACAGTCCATGATTACAAATATTTGTTTCTTCATTCACCTGTTTCAGTTATTACGATCATCTTCAGATTGATATATTTTGACGCAGTTAACAGAGAAAGCAAATAAAATGAATAGCTATAAATGGCTTACTATGTTAACTTCATGAAGACAGATTAATCTGAAGATGATCGTAATCATTCAATGTACAGCCATTTATTTGCGATCAGTGTGGTATTTACAAAATTTCAAAACAGTTTTTTCTCAGACAATGCACAGTAGACGACATGAAGCTAACAGCATGCACTGCTTAATTCACTGAGGAGCCGAGCCATTGTGACCGCTGCCAACGGCGAGATTTAATGCCATCTGGTGGCTTTACGGGCGTGCGACGCGCTAAGAAGACGAACAGGACATCACTGAGATACTATATGAGCTGCAAATGGGGAAATACACTGACTTAAGTAATTTCGACAAAGGGCAGATTGTTATGGCCCGGCACCTGGGAACGAGTAGCCCAGAAATGGTGAAACTGGTCGGCTATTCGGGTAATACTATCGTGAGCAATGGCGAAAGATGAAGTAGAGCGAAATCTGGAATAGGCGACAAGGTCCGTGCTACATAACGGAACGTGGAGGTCGGAGGTTTGCCCGATCTGTAAATGACGATGTTCTGGAGCAGATGTGGCGATAGAGTTCAGTAATGGTACAGACACAAGTGTTTCGGTCCAAATTGTTCAGCCCACATTCTTAAACATGCTAATCGACAGACTATGTCTCCGTAATTCCATGTTGACGTAACGACTCCGTCAGTTAGCGTTACAGTGGGCTGGTGGTCATCAATATTAGACTCTGGACCAAAGGAAATGTGTCGCCTGGTCGGATGGATCACACAAAGTCTATGGTCGTGTCTGGATACGTCATCATCGAGGCGAATGGCTGATCGAAACATGCACCAAACCACCGGCGGGAGGCCTGTGGGAGCAGTATTATACTATGGGAGACGTTCACCTCGGCTTCCATGGGTCCTGGCGGCAGTCGAAGACACCCTGACAGTTGTGCACTATCACTCTATCTCTTCATGCTTGTAGTCTTCCCCGACGGTGTTGGCATCTTCCAGCAGGATAAGTTTCCGTGTCACAAGGCCAGAAGAATGTGATAAGGAACTCACGTTTATGTTTTGGCCACTAAGTTCACTTGATCTGAAGCCGATGCAACACATCAGGAGGTCCCAACTGTGCGCCCAGAACCACGGCCCGTAATTAACGGGCACCAGGTGACTTGTGCTTCGACATCTTGTGGCACGCACCTCCGTAAACTTACAAAGGTCTTGTCGAATCCAAGTCACGCTCTTTTATTATTATTTATTTAGCTGATGGATATACACATACAATTTGCAGCAATAGGACTTAACATCTGAGGTCATCAGTCCCCTAGACTTTTTTTTTTTTGTTTGTTTGTCATCAGTCTACTGACTGGTTTGATGCGGCCCGCCACGAATTCCTTTCCTGTGCTAACCTCTTCATCTCAGAGTAGCACTTGCAACCTACGTCCTCAATTATTTGCTTGACGTATTCCAATCTCTGTCTTCCTCTACAGTTTTTGCCCTCTACAGCTCCCTCTAGTACCATGGAAGTCATTCCCTCATGTCTTAGCAGATGTCCTATCATCCTGTCCCTTCTCCCTATCAGTGTTTTCCACATATTCCTTTCCTCTCCGATTCTGCGTAGAACCTCCTCATTCCTTACCTTATCAGTCCACCTAATTTTCAACATTCGTCTATAGCACCACATCTCAAATGCTTCGATTCTCTTCTGTTCCGGTTTTCCCACAGTCCATGTTTCACTACCATACAATGCTGTACTCCAGACGTACATCCTCAGAAATTTCTTCCTCAAATTAAGGCCGGTATTTGATATTAGTAGACTTCTCTTGGCCAGAAATGCCTTTTTTGCCATAGCGAGTCTGCTTTTGATGTCCTCCTTACTCCGTCCGTCATTGGTTATTTTACTACCTAGGTCGCAGAATTCCTTAACTTCTTTGACTTCGTGACCATCAATCCTGATGTTAAGTTTCTCGCTGTTCTCATTTCTACTACTTCTCATTACCTTCGTCTTTCTCCGATTTACTCTCAAACCATACTGTGTACTCACTAGCCCATTCATTCCGTTCAGCAGATCATTTAATTCTTCTTCACTTTCACTCAGGATAGCAATGTCATCAGCGAATCGTATCATTGATATCCTTTCACCTTGTATTTTAATTCCACTCCTGAATCTTTCTTTTATTTCCATCATTGCTTCCTCGATGTACAGATTGAAGAGTAGGGGCGAAAGGCTACAGCCTTGTCTTACACCCTTCTTAATACGAGCACTTCGTTCTTGATCGTCCACTCTTATTATTCCCTCTTGGTTGTTGTACATATTGTATATGACCCGTCTCTCCCTATAGCTTACCCCTTCTTTTTTCAGAAACTCGAACAGCTTGCACCATTTTATATTGTCGAACGCTTTTTCCAGGTCGACAAATCCTATGAAAGTGTCTTGATTTTTCTTTAGCCTTGCTTCCATTATTAGCCGTAACGTCAGAATTGCCTCTCTCGTCCCTTTACTTTTCCTAAAGCCAAACTGATCGTCACCTAGCGCATTCTCAATTTTCTTTTCCATTCTTCTGTATATTATTCTTGTAAGCAGCTTCGATGCATGAGCTGTTAAGCTGATTGTGCGATAATTCTCGCACTTGTCAGCTCTTGCCGTCTTCGGAATTGTGTGGATGATGCTTTTCCGAAAGTCAGATGGTATATCGCCAGACTCATATATTCTACACACCAACGTGAATAGTCGTTTTGTTGCCACTTCCCCCAATGATTTTAGAAATTCTGATGGAATGTTATCTATCCCTTCTGCCTTATTTGACCGTAAGTCCTCCAAAGCTCTTTTAAATTCCGATTCTAATACTGGATCCCCTATCTCTTCTAAATCGACTCCTGTTTCTCCTTCTATCACATCAGACAAATCTTCACCCTCATAGAGGCTTTCAATGTATTCTTTCCACCTATCTGCTCTCTCCTCTGCATTTAACAGTGGAATTCCCGTTGCACTCTTAATGTTACCACCGTTGCTTTTAATGTCACCAAAGGTTGTTTTGACTTTCCTGTATGCTGAGTCTGTCCTTCCGACAATCATATCTTTTTCGATGTCTTCACATTTTTCCTGCAGCCATTTCGTCTTAGCTTCCCTGCAGTTCCTATTTATTTCATTCCTCAGCGACTTGTATTTCTGTATTCCTGATCTTCCCGGAACATGTTTGTACTTCCTCCTTTCATCAATCAACTGAAGTATTTCTTCTGTTACCCATGGTTTCTTCGCAGCTACCTTCTTTGTACCTATGTTTTTCTTCCCAACTTCTGTGATGGCCCTTTTTAGAGATGTCCATTCCTCTTCAACTGTACTGCCTACTGCGCTATTCCTTATTGCAGTATCTATAGCGTTAGAGAACTTCAAACGTATCTCGTCATTCCTTAGCACTTCCGTATCCCACTTCTTTGCGTATTGATTCTTCCTGAGTAATGTCTTGAACTTCAGCCTACTCTTCATCACTACTATATTGTGATCTGAGCCTATATCTGCTCCTGGGCACGCCTTACAATCCAGTATCTGATTTCGGAATCTCTGTCTGACCATGATGTAATCTAATTGAAATCTTCCCGTATCTCCCGGCCTTTTCCAAGTATACCTCCTCCTCTTGTGATTCTTGAACAGGGTATTCGCTATTACTAGCTGAAACTTGTTACAGAACTCAATTAGTCTTTCTCCTCTTTCATTCCTTGTCCCAAGCCCATATTCTCCTGTAACCTTTTCTTCTACTCCTTCCCCTACAACTGCATTCCAGTCGTCCATGACTATCAGATTTTCGTCCCCCTTTACATACTGCATTACCCTCTCAATATCCTCATACACTTTCTCTATCTGTTCATCTTCAGCTTGCGACGTCGGTATGTATACCTGAACTATCGTTGTCGGTGTTGATCTGCTGTCGATTCTGATTAGAACAACCCGGTCACTGAACTGTTCACAGTAACACACCCTCTGCCCTACCTTCCTATTTATAACGAATCCTACACGTGTTATACCATTTTCTGCTGCTGTTGATATTATCCGATACTCATCTGACCAAAAATCCTTGTCTTCCCTCCACTTCACTTCACTGACCCCTACTATATCTAGATTGAGCCTTTGCATTTCCCTTCTCAGATTTTCTAGTTTCCCTACCACGTTCAAACTTCTGATATTCCACGCCCCGACTCGTAGAACGTTATCCTTTAGTAGATTATTCAATCTTTTTCTCATGGTAACCTCCCCCTTGGCAGTCCCCTCCCGGAGATCCGAATGGGGGACTATTCCGGAATCTTTTGCCAATGGAGAGATCATCATGACACTTCTTCAATTGCCGGCCGAAGTGGCCGTGCGGTTAAAGGCGCTGCAGTCTGGAACCGCAAGACCGCTACGGTCGCAGGTTCGAATCCTGCCTCGGGCATGGATGTTTGTGATGTCCTTAGGTTAGTTAGGTTTAACTAGTTCTAAGTTCTAGGGGACTAATGACCTCAGCAGTTGAGTCCCATAGTGCTCAGAGCCATTTGAACCATTTGAACTTCTTCAATTACAGGCCACATATCCTGTGGATACACGTTACGTGTCTTTAATGCAGTGGTTCCCATTGCCTTCTGCATCCTCATGTCGTTGATCATTGCGGATTCTTCCGCCTTTAGGGGCAATTTCCCACCCCTAGGACAAGAGAGTGCCCTGAACCTCTATTCGCTCCTCCGCCCTCTTTGACAAGGCCGTTGGCAGAATGAGGCTGACTTCTTATGCCGGAAGTCTTCGGCCGCCAATGCTGATTATTTATCAAAATTTAGGCAGTGGCGGGGATCGAACCCGGGACCGAAGACGTTCAAACATCCCCTAGACTTAGAACTACTTATACCTAACTAACCTAAGGACATCACACAAATCCACGCCCGAGGCAGGATTCGAACCTGCGATCATAGCAGCAGCGCGGTTCCGGACTGAAGTGCCTAGAACCGCCCAGCCACAACGGCCGGCACTAGGTTCTTCTAGGCAGTTGCAAACCTGACGTATGTGAGGGGTCTTCGAGGCCATGACTACGTATGCTCGTGTTGTTTCTCCAAATACCTTGACTATCGAGTGGCGGATCTCACGAGCTGTCCAGAATGGTTTCCTTGACTTGAGACGTATGCTGAGTGGACTGTGCGCAATTTCCTGGATAGGTGGACTACGGGAAAACTAAATTAGCAATCTTTTCCCATTCAGGGGTTAGTGCTTCTTTCTTGTTGCGGATCAATGTTACCGAGAGCACACAGCCAAGTTGGAGGAGATGATCTCAAGGTGCCGGCCGGTGTGGCCGTGCGGTTCTAAGCGCGTCAGTTTGGAACCGCGCGATCGCTACGGTCGCAGGTTCGAATCCTGCCTCGGGCATGGATGTGTGTGATGTCCTTAGGTTAGTTAGGTTTAAGCAGTTCTAAGTTCTAGGGGACTGATGACCTTAGAAGTTAAGTCCCATAGTGCTCAGAGCCATTTGAACCATGATCTCAAGGTTCCCGTTATGATTCTCATGCTATCGTTCAAATGAACATCCAACCTCGCTAACATCCACACCTTTGTACTATACTGATGCGCAATATCTAGCACAGAATGTTCAACAGACGAGGCCGTTGTGCAGAGACCGTCAGCTTGAGGCAGCCAGGAAGTTCCAGTTAGTTTCCGGACAATGTCGTTCCTGGTCTTCAACGTGTCTGCTGTATTGCGTTCAGGAGGTGGACTAACATGCTATTAAGCGGGTGGTGATAATGTTTTGGCTCATCGGTGTACGTGAACGCAGCAATCTGAAGATGGGTATATATGTCTGAGGACTTACCGATTAAAAAGTGTAGTGACTGTTCGCTGTTAAATTTATCCCAATATATGACCGACATGGAGACTTACATTGAAATTAATGTATGAAATTATTGAGTTGGTCTAGAAGTTGATAGAGTTTTTGTTTTGCATGTTGGTATTCCGGTTGCTAAGGGTTTATTTACCGATTGTCAGTTTTTATTTGTAAGTAACTGTTGCTATTTGAGTTTATACATCGTCATTTGGAGATAGTGAGTGGAGCTATGGACGTTAGAAAATGGATTGCAAGTGGAGTAATCGGAACATTTCCGACTTATTCATCTGTTTGAGTTCAATAGAGGCGTGAAAACAGCAAAAGACAGACAGAAACATTTGTGCTGTGTAAGAGGATGACGCCACTGGACAGAGCACAGCAAGAAAATGGTTTTCGCGTTTAGCGGAAGATCGTTCAGACGTTAGTGACCCTCCAGGTTTACGAAGAGCTTCAGGGTTTGATGAAGATTGTTTTGAAAGGATTAATCCACAATAATCCACGACAGTGTTCAAGAGCTGTGTGTGAAATCTTATGGGACTTAACTGCTAAGGTCATCAGTACCTAAGCTTACACACTACTTAACCTAAATTATCCTAAGGACAAACACACACACCCATGCCCGAGGGAGGACTCGAACCTCCGCCGGGACCAGCCGAGTGTTCAAGAACTGGTAACTGTGATGAGCTGTGAGCATTTCACCGTCGTGCGATATTGCCTTGCAATGGGGAAGGTTCAAAAGCCGGGTGTATGGGTGTATGCTGTAAGCCAAAATCCCAGAAATCTGCGGTTGCTATATGTGCATCTCTGTTGGCTCGTCATCAAATGGCTTGTGAAAAAGACTGGCCATTCCTATCATGTATCGTTACTGGTGACGAAAAGCGGTGTCTTTATGCTGACACTGGAAAAAGAAGGAATGGTTGAGCCCAAACAAAGCAGCAACTCCTCATACAAAGACCCGCGCGCTTGCACAAAAGATAATATTATGCATCTGGTGGAACAGAGACGGCGGGCTGTACCACGAATTGCCTCCCCGAGGTGTAACCATCACTGCTGCCATTTATTCTCAACAACTCAGTATTCTTGCAGACGCAGTCCAAGAACGACGATAGGAAGACTGCGTGAAGTGTTCCTACACCACAATAACGTCCTTCTGCGTTCTGCTAGACTGACCAAAAAACACTATGCACGAGTTGGGTTGGGAAGTAGATCCGCACCCACCTTATCCAGCCGATCTTGTGCACTCTAATTTTCACCTTTCGCGTTCTCTATCGAATAACCTTCTAGAAACATCCTTTTCGGAGAAAAATGCTCTCCGAACATTGCTCGACGAGTTCTTCGCCTCAAAACCGCATGATTTCTACGTTACCCCAAGGTTGCAGACTGTTCTAAACAGTTAAGAGAATATATTATGTTATCTGTTGTGGCTATTAAACTTACGGAAAAACGTTAAGAACTTATGCAGCAACCCAATATGTAGCATCCTGTTTCTAGGACGGGGACAAAAGTCGTAGGATGACTTGACCAGGAGGGATAAGTGGGGAGAGAACGTGGCTGTTTCTATTTCGATGCCCCCTGACAAACACAAAAACACACGCAGAGGCGTGGGCGGACAGAAAGAGCCGGCCAGGAAGTGGGCCAAGGCGGCCGTGGCGGAGCCGAGCGCGTGTGCCGCCGACGCGAGCAGTGTGCCGTGACGTGACGTGACGTGCCAGGGACAGGGACAGGGACAGGGTTGGTTGGCGTGGGGGGCGGCGAGCGCGACACCGACCTGTTGCTTCCGGAACCTCCGATACCCGCACACGAACAGCTGTTCCGACTTTTTTTATTTTTTATTTTTTTCGCTCAGCTGCGAAAGACGATGCAGTGTAGTTTATCCTAGTCTGTTTTCGCCGTCAGAAGTCAGAGCTGAAACTGGACTGAAGCTAACGAAGAGACAATAGATAGTACCATGTTATTCGTCGTCGCTCGATAAGAATGCATCAGATGTTCTGGGCCACGCGTGGGTAACTGGCGGCCCGCGGGTCGGATGGTTTTAATCCGACCATCGAAGGAAGTTCGTGGGGGAGAGAGTGAGGTGCTTGCAGTGGACTCTGCCCAGTACGCATTTTCGAATATTACCACCGACGCTCAGCTCGACTTGAGTATGCAGCTCAAGACGCAGACCAGTCAAAGTTTTACTTAGCGCATGTGCAGTCCCATTTCACCAGTCTTGGATTTTAACAACGAAGACAAACGGCTTTCTTGTCGGAGCTCAAACTTAAGGGCCACATACTAACGTGTATGCGGGGAGTCAGGGAAACAGCTCCCTGCCCTCCAAGGCTGTGGCGAGAAATATTATCGCCTCTGGATCAGCGCTGACAACCCATGCGAGTTATTTACCGCTTACTCACTACGTCTGTGGTAAAAAATGATACATCACAAATGTTGGTAGTAGGCGACCATGGTACGAACATTAGGGACTCTTCGCGAAATATGCCTAATGGCTGTAGGGGCCATAACACGGTGAACGAGTTAGTTACCTGTCGTCGGTTCACGCTGTAGGGGGCTGTAGGAGCCATAACACGGTGAACGAGTGAGTTGCATGTCGTTGGTTCACGCTGTAGGGGTCATAACACGGTGAACGATTTAGTTACCTGTTGTCGGTTCGGGCTGCAGGGGCCAAAACACGATGAACGAGTTAGATACCTATGGTCAGTTCACGCTGTAGGGGGCATAACACGGTGAACGAGTTAGTTACCTTTCGTCAGTTCACGCTGTAGGGGCCTGTAGGAGGCATAACACGGTGAACGAGTTAGTCACCTGTCGTCGGTTCACGCCTATAGTTCTCTGTCAGCTGTTTGTTAACTGTGCAGATGCTTAGGTGCGTCTTTACTGTGTTGATACACAAAATGTGTGACATGAAGAAGAGAAAAATAGATGCTGAATGTCATCAATTCTAGGAGAAATGGACGGAGGATTTTTCTTTACCGTGTACAAAGACAAATTTGTTTGACTGTTGTGTAATGAATCAGTATCTGCTGTGACAGAATATAATACGAAAAGGTACTTTTCTACGAAACACGTACTCAACAGCAGCTTACAGGGTAATTCCAGACAGATGAAGTTAAAATATTAATTTCCAGTCTTGGCAAGCAACAGCAAATGTTTGCCAAACTGAGAACACAGAGCGGCAGTTCGATTTAAGTCACTTTTATAATAAGTAGAATAACTGCCAAATAGTTAAAGCCTGTTGCCGCTGAAGGTGATTTCGTGCTGCAGATGTACTATGTCCCGATAAAGAGAAAGAGTCCCAGCATATAATTTTATCGAAACGAACAGTTTTTCGACGAATTGGTAGAATGGCTGATGACATTTTAAAAAATGTGTGACTGTGCTGGCAAATTCGAAGAGTTTGAAACCACTTCCGACGAGAGAACTGATTTGTCAAACATAGCTCAGTTAGCAATTGTTGTTCGTGCTGTAGGTCAAAAGTGCACTACAGCGGAAGAATTATTAGCACTACAGCCATTAAAAGGAACCACTACGGGTTAAGACATTTCTGAAGAAGTGAAAAAAAAAATCATCGAAACGTTCATTCTGCAGTGAAGTCAACTCGATGGAGTTTTTTCCGGAGTAGCACCTGCGATGGTCGGTTTAGGAAAGGTTTTATTAGCAGATTAAATACAAAATCCCCTGAATTAAATGCTGAGAAAGCCAATTTAACAATTCTTCGTTGTATTATTGACCAACAAAGTTTGTAAGTGGCTCGTAAGCTTAAGTATGTGAAACAGACTCGTGGCTCAGCAAATGTTGACCATAACTGATCAAGGCAGATGCAGCATGTGGTTAAAAACACTCACACGGTGGTATGCAGAAGAATAGAAGGGCAAGATTTGGAGAGGGTCATTTCAAAAAGTGGTTCAAATGGCTCTAAGCACTATGGGACTTAACATCTGAGGTCATCAGTCCCCTAGACTTAGAACTACTTAAACCTAACTAACCTAAGGACATCCCACACATTCATGCTCGAGGCAGAATTCGAACCTGTGGCCGTAGCAGCCGCGTGTTTCCGGACGGAAGCGCCTAGAACCGCTCGGCCACAGCGGCAGGCAGAGAGACAGTTGTGTTTTAGGAGAGGCAGAGTCGGCCACTCCAGAAAAAACTGAAGCACTGCGACTACTGACAGAGGTCTCTTTCAGGAAAGAATAAAACTTGCACTTGCAGGATACCATAATGTGGAACTGAATACAATGTTTCCCATTCTTCGCTAGTAAGTATGACGGAAGGGTAATCCATTCTCTTAGTGGCAAATAGCAGGTACTGACAGAACGACACAAGATCAAAATCAGGAAATATGTAAGGCAGCACTGCTCATTGTCGCCACTGATATCTGATTTCCATGGTGAAGAGGCAATAAGGAAAGTGAAGAACTATGTCAGTGTACTAGTCTTTGCCCAGCGTGACATTTTGACAGCACCCTTCTCTCGGTCCCTCCTGAGATTTGTTAACTGCCCACGATTCACTATTACAAGCGATGGCTAGCTGAAGTAACTGAATAAAGTACGGACGCCAGATGAATGTTATAGCACGATTTCTCTGGAAGAGTAACAACACACATTAATAGAAATACTACGGATCGGAGGGCATCGGTTCGAACCTACATGCAGGTTTGACAGCAATATTGTGGCCGTAAACCGATTTCAGAGCTGCAAAATGTGTGGGGGTAGCAACACACACACTGTTACTTGGTGTGTTCACGTGAAGAATTTTTGTACAGGAGAATACTGTTAAATACTGCATATACAGGGTGTCCCAGATGGAATGGTCAATATTCAGCGACACGGCAGGAACGTTCATTTGAAGCAAAAAACTTCATATAGACTTACGGGCTGCTCCAAATGGTTTCCGAGATGGAACACATTTCATGTGTGGGAGAGCCGGGCAAAGTCGCCAGGCTAAGGTATTCCTGCTTCTTAAGCTGAGTAACAATTGCCGGAAGTGCCTAGAAACGAGTCATTATAAACTCCAACTACTGAAGTATAATGCAGAACAGTTTAATAGCCTTAGGATCAAATTAAGTACGTCAAGCAAATAAATTTTCACATAGTGGCAAAAGACCACTCTGAGTTTTGAATTCAAAGATAAGGCATTAAAAACAGTACTGATTAAGAAGTAAACATCTTTTATTGTGATACAGGATTCGAATTTACACTTTTCACAAATAAACGTGAGACTATGTTCCTCAGCTCCTGTACGTGAGTCCAGAGGGAGCACCATTGGAACTACGTACAACCACTGCTCTCCTTGCCTGTGAGTTAGGCAAGCCGTTTCACCCTCCTCAGGTGATGTTTGCCTGCCTTCAGGTACTAGAGCAGTCGCACGACTTTGTATCGAAATTTCAGAAAGGTACATTTGTAATTTGTTCAGCTAAGGTGCTTGGGTAGCACACATGGTGTTGCCGAACTTAGGGGTCTTAGAGCGGCCCTTTGACATTTTATTCACCCACGTCTTAATGTTACAGCACCACTCCTCTCCCACCACGATCACACCATAGGAAGGCGCGAAAAAGAAGGGATGAAATTGCTGAAGTACCCTTTCCTGCCACAGATCACATTCATATTTCGTCCAATGGTTTTGAACGGTCCCTAGTGGTTTCATCATGAACACAAAAGCAAAAATTTGCTCACGCTGCCCTCCATAGATGTGTTGAAAAGTCGGAGGGAGTCCGCAGTGTCAGAGGTTGTCAAGAACCTCTCCCTGTTGCTCGTCGCTCTGCCAACTGTAGTTTTCCCACCGCGAAATGTGTGGGAACCAACGCCCCACGGAGAGGGATGGTTTCATTGAGGCTCTTTATACCTCCCTTGAGGCCTTTTCGTGCCGACTGTGAGCTGCGGTGTGTTCATAAGATAACAGGGTGACTTCAACCCTGGGCGTTGTGTTTCTAACTACCATCGCAGAGGTGTCAAAAGAAAGGGTAAAATTTAGGTAAGAGGGGCTCTGATGACCTTCCCATCATGTGACACTTCCACGGTGGTGTTCGGCACAATTGTAATGTAGTTTGGTGCCGATGTGACATCACTGACTCACCTTACGAGCTGTAAATAAATACTTGCCACTATTATATACATCAATCATCTTGTGTGACATCGTCGTGATCCAGGTCATCATGCTGACGATTGAACAAAGAGTGTTTCTCGTGGAACAATGGAGACAAATTTACCTCAGCGGCAGAAGCTGCATTTGCAGCAAAGTTCCCAGGGGTGAAGATGCCTATCCGCAGTGCTGTACGGAACCTTATCACCAAGTTTAGAAAGATCGGAAGCGTTCATAATGCTCCAAAATCAGGCAGGCCGTCCACATCCGAAGAGAAGGTGGCGGAGGAGCAAGACCTGATGCTGGAAAGTCCAAAAAGAATCGGTTAGACGACTAGCTCAGCAGGCCCACGTATCCGTGGGTTCCGCTCACAAGTTTCTCTGGAATCACTGTCCATGTACCCCTACAAAATGTCGGTTGTGCATGAAGTGAGACACCGATCGCCCGGCGCGTGTGAACTTTTGTAACTGGTTCCTGTCCTTCCTGCAGGACAATGGTGAGGGGATTCCTGACACAACGTTTTTTACGGATGAGGCGTGGTTTAACCTCTCCGGTTATGTGAATAGCCAGAATAGTCGTGTGTAGACTACGCAGAATCCGCATGAATTTAAGGTGTCCCCACTGCTTTATCAAAAGGTTGATGTTGCCGTGACTCGTCAACACATGATTTGGCCGATCTTCTTCCAGGACACCATAAATGCAGAACGGTACTGCGCCTGCATACCGGAGCCCTTCCTAGGTGAACTCAATGATGAGACGACTGCACATACAGCCCACAAGGCCATGAACTTTTTAAAGGACACATCCGGTGACCGCATCATCTCTCGAGAAGTTTGGCCTCCGTGTTCACCCGACTTGGCTCCAACGTATTACTTTATATGGAGTACGTTGAAGGGAAAGGCCTATGAAGGCAATCCGCACACCATATATGAACTCCAAGCGGTACTGACACGTCACATTATGAACACCACTCCCGATGTTCTGCGCAGAGTCTTCAAGAAAATGCAGAAACGTGTGCAACTGTATCTTCAAGTTCAAGGGAATCTCCACCAGTATCTCTTTATAAATCTCATGACTTTAATACGGCAGGTTATGAACTGCATAGTTACTTATCTTAGAAGAAAGATTAAGGAAAGGCAAACCTACGTTTCTAGCATTTGTAGACTTAGAGAAAGCTTTTGACAATGTTGATTGGAACACACTCTTTCAAATTCTGAAGGTGGCAGCGAAGGTGGGAGTGAACGGCTATTTACAATTTGTACAGAAACCAGATGGCAGTTATAAGAGTCGAGGGACATGAAAGGGAAGCAGTGGTTGGGTAGGGAATGAGACAGGGCTGTAGCCTATCCCCGATGTTATTCAATCTGTATACTGAGCAAGCAGTAAAGGAAACAAAAGAAAAGATCGGAGTAGGTATTAAAATCCATGGAGAAGAAATAAAAACTTTGAGGTTCGTCGATGACATTGTAATTGTGTCAGAGACAGCAAAGGACTTGCAAGAGCAGTTGAACGGAATGGACAGGGTCTTGAAAGGAGGGTATAAGATGAACATCAACAAAAGCAAAACGAGGATAATGGAATATAGTCGAATTAAGTCAGGTGATGCTGAGGGAATTAGATTAGGAAATGAGACACTTAAAGTAGTAAAGGAGTTTTGCTATTAGGGGAGCAAAATAACTGATTATAGTCGAAGTAGAGAGGATATAAAATGTAGACTGGCAATGGCAAGGAAAGTATTTCTGAAGAAGAAAAATTTGTTAACATCGAGTATAGATTTAAATGTCAGGAAGTCGTTTCTGAAAGTATTTGTATGGAGTGTAGCCATGTATGGAAGTGAAACGTGGACGATAAATAGTTTAGACAAGAAGAGAATAGAAGATTTCGAAATGTGGTGCTACAGAAGAATGCTGAAGATTAGATGGGTAGATCACATAACTAATGAGAAGGTACTGAATAGAACTGGGGAGAAGAGGAGTTTGTGGCACAACTTGACTAGAAGAAGGGATCGGTTGGTAGGACATGTTCTGAGGCATCGAGGGATCACCAATTTAGTATTGGAGGGCAGCGTGGAGGGTAAAAATCGTAGAGGGAGACCAAGAGATGAATACACTAAGCAGATTCAGAAGGATGTAGGCTGCAGTAAGTACTGGGAGATGAAGAAGCTTGCACAGGATAGAGTAGCATGGAGAGCTGCATCAAACCAGTCTCAGGACTGAAGACCGCAACAACAACAACAACAGTTACTTATTGAACAAACTGTATCCAGTATACATGAGAAAGATAGATAGATAGATAGAGAGAGAGAGAGAGAGAGAGAGAGAGAGATAGATGCCAGTGGCCTGAGTTGGGCAGGCGAGCGCCGCTGCCTGAGAGTCAAACAGTGCAGTACGTTTAGACTGGAGGTGCGTTATCAGGGCCGCCACTCCCCCAGGCCGGCCAGCCGGTCAGCACGTGACACGCCACGTGCCGCGCACACACACCAGAGAGGCGCTCTGCTATCGCAGGTGCCGACAGCGGCGGCACGGAACAGTTGGCAGCGGTGGCACTGCGCTCGCACAGTGGGAATGGGGCCACCGGTGGGCGACGGCGGGAAGCAGCCGCGCCACGCCGCCCACGCTGATAGCGCACGCCGTCTACCTTCCCGGTAATGAGGCCGCCGTTTGGGGGGGGGGGGGGGGGCACGCACTTATTACTGGCAAACTTTACTTCACTCTCCACTGCGTCTCTAACGGCCCCGTTGCCGAAGAATAAAGTCGACTTTGTACCCACTCTCGCCAGATTTCGATCCTTAAGAGTTACAGGGTGAACACAAAGTAGAAATAACAGAATTTCGCTGGAAGACTGAAACTGTGTGCCAAACGGCGACACGATCCAGTAAACTTGCCTGTCGTGGGAAAAGTGCTTACCTACTCAGTTACCCCGACACGGCCCAAGACCCACCCTCACAGCGTAACTTCTGCTTCAGTATGTCTTTCCAACGTCCCTTGCAGCACTAGCAGCGACGTTTTCTTCCGATGTTGTGTGTGTTATACCTAGTTAATAATATGCAGTATGATTTCGGGACCGACTACAAGAATAGCCACATAGGAGAACCGCAAATCACACAGACAACGTTTCAGAGGGTATCGAAAATATCTTCCGAGTATTTTGGTTAAGAGACCCACAGTCAGAGCTGCCTTTTTACAGAGTAAAAGTGTGATTATGATTCATTTGGTTTGTTGCACAGTTACCTACATTTCAAGGAAAATTCACTATCTTATCAAAAACAGTAGGATATCTATTGGCAGAGACAGCAAGATTTCGCGAAAATGATAAAGTAAAACATAATGCGAATTTAATCGTTTTTAGCGAAATAATGCGAAATCTGCTATTTCCACGACATATTGCGAAGTTTGTAATTTTCCCACACAAAAATGTTGTACACCTGAGGACGGCAGTTTACCAATACAGTTAACTAACTGATAGTTACTGAATGTTAAAATTCCAATTTGACTTCTAATGTGTTTAAGGTTGATGTTCGAGCATAATCTTGAGATGACAGTTGATCTCCAGCGTAACGAAATTTGTTATGACCGCGAACATGTCATAGAAACTGACAGAAAAAATAACGATTTTCGCAAAAAATTATATCGAATTTGGAGAAACATCGAATTTTTCCATAAATGATCCGTAATTTGGTTGAACATAACACCGAATTTGGAAAAATAAAAGCACCGAAATCGGCAAAAAAACACAGAATGTAATAAATAGTAACACAGAATTTTAGGAATACTAACAGCGAATCTGGCAAAAACATCAAAATGGGCTACAAGACACCAAATTCGACAAAGAATATCATTGAATTTGGCCAAAACATGGCAAAAAATAGACTGGATTTTCCATAAACGACACTAACTATAGCCAAAAAAAAGACACTGAATTTGGCAAAAAAATAAATCGGAACTTGGCAAAAAGTAACACCTAATATGGCCATAAAATGAAACAATTTATTCCTGTCCGTATCAATGAGTGAACATCAATACGGAGTGTGTCAACCCGTCGCCTCCATACCTCCTTGAACTCCGCTGAGAACACCTTCAACGAGATGTTTGAATGTCTGGGCAGGAACGGTGCCCATTCTTCTTCTTCAACAGACCAAACAGGACTGTGGCCGAGCGGTTCTAGGCGCTTCAGTCCGGAACCGCGCTGCTGCTACGGTCGCAGTTTCGAATCCTGCCTCGGGCATGGATGTGTGTGATGTCCTTAGGTTAGTTAGGTTTAAGCAGTTCTAACTCTAGGAGACTAATGACCTCAGATGTCAAGTCCCACAACGCTCAAAGCCATTTAGACCAAACAGGAGTGTCTGAAGCGTAGTCGACATTTTAATTCACCCCGTAGGTGTTCCTCTGGGTTCAGGCCGCGACTCGGGGCAGGCCAGTACATTTCAGGACTATTACTCTCCACAAACCATTGCCTCAATGATGCTGCTTTATGACACGGTGCACTACCACGCGCATACAAAGAAACATCGCCTTCGAACTGTTCCTGTAGTGTACGCAGAACGCAATCCCGTAAGATGTGTTCATACCATTCCGCAGTAAGCGTTTTCAGAAGTGTAATAGGGACACCACAATAACAAAAAACACCCTATACGCTAACAACACATCCTCCCTATTTCACTGTAGGCACTAAAAACGATGGCCAGGAACGTTTCCCAAGCATTCGCCAAACCCAGACCTATCTGTCAGATTGTCGTAGGGCATAGCAAAAAATGTTCAAATGTGTGTGGAATCTTGTGGGACCTAACTGCTGAGGTTATCAGTCCCTAAGCTTACACACTACGTAACCTAAATTATCCTAAGGACAAACACACACACCCATGCCCGAGGAAGGACTCGAACCTCCGTCGGGACCAGCCGCACAGACCATGAATGCAGCTCCTGACCGCTCAGCTAATCCCGCGCGGCTAGGGCATAGAGTAATTTATCATTCCAAGTCACTCGTTTCCTGCCATCCACAGACCAATGGCGTCGCTTTTTACGGCAACTCACTTGTCGCACAGCATTGACTAACTGCAGGTATGTGTGGCCTATGGTGAGCTCTGTGTTCGATACCTTGTTTACCCAGAGAATCTTTATCATTATGTGGCAGCACCATATCTCGAAGGCTACTAAACTACACTCCTGGAAATGGAAAAAAGAACACATTGACACCGGTGTGTCAGACCCACCATACTTGCTCCGGACACTGCGAGAGGGCTGTACAAGCAATGATCACACCCACGGCACAGCGGACACACCAGGAACCGCGATGTTGGCCGTCGAATGGCGCTAGCTGCGCAGCATTTGTGCACCGCCGCCGTCAGTGTCAGCCAGTTTGCCGTGGCATACGGAGCTCCATCGCAGTCTTTAACACTGGTAGCATGCCGCGACAGCGTGGACGTGAACCGTATGTGCAGTTGACGGACTTTGAGCGAGGGCGTATAGTGGGCATGCGGGAGGCCGGGTGGACGTACCGCCGAATTGCTCAACACGTGGGGCGTGAGGTCTCCATAGTACATCGATGTTGTCGCCAGTGGTCGGCGGAAGGTGCACGTGCCCGTCGACCTGGGACCGGACCGCAGCGACGCACGGATGCACGTCAAGACCGTAGGATCCTACGCAGTGCCGTAGGGGACCGCACCGCCACTTCCCAGCAAATTAGGGACACTGTTGCTCCTGGGGTATCGGCGAGGACCATTCGCAACCGTCTCCATGAAGCTGGGCTACGGTCCCGCACACCGTTAGGCCGTCTTCTGCTCACGCCCCAACATCGTGCAGCCCGCCTCCAGTGGTGTCGCGACAGGCGTGAATGGAGGGACGAATGGAGACGTGTCGTCTTCAGCGATGAGAGTCGCTTCTGCCTTGGTGCCAATGATGGTCGTATGCGTGTTTGGCGCCGTGCAGGTGAGCGCCACAATCAGGACAGCATACGACCGAGGCACACAGGGCCAACACCCGGCATCATGGTGTGGGGAGCGATCTCCTACACTGGCCGTACACCACTGGTGATCGTCGAGGGGACACTAAATAGTGTACGGTACATCCAAACCGTCATCGAACCCATCGTTCTACCATTCCTAGACCGGCAAGGGAACTTGCTGTTCCAACAGGACAATGCACGTCCGCATGTATCCCGTGCCACCCAACGTGCTCTAGAAGGTGTAAGTCAACTACCCTGGCCAGCAAGATCTCCGGATCTGTCCCCCATTGAGCATGTTTGGGACTGGATGAAGCGTCGTCTCACGCGGTCTGCACGTCCAGCACGAACGCTGGTCCAACTGAGGCGCCAGGTGGAAATGGCATGGCAAGCCGTTCCACAGGACTACATCCAGCATCTCTACGATCGTCTCCATGGGAGAATAGCAGCCTGCATTGCTGCGAAAGGTGGATATACACTGTACTAGTGCCGACATTGTGCATGCTCTGTTGCCTGTGTCTATGTGCCTGTGGTTCTGTCAGTGTGATCATGTGATGTATCTGACCCCAGGAATGTGTCAATAAAGTTTCCCCTTCCTGGGACAATGAATTCACGGTGTTCTTATTTCAATTTCCAGGAGTGTAGAATTGAGGGACCTGTTTAGGATTAAAGTGTGTAAGCGCTTTATCATAAGCGGCTTTTTAAACTGCAGTATGGCTGTAGCTTTGGAAGGCTTTAGGTCTTTAAATAAGCAGTAGCATTGTAGATACCAGTTGTAACAATAAAAGGCCGCAATAGCTCCTAATCCCCAACCAAAGAAGTGTACTAAACCTGTGGAATGTAGGCAAAGCAAGGCAGTGGAGATCGTAGTTTCGTGCAGGTGACAAATAGTATGAGATAACAACAAAGCAATTTACGTATCGTGCACCGACTATAACCAGACTGAAGAAGGAATACTGAATGCAAACACAGTATCGTTTATCATTTATACTGCATCAGTAATTTCCTACTATCGACGGTATGTCGTGCAAATAACATCCGATAGAGAAAAATTACCATATGGCCGCAGTCAGTAACCATTCATACACCCAACTGTTCTTCGTACCTGCAGCACAGCCTTGTTCCTTGGTTGTCAGACATCTTGTATTGTTGTTGTTGAGGTCTTCAGTCCAAAGACTGGTTTAATGCAGCTCTCCATGCAACTCTATACTGTGCAAGCCTCTTCACCCCGATTAATTACTGCAACCTACATTCCTCTGAATTTGCTTACTGTATTCATCTCTTGATCTCCCACTACGATTTTTTTACCCCCCTCCCCCCAGTTCTAAACTGGTAAACTGGTGATCACTTGATGCCTCAGAATGTGTCCTACCAACCGATTCCTTCTTTTAGTCAAGTTACACCACAAATTTCTCTCCTCCCAAATTCTATTCAGTTCCTCCTCATTGGTTACGTGACCTACACATCTAAATGGCTCTGAGCACTATGCGACTTAACTTCTGAGGTCATCAGTCGCCTAGAACTTAGAACTAATTAAACCTAACTAACCTAAGGACATCACACACATCCATGCCCGAGGCAGGATTCGAACCTGCGACCGTAGCGGTCACGCGGTTCCAGACTGAAGCGCCTTTAACCGCACGGCCACACCGGCCGGCTACCTACACATCTAATCTTCAGCATTCTTCTCTAGCACCACATTTCAAAAGCTTCTATTCTCTTCTTGTCCATACTATTTATCGTCCATGTTTCACTTCCATACGTGGCTACACTCCATACAAATACTTTCAGAAAGGACTTGCTGACATTTAAATCTATATTCGATGTTAACAGATTCCTATTTTCCAGAAATGCTTTTCTTGCCATTGCCAGTGTACATTTTATATCCTCCCTACTACAGTTATTTTGCTTCCCCAACGGCAAAACTCATTTACTATTTCAAGCGTCTTTAGAACGCATGTTTCGGCGCAGGCCATCAACACGCCTGCACCAAACAGTAGTGTCCACTGTCTTTTAGGTGACCCTTGGCATAGAATAAGGACACCGGCGACGGTCGAAGAAACGTTGCACACCAATACGCCGAGATAAGGAGTTCCTCAGTGTTGAGAACAGCCTCGGTTCGCTGCTTTTGTAGATTGCTACGTTACACTTCAAAGTGACGCAAATACAAGGCACTATTTCTGAACATCGTCACCAAGTGTCTGTAAACAACGTTGGAACGTTTTAGCAGTCGTTCAATTCCTCGACGATAGAAATCTGCTTCTTGGACACGTTGCCTGTGCCGCAACAAAACTGTGTATACGGAAACCTGGAGCACGTTGTCTCTTCTGGCAATGAGCACCAGTTGCACAAAGGTCATGGCGTGGTACAACATGTGTAACTCCCTGTCACAACTCCGTACGTAGTTTACGTCAGGAAACAGAGCCGCTGTAGAATATTTATTGACACATTGTATTCCTCAGAAGAGTGAAACCAAGTTCTGATTAAAACTGTCATAACAAAAGTTTAGCCTCATTTTCGCTTCTCTCATTATCTGCACCAACATGCTGGACAACCGAAAATGAGCCAACCTCCATCAGCTCATTTCGAACTAGATCTGTAAGGGGTTAATCAATCAGTGCTCGCTGCAGCTTTAATAATATGGCGTAAGTGAAGAGCCCCAGAGCTTTGGGTTTCTTGCGCCCATCTGCAAGCAGAAGTAATTGACACACATCGCACCATTATCTTCGTCACTCAACATCACGCTAATTACTGCAGACTGATAAAAACCCAGGTCAAGCACAAGGATAAGCCCCATTTTTAATCAAAACAGCTGCGCTCATCGCGTTCAGAGCTGCGATATCGCCGGAGATCCGGTCGTGAAAGAAGCGCCCACTAACTTGAGACGTTAATATCAGCTGTCGCGTCCACAAATAAAACAAATAGGTCGCGACGGCGCCACCAGTGATAACATCTCAATCTCCCCACAGATAACAGCGCAGCATTATTCCCAGAAATTTGTGTAACAGAGTAGCTGTAATTGTTCTGTGGCAATCTTTCATTGTACCGGGTGAGCAAGAATTCCACCGACGGACGTTCAGAGGTGGTAGTGTGGACCACAACAAGAAAAATGTCCAGTAACCATGGGTTCTGAATTGCATACGAGAAATTGTTCACCTTCGATACTATGAAACACAACTCTTGTGCTGCAGACTCTTTGCTTTCCATAATTTGGGAGAAATTGCTATCGAGCAAAACAAGACAAAAATGTCCAGTAAACATGGGCTACGCACACCTTAAGAGCTAAGAGTACTTTCTCAGTAGAAGCTATGTTCTTCACAGAACCGATAATGAACATGTGCTCGTAGATGTTAAGGTATGTGCTTTAGACCCCGTGTTTACTGAACACTTATTTTGATCCATACTACCACTTGCCCAACCATGTAAACCGAAAAGCTTTCAGTAGAAGAGGTGTGTCCCACAGTAGCGAAAATGAACAAGTGCTCATAGCCCTTAAGGTATCCATTTTAGAGCCCATCTTTATTACACTTTTTCGTTGTTTTGGTCCATACTGTCAAAAAAATGGTTGAAATGGCTCTGAGCACTATGGGCCTTAACATCAGAGGTCATCAGTCCCCTATAACTTAGAACTACTTAAACATAACATCACACACATCCATGCCCGAGGCAGGATTCGAACCTGCGATCGTAGTGGTCGCGCGGTTCCAGACTGAAGCGCCTAGAACCGCTCCGCCACACCGGCCGGCTCATACTATCAACAATCAAAGCTTGTCGGTGCAGTTCTGGTTCACCCTCTATACTTTGTCAGCAGCTTCTATAGAGGAACTTTATCTCCAATTCCGGTTTTCGTTAAGCTGAAGGTAGTGAAATCCTTGTGTTGCCAAGATGCTACGTTCATTCAAGTTGTAGAACCTAGTTTCTACATCTCAAATGTCTTCCGATGCGAAAAGATACACTCCTGGAAATTGAAATAAGAACACCGTGAATTCATTGTCCCAGGAAAGGGAAACTTTATTGACACATTCCTGGGGTCAGATACATCACATGATCACACTGACAGAACCACAGGCACATAGACACAGGCAACAGAGCATGCACAATGTCGGCACTAGTACAGTGTATATCCACCTTTCGCAGCAATGCAGGCTGCTATTCTCCCATGGAGACGATCGTAGAGATGCTGGATGTAGTCCTGTGGAACGGCTTGCCATGCCATTTCCACCTGGCGCCTCAGTTGGACCAGCGTTCGTGCTGGACGTGCAGACCGCGTGAGACGCCGCTTCATCCAGTCCCAAACATGCTCAATGGGGCACAGATCCGGAGATCTTGCTGGCCAGGGTAGTTGACTTACACCTTCTAGAGCACGTTGGGTGGCACGGGATACATGCGGACGTGCATTGTCCTGTTGGAACAGCAAGTTCCCTTGCCGGTCTAGGAATGGTAGAACGATGGGTTCGATGACGGTTTGGATGTACCGTGCACTATTCAGTGTCCCCTCGACGATCACCAGTGGTGTACGGCCAGTGTAGGAGATCGCTCCCCACACCATGATGCCGGGTGTTGGCCCTGTGTGCCTCGGTCGTATGCAGTCCTGATTGTGGCGCTCACCTGCACGGCGCCAAACACGCATACGACCATCATTGGCACCAAGGCAGAAGCGACTCTCATCGCTGAAGACGACACGTCTCCATTCGTCCCTCCATTCACGCCTGTCGCGACACCACTGGAGGCGGGCTGCACGATGTTGGGGCGTGAGCGGAAGACGGCCTAACGATGTGCGGGACCGTAGCCCAGCTTCATGGAGACGGTTGCGAATGGTCCTCGCCGATACCCCAGGAGCAACAGTGTCCCTAATTTGCTGGGAAGTGGCGGTGCGGTCCCCTACGGCACTGCGTAGGATCCTACGGTCTTGGCGTGCATCCGCGCGTCGCTGCGGTCCGGTCCCAGGTCGACGGGCACGTGCACCTTCCGCCGACCACTGGCGACAACATCGATGTACTGTGGAGACCTCACGCCCAACGTGTTGAGCAATTCGGCGGTACGTCCACCCGGCCTCCCGCATGCCCACTATACGCCCTCGCTCAAAGTCCGTCAACTGCACATACGGTTCACGTCCACGCTGTCGCGGCATGCTACCAGTGTTAAAGACTGCGATGGAGCTCCGTATGCCACGGCAAACTGGCTGACACTGACGGCGGCGGTGCACAAATGCTGCGCAGCTAGCGCCATTCGACGGCCAACACCGCGGTTTCTGGTGTGTCCGCTGTGCCGTGCGTGTGATCATTGCTTGTACGGCCCTCTCGCAGTGTCCGGAGCAAGTATGGTGGGTCTGACACACCGGTGTCAATGTGTTCTTTTTTCCATTTCCAGGACTGTATATGTGATCCCACATCATCCAATCGAGATCACAAGACGCTCGTAAAGTAATGACGGAGTAATTATCGTAATTAATTACTTACAGAGACGTCAACATTGTTTTTATTAAATTGAACTGTGCTCTATATAGCAGTTATCGACGATAAAAATTCAGCACCACAGATTTTTGCAGATATTACAAGAAAGTCATGATCAGCGTAATTTAGAAGTGTTCCCCCACCGAATACTTTGTTAGTTCTCAGTTTTCACTTTTCATTGCTCGAAATCTTTAATACTCCAGAGTTATCTTCAGATCTTCGAAGAATTGTTTACTGGGTATACTTCGGTCTCTGTTAAGCAGTGTTTCGTCTTCAAAATATTACAGAGAACTAAATGAATTTTTAACTTAAATACAATATTTCGTTGGAAGTTTTGAGATTCATAGCCACACAATAATAGAAACTTCTCGCTTACATGTCAGGTAGCTAAATGCAGAAACCATAAGCAGTTCATTTCGCGACGTAATCGCCAGTTAAATATGCGGTAGTGCAGTTATACTCGTAATAGTGGGAAACGGGGCTACTGCCAAGTCCAGTAATCCTGACTTGCTTGATGATTTCCGCGTCTGTTAATAAAATCTCCGAAAAAGTTTAGCAACCAGGCAGCTGTGGGGACTTTATTCTGTCTAGGCGCACTGCGGGCTTTTTCCACCTTGAATCGGTTTCATCCAATCACAGGTTTGCCGATTGCCGTTTGAGTGTTGCATCGGTCAAAAACGGACTTACAGTTTCATTGCTCATCGTTTTTTCAAACGCGAAGGACCGGAATATATGTTTCTCTTTGACAGAATATACTGCAAAATATTGTCTGGTCACATTATGTCTTCAAGATATTTTTATTTATTATGTGTCGCTATAGTCTAGTGTAATCCTTTCCATCTGAGGTGGCTACAGCAATTTGTGTGTCGGCTGCCTGAAGTACAGAAGTTTCCGAGGAGGTTATTAGTATGTGAGTGGTTCAAATGGCTCTGAGCACTATGGGACTTAACATCTGAGGTCATCAGTCCCCTAGACTTAGAACTACTTAAACCTAACTAACCGAAGGACATCGCACACAGCCATGCCCGAGGGTAATTCGAATCTGCGACCGTAGCAGCAGCGCGGTTCCGCTCGGCCTCAGCGGCCGGCAGTATGTGAGTGTAGTGTGTGATGTTTGTATTGTGGCTGCCAAATTCTCAGAGAGGTGAAGGAAGGGGATATATGACTTACTACTCCGGAATAGATCTTTTACGGAATTCTGCAATGTATATACAGAAGATGACCGAACGCATCGAAAAAATTCCAAACGGGAAGGTTTAAAGCTATTTTCCCCCGGAGGAGCGATAAAATAAGTGCTGAAATGTACTAAATTAGGTGCAAGTGAATAAAGTATGCGCAGAAGAAATAGGATGTGCAGTTACAGGACGCCTAAAAGAACACAGACGACATTTACGCTTCAAGTACTGTAAGAGGACAGCCGCAGATTAACATTGTGAAAAATGTGGTCGGGATGTAGACCTCCGTAAGGTTCGAGTTTTAACAAAAGCACCAGATCATTATAAACGAAAAGTCGTAGTGCCTGAACAGTTTTAATCGTGATGATGTCAAATTACCGGCGGCATGGCTGCCTGCCCTCCGTGAAATGGGGACACCGTCGACGCTCGCAAACATACATGTCGCCGTTTTGTTTTTGAAACTTGCCTCCGTTCCGTATTTTGCGAGTGTAATAAAGTCTTACGTGGAGCAGACGCATTTAGAATTATTAAAAGCATCTTCAGTGGTCATTGTAACAATTCTTATTTTCCTTACAAATTGGTTTTACGGTACCACAAACGGTTGCAATTTTCAAAATTACTTGAGTTACTTACGTTTCTTTAGGCTCCTCCATTATTTACGTGGGGTGTTTTACTCACAGGCGGTCGGTTTTTAGAACACTGCACGGCAATGTCAAAGCATGTTTTCTCGTTTGCATGTTTTTATAGATCCACAATTATCCCGTGATCGCTGAATGCGATCGTCTTTTCTTTAGTTTTTGTGGCTGAGACAGCGGCAGTATCTTCTATTCTTCAAGGTGTTTGTGTAGCGCGCTTCAGACTTTTTGCATCAAGGTCTAGGGGCGCTAGTTCACGTCATGGGGAACAGCTTCCTTTAGAGAGAAAATGTTCGCTAAATATTCCTGGCGACACTAGGAGAACTTTTGTATTGATTATGCTCCTGACAATGAGAGACTATGGGAAGTACGCACTCTGCGACATGCAAATGCTTTGTGTGTTGCATATAATCCAGTTTGTATGGAAATGGATAGGCTCAACAAAATTAAAATTTTTGATTTGCTTCTAAAAATCTTTCTCCGCTTGGAGACGTTGATTCTTAAGGTTTTCTTGTTGGAAATTGCTCTATCATTTGACTAGAATACGTATAATGAGCAAACCTGGATATCGGACCCTACTAGTTCGGTGAACTCTCGTCGTCTCGGGGCCGGTGAATGGTAAAGGACGCTGGGAAGCGTCAGCGAACACATTCTCTCTAACAAAAGTTGTTCGCAATGACGAGATGTATCAGGCCTAGAAGTTTGATATAAAGACATTGAAGCATCCTGCATATGCATACAGAAGAATAGCACACGCTGCCACAAAAACTAAACAAAAGACGATCGCATTCAACGCGATCCAAACAACGCACAGGAGGTACACATGGACCTGTAACAACATGTAAACGAGAAAATATTGTACACCAGTGTTGTGCAGTGCGCTAAAAATCAGACGCCTGTATGTCGAAAAAAAGTGCTTATGGTGTCGTGAAACCGACTTGCATGGAAAACCACAACTGTTACTGTGACCACCGTAGATGCCTTCTATAAGGTGAATCGCTTTAAAGCATATTAAATAAATGGTATTTTGAGGCAAGCGAAGACCAGACACAATCACTTTACACCAGGGCTTCCCAAAATTTTCCTCTGACGGCACTCGTTGAGAATCCCGGAAATGTGATGGGACACCTTCACTAAGAAGGTTAATAAAATTTTAAGGAATATGAAAAACTTGTTTCACTCAGTGATTGCTGCAATTTTAAATCTTAAGTAACACTGAAATCACAATAAAATTTAAAAAATAATTAGTATCGTCAAAATAACGAAAAGAAAACCGCCAGGTTAGCGCCAGTTTTTCGCTTCCCACGGTACACCAATGTTCCAGGGAACACAATCTGGGAAACCCTGTTAAAGACGGCCGAAGTGTACTAAATTAGATGCCCGTGTAACAAACAGTACCCAAGAGAGATAGGTCGTGCAATCAGTGACCTCTTAAAATAAATTGGACGACACATACGCTTTAAGCAACAAAAGTCAGTCGTAATTAAAAGGAGTGTAAATGCAAATAAGACTTTATTACAGTCGAAAATAGCGGAATAACGATGAAATTGATCTTATGCCAAAATTAACACAAAAAGGTGTCACACGCGTCCTGTCTTGCAATCAGCAGTACACTACGCCGTTGAAAGATCCCACCAATCACGGCCTCGTCGTTCGATATTTATTTTATTTATTTCTGGGCTTTGACTTTTCACTTGCTGCCTGTGTAACATAGCAGATCTCGTTACGTTTATTATTACAAGTTTTAATTGGTTCTACACGTATTCCGGTTAGCAAAGTGAGGATACTATCCTACTATCGCGATATGTTATATAGTTCACTACATCTTTCTCTCTTCAGGTAATACATTTGTGTCTTGGTACATTACAACTGACATAGAAAAACTATTAAAGCCAAAACTATGTCAATCCGATTAAATTCTCGGAACTCGGAAGTTACTATGTAGACCCACCGCATTAAATTACTACATTTATGTGACCATGCACCCGAACGCGTGGTATGTGAAAGGCTATACAGACGTTTCTACATATCTCACTCACTTTCAGTCTTTAATTGGCTGACACGGTATCCTTGATCCCACGTACGTTGTTATACTGTTGCATTAAACTGCGAGGCTATCTGATTAGGATGTGTATATCTGGCACACAGTCACTTCTTTGCTCGCAACCTTCCCAACCCCATTGCCAGTTCGATCCAAACGGCCTCCCCATGTGGCCACTGCCATTCAATAACCAATCATCAACACCTGCGCTGGCCCGGGTGGCTGAGCGGTTCTAGGCGCTACAGTCTGGAACCGCGCGACCGCTACGGTCGCAGGTTCGAATCCTGTCTTGGGCATGGATGTGTGTGATGTCCTTAGGTTAGTTAGGTTTAACTAGTTCTAGGGGACTGATGACCTCAGAAGTTGAGTCTCATAGTGCTCAGTGCCACATGAACCATCAAACCCTGCGGTTTACGGTAACAGACGCCGGAAAAACCTGTCCTTAATTTACGGCAAGTTTGACAGAGCGCCACAGAGTGTGCAGCCTTAAAACCGAATTGTCGGATCCGAAGATTCTACAGGAATGATGCAGTACCAGCTCTTATCATCAACAACATCTCAAAAGTCCGTCTAGGTAGCTGCGCGGCCAGCGCGGCAGGATTGTTAATAGAAGGAGTCCGGGTTCGATTCCCGGCCGGGTCGCAGATTTTCTCCGATCGTGGATAGGCTGATGCGTCGTCCTTACTCACATATAATCATACCTGAAATTTCACACTTGAGGTGGCTGTATGGTTACGTTCTATAAGCCAGTAAATTAAAAAAAAAAATTCAAGAAGTTAATAAGCTAGCACCTCCGCCTGCCGCGGTGAAACCTATTTCCGTCTGCAGCACTCCAACCGTTTGCCTTCAAACTCAAAATGCAACCCTATATCTCTCTACAGGTAAGTGCCTGGAATTCTCGTAAACACTAGCATAGAAATGACATCAGAGGATAAGGTAGTTCGCCTGTGAGCGAGAACATGAAAACAAGGCTGTAGCGACACGTACAGCTCGTGCGAGTTTCCCGTGCCGCCGGTTTGGGGCCGGAAAACTGGCCGTGTGCGAGCCACGCGCGCCGCAACGTGGCGGCTTATCGCACACTACACTTGGCCGCCGTCTGCAAATACGTGACAAAGGCGCGCACCAGACGGCGGCACGTGCGCCAGCCGCGACACGTGCGGAAGGTCGCGCCGACACCGGCGCATGCCGCGAGATGCACCGCGCGAGCGCGCTGCACTGCGCTGCAACGCACTGCGCAAGCGCGGACATGTGGCTGGCTCTCGATCCGGTTGTTCCACGTTCTCTGGCGCCTGGCGCTACTCCGAGTGTATTCACTAGGGAAGCGCGCACTCGGCGCGTCTACATCTCCGCTCTGCAAGCCACCTCACAGTGCGGGGCGTAGGGTACTTTGTGTACCACTGACACTTCCTCCCCTTTCCTGTCCCCAGTCGCGAATGCTTAAGACTCGGTGCGAACTCATATCTCTCTAATTTTATCTTCCTGTTTTTTTCGCTAGATATACGTACGAGGAATCAATATGCAGGGTTTCCAGAATGAGATTTTCACTCTGCAGCGGAATGTGCGCTGATATGAAACTTCCCGGCAGATTAAAACTGTGTGCCGGACCGAGACTCGAACTCGGGACCTTTGCCTTTCGCGGGCAAGTGCTCTACCAACTGAGCTACCCAAGCACTACTCACGCCCCGTCCCCACAGCTATACTTCTGCCAGTACCTCGTCTCCTACCTTCCAAACTTTACAGAAGCTCTCCTGCGAATCTTGCAGAACTAACACCCCTAAAAGAAAGGATATTGCGGAGACATGGCTTAGCCACAGCCTGAGGGATGTTTCCAGAATCAGATTTTGACTCTGCAGCGGAGTGTGCACCGATATGAAACTTCCTGGTAGATTAAAACTGTGTGCCGGACCGAGACTCGAACTCGGGACCTTTCCCTTTCGCGGGCAAGTGCTCTACCAACTGAGCTACCCAAGCACGACTCACGCCCCGTTGCCACAGATTCGCAGGAGAGCTTCTGTAAAGTTTGGAAGGTAGGAGACGAGGTACTGGCAGAAGTAAAGCTGTGGGGACGGCACGTGAGTCGTGCTTGGGTAGCTCACTTGGTACAGCACTTTCCCGCGAAAGGCAGAGGTCCCAAGTTCGAGTCTCGGTCCAGCACACAGTTTTAATCTGCCAGGAAGTTTCATTTTTAACATGTAGGGTGTCTCCGTAAGAGTGCGCAAAAAAGGAACAGGACATAGAGAATGCTCCACTGAACAATTTGAGGTACGGAACCTGGGGTCGGAGAAGCCAGGTTAAGGGAGATACGGAAGCAAACTTGTCTACCGTTTTGTCTAGCATTACTGTTTTACAGCTTATTTACAACTAACATGCGTACAAGTTTACACGTACTGTGCCGTTTATTTACAAGTACATTCTGTATTTCCTGCAAGGAAAGAAGGACGAGTGTGGTTACTAGGAAGATACTGACGCACCCTGACAGATATCTATTGTGTGTTTCGAATTACATCACAGGCAGCTACAATTCTGGCAACCAATTCCGTCCCCATATCCACTGCGGTCTGATACACTAGTGAGTTTAAATATCCCCATAGGAAATAGTCAAGGAGATTCAGGTCAGGTGACCTCGGAGGCCATGGAATAGCATCTTCGCTTCCAATCCAGCGACCACGAAACTAGTGTGGACACACTAGTTACTGCCCGCCATCCATAAGGATAACGTGTTGGTCTCATCGCGGACTTCCAGCACTAAGCCACGCACAACTGATTTCATCAAAGTCTACGGGTCTGAAGATAGCGTTGACGCAACGTCGAAACTAGTAGCCAAGTAAATATAAAATCTTAAAAACAGGTGGAGGAGTATTATTTTTAATAAAAAATATATTTAATATGGTCTGATTAGCTATTTTATCTACAACAGTGCAAAGAAATCCACTTCAGGATGCAATTCTTCGCGAAACGACTAATTCTACGATTTCCTCCTGTACATTCAAACATTATTTTAGCACCTTGCTAATCTCATTCCGAACGAAACTGTTATGAGTGATCGTATAACATGTTAGAAGTACAAAGGAAAGGGAGATTCTGTACAGGGTTATTACAAATGATTGAAGCGATTTCACAGCTCTACAATAACTTTATTATTTGAGATATTTTCACAATGCTTTGCACACACATACAAAAACTCAAAAAGTTTTCTTAGGCATTCAAAAATGTTCGATATGTGCCCCTTAAGTGATTCGGCAGACATCAAGCCGATAATCAAGTTCCTCCCACACTCGGCGCAGCATGTCCCCATCAATGAGTTCGAAAGCATCGTTGATGCGAGCTCGCAGTTCTGGCACGTTTCTTGGTGGAGGAAGTTTAAACACTGAATCTTTCACATAACCCCACAGAAAGAAATCGCACTGGGTTAAGTCAGCAGAGCGTGGAGGCCATGACACGAAGTGCCGATCGTGATCTCCACCACGACCGATCCATCGGTTTTCCAATCTCCTGTTTAAGAAATGCCGAACATCATGATGGAAGTGCGGTGGAGCACCATCCTGTTGAAAGATGAAGTCGGCGCTGTCGGTCTCCAGTTGTGGCATGAGCCAATTTTCTAGCATGTCCAGATACACGTGTCCTGTAACGTTTTTTTCGCAGAAGAAAAAGGGGCCGTAAACTTTAAACCATGAGATTGCACAAAATACGTTAACTTTTGGTGAATTGCGAATTGGCTGCACGAATGCGTCAGGATTCTCTACCTCCCAGATTCGCACATTGTGTCTGTTCACTTCACCATTAAGAAAAAATGTTTCTTCATCACTGAAAACAAGTTTCGCACTGAACGCATCCTCTTCCATGGGCTGTTGCACCCCGCCGAAAATTCAAAGCGTTTGACTTTGTCATCGGGTGTCAGGGCTTGTAACAATTCTAAACGGTAAGGCTTCTGCTTTAGCCTTTTCCGTAAGATTTTCCAAACCGTCGGCTGTGGTACGTTTAGCTCCCTGCTTGCTTTATTCGTCGACTTTCGCGGGCTACGCGTGAAACTTGCCCACACGCGTTCAACCGTTTCTTCGCTCACTGCAGGCCGACCCGTTGATTTCCCCTTACAGAGGCATCCAGAAGCTTTAAACTGCGCATACCATCGCCGAATGGAGTTAGCAGTTGGTGGATCTTTGTTGAACTTCGTCCTGAAGTGTCGTTGCACTGTTATGACTGACTGATGTGAGTGCATTTCAAGCACGACATACGCTTTCTCGGCTCCTGTCGGTATTTTGTGTCACTGCGCTCTCGAGCGCTCTGGCGGCAGAAACCTGAAGTGCGGCTTCAGCCGAACAAAACTTTATGAGTTTTTCTACGTATCTGTAGTGTGTCGTGACCATATGTCAATGAATGGAGCTACAGTGAATTTATGAAATCACTTCAATCATTTGTAATAGCCCTGTACTTATTCCTTTTAGAACAAACGCGCTGAAATCGTGGCTGAGCACCGCTAAGTGCGTGTCGCAGGACTGTATTATTGAGAGCACCTGCCGCGTCTCGTCATCGTGCCACGGTATCTCCTGCGGCTGATGATGCAAGCGGCGGCCTCTCTTCTAGTGTCAGACGTTCGTGTCTACCGCGTCTGCAGATTCGTACAGCGTATCAAAAGGAACTTGCAAACAGAGCAACAGGTAACACACAGTGTTCCACTTCCACTGAGCCAACGCTTTGCTGCGATATTTATATAGATTTGGATCACACTCGCTGATCAGACGACACGTAAGTAGTACAGAAACAGCTCATTGTGTCTCTTACGTGTCGTATCTATATGCGAATGTAGGTTTCGGAAGATAATGGACAAAAATCTGGAGGACATGTTTTTTTCGCCGGCCGCTGTGGCCAAGCGGTTCTAGGCGCTTCAGTACGGAACCGCGCTGCTGCTACGGTCGCAGGTTGGAATCCTCCCTCGGGCATGGATGTGTGTGATGTCCTTAGGTTAGTTAGGTTTAAGTAGTTCTAAGACTAGGGGACTGATGACCTCAGATGTTAAGTCTCATAGTGCTTAGAGCCATTTGAACCATATTTTGTTGTTTTCACAATTATGGTCAGTAGGTTCTGAGCTTCTTCGTGACTGTTTTTAGCGCGGGCAAGGTACTGTCAACGGCACTTTAGCTCCCTCAATAGCTTTGATGTGACTAACTCAGTCATGTCAGATTATGGTCGATAGGACTCTTTCATCAGGTTTTTCCTGCCTAAAGAAATGATCTTGTTTTTTATTTACGCTATTTGATTCGAGACTGCACACATTCTATCCCAGGGTCCCCTCTTTACTGTCACTGAGCCGAGGTCTAGATGTTCCGAAAGAAGAAAAAAATGAAAATTAAGTGGACTTAATGTGGTCGTATAGGAGGTCAATAATACTTACCTAGAAATTAGGTCTCTTGTTCTGGTTGCAAAATTGCTAATTTTATCTCTGTTGCAGATTACCTTACTACTCGGTAAGTGCAAATTTGTATGAATTACTGATGGTATGGTTCAAATGGCTCTGAGCCTTATGGGACTCAACTGCTGTGGTCATAAGTCGCCTAGAACTTAGAACTACTTAAACCTAACTAACCTAAAGACACCACACACATCCATGCCCGAGGTAGGATTCGAACCTGCGACCGTAGCGGTCGCGCGGTTCCAGACTGGAGCGCCCAGAACCGCTCGGCCACTCCGGCCGGCTACTGATGGTATATTAAAAAGTTAATAAATTTGAAGTTCTTTGTTTACTGTAAAACAAACTGAAGCAATTGCGCCAGATGGTTGGTGAATTAGAAACAAACAGCTCTAGCAAGCACCTGAAAACAGAAGCTGGGTGTTGATGCTACAGCATGTTGTCTGTCTGTCACGTAGGTCTTCTTATTGCACTTCCTTGTTTCTTGCATCCATGTGGTGAATATTGTGTCAGGGTTGTGTCGCAGCGAGAGAAATCGACCCGTAAACAGGATTATAGATCGATTAGTTACTAATCTTTTGTGCCTGCCCGGCTAGCCGTGAGGTCTAAGGCACGGCTTTCGGGATTGGGAAGGAGCGCCTGGTCCCCGGCACGAATCCGCCCGGCGGACTTGTGTCGAGTACCGATGAGCCGGCCAGTCTGTGGATGATTTTTAGCCGGTTTTCCATCTGCCTCGGTGAATGAGGGGTGGTTCCCCTTACTCCGCCTCAGCTACACTATGTCAGCGATTGCTGCGCGCCGGCCGGAGCAGCCGAGCGGTTCTAGGCGCTTCAGTCCGGAACCGCGCGACCGCTACGGTCGTAGGTTCGAATCCTGCCTCGGGCATGGATGTGTGTGATGTCCTTAGTTTAGTTAGGTTTAAGTAGTTCTAACTCTAGGGGACTGATGACCCCCGATGTTAAGACCCATAGTGCTCAGAGCCATTTGAACCCCCTTTTTTTTTATTGCTGCGCAAACAAGTTCTCCACGTACGCGTACATCACCATTACTCTACCACGCGAACATAGGGGTTACACTAGTCTGGTGTGAGACCCCTGCGGGGGATCCACCGGGGCCCGAACCGCACAATAACCCTGCTGAAAGAGTGGTTCGGTGTGGGGCGGCGGAGGGGTGAAGTGGACTTAGTCGTCATGGGGTTGTAGACCGCTGCGGCTGCGGTGAGGACGGAGCCTCTCCGACGTTTCTAGGTCCCCGGTTAAAATACAATACAATACTAATCTTTTGGTTTCACAGAACACGAAGTAGTATTTCGCATATGACGGCGACTGTGAACAAAGGTTGCCTGACAATAAACCTGAAGCACTTAGAATGAAAGAAAGAAACAAAATGAAACTTCAAGGGTTGAGAGGTTATATCACTTCAGTGGTTTCAAAATCGAGTGAAATTAACGACGAGCTTTGGAGTATCAGTTCACTTATTAGGATGACTTTACACTCCCTCTAGCTTGGACCTACGCACGGATTCGGTTGGGAAGGGTGTCATAAAGCTGTTGTCTCCTCTTCTGAGGCAAGTTGGCTAACAACTATTGTAACTGGTGCTTGATATCCCGAACACTGGCGGTCCTAAGTTCGCGCGGCTCCTCCCGTCGGAGGTTCGACTCCTCCCTCGGCCACGGTTGTGTGTGTTGTTCTTAGCGTAAGTTAGTCTAAGTTAGATTAAGTAGTGGTTAAGCCTAGAGGCCGATGACCTCAGCAGTTTGGTCCCACAGGAACTTACCACCACTGATGGTCCCACACTTGTTCTATCGGGAATGATATGGCGTCTCGCTGGCCACGGGTGTACCTGAACATCAGACAGTTTCTTAGAGACACGTGCCATATGTGGAAGAGCACTGTTCTGTTGAACAATTGCACCCCGATACTGTCGCAGGAGACGTTACACATGTGGACGCAAAATGTCCGAGACATACCTACATCTACATATATACTCTGCTAGCCACCAAGCGGTGTGTGGCGGAGGGCACAATTCGCGCCAAAGTCATATTTCCCCCCCTCTGTTCCACTCGCAGATCGCGCGAGGGAAAAACGACTGTCTGAACGCCTCAGTAAGAGATCTAATTTCCTTTATTTTGAATGGTGATCATTGCGCGATTTGAAATTTGGTGGTAATAATAGATGCTCTACATCCTCGGCGAAGATCGGATTTCGGAATTTATTGAGAGGCCCCTTCCGTTTAGCGCGTCGTCTATCTGCAAGTGTGTCCCACTGCAAACATTCAGTGAGATTTGAAACGCTCTCGCAATGGCTAAATGTACCAGTCACGAATCTTGCCGCTCCTCTTTCGGCCTTTTCGGTCTCTTGAATCAGACCCAAATGGTAAGGGTCCCATACAGACGAATAATAATCTAAGACTGGACGAACTAACGTATTGTAAGCAATTTCCTTTGTTGGAGGACTGCATCGCTTCAGGATTCTACCAATAAACCGCAATCGAGGGTTCGCCTTGTCCGTTACTTGTGTAATCTGATCATTCCATTCGAGATCATTTCGAACAGTCACACCCAGATACTTGACGGATGTTACCGCTTCCAAAGACTGGACATTTATTTTGTATTCGTAGATCAATGGGGATTTTCGCCTTCTTATACGCAGTAGGTTACACTTACTAATATTGAGAGATAACTGCCACTCATTACTCCATGCATTTATTTTCTGCAAATCCTCATTGATTTGTTCACAACTTTCGTGTGATACTACTTTCCTGTAGACTGCAGCATCATTGTCAAACAGTCTAATGCCGCTGTCAATACCATCAACCAGATCGTTTATGAAAAATGCAAAAAGCAGCGGACCTATTACGCTGCCTTGGGGCATACCTGAAGTTACGCTTGTTTCTGTTGAAGTCACCCCATTCAGGACGACATACTGCTCTCTGTCTGTCAGAAAAGCGTTGAGCCGTCAGCAGCAAAGACACTGTGTTCAAACCCAAAATATACTAAATATCCCTTTGTTGTTTTGTCTTTGCCTGAACAATATTTTGACAAAGTGTACACCACCGTTTCTGACAGACTTCGTACCAGTTCCAGTTATTAGATTTTCTTGTCTCTCAAAACAGTGATTGTGTGCAATGCTAAAGCATCGCCTGGACAACGACCAACGCAGCGCTGCGTAACGGCGTCAAAAGGCGCTGATCGGCGCGCCAGTACGAAGAGCGGGAAACGCCGTACCTCCAGGAAGACACAGATCAGCGCCCCCTGTCAACGCTGATTTAAACAGTTGCCCGTCGTTGGTCGGGCCAGTTCGATAGCACACATAGAGAGCATCAGTACCCAGCAATAGGAAGACAATACTTGCCTGGCGTTCTACCAGTAGCAATAGTGTGTCAATGTAATTGTATGTAGGAGGCACAGGAAACAATACAAGCCATTACATTACGAGAAGTTATGTTTCGTTTCTTAAAAAAAATAAAGAGTTCCATTAATTTAAGCGTGTATGTAAAGATAATTCTGGATTCCTGCCACCGGCCATGGCAATTCTCTCCTTCCTTGTTTGTGACAGCCCACATTAGCCGACATAACGGACTGCATTGGCAAAGTTGTGAATAAAGGAAGGAAACAGCAACTGCTTATACGAGAGGCGACACAAGAAGGCTAAAGTAAAGGCTTTTCACAAAGATAAATTGGGATGGCGGGACAAGAACGGCGTTTCCACTTTCCAGTATTTACAGTGACGACCCACAGCACACTGAGAAAATTGGAAATGAAGCCCGAAGTTATCCTCAAATACAATAACTGTCCAGTACATGACGCTGTGAATGCAGTAACTGAATGCTGGTATTATTTCAGCCGAAACATCCACCGTAGCAGAAAAGAGTTGCCCTGCTCGCTAATTACACACATCTGTGACAGGGCAGCGTTATAATAAAGATGCGGCAACACAATAAGAAATAACAAGTAACATTTATTGAGAGCACGTTCCAAAATGGTACTTCAGTGCAGTTTTATGCATGGCATTTGACGTCCTGAACCAATACAATGATGTTAGGTTATGTTATGTTAGCAGGGGACCTAGAAACGACGGAGAGTCTCCGTCCCCGCCGCAGCCGCAGTGGTCCGGAACCCCACGACGACTACCGCAGTCCACTTCACCCCTCCGCCGCCCCACACCGAACCCAAGGTTATTGTGCGGTTCGGCCCGGGGTGGACCCCCCCAGGGAACGTCTCACGCCAGACGAGTGTAACCCCTATGTTTGCGTGGTAGAGCAATGGTGGTGGACGCGTACGTGAAAAACTCGTTTGTGCAGCAATCGCCGACATAGTGTAGCTTAGGCGGAATAAGGGGAACCAGCACGCATTCGCCGAGGCAGATGGAAAACCGCCTAAAAACCATCCACAGACTGGCCGGCTCACACGACCTCGACACAAGTCCGCCGGGCGGATTCGTGCCGGGGACCAGGCGCTCCTTCCCGCCCGGAAAGCCGTGCGTTAGACCGCACGGCCAACCGGACGGACTTAATACAATGATACCTGATTAACTTCGTTTTCTCTTGGTAGTCTATATTATGGCCACTGTAACTAAATGTAAGGTGAGTAAACAGTGACTGCCAATCCGCCTTGAGAGTATTATACTCAGACACTGACCTGAAATGTCCAGCTGCCGGTTCCTGACTATCTGAGACTCTCTGGCGCATAGTGTTTAGGTGCCGAGTGGCATGTGAAACGACGTCTGTGTCCCGTATGAGAGGAAAAGACAGGCTAGTAACCAGAAGTGTTCATTTGTGATAAATTTGTGTAAAGAGACGGTTACATTTTACAGCGGGTGCAAACGCTAACAATCATTGTCCACGCGTGAGCATCCGGAGCTGCTACGAGTCGCGAAATGAACAAAGATAACAAACTGCTTCTGTTTAAGTGTCAGAGGAGACGGATGTATTATAGATACGCGGAAAAAGGAATCTTGTATTGTTAACGGCAGATGTCTTGTAATTTTCCATTACTGAGATTTTGATGTTAAAATATACATGGAAAGGAGAGTAACTCACTATTGTAAAGGAAAGATTTAAATGTAGACAACTAATAAAATATAACGAAGTTTATTTAAAGGAATAGAAGGTACATTAGAGTTTCATTTCAGTGATCACGAAGTACGATGTTCATGTACTGGTATGACTCGCATAAACTAAGCAGACATATGTGTATTGGATGATGATGATGATGATGATGATGGGTTTGTGGGGCGCTCAACTGATCGGTTATCAGCGCCCGTACAAATTCCCAACATTTCCTCAGTCCAATCTCGCCACATGCATGAATGTTCATGAGATGATGAGGACAACAGAAACACCCAGTCATGTGTATTGGAAACACGGTGGGGATCCTGCAGCTCACACGGTCAAATTCATCTTTGAAAGCAAATTTACAAGAATTATAATAATTGTTCTACACGTAATTCCTTGGCCTCGGAAATCCAAGCTGATCTTTGGTACTGCACACGAACAGGTACTGTGAGGTTTACGTAAGGACTGATCACAATTTTTGACTTCTAGCTAAATCATAATCCAAGTCAATCAATCAATCAACGATGAATGAGCTCCTCCTACACCGACCTGAACAATATAATAAACCACACTACCGGTGGATGTGCTGAAGGAAGGTTCAAATGACTGTGAGCACTATGGGACCAAGGGGACCACACCGTGGTTCAGGTCGAAAAAAATCGATTTTCGGTTTTCATCATATTTCGATAGATTAAGGTGTTATTTAAGTAGTCTGAAAAGAATTTTGCTGAAAAAAATTTTTTTCGACCATTTAAAGAGCATTTTCCTACCACGTGTGTTCATGTGCCACGCCCATTTTTCTGTCACCCACTGTCAACCCACCGACTGTCAACTCTAAGCCATATGGAGATGCCATTATTAGCAAAACAGAATGTGTAGGCCATGTTTAAAAACGTTTGGGAACAAGGTAGAGGAAAGTAACTGTTGATATGAGAGGAAAAAAATTAGAAGATGGAAAACTGATGACCGGACAGGGTCGGTTAACTAAAACTGAAACTTGCATGTACACTATAGGCAGGCAATTAGGAGAAATAAAAAAAATCTGGAGGAAATGACGAGAGATGTTCGGGCCATATTCTTCCATAAGTCCTCAACTGATGATAAGCCATGTCATGGATTGTGTCCATCAGGAGAAAATTCGTGGTGCAAATACAATAGGGCTCAGGCAAATGGAGAATCATTTTCTCAACAGCATTCTCTTCCTGCTGCTGTTATTACAGCAATTAAACCTATTTTCAGAGACTTGACTCATCCTGACCTTCTAAGGAAATGTTTGCATGGGCAGACACAGAACCCAAATGAATGTTTCAACAGCATAACTTGGAACTGTATTTGTAGGCATGCATACAATGAAACCAGGAGTTCATGATGCTGTTATTACATTCAATTGTGGTAATATTGGAAAGTGTTGGGTACTGAAAAGCTGTGAATTAATCCTCGTGAAATATGATCACTGGGCTGCAACATTGCGATAAAATGAGGATAGTTGATGCAGACAGGTCTGCATCTAAAATGTCCAAGACAAACATCCAGGAAGATGAAAAAGAAGCTGGAAGACCTGCTAGAGACCAAAGAAGGGCCATCATATGCAGCAGGACAGTTTCAATTAACTGTAAGTAACAAATTTCAAAAGTTTTTTCTTTAAAGTCAATTTCCCACAAACTAAAATGTTCAGTACATATGCCCCATTATATCAGAAACTATCTTAGATAAATGAATGAAATTTTCAGAGACTGTGCATAACATAAAAAGCCACCTCTGGTACTACAGTCATTAATATTTCCCCATTAGTAAGTTCACAAAAAATATTTTCTGAAGAAAAAACTTAATATTTTTTGTTAATAAATTTCGAAAAGTATTTCTTAAAAACTATGAAATGGATAAAGTAGATTTTAGTACAGCTGACTCTATTAGCATCATGTAACATACAGTAAAAATATTAAGGACCTGCATCAAATAATTTTTTCGGAAATGGATCAAATACTTGCCTAAATTAAATAGGCAGGGTGTGGTCCCCTTAACATCTGAGGTCATCAGTCCCCTAGAACTTAGAACTACTTAAACCTAACTAACCTAAGGACATCACACACATCCATGCCCGAGGCAGGATTCGAACCTGCGACCGTAGCGGTCGCGCGGTTCCAGACTGAAGCGTCTAGCACGGCTCGGCCACACCGGCCGGCGCTGAAGGAAGGGGTGCAGAAGCAGGAAGAGGTCCGCGTTTGTGAACACCATGTGGAGCCGGCTGCACGGAGCTGAAAGACGCCAGGCGAGTGAGTGTGCCTGTGTGTTGGCGGCCGCTCGCGATATTGTGTCGTGAAGATCTTGCTTGGTACGCGACATCCGCCCCATTAGCTGAACGATCAGCGCGTTGGAATGCGACGCCCGGCGGCCCGGGTTCGATTCTCGGCTGGGGTGGGAGATTTTCTCCCCTCAGAGGCTGGGTGTTGTGCTGTCTTCATCACCATTTCGTCCCCATTGTCGACGCGCAACTCGCCCGATATGGTGTCGCACTCAATAAGACTTGCCACTTGGTGGCCGAACTTCCCGCCTTGGAACTCCCGGCCACTGACGTCATACGATCATTTCCAGCCGCCTGCTGTGGTCGAGCGGTTCTAGGCGCTTCAGTCCGGAACCACGTGGCTGCTACGGTCGCAAATTTGAATCCTGCCTCGGGCATGAATGTGTGTCATGTCCTTAGGTTGGTTAGGTTTAAGTAGTTCTAAGTCTAAGGGGGTTCATGACCTCATATGTTAAGTCCCATTGTGCTTAGAGCGATTTGAACCTTTTTTTTATCATTTCCATTTTGGTACTCAGCAACGATAAATTATACAGCAACAAGGAAACGAATTCGAAAATATTACATAAAACAATTTCGTCTTCTGATGGATTTTGCAACTCTGAATTCATACTTGTTGAACGAGAAACTCGGTGGCAAATTCTAGAGACAGTTTCAGGTTATCAAATGTTTACTTGAAAAATATGGCGCATTTGTGAATTCTGCCCCTCATCAAAGAAAAGTGGATCGCACTTGCCAAGTGTTAGCCCCGACAAGTTAGTTGGGACCATACTGTCCTTAACATATTCCATCAACACAGAAGAAACAGTCACCGACGGCACACTGCCAAATATGCTGCAGCAAAAACGCCTGTTTATTGTGACGATCACGCTGTTGGACTAGGTGCAGCAACTCGCTTTGAACTGCACCAATTGAAAAATAATTTCTACATAAATACTATAGAAGAATGACCATATAAAATTAATCGTCGATAAAGTAGACTCCAGACTGAGATTCATTGGAAGAATCCTAAGGAAATGCAGTTCGAAAACAAAGGAAGTAGGTTACAGTACACTTGTTTGCCCACTGCTTGAATACCGCTCACCGGTGTGGGATCCGTACCAGATAGGGTTGATAGAAGAGATAGAGAGAGCAGCGCGGTTCGTTACAGGATCATTTAGTAAACGCGAAAGCGGTACGGAGATGATAGATAACCTCCAGTGGAAGACTCTGCAGGAGACGCGCTCAGTAGCTCGGTACGGGCTTTTGTTGAAGTTTTGAGAACATACCTTCACCGAGGAGTCAAGCAGTATATTGCTCCCTCCTACGTATATCTCGCGAAAAGACCATGAGGATAAAATCAGAGAGATTAGAGCCCACACAGAGGCATACCGACGATCTTTTTTTCCACGAACAATACGAGACTGGAATAGAAGGGAGAACCGATAGAGGTACTCAAGGTACCCTCCGCCACACACCGTCAGGTGGCTTGCGGAGTGTAGATGTAGATGTAGAAGAAAACTGCTTATGTGTCGGCTGCTCCCATAACATTCTCCCCGAAACTATCACAATAAATCAAAACAAATCTGCTTATTTTTGTAATACATACTGCTGCTGCCGAAAGCTTCGAACTTTTGGCAAACGACAGTCGGAAGAATCACCTGACTTGAGAAAAGCGCGCCAGAATGTGTCGATTACGCCACGCTCCAAGAAAACGCCGCGAGACACGGAAATAATTACACGGGCGGGAACAGACTGAAGCGCGAGGGGGTGAAAATTCTCACGGCAGCGGCAGGTAATATCAAGGCAATGGCCGCTACGGGGCGCAACAAAAAGCCACGTCATGGGCTGATACAACGACTGCTACGACAACAGCAATTGCAATTATTATTATTATTACCACAACCTTACTTACTTTCCATGTCCTGGAGAAAAAAATCACACTCTCCTTCTCCCTTTACGGGGGCATTTAAAATAGCTTCCAGAGCACAGGATTCCCAGATATTTTGACATACCAGCAGCCTATAGAAATGCGGGTAAGCTACTACAAACAGCATAGTGAACGCATTATTGTGGCCAAGATAGATACGAAGCCCACACCTACTACAGTAGTACAAGTTTATATGCCAACTAGCTCTGCAGATGACGAAGAAATTGAAGAAATGTATGATGAGATAAAAGAAATTATTGAGATAGTGAAGGGAGACGAAAATTTAATAGTCATGGGTGGCTGGAATTCGAGTGTAGGAAAAGGGAGAGAAGGAAACGTAGTAGGTGAATATGGATTGGGGCAAAGAAATGAAAGAGGAAGCCGCCTGGTAGAATTTTGCACAGAGCACAAGATAATCATAGCTAACACTTGGTTTAAGAATCATGAAAGAAGGTTGTAGATATGGAAGAACCCTGGAGATACTAAAAGGTATCAGATAGATTATATAATGGTAAGACAGAGATTTAGGAACCAGGTTTTAAATTGTAAGACATTTCCAGGGGCAGATGTGGACTCTGACCACAATCTATTGGTTATGACCTGTAGATTAAAACTGAAGAAACTGCAAAAATGTGGGAATTTAAGGAGATGGTACCTGGATAAACTGAAAGAACCAGAGGTTGTACAGAGTTCAGGGTGAGCATAAGGGAACAATTGACAGGAATGGGGGAAAGAAATACAGTAGAAGAAGAATGGGTAGCTTTGAGGGATGAAGTAGCGAAGGCAGCAGAGGATCAAGTAGGTAAAAAGACGAGGGCTAGTAGAAATCCTTGGGTAACAGAAGAAATATTGAATTTAATTGATGAAAGGAGAAAATATAAAAATGCAGTAAATGAAGCAGGCAAAAAGGAATACAAACGTCTCAAAAATGAGATCGACAGGAAGTGCAAAATGGCTAAGCAGGGATGGCTAGAGGACAAATGTTAGGATGTAGAGGCCTATCTCACTAGGGGTAAGATAGATACTGCCTACAGGAAAATTAAAGAGACCTTTGGAGATAAGAGAAAGACTTGTATGAATATCAAGAGCTCAGATGGAAACCCAGTTCTAAGCAAAGAAAGGAAAACAGAAAGGTGGAAGGAGTATATAGAGGGTCTATACCAGGGCGATGTACTTGAGGACAATATTATGGAAATGGAAGAGGATGTAGATGAAGATGATATGGGAGATATGATACTGCGTGAAGAGTTTGACAGAGCACTGAAAGACCGGAGTCGAAACAAGGCCCCCGGAGTAGACAACATTCCATTGGAACTACTGACGGCCTTGGGAGAGCCAGTCCTGACAAAACTCTACCATCTGGTGAGCAAGATGTATGAAACAGGCAAAATACCCTCAGACTTCAAGAAGAATATAATAATTCCAATCCCAAAGAAAGCAGGTGTTGACAGATGTGAAAATTACCGAACTATCAGTTTAATAAGTCACAGCTGCAAAATACTAACACGAATTCTTTACAGACGAATGGAAAAACTAGTAGAAGCCAACCTCGGGGAAGGTCAGTTTGGATTCCGTAGAAACACTGGAACACGTGAGGCAATACTGACCTTACGACTTATCTTAGAAAAAAGATTAAGGAAAGGCAAACCTACGTTTCTAGCATTTGTAGACTTAGAGAAAGCTTTTGACAATGTTGACTGGAATACTTGTGGTGTCACCGCCAGACACCACACTTGCTAGGTGGTAGCTTTAAATCGGCCGCGGTCCATTTAGTACATGTCGGACCCGCGTGTCGCCACTGTGTGATCGCAGACCGAGCCCCACCACAAGGCAGGTCTCGAGATACGGAATAACACTCGCCCAGTTGTACGACGACTTTGCTAGCGACTACACTGACGAAGCCTTTCTCTCATTTGCCGAGAGACAGTTAGAATAGCCTTCAGCTAAGTCAATGGCTACGACCTAGCAAGGCGCCATTAGCCTTACATAGTTTGATAGTTATCGTATGAAATGTCTCATCAAGAATGTTGTAAACCAATGACGGATTAAAAGTTAAGTATTATAGCAGCTACGTACTTTTCTTGCTACCATTCATTACGTATCCTGTTTCAGACCTCTATCTAGCCTACGTGAGATTACGCGTGCCTTTCGGCTACTTCAGTGTGGCGTAGCTGTCTTGTTACGCCACAACAATACTCTCTTTCAAATTCTAAAGGTGGCAGGGGTAAAATACAGGGAGCGAAAGGCTATTTACAATTTGTACAGAAACCAGATGGCAGTTATAAGAGTCGAGGGACATGAAAGGGAAGCAGTAGTTGGGAAGGGAGTAAGACAGGATTGTAGCCTCTCCCCGATGTTGTTCAATCTGTATATTGAGCAAGCAGTAAAGGAAACAAAAGGAAAATTCGGAGTAGGTATTAAAATTCATGGAGAAGAAATAAAAACTTTGAGGTTCGCCGATGACATTGTAATTCTGTCAGAGACAGCAAAGGACTTGGAAGAGCAGTTGAATGGAATGGACAGTGTCTTGAAAGGAGGATATAAGATGAACATCAACAAAAGCAAAACAAGGATAATGGAATGTAGTCTAATTAAGTCGGGTGATGCTGAGGGGATTAGATTAGGAAATGAGACACTTAAAGTAGTAAAGGAGTTTTGCTATTTGGGGAGCAAAATAACTGATGATGGTCGAAGTAGAGAGGATATAAAATATAGACTGGCAATGGCAAGGAAAGCGTTTCTGAAGAAGAGAAATTTGTTAACATCGAGTATAGATTTAAGTGTCAGGAAGTCATTTCTGAAAGTATTTGTATGGAGTGTAGCCATGTATGGAAGTGAAACATGGACGATAAATAGTTTGGACAAGAAGAGAATAGAAGCTTTCGAAATGTTGTGCTAGAGAAGAATGCTGAAGATTAGATGGGTAGATCAAATGGTGCAAATGGCTCTGAGCACTATGGGACTCAACTGCTGAGGTCGTTAGTCCCCTAGAACTTAGAACTAGATAAACCTAACTAACCTAAGGACATCACAAACATCCATGCCCGAGGCAGGATTCGAACCTGCGACCGTAGCGGTCTCGCGGTTCCAGACTACAGCGCCTTTAACCGCACGGCCACTTCGGCCGGGAGATGGGTAGATCACATAACTAATGAGGAAGTATTGAATAGGATTGGGGAGAAGAGAAGTTTGTGGCACAACTCGACCAGAAGAAGGGATCGGTTCGTAGGACATGTTCTGAGGCATCAAGGGATCACCAATTTAGTATTGGAGGGCATCGTGGAGGGTAAAAATCGTAGAGGGAGACCAGAGATGAATACACTAAGCAAATTCGGAAGGATGTAGGTTGCAGTAGGTACTGGGAGATGAAAAAACTTGCACAGGCTAGAGTAGCATGGAGAGCTGCATCAAACCAGTCTCAGGACTGAAGACCACAACAACAACAGCAGCAGCAGCCTATTAAGGTGTCTGGGCAGCTCTGCAGCTGAACCTAACGTCCTCATAATATCCCATGAGGCCAAATTACTTCTGCACCTTGGGACTTCTGTCCGAAAACACAGACACCACGCTTTCATATAATTTATTCGCCTCGATGGGCAATGATTCCACAACCTTCAGCGAGGATGCACAATGTCGTTCGACATCCGGCTGGAGTTTAAAATTAGCGAGCATGGAAGGCATGGACGGGGACTGTGGACAGGTGGCAGTAGGCGGAAATGTGTGTCGGACGGAAGCGTGCCGAGATAGTCCGTGCGTTTGCGACAGACACTGTGTCTGAATGGCGTTGTGGTTAACGCAAGTGCCCGGTAAGCAGGAGATCCCGGTTCGAGTCCCGATCCGGCACTTATTATCACTCGTCGGTGGCGATTATGAAAAAAGTCGCGATGCAGTTGATATCATCAATTCCTTTCCTTTCCCTTTCTTTCTCCCCCCTCCACCTGCCACTTACATAACATGTTATTGAACTTTTTAGGCCCCAAGTGCGTTGCTTATTTTATTTCAACCTCCTCTACCGTGCTCCCTAGGGCCGTCACAGCTGTATCATCCGCATAGGTAAATCACCTTGATCTGGAAGATATAGATGTTGTAAAGAATCGGCAGCAACACACTGCCTTGAGGTAATCCGTTTTTCTGGGTGTTCCCGCGGTTCTTCTTACCTTGCAGCGTCACACAGTATCTTGTGCTTTGGAGCATACCACTGTTTACGTTTTTCAGCCTGAAATCTCTTTGTTATCTCGTACAGCTTTTTGATAAGATTTTTATGATTCAGCGTGTCCTATGCAGCACTGAGGTCTATAAAAGCTGTACTAGTGATTACTTTTTTTCTCATACCCATCTTCGATGTGCTTGATAAGGTTACGCACCTGGCTAGTGCATGACTTCCCTGGTCTAAACCTAGCTTGCTCTGAAGTGATTATTTCGTACAAAATTGATGAAATCCTAGTCAATATAATTATCTCTAAGACTTTATACAGTTGACACAAAAGGAAGATCGTGCGATGATACTATGGATATTAGGGATCTTTCCCCGGCTAGAGAATACCTACGACGTGTGCTTCTTTCCAGAGGTTAGGTACATAGGCAGATTCAAGACATTCAAACATTAATTTAACCAACCACTTTACAGCCTCTGGCGCGAAATTATTACTATCGATCACACGACATTTGAACAGAAAAACATTGAATAATGATGTGAACTTTAACTTTTAACCAGAGAGTAATTATTACTGCGGATTTCTGGGGACGTACGCATCAGTGCAGTCTTTTATCCGTATAAAGGAATTATTACTGCGTATATCCGCAGATAGCCGTATCAGCGTAGGCCCTGACCGACCGACCGAACGAACGACAAACTTCGCCTGCAGCCTACACATGTCCCGTCGACTTTCCTCAGCGATTCCAGCGCTGCCCTGTTCCTACCGATAGTTGCGAATTATTTATAGTTAAGTTGATTGAAGTTATGTTCGACGAGATGCCGCTTAGCTTTAGACAGAAACAAGAGCTGGGATTTGCCTTGGCTGAGTTACATATAACAAGGCCATCGAGAGAAAGCCGTGGGGGAAAAAGTGGGTACTGCACTACTCAATGAGTTGGAAGCCGATGATTTTCGTAATTTTCTAATCACGGATGCAACATGTTTTTCGGAGCTGCTGAACATCAACAACCATTCTTAACGAAACAGAATACAGTCGTGAGAGAGACTGTGAAAGCTGCGTGGACAGGTTGTTAGCGCCATTAAGGTTTCGAGCCACTGGCAGAAGTTAAGAGAACCTCAAATTCAGTACGATTGTATCCCCACCTTTATCATCTAAAATGATTCCTGAAACCAGCGGCATCGTGATTTATAGCTGCCAGGTGAAATTGTGCATGAGCGCGTTTCGTCACAGGGTTATTTGGTAAGCGTGATAGCGTTACGGAGATGTTTAGAAAACTCAAGTGGCAGACTCTGCAAGAGAGGCGCTCTGCATCGCGGTGTAGCTTGCTGTCCAGGTTTCGAGAGGGTGCGTTTCTGGATGAGGTATCCAATATATTGCTTCCCCCTACTTATACCTCTCGAGGAGATCACGAATGTAAAATTAGAGAGATTCGAGCGCGCACGGGGGCTTTCCGGCAGTCGTTCTTCCCGCGAACGATACGCGACTGGAACAGGAAAGGGAGGTAATGAAGTGGCACGGAAAGTGCCCTCAGCCACATACCGTTGGGTGGCTTGCGGAGTATAAATTTAGATGTAGAAAGCAAAATAAATAAAACAAAATAAGTTATGTAAACTTTATTAATCGAGTTATACATCTAGCATATAAGATGCCTCCTGTAGATTTAAGAAAGTCATTTCAAATTAGAAAAGGTGGTGTCGCATATCGTCTAATAAATACAACAACAGATAAATAAGAAATGAAGCATTTGGCACCCGTCACAACCGTAAAAAAGAAAAAGTCAAGCGTTTAGCTCTTCATAACAGAAGGACTGGACATAGGTTGTAATTTTTTAACACGTGTAGTAATGAAGCAGTTACACATCATCAATAAAAAGTCCTCGATTGTCTATATTTCGGTTTTTGGGTTCTGTTTCCGATACGTATAAGAAAGCTGTCTGTATTACGGTTTTTATACTAGGGCCGTCCAACAAGTAAGTTTCCTTGTTTTATTTCTCTGGAAAATAAACTGTGTCCGTGACATAAGAGGCCCGGCGATTTCGACCGGCATGTGTTGACACCGCTTACACTGGGTTACGAACTGCAGTATCTTGTCAGTGCGCTGCCAGCTAGTATGTACTGTAATTAAATAGTTCAAATAGCTTTGAGCACTATGGGACTTAACATCTGAGCTCATACGTCCGCTAGAACTTAGAACTACTTAAACCTAACTAACCTAAGGACATCACACACATCCATGCCTGAGGCAGGATTCGAACCTGCGACGTAGCGGTCGCGCGGTTCCAGACTGAAGCGCCTAGAACCGCTCGACCACACCGGCCGGCTGTACTGTAATTACCACAACAAATTCTACATCTACATCTACATTTATACTCCGCAAGCCACCCAACGGTGTGTGGCGGAGGGCACTTTACGTGCCACTGTCATTACCTCCCTTTCCTGTTCCAGTCGCGTATGGTTCGCGGGAAGAACGACTGTATGAAAGCCTCCGTGCGCGCTCTAATCTCTCTAATTTTACATTCGTGATCTCCTCGGGAGGTATAAGTAGGGGGAAGCATTATATTCGATAAATATTTGCCCGTTTGTGAGCTACGCTCTGTCATTCGGTTTTTCCGCAACAAAACAACTATCCACTGTAGATATCAATCGGGAGTTAAGCTCTTTCTACTGAGAAGGCTGTGTGAGCATTCAAATTGTTGGACGTTGGCTCGGAAGATCTTGCTCCAAGTGATTTTCACGTGTTAACTCAATTCAAAGACCTCGGAGGTAAGCACTTCAACACCGATTATGGAAGTCACATCGACATTGACAAGCTGATTACGAGCTCAGTATGCGACCTAGTACGACACTGGTTTGGAAAAAAAATTGGGATTCTTTCTTATTGGACGCCCCTCGTATTTCATTTCCGGTAAGTATCGGAAAAAATCCAAACACCGAAACACATACGGTCGACAGACTTATGTTCATAAAATATATATCTTTTACTCTATGTGCTACATGAAACCATTATGGATTCGTTAAGAAATGAAACAAGTGCTTCATTTTCTGCTCCACTATTGCTATACTCCTTTCACGGCGTGTCCCAGTCTTTTAAATTTCACCAGAAACACACAAGCGGGGAGGCGGCGGCGGTTTAAATGGCAGTCCCCCGGAAGTCACCCCGCAGGAAGCGAGCGCCCCCTGGCAACAGGAGCCGGTCCTTAACCTCGACACGTTTACGTAACGCCGGCGCTGATAGCGCGTGCGTAGCGTGCCACATTGCGTAAGCGGCGCGTACGCACGGCTCGCCGCCAGCTGTGTCCCTGGTGCGGCAGGCGCCGCCCACGCCTCCGGAGCAGGTGGTTCACGAGGCTGGCTGGCGCCGACGCCGGCGGCGCGACGACTTCCCGTCAACCTGAGGGGCTGACAGAACGTTACTGCGCTACTAGGTGCCTAGCTTACAAACTCACCAGACAAAATACTGGTGGAACGCTGGTCGCTTTGGAGTGCTGCAGATAGGCCTATAGGACTGGTACGAGCCGCTCAGCTGACCCTCCATCCCTCATGGCACTGCAGTGGTGTGTTGGTGTCTGTCTGTGGTATGGAATAAGCTCATCGAGGTGGGTGGATGTGCAACCATCAAACATGGTGTAAGAAAAGTGATCGCGCAAAGATCGTAACCGACAAGGACAGGAGACGAGCGATTGTCATTGACACGCCTTGTCAATAACAATTCCCACCAAACTGGACACGAACTGGTTTTGTCAGTGACTGCAGCTATTTTAACCATTATCCGAGCGAAAATTGATAAGATAACGTTTGTAGTTCCATACCTCTCCAGAACACCTCTGCAGACAGCGGCATCTATGTCTATATCTACCTACACCTACATACATACTCCGCAAGCCACGGTACGATGCGTGGCGGAGGGTACTTGTACCACTAGTAGTCATTTCCTTTCCTGTTCCACTTGCAAACAGAACGAAGAAAAAACTAATGTCTATATGCCTCCGTATAACCTCTAATGTTTCGTATGTTATCTTCGTGGTCCTTACACGAAATGTGTGTTGGTCGTAGTACAATCGTTCTGCAGTCAACTTTAAATTCTGGGCCTCTAAATTTTCTCAAATGTGTCCTTGGAAAAGAACTCGCCTCCCCTCCGGGCCATTTTAGTTCAAAAATGGTTCACATGGCTCTAAGCACTATGGGACTTAACTCCTGAGGTCATCAGTCCCCTAGACTTAGAACTACTTAAACTTAGCTAACCTAAGGGCATCACACACATCCATGCCCGAGGCAGCGCGTTTCCGGACTGAAGCGCCTAGAACCCCTCGGCCACAGCGGCCGGCTCCATTTGAGCTCCCGCAGCATCTCCGTAATACTTGCGAATTGTTCGAACCCATCGGAAACAAATCTAGCAGCCAACCTCCGAACTGCTTCGATGCATTCGTTTAATCCTACTTGGTGCGGATCCCAAACACTCGAGCAGTACTGAAGAATGGGTCGCACTAGCATCCTACATGAGGCCTCCTTTACAGATGAACCACACTTTCCTAAAATTTCCCCAATAATCCGAACTCGACCATTCGTCAAGGGGTTTGTTTTGCTACACATCAGCATTAACTTCCATTTTTTTCTACATTTAAAGCTAGCTGCCGTTCATCACACAAACTAGAAATTTTGTTTCAATCATCTTGTTTCCTCCTACAGCCACTAAACCGAAGACAACTTCCCGTATAGCAAAGCAACCACAGCATCATCAGCGAACAACCGCAGATTGCTGCCCACCCTGTACGCCAGTTCGTTTATGTACACAGAGAACAAAAGCGTTCCTTCCACACCTCCCTTTCGCACTCCTGACTCTCGTCTCTGATGGAAACTCGCTGTCGAGGACATCATACTGCGGTATGTTACTTAAGAAGTCTTCAAGCCACTCATACATCCGGTAACCGGTCCCACGTGCCCGCACCTTCGTTAACAGACTGCAGTGGGGTAACGCGTCAAATGCTTTTCGGAAATCTAGAAATCTGGAATCTGTCGGTTGCCTTTCGTCCATATGTCGCTGTATTCATGTGAGAAAAGAGCAAGCCGAGTTTCGCACAAGCGACGCTTCCTAATACCGTGCTGATTCCTGGACATAAGCTTTCCCGTCTCGAACACTAAAAATGTTCTATAATTCACAGCACACCGATGATAATGATATGGGTCTATAATTTTGCAGGCCCTTTCTCTTATCCTTCTTATATACAGGAGTCACCTGGGTTTTTTTGCAGTCGCTTGGGACTTTGCGCTGGGAGAGAGATTGGCGATAAATGTAAGCTATTAGGTCTACAACTTTGCTTCCGCCGTTTTGCAATAGACGGCAGTAGCGGCAAGTGGGGTTCAGGTGGTTGGTCATAAGTGTAATAAAATAAGCTTGGGCATCTGTAAACATAATGCCATAAAAATATTAGTCGATTTGTGATTGCATCATAAGGTTATTCTCGATTAAGTACGTCTCGCCATTTGCGGGAAGTTTTAATTTTCTGCTTTAACATGAAGAAATCTGCGGCTGTGGCTCTTATAATGCTGGGTAAGACCAATGGTGAGGGAACTATTAGTGGAAGAATGTGCAGAGAATGTTTTCAACGCCTTAAGAACGGTGACTTTGATGTCGAAGTCCGGCATGGCGGTGGAAGACAGAACGTTTTCGTAGCTACTGAAACAGACGAAGACAGTCACAGGACATCATTATCGAAAGCAAGTGATGCGTTCGAGCCCAGCACTGAAACACAAACAGCCACAATACAGCGATAGACACGTAAAGGTAATTTTACAGCAGGTCACTGCTCGACCCCGTGTCGCAAAACCCGTCAAAACATACATGGAAACTTTGAAATGAGTCCTATCCCTCCCACCGTATTCTCCATATGTTGCTCTCTCTGAGTACCACCTTTTTCGATCAGTGGCATACAGTCTGGCTAACCAGCACTTCCGATTATATGAACAAGTGCAAAATTGACTCGATTGATGGTCGGCCGCTGTGGCCGAGCGGCTCTAGGCACTTCAGTCCGGAACCGCGCTGCTGTTACGGTCGCAGGTTCGAATCCTGCGTCGGGCATGGATGCTTCTAATGTCCTTAGGTTAGTTAGGTTTAAGTAGTTCTAAGTCTAGGGGACTGATGACCTCAGCTGTTAAGTCCCATACTGCTTAGAGCCATTTGAACCATTTCTTTTTGAATCGATTGATGGATCCCCACAAAAGACGCCCAGTTCTTCCGCCACGGGATTCGTATGCTATCCGAAATATGGGAGAACGTAGTGGCCAGCGATGGGCAATACTCGAGGAAAAACGGCGGAAGCAAATTTTTAGACCTAGTAATTACGGAGACAGTGCTGTAGAGTACTCTGTGTAATACAGAAATGGGATTGCTACAGCTGCGCGTTTTCAGTGGGGCAGACAACACAGAAATTGCGAAGATGACTGGAGGCATTTAGTGTGTTTCGACGATTTGCCATTCCACTCCTTTTTCAAATAGTGCAAAGTGTCCAGTGCACTGACTACCCAATATGACGTTTAACCTTCCGTATGTACGGATCGTGCAGTTCACGATGGCGGTGGTTCAGCGATATTTTGGGAGTGTCTTTCGTATTGTGACTTTGGCCCACGCATTCGGGTTACCGTGAACCCGTGAGACATGATATTTGGTTCAACATTCTCGGTGACTGAGTGTTGCCTGTCACCTGCACGTGTTGTTCGAGGTGATGGCTGTCTCAAAAATGTACGGATACCAGTAACTGTGTGGTGGCCCAACACTATTGATGACAAACTGTCACAAACGGTAATCTCTGTAAAATATCCAGGAATAACTATCCAGAGTGACCCTAAATGGAATGACCACATCAAACAAATAGTAGGAAAAGTAGATGCCACACTGAGATTCACAGCAAAAGTCTTAAGGAAATGTAACTCAAGCACGATGGAAGTGGCTTCCAAGGCTCTTGTTTGACCGACACTTGAGTATTGTTCACCAATCTGGGATCCTTACCATGAACGACTGATAGAGGAGGTAGAGAAGATTCGATCACGAACGTCACGTTTCGTCACTGCTTCGTCACTGGTTCGTTTAGTCGGCACGAGAGCATTACAGAGTTGCTCAACAAAACTCCAGTGACAGACATGCAAGTGAGGCAGTGTACAAAACAGAGAGTGTTACTGCTGAAATTTCGAGTGAGCACTTCTTGGGAAGAGTCGGACAACATATTACTTTCTCCCACATACATCTCGCGAAATGACCACGACGAGAAAAATCGAGAAATTAAAGCTAATACAGAGGCTTACTGACAATCACTGTTCCCATGCGCCTTTCGCGAGTGGAGCAGGGAACGGCGAGGGCGCGATCAGTTAGTGGTACCAGAAGTACCCTTCGCCACACACCGTTACGTGGCTTGCGGAGAATGGTGCGAGTGTAGAATGTTTGCGTATCGCGTATCTAAGGCGGGAGGTGGGTAACAGCCCAGCATTCACTTATTGGCACGTCGCATACCGCCTAAAAACCACACCGCAGACACAATCGCCCCCTCTGTTTATCGAACGTATAGCTCCAGGACCGGGATGCCCCCTCGAATCCCGGAAGCGGCGTTCTCACGCGCGAGGCTATCCGCGAGGGTCAGTCATTCGATGTTAATGCCACAGAAAACGTCTGGGAGTATTTGGCACAGCTGGTGAAACGTAGCAATCAACATGCCCGCAATTTGGTAGCTGTACGGCGTATAATCATCAAAGAGTGCCTTCGGCTGGACTGGCCTCTTCCTCTCCGAATTGAGGCCATTTTGAAAGATAGACGCGGTGTTACAAGCAATTAGCATGATGTATGCTGCTGATGAGTCATTTTTATGTCCCGCCAGCTTATTTCTCACTCAATATACGAAAAGAAAGGAGGTAGCGTTTCCAACGCCCCAACGAAGGAAGGAAGAAAGAAAGAAAGGAAGACTATGGTTGATGATGCCGTTGATGACAATGTCATTAGTGACGGACCCAAAGCTCGAGTTGGGAAAAGAGGGAGAAGAAATTCGGCCTTGCCCTTGCAAACGAACCATTCGGTATTTGCCTTTATTTATTTATTTGTTATTTAGGGAAATTACGGAAAACCTAAAACTGCATGACCGGACGCGAGTTCGAACCGTCACCCAACCGCCAAACTAAGCAGGAGATCCGGGTTTGAATCCTGGTTCGACACAAATTTTCAGGTTTCCCCATTCGTTTAAATCAACGACCATTAGCAGCTAATGTCAGTCATTTCTTTGTGTATCTGGCTACCGGCGTTTCATACGACGGCCCCCATTTCCGAGAAAATCGATGTCAACAGCGGCTAAAGTACGCTGCTACCACGTTGGCAGTACTGATTTGCCAATACTGTAATGTTTTCTTTCAGATGCAAGTCAAACTTTTCACTAAAAAAAATTCAAAATGCTCCCGACTTGTTAAAGACTAATAGAAAAATCGTTTCCAGGGAAATCTTCATTAAATTAGTGCACCTGCTTCCACAGGAATGATCAGATATGCACAGTTCGCATCGAAGTTGATCGAAGAAACAACAATCTTTTTGAATTCAAACGAATTGTGTTTCGTGGTATCACTTCCGAAACATCCGTGTGCCTCCATCGCAGTAGCTTTCATTAAATGTGCGTGGTGATCTACAAATTTGTGTTTCGGTTGCTTCTACGACAAATACCATCTGGAATTCCGTTCAAGTACAGCAAGCGATAGCGTGTAAGACGACCCTGGAGTCTATTCTGTAATAAACAGAATACACATTTGAAGAAAGTTTGCTGTAATGACTGATTTATTAATGAAATTACTATCCCGAAAACGACTTATTTTGAATAATTTTGGATGACATATGCTATTTAATGGTATCCTGTACAATGAAATTTCAAAAAAGATACATAGCTAGGATTTGAACCCCTACCGTCAGCGCGATACCCATGAACATTATCCACCGCGCTACACTCGCTTAGCCGAAACTTAATATTATGAAACTTCAACATCGATTTTCTCGGAAACCAGGGGCCGTGATATCAAAAGCCGTTAGCCAGGTATTCAGGACACGTTCCTGTACAACATACCTAAGAGTCATCAAAACCCGTGGTTTAAAAGGTCTGATGGTTCCCTTGTGAAGCATCTGGCTCGGTATCCGTCAATGGCAGGGGAGCACAATCTCTGACTGGACAAAGGAAAGAGAATAAAATCGCACGTGTCCTTCACAAACATACCATACCGGTAATCGCCTGATACGATTTAGTAAAATTATGAAAAACACTAATTTGAATGGCCAGAAGGAGACTTGAACGCCGCTCCTATCGGAGGCAAGTCCTGTGCCTCGACCTCTGCACCGTTACAGGCAATTATGTGAGGACAAGCAGAAAATCCCTGCAACTAAAATGGACCTGCGCCGATTTAGATGCTATTTATTTTTGTTACGTTGGTATTCGTTTCTCTGTCACATAATTCAAGTGTGAACTTAACCTGCAGGCAATTTTTTTCCCCCCTCACTGCCCTTTAATCTCCGTAATGCTGTGTGTGTTTCGCACAAATCGCTAAAGTGGAACATCTGACAGACATGCAGTTTTTTATGTGAGATGGTTTCTCGCCAGCGGAAATTATTACAATGTTGGTGGAAGCATACGAAAATTTTACTTGCTCATTTCAACTGTTAAAAAATAAGTGAATCAAACAGGGCTGTAACTCCGTTGCAAATAATCCACGTGAATGTCTTACTAAACTTGTGACTATAGATGAAAACGTCTAGGAAATACTAACACGTCATCAAAAGTGTTTCAAATAGCTGTCACAGGCGTAGAACAAAGAGTAGAGTGTGTTTTACACGAAGAATCAATTATGAGAAAGCTTTGGTCAGGATAGGTTCTGCATTTAAACATTGCGTATCAAAACCAAATGGAGACTAAATTTCCCTGCAATATTTGCACCTTTTTTTTCTCAGAAGCATCCAACCGGTGTGGTCCGTAAACATGACCTGCACAGGCATAGGCAAAGCCTGCTGAAAATTTTTACTGAGATACATAATGGATTCTTCTTATTGTTTTATCCTTTGAAAGAAACTCAATAACAGTCGCATAGTCCAAAATTGTTCAGGGATTAATGGATAAAAAAGTAGCTTGGGCATATGGTTGCACTGGAACATGAAACGAACTAGGGCGATATAAACACCATCTGATTAAAAGTGCTGGGTCATCAATTAGTGGGCCTTAATATGGAATGTGTCCATCCTTCGCCTTTATGACGACTTGAACTCTATCAGGGACACTTTCAATGAGTTGTTTGGATGTCTGTGGACAAATGGCAACCCATTCGTCCTCAAGAGGCGAAACCAGACACGGTAGTGATATTGGACGCTCGGGTCTTGGGTGAAACTGACCTTCCAACTTCGAAGATGTTCCCATTGGGTTCAGGTCGGTACTCAGGATTGGCCAGTCCATTTCAAGAATGTTATTGTGCACAAATCATTGCCACACAGAAGCTGCTTCATGATAGGGCGCTCTGTCATGCTCACACAAAGCATCATCGTCTCAGAACTGGTCCTCTACTGTACGCAGCACACAAAGCTGTAAAATATGTTAACATGCTTCCGTATTTAGTGTTTTCTTAAGCGCAATAAGAGATCTACGAAACTACGATAAACACCCACACACCGCTTCTGTACGTTACTGTTGGCACTACACACAACATATGATGACAGGTAAAGTTGTTCATGCATTCGCCAAATCAAGACCCTTCCATTGGACTGCCAAACGATGCATCGAGATTCATATCTCCAAATCACTTGTTTGCATTCATCCACTGTCCAGTGACATCCCTCTTTACACCACCTAAGACCCATTGCAACCCTTCATTTGTAACCCCCTACTCACTATCATTCTACTGGCTGGACTGCTGGTACTACCCTGGAACTCACAAGTGATTCCTTCCGTAGATTTCAAGCGATTTCACCTTGAGCAGTGAACGAAGATCACTTTCGGTCACTACATGATGTGCGCCAGGTGTTGGTTCAGCTGTCGTTGATCCTTCGCACAGCCACTTCACAATCACACCACCAACAATCGACTCTGGGCACTTCTGGAAGCGTCTGAAATGTCCATGATGGATTTGATGCTCAGATGACATCCCGCGACTAGTCCACGTTCGAAGTCACCGAGCTCTCCCAGCCCGACTCATATTGCTTTTACTGCTTTTCTATTGAGAACACAGCACTCCCCGCCTCCTTTACACTGGCGGGTCCGCCTCTCGTGGCATCTGGTGGTCAATTCCGCATTACACAGGGGTGTCTAGATACTTTTCTTCATTCAGTGTAGCTGCTGCCATAAAGGCTCATTGGCAATGAAAAAAGGCTGCTGAGCAGTGAAGGCTCCATTCGAATACGGCATCCTCTGACTTAACATGTACCCACACAGATACGGTGATGTGTTAGCAGCTGCCTCTCCCATCCCAGAAAGGATGGAAGTTAGTGATTGGAAAAACGACAGGACGGATACACATAAAATTGAGCTATGTGCGAAGATACCTGCACTTTTTACCTAGGACAAAAAGTTTTTCAATGTCAAACTGTATTTCACCCGTTTGTTATAAAGCCCCCGCTGAACGCTTTTTTCTTGCAGTATACTATAATCTAGGTACGCCTGATAGAGAAACAGTTTCGTTTTAGTCCGACCCTACCTTATCATCCAAGATACATATGCAAACACGGCAAGACTGTAACGAAAATACAGTTGCTTAAGGTGACTAACAGTTTTGTAGCGTAAAAATGCTCCATCAACAGGTCCCACCCAGTAGTAATGCCCGAGAAGGGACGCAACTTCACCATTCATTACATGGAACATTCAATTTCGAGATGTCAGTTTTAACTGGCCATAAGGGGATCACATGCTCTGGTTCACTGTTTCACTTCTATAGGAAGGCATGCAGAACATCCTCAGGTCTTTATCTGTGTTTTCACTGCGACAGTATCTTAATAGACCAATCTACAAAATAATGGCACCTGAAATTTGGTTTACACATTTTTACAACAGTGCAGTGTTATGCAACTGAAATTCGCTTAATACGCTCGAAACCTCAGACTATGTGCCTTTCCCTTTTAAATACGATGACATCTACATCAACAAATTGTATTGTGAAAAAACATGTTCCTTGATAGGGCTAGAGAATTCTATTGGAAAAACCGTTGCACATGTGAGCTTTACATACTAAACCACCAATGCACACCACATCAAGTGCGTCAACACACTACCTTCAACTTACAGTCATCCTCTGGAGATTGGACTTCTTCTTAGTTTCCGTGTTTGCTAACAAATGCTGGAGAGGTATTCCTCCTAATGAGAAACACCGTGTTATAGTTTTATTGTTAACCCACATGTTTTAGCGCTTCACATGCTGTCGTCAGTTTTTTTTGTTTCTTTCTGAAAAAAATATTATTACATGTTAACCTCTTGTGCCAGTTATGTGAATTTTTCGCACAAAGGTATTTACTTGTACAGAGCAGCAATTATTAGAGGAAAAATATTTTACGGTACACTAGTTTGCGTATGTTATACAGTTAAGTCTTACATCACTACACTGAGCTACTAAATATTCAGTTATGCTACACTTAAACATTTACGTCTAGGATACTAAATTTGTAAATAATATGGTTTGGTATATGTTCCAATACCTCACATGGCGCTACTAGTCGTGTAATTTGGTAGCTTTATACAGTGTGTAATGGGCATAAGAGCAGATATTTCTGTAGGTGACTGAGGTGGTGTAATGACCAACATTACATCAGTATTCACATCATTTGGACACTAATAATTACAGCTATTACAAGTTATATGTTTTAAATTGGTTAGTACCTCCAAGTACATGTGGCTGGGAGGCAGCTCAAGTGTTGAAGTGGATGCAAGGAGGTGAAATGGTTAGCCTATACTGACAGTCATAATCCACTTGGTGGTGCCTTTACGACCGTGCAGAAAACAACTCATAGTAAATTTCGTGACGTGTTGTGAGGAAACAGTTTAACGCAGAGAAGAAACATATTAAGGTATTACATATAGAAATATCTGCATGCGATATATAGCGTTTCTCCATCCGAAATGGACGAAAAACAGAAAACGTAGAAAACGTTTCGCAGATGACAAGCTGTAAAACGTGTGGTAGATATAAGACTACCACGATCCAAAACATAGCACTGTGTGAGACGTGTGGACAAATATCTAACCATATTTTGTATTTCCAAAATCAGTATCCTAGATGTAAATCTTTATGCACAGCGTAAGTGAACAACATACAATGCACATACGTGACGTACGATATGTAAGCTAATCTAAAATATTTGATACCTAATAATCGCTCCTTTCGACAGATAGGTTAAATACCTGTGACCCAAAAATTCATGTAGCTTACACAAGACGTTAATACATATTAACAGTTTCTCAAAAAGAAAACAGGAAAGTCTCTGACTGAAGACAGTACATTAAGTGCTGAAAGAATACTACAAAACAGTGTCTTGCAAAAGGTGGAACTCCTCTACAGTTTATCTTCCGATTGTTACTCCGTAATGTAAGTCGAAGTCCTACCATATCCATCCACATTCACATCCTACTCTCTCTCTCTCTCTCTCTCTCTCTCTCTCTCTCTCTCTCACACACACACACACACACACACACACACACGCGCGCGCGCGCGCGCGCGCGCGCGCACGCACAAACACAAACGTGAGCTTACAGCTACAAGCGTTAGTTCTTCTCTAGCCTCCTGGATGCAGTAAAACGGGAAGAAGCTTTTTTGGAAGAACCAATGATGACGTAGCGAGAATGTAATTCAATGGGAGAAAAAAAACTTGCGCATTTCGTAGCTGCTAGCACTTTCAGGTGGGTGATTTGTTAGAGTTCATCGGCCTTTGGGCAGCGAGGTCATTACACAGGAGGAGGAGGAGGGAGCACTTACTCGGGTTGGTCATGGCTCCGGAAAGGAACCAGCTTTAAAGAGCCAGCCTCGCATGGCGGGAAGTAATGTAGCACGAAAAAAGGGGTAAAACCCAAGTCAGACTGGGTCGTTTGCCTTTCCAAAAACGTTACTGGGGAAGAACAGCTAGCGATTCCTAACGATAACGAAGGTATCAATGACAGCAAAGAAAGACCGAAGAGTCCGCTTTCAACTAGTTTGTAGCACCTCCGAAATTTCAGTGACAATGAAAAAAAAATCTCATGTATTCTTGGTATAATTTTATCAATTCTTAATGTTCACCACTACTTTAGTTTGAGATGTTTGAAAGTCAAGAGAGACAGGAGGGGGCACACTGCTGCACTGGTAGTTGCTGCCGACACCATTTTGAGAGCACACTAAAACCGCGTTACTGGCCATATTTTTTGATGAAGGCTAGGATCTTCGTTATGCAAAAGGTGGAACATATTACAGCGTGCATCAAAACATAACGTCCTTAACTTCGGCTGTCAGAGCGTTCTATCAGGGATTCTCGATAGCCATACAATCCTCTTGCCACATTTATCAAACTTTGCTTGTAACCATCATCTGGAGGCACCAAGTGCCATGACCTAGAGACAGGGGATACAATGTGAACCAAAATAGCTTACTAACAGCACAAATATGTCTCTAACAAAATTTCGTTCCGTGGATACTGGCGGAAAGTGGAGTCAAAGAAAAGCACGTGGGGCAGATAAAGATTTTTAAAATAGTAAGGTAGGTAAAGATTTAAAGTCCAATCGACGACGGGTTTATTAGAGACGGACTGCAAGGTTCGAGTCGCCGTCAGATGGGCAAGGAAATCGGCGTTACCCTTTCAATGGAACCTTTCAGCGTTTCCCTCAAAAGCTACCTCGCTCGTACTATTCGTTCAAGGAAGAAGGAAACATTATCATGACGTAGCTCATCTGCTCTCTCTCTCTCTCTCCCCCCCCCCCCCCCCCCCCCAAACACACAAATGGTTCAAATGTGGGACTTAACATCTGAGGTCATCAGTCCCCTAGAACTTAGAACTACTTAAACCTAACTAACCTAAGGACATCAAACACATCCATGCCCGAGTCAGGCATCGAACCTGCGACCGTAGCAGTCGCGCGGTTCGGGACTGAAGCGCCTAGAAACGCTCGGCCACCACCGCCGGCCCCAAACACACACACAATTTTACCCTCTCTTCCACAATCGTTGTCGTCGTCGTTGTCGTCGTCGTCGTCGTCGTAATCGTTGTCAACATCATCGAACAAACCTGTTCGCTAAGATCGAAACCCTTATCTGTCTCTCGCCTTGAGCAATATACGCGCGCAACAAAATTAACCGGTAACTTTTGAAATCCAGTAACTGTCTCCCACTGCGACGTACATGTTTGAAATTTGGCTCAATGGTGCCAAAGAGTGGTGCCCTGCGACATCACTCTCGGGCTCGCCGATTCTTCGGACAGCAAGGTGTCAACGTATGTGAAAAAAAAGATTACAACTCCGAGGTCAAAAAAATGTTCAAATGTGTGTGAAATCTTATGGGACTTAACAGCGAAGGTCATCTATCCCTAAGCTTACACACTACTTAACCTAAATTATCCTAAGGACAAACACACACACCCATTCCCGACGGAGGACTCGAACCTCCGTCGGGATCAGCCGCACAGTCCATGACTGCACCCCCAAGACCGCTCGGCTAATCCAGTGCGGCTACTCCGTGGTCAGTGTGATCTGTAAGGTGGTTTAATGATATCACATTGGCACCATATTTCACCACAATTCTGCCCAGTGCCATCGTGGACGTGTCAAACGATGAGAACGTCATCAATACCCTCTTAACCTTATTTCACACCTTGTGTCGACACCTCAGCGATGTAGATCAGAACCGCGACACCCAGCGCCGAAATCACGCGGTGACCGAAGAAAACATTCAGACACACTGTTACTCAGAAGCGACACGAAAAGGTCTCAGCGGGTGACACAGAGGCAGTCAATGAAACCACCCCTTCCTTTGCGGCGTTGATTCGCACACATTCGTGGTAGAAAACAGTAGTTCGAAGTGAGATGAGCAACAAGGCGACATTCTTGACACCTTGAGATTGCTTACACACCCCGGACGATTCAACCATTCTCTAAGGACATTGTGGGGCTGCAGCCCCACTAAAGTGATCTGACGCATTTGGGGTGTAGTGCGACCGCAGTTTTTGCTCTGGCACACATTGTTTGCAACCCCTTGGGACCGGTCGAAGCAGTGTTCATTTGTAACGTGCACAACAAAGGTGTGTGGGTGCCGCTGAGGCTGCTAATTTACGCCTATGTTAATGTTGTGCACAGCCCCTCCCCCAGTCAAGCCAGAGGAAGGCGCAAAACGAAAAGACTGAAAAAGCATATGTACCTTTTGCTGCTCGGATCACGTTCAAATGTTCTCGACTGGTTTTGAAAGGCCCCGAGTGGTTCCAACCTGTACACGAGAGCAAAAATCGCTGTCGCGCTGCACTCCAGTGGAATGTTATCAAGATCTATGTGGATGCAGCTCCAGAATATCCTTAGAGAAGATTGAATCGCCCAGGACGTGTGACCAGTATCTAATGTTTCCAGAATGAGAATTTCACTCTGCAGCAGAATGTGCGCTGATATGAAACTTCCTAGCAGATTAAAACTGTGTGCCGGACCGAGACTCGAACTCGGGACCTTTGCCTTTCGCGGGCAAGTGCCCTACTATCTGAGCTACCCAAGCACGACTCTCGACCCTTCCTCACAGCTTCAATTCTGCCAGTACCTCGCCTTCTACTTTCCAAACTTCACAGAAGCTCTTCTGAGAACCTTGCAGAACTAGCACTTCTGGAAGAAAGGATATGTGAACTTGGCCGCGAAAGGCAAAGGTCCCGAGTTCGAGTCTCGGGCCGGCACGTAGTTTTAATCTGCCAGTAAGTTTCATATCAGCGCACACTCCGCTGCATAGTGAAAATCTCATTCTGGAAACATCCCCCAGGCTGTGGCTAATCCGTGTCTCCGCAATATCCTTTCTTCCAGAAGAGCTAGTTCTGCAAGGTTTGGAGAAGAGCTGTGAAATTTGGGAAGTAGGAGACGAGGTACTGGTGGAATTGAAGCTCTGAGGACGGGTCGTGAGTCATGCTTGGATAGCTCAGATGGTAGAGCACTTGCCCCCGAAAGTCAAAGGTCCCGAGTTCGAGTCTCGGTCCGGCACACAGTTTTAATATGCCAGGAAGTTTCAGTATCTAATGTTGTCATGACCTTCGTCCTGTTGCTCATCGCACTGCGAACAATCGTTTTCGACCGCGAAATGCACGGGAATCAACGCCCCAGGGAAGGAGGTGGTTCCACTAACGTCATTCGTAACACCATCTGAAGCATCTTCGTGCAGATTCTGACCGGCGGTATATCTGGTACGGGGGGACTGTGACGAACGTCCCACCATATGGCACGTCTAAGACGGCGTTGGGCAGAATTGTGGCGAAATTTGGTGCCAATGTAACATTATTAACCCGTCTTACACTTCACATGGGCTTCTGAGCGGAGGAGGAGGAGATTTAGTGTTTAACGTCCCGGCGACAACGAGGTCATTAGAGACGGAGCGCAAGCTCGGGTGAGGGAAGGATGGGGAAGGAAATCGGCCGTGCCCTTTCAAAGGATCCATCCCGGCATTTGCCTGAAGCGATTTAGGAAATCACGGAAAACCTAAATCAGGATGGCCGGAGACGGGATTGAACCGTCGTCCCCCCGAATGCGAGTCCAGTGTGCTAACCACTGCGCCACCTCGCTCGGTGCTTCTGAGCGGTGGCATTTTTTTAAGTGTTGACACCTTGCTTTACCCAGCATCGTCGAGCCTGTGGGTGGGGATGCAGCGCGCCACACTTTTGCACCATTACAGATGAATATTGTACGCAACTTACACTGAAGAGTCAAAGAAACTGGTACGTCCGCGTAATATCGTGTAGGGCCCTCGCGAACACGCATAAGTGCCGCAACACGACATGGCATGGACTCGACTACTGTCTGAAGTAGTGCCGGAGGGAATTCACACCATGAATCTTGCAGGCCTGTCCATAAATCCGTAAGAGTACGAGGGGGTGGAGATCTCTTATGAACAGCATGCCGCAAGGCATCCCAGATATGCTCAATAATGTTCATGTCTGGGTATTTTGGTGGCCAGCGGAAGTGATTAAACACAGAAGAAATTCTGGATGTGTAGGGTGTCGCATTGTACTGCTGCAGTTGTCCAAGTCCGTCTGAATGCAGAATGGGCATTGAATGGATGCAGTAATCAGACAGGATGCTTGCGTACGTGTCACCTGTCAGACTCGTATCTAGACGCACCAGGAGTCCCATATCACTCAAACTGCCCGCATCCCACACCATTACAGAGCCTCCACCAGCTTGAACGGTCTCTTGCTGACATGGAGGGTCCATGAATTCATGAGGTTGTCTCCATACCCGTACGCGTCCATCCGCTCGATAGAATTTGAAACGGGACTCGTCCGACAAGGTAACATGTTTCCAGTCATCAACAGTCCAATGTCGGTGTTGAAGGGCCCAAGCGAGCTTTGTTCGTGCTGTCATCAAGGGTACACGTGTAGGCCTTCGGCTCCGAAAGCCCATGTCGATGATGTTTCTTGGAATGTTTCGCTCGTTGACACTTGTTGATGGCTCAGCAATGAAATCTGAAGCAATTTGCGGCACAGTTGCACTTCTGTCAGGTAGAACGATTCCCTTCAGTCATCGCTGGTGCCGTTCTTGCAGTATGTTTTTCCGGACGCAGCGATTTCGGAGATTTAATGTCTTACCGGATTTCTGATATTCGCGGTACACTCGTAAAATGGTTGTACGGGAAAATCCCTACTTCAACTCTACCTCGGAGATGCTGTGTCCCATCGTCCCTGCGCCGACTATAATACCACGTTCAAACTCACTCACATCTTGATAACCTGCCACTGTAGCAGCAGTAACCGATCTAACAACTGCGCCAGACATTTGTTGTCTTATATAGGCGTTTCCGACCGCAGCGCCGTATTCTGCCTGTTTACATATCTCTGTATTTGAATACGCGTGCGTGTTCCAGTTTCTTTGTCGCTTCATTGTAGACCCAAAATTCACACTTTTGTGTCGCAATGGCAGGCAATTATGTGGTTCCGCATATGTGACCCTTCAATTCTGTTGTGCAGTGTAGTAAACTGCGGGGTCTCCAGTTCTCGTGTGTACTATAAAGGATAGAAGACAGGTAGGCAAAGCCGCACAACATGATACAGTTTGATGAGTAAAGTACGGCCGCTAGGTGGCCAGAGTCCGAACGCCCGGTACAGCCAGAGGGTGGTGACCGGCGCCTAGCGGAGCGCGCCGCAGAAGGACACGTCGCTAATTAGCAAGTCTCGGCGGGCAGCTGGCGCATCTGGCCCGCGGTAATTGGACTTCCTGCAGCGGCAGCGGCCGGATACCTGCCGGATGCACCGCCGCCTCATAGAGCACGCCAGCAGGTGCTCGGCCGCTCCGTCCCGCTCTGGCGAGCTTCTCCGGCCGCTCGCTAACCTCCGCTGCGTTACGGATACCCCACACTCGCTCACTGCATTAGCACTGCAGGTGCAACCATCTGCTGACCAACAGATGTAGGCAATTTGTAAAGTAACCTGAAATTCCGTCCACAGGCACGCGGTGTACACATCGATACCGACCGACCGCTGTGTCATACTCCGACAATGGGTACTTCCCATGGAAATCAACCGTGCTGACCACTCAGCTACGAATGCCCCCTTCAAACAGCCGTGTACCGCAAGTCTCTAGAGGAACGGAAGGTTCCAAATGATTGGAAAAAAACACAGGTAGTCCCAGGTCGTCGAGCAGATGCGCGGAACTATAGGCCTACATCTCTGACATCGATCTGTTGCAGAATTTTAGAACGTTTTCTGTTGCAGAATTTTAGAACGTTTTTTGCTCGCGAGTCATGTCATTTCTGGAAACCCAAAATCTACTTTGTAGGAATCAACATGGATTCCGGAAACAGCGATCGTGTGAGATCCAACTCGCTTTATTTTTGTTCATGAGACCCAGAAAATATTAGATACAGGCTCCCAGGTAGATGCCATTTTCCTTGACTTCCGGAAGGCGTTCGATACAGTTCCGCAATGTCGCCTGATAAAGTAAGAGCCTACGGAATATCTGACCAGCTGTGTGGCTGGATTGAAGAGTTTTTAACAAACAGAACACAGCGTGTTGTTCTCAATGGAGAGACGTCTACATACGTTAAAGTAACCTCTGGCGTGCCACAGGGAAGTGTTAGGGGACCATTGCTTTTCACAATATATATAAATGACCTAGTAGATAGCGTCGGAAGTGCCAGGTTGAGATTCATTGGGAGAGTCCTTAGAAAATGTAGTCCATCAACAAAGGAGGTGGCTTACAAAACACTCGTTCGACCTATACTTGAGTATTGCTCATCAGTGTGGGATCCATACCAGGTCGGGTTGGCAGAAGAGATAAAGAAGATCCAATGAAGAGCGGCGCGTTTCGTCACAGGGGTATTTGGTAAGCGTGATAGCGTTACGGAGATGTTTAGCAAACTCAAGTGGCAGACACTGCAAGAGAGGCGCTCTGCATCGCGGTGTAGCTTGCTGTCCAGGTTTCGAGAGGTTGCGTTTCTGGATGACGTATCGAATATATTGCTTCCCCCTACTTATACCTCCCGTGGAGATCACGAATGTAAAATTAGAGAGATTCGAGCGCGCACGGAGGCTTTCCAGCAGTCGTTCTTCCCGCGAACCAGTACTGAAACAGGAAAGGGCCACCGCCGGGTGGCTTGCGGAGTATAAATGTAGATGTAGAATGAGGACAAATACACGGGGCGATCAAGAAATTTGTTTCAGGGCGTTGCTGCAGCGTATACGCAACGTAGCGCGATTCTGATACGGGTATAAGAGCACTGACATGTAGGCAAGGGATTAGTGTGGCATTCGTGTCTGCACGAGTTCGGTAAACGCGGAAACGTGAACTATAACGATGTAATTGCAAAATGCGTCCAAACAGGGCCAAAGTGCTGTTATTATTTTCTTGGCTGCCGAAGGACAAACACCTGTTAACATTTAGCGGAGAATAAGAGATGTGTGTGGGGCAAAATGTCTGCCGAAAATCACCGTTGTGGAATGGTGAGGCAAGTTCCGTGCTAGTCGCGATTCGACACAAGACGCCGGTCGATCTTGGAGGTCAGACTCGCAGACTGAAGTGGGAGACACTCGAGTACTCTCCCTATTACCACGCCTTCAGTCGTTTAAAAAAAGGCTTTCAGGGGTCGAAGATTGCTGTCGGACGAGGGTGTGCAGCAGGAAGCGCCCTGCGTCCGTGTCGCGCGGTATGTTTTGAGCAGCCACTCGTCTGGACGACTGCGTAACCGAACACGACAATCATTAACAAGAAACGGACACCAGATGACGAGCCGCTTTCTCATTGATCCACGGTCCAATCTCAATGATGCTGTGCCCCTTGAAATCGTAAAAACTGGAAAAGGTGATGATTCCCAGACATTCCTTAGAACATTTATCTCTGCAGCAGAAAAAGAACCTGTTCCTATCGACTCTGCAGACAACCGTTTACCAATGAGTCACTGTTAAAATCCCTCTGTCATCATTAGAATAATCTATTTACTCAATGCGATCTGCTATCGATACTTGCTGTGGTAATTCGGCCCATTCGTAAAAACCTCTTGACCTACTGACTGTTTACCAGTGTCTCCATTTGGGACGTCCCTGAAAGGCACAATTTCCTGGACGTTTGTAGACCGTAAATCAAGTAAGAAGCAGCAGAAAAGAGAACCTCTACCTACGACAATGCTTGATTATAGCAGATTTTTCAAATCAGCTAAGGCAAATTGTTCAAATGGCTCTGAGCACTATGGGAATTAACATCTGATGTCCATCAGTCTCCTAGACTTAGAACTACTTAAACCTAACTAACCTAAGGACATCACACGCATCCTTGCCCGAGGCAGGATTCGAACCTGCGACCGTAGCAGTAGCGCGGTTCCGGACAAAAGCGCCTAGAACCGCTCGGTCACACCGCCCGGCTTCAGCTCAGGGAAATGGGCAGTCAATTGTTGACGTAAACTAGAACTAACATGTCAGGCTATTAGAGAAGGGCGCCAAAGGAAAATGACGGGTAATATGTAATTTATCTAGTAAGTTATTCATTGTAAATATTTTATATTTGGATGTGTTGTCGAGCGGAGCAAGATACAGCATTTACCTAGTTGCGTTCCGTAAGCAGCGAAGTAATTCCGATTAATTTTGCTTTCTTGGTATCACTCCTTCTTCAAGACTTTTTTTTCTTTTTGGTAATATGTCGGATGAACGTTACGACGCCATTGTGCGACTTATATCTCCCTTGCGTCCAACTATATCTCACAAACAGGAAAGCGTTTTCGAGGTTGTGAAAAGCAGATGATTGCAATCTGGCGAGCTTGTGTCGTTCCTCCTGAATGCGCATTAGAAAGCGTTGAGTTGTTTTTTTTTTTTTTATTTTCTAACTTGAATTTCAGCTGGCTATAGAATATAGCGCCTGCTTCGTAAGCAGAGAAGAGACTGATGTGAATGACTGGGGTAACGTTGAGTGGGCTGCAAATGAGAAAAATCCACTGACATAACTGACTGTGACAAACGGCAGACAGTGACGGCCCCGGAACGAGCATTTCGGAAATAGTAAAGCTGGTCGGCTGCTCTCCTGCTATTGTCGTGAGCATCCACGGTAAGTGAAATCGCGAGTAACCGACAAGGTGTCGGATGTCCACGCTTCATCACAGTACGCGGAGATAGGAGGCTTGCCCAGTCTGTAAATATTAGGGTAGACGGCGATCTGTAGCAGACCTGGCGGCAGAGCACAATGCTGATGCAGGCACAGGTATTTCAGAGGGCACAGTGTTGAACACTGGGCGCTCCGCAGCATACGAGCCCTACACATTAGCTTGTTGACTCAACGACATCATGTTTTACGACAGCAGCCGGCACTGCACAATCGGGACTAGGTCGTGGATCAATGGAAACGCATGAATCACGTTCTTTTACGCCATGTCAACGGTCGTGTCCGGATACACCGTCATCTAGGCGAACGGCTTCTCCAAATGCAACAGCGTCACGGACATATGCCACTGCGAGCAGTATTATGATATTCTGTGCCACCTGAATCCCTTGATACTTGCTGTATTCAACGATGGCGATGTCATCTTCCGTCAGGGTAAAAGTCTGTATCCCCTTTTGGTAGCACTACACTGTCCAGTCACATTAACGTGACCACCTGTCAAAAGCCTGAATAACCACATTTTGCAGCCGGACCGCTCAAGACGTGCAGAAAGAGAGTCAGTGAGGTTCTGGAAGGTACCAACCACGGAGCCATCAAGCCGACTCCAGTCCCGTGGCCAGCTGCGCTATGGTTCTCAGTTGAGGATCGTTGGCACGAACAGCCCAATCGCGGTGGTCCCACAGATTATCGTTTGGGTTTAAGTCCGGGAATTTTGGTGGCTAGGGGAGTGAGATAAACTCATTCTGGTGCTCTTTGAACCACGCTTGTGTGACATGTTGCATTGTCCTGCTGGCAGATGCCATAGTGCCAAGGAAAAATAAATAGCATGCAGCGGTTGAAATGATCCCCTAACATAAGGACACATCACACACCAATGCCCGAGACAGGATTCGAACCTGCGACTGTAGCGCCTAGAACCGCTCGGCCACCCCGGCCGGCCCGATCGAATACGATGGCTACAATGCTGACCACTTTTTATCTGTCTATATGGACCAGGCACGTATCTCCTCTTCGTTTGTCATTTTAGCAAGCCTGGTAACGAGGAAAAAAAGTGGGACCACGGCCTGAGGCGTCACAAGATCACAACGGAGGAATTCATCTGCAGTCACGCAGAGAAAAATAATGACTTTTGTCCTCATGAATCATCATAAAATGACGAGCAGCTGTCAGTCGAACTTCTACTGCATTTTCATAGACGTACATGACAACCGTCATCTCACTCTAAAGCTACTCACAATAAGAGCCAGCCAGCAAGATCTCGTGTCCCTAAGAAGACGCCCCGATGACACGACCCCCTTCTACCCTCCCTTATAAAAATTCGAATCGATTAATTACTGCTCCGGACCACTGTCTCAGAAAAGATATGTTCTAGGGTACTCCTTACTCAGTTTACACCATTAATCCAAGTGGCACTGAATATCCAGCAGAATTTTACAGTAGCAGAGTGCAAAGCCCTCAGCTGGAATGATCGTTGCCACCTACTATGCAGAAGTATCTTCTGTAGGGATGTAAGCTTGTGCAGTGTTGCATTATGTTTGCGCTGTTATAGACGAAACAGAAACGAAAGGATGGAAGATGGTAGTCACAGACGAACCCTCGACAATGATGTTACGTTTACCGATTCCACGAGAAATTGCTGAGAGCTTACGGAATTAAATTCAGATCGTTGGCAAACACTCCAGTGATCAGAAGTTGTGTCACCGCCTCTCCCCTTACTCCTCTCCCCCCCTCCCCCCTCGTCCTACTAGGATCCCAAATAAAAGAAAAGCTGGATAAATGGTAGAGATTAAAACTTTCATAATCAGGAATGGAACCGCAAGCTCGCGGCCGGTTGTGGTGGGGCGTGTTAGCGGCGACTGCTACGGAGATGGGTTAGGGGCGATTACATTGCACTAATTTAGCGGAGCCTTCATACGCAGCAGAAGAGCGGCGAAAAAGGTTATTCGGCCACTGGATTAATTAAACCACATGTGCAGCTAGCTTTAACTGACTCATGGCTTCGAGAGAAGCATCTCAATCGATAAACTAGATATGTCCTGCAAAATGAGTCTCTCAATTTGCAGCAGAGTGTGAGCTCTTTTGAAAATTGCTGGTTTATTTGTGGCTCCCGGGTAATTAAATGTTTATTTCGAATAAGGGTCGATAATGATCTTTGCAATCAACGGCCCGTGAATACAGTGTTACACAATTAGGAATGTTGGTATCTTTCGGCGAATATATTAAGTTCTTTGTCAACTGCGAAAACCTACTGCGTAGCCTCCAGTAGTAAGTACTGTGAACTGATTAATTATTGTCTCAGTATCAGAAGACGACTCCTACTTGCTGCTTCTTACTCCTGTGTCTTTACGGGGTCGGCATGGCAATACGGATTTCGCAGTGTTAGTGGTATATGTGGCCGCATGCCCTTTTTGTCGCCCCCCCCCCCCCGACCCTTCAAGTGACGTAATTTGTGTACCCTGACTGTTGTACACTCCGACTGTCTGTGTTTGGTGTTATCCCACGTGAGAGTATGAGAATGTTTTAGGGGCGGGGCGTGGGTACCAGCCCGGCGTTCACGTAGTCGGATGTGGGAAACCGCCTAAAAACAATTCTAGGTTCGGCGGTACAGCGACCTTCGCCGTTATTCCGCCGGACGGATTAGATGTCGGATCGGCACCTTGATCCTGGAAGCGAAGTGCTAACACGCGTGCCAATCCGGGGTGAGTGAGATAACAGCGCGACTGACGGCGTTAGTATTTCTAATAGCAGAGCACTACAGAATATTTTTGATCACTTTCGCTGTCTTCGTCAAGGTTAGTGCGACTAGGTGCTTCCAATCGTAGTCCAAGTGAAACAAGACAGATAGCAGAAAAGAATAGGAGTAATCGAAATTACTATGTTAATAGATATCAAGGCTGTCTATTATAATAAGGTAATTGCTAAACGACATCCAATATTTAGATCTGTTGATTTTCAGACGTTGTTAAAGACGGAATTTGGCTTTCATGTATCTATGGCAACAATTCAAAATTTCCGCTGAAAAAAAAAACTTGTGCTGCGGGAATCTCAAATTACAGTGACGTACAGTTCGGAAAAAATGGTTCAAATGGCTCTGAGCACTATGGGACTTAACTTCTGAGGTCATCAGTCCCCTAGAACTTAGAACTACTTAAACCTAACTAACCTAAGGACATCACACACATCCATGCCCGAGGCAGCGCCTAGAACCGCTCGGCCACACCGGCCGGCAGTTCGGAAAATAAAACATTATTAGTGTTACTGCGTTATTCACGGAGTTTTAGCACTCATTGCTTCAAACGATTTCAGTAGTTCCATAATGACAAAAACGCATAATTCACGCATGAACGTTAATGTGATAGAGCTGTCTGAAGATTGACTGCGAAAGACAAACCGATAGCGATAATCCACAGCATGGTTGAATATCACATTCCTTTAACTGTTTTTAATTGTTTGAAGAAAGGAAACGATTGGGTGCGGCAGTGGTAAGACACTGACCTCACATTTCACAGGATAGCGGTTAAAATCTCCATAGAGATTTCGATTTTCAGTGATTTCCCTAAATTTCCTAAGAGAAATGCCAGGATGGTTCCCTTCAAAAGGTTACGGGCGAATGTCTCCCCCATCCTTCCCAACCTCGTCGCCGATGAGACACTCAGGTTTAATCTTCCTTTGCTTTTCTTTCGTTTCAAAAATTAATCGTGACTATCTGTCGCTATTTTAAGTGTTCACGTACGATCGTTTGGATCTAAGAACCAGAGAAAGATTTTCATTTTTCTTTGTATTTGTTATAAAACGCCGGGAGATACACTACCAAGTAAAGCAAAGAACTGAACAAAAACGTGCACATAGCAATACATATTGTTTCACATCTCTTTGTTAATTTCTTCATTGAAAATAGTAATAACAAAATTCCATCGATGCATTTGACAGGCAAGCTTTTCGACGACAACGTTAGGCTAATTTTAAGATTAACTTTTGCTCTGAACTGCCTGTCTTCCAATCAATTTGAAGCTGCACTAGGTTAGTTTCACATCTCTGCATATGTGTTGGTTACACTGCTTTCAGTTATCTGCAATACACTTGGCAGACGGTCCTCTCACAATTTTTTTCCCCCGTTGCTGGTCAGTCCGAAACACACTTAACTATTCCTGTGTGTGTTTCTGTTACGAGTTTTTCTTCGCACATTATTGTTATGTAATATTAAGTCTAGACATTTTCATTTAAGCGTACCTCATCAAGTACAGATAATTATATAGTTACTGGCTCAGGTAAGCACGCTGTAATTTGCAAGGGATTATGCTGAGTATGAATGAGCTCTCGTATGAATAATGTCCAACGCACTGTCTATGTACGTGAGCATACAGGTAAATTCAGGAACTGCAAAGATCCACGGGAGCGAGTTGAAAACTGCTACTCTCTGCTGCAAAGTCACGTAGGTGTCAGGGTCGCCACCAACCCCGGCAGTCTTCCAATGGAAAACAACTGAATGGCGCGTTGTCACCGGTGGGAGCTTCCTTGGAGGGCCTGCCGGTGTTTGAACAAGCTATCTATCGGCTTCCGCCGCGGGCAGACTTGCGTTACGCAAACTCTGACGAAGCACGCGTCGGCAGCGGTCGAAGAGACGCGGCTCTTTCCGTTGCCATGGAGACAAGGAGTGGCGGCGGCAGATAGCTGCCACGGAGAGTATCGCTCTCGCCTCCCAAACAACCACAAGATCGTCACATGCTCGTCCGATCTCCTCCCGGAGTTGCTATCGCGATGCAAAACGCAAGTATCATGATGATTCAGAAGTGCTGATACTACATTATCAAAGAATAAAAGAAATATTATTTAACGCTGCCAAGGGTATCGATATATCGATACGAAGTTAAGAGAAAAGGAGACTCGGGAGGGGAACACACACACACACACACACACACACACACACACACACACACAGGTAGAAATAGAGGAGGGTTAGGCAGAGGAAAGGAAGGGAGAGAGGGGGGAGAGGGTGGGCAAGAGAGAGGGAACAAAAGAGAGAGAGTAGTGGAAAGAGATCGGGCGGGGGGGAGAGAGAGAGGGGGTATGGAAAAGGAAGGGGAAGAGAGAGAGGAGGTGGGGAAAGAAGGGGGCGGTGAGCTCAATGCTAGGCTCTATATAGACCCATTCACACCTAGGATTTTTATCTCTCATTCATCACTTCTTTCTATTCCGCCAATGTTTGTTAATATGAAAAAATTTCGAGTTCCATCATGGTTGGTACTGTACGTTCAAGTATAGGTTCCTCTGTGGCACACTGGTTCAGTCAGTTGAAAGAGCGGAGTAATGCAACGGCGTACTACTTCAAATAGCAGAAGCCCTATAAAACACTGTGGCGTTCAAACTAATTTTCCGGTTAATGACGTTGCTTCATTAACTGACCATTCCTATCCGAAAGATGACGCCTAATTCCCGTACTGAAGATAAATCGTCAGTGTGTGATGGTTCTTATCGGCTGTATCTGCGATAGCATTTCCTAAATAATCAAGTTGTAAATGCGTCAAACGAAGCAATAAAATTTTCCACGAAACGCATTATATATAAGAGCGATACCTTTTCGCACTGGCAGGGTAATTACCCCAGCCGCCGGCCGGAGTGGCCTTGCGGTTCTAGGCGCTACAGTCTGGAACCGCGTGACCGCTACGGTCACAGGTTCGAATCCTGCCTCGGGCATGGATGTGTGTGATGTCCTTAGGTTAGTTAGGTTTAAGTAGTTCTAAGTTCTAGGCGACTGATGACCAAAGAAGTTAAGTTCCACAGTGTTCAGAGCCATTTGAACCATTTGAACCTGATGGCGAAGTAAACAAATCATCTGTGCAGTGAACCTACTAAGGCTGAAGAAGACACTCCAAATCACTCTGTAAGTGACATATTCTTTGCACAATGGGACCTTGCTAGCTGTTCCCTTCATTTTATCCTTTATCCCAAGGATGTGAGCGCAACTGGGTTATCGGAAGAGACCTTGTTGAGTTTCGAAGGTTGTAGACTAGCTGGTTTGGAAGAGCAGTGCCCCTGGAGGGGCAGACTGTTCCGTCTTGACATCAGTTATTAAAATGAATCGGCGTGATTCCTCCAGCTCACTAGCAAAATATAGAACAATGATGTACACCACAAACGAAGACGAAGAAATACTGAACATTTTCACAAAGGACCACTTCGTTAAAAGAAACAGCATATTCAGTTGTACACAACAAATAGAATAGTACAAATAATTAGCGTAATACGTGAACAACAGATGGTCCAAATATCTGGCTGTACAACTGTTGAAAATATGAACTCTCGAGCTGCCAAGTTCAGCATCTTATGCGCCACAGTTAATAGCTAGTAATCGAAACAAACAAATCAAACTCTTAACATACGTTGCATATCTTCACTCATTAATATCTTATGGCAGAATTGTATGGCGTAATTCATCGCTCAGCAAGAGAGTTTTGACTGAATAAAAGTGTGCAGCGAGAATAATGTTTTGCGTGTACACTCAGACATCTTGTATGTGACACTTGAAAATAACTTTGAAGTTCTAACTTCACATGTCGAATATGTATATTCTCTAATGAAATTCGTCTTAGATAATCACCGTAATGTGAAACGAACAAAGTGACAACATTAGAAGAAAAAATTACTATTACTTATTATTAAATTCGTCAGTGCCTCAGAAAAGTGTTCAGTAAGCAATCACTACAATATTCTATTATTTGCCCATTAATATAAATCGTCTGATAAACACACAGTTTTAATCTACCAGCAAGTTTAATGTCAGTCCACACTCCAGCGTAGAGTGAAAATTTGTTCTGTAGGTAGTAAATTAAATATTAAGAGTAAGTTGAAATCGTTTTTTCTGGCCAAATGTTCTTTACAGTAATATTTAATTGAAAGCTGGTTCATCAGAACGGGTAATACAGTAAACAAACATATTTATTTTGTTAATAAATTTGTATTTCACTTTAACAGAGTGGTGACAAAGACTAATGTGGTCATTTACATTCAATTTAAGCTATTGTGTTATTTACGCGTCTATATACAACGTGTATATATAGCCTGTAAAATGACATATTCTACATAATTTTGATAGGTGGGACACCAACTGATGCCCAAGACTGCTGCTGGCGGCGAAAATGTAAGAAAAATTGTGATTTATGAAGACCTCCTGAGGACGCGATAGTCTTCCTGTTTTCAGCGGCGTGTATTGAACGAATTTATTACTAATAACAGGAGAATACGTTAATTTCACACCTTGTCACAGAAATCTCCAGAAAGAACCAATTTTTCATCGTTAATCTATTCGAAGGCCAACTAATCAAAGTTCGGCTGTTGGTTTCATATTATGCTGCCGGTATGTGGTTTCAGATAAAGGCTCTCATCGCTAAGTCGAGTATACATTGTGCGTGAAGCGTCTCATTTTGCAGTAATCACTTCTCATTTGATTTTCGTTCTCTTTAATCGTTCATATTCCAACGTCATTTCTGGAGCTTGTGAGAATGAGAATATCACGTGAAAGCGATATTACTGCCGTCTAAAATATATTACGGATGCTAGTGAGGTGTAGCACCCATGACTTTTTACCGTTGGAAAATATGCCAAGCTTGTCATGTCTGCGTTGAAATTAAGAAAGGAAACCCTTCATTTACGTACAACTAGACACCTTCATACAGTATATACTTCCACACTGCAGGTCGACACGAAGTAATTAGGCAATATTGTGTTCCCACGCACACAAAAATACGCTAAGCGAATCCTCGTAACTAAGAATCAAGAATGAAAGAACTGAAATAGAGCACACAGACAAGATAGCTGAAAAACTGGTATCGTTGTCACCGAGTATTCTTCCGAACGTAGCAGTTAAAAGTCAGTAACGACTGAGCTGCCTGTTGTTACAACTGTTCCGGCTACGTGCGAGATGTTTGTCGACAGGAAAAGCTATGCCTGCAGATGCATCTGGTGTTACACGTTCAGTGCATCACCACTCATCTAATGTTGTAATGATCACCACCGAGATAGGTTGAGTTTGCGCCACAGTCCTCTTAGATCATGTGCTGTCGATCAGTAATCACGTGCTCGTAATTCCCTTCAACGGAAGGCTCCGATATCATTATTCCACGAACTGCACGCAAAATCTAGATTACATTGTGAATACCTCCGACTTCTGCGATTCGAAGAGTAATCTGCGTAAAGAATGCTTCTTCCACGAACGCAGGTCGCCTTATCTCTAAGATAAAGTAGCCATTAAGGGCGGTGGTATACTCCGTAGCGTATTGATTGGGGCATTGCGGAATATGAGAGATGCTCCGGTTAGAAACTATAGAAGAAGGTACAGTAAAGCTTTTATCTCCACAGCAGAATGACTTACTACTCTAAATTAGAGTAGCATTAACGATCTTAATTTCTTGATACTAGCCTACCTCAGACAGATTTTATCAGGAATCTCCAGCACAGGGCAAAGTCCTTAACGCCTGGAAAAAGCACAAGTGACTCGTGTATATAAGATTAAAAGAGCGGACACCCACAATTATATACCAATGTCCGTAACATCGGCTTGTTGAAGAATACACTATGTGATCAAAAATATCCGGACACTCCCAAAAATATACGTTTTTCATATTAGGTGCATTGTGCTGCCACCTATTGTCAAGCACTCCGTATCAGCGACCTCAGTAGTCATTAGACATTGTGAGAGAGCAGAAATGGGACGCTCCACGGAACTCACGGACTTGCAACGCGGTCAGCTGATTGCGTGTCACTTGTGTCATACTCCTATACTCGAGATATACACTAGGTCCACTGTTTCCGATGTGATAGTGAAGTGGAAACGTGAAGGGACACGTACAGCACAAAAGCGTACAGAACAACATCGTGTGTTGACGACAGAGACTGCCGACAGTTGAAGAGGGTCGTAATGTGTAATAGGCAGACATCTATTCAGACTATCACACAGGAATTCCAAACTGCATCAGTATCCACTGAAAGTGCTACGACAGTTAGGCGAGAGGTGAGAAAACTTGGATTTCATAGTCGAGCGGCTGCTCATAAGCCACACAACACGTCGATAAATACCAAACGACGCCTCGCTTGGTGTAAGGAGCGTAAACATTGGACGACTGAACAGTGGAAGAACGTTGTGTGGAGTGACGATTAACGGCACACAACGTGGCGATCCGATGGCAGGGTGTCAGTAAGGTGAATGTCCAGTGAACGTCATCTGCCATCGTGCGTAGTAAAATTCGGAGGCGATGGTGTTATCGTGTAGTCATGATTTTCATGGAGGGGGCTTGCACCCCTTGTTTTGCGTGACACTATCAGAGCATAGGCCTATATTGATGTTTTGACCACCTTCTTGCTTCCCACTGTTGAAGAGCAATTCGGGGATGGCGATTGCATCTTTCAACACGATCAACCACCTGTTCATAATGCACGGCCTGTGGCGGAGTGGTTACACGACAATAACATCCCTGTAATGGACTGGCGTGCACAGAGTCCTGACCTGAATCTTATAGATCACCTTCGGGATGTTTTGGAACGCCGACTTCGTGCCAGGCCTCAACGACCGACATCGATACCTCTCCTCAGTGCCAGCACTCCGTGTAGAATGGGCTGTCATTCCCCATCAAACTTCCAGCACCTGAATGAACATATGCCTGCGAGAGTGGAAGCTGTCATCAAGGCTAAGGGTGGGCAAAAACTATATTGAATTCCAGCATTACCGATGGAGGGCGCCACGAACTTGTAACTCATTTTCAGCCAAGTGCCCGGATACTTTTGATCACATAGTGTGTAAGATGGCAAGAACTATGCCCCTTACATGAAGTCATTAAAGATCACCTAACTCACGTTGAGCGAACAGTAGGGCTGACCAAAATGACTGACAAGGCACAATGCATCTTGTAGAGGGTATAGTATGGACGTATTGGAATAATTAATCTCAGGTGATGGTTTTAAAGTAATTCACACGACACGAAAACTTTGTGGAAACGCATCGATTTACTGGAGGCTAGTTTACCCCAGGGAAGTATTCGAGTTGACCACGGCGTGCGGCTGGGGAGCGGCGAAGGGAAGTGACAATAGGCAGCTTAGGGCGGCTCAAACTCTTGAGGAAGCGGTAACGGGGCGCGGCCTCCAGCTGCCTTAAGATGAGTGACAGTGAGGAGGGGGGGGGGGGGGGGGGGGTGGCTACAGAGGTCAAAATATGCGTGTTCTTGACTATAGCAACTTCACACTGAATTCACGGTCCGCAGAGTCTGAAGTAAATCTGGTGAAGAGCGACAGAATGAAATACGCTGGCCTCTGATGGGAATGTAGGACCAAGGAATTTGAAGTACTCTCCTGGGAGTCAGAATTCCAGAACAATTGGTGTTTGTGCAGACGCTAACCTTGATGGGTGGCCTGGGAGGAGCTAAATAGCAGAAGATGAGAGGAAGGGAAATTTTGTGGGAATTTCTTCATTTCCCAGAGCAGGCATTGGTCGCCGCTGGGAAGCGATGCATAATTAACGCGATTTGCGCTGCAATTGGCGCAGGTGATTTTGCTGGAGGGGAAACCGAGGCGAAGAGCGGACTAGAGGTCTTCCGTTCCCAGCTTGCCTAAAGTGTGGACGTGGCGTTCGGATTCAATAAATTTCGATGAGAAACGAAGCATATGTCCACAAAACACCATGGATTTAGAAAGAATCACTCTTGCGAAACTCAGCTTACCCTTTCCTTACACGTTGTTCTGCGGGCCATGGATGAAGCTGAATACAGAGATTCCACATTTACAGATTTACAGAAAGCGTTTGACAGACTGTTAACGAAGGTACGAGCATATGGAACAGTTTCTCAGATATGTGAATGGTTCGAAGACTTCTTAAGTAATAGAACCCAGTATGTTCCCCCCGATGGCGAGTGTTCATCAGAGAAAACAGTGCCGTCATGAGCGCCGCAGGGGAGTATGATAGGACCACTCTTGTTCTCTATATACACAAACGACCTGACCAACAGATTGAACAGCTATTTGTGGCTGTTTACTCATGATGCTGTGATGTATGGGAAGATGTCGTCATCGAGTGACTGTAGGAGGGTAAATAATTAGTTGAACAGGAATTCTATTTGATATGATTAATAGTACCTTGGTCTAAGTTTTGCGTTATTTCCGTTAGAGACTCAAGCTGAATGTTAGGATCGGCCTTTTAATGTGTAACTGAAAGTTACCTTCGTTCGTTCGTTCGTTCTTTCGTTCATTCATTCATTCATTTTCCTCATCTTTCGAGATGTGCAAAGATTTAGGAAAGCACAAAACGTACAGGAAGAGGTTAAAATTGACTGTGTCTCCCTGTCGTTACGTTTTATCAGTCATCCTACCAGTCCGAAGGTGCTTCCAATTTCTCTAGTTTTTGCCTGTCTAAGCTTATTTAAAAAGCTCTTACAGCCATCGTATTCAAACTATCTATCACAGCTACCCTAATATTTATTCTGCCGGCATTTCCTTCCCGACTTCTATGTCCTCATTCGCCTAATTAATAGGTGTTTTATGACACTGCACGTCCTCCCACAAACCTGTCCTTCTTCCCTCATTTCGTATTCTATCATCTACATTTCAGTATGTTTCTATAGCATCAAATCTGAAAAATTCCCCTCTTCCTCTGCTTCTATTCTCGCACAGTTCTACTGAAAAATATTGCCTCAGAAAGACTTCTTTTCCGTCTACCGCATATGCATTGTTACTGCCTTTCCTGTAGCTCTTTTTAACTTTCCAGTACATCGAATTTTGTGCCAAACTGTACAGTACATCCCCCACTCGTTTTTTTCTGAAACCTCATTGTTGTTGTTGTTGATGATGATGTTGTTGTTGTTGTTGTTGTTGCCTTCGGTCTGAAGACTGGTTTGATGCTGCTCACCATGCTGCTCTATTCCCTGCAGGCCTCTTCATCTCCGAATAACTACTGCATCTTACGGCCTTCTCTCATTTTGATTGCTTTGTTCATTTCTTGGGCCTCCCCCTACAATCCCCCCCACTTATCTCCAACATCAAATTGGTGTTTCCTTGATGTCTCTTCGGTGTTAACTAATTTCTTGCCATTGCCTGTCCACGTTTTATATCCTCTCTCCTTCGGCGATCATCAGTATGTTGCTGCCCAACTATCAAACATCTACCACCTTAAGTGTGTCGCTTCCTAATCTAATTCCCACAGCATCGCCTGAATTAATTCGACTACATTCCATATCCTTGTTTTGCTTCTGTTGATGCTCACCTTATATCGTCCTGTCAAGACACTGTCCATTTCGTTCCACTATTCTTCTAAGTCCTTTGCAGCCTCTGACAGAATAACAAAGTCATTTGCAAAACTCAAAGTTCTCCCTGACCTTAACTTCCTACCCCAAATCTCTCTTTTGTTGTACTTTTACTGCTTGCTTTCTTCGTGTCATAAAAAAGGGCTAGGTCAGCGACAAACCGTATAACTGGTCTCTGTTACCCTTGCATTTCTGTTTCTGTTTTACTTTTCGTTGATATGAGGAATTGCATCTTCGAACGGGAGGGCTGATCAACCGCAATAGCACATTATAGGCTTTTTAAGGTGCACTTTCTCGATTTTCTAAAACTTGTATTATGTTTGTATGGTATATGTAAATTATTGGGCTGTGTTTATGCTGTGACCTAATCTCTTCGCATTACTTATCTACATATTTACTCCACAAGTTACCTTATGGTGCTTATTGGAGGGTCTGTCTGATGAGATTAGCAGTTCTCACTATTCCCGAAAGATGATTAGGTATAATGACTTCCAGCAAGCTCGCCTAAGGTGACTAATTTTTCATGTTTTTCGACACGGTTATTTCGAGAAACATGTGTGAGACGAATTAATACACTATTCGATCAAAAGTATCCAGATACCTCTTAGTGTACCGTTCACTTTTATGTCCGGTTGAACTCGGCAGTTGGAAATTTGTGGTAAGGTCTTATGGGACCAAACAGCTGAGGTCATCGGTCACTAAGCTTACACACTATTTAATCTAATTTAGACTAACTTACACTTCGGACGACACACACACCCATGCCCGAGGGAGGACTGGAACCTCCGACGGAGGGGGGAGGGGTGTTTGAACTCTGCCAGGGACTCGTTCAATGTCAAAATGTCTGTGGAGGAATGGCAGCCCTTCCTTACTCAAGAGCCGAAACCACAGAAGGTATTGATGTTCGACAGTGGGGTCTGGAGCGAAGTCGACATCCCACCCAGAGGCACTCCATTGGCTTCAGGTCGGGAATGTAGGCAGGCCAGCCCATTTCAGGAATGTCACAAACCACTGCCTCACAAACAGTGCTTCATGACAAGGTGCACTGTCATCCTGATGCAAGCTATGAAAATCTACGAACTGTTCCCCTACTGCACGCGGCACACAACCCTGTAAAAAGTGTTCTTAATCTTGCACATTTAGAGTTTTCTTAAACACAATAAGCGGACCATATCTTAAGGACGAGAAAGACCTCCATATCGTAACACCATCTCCACATTACTTCATTGTTCGCCGATGATATGATGCCAGGTGACTTGCTCCACGCATTCGCCAAATTCAAAACTTTCATGCGATTGTTACAGGGACACTGTGAGACATCACTCAGAATCATTCGTTTCCAGTCATCCACTGTCCAGTGGCACCGCTCTTTACACCACCTCAAGCGTCGTTTACCACTGAGTGGTTGGTTGGTTGGTTGGTGGTTGGTTGGTTGGCTGGCTGGTTTGGGGGAGGGGACTAAACAGCGAGGTCATCGGTCCCATTGGGTTTGGAAGGATGGGGAAGGAAGTCGGCCGTGCCCTTTCAAAGGAACCATCCCGTCATTTGTGTCAAGCGATTTAGGGAAACCAGGAAAACCTAAATCAGGACGCGGGTTTGAACCATAGTCCCCCCGAATCCGAGTCCAGTGTGCTCACCAGTGCGTCACCTCGCTCGGTCCTTAGCACTGCTGACAAAAGTGACTCGCTTATGAGGAGCTGTTCGACCATTGTACCTCGTCCTTTTTAACTCAATACGTACAGTCATTGTGGTAGCTGGACTTCTGGTTCTACTTTCTGATTTCATGCGATTTTTTACAACCACCCTCCACAGTAAGCGAATGTCACTTCCCATCAGTACATCACGTCTGTCTGGTCGTGGTTGAGCTGCGGCTATTGCTTCGCGTACCAACTTCAGTCACATTATCAACAATCGACTTGCGCAGATTTAGAAGGGCTCAAAATGGCTCTGAGCACTATGGGACTTAACATCTACGGTCATCAGTCCCTAGAACTTAGAACTACTTAAACCTAACTAACCTAAGGACAGCACACAACACCCAGTCATCACGAGGCAGAGAAAATCCCTGACCCCGTCGGGAATCGAACCCGGGAACCCGGGCGTGGGAAGCGAGAACGCTACCGCACGACCACGAGCTGCGCACATTTAGAAGGGTTGAAATGTCACTGATGGATCTGTTATACAGGTGACATCCAATGACTAGCGCATGTTCGCAGTCAGTGATTTCTCCTGACCAATCAGTTGTGCTGTTATTGCTCCTCTACTGACAATACTCCCCGCCCGCCTCTCTTTATATTGGCGGGTCCGCCTCTCAAAACATCTACTGATCAATTACACATTAGTAGTTGTGAGCGGATACTTTCGATCAGTGCACGTTTGCTGACTCTTCTTGGAACGTAGTCTCTTGGGATTTTAACTGCGAACCTCTCCGTGATACTACATCCACAGAAATATGTGTTGAAGTCCCACTGTGCATGTACCACATTGCCCAATGTTGCACAAGGGAAACATACTAGAGCAATCATAGTTGATGACTCTGCAAAAAATTAACGTACCATAGCCCATCTGCTTTCCTTGGCACAACGTGTAGCTCTACGAGACGATCACCTAGTGCACCTAACCACACATTCAATGAGAAACGTTGATGGTTTGGTAACTCATTAACAGTACGTGGGTTTACGTCAGATTTGAGCGCAATTAGACAGAGATTTAATCATAATATTTACATTTCAAATACGTTTATACTGCCTAGGATAACATTTCACGCTGAACTCGGTAGCAGCTTGTAACCACAGATTGGCAATTATCCCATAAACTACTGGTTCGCGGACTAATTTTTACTAGAACTTGTCTTGTTGTATAATTTCACTCGTGTCAGTTTTCTCTTAATTTATCACATTCCCAGCGCATATAAACGTCTTCTTGCGCCCCCCGGATAGTCTAATGCGTTTACGTTGCAAATTCATGTACCAGACGTTGTAACTTTCTACGACCATTTGAGCACACACACCTCGAAGTCGGGCCACTTTATTGCCAATGTCCCAGCTAGTGTCAGTTCGTACAGGTTTTTCTTTTTCAGCCCTGTAGCTCTTTTCTTCAGTTTTCTACCTTTTCTGAAGGTGTTGGTACGACTGAAAGGCAGTTGCACAATGGCAGTGGCTTATGCGTTTCCTCGTAACCTTGGAACGAAGAATAATTATTCTCTCATGGCGACGGGTGTGTACGCAAGAGTGTCTTGATACTGTGATTGCTGGAGAGATAAGTGTTTTGTTTTTCGTGTAACACTAAGTAAATTGAATCGTGTCGTGATCTGCCTTATCAGCGGCGAGGAAAACAGCTGTAGCGTAATCTCCGTTACCTAATTAGATTACATATCTGTGCCCGTCTGGCGCTGGGGAGGCGGCAGATACGGTTCTTTTAGATAGATAGCCTCTAACGGTCTTTGTTTACTAACCACCACTACTTTAGTGTTCTAAAAATGGCATCTCGTGCTGTGGCTTTGCCCATTATCGCGAACTTCCTGGTCAATAGTAGGCAACAGTCGCAGCAATTCTTTTGAATCTCAACTCACCAACAAAGGAAAAAAAGGAAAAGAAAGTGACTTCGTGTAGACAACCGTTAGTAACTCTAGAAGAGTTTGACACATTCTGCGGTTACAAATAACTCTACAGGTCGGGCAACCACTACTAAAAGTTGTACGTAATGTAAAAGACAACCAAACAATTTAAAATTAGATGTGGTAAAATAGTCTATATTAAAACTGAAAAAATACACATCCGCAATAGATATTTATTGTGTTTTCACTGTATGACGACCGGTTTCATACCCTGGAGGGGAATCTTCAGGTCATATAAAACTAATACTTCATGGGCCACGAATTGCAAGGTACAAGTGTGTGTGTAAAAATATGTCACTCCTCGGTGTAGTCTTGGATGAAACGGCGGATGATTCGAATCGGATGACCATCCGATCCTTCCATTTCGTAACCCTACAAAATTTGACATACAGGTATGATTCTAACTGCGACTCAGTGATATTATAGTCATACGATACTACGTTTTTTTCCGTTTTGGGAAGTGCGCAGTTCTACATTTCTGGAAATTTAAAGCAAGTTGGCCATATTTCGATGTTTTCTAATTATAATCTGAGTGTTGTGAAAGTATGCCATTTCTAGGAGACGCCACAGTGAAGATTTATAAAAGGCGCGTTGTTCTTGGTACGATTCGTTATAACCGACTGTCAGTTAATAACATATCGGCGGTTAAAGGCTCCAGAAGATCGTAACATGGAAGACATGGTCGCACGCTATACTGTATATGTTCAGGTGATGTATTAGTCAGAGGCCCAGAGTTATTAAGATATATCTAGTTGGTTCACGTTTTGGTATGTCCAATATTTTTTTATTCTCCTTCGCGTTCTGTAAATGGTTCTGGGGCTTAGTTATTAATTCAATAGAAGTACGTCCTGTAACATTTGATGTAAAAGTGCGAGTGCTGCATTTGAGTTTGTTGAATTTTAGTGAACATGTCAGCAAACATGGTCCAACGAATTGCAAGACTGCTTTCACGTCACAGCCCGATTCGACTGAATTCAGTATTTATTTATTAATCCAAAAAACGTTGTATATTTTTGGACACGTAATTCCGTTATAAATATTGTTTACCCACGCGCGCGCACATGCACACACACACACACACACACACACACACACACACACACACACACACACACACACACAATTACATGAAGTACTGAAAATGTGACAGTAAAATTGCGGTAAATAATTGTTGTTTTCTTTTATCTACAAGACAGCTTGCAGGTCTCGCGCAGGTTCTAAAAATCCCGGTACCGAGCAAAAGCAGTGACCTACCAAGAATGACCCTAGAATTTTACTAAAAAGTGAAAGTGATGAAATAATTTTCATCATGAGTGAAATGCTATTTTAAGTTTGCATCGCATTGATTGTAATGGAACTTCCATTAACTTACATCCGTACCGAATGGACATGGAACCTTTCTTTTTGCCTTAAAAAGTGTTTATGGATGTTCACATTTTTATTTATGTTTAGTACAGACGAAACAACACGACTAGCATGTGGACAAGGAAATGTGCGTGTTAAAAAGAGCTAACGCAGGAATTTTACACATGTCCATTTTTCATAAAAAAACTGTGTGACATGCAACTCGACAACTGCCGTTTGAGAGAGCTGCAGTTGCAAGTTAAGGTTGAGGAACACGTGGCGTATGGTGTACCGGCTCGTTTCTGATTGTGTACCAACCACAATGTCAACGACGACTGACGTGCCTAACGATAAGAAACACGTCCCGTGTGAAGGCAGCTTAAGAGTGTGTACATTCTGGCGACGCCTGCCAGTTGAACTTCGCGCGAACGACGCAGGCTCCGACGACGGACTAAATGAAATCATATAAAGTTGTTGACCAGCACTGTACCCTCTTGTTTTAGGATAGTTAGTTATGATCTGTTGATGACCTCGGAAGCCCAAAACAAGTTAACTAAACAAACGAGTCCGGTAGAATATACCCATTTTCGTACTTGTCACTAATAAACGTAGGCTAAAATTGCACATATGCTACCAAGAAGCTAACTCGAACAGAATGACCATCTCTTTGCAATCAATATAGATTCCGAAAACATCGATCGTGTGAAACCCAACTCGCACTTGTCTCACATGACATACTGAAAGTTTTGGATCAAGGCAGTCACGTAGATACAATATTTCTTGGCTTGCGAAAATCGTTCGACACAGTACCACTTCAACGCTTAATTGCCGGAAGTACTATCATATGGGGGTATCAAGCGAAATTTGTCACTGGACTGAGGGTTTTTCGACAGAGGTAACGCAACATGTTATCTTGGATGGAGAGTCATCGTCAGATGTCTCCGGCTGTGCCCCACGCAAGTGTGTTGAGACCCTTGACGTTCATGTTGTACATTAAAGAACTTGCGGAAAATACTAATAGTAACCTCAAACTTCTTGCAGATGATGCAATTATCTGTAATGAATTACTGGCTGAAAAAAGCGGCATAAATACTCAGTCAGATCTTGACAACAAAATGGTGCAAAGATTTTGCCAACTTGCTTTAAATGTCCAGAAATGTAAAACTGCGCACTTCACAAAACGAAAAAACGTACTAGCCTATAACTATATTGTCACTGAATCACAGTTGGAATGGGCCAACTCATACAAATACCTCGGCGTAACATTTTGTAGGGATATGAAGTGAAATGACCACGTAGGCATAGTCATGGATAAAGTAAGTGGTAGACTTTAGTTATCAGGTGATGCTGATGAAATTAGATTAGGAAATGAGACACTTAAAGTAGTAGATGGGTTTCGCTATTTGGTGAGCAAAATAACTGATGATGGTCGAAGTAGAGACGATATAAAATGTAGACTGGCTATGGCAAAGAAAGCGTTTCTCAAGAAGAGAAATTTGTTAACATCGAATATAGATTTAAGTGTCAGGAAGTCTTTTCTGAAAGTATTTGTATGGAGTGTAGCCATGTATGGAAGGTGAAACGTGGACGATTAATAGTTCGGACAAGACGAGAATAGAAGCTTTCGAAATGTGGTGCTACAGAAGAATGCTGAAGATTAGATGGGTAGATCACATAACTAATGAGGAGGTATCGAATAGAGTTGGAGAGAAGAGAAATTTGTGGCACAACTTGACTAGAAGAAGGGATCGGCTGATAGGACACGTTCTGCGGCATCAAGTGATCACCAATTTAGTACTGGAGGGAAGCGAGGATGGTAAAAATCGTACAGGGAGACCAAGAGATGAATATGCGAAGCAGATTCAGAAGGATGTAGGTTGCAGTAGTTACTCGGAGATGAAGAAGCTTGCACATGATGAAGTAGCATGACGAGCTGCATCAAAGCAGTCTCTGGACTGAAGGCGACAACAACAACAGACTTTAGTTTGTTGGTAAAATACTGAGATAATGGAATCAACCGACAAAGTAGATTCTTTACAAATCACTCATGTGACCTATCGTAGAATATTGCTCAATTGTACGGGACCTGTACCAAATAGTACAAACAGGGGATTTGAACGTATAGTTAGAAGGCAGCACGTATGGCCATATAGCCGAAGAAACTGAAGTAGCAGACTCTTGAAGATCAACGTAAACTAGCCTGAGAAAGCCTACTTGCAAAATTTCAAGAACCTGAGACGTATTCAGACAACCATTCTTCCCGTGCTCCACACGTGAACGGAAAGGGCAGAAGCCCTGGTAACTGGTACTGTGGGACGATCCCTCTGCCATGCACTTCACAGTGGTTTGTAGAGTATAGTTGTAGATGAAACATGAATTGAATGTAAGAAGTAACGCACCAGCAATACTGAAAGTTTAATGTAAACATCACAGTTCGCTGTCTGCGGAAGTCTCCCTTCTACTAACAGGATACAGAGCAAAGAGCACGGACAGCTGTTGGGGAATGGTCGCGCACGTACGTCACAGTTCCGTATCGCGTCACGGCATTTTGCCTCGCTAATGTTCCAGGATACCTCCACCTACCCTGGCTACTCACGTCATAATGCCAGGACAATAGTAGGAATAAATAGTGGGCGCGAAAAGCGGGATTGGCGCGCGCTGTGTCGCCCCGGCAACACGGAAGCACCGCCGCCACATGTGGCTTCCCTGTGCACAACAGGTAGCGTACAAAGGACGCACCTGTTCACACAAGCGGCCGCCAGCTCTTGCGAGGCGTATTACGTATTGGCGCTGCTGCTTTTTCGAGACGCGACGCGACGCGACGCGACGCCCACTATCTACGCGCCGCGCGTCCTTGAACTACTCAGACAGAATAATCCAAGACATGTGGCCAAAGGCTGCCTCCCCCTCCCCGCCCCTTCCAAATACCGTCGTCAAGTGCGTCTCGCTAATGCGACGCGCGCTGCTGCCATGCCAGTGCCGACAGCCGAATTTTCGGCGATAATGGGTCCATTACGGGCATCTGCCTGATGAGCTATGTAATCGCGATCTTTTAGCTAAATTACTTTTTACAGAAGATACCAGGAGGAGTTGCTTTAACAGAGATTTTATACGACAAGCTGTGAGACATATACTGATTTCACTGAAATGTATCACAACTAAGCAGTGATCTTCATGGTACATTACGTCTACATACATACTCTGCAAGCTACCGTACAGCGCATGGCGGAGGGTACTTGCTACCAATATAGCGCTTTTCTTTCCTTCTTGGTTCGCGTATTGAGCAGGGAAAAATGACTGGCCCACCAATTTTTTCCCAACAGTATATCGCCAGCATTCTGTCTTCTTTGTTCTGAGCACTTCCAATCAAATTCCCTGAAGATTTTTGTAATAAATTCGTATGGGCTATACCACTGATTACGATCCTAGCACCTCACACGTGAATTTCTTCGATGTTTATTCTTACTTCTACCTCATAAGGACCTCATGCGCTGGAATGATACTCTACAATTGGTCACACATTACAGATGTACCGGTCTTCCCCAGCAAAAAATGAAAAAAAGTGTTTTGCATCTGGTGTGTATCGATTACAATGTACGACATGTGATTGTACAGGCGAGACTGGGCAGAATTTTGTAACTACGTTAGTCCAAACAACGAAACGTCTTCTGGCCATCATTTGCGAAGTATAAAAAATCGGGTGTATAGATACCGCATGCTCGAAGGCAAAATCACAAAAATCAGCGGGTAGCCGTATGTGCAGCACTGCTTGCTCTTCATCAACTGACTCGTGAACAACACAAAACATTCCTATCCTATATTTTTACGGGTAACGAGAAGTGGTGTCTTCATGCTAACATGCTAAGGAAAAGACAGGAATGGTTGAATCCAAACAAAGCAGCAACTCCCCGTATGAAGACCTGCGCGCATCCACAAAATATGATGTTATACATGTGGCAAGACAGCGATGGTGTGCTGTACACGGATTGCTTCCCCGAGGTGCAGCCATCACTGCTGATGTTTACTCTTAACAAGTAAGACGTCTTGCAGACGCAATCCAACAACAACGATCAAGAAGATTGCATGAAGTGATGCTGCTCCACGATACAGCCTGTCCGCATTCTGCTAGACTGACATCACACGCTATAGAAGAATTGTGTTGGGAAGTCATTCCACACTCACCTTGTTCACCTGATTTTGCGCCCTCGGATTTTCATCTTTTCCGCTCACTATCGAGCAACTTTCAAGCAATTTCCTTTCCGGATGAAACTGCGCTCCGAACATGGGTCGACAAGTTCGTCGCCTCAAAACCACATGATTTTTACAGTCGCCCAATCGAAAAATTACCCCAGCGTTGGCACACTGTTGTAAACAGTGAAGGAGAATGCATTATTGACGACGCGGGTCTCTGTTATGTGTATCTGTTGCGTTTATTAAACTTATGGAAAACGCTACGAATTTATGTACCAACGCAATACTACGAGATGATCATCACTAAGCTTGTAATTGGAAGCTATAAGATATTTCCCTCTGTTATAGGCATTAGCTCACACTTACCCAGATTTAATCAGAGTTCCCAGTCACTGAACTAAGCCAATATTAAGTCCAAGTTGTTCCGCACTTGCTTAATATACTTCCCTACCGATGTCAGTTTCGTTTGTGTGGAGCATTAGTAGTGCAGTGGAACACACTTTGTTCTGTCTGTTAAATATCTGTCGAGCCAATGGCATACTTGCGAACATACTCTGTATGACCGCACTTTGGTTGGTAGTCGACATTCTATCATAATGTCGAAATCCTGTCGGAAATTTAGGACGGAATGTAGCAGTTCATCTGAGTCTACTGTTTGCAAGATGTCGTGTGTTTCACACGAGTCGTTTTTCGTGAATCGGTCTTGATTCTTTGACAGATGCTTGTTTTCCTCCAGGGCCAGAAGCTTGTTTTCCTCCAGGGTCACCACAATGTTTGAACTGAGGATATGCTCTAGGACCCTGCAACAAACAGACATCATGGTCTATAACTCTGTGCCCCATAATATATAATTTACCCATTTTGCAAACAGGGCTGAGACGGGCTCTTTTTCCAATCACGCGAGGTTATTCACTGCGCAAGAGCTTTGAGGTAAATACGAGCAAGGAATGGAGCTAATTTCGCAGCGTATTCAATATAAAATACACTCCTGGAAATGGAAAAAAGAACACATTGACACCGGTGTGTCAGACCCACCATACTTGCTCCGGACACTGCGAGAGGGCTGTACAAGCAATGATCACACGCACGGCACAGCGGACACACCAGGAACCGCGGTGTTGGCCGTCAAATGGCGCTAGCTGCGCAGCATTTGTGCACCGCCGCCGTCAGTGTCAGCCACTTTGCCGTGGCATACGGAGCTCCATCGCAGTCTTTAACACTGGTAGCATGCCGCGACAGCGTGGACGTGAACCGTATGTGCAGTTGACGGACTTTGAGCGAGGGCGTATAGTGGGCATGCGGGAGGCCGGGTGGACGTACCGCCGAATTGCTCAACACGTGGGGCGTGAGGTCTCCACAGTACATCGATGTTGTCGCCAGTGGTCGGCGGAAGGTGCACATGCCCGTCGACCTGGGACCGGACCGCAGCGACGCACGGATGCACGCCACGACCGTAGGATCCTACGCAGTGCCGTAGGGAACCGCACCGCCACTTCCCAGCAAATTAGGGACACTGTTGCTCCTGGGGTATCGGCGAGGACCATTCGCAACCGTCGCCATGAAGCTGGGCTACGGTCCCGCACACCGTTAGGCCATCTTCCGCTCACGCCCCAACATCGTGCAGCCCCCCTCCAGTGGTGTCGCGACAGGCGTGAATGGAGGGACGAATGGAGACGTGTCGTCTTCAGCGATGAGAGTCGCTTCTGCCTTGGTGCCAATGATGGTCGTATGCGTGTTTGGCGCCGTGCAGGTGAGCGCCACAATCAGGACTGCATACGACCAAGGCACACAGGGCCAACACCCGGCATCATGGTGTGGGGAGCGATCTCCTACACTGGCCGTACACCACTGGTGATCGTCGAGGGGACACTGAATAGTGCACGGTACATCCAAACCGTCATCGAACCCATCGTTCTACCATTCCTAGACCGGCAAGGGAACTTGCTGTTCCAACAGGACAATGCAGGTCCGCATGTATCCCGTGCCACCCAACGTGCTCTAGAAGGTGTAAGTCAACTACCCTGGCCAGCAAGATCTCCGGATCTGTCCCCCATTGAGCATGTTTGGGACTGGATGAAGCGTCGTCTCACGCGGTCTGCACGTCCAGCACGAACGCTGGTCCAACTGAGGCGCCAGGTGGAAATGGGATGGCAAGCCGTTCCACAGGACTACATCCAGCATCTCTACGATCGTCTCCACGGGAGAATAGCAGCCTGCATTGCTGCGAAAGGTGGATATACACTGTACTAGTGCCGACATTGTGCATGCTCTGTTGCCTGTGTCTATGTGCCTGTGGTTCTGTCAGTGTGATCATGTGATGTATCTGACCCCAGGAATGTGTCAATAAAGTTTCCCCTTCCTGGGACAATGAATTCACGGTGTTCTTATTTCAATTTCCAGGAGTGTATGACTGGAATTCCGCCAGGGTCCAGTGTCAAGTTTGTTTTACGTAGTCTTCATTGTTTTAGAACATTGCTGGTGCTAAACATCGATGTCGGTCATTTGTGAGTCTGTGCGGTGGTCAAACATTGATACGGTGTTGTCCTCAGGAGCAACTATGTTTTTAAATGCGATACTCATTATTTCTTCAGTTTCAGCATCAGCTCAACAAGGGACAGAATCGAAAGTCTAGAGCCTCTCATTATTCTTACGTACAATCCGCATTTCCTAGGATGTCGCACTGGAATTCCGCTATACGTCACAGTTCGAGTCCAGAATTATTACAGAAGTCTGGCAATCACATTTCAGTCCAACCACCAGTGTAGAGGTAGTACCAAATTTCTGATATACACTGGCGGAAAAAGTCGCAACACCAAGAAGGAGCCGTGCGACATAAACCGAAGTTGGCAGACACGTTACATCATCTGAAAAATGATGTCTATCCAAATTTCGCGCTACTCGCATAAGAATGGTGCTGATAGCGCCACTGTGAGGATACAAATCGGGTCTGCTTTTAAATACACGCTGTAACGGTCGTGAGCGTTACTTACTTTTGAGACTGGAAGTGTAATTTCACGTTTGGCACGAATGCGTTTACGGTGAAATAGACGTCGTTATCAACACCTCATTGCGTTTGAACGAGGTCGTGTAATAGGGCTACGAGAAGCTGGATTTCCTTCGATATCGTAGAAAGACTTGGCAGGAATGTAGACACTGTACATGACTGCTGGCAGTGGTGGTCACGAGAATGTACGCTCGCAAGGTGACCGGGCTCCGGACAGCCAAGCGGCACTGACGAGAGGAGACAGCATCGTGTTCGGCGTATGGCTCTCGCGCATCGTACTACCTCTGCAGGAGCAATCGGAGCGGCAGTTGGCACCTCAGTGACACAGGGAACTGTTACAAAGTACAGCTCAGAGCCAGAAGCCTTGTAGCGTCCATTCCACTGACCCCAACCCACCGCAATTCGTGGTGTCAAGCGAGTGCTCACTGGAGGGAAGGGTGGCAGACTGCTGACTTTTCTGATAAAAGCTGTTTCTGCCTTGGTGCCAGTCATGGCTGTTTATTGGTCAGAATGGGGCCAGTTGAGGATCTGCGATCAACCTTCCTGCGTGTGAGACACACTGGACCTACACCTGGAGTTGTGGTCTGGGGTGTGATATCGTATTACAGCAGGAGCACGCTCATGGTTATCCCACGCACACCACCTTAGTTGGTGATTCGACCTGTTGTGCTGCCATTCACCAACAGCACTCCAGGGAGTGTTTTACAGCAGGATAACGCTCGCCCACATACCTCTGTTGTAGCACAACACGTTATTTTGCCCTGCTCGACCACAGACCTGTCTCCAATCGAGCACATTTGGGACATCATCGGACGAAAATACCAGCGTCATCCACAACCAGCATCAAACGTCATTCCGCTGACCGACCAAGAGAAACAGGCATGGAACTCCGTCTCACAACCTCATATCTGGCATCTGTACAAAACAATACATGCACGTTTGCATTCAACATTCTATCGGCAACACCAGTTATTAATGTACCAGCATTTCAAATTTGCAACGGCGTATCTCCCGTTTACCTTAATCTGTGACCTTGCAAAGTTAATCATTTAAATATATAACCTAGACAATTGTATTCCTAAAATTTCCTAACTCTACTTTTTTTGTTATTGCGATTTTTTTCCATCAGTATATGTCTTAGCTGAGTAGCGCTTCAACTACGAACCACCAATACCACAAAGCAAACGGGTCTATAATGTTCGCTGTCAGCTCATAACGATATATTACAATGTCATCTTGACGCAGAAAGTTCTGGTTCTACAACTGAGATTGTATGCATTTATTTCTCATTTAATGCCTTTAGTAAGTTCTCCTTACTCTGTATACAGCCCGACCAGCTTGCTTGCGAAAGGATATGCTGCGGCAGTATACAATATTCCAGACGTAGCCGGTAGGTGTTGTTGATGCCGTTAGCTACGTATGGGGAAATATGATAGCCTACTTGCCGTATACATGTCATATACTACGAGGCTTTATATTCCATACAGCAGTCACCGCAATAGTCGGCAGAGACACTTTGCGACAACGCGACCCGATGTTAAGTTACACGCAGTGGCTGGACCCACCTACTCATCGCAGCCAGCGGCAATGGCTGTTCACAATTAAGTGAAGCAGGTGTATTACTATTTTACACCAGTGGAGCGAACGCACTGCCAATTTCTTTGTCAATTTAGCTTGGCTTTGTAAAAATTGAACAATATAAGCTCTCAATTCGGATTCACTTAGTACTCGGTCCTGAAAGCAGGTTTTGACGGTGTAGTCGACGTCTATCTTCAAGTATCTATCTGTTCATGTTTTTTTTTAACATTTCCATGACGCTCACCAGTAGGTCAGACAAACACGTGAATATTCATTAGGCCCTTCTTTGCATATATTCAATATCATCTGAGAATCCTGTTCTGGGAAGGGCTAGAGAACAAATGTACGGTATTAGGAGCATACATTACTAGGGGAAAGATCGATATCGCCTGCAGCAAAATTAAAGAGGTCTTTGGAGATAAGACATGCAGCTGTATGAATATCAAGAGCTCAGATGAAAGATCAGTCCTAATCAAAAAACGGAAAGCTGAAACTTGGGATGCAAATAAAGATGGTATATACAAGGGACGATGAACTTGAAGGCATTATCACGCAAATGGAAGAGAACATAGATAAAGATGAGATGGGCGACACGATACTGCGAGAAGTATTTGACAGAGCACTGAAAGATTTAAGTCGTAACCAGGCCCCTGGAGTAGAAGACATTCCCTCTTAACTACTGATATCCTAGGGAGAGCAAGCCATGACAAAATTATTCTATCTCGTGTGCAAGGTGTATGACATAGGTGAACTACCCTCAGACTTCAAGAAATACATAATAATTCAAAACAAAAAGAAGAAAAAAAAAGGCAAATGCTGACAGCTGTGAGTATTATCTGACAGGTGTGACTATTACCGAACTACCAGTTTAGTAAGTCGTGCCTGAAGAATACCAACAGGAAATCTTTACGTAGGAATGCAAAAACTGCTAGGAGCCGACTTCGGGGAAGATCAATTTGGATTCCGGAGAAATGTTGGAACACGCGAAACAGAACTGACCCTACGATATATCTTAGAAGACGGGTTAAGGAAAGGCAAACCTTGGTACACAGCAGTTCTACATTTGGCGAAAGCTTATAACAGTGTTTACAGGAACGCTCTCTTTTTGAAATACCGAAGGTACGGGAGTAAAACATAGGGTGCGAAAGGCTGTTAACAACTTACACACAAACCAGAGGGCAGTTATAAGAACTGAGGGGCATGAAAGGGAAGCAGTGGTTCAGAAGCTAGAGAGACAGGATTGTAGCCTATCCCCGATGTTATTCAGTCTGTACATTGAGCTAGCAGTAAAGGAAACAAAAGAAAAATTTGGAGTAGGAATTAAAATTCAGGGAGAAGAAATAAAAACACTGAGGCTTGCTGATGACAGTGTAATTCTGTTAGAGACAGCAAAGAATTTCGAATAGCACTCGAGGAGAGATCTTCAAAGGAGGATATGAACAACTAAAACGAAACAAGGGTAACGGAATATAGACTGATTACGTAAGGTGATGCTGAGGGAATTAGATTAGGAAGCGAGACATTTAAAGTAATATAAGAAATTTGCTATTTGGGCAGCAAAATAACGGATGATCATCAAAACAAAGGGGATATAAAATGTAGACTGGCAATGGCTACAAAAGCGTTTCTGATGGAGAGAAATTCGTTAACATCGAATATGGATTTAAGTGTCATGAACTCTTTTCCTCAAGGTATTTGTATGGAATGTAGCCATCTACAGAAGTGAAACAAGGACGATAAATAATTTAGACAAGTCGAGAATGGAAGCTTTTGAAATGTGCTAGAAAAGATTGGTGAAAGTTAGATGCATATTCACGTAACCAATGTGGAGGAAAGTTTTTTGGAACACTGTTCCAGGAAAAGCAGCGATCTATAAATGGTGTAACTTATTTCAATACACACAGTCGTGATCGCATTTAAGTTGTTTATTTCTATTTCTAGCTGACCTTTTTCGGTCTTCTAAGAGATCATCTTCAGATCTGTCATTCCCTGATGACCGTAGGAATCGTTGGCTTGGAGCAGGTCCACCTGTGCAGGCGTGGAGAATTGGGGAGAAAAGAAATTTGTGGCACAACATGACTAGAAGAAGGGATGTCGTGTGACTAGAGCCTCCCGTAGGGTAGACCATTCGCCGGGTGCAAGTCTTTCCATTTGACGCCACTTCGGCGACTTGCGCGTCGATGGGGATGAAATGATGATGATTAGGACAACTCAACACCCAGTCCCTGAGCGGAGAAAATCTCAGACCCAGCGGGGAATCGAACCCCGGCCGTTAACTTCAAATGGCTCAGAGCACTATGGGACTTAACTTCTGAGGTCATCAGTCCCCTAGAACTTAGAACTACTTAAACCTAACTAACCTAAGGAATCACATACATCGATGCTCGAGGCAGGATTCGAACCTGCGACCGTAGCGGTCGCGCGGTTCCAGACTGTAGCGCCTAGCACCGCTCGGCCATCCCGGCCGGCAGGGCCCTTAGGATTGACATTCTGTCACGCTGACCACTCAGATACGGGGGGCGGACAGAAGAAGGGATTGGTTGATAGGATATATTCTGCGACATCAACAGATTACCAATTTAGAGCTGTAGGGAAGTATGGGGATTAAGAGGAAGGCCAAGAGATGAATATAGTAAGCATATTTAGATGCATTGGCCCTATTGTGTTGTTTTATTGTCAGCAAAATCGATTTTCGGTCACTTAGTGACCATCCTCAGTGCTAGAAGTTAAAAATTTTCACATAACGATCAGAGAGTGTAAAACCGAAAATCACAACTACACCTACGTATGAACATAAAAGCTGGTGGGAACATACCTGTAATATACAATAAAAATTGGTACGCACTGGTATCAACCTACAACCACAAGCGTAGAGCGATCACATAAACTGAGGCCGCTGTTTACATGTACCTGTACAGCAGACCTCGGTGTGACAGGGCTTGGAACGCCTTCTATGTGACATGTGTCACGTGAAGACTTAATATTACTGGTTTTGCAAGATATTAACGAAAAATACCTCTTGTGCATTTGTGACTCATGACGTAATTCAAATTTAAAACGTACGTAATATTAAGTCTTCACGTGACACATGTCACATAGAGGGCGTTTCAAGCCCTGTCACACCGAGGTCTGCTGTACAGGTGCATGTAAACAGCGGCCTCAGTTTATGTGATCGCTCTAAGCTTGTGGTTATAGCTTGATACCAGTGCCTACCAATTTTAATTGTATATTACAGGTATGTTCCTGCCAACTGTTATGTTCATACGCAGGTGTAGTTGTGATTTTCGGTTTTATACTCTCTGATCGTTATGTGAAAATTTTTAACTTCTAGCACTGTGGATGGTCACCAAGTCCCCGAAAATCGATTTTTGCTCACAAGAAAACAACAAAATACGGCCAATACTGATTTTCCTTCCAATTCTATCCACTATCTGGTCGTGGTGCACACAACACTCCATGGTGTCGCCAATCAATAATATTTAGATGCTTCTAAGTTGCAGTAATTATTTGGAGGAAGTGGCTCGTACAGAATACAGTAGCATGGAGAGCTTTGCATCAAACCAGTCGTCGGGCTGAAGACCACAATAACAACAATTTCGTTTGGCAAGAACTCAAGACGGTCGAGCTTAGTTCTGTCTAGAAGGCAGCCACGAATCCAGTCACAAAGCCAGTCCGATATTCAGAAAGCTCGCAAATACTGAACTTTACAGACAGCGGCAACTACTTGCTCGACGACTTGAGCGCTGGCAGTTTACCGCACTGCATCCGGCATTACCGGCGCGGCCAGTGGCAGATAAAGGCGCCGCATCCATCGCACTCTCGCACCAGACCGTGTCTAACGCGGCGGCGCAGCGGGGGCATAACTCACGGCCCGCCGGCCGCACTCTTGCCGCTGCCGGCTTCCACCTGTTGTTCATTCATAAGGAGCAGTCGGCCGGGCCCCACCGCCGCGCCGGCGAGAAAAACTGTTACGTAAACGGCGAGGGAGCTTCTTGTAGGTGTGCCGCTGTCTTAATAGACAACCCCCCCCCCTCCCCACACACACACACCACTTCCCCCACGTACGAGCTTTCTATGGGAAAAAGGGTGACGCGACACGCCGGAAGCGCATCAGGACGCCGTCCGCTGCGTGAGAACAGAGGGGGCCGAGCAGACGCCGCGAGCTGCGGTCACAGTTCTCTTCGAACAGGAGCCGACACTGAGATTTTCAAGAGTTTATTTCTGATATAAGCATACCGGAAACATCGCGCTGATGCCGCCTAACAACACCTCTACCCCTGATAATGGCCCTAATTCTGCGAGGAAGAAAAATGGTTCAAATGGCTCTGAGCACTATGGGACTTAACTTCTGAGGTCATCAGTCCCCTAGACTTAGAACTACTTAAACTTAACTAACCTACGGACGTCACACACATCCATGCCCGAGGCAGGATTCGAACCTGCGACCGTAAAAGCAGTGCGGTTCCAGACTGAAGCGCCTAGAACCGCTCAGCCACAGCAGTCGGCCCGGACTTACACAACGAGCCATGTGCCGCACCATCTACATCCCAAGACCACAGTCCCCCTATATAAGTATGCATGCATGGCAGAAGGAGCATTGTATCGGACTTGACACACACTCTTAATAAAATATTCAGAGCCACTACTCGGTGATACAATGGATTACATCTTAAAACAAACCTTTCGTCCCCATCTGGGAAAGACATTTTCAAGGGGGATCGTAAGCTTCTTTGGGGGTCCGGCATAATAACCTGGAACATTTTAAAAACTGTGACTTTATGGCTCCAAAAGATTACATTTTATAATTTACAGACACTATCAAACACAGACAATCCTTTAATTTCCTAAATATTGATGGAACAGGCTGTAATTATGCTCTATTATAAATGGAAAGCCAGATAAATTAGTACTTGTCACGAGTATGCGGCATTACAACGTTTTATGACTGTAAACATAGTTCACGTAAGTGGATAGCTGTCAAATGCAAAGTTCTTACCGACAGCATACCATTGGGTCGGTCCTGAAAACATGCTCGGTTAGCCAAAGTCGTTAAGCTGACCGCTCGCGACATGCTGGAAATAAGAGTTCGAATCTCATTCCAGCACCAATTTTCACATTTTTCCAATAAATCGTAGAGCTGTCGTGTAACAGTATTCGCCATTTGCCAGTACATTTCATAAGTGAATACGGCTAGCGTTTGTCAACAGTGTCTGTTCCTTTGCACATGCACGAATATCCAAAGAACACTGGATCGAACTTTACAGACACTGCACTAAACTATTCCATATGTAGCTGTATCCACTAACTGATTATTAGAGCCGCAGCACCATCAAATTGCTGGGACGTTGACTGCTACCTTTCGCCTGACATTCAGAAGAGTCCCAGACATTTTCCATGCGATTAAGATCGCGTGATTTAGTGGGTCAGTCGAGATGCGATACGGTCCCTGAGTGTTCGTCAAACCAGGAACTTACGCCTGCTATCCCGTCAACAAGGCTGTTGTCATTTTGCAAGCGGGTAGGCTAAAATGGTTCAAATGGCTCTGAGCACTATGGGACTTAACTGCTGTGGTCATCAGTCCCCTAGAACTTAGAACTACTTAAACCTAACTAACCTAAGGACATCACAAACACCCATGCCCGAGGCAGGATTGGAACCTGCGACCGCAGCGGTCGCGCGGTTCCAGACTGTATCGCCTAGAACCGCTCGGCCACCCCGGCCGGCAAGATGGGAAGGATCACAGCATTCTCATCATGAAGATGAAGTTGAAAGGAGGAGACTTGGTCATCGAAAATACTGAAATAAAATCTGTAGTTTGTCTCCACAGTACACTGAATGATTGTGCCCAAATAATAGTACAAAACACACCCAAAACATTACAGAACGTGTTGGGGAACGTATTTATTTTTGTGTACATCCTGTGTTGACGCTCGAGGTTACTGAATTGAATCTGGGTGGGCGCATATTACATACACGAGGGTTGCTCGAAAATAAGGAACGAGGGAACTAACGACTATTTAATGAGACACGAATTAAATTTACTTTGACTTATTCCAGCAAACTGACTGTCAAACACATGGAAATCTATGTCAACATTTATCTTCTTAGAACAAAATCATAGGCAAGCAAAAACAGCAACCTGTAGCAATATTAATCTAATAAAAACCTTGGAATATCTGACACAGGGGGTTCAGAGGAAAGATCCTAATAATAATACAAGTAAATTAATTACGATCATAAAGTGCACAGTTATTGTCATTAATTTTAACTGAAAACAGATAGAAGGGAATACGTCACAACTGTAGTTGGCATTGAAAGCAACTGCTCACGGCATTCAGAGGAAGAGTAATCGGATTACTTTAAAGTCCCAATACATCGACCCGATTTCACCATAATATTGCAGGTGGTATCTGTAGTGGCTGTGAAATAGATCATTACGATCACTGGTGGAACGAACAACTCCTGTCAGTGGCTAAGTTGCGATTAGCCCTAAAATTTTCTAAGTCCCACAACATCAGCTCAGGTACCTCGACAGTCACACACGTCTGGCAGCATCTTAAAGGCTGGAGATAAAATCAAAGTCGAATTTCTAATTGAGGGTTAATTGAAAGTATACCTTGCATTGCCGTGTCTTGCGTCTCTCATTGACTTTTGATTGGCTCCGAGCCCGATCTTCCAAATGCCGCCGATCAGACTGCTCCTTACGAAACACTAGTCCCCTTACTCTGTCTGATAACCAATAATTTGTGTCCTAGTATAGAAAAAAGTCGCATCATTCTCTCTCTCTGTCTCACTCTTTGACCAAAGAGGTGCTCCCATCATCGGCATCTTGTCTCTCTTTCTAATTTATTTACGTGAGCAAATGTTGGTAGCTTATACACTGCACAAATATTTGTTCTTTGCAGAGTCAAAACATTCGGCATTGTCTCACGTTTCGAAAGGTCCAAGAATGTGGATGCCGTATCACTCTTCGAGATGTTTTATCTCTAGTTTTCAGAGCTCTCTGGCGGAACGGCCAGTCTTCTACACTACATTTCAGTTACAATGGCACTTTCTCCTATAAAGGGCTATCCCCCTTACTCCATGTCCAGGTCTCAAATATTTCTGAAAGGAGTTCGCCCCGTGGGAGATGCCGTCTGTGTTTCTATAGAATACCTTATACCCTGCAGCTGTGCTCCAGGACACTGGGCCATTGCCCTCCCTCCTGCAGCCTTCCAAGAACTGGTACTAAGGGGTGGCTGGCTTCGCTTCTTCTGGCAATCAACATGTCTTCTCACAGCTTGGTTGCTTTCATCGTTTTCCCACTTCTACGGGGCATGCAAAGTACTAATACAGAGTAACAGAGCAATAAGGCTGCAGCAGTTATTTATTGACAATCACTAGCAGTCTACTACTGTTTATCATTTTCTTCGGTGACAGTGAAGTATTCTAACCGAATACGATTCCCCTCATGAATCTGCATTTGTTAACAAACTGGTTCTGGAAAACCAGCCCCGTAACACACTACATCCAGTATGGAATACACCCTGCACACTTTGCGGGTTAGATGCTTCATTTGGTCATCCATTCTCTCAAGGCTTCGCATTATTTGAAAAAAGGCAAAACTGTGACTCGTCGAGCCATACTACATGCCTCCAATTAGCTGCTATACAGTTTCCATGCTGTTTAGCCAACTGAAGAAGTACATCACTGTGAAGAACTGCCTTTCGCAAGGCATGCGACTACAAATGTCCACAGCAAGCAATTCCCTTCCCAAATACTCGCTTGGAAACTGCATTCATTGACAGCAAAAATTCCTGTTCGGGTTTACTGACGAAGTATGGCACTCGTCTTCAGTTCCTGACAGTCAGTTTATTTTTACGGTTACTGTTCTTGCGGCGTGTTAAATGGTTGTGAGTGGTACACCATTCCTTGTACACACATTGGATGCTTCATGATGATACACCAACAAATCGGACAAGTTCATTCACAGTATGGTTACGTGCACGTAGAAAGATGGTATCTCCTCTCTGCCATTCTGTCGTACGTCCATGTCGACTCATCTCAATCCACCCTTGCCATACAACCGACTGGCACATACACATCACATCAGTGTGTGAAGATATTGCTGAATGCGAGAGAGACTTATTTTCCTCTTCCGTTTCTTTTGCTTCGAATTACTCTGTACATGTATCTTGATGGCCTAGAATTTTTTTTCGTTCTTCAATATAAAATATAAATACGTTTTGCATTATTTACATTGCTACATGACTCTCTGATGTAAACAGGTCGCCTGGGTACACCGGCTCACACACTTCGTATTAGGTTGAGGTGCTCCGAGGTGGACGAAGGAACTGTGAGAGTGCAAACAAATTAGTGACACACAAATATACACTTTACAGTGCTGCGATACCTAAGTTGTAAAGAAAGTCGTCGGATGTGCTTGCGGAGATATACAAATAAGCAGTGGCCTGTCATGGCTTACGTTACTGAATACAATGGCAACAAAACTATGTCTGTTCCGGGCCCCATACCGTTAATCACAGTAGTAAATACTTGTCACAATGGTTCAAATGGCTTTGAGCACTATGGGACTCAACAGCTATGGTCATCAGTCCCCTAGAACTTAGAACTACTTAAACCTAACTAACCTAAGGACAGCACACAACACCCAGCCATCACGAGGCAGAGAAAATCCCTGACCCCGCCGGGAATCGAACCCGGGAACCCGGGCGTGGGAAGCGAGAACGCTACCGCACGACCACGAGATGCGGGCAAACACTTGTCACTTGTCCCTATGCGAAGGTTATAGGCGACTCCACTTGTAGACTAACTCTCTCAGGCTGACCTCTACGAACTGTAGACATGAACTGTAACCCTGGAACTCTGTACTAGAAATATTGTACGCTAACGCCGAACATGAACCGTCCCATGCTGCCTGTGGCCGCCGCCTATCACATCCCATTTCCGGCGGCACGGAGGTTGGTGATTGGCCGTGCTTGTGGTTGGCGGAGAACTTCAAAGCGCCGCCGAAGACGCCACTCGGACATTGTCTCAGCACGCCACCTTTTCTTGCGTCCATTGGCGAGGATGCGAAAATCTCTTATTAATTGAGTACCAAAATTTTATACATGTTTGATCTTATTAGTAATGCTTTTATTAAATTCAAGTAGGTGTGGAGACTGTTGCAAGAACTGTCATGCGAGAGTGATATCGATAGCCGCATGCGAACAGGAGTTAGTAAGTAAGCAGTGTGATGGCATGAACCAACCCTAAAATTTCGACGTATATGTATTAAAGAAAATGTTAGACTGTGTGAAAGCTAGGAGCTTCGTGGAGCCTACACGAGAACGGACAGAGATTGTCGTTGCTGGAACCAAATTTAGTTGCATAGTCTAATGTATTTTAAATTTATTGTTTTGTTTGCGACCTAAAGAGCTGTTGCGGGCTTTAAAATATTAAATTTCGCCATCGATATTTTTAAACTGTTAATTAAGACTGCTACTGCTTATGCCGAAACTGTGAATTCGCGATCATGACACTCTTGCCAAAAGCGGATAGGTTGTAACTTCGCGATCGGCTAGTTGAAGTGAATGGTACATCATGTTAAAACTGTGTACCGAACATCGGAGTGGTTTGTACAAGAGACGTTACTGTTGTGTACATACGAATTTGGATCTATACAGGAACGATTACGTTCGATCAGCCTGTGACAAAAGGAATGCAACGAAGGATATAATAACTGCCAGGAGAAACTTCACTACGCAAGAGGATGTATTCACTGCAATTTCACGATAGATAGATCCATTTTAATTGCACCGCCAGCACCAACAAGCCGCTGTCGACGTTCCAAAGCATCGAATACAAACAGATAACTCTCACTATTTCTACCGGTGAGTGAATACTCGAAGCATTTTAAGCAGCTAAAATTGTAATTTCTTTTCTTAATGCGAGAAACTTTTCTAATTCTTGCTTTTTTAAAAAATCATTGTAATTTCAGTGAAGTGTGTCACAATTTGAGTTGACACTTTTCATTTCGGCATTAACTATAGTCACTACTATACACTTCATTTTTATCTTTCGTGTCGTTGTAATTGCTGTTGCATGTGTTTTTACGTATCTTTTGGAGAGGTGTGCTTTTACATGTGAGCAGTGTTTTCATCGAGAACATTTACGTGTTCTTTTGTGGTATATGGTAATTCGATCAAGCTGTGTCACCCGCCATTAGATTCCGAACACCGGCCAATCACAACATGGCTGCTCGTTCGCCAGTGATGAAAGGCAAGCTACCCGTGGGAACTCTGAATCTGACAGCTGTTAAAATTATATGAAATGTGTTTACATTCAGTACAGTATCATATTACCGCATACTCATGACCAAGTGCAAACTTGTTTAGCTTGCCATTTACAATTGAGCATAATTACAGTATATTCCATTAATATTTACGAAATTGTTTACTGGATTTTTGTGCTTTGTGTTCAACTGGAGTCCGCAGCTCGTGGTCGTGCGGTAGCGTTCTCGCTTCCCACGCCCGGGTTCCCGGGTTCGATTCCCGGCGGGGTCAGGGATTTTCTCTGCCTCGTGATGACTGGGTGTTGTGTGATGTCCTTAGGTTAGTTAGGTTTAAGTAGTTCTAAGTTCTAGGGGACTGATGACCATAGATGTTAAGTCCCATAGTGCTCAGAGCCATTTGTTCAACTGGAGTTCGTTACCAAACTCTCACATGGTTACTTTCGTTAATTTTGGAAGTCACACTGTCTCTTTTGAGTTTAAATAATCGAAATTCACGGTCAAAATTACGCAGAGTAAATCTTTTTGAACCGTTTGCTTCACAACCGCAGTGAGTGACTGTAGCTGTGGATGGTCACATGACAGCATGGCATCAGTTCTACACTACCCACAGCGCCCCAGAGCAAACGCCGTATATTTTTAAGCGGATGACTAATGTTTTGTTGCCCCACAACAAGCCACAGCAGTCCGCTCACCCCACCGCCGCCACACACCGAACACAGGGTTATTGTGTGCGGTTCGGCCTCCACCGGAGCTCCCCCCCCCCCCCCTCCCCCGCCGGGAGCGCCTCACACAAGCCGAGTGTAACCCCAATGTTTGCGTGGTAGAGTAATTATGGAGTACGTACGTGGAGAAAGTGACTGTGCAGCAATCGTCGACATAGTGTAACTGAGGCGGAATAAGGGGAATCAGCCCACATTGGCCGTGGTAGACGGAAAACCGCCTTAAAAACCATCCACAGACTGGCCATCACACCGGACCTCTCGACGCTAATTCGCCGGGCGGGTTCGTGCAGGGGACCGGCGTGCCTTCCCGCCCGGAAAGCAGTACGTTAGACCACACGGTTAACTGGGCGGGCTCTTTTCAATGAATCTGCCTTGGAAAATGAAATTTTGTGCTAGACAAACTCAGACCCAGGATTTTCTGCTCTTTGCGAGCAGTTGCCTTAACAATTTGGCTACCTAAACACCTGTGCAGGTCTGACTTTAAGTTTCATGGTCTCTTAATTTTTCATCACCTACCATTCCGGAACATCACAAGCAGAGGTTTTCCTACGAATTACATGGTGAAAGTGCCGCAAGGGGAACGGAGTCTTGGCGGACGGCGGCTTTCCCGCCCACAAGGACAATTTGTAAGTTCAGTCGGATTAGCTACAATGACATGACTGCATAACTGCAAGGAAATCATTGACGACGCAGCGATAAGAAATGATGGCAGCAACATCTAGTCAGATATGCTGAAGCCAGAACGTAATGAGTATGTCGCGGATGACGTAAATGACAGGGTCGGCCGCGGTCCTTTCCCGACTCGACTCTTTCAGTGCTTTATTCACTTATACGCTATCTGATCACATGCATACGGACATTAGTGGAAATACGGAACGTGTCCCCATTTGCCTTCATGACTGCTTAAATTCTGCTGGGGACACATGCAATGAGGAAGAGGTGTTTGAATGTCTGTGGAGAAATGACGAGCCATTCTTCTTCAACGGTCGTAATCAGAAAAAGCAGTCATGGTAGAGACTGGCGTCTGGAGTGAATCGACACTCCAACTCAACCCCATGGTGTTCTATTGGGTTCAGGTCGGGACTCCTGGGCAGGCCAAATCATTTCAAAAATTTTCAGTGCGATATGGTCTGCAGCTGCGGTGAATTTTTTGAAATATTTCGTGATGCCTCCAGCTGCCATTTTCTTTATTTCATGTAGGATTAACTATATATGACGGTAGTATCTGTTCCCGAAAGAATGTTTGTGTTTGAATGTCTGTGGAGGAATGACGAGCCATTCTTCTTCAACGGTCGTAATCAGAAAAAGCATTCATGGTAGAGACTGGCGTCTGGAGTGAATCGACACTCCAGCTCAACCCCGGGGTTGCACGGGGAGCGTGCAAGGGATAAGTCCCTGCAGACGCATTATCCTCTATGCCCGCAGTGGCTCAGATGGATAGAGCGTCTGCCATGTAAGCAGAAGATCCCGGGTTCGAGTCCCGGTCGGGGCACACATTTTAAACATGTCCCCAATGAAGTACATCAACGCCTGTTTGCAGCTACGGTGTCCATTTAATTATCATTTCATTTCATGTAGGATTCTACAATTTCGGCCTTAAGCCATTTTCAAGTGTCTAAAACAGAAGCATTATACATTGGGTACATTAGTGATACTTGTGATTTTGATGTAGGAACATATCATCGTTCTCGCAATCAGGAATCTACAAAATTAACTGTGAAGAATGCCCAAAATTTTATGTTGGACAAACAGGAAAAAAAGTTAGTACACGATTTAAAGAACACACGACAATAACCGACAACAACCCATCTACAACTGCTGCACACCTAAGAGACACCAACCACAGAATATCTAATAAAGGGGATAACTTTAAATATTACATAAGTCACTGAAAGGAAAAAATCACGGATGTCATTGAAGAAGTATAACTTTATATCCATCTAAAATATCAGTCAGTCAGATTTTAAATGAACAAAATTACCTGCGAAATGGGATATTCCTAGACAACTTTATACCACTTCTACGACGAAGCATTCCAGGACCATACAATGTAATATCATCACTATACTCATTAGTCATTAATAAATATGACTGTAATGCGAAACAGCACGCAACAATAAAGCATTTTTTATTTGACTCTCATAGTTCTCAGTACTGTTTCATTAGAGTACTGTGATAGATTTTGTATATAAGATCTTTGTACCAACTATACTAAAATGACGTGTTCCCACAGTAAGAGAACAAATATTTAAAAGTTATTTTCAAAAAATTAAATACAGTCATATTTACACCAATGATGAACGCTAATTAAATATAACTGAGAGCAAAAACATATGCAGGTTAATTAACAAATTTCTGTAAAATAATTATACGTTTCCTATTGTTAAGTACGTTAGAATATGGACCTTATATATGAGAGCTTCGCAACAACTGTTTGAAAGTAACGTCCCCTAAAATAGCGTAAAACACCTCGCATTTATTTTATGAACATAAAACGGAGCCATAGGAGCAACCACATACATGGCATGTATTACTAAAACATGAACCATAAAGTAAGTAATAATGTGCCTAGTATACCTGTACAGATACGACTTGTTCCTACATCAAAATCACTAGTGTCATTGATATATCCAATGTATAATGTTTCCGTTTTAGATACTTGAAAACGGCCTAAACCGAAATTGTACATCTTACACGAAATAAAGGGAATGGGAGCTGAAGGAATCACGAAATCTTTCAAAAAACTTCATGAATGTTAATGCTTACAAATCACTGCCTTACACACGCTACTTTATGACAGGGTGCATTGTCAAGCGCATACGAAAAGAAACATAGTCTCCGAACGGATCCTTTACTGTATGCAGCAGACAATGCTTTAAAATCTGTTCGTATCCTTACAGATATAGAGTTTTCTTAAGCGCAGTAACGGGACCATACCATAACCACGAAACAGACCTCCATACCGTAACACCTCTTCCATCTTAATTGACTGCTAGCACTACACATGATAGCAGGTGCCATTCCACACGCACTCGCCTAACCCACACCCATCCATCGGATTAGTACAGAGAGTAGAGCGATTCATTACTCCAAATTACTTGTTTCCAGTCTATCACTGCCCAATGGCGTCATTCTTCGCACCATCTCCAGGTCGAACTGACTACAGATGTGTGGTTTATGAGGACCACGGTACTCCATTTCTTTTACGTCGCACACTCAGCCACTGAGAACAGCAAGAAATTTATCAGGACTGATGGTCATGAAGTAGATGAAGTGAAGGAATTCTACTACCTAGGCAAAAAAAATCACCAATGACGGACGGAGCAAGGAGGACATCAGAAGCAGACTAGCCCTGGCAAAAAGGGCATTCCTGTCCAAGAGAAGTCTCCTAGTGTCATACATACGCGTTAATTTGAAGAAGAAATTTCTGAGAATGTACACATATCAAAAAAAGTTTTGCATCACCTCGGTTCCGAGAGTTCCGGAACCTGTACAGAAAATTGGAATAGAGATCAACATAAATATCATTTCCGTCCTTTTTGTTGCTCATGAAAACCACACATTGCATGTTATACCACCACACAGCGAGACCTTCAGAGGTGATGGTCCAGATTGCTGTACACACCGGTACCTCTAATACGCAGTAGCACATCCTCTTACATTGATGCATGCCTGTATTCGTCGTGGCACACTATCCACAAGTTCATCAAGGCACTGTTGCTCCAGATTGTCCCACTCCTCAACGGCGATTCGGCGTAGATCCCTCAGAGTGGTTGGTGGGTCACGTCGTCTATAAATAGCCCTTTTCAAACTATCCCAGGCAAGTTCGATAGGGTTCATGTCTGGAGAACATGCTGGCCACTGTAGTTGAGCAATGTCGTTATCCTGAAGGAAGTCATTCACAAGATGTGAACGACGGGGGAGCGAATTGTCGTCCATGAAGCCGAATATGCTACCCATATGGTTGCATTATCGGTCGGGGGATAGCATTCACGTATCGTACAGCCGTTCCGGTGCCTTCCATGACCACCAGCGGCGTACGTCGGCCTCACATAATGCCACCCCAAAACAGCAGGGAACCTCCACCTTGCTGCATTCGCTGGACATTGTGTCTAAGGCGTTCAGCCTGACCGGGTTGCCTCCAAACACGTCTCCGACGACTGTCTGGTTGAAGGCATATGCGACACTCGTCGGTGAAGAGAACGTGATGACAATCCTGAGCGGTCCATTCGGCATGTTGTTGGGTCCATCTGTACCGCGCTTCATGGTGTCGTGGTTGCTAAGATGGACCTCGTCATGGACGTTGGTAGTGAAGTTGCGCATCATGCAGCCTATTACGCACAGTTTGTGTAGTAACACGATGTCCTGTGGTTTCACGAAATCATTATTCAACACGGTGGCGTTGTTGTCAGGGTTCCTCCGAACCATACTAGGTAGGTAGCGGTCGTCCACTGCAGTAGTAGCCCTTCAGCGGCCTGAGCGAGGCATGTCATCGACAGTTCCTATCTCTCTGTATCTCCTCCATGTCCGAACAACATCACTTTGGTTGATTCCGTGACGCCTGTTGAGAGCCCTTCATGGCACAAAGTAACAATGGGGACGCGATCGAACCGCAGTATTGACCGCCTAGGCATGGTTGAACTACAGACAACACGAGCTGTGTGCGTCTTTCCTGGTGGAATGACTGGAACTGACCTCTGTCGGACCCCCTCCGTCTCATAGGCGCTATTCATGCATGGTTGTTTACATCTTTGCGCGAGTTTAGTGTCATCTCTGAACAGTCAAGTACAATACCCACAGTCAACGTTTATCTTCAAGAGTTCTGGGAACCGGGGTGATGCACAAGTTTTTTTGGTGTGTGTGCGTTTGGAGCACAACATTGAAATATGTACTGTGGGAAAAGAGGAACACATGAGAATCGAAGGATTTGACGTGTGGTGCCACAGAAGAATGCTGAAAATTATGTGGGCTGATAAGGTAAGGACTGAAGAGGTTCTGTGCAGAATCGGAGAGGAAGGGAAAACACTGACAAGGAGAAGGGACAGGATGACAGGACATTTGTTAAGAAACCAGGGAATGACTTCCATGTTCGAGAGTACCTGTCTGCCAGTACAAGTTATTTGCCCAGTCTTGGTTTAGCTTTGGTTATTCCTTTGCGTTTCTACTTCGCAGTCACATCACCAACAGTCACTCAGACAACTTAAGAAGGGTTGAAATTTTCCTGATGGATTTCTTACTCAGGTGACATTCAATGACTGTTCGTTCCACGTTCGAAGTCACTCAGCTCTCCTGACCCACCCATTCAGCTGTTACTGCTTTCCTACTGGCAAGACGATACTCCGCGCCTCCTTTTTTGCTGGCAGGTCCGGAATACAGAAATTAAAAGTTTCAAATGGTTCAGATGGCTCTAAGCACTATGGGACGCAACATCTGACGTCATCAGTCCCTTAGACTTAGAACTACTTAAACCTAACCAACCCAAGGACATCACACACATCCATGCCCGAGGCAGGATTCGAACCTGCGACCGTAGCAGCAGAATGGTTCCGGACTGAAGCGCCTAGAAGCGCTCGGCCACAGTGGCCGGTTTAAAAGTTTCCAGACGTATATCAAAATAACACATTTTCTGCTCCTGTGTGTGCTAATGTGTCTCAAATGTTTGACCGTATTTTTCTGTTGCACCCTGTATGTGTCCCAAAGAATGTCACTGATTCGATTATCAACGCATTCCGGCAGTGTACTTCTCCCTTCCAATTCCGGTGCACGGCAGCTCTGGGAGGCAGTACACGTTCGAGACCCACGCGGATACATTAGCTTAGAAATTCTATGGTGGTCTTTCCTAGCATACTTTTTCTTATACTCACAAAGCGTGCGCATGGTATCCTGTAACAGGTTCAAAATGTTTCTTCCAAAACTTCCATCTGCTTTTAATCTACACCCCCCCCCCCTCTTTCCTTCCTTCTTCCTTCTTCCATATCTTGTCTACATTAAACAATGCCCAGTCCAAATAATTAATAAGCAAAGTCTTTTATGAAGATCTGTGAGGAGTGAAGATTACAATAAACTTTCAAGTTTACCTTGTCATGTTGATGTGGCTCCAGTTTTCTTGTATGGGGGTCTGATTCTTGAAGCTGAAAATCTAATATCAGGTCCTCACGGTTGGTTTGAACTAAATAAATTGGAAGAATGCAGTTGCAGAATTTTTTTAAGCAAATATATTTTCCACAAATTTTCTCACTTTTTAGTGTATCATACAATATTTTAATTTTTCACATTAACAAAGCCGAAGTTACGTTGTTTGCACCTATTATACAAAAATACGTCCGATGAAATCAGAGGCAAGCTTACGACTCTCACAGTCTGCGGAAATAACAATATTCCAAATGGTTTACAATTTTTTAACAAATGAATTCCTACTAGTTTTATTTACATTATCAATTTTAATTATTATTTCATAAATGAATCCAGAAATAACCATAGTAAACAGTACAAGATTGAGTAATTAATAACAGAAATTTTAAGTGTGCCAATAATTCATAATTTCAAATGTTTCTACAAAAAAATAATTTTAACTGTACATTCAAAACTAGTACTTACCGATTATAGCATCGATATTAAAACATTTTATAAAGTAATTCCTTTTCCTAAATTTTAGCTAGATATATAACATACTGCATATAAAACCACATGAAAGTTTTCAGAAAAACAACTGAGATAATACTGACCTGTCCAAAACTCGAAAAATAAAACTGATATCGACAACTACTGTTGAGGAAAAATAATGCTAGAGGAGGATGTCCCGTTACATGCTGCCATAGCTCACAGATATAATAAGTGACTACATCAACAAAAGAGTAAAATGTGGACAGACAATTACAACATACGCAACGTAAAAAGGAAACCATAATGACTGTATCCCGTCCTTTCGGCGACAGAAGACAGTTCCACTGCTCCACTTCCTGTTATCTCGAGACGAGGCACCCATATATTAACGCAACTTAACGGCTTAGACATTAGTGTCGCCAAAAAGATAAGCGTGCGACACGAGCCGCTGCTTCCTAGTCTGCTGCATGACAAAGCAATTTAGTGCGCAGGGTTCCAAATAGCTGCGTGCAGATTTCTACAACGTGCTCACGGTATGTGAACGGAATTTAAGAGCCTCATTTATTTACAGTCTGGAAGTGAATATGTAAACCGAAAAGGTAGTCTATACAGCGCTGCACGTTTCGACCAGTAGTAATGCCTCCGAATTTTTTACTCTGTTGTCAGTCTCATGCACATCACTGAGCTGATTTTCCCGCTTCGCTGACGGAAGCTGCAACAAAGAGGGCTCCAAATTGCTGCGTGTAACATAGTGGTGTGTAACATTAACTATAGCGGTGCGTGAGAAACAGTGTGCTGTAATCGAGTTTCACGAATTCGAAGAGTTCGTCCACATACAGAGCACAGCCTCCATCAGTACGGCAATGCCATGCCACACACGACCAGTGCGACTTCTGCAACAATCCGACGCCTTGACTTCACTGTCGTCGATCATTATCCAGTTTTCATCTGTTTCTAAAACTTAAGGAACACCTTCGAGGTCTTCAAGTCGATAGTGATGAAGTGGTGCAAGAAGCGAGTCTGTGGCTCCGTCAATAAAGTCAAACATTCTACAGTGACGATATCAACGAACTTATCTCTCGTTACGGTGTATTTGTTCGTCGCCAGGGTGACAGTCGAGACATAAATATTTAGACATGAAGATGAAGAACAAAGATGCAGAATGTTAATGAAGTTGTTTTACTTATAACTCTTTAAGAGCTTTCACATAAAAAAATGGGAGGGTTACTTTTCAAGCGCGTCCTCATGCTTCCCAGCACCACTGCGGCAGCAGACCATCAGATGGACAGCTCGTGCAATGTACACACTGCTTAGATTCCTACGAGCGCACGAATCAGTCAGTCATATCTTTAAAATTCGAAGTTCTTGTAAGGAGAATGTCAATGGCCAAAGTCATGTAACCTGTGTAAGGTACAGTTCATGATCCTGTAATTTTCTGAATATTCATAAATATGTAGTTATTTCTTTAGGTTTTTGGTTACCTTAATAATTAAAATGTTCAAAGACATGAGTCGAATTATTACATCAGTTCACAAGGTGCTCAACGTGATCCAAAAGACTGCTGCAGAAAATAGGTGGTTTAAATTTTCATACTTGTCTCGAAATTACTTTTGCTTAAATCAGTGCTAGTAAGTTCAACATATGTGCTATGAAATTCTGTACATAAAAAGTACTTCTAAAAGTGTTGTTGAAGTCGTAGCATCGCTATATTCTAGAAATTGTTTTGATCATTCCATGATTATGTGTTAGTAAACGATGTAGTGTCACTCTTAACAGTAGCAACTTTGCACAAGGTATGAGCGAGTGATGCTGTCATTATGTTCTCACTTATTTCGTATGTTAGGAGTTCACGTTTCATTTCTCAATTAAGATTGTAGATACACTCGTATGTATATATATGTTCAAATTTGTGTGAATTTCTAAGCGATCAAACTACTGCTAGGGTCATCGGTCCCTAGACTTACACACTGCTTAAACCACCTTATGCTAAGAACACACACACGCCCAGCCCGAGGGAGGACTCTATCCTCCGGCGGGAGAGGCCGCGCAATCCGTGACATGGCTGGCGCCTCAAACCGCGCGGCCACTCCGCGCGGCGACTGTAAAGATAAGTAAGTTATTGACAACTACTCTGAAAATGTTTCTCCGATTCTGACTGGCGACCGTTTTTATCTGGTTAATGAACTTGGGTTCCAATCCCGTTTCGTGTTTACAGCTTTGTTCTCTCTTTTCCGAACACTGCTACATTTGGAAAAGAAGTAACAGTCTGTTTGCTTTAATCTTTTGGACAAAAACATGTTGACATAATCCGGGAAAAGGGGAAACAATTTTTAATTTGCATTTAGTAAAAGCGGTTTTACAGCACTTCCTTATCTGTTTGTAACTTAAAAAAAATGCGATGAGTATCTACCCCGAATATTCACCAGCCTTGGTCCCATGTCACGTTTCTCCGCAAGCACAAATAAAGAAATCCTTAAAGGGTCACTGTTTTGAAGGTGTAGGTGGAATTACAAACGCATCGCTGAGAGAGCTACAGTCGATCCCAATTACAGAGTTGCAGAAGTATTTCGGGAATTGGAAAAAGTGCTGAGTTAAGTCTGCAATATCTAATTAGGACTATTTTGAAGAGGATAACATTGGCGTAAACCAGGGGTTCCCAGACTTTTCCTCTGACATACACGTTTGTACTCATATATCATCTGTATCTGTAGCGAATTACGCCCTGCAGTTACGTATTTACACAGCACAATCTTTATGGCGTCGTACAGTCTGAATAATGTCTCGTGCAAAGATATAATTTTGCGGGTACATTCAGTGGTCTATTTGGATACTGTCTGCGAAGTTTATTGTGAGTAGAGTCAGTAGCCGAGAAATAATAAATTTAAAGGTCACTCATGTTGCAGCAGTTTTTGACAAGTTCATTGTTTGTGATGCCATGTCTCCTGATGCTGGCCACGGTGGCCGTGCTGTTCTGGCGCTGCAGTCCGCAACCGCGGGACTGCTACGGTCGCAGGTTCGAATCCTGCCTCGGGCATGGGTGTGTGTGATGTCCTTAGGTTAGTTAGGTTTAAGTAGTTCTAAGTTCTAGGGGACTTATGACCTAAGATGTTGAGTCCCATAGTGCTCAGAGCCATTTGAACCATTTGTCTCCCGATCAATGACATGAAAGTGGCTCTTACCCCCACAGTGGCAGCTGTCTGGCAGTAAGGAATATGTGTTTCACGTTTAACTAAAATATGTCCAGTGGTTTAGGAGAAGATGGGGACATACACATATGCAGACCTTCATTTCTATAATATGTATGGATTACTTCAGTACCTAATAACAAAAAAAGTCATAATGAAATTAAAAATTAATTAGTGCTGACAAATTCTCAAAAATGTTATGAATAGTTTTTCACGGAGCACTTATTCACTTCGCGTGGAACACATTTTGGGAAATCCTGGCGTATACGTGTAGTATCCTCGTCGCCCGCCGGATTTGTGTCGAGGTCCGGTGAGCCGGCCAGTCTGTGGATGGTTTTTAGGCGGTTTTCCATCTGCCTCGGCGAATGTGGGCTGGTTCCCTTTATTCCGCCTCAGCTACACTATGTCGGCGATCGCTGCGCAAACAAGTTCTCCACATACGCGTACACCACAATTACTCTACCACGCCAACATAGGGGTTACACTCGTCTGGTGTGAGACGTTCCCTGGGGGGTCCACCGGGGGCCGAACCGCACAATAGCCCTGGGTTCGGTGTGGGGCGGCAGAGGGGTGAAGTGGACTGCGATAGTCGTCGTGGGGTTGCGGACCACTGTGGCTGCGGCGGGGACGGAGCCCCTCCGTCGTTTCTAGGTCCCCGGTTAACATAACACCCTCGTCGACACTGTAGAGTCTTATACCGCAGATTGTTATGTGTGGCCGGTATTCCCTTTCTACAATACAAATGCACACGTAGATTAATACGGTTCTTCATTTACATGACATTTCCAATCGCCCTCTAGCAGACAAATCGGTAATCTTGCATAGTCTCACTGCTGGTGAAGTACAAGTCCCGCTATAGCCACGAATCTGGTCGCTATGAACTGTCGTAACCTGCGATGAACTATACCCGCTTCGCGAGCATACTGACAGACGCCAACTGGATGAGCGAGTAAGTGAGGCCCTCCGGTCACCGGCGGCGGCCTAAATACATGCATCGAGTGGGCGTTGGCGGTCTGTTGCTTGTGGGTGTGTCGCTGGCCCCTCTCGTAATAGGTGCGCTTGATCCAGCGCCTACTATCGATCTTCGCGCTTCATCTTTGCCGACCGGTGAGCCGGCGACTGTTTACGCCAGCACAATACGAATAAATAAAATTATTTCCAAAAACCAAAATCTCCCGTCATTATGGCCTAGTATGCTTCCGTTGTCAGTGGTTCACCTTACAAAGAGAAGTGGTCGAGGTAAGGCGTCTGGCGCAGGTGCCGAGCTGTGTACCAGGGCAAGAAACGCCTCCCGGCCAAGCAGAGGCGGAGTCCCAGTGACCTTGGCTCGCTGGAGGTCCCAGTGGAGCAGCCGCCTGGCGGTGTCATCGCCCCTCGGCAAGAACGCGCCTGGTCGCGCCGCAAATAAACCCGCGTCCCGGCCCCGACATCGCACAGGAATCCCGCCGCCCGACATCACCTGCCAGCAACGCAGTGCTGCGCGCTCGCGCGCCACAGTTAGGAACCTTCCTTACGTGGGATGACACATCCAAACACTCGCAGTCTTCTTCCGCAAAAAGTTGCCATAAATGGACGCTCATGCGATCTATATTTTAATGGTCTGCAACTACATCTACCTCTCTCTATATACCGCGCAAGGCATTTTACGATGTGTGTTGGACTTCGTGACTAGCGTCACTTTCGTCTCACCAGTTCCAACCGTGATTGGTGCGCGAGAAGAACCGCTGTCAGTCGGCCTCCGTATCTATGTATATTAAGTGCCTATCTCCGAACCCGGAACCCGCTCCCAGTGGCAAGTTCCGTATCTGACTGCTTCCAAGATCAACAAAAAATTGATCTTCGCCTTATCTCGTAGTTATTGACTGTTTCAAAATTTTAAAACGCTGTCACAATCCACTCATTAAGAGGTATAATTCCATGTTAGAAGTTTAACACACTAAGACAAGTATTACTGATAGTTACTGTCTGTCGTAAGGCACAGTAACAGACGGCGCCCATTACCCGTATTTTTCTCGTCGACTGACAATGAGAGCACCTACCGACTTCCAACGAACCTTACACACACTATGAAACCTTTACGAAACTTTCTCTCGCTGATAAACTACACATAACGATGACATTAAAATACCACTTACTACATTTTTGCTGTTCATGTAATTAAACTGCCGCATCAGGCATGACCTTTTATTAACTATAAAAACCCTCAACACTCAATAACCATTTAAAGTATCTTTAAAATTTAAACAATGAAAAAAATCAAGAATGATGAGGTGCTGAGCTCCTTAGCTGTATGATGGTGCTTTATTCGCAACTACCAGGTTTCACGTTGGTATGAAACTGAGTGCACCCAAAAAATGTTTTTCAAAAGTGTACAAAGCATGGCTGCTGAATGAGCCAGGCAGGATAGCACCCCTTCGAATATATTACACGATTCAGTAGGCACCAGCTGTATACAACCGATGTACGTAGAATTTATAAGCCGGTACAATTCATCACACCATACACTCTTTTATTTTTTACATATATCGGTTTTATAACGTTGGTGTCCACCGAATCCTGCAATATACCCTACAGGATGTTATTCGGTCTGGCTCATTCAGCAGTCATGCTTTGTACACTCTTAACAAACATCTTCTGCGTGTACTCAATTTTATTATGACAATATAACCATTGGAAGCCTGAAGATCCTATACTGAAATGAGACTGCAGTTGCGAATAAAGCACCTTCGTACACTTATAACACATTTATAATTTTTATGATAATTTAAATGGTTAGTGAGTGCATTTTTACTATTATTCACAATGTCTCTGAGCCCCCCCCCCCCCTCCCATGTTGTTTGCACGACGTTTTAATTTGCACTTCTTTACTACCTATTCTCTTCGCAACACAGTTTGCAGACAGTATTCACACCTAACACTGATTGTACCGACAACGTCATATCATTCTATGACACACAGTTCTGGAGATAGAGCGTCATAGAGATCTCGGTGTGTCAAAAACTAGCTTCTGCTTAAAATGTCACGCAGTGAAATTTCAACGTCACGCGTGACGTTTTGGCCCCAAATGGCTCTGAGCACTATGGAACTTAATTTCTGAGGTCATCAGTCCCCTAGAACTTAGAACTACTTAAACCTAACTAACCTAAGGACATCACACACATCCATGCCCGAGGCAGGATTCGAACCTGCGACCGTAGCGGTCGCGCGGTTCCACACTGTAGCGTCTAGAACCGCTCAGCCACTCCGGCCGGCGCGTGAGGTTTTAATTTGCTACTTCTTCACTGCTAGGCCTAGCTCTATTCACAACATACTTTGCACACAGCATCTACGTGTGCCACTGAATGTACCTGTAAAATAATAACACTGAACGACACATAACTAAGGAGATATGGCGTTATAAAACACTGAGGTACGTGAAAACTTGTTTCCCCTTAAAAGGCAGCGCAAATCACCCAGACTATATTCATCCAGTGTTTCACAACAAAAGCATTTAGCGATTTACATCAAACTGTAAGTATAACGTCAAACCTTTTCTAAACTTTTCTTACTGACATAATTACCATCGAATATGTAACACATTAACTCCTTTATACAGTAACCACACGTTTCAAGTTGTTTTATACATGGGAATTCAATTTTATAATGAAATCGGGAGTTTACTGGCGAGCTCTCCACAGTACGTAGGAGGAAGAAACATGTTACTTTACTCTGTTAGTAATCTGCGATCTCGCAATTTTAATACTAAACCACGTAGTGATACACAACACCTCTCCTGTTGCGTTAAGTTGGATGAGCATCACTGTGACGACGCTTCCGCTCTTACTACACGAATGCGCTGCTGTTCTTTGGATCTTCTCTGTATCCTTCATCGACCCCCGAAAAGGACGAGTAAACAGAAGTATCCCTCGAAATGGGGTTTATACGCTACCTGCTTCGTGGAAGGACAACACTTCTACATTTACACCTACATGATTAGTCTGCATTCTCTACCATTCCATTCACGAATAACACGTGGGAAAAATGAACAACTAAACGTTTCCGTGCAAGCTCCGATTTCTATTATTTTATCGCGACTGCAGTTTCTCCCTATGCGGCCAGAATGCAGAAAAGTTTTGGCATTCGGAGAATAAGTATGTGATTGCAATTCCGTCAAACGATGTCGGCGCAACGAAAAACACGGTTGCTTCCACGTAAGCTATCCCAAGTCGCTTACCATATCCGTAAGACTCTCTCCCTTATTTCGAGATCATAGAAAACGAGCTCCACTTCTACGAACTTTTTCGACATCTTCCGTCAAGGATGTACTGATCCCATATCACGCAGCAGTACTCCATAAGAGGATAGGCAAGAATAGTGTAGGCGGTCTTTTTCTAGATCTGTTACCGTCTTCTAAGTATTGTGTCAAAAAAACATACATTTTCCACGTGATAGTTCTTCTTAATTGTAAAGCATAGATATATCGTTGAATCGATGGCCTTTACATTTGTGTGACTTATTTAAATTTCCCTTCCTTTCTTAGGAGGCACTTACTATAGTATTGGTGTTAACAGGTAAAGAGGCTAACCATTAAAATACTTGAGTTTGAATCAAAAGCACCTGAAAGGACCTGTACGTGAAACCTGAACAGTCGAAAAGCCTCAATGTTTAATCAGTTTCGGAGGCTTTTTGGAGATGGCGAAACCAGAGAGTCATGAAGACCCCACTCTCCACATCCCTCAACCACTCCACTGCGCGTACGAGACTGGGTCATCAGCCGTCCAGGACGAATTTTAAATTTCGAAACTCTCATACGTTTGTGAAATTGGACTTCGGTGATTTACATGGTTATTCACTAAGTACAGAAAACTCGCTAAAACAATCACTTAGTCGTTTTCAATACACGGTCGTGGACTTCTGATCAGCGTTTTGTTTTCTATTTTGTAGTCAAGTATTCCAGCTTAATCTTTGGCATGTTATCGGTCAGACATGTATTAGATCGTGGGGCTGATAGCTAGCTGGAGAAGCTGTTGGCGGAAGAGACAGATCTGGCGAAGTTTATTCAAAGTGAATACATTGTATTTGCTACGGTGGATTTTGTGTGCCTCTTACTGTGGTGTGTGCCTCTTGAAGTAGTGTGTAGCTTGAACTGTTTTCCTGATTTTACAAGCAACCAAATGGAGCGATGGTTCGTTAACTGTTTAGCTGAACGCGTTTACCATTCCACTGCAGTGGGCGAATCTCGGGCTGAGGGAAAGTTGGAGCTTATAGGACCGGGCCTCGAAGAGGTCTTTACTGATGGAGCACACGACGTGATTGGAGAAGAGTGGGGAAGGAAATCGGCAGTGCTCCTATCACGTGAACCATCCAGATATTCCAGATCCGAATGGCCGAAAGGATCTTCTAATTTTCAGGGTGCAGTTTAAATTGCTATAATGCTTATACATTTGTTATATGAGATGACTATATTAACCTTACCTGGCAGATCGAAACGCCGTCTCATAAGTGTAACAGTTTCGGAACTTGATCTGTAATCGCCGATAAACCTACTCTGAACTAATTAGTGATGTAACACGCCTAATAATTTGATCCGAAAGCCGCACATTGCTAGGCGGGCATGGAATCCTGCCGCAGAAGCAAGTGTGACTTCGCTCGCCGCCGCATCGTGACGACAGAGCCTCATATTGTATCAACTCACTTGCAGTAAAGGGGCCGTTACCATAATTCTATATTAACTGTTGAAAAACGCATTAGATGAATTAATGGACATTAGAATCTCTGAGTCCTACTGCACGACCTATGATCTATTGCACTATAGCGTAACACGATTCTCGTTATTACCGGTTGCGAGAGCGCGCGAAGCGTTGGGCATTCAGCTCGAGTCGTGGAATAGTAGAAGTCACGGGCGTTGCATCACCCCACGGGTCAGAAACAATAAGCATGAAGGACGTCACAAGGTGAGCGTCAGTCTTCTATTTACAGCGCTCGGCAAGTAGCGAGCACTAGCTCACCAAGGCTACCTACCCAAGTTTCGACACCCGGTGTGTCGCGTCTCAAGTGTTTATCGTCTGGGCACACCTAATAGGTCAGACATAGATAGGGCAGCACTTGAAAGCCGAAATCGTGTTTTGGACCGATGGGACCCATATCAGAGGTACAGACAGCGTACTCACTGTTTGTTTAGTTTATGGAAGATAATGTTTTGATTAAATGGAACAGACTCTACACCGCCGAGTCTTCCAGGTTCCGCATTCATGTGTATGCTAATGAGCTCAGTGGTACGTGGCAATTTTCAGTCAGACTTGCAGTCAGATATGAGCAAATGAAACATTTTCGAACACTATCTCTCAACGCCCGCGTGGACACACAGATGAAGTTTGTGAAATATATTTGTAGTGCGAAAGTTAACTTTCCGTCCACATGTAGAGCATGAACATAATCTTCTCCACTAAATTTTTAAGAGTTTTTTTATGACAAAAAAACACAGCAGCACCTCCCCGAATGTAGAGAGGGTATCGAAAATAGTGAGCAATTCTTTTGTACTGAAACTCCTGCATGGAGATAAGACTGAACATCCATAGATCCAAAGTTATGAGAGGTCAGTTATGGCTACAGTATCATTTGTGATCGTTTTACACCTGCGTTTTCCAACAGAGAGTGAAAACTTCCATCCTAAATACTGGGCACTACGCTGGATAGGCCCTTAGCTTATAAAGAACAGAAATGCTGGTGAGAACCTAAAAACACGAAATAATACAGTATTGTCAGAAAATTCGATGCTGGTTCTTGGGGTGGAGACGCATCCACACTACGAAAGGCAGCGACGTCAACAGTCTTCACCACTGTAGATACTGTGCTTCACTCTGGAAAGGAAGTCACCATACCAACAACGTTGACGTGCAACTCCACGAAACCATGCGTATTGTCACCGGTACATTATGGTCGAACTTCCATACCATGCATCTCCCTCATCAGTAACATAGATCCACCAAAGCTACGACAAAAAAAACGAGTGTTAAAGAATGGGAAAAATGCTACAAATCATGCAAAAAATTTACCGATTTAAGATGTAGTAATGACTTTACCAAATGCACGCTTGAAATCATGGAAGCCAATGTGGAACAGCAGCAGAATACATCCAGCCCTACCACACACACACACACACACACACACACACACACACACAAACAGATACGTGGAAAAAGGACTGGAGGAACTAATTTAGTAATCACCGTCTCATAGCTGATCCCTCAAAAGCAACGCAAGGGTTCAACTGGTCAAGTAAGTAATTAGGCTATACTAACCACATCCGAAGAGGCCACATAAGATGCAAGGCCATCATTTCTGAATGAGAACTTCTGGGCAACCCAAGTTTGTGACTGTGGAGTACCTGAGCAGACTCGGGACCATATCATAAAAGTGTGCCACATAACAAAATACGGTGAATCAACTGAGGACATTACAGAAGCCACACATCATGCTATGAAGTGGACACAAGATCTGGACACTGATGAGGAATCAACAACTAGTCACACATGCTACATATCTGAATTCTGTGTGTTTGTTACCGCTAAGTCACAACGAGGACAAAAGTGCGTGTTGAGTTTTCGTGACAGTCAGTCATTGAAGAAGATTGTGTCGAAAAACAAGGAACGACAGCTTCAAAGGTCACTGCAGAACTGAAAGTCGCACTCGCAAACTCTATCACCAACAAAACGACACTAACAGAGCTCCACGAGTTGGGAATTGCAGCGCGAGTTGGAATTCCAAAACCTCACATCAGTGATGCCAATGCCCGTAACAGGAAAACGTGGTTCCGAAACCATAAAAAGCTGGGCAATGAAAGAAAGTCATTTGGTCGCATGAGTCTTGTTTGTAATTTCTAGACGAGTTTACGTCTGGTATACGCCGTACCTAGCCTACGATGCAGACTGCTTGTTGCCGAAAGGGAAACGTGGTGGGGGTTCCTTGATGACTTGGACAGCAATGCCTGATATTCCATGGGTCCTATGGTTACTTTGTAAGGTCGCAATACTGCCATAGGATACGTGACTGTTTTGACTGATCAGTACCTTTCCGTGGTTCGGTGTTTGTTCCCCAATGGCGATGCTGTGTTCGATGAGGCCCGGATCCACGTTCACACAGTTTGCGTGGTACAGGATTGGTTTTGTGAGCATGAATGATGGATCGTCGCATAGCCCCTGTCATCCAGTCAGCAGATCTCAATATTTTTGAACCTTTGTAGTCTATTTCGGAGAGAATGCTACGTGATCGCTATCTACATCCATCATCGTCACCTGAAGTTGCCACTGTTACGCTGGAAGAATGGCATTAGATTCCCATGAAAACAATACAGGACCTGTACTTATCCAGTCCGACGTCACTGTAAGCAGTTTTGAATGTCAACAATTTTTCCAAGATGTATCAGACACGGTAATGTCTTGTGTTTTTCGTGTTCATGGGTTTTTGTGCAACTCATGTTTATACATGTACAGACTATTCCATTATGCGGCTTCACACGCACCGGGTTCCCGTCATCATCTACACGGTAGTGGTGAACGACTGCTTAGGACTGTGCGTAATGGCAGGTAGTTTCACACTGGCGTGGGACTTACTGATGCCACGACATCTCTGCAAAACCACTGGCGGTCATCGTCGATCTGGAGTGAATCAGATCGCCGGCGATTTTAATCTAGGGCGTCAGGAACCCATTTCTAACAGGACTGTACAGAGGAAAATAAACGCCGCATAGGCTGCACCACACGGCGAGCGACATAATATCCAGCGGTTGCCCTTGACCGTTGGTCACTCTGTGTATTTAGTACGAGGGCAGTTCAATAAGTAATGCAACACTTTTTTTTCTGAAACAGAGGTTGTTTTATTCAGCATTGAAATACACCAGGTTATTCCCCAATCTTTTAGCTACACAACACTATTTTTCAACGTAATCTCGATTCAATGCTACGGCCTTACGCCACCTTGAAATGAGGGCCTGTATGCCTGCACGGTACCATTCCACTGGTCGATGTCGGAGCCAACGTCGTACTGCATCAATAACTTCTTCATCATCCGCGTAGTGCCTCCCACGGATTGCGTCCTTCATTGGGCCAAACATATGGAAATCCGACGGTGCGAGATCGGGGCTGTAGCGTGCATGAGGAAGAACAGTCCACTGAAGTTTTGTGAGCTCCTCTCGGGTGCGAAGACTTGTGTGAGGTCTTGCGTTGTCATGAAGAAGGAGAAGTTCGTTCAGATTTTTGTGCCTACGAACACGCTGAAGTCGTTTCTTCAATTTCTGAAGAGTAGCACAATACACTTCAGAGTTGATCGTTTGACCATGGGGAAGGACATCGAACAGAATAACCCCTTCAGCGTCCCAGAAGACTGTAACCATGACTTTACCGGCTGAGGGTATGGCTTTAAACTTTTTCTTGGTAGGGGAGTGGGTGTGGCGCCACTCCATTGATTGCCGTTTTGTTTCAGGTTCGAAGTGATGAACCCATGTTTCATCGCCTGTAACAATCTTTGACAAGAAATTGTCACCCTCAGCCACATGACGAGCAAGCAATTCCGCACAGATGGTTCTCCTTTGCTCTTTATGGTGTTCGGTTAGACAACGAGGGACCCAGCGGGAACAAACCTTTGAATATCCCAACTGGTGAACAATTGTGACAGCACTACCAACAGAGATGTCAAGTTGAGCACTGAGTTGTTTGATGGTGATCCGTCGATCATCTAGAACGAGTGTGTTCGCACGCTCCGCCATTGCAGGAGTCACAGCTGTGCACGGCCGGCCCGCACGCGGGACATCAGACAGTCTTGCTTGACCTTGCGGCGATGATGACACACGCTTTGCCCAACGACTCACCGTGCTTTTGTCCACTGCCAGATCACCGTAGACATTCTGCAAGCGCCTATGAATATCTGAGATGGCCTGGTTTTCCGCCAAAAGAAACTCGATCACTGCTCGTTTTTGCAACGCACATCCGTTACAGACGCCATTTTAACAGCTCCGTACAGCGCTGCCATCTTTCGGAAGTCAATGAAACTATACGAGACGAAGCGGGAATGTTTGAAAATATTCCACAAGAAATTTCCGGTTTTTTCAACCAAAATTGGCCGAGAAAAAAAAATGTGTTGCATTACTTATTGAACTGCCCTCGTATTTACAAGGTTTCGCTAAATTACTGCAGAGGAATGGCCAGCTGCCTTGAAAGATAAGCGTAGAAGGTGAATGATGTTGAAAGGCTGTTATCGCCAGCGAGCAAAAAAGCCTGACCCCGAGGGGAAAGACGGCACTGGCTCGTTCTCAGCGAGCGGCAGGCAAAGAGGAGGGATGGGGGTCGGGAGCTGTGGAGGGACTCAACCCTGGCACCCCTCTGACACCTTAATTTAGATTTCCTGCTCGTATCCTAAATCACCAGAGACAAGTTTCTCGATCGTTCTCTTGATAAAACCACGGCCGCTTGTTCCAGCCACGTTTCTCCAATTTGTCTAGTGACACAAGCTGCGACATCGTCGCGAATAAAACAGTTACCCGTATATACAATAAGTTTCTTTAATTTACGTCTATGGTCACAAAATTTTTGTTAACAGATTACCGGTTTCGGTCTATAATGACCATCATCAGATCTGCAGCAATAAATGGGAAAAAACATAAATACACTCGCAGATTGTCTACAGATTAAAAACAATAAATAGATCACAATGAAAAGTACTACTGACGTACATGCATCTGTGCGCTTTAAGTATGGAGAGGCATAACTGTTTTATAAAAACAAAGTCCTAATGCTCTGCAGCCATAGTGGTATCGTCAAATGTTAAATGCAGCATCAGCACCAGCATCGTAAATTTATATATATATATATATATATATATATATATATATATATATATATATATATAACATCATATGCACGAGTCATGTTGTCAGTAGCACTACTGTTCAAAACAAGCTGCCGCACAGTAGCCACAAGATGTTTGTGTTGTAAGTTCACCAGATGTCGCTAATGTAGGCATACACTAGTTTTCAATAATTAATTGAACAGCGAAATAAAGGGGGATACAATAGTTGACGTTTGTAATGAGCTTATAACGTATAAAAGGCATTATTTTCGCTGTTCAATTAATTGTTGAAAACTAGTGTATGTCGGCATTAGCGACATCTGGTGAACTTACAACACAAACATCTTGTGGCTACTGTACGGTATCTTGTTTTGAACAGTAGTGCTACTGACAACATGACTCGTGCATATGATGTTATTTATATATATTTGACGATGCTGGTGCTAATGCTGCATTTAACATTTGACGATACCACTATAGCTACAGTACATTAGGACTCTGTTTTTATAAAACAGGTATGCCTCTCCATACTTAAAGCGCACAAATCCATATATGTCAGTAGTACTTTTCATTATGGTCTATTTATTGTTTTTAATCTGTAGACAATCTGCGAGTGTACTTATGTTTTTCCCATTTATTGCTGCAGATCTGATGATGGTTATTATAGGCCGAAACCGGTAATCTGTTAACAAAAAATTTGTGACCATAGACGTAAATTAAATAAACTTATTGTCTAGTGACGTCGCTTTATACAGTGCCACTGTATGACATACGCTGTGATAAACGAAATACGTTGCTTCTATTATGACTGCCTCCGTAGCCAAATGGTTAGCGTCGCTACCTTCGCTGCATAATGACCGGGGTATGTTCCCAGTACATCCACCAATTTCTCTGTGGTAGTGAGTGCACCTGGGGAAATTACAGATTCATATCCTGTCGACAGCGCGTTGGTTCGTAATTGGAAAAACAGGCACGCTTGCTGTTTGTCGCGCCATCTACCACAAATGGAAAACAATGGTTTGAGTAAACCGCACGTATTTTTTGGCGTTGAATTCAAATATGCAATAAAAATCGGTGGTTCCTATTTGAAAATACAAAGTAGACCCCGCCCAAGCACGAGGAGTGGTTAGGACGCGGCCAACCGTAGCACAGACAGATGTCCTCTTTACTGATATTAACTTTTCACCTAGAACATTTTTTCGTGCGATGCGCCACTTTCGAGATATTTCATTGTCTCAAGTTAAAAATAAATACTTCGTATTAGGGGATACTTTGTTCCCAAACGTCTCTAAATGTTCTTGACCGATATACATCAGATTTTTAGACAGTCTTTGAATGAACATTCTGATAGACATTATATATATGAGTGTGGTAAAGTAGTTTACTTCATGTATTAGACGATGCACTAATACTCATACAGACGGGAATATGCTATATATTTTTTAAACTACAATGTTGTATTTATGGGTTACCGGCTTTTCATTGCACACTGAATCGTCCCAAACATTGTTATCCTACCCGTTTTCAGTTTAAAACTGTCAATGAAACTACTATTCTCGCAGATCCAGCAGCTAGAGCGGTGTCCCTCCACGAACTGATGATGCCAACCGATTAATTTATTATTTATTTATTGGTTTTCGAAACGTGCCCATACAGCCATCTGAATACTGGAAATTTTATACTACATTCTGTTTTGACAATTCAGTGCATACCTCAGATTAAGTCGTACCCTGGTAAGAACTTACAAAGGCTTAACATAGGACAGATTCCGACACAAAACAAGTTTTAAATCCACAATATCCTGAAAGAGTAAGCCACCCTATTTCACAGTCATTTTAGGCGACTTACACTACCAACCAAGTTTTCATTTGCAATAACAATAAACAACGGTCAAGGGCAGAGGGAGGGAAGATCAAAAGTACCTGGCCACCTGGCTGAAAAAGACTTAGTTCGTGGCACTCTCCATCGGTAATGCTGGAATTCAATATGGTGTTGGCCCACCGTTAGCCATGAAGACAGCTTCCACTCTCGTAAGCATACGTTCAATCAGGAGCTGGAAGGTTTCTTGCGGAATGGCAGCCCATTCTTCACAGAGTCCGCCCCCGGTAGCTGAGTGGTCAGCGCGACGGACTGTCAATCCAAAGGGCTCGGGTTCGATTCCAGGCTGGGTCGGCGATTTTCTCCGCTCAGGGATTGGGTGTTGTGTTGTCCTAATCATCATCATTTCATCCGCATCGACGCGCAAGTCGCCGAAGTGGCGTCAAATCGAAAGGCTTGCTCCAGACGAACGGTCTACCTGACCGGAGGCCCTCGTCACAAGACATTTCATTTCATTTCTTCACAGAGTGCTGCACTGAGGAGAAGAACAGATGTCGGTCGGTGAGGCCTGACACGAAGTCGGCGATCCAAAACATCCCAGAGGTGTTCTGTGCAGGCCAGTCCATTACAAGGATGTTATTGTCGTGTAACAACTCCACCACATGGCGCGCATTATGAACAGCTGCTCGATCGTTTTGAAAGATGCACTCGAAATCCCCGAATTGTTCGTCAACAGTGGGAAGCAAGAAGGTGCTTAACAACAATGGATGTAATCCCCCCCATGAAAAACACGACCACACAATAACACCACCGCCTCCGAATGGTTCAAATGGCTCTAACCACTATGGGACTTAACATCTGAGGTCATCAGTCCCTTAGACTTAGAACTACTTAAACCTAACTAACCTAAGGACATCACACACATCCATGCCCGAGGCAGGATTTGAACCCGCGATCGTAGCAGCAGCGCAGTTCCGGACTGATGCGCCTAAAACAGCTCGGCCACAGCGGCCGGCGCCTCCGAATTTTACTATTAGCACTACACACGCTGACAGATGACACTCACCGGGCATTCGCCATACCCACACCCTGCCATCGGATCACCATATTGTGTACCGTGATTCGTCACACCACACAACGTTTTTCCACTGTTCAATCGTCCAATGTTTACGCTCCTTACACCAAGCGAGGCGTCGTTTGGCATTTACCAGCGAGATGTATCGCTTATGAGCATATATTGTGTATCGTGATTCGTCACACCACACAACGTTTTTCCACTGTTCAATCGTCCAATGTTTACGCTCCTTACACCACGCGAGGCGTCGTTTGGCATTTACCAGCGAGATGTATCGCTTATGAGCACCCGCTCGAACATGAAATCCAAGTTTTCTCACCTCCCGCCTAACCATCATAGTACTTGCAGTGGACCCTATGCAGTTTGGAATTCCTGTGTGATGGTCTCGATAGATATCTGCCTATTACACATTACGACCCTCCTCAACTGTCGGCGGTCTCTGTCAGTCAACAGACGAGGTCGGCCTGTACATTTTTGTGCTGTACGTGTCCCTTCACGTTTCCACTTAACTGTCACATTGGACACAGTGGACCTAGGGATGTTTAGGAGTGTGGAAATCTCGCGTACAGACGTATGACACATGTGACACCCAATCACCTGACCACGTTCCAAGTCCGTGAGTTCTGCGGAGCGTCCCATTCCGCTCTCTCACGATGTCTAATTACTACTGAGGTCACTGATATGGAGCACCTGGCAAGAGGTGGCAGCACAATGCACCTAATATGAAAAACGTATTTTTTGGGGGTGTCCGGATATTTTTGATCACATAGTGTAGAACAGGGACATAGAGAGGGCGCAAGGAGGTGATCCACAGAGAGGGGAGCAGGTAGGGGAGGAGGAAGAAGAAGAGGTGGGGGAGGAGGAACAGGAAGAGGAGGAGGGGGAGGAGGAGGAGGAGGAGGAGATGGAAAATTAAGGGACGGGGGAGGAGAGATGGGTAGAGAGAGGGGGGGACGTGAAATGAATTACGATGTGTACTGAAAACACGTATTTATTTATCTATTGCGAAACACTTCACAGTTTCACAAAATCACTCCAGCGTCTGCTACTAATACGCCAGCATACAAGCTGTCATACTGATATTAAACATATTAGAAATGTGTGCTTCCTCTTTTCCATTTAACCATAATGAGCCACATCTACGTGTGGCCGAGTACAGCTAGTAACAAAAAAATTGACTTCCATAATCGGCAATTTTGCTTACAATGCTGTACAACCTCGGACAAACTACCACTAACGATTCGTATTAGCTGTGACACTTAACACAGACACATCTTACACGTCATTATTATTGTGATGCTACGCAAAGGAGGGAGTAGTTGCCTGGTCTAATAATTGTACCATTACCAACCTACATGTTAAATCATCTACGACTAGTTTTAATATTCTGGTGCATTTTTCTTACGGTATCCGAGAGCTGTTGAAAAGATGAATCCAGGGAGGCATTGTACAACGTTTCCAGGCAGAGACTGCACTTTCATCTCTGCCGCTGGGTAAATATCAACGAACAAAGCTCTGACGAATGCCGCCGACACTGCTACAGTTAGAAATTGGCTTGTTGAGGTTTTCAGTGACACAATTGTAAATGTGACATGTCATTTCATAGCTCTTGTCAAGCACTCTTACAGGCCGTTAAAGTACCAACGTTCCGTTTTAAGAACATAATTACTTCATTGTCTTGGTAGATAAAAAAGTTACGAGTTTCACTTAGCATGTAACCTCCATACGAGAAAGAAAACAAAACGCAGTCACGTTAGCAAGTTGCAACCGCTGACTGCAATATTACAGTAATAAAGTACCTGCGGAAAAATGCTCCTGTCACGAGCACAAAAAAGCGAATGTGTTCCTCTTTTAAGACTCTGACACAAATGTGGGGAACACGTCCAAGTGACACAGACAGATGACACTACTTTTAAACGTTGTCACCAAGTCTCTGTAAACAACGGTCGGAACTTTCTACTAATCTTCCAGTTCCTCGACGACAGAAATCTGCTCCTTGGTGACGGAGTCATTCGAGAACTGCTGTGTGAAAATCCTCATCGTCGAAAAATTTGCAACTGCTGCGAATCAGTTCCTCGACTGGATGGACACTGTCGTCTGCATCTTCCTTCCCGATCGGCATCATCCAGCCTGTGCGGCCTTGCTAAACTGTTGGCACCATTTCACTAGAGCTGGACGCGACTTTGCATTTCTACATCTACATCCATACTCCGCAAGCCACCTAACGGTGTGCGGCGGGGGGTACTTTGAGTATCTCTATCGGTTCTCCCTTCTATTCCAGTCTCGTATTGTTCGTGGAAAGAAAGATTGTCGGTATGCCTCTGTGTGGGCTCTAATCTCTCTGATTTTATCCTCATGGTCTCTTCGCGAGATATACGTAGGAGGGAGCAATATATTGCTTGACTCCTCCGTGAAGGTACGTTCTCGAAACTTCAACAAAAGCCCGCACCGAGCTACTGAGCGTCTCTCCTGCAGAATCTTCCACTGGAGTTTATTTACCATCTCCGTAACGCTTTCACAATTACTAAATGATCCTGTATCGAAGCGCGCTGCTCTCCGTTGGATATTCTCTATCTTTTCTATCAACACCATCTGGTACGGATCCCACACCGGTGAGCAGTATTCAAACAGTGGGCGAACACGTGTACTGTAACCCATTGCCTTTGTTTTCCGATTGCATTTCCTTAGGATACTTCCAATGAATCTCAGTCTGGCATCTGCTATACCGACGATTAATTTTATATGGTCATTCCATTTTAAATCATTCCTAATGCCTACTCCCAGATAATTTATGGAATTAACTGCTTCCAGCTGCTGACCTGCTATATTGTTTATTTATTTTATTTATTTATTTATTTATTGTTCCGTGGGACCAAATTAAGGAGAAGTCTCCATGGTCATGGAACAAGTCAATACATGAAATTATAACACGATATTAGAAACAGATAAAATGAAATATAAAAAAACATATTCAGGTGACAAGTCGTAAGTTTAAATGAAGAAAATCAACAATGTAACACTGGCATTTGCTTAATTTTTTAGCTCTTCCAGGAGCTCCTCGACAGAAAAGAATGAGTGAGCCATCAGGAAACTCTTCAGTTTAGACTTAAAAGGGTTTGGGCTACTGCTAAGATTTTTGAGTTCTTGTGGTAGCTTATTGAAAATGGATGCAGCAGAATACTGCACTCCTTTCTGCACAAGAGTCAAGGAAGTGCATTCTACATGCAGATTTGATTTCTGCCTAGTATTAACTGAGTGAAAGCTGCTAACTCTTGGGAGTAGGCTAATACTGCTAACAACAAACGACATTAAAGAAAATATACACTGTGAGGGCAATGTCAGAATTCGCAGATTTTTGTATAGGGGTCGACAAGACGTTCTCGAACTTACACCACATATAGCTCGAACAGCCCGTTTTTGAGCCAAAAATACCCTTTTTGAATCAGAATAATTACCCCAAAAAATAATACCATACGACATAAGCGTATGAAAATATGCGAAGTAGACTACTTTTCGTGTTGAAGTGTCACTTATTTCAAACTCTGTTCTAATGGTAAATAAAGCAGCATTTAGCTTTTGAACAAGATCCTGGACATGGGCTTTCCACAACAGCTTACTATCTATCCGAACGCCTAGGAACTTGAACTGTTCCGTCTCGCTTATAAAATGCCTATTCTGTCTGATCAAAATATCGGTTCTTGTTGAATTGTGAGTTAGAAACTGTAAAAACTGAGTCTTACTGTGATTTAGCATCAAATTATTTTCCACAAGCCACGAACTTATTTCATGAACTACATTATTTGTTACTGTTTCAATATTACACACAAGACCCTTCACTATCAAGCTGGTGTCATCAGCAAACAGAAATATTTTTGAATCACCTGTAATACTAGAAGGCATATCATTTATATAAATAAGAAACAGCAGTGGCCCCAGCACCGACCCTTGGGGAACGCCCCACTTAACAGTGCCCCATTGGCACTGAACATCACTACCACTCTCAATATTGCGGAGAATTACTCTCTGCTTTCTGTTCTTAAAGTAAGAGGCGAACCAATTGTAAGCTACTCGCCTTACTCCATAATGGTCCAACTTCTGCAGCAGTATTTTGTGGTCAACACAGTCAAAAGCCTTCGTTAAATCAAAGAAAACACCTAGCGTTCGCAACCTTTTATTTAAGCCGTCCAAAACCTCACAGAGAAAAGAGAATATAGCATTTTCAGTTGTTAAGCCATTTCTAAAACCAAACTGAACATTTGACAGCAAATTATGTGAATTTAAATGCTCCAGTAACCTTGTATATACAACCTTCTCGATAACTTTAGCAAACACCGATGGCAGAGAAATAGGTCTAAAATTGTCAACATTATCAATGTCTCCCTTTTTATAAAGTGGCTTCACTACCGAGTACTTTAATCGGTCAGGAAACCGACCACTCCTAAAGGAAAAGTTACAGATATGGCTGAGAACTGGGCTAACATACATAGAACAACAGTATTCTTCTAGATACCCCGTCATATCCATGAGAGTTCTTGGTCTTTAGTGATTTAATTATTAACTCAATCTCCCTCTTGTCAGTATCATGGAGGTTTAAGCACCTTATAATACTGTTTGTAATGGGCTGCTGCATTTACATTTTGACTGTTTCTAACCTTTTGATATAATTGCCACTTTGTTCTACAAGATATTCTTATCCCTCTAGTCAGCCACCAAGGCTGCCTGTTTGTGCTAGTACCCTGTTTTAAACGTTCTAACGGAAAGCAACTTTCAAAGAGCATGAGAAAAGTCTTGAGAAAAGCATTATATTTATCGTCTACTGTATCAGCGCTATAAACATCTTGCCAATGTTGTTCCTTTATAGGGTTTACAAAGGTCTCTACAGCAACTGGATCAGCTTTCCTGAACAGCTGATGACTATATTTAACACGTGTTGCAGCACAAAAATCTTTTAGAGTTAAAATTTGTGCATCATGATCTGAAAGGCCATTCACCTTTTTGTTAACAGAATGCCCTTCTAGCAATGAGGAATGAACAAAAATGTTGTCTATGATTGTTCTACTGTTCCCTTGCACTCTCGTTGGAAAGAATACGGTTTGCATAAGATTATATGAATTAAAGAGGTCTACCAGCATCCTCTTCCTTGCACAATCACTTATACAATTAATATTGAAGTCACCACATATAACTAACTTTTTGTATTTCCTATAAAGTGAACCAAGAACCTCCTCTAGCTTTAACAAAAATGTTTTGAAATCGGAGTCTGGGGATCTATAAATAACAACAGTTAGAAGTTTAGCTCCGTTAAATTTAACCACACCTGCACAACATTCAAACACCTTTTCAGTGCAGTACTTTGAAACATCAATTGACTCAAATGGGATGCCGTTTTCACATACATGGCTACTCCCCCACACCGCAAAGAGCTCCTCGAAAAGCTGCCAGCCAACCTGTATCCTGGTAAAGGAAGCCACTGAATTATCTCCTTATTTAAGAAGTGTTCAGATATACCAATAATTTCAGAGTCAACATCTATAAGCAGTTCACTAACTTTATCTCTAATACCTTGTACACTCCTGGAAATGGAAAAAAAGAACACATTGACACCGGTGTGTCCAACGAGTTAAAATTTCATAGAGTGGCTATAGGTCCGCCATGTTTGAAGCAAATTGAAATTCTGGCCGCCATGTTTTCTTTAGTCAAGGCATTCGTCTGCTGTGTCCCGCCCCCTTGTAACTGCGTTTGACTTACTTGAAATAGCTCATACTAGCTTTATTTTTTCTAAAACAAGCAATAGACAGCAGTGATTTCAGTGTACACTGACAGCAAAAAGGGATGTTTTTGTCGAAATATGGCTAAACTTTTCGATGTAGATAACACTACAAGACAACTCAAATAAGTCTGTCCATCCACTATAACGTTACTTGTTGCCCATAAATTAATGCAATTAGAGCGGGTATCACCAGAATACTACGGTGAAACTTCTAAACATGCTGTGGTTAACTATTAGAAACAGTAACGGGCGCAGAAATGCGATATTTTTGTCGCTATTTCAAAGTAAACAGTCAAAGCCTCAAAAACCCGTACACTGTGAACGAGAATTTATTTGAAATATGTGTTACAAGTAGTTAACACAAGCATAGTAATTCAATAACAAAGTCGAAGCGTTCTTGGGTGGGGTAATTTCACAAATTTTCGTAAGTAGCTGTATGCCTTGGCAGAATAAAAGTGTAGGGTCAGGGCAAATTTCCTTATTTGCTGAGAATAATGGCATAGTTTAGCACTGCACTGAAGTTCCAATAGCTCCTTCAACAAACTAACTACATGTTCACTGTTTAACATATCAGAAACTGAACTACATAGCCTTCTTCTCAAACCAGCAACTAAAGTCTGTAACTGCACTATTCTTCTTTTGTGTCGTACACTAAGTTGCTTCATTTGCTTTATCCGCTTCTTTAGTCGCACATTCTCTGCTTGTACTCTGTTATATTGTGTTTTCAACTTCTTAGGGCTTGGTAGACAGTAATTGTGGTCAGCAGAAACAGATGTGGGTCTGACAGGCACTGAAAGAATGTAGTTACATCGTAAGTTTATAACTGAGCTACACCATAAGATTGTAATAGAAAGTATGTAATTCAAAGTAATAAGAACACGGAGTAAAATTAAATTATTGACTTACTTTGTGCTAATGATGTCACTGTAATAGCACTATCTTGCAAATTGTCGAAAGATCGCTTTCTGGGTTGTGGTCGTAATTCTTTATCTTGCTTTTGTAAATGTGGTGGAAAGTTAAAGATAGCAGGTACTGGTTTTGACAAAAGGCACCTCTGGACATTTGTGTGGTACATATATTTCTCTTCAAAATGAGCTGAACAGAGGTAACTGGCTGTAGTAGGAAACCAGTTTTCTCGCTTCATATTTATAACCCATCTTTTTGTAATTTCCTTATCTTTTAAAGGAAATCTGTAATCAACGATAAATAAATTACTTCCTGCATTTGTCTTAAGCATAATTACAGTTCCAATGCAAATGACTCTTTAATAAACATTAAAAAACGTGTGTCGTATTTCGGTACTAATATACTTACTTATAATATGAAATATTTGTTGTTTTATCGCTGCGATTTGTGCAGTTGAACGCTGAACACACTGCAGGCATGTTGACTTTATATTTTGTAACAAAAAAGTCAACTAGAAAAGTTAAATATTGCAGTAATATCACAACAGCTGACACACTTCCAACACAAACAACAGTAACGCTTTCCTAATGTTTTGACTAAGGAGAACATGGCGGCCGAGGTAGCGTTGGTTGCCGCTAGGAGCGCTGTAACTAGTATCTCAGCCACTCTATGAAATTTTAACTCGTTGGGTGTGTCAGACCCACCATACTTGCTCCGGACACTGCGAGAGGGCTGTACAAGCAATGATCACACGCACGGCACAGCGGACACACCAGGAACCGCGGTGTTGGCCGTCAAATGGCGTTAGCTGCGCAGCATTTGTGCACCGCCGCCGTCAGTGTCAGCCAGTTTGCCGTGGCATACGGAGCTCCATCGCAGTCTTTAACACTGGTAGCATGCCGCGACAGCGTGGACGTGAACCGTATGTGCAGTTGACGGACTTTGAGCGAGGGCGTATAGTGGGCATGCGGGAGGCCAGGTGGACGTACCGCCGAATTGCTCAACACGTGGGGCGTGAGGTCTCCACAGTACATCGATGTTGTCGCTAGTGGTCGGCGGAAGGTGCACGTGCCCGTCGACCTGGGACCGGACCGCAGCGACGCACGGATGCACGCCAAGACCGTAGGATCCTACGCAGTGCCGTAGGGGACCGCACCGCCACTTCCCAGCAAATTAGGGACACTGTTGCTCCTGGGGTATCGGCGAGGACCATTCGCAACCGTCTCCATGAAGCTGGGCTACGGTCCCGCACACCGTTAGGCCGTCTTCCGCTCACGCCCTAACATCGTGCAGCCCGCCTCCAGTGGTGTCGCGACAGGCGTGAATGGAGGGACGAATGGAGACGTATCGTCTTCAGCGATGAGAGTCGCTTCTGCCTTGGTGCCAGTGATGGTCGTATGCGTGTTTGGCGCCGTGCAGGTGAGCGCCACAATCAGGACTGCATACGACCGAGGCACACAGGGCCAACACCCGGCATCATGGTGTGGGGAGCGATCTCCTACACTGGCCGTACACCACTGGTGATCGTCGAGGGGACACTGAATAGTGCACGGTACATCCAAACCGTCATCGAACCCATCGTTCTACCATTCCTAGACCGGCAAGGGAACTTGCTGTTCCAACAGGACAATGCACGTCCGCATGTATCCCGTGCCACCCAACGTGCTCTAGAAGGTGTAAGTCAACTACCCTGGCCAGCAAGATCTCCGTATCTGTCCCCCATTGAGCATGTTTGGGACTGGATGAAGCGTCGTCTCACGCGGTCTGCACGTCCAGCACGAACGCTGGTCCAACTGAGGCGCCAGGTGGAAATGACATGGCAAGCCGTTCCACAGGACTACATCTAGCATCTCTACCATCGTCTCCATGGGAGAATAGCAGCCTGCATTGCTGCGAAAGGTGGATATACACTGTACTAATGCCGACATTGTGCATGCTCTGTTGCCTGTGTCTATGTGCCTGTGGTTCTGTCAGTGTGATCATGTGATGTATCTGACCCCAGGAATGTGTCAATAAAGTTTCCCCTTCCTGGGACAATGAATTCACGGTGTTCTTATTTCAATTTCCAGGAGTGTATATTTTGATGAAATATACTAATTCCCTCATTACTCGGATACCTAAGCTTTGTCAAAAGTGATTCCCTTGTTAGAGAGACTTCCCTTAAGCAGGAATACCTATCACCCGACTTCAATCTAAAAAAGGTGCAGCTCTAACACCCACTACTGCAGGAATTTTCCCATGAGTGATCTCACCTATAAGCTTTGCCAACCTCCCCTTCCCATACCTGTTGAGGTGCAGGCCATGTCTAGTGAAACCCGTCCTGCTGATAGACTCCACCGACACCACTGAAATGTGACCCATGCTTTCTGTCATCAGCGCACCCCCAAGTCTCATGTTATTACGCCTGATGGATGTATAAAGATGAGGCCGATCGTGACGCTGGAACAGTTCCACGAAATGCACATTCGTGTTGCCAGTCTGAGTGGCTATCTTTTCCAGGTCACCATCTATGTTATACTCCCCATCCCTACCAATACTATTACCAGCCTCTCCCACAATCACTACCTGATCCTCTTTAGTAAAATCCTTACATAACCCCCCCCCCCCCCCTATGTTAACAGTCACCTGAGCCAACCCTGCATTAGGCTTCACAATGCTGGTGACCTGGTACTCACTCTCCAGCACTTCCTGCAACTGCTGGCCTACACCTCTGCCATGAGGTTTACCTAACAGCAGAACCTTCTTCTTCCTCTTCGACTTCGCAACTGTTCTAGGCACAGTAACTACTGAGGTCTGCTGCATACTTCCTACATCTACAGCTACTAGAGATTCCTCTCCACTAGACTCTGACAGTTGGTCATATCTATTGTAAACACCAATAGTAAAACTATCTGGAAATCTTCTTCCCCTAGCAGATCTCTTGCCAACAGCCAGCTCCCATTCCCCAACCCCCTTCTCCCTCCTCATCATTGTAGCTAAATGATAAAGCATCTTTCTTTCTATGTATTCGCAGCACATTACACTTGTCTACATTGATATTCAATTGCCATTCCCTGCACCATGCGTCAATTCGTTGCAGATCCTCCTACATTTCAGTACAATTTTCCATTGTTACAACCTCTCGAATACTACAGCATCATCCGCAAAAAGCCTCGGTGAACTTCCGATGTTATCCACAAGGTCGTTTATGTATATCGTGAATAGCAACGGTCCTACGACACTCCCCTGTGGCACACCTGAAATCATTCTTAATTCGGAAGACTTCTCTCCACTGAGAATGACATGCTGCGTTCAGTTATCTATGAACTCTTCAATCCAACCACACAATTGGTCTGATAGTCCATATGCTCTTACTTTGTTCATTAAACGACTGTGGGGAACTGTATCAAACGTCTTGCGGAAGTCAAGAAACACGGTATCTACCTGGGAACCCTTATCTATGGCCCTCTGAGTCTCGTGGACGAATAGCGCGAGCTGGGTTTCACACGATCGCCTTTTTCGAAACCCATGCTGATTCCTACAGAGTGGATTTCTAGTCTCCAGAAAAGTCATCATACTCGAACATAACACGCGTTCCAAAATTATACAACTGATCGAGGTTAGAGATATAAGTCTATAGTTCTCCACATCTGTTCGACGTCCCTTCTTGAAAACGGGGATGACATGTGCCCTTTTCGAATCCTTTGGAACGCTACGCTTTTCTAGAGACCTACGATACACCGCTGCAAGAAGGAGGGGGGGGGGGGGGGTACGTTCCTTCGCGTACTCTGTGTAAAATCGAACTGGTATCCCATCAGGTCCAGCGGCCTTTCCTCTTTTGAGCGATTTTAATTGCTTTTGTATGCCTCTGTCATCTATTTCGATATCTACCATTTTTTCATCTATGCGACAATCTAGAGAAGGAAACACAGTGCAGTCTTCCTCTGTTAAACAGCTTTGGAAAAAGACATTTAGTATTTCGGCCTTTAGTCTGTCATCCTCTATTTCAGTACCATTTAGTTTTGATCCACCTACCGCTTTGACATCAGACCAAAATTTCTTAGGATTTTCTGCCAAGTCAGTACATAGAACTTTACTTTCGAATTCACTGAACGCCTCTCGCATAGCCCTCTTCACACTACATTTCGCCCATTACCGCCAAAATTTCATGGTGAACCTGTGTCCAGCATACACTTTTTACCCTCAAGAATCTTACTGTCTCGTATACTTCGCCTCTGGAGTAGCCTACGTTTCCTACTGTCGCGCCATTTCACTCGCATACTGCGATGCACCTTTTAAACCGCATCCTTAATGCAACAGTTGACCGCCTTGCCAAAATGAGTATTACGGAAGGCCAGTTCCGTGCAACGCCGATCCCTTATACGGACGTCACATCGACGTTACGAAAGGCTGCTGAGCGCGCATTGAACTGTGAATAGCTTGTCTCTCAGCACTCTAAGGACGGCAACCTGGCGGTCATACAACTGAACATCTCTTCTCTACCATGGTTGGCCTCGGTGCAGTTCCGTAGACATCACGTGACTTCTATCATTCGCATGAGGCTGGGACACAGGTGTTACTCCGCGCAGCTATATCGGTTGCAGATTATCACGCCTGGACAGTACGAGAAGGACACAACGTCAGTAGCAGACTTAACCACATCATATTGCCATTTTCCAAGTACACGACTGCACAATAAGACTTGTGTAAGAAATTGATTACGAGAGGTTACACCCCCCCCCCCCCCCCCGGTGCTCCAGTTTTACTCCACCGTTTTGGTGAACATAACTTGCTCACCGACTATTTGAAAGCCACCAGCATCCTAACTTACTTTCTGGGTTGCCAAAGTCTTCATTTACACATGGCATCCACCAGGTTCCTAATTGTGTACGTACTTTTGTGTTTTAATTTACAAACGTATCTCTATTTGCACGCAATTGTCATTACTGCGCTCTTATGCATTTTATGTCAATTTTCTACTGACATTACTGTACATAACGTTGGCTGTATTGTGTTTGTCTTTTTTCTTTTATTTTAAATATGTCTGTCTGTATGCTCCCCTTCTCAGATTGTTATATGATGCTATCTACGATTTTGTTCTTCAGCTATTGTTATACTTATTGTATGATGTGCTGTGTTGCATTTTAATGCTTTGTCTTTTACTATAAGAGCATATGCATGTTTGTCATAATGTTGCTGTATAGCGCTATTTGTCACTCTGCTCCAATATCATTGTCATAACTGTCCCCAGCTGTCTGGAGTTTGTCTAATTGCAGTTCGCAGGAGAGCTTCCGTGAAGTTTGGAAGGTAGGAGACGAGGTACTGGCGGAATTGAAGCTGTGAGAACGGGGCGTGAGTCGTGCTTGGGTAGCTCAGTTGGTAGAGCACTTGCTCGCGAAAGGCATAGGTCCCAAGTTCGAGTCCGCACAATTTTAGCCTGCCAGGAAATTTCACTTTAAGAGCGTGTTTGTATGCTAACTTCGTAATTTTGTCTATTCTTCTCTTTTGCGATTATGTTTCTTTGCCACTTTATAACCGTCCTTGGCTGTGTGGTCTTGTGTAACCCAAAGCCAAAATAAAGAAATTAAAAAAAATCCGTATCGAAGCAAAACTGTATCTGTAGGGAACACGTAGCTTGTACTATCTTCTGACAGTGCGCGACTTTTTGTGCGCAATGATTTTAGAGTAGGACGACAACTGTAACTCGTCGATCTCTTCAGCAAAGTCCATCTCGAATATACGGAACATGTTGCATCTTGTGCCGACACCTGATCCAGATTCCAATTAAAGTAGGCGTAACCGTCTTCCAGATAGCGAACTTCGTCATCTTTGTTCTCGTCCAATCCTACCCCAATTGAGTGCGCCTGACGTGACGTCAGACTGAGCGTGTGCGCGGGACAATGGTTTCATTAAGGCGCGGGAGAACCGAAGCAGATAACAGCCGACAATGCAAACAGGGCCGTGTTCCCTGGCCGCCAGCCGAGGCTATCGTCTCGCCTTCCGTACAATCTGTGATGCCATTTGGAGCGGAGCTGTCCACCGCCACAGCCGCTACAGTTTCGCTACAAGGACATTGCGCCGAATAATTATTGCCGAATACATATTTTCAAGTGTGTATCTACACGTATTATAAAGTCCCCCCTCGCGTTTTTTGGCCTGTATGTAAAGGTTAATCTCACTTACTACTGTACGCATTCTCATACCTTTTCCACTAAACCTATAATACTGAAGGGTGTATGTGTGAATTATATTGCTACTAAACCATGGTGAAGTTTACTACTCCACTTAGTATTCAAAGGAACTCATAATTTATTGGTTATGCATTAGTTAATTATATTATTATATCGAAACCTGACAAAAAATCCAAAGCGATTCTGGTCGTATGTGAAGTATGTTAGCGGCAAGAAACAATCAATGCATTCTCTGCACGTTAGCAATGGAGATGCTATCGAAGAAAGTGTTGCCAAAGCAGAGTTACTAAACACAGCTTTCCGAAATGCCTTCACAAAAGAAGACGAAGAAAATATTTCCGAATTCGAATCGAGAACAGATGCCAACATGAGTAACGTAGAAGTAAATATCCTCGGAGTAGAATAGCAACTTAATTCACTTAATAAAAGCAAGTCTTCTGGTGCAGACTGTATACCAGTTAGGTTTCTTTCGCAGTATGCTGATGCATTAGCTCCATACTTAACAATCATATACAACCGTCCGCACGACGAAAGATCCGTACCCAAAAACTGGAAAGTTGCACAGGTCACACCAATATTCAAGAAAGGTAGTAGGAGTAATCCACTAAATTACAGGCCCATATCGTTAACGACGACATGCAGCAGGATTTCAGAAGATATATTGTGTTCGAACATAATGAATTACCTCGAAGAAAACGGTCTATTGACACACAGTCGCCGGCCTTAGAGGCCGAGCGGTTCTAGGCGCTACAGTCTGGAACCTCGCGACCGCTACGGTCGCAGGTTCGAATCCTGCCTCGGGCATAGATGTGTGTGACGTCCTTAGGTTGGTTAGGTTTAAGTAGTTCTAGGTTCTAGGGGACTGATGACCACAGATGTTAAGTCCCATAGCGCTCAGAGCCATTTGACACACAGTCAACATGAGTTTAGGAAACATCGTTCTTTTGAAACACAGCTAGTTCTTTATTCACATGAAGTGCTGAGTGCTATTGACAAGGAATTTCAGACCGATTCCGTATTTCTCGATTTCTGGAAGGCTTTTGGCACTGTACCACACAAGCGCCTAGTAGTGAAATTGCGTGCTTATGGAATATCGTCTCAGTTACGTGACTGGATTTGTGATTTCCTGTCAGAGAGGTCACAGTTCGCAGTAATTGACGGAAAGTCATTGAGTAAAACAGAAGTGATTTCTGGCGTTCAAATGGTTCAAATGGCTCTGAGCACTGTGGGACTTAACTTCTAAGGTCATCAGCCCCCTAGAACTTAGAACTACTTAAACCTAATTAACCTAAGGACATCACACACATCCATGCCCGAGGCAGGATTCGAACCTGCGACCGTAGCGGTCGCCCGGTTCCAGACTGTAGCGCCTAGAACCGCTCGGCCACCCCGGCCGGCGATTTCTGGCGTTCCTCGAGATAGTGTTACAGGCCCTTTGCTGTTCCTTACCTGGGAGACAATCTGAACAACCGTCTTCGGTTGTTTGCAGATGACGCTATCGTTTACCGACTAATAAAGTCATCAGAAGATCAAAACAAACTGCAAAACACATGAGTGCTCAAAGGAACTCAAACTTCGGTTACACGACAAATCAGTCTAATCTAAAAGCCGTAAATGGAACTAAATACCTAGGTATTACAATTGCGACCAACTTAAAGTGGAAGGAACACATAGAAAATGTTGTGGGGAAGGCTAACCAAAGACTGCGTTTTATTGGCAGGACACTTAGAAAATGTAACAGACCTACTAAGGAGACTGCCTACACTACACTTGTCCGTCCTCATTTAGAACACTGCTGCGCGGTTTGGCATCCTTACCAGATAGGACTGACGGAGTACATCTAAAAAGTTCAAAGAAAGGCAGCACATTTTGTATTATCGCAAAATATGGGACAGAGTGTCACAGAAATGATGCAGGATTTGGGATGGACATCATTAAAAGAAAGACGTTTCTCGCAGCGACGGAATCTTCTCACGAAATTCCAAACACTAACTTTCTCCTCCGCATGCGGAAATATTTTGTTGACGCCGACTTACATAAGGAAGAACTATCACCGAGATAAAATAAGGGAAATCAGAGCATGTACGGAAAGATATAGGTGTTCATTTTTTTTTTAATTTTGGTTCAAAAACTTCCGATAGATGGCCGCGCTATATGTAGCCTTAAAAATGGAGTCTGTAACGGATGTGCGTTCCAAGCAGGAAGCTGTCATTGACTTTCTTTTGGCGGAAAACCAGAGCATCGCAGACACTCATAGGCGGTTGGAGAAGGTCTACGGAGACTTGGCTGTGAATAAAAGCACGCTGAGTCACTGGGCGCGCAGACCTGTCCCACCTCCCGCGTACCGACCGGCCACAAGCAACTGTGAGTCCTGCAGTGCTGGAACGTGCGGACACTCTCATTCGAGGTGATCGACGAATCACAATGAGAAACCTCGCTGCACAGCTGGACGTTTCTGCTGATGGTGCGGACACATTCGTTCACCATTTGGGGTACTCAAAGGTGTGTGTTCCCGTTGGGCTCCCCGTCGTTTAACAGAAGACCGTAAAGAGCAACGAAGAACCATTTGTGCAGCATTGCTGGCCCATTATAGGACTGACGGTAATAATTTTTTGTCGACCATCGTCACAGGCAATGAAACATGGGTTCATCACTTCGAACCGGAAAGAACACGGCAATCCATAGAGTGGCGCCACGCCACCTCACCTCACCTCCAAAGAAAAAGTTGAATACGACAGCCTAAGCCGGTATGATCATGGCGACATCCTTCTGGGACACTGAAGGTATAACTCTGGTTGATGTCTTCCCTAATGCTGCAACGATCAACTCGGAAGTTGACTGTGCTTCCCTCAAGAAACAGAAGAAACGATCGCAGCGTTTTCATCGACACAAAAATGCGAAGAAACTTCTGCTTCTCTATGACAACACAAGGCCTTACAGAAGTCTGCGCACCCGCGAGGAGCTCACAATGTTTCATTCGACTGATCGTCCTCATCCAACCTAGAGCTCGTATCTCGCACCTTCCGATTTTCAGCCACTTGGCCAAACGAAGGATGCACTTCGCGGGAAGCCGTACGCGGATGATGGTAAGTTTGTTGATGCAACCTGATGTTGGCTCCGACGTCGACCAGTAGAGTGGTACCATGCAGGGATGTGGGCCCTCCCAGTGAGGTAGCATGGTGCCGTCGCACTGAACGGGGATTATGTTGAAAAACAGGATTCTGAAGCCGAAAGCGTGGGGAATAATTCGGTGTGATTGGAATCCTGAATGAAATCAACCTGATGTAAGCAAAAAATATCATGCATTACTTATTCAATGACCCCAGTAAGTTACATACCAAATTATGTACAAAAGTCCTGTCTTATACCCAAGTGCAATTGTACATTTATGAAGGCTTAGTAATCTAGACCTCTGTCCACGAGGAAGCTTTGTGAACATAATTTATTACGGCTATTCCAGAGAAGTCGTCCGGCCGTATATAGTTAGCGCTACCGGTGCAAAGCCGGGGCAGGCCGCAAATATTTTTATATTACGAAGTTTGTGTCCGTCTCATTGCAAATGCTTAAAAGTACCTTAAAGGCAACTAAAACTCTCTAAGGAAAACTGTACAGCATACCAATGTGAGAACTAAAGCTTAAACTCAGGTGTACGAATAGGTCGTAAGACGAATCCTAGTACGAATACTATGACAGCTTCGCTGCGCAGCTACATGCACGCTAATCACAAGCTGGACACTTTGTTTTTTAGTTAACATGTATGTCATTCATTTTATGCCCTGTCTTCTGTAGATAGACGCTTATTGCCGCAAAAAATGATACACATTTACACGTTTCTAAAAATTAGGCCTAAAATTATTTTAGCTGTTGGAAGTTTGTAGTTTCCTAATGAACATGTAGTTACGTCCATAAAAAATTACTCATCAAAAATGATACTTTTTAGTGAGTGTGAATGGAAGCAGTAAAAAAAGAATCGCCATTTGCTTAACGGAGAACTTCCATAGTAACAGTGTGTTACGAACACACTAACTATAAAGTGCTACAGAACCCAAACGAGGATTATAAATGCAACTGCTGCAGTAAGCTAATCATCGCTTAGTCAATGATTACGCTCTCACTGAGCACAGAAAATTACCCACGCTTAATTCGCTCTTCAGTTATAGCTTGAATAGTAACGTACACTACTTTTTTCCCCTCCGTCTAGGAGCACGCAGTAATCGACGGAGTTGTTGCAGTCGTTAAGACACTAGACTCGCATGTGCGAGGAAAGGAGTTCAAATCCTATCCCCGCCATCCAGGTTTCTGTTTTCTGTGGTTTCCCTGAATCGATTAAGGTGAATACGGTGGTGATTCGTTTCTTAAAACGGAAAGCCGCTTTCCTCTCCCTAAAATTGTCCAGTCCGGGCATGCGTTGCACCCGTATCCCAAATGAGATCGCCACCGATGAGACGTCACACTCTAATTTACTTTTATATTATTACACGGCTAAACCGGGCGTAATCTCCTCGTTGCAGGTTGCCCGTCTAACGGCTGCTTTTGAGTACTTCATGTAATTACTGACCGAATTTACAAATCTAAAATTAACTAATGATCTACTCATTTACAGGAATGATCTTACGTTAAAGGTTAACACAAAATGACAAATATTGAAGTCAGAAACTGCATACATGTTATGAGACACCGTATTGACGGCGGGCAAATTACATGGACTATTACTTTTTCCAGGCCAGCCACAACTTGAACTCAGCACGTTTTGTTGACCGGATTGATTTTTAATTTCAGAAGAGCATTATCAGGAACTCTCTAATTTAGACTTTAAAATACAGTAGTGGGCTAATTACATTGCCCGCTCCGTCAATGTAATCAGCCAACTACTGCACTTTAAAATGCAAATTCCAGACCTTCCGATGATGCTCTTATTAAATTAAAGTGAGAAACTAGTCAACAAAGCGTACTGAGTGCGACCTGTGGCTGACCTGACAATCTTAATTTCAACAGTCGGTGTTTGCTCTGCAAGTAATACTTGCACTCGCTATACTTGGGGTGTAGTCATACAGTATTTGGGAATGAGAGCACTTCGGAACTTCCAACAAAATTTACACATAATTTCAAAATTCAAAATTTTTCTCGTTGATATTCAGCGCCCAACATAAAATGTTGGAAGGAAATTTTGTTATCCGTTACTACAATTGTATTGTTCACGCAGTATTCAGAATCATGTCTGATCATTTCATTTTTTATTTCTTTATTACCAACTACAATGAGGAGCCAAAGAAACTGGTACACGTGCCTAATATCGTGTAAAGCTCCCGAGAGCACGCAGAAGCGTCGCAACAACACGTGGCATGGAATCGACTAATGTGTGAAGTACTGCTGGAGGGAATTGACACCATGAATCCTGCAGGACTGTCCATAAATCCGTAAGAGTACGAGGGGGTGAAGATCTCTTCTGAACAGCACGTTACAAGGCATCACAGATATGCTCAATAATCGAGAATGAGATTTTCACTCTGTAGCGGAGTGTGCGCTGATATGAAACTTCCTGACAGATTAAAACTGTGTGCCGGACCGAGACTCGAACTCGGGACGAGGTACTGGCAGAATTGAAGCTGTGAGGACGGGTCGCAAGTCGCGCTGGGGTAGCTCAGTTGGCTTATGCTCAATAATGTTCATGTCGGGGGAGTTTGGCGGCCAGCGAAAGTGTTGGAAGTCAGAAGAGTGTTTCTGGAGCCACTCTGTAGCAATTCTGGACGTGTCGAGTGTCGCATTGTCCTGCTGGAAGTCCGTCAAAATCCGCAATGAACATGAATGGATGTAGGTGATCAGACAGGACGCTTACGTACGTGTCACGTGTCAGAGTCGTATCTAGACGTATCAGGGGTCCCATATCACTCCAACAACGAACGCCCCAAACCATAATAGAGCCTCCATCAGCTTGAACATTCCTCTGTTGACATGCAGGGTCCATGGATTCATGACGCTGTTTCCATACCCGTACACGTCCATCCACTCGATTGAATTTGAAACGAGACTCGTACAACCAGGCAACATGTTTCCAGTCATCAATTTCGGTGTACACGGGCCCAGGAGAGGCGTAAAGCTTTCTGTCGTGCAGTCATCAAGGGTACACGAGGAGCCTTCGGCTCCGGAGGCCCATACTGATGATGTTTCGTTGAATGGCTTGTACGCTGACACTTGTTGATGGCCCAGCATTGAAATCTGCAGCAATTTGCGGAAGGGTTGCATTTCTGTCACGTTGAACGATTCTCTTCAGTCGTCGTTGGTCACATTCTTGCAGAATCTTTTTCCGGCCGCAGCGATGTCGGAGATTTGATGGTTCAAATAGCTCTAAGCACTATGGAACTTAACATCTGAGGTCATCCGTCCCCTACTGCTTAAACCTAACTAACGTAAGGACATCGCACACATCCATGCCCGAGGCAGGATTCAAACCTGCGACCGTAGCAGCAGCGAGGTTCTCGACTGAAGCGCCTAGAACCACTCGGCCACAACGGCCGGCATTTAATGTTTTACCGGATTCCTCATATTCACGGTACACACGTGAAATGGTCTAACGGGAAAATCCCCACTTGATAGCTACCTTGGAGGTGCTGTGTCCCATCGCTCGTGCGCCGACTATAGCACCACGTTCAAACTCACTTAAATCTTGATAACCTATCATTGTAGGAGCAGTAACGGATCTAACAACTGCGCCAGACAATTGCTGTTATGGGCGTTGCCGACCGCAGCGCCGTACTGTTCATGTTAGATATCTCCGTATTTGGAAAGGCATGCCTATACCATTTTCTTTGGCGATTCATTATATTTGCAACATTGTGCTTTAGGAGATTTCATATTTTATGTTGGGGAATTAGATTCTGTAAAGAACAGGGGTGCGGGCTTAACTGGTATACCGTAAAGTATTTCTAGCTGTGACAGCACAACGCAGTAAAGGCATGAAGTTATGGCAGTGCTGCCTGCAAGATGCCGCTGCCGGCTAGCAGCTCACCTGATGATGCGGCGGCGGTTGTTGGGGTGGAGGCTGGCCGCCATCTCGGGGTCGACCAGCTGGAGGCGGCGGTGCAGCTCCTCGCTGGACACAGAACGCAGCTCCTCCGGGTCGCCGGCGCCGCGGCTGCGTTTCATGATGGCCTCGCTCACCGCGTCCTCGCCATCACCTGTCCACACACAAGCCCCTCGCTGTGTACCACCTCACTTGCAAACAAGACCACAACAGCAACTACAGCCTGGTATACCCAGGGTCAAATGGCAGTGGATCAACGTCAGCAAACAATATCTACATGTGTCCCAAAGAAACACAAACAATGGTTAGTATGTTGTGCAGAAAGCAACACTGATCGGGTTTCAAACAGGAACCCACATCAAGAAACGCGCGGCTTGGGTTCTGGAGAACTTCGAAGTCTGAGATGTGCGCGCGTTCCACATTACACAAATATACTACTGGCCATTGAAATTGCTACACCACGAAGATGACGTGCTACAGACGCGAAATTTAACCGACAGGAAGAAGATGCTGTGATATGCAAATGATTAGGTTTTCAGCGCATTCACACAAGGTTGGCGCCGGTGGCGACACCTACAACGTGCTGACATGAGGAAAGTTTCCAAACGATTTCTCATACACAGACGGCAGTTGACCGGGATGGCCTGGTGAAACGTTATTGTGATGCCACGTGTAAGGAGGAGAAATGCGTACCATCACGTATCCGACTTTGATAAACGTCGGATTGTAGCCTATCGCGATTGCGGTTTATCGTATCGCGACATTGCTGCTCGCGTTGGTCGAGATCCAATGACGGTTAGCAGAATATGGAATCGGTGGGTTCAGGAGCGTAATACGGAACGCCGTGCTGGATCCCAACGGACTCGTATCACTAGCAGTCGAGATGACAGGCATCTTATCCGCATGACTATAACGGATCGAGCAGCCACGTCTCGATCCCTGAGTCAACAGATGGGGACGTTTGCAAGACAACAACCATCTGCACGAACAATTCGACGACGTTTGCAGCACCATGGACTATCAGCTCGGAGACCATGGCTGCGGTTACCCTTGACGCTGCATCACAGACAGGAGCGCCTGCGATGGTGTACTCAACGACGAACCTGGGTGCACGAATGGCAAAACGTCATTTTTCGGATGAATCCAGGTTCTGTTTACAGCATCATTATGGTCGCATCCGTGTTTGGTGACATCGCGGTGAACGCACATTGGAAGCGTGTATTCGTCATCGCCATACTGGTGTATCACCCGGCGCGATGGTATGGGGTGCCATTGGTCACACGTCTCGGTCACCTCTTGTTCGCATTGACGGCACTTTGAACAGTGCACGTTACAATTCAGATGTGTTACGACCCATGGCTCTACCCTCAATTCCATCCCTGCGAAACCCTATATTTCGGCAGGATAATGCACGACCGCATGTTGCAAGTCCTGTAAGGGCCTTTCCGGATACAGAAAATGTTCGACTACTCAGCACATTCTCCAGATCTCTCACCAATTGAAAACATCTGGTCAATGGTGGCCGAACAACTGGCTCGTCACTATACGCCAGTCACTACTCTTGATGAACTGTGGTATCGTGTTGAAGCTGCATGGGCAGCTGTACCTGTACACGCAATCCAAGCTCTGTTTGACTCAATGCCCAGGCGTATAAAGACCGTTATTACGGCCAGAGGTGGTTGTTCTGGGTACTGATTTCTCAGGATCTATGCACCCAAATTGCGTGAAAATGTAATCACATGTCAGTTCTAGTATAATATATGTGTCTAACGAATACCCGTTTATCATGTGAATTTCTTCTTGGTGTAGCAATTTTAATGGCCAGTAGTGTATACACAACATGAGTAGCACATCGCGCTGGCTACATTACAGACGGGCATCGAATTGCACACCTCCAACGTCACTGCGAAGCTTACATCGACTATGCTGACTCTCACGCATATGAGCAAGTACGCGCGGTTGTCTTTGAAGTATTTCAATCGCTTCGTGGGCTCAGCAATAATGTCCTCCGCTGAAGTGACAGGTGTGCCACACACCATACTCTTCATACTACACAACAGAAAATAGTCGAGAGGTGTCGGATCTGGTGACCTTGCTGGCCATGGAACTGGTCCACCCCTACCAATCCATCGATTGGGATATGTGTGGTCCACCCCAACCAATCCATCGATTGGGATACGTGACGAAGATAGGAGGGGCGTGTGGTCAGCACACCGCTCTCTCGGTCATTATGATGGTTTTCTTTGAACGGAGCCGTTACAATTCGGTCGAGTAGCTCCTCAATTGGCATCACGAGGCTGAGTGCACCCCGAAAAATGGCAACAGCGCATAGTGACCCGACAGCGCTTAAATTTGGTGATCTGACGGGAACCGGTGTATCCACTGCGGCAAGGCCGTTGCTTGCCTACTTGATAGAGGGGTCCCAAATTAGTCCAGTGCGATATTTGCTTTGTCCATATGTATTAACAGGGGCAGGAAACACGATAAAGCACTATAAAACCAGTACTCCAGTAGCGAATGAGCAGCACTGCTGCATGGCAGTAGAGGTCAGGGCGGGAGAGGGCGCTGCTGAAGTACTGGTTAGTTTCCGTGACTTACTGTCCCTCACAACTATAAAACTAATAGCGCACAAGACTAATTTTCGCCCACTCTATCGCATGGGCACGTAAAATTCCGCTTTAAAATTAATTTGGTTGGACAAAATTACTTTTATTTACGTTGACGGTCAACTGCCAGTCGAACCGCGTGACCGCTACGGTCGCAGGTTCGAATCCTGCCTCGGGCATGGATGTGTGTGATGTCCTTGGGTTGGTTAGGTTTAAGTAGTTCTACGTTCTAGGGGACTGATGACCACAGATGTTAAGTCACATAGTGCTCAGAGCCATTTGAACTGCCAGTCTTTGCATCATGCATCCATATTGCATGGAACTTCCTGCATTTCGGCACACATTTCTGACGCTACAACTTTTCTGTATACAACAGCATCATCTGCGAATAGTCTCAGTAAGCTTCCGACATCTACCAAACCAATTATATTTCTGTTCTGAAAGGTAACGGCTCTGCAACACTCTTTCAATGCGCTCCCGAAGTTAGTTTACATAAGGTATTTTGCCCCCTTAAGAACGAAGTATTACTGAGATTAGGCTACTAGCGAACTGCTATTCCCCAAGTGCGGAACTGTATCGAATGCCTTCCCGTAGTCAAAGAATACAGCATCAATTTGAGCGTTGTTATCTACGGACTCTGGATCTCATAGATGAACACAGCAAGTTGCATTTCAGTGAGCTTGTGATCATTTGTAGTTGTTCAATAAGCGATCACTCTGTGCATCGTGTCACTTAAATAATGTTGGGACTGGGAAAGCCTCATGCAATTCCTTTGTTCATTATTCTTTCTCCTGGTTTATATTACCGACAGTGTTAGAAAATCAAGGCTATCCTAAGCAGCTGATAAAGGTGGTTAAACCTCTACATGAAAGGACGAAAAATGTAATAAATTGGCTGTCCTATATCGCCAGTAGTTTCTAACGGTAAGTATTATCACCCACAGCAGAAAAACAAAATCTTGACATGGGTAACAAAAATTAACAGAAGATAAAATTTTAACACTATTATTCGCAAAAAACAATCCAAGAAACTGAAGACAAAAATCAAGATACTTAAAATACACTGCAACGATCCGCACATCACCTTTATCAGATATATGTAAAACAAGGTAGAAACATATCCATTGAGAAAACAATGGTAATAGCATACTGCAAAAAAAAAAAAAAAAAAAAGAAGCCGGTAACGCAAAAAAAATAATCCTTGAGAACAAAAATTCAGAACAAACGTTCTCGTTCAATTACTCAAGGTGTAAAATTAGTTATGGTAAAGACAGACACACACCGAGGAAATCTAAATTAGCAAACGTTCTGTGGAACAATCCATAAACACTTTAGAAAATATGAGATAGGAAATAAGATTACATTTTTACGACGTTATGGTAGTCACCACTTTGGTGTATCGATGAGAAACCTGTATATCTGCACAGAAAGCAATGACTGGAGTGCAGACCTGTAAAATGAGAGACCTAAAGAAGACTGAAGGATGTACGGAAACAAAACGAAAGACAGGAATTAAAGATAGAAGCAGTCGACACCGTAACACAAATGGCCAGAGAGCGTCGAGAGGATGGGGTGTACCAAGTTCCCCAAGGCAGCCGTGTGCCAAGGTGGGAAAACCGACAAGAAGAGAGAAGGAATGGCTGTAAAGTCTGAAAAAGGACGCAATTAATACAGAGTACTTGCAATGGCGACCGCAGTATGACACTGAAATCCAAATCTGACACACACACACACACACACACACGCGCGCGCGCGCGCGCGCGCGCGCACACACACACAGCTTGAACAGAAGAACGTTTATGTGACTATAGCAAGCACGCTGTTCGCGGTTAAACAAGAAAAGCGGCGTAGAAGTAGAAAAACATACCACTCTGAATTACCGGCCTGTACGAAGACGTAAAGAATTAATTCATTGCTTCGCCAGTTTCTTGCAAAACCATCCTACTTTTAAATGTTGTATGCTGTGTTCCAAATCTCTCGCTTCACAAACAACTCACTCATTCATCATTTGATTAACATTAGAACCTTTTTATCGCACCACCATAGCGCTCACAAAACACACGCGAGTAACAGGTTATGGCACCGAAAAAAGCTTGCGAAAACAGGCGAACCTGTGCGGTTCACAACGAAGTGAGCGCCCAAGCGGAGAGCCTGCGATCTTTCTTTGACGTTTCGCGGAAGGACCAACAACCTTTGGAACAAGAGCGGGCACGTGCGAACGTGAATGGAACACAAACGGTGCAGATCTATTGCGCTCGAGTAGCGTTTACACTTTAGAGAAGGCTCGCCGGCAATCGTTCCTCTGTATTCGCTTCTTTCCGCTCAAACGCAGCCCAAGCTTAAGGCCTAATGTAATACAAATATCATTTAATTCCGTTTGACCTTGCCACGCATCCTGAACATTACGGACGGCACTACTGGATATTTTATACAGGGTGTTACAAAAAGGTACGGCCAAACTTTCAGGAAACATTCCTCACACACAAAGAAAGAAAATACGTTATGTGGACATGTGTCCGGAAACGCTTACTTTCCATGTTAGAGCTCATTTTATTACTTCTCTTCAAATCACATTAATCATGGAATGGAAACACACAGCAACAGAACGTACCAGCGTGACTTCAAATACTTTGTTACAGGAAATGTTCAAAATGTCCTCCGTCAGCGAGGATACATGCATCCACCCTCCGTCGCATGGAATCCCTGATGCGCTGATGCAGCCCTGGAGAATGGCGTATTGTATCACAGCCGTCCACAATACGAGCACGAAGAGTCTCTACATTTGGTACCGGGATTGCGTAGACAAGAGCTTTCAAATGCCCACATAAATGAAAGTCAAGAGGGTTGAGGTCAGGAGAGTGTTGAGGCCATGGAATTGGTCCACCTCTACCAATCCATCGGTCACCGAATCTGTTGTTGAGAAGCGTACGAACACTTCGACTGAAATGTGCAGGAGCTCCATCGTGCATGAACCATATGTTGTGTCGTACTTGTAAAGGCACATGTTCTAGCAGCACAGGTAGAGTATCCCGTATGAAATCACGATAACGTGCTCCATTGAGCGTAGGTGGAAGAACGAAACTAAAATGAGCTCTAACATGGAAATTAAGCGTTTTTTCTTTATTTGTGTGTGAGGAATGTTTCCTGAAAGTTTGGCCGTACCTTTTTGTAACACCCTGTATATCCGCTGCACAGTGCACGGCTTAGAGTACATCCTACCAATATTAGTGATTTCTTTCCTATTCCATGCGTGTATCGAGCGAAGGTGAAATGACAGTCTGCATGCCTTTGTACTCTCTCCTCCCTCAAATCTCTCTTACATGAATCGCATGATCTCTACGCGAGATGTGAATACATCTCCGTGGCAGCACAATGGTCGCCAAGTCTTGTTCGAATACCATTACCTAAATTTACCCAACAGGGTTTCGCGGGAATTACGAAGTCTTCAATCCATGGATACCCACTGAAGTTCCTCTAGAATTTCTCCTGAAATCTTGTAAGGGTTACACAAGGGTTCGACAGAAATATGTAAACACCAGAAGAAATGTGACCTTGAACATAGATGCAGCTGCTAGGCAAGGCTGCAGGTTGTACGCAGACGAAAGTGTGTGTTATGTGATCGTGACAGACGGTCATTGAAGAGGACTCTGACGAAAAGTAATAAGACGTCAGATAGAAAAGACGCTGCAGAACGGAATATACCACTCACGAACCCTTTCAACACCAACAGTTCGAATGGAGCTCCATCAGCAGGGAATTTGCTGGGTGTGTTGGAGTTCCAAAAGCACTCATTACTGACGCAAAGGCCCTTAACAGGAAAACGTGGTGGCGAAGCCATAAAATTTGGACTATGGAACAATCAAAGAATGTGATTTGATTGGGCGAGTCTTATTTCAAAACTGTTTCCAACTTCTGGCAGAGTTTACGTCCGAAGAGTTAAACATGGCGCGTACTCGATAAATATTTGGGCACCCATATCGTGGTATTCTGGTACAGAACTTGAAGCAAGCACAGACGGCTGCTTTCTATGACGAAGTTACTGGAAAGTTGGAACAATCTACGACAAATGTCTCAGTCAGAGTGGCGATTGTGTAGAAAAGTAGTTGGAAGATATAGCTAAATCTTGCAAATAATACATTTTTGATTTCGCTGTGATTTACATTTCGCAACCGATGACTTTACTTTCCGAACAGCCCTCGTATTTAGCTGAATTTACAGCCTTTAGATTTGTGCGATTTATCGTGTAACCGAAGTCTAGCGGATTTTTTTTTAGTACTTATGTGGATGATTTCAAACTTGTCATTACTTAGAGTCAATTGCCAATTTTCGTGTCTTATAGATATCTTGTCTAAAAGATTTTGCAATTACTTTGGATCATCTGAGGACTTCACAAGACGGTAAATGACTGCATCATCTGCAAGAGATCTAAGAGCACTGCTGAGATTGTCTCCTACGTCGTTTATGTAGATCAGGCACAGAAGAGGGCCTGTAACACTTTCTTGGGGAACGCCAGATATTGTTCTGTTTTACTCGATAACTTTCCGTCAGCTACTACGAACTGTTACCTTTCTCATAGGAAATAGCACATCCAGTCACACAACTGAGGCGATACTGCATAGGCACGAAATTGGATTAGAAGACGCTTGTGAAGAACGCTGTCGAAAATTTTCTGGAAATCTAAAAATATGCGATCAATTTCACATCCCATGCCGACAGCAATCATTAATTCGTGGGAATAAAACAGTTAGCTGTGTTTCAGAAGAACGATATATTCTGAATCGGTGCTGAGTGTCTGTCAATGAATCGTTTCCTTCGAGGTAGTTCATAATGTTCGAACACAGTTTATGTTCCAGAATCCTACTGCAAACCGACGTTGGTGATATGGGTCTGCAATTCAGAGCATTACTCCTCTTTCTTTTCTTGCGTATTGGCGTGACTTGTGCAACTTTCCAGTCTTTAGGTGCAGATCTTTCGAAGAGCGAGCGGATGCATATACAAGGCACATATGAGGTGATTACGAGGTGCTTGGTGCACAATACGCGTATGCTCTGTGCTCCCTTGTAGTCGTCAGACGTAGTCCACCAGAACCTTGGCTGTCCTCATGTTCCACTGCAGTACAACATCGCGTTATTGCCACATTGAAATGCCCCGCAAATCTGGATACTGCACCATTAGACCATCCGGCCAAATGGAGACACAAAGTGACGCCTCTTTCAAACTTTATTAGGCACTGATAATGCTGTCCCATATTAGTACGCGGCATCTCCGTCTCCTTCACACTGATACTCCACTGTCTGGCGCTGTTGACACCCCGTTCTACAGTCCTGTAACAACTCTAGCCGCGTACAATACTAATGCCTCTGGTGGCCGTTCCACCAGTCACAGAGAGCTGCAGCTCTTATCATTTACATACCCGGAGATAGTGTGTACACGTAGGAAGTTTCTCTGACGTCTGACCATGTCTTCTGGGTGCTTCAGGTTTTTTGTCAGGCAGTGTATGTTAGGGCTGTTGTTGAGATGTAGATACATCGATATTTTCTCCAAAGCATATAGATATCTATCGGCAATATTTCTTTTCGCCATTATTTCGGTACATCGATATAAAAACGGCAATACGGATATCAAATATTTTTATTTAATATCTTTTCGCAATTTTCCGCAAATATTTCTTGTTCTTTAGATAGCTCTAAGCACAATGGGACTTAACATCTGAGGTTATCAGTTCCCTAGAACTTAGAACTACTTAAACCTAACTAACCTAAGGACATCACACACATCCATGCCCGAGGCAGGATTCGAACCTGCGACCGTAGCAGCAGCGCAGTTCCGGACTGAAACGCCTAGAACCGCTCGGCCACAGCGGCTGGCCTTGTTCTTTTGAAATTGCAGAAGAACATAATTTTACTTTCATTGTGTGAAGGAGTCTTACTTACTAGGCCTACTTTGTGCTTTCACCACGTCCGGTCTTTCTCGTTGACTGTGTGAAGCAAGTACAGATGGCACAAGGAAGAAGTCCGATTGCACTGGGGGTGGCGATGTGAATAGAATAACAAGATATCCCATATGAAGAAATAGCACACCAGTTGCGTTAAAAAAGAATTTTTAACGCAACCAGAGTGCTATTTCTTCACATCGGCATTCTCCAAAAACAGTAGTTGAAACGGATGAACAAAAATCTAAACGACAATAGCTCCCTACTTAGCAATCATGTACAACCGCTTGCTCGCCGATAGATCTGTACCTACAGATTGGAAAATTGCGCAGGTCGCACCAGTGTTTAAGAAGGAGTAAACCATCGAACTACAGACCTATATGAAAAATGGCTCTGAGCACGATGCGACTTAACTTCTGAGGTCATCAGTCGCCTAGAACTTAGAACTAATTACACTTAACTAACCTAAGGACATCACACACATCCATGCCCGAGGCAGGATTCGGACCTGCGACCGTAGCGGTCGCTCGGCTCCAGACTGTAGCGCCTAGACCTATATCATTGACGTCGGTTTGCAGTAGGGTTTAGGAGCATATACTGTATTCAAACATTATGAATCACCACGAAGGGAACGATCTATTGATACGTAATCAGCATGGTTTCAGAAAACATCGTTCTTGTGCAACGCAGCTAGCTCTTTATTCGAATTAATGGCCGCTATCGACAGGGGATCTCAAGTTGATTCCGTATTTCTGGATTTCCGGAAAGCTTTTGACACCGTTCCTCACAAGCGACTTCTAATCAAGCTGCGGGCCTATGGGGTATCGTCTCAGTTGTGCGACTGGATTCGTGATTTCCTGTCAGGAAGGTCGCAGTTCGTAGTAATAGACGGCAAATCATCGAGTAAAACTGAAGTGATATCAGGTGTTCCCCAGGGAAGCGTCCTGGGACCTCTGCCGTTCCTGATCTATATAAATGACCTAGGTGACAATCTGAGCAGTTCTCTTAGGTTGTTCCCAGATGATGCTGTAATTTACCGTCTAGTAAGGTCATCCGATGACCAGTATCAGTTGCAAAGCGATTTAGAAAAGATTGCTGTATGGTGTGGCAGGTGGCAGTTGACGCTAAATAACGAAAAAAGTGAGGTGATCCACATGAGTTCCAAAGGAAATCCGTTGGAATTCGATTACTCGATAAATAGTACAATTCTCAAGGCTGTCAATTCAACTAAGTACCTGGGTGTTAAAATTACGAACAACTTCAGTTGGAATGACCACATAGATAAAATTGTGGGGAAGGCGAGCCAAAGGTTGCGTTTCATTGGCAGGACACTTAGAAGATGCAACAAGTCCACTAAAGACACAGCTTACACTACACTCGTTCGTCCTCTGTTAGAATATTGCTGCCCGGTGTGGGATCCTTACCAGGTGGGATTGACGGAGGACATCGAAAGGGTGCAAAAAAGGGCAGCTCGTTTTGTATTATCACTTAATAGGGGAGAGAGTGTGGCAGATATGATACGCGAGTTGGGATGGAAGTCATTGAAGCAAAGACGTTTTTCGTCGCAGCGAGATCTAGTTACGAAATTTCATTCACCAACTTTCTCTTCCGAATGCGAAAATATTTTGTTGAGCCCAACCTACATAGGTAGGAATGATCATCAAAATAAAATAAGAGAAATCAGAGCTCGAACAGAAAGGTTTAGTTGTTCGTTTTTCCCGCGCGCTGTTCGGGAATGGAATGGTAGAGAGATAGTATGATTGTGGTTCGATGAACTCTCTGCCAAGCACTTAAATGTGAATTGCAGAGTAATCATATAGATGTAGATATAGACAAGATTGTTCTTTGCAGTGCGCGGAGACGTGAGAAGGAAATGCTGAAGCACACTACGACTACTAGTTCGCTAGCGTTTGCAGAAATGAAACAAAAGCGAAGTCGACTTGAAGTGTTCCAGACAAATCCTATATGTGACGAAATCGAACGCGGACTCATTGGACACCTTTTACTGCGCCACTTAACAGCATGAATGTGCATCGTTTTCCTTACAGTTCTTGCACTAAGGGGGATAAGCAGGCTGCTAGCTTGTTGATGTACAGAATATCTATTAATAAATCAATACTTAAATATACAGCTCTAAAACTGGTGGTATATTTACAATGTGAGCCAACCCTTTTTTTTTTTTTTTTTTTGGTACGGTAATACACTACTGGCCATTAAAATTGCTACACCAAGAAGAAATGCAGATGATAAACGGGTATTTATTGGACAAATATGTTATACTAGAACTGACATGTGATTACATTTTCACGCAATTTGGGTGCATAGATCCTGAGAAATCAGTACCCAGAACAACCACCTCTGGCCGTAATAACGGCCTTGATACGCCTGGGCATTGAGTCAAACAGAGCTTGGATGGCGTGTACAGGTACAGCTGCCCACGCAACTTCAACACGATACCACAGTTCATCACAAGTAGTGACTGGCGTATTGTGAAGAGCGGGTTGCTCAACCACCACTGACCAGACGTTTTCAATTAGTGAGAGATCTGGAGGATGTGCTGGCAAGGGCAGCACTCGAACATTTTCTGTATCCAGAAAGGCCCATACAGGACCTGCAACATGGGATCGTGCATTATCCTACTGAAATGTAGGGTTTCGCAGGGATCCAATGAAGGTTAGAGCCACGGGTCGTAACACATTTGAAATGTAACGTCCACTGTTTCAATGTGCGTTCACCGCGATGTCGCCAAACACGGATGCGCCCGTCATGATGTTGTACACAGAACGTGGATTCATCCGAAAAAATGACGTTTTGCCATTCGTGCACCCAGGTTGGTCGTCGAGTACACCATCGCAGGTGCTCCTGTTAGTCCATGCTGCTGCTAACGTCGTCGAACTGTCCGTGCAGATGGTTGTTGTCATGCAAACGTCCCCATCTGTTGAGTCAGGGATCGAGACGTGGCTGCACGATCCGTTACAGCCATGCGGATAAGATGCCTGTCATCTTGACTGCTAGTGATGCGAGGCCGTTGGGACCCAGCACGGCGTTACATATTACCCTCCTGAACCCACCGTCTCCATATTCTGCTAACAGTCATTGGATCTCGACCAACGCGAGCAGCAATGTCCCGATACGGTAAACCACAATCGCAATAGGCTACAATCCGACCTTTATCAAAGTCGGAAACGTGATGGTACGCATTTCCCCTCCTTACACGAGGCATCACAACAACGTTTCAGCAGGCAACGCCGGTCAACTGCTGTTTGTGTACGAGAAATCGGTTGGAAACTTTCCTCACGTCAGCACGTTGTAGGTGACGCCACCGGCGCCAACCTTGTGTAAATGCTCTGAAAATGGCCAGTAGTGTATTTTATCTGGCGATCATCGATAATTTTTTTTATATATATCGAGGGCGGATAATGACATTTTTTTAAATATTGGTACACCAGATCCGCGATATTTTTAAAAATATCAACACGCCTAGTGTATGTACAGTACTCGACGTTCAACCCAACAGTCGGAGCGGGGTCAGTAATATTTTGTGCGGGTGAATCAGGGCGCGGTGTCGTGGCGGCGCGCGCCTCGCCGTGAGTAACGAAACGCGTGACGGTGGTCCTCATTTTTAATGGCGCAGCTGAGTCAGAGTGACAGTGCCTGCTATCTCAAAGCCAGCCAGCCAGACTTACGCGAGCCACGGCCGGTCAGCTGCTTATCACCGGCACCGGCCTTGAGTTCCTCGTACGCACGGCCGCCTCAACTCTCCGTGTCGTGCACACTGGTTCTCGTGCAAGACGTTCATAAACGCGACATGCTGAATGCAAAGCACGACACGGTTTAAGGCTTTGACAGTTTATCGTTCGTAGTGTTTGACTTTCCCCCTTCGTGGAAGGCGTAGTGCGACGACGTAGTTACAACGAAAAAATTAACTATACTGACTGCGATCGCAAGTTATAACCATAGGGAACACAGAACTGCCACCTCTGGCGACAATAATGGCTCCAACTCGGCTGGGAAGGAAGGAATATTAGCGTTCAACGTCCCGTCGACGACGAGATCATTAAGAACGGAGGATATGCTCAGATTAGGAAAGCATGCGAAATTAACCGTGCCCCTTCAGGTGAGCCACTCATATTGAGCAATTTAGGGAAACCAGGTAAAACTTAATTCGGAATAGTGAGACAGGGATTCGATCCTCCGCCCTCAGGAATACGAGTTCAGTGTCTTACCAAAGTCTTGGCTCTTGGCAGGACTTGTCGTACCACAATTTCTCACTTGTAGTTGCTGTGAAAATACCTGATGGCAGAAACGAAGTCTGATAAGCGACCCTAGCAGACTCGGACTACAATAACTGCCATGCATTCATGTCGCTTGCATGCAAAACAACTTGCAGAAGATGAAAATTGAATTCCGGAAACTGCTCTTCTCTATCTACATCTACATCCACACACTGCAAGCCACCTGACGGTGTGTGGGGGAGGGTACTTTGAGTACCTCTATCAGATCTCCCTTCTATTCCAGTCTCGTATTGTTCGTGGAAAGAAAGATTGTCGGTATGCCTCTGTGTGGGCTCTAATCTCTCTGATTTTATCCTCATGATCTCTTCGCAAGATATACGCAGGAGGGAGCTTGCCTCTTCGGTGAAGGTATGTTCTCGAAACTTCAACAAAAGCCCGTACCGAGCTATTGAGCGTCTCTCTCGCAGAGTCTTCCACTGGAGTTTATCCATCATCTCTGTAACGCTTTCGCGATTACCAAATGATCCTGTAACGAAGCGCGCTGCTCTCCGTTGGATCTTCTCTATCTCTTCTATCAACCCTATCTGGTACGGATCCCACACCGGTGAGCAGTATTCAAGCAGTGGTCGAACAAGTGTACTGCAATCTACTTCCATTGTTTTTGGATAGCATTTCCTTAGGACTCTTCCAACGAATCTCAGTCTGGCATCTGCTTTACCGACGATTAATTTTATATGGTCACACCATTTTAAATCACTCCTAATGCGTACTCCCAGATAATTTATGGAATTAACTGCTTCCAGTTGCTGACTTGCTATATTGTAGCTAAATGATAAAGCATCTTTCTTTCTATGTATTCGCAGCACATTGCACTTGTCTACATTTAGATTCAATTGCCATTCCCTGCACCATGCGTCAATACGTTGCAGATCCTCCTGCATTTCAGTACAATTTTCCATTGTTACAACCTCTCGATATACTACAGCATCATCCGCAAAAAGCCTCAGTAAACTTCCGATGTTATCCACAAGGTCATTTATATATATTGTGAATAGCAACGGTCCTACGACATTCCCCTGCAGCACATCTGAAATCACTCTTACTTCGGAAGACTTTTCCCCATTGAGAATGACATGCTGCCTTCTGTTATCTAGGAACTCTTCAATCCAATCATACAATTGGTCTGATAGTCCATATGCTCTTACTTTATTCATTAAACGACTGTGGGGAACTGTATCGAACGCCTTGTGGAAGTCAAGAAACACGGCATCTACCTGGAACCCGTGTCTATGGTCCTCTGAGTCTCGTGGAAGAATAGCGCGAGCTGGGTTCCACACGATCGTCTTTTTCGAAACCCATGGTGATTCCTACAGAGTAGATTTCTAGTCTCCAGAAAAGTCATTATGCCCGAACGTCATACGTGTTCCAAAATTCTACAACTGATTGACGTTAGAGATATAGGTCTATAGTTCTGCACATCTGTTCGACGTCCCTTCTTGAAAACGGGGATGTCCTGACCCCTTTTCCAATGTTTTGGAACGCTACGCTCTTCTAGAGACCTACGGTACACCGCTGCAAGAAGGGGGGCAAGTTCCTTTGCGTACTCTGTGTAAAATCAAGCTGGTATCCTATCAGGTCCAGCGGCCTTTCCTCTTTTGAGTGATTTTAATTGCTTTTGTATGCCTCTGTCATCTATTTCGATATCTACCATTTTGTCATCTGTGCGACGTGTTAAGTCTTTTACGTATTTTGCAAGCTTGATCAAATATCCGTTTTCCGAGAGTCAGGTATTTTACAGGAATGACGCCTGACAATAGCCTGTTTCCCCAGCACGACGAAACGAGGTTAACAGTAACTTATTTAGACTTTTAATGAACAGAGATTATGATTTTCTTTTGAACGTCTCTGAAATGGTAAGGAGGAGAGCAATGTTCAAGTGGATCTGTTTAAAAATCTTATTCACGCCAGTTAGCGTGGGAGAACCTATTTTATTACTTCGAAATTTATTCGCTAACGGTGAATTTTTCTGACATCAGCTGTACGAAGTATCGATGTGCTTTCATCTACTAGTGACACATGAAAATTTGTGCCGAATCGGGTCTTGAACCGGATTTCCCGTTTATCGCGAGCGTTCGCCTTAACTACTTCGGCTATCTGTGCACGCTCCCTGGGACGACGTAAATCTCCCTACGACACACTCTTATTTATTTATATATTTATTTACACGTCAAGTTCCGTAAGATCAAATTGAGGAGCAAATCTCCAAGCTCATGAAACATGTCAGTACATGAAACTACAACATATAAGTAATAACAGATAAAAATATAACAGCCGTATGCCGCAGTCCACTACATTGTCACTAGCAGGTCTACACTAACAGGTTATACGGCTGATGTCAAAAAATTCGCAGTTCATCGAATAGATTTCGAATTATTTCGTACATCTGTGGATCGTCAGTAATGTCTTTTCATTGAGACATACAAGTAAACTATTTTATTATGTCCTCCTGCATCACGACTGTGGTATAAGAAAGTGCGAAGTTGTAGAATATAAATCTGCTCTTAACATTTTTGAGATTTGGAGTGATTAGAAATGTTCTGAATCAATGAAGTCCAGTCGTTTTCTTGTGCACAAAATTATCGAATGTTTTGTCAGCAGTCATAAACCACTGCGTTACCTCGCTCGGTCTAAGCCGGCTGGCCATCGAGTGGAAGTGAGCTTGGATGACAGATACGGGTACGTCAGTCCATGCTGATTCAGCTATACAGCAGAGTACATCAATTGTAGTGGCTGGAGGATGGTGGTGTGCCTGTCTCTTGGTAACCTAAGGGCAACACAGACAACATGCAGTCCTCCGTTACCTTTTTGAACGATAGCGGCACGGATGTTTCAAGCACAGAGCAGTCATCAGCCCTACCTCGTCCGAAATGTAATGACTGCTGTGCAAACTACCTGCTACGCGAATCAGAGGTGTCCTCCCAGTAGGATCCAGTATTATCACGCCAGGCGATGGGTCTGCGCCACAATAACGAGTGCAATTTATTCGTTCTCCTCGGAGTCTTCACGGAAGGATACGTCCTCCGTGACGCTTTACGTCTGGAAAGACGACGTGGTGGAACGGTTGGCACTGGGCGCGTCACTGTCGGCGCACCTAGCTGCTGCCACGTCAAGGGAAGCTACAATAACGGTTACCGTTCTGAAACACCGTGGAGTTTCAGACGTGTCACTGCCTGTGTGCAGATCTACAGCAAATTACCGACTATACTTTGTATACACATAAGCCTACTAGGCTTTCAGATTTTTCGTCTGGGACGAATTTTCGAAGGAAAGATCCAATACCGCGGTTCTGACCAAGGTTTTCGGGAATCTTTCCTTGGTTGTAACGCAAATGCTGGAATTGGAAATTCCCTCCCATATACTCCCAACTGGGGCTCCCTTCACCGCACTACCACTGCGCCTCATTTTTGGCTGAATAGTTCATGACCCTATAATGGGTCATTACTTGATCACTTTTTTTCACTTGCCGCTCGGCGAAAGACCCACCGTCTACTTTCTCATGCTGTGTCGTTTTTTTTAGCGGCCGCGTCTACCCGCCGAGCTTGTGAGGAGCCTAAGCTAGCTACCGGCAATCCCTGCGTACCCACGCACTGATTCCCGTATCCTCCACGTGGAGATGGGTCGTTTCTTTTACTTCTATTTTCTTGTTCGTTGAACTACTCTTGTAGTTATTTAAAATAAAATAATTGTTTCGTGAAACGGAAATATAAGTAAATTTTTTGATAGTTTAGAAAGGGGGGGGGGCGGAAGATAGGATACACTATAGTGCCGCCATCTTGATGTCTGCGGATAAGTATCTCGGCATTTGTCGTTGACCTCCAGACACCACACTTCATTATGTGTTGGCGGTAGAGTAATTGGTTTAAGCTACGTATAATGTAGGTAGAACTAAGGTTATGTACAGGCCTTAGGTGACAATACACCGTCCCTGCTTAAAATACTACCATACACTTGTGTACAATTCTAAACTGACCTTTCGCTAACAATAATCGAACATTACTTAGCCTAACGTATCTTTGCGATATATCTGTTGGCATAGTGTCTGGAGTTCATAATTATCACCTTATGGATTATCTCATTTTGCTGCATATTCACTTGGCCCAGTGCGTAGGTATTCTCTGTAACTGCAAGTCGGCAAGACTCAGCGGAGGAGCGCCTCTGAAGATGTCCAGCGCAGTCCTGGACGAAATGTCAGGAACAGACGAGTTTTTTGGACCACGACCTTACCATCCCGAAAGAAATACCAGCAGCTATGTCCTGCGGACGTCAAAACCTTCATTCTATATTCTCTGTAAGTTGTTTTAGAAATTCCGTCTATTAATTTGTTTAGATGCTTTCACTGAACAACGTTCCTAGCTGCTTCGTGTATTTGGCGTTCAGTGGCTATTTTTTGTACCTGTGTTGCGTGTCTTATGTTTATGTAATTCTCACAGAATGGGATTGTGTGTTCTGTGGTCCCTAATACCCCATATGTGCAATTTTGGGTCTGACTTAAAGTTACGCGATTTGCTTAAAAAACCAATTCCACCTAGAGAATGAAGTTGAATTAAAAAAGATGATGAAATAAATTGTCGTCCATATTTTCAAATTTTACCCATTACTTTTGTGACCTTTTATGTTTTAGTTATGCCCCCATCTTTGTACATTAAAGTTACTTTTTCATTGTTCTGTTTTTAATGACACTGAATCGTTAAATATGAACGCTATATGATTCTTTTATCAAAGTAGTAGTAACAGTAATAATAAACTCCGCCACAGTCGGTCCCATGTCCGTCTCAGATAGGAGGAGATTGGAGTAACACCGCCACATAAAACATAAAAAAACGGGTAACGGTGACAATCTCAGTGGCAGTGAAGACGGAAATATAGTTCACTGATACGGTGGCACTAACGAAAGAGGCAGCCCTGCTCTTACGGTTAACACAAACGATAGAAATTAAAATCAAAACACGTCTGTTCCCGAATCAGGTGATATTTTGTCAGCGTCTATATCCCACGCAAATGCCGGCTGAAAATAATTAGTAAATAAAAGAAAAGCAAAAAAAAGTTCGGATTCTGTAGTGTCTGCACCATCACGGAACCAATAATTGGGGGAGCTGGAAAACCTCTGTGATCTGAAACTGAAATTTAAGAAGAAATATAAATTTGTAATAATAAATAGCAACTGACTACAAACTTGGGAAACTAAAGGAAATGATAAACTGTTTGAACAGCAACAACTTCTTGCTAGCAGACATGCTGAAAACCTAATAATGAATGGTGAGAACGATCGAATTTTTTAAGGTAATTCCAGTCAAGAACAAGGAAGGCACTTGGGCTACGAGAGCAAATGAGTAAATATATTCATTCTGTCCTAAAATAACAGATGAAGTCAGGAATCGACATGTTACACTCTATGAACATTGACATAGAATGAAGGAAAACCAATTGACAAGGAATATTCACACATTCTTCGAAAACGGGAAGATAGACAAGAAAACGGATTGATGGACAAGAAGAGAAAGGTGTTAGACGAAATGGACTTCGAAAAAATAATAATATTATTAACAGAGTAATAACAAAAGAAAGTGCCCAAAACGGGTCTCCTCCCCCCCTCCCTCCCGGCTACGGCGGACTCCTGGTTCTTGATTGGCTCCGTATTCTCCTGAACTCTAGTGCAACCCAGATGTAAATAGTGGTTTAGTCTTCTGTAACTGTACACTCTATCGCGGATTGCACAGGTTGCCTTCTTCACTTGTTACTTGTAAGTTCGCTTTTACTTGTTTTAACAATGAAAAACGTTTTTACATTGTGCTATTTTTTCATTGTTTCTCCTACATATTGGCAGGTAAGCCAACATAAATGTGTTCTTTAATACTAAGGTTTATGGTTGACGTTTATGATAAAATTATTCCACTTAAATTTGGTTAAAAACTTATTGGGCTGATATAATACAGATGACAGTCACGTAAACTGGATCCCTTTCAGTTGCTTAAAGCAGACCCTTAACTTTTTTATGTTTAAAATCTGTCTCTTAGTATATATTCTTATCCTCTTGAAATTCTATTGCAGATTCCAAGATGGTAATGGGAAAGGTTGATCAAAGAAAGTGGAGTTCTTTTAAAGTTACTAAAGCTATTGGTGAAGTTTAGAAAAAGAAGATGACTGGAAGAAGGCCAATAAACAGTTTAATGTTCCGAAAACAACACGTATGATGCTATCCAAACTGAAGTTCGGTACAACAGAGGAAGCAGAAGAAACAAAATAGACAGACGTACGATTTTGGGTAAAGATCTTGTAGAAGTACTGGTTTAATGTTATACTTATATGGATGTGGTGCCTGTTCTTACGAACATGTCCGAATGACCTGCAGCCGTCTAGAACGAAATTAGAATTACATTAATACCTTCATCTGTTGACGGGTGTTGATATATATCAACGAGGACAGGTGAAAATGTGTGCCACGACCGGGACTCGAACCCGGGATCTCCTGCTTACATGGCAGACACTCTATCCATCTGAGCCACCGAGGGCACATAAGATAGCGGGACTGCAGGGACTATCTCGCGCACGCCTCCCGCGAGGCCCACATTCACACGTTATATGTCCACACACTACATTCGTAGTGTCCCACCCCAACACACTCATTACTCTTGGAAGACATTCTTACCAAGTCCCGTAAGGGTTCGGGGAATATGTGTGCATCCGCACAGAAGAAGAAGGTCATGGCTGATGTTGCCAGAACTATATACTTATATGGCTGTGGTGTCTGTTCTTTCGGACATGTCCGACGCAATCGCTAGTGAAAAGTAGGTAGGTCTTTTCTTAAATGTCACGAAACTAAATTGTCAGAAAGGAAATGCACGGGAATATCCTGCAGCAGAGCTTTTGGATTCAGTAAAGAACGCACCGAGACTTTTTTTTGTAACCTTCTGGAACACGTTACATTATACCTACTTTGAAACTGGATTATGTTTTATTTTATGTAATACCTTTTTCTAATTTTTTTAGTGTTATTAGCTTATATTTAGAATGTGGCCTATTTTGACAACTATTTCTCATACTCGAGAAGTGTAAGGTTCTTAAAAGTAATGTTTTTGGTAATTGCTTTTAATGATATTTTCTAAGAGTAAAATGTAAATGAAGCACAACATTATAACGAAAATATTACACGCTTTTAAAACATAATCTATCAGTATTTTCTTTTTTAATAAGAAAAACAAAATTGGGTCCTGTTTTGGGCACTTTCCTCTAATAATGACAACAGTAACAATAATAATAATTATTATGGTTCAAATGGTTCAAATGGCTCTGAGCACTATGGGACTTAACATCTTAGGTCATCAGTCCCCTAGAACTTAGAACTACTTAAACCTAACTAACCTAAGGACATCACACAACACCCAGCCATCACGAGGTAGAGAAAATCCCTGACCCCGCCGGGAATCGAACCCGGGAACCCGGGCGTGGGAAGCGAGAACGCTACCGCACGACCACGAGATGCGGGCGAATAATTATTATAATAATCATAATAATTATAATAACAATAATAATTAAGTACACGGCGGCATAAGGAGAGACCACTCCCAAACGCTAGCTCTAGACCGCTGCGTTAAACGTGTGAGTGGTCAGAAGGCGAGAGAGAGGCGACTCACTGTCGGACGCGGCGGCGTCGTCTGCATGGCTCCTCTTGGTGGCCTCGTCCGGCGAGCCAGCGGTGACCAGCACCTTCCAGAGCAGCGACTCTATGTAGTAGTGCGTGCCGCCCACCACCACGGGCAGCTTCTGCCGCGACACCAGGTCGTCGATCTGCAAGGCCTCGGTTAAGGGAAACACTTTGTACGGCGGCACAAACCTGCTAGGCGACAGCTACTGGGCAGCGGAGTGGCAAACGGAGCACCACACGGCGAGGGTAGCATATGGAGCAAGGCAAGAACTGATGGGAAGGGAATTATTTAAGTGATGAAACTACGAGTAGCTTGAGCACATGAGTATAAGAATGAAAATAGTCTGAAAATCAATTCAAAGAGAGTAAAACAACATATAACCAACATGTATGTTTAGCTGTATTACTATACCACCAACACAAGACAAAATCCTAGTAGTAGGCTGCCTATGCAGTGGCTTCCAGGGACAACAAAAATTTTATTTTCAGTATTCCACACAGTTCTTGACCAAATTTAAAATGCAGTTATGGTCTGCTAATTAAGAGCTATAATATTAAGTTTGTACGCCCCTGGTAGCTGAGTGGTCAGCGCGACGGAATGTCATACATAACGGCCCGGGTTCGATTCCCGGCTGGGTCGGAGATTTTCTCCGCTCAGGGACTCGGTGTTGTGTCGTCCTAATTAACATCATCTCATCCCCATGGACACGCAAGTCGCCGACGTGGCGTCAACTCGAAAGACTTGCACCAGGCGAACGGTCTACCAGACAGGATGCCCTAGTCACATGGCATTACCATTTCCATATCTTATGTTAAAAGTTTAGCACAATAAGACAGGTATTAAAGCTAACAACTGCGTATCTTGTCTTGAGGCAGCGAAGTATCCGCATTTTATTTACCCAGTATTTGAGAAAGAGATAACTTAGCGACTTGCAACAAACTTTACACATAATTTCCAACCTTCATGAATATTTTTCTTGCTGACACCCTCCACAAAATGATGAAAGGAAGAAAGTTTCGTTGTTCATGCAGTAAAACTGCAGCGTCAGGCACGAAGTTTTAAGTCATTGGTTCCTTACTACTAATTGTATCCGCAACACATTTTGAAGACATTATCCACAGAACCCATTGAATGCACCTGCAAAATTAAGTCATTGAACGACATATAGTACAGGAAATATGACGTTTTATAGATGGATGTGCGATTATTTAAAGAATCTGGGTTAGGGTTTACTGGTATGGAACAGATCCGTCTTTTTAAACTGAATGTATTACTATTATTATTATTATTATTGAAATGCCGTGTGGCTAGGGCTTCCCGTCGGGTAGACCGTTCGCCTGGTGAAAGTCTTTCGATTTGACGCCACTTCGGCAACTTACGTGTCGATGGGGATGAAATGATGATGATAAGGACAACACAACACCCAGTCCCTGAGCGGAGGATATCTTCGAGCTAGCCGGGAATCGAACCCGGGCCGTTAGGCATGACATTCCGCCGCGCTGACCACTCACCTACCAGGGGCGAACATCATCATCATAATCAAATATCATCATATTAAATTACCAAACTACTTACAACACCGTACTCCACTCCCACTCTTTAGAGCTCCCATGAGCTCTCGGTGACCCTTAGATCAAGTGAGATCAGTTAGCAACAGTAAACGTTATCCGTACTGGAATGTATAACTGTGACATCACCAAACGGAAACCTATGCTGTGTGTATCTAGCGCCTAAAGAAGAAGCAAAGAAGAGAAAAAAATAGAAAAACTGAAGTAAGTGATATTCTGACCATCTAATTGTAAATAAAAGGTGACAATTATTAAACTATATGAAATAAAATCGTCATAACTTCTTAGCGGTTGCGCTAGGACGCCAGACTGTATGGTTGGCCGCGGGTCATGATGGGAATTAGTATGCGCATGCGTAAGCGTCTTCTTATTGTTGGCCATTTGGACGTCAAAATGTCACAGTACAGCGTGCCTGAGCGTACAGCGCTCATGTGGGCCTACTATGCGAGCAGTAACAGCCCATCTGCTGCTCAAAGGAAAATTGCTACCGAGTTCAAGCTGAAGACAACCTGTCAAAGTGTGCTAACAATCAACAATTTTGATTCGCAAGTTTGCGAGAACGGGTAGTGTTCGTGATGACAGTGTTGGCAATGTCGGTCGTCCAAGAAGGGTGAAAACGCCTGAAAACTTCGAGAAGACACGCGCTGTGTTTCAAACCAGCCCCAGGAAATCCATCAGATGAGCTGCATAACAGGTGGGATTCAACTTGGCGGAACTGCGACAAATTGTTGTTGAAGACCTGCATCTCTTCCCATACTAAATTCAAACCCATCAGCCACTAAGCCTCAGGGTCATGGAACAGCGGCTGTTTCGCTAACACTTCAAAAATGGTTCAAATGGCTGTGAGCACTATGGGACTTAACATCTGAGGTCATCAGTCTCCTAGAACTTAGAACTACTTAAACCTAACTAACCTAAGGACATCACACACATCCATGCCCGAGGTAGGATTCTAACCTGCGACCGTAGCGGTCGCGCGGTTCCAGACTGAAGCGCCTAGAACCGCTCGGCCACAACGGCCGGCTCGCTAACACTAATGACCACAGAACTGACGAACAGGACTTAGTTGTGAATATGGTTTGGTTTAGCGATGAAGCCCACTTTCATTTGGATGGGTTCGTCAATAAGCAAAATTGGCGAATTTGAGGAATTGAGAACGCACATTTCGCGATCGAGAAGTCTCTTCACCCTCAACGGGTGACTGTGTGGTGTGCAGTGTCCAGTCACGGAATAATCGGTTCGACATTCCTTGATGGTACAGCGACTACGGAACGGAATGTGATGGTTTGGTAGATGATTTCATCCCCGTTATCCAAGATGCCCCTGATTTCGACAAGTTGCGGTTCATGCAAGACGGCGCTCGACCCCATCGAAGCAGGAGAGTGTTTGATGTCCTGGCGGAGCACTTTGGGGACCGCATTCTGACTCTGACATATCCAGAGGCCACTGGCATGGGCTTCGATTGGCCGCCATATTCTCCGGACACATGCGACTTTTTGTGAGGCCATATTAAAGACAAAGTGTACAGCAATAACTCCAAAACCATTGCTGAGCTGAAAACACACATTAAGGAAGTCATACACAGCATCGATCTTCCGAAACTTCAGCGGCTCATGCAGAATTTCGCTTTGTCTGCGCCACATCATCGCCAATGATGTCAGGCATATGGAACATGTCATAACCTACTCGTAAATCGGAATATCTGTAGTGACATTTACACATTGAATAAAGTGTATGCACGCCGTAGTTTGTAACTAATTGACGTTTTTTTCATATCGTTCAGTAATTGCCACACAGTAGATAGCTAATTTCAAATTGCTGCCGAGAAACTCCAGAGCTCTAACAAAATAAAGTGTGTATGAAAACATGTGACACACTTTAGAGATTCATTCTTGACTTCAAAACACTACAAGATGTTCATATGAACATGGGTCCAAAAATCCTTCGGTACGAGTATATGAAAGCAATTCGCTGCAATGACTCTTGATTTTGTGAATTAACTAAATGTACATTTTTACTCATTTTCTTGTTTACAGTTTGTCATGGCATTTGTTTTGTTTTGTCTGACTGCCTTTTGTCCCGTTTTAAACACTTCTATCACAGTACATCTCAACGATTTATTCAGTGTCTGGAATGACACACTACATGTACTCTCCAGCAGATGGGAGTGCGGACGCAGCGTGCAGAACGTTACCGTGGGAGGCAGTCACCTTGTGCAACAAAGTTTGCACGTACTACTTCACCAAGGATTGCGAGAGACAGGCTCATTTCAGAATAGAGTTCCAGATGTTGGGAGCCCACGCTATGTACGAACGCCTAAGCATGAAGAAAGGGTTCTTCGTACGGCGGACGTAACTGCATCAACTAGTACAAGAACAATACGATACGGGAAGACATTTCTCGCATGACGATCTGGAACATTCCGTACGAAACTTTTCTATGTCTGCATGCCCTTCAACAGATGGAGTAATTTAATGAAGCAGGCTTTCAAGCCTAGAGTAAATGTCGGTCAACGCTTATTAGGGCAGTATGCAGCGTTTCTGCAATTCTGTGAAAGTATCTTTTCACTGAAGAGGCTGGTTTCTCACTTGAAGGACTCTTCGATTACGATAACAATCGTCTCCTGGATTACGAAAACTCTCAGGAACTACGACAAGACAGATATCAACAGACGTTCATCTTGAAAGTGTGGGGTGGAATAAATCATGACCGTTTACGTGGTCGCTACTTTTTTCCACAATATCTTACTGGGACTGGGACGAACGTTTCTCAGACATCAGTTGCTACATTTACTTTACGATGTGCCTCTAGATGTCATCCAATGCATGTTTTTTTTATGCACGATGGTGCTCCATCTCGCTTAATACGGGTGGTTCGGCAGTATCTCGATCACCAGTTTGCCGGCCGCTGTGACCGAGCGGTTGTAGGCACTTCAGTCCAGAACCGCGCTGCTGTTACGGTCGCAGGTTCGAATCCTGCCTCGGGCATGGATGTGTGTGATGTCCTTAGGTTAATTAGGTTTAGGTAGTTCTAAGTCTAGGGGACCTCAGATGTTAAGTCCCATAGTGCTAAGAGCCATTTGAACCATTTGATCACCAGTCTCCCAACAGGTGGATCCATTGCATGGCCTGTCCGATTGTCACATTTGAATCCTGTTTTATGACGCGTAGCGAGATAATAGTGTCCACGAAATGCTCGGGATTAGCGCGGAGTGCCACTATGCGTGGCGCCCTCGAAAAGCATAGTGTGTCGTCCTAATCGGCGATCAGGGAGTCTCAAAGTGCGGTGAAGGACAAACACAGAACTATATGAACGCGGCAGCGAGAAGTATCCACAAGACGAAAGCAAGCGAGCTTAGGCCGAGTAAAGAAGAATCCGGTGTACAATTGCCATGTAACTGAATTCGGAATCCGCGCGGTCGAACCAGAGAAGCTACTACTCCAGAGGCACTGGCCAATGCAGGGGACGACCACGCCGCTTACGGTGGAGTCGTGGATCACATCGATTCTCGACCAATAGCAGTTACTCGTCCGCCATGCATGATTCTGGTGGGGATACCAGAGATCCAATGGATTCTGTTTCTTTTGCGACATGTAACATGCATAGTGTATTCAACTCCCCTACCCAACGTCGATATTCGAGGAAGGGTATCCACAATGGATTTGACCATCCAGAAAGTACGCCAACATAGGAAACGCAGGCTCATGGTGTTGGGTGTTGCCCACTCCTCTCGTATAGGGTGCCTAAGTGATGCTGCGGTCTTAATATGCTGTACAGCAATTCAAGCTCATAACATTAGTAGTTTTATTTCAATAAAGCAGGTTGACAATATTTAACTTGAATGTACACAGGTGTTGCAAGGAATGGGCGACATGCAACATAAATCCGAGTCCTCGCTATACGCAATGTTCAAGCAATGGAATGGATATGGATCTCTACAATCTGATATCGTAGCACTCTCTGCTAGGCCGTGCTAATACTGTCAACTAACGTCCGGCCGAGGCTGGCATGAGCGGCGCTAATATTCACTTCTTGCAGAGGTCGCTGCTGGCGCGGAGCGTTCCTTGTCAGCGGGCTATGGGCTGACGTTTCCTCACCGCCTTATCTGGTCTTGCGGTCTTCCTCTTCGTTCCGGCGCTTGTGGTTACGCCAGAACACATAGGATGCATGGAAAGAGGAAGAGGTCACTTCGAAAAATTTTTATAATTATAAATCTGTTTGGTAAACGTATCATTTTGTGCCACCAATAATAAATCCCTCCATACATTCCAAATGAAGGATTTCCGAATCCATGATCATAGGAATTTTTTGTAATGTTCTGATGTCAAAAAGAAGTACATAAACTTTATGACACTTATAATTTATACTGTTTGGATATCCATAAATATTATAAAGATGAACGTGTGTGTGCGCTATCAAGCAATAATAGCTTTGGGGGTAAGAACCACCTACGTATCATAGTTCACGAGATCTGACGTCATAAATGTGCATGACGTTTAAATTTATTATTTCTTTGCTACTAACTCTATTCGCAGCACATTTTATAGACAGTATCCACAAATACTGCTGAATGTACATCCACAAATATATCATTGTATGACACAGTTCAAGAGATATGACGTGATAAAGACTGAGATACGTGGAAAAATGCCGCATCATGCCTTATGTTTTAATAGATTTATTCTTTACTACTAAGACACTCTTATAGTCGAGTGAATTTAAGGAAATCCCTGACACCTGACAGCTATTTGACAGCTTTTAACTGCGAAGCGCAAACGGCTGTAGGTAAAAACAACAGCCTTCGGTGCAGCTATAACGAGACATTTCCATAGAGGCGTTTACAAAAAAAATTGGATATTGTACTTATACATTTGCAAATTCTGCATAGTTTCATGCTTTCGAAAATGCTTACAGAAATACATGGAAATGAATTTTTTTCGATATTACACTACAAACACAATTCATTTTTTTCTTTTCGTTTCCAACAGAAAATTGGCAAAATGAATACCCAGGCAATGCCGGGTTTTTCAGCTAGTTAATTAATCAAATTAAAAAATGATCCTATCCAGCACATCTTTGGGGACAGGTATAAACACCTGATTAGATACCAGAAATTCGTCCTGGTCGTGTAATATCCGGACACCGTATCCACAAGTTCTCTTACTGGGAAGACGATAATTACGCGCCATACACGTGTTTGAAATAACAAATAATGGCGACAGATTAAAAAAATAATAATAACAGGCCCCATCAAACTACACTGAACACATGAAGAATTCGCATGAAGAGGTCTCATCTATTGTAGAACACAATACGGGCAATATTGCAATATAGGTTAAAATTTTAAAGTTGCTTCGGATATTCTCAAATGTATTATGACGTACTTTGTAAACAGTTGTGCATATATATTAAATAGTGTTAACTATTTGGTGACAGTCTTGTAGACACTGTATTACAGTTGTTAATTGCGACATGTGTTTGAGGTTATTTTAAACTAGAATAAAGTAATCTCAGGCAGGAGGAGTTGTTCTTCTTGTGTCAGGAATGCTGTACTGTCTTATATCAAGTTGAGTGGTGACAGAAATATATAGGAATAAACAAAAGTTTATCTTGTCACTTTGAATTATTTCTTAAATCATTAGAATCTCTTTTACGGATGTGTCAAGTATGACATATGAAGTGTGTTTCACTGTATTATCAACACGTAACAGTAACCACAGTCACCACCATTCGCAACACTGTCAATATCTACAGTCCCGACGAACTGTTAGCGACCCGCAAGGGGAGCCTACGACGTTGGGATGCCGGCACGGTAGCTCAGCGTGTACGATCAGAGAGCTGCTTGGTCTGTGTCGTAACAAACTGAGTGAAAGTACAAAAAAACATCAACGGATGTCATGTGACGTCCGCCACGACCAATAACTAACAAATTGCCAAAAAAGAAATTTAAAAAAAAAGGTTGACGTTCGAGCTTCTTAAGACCAATGTGTATGAGGCGACAGTTCGACTCCCGCTCAAACGTAATGTTTAATTTATATATTTTTTCATCACTGACCATATTATTTAATTTACACAACACTTCAGAGATAATTCAATTAAAAAAACACATGTATTTGCATGGAGTTTAAGTGAATTCCTTGTTATTCGACTACTTACTATTTTTAATTAAATTTAATTATTAGAACAAACATATTTACAACTGTCGACAAGTAAATGAAGGAGCGCTTAGAGTTTTCCTGAAAGTGTATGCCTTTTGTGATTTGCAAAATCCCGTATACATGCAATCTGGTCAGGTATCCGGAACTACTTTGCAGCTCAACGTTTCGAGCTGCAGACAGAGCAGGCCCCAATCGGTACTTCACCTGCGTAGCGGTCAGTCGCTGCTAATGTAGCAAGAACGAATAGTGTAGGTGCAAATTTTTTTGACTATCACATAATTTACACTTGCAGTACAAAAATTGAGGTCTGAGTGGGAATCGACCCGTCGCCTCATACACTTTCATCTTACGAAGCACCAACTCTAATCTTTTTTTTTTTTTAATTTTGTTCGGTATTGTTCGTTGCGTTAGTCGGGGCGCACGCTGATCGTTGATTCCGTCACTAAGTTTTTTTTTTTTATTACAAAGGGCAATCAGCCCTCCACTTGACCACCATAAATCTAATGTCCGGCACCTATGCACAGATACATCAGTCACATAAGAAACGGGTAAAACCTCTCATGCGATTTTCTCGGAACTGCCAAAGTAGTGAACTTTTCTGCTTGGAAATTATGCTGTTCTAATGGCCTACTAATGGCATACAAAGACTGAAATAAATCCTTGATCCGAACGTCGTGGCCTCTCCCTGTCAGTCAGGTGCTCCCAAGCGCCCACCGGTATCTAGAGCAAGGCCGTCGGCTGTGCGTACTACAGCTATTGAAAGGATGTCAAGCGGAGGATTCAAAAGGCGAATAACACGACGGAGGTTATTCCACATGTATTTAAGTACGTTACAATCCAGAGCTTCTTGTAATGCCGTTTCAGCCGTACAGCAATGTCGAAATATAAGTTGAAAATAATCTTGTATGTATGTATGTATGTATGTATGTATGTATGTATGTGTGTGTGGACATGGAAAAAAGGGGGGCGGGCGGTTAAGTGTGTCTAGATAGAGATGTCCGAGGGCAGATTCGTCTTCAAATCAATCGGGAGGAGTGTCTTCCACATAGATTAGTAGACCTGGACAGAGCAGGATGTGGAAACCGGTCGGACAACGGAAATCTTCCGTCTGCTTTTCATCTAGCCTTCACCTCTTAATGAAGTAAGGAGTAGCCAGAAAAGATACGTGGTTCGGATTCCACGTTGAACCGTAAATCGCCTTTCCCAGGTGGATAACTAGGGTAGGTTAGGGATACGCAAGTCGCCGAGATGGCGCCCAATGAAACACTTGCTCCGGGCCACTACGCCACCCGAAATTATTACAACGTACCTATAGAATACTGCGGAAAAGTTTCCCATACTCTAACGTCCCCCCTTGGACTTGGGAGCAATTCCTTCTTCTCTGGTACACTCAACTGTCTTACGGCAGTCATAGACTGGACATTCTCCACTATGCATTTTCCTCAATGTGCTGCTAACTTCGTCCTTTTTATTAGGTTCGTGCATAAGTTCGAAGAGTTTTTCGATGAGGTTAATAAACACAACAGAAACTTAATCATGACCCTAGCACATAACAGAGACTATCGTCATCAAGAATACACTGAAGCGCCAAAAAAACTGGTATAAGCATACGTATTCAAATACAGAGATATGTAAACAGGCAGAATACGGCGCTGCGGTCGGCAACGACTATATGACAAAAAGTGTATGGCGTTGTTGTTAGATCTGTTACTGCTGTTACAATGGCAAGTTATCAATATTTAAGTGGGTTTGAACGTGGTGTAGTCGGTCCACGAGCGATGCGACACAGTATCTCCGAAGTAGCCATGAAGTGGCGATTTTCCCGTACGACAATTTCACGGGTATACTGTGAATGTCAGGAATCCGGTAAAACGTCAAATCTCCGACATCGCTGCGACCGGAAAAAGATCCTACAAGAATGAGACCAACGACTTCAGTGTTGGGCCATCAACAAGTGTCAGTGTGCGAACCATTTAACGAAACATCATCGATATGGGCTTAAGAAGCCGAAGGCCCACTCGTGTAGCTTTGATGACTGCAGGACAAAAACCTTTATGCCTCGCCTGGGCCCGTCAACACCGACATTGGACTGTTGATGACTGGAAACATGTTGCGTGGTCGGACTAGTCTCGTTTCAAATTGTATCGAGTGGATGGACATGTACGGGTATGGAAATAACCTCAGGAATCCCTGGACCCTGCATGTCATCAGGATACTGTTAAAGCTGGTTCAGGCTCTGTAATGGTGTGGGGTGTGTGCAGTTGGAGTGATATGGGACACTTGACATGTTTTGGATACTACTCTGACAGGTGACACGTACGGAAGCATCCTGTCTGATCACTTGCATCCGTTCATGTCCATTGCGCATTCCGACGGACTTGGGCAATTCCAGCAGGACGTCCAGAATTCCTACAGAGTGCCTTCAGGAACATGCTTCTGAGTTTAAACACTACCGCTGGCCACCAAACTCACCAGACATGAACATTATTGAGAATATCTGGGGTGCCTTTCAATGTGCTGTTCAGAAGAGATCTCCACCCCTCGTACTCTTACGAATTTGCAGACAGCTCTGCCGGATTCATGGTGTCAGTTACCTCCTACACTACTTCAGACATTAATCAAGTCCATGCCAAGTGGTGCTGCAGCACTTCTGAGTGCTCGCGAGGACCCAACACGGTATAGGCAGGTGTAGCAGTTTCTTTGGTTCTTCAGTGTGAGTCCTCCTTCACTTTTTACAACCGTCTGCGACGCCGGGGTAACTTTTCTATTCTGCGACAGTAGAAATTGAGGCCACGTTCGGAGAGCACTTTCATCCGGAAAGGAAGTTCCTTGTTCGAAAGACAACGGAAAAAGTGAAAATCTGAGGGCGCAGACTCACGCAAAAAGGTGGGTGCGGTATGACTTCCAAAGCCTCTATAGAGTTTTTAGTCAATCTAGCACAATGTTGGCGGGCGTAATCATTGAATAGCATCACTTCAAGAATTCTTCCTGGTCATTGTTCTTGGATTGCATCTGCAAAACGTCTCACCTGTTGACAATAAATGTCAGCAGTAACTGATTACGTCTCGGTAAAGAAATTGATAGTACACTACACCGTCGCTGTTTCACCAGATGCATAACGTTATCTTCAGTGGATGCGCGCAGTCTTTGTAAGAGGTGTTGCTGCTTTGTTTGGCCCCAACAATTCCTTTCTTTTCCTTATGTTAACATGAAAGCATCATTCCTCGTCACCAGTAACGATACATTTGTTGTTCACGAGAGAACTGACGACGAGCGAGCAGAGATGCAGGTATGACCACCATCTGATTTTTATGGTTTTTGCTTAAAGCATGCGGTACCCATACACCCGATTTCTGAACCTTCCGCATTGCATGCAAATGTCGGACGATGGTGGAACGATCACATTTGCCCATTCTCGAGTACACTGACTTGGGTCATTGTGGATTAATGCATTTAAACGATCTTCATCAAACCCCGAACTTATTCCTGAACGTGGCGGCTCTCTAACGTCAAAACGATCCTCCTCAAAAACAAGAAACCATTTTTTGCCGTGCTCTGTCCCACGTCATTACCCCCGTACACGGCGGAAATGTCTCCGTTGGTGTCATCTCTCTACTGAAGAATATGTCTGAAATGTTCCGATTTCTCCACTTGACACTTCATCTTCTAGCGTCAACAGCTGCACTTAGTATTTCCAAATGGCAACATGTAACCGCATAAGCAACAGTGAACGTCAAATGAAAATTGAAAATTGATAAATAAACCGGAATACCAACATAAAAAACAAAAACGCTATGCACCAACCCTAATAATTTTGTAATGTAGCAGATGCAACAGTCCTAGATTTCCGATGGAGATATTTCATCACAGAGTCACAGTGCGCATTCATGGCGTATGTAATCTGTCGACAAGATTAGCTAGCGATGCGTATTTGTATACCAGTGGTAACAGATGCGGTCTGTGGCGGATAAAAAAAATAGCGCTTTTAAAGGAAAGCGAACAAAGGACATATTTGAGTAAATAAAGCTTTGGTACCGCTCTGAATACCAAAATCGTGTTATGTTGTCTGGAACGAGAGAGCAGCCTTAGTCTTTCAGTGAAACATTAGTGCCCCACTTAAGTGACATGGTTTTGCGTTTTCTTCTGAACTACGCTAGTAGACAAGACCGCATTACCCATCCTGATAAGGTATTTCTTTCACATGGACGCTACACATAATCATAATCTTGACAGTACGCTGGACTCAGGCAAATTCTAAAGGTCACGCTACATGTTCCCGATCTGATTGTGGTATTACACGAAGTGCTAACGAGAATGTTCCACAACTTACCACGGACGCAAACAACACAGACAGTCCAAGGAACAACAGGAACGGAAAGAACTGACGCAGATAAATGACTAAAGTACAAACAGTCATAGAATGATGAGCCCGCAGCTCGTGGTCGTGCGGTAGCGTACTCGCTTCCCGCGCCCGGGTTCCCGGGTTCGATTCCCGGCGGGGTCAGGGATTTTCTCTGCCTCGTGATGGCTGGGTGTTGTGTGATGTCCTTAGGTTAGTTAGGTTTAATTAGTTCTAAGTTCTAGGGGACTGATGACCTTAGAAGTTAAGTCCCATAGTGCTCAGAACCATTTTAATTATAAAGCGAAACACGTGAGGTGAAAATGCTCTTTACCTGTAGTAAGCTTAACACAGAGAAATAATTGATATCAGGTAATGCACACCATAAACGGCGAGGAAAGTGTATCCCTTCATGGAAGAAAGACAGGTGTTAGGGCTTTAATGGTCTGCAAGTCGCCAATATGCCGCCCATCCAGGATGTTGATGGTTGGGAGATTGTATTTTCACCGACCTACAGCAACAACGTTGCTATGGGTACTCACACACAGACCACGAGGAGGTGACTGATGAGAACAGTGGTTGTGTAAATTTTTTGCTCAAGTGTCAATACAGACAATGTGCACCTCGGACCGCATATGTACTGATCTTATTAGTAATTGGTAAGACTCATAAATTAGTATGTTGTGTGCTCCCAATCGATTACCTACAGTAAGGGCGCAATAAGTTGGTCACAGGACCCCAGGTACTGATCGATAAAAATGGATACCATTCGGAATAGTTCGTGTCGACTGCCCTCTGTTTCAGAAAGCTGCCACGCTCAGCGACACCAACGTTTGGACACTATAATTTCCTGACGAAGAGTAGCTGTGTTGTTTGTTTGAGCGGATGATTAATATATTAGTCAACAGTAGCTGTACTTATATTTAAATGCATTGTGCAAAATGAGACACGATCAAAAGGTTTGTGCTTTAAATGGCATTTTTCTTCCGCTCATTGTGTTGTATTGCAACAGCCTTAACTAACAAATAAATACCGCATTTGAGAATGACTCTCGGTACTTGTCAAAATATACACCAGCGGAGCTGATCGGTTTGAGACTGTGATATTCGCTATTTTTGGTTTCATTGAAACAGCAAATAGTTAACACGTTCAGCCAGAAAGCAAATACTTGTTTATAAAGAATGATTAATGTATAATAAGATGTCGCATAGCAACGGTGGTATCCTAAATAATGTAATTCGTTGTCTTTGGGCGGCAACATAAGACAGAAGAATACGGATCGATATGCGAACGTTCACTATTTTGTTCGCTGGAGAACAAATGAAGCCCTGAGCGCTAAATACTTATACTGTTTTTCTTAAGTAAGACGGACGCAGATTTGTGGGAGTCTGATGTAAGTTTTTTACTAAATAAAAAAAAAACGTGTTCCGTCTAAGTTTGAGTGAAGTGTAAAAAGAAGAACTGTTATATCGTGACGACACGCTCGTGACCAGCGCTAAATGGACATGAAACGGACATAAAAATCTACCGTCATTGTAGTACTAAGCATAAAGTACGATACATGTGTTAGTTATAATAAATATTTGTTCTGGAAATATAGAATCATTTAGCAGTGCTCACTCCAATTATCTCCTCAGTATTATTTTCATTTTAATTACGCATTTTGCTAAGATTACATACACCAAGATCAGCAGTCCAATGTGCGTGTTACATTGACAAAAAAAAAAAATGTTTTATCGTCTTCTTGCATCAGCTTTAATATTGAATTTCCCTTTTGTGTGATGTTACAGTTGTTTTTGCACCCTTAAGAACTTCCTGGTCCCTTAGGAAAATGTTTTGCCATAACAATAACTTCAAGACGGGGTATGATCATGAGATAATTAGAAAGACGATAATGCAATTTCTTAATAAATGGCACGCTAGCTGTGAGTGCTTCAAGCCACGCGAAACTGCAAGTAAATACTATTCACATTTCATAATGCAATATTTTATGACAATAGTCAATCCATGATTCTTACGCCAATTGTGATTGATAAAAGAGTAAGCGAAATCTCAAATTCCAACGTTTCCATTGAATTACAACATCACTTTTATTTTGTTACATCACAAGTCGCGCACCCTCGTGTTGTCATTACTGGATGACAAACAGTAAACCATTCCCCCTCTCACGTCCTCTGACACTGCAGTGGGCGCACTACTTACCCCCACCCCCAACCCCCCTGCCCCTGAGTTAATCGGACAACTTCACTCCGCTCACGGCCGAATCAACCACCGTCAGTTAAAATAAAGAACATCTTAAAATATTACAATCTCCGTCATTATTTTTGTTTGTTACTAAGGAGGACAACTACACTCTTAAGAAGCTCTAAACCTCTGTTCACGTTTCTAGATTCTGCTGTTGGTTGCTAGGTGCATATTAAAATAAAATACGGCAACAACCGCAGGGAGCACGAATGCTCAATTCGGGTCGCAGTTTGACGACTACTGATCTAGAACATCTCCATCCTCCCCGTGGTGGCCGAGCGGTTCTAGGCGCTTCAGTCCGGAACCGCGCTGCTGCTACGGTCGCAGGTTCGAATCCTGCCTCGGGCATGGATATGTGATGTCCTTAGGTTAGTTAGCTTTAAGTAGTTCTAAGTCTAGGGGACTGATGACCTCAGATGTTCAGCCCCATAGTGCTCCGAGCCATTTGAACCATCCTCACCTGTTGTGGTCTTCAGTCCAGAGATTGCTTTGATGCAGCTCTCCATGCTACTGTATCCTGTGCAAGCTTCATCATCTCCCAGTACCTACTGCAACCTACATCCTTCTGAATCTGTTTAGTGTATTCAAAAATGGTTCAAATGGCTCTGAGCACTATGGGACTAAACAGCTGAGGTCATAAGTTCCCTAGAACTAAGAACTACTTAAACCTAACTAACCTAAGGACATCACACACATCCATGCCCGAGGCAGGATTCGAACCTGCGACCGTAGCAGTCGCGCGGTTCCAGACTGAAGCGCCTAGAACCGCTCGGCCACCATGGCCAGCTTTAGTGTAGTCATCTCTTGGTCTCCCTCTACGATTTTTATCCTCCACGCTGCCCACCAATACTAAATTGGTGATCCCTTGATGCCTCTGAATATGCCCCACCAACCGATCCCTTCTCCTAGTCAAGTTGTGCCACAAATTTCTATTGTCTCCAATTCTATTCAATACCTCCTCATTAGTTATGTGATCTACCCATCTAATCTTCAGCATTCTTCTGTAGCACATTTCGAAAGCTTCTGTTCTCTTCTTGTCTAAACTATTTATCGTCCACGTTTCACTTCCATACATGGCTACACTCCATACAAATACTTTCAGAAAAGCCTTCCTGACACTTAAATCTATATTCGATGTTAACAAATTTCTCTTCTTCAGAAGCGCTTTCCTTGCCACTGCCAGTCTACATTTTATATCCTCTCTACTTCGACCATCATCAGTTATTTTGCTCCCCAAATACCAAAACTCGTTTACTACTTTAAGCCTCTCATTTCCTAATCTAATTCCCGTTGCATCACCAGATTAAATTGGACTACATTCCATTATCCTCGTTCTGCTTTTGTTGATGTTCATCTTACATCCTCCTTTCAAGAGGAGGATATCCTCATGTATTTATTTTATTTTTTTGTTTTACCATAATCTTTCCGTTGGTTTCGTATTTCTGTTACTGGTTTTACTGTATAACAGCGCCACCAAAGAATCGCTATGGCGGCGTACAGTATATGCTGCTGACAGTTTGGTTTGTGTGCGAATAGCGAGAGACGAAATCCATGCTCAACACGCGATGAAGAGTATTAGGTAACATGTCGGAATATCGTGTAAAGGTAACAAGAGATCTCCCTCCCATGCTAGGAAGGTGTAAGCCATCATCTTCGCCGGGAAAGCCCGAAACAGCGCGTCAGTATATCGTTTCCCTGACTGCTGAGTAGTGTACGCACTGTGGTATGGAGCTACTGTGGCTCCTTCCTCCGCTATGTCTTGTGCAGAACGGCTGCCGGCTAAATGCGCCTTTCGCTACGCCCACCGGCGCTGCCGCGCGCCTGCTGCGGTTAGCACAGGTGTGAACGCGGCGCAGAGAAGGCACCACCTCCTTCCGCCGGACGAAGTAGTTCAAGGCCCGCGTTCACTTAACGGCGCCGCCGAAAACACCGCTCGTGCCGCCGTCACGGGATGTATTTACGTCCGCGAGCGCCCCCAGTCACGAGCCAGCTCTAAAAAAGTTAATGCCAACCACCGTGTGTAAACAGGGGACGTGGCGCCGAAACGGGAACACAACACAAACACTTTTGCGCTCCCCAGCCTATCACTCAGGAGACAGACCGAGCAACATGGCATTCTAGAATATCAGGCAAACTCTGCGTACATCGAGTAATCGACGGGGTTTTGGCTTCAGTGGCCTTCAAATACCTTCCAAGTGAGTTGTTTTCTCACTTAACACACTAATGTTGTAGCGTTATGGGCTTCAGACAGAAGACTAGTTTGATCCAGCTCTCAACGATGGTCTATCCTGTACAGTCTGCTTCATCTACTTAAAGCTACTTACTGTATTCAAGCTTCCCACCCCCCCTCCGCCCTCCTGCCCCCAATACTTCCCTACATTACCAAACTGACGTTCACTATTGACTCAAAATAAGTTCTGTCTTCTTCAAATCAAATTGTGTCATAAATTCATTTGCCCCTCAATTTGGTTCAGCACCTCTGCATTAGTTATTCGATTGTAAGTACGCTTTTAGGTTTTTATGTTGGTAACGCCACGCAGCGCTCTGTGTGAAAATCACTAGCTGTGCTGTGGGCAGTCTGTGGCTGGTTGGTATTGTTGAAATATTCTCTATTGCACTGGGCAGTTGGCTGTTAACAGCGCGTAGCGTTGCGCAGTTGGAGGTGAGCCGCCAGCAGTGGTGGATGTGGGGAGAGAGAGGGCGGAAATTTGAGAGCGGATGATCTGAACGTGTGTCCATCAGAGACAGTACATTTGTAAGACTGGATGTCATGAACTGCTATATATATTATGACTTTTGAACACTATTAAGGTAAATGCATTGTTTGCTCTCTATCAAAATCTTTCATTTGCTAACTATGCCTATCAGTAGTTAGTGCCTTCAGTAGTTTGAATCTTTTATTTAGCTGGCAGTAGTGGCGCTCGCTGTATTGCAGTAGTTCGAGTAACCAAGATTTTTTTGAGGTAAGTGATTTGTGAAAGGTATAGGTTATTGTTAGTCAGGGCCATTCTTTTGTAGGGATTATTAAAAGTCAGATTGCGTTGCGCTAAAAATATTGTGTGTCAGTTTAAGCACAGTCATGTATAATTTTTCTAAGGGGACGTTTCACGATCTACCCGTCTAAAATTGGGTATTCTTCTGTAGCACAACATTTCAAAAGCTTCTGTTCTCTTCTTGGCTGAATTGCATTTCGCCCCCGTTTCACTTACGTACAAGGCTACACTCGAGACAAATACTTTCAGAAAAGACGTACTAACACCTAAGATTTATATTCGATATTAATTTTATTTTTTATTTCTCAAAAATGCTTTTCTCACTATTTCCAGTCGGCATTAAACGTTCTCTCTACTTTGGCCATTGTCACTTATTTATTGTCAAAATAATGAAACCCATCTACTACTATCACTGATACATTTCCTGATCTCAAATATTAAACATAGCTCGACTTAAAATGACCATGTTCCATTACCCTTGCAACTTTTGTTGATATTCATTTTTTTAATCTCTTTTTAACGCACTATTCATTCCGTTCAAATGCTCTTCCAAGCCCTTTGCCGCCTCTGACAGAATTATAATGTCATCGGCTGACTTCAATTTTTTTTCCTGGTCTTTAATTCCCTTTCCAAATTTCTCCTTGAGTTCCGTCATATCTTGTTCATGTGCAGCTTGAATAATACTGGAAAGAGGCATTATCTTACTCCATTCTGATTCCTGCTTCTCTGTCAAGTCTTTCGACTCCTATAATAGCAGACAAGTTTCTGTACAAAATTGTAAGTAATCTTTGGCTCCCTGCATTTCATGCTCGCTACCTTTATAAATTCATAGTGTTTATTTCAGTCAACTATGATAAGGGTTTCTGTCAGACTACAAATGCTATAAACGTTGATTTATCTTTCTTTAACCTGTGTTCTAGGACAAGTTGTACGTCAACATTGCCTCGCCTGTTCCTGCATTACTCCGGAACTGAAAGTGATCTGCCCCTGGGCTGGTCTCTACTACTTTTTCCATTTTTCTGTAAATAATATGCATCAGTATTTTGCAACCATGACTTATTCAACTTTGTAGTATTCCCATCTATCGCGTTTTGGGACAACTCTGTGCATTCATAGAAGATATGCTTAGTCCTCAAAACAGTTTTTTTAACCGTAAGCAGTGTTGTCGTAGAATCTTTCAAACAGTGTTAATCAAGCATTTGAGAATTCTGACTCGGCTAGTCACGTATATATATCGATTTCTGGCGTGGCTCGGTGCCTCAGTTACCTGTGTGCGACACTTAACATAGGTTAAGAACCGAAAATGTCGATGAAGAATTCGGATTCAAACCATTAACACAATCGACCGATGAAATAACACAGAAAAATCTTATAAAATTAGACAGAAAATATACTTAAAATGCTGTTTTGGGACTGTGTATAATGTCATTGGGGAAAAGCATTTTTTAGTGTAACACTGGAATTTTTTAAATGAAGACGAATATAAAACTGTGTGCATGATTCATGCAGTTTACTTAACAGAAGACTAGCCAAATGACTTTCGTCTACAACAAATTTGAATAAATTATTCGCATTATCAAGAGTAATACCAAATGTTTGATGAGGATCGTTTAAACGAGTTAGTCTGCAATGATCTAGGTCAGTGTGTTCGAGATCTAGCAGATGTGATGAACTGTGATCATTCTACCATCGTGTGACATTTGTATGCAATGGAAGGGGTTGAAAATAGGATGTATGGGTACCGCATGCTCTAAGCCACAACCACAAAAATCACCAGATGGCCACATGTACCTCTCTCCTTGCCCCTCATTAACTGCCTCCTGAACAACATCGACCATTCCTATCCTGCATCGTTACTGTTGACGCGAATGGTGTCCTTATGATAACAAAGAAAGGAATGGTTGTGCCCAAACAAAGTAGCAACTCCCCGTGCAAAAATCAGCGCGCATCCACAAAGGATAATGTAATGCATCTGGTGGCACGACCAGGAAGATTGCTGAACTAATCCTACTCCACGACTGACAAAAAACACGATACATGAGTTTGGTTGGGGAGTCATTCCACACCCACCTTATTCACGTTATCTTGTGCTTCAGATTTTCACCTTTCCCGCTCTCTATCAAACAGCCTTCAAAGCAGTTTCTTTTCGGATAAAAATGCGCTCCGAACATGGCTAAACGAGTTCTCCGCCTCAAACCCACGTGACTTCTACAGTCGCAGAATCGAAAAGTTACCCCAGCGTTGGCAGACTGTTGTAAACTATGAAGGAGAATGTACACTATATGATCAAAAGTATACGGACACCCCCAAAAACATATGTTTTTCATATTAGGTGCATTGTGCTAACACCTACTGCCAGGTACTCCATATGAGCGACCTCAGTAGCCATTAGACATCGTGAGAGGGCAGAATGGGGCGCTCTGCAGAACTCACGGACTTCGAACGTGGTCAGCTTATTGGGTGTCACTTGCATCATACGTCTGTACGCGATATTTCCACAATCCTAAACATCCCTAGGTCAACTGTTCCCGATGGAAACGTTAAGGGACACGTACAGCAAAAAAGCGCACAGGCCGACCTCGTCTGTTGACTGACAACGACCGCCGACAGTTGAAGAGGGTCTTAATGTGTAATAGGCACACATCTATCCTGACCATCACACAAGAATTCCAAACTGCATCAGGATCCACAGCAAGTACTATGACAGTTAGGTGGGAGGTGATAAAATTCGGATTTCATGGTCGAGTGGCTGCTCATAAGCCACACATTGCGCCGGTAAATGTCAAACGACGCCTTGCTTTGTGTAAGGGGCGTAAATACCGGACGATTGAACAGTGGAAAAACGTTGTGTGGAGAGATGAATCACGGCACACAATGTGGCGATCCGATGTCAGCGTGTGGGTATGGTGAATGACCGGTGAGCGTCATCTGCCAGCATGTGTAGCGCCAACAGTAAAATTCGGAGGCGTTGGTTTTATGGTGCGGTCATGCTTTTCGTGGAGGGTTGCACCCATTGTTGTTTTGCGTGCCACTATCACAGCACATGCCTACATTGATGTTTTAAGCACCTTCTTGCTTCGCACTGTTGAAGAGCAATTCGGGGATGGTGATTGCATCTTTCAACTCGATCGGAGACCTATTCCTAATGCACGGCCTGTGGCGGAGTGATTACACGACAGTAACATCCCTGTAACGGACTGGCCTCTACAGAGTCCTGACCTGAATTCTATAGAACATCTTTGGGCTGTTTTGGAACGCCGACTTTGTCCCAGGGCTCACAGATTGACATCGATAGCTTTCTTCAGTGTAGCACCCCGTGAAGAATGGGCTGCCATTCCACAAGAAACCTTCCAGTACTGATTGAACGTATGCCTACAAGAGTGGAAATTGTCATCAAGGCTATAGGTTGGCCGAACCATATTGAATTCCAACATTACGGTTGGAGGGCGCCACGAAATTGTAAGTCGCTTTCAGCCAGGTGTCCGGGTACTTTTGATCACATAGTGTACACCTGAGTGAGCAAATCTTAGAAACATTACTAAAGGGAAATATCTAAGTAGCCTTTACATCAAATCTGTTTATGCACATTCTGAGATTACTCAACTGTTCTGTGTCTTTTCAGGTCCATCTTCAGATAGTGCATGCAAAACTTGCTTATTTATTTTCGTAGAGTGATGCTGGGCACTCATTTGCACCCTCACTGCCACAAGATAAGCCTGAAAAGTTTCGAAAACTATCGTACTTTAGTCAATAAACAAATATTTCATACGCGACTGGGCCCAGTTATCCGCATTTATTAGTATTTCAGTTTTGTCATATTGTCAGGAATAGTTTATTTAATTAATTCAGTTGACGTTAGTGCTTATCACTGCAACAACAATCGAAACGGGATCATGCAATAATTCGATATCCGAGGATCTCGAGACTAACGTAATAAAGCGTGACCACCAGCTTTCTATGAAACACATCTTCCTCACATCGCTGTTCTATCTGGCCTTCGAGCAAAACTCGCTACTTTCGCCCTTGGCTCTCCACGTGGAGGTACCTCAGCCTTGCCGCTCTCACTACGCTGTACTCCAGTTCCGGCTCGGGGCGATTCGTTTCTGCATTTTACGAGGAGCACGCCGCAAGTTTTTCCGCCGCTCCGTATTGCAACAACCGCGCAACTTCCTCTACGGGGCAACAGGTTGCGCGGAGTTTATTTGCATTCACTCAGAAACGGGAAAGCGCAGTTCTCGTTTTGTCGCGCAGGCTGGAAGGTCAGTGTTGCAGTGCGCTCAGCCCCAGAGCCCGCGGTCTCGTGGCTCCAGGGGCGCGCCACCCTTTCGGCTTGGCGCTGCATTGCCAAGCTCGTGAGTCAGTTCCTTCGCTTGCCTCTTCAGCCAACACCTGATACGTTCACAAAAGCTTGAGAGCATTTCGCTCCAGACGACTATGTGACAGAGTAATCTGAAGTGCCGACCTATAACATGGCGTAAAACAGTGAGGGGGCTAGCACCACATCCGATTCTTTAAAGAAACGAACTGCGAAATATAAAACGTGTTCTGCGAAGTACTCTGCCCATCGCCGCTCTACTTCAGTGCTATTCTTGAGGATCTTCCCATGTAAGTCCTTAATAAAGGTTCCTTTTTTCTTTTATATTTGTATTACTTTCTTTACTTTTTGTCACTTCTGTCTTGTATTGTGACTGTTACAGTCCTCCTCAACTTCTTCCCTTTTCTTCTTGTAACAATTAAGTTTCCCTAGCCTTAGCATATCGGTTGTTTCTTTTCTTATTCTGATATAACTGTCTTTTAAGTCCCGATTCCTCACATTTTCTAACCACCTCTTCCTAGTCAGCCTTCTCTCTTCAAACTTTTTTCTGGCATATGCATGTCCGAAAGAACACTGCATCGTACTTTTTAATAACACAGACACTGTTATTTCGTATTTATTTGCCACTAACAAGTCCTCGACTCTCAAATATGTCCTTCCTGCATGGGAATGTATGTAACGTACGAGTGCAGGTTGTGACACATGGATTACGGCATACGGAAGTTTGAGTCTGGCCGTGATTCGTGCACGGATAGCCGAAGTGGTTAAGGGGACCGCTCGAGTAATACCAGAAATCCCGGTCTGACACAAATTTTCATTGTTGTTGTTCGAATGTACAGCCGATGGCGGTTCGCAATTGCAAATACATTTCCTGTCAGCTTGAATCCCACTGAACGCTTATCGCCGTCGTCTTGTAAAGTTTTCGAGCACAATGAACCAACCATTAAGCATCGAAACGCCCTCAGGTAAGTCAGCCCGTTAGATACTTAATATGACAGGTAAACAGACAGTCTGATCGCTAAAGTTCTGCGGTATGATGCACAACGTTTCCTTCCAGCCTGCAGTGAATATGTTCACAAGGATGTGGGGTTGTGACTTCAGTGTCGGTCTGGAGCACCAGCCTGTGGTGAGTCTTAGTGTGCTCCGAGACAATGGAAAACGCATAGGACCAACGGCAGTGGTTCCCAACCTGGGGGTAATTACCCTTGAGAGGAAAAATGAAATTTTTTGAGGAGTGAAAACAAAACAGTTTGATTGTGTCTCAGTCACGAGACTACTTTTAAAGGATCATCATCAGCATATGTACTGTAAGAATTTAATACCGATTACGTGCCAGCCGCTGTGGCTGAGCGGTTCCAGGCGCTTCAGTCTGGAACCGCGCTGCTGCTACGGTCGCAGGTTCGAATCCTGCCTCGGGCATGGATGTGCGTGATGTCCTTAGGTTAGTTAGGTTTAAGTAGTTCTGATAACCTCAGATGTTAAGTCCTATAGTGCTTGAAGCAATGTTTTGAACTGATTACATAAGATAAACCATTTCTTCGTTTTCAAACGCCATTATTAATGTGAAACACGATTTGGTGGAGGCTACAGCTAGTGAAATGAATACATGAACAGCAATCACGTCACATATGCATCCCCTACGCACATACGTTGTGCTTTGTACCGTGCATCTGACAGTCATAATGAGACGCTAACAAGTGCTAAGTGTGTCATGACAATTTTTTCTCTAAGTTGTTGTTAGTTCCTGCAGTGCTCTAGGAATTGCTTTCGTTACTCACAGTGAAACATTAAACGAATTAACTGAGAGCACAACACAATAACAAGTACATAATACACAGAACGCAATAGCAGCCTGAAGTCTTTCAATTTCTGTCAATTCAGTCGCAAATAGGTCAGCAATCAAGTGATTTACAAACACGAAGTCTAGTGCAACCAACGTAACTTGATTAATTTTAAATGGTGATGCAGGGTGCGGGAGAAGCAACTACCTGTGGGGACAGGAGTGGTGCGCAGAAGAATCATGTTTGGTAAAAAGTGTCTATCCTCACAGCGGACTGTTAGCTTTCTTTCTGAGGAGTTACAGGAAAAGACAACTTAAGTGAATGCAGTCTGGTGACGTCGTCAGCAGCCGTCGATATTTTGACAGGCGACCATCCTGTCATTTCCAAGTCAAAACTGCAGCAAGTACGGGCTGTGCTAGTGAACGTAATACCTCCGTTTGCAGAGCAATTCTTCAAAGATAACACACACACACACACACACACACACACACACACACACACACACACACTAAGCGCCAGTGGCTCTGACCACTATGGGACTTCACATCTGAGGTCATCACTCCCCTAGAACTTAGAACTACTTTAATCTAACTAACCTAAGGGCATCACAAACATCCATGCCCGAGGCAGGATTCGAACCTGCGACCATAGCCGTCGCGCGGTTCCAGACTGTAGCGCCTAGAACAGCTCGGCCATCCCGGCCGGCGTAAAATTATGTTCTACTACAATTTCAAATGAACAGCTTCAAATACAGGGTGTATCAAAAACATTCATCCGATTTTAAAAAATCAAAACTATTATGTTATTTGAGATATGTGCGTGAACAATGTACTGCTGGAAAGAGCAAACTCGCGAGTTTTGCACGGTTCCCGCTAGGTATCAGCAGTGTGCGCCCACTTCAGTTCTAGTGAAAATGGTGTCGGGATAACAGAAAGCGTTTTGTGTTCTATGTTTTGCGCAGTGTGGGTCAGTAATAAAAGTTCAGCGTGACTTTCGTACTAGGTATGGTAAATAAATAAATGTCGTGTGCCTAGGGCCTCCCGTCGGGTAGACCGTTCGCCGGGTGCAAGTCTGTCGATTTGATGCCACTTCGGCGAATTGCGCGTCGATGAGGATGAAATGATGATGATTAGGACAACACAACACCCAGTCCCTGAGCGGAGAAAATCTCCGACTCAGCCGGTAATCGAACCCGAGGCCTTAGGGTTGACATTCTGTCGCGCTGACCACTCAGGTACCAGGGGCGGACACTAGGTATGGCGTGGATCCTCCTACAGCACAGAGCATTAGACGATGGAACGAACAATTCCGAGAAGCAGATCGTTCGTGTAAAGGCAATCGCCGGGCCGTCCCCGAGAGTCTGACACAGGCGTCGGACGCATCCGCCTTAGTTTCACGATGAGTCCACAGAAATCCGTTCGCCGTGCAGCTCGACATGCCCTGGATATCTGTCAGGCGTGTGTTGTGTCGACGTTTTACAGATGATATCTTACAAAATTCAGCTGCTGCAAGCTCTTCGTGAAGGTAACAAGCAACAAGTGTGGAGTTCTGTAATTTAGTTCTTGGCAGGACGGAGAATGACAGTTTTCTTCCACGCTTAGTGTTTACTGACGAGGCAGCATTCCATTTAAATGGAACGTTGAAGCGTCATAATGTGAGAATATTGGGCACAGAACAACAACATTAAGTTGTACAACATGAGAGGGACTCTCCAATATTTAATGTGTTTTGTGCAGTTTCAGGGAAAAAGGTGTATGGTCCACTTTTCTTTGCCGAGAACACTGTTACAGGAAGCACATATCTCGATATGATTGAGAACTTTCTTTTCCCTCAGTTGGAGACTGATTCGAATGACTTCATTTACCAACAGGATGGGGCACCGCCACACTGGCATTTGCAAGAGCGGGAATTTTTAAATCAAAGGATTACTGAACGATGGATCGATCGCACTGGACCAAATTACATTACTGGCCTCCAAGTCACCGGACCTGACTCTATGTGATTATTTCTTGTGGGGATTTATAAAAGACTGTTTATGTGCCTCCGTTACCAACAACAATGAATGAACTGAGACATCACGTAACAGCAGCTGTGGAAGCTGTAACTCATGTCACGCATGCTGCAATGTGGGGACAATTTGACTACCGCATTGACGTATGTAGTGCATCTCAAGAGGGTCATATTGAAAACCTATGAAAAGGTACGAAAAAAAAAACTTTTTGAGTTTCTCGTTGATCAAAAAACAAAATTCATTGTGAAAATTCCTGGCAGATTAAAACTGTGTGTCGGACCTTGACTTAAACTCGGGACCTTTGCCTTTCGCGGGCAAGTGCTCTGCCAACTTTATTTTTTTGTCTTCGGTATTGTTCGTTGCGTTCGGTCTTGGTGGACGACACAAGACATCCGTTCAAGTTGATCATTGATTCCTTTACTCAGTTTTTTTATTACACGCTGAGCTACCGTGCCGGCATCCAACTGAGCTACCCAAGCACGACTCACGCCCCGTCCTCACAGCTTTACTTCTGCCAGTACCTCGTCTCTTACCTTCCAAACTTCACAGAAGCTCTCCTGCGAATCTTGCAGAACTAGCACTCCGGTAACAAAGGAGTTCGAGTCTAGGTCGGGCATACAGTTTTAATCTGCCAGGAAGTTTCATATCACACTCCACTGCAGAGTGAAAATCTCATTCTGAAAATTCATTGTGTATGTTTATTAGTTACAGAAATGAAGACGTGCCATTTCGGATCGTTCTTTCTCGTGCACCTTGCATTTAAAGAAAATTGTGACAAAAATATCTCCATTTCGATATGATATATCGGTGAAAAAAATGTCGCCAACGTATATGGATATTTTTTGGAAAAAATATCGATACATCGATATTATATCAACAGTGCTACTTACGATCTGCACTGACTGATAAAAATCAAATAAAAAAAAAGATTGTTAGCAGTAAAGTGGTATGAAGCTACCTCATTGACTCGTAACTTGATGGTTTAATAGTACACCTATCGAAAGTAAATACTTATCTTCCGTCATTTGTGTTCAAAGAAAATTAGTTTTCTAATGTGTCATTACGCACTAATGTTGGTGATGGTGGTGGGGGGTGGGGATAAAAGTAATGTCTGGATGTACTCAGATGCAATGGTCTCAGAAAGGTTGGAAACACTGATCAACACGAAAGCACGTAGCTGGAAGGCCTTCATCCAGCACTGCATTAGATACGGATGATGATGATGATGTTTATCAGCAAGGGGCAGTAAAGATTAGTATGGCCCTACAGTCAACACTTGTTGTGGTCTTCAGTCCTGAGACTGGTTTGATGCAGGCAGCTCTCCATGCTACTCTATCCTGTGCAAGCTTCTTCATCTCCCAGTACCTACTGCAACCTACATCCTTCTGAATCCGCTTAGTGTATTCACGTCATGGTCTCCCTCTACGATTTTTACCCTCCACGCTGCCCTCCAATGCTAAATTTGTGATCCCTTGATGCCTCAGAACATGTCCTACCAATCGGTCCCTTCTTCTTGTCAAGTTGTGCCACAAACTCCTCTTCTCCCCAATTCTATTCAGTACCTCCTCATTAGTTATGTGATCTACGCATCTAATCTTCAGCTTTCTTCTGTAGCACCACATTTCTAAAGCTTCTATTCTCTTCTCGTCCATGTTTCACTTCCATACATGGCTACACTCCATACAAATACTTTCAGAAACGACTTCCTGACACTTAAATTTATACTCGATGTTAACAAATTTCTCTTCCTCAGAAACGCTTTCCTTGCCATTGCCAGTCTACATTTTATATCCTTTCTACTTCGACCATCATCAGTTATTTTGCCCCCCAAATAGGAACACTCATTTACTAACTTTAAGGGTCTCATTTCCTAATCTAATTCCCGCAGCATCACCCGACTTAATTCGACTACACTCCATTATCCTCGTTTTGCTTTTGTTGATGTTCATCTTACATCCTCCTTTCAAGACACTGTCCATTCCATTCAACTGCTCTTCCAAGTCCTTTGCTGTCTCTGACAGAATTAGAATGTCATCGGCGAATCTCGAAGTTTTTATTTCCTCTCCACGGATTTTAATACCTACTCTGAATTTTTCTTTTGTTTCCTTTACCGCTTGCTCAATATACAGATTGAATAACATCGGGGAGAGGCTACAACCCCGTCTGGTTAAATCATGAGAATTCCTGAAACTCGATTGCCGCAAGCGAACCCTGAGGTGGAATCGCTCGGCAGCCTACGGCCGGAAGCGCGCGCTGTTCCGCGCACGCCGGCTGCAGCTGAGCAGGGCGGCTCAACAGGTGGCCCGCGGAAGCAGGCCGGCGCGGCTGGGCGCCGCTTGCGCAAGCGCCGGCAGCGTCTGGCCCGCGCCGCGCTCACAAATAGACGCCCCGGCGTCCTTGCGTGCTCGCGCCGCGGCCAGCCACGTGCATCCCGCCGCCACCGTGCGACGCGAAACACCGGGCGCTGTGGCCACCCCCACCCCACCCCTTCACCATCTGACGACAACCACGCTCTCTGGAAAATCTCTCACACGACCGGGCTGACCTCTGCCACTAGCTCCCGATTAAAACAGCTACACCGATGGCAGGAAGGCAGAACACCTTTGTACCCCTCTCGGCGTGATGTCATTACCTACAGAGGGATTCTGGGACAGGACAACACTGGACTCGCATTCGGGAGTTCAATCCCGCGTCCGGCCATCCTGATTTAGGTTTTCCGTGATTTCCCTAAAACGCTCCAGGCAAATGCCGGGATGGTTCCTTTGAAAGGGCATGACCGACTTCCTCCCCTGTCCTTCCCCAATCCGATGAGACCGATGACCTCGCTGTCTGGTCTTCCCCAAACAACCCAACCCCAACCCTCGGACAGGACAAGGCTGCTGAGAACGTGATATTTACATAAGGACAGGTAACTAAACAGTTCCCTGAAATACTCAACAATGAATGAAAAGCCCACCTACTCCGAATTTGCTTTGCTGGTGTCTTCAAATACAGCATGCAAGACCTTGCATTTGACAGAGAAGTATGACGTCTATCCGAGTTTGAGATTAATCGAGAATCAGGCATATCCTTGAGAGCCAGTGGTGAACTTTGTGTGCCCAACAGATTTACTAATGCCCTGATGTCCTGGACCTAGAAAAGAATCTGAAGATGGGATTCCGACATAATATCATTTCAAGGAGCTGGTTATGATAATGAACTCAAGATTTAAACGACACTATCGGTTATTAACAAAAACATATGAATATTAATGCAGTAAAACATAATTATGATGACAAGAACATTACAAAGGCGTTCACTACGATGCATATTGTATTGTATGTTAACCGGGGACCTAGAAACGACGGAGAGGGTCCGTCCCCGCAGCAACCCCAGTGGTCCGCAACCCCACGACGACTACCGCGGTCCACTTCACCCCTCTGCCACCCCACACCGAACCCAGGGCTATTGTGCGGTTCAGTCCTGGTAGAGTAGTGGTGGTGGACGCGTACGTTGAGAACTTGTTTGCGCAGCAATCGCCGACATAGTGTAGCTGAGGCGGAATAAGGGGAAGCAGCCCGCATTCGCCGAGGCAGATGGAAAACCGCCTAAAAACCATCCACAGACTGTCCGGGTCACCGAACCTCGACACAAGTCCGCCGAGCGGATTCGTGTCGGGGACCAGGCGCTCCTTCCCACTCCAGAAAGTCGTGCGTTAGACCGATCGACTAACCGGGAGGGCCACGATACATATTGCTAACACTCTGAGCTGGCAAAGTTACTGAGAGGCGGAGTTGCATCAGATCTCGAATCAAGACCGACTATCAACATCACAGTGACAGTTTGTCTGAAACTAGCACCGAAGACCCTAAGAACTGAGGAAATGCTGATAAAGGATACAGTGGTGGCTACCTTGTAACTGAATCACAACACTCTCGGTTCTAATACGTCCGAGCTGTAAGCGATGTTTACCGTGACATTCTCTGAACTGTTAACAGATGACAGACTCAGCGCCTCCAAGCCTTGACAGCGCTGCCGCATTGCCGTCCGGGGCGGGCGAGATGTTCTAGGCGCTTCAGTCCGGAACAGTGCTGCTGCTACGGTCGCAGGTTTGAATCCTGCCTCGGTCATAGATGTGTGTGATGTCCTTAGGTTAGTTACGTTTAAGTAGTTCTCAGTTCTAGGGGACTGATGACCTCAGATGTTAAGTCTAACAGTGCTTAGAACCATTTGCACCAAGAAGGATATGTGCGACGTCAACGAAAGTTGGTAGGCGTGTTTCTACATCTGAAAGGTGATGTCTACTCAACTTTCGCACCAGTCGCATACAGAGTGGCGACAGTAGCGGCACTAAGAGGATGCAAATCAGGTTTCTCCTTTAAATATATGTTGTAACGGTCGTCAGCGTTAGTTCCTTTCAGATTGGACGTGGTGACTTGATGTTAGTCAAAACTGTCTTTACGGCAGCAAAGGCGCCAGTATCAACACTTCACCGAGTTCGGACGAGGTCGGGTAACAGGGCCACGAGAAGTGGGATGTTCCGTCTGCGATATCACATAAATGTAGCCACTATACATTACTGATGGCAGCGGTGGTCACGAGAATGTACGGTCACAAGAAGATCAAGCTCCGGACGGGCAGTTGGATTAACCGAGAGGAAAGATCATCGTGTTCGGCGTATGGCTCTGGAGCATCGTACTGCATCTGCAGCAGCAGTTTGAGCAGCAGTTGGCACCACAGTGAAACAAAGAACACGGTTACTTTAAGAACACCTCTGACAAGGGGAAGGCCTCAGACACGGCCAACCGATTCGGCTCAGATTTGGTAGGTCGCTTATGTACAATCTAAAACGAAGAAATCTAAGATATTTTGGGTCAACACCCCCGCGTTTTTGAGAAAATCACCCCTAAAGGTTATGACGAACGATCGACTCAAAGTTGGCGGGATCGATAGATAATTGTAAATAGAGCATTTTTCATCATCAGGTATGGGGTCCGAAAACGCAAACTTTTCCAGAAATCGAGGTAAGAAACTTTTACAACTGCTGCGTCTGTACCCACATGGTCAACGCTTTTCGCCGACAGCACCGATAGCGCAACGACCAACGTAGTGGATGTTATTCTTCTGGTTTGTATTTTTCCATATCTCAATTGATAGGGATAGGAGGGTTAATGAGGTAAGTAAATCAACAAGGAATGATAATAAGGTAGGCAAATAAATTTCTCAAACCTCTTGGGATAGTAAACAACTAAAATATTCCTCCAGGTCACTTTACAATGGCTCTTCCAGTCACTGTTACGTGTCCTCACTTTTCTTCGAACAGCTAGATGGATGGTACTTGTCATATAAACATTCGAAACAAATATACTCACGGCACCAAGAGCATCAAATGAATGCAATCTTTCGACAGCTACACTGTTCCTTCCCTATGATATGACGAAGAGGCAACTGGGACAACATAACTCACCCCGCGTGCATTCTATCCCGTGCCTCGCTGTAAACAAGCGTTGCACGGTTGGCTATCTGTGATCCCTCGTGAGGAAGTCGCAGCACTTGTACTCGGAGTTGTTTTCATGTCACAAGGCTTAAAAGTTTAATACTTCACTAACTCACGGCGTTTGGGAAATTAGTTTGCCTACCTTATTATTATCATTCCTTATTGATTTACTTACCTTGTTAACACTCGTATCCCTATCAATTGAGATATGCAAAAATACAAACGAGAAGAATAACATCCACTAGGTTTCTTCGAGATTCGAACCCGTGGTTTCCGATTCACAGCCAGTTACCTTGGCCGTTGCTCTATCGGCGCTGTCGGCGACAGGAGTTAACCATGTGGGTACAGACGTGGTAGTTGTAAAAGTTTCTTACCTCGATTTCTGGAGAAGTATCCGTTTTAGAACCCAATACTTGATGATGAAAAATGCTCCATTTACAATCATCTATCGATCCCGCCAATTTTGAGTCAATCGCTCGTCATAATCTTTAGGTATGATTTTCTCAAAAACGTGGGGGTGTTGACTCTTCGTTTGGCCATCAGGCCACTCTGTATCACTAATATTGCCAAATCCAGATCAATTTGCCGACCCCCTGAAGATACCGGACAATGCCACGAAAAAGAAGACAACTACTTCGTAATTTTTTTTAATTCAATGTACCATAGATTTTCATGATTGAAACACGTAACTTGATGTCAAGTAAACTGGTAATGCGATAAAGAGTTTATCGTAATTATTAAAAGAGTTAAACAGAATGACTGCTGATCTCTACCAAGATTTCTTGCTCAATAGTTACGCTGAAACTATACTGAAACAACGCCTCCAGTCACTGATATTTGCGTTTTATTGCAGTACACTATGGATTTCGGTTCTCTAAGAAGGGTCTTAGGTTGTGTCTATGTAGTTACTTTTCTTGCTTTTGAGCGAAGTGATGGTCCTGGATAGTGCGTTCCTGTTACTGTAGAAGACTGTATGTTATATTTGGAAATCGTGCAAAAAGAAGACGAATCAAAATGATAATACCTTAAATATCCCGATATTCGCCAAAAGGACATCTGTCGTGATATTCATCTTGAGGTTCCACTTGATCAGGTTCGCCTCCACTGTTGGTACGGCCGTTCTCGTGCGGTTTAGGATTCTGCAAATCTTTTCTCTCAGGTTCCCGCCGATGAGCGTCTGCTGTAGTGAAGCGTAATTGTTTGGAGGCTTAGTAAGTTCTTTGTTCAGGAATCTCTTGCGGGGTTTCAGTCTTCCACATCCACAAGAAGTTCCAAATAAGGACAGCCGTTCATCGCAGGGGTGCTGAAGCCTCTCAGTGTGTTGGTGACGGGATCTTCGGGAGTTCGGGTCCTTATCCAGTCGCCAAGATGTTTCAACTGAGCTAAAGTTGACATTTTTGGTATGTATGGACATAGTAAGATTATTCTTTCGTGGAGAAGCATATCATTAAACAAAAACAAAATTCCGGGAATGTTCTCCTCCACTTATCTGATGAGTTTTGCGTCTTTTCTCTGATATCCTCATTGTCATTAGTCTTCCTTTCTCGCAATTTCCAAATTTAATACGAAACTTCATCCACTACAGAGAGGCAGATGACGTTTCACAAAGTCATGGCAGTACCACGCTCTACTGTTCTGAAACCTGGATTGTCAAACGAAAGGACACGAGCAGGATCCACGCGGCAGAAATAGCTCCGCAGTGTTAAAGGGTGTTCCACAGTAGAGTCCTTCAGAAGTGAACACATTAGAAATGAATAACAAATTGAACCAATGCACAACAAAATACACTACGCAACAAAATTAAAGGGTCACCTTTTTGAAAACCCATAACTGTCTCTCATTTGAAACTTGGCTCAGGCGGATTAGGGAAGGAAGTCGGCCGTGCCCTTTGAAAGGAACCATCCCGGCATTTGCCTGGAGCGGGCAGGAGTGGCCGAGAGGTTCTAGGCGCTACAGTCTGGAACCGCGCGACCGCTCCGGTTGCAGGTTCGAATCATGCCTCGGGGATGGATGTGTGTTATGTCCTTGGGTTAGTTAGGTTTAAGTAGTTCTAAGTTCTAGGCGACTGATGACCTCAGAAGTCAAGTCCCATAGTGCTCAGAGCCATTTTAAACTTGGCTCGAAGGTGTCAACAATCTTCCTCTGCAATGTTGCAAAACCATGCCCCCTTGCGACATCACACTCGGGCTATGCTTCAAATAGGAAGGTGTCGACAAATGTGAGAAAAAAGGCCACAGTTCAGAGGTCCATGTGAGCTTTAAGGCGGCTTAATGATGTCATCATAATTCTGCACAATGGCACAGTGGATGTATCACAGGATGAGAAGGTCGTCATGGTCCCTCCTACACGCATTTCGTCCTTTCTTTTGACGTCTCTGTGATGGAGGTAAGAGCCACGACTCCTAACTTTGATACCACGTCGATTTCTTAAGGTGGCCGAGGAAAACGTTTCAGACCCACCGCCGTTCATAATCAACAGGAAAAGGCTCCGGAGAGTGGCATAAAGGGCTTCAATAAAACCACCCCTTTCCCTGGGGCGTTAATTCTCCCACATTTCACCGTCGTAAACGACAGTATGAAGTGCGATCAGCACCAGGAAAATGTTCTTGATATCCTTCATAATAAAGATGTTTGGTTTGTGGGGCGCTCAACTGCTCGCTCATCAACGCCCGTACAAATTCCCAATCCGGACACAGTCCAATCTAGACAGTTTCATGAATGATGAGGACAATACAAACACCCAGTCCCCGGGCAGAGAAAATCCGCAATCCGGCCGCGAATCTCGACAGCCTTTGACACTGCTGACAACCTCGGCCGTTTCAACCCTTCTCTATGGACATTATGGAGCTGTATCCCCGCTGAACGTCATCGCAACCTTCTGGAGTGCAGTGTGACCGCAAATTTTGCTCTCGTGTACAGGCTGGAACTACGAGGGACCGTCCAAAAGCTTTCAAGGAAATCTGAATGTGATCCGAAGCAGTAAACGAGACTTCTGGTTTTTCAGCCCCCTCGTTTTCCGCTATCCATTGGCGTGAGCAGGCGGGAGTACAACATTAACATGTGCGTGAATAAAATGGTGAAGAGGGCCCTCTAAGACCCTTCAATTTGGCAACACCTTCGGTGCCACCCACGCACCTTTGTTGAGCACGCATAAATGTACCTTCAGAAATTTCATCACCTAATCAAACCTAGCGGCTGCTGTAGCACCTGAGTGTCAGGCAACCCCTTCGACACCCATTTGGTGCGGTTTGCGTACCTCCAGGCTGCATTGGTGTCTACGTTCCTCACAGGTCCATTGGTAACGCGCTCAACAAAGTTGTGAGGGGTAGCACTGAAATTGGTGCCCAACTGGGAGTCTTACAGGGTCCCTTCGTAATTTTATGCATGTGGATATTGGTGTTGCACTGCCATGTGATCATGCCACAGAAGGGTGGAAAACAGGTGGGCTGAAAGTGTACAGGTATCCGTTATTGCTGCAGATGACATCAGATTTCGTAGAATGGTTTTAAGCGATTTCTTGTGGTGCCAAACTGTACAAGAGAGCAAAAATTGCACTCCAAACGGATGGGGTAACGTTCAGTAGGTATGTAGGCATCAGAGAAGGGTTGAAACGTCCGACGATGCCTGCAGTGTCGAAGATTGTCAAGAACGTTATCTTGTGGCTCATCGCACTGCGAACTGTCGTTTTCGACCGCGAAATCGGTGACGGTGGGGCTGAAATGTTTTCCTCGGCCACAGTTTTCTAATTGTGTTATTTCGACGCTGGGTGTGGCGGTTCTGACTTCCATCGTAAAGACGTCGAAAGTAGGGGTGAAATCTGGGTAAGAGAGGCTATGACGACCTTCTCATCGAGCATCACGTCCACAGTGACGTTTGGCAGAATACGTAGTGCTGAAATTTGGTGTCACTGTGACATCATTAATCCAATCCACCTTGCTGTTCACATGAACTGCCAATCTGTGGCATTTTTTTCTTTTGCATGTGTCGACACTTCACTGTTTCAGCCAGAGGGTGACGCCGCAGGCGACACGCTTTCTCACCATGCAGAGGAAGGCTGTAGGCACCTTTGAGCTAAACTTCAAACATGAATAGCAACGGGAGCAAATTATGGGGTTCGAAAAAATGATCCGTCAGCATGTTGCGCAGTGTAGGTGTAAACAGAAATAGATCGTGTGAACTTGTGGATAGAATTCACGAAAATTAGCTACCGAAACAATTTTTGACGACAAACCTAGAGGGACACGACAGGGAGGAAGACCAGAGAAGAGAAAACTAGATCTGGAATAGGCTTAATCACCTGAGGAGGAGCACATAGCCTCCTAATAGTAGGAACACACTATGATGTAACACCATCTCGCTCAAGAGCAAGAACATTAATGTGACTATCTACACACATCTGAAGATGGGTCCACAGGGGCTGAAATGCACAGTGTATTGTGACAAAACATACACAACTGGCCATTAAAATTGCTACACCAAGAAGAAATGCAGGTGAGAAACGGGTATTCATTGGGCAAATATATTATACTAGAACTGACATGTGATAACATTTTCACGCAATTAGGGGGGCATAGATCCTGAGATATCAGTACCCAGAACAACCACCTCTGGCCGTAATAACGGCGTTGATACGCCTGGGCATTGAGTCAAACAGAGCTTGGATGGCGTGTACAGGTACAACTGCCCATGGGCTTCAACACGATACCACAGTTCATCAAGAGTAGTGAATGGCGTATTGTGACGAGCCAGTTGCTCGGTCACCATTGACCAGACGGTTTCAATTGGTGAGAGATCTGGAGAATGTGCTGGCAGGGCAACAGTCGAACATTTACTGCACCCAGAAAAGCCCGTACAGGGCCTGCAACATGCGGTCGTGCATTATCCCGCTGAATTGTAGGGATTCGCAGGGATCGAATGAAGGGTAGAGCCACGTGTCGTAACACATCTGAAATGTAACGTCCACTGTTCCTTCAATGCGAAGAAGAGGTGACCGAGACGGGTGTGTTCACCACGATGTCGTCAAACACGGATGCGACCATAATGATGCTCTAAACAGAACCTGGATTCATTCGAAAAAATGACGTTTTGCCATTCGTGCACCCAGGTTCGTCGTCGAGTACACCATCGCAGGCGCTCCAGTCTGTGATGCAGCGTCAAGGGTAACCGCAGCCATGGTCTCCGAGCTGATAGTCCATGCTGCTGCAAACGTCGTCGAACTGTTCGTGCAGATGGCTGTTGTCTTGCAAACGTTCCCATCTGTTGACTCAGGGATCGAGACGTGGCTGCACGATCCGTTACAGCCATGCGGATAAGATGCCTGTCATCTCGACTGCCAGTGATACGAGGCCGTTGGGATCCAGCACGGCGTTCCGTATTACCCTCCTGAACCCACCGATTCCATATTCTGCTAACAGTCATTGGATCTCGACCAACGCGAGCAGCAAAGTCGCGATACGATAAACCGCAATCGCGATAGGCTACAATCCGGCCTTACGAAAGTCGGAAATGTGATGGTACGCATTTCTCCTCCTTACACGAGGCATCACAACGTTTCACCAGGCAACGCCGGTGAACTGCTGTTTGTGTATGAGAAATCGATTGGAAACTCACCTCGTGTCAGCACGTTGTAGGTGTCGCCACCGGCGCCAACCTTGTGTGAATGCTCTGAAAAGCTAATCATTTGCATATCACAGCATCTTCTTCCTGTCGGTTAAATTTAGCGTCTGTAGCACGCCATCTTCGTGGTGTAGCAATTTTAATGGCTAGTAGTGTAAATAGTAATGACTGAAAGAGTTGTTGCAGTACCCGTCTACCTTCAGAGTACTTTGTAATAGTCACATCTGCAGCTGCAAAGCATGGATAATATTATATCAGATAATTACTTTTGGCAATGATTTATCACGTGAGTGCCTCGCACAGTGTACAACGAAAACTGTTAACCATCGCCTCCGGTCTGCACTCTGTAGTAGAGGTTGGCTGTGCAGTAGGCACAAGTCGGTACTTGCCGCGGCCGCTGCAGCCAGCAAGAAGTGGAATGGAGGCAAACTGGTTAGCCGAAAAGGGACAACTGGTAGGAGGGCGAGGGGGCTGTGGGCGGAAATTAGGAAGGCCCCTGGCGATGCGGCACAATCAGCGTGAGTACAGGAGGAAAGCAGGTAGAGGTAGAGAGAGAGAGAGAGAGAGAGAGAGAGAGAGAGAGCGGAATTGCCGGCTGGCCATTACCGCGCCGGAGCCGGCACCGGCGTCTGCATCTAATCTGGCTGCTTGCCTTTCGCTGCTTTCCGCTTCTGCATACACGATCCGAAGGCACGGACTACGTTTCTCACCGAAATGAAGAGTCCGGAGCGCACACACAGCCTAACTGCTGCCCTCGCCGCCACCTACGGCGCTCATTTCACGCGTCGTGCAGCCGAGTCCCTTTCAGACAGCTCAACGCAAGCACTTCACCAATATCACAGTTTCCTATGACCTTTCTGCTTCCGCAGTTAGAGGGCAACAGACATCCTCCGTGAAGTGCGGATTTGACAAATACTTAATGAGTTTTAAACGTACAAATGTGTTAGCCACACGTGCTTCATAAGACTCTAACAATGGCTCTTCACATAATCTACGAGTCAAGGGCACAATTTCTCAGACTGGTAAAAAAAAAAAAAAAAAAAAAAAAAAAAAAAAAAAAAAAAAAAAAAAAAAAAGGATCGATGTAAATCAGTTTTTATTTTTACCTTTATCTGCTTTACCTGGAGCGATCATTGTAAAAGGTATATCATAATTAATATCGCAAACTGACAGAGGTGAAAGTCTACGATAACAGAAGCAAAAACTTTCCAATAAAAATGGGCCCGCAAAGAAATATTTTTCAAGATAATAGCCACTTACAAGCCCGCCCCAGACTTCAGTATGAAGTATTTTCCTAGGTAGTGCTGAAGTATTTTAAATCCAAACTTCTCAACTTAGTCTCCATCCAACTGGGCTCAAATGTCACTTATGTCTAGAGCAATTGATCGCGAATGTTCTGGGTTTTCACTCTTTGCCTCGGTGTCTTAAAAAGACTCAATTGAAACGCTAGATGTCCCGATTTTAAAGTACGAGAACCAAAGATTTATATTCTACTGGTTAAATGTGTAAATACGTAACAGTATATAACCTATAAGCAACGGCCAGCGGCTTACTCTCATATTATGTCTAGTTTATTTGACTGCAGTTGGCAACACTGCTTAACAACTATTATTCACTTGGCTGTATTGTTGAGCAACTTGAGTTCCATAAATTCGTTTACCGTTGCAATGGCTTTGTCTGTTATTATAATACGACAGTATTCATTGTTTTGTGATTCCAAATGCGAAACGTAAGTGCGATTTTAGTGACGGGTAGAAGGAAAAACGGTCATTCGTAAAAAGAGGCAACACAGATGGGGAACCATCCTGCGAACTTTGTTCCTGTAATTTTACAATTAATCATTGTGAGAACCCTTAGGTAAATCATCATACTAAGACCCAAAAGCACAAAAGAAGGAGGCATCCAATTCAAAACTCACAATTTCTTTGTTAAACCTCTTACAAGAGAAGAAATGCTCATTGTTACCGCTGAACTGACAATAGGTTGGTTGTTTTGGGGAAGGAGACCAGACAGCGCAGCCATCGGTCTCATCGGATTAGGGAAGGGCGGGGAATTAAGTCGACCGTGCCGCTTGAAAGGAACAATCCCAGTATTTGCCTGGAGCGATTTAGGGAAATCACGGAAAACCGAAATCGGGATGGCCGGACGCGGCATTGAACCGTCGTCCTCCCGAATGCGCTGACAACAGGGTACGGAACTGTATTCATTTAAGTCACTTAACTGCACGACGAAATTGTTAACTTTCGTATCTCGATTCTGTAATTGGCTAAAAGCAGAGTGTCACAAGAACAAAACCCGAAGTAATAATCAAACATTCTTTCTCCTTGCTCTGCATCCGTTTGCACTTTGGATTTGAGAAACGGACTAGCGACTGATGCCGGCAATCACAAAGCACTGAAATTATTTTGTACAGTTGTACAGTATTTTGATGTAGGTTAATGGATAAAAACTAAACTAATTAGCATGGATTCTGTACAAAATGAAATATCGGAGACAATATCCAACTAATGCATTTCAACGCTCACAAATATTAGGCTTAACTTAATAAATTGTGAAGTATTTTGCGGCGACAGCTGCAACACCAATTTAGGGAGGTTGAACAGTAAAGGTGAAACAACATACTGGGTCGCTCAAAAACGAAACTTGGGAAGAACTTGGAAGGAGTGGACTGCCCGCCACACATTTTATGTTGACACTGTTTCAGCTGTTGCAGACATTTTATCTGTTAATATCAAATTAATTGTGATGAAACTCTTCAACTAATTGTCCATCTACACAATCAGAAGATCAAAACTTGTTAATTTTTGTGAATTTGTGGACACTTGCTACACGGAACTTTTGTCACACTCTAAAATGACTCTCTTTAGTCCCTGCAGTCGAGAGAACCTTATAACTATGGGACGCTCTGAAATCCTTATTCTTGTTAGAGGAAAAACCAACAAAGAACTTGATAGAATTTTTCTGTTTGTTTAAATGAGGCTTACTTTTGTTTTATTCACAGTCAGCTGAGTTTGTTTACTAACCTACTAAAAAAAACGTAATAACATATCTGTGACAAGTGAAGGTCATTATTGAGAATACAATAATTTCACCACAACGGAAAGAAACCTGTTTTTATTTGGGTATGAAAGCTGCAGAAATTAATAAACGCAGAATATCACTGCTCTGAACTAACTGCCAAAAAGTTTCACAGTGACGTAACAGAATTTTATGAAACTGCCATTACTTATATTACAAAATGTTATCAACTACCAGGTTTTGAATATTTTGAGTGGATGGCTTTCACTAAATTAGTCTAATGGCATAACATAGAAAGGACAATGGTTTATTTAAAAGGAAAAGAAGTAAGCATTCGAGAATCAGCAGTGTTCGATCAGAATGTGCATTTGAAGAATTTTCTGGCTTCAAAAATTTCAGAGGTTAATTAGAAGTCAGTAATACCTGCCGAGAACAATTTGCTGGATTTTTTCAGTAATATAGAGTTCAGCGTTCAGAAGTCAGAATTGATAAAGAAACGCCAAACTAAGTTTTCATTTGTAGAACATAATTCCAATGTTGGGAGAATGTCTCCATTAACGGGAGCTCAATGAACTGACGAACAGAATCGTTTGCATGTGACAATAATTGAGAGCATAACTTTCAAATCAGCTGTACATAATTTTATAATTATGCAAGTTAACAAACAGATTTTTCTAAAAGCTGTCAAATTATGTATGAAGTTTGACTGGCCCATAAAATAATCTTTGTAACAATGGTGTATGTAAATAACTTACGATATGTTGTTTGTTGTTGTGGTCTTCAGTCCTGAGACTTGTTTGATGCAGCTCTCCATGCTACCCTATCCTGTGCAAGCTTCTTCATCTCCCAGTACTTACTGCAACCTACATCCTTCTGCATCTGCTTAGTGTATTCATCTCTCGGTCTCCCTATACGATTTTTACCATCCACGCTGCCCTCCAATGCTAAATTTGCGATCCCTTGATGCCTCAGAACATGTCCTACTAACCGCTCCCTTCTTTTTGTCAAGTAGTGTCACAAACTCCTCTTCTCACCATTTCTATTCAATACTTCATCATTAGTTATGTGATCTACCCATCTACTCTTCAGCATTCTTCTGTAGCACCACATTTCGAAAGCTTCTATTCTCTTCTTGTCTTAACTAATAATCGTCCATGTTTCACTTCCATACATGGCTACACTCCATACAAATACTTTCGGAAACGACTTCCTGACATTTATATCTATACTCGATGTAAACAAATTTCTCTTCTTCAGAAACGTTTTCCTTGCCATTACCAGTCTACATTTTATATCTTCTCTACTTCCACCATCATCAGTTATTTTGCTCCCCAAATAGCAAAACTCCTTTACTACTTCAAATGTCTTATTTCCTAATCCAATTCCCTCAGCATCACCCGACTTAATTCTACTACATTCCATTATCCTCGTTTTGCTTTTGTTGATGTTCATCTTATATCTTCCTTGCAAGACACTGTCCATTCCGTTCAACTGCTCTTCCAAGTCCTTTGCTGTCTCTGATAGAATTTCAATGTCATCGGCGAACCTCAATGTTTTTATTTCCTCTCCATGGATTTTAATACCTACTCCGAATTTTTCTTTTGTTTCCTTCACTGCTTGCTCAATATACAGACTGAATAAATAACATCGGGGAGAGGCTAAAACCCTGTCTCACTCCCTTCCCAACCACTGCTTCCCTTTCATGCCCCTCGACTCTTATAACTGCCATCTGGTTTCTGTACAAATTGTAAATAGCCTTTCGCGCCCTGTGTTATACGTTTGCCGCCTTTAGAATTTGAAAGAGAGTATTCCAGTCAACATTGTCAAAAGCTTTCTCTAAGTCTACAAATGCTACAAATGTTGGAACACGTGAGGCAATACTAACCTTACGACTTATGTTAGAAGAAAGCTTAAGAAAAGGCAAATCTACGTTTCTAGCATTTGTAGACTTAGAGAAAGCTTTTGACAATGTTAACTGGAATACTCTCTTTCAAATTCTGAAGGTGGCAGGGGTAAAATACAGGGAGCGAAAGGCTACTTACAATTTGTACAGAAACCAGGTGGCAGTTATAAGAGTCGAGGGGCATGAAAGGGAAGCAGTGGTTGGGAAAGGAGTGAGACAGGGTTGTAGCCTCTCCCCGATGTTATTCAATCTGTATATTGAGCAAGCAGTAAAGGAAACAAAAGAAAAATTTGGAAGACGTATTAAAATTCATGGAGAAGAAGAAAACTTTGAGGTTCGCCGATGACATTGTAATTCTGTCAGAGACAGCAAAGGACTTGGAAGAGCAGTTGCACGGAATGGACAGTGTCTTGAAAGAAGGATATAAGATGAACATCAACAAAAGCAGAACGAGGATAATGGAATGTAGTCAAATTAAATCGGGTGATGCTGAGAGAATTAAAGTAGTAAAGGAGTTTTGCTATTTAGGGAGGAAAATAACTGATGATGGTCGAAGTAGAGAGGATATAAAATGTAGACTGGCAATGGCAAGGCAATCGTTTCTGAAGAAGAGAAATTTGTTAACGTCGAGTATAGATTTAAGTGTCAGGAAGTCGTTTCTGAAAGTATTTGTATGGAGTGTAGCCATGTATGGAAGTGAAACATGGACGATAACTAGTTTGGACAAGAAGAGAATAGAAGCTTTCGAAATGTGGTGCTACAGAAGAATGCTGAAGTTTAGATGGGTAGATCACATAACTAATGAGGAAGTAATGAATAGGATTGGGGAGAAGAGAAGTTTGTGGCACAACTTGACCAGAAGAAGGGATCGGTTGGTAGGACATGTCCTGAGGCATCAAGGGATCACAAATTTAGGATTGGAGGGCAGCGTGGAGGGTAAAAATCGTAGAGGGAGACCAAGAGATGAATACACTAAGCAGATTCAGAAGGATGTAGGTTGCAGTAGGTACTGGGAGATGAAGAAGCTTGCACAGGATAGAGTAGCATGGAGAGCTGCATCAAACCAGTCTCAGGACTGAAGACCACAACGACAACAACAACAACAAATGCTAGAAACGTAGGTTTGCCTTTCCTTAATCTTTCTTCTAAGATAAGTCGTAAGGTCAGTATTGCCTCACGTGTTCCAATATTTCAACGAAATCCAAACTGATCTTCCCAGAGGTCGGCTTCTACCAGTTTTTCCATTCGTCTGTAAAGAATTCGTGTTAGTATTTTGCAGCTGTGACTTATTAAACTGATAGTTCGGTAATTTTCACATCTGTCAACACCTGCTTTCTTTGGGATTGGAATAATTATATTCTTCTCGAAGTCTGAGGGTATTTCGCCTGTCTCATACATCTTGCTCACCAGATGGTAGAGTTCTGTCAGGACTGGCTCTCCCAAGGCTGTCAGTAGTTCTAATGGAATGTTGTCTACTCCCGGAGCCTTGTTTCGACTCCGGTCTTTCAGTGCTCTGTCAAACTCTTCACGCAGTATCGTATCTCCCATTTCATGTTCACCTACATCCTCTTCCATTTCCATAATATTGTCCTCAAGTACATCACCCTTGTATAGACCCTCTATATACTCCTTTCACCTTTATGCTTTTACTTCTTTGCTTAGAACTGAGTTGCCATCTGAGCTCTTGATATTCATACAAGTGGTTCTCTTCTCTCCAAAGGTCTCTTTAATTTTCCTGTAGGCAGTATCTATCTTACCCCTAGTGAGATAAGCCTCTACATCCTTACATTTGTCCTCTAGCCATCCCTGCTTAGCCATTTTGCACTTCCTGTCGATCTCATTTTTGAGGCGTTTGTATTCCTTTTTGCCTGCTTCATTTACTGCATTTTTATATTTTCTCCTTTCATCAATTAAATTCAGTATTTCTTCTGTTACCCAAGGCATTCTACTAGCCCTCGTCTTTTTACCTACTTGATCCTCTGCTGCCTTCACTACTTCATCCCTCAGAGCTACCCATTCTTCTTCTACTGCACTTCTTTCCCCCATTCCTGTCAATTGTTCCCTTATGCTCTCCCTGAAACTCTGTACAACCTCTGGTTCTTTCAGTTTATCCAGGTCCCATCTCCTTAAATTCCCACCTTTTTGCAGTTTTGCAGTTGCTAATACTTGTATAAATATATTTGAAATAAAAAATATACTTACGATATATTTTTTTCATTTCAAATATATTTATACAAGTATTAGGCTCAGTGGTGACAAGTAGGCTAATTTCTCAAGGGGTTTGGACTCCATTACATTCTCGTTTTATGATTACATTCCCGTGGATTCTATCCTGATCTTAGAACCAATATTTACGACAACCCTACCCATGTGTCACGGTGAGAGACTGTAGGAAATGCATGACGAGGCAGTCAGCTACATTTTGCTGCTGACGTAAGGTAACACCTAGTAAGTACGTAAAGCACTCATTAACCCGAAGATTGTTTTGAACATCACATTGCTTTACTAGGTACGTTGCCTTCCTCCGAACTATGAACTAACTTCCCCAACCAGTTGGCATTTTTCACATCAACATACATTGCCATAGGCGAAAGAAGTGGTAACTGACGCACGAAAATCCTCGGATTGAGCGGGAATTTCTAGCCTCGTGCTTTACCACTCAGCCAACGAACTTCAATGAATTAAGACGATACCTCAGACGTCACTATCGTCCAAGAAAAATACGTCGAGCAGAGCCTCAAAAATCTCTTTACAAATTTCCTTTGGCCGTCCATAGTATCGCACCAGGTTCTATTAGGCTGGGACGTAACTTCGGATCATTTTTGTTTCGCATGTTGGTATTCCAGTTGCTAGCGGTTTATTTATCGACTGTCTTTTTTTTTTTCAAATGGTTCAAAGGGCTCTGAGCACTATGGGACTTAACTTCTGAGGTCATCAGTCCCCTAGAACTTAGAACAAAGTAAACCTACCTAACCTAAGGACATCACTCACATCCATGCCCGAGGCAGGTTTCGAACCTGCGACCGTAGCGGTCGCGCGGATCCAGACTGTAGCGCCTAGAACCGCTCGGCCACTCCGGCAGCCTTTTGAAGTTCTCTTTGCTATATGAGTTTACACATTGTCATCTTGTCATTTGGTAATAGTGGGTGGAACTGCGGACGCTAAAAAATGAATAAATGGAGTGCCAACTGCAGAAATCGCAACATTTGCGACATATTCTTCTGTTTGAGTTCAGTAGAGGGCTGACAGGGCAGCACGGCAAGAAAATGGTTTCCTCGTTTGAAGGAGGTTCGGTCTGACATTGGTGAATAAGAATGTTCAGGAAGTATTTCGGCTTTTGATGAAGATAGTTTAAATGCATTAATACACAATGATCCGAGTCAATGTATTCGAAAACTGGTAAATGTGATTTGCTGTTATCATTCAACCACCGTGCGATATTTGCATGCAATGTGGAAAGTTCAAAAATCGGGTGTATGGGGTGTATGGATATCGCATGCTCTACGCCAAAGTCACAGAGATACACGGGTGGCCACTGTGCACCTCTGCTTGCTCGTAGTCAATTGGCTCGTGAGCAACACCGTCCATCCTATCCTGTATCGTTACTGGTAACGAGAACGGGGGTCTTTAGGCTAACACAAGGAAAAGAAAGGAACGGTTGGGCTCAAACGAAACAGCAACGCCCAGTACAGTCACACACACATCCACAAAAGATATGCGTGTGGTGGAACAGCGACGGTGTGGTGTACTACGAATTGCTTCTCCGTGGCGTAACTGTCACAGGTGACATTTATTGTCAACAACCGAGACGACTTGCACATGCAATCGAGGAACAACGACTAGGTACACTGCGTGAAGTGATACTACTCCAGCCCAAAGCCCGCCGTCGATCTCCTAAACTGACAAAAAACACTACGCAGGAGTTGAGTTGGGAAGTCATTCCTAACCCACCTTATTCAACTGATCTAGGGCCCTGAGATTTTCGCCTTATCCGCTCTTTATCGAATAGATTTCAAGGAACTTCCCTGCCCGACGAAAATGCATTCCTAACATGGTTCCACGAGTTTTTCGCATCAAAACCACGTGATTTCCAGAGTCGCGGAATCGAAAAGTTACTCCAGCGTTGGCAGACAGTTGTAAATAGTGAAGTACACCACTGGCCATTAAAATTGCTGCACCAAGAAGAAATGCAGATGATAAACGAGTATTCAAAAATGGTTCAAATGGCTCTGAGCACTATGCGACTTAATTTCTGAGGTCATCAGTCGCCTAGAACTTAGAACTAATTAAACCTAACTAACCTAACGACATCACACACATCCATGCCCGAGGCAGGATTCGAACCTGCGACCGTAGCGGTCACGCGGTTCCAGACTGAAGCGCCTAGAACCGCACGGCCACAAAGGCCGGCCTTCGGGTGCATCGATCCTGAGAAATCAGTATCAAGAACAACAACCTCTGGCCGTAATAACGGTCTTGATACGCCTGGGCATTGAGTCGAACAGAGCTAGGATGGCGTGTACAGGTACAGCTGCCCATGCAGCTTCAACACCATAGTCTGTCGGTAAACTGAAGAGCGAGCGAGCGAGTCCCCACTCTGCCTACCTTGCTACGTCACAGGGCGCTTCTACAGGCTGTTTCACAACGTAGTACCGGCCCTGCCGCGGCGCCCGCTTTAAATCTGTGGCGACGCCGTGTACAGATACGTCCCGGCTGCGTTTATTTTTAGACAAATGCGTTAAGAGTATAAGGAAAACAAAAGACGATAGCTTCTTCGAAACAAAACACTATACAGTAAATAATATTAATATATAATAATATTAACGGAAGTCAGGATTCTACTACAAACATACATTCACATGAATAGGCATTCGGTTCTATGTTCCTCTGTTCATAAGACGAACCAGGTATAGTGCAATCAATCTGTAGAATTTAAGGCTTGTTCTTACTTTGTGTTTTTACTAAAAGGTAAAAGTTTTCTTTGAAGGGCTGCATTGAAACCTAACAATTCTTGCAACACGAAGAATGTTTAAAAAGTAACCGGAAATTTATAATTTCGTCTGTTGTATTAGTTCGATTCGCACTGCTTTTTTTGTCGCTGTCTTCGTAAACATGTCTGAAAAGTATTTGCATCCATTTCACGCATTGTCTTGTGTAAAACATCTTTCTTTGAAGGAAAATTTATTTTTTGTTTCACTGGAGTAAGTAATTTCCGTAACGTGGGTACTATTTTTTGGTTTATGTAAAAGTCCTCGATCGTTTGTCGAATGACCGATTTTGTGAAACTGGGCTATAGCGATGGGCTCCCACCCTAAATTATTAGTTTTCCTTCGCGGCGATTCCAATAAACCATGCGCCTTGTTTTCGCGTTCCTTCCTTATGTATCCTATTGGGGGAGGCTGACGTTTGCATGAACTGCAGCCTTTGATTGGGACTGGTAATATTAGCCAACAGTTCTTTTTGTGTTGCCTCCTTAACACACGCTGTAATAACGTTAGAGACGATCTAACGCTCGTTACTTCGCAAATACTTCCGCTTCTTCGTATTCTGCACATTTTTTGCAATGCAGGAAGATTATCCATCACTTCCGGATACTGAAGTATATCAGTGAGTACACAAAGTCAACTGACTGACACTGGCAACCAAGATCCCACGAACAGAAACGACGTATATCACTGCACGCCGAGCTACACCGCTAGACTGGTAACGGGCAACTGATTTTGGGTGGCCCTGTAGGCCAGTGGCAGGGTTCTTCCGGGAAAGGCCACTTCCCCCACCAAAAGCGCTGCTCGCTCTTGAGTTTACAGACAGTTCAAGAGCAGTGACTGGCGTATTGTGACGAGCCAGTTGCTCGGCCACCATTGACCAGACGTTTTCAATTGGTGAGAGATCTGGAGAATGTGCTGGACAGGGCAGCAATCGAACATTTTCTGTATCCAGAAAGGCCAGTACAGGACCTGCAACATGCGGTCATGCATTATCCTGCTCAAATGTAGGGTTTCGCAGGGATCGAATGAAGCGTAGAGCCACGGGTCGTAACACATCTGAACTGTAACGTCCACTGTTCAAAGAGCCTTCAATGCGAACAAGAGGTGACCGAGACGTGTAACCAATGGCACCCCATACCATCACGCGATAACGAATACACGCTTCCAATGTGCGTTCACCGCGATGTCGCCAAACACGGATGCGACCATCATGATGCTTTAAACAGAACCTGGATTCATCCGAAAAAATGACGTTTTGCCATTCGTGCAGCCAGGTTCGTCGTTGAGTACACCATCGCAGGCGCTCCTGTCTGTGATGCAGCGTCAAGGGTAACCGCAGCCATGGTCTCCGAGCTGATAGTCCATGCTACTGCAAACGTCGTCGAACTGTTCGTGCAGATGGTTGTTGTCTTGCAAACGTCCCTATCTGTTGGCTCAGGGATCGAGACGTGGCTGCACGATCCGTTACAGCCATGCGGATAAGATGCCTGTCATCTCGACTGCTAGTGATGTGAGGCCGTTGGGATCCAGCACGGCGTTCCGTGTTACCCTCCTGAACCCACCGATTCCATATTCTGCTAACAGTCATTGCATCTCGACCAATGCGAGCAGCAGTGTTGCAATCAGATAAACCGAAATCGCGGTAAGCTAAAATCCGACCTTTATCAAAGTCGGAAATGTGATGGTACGCATTTCTCCTCCTTGCACGAGGCATCACAACAACGTTTCAGCAGGCAAGGCCGGTCAACTGCTGTTTATGTATGAGAAATCGGTTGGAAACTTTCCTGATGTCAGCACGTTGTAGGTGTCGCCACCGGCGCCAACCTTGTGTGAATGTTCTGAAAAGCTAACCATTTGCATATCACAGCATATTCTTCCTGTCGGTTAAATTTCGCGTCTGTAGCACGTCATCTTCGTTGTGCTGCAATTTTAATGGCCAGCAGTGTAGAATATACTATTGATGACCAAAGTCCCTGCTGTGTATGTGTTGCTTTTTTATGGAAAAACGGTACGAACGTGGCCACAGATCATGCGCTCTTAACGGCCTGCAAGCCAACCTCTGCACAGCTACAGAAGTAAAATCAGTCTAAGTAAGGGTGCCAGCCTCGCCTTGAGCCACAATACAGGCTCTCTAATTACTCGCCGAACGATTCCGGGACGGAAACACTGGACTGCAATAGTACTTCTCTAACAGTTCACATCTCAACTCCCAACTGGCTCCCAGCGACCTCCGCCGATAATCTCCAGAAAAACAACAATATCACCACCACCACCAACAACAACAACAACAACAACAACAGCGATAGCAAAACCGAAAACATGATTCTATTAGATTTGAAATCCTCCCTATACAACAAAATGCCGGAAACATGTATGACTCTGTGACCCATAGACTAGTATACGTATTGCGATATATTCGAAATAGTAATCATCATTCTGTTAGATTAACAGTTGCTGCGTTATGCAAAGAATCTAAATTGACAGTATAGTCAGACAATCAATACGACTCTGGAGATAAACATCTTTAAGTATCTGCGAGGCTTTCTAAAAATAATAACTATGACTAATGACAAATGAATGGAAAAATAGGCAGAATCCTTGATAACGTCATCACAAGTATTACCCCAAGCACACCTTGGTTCACCACGAGCTGTTATGGAACCAAGTTTGTAACCATCATAGCACGGAAGCTTCAAACAGCATCTACACTACATTCAAGCTGTGGTGGCACCGCTTTGTGAATGTGGAATCACAACGGATGTTGTTTGGGTGCGACAGAATACGGGTAGACCTTAACACAGATTCGGCACCTGGTGGCAGTGAAGTTCTCTCTTCCAACCTCTGTGCTGGCAGTGAGACAAGCCACTACAATTTATACAACGAACTCTTTCTCTTCCTGTTACTTACCTTACATCACGCGATGAGGACCAGAGGACCGCATGCAACTACAAGACTCCTCTTCAACTGGATTCTGTTTCGTGCCTTCTATCGCCAGTACACCTATCTGCATCAGGTCCTTACATACTCCACATCTCCAACGTTTTTGTGTCCTTCGTAGTGTTCTTCTTCAACAGAGAGTAAAATCCACAGATTTCACAGGCCCTCGGTGTTTGTCCATCCGAGCGACATGTCCTTCCATACAAGCCATTTGCTTCTCATCAGCCCTGCAATGTTTCGGTCTACTGTATATTTTATCCATCTCAAGATTATGCCGGGTCCTCCATTCTCCAGTGGTTTCATCTTGTATTGGATCACAGAACTTCCTTAAAACTTTTCGTTCGAAAACGAGAAGATTATTCAATTTTTTTTTCCAGGAAACTCCAAGTTTCGCAACCATACAGCCCTACAGGTTGGGTCAATGTTTTGTACAGCTAGAGTTTGGAATTCCTTGAGAGACTGCGTGATTTTAAAAGCTGACTGGAATATAATTTTAGTTTGCGCTTTGGGTCCTCGGTTCGATTTTTATCTCACATGATGCGTCCTCTGTACAGATTATCCCTAGGTATTTAAAATTATGAACCTTTTTGTGTGATAAGGTTCCGACGACCAGAAGCTGGAGTTGGTCAATTAAATACACGTGAGTCCTACTCATCTCTGGATACTCGGTGTCCGATCCGTACACAAGGAGACCGATTCTGCTCAGTGCCGCCCACACGCATCAGTTCTTCCTTAGATCTAGACAACAAGATCACATCGTCGGCAAATGCGAGATGTTTCATTTTCTTCCCCTCTATCTCGATCATCTCGACGTTGTTATTGAAAGATTCCCTCTTTGTTTTATCGAGTGGAAGGTTGAACAATACTGGCGACAAAGCATCTCCTTCTCTCAACTCAGTGTTTATGGAGAAGCTCTCGGTGACTTGATTCCCAAGCTTCACCTCGGCTTTTGAATCACTGAGGCAAACTCAAACTACGCTGACAAGTTTCTTGGGTATTCCAAACTCGGTTAGGCCACGGCTTCCCAACGTGTGGTCCGCGGACCCCTTAGGGGTAGGGGTCCGCCGGCTCTTTCTACGGGTTCCGCGGTCACCCTTCACCAAATCGGGTAAAATAATGAGTGAAACTATTGAATAAAAATGTCAAAATCAAATTCATCACTTTTTTTTTGTTTTTTTTTTGCCGGCCGGAGTGGCCGTGCGGTACTAGGCGCTACAGTCTGGAGCCGAGCGACCGCTACCGTCGCAGGTTAGAATCCTGCCTCGGGCATGGATGTGTGTGACGTCCTTAGGTTAGTTAGGTTTAATTAGTTCTAAGTTCTAGGCGACTGATGACCTCAGAAGTTAAGTCGCATAGTGCTCAGAGCCATTTGAACCATTTGAACTATTTTTTTTCGTGTGAAAAACATGTGTACTTTTACTTCAGGTCGCATTCCCAAGCAGGCTTTGCGGTTCCTAAGTGAGAACGCATACACAGTGCCGGAGAATGCGGCTTCTCTGATCAACTGTTTCGCAACAATACGGGGGTCGTTTGTGCGCCGGCTCATGGCGGTAGATGCGCTGAAACCTTTTACGCATGCGCGGAGCGAGCTTTGTCGCTGGTACGTATGAGGCCCCAGGCATCATTGAATGTTAAAACTTGCTTTGTCAGTCGATTTTTGACCTTCAAGTTGTTTTCATTCATCTCTAAACCAAAGGCTATTGAAGTTTGGGGGGGGGGTCATTGGGAACATAGCATTTGCATTAAGAAGCTTTCAGTTCCCATGGGTTTCACTCTAAAATTTAAAGTTAATGTGCTCTTGACTGACTAGGGGTCCACCATGGATTTTCGTCTGAAGAAGGGGTCCACCAGCTGAAAAGGTTGGGAAGCCCTGGGTTAGGCAATTCAGCAGGCTCTCCTGGAGTATGTAGCCATCTGCCCTCTTAAATTCTATGAAGAACACATGTAAGTCTTCACCATATTCCTAATTCTTCTCGGTAAGCTGTCGTACCTCATAAATGTTGTTGACAGCAGAAAGGCCCTTTCCGAAACCCCTGACGACCATCACTACTTCTGCAAAAGGCTGGATTCCATTCAGGATACAGTTGGACAAGATCTTATAGCAGACGTTCAGGAGATGCATTCTTCTTAGATCGTGCAGTTCATTTTCTCACCTTTCTTCTGTATATGGCAGATGAAGGCGGTCTTCCAATCTTTTGAGATCTCCTCCCAACTCCTGATCGTCTACATTACTTGGCGAACCATCTTGTGCGGTCTCTCTCCTCCAGCTTGAATGACTTCTGCCCGGATTCCAGCTTCTCTTGACTTTTGTTGTTCTTCTTCAGTTGTATTATCTGATTTATTTCCTCCATTGTAGGTGGAGGACAACCTGTATCTACAATGTCAGAAGGTTCAAATTAGAAAACTTCTTTAGGTTTATCACAGTTAAGGAGATCGCTGAAGTATTGTTTCCATCTCTCAGCAATGTTGAACTCATTGCTTATTATGTTTCCATTACTGTAATTGACGAAAATTTGGCGTCTCTTGTATCGCTGTAGCTCATTTTTTATTTCAACTTAGGCTGCCTAAACCTGAACCTTTGACTTAGGTACTTAGGATTACAAATTGGATGTAATGGCTGTCTCTGGATGAGACCAAAAGGCCAATAATAAAATTAAAGAAATAATGTTTGTTATTGTGGTACATGTTATTCAGTACAGCAAGTTAACTGTCAAACTGATCTACAGAATATTTTTGTTCACACTGCTTTTTTAAAGTATAAGAGGCGATGAAAAAATTTCCGTTCCAAGGTCGTACACTCCAGAAACGGTATGTTAGTCATACAGAATTGCCATCAACACTGACGCAATCATGCCAGGTTGAAATTACTCGTTTGGTAATGCACCATGTCCGGATGCATGAATAATTCCGTAACTGCATGCTGCACATCCTCGTCCGAAAGGAATCATCGAGACATCAAGGCCTTTTTTGAGGGACCGAAGGCGTGATAATCGCGTGGGGAGAATGCTCGAGCGTCTCCCACTTGTGCATTAGGACATGTGCTATATGAGGACATGTGTTATGTCATGAAGCCCTAGCACCCCTGACTGCACCATTCCACATCGGCGGTTTTCGTCAGACATGCTGCCCCATACACATCCTTCAGTCTCGATAGATGTCGGCTGGTGTATGTCTTTCGGCAGCCAACAAAGGAACACCACCACGCATTTCATAATAACGGCACCATAATTCATGTTTCTGCATTTACTGCACGCACGTCGGAAAGACACAAATGCCACACTTACTCGTTGCTTACATGTCCGTGCTTACATACACGCATCGGAGTCGCGCTATGTTGAATATACTCTGCAGTAACGCCCTCAAACCTTTTTATTGCCCCTTATAAAAGTATTTGGGATACATTCTGTACATGTAACATCTACCTCTTCTATCACAAAAGCATACGTATTTAACTCGAAAAACGTACTGATATCGTTTGAGATTACAAAATGATCTGAGTCAATGGACTCCGATCACGTGTCACTAGTACTTTCATTCATATTTATTCACTGATGTACATGTTACACAAATTGTCAAGTTCGTGTATTCCTTTCTGAGATGGTTTCGATTGTGATATTGTTTTATCAGTCTGCGCTCCTTGTCACAGACACTGCAAAAATAATTTACTCTACCACTGAAAAAAAAGAGATGTTCGAGATAATTCAGTGACTCGTCGTTGTCATCCAAACAGCTGCGATAACAGTGCCAGCTGGCATGCTGGTGGTCCACTCAATCTCCCCCGTTCCCCCTACCATTACTCGGCTGAATGTCAACTGATGGGTCGGTCTAGAACTGCAGCCAACTGCGACTGCGCAACTCTTGGGCTTCTTGCACTGACCTGCCCATGCGGGCGACTAATAGGGTCATCATGGCCTTGGCAACCAGTGCAGCCATTAACCTCCGCCAGAGAAGATGTAAATGCCTTTTGCCATCCCTTAGAATTAATATACCAAGCTTACTATTTGACAGCAGATTTATCGAGTGCTGCTAAGTACAACATCCGTAGCCAACAGCCATGATCCTACGTACAAGTCACAGTTCACAAATAGTGTGTGCTTTTCGACAAACGCCTAACGCCAAATACTGGACGTGCTTGGAGAGTGACTACGGTTCCAGTTCAGGCTAAGAAGGTCTAGAAAGATTAACAACTGTTACGCATGCACGGAATGTTGGTTACGCGAGAAATACTACCCCTGTCTTCTCATTCGAACCCTCTCTTCGCCTCTAAACACAATAAACAAAACAAGTAAAACCTTGTAGCACTATCAGCTAACAACACTTATTAAATTCTGAATTCCACATCTATCGACTACAACATTTTTTGAGGGATATTAGTATCCTTCCTTTAGACGATGGGGAATAATGTCCTATCATTGCTTAGAGCAGTGGTTCCCTACCTTTCTTAGACCTTTACCCCTGAGTGCAATCGGACATGCAACTAGTACCCCCCCCCCCCCCCCGTTTCCACCCCTTATCACCAACTTCAATACCTACCTAACTGTAGAATGAAAGACTTTTCTTAGAACACTTTTATTTTTTAAGGTATGAAAGATGAATGATATTTTGTGTGTGTGTGTGTGTGTGTGTGTGTGTGTGAGAGAGAGAGAGAGAGAATGTCGATGGAGCTTGTGAATCATCGCAAGTGCTACCCAACTCTTTATCTGAAAAGAAAGCTAACTACCCACGGTGAGGGTACACACTTATTACAAAACATGCTTTCCCAGCATTACTATAGCGCACTATACTTACTGTTCGTAAATCACTTCATTGCCGCGCTCCTTACTTCTGAACTGGCAGAAATTGGACGACCTCAGGCTGTTAGTGCTTTGTGTCTAACAACTATAATAATAAAACTGCGTACAGCGCTATAGTATACTCTGTTCATAATAAGAATAAAGCTGATGTAAACATTACGCCATGTATTCTTCCGCGTTTGTTTCAATTTCACTGGATTTCGTTTCACGTGGAGCGGAAACCGAGCTGCGACCAGCGCAGTCAAGTACGATCATAAGGATACGTTCTACGCTGTGTCACACGCACGTAGACTGAGAGATACAGCGGGACAGCAGCTTTACCGGCGCGTTAAACTCTGACAGCACTGGCAGCCAGCTGGTACAACTAAGCTGCAATGGTGTCAACAGTTTAAGTTCAGACGTAAAAAGAGACGAGCAAAGAAACAATAAAGCTTCGAATGTAATTTAATTTTTAAAAAGAATGAAGTAATATTCGGCAAAACTCCAGCCCTACCGCGCGCTTCTTAGGTGGTTCAAATGGCTCTGAGCACTATGGGACTTAATATCTGAGGTCATCAGTCCCCTAGAACTTAGAACTAAGTAAACCTACCTAACCTAAGGACATCACACACATCCATGCCCGAGGCAGAATTCGAACCTGCGACCGTAGCGGTCGCGCAGTTCCAGACTGAAGCGCCTAGAACCGCTCGGCCACAACGGCCGGCGCGCTTCTTAGGTGACAAGACGGAAAGCATAAAATGATCTCGTTCTCACTGCACATAGTATTCTAATTAAAACCAAAGTTCGATGAAAATTCCTAACTTAAACACAGGGTAATTTTTCTCAGCGAGCTGCAGGAATTTCACCGTACTGTTGAATACTGAGGCCAATTAAGGTATTAATTACAGTCTGTGGTCAGGTAATCTATAGGCTCCTTCCTCACATGAATCCGAGAAATACGTTTCAGTTCTGGAACTACCATCTGCTACGTTGATAACGAGTCGATCAAAAACGGTATCCATGAAGCTGCCTCGGCGCCGCATTTTCTCCTCTTCTTCCGTGACGTGCCGTTCTGTGGTATGAAGCAATGGACACAGTCCAAATAAAGAGTATTTGGTTTTTCATTTTTGCCTTAAAAATTAAATTGTTATGTTTTCTTAATTTAAGCAACCTTTATTGGCAGTCTTTCACAAAATACTGATAGTTAAGAATTTATATTTGAAAAGAAAACAGGAGTTTCGCGTGCAATATGTAACTAGAAACAAGAAGACCTGCATTATTCATTAAAAAAAATTATGATGAATTTTACAATTACGAGATGCAAGTATTTCAAACTGAACGAGGAAAAAAAGTGACTCAGACGAGGATTTAACCAATGAACCATACTCTGCAGATAATATACAATCTACTACGCTACCGATAGCGCTATACATACGTTGTCGGTTAAGGTATTATTTGTATGAAATGGTAATTAAATGGACACCCTAGCTACAAATAGGCATTGATGTACTTCATTGAGGGCATGCTGAAAATGTGTGCCCCGACCGGGACTCGAACCCGGGATCTCCTGCTTACATGGCAGACGCTCTATCCATCTTTTTTTTAAAAAAAAAAATATCATATTGTTCGCTTTCGTTCGTTGCATCTGCTCGGGGCGGACGTCGTAAGACATCCGTTTAAGTTCGTTGTTGATCAATTAACTCAGTTTTTTATTACAGAGGGCTGCTAACCCTCTGACCGAACACTCTGAGCTAATCCATCTGAGACACCGAGGACACAGAGGATTGTGCGTCTGCAGGGACTTACCCCGTGCACGCTCCCCGTATCTAATTCAATGGCTTCGAAAAATTCAAAGCCCATTATCTGTGTAAATTTATGAAAAACGTTACGAAAACCTATTTCTCAGCACTTTTTAACCGTGATCAACACGCGTGTTTCACTACGAAACAGCAAACAGCCTTAGCCAGTTTCATACTGCGTATTAACAGCGTGGCAATCGAGCAAAACAGCGCAGAGGCTGTGACTGTACACTATTTTTGACATAAAAGCTACATGGCTAAAGTGTAATTAAGAAATACGTCGATGCTTGTTACTACAGTTGAATATCTTAAAGTTTCATTTAACGTAACTTTGTTGTTGTTGTGGTCTTCAGTCCTGAGACTGGTTTGATGCAGCTCTCCATGCTACTCTATCCTGTGCAAGCTTCATCATCTCCCAGTACCTACTGCAACCTACATCCTTCTGAATCTGCTTAGTGTATTCATCTCTTGGTCTCCCCCTACGATTTTTACCGTCAACGCTGCCCTCCAATACTAAATTGGTGATCCCTTGATGCCTCAGGACATGTCCTACCAACCGATCCCTTCTTCTGGTCAAGTTGTGCCACAAACTTCTCTTCTCCCCAATCCTATTCATTACTTCCTCATTAGTTATGTGATCTACCCATCTAAACTTCAGCATTCTTCTGTAGCACCACATTTCGAAAGCTTCTATTCTCTTCTTGTCCAAACTATTTACCGTCCATGTTTCACTTCCATACATGGCTACACTCCATACAAATACTTTCAGAAATGACTTCCTGACACTTAAATCTATACTCGATGTTAACAAATTTCTCTTCTTCAGAAACGCGTTCCTTGCCATTGCCAGTCTACATTTTATATCCTCTCTACTTCATCAGTTATTTTGCTCCCCAAATAGCAAAACTCCTTTACTACTTTAAGAGTCTCATTTCCTAATCTAATACCCTGAAAATCACCCGACTTAATTCGACTACATTCCATTATCCTCGTTTTGCTTTTGTCGATGTTCATCTTATATCCTCCCTTCAAGACACCATCCATTCCGTTCAACTGCTCTTCCAAGTCCTTTGCTGTCTCTGACAGCATTACAATGTCATCGGCGAACCTCAAAGTTTTTATTTCTTCTCCATGGATTTTAATACCTACTCCGAATTTTTCTTTTGTTTCCTTTACTGCTTGCTCAATATACAGATTGAATAACATTGGGGAGAGGCTACAACCCTGTCTTACTCCCTTCCCAACCACTGCTTCCCTTTCATGTCCCTCGACTCTTATAACTGCCATCTAGTTTCTGTACAAATTGTAAATAGCCTTTCGCTCCCTGCATTTTACCCCTGCCACCTTTAGAATTTGAAAGAGAGTATTCCAGTCAACATTGTCAAAAACTTTCTCTAAATCTACAAATGCTAGAAACGTAGGTTTGCCTTTTCTTAATATTTCTTCTTAAGATAAGTCGTAAGGTCAGTATTGCCTCACGTGTTCCAGTATTTCTAAGGAATCCAAACTGATCTTCCCCGAGGTCGGCTTCTAATAGTTTTTCCATTCGTCTGTAAAGAATTCGTGTTAGTATTTTGCAGCTGTGGCTTATTAAACTGACTGTTCGGTAATTTTCACATCTGTCAACACCTGCTTTCTTTGGGATTGGAATTATTGTATTCTTCTTGAAGTCTGAGGGTATTTCGCCTGTTTCATACATCTTGCTCACCAGATGGTAGAGTTTTGTCAGGACTGGCTCTCCCAAGGCCGTCAGTAGTTCCAATGGAATGTTGTCTACTCCAGGGGCCTTGTTTCGACTCAGGTCTTTCAGTGCTCTGTCAAACTCTTCACGCAGTATCGTATCTCCCATTTCATGTTCACCTACATCCTCTTCCATTTCTATAATATTGTCCTCAAGTACATCACCCTTGTATAGACCCTCTACTCCTTTCACCTTTATGCTTTTACTTCTTTGCTTAGAACTGAGTTGCCATCTGAGCTCTTGATATTCATACAAGTGGTTCTCTTCTCTCCAAAGGTCTCTTTAATTTTCCTGTAGGCAGTATCTATCTTACCCCTAGTGAGATAAGCCTCTACATCCTTACATTTGTCCTCTAGCCATCCCTGCTTAGCCATTTTGCACTTCCTGTCGATCTCATTTTTGAGACGTTTGTATTCCTTTTTGCCTGCTTCATTTACTGCATTTTTATATTTTCTCCTTTCATCAATTAAATTCAGTATATCTTCTATTACCCAAGGATTTCTGCTAGCCCTCGTCTTTTTACCTACTTGATCCTCTGCTGCCTTCACTACTTCATCCCTCACAGCTACCCATTCTTCTTCTACTGTATTTCTTTCCCCAATTCCTGTCAATTGTTCCCTTATGCTCTCCCTGAAACTCTGTACAACCTCTGGTTCTTTCAGTTTATCCAGGTCCCATCTCCTTAAATTCCCACCTTTTTGCAGTTTCTTCAGTTTTAATCTACAGGTCATAACCAATAGATTGTGGTCAGAGTCCACATCTGCCCCTGGAAATGTCTTACAATTTAAAACCTGGTTCCTAAATCTCTGTCTTACCATTATATAATCTATCTGATACCTTTTAGTATCTCCAGGGTTCTTCCATGTATACAACCTTCTATCATGATTCTTAAACCAAGTGTTAGCTATGATTAAGTTGTGCTCTGTGCAAAATTCTACCAGGCGGCTTCGTCTTTCATTTCTTAGCCCCAATCCATATTCACCTACTACGTTTCCTTCTCTCCCTTTTCCTACACTCGAATTCCAGTCACCCATGACTATTAAATTTTCGTCTCCCTTCACTATCTGAATAATTTCTTTTATTTCGTCCTACATTTCTTCAATTTCTTCGTCATCTGCAGAGCTAGTTGGCATATAAACTTGTACTACTGTAGTAGGTGTGGACTTCGTATCTATCTTGGCCACAATAATGCGTTCACTATGCTGTTTGTTGTAGCTTACCCGAATTCCTATTTTCCTATTCATTATTAAACCTACTCCTGCATTACCCCTATTTGACTTTGTGTTTATAAGCCTGTAGTCACCTGACCAGAAGTCTTGTTCCTCCTGCCACCGAATGTCACTAATTCCCACTATATCTAACTTTAACCTATCAATTTCCCTTTTTAAATTTTCTAACCTACCTGCCTGATTAAGGGATCTGACACTCCACGCTCCGATCCGAAGAACGCCAGTTTTCTTTCTCCTGATAACGACATCCTCCTGAGTAGTCCCCGCCCAGAGATCGGAATGGGGGACTATTATACCTCCGGAATATTTTACCCAAGAGGACGTCATCATCATTTAATCATACAGTAAAGCTGCATGCCCTCGGGAAAAATTACGGCCGTAGTTTCCCCTTGCTTTCAGCCGTTCGCAGTATCAGCACAGCAAGGCCGTTTTGGTTGTTGTTACAAGGCCAGATCAGTCAATCATCCAGACTGTTGCCCTTGCAACTACTGAAAAGGCTGCTGCCCCTCTTCAGGAACCACACGTTTGTCTGGCCTCTCAACAGATACCCCTCCGTTGTGGTTGTACCTGCCGTACGGCTATCTGTATCGCTGAGGCACACAAGCCTCCCCAACAACGGCAAGGTCCATGGTTCATGGGGGGGGGGGGGGGGGTAACGTAACTTACTAATAATATATTTCATACATAACTAGGACCTACTTGCAGGAGCGTAACAATACTAGAGAACGTATCTATAGTCTCTGACCAATCACAGCGTTTGTGTTTGTTTACATCACGTTTATTCTTATGATGAACGGAGTAGAGCCCTTATGTAGTTACTGGTGCGTCGTGCTGTCAATTTATTTATCTGTTTCTAAGCGAGCAATGAAGCAATTTCTGGACTACTGCAGGTACTATCTACAGCTTGGAGAAGACATTTTCTTGAGATATTTAGCATTTGTTACGTATATGCCTCACTTTTATCATCAGCGATGTACAGGACAAAGAACAACAGGTCCGCAGCTCGTGGTCGTGCGGTAGCGGTCTCGCTTCCCACGCCCGGGTTCCCGGGTTCGATTCCTGGCGGGGTCAGGGATTTTCTCTGCCTCGTGATGGCTGGGTGTTGTGTGATGTCCTTAGGTTAGTTAGGTTTAAGTAGTTCTAAGTTCTAGGGGACTGATGGCCATAGATGTTAAGTCCCATAGTGCTCAGAGCCATTTGAACCATTTGAACAAAGAACATTTGTGTCTAGTGGGTGGACTATGTAACGTTCACAGCGTTAATGCTACTAATGGAGAAAGAGTAATTATTGGTAAATTACATAATCAGTATTAGAGTATTACATAATATTAACGATCTTCTGAAAATAATTTAGTTTCGTGACTCCCAGCTTGGGAACCACTGGCTTAGAGTTTCCCCGCGCTCAAAGCTCAGCACATAACAGCGTTACGATTCACCTACCATACAAGCTGTTTTGAGGTAGGCACTAACGATGTCATCTTTCACTGATACGCTGCTGTCTCATCAGTACGAAGAGAATTCTACAGTCACTGTCACTACTATCATTCATTCTCTGCACAGATCAACATTCCTTCTTTGTAACTTAAAAACAATGCTTGAGAGACGAGGACGCGGGCAAGCCTATTCTGATGCTCGTACCATAATCCTAGTCGAGGCCTGCAATTAGTCTATATTCCAATCTACTACTCTATTGTTCCGTAACTATGTTTCTGTATGTTTCATTATTCACACCTCTAAACCTTTGCGTCGTTGTGCATGATATTGTCTCCATCGCTCATGCCGCTTTAAGTCCTTCCATCGCTTTCTACAGTCAGTTTGCTCCCATATGAAGCAGACTATGAATACCAGCTGATAACTAGTCTGAGCATTATACAGCACGTAACAAAATTCTCTCCACCAGACTGAGGACGGGTTTCTTACACCAAAGCAAAAAGGGTGCCTAAAATATGTGCTCTAAAATGCATACCTTAAGAGCTATGAGCACTTGTTCCTGCATCTTCGGTAGTGTGAAACACATCTCTTCTACTGCAAGCTCTTTGCTTTCCATGTTTTGGACGAAGTAGTATGGGTCAGAGTGAAAAAACAACTCTATTAAAAATCGGTTCTAAAATGCATGCCTGAAGAGCTACGAGCATTTGTTCAATAGGAAGAGATGTTTTTTGCTCCTGTTCACTGGACTTTTGTCCTCGCTTTGGTCTATACTACCTCCATCCAAAATATGAAAAGCAAAGATGTTGTAATAGAAGTGTTTCGCAGCACAGAAGAAGTGCTCACAGCTTTGAAGTTATGCATTTCAGAGCCCATGTTTACTAGACTTTTAGCCGGCCGCTGTGGTCTAGCGGTTCTAGGCGCTTCAGTCTGGAACCGTGCGACCGCTACGGTCGCAGGTTCGAATCCTGCCTCGGGCATGGATGTGTGTGATGTCCTAGGTTAGTTAGGTTTAAGCAGTTCTAAGTTCTAGGGGACTGATGACCTCAGATGTTAGTCCCATAGTGCTCAAAGCCTAGACTTTTTTTTCTTTTTGGTGTAAGGAACCTGTCCCCAAATTCTGTACAGGTGATTTTGCCACACCCCGTATAATGTGGCGTACCATCCGTTCTTCCCAGTATTTTGCTTTTTTAAGTAGTCAACTTTTCGCTGAAAGCGAGGTCGTTAAGGACGAAGCACTAGTTCAGTTTGAAAAGGACATGGGAAAGCCCTGTAGGAACAGGACAAACCACCCGTAAAATGGAACAACTCCTCCCTAAAAAGAAAAGGTAAGGAGGTTACAGCTCAATGTCGCTTCGAAGGGAGGTCGGTGGAGCATAAAGGTTGGGCAAGAGGGGACAGTCATCTAAGGAAGCCAGCGGGAACGTAGAGCGGAGACTGGAATTCCACACCTGATGCCATCCAGTGTCCAACATCACGCTCGATTGCTCCTGACTATAAATGCAGTACAGCATTTGCGAATATGATGAAACTCCAGCTGCATTACTTATTGTTGATAAAACCGAACAGACTTCCATTTCCACATATCACCGTTTTGTCTACTTCCTATACTTGCACAGATACTGTGCAGCGAGAGACGTATGATTAAAGTCGCGACCTTGTTTTTAGGCATGAAACACTGTATTTCAGGGCCTGTGTTGGTTCGATGATGCATGCTTGTCTGAAGGACATTTCAGAGTACATCGAACCAACATAGGCACTGTAGCATAGTATAAATGTAGTGTTTGAACACCGTCGTACTGTCCGAGACTCAGGTCATGTCCTCCAAGTCTGCTGTGTACAGAAAACGAGGTCAGAAACGGCACGATAATTAAAGCTCCACGGACGATCACTGACCGCTCGTCAATATACCTAAGCACTTTCCATACTATGAATGAAGCTCTCCACAATGGAAATGCTTATTTAACCACGTACTGTGATTTTCATCTCTTTTTCTTTCATTTCATACGTTCCCAGTCGAAATTAGGTACTGTGTTCTAAATCTTTAGGAATAAAATTATACTGACGGCAAGAATATGCTAAAGTGAGTATTGTGAAATAGGTAACCAAAGGTCGGTCATAAACATTTCAAGCGGTATGAAGTTTTGAAAGAGTACTGCGTGTGAGGCATGTGTTTCTGAACCATATACGTCTCGTAATAAATAATTACGACATCGTTGTTCTATCCTGAGTCACCTGCTGTCTGGACACCAAACGACTACTAATTACGATGCGGAGGGAAAGAAAAGCTGCTATAAAACAACACGGAATTCAGTCATGGACTTCCAACCTGATGCTTTGATAAAGGGACGGTACGGAAAGCGTCGCGAATTTTGATTAAAACGCCTCGCAGAAACCCATCGCTCTAGTGGACACCACCACCATCGGCGAACCCGATGCGAAAGTGATCGCCCCGGCTGACTTTCACGCCAGTAGATTACTGATAACCGACGCAACGGACATGCAACGCATCGTTCTCGTCGCTCAGCGCCTACCAATACAGTATATTCCCATGTGAACGAGCAGAAAACGACATAACATTCATAATCCACAAGAAGTCATGAAATAGCTAAAATCCCGTGAAGTCAAAAAAAGCAGGACGCCCGGACTTACGTACTAACTTCTTATAAAGAAATCTACCACCACCAGCAGCAGACTATATGGCAGTGGCCTGCAATCAAGTACTCGGCTCAGCGCTATTCCCGGCACCCTGGAAGCACGCAGAGATCGTCGCAGTTCCGAAGCCTGCAATAATTCGCGATCTCTAATGAGCTACCGCCCAATAATCCTCCTACCTGCGCTGTCAAAACTGTTTGAGAGGCTGTATCTGAAACATCTCCAGAGGTGGACATGGACGGACCGCTCACAGTCGACCAACTTGGTTTCTGAAGTGGTCACGCCACTACTCAGGAGCTACAGCGTCTAGTAGAAGAAGCTATGCACGCCATGGATCGTCGATGATATTTCGGCGCCAACTTTCTTGATGTTTCACGAGCTTTTGATTTCGTATGGCACAAGTTCATGAGGAAGGTGTCCCTGCGTCACATGTTACGATACTATCAACGTGCTTACAAGTAAGTAGTTTCCGCGTAAGAACTGCAGACAGCGTTTGAAATGTTGTTCCATTTGCGCAAATGATCCCTAGGCGTCTGTACTCGGCCCGCTGCTGTATATTCTTTACGCGCCGGTACAACTTGCCTTATATGCTGTCAATCGCTGCGTTCACGCACAACATGAACGCCGACACGATCCGTCGATGATGCGGCAAGCAACTGACAATCGCTCCGAGCAGGCAAGGAAATGACCACTCTGACATAACGCCTCTTAAATCCAGATTATCACAGTAACTCAAAAGGTGGCGCCGAAAGACTTACAAAACGCAATGGTGAGGGGCGAAACTATCGAATGGTTCCCTGCTTCTGAATGTAGGTACTTATGAATAATCTTGTAGAATTAATATTGATCTGAAACAAGATCTGAAAGTGTGTGGATAACAGTTCTGTCTAAGAACTAATGGTGTTGATACTGACGGTGACGCGCTAGTTGCGTACTTGCGATATGAGGTATATCTAGTGGGAAAGGATATTTAATTGTAATGGATTAAGGGTGCACACGGGAAAAAGATGGATGTTATTGTTTCAGAAGATATGTCTTTTGAAGCCAGAGATGCTCATCAGTACTCTGACACAGAGAGGGAAATGTTATGTCATTTAAATGGATTATGTTATAAAAACATTCACCACTCATTATTTTGATGGCATTTTTCTGTAACTCATTTTATTGTTTCGTGCCATTACGGGTTAAGAACATTTTGTTCAACAACCTCCTGCATTATATTTGCACAACGAACTGTTAATCAACTGCTGAATGCTTTGAATGTCAGCATTCAACAGTTGATTAACAATTCCCTCTGTAATTTCAGTGCAGCCATCTGATGAACTAAATATTCGAACCGGTAACGGCAAGAAACAGGGAAATATCTTAAAGGAATATGTCATCGCATTAGTGACTCGTAGTTGCTTTTATAACATATCTTACAATACAACCACGGAACCCTTAAAATGTCCTCGTCGGACAAAATAGATTTCGATTGAAGATAAATCTATCTCGTCCGCTTTCCAGTGACAATATCTCCCGAACGAGGATCCACCAAGGTGAACGGCTTAGGGGTGAGATTATCATTGTGTAGTATCCCGCCTTGTATTCGCACGGAGAATTTGTGACACCGATGTTCCCTGTCTTCAGCTTATTCCTTCACTCGGTTTTCTCTCCTTACATCTTTCATGTCATCCAAATGTTAAATTCTTCTTTCTCCAGTAGTTCCTCTGATATCCGTTCGATGACGTCGTGTATGTGCCCCTCGTGTGTATGTATGTGTCCGATTCAGCTGTTCTTCCTCTGACAAATTATATTCAAATTAGTTTCTTTGTCTCCTACTCTTCTCAGTACATTATCGATTGTCATCCGATGTGTCCACTTGATCTTTTCTACACTTCTCCAACACCACGTTTGTCAGGTATTTTTTCTCCTTTTTTCTCATGGTCTACGTCTCTATTGCGTACAGTGCATTGCACCAGATGTAGCACTTCACCAACTTCTTCCTCAATTCCATGCTCAATTTCCTGCTCAGCAGCGACCTCTTCTTGTTGAAATGCGGTTTTGGTCATGGCGATTCTTACGCGAATTTCATTTGTGCAGTGTGCATCCTTTCTCAGCAAACTTTCAAAGTTTTTTAACTGTATCACATTCTCCAGTTCTCGACTGTCGACCGTTATCGTCAAAGGTTTCTCACGCTTTGATACCCGCATCATATTCGCATACTAGATGTTGATTGTCATGACAAACTCCCTTCCATTTTCTACTAACCGGTTAATCATCTATTGCAGTTGACTTTGATTTCTGGCGAACAGTACCAGGTCATATTCATACTTGATAGTGTTGAGGAGACGCCCTTAGCCGAATTTTCTGCATCCTTTCAAAGCTTCCCTCGCCAGCCATTGTCCATACAGGATGAAGAGATACACGATAGACAACATAGTCGTCTAACAGGTAGCTCTACCTCTGAACTACATCACTACACACAAGGAACCCCTTGAGTGCGAGATCCCTAGTTCAGTCTTTAGTATGAGTCATCTGAAAGTGTTGTGTTAACAATTCTGATAGCAAAAATATTAGCTGCTAATGACTCACTATGTGCATCAGGAGAGCGACAGAAATTGAGTGTCCATTAGGTGCAGGGATTAACCTTCTATGGGACGTAACTATTACACTTTACAAAATGAACATCGTCGGCAGTTAAGGAAAGTTCAAAACAAATCATTAAATAGTATCACGAAAACCGAATGAAGAATGTCGGTCGACAGTGATCACAGAGGTTCGCACCATCAAGATCGAAGGCGAACTCTTTGGGAGTTACAAACCGTGCAGGACGTTCAGCTAGGTATCCGCTCATACTGAATGCATATAGAATCGTATTGTGGTAACTGGGTGATGAGCGCCGATGGAATGTGGTGGCATGCAACTGAATGCGTAACAATCTGTTCGTGGAGCTTATCGTGAAAGGCTCTCTTTTAAGGTGTAGCTGCAGATAAGGTGATAATACGCTGATCAGCCATAACGTAATAACCACCGACTTATTGTCGATATATACCCATCCAGGCGAAATCAGTGTCACCTTGTGGGAAATGACTGGTAGTCAGACACAAGCACGGTACATGTAGTATCAGTGAGCGTGCTGTCCGTGTGTAGAATGGGGAAGGGGCGCGATCTGTCTGAGTTTGACCGATGGCAAACTGTGATGGCCCGGAGGCTCGCCACGAGCATTGCGGAGACTGTACGACTTGTCGGGTGTTCGATGAGTGCTGTGGTGTCTCCAACAAGTGGCAAAACCAATGACGTCCGGACGACGTGGGGTTGGGCGGCCATCCCTCATTATCGATGTCGGACGCCGTAGTCTGGGCAGACGGGAAAAACAGGCGGCCATGTATGGCGGAACTAACATCGGACTTTAGTGCTGGGCAGATTACAAGAGTGTCTGGACACACCGTGCATCGAACACTACTAACGATGGGCCTCCGCAGCCGACGACACGCGCAAGTGCCTATGTTAACACCACGACTTCGGCAACTACAATTGAAACGGGCATATCACCATCAGCAGAGGACGTTGCAAGGCACCATGAAGGCCAAGGAGTATCGTACACTGGCTGTGAACCACGCAAACCCCTTCATGACGATCATGTTTCCAGACGGCAGTGGCATTAATCAGCGAGATAATGCACCACGTCACAAGGCCAGGATTGTGATGGAACGGTTCGAGCATCCCATTGGCGAGTTCCAATTGATGTGCTGGCTCTCCGACTCGTCAGATCTGAACCCGACCGAACACATCCGGGATGTGATTGAACGTGGCATCAGAGCTCATCGCCAACTCCACGGAATTTACGCGAATTAGGTAACCTGCGTGTGCATATGTGATGCCAGCTCCCTCCAGCGACTTACGAAGGCCTCACTGAATCCATACCACGACGCATCGCCGCTGTTATCCGTGCTAAAGGTTGATTTACCAGCTAGTAGGTAGATGGTCATAATTTTGTGGCTGATCAGTGTATTTTTTACAGGCATGGAAAAAACAAATATCCAGAGGCTGAATTCCTCCACTGGTTCCAAGTGGTATGAACTGCAATGTCACATACTTTTCAGGAGGGATAGTTTGTTCTAAAGGAGTACGATTTTTATATGTAGATCAGCAATGAAGTAAAAGCAAGTTATTTTGACCACCTACTAGGCAAAAGCAGTGCTCACACCATAGTAGTTGTTCTGCCACTCTTGTTTACTGTTACGTAATTATGTTTAGTTCAAAAAAATGTGTGTGAAATCTTATGGGACTTAACTGTTAAGGTCATCAGTCCCTAAGCTTACACACTACTTAACCTAATATATCCTAAGGACAAACACACACACCCATGCCCGAGGGAGGACTCGAACCTCCGCCGGGACCAGCCGCACAGTCCATGACTGCAGCGCCTGAGACCGTTCGGCTAATCCCGCGCGGCAATTATGTTTAGTACTCGCTCCTTGGACAACGACTGTACTTTATTGCGTTTCACTGGAGACGGGATTTGTGGCTCCCTGTACAACAGGGCGATGAACTACTTGGCTCGACATCAGTTTCAGTATCACTTTCACTTTTTAAGGATGTATCGTCAACGCTGTACACCTCATGTACATTGTTCACTCAGTCGAGCGTGTACGACACTAAACATTCCAAGGTTGGTTGGTTGTTTGGGGAAGGAGACCAGACAGCGTGGTCATCGGTCTCATCGGTTTAGGGAAGGAAGTCGGCCGTGCCCTTTCAGAGGAACCATCCCGGCATTTGCCTGGAGTGATTTAGGAAAATCACGGAAAACCTAAATCAGGATGGCCGGACGCGGGATTGAACCGTCGTCCTCCCGAATGCGAGTCCAGTGTCTAACCACTGCGCCACCTCGCTCGGTCTAAACATTCCAACTGAGTCATCTTGCAGAAAAGCTAATATCTCATCTGCGACTTCTTTCTCACTCTGTGGGTTTCGTGAGACACTTTACGTTGTATCCTCAGTTGCACTTGGCTTTCCCGTGCGTCTTTACCTTAATGACTCATCATCATTTTCTTAAGAAATTACTCATACCACTTTCCTTATTTCAAAATCCCCCTTTTTGATCTCCTACATCCACCAAAAACAGAAATTTCGCACTTTTAACAGCTGTGCCTTTTAAATAAAGTACGCATTTTGCAAAACCGTTCAGCGATTTATACGGCGAAACAAGATGTGCTTGACTCAAGCGGGTGGAAGGCTCAGACAGGAGTGGCGGCGAAATCGGGGATCCAGTGGTGGAGGAGGGTGAGGAGGAAGAAGGGAAACTGGATTGAGAGTCGCTGTGGTTGAGCAGGCGGGGGAAAAAAGAAAGGATGACGTGCTGGGGCGCTCTGTTCTGTCCAAAGGATCGATCGCGCTTTAGATTCAATGGCCACCTCGGCGATGAATAAAAGAGGAACGTATGGTAATCAGGGCCACAATACGCCGCCCGGGCCGGGCTGGGAGGAGCCGGCAGCCAGCCCTCGCGCAGCCCATTAGGCCCTGCGGAGGGACGCGCTAGACAATAACTGCTAATAATTACCATGTCAAGCGCCGGAATTAGTATTCACGACATGCAGGCTGTAGCCAGTCTTGACGTTTTACCCGAACGAGAGCCGGAACCCCACACAAATATTAAGTTCCCAAAAAATCTGGACTAGCACAGTAAAAACACACGAAACAACAACCGTCTCTGCTGTTTGTTCATCGCCTCCCCACCCCGCTTCCTTCTACACAAAACATCAGGCTGTTAAGGAGCTCTATTCGACTACATTTGAGAACAACAGCGCATCTAATCTGCTCCTTGTCATACACATTATAATTATGTATGTAACAACTACAAAGCATGGGATTATTTTGTGAAGCTGTATCTTCACAAATTGAAGGTCTTCCAATCATTTCACAAAAAAAAGCACTCCGTCTTCAGGCCACGAGTGGCCTACCGGGACCATCCGACCGCCGTGTCATCCTCCGTGGAGGATGCGGATAGGAGGGGTGTGGAGTCAGCACACCGCTCTCCCGGTCATTATGATGGTATTCTTGACCGAAGCTGCTACTATTCGGTCGAGTAGCTCCTCAATTGGCATCACGAGGCTGAGTGCACCCCGAAAAATGGCAACAGCGCATGGCGGCCCGGATGGTCACCCATCCAAGTGCCGACCTTCGCCAATGCTTTTTTCTCACGGTGCAAGTTTTGTACCATGTTAACGCCTTTGTTGGTGTTACATTACATTCCTCATACCACCTCACGGCGTGCGATGGAGGGTACTCTGGGTACGTCTGTCACTCCCCAGTTCTAATTGTGAAGGGTACGCGAAAAGAAAGATTGTTTGTCAGCGCCCAGAGTGTACTCGAATCTCTCTAATGTTATCTTCGTGGTCTTTCCGTAAAGTACACTGAGGTGACAAAAGTCATGGGATACCTTCTACATCGTATCGGACGTCCTTCCTCCCGGCGCAGTGCAGCAATTCGACGTGGAATGGACTCAACAAGACGATGAAAGTCCCCTGCATAAATATTGAGCCATGCTGCCTCTATAACCGTCCATAACAGCGAAAGTGTTTCAGGTGCAGGATTTTGTGCACGAACTGACCTCTCAATTAATTCCCATAAATGTTCGATGGGATTCACGTCGAGCGATCTGGGTCGCCAAATCATTCGCTCCAGTTATCCAGAATGTTCTTCAAACCAATTGCGAACAACTGTAGCCCGGTGACATGGCGTACAGTCTTCCTTAACAATTAATCGCTGTTTAGGAATAAATGTTATCCAAGTAATCGAATTTAAGTCAACTACAGTTCGCATATTGCTTTGTTAATAGCTTTGGTCCATGGCTCCGTGGGGTCTGTGCCACTACATTCCGCTCTTACCAACTGAAATCAGGACTCATGTAACCAGGCCACGGTTTTCCAGTCGTCTAAGGTCTAGCCGACATGGCCACGAGCCCAGGAGAGGCGCTGCAGGAGATGCTGTGCTGTTAGCAAAGGCAGTCGCGTCGTTCTACTGCCACAGCCCCTTAACACTAGGTTTCACAGCACTGCCCTACCGGATATGTTCGTAGTATCTCTCATATTGATTTCTGTGGTTGTTTGACGCAGTGTTGCTTGTCTGTTAGCACTGACAACTCTACGCAAAAGCAGCTGCTCTCGGTCGTTACGTGAAGGCTGTTGGCAACTGCAAAGTCAGTGGCGAGAGGTAATGTCTGAAGTTTGGTGTTCTCAGCACACTCTTGACACTGTGAGTCTCAGAATATTGAATTCTCTAACGATTTCAGAAACGTTGTGCGGCCGCAATCACGTCGAAAACCTTCCCACAAGAATCGGCTGGGGGCACTGCCCCTTTTATCTTCTGTACGCGATACTACAGCCATCTGTACATGTGCATAGCGCTATTCCATGATTTTTGTCACCTCAGTGCAGAAAGGTACATTCGGGCAAGTGCAGCACTAACCATACCGTGATGCACAACGACTCTCTTGCATCGTCTGCTTACACAGTAGAATGAGCATCTCCTCGACGCTTTCATGCTTCCTATATGAACCTGTAACAAACGTGCTGCTCTACTTTGGATTCTTCGCTATGTCTCCTAACAATTCGGCCTGTTACGCGTCCCAGAGTGACGGGCAGTGTTCAAGCGTCGGTCGAAAGACGTCTTTGTAAACTAACTCTTTCGTGGGTGCACAACAGTTCCTGACGATTCTCCCAATTACTGTCAGGTTGGCATTTGCCTCACCTGCGGTTTATTTTACGAGGTGGATCTACTTCAAATCGCTCCGTACGCATACTCCCAGATATTTAATGGATGTGACTACTTCCTATGATTGTTCTGTAATCGTGTAGTCATACAATAACGGGTCTTTTCTGGCTATTTATGTGCATTGCCTTGCATTTGTTCATACTGTTGAGGGTCAACTGCCGATTCCTTCATTCAGCATCGATTCTGTGAAGGTCATCCTGCTTTTCGCTGCAACTTACAAGCGCTGCGATTTGGTCGAAGATGTCGTATATCCTAGAATGGCTTTTGGAACTCAAGGAAGAAGGAATCTCTAAGATTTCACCTGTATTTATTGTTTCCTAGCAACTGTGTGTCCCGCGAACAGTGGCAGCTCAGGACGGTGTTTTGTTTTATTCTGCAGGAAGTGGTCTAAAAATTGTGCTGTTGTCATTACGCAATTGGAAAAAAATTAATCTACCTGGCGACGCTGCTGGGCTAATGTAAGGGTGTCGCTTTGTCCCGCTGGAACTGCCCAAGTCCGTCAGAATGCACGATGGACATGAATGGATGCAAATAATCAGACAGAATTTTCACGTACGTGTCACCTGTCAGAGTCGTATCTAGACTATCAGGGGTGCCATATCACTCCAACTGCTCACGCCCCACAACATTACAGTGCCTCCACCAGCTTGAACAGTTCCCTGTTGACATGCAGGACAAATGGATTCATGAGGTGTCCATATCCGTACACGTTCATCCGTTGGATACAATTTGAAACGAGATTCGTCCGACCAGGCAAAATGTTTCCAGTCATCAACAGTCCAAAGCCGGTATTGACGGGCCCAGACGAGGCGATGAGTGTCGCACAATGACCAAGGGTACACGTGTGAGCTTTCGGCTCAGAAAGCCAATACCAATGATGTTTCGTTGAATGGTTTACACCCTGACAATTGTTGATGGCCCAGCACCGAAACCTGCAGCAATTTACGGAAGGCTTGCGCTTCTGTCACGTTGAACGAGTCGCTTCAGTCATCGTTGGTCCCATTCTTACAGGATCTTTTTTCGACCGCAGTGGTGTCGGAGAGTTGATGTTTTACCGGATTCCTGATATTCACGGTACATCGTGAAATCCCTACTTCATCGCTACTTCGCAGACGCTCTGTCCCATCGCTTGTGCGCCGACTATAACACGTTCAAACTAACTTAAATCTCCATAACCTGCCATTGTAGCAACAGTAACGGATCTAACAACTGCGCCAGACACTTGTTGTCTTACAAAGGCGTTGCTGACTGCAGCGCTGTATTCTGCATATTATATATATATATATATATATATATATATATATATATATATATACTCCTGGAAATTGAAATAAGAACACCGTGAATTCATTGTCCCAGGAAGGGGAAACTTTATTGACACATTCCTGGGGTCAGATACATCACATGATCACACTGACAGAACCACAGGCACATAGACACAGGCAACAGAGCATGCACAATGTCGGCACTAGTACAGTGTATATCCACCTTTCGCAGCAATGCAGGCTGCTATTCTCCCATGGAGACGATCGTAGAGATGCTGGATGTAGTCCTGTGGAACGGCTTGCCATGCCATTTCCACCTGGCGCCTCAGTTGGACCAGCGTTCGTGCTGGACGTGCAGACCGCGTGAGACGACGCTTCATCCAGTCCCAAACATGCTCAATGGGGGACAGATCCGGAGATCTTGCTGGCCAGGGTAGTTGACTTACACCTTGTAGAGCACGTTGGGTGGCACGGGATACATGCGGACGTGCATTGTTCTGTTGGAACAGCAAGTTCCCTTGCCGGTCTAGGAATGGTAGAACGATGGGTTCGATGACGGTTTGGATGTACCGTGCACTATTCAGTGTCCCCTCGACGATCACCAGTGGTGTACGGCTAGTGTAGGAGATCGCTCCCCACACCATGATGCCGGGTGTTGGCCCTGTGTGCCTCGGTCGTATGCAGTCCTGATTGTGGCGCTCACCTGCACGGCGCCAAACACGCATACGACCATCATTGGCACCAAGGCAGAAGCGACTCTCATCGCTGAAGACGACACGTCTCCATTCGTCCCTCCATTCACGCCTGTCGCGACACCACTGGAGGCAGGCTGCACGATGTTGGGGCGTGAGCGGAAGACGGCCTAACGGTGTGCGGGACCGTAGCCCAGCTTCATGGAGACGGTTGCGAATGGTCCTCGCCGATACCCCAGGAGCAACAGTGCCCCTAATTTGCTGCGAAGTGGCGGTGCGGTCCCCTACGGCACTGCGTAGGATCCTACGGTCTTGGCGTGCATCCGTGCGTCGCTGCGGTCCGGTCCCAGATCGACGGGCACGTGCACCTTCCGCCGACCACTGGCGACAACATCGATGTACTGTGGAGACCTCACGCCCCACGTGTTGAGCAATTCGGCGGTACGTCCACCTGGCCTCCCGCATGCCCACTATACGCCCTCGCTCAAAGTCCGTCAACTGCACATACGGTTCACGTCCACGCTGTCGCGGCATGCTACCAGTGTTAAAGACTGCGATGGAGCTCCGTATGCCACGGCAAACTGGCTGACACTGACGGCGGCGGTGCACAAATGCTGCGCAGCTAGCGCCATTCGACGGCCAACACCGCGGTTCCTGGTGTGTCCGCTGTGGCGTGCGTGTGATCATTGCTTGTACAGCCCTCTCGCAGTGTCCGGAGCAAGTATGGTGGGTCTGACACACCGGTGTCAATGTGTTCTTTTTTCCATTTCCAGGAGTGTATATATATATATATATATGCATGCCCATACCAGTTTCTTTGGCGCTTCAATGTATATTCATTCATACATCCGGCGATGGCGTGTACGTCTACGAAGATACAATGTCATCCAGCCATGTCTTTGTGTGCTTTACATTTTTTGTCAGGCAATGTACGTTCAAAGGCTTTTTTTTCCTACCTGGACAGTTACCTTCTGTGCGTCCCGATAGCTGACTGGTCAGTGCAAAGTTATGCCACGCAAAGGGGCCTGGGTTCGATTCCCAGTTGGGTCGGAGATTTTCTCCGCTCAGGGACTGGGAGTTGTTTTGTCTTCATTGTCATCATATCATCCCCCATCGACACGCAAGTGGCGGAAGTGGTGTCAACTCAAAAGACTTGCACCAGGCAATCGGTCTATCTGACGGGAGGCCTCCGCCACACGATATTTCACTGATCTTCGAATTCTTTCGGTATGACTAAAATCGAAGAGGGCCAGGTCGTCTTGATCCCTTGGGAGATCGCAACAGACTAGGTGCCTAATTCATAAAATGAAGAAGAAAAAGCGGTGGAGGAATGGATGCAGAAAAATGAGGGAAATGAGGAGCGAGCTGCAGAGGCGGAGGAAAGCACTGAGAAAGGCTAATTTACAAAGAGTTGAAGACAGGAAAAAAATAAACAGATGAAGGGCGAGGAGCAAGAGTGGAGGACGTGAACTGGCGGACGCAGGAGGAAGCCGCCGAGTCGCCTTGGGGACGGCCGTGCCCGTACGTGCCGTTACGTCGCCAGTCGGGCAGCGCGTTACGTCAGCGCCACGTCGGCCGGCGTCGGCGTCGGCGTCAGCGCTGCGTGTCGTGCACATGCGCGGAGCGGCCGACACTTGTCTGCGATAGCGCGCCGCGCCGAGGCGGGGCTGCGGCCCACGTACTCGCCGCGTGTTCCGAGCTGGCAGAAGACGCAACTCCCCGCGGGACGGCCGACACGCTGGCACACGTTCCTCACCACCACCACCCACCACCTGACACTGCACGGCCTGGCGTGATTAAACAAAGGCAGCGATGCATCAGGCTTCACCGGCTCCAGAGCTGTGTCGGAACACGGCTATCCCACTGATTAATGTTTTGGAAATGTGTGGTAAGGACTACGGGACCAAACTGTTGAGGCCATCGCTCCCTAGGCTTACACACTAATTAATCTAAATTACACTAACGAGAACACGCACACCCATGCCCGAGGGAGGACTCGAACCTCCGACGGGAGGAGCCGCGCGAACCGTGACAAGACGCTCCAGAACGCGCGGCTACCCCGCGCGGCACTAATTAATGTGACAACATGATGCACGAAACACCGCTCTTCCCACCGTTCTTGAGCCGAAGCCTTTACGAAAATTCTAAAATATCACCGAACGAAAACCAACACGTGACATTTACTTTTTTACAGCACGTCTACGTAAACGTTCACTTTCAGCATACTATTCAGGAATTACGTAAACTGAAGGTCGAGGGGGCAGAAAGGAAAGGAAACGAAAGGAACTAATGGTATTACCTGCACCGGGACTTTGTGCGGAACCGGTGGCGACGAATGAAAATGTATCCCGGACCGGGTCTCGAAACCGGCTCTATTACGAAGCAGTTGCTTTAACCACTGCGCCATAAGGACATAGGTTTTATCGCAGATGCATGGCCTACCTCGACACGCCTACCGGGCGAGCCACAATGACACTCAACGCTAGCTATCGGCAGTCTCCGTCCATCTCGTCCATGCTCGCTTTGGAGATCCGCAGTGAAAATTTGGATTCTTTGCCCATCGAGGGAAATCAGTTATATGAATGCTTGGTGTCTTTTCTTTCGGATATGGCAGAGAGGACAGAGACAGTGCATTTATATACTCGGGAAGTTCTGAACTGCTGTTCTTCTAACAACGACAAATAATAAATTTTAACTACTTTTGAATACATTATGGGAGCGAACAGTGATCAATGTGTTACAAATATTTACTATCAAATACAGTCTTGATCACAATTTATTTATTACGGTGACCGGTTTCGACCTTTACTGTGGTCATCTTCGGACCCATGAGTAAGAACCTCCTCCTGCTGGAGAATCACTAGTCAGTGATTCTCCACCAGAAGGAGGTTCTTACTCATTGGCCTGAAGATGATCACAGTAGAAGTCGGAACCGGTCACCGTAATAAATAAATTGTGATCAAGACTGTTTTTGATAGTAAATAAATTTTAACACTTTGAACCACAGTGATTTCTGCCTAACATCATCATTTTATTAATTTTTTTTTCAAATGCCCGTGCCTTTCGCATGAAACCCCCGATGTTGTTGCAAGAGAGAGACTCCAACCGATACATCGAGGTAGTTCTACGAATGTATTGCAATGCAGCAGTCGCTTACAGCGTTCAAAGTCGACGCGGAGGTTTGCTATGTGATCGTAGAAGATGTGTGTGCAAAATATCCTTACGTAATTTACCTGATGTGTGGCTTTTGCACAGTAATCATACTGAGGAGTTCATTGACAATGATAGTAAGTATATCTAAAGTTACTGTAAGGTAAATTTGAGTTTGTACTGCAGCTTTTGTGAGTGGTTTCGATAGAAAACCACTGGGGCTGTATCTACTTATTTAATTATTTTTGTAATTTCACGTAAATTTATTCAATTTTAGGTCCTTTTTTTGCTTGTTTTAGGCATTATGTGTTCTCGAACATACACGATCTAAACGTCCGTATTTTAGAAGAAGAAATTCCGAGTGAATTGGATTCAGACACATCTGAAGCAGAAAGCGAGGCTGAGGATGCTTCTGTGGATCTTCTTCATAAGGCAAGTACATCAGGAGCTTCAATACCTTTGCCGGGTCCTGAACCACTCAGTGAAAATGCAGCTGATGACGGTGTTGATGACGACAGTGCACATGAGCCTGCCATGATAAGCGCATATGGTTTGCAACGTACAAATTAGCAGTTGCGCATCACTTCTCTAAAGAGGTCGGACCAGGTGTTGAAGTAAGCTGTCAATCTTCGGTGGAAGCGTTTTCGAGGTTATTTCTATAGGTATCATCGGAGGCTGATGAATGTAGACCGTTCGCCAGGTGCAAGTCTTTCGATTTGACGCCACTTCGGCGACTTGCGCGTCGATGGGGATGAAATGATGATGATTAGGATAACACAACACCCAGTCTCTGAGCGGAGAAAATCTCCGACCCAGCCGGGAATCGAACCCGGCCAGTTAGGATTGACATTCTGTCGCGCTGACCACTCAGCTACCGGGGGCGGACAGCTCCAAAGTGAACCGACTTCAAAAAACAACGCATTGTTTACTTTTTCACATGTTCTTATTATATTCGTTGCTTACGATTACAATAAAGGATATTTTTTTGAAAAATTTCGAAATTATACTTTAATATTGTTGCGACCCACAGGGTTAAAAAATACAAACAACAGAACTCAATAGTGCTAGCTAGTGTTGTTACAGCATCTTCTATAAGCAGAGACAAATTTCTCTATACTTTTATTGCTCTCACCCTAGTTGACATCTAGTTGAAGATGCAAAAACCTACGGTTATTTCATGCACGACAATGCAAGACCACAAACTGGCAATGCGCGTTATACAGTGGGGTGTAACCAGCTCGTTTATCCGGTCGTGATAAGACGCCATCTTCGGTTCATCCGCTTTTTTTTCTTTTTAATGTACGATATTTGATACTCTGAAAAGTCGTCGAGCAATTTTGAAACATGACAAAATGTTTCTGAAGGTATCTGTACGGAGTGAAGTCATATATGGAAGTGAGGTATGGACGATAAACAGTTTAACAAGAAGAGAATAGAAGCTTTTGAAATGTGAAATGCTGAAGACTAGACGTGTAGATCCTGTAACTAATAATGAGGTACTGCACAGAATTACGGCGAAAAGATATTTGCAGCACAACTCGACCAAAAGAAGGGATTAGTTCATAGGACACATCCAGAGATATCAAGGGATCACAAATTTAGTAATGGAGGGAAGTGTGTGGGGGGGGGGGGGGGGCCGCAATAGTAGAGAGAGAACAAGGGATGAATATAGTAAGCAGATTCAGAAGCATATAGGTTGCAGTAATTATTCGGAGATGAAGAGGTTTGCGTAAAGACAAGAACTGAATAAATACAGAGAGCACTAAAGCAATTAAGCTCCCACTCTTCCCGTGGTCCATACGTGTATCGAACAGAAAGAAGCCTCAGAAAGTGGTACGTGCCGGGAAGTAATCACTGCCAAGCACTACTCCACATGGTCTGCAGAGTATTAGATCTAGATGTACGTAAAGAAACAAAGAAAGGATGAGAGAGGGGAGGGAGGCAGGTAAGGTGGGAGAAAGAGAAAGACAGAGAGAGAGAGAGATTTCACATCTGCATCTCTTCTGACCTCTCATAACTAACTCGGTCCGGCCCTACTTTCAACGCACGCCTCGAACTAACCTCAGGTAACGACATCCGAAGTGCACAGTACCAGTTAGTGCCCCTCAGTCTGTAAGAGTTATGACCGTTCCTTTAAACGATTCGACTGTCGTACAGCAGAAAGTAATGACTAGCGACTTAACAAGCGCTTCGCAGCTTCGGGGAACAGCAATGAAGTAGGTCTCGCCGTATTATTAAGTGCCAACTTTAAAAGGATTCCTCCTCTGATTCACAGCTCTCCCGAGCAGCGAGAAGGGCGGCTTCAACTTTGAGGCAATATTGCCAGCTCTGTTTTGCTAATGAAGTCTTATCTGCAGCGCACTACCGTTTAAGTCTTGCTTCAACTTACGGAGCTTTATTGCCTCGAGCGGCCGCCGTGATTCACGCTGTATCTCGCGCCCCGGCGAGAAGCCGTTTGCGAAACGTTACACAAGGCGCTGGGAGTGAGTGCCAATGTATGTCGTGCGCCTTATCTCTTATCCTGCGACGCTCGGAGAAATTCGATTAGATTTGTTACCGGGAAGAAGTCTGAACGCAGACTTCAATGTCGAGGAAGAAATGGCAGCTGACATCAAATTTTATCACGCTACACACTTAACCGTGTGATCGCTTGATTAACTAAACGTGATATTAGCTGTAAGCGATGACACATAGTGTGTGTCTCTTTCGTACTGCAAAAATCTGCCCGGTCCGTTACTATCGTAGCACCGCAGTGCGGCTTCGGGCTGCGACGAAATTACTTACAGACATTAACGTTATTTAATCGAAGAGCCACGGGTGGACTGCCCGTTACAGCGCCCAGAGGGTACTATATTACTTCGTGCAGACATACCACCACAGTTAGGAACGCTGATGATCTAACCTCTGACGGAGGCGTCGGATTGGTCGGGTCACTGAAATCTCGGGACTGTTGCGGGTCCATCCTCCTCAGACAGGCTGTGTAATAAGCGATTTTTACGATTCTTTTGATAAAAACTAATGAAGCAATCAACATAAGTCTTTTGCACATTATTTATTGACTCTTAGGCAACGTTTGCTGATTTTTTAAAGAAATTCATTCCTCGTTAAGTTCCCCATTCCAGAAGTTAAAACTACTCTATCCAAATTGAGAGATGTCCATGGCGAAATCCTTGACTCTACAAATCTTACCTGAAATAAAAATAAAAATAAATCAGTTTCCTTAATGTATAAGGTATTGTGCACTAACAAGGGAACCTCCCCATCGCACCCCGCTCAGATTTAGTTATAAGTTGGCACAGTAGATAGGCCTTGAAAAACTGAAGGCAGATCAATGGAGAAAACAGGAAGAAGTTGTGTGGAACTATGAAAAAAATAAGCAAAATATACAAACTGAATAGTCCAAGCGCAACATAGGCAACATCAAGGATAATATGAGCTCAGAAGCGCTGTGGTCCCGTGGTTGGCGTGAGCAGCTACGGAACGAGAAGTCCTTGGTTCAAGTCTTCCCTCGAGTGAAAAATTTACATTCTTTATTTTTGCAAAGTAATGATCTGTCCGTTCGTTCACTGACGTCTCTGTTCAATGTAATAAGTTTAGTTCGATTAGTAGACGAAAGGACGTGCCTCTCCAATGGGAACCGAAAACATTTGATCGCGAGGTCATAGGCCAACCAATTCCTCCACAGGAAAACACGTCTGATATATTCTATACGATACTGGTGACGGCATGTGCGTCACATGACAGGAATATGTTGTCGATCCACCTAATTTGTAAACTTGGCGAATGGGTAAAAAGAGTCTTCTACCTTGCCCGATTTAGGTATTCTTGTGGATGTGACAATCACTCCCAAAAAAGTGATGAAAACATAAGAGTTTGTCACATAAACTGAAAATAAAAAGTCAAACTTTTCACTCGAAGGAAGATTTGAACCAAGGCCCTCTCGTTCCGCAGCCGCTCACGCTGACCATGAGACCACGGCTCTCCCGAGCTCTCATAGTCCTTGACGTTGCCTATCCTCCGCATGGACTACTCAGTTTGTATATTTTGCTTCTTTTTTCATAGTACTACACAACTTCTTCCTGTTTTCTCAATTGATCTGTGTTCAGTTTTTCTAAGCCTATCCACTGTGCCAACTCATAACTGAATCTGAGGGGGTTGCGATGGGGAGGTTCCCTTGTAAGAAACGGCAGGTCTTTTTGAAATTTGGAAATATAATAAAATGATGGACATCTGAAACAAAGATGTAGTTTTGTCGTGCGTTTTTAGCTACGTTGTTTGCAATAACTAATGAAGAAATTAAAATAAAAAAGTTAGCCTATTATTCCTTGTGGAGATGACCGAGGGGTTATTGATCCCAATTTCAGAAAGATACGTTTATTAGTGTGCCCGCAATCCATTCTGTCGTCGTCTTGAAATGTGATGTATCTCATGGACACACCTGATTTTGGACAGAGCAACTTTTAACTCCTCGGATGGGGGGCTTAATGATGAATGACTTTCTTCAAAAAATCCGAAAATGTTGTCCAAGAACAATAAATAATGTGAGAAAAGATTTACGTTGGCTGCTTTATTAGTTTTGAAAAAATCGTAAAACTTGCTTATTCAGTGGGCGACAGAAGAGAACGGACCAATAAAAGTCTATTTTTTCGGTCTGAGAAACTAATGAACCGGTATTCCGTAGTGGGTATCGTTATTTTTTGCGCTAATGAAGGATGATTGGTGATTTTATTTAGATTAGATACTGCCGTTTGACGGTCATTTTGTGAAATGTGTCTGTAACGTGCTCGGGAATTATACCTATGTCTGCAGTTAGTGTGGTAACGTGGTGATTTTTTTTCTGCAAAATGTTTCGGATTTGGCTTTGATTCAGCTAGGGACTTTTTCAATGTTTGTTTCTGTTTATAGACGTCTGTTTGGCAGATAACGATATGCATTAACGCTATGCGCATAAATCTAGTCTGCGTTGACTGAACTTTTCCGGATTTATATCAGACGCTAATATCCACAGTTCCGGCCAATTTAAAATACCTGGTATAACTACTGTTTTGTGTACCTTAAGTTGATTATTTACAGATAGTGCATCATTATTCAGCAGTACATATAACTGGTATGTATTTAGAGACCCATTTTTGCAAATCTTGGTTATACAGTCTTGGAAAGTCCGTCTCCTATCGAAATCCAATTCCAAGTGCTTAATGTTGACTTTCCAAAACAAAACTACATAATTAAACATAAGAACATTTGGACTCATTCTGCTGTGAGTGACATGATTATTTCGCCCTTGTCCCGCATCTATGTGGGGTCAGCGTGGTTAATTTAGGATTTGATATGGTTAGTTTAAGGAGTGGCCGGATGCCCTTCGTGTCGCCATCCCATTACTCCCCAGGAAGGAATACGAGTAGGTGTACCCCAACTGTCTGCGTGTAGTGCTATCTGAAACTGTGTAGGCATTTTTCTAAATGTTCGCGAATCGTGTAACTGAGGCGGGACTTGGGTACCAGCCCGGTATTCACCTAGTCGCATGGGGGAAACCACATAAAAAAATACTTCCAGGCACATCGGCCCTCGTCCTTAGTCCGCGGGGCCAGCGCACCCGCCCCAATTCCGGTTCAAATGGCTCTGAGCACTATGGGACTTAACTTCTGAGGTCATCAGTCCCCTAGAACTTAGAACTACTTAAACCTAACTAACCTAAGGACATCACACAACACCCAGTCATCACGAGGCAGAGGAAATCCCTGACCCCACCGGAAATCGAACCCGGGAACCCCCAATTCCGGAAGCGGCGCGCTAACACGCACGGCCACATGGGCTGGTTGAGTCAACGTGATTGCTTGCGTTTTGTTACTATTTACGGGGATCATGCATAAATCGGATCAATCCTTGATCTGATGGAGGTGTTTCTGTAGCTGTTTTGACATCAATAGAAGGTCTCGATTTCGAGTCTCGGTCCGGCACACAGTTTTAATCTGGCAGGAAGTTTCAAGACATTTACTGTTCCTGTAGGGGGCAGTATCATCAGCAAATACTGATCGGCGATCTCCTCGTTGCTTAGGGACGTCGTCTGTGTACACTGTATACAAAACTGGGCCTTCTGACACTGCAGCTTCTGTTTGTCTGAAGTTGCTGTGGGGCGCACGGCCGTCATATGCCCGACCCGCTCCGCTCCATAAGCAGTCGGCGATCGAAGAGGAGATTGAGGCAATGCATCTGAGGACGGTGAGATGTCTGATCGCTGAAATATTGTACCCGTTCGACACTATAAACCGGCAGTATATCCGTGGATTGTTCCGCGTCGTTATCTGCGCGCTCAGCGCGGCGTCTGCCAAGCGAAGGGGCCCGGGTTCGATTCCCGGCCAGTTCGGAGATTTTCTCCGCTCAGGGACTGGGTGCTGTGTTCTCCTTGCGTTCATATCGTCATAACTAACATTACACTATTGAAATGACTGAATAGGCACTGCCCGAAAGCCAATAAATTGGAAAAACAGAGAAATTAAAACGACGGGAGAAACTGAAGAATAACAAATGACATTCAAGCTCGGGCAAGGGCATATGGTCTACGTCCTTATGTTGCAGGGTCGTATAGCATTTTATAAGCTCAAACACTATCGAGTTTCTGGAGAAAGACACGCTTCTCTCAAACCATCAGAACAGATTCTGAAGGAAAAAAAGGATCATTCGCGTAAAGCAGCTTTATACCACATCTCACGAACAACACATGCAGTTGAACAGGTAGATTCCGTATTCCTGACACTGTACCCGTCGTCTGCTAATAACAAAGATAAGACCATATTGAGTATCTTCGTAAATATGCGACTGGCTCAAGGTATATTTGACTGACAAAACGCAATACGTTATATTTGCTGGCGAATGCTCAGCAGAAGCGAAAGTACCAATCTGACTGCTCCAAGGCAGCGTAATCAGGGCTACTGTAAGTGATTCGTTCATTTTCGAGTGATTCGTTCATTTTCGAAGCTGCATATTTTTCCAAGTGTTTGAATATGATTGGTGCATGAATGGAACCATGACCTCACAAAGCTTGTATTTTGCACTCTATAAATGTTCTATGACTGAACCTCTGGTCATACGATACACGTCCAATAGGTAGGTAAGTTCGTTCCACAACTGTCAACAGTCGCCGCATCAGTATTGATGAGTTTTCTAAGCTGTTCGCGTATTCTTGGCAGTGGGGGGTATGTAAACCCAGCGTTTAATGTACTGCCAAAGAAAAAAGACACAAGGCACTGGCCGGGAGACCCGGGAGGCCAAGGGAACAAAGCCACGTCATCTTCAACACTACGCCCAATCCAGCAATGCAGAAATTCGTCATTTAGGTAGCGGCGACCATACATTCTCCAATGACAAGGTGCCACGTCTTGCTGTAAGATGAACGTTTCCGAATCAGCAGTCGGTTGTGGAAACAACAACTGCAACATCTCAAAGTAAGATATACATGGCTCAAATGGCTCTAAGCACTATGGGACTTAACATCTGAGGTCATCAGTGCCCTAGAACGTAGAACTACTTAGACCTAGCTAACCTAAGGACATCACACACATCCATGCCCGATGATGGATTCGAACCTGCGACCGTGGTGGTCGCGCGGTTCCAGACTGTAGCGCCTAGAACCGCTCGGCCACCGCGGCCGGCGGTGAACAGCAAGCTTAGTTGTTAGGCGATCGTAATGAAATGCAGTGAGACTTGGACAGAATTTCCACTAGGTGAAATGAATGGCAGCTCTCTCTATATGAAGATAAAAGCAAGATAATGCCCATGACGAACAGAGAGAACCCGATAACATCCGATTACAAGATTAGTGGTGAATATCTTGAGCACGTCACATCGTGTGTTTAGTGGCAAGGCTAACAAGTGATGCGAAGTGGAAAGGTCACGTAAAATCAGTAATAGTGAAGGCGAATGGAAAACACAAGATTTGTTTGAAGATTTCTTAGAAAGTGCAATCTACGTGAATGATGGTAACGCAATCAAGTCTAGAGTATTGTTCACACATTTGGATTTCTGACAAGGTAAGCATGAAAACACAAAGAACAAATTCAGACAGGTTGCAAGGATCGCAACATTTACACAGATTGCAAGGATCGCAACAAGCGCGTATAGCCCAAATGAAAGTGTAACTGAAATGCTCAGGGAACATAAGTGTAAATACCAGGAAAAAAATCCAAATTGCCTCCAGGGACATAGGAATGCTTCTCTTACTATGAGCCGCGCGGGATTAGCCGAGCGGTCAAAGGCGCTGCAGCATGGACTGTGCGGCTGGTCCCGGCGGAGTTTCGAATCTTCCCTCGGGCATGGATTCGTGTATTTGTCCTTAGGATGATTTAGGTTAAGTAGTGCGTAACCTTAGGGACTGATAACCTTAGCAGTTAAGTCCCATAAGATTTCACACACATGACTGACCAAAATATTACGACCACCTGATTGAGAGTGGGCTGCTTCACCTTTGGGAACCGAAAACAACAGCCATTCTGCATAGTATGGATTCGCCAAGTTTGTAGTATTTTTCCGGACTATGTGACGCCAGTCGCCTACGCACAGGACACGCAATTCCCGTAAATTACGGGCCGGTGAATTATTGGCGCGTAGTACGCTATAGCGTCTCAGGTGTGTTCCATCAGGTGCACATCAGGAAAAATTGGTGCTCAAGTCATGAATATGACATCTTTTTCAGGCTCATCAAACCACTGTAGCATGCTTCCGGGCATATGCCACGGCCAGTTGTTCTGCTGGAAGATGTCGTCAGCATGAAGGAATGCAAGTGGTCCGCAGTTACGTTCGCACAGTTCACAGCTGTCACGGTGCATTCGAGTACCATCACATTTCCATGGATGCTCCAAATGACAGTCTCCCACAGCATAATGTTGCCCTCATCGGCCAGCGTCCATGGCACGTTGCCTCTTCCGAGTAGCCATTCGCCTGGACGATGGAGAATTAGGACATGAACATCGACGTGTTCTAACAAAAAACTCACCAGACAAGCCAAAAATTTTCGATTCATCGACGGTCCAATCTCGACTGCAATCGTGACGCGTGATGTCTTTGGGTCATCATGAGAACACACAGAGGTTGTCTGCCGCGGAGCACTTCGTTTAACAATGTGAGTTGAAAACGGTGTGCTTGGAAACACTTGTTTGTGCCTGCAACAGCAGTGTACTCGGTCGTCAAACCTGCTACTGACCGCTGCCTGTCGTGCTCTTCAGAGCGGCCAAGTCTCCGACCTCCACGTGTTGTGATGAGGAGTGTCTTGTCCACAAACCGCGGTTGCACCGTCTTTTAACCTCTTTCTACAGATGCTTACAGCAGTAGCAAGCAAACAGCCAACTAGTTTCGCCACTTCCAAGATGCTCGTTCCCAGGCGTCAGGCTGTAACAATCTGACTTTGTCAAAGTTACTTGTGTCAGTGAAGTTTTCCACTTACGCTCTTATCGTCGATAGGATGGTTCCCAATCGTCTCTACTCAGTTAAAATACGGAGTTATTGTAAGTACACCTGGGGTTTCAGAAGACGATTACTAGACAACTACAAGACACAAAAAAATAGATACATATCAGTGGATACAGCATGTCATCAGGTTTCTTAACTCGCATAGAAAGTGCACTTGCCAGGCTGCAAACATCAATATGTGTGTGCAGTGCAATGAAACTGCTGCTCCTTATCTGGGAAGGTGCAACGACAGTATCCCGTTTGGTCGTCTGTCCGCTGGGTCGCCTATCTGCATACGCGATTTAATTCGATGCGACAATACGGAGTGGATGATTTGTCTCCCCGTTCTGACACGCCTGCCTCTTAGTGTTGCGCTCCGGTACTACGCCACGTAGCGTATTACGAGTCAAAAGTCTGAAAAACGACAAACCCACTGATATGTGTCATTTTTCTTTATATCTTGTATGTCTACTGAAACCTCCTGGGAACTCTATGAGTAACCTTACCATTTTGACGGCATTCAGTCTCGCTCTGAACAGTGGCCGTAATGTTTTGTTTAATAATAACATAATGTCGTGTAACGAGGGCCTCCCGTCGGGTAGACCGCGCGCCTGGTGCAAGTCTTCGATTTGACACCACTTCGGCGACTTGCGCGTCGATGGGGATGCAATGATGATGATTAGGACAACACAACACCCAGAACCTGAGCGGAGAAAATCTCCGACCAAGCCGGGAATCGAACCCGGGCCCTTAGGATTGACAGTCTGTCGCGCTGACCACTCAGCTACCGGGAAGAGGGGGGGGGGGGCAGGCTTTTGGTTAATCAGCGTGAGCGACTCAAAACGTTTCAAGATACTTTGTGTTGCCCGGTGAAAATGGATAATAATGAAGGCTGCAATGAGTGTATGTATAAATATGAAGAAGAGTGTGTTATTCTTTAGAGAAAGACGATAAAAACACAGCGTTCCTCGTCCATTCTAACACAAGCTACCAGGGAACCATCGTTGACAGTCATCTCAACCTGGTCAAATGGTTCAACTGGTTCCGAGCACTACGGGACTTAACATCTGAGGTCATCAGTCCCCTAGAACTTAGAACTACTTAAACCTAACCAACCTAAGGACATCACACACACCCATGCCCGAGGCAGGATTCGAACCTGCGACCGTAGCAACAGCACGATTCCGAACTGAAGCGCCTAGAACCGCTCAGCCACAACGACCGGCTATCAACCTGTGAATTTTTGTGTATCTTAGGACAACTGATCTTTAAACCAATGTCCACATGTTTCGATATATCTAGGCCTTCTGACGATAAACGTATAAATCCGATACTGGTAACCGTGTTTCTTCAAGAATACAAACCGAAAGCAAATTGTGGCTGGTTGCTGCTGTGTACTGTCAACATTTTGTACTACGTTTCTTACGCCTAAAGCCGAAATCTAGGCGCATTAGATACTTATATTTACTAGCGTCTTTACCTTATCCAGAAGTCTCACTGGCGGCAGTAAATCTAAAATCAATCAGTTGTGGCTGAATTAATTTGAGATCTACCGTCCATACTGAGACTTCTCGACGAGACATTAACGACGTTAGTAAGTCGGAATATTTAGCGCGCCAGGTCAAGAATTTCACGCCCCTGCTTTGCTGGCTACCTGGCACGATCCGGTAGGCGTGAAAGCAAGAGTGGGAGAGGTGTGTGTTAAGGGTAAAGGGGGCGATGGGATTTGGGAGGGTGCGGGGGGTCGGCATCGGAGCAGGCAAGTGGCGAGTTTCCGGATCGCCGTTCTTCCGCCGAAAGTCTCACTCACGTAAGCTACCCCGCCTGGGCACAACTTGCTCCCGCTACTTCGTAATCCTTGCCCCAGCGTCTTCCACTTGCCATCGCGCCTCCGACGTTCCGCTATCGACCTCTCGCACTCAAACTTGGCTTTCATCATGCCGGCCGCCTAGAGTTCGCCTCGCATTCGGGAAGGCACTGGTACAACTTACGCCTGCTGCACCTTCTGGAGAGAAAGAAAAAGAGTCATAGTCTGTACTATTGTCACCTCTTGTCGGGCGTCACTTAGCCCCCCTACACGTCTGTGTAAGTTCAGCGGCTCTAAAAAGGTCAGATGAGCGGTGAAGAACAGAAGGCAGACTGTCCTTGTGTCCCAACAACGAGAGAATCATCGGGAGCTCCGTTCTCCAATCAATGTTCCATACTCCAAATAAATGATGTGGCAACCTGCAGTTTAATTTTAATTCCACAGTTCATCCGTACTGGGGTCCCTCCGGAGGTGGTATAATTGTACACCTCCGATTAAAAATAACATTTTTTTCTGGGAGAGAGGGGGAGAGGGAGAGATAGAGGGAGGGGGAGGGGGCGAGATAGAGAGGGGGGAGGGGGAGAGAGAGAGAGAAGGGGGGGAAGAGGGGGGATGTAGAGAGATAGGAAAGAAAGTACAATTACATACGAAATACAGTCCAAGATGTCACTTTTTGACATACTGCTCCTATGTAAAGGCATGAGCTCGAAAGTTGTTTTTAACACCTTAGCTGTATACTACTTATGATCCCAATTGTAGGTCGTAGGCATTCGCCAAGCTCCAATATTTGCACTGACTTACCTAGTAACTTACAGGAAACGCAGAGTTTCAACGTGGAATGATAACAACAATAATATCGAACAAAAATGCTAGAAACAGACTTAAAGTTACATGAAGGACAAAATGCTACGACCAGTCAGCAAGCACTTTCAATGTGAAAGCAAGCAGATCCAACAATTGACTCATTCCGTCCCTTGGAACGACTCTGTGCACCAACTGTGCACTAAGCTCTGTGTGTTTCTTCGCATAAACGTGTAAGTTGACGACGACGTATAAATCAGAGTACAATCGTAAAACTAAGTATTATTTTTATAATCATTTCTTTGCACTTGTTTATTAAACTGTTTACAAGAAAAACCCCATGGATTAGTACTGCTGTTTCTAAGACAGGACTACTCCCAGAAGCCGGCCGGTGTGGCCGTGCGGTTAAAGGCGCTTGAGTCTGGAACCGCGTGACCGCTCCGGTCGCAGGTTCGAATCCTGCCTCGGACATGGATGTGTGTGATGTCCTTAGGTTAGTTAGGTTTAAGTAGTTCTAAGTTCTAGGGGACTGATGACCACAGATGTTAAGTCCCATAGTGCTCAGAGCCATTTGAACCATTTTTGAACTCCCAGAGATTCCTCGACGACGAACATGGGTGGCAGCAAATCGACCGCGTCCTTTTTCAAAGACACCACCCTGAAAATTGCCTCAAGTGATGCTTCAGAAACCATGGAGAAACAAAAGGAGTGGCTAAAAATGGAAAACTGAATCACTTTACCCCATAATGCGCCAAGTGGCTGGGTGGAAGCAACACAGTTGGATTATACTCATCTGGAAAAAAGAGTGGGAAACGTAAACAATCTAGAATTAGCTTAAAACGATTCTGGACAATCTAATTCAGACGTTTGCGCCCGGTTATTGACAATTTTGGAAAAAAAGTCGCAACTCAGTTATCATCCTGTACAAATGTAAGCAATTCCCTCGTGACTACCAATCGTTGTTCGGCGTAGGACTTCACAAGCGTTTCAAATTATTTTAGTTGCGCCACCTAAACCACATTACCTTACTCTGAAAAACATCTCGATAATACCGATAAACTATAATGGAAGCAGTAGCTTTGTGTCCAGATGTCTTTGTTATGCTTTAACAGTGTTCCGTATGAGAGACAACAGTGGATCATAAAAATCTTAGCCTTTTTCTTAATTATCGGAATGGCATTCTTTACTTAACACCATTTCATTAGATCTGTTTTCATTTACCAGCGCCTATCGCATGACACCACCTATGCTATTCCAAGACAGAGACTTTAGACTGTGATACTTCTAATATTGCAGTGAAGTGTAGCATTCACAGCTTTCAAAGCAACAGTCGCACGGAGATTGTACGTGATTGCAGGAGATTTCGACCTCTTTTATCGTATTGAGGAGATCACTGACAGTGAAAGTAAGCATAACTAAAGTTATTGTAAATTTGAGTTTGTATTACTGCTTTTACCAGTGGTTTCGAAATGGAACCAATGGAGAAATATACATTTTTGCTATAAATTTATTAAACTTTAGGCCAGGACTATAATTTCTTTTAGACATTTCGAGTTCATTGATGATTCGAAATGTGGGATTATGGCTATGAAAAATGCGAAATTGCTTTCGCATTATTTGATGGGTGGTTGAAAACTGTATGTCCCACCAGTTCCAAAGTCATACCACCTCCCTAAAACAACTGATCGTTTACTTTTTGCCAATTTCTTCTTGTATTCGTTGCTTACAATCATAATTAACGTTAACTGAGTGGAAAATTTTAAAACAATACTCTTTCGTATTGTTGGGACTCAAAGGATTGAAATTACACATATATAATAGAAGAACGGAGTAATACTTACGTAAATGTAACTGTATCTTTATGGATGGAATATTGTATCACATGAATGTCGCCAAAATAATCTGCTTGCATCACTCCATCGTTCACCTTTATTAAAGATGCTAAATAGCAAACATTTCGAATGAATCCAATTATTGTCACACCGCATTCAATAAATTAACATTCAAGCTTATTCATTATTCTGTGGCCCTTGCGGTGCGTATTTAATGTTACGCAATTGTCCCTAACGCTTGTAATACAACGACTCCAAACTATTAATGTAATCTACGCTAAGGATCATACAATATCAGCCTTTCCAAACGAAACAACTGCTCTTCTCAACGTAATTGTGGAGTGACGCTTGATGAATTCAAGGAATCTAATAATACACATGGTTACCAGACGAAAAGCATGGTGTACAGTATTATTTAATAATTTTCATCAATGGCTGTTACCAGAAGGAAAACAATTTCCTATCTTATAAATCTCCCTTTTTATTAATAAACAGTTTCAAATGCGATCCCTTGTACAAACCGTCACGAAGGCCATGCTTTGTTCAGGGTCCACGAACCAAAAAATCTACAACACGGTACGAGCCAGACATAAGAGACAGTGGCACAAAAAGAAATGTCCCCTGCAGTGTGGAGAAATGTTACCATTTAAACAATTTATTGTGATTGTCGGCCCGATAGCAACAAAAACAACGGTTTATTAATGAAAGGTGACTTCTCTCTGAATAAAATTGGAAATTTGTGGTAAGAGCCTATGGGACCAAACTGCTGACGTCATCGGTCCCTAAGCTTAACACTACTTAATCTAACTTAAACTAACTTACGCTAAGGACAACACATAAACCCATGGCCGAGTGAGGACTCGAACCTCCGACGGGGGGAGCCGCGCGGAACGTGGCATGGCCCCTAGACCGCGCGGCTTCTCTGAAGAGTTAGAGTCAATTATATATTCGAACGTAACAGCTGAGGTTCCAAAACGCGGTAGCGGTGATCTCTAGAGCATTTACATATTACCGCCAGGTAAGTAACTCTTCTTGAAATTAACGTGGTGATGGTGATGATGTCAAATTACTTTCAGATCATCATTGCATCACCTCCGCTTCTAGAGTTCCGGAACCTGTACAGAGAATTAGAACAGAGCACAACATAAACATCACTTCCGCCCTTTTTGTTGCTCATGAATACCACACATTGCATGTTGTACCACCATACAGCGACACCTTCACAGGTGGTGGTCCAGATTACTGCACACACCGGTACCTCTAATACCCAGTAGCACGTCCTCCTGTATTGATGCATGCCTGTCTTCGTCGTGGCACACTATCCACAAGTTCATCAAGGCACTGTTGCTCCAGATTGTCCTACTCCTCAACGGCGATTCGGCGTAGATCCCTCACAGTGGTTGGTGGGTCACGGCGTCCATAAACAACACATTTCGATCTATCCCGGGCATGTTCGATAGCGTTCATGTCTGGAGAACATGCTGGCCACTCTAGTCGAGCGATGTCGTTATCCTGAAGGAAGTCATTCACAAGATGTGCACGATGGGGGCGCGAATTGTCGTCCATGAAGACGAATGCCTCGTCAATATGCTGCCGATACGTTTGCACTATCGGTCGGACGATGGCATTCATGTATCGTACAGCCTTTACGGCGCCTTCCACGACCCACATAATGCCACCCCAAACCAGCAGACAATCTCCACTTTGGTGCACTCGCTGGACTGTGTGTCTAAGGCGTTCAGCCTGACCGGGTTGCCTCCAAATACGTCTCCGACGATTGTCTGGTTGAAGGCATACGCGACACTCATCGGTGTAGAGAACGTGATGCAATCCTGAGCGGTCCATTCGGGATGTTGTTGGGCTCATCTGTGTCGCGCTGCATGGTGTTGTGGTTGCAAAGATGGACCTCGCCATGGACGTTGGGAGTGAAGTTGCGGACCATGCAGCCTATTGCGCACAGTTTGAGTCGTAACACGACGTTCTGTGGCTGCACGAAAAGCATTATTCAACATGGTGGCGTTGCTGTTAGGTTTGCTCCGACCCTTAATCCGTAGGTAGTGGTCATCCACTGCAGTAGTAGCCTTCGGCTCCCTGAGCGAGTCATGTCATCGACAGTTCTTGTCTCTCTATCTTCTCAAGGTCCGAATAACATCGCTTTGGTTCACTCCGAGACGCCTGGACACTTCACTTGTTGAAAGCCCTTCCTGGCACAAAGTAACAATGAGGACGCGATCGAACCGCAGTACTGACCGTCTAGGCATGGTTGAACTACAGATAACACGAGCCGCGTACCTCCTTCCAGGTGGAATGACTGGAACTGATCGGCTGTCGGACCCCCTCCGTGTAATACGCGCTGCTCATGCATGGCTGTTTACAGCTTTGGGCGGGTTCAGTGACATCTCTGAACAGTCAAAGGGACTGTGTCTGCGATACAATATCCACAATCAACGTCTGTCTTCAGGAGTTCTGGGACCCGGGGTGATACAAAACTTTTTTTGATGTGTGTAGTTACTCTTCCCGCACGCCGCGGGTGGACGCAAAAGCGAGGATCGTTTGTGTGATCGTTTGAAAACCGATTTCAGTATCATCATACTTATTATAGCCGTTTTCATAGTAAACTATAAACGAACAAAATCCTGTTGCAATGTCGTGTGCCAGGAACAAAGTGTCACGTACAGCTTTAAAAGCAACAGTTGGCGCGGAGGTTCTACGTCACAATTATGCAGTACAAGTACATTCCCAGTAGTCATCTCGAGACTCAGAGTGGCGCATTCGTCAAATTACTGTTGCTTTGCATACTTCTTTAACTAAGAACTTGCACATGTTTAAGCAGACTTAAACTATTTTGAATAAGGTACTCCGTACGAAACCTATGTAAGAACAGACTTGTGCATAATGTAATGTCGCTCGTGCGAAACTCAGCCTGCCCCTTTCTCAAATGGCACAGCGCGAACTGTGGATAAGGGCAACAGGTAGATTCTATATTTCTAGCTTTCCGGAAAACACTTGACACGGTGCGCCATTGCAGGCTGTTAACGAACGTACGAGCATATGGAATAAGTTCACAGATGTATGAGTGGCTCGAAAACTTCTTAATATAGAACTCAGTATGTTCTCCTCAACGGCGAATGTTCATCAGAGACAAGGGTATCATCAGGAATGCCTTAGGGAAGCGTGATAGGACGGCTGTTGTTCTCTATGTACATAAATGATTTGTAGGACAGGACGGGCAGCAGTCTGTGGTTGTTTGCTGTGATGCCCTGGTGTGCGGTAAGGCGTCGAAGTTGAGTGACTACGGGGAGATACAAGACGACTTAGACAAATTTTCCGATTGATGTGATGAATGGCACCTAGCCCTAAATGTGGAAAAAGTAAGTTAATGCAGGTGACTAGGAAGATCGAACCTGTGATGTTCTGATACAGTATTACTACGTCCTGCTTGGGATAGTCAAGTCGTTTAAATATCTGGGCGTAGCGTTGCAAAGCGATATGAGATGGAACGACCATGTGAGAACTGTAGAAAATGGTCGACTTCTGTTTATTGGGAGAATTTTAGGAAAGAGTGGCTCACCTGTAAAGGACCTATTCTTGAGTACTGCTCGAGTGTTTGGCATCCGTACCAGGTCAGACTGAAGGAAGACATCGAAGCAGATCAGAGGCAGGCTGCTAGATTTGTTGCCGGTAGGTCCGAGCAACTCATAAGCGTTACTTAGATGCTTCGGGAACTCAAATGGGAATCCCTGTAGGGAACGCGACCTACTTTTCGAGAAACGCTATTGAGAAAAGTTAAGAGAATCGGCATTTGAAGCTGACTGCCGAACGATTCTACTGCCGCCAACATACATTACGCGTAAGGACCACGAAGATTAGATACGAGAAATTAGGGCTCATAGGGAGGCATATAGACAGTAGTTTTTCCCTCTCTCTGTTCGCGAAAGGAACAGAAAAGGATACGACTAGTAGTGGTACAGGGTACCCTCCGCCAGGCACCGTATGGTGGCTTGCGGCGTATCTATGTAGATTTAATCAATAAACGTAAGCTTTTTCTGCCATTTTAATTTAACTCAGAGTTTCGTAAGGCGCGATCAAAAAGTTTCGGTTTGAGGGCGTTACTGCTGTGTATTTGCAACGTAGCGCAACTCCGATGCGCATATATGAGCATCGACGTGATGCGAGGAATTAGTGGGGCATTTGTGTCTTTCCGTTGTGCATGCGATAAATGCTGAAACTTGAAGTATGGCAACTTTATTACCAAACGCGCGCAAACAGGACTAACGTGCTGTTCTTCTTTTCTTGGCTGCCCTAGGACAAACACCGGCAGACATCGATTCTGTAAGGGCACAACGGGTTCTTCACGTCTGTTTCAATGCGTATGCACTAATATCGTCCAACCTCCTACGGGAACTTGGGAGTACGGGGGTGCTGGAAGAGGGACAGTAAGTTGGCAATTTGAGCCGTTGGGGGACCGTGTCCGCATGATGGAAGTGGTTAGACGTAATCGCTCCTGATAAGCGGTAAATCTAGGTTCGAGTCCCGGTCCGGCATCATAAATTTTTAACTTTCGCCATTGCATTACCACAATGCTCTGTGCAACTGGAGGTCAGGATTTCCCACCCTTCCCCTCCCTTTCTTTTCCATTCTCAATTTCATACAAATGAATGGTGTAAGACCTTGCATTTTCGCCAGTGTGATATAAGCGCACTTATGTTCGTCTTCAATTAGTACACCGTCTAATAAAAATTATCTGGCTGTGTATGGCAAGCTAACATACACCAACAAGCGACAAACGTCGCAAGCCCCTGCATATCAGCATTGCTGACTGGAAATTACCAGCTGCTATTAGAGCCGACCAACAGACCACAGCAGGGAAACCGACGAACTCGCCCACTGACGCACAAACAAATTGCAACATCATCCTACACTGTGCATCCGATATATGACCTATCGGACACAAAAATGATGATAAACCTAACTGGTGCAAGTTGCTGACGCTGATGGAGAGTTCAACATCGGCACCCAGCGGCAACCGCCGAGCAAGAGCACCGCACAACGTCAAAGGTATCGACATGCATGATACCCACTACTAACAAAGCCTACCCTTGCACGACCTGTCGCAGGCAGTAAGACATCCGCTACTGTTCTTACCACATGACCTAACTATCGCAGAGGTTTTTTTCCCTTGGCTCTTGCCTTGGCACTTTCTTTCCTCTGCCCTTGAAACCGCTACCCTTCGTTCGACTTCGACCCAATCTATCTCCAGATGAGCTCGTATCAATGGTTAACCTTAACCAGACGTACGCAAACATCGCAGTACCCACATCCTGCGGCACCTCACTTTAGTGAAAACTAACCCTTTTGGGTTGGCCATCATGCCGGTGTGGGCGTTTAGGGGCTCCACCTCTATTTAAAAAAAAAATAGGCGACATTAACTTAGAGTGCGTTCAAGCCTTCGCCTCATTAAGTCTTGAACTCTGAATGTTTTTGGAGGAATGACAACCCATTCTTTCTCAAGAGCTGAAACAAGAGAAGGCAGTGCTGTTGGACGCTGCAGTCTGGACCGAAGCTGCCATTGTAACTCGCCCCAAATGTGTTCCATTGGGTTGAGGTCGGGACTCTGGGCAGTCCAGTCCATTTCCGTCATGTTATTGTCCACAAACCATTGCCTCACAGATGCTGATCTATAACATGGTGCGTTGTCATACTGACATAATCATCGTCTCCGAACTGTTGCTCTGCTGTAAACTGCAGACAATGCTGAGCCGAAATAAAATTTGCTGTTTTGAAGAGCGCGCCGCAGCGCGTAGTGTAAAGCAGTCGCCTTCCGTTTCTGGCGGTGGCGCGCTGTGGCAATCGCTCCTTTGTTGTCTCCCTCTGGTGGGAAAGGGGAAAAGTTGCCCGTTCACGTACATTTAAGGGGCGGTATGAGCTCGGTAGTCGGTGAGTCAGTCACTCTGAGACAAGTCAGTAGGAGGCAGTTGGTCAGCCAAGTTAGTCTGGGTCTGTCTCTCGTCTGCATTGGTGAGGCGGTTAGTGTCTGTCGGTCTGCTCCAGTTTGCTCAGGCAATGGGCATTGGCGGTTGGATCGATCGGTTGGTCGGTCGAGCACTGAGACACAAGATGACTTGTCCGCCTGGAGTGTCGGCGCGTGTAAGGTCGCCACGGGAGTCCAGTGGCCGCGCCGTATAGCGAGGCGTAGTGGCTTCGCGGTCAACACGAGAGCAACTGGAGGCAACTCACGACCATCGGTCTGGCCGGTGCGAGCTGCGACGCCGTGAGACGGGAGATCGGCGCGCCTTCCTGCCTCCGTTGAAGCGTTTTGGGGGTGCTGCGCCAGGTCTTCGCCAGACATCGCAGTCTTTAGAAGTTAAGTGATTTGTCATATGTTGTTTCAGTTACTTGTTAAATTCTACTTGTTTTCTTCGTCAGTCTCTCGTCCCCAGCTTGCTCGTCTGTCTCCCGTCCGCATTTGTTAGGAAGTTAGTTTCTGTCTGTCTGTCGGTCGGTCTGCCATACGTTAATAGCTGCCTCTGTCATGTTTGTCGGATTCGGTGTTAAAGGTAAAGGTCGAATTCCTGAAATATATTTTCATCTTGCCTATCATCTTGCGAGGCGGTATATGTGTAATGTAGAGCATGTTGTACACTTTATGTAAGTCTGAATTTCATGGGTTTTATTTAAATAGTCATTTTTATACAGTTGCCACCCTTCCACCGTAAGAGCCCTTTTAAAAACAAATTGCACTTTTGGTGGCAAATAATTTCTTAGAGTGAGTGTGTGTACAATTTCCATCCCTCTTACGGGGTTGTTGTGTGAGTTGTTAAAATTTTTAGTTTAAAGTAATCTGGTGTGTTACAGATTTGCACCAGTGTAGTTTTTCAGAGGTCTTTGTGAGCGGTCGTGACTACAGCCGTGTTGAAAGGGGGCGGAAGCTTCTCAGCCCGAAGGCTCATACCGTAAAAAAAGAAAATTTGTTGTTCTGCCTCTGAATAATTGTAGCTTGATAATTAGAGGGTACTTTCTGATTATAATTTTAAATCCGTTTTTGAAAAGGCTTTTAGGAATAAAATTCACATTTGTTAAAGGTAATTTTATTTTCCATCAGTTACTTCCTGGCAACTACTTCCACGCTCACCTAGTGTGATTAAATGTGTTAATGTTCTTGGTGAATCGCTAGTAAATAAAGTAAATTCGTTAAGAAAAGATTTTGAAAGTTAAAAAATTCACGGTTCAAATGCCGTACAATGTGTTCACATCCTTCTGCTTTTAGCCTTTTCTTAAGTGCAGTGAAGGAACCATACCCTACCCACGAAACACACTTTCACATCGTAACATCGTCTCCTGCTTTCCCCACTACTGACATTACACATGCTGGCAGGTAACGTTTTCCATTTATTTGGCACAACAAAACGGCTCCATTGGATAGCCACAGGGTATAGCGTGATTCATCACTGCAAATCATTCGATTCCAGTCACCCAGTCTCCAGTGGCGTCAGTCTTTACACCTCCTCAGAAGTCACGTAGCGTTGACTACAGAAATGTGTGACTTAGGACGAGTTGCTCGACCGCTGTACCTCATTCTCTTTAAACAGCACGCTCACAGTCATTGTCCTAGCTGGACTGCTGGTAGCACTTCAGAACTCAAGACTAATTCCTTCCGAATTTTTCATGCGATTTTTAACAACCAGCCTCCGAAGTCCTCGACGTCCCTGGCAGTCAGTAGATGAGGTCCGCCTGCTGTTGGTTTAGCTGTGGTTGTCACATTTCCATTTCATAATCACACCACCAACAGTCGAACTTGTTTGTTTTGCTTTGTTTTAGGGCGGAAAAACAACTAGAGTCACATCCGCTCATGCCAGAACTGCAGAACACGAAGACAAAGAGAGGAGTTAAAACGATTATAGGTTAATCCCAATTGACAGTAGAGAAGACAGCTAAAAACAGCGACGTGGAGAGAGGTCTGTAAAATACGCCATAGAGAAACGGAGGTCGTGAACTAAAAATTAAATGTCCTTCGGCATATTGGTACGATGGATGAAAAGCAAAACGCGGCCAACAGTCCGGGCGTCGTTCGCTAAAACGGCCGATAACTCAGACAGCAGGGCATTCCGTCAGGAAATGGCGGACCGTTAAAGGTTGAACGCAATGAGCACAGAGTGGTGGGGGAGCACCACTTAACAAATGGCGACGGCTAAAAAGACAGTGCCTGATACGCAACTTACACTACTGGCCATTCAAATTGCTACACCACGAAGATGACGTGCTATAGACGCGAAATTTAACCGACAGGAAGAAGATGTTGTGATATGCAAATGATTAGCATTTCAGAGCATTCAAATAAAGTTGGCGCCGGTGGCGACACCTACAACGTGCTGACATGAGGAAAGTTTCCAACCGATTTCTCATACACAAACAGCAGTTGACCGGCACTGTCTGGTGAAACGTTGTTATGATGCCTCGTATAAGGAAGAGAAATGCGCACCATGACGTTTCCGACTTTGATAAAGGTCGGATTGTAGCCTATCGCGATTGCGGTCTATCGTATCGCAATATTACTGCTCGCGTTGGTCGAGATCCAATGACTGTTAGCAGAATATGGAATCGCTGGGTTCAGGAGGGTAATATGGAACGCCGTGCTGGATCCCAACGGCCTCGTATCACTAGCAGTCGAGATGACAGGCATCTTATCCGCATGGCTGTAACGGATCGTGCAGCAACGTCTCGATCCCTGAGTCAACAGATGGGGAGGTTTGCAAGACGACAACCATCTGCACGAACAGTTCGACGACGTTTGCAGCAGCATGGACTATCAGCTCGGAGACCATGGCTGCGGTTACCCTTGACGCTGCATCACAGACAGGAGCGCCTGCGATGGTATACTCAACGACGAACCTGGGTGCAAAAATGGCAGAACGGCATTTTTTCGGATGAATCCAGGTTCTGTTTACAGGATTATGATGGTCGCATCCGTGTTTGGCGACATCGCGGTTAACGCACATTGGAAGCGTGTATTCGTCATCGCCATACTGGCGTACCACCCGGCGTGATGGTATGGGGTGCCATTGGTTAGACGTCTCGGTCACCTCTTGTTCGCATTGACAGCACTATGAACAGTGGACGTTACATTTCAGATGTGTTATGACCCGTGGATCTACCCTTCATTCGATCCCTGTGAAACCCTACATTCCAGCAGGATAATGCACGACCGCATGTTGCAGGTCCTGTACGGACCTTTCTGGATACAGAAAATGTTCGACTGCTGCCCTGGCCAGCACATTCTCCAGATCTCTCACCAATTGAAAACGTCTGGTCAATGGTGGCCGAGCAACTGGCTCGTCACTATACGCCAGTCACTACTCTTGATGAACTGTGGTATCGTGTTGAAGCTGCATGGGCAGCTGTACCTGTACACGCCATCCAAGATCTGTTTGATTCAATGCCCAGGCGTATCAAGGCCGTTATTATGGCCAGAGGTGGTGGTTCAGGGTACTGATTTCTCAGGATCTGTGCACCCAAACTGCGTGAAAATGTAATGACATGTCAGTTCTAGTATAATATATTTGTCCAATGTATACCCGTTTATCATCTGCATTTCTTCTTGGTGTCGCAATTTTAATGGCCAATAGCGTAGCCGAGAGGAGGTCGTCCAAGCCACTGGGAGAGCCTTAACAACCAGGAGCTTATTCCCATGAAGGGAGAACCAGTGGTGACAGGCTCCATGAGTAAAGACGATCGAGAGCACTCGAATTGGGCAGCTTTAAAAGTGTCGCTGAAGGGTTTTTTAATCGGTATATCCCCAATGACAAGAGTACGTTCGAAGTCGCCGATCTCTCCTGATGGACCCCCTCTCCAGTTACTACTTCTCTATAGACACCACAACGTTCCCCGCCTGTTTTTCTACTCGCGGGTCCGCCTCTTGTGCCATGTATTCGTCAATTCCGCACTACACAGGTGTGCTCGGATACTTTCGACCTGATAGTGCGTTTATGATGACTAAGCTGGTCATTATGTAGGTCGGTGACTCTGTCGAGTTGGTGTTTACGTAGTCGAAAAAGCAGATACTGCCTTTTATCCGGCTTCGTGGGTCAGCTCAAGTATGGAAGTCGTGACCTTGAGAGACGGGGCGGTCGCGCGTCGGAAAGAAAAGGAGGCGGGCTCCCACGGTGGCCGGGCCGGGCGCCAGGAAGGAAATGGGACATTAAAAGGGAACAGGGGAAGGAATCGTGACGGAAATGAGCAATATGACCCCGAGTGGCAGAGACGGCATGCGGGAAGCCGAGGACACGGCGACAAAAGCGAGCTTATGAAACGACGGCCGGGGGAGTGGAACACGAGGCAAAAAAAGCCAGCAGGCAGCAGCCTTTCACGGCAAACAGCCTCTGAATCACCCACACAGCCCGCCGAAACAAAAGCGATGAACCTCGTTCATTGTCTCAGCGCGAGTGAAAACGTCAGCGCGAGGAAACCAGATAACCCGTGCAAGAGGCGCACAAACCCCGCCGTGCCTTTTTTTCCCCTCTGGAATAATTTAGCCTCACAGTTGCTTGACACAGTAACATAGCTAAAGGGAGATAATTGTGCACGCACCAGCGGAAATATTTAATAGGCTTTCTGGTTCGCTGATTTGCCTAAAACACAAACACTTCACATCAACATCGGTAACACCCTAGGAGGGAACAAAATAAAGAATAAATAATATGAAGCTGCAAGATTTTACGGATGGCATTCTAATTCTGTCAGAGACAGCAAAGGAATTGGAAGAGCAGTTGAACGGAATGGACAGTCTTGAAAGGACGACATAAGATGAACATCACAAAAGCAAAACGAGGATAATGGAATGTAGTCGAATTAAATCAGGTGATGCTGAGTGAATTAGATTACGAAATGAGACACTTAAAGTAGAACATAAGTAGAGAGGATATAAAATGTAGACTGGCTATGCAAAGGAAAGCGTTTCTGAAGAAGAGAAATTTGTTAATATCGAATAAAGAATTAAGTGTCAGTAAGTCCATTCTGAAAGTATTTGGATGGAGTATAGCCATGTATGGCAGTGAAAGATGGACAATAAACAGTTTAGACAAGAGGAGAATAGAAGCTTTCGAAATATGGTGTTAGAGAAGAAAGCTGAATATTAGATGGGCAGATCGCGTAACTAATGAGGAGGTATTGAATAGGACTGGGGAGAAGAGGAATATGAGAAGACATCTGTTGGTAGGACACGTTCTGAGCCATCAAGGGATCGTCAATTTAGCGCTGGAGGGAAGCGTGAGGGGGTTAAAATCGTAGAGGGAGACCAAGAGATGAACACAGTACGCCGATTAAGAAGGATGAATGTTGCAGTAGCTTCTCGAAGATGATGAGGCTTACACAGGATAGAGTAGCATGGAGAGCTGCATCAAACCAGTCTCTGGACTAAAGACCACAACAACAACACCAATAACCAAACATGTCTCATTGTCAGAGCTAGTAACAACAGATTTTGGTGGCAAAAATTTTTATTTTCTTCGAGAAACTTCATGTCCATTTTAAAATGTTACACATTCGAAAGTCATCAAACCTGCAGATAATATGAACGAACAACCAGACAACAAAGTTACAAAAAGGAAATCTTCCTACACCAACTACGGCAAGAGATCGAGATACTTAAATTTCCGATAAATTTTGTCGCTACAAAATTTATTCATGCCTTCGAATGCCATATGGAGCAAAGACACTGAATCAGATGACAAAATTTACAGAATATTTATAACGCAAGTGTTACAACCAATTTCCAAATTTTACACCTTTACTACAACGTTTAAGTGAAATATATCCTTCTGAGGATGGCCAAAACTTGTGAAATATAGCCGCGAATCATGTCGCAATCACTGAATAGGCTACTGCTTACGATGTTGTGAGTTAAAAGTTTGAGTAGCTTCCGTTAACAGTTTAACAGACCTGTACATAACATCGAACAATATCTGAGGTTACTGAGTAGAGATCCCTTGACTACTTGACAAGGAAGCACCCTTCGGACAGCGCCCGTTGCGGAATCGGCAGCCGCGCGCCAATTTCGGAACAACCATCTGCGCAGGAGACTCCCTGGGTGGTGATGACAATACTCGGTGCATACTTGCAAGGGAAAGTAGGCCGTATTCGCTCGACGAACATCGCCAAGCAGCGCTATACAACATTTTCCAACTTACGATCCTTTTTCGTTTCACAAACTTTTTGAAAATTCTGCGACCAATGTGTTTCGTTCAGACTAAGCAGCTCGCTGAAATCTTAATGAAGTGCTATATGATGGGGTTACTTTGAACCTTTGCAGGTAACTATGGCCCACAACTCTGGAAAATCTTTGAATTTTTTCCCGCTAAAATTACATCATTAACACGGAGTAAACAGGGCAGTATGATATTACAGTGTGTGAAGAATGAACTAGAAGGCTGTGTTTTCCATGAAGTAATATTGTGTTGGCAGCACGATACTAAATCCTGATCATATATATTTTAACGGCTATTAAACTCCAACAACTTTCGCTTAGAGGGTTTACATCAGTTAAGCTAGAAATACGGTGAGCCTAATTTTGCATTCTGTCAGTATTAGGTAATAAGGAGAGAGATTATCATATATACGAAATTCAGTTTAGGTAATACACTTAACGCTCCTGTAAATACCTGACCCTTTTTATTTTTCAAAATATGGTGTTACTTTAGTCCAGGTCAAAGTAACCCCAAAATGAAGATGAAATAATGACAGAATATTATGGTGATTCTGAAAATTTCTCTGATGTGCAAGATGAAATATGAGTGGTGAACATTGCACGGTCTCACGCAGTTTAGTGAAACCACGAGTAAACGCTGTTTAATCTGGTGCTCTGCGGCTAGGAAACCATCTATTGCATTCTCTGCAAGCAGCAGTAGGAACGCTTTTGTAACAACCATCGCACACAAATACCATATTGGCAGTCTCAGAGTTCGTAAACACGTAAGGTACGCACGAACGATATAGTCAGAGTTGACCAACAAATCACAGACGTAGTTAAGTAAAGTCAAGCCAACTTCACAAGTTGAAATTCGAAACAAAAATAAAAATCGATAAATAAACCATTGCAAATGGATTTCCAACTCGCGAAAAGGCAATGTATCTCTGTATGGAATGTTTTATTCGAATTAGTCTATACTGTCGTAAACGTAATCTGCGTCCACAGACCCTGGTGGGTCCATCGCTACTGACGGAACGCCATTTCATCCTCCAGTAACGGCATTACTGGAGACGGTATGGAAATGCACGTGGTCAGCACACCGCTGTCCAGGCCGTCGTCGAACTTGCAGATCTGGCGCCGCTACTAGTGGAACCACGAGGCTGAGTACAGCCCGTTCGTCATTCCCCCAAGAAAAATTCCTGGCACTATCGGGAATCGAACCCGGTTCCTCTGCATGGTACTCGGCCGCACTGACCACTCACCTAGGAAGGCGCACAGTACATACTACCACTGCCACCTAATCTAAAATACAGCGTGATCATGAACTCTGATTTATAATATTTATTTCTATGTGTTTTTTTATGTATGGTGTCGTTTCTTTCCGACATGCTATTCGAGCAATGAAAAAAACCCAGTGGCGACAAGTGACAATTTGTGACAGATTGGAACTAGGAATTACAATTACAAACAACATAAATTGGAAAGAACACATAGAAAATGTTGTGGGGAAGACGAACCAAAGACTGCGTTTTATTTGCAGAACACTTAGAAGATGCAAAGCTTGTCCGTCCTCGTTTGGAGTACTGCTGCGCGGTGTCGGATCCTTACCAGATGGGATAGACGGAGTACATTGAGGAAGTTCAAAGAAGAGCAGCACGCTTTGTATTATCGAGAAGCAAGAATACAGTGTCACGGACATGATACGGGATTTGGGGTGGACATCACTAAAACAAAGGCGTTTCTCGCTGCGCGGGATATTCTCACGAAATTTCAATCACCAATTTCCTCTTGCGAGTGTGAAAATATTCTGTTGCCGCCAACCTATACAGGGTGTTACAAAAAGGTACGGCCGAACTTTCAGGAAGCATTCCTCTCACACAAAGAAAGAAAATATGTTATGTGGACATGTGTCCGGAAACGCTTACTTTCCATGTTAGAGCTCATTTTATTACTTCTCTCCAAATCACATTAATCATGGAATGGAAACACACAGCAACAGAACGTACCAGCGTGACTTCAAACACTTTGTTACAGGAAATGTTCAAAATGTCCTCCGTTAGCGAGGATACACGCATCCACCCTCCGTCGCATTCATGATCCTGCAGCCGTATATACATGATGAAAGAGAAATTTCGATATCAGCTCCATTCGGGCGTTGAAATACATCCAGCGGCGACAAGTAAAAACTTTTGCCGGACCGGGAATCGAACACGGATTTCTCACTTATCGCGAGAGGTCACCTTAACTACTTAGTCTGTCTGAGGACGCTTCCCAACCAACCCAAATTCCCATATTTCTCTTTCATCAACTAAGTGATTTATTGCAAATAACGTAAATCGAAGTTTTTTATAGATATGCTTCTACACGTCTATGCGGCAATTTTGCATACAGTAGCTTAATACATGAAGTTGCTGTAGTTCTACATGTGGTGTCTGAGCATCAGCTATAGGAATTTCAACCATGGGTAGCGTTTCAACAACATGGTGCACCGCCACAGTAGGGGTTATTTGTTCGCCTGCTCTTGGATGAAATCTTTCCGGGCAGGTGTATCGGCAGACACACTCCAACATCGTAGCCATCCAGCTCGCCAGACATAGCCCGAATTGACTTTTTTCGTGGGGTTACGTTAACAATGAAGTATTCACTTCATCAGCTCCTAATGTGCAAGATTTTACGGCACGTATACAACTTGCTGTAGAGGTGATGACGGAAGATATGACAAAGAGAAAGAGAGAAATTGAGTATCGCCTGGAGGTTCTATGGGCAACAAACAGAGCACATGTGGAAGTGTACCCCTGAAAAGCTTCAGGTAAGCTACCGTTTCCAAAATAACCGCATAGTTGTATCTAACATAATTCCATAGAAACAATTTTCTGTAATCAGGAAAAGACTTCATTTTATGCTCAATCCATATTTACTACTACTCACATAACACCGGAGAGCCAGAGAGAGAGAGAGAGAGAGAGAGAGAGAGAGAGAGAGAGAGAGAGAGAGAGAGGGGGGGGGGGGGGCGGCACGTACATGAATGGTAAGTACTCTCATATTCACAGAAAACAGAACACTTTGAAAGACTAGCGATAGGACGTTCATATTCACAGGACATATACATTGCTAGGTTCTGCAGAAATGATTACCATTTCGGCCACCTCGGTTCAACATGTGCCCTGTAGCCTAGAAGGCACAGGGTCTGCCATTTTCCCTGAGAACTTGTTCCATATATGATGGTATCGAGGCGTGAAAGGGGCGAATGTCGTCCTGTGGTATAACCATCCACGCTGTATTCAGCTGTTTCCAAAGTTCATCTCTGGTGGTTGGCATTGGATCGCAGCACTGCACCCGCCGTTTCACCACATTCCACACATTTTCGAATGGCGACATGTAGGGTGACAGGGACAGGGCAAAAGGCAGAAATCCTGTGACACCAAGAAGGCACGTGTTCGTGCAGCAACATGTGGTCGTGCATTATCATGCTAAAAAATGGCGTCTAGGGTGTTTTGCAGAAAGGGCATAGCTACGGGTCGCAGGATGTCATTCACATAGGTCACGCTGCTCACAGTGTGCTGGACAGGCACCAACTGTGACACCATAAGGTCTTGAGATGGCACTGTATGTCTGGTTTTTACTGGTAGGTGGTATTGCGCCGCGATATTGATGTTGACCTTGAACCCGCAGACCGACATGGGTCAAATGCTAATCATTTCTGCAGAACATACTAATATACATGTTCTGGGAATATGAATGTCCTATCTCTAGTCGTTCAAGGTGTTGTAGTTTTTCTGAACTTGAGTGTATATCACTTGTGGATGCCCTGTAGGCTATAACGTAAATTGCAGGACACATCTTCATGCTTGTTACCGTTTCAGTCGGCAAGTCAGGCCCGCCTTAAGAACCCCACAGCAGCGCGATGCTTGGTGGGCGAGTTTAGTCGGTGGTGGCGCTATAGTGGCTCGCCCAGAAACGAACACCAGCCCGCGAGGTGAGACCGAGTCCGCTCCCACGCGAGGCGCGGATCACTGAAGCTCAGCTTTCCGCGGCTGCCCGCCGCGGTGTCGAAGCCGCGACCCGTGGGACCGGGGACAGGTCGGAAATGCGATACCGCCGGCGCTTGCCGCCGCCCTTCCGATGCGACAATGCACTCAGCGGCCCAGAAGCGACCAAGTTTCGGCGCTGCACTCCGGACGTTCACCTCCTTGTCTCCGAAAATCTCGTTGCAGCCGGGCGGAAGGAACAACGCTGCATGCGCAGCGACGCCTTCCCGTAGCCCCCTGCTGCGACGACACCGTTTCCCTTCCTCCCGCCCCTGGTATGACGACCCTGTCTTGGCCTTCAACCCGTGCAGTCAGATATCAGGCTACGATTACCCCTCCCGCAATGTTGGGTCTGACAGCCGTCCAGCTGAACAAGATTTCAGCCGTTGGCTTTCGCAATCTGGTTCGAAATTTGGTGCCTGCTACGGTATCTGCTTCTGTACTGTCAATCTCAAATAGCTCAGTCACTAAATTTCAGGTACTAAGTCCCTGTTTAACTTTTATTTATTTTCGACGGCCTCTGATAATCACCCTATTCATTAGCCAAACATATTACACTAGAACTGACATGTGATTACATTTTCCCGCAATTTTGGAGCATAGATCCTGAGAAATCAGTACCCAGAACAACCAACTCGGGCAGTAATAACGGCCTTGATACGCCTGGGCATTGAGTCAAACAAAGCTTGGATCGCGTATACAGGTACCCATGCAGCTTCAACACGATACTGCAGTTCATCAAGAGTAGTGACTGGCGTATTGTGACGAGTCAGTTGTTCGGCCACCATTGACCAGACGTTTTCAATTGGTGAGAGATCTGGAGAATGTGCTGGCCAGGGCAGCTGTAGAACATTTTCTGTATCCAGAAAGGCCCGTACAGGACTTGCAATATGCGGTCGTGCGTTATCCTGCTGAAATGTAGGGTTTCGCAGGGATCGAGTGAAGGGTAGAGCCACGGGCCCTAACACATCTGAAATGTAACTAACGTCCACCGTTCAAAGTGCCGTCAATGCGAACAAGAGGTGACCGAGACGTGTTACCAACGGCACCCCATACCATCACGCCGGGTGGTACGCCAGTATAGCGATGACGAATACACACTTTCAATGTGGGTTCACCGCGATGTCGCCAAACACGGATGCGACCATCATGATGCTGTAAACAGAACCTGGATTCATCCGAAAAAATGACGTTTCGCCATTTGTGCACCCAGGTTCGTCGCTGAGTACACCACCGCAGGCGCTCCTGTCTGTGATGCAGCGTCAAGGGTAACCGCAGCCATGGTCTCCGAGCTGGTAGTCAATGCTGCTGCAAACGTCGTCGAACAGTTCGGTCAGATGGTTGTTGTCTTGCAAACGTCCCCATCTGATGACTCGGGGATCGAGACGTGGCTGCACGATCCGTTACAGCCACGCGGATAAGATGCCTGTCATCTCGACTGCTAGTGATACGAGGCCGTTGGGATCCAGCACGGCGTACCGTATTACCCACCGATTCCATATTCCGCTAACAGTCATTGGATCTCGACCAACGCGAGCAGCAATGTCCCGATACGATAGACCGCAATCGCGATAGGCTACAATCCGACCTTTATCAAAGCCGGAAAAGTGATGGTACGCATTTCTCCTCCTTACACAAGGCATCACAACACCGTTTCAGCAGGCAACGCCGGTCAACTGCTATTTGTGCATGAGAAATCGGTTGGAAACTTACCTCATGTCAGCACGTTGTAAAAAATGATTCAAATGGCTCTGAGCACTATGCGACTTAAATTCTGAGTCCATCAGTCGCCTAGAACTTAGAACTAAGTAAACCTAACTAACCCAAGGACATCACACACATCCATGCCCGAGGCAGGATTCGAACCTGCGACCGGAGCGGTCACTCGGCTCCAGACTGTAGCGTCTAGAACCGCACGGCCACTCCGGCCGACTCAGCACGTTGTAGGTGTCGCCACCGGCGCCAACCTTGTGTGAATGCTCTGAAAAGCTAATCATTTGCATATCACAGCATCTTCTTCCTGTCGGTTAAATTTCGCGTCTTTAGCACGTCACCTTCGTGGTGTAGCAATTTTAATGGCCAGTAGTGTATATATAATCGTGTGCCATAACATTTATATGTTTTAAAATTTAGGTTGCAACAGTTCCTGAGATCGTAATATTACGTGTGTTGCGGCTAAAAGCATTATATGTCTAATTTATTCTATGGAACATTTACACATGTTCAGGGAATGTTCGACCATACTTCAGCAAACTTTTCGAGGAATCAGGGAGGTCAGCTGATGACATGTTGGTTGATCTCCTCCTCCGAGCCGCATTCCAACAGGGTACTTTCCGCGAAAGCTGTTGAATCAACACCAGTGGATGGTATCTAGAAGGCTTTGGTTGAATGACCCGATCAACCCCAGGAGTACCGGTGGTTTCCGCCTCAAATCACCATTTTATTAATTTTATTTTGATCTACCAGTGCTCTTCGCATGAGACCATCGATGCTATTACAAGACACTGTACCATTAGAAGTCTCTGTCTTCTACGAATATAGTGCATTGTAGTAATCACTTATAGCGTTCAAAGCAACCGCCGGCGCGGAAATTCTGCTTCGTGACTGTAGTAGACTGTGAAGTGATTTTTTTTCTATTGATTATACTGAGGAAGTGATTTTTTTTTTCAATTGGTTATACTGAGGAGATCACTGGCTGTGAAAGTAAATACATGAAGGGCTTATTTCAATAGCGATACAAGTTCATTACTTCCACTTCTCTGTCTATAATGCTTCTGAAATCAATAAGCTAAACAAAGAGAAAGAAAGGTTCATCTCTAGCAAGAAGCCATATGCTTGAATATTTCTGGTGTCTCAACTGCAGATTTTTCAGCGCTCATTTAACTTTAGGACTCTATATCTCAATATGAACAAAAGTGGACTTGTACCACTATTGAAATAAGCCTTTCATATCTAAAGTTATTGTAACGTGGATTTGAGTTTGTGCTCTGCTTTCATGAGTGGTTTCGAAAGGAAACCACAGGAGCAGTGTGTACTTTTTGAACAAATTCATTAAATTCTAGACCAATGTTTGCTTTGTACTTAAGGCTATAACTTGTTTTAGGCACTATGAATCCGTGGGAGTTTCGAGTTGTGGCATGCTGTTTAGGAAATATGCGAAATTGCTTAAAAATGTATCACATGAAATGATGGATGATTGACGATTGTATGGTTTTGGGGTCCCAAAGTGAAAGCACCTACTTAAAACAACTGACTGTTTATTTTTTGCCAGTTTCTTCCTATATTCGTTGCTTACGATGACGGTAACGTGTAATGATTTGAAATATTTAAAATTATATGCTTCATCTTATTATTGAGACTTAAAGGGTTAAGTCTTCCATGACAGAAACAGGATTTTAGCACTTTCATGAGTAAGTATCCATGACACTCGTAAGCTCTTCATCATAATCGTAACAAGAAGTTCGGAAATGGTGTACGCCCTAATATTAGCAGGGAAGGTACCAGTTGCAGTTCTAACAGATAACTCACTAGGTAGCATGACACTAGCTTTCCGTCTAATTGCACAACATACAAAAGGAATATTGGAGGGCAAGAGTTCATGGGTCGTGCGATGCTGGTCGTCACTCTGAACAGCTGCCGTGCTGTTGGGTGTAAACTGTTTATGTAAAGAAATGTAAATATAATTATAAATTGAGACCAGGACGTGAATACAGCCGTCAGGTTGAAATGGATGTAAACTGCTATGTTTATGCAGCGATGAAGAGGCATGCACAGGACAGACTAACATGGACAGGTGCACATGACCAGCCTTCAGCTTGAAGACCACAAGAAGAACAACATGAAAAGTGTCTCCAAGACAAATGTTGCATAGTAGAAATTATCTTTCGTTGCTGAAGCATATGGAACACCCTTCCAGTCCGGTAACACACGAAGGTGACAAGGATAATTCTCTCAATTGGCTGTGGATCCGAGAGCGAGCCACTTCCGTGTCTCACTTTTGCACTGTATCAGCTCTTGGAACTGTGATCTTCGACCTGAAGCAAATCAGATGTGACGCAAGATACCCGCTAATGAAACAAAGATAAAGTGGTAATCCAATGAGGCAGTATTACAAGGTCACGTTTAGTGAGTTTTTTCCCCGCCGATACGAGGTCTGTATCTAAAACTTACTGGCGCCGTCAGACATCTTTCACTTACAATATCAGCTTGGACGGCCACGTTCGATTTCTCGGAACCGCGACTCCTCCCGGTTGGAGATAAGTAGTACGTTTAAAGAGCAGACAGTGGACCTCCTCAGGGCAGGGCAATGCACACAAGATAGCACGACCTGTTCTGTTTGCCTCCGAGGCGAACAAACGCTCGCTTTTAGCAAACCGCGAGGCGACAGGCTAGTGTCGTGGCAGACACAGAAAGACATTTGCGTTTTCACAAAACTGCTAATAAATCACACGAATATTTGTTACATCAGAAGGAATGTTCTTTCGCCACTGTCAATGCTTGTTAATGCGAAAAATGCCGAACTGCACCTTTGTTCGCCGAACCAAGGTGCAGTTCGAGGTCCACGATAGATTGTAAGCTTCTCTGTTAACTGGCACAGTAAATCGAGTCAAAGGTCGGAGGAAGGCAACTGCGCTGTTAATACCAGTCTTTGTGTTGATGACAGCTGTAATTAATGTTGTCATAGATATGTGAATACAGACAAACACTTCTCCTTGCGAACGGCTTCTCACAATAATGGATGCGGACTACCAGAATCACGTCTAATGTGCACCGTGTCACTGAGAACCGATGATGATGATGATGATGATGTGTTCAACTCATTAGGCAGCTTCATCACTCCCCTTTCTGTAGTCTCCTACGGTTACCGCCATACTTTTCGTAGCCTTGTATATGAACGATGTGGTCAATCAACTGGTTTCTTTTTCTTATCTTCTGGTTCTCTACCCAGTCACCATTCCTTCACTCCGCTATTTTACAGTTCTGGGCCCGGAATGGGAGAAAGGAGGATACGATGTGTCGACAAGCAACTGGAAAACCGCTAACACAGAGCATTAGTGGTGGTAAATAAGAGTGACCCAGTTGACTACTACACGAGCTAACGGCGTTGGAAGGAAGAGCCCCTCCGGGGGTCTAATATTGCTTCACTAAGGGAAATTTGTGGCGTTTGTTCTCCATAATAGAGGTGACCGGCGAAGAAGTCTGTTACCGATGTACTGGCGGCGTCTTATAACGTGTGATGCACAATGGGAAGCTGCCACATCTACGAAGTTCCCAAGAGAATTGCATAAATAGCACGATGATAACTTAAATTGTTTTATTTAACAGGGCACAAAATTCATCTTAGCAAACACAAGCGGTAGTCATCGGTCGTACGTGGGACATTGATCAGGTTAAATCCTGATATTAAGTTTTTCCATTAATCAAATGGTCCAAATGGCTCCGAGCACTATGGGACTTAACATCTGAGGTCATCATTCCCCTAGAACTTAGAACTACTTAAACCTAACTAACCTAAGGACATCACACACATCCATGCCCGAGGCAGGATTCGAACCTGCGACTGTAGCAGTCACGCGGTTCCAGACTGAAGCGCCTAGAACCACTCTGCCACACCGGCTGGCCTTTCCATTAATCGATAGGTATTCCCCTCCATACCTTCCATCGAGTGAGTTGCCGCAGTGGGTAAGACACGAGCCGAATTCTGCAGGCCCGAGGAGTCCTGTCCCCGTGCGGTTTACCTGCACCACTTGCGTCAGATGCGGGGATGGCTCCTTTGAAAAAGAAACGGCTGACCTTCAACCCCATCCTTCCCCAATTCGCCCTTGTAATCTGTCTCTAATGACACAATCGTCGACAGGACGTTAAATGTTCACTTTCCTTCTTCCACAGCTTCCGGTGACGTTCTGGGCGAGACGAAGACAATCACTTTGGTACAGACTTGACACTTGATACCGCAAACCGAGCTGAATCTCAGATGTGTATTTTCCGTATTAATCACAGGCAGACACGCTGTAAACTCAGATTCTTATGAAAAGTCTACACCGTACGCCACATACACTATAAGACAAATATACGACGCACCACGAACGGGTTATGGAAATTGGTCACAAACTGATATTCATACAAGAGTCAACGGAAAATGCAAAATTTTAACCTTTCACGGCCCATGGAAGAATGTTTGACGTTGCACCGCAATTTCACCGAGTAGCTGGCGAGGAGAGTAAACAGGGGACGTGTCGATACCAGGAATACAGTCTTTGCGAATTTCATTCTGGGTACTCAGACAGTAACTATGCCTCGCAGACAGGCGCATGAACAACATACGCAAATGTCAGCACTTGAGAGAGGATGTGTACCTGGGTTCAAAGAAGCCGATTGGAATATTCGGCGAATCGCTCGACATCTGAATAGGAGCCATGCCTCTATTCGACGTTATTGGGGAATGGGTGGACCATGGCCGAACACGACGTCAAGAAGGAAGCAGTCGACATAGAGGACCGACTAACCGTCAGAGGCATTCATAGCCCCGGATTCATCATTATAATCGATCCGACGTGCAACTGGTGCTTCAGGGCCAGGCTCGCGCAAAGGGGGTTGAACTCGCGGCGCCCCTTGCGCCGACTACCATTGACCTTGGTACAACAAAAAGCCCGTTTGCAGTGAGTGCCGTCGAGCACATTCGGCCTCGAGTCTCATTGACTGGAGTAGAATTGTTCTGCGGTAATGAGCCCCGCTTGAACTGACCCCTAATGACCAGAAATACGTGTCTGGAGACTCCCCAGACAGCGGTGGGACACCAACGTAACTGTCGCCATAGGACCCGACAACCAGGCGTGATGGTCTGGGGTGCGATTTCTTTTCATAGCGGGACCCCTTTCATTGTCAGACGTGGCATCCTTACGTCGACGCTGTTCTAGGCCGCGTTTTGTTGCACTTCATGGCAAGCCATCCTGGGCTTACATTTGAGCAAGATAATACCCGTCCGCACATGGTGAGGGTTTCTACTGCTTGTCCTTGTGCCTGCAAAACCTGTTTTGGGTAGGAAGACCGCCGGATCTCTCCTTAACTGAAGACGTTTGGAGCATTTTGTGCAGGGCCCTCCAACCAGCTTGTAAATCTGACAGTCTAACGGGCCAGTTTTACAGCATGTGGCACGACATGCCTCAGGAGGAGACCAAACAACTTTATCATTCAATGCCAAGCCGAATAACTCCCTGCATAAGGACCAGAGGTGGACCCACGCCGGTTCTAGGCGCTTCAGTCCGGAACCGCGCGACTGCTAAGGACGCAGGTTCGAATCCTGCCTCGGGCATGGAGGCTGAAAATGGAAGTCGAAAATAACATCCAAAGATACATAATAAGTAGAACACATGGCTCTCAGCAACGAACTTGAAGAACAGCGGCCTTATCAATCTGTCACTCCAAATTAGAATATGAATGCTTTGTCTGTCCACGCCAGAGAGGTACACAATGCAATGAACGAGACACGCAGGCTTATTACTGGATATCTGTGGCCTTCATCGCTTGCCAAATTATATCACCTGGTATGTACTGCTGCCCCAAAGATTGGTCGTGACGTTGCTGAGAGTGTGTAAAGAACAAACCCAGTCACGCAACCATCCATTACATCATTTGGCACCACGGTTCCAGAGACTGAAATCCACGAAGAGATTATGAAAATCAGAAGCACCTTGCAAGAGACTCATTTAACGCAGTAACAAAATTGTGAAAAAGACAAGGATAAACGATCCCGACTGGCCTCAACCATTTGCGCATCTTCCTCCCGATCACCAAGAGAAATGAACTCAGCTGTCTAGTGCCTGGAATTTGGAAATCTTTTAGGAGTAGTGTCTAAGTGCAGTTCCTCTAAGTTTAACGAACACATATTACAGTAGACGAAACAACAGCAGAAATTTTTATACGTGTTATAGACAACAGATTCTTTTAAGCGAACCAGGGACACACAACAAAAAATAGTTTATTATACGAGGGTTGCACAGAAAGTAATGTACCGCATTTCTTGTGTCAGCCGAAAACAATGCTACCAATGCGAAACGCTACGTATGTATTATTTGAAGTCCCCCGAGTGAGTGCGGCAAAGTTCCGTCACTTTCGACAGCGTAGCTACAGGACAGTTTCAAAATGGCGTCTGTAGGTGATATATGTTACAAGCAATTGCCATCATTGAATTTCTCACTGCATAGAAAGAAACTGTGGGGAATATTCACGAACACTTGTGCAAAGTCTATGGAGCATTCCTGTCGACAGAAGCACAGTTAGTCGCTGGACACGGAGGGTGAGGTCACCAGAAGGCGGTTCGACGGAGCTCCACGATTTGCAGCGGTCGAGGAGACCATCCACGGCTGTCACATCCGACATGTTTCAGCGAGCTGATTTCTCGGTTATTCAAAAGTGTGTGCAACATGGGTCCTGCGATGTCTAACGGTGGATCACAAATCGCACAGAAAAAACATTTGTCTTGACTGGTTGCAACGTTTTGAAGCTGAGGGGAAGACCTCCTTGTCCCGGATTGTGACATTTGATGAAACCTGGGTTCACCATTTTCAGCCCGAACAGGTTGACCATTTTCACCCCGAACAAAACGACAGTCGATGGAATGGGGCTATTCCCACTCCCCACAGAACAAAAAATTCAAAGCAACTGTTTCCGCCGGTAAGGTCATGATCACCGTATTCTGGGACTGTAAAGGTGTGATTCTCATTGATGCCGTGCCAAGAGGCGATACCATTATTTTAGAAGCATATGTCAACACATTAACAAAACTCAAGACGCGCTTCCGGCGACGTCAGCGCCACAGCAACCCAGGAGATGTTTTGCTGCAACATGATAAAGCTCGGCCCCACACAAGTGTGAGGACTGCTGAACACATCACAAAACAGGATTGGACTGTGTTCCCCCATGCACCCTATAGCCCTGTCCTAGCCCCTTCGGCCTTCCACGTGTTTGGGCCATTAAAGAATTTCATTTGTGGAAGAAAACCAACCAACATCGACGTGATCATAAACACCAAATCATCCACGAAGTCGTAAGTATGCCTTCTTCAGGTATATCATACACAGAAACTTGAAATTAAGTTTGGATGAAGACAGGATTGAGAAACATCTTTAACAAATTATGAAGATAGGCAGTGCACACGAAGACAGGAATAGTGAGATCAATTTTGAGATGCACAAAAGAATTAAATACTCGGCCAAGGATGATTCAAATGTGTGTGAAATCTGATGGGACTTAACTGCTAAGGTCATCAGTCCCTAAGCTTACACACTACTTAACCTAAATTATCCTAAGGACAAACACACACACCCATGCCCGAGGGAGGACTCGAACCTCTGCCGGGACCAGCCGCATAGTCCATGACTGCAGCGCATGCGACCGCTCGGCTAATCCCGCGCGGCAAGGATGCTTCAGAATAATTAAAAATATGGGCGTAAACAGTCAGTGGTACACATTACGATATCACTGCCCACAGCTTCCAGAAATCTAACGCCAGCGTAGACTTCGAAACCATAGGTAGCTTGGGAAATAGGATACATAACAGGGAGCCGGCAGGAGTGGTTGGTTGGTTGGTTGGTTGTTTTGGGGAAGGAGACCAGACAGCGAGGTCATCGGCCTCATTGGAGTAGGGAAGGAAGTCGGCCGTGCCCTTTGAAAGGAACCATCCCGGCATTTGCCTGGAGCGGGCAGGATTGGCCGTGAGGTTCTAGGCGCTACAGTCCGGAACCGCGCGACCGCTACGTTCGCAGGTTCGAATCCTGCCTCGGGCATGGATGTGTGTGATGTCCTTAGGTTAGTTAGGTTTAAGTAGTTCTAAGTTCTAGGGGACTGATGACCACAGATGTTAAGTCCCATAGTGCTCAGAGCCATTTGAACATAACAGGGAAAAAACGCGACAAACACGGTGACTCAGGGGTGTGTAAAATGAACCGCAACGATTCTGAAAAATGTTATATAGGACCAACTGGGAGGAATTTTGTCACGTTATTTAGAAAGCACTCGTACTATGGGAGCGGTAGCCCATTGACGACGCACTTAAAAACGGGGCTGCGTTAAAATAATGGAGGGTCTCGAAATTTTTACCCACAAAATTAGAGATCCACAGACAATTTCGAACGAACAGAGCGAATTCAGTGTTAAGTTTCTCTTCTGTGCATTGCTGGAATGACATGTGCTCACTGTGGCGGGCTCGCCGCGCGTCTGCTGCGCCGGCAGACATCCCGCATACTCCGCAGCAACCGACATGCCACCGGCAGTAAGTTACTGGTTCCTCCGCAAGATGGAGGAGCCTTCCAAACTAATTTAATAACCAGATTCCTTTATTCTTTGTAATCTCTTTCACAAGTCTACACATTTTAGCACATTATTAAACAATTTTATGTGCCGGACATGCGTAATTATAACAGCAGTCATTAGCAAAAGGTAATTTTACGTATGTGCAACTGTACTCATTTAAATTGTGTTTTATAATTCGACTTCGAATGTTTATAATTTAAAGAGTGTCTGTCATTCTATACGTATGACCAGAGGGGGGAAAACTGTGTGTGTGTGTGTGTGTGTGTGTGTGTGTGTGTGTGTGTGTGTGTGTGGGTGGTTGGATGGGTGGGGGGGGAGGCGGGGGGGGGCGGTGGCGGGGGGGGGGGGCAATGTCGCCCGCAATGGCGCCACCTCTCGGATAACACAGCTTTGAACTTGATAGTTGATACCCACCTTAGGCATCGCTTTTGTTGATACTGACACTGAACGTTATTTTTCAAGTTCTAATTTTTGGTGAGCGAATTTTTTAATTTCTTAATTTTTCATCTTTCGTTGCTTGAATAGACGTCCCTTGTTCTTACGTTCCCTTAATCTTAATTACAGAGCTGATAATGGCTTTAGCCAATACAACTTTATAAAGACATCAAGTGATCCAGATAGTTGTATTCACAAAACACTGACAGTTATAAATGACTCATCTAAGGGTTTGTTCTCCTTTATTAACGAGCCCAGTCTCCTTAACACTTCGCCATGTCACTCCGTGTTTTGTTGGTGGCCGCTGGCCAACTGAGAGGGCTTCTTAGGCGGCACACTGAGCAGTTAACTAAGTTCCACTGTTTATTGTGAGAGAAATTGTTTCTAACGCGATTAATATCGCCTGTGTCGCCTTGACAATACTTTAATGGGTCAGGCGAAAGTTACGTGGCAAAAATATCAGTTCAAAGAATTAATTACATACGCTTCTACGTCTACACACGTGCTTCGCGACATACCAAATGGCGCATAGCGGAGGGTATTTTATAACAATGCTAGTCATTCCCTTTCCTATTCCAATCGCAAATGGAGCGAAGGAAAAACGACTGTTCGTACAAGCCTTTATTTCTCTTGTTTTGTCTTTGCTGACCTTACGAGATACATATATTGGTGGCACTAGAAATGTTCTGCAGTCTATCGGCATAAATGCCAGTTTTCAAAACTTCCTCGCAGGTGTTTCACGAAAAGAACACCTTCCTCTCTCCAGGGATTTCTACTGGAATTTGTGGAGCATTTCCGTAATCGTTGTGTGTTGATCTAACCTGCCGGTAACAAATCTAGCGCCACCCCTATGAAGTGCTTCGATGTCTTCCTCTAGTCTGAACTGATGAGGATCCCAAACGCTCGTGCAGTACTCAAGAACGGGTCGCACAAGTTTTTCGCCAAACACTACAGCGTTATCAGCAAACAGTCGCAGACTGCTGGTCACCGTATCCTTCAGATCGTTTAGGTATATACAAGGGCTGTTCAGTAAAGAATGATCATAATTTATTTTTTTTTGACAACATACCTTTCCTCATCCTCATAATTTCGATGGACCTTCTCAAAGTAGTCTCCCATCAACCCCATGCACTTGTCCCAGCGTTTCTGCCAGTCTTCAAATACATGCTGGAAACAATTTTTTGAGAGATCCTTCAAAATAGGCTCCGCAGCCTTCACCATTGCTTCTGATGATTGATAATGCCTCCCACTAAGGCGTTCCTTCACGTTAGGGAATAGAAAAAAAGTCACATGGGACTAAATCCGGACTATAGCGAGGGTGAGGGATGCACTTCACGTTGATTTTTGCAAGATATTGAGCAACAACATTGGCAATATACGGCCGCGCATTATTGAGGTGCAGCATCCAGCGTGCTTCACGAAAATGTGGTCTTTTGCGCATGATAAGGGCTTGCAATGTTTTCAGGACATCCCTGTAGTATTGTCCAGTTACTGATGTGAACGCAGGTACAACATGGTGATAAACCATTCCATGAATATCAAAGAATGAGATGACCATAACTTTCCCAGCGGAAGCAACCACTTTTGCTTTTTTGGGGATTGATGATGAAGGAGATTTACAGATTGAGCTTTGCTGTTTGCTCTCAGGATCAAAACGATGTAGCCAAGTTTCATCAGCAGTGATTACATTTGAAAGAAACTCCACATCTTCTTCTAACATCAACTTTAACTGCATGCAGATCTGCAAGCGAATGTCCTTTTGTTCGGGAATCAACAATCTTGGAACCCATGGCTCACAAACACGTGTCTTGTGTAATTTTTCCGTCGCCAACGTGTGGGTTGCACCAAATGAAATGTTCAGTATTTCAGAAAGTGATCTTAACACTTTGCCGGCCGGCGACACCACAGTGGTGTCGTGCGCGAAATAGCGGTCAATGGCCGGCGACACCACGGTGGTGTAGTGAGCATAGTGTCGCTCAGTAACCGGCGACACCACAGTGGAGTCGTGTGCATAGTATCGCGCAGTGGCCGGTGAGAGCACTTTAGTATCTTTTTCATTCTGTTGGTGTTTTGTTTAGGCAACATTAAGTTACACACGCCAACAAGTTTTTTGTTTTTGTAAGTACTTGTGCACCTTCATCATGGCAGACGAAAGAGACGATACGATTATTTACGAAGAATGCGCGGACGTCTTGTCTGACGTTCCGGACGACTTAGCCGATTGGGAAGAAGACATTGCATACCGAAAAAATTGAAAATGAAGCAGAATCATCGGAAAATAGTGAAATACGGCCAAGAAGAATTCGGCGAACGCCACGGTTGCCAACTGATTCGGATGAATCAGACGAAGAAGAATGACTATGATTTACTGAGGACCAATAATAAATTTGAAGGATCTCCGGGTCCACATATATTTCTCAAAGATACACAGAGGGTCGTGAATATCGTAGAATTATATATTGGGAACGATCTATCTGAACATATTAGCAATGAAACCAACAAGTATTACAGTCAAAATTGCAATAGGAGGAAACTGGATAGAAAAAATGGCAAATCGGTCGACGCTACGGGACCCGAACTTAGAAAATGATTTGGGCTTGCTATCCTTATGGGAATTGTAAAAAAAGCGAATCCGTTGATAGACACACCGATATTTCGCAAAACGATGTCCCGCAACCGATTCAGACAAATATCATCATTTTTACATTTTTCCGACAACAACAATAAACCGGATAATGCCGACCGGTTTTTCAAAGTGCAATTCGTAACTGATTATTTTTCCAAAAACTTTAAAGAAACGTTTAATCTAAGTCAAAACATCGCAATGGATGAAGGAATGATACCGTGGCGTGGACAGTTTAATTTTAAAGTTTACAATCCGTCGAAAATTACGAAATATGGCATACGCAGTCGGATGCTGTGTGATTCGAGTACTGGATACATTCAACATATATTCCGGCGCTGGACAACTTTTAGCAAAAACAGTGATGGAACTATTGACATCTTCCTATGGAAAGTGGCATCACCTCAACATGGATAATTAATATAACGGTGTAGAACTTGCATAGAAGTTACGTGAAAAGAAAATTCGAGTTTGTGGAACGATACGGCAAAACAGAGGATTTCCGGAAAAATTAAAGCGCGCAAAAGTCGATGGGTTTGCAGCTTGTCATCAACGGAAAGGTGACAAGCGGCCGGCGACAAGCCAAGTAATCCGAATTAGCGCTTCTGGCGCCAAGCGAATCAATAGGTACGAGATGTGCGGAGGGCAAAGTGTTAAGGTAATTCGTCGATCCTCTCTCACAATGACAGCAGCAGTGTTGATCTTTTCTTCCGTAAGAGCAGTAACTGGAACATCGGGTCCACCTTCCTTTGAAACTGACTGTCTCCTCTCTTTAAACATTTTAAACCACCTTCGAGCTGTGCTGTAGGGAAGAACAGACTCTGCATAGGCCTCCTGTAACATTGTATAGGCCTCATATGAAGACCTGTTGAGACGAAAGCGGAATTTCAAAGCCGCATATTGTTCCTCGCGTGTTACCTCCACTGCAGCGGCAGGCGATAACGAACATGTCTGACCTTATCTGCCTCTCACACTGGGAACCAGGAGTCCCAACAATGAAACTACCACAGCGTGTTTGTTGCACATTAAGGTAGCAGAATATCATAAGATTAAAAATAGCGCGAGAAATTATGACCATAAAAAATTATGATCATTCTTTATTGAACAGCCCTCGCAGATATCAAACAGACGTCGTATCAATACTTCCCTGGGACACTCCTGGCGATACTTTTGTCTCCGAGGAACACTCGCCGTTCAGGAGAACGTACTGGTTTTCTTACTTAAAACGACTTCGAGAACTCACAAGTTAAAGAATCTATTCTGTATGTTCCGATCTTCGTTAACAGTCTGCAGAGTGGCATTGTGTCAAACGCATTCCGGAAATCTGCGTGCATGCTTGCCCTAGAACTTCATACACGGTACGTGTTGACAAAAATGTATTAATAACAGAGTGCTAAATGTGTCCGACTATTACCTTATTACTGCTGACAGGTACAAGCGTAAAAACGCGTGAAAAGACTGGGTTGTGCTATATTTGCTACACGTTGCGGTATGCAGTTAACAGCAGAATAACGAGGAATTTTTGGCAGTTTGGCACCTGGTGGAGGAGTGTACAGTAAAGTGCTGTGAAACGCGTTAAAAACGTCGGCCCCAGGCTAACGAGAACGCTAACTTGTTTGGCGCCAGAAGAGAAAATATTTGTCCTTTCCCGTGTCCTAACCAGATCCTACGGAGAGGGTTATCGTTATAATAAAACTACCACGATTGATTACACGCTAGATCAGCTTCAGTGCGAGCGACAGTCACGGTTCGACACGAAACGAATACTTAAAGGTAAAGCCATCAACTTTCCTCCATCAAATTATAGTTCCCTGTAAGACTCGTATCATAATAGGTGCCCACATAACCTCTCTTCCATTCATTTCGTTATTTAGTAGATTTTTTTCGTTCGTTGGCGCGTCCCCGAAGATGGTAAATCTTTACTCGATCGATCCATAGGATCTTCAACAGTCTCCTGTAACACTTCACTTCAAAGCCTTTTAACCGTTTCATATTTTCTTCCAAGTAGTTCATATTTCATATGCTTACAAAGCTATGCTCCAAACATGGCTTTTCCATGAATCTGTTCCTCGTCTCAAGGGTTTTACTTGTAATGACCGAATCATGAAAGTCTCAAAAACAAAACAAAAAATCTAAGTACGAACATTAACTGATATTAGGTGTAAGCCTTATAACTTAGGTAGGGACGTACAGTGCAAGTCGCTTTCGTCAGTCCATTAATGGGTCACACGCACTAGGAAACCGCTCATTTCAAGCTCACTGATTGCGAATTCGAGGTTAAAAGCGACACAGTCACGTATTATGTACAAGCAAGCAACCCAAAACGCCGTATTAGAGGCCCTCAAACGCCAAGCAAGGCAGAGTTTGGCAGCAGAATTCGAGAGTTACAGCTAACAGCAGCAACCCTGTATGAACGAGCCTACAGCAGATCTTATGTAAGTGAACGTCAGACTCAGTTCACTTTGTGCACTAAGGAGGACTTACAAAAGCCTGTCTGTACGTACCTCTGGACTAGATTCACAGGTTTCCATCGTACATTTGTCTACAAGTACCAGTGTCTCTGTGACACTTTCATTGGTTCAAATGGCTCTGAGCACTATGAGACTTAACATCTGAGGTCATCAGTCCCCTTGAACTTAGAACTACTTAAACCTAACTAACCTAAGGACAGCATACACATCCATGCCCGAGGCAGGATTCGAACCTGCGACTGTAGCGGTCGCGCGGTTCCAGACTGAAGCGCCTAGAACCGCTTGGCCACAACGGCCGGCTGTTACTTTCATTGTGAGGAGTACCTGAGCCTAAGGATTCGATTACAACAGTAGAATCTAGCACTTCCATGGCTTGTGGTCTGTAGTACTGTATGTTACTGAGCCGTACCAAAGTTGTAGGCCCGGGTGGCCACATTTTCTAGTAGTCTCAGGAATGTTTTTGTAAACCAGCGTCTATTCTCTTCTGTGTGATCATTTATAACACGTGAAGAAGCAATAAAGAGAATACCAGTAAGCCACCTCAAGAGTCTCATTTCACCATCACCACCGTATCTACCTCCTTTAGCCTGACGTCCATGTCCTTCTGTACTACTTCCAACAGAGACCTGAAAAATCATCCCCGTTTCACTCCTGTACACAGACGCTGGTGAACTAAGAAAAGGATGACCAAAAATCCCGCGTCCCCTTTGATCTGAGTGCAAGCTTTCGAAACAAGTGCATCGCGACCCACATAGGGTTGCGACATACTTTTAAATATCTGCAACAGTTTTTTTTATTATTTTTTTTAAGAAGCCCCTTCTGCCCTGTGGAGTCCTCGTTTCCGAGATAGCAACATTCGTCTACCTATCTAACTATGTTTAATATGTAGCCGCCACGTACATCCACCGACCGCGCACCCTAATTTCATTATGTTTACGCGCGTATTAAAGTCATCAGATAGCACAGGTTCCACTTCATTACGTACTCGACTCAATTCCTGTTCGCTGTAGGCAACCACTGACAAATCACCAGTAAACCGGACAATGCTGTTTTTCCGTACATTTCGAACGAGTCTTTCTTTCTTTTTCTTACGCCACAGTCTCGCAGAGTTCGCAGGGTCGGCGTGGTTACAACGGATTTGGCAGTGTTAGTGTTAGGAATGGCCGGATGCCCTTCCCGCCGCCACCCCGCACCCCGCAGGACGGAATCAGTGTACCCCAACTGCCTGCGTCTGGTGTAAAACGTGAAATAGTGCGGACGTGTTTCAAATGTCTGCGACGCGTGTAACTGAGGCGGAACGTGGGGACCAGCCCGGTATTCACCTAGTGGGATGTGGAAAACCGCCTAAAAACCACATCCAGGCTGGCCGGACACTGGCCCTCTTCGTTGATTTGCCGGGCGGATTCGATCCGGGGCCGGTGCGCCTACCTGAGTCCAGGAAGCAGTGCGTTAGCGCGCTCGGCTACCCTGGCGGGTATACATTTCGAACGAGTACCACATCAAAATAGCACTCTACGCTCATCACTGTCTCTTCAACGCTCAAATTAGATATCAATAGTGACAAAGAGCAAACCTGCCTTACACCCCTCCTTGTTATAACCCTTGTACCATTCCCTCGGTTCTGACACCTGCAGCCTGTTTCGTATGAATAGAATGGGCTATCCAGTGCATAAGAGTAAAATACATTTCATTGCATTGCACATCACCGGAAGCCGTCTCTGGATATATATTTTTGTGCAATTTATTACCAAAATTTATTGGGGTTTAAGGACAGCTCCTGTAGTCATAGTTTACTTTATTTACATCTACATTAGACTCAGCAAGCCAACTAACCGTGTGTGGCGAAGGGTACTTTTGTACCATTAACTGATCGCCCCCTTCCCTGTTCCACCCGCGAATGGCACGTGAGAGAATGATTGTCAATAAGCCTCTGAATTAGCTGTAACTTCTCGAATCATTTCGCGAGATGTATTTGGCAAGAAATAACATGTATTCCTGATCTTCCCGGAAGATATTCTCTCGAATAGTGCGCCTCTCCGTGATGTATCGTGCCTTTCTTGTAACGTTTGCCACTGGATTTTGCTGAGCATTTCTGTAAGCTCTCGCGCCGAGTAAACGATCCCGTATCTGCTCTTCGTTGGATCTTCTCTATCTGTTCTATCAGTCCTACCTCGTAAGGAACGCATATCGACCAACAATACTCAAAAATCAGTCGAACAAGCGCCTTATAAGCCACTTCCTTCCGGAATAAGTTACATTTCCTTACAATTCTTCCCACGAATCTCATTCCCGCATCTACTTTTCGTACTATTTGTTTTATGTGGTCATTTCACGCAAGGTCCCTCAGGAGAGTTATTCCTAGATGTTTTGTGGTAGATACTATTTCCAGCAGTTTTTCATCAGTACTGTAATAATACAGTGATGGATTTCTTTTCGTGTGTGTGCCCAATATGTTAGATTTATTTACGTTCAGAGACAACTGCCAAAGCCTGCATCATTCATTAATCCTCTATAGACCAGTCTGCAAATCGATGTCTTCTAGCAGCAGTTACTGTAGGCTTCGACCTCTACCCTTATGGTAGCCGAGTGTTTCAGTTAACATCTGCCAATTTGTAGAGTTTGCTCAATTTCGTAATGGCTGCTTCAATTCTTCTTGCACATCAAGAGATTCAGTACTGCGCGATATTTCAGGACAGCCTGCAAAGTAGGATCCACCTCCACAGCTCGGAGGATCAGCATACCTGGCTGCTATGCGGAGGGGCCGGGTTCGACTATCAGCGCTGCCAAGAACCTTCCTTTCATGGGAAGGAGTGGAGAAGGTTCCACTCAGCCTCGCGGTGCCGTCTGAGGAGTTACCAGAGTGAGAAATACTTGAGAAAGCCAACAAGGGCCGGGAAAGCTGTGTGCCGACCTCACCACTCCCAAAAAGAATCCACATGACGTCATGGTTCTGAGGACGACACGACGGTCGGTCGGTCCCGATTGCCCCGTCTCGTCCGGAACGCAGAAATCTGCTGCAAAGTAGGATAGAGGCGCTGGCAAAAGTGAAGCTGTGAGGGAGGGTCCTGACTCCTGTAAGAGCACTCACCACGAAAGACAAGGTACAGAGTTTGCGGCACGGTCCGGTACACACTTTTAATCGGCCTGGAAGTATAAAAATAGCATCGCTGCAGAGGCTCATTCTGGAAGCCTGTACCATATTATGATAAGTCAGCACCCTTTCTGAACCGATATACTAAGATATCAAAGTGCCCAGGAAAAGGCCTACTTTACTGGTACTGCTGCCGATATGTAATAAAATCGCCTCGTCTAGTTGCACTGTATTGAGCCTACGGGGTATAAGAAATAAAAAAATCAATTTTAACTCAGTGTAGAAACGACAGCATCTGTTTACTCTAAGTTGGGAGAAACGAAATAACGACTGTGAAATGATATGGCTATTACATGTAACAGCCGTTTCTCAACACCGATTAAGAGACAAGTACTGTGTGGAGTACCCGTGTTGCATCACAGAGCAGGCTGGGTTTCCAGGAAAACCAGAATCGCTTAACCCGGCAGGGAAAGGTGTGATGAGATACTTCAAGCAAAAGTTATAATAAATTCTACTTTTCGAACATGCTGTTTATCTTTGGGTTACCGAGTTCTTATCTCTCTGAGAATGGAGTAGATGTGCTACTGCTTTCTTACGTCAGTACGTTTCCGTTACTGATATGAAACAGCTCCATATCACGAACATGCACAAATATTTCTGCGTACGCAAAAATTGAGGTAGGAATCCGAAATTAAGATACGAATGCCTTCTATAGTGCCACATCAGTAAGTATCACTCGGTACCGCAGAGTTAATTTGCACCGCCTGCACCACAGTTAGTGAATAAACAGATGTACGAAAAAGATACGCCAGATCTTTATTTAATGATACAAACGGAGAAATTGTGCAGTTGACATGGTCAGGTACCAAATTTCAGCGTTTCACGTCTCTGTCACCTTTATATTTCAGTGGCCACTCTGCGATGCTTTCCTAATCATAACGTAACGTCTTCTCATTCATAACCAGTTCGCATTCTATTATGCTGTACAGGAAGTGCCGGCCGGGTGGCCGATCGGTTCTAGGCGTACAGTCTGGAACCGCGCGACCACTACGGTCGCAGGATCGAATCCTGCCTCGGGCATGGATGCGTGTGATGTCCTTAGGTTCGTTAAGTTTAAGTAGTTCTAAATTCTATGGGACTGATGACCTCAGAAGTTAAGTCCCACAGTGCTGAGAGCCATTTTGTACAGGAAGTAGTTTTCACAACGAATACTGTAACACAAAAACGAGCATAAACCCCATCTTTCCGGTCATTAAACGATCTTGCATACTTTTTTGGGCGTGTACACACACATGGAACATCTTGACTTTTCAAATGATCATAAAGCCATCAATAACAATATACCACAGGTCCAAATACACTGAACAATTTCGCTGGGATTCTATTTTATACCGCTGATCAAAACTTTGAGGTTTGTCTAAGGCATTGTAACTCAGTCAGAGACGCTAAATGACTTGGGATAGCATTTGAAATGAATGGTCAGTGCCCTGAAATGAGATTATAAGATGTACATCAACAAAGGTAAAGCAATTTATTCAAAATAAATCAGATGATGCTGAGGGAATTACATTAGGAACTGAGACAGTAAAAGTAGCAGACGAATTTTGCCATTTGGGGAACACAAGAACTGAAGATGGCAGAAGTAGAGAGAATATAAAATGTACTTCCAGAATGAGATTTTCACTCTGCAGCGGAGTGTGCACTGATATGAAACTTCCTGGCAGATTAAAACTGTGTGCCGGACCGAGACTCGAACTCGGGACCTTTGCATTTCGCGGGGAAGTGCTCTACAGTTTTAATCTGCCAGGAAGTTGCATCTCAGCGCACACTCCGCTGCAGAGTGAAAATCTCATTCTGGAAACATCCCCCAGGCTGTGGTTAAGCCATGTCTGCGCAATATCCTTTCTTCCAGGAGTGCTAGTTTTGCAAGGTTCGCAGAAGAGCTTCTGTGGAGTTTGGAAGGTAGGAAACGAGGTACTGGCAGGCGTAAAGCTGTGAGGACGGATCGTGAGTCGTGCTTGGGTAGCTCAAACGGTAGAGCACTTTCCCGCGAAAGGCAAAGGTCCCGAGTTCCAGTCTCGGTTCGGCACACAGTTTTAATCTACCAGGAAGTTTCATATAAAATGTAGTTTGGTAAAGGCAAGAAAAGCGTTTCTCAAGGAGAAAAATTTATTAAAATCGAATATAAATTAAGTATCAGGAAGTCTTTTCCGAAGTTATTCGTCTGGAATGTATCCTTGAAAGTAAGTGAATGGACGCTAAGCAGTTCAGACATGAAGATAATAGAATCTTTTTAAATGTGGTGCTACAGAACTATGCTAAACATTAGATGCTTAGGTCACGGAACTAATCAGGAGGTACTGAATAGAACTGAGGGGAAAGGAAATTTGTGCCACAACTTGACTAAAAGACGCGACCGGTCAATAGGGCACATTCTGAGACAACGACGAATCTTCATCTTCATCTGCACCTACATACATTCTCCGCAAGCCACCACATGGTGCGTGGACGAGGATACCTTGTACCAGTACTGGTCATTTACTTTCCTGTTCCACTCACGAATAGAGCGAGGGAGAAACGACTGTCTTTATGCCTCCGTAAAAACCCTAATTTCTCTTCTCTTCATAGTACTTGCGCAAAATGTGCGACTGCAGCAGCAGAATCGTTCTGAAATCATCTTCCAATGCCAGTTCTCTAAATTTCCGCAATAGTGCCCCGCGAAAAGAGAGTCGTTCTTCTTCCAGGGATTCCCATTTTAGTCGACAAAGCATCTCCGGAATATTTGCGTGCTGATCGAACCTACTGGTGCCCGCCGCGGTGGTCTAGCGGTTCTAGGCGCTCAGTCTGGAACCGCGCGACTGCTACGGTCGCAGGTTCGAATCCTGCCTCGGGCATGGATGTGTGTAATGTCCTTAGGTTAGTTAGGTTTAAGTAGTTCTAAGTTCTAGGGGACTGATGACCTCAGAAGTTAAGTCCCATAGTGCTCAGAGCCATTTGAACCATTTTTTTTTAACCTACTGGTAATGAATGTAGCACCTCGCTTCTGAACTGCTTCGATGTTGAGATTCTTCAGTTTCTCCCGGCGTATTTCTTGCTCTAACAGTCCACGGGTGTACTGCCGGTCGAAAGTGTCCAACGGGCACAATATTTCGGCGATCAGACATGTTGCCATCGTCAGATGCGCTGACGAACTGAGCTCCAGAGGGGGCGGGCGGCCGTCTTAAATCCCTTCCCCCTGCAAGGCGTTCTCTCCGTGGGTATAAACGAAGAAAACGGACACCGACCTGTATTTGCATGCAGATAGCTGCCACCACCCTTCGCAGAGGAATGGAGTGCTAAAAACACTGGTGCACAGGTCGCGTACCATCTCTGAAGCAGAGTGTCTGCCCCATGAGCTGGAACACCTCAAAACTGTATTCTGGAAAAACGGGTACTCGAAATGGCATATCAGACGCGCTCTCGGCCCCACCTCTACAGTACAGCGTGTGGAGACGAAAGAAGTCACGGTGGAAGAGACAGTCACTGCCAATATACCGTATACTGGCGCACTATCGGGGAAAATAGGACGAATATTGAGGAAACACCGAGTAGGAACAGTCTTTTGCACACCCAAATAGAACATGAGCATTATTGGGAAGTGTCAAAGACGATCTCGGTTTGTGGAAGGCCTTCATATACCAGATTCCGTGTCAGTGTGGGAAGAGTTATACTGGACAGACAGTGCGCACCTTCGAAGATCATTGCCGGGAACATCAGAGGCACGCTCTAACCCCAACAAGTCGGCGGTCGCAGAGTACTGTATCAACCGAGATTGTGACTACAACCTCCGCAGGGTATGGGAACCAGCATTGAGTCTAATTAAAAAGACGCTCAGCAAAAGAAACGAACGGGCGACTAGGGCAGACGAGGCAATTACACCGACGCCACCAAAGACGCCGACGCCAGCGTCTCAGCGACCGTTGACGCGCAGGTGCGGGCCGCGGAGAGAACGCCTCGCGAAGGGAGGGGATTTAATACGGCAGCCCGCCATCAGGAGCTCAGTTCGTCAGCGCACCTGACGATGGCGACATGTCTGATCGCCGAAATATTGTACCCGCTGGATACTATGGACCGGCGGTCCACCCGTGGACTGTTCGTGCTTCGATGTTATTCTAGTAATAGAGGAAAGTGTGGGGGATAAAAATTGCAGGAGGAGACCAACAGATGGGTCCTGTAAGCAGTTGCAGATGGAAGTGTGTTGCAGTAGTTACTCGAACATGAAGGGGCCTGCACAGAATGGATTTAGTTAGAGGGCTGGATCAAACCAATCTTCAGAATGACTACTACAAAACATGCAGGCCCCAGGAGTAGATAACATTCCATTAGAACTACTGACAGCCTTGGGAGAGAGAGTCCTGACAAAACTCTACCATGTCATGAGCAAATTGTATGAGACAGGCGAAATACCCTCAGACTTCAAGAAGAATATAATAATTCCAATCCCAAAGAAAGCAGGCGTTGACAGATGTGAAAATTACCGAACTATCAGTTTAATAAGTCACAGCTGCAAAATAATAACGCGAATTCTTTACAGACGAATGGAAAAACTGCTAGAAGCCGACCTCGGGGAAGATCAGTGTGGATTCCGTAGAAATATGGGAACACGTGAGGCAATACTGGCCCTACGACTTATTTTAGAAGCTAGATTAAGAAAACGAAAACCTACGTTTCTAGCATTTGTAGACTTAGAGAAGGCTTTTGACAATGTTGACTGGAATACTCTCTTTCAAATTCTAAAGGTGGCAGGGGTAAAATACAGGGAGCTAAAGGCTATTTACAATTTGTACAGTAACTAGATGGCAATTATAAGAGTTAAGGGGCATGAAAGGGAAGCAATGGTTGGGAATGGAGTGAGACAGGGTTGTAGCCTCTCCCCGATGTTATTCAATTTGTATACTGGGCTAGCAGCAAAGGAAACAAAAGCAAAATTCGGAGTAGGTATTAAAATCCATGGAGAAGAAATAAAAATTTTGGGGTTCGCCGATGACATTATAATTCTGTCAGAGACAGCAAAGGACTTGGAAGAGCAGTTGAACGGAATGGACAGTGTCTTGAAAGGAGGATATAAGATGAACATCAACTAAAGCAAAACGAGGATAATGGAATATAGTCGAATTAAGTCGGGTGATGGTGAGGGAATTAGATTAGGAAATGAGATACTTAAAGTGTCAGGAAGTCGTTTCTGAAAGTATTTCTATGGAGTGTAGCCATGTATGGAAGTGAAACATGGGACGATAAATAATTTGGACAAGAAGAGAATAGAAGCTTTCGAAATGTGGTGCTACAGAAGAATGCTGAAGATTAGATGGGTAGATCATATAACTAATGAGGAGGTGCTGAATAGGACTGGGGAGAAGTGGATTTTGTGGCACAACTTGACTAGAAGAAGGGTTCGGTTGGTAGGACATGTTCTGAGGCATCAAGGGATCACCAATTTAGTATTTGAGGGCAGCGTGGAGGGTAAAAATCGTAGAGGGAGACCAAGAGATGAATACACTAAGCAGATTCAAAAGGATGTAGGCTGCGGTACGTACTGGGAGATGAAGAAGCTTGCACAGGATAGAGTAGCACGGAGAGCTGCATCAAACCAGTCTCAGGACTGAAGACCACAACAACAACAACAACAATTACGTATACAAGAGCAACCTCTTTTGTGTGGCCCGACAGGTCAGTGTCACGCAATGCATGGTTGGTGCGGACTCGTCATACGAAGTGGAAACGTATAACGAAGTGTCACTATGCCTCGCCGACGTCACCCCGGGTGGAATATCGGCATGTGAGTGCGTTCGAACGGAGCAGAATGGTTGGTCTCCTGGAAGTAGGTCTGTCGTTCCGTGACACTGGGGCTCGTACATGACACGCTGCTTGAACACGGAGGCGTTTGTAGAACGAGTGGAGAGAAGAGACTGCGCACAGCGCCGGCAGGGTACTGGACGACACAATGTGGCCACAGCGCGCCATGATCGCCGTCTAGTTTGCTGGGCCGTGACGGACGTAACAGCTTCCTCCAGTGTTGACGCGACGTTGGAGCACTGCTACGGGTCTGGACATGACTGCGTCGACGATTCGACGCAGTTTTCTGCAATCTGGACCAGTGGCACGCATGCCATTGCGTCGGCTTTCAATGACCTGAACCCACCAATACCGCACACTAAAATGGGCACGTGAACCCTGACACTGGCGTTCTGAACAGCAAAATGTAGTGTTTTCGAACGAGTGCCGGTTCAAGATGATGATGATGTTTGATTTGTGGGGCGTTCAACTGCGCGGTCATCAGCGCCCGTACAAATTTCCAATTTTTACACAGTCCAATCTCGCAGCCTTTCACAAATGATGATGAAATCATGTAGACAGCACAAACACCCAGTCCCCAGGCGGAGAAAATCCCCAATACGGCCGGGAATCGAATCCGGGGCCCCGTGATCCAGAGGTGACAACGCTAGCCACTAGACCACGAGCTGCGGACTGCCGGTTCAACTTATCCCACAGTGTTCGACGCCGTCGTAGCGAACGCAATCAGGCAGACTGTATTGTTGAGCGGCATAGCGGACGAATGCCAAGTGTAATGGCTTGGGGCGCCATTGCCTATAACACGTGATCTCGGCTCCTACGTCTTGAGGGCAGTCTGAACAGATACCAAACATTAGGGAGATTTTACAGCCCGACGCACTGCCCAGCTGCAGGCCGCTCCGCATGCCATATTTCGACAGGATAACGCCCAAGTGCATGTGGCGAGGAATATGCAAGCCTTCTTCGACGAACGACGAGTATCACTGCTTTCCTGACCTGCCCGTTCGCCTGACACGTCGCCCATCGGACATGTTGGGATGTGGTCGGTCGCCAGCTTGTTCGTTCAGGTCCTCCTGAAGCCACAGCCGATGCTTTGTGGACGCGCCTACAAGCCGCGTGGCAGAGTATTCCCTAGCAGCACATTCAAGCGATCTTTAATTCCATGCCACTACTCCAAAATGAATTTCCACAGTCGTAGTGCATATGCAGATTTATAATACTAAGCATTTGTTTTTCCAAACAGTAGTGCACATGTCGAAGACCGCTGTAAATTTATTAACCAAAGTTCTAGGCGCGCAGTCCGGAACCGCGCGACTGCTACGTCGCAGGTTCGAATCCTGCCTCGGGCATGGATGTGTGTGATGTCCTTAGGTTAGTTAGGTTTAAGTAGTTCTAAGTTCTAGGGGACTGATGACCGCAGCTGTTAAGTCCCATAGTGCTCAGAGCCATTTTATTAACCAAAATTACAATCATTTCGTATGCTTTGGACGAACTTTGCAGGTTTTCCGTCTGAAGGATCGACTACAGCAACGAACTTTTTCCAGGCATCACCCTTCCAATTATGAAGCAAATGTGCAATTGCATATACCGCGTCACTTCGTTTTCGCCTTACAACCTCCATATTCTCACAAAACATAGCTTCGTCAGAGCCCATTTGATCCCGAGAGTCCGTCATTTTCCCCCTATCAGTGCTACAATACAACAGAGAGGCCGTGGACTCAACTTCCGTGCTACGTTGCAGCTTTACATCCCTGCCCGCTTCAGTAAGAAGGGACTGGTCGACGAGTAGGAAGCGACCGCAGCGTCATACTCGTGCAACTACAGCAGGAACGGAGGAAGGCATTGTAGCACTTACATACTCGCCTGGGTATGAGGACGTGTTAACGCGACAGCTTCCGGGACGGGGAAGTACGCTGGCCGCGAATCGAATCTGCTCGAGGGATTAACGACAAGGGTTCTGTTTGCCGGCCATCCTGGATGTGGTTCTTCGGCGGTTTTCCATGTCGCACTAGGTGAATAACAGGCTAGTTCCCCTGGCCCAACTCTGATACAGGTTACGCAAACATTTCACACACTTGCCCCAAGAACTTATATGCTACACTATTTCTGTCCTGGTTGGGGGGGCAGGGAATGATCTGGAGACTGATGACCTTAGCTGTTTGGTCTCCTTAAACGCTTTCTCATCAGCAACGCTGACGTAAGAACGGCGCCTTGGTTTCTGATGTACGCAACCCTCAATACAGGCCTTGTACTCGCTCCGTTTTTGAACTCTCGTCAGCAAGTGACACGCATCTGAGCCGACCGCCTCTTCGGTAGAGACAGGTGAACTCGGCCAGCGCAAAGGGCGAAAACGCGTCTCTACGCAGGGACGACGGCTCCTTGAGCGAGCTGTGCTGGCCGGGTGCGCCAACGGCAGCTGCGGCTCACCCGGCGTCCCGGGCGGCGTATCGCGACCGCACGGGATGGTCGCCCACGCTGCAGCGCGCAGACTCGCTCCCCGCACTCATTCATCGGCCGGCGCCGGAGAAAGCGGCCCCCAGTCCTTATGCAACTCGTCAGGCCGCGCGCAATTAAGCGACTGGCATTTGCCGGCGGCTCCCATTGCTAGCCGGCGTAATGGCGCGCGCTCTAGCCGGCTTATTACACACGTACTGCGCGGCGCCCTGGAACCGGCGCACACGGCCCGCATTCCGGCCGCCGTTTCGCGAAATCTTTACGAGCCTCCGACGCCGCCCAACGGCCTGTAATCGGCAGCCACAGATTTATTACCTCCCCTGCGTGCGCCTGCTGCCGCAATCGCCGATCCCTACTGCGGCCGTATCGCAGCCTCTTACCAGATCTAATGAACAGATAACGGAGGGTAGTTCGTGATAGGACGTGATGAACCGCGTGGAAGTAGGTCATGAAAACAATCGTGCGTCTCGACATAGTCTGGCGGGGTGTCTAGCCAGATTTAAGACTGCAACGCAAATTTCTCATCGGGCAGAATGCTGCGCGCTGTGGCTGATGCCTTGTACACTGCACAGGAGTTCCTCCCACTAATTATGAACTTTTCTCTGTACCGTCTGATTTATTCCTATACTCTCACAAACTTTTCCTTTATTCGCGTTTCATTAATTATTTTCTTCTGTACATTTTTTTAAGCAGCATTCAGTACACTATCTACTTCTGCATACGTAATCTGCATACTAAGCACACTTCATTAACTATCGTAATGTAACCATCTATCAAGGCAGTTACATCATGTCTCCCACCACTCAGTTTGCAGCTAATCATATATCTACTATATGTGTATGATGTCACATATTTAGTGGGATTATGGAGAGTGTTATTCGTGTGGTTGTAAAGATTGAATTGTGTATTGAAATGGGTTTTCTTTCGTGTCTGTTTCATGTAGAGGGGGAACGCCGTAACGGTTTTAGGCGCTACAGTCTGGAACCGCGCGACCGCTACGGTCGCAGGTTCGAATTCTGCCTCGGGCATGGGTGTGTGTGATGTCCTTAGGTTAGTTAGGTTTAAGTAGTTCTAAGTTCTAGGGGAGTGATGACCTCAGACGTTGAGTCCCATAGTGCTCAGAGCCCTTTTTTTTTTAGTGCTGTAACACGACATTGACGGCATCTTCGGCGTTGCTGCCAAGCAGAAATTTGAACAATGTTATACATCACGCGAAGGGAACCGCGCGGAATAAGATTCTATCGGCGTGTGTTATCGTGCTCTGATTTACATAAGAAATCAAGCGCTTGTCTGTAACAAACATAAAAATGAGTGCTCAATTTTGTAAATAAAAGTTGTTATGGTGACTAGCTGGTTCTCGCTTGGACTTCAAGCGACTGACAACGCTGTTAATGTAAAGCATACTTTGCAATAAAATACATTGGCGGAAGTGGTAAATTATTTATCCATCAAGATTTTTTAAGTGAATGTCTGTGTGGGAGTAATAGATAGAATCTGAATCTGATTTCATCTTGAGAAATTGATTTTTTTATGATCAAGCCTGGTGAAAAATTTTTGACTTGTTGAAGCTGAAGTGGGTCGTCGATCGATACTTACAAGCAAGAGTACAGTTAATACCTCTATCATTAATCTGTAGGACGCCACGGAACTTTTATAGAACTGCTGATACGATAATGATTGTAAATTTTCTCTCTCTCTCTACTTCCGAGCCTGTGTTTTGTAACTGTTTCACTGAAATAATTCAAATTCGTTGTCGAGTTCCTCAAATGAACTAAAGTCTTCGGTCCACTTGAATTACTGTACATACCTGATTGAAAGTTGTCGTCAACTGGATATTATGTACGACATTAACTGAAGATGTATGTTGAAATAATAACATGAAAAGGGGTGTGGCGCCGCAGTACCCACATCGGTGTGGTAGGAAGAGTTTAAATGGAGGGAGGGTGGAGGCCCGAGAGAGAGGGCCAGATGCCCACACTTAGATTGTGTGATAAAAAATAACCTCTCACGAATAAAACGTTAAACTGTATCATCCGTTGAGGCATTGTCTCTCAACGCCGTTAGCAGTGTGGCATGAAGGTTGAAAGACCGCTGCAGAGGGCTAAAATTGGGCAGTCCAACAAGATGTGGACGACAGTAAAGTGGGAACCACAGCGATACTGAGGTGGGTTCTCGCGAAGGAGGAGGTGACCATGAGTTTGCCAAGTATGGCCGATGTGCAGCGGGCAAAGGGGAACGGAGTCCCCGCCAGTGGCTCGTATGAATGACCGCCACACATTCGTGTCTCCTTGATAGTACGGAGTTTATTTGGTGTGCTGAGAGGCCCGCCATTTAGTATCCCAGATCCCGAAAACTTTACGGCATGAGACCGATCGGAGATCAGTCTCCGGCGGGCGGATTTCCAGAATCGGTTTACCGGTAGCCTGTTTAGCCAGCGTGCCATCAAGTTCATTGCCAGGATTCCGACACGTCCTGGGGTCCAAATGAAAAACACTGAACGTTCTGTGTTTCCGAGGGCATAAAGAGACTACTGGATAGTCATTACCACATGATGGCGAGGGAAGCACTGGTCGAGAACCTGTAGGCTGCGTACGGAGTCACTACAGATGACGAAGGAGTCACCTGCACACGAGCGGATATGCTGAAGAGAGCGATAGATGGCTACCAACTCTGCGGTGAAAATACTGCAGCCATCAGGCAAGGAGCGCTGTTCAGTATGTTCCACTCTCAAACAGAGCGAGATAAAAACCACTGTATATACGCTTCCGAACAAGCCCTAATTTCTCTCGTCTTCGTGATCCTCACGCGGAACATACGCAGGCAGCAGTAGAATCGTTCTGCAGTTACTCGCACATGCCGGTTCTCTAAATTTTCTCAGTAGTTTTTCGCGAAAAGAACATCGTATTCTCACCAGGGTTTCTCATTTGAGTTTTCGGAGCATTTCCCAAATAGTTACATCTTGATTGAAGCAACCGGTAACAAATCTAGCAGCCGGCTTCTAAATTGCTTCGATGTTTTCCTTTACTCCGACCTGGTAAGGGTCCCAAAACTCGATCATTACTCAAGGAAGTGTCGCAGCAGTGTTCCGTACGCTATTTCCTTTATAGATGAACTACCCTTTCCTAAAATACTCACAATAAGCTCAAGTCGACCATTCGCCTTACCTACCGCCGTCCTTATGATCTCACTCCATTTCATATCGCTTTGCCATTCTTAACCCAACGTAAACTGGCACAACGGCTTGCATTTGTCGCCAAGCACCAGGGATGGACACTGGAAGTATGGCGTAACGCGATACGGTCGGGCGAATCACGATGTCAACTGCACCATGCCGACTGGACGCACTGTGTGTGGCGCAGATCACATGAATCGATGGATCCCGCCTACCAAGGCTGCGGTCTCTCTTTTGTAGTCTGGGCTGCATTTTCCTGGTAGGGGATGGGCCCGTTAGGTGTTCTGTAAGGGACTTGAATAGTCTGCGGAATGTTTACCTGCTCGAGGATCACTCCACCCACTTTTGGCCTTCGAACACCCTGACGGTTGCGTGGTGTTTCAAGATGATAACACGACTCACATCGCTCTCACGTCACCCGGAAATGGTTCCAAGAACAGGCAAGTGAGGTCCAAAGACTGATATGGATACCCCGGAGCCCAGTTTCGAACGCCATCGAGCGTACCTGGACGTCATGGAACCCAGGCCCAGTGCCATGGATTCTACATCCACGAACAGACTAGAAATGGCTGCCGCTCTGCAAACGATCTGGTTGTCTGCTGCTTCAAGAGGAGTACCAGACTTGGAGACTCACTTCCACGTCGTCTCACTGTAATCTGCACGGGCAGAGGAGACACCAAGCGATATTAGGTGCCTATCTCATGACATTTTCTACGTCAGTGTAAGGTAACACTACTAAGTGCTTTATTGCGGACTCATCTTTCATTAGCAGACACATACAGATATGAAAATAAATCTTCCTTTCCCTATCACGATTTAAAATGCCTGTTCAAGGAAGGGAAGCACGAAGAAGACATGGTCGAATGTCGACATACTTTCGTACACTTACAGACTATCGGCAGGTAAGTGAACGACAAGAGTTGCAATTCGCTGTGACAGGTTGAACGGCCACCAAAGTGAATTGGCGTTTTTCGTGTTTAGAGTTGCAATCAGACCTCGTAGGGCTTATATTGAGCGTGAAAAGAGACAGACGTTGAGTGATCTTTGCGAAGAACACAGCGATGCCACATTTCGACTTGAGGCAGTATTATCAGCACCTGACAGCCTTTGAAAGTGACCTCATTGTGGGTCTCTATGCGGCCGGCTGGTCGAATCAGACAATATCCACATTTGTGGAGCACCGGATGTGACAGTGGCCCGATGGTGGATTGCATGGGAACGTGAGGGCATGCATACTCGTCAATCAGGTTCTCTCCGACCATCGCAAGGCCGGACTGCCATATTTTGCACCAGGCACATCGTAATCTCTCCACATCTGTGCCTGCCATCCGAGAACAAGTAATGGACACGCATCAGCATTTTGTGTCTTCCCGCACCAATGGTCGGAGCTAGCAGCAGCCTGACTAGGGAATTACTGTCCCATGAATGTGCTGCCGTTAACACCACGAACGAACGTCTGCAGCTGAAGACGTTCCGTAACATGAAGCATGAACTACTGATGAATGGTGTGGCACATCGTCCAGCTATGAACTGCGATTGTGCACTGCCTTAAATGACCCTCGTCGCCGAGTAAGACACGATCTTGGGAGACGTCCCTTTCTTCCAATGTTTTGGAGAGGCACAGCATCGTGTTACCATTTCTCAACAAGAAAATGGTCCTCTACAGGTGGCACTTGTCTCTAAGAGCCTCTGGTCGGCCAGTTTATGACTTTTGTCCCTTATAGAACGTTTTAGAGACCAGCTCGGACGTCAACGCTGTCCCAGTGCAAATATCCAGGATATCAAGGACTGGTGGCAACAGTTGCGCACCAGTTTGCCTCAAGAGATGATACCGCGGCTTTACGACATCCTTTCAAACCGAATCACAGCATGCATCCAGGACAGAGGGTATGCACCGTCATAATGATGAATGGGCTCATATTACGAAGTTATCTGTCAATTTGACTCAATTTTGTTATCATTGAGATAACGTCACATACTCTTCCGACCCATGAGGCTTGATCTTTTTTCCTTCTTTCCTTTTGCGTTCTTCTCTTTTTTTGTGGAGTATAATGTCGAGACAGTTACGATGGGCCAACCAAAGCATATCCAGAATGTGTAAGTAAATCGAGGTGTTATAGCAGAGGATGTGGACGTACGAAGTAGTTTTTGACATTAATAGCTATCGAACTATGACGATGACTTTCTCGTCTTTTAATGGAATTGTATACGTTTACTGTGACAATGAAAAGAGTCTTCGAAGAGGCCTTTAACTACATAGCATGTATGGAAGCTGATCAAACAGTGACACGAGACCAGCACAGCAAACAACAAATAATACAATTATATTTTTGTGATTTATCACAAACTCAGAACTGTAAATAGTAAGATAACTTAATTGTGCTGTCACAAAATACTACAAGTCTCATAACAAAACATGTATAGTTACACAAGTTTCTTCTGTTTTACATACCACTGATATTGTCTAATATGAACAGATGAAACATGTTAGGTTAGAAACAAAATAAACATTCAGTTGCAAAAGACGAACAATATTTTTTTTCTTTTCTATATGATAAACATAATTAAAAGCGAAGGCGTTCAAAGAAGCATTCCTCTCTACAACTCCTCTCGCTAGCCACACCCACTTCATTCACATCCTCCAACTCCGTATTTTAATATAATCCAAGCTAATGTCTGCATCATTTAATTACTGCGCTCCTTACTTCTAAACTGGAAGAAAGTGGAAGACTTCAGGTTGACAGTGTTCTGTGCCCAACCATTGCCACTAATAGTAATAATAATACTGCGTAGACCACTACTACTAGTATTTTCATGATCTACTTAAACACAGGTGATGTCACACAGTTTTACTGTCACTGATGTGCGGTACAAAGTGCGAAGCATGTGTGTAACGGGAGAAATGTGTGAGGAAGATGTTGCTCATAAATTCACTTCACAATCTGTAATATCCGCTGTATTGTGACATGCCTTAACGCTAGTATTTGAAAATCTGTAGTGAGTCGTAAATTTTGTAATCACTATTACAGTCTTACGAAACAATGATAGTAGTAATCATCTTTCAAGAATAATTTAGTGGCCGAAACATTATCAGACCCTTTTGTTTTTACTCCTCAGCAAATTTCATTTTAGCCCTCAGGCGGTAATCCGCTGGTTGGGAACCAACGCCTTACAGAATTACACTGCAAAAAAATGGTTCAAATGGCTCTGAGCACTACGCGACTCAACATCTTAGGTCATAAGTCCCCTAGAACGTAGAACTACTTAAACCTAACTAACCTAAGGACATCACACACACCCATGCCCGAGGCAGGAATCGAACCTGCGACCGTAGCAGCCTCGCGGTTCCAGACTGCAGCGCCAGAACCGCACGGCCACCGCGGCCGGCAATTACATTGCACATATTTCGGAGAAATATATACTTATATGGATATGGTGTCTGTGCTTATGGATATGTCCGAAAGAACAGACACCATTGATGACCTGCAGCCGTCTAGAACGAAATTAGAATTATACACTCCTGGAAATGGAAAAAAGAACACATTGACACCGGTGTGTCAGACCCACCATACTTGCTCCGGACACTGCGAGAGGGCTGTACAAGCAATGATCACACGCACGGCACAGCGGACACACCAGGAACCGCGGTGTAGGCCGTCGAATGGCGCTAGCTGCGCAGCATTTGTGCACCGCCGCCGTCAGTGTCAGCCAGTTTGCCGTGGCATACGGAGCTCCATCGCAGTCTTTAACACTGGTAGCATGCCGCGACAGCGTGGACATGAACCGTATGTGCAGTTGACGGACTTTGAGCGAGGGCGTATAGTGGGCATGCGGGAGGCCGGGTGGACGTACCGCCGAATTGCTCAACACGTGGGGCGTGAGGTCTCCACAGTACATCGATGTTGTCGCCAGTGGTCGGCGGAAGGTGCACGTGCCCGTCGACCTGGGACCGGACCGCAGCGACGCACGGATGCACGCCAAGACCGTAGGATCCTACGCAGTGCCGTAGGGGACCGCACCGCCACTTCCCAGCAAATTAGGGACACTGTTGCTCCTGGGGTATCGGCGAGGACCATTCGCAACCGTCTCCATGAAGCTGGGCTACGGTCCCGCACACCGTTAGGCCGTCTTCCGCTCACGCCCCAACATCGTGCAGCCCGCCTCCAGTGGTGTCGCGACAGGCGTGAATGGAGGGACGAATGGAGACGTGTCGTCTTCAGCGATGAGAGTCGCTTCTGCCTTGGTGCCAACGATGGTCGTATGCGTGTTTGGCGCCGTGCAGGTGAGCGCCACAATCAGGACTGCATACGACCGAGGCACACAGGGCCAACACCCGGCATCACGGTGTGGGGAGCGATCTCCTACACTGGCCGTACACCACTGGTGATCGTCGAGGGGACACTGAATAGTGCACGGTACATCCAAACCGTCATCGAACCCATCGTTCTACCATTCCTAGACCGGCAAGGGAACTTGCTGTTCCAACAGGACAATGCACGTCTGCATGTATCCCGAGCCACCCAACGTGCTCTAGAAGGTGTAAGTCAACTACCCTGGCCAGCAAGATCTCCGGATCTGTCCCCCATTGAGCATGTTTGGGACTGGATGAAGCGTCGTCTCACGCGGTCTGCACGTCCAGCACGAACGCTGGTCCAACTGAGGCGCCAGGTGGAAATGGTATGGCAAGCCGTTCCACAGGACTACATCCAGCATCTCTACGATCGTCTCCATGGGAGAATAGCAGCCTGCATTGCTGCGAAAGGTGGATATACACTGTACTAGTGCCGACATTGTGCATGCTCTGTTGCCTGTGTCTATGTGCCTGTGGTTCTGTCAGTGTGATCATGTGATGTATCTGACCCCAGGAATGTGTCAATAAAGTTTCCCCTTCCTGGGACAATGAATTCACGGTGTTCTTATTTCAATTTCCAGGAGTGTATATTAATAACTTCAGCTGCTAACGGGCGTTCATATATATCAACGGGGATAGGTGAAAAGTGAAAATGTATGCCCTGACCGGGACTCGAACCCGGGATCTCCTGCTTACATAGCAGACCCTCTATCCATCTGAGCCATCTAGGGCACTGAGGATAGTGCGACTGCAGGGACTATCACGAGCACACCTCCCGCGAGACCCACATTCTCACCTTACACGGCCACACACTAAATTCGTAGTGTCCCTACACAACACACTCATTACTCATGGAAGACATTCTTACAAAGTCCTGTAAGAGTTCGGGCAATATGTGTGCATCCGCACAGAAGAGGAAGGTCATGGCCGGTATTGCCAGAACTATGTACGTATATGGACATGCTGTCTGTTCTTTCGGACATGTGCCCTCGGTGGCTCAGATGGACAGAGCGTCTGCCATGAAAGCAGGAGATCCCGGGCTCGAGTCCCGCTCGGGGTACACATTTTCACCTGTCCCCGTTGATATATATCGACGCCCATCAGCAGCCGAAGGTATTAATATATAATTCTAATTATTTCGGAGAAAGGTCAACGGCCTTGTCGCAGTGGTAACACCCGTTCACGTCAGATCACCGAAGTTAAGCGCTGTTGGGCTCGGCTAGCACCGTCCAGGTCTGTGGTGCGTTATTGGCAAACGGTGTGCACTCAGCCCTTGTCAGGACAATTCAGGAGCTACTTGACTAAGATGCAGCGGCTCCTGTCACGAAAAGAGGCAACGGTCGGGAGAAAGGAGTGCTGACGACATGCCCCTCCATATCCGCATCCAGTGACGGCTACCTTCTGAGGATGACACGGCGGTCGGTCGGTACTGTTGATCCTTCCGAGGTCTGTTCGGAGGGAGAGAGGACAGCGTTTATTTAGGAAAAAGCCATGGTCCAATGACGAAAGGACGATACAAAAAATTGAGCTTGACGGGATTAACAATAGCGCACTGTTCAACGGTGAGATGACGCACCAGTTTGCACCGCTTGCGGCGTGTCACTGTCCAGTTCATATATTTCAACCCATCATGTTTCGTATTCCTACTGTACACCTCCACCACTTCTCCTCCTCTTCAATAAAATTCTCCTCGCAAAAAATCCGGCTACCACTGAGTCGGAAACAACTGATCCACAGTGCGTTAGCGATCTCGCGTCCTATCTCTGCACTGAGACAATATTCCAGCAGCAACAGCAGGCACGTCAACAATAACAACAACAAACAGTGGAACAATGCGCTGTGTTGAACCAGTGACCTGTCCTCGCCGGAATATAAATATATACATACATATATGCCGGCGGCTCACAGCGTTCCTGAGATAAGCGCGCCCCCTTTTCCGGGAAGAGGGGCAGAGTTCGGCGGGCGATTGATAGCGCGTTTCGTGGAAGCGACGGCAGCTAATGCCGCGTTATCAGGCGGAAACGTAGCCCTGGCCTGTGGCAGTGTGGCATGGGGCGAGCGGCGGCAGTGCACGGCGGCGCCAGGTCGTACGTCGTCGTGTATTACAGGGGGTAACGCCCCGGGCCAGCCGCCGCCGCCTGTTGGCGGAACCGCTCGCTTCACGGCTCTCGCCGGCTCAGGTGTCGTCTGGAGCAGGGCTGTCCACGACCTGTCTCCTCCCAAGTCTCGCTGGGGCCTGTCAAACTGTTAGGCTGGTCGTCTAGGGGGAGCGACTAAGGGCCACTAAGGGAACAGACGAACAGCGCCCATAACAAGCGACTAATCGACGTGGCTATTGGCGACAATAGGGAATTAGTGATCGATACGCAAGGAATGGTATCAGTGAATGTGATCCAGTGGTTCCCAACCTTTCTGAGACAATTATCCCCCCTCCCCCTCCCGAGTGAAAATTGATTTAGCTTGCCACTCCTCCCTCTTCGCCAAGATTAATATTGGCACATTGGCGCGTAACTAAATTTAGGAATGAAAAAGAATTTTTTTTTAACACATTCACCTTTAAAATTATGTGCAGTCTCACTGATGTGGGCACCTGTCAAAAGCCGGAATAACCACCTTTCGCAGCACGGACGCGCAAGAGAGGTGTCACTGAGGTTCTGGAAGGTACCGACAGGGATGCGGAGCTAGGCCGACTCCAGTGCCGTCGCCCGGTCGAGGTTCAGCTATGCTATCTTTCTCGGTTGACAATACACGGTGCGAACAGCCTGGTCGAGGTGGTCCCACATGTTCTCGACTGGGTTTCAATCCAGGGGCTTTGTTGACCAGCCGAGTACGATAAATTTATCCTGCTGCTCTTCGAACCACGCACGTACACTGTGAGTTGTTTGACACGTATTTTCCTGCTGGTAGATTCCATTATGCTGAGAAAAATTAAACTGCGTGTAGGAGTGGACATGGTCCCCACCGATAGACGCATACTTGTGTTGATCCACTGTGCCTTCTAGAATGACGAGATCACCCAGCGAATGCCACGAGAACATTCCCCAGACCCTAATGTTCCCTCCTCTGGCCTGCACCCTTCCGACGGTTGTCGCAGGTTGTTTGCCCTCAGATATTTCACGCCCTACACGCCAGAGGCCATCCGTCATCTGAAAACGCCACCTGTCGCCACTCGGTATTCCCGTGCAAATTCCTGCCGTTGTCGCCAATGAACCAGGCGTCTGCTGCAGAGGCCGATATGCAGCAGCGTTCGCTGAAGAGTAATTCAGCTGACGCTGTTCCTAGCCCCGTAGTTCATCTGGGAGACTTGCTGCTTAACAACTGCATATCTTTTGGCCCGTAAACATCTCCACAGCCGTCGTTAACCTCTCATTTACAGCCCGTGGTGCACCACATATGCCTCGGCGCCAGTTCTGGATTGCAATTGGCGACACTTTTCCATCACGGTATACTTTAACCACTGCAGCAAGCGAACAGCTTACAAGCTTAGCCACTCCTGAAGTGCTTCCACCCTTGACCCGAATGCCAAAGATCATGTCATTTTGGAAGTCAGATAAATCGCCCTGTTTTCGCAGTACGACAACGACTGCACTGTTTTACGAGTCCCCTAGACACGTTTTATACAGCCTCCAGTTCTAGTGCTGCCACCTGCCGTCTACGCGACTCCGACGCGGGTATATAAGCACCGACATGTAGGCAACGGATTAGTGTCGCATTCATGATATCCGACGTGAGTGCGATAAATGAACTGTTAACTATGGCGACGTTGTTACCTAATGCGTCCCAACATGGCCAACGTGCTGTTATTCTTTTCTTGAATGCCGAAAAATAGAGCCGGCCAGTGTGGCCACGCGGTTAAAGGCGCTTCAGTCTGGAATCGCCTCCGGCATGGATGTGTGTGATGTCCTTAGGTTAGTTAGGTTTAAGTAGTTCTAAGTTCTAGGGGACTGATGACCTCAGATGTTAAGTCCCATAGTGCTCAGAGCCATTTGAACCATTTGACCCGAAAAATAGACACCGGTAGATATCCATCGGAGACTGAAGAACGTGTGTGAGGCAGCATGTCTTTCGAAAGCCACCGCTGCGGAATGGTGCGCCTAGTTCTGTGCTTGTCGTGATTCGACGCAAGACGCCAGTCGATCCGGAAGGTTGGCCTCATTCATTACGGACAACAAAAAGCGGGCGGTTGATGATGCGATTACGGCAGGAGTGCATAATCATTCGTGCTTTAGCAAAAGATGTCGGAATCACTTTCGGTAGGGTGCAACATATTATCCGGCAGGAGTGAGCTTATTGTTACGTCTACAGCCAATGGATACCCTGGGAGTTGAATGCCGAACAAAAAGCAAACCGGATTGCTGTTTTACCTGAAGATCTGATTCGTTTCGGTGTTGAAAACAACACGCTTCTTGAGCCATGTGCTGGAAAGGTGACGCTCCCCCTGTTCTTTGATTATTTACCAGGGCCCACTGCTTATTGATTTCAAGGAATCTAACGTCTATATCCCCGGGTAACGGTACTGCGCAACGCTGAGTAAATTATGACAAGCAAATCAGGCAAAACGTCCAGGAACGTTCTGCTTTATTACAACGCACGTCCACTTATTGCGGCAACTCAAGTGTGAGACACTCGAACACGTGTCTTGTAGTTCTGATCTCTCCCCATGCTTTTATCACGCCTTCGGTCCCTTAAAAAAGGCCTTGAAGAGTCGACGATTATTATCGGACGAGGGTGTGCAGTAGGCAGTTATGGTCTACCTCACGCAGGACACTGTGCTTTACCAAACGGTTATCTTCACCCTGGTGCGTTGGTGAGATAAGGGTCTCAAGGCTCACGGCGATTTTGCCTGTTTGACATACCGATCCTGGACTGTGCGGCCTTCAAACGGTAACATTTTTATCACCCCTTAGGAACCATGAACCAATGACAAAATTGGTATTGCTTATTACTAAGAAGTTTCTTTTATAGACCGGGCGAGGTGGCGCAGTGGTTAGACACTGGACTCGCATTCGGGAGAACGACGATTCAATCCCGCGTCCGGCCATCCTGATTTAGGTTTTCCGTGATTTCCCTAAATCGCTCCTGGCAAATGCCGGGATGGTTCCTTTGAAAAGGCACGGCCGACTTCCTTCCCCATCCTTCCCTAATCCGATGAGACGGATGACCTCACTGTCTGATCTCCTTCCCCAAAACAACCCAACCCAACTCTTTTATAGAACGATGGAGCAATTCTCAGTGCATCGCGACTGCTACCTACCATTCCTCACGAAAGAAAGCTGACTGTGCATACTGTGGGTAGACACTTGTTACAAAACACGCTTCCTCAGCACCACTCCTCTCCCTAGTGACGCTTGCTTCGCCATACGCTGCGCCTCCACTTAAAACCAACCAAGTTAAAATGTGTGCACTAAACTTGCACTGTTTGCAAATCACTTTATTGCTGGGCTCCTTACTTCTGAAATGTAATAAATTGGAAGACTTCAGGTTGCCAATGCTTTGTGTCTGACCACGGCCATTAATAATAATCTACTTCTTTTTCTTACCCCTTTGTATCGCATCGGTGCAGGGACGACATGGTTAATTTAATGGGTTTCCGAATACCCTTCCTGTTGCCAACCCGTTACCCCCTGGGGATGGAACAGGTGAAATCAACTGTCTGCGTATAGTGTTATTCACATGAAAGTGATCGAAAGTTTTCTAAATGTGTGCGAATGGTGTAACTGAGGTGGAAAGTGGGTACTAGGCAGTTAGCCACCTAGTAATATATGGGAACCCGCCCAAAAGCCACATTCAAGCTGGCCAACACGCCGATCCTCGTCGTTAATCCGGCTGGATGATTCCATCTAGGGCCGGCGCACCTCACAATACCAGAAGTAGCTCTTTAACACGCACGGCTATACGTGCGGATACTGCCCATAATAATAACAACAACAACAACAATAATAACAATAATAATAATAATAATGTGCATGCCTCACAGCAGTGTAGTACGCATTACAAAGTTACTTTTGTGCTGTGACTTACTTCGTTTATTGTTTCCAAGTGAATAATAAAGCAATTTCTGGACTACCTACAACTCCGAGAAGTCATTTTCATGACACATTTAAGCATATGTGATATACAGGGTGTTACAAAAAGGTACGGCCAAACTTTCAGGAAACATTCCTCACACACAAATAAAGAAAAGATGTTATGTGGACATGTGTTCGGAAACACTTAATTTCCATGTTAGAGCTCATTTTAGTTTCGTCAGTATGTACTGTACTTCCTCGATTCACCGCCATGATTTCATACGGGATACTCTACCTGTGCTGCTAGAACATGTGCTTTTACAAGTACGACACAACATGTGGCTCATGCACGATGGAGCTCCTGCACATTTCAGTCGAAGTATTCGTACGCTTCTCAACAACAGATTCGGTGACCGATGGATTGGTAGAGGCGGACCAATTCCATGGCCTCCACGCTCTCTTGATCTCAACCCTCTTGACTTTCATTTATGGGGGCATTTGAAAGCTCTTGTCTACGCAATCCCGGTACCAAATGTAGAGACTCTTCGTGCTCGTATTGTGGACGGCTGTGATACAATACGCCATTCTCCAGGGCTGCATCAGCGCATCAGGGATTCCATGCGACGGAGGGTGGATGCATGTATCCTCGCTGACGGAGGACATTTTGAACATTTCCTGTAACAAAGTGTTTGAAGTCACGCTGGTACGTTCTGTTGCTGTGTGTTTCCGTTCCATGATTAATGTGATTTGAAGAGAAGTAATAAAATGAGCTCTAACATGGAAAGTAAGCGTTTCCGGACGCATGTCCACATAACATATTTTCTTTCTTTGTGTGTGAGGAATGTTTCCTGAAAGTTTGGCCGTACCTTCTTGTAACACCCTGTATATTCCTCAGTCTGACTGATTTATTCATTGATTGATTGAGGGAGTTATGGGACTAAACGGCGGGGTCAACAGTTCCGCAATTCCAGAGGTACACACGGAAGAGAGAGTCCGCTAAAAGTGCACGCATCCAGTCAGGAATCAAACTACAAAAATGAGGAAGTTAAAACACACGCAGGAAAGGTATAGAACAGTAGCCCAAATTTAAAAATTGGGGAAACACAGAGATAAAAGAGCGGTCTTTGCAAGAGGGGGGTGATCATGGGTCCCAGACCGAGAAAACATGTAAGAGGCCTAAACCATAAATCACGCAGCCCCTGGTCCAGGAGTAAAGCAGAATTTTATTTCTGACAACTTAAACAGCTTTCATGGAGTAAACTGAGGACCCGTTAACCTATCCGTGAATCGTCTGCTAATATTAAATTTAAGGAATCTGAAAGACTATACTTACTACTACGGGCCAAAAGAAGGGGACATTCCACTAATATATGGAATACCGTCAGTCTGGCTCCACAACCACATTGTGGGGGTAGTTTGTTACGCAAGAGGAAACAATGAGTCAGCCTGGTACGAACAAAGCGTAGACGGCAAACCGCAGTAGACTCCTTCGTTGTGCGGAGTAGCCCAGGGTGACGAGAGTAGCGTCGGCCGATAGACTGCAGGCTGCTCATTGAAACAGTAAATATTAAAACACTGTTGAGGGTATTTGAGAAACAAAGTGGAGGCCCCAGTTGATGGCTAGTAGCTCTGTTGTGAACACACTACATGATCGCGGCAATAAATGGTGTTCTAAGCCAGTAGGAGGCGAGAAAGCGTATCCCGCCTTATCTATCGTCTCAGAACCATCAGTGTAGAAAATCGTGGCACTCTGGAACTCTACAAGGAGGGAACGCACAAGACGCCAGAAAACCATAGGGGCGACAGAGACCTTAAGACCCTGAAACAGGTCAGTCCTAAGCCGTGATCTAGGCACCATCCAAGGGAGGGTGTGGGAAGAAATACACGGGGCGCATTCCAGTGAGTGGAGATGGAGATCATGACAGAGGGAAGTGAGACACATCCCAACTAGCAATCCCACCTGTGGGCGGTTATCAGGTGTCCGCCCCGACAGATGAATGGTCAGCGCGATGGAATGCTATATCAAGGGGCCTGGGTTCGATTCCTGGCTGGGCCGGAGATTTTCTCCACTCAGGGCCTGGGTGTTGTGTTGTCTCCATCATCATCATCTCATCCCCATCGACACACAAGTCGCAGAAGTGGCGACTTGTACCAGGCGACCAGCCTACCCGACGAGAGGCCCGAGCCACACGAAATTTTATTCCCCTAGTTTGCAAAGAGATCAGGGTACATGGGATGGTCAGGGCGATTGCCTAATAAACCAGGAGTTGGATCCGTCGTATTTGTAGATGGGGAATCCCCACTTCCGCGCAGAGGCTATCAATGGGACTAGTACGAAAGGCACCAATAGCCAGATGCACAATGGTGAACAGGGTCAAGTATCTTCAGAGTGGAAGGAGCCACTGAGTCATAAACCATAATCTAGTCCGTACAAGATCAGAACACGGTAAAGATGGAGAAGAGCAGCATGGTTTGCACCCCAATTTGTGTGGGCCAGGAGACGGAGAGCATTAAGTTTCTGCATGCAGGTAGCCTTCAGGTGGCAAATATGTGGCAGCCACGTCAGCTTTTTATCAAATATAAGATGGGATTGTACTACAACAACGAGGAGATGGTCGCCTAAATAACGTTCTGGATCGTGGTGTACTGTGCGTCGACGACAAAAATGCATAACCCAACTTTTGGAGAGAGAAAACTAGAAGACATGAGAGACGGCCCATGCAGAGGCCCATCGGATGGCGCCTTGGAGCTGGCACCCTGCAGATGTTCTTTGGTGTGACGTCATAAACGAGTGACTGCGTGTGAGATCGCTCTCTAAGTTTTCATATATTTTTACGTTTCAGATACATATTTTAACGGTTTTCGTGATAATATTTACTATACGAGTGACTTATTAGTGGTTTCTTCATTCGCCTCTGCCTTTCTTGTGTTGTGACGTGATATTTGTGTTCCTTATCGAGCAACGTAACCTCTTAGCTGTGTTTACCCTCCGCGCTGACCAGTTGCAGCTGTAGCGGCGCATCGAAAGCTAAGTACTGATTAATTGTTTGTGTATAGTGGTTTATTTAGGAACTCTAGTAGTCTTCAACCGGTGTTTTTTTTGTGTTTTCTGGTGAAATAATTTCAGAAGAACCTTTTGGGAACTCTTTTCAGCTTCGTTACTGTGTCATTAGACGTTTGATTCTCTTTCTGTATTAGTCTTTTGTTATATTCACATTTGTTGTTTATTAATACTGTTGATAATAGTAGTTACTTCGCTTGTAGAGTAAGTTTGTGATTATTGTAGTCAGGTTTTAACATCTTCTTATTGTAGTAGCGGAACTTAAAATAAGTAAAATTTTACCATGAGTGAGAAGTGTGGGCTTTGCCGTAGGTTCGTGAGTAGTGGATTGCGGTGTGAGACTTGTTCGAAGTATTTTCACTGGGGGGGGAATGCAGTGGGGAAGCCAGTGGACATTCTGGTGAGATCCTCTCCTGGAACTGTAGGTTACGTAGCAAAAGTAAGTTGATAGAGGAGCATGAAAAACGCACAGGAGGAGCTAGATAGGATGAGGAGGGAGAAGGGGGTTGGGGAATGGGAGCTGGCTGTTGGCAAGAGATCTGCTAGGAGAAGAACATTTTCAGATAGTTTTACTATTGGTATTTACAATAGATATGACCAACTGTCAGAGTCTAGTGGAGAAGAATCTCTAGTAGCTGTAGATGCAGGAAGTATGCAGCAGACCTCAGTACTTACGGTGGCTAGAACAGTTGCAAAGTCGAAGAGGAAGAAGAAGGTTCTGCTGTTAGGTAGTTCCCATGGCAGAGGTGTAGGCCAGCAGTTGCAGGAAGTGCTGGGGAGTGAGTACCAGGTCACCAGCATTGTGAAGCCTAATGCAGGATTGGCTCAGGTGACTGTTAACATCGGGGGGTTATGTAGGGATTTTACTAAAGAGGATCAGGTAGTGATTGTGGTTGGGGCTGATAATAGTATTGATAGGGATGAGGAGTATGACATAGATGGTGACCTGGAAAAGATAGACACTCACATTGGCAACACGAATGTGCATTTCGTGGAATTGTTTCAGCGTCACGATCGGCCTCATCTTAATACAGCCGTCAGGCGTAATAACATGAGACTTGGGGGTGCGCTGATGACAGAAAGCATGGGTCACATTTCAGTGATGTCGGTGGAGTCTATCAGCAGGACGGGTTTCACTAGACATGGCCTGCACCTCAACAGGTATGGGAAAGGGAGGTTGGCAAAGCTTATAGGTGACAGCATAGGTGGGGTTGGTGGGATCACTCATGGGAAAATTCCTGCAGTAGTGGGTGTTAGAGCTGCACCTTTTTTAGATTGAAGTCAGCTGATAGGTATTCTGCTTAAGGGAAGTCTCTCTAACAAAGGAACCACTTTTGACAAAGCTTAGGTATCCGAGTAATGAGGGAATTAGTATATTTCATCAAAATATACAAGGTATTAGAGATAAAGTTAGTGAATTGCTTATAGATGTTGACTCTGAAATTATTGGTATATCTGAACACTTCTTAAATAAGGAGATAATTCAGAGGCTTCCTTTACCAGGATACAGGTTGGCTGGCAGCTTTTCGAGGACCTCTTTGCGGTGTGGGGGAGCAGCCACGTATGTGAAAAACGGAATCCCATTTGAGTCAATTGATGTTTCAAAGTACTGCACTGAAAAGGTGTTTGAATGTTGTGCAGGTGTGGTTAAATTTAATGGAGCTAAACTTCTAACTGTTGTTATTTATAGATCCCTAGACTCTGATTTCACAACATATTTGCTAAAGCTAGAGCAGGTTCTTGGTTCACTTTATAGGAAATACAAAAAGTTAGTTATATGTGGTGACTTCAATATTAATTGTATATGTGATTGTGCAAGGAAGAGGATGCTGGTAGACCTCCTTAATACATATAATCTTATGCAAACCGTATTCTTTCCAACTAGAGTGCAAGGGAACAGTAGAACAACCATAGACAACATTTTTGTTCATTCCTCATTACTAGAAGGGCATTCTGTTAGCAAAAAGGTGAATGGCCTTTCAGATCATGATGCACAAATTTTAACTTCAAAAGACTTTTGTGCTGCAACACGTGTTAAATATAGTCATCAGCTAGTTTGGAAAGCTGATCCAGTTGCTGTAGAGACCTTTGTAAACATTATCAAGGAACAAGAGTGGCAAGATGTTTATAGTGCTGATACAGTAGACGATAAATATAATACTTTTCTCAAGACTTTTCTCGTGCTCTTTGAAAGTTGCTTTCTGTTAGAACGTTCAAAACATGGTACTAGCACAAACAGGCAGCCTGGGTGGCTGACTAGAGGGATAAGAATATCTTGTAGAACAAAGTGGCAATTATATCAATACGTTAGAAACAGTCAGAATTTAAATGCAGCAGCCCATTACAAACAGTATTGTAAGGTGCTTAAACCTCCATGATACTGACAAGAGGGAGATTGAGTTAATAATTATATCACTAAAGGCCAAGAACTCTCATGGATATGACGGGGTATCTAGCAGAATACTGAAGTATTGTTCTATGTATGTTAGCCCAGTTCTCAGCCATATCTGTAACTTTGCCTTTAGGAGTGGTCGGTTTCCTGACCGATTAAAGTACTCGGTAGTGAAGCCACTTTATAAAAACGGAGACAGGGATAATATTGACAATTATAGACCTATTTCTATGCCATCGGTGTTTGCTAAAGTTATCGAGAAGGTTGTATATACAACGTTACTGGAGCATTTAAATTCACATAATTTGCTGTCAAATGTTCAGTATGGTTTTAGAAATGGTTTAACAACTGAAAATGCTATATTCTCTTTTCTCTGTGAGGTTTTGGACGGATTAAATAAAAGGTTGCGAACGCTAGGTGTTTTATTTGATTTAACGAAGGCTTTTGACTGTGTTGACCACAAAATATTACTGCAGAAGTTGGACCATTATGGAGTAAGGGGAGTAGCTTACAATTGGTTCGCCTCTTACTTTAAGAACAGATAGCAGAAGGTAATTATCCGCAATATTGAGAGTGGTAGTGATGTTCAGTCCCATTGGGGCACTGTTAAGTGGGGCGTTCCCCAAGGGTAGGTGCTGGGGCCGCTGCTGTTTCTTATTTATATAAATGATATGCCTTCTAGTATTACAGGTGATTCAAAAATATTTCTGTTTGCTGATGACACCAGATTGGTAGTAAAGGATCTTGTGCGTAATATTGAAACATTATCAAATAATGCAGTTCATGAAATAAGTTCGTGGCTTGTGGAAAATAATTTGATGCTAAATCACAGTAAGACTCAGTTTTTACAGTTTCTAACTCACAGTTCAACAAGAACCGATATTTTGATCAGACAGAATGGGCATATTATAAGCGAGACGGAACAGTTCAACTTTCTAGGCGTTCGGATAGATAGTAAGCTGTTGTGGAAAGCCCATTTCCAGGATCTTGTTCGGAAACTAAATGCTGCATTACTTACCATTATAACAGTATCTGAAATAAGTGACAGTTCAACACGAAAAGTAGTCTACTTCGCATATTTTCATTCGCTTATGTCGTATGGTATTATTTATTGGGGTAATTCTTCTGATTCAAAGAGGGTATTTTGGCTCAAAAACGAGCTGTTCGAGCTATATGTGGTGTAAGTTCGAGAACCTCCTGCTGACCCCTATTCAATAGTCTGGGAATTCTGACATTGCCATCAAAGTATATATTTTCTTTAATGTCGTTTCTTGTTAGCAATATTAGCCTATTCCCAAGAGTTAGCAGCTTTCACTCAGTTAATATTAGGCAGAAATCAAATCTGCATGTGGAATTCACTTCCTTGACTCTAGTGCAGAAAGGAAAGCAGTATTCTGCTGTATCCATTTTCAATAAGCTACCACAAGAGCTCAAAAATCTTAGCAGTAGCCCAAACTCCTTTAAGTCTAAACTGAAGAGTTTCCTCATGGCTCACTCCTTCTATTTCGCTGAGGAGCTCCTGGAAGAGCTAAAAAATTAAGCAAATTCCAGTGTTACAATGTTGATTTTCTTTATTTAAACTTACGACTTGTCGCCTGAATATGTTTTTTATATTTCATTTTATCTGTTTCTACTATCGTGTTATAATTTCATGTATTGACTCGTTCCATGACCATGGAGACTTCTCCTTAATTTGGTCCCACGGAACAATAAATAAATAAATAAATAAATACAAGCATTAAATAAGGGAACAGCGCCGATTGGTATTTTCTGTGACTGTCTAAGGCGTTTGACTGTGTGAATCACAATATTCTCCATCAATTGAAGTTTTATGGGGTTGATGGTACAACCAAGCAATGGATAATATCACGTCTAACCAAAACATTACAGGATATTGTGCTTAGTATGTCAACCAATATAGTTCGACGACGTACTTCTGACTGGGGAGAAATCACGTGTGGGGTTCCCTAAGGCTCAGTCTTAGGTCCTCTATTCTTTCTGATGTAAGTAAACGATCTTACTGACACACTCCACTTCACCAAACTTGTCCTTGATACTCTCCACAAAAAGCAATGGCTTTGTGGCAGTGCATATGTCCCCGTTCATCCTAGCTTTGTGGCAGTGAATGCGTCCCCATCCATTTTAGTACCCTAGTTATTGGGGAAAGTGTTTCATCTCAAGACAGCGAACCTGGCCCTCCTCCGACAGTGTAACCAGGGAAGGGGAGGCTGTCGGATCATACGAAGCAGCAGTCAATGATCCTCCACCATTTGAAGAGACGGCCATTTGAGAACAGCTGGATTTTTGCAGTTTGATACGCTTTATGCGCCAAGCGTCTGCGCTTATACCATCCACTCTGATCAGGGGCCCTTCCCATGGGCGCCACCTGAAGTGGCGCCCATTGCCGGGAGTTCAGATGCCCCATGAATAGAACCAACCACTCCTCGACATACATGGGGAGGGAACAGCTCAGGTATCAGCAGTGTGGTCCGTGTGTTGTCAGGGGGCTCAGCCAGACGGGTACATAACAGCCCCACCACACGGACTGGCCACACATGCTGATGACCTAGCAGGGCGAAGGGGGATATTGTGGGGAATGAAGAGGGGAAGGAAAGGAGGGAGAGGAATCCGCACTGTGGGCGCTAAGGAAGGGGTTTCTCCCCAAGTGGCTCGCACTAAAAACAGAAAATTTAGAAGTGGAGGTCAAACCTCAAGTGGGGACCTGAACACCAAAAAGGATGAAAGAACACGCAGGAGGAACAAACTTGCAAGCAATACATGGAACTAGGTGGATAGCCAGGTCGACATAAATCGAGGAATGAGGTGACAGTGGGGAAGGACCGAGGATAGGGAGGGAAGAGCAGGGCCAAGGAAATGCAGCCAAGGAAGAAAAAATGGGCTGCAACAGCTCGAGGCTCCGTGTGCGCCACGCACGAACTCACGAAAGAACCGTGGGGGGATGCCTCAGTTTAAATGCCATACATGCACGGTACAAAGTAAGTGTGTAGCGGGTGGACTATGTCATAAATTCATTTCAGAAGCTGTAACCTCCACCACACTAGTTGAGTCGGTGTCTAACAGTTGCAGTGGACTGGGCGCGGAAGCTTAGCGGGCCTAATGGACCAACAACGTAACCCGATTTTGTGAAAGTCTTTATGGCAGCGCCTCACTGTTGTCACAGCTCTGTAGGCGGCACCTGTTTGCATCTGCAGCCGTTAGCGCTTCCCAGGTGAAAGCTGGCAACAGCGCTACGAACTGTCAGAGATCATCTTAACGCCGCTCAACTGTAGAATTTGAAATAAAAAATTAATTATTGGTAACTTGTTGTTGTGGTCTTCAGTCCTGAGACTGATTTGATGCAGCTCTCCATGCTACTCTATCCTGTGCAAGCTTCTTCATCTCCCAGTACTTACTGCAACCTACATCCTTTTGAATCTGCTTAGTGTATTCATCTCTTGGTCTCCCTCTACGATTTTTACCCTCCACGCTGTCCTCCAATACTAAATTGGTGATCTCTTGATGCCTCAGAACATGTCCTACCAACCGATCACTTTTTCTAGTCAAGTTGTGCCATAAATTTCTCTTCTCCCCAATCCTATTCAATACCTCCTCATTAGTTATGTGATCTACCCATCTAATCTTCAGCATTCTTTTGGAGCACCACATTTCGAAAGCTTCTATTCTCTTCTTGTCCACACTATTTATCGTCCATGTTTCACTTCCATATATGGCTACACTCCATACAAATACTTTCAGAAATGACTTTCTGACACTTAAATCTATATTCGATGTTAACAAATTTCTCTTCTACAGAAACGCTTTCCTTGCCATTGCCAGTCTACATTTTATATCCTCTCTACTTCGACCATCATCAGTTATTTTGCTCCCCAAATAGCAAAACTCCTTTAGTACTTTAAACGTCTCATTTCCTAATCTAATTCTACATCTACATCTACATTGATACTCCGCAAGCCACCCAACGGTGTGTGGCGGAGGGCACTTTATGTGCCACTGTCATTACCTCCCTTTCCTGTTCCAGTCGCGTATGGATCGCGGGAAGAACGACTGTCTGAAAGCCTCCGTGCGCGCTCTAATCTCTCTAATTTTACATTCGTGATCTCCTCGGGAGGTATAAGTAGGGGGAAGCAATATATTCGATACCTCATCCAGAAACGCACCCTCTCGAAACCTGGCGAGCAAGCTACACCGCGATGCAGAGCGCCTCTCTTGCAGAGTCTGCCACTTGAGTTTATTAAACATCTCCGTAACGCTATCACGGTTACCAAATAACCCTGTGACGAAACGCGCCGCTGTTCTTTGGATCTTCTCTATCTCCTCCGTCAGACCGATCTGGTACGGACCCCACACTGATGAGCAATACTCAAGTATAGGTCGAACGAGTGTTTTGCAAGCCACCTCCTTTGTTGATGGACTACATTTTCTAAGCACTCTCCCAATGAATCTCAACCTGGTACCCGCCTTACCAACAATTAATTTTATATGATCATTCCACTTCAAATCGTTCCGCACGCATACTCCCAGATATTTTACAGAAGTAACTGCTACCAGTGTTTGTTCCGCTATCATATAATCATACAATAAAGGATCCTTCTTTCTATGTATTCGCAATACATTACATTTGTCTATGTTAAGAGTCAGTTGCCACTCCCTGCACCAAGTGCCTATCCGCTGCAGATCTTCCTGCATTTCGCTACAATTTTCTAATGCTGCAACTTCTTTGTATACTACAGCATCATCCGCGAAAAGCCGCATGGAACTTCCGACACTATCTACTAAGTCATTTATATATATTGTGAAAAGCAATGGTCCCATAACACTCCCCTGTGGCACGCCAGAGGTTACTTTAACGTCTGTAACATGCTGTGTTCTGTTTGCTAAAAACTTTTCAATCCAGCCACACAGCTGGTCTGATATTCCGTAGGCTCTTACTTTGTTTATCAGGCGACAGTGCGGAACTGTATCGAACGCCTTCCGGAAGTCAAGAAAAATAGCATCTACCTGGGAGCCTGTATCTAATATTTTCTGGGTCTCATGAACAAATAAGGCGAGTTGGGTCTCACACGATCGCTGTTTCCGGAATCCATGTTGATTCCTACATAGTAGATTCTGGGTTTCCAGAAATGACATGATACGCGAGCAAAAAACATGTTCTAAAATTCTACAACAGATCGACGTCAGAGATATAGGTCTATAGTTTTGCGCATCTGCTCGACGACCCTTCTTGAAGACTGGGACTATCTGTGCTCTTTTCCAATCATTTGGAACCCTCCGTTCCTCTAGAGACTTGCGGTACACGGCTGTTAGAAGGGGGGCAAGTTCTTTCGCGTACTCTGTGTAGAATCGAATTGGTATCCCGTCAGGTCCAGTGGACTTTCCCCTACTGAGTGATTCCAGTTGCTTTTCTATTCCTTGGACACTTATTTCGATGTCAGCCATTTTTTCGTTTGTGCGAGGATTTAGAGAAGGAACTGCAGTGCGGTCTTCCTCTGTGAAACAGCTTTGGAAAAAGGTGTTTAGTATTTCAGCTTTACGCTTGTCATCCTCTGTTTCAATGCCATCATCATCCCGTAGTGTCTGGATATGCTGTTTCGAGCCACTTACTGATTTAACGTAAGACCAGAACTTCCTAGGATTTTCTGTCAAGTCGGTACATAGAATTTCACTTTCGAATTCTATGAACGCTTCACGCATAGCCCTCCTTACGCTAACTTTGACATCGTTTAGCTTCTGTTTGTCTGAGAGGTTTTGGCTGCGTTTAAACTTGGAGTGGAGCTCTCTTTGCTTTCGCAGTAGTTTCCTAACTTTGTTGTTGTACCACAGTGGGTTTTTCCCGTCCCTCACAGTTTTACTCAGCACGTACCTGTCTAAAACGCATTTTACGATTGCCTTGAACTTTTTCCATAAACACTCAACATTGTCAGTGTCGGAACAGAAATTTTCGTTTTGATCTGTTAGGTAGTCTGAAATCTGCCTTCTATTACTCTTGCTAAACAGATAAACCTTCCTCCCTTTTTTTATATTCCTATTAACTTCCATATTCAGGGATGCTGCAACGGCCTTATGATCACTGATTCCCTGTTCTGTACATACAGAGTCGAAAAGTTCGGGTCTGTTTGTTATCAGTAGGTCCAAGATGTTATCTCCACGAGTCGGTTCTCTGTTTAATTGCTCGAGGTAATTTTCGGATAGTGCACTCAGTATAATGTCACTCGATGCTCTGTCCCTACCACCCGTCCTAAACATCTGAGTGTTCCAGTCTATAACTGGTAAATTGAAATCTCCACCTAAGACTATAACATGCTGAGAAAATTTATGTGAAATGTATTCCAAATTTTCTCTCAGTTGTTCTGCCACTAATGCTGCTGAGTCGGGAGGTCGGTAAAAGGAGCCAATTATTAACCTAGTTCGGTTGTTTAGTGTAACCTCCACCCATAATAATTCACAGGAACTATCCACTTCTACTTCACTACAGGATAAACTACTACTAACAGCGACGAACACTCCACCACCGGTTGCATGCAATCTATCCTTTCTAAACACCGTCTGTACCTTTGTAAAAATTTCGGCAGAATTTATCTCTGGCTTAAGCCAGCTTTCTGTACCTATAACGATTTCAGCTTCGGTGCTTTCTATCAGCGCTTGAAGTTCCGGTACTTTACCAACGCAGCTTCGACAGTTGACAATTACAATACCGATTGCTGCTTGGTCCCCGCATGTCCTGACTTTGCCCCGCACCCGTTGAGGCTGTTGCCCTTTCTGTACTTGCCCAAGGCCATCTAACCTAAAAAACCGCCCAGCCCACGCCACACAACCCCTGCTACCCGTGTAGCCGCATGTTGCGTGTAGTGGACTCCTGACCTATCCTGCGGAACCCGAAACCCCACCACCCTATGGCGCAAGTCGAGGAATCTGCAGCCCACACGGTCGCAGAACCGTCTCAGCCTCTGATTCAGACCCTCCACTCGGCTCTGTACCAAAGATCCGCAGTCAGTCCTGTCGACGATGCTGCAGATGGTGAGCTCTGATTTCATCCCTCAGCATTACCCGACTTAATTCGACTACATTCCATTATCCTTACGTATTCTATATTACAGTCTAATGAAACAACGACATTTTAAAAATAATTAGCTTTCGTGGCCGAAACACAATTTGAACAGTTCTATTTTTAGACTCCGCTCTTCCCCCTGACAGAAAATGTCAGTTCAGCCCCAGGAGAAAATTATCACCGATGTTATGAACCACAGTCGTTGTCGCTAATACACGAACTGCTACAATCACAATCGTTACGGATGTAGATTGTGAAAAAGTCATTAGTTTGCATAAAAGTTTCTTTAATGTGAAAGACCGTCAGTATCATTCTCGTGATGTTGAACGAAAACTATGGGTGAACGATGGAGAGACAGTGGCTGTCAGCAACATAACAGTGATAGTCAAAAATTCGTAACTACCTCTCGTATTAATCCGGACACCTTCAGATACACCTGCGGATGTTCGCTTCGGCGCAGGCTTTTACCAGAAAAATAGTTATTAGGCCTACTAGGGATATCGGCATCCGTGCAGACCTTTAGTAATGGCCAGATACGTGCTGATAGCTGGTCTACCTACGGCGAGCAAGTACGGACAAGTACTGGGGGGCGCATAAAGTGCAGGAGAATGGCGGGCGCCGAGGTAGCCGGACCGGGGGCGGGTTTTTAGGGCCCCTCTCTGCCGGAGGACGGGCAGCGGCGAGACGCGGGCCCCGCATTAGTTATTTAGGAGCGCAAAGTGGCGGCCACTCTGCAAACTTTCGAGGACTCACTTCGCACGCTTTCCGCGCTTTAAATGCTTTTCCCCACGGCCGCGGCGCCCCTCAGCCAGCTAGCGCGGGTCCAGGTCCTCGACGCCGTAACGACCCGGAATTTCTGCTTCACGGGACACGCCGCAGCCGCCGCCGCTGCCGGACGATGCCTTTTGCAATCCACTTTGGGCCGGCGAGGTGGTAGTCTCGAGAAAATGTGTGGCTGCGTCCCGGAATTAGCAACGCTCTCAGGTTATTACTTTCCTTAGTTGCTACATAAGACTGGCGAAGACTTTTAGGAGGATAAAAAGGTAATACACTCATTGAAATGAAAAATTTAGCCATATGCAAGTGGCTTATTCTGACCACTAACGTGAAGACACGAGCTTTAGATGTTCTACTGTGTTCAGATCTCAAGCTGTGGTCGCTACAGACTGCAGAATACATACACACACCAGCGATTCGCTTGTCATTCACCCTGCTGTGGTATGTGGCGCACTCTAGTGCACTCCATGTTCCCCTCACACACTTACTGCTTTGTTAATATGTAGTTATATTATTTGCTAAAAGTTATTTCTCTTTTTGTAACCACGTTCCTTTTGACATTTTTATCTTGTATTAAAGTAACAGTCCTGGTTATTTTTATATTTTAATAAAGTCACACAAGTTCTTCACTTGGTGGTTTAACAGGAGCAGGACTCAAATAATGCGATGTTAGTTAGTTACTTAGTTTCACGTTCTATGGATCATTTTTCACGACAGATCGTAATGCGGAGGAACGAGTCATTTTATATTCACATCGCAAATTTATTTGTACATTTAGTTACCTTCTGAAAATTTATAAGCAGTTTATTTTTTTAAAAAAAGAAAAAAAATATACAGATCTTGCGAGTTGGTAACCCCTGCCCACCACCTTTCCCACATTACAGTAGTTCAAATGGTTAAAATGGCTCTGAGCACTATGGGACTTAACATCGGAGGTCATCATTCCTCTAGAACTTAGAACTGCTTAAACCTGACTAACCTAAGGACATCACACACATCCATGCTCGAGGCACGATTCGAACCTGCGACCACAGCGGTCGCGCTGTTCCAGACTGAAGCGCCTAGAGCCACTCGGCCACACCGGCCGGCCATTACAGTAGTGGAAATTGTTCAGAAATGTTCAAATGTGGGTGAAATGTTATGGGACTTAACTGCTAAGGTCATCAGTCCCTAAGCTTACACACTACTTAACCTAGATTACCCTAAGGGCAAACACACACACCCATGCCCGAGGGAGGACTCGAACCTCCGCCGGGACCAGCCGCACAGTCCATGACTGCAGCGCTCTAGACCGCTCGGCTAAGTGGAAATTGTTGTACAGAATAGAAGGAGTTGTCACGAATAACCTTTCTCAATTTGTTTTCAAATTTTACGTTGGTGTCTAACAGACATTTTATGTCATCAGGTCAGTGATCAAAAATTTTTGTTGCAGCACCCCTTGTGCTAACGGTAAAATTAATTCCTTCTGGTATTGTAATTATGTACATCATTGTTCCTTTGAACTGAAGTGGATTGGTTACAACAAGCTTCATGAGGGAATAAATATACTGTGAAGCAGTAGTCAGAATGGCCAACTCCTTAAACAGATATCTGCACGATGATTCTCGGTGAGCACTTTCTTGTACAATGAAGACTTTCCTTCATAAAGACGAGTTACCCCGTAATATTATTTCATACGGCATTATTGAATGAAAATATGCAAAATACGTCAACCTACTGATTTGTCTCACCCCAACATGCAATGATTGTAAGTACAAATGTGGCTGAACTAAGTTTTTTAGGAATTCAAAAATGTGCTTTTTTCAATTTAAATTCTCGCCAATAAGGGCACCTAAGAATTTTGAACTTGCCACGCTAGTTATTATTTCCTCGCCGGGTGGTACACTTGTCATTGATGTGCACGTGCAAAACTGAATATGCTGTGTCTTTTTAAAACTGAAGGTGAGATCATTCGCAGAATACCAGTCAATGATACATTTAAGAATTCTGTTTACCATTTCTTCTGTTTCTTTCTGTACATTTGGACCGATTACAATACTAACGTCATTTGCAAAACGAACTACTTTTGGTCGTTGTATATTAGATGGAACATCGTTTACATGTAGTAGGAACAATAGTGGACCAAAGACTAAACCTTGGGGATGCCCACATGTGATTTCTTCCGTGTCAGAATTATGTCCCGCGACTATAATGGCTGAATTACTAAGCACAACTCTCCATATTCTTTTGGTTAGATTTAACATTATCCATTAGATATGTTTGCTAATTTCACACTTTCTGTTCTACGAAATGCATAACGTGAACTCCGTACACAGTTCCTGGCGGACCTATCAGTATCGACAGACCGCGGTTTCATTCTCTGCCGGTGGCATCACTGGATGTGGCATCGAGGCTGTGGTCCCCTTTCGGGACATGGAGCCGCTACTCGCTACTGTTCGGTCAAGCAGCTCTTCAATTGGCATCACGAGACTGAGTGCACCCCTTACATGTCCTTGGACCGAGGAAAAGTCCCTAGCAGTATCGGATACTGAACACTTGTTCAACCCATGGCAGCCAGAAGTACTAACCACTCAGCCACGGCGGTGGACATAAACGCATACACGTAATCGAAGGTGTACAGTGTACTGTAAGACAGTCTCCTATGCTTCTATTTCAAAACGTATTTTTTTATTTCAACAGTAGTCTTTATTTCATGATCGAAGAATCTTCTTTATACTGTATCACTGTACTGCTCACTGTTGGGAAGGTCACCTGTATACATATCACACCTTTTACGTAGTTTTATATTGCATTCTAATTACTACTGACGAACTGGACGTTGCAGAATCACTCATTAACAAGTTCATGACGTCATCAATAATGTATGCTTCTTCACTATTTACAGCAGGGTGGCAACGCTGTGGCAACTTTTCGATTCCGCGACCGTAGAAATCATGTTGTTTTGAGGCTAAGAACATGTTCGGAGCGCATATCCATCTCGAAAGGAAGTTCCTTGAAGATTGTTCGACAGAGAGCGGGAAAGGTGAAAACCTGAGGGCGCAAGATCAGTTGAATAAGGTGCGTGCGGAACGACTTCCCAGTCCAACTTGCGTATAGTGTTTTTTTTTTCAGTTAGCAGATACGGGAGGGCGTTATCGCGGAGTAGCGTCATTTTGCGCAGTCTTCCTGGTCATTGTTCTTGGACTGCGTCTCCAAGACGACTCAGTTATCGACAATAAACGTCATCATCGGGGAAGCAATTCGTAGAACACCACACCGTCGCTGTTCCACCAGATGCATGACATTATAGCATAAAGACACCATTTCAAGTCAACCTTAGCGATACAGGATAGGAATAGTCGATATTGTTCACTAGCCAACTGATGACGAGCAACCATATGGCCACCGCTGATTTTTGTGATTTGGGCTTAGAGTATGCGGTACCGATAAACCCCATTTCTGAACCATTGCCACTGCATGCAAATGGCGCACGATGGGAGAATAATGACAGTTCATCACATTTGCCAGTTCTCGAGTTCATTGACATGGATCATTATAGATTAATGCGCTTCGATTATATTCATCAAACCCTAAAGGTCTTCCTCACCATGGAGAATCAAAAATGGTTCAAATGGCTCTAAGCACTACGGGATTTAACATCTGAGGTCATCAGTCCCCTACTGTTAGAACTACTTAAACCTAACTAACACAACGACGACACACACATCCATGCCCGAGGCAGGATTCGAACTTGCGATCGTAGCAGCAGCACGGTTCCGGACCGAAGCACCTCGAACCGCTCGGCCACCGCGGCAGGCCGTGGAGAATCACTAATGTCAAACCGATCGTCCTTAACACGAGAAAACCGACTTCTTGAAGTCATCTGTGCAATGGCATAAGCACCATACACGGCGCAAATATTTCTGGTTGCCTCCGTTGCTGTCAGCCTTCTACTGAAATGAAAGAGAAGAATACGTCGGAAATCTTCCTATTTCTCCCCTTACACTGCATTTTCTACTGTCCACAGCTTCATTCATAAAAATGCTACAGTTATTCAGACCATGTTTTTAATTCATTATGTCTCTTCAGAACATTAAAAGAAAATATCACAATTACTTCTTACCTTTTGCGTCTAATAGCAGCACTACGCGCAACTTTCCAATCCATGGTGTACTGTGACTGTTATACTCATCATCACAAGTTTTCTGCTATATTAGCAGGTCCTTTGCCTCTCCATTTTCTGCCATCCATTGCTTCCTTCTTAAGGCTGCTGTATGTTGTACCGTCCATCTCGTCTCCAGTATCTGAAATCTCTTCCTTCTTCGTTTCCTTCTCCCTTCTACAGAACCTTCTAAAACCTTTTTTTCAGACCATATTTTTTCTTAATATATTCTCAATCCAGTTTCTTTTTCTTCTTTTTATTACATCTAGCAACTGTCTTTTCTCTTCCACTATTCTCAGTATATCTTCATTTTTTACTCTGTCCATCCAACTTATTCTTTCCATCCACCGATACGTCCACATCTCAAAAGCCTTCAGCCTTTCTCAGTCTTTCGGAAGAAGGCGTCTGTCTTCGGAAGAAGTCCATGTTTCAGGGCCATACAGAAGAACATTCCATACAAAACATTTTATGAGTCTTTTCCTCACTTCTCTGTCCAGATTGCTGCAGAAAATTCTCCTTTTCTTATAAAATACCTCTTTTGCTATTGCTGCCCTTGTTTTAATTTCTGTGCTGCACTTCCAGTCGGTGTCTATCCTGCTTCCAAAATACTTAAAATTTTGCACCTGTTCTAATATTTCTCCATTCAGCATAATTTTTGTCTCTTTATTTCCTCCTAGTGTCAATACTTTTGTTTTCTTTGTGTTAATTTTCATTCCATAATTTTTAGCTTCAATGGTGTCCACTAAATCCTGTAATTCTTTTTCCCCTATGGCTAGAAGAACCATGTCATCAGCAAATCTCGAACACCCTACTCTTCTTCCTCCAATTTCTACTACTTTATCATCTAATGAGCATTGGTCAATCATATTTTCCAAGTAGAGGCTGAAAAGGGTACGTGATAGACAGCACCCTTATCTTACTCCTTTTCCTAATCGGATACAGTTCGTACTTTCTCCACTCACTTTAACTCAGGCTTTTTGATTCAGATATAATGAGTTTACAAGTCTTCTGGTTTTCCAGTCCACTCTGTTTCCCTCATTATAGTCGCCAGCTTGTCCCAAGCCACACTGTCAAATGCCTTTTCTAGATCGATGAAGCACATATACAGGTATCTTCCTTTTTCGATAAACCTTTCCCCCTAGATTCGTAGGAGCCCTATTGCATCTCTGGTGCCAGTATTCCGTCTGAAGCCAAACTGCTCCTCGCCAAGATTCTCCTTCATTACTTTTTCAAGTCTCTTATTAATTACTCTTAACATCACTATGGCTGCATGTGAAATGAAGCTGACTGTCCTGTGCTCACTGCATTCTCGGTTCCTTGTTTTTACGGTAATGGAATCATTACTGTTGTCAGAACGTCCTCAGCCCATTCACCACTGTCATATATTTTATTACATAACCTCAATATCTCTCTTATTCCATCTTGGTTCAAGCATTTTAATATTCCTCCCGGTATCGTATCTGTGCCTACTGCTTTGCCATTTTTCATTGCAGCTGTGGCAGACTTTAGTTCTTCCATTATGAGAGACCGGACTTTCTCGTGGTGTATACAACTTTCAAATAACTTTCGGGGATTCAGCCAGGTAACACTTTCAGCGACCGACGAAATTTCGGCGGGAGAACATCCCGCCAGTTTCAAGGCAACTGCAAAGGGCAGGCGACGTACATACAAATTTAAAACCTTGGTTTTAAATTTACATGTACGTCGCCTGTCAGTTGCAGTTGCCTTGAAAATGGCGGGATGTTCTCCCGCCGAAATATCGGCGGTCGCTGAAAGTGTTACCTGGCTGAATACCCGAAAGTTATTTGAAAGTTGTATACGCCACGAGAAACTCAGGTCTCACATTGCTTACCTCTACGGGGAGGAAATGTATCGGTGTTTACGTAAGTTGGATAAATTTCGTAGCTGTCGAGTTAGACTGCAATGTGCTTTGTCGTTTTTATTGAGGTGTCGTGATGAAAATCATGTCCCAACATTTGCCAAGGTTCTCCTGCCGCCAATCGCATCAAGCAACGTGCTGGCTTGGCTCTTGTTCGTGAAAGGATTCGTTTTACTCGTCGACGTTTAGATTCTGTTTCCAAAGAATTGTTTCGTTTCATTTAATGGTTGCATGGGGATTGTCTGATTTCACTTGGGATTGGTTGGACGGTACCTCATGGACTCAAGCTGACCGGGAGTACAATTCCGTTACTGCCCGGCATTTGGCAAAGTTCGAACATTTTCAACGCGCGGAGTCTGATGTTATATCTCAACGTTCTGTGATAAATCTCACATAGAAATCTTTTGACGACGCAACCTTATCCGTGCTTGGGAAGGGTTTAAATTTTGCACCCACTCGGAAGAGTTTGCCGGTAGCTGATTTTATTAGTTCAATTGAACAGGCAGTTTGCAAACTACCTCCTGACGCTGCACAGGAGGTTAGGAGGGAGGCATGCCGTGCTTTGACCAGGGCTCGTCCACCCAAGAGTAATGTAACAGCAGCAGAGAGGGCTGCTTTACACTCTCATATAGTTGATCCTGATATTGTTGTTTTACCTGCGGACAAGGGCAATACCACCGTTGTTTTAAATAAACAGGATTATGTACAAAAGATGCAACGTTTACTATCTGATCCAGCGTATCGCAGAATCGACGCTGACCCCACAAAAAGTGTTGAGAGAAAGACCAACAGCCTCCTGGAGAAAAGTGTTTTTTCGCAGGGCACTGTCAAGAGTCTTAACACCTCTAGTGCCGTTCCGCCTAGGTTACATGGCCTTCAGAAGGTTCACAAGGAAAGGGTTCCTTTCCATCCTATAGTGAGTAATGTCGGCGCTCCGACATATCGAGTAGCCAAGCATCTTGCTTCTCTGTTGAGTCCACAAGTAGGTCGATGTGAACATCATATCAGGAACTCAGCTGATTTTTTACGTCGTTTGGAGGGGCTGCTGTTGAATGTCTCTGATATTTTAGTGGGTTTCGATGTGGTCTCTCTCTTCACTCGTGTTCCTCTGTCTGATTCGTTGCGGTTAATTGAGGCCAGGTTTGGTGCTGAATTAACTAATCTCTTTCGGCATGTGTTGAATCCACTTACTTTTTATTCAATGACCAGTGTCACGAGCAGACAGATGGAGTTGCGATGGGTAGTCCGTTGTCACTTATGATCGCAAATTTGTTTATGGAAGAATTCGAGGAACGCCGGCAGGTGTGGCCGAGCGGTTCTGGGCGCGTCAGTCTGGAACCGCGCGACCCTCGGGCATGGATGTGTGTGATGTCCTTAGGTTAGCTAGGTTTAAGTAGTTCTCAGTTCTAGGGGACTGATGGCCTCAGATGTTAAGTCTCATAGTGCTCAGAGCCATTCGAACTTCGAGGAACGTGCATTGGAATCGGTGCCTTTGAAACCTGCCTTTTTCTTTAGATATGTTGACGATACCTTTGTTGTTTGGCCTCATGGTAGGGAGAATTTGAATGCCTTTCTAGAACACCTGAACTCGATTCACCCGAACATTCGTTTTACGATGGAAGTGGAAGAGGATGGTTGCCTTCCCTTTCTTGACGTGTTAGTTAGGAGAAAGGATGATGGATCATTGGGACATGCAGTCTACAGGAAACGTACTCACACCGACTTGTACTTACACGCTAATAGTTCTCATCATCCGGCTCAGCGTGAAGGGGTACTTCGTACCTGGGTACACAGGGCACATGTCGTTTACGACGCTGAGACTTTGCCAGCTGACCTGTCCCATCTGTAAGTTACGTTTCGTCAAATCGTTATAGTGATAGACAGATTGAAAGTGCGTTGCGCTATCTACCAACTGTACATCGGGTGATTGATGACAATTCTGAGTCGACACCTAAGTCTACTGCCTTCTTGCCTTACGTAGGAAACACTTCCAATAAGATCGGTCGTATTTTAAGGAAATACGATGTGAAATGCGTTTTTCGACCTCCATCTAAAATTAGAGTGCTTTTGAGTTCTGTTAAGGATGATCTTGGTCTGCGTAAGGCGGGTGTATATCGTATTCCTTGCAGCTGCGGCATGGCATATATTGGTCAAACTATCAGGACCGTGGAGGACCTATGGACTGAGCATAAACGGCACACATGATTATAGCAGCCAAGTAGATCTGCTACTGCCGAACACTGCTGGGATACTGGTCACCCCATGTTATATAACACCGAGATATTGGCATGCACGTCCAGCTATTGGGACAGTGTTATTAAGGAGGCAGTTGAGATTAAATTAGCGAGCAACCTCGTTAACAGGGATGGAGGTTTTTGTTTAAACTCTGTTTGGAATCCGGCTCTCTCCCTTGTCAAAAAACATAGGAGCAGAGTCAATGCTATCTCACCTGCGAATTCTTAGTCTCACTATCGATACCTCTAACTTTGGTCATCTTTGGTGGCACTAGTGTTCAGTGTGTGTGTGTTATCTTTCCTGCTTCAGTCCGAGAACTGAGGTTTTAAAATTGCATGTACGTCGTCCGTCCGTTTCAGTTTGCCTTGAAAATGGCGGGGTGTTCTCCGGCGGAAATATCGGCGGTCGCTGAAAATGTTACCTGGCTGAATTCCCGGAAGTTACTTGAAAATTCTTCCATTATGATGGTTGGTCCTTTCTCGTCATCACTTACACTGTTGAGTGATTCAAGTTCCAGAGTTTCTGGTTTGCGACCTGTGTCATACAGCTCTTTTAGATATTCTTCCCAGCTCTGGAGGACATGGTCATGCTCTTTGTGCACTACCTCTTCGTCTTTCCTCAAAATTTCCACAGCAGCACTTCCCGCTCTGTTTTGATCCCATGTCATAGTCTTTACCCTGTTGTATAGTAAGTCGTATCTTCCCTTCCTGTCCAGTTCTTCAACTGCATCATATTCCTCTTTTAGCCATTTTTTCCTAGCCTGCTCTGTTTCTCTTCGCAGTTCATTATTTAACCTTCAGTACCTCTTTCTTGCATCCTCTGTGTTTTTGTTTTTAAATTTTCTTCTCTCCTCCATCTTGAAAATCATTTCTTGTGTGAGCCATGTTTCTTTTTTTTTTTTTTTGCCCTTTTCCCTTTTACATATCTATATTTTGCTGTCCTGCTTTAATGATTCCTTCTTTCAGCATATTCCAGTAGTCGTTGACATTACCAGGTGGCTGTTTGCCTAGTAATGTGTTTAGAAACTCAAGTGACAGTACCTCTGTAATTAATACTTCGTTGGATCTTATCTTCTCTAGATCCCACTTCTTCACCGTGGTCGCCTTCTTCAGTTTTTTCATTCTTATTTCTATTTCTGCCGTAAGTAAGTTGTGGTCGCTATTAATATCTGCAACTGGTAATGTGTTCACCTTCTTGATTCCATTCCTGTATCTTTCTTCTACCAGTATAAAATCGATTTGGTTTCTGTATTTATCCCCTGGTGATTTCCAAGAGTAGAGCCTCCTCTTGTGGTTCTTGAACCATGTATTTGTCACTATCAGCTATCTTTCCCTGCAGAAGTCAATTAGCCGTTCACCTCTATCATTTCTCTTTCCAAGACCATGTCTGCCTACCATATGTCCCGGTTTCCCTTTTCCCACAATGGCGTTCCAGTCTCCCATAAGTATTTTGCAGCATTTTTTATTTTCGTCCATTATCCTCTCTATTACATTCCATGTTTCCTCTACAACCTGGTCATCATGTTATGAAGTTGGCATATACATCTGGACAATCAGTAAATCTTTTTGTGCTCCTTTCAGCCTTACACCAATAAGTCGATCACTTGCATAGTCCACGTACTCCTCACATTTAGCCACTTCCTTTGTCATAATCATTCCTACTCCATTCATTCATTTTACTTCTCCTCCTGAGTAGTAAAATACACATTCATCTGACTGTAACTCTCCACATCCATTCCATCTTACCTCAGCAATTCCTATGAGGTCCATATGATTCTTTTCCATCTCTCTCTTAAGGCTTTCTAGAGTTCTAGGTAACAATTCAATTCTCGTTTTGATTTTTTGCCTCCTTTCAAGTGTGCAGTTTTCTTTCCCTCAATCTACATATTGGTTGCTATATCACAACTCCATGAAGTGGAAAAACCTTTCAGCACGGTAAGATGGGTCGACATGAAGACCGTCACACAGTAGCAAAAAGGAGCCGTAGTGTTTGGACGTGAACGCAATCACGCCATGAGTGAAGTTCCACAATTTGTTTGTGTTTCAAGTCGCATTGTCCAATGTGTCTAAAAGGAATGGTACAGCACTGACAGCTATGAAACAAGACGTAAAAACAATAATCGAAGAAGGTCCTAACCGACAGAAATCGGAAACTTGCATCATGCCTTGTCAATTGCGACAGGTTTCAAATCAGACAGAAATCGATGTTGTGAGTCAATGTAGGTACGTCTTAACCACTGTCGGAGTGAACATTGAGAAGGGAACTACTTGCAATAGGCATTTGTACTTCGATACCTAACAAGAGACCATCGCTCGAAGTGTCACGTAAAGCTGGACATTTTCAACAGACCAAACAAGACAGCAGCTAGATGTTTGGTAACTGGAGAGGGGAATTATGGCACGACGGATTGCAAATCTGCACTTTCCCAATGGTGTAAGTTGTAGAGTGCACCTACGACTTAATGAGGCGTAATTCGGTTCCGTGATGATTTATGATGTTTTTCGTACCACGAAGTAACGCCTGTTCAAAAAAATGGTTCAAATGGTTCTGAGCACTATGCGACTTAACTTCTGAGGTCATCAGTCGCCTAGAACTTAGAACTAATTAAACCTAACTAACCTAAGGACATCACACACATCCATGCCCGAGGCAGGATTCGAACCTGCGACCGTAGCGGTCACGCGGTTCCAGACTGAAGCGTCTAAACCGCACGGCCACACCGGCCGGCTACGCCTGTTCACTCAGGTGAACATGAGCCAGGACGTTTATTTCAGCATTTCCGGTGAGTTCAGTACTTACTGAAATTTCTTTCCTACGTCTTCTTGATGAGTAGGTTGTCAGCAGTCCCGTCTTCCGAAATGATAACAGCGATGGTGACAGGGCAGCACGTATGCATTGCTCGTTAGAAGAACACCCGTGCATTCGATTTCACCTAACATCCCATTAAATCATCCGATTTCATCCCACAGAAAATGTCTGCAACTATATGGAACTGCGCGTGAAACACAGCAATCAATATCTTCGCAATCTGACAGCTCTGCGGGATCTAATCATCAATTAGTAGCTTCAGCTGTATATAGCACATCTGAAGAAATTTGTGGACTGTTTCTTCGCCGTATTAAGGTTGAAGGCAATGTTACTCGGTATTAGCGTGATGCCACCAGGTTCAAATGGTTTTAATGGCTCTGAACACTATGGGACTTAACATCTGATGTCATCAGTCCCCTAGAACTTAGAACTACTTAAACCTAACTAACCTAAGGACATCACACACGTCCATGCCCGAGGCAGGATTCGAACCTGCGACCGTAGCGGTCACGTGGTTCCAGACTGAAGTGCCTAGAACCGCTCGGCCACTCCGGCCGGCGATGCCACCAGGGACTAACTTATATTTTGTCCGATGTGCTCAAATACCGACAAAAAAAAAATAATGGCAATGTAAGCCACGGCTCCCCACCGACTGTCTGCACGCGCGGGATCCGCCAGTTCTGAAACCTTAGTTATGTCACATCAGTGACAATGAATGTATGAGTCACGCCCGCGGCCTTGTTCAGATAGTCCAATGGTTAAGGCGATTGCTGGCGACAAGCAGGAAATCCCTATCTCGGTCTGACATTACATTTGAATTATCACTACATATTAATGAACATTAGGTCAAAGGCTAACATGCACCTTTGCGAGATCACTATGTACGTAAAACGCACCTCTTATTCGGCATTCACAGATACGTTCCACACGTGATTACACTACGGCGACTCACTGGAAGGCAATAACTCACGTGCAGCCGGGACATGCCGTCTCGCCAGCGAGCCGGTGAGTAATGGAGAGGATACAGGATACGCCAGCCGGAAGCTGCGCCTCCGTGTGTAGAATGCGACGATGCTTCCCTCACTTCCTCTACACTCCTCCGGTTGCATCCTCCGTTAACTTTTGCTGCAGCTACACCGTTGCTGGGCAACTGCTATGACTGCCGCAACCACTCTGTCAGTATGGCCGACACGGAAACGAAACAAGCTTTTCCGATGCGGCCCGTGCTACGAGCGTGAGGTGCCCTGGTATTGAACTCTGAAAGCACACTCAGTCGACTGGTTGCAAGAAAAATATCCACTGCCCCGTATATGGCACTAGGCATGTGCGACGATAATCGATATTTACAAAACATATTTGTTGGTAGTATAAACATCGATATAACAATATCGATACTGAAAAAGATATCCGCCCGAACAGGACATGAAGGTCCAACGGTACCGATCGGCCGCCGTGTCATCCTCAGACCACAGGCATCACTGGATGCGGATATGGTGGAGCATGTGGTCATCACAGCGCTTTCCCGGCCGTATGTCAGTTTACGAGACCGATATCGATATTGAAGGTTTTAAAAAAATCGTTACATCCATATTTTAAAAAAATGTTCAAAACACTGGGGATTTTAACCGCAACGAGTTTATACATTTACCAAGCAGTAGTACATATAAAACATAACATTGGTAAATACGGCACGAACAGCTCTGTCGATGGCTATTGAACAAGATCTAGACTGAACCTACATTTACCAAGAAAGGAAAACAACTCAAGACAGCATATTATCCCACGGAATAAAACTGTACAATAAATTATCAAAGGAGATTAGAGAATCAGCTAAGAACTACTTCCTCAAAAATGCAGTTATAAAGTACCTATTAACCCAAACATTTTATACACTGAAGGATTACTTATGTGACACAGAATAGCAGTTCAGTAACAAAGATAACACAAATAATAATAACGATAATAAAATATATAACAATCCACATAATTTCACACTATATTTTTTCCTCTTTTTTTTCCTTTTCTGGAAAGACTTACTCACAGAACTATCTAATGTATAATGCTAACACCTTATACCCTTTCTGAGCTGAACGTCTCACTAGTTACACAGAGATGCCGATTCAGTTTTTCAGGATACCAAATGGGAACTTGTAGTGCACAAAATGGTCCTGACATCAGTTAACAGAGTGCGTACAGTTATGAAACAATGTGTGTATAGTGTGTGCAGTGACTGGAGTGAAAAATGAATGAACAGAGTAGCATTAGCCTTTTACCGCGCTACTTAGTAACTTCTTTCTAAAACAGTATTTAATTCTAGCTGTAAACCGAGTGACGTAGCAGAGGTTTAAACAGTGGCCTAGTGTTCGGGAGGGTGGAGGCTCCAATCTTCAACCAGAAGTTTTGGTTTTAGTTTTCCGTGATTTCCTTAAATGATTTCAGGCAAATGCTGGGACGGTTCCTTCTACAATCCCATGGCCGACTGCTTGTCCCATCCTTATCATTAAAGACCTGTAAGATTGTAAATGTATTTATATGTGAATTACAAACAATGGAAAATCCAGGATGGAATGTAACAATACGAGAGAAGGAAAGTTGCTACTCACCATATAGCGGAGATGCTGAGCCGCGACAGGCACAACAAAAAGATTCACACAATCATAGCTCTCGGCCATCAAGGCCTTCGTCAGCAGTAGACACACACACGCACACACACTACACTGCACTGTAGTTTCAACTCTCTGAGACTGCAGAAGTGTGTGCAAGTTGCGCTTGCGTGTGTGTGATGCTGGCGAGGGCCTCGATGGCCGAGAGCTGTGATTGTGTGAATCTTTTTGTTGTGCCTGTCGCGGCTCAGCATCTCCGCTATATGGTGAGTAGCAACTTTCCTTCTCTCGTATTTTTATGTGTGAATTACTTTACTTTTGTTGTTCCTGAATTGTAATACCAAGGTATGTCTGGCAATCCTTGTAAAGGTGATCTGTGGATAAATAGTTGTACTACTGCAACTACTACTACTATTATTACTACTACTACTATATTTGATGATGGCAAGAAACCTGCCTACATGTTACCACGGTCAGTAACTGTTTCGCCATTTAATCAAATGGTCTTCTGAACATGTTGCATACCAGCATCATTGCAACACTTCTGAAACTTGTTAAGTATGACAATGGGATGAAGTGGACGGAACGCATTGTTTTTGAACGAACTAAGGCAAGAACATAGGCTACTGTTATAGCTAAACGTGGAGTAATACCTTTCAATGTTCACACGGTTCATGTTTTCTTGGTGTCCAATACTGTGGGCAACACATTCATGCATTAACGGAAAACAGTGATACTGAGTTTGCTTTACATTGTGAACATAAGTAGATACTAATTTTCAAGCTCTAACAGAAACGGAGCTACCACAGGAGCTCAGTTATTATCTGAAAGTTGATCTTAAACAAGATCCATTAGAAGTGTGGAATCACATAGTTAGTTCTAAACTAAACTAAAACTGCACTTAAATACACAGCCAAGTTAGACTCATGCGACCACAGCCTGCATGCGACATCATGGTTCAATAACCACTCACAGAGGGCAGGCGGCAGTGAAGGGTGTAAAAAGCATGTCACGGGAACGCGGAAAACGCTCTAATCGTTGTCGTGATGCGGCAAGGGACAGATTTATCTGACAATCCAATAAATTTCGGGCATGCAGCCGCGCAAATAAAATTTCCTCCACTGATGTTTCGGCCGCGTATCATCCGGCCATCCTCAGACTGCGCTTGCGGGTCACAGATGCTGGTCGGCGGCAGAGACATACGCTTACACATGCGCCATAGGTGTCGTTAAGACCTTACTGCATCGGGCGCACTGTATATCCGATAAAGACAATTTTGCAAGAAGAGCTCACATACCTCAACAGCATTTTTAAATGGAATGGATTTTCTCCGCAACAAATTCGTAGAGCATTCGATGCAAAACCCAAAAAGCAGGTATGTGATGGGGAAGAAGATAGTAATTCCTTTAGATCTAGTGTGTTTATGCCCTCTGTGGGTGCTCTTTCCTCGAAGATAGTCCGTATTCTTGAGAAACACTGTGTTAAGGTGATCTTCCGGCCCCCCACGAAGATTGCAGCTTTACTCGGCTCTGTGGAGGACGATTTACAGCTTCGTAAAACGGGTGTGTATCATATTCCTTGCGGAAATTGTGAGAAGTCGTACATAGGTCAAACAACACGCACCGTTCATGAGAGGTGTGTGCAGCATCGAAGATACACCCGCTTATTACAACCAGACAAGTCAGTAGTGGCCGAACATTGTATTGGTACAGGGCATTCCATGAATTACAGTGATGTGAAGATTATAACATCCACCTCTTCTTTTTGGGAATCTGTCTTCAAGGAAGCTATAGAGATTAGATTAGCTAATAATTTAATAAATAGAGATAATGGTTTTAATTTGGACTGCAGAGAAGTTGTCATGGTGTCATCGCCACCGATCATACATCGATAAGCGAATCGAATGTCTGTACGCCTTCGCCACAGGCAGCGCATGTGTAAGCGTATGTCTCTGCCGCCGACCAGCATCTGTGACCCGCAAGCGCAGTACCGCCACGGTGGAGCATATAAGGCCGCGATTGGCATCTTATCGTCAGTCTTGTGACTCACTCTGAGGATAGCCGGACGATACGCGGCCGAAATATCAGTGGATTAAATTTTATTTGCGCGGCTGCATGCCCGAAATTTAATGGATTATTCATTACGTCGCGTTGTTGTTGTGGTCTTCAGTCCCGAGACTGGTTTGACGCAGCTCTCCATGCTACCCTATCCTGTGCAAGCTTCTTCATCTCCCAGTACTTACTGCAACCCACATCCTTCTGAATCTGCTTAGTGTATTCATCTCTTGGTCTCCCTCTACGATTTTTACCCTCCACGCTGCCCTCCAATGCTAAATTTGTGATCCCTTGATGCCTCAGAACATGTCCTACCAACCGGTCCCTTCTTTTTGTCAAGTTGTGCCACATACTCCTCTTCTCCCCAATTCTATTCAATACTTCATCATCATCTGCAGAGCTAGTTGGCATATAAACTTGTACTACTGTAGTAGGCATGGGCTTTGTGTCTATCTTGGCCACAATAATGCGTTCACTATACTGTTTGTAGTAGCTTGCCCGCACTCCTATATTTTTATTCATTATTAAACCTACTCCTGCATTACCCCTATTTGATTTTGTGTTTATAACCCTGTATTCAGCCGACCAAAAGTCTTGTTCCTCCTGCCACCGAATGTCACTAATTCCCACTATATCTAACTTTAACCAATCCATTTCCCTTTTTAAATTTTCTAATCTACCTGCCCGGTTAAGGGATCTGACATTCCACGCTCCGATCCGTAGAACGCCAGTTTCCTTTTCCTGATAACGACGTCCTCTTGAGTAGTCCCCGCCCGGAGATCCGAATGGGGGACTATTTTATCTCTGGAATATTTTACCCAAGAGGACGCCATCATCATTTATCCATACAGTAAAGCTGCATGCCCTCGGGAAAAATTATGGCCGTAGTTTCCCCTTGCTTTCAGCCGTTCGCAGTACCAGCACAGCAAGGCCGTTTTGGTTAATGTTGCAAGGCCAGGTCAATCAATCATCCAGACTGTTGCCCCTGCAACTACTGAAAAGGCTGCTGCCCCTTCTTCAGGAACCACACGTTTGTCTGGCCTCTCAACAGATACCCCTCCGTTGTGGTTGCACTTACGGTACGGCCATCTGTATCGCTGAGGCACGCAAGCCTCCCCACCAACGGCAAGGTCCATCGTCCATGGGTCGCATTAAGTTAAAAATGCACAGATTTATCTGACGTTCACAATGACATGACCATTGGCTTTCGAAGCAAGGGTGGAAGCATTTCCGAAACAGCTAGGTTTGTAAACCGTTCGCGTGCCGTCGTATTTGAAGTAGACCGTGTATGCCAAAATGGCGCTATCCAAAACTGGTGCCAAGGCAACTGTAGTGTTCCACAGGTCCTAGATGACAGGTGTGAACGACGGCTGCGGAGATGTGTACAGGCAAACACACATGCAACTGGTGAACATCTCAGCGCCCAGATGACCCATAGGCTACCAACAGCGTCTCCTCAACGACCGTTCATCGAACGCTCATCTATACGGGCCTTCGCAGCAGGCGTCACGTTCATGTATCCGTGCTGACCGCTATTCATCGCCGACAAAGGCTGGAACCTGCACGCCAAAACCACGACTGGACGTCCACTGAATGGCGACAGGTCGCCTTTTCAGATGAATCACGTTTTATGCCCTATCGGACTGATGGTCATTGCCGTATACGACATGACACGTCTGAAAACAAACACTCTGAGCCCGGGAAGGGGCATTATAGTATTGGGAAATGTTTTCATGGCATTCCATGGGTGATCTTGTTACTCTGGAAGGCACGATGGATTAACACAGGTATGCATCTATCCTTGGGGACCATGTCCATCCGTAATGCAGTTTGCAAGCCTCGGCATCGTGGCATCTACCACCAGGATAATGTATCGTATCACACAGTTCGCGCATGGTTCGTAGAGCACCAGGATGAGTTTGCCGTATCCCCTGGGCACCGAACCCCAACCGAGAATCAGTGGGACCACCTCGATCAGGCCGTTCGCGCCAAAGATCCTCAACCGAGAAACCAAGCTCAGCTGGACACCGCACTGGATTCGGCACGGCTCCAGATCCCTCTGGGTACCTTTCAGAACCTCATTGACTCTCTTCCTGCACCGTCTCGCGCCACAGAAGGTGGTTTTTCACACTTTCGACAGGTGTCAAATTAATGTGATTGATCCACTTAGCCACATCGTCAGCTTCTCGAAGATTGTTCTCAAAAGTAGGATATGCGCTCTCTCTCTCTCTCTCTCTCTCTCTCTCACACACACACACACACACACACACACACACACACACACACACACACTCACGAACACAATAAATTGAAGGAGAGACTTCGCTGAAAAAATGTTATGTTTACAGTCTCTAGACACGAAATGGTAGGCTATTTAGAGTTAATTGCTGCGGGTATTTATTAATTAATATTTGCTGTGACCTGTGCTGATTTTTGTGGCATTCTATAAATTTATAACATCGACGTCTCCGAGTCTATTATTATTAGCCACTGATTTTTAGATGAGGAGTATGAAATCGAAATCAGCGTCGGTGATCTGACAACACCGACAATCCCTAAACAACACTGCAGGGTAGATATACCTCCACGCAACCAGGCAAAACAAAAGACAATCAAACAGTATTTGGTGTAAGAACTGAAATACTTGCAAAGAAATCACAGCTCGTCTGAAAGAAATGCGGTGATGTTCTATCGTTAGCCTTCCCTTTCGTGAAAAGCAGTTTTATTTTGATTACGCCATTCTGAAGTATTCTGGACAGCAGCGACCAATGTTGCCACAAAGAAAGCGACGCAGAATATTAAGCGTATTCACCGCAACGACATCAGCTTGCTGAGATCAAAACGTTGAACACACGCAGAAATAAATTATCGTAAGACGTACACGAACTTTCATCAAAGGCCATTTCCAGTCAACTAAACAGACTACCTGTAAGTAAATTATCTGCTGGATTGGCTGTACACAGATTAGCAAATCGTAAGTAATTACTTTTTTTTACAAAAAATCGTGAGGTAAAGGGGTGTTCAATAATCTAAAACTAACAAAACTGCATCGTTATATATCCCACTGACGATGCCTTAGAACAGGAGAAGGCGAAACGCGCATGGGATAAATAACACAACTAGTAGCAGGAAAAGGCAGTTTTATTTACAAAACAAGTATTTTCCTTTCTTTTTGTAAAAACCATTCGTTTCTTAATATTCAGGTTCAGGAGACTAAACAGGGCGGCTCATGATCTGGTTTTGTGAAATTCCGCTACTAATACTGGATAATTTTCCTGTATTAACATTCTAAAGTCTAGATATAGTCATAACGAGAGTATACAGTTCAATTGAAACGGTTGGAATACTACCTCGACACAAATTAACCAGACTAGTGGCTTTTTTAAGAAACTACCTGGTATGCTGCTTTAGTGTAAGACTTCTTTGTGAGCTTGAATAGTATTATTCCATTGTACAAAGTTTCACGAAAGAAGATCAAATCACTGGGAATGGGTGATCAGTTTAACATAACCGTATTCTTGCGTTCCGTGAGAGTAAGTCGTTGAAATCTGGCATACAAAATGAGACTCACGAATAACCATACCAAACAACAAACCACCAGGAAACACCATACTAATACCGACCCTGCCTTCAGCTCTAGTATTCCAAGGTCGGTGTCATTTTGGATAAAAATTTTTTGGGTATTGGGCCACGCCACTGTAAACTACTAGAACAAACTACCGACGTTTCGACCGGCTTGATACGATCCTCTTCAGGACAGTGAACAGTCACATGACTATATGATGCCGTTTCTACACCACGTACAGCGCACCGAAGTTTACAGTGTGCTCTCTTATACGGAGGACTAATATTTTGTCCGGTGCGCTTGTGTTCTGTTAGTACAGGTCGCCTTTAAAGAACGACCTATTTGTATCCATAAATACATTATTTCTCTCTTTCCTCCGTTCTACTAAATTTATGGAAGTAGTTTCCCGTCATTTAGTACTGCATGCTGTCTCATTTCTTGGTATCTAGTTAGAACATTGCCAGGGAGACACTATTTGAATATCATGTACTATAACACATGCTTCACCTTCCAGTTTAAATCTTTCGTCCTGTAGGTGAGTGTTATCAAGGTTGCAGAGTGTGCGCCCGGTTGCGAATTCAGGCTCCTGCCTTAAACAAACCGTGCCGTATCCGATTGAGTTACACAGAGGTCGTGCGCGTGTCATCAGGCACATAAATTTTAATCTCACAGAAATAATCACAGAATATATCGTATGCAATAGGCTGCACAAATGTTCTTCAAGCTATTGAGGACAGCAAATTTGGACTTTATATATAACGTTATTAATTTTTATTTTTTGTTTTATTTACGTCTCTTGATTTGTATCGCTTAAAAATTCCATCAAACAATTCCAGACGAACGGTAGCATTCACCTGCACAAGCCTTATAACGTCCTTCCATTCCTCATAAAAAATAAATTATTTATCTTAAGTGAACAACACACAACACACTGATATCGATACAGTTTAATTTAAAACTGCGTCCAATAAAACGGTTGTTTTTACTATCTACTGTATGTGTTACATCAATAAATACTGAAGACATGTCAACAGCCAAATAACAAATGGTAAATATTTTATTCAGAGACAACAAGTGAGACATCTTGTACATTCAAGTAACACAGAAAGATACCCAGCGAAGACGTTCAAAAAATTCCACGAACGGTGTTAATACTTGAAAGACCTTTTCACAATACAAATGTGCAACTTCGTGAAGGCGGACCTACGAAAGAGTATAGACAAATAAATTAAAAAAAAAAATGTCAGAATGAACTTTCACTCCTCGGCGGAATGCGCGTTGATTTGAAACGTCCTAGCAGATTAAAACTGTTTGCCGGAGCGGGACTCAATCTCGGGATCTTTGCCTTTCGCGGGCACGTGCTGGTCTGCAAGGTATGCAAGAGAACTTCTGTGCTGTTTGAGGGGTGGGAAAAGTGGTATTCACTGAAACAAAGCTGCGAAGGTTCGCGTCCCGCCCCAGCACACACTTTTAATCCGCCTGAAAGTTTAAAGAACATATCATATGGCCATCCACGTAAAACCATGCTTAGCGATCGGTCAGAAATTAATTTGATGCCGAAGCAACATACTGGGCGTTATTTTAAGTTTTACTTTATAGCATATACGAGGGTGAGTCAAATGAAAACTTTAAATATTTTCTTAAATATTATTTATTGCGCAGAAGTGGTACAAAGCTGTATCACTTTCCAACATAATCTCCTCCAGCGCTTACAAAGTGCATTAATTCCTTTAGAAAAAAATTCTTTTGGTAGTCCGCGCAACCACTCATGCACCGCGTGGCGTACCTCTTCATCAGAACGGAACTTCTTTCCTCCCATTGCGTCTATGAGTGGTCCAAACATATGGAAATCACTTGGGGCAAGATCTGGTGAGTATGGTGGATGAGGAAGACAGTCAAAATGCAGGTATGTGATTGTTTCAACTGTTGTATGAGCAGTGTGGGGCCTTGCATTGTCATGTTGCAAAAGGACACCTGCTGACAGCAATCCACGTCGTTTTGATTTGATTGCAGGCGGCAGATGATTTTTTTAGATCTCTGTATGATGCATTGGTGACAGTGGTCCCTCTAGGCATGTAATGCTCCAAAATGACGCCTTTTTCGTCCCAAAAGGGAGCCAGCATAACCTTCCCTGTTGATGGCTCAGTTCGAAACTTCTTTGATTTTGGTGATGAGGAATGTAGCCATTCCTTGCTCGCTCTCTTCGTTTCCGGTTGGTGGAAGAGGTTTCGTCCCCAGTAACGATTCTTGCAAGGAAGCCATCACCTTCTCGTTCAAAGCGCCGAAGAAGTTCTTCACAAGCATCAACACGTCGTTGTCTCATTTCAGGAGTCAGCTGACATGGCACCCATCTTGCAGACAGTTTGTGAAACTGGAGCACATCATGCACAATGTGGTGTGCTGGCTGGCTCTGAGCACTATGCGACTTAACATCTGAGGTCATCAGTCCCTAGAACTTAGAACTGCTTAGACCTAAGGACATCACACACATCCATGCCCGAGGCAGGATTCGAACCTGCGACCGTAGCGGTCGCGCGGTTCCAGACTGAAGCGCCTAGAACCGCTCTGCCACACCGGCCGGCTGTGGTGTGCTGACCCATGACTAATCTGTAAACAAGCTGCAATGTCATTCAGTGTCACTCGGCGGTTTTCCTTCACTGTGGCTTCAACTGCTGCAATGTTCCGTGGAGTCACAACTCGTTGTGCCTGACCTGGACGAGGAGCATCTTCCACTGAAGTCACACCATTTGCGAACTTCCTACTCCATTCGTAGACTTGCTGCTGTGACAAACATGCATCACCGTACTGAACCTTCATTCGACGATGAATTCCAATAGGTTTCACACTTTGACTACACAGAAACCGAATAACAGAACGCTGTTCTTCCCTAGTGTAAGTCGCAAGTGGGGCGGCCATCTTTATACTGATACTGGGACGGTATGTGTGCATCTGCACTATGCTGCAACCTACAGGCCATTCTGCACGCTGTTTGTAGCACGCTTACCAACTTACAGGATAACGGCGCGAAATTTCGATTTGTTATTACAAATTTAAGATTTTCATTTGACTCATCCTCGTATTACTTGGTGTTAGATCCGGGTATATGCGACCCGCTACAGCAAAATCATACGTACAGCATAAAAATGGCAATTGGCTAGAAACGGCAGGACATCGTACTGCCCATAGTGCAAACTTACCTGAGAACGGATAGCCCTGAAAGATAAAGCAAGATAGGAAGATGAATACTGAAAGTAAACAGGCTAGAGTGAAAGAGAACCCATGGAGGACTGTCGTGTCCAAGCACAGTAGGAGGCTGAGGTTAGTGGAAATATTCCCGAGAAGCCTCCGCACAACAAGGCACGGGCAAACGCTAACGTCAACTAGAGCCGCGAAGTGCACGTCTTGCAGGGAAAACAGCTGGCTAGAATGAAAGGATACGATGGGCAGTGCGGCGTCGCGGAAGTCGACCACGGAGAACCTCTGCGTGGGTTCGAGGAAGTCCAGCAGGTGGTGCGGCACGCCCTGCGCCTCCTCCACCGTCACCTTGTTGGTGATGATGTCCAGCCCTCGGTACACCTGAAACACGTTTCCTTCGTCAGTTCACAGGGACACACAGGGTGCACAGCGCTTTACAATACTATGCTCAGACGCCCGAAAGAACACTGCATCGTATTTCCTAATAATACAGGCACTGCTATTTCGTAATTAATCGCCACTACCAGGCCCCCGACTCTCAACAAAAATGGTCTTCCTGGACGGGAATATACGTAACGTGCGACTGCATGTTGAAACACATGGACGATGACATATGGAAGTTTGAGCCTGGCCGTGATTCGTGCTCAGATGGCAGAAGCGTTTGAGGCGACCACTCGCGTAAAGCGGGAAATACGGGTCCAGTGTAGGCCCGCCCGGTTGGCCGTGCGGTCTAACGCACGGCTTTCCGGGCGGGAAGGAATGCCTGGTCCCCGGCACGAATCTGCCCGGCGGATTTGTGTCGAGGTCCGATGAACCGGCCAGTCTGTGGATGGTTTTTAGGCGGTTTTCCATCTGCCTCGGCGAATGCGGGCTGGTTCCCCTTATTCCGCCTCAGTTACACTATGTCGGCGACTGCTGCGCAAACAAGTTCTCCACGTACGCGTACACCACCATTACTCTAGCAGGCAAACATAGGGGTTACACTTGTCTGGTGTGAGACGTTCCCTGGGGGAGGGGGGAGGGGTCCACCGGGGGCCGAACCGCACAATAACCCTGGGTTCGGTGAGGGTTGGCGGAGGGGTGAAGTGGACTGCGGCTGTCATCGTGGGGTTGCAGACAACTGCGGCTGCAGCGGGGACGGAGCCTCTCCGTCGTATCTAGGTCCCCGGTTAACATAACATAACATGGAGCCAGTGGAAATTGTCATTATCGTCATTCTAATATACAGCCAAAGGCGGCTCTTATTCGCAGCTGCGAATACATTTCCTGTAACTATTGTGCTTCTAGCTAAAGTAGACCACATGTGAAATATGAGCCCAGTTAGCTGGGGATATAATCGAAAGGTGTAAACTTCAAATACATACGTTGTAACCAGGACGATATTTCATACTGAAGACAGTGACGATTGCTGATCACATTTTGCATCTGTCTCGCAAACGGCTCGGTTGTGGACCCTTGTTTAGTAAAAGGATTATGTATCTAATACCGTATACGTCCAGCCGTGTCATCTTCGGCCACTATGATTCACCCTGTACAAAATGTGACCCGATCCTGAGAAGGTTACGAATTTGAAAGCTACTTGTGTTGAAGTCACTGCTGCGCATATTACACTGATGAAATACTATCATACTTGATTTTGAAAATAAAATGTTTGATTTCTGAAAAATAGTGTGCCGTATATCAGTTGTATTCTGTTGCATAAGGCTGAACTTTCTGAAACAGGAAATGGCACGCAACAGTACATAATTGTACAGGGTGTGTCAAAAATCGTAGAACACGCTGGAATGGGGTACCTGAATATTCCAGTAAGGTATGGGTGAGGTGGTCCATCTCTTACGGTATGCACCGAACAAGGGCGCCACCTTCAAATCGGGCATCATAAACCTACGTCATTTAAAAAAAAAATGGAAAACGGGTTGTGTGATATTTCTAATGACATCAGTATTTCCTGACAAGTTCATCCCCGTAAAAATATTGGAAGTAGCAAGTTATGGGTCAAAAGTATCCTGTTGAAAGTAAGAGGGAAAGATGGCATCTTCATTCAGAACTAAGGGAAACACCACGTCTTGCAGCGCTTCTGGATAGCGTTGGGCATTTAGGTTCCGGTCAATGAAAATGGATCCAGTTACAGGAGTACCTCATATTCTACGTCAGGACATAATCGTTAAGCTACCAACTATCTTGGAAAGTTCCATTCAGTGTGGATTCTGGTCACTCCAATATCTGTAGTTGTAACGGTTGGCTTCACCACCAAAAAACGATTGCCTCATCACTGTGCAAAAGAGGAATCTTGTTGAACTTACTCTACGGTCCACGTTCAAAACTGCATACGTATGTCTGAGATATCCTCCACTAGATGCTGGAGTAGCTGAATCTTGAATGGATGCCACTGATAACCATGAAGAATTCATGACCGATTGGTTCCACGTTCTGCTGACAAACGTCGTATGCTGTGGTGTGGGTTCTTCGTGAAGGACGCCAAAACCATTGTTGACGTTGTCTTGTCAGTAGCAGTTTTTGGATGGCCAAATGGTTCAAATGGCTCTGAGCACTATGGGACTTAACATCTACGGTCATCAGTCCCCTAGAACTTAGAACTAATTAAACCTAACTAACCTAAGGACATCACACACATCCATGCCCGAGGCAGGATTCGAACCTGCGACCGAAGCAGTCGCGCGGTTCCAGACTGAGCACCTAGAACCGCTAGACCACCGCGGCCGGCTTGGATGGCCACTCCGTTCCTTGTCGGAATTTGGAAATTAAGCACCTGACAGCGTTGTGTGAAACTGGAAGTCTTTCTGGGTACCGGTTGTTAAAATATGGTTCCACGAACGGCAACTCCGCTCTCAAGGACATCAAAATTACCTTAATCCTTGGTCACTGCCTTCAGTTAGCCGCAACAGAAAAAAGTGTTGTAACTTTTGAATTGTAACTGCTACTTCGAATCTGTTTAAAGAAATGGCAGATTTCTAGATGAAGCCCACGTTCTATGTATACCGTAAAAGATAGACCACCTACCCATACCTTACTGGAATATTCATGTTTCCCCCATTGCTGCAGTGTTTTTGACATAACAGAGTGTACTGCGACTTTTGAATCACATTGTACACTAATGTTGAAGATCTGATCGTATAATTTAGCACGTACAGCACTGACTCCCCTTACAGGAAATTGAGAACCAGATCTAATCCACGCGCCCGATTTACGTCTGCAGATCTGGGAGACCAATCAACCCTTGTGTAAATTTAGGTAGTTGTATACACTCGTATAGACAAATGCCGGACTGGTCTGCCCGTATCACTTCAGGCAAATAACATACACGAAGAGAGAAATATAAACACACACAGAACAAAGTCTGCATAAGTAACAAACAGATGTCACAGGCAACATTTCGCTCTTTACGTACCTGCCGACCGCTGAAACAGGAAGTCATGTATAGGTGATTGCCTACCACTCGGGCCTTCCCAAGGCAGTACAAACGCAAAGGAAGAAGCAGGGGATTTAATTATTTCCATTACGTAGCTCAGCATTCTCTTATAGCGGATGACTGGCATATTTGGCAAGACAAACTTGAAGCAGTATTTTTTCTTCAAGTGCGTGTCAGATGAGAAATCAAGTACATGGATTACTTTATTTATCGAAACACTTCAATAATGTTACATTTTGTTGTCCTATTTGGGACTCGTTAGGTGACATATTACACTCGATATAAGTGAGCATTGAAAATTTGTGGAGATCTGAACTCGAACTTCTGGCGAGCAGCCGCCTTATCCATTAGGATATCTGAAAGCTCCTCCAGGCCTGACTCACACTTTCATTGCCATTGTCTCGTCCTATTACATCTAAACACCAGGACCAGAAGTTTCCGCATGTTGTATATAGGAAGTACATTTGTCTGATTCCAGGTTTCATTAGTACGCCATACTCATGACACTGCAAGTTGATTTCCGAACGGTTCTCACGAACATTTAATAACATCACATTACACTGATTTCATTTCCTTTAGCTCCAACCATTACGTGTCAATGAATTGAATATAACTACGTATATCACTTTGGTTCTCAGTACATAGTCAGTCAGCTATGGAAAACACCAGCTTTGAATTACACGTGGTGTCATTCAGATGATACGGAGGGTTAAAGGTTAACCTTTTACGCCAACGATAACTACACTGTGTGGCTTCACGTGATATGGAATTCTCCGCGAGGGCCAGTCCAGTTCGTTGTACACAGGAACAACATGTCAGGGGATGGTCGCACGACACGAGAAAAGACGCAACGAAATAAAGTACAACCTTGAGTGTGGGCAATAACTGGCTAAGGTAAAAATTGCGTACGTTGTTTGATATCCACATATGGTTCAAATGGCTCTGAGCACTATGGGACTGAACATCTGAGATCATCAGTCCCCTAGAACTTAGAACTACTTAAACCTAACTAACCTAAGGACATCACACATATCCATGCCCAAGGCAGGATTCGAACCTGCGACAGTAGCGGTTCCAGACTGAAGCTATCCACATATCGACTCATAAATCATTGTATATTATTACTTCTCAATTAATTTTAAGTAACAACGCGAGTTAACTGTTATAATATGCCCAGACTGAAAAGGAAAGGCCAGCAACGATAAATAATACAAATTCCTTTTCATATTACGAACTGTTGGTTGTGTTACTATTTTTCTGCGTTGTTACAGGTATTCAGTTTGTTTTTATACTCAAGGTGGCCAGTTTATCTTGACCACCACAAACAACTTTTTGTCCACGAACAAAACAAATAAAATTTTCAACCATGTGGGGTATTCATCAGCATGATTGTCTTTCCTATAACTCTGTTCGTTACCGAGATACCAGCATCACGATATGTTTTTTAAATAGCATCCTATATCTTTGTTATTCAGTAATCCACTTCCTGCTCTCAAGAGGTGATCAGAAAAATGTATCACAGGTTCAAATGGCTCTGAGCACTATGGGACTTAACTTCTGAGGTCATCAGTCCCCTAGAACTTAGAACTACTTAAACCTAAGTAACCTAAGGGCAACAGACACATCCACGCCCAAGGCAGGATTCGAACCTGCGACCGTAGCGGCCGGGCGGTTCCAGACTGCAGTGCCTAGAACCGATCGGCCACTTCGGCCGGCTGTATCACAGGGTACAAATCTTGTAAAAATGATGTTACTGCGAACGTAATACAAAACTGACTATGACAACCCTGTACTAACACACATTGTAGGTGCCCGGAGTAACGTAACGCCTCCACTTGCTGGAGGTGACAGTAGACAAATGAAAACACAAGGAAAATGCTCACTAGTTACTCACCCTACCGTTTTCAGTTTAAGGACTGTTTGCGTACAGCGTTCACCAAAGAACAGACGGCAGATAAACTACGGACAGACGTAGTGCCGTTCATATCTTCGGAACGGACGAAGTTACGAGAAAGGCAATCATGCTGGTTAATACTGCATAGCTGTAAGGGTGCTGCGGACGATAATCAAAAGGGTCCTGCTGTGAAATGAAATGGCATCCTCTAGAGTCTAGACCATCACTCAGTGCTGTCGCGCTGTATGGCAGTCAGCAGTCAGGCTGGTACCCCATAGCTGTCCGGTGCGCCTCCAGACAGGGCTTCACTGGTCATCAGAGCTGAATTCGAAGCGGGATTGATCACTGAACTCAATTGTAATGCAGTGACATTCCAGGCCGAAGCCGTGTCTGGTGACGTCCCGGTGAGCGGAGATATACCACCTGGATTGGTGGTCCGGGTGACATTCCATCCATAGCAGGACCCCTGTAGTTGTCATTCGCGGCACCATAACAGCACAGCGGTACGTCGAAGATATTCTACGCCACATTCTGTAACGCTTCATGGTAAGCCATACTGAGCTTACTCTTCAGCAAGAGAATGCCTGCTGTAATATCCACGACACTATGTTCTAGCCACAAGATGTTAAAATGAACTAAGTGTACAAACTTCAACAAATATTATCGATGCTACGTATGAAAAAGACTGCATCGTGTAAAAATGACGACAATTATTTCATTATTTCTGTAATAATTTAATTTTTGTGTGAATTAGAACTATTATCAGAGAACTACACTCATGGACAACGTCAATTATAATCTTTTTTGTTATCTGTGATAATTGTGGTTCAGTTGTTCTTCCTGTGCTAACCGATGAACTGTTCGGACGTGAGACGTGTGAGGTCTGTAAAGAGAAAACCTGTAACTACATATTGTTAATTATTATTTGAAAAATAGAGTCGCTATTGTCTAGACGTGGATTTGCATTTATTTCCATTGCAATCCAATCTAATTAATGTTTTTAAGTGTTAATTTTCAGCTCCGTAATTAGGAGCGCAGCCGGAGTTTACTAGTAGCTGGTATAAAAAAATATGACGATATTTATCATTGAAAATAATTTTAAATGCTAAAGAGTAGAGATAAAAGGCTTAAACAGTGTTATCTAAGTATATTACCTTGATATAAAATAAATCGAGAATAACAATAGACAAATTGACAATCGTCTGCCTGCCACCATCTTAGCAAAAATATCTCCGCGTCAATTTTGAATCGAGAATTGTAACAAACACGAATGTTGTTAGACGTAAATGAATGGAAGTAAGTGTGCACTGGTGGTCTCGAATCTACTTTAAAAGACAGAATTCAACTGAGACTGAATCCTTAAATACGGTGCTCACAGCACGTTACGTAATATCAATTTCTTATTTGCTGATGTATGACGTCTAATTATTTCGGACGATTTACATGAAATATTTTAATAGCAGACATACGTCAGTGTTGTGCGCGGGTAGTACTTTGTGACTAAATGTTCCCTTTACTAGAGAAAAGTGCTTCCATCTTAAGTTACAGTTGTGTAAAATCTGATAAATGATATTCAATTTAGTGCCACTCATATGACTTTACAGACAACATTTCTACACAATGTCAAGTGGAGATTTCTTTAGCACAGTTACAAATATTAGCCGGAATAATCATATTTGAGATCAAACGAATTGTTACGCTGACAATAGGCAACTGGTTTTATATTTTTTTGATCTACCTGAAATATCATTTATAAATAATTTAAGTCACGAAATATCATACACCGTTTCCGCCACACTGCCCGCACACGGCGAGAGTTACTAATGCTTGTCTGCGTGATAGCCCAAACCTACCTTGTCTAGCAAGGTCGCCGAATCTCTCTTCGATTGAGAACGTTGAGAGCATTTCGGGCAGTGCCCTCCAACCTGCTCATGATTTTGACAACCTAAACCTCCAACTGGACAGAATCTGGCACAATATCCTTCGGGAGCACATCCGATAATTCTATCAATCAACGCCAAGCCGAATAACTACGTGCTTAAGAGCCAGCTGTGGACGAACGCGTTATTGTCATGCTCAGTTTTTGAAATTCGTTCTCTTCAATAAATCATCCACTTTTTTGAAACTGTAATCCGTTGTTTGTTTGTACATGTACATCACATCTATCGATTCCCACTCCATTTGGATAATTCCTTCGTTGTGCGCCTTTTGGGTCTTATAGCGTATTTTATAATTTGCTTCCCGAAAAAAGTCATTTGGGACAGTCGAGATACATGGGAGACCCTGCATACATCATCAAGCTGTTGGTTATTCTGTTGTAACCATCGTCTTTTTCCTTGCAAGTTCACGTTTGTCTACAGGGTCGGCTCTGTTACATGGGTTTTAGCAATGTTGATGGGGCCACTACTACTCCCCGCTCCCGGACGGAATTTGTGAACCCAATCTGCTGCGTCTAGAGTAAATCTCTTGTTCGTGTGCGACATCGTTTTCTTAATGTTTGCGAAGGATGTATGCCGGCCGCAGTGGCCGAGCGGTTCTAGGCGCTACAGTCCGGAACCGCGCGACTGCTACGGTCGCAGGTTCGAATCCTGCCTCGGGCATGGATGTGTGTGATGTCCGTAGGTTAGTTAGGTTTAAGTAGCTCTACGTTCTAGGGGACTGATAACCTCAAATGTTAAGTCCTATAGTGCTCAGAGCCATTTTAACCATTTGAAGGGTGTATGTGAGGCAGGACGTGCGTACCAGCCCGGTATTTAGCTAGCTGAATGTGAGAAACCGCCTAAAACCGTCATCCAGGCTGGTACCTCGCCAAGCCCCGTCGTTGACCCGCGAGGCGTATACATTCCGGGACAGGCTAGCCCCCACGAATGCCGGAAGTGGCGAGTGAACCCGCTTGGCTGTCGGGGCGGGTGATTCTTTTTGTATTATTATTATTATTATTATTATTATTAAATGACGGTCTAGATGTTGAAGAAAAATTTACAGAAACATTGCAGGAAACGATAAATTCTATAAAGGTGTGTAACTCAACACACATCGTCAGAAAATTCTTCTGAAGAAACGAATCTAAACTTTGATCGGCCGTGGAACATTTTATAGCTCTACGTTGGTAATATTGAACAGTTTAAAACTGTTGTTTCGTCTGGTATATAGGATACGCTTTCACACATTATGACAGGGGCTACCTTGTAGCTAGGACACGCACTCGTTAGACCCTCATATGACGAGTCTCACCTTAAAACGTCAACTGTAATAGCAGTAACTGGAGAAACCGCAGTACGAATCAAGTACACAGGGACGAGCACACAGGCGTTTGGTGACTTTAGATGAAGATTTTACTTGTTTATTTATTTATTGCAAATATAGAGGTCTGCTACCTGACATTTCAAAAAATAGGTCCTACATATTATAGTTTTCGTTCGTTATCTTTTTGGTAGTTTATGGTTTTGTTTTATGTGCAACATCTGACATAGAATAATACTTTTTTAAAATAACGATAATTTGTGGTCGAGATGTAAATAAAGTTTGGTAGTTTTAAGAAGAATGTAAAAAGATGATAGGCCAGAACTGAAATTTGTTAGCGCCATCACCAATACTGACTGGTGGAGAACGCTTTCTTCAAGCTGTTGACCGGCCGTCACAACAAAATAGTTTACAGATAAATGGTACTGCCAATTGCTTTCTTGGCTAAGTTGCCAGCACCTTAAACTTCGTGTACTCCAGTATTCGCTATCTTTTACTGTTTTCTGACTTACATGTACAATTTGTCAGTGAATTTTGGCACGTTATGTCTGACTCACAATTCTAGGTGTCTTATTTACAGTTACACCTCATCTTCCTGCTCCTCCTGTTCCTCTTCAGTGTCACTGCTGTCGCTATCACTTTAGATGAAGATGCATCCATCCGGATTCGACTTGCGAGCAGAAGCCTCTTACCGAATCGCGGAGAATGTTGGAGACGGCTGCACGAACAGCGTGCAGCCTGCGTCCCGTGATCCGTGTCGGCGACCTCGTGGCTCAACTACAGGCTACCGCCTCCGTTCGTTAAGGTGAAACTCCTCCGCTGTCGCGATAACCTCGTTCCGACATGTCGCTCCATACGTGATTTTCGAGCGCGCGCGCGCGCGACTGTGTGTGTGTGTGTGTGTGTGTGTGTGTGTGTGTGTGTGTGTGTGTGTGTGTGGTCTATTCTGGCATAAAGCCTACTTGACCTATTACAAAGTGCCATTACGTTTCAACACATCTAGCTGTTTACATATCTAGCTATGTTCAAATGTTTCAAATAGCTCTGAGCACTATGGGATTTAACTTCTGAGGTCATCAGTCCGCTAGGACTTCAGCGGTCGCGCGGTTTCAGACTGTAGCGCCTAGAACCGCTCGGCCACTTCGGCCGGCCGAACGGAGTTCATCACAGGCGCTTTATAATGCTTTTCCTAAGACTTCACATACAGTTTACAACGAGAGCGTCGTAATATCGGTTCATACTTTGTAACGACGAGTGGCAGGTATAAAGGAGGAATATTTAAGTAATTACCATCATTCCTTAAAATAATGTATGGAAACTAGAGAAAATTGATGTCGGAATAAACTAACGTCGATTTTTCCCAATTTACGTCCTTTTATCGACTGATCTGTCAGTCACGGTATATTTCTCTTCTGCTTTGTGTGGATGGCTAACGAATTTGGGTTAAGTTTAGTGTTATGTTTGTATCGTCACTGAAAGCAAAGTGAGAGAGAAAAACGTCGAATGTTGGTTGACTCAACATAAAGTGTTTTGACTCAACTTATTAAATATTCACTGTCGCTGTTTGCAAGATGCGAAAGCAAGGATAGCGGACAGTGGAGGCGCTCAGGGTGTTCTGGGCGAGAGTTTTGAATCTTTTGACACGCATGGCGGATTTTCCCCCCTTCCGTGTGTGTGTCGTGAAGCACATGCCATATTACATAGACACAATATTCCACAAACAAAATAACGATGAAAAATACAATATTCCCACTCCTATACCTTCGAGGCATACAAATTTCTGAATTAAATTCTTTCTGGTTGCGAGAGAAAAACAACTGTAACCCAGAACATAGTGAATTACAAAAACCACAGCACGTGAGAGAAAGTTAAGCGTACACAAAATCTTAAGTTTTTCTAATTTGTGAATACTTTCCCGAGAACTCAAATTTATATATGTACAGACAGTAAAGAACAGTTTCCCCATTATTTAACAGAAATAAAATAAATGAAACCACTGAAGATGACGCACCTTCTGCGAAACATAACTGGCTAACAGAAGAAACAATTTTGTTTGTTCAAGGCGGATCCCATCGAAAGTAAATTTATTTGTAGAGAAATACGGACACAAGTGCGTCATCTTGAAGACGAATGCAGGAATTTATAGTTCGCTAGATTTGCCTGTTCAGCTAAAACCGTTATCTTCAGCTAATTTTTACTGTAACTGCGGTCTTTAGACTAAGAGGAATTACCTGGGAGCAAAATTAATTTCAATGCAGATATTCCAGCACTTTAATCCCTGATTGGCTGTCGTTTTATGATCTAAATAGGGAATTTACGACTTATGATTACGTGAAATAATTTGATCGATTCGGCGTCTGACATTATCATCAACTTGTTTCTCTCCTCCCCGTATATTCCGGTCTCTGTCCTCCTCTATTAGTTTTGCCATTATGTCTTCCTCTAGTCCTAGTATCATGGAAGTTACTCCCTGATACCTTGACACTTGTCATGTTATCTCGCGCCTTCCTTTTCCACAGGTTACGTTCCTCGTCGATTAAACTTTTGACTGTAAATACAGAAAACGATGATCAGTTACTTTTTAAAATAGTTGTTCATTTACCATAAAAAGGTTTCGAGCATTTCCTGGTTCACATTCAGATGAGGCACGCTGAAGTTATATCTGCATTTCCACAGGATGATACTCGTTAGAGGCTCTGTGCCGGAAGACAGGAAAAACTCCAAAATTTTGCGTGAATGAGATTATGATGCCGGGCGTGGTGGCCGAGCGGTGCTAGGCGCTACAGTCTGGAACCGCGCGACCACTATGGTCGCAGGTTCGAATCCTGCCTCGAGCATGGATGCGTGTGATGTCCTTGGGTTGGTTAGGTTTAAGTAGTTCCAAGTTCTAGGCGATTAATGATCTCAGAAGTTAAGTCCCATAGTGCTCAGAGCCATTTGAACCATTTTTGAGATTATGATAATTAAAATGAATGATTTTATTAGCTGTGGCAGTTTTATATATTTATAGTCACGGGTTCTAGAATACCTATAATGGATAAATTTAAGCTTTTGACTCTATTAATGCATCATAACTGCCATTGCTTCATATGGTTCAGTTTTCAGTTATCGTAACATCAATAGACTTCATTTCTGTTCGAGACAAGCCGCATTAGACTCGCTATAGCGTATGACACACAACTGGCATGCTGGTCTTCTTGGTCGCAAGATACATCGCAGCAGTCAGATAGATGCAGTATTTATCGCTTTACGAGAAGCATTTGACTCGGTACCATACCTCCGCTTATTAGCGAAAACACAATCATATGCGGTATCATCCGAAATCTGAGTCTGAAGATTTGTGGGGAGGGAGGGCACAACAATTGTCTTGGATGTAGACACATCGACAGACGTATAAGTAACTTCGGTCGAGTCCAAGAGAAGCGTGCTTGGATCCTTGCTGTCCATATAGTATATTAATGACCTTGTAGACAATATCAATTGTAACCTCAAACTTTTCGCAGACGATGTAGTTACCTCTAATTAAGTACTGTCTGAAAAAGAAAAAAAAAAGCTGCAGAAACATTCAGTCAGAACCTGATAAAATTTCAAAGTGCTGCTAACATTGGCAACTTGCTTTCAACGCTCAGAACTGTAGAACTGAGCACTCCACACAAAAAAAAGTGGTATCAAAGAGTCAGTCAGAATCACCCATCTCACCCAAATACTTCAGTGTAACAATTTGTACGGATATGAAATGGGAAGATGATACAGATTAAGGCGTGAGGAAAAGATGTAGCAAACTTCGGTTTATTGACGTAATACTAGGGAAACGCAATCAGACTACTAAAGAGACTGCTTACGTAATACTTGTGCGATCCATTCTAGACTACTGCTCACGTGTATGGGGTCCGTAACAAATAGGACTAATAGGGGATATTGAACGTATACAGGAAAGGGCAGCACGAATGATCACATGGCTTGGTTGACCCGCTGGAGAGTGTCGCAGAGAGTCTGAAGAAACTCAATTGGCAGACGCTTGAAGATAGACATAAACTGTCCAGAGCAAGCCTGCTTGTAAGTTTCAAGAATCAGCTTTAAATGATGATTCTAGGAATATACTAAAAATATCTAACTATCGCTTCCATAAGGATCGTAAAGAGAAGAGCAGATTAATTACAGCACTCACAGAGTCATTCGGCCAGCGCTCCTTACATCAATGGAAAGGGAAGAAGACCTAATAACCAGTAGTAGCGTCTGACGTACACATCACGATGGTCTGTACAGAATGGATTGCTGTTACTTAAAAATCGATAGTTAACACGTCAGATATTATAGATAGTATTTAAAAGTACTATCAAAGTGCCGGCCGTTGTGGCCGAGGGGTTCTAGGCGCTTCAGTCCGGAACCGCGCGACCGCTACGGTCGCAGGTTCGAACCCTGCTTCGGGCATGGATGTGTTTGTTGTCCTTAGGTTAGTTAGGTTTAAGTAGTTCTAAGTTCTAGCGGACTGATGACCTCGGATGTTAAGTCCCATAGTGCTCAGAGCCATTTGAACCATTTTTGAACTATCGCAGTACTGATTAACTATGGATTGTTTTGGGCAGGTACTTCAATCGAAAAATAGCTTTCTAAGAATTTTTATTGTTTAAAACACAACAACACAAGATACGCAAATTTTGTTTTATAAAAATTACGGTTGACATTATAAAGAAGCACTACAGAGCACACTCAGCAGCAGCGATCTGAAAATGGCGTACATGGCGTACGTCAGAGTAACTGCCGCCCATGCCTGGAACTGCGATCGTAGCGCTGCCGCGGATAGAAATAGAAACGGAACTTACTTTGTGGACGACCCCTGTATTATCAAAAAAATTCTTTTTTTTTAACGTCTTGCTTCTGAAAAATTACTTTCGTATATAAAAAAATAATTCTCATAAAATTGGGCCAATATACTACTTGTCGATATTACGTTGATCTTCAGCGTCTTAGAAGCACGGGGAAAACAGGAAGAGCAAGAGGAGGAGGAGGAGGAGAATCACCATTAGCAATAGGGATGAGAGAGGGGAAGTATTTACTGATCTGCCACGCAATGCTGCTACCTTAAGTGTGCATGCTTGCTGAAGAACTGCAGAAGATACGGTATAAACCGCACATGGGAATAACAAGACTGAAACCGGGGTGAAGAGGGTGGCTTCTTCACTCATTATGGTTTTTCTCAGTTGAGTTGACACTCAGTACAAAACAAAAGGGCCATCACTCTACTGCAGTGCTACAGCTGCTACATCGCAGAGATCTGCAGCACTTGTGACATTAGTGCAGTCGACATAAAGCCTGTAGCTCGTAGAAGTTTTGTTGGGTGTTCCGCCTTTCGTCGGGGAAAGCACACAGAGCGGTATAAAGAGCACAATATGGCATTGGAATGGCAATGAAGTCCCACACTTCTTGACAGAGCATAGGCGAACGATGCGGGAGACCCGCACCGCCGTACTGGGCAAGGTCCTAATGGCGGTGATTTGCTGTTGCCTTCCTACAACCGTAATGGGGATGAATGATGATGATGATGATGAAGACGGACACAACAACACTCAGTCATCTCAGGACAAGTGAAAATCCCTGACCCCGCCGGGAACCGAATCCGGGACCCCGTGCTCGAGAAGTGAGAACGCTACCGCGAGACCACGAGTGCGGACTAATACGGTATTAATGAAGGATAAGAATAGGTGCGGCGAGAGACAGCAGTGCTGGCACTTTCACCCACCATACTGACGTATTCCTATAATATACCCGCGCAGCTCAAAGTTTCCACTTGACAGAACATGAGAACGTTTCGTGCAGTGACGATACAGCAGCTTCCGTTACTCAATAGCTGAGGGTTTTCCATTACCACTGGGAAGTTCCGATTCGTTAGTAAGGCCACTTAGAAATCGCTACGGTTAGTCTTTTTTGGCAAATATATTCATTAATATTGACGCTGTTTTACAAGCACCGAAAGTTTTAATTCTGTTCCGATTCGCTACCATAACGGAAGCACTTCCGGATAAATCGCCACAAAAGCGAGTTGGCCGCGCGTTGTAGACGCACGGTCTCAGGCGCCTTGTCACGGTCCGCGCGGCTCTCCCCGTCGTAGGTTCAAGTCCTCCCTGGGGCATGTGTGTGTGTGTGTGTGTGTGTGTGTGTGTGTGTGTGTGTGTGTGTGTGTTGTACTTAGTGTAAGTTCGTGTAAGTTAGATTAAGTAGTGTGTAAGCCTAGGGACCGATGACATCAGCAGTTTGGTCCCATAGGAACTTACCACAAATTTCCATAGCTTATAAACAACTTATACTGGCTAAGGCGCCACCATATTTGTTGTTGATAAAATACCTCCACACAATCTACTTTTCCTCTGCACTCCAAACATTATGGAGGTAATAGGAACAAACAATTTTTCAGGCGCAAATTCAAAAATAATTACATTATAAACGATAGTACTATCGATGGTTAAACAAGACCACCGATGTTTAAGTAACACTAGCATGTAGACGTAGATCGGAAAGGTTTATGTGAGCAGTGACATCATTATAAACTACTGGCCATTAAAATTGCTACACCAAGAAGAAATGCAGATGATTAACGGGTATTCATTGGACAAATATATTATACTACAACTGACATGTGATTACATTTTCACGCAATTTGGTTGCACAGATCCTGAGAAATCAGTACCTCTGGCCGTAATAACGGCCTTGATACGCCTGGGCATTGAGTCAAACAGAGCTTGGATGCCGTGTACAGGTACAGCTGCCCATGCAACATGATACAACAGTTCATCAAGAGTAGTGACTGGCTTATTGTAGCGAGTCAGTTGCTTGGCCACCATTGGCCAGACGTTTTCAATTGGTGAGAGATCAGGAGAATGTGCTGGCCAGGTCAGCAGTAAAAAGTTTTCTGTATCCAGAAAGGCGCGTACAGGACCTGCAACATGCGGTCGTGCATTATCCTACTGAAATGTAGGATTTCGCAGGGATCGAATAAAGGGTAGAGCCACGAGTTGTAACACATCTGAAATGTAACGTCCACTGTTCAAAGTGCCGTCAATGCGAACAAAAGGTGACCGAGACGTGTAACCAATACCATCACGACGGGTGATGACGACTACACGCTTCCAATGTGCGTTCACCGCGATGTCGCCGACACGGATGCGACCATCATGATTCTGTAAACAGAACCTGGATTTATCCGAAAAAATGACGTTTTTCCATTCGTACACCCAAGTACGTCGTTGAGCACACCATCGCAGACGCTCCTGTCTTTGATGTAGCGTCAAGGGTAACCGCAGCCATGGTCTCCGAGCTGATAGTCCATACTGCAGCTAACGTCGTCGAACTGTTCGTGCAGATGATTGTTGTCTTGCAAACGTCCCCATCTGTTGACTCAGGGATCGAGACGTGGCTGCACGATCCGTTACAGCCATGCGGATAAGATGCCTGTCATCTCGACTGCTACTGATACGAGGCCGTTGGACCCAGCACGGCGTTCCGTATTACCCTCCTCAACCCACCGATTCCATATTCTGCTAACAGTCACTGGATCTCGACCAACGCGAGCAGCAATGTCGCGATACGATAAACTGCAATCGCGATAGGCTACAATCCGACCTTTATCAAAGTCGGAAACGTGATGGTACGCATTTCTCCTCCTTACACGAGGCATCACAACAACGTTTCACCAGGCAACGCCGGTCAACTGCTGTCTGTGTATGAGAAATCGGCTGGAAACTTTCCTCATGTCAGCACGTTGTAGGTGTCGCCACCGGCGCCAACCTTGTGTGAATGCTCTGAAAAGCTAATCACTTGTATATCACAGCACCTTCTTCCTGTCGGCTAAATTTCGCGTCTGTAGTACATCTTCGTGGTGTAGCAATTTTAACGGCCAGTAGTGTACTACAAAATCCATTCCCAGGCCGCTGTAAGGTATAAACTGTGCGAGCAGCGAGTTTACAACGTTACAGAGAAGTGGGCCAGATGTTTTAAGAAGGACGAGCACGGCCGCAGCGTTGCCGGCGGGCCCACATGGTTCGCCAGCCGCCATCCATCAGTGGGGCATGACGTCACTGACCGCTACCTGGCTGCCTCTCACTCACCCAGGCTCCGGCAGCAGGTCGCGCCGCCTTCCAGGAAGCCCACTCAACGACCCGCACATATTTTACACGCGTGTACGCGGACAGTCGAATAACATTCCAAAGGTCAGCGGCGGTACCTGTCGAGAAAGCCAAACCAGCAGAATAGGCAGAACTCGCGACGTGGAAAGCAACTACGGCATTTCAGATCCAGGCGCGAGTCTTGCGGTTCATTAGCCTCCGTGTTGCCTGGAAGATTCTTGCATAGGGTTGTGAGGCGTCCGCCTTTAGCCGGACGTATCCGGCTTTTTACGGTCGTGTCCGGCCATATATACGTAACTCCGGCCCGTCTCGCCTATTTTTTTTTCCAGACATTTAAGCGACGAAGCAGAGAAGTCACAACAATGCTATTCTTATGCCGTAAGTCCTCTTCTTTTCTTCGTAGGCTAAACGAGTCTAACACACAGTATCTCAACTCCCTAGGTGCAGAGCGACGTGCCAGTCAGCCGATACCAGCCCGCCCCGTCCTATGACGCTGGTGCTTCGAGCGCTAACGAGAGTTAGTCTGCGTTTATAAACGACTAAACTGTTACTGAATATGTTTCCTTTTTCTGTTCCAGAAGAACAGATAATTGTTTATTTTGTCTAATGATGAATTTTTTGCTCATTTTGACGTAAGGTTGACCTAGAAATAAGACTGTCACATCAAATGCCAAATTATAAGGCTGTTTACTGATTGCTTTTTAAAATAAGCACTTTCACGGTTGATCTCGCAAAAAAACTGAATGTGACTGATTATTAATAGTTGTAAATACCGTGCTGACTATTTCTGTTTAAAGCAGACAGTCTGTCTAATTTTAGGGCAGGATGTCCGGCTGAATATAAGGCTGAGTCCGGCTTTTCTATTTCTGGACCTGGCAGCACTAGTCCTGCAAACTTTAATGGCGAGGTCAATCGTGCGACGCTGGAGGCACAGTCACTCTTCTTCTTCTTCTTCTTCTCCTCCTCCTTAAACCGAGCGAGGTGGCGCAGTGGTAGCACACTGGACTCGCATTCGGGACGGTTCAATCCCGTGTCCGGCCATCCTGATTTAGGTTTTCCGTGATTTCCCTAAATCGCTCCAGGCAAATGCTGGGATGGTTCCTTTGAAAGGGCACGGCCGACTTCCTTCCCTAATCCGATGAGACCGATGACTTCGCTGTTTGGTCTCTTCCCCAATCCAATCCAATCCAATCCAGTCTCCTTCTCCAAGTGACACGAACCTCCGCAAGCGCAGTCTCTTGTTTACTTCATTACAGTCTGCAGCAGCAGTACTCTCATTATGACCAGAATGGAGTCTATACAGAGGTTACATGAACACAATTTGTCGGTCGATGTTTTCTGAAAGTATAACTCTGTCCGAGCAGGTCTCGGAAGACCTAACGGTAGTGTCCGACCGCCGTGTCATCCCCAGCCTATAGGCGTCACTGGAGGCAGATAAGGAGCGGCGTGAGGTTAGCACACCGTTCTCCCGGCCGTTGTCAGTTTTCGTGACCAGAGCCGCTACTTCTCAATCCGGTATCCCTCAATTTGCCTCACAAAGGTTGACTGCACTCCGCTTGCCAACAGCACTCGGCAGACCGAACGGTCACCCTTCCAAGCGCTAGCCAAGCCCTACAGCGCTTAACTTCTGTGATCTGACGGGAATCGGTGGTACCGCTGCGGCAAGGCCGTTGGCCTTTCTGAATGTATAGCATGTCGCAAAAAAGAACGCATGTACTTGAAACAAAAATTATAGGTTTATTTTGACTACATTTAAAAGGTATTTACACAAATACAACCTTTAAGATTACCAATTTAAGAACTGCAAGTATTTTATAAAGATAACATCGGAAATATGGGGTCTTTCTTGGTGCACGAACATTAACAGTCTTTCTCTAAAGTTCCACACAACTTTTGTCAAATTCTCCTGTGAAACAGCAGCAGTTTCTTCACGTCTTCAGATCGTGAGCGATGTTTGGGCAGTTAATTTTGCGTTTCAAATGACCCCACAAGAAAAAGTCACAAACCGACAGATCTGGTGAGCGCGCGGGTCGCTGAAGATTGCCGAAACATGAGATCAAGTGTTGAGGGAACTTCTCTTCTCGAACAGCTGCCGTGGATGCGTTAGCCGTTTGAGCTGTTGCTCCTTCCAGTTGGAAACACATTTCTGCCATGTCGATCCCCAAATCCTCAAGCTGTTGTTGGAAAAAAACAATCCTTGTACCAACTGACCCCACGTTTCAGCAACTGCGGCCGCAGCCTCCATTACGACGACGCTGCATCCTAATGCTGCAATACTAGCAACGGGCTGTATATTACACTGTCGCTCTTCGCCCCTATTATGAAAGGAGAACGAAACGAGAATGACGGAGACGGGAAGCTTTGTTTCGATTTCGGTTTAATCAAACAAAAATCACATTCATACTTCGTTTTCTTTCTTTACTGTTTCTGGAGCTTCCAACAGCCTCAAATCTTCTCTGCTTGTGATGATTTCCTTTCTCCAATTAATACTGTTTTCTGCGTCTTGAACTCCTTCCAAGCCTAATAACTTTTTTCTGAAGCAATTTCCGTTATTTGTTTTTCTTGAATATCCCTTCTTTTCAGATATTTCTCCACCTCTTTTACCCCAGTTATTGTTCACGTATCTTTCGTTAGATAATCTTAATAGTTGTTGTGTAATTTGTTCCAATCCGTTTACAAAACTGTACAGAGAAGACAAACCTGCATTTTGTTACTAGCTCTTATACTTCAAGGATACTCTGATAAGTTTATTCTTCTTCTCCTGTTTCCTGGACTTATACTCCACATTCATGAGGTCCGTATGTTAACCTGGATTTGCCAATGTTAGTGGCAGAGGGTGGCTCGAAGCCATTCCTCTCTCCCCTCCAGAAATTACCTTTACTTCCTTTTGTTCCGTTAAGAGCGACGTGTTGAGTTCGGTATGCAAAGAAGTCTTGAATCCAGTCGCAAATTGGGTCCGATATTCCGAAAGCTCGTACATATTATTATTATTTTGCTGAACTGCAGTGCGGGATGGTATTCCACACCTTTCTGCAGTCAAGAGGATCAGGGTGTCAACCTGAGCGCCGATATCTACAACGCTATGGATCTCAAGGTGGACAAGAGCGAGCTGAGTTTCGTAAGATCTCTGTTCACGGAATTCATCCTGATTTTTATACAGGAGATATTCGTTCTCCAAAAATGTCATTAACTCTTCAGCATAAAATATGTTCCTTAATTCTACAACAGATTGACGTCAACAATATAGGACTATAATTGTGTGTAGCCTATCTGTCCTACGACCATTCTTGAAAGCGGGAATGAACTGCAGTTTTTTCCAGTCGCTAGGTATCCTTTGTTGCTCCAGCTAACTGCGACAAATTGCTAGTAGAAGGGAAGCAAGTTCTTTCGCATAATCTTTGTAGAACCTTACAGGCATCTTATCTGGTCCTGATGCCTTTCCACTACTGAACGATTGTAGTTGCTTTTCTAGTCCGCGATCGATAATTTCAATATTGCCATGTCGGTGATTGTACTATGAATGAAAGGAGGGCTCGAGTTTGCACGGTGAAACAATTTCTGAAGACCGAATTCAGTATTTCGCCCTTCTCTCTGTCATCTTCCATTTCGGTGCCTTTATGGTCACTGGGTGAATGAAAGAGGATATCAAACCGCTAACAGATTTTAAGTAAGACCAACACCTCGTACGGGTTTTTACTCAGATCGGTTCACAAAATTTTACTCTCGAGGTCACTGAACGCTTTTTCTCAATGCTCTCCGTACAGTCATTTTCGTTTCGTTCACATTTCGTTTGTCAGGCAGGTTTTGATTTGTCTTCAATCTGTGATAAAGTTCAGTATCAGCTTTCTAACACGCCTATTAAAAGTACGGTGGGTCTTTCCCATTCCTTAAGACCTTGCTCGGAACATACTTGTCTAAGACATATTGAACGATGTTTTTGAATTTTTTCCATTTATGCTCCAAATCTCCGTACTCAGTACTGAATATTTGTTGCTGATTAGTTAGATACTCAGCAATTTCTATTCTGTCACTGTTGCTAAGCAAAAATATTTTCCTACCTTTCGTAACATTCCTTGTAGAGCCCGTAGTCGTAGTCATCATGACAGCCTCATGATCGCTGACACGTTCCTCTACATTAACTGATTCGGTAACTTAAGGTCTGTTTGTTGCTAGGTGGTCTAACTCGTGACCTTCACGAATTGGTTCTGTAATCATCTGTTCGAAGTACTTTTCCGTCAAGACATTCGGAATTATATCTCTGCCAACAGTTTTGATGTTGTTGCCTACGGTACGTCACAGAAACGAGAAATACGGAGCGCTCAGATAGCCTAAAAGATAAAGTAAATAAGTAAAGTCGTTTCGGATTGTTGCCTGAGAGATCCCAAGGGGCAGATTCAGCCGCTAATCGCCATGCCCAATGGATATGGCAGATATCTCTTATGTGTATTTGGGGAGTGCAATAGACATGTGCCCATACAGTGGTGTTTCATAGTGATGGTGCAAAAACGTTACTAGAAATTAGACTAATCCTCTCGAATATCATCAACGGGATCGCTAAGCTTAATATCGCCATCCGACGGACGCATCACCATGAGCAGTGTCACTTGCTCTCACTTCAGGAGGGGTTTGGAATTTAATCGAAGGCATTGGCGCGAAGTCTGGTGATCAGGAGCCGTACGCTAGCTCCTCTTCGCGACTTGCCGGCCAAATGCCACCAATGAAATTATCGTCCGGCATCAAGATTCGAACCGGCTTACCTCCGAGTCGAGTGGTTACTGGTTACTGGGTAAGAGGACTGTTCGCGTCCGGAACCGCGCGACTGCTACAATCGCAGGTTCGATTCCTGCCTCGGACATGCATGTGTGAAATGTCCTTAGGTTAGTTAGGTTTAAGTAATTCTAAGTTGTAGGGGACTGATGACCTTATAAGTTAAGTCCCATAGTGCTCTAAATCATTTGAACCATTTTTTGACTGTTTGCGATAAACACGAGAGCCCACTTCGAACCCAGGACTGGCACAAATTTTCGTTAGTCTCGACATAACCACAATTTACCTTTCCCTCTTATTCCACTCGTACTTCACACCCTCGAAGGAAAAGTTGAACAGTCGCAATACGAGGAAACGCTGCTGTACTCAATGCCGTCACCAAGGTATTTTCATAAAACGAATCTTGACCTCGGAAGTAGAAGTACCGAGAACTCGGGATCGTGCGAAATGACGACACGCGTGTGCCGGCCAGGTGACGCAGCGCTCTGACGACAATGCAAATTTAAAAGAAAGCAAAGTGCGAGGTCGCGGTGCCGCGCTGTGCCATTCGAAAGGTCACACACGTGTTGCGCACGGGGCGATAGGTACAGACCGTTATACGGTCGCGCACGTGTTGGATCAACTTCAGTCGGTCTTATTAAGCATAGATGGTTAATTGACCCAAATGGACTACACTGAGCGACAGAGGCGCGAGAGAAATTTACTAACTTCATGGTAAAGGACACGTGCGCTACAACTGCTTACTCCGAACGTGCTCAAACTCGGGCGCATTTTCACTGTTGGAAATTGTGTCGTATTATTAATATGTCCCATGTCTTTTACTAGCACGCTTTTCCTGTCAGATTTACAACCTTCGTTTCGGTCACGATCTCTACTGTTAGTTCGCTGCAGTTGTTCCTTCCTGTCGCTTGAGCCCATTTCCTTTATTTCAGCGTAACTAAAAAAATGGTTCAAATGGCTCTGAGCACTATGGGACTTAACTGCTGAGGTCATTAGTCCCCTAGAACTTAGAACTAGTTAAACCTAACTAGCCTAAGGACATCACACACATCCATGCCCGAGGCAGGATTCGAACCTGCGACCGTAGCGGTCTCGCGGTTCCAGACTGCAGCGCCAGAACCGTCAGCGTAACTGTTGCGTCCAGTTTCATCGACTAGCAGCTTATACATGTACACTACTGGCCATTAAAATTGCTACACCAAGAAGAAATGCAGATGATAAACGGGTATTCATTGGAAAAATATATTATACTAGAACTGACAAGTGATTACATTTTCACGCAATTTGGGTGCATAGATTCTGAGAAATCAGTACCCAGAACAACCACCTTTGGCCGTAATAATGGCCTTGATACACCTGGGCATTGAGTCAGAGCTTGGATGGCGTGAACAGGTACAGCTGCCCATGCAGCTTCAACACGATACCACAGTTCATCGAGAGTAGTGACTGGCGTATTGTGACGAGCCAGTTGCTCGGCCACCATTGATCAGACGTTACAATTGGTGAGAGATTTGGAGAATGTGCTGGACAGGGCAGCATCGAACATTTTCTGTATCCAGGAACGCCCGTACAGGACCTGCAACATGCAGTTGTGCATTATCCTGCTGAAATGCACAGTTTCGCAGGGATCGAATGAAGGGTAGAGCCACGTGTCGTAACACATCTGAAATGTAACGACCACTGTTCAAAGCCGGCCGCGGTGGCCGTGCGGTTCTAGGCGCTGCAGTCTGGAACCGTGGGACTGCTACGGTCGCAGGTTCAAATCCTACCCCGGGCATGGATGTGTGTGACGTCTTTAGGTTAGTTAGGTTTAAGTAGTTCTAAGTTCTAGGGGACTGATGACCTAAGATGTTAAGTCCCATAGTGTTCAGAGCCATTTGAGCCACTGTTCAAAGTGCCGTCAACGCGAACAAGAGGTGACCGAGACGTGTAACCAATGACACCCCATACCATCACGAAGGGGGATACGCCAGTATGGCGATGAGGAATACACGCTTCCATTGTGCGTTTACCGCGATGTCGACAACACGGATGCGACCATAATGATGCTGTAAACAGAACCTGGATTTATCCGAAAAATGACGTTTTGCCATTCGTGCATCCTGGTTCGTAGTTGAGTACACCATAGTAGGCGCTTCTGCCTGTGATGCAGCGTCAAGGGTAACCGCAGACAAGGTCTCCAAGTTGATAGTCCATACTGCTGCAAACGTCGTCGAACTGTTCGTGCAGATGATTGTTGTCTTGCAAACGTCCCCATCTGTTGACTCAGGGATCGAGATGTGGCTGCACGATCCGTTACACCCACGCGGATAAGATGCCTGTCATCTCGACTGCTAGTGATACGGCGCCGTTGGGATCTAGCACGGCGTTCCGTATTACCCTCCTGAACCCACCGATTCCATATTCTGCTACCAATCATTGGATCTCAACGCAGCGTCAAGGGTAACCGCAGACAAGGTCTCCAAGTTGATAGTCCGTGCTGCTGCAAACGTCGTCGAACTGTTCGTGCAGATGATTGTTGTCTTGCAAACGTCCCCATCTGTTGACTCAGGGATCGAGATGTGGCTGCACGATCCGTTACACCCACGCGGATAAGATGCCTGTCATCTCGACTGCTAGTGATACGGCGCCGTTGGGATCCAGCACGGCGTTCCGTATTACCCTCCTGAACCCACCGATTCCATATTCTGCTACCAATCATTGGATCTCAACCATGCGAGCAGCAATGTCGCGATACGATAAACCACAATCGCTATAGGCTACAATCTGGCCTTTATCAAAGTCGGAAATGTGATGGTACGCATTTCTCCTCCTTACACGAGGCATCACAACAACGTTTCACCAGTCAACGCCGGTCAATTGCTGTTTGTGTATGAGAAATCGGTTGGAAACTTCCCTCCTGTCAGCACGTTGTAGGTGTCGCCACCGGCGCCAACCTTGTGTGAATGCTCTGAAAAGCTGATCATTTGCATATCACAGCATGTTCTTCCTGTCGGTTAAATTTCGCGTCTGTAGCACGTTATCTTCGTGGTGTAGCAATTTTAATGGTCAGAGTAGTGTATATGTAGACCCCCTACTGCACGCTTTTCTTCCATCGCCCGCTTCAGCTACGCCTCATATGCGAATATGTATTCAACCATCCCATCTCTTACTAAGAGGCCTCACGGAAGGCACCTCTTCACATTTCTTACTTTCAAGATTACAAGGCCAATGCCCGGACATTAATATCCTAAAGCAGTACGACGCATCAAAAAAAAGGAAAAAACTGTCTCTGAAGATCAGTGGATTTCCGAGCGCTGTTAAGTAAAAAACCTTAGTATATTATTAACGAATTTGTCTGCAGCTCAGTGCCTAGCGTCATCGGACTGTAATCATGAAGTTGCTCGTTCCACCTCGCAAGAAGAATACTTTCGTTTTTTACCTTTTTTCAATCTTTAATACCGTGCGAGGTGGCGCAGTGGTTAGCACACTGGACTCGCATTCGGGAGGACGACGGTTCAATCCCGTCTCCGGCCATCCTGATTTAGGTTTTCCGTGATTTCTCTAAATCGCTTCAGGCAAATGCCGGGATGGTTCCTTTGAAAGGGCACGGTCGATTTCCTTCCCCATCCTTCCCTCACCCGAGCTTGCTCCGTCTCTAATGACCTCGTTGTCGACGGGACGTTAAACACTAATCTCCTCCTCTCCTCCTCCTCAATCTTTATTTATTATCAAATGGAAATACTAAATCATAGTTTTAAATAAAAATAACGTATATTTAGTTTTGATTACACGTGTATGAAAATAAATTAAAATTTGGTACACACATGAGAAATGTGTTTCTGTTAAATGAAATGAATTATATACACACATCAAAAAAGTTTTACATCACCTCGGTTCCGAGAGTTTTTTTGATGTGCCTACATCGGTAATACTGTTCAATCTCCAAGAGTAAAAAACTGTTTGTCTTTCTATTTGATGTTTCTCATTTTTTGTACCAAATTTCGCATTTACATGTGATATTAACTAAAAATAAAAAGATGTTATTTTTCTTTACAAATCATGAATCTATACCTGTTAATTAAGTTTACATTTGTTGATAAATGTTAATTTTAAGATGCAAACAATATGATTCGAACCAGTGACTTCATGATTAAAATATAATTATGCAACTGGCTGAGATACCGACTTTTTATTTTTCTTATTTTACAAAGACTTTATTGAACGGAAATACAACGAATTACCAAGTTTTAGAAATGCTGATGCATAGCTTAGCCATTAACAATATATCCTCCAAATTACTGACAGTAATATACTGTTATAACTGCTTTCAAAAGTAAATAGCAGAAATTAAACAACAGGAATGGCGCAGTTGCTCCAGGATTTAAGTTTCTTTCGTGAAATAAGTAATTAAGGTGTACTAAAAGAAACAGAACATGTGATGAAATCGATTCGTAGAATTTTTGTTAGTTAAAACCATGTATATAATAAAACTAGATTATCATTTTCTTCTCAGAGACTGAACAAGAAGAAGAAGAAGAAGAAGAAGAAGAAGAAAATTTAGAAGCTCCATCAAACACTGATTTGTCTCTGTTGCACTCTTACCAACAGGTGCAAAGCAGTCTGCATTTTAAGTCTACTTCTTTGTAACTGTACATTGTGTTACTGACGTGAATACCTACTATTCTTCGTCATTTTCTGTTCCTTAACTTGTCTCGACAATTATAAGCAACTAATTGTGATCTGTCGGCCCATACATATCTTCCAGATGAGTTTAAAGAAAAAATTTTGCAATCACAGGTAGCTGATGAATACGTTTATGCTAGTATCCGTCAGCATGGCGAGAAAAAAAATACCGATTGCTCATCAATTCAAGCAAAGGCACTGATGTTTAGCATCTGGGAAAAGTTTCTGATCTGATCCAAATATTTGGTCAACGTTAATGATATTTATGGCAGTTCTGAATTCCTTAGAAACATACAAACTGCTTTAGGAAACTGACGTCCGGACACTGGCCTTCAAATCCTCTAAGTATGAAGAAATGGGACAGGGCGAAGCAGTCCGTCAGGTACCCTTGTGGCATCCAGTTGCGGCTTGTATTAGGTACTTCATGTCGTGGACTCCCTGCTGGACGTCTTCGTTACCTGCTTATATTTTCCATTTTACTGTCGTAGAGCGTTCGTGAATTGATTAAAGTTGACTGTATCAGTCCTCTACTAGGAGCAGCCTTGAGGAACTATTCATTGCTACTGACTAAGAAGCGTTACAGCTTAGTGAAAAGGACTGAAGATTCGAAATCGGTACAGCCAGTAGGCAGAATTTACGAGTGCACTGTCAGCTTTTACACAGTCGTCATTACTTACTGTACCAATGCATCTAATCTTCAATAGTCTCTTGTTATACCACGTTTGGAATGCTTCTAATCCTTTCATCTCCTTCCTCTCAATTAATCCCTTTTCGCGTCCACAGATCCGCGCTCCATCACAGTTCCTCATGGGTCTATTTCTGTCCTGTAGGTTTATATTCACCTTAGGGAGTCACACCTAGTGATACGTGGCTGGCGATCACGGGGCCCCGAGCTGAGTCCTGGCATTGTTTCCACTTACTTATGCCAGGCTCCTCACTTTTATCTTTCCTATCTGGCCACCCTCAACCAGCTCTTGTTCTTTTCCGACCCTGACGCTATTAGGTTTCGAGGGCTAGGGGTCTTTCATTTTACAACCCATACTTCTCATGCAGCGTCTGACCCGGAGCGGGCGGCTGCAAAAGGCGTCTATATCCCATGTTAGGGGCGGCCTCCAGAACTGCGGAAGGCAACGGAATACCACCGCAGATTATCTTCCCTGCATTATGCAGTCTCCATTTTATGCACATAAAAAAATGGCTTCCTCTCATGTTAAATCAGTGTCCGGAGGTAAAATAGTCCCTCTCCGGGGGGGGGGGGGGGGGGATGGAATGTCAGAACTCTGCTACAAGCAGGAAAACTAGAAAACCTTAAAAGAGAGATGGAAAAGAATCATATGGACTTGCTGAGGTAAGATGGAATGGACATGGAGAGTTGCAGTCAGATGAATATGTATTCTACTACTCAGGAGGAGAAGTAAAAGGAATTAATGGAGTAGGAATGATTATGACAAAGGAATTGGCTAAATGTGTGGAATATGTAGACTATGCAAATGACCGGGTTATTGGTGCGAGGCTGAAAGGAGCACAAATAGATTTACTGATTGTCCAGGTGTATATGCCAACTTCAGAACATGATGACCAAATTGTAGAGGAAACGTACAACGTAATAGAGAAAATAATGGACGAAAATAAAAAGTGCTGCAAAATAGTAATGGGAGACTGGAACGCCATTGTGGGAGAAGGGAAAGAGGGAAACATAGTAGGCAGTCATGGTCTTGGAAAGAGAAATGACAGAGGTGAATGGTTAATTGACTTCTGCAGGGAAAGGCAGCTGATAGCGGCAAACACATGGTTCAAGAACCATAAGAGGAGGCTCTACACTTGGAAATCACCAGGGGATAAATACAGAAACCAAATCGATTTTATACTGGTAGAAGAAAGATACAGGAATGGAATCAAGAAGGTGCACATATTACCAGGTGCAGACATTAATAGTGACCACAACTTACCTATGGCAGAAGTAGAAATAAGAATAAAAAAACTGAAAAAGGCGACAATGGTGAAGAAGTGGGATCTAGAGAAGATAAGGTTCAACAAAGAACAAATTACAGAAATGCTGTCTCGGGACTTTCTAAGCACATTACGAGACAAAGAAGCACCTGATAATGCCAATGAGTACTGGAATATGCTGAAAGAAGGAATCATTAAAGCAGGACAGCAAAATATAGGATATGTAAAAGGGAAAAGGTCAAAAAAACCATGGGTCACACAAGAAATGATTTCCAAGATGGAGGAGAGAAGAAAATTGAAAAACAAGAACACTGAAGATGCAAGAAAGATATTCCGAAGGTTAAATAACGAACTGCGAAGAGAAACAGAGCAGGCTAGGAAAAAATGGCTAAAAGAGGATTGTGATGAAATTGAAGAACTGGACAGGAAGGGAAGATACGACTTACTATACAACAGAGTAAATACTATGACATGGGAACAAAACAGAGCAGGAAGTGCTACTATGGAAATTTTGAGTAAAGACGAAGAGGTAGTGTACAAAGATCGTGACGATGTCCTCCAGAGATGGGAAGAATATATAAATGACACAAATTGCAAACCAGAAACTCTGGAACTTGAATCACAAAACAGTGTAAGTGATAAAGAGAAAGGACCGACCATCATAATGGAAGAAGTAAAGTCTGCCATTTCCGCAATGAAAAATTGCAAAGCAGTAGGTACAGACACAATACCGGGAGAAATACTAAAATGCTTGAACCACAATGGAATAAGAGAAATATTGAGGTTATGTAAAAAAATACATGACAGTGGTGAATGGCCTGAGGACTTATTGACAACAGTGATGATTCCATTACCGAAAAGCCAAGAAATGCAGCGAGCACAGGACAATCAGCCTCATTTCAAATGCAGCCAAAGTGATGTTAAGAATAACTAATAAAAGACTTGAAAAAGTAATAGAGGAGAATCTCGGCGAGGAGCAGTTTGGCTTTAGACGGAATACGGGCACCAGAGATGCAATAGGGCTCCTACGAATCTTGGGAGAAAGGTTTATTGAAAAAGGAAGAGACCTATATATGTGCTTCATCGATTTAGAAAAGGCATTTCACAATGTGGTTTGGGACAAGCTGGCGACTATTATGAGGGAAAAAGAGAGTGGACTGGAAAACCAGAAGACTTATAAACTCATTATACCTTAATCAAAAAGTTTCAGTGAAAGTGAGAGGAGAAAGTACAATCTGGATCAGACTAGGGAAAGGAGTAAGACAAAATGGCTCTGAGCACTATGGGACTCAACTGCTGTGGTCATAAGTCTCCTAGAACTTAGAACTACTTAAACCTAACTAACCTAAGGACTTCACACACATCCATGCCAGAGGCAGGATTCGAACCTGCGACCGTAGCGGCCGTGCGGTTCCAGGCTGTAGCGCCTTTAACCGCTCGGCCACTCCGGTCGGCGGAGTAAGACAAGGATGCTGTTTATCACCTACTCTTTTCAACCTGTACTTGGAAAATATGATTGACCAATGCTCAATAGATGACAAAGGAGTAGAAATTGGAGGAGGAAGAGTAGGGTGCTTGAGATTTGCTGATAACATGGTCCTTCTAGCCACAGGGGAAAAAGAATTACAGGATTTGGTGGACACCATTGCAACGAACGGAAAAAAATATGGAATGAACATTAACACAAATAAAACAAAAGTATTGGCAATAGGAGGAAATAAGGAAATAAAAATTGTGCTGAACGGAAAAACACTAGAACAGGTGCAAAATTTTAAGTATCTTGGAAGCAGGATAGACAAAGACTGGAAGTGCACCAAAGAAATTAAAACAAGGATAGCAATGGCAAAAGAGGCGTTTTATAAGAAAAGGAGAATCTTCTGCAGCGGTCTGGACAGAGAACTCAGAAAGAGACTCATAAAATGTCTTGTATGGAGTGTTCTTCTATATGGCGCTGAAACATGGACTATGAGGAAAAAAGACAGAGATAGGCTGGAGGCTTTTGAGATCTGGACATGGCGGAAGATGGAAAGAATAAGTTGGATGGACAGAGTAAAAAATGAAGAGGTACTGAGAAGAGTGGGAGAGAAAAGACAGTTACTAGATGTATAGATGTAATAAAGAGAAGAAAAAGAAATTGGATTGGGCATATATTAAGAAAGAATGACGGACTGATAAAAACAGTTTTAGAAGGTTATGTAGAAGGGAAAAGGAAGCGAGGAAGGAAGAGATTCCAGATACTGGATGACATGATGGACGGTACAACATACAGCAGCCTTAAGAAGGAAGCAATGGATCGCAGAAAATGGAGAGGCAAAGGACCTGCTAATATAGCAGATAACGGATGATGATGAGGTTTATATTTTCGGATGTTCAATGTTGTCTCTTTTTATAGAAAGCCCTTTCTCAATTCGCAATCCCTGCTACTTCGTCCTTGCTGCACTTCCTCCTCTATCCACGGTAGTGAAGTTCCTCCACGTCTTATAATGTCTCGTTTCAGTTTTACGTTTAGATATCAAACATAGCCATCTGTTGCGCGCAACATTACCTTAATTTTCGTAATCTTTACGTGCATATTATAGCAATGAGCTAGCACACGTCCGAAACCATTAAGCACTCGAACCAAGATGCGTCCGTTTTTGGTGACTACTGTTCCACCAGCATACTACACCATCTTAATTTTCTGTCCGTGACAAACAGCTCCTACATCGTGGCATCACGGCCTGTTCAACGCAGAAATTAATTATCAGTGACTAGGAGTAAGTCTGTCTTGCACTTTTCCTAGTTTTCGCTTTTTGTGCCATTCGGTCAGTGCTGATAACTTGATACTTTTTCATATGAAGAGAACGGATTCTCCCTTCATTCCTGTTGTTGGTAACATACTACCCAGGAATGGAAAATATCTGACTACCATGCATTCGACTACGTGACCCGGTTACATACTATATTTCTTAAAATGTGATCTCTAAAAAATTAATTTTATGGTACCATAATAACAGTAATAACAATAATAATAGTAATAATAATAATCCACCTGAAATATTAGTTTCTGATCGGTTCGGAATTGTAGTGACATTTGAGTAGATACTGGAAACGACGATTCAGAAAACGTAGATAGAGGTTGATGTTTTACCAATAATCGTTACTTGCTCTTAATTGTTATTTACTGTCTTTATGACCTAACTACTTACCACAGCACAAGACACATGAATTCAATGAAATCTGAGTCTCTAGATTAAATAGTTAGGTAAATACATTACGAGTAACGGCAACAAATTTCGAATGAAACGAAGGAGATTAAGCGATTAGAGACAGGATGAGACAATGACGATGACGACATCGCCGATGATAATGTGATGATCATCATTATCGTCATCTTAGTCAGTTATCCGATATAGTATTTTTTTTCGTTTGGACTGTCGATCGTGGATATTGAGTCAGTGAACTGCTTTCTGTTCCCTCATTCAATTATTCACGTTCTTGACACACAATGTTAGCTCATACTCCGACGTTCTAAGTGAACGAATGATTGCTGAACATAAACACAATGCTGCTGACACTCATCTGCCATTAAGAACTATCGATGGCGAGTCGCCAGCGTAGAAAAAATTCTGCTTTTTATTAATGAAGTTACATTCATCAGGCATTGTACGATCGTTTCGTCCTCGCCGAGAGAATGGTTGAAAACGGCGATATCAAGGACGATCAGTTCCGGTCTTTTATCAGTTTGTGCGATTTCGGTTTCGGCAACACTACAGTATTTCCTTGCCTGTGTGATGTGTTGATAAGAAGTGCATCCTTATGAAAGCTTATTTTTAGCACAGATAAACAATTCTCACTGTGGACGAATGGTGCGAGCACATGATACAAGTTTGTAACGTTACTGAAACTTTTCAGTTGGATGTTGCAACACAGCATGGCCAGAAGACGGGCAAGTGTATCTTATGGCCTTCTTAAGAAGGCTGGATCATTGGCATAGGACGCACGGGAGGGCTTCTGCAACTGAAACATCGTAAAGCTGTTCTACTGGTTGTGACGAATAGACGGTTACAGCAGCTGAAATTCTGGGAAGAGGTTAAGGCAGAGCTTCACCAGAAGCCGTCTGGCCCCTTCGCTGAGTGGTCAGCCCGTCTGACTGCGATGCAGTGGGCCCGGGTTCGATTCCCGAACGGGAAGAGATTTTTCTCCCCTCAGGGACTGGGTGACGTGTTGTCTTCATGGTCAAATCATCATCATCATCACCACGCAAGTCGACCACTGTGGCGTTAACTGAAAAGAGCAAAGTTCGGCGGCCGAACTTCCCCAGTTGGGGAGCCCCGGCCATCAGTGCCATGCAATTATTTCATTTCATTCCACTAAAAGCTGTCGGAAACAGATTACTGGAAGCTAGATCAGGATATCGAATTGTCTTACGTCGTTAACTGCTAACAGCATAACGGAGACAACAGAGACTTCCACTGTGTAGAGTCAAAGCCAAGTCAGACACTGAGCGACATTCTGTGGTGTTCCACGATGAGTCACGCTTATGTCTGTGGCAGCCAAGTCGACGCCAATGAGCCTATCGATGACCTCGGAAAAGTTCAAAGGAAGTAGCGATTCTCGAATCTCATATCTCTTTAACTCCAGCAATCACAGTGGGGTCACATATTGGATACAACATTACTAATTTGGTAGTTGCTGAAGGGAGGCTGCATGTCATATGTGGCAAGAACGGTAAATCATGTTTTTATACCCATGACTAGGATACCAAATGAGAGAGTCCAGCAGTATGGCGTAAGAACCTCACACTGCAGTTCTTACGACAAGCCTCTTGACGTACACTCCTGGAAATGGAAAAAAGAACACATTGACACCGGTGTGTCAGACCCACCATACTTGCTCCGGACACTGCGAGAGGGCTGTACAAGCAATGATCACACGCACGGCACAGCGGACACACCAGGAACCGCGGTGTTGGCCGTCGAATGGCGCTAGCTGCGCAGCATTTGTGCACCGCCGCCGTCAGTGTCAGCCAGTTTGCCGTGGCATACGGAGCTCCATCGCAGTCTTTAACACTGGTAGCATGCCGCGACAGCGTGGACGTGAACCGTATGTGCAGTTGACGGACTTTGAGCGAGGGCGTATAGTGGGCATGCGGGAGGCTGGGTGGACGTACCGCCGAATTGCTCAACACGTGGGGCGTGAGGTCTCCACAGTACATCGATGTTGTCGCCAGTGGTCGGCGGAAGGTGCACGTGCCCGTCGACCTGGGACCGGACCGCAGCGACGCACGGATGCACGCCAAGACCGTAGGATCCTACGCAGTGCCGTAGGGGACCGCACTGCCACTTCCCAGCAAATTAGGGACACTGTTGCTCCTGGGGTATCGGCGAGGACCATTCGCAACCGTCTCCATGAAGCTGGGCTACGGTCCCGCACACCGTTAGGCCGTCTTCCGCTCACGCCCCAACATCGTGCAGCCCGCCTCCAGTGGTGTCGCGACAGGCGTGAATGGAGGGACGAATGGAGACGTGTCGTCTTCAGCGATGAGAGTCGCTTCTGCCTTGGTGCCAATGATGGTCGTATGCGTGTTTGGCGCCGTGCAGGTGAGCGCCACAATCAGGACTGCATACGACCGAGGCACACAGGGCCAACACCCGGCATCATGGTGTGGGGAGCGATCTCCTACACTGGCCGTACACCACTGGTGATCGTCGAGGGGACACTGAATAGTGCACGGTACATCCAAACCGTCATCGAACCCATCGTTCTACCATTCCTAGACCGGCAAGGGAACTTGCTGTTCCAACAGGACAATGCACGTCCGCATGTATCCTGTGCCACCCAACGTGCTCTAGAAGGTGTACGTCAACTACCCTGGCCAGCAAGATCTCCGGATCTGTCCCCCATTGAGCATGTTTGGGACTGTATGAAGCGTCGTCTCACGCGGTCTGCACGTCCAGCACGAACGCTGGTCCAACTGAGGCGCCAGATGGAAATGGCATGGCAAGCTGTTCCACAGGACTACATCCAGCATCTCTACGATCGTCTCCATGGGAGAATAGCAGCCTGCATTGCTGCGAAAGGTGGATATACACTGTACTAGTGCCGACATTGTGCATGTTCTGTTGCCTGTGTCTATGTGCCTGTGGTTCTGTCAGTGTGATCATGTGATGTATCTGACCCCAGGAATGTGTCAATAAAGTTTCCCCTTCCTGGGACAATGAATTCACGGTGTTCTTATTTCAATTTCCAGGAGTGTATTTGCGAATTCTTAGGCATCCCGCCAGTCACCAGATTTATCACTCATACAGTGTGTCTGGGATGCAATGGGAAGACATTTACTTTCACACCAGCCTCGAGGCAGCAATCGTTAAAACTGGCGCAGATGTGTTTCAGGTATAGAAAGAAATTTCTGAAGATAACATTCCGATCCTGTTTCCTTTCGTACCACAAATAATACAATTCATGCCATCGACGGTCGCACCCCATACCGATGATGATGGTCACCGGTCACGAACAGAATGAAACTTTAATCATGTAATGACAATTTCATTAAGATCTGATTGGTGACTCTTATAGTACCATTGCCCATTTTCATCAGATATGGCAGTGTCTTGTATATCGTGGTGGTACTTGTCTCACAAGGGTACCGTCCGCATTTCCCCTCACCGATCTGATTCAAATTAACAGGATGTTGAGGGCACGACTTCGGTTTCCACGTATGTCCACAGGAAGATGCAACTCTCAACAGTTTTCGAGAAATTCAAGCTTGAAAATTTTAAGCGTATGTATAAATTTTGTATGGTCGCTACTACTCGAGAAGTCCGCAGGCGAGCGTGTTAAGCTGGTTTGTTTCAGGAGCGCGGGGTCTATGGATTGAATATCGCTGCCTGCACTTCTTGCTTTTTCTTCCCGCGTAATTATTCAAAATGGTTCAAATGGCTCTGAGCACTAAGGGACTTAACATCTATGGTCATCAGTCCCCTAGAACTTAGAACTACTTAAACCTAACTAACCTAAGGACATCACACAACACCCAGTCATCACGAGGCAGAGAAAATCCCTGACCCCGCCGAGAATCGAACCCGGGAACCGCGTAATTATTACGACTGTGCAGACTGTCGTTGTTGAATTATTCCCTTACTATTTTCATATTCTTTAGCATGAAAAAAGGAGAAGGAAATTCTCGTAATGAGACTGAAAAAAAATGGATACACACAAACGTCCAATCAAATCACTATAGTCATTTTGTTTATATTATCTACTTGCGTGGTAAGCGTAATGCGTAACCTATGGAGATCTGTACGAATCGGGATAATACTGATCACAGAAACACGGGAAACAATAATTACTGTCAAATAAAGCACTTTTGATGAACGCCGAATCTTTGCTTGTGCGTGGTTTTATCAAAGTGTCTATTGTAAAACAAACGTCGCTTAAATTCGTAAGCGGTTCTTGGTCATCACACAATTTCACGGCATACCACGGGTATTTAGAGTTACGTGGAAATGAAATAAAAAAAAAAAGAGTACCTGAAGCGAGGTTGTATCCATAGACCTCGCGCTTATGAAACTACGCGCTTACTCGCTTGGCAGCGGGATCCTTGGTTACTAGCAACCGTACGCCGTATGTAAGCATGCGTGAAATATTCAAACTCGATTTTCTCGAAAACAGTTGCGCCTTGCTACGTACGTATGTCGAAGTCCTACCCGTGCCCTACACAGCCTGTCAATACGGATGAAATCGGTGAGAGGAAGTTCGTATGGTTCCCTTGTCAGCAGTGAAGAGCTACACGTACCATAGAAAAGAGCAGTTATTGTCGAAAATGTCCGCCCCGATAGCTGAGTGGTCAGCGTGACGGATTACCGTCCTACGGGCTCGGGTTCGATTCCCGGCTGGGTCGGCGATTTTCTCCGCTCAGAGACTGGGTGTTGTGCAGTCTTCATCATCATTTCATCCCCATCCGGCGCGCAGGTCACCCAATGTGGCGTCGAATGTAATAAGACGTGCACCAAGGCGGCCGCACCTGCCCCGCAAGGGGCCTCCCGACCAATGACACCAAACGCTCATTTCCATTTCATTGTCGAAAATGGCACCCTCGAAGAACTGTGAATAACAACTGGCAACTCATACCATGTTCATTGATAATAATATGTGTAGTGTCAGCGTAGTGAATGGCGCTACCTCGTTGGCATTACAGGGGGTAAAACCGAACTTGTCAGAACAATTCACGACAACGGCAGCACCGTGGCGGCGAGGAGTGAGCTTTTCCTTTGCGGGAGGTGACCGCTGAGCACCGGGAAGAATGACGCACGCCGCCGTTCTCGCGAGCCGTTGCATAATGCTGCGGCTGCGACTGCGCCAACATCCAGAGAGAGGGAGGAGAGGAGAGGAGAGCAGGTGAATCAGCCCTTGGCTGCAGCGCGGCACTCTCTCCAGACCCAGAGAAAGCGCTAAGCGCGAATGCAGTGACGTCGGCCACGCTCACTTCGCATGAGGCCGTCTATTCTTGTCTACTCCTTGCCGCCTGTTTCTGCCTCTGCACTTGGCGGCGCCACTAGCGATTCATTCATTGCAGTTACTTTACCAGGCCCAACTATCATGCAACGTCGCTTACTGTTAGTTGCCAGACACGCGGTAGACGATAAGAATATACACTGAAGAGCCAAAGAAATTGGTACACCTGCCTAACATCATATCGTGTAGGGAACCTGCGCGCACGCAGAAGTGCCGCAACACAACGTGGCATGGACTCTGAAGTACATACTTACATGGATGTGGTGTCTGTTCTTTCAGACATGTCCGAAAGAACAGACACCATATCCATGTAAGTCTATAGTTCTGGCAATACCGGCCATGACTTCCTTCTTCTGTGCTGATGCACACATATTCCCGAACTCTTACGGGATCTGGTAAGAACATCTCCCACGAGTAACGAGTGTGTTGGGGTGGGACATTACGAATGTAGTGTGTGGACATACTAGGTCAGAATGTGGGTCTCGCGGGAGGCGTGCGCGAGATAGTCCCCGCAGTCGCACTATCCTCTGTGCCCTCGGTGGCTCAGATGGATAGAGCGTCTGCCATGTAAGCAGGAGATCCCAGGTTCGAGTCCCGGTCGAGGAAACCATTTTCACCTGTAAGAGTACGAGAGAATGGAAATCTCTTCTGAACAGCACGTTGCAAGACAACCCAGGTATGTTCCATAATATTCATGTCTGGGGTGTTTGGCGGCCAGCGGAAGTGTTTAAACTCAGAAGAGTGTTCCTGGAGCCACTCTGTAGCAATTCTGGACGTGATGGGTGTCGCATTGTACTGCTGGAATTGCATAAATCTGTCGGAATGCACAATGGACATGAATGGATGCAGGTGATCAGACGTGTCGCCTGTCAGAGTCGCATCTAGACGTATCGGGGGTCACATATCACTCTAACTGCAAACGTCCCACACCATTACAGAGCCTCCACCAGTTTGAACAGTCCCTGCCGACATGCAGGGTTCGTGGGTTCATGAGGTTGTCTCTACCCGTACACGTCTATCCGCTCGACACAATTTGAAACGAGACTCGTCCGACCAGGCAACATGTTTTCAGTCATCAACAGTCCAATGTCGGTGTTGACGGGCCCAGGTGAGGCGTAAAGCTTTGTGTCGTGTAGTCATCAAGGGTACACGAGTGGGCTTTCGGATCCGAAAGCCCATATCGATGATGTTTCGTTGAACGGTTCGCAGGGAGACACTTGTTGATGGCCCACCACCGAAATCTGCAGCTATCTGCAGAAGGATTGCACCTCTGTCACGTTGACGATCCTCTTCAGTCGTCACTGGTCCCGTTCTTGCAACATTTTTTTGCGGGCAAGCGATGTCGGAGATTTGATGTTTTACCGGATTTCTGATATTCGCAGTACATTCGTGAAATGGTCGTACGGGAAAATCCCCACTTCATCCTTACCTCGGAGATGCTGTGTCCCATCGTTCGTGCGCCGACATAACACCACGTTCAAATTCGCTTAAACCTTGATAACCTGCCATTGTAGCAGCAGTATCCGATCTATCAACTGCACCAGACACTTGTTTTAAGTAGGCGTTCCCGACCACAGTGCCGTATGCTGCCTTTTTACATATATTTGCATTTGAGAAAGCATGGCTATACCAGTTTCTCTGGCGCTTTGGTGCCTAACGGGAGATAAAAATTTTCCGTCTGATGGCGTCGCTGGAGCGTATATGGAACGTAGCGTGACTCCGATACATGTATATACGCACCGACATATAGGCACTGGATCAGTGTGGCATTAGTATCTTTGCGACATGCGTGCAGTACATGTGGAAATATGAACTTTGGCTCCTTTATTACCGGATGTGTCCAAAACAGGACCAACGTTTTGTTATTCTTTTCTTGGCTCGGTTGACATCCATCGGAGAATGAAGAATGTGCATGGGACAGCAAGCCTGTCGAAAACCACAGTTGTATATTGGTGCGTGGAGTTCTGTGCTGATGCGTCCCCATATCGCAAATGTAAAAAAAAAGGTTCAAATGGCTCTGAGCACTGTGGTCATCAGTTATCAGTCCCTTAGAACTGAGTACTACTTAAACCTAACTAAGCTAAGGACATCACACACATCCATGCCCGAGGCAGGATTCAAACTTGCGACCGTAGCGGTCGCGCGGTTCCAGACTGTAGCGCCTAGAACCGCTCGGCCACAATGGCCGGCAAATGTCAAGACGGAGAAGTTAATCAGCCTCAAGTGGGAGACTCTTGACTACCTGCCCTATAGTGCCGATCTTTCCACATGCTATTATCGCGCATTTTGTCCCTTGAAAAAGGCCTCAAATGGTCCACGATTCCTGTCGAACGAGCATGTGCACATGGCAGTTCTTCAGGGAGCACGGACACGGTGTTTCACCAAACGGTTACTTTCAATGTGGTGCGTTAGTGCGATGACTTCCTCAATGCTCATGGCGATTTTGCCCGACTGGCATTCCGGTCCTGGACTGTGCGACGTTCGAACTGGAGCTTTTTGATCGCCCCTTATAATATTTGCCTCCATGAATATTTCACTACTTTGCGCTGTACGTTATACTGGACGCGAATTTTCTACATAAAGTAAAGTATCATTGGGTGTATCCTATGGAGTGTACTAGGCCCTCTATTCCAAATTCCAAATACAGAAATACAGGGAGTTTATGAATGATTATCGCGGTTTTAACGCTTTATAATATTTATTACATTAAACTTACAGTTATAAATGATATGTCAAATGAAAGAGCAACTCAAACAGTTTTACCAAGAACGTTATAAATGTTCAATGTGAGCCCCATTTATCACACGGCACACATCAAGTCCATAGCCGAGTTCTTCCCAAAAGTTGATAAGTGTGTCTTCAGTGTTTGTAGCAACAATTGCTTCAGTCCGGTTTCTTAATTCAGGGAGATCTGCTGGTAGCGGAGACACATACACACGATCCTTTATGAAGCCCCATAGGAAAAAATCGCATGGCGTTAGGTCGGGTGAACGTGGAGGCTATGCAAAGCAAGCCCTGTCATTGGGCCCCTTGCGCTTGGCTATAGAATTGATGTGTGCCGTGTGACAAATGGTGCTCACATTTAACATTTATAACGCTCTTGGTAAAACTGTTTGCGTCGCTCTTTAATTTGACATATCATTTATAACTGTACGTTTATTGTAATAAATATTATAAAGCGTTAAAACCCCGATATTCATATATAAACACCCTATATTTCGATCACAATTTGCACTTGGTGCAATGAATGGAAGCTCTCTTTAAATACGTATTAATTGAAGACAACGAAGACAAGACACCCGATTGTATGGAAGTACGATATTAATGACGGGTATTTTGAGTACATCACACTCTAAGACAAAAAAAAAGAATAAAGAAAAAAAAAATCGACGAACACGTACGAAGTTTGAGAATGTGACAGAAATTGGTAGATTGATCAACATATACAGACAAAAAAATGATTACAATTTCAGAAAAATTGGATGATTCATTCCACAAACTGAGCTTGGTATTGATCGATAGAGCTGTTGGATGTCCTCTGGAGGGATATCGTACCAAATTGTCTCCAGTTGACGCACTAGACAGTCAAAATCCCGACCTGTTTGGAGGACGCTGTCCATAATGCTCCTCTGTTGGGGAGAGTTCCGGAGATCTCGCCGGCCATCGTAGGACTTGGAAAGCGCGAAGAAAAGCAACAGGAACTCTCAACGTTTGCGGTTGGGCATTATCTTTGGGAAATGTTGGCGCAAGATGGCTTTCCATGAAGGGCAACAAAAAAGGGCGTAGAATGTCGTCGAAGTAGCGCAGTCCCGTAAGTGGTTCTGCTACGAAAACACATGGCACCCCAGACCATCATTGGTGATTCTCGCACCGTATGGCGTGCGACGGTCAGCTTGGTATCCCACCGCTGTCTAGGGCGTCTCCAGACACTTCTTCGCTTGTCATTGGGACTCAAGATGCCATTTCATTTCATAGCTGAACGCCATTGGTTGTCATCCGCGACAGCTTTGCAGCACAGCGGTACCTCGACGATATTCCAGGCCCGTTTTGTTGCCTTACATGGCAAGCCATCTTGGGTCTGCATTTCTGGAAGACAATGACAACCCCCCGCAAACGGCGAGAGTTTCCACTGCTTGTCTTCCTGTTTGGCAAATACTGCCTTGGTCGGCAAGGGCATTATAGACAGCGCCCTACAACCAGCTCGGGATTTTGACGATTTAATGTGCGACTTGGACAGAATTTGGCACGGTATCACACAAGAAGACATCCAACGACTCTATGAATCAATGAGGAGGTGGGAAGAAGACATTTTTTAATTTATTTATTGCTTGCTAAAATTTTTACGTTTTCGCACCATACTAGTACAGCCATGCAGAATTACAGTCTGCACCTAAGTATATTTAAATTTTCATGTTTTGTGACCAAGTTACTTATTACCTTTTAAATGAAAATATGTTCAAGATTCTTTCGACTTGTGCCACGTCCACGAAGACCATACCAACTTGTATCTGTGGAAGGTACATTAGCGTTTTTGTTTTTCTTTGTAATTAGCAATGGAGATACTATCGACGACAGTGCTGCCGAAATGCCTTCACAAAAGAAGACGACGTAAATATTCCAGAATTCGAATCAACAGCAGCTACCAACATGAGTAACGTAGAAGTAGATATTCTCAGAATAGTGAAGCAACTTAAACTTAATAGAAGCAAGTCTTCTGGTCCCGACTGCATGCCAATTAGGTTCCTTTCAGAGTATGCTGATGCAATAGCTCCACACTTAACAATCATATACAACCGTTCGCTCGACAAAAGATCCGCATCCAAAGACTGGAAAGTTGCAGAGGTCACATCAATATTCGAGAAAGGTAGTATGAGTAATCCACTAAATTACAGGCCCATATCATTAACATCGATATGCAGCAGGATTCTGGAACATGAATTACCTCGAATAAAACTATCTATTGACACACAGTCAACACGGATTTAGAAAACATCGTTCTTGTGAAACACAACTAGCTCTTTATTCTCATGAAGTGTTGAATGCTACTGACAAGGGATTTCAGATAGATTCCGTATTTCTGGATTTCTGGTAGGCTTTTGACACGGTACCACACAAGCGGCTTGTAGTGAAATTGCGTGCGTATGGAATATCGTCTCAGTTATGTGACTGGATTTGTGATTTCCTGTCAGAGAGGTCACAATTCGTTGTCATTGACGGAAAGTCATCGGGTAAAACAGAAGTGATTTCCGGCGTTCCCCAAGATAGTGTTATAGGCCCTTTTTCTGTTCCTTATCTATATAAAAGATTTGGGAGACAATCTGAGCAGCCGTCTTAGGTTGTTTGCAGATGACACTGTCGTTTAGCAACTAGCAAAGTCATCAAAAGATCAAAACAAATTGCAAAACGATTTAGAGAAGATATATGTACGGTGCGAAAATTGTCAATTGGCACTAAATAACGAAAAGTGTGAGGACATCCACATGAGTGCTAATAGGGATTCGTTAAACTTCGGTTACATGACAAATCAGTCAAATCTAAAGGCTATAAATTCAACTACATATCTAGGAATTACAATTACGAACAACTTAAATTGGAAGGAACACATAGTAAATGTTGTGGGGAAAGCTAACCAAAGACTGCGCTTTATTGGCAGGACACTTAGAAAATGAAACAAACCTACTAAGGAGACTGCCTACACTACGCTTGCCGTCCTCTTTTAGAATACTGCTGCGCGGTGTGGGATCCTTACCAGATAGGACTGACGAAGTACATCGAAAAAGTTCAAAGAAAGGCAGCACGTTTTGTATTATAGCGAAATATGGGAGAGAGTGTCACAGAAATGATACAGAATTTGGGCTGAACATCATTGACACCGACCTACACATGGAGGAACGATCACCACGAAAAAATAAGGGAAATCAGACCTCGTACGGAAAGATAATAGGTGTTCGTTCTTTCCACGCGCTACACGAGATTGTAAAATAGAGAATTGTGAAGGTGGTTTGATGAACCCTCTGCCAGGCACTTAAATGTGATTTGCAGAGTATCCATGTAGACGTATATGTAGATTTACTGTGTGTACTTGTTTTTTTGACATCTTCTACAGCCTGGAGGAACTCCGCATTATGGATCTACTGGAACGAAGAGTAAAATGTAATCATTGAACAGTATGTACCATCGATGTTACTGCAGACAGGACCACAAAGTCAGGTGTGATTCTAAAACTGAAAACATTTGCGTCGTCTACATTGTCAGCATGTTTTCTTTCTAACTTCTAACGGCCATAGAAAACTTCAGTGTTACATTTTCTGTCGTTTCCTTCCTCTTCAATACTCGCCACCTCATGATTGTACAGTAGAGACCTACTAATATTCGTTACAGTGTTGTGCGATGTCGTCTCGCATACGCCACCAACCACACTTGGGCAGAGTTTATAGGGTGGTGATATAGTTCTATATCAGTTAAAGTTCAGAATATAAATATTGCATCATACTTGCAGTGTGAAATCCTGCCGTGGAAGACAGGAATAAGTTACGACTTCGCCTATAGTGTAACAAAATAAAAAGAAAAATAAAAACACGTTATGAAGGCACCTGTCGCCGGCATAATCGTGCTAAGGGAACAGTTTCTCGTGTAGCCGGAATGAAGTGAGAACGAAATATTCATGAGAACTAGTCGACCTTTGTTACGTATTCACTAGCAGCGTAACCAGCAACAGTGACCTCACCATTAGCACTGCCAAGAAATCCCATTGCCCTTAACGAATTGGAAGGAAAAAAACGACAATTTGTTCGTGTTGCATCAGCAGTAATCAAAGAATATATATGACAGTTGCCACTGCGATCGGAAGAATAATTAATGGTTTACCACGCCTATAACATTTATTTACATAGATCGCGAGTTTATCAAATAAGACCCGTTTCTATCGCTAGCACAATCTAAACCTGTCGTATCATCTCATAAACTCGTGACCTAGGCAAATAAAGGTTATACTCAAAATTACGATCGCCTTTCCACATTCTTGATCGTATTTCGCCATATGTTGCTACTATGAGCGTGAGCAAAGTTGGCCATACATTTATTTTCGATAATCGTCAAGTAGTGACATTCATGCAGTGTAAGATCCATTACTGAAAAAATTGGGACACTTTCAATTTCTATTCTGATTTTAGAATAACATACACCATACCCAAATATGCCATAATCTGCAGATTACATACAGAGAAGATGGCTTTGTATCGCAGACGCTCCAGCAAACTTATGTACCCTCTCCGCATGGCTACAATTAAACTAATCAATAGATCTTAAACGATAGCAGTTGTTTCTTCGACCTTCGTCCTGTCTTTGCAGAATCCGCTAATTATGACTAACCGTTCATCCTTCACTTGGTTGCTTTACTTTAATGCTACGTGGCTGGACGCTTTTATTGTGGATGGAGGTCTTTCCTGTGACTGTAATCTTCAGTTACTTTAAGGGAACAAAGTAATTTAAACTGTCCAAAAGTGGTTCAAATTCTTATAACAGCAATCAATACAATTTACAGGTAGCCGCGGACTCAGAGACAGTTTTTTTTTTTTTTAATGGCTCTGAGCACTATAGGACTTTCTACACACCAATTTTATTTACTGTTACTTCTTGGCTCTCAGATACTGCAAAATGGCTGCCACTAGAAGTTTCTTCTTGGCAGATTAAAACTGCGAGCCGAACCGCTGCAGAGGTAAAATTCATTCTATGATCACTGTTATTCCAAATCAGTGCAACTAACGTCGGATCTCATGGTCTAGAGGAAAAGTATGCGCTTGGAAACCGAGAGGTCATGGGATCGAATCCCGGCCGGATCACGGAAATTTTCAGTCGGCCTTTATCTATCCTTCACCTATCAACGATATCGGGTTTCGCCAGGAACGGCACGTGTTTCGGATTCCACGTTACACTGCAGGACCCCTTTCCCTGGCTGGGAAACTGGGGCAGGTTAGCGGCAAGCAAGTCACCAATGTGTCGTCCAATGGAAATGATGATGATGGTATTTGGTTTGTGAGGCGCTCAAATTACGCGGTTATCATCGGCCGTACAAATACCCAATCTATACACAGTCCAGTCTCGCCACTTTCACGAATGATGATGAAATGATGATGACAACACAAACACCCTGTCCCGAGGCGGAGAAAACCCCCAACCTAGCCGGGGATCGAACCCGAGACCCCATGATCCAGAAGCAGCAACGCTAGCCACTAGACCACGAGCTATGGACACCAATGGAAAGATTTGAAAGTAGCTATTGGGACACATTAAATTATTATTATTATTATTATTGCAATGAATTAGATTTTGGAAATATTGTTCTTTAAACGGCTATTCAAGATTGTTACCTGGTCTAGCGACCCTGCTTTGAGTCTGTGATTGTTTTCCCCAACCAGCAAAGGAAAATGCCGTGATGATTGTTATTCACAGGTCAACAGCATCACCAACCACATTGTCTAACTCTTAATATTACTTTGGAGTATAACTTCTTATAAGCACACATTGTCATCAAAGTTAATTCCTATTTAATGGTGATCCGGTTAGTGCAGTTATATCTTTCGCTATCGTATGGCAATGTTAAGATGAACCTACGGTCGTATAATCTCTTTCCGACGTACTGAAAGATCGTGGAGAACATCTTTATGCCCATAAGACAGCGGTTCCCAAACTAAAAGTAATTACCTCATGAGGAGTTAAAATGAGATTTTCTGCGATACAAAAACAAAATACCTATAGTTCGACTGTGTTTTTGTCACTAAACTAAATCATGTTCGTAAGATCATTACTATTTTCACGATTTCACTAGTTCAAATACTATCACTAACACATGACACAATGTGGCGGCAGCTCCAGCTTTTGAAAATACGTATGAACATCATCTTCCTCATATAGTCCACCCACTACACACATACATTGTACAATGCATCTGTGACAGTGAAATTCAGACATTTACGTCACATATGCTAAAATACCTCACGAAGTTGTCTTTTACTAGTTAGAGGTAATTCCCACAATGGACCAGAAACTTCTTTATTATTCACTTCGCAACACACAAACGAAATATTTGACAGCACAACACAACATCAACAATGTAGTAATTACCACTACTGGTGTCAGTGGTCAGACACGAAGGATTGGCAGCCTGATGTCTTCAAATTTCTGTCATTTCAGAAGTAAGAAGTCCAGCAATCAAGTGCACACACTTCAGCTTGATTGATTCAAAACGTGTGCAGAGAGTGGGGAAGCAAGGAGAGGAGTGGAGCACAGGAAGATGCGTGGACCCTAACTGTGGATAGTTGTTTTTCTTTTCTGAGGAATCGTAGGTAACACTCGCTATGAGATGACAATTGCTCTATCATTTCCTAAATAAATGTTGTTAGAAATAAGCGGTACCAATCGTCTCATTGACTCGTTAGCAAAACAGCTACAAAAATTAACTATCATTTATCTTTTGCCACTTAAAAAAAGTTTCAATTTATGCATTAATGTTGATGATGGTGAGAGAATGTGGAGGGTACTAACAAATATCTAATTGCATTCAGGAGTAATGGTCTCTGAAAGATTGGAAACACCACAAAATTTTAGAGTGACAGACTGTATGTTTACAAACAGCTTCGAAAAAAATGTTGCAATTTCAGTGGCACAAAAAACTTGCAACCTATGATGAGAAGTCAGTTCTCTTGGTCATGAAAGTACCAATAAACCCCCAAGTCCTTAAAAAAATATATGATACAGCTTGAAATGTCTGATTATAAATAAACTGATGTAAATATTTGACGTTAAGCTTGTAAACGAGAATAAGTTTAGAACCGATTTGAAATGATGTTTAAAGCCTAAGTTCTTTCATTATCAAACACTGGGTGAGTCTAGAGTAACTAATTTGCGCTCAATTTCAAGCAAATCTGGTTTTTCGTGGATCTCAGAGTTTATGACGTCCTATCTCCTGAACTGTGTGTCGTATTACCATATAATTTTGCAGGTACATTCAGTAGTATGTGTGTACACAGTCCGCAAAATGTGTTGCGAATGTAGTTCGTAAAAAAGAAACAATAAATTAAAACGTCATGCCTGATGCGGCAGTTTTATTAAATGAACAGCGAAAACGTAGTAAGCGCTAAGTATTACTCCTTTTTTGGGGGGGGGGGGGGGGGGGGGGAGGAGGCGGGTGTCCTCGAGAAGCAGTTTCGTAAAGGTGTGAAATTACGTGTAAAGTTTGTTGGAAGTCGCTAGCGTGTTTTGTGTGCTATGAGCTGCGCTGTCTGAAGATTATATGTTAATTTCTAACTTTAGTATTTCCTTATTGTGTTAAAACTTTCACGTAAGATTATAGGCCGTAATAAGTAGATAATAACAGCATTTTAAATTTTTAAATTCGTTCAGAATTATATGAAATATTGAAAATAAAATTTCTGTCCTGGGAGCCGTCAGATAGGCAACCTGTAACGGAAACTTTGTGGTAGTGTTGCGGGTTAGTGGTTGGTTGGTTGGTTGGTTTGGGGAAGGAGACCAGACAGCGTGGTCATCGGTGTCATCGGATTAAGGAAGGATTGGGAAGGAAGTCGGACGTGCCCTTTCAGAGGAACCATCCCGGCATTTGCCTGGAGTGATTTAGGGAAATCACGGAAAACCTAAATCAGGATGGCCGTACGCGGGACTGAACCGTCGTCCTCCCGAATGCGAGTCCAGTGTCTAACCACTGCGCCACCCCGCTCGGTGCGGGTTAGTGGTTCAGTAATGCACATAGCAACCGTTTGAAAATGTACTACGAGTCACGTTCAGAAAGTGTACTAGATTTTTATATTTTTTTAGAAAACGTATATTTGAAAAAATACATGATATTGTTGATACGATTGACTGTTTTTTGACATAATCGTCATCCCGTTCAACGCACTTGGTGAGCCGTGGCACATGCTTCTTTATGGCCTCCTCGACGAACTCTCCCGCAAGCTCCTTACCTCACGGTCGCGTTCTCGCTTCCCGAGCACGGGGTCCCGGGTTCGATTCCCGGCGGGATCAGGGATTTTCACATGCCTCTAGATGACTAGGTGTTTGTGTTGTCATCATTTCATCATCATTCATGAAAGAGCCGAGGCTGGACTGAGCAAAGGTTGGGAATTAGTACGGGCGTCGATAACCGCGCAGTTGAGCGCACTACAAACCAAACATTATCATCATCAACATCCTTCCCTCACTTCACAACTTCTATCTGCGCCTATTCTTCGGTTGAAAATTTTAATTCCATTCATGTGTGCCTTCAGGGAGATGGCAAGATCACAATCTGAAGGCAGAAAGTCGGGGGAATACGGGGGACGGTCCAAAACATCCCGACCAAATGAGTCCAAGAGCGCCTTGATGGCTACGGCTCTGTGAGGAAGGGCGTTGTCATGTAACAAACACACTCTTGTCTTCAACATTCGCCTCCAAGTGTTCTCCTTTTGACATTTTTAGAGTCTCACAATATCGCTGTGCTCTTATAGTCTCCCTCTGGGACAGAAATCAAAATGATGCCTTTTCGGCCCGAGACACTGGGATTTTTTTGCCGGAAATTGTGATTTTGATTTTTTTGGCGGATGGGGAATTGGTGTGACGCCACTGTGACGACAGTCTTTTTGTCTCAGGCGTGTAATGAGCTACCCACTTTTCATCTCCAGTCCCAATAGAGTCCAGAAAACCCTCACCTTTCTGTTCAAGTCGCTCAAGAAAGTCGCGGGTGCTACTGACCCCATTTTACTTGCGATGCCCTGTCAGCTGTTTCGGGGCCCATCTAGCGCACAATTCCCGGTATTCCAGCGTTTTTATGACTGTCTCGTGTTAGAGACCTCTGGAAAGTTACTGAAACATCGTAGAAATTTCATTCGCTGTCAACTTGCGGTCTTCACGAATAGTTTCCTCGATTTTTTGCACCAATTTATCAGTCAAAATGGAAGGTCCCCAGTCCTCTGTTCGCCATGAACATTCGTTCTGCCTCCACTATACTGTCTTCACTATTTAAACGAACTCGTTCTGTTCGTAATACACACATTCGTTCTGTTCGTAATACCTTCGCCATTAGCCGTTTTTATTCGCGAAAAGTTTCGGTATCTACATCTACATCTACATCCATACTCCGCAAGCCACCAGTCGGTGTGTGGCGGAGGGTACTTTGAGTACCTCTATCGGTTCTCCCTTCTATTCCAGTCTCGTATTGTTCGTGGAAAGAAAGGTTGTCGATATGCCTCTGTGTGGGCTCTGATTTTAGCCCCATGGTCTCTTCGCGAGATATACGTAGGAGGGAGCAAACACTGCTTGACTCCTCGGTGAAGGTATATTTTCGAAAATTTAATAAAAGCCCGTACCGAGCGACTGTGAGTCTCTTCTGCAGAGTCTTCCATTGGAGTTTATCTATCATCTCCGTAATGCTTTAGCGATTACTAAATGATCCTGTAACGAAGAGCGCTGCTCTCCGTTGGATCTTCTCTCTCTCTTCTGTCAACCTTATCTGGTGAGCAATATTCAAGCAGTGGGCTAAGAAGTGTAGTGTAACCTACTTCCTTTGTTTTCTGATTGCATTTCCTTAGGATTCTTCCAATGAATCTCAGTCTGGCATCTGCTTTACCAACGACCAACTTTATATGATCATTCCATCTTAAATCACTCCTAGTGCGTACTCCCAGATAATTTATGGAATTAACTGCTTCCAGTTGCTGACCTGCTATGTTGTAGCTAAATGATAAAGCATCTTTCTTTCTATGTATTCGCAGCACATTACACTTGTCTACACTGAGATTCAATTGCCATTCCCTGCACCATGCGTCAATTCGTTGCAGATCCTTCTGCATTTCAGTACAATCTTCCACTGTTACAACCTCTCGATATACTACAGCATCATCCGCAAAAAGTCTCAGTGAACTTCCGATGTTATCCACAAGGTCATTTATATATATTGTGAATAGCAACGGTCCTACGAGACTCCCCTGCGGCACACCTGAAATCATTCTTACTTCGGAAGACTTCTCTCCATTGAGAATGACATGCTGCGTTCTGTTATCTAGGAACTCTTCAATTCAATCACACAATTGGTCTGATAGTCCATATGCTCCAACTTTGTTCATTAAACGACTGTGGTGAACTGTATCAAACGCCTTGCGGATGTCGAGAAACACGGAATCTACCTGGGAACCCGTGTCTATGGCCCTTTGAGTATCTTGAACGAATAGTGCGAGCTGGGTTTCACACGATCGTCTTTTTCGAACCTCATGCTGATTCCTACAGAGTAGATTTCTAGTCTCCAGGAAAGTCATTATACTCGAACATAATAAGTGTTCCAAAATTCTACAACTGATCGCCGTTAAGAGATATAGGTCTATAGTTCTGCACATCTGTTCGATGTCCCTTCTTGAAAACGGGGATGACCTGTGCCCTTTTCCAATCCTTTGGAACCCTACGCTCTTCTAGAGACCTACGGTACACCGCTGCAAGAAGGGGGCAAGTTCCTTCGCGTACTCTGTGTAAAATCGAACTGGCATCCCATCAGGTCCAACGGTCTTTCCTCTTTTGAGCGATTTTAATAGTTTTTCTGTCCCTCTGTCATCTATTTCAATATCTACCATTTTGTCATCTGTGCGACAATCTAGAGAAGGAACTTCCTCTGCGAAACAGCTTTGGAAAAAGACATTTAGTATTTCGGCCTTTAGTCTGTTATCCTCTGTATCAGTACCATTTTGGTCACAGAGTGACTGGACATTTTGTTTTGATCTACCTACCGCTTTGACATAAGACCAAAATTTCTTAGGATTTTCTGCCAAGTCGGTACATAGAACTTTACTTTCGAATTCACTGAACGCTTCTCGCATAGCCCTCCCTCACACTACATTTTGCTTCGCATAATTTTTGTTTGTCTGCAAGGCTTTGGCTATGTTTATGTTTGCTGTGAAGTTCCCTTTGCTTCCGCAGCAGTTTTCTAACTTGGTTGTTGTACCACGGTGTACGTGGAATTCCTTCCGCGAGGAGGACGCGGGTCACACTTGGCGGGATCTGCTACCGACATCTTTCACGCCACTGGCCACTATTGTGTGAGTTTACGTACTACTGCATTCCTGTGATGCTCGCTCTGATCTGAGGATCCCCATGTACCACTCAGTGTTGCCAACAGCCAAAAAACACAAAAAACCACAGCGTTATGGTCACAGCAAACTTGCATTCTGAACCAGTAATGGCAAGTAACAATAAAATAATTTGAATGTCACATTAATGCAGTGGTTGGTAACTATTATAAAAACTGTAACATGAACAAAATTTATTCAAGTTTCAAAGGCCTTTTCCGTTTCGAACCACTTTCGTGTCGGCTTCTGATCTGTTCACAGCTTAGGCGCACCAAACGCACCTTTTTCAAAGGGCTACCCTGCGGGGAGAGACAGTTCATTAGTAGCCACTAATGAGGATCGGGAATCTGGTGGGCCCTCCAAGTCCTCGCAACCGCCGGCGACAGCTGCGGAAGAGCGCGCAGACCGGAAGCAGACTGCAAAGGTGTGTCGCGTCGCCAGACGATTCACGGTGTCGAATGCCGGCGCTGCAGCAACCAGTTACAATAATACGGGAAGGAAGTCTGTTAAACAGCTGTTACGGCGTGAAAGGACATAAAGGATAATTCCCAGAAGCAGGCGCGTCGCGGGGAAACCAGTTCCAGAGCGGCCGCTTTTGTTATTCTAAGCAGGAGCCGCCTACCGAGGGCTATGACGTACGGCCCGGAGCACTGCACGCGCGAGATACGGCCTCTATAAACGTCCCGCTCTGCCGTTTGCCACTTATGCTCAAACAAATACGGCGGCCTGTCGGTGACGCAGGCTCGCGAGCGAACGCTCAAATGAAGATATCTCTGTCTCCGTCCCTTTGCCCGCCTTTCGACGAGGCAGCTAAGCGCTACCCAGATGGAAATGGGCAGCGTTTGAATCTTTCGCTGCGGATTACGGACTCCGAGAGAAGGTGAAAAGGTCTTCATCAGGCGACAGTGCTGTGGAAGAGTACTGGAACTTTGGGAACGATTTGCAAATATAAATGGAGAGCTGCACGATGGTTACAAAGGTGTGTTACATATCCATACAGGTAGTAGTATCGGTCAAAACTGGAAGAAAAGTTCCTATAAAGGTAAATCCGGGAACCAATATCTGATATGGGCCAATCTGTCCTCTCTCTCCCAATTGTCTATTACGTAGGAGTAAACACTAATCCTGGACGTCCACTGCTACCGTATTCATCCCACTAACAGGTTGTCCGTAAGGTCGTTAGACAGCCGCCGACCGGTGAAGCTCGTCCACTGCAGCCGAGTAACATCCTACACAACGCCAACGTGAGGCAACAGAACTGAAGACTTGCCTGGTGAGACCACCCCCAGTGTCAAAACTCAAAATAAACCCAACTACTTCCAACAGGCGTCTTTCAAAGACTCGACAAGTGATGCGATGTGCGTTTGAAATAATGACTAGTAAATCGAAGTTGCAGCAAACAAGTATTGAAATTGATAACCGTAATAATACTGAAATACTCAAATGTATGTGACGGTTACACAACGACGTCACTGACGAAGACTGTGAGGAATCGGCAGCTGTATTCACTTGCCAGATGGCACAACTGACAAAAAGGTACGCTTCTGTCGGCGAGAACCATGGTATCAGTGCAGTGTATCCCACACGAGATAAATTTATGGCTTTCTTTTGCTCAGCTGAAGTACACGAATGAAACTCTAAACACTATGGGACTGAACATCTGAGGTCATCAGTCCCCTAGACTTAGAACTACTTATATCTAACTAACCTAAGGACATCACACACACATCCATGCCCAAGGCAGGATTCGAACCTGCGACCGTAGCAGCAGCGTGGTTCCGGACTGAAGCGCCAAGAAAGAAAGGAGTGGTTTCAGGTGTTCTTCTCAGTTTAGAGTTTAAGGACATATTCCAAAATTTTTTAAGCTGTATTATTGATGGAATGCTTGCAGTCGGTTTTTGTTGTACAAACACAGCAGAGAATTCAATATAAAAATATCACAGAAGAGAATAGAATGAAATGGATCATGATAACAGACTGACAGAAAACAGATTGCCAAAAAGAGATACCGAATTATCGGTCGGCTGGAAAGAGAGAACTAGGTAGACCTCGAAGAGATGGATGGATTGATGATGGAGACTGGAACAGGATATTAGAACACGTAGTTCTTGGAAGGAGATGGTAGTAGTGGAGGCGATGATGATGATGATGATTTTTCCGAGGACCATCTTGTTTCTGTCCCCACGTCTCACGAAGATGATCTGACAGATGCAGACAAGAAAGAATTGTCGATCGTCTTTAGGTTCTTCTCGATGCTGTTAATAAATATAGTTTCTAGAACTTTTAAACAGTCCTACTGAATGTACACTGTAATCGAGGACACACAGCACCTCCTAATAGTTTGGTAAAGTGCACGGTCGTATTACTCGTCAACGACGATTCCTGCCATACACCAGTATTGAAGCGATTCCAATGCCTCACCTCCATGATTGCTGGACTATTTACAACTGACCATACATTACACAAGAGAAACGGCTCTTATATGAACATGTATTGGTATCCAAACATATAATTACAAAAACTTTCCTTCAGTTTTGGCAAGTTCTGTTTCCTGTAGGAATATGCGACACTTTTTTTTATTTAAACACCGTATATTTACTGGGAAACGAATGAACTACATAAATATACTAGTCATACTCCCGCGCGAGAACATTAAGTCCCCAACGGCTGCCATTTGGATACACAAAACGGGTTTGAAATTATATGTATAAAACCACAACAGCTGTTACCGAGTGAGGTGGCGCAGTGGTTCGCACACTAGACTCGCATTCGGGAGGACGACAGTTCAAACCCACGTCCAGCCATCTTGATTTACGTTCTCCATGATTTCCCTAAATCGCTTCAGGCAAATGCAGAGATGGTCCCTTTGAAAGGGCACAGCCGACTTTCTTCCCCATCCTTCCCTAATCCGATTGGACTGATGATCTCACTGTTTGGATCTCTCCCCCAAATCAACCAACAACAGTTGTTATACTGTTATATGAACAAAGCCATTTTCGTAACTAAGTCTTTTCCGAAATATTTTCTGATCTTATTACAATGTGGGATTTCAAGGTCGGTGATTACTTCAGTTTACAGTTAAAACAATTCATTGACGTTTCGTGTCCGTCGGAGGTTGCAGTTGCCTGTTTACTTCTGAAGATGTCTCCCGCAGTCGGCCAAACTTCGGGGAAATAGTATATCTGTTACCGGCAAACTGTGAAAGCCGTCATTTTATGGAATATCTAAGCAATATACAGGGAGAGTATGGGATGACGTTACATACTTTCAGTGATGATGGCGAAGGGTAAATGTATCAACTAGAAGTAAGGAATCCTGGGCCGGAAGCGGGCGAGTCGAAAGTTACAAGTGAAAACCGTTCTGATACCTCTCACAACGGACGTCCTCTACCGCATTTGCGTGTTTTGAGAGGAGGCAGTACGGACCAAATCAAGTAAAAAATGTCCAATAAACATGGACTCTATAAAGTGCAAACCTTAAGAGCTCTGAGCACTTGTTCGTATATCTACTATGAAACACATCTCTTCTCCTCAAACGGCTACCTAAAGCTGAGTTTCTTTTTTATGGAAATTCTGTATCATAGAAATACTCTTTTAAGAAACAATATATGATTCACTATTTTATAAGCTACAGTCACTGGGTAACTATTTATTAACTACATTAAAAGAGCTACATTACCAGGAAGGCAGAGCAAAGGATCTTCTTGTTCTTCAGCATCATCATCATCAGTCTTTACACTGTTTGGCATCTGTACACCGGGATCTATTAGAAGCTAACTTCTTCATTTCTGCATAACTAGAGACTACTGAACTACATGGTTTTATCAGTCCACTTAATCTTTAACAGGCATCTTCAGCAGTGTACGTCAAAAAATTCAAGAGGTTTCAATTCATTTTTGCTTGTTGGCATCAGTCACAGCCATACGCCCCAAATGTCATTCTTCCACCTATTTCCTCAATTTAGTATTTATGTCGTTTCAACAAACCAATTTTTCTTTTATCCATGAATACTGCTTTTTCTTTTCTAATTCTTTGTTTTATGATTTCTTTGCTTCTTTCGTGTTCAGTTATCTCAGTTTCCAAATATATGTATGGTGTTGTTTGTTTCATTTTATTTCCTCTAATTCTGGTGCTTATTTCTTTTGGTTCTGTGGAGCACACAAGTATTTCTTTTTTGTTTTTAGTTTACTCCCATTCTGTACTCAACACTTAGCACTGAATGCGTAGCTTCTAACATTTTCGCAAGATTTCTTTTGTCTGGAGCTATCAAAGCTATTTCATCCGCAAATGTAAAAGCTCTGTATTCTTTCTCCATTTATTCTGATACCTGCACAGTATTCATTGCACTTATTTAGTGTATGTTCTACGCAGAGGGAGGAGAAAGATTGCATCCTCAGCTAAAGCCTTCAAGAATTCTAGTTTCTTTTTGTGTATATTTTATCTTTACTGAAGTTATTTGTTCTTCAGACAATTGTTTAATTACTCTTAAGTCTCTATATAGCAGTTTAATCATTTTAGTACTTCCAAGGTTTGTTTCACTTCACAGCATCGAATACTTTTCCATCTACGAAATCTAAGTACATTTTCTTGCTGGTCATGAAGCTTTCATCAGTTATACAGCGAACGCATAGGATAGTGCTCCCTGTGCCTCTGGGTGCTCAGAAACCAAACGTGTGTTCGAAGGATAAAATGAGGCTTTACGCGAACGATGCTATTGGATACAGAGAAGACACAGTGCTAGAAAACTGTAGCGAAACGCAAGACGACCTAAATAAGATTGACGCTTGGGGCGTCGAGTCACAACTGATCGTCAGCGTAACCAAGTGTGACGTATTGCGCATAAACAGGTAGAAAGATCCATTATTGTATACTTACGGGATTGAAGAACAATCACTGGAAGCAGTTACAGCCATGAAATATATGGGAGTATGCGCATGTAGCGATTTAAAGGAGAGAGGCCACGAAAAATAACTGCAGGTGACGCAGGCGCTTGACTGAGATTCAGTGGAAGAATTGTAAAGTAAGAAACGAAATGTAGTCGACACACAAAGGAGGCGAAGAAGAAAACGCTAGTACAACCAATACTTGAATACTGCTCGTCAGTATGGGATCCTTAGCAGACAAAGCGTTGACTGGAGAAATAGAGAAGATCCAAAGAAAAGCAGCGCATTTCGTTACAGGTTCATTTAACAAGCACTGGAGCGTCACGTAGATGCTCAGCCAACACAAGTGGCAGACAGCATTGTGCTTAACGTCGTGCTTTTCTGTTAAAATTCCCAGAGCGTATCACTGTAGCTGACTGAAGTGCAACTCCGTAACAACTTAGAAGCATATCGGTCAGCCGTGAGACACTACTAGGATAGCAACTGGACAACGCTGCCCCCCCCCCCCCCCCGCCCCCCCGTTTTTTAGAACTGGAGCACTTAAACCTATACTAGATGTTAACAAATTTCTCTTCTTCAGAAAAGCTTTCCTTGCCATTGCCAGACTACATTTTATATTGTCTCTACTTCGACCATCATCAGTTATTTTGCTCCCCAAATAACAAAACTCCTTTACTACTTTAAGTGTCTCATTTCCTAATTTAATTTTCTCAGCATCACCCGACATCGAGAGCTGTATAAAATATTATTCCAAACGGGTATAGATATTTTACCAAATAGTGACGTTTGAAAATTTTGGGCCAGATAGGAAATCGAACCCGTATTTTCCGCCTATTGCGAGTGTTCAGCTTAACAACTTCGTCTATCCGTGCACGCTTCCAGGCCGACCCAAAAGTCCATGTGACACAGTCGACGTCCTTATATCGTAGTCTTACGTCCATCTCCCTTTAAGCTCCGAACACTACTTGATTCCCGCTTAGGAAGAATGACACCACCACAAGGAATCGAGACCATTTTTGTCTTGTCGGGTTATGAATCTTACATACGATTTGACGATCAGCAGTTGCATGAAATTTTATTCCAAATTATTCGCGGCATGCGAATTTATTGTCATTAGCAGCAACGGGAATACGTATTTTTTCCAACTGCAACATCTGACAATTTGTGACCGACCGGGACTAGAACTCGTAATAAGCGGGAAATCCAGGTTCTAGTCTGACACAAAGTTTCATGTGTTGCAGTTGGGTAATGCATCTCTACCCGCTGCAGCTGATGTCACGAAATTCGCAATCAGCGAACAGTTTGGAATAACAAAAAGTTCTACAGTAACCTCTGCGAAAAGGGTTAGTATGCTAACCGAGGATTCACATGATGCGGGTCTGTGGTGATTCCCCTACTTATGGGTGCGATCACCCGCTAATGTGAGTACGATCCCATGGAAGAGATAGTAGAAGAGTTTGAAGACAGAGGGAGAAAAGTTTACGGCAAGCGCCGAGGGAAAGAAAACCCTGTGCGTCAGTCGGGACGGCTAGTAGAGCTGCTGGCGGATTTCTGCCAGTAGCACCAATTCATGGGTGGGTGTTACGAAATAAGAGTAGAGAGGTTTTACCGTTGTAGCTGGACTCCGACACCTCCTGAGCCAGCTGCAGATTCAGCGTACCTGTAACACACAAAAATTGTCGTCTTATGGTCAATTTGATCATAAAATCTGCCGCTTGGTTGCGTAGAGTCGTATTGCGACGGATTATTACGTGCGTGCGTGCGATGCACCAATTGCGACGGATTATACGTTGCTGCTGCAATGCAATTTCTTTTATAATTTTTGTTCACCTACCTCTTTGCAGCGGTAGATCTTCGCACTTAAACTCCTCACTGCAGCTACTTACGAGATCACAGAAAAGCAGTGTAGAGGAAACTGTAACCTCATAGCTACACGCCGGAGGCCGCTATAAGTAAAATTTGCTGAAAATTGTCTATTTACTTTAAAGAAATGATTCGGAAAGGGGATGTCACTCGTAATTTAAACATGAAGCTCAAATGTAAACCTTCGATAGATCTTTATTGCCGTTAAGCAAGATCATCAGCCCACATTTACGAAAATTACTAAAGTTTCTGCTCACAGTTATCACCATACCTAAAACAGCCAGAACTTTTACCTTCCCAAATTCCCAAACCAATTACTTGTAACACAGTCAATGATCGACCAATTACTTCTGCACACTACTCAGTACCGCCACGCTATATAATTCAAAGTTCATTCGCGATTCTCGTCGGAACGAATTATCACAACACTCTAAAGTTTTCATAAACAGTTTCTGGTCACTACCAGATACCATTTACACTGGACCATAACGCGAAAGTCATCCCAAGCTTCATCTTACACATAATGCGAAACGTCACATCCAGCATAACCGCCTCCAATCAAAGCTAGCTCGCGACTCTCTTCTCACTCTCCCACTACTCCAAACTGTATCTCCTCGCTAGGCAGCCAACCGTCTCGCTTCTCACTGGCTGTCAGCACTTAAACGACCATCACTCCTAGGGCGCGGCTCGCGCCAAAATGTAGCAAGCACCAACCAATTCTCTAGGCTCATTGATGTCATCAAATTAAGTAACACAAAACTCTCTAATTAAGTAAACAAAACAAAATGAACTATAAGCTTTACCCTACATCTGGAAATTTATTATGTAGTCGCGAATTTTCTGGCTGTCTTATACATAAGTATACATACTTGGACTTCCGACATTCACTAGTAGGGGAACCTCTAGTAGATTCGTTGCCACGTTACAGAGTTGGAACACTTGCCAGTTCCTGTAGAGAATTACATGAATGATTTTTAATAATGGCGAACGTCCCACATACTCTCACGCACGCATTCTCATTCACACGCACCCTAACACACAATACACAGAATACATAGAATTCTTGAAATTATTATTATAGAAAAGTTACAGAGGTTTTCTGAAACTAAAAACTTTCCAAATTCATATATGAACACTGAAAGTGTTATCAGATCATCGTACATAGTCACTGAAGGTGAACTATTACATCACTTTATTTATTTAAATTCTTGACTGTTGGAAAATTACGCTTTTTTTAAATTTTACTAACTTCCAAAATACAACTATTTTTGATCTCAGACTTTGACATATTGTTTGTTTTCACAGCAGAAGGATGTACATCAAATACGACGTTCCTCAGGTTATTCCTTTATTAGTTATTAATATTTTTAGTTTCGTAAGTGGCCTGCCAGCGCTACTCCACTGCTTTCACACGCGCAGCTGCAACAGATGGTCGTGACGTCAGTCTGCAGGACACAACTCGTCCGTTACTGACCGTATAATACTCGACCGGCTTACATTGCAGCCCACATACATTCCGAAGTAAAGCTTTTAATAGACAAATGGGCGATCGCGCACTAGTTGCGACGCCACAATATGGTATTGGTTTATATTTCGTGCGTTCGTCTACCTTGATCTTGCCGGTTAGTAGGCCGCATGAGTGCAGCTGGCGGTGCCAGTCAGGTTTGTTGTATACAGGGGTTCCCCGATATTGTGTTGTTTATGTGCTATGTTTACGCCTACCAGACGTGGTGGTGTATCTCCCCTGAGAAGAAGTGGTTTTGGGCGGATATGCGAGTGCCAGCAGCCGGGACAGAGAGGTGGAGAGTGGTATGTGCGGCTGGCGCCGCGCCGCTCAACTGGCTGCAGCGCGGGTGACTCAGGGCTCCGGACCTGTTCCGCTGCCTAGGCCGTACCCCGCCGCCTTCCCTACATGGCACTGCCGGGCTCCGGACATATATTCGCAGCCTGCGAGCGAGGCGGCGGCGCCACGGGAAACCGCGTCCGCCGTGATTCATAGAGGACGCGCGACCCACCAGCAGTCGCCTGGGACCTTTCGCGGCTCTCCTCTCACGCGAAACGTGGGCGCCGTCGGAGACGAAATCTTACGTCTCTCCACACACCACGTACACCGCGTCACCCACAGTTATCACTATCCCGCGTAAACTATAAAATCGACCGTGAGTTTACACTAATAGCATCGATGACGACTGTAAGTGTTACGAGGGCGTGCAGAAAATTAATTTCTTCAAATTTTTTTATGTGAAAATTCTTAAAGCTTCTTAAATACACTCGAACGCCAAAGAAACTGATATGGGCATGCGTATTCAAATACAGAAATACGTGAACAGGCAGAATACAGCGCTACGGTCGGCAACATCTACACTTCTGGAAATTGAAATAAGAACACCGTGAATTCATTGTCCCAGGAAGGGGAAACTTTATTGACACATTCCTGGGGTCAGATACATCACATGATCACACTGACAGAACCACAGGCACATAGACACAGGCAACATAGCATGCACAATGTCGGCACTAGTACAGTGTATATCCACCTTTCGCAGCCATGCAGGCTGCTATTCTACCATGGAGACGATCGTAGAGATGCTGGATGTAGTCCTGTGGAACGGCTTGCCATGCCATTTCCACCTGGCGCCTCAGTTGGACCAGCGTTCGTGCTGGACGTGCAGACCGCGTGAGACGACGCTTCATCCAGTCCCAAACATGCGCAATGGGGGACAGATCCGGAGATCTTGCTGGCCAGGGTAGTTGACTTACACCTTCTAGAGCACGTTGGGTGGCACGGGATACATGCGGACGTGCATTGTCCTGTTGGAACAGCAAGTTCCCTTGACGGTCTAGGAATGGTAGAACGATGGGTTCGATGACGGTTTGGATGTACCGTGCATTATTAAGTGTCCCCTCGACGATCACCAGTGGTGTACGGCCAGTGTAGGAGATCGCTCCCCACACCATGATGCCGGGTGTTGGCCCTGTGTGCCTCGGTCGTATGTAGTCCTGATTGTGGCGCTCACCTGCACGGCGCCAAACACGCATACGACCATCATTGGCACCAAGGCAGAAGCGACTCTCATCGCTGAAGACGACACGTCTCCATTCGTCCCTCCATTCACGCCTGTCGCGACACCACTGGAGGCGGGCTGCACGATGTTGGGGCGTGAGCGGAAGACGGCCTAACGGTGTGCGGGACCGTAGCCCAGCTTCATGGAGACGGTTGCGAATGGTCCTCGCCGATACCCCAGGAGCAACAGTGTCCCTAATTTGCTGGGAAGTGGCGGTGCAGTCCCCTACGGCACTGCGTAGGATCCTACGGTCTTGGCGTGCATCCGTGCGTCGCTGCGGTCCGGTCCCAGGTCGACGGGCACGTGCACCTTCCGCCGACCACTGGCGACAACATCGATGTGCTGTGGAGACCTCACGCCCCACGTGTTGAGCAATTCGGCGGTACGTCCACCCGGCCTCCCGCATGCCCACTATACGCCCTCGCTCAAAGTCCGTCAACTGCACATACGGTTCACGTCCACGCTGTCGCGGCATGCTACCAGTGTTAAAGACTGCGATGGAGCTCCGTATGCCACGGCAAACTGGCTGACACTGACGGCGGCGGTGCACAAATGCTGCGCAGCTAGCGCCATTCGACGGCCAACACCGCGGTTCCTGGTGTGTCCGCTGTGCCGTGCGTGTGATCATTGCTTGTACAGCCCTCTCGCAGTGTCCGGAGCAAGTATGGTGGGTCTGACACACCGGTGTCAATGTGTTCTTTTTTCCATTTCCAGGAGTGTATGTAAGACTACAAGTGTCCGGCGCAGTGGTTAGATCGGTTACTGCTGCTACAATGGAAGGTTATGAAGATTTAAGAGAGTCTGGACGTGGTGTTAAAGCCGGTGCACGAGCAATGGGACGCAGCTCCTCCGAGGTAGCGATGAAGTGCGGATTTTACCATACGACCATTTCACGATTGTATGTACAGTGAATATTAGGAATCGGTAAAACATCAATCGCCGACATCGCTACGGCCGGAAAAAGATCCTGCAAGAACGGGACCAACGACGACTGAAGAGAATTTTTCACCGGGACAGAAGTACAACAATACTGCAAACTGCTGCAGATTTCTATGCTGGGACATCAACAAGTGTCAGCGTGCGAACCATTCAACGAAACATCATCCATATGGGCTTTCGGAGCCCAATGCCCCCTCTTGTACCCTTGATGACAGGACGACAAAGAGCTTTACGCATCGCCTGGACCCGTCAACACCGACATTGGACTGTTGATGACTGGAAACAGGTTGCCTGGTCGGACGAGTGTCGTTTAAAATTGTATCGAGCGGATGGACGTGTACGGGAATGGAGACAACATCATGTATCCATGGACCCTGCATGTCATCAGGGGACTCTTCAAGCTGGTGGAGGCTCTGTAATGGTGTGGGGCGTGTGCATTTGGGGTGATATGGGACTCCTGATACGTCTAGATACGACTCTGACAGGTGACACGTACGTAAGCATCCTGTTCAATCACCTGCAACCATTCATGTCCATTGTGCATTCCGATGGTCTTGGGCAATTGCAGCAGGACAATGTGACACCCCACACGACCGGAATTGCTACAGAGTGGCTCCAGGAACACGCTTCTGAGTTTAGACATTTCCGCTGGCCACCAAATTCCAGAGATATGAAAATTACTGAGCATATCTGGGATGCCTTGCAACGCGCGATTCAGACGAGATCTCCACCCCCTCGTGCTCTTACGGATTTATGGACAGCCCTGCAGGATTCAAATCAAATGATTCAAATGGCTATGAGCGCTATGGGACTTAAAATCTGAGGTCATTAGTCACCTAGAACTTACAACTACTTAAACCTAACTAACCTAAAGACATCACACACATCCATGCCCGAGGCAGGATTCGAACACGCGGTCGTAGCAGTCGCGCGGTTCAGGACTGAAGCGCCTAGAACCGCTCGACCACCACGGCCAGCTGCAGGATTCATGGTGTAATTCCCTCCAGCACTACTTCAGACATTAGTCGAGTCCATGGCACGTCGTCTTGCGGCACTTCTGTTTGCTCGGTGGCTCCTACACGATATTAGGCAGGTGTGCCAGTTTCTTTGGCTCTTCACTGTAAAACAAACATTATTAATATTCTATATCTTTGTTCTTCGTGTTTACATATTTTGTTGTCAACATACTCAACCTAGAGACGAACACATTTCCCCCAATACCAGAGACCAGTTTGCTGTTACCGTCACTATAGAACGTTTGACTTTGTTAACGGAGCCGCGTACTCACCTCTGCTCACAACGCTTAATAACTATCGCACTGGAGTCCTCCAAGGTGTTCTTTAAATATCGGAAACAAACGAAAATCGGATGGGGTTGTGGCGGGACTGTACGGAGGATAACCGATGAAGTGAGCCCAAGGCGTCGGATTGTTACAGCGCTCGTGTATCATCTGGCATTGTCATGAAGAAGGAGAGGGTGTTCCATTTGTGGATTAACTCCGTAACAGCACGCTGTTCCTCACGCTCCGACATAGTTATGTTACACACCGCCATGTTACAGGCTACAGTTCGGAGCTCTCTAGAGGCAGAGGGCTGCTAATACATACACATGAAGAATTAAAATACGAAATGTTAATAACGTTTGTTTTATTTACGAAGCCTTAGAGTTTCCACATAAAAAATTTTGGAGACATTACTTTTCGGCACACACCCGTACAAGGAATTATCTTGACCTGGGTCTCTGAGTAGTCCGTATCATATGTGTGGAGCACATACGGACAACATTCAAAAGCACCGCTCAATGCGTCTTTGACCATAGTGTGACGAGCAAGGGCCATTTTACGAAATGAGTTACAAAGGCAGAGAGACGTCAAAGACTAGATGACATACAAAACCTGAGCGAAGCCAAAGTGGGCGTAAGGAGAGCAATGCGAGAAAGTAAAATTTTGATAACCGATCCGATTAAAGGTCATACGAAATTGTGGTCTTACGTAAAAGGAGTAACCGGTTCTATATCACCAACTCACTCACTCACTCACTCACTGACCATACTTCGACTAAAACGAACGTTACAAAGAAAATTCTGTCTTCGAAATTATTTCACTACGGAAAATCACAACACAGTTCCTCGTTTCAATCATCGCACTGCTGTGGTCTGAAGATCTGCAATTGACCGTGTCATTCTACCCTGTGCAAGTTTGTTATTCATATCTCCTTCACTACTGCAAACTGCTTACTCTACTCAAGCATTGCACTCCCTCTACAATTTTTGCACCCTCGGCCCTTACTGCCTGCCATTACTAAATTGATAAGTCCTTGATGCCCCAAAATGTATCCTATCTACCAGTCCCTTCTCCAAGTCAAGCTATACCAGAAATTTCTGTTGTCCCCAGTTTCAGCCCTTTGCATAACTTACGCGATATATCCAACTAACGTTCTCTGAATTGCATATCGTCAACATTTCACTTCCGCAGAAGGGTAAATTCCACAGAAATACCTTCAGAAAAGAATTCATGACACAATTTTAAAATGTTTCCATTTGTCAAAAATGATTTTTTCGTTATTGCGAGCCTGCATTTTACATCTTCTCTATCTGGCACATTATTAGAAATTTTGCTGTCCAGGATATCAAACTCCTTATACTGTACTAGTTTTAGCGTCTCATTTTCTAATGTATTTCCCTCGGCATCGCCTGATGTAATTTGGCTACATGACTTTACCTTTGTTTGACTTTTGCTGATACTCATCTTACAACCTCTATAGAGACAGTATACTTTCACCTTATCTTCCATGTCCTACGATGCCTCTGATAGAATCATAATGCTATCGGCAAAACTTAAAATTATTTATTTCTTCTCCCTAAACTTCCATTCCCAATTTCTCCTTAGTTTCCTGCACAGCTTGCTTAATACGCAGACTGAAAAAGAGAAAAAAAAATGGGGATAGGGTACAGCCATGCCTCACTCCTCTCTTGACTACGACCTCGGTTTCATTTAACTTCCGTTTCTGGTAATTATAGTCTGGATTCTGAACAAATTGTATATAACGCTTTCTCTCCCTGTATTTTATTGGTGCTACTTTCAGAATTCGTAAGAGTGTATTGCACTGTCAAAAACTTTCTCTAAATCTACAAAACCTGTAAAGGCAGGTTTGTCTCTCTCTCACCTATCTTCTAAGATATCGGTAACACGTACAGTCATATTGCCTCGCGTGTTCGTAAATGTCTCCGGAACCAAAAGTGTTCTTCCCAGAGGTCAGCTTGAACCAGTCTTTCCACACCATCACTATTCCAGCAAAAATTCTGTTAATTGCATCACAAAGACATGTGGGAAAGGACATTGCAAATACTGATTTCTCTTGCCATTTCATGGAGCATCTTTTCTCGACAAACGTTCCATAATCAGTTTGAGAACTACACTACTGGCCATTAAAATTGCTACACCACGAAGGTGACGTGCTACAGACGCGAAATTTAACCGACAGGAAGAAGATGCTTTGATATGCAGATGATTAGCTTTCCAGAGCATTCACACAAGATTGGCGCCGGTGGCGACACCTACAGCGTGCTGACATGAGGAAAGTTGCCAACCGATTTCTCATACACAAACAGCAGTTGACCGGCGTTGCCTGGTGAAACGTTGTTGTGACGCCTCGTGTAAGGAGGAGAAATGCGTACCATCACATTTCCGGCCGGCCGTTGTGGCCGTGCGGTTAAAGGCGCTCCAGTCTGGAACCGCGTGACCGCTACGGTCGCAGGTTCGAATCCTGCCTCGGGCATGGATGTGTGTGATGTCCTTAGGTTAGTTAGGTTTAAGTAGTTCTAAGTTCTAGGCGACTGATGACCTCAGAAGTTAAGTCGCATAGTGCTCAGAGCCATTTGAACCATTCACATTTCCGACTTTGATAAAGGTCAGATTGTAGCCTATCGCGGTTCCGGTTTATCGTATCGCAACATTGCTGCTCGCGTTGGTCGGGATCCAATGACTGTTAACAGAATACGGAATCGGTGGGTTCAGGAGGGTAATACGGAACGCCGTGCTGGATCCCAACGGCCTCGTATCACTAGCAGTCGAGATGACAGGCATCTTATCCCCATGGCTGTAACGGATCTTGCAGCCACGTCTCGATCCCTGACTCGACAGATGGGGACGTTTGCAAGATAAAAACCATCTGTACGATCAGTTCGATGAAGTTTGCAGCAGCATGGACTATCAGCTCGGAGACCATGGCTGCGGTTACTCTTGACGCTGCATCACAGACAGAAGCGCCTGCGATGGTGTACTCAACGACGAACCTGAATGCACGAATGGCAAAACGTCATTTTTCGGATGAATCCAGGTTCTGTTTACAGCATTATGATGGTCGCATCCTTGTTGGCGACATCGCGGTGAACGCATATTGGAAGCGTGTATTCGTCATCGCCATATTGGCGTATCACCCGTCGCGATGGTATTGGTTACACGTCTCCGTCACCTCTTGTTCGCATTAACGGCACTTTGAACAATGGACGTTACATTTCAGATGTGTTACGACCCGTGGTTCTACCCTTCACTCGATCCCTGCGAAACCCTACATTTCAGGATAATGCACGACCACATGTTGCAGGTCCTGTACGGGCCTTTCTGGATACAGAATATATTCGACTGCTGCCCTCGCCAGCACATTCTCCAGATCTCTCACCAATTGAAAACGTCTGGTCAATGGTGGCCGAGCTACTGACTCGTCACAATACGCCAGTCACTACTCTTGATGAACTTTGATATCGTGTTGAAGCTGCATGGGCAGCTGTACCTGTATACGCGATCCAAGCTCTGTTTGACTCAATGCCAGGCGTATCAAGGCCGTTATTACGGCCAGAGATGGTTGTTCTGGGTTCTGATTTCTCAGGATCTATGCACCCAAACTGCGTGAATATGTAATCACATGTCAGTTCTAGTATAATATATTTGTCCAATGAATACCCGTTTATCATCTGCATTTCTTCTCGGTGTAGCAATTTTAATGACCGGTGGTGTACGAGGGGCGTTCAGTAAGTAATGTAACACTTTTTTCCCGGAAGTAGATCGGTTTTATTCAGAATTTCTATACTCCATATTATTCCCGACTCGTTTCGCTACAAAATCATCTTTTTCAACACCATCTCCGTTCAATGCGACGCCCTTACACCACCTTACGAGGGCCTGTATGGCCGCATGGTTCCACTATGCTGGTCGGCGTAGGAACCAGTGACTGACTGCATCAATAAACTCCCTGTCATCAACGTAGTGCTTCCTGCGGAGTGCAATCTTCATTCGACAAAACAGATGCAATCTCTTTATTGTCTTCTATTACGTGGCGTGGAACCCAGAGAGCACACACTGTAAGTACTCTAACTGGTGAATAACTGTGTCAGCATTACCAACACGGACGTTCAGCTGAGCAGCGATGTGTTGGACTGTGATCCGTCGATAATCTCGAATGGGTGAGTCCGCACGTTCCAGCATTGCAGGAGACACAGTAGAGTGGGGCCAACTAGCACCGTTCAGATCGGACAGTTTTGCAGGACCTTGTTGTGATGATGTCAATTGCCTCGCCCACCGATTCACCGCGCTTTTGTTCACTGCCACGTCACAGTCGTCATTCTGGAAGTGGCTATGAATATCTGCGATACTCTGGTTTTCCGTCAATGACGGCTGTCGGCTTGAAGGCACCTCCGCTGCAGACGCCATGAAGGTTGTGTATAGCGCCGGTACCTATCGGAACTTCATGAAACTATAGGGCTGACGCGGGAATACTTCACAATGACGTCCGAATTTTTTCAACCGACGCTGACCGAGACAAAAAAATTATTGGATTACTTACTGAACGCCCCCGTCCACGAAACAGGTAATCGATTTCTTTTTGCAGTACGCGACGTCAAACAAAACACAATGTAACAACACTCCACAAAGGTGTCTTCCGATAACAAGCTTGCGCGAACTGTTTGGAGCAGTTACAGGGAGCAACGCTCCAACTACGGTATAGAGCGGCGCGTCGTTCCCGTGACCCCGCCTCTGTGCCACTACCTGCAGTTGGCCGCCATTGTGGCGAAAGCTTCTTTCGCGCACCCGTTGAGCATTGTTCCGCTTCCACAAGGGTGCAAGGGGCGCACAAGCAGCAGCAGCAGAACGCTCTCTTTGTCACTCAGAGTATGCCGGCGAACACTCATTAAAAGCTCACGCTGCAAAGCTCTCGCGCTGTTTTAGAAAATTAATACTTTCTGAAGACTCGCTTAAGCTCTCATTTCAACCAGCTGCGTGCACCTCAAATGCATCGCTCAGGCTTCACAAAATGTAAAGAGTAGTTCTGTCTTTATCTCCCGAAACGGCGTCGAACTGCAGCGAGGGTTTACGTTTACCAGAGGAAAAAATCCTCAACGATGTGATTTATAAAGTGCAGTTAGCAAACGCTTTCTGATTCAAATCTTTTGGCGTCCGCGAAATAAAATAACCTTCACAATGGGAAACAGCTCCGGTTACGAAAACATCCATCATGCAAATCTCATCTCCCATGGTATACTCAGTGTCACGAAAAGAGGGAATCGAGATGAGTCAGTATTTAAAGACTTTCGAAAAGAAATAATTCAGAAGCCAAGATCGCTTAAATCTGTTTACTGGATAACCGGTTTCAACACAGTAAAGGTGCCATCATAGATCTGAATGTTGATTAACATTTATAAACCATTTTGATATAACGATACATGAGGCAGACCAGCTCATACAAAATTATTGTCACAAAAATATCAAAAGCCAACTTCTCTCATGGTCATTCTTTTCCATAAAATATGTAAAACTGAAGTCACAAGATAAAACGATTTGGTACATGACCGCTGCTCGACTAACAACGGTAGTGCGATGCCGGCCGTTGTTAGTCGAGCAGCGGTCATGTACCAAATCGTTTTATCTTGTGACTTCGGTTTTATATATTTTATGGAAAAGAATGACCATGAGAGAAGATGTTTTTTGATTTTTGGTGACAATGACTTTATATCAGCTGGATGTTAATCTAGATTGAGATCTGATGATGGCACCTTTAGTGTGTTGAAACCGCTATCCAGCAAACAGTATTTAACGGATCTTGTCTTTTGAATTATTTTTACAACAGAGTGATCGCCCCACTACGCACAATGTGTTCACTGCACTTTCGAAAAATTTTGATTCGCTATCACATCGATGGATTTTTCTTTTAAGTGCCTACGCTATATCTAAATCAGGCTTGCAACAGGATCGAAAATATCCTGGGCAGCAGATCGCAGCAGGTTGTCTTGTATGGAGAATCAGCTATTGACTCTACTGTGCGACGGTGGATCGTACATTAAAGACTTCGCGGGTAGCATTAGTTGCAGTAATATACAGTTACAGCTCGAAAAAAATATCAGCCAGATGCAAAGATTGGCGATTATCTATTACAGTCATAATGAAGTATATTGTGGGGACTGCAAACGATAATCAGAATATACACTAAGTGATCAAAAGTATCCGGACACACCCAAAAACTGCGTTTTTCATATTAGGTGCATTGTGTTGCCACGTACTCCATATTATAGACCTGAGTAGTCATTAGACATCGCGAGAGAGCAGAATGGACGCTCCGCGGATCTCACGGATTGCGAACATGGTCAGGTGATTGTGTGTCATACGTCTGTACGCGAGATTTCCACACTCCAAAATATCCCTCGGTCCACTGTTTCCGATGTGATACCGACGTGCAAACGTGAAGGGACACGTGCAACACAAAAGCGTACAGGCCGACCTCGTCTGTTGACTGACAGAGACCGCCTACTGTTGAAGAGGGTCGTAATGTGTAATAGGCAGACATCTATCCAGACCATCACACAGGAATTCCAAACTGCATCAGGATAATACTATGGCAGTTAGGCGGGAGGTGAGAAAACTTGGATTTCGTGGTCGAGCGGCTCCTCATAAGCCACACATCACGCCGGTAAATGCCAAATGATGCCTCACTTGGTGTAAGGAGGGTAAACATTAGACGACTGAACAGTGGAGAAACGTCGTGTGGAGTGACAAATCTGGTACACAATGCGGCGATCCGATGGCAGGGTGTGGATATGGCGAATGCGCGGTGAACGTCATCTGCCAGCCTGTGTATTGCCAGCACTAAAATTGAGAGACAATGCTGTTATGGTGTGGTCGTGTTTTTCATGGAGGGGGCTTGCACCCCTTGTTGTTTTGCATGACACTATCACAGCACAGGCCTACATTAATGTTTTAAGCACCTTATTACTTCCCACTGTTGAAGAGCAATTAGGGATGGCGACTGCATGTTCCAGCACAATCGAGCATCCGTTCATAATGCACGGCCTGTGGTGGAGTGGTTTCATGACAATAACGTCCCTTTAATGGACTGGCCTACACAGAGTCCTGACATGAATCCTACAGAACACCTTTGGGATGTTTTGGAACGCCGACTTCGTGCCAGGACTCACCGACCGACATCGATACCTCTCCTTAGTGCAGCACTCCGTGAAGAATGGGCTTCCATGCCCCAAGAAACCTTCCAGCACCTGATTAACGTATGCCTGTGAGATTTTATTTGGCAGTGACACATCGAAAGAAAGTTACGTTCATCCCTACGTTTTGCACACCAGCGTTTATAATTCTGTCTCACTCACTTCATCCATTACTCGTTTCAACAGTAATCTATATTTTTAGGTATTTGACTTATTCACATATACTTACTACATGTGTAACTATTTCTTCATCTTTATCTTACCTCCGAAGTAATTAAAACCTCCTGGTAGACTAAAACTGTTTACCAGACCTGTGATCTTTGCCTTTCGCAGGCAAATGCTTTACTCAATGATCTATCCACGTTTTTTTTTTCCCAAAAAGCGGAGCCCCTCTACGTCCGAACTAATATGGTGACCATAACAAAGAATTTTCCTGTCATCTCTGCGTGTGCCAGTAATTAATCGAGTTGTTCAAACGATCCGAGGTCCGTTACGTTGTCCGTACGCCTGGATAAGATTACTAATACGGACCAATCGGGAGATAGTAGTGGAGAGAAACGTTTGAAGAATGCCAGGGCAGAGAGAAAAACGTGCTATGACGAATGCCGTGGGGAAAGAAACCTCTGCTGCTATCCAAGCACGTGCACCGTTGTCGTCACGGGAAACGTACACGGGAGGTGAAGAACAGCTCCACACTTATCTCTTGATAGTGGTTCTCTAACTTTTGTATTAGGCTTTCGCAGGCGGATAAATACGATATTTGCAGTGCCTGTGCTGTTCAGAAATTCAGAAATACGATGCACTGTTCTTTCGGACACGTGACTTTCTATTAAAGGAATGTACATAGTGGACGTACGAGTGCAGGTTGTAGACACATTTGTCCAATTGGGTGTTTGGGGGCGGGCGTTATGGTGCAACAGGACACTTCCTTCCGACAGCATTCCTGGGAGTTTTAACTTCATGGAACGTTGCTGTTTCTGCTAAGTGCCTGCAACGAGCTGCGCATTGATTGTTGTGAATTGTACGAGGAGAGGGCCCCCGCAGTGGAAGGAGGAGGTCATCATGACCATACAGCAACTTACGTAAACGGCCGTGGATTTCTTTGGCGGAAGAGAAATGGGACGTTTCCATTACTGGCTCCGCCGTTTGCACTCCGACTGTCTGACGGAATCATCGTGTAACATGAGAACGCCCGTCACCACACTGCCAATCGGACGACGGGCAACAAAACAGAGCACAGAATATCGTCGACGTACCGCTGTACTGTATGGGTTCCGTGGATGACAACCAAAGAGACCCCACAATGAAATGAAATGACACCCCAAACCATCACTCCTGGCCGTTGTGCCGTATCGTAGGCGTGGAAGTCAGGTTGGTACTGCACCGCTATCCAGGGCATCTACAGACATGCTTTCGCTGGTTCAAATGGTTCTGACCACTATGGGACTTAACATCTGACGTCATCAGTCCCCTAGACTTAGAACTACTTAAACCTAACTAACCTAAGGACATCACACACATCCATGCCCGAGGCAGGATTCGAATCTGCAAACGTATCAGCAGCGCGGTTTCGGACTGAAGCGCCTACAACCGCTAGGCCACAACGGCTGGGGGTTTCGCTGGTCATCGGAGTTGAGTTCGAAGCGGGACTCATCACGGAAGATAATTCTATTCCAGTCTATGAAATTCCAGGCTGAAGACGTGTCTGGAGACGCCCCAGACAGCGTTGTGATACCAAACTGCCTGTCACCCGCCATACAGCTCGACGATCAGGAATGACGGTCTGGGGTGTCATCTCTTTCCTTAGCAGGACCCCTATGGTTGTCATCCACTGCATGCTTATAGGAGAGCGGTGCGTCGACGATATAATAAGCCCGGTTTTGTTGCCCTTCATGGCAAGCTATACTGGGCTTGAAGTTCAGCAAGAAAATGCCCGCCCGCACACGGTGAGCGTTTCTATGCTTGTCTTCGTGCTTGCCAAATCCTACCTTGGCCAGCAAGGTTGACGATTCTCTCCCCAATAGAGAATGTTTGGACCATTATGGGCAGGTCAGGATTTTGACAATCTAACGCGCCAGCTGGGCAGAATTTGCCCTCAGGAGGGCATCCAACAACACTATTAATCAAATGCGAAACCTTATAATTGCCTGCATAAGGGCCAGAGGCCTAAGAGTGACTTATTAACTTGCTCAATTTGTGAACCCCTTTCTCTTGAATAAAGCGTACTAGTTTTCTGAAATTGTGATCACTTATTTGTCTGTACCTGCACATCATGTCCACTGATTTCCGTCCCATTCGGATAATTCATTCGTAGCGCATCAGTTTTTTTTTTTTTTCTCCTTCTCCTAGAGTGTATTTGGCGTTGAGCTGCATCTGTGATATGTCTCTGAAGTCTCTTTAATTGCCACCAAAGAGAACTTCGTCTTCTGTGGTTCCTAATTCCCCAGGTGTGCAATTTGGCGTGTGACTGTGGACTTCGCTTCTGACTAACCGTTCAGTTGGTGAACTCCGCCGTCATCAGCCACAAGTACCGCCTGTCTGTTTCAACGGCCCCGGCGTCACCGCCAGAGTGAGCGACGATTAACTGCGTTCTGTCTACGCAGAGTAAGACAGAAAACTGTTCGTGATACCTCATTGCGTTTGAGGCTACCAAGAAAGCATCAGCCCATGCTATTTATTGTTGTTCTTTACTTTGTGCCTTTGTCGCGCATTGGCGCAGGATCGACATGGTTATCAAACGGATGTGGCACGTTTAATTGAAGGGTTGGTTGGGTGATTTTCCCGTCGTCGCCCCGTTACTCCTTCCCCCTCCCCCTCTCCGGGACGGAATGTGTGTGTCCAACTGTTTGCGTGTAGTCTGGAAGTGAGTGAAAGTTTTCTAAACGTTTGCGAACCGTGTAGCTGAGGCGGGTACCCGCCTGGCATTCACTTACTGGGATGTGGGTAACAGCCAGCCTGGATCTGGTTTTTAGGCGGACACGCCGACCGTCCTCGTTAATCTACCGGGCGGGGTCGATCCGAGACCGCCGCACCTTCCCAACCCAAAAGCGATATTTTCACACGTACGGCTATCCAGACGTGTGCTCACAAATATTGTTAGGAATCCTACACAAGGTACGACAATAAATTTTCTTTGCAAGATGTGGCAATCCTGCAGGCTTGCGTAGGCACAATATCTTTGACCTTGGTCTATAAGCTGCTACTAGTCCAAGTGGCACATCGATGCAACTGCTCAGTCATGAGTTGCGCTGTAATAAGTTAACACGTGTTTGTATCGCTGGTCACGCAAATGGAACAGCATAATATTGCGCAACGGTATGCCATTTCTTTTTGGGTTAAATTGAGTGTTATCACTGGTGAGGAAAGTTGGTTTTTTTTAGTACGATCCAGATACAAAACGCCGAAGTTGGCACTGGTGCTCAAAGCGATCTCCCAGACCTAAAAAAGATCGTATGTCAAAGTCAAAAGTGAAATGCATGCTTGTGAGCTGATTTGATTTCCAAGGGAGTTGTTCATAAAGAGTCGGTGCCCCCTCGACAAACAGTTAACCAATATTACTACAAAGAAATTTTAGAAAGACTTCGTAAAAAGAGTTCTTCGTGTCCGTGCCAACATTGCTGATAATTGGATTCTGCCTCACTGCTCTGTCAGTACAGAAATTTTTAACCTCAAAACAAATTTCAGTACTACCACAGCCACAAGAGTCAAAACGGCGGTCAAACGACACCATTTTCAAACAACACAAGATGTCCAAAAAACTGTGACGAGGCTCTTGGAGGATATTACAGAAGATGAGTTCCAGAAATGTTACCATCAATGGCAGAAGCGCTGGAAATGTGTGTGCAATCAGAAGGGAAATACTTTGAAGAAGGCAACACTAAACTTGACTCAAACGGTAAGCAACATTTTTTTTTTTTCACATCAGTCTCATTGAAGACATAGAAGCAATTCAGAGGCGGGCTGCTAGATTTGTTACTGGTAGGTTTCATCATCACGCGAGTGTTACGAAAATGCTTCAGGAACTCGGGTGGGAGTCTCTAGAGGAAAGGAGGCGTTCTTTTCGTGAATCGCTACTGAGGAAATTTAGTGAACCAGCATTTGAGGCTGACTGCAGTACAATTTTACTGTCGCCAACTTATATTTCGCGGAAAGACCACAAAGATAAGAGAGATTAGGGCTCGTACAGAGGCATATAGGCACTCATTTTTCCCTCGTTCTGTTTGGGAGTGGAACAGGGAGAGAAGATGCTAGTCGTGGTACGACGTATCCTCCGCCACGCACCGTATGGTGGATTGCAGAGTATGTAAGTAGATGTAGATGTAGACTTTATTGTCGCATCTCGTAGAACCGCAGTTCCTTAACGAACGTCAGTAAGGTGAGGAGACAAATGCTTGTGGTTTCAAGGCTCAACCTCCACACGCAGGGTGACCAAAGAGATCGGCTGCAACTGGGGAAACTGCAGCTCCGGCAGCGCAGTCCTCTCATTTAAACGGCTCCACTTTCTGCCTGCCGGTCGTGGAGCGCGCGTTTCGCAGCCGGCGTGTCACGACCGGGACGCGTAGCTGTCGGCGGCGTTGACACGCCAACACATCTGGGCGGCGAGGAAAGCGGGCGCAGCTTTCACCGGGAGTGTGGGATTCAGGCCCGCGGACCGCCGGCGCGCGCGAAGGCGGTTTGTTTGCGTCGCGGCGCAGCGCGGCGCAGCGTTGTGGGTGGGCGGTCGCGCGGCCGCTGGTGAATGCACCGCCTTGAACTCGGTCCGCAGTCGCCGCCGCCGCATTCCGCCGGCGGGCAGCCGGCCTCGGCGAGCTGTGCGGCGCCGCCACAGCCAGCCCGTGGTCGCTCTGGAGGCCGTCTCCGGCACTACCGTACCTCACGCCGCGGCTGGTTTACGTCTCGAGGCACTGGCTGACAGATGAGAAAGCGGCCGGGCGCTCGTTAAGGGCAGCGGCTAGTGTCGTTCCCGGCTTAGGCTGCGGTCACAGTAGGTTCGTTAGGGCAAAGCTATCACAAACGAGTGAAACCGTTTTCAGGCTGTCTCTAATCCGCATGCGCAGCTTCGCGATAGTTTCGACCATCAGTACCCGTGTTTACTACACTACTGGCCATTAAAATTGCTACACCACTAAGATGACGTGATACAGACGAGAAATTTAACCGACAGGAAGAAGATGCTGTGATATGCAAATGATTAGCTTTTCAGAGCATTCACACAAGGTTGGCGCCGGTGGCGACACCTACAACGTGCTGACATGAGGAAAGTTTCCAACCGAATACTCAGACACAAACAGCTACCGACCGGCGTTGCCTGGTGAAACGTTGTTGTGGTGCCTCGTGTAAGGACGAGAAATGCGCGTACCATCGCGTTTCCTACTTTGATAAAGGTCGGATTGTAGCCTATCGCGATTGGGTTTATCGTATCGCGACATTGCTGCTCGCGTTGGTCGAGATCCAATGACTGTTAGCAGAATATGGAATCGGTGGGTTCAGGAGGGTAATACAGAACGCCGTGCTGGATCCCAACGGCCTCGTATCATAAGCAGTCGAGATGACAGGCATCTTATCCGCAAGGCTGTAACGGATCGTTCAGCCACGTCTCGATCCCTGAGTAAACAACTGGGACGTTTGCAAGACAACAACCATCTGCACGAACAGTTCGACGACGTTTGCAGCAGCATGGACTATCAGCTCGGAGACCGTGGCTGGGGTTACCCTTGACGCTGCATCACAGACAGGAGCGCCTGCGATGGTGTACTCAACGACGAACCTGAGTGCACGAATGGCAAAACTCATTTTTTCGGATGAATCCAGGTTCTGTTTAAAGCATCATGATGTTCGCATCCGTGTTACGCGACAATGAAAGCGTGTATTCGTCATCGCCATACTGGCGTCTCACCCGGCGTGATGGTATGAGATGCCATTGGCTACCCGTCTCAGTCACCTCTTGTTCGCATTTACGGCACTCTGAACAGGGGATGTTACACTTCAGAAGTGTTACGACCCTTGGTTCTACCCTTCATTCGATCCCTGCGAAACCCTACATTTCAGCAGGATAATGCACGACCGCATGTTGCAGGTCCTGCACGAGCCTTTATGGATACAGAAAATGTTGGACTGCTGCCCTGGCCAGCACATTCTCCAGATCTCTCACCAACTGAAAACGTCTGGTCAATGGTGGCCGAACAACTGGCTCGTCACAATACGCCAGTCACTACTCTTGATGAACTGTGGTATCGTGTTGAAGCTACATGGGCAGCTGTAACTGTTCACGCCATCCAAGCTCTGTTTGACTCAATGCCCACGCGTATCAAGGCCGTTATTATGGCCAGAGGTGGTTGTTTGAGGTACTGATTTCTCAGGATCTATGCATCCAAACTGCATGAAAATGTAATCACATGTCAGTTCTATATAATATATTTGTGCAATGAATACCCGTTTATCATCTGCATTTCTTCTTGATGTAGTAGTTTTAATGGTCAGAAGCGTAGAACGCATACTTCGCGTGTTTCGTTGTTTGACCACCTGTAGATCCATTTGGGCCCTTCGCTCTCTTCACTTCGATCAACTGTTCCTGATTTAAATAATGCATCCGGTACTTACATTTTTCCTACACTGGCCAGTACGGAGCTAAGGGCCAGGACCAAGCTCCGTCTTTATTCTGCAACAATCGCCTCAGCGGTATCTTAAGACTGCTCGACAGGGCGCACTGTTTGCGCCACATCCTTCTCCAGGCAGTCTACAATCGGTGCTACCGGGCCGTACCAACACCGACTCAAAGGAAGGCCTCGGCGCTTGTTGGTGACGTCACGTCAGCTAGGCACGGCGAACGCCAGGTGTGTTGCAGGCAGAAACGCATGGGCGTGCTCATCACTACAAATCTCTTATTTTTGGACAAAATGTTTGGTATTGTTTTGAATTCTGCAGTTTTATTCAGATGAAAGATTTTCTTACTATCGTAAAGCTACAAATGAAGATCATAGTTCTGTATTATTGAATCTTGTCGAAACAAACGTAGATCAGTATGAGAAGATGCTTTGCCCCATTGCAAGCTTCGGAAATTTTACATTCAAGTAACTATATTTACTTGATCCATTTTGTTATCGAAACTTACCCCAACCCCCTTAAAATGAACTCGTTTCTTTTATTTATTTTCGTTTGACATCGTCACTGCAAATGTGAACTAATTTACATGTGTAAATGTCCAACTGTTGCCAGTCATTAGATTACAGTCGTTTTCAACGACAGGAATTCTAAAGAGGAAACAAAATAGCTTCATACATCGAAAATACTGCTGAGCTAAAACTTTTTTAAACATTGTAAGGGGTCCGTAGGCCCTTACTATAACTTTGCACAGGTCGATAGGGCGAACAATCGATTGTGACGTGTTGCGAGAGCGAGTGTCGAGATGCGCCAGAGTGGTTTGCGGGAATGGTGAGTGTGGAGGCCATTGTTGAAGTACGGGGTCTTTTAACCGAGAAGGGTGTCACCATCGCCGTGGTTAGACCCCTAAATAACAGATTAATACCGAGAAAGTGATGAAGTATCATTATGAAAGTGATCAGTGACGTTACTAGTGCCGATATTTGGTTTCGCGTCTATCGCGCCGGCCTAACCTTGGGTTGCAGTGTTGGATGCAGTGATGGAATAGCATGTGACGATAATGGAAAATGAAGGAAGCCTGTGCTGAGATTAGCCGTAATTAGATATGTATGACGAAGGCAGTGGCTGTCTCCTTTTTCTGTTTTGAGAAGAATATAAGTTCATAATTAGTAAAACTGTGTTGGTGTTCCAAATTACCAGACATTCAGTATTATAGTATTGAACAGAACGAACTGGAAAGTAACAACTTCCGTAGCAGTCAATTCCGATTACCAGCCCCATTAGGTTCACTGTCATGTTAATAATAAATATTGGGCTGCTATTCGATCAGATCAGGTCGGGATACTAAACGGAGGTGTTACAACATGCACATTAGAAAAGATAAATATTCCCCTCTTGCAATTGAAAGGAGAAACTTCATAAGATAAAAAAAATTTATTTGTTAAAACAATATCTCTCTTTTGCCTCTTCTTCTGTCCCCCACCCCATCCCCAAACGTGTACAATCGCAAGATATTTCATTAACATTCAGTGCTCCTCACCCCATAGTCAACCAAGATACCTAAAGAAGAGCACCAATAAGTTCACAGTTTCTTGTACAAGCAACCCAGTACAAACGTAACTTCCTCAGATTTACAAATAAGGTAAAGAAGCACGAATTCTTTTGCTTCTGGACCATGAAGTTGTTTTTGTATGTCAATCCCTAAAACAGGTGGAAATTTATGTTCAGGAGTACACTATTTGTTTAGAAGTGTAATGAATTGCACAATTAACTGATTGCAGAAATCTCCCAGAACAATATGTGTTGGTCAACTACCGCCACTAGTTTCACATTTTCCTGTGTCAGAAAGGGAGACACCACCATTATAAGTATGCCTGCAACAGACATGGCGTTGGGCGTGCCTAGCTGACGTGACGTCACGAACAAGCGCCGAGGCGTTCCTTTGAGTCGCTGTTGGCCGTACTCCGTGAACTACGTTGCGTCCCGATCCTCAGGGAACAGATTTGGATATCCACTATGAAACTCCTCAACAACGTTGAAGCATTACGTCCGCCATCCAGGTACCGTCAGTATGTTGCTATGAGGCACCTGCACGTTGGCAAAGGCTCAAAATACCCCGAGTCATCGTGGAATATCTTCCATAATGACGTCGACTTGAAGCCGAGTGAAGACAAGGAAAAATGAAGGACAGGAAGTTCAAATAAGTAAATCAACAACCACCAACTCCCTATGGTCTACGGACGCAGAGCCCAATACCCTGTGTAAGGCTAATAAAGATAAACTTGATCCATTTATTTTCATCCCTGAAGTCCAACCACACGGACGGTAGTACGTTCGAAAGGCTATACGAAATTTTTCTAAATATTTTCCCATGCTTATCACTACAAATTACAAGAATTTAATCTCACTGTTAAGTGCAAATATTTACGTAAGTATTTTGTGTGCTTCTGGTACGTGCGTCGCCTTTTTGAGGTTGTAAAGTACCATACTGTGCCTCCTACATTACGCAGAAAACACACACACAGTGTGAAATTTCACAAACAGTATGAGTGATGGATTGCATGTGTGTGGTTTTCTGGACAACGGAGGAGGCACGGTATCTTATTACCTCAAAAAGACGACTCCATACTAATGCAAATATTTCTTCATCACAATGAGAAACTGTCGACACACACATACACACACACACACGAGGGAGGATTCGAGCCTCCGGCGGGAGTGGCCGCACATTCGTGACATGGTGCCTCTAACCGCGCGGCCACTCCGCGCGGCAAGCAGTGATACAAAAGATAAACTGAAGAACTTCTTAATTATTTCTTTCTGACGCTACTTCGCTCATCAACATCCTGTTTTCCTATATATATTTTGATTATATGCGTATGATGGCAAATTTTATAGGCTTGTCTTAATGATTTTGGCAACACATATTTTGTTGCAGGTTGACAGTACGTTACAGGTAACTAGTACCAATGTTTTAAACTACAACGCAGAAAATGCCCAAACATTACATATGCTGGAAACTATCTAATTTAAAGAAAAATGATCCTTCGTTTAGTTGCTAGGGAGTGGCTGCGATGTATCCACTGGTATGCAGCTTATTTTCACTAATATATGTGTAACAGTACAGCAGGTTTTTTAAAAAAAAAAAAACCTCTGCCACCGCCCCTCTACAGCGAGACAAGTTAATGTGTGCATGTCACTTATGGCAGTGAAAATAGTATGTGACCTTCAACTGTCGGCTCTTGTGATCGGATCCTGGTATGGAAGAGAGAAAATTTGTTCATCTTCTTTTGATAGCCCAGGCTTTATATACTGAAGAGCCAAAGAAATTAGTACACCTGTCAAATATCGTGTAGGCCCCCACGAGCACGCAGAAGTGCCGCAACACAACGTGGCATGGACTCGACTAATGTCTGACGTAGTCCTGCATGGAATTGACACCATGACTCCTGCAGGACAGTCCATAAATCCGTAAGAATACGAAGGGGTGGAGATTTCTTCTGAACAGCACGTCACAGGGCATCCCCGATTTGCTCAATAATGTTCATGTCTTGGAAGATTGGTGGCCAGCGGAAGTGTTTAAACTCAGAAGAGTTTTCCTGGAGCAATTCTGGACGCGTAGGGTGTCGCATTGTCCTGCTGGAGTTGCCTAAATCCATTTGAATGCACAATGGACACGAATAGATGCAGGTGATCAGATACGATGGTTACGTACGTGTCACCAGTCAGAGTCATATCTAGACGTATCACGGGTCCCGTATCACTCCAACTGCACGCGCCTTACACCATTACAGAGCCTTCACCAGCTTGAACAGGTTCGCCAGTGTGACGGAGCGATTCTAGGCGCTTCAGTCTGGAACCGTGCGACTGCTACGGTCGCAGGTTCGAGTCCTGCCTCGGGCGTGGATGTGTGTGATGTCCTTAGGTTAGTTAGGTTTAAGTAGTTCTGAGTTCTAGAGGACTGATGACCTCAGACGTTAAGTCCCATAGTGCTCAAAGCCATTTGAACATGCAGGTTCCATGGCTTCATGAAGTTATCTCCATACCTGTACACGTCCATCCGTTCGATACAATTTGAAACGAGACGCGTCCGACCAGGCAACATGTTTCCAGTCATCAACCGTCCAATGCCAGTACTGAAGGACCCAGGCGAGTTGTAAACGTTTGTGTCGTGCGGTCATCAAAGGTACATGAATGGGCCTTCGGCTCCCCGAAAGCCCTTATTGATGATATTTCGCTGAATGGTTCGCACGCTGACAATTGTTGATGGCCGAGCATTGAAATAAGCAGCAATTTGCGGAAGGGTTGCACCTGAGTCACGTTGAACGACTCTCTTCAGTCGTCGTTGTTCCCATTGTTACAGGATCTTTTTCCGGTCGCAGCGATGCCTGATATTTGATGTTTTACCAGATTCCTGATATGCACGGTATACTGACACCTTTTCGACAAAATGATTACTTATGTTGACAAAACTGTTGCCTCCTTGAGCCCCTGGTTCTCAATGTGCGCCTTTTGATTCGTGGCTGACACTAGCGCTCAATGTGTTAAAAAGGTTCCCGGACTTGAGAGATTTAATAGTAGGGATGTGATAGCTTATCGTACTATCTCGGAGATGCTGTGTCCCATCGCTTGTGCGCCGACTATAACACCACGTTCACACTCGCTTAAATCTTGATAATCTGCCATTGTAGCAGCAGTAATCGATCTAACAACTGCGCCAGACACTTGTTGTCTTATATTGGCGTTGCCGACCTCAGCGCCGTATCTTGCCTGTTTACGTTCTGCATTATTACGTATTTGAATACGGATGCCTATACCAGCTTCTTTGGCACTTCAGTGTATATTCGTAAAATTTGCCTGGTAATTCCAGTAACTGAGACCAGAGAGTATAATACTCGCCACGTTCTTTTCGCCACAGGTATAGCTCATTTACATACATTCGGCACCTTCTTAATAGCCGCTTTGCAGTACTCGCCCCCAAGCACACAGTCATCACGGTATCCATCACATCCTTGGAGGTTAAAATCTAACCTACTTCATGCATAGAACAGATTTTAACATAACCTGAGCTAGCCTCCTTGACTCCGCCAAAAACTGATGAAGGAGAACGGACGCACCGTGAGCAAGCAGTCGGCCGATGTTATCGGGCGATCTACGGCCACGGCGGCTGAAGACCACTGTCGGTGCCACTGTGAACGCAGCATTAAACGGAAATGACGTCGAAGCGTCGTGTACTTCTCTAGAACATTCGACTACTATCGAGTTTTGAAATCGCATCGAGTTTTACGGGAGTACGGTGTGCGAGTGGATCCTTCCTCGGAAATCGCGACATGTTCGAAAAACAAACAGTGTTGGGACTTTAATAGTGACAACTTTTTATTTACAAGTTATACAAAACAAAGTTCATTTCTGGAGCACAGCCTGCAACCAACTTAGAGAAACGAGCGGCGAGACTTTGAGGAATCGCCAATCATTTTGAAGGACACTGCTCGAGCGTTACTGATTTTTCCGATCGATGGAGCTGGGAAGTGCTGTGTGATCCCCGGACATAACTCCTTGTGACTTCAACTTGATTCCTGAACTGAAGGAAGCACTTTCCGGCGTTTGCTTCATGAGACTCCGGCACATCCGACTCCTCTGACATTTACATCAACGACGAAACAAATGAACGATAATGACATTTGGCGCATTTGGACCGAAATTTGAAACAAGTGGGTATAAGCGAAAAAATCAGTTGGTTTGCACAGAATAGTGGAGACTGTGGCTGTGGGAAAGCAAGACACAAGGAGACAGTGTAAGTGAGAGAGGAGACATTGGCAATGTGATATACTGTGAATCAATGGCAGAGAAAGGAGACAGCAGAAGACAGTGGCATTGAGAGGGAGATGCTCAGTATGAAGGCTTAACTACAAAGAAAGACTGAGTAAACGGATTTAGAACGTTCTATGTTGAAAGCGCGCGACTATTTTCGCATGCCAAAATTTTTGGTGAGGAAGGCGGAATGAGGCAGTTTGTTCCACACTTTTCTGTCAGAGTCTTTTAAGGAAGAGCATATTCGCTCTGACAGCAACATTTTTCCTCTTCATAAGTATGACAGAGTTTTTTGTGTTACCAGCTAGTACGGAAGGGATTGGGAGGGCAAGCACGAAGCGCAATGAAAGCATAAGACTTGTAAATAAACACTAAGGAGATTTTCGAGTTTCCTAACTAGGTTTTCTGCTTCCGCTACCGTGAGATTGAACGACCTTCACTAAAACTTCCGGGAAGGTCCTGTATCACGTACTTGCGAAATAACTGCTGCTTTCAGGACATCCGCAACTGGCCTGTGAACATTTCCTTACTGGCCTCTACATCCTCGTTCGAGTTCCTTCTACGAGTAGAGATAATACACAACCTAGATAGACAAGGCTACTGCAGTCTGAAAAAGGAGAACTGACATCCTTATGTAACATCCACTGTTCAAAGTGTCGTCAATGCGAAAAAGAGGTGACCGAGACGTATAACCAATGGCACCCCATATCATCACGCCGGGTGATACGCCAGTATGGCGACGACGAATACACGCTTCCAATGTGCGTTCACCTCGATGTCACCAAACACGGATGCGACTATCATCATGCTGTAAACAGAACTTGGATTCATCCGAAAAAATGACGTTTTGCCATTCGTACACCCAGGTTCGTCGTTGAGTACACCATCGAAGGCTCTCCTGTTTGTGATACAGCGTCAAGAGTAACACCAGCCATGGTCTCCGAGCTGATAGTCCATGCTGCTGCAAACGTCGTCGAACTGTTCGTGCAGATGGTTGTTGTCTTGCAAACGTCCCCATCTGTTGATTCAGGGATCGAAACATGGCTGCACGATCCGTTACAGCCATGCGGATAAGATGCCTGTCATCTCGACTGCTAGTGATACGAGGCCGTTGGGATCCAGCACGGCGTTCCGTATTACCCTCCAGAACCCACCGATTCCACGAGACATCACAACAACTTTTCACCAGGCAACACTGGTCAAATGGTTCAAATGGCTCTGAGCACTATGGGACTTCACAACTGAGGTCATCAGTCCCCTAGAACTTAGAAGTACTTAAACCTAACTAACGTAAGGACATCACACACATCCATGGCCCAGGCAGGATTCGAACCTGCGACTGTAGCGGTCACGCGGTTCCAGACTGAAGCCGGTCAGCTGCTGTTTGTGTATGAGAAATCGGTTGGAAACTTTCTTCATGTCAGCACGTTGTAGGTGTCACCACCGGCGCCAGCCTTGTGTGAATGCTCTGAAAAGCTAATCATTTGCATATCACAGCAACTTCTTCCTGTTGGTCAAATTTCGCGTCTGTAGCACGACATCTTCGTGGTGTAGCAATGTTAATAGCCAGTAGTGTAGTACGTATTTAACACTGTTTCCACTGACATAAGGTATCTTCGCACTTTAATGATTGTGCAGCGAAGTTTTAACGAAACAGATCTTTGTTGGAAGGACCTAAAACCATAACCCTCATGCAGTGATCGTGATAATTGTATCGACACCTACAATTTTTATTTTCTCAGTTGAGATACTTGAACTCTGGTTGTGTAAAATAACCACCTGAGCAGCAAAGTCGTCTGGCTTGAATCCTTTGTCTTGAGAAAACTACCCGTCTTAAGAAGGAAGCGGGATTAGGGATTAACAACCCTTCGAGGACAAGATACGGAACACAGGCTGACATTGAGAAGGGTACGGGAGGAAATCGGCTGCGTCGTTTTCGAAGGATCAGGGCCAGATATTTGTCTTACGCTATTCAGGGAAACCACAGAAAATCTAAATATGGGTGGCCGGACGGGGATTTCAAACCAAGTTCTTTCGTGCACCGGGGTCTTCCCTCTGCGACACTTAGTTCGGTCGAGTTTTACGTATGTTAGAGTTGCATTTTCTGGCACTGTCATGCGCATCATTACTAGGTGGTAGCTGATACTAACGAAGTTCGACGTATTTGTGTTATCGTCCTCAGACATAAAGTCTCAATTCTACTGCTGCAAGTAATGAGTCCGAAGCAACTGATAAAAGCGACAAGGCTCCCAGAACGAGTTGCTTCGGAAAAGTTTCGAACAGACTGTCTCCGAATACCATACAACGTGATCCACTTCGGAGATATGCCTAAACCGATACTTTACGAAAAGCTATTTCGTGGTGCAGCGTTTCGCCGAAGTACACCCATTTCACGAGAGTGTATCATCTACATGAACGAACAGAAACTCATTTTACAATGATATATCTTTTATATGGCTGTACATAATAATTCAGTGTAGTTTTTGCAGTTACGTTTCACAGTTTTCAATTACGTCTTGTAACTGTTCAATGTGTGGTAGTCAACCTTGTCCCGCACTTAATGCGAGCAAATTTGGAGTTACTGCTGTTACATGGCGTCGCGGTTCATCCTACGTTGTTACAAGGGTAGGCACAGAAACTGGTCCCGTTATTAACCCCACAAAAACTTAATAATAAGCAACATCGGACACCGTGAGATTGTGCGAAACCGCCAGGACAGACGAGCGCCTTAATGCTCTACTTTCGGGATACAGGGAGGCGAGCCAGTCCCGGATCGAATCCGCCTGGCGTTTTGACGACAAGGCTGGTGAGCCGGCCAACATGTACGTGGCTTTTAGGCGTTTTCCCACATCCAACTAGGCGCATACCGGGCTGTCACCTACGTCCCGCCTCCCACACCTGAACACGAGATTCACTATACGCACAGTCAGATGGAGTTCACAAATTCCGTCCCGGAGGGAATGGTGGCGTCAGGAAGAGCACCCGGCCCCGAACTGTCACTAACACTACCCCATCCTATACAGGGTGGTCCATTAATCGTGACTGGACCAAATATCTTATGCAATAAGCGTCAAACGAAAAAACTACAAAGAACGAAACTTGTCTAGCTTGAAGGGGGGAACCAGATGGCGCTATGGTTGGCCCGCTAGATGGCGCTGCCGTAAGTCAAACCGATATCAACTGCGTTTTTTAAAATACGAACACCCATTTTTATTACATATTCGTGTAGTACGTAAAGAAATATGAATGTTTTAGTTGGACCACTTTTTTTTGCTTAGTGATAGATGGCATTGCAATAGTCACAAACGTGGATGCTAAAGTCACAACTCAAGATGACTGAGTCCTGCCAATTACGTTACGATGTCGAAACAACCAGTACGTCGGCAATGCTTTCAGAATGAAGTGCTTCGGAGAAGTTTCAGTCACATTAATTTGTACTACTGTATAATTTCGTTCATTTCAAACACATGCTCAATTTGACACTTCAGGAAAAATCTGTTTTGTGATACATTATGTATCATTAATGTCTGGACATACATGCGCATTTATTTCTCTCAGTATCAGTTGAAATTATAGGTGTGTGGTAAACAGGTACAAAGATCTGAACTAATATTTGTTTTTCCTCTCTAGAAGCAATATAGTTATTTCTCTTGGTACATTTATTTGCTTACTATTTATGTGTTGCTTTTCCTGTTATTTACTTTTTCCGCACTTGCGCGGTGTTCAGACACTTATCTTTCCTGAACTTGCCATCCCCATTTCACAGCACGTCTACGATTCTACAGAAATGGCAGCAGCTATTTGCCAGTAAGTCGAAGAATAGCATTCTGCACCTCCACGGCAACCTTTACGTATTTTACACGTCGATGCAAGTGTGTGTAAATTTTCCCTAATACGAGACCCATAGAGGCCAACGTACTACATTTTCCACACTACGTGGGTAGGATCCAGGTGCGTAATTTGTTCGATAATACTGAAAATAAACAAAACTTAATACTACCGCATTTGCTGGCAATATTCATATACCGAGTAACAAAAACTAGCTGCACCACAGTTATTAATAACGTAATATTATTGAATCCGCCATCGTCCTGGTCCTGAATCCCCATTGTGGAAGAAACTTTCATTACCGGGACTTAAGAGCCCCAAAGTTCTCACAGAGGCTGCATGAAGCGTAACGGAAAGAACGGTCGGGAGGTTCTTGCAATATCTGAACCATAAAATGTCCGTAATAGGGGAGAAACGAAATGCAGGTGAGATGGCATCCATTATTTGCAGATAATGCTCACGGGAAACGTTCGTAGTCGGCAGTGAACAGATCCCCAGCAGCGAACACGCATGCGCGCCAGCTGGACCGCGCTGGCTCGAAGCAAACACAAAGGACTATTAAGCGTTTTGGTGGCTTTCTCCGAAGGCGGCGCGAGCTAAAAGAAAGCCGGTTCAGCAACGTATTAACGACTACGACCCACAACAGAGCGTTCTTAAAAGGTGCACGACAGGGCGGTCGGGTGCGGGGGAGTGAGATCATCATCTCGACAAAACGAACAGCTCCGCCTGTTCGAAACGAGATCACACACGAGCGCAGCAGCGTGGCGTGCGCGGGAGAAGGGGTAGAACGGGGGGGGGGGGGGGGGGGTGGAGTGTTCGGTGGGAAGGAGAGACGGTAGTTCCGGGGGCGGCAAGCCGTTCGCCAGTCAGCGCAGCTCTGGTCGGCATTGGCTGATACAAATCTCTTCCACGCGGGCAGACAACACTCGAATAACAATAACACCACGAGCATCAACAACAAAAAGATGTGGTGGTGGCAGCGTGACGCCGAAAAGAAAGCGATATATGGAGGCGAGGAGGAGAGAACGAGGAAAGAAAGAGAGAGAGAGAGAAAAAAAAGGTGAGGCGAATGGGGACGGCGAACTCTCAGATGCCGAGAACACCAGCCGCCAGCCACAGATACATAGCGAGGCCAATGAGCTCAGAGGAGTGGGCGCAACTTGCAGCGTCGGATTCGGCGGACCGGTCGTCGACACAGATGACGTCAGGTAGTCCGGCAGCTAATTATTCAGACATATGAATACATTGCCATTTGGCCATTCGAATCAAACTACCTAGTCAGCTAAGTCTTTGACAACCGTCGGTCTGGAGTAAGGGCCAACACGAATGCGGTTTACACGACTTCTCAAGATCAGCGTCGTAGTACCTGTCTTCACATTCTCGTTTCCTTCTTTAATACTTGGCAAGGAGACGTCTGTGCGGTTTCGAATGTCCGAGGGTAATTTGCGTATATTCGAAATAATTATTACTTTGCGGTTAAAAGCCAACGTACAGTGTAAGAACTCCAGTTTTCGTTTATTTGCGTTACACGTCAGCCTTAATTTTTTTCGAGTCTTCAGTATTCTGACAGGTTTTATGCGACCCGCCACAAATTCCTCTCCTGTGCCAACCTCTTCATCTCAGAGTAGCACTTGCAGCCTACGTCCTCAATTATTTGCTGGATGCATTGCAGTCTCTGTCTTCCTCTACAGATTTTGCCCTCTGCAGCTCCCACTAATACCACGCAGATTATTTCCTGATGTCTTGACGTATGTCCCATCATTCTGCCCCTTTTTCTTGTCAGTGTTTTCCGTATGTTCCTTTCCTCACCGATTCTATGGAGAACCTCCTCTATCCTTATCAGTCCACCTAATTTTCAACATTCTTCTGCAGAAACGCTTCGAATCTCTTCTGTTCCCATTTTCCCACTGACCATAATTCACTACCATACAGTGTTGTGCTCCGAACGTACATTCCCAGAAATTTCTTCCTCAAATTAAGACCTATGTTTGATACCAAAAGACTTCACTCGACCAGGAATGCCCTCTTTGCCAGCACTAGTCAGACTTTTACGTCCTCCTTGCTTCGTTCGTCATGGTTTATGTTGCTTTCAACGTGGCAGAATTCCTCAACTTCGTCTATTTCGCGATGCCACTCTTCAATGTTAGGTTTCTCGCTACTTTCAGTTCCGCTGCTTTTCAATACTTTCGTCTTTCTTCAATTTACTTTCAATCCATATTCTATACTTGTTACATTGTTCACTGCATTCAACAGACCCTGTAGCTCTCCACTTTCAACGAAGATAGCAATGTCCTCAGCGAATCATATCATTAATGTCGTTTCACAATGAATTTTAATCGCGCCTATGAACCTTTCTTTTGTTTCTATCGTTGCTTCTTCCCTGTACACACTGAACAGTAGGGGCGAACTGCTGCATCCTTGTCTTTTAATCCGAGCACTACGTCCTTGGTTCTGGACGTACGTACATTACCTGCCTTTCCCTATATCTTACTCCTATCTTTCTCAGAATTTCGGAAACTTTGCCCCATTTCACATTCTTGAACGTTTTTTTCTTTTATTAAAAGTTAAAGCCACTATTATTATCCATTAGGGGCGGAGTGAGGTCGGCAATGCAGATCCGTATTCAGGGCAAGCGGGTTTCAAATCATGATCCGTACAGCAAAGCTTACGTTTTGATTTGTTTCTCCAGCTCATGTGAGGTTAATACCGCGATCACTGATTCGAAGAGGCCACGAGTTTCATATCCCACACTTCTCCAACTGAGCAGATGCATTATTTCTAATGAACATACAATCAACAAGAGTTAACCTTCTAACAATACGGAAAGGGAGAGGTGGCGTACAGGGGAGGGGGGAGAGGACAATAGGTCTTGTGAAGTATATGACTTTTCCATTTGTCTTCTCTATAGTCCTCCCGGCATACCGGTACTTCAAATGGTTCAAATGGCTCTGAGCACTATGGGACTCAACATCTTAGGTCATAAGTCCCCTAGAACTTAGAACTACTTAAACCTAACTAACCTAAGGACACCACGCACACCCATGCCCGAGGCAGGATTCGAACCTGCGACCGTAGCAGCCTCGCGGTTCCGGACTGCAGCGCCAGAACCGCACGGCCACCGCGGCCGGCTCATACCGGTACTGCGGAATCGATCGAATGTACAGAGATGAAATGCAATTTGCTTCCACAGGTTACTTTTATCACATAATCAAAGTGTTAACCCTGTGGAGCGCATTGCCCAGCACAGCAGTTAACGGTCACTACACTGGCGTTTTCAGTCAGTCCTGAGGCTGCATAAACACGTAGGCCACAACGCACTAGGGAGTACCCACTGCTATGAACTGCGTACATCTGCAGCCTCAGCACTAACTGAAAACGCCAAAGAAGTGACATACAACAGCTGTACACTGCAGCGGACACGGCACACCATAAAGTTAATGCAGGCTGATACTGACAGTGATACGGTAGTTAATATACAGGGCCTGTGTTTTGTCTTGAAACAAGTAAACATCCAGAAAACGATGAATCATATGAAAAAAAAGTTCCAGGTGAAAAGTTAATGTTAATAAAGAGCACATCTGTCTGCACTAAAACTGGCTACCTCTCAAGCAGAGCAAGGTAGAAGAATAAAAAGAAGTGTTACTACTATGGTAAAGGATGGTATTGTATTGTTAAACCAGGGACCTAAAAAAGGCTTCGTCCCGCCGTAGCCCTCAGTGGTTCACAACCCCACAACAGACCACAGCAATCCACCAACCCACCGCCGCGCCACATAGAACCCACGGTTATTATGCGGTTCGGCCTCCAGTGTCCCCCCCCCCCCCCCCCGGGGAACATCTCATACCAGAGGACGGTAACCCAAAATGTTTAAAATGTTTGCGTGGTAGAGTCATTGTGGTGTCCACATACGTGGAAACGATGCTTGCGCAATCACCGACACAGTGTAACTGAGGCGGAATAAGGGAAACCAACCTGCATTCCTCGAGGTAGAGGGAAAACCGCCTTAAAAACAATCCACAGGCTGGTCGGCACACCGGACCTCGACACTAATCCGCCGGGCGCATTCGTGCCGGGGACCGGCACGCCTTCCCGCTCGGGAAGCAGAAGGATGGTAGGTATGACCAAAACGTAATTTAGAAGAACTATTTAAACAGGCACAAAAAGGAAATGCAGTTGCCACCAACATGAGTATGTACATACTCGAGAATTGCCGATGAACAGTTGGAATTCGTAGGTAAACGTCAAGCTGTCCTGAGGCAGCCAGAGACCATAGTTTCTTTTCCTTTTATTTCAAACAGTTTCGGTTAGTTACATTTTCAACTTTGTTTTGTTTCTTAATATAAATATTAGCACAAATGAAAACAGCCATTTTAACTTGTGTGTGAATTCCTAAGGGACCAAACTGCTTAGGTCATCGGTCCCTAGACGTACACACTACTTAAACTAACTTATGCTAAGAACAACACACACAACCATGCCCGAGGAAGGACTCGAACCTCCGGCGGGAGGGGCCGCGCAGTCCGTGACATGACGCCATTTTAACTATGCACTACGCCGGCACTTGTAGCAGAAAGGGTACTAATGCACTAAGCACTACGTGAATCAAACTTGAGGTGGCTTGCTACAGAATGGCAGATCTACCGTGTCTGTAAGTTATCTCAAGAAATTTCTGTATCATTCCAAAGCTGTAAAGTCCTTTTTGACTCACCCTGCATAAACAGTGTGTAACGAAAATGTACGGCACAAATTGCATGACACATTGCATGACACATTCCTCTCACATAGACGAATAAAGTATATGAACATAGGTCTGGAAACGCTATGTATCCATGTTGCAGTTCATTCTCTCCAACTCATCCAACTCATTACTCATGTGAAACACACAAGAACAGAACGTTAGAATCATGGTGAACATGCACTCGGTCACGTCGTGCACCGTCAGCGTTTTGTTTTACATGTACCTGTTGCCATGTGATGTACGTCATTGCTTGTTTGCAGTAAGATCAACTGTCCCAGCGACCAGTACGTCCGTTGCAAGCACACCGGTAACAACGTAGAGTTAATCACAGACTTAGCTCGTGCAATGGCAGTGTACACAAATGGAAAGATGGCAGTTGCCCGTTTGATGTAAGGATTAGCTGATGGTAATGGCGCTCGCGCTCATAGTTTGTACCGCGAGAGATTTCCAAGTGCCCCAACAGGAAAACGTTTGAAACTATTGATCGTCATCCTAGGGAACATGGGGCATTTACGCCTGATACTCGCGGCCGGAAGAGGCCTAGAAGGACGAGTTACCGCAACGGGAGCAGACAGCTCTTCGTGCAGTTGACGATGAACCCAGTGTCAGTACAAGACAGGCAGCTGCAATACTGAATGTAGACTATGTGACTGACTGGTGAGTGTTGCACGAGGATCAGCTGTATCCTTACCATTTGCAGGCACTACCAGCCGCTGATTTTCATGGACGTGTACTCTTCTGCGAATGGTTTATTCAACAAAGTGTCAACCCTAATTTAAATGCAACAGTGTTGTTCACAGATGACGCGTCGTTTCAACCACATCAGATGGTAAATTTTCACAGTCGGCATTTATAGGCAGATGTCAATCCTCACGTAACTGATGAAGCAAGTCATGAGCAGAGACTTTCTGTCAGTGTTTGGGACGAAACTGTTTGTTGGTGACTGTTTGGTAGGGCTGACTTCCTTCCACCCAGGATCAATGGACAAACTTACCATAAGTTCGCCGAAAATGTTCTACCCGATCTGTTAGCAGATGTGTCTTTAGCTGTGCGACAAAACATCTACTTCATGCACGATGGGGCACCTTGATTTAGTGTTAATATCCGTCGACTTCTAAATAACAGATTCGGTGACAGACGGATAGGTAGAGATGAACCAATTGACCGGTCTTCACGCTCTCCGGACCTAAAGCCAATGGACTTTTTATTTGTGGGAGTACTTGAAAGTTCTTATGTATGGAACCCAAGTACAAGATGATCAGAGTCTCTGTGCCCGTACTGTGGAAGGCTACGAAACCGTGCGCAATACTCCAGTATATATGAACGCATTCGAGATTCACTAGGACGGCGGGTTGATGCAAGTGTCAATGCCCACGGAGGGCATACTGAACATCTGTGAGGAGGAGTTGCGAGTGGTAAACTGGTGCGATATGTTCGTATTTTTTACCCATGGTTAATGACTTGGAGAAAACGAGTTGTAACACGGAAACAGGGCGTATCTGCATCTACATTTATACTCCGCAAGCCACCCAACGGAGTGTGGTGGAGGGTACACTACGTGCCACTGTCACTGCCTCCCTTTCCTGTTCCAGTCACGTATGGTTCGCGGGAAGAACGACTGCCGGAAAGCCTCCGTGCGCGCTCGAATCTCTCTAATTTTACATTCGTGATCTACTCGGGAGGTATAAGTAGGGGGAAGCAACATATTCGATACCTCATCCAGAAACGCACCCTCTGGAAACCTGGACAGCAAGCTACACCGCGATGCAGAGCGCCTCTCTTGCAGAGTCTGCCACTTGAGTTTGCTAAACATCTCCGTAACGAGAATGAAATTTTCACTCTGCAGCGGAGTGTGCGCTGATATGAAACTTCCTGGCAGATTAAAACTGTGTGCCGGACCGAGACTCGAACTCGGGACCTTTGCCTTTCGCGGGCAAGTACTCTACCAACTTTTAATCTGCCTGGAAGTTTCATATCAGCGCACACCCCACTACAAAGTGAAAATCTCATTCTGGAAACATCCCCCAGGCTGTGGCTAAGCCATGTCTCGGCAAAATCCTTTCTTTCATGAGTGCTAGTTCTTTAAGGTTCGCAGGAGAGCTTCTGTAAAGTTTGTAAAGTAGGAGACGAGGTACTGGCAGAAGTAAAGCTGTGAGGACGGGTCGTGAGTCGTGCTTGGGTTGCTCAGTTGTTAGAGCACTTGCCGGGAAGATTCATCTCCGTAACGCTATCACGCTTACCGAATAACCCTGTGACGAAACGCGCCGCTCTTCTTTGGATCTTCTCTATCTCCTCTGTCAACCTGACCTGGTACGAATCCCACACTGATGAGCAATACTCAAGTATAGGTCAAACGAGTGTTTTGTAAGCCACAAGACGTGGCATTGTGGAATCGACCCGAAGACTCAAAGTAGAACCATTTTCACAGAACATAACTTCAACTACGCATGAGAAATGTGTCTTACAATTTTTGGCGTACATTTTTGTTAAACCCTGTAGATATTAAAACACTCCCTTGTTGTACTACCGTAATTACCCTCATATTTGTCCATTCCGTTCCGTTAGGAATTGTGTGTGGATTCCTGTCTGATGGGAATTCCTGAACGCAGTTACAAATTGGTCCGATACTCGATATACTACAACTTTATTAAATAGACGAAGGAGCCGACATTCGCAACATCAGTGTCTGTGGTATCCATGCCAATTTTTGTTGCGGTCATTTTCGGTCTGCAAAACCTCATATGGATTAGAATTTTCATCCGAATGGGAACTTCCAGTACGAAGGTCATCCCTCAAGCTCCAGCTACAAATCAGAAACGTTATCTGGGATAGCCCACTTACGACAGAACGACCGGAAGGCTGTCGGCGACAGTCGACACGGCTTGAGGACAGAGACACACGCCGGCGTCTAAGCGCAACTCATTAAGACAAACAAACACTGTCCGGAGCGGCCGGCGCGCGCGCACATGCCTGGTGGGTGGACACCGGCCCTGGACGTTCATTACGACCGCCCCGGTAACGACGCAGGTCCGGCGCGGCGCGCGTGCCTCGGGCCAGATCCCCCGGCAGATAGCGCCAATGAATGGCGGCCGGGCAGTCACCTCGGCCGGCATTCCGAGCCGCTGCCCGCCGCACCACCAGACGGGCCGCCGCAGCCTTTAAGCGCTGATTAATTCCACGGCCGGACGGAGACGGTGCTGGGAGTTCCGTCTTCAAACGCCGCCAGCAGTGTGCACGAACGTTCCGAGCACATACCCTGCTGACCATCAAGACTGCATCACCATGAGCGATACCAAATAACGAAATTTTACCTCTTGTCGTGTAGACCACGGAGAACACGTTATTAAATTTGTAGGTGATTTGCTGGTGTACGGATTGCGAAATTCAGTATACAGAGCTGCCAACTCTGTAGCAGTTATGGTTGTAACCCAACTAGGCACTGAATCGAACTGGGCTAGGATATCAGATACGGGTACATCAACCTATAGCCGGCCAATGTGGCCGAGCGGTTCTAGGCGCGTCAGTCTGGAACCGCGCGACCGCTACGGGCGCAGGTTCCCATCCTCCCTCGGGCATGGATGTGTGTGATGTCCTTAGGTTAGTTAGGTTTAAGTAGTTCTAAGTTCTAGGGGACTGATGACCTCAGACGTTAACTCCCATAGTGCTCAGAGCCATTTGAACATCAACCTATGCTGTCTCAGCTCTACGACACTGATCATCCCTGTCATGTCAGGCTCTCGGCAACCATGACCAGAGGTTCTCAATGGCTCAGGGACGTAGAGAACGTGATGGCCAGGATAACAGTGTAACACACTCATATAGAGGTAGCTCAGTACGGGCAACATGGGGCCTTGCGTTATATTGCTGAAAGATAACGTCCCGGACACCTGTGTACCTACTGAGTTCGTGCGTAAGTAAGTTTAATAAACACTACAGATACATGTAACAGATGATAATTAACTGAAACCCTCAGCTGCCGACAGGTGTTGTTGACATACCCTGATGGGGACAGCTGAAAACGTGTGCCCCGACCGGGATTCGAACCCGGGATCTCCTGGTTACATGGCAGACGCCCTATCCATCTGAGCAACCGAGGACACAGATGAATAGCGCGACTGCAGGGACTTACCCCTTGCACGCTTCCCGTGAGACCCACATTCCCAACTGTCCACAATCTACATACGTAATGTTCCTAATAGATACTTTGCCCATCCACTCGTTACTTGCGCCCACTTAAGCTGACCAGAGAAGCTGCACGGTCATCAATGGTGTCTGTTCTTTCGAGAACAGTTACTATCTTCATACATTAACAGTGATCTCAGTCGTCAATAATATATTCTACTTCATTATTTACAACAGTCTGCCAACGCTCAGGTAATTTTGCGATTCCGCGACTGCAGAAGTCACGTGGTTTTGAGGCGTTCGGCAGAGGGCGAAAGAGGTGAAAATCTGAGGGCGCAAGATCAGATGAATAAGGTGGGTGCGGAATGCCTTCCCAACCCAACTCCTATTGTCAGTCCAGCCGAAAGCGGGTGGGCGTTATCGTGGAGTAGTATCACTTTACGCATCTTCGTTCTTGCATTGCGCCCACAAGACGTCTCAGTTGTTGACAACACATGCCAGCAGTGATGGTTACACCTCGGGGAAGCAATTCGCAGTGCACCATACAGTCGCTTTTCCACCAAAAGCATAACGTTATCTTTAGTGGATGCGCGCTTGTCTTTGTACGGCTCAACCATTCCTTTCTTTTAAAGACACCATTTCTCGACACCAGTAACGATACAGGTTCAAATTGCTCTGAGCACTATGGGACTTAACATCTGAGGTCATCAGTCCCCTAGAACTTAGAACTACTCAAACCTAACTACCCTAAGGACATCACACATATCCATGCCCGAGACAGGATTCGAACCTGCGACCGTAGCAGTCGTGCGGTTCCGGACTGAAGCGCCTAGAACCGCTAGGCCACAACGGCCGGCTAACGATGCAGGATATACGAAATCTACTAATTCCCGTGAAAGCCACATGATGCAAATGTGACTATACCTGAAGTAGGAAGGCCAGGCCATGTAAAAGCCTAGTTGACCATCCAATTTAGGCGGTTCTGGCTATTCGGACGCCATTCGAACGTTGATAGTGTATTTTTACGAACGGATGTTAAATTTGTTATACAGAAGAATCTCGATTATCCAATCTTCAGTTATCCGACCTTCTGTGTTATCCGACCCTCTCACCGCGCTGGCCCTGCGCCAGCCGACGACAGGTCAGTGACGTAACGTGTTGTTTGCTGATACTCATCAGTTCATTGTCGCCGTCTGCTACTCCTCACTCCTCAGTGCTAACTTAGATCTGCAGTGGAGTGGACGTGTTGCACTTTGTTTATTGTAAAAATTTGTGGTGATGGCTTCAAAACGGAAAAAGGTGGTCGTTATAATGGAAGAAAAACTTAAAGCTTTAAAAAGAATAGACAATGGTGGAACTTTATTAAAAGTGACGCAAGATTATAACGTCGGGAAAACAACAGCTGGAGACTGTAAAAGAAACTGCAAATATAATTGCAAAATCCTGGAAAACTTTGCTACAGGAAAACCAAGAAAATTCTCCAAATGAGGAAAATCTACAGCAGCAGACCGAACCAGGAAATACTGCCTTGCTTTCATTGTTACGAAAAGTTCTGGAATGTGATGATGCCACAGAAGATGACGTAAATGATGGGTTGTCCAAGATGAAGAATTTGAAGTGACAGATGAAGAAATAGTCAACACGGTAAACGAAAAAGAAGAAGAAGCGGATGGAGTGGAGGAAAGTGCGCCCCAGATTTCTCACAGCGAAGGACACAAGGCCTTAGAAACTGCTTTAAAATATGTACAGCAACTGAAGGAAACATCGTCTACCGAGGTTTTACTTCTTAAGAGACTACGCGATTTTGCGGCAAAAAAACGGCAAACAAAAGTCAGTTACTAACTTCTTCACACAGTAAATATCTATTCAGTCTAATTTGATTTGTATTGCATTAAATGTTTAACTCATTTGGCCTACTTTAGTTTAATTTTTGTGGTTTTTTGTATTATTTTCCGTGTTATCCGACCTTCCCGCTTATCCGAACTTGCCGCGGCCGGTTTAGGTCGGCTAATCGAGACTCTACTGTATGTAGATATCCGAGGATACAATTAAATCATTGCGAAACCGGTTGTGTATCATACTGTAATTAAGGAAGTTCAAACAATTAACGCGGCTACAGGAAAAGCTTTTGAAGATTTTAATAGTTTCTGAAAACATTTTAAACACTTTATCTAAAGCTTTATGTCCAAATTATCGGAGGTGATCGGTTGTGTTCTCATCCCTCCCCCCCCCCCCTCCCCCCCTCACTACCATGCCCTGGTACTGGGCCCCTATAACGACGAATGCAGTCTGGCGACGTCCCGCTTTCTTGGTGCTTCCACACACAATTACGACCATCTTAACGTTGTACGCAGAACCGAGGTTCGACTGGAAAGACGACATGACGCCATTGCCATCGTTGTCGTTGTCGTTCGCACCGCTGTTAGTTTGCTTCCCACTGACGTCACAGCATGGGAAATCGCAATAATGCTCTGCGAGCTGACCATCCGCTAACGTCGTTGCACTGTCCGTCTGGATTTACCTCGCTGCAAAACAGTCAGTCTCCTGACTCAAGGTTCGTGACATGGCTGCATGGCTCCCCAAAACAAAGCCAACAATATGTTGGTCATCTCCGGCGCTAGCCGCTAGCGGCCGTAAGGAACACTACATAGAGTTCAGTATGGCCCTCCTGAACATATCTATTGCATATTCGCATTACAACTGCGGAATCCCGACCAGCTCTAGCAGCAGTATCGTGAACGATGAAGGATCCCTCTCCAATACCGACATGAGTAAAAAAAATGCTCTGAGCACTATGGGACTTAACATCTGAGGTCATCAGTCCCCTAGAACTTAGAACTACTTAAACCTAACTAACCTAAGGACATCACACACATCCATGTCCGAGGCAGGATTCGAACCTGCGACCGTAGCGGTCGCGCGGTTCCAGCCTGTACCGCCTAGAACCGCTCGGTCATTGCGACCGGCGTGAGCAAGTCATTCTTCCTCCTTACACGAGGTATAACACGCATTTTTTTATTTTTAATTTCTTTTTTTTTTTTTTTTACAAGGAACCAACATTCAAACATGCGATTACTCAATGAGAAATACACGGAATGTAGGTACATAATAAAATAAAAAACCTGCAGTCGACGTTTACATGTTGTTTTACTACACTCCTGGAAATTGAAATAAGAACACCGTGAATTCATTGTCCCAGGAAGGGGAAACTTTATTGACACATTCCTGGGGTCAGATACATCACATGATCACACTGACAGAACCACAGGCACATAGACACAGGCAACAGAGCATGCACAATGTCGGCACTAGTACAGTGTATATCCACCTTTCGCAGCAATGCAGGCTGCTATTCTCCCATGGAGACGTTCGTAGAGATGCTGGATGTAGTCCTGTGGAACGGCTTGCCATGCCATTTCTACCTGGCGCCTCAGTTGGACCAGCGTTCGTGCTGGACGTGCAGACCGCGTGAGACGACGCTTCATCCAGTCCCAAACATGCTCAATGGGGGACAGATCCGGAGATCTTGCTGGCCAGGGTAGTTGACTTACACCTTCTAGAGCACGTTGGGTGGCACGGGATACATGCGGACGTGCATTGTCCTGTTGGAACAGCAAGTTCCCTTGACGGTCTAGGAATGGTAGAACGATGGGTTCGATGACGGTTTGGATGTACCGTGCACTATTCAGTGTCCCCTCGACGATCACCAGTGGTGTACGGCCAGTGTAGGAGATCGCTCCCCACACCATGATGCCGGGTGTTGGCCCTGTGTGCCTCGGTCGTATGCAGTCCTGATTGTGGCGCTCACCTGCACGGCGCCAAACACGCATACGACCATCATTGGCACCAAGGCAGAAGCGACTCTCATCGCTGAAGACGACACGTCTCCATTCGTCACTCCATTCACGCCTGTCGCGACACCACTGGAAGCGGGCTGCACGATGTTGGGGCGTGAGCGGAAGACGGCCTAAAGGTGTGCGGGACCGTAGCCAAGCTTCATGGAGACGGTTGCGAATGGTCCTCGCCGACACCCCAGGAGCAACAGTGTCCCTAATTTGCTGGGAAGTGGCGGTGCGGTCCCCTACGGCACTGCGTAGGAACCTACGGTCTTGGCGTGCATCCGTGCGTCGCTGCGGTCCGGTCCCAGGTCGACGGGCACGTGCACCTTCCGCCGACTACTGGCGACAACATCGATGTACTGTGGAGACCTCACGCCCCACGTGTTGAGCAATTCGGCGGTACGTCCACCCGGCCTCCCGCATGCCCACTATACGCCCTCGCTCAAAGTCCGTCAACTGCACATACGGTTCACGTCCACGCTGTCGCGGCGTGCTACCAGTGTTAAAGACTGCGATGGAGCTCCGTATGCCACGGCAAACTGGCTGACACTGACGGTGGCGGTGCACAAATGCTGCGCAGCTAGCGCCATTCGACGGCCAACACCGCGGTTCCTGGTGTGTCCGCTGTGCCGTGCGTGTGATCATTGCTTGTACAGCCCTCTCGCAGTGTCCGGAGCAAGTATAGTGGGTCTGACACACCGGTGTCAATGTGTTCCTTTTTTCCATTTCCAGGAGTGTATATTGCAACCAGATTCGGTGACTTAATACACCATCTTCAGGCCTTAGCAGACATTGAGTGGATGAACTCCTATCGTATACACGATTCCATCAGTAGCCACCATCTATGAACTGGCTTCCGTGGAATACTGCAACAGCGATGACGTACCTGCAACTATCAACTAACAGTTAGCAGTTGATGGCTGCAGATCAACGCGATCGACTGCTGATAGATCAAGTGTCAGCGTGCGAACCATTTAACGAAACATCATCGATATGGGCTTTCGGAGTCGAAGGACCACTCGTGTACCCTTCATAACTGCACGACACAAAGCTTTACGGCTCGCCTGAGCCCGTCAACACCGACATTGGGCTGTTGATGACTGGAAACATGTTACCTGGTCAGAGAAGTCTCCTTTCAAATTGCATCGAGCGGATGGACGTGTACGGATACGAAGACAACCTCATGAATCCATGCAACCTGCATGTCAGCAGGGGATTGTTCAAGCTGGTGGAAGCTCTGTAACTGTGTGAGGCGTGTGCAGTTGGAGTGATATGGGACCCTGATATGTCTAGATACGACAAGTGACACGTACGTAAGCATCCTGTCCGATCACCTGCATGCATTCATGTCCATTGTACATTCCGACGGACTAGGGCAATTCTAGCAGGACAATGCGACACCCCGCACATCCAGATTGCTACAGAGTGGCTCCAGGAACACTCTTCTGAGTTCCGCTGCCCACCAAACTCCCTCGACATCACCATTATTGAGGATATCTGGAATCCCTTGCAACGTGCTGATCAGAAGAGATCTCCACCCCCTTGTACTCTCACAGATTTATGGAAGGCCTGCAGGATTCATTGTGTCAGTTTCCTCGATCACTACTTCAGACATAAGCCGAGTCCAATATACGTCATGTTGCGGCACTTCTGGGTGCTCGCGGGGGCCCTGTATGATATTAGGCAAGTGTACCACTTTCTTTGGCTGTTCAGTGTAGAAATATCTTTACAACTGACGACTGAATTTTGTTCTGAAATATATACCCTTCAGCTGCTCAAAAAAATAGCTACGAGCAAAATACTACAGAGAAAGTACACAAATTCTATGCCTTTACTGCTCTATATATCGTAAGTATGGATTTAACGACCAAACAGTTACAGTATTAAAGCGGCGGAAATGAGACTTCTCTGATCTTTGGCAGGATACAAATATCATAAGAGGAACAGAGATAAAAGAGGAGCTCCGTGTTGCATGAGCGGTAGAAATGATCCAACTCTGTAGTAAGGAATGGTATGTCCATTAACTCTATGGATCAAATTTGTAACAGCTGCGGAAATGCAATGCGAGTCTCTGAGAGTGACCCCAGGTACGCCTCGTAGCTGGTAAGCACTAGTAAAGGCGAGCGCCCGCCGGAAGTGTAATGAACGCAGAGCTGCAGCGAGGCGTCAGCAGCGGGCCGGCCATGTGACGCCCCCGCTCGCGAATACGCCGACGCGGTGTTTACGGCGCAGTGCAAACTGCAAGACGCTGCACGGCAGCGGGGGCGCGTGCTCGTGGGCGACGTGCGTGTGCGTTTGCGTATGCGGTGGAAGCAGCCAGGGGCAGCGCGTATCTCGCCAGCCGTCACCCGCGGCGCGCCGGCTCTCGACCTGGGAGACGCTGGTTCAGATGTTGGGGACTGAAGTACTTTCACCACAGGAATTTGGCCCGCGAGGGAGAGAGCGGTTCCACATCTGCTGAAATACCAGACCTCTCCGCCTGGTCTTCAGGCCAAAGGAGACTAAGCTTGCTGGCTGTAATCCTTCCGTACCATAGGAACTTCATGATTGGTTTTATCGGATTCGATGTCGACGTGACAGATTGTACCATTGTTCCGAAGTTGCAGGTGATATTCATGTGATTATCGATTCTGATTAACAACAGCATTGTTTAAAACTGAGAGAACTGTAAATTAGTTGTGACAGAAGAGAAAAAGAATTAACGATTAGAAGATACAACCAAGTGTTTCACAAATGGTTAGTTATATTCCATAAACAGCCACTTTTCATCCTTTTAATCTGTTTCTTAAGGCGTCAACAACACCTCCACTCCAAAAATAGTAACTCATTTCAACCCGACGAAGGAGAAAAATACTGTGTTACAGAATATTTGGAATTTTGTTTTTATTTTCCAAGAAAAATGATTCTCACGGAATGGAACACGTTTTCATTTCTTGTACTTATCGAGTAAGCTTTTCCTTAAAATTCATCTTCAAGATATTTCTTAACTATATAGTTACTATAATGATTGTCACTATTGCAGCTCATTGAAATATTAGATGAGAAGTGTTGGATATTGCTTTTTCATATTTTTTTCTACAGTTTCAGAGCTGCAGCAAAGTCCAGAAGCGCCTGCAGTATGAACTGTCCATGATTCTGCCTTTACTCCTTTGTTGCAGGATCGTGCGAATCGTCAGTACGACTAACAAGAGACTTAATCACTGATCGAGCCCAATTCTTCGAACTGAACTCTCTCTCTTTTTTAGTTTTTAATTCTGTTTTCTACCATTTACATTTGACCTGCCACCTAGAGACTAATACAGGCTCTGTTTTCACATTATTAAACTGTACATGCGCAACAAATGAAGCTTATTTGGTTTCTTAGTATTTTAATCTAGCTGCAGCTTGAAAATACTTGTAAACTAATTACAAAATGGAAATGCTTACAGTCAGTAATTTATCTGCTAAGAAGACAGGGAAGATATTACATTTATAAAACGCTAGCAACGATCCTTTCCAAGAGGCAGTACCTCAAAGATATATTTAATCTCTCGCTCCTGGACAGCCATCGTCCGATATACGGGAGCGACTATGTGAGCAGTACTTGGCAGTCACTCGTCCTCAGATGCCGTTACCCTACAGCTAGGATAGGCTCTATTTTTCACTACACGGTAGCAAGTGCTGTCCTCTATTTCACCATTTTTCTTAGAATCTAGTACTACTGTGTCATGTACACTGGTTTACGTGACACTCCAGTGACCATCACGTCACGTTTGAATACAGTATGATCCTATTTATAGTTTTCCTAATCTAGGTTAGTTACACCTCTACCCTGTGTGTACACATGACATGATCCTATTCTTAGTTTTACTAATCTACGTTAGTTACACCATGGCGTTCAATGCCAAGAGGTATAGGATTCACATGCGTTAGTGGTTAGCATTTCTAGTGTCTCACCTACTCCTTACGCTATGTTCATTCGCCTTCGCTTGTGACGCTGTCTTTTCACCTACTACCGTTACTACAGTCTTCTGTCTCGCTAGTATTGCCTGTGGAGTCATTCGTCGCCAGTGCTCTTTGATACCTTCACTGCATCGCTGGAGTAATCTTCATGTAGTGAGTGCTCCAGACATTCTACCTGCAACGTCGTTCACATCGGTCCACAACGCCTGGTCTACCAGTGACGGTGATACGTCGCTGTGTGGGTGTGCTAGTCCGGCTGCAATCCCTCTCTCTCCACAATCACTGTCAGCCTCTTGACCGTTGTCTACACTGTAACGGCTTCATTGAGATACTCTACTTTGTACCGCGGGAGAAAATGTGGAATTCCATTACGCCTTCAGAAAGGGGACAGACCTGAGATTTATAAGCAGCAGCATTCCTCGATAGGTAGGACGTAATTCGGAAGACAGTAACGTCCGTTGATCGTTCGGGGTAAACGAGTGGTGACGTTGTTGCTATTACCTCATGTTTTGATCTTTGCAGTTTGAAGTTCAAATTTATAACCTTTAGATTTGGTGGAACACCGTTTCAAAACATTAAACAGCAGCTGAATTTAAACTACTAATACCTGTTCAGAGTATTATTCATTTACTAAATTCCATGGGCCACCTAAACCACACAGACTAAGTGCTCTCGGCATAATGCTGCAGTGGTGCTCCAATGGGGAAGCCTGGGCGCCTCATACTTGAGCAAGCGCAGCAGCTCGCACAGGCTTCCTCAGTACGGAGGCAGCTGCTCAGATAATGACAAGTTGATGACATATTTCAGGTACCCCGACGTGTCTAATTAATTGTGTGCTTCTGGGTATTCAGCCGAAGTCTTATTTCCATTTCAATCGCAATATTTGGATGACCGTTTCGATCGTGTCCTTCAGGTGCCACGAGTTTTGCTGTTACGTGTACTCGCCGCTTGGACTCCAACCAGACTGAACTGTTATTTGTCTCTCGCCGCTGTTTATAGCTGTGTTCGACCCACGACGGTGAGTCTTAATGCACGCTGCTAGAGTCAGGTGTGACGTTATTATGACGTGTACATGTTGTATCGAAGGCGGTAGAAACTGTGTATCGATTTTTGTGATCGTTCATGACTCTAAACTGCGGCAACCATTCTTGCAGACCAATTAAAGCAGCAGCTTATTATATCCTCAGTTGATATATTCACTGTAGTTTTGGAAGCTACTGATGGGTTACTTTTTTTGGTTTTTTTTGTTGACAATCTCAACCTGCAAACTTCTGAGAAAAAAATGATGTAATGACTACGAGATCTTAATACATAAAATGTCGGACTCCAAGGTTTCTTTAAACTGATACCTCCGTCTCTGTTTATTGGGTTTCCCGACACCTTTATTTCGACAGCCTACCTAATTATGCCGTCGCGGAAACTTGGCGTTTGCATTACGACACTGGTCTTATCGCATGTCGTTTTATTATTATATTAGAGGCAGTGCTCGCCGACAGCTGATTTGCTTAGTTGTTTTAGTCAGCAGTGTTGGATCTCTCCTCGACTGTTCTAATAGCCTGCCTCTCGTAAGACACGCCATAGTCACATGGAATGATGTGCACACCGGCAGTATCGAACAGTATAAAGTCTTCTCAAAATTAATAAATAAAACATTGAAAAATGTTCAGAAATTGTATAGAGGTTGTCTCAGTACGAAATGTCAGTATAGAGGAATATAAGAGGACGATCATCCGAAGAAAAAAAAAAAAGTCTAGTGAACAAGGACCGCCGGCCGCTGTGGCCGAGCGGTTCTAGGCGCTTCAGTCCGGAACCACGCTGCTTCTACGGTCGCAGGTTCGAATCCTGTCTCGGGCATGAATGTGTGTGATGTCCTTAGGTTAGTTAGGTTTAAGTAGTTCTAAGTCTAGGGGACTGATGACCTCCGATGTTAAGTCCTTTCGTGCTTAGAGCCATTTGAACCATTTGAACAAGGACTCTGCAATTAATACATCAGAGCTATGAGCACGTGTGCCGTAGAAGAGACGTGTTTCACAGCAGCGTACATAAGGAAGAGCCCATAGTCCTCAATGTATGCATTTTCCGACCCATGTTTAGTAGACTTCTTTTCTTTGAATGATCACTCCTCTCGTATCCATGAATATTCACAATACCTCCTGAGATACCCTATATACAGTTTCTCAATACAAGTCTAACTGAATCTTCCGCTGAAATGCACAAGAAAAAAGCTGTACAGCTGAGAGTGCGCTAAGATCCACTGACAACGCTTCCAGATTTGACAAAACAGCACGTCGTAGGCGTGCTGTCGTTCCTCTCGGAGTGGCCACCCGAACTGGCCTGGCCCAGCTACGGTCCGATCTGCAACACGGCCAGCAATAAACTACGCATTGTGACAATGAAGAAGGCTCCAGTGAAAGTAGTATTAGATTCCCCTGTGAGCTGAAAATTACACGATTGGGTGTCTAAAGCGAGGACTGTATGTTAGTAGTTGTCTGCTCACTACTCTAACTTTGTTGTATATTACACTTCCGAATCACATTAATGTAAATGGACATGCCGTGTGGCTAGGGCCTCCCGTCAGGTAGGTCGTTCACCAGGTGCAAGTCTTTCGAGTTGACGCCACGTCGGCGACTTGCTTGTAGATGGGGATGAAATGATGATGATAAGGACAACACAACACCCAGTCCCTGACCGGAGAAAATCTACAACCCCGCCGGGAATAGAAGCCGGACCGTTACGATGACATTCCGTCGCGCAGACCACTCAGCTGCCAGGGGCGGACATCACATTAATATGACCACATGTCAAAAGCGCGAATAAATACCTTTTGCAGCGCGCACCGCTGCGAAACGTGCTCGAAGGAGATAGTGAGGTTCTGAAGGCACCTACGGGTATGTGGAGCCATGCCGACTACAGTACCGCGGACAGCTGCGCTAGATTTCTTGACTGGGGATCCATAGCACGGACAGCCCGATCAAGATGATGCTACAGATTCACCTCTGGGTTTAAGTCTGGAGAGTACGGTGACCACGCACGTACAACGTGAGCTGTGTGACAGCATTGTCCTGCTCGTGAACGCCATCGTTCCGATAAAAAAAAAACTGCGTGAAGGGGTGCATATGGTGGCCAAGGTAAGATGCCTACTTGTGTTGATCCACGTCCCTTCCAAAATAACGATACCACCCAGAGAGTGCCACGAAAATATTCCCGGAACGGTAACACTCCCTCCTCCGGCCCGGGTTCGATTGTTGCAGGGCGGTACACGCCAACGGCCATCTGTCCGATGGAGGATAGAATGTGATTCGTTAGAAAAGGCCACCAGCCGGCATTCAGTGGACATCCAGTCACGCTATTGGCGTGCAAATTCCAGCCTTCGTCGCCGATGAACAGAAATCAGAGACGTGTCTAGCGGCAGTCCATACGTAGCTGAACCGTCGTTGAGAAGACCCCGTCGGTAGTCCCTTGGTCCATCTGGTTGGGCAGTTGCACGTCTATTGGCTTATACTCATCTCTGCAGCCGTCGTTCACCTTTGTCATCTGTTATTCACGGTGCACCACAGTTGCCTCGGTGCCGGTGCCGGTTTTGGATACGGCCATGTTGCCATTCACGACATACTTTATCCACAGCGGCACGTGCACAGTTTACAAACTCAGCTCTTTATGAAATGCTTCCACCCTTGGTTCAAAAGGCAATGATCATGCCCTTTTGGACATCAGATAAATCGCACCGTTTCCGCATTACAGAACCACTCCTCTGTTTTCCGCTTCACCCCGGCAACTGTCAACGCTGCCGTCTGCGAGTGGTTATTGCACGCTGACGCTGAACATAGGCGGTGGTCACATTAATATTACTGGACCATGTACACTGTTTTTGCACCGAAATACGCAAATGGCGCCAATATATGCAAGGACTTGAAGAAGTTACACAAATGCTATCTGTTTCCAGTTAACATCACGACTATCGCCGGGCGCTTCGCAATTGCACTTAAATAGTTTGCGCGATTATCAGTATCTTTATATCGACCCCTGTGTCAGACAAGCATAGGACTTATTACATTTAAGCGCCAAAGAAACTGGTATAGGCACGCGTATTCAAATATACAGATCTGTAAACAGGCATAATGCGGCGCTTCGGTCGGCAAAGTCTATATAAGACAACAATTGTCTGGCGCAGTTGTTAGATCGGTTACTGCTGCTACAATGGCAGGTTGTCAAGATCTGAGTGAGTTTGAACGTGGTGTTACAGTCGGCGCACGAGCGATGGGACACAGCATCTCCGACGTAGTGATGAAGTGCGGCTTTTCCCGTACGACCATTTCACGAGTGAACCGTGAATATCAGGATACAGTAAAATATCAAATCTCCGACTTCGCTGCGGCCAGTAAAAGATCCTGCAAGAACGGGACCAACGATGAGTGAAGACGATACAGACGTGCAACCCTTCCGCAAAATGCTGCACATTTCAATGTTTGGCCATCAACAACTATCAGCGTGCGAAACCGTCCAGCGAAACAGCATCGACATTGGCTTTCGGAGCCGAAGGCCAACCAGTGTACCCTCGATGACTGCACGATACAAAACTTTACGCCTCGCCTGGGACTGTGAACATCGACATTGCTGACGATTGGAAACATGTTGCCTGGTCAGATGAGTCTCGTTTCAAACTGTATCGAGCGGCTGGACGTGTACCGGTATGAAGACAACCTCATGAACCCATGGACCCTGGATGTCAACAGGGAATTGTTCAAGCTGGTGGAGGTCTTGTAATGGTGTGGGGCGTGTGCAGTTGGAGTGATATGGGATTCTTGATACGTCTAGATACGACTCTGACAGGTGGCACGTACGTAAGCTTGCTGTCTGATCACCTGCCTCCATTCATGTCCATGGTGCATTCCGACGGAGTTTTGTAATTCCAATTGGACATTGCGACACCTCACACGTCCAGAATTGCTACAGAGTGGCTCCAGGAACACTCTTCTGAGTTGAAACACTTCCGCTGGCCACCAAACTCCCAGGACAAGAACATTATTGAGGATATCTGGGGTGTCGTGCAACGTGCTGTTGAGAAGTCCTGCTTCAGACATTAGTCGAGTCCATGCCAAATCGTGTTGCGGCACTTCTGCGTGCTCGCTGGGGCCTTACAATATGATGCAGGTTTACAAGTTTCATTGGCTCTTCGGCGTATATTAATATTGACACGGTTTGTAATTTCTTTTGTGTATTTTTTTATCGGAATAAATCCAAGTAAGTGTGATTCGTGCCTCATTTAGTAGCCGTAAGTTTCCTCATTTATTATTCTGGAGGGTACCCTAATTTTTGCAACGCCTGCCATGCTTACAATTCATTTATAAACCCGTGCCATCTTGCAGTATGATTTCAATCGGACCTGCAGTCGGAGGCAGGGTTCCGTTACATTCGCAGTACCTACTGGCTCAAGTCCTCGACTGTGGTCGCAACCCACCCTGCTCAACACGGCACTGCTGAGGATGGCCCGGAAGCCGGCCGACACGACTACAGCTGCGCGCCGTAGTTTTACGGCAGAAATAAAAGAACGCGATGCGCCGCCGCCGGCTGCCTCATCAACTTGCAGATCATTTGGAGCTGCATTCCCGCGTCGCCGCCAAACTCGTTTCCGTGCTAATGCGGCGCCGTTATAGCGGCGTCGCGACGCAGGCCTCGCCGGGCCGGGGCGCGGCCGTCTTACGCAACCCGTGCCGACGCGACGCCGGCGCCGCCGCTGCCGCAGCCTCGCCCCCTCCCAGAACTATTTTCCGCGACCGTTCCGCGAATCGCGTGCCGCAGCCGGCTTGCACAAACAGCGGTTATCTACGGACGACACCGGCCTCTTGTGCTCGGGCGGTGCCGTCGTCTCAGCTGTCCCGGCCTGCCTCAAAGAAATCTCATTACGTCAGCGGATAATCTCACACTAAAACTCTACCACAGGAAATTGTTATTTTCTATTACTCGGTACTCTGTCACGTTTACACAACAATTATAGAACACTACAACAAGAGTTTTACGAAGCCTGAATTGAAAAATGTGAGTAGGGAAAAAGAAAAAAAACTCAAGGTTTCAAAAATAGCGTAAGCTCTATTGATGCGCTTCATCTCTTTGATGCATCTTCAGAAATCGTATAGGAACTGTGATTGCTGAAGGTGCCTCAAAAAGACGAAACGCGTCAATAAAGCTTACGATATTTTTTCAAAAAATGGTTCAAATGGCTCTGAGCACTACGGGACTTAACATCTGAGGTCATCAGTGCCCTAGAACTTAGAACTACTTAAACCGAACTAACCTAAGGACATCACACACATCCATGCCCGAGGCAGGATTCGAACCTGCGACTGTAGCGGTCGCGAGGTTCCAGACTGTAGCGCCTAGAAACGTTCGGCCATTCCGGTCGGCGATATTTTTTCAACCTAAACCGTTTCTTTCTACTGAAAATATACCAGGGGTGCTGCACCATGGCCATAGAGTGGGAGAACATTTTTAACAAATTCACCTCTAAGCACTATCGTACACTTCACATTACAGCAGTTGTACAGTTGACAGTAAATGTTCGAATATTTTTCTCTGCCTCGTGATGTCTGGGTGTTGTGTGATGTCCTTAGGTTAGTTAGGTTTAAGTAGTTCTAAGTTCTAGGGGACTGATGACCATAGATGTTAAGTCCCATAGTGCTCAGAGCCATTTGAACCATTTTTGTTCGAATATCCCACAGCCAACTTCAATGCATTTGTGCATTCTAGGAAGAATATGGTATGTGCTGCTTGTCTGAACGTCTCTCTACTTTCCCCAATGAAGTCAGCAGCGTCCATGAAGCGACCGAACAGTTCATGTCGAGTATTCACCTTTCATTTGTACACCTCCGACTCCGTCCAATCCCATATACAAAAATTCAATGGCGTAAGGTCTGGTGACCTTAGCAGTTAAGTCCCATAAGATTTCAGACACATTTGAACATCAGCCGGCACGGTAGCTCAGCGTGTTCGGCTGCGTGCTCTCTGTAATAAAAAAACTGAGTGAAGGAATCAACGATCAACTTGAACGAATGTCTTGTGACGTCGGCACAGACCAAACGCAACGAACTGTATCGAAAAAAAAAAAAAAAAAGTGCCTAGCGTTGCTGTCTCTGGAGCACGGGGTCCCGGGTTCGAGTCCCGACCGGGTTTGGCGATTTTCTCTGCCCGGGGACTGGGTGTTTTTGTTGTTCATCATCATCATCATCATCATCATCATCATCATCATCATCCCCCCTCACAGTGGCTACATTGGATTGCGTAAAAAAAATTGGACTGTGTAAAAATTGGGTCTTTGTATGGGCGCTGATGACTGCGCAGTTGAGCGCCCCACAAACCAAACAACAACATCATCATCATCATCATCGCTGGTCAGTTACTTGTGCTACCGCAGCCAATCTGGCGATTTGGTCAAGTGCGGTTGAGACTTTCTCTCAGATGCCTGGTAGAATGCCATGTGTCTCACGTTATAATGGAAGTACATTGCACTCCGCGTGGCCATAGAAACGTCCTCAAGGTGTTCAACAAATGAATTTTACAAAAAAAATTCATCTAATTCAGATACATACATCTCCGTAACAGCACGGCGGCTCCTTGACGTTTGTTTTAGTGCGGATACACAAATATCGTCCGTACTCCTACGGGAATCAATAATTTACGAGTACGGGGTAAATGGACCAGGGAATGTACATACCTGTGCTGGCACACCTGTAACGTTGCAGTAGTGTAGTCCAGTTGAATAACTTGTAGTTCCCGATAAGTAAGTAACGTAGTAGGCTTGCCCATTAGAATTAAGAAACACTACTGTGTATTATGCTGGATGTCACATTGCAGTAAATTGTAGGGCCCACTAATTACTTAGGTGGTGGGTTTTGATGCATATGAACATTGATATGATTAAAGAATTTTTTTAAAATTGGACGAGGGACGCTGCATTGCAGGTTTTGATAAGTTGGAAATTTTAGTCGATCTGAAATCGTGTCCGGATGGCGGAAGCGGTTAAGGAAACCGCTCATGAGAAAAGGTAAAATCCGGGTTGAGGTACCGGTCCGATAAAAATTTTCAACTTTCGTCACTGGATTACCACGATGCCCTGTGCGAGGGCTGGAAGCCACGAGCTTTCCTACGCATCCTTGCCTTCCTTTCCCCATCATCACTAGTGATGTCCGATGTGTCCGATAAAAGACACTATTCATATACAAATTAATGTAACTACGTTGGATATGACGAAACGTTGATACTGGTTTAGAATGAGTAAGACACTACTGCACCATTATGACTGCCTAAAACAGACTTACGAAACTTACTTTTTTGCGTCGTTTGGTGCCTCTATGACCAAGTTTCCGACTACGAATCCGAAGATTACGGACGTAATTCTCCGTTCGTTCTACAGATTTTTTCTGTCACTTATCAATTTTTCACCTCTAGCAATGATTTTTTAAGTAAAATTATCAAGCTACACTCTGCACCAGAGTTCACGTTTACATTTCACAGGGGGTGGACAAAAATGTGGAAACACCGAAACCACACACACATCATCATGTCTAATTATATTCAGAACACCTTCCAGTGGTTTCGTAATGGATAAATACGGTTACTTTATGGTGTTCAAGGAAATCTCACACCAATCATTCTGCAGAATACTGTCAAGGTCGGGTCACGACAATGGAGGTAGATAGCGATCACGCACCTTCCCCTCCAAAGTAGGCCACAAAGGCTCAAAAATATTGAGATCTGGTGACTCTGGTGGCCAGGGAATATGTGACGATTCATCCTTGTGCTAACAAAACAAGTTGGGGGGCAACCATTGTACCATGGGGTGGACCTGCTCAATTGTTCCTGCGAAAATAATTTCACAACAGTGAAAAAGGGCTGTAATACGCAATCATCAAACGTACAACAAAAGGCACTAGGTAATGGAACAACTTCACAAGGGGAGGTCTAACATTTGGGTCACCGATTTTGATCGTTTTGCAAGGACGCTCTACACTGAAGACCCAAAGAGTACGTCTGCTTAATATCGTGCGGGGCCCCCGCGAGCACGCAGAAGTCCAGCAAAACGACGTGGCATGGACTCGACTGATGTCTGAAGTAGTGCTGGAGGGAATTTGCACCATGAATCCTGCAGGGCTGTCCATAAACCCGTAATAGTACGAGAAGTGGAGAAATCGGTTTTGACGAGAGGCGTGCTAGGATAGTCCGTGCAGTTGTGATGACCACAGTGTCCGGATGGCTTACCTGCCTAGTAAGCAGTAGACCCGGGTTCGTAATCCGGTCCGGCACAAATTGTCTATATTCCCCATTCTTTTAAATCAGTACCTATTCACAACTAACGTCATTTAATTTTTTTGTGTCTTGCTCGAAAAATTATTTTCTTTATCACATTTCCACTTCATAAACACAAAAAAAAAAAAAAACGATTCCACTGCAAATACTACAGTTATTTCTCACTGTCATCTCCCGTAAACATTTACGAACAAACTAGCCTCCTCGTAACTGGACATACACTGAATGCGATTAAGCATACTCTTTACCAAACTGCCCGGATAAACCTGCGTTATATTGTCCCATTCTCCACAGCGGCCTCCATGATGCCCTGTAAGGTCTCTGATGGGACAGGACGATCCTACACCGCTCGTTTTAGCATGATCCGTACATTCTCAATGTAGCTGAGATCTTGAGAATATGGAGGCCACTTCATCCGACTGACTGCCCCGCTAGAAATGTGTTCACGAGATTGTGACGACTAGAGCGTGCATTGTCGTCCATCAACGTGAACTACTCTCCAATATGTTCACCAAATGGAGCTAGAATGCGTGCAAGGGTGTCGTCCCGATACCTCACACCAGACATCCTCCCATGTGTTGACACACACAGGATATCCTGCGGACATAAATGATTCCACCATAAAACGTGACTGAACCGTCTCGATATAAGTGGCAGTCTATGACACAGTTAGGGTGTCAAAATTGTCCTTGTTGCCTCCACACACAAATATCAGTATTGTCAGAGTGGAGATTGACACGTGTTGTGTCCCACCGCTGGTTGGTCCACAGAGAGTAATTTCGCAGTCATGCGACACGAGCCCCTCTCCGTCGCATTGTTTGTGTTGATTCCTGCACTCCTTTGCCTGTTTGGAACTGCAGCTGAAGACGCAAAGCACTGCGCTGAGGGCTTCTGCTTACTGTTATACTCAACTATCGGTACTGAACACCCGTTGTTTTTCCCCCTGTAGCCACTCCTATGACAATTTTCAGCTAATCCTGTCACTAGAAGCTTGCTCCAGATTCTAGAAACATCAATTTGGCTGACAGCGATACTCTCTGCGACGTCCACCTGTTTCATTCCCTGCTCCATTAGAGCGACTATACGGAGTCCCTGATCGTATGATGTTGTTGTTATTCGAACCATCCTGGAGCAACACAACTCTCGTAACAACATACTGAACAAGACCGCGCGGAATGGCCGCGCGGTTAGAGGCGCCAAGTCAGGAATTGCGCGGTCCCTCCCGCCGGAGGTTCGAGTCCCCCCTCCAGCATAGGTTGTGTGTGTGTTGTTCTTAGCATAAGTTAGTTTAAGTCGTGTTTAAGTCCAGGGACCGATGACCTCGGGAGTTTGGTCCCTTAAGAATTCACACACATATGAAACTTTTTTGAACACTGAACAGGAACTGCAATGTTTACAGGTGATACGGTTGCCATAAACTGCACATACAGCCCCCTCACAGTAGAAACATCAACTGTTTCAGTTATAAATACATTACAAACAAACCATTGTATTGGTATTTTATTCTGACCACTGTATGTTCCTTTTTCAGCGTTACTTGGGCCTAAAATAGAGCTAATTGCTTTTACTTATTTGTTTTGTATCTCTTCTATGACTCATTCTGTTTAAAATAAATGTTTCAGCCTCATAAAGACACTCTGCTTTGACGGCTGTGTTGTCGTGACTTAGTTTTGTGTATTTTGAGATGTATTTTCTGTTGCAGATGCCTTTTGTAAGTCCCTGCGCTGTACATACATTATCATTATTATTATCACCTGTGATAATGAACTGACAAGGTTAGTGACAGTAGAAAGAGGAAAAACGTCCACAGTTAAGATTATCGAAGGGGTCTCAGCTGCTGTCTCTGCACTACAGTGCCATTGTCGCATCGAGAGCGTCCTATGAGTAATCGTACAGAGCAGCGGGCGCAGAGAGTGACGCATCGAATGCACGAAAATATTGGCTGCTATTATCAGCATGTTCACGCAATCTACCCTGATACGCTATGTTTACCTGGCCATATGACGCAGTTACCCTACAGCGTGGATGCATCACCACTGTTTCTGATGCGTCGATCGTACGAATCAATTTGCAAATTGTCAAACACACACACACACACACACACACACACACACACACACACACATTAGGAACTGCGCCAGCAGTTGCGGGTGGTCTCATTTACGTACATAAATTAGAAGATCTGTTACGCCATTTTATTTGTATCGATTTAGTTCCCGGTTAATTTAAATCGCAGATTGTGCATATAGAGGTGGATCTTCTAGAAACATATGAAAAAGAAAAACAAGAGAAAAAGACGTAAACAAAGAGAATTTCCTGTAATATGTGTGTTGCACATCACGGAAAAGTGAAGCCAGGAAACTGTACGAGGCTGTCCGTGCCAGAAGTTCTACGCGCCAGTTACGCAACTAGGTGTCGAAGGAAAGCAGATTTACTGTGCGAACTACAGCACGTTGCATAACGCTGCCCCGAAGAAGCACATGAGGAAGTAGGCTGCGCTGCCGCCATATGCTGACCATAAAGGTCTAATTTTCGTGTTGCTGACTCCGTCGTCATATTCAGAACTGTTGTCTTTCGACAATATGAGGTGTACCACAAAATATGACAGACAGATAGATACATAGTCCAAGAGACGTAGTTGTAGTACTTGTACGTAACTAAACTGAGTCCTGAAGGCCATTCGCTTTTGACCAGCTGCAGAGTCATTCTCTGTCACTAGGGTCATGGGGTGCCATATTAAGGGACATGCCTTTAGCACACTGGTCTACCTTATGGCCGCTACTTTTCAATCATGTAACTTGTCTATTGGCCTACGGGGCTGAGTGCACTGCATTTCACCCCTTGCACCAACGAAAAATGTACAGCTAAGAAGCAAACATCAGTACTGCCCATGAAAGTCGGACACAGTGCCTCAGACTTTTCTCCTCTTTCGGCCTTTAGCGAAAAAATATCGTGGTTCGTCTACCTACATGTCCCATTCACCTCCAATTTGTTCTAATTTTGGTCATAAGGGCAAGGAAGGTACCACCACTGGGATGAAAAATGGGGCGCACCCTAGAAAGGCTTGCTTGTGTCAGCAGCAAATCCTAATACGGCTAGCAAACAAGTTAGAAAGAATAAGACAAATAAATCGAATCTTCTCAAGGTTCGTGAAGATATCAGTTATTAAAAAAATGGTTCAAATTGCTCTGAGAACTATGGTACTTAACTTCTGAAGTAATCAGTCCGCTAGACTTAGAACTACTTAAACCTAATTAACCTAAGAACAGCACAAACATTCATGCCCGAGGCAGGATTCGAACCTGCGACCGTAGCAGCAGCGCGGTTCCGGATTGACGCGCCTAGAACCGCTCGGCCACAATGGCCGGCTAAATCAATTATTATTGTGAGACGATTTTGTAATAATAAAATTTTAATAACTGACAGGTGCAAGGAATACGAATGCAGAGACTTAAACGACAGCGTCGAGGTGCCTACCCAAAATATGTGAAATGTAGGTCATTCTAGAGGTACCACACGAGCTCTACTGCAGATTATCTTCGTCAGGCCTGGTCTCAATATTTTATCGGCTACAGTGTCACAGAGTGACAAGTGTGCTCACCATTAGCATCGCTATGTCAAGTACAAGGGGTGATCAAAATGTTTCCGTGCGATATACAGTTTCCTCTCCTCCGTATTGTCGACCCTTCATGGCCTTTTTAAGTAACCGAAGGCATGATAACCGCATGGGTAGAGATCAGAACTACAGGGCGCGCGCTTAAGTTGGCGTAACTTCTGGATTACGAAATTTGCGATATGGAGGCGTGCGTTACCACGAATCATCACAGAAATTCGCACAGCATTCCACAATGGTGGTTTTCGACACACATGGCGTCGCATACACATTCTTCATTCTCTGATGGATGTGTACCGGTGTTTGTCCTTCGGAAACCAAGAATGAATAATAGTACGCTGGTCCTGTTTGGACGCAATTGGTTATAACGATGTCATAGTTCACATATGCTCATTTATCACACTTGCGTCGGAAACATGCAAATGCCGTACTAATCTCTTGCCTACATCTCGGTGTTTACACACCATCGTTACAGTCGTGCTACGTTGCATACAGGCTACAGCAGTGTCCTCGAACCCCTTAGACGACAGCATCTCCATGTGTAAGTCACTAGAGAAGACTTTATCTTAAGATTGCCCACTACTGATATTTTAGAACCCGTGACTGTTAACTGAACGTAAATAGATAAAACTGCAACCAGCCACTTTGTTTAATAGTCATTTATTATTCTATGAACTGGTTTTCCAACCTTTCCAGGTTCATCTTCAGATGGTTTTCTGGAAGTTACATCACTATTTCTAGCATAGTGCTGGCTGCTGGCTTTGAGACAAGAAGATGGAACACGCTTGAATGTATTGTCGTGAGTATGGTTTATCTGTCGATATGGAAGCAAAATTTTAGTTTTGTACTTACAGCGACAATACAGACAGCTTTTCTCCGTTACTACCCATGTGACTGTTTCCATTTTGATGGCCAGTTGGTACATAGCTACACACACACACACACACACACACACACACACACAGGGAGAGAGAGAGAGAGAGAGAGATTGTGTAGAAGTGTGCGAAGTGATGTACCAACTCACCCCCCCAACTCTCTGTCTCTTCATCTCTTTCACCCCTCTCTTTGTCTATTTCCTCCACCCCCTAGTTCCTTCCCATCTCCACCTCCCCCCATTTCCTTTCCACCTGCCCACCACCCCTCTGCACCTTCCACTTCTCTTATTTATCTCTCCCTCCTCTGCTCCCTCTGTCCATTTCCTCTTCTCCCTGCTCTGCCAGTAACCTCCTCTATCCATCTCAAACTGTCCCCAGGCATGCTCATCACCCTGTTCACCCTCTGTGATACAGTTCAATGAAGCAGACAGATACTATTCCCACAACATGTTGTCATGCACAGCAGGTTACAAATCAGGGCCTTGAAAATCATTTATTTGCGCTTGACTTAAAGACCAACATACAAAGCAGGTCGATGAAGCAGGCCTGAACTACTCAAACACAATAGGCTTGTCCTGCAGCGCAGCCTACATATTGGGGCCTGGAAAGCTGTCCCTTGCCCCTGACATGTAGGCTGTCCTGCACAGCTTGTTGCTTTGGCAGAACGATTCTGTTCCAACACAACGTGCCCATCATGCATGGCAGCCTAAATGCCAGGTGCTGGAAGAAACACGATTTTGACCTTATCTCCTGTCATAGGACCTGCTGTTTCTATGCCAAATTTGGTCGAAATCTATCCAGGGACTTGGGAGGAGATCCCGGATATCCATATATACATACAATCTGCCATATACATGTAACAGATTTTAAGCTAGTATTACGGAAACAGTTGGTCGAGGTAACGTATGAGCCATGGGCAATTAAATAATCCCAGATGGAGACGACCTTGGATCGGATGGGGGACTTAAAATAGTCAACTGTCTTCATAGTGAATTCGTCTACAGTCAAAGGTGCATCCCTCATGATTTTCTAACTTGACACCCAGATATTCGGTTTCCTGACACACTGGCGCGTTGCAGCCCAGGGCAGCCAGTCGCGAGGCTCGCGTGGTCGGGGGTCACAGCGGGCCAGTGGCCAGGTGCCGGACCTGTGCTGAATAAGTCGCGACCACCGGGAACGCTAAACGTTCTTCCGCCGTTTACCACGCGCTGCGAAAATTGGTCGATTAGCGCCGCCTGCACTGCCGAACGGCGCTGGCAAATAGCGCGTCCGATTGACCGGAGGTGCCGATGCGGTTCAGGGAAGCTAGAGGAACGGGCGGGCGTATCACGTCCGCGAGCACAGGCCGCTATACTGATTGTACGTGCATGCCGATCGAAACCACGCGGAAGCATTTGCTGGTAGCGGTCGTGAACACAGTGGGCGCAGCTGAAACGGTACTGCCGAACTTACAAGGGAACATTGCCAAGTGTCAATTAAAGATCTTGACGAAACTTGGCGCGTGTGCAGAGGGGCAAAATAATGCAATACATGATTTTTTGTTCGTGCCTAATTTCTCTTTTAAGGGGTAAAACATATCCTGAAAGGTAAATTGGCATATTAGGTTTGGCGGGAACATCCTCGAAACGATGATAGATAAAAAAATTTCTCATATAGAAGCTGGTATGTAATTAACGTTCTTGAAAACTATATAATCGGATTTTGTAATATTTTGAAATTTTGCAAAATGCCCAAACATCATTAGTTAATTTTCATAAACGAAAACTTTTGTTACTATATAAATTGAAGAAGCGTTCAAGCTAAAAACACCCATGTGTAATAAAGCTGGTTTCCAAAAATAGCGTTTTTGGAAAATAAGCTGTACAGAAGACACTGTGAGAGTATTTTCAGCACATCTGACTAAAATATCTGAAGTTCATCATTAGTCTAGTTATTTACTATACTTATATTTGTTTTCTGCTTTACATTATTTGCATTTTACATTCTCTTTTTTGTTTTTAATTTACTGTTTCACATATGTGTATTTTGTTAATTTAAAATAATAAGTAACTCATTATCAAGATACAAATAATTGCAATAACAATAATCTGTAAATGAACGCTTAACATACAACTTTTGCCTCACACCATGCACATAAAATGAAGAAATTTGTTCTCATAATAGGAACGACAGACAATACAATAGAAAACAAAATGCGGCAGAATTTCGCATTGTCACAGGTGATCCTCTAAATACCCTGATTTGTATCAGGCATATTTCAGTACATTGGTAAGCTGTGGTGATAACAGTTTATTATGTACTTGTGACTGTAGCTTAATTATATTGTTTCTAAAGTGGAGATTGACATCAAAATCACTCAACAGAATTAGATCTGAAATTCTTCTCACAACCTTCTTCCAACATCAAAAACCATACACGTGCCACGTCTGTACCTGTGCCGTAGATTCCTTTGGGAGCAACAGATGAACAAGTTTCTTATGATTGTTAATAGTTTCTTTAAAACTAATGGTGCGTTTGGGCCAAGAATTCAAGAAGCTCTTTTTGAACCTTCGTATGTGCCTGTGAGAGCATTGAAATCAGGTAAATAAACGTCTGGTCTGGTCAAGAGATATTTGAAAGATGTTTTCTTTCTTGGTGACAGAGAAAAATCTGCATTACTGTTTGATTTTTAGGGCTGACAGTGTGAAATAACCATATGGAGAATCATACCTGAGGACAAGGAACTTTACCATCTGATGATGGAAACGACACAGGAATAGATGAAAGCCACCAGGTATCGACTAAGTAAGTGTCGCAATCGTGAAGGCAATAGGGGAGGTTGATTTTTAGGGCTGACAGTGTGAAATAACCATATGGAGAATCATACCTGAGGACAAGGAACTTTACCATCTGATGATTCCAAAGGGCTTGAGGGCACAGGTGAGATGTATATGGCTTTCGATGCTGGAACAACCATGTGAGAATATTTTCGTATCTAGTTCTGTTGAATGATTCTGATGTAGATCTCCACAAACAGCATAATTAAGCTGCAGTCACCAGCACGTAATCAACTGTATTCGCTATAGCATACAAATGTACTGAAATTTGTCATATATATCAGGATATTAGAGGATCGCCCGTGACAATTTGAAATTCTGCTGAATTTTGTTTTATATTGTGGTCTCCGTCATGTACATTATGTGGAGAAATTTCGTTCATTTTTTGTAAATCGTGTAGACAATTTTATGTTTTAAGCATTTATTTACAATTATCATTTTTGTAATGTTTTCGTATCATAATAATGAGTTACTTATAACTTTGAAACAACAAAATACACGTGTATGAAATGGTAAATTAAAAACGAAGAATTTACAACGTAAAATTACAGTCTAAAACATAAAACAAATTTAAGTAAAACAAATGACTAGGCTAATAAGGAACGTTTGGATATTTTAATTAGGTATGTTGAAATTACTCTGACAGCACATTCTGTGCAGTTTACTTTCCAAAAACAGTATTTCAGAAACAATTTTATCACACATGGATGTTTCTAGCTCGAAAGTCTCTTTGTTTTATGTGGTAACAAAAGTTTTCAGTTTTCAAAATTTTGTAATTGTGGTGATGTATTTGGCAATATTTCTAAAAATTACAAAATTCGATTATACAGTTTTCATGAACGTTAATAACATATCAATATATATATATATATATATATAGGGTGGCCCATTGATCGTGACCGGGCCAAATATCTCACGAAATAAGCATCAAACGAAAAAAACTACAAAGAACGAAACTCGTCTAGCTTGAAGGGGGAAACCAGATGGCGCTATGGTTGGCCCGCTAGATGGCGCTGCCACAGGTCAAACGGATATCAACTCCGTTTTTTTTAAAATAGGAAACCCCATTTTTGTTACATATTCGTGTAGTACGTAAAGAAATATGAATGTTTTAGCTGGACCACTTTTTCGCTCACCACCTTCTTCAACTGTTCACCTCCAATTCTTAAACCGCTAGTTGGTCCCTCTTTCTTTCTAGTTGTAACGAGGACCTCACATTTGTTTACATTAAATTTCATTCCACTGTCTCAAAGTTTCTTTCCAAGACCATCACGAGGTCTGAAACCCTGCATTTCCCGTCTCAGTTTTTTGTTGACTCGTGTTCGGATTCTGCTTTCCAGGATCTTTTCTCATACCTTGGCACGGTGTGGTATCTGTGTGACTCCTCTCTAGTGCCCACAATCCTCCCTACTCCCATTCTTGAAAATAAGGATAATTAGTGCCTTCTTCCAATCTTTTGGAGTCGTCTTCTCATTCCACACCTTACTCATCACCGACTGCCAACCTCCCCTATTGCCTTCACGATTGCGACACTTACTTAGTCGATACCTGGTGGCTCTCATCTATTCCTGTGTCATTTCCATCTCTCTTCATGTAAGGTCATCCCCCCCCCCCCCGCCCCACCCCCTCCCACAGAGATTACTTCTACTTCCTTGCAGTGACGTACCTCATCAAAAAAGATAAAAAGGTACATTCATCTTGACAAAATGTTACAGTACACGATGAAAATACATACCGACTTGGGGGAGGGGGACGGGGGTGTTAGGGCGATGTTTGAAATCTCTCATTTTCTTGTAAAAACCTGAGAGAAAATTAATAAAATAAGACAAAAAGTTCAATCATTTGCAGGAGTAACGTTGTGGAAAGATGAAAAAACATTTGAACACGTCTATTTACAATTAGAAACCTTACAACTGTAGTACAGCCACGTTTCTCAACTTGAAAGATTTTGAGAAGATAGCCAGTTCTAAACCTGAGTAAAATGTACTAGGGACTTTTCTTAGGTGGGAGGATAGGATCGGGGTGCATTCACCTCCTGATACCAACTGAGGAGCTACCTGACTGAGGATTAACGGGTCCACGGTCAAAAAAGACGACAACGGTCAGGAGAGCGATATGCGACTGGATTCGTCATTTACTGTCAGGAAGGTCGCAGTTCGTAGTAATAGACGGCAAATCATCGAGTAAAATTGAAGTGATATCAGGTGTTCCCCAAGGAAGCGTCCTGGGACCTCTGCTGTTCCTGATCTATGTAAATGACCTGGGTGACAATCTGAGCAGTTCTCTTAGGTTGTTCGCAGATGATGCTGTAATTTACCGTCTAGTAAGGTCATCCGAAGACCAGTATCAGTTGCAAAGCGATTTAGAAAAGATTGCTGTATGGTGTGGCAGGTGGCAGTTGACGCTAAATAACGAAAAGTGTGAGGTGATCCACATGAGTTCCAAAAGAAATCCGTTGGAATCGATTACTCGATAAATAGTACAATTCTCAAGGCTGTCAATTCAACTGAGTACTGGGTGTTAAAATTACGAACAACTTCAGTTGGAAAGATCACATAGATAATATTGTGGGGAAGGCGAGCCAAAGGTTGCGTTTCATTGGCAGGACACTTAGAAGATGTAACAAGTCCACTAAAGAGACAGCTTACACTACACTCGTTCGTCCTCTGTTAGAATATTGCTGCGCGGTGTGGGATCCTTACCTGGTGGGATTGACGGAGGACATCGAAAGGGTGCAAAAAAGGGCAGCTCGTTTTGTATTATCACACAATAGGGGAGAGAGTGTGGCAGATATGATACGCGAGTTGGGATGGAAGTCATTGAAGCAAAGACGTTTTTCGTCGCAGCGAGATCTAGTTACGCAATTTCATTCACCAACTTTCTCTTCCGAATGATCATCAAAATAAAATAAGAGAAATCAGAGCTCGAACAGAAAGGTTTAGGTCTTCGTTTTTCCCGTGCGCTGTTCGGGAGTGGAATGGTACAGAGATAGTATGATTGTGGTTCGATGAACCCTCTGCCAAGCACTTAAATGTGAATTGCAGAGTAATCATGTAGATGTAGATGCTGAGCCCACGGCCATCCATACCGCATCAAATGACGCCACTAGCTTAGGTGAACAAGGTGGTTCTTATTACTAAAACGGTCAGAGAATTCACGACTTATATATTGGTGGTGGCAAACACTAAGGTGACGTAACGGGTCGCAAAGACCACGACGCAAAGCCCACTGTGTCCATGCGTCGGCTCGCCATCTTGGCCGGTTATACCTGGGAAGGCTCGTGGCACGTGATCTCGCGTTCCCAGTGCAGCGCAACGCGCAGATGTGGGGCGCCGCCGCAGATAAGGCGTTCCGCGTTACCTTGCAGCTCCCGCCCCCACCACGGCCGCCAATGTTTCAATACAGACGGTAAAAATAGCTCGGATCGCCTGGCCTAGCCGGTCCTGCGTGCCACTTTGAGCTAAACGGTAACGGGTGGAGAGCATGAAAGCTACTTTTACGACGCTTTCGGCGGAACAATAATAATAAAAACGAGCGGCAACAATTCGACTTTCTTCCGGTTGATGCCTTCCGCAGTGGTAAATTGCAGGAAAGAATGCGCCTTCTAAGCTATACAACAGTTTGTTGCGAGGTGAATGCCATAAAACGGCCGCAGACTTGGGAACTTTAACGAAACCACCCACAACTACGTAATTCGGTAATGACATGAATTACAATGGCTGAGCAAGTAACTGAAATAATCTTCTGGGTAATGTATCTTACTTTATGCTTCCCCCCCCCCCCCTTCCCCTGCCTTTTCTATTCCACTCTCAAATCGTTTGCGGGAAGAACGACTACCGGTAAGCCTCCCTTGGGGACGAATTTCTCTAATTTCAACTTCATGGTATTTCTGCGAGACATGCGTAAGAGGAAGCAATATACTGGTTGACTTCTAGGAACATATGCTCTCACAACTTGAACAGTATATCAAACCGTGATGTAGAATGCCTCTCCTGTAGCGTCTGCCACTGGAGCTGCTTGATCATCTTCGTGATGCTTTCCTGCTTACTGGCTCTGAGCACTACGGGACTTAACATCTGAGGTCATCAGTCCCCTAGAACTTAGAACTACTTAAACCTAACTAACCTAAGGACATCACACACATCCATGCCCGAGGCAGGATTCGAACCTGCGACCGTAGCGGTCGCGTGGTTCCAGACTGAAGCGCCTAGAACCGCTCGGACACAACGGCCGGCTCCTGCTTACTAAATGAACCTGTAACGAAACGCGCTGATCTTCTTCGAATCTTCTCTGTCAATCCTGTCTTGTACGGATATCATACTGACGAGTAATATCAAAATATTGGTAGAACGAGCGTTTCGTAAGGTACCTGAGGTTTCTTCCAACGAACCTCAGTTTGGCATATGCCTTTGCTGCGATTAGTTTTTATGTGGTCATTCCACTTTAAATCGCTTCGTATGCATACTCTTAGATTTTAATGGAAGTAACTGCTTCCGAAGATTCTTCTGCAATATAATTAAGGGGTCTTCTGTCTATATACAGGGTGTCTCACCTAACTCTGCCACCTCACGTATCTCTGGAACAACAATAGATATTCAAAAACGGTTGTCACCAGCATGAACGTACGGCAGTGGCTTAGGAAACCAAATACTATGCGAAACTTTAAAACGTAAACAAATTCTATTTTCAACACAAACTAGTTTATTTTTAAATGGAGACCCCTATTATTACGTACGCAATCAATAGTGTGAAAAATCACAAAAAAATATGGCGTTGGTTGCATCGCCATACATCGATTACATCCCGAGAAATCGCGAAGCGAAGTCGACGCTTGAAATAAATGAAGCGCACGGCTATCGCACGTCCTGAGACTCAAGCGTGCACCTCACCCTGTCGATAACCGTGATGTGGTTGACGTACTACGTCAGTGGAGTATTAATGTACGTATGGTGTGGTACTGTATAACAACACATAATTGGCCCATATTTCATTGATGGCACTCCTACATGGGGATAGTTTAGCCCCTTCTTGAGCTGTACCTTACTTGAACCGGTCCACCTCTTATAATGTGTCAAATAATGCAGTATATGGATGTCCTGCGCATAACGTGTATTGTTGCGAAATGACACCTAGAGGTACAATTAGTGGCAACACACTTGGTTTCACGTTTCTAAACCTCGGAAGTTCTGAAATATGTGGCTTTTAATGGATAGAAACCGCCTCACAGCTTCTGACGTAATGCATCGCATGTAGTACTGTGCTCAGAGAGGGTTGCCTGCACCGGCGCCTGTATCCTGCCGTAAACATACCAGCATCACCACGGCACGCTCCACCTTCAGTGCACAAGTGTCTCCTAATCTGGTCTGTTGAAATGCTCTCACATTGTAACGTAATTCACATACGTTGCCCCATTAAAACCTGTTTTCTTGTGGCTTGTTACATTAGCCGTCATCTAGTCGATATGCCGGCCTTCAGTAATGAAGAAATACTAGATATTATTTTAATTTATAGCGAATGTCACAGAAATGCAACCGCAGCTGTGACACTGTATGCTGAACGCTACCCAGATCGGCTGTTTCCAACACGACGAACCAGTGGCAACATCTGCAAGACACTCACGGAAACAAGAAGCTGGGTTCCCCCAAAACGTCGACGTACAACGCCAGCGACTGGCAATGGAAACGAAATTGCTGTTCTGGCTGCTGTAGCGCACAATCCTCAGGTGGGTGTACAAGAAATTGCACGAGGTGTAGGAATAAGCCACAGTAGTGTGTGCAGAATCTTGAATCGGAATCGGTTTCATCCCTTCCATGTCTCACTGCACCAAGAACTGTACGGGAATGACTGAGTCCCGCATTGCATTCTGTCGTTTTGCACTTCACCAGTTGCAAGGTAATCCAGTATTCCTAAGTAATACGTTGTTTACGGACGAGGCTTTATTTACAAATCATGGTCATGTGAATCTGCGTGCAAAGTACCCATTGGATTCGCCAAGTTGCTCATCAACGACAGTGGAGTGTCAGTGTTTAGTGCGGTATCATTGCTAACTGTATTGTAGGCCCCTATTTTTACCATAGAACATTGAATGGACAGCGATATGCATCATTTCTTCAACACACACTAGCGCTCCTCACGGAGGATCCACGATTGGAAACTCGTCTATCAATGTGGTTCCAACATGATGGATGTCTCGCACACAAAGCAAAAGTTGCAAGAGGCGTTCTAGATGCGACATTTCCAAAATGGTGGATGGGGTGGGGAGGTACTGCGTGATGGCCAACACCGTCCCCCGACTTCACACCACTAGACTTATTTCTCTGGGGCGCAGTGAGAGACAGAGTGTATCAAGACCCCCAAGACAATAGAGGATATGCAACATCGTATTACTGCGGTGTGTGCGGCAATATCTGTAGAAACTCTACAGTCTGACTTCGCTCTCCACTTTCTCGCATGGATTGATGTTGACGAGGGCTGGCCCTGGACCATCCTATGAACAGACGAAGCTCATTTTTGTCTGATGGGTGACGTGAACACGCAGGATTTCCGAATGTGGGCCTCTTCACCTCCAGTCACTGTGCATGAAGTTTCTCTGTATGGTAAACGCGTCACCGTATGGTGTGTGGCTTCACGGCTGCGTTCATCATTGGCCCATTCTTTTTTGAACAGGTTGGCGCTCAATGTCCAAAGCCGTGCAGTGTGACTGGCCAGCGTTTACCGCTATATGCTTCGCTAGCAAGTCATACCCACCCTACAGAAGAGAGAAGCAATGAACTCAACAGTTTTCATGCAAGGTGGGGCCCCAACGCACATCGCTCGTGAAATTCACCTGCTTCTCCCAAACACATTTAAAATATCTAATTATCATCCGACCGTTTCCAAATGCTTGGTCAGCTCGATCACCTGATCTCACGCCCTTTGATTTCTGGTTGTGGAGCCACCTGAACGACAGGGTTTACCAGAGAAACATTCACACATGTGCTGATCTGAAGCGCAGCATACCTACGGGCACGCTTCGTTCTGCTGTGCAGAATGCAATCATGCTCTTTCAGACTCTTCCGGATACTGATGGGCGCCATTTTGAGCCCCTTTTGTATCAGCAATGGTACCGGTAGTAATGTTATGATGTACCCTAGCAGCACATTTAAATTGTTCCTATTGAACTGATTCTGCATTGTTTCTCTTCTCCATGTCCTTGACATTAAAGCCACCAAGTTTGGTCCACGTACGATAAGTAATTTCCGTGTTTAACGTGTTAAATTGGGAAAGTTTAATTATAACCACCCAGTACACATGAAATATTAGATCACTTAATTACAAATGGTACAAGATGGGATACTTAACTTTGGAACAATCTTCGCCATGGCACGTCATGTGTCTTTGTTACAGTCACTGAAGACTCAACGTATCACTTGATGAAAAACAAGATAACAGTATTTTCTCTAAAAGTTCAATTGACAATAAACTTTGATACATGGTTCTGTTTAATACACTCGAGGGCGTGTCTACGTCAACGTCTGTCATTTGTCGTTGCGTCTGACAGCACCTATGCTTGCTTGTGATTCTGTTGCGAGGTAACAACCTTGCTTTGGTTCCTCGTTCTTTGGACGACACCACACACTGCATAATTTTTTGCTTTCCAAGTTTCATTATAATGAGGACGTAAGTTTTGTAAAACCGAAATAAGATCATCGCAGAAGAACAGTGAAGTTCCTCGGTGTTTTGCCTGAGCTGTAAACCCACGTTTAAAACCCCAGACGTCGCTACCGCCGTACGCTAGGGAGTGAGGCGCCAAACAAGCCGCAGGTATTCGTGCAGCGCACGCTACAGTTAGCACGGTAACATGGTGGCTGTCCTTGGAGCTCATTTCGTAGCAAGCCAATTTGGAGCCCGTGCGCTTTTTACTGTCTAATTAGGCACTTTTTCAGATGAAGAGAACATTAGTTTAAATAAAGCTCCCGACGAAGCGAACGCGGTTTAAATGCCAACTGTCATGCCGGGTTGGCAGGAACAAAAGATAGCAACCAGTGTTTCGTACTCAGTTACGTCGCTTAATTGCAGTTCTAAATAAAGTGTCTAATGTAGGAAATTAGCAGCTTCCATGGCGGTCGCCGACGCTTAGTTGTATCAACGGAACTCATGTCTCCCATGTGACACAGATAGATGTCACCTCATGAGTACAAATGACATACAGGGTGTTTCAAAAAGATTCTTCCGATCCAACACGACTACATCTTCTACCTGTTTGAAGACAAAAACTTGGGGTCAATTTTTACTTACACATAAAAAGTAGAAGTTTATCTTGGCGACAGTTGTAAGTTGGCGGTTCATGTAGCTGCCGGTAGGTGTCTCTGTTGCAGTTAGCTCGCTCGTTTTCCACAACGGCGAAAAGTGCCGAAGACACTTCTAAATACGGCGAGGCACCTGCTTGTAAGGACATTTCTTAGTAATGAACTGCTTCCACGCTAGATCGTCCGTGTAGGGCGTACGGATCACATTTTTTTGTGAAAGCCAGCGGTGCGGGGGCAGGAGGTTGGTTGTTTGAGCAACACTCAGCTTACGTGCCTCCCTCTCCCACAACTTTGGCTACCTGCGTCGCCGCAAACAATCTGTGCAGTAACTTTAGATATGCTCGTAAAAGTACCGGCCGAGTTTGAATGTCGTCTGGATGACAAATTGCCTGCTGGCTTCTGTCTCGCGTTCTTCGGCCGACGCTTGTGCAATGATTTCTCTGACGTTTCGCCGGCACAAGTGACTAATATTGACAAAGCTCCACCCTTCATTGCTGGTGGTCGACTGAGGTCGAGCTCGCGACAGCAAATAATATGTACCTGGTGCGCCAACGTCCAAGCGCTTTTCCGTTGTCATGACCGCTGCGATTCTGCCTTTGCTACTTGTAACGGTCATTCGCTGCAGCACGGGGATCCAGTGTCCGTTCACAGTGAGGCTTTCTCTTTCTTGATGACGCTTTTGTTATGTTGGTGTAATTCTGTAGCTTTTCTGAACAAGCCAGTGCGATAGCTCTTCTCTACAACAAGAACTTCCGTGTCGGCGAATTTTACCATGTCGTCGGCCTCTGTCACGGCCGATTTCTCCACCTGCAATGCCGCATATGTTTGGCTATCCTAGTGTTGATTGACCGTCCAGTCATTCCAACAGTCTTTTCCAAATGTACACGGTGTGCGGTATATTCCCAACATTGCAATAGGGTATCTTTTCTCCTTTGCCGATCTGAGACACTCTTTGATCTTCTTTGTCGGTTTGTTGACAGGTCTTCGCGAGGTTTTTGCAGAACGTAAGGCCGATTCTGTGCGTCACTCTGGGAAAGCCGAACCCTAAAATTTTTTTCCGATGTGTCACGTCGGCGAGTGTTTGTTCCTACGATACTTCTTACTTAATTGGTGGAGTATCCACTGCTCCCCAGAAAGCTCTCTAGGTGTTGCATCTCGCTTCTGACATGCTGCAGATCACACATTCGTCTTGCTCGCGTTACGAGATATTAATCTTCATCTTCCTCTTTTTCTGGTTCGGGTGTTGATTTGACGGTTTGTGCAGCCATCGGCCGGTGTGAAATCGGTTTTCGATACACGCTTTGTCCCAGGTTGTCACCATGCCTCGTGAGCACCACATCCAGAAAAGGTAGCTGTTGGCCCTTCAATGATAGATATTATGTTGGCTTAGAGACTGTTCAGGTGTTTTAGGAAGTCACCGAGCTGTTCCTCACCACGGCTCCACACTACGAAGGTATCGCTTCGGAACTGTACAACACCTTAGGTTTACAAGGCGCCAAGTTCAGGGCCTGTGCTTCGAAATATTCCATGATAGCGTCGAGAGCACTGGATTCAGTGGACTACCCATGGTGACGCCTTCCAGCTGTTCGTGGAAGTTGCCATTCCACATGAAATAGCTCGTAGTGAGACATGCATGAAAGAGCTTGCTGATGTCTTGCGTGAAAATGGAACCGATATACTCTAGAGAATCACTGAGTGGCACTTTGGTAAATAAAGGAAGAAATCACCACGGAAAAGGCCTTTGCTGTTGGCAGGCCAGGTGCATATAATATTCGGCCTCGAGCTCGACTCCAATCTGCCATCAGCAATAGAGGCTGAAGTTGTGACGGTACCAGCCACTCGCGCTGGCGAAACTGGAGAAAAGTTATCACAGAAACGTCGGCGAAACAACCCGAGACAGAAGCATACACGCAAATTGTCAGCAAGTGGCCACGAGAGGCTTATCAGCTTTGTATCGTCCGGATCTTCATTGCGTGTCAGGTGCAGAGCGTACTGAACATTTGTCAAATTTACATTAAAATTATCATTCTATATGTAATTGTGAGAAATTAGCCATGGTTGGATGTGCGTGCATGTAAAAGATATATCCTTGTAAAATCGGATGGTTTTTTTGGAATTAAAAGTTTTGTAATAGCATGCGAAAGTTAAAATTTACCTCAAGTTTCTGTCTTCATTGGTGTAGCCGACGTACACTGAGGTGACAAGTCATGGAACAGCGATATGAACGTATACAGATGGCAGCAGTGTCACGTTCACGTACACAAAGTATAAAAGCGTAGTGCATTGGTGGAGCTGTCACCTGTATCCAAGTTATTCATGTGAAAAGGTTTCCGACGTGATTATAGCCGTACAATGGGAATTAACAGACTTTGAACGCGGAATTGTAGCTCGAGCTAGACGCATGCGACATTCCGTTTCGGAAATCGTTAGGGAATCCGATATTCCGAGATCCACAGTGTCAAGCATGTGCCGAGAATACCAAATTTCAGGCATTACCTCTCACCAGGGGCAACGCAGTGGCCAACGGCCTTCACTTAACGACCGTGAGCAGCGGCGTTTGCATGGAGTTGTCAGAGCTAAAATACTAGCAACACTGCGTGAAACAACCGCAAAAATCAGTGTAGGGCGTACGACGAACATATCCGTTAGGACAGTGAAGCGAAACATGGCATCAATAGGCTTTGGTAGCAGACGACCGACGTGAGTGCCTTTCGTAACAGCACAATATCGCCTGCAGCGCCTCTCTTTGGCTCGCGACCACATTTCTAGATGTGCTGGTCACAAGGGACGGCGAAAACCTGGGACACAGCGTGTATCGAAAACCGACACACACGGACCGATACCTGCACAAACTATCAAACCACCAGCAGAGCCAGAAAAAGAGGCATAATTAGTACGCTTGTAATGAGAGCAGGACGAATATGTGAGTCGGAGCACATCAAACGAGGAATGCAACACCAAGAAAGTGTTCTGAGGAGCAAATTATATCGGATGTGTAACAGAGCCAAACACTCGGCGAAGTAAGGAATCAGAAAAAGAAATGTCGGGTCGGCCTTTCTGCCATACATTCCCAGAGTGACGGACAGAATCGGCAGTATATTGCGCAAACACGGCGTAAAGACGATTTTAAAACCGACAAGGAAGATCAAAGAGTGTCTTAGATCGGCGAAGGAGAAAAGGGACCCACTTGCAATGTCGGAAATAGCCGGCCGGTGTGACCGTGCGGCTCTGGGCGCTTCAGTCTGGAACCGCGTGACCGCTACGGTCGCAGGTTCGAATCCTGCCTCGGGAATGGATGTGTGTGATGTTCTTAGGTTACTTAGGTTTAAGTAGTTCTAAGTTCTAGGGCACTGATGACCACAGATGTTAAGTCCCATAGTGCTCAGAGCCATTTGAACCATTTTTGAAGGTCGGGAATATACAGTATACCATGCACATGCGGAAAAGTTTAAGTCGGAATGACTGGACGATCAATTAACACCAGGATCAAAGAGCACAAGCGACATTGCAGGTTGGGGCAGGTGGAGAAATCGGCCGTGGCAGAGCACGCACTGAGGGAGACGACCACGTAATAAAATTCGCCGACACGGAAGTTCTGTCTGCAGAGAAGCACTATCACACGCGCTTGTTCAGAGAAGTTGTAGAAATACAAAAACACGCGAACAGTTTTAACAAGAAAGAGGAAAGCCTTAAGGTAAATGGATCCTGTTTTCCCGTACTGCAGCGAACGACCGTGGCAGGTAGCAAGAGGAGAACCGCACCGGAAATGACCGCGGAGAAGCCGTCGGACGTTGGCGCGCCAGGTACATATAGTCTGCGGCCGCGAGCTCGGCTTCAGTTCAGCACCGGCAATGGAGGGTGAGCCACTCGTGCTGGCGAAACGTGAATAAAATCATTAGATGAACGTCGGCCGAAGAACCAGAGGCGGAAGCCAATAGGGAGTTTGTTAACTGAGAATTATTGTGAAGGTGGTTCGATGAACCATTTGCAGGCGATTCGAAGAGTAGCCACGTAGACGTACATGAAGATGTAGTGTACGTGAGGCGCTACTCGAGAGGTAGCTGCGTGTCGGGAGACACCTGCTCCCCGCGGTAAAAGCCGAAGACGTAACGCACCGTGTGCCTGCGGTCGCGCCGCGTCGTCCGGACTGTTAACAGAGCGGCGCACCGAGCGGAACGTACGACAGCGGAGCGGTACTCGCCGCATCCTGTCCGTGCATCACACGCCGTGCAGCGCCGAGGTCCGCCTGTTCCGCCTGCTCGGGCGGCCGGCACGCGCCGTGCTCATCCGAGTGAGCAGCGGGCAGCGGCCGTGCCCGACGACACGCTGCCAGGGCAGACACTGAGTACGTGCGCTATTTCCAATATCACGTGCCTCGCAGCAGCCAACCGTACAACGAGCAGGCCTCGCTGCACGAGGCGACCAGCAGCACACACACAACCACAATTCCTCCCATCACTTGTGCTGCTTCCGATCTTCTTTAGAGATGGACAAAAATATCCACATATCAAAGTATCTGTACACATTGCGATATTTAAATTGTTGACTTCCCGATTACTCTACAGGTCTGATTCAAAAACATTTACAAACTATCATGGAGCACATGTTGTTGTTGTTGTTGTTGTGGTCTTCACTCCTGAGACTGGTTTGATGCAGCTCTCTATGCTACTATATCCTGTGCAAGGTTCATCATCTCCCAGTACCTACTGCAACCTACATCCTTATGAATCTGTTTAGTGTATTCATCTCTTGGTCTCCCTCTGCGATTTTTACCCTCCACGCTGCCCTCCAATACTAAATTGGTGATCCCTTGATGCCTCAGAATATGCCCTACCAACCGATCCCTTCTTCTAGTGAAGTTGTGCCACAAATTTATCTTCTCTACAATTCTCTTCAATTCAATACCTCCTCATCAGTTATGTGATCTACCCATCTAATCTTCAGCATTCTTCTGTACCATCACATTTCGAAAGCTTCTATTCTCTTCTTGTCCAAACTATTTATCGTCCATGTTTCACTCCCATACATGGCTACACTCCATACAAATACTTTCAGAAACGACTTCCTGACAAATCTATACTCGATGTTAACAAATTTCTCTTCTTCAGAAACGCTTTCCTTGCCATTGTCAGTCTACATTTTACATCCTCTCTACTTCGACCATCATCAGTTATTTTGCTCCCTAGATAGCAAAACTCCTTTACTACTTTAAGTATCTCATTTCCTAATCTAATTCTCGCAGCATCACCCGATTTAATTCGACAACATTCCATTATTCTCGTTTTGCTTTTGTTGATATTCATCTCATATCCTCCTTTCAAGATCACGTCCATTCCGTTCAGCTGCTCTTCCAGGTCCTTTGCTGTCTCCGACAGAATTACAATGTCATCGCCGAACCTCAAAGTTGTTATTTCTTCTCCATGGATTATAATACCTACTCCGATTTTTTTTGTTTCCTTTACTGCTTTCTCAATATACAGATTGAATAACATCAGGGAGAGGCTACAACCCTGTCTCACTCCCTTCCCAATCGCTGCTAACCTGTCATGCCCCCTCGACTCTTATAACTGCCATCTGGTTTCTGTACAAATTGTAAATAGCCTTTCGTATAAGGGTCAGTAAACACACACAAACTGGGGATGTCGCAACTCTACGAGATGGCGCTACCGTCACCAGACCCGATGCTCCACAGCGAGTGTCTTCACCGAAGAGGCTGCGTCCTCACTTGAGGGTGTCATGAACCTTCACAATCTGCATACATGGGCGGATGTGAACCCACACGCTACACGTACGCCATGCCACACAACGCAAATTTACCCTCAACGGGTGGGCTGGCATCGCCGTAGGCTTTCAATTGGGTCGTACATTCTCCCGGACCGACTTGATGGTCCCACGTATCTTGTAGTCCTGCGAGAGGTTCTGCCGGACATGCCGCATGATGTTCCCATGTCTATTCGTCGCCACATTCGATTTCAGCACGACGGAGCCCGCGCGCATTTCAGAAGACAGGTCAGGGCACGTCTCCAGGCAACCTTTCGCGGCCGCTGGATTGGTCGGGGTGTGTTAGTCTCATGGCTACCACGATCATCCAATCTGCCCCTATCGATTTTTTCCACTGGGGGTATCTGGAGGGCTTTGTGTATGAAATGTCAGTTACATCGCCGGAGGGCTTAGTGGGCAGGATTGTTGCAGCAGCAGCATGTCGTCCAGATACACTAGGTATCTTTGAGAGGGTGCGCCGCTCAATTCAGGGTCGACGTCAGGCGTGTCTCGATGCATCTGGACGCAACTTTGAGCATCTCCTGTTGTGCGCGTCCATTTGTAGCATATGTTTAAATAACTTCAACGCCGTTTAGTAGCCCCGGATGGTCTTTGCGTCCCACGATTCCTATGTGAATACTGATACTTGATATATGCACCATGTGCCACATCCACTTGTGAACGTTTCGTTTTAAACACTCTATACATTGAATATTTAATATAGAAAGCGATATTTTTTATTGTCACTGTTTCTTGACTCATATGCACTATAGTTCTCATCGGCAGATTCCTTGGCCGTCCCAGCTACTACTAATCTTTGAAATCTCACAGTAAATGTCCTACAATGAGCTTGATTTAATTTCATATTCAGTACTACAAAAGAGCATTGGATTTCGACATGAATGTGTCTGTACTGCATATTCATGAAAACTTGTTACTTCCGCGTGTAACTTCTAACATTGCAAATGACAGGTACGAGGTACAAAATGCACACGAATGGTGACAGCACTGTATGAGAATGGTGGAACTTACCACTCCCTACGCCCAACTACGACGCTGAATGTGTGCTCCCCTTGCCCCCCTGAGTGGCTGGATCAAGAACGACAGATTCTGATAAGCCTTCAATTTGGTCACGACATGAAAAACTGTTGGCCCGTATCTCAGACACGCAAGAAACTCGAAGCTCGCATTCTGCCCCCAACGAGCTAAAACAATACCTCGATCAACCACATTGAGATCCCCTGCTATACGCGCAGGACAGGACAGGACAGTTTAATTTGTGGAAAGGGGCGAAAATGAGTCGCTGTCAGTTGCACTTGAACACACTACTTTATTCAATTGACAAACACTAGAAGAGTAAAGAAAACATTAAAAACAGAGCAAGCCAAACATTAATTTTAGAACTTAATTCCTGGTTAAATGCGCCATTCAATCTCACGCCTCAAGTGCAAAACAACTTTAATTTAAAATCGGCTGAAGGCCAATCACTCAAGACTCAAAAACAAGAATTTGAATTTTAAAAGGCAGAAGGCCTCGTCTTAAAACATTTCTCTAAATTAGGCTGAAGGCCCATACAATCTCACGCCTTAAGAGCAAAGCAACTTTAATTTAAAATCAGCGAGAAGCCATACACAAACAAACAAGGATAAATAAGAAAAGGCAGAACATCAAACGGCGCTTAGAAGTTCCAAGGGTCGGCCTGGAATTCAGACACTAACGCTCGCTTAGGTGAGGCAGGCAGTCGGCCCAACAATTCTCAATCCGACGACAACCGAACCGACCGACAGTCAACGGACCCACCGACATGATAACTTCCGCTCCACCCGACCAGCACACAACAGGGAGTTCAATAGAACAACGCAGAAGGTATCGGCGCCCACAACGAATTACACATCCACCTGTCAAACTACACGCCGTGCTGGACAGCCACAACATGACGAAGAAAATACACTGCCTGACTTTACATCAACGGCCAGGGCAGGTAACCGGAACGTTAACGGCCACAAGGCAGAAGATTCCGCTAGTGCACTTCAACTCAAAAATAATCAAGTTAAGTTAAATCCACAGGAGGGCGGCTAGAATTTCGCCAACTTGAAAACACACGTTTTTACTCGCGGGAATGTCCAAACAGCCCAAAACGAAATTCAAACGAAACACTGAACAGTTGGGGCTGGCTGATAGGTTAAGTAAAGACTCAACTTTCGTGTCCGGGATCGCTGAGTCACGGACCTCGCAGCAATGGGAACAGCCCCTCACACTCTGACCGCGCGTGGACGCCGCCAGCAGCCCCGGCCAGACACGCGCCACGGAGACTTCTCGCTGCTCCACACCAACCGACCAACAGCCCGCACACGGCACAGCCAGAGACTATAAGTGCGAGGCCAAAGATAGTATAAGGGTGGGAATATCGATACATGCTGCTGCTGCGACTCGCGGAGAGAGAAGATAACAGCATAATCGCGATAACCGCGGCAGGCTAATCACAGAATAGCAACTAAGGTTTAACACAAAGGATAACACGAGCCAGCCACGGCTCACACATTTAGGAGGGAATTGTGATCCTGCAAAATTCGGGACTTGATAGTCGTCACTTCATACCTGTTTTGTCAGACGTTGTTCAGAAACAATATGCCAATTATCTACTGTTTCGTCCAAAAGAGTGACTTTTCTAAAGAATGTCGTTGTGCCAGATAACAGCAGCAGGCTGACAGGAGAATATGTTAAAAAAAGGTATCTATTAATGTATATCGCTGATGAGTATTGGTTTCATTAATCATTTTTTTAAATGTGTGATTTTATAGCTCCACTGTGTGCCTCATTTATTTAACCTGATCTGATTAGCGCGCCATCAGGCCGTCCTTATCTCGGATCACGGTTTCATAAATACATTTTTATTGATTACCGTTGGAAATAATAAACTATTTGTTGTTAATCATTTCTGTGGATTTTGCCATATTTTTAAAATTACCGCAAATATTGAAAGTATCGACCGCAATCGTTCGTAAGTATCGATATTTTCAAAAATTTGCCCATCCCTATACTTTTTGTTGTCACAACTGCTTTCCTTATTGTTCATTAGCATTCTATATAAAAAGTCAGACACTGAACAGCATACTGAAATCCAACATCCGCGCCTAAGTAGGCATTCGAACGTCTCCGACCCTCGCTTCCAAAGGCAGCAAGCACGAAATCACGGCCGCTAACTCCTTATTAAATGGAGGTCACGAGGCCACGACAATCGGATTACAGATTTACTTCAGCTTACAGCATTTTTTCGTAGGCCATTAGGACAAAATTATGTGCAAGTAGTAAGCCGTTCTAGTTAGACAATTCCGAGAAAATAGCAAGAGAAGTTTTAAATACCGAGTATGGACCGGTGCGTTGCGACTGCGAACAGGCGATGGCGGCGGTCAAGTGGTTAGCGTTCAAGCTCTGTAACCGGGCGATCGCTAGATCAAGTTCCGCTGATTTATTTTGTGTTTTAAATAAAATATTTGTCTCAGCACTGGTCATATTTCACATACGTGTCGTTTGAAAGGTAATATAACGAAAAAACATCTGTATTTCCCTAACTTTATAGACACTCTGTGGCTGATTTTTCGAAAAATTCGTACGTGAAGTATTTATTCTTGCTATAATAGCACGGTCTCCCGTTCACGCAAGTTATCTGCCGAAAGAGGCCTATCTCTGCAAGTCGAAGCGTCGAGGTGCAAAGCAGTTCTGTGCACCTTACCCGGTTGCGATATACGGGATTTCGCAAATCACGACGGGCATACATTTTCAGGAAAACTTTATGCGTTTGGTTGTTTACTTGTCGATAGTTAAAAATACAATGCTTGTTGTAACAATTAAAATTAGTAAACAGCTAAATAACAAGGAAATTCAATAAAAGTTCATGCAAATACACTTTTTCGACAATATTATCTTTCAAATGTGATCTATATGAAGTAGTATGACCACTGCTAAACAAATCTAATTAAGAAAAGATGGCCAAGCGGTTGTAGGCGCTTCAGTCTGGAACTGCGCGACCGCTACGGTCGCAGGTTCCAATCCTGCCTCCGGCAGCTGAACAGAAACTGCGGAAAGTTCAAATCGGTCAATCGAACTGAGTGCCTGCTAATTGCTCGACAAGTTGCTCATAGGTTTGTACAGGAAAATCTTTAAAAGTTTTTGTCAGATTACTTCCTTATTCGTTTTCTCGGTGCCTCCTACAAGAGCAGCACTTCTCCGTGCAATCGTCACTCTCAAGAGCATGACAGGTCGACAGAGGGCGGCGACTTAGGCCAGAGAATTTCCGCCCACCACCCGCCTCACCACTGACCCTCGTATGTTTTCGACTTTGATGACAATGGTCACGATTTCTCCCGACTCTGGCTCTGTACTCCCCTATACCGTCGTTTCCGAAGGTTGGAAACCGTAGCTATCATCACAAGCTCGGTCTTTAACGCCTCTCCAGCATCAACACGAACAACAACGTCGAATACACTCCTAGCTCTACCAATACAGTCGCCACACATTTAAACGACATCAACGTTTTCATTAAATGGTGTTGAAATTCCAATGACAATGTAACTCCGATGATCGGGCTATTCAAGCTTGCGTTTTTTAGGACTAGAAAAATATTCACCATATCTCTTAGGGTGAGCAGTATCTTACCTTTTTCTTTCAATAAATCTTTCCTATTCTGTGCACCAGATTTTCAACCCGCTCATCGTGCTGAATACTTACTAAAAAAAGAATTAAACAAGCACTCTAAATAAAATTACTCACCGCCGACGAGAAATAGCCCACATGTCATGTAACATCACTGCAAGCATTGACAGTCGTCTCAGATTTGCGAGGACAAGAGTTCACATATTTCTTCAGCTGTAACCACTGAGTAATAATTACACTAGTGCACTGTCTGTAAAGTTCGATGCAATTTTCCTTCAGATATGCATGCAAAGAAACAGAAACTGCTGATGATTGATAGCGGTATTAAATCACGAAATGTATTCGCAGATTGCGAATTCGGAACCACCACAGCTATACAATTTAGTGGAAGCAAATGAAAATTTGTGCTGGACCAGAACATGAATTCAGATTGTCCGCATTACGCGAGTGGTCGCCATAAACGTTAGGCTATCCGAGCACGCTTCACGGACCGACCCAAAATGCCCGCCTAAGGGGAAAATCCGGGTTCGAGTTACGCCCCGGCACAAATTTCCCCCTTATATCACTTCAGCTCCTGTGGAACGTTACTTGATACGTGTTTGGTTAAAAACAAACTAAAAATTCAATTGCAAAAGATAGCTTTGTTCTGACCTACATGAAAGCATAACTGAAGTAGCAACTAAAGAAGAATGGCTAAAAAATTAGAAAACGTGTGGTTTACTAAGTCGAAATATTTTGTCAGGTCTAAAAATATATACCTGCAACGTTGATCCTCTGATCCAACACACAGCATAAGGAAGAATTGTGTGGCAGCAATTATCGTGATTAGGTCTGTTTGCAGTGTGTAAAGAAGGCACTGAGCTGGAAGTCGATGATAGTTTCCAATATCTAATTAAACGTGGAGAACAGCACTCATTTTTGGAACAGTTCGATACATGTTTTCTCAAATGCTGCTTCTCGGGATGCTAAGAAGTTTTGAGGTTCATTTTCAGCACATCTTATTGGATATGCCACCCCATTCACTAAAAAAATTTTTTTCTTTAGCATCGATATTACCTATTTCCTGCTTACTCACTTCCATAAATTCGAACACGATACAGTGCGTAAGGAGACAAGGGGTCTACACTTGTGCATTTGTAATCTGAATTCGTTTGACAATAGGACAAGTTAAATATTACTTATAGTATTTAGATTTTTTCGGCAATGTTTGTATCATGTCTAAAGCTTAATGGTTCCGCGTACATCTTCTGACCTTTACGGTAACTGTCGATTAGCTGCCAGGATTATTTACTTGTTTTATGGTTCATATGGCTCTGAGCACTATGGCACTTAACATCTGAGGTCATCACTCCCCTAGAACTTAGAACTGCTTAAACCTAGCTAACCTAAGGACATCACACACATCCATGCCCGAGGCAGGATTCGAACCGGCGACCGTAGCGGTCGCGCGGTTCCAGACTGAAGCGCCTAGAACCACCAAGTCGGCACTTGTTTTATCACACTGCTCTATTGCTCTGCTGTTAAGTCTGCGACCACGGTTTCATTTGTCTCTATTTTTCTTTCAGTATCTCCTCAGTGGTAGCTTTATTAAACGATGGAGAGTTATGTATACTATGGGTGGGCAACTAACAGGCCGCGGGCCTCATCCAGCCCGCGATTAATTTCAATGCGATGCGTTGAAGAAATTGTCGGGGGGGGGGGCGGCAGAGAGAGAGAGAGAGAGAGAGAGAGAGAGAGAGAGAGAGAGAGAGAGGGGGGGGGGGGTGGGCGAGGGGGAAGCGCTCGCATTGTATCTATTTAGTGTTACAGAAACAAGCCAGCAGCATGCGATCAGTCATCGTAATTAATTTTGGACAAATATTCTGAAAAACGCTTGCTAATAGTGTTTGTGGATACTAACATACTGCATTTCAAAACTCGAATGTGCTGCCTGCAGCCAAAGTACTCGGGATTGCGTATGAATTGGAACTGTGTTTCTCATTGTTTTTTTCCTATTCTGTCTCGTATTAAGATTAGTAAATAATTCTTGTGGGTTGTGGACGCATTAGAACGCTGGAATAGTTGAAACTAAAGGTAATTCATAACGAATTAGCTGTAAACAGTTGCTTTCATACGGTCTTATTTTTCCCTGATGACATTTCAAGACGCCTGGCATCCTATCTTCAGATGTTTACATTCATACACGCGTCATGAGCCTTACATTTTGTCTTCTTTATTTTTTGGCCTATTTTTCCGAAATAAGGAGTATAGAGATCAAACAGGTTAATTACCGCCTTTTGCAACTGCAATGAAAGTTTTATTAAATGTTCAAATGTGTGTGAATTCCTAAGGGACCAAACTGCTTAGTTCATCGGTCCCTAGACTTACACAATACTTAAACTAACTTATGCTAAGAACAACACGTACACCCATGCCCGAGGGAGGACTCGAACCTCCAGTGGGAGGGGCCGCGCAGTCCGTGACATGGCGCCTCAAACCGAACGGCCACTCCGCGCGGCGCATTTCGCTTTATTCTAAAGCATCTTCAGTGGTCAGGTTTTGTTGTACTTTATTTAGTTGGTTGGTTGGTTGGTTTGGGGAAGGAGAGCAGACAGCGTGGTCATCGGTCTCATCGGATTAGGGAAGGATTGGGAAGGAAGTCGGCCGTGCCCTTTCAGAGGAACCATCCCGGCATTTGCCTGGAGTGATTTCGGGAAATCACGGAAAACCTAAATCAGGATGGCCGGACGCGGGATTGAACCGTCGTCCTCCCGAATGCGAGTCCAGTGTCTAACCACTGCGCCACCCGCTCGGTCTTTATTTAGTTGTTCTTGTTCTTCCACATGTATGTTTTTCGTATTCACCACACAGCACATTCGCAGTACTAAATGTTCATATTTCTGTGTAGAGAAGAACTACTGCCCTCTCGCCATCTCGCGCTTTTTGTTTTGCTATTCAAGGTGCTGTGCGCTGATAACCCGAAATATACACGTGGAAGAACAAGAAGAACGACATAAACATCAACAAAAAAAAAAAAAAAACCTGACCACCGAAGATGCTTTGGAATAAAGCGGAACGCGTCTGGTCTTAGTAAGACTTCCATCACAGTTGCAAAAGATTGTAACTGACCTATATAACTTTTATACCTGTTAATGCGGAAAAAACAGGGCGAGAAATAAAGAACACAACATGTAGGATTCATGACATGTACATAAATGTAAATGTCTAAAGATGGAGTGAACATAAATTGAACGTACTCGCCGGCGTGTGTGGCCGTGCGGTTCTAGGCGCTTCAGTCTGGAACCACGTGACCGCTGCGGTCGCAGGTTCGAGTCCTGCCTCGGGCATGGATGTGTGTGATGTCATTAGGTAAGTTAGGTTTAAGTAGTTCTGAGTTATAGGGGACTGATAACCGCAGACGTTAAGTCCCATAGTGCTCGGAGCCATTTTTTTAAACGTACTCTGAAAAACGCATGTTTTAGGAATAATTTGTTGGCGTGGTATGTGGGGAAACAGGTCCTATTCGTAGCAATGCTTTACTTCATAAACGTTAACATCACGGACGGCACGATTTTGAGCTTATACGCTTGAAGCGTTGCTGTTGCGTCACGTGATGAGGCGGTCCGCGAACTTATGGAAGTATGTGAATCGCACCCGCCGTTTACCAAAGGTTGCCCACGCCTTTTTGTATACTCTGCCTGAGCCTAATTAGGCTTCGCTGGAGTTTCCGTCTACAATTACTTCCATTTTGAAGGTGTTTTACTACTACCAGAAAGACTCGGTACTTGGCGGTCTGTGCAGTTCACCTGGCCGAAATATGTCCCCGCTTTGCCTGAGAGGCTGCCGGCGTCGACCCCCGGCGGGCCCGGTACCGCTAGCTGGATGCTGCCTTTTTGCTCGCGCCGCAGGGTCAGTGGCGAGCCATTCATTTTTGACGCCCACGCAAAAAGCGGCCGGGCAGCCGCATTCCACCTGCCGCCTCCGTCCCCTCACACCCCTGTAACAACATCTCTACCACTCCAGCCCCCCCCCCCCCCCCCCCGGCCACCTTCGCTGCCACCATCAGTCTGACCGCCGGCGAACAAGCTGTCAAAAGTTCCGGTTTGGCCGCGGCGAGGCAACTTCTGTTAAGTATGCACCATTACGATGGCAAAAAGAAAGGAGGTTGGGGGGGGGGGGGGGGGACGTCGCTCACGAGCACCCAGCGACCGCCACTTAGGGACCTGTTCGGCGGCTGTTTTACTGCGGCGCGGCGGCAAAAAAGAACCGCTGCAATTACAGGCCACCGGCAGCAGGGGGACGGGGAGGGGGCGTCGGCTCTTTAAGGAATTTGCGGCAGCAGTTATGGCGCGGAACGCGCGCTCACGACCGTGAAATCCGCTGCACCCACATCGTGCTCGCGCGATTATGCAGATTCCCATCCCTTCGCACCCCCCTATCAACAACTACCCGTCTGATCGATGTAGTCGAGCTCCGAGCACATTCCCCCCCACCCCCTCACCCACTCTCGCTGGATCACTACCCTGCTGACTCGCGGCGAAAAAACGGGTACGTTAACATCTGCGAAAAAGGCTTCCCAATTTCCGAACTACCTCAATAAAAATGAAATGCGCACGTAAAAGCAAGCAGTTTTCAGTCTATATTGTGACACAATTTTCAGTTAGCGCTCATCGCTACTGCAACGAAATTTTTACAGCTGTCGGACAGTACACAGCTAGGTATTAAATGTTACCATGCGAAGAGCAAATGGAAGCTTTCAGCAAACTAGCCACAATAACAAAACCACTTTATCATATCCGCTTAAGCTACAGACCATTAGGAAATGAGGAAAAAAGTCTCTCTCTCTCTCTCTCTCTCTCTCTCTCTCTCTCTCTCTCTCTCTCTCTCACACACACACACACACACACACACACACAGAGAGAGAGAGAGAGAGAGAGAGAGAGAGAGAGAGAGAGAGAGAGAGAGCGATAGGGGAGGGAGGGAGGGAGAGAGAGAGGGAAGGAGAGAGAGAAACTCACTATACAATTCGTAGAGACCTCTACATGGTGTTAGGCATAGATGACGTGAATTTGTACATTAACTGCAGTGTCTGATACTTAAGTTCAATGTTCCTGCTGACGATCGATAAACGTATTACATCAAGCAAATGTATTTGGGGGGGTTGCGAATACGATACCATAACAACTATACGATTTACTGCAAACATATGAAAATTTTTGCCGGACTGACACTCTCACCCGAATTTCCTGCCTGTAACGAGCGGTCGCCTTAAGCACATTCGGCTTCCACAATGGACCCAAATCTCCGTAAATTCCAGTTTCTCCTTCCCTCACTGCTCGCAGAATTATGTCAGTTTTGCACACCGTGAGCCTTCTTTATTTTTTTAATTAGGTTGCCTTGACTTTGGCATTGAATACGTTAGTACAGTGTCTGTATAGTTCGATACACATATCTCCGAAGGAACAGACACTGCTAACGATCAATAGAGTATTTAATCAAGAGATGTATTCGCAAACTGCGAATACGGAACCACGACACCTACACAGAAAAGGTAGCATACTAAATTACTACAATACGCGCGTGCGGGTACATGGAAATCCTAGACCAGTCGTGGAGTAGACATCAGGATCAGTTCAGTACCTGTCCGGGAGCGAATTGTCGGCGACACACTCACGGAGCCACGCATTTCTCCAAACAGGTTAAAAGGAGCTGTGTCACCGATTTCTGCGAGCTCAATTAGCAGCGCTTATTAGAGGACGTTACCACTCCAGAGAGACAACTACTGTAGTCTATGCACGAAGGGGCATCATCCCATCTTCTACGGATCGGCCCCAGTGCCTCACTGCAATGTTTGAACGACTATGGACTGGACGAGGAGGACCGGTAGCACTGCCTTCCCGTTCGCCAAACTTGAATCCGTTTGCTGCGCGGGATTAGCCGGGCAGTCTCAGGTGCTGCAGACAGGGACTGTGCGGCTGGTCCCGGCGGAGGTTCGAGTCCTCCCTCGGTCACAGGTGTGTGTGTTTGTCCTTAGGATAATTTAGGTTAAGTAGTGTGTAAGCTTAGGTACTGATGACCTTAGCAGTTAAGTCTCATAAGATTTCACACACATTTGAACACTTTTTGAATCCGTTTGATTTCTGGCTATGGCAACGTTTAAAGACATAGGTGTATGCTAGAGTGTCCATTCGTCCCGTTTTTCCCGGGACAGTCCCGTTTTTCACCAAAATTTCCCACTGTCCCGAAAGTTTTTTTGGGGACGCCCAAATGTCCCGTTTTTTTATGATTCCGCTTGGCTAGAGTATTTTACGCTACTGGTTGTTTGACTTGCTATTAACTGCGCAATTATTTACGCTAGGAAGCGTGTGATGACTTTCAGCGTACCCCAAACACGTACCGAACTGTCAATAATCGCAAGTAATTTTAAACGCACTATAGGTTACGAATAACAACGAAGATTCTTCTCTTCTAAATCGATCCACTGAATCCGTCGTTTCGGTCCAGAGATATTCTACACCACTGATACTTGCTCTCTGGCTTTCGTCACCACACTGTTAATGTTTTGCACAGAACACAGTGAATAATATAGTAGGTGTTGGCTGTCCAGCACATGCGGTGCACACTTCCTTACAAACTGGCTCAGATTGCCTACCCATCGACTGCCAATTAATTGTAAACAAAATCTACCAGCATTTCCACATATATACAGTAAGGGTTGAATCTCTGAAGTTATTCTGTAAGTTTACTGAAACTGAAGACAAAACTGTACTTGGGCACAGCAAGACAAGGTGGCTATCTCTGCTACCACCATTGGAAAGAATTGTAGAGATATTTCCTGCTTTGAAATCATATTTCATTTCCCTTGATAGGTGTCCTGTTATCCTTAAACAATTTTTTGATAACCCTGTGTCTATTGTTCTTCTACATTTTTTTGTTAGCCAGCCAAAACCTTTCTCCACAACAATTAAATGTATTGCGAAACAAGAAATCACAATAGTGGAAGTTTATCAAGAAATAAACAAATTATTGGGCAAATTACAATGTAGAAAATCTGCAAGATTTCTCACATCCTTTGTACATGAGACTCTAAGAAAGCTGGAAGAAGAGGGTGAAACTACTGTAGAACAATTTCATATTTACGCTGACATCTTCTATGATTCTTGAATTGAGTATATTAAAGAATGGTGTTTACAATTTCTCACACCTTTTAAGGCATTTGACTGGGTTAATACTGAAAAGGAGTATTGTACCAAATTTTCCTGTTGATGAAGACGAACTGTTCGATGAATTTTCATGTGCACAGAACTTCATAAAAAGTGAAGAAGGAGACAAAGAAAGTGTTAGTGCAACGTGGTGTAAAATATTTGCTTATTTCAAAAGTAAAAACATTAACATGAAAAACATGATTCATTTGGTGGAGTTTTGTCTGGCAATTCCTGGTTGAAATGCTGCTGATACGTGTGTTTTCGTTAGTGAACTCTTTGTGGTCGGAAGAAAAAAATAGAATGAAAGTTGAAACAGTGAGGGCCTTGCTCATTGTCAAAACACACTTTAATGGTGTATCGTGTACTGACTTTTATGATACAATTTCAAACGTAAGTGCACTTATTGATAAAGTACATAAAAGTGAAAAGTACGGTGATAGTGTGGCAGAATAATTGTAAAGTGCACGTTGTAAAGGTAAACTTGTATGTGTATTAAATTTAGACAATACAATATTTTTGTCCCGTTTTTCTTTCTTCATTGTCCCAGGTTTTTCTCTAATTTATGTTAAATGTCCCCTTTTTCAATGAAAATGAAATGGACACCCTAGTGGTTGCCCAAACCATCGATAATGTCCAGACGTTACAGGAGCACGTGACGTAGGCATGTGACACAATCACAATGCAGCAGGTGTATCTGAAAGAATACGGAATCCACTGCGAAGCAGGGCTGAAGGGATGTGCCTGGAAGCGTTGGGACCACACGCAGCGCGGCCTATAGTGTCTACTTCTACGTAACAGACAGAAGGGAATGAGAGGACAGTCTGGCCCACATCTCAAGACACCATTATAGGAACTTTTCTTCAAGTTTTCACGAATAGTACCTCCTGCAGGGATATGTGACACTTTTTTAGAATACCCTTTACATAGTCGGTGATTAAGAAGTACTTTGGGGACAGTTTCCTCACACAGAAACAAGATTAAAATATCTAATGAACGGACGTCTGAAAATCCTTCGTTTTCGAGCTATTAGTGAAAGTATACCTTCAACGACTTTTCACGTACAGCCTATTTGAGTTGATCAGAATCCACCTCCTACAGTTCAGGCTTGACTTCAGCAACAGTGTGATATTAACTTGTGGGTTAGACTGTAGGTGACTGTGTGATAGGTCCATTTTTCCTCTCAGCACGTCTTAGAGATACTGTCTGCAGGGACTTTATTCATAACTCTCTCCAACAATTACTAGAAGCTGTGCCCCAGCAAATAAGAAGAAACATGTGGTTTATGCATGATGGGGCTCCAGCACATTTTAATGTCGTTGTTAAAGATTTAGCTACTATCTACAAAGATCATATCCATAGCCTGCAACTTCTGCCAACCTTATCCCTTTGGATTTGTATCTCTGAGAGCACTGTATATATTTGGTCTATGTGGGAGATGAACGAGATACAGAAACTCTCAAGGTAGATGTCATGGAAGCCAGCGAAACTAATCCACATCGTCGCTGAGTATTTGGATGAATCTGACAGTTCATCATTCCACGGGGAGGAATGCGTGATGTCGTGGAAAGACGAGGGGGCCTTCGAACATTTAATACGAGTTTCCGAGTTGATGACAATCAAGCTGCGTATATACAGCGAACCAGAACTGCAGCGACAAACTTTCACAGGTCTGTCAGGGGTACCTTCTGAGTTTTGGGTATGGGGCCATGGTGTCCGAGAGCTCATTATATAATAACAATTTTGTTAAGAAGTATTCGGTTTGTTGCCGCAAGCACACTTGTTTCTGTGAAAACACCTTCCAACGGTCAAGATCCGTGCAATATGCAACGACAAAACATACACCACAGAACACGCAGTAGCCCAACAATACTCAGACGAAACTCTGTAGCCGGCCGGGCGGTTCTAGGAGCTACAGTCTGGAAGCGCGCGACCGCTACGGTCGCAGGTTCGAATCCTGCCTCGGGCATGGCTGTGTGTGGTGTCCTTAGGTTAGTTAGGTTTAAGTAGTTCTACGTTCTAGGGGACTGATGACCTCAGAAGTTAAGTCCCGTAGTGCTCAGAGCCATTTAAACCATTTCTGAAACTCTATACTGTGATGTGGTTGCCGTCGCTGAAGGAGGAGCTCAGTGTAGCGTAGTTGCGTCGCTCTTGCATGACATTCAGGGAGCCCACACATGAGGTTCATACGGCCAATTCTTCACCAGAAAACCTATCCATACCGATATGAATCACTTCGACGCACAACTAACAATGCTGCAAAAACAAACAAGCGACAGAAGCGAGGAGTACTGAACGCAGTCTTCAGGGCAACGAGTAAAGTGGGCATTACTGTTGCCAGAGTGAGCACGCTGGCGGTCACGCTGTAGGGAGCCAACGACAACGAATTCAGGTCACGGCTGCCAGTGACTGAGGGAACTTCACAGACATCCTGCGTCCTCATGTATTACGACTCACGCGACGTTACAATTTTTCAACAGCAGAATGATCATCCACAAACGGCCCGGGTCTCTATGAACCGTCTGTCGAGGTACTCCTCCGACTGGCGATCTCCTCATATCTGTCCCCTACAGCACATGTGTGGGACAAACTGGGTGTCAACTCCGTCCCATTGCCAGTACCAAGAATATCAAGGACCAGTTACAATAATCATGGTCCAGCTCGCCTCAGGAGGGGATACAACGGCTGTGGAACACCGTTGCTAACAGAATCAGTGCATGAATCCAGCCTAAAGGGTCGCAACGTCATAATCATAGGCGGGTTCATACTGCCACGTTCTTTGTAAATTAACACTATTTTGTAAAGAATGAAATAACATCACAAACCCTTTAGACCAGTGAAGTTGCATTTCACTTCCTCGTTTCCTTCTGGTGCCACACTTTTCTGTCATGCAATATACAGGGTGTTCAAAAATAATCACTCGATTTGGCACGTCTATATTTCTGAAACTAATAAACATGTACAATGAATTTTGTTTTCTGATGAACGGGAAACTCAAAAAACTTTTTTTCATATTTTTTCATATGTATTCAATACGCCCCTCTTCAGACGCACGGAATATGTCAACGCGGTATTCAGACTGTTCCCACACTGAAGAGAGCATGTCTCAGTTCAGTCATTGTTGTTGGTAATGGAGGCACATAAACAGAGTCTTTTATAAATCCCCACACGAAATAATCACACTCAGTCAGGTCCAGTGACCTTGGAGTAAAGCTAAGTCATTTGGTCCTGTGCGACCGATCCATCGTTCGGTAATCCTTTCATTTAAAAATTCCCGCACTTCCAGATCCCAGTGTGGCAGCGCCCCATCCTGCTGGTAAATGAAGTCGTTCAAATCAGTCTCCAACTGTGGGAAAAGAAAGGTCTCAAGAATATCGAGATATGTGCTTCCTGTAACAGAGTTCTCGGAACAGAAAAATGGACCATACACCTTTTCCCGTGAAACTGTACAAAACACATTAAATTTTGGGGAGTCCCTCTCATGTTATACAACTTCATGTGGTTGTTCCCTATCCCACATTCTCACATTGTAACGGTTCACATGTCCATTTACGAGGGCCACTCCAAATGAAATGCACACTACTTTTGTAAAAATACAGTTTTCATTCTGCATGTGTGGAAGTTTTACAGTGTGTAGATATACCCTTCCCGCTTGTTTTCAAACTTAGATCAACCTGTTCCCGTGAGTGGCGCCGTCACAGCATGTCTTCAAGATGGCTGCTACTCTTGACGTTCGTGAGAAGCAACGTGCTGTCATAGAATTACTGTGCTGTGAAAACAAGACAGTGGGAAACATCGGCAAGAGGTTGAAAAAGGCGTGTGGATGTGCTGTTGTCGATCGCAGTACAGTTAGTCGGTGGGCAAGCAGGTTTCGTAATGAAAGCGGGCACGGCAATATTGACGATTGTCCTCGCAGCGGCAGACAATGTGCAGAGTGTTAAAGAATTGGTGACCGCTGACAGACGCAACACAGTGAACGAATTGTCACGCTACGTTGGGATAGGGGAAAGAAGTGTTTGCAGAATACTGACAGTGTTTGCGTTAAATAAGGTTTGTGCCAGGTGGGTTCCCAGGATGTTGACAGTGGCTCACAAAGAAACAAGAAAAACGGTATGCAGTGAACTTTTGGAACAGTACGAGAATGGTGGAGATTAATTTCTTGGAAGAATTGTGACAGGCGATGAAACATGGCTCCATCATTTTTCACTAGAGACGAAAGTCAATCAATGGAGTGGCATCATGCACATTCACACAAGGAAAAAAAAAATCCAAACCATACCTTATGCTGGAAAAGTTATGGCTACGGTGTTTTCCGATTCCGAAGGACTCTTGCTTGTGGACATCATGCCAAGTAGAACCACTATAAATTCTGATGCATATGTGACGACACTGAAATAACTTCAAGCTCGACTGAGTCGTGTTCGACCACATCGGCAAAAGCAGGATGTTGTGCTGTTGCACGACAATGCACGGCCACATGTCAGTCAAAAAACCATGGAAGCGATCACAAAACTCGGATGGACAACACCGAAACACCCGCCTTACAGAGCTGACCTGGCTACATGTGACGTATCATCTGCTTTGGAAACTGAAAGACTCTCATCGTGGAACAAGATTTGAAAATGATGACTCCCTTGTGCACGCTGCCAAACAGTGGCTCCAACGGGTTGGTCCAGAATTTTACCGTGCGGGTATACAGGCGCTGGTTCCAAGATGGCGTAAGGCAGTTGAGAGGGATGGAAATTATGTGGAGAAATGAAAATATTGTTCCTAAGGGATGTATCTACACACTGTAAACCTTTCAAACATGTAGAATAAAAGATGGATTTTTAAAAAAATAGTGTGCATTTCTTTTGGAGTGACCCTCGTAAGTGGAATGTTGCCTCATCATCCATCTTGCCAACCACGAAATTACAGAACTCCACACGTGTTTGTCACATTCACGAAGAGCGTGCAGTAACTGAATTTTGTGTGGTCACATGTGTAAACGTCGGCGCAATACACGCCACACGGACATCGGGGGCATGTTGAGCTACCGCGATGCACGGTGAACGGATTTCTGCGGACTCCTTGTGAAACTAAGACGGATGCGTTCGACGTCTGTGAGAGACATTCGGGGACGGCCCGGCGATTTGCCTTTACACAAACAACCTGTTTCTCGGAAGTGTTCATGCCATCGTCTAATGCTCTATGCTGTAGGAGGATCCACACCATACCTAATTGAAAGTCATGGTGAACAGTTATTACTGGCCGGCAGTGTGTAAAACTTAGGACAAAAAACGCTTTCTGTTGTCTCGACACCATTTTTACTAGAACTGGACACACGCTGCTGCTATCTAACGGGACCCATGTGAACTCTTTCCAACACACGTTGTTCACGCACATTTCTCAAATAACATAATAGTTATGACTTTTTTTTTTTTAATCGGATGATTCTTTTTGATACACCCCAGTTTTACGTGATTCTAAGTTCAGTCGCAACATACGTAATGGAACTAGATTCGAGAAAACTTCCCCACTAGCTCTTGCTGATTTTGCACTAATGTGTCTGTGATAGTGGGGGGGAGGGGGGGGGGGCGCGTTTGGAGTGAGTGTATTGGTGGGGGGAGGGGGGGGGGGGGCTGACGGCAGTTTTACCAGAGCAGCGGGTGGCCAGCTCAGCTGCTGTAGCCGAAGGAGCTGAGCTGCGGGCGGCGTCAGGTGACTGGACGTACCGCGAACTCAGGTTCAATGCCACTCACATCCTCTGGCCAGCTTGCAGACGCATGCGGGCACCAAGCACGTGCGCCGCCGTCAAGGCCTGCACGCTCAACCGAAAGTCGCAGAGCCTCGCACACCCGAGTGGACTGCTCTTTGTTATGTTCCCGACTTCGTCGTCGGAGCACAACACAGTCAATAGCGGCAGACATTAGAGAAATCTGGACAGGAATGGTAAACGCGGTAAAACGACGCCCTCTGAACTAAATTATTCTATTTATAAAGGAAACAGATTCCTTGAACAAGTCTGCTATTACGGTGGACTTTTTCGCATAAATTAATCTAGATATCTTGATTCAGTTACGTTTACTGCATTACATTACAGTAATACTTTTTCCATACATCACGAATACAACATTTCTCGATGATGTGGAACTTGCCAGTTTAACATGTTTTCTTTACGCAATAATTTTTTTACAGTTACTACTTCATATCTAAAAATCCATCTGCTGAGTAGGAGGAGTTGTCATTCAGAAATTCTTTTAACTTGTTTTTAAATGTTGGTTCGCTATCTGACAGACTTTTAATGCTGTTTGGCAAACAACCACAGATTCTTGTGGCACCATAATTCACCCCTTTCTGTGACAGTCAGATTTAACACCCCAGAATAGTGAAGATCATTCTTTCTTCTACTGTTGCAACTACGCACTTCGCTATTATTTTTGAATTGGGGTTTTGAGTTAGCAGAGGAGCCAACACCGTGTTACGAGTGGAGGCCGAAATGCACGCGTTTTAGCTCAAGCAGGTTAGCGTGAGGAGGGAAGAACTATACTGACGTGGGGTCTGGAACATGACAACGAATGAGAATTCAGAAAGCGGACGTAATTAGTTTGATACTTAACTTTAATCCATTAATGATGAACGTCGCTCTTGACGGTACATAATTCACAATATTATCTGTTCAGAATGCATTCTTGAAGATCGTCATTACAGTAACTGAATATGGCGCCTTGCTAGGTCGTAGCAAATGACGTAGCTGAAGGCTATGCTAAACTGTCGTCTCTGCAAATGAGAGCGTATGTAAACAGTGAACCATCGCTAGCAAAGTCGTCTGTACAACTGGGGCGAGTGCTAGGGAGTCTCTGTAGACTAGACCTGCCGTGTGGCGGCGCTCGGTCTGCAATCACTGATAGTGGCGACACGCGAGTCCGACGTATTCTAACGGACCGCGGCCGATTTAAAGGCTACCACCTAGCAAGTGTGGTGTCTGGCGGTGACACCACATGGGGTAGGTTATTAATAACAAATAGCTGAATGTATATATTGCGAAGGTACTGCGAAATAAATGTCTGCAAGATGATCTTGGGTAGGCTCCAGCTATTATTCTGATTACACGCTTTTGTGCAATGAATACTTTTCCCCTTATGATGAATTACCCCAAAATATGATGCCATATGAAAGCAGTGAATGAAAACAGGCACAGTAGGCCAATTTATATACGTTTCTCACCAAACTTTGCAATAACCCTAACAGCATAAGTAGCTGAACCTAACAGTTTCAGCAGATCATCAACATGTTTCTTCCAGTTCCATTTCTCGTCAATGCACACACTCAGAAATTTCGAATATTCTGCCGTAGCAACACACCTATGTTCAAAAACTATGCTTATCAATGGCGTTTTGTCATTTACTAAACAGAATTGTATATACTGTCTTCTCAAAATTTAGTGACAGTCCATTTGCAAAGAACCACTTAATAATTTTCTGAAAGACATTATTTACAATTTTCTCGGCTAATTCTTGTTTGCTGGATGCGATTACTATACTTCTATCATCAACAAAGAGAACTAGCTTTGCGTCTTCATGAATACAGAGTGGCAAGTCATTAATACATATTAAGAAGAATAAGGGACCCAAGACTGAACCCTGTGGGATACTATTCTTGATACCTCTGTATTCAAATGACTCTGCTAATTTTTGCAGACTATCTGTACTGTTAATTTCAAACTTCTGCATTCTTCCAGTTAAATACAAAGTAAACCATTTGTGCATTGCCCCATTCATACCACAATATTTAAGCTTACCTAGAAGAATTACAAAATTCACACAGTCAATAGCCTTTGAGAGATCACAAAATAAACCAATGTGTGATGTTCGCTTATTCAGAGCATTTAATATTTGATTAGTGAAAGCATATATAGCATTTTTGGTTGAAAAGCCTTTCTGAAAACCAAACTAACATTTTGATAGTACTTATTTTTTACAAATATGTGAAGCTACTCTTGAATACACTACTTTTTCAAAAATTTTGGATAAAGCTGTCAGAAGTGAGTGTGGGTGATAAATGTTAGTAACAGACTTATCACCTTTTTTGCAATGGTTTAACAATAGCATACATCACTGTATCTGGAAAAATGCCCTGAGCTACCACAGATGTCGCTGAGAATCCTACTTGTCTGTTGGAAAGAAGCTTTTAGTACTCAGTTGAAAGGCCATTAATTCCATGTCCGCTTTTACTTTTGAGTGAATTTATGATTTTCCTGATTTCAGCAGGAGAGATTGGTTGAATTTCAGTTTTAGCAAATTTCATGGGTATTGCCTCTTCCATATACAATCTTGCTTTTTCCAGTGAACAGCTGGATCCTATTTTCTTTACATGTAAAAAATTATTATTAAAATTTTTGTACTTCTGACTTTTTGTTAACAAACTTTAAATTGGGTCTGTGCTCTCAGTTGCCATGTTTTCCTTTCCTGCATTGCAAAATGTTTTACTTTTATTATCAGAGTTGCTAATCTCAGACATAACACACATACTTCTGGACTTTTTAATGACTTTTCTTGATACAGGGTGAAGTAGTTTTTATAATGTCTGACTATTTCCGGATCACTATACTCCTAGCTAGAAGATACATTTCCCTTTTCTGTTTGCAAGATATTTTTGTCCCTTTAGCAACCGATGGCTTTTTAGATGGTTTCTTACAATTATGTCTCACGGTTTTCTTAAAGAAACTGATTATACTCACAAAGGTATCATGAAATAAGTTAAATTTTAAATGAGCATCAAGTTCCCTGCACACCTCATTCCAGTCTAACTGTTGCAAGCTTTCCCAAAAACCGGCATGGTTAAATGAATGCACTATTTTGGAGGACAGTTTTGCATTAATGTTTGGAGCTGTGTCGTATAGTGTAACTAGCTGTGCATCATGATCAGAGAAGCCATTCTGAACAGGAAAAGTTATTATTCGATTAAATTTATCTTGTTCTACAAGAACATTACCTGTCGGTGTGTTGCTTTCCTGTACTACCCACGCATGAAAATCAATAACTGACGTCAAATTGGAAGAACCAAGTAATAATGCAAGATCACGCTTCCTACCGGACTCATTCAGAAAATCTACATTGAAATCCCCACGAACAATAATTTTCTTTCCTCTGACTGCCAGACAGCACAACAAAGAATCCAAGTTTTTCACAAACAGCTGAAAATTTCCCAATGGGGACCTGCACACAGCTACTATTATATAAGTACCATTGTTTAATTGAAGCTCAAATGCACATGCTTCTACATGTTGCAGTACACAAAATTTGGTAGTTTCTAAATTTTTCACACTTTGATAAATTTTAACATAGACTGTGAGATCAAAGGTATCCGGACACCCACAAAAACATATTTTTTTCATATTAGGTGTATTGTGCCGCCACCTACTGACAGGTTCTCCATGTCAGCGACCTCAGTCGTCATTAGACATCGTGAGAGAGCAGAATGGGCACGCCGCGGAACTCACGAACTTCGAACATGGTCAGGTGATCAGGTGACACTTGCGTCATACGTCTGTACACGAGAGTTCCACACTTCTAAACATACCTAGGTCCACTGTTTCCGATGTGGAAACGTGAAGGGACACGTGCAGCACAAAAGCGTACAGGCTGACTTCGTCTGTTGACTGCCAGAGACCGCCGACAGTTGAAGAGCGTAGTAATTTGTAACAGGGAGACATCTATCCAGACCATCACACAATAATTCTAAATTGCATCACCATCCACTGCAAGTACTATGACAGTTAGGCGGAAGGTGAGAAAACTTGGATTTCGTGGTCGAGAGGCTGCTCGTTAGTCTCACATCACTCAAGTAAATGCCAAACGACACCTCGCTTGGTGTAAGAGGCGTAAATATTGGACGATTGAACAGTGGAAAAACGTTGTGTGGAGTGACGAATCACAGTACACAATGTGGCGATCCGATGGCAGGGTGTTGGTACGGCGAATGCCCGGTGAACGTCGTCCGCCAGCGTTTGTAGTGCCGACAGTAAAATTTGGAGGCGGTGGTGTTATGGTGTGGTCGTGTTTACCATGGAGGGGGCTTGCACCCCTTGTTTCTTTGCGTGGAACTGTAACAGCAAAGGCCTACATTGATGTTTTATGCATCTTCTTGCTTCCCACTGTTGAAGAGCAATTCGGGGATGGCGACTGCATCTTTGAACACGATCGAACACCTGTTCATAATGCACGGCCTGTGGCGGAGTGGTTACACGACAGTAACATCCCTGTCATGGACTGGCCTGCACAGAGTCCTGACCTGAATCCTATAGAACGCTTTTGGGATATTTTGGAACGCCGACTTCGTGCCAGGCCTAACCGACATGGATACCTCTCTTCAGTGCAGCACTCCGTGAAGAATGGGCTGCCATACCCCAAGAAACCTTCCAGAACATGATTGAACGTATGACTGCGAGAGTGGAAGGTGTTGTCAAGGCTAAGGGTCTGCCAACACCATACTAAATTCCAGCATTACCGATGGAGGACGCCAGGTATCCGGATACTTTTGATCACATAGTGTACATAGCAACTCCTCCTCTTTCCATAGTGTATCTATTTGCATGTGCTGAAAGTTCCCACCTACATTTACGTTTTCCATGTCTGTTACTGTGAGATGTTCAGATAGGCATAGTACATCTATTCCATCATCAGTTTCTAAATCTTCTAACCAATAAGAAGCTCATCTGTGTTGTTCCGACATAATATACTAACGTTATTTTTCATTGTGCTTTTATGAGACTGTTATGGCATACTAACAGTTTTCACTGTACTGCACGGAAACTACTTGCGGCAAAGTCTGGTTTTCTCACTGGCACGAATTCGAAGTTCACCGACCTTTATCGTCTGCCTCGACAAACACTTATCCTATGCTCCTGTGTAAAGTGTGTCTACTCAAACCGCAACTCCTTAACAAGGGAAATTTCGCTGTTACAGACTTGTTCGAACTGGTAGAAACGTAAACTTGGTTAATGCTTTCATAAACAACGTTAATGCAATGATACTCTAGCAGATAATTACTGTGACTGTGCTGAAATGGTTGATAACCACGGCGTTTTCGCATACTGTTTTGTTTTATCTCTGCTGCCAGTCCGCCTGTTCACGGCACTATCGGAGGTTTTAAACATTTTTTCGCAAGACCCTCTTCAGTATACCGACGATGTACACTCACTGCGCTTGACACACTTACTGAACTTTGGGGTGTACACACACACACACACACACACACACACACTATATATTATATATATCGTAACCGAACTCCAGCCCTCTCGAGTAAATCCAGGATTTTCGTGTACTTTCAATTACTTCATGGTAACGGTCCTTACGAGATCAAACGCCATGATGCAAAAATGTCGCCTGCTGGGTGAGGTAGTGGTTCGTTTCTCTTTTCCTCGCAGTGAAAAATATTGAAACCTCACCAACAAACAACTCTCCAAGACATGTGACGATAATTTTTAATACTTAAATTGCTTAGTTTCATATCTTTATTGTACTTATTTCGTGTTAATTACACTACAAAACAATAAACGTGAGATTACCGTTTTATAGCTGCAGCATCAAGTTTACGTAAAAGACTGGTATTACCTGAGAATTTGCTTTTAACATACTTTTATATAGCATCAGAACTTTTGCGTACCGCGAAACGCCTCTAAAGATTTATGTTTTGTGCTGCTTATGACCGCCACATTCCATCCGAGCAATTTTTAAATCTTGGAGCAGACTGCTAAAAGTGTGATCAATCACGGATAACTGGAATTCCGACCATGTGACACTTTCGGACTTCATTCCCTCTCAATCAAAGGCACGTCTATGTTACTCTGTAACATTTGTTCCATTTAAACGAACACGTAGGATTCTGCGGCCGGAATCAGAATCATAAACACGATTCTGAGAGTAGTTTCGAAGCGTTTTGTAATACACTTAACTAACTGCCATCTCGGTCAATTTTTTGTTCGCGGTAGGGACTTCTACATATTGCATTTCTACAGGTATCGTAAGAACACCGACGTCAATATTCGAAGCAGCTGAGGTCCCTAACAAAATCTTAGTAGCTTACGTGATTCCTATTATAACCAGTCAGCACATGTAGAAGAATTACAATAAAAAATATAGATCAAATTTGTCAAGTTGGATGAAAACTTCATCTGCTAGGGACATGCAGCGTACCAGGGCGCTCAATCTACCGTAGATTTGCTAGATGGGGAACATCACGTATGACCCAATGCTGGAGTATCCTCTTCGAAAAGCTTTTTGTTTTCTAGCAGCAGTCTGATTAATGGATCTGCATGTTTTCCGTATCTCACTACGTAAGTACATATTTTTGTTAGTTTTTACCTTTGTATAGATTACGGTTCATTAACTTCACGCTAATTTTACAAACGGACATACGCGTGCCGCTGTCCCGATTGTGTCTCAGTAATGTCCAATGTGTACTATTAATATCAAAAGTTACAGCACATATTAATATTATGTGATCCTAACCTTTTCCGAATGCTTAAAAACGAACTTAGCCATGTGTGAGGTTCCAGTGGTTAACGCCTCAGTCGTGATGTTCATACAGTATCCACAGTATGAACTTTGATCTTCACCTATCTGGAACGCTACTCTTTAAAGGCACGAAAGAAACCACTTGGATTCAATGCAGTGGCACACGCGCAGAGAGACTTCCGTAGCAGCCACTGACAGTCCTACAAAAAACAAATCTTAGTCAAGTAATGTTTGTTTATTTTCAGTCGGTGTCACTGAGCTACTATGGTTTTACTACGAGGAGCGTTCAGTAAGTAATGCAACATTTTTTTCTCGTCCAATTTCGGTTGAAAAAAATGTGGAATTTGTTGTGAGACACCGTGCAATATTCTCACTTCGCCCTTTTAGTGTCATAAAGTTCCGACAGTTGGCAGTCTTCAAACTGGTGTCTGTAACAGAGGTGCGTTCCGAGCACAGAGCTGTCACTGAATTACACTGTGGAAAATACTGTAAGCAGACGCAAGTTTTTTTATATGATTTTATTGTACCGTTGTTGATTCGAGCCTAAGCCGATCGTCAAACTGTAGCGTTGACTTATCTCCAAGTTTTACATCTGTGTCGTCATGAAAATCTCTGCGTTACATATTATGGGACAGAAAGCTGAGCTTTTCATCAAAAGACAAACGTAAAACTTGGAAAGAAGTCAACGCTACCGTTATACTCATGACACTCTCTCCCCTGCTTCGCGATAACAGAAAACAGCTTCCCTTCTTTGAACTTTTCAACGTCCACCGTCAATGCTACCTGATGCAGATCCCACATTGGGCAGCAGTACTCCAGACGAGGACGGATAAGCGTAGTTTGGCAGTTTCTTCCGTAGGCTGTTGCATTTTCTAGATTTTCTGCCAACAAATCACAGTCTTTGTTTTACTTTCCCCACGACACTATGTCATCGTGCCAAATTAAGGTGTTCGTAATTGTAATACTTAGTTAAATTCACAGCCTTTAGAGTAGTGTTACTTTTCGTGTAACCGAAATTAGAGAATTGCTTTTAGTACTTGTGTGGATGACCTCACACCTTTCACTATTTAGAGTCAATTGTCCCTTTCCGTGCCATACAGGTATCTTGTCTAAATCATTTCGGAAATTTGTTTTTATCTTCTGATGACTCTGTTAGACGGTAAGTGGCAGCACCATCCGGAAACAATCTACGCGCATCAGTCTGGAACCGCGCGACCGCTACGGTCGCAGGTTCGAATCCTGCCTCGGGCATGGATGTGTGTGATGTCCTTAGGTTAGTTAGGTTTAAGTAGTTCTAAGTTCTAGGGGACTGATGACCTATAATAATATTGTCGTGTGGCTAGGGCCTTCCGTCGGGTAGACCGTTCGCCGGTTGCAAGCTTTCGATTTGACGCCACTTCGGCGACTTGCGCGTCGATGGGGATGAAATGTTATGATTAGGACAACACAACACCCAGTCCCTGAGCAGAGAAAATCTCCGACCCAGCCGGGAATCGAACCCGGGTCCTTAGGATTGACATTCTGTCGCGCTGACCACTTTTTTTTTCATTTTGTTCGTTGTTGATCGTTGTGTTTGGTCGTTGCGGACTTCGCAAGACATTCTGTTCAAGTTCGTTATTGATCCTTCCACTCAGTTTTTTTATTACAGAGGCCAACCGGCTCTCTGACCGAACACGCTGAGCTACCGTGCCGGCTCCACTCAGCTACCGAGGGCGGACACTGATGACCTCAGCAGTTAAGTCCCATAGTAATCAGAGCCATTTGAAAACAAACTAACATATTCTCTTACGATTTCAAGTCTGCCGGTCATACCATTTGTGGTAAGGCGATGCTGTTTCATTTGCTACGCACACTGAATATTTGCTAGATCGTCAATGTATATTTGATTTACACCTATCGACTGCTCGTCGTCAGTGTAATTTTCGCAGAGAGCAGATTCAGCGCCGTACGTGAAAGAGAAGCGGCGAGGAGTGGAATGCGACGGAAGTCGCGGCTGTACTCGGCAGAGCGAGCAGATAAATCCGCTTCTCGGGCATTAATGCAGCGCCACGCGCCGCCGCCGCAAAGCCAGCCCGCCGCACGGCTGGTAATTGAAACGAGTACCGCACTGAATACACGCCACGCGCCGCCGTAGCGAGGAACAACCCTCCTCTTGCCGACTCACTGCACACTCTCTGTCTACTCTACACACACTGCACTGATCAGCCAGAACATTATGACCTCCTACTTAATAGCATGTCTGTCAGTGTTTGGAACGAAATACATCAATGATTCTGCGTCTCCGGGACCCAACAGTTTCTTGCTAGGTTTTTTGACTCTGAGCACTATGGGACTTAACATCTGAGGTCATCAGGCCCCTAGAACTTAGAACTACTTGAACCTAACTAACCTAAGGACATCACAAACATCCATGCCCGAGGCAGGATTCGAACCTGCGACCGTAGCGGTCGCGCAGTTCCTGACTGAAGCGCCTAGAACCGCTCGGCCACACCGGCCGGCTTGCTAAGTTTGTGGAGCTGTGTGGCATTAGATGTCCATGCAGAGGTCATGTAATTCGCGTAAGTAACGGGACGCGCATATGCGTACGCGGTGACGGCGTCCAAAAGCGACCCACATGGGTTCTGTAGGATTTACATCAGCTGAATTTGGTCGCCGAAACATCAACTTAAGTTCACCATAAAGCTCCTCAAACAACTGTAGCGCGGTTCTAGATACCATACACGAACAATTATACTGCAGAAAGATGACATCGCCGTTGCAGAAGACATCAAGCATGAAGGGATGCAAGTGGTCTGCAGTTATCAGCGTGTCTTCGATTACTACCCCAAGTCCCTTGTGAGCGCAGGACAATGTCTCCCATAGCAGATTACTGTTCTCACCAGTCTTCCACCGTGGCACCATTCGTCTTGTAAGGTGGCTATGTATCATCTGATAGGTTGTACATCGTATACAGGGTGTTACAAAAAGGTATGGCCAAACTTTCAGGAAACATTCCTCACACACAAAGAAAGAAAATATAATATGTGTACATGTGTCCGGAAACGCTTACTTTCCATGTTAGAGCTCATTTTATTACTTCTCTTCAAATCACATTAATCATGGAATGGAAACACACAGCAACAGAACGTACCAGCGTGACTTCAGGAAATGTTCAAAATGTCCTCCGTTAGCGATGTTACATGCATCCAACCTCCGTCGCATGGAATCCCTGATGCGCTGATGCAGGCCTGGAGAATGGCGTATTGTATCACAGCCGTCCACAATACGAGCACGAAGAGTCTCTACATTTGGTACCGGGGTTACGTAGACAGGAGCTTTCAAATGCCCCATAAATGAAAGTCAAGAGGGTTGAGGTCAGGAGAGCGTGGAGGCCATGGAATTGGTCCGCCTATACCAATCCATCTGTCACCGAATCTGTTGTTGAGAAGCGTACGAACACTTCGACTGAAATGTGCAGGAGCTCCATCGTGCATGAACCACATGTTGTGTCGTACTTGTAAAGGCACATGTTCTAGCAGAACAGGTAGAGTATCCCGTATGAAATCATGATAACGTGCTCCACTGAGCGTAGGTGGAAGAACATGGGGCCGAATCAAGACATCCCCAACAATGCCTGCCCAAACGTTCAAAATCTTTGTTGATGACATGATTGCACAATTGCATGCGGATTCTCGTCAGCCCACACATGTTGATTGTGAAAATTTACAATTTGATCACGTTGGAATGAAGCCTCATCCGTAAAGAGAACATTTGCACTGAAATGAGGATTGACACATTGTTGGATGAACCATTCGCAGAAGTGTACCCGTGGAGGTCAATCAGCTGCTGATAGTGCTTGCACACTCTGTACATGGTACGGAAAGAACTGGTTCTCCCGTAGCACTCTCCATACAGTGACGTGGTCAACGTTACCTTGTACAGCAGCAACTTCTCTGACGCTGACATTAGGGTTAAAGTCAACTGCACGAAGAATTGCCTCGTCCATTGCAGGAGTCCTCGTCGTTCTAGGTCTTCCCCAGTCGCTAGTCATATGCTGGAATGTTCCGTTCTCCCTAAGACGCCGATCAATTGCTTCGAACGTCTTCCTGTCGGGACACCTTCGTTCTGGAAATCTGTCTCGATACAAACGTACCGCGCCACGGCTATAGCCCCGTGCTAATCCATACATCAAATGGGCATCTGCCGATTCCGCATTTGTAAACATTGCACTGACAGCAAAACCACGTTCGTGATGAACACTAACCTGTTGATGCTACGTACTGATGTGCTTGATGCTAGTACTGTAGAGCAATGAGTCACATGTCAACACAAGCACCGAAGTCAACATTACCTTCCTGCAATTGAGCCAACTGGCGGTGAATCGAGGAAGTACAGTACATACTGACGAAACTACAATGAGCTCTAACATGGAAATTAAGCGTTTCCGGACACATGTCCACATAACATCTTTTCTTTATTTGTGTGTGAGGAATGTTTCCTGAAAGCTTGGCCGTACCTTTTTGTAACACCCTGTATATGAATATTTAAAGGAGACTGACATTGTCACGTACGCCTTGTAAATAACTGTTAACACTTATTGCATGAGAGGTGACGGAGTGTCTTTATTAGCAGAACGGCTAAATGAATGATTGCCTATACTAGCAGAGGTTGGAACGCCAGTGGAGATGAAACGGCAGACAGAACTCAAGCTCTGGGTGGAAAGCCCGCACATGTGTTGGTCCTGTTTAAGTACAGGTAGTAGCTAGACGGGTGTCGTGGTACCTGAGCTCTGGAGCACAATAGGATGACGGCCTGCCGCTATTGTAGCAGGACGAGAAGGATAACCGGGAACTCTGCAAATCTTGGACGCAGGTGAGAGGAACGAAGAAGCGGCACTTCGGAAACCACGCAGGCTGGGTTACTTCCGAGGATTTTTACTCAGAAGCCTACCATTGTATGAGTATAGGTTAATCCTCACACACTTTCCGCGCTGCACGACAAAAGACTAAAATATGGTTGGTGGGCGTTCGGAAGAATCTGTAGAGAGTGAGAATATTCCGTGGTTTCGGGAATATGATTCGTTTTCGGAATTACGAGGCTGGGGAGCCGAGCCTTGCTGGGAGGCCAGCGGTGGAGGGACGAAGTATTCCGTAGTGAGCGCACGTGTGTGACGGTCGCTCGGTATCAGCTTTGTTGGTGCAGACGGACTTGCTGTCTTAGCTCTCAGGACAGTTTATAGTTACAACAGTTACGCACTGTACTGTTGCGAACCTATGCGATTCTGGAGTTCACCTCCGGGATGGAAGTCGTCGTTGAGTACGCAGTGTTCAGTAATTGAGAGCACTACTTCTGCTTATACTTACGTTGAGACGCTATCTGAACTCCGTCCTTGAAGCTGCGAGTTCGCGTTTCTGGTCTGTAGAACATGGAAAGGAGAAGACAGTATTAGAGTATATTAGTCAGAGAACCGCCTTCTGCCGTCCTAGTGTTTGAAAGAGTTTATTTGTGGTTGGAGTTCTTCCATCGTCGCAGACGATTACGAGAACCATCACTTCGATGCACCGGACGCAGTACATACGGTTATATCGATACTAGATTGCGCAGTCACAATAAGGGGAAGAGTTGGGCAATTGATTAATAATTTTAGCTAGGAAATATAGACAATTGTACTTACAGGGTTGATTTTAATCTATAATAAAATATATTGAACAACAACGTTTATCATTTAGTAGTATTAGTTGCCTTCATAATACATTTATGTTTAGATTGTAAATTACTTATTAAAAGAGAAGGAAGAGATTCAGGTGGTAGTCAGACAGGGCCAAATCATCATTGTAGCGTTTGTTATTTTCCGTTGCGCACATTCATTTTACAAAATGGCTCTGAGCACTATGGGACTTAACATCTATGGTCATCAGTCCCCTAGAACTACTTAAACCTAACCAACCTAAGGACATCACACAACACCCAGTCATCACGAGGCAAAGAAAATCCCTGACCCCGCCGGGAATCGAACCCGGGAACCCGGGCGTGGGAAGCGAGAACGTTACCGCACGACCACGACCTGCGGACTTTCATTTTACACTCGCGTGGAGTAGCATCTTGGGACCTCGATGACGGCATTTGTGGAGACGACTATCGACGTAGTGTAGCAAAAATGTAATTCCCACGAAGATCCGACATGTTGCCATAGATCGACAGTCGAATCCCGATGGTCCCGTGACCAGTGCACTCTTAACTGACGATGTCGTTTGGTCAACACGTGAACAAGTACGCGTGGTCTGCTGCACAGCTGCATGTTTAGCAATGTACGCTGGTGTGTGCACCATCATTGTGACAGAGGTATCACAGGTCACCATTTATCCTCCGAATCCCATGTTCTGTGAAGAGTCGCGGACGTCCAATCATTTAGTGCCTAGAAGGAGTTTCACTCTCCTCCTACCTCTTTCTGTAGATAATCAAGATAATAGCACGTAAACATTCGATCACCTTCGCAGTTTTCGAGATACTCGTTCACAGGCTCTGCTTCATAATAATCTACGCTTCGTTAAAGTCGCTTATCTCAATGGATTTCCTGTTTGCAGCCCATATATTCCCCCTGGTGTCTGCTTTGCTTATATACTTTTGCTACTGCGTTACGTGCCCGCAACACCACCAAGTGGCACTCATTGTCGCACTGCGCAGTGGTCATAACGTTTTGGCTGATTACTGTATATTACGACCGCCAGCTAATTGTGCGCAGCAAACAAGAAAGGACCGCGAACAGATGCCGTAGTGTCGCTACATTGTTGGGGCTGCCTGTAAGTACACCGTCCAGTTATATTAATGTGACCACCTCGCGGAAGCTTGCAAAACCACTTTTTGCAGAGAGAGATGTGCAGGAAGAAAGTCAATGACGTTCTGGAATGTACTGACAGGGATGTGGAGCCATGTCGGCTCCAGAGCCGTGTCCAGCTGCATTAAGTTTCTCGAGTGAACATCCATGGCGCGAACCGCCCGATCGCGGTGGTCCCACAGATTCTCGATAAGGCTTAAATCCGGGGGGTTTGGTGGCCAAAAGAGCACCGTAAACTCATCCTGGTGCACTGCGAAACACGCACGTACACTGCGAGCTGTGTGATACGTAGCATTGTCCTGCTAGTATGTGGCACCGTGCTGAGGAAGAACAAACTGCATGAACGGGTGTACATGTTCCCCAAGGATACGTGCATATTTATGTTGACCCATTGCGCCTTCCAGAATGACAAGATCACCCAAAGAATGTCACGAAAACATTCCCCAGCAATAACGCTCCCTCCTCCGGTCAGGACCCCTCGCTTTCAGACGTTTCACGCCTTAAATGCCAGCGGTCAACTGTGAGATGGAGCATAAAACGTGATTCATCTGAAAATCACTGGACATACAGTTGCGGAAATAACGGTCGTAGAGGAGAGACTGTTGGTAGCCCTTTGATTCATCTGGGCAGTCAATTGCTGAACAGTAGCACGTCTATTTTCCCGAATACATCTCTGCAGCCGTCATTCACTCACGTCTCCTATGGCCCATGGTCCACGCCACCGGTTTTGTTTCAAAATGGTTCAAATGGATCTAAGCACTATGGGACTTCACATCTGACGTCATCAGTTGCCTGGACTTAGAACTACTTCAACCTAACTAACAGCCGGCCTGAGTGGCCGTGCGGTTCTAGGCGCTACAGTCTGGAGCCGAGCGACCGCTACGGTCGCAGGTTCGAATCCTGCCTCGGGCATGGATGTGTGTGATGTCCTTAGGTTAGTTAGATTTAATTAGTTCTAAGTTCTAGGCGACTGATGACCTCAGAAGTTAAGTCGCATAGTGCTCAGAGCCATTTGAACCATTTGAACCTAACTAACCTAATGACATCACACCCATACATGCCCGAGGCAGGATTCGAACCTGCGACCGAAGCAGCAGCGCGGTCCCGGACTGAAGCGCTTAGAACCGCTTGGTCACAAAGGCCCGCGCTGATTTTGGATAGTGCCATTTTGCCAAGCACGGTATACCTTAACCATGGCGGCACCGATCAGTCTACGAACTTAGCCCTTTCGAAAATACTTCCATCCTCGGCCCGAAAGCCAATGATCATGCCCTCTTGGGCGTCAGAGTAATCGCTCCATTCCCGCACTAAGGCAACGATTGCACTGTTGTACAGCGATCCCCCCGCGTGTTTCCCTTTCCGTACTGCCACCTCCCGTCTGTGAGAGGTTATTGCACGCTGATGTCAAACATAGGCGTTAGTTACATTACTGTGACAGCAACGCAGTCCATGGCGATTGCAAGTGGACGATCGCCCGAACACGGTAGGCCAACTGGAATCGCAGTTGTGCTGTTTAGGTCGTAACAGAACATGACAGCACTCACTGCCTTGCTGGAGGAGCCTCTTCGTCACAGGAAGGTTAGGCAGAGGGTGTTAGTTTACACTCATGAGCCAAAAAGCCCGTCCTTCGGATGTGCACGGAGGTAAATGGCACTAGATGTGTACGGAGAGATCACGCAATGCTCATAAATTTACGGGCCGCTGGTTTGTAGGCTGGCGCCCGATATGGTCCCACGTGTGTTCCACCGGGTTCAGATCAGGCGAATTTGGTGGGCAAAGCATCAGTGTGAATTCATTATAACGCTCATCAAATAAGAGTAGTGCGGATCTGCGATTGTGACATGGACAGTTATCCTGCTGGAACGTGTCACTGCCGTCGGGAAGGCAAGTATGACCCTATGTACGTGATCAGCAAAAATGTTCTCGTAGCCTACAGCTGTCATGGTGTCTTTGATTACTACGATAGGTCCAATGGAAGCCCTAAACGTCACCCCCGTGGCACACACAACACTGCATCCACTGGCCTGTTTCCGAGGCGTGGTGCCTACTTCGAGAAGCCGTTCGCTTGGATTGCGGCGTATCCGTACACGGCCACCAGCGTTATGCAACTGATCCATTGTCCAGTCTTCATGATCCCCTGCCCATTGCAATCGTAACTGCCCATTCGTTGGGTCAACATTGGAACACGAAGGGGTTTGTGCGCTGCGTAGACCCATGTTCAGTAATGTGCGCTGACTGGTGCGGTCCGAAACACCTGTCCCTGTACCAACATTGTATTCTGACGTCACATCTGCCACTGTAACCGACTAACCTGTTTTACAGATAGGGGGCAAGTCTCCCAGCTCAACGTACTGTGATGAGGTGTGGACGTTCAACACTTCTTCGTCTACCCGTGGTTTCTCTGTCCTTCAACTACTTTCAGTAGATGCTCACGACAGCCGTTTCCACGTGCCGGGCCATAAACAACCTGTTCCTTGATGCTGTATTTCGGATACACTATATGTCAGTCCCCTCCTGAGAGAGCGAAATATGAGAACAAAGAAATGAATCTCTGAAATTCACGTTTTGCCCCTACTGGAACACGCGAGGTGCCGCAAAGGATATTTTCAGAGTTTTGCTTAAGCTTTTGTTTGCGCTCATACTATCTCAGAATGGACTCTTTTTTTCCTTTCGCAAGACTAAATTTTTCAGCTTTTGTTCTTGCCTGGTATATCGAGTTGTGCTGTTCCTTCTTCGCTCAGATCTTCTTTTACTCCAACAATCTATTTCATTGTTTCAATTTTACCTTTACTGCAACTTTAGAGCATCCCACACCTGTGTGGTTAATATACTGGGTATTTCAGAATTACGCCGACAAAGTTCGAGTGGATGTCAGAAATTGCGAGGTGCTGGGGCTAGCAGTGTATTTAACACTAAATTCTTCTCGAATCTTCATATGGAAAAGATGCTCTAAGCCCCCGCTTTTCTAACTCCGACTTTTGCTGTTGCACATGGATTAAGAAGAAACGCTAACTGACTGTAATCGACCCTGCAAGTGGAGTAGAAAAGAGTTTGGCACCTGCAATAATTTAATTGGATAGAAATTAATTACATAAAGGAAAGTTTCATTAACGTAGTGAGAAATGAAAGGGTTGCTCTACCGCTTAACAGAATGAAAGTTCTGTCCAAAATAACAATTTGATTTATTATGACTGAACTCAAAATAATAAACAAAACACATGAAACATTTACAATACATCAAACTGGATACTCAAATAAATGCTGTGAAGGTGAAGTTGTCCATAAACTAGATTGTGACATTTATGACCAAGTGGTTTGCAACTCAAATCTTAAGAGAAACACGCAGCCAACCCAACATTAATTGCTGCTACAGTAGTGATAACTCAGACAATGAACACCCAAGACAGAACAAAAACACCTAGTATAATTCCCTGATTTGCCAGTGCTGCGGACGTACATTACCAAACTGTCTTCTTAACTGCATGGACACGATCTCGCATACCGGAGGCGATAGCTGGTTGCTTCGACGTCCCGTCGTGGTGATGATAATGTCGGGAGTATAGCCCGAAACAAATTCTCCTGGTCTGGTTGTTCCAGACCAAAGACTTTCTAGCAACGCAAATACGCCTCTGAGGAAGACGAAGAAGGCTCGCTACACAATCACTGACGGTACAGTGAGTGATTTTAACAAGAGAAGTCATACAGTAACTCTGGTACAGTCAACTTTAGCCAAATCTGCTCAAGACGGACAACATAGGCCGCTTGTACACAGAACGCTCAATTGCCAACTGTACTCGGAAAGTTACGTTTAAGTCGAAACTTTAGCAACTTCGTCAAACAGTTACAATTAAATAAAAGTATATTAGACAGCCAACGGAAGGCAGGCTGTCCAGAGCAGCGAGAGCTCAGTCTTGTAACCTACTCTGACCGAAAGGTGAGAGCCGACTCTACTCCAGAGCACCCGTACAAGCTAAACACAGAACATTCCCGCCCCCACGACAGTGGCCGTGGTTAAACGTTCCAATCAGCAACTCGAAAACCGGCGGAAAATTCCACTCTATTGCCCAAACGCTACTATTCCACCAATGGAGATACTTGGCGCCAATTTCTGCGCCGATTTTGCTACGTCATGGAGCTATGTCCTGAGCAAGCCAATCACAGTTACGATTTTGCAGAAAACGCGGTAATTTACCCGCCAAGACAGCCTGGGAACACAAGTCATTCCCACGCCTCGCTGGTAGCCCGCCAGAAAGTGTTTTCACTAAGTTTCTGCGAAGTAACTGAATCTCTAGCCCAGCCACTCCGTCAGGCCTCTGTGGGGGTGTCTCCCCCACTCTTTTGACAATGTCGGCGTCCGGAAAGCATCAACTCGACTCCCTCACACCCGCTGGCTGAACCCTTTCAAGATCAGCAGAATCCGCCTGTCACCAGACCACCCGAGTGACAAGAGACGATGAGTGGGAAGTCTGCGTGTGAAGGAATAGCAACTTTTCACCGCATGCAATTAGACAGGAAAATCGAATTACACAGAGTAAGATAGAAATATGAGAGGGGGCTCATGCCACCTCTCAAAGTGTCTTGATGAACAAAATAAGAGCAGGAACCCATGAAACGAACGAGTCAAAAGTTGTTAGCGAAAATCGTTCTGACACATCTGACAATGTAATACATGTACCGGAACTCTTGTTGCTAACATCGTATGGTAGACAACTTTCAGATGATATGTCTAATAAACATAGGTTCTAAAAACTTTAAGAGCTATGAGAACTTGTTCAATAGAGGATATGTATTTCATGATAGTGAAGACGAAGAAGTGTTATTAGCTCCTTACATAAGCGTTTTAGAGCCCATGCTTACTGGACTTTCTCTCTTTTTTTTTAGTCACACTACCATCTCTGTAAGTTGCCTGCCAAACAACAACATGTATTCCACTGTCAAATGTATCACAACTATATCCGCTAATAACTTTCGACTCTTAAATTTCCGGAATAGGGTCCCTTAAACTGAGACATCTATCCTTCTCCATCATCCCTGAAACTCTGTAACGTCACTGAATCACCCTGTATATATATAGTACATACACATACAGGCGCTGTCGCGTTTAGCTTCGACGCTCTGTAGTGTCGTTGGACGACATTTCTGGACACTGGTTCCTATACTCATTTTGTTCCTCAAGAAACCTTCTGCTTCACCTTGAAGTCTGTGGCGTAATTCTGAAACACCCTGTATATAAACCGTCGTCATCCCCCAATCAAGAAATTCTGCAGATAGATAAAATTAAAGAAATAGTTTTACATCATCAGCAAATATAGTATAACTGTTGAATTACAAGTAGCTAATTAAAAGAATCATGTTCTAATATTAGTGGAGTCATCAAGATTTAAAAGAAATAAGCCACCCATCAGTAGCAAATTAGTTTGAGCACCAGTGTCATATAATAGGTATTCCAAGAGCTTGGGTGTTGCCCTGTCTTCATCAAGATGGGGAATCAAAATTAGGTGTTATGTGAGAGTCATATGTTGAATAGACGATAAAACAGTCTAGGACCTATGATAATGTAATACCGAAAATTTTAATCGTTTTGTAGCTGCATGTCAAAACAGTAATCCTCTGTTTTGCATACGAGAACTAATTTGCCGGAAGTTGATCACTGATCTGATCAGATACAAGTTGGAGTTGAAAATTATAAAATCTTCCGCTCTAGTGCCCCCCATCACTGAATTCATTCCCGACGGCAGCTGAAATAAGTTTCAAATGATAACTCATTCTTCACGCATTGAAACGTCTGTATCCGAAGCACAGAACAGTGTGTTAACAAAAGAAGAATGGCGTACTCAAAATCCTCTTGTCGCACACACTCAAGTCAATCCTCGCGTGCAGCTTTAGACTCAGGATTTGCTTGATGCTCTCTGGTTACGACCTATCTGAACCCTTTAATAATGATGTTCTCCTTTGCGAGTAATGGCACTGAGAAACAGCGTAGTACAGAAATCTGTTTCTTCCATCAACAACGCGGAAGAAACGCGATCGCGTGTCCGCCGGTACTTCGAAATGTAATTATGTGTTCTGAGGTTTCGGGCAGGCGGTGTCTGGCAAAATCGCGTTTTCTTCTAGACCAGCTTTATCTCGCGTAGCTAACCCCTTGTGGGCGGCAATAACGCCGAAGTTTCTGTCTACGGCCCTTCGTTCAATCCGAGACGGGGAATGTTTAGTGCTTTGGGAATTTATTCGACCAGTACTCTTTACAGCTTAAGTAACGTGACTGTGAAATGAACCAAACAAAAAGAAACGCTAATCTCAGAACCGTCAGTTGGACAACACAGGTAAACAAACAATTTTTAATAACGAATTCACACAAGAATTATCAACGTTATTCCTGACGCACTCCTACGACTAGCAAGAACTTTCTTTTCACTTACAGCGGGATTAAAGTAGCAAATTCTCTCTTAGACGGACACGTTAAACGCGTTTAGTACTCTGTGGAATGTATGAATGTAGTGCCGACATCTCTAGCTGTTATGCAACTAGCTAATGCCAAGGTATTATTTACTATGATAAAAGATCTTGCTTCGGCGTATGAAACACGTGTTTGGGACCGTAATTTAATCTCTGACATAAATATATTTTACCGAAAGTGGTGCCAAAAATGTCCTTTAACTATTACTATCACTATCCATCTGGTCCTTGGACTGTTCCGAGGATTAGTATTTCTTTTCCCTAATGTTCTTCGCTGTGCAATGCTATTCTCGGAAACTGTATGAAATCTGAGAATCAATTCTGTATGAACAGCGGACTTTCACTTATCGTTCGGAGTACACAAAACAAAAACGGTTAAAAGTGCGCTGTACTGGCAGAATTCTAGGGAAAGTTTCGCTGCTAACGGTTATATGGATCACACTGCTCTTCTTTTCACAGGCTAGAGGAGTTCTAATCAAATATATCGCTCCATAAAATCCACTGTAGCCAATATAACTGTGTATATACAGAAAGTCAGAAATTTTAATCATTGGGAAAAAATTGTTTTTAACTTATTTTAGTTCGATATTTTCAATTGTTTGTGAAATACTAGCACATTAATTGACGTTGCCCGGTTATTTTATTTACACAGCAAAAAGATTAAAATCTGACTACAAGATGAAAACAAACAAGTTATTTATATAATTTTGAAAGTGTATACAAAATGTTACGTAAAATAAAATCACTTGTATTATAAATTCAACAGAAATAATTTTCTCTGGATGTGCAAACATAAATGAATTCTTGGTTGTATACACACCTGAGCAAAAACAGAGAGTTGCTGATGGAGGATATATAGGACGATCTCAGTTCCACCAAGTACTTCGTAGACTGCTGTTCAAACAAATACATAATTATGTACGTCAACTACTAAACCTGTACATAAAATATAAGGCGCGATCAAAAAGTTTCCGTTCGGGGGCCGCTGAGTTCACTATTCTACCAACGGTGGTTTTTGGCAGACATGCCACCTCATATACTTACTTCATTCTCCGATGAACGTCTACCGGTGTTTGTCCTTTGACAGCCAAGAAAAGAATAACATCACGTTCGTTGTGTTTGAAGCATTTGTTAACAACGGCTCCATGGTTCACGTTTCCGCATTTATTGCACGCACGTCAGAAAGACACTAATGCCACAAGAATTCCTTGCCTCCGTGTCGGTGGTCATATACCCGCATCAGAGTCGTGCTACCTTGCATATATGCTACAGGAACACACAAACAGAAACTGATGGCCCCTTAGTTTATTTATGGTATTAAATATATCTGAAGACACCGAAATATCTGGAAAACTACAGATCGGATCTAAACAAGTTTTAGTTGAAAAATGTTCATCCTGGAGGAGAACATCTAATGATACCAAGCTCGACCGTCCACGTCACCCCATGTGTCGGGGCCGGGAAGGCAACTTTGAAATCTTAAATGGGAATCCCCATTTTTATTGTAGAATCGGATTCTAAGGTAAAAAATACACAGGCTTTGTCTGGAACATTTTTTTCGTTCCGCGACAGATGGCACTATAGTCGGAAAAATCAAAATGGGCTAGAAAATCGTGTTTCAAAATGCTATCCAATGACACTCGAATTAATTCCCTACTTCCACGGTGCGAGGGTGAGAGAGGTAATTATTACACAACTTTTGATGGGAAACCCCATTCTCAAGGTTAGAGAAAATGGGACTAATCGATGTGTCATCGTGTCCGTGTTGTGGACTACCACATCATAAGATGCAGTGCACTCTCATTAAAAGCTACGAAATAATTGCCTCTCCTAACATCGTACCGTAGTGGTGGGGGGTTAATTCAGCTGTCATTGGATAGCATTTTGAAACATGCTGTTTTATAACAATTTTGATTTTACGATTACAGAGCGTCAGGTGTTGCGAAAGGGAAGAAAGTATTCCAGACAAAAGGTGTGTAATTTTTTCAAATTCTGAAAAAAAAGTAAAATAAAAAATAAAAGGGGGGCGGGGAGGGTCCCATTTAAGATTTCAAAGTTGCCTCTCCACCCCCTCACACAGGTGGGCGGTCGAGTTTGGTGCCAGCGGATGTGTTCCTCCGAGGCGAACATCTTTTAACTATGAATTGTTTGATCCGACGTGCAACATTGTCTCCAGATAAATCCAACTTTTATATAAAAGAACAAACGCTAAACACAAAGAACACTGAAAAATTGGTGGTTATCCACTTGAGAGAAGTCGCACAAATATATAATTACATAATTCTTGTTTATTTGGAGGTACATGTCTGCAGTCGTGGTACCAATGAAATCTACGTGCTACAGTACCGTAACACGCCGCCAGAGAAGCTACAAGGTAATATTGCAGCGTATGTCTACTTTATTTATGGACTATGCCATTTTGTTTTGGTTTCTCTGGCGGCATGCTGCGGTATTTGGTACGGAAACTTCAATGTGTAACACTTCTGCCGGCATTTATCAGCAAACTACCAAAAACTGGTTACCTAAGTTCATTCGTTCGCACTGATACTTCAGAGCACACGACTTCCGTTTTTAAGTCAGTTTTTTTCCCCTTTCAGCTACTCTTACTATAAACTGAATATGCACGCCGTTAGCTGCAGCTACGTGTGACAACCTGTACGCTGACTCTCGTATTCTGAACTGTTGCGCCAGCAGTAAGAGAACCAATGTTGCACACTTTCCAGCCACGTGATACACGGCAATGCTACGCTGCAGACGGCAGCCAGTGGAGTGTGTTTACTGCGCGGCCGGCGACAAGTGGCTCACTTAGCGGGCGGTACGGCGAGGCGCAGGTGCGCCAACCATTGTGTACACAGGGGCGCAGGTGGGGCGGAACGGCCGGTGCGACTGTGACGCAACGAGGCGGTCGCGGATCCTGTTAGTATGCTCCTTCCGCGGACCCCCGGCAGCCTTCAACCAGACCACTGGCCCTGCAGACCTTGGTTCGGTCAATGGCTGCAGCGGCGGCGGCCACCGCTCGCGCGCTCTGTATAAATACTCGGAGGCGCTGCCGGCGGCAGCTGGTGCCCGTCACGCGGGAACCCCGCGAGGCCTCCAGCGTCATTTGAGGACAAAGCTGCAGGATATCGTCTACTATGTCCAGAAACGTTCCACACCGCCGCCCAATTATGTTTTAGAGGGGACTAGACAGCAAGGGCATGCCTTGGCGATTGTCCAGTTTGCCGGCCGCGGTGGCCGAGCGGTTCTAGGCGCTACAGTCTGGATCCGCGCGACCGCTACGATTGCAGGTTCGAATCCTGCCTCGGGCATGGATGTGTGCGATGTCCTTAGGTTAGTTAGGTTTAAGTGGTTCTAAACTTCTAGGGGACTGATGAACCCAGAAGTTAAATTCCATAGTGCTCGGAGGCATTTGAACCATTTTGATTGTCCAGTTTCATTATTTCTGTCGAAAAGGAAACTCGAAATAATCTCTCACTATGTTACAAGGAAACGTATTTTAAGGAGGGGAAAAAAATAAAAAGAAAAAGACACTTGCAAGATATCGGTCCCAGAAATTGATTCGATGCGAAAATTTTGCCCATCATTCTGATAGTAAGCACTTATGACCTTCTGAAAGTACAGCCTTTAAACTTTCGGGCGGATCCACTGTCACTCGCTCGGCCCCACTGCAGCTGCCCAATGCCCGAGCGCGCAATACTGTACAGTGGGATGAGTAAGAAGTTCGTGAAATTTTGTTTTCACACTTGTAACAAGCTTTGTCCACTGTGTCAAACTGTGTGGTTTTCAATCTGTAGCTGGTGGCAAAGAACTCTCTGTTTTGAACATTTTCGCACTGAGGTGACAAAATCATGAAATACCTCCTACTGTCGCAGCGCCACGCGGCTTGGACTCAACAAGTCACTAGTAGTACCCCAGCAGAAACACTGAGCTATGCTGCCTCCACAGCTGTCCATAATTTCGGAAGTGTTGCAGGTGCAGAGTTTTGTGCACGAACTGACCTCTCGATTACGTTCCACAAAAGCTGGAAGGGATTCATGTCGGGCGACCTGGTCGACCAAATCATTCGCTCGAACTATTCTTCAAACCAATAGCGAACAATTGCAGTCCAGCGACGTTTGGTGACATGAAGTCCATGAATGGCTGCAAATGATCTCCAGATAGCCGAACAACCATTTGCAGTCAATGATCAGTTCAGTTGGACCAGAGGACTCACTCCATGCCATGTAAACACAGCCCACATCATTAAGGGGTCCCCACCAGCTTTCACAGTGCCTTGTTCAAAATTGTGTCCGTGAATTCGTTGTGCCTGCGCCACACATGAACCCTACCATCAGCTTTTATCGCCTGAAATCGGGACTCATTTCACCAGCCTACCGTCTTCTAGTCGTCTAGAGTCCAACGGACATGGTCACCAGCACAGGAGAGGCTCTGCAGGCGATGTCGTGATGTTAGCAAAGGCACTCGCATCGGTCATCTGCTGCCATAGCCCATTAAAGCCAAATTTCGCCATACTGTCCAAACGGATACGATCGTCGTACGTTCCACATCGATTTTTGCGGTATTTCACGCAGTGTCGCTTGTCTGTCAGCGCTGACAACTGCACACAAACGCCGCGGTTCTCAGTCGTTAAGTGAAGGCCGTCGGTCATCGTGTATCCTGAAACTTGTTATTCTCGGCACATACTCTTGATACAGCGAACCTCGGATATTTAATTCCCTGACGATTTCCGAAATGGAATGTCATATGTGTCTAGTGCCAACAACCATTCCGCGTTCAAAGTTCATTAATTCCCGTCGTGCCGTTATAATCACGAAGAAAACCTTTTACACAAATTACTGGGGTACAAATGACAGCTCCGCTAATGCACCATACTTTTATACCTTCCGTATGCGATGCTACCGCCACCTGTAAATGTGCACTACTTTTTCAACTCAGTGTATGTTACGACTGACAAATGCACTGTAAATGAATGTGTCGTGAGGCAAGTAGAGCAGCGCTATTTAATTATTAATATCCATGTTGTGGGTTTTTTATTATTTCAATGTTGATTCTGTTAAACTGAAGCACATTTCCAAGGGATGCGCTATTTTTCAACGTGAACGGCTAGATTAATGTTTAAATCAGAAATCATTAACTTCTGTTCATGATTAATATTCAGGTCCTCAACTTTTTGTGAGGAGGAGGAGGAGATGATTAGTGTTTAAAGTCCTGTCGACACTGAGGTCATGAGAGACGGAGCACAAGCTCGGATTACCGTAGGATGGGAAGGAAATCGGGAGTGCCCTTTCAAAGGAATCATCCTGGCATTTGGCTGAAGCTATTTGAGGAAAAATCACGGAAAACCTATATCAGGATGACCAGACGCGAGTCTGAACCGTCGTCCTCCAGAATGAGCGTCCAGTGTGCTAACCACTACACCACCTCGTTCGGTTGTGATTTCGAGACGAATATGTAGCTGCGTAGTATCAATACGAGAATAGTGTTGAAGTGATATTGGAAGACTATGATGTGCGTGAGGTTCTCATATTACGTACTCACGTTACTATTTTTCGCCTAGCATAGCATGATTGTTCTCCAACACTAAGTCAAAAGACGCTAGAGAGTATGTCCACCTCTTCTCTCGTCTCCAAGCCCGTGGATAGGAGGGCGCTGGATGGCACTCCGCTGTACAGAACTTTGCAGTCGGGTATTCGGCGGCTGTAGCGGGGCGGAGCGGGTGACAAACAGCCGGTGCACGCTAAAGTTTAAAAACTGCACTTGAGGCGGTCGTAACCGCGTACTATAAGAATTACGACCCAAATGTTTGCACGGAATCGATTGCAGAGAGCGATATTTTACAAGCGCACTTTTTTAAGCTTAAAATATAAGGTCGAGATGGTGATGTTTCCTTGTTAGTCCATTGATACGTGACAGTAGATGTCCCTCTCGCTTTCGTGTCAAGACTCAAGATCTTAGTCATGCGACGGAGGGCAATTACCCGACTTTGTCATTACGCACCTTGCCAACCGTAGCCGATAGATACCACTACACACATTTATAGCTGAAATCAAACACTGATTTTAACATCAGAACAACTTGTATTAACACTGCACATGTAGTGATACAGCTAACATTATTCCTCCCAAATTATAAAAAAAACATAAACAAAACAATCAATGATCGTACGGCAATAATAGGCCGTGACCCTGCCTGCCGTTGTTCAACCGCTTGGTGCAAGTCTTTCCGTTTAACGTCTTTTCGGCGATATGTGCGTCTTTGTGATGATATGATTAGGTCAACAAGTAACACCCAGCCCCCGAGTGAAGAAAATCTCCGACCGGACCGGAAATCGAATCCGGGACCCTACGAAGCTAACCACGAGCAACAGAGTCTGACATTCCCAACATTACTGGGATGGTTATCGTTCATACACGTGGCCAAGTATAAAGTTAACAATGAGTTCGAAACATTGCATTGATGGTTCTTTATTTTTACTAGCGACAGAATTACAGCTTTTCAGTGAATTCCTGTATTTGATGGACTGACAAAGTTCGCAGCTTCCACAGGAACAGAATACGCACTATCAGTTTAGTAGGAAGCATTTAGTTTTTTAACTATTTATCAGTAATATGAGTTAAATATTTTATTGCGCTTTTATGAGAAATGACATCCGTTTTTATCAATAATGTCCTAGAGATACCGAAACAATATCAAGATGATAAGTGGCGTGTGTTAGAAAAGACTGATCGTAGAGCAAAATTTTGTTATGAGTTCGATATTAGCATTCTGCCGTCTCAGAATCCTGGTCATTAATTGTGGTTTTTATTTCTCGAGACCAATAAATTATTACGAGATCGATATGGGCCGTGACTATCCGCGGCTCTATTAACCGCACCCGCCAGAGCGCGCTATCGATGTGCTGCATCCAGTTTCCTGGCTTCGCCTACCGCCAAGAAATGTAAAGCACACGTGCGGAGCCGGCAGGTTGGCGAGTGTGACAAGGAAGTGAACATGACCACTCAGCGAGGGACGAGCATCCGGCCACAGCTCAGTAAACACTAAACGCGGAAGTGGCGTTACTGTCAGAAGGCAACTGGAAATAACACTAGTAGCATCGCTGAAGTCCGTCAGCACACGATCGAGCTCTCCACGCCGTCAGTAGTAGTTTGTGGTCTGTTTCTGTAGCTGGGCTGTCTGAAAACATCACGATAAATGTCTTACTGAAACTTGTAACTGGTCTACACTTCCACAATTTCTGGATTACAGTTGAATCTCCGTTTGCGTAACGTCAGCTGTTTAAGGTCAGCTCAACTGAAGTGATCCCGATCTATAAATTGCTGCGGGTGGCGTGTTGCAACTCTGCTTAAAGGGATAGAGCGTGTCTGACCCCTTCGTGTCTTGTCCGTAGGCAAGAGCTGTTGTTATTTAGTCACTATCAGACAGAGTACCTTGCCTTGGGCAATGGTGCAAATTCCAGGATAACACTATTTTTAATAAGAAACTAGCCTTGTCCCCGCTGTTTCGCTCGCATACGTCACATGCATTGCATCCACCTCCTCCACCCCTCTCCCACCCCCCATCTGTCCACCTCCGCCACCCGCTCTAAAATGGATCAAATTGCTCGAAGCACTATGGGACTTAACATCTGAGGTCATCAGTCCCCTAGACTTAGAACTACTTAAACCTAACTAACTTAAGGACATCACACACATCGATGCCCGAGGCAGGATTCGAACCTGCTACCGTAGCAGCAGCGCGGTTCCAGACTGAAGCGCTTAGAACCGCTCGGCCACAGCGGTCGGCGCCACCCCCCTCTATCTGCTTTCTCCTCCTTCCCCTCTTTCTCTGCCCATCTCCTCACAATAAGTGTTACTTCTGCCACATCGGGTTAAAATTGATCTAGGTGTTTAGGAGGAGTTTTGGGACATTGGGAGATTATATTTGGGACCGCTGTATCGAATGGACGGGTAAATTTACCCTTTAAAAATAATTTTATTTGTAACGAGAAAAACTGATTCTTGCCGTCGAAACTGGGCGTCACGCGTAAAATGTGATGAGCAGTATCTGTTTGGGCTGACACCATCAACACATTCAGAAAACGAAATTGGAGTTATTTTCCGGAACACCAGAGAAAATGAATCTGGCGATTCTTAAGAAACACGCCCCATATATTTTCTTGTGCTTTAAAGACAGAATTTTTAAACAACAAATATAATGGTTCTGTAGTGCCCGGCGGAGAAAAAGAAAATCCTAGGCACCAACTAAAAAAATGCACTGAAACCAAAATAATGAAAAGTGAAGCTGAAGTTCTTTCTGTAGATGTCCGCCCCGATAGCTGAGTGGTCAGCGTGACGGACTGCCGTCCTAAGGGGCACGGGTTCGATTCCCGGCTGGGTAGGGGATTTTCTCTGCTCAGGGACTGGCTGTTGTGTTGTCTTCATCATCATTTCATTCCCTCCCGGCCAATGACGCCAAACGCTCATTTCCTTTTTCTCCCCTCTCTCTAGATGTTGGGGACGGTGAATTAGTTCATACGGCTACCTGGACATAAAAACGTGTACAGATTATCTAGTTGTGTACCCCCAGAACTATCAAAACATAACAAGTAGAAAAAAACTGTTTCTTAACATTGTTAATATCCGCAGCCGTTTCTCTTTAGTTGCTACTTCACCAGTGCTTTATCATACACACTATAAATTCCGTCTTTTGGAACTGAATTTGAATGTATCAAACATGTTTCCCCTAGTCACGCTAGGCGTCTTCATTGATCTATTAGACAAAAATAAAATTATTTAACTATACATATTTTTATAGGAGATCTGTAACGGTTCTTGGAAGCTCATTAAAATCTTAGTATTTCTTTTTACAACTATATGGTTGTGTTTTTTCCATCACTTGCATTCGTTTGATGTCGTATTCATGCATCCATTTGTTGTTCTGTTTCTTCAAATGTGTGTGAAATCTTATGGGACTTAACTGCTTGGGTCATCAGTCCCTAAGCTTACACAATACTTGACGTAAATCATCTTAAGGCAAACACACACAGCCATGCCCGAGGGAGGACTCGAACCTCCGCCGGGACCAGCCGCACAGTCCATGACTGCAGCGCCTGAGACCGTTCGGCTAGTGCCGCGCGGCTGTTCTGTTTGTACTGAATGCACGTAGTTCAGGTTTCTTCCAATTGATGTGTCACATTTATACATTTCTCTGCACATAACCTGTACTGTAGCATCATGCATATGTTCCTGCTCACATGCTTCACACCTGGCACGAATGTGGAAACCATATTTGGTACACACAAATAAATTCAGATGCAAAAGACGGCATTTTTCTTACCTGTCTGATTAGGCGTAATTATTTCCTTACTTCCACGTGACACACAAAATAGAATTAGTTCGACGTACAAGCTGGAAGGACTATGAAATCTGTACTTTATTAACAGTGTAATAACGCCAGCTTTTATAATTTAAACGTCTGGTACCGCTTTGTACTTGAGACATCTTTGCTTCACACAGTATTTCAGTTTTAAGACGCAAGTGTCTTTTCCACTGTTTCGTCATTTAGTTGGACGCAGGAGTCTACGCGATACGACTGGCTGAAGCTTTCATTCCCATCTTCCCTGGAGCATAACGATCCACGTCAACGTGTCCCTGCTGAACTTCCGAGTACGGCACATTTCTTGAAACTGTAGACACGGCACAAATAACAGGCTGCACTAAGACTCAGCGGAAGCCACAGATTTAGTGCCGTTTCTACTGGTCCAGAGGTCTCAGAACGTACCAAACAATGGAGTTGAAATCACCACCTGCCATACTGATTTGGATTTTCCGTGATTTACCTCACTTGCTTAAGACAAATACTTTAATCGTTCCTTTGAAAGGAGACGGCCGATTTCCTTACCCGTCTTTCCTAAATCCGAGCATGGGCTCCGTGTCTATCGACCTCTTGACGACTGGACGACACACACACACACACACACACACACACACACACACACACACACACACACACAGTAGAACTAAGCATAATGAGTAGAGCGCTTTCATCTGTTGAACAAGTTCAGAAACATAACTTACTAGGGAAATCCGTGGAACGTATCTTCGCAAAGAGATATAGCACTCACTTGGATGAAATAATTATGACATAGACAGAAACCAAAAATAGCTTATTGCATGGAGAAAAACTTTCATGTAACTTCTAAAACAATTTAAAAATGTCTTAAGACAAGCCAACATTGCATGTTTTCCGTATACGTGAGTAATATTAACGGAAAACTAGACTTTTTTTTAGGTGAGGAGTTCAATAAGTAATGCACCCACTTTTTCTGAAAGCAGGTTGATTTTATTCAGGATTCCAATACAACATATTATTCCCCGCTCTTTTTGCTACCATATTTTTCAATATAATCTCCGTTCTATGCGACGCTTTTACGCCACCTCACCTCACTGGGACGGGTGCAGGCCCGCAAGTTACCACTCTCCTGGTCGACGACGGATCCGGCGTTTTGCTGCATCAATAACTTTTCCTTCATCCACGTACTGCTTCCCGCGGAGTCCATCCTTCATTGAATCAAGCATATGGACGTTGGCAGAGGTGGAATCGGGGCTGTAGGGTGGATGAGGAAGAACAATCCCATGAAGTTTTGTAAGCTCCTCTCTGATGAGCAGATTTATGTGAGGCATTGCGTTGTCATGAAGGAGAAGTTAATATTCCATTTTTGTGGCGACGAACATGCTGAAGCCGTTTCTTCCATTTTCTGATGGTAGTAGTATACAACTGAGAGTAGATCGTTGCACCATGACCCTCACGACATCAAACAGAATAACCCCTTCAGATCCCCAGAAGTCAGTCGCCATGACTTGAACCGACTGAGGATGAGGCTTTGAACAGAGCAGAGGTGGTGTGGCGCCACTCCATGGAATGAAGTTTAGTTTCTGGTTCGAAGTGATGAACCTGTGTTTCATCGGCTGTGACGACGCTCGACAAATAGTTGTCAAGGTCAGCCTCTTAACTCGGCAGCAATTCTGCACAGATGTTCCTTCAGTGTTGTTTTAGTCTTCAGTTAGGCGACGAGAGACGCAGTGGTCACACAACTGAGAACCCCAACTGGCGGACGAGTGTGTCAGCACTATCAACAAACACACCAATTTGTGCAGCGAGATACTTGATTGTGATTCGTCGATCACCTCCAGTGAGAGTGTCCGCACGTTTCAACACTGCACGAGTCACAGCTGTGTGCGGCTGGCCGGCACACGGGAGGTCTGACAGTTTTGCACGACCTTGTTGCGATGCGACACACGCCTCGCCCAACGAGTTCTGGTGCTTTTGTTCCCTGCCAGGCCTCCGTAGAAATACTGCACGCCCCTATGAATATCTGCGATGCTCTGGTATTCCGCCAAAGAAGATCAGTGACAGCCCTCTGCTTGGAATGCACCTCGCCGCCGGAGGTGGCCGAGCGGTTCTAGGCGCTACAGTCTGGAACCGCGCGACCGCAGGTTCGAATCCTGCCTCGGGCATGGATGTGTGTGATGTCCTTAGGTTAGTTAGGTTTAAGTAGTTCTAAGTTCTAGGGGACTGATGACCTCAGATGTTAAGTCCCATAGTGCTCAGAGCCATTTGAACCATTTGGAATGCACCTCCGTTACAGACGTAATTTTTAATGCTACGTACAGCGTCGCCTCCAATGGGAACTTCATGAAACTACAAGCGCTGAAGCGGGAATATTCCATCATGGCCCACAACGAATTACAATTTTTTTCAACCAAAATTACGCGAGAAAAAAGGCGTGTTACATTCAGCACTGAACGCCCCCTCGCACTTTCATCCACAATTACACTTGAAACCAGCAACAATTTCAGAATAAGAACGGTAGAGCATTTCCCCGCGAAAGGCAAAGGTCCCGAGTGCGAGTCTCGGTCCGGCACACAGTTTTAATCTGCCAGGTAGTTTCATATCAGAGCACACTCCGCTGCAGAGTGAAAATCTCATTCTATTTCAGAATATTTAATCTCCGTTTATATTTTTGCCTTCTGATTACTGCTGTCCTACGATAGGATTTTAGTTCTCTCACCTACTTCCAGGCATCCAACATCACTTATTAGTCGCCTGTTTATCGCCTGTTATTTATTAGGGGCCATTAAGAAACATATCAAATTCAAATGGCTCTAAGCACTATGGGGCTTAACATCTGAGGTGATCAGTCCAGTAGACTTAGAACTAATTGAACCTAACTAACCTAACGACATCACACACATCCATGGCCGAGGCAGGATTCGAACCTGCGGCCGTAGCAGCAGCGCGGTTCCGGACTGAAGCGCCAAGGACCGCTCGGCCACAGCGGCCGGCAGGAACACATCTGGCAAATCTTTCCATTAGCCACAATGTAAACTAAAAATTCTTGTACGCCTTAAACCAGCTTTATGTAACTATTCGCTAGGAAGGGTAGCACACATTTCCCTAGAAATACTGGTACTCAAATCACGAAAACCGGTTTTGTAGTTAACTCAAAGCAACCGACGGTACCACTTTCCCCCTAACATTACACTAAGAGCTCACTTTCTTTTTTCCTGCTTCCTCTTACTATCCTAACGCACTTTCAAGTGTGACTGCCGATCACCACCACCACCACATCCTCATCGTGTATACAGAACAATTACGGAACTTCCTTATGCGCACGAGGCAACTTAAACTTGGGTTGTTTATGTCCAAGTTCTTTCCTCGTTCTTGTTACTGGCTGTACTGCCTTACATTGGACGTCTAAGGATACTAGTCTGCAATTCCTTATTTTATTACTGTGGTGACTATTTAAAATATGAGAAATTCTTTATATTAACAATTTAAGTTACGAATGTCAAATCCAAATAAAAGCATCTCCATAAACACGAGAAAATGCCGTGTTTCTATCTGAAGGAGAAAAATTACTTTCATAGAATTACAAACTAACAATGATCCAAATATGAACGCATACGATAAGTGAATACAACTCAAATTTTGTGAACAAGAAACAATCCTTTAACCACAAGAAAAATTCCTTTTGTGAAGAGAAACGGTTAGTCACCGTGAATTCTTACTGAACCGCATGAAGTGGAAGCCAGGATTAGGATTTTTATTTGCAAATTTCAGATGAAAAAAATGAGGGGAAAAGCTGCTAAAATACGGTAAAAAAGGAAGAAAAAGCTGCTGATTTATTCAACAAATTCTCTTTCTCCTAATGTATTGCTTTACAGACATCTAAATCAAATTATCACTCGACAAAAGAAGGAAAAAAACATGGGGCCGTTGTACTTCAAGACATTAACCATCTCTCCATTTAATTTTAAAATTATGTCAGTTCCTGTTAGGAGATAGAATGCCTTTGCAGATGCTAAAGCTTCTTTCAACATCTACAGAAACCAGTGGGGCAAACTTTGTATTCACTCGGAATGGCAACTGTGCAGATGTGCGAACTTCCACAGTGTCCGGATTCTTCTGAAGACTAGACTCAAGTCTGTCTTTGACAAACCCGTCTAAGTGCTCCCACTCGGAAGTAATAATATCACTTTTTTTTCTTTTCCAGACTTTGTTCTTCTAATCCTTTAGTAGCTGCAATCAGGTACTTGTAACTTGGGAGACGAAACTGTTCTGTCTGCAAATTATCTATTTCCTCCGGTAACAGAAGTTGCTGTGCTTTGGAATCTGCGCCTGAGTCGGCTGGATACAAAGCAAGCAGCAACTCCTTTATCTTGTCCAAATTCTCATACAACACAGCAACACACTCAATCCAAAATACCCAGCGAGTAATGACGGGGGAATATGGAAGGGATAGGCCTGTAACTTCTGCAGGTAACAAGACTGGGGGCTTACAGTAGAATCTTCTTCAAGGTAGATAGAAATTTATTTGCGATGTTGTATTTGTTCCTTATGGATTCGCAAATACTGTGAAGGGCATGGACCATGTATCTCACCAGGTCACAGTTTTTTCAAAAACACCATGACTGATTGTATTGCTGGAATGGCATAGGCGCTCTGCAGACGATACGTTTTTAAAAACATCAGCTTAATTTTCATCCCTGCTGAGGGATAAACTAAAATGTTCAAAACAGTCTGTTCCACTGAGTATATGGTTTCATCCAGAATGATTCCCACATAGCAGTCACACACTTTCACATATATTCTTTGTATGGTTTCTTGGTAAACACGCACCATTGTTTTTTCATTAAGTACTCTCAGCGGGTTTTGATATCTTCGTGTATATTTGAAGAAATCCCTTGAAGTCTGGATGGTTCGTCTTATTGGTTGGAATGCCTGCTTGTGTACATGCTGCACACAAACCAGTGTCGAATTCATTTAAATTTTGGCGTTTTGAAGATCTCTGTTCAAACGGATTTCGTAATAGAGGCTGCCGTGATGTGCTTGCAGAATCTCGTGTCTTCATGCTTACAGCTCGAAATGTGTTGTTTGATGTGATTTCGCCCGTGTCTTTCATCTAACAAAATTCCTGAATCACAAGTAGTTCATCGTGTAACAGTTTAGTCAGTTTCTATACAACCTTGTTTGAATTTCTGAGCCAGAACAAAAAATCGGGAACTGGACACCTCATCTACAGCACTGTAAGAGTGTAGTAAGAAACTTACTTTAACGAAAGGCTTCTGATTCTGGTAAAATCAGAACGATAGAATGAAATACGATCATAGTCATTTGCATCGATGCTGACTATTTTTAGCGGCAAAGTGAGAGAAAGAGGTTTTGTCGTACACACAATTATCTTCCGTTGTTGCACGTATGCTTTCAAGTCCCACGTTTAATGAAAGAGGTAGCCTTACTATTCGCATACTCACTGCAAGCTGAAGAGACGTTAACCGAAAGTTAAGCATTTTATACTGATTCGAAACCATATGCAAATAGAACTAAACTCGCCAATCATTTCTATATGCTCAAAAAGATCACTGAAAAGCTACAGAAAAGATACAGATCCCAAAAATGGCGAAAAAGGGCATAAAAAATGTTTCTTTTCGCAACTAGAGGTAAAATTTCGTGCTGTGGTATCTTAATTTACCCCATGAAAAAAGTGACACCTAAAATTCCTAACCCTGATGATAATGTTTAATATAGTAGTAGCGCTGTAATCGGCTAGGATGGACGACATCAGCTTGGATTAGATTGGTTGACATACACCTCAACAAGAAGAAGCTTTAAACCCAAAAATCGCTGTAAAAGTGATAAATTTCAAGAACATATTTGCACTGATTCACGTAAGTCTTTTTTATTGGCTTTTGGAACGTGCCCATACTTCTCAATTGCGTAATGTCAGTTGGGACGATACGAACATAAAGACAAAATAACACTCGGTCTCCGAACAGAGAAAGCCTCCGAACCGGCCGGGAATAGAACCCGAGTCCTTCGGTTAGCAGCCCACCGTGCTGACCGCGCAGCTACCGAGTCGGATATTTACGTAAGTATTCCAGCTGGGCGTCCCGACACGTGGGCGAATGTTAGAGCTAAACGTGACTAGAATAAAAACAGCTTCCACGTTACTCACAACCGGCAGATAACGTGAAGGCTGTGTTCCTACGAAAGCTCAATGTTCCTTTGATTTTTCTGGTTTTTGTACTTGAGAGATGCCTGATGTTGCTCCTCCAAAGTTTCGTCGGAAATTTTTCGTTTTTCTAACACCTCATATGGTAGCAGTTTTCTATGGAATTTTATTATCGTTCGCACTTTTACAAACCAGCCGGCCGCTACCTCTCGCACAATCAAGATTTAATCAAGTTCCACTTTTAAAACCTGTCTTTTCTTTATCTTTAAAGTATTTGTCATAATCTGTTTACTAGGGATCGGATATTTAATTCCTGGAAGCAAATTTATAGCTGACGTGCGTGAATTACGTGAGGCTCGAAAGCGGCAATGTCAGAGCACACAGCGATCTATTGTTTTAAGCCTCTGAAATTTTCGATTTACTGCATACGAAGGATGTTGCTGGAAGCTGCACACAGACTATGAGTTTCTTCTCTCTCCAAGTCAGCTGACACGGACGTGCTGTGAGCAATCACTACGAATAGAACTGCAGCGTAGAAATGGGGAACGCAGAAAGTGCCAAAATTGGATATTTTCTTCTTTTATGTAAACACATGAATATGCAATGGCTAATAACTTGAGATAGGTTGAAAGCATCAGAGAAGGCTCTCTATACTTCGAAATGTCTCCACAGCGTTCTTTAAGTTGCAGTCATTAGAATTTAACTGGATGTTGTGCAGTATAATGAAATAAAACCAAATGACTTGTAATTCTGGGGTTCAAACTGCTTGATAATCCCATCCAAGGAAATATTTCTCGCCTTCCATTGACCAACAAATTAAGTGCTGAAAAATGACGTATTAGCCGTGGTCAAATTTCCTGAAATTAAATACAGGGAATCGCACTTCTCGTTCTGTCATTGACGTCAGTATTGTTTTCTTTGTTAATGTTTACAAGCAGGTGAGTTGGTACTGTGCACATTCAGTGTTCCCTTGGATGTGATGTATGACACATACTTACCTATATCTTCATCTTTTTTAAAAAAATTCTGAACTTATTACACTTCTGTAACACTTTCTCTGTCAGGTGTTAAAATCAATGTGAAACAATAATAATTTGCATTCCTTCGCATAAAATTATGTGTAATGTTAATCTGTCTTGGGTTTCTTCTAGTTTTCTTACACTGTCATTTGGCACTTTAATCGTTTCCCATTTCCAGTCTGCAATTAGTGACACATTCATGAAGAAAAATTCGACTAAAAGAAACTATGCTAAATTCGGTCGTCGGTAAGTAACTCTCTTACGCTTATGAATAAACTCACCTTACACTTTCATCATGGTATGGCAGCCTGTTATTTGTTTTTCTGCATGGTTATTCTCCGGCACAGCCACATAATATAGCCATCTAGTGCTCTTGTTTCATTGGCCTTCTTAGATAGACACGATACAACAATTACCAAACAACATTTGCGCTATATGTAACATGTCTAGCAGTTAAATTCTACTTTAATTGGAAACTGGAGTATAAGAAACGTCGATAATGTTCATGTCGGATCTAGAATGCAGAAAACTGAGGAGTAGGACTGGAACATGCCGAAGATAACATCATAATTGCAAGACAGGCTCATGTAGAGCAAGGAAGTCACGGTGTAGTTCTCAAATAAACCATTCCAGCATTCGCCTTAGCACATCCGTACGGCTGCAAGCGTTCCTCTCTAATTTCAGTTCGGTTTATTCCTCACTGAGCCATGTTGTTCGAAAAGAACAAACAAACGGTTCGGGGGAGGGGGGGGGGAGGAGGAGGAGGAGGAAGAAAAAGAGAGATTGTGATACTAACTTTATTATGCACACAGTACGTCAAAAAAGTTCGCATAGCTTTATAGAGCCGGATAGGCGTTCAGCTTTTTAAATATTTTATCATCATGGCAAGTAACTTCACGATAGGTACGGTTCTTCGATTTCTTGGCTGTACTCATTGTTTCAAAATATGAAAACCGTTGCGCAACAAAAAATACCAAAAACCAATAAAAAAATACATAAAACAGAGAAGCTGAAAGAAAATCGCTAGGCATGGAATAATTTGTTGTTCTTCTTGCCATGATGCTGACCCAGTTAGAACTGAAGAGAAATACAGTAGCATGGAAAGCCCTTTTAAAACAGTTTGAACAAAGCTTTTTAATTTCGATGTACAACAATCAAGTGAAGTGAAAGTTGTTCTAGATGCGACAACTGTTGCTTTCTGAAGAACTGTCCAACTAAGTGCATTTCTAGGTCTATCGATTGAACGTTGATGTAAAACATAAAAAAATGGCTCTGAACACTACGCGACTTAACTTCTGAGGTCATCAGTCGCCTAAAACTTAGAAATAATTAAACCTAACTAACCTAAGGACGTCACACACATCCATGCCCGAGGCGGGATTCGAACCTGCGACCGTAGCGGTCGCTCGGTTCCAGACTGTAGCGCCTAGAACCGCACGACCAATCCGGCCGGCTGTAAAACATCGCAAGGTATGAAACCCCAGGCATAAATTACTAATGTACCGTCTTAAATTAACACAAATTGCACTAGGAAAAAAATACTTAACGTATCAGTAACGGCAAGGTAACTGAACAGTTTTCTTGTATGCAGTATCATTCAAACATCAAACATTGTAACTCTATTTTTGCTGCAGTATAACTTAAGAAACCTAATTGTTTTACTTACACTTCCAAGATAAGCCAATTCATCCTTGTAATATTCCTCGCACGTCTCATTGTACATTTCCATACAGCAACTTATTTCCCCTTGTGTGATTTCCCTTTATTTTTATTTTACTGAAGTTTGGTATACATACCATCCAGTCAGAAACAGATCACGCACCTAGTACATCTTATGATTACACCAGTTTTATGTGAGCAATAACGAGCACATAGAAGCTGTCAACAAACCATAACATATCATCAAAGAAATCATGACACAGTATTAGTGGTGTACTGCTTGCAGACACGTCGATTATCACTTAGGTGTCACGTTGAAAAGCGATGTGAAATGGAACGAGTACGTAAGGTTGGTTATAGGGAAGGCGACTGGTAGACTTCGGTTCGTTGGGAGAATTCTAGTTCAGCTAAAAAGGAGACTGCGTACAGAACACTTGTACGAGAAATTCTAACACTGGTGCGTTTGGGATCCCCGCCACTTTGAACTGATGGAAGATATCAAAGCAATTCAAAATTTGCTGCTAGATTTGTTACCGACAAGTTAGAGCAATAGATGGGTATTACGAAAATACTACACGAACTCAAATGGGAATTTCTAGAGGGAAAAAGAGTTTCTTTTCGCGAAACACTAATGAGAAACTTTAGAGAAGCATTTGTGGCAGACAGCGAAACGATACGACTGTCATGAACATACAGCTTTCTAAAGACAGCAAAGACAAGATAAAAGAAATTAGGGCTCGTAAGGAAGCATATAGACAGTTTCAAATGATAGAGCACAGCAATCAATCGTCCTTTTCTTTACTGTTTTATTAGGCAAATCTTTTCGGCTAATGCCTAGCCATTATCAGTGCACTACTTCATGGTATCAACGCATGTCCCAGTACGTCAGTCCCCTGTTCGGGTTTGTCACAGTTCGTTCAAGACAGTGACATTTCTCTGTATGTATGTACAAACGTCTGAAGATGAACAGAACATGTTCGAAACGCCTTGTATTACGTTAAATTAAACATAAAATAAAAATTGACTGGTAGCAGAAATCAGAAATAAATAATTCTGTAAGTATCTACGATGCTCTGGTTTCCCTAATGACAACTCCCTGCTTGGAACGCACCTCCGTTACGGACGCCATTTTGAAGGCTACGTATAGCACAGTCACTATCGAAGTTCATGAAATTATGGGGGCTGAAGTGGGACTATTCCACGATGTCCCACAGAAAATTTCGCATTTTTTCAACGGAAACGGGCTGAGAAAATAATGTGATGCATTACTTATTGAACGCCCCGCGTAACAACTGAGGAAGTTACGTTGCCTTCTGCCGACTTCAAGGAAAAACAAAATGTTTTTCTGAATAGCGTAGAAGACTGACGAGTGTTATTTTATGTTGTTACGAAAGAGCATGAAAAGAAAGAAAGAAAGGACGAAACGGTGAAATCCAGTGTTGGCACGTGGGCCCTCTACCGAAGGTGATCAACTTAACTGTCTCATGCATCAGACGTTATCATTTGCATGGGCCACTGAAGTGAGTTTTGGAACAAAACTTAGGAAAACAATGGAAAATCTGATAACCGGGAACAGTACGCCTTTACATGTCCAGTCACTAATTATTTATTTTTGGTATTTCTAGGCAAGTGTTGCAGTTTGTGTGTGTGTGGGGGGGGGGGGGGGTAGTGTCAGGGGACAGTAGGCAGATATCTCGTATCTTGGCTAGTTGGGTATAGTGTTTAATGAAAGAGAGAGATTTAGTTAAGTGTAATTGAAGTTAAATTGCATTTTCGCCCGTGGAAAACGTGTAGTATTTGTGTAACTTTGTACTAAGTGAGCCAACTATGTATTTTTTCCCCCTTTTACGATTACCTGAAGGGAACGGGTGGAGTGGTTAAGGCTTTTACCATTAGTGCTGTACATTTCCCAGCGTTCGAATCTTGGTAACCTTCAGAATGCAGTTAGATTACAATAGACTACTTTGTTTCATTTGAGGTGGAGTAGTGGGTATTTTACACCTATCTCGCGTATTTAAGCGAGATTGGAGCTACTTACTAAAACGGTTTGAAGAGCGTAGCGGTATGAGAATGAGTATGGGCTCACCATGAACCTTTCTCTGATAACCTGCAACGCAACACGTCGCGTAAATTGTTCGCAGTACAGCACTTCGGTAGGAATGTGGAGACCTTCATCTTCACGTGACGATACGGTATACGGAAACAACGTTTTGGTTCAAATGGCTCTGAGCACTACGGGACTTAACATCTGAGGTCATCAGTCCCCTAGAACTTACAACTACTTAAACCTAACTAACCTAAGGACATCACACACATCCATGCCCGAGGCAGGATTCGAACCTGCGACCGTAGTGGTCGCGCGGTTGCAGATTGTAGCGCCTAGAACCGCTCGGCTACAACGGCCGGCAACAACGTTTTAACCCATACCATAAAACAGTTATTGAAGTTGTCTGGATCTTCTTTCAGGTTTCAACAAAAACACTATGTACTCCCAACTGGCATAACCGATGATACGTTCGTTTCTGTGGAACATTCGCGGTCCAGTGTAACGTATTGGTTTCTGTCAGTCGAATACTCCTCGAGCCCATCGCAAATTTACGAAGATACTCCACGTGATCGGTATGATCGTAGCTTGGTTAACACACGACGATTTGATTCTGTGTCTGACGTCTTTCTGATATGTAAGATGTAATCTCTCTCTTCGCCTGCATATGTTGTTTGGGAAGGGCGTACACAAACCGGCCAAACAGTGTGTCTATTGAAGTCATTTTTCCTGCATCTGTGGTTAACCTCTGAGCTTAGAATGTGGTCTGCGATCCTGCAACAGATGAACTATTATCTTTCTGTACATGCGATATTTCTCCCTTTGTGTTACCTGGAGTAGCCTGCGTTCTTTTTCAGTCACACAAAACTACTCGCAGGGCAAAGGATTCTCGATAAATATGAGCTAGGAATCGAGCTAATTCCGCGGCGTATTGGCTTTAAAACCGAACCTGAATTTGGTTAGGGACTGGTCTCTTGTTTGTTTTAATTAAAACAAATTTTAATTTCATCCGTTACAAACGATGCTTTTAAAGAGCCTACAGCTATATCGATAATGATTTAAATAGTACTATACCAGTTACGTTTTCTTCATGCCCAGGACAATACGTTTCAGAAATTCACTCCCATTTTCAAATGGTCTGGGAGTTTACATTAAGTAATATGTTGTAATGCGCGCGCGAGCGCATAATTGTCATTTTATGGTTTTCTTGCAATCGGAAAAAATAAATCACGTCATTTTTATAAGCTAATGTTAGGAAATAGAATTTTTTTAAATCTACTTACACGTATTGTGCCTTCTTCACTACGTAGAAATTCAGATGTATGCTAGCTATTATACACAGTTCGCTTTACGTAAAAATGACAGGGTACAAAGATATTGCGGCAGTATTACAGCCCAAAAGAGATTGAATAAAGTCATAGATGTTCAATTTCAGTGGATTACATTTGTATTTAAACAACAGTGAACATTCTAAAGAACAATTATTCTTTGCACTTTTTTACAATTGTCTTGCAAATACTGAGAAGTATGAGGAGCTGAATGTACAGTGTAGTTGTAATTAAACCACTTGAACCAATGTACACGAAAACTAATTACCGAATGGGTATCAAACCTTACAGCACTGATGTTCAGACTGTGCGCTGCGGGATTTGCGTTGTTAATAGCGTTAATGTTATGACTTGCCGTTAGGCGCCGATACTAGTAGGTAACTTGAACCTGAAGGAAGGAGGACATGCAGCGTAAACGGCATCAATTAAAACTGTTTTGATGCACAATGGAGCTCCATCTCACACTGCTCGTGATGTCACTCTGTTACTCCATAGCACATTTGGAGAAAAGCGTATCATTGGCCAAATGTTCTAAACAGTCTGGCCATGAAGGTCACGAGATTTGAACCCGTGTGACATCTGGCTATGAGTTACGTGACAGACAAAGTTTATAAACGGGACACTAACATTTGTTGGAGGATGAAGATGACCACGGCGCGGGAGATAATCAAAATCCCACCTGAGATGTTTCGCGCAGCACCAGAGCACTTTATAGTGCGGTTCCAGGCTGTTGTGATGCAGATGTTCATCACTGTGAGCAACGATTGTAACGTGGAATGTAAACGTGGTTCTCAGTTAACATGTCACCCTACAATGTGGAAATTAAAATTTTTTTTTTCAATGGTTTCTTCATTATTTCTCTACCGCATGTCCTCACGAATGTTTCCACGAAGTTCCACTGTCCTATGATCGCTCGTTTTTCGTGAGGTCCCTCTCAGGTAGCGGAAGCTCAATCAAAACCAGCCCTATAACTTATTTATGGATTTACTGCAGTGATTATATTCTGGAGAAACATTTGGAAAAAATTGATCGATTCACTCTATGCCTTGTCACTGAAGCTTTTTCTCCTGACTGTGTGTCGCACTAAGATTTTTAACTCTTCCATTAAAACAACTGCATGTGATTTCTGGAAGTGATAAAGCATCGTAAGACGTTCTATGTTTGTCAATGGAATGGGCATGTAGTGTTTTCTGTCTATAGTGTTATGGCTAATTTTGTGAACTGATTCTGCGTGTAACAGTTTGTGTGTTCAGTGTGTCGAGTATGAAAACTCGTTTTTCAATGCTGGGGTTGCTAATATCGATGCCTGTCTCTTGTGAGTATAGGCGGAGGCCGAGCATTGGTATGGCATTATCTTTTTGCGTAAATACATTTTCAAAAGCGGAATTAAATATCTGCTTTCTGTTTGTTGTCTTCTGTCTCGTCACCAGATGGACCCACGGGAAGTTCCTTTGTTTCAAAATAAATGTTTGTAGTGCAAAGCCAACTGAGGTCATAAGCACCCAAATAACATAAAAAAGGGCAATTTTCTATGTAAGCTCTCTGTGGTTCGAAGTTCGGTAACACACAGAACCTCAAGGGCCTTAGAAGATAAAACTAGAAGGACTAAGGAACGCTAATTACAAAGCAAAAAAGCAATATACATAGACCAGAGGTGAAATGAACAATTACGACAACCCAGCCTTTTAAGACGTTGTTCGGTAAGAGTTTCTAAGACAGCCGATATCCACGACAGAAAATTTGATTTCGTTCGCTACGTTTCTACGGCAAGTGAAGGGTGCAACTCGTATAACAGGTTCTGTGTCTGCTAAAATTTTCGGACAGATAAGGTGACAAACATATTAAAACATAATGGGGTTAAGAAACACCGTGTATTAGGAAGTGGGACATCGTCAGTAGTGCGTTGCAGCGAGCGCAAGGTGTTGCTTCGTTGCCGCTTAACGCATAACGTTGGGTGAGAAAATATAAGGTACATTGCCTAGCTAAAATTATCTCCTCGTCGCGAGTTATGGAAGTGAGGAAATCGCTCACGACAGACTCAATTAACAATCTGGACCCGTCAATTCGAGTGTTGGCGCAATACGTTTTGCGATGTACAATGAGAACTATCGACATGGAATGTCAAGTTGAACTTGTATTTCTGAGTTTTGACACCTTTCCTCACAAGCAGCTTCTAATCCAATTTCGTGCCCTCTGAGTGCCGTCTCAGTTGAGCGACTGGATTCGCGACTTCCTGTCAGAAAGGCCACAATTCTCAGCAATCGACGGGATGTCACCCAGTGAAACAGAAGGAAATGTTAGAGGCCCTTTCCTGTTCTTCATCTACATAAAAAAATTTAGGTGACAAATTGGGTAGCTCTCTTAGGATTGTCAGTAGATGATGTCTAATGAAGTCGTCAGAAGATAAAAACCAATTACAAAATGATTTAGGAGAGACATTATAATGGTGTAGAAAGCCGCAGCTGACCTTTAACAATAAATAGTGAGAAGTCCGCCGAATGAGTACTATAAACATTCCTTCAAATTTCAGTTTCATGATAAATTTTGGTTGCCCAATAAAAACAAACAAGCTTAAAGGCTGTTGGTTTAACTAGGTACATAGAGGTCACAATCAAAAACAATTTAAACTACAGCCATCTCGTGGATAATGGTGCGCGGAAGCCGAACCAAAGGCTGTATGTTATTAAGAGAACATTTTTATTGTTAAATGGTTAATCCAGAACATAGTCTCGATTGCAGGTTGGCTGTCTGTCGGCTTCCAGGAGGAACGAACGTTTTATTTTCCATAGTTCTTACAACTATTTACCGAATTTAAAAATTTGAAATGCTGTCATTATATCTTCGTTAAGAGCTATAACGTGATTTTAAAGGCTTGTCACAATAACTCAAGTATTAAAGTTGGAAGCTGCGTATGTGACTTGAGGCAAGTTTAACTCTCGTCGCACGAATTATCGATTCTATATTTATCCAGTATTTGGGAATAAAAGCACACAGCGACTTGAGGCAAACTCCACACACACATAGTTTCAGATCTGTAATAACGAAACAACATTTGTCGCTTGCTACGTTTTCGCTGTTCATGTAGTGAAACTATAGCATGAGACATGAGGTTTTAATTTTTTTTTTTTTTTTTTTTTTACTGCTGTCTGCATTCGCAACGCATTTTGCAATTTTGCAGACAGTATTCACACACACCACTGCATATATCTGCAAAATTACGCGACAATAGGGAGATACGACGTTTTATACACGGGAGTTCGATTCTTTAAAGAATCGGGATTGGGATTTTAGTAGTTCAGAAGATGCAACAAGTGAACTACGGAGACTGACTACGCTTGGCCGCCCTCTTCTGCAGTATTTTAATCACCAACTTTCTCTTCCGAATGCGAAAATATTTTGTTGACACCCACCTACGTAGAGAGAAACGATCATCATAATAAAATAAGAGAAATCAGAGCTTGAACGGAAAGATGTAGGTGTTCCTCTTTCCCACGCGACATTCGAGAGTGGAACGGTAGAGAAGTAGCATGAAAACGCCAGAATGAGATTTTCACTCTGCAGCGGAGTGTGCGCTGATATTAAACAGTTTCAGTTTCAGTATGAAAATGGTTCGATGAACCCTCTGCCAGGAACTTAAGTGTGAATTGCAGAGCAACCATGTAGAAGTAGATTGCTTTGCGGTATGTTATGATCCGTATCACGCAAGGCTGTCCGAGGGCAAAGAAAAACTTCAAGAAACGGGCAACTCGTTTTGTATTATCGCCAAAGAGGAAACAAGTGTCACGGCATGGTAAGTGAGGTAGGGTGGTAATCATTAAAACAAAGTTGTTTCTAGTTGCGGCTGGATCTTCTCATGAAAATTTTAATCACCAGCTTTCTCCTCCGAATGCCAAAATATTTTGTTAGATTCCACCTATGTACGGTGAAATTATCATCGCAATAAAAATAAGAGAAATCGAGAGCTCGCCCAGAGCGATTTAGTCCCTCTAACACACACTTATTTAAAAATTGCCGAGTGATCATGTAGATGTAGCCGGGCAAGGCTAAAAACCAGGAACTGCGACGAGGGATTAAAGAGACGGGCGGGGCGGCGTCCTGCGACGCAGCCGCAGTGCTCGCGGTCGAGGACGCCAAATACGCGCACACGCGTGTCGATCGTCCTTATTGCGGCTCGCGGCCACTCAGTATGAGGCGCACGTCGCCGTGCCCGCAGATCGGTCGTTCGCTCCCCGGGGAAAGTACTGTGCTGCGCTGCGGCCGCCGCCAAGGTCACGCCGTAGGCCAGCGCCCCACGCCGCAGCCGCCACTCCGCGTCACTCTGCCCACGCCTCCTGCGCATCGCTACACCTCTTAACGGCCACAGTGTGACGAAACCCACGACCAGACACCGCTTAGACGCCACATTCTACACTGAATACTGTTGTTTATCGCCAACTACGGATGCTCGATGATAATCGATACTGATGCTGAGAGTATATTACACTGACGTCTCAATATCGATACGGAAGTCTTTGAAACATAGTAATATCGATGTTCTACATCTACACCCATACTACGCAAGCCACCTGACGGTGTGTGGCGGGGGGTACTTTGAGTACCTCTATCGGTTCTCCCTTCTATTCCAGTCTCGTATTGTTCCTGGAAAGAAAGATTGTCGGTACGCCTCTGTGTGGGCTCTAATCTCACTGATTTCATCCTCATGCTCTCTTCGCGAGATATACGTAGGAGGGAGCAATATACTGCTTGGCTCCTCGGTGAAAGCATGTTCTCGAAACTTCAACAAAAGCCTGTACCGAGCTACTGAGCGTCTCTCCTGCAGAGTCTTCCACCGGAGTTTATCTATTATCTCCGTAACGCTTTCGTGATTACTAAATGATCCTGTAACGAAGCGCGCTGCTCTCCGTTGGATCTTCTCTATCTCTTCTATCAAGCCTATCTGGTACCGATCCCACACTGCTGAACAGTATTCAAGCAGTGGGCGAACATGCGTACTGTAACCTACTTCCTTTGTTTTCGGATTGCAATTCCTTAGTATTCTTCCAATGAATCTCAGTCTGGCATCTGCTTTACCGACGAGCAGTTTTACATGATCATTCAATTTTAAATCACCCCTAATGCGTACTCCCAGATAATTTATGGAATTAACCGCTTGCAGTTGCTGACCTGCTATATTGTAGCTAAATGATAAGGGATCTTTCCTTCTATGTATTCGCAGCACATTACACTTGTCTACATTGAGGTTCAATTGCCATTCCCTGCCCCATGCGTCAATTCGCTGCAAATCATCCTGCATGTCAGTACAATTTTCCATTGTTACAACCTCTCGATACACCACAGCATCATCCGCAAAAAGCCTCAGTGAACTTCCGATGTCATCCACCAGGTCATCTATGTATATTGTGAATAGCAACGGTCCCACGACACTCCCCTGCGGCACACCTGGAATCACTCTTACTTCGGAAGACTTCTCTCCATTGAGAATGACATGCTGCGTTCTGTTATCTAGGAACTCTTCAATCCAATCACACAATTGGTCTGATAGTCCATATGCTCTTACTTTCTTCATTAAACGACTGTGTGGAACTGTATCGAACGCCTTGCGGAAGTCAAGAAACACGACATCTACCTGTGAACCCGTGTCATGGCCCACTGAGTCTTGTGGACGAATAGCGCGAGCTGGGTTTCACACGACCGTCCTTTTCGAAACCCATGCTGATCCCTACAGAGTAGATTTCTAGTCTCCAGAAAAGTCATTATACTCGAACACAATACGTGTTCCAAAATTCTACAACTGATCGACGTTAGAGATGGTCTATAGTTCTGCACATCTGTTCGGCGTCCCTTCTTGAAAACGGGGATTACCTGTGCCCTTTTCCAATCCTTTGGAACACTACGCTCTTCTAGAGACCTACGGTACACAGCTGCAAGAAAGGGGGGGCAAGTTCCTTCGCGTACTCTGTGTAAAATCGAACTGGTATCCCATCAGGTCCAGCGGCCTTTCCTCTTTTGAGTGATTTTAATTGTTTCTCTATCCCTCTGTCGTCTATTTCGATATCTACTATTTTGTCATCTGTGCGACAGCTTTGGAAAAAGACATTTAGTATTTCGGCCTTTAGTCTGTCATCCTCTATATCAGTACCATTTTGGTCACAGAGTGTCTGGACATTTTGTTTTGATGCACCTACCGCTTTGACATAAGACCAAAATTTCTTAGAATTTTCTGCCAAGTCAGTACATAGAACTTTACTTTCCAATTCATTGAACGCCTCTCGCATAGCCCTCCTCACACTACATTTCGCTTCGCGTAATTTTTGTTTGTCTGCAAGGCTTTGGCTATGTTTATGTTTGCTGTGAAGTTTCCTTTGCTTCCGCAGCAGTTTTCTAACTAGGTTGTTGTACCACGGTGGCTCTTTTCCATCTCTTACGATCTTGCTTGGCACATACTCATCTAACACATATTGTACGATGGTTTTAACTTTGTCCACTGATCCTCAACACTATCTGTACTTGAGACAAAACTTTTATGTTGAGCCATCGGGTACTCTGAAATCTGCTTTTTGTCACTTTTGCTAAACAGAAAAATCTTCCTACCCTTTTTAATATTTCTATTTACGGCTGAAACTACACATCGATCAACATGTTGGCAGACTCGTTTTACCGCTGTCAATTACACTGGTGTCCAAAATTAAAGGACCTAAGGTAAGTTTTGCAAGGTTTCGTTTATTTTAACACAAAACAGTATAAACAGGTCAGAGAAAAGTAGAACCAAAGTAAGGAATACAGAACGCAAACAACTGCAACGCACATAATGGCAGACAAAAATGTTGTTCGTTATTCCGACAACTGTTTAACGTGGTCAGTATGGGGTGTGACCACCTCTGGCAGCAATACACGCCTGACGACAGGGCATGCTGCGGATGATGTCATCGGTCTTATGTTGAGGCTGTAACGCCCATTCTTCCTGCAGAGCTGTTCGCAGTCTTGGAGAGTGGTTGGTGGATTCTGACGTGATGCAAGCCTTCTCCCTAGTCCATCCCAGACATGTTCTATGGAATGCAAATCGTGAGATCGGGCAGGCCACGCCATGTGTGCAATATCTCCCGTTTCAGCCATCCGTGCTTTGCAGTCCATCAATACAACGTCTGAGTCCACAGTACGTGACAACAACCGCAAATGAGGTCCCAAGATCTCGTCACGATGCCTGACAGCAGTTAAACCTTACCGATTTACCCGTACAATTTCATCGAGAGTGATTCGAGTGGTAAACATAATCCCTGCTCACACCCCGTCTTCTCTAGCGAGGAGAGTCACTAATGTTAAAACGAAAAATTTCCTTGCCGTCCTCGTGGAGTGGCATCATCCTCATACGCGACGGAATTGTTACTGCCTCCCTCTAGATGCGAATCCATCTTCAGAATAAATCGGGTCTCATCTGTGAAAACAACATGGGCACAGTGTTCCAGCGTGCAGGTGGCATGTTGGTGACTCCACTCTAAACGTTCCCTTCTGTGAAGACGCGCCGGAGGTAGACACACAGCATCTCTCCCACAATAAAGCCTTCTGCACACCGTTTGCATCGATACATTGCGTCCAGTGGATGCAGCTGGCTCACATGCCTGTTGCCGTGTAACGGTCCTCTCTCCACGTGGTCGGCCCTGCCCTGATCTTCCGGATACAGCTTCGGTTTCTACAAAACGTCGCCACATTCGAGAAACTAAAGAACGATTCACATTAAGAAATCGGGCCAAATCAGTTTGCGACTGTCTTGTTTCCTTTCTTTCTATGGCCCTCCAGTACAGAGAGTCTGCTACGCACCTTCTCTGTGCCATAATGCACCTTCTGTGACCGTGTAACAGCGATTGTGGATGTGGGGTTACCCGGCAAACATTGTCTAGTTTCATAGGTGCCCTGACGTCATCGTTGGCATTACTGTCCATTGACTGGAACCCCATCTTCCGTGCAGAACACAATCGTACGGACACCTGGTTTATAGTTTGTATGATTATATCGTGAATTAGACACGGGATGGGGAAACAGCGGTTTGTTGCTTTAATTTTGGACACCAGTGTATTTTTTCGTCATTTAAATAAAGCTTTCCGAAGCGTGTCACTTAATGACACTAATGCAACACATGCGTGACTTGTCAAATGTGGCCATAGGAGAGGAGTGGGGGCAATACTTTTAAACGAACTATAGTAGGGACACTGGCTGTTCTTATAACTCAGTATGGACTAACGGCTTTCTTTGTTCATTTAGTTTATGCCTTCGTGCTGAAAAGTATCGCAAGCAACACGGAAACATGGATGATGATGATTGGTTTTGGGACGCTCAACTACGTGGTCATCAGCGCCCGTACTAAGTCCCAATTTTTTCACAGTCCAATTTTTGTCACAGTCCATTCTAGCCACTGTCACGAATGATGAGGATGATGATGATGATGAGATGATGAGAACAACACAAACACCCACTCCCCGGGCAGAGAAAAATCCCCAACCCGGCCGGGAATCGAACGCGTGAATATGGAGAAATCAAATATGAAGTATTGAATCAACAATATAAAATAGCACTAGAAAGAATAAGCTGCACATCATCACACGCTCAGTCACTGAAACATCGCTACAAAAAATAGCACTTAAATATTTGAGCTGCACAGCTATATCGTCGTTCTGAAAGACAGTTCCCAAAAGTAGGATACGCAATAGAGTGCAGGGTAACTTCTCTCAAAAATGTTATTCTGACAGTCTATAGATGAAAAGTTGTGGGATATATTACTGTATCTATTGATTTATAAATGTATTAGACGTATTTGTTTCTAGCATTTTACGTCATTCTATGAATTCATCATTTAAAATCTATGTTTTGAAGTCGACTAATCAGCCATCGTTGTTTAGACGTTGACGATGAAATGGAAATCAGCCTAAATGATTGTCCTATAGCGTTATCGCCCACACAGTTCTGCTCTTAGCTAAATACTGTGGCTAGTCTAGTAATCAGTCGAAAGACAGCTTTGATGATACCCTACACGCTAGTGTATCTTGTATGTACAAATCTGCTTAACAACTGCAACCTACATCCATTTCAATCCATTTACTGTATGCAAGTAGCGGAGTAACTCTACAATTTTTGGTCCCACTCTTCTCTCTCTCGCATTCACTTCAATACATCTTCGTTAGTTACCCATCTACCGACGTAGTCGTCAGCATTGTTTTGTAACCCAACATGTCAAAAGGTTTTCTTGCATTTAAGGATAAACTTCGCACAAATGCTTTCACAAGAGACTATATACTACCTAAAACTCATAAAACACGTTAAAATTCAACAATGGAAAATCTATGTTAATATATATTCTCTTTTTTAAAAATACTTCTCTTGCTACTGTTAGGCAACATTTTATAGTCTAACTAGCTTAGCGCCCGCATTTCCCTCGCGTTGATTTTATGCTCTGCACAACTTTTTCTATTTAATCGATTTTTTTGTTGTTATGCCCATTCATCATGTGTAAATCAACACCATGCAAACAGTGTAACACCAAACTCCATTTTTTGCAGTTCAAGTTTCAAAATTGTCTCAATAGTAACATTTTCAAAAAAACTTTTCATCCCCTACTTTATCCTCTTAGGGCTGAAATTTCGCAAAATCAACGATGCTTACATTATAAGATCAACTCTCTCTCCAAATTTCAAGTTTCTATCCTTAGCGGTGATGAGTCAGTCCTTTTATACAGGGAGATTACGTCTGCCATCATCAGTTACTCTGCTGCCGAATTTAAAAAATCTCGCCCACTAGTTTCAGTGTCTCACTATCTAATCTAATGCCCCCAGTATCACCGAAGTTAATTCGGGTGTAATACTATTGTTTCACTTTTGTTGATTTGTTATATCGTCGTTCCGAGACACTAACCGTTCCGTTAAACTGATTTCCCACGTCCTTCGCCGTCTCTAACACAATTACTATGTCATCGGCAAAGCTCAACGGTTTTATTTCGCCTCTATGAACTGTGAACACCGTTTCTACATTTCCTCCTGGTTTCGTTTATTGCTTGCTTGATCTACAGATTTAATATCATAAGGCAGTGCTGCCATTCTGTCTCCCATCTCAATTAATAGCTCCCTTTCACGTTCTCCGACGCTTCGAACTGCAGTCTGCTCCCTGTACAAGTTATACACATCTTTTCGTGCCCTATAGTTTCCTCCATTACCCATATAATGCAGAGTGTATTCCAGTCAACACTGAAAGTTCTTTTTTAATCCATAAATGCTATAAATGAGGGAACGCAACTCTATAACGAATAAATGCAATCCACATCCATCTTTTTCTATATCAGTGAACTGCAAAAAAAGGTAAGAAGTTGCTACAGTGAACGATGTATCATATTGTGAACAAATTAAATTGTAATTACGTATTTTTAAAAGAGCAATCCCTATTTTCGTAAAACTGTGTCTTCATGAGCTCCGTACAGATACGAACCAAGTTTAGAACTTCAGGCTGCCAGACGATTCTTAAAGGTGGTGGTTTCTGACTCGAAAATCGAAGGTCATGGTTTCCAGCCCACATTGGGGCATATGAATAGGTTTCAAATGTGCCGTTGCTGTGTGTCAGTGAGCGCTATTACTAGACAGACTTAAAATAACTTATTTCAAAATAACCTAACCATTGATGCAAATGTATGAATACACAGAAAAATGTTTCAGTGAGCTTTTATTGAATGACTGAAAGGGCGAAGTTTCCAAGAACGGGGAAACACTTCATAAAGCAGCACATTCTAGGCTTTCGGGAAGCTACATGCCGATACACTCAGTACTGCTCATGGCAGAAATGCCACAAAAAGCAATGTTTACTCCGTTTTATTAGTTTTCGTTTAGTGATGTCTCTTGATGCCAGTGTCACAAACTTGGAGCGTTCCTAGAAGCGTGCTCGGATAGAGGAACTGCTAGCGTAGCGCACCGCCGGGAAAACTGAGAGAAAGGGGTTGAAACCAGGTACAAACCACAGTTGTAACTCCTCACAAGTGAAAATATTTATCATTAAAATTGCTTCCCTTTAATTGGTCATAAATGGTGCGCGTATATAATTTTAGATTACGTTCATGTGTTATCCACCTCCAATAATAGACCCGTTGGCAGTTGATACGACTGGTGTCTAACCAAGAAGAAAGCAAGTCATGTACATACTAAATTTCGTGAAAATTCTGCAACTGGTTCACAGTCAGGCTCACATGCCCAATATCTCAAACAGCGATGATCGGGGTGCCTTGCTCTACTGCATTTGTTCCCAGATAGTGTATCTATGTGTGTACTAAGTTTCGTTGACATTGTTCCATGTGATTCAGAGTTATGCTATACGATATGTACAAAAAACGCTGTTAGAGTAGTACATACGTACCTGTTAGGGACGGTTGTGGGGTCACGGTAGAAGACAGGAACAGGTGACACGTAAAAAAATTGAAAACGCCCAGTATCATGTCGGATCTATAACTTACCGTATTCCTAGGCTCACTGGTGATACACCCGTACACATTTCAACATGGGAGTGAGAGTCATGATGAGAAAAGAGTCACATGTACATCTAATACAAACTGGGATGAATAGGTAACCGTGATTTGATGGAATGACTTCTAGGTGAATTTCTTCCCCTTTACCTTAGGGGGCGTCCCTTATTACGTGAACTCAAAATTGGGGGGGGGGGGGGGAGGGGAGGAGGGCGGGTGCGGGTATGGAGAGTTAATTGTGTGGCAAAATATCGCCAAATCTCATTTTGTTTTATGAAATTAAACTGTCTAAACTTAACTGAATGCTTTACATGACTGCGTGCCAGGGATTTGAAACAAGTCCAGCAGAAATCTTAGATTACATTCGGGGAGTTCACCGCGTGGGTCACTCATTGAGTCAGTTGTGATATTCTACAACGCCGACGTTACTGTGTTCAACATGAATTTGTATTAAAAACTTTTACAATGCATACGTTAAGCGGCATGCAGACAAGCCTAAGGGAACGTGCCACCAAGGTGGTAACCGTCTGCAGAAGGAAGCTAAACCTAAGTTAAGCGACAAGACTTCTCTTAGTGATCACGTAAGTCAAGAGACTGAAAAGCTACATAAGCACACAGCTGTCTTTCATCTGCAAAGTAAAGGCTCCATGCTGGACCTTGGGGAACCCGATGGAAAATCACTCGCACGATTCCTGCTTCGGCAGTCTCTCACGGTATATCCCAAAGGGCAGGCTATTCCCAAATGCTGTAAGATTACTACTGCACGTATCTTCTGATGAATGATCATGGAGTATAAATCACAGATGGCGCAAGACTTGCAACATCTACTTTTGCTTCGTGTATGAAGCAGCAGAAAAACAGGTCGGCGCTGCATTCAACCCCTTGAGCACTTACGGTCAGGGTTCGACTAACGCATGTTGTCACTCGTCGGGCTGAGAAGCTGCAATGCACCGTGGACCAGTGACCAGAGTGACTGCACGAGGACGACGTCGATAAATGTAATGACTAGACTTCCTGTACTAACAAACGCACGTATGGCATTAAAATAACAGGAAGCACATGAACGCCCTTGGAACGAGTGAAGAATTAGGGAAGGTGGTGTCGCAGTCTGTTTTGTATTTGGTTACTAGCGAAAATTATTTGCAAAAAATAAGATATATATGGAGTCATTTGGCAGTTTTCAAGGCAATTAATTTAATTAAACTCAACACAATGCTGATTAAACGTAGTTCTTTTCACCTCTCATTTCACAGAATTTTTTTTATGATTATTATATTGGTGATTAAGTTTGTAGCGTGTCTCCATATGTTTTATTAAACAACAGATACACACAACAGAGATTTCAGTTATCAATAATATATTAACCTTCACTATTTGCAACAGTCTGTCAGAACTGGGATAACTTTCCGATTCTGTGACTTCTATCGCGTGGTTTTGAGGCAAAGAACTCTAGAGCCACGTTCGGAGCGCATTTTTATCGGGAAAGGAAGTTCCTTCCACATGGCCAAGATCAGTTAAATAAAGTGAAAGAGGCCTATCTTCCCAATCGAACTCTCCAGTGTTTGTCAGTCTACCAGACTGCGAGCGGACGTTTTCGCGGAGTAGCTTAACTTCACGCAGTCTTCGTGATTCTTGGTCTTGGATTACGTCTGCATGACGTCACAGCTATTGACAATAGATGTCAGCAGTGACAGTTACACCTCGGGGAAGCAATTCTTAGTACACCACACGGCGCTATTCTACCTAACGGTGGTGGTTGTGGTAGTGGTGGTGGTAAGATCCGGTGGAACCAAACTGCTGAGGTCATCGGACTTAGGCTTACACACTACTTAATCTAACTTAAACTAATTAACGCTAAGGACAAAACACACACACACACACACACACACACACACACACACACACACACACACACACACACACCAATGTCCGAGGGAGGACTCCAACTTCCGGCGGGGGGAGCCGCGTGAACTGTAGCAAGGCGCCATAGACCGCCCCGCCGCCCCGCGCCCAGATGCCTAATATTATCTTTTGTGGATGCGCGCAAGTTTCTCTAACGGCAGTTGCTGATTTGTATGGGCTCAACCAATCCTTTCTTTTACTTACGTTAGTATAAAGACACCATTTCTCGTCGGCAGTAACGATAAAGGACAGGAATAGTGGGTGCTGTTAACCAGCCAATTGATGACGAGAAAGCACAGATGCACATACGGTCAGTCGCTGATTTTTGTTATTTTGGCTTAGAACTTCCGCTACCAAGTCACGCGATTTTTTAACCTTCCCCGTTGAATGCAAATGTCATACAATGTTGGAATGATTACAGTGCATCACATTTGCCAGTTATAGAGTACACTGACGTGGATAATTGTGGATTAATACGTTTAAACGAGCTTCATCAAATGCCATGGTCTTCCCGAGCGTGGAGCGTCACCAATGTTAAAACGAACCTCCTTAAAAAAAAAAAAAAATCTTGCCGTCCTCGTGGAGTCGCATCATCCTACTACACGCGACGGAAATATTTCTGGCTGCCTCCGCTGATTTCTCCCACTACTCAACATAAACAGAAGGGTACATCGGAAATGTTGCTATTTCTCTACTTGGTACATCTCCAAAAGACAAAATTACGATACTCAAACTCAAATACCTACAGTGAACTACAAATAAAAAATGAGAATCGATATATAAAAAACCCATACGAAATACCCTCAGACTTCCAGAAGAATATAATAATTCCAACCCCAAAGAAAGCAGGTGTCGACAGATGTAAAAATTTCCGAACTATCAGTTTAATAAGTCACGGCTGCAAAATACTAACGCGAATTCTTTACAGACGAATGGAAAAACTGGTAGAAGCCGACCTCGGGGAAGATCAGTTTGGATTCCGTAGAAATGTTGGAACACGTGAGGCAATACTGCCCCTACGACTTATCTCAGAATAAAGGTTAAGGAAAGGAAAACCTACGTTTCTAGCATTTGTAGACTTAGAGAAAGCTTTTGACAATGTTGACTGGAATACTCTCTTTCAAATTCTGAAGGTGGCAGGGGTAAAATACAGGGAGCGAAAGGCTATTTACAATTTGTACAGAAAGCAGGTGGCAGTTATAAGAGTCGAGGGACATGAAAGGGAAGCAGTGGTTGGGAAGGGAGTGAGACAGGGTTGTAGCCTCTCCCCAATGTTATTCAATCTGTATATTGAGCAAGCAGTAAAGGAAACATAAGAAAAATTCGGAGTAGGTATTAAAATCCATGGAGAAGAATTAAAAACTTTAAGGTTCGAAGATGACATTGTAATTCTGTCAGAGACAGCAAAGGACTTGGAAGAGCAGTTGAACGGAATGGACAGTGTCTTGAAAGGAGGATAAAAGATGAACATCAACAAAAGCAAAACGAGGATAATGGATGTAGTCGAATTAAGTCGGGTGATGCTGAGGGTATTAGATTAGGAAATGAGACACTTAAAGTAGTAAAGGAGTTTTGGTATTTGGGGAGCAAAATAACTGATGATGGTCGAAGTAAAGAGGATATAAAATGTAGACTGGCAATGGCAAGGAAAGCGTTTCTGAAGAAGAGATATTTGTTAACATCGAGTATAGATTTAAGTGTCAGGAAGTTGTTTCTGAAAGTATTTGTATGGAAGTGAAACATGGACGATAAATAGTTCGCACAAGAAGATAATAGCTTTCGAAATGTGGTGGTACAGAAGAATGTTGAAGATTAGATGGGTAGATCACGTAACTAATGAGGAGGTATTGAATAGAATTGGGGAGAAGAGGAGTTTGTGGCACAACTTGACAAGAAGAAGGGACCGGTTGGTAGGAGATGTTCTGAGGCACCAAGGGATCACCAATTAGTACTGGAGGGCAGCGTGGAGAGTAAAAATCGTAGAGGGAGACCAAGAGATGAATACACTAAGCAGATTCAGAAGGATGTAGGCTGCACTACGTACTGGGAGATAAAGCAGCTTGCACAGGATAGAGTAGCATGGAGAGCTGCGTCAAACCAGTCTCAAGACTGAAGACCACAACAACAACAACGAACATGCAAGCAAAAGCGCTACGAACTTAAGCAACAACATAATGCAGGACGTGTTTAGATGTTTTTAGTGGTATGAAGCAAAAACATGAACCTGTAACGTAAACTTATCGGGAGGGGCGGGTCCAACCACATCACCAAATCTTACCAAGAGGGAAGGGAGTTCTAAACAAAAAACGCACGTAATGAATGTACACACCCTTATTTTATAAACATTTTACCGGAAGCCAGGGCTACAGCTAATTTCTCTGACGAGTTGGTGCAGTTCATTTGGAAGGCCCGGTTCCGGCCCGCGGCAGACGCTCATCTTTGTGGCAAAGTTCCCACGGACCTACAGACGTCAGGAGGCGAGGCGTCAATAGGCTGCATTAGCTGTGGTGGCGGGAGCCGGCGCGGCGAGGTGATCCGGCAGCGACGGCGCTGCGGGCGGCCGTGAATGGGAGGAGCGGGCCGGCTGGTTAGCGGCGGAATGCGCAGGTTCAGTGACCAGCGCAGCGCCGAGCACCTGCGATCGGCGGGCCCGTCCTACTGCCGTCGTCATTACTGGCGTCAGCTTTAAAAGCGGACGCTCGCAGCCGAAAAGCTCGCTAGTCCGTGTCGCCGGACTTTTCCAGCCATAAAAACTTACACTTCGCCCGCTAACTGCGTCATGTAAAGTAATTCCGGCGAAAAGGCTGCGCATGTGTAGATGGCAAAAAACAACGGGAAAATTCAATGGGATAACTCTCGCGACAAATGTGTCTGATGGCTACTACGGGTAAGGGATCCCACGCGGAGCTGACGCAAGGGTAAATTACTGAACCCTGCTCATGTGCAGATGCAGTGTTCGATTATGAGGGGGGTGGGGGAGAAAAATCATTATTAGAAGTTCCCCCCCCCCCCCCCCCAACCACACTCCAGAAAATATAAATTGTCACCCTCACTCTTAATATGCCATATATGCCTAGTATTTTAACTATAACGACAGAATGTATAAAACGTTTTACATAATAATTAGTTTATACTAATGTTTAGCATATCGCTTTAGCACGTATTCCGAGAGAATGCAGTTCAGAGACATACATGATACTAAAAGGACTTGACCAAAAACTTGAGAAGTACCCGTTTCATGTAATGATTTAAGAACTTCAATAGAAAAAAGTTTTTCTTAACTTTCATTACTTCATACAGGGTATTCTGAAACTTCCGTTACAGACTTAAAGGATTTGTAGACGGGAGTGAGTAGATAATAAAAAATGGTTCAAATGGCTCTGAGCAGTATGGGACTTAACATCTGAGGTCATCAGTCCCCTAGAACTTAGAACTACTTAAACCTAACTAACCTAAGGCCATCACACACATCCATGCCGAGGCAGGATTCGAACCTGCGACCGTAGCGGTCGCGCGGTTTTAGACTGAAGCGCATAGAACCGCTCGGCCACAGCGGCCGGCTGAGCAGATAGTATCTGAACTGGAACCCATGTCAAGAAACGTAACGTTTCCGTGCCACATCCTTTGAAAAGATGTCGCGCGGTTTTAGGCTGAAGCGCCTAGAACCGCTCGGCTACAGCGGCCGGCTGAGCAGATAGTATCTGAACTGGAACCCATGTCAAGAAACGTAACGTTTCCGTGCCACATCCTTTGAAAACATGTTATTAACCTGGCCATTTTTTTTTACAACTGATTAGGCGTGACCCAGTACATCACTTATTAATAGCCAAAGAAATTGGTCTTCTACTCGACGGGTTCTCTCCAACGTGACGCAGTACTGCCTCTTCCATTTTGGGTGTTCGACTTCTACTTTGAGCACCATAGTCACGCCTGCTGCCGGTGAAGGTACCCTTTCTCTAATCCGTTGCGCAATTGTGGCGAAAAGGATATGCGTTGGCGTTGGATGTTGTAGAGAACTATCTTGATAAAGGCGACGAGAAACTGTCTAATTACGGTGAGCGCCGCCATTCAGAAAGATTATGTCGTTGTATTGCTGCAGACGTGTACTCAACAATGCTGCTCTAACACTCACAGACACGTGAATGAGACTACAACCAGGTCAGAGGTAGCACAGACGTAAAATGACATCAGACGTTAAATGACTTCAGCCGATCCGACGTAACCACCCCGCACCATGTACCCTGTTGCATACCTCCCTAGCAAAATGCTTTCAAACGGCTACAGCACGGAAACGGTACGTTTCCGGATATGGGTTCCCATTCAAAAAACTACATACTCACTCCCCTGTACAAGTCCTATAAGTTTGTAACGGGAACTTCCGAAATAGAAACTAAGCGTACACGCACAATTATCAGTATTTCACTTACCATTACAAGTGTGAAAACAGATCTGCAGATGTAAGCAACAAGGAAACCAATCGACGTTGGGAAGAAATTGAAATGAATCCTGTTTCAAGTGTAATTTGTAATTTTCTAGAATTTCTTACCTTTTTTGGGACTCTTGCCTTTTGCCCCACTCCAGTCACCTAAAGTTGGCAGAAAACTTTGGAAATTGAAATATGCAAAAATGTAAGTGGTTTTATTAAAATGTTTTTCCCTCACGTTAGAAACGTCCCCCCCCCCCCCTCCCCCCCCGATGGATATACACCAGCACAGAAAGTGCTTTCTGATACGGTGACTGATTCCCTTAATAAAACTTCTAGTGTTCTCTTACTTGCTCAGTACATATTTTCCTGGCACAAGAAAAATAATCATCGCATTTGAAGACAGGCAACGAGTTTTGTGTTCTACTGCAGGACCCACGGGTATTACACATTAGTTTTTATTGCAGTGCAACCTATCACTTTTGATTCAAGTAGACCATTGTTATAATCAAACTATCACTAGCTGAGGTTGGCCCCGCTGAGAATTGCGCGTTCGCAAGAACAATGAAAGTTTGTGGGAAGAGTTGTAAGGACATGTGGAAGACAAATAATGAATGAATCATTGAAAGAAACACATTTTAATTTCCACATGATGGAATAATGTTTCTTATAATGCATGCTATGTTTACATCCGCGGTTACAAACATTTCTCGATTCGACGATCACCTGCATCGACTACACTTTCCCACAGCATCAGTCAGAGATACCACTTCACAATTGTCCACAGTACTTTACGAACGGTGGGACGATAAAGTGTTCATCTGTCATACACAGCACGTGCACTGCTTGAAGCACGCACACTGTGTGCTGCATTCTCAGCCATGCCGACAGTGAGTTCCTCAACAATTTGTGGCGCAACTGACCGTCGACCTCTACCAAGGGTAATTCCCGAATCGTCAGTCAATTCTAATTTGCAAATCATGTTCTTCAAACACAGTGCGGAAAGAAGACCTATCCTTAATCCTTTAACGCGTCAGTAATCATGAAGAGCAGCAGCACTATTACTGTCGCTTTGATAAAACAGCTTTACGAGTAAAGCTCTGCTCACTTTGTCCAGACGCAACCTGACTAACTGTATTGAACACTGATGCTTTTGTTACAGCCCAGCGTCGCCCTCCCAGTACTGGCGCCAAACGGCAAGTCGCGACCCTAACACTACTAACAACGCAATCCTGCAGAGCACAGTCTGAACATCATTCCTATAAAGCACGGTATCCATATCGTAAATAGTTTCCCGTCTACTAGGGCTCAAGCGGTGAAAGTTTAATTATAACCACCTCGTACATTAATGCAATATGTACGGCATTTATTTCTCTTGTGCCCCTGAAGGATCCGCAGACAAATGTTCATCTACAGTTAGATTCCACGTTCCTCCTAAAGTTATTTTTAATTATTCTTTTCTAACCATGATTTCCAAATGTAGAAGTGCATACTGAACAACGAAAGATAAGGTTTTGTCGTGATTGTAATCCCGATTCCACGTTAAATTTCTCCCCTGAAGCTTGCTGGATTATACGCTTGGTATTCCGATGAACCTTCGGATCGAAAGCTTTACTAACTACATTTAGTTCTGTGGAGATTTCTCAAAGTGGTAGGAGCCCCACGTTGTCTCCCAGAACGTAACCAATTTTCCTAGGGAGGTCCTGCCGACTTGTTGCGATATGCGCATGTATACTTAAAACAGTGCTGGCAGATGGCAGAGGGAACCGCCGTCGATGAGCTGCGGAATTTGCGTCCAACATGGCTCACTGAAGGGTAGACTACGGAATAAGACGTGTCGACTGGCTTGTGACTAACAATAAGGATTTTAGTTCAATGTGTACGGGGTGAAGGGTATAGACTACAAACGAGAGCCACAAATACAAGAAATTATACTTGGCGTCCTACGCTTCGGTACAGCCCTTGTCCACAGATTCTGCGATAATGGTTAGTCACTTGCCCACTTTGCAATGCAAACTGCCCATTGATGATGCACAGACTAATACAAATATACGAGAAATGGGAACTTCTGTTTTCGTTTAACCAAGGGCAATACCTACGCACCGTCTAATAAAACAGACAGATGAAGTTCTATCACTTGCATGCTTCACCACCGTAAGCCCGCTTTTACAACGAGAATTTTCGTTATCTGAAGTAGCCCTAACAGTGCGAACAGGAACTCATACCCTGGCCCCTCTGTGTCACGTTAGGGTTAGCCATCCGAGTACGCTTCGCTAACCGACAATAAACTTCAAATGACCCGTGGATCCTCTTCATTATCTCTGGATAATGGTTTGGGATTAGCACATCCGAGAAAATATCACAACGCTGATAGTGAAATAACCTCGTCAGCTGTTACAATCTGCAGGTATTTGGGGTTGAATTCCTGTTAATTATTCTGTTATACATTGTCACTAACGGTCAATACAGTGTGTATTCCGCCAAGAGTAAGAAAAATTTCATGCCCAGAGCTACGTTCTATCACACTTACCTGCACGTCTCTCCTTTACACCTTGGATGCATCTCTGCAGAGTCCAGGGCTATACAGCAATTTACGATTATTCTTAACTAGCATCGACAATCATCCAAAATACTGTTTCCATTCATTTTGGACGCTTCTACGTTGTGATGGCAGTGGAAAAGGATAAAGGAGCATTGGAAAAGTAACCATCATTGGCAATTATTTATTTATTGCTAGAGAAATTTACATGTGGTAAAATTAACGGTACAGTATCAATCTATGAGTGAGTTACAAACGGACAGCGGTGTCATTTGTACATCTGTACTATCACTTGAACAAGATATACAAATTTTTTAACTGAGAAACATATTATATGTTGAATATTGGGCGAATTCGACTTTCTGTGTGCTTGTATATGTATTACTGATACGAACACGAGCTCGGAGTGACGTACGTCAGAGCTACCCAAGAAATATGGTAGCTCAGTAGCGCGAAGACCATGTCCATTCCTTTTTAGAGGTTACTAAACTGTACGGTGGCGATAGAGCACTGAAATGACTTTGTAAAAGTTGACAGCGACGACTACCTAATTATGAACTTGGGTTGCTTCGGCACTGTATAACGTACAGGAAATGAATGAATACCTGGGATCCGCGAAAAGTTGTGACCTGGGCTTTGGTTAACGCATCTTTATCATGTGAGCTTCTGCCTCATCTGAATACCCGAAAGTTTCCGATGACACTTGGAGCATGAGAAGAAGGCACACTTCCAGAGCATAAACCAATGAATCAGAGGTAAACATTACTTTTAACAGGAAAGGCCACGTAGACACTGCAAAATAAAATCGAAGTTAATCACCACTCTGGGAATCCCCAAGTGCTGCAAAATTTTCGCCTGTCTAAATCCAATCTCCCTATTTTATGGAAATCAATATCAAAGCCTGGATACAACATAAGTATTTAGATACTGGAGTTACGAAGTTTTTGGGCAAACTATCAAAGTCTATCTTGAGTAAAATGTTGTGAGTAACCGATGAATGAAGCGAGTACGTCACGCTTATGAGAAAACTACTAACCTAAGGGAGACGGTGAGAAAAATTTCTCTCTCACTGTTACAAATATTACTACTTTTCATGTCATTAGTCTCTTGTTCATGCTGAATATAGTTTCTGACAAGGGAACCTCCCCATCGCACCCCCCTCAGATTTAGTTATAAGTTGGCACAGTGGATAGGTTTTGATAAACTGAACACAGATCAATTGAGAAAACAGGAAGAAGTTGTGTAGAACTGTGAAAAAATAAGCAAAATATACAAACTGAGTAGTTCAAGGGAGCATAACCAACAATAAGGACAACAGGAACACAGGAGCGCCGTGGTCTCGTGGTAACGTGAGCAGCTGCGGAATGAAAGGCCCTAGGTTCAAATCTCCCATCGAGTGTAAATTTTAATTTTTTTATTTTCAGTTTATGTGACAAACTCTTATGTTTTCATCACTTTTTTGGGAGTGATTATCACATCCACAAGAAAACCTAAATCGGGCAAGGTATAAGAATCTTTTTACCCATTCGCCAAGTGTACAAGTTAGGTGGGTCTACAACATATTCCTGTCATGTGACGCACATGCCGTCACCAGTGTCGTATAGAATATATCAGATGTGTTTTCCTGTGGAGGAATCGGTTGACCTATGACCTTACGATCAAATGTTTTCTGTTCCCATTGGAGAGGCACGTCCTTTCGTCTACGAATCGCACGGTTTTGCAGTGCGGTCGCAAAACACAGACACTAAACTTATTACAGTGAACAGAGGTGTCAATGAACGAACGGACAGATAATAACTATGCAAAAATAAAGAAAGTAAAATTTTCAGTCGAGGGAAGACTTTAACCAAGGATCTCTCGTGCAGCAACTGCTCACGCTACCACGGGACCACGGCGCTTTTAAGCACAGTTCTTCCATGATGTTGCTTATGTGACCCATGGACTACTCAGTTTGCATATTTTGCTTATTTTTTCACAGTTCCACACAACCTCTTCCTGTTTTCTCAATTGATCTGTGTTCAGTTTATCAAGGCCTATCCACTGTGCCAACTTATAACTAAATCTGAGGGGAGTGCGATGGGGAGGTTCCCTTGTGAGTACACGTACAAGGGTCAATACACACAAATTCAAACTGGAAGGTAAATATATTTACGGTCACCAGTAAAAATTCAGTCACTTACGTTCTAACAGCGTTTAGTGCCCGCCCAAGTCTTTGTAATTCACTTCAACGTGAATTCGACAAGGTTGTAAAGAATTCACCTGTATCTATCATTCTCACGGCAAAGATTTGTGTAAGTCGCTCTGATTATACATTTGCCTCCCCGCTGCTTCAGGTCAACCTAAAGGTTTTCCATAGAATACATATCTGGAGAATATCTAAGCACGCCAGATTTGTGACTGCTTCTCAAATCTCCTTAAATCTGCATTGTTTTACTTTTGTGAGTGCGACGAGTTCTATCCTGGAGGACATACCTGCTTCTAGTGTCGCTGCTGGTGCAGCAGCAGCAGTATTCAATAGGAAATGGCATAACCTGGCATAACTCGAAGGACTCGTTCCAACAAAACTGAAACAACCGTGGTATATCAGAGAGATTACTTCAGATCGCAACGTTCCTTACGCGCAGAAGGGTTAGTGTATCAATTTCAGATAGGAGTCAATTAAAGAGTCAAAATTTATAACATAAAATGAGATACTTTCGAATTTAGATCTGATCTGCTGACGTTGATAAAAACTAGGCAATGCACCTTTAAGGGAACTTCTGACGTCCAACTGTCGGTTGCGTTTTGCCTAAGTTCCAGTGTTACCAATCATGCACATAAAATCAACACAATATAAACAAAAGTACAGAGGTACTCACTCCTATTCTGTGAACAGTGTTATTCCACAACACTTTTGGCTTCGTGATTTTTCTGCACTGTTGTTCGTGGATTAGGTATTCTCTATTTCAAACTGATACAAGTGCCCATCATCATCCACAAAAGTTTGATGATGGTGATTATGGATGTTGGGCGCTCAACATCATGGTCATCAGTGCCCTGAGACATCAGTATGCCAGCCTCGTGGGGCGGGAGACGACGACGACGACGACGACGACGACGACGACGACGATTGTCTCAACATGCAGAGCAATCTATAATGCCTTCAAGTCCGCCTCCCCTTCCCAGCACTTCAAGTATGAACCCCAGGAGTTCAAAAATTTCAAAATCCGTGCAACATTGTTGTCAGTATCGGTGAGGATGGTGGGCAGATCTCCAGCCAAACCGAGTGCTGCCCGGATGTCAATATACAAGACATGTAGCCAAAACGTGCTGCATCGAAAGTCGAACATCACAAACTTCACGGAGTGGTGGATCCTCCTGCTGAAGGAGGAACCCATGTGTAAATGGGCTATGTCCTATGAGGCCCCCTGACATCGGTGCAGTTGGCATGAAGTCAACTATGCACGTGTGGTCTATTTGAGCGTCCGCAGTTTGTTATCCGCCACCTCCAACCATTCTGTTTGCCGCTGAGGCATGATTCGCCCGTCAGATAATAAGATGACGGCTTGCAAAGGGACGGCACATCGACGTACGACACCGTCTCGATATGCTTCTTTGGCTGCCCTGTCAGCTATGTCGTTTCCCTCTATCCCTATCTCAATGTGTCCAGGTACCCAGCAGGAGGCCATCTCCTTGCCACGATGTTGGAGCTGCTTTAAGGAATCATGGATGAACTGAATCAACTGGTCTACTGTGTACATTAGGGGGACTACTAGCTGCGTGCTGAGCAAGTCAAGACAGACGAGAAACCTTGTACACTGTGATGCCTTGAGTCCATTTCAGTGCTGCAATAATGCCATATAAGCCGTATAATTATTTTTAAATTCTTCAGAAGACAAACATTAAAAACCTACATGGGAAAAAGCCGAACAACGGAGAGAATTCTGTAACTGGGATCCGTAAGTATGGATGGGATTCCTGGGATATTTAAAAATTAAAAAAACATAGTTGTAGAAACATGATCTAGTGTGCAAGCTGTCTTATTCTGCGTCAAGCTTAAAATCAATTTTTGGCTCTGAAGACGCCAAGGCGGCAATTTGTTCAACCCCTGGCTGTGTGTTCGGAGGTCTGATATATCCACATCCTTGAGACAGTCAGTAGTATGTATACTGAATGGCTTGGATCCACCGCACTAAATGCCAAGAATGGGGCAACGCTGTATGAACGTTTGAGTCATCGTCACAGATATATACACTCCATTTCGCAAGCTGCAGTACGGTGATGGTGAGCCAATATTAACGATTTCCTATCCCAACCTCAATGAACCATAGACCATGCCGTTGGTGAGAAGGGTTCCGTGCCTCAGCGATACAGATAGCCGTACCGCAGGTGCAACCGCAATGGAGGAGTATCTGTCGGGAGGCCACACAAAATGTGGTTCCTGAAGAGGGAGCAACAGTCTGGATGACTGATCTGGCCTTGTAACATCAACCAAAACGACCTTACCGTGCTCGTAATTTTTCCCGAAGGTATGCACCTCTACTGTATGGTTAAATGAGGGATACTACTTCTTCGATAAAATATTGCGGACGTAAAATAGTCCCCCATTCGAATTTCCAGTCGGGGACTGCTCAGGAGGGTGTCGTCATCAGTAAAAAAAAAAATTGGCATTCTAAGGATCGGAGCGTGGAATGTTCAAATGTGTGTGAAATCTCATGGGACTGAACTGCTAAGGTCATCAGTCACTAAGCTTACACACTACTTAACCTAAATTATCCTAAGGACAAACACACACACCCATGCCCGAGGGAGGACTCGAACCTCCGCCGGGACCAGCCGCACAGTCCATGACTGCAGCGCCTTAGACCGCTGGCCTAATCCCGCGCGGCGGAGGATCGTGGAATGACAGATCCCTTAATCGGGCAGGTATACTAGAAAATTTAGAATGGGAAATCGATAGGTAGAAGTTAGATATAATGGGAATTAGTGAAGTTCGGTGATGGGGAGACCAGGACTTCTGGTCAGATGAATACAGGGCTGTAAATACAAAATCAAGTAGGGGTGACGCAGGAATAAGTTTAATAATGAATAAGGAAAAACGAACGCGGATAAGCTACTACGAACGATTTAGTGAATGCATTAACGTAGCCAAGAGAGACACAAAACCAACACCCACCACGATATTACAAGTTTATATGTTAACTAGTTTTGCAGATGAAGAGATTGAGGAAACGTATGATCGCATAAATCAAATTATTCAGGTTGTCAAGGGAGACGAAATTTACTTCTGGAATTCGATAGCAGAAAAAGAAAGAGAAGGAAAACTTGTGGGTTAGCATGAACTGGGAGAAGGAATGAAAGAGGAGGCCGCCGTGGTAGAATTTTGCACAGTGGATAATTTAAACAGCGCTCAACACTTGGTTTAAGAATCAAAGAAGGTTGTAAATGTGGAAGAGACCAGGAGACACCGGAAGGTTTCAGATGGATTATACGATAGTGAGATAATAGATATAATTTCAGAACTAGATTTTAAACTGCTAGACATTTCCAGGTATAGATGTGATCTCTGAACACAATTTAAAGGTTATGAACTGTAGATTAAAAGTAAAAAAATTGCAAAAAAGTACAAAATTAAGGAGACGGGACTTACGTAGGTTGAAAAAAATCACGGGTTGCTGTGAGTTTCCGAGGGAGCATTAGGCAACGATTGACTAAACAGTCGAAAGGAATACAGTAGAAGAGGAATGGGTAGCTTTAAGAGATGAAATAATGACGATACAAGAGTTTCAAATAGGTAAAAAGATAAAGCCTAGCAGAAGTCCTTGGATGGCACAGGAGATATTGGATTTAACTAACGGAAAGAGAAAATACAGAAACGCAGCAAATGAGATAATTTAAATGCAATAGAAGCGTCTACAAAACGGGACTGGCAGGAAGTGCAAAATGGCTAAGCAGTAATGGCTGAAGGACTGATGTAAGGACTTTAAGCAAGGATCACTAGGGGAATGATAAGATATCGCCTACAGGAAAGTTAAAGACCACTTTTGAGAAAAGAGAAGCAGCTGTACGAATATCGAGAATTCAGATGGAAAATCAGTCCTATCAAAGACGGGAAAGCTGAAAGATGAAGGAGTATTCAGACGGTCCCTACAAGAGACATGAACTTGAACGCAATATTATAGAACTGGAAAAGGACGCAGATGAAGATGAAATGGGAGACATGATATTGCGAGACGAATCTGACAGAGCACTGAAAGACCTAAGTCGAAACAAGGCCCCTGGAGTACACGACATTGATTCAGCCATGACAAAACACTATCTACTGTGCAAGCTGTGTGAGACAGGCAGAATACCCTCAGACTTCAGGAAAGAATATAATTATTCCAGTCCCAAAGAAAGCAGGTGTTGACAGATGTGAAAATTACCGAACAATCAGTTTAATAAGCCACAGCTGCAAAATACTAACACGAATTCTTTACAGACGAATGGAAAAACTAGTAGAAGCCAACTTCGGGGAAGATCAGTTTGGATTCCGTAGAAACACTGGAACACGTGAGGCAATACTGACCTTACGACTTATCTTAGAAGAAAGATTAAGGAAAGGAAAACCTATGTTTCTACCATTTGTAGACTTAGAGAAAGCTTTTGACAATGTTGACTGGACTACTCTCTTTCAAATTCTGAAGGTGGCAGGGGTAAAATACAGGGAGCGAAAGGCTATTTACAATTTGTACAGAAAGCAGGTGGCAGTTATAAGAGTCGATGGACATGAAAGGGAAGCAGTGGTTGGGAAGGGAGTGAAACAGGGTTGTAGCCTCTCCCCGATCCTATTCAATCTGTATATTGAGCAAGCAGTAAAGGAAACAAAAGAAAAGTTCGGAGTAGGTATTAAAATCCTTGGAGAAGAAATAAAAACTGTTTGGTTCGCTGATGACATTGTAATTCTGTCAGAGACAGCAAAGGTCTTGGAAGAGCAGTTGAACGGAATGGACAGTGTCTTAAAAGGAGGATATAAGATGAGCATCAACAAAAGCAAAACGAGGATAATGGAAAGTAGTCGAATTAAGTCGGGTGATGCTGAGGTAATTAGATTAGGCAATGAGACACTTAAAGTAGTGAGTTTTGCTATTTGGGGAGCAAAGTAACTGATGATGGTCGAAGTAGAGAGGATATAAAATGTAGACTGGTGATGGCAAGGAAGGCATTTCTGAGGAAGAGAAATTTGTTAACATCGAGTATAGATTTAAGTGTCAGGAAGTCGTTTCTGAAAGTATTTGTATGGAGTGTAGCCATGTATGGAAGTGAAACATGGACGATAAATAGTTTAGGCAAGAAGAGAATAGAAGCTTTCGAAATGTGGTGCTACAGAAGAATGCTGAAGATTAGATGGGTAGATCTCTTAACTAATGAGGAGGTATTGAATAGAACTGGGGAGAAGAGGAGTTTGTGGCACAACTTGACTAGAAGAAGGGATCGGTTGAGAGGACACTGGAAAGAAGTGTGGGGTGTAAGAACTGTAGAGGAAGACCAAAAGATGAACACTGTAAGCAGATTCAGAACGATGTAAGTTGCAGTAGTTATTCGGAGATGAAGGGGCTTGCACAGGATAGAGTAGTATGGAGAGCTGCATCACAACAGCCTTCGGACTGAAGACCACAAGAACAACAACAACAACAACAACAATGACCTTCTATTCCATTCGTGCATGGAGCCAAGGGGAATGACTTTATGCCTTTGTGCGAGCTGTAGTCTCTCATAGTGACAGACTTCCTCAAATACCAATTATTGTGTTAATCAACCCAACATGATTTGGCTTTCTTCCAAAGGTACCCTCGAAAGTTACCTGAACACTTCGGTATAGGCTCCACCATCCCGTTGCGACCGCAAAAGCGCGTCTATGTATAGCACCTAGTACATAATTCTTGTCATAAGCACCACAGGATATACTAGTTAGATATTTCTCACCTTTAACTTGTTACAACTTTACTATTGCACCATCTCGCCCGGTTACTCTAAGGAATAGCATATGATCCAGTAGGAAGTACGGCCTGCTTTTGCTCCAGTCGCCTGAAGGTTGTACCATCGATTACTGAGCACAGAATGCTTGATGCAGATAGTAAGTAGGTGAGGTGGCCAGGCAAGTGTATAGATCACAGCATGAGGGGCATCTGCAGACGACTCATTAACGTGTGTGCTACACTGCATGTAATTAAAAAACTTAGAGTTTCCAAAGTGGAAGCATACGTGTTTTTATTTAGCATGGAGTAGGAACCCTGTATTTCCTACCAAATATCGGTGAAAGATGTGTTTCTGGAAGCACTAGTTGCTTTGCGTGTGGGTGGGTACACAGATAACTTAAGTGCAGATAGAGAGGACTGAGGTCTTTACAGTTTGTGTGTGCCATTATGCGGAACACGTTGCTTAGTACTGTAAAATAATGTACAGCACGTAATCATAAGTAACTTCCAGTCCTCCCGTTCGTCGGTCAACTGAACTTACTTGGCAACTTGGTCGCCTGTCCTCCAGCGTCCACATGAAATGGAATGCGGATACGAGTTGAAGAAGAATAAAAGGTGATGTCCAAGAATACTTTACCAACGCTCGAGATGGAATTTTGGGACCTAGAAAAGAGTTTACAACTACTCTGGCCTGAACTTCAGTAACTTAGTTATATTGCCAATAGATGCATGGAGCTCCCGCCGTTCTACCAAACCATTTACTTTCTATGCCACATTCCACATCTTGTTTATCAAATTGGTTGATGTAAACAGAGGAACGTGCAGTCAGTCGTTAATTACGAAGCAACGATTTATAAAAACTTTTAAGCCAGGAACGAGAAGTACATGAACAATCTTCATTAAAAGTAAGGCATTTTTGTTAAAATCACCTTAAATAATTTTGCTCTCGGCAGAATACTCACTGGGACAAACATGCGATAATAGTTAAAACTGTGTTGTGTAACAAGAACGACTTGTTGAACTGATTTTCTGCAACAGCACCCTTCTCGAGTGTCTGGCGAACAACCAAAGGGTTTCTCGTTTGGCCCTTGCATATGGTGAAGAGGCAATTACATGATACTGAATACAATCTTGACTCGTAAACAATGTTTTCGTTTTTGTTCGGGTTATCAGACAACTAAAATAAGTGTAACAGTTTGCAAATGCTACTGGTTCAACACAAAACAATTTTATTTCTCTACAGTAGAAGAAAAAAATCCAGTCGGAACGGTGAAATTTAAAACGTGTACTAGCTTTATCTATTGGGAAACAAAATGCATAATCACGAAAACATTAAAAACAATGTCCGTTCAAGCCTTGTCTAAAATTAAACGGTGGCTTTCTCCTCGGAACACAGCTCTACAGGAAATTTAAAAAAAATTCAACTTTAGATACACAGGATGAGGCAGCGAAATGGCAGTATTTGAAGACAGGCTGGTTGCCGCGGTAGGGGGAGGGGATTCCACCTTGGGTGTGAAGAAAAGTGGAAGATTTTTTCGCCATGGAGCGTTGGTCAAATGAGCAACTGAGTATGTTGTAAAGGCTTATTACAAGAACTTGGATAGTTTTGTTGGAGCTCAAAGCGCTTTCTGTTGAGAGTGTAATTTACCCCCACAGGTTCCCATGCTATTTTCAAATGCCACCAACTTTTAGCTGGGACAGTTCGAAGCCAACGGTGCCACTACAAATGAAAAGTATGACAGTGTAAAACAAACCGAAACCAAGAGAATATTCATCGGTCCAGTCTCTGCCTGAACTCTCTACCGATGACCCAGACGAACAAACACATTTGTAGCAGGCTGGTGCAACAAGCCATACTGCTGCAGTGTCAATGGATTTGGTCAGATTCGAATTTCCAGGTTCCCTCATCAGCAGAAATGGCGATATTTCGTGATCTCCGTGTTCATCACATTTACCGCCTCCAAACTCTTTTCTTTGGGGCTACCTCAACGCCAGAGTTTTCCACGAAAACCATCCAATAGAAAAACGTGATTTGAAAGAGTGAATTCGTCGTAGATGCTACGCAACATCATGGGCGGATTCAACCTCGAAGTCCGATAATTTGTGAGAAAACAAGGACGCCATCTAAATGGTATCACATTCAAAAATGATAATTTTTAACGTTAACTTTTATTTTCCACTCATGTACATTAACTTCATACAAAATTAGGTTTAAATGGCCACTCAGTGCAATTTTTTAAATCTTCCATATAACAGTCTCGCCCTGCATCAGAAAAAACTGAAGTAAGAATAGGAAATCCCATCTCCTTGAAAATTATTTTTCTTTTTATCCATCAGCGCAAAAAGTTTACCATCATACTGTAGCTTAGAGTAAGGGTGAAAGTTTTATCCAACGTTTCCGAAGCGCTGGTTACTGGTAAATACTCCTACACGGTCCAGTGACATTAATGTGACCAGCCGTCAACAGCCCCAATACCCACCTTTATCAATGCGGATCGCTGCGATACGTGCAGGAAAAAAGTCAGGGAGGTTCTGGAAGGTACCGAAAGTATGTGGAGCCATGCCCAACTCTAGTGCCGCAGCCAGTTGCACTAGGTTCCTCGGCTGAGGGCAGCCAGTTGCACTAGGTTCCTCGGCTGAGGATACTTGGCGAGAACAACCCTATCGAGGTAGCCCTACAGATTATCGACTCGGCTTAAACGCGGCAGTCTGGTGGCCAGAGGAGTACGGTAAACTCATCCTGGCGCTCTTCGAAATACGCACGTACGCTGCCAGCTGTGTGACACGTTGCATTGCCCTGCGGGTAGATGCCATCATGCCGAGGAAAATCGAACTGTACGTAGTGGTGGACTTGGTACCCAGGGATAGATGCATAATTATGTTGATCCTCTGCATCTCCCAGAATGACGAAGTCATCCAGCGACTGCAACGGAAAGATTCTCCAGACCGCAACACTACCTCCTCCGATCTGGACCCTTCCGACGTTTGTTGTAGTGTGTGGTTTCAGACATATCACGCCGCACACGCCAACAGCCATCTGTCCGATCAAGCATAAAACGTGAACCATCTGAACACTCCACTTAAGCGCACGTCCAGCTGCAGTATTGGCGTGAATATTCCAGCCTTCGTCGCCGATGAATAGCAATCAGAATGCGTGCATGAATTTGGTGCCTGCTGCAGAAGCCCATATGCAGCAACGTTCGCTGCACAATGCTGAGGATACACTGTTGGTAGTCCCTTGGTTCATCTGGACGGTCAGTTGCTCAACAGTTGCACTTCTATTCGCCAGTATACGACTACCGCCGTTGACCCCTGTCACCTACGGTCCGTGGTGCACCACAGCAGCCACAGTGCCGGTTTTTTTGATACCGTCATTTTGCCACGCACAATATGCTTTAGCCACGGCGGTATGCGAACAATCTACAAACTTAGTCGTTTCGGAAATGCTTCCATCCTTGACCCTAGAGCCAATGATCATGCTGTTTTCGACGTCAGATGTATCGCTTCGTTTCCGCATTACGACAACGACCACACTGCTGCCCGCGTCCCCAGCACGCTTAATATACCCTCCACTGCTAGTGCTGGCATCTGCCGTCTGAGTGGTTATTGCACGTTGACGTCAAACACAGGTGGTTGTCATATTAATGTGACTGCACCAAATTTCAGCCATATTGCTCTACTTCTTTGTGTAGGGCATTCGTGTGGATCAAGGAAGTCGAGTGATTGTCAAAAAATGGACGAAAAAGAATTTCGCGTGGTGTTTAAACATTACTTTATGAAAGGCAAAACTCCTCAGGAGACTAAAGAGAAGCTTGGTAAACATTACGGTGACTCTGCACCTTCGATTAGAACAGCTTACAAGTGGTTTCAAAATTTTCGGGGTGGCCATATGGACACAAGTGATGCTGAACGTTCTGGACACCCTGTGGAGGTTACGACTCCAGAAATTATTGATAAAATCCATGATATGGTGGATGACAGAAGACTTAAGGTGCATGAGACTGCTAGTGCTGTGGGCATCTCGAATGAACGGGTACATAATATTTTACATAACCATTTGGACATGAGAAAGCTATCCGCAAGATGGGTTCCGGTTGATCACGCTTGACCAAAAACGGAATCGTGTGAAGTGTTGCAAGGATGGTTTGCAGCTGTTCAGGAAGAATCCGTAGGACTTTAAGCGTCGTTTCGTCACTGTGGAAGAAACATGGATACATTACTATACTCCTGAGACCAAACAGCAATCTAAACAACCCGTTACCAAGGGAGAATCTGCACCAAAATATGCGAAGACCATTCCTTTCGGCCGAAAAGTTTATGGCGACTGTCTTTTGGGATTCGCAAGGGATAATCCTCATCGACTATCTGGAAAAGGGTAAAACTATTACAGGTGCATATTATTCATCCTTATTGGACCGTTTGAAAACCGAGATGCAAGAAAAACGCCGGTGATTTGACTGCAAAGAAAGTTCTTTTCCATCGCGACAATGCACCAACACACACCTCAGCAGTTGTGGTCGCAAAATTATTGGAAATATGATTCCAGCTCGTTTCACATCCCCCCTATTCTCCAGACTTGGCTCCCTCGGACTACTATTTGGTCCCCAATTTAAGTAAATGGCTGGCAGGACAAAGATTTTATTCAAACGAGATGATTGCATTAACTAAAAGCTATTTTGTGGACTTGGACAATTCCTATTATTCGGAAGGGATCAACAAATTAGAACAGCGTTGGACGAAGTGTATAACTCTAAAAGGAGACTATGTCGAAAAATAAAGAAGGTTTACCCCAAACACGTAAGTCTCTTTATTTTTGCACGGGCCTTTCAAACGCCCCTCGTATTCTTCCGCGTTTGCTGGAACCTCATTGGATTTCCGTTTCACGTGGGCTGCCTCGACTACTGACAAGTACGATAACAAGGGTACGCTTTGTGCTGTGCATTACGAACACATCGACTTAGCGATAATGCGGGACAAAAGCTTTACCGGCGCATTTAACTTTGACAGCACTGGCCGGTCAGCTGGTACAGCAAACATGCAGTGATGCGGCCAGCTGCAGTTCACATGTAACAAGGGATGGGCACTGGAGCAATACAGTTTCGAATGTCATTTAATTTTTAAGCAGAAGGAATCATACACTGCAAATCTCCCACAATCCGCTCCTTAGACGGCTAGACGAACACTGCAAAACATTATCGTTTTTAGCTAACCTAATATTGCAATTAAAAACAAGAATAATGAAAATTCCTGTCTTAACCACAGGGTAATTTTTCTGTATAAGCTGTTTGCAACGTGAGAGAGTATTGAAGGATTTCACAGTATAGTTAAATATTGAAGCCATTGAAGGTATTAATTACAGTCACTCGTCTGGTAATCTCTTAGCTCTTTCCATATCCGAATCCGAGAAACACATTTCAGTTCTGGAAGTGTCACCTGCTACGTTGATAACGAACCTATCAACAGGATCCACGAAGCCAACCAGGCGCAGGGTTTTCTCTTCTTTTAAGATGAGCCGTTCTGTATCTCACCATTGTTCGGTAGTGTCGTGCGGAAAAGCTGGGTTGGTGCGTTAGTTCCAGTACGTCTGGCAGCTTAACAGTCTTGCTATTTCTCGGGCCAAATTACATAAATGGGCTCCATACCAGTTCTGTTGGGTTCATATTGTAATGGTACCGTGGAAAATGTAAAAATGCAGCATTTTTATGATGTGCTCGATGCCGTGAAAATGATTGTTTTTCATGTTTATACGATACTTATCTACCTCTGTGGTATAGAACGATGGACATAGTCCAAATAAAGAGGATTTGGTTTTTCATTTTAGCCTTAAACATCAAATTTTTACGTTTCCTTAAATTAAACAACATTTCTGAACACTCTTTCAAGAACATCGATAGTTAAGAGTTTGTATCTGAAATGGCAACACGAATTTCGCGTCCACTATGTAATTAGAAACAAGAAGACGTGCATTATTCATGAAAAATGATGAGTTTTATAATTACGAGATGTAGGTATTTCAAATTGAGCGAGAGAAAAAAAAAAGATATTGGGCGGACTGGAACCAACGCACGAATAATAGCATTTGGTTTACATTCAATTACGCCACCGACTATGCTACACGTTCTATGCGTGTTTGCATATCAACTGCATTATATACAACGCTGGTATCTTCAAAACCGATTATCTCTGTAAATTTGTGAAAAACATTACGAACAGCCTATTTCTCTGCACTTTTTAACCGTGTTCCACGCGCGTGTTTCACTACGGAACTGAAAACAGCCTCAGTCATTTTCATACTGCGCATTAACAGCGCGACATCACAGCACAACGCTGCAGAGGCTGTGACTACACGATTTTTGAAATGAAAACTACGTCAAGCCAAAGCGTGATTAAGAAAAACGTTGATGGCTGTACATACATTTGAATATCTTAAAGTTTCATTTAACATAACTTAGTAATAAGATATGTAATACATAGGACCTATTTCCAAGAGCGTAACACCACCAGTATAAGTTTGCTACGGCTTCCTACCAACCATCGCGTTTGTGTTTGTTTACATCAGGTTTATTCTTATGATGTACGGATTATAGTTGAAATCTGCATTTGCAGCTTTGTCGTCACTTCCCCAAGAAAGTTCAAACTTATCTCTCTGCAGGCAAGTTGTTGCTCACCGTCTTTCTCGACGTCCTATACTCATCGAATTCCTTGAGGACGGAAAAACCATTACAGTGACGTGTACTGTGACACACTCCGCAGACTGCCCAAAGTCTATCAAGAGCAAACGGCCTGGGCTGCTTATGGAGGGAGTGGTTCTGCTCCACAATAATGCGCGTCCACACGTTTACAAGCCACACGAAGTGTAATGGCCGAGTTCACGTAGGGCCAGCTTGAGCATCCGCCCAACAGCCCGGACTTCCGTGTGTTTCGTCCGCTAAAAACGAACTCAAAGGGAAGGGGCTTCATCTCGGACGACTAACTGAAGGACACAGTGGAAGACTGGCTCCGTCACAGGTGCAAGGAATCCTTCGGCTCGTGAAATATTGGGTGGTTGTGCTCAGGCCTCTTGTGATTACTTTTGAGTAAAAACTTCCATTACACCCACAGTGCTGCTTCGTAACTTTTTCTTTTGAACATTCTTCACATCCATCAACGACCATGAAATAACTCCAGCCGCTGATAATGCACCAGCAGACGTAGATATCTATGGTCGTCCCACATTAAGCACATAAAAACTGACACGATATACATTGTACAAGGTCGGTGGTAGTCAGCCTGGACCCCTCAAGCCCACCAGTGGGCATTTCAGCTTTCATGGTGGGCGTTACCTGGAGGGATATTAAAAACATTTTAGTTAGATTTTCATAAAACTGGCAAATATTTGATAATTATTATTATGTTTTAATTTGTTGTAACTTTGCTTTAGAAATCTTACAAAGTTACGTTAACTTCCCTACTTTGTACATCACCATAACTGTGACACTGGTGGACGCTTAGAAAAATTTGCTGCTTACAGAGATACAAAAGTAGGCGGTGAGTTGAAAAGGTTGACTATCCCTGTACTAGCGAAGTTGGACGGAGAAAAATTTCTGTCTCGCCACCATACAGTGACTTGGAAGTGTAGTTGGAACTACAGAGCAACTTTAGTACTTGTGGGCTGTGAGGCATAAACTGCTGGCAAAAAAGTGTGTTTTAAACGAAATGAACTGGCTGGTATTAAACAACGGCAGAAAATTGGGAAGAAGTCGAGTCGAGCACAGCATTCAATGCAACTAAAACAAGAAATAAGCCTTTGAATATGATGTTAAGAATAAAGCAGATTGATAATATAAGAAATGAAGAGTTGTTTTTGAAAACAGTAGGCCAGGGAGACGAATGCAGATATTGCTTATAAGGTGAAGGGGTATCTTTTGTGTCAAATGTTATCTTGAAGTAGCATTTTAACACAGGAGAGAGCAATTGAAATTATTGGGGGAGGGGAACAAAGGAAAATAGAAGTAAGTTTGAGGATTTTGAGTCTAACAAGTCTGCCAAGCTCAAGACATTAGAACAGGATTAAGCCAAATAGAGGGTAACAGCAAACTAATGTAACGACTATAAAACAGATACGTACGTTCGCTTATTTAGGTTATCTTCTGTCTCTCAGTAACTTGATAGATAGTTGATGCAATTTGTTGATGTTTTATTCTGTCATTTAGAGTTAAGTATCCCCTTACTCGAAGCGACTGCCATAGAGGAAACACGCGAGGTCCGCATGGGAAATGACAGTGACTAAGTCCCGAGCCTTGCATGAAAAACAATATTTCTGGCTGGGCGATCGCTAACAGCCAATGCGGCGCGGAACTGAAGGGGGTCACGCTATCGCCGTAGTCACGTCACAGCGAAAAATCAAGTTGCGGTATCTTCTATGGACAGGAAACACTAGCAGAGCAGCATGCACCCTTCTCGTGATAAAATCGTCTAGCGCCAAACAGCTGTTCTACTTCGCTGCAGCCATAAGTACTGCAATAACTTCATAAGAGGCACTTTAACATGAGCCACTAGCATGAAGTTGCCTCCACAGAGTTGCTAGTCTGTGTGACAACACAAGATACTCGCTCGTCTGTATGACAACACAGATGCTCCGAAGACCACCAACTGAAGGTCGACAATGTTTACGTAGTTAAGTACCATCTTTCTTACATCCCGGAAACGATCGGATGAGCACGTCTGACTTACCGACTACAGGAGTTCCCGTAAATTACATCATCATGAATTCCTGGAAATTCATAAAAAAAACAGTCTGGATTATTACGCCATGAAGTAATACGAAACATACAGTTGAACCTGACTGCTGAAACCTGATATGGGAAAACACGAACAGAAAATTACAAATTAATGAACATCATGAGTTTAAAAAGTTTCGAGACTAGATTAATAAAGAACAGAAAAGATATTGATTTTAAGGCTTCGGGTGTTCTAATGCCCCCCCCCCCCTCCCTCCACGCTGGAGTACAAGGCACGGAATGTTCATACAACTATCTGCAACTGTCAGACTCTCTCGTCACCTTGGCTTGAACGGTAGTTACGTCGTCAAAGGGTTGACCCTTCGCATGAATTTCTGTACTTGGTCACATTGTGGCATGTTCGTACCCGTGACGATATTTCCTAGAAAGAAATTGTCCCCATTCTGCATCGCAATCATATCGCTGTAGGCATACAAGCGTCGTTCTTGTTGAGGAGGTATGTCTTACACAATTTACAGATAACGCTCCACTAAGATTTGTACAACAATGTTGACACGCTACGGTCATACGTCCACTACTGAACAGTACCTGCTCACAAGTGACTCGTCTAATGCATATCTGTTGTTGACAGTTATTAGTTGAAGATGCAGTGTAGAAACGTTTTGTCGGGCGGCGTATATTTCCGCCTCTCCATTTTAATCTTTACTCAAGAGAATTGACAGAAACTACTGAATATTTTTAAGTTTGTGCCAAAGCAGAATATATCGTGGGATATAAATAGGAGTGAAACAGACACCATAATTTTAACGAAAAACCGTAGTTATCTGCTGTCACTACTGACAAACACCGTAAGTTCGGGAATTAAATATAGTCTGAAAGTTAATTTTCCGAACACACCATATACAGTCTTCGCTTGTCAGTATCACAATGGGCTATCGAAATAGCTGAATCATCAATTAGCTGAGAGCAAGAGATCGTTAAACTACCTGGGATACACGATTTCAGAAATTTTTAGAAATTTTCAGAAATCCACAGCTGAATTGGCAAGCTTCAACAGCATGAAAATCTCACAAGCATCAAATTTAAAATCCTGTAGCTGGGCAACATTATTAAATGGCGGAGGTACTTGACGTTGAAGTCAAACACATTTTAAAACAAAAATTTTGAAATTAAATACTGAGGTGAATAAGTCTATCGTCATAAACCAACAGGGGAAAGAAAGTTTACGGAAAGAGAGCAGCAAATGACATTTACACTTTTTCAAGCAAAAAATTACCACCTTCTGGTGATCTTGCTGAGAGAGCTGTACACAAACATGTCAGACGAAGGAGATCAGGCCTGGCTGACATAAAATGAGACTGATTCGAAGTATATGCGCTCACCAAGCATTCATCTAGTGACTACCAGGATTCAGAGGGTCGATGTGGAAACAGAAGATGGTCTAGATGCACTGCTTCCCAACTTGGTGGGCGCGCCCCAAACGAGGGGGGGGGGGGGGAGAGGAGAGGTAGGCATTGAATGATTTATAGGGAAGCCGCGAAAAGGTCAGAAGAAAGCAGAAACATGTCATCAGACAAGTCAAAAATTTTACATTTTCATTCCAGAGACTGCACTGAACGTGGTGATCAGCAATGTTAATGAAGTAAGTCAAGTACTGTGAATACTCGTTTTTAGGAGACCTCAATGCTCAACATCAATCTTTAATTTTTCACAGAAAAGTCCGGTGGCTCTATAAGAGCAATATACACTCCTCGAAATTGAAATAAGAACACCGTGAATTCATTGTCCCAGGAAGGGGAAACTTTATTGACACATTCCTGGGGTCAGATACATCACATGATCACACTGACAGAACCACAGGCACATAGACACAGGCAACAGAGCATGCACAATGTCGGCACTAGTACAGTGTATATCCACCTTTCGCAGCAATGCAGGCTGCTATTCTCCCATGGAGACGATCGTAGAGACGCTGGATGTAGTCCTGTGGAACGGCTTGCCATGCCATTTCCACCTGGCGCCTCAGTTTGTAACGCCGGAAATGCATATCCTCCTATTTCCATCTATTGTACTATTATTTTTTTTCCTTGTTTTGTTACCTCAATATATGACATTTCTGTCTCTTTATATGTTGTAATTGTTTTACTGTTTGTATATATATATTTATGCACTTATGTCGATGTATAATTGGTTTGTTGTGTAAAGAGTATTTGTATTTTTGCGCTGGGTCTTGCCTAGGGAAAACTGCTATCGAACGATTACATCGATAGGTCGTGTGAAGAATCAAAGTGTGTAGGATCTTTGGTAGTGTTAACTCTGCCGCGTGGAGCGCGGGCAGAACAGTGAGAGTCTGGCGGGAGTAGCGAGTGGAGCAGGTGTTGTGTGACGCTCCCGCGAGTTGCCGCGCTTTCGGGGTTTGGCAGCATGTAATTGCGCTCGACTCGCGATGATAGTTTCTGACATGGTGTCGCGGACGGGAAGCATTAGCTGGCGCACATCAAGAGCCCGTTTCGCCTGGTGACCGTGTCGAGAAGAAGGCGCGCCAACATCCAGCTTCTGCAACAGCGACGGCCGACAATGAGTGACTGTCGCCACCTCCTCGATCGACGGCTTCAAACCTTCAATCAACCGACAAGGAAGACTGGACGCACGTAAAGTTTTAGAGCTGTATGGCAGACCTCAGCTTTTAATCTTGTTCCATTTTCGTAACTATAATTACAGCAACTTAGCATGAACGTTTGTTGCTCATTGTCCCAATTGCATCACCGAGCAGAGTCCCTTCCTTTTCCGAAATGAACCCGAGTGTCGTTGAAATTCAAACGCCAGCATTAAAGTAATATAGCTAACTCGTTTTCACTGCTTTAATTTCAAAGTTCAATTATGGCATTAATAGCTGGCTACAATATTCAGATTACACAAGCACGAATTAAGAGTGCGAGCTTTGTTACCGTATTTTAGCTTACCTGTGACTGCAGCTCAGCTTGGTACGTACTAAATTTTCCTATTGTTAATTGTTCAGAATCATTTAATTCAAGTTCAAAGTTAAATCTCTTCTTTCTAAATTGCGTAGATTCAAGTAGCTTTTGAAATGATTGTTGAGGTTGTCCAAGACTAACCGTATTTTACTGAATTTCGATGTGCTTCAGAAAGAAAGCTCACTATTAACTTCAGTCACTAAATTAACTTTCGATTTTCCGGTTTTAGTAATTCTTTTGCTAAATTAAGTCAGAGTGTAGAGAAATTTATTACTTCTGACAAACTTTCAGTTTTCACACTACACGTGTCAACCTACAGTTGCCACGCTTCTAGTGCTAATTATATGTGTAATAACCTTTCTTTTTCAGTTACTATAGTAATTGTCCTTAGGACTGGCGACCGTGATTTCCCCCAAATCTCAAATACCTAATTACCGCTACTTAATTGTTAACGTAACGGCTGCACATTTACCTTCTTTATTAACTTTACCCCTTTTCAAAATTAATTTCCACCAGTTTCATTTGCATTTTTCCTTTCATTTAGATGTAACCCTTTCCTCCCTCTTTACCGATAGATTAACTTCGGTGACGATTGCTTTTCCCAAATTTCCATTAGGTACACGCGGTTTAATTTTTCACTGTCATTAAAGTCGATAAGTGAGGGGGGAGGTTACAAGTTGGACCAGCGTTCGTGCTGGACGTGCAGACCGCGTGAGACGACGCTTCATCCAGTCCCAAACATGCTCAATGGGGGACAGATCCGGAGATCTTGCTGGCCAGGGTAGTTGACTTACACCTTCTAGAGCACGTTGGGTGGCACGGGATACATGCGGACGTGCATTGTCCTGTTGGAACAGCAAGTTCCCTTGCCGGTCTAGGAATGGTAGAACGATGGGTTCGATGACGGTTTGGATGTACCGTGCACTATTCAGTGTCCCCTCGACGATCACCAGTGGTGTACGGCCACTGTAGGAGATCGCTCCCCACACCATGATGCCGGGTGTTGGCCCTGTGTGCCTCGGTCGTATGCAGTCCTGATTGTGGCGCTCACCTGCACGGCGCCAAACACGCATACGACCATCATTGGCACCAAGGCAGAAGCGACTCTTATCGCTGAAGACGACACGTCTCCATTCGTCCCTCCATTCACGCCTGTCGCGACACCACTGGAGGCGGGCTGCACGATGTTGGGGCGTGAGCGGAAGACGGCCTAACGGTGTGCGGGACCGTAGCCCAGCTTCATGGAGACGGTTGCGAATGGTCCTCGCCGATACCCCAGGAGCAACAGTGTCCCTAATTTGCTGGGAAGTGGCGGTGCGGTCCCCTACGGCACTGCGTAGGATCCTACGGTCTTGGCGTGCATCCGTGCGTCGCTGCGGTCCGGTCCCAGGTCCACGGGCACGTGCACCTTCCGCCGACCACTGGCGACAACATCGATGTACTGTGGAGACCTCACGCCCCACGTGTTGAGCAATTCGGCGGTACGTCCACCCGGCCTCCCGCATGCCCACTATACGCCCTCGCTCAAAGTCCGTCAACTGCACATACGGTTCACGTCCACGCTGTCGCGGCATGCTACCAGTGTTAAAGACTGCGATGGAGCTCCGTATGCCACGGCAAACTGGCTGACACTGACGGCGGCGGTGCACAAATGCTGCGCAGCTAGCGCCATTCGACGGCCAACACCGCGGTTCCTGGTGTGTCCGCTGTGCCGTGCGTGTGAGCATTGCTTGTACAGCCCTCTCGCAGTGTCCGGAGCAAGTATGGTGGGTCTGACACACGGGTGTCAATGTGTTCTTTTTTCCATTTCCAGGAGTGTAGTAAGCAGGTTGTATGAACTGAAATCAAAAGTGGAACCATTTCTTTTGAGTAAAGGTAAATGTAAAGCTGAGCGTCACTCTCCACGGATGAGAAGCATTATATTTTATCTAGTTTATCTTGCAGACTTCTTTGAAAGCCTGAAAAATGTGAATTTGAATCTACAAGATAGAAACACCACAATAATGGATATAAATGATGCCCAAAGGGCCTTCTTAGATATGAAGCGTCCCCTAGATGCTCCCATTACTAACTTTTCGTCATTTCATCGGTTCAGTAAACTTCTACATACGCAGCATTGCGACGTCGATGAGTGGAGAGTTTTCATCAATGAACACCTTCAAGAAAAGTTACGTTCTAACTTCATTTTCCTCCAGAATGAGATTTTCACTCTGCAGCGGAGTGTGCGCTGATATGAAACTACCTGGCAGATTAAAACTGTTTTAATCTGCCAGGAAGTTTCATATCAGCGCACACTCCGCTGCAGAGTGAAAATCTCATTCTGGAAAGCCGGCCGGAGTGGCCGAGCGGTTAAAGGCGCTACAGTCTGGAACCGCACGACCGCTACGGTCGCAGGTTCGAATCCTGCCTCGGGCATGGATGTGTGTGATGTCCTTAGGTTAGTTAGGTTTAAGTAGTTCTAAGTTCTAGGGGACTTATGACCACAGCAGTTGAGTCCCATAGTGCTCAGAGCCATTTGAACCATCATTCTGGAAACATCCCCCAGGCTGTGTCTAAACCATGTCTCCGCAGTATCCTTTCTTTCAGGAGAGCTAGTTCTGCAAGGTTCGCAGAAGAGCTTCTGTAATGTGTGGAAGATAGGAGACGAGATACTGGCAGAAGTAAAGCTGTGAGGACCGGGCGTGAGTCGCGCTTGGGTAGCTCAGATGGTAGAGCACTTGCCCGCGAAAGGCAAAGGTCCCGAGTTCGAGTCTCAGTCGGGCACACAGTTTTAATCTGCCAGGAAGTTTCATTTTCCTCATTTGTTCTCAGAAGACTGACTGTGTACATTAGCAAGATCATCCTTCACAACAGCACGCACTTCTGATCAAATACACGAGGATGCAACTGAATATTGTATTGTGATTTGAGGGCTAAAGATAAGTTTATTTCAACAAATGGGGTTCGAAGAACTTTGGGCCTGTTTCCTTTCTATTTACCCAGGAGTGGCAAAGAAAGCCTCAGACGGCCTCTTACATTACTCGTATACATACCCATGTAAGGCCGGATTCTCGACACTAGCCATCATGAAAACAAAACCCACCAGTCGCCTGAACGTAAAGAGTGACCTTAGATGTACTTTAACCTAACATTCAGGAGCTGCTTACTGAAAAACAGTTTCAACCGCCTCATCAATGTTTCGAATTTTTCTTGTGACTTTCATCACATAAAAAAATGTTAGATGTGAAAATTACAGTTCAAGTAAAAACACAAGTGTGGATTGCGGGTCATTTTCAAATGAAGCTTTTCGAAAGGAGCATGAGATACTCTGGCAATGCAAAGAGCGGCACCAGGTAGAAAAGGTTGCGAACAACTGGCCTAGAGTTTCAAATTCGCAAGCTATCTTAATGATAGCACGCAGTATATGTAAGACAGGGAGATTCCGCTTTTGAGGTACTATTAACGTGGACAGCACAGACGTAACCAGAGACGGGCAACATCAGTTTGAAGAAAACCACAACATATAATGAATACTGATTAGTAGTAAGTTTATCCAGATCCACATGTGAAATTTCAAAATTACATGGACTTCCGACGTGAAAATGGTTCTCCCCCCTCAATTCCCTCCTTCCCACTCACCAGCTTACGTCATGGTTAAGCTCCTAATAGATACGGTGTTCTATTCATCTGGCAGCTAAGATAGGTACTTTTCGGACTTACGTCCATTTCCTTGACGTACAGGCTGTAAGTCACAATCTAGAAGTCGGCAACGTTTGGACTACGAAGACACGCCACGAAACATTAGTCAGGCAGTAATCCAGTCTGGAGTAACTCGTCCATTGCGGTGCCTACTTCTACTCTACTGATGCTTCTACCAAGAGGAATAGAATAGTAACTCTTAACATAATATACATGATGTTCAAATTCCCAGATGCTGTGAGCACAAATCATGAAAACTAACGTGACCTCTTCGTTATTTGCTATCAAGAAGGTCTTATCTGACCTTCGAAAACAGATACTGAACGGTTCACACACAGATGTACATCGAATTGCCCATTCCCTCCACATCGATAAGCCATTGGTAACTTATGAAATAATTATCATTAAACTCGAGGTATGGATTAAAAAACGCCATCAGCCACAATTTTTCGTGTTTTATTCAGTACACTATGCATTTCGGACCCTGTGGGTTCATCTTAAGGTGTAATTCGTCTTATTACATGCATTATCTGTTCTCTTGAATGAGATGAAATGCATATTCCTGTCACGAAAATGTTTGATGTTAGGTTATGAATGTCGTAAGTCAAACGCGGAAAATATGTGCGAAACAGTGGAACAGATGCGTAGTGTAAACTTACCAAATAATCCAAGAAAAGCGTTTTTAACGTTTTAGTAACAGCGTAAGTTTCTAACAGCATAAGTTGCTAAAACGTTAAAAACGCTTTTCTTGGATTATTTGGTAAGTTTACACTACGCATCTTTTCCACTGTTTCGCACATATTTTCCGCGTTTGACTTACGACATTCATAACCTAATATCAAAATTTTCATGACAGGAATATGCATTTCATCTCATTCAAGAGAACAGATAATGCATGTAATAAGACGAATTACACCTTAAGATGAACCCACAGGGTCCGAAATGCATCGTGTACTGAATAAAAAACGAAAAATTGTCACTGAAAACGTTTTTTAATTCATGTCTCGAGTGTATTGAGTACAGTCACGTTTGAAGCTGCAAAATATGGATAAAATTAAATTATCATTAAAACAAGAAGTGTTTTATAGTTACTTATGATTACAAGGCGTTTAAGTCCAACGTTTTCACTACATATGGAAGAACCAATGGAAACGTTACAGGAACCGTCGATCAGCTTCGGACCTGAAAAGGGAAGAAAAATTAGTTTTAGGAATACAAAGCGGGAAACAATGTCCAAACTGTAAAGATAGATTTAATCTATCGCCACGCACTACAAGACGGAAACCTAATGTTCCGGCAGTTTTAAATGTTTCAACAAGAATTGCTATAAAACCTAAGAAGCAGTCCCGTTCGACAATTGTGTAATTCCAGCAATACTTTAAAAAGTGTTATCATTAACACACTTAAACAAAATCCTTAAGTTTATTGTACCAAGAGAATTAATATAAAATTAGAAGCATCAAACAAAAACAGTGAAATACACTAAGTTCTCATCTCCTTAACGGAGCAACATTCAAATGTGGCCATCTAAGAATTTAATCTCGGATTACTTTGTTCCAAATTGTAATACATTACATAAGTGAGCTGACAGGCATACTTAAAGGATATAAAGTAGCTTCCTGAAGCAGTACGATGCAAAACGAACAATAATAATAGTGAAAAAATCGCATTTGAAGATTAGTAGCTCAATGTGTAGCGTATAAAAGTTCTGTATTTGTGAGGTCTTTTGTTCGATTCCCACTTGTAGCGACTGTATGACTTACTTATAAATTCAACACGTATCAAACTGAAGTGTTTGTCAACAAATATTAAGTCATTACTTTTCAATCAAATTAAATGCGAGTATTCAAAACAAACTAATTTTTTAATAAAAGGCGAAACACAAATACACAATATTTTTCTTTATTTGGTGTTTGGTGAATAACTTTTTATTTCATAAAATTGAATCGATGTTTGTTAACTGGTAATTTCGTTTGATATACCGCGTAATCAAAAAGTCAGTATAAATTTGATAACTGAATAAATCACGGAATAATGTAAATAGAGAGGTACAAATTGACATACATGCTTGGAATGACATGGGGTTTTATTAGAACCAAAAAAATACGAACGTTCAAAAAATGTTCGCTTCATCTGATCAGAATAGCAATAATTAGTATAACAAAGTAAGACAACGCAAAGATGATGTTCTTTACAGGAAATGCTCAATATCTCCACAATCATTCCTCAACAATAGCTGTAGTCGACGAATAATGTTGTGAACAGCACTGCAAAGCATGTCCGGAGTTATGGTGACGCATTGGCGTCGGATGTTGTCTTTCAGCATCCCTTGAGATGTCGGTCGATCACGATACACTTGCGACTTCAGGTAATCCCAAAGCCAATAATCGCACGGACTGAGGTCTGGGGACCTGGGAGGGCAAGCATGACGAAAGTGGCGGCTGAGCACACGATCACCACCAAACGACGCGCTCAAGAGATCTTTCACGCGTCTAGCAATACTTCTCTTTTTTTTGTTCTAATAAAACCCCATGTCACTCCAAGCATGTGTGTCAATTTTTACCTCTCTATCTACATTATTCCGTGGTTTATTAAGTTTTCAAATTTATACTGACTTTTCGATCACCCGATATATATACATGATCCCCCCCCCATGAACCATGGACCTTGCCGTTGGTGGGGAGGCTTGCGTGCCTCAGCGATACAGATAGCCGTACCGTAGGTGCAACCACAACGGAGGGGTATCTGTTGAGAGGCCAGACAAACGTGTGGTTCCTGAAGAGGGGCAGCAGCCTTTTCAGTAGTTGCAAGGGCAACAGTCTGGATGATTGACTGATCTGGCCTTGTAACAATAACCAAAACGGCCTTGCTGTGCTGGTACTGCGAATGGCTGAAAGCAAGGGGAAACTACAGCCGTAATTTTTCCCGAGGGCATGCAGCTTTACTGTATGATTACATGATGATGGCGTCCTCTTGGGTAAAATATTCCGGAGGTAAAATAGTCCCCCATTCGGATCTCCGGGCGGGGACTACTCAAGAGGATGTCGTTATCAGGAGAAAGAAAACTGGCGTTCTACGGATCGGAGCGTGGAATGTCAGATCCCTTAATCGGGCAGGTAGGTTAGAAAATTTAAAAAGGGAAATGGATAGGTTGAAGTTAGATATAGTGGGAATTAGTGAAGTTCGGTGGCAGGAGGAACAAGACTTCTGGTCAGGTGACTACAGGGTTATAAACACAAAATCAAATAGGGGTAATGCAGGAGTAGGTTTAATAATGAATAGGAAAATAGGAATGCGGGTAAGCTACTACAAACAGCATAGTGAACGCATTATTGTGGCAAAGATAGATACGAAGCCCACACCTACTACAGTAGTACAAGTTTATATGCCAACTAGCTCTGCAGATGACGAAGAAATTGAAGAAATGTATGATGAAATAAAAGAAATTATTCAGATTGTGAAGGGAGACGAAAATTTAATAGTCATGGGTGACTGGAATTCGAGTGTAGGAAAAGGGAGAGAAGGAAACATAGTAGGTGAATATGGATTGGGGGACAGAAATGAAAGAGGAAGCCGCCTGGTAGAATTTTGCACAGAGCACAACATAATCATAACTAACACTTGGTTTAAGAATCATGAAAGAAGGTTGTATACATGGAAGAACCCTGGAGATACTAAAAGGTATCAGATAGATTATATAATGGTAAGACAGAGATTTAGGAACCAGGTTTTAAATTGTAAGACATTTCCAGGGGCAGATGTGGACTCTGACCACAATCTATTGGTTATGACCTGTAGATTAAAACTGAAGAAACTGCAAAAAGGTGGGAATTTAAGGAGATGGGACCTGGATAAACTAAAAGAACCAGAGGTTGTACAGAGATTCAGGGAGAGCATAAGGGAGCAATTGACAGGAATGGGGGAAATAAATACAGTAGAAGAAGAATGGGTAGCTTTGAGGGATGAAGTAGTGAAGGCAGCAGAGGATCAAGTAGGTAAAAAGACGAGGGCTAGTAGAAATCCTTGGGTAACAGAAGAAATATTGAATTTAATTGATGAAAGGAGAAAATATAAAAATGCAGTAAGCGAAACAGGCAAAAAGGAATACAAACGTCTCAAAAATGAGATCGACAGGAAGTGCAAAATGGCTAAGCAGGGATGGCTAGAGGACAAATGTAAGGATGTAGAGGCTTATCTCACTAGGGGTAAGATAGCTACCGCCTACAGGAAAATTAAAGAGACCTTTGGAGATAAGAGAACGACTTGTATGAATATCAAGAGCTCAGATGGAAACCCAGTTCTAAGCAAAGAAGGGAAAGCAGAAAGGTGGAAGGAGTATATAGAGGGTCTATACAAGGGCGATGTACTTGAGGACAATATTATGGAAATGGAAGAGGATGTAGATGAAGATGAAATGGGAGATACGATACTGCGTGAAGAGTTTGACAGAGCACTGAAAGACCTGAGTCGAAACAAGGCCCCCGGAGTAGACAATATTCCATTGGAACTACTGACGGCCTTGGGAGAGCCAGTCCTGACAAAACTCTACCATCTGGTGAGCAAGGTGTATGCAACAGGTGAAATACCCTCAGACTTCAAGAAGAATATAATAATTCCAGTCCCAAAGAAAGCAGGTGTTGACAGATGTGAAAATTACCGAACAATCAGTTTAATAAGCCACAGCTGCAAAATACTAACACGAATTCTTTACAGACGAATGGAAAAACTAGTAGAAGCCAACTTCGGGGAAGATCAGTTTGGATTCCGTAGAAACACTGGAACACGTGAGGCAATACTGACCTTACGACTTATCTTAGAAGAAAGATTAAGGAAAGGCAAACCTACGTTTCTAGCATTTGTAGACTTAGAGAAAGCTTTTGACAATGTTGACTGGAATACTCTCTTTCAAATTCTAAAGGTGGCAGGGGTAAAATACAGGGAGCGAAAGGCTATTTACAATTTGTACAGAAACCAGATGGCAGTTATAAGAGTCGAGGGACATGAAAGGGAAGCAGTGGTTGGGAAGGGAGTAAGACAGGGTTGTAGCCTGTCCCCGATGTTGTTCAATCTGTATATTGAGCAAGCAGTAAAGGAAACAAAAGAAAAATTCGTAGTAGGTATTAAAATTTATGGAGAAGAAATAAAAACTTTGAGGTTCGCCGATGACATTGTAATTCTGTCAGAGACAGCAAAGGACTTGGAAGAGCAGTTGAATGGAATGGACAGTGTCTTGAAAGGAGGATATAAGATGAACATCAACAAAAGAAAAACAAGGATAATGGAATGTAGTCTAATTAAGTCGGGTGATGCTGAGGGAATTAGATTAGGAAATGAGGCACTTAAAGTAGTAAAGGAGTTTTGCTATTTGGGGAGTAAAATAACTGATGATGGTCGAAGTAGAGAGGATATAAAATGTAGGCTGGCAATGGCAAGGAAAGCGTTTCTGAAGAAGAGAAATTTGTTAACATCCAGTATTGATTTAAGTGTCAGGAAGTCATTTCTGAAAGTATTCGTATGGAGTGTAGCCATGTATGGAAGTGAAACATGGACGATAAATAGTTTGGACAAGAAGAGAATAGAAGCTTTCGAAATGTGGTGCTACAGAAGAATGCTGAAGATTAGATGGGTAGATCACATAACTAATGAGGAAGTATTGAATAGAAGTGGGGAGAAGAGAAATTTGTGGCACAACTTGACCAGAAGAAGGGATCGGTTGGTAGGACATGTTCTGAGGCATCAAGGGATCACCAATTTAGCATTGGAGGGCAGCGTGGAGGGTAAAAATCGTAGGGGGAGACCAAGAGATGAATACACTAAGCAGATTCAGAAGGATGTAGGTTGCAGTAGGTACTGGGAGATGAAAAAGCTTGCACAGAATAGAGTAGCATGGAGAGCTGCATCAAACCAGTCTCAGGACTGAAGACCACAACAACAACAATATATATGATAATGCTTAATGGTGACAAACTGCAGGAAATCATCCCTGAGAGGATAAGAAGCAAAGAAAGTCATACGACATATGGTTGGATGTGCGTCCCAAGGAAGTACACCCACTTCAAGTTGGGGATAAATGACTGTTGACAGTGTAGGTTTCAATGACTGAAAGCACACATGAGAACGCCCTAGACAAGTGGCAATGCTCAGTCTGTAACACTGCTTTAGGTCCACACACAGGCGGGCAGTGAGCCGGAACACCGTCATGTAATGGCCACACTACCCTTCGCAGCACCAAATGCATGTCTCCCTGCAGGTGTGGCACAGTTACCAGCAGAATGTGCAGATATGCCTCGCCTGTAAGCGCTGTGGGAGGGGAGAACGTCACAGGAGGCTGCCGCCAGTAATCCCCGCCCGCACACTGAGGCTCATCCGGTGCTTACATTTCGTTTCTACCATACCACGCGAATTCTCCGTAGCCCACAGGTGGGTGTTGTAAGGATCGACGATACCGCTCTCCGTAAAGCTATCTGTGAAAAGAACCGATGACAGAAATCCCAGCACTTCTGTGGCCTGTGCGACGAACCAGCGACGTAACCATCACCGCGGTATCACGTCCGCAGGTAACGTTCCACACACTAGTACAGCTTACACCCTTGCTGGCGGGGAACGCGGATGGTACTGATATCGGGATCACTGTCAGAAGGTCTTTAATCTACACCTGCAAGTGGTGTACCTCCGTCGGAATGCATTTTGGGCAAATGTCCGTATGACCTCTTCTCCTACGTATCCCAGGGATCGTTCCTGCTGTTTATCCCCGATTTAAAAATCCACCCTGCAGAATTTAAATAAAAAAATATAAATTGTTACTAATGAGAATCGAAACCAAGGGCTTCACACACATAAGACTTATAAACTACGCGTTCACATAGTATGTTATGCTGCATAAATGCTATATGAAATACCCCTGCCATTTTGTCGAACTGTAATAACAATTAAGTCTCGACACAATTCTTTATTAACATTATAGAACTTCGTGCGCTACGGCGTTCCGCCAGCTTCGAAGGCTCTAAAGACAAAATGTAGCGAACACGAGAAAGAGAGCATGACATACAAAACATAATGTATTTGTTATATTCTATTTAAAGACATGCTCCGTTCTTCATGCACGCTACACTTTATTTCTAGATTCTTTGAAAATGGAGGAACGCAATAACGTGTAAGGTGCCGGCCGCGGTGGTCTAGCGGCTCTAGGCGCGCAGTCCGGAACAGTGCGACTGCTACGGTCGCAGGTTCGAATCCTGCCTCGGGCATGGATGTGTGTGATGTCTTTAGGTTAGTTAGGTTTAAGTAGTTCTAAGTTCTAGGGGACTGATGACCACAGTAGTTGAGTCCCATAGTGCTCAGAGCCACGTGTAAGGTATTGTGATGTTAATAAAGACTTGTGGTCAAAACTGAAGAGTGATTACAAAGCTACCCATTCAGTTACCCGTGATTCATTTAATATGATTGATATCTTTGTACTTATTAGCGCCACGACGTCATCTGATCCTAATGGTGACTTTTTTAAGTTGCTTTTGAGTACTGCGTCGTACTGTTTTAGGAAATTCTGTAAAAACGAAGAAACTCTAAGAGGGCTATTACGGAAGGTCTCACTGTTTGACCAATTTGTAATCTGGTTTCTCATATTAATTTCACCAAAGATCGTGCGCAAGTTTCTCGCTCCATCGCCGCACCGATCATTAGATGTACAAGCAACGTTATGCCTTAGTGCAAAGACGGAGCGACGAACAGCCGTGTTTCCAGGGCAAGCCTTCAGACTGATCCACGAGACTGCTTTAAATGATCGGTAATTACAATTCGATACAGAAATACGAAATCCGTTTCATTTTGTAATATCCTCCACAGTAATCAGCGCCATTGCCGAAACCAGTGGGGATTTTAGAATAGATTATGGCGGGTGGCAGGTGTAAAATACAGGGAGCGAAAGGCTATTTACAATTTGTACAGAAACCGGATGGCAGTTATAAGAGTCCTGGGGGCATGAAAGGGAAGCAGTGATTGAGAAGGGAGTGAGCCAGGGTTGTAGCTTGTTGCCAATGTTATTCACTCAGTATACTGAGCAAGCAGTAAAAGAAACAAAAGAAAAATCAGGAGTAGGAATTGAAATCCGCGTAGAAGAAACAAAAACACTGAGGTTTGCCAACGACATTGTAATTCTGACAGACAGCAAAGGACCTGGAAGAGCAGCTGAACGGAATGGACAGTGTCTTGAAAGGAGGATATCATATGAACATCAACAACCGCAAAACGAGGATAATGGAACGTAGTCTAGTTAAATCAGGTGATGCTGAGGGAATTAGATGAGGACATGAGACAAAGTAGTAGATGGGTTTTGCTATTTGGGGACCAAAGTAAGTGATGATGGTCGAAGTAGAGAGGATATAAAATGTAGACTGGCAATGGCAAGGAAAGCGTTTCTGAAGAAGAGAAATTTGTTAACATCGAGTATAGATTTAAGTGTCAGGAAGTCATCTCTGAAAGTATTTGTATGAAGTGTAGCCATGTGTGAATGTGAAACGTGGACGATAAACAGAGAAGAGAAGCTTTCGAAATGTGGTGCTACAGAAAAACACTGAAGATTAGATGGGTAGATTATGTAACTGATGAGGGTTTTCTGAAGAAATTGGGGAGAAGAGAAATTTGTGGCACAACTTGACTAGAAGAAGGTATCGGTTGGTAGGACACGTTCTCAGGCATCACGGGATCACCAGTTTAGTATTGGAGGGAAGCGCGCCAGGTAAAAATCGTACAGGGAGACCAAGAGATAAATACGATAAGCAGATTCAGAAGAAGATAGGTTGCAGTAGTTATTCGAAGATGAAGAGGCTTGGAGAGGATATAGTAGCAAGAAGAGCTGCATAAAACCAGTCTCTGGACTGAAGACAACACCAACAACAACATGGTGAAAAAAATCAGCCTTTCGAAAGCGTTCCCCCAGAACGTTAGTACCTCCTTCCGAATGCCCTGTCACATTTAAAGTTGGATGAAGTATATATCACGTGTCGCGCTGTCTAGGGCGCCTTCTCTGGGTGCGCGCGCCCGTGCGTGCGTGCGCGTGTGCGTGTGCGTGTGTGTGTGTGTGTGCGTGTGTGTGTTCCTTAGCGTATTTTACTTTAAGTTAGACTAAGCAGTGTGTAAGCTTAGGGACCGATGACCTCAGCAGTTTGGTCCCATTCCACAAAAGTCGCCGTTTACAGAATATTTCCGAAAAGAAGGTGCGAATTTTGTAATGAATTAGAGGCTTCGCGTTACTCAACCAACATCAGTGAGTGGCTACAACGGCATAGTGTTGCAATACACACTGAAGCGCCAAAGAAATCGGAAGAAACATGCATAGTCAAATACAGACATATGTAAACAAGCAGAATACAGCGCTGCAGTCGGCAACGCCTATGTAAGCCAACAACTGTATGGCACAGCTGTTACGTCTATCGCTGCTGCTACAAGGGCAGGGTATCAGGATTTAAATAAGTTTGAACTTGGTGTTACAGTCAGCGTACGAGCGGAGGGACACGGCATCTTCGAGGAAGCGATGAAGTAGGGGACCATTCCACGAGTGTACCGTGAATATCAGGAATCCAGTAAAACATCAAATCTCCGACATCGCTGCGGCCGCAAAAAGATCCTGCAAGAACAGGACCAACGAGGACTGAAGAGAATCGCTCAACGTGACAGAACTGCAACCCTTCCGCAAATTGCTGGAGATTTCAATGATACACCTTCAACAAGTGTCAGCGTGTGAAAAAAAAATTCAACGAAACACCATCGATATGGGATTTCGGAGCCGAAGGCTCACTCGTGGACCCTTGATGACTACGCGACACGAAGCTTTACGCCTCGCCTGGGCCCGGCAACACCGACATTGGACTGTTGATGACTGGAAACATGTTGCCTGGTCGGAGGAGCCTACTTTCAAATTGTATCGAGCGGATGGACGTATAAGGGTGTGGAGACAACCTCATGAACTCATGGACCCCGCATGTCAACAGTGGACTGTTCAAGCTGGTGGGGCTCTGTAATGGTGTGGGGCGCGTGTAGTCGGAGTTATATGGGACCCTGATACCTCTAGATATGACTGTGACACGCACGTAAGCAATCTGTCTGATCATCTGCATACATTCATGTCCATTATGCATTCCGACGGACTTGGGCAATTCAAACAGGACAATGCGACACCCCACCATGTCCAGAATTGCTACAGAGTGGATCCAGGAACACTCTTCTGAGTTTAAAGACTTCCGCTGGCCACCAAACTCCCCAGACCTGAACATTATCAAGCTTATCTGGGATGCCTTGCAACGTGCCGTTCCGAAGAGATCTCCACCACCTCGTAATTTTACGGATTTATGGACAGACCTGCAGGACTCATGCTGTCAATTCCCTCCAGCACTACTTCAGACAGTCGAGTTCATGCCACGTCGTGTTGCGGCACTTCTGCGTGCTGGCGGGGGCCCTACACGGCATTAGGCAGGTGTACTGGCTCTTCAGTGTATTTTCGGGACCAATCTGCAGATACTGTATATACAAATGCAGTATGGTGAAGGTGAACAAAGGCAGGGAAACATGGCGAAAATGGATGTTTGTACATGTTTGACCACGAACGGCACCTGTGCAATGTCCTCAACACGTTGCAAGTGGCGGTCGTCAGAAAATCGTTCTGCGTAGTTGTGAGTGCGTTATATCTGAGCACAGTACATTCGCACGTAGATAAATTGTTAATGCAGCTGCGAAATTCATCACAGAACGGAGAACTGAATGTCGCGCTGAAGAACCCTGTCAGCAACAAAACACAAAGAGAGCTCCATAGGCAGGGAATTCCAGGGCAAGCTAGAATTCCAAAACCACTCAGCGGTGATGCAAATGCCCGTAACAGCAAAATGTGTTGCCACAGCCATAAAGCCTCGACTATGGAGCAATCGAAGAACGTCATTTGGTCGGAAGAGTCTTGTTTCACACTCTTCCAACTTCTGGCAAATTTGCGTCCTAAGAGTGAAACATGGCGGGGGTTTGATGATGACTTGGTTAGCCATATCGCGGTACATGTTGTGCAAGGTCGCATTACTGACAAGGATTGTTTGACTATTTTGGCTCATCAAGTCCATCCCATGATAGTATGTTTGTTCCCAAATGGTGTTACTGTGTTCCAAGACGACACGGCCCTTCGTCACAGAGTTCTCATTATCCAGGTCTGGTTTTATGAGCACGAGGATGAACGGTCGAATCTCCCCTGTTAACAGCTCTCAGTATTAGGAGCACTGTCGTCTACTTTGGAAAGAAGGGTGCATGATTTCTATCCACCTCCACAATCGTTCCTGAAACTGTTGCACTTTGCCTAAAGAATGAGAAGATTCCCTTGAAACCCATACAGAACCTGCATTCCGAGAAGACTGGAAGCTGTTTTGAGTGCCAATATTTTCCTAACGGGTGGTTATAACTGAAGTGCAGATATTCACGGAGATCCAATGTGGGCTGTGATTGTTGTATGGCAGCGAAATTTGGTAGATATGCTAATGCGTTAATGGGGAGTCGATTTACGCTACCAGGTGCAAATCTGACACTGTACACTGTATGGAGGTATGCTATCCACGCTCTCATTTGACAAGCCACAACGTGAGTGAACACTATGGTTATCGAGAAGAGAGACCGTGCGCTGTTAGTGAAACTATTACGTCAACAGCAGGAATTACAGAGCTGCGTTGTGAGAGTATCGCGGACTGGAAGGTCTGAGGAGAAGCCTGAGGTCATTAAATGGTTCAAAGATAATGATAATGAAATTTGAATACACGTGTGAGCTTGGTGTGGCGCCTGGAAGGAGTCCTATCCCGGTGGATGTCACTGACGAGGTTGCTGTTGCTGTAACTGAGCATACAGCACGTGCTCTGGGCTGTGCTAGTGCTCATGCAGTATCACGAGAATTGTCCATCCCGTGGTCAATAGTACGGGAAGTTTTGCTAGACAGCAATACTTGCGCCACTGTTAGGCATGTGATGGACTGGTAACCTCGTACAAGATCCAGACGGTGTAGCAATAGAAACCTCACGGTCTGCAGCAACGTTTTAAATTTGCTCTTCGGTGTCTGGCACTGATCAACGTTAATGGTGGCCGGGCAATATTCTATCGGGGTGACGAGGCGCATTTTACAATACAGGGTCAGTGAATACACTGCCGAAAAAAGCGGTACTGGTATATCACGCGTTGTGCACGAACAGCAATTGCACTTGCCGTAATGTGATTCGCGTGGTGTGCATCACGGTCCATTCTTCTTTGAAGAGAGTACACCTAGAGGGTCTGTCAGGTGTACCGCGACGGCTGCACATTATGTAGACCTTCTTGTACAGCATGTCATTCCTGCTTTGTAACCAGTTTCCCTGCAAGGTAGGGCAACATCTCATATCGCTCGTCCAGTGAAAGATCAGCTTAATGCAACCTTCCACGAACTTGTTATCTTTAGAGGTTTTCCAGATGCATTCTCTGCCTCGTGATGACTGGGTGTTGTGTGATGTCCTTAGGTTGGTTAGATTTAAGTAGTTCTAAGTTCTAGGGGACTGGTGACCATAGATGTTAAGTCCCATAGTGCTCAGAGCCATTTTTCCAGATGCATGGCCCGCAAAATTATCTGATCTGAATCCATGTTACTTTTGGCTCGGGGGATATCTAAAAGAACGCGATTACCAGAGACATATTCGTTCTCTACCTGATCTGAAAGCCAATATACAGGAACACGTTGCTCACAAACCACGGGAATTGTTGCGAGCAACTGCTGGTCACGTCCTTTCAAGAATGCAGCATGTCAGACTTCTCCGGTGCTCATACTCAACAAACTGTGCAAGCGGCGGTTAACAATAAAATCAACGTAATGCCTTTCTCACTTGTTTGAACTTTTCTGCCCACGTCGCGTACCTAATCCATTCCACCTGGGAAAACGTCGTTGCATTGATGACGCCAGATTTGCAACTGGTGGCCAAAACTGGAACTCATTTTTTTCCAGAGTAAATGGTTTCCACATTAACGCATTAGAATACCTACCAAGTTTCGCTAACATACGGTAATGACAGCCCACAATGGACCTCTGTGAGGAGCTGCACTTTAATTACGAATACCCGGTACATGGTATTAAGTATGATAATGTGTTTATTTAGGTGTTTCCACAGTTTTGCCCAACCCCTGCGGGTAATAGTTACAGCAATAAAATTATGGCGAGCAGAACAAATAAATAAGCACTGAGGTATTTCTTTTCCCACGCAACGTCAGTGATTGAAAAATTTGGAAAGTTGTGGTAAGTTCCTATAGGACTGCTGTGTTCATCGGTCCCTAGGCTTACACACTACTTTATCTAACTTGAACTAACTTACGGTAAGGACAACACACACACCCATGCCCGAGGGAGGACTCGAACCTCCGACGAGGGGAGCCGCGCGAACCGTGGCAAGGCGCCATCGACCGCACGGCTACCACGCGGCCGCCCGTGATTGGAAAAGGAAGATGGTCTTATGATCTTTTACCACATGCCTTCCATCGTGCCTGACAGGATTGCTTGGAACTGCACATGTAGTTGTAAAGGAAGCAATGGATTGTGTTCAGGGCAAATAACGGAACGGCTATCAGAACACGCAAACACGTCGTCTCTCAAGAAACGAATTTTTTCCCCCTATGTGTGGAATAACGCCGCCACGCATACAAACATCCTTCCCTTCTATTCGTCGTCGTCGATTTTGTTAATGCATTTCTTTAAAAGTAGTAAACGCGCCACTCTCGATTCTACAAAGCATCCAACTCCCATGCATAAAGCAGCTTCAAATGTCTAATTACTTTACAAATGTGTTACAATGTTAAATATCTGACGTTAAGCATGTCAACGAGAAAAAGTTTAAGAAATGTCTGAGATTATTTGTAAAGTTTTTTGGAAGTCGTAATGTGCCATCATTACCAAATACTGGATGAGTATACTCGTGCAGTGAGTAACCCTGCTTGAAGACACAAGGACATTTTCTAAATGTATTAGTTGTCTTACTGTGTTAAATCTTTAACGAAGGATTATACCTCTTAATGGATAGATTATGACAGCATTTGAAATTTTTTACGTCGGTCAACAACATTGAACATCGCAGTTTGGTTACCCCTGAAAGACGTTAAGACAGGTAACCTACAACTCGGGAAGTGTACCGCGATAGCCGTTTAGTAATTTAGGCAACCATCGCTATTGTTACTTTCCCAATTGCAAACTTTCAGTGACTCTGCATAATATGAGAATCAAAGCCACCTCCAACCCAAATGAACGTTATGACACCACCGTGCTTTACTGGAAACAATCCCGTTGCAAATGTTACGCCCTTACTTTCCCATTCAGTTACAGACCCACGCTGCAACGTGGCGTCCAAATCACGTGGCGTCTCGCCATTTCTCAGAAATTTGGATAACCGTCAGAGGTGAAATAAGCGATGAAAGAAAAATATTGAAGGCCGGCGTGGAATTCAACCCCACGCCTCATCCACTTAGCGGCCGAGGCGTGCGCAAACGGCGTTTTTATCACCGACGGAGAAGTTCCTTAGCTTGATTTGCCTTGCATCTCACACCAGCTTTCCCAAGCAGTGATCCTTCTTTCACGTCCACGAATTTCTTTCTCGCATAATGGTATTATTTCATACTGCATGGACGTGCCTCCCTGTATGCGCTTCAGGCAACCACAGGATAAATCAGTCCCTCGTCGGAGTGAAACTATCCCTAAGCGTATTCTATCTATGGACATTAGGTATTATATAATTAGATAGACATTGTTAGTAATTAGTTTTCCTTTTTCTATACATATTTGACTGAAGAGTCAACGTAATCACACTTCGAAATTGTACGACCTCGTCTTCTGGCATAACGCGCTATTTATCGCTTGACTTCTATTACAACTTTTTCATTCAGCAGCATTGCATATGAATAACGGGTGATGTTAATACAAGTACAGGGTGTTTCAAAACTGACCGGTATATTTGAAACGGCAATAAAAACTAAACGAGCAGCGATAGAAATACACCGTTTGTTGCAATATGCTTGGGACAACAGTACATTTTCAGGCAGACAAACTTTCGAAATTACAGATGGCGGTCTGGGAAACTCTATAGTACGATATTTTCCACATATCCACCATGCGTAGCAATAATATGGCGTAGTCTCTGAATGAAATTACCCGAAACCTTTGACAACGTGTCTGGCGGAATGGCTTCACATGCAGATGAGATGTACTGCTTCAGCTGTTCAATTGTTTCTGGATTCTGGCGGTACACCTGGTCTTTCACGTGTCCCCACAGAAAGAAGTCACAGGGGTTCATGTCTGGCGAATAGGGAGGCCAATCCACGCCGCCTCCTGTATGTTTCGGATAGCCCAAAGCAATCACACGATCATCGAAATATTCATTCAGGAAATTAAAGACGTCGGCCGTGCGATGTGGCCGGGCACCATCTTGCATAAACCACGAGGTGTTCACAGTGTCGTCTAAGGCAGTTTGTACCGCCACAAATTCACGAAGAATGTCCAGATAGCGTGATGCAATAATCGTTTCGGATCTGAAAAATGGGCCAATGATTCCTTTGGAAGAAATGGCGGCCCAGACCAGTACTTTTTGAGGATGCAGGGACGATGGGACTGCAACATGGGGCTTTTCGGTTCCCCATATGCGCCAGTTCTGTTTATTGACGAAGCCGTCCACGTAAAAATAAGCTTCGACAGTAAACCAAATGCTGCCCACATACATATCGCCGTCATCAATCCTGTGCACTATATCGTTAGCGAATGTCTCTCGTGCAGCAATGGTAGCGGCACTGAGGGGTTGCCGCGTTTGAATTTTGTATGGATAGAGGTGTAAACTCTGGCGCATGAGACGATACGTGGACGTTGGCGTCATTTGGACCGCAGCTGCAACACGGCGTCCGTTGAAATTTTTCAAACAGATCCTTTATTGTATCGCTTTTCGGTCCTTTGGTTACATTAAACCTCCGTTGAAAACTTCGTCTTGTTGCAACAACACTGTGTTCTAGGCGGTGGAATTCCAACACCAGAAAAATCCTCTGTTCTAAGGAATAAACCATGTTGTCTACAGCACACTTGCACGTTGTGAACAGCACACGCTTACAGTAGAAAGACGACGTCCAGAATGGCGCACCCACAGACTGCGTTGTCTTCTATATCTTTCACATCACTTGCAGCGCCATCTGTTGTTGAAAATTGTAACTACTGTAATTTCGAAAGTTTGTCCGCCTGAAAATGTACTGTTGTCCCAAGCATATTGCAACAACGGTGTATTTCTATCGCTGCTCGTTTCGTTTTTATTGCCGTTTCAAATATACCGGTCATTTTTGAAACACCCTGTATATAATGATAATGAATGTGTATTAAACGGAAAAGGATAACGGAGTAGTGTTTGTAATTACCATGGCTCGGCGGATGAAGTACCATACTACAAATGTTTCCGGTTAGTTCCCAGGTCAATAGTAGGATTTTTCTCTCTTGTCACCTCTGCCAGTGTTTGTTGATGCAAAAAATTCTGCATTGCAGTCTGTATGTTTTGGTGTCCACATGAAACTGTAGCTCCTGCCGATGGCTGCGTTAACAGTTCAATGGTCCGACTGTTGTCTAATAAAGCAATATGGTGCTCAAATCAAGCTTCGGGGTTGTGTTAGTACTGCTTTTTGGTTTACAATACAGGCAATATTCTAATCAAATGATTATTGACAGAGCATGTCCTTTACAGTCAGTCAGGAGCAGACTGTTTTACGTGTCTAGCGCGTTGTTCTTGGACTTTAAGATTATAAAACATTCCATGGACCAACAACGCCTCGGAACACCCAACGGTTTGTTTAACGTGAAGCGATGACACATTCCACCATTGAACATCCAATGACTGAGCTGAATAGAGACATCGGTATCTAACTATATTGGGCAACATTGGCAACAATAGTTCAGGTGATCTTAAGTATACAGTTAACAAATTTCAATGCCGTATAATCATGATGTACTAGTCAAAGAGGGAGAAGCAATTTATTTAAATTTATTAATAATTTATTATATCTGCTGAAGCAAAAGTAGCCCATTCAAAGAATTAAACCCGTAAGGGAACTTCGGCAAATACTGTTCTATAATTAATTAACGCTGTGTAATTAATAAAGCACGTCTTCCCTATTTCTGTACTAACTTTTAATCTGGAGAGAAAATATTTTTGTTTGTTGGAAAGGATAACGAGGAGCAAGAACGTGTATTGCCCAGTTACGTCAATGAAGAAGAGTGACGATCAATTCGAGGTTGCTCTGCTTTAGCACACTTCTTTCTTTTAAATGGTTTATTCTACAGTTCCCATTTTCCGTGACTTTTGAAAAATATCTGTGAGGTACAAGTCTGCAAGGAATTAAGCATTTAGGACCTTTCTGAAAAGTGGCACAATGAACTCCTACTAGAAGCACCCCAATTTGTAATTTTGACGGGTACGGACGTGTGGACAAAGGCTTTCGGACCTGTCCACAAGTACTGTTGTTCGCTTTCCTTACTGGTTTATGGAATTCTGCACACCATTTGTCGATGAGGAAAGGAACTCTATTGCTCAAGTGGCGTAGTTTGTGTTGACCACATTTCAGTTGCTTCATAATGGCTTTCCTAAGACGTTATTTGCCTGATGCGAACCTGAAGATCCTCGTAACGTTTGTGAAATAGATGAATTATAAAATGATACTGCAGACGCTATTCATGATGAAGAATTTTCAGGCACGTCAAACAATTGTGTGCCATTACCCACAGCTAAGAGCAAGGAGGCTTTCGTGTCAGAGGGAAAGGAAAAACTCAGGTTAAAGGAAATCCATTGGAAGTAGCGAAACAGCTAATGGACTATTACGCCTACACAAGCTGTTGCCTGAAGACGGCCACGGCAGGACATCTTGAAGATATCTCCGGCACCTATGAGAACCGGATTGTCAGGAAAGTTATATATTGTAGAGCATCGAGGTTACTAGATAATCACAGCAACCTTCAAAGCAAAGTAGTGTACAGAAAACAGAGCACGTCAAGACTGCGTAATGATGATTGTATCACTGGTCTCAATGCCGTAGAAGCCAATGTATCGCTTATGCATTTACGGGACGTATATGGAGCAAAAAAACTATCCGTTGAAATTGACATGATCGAATATAAGGGAACAGAACTTTCCCTGAACACAATGAGCAGCAGGGAATTCACTGAAATTTTGCAGTTTATGTAATATGATGAAAAGATCACAGATTCCCAAACACTACGGGCAGATCACTTTACACCTACTGTCTCAATGTGGAATTCTTTCACTGGCAATTCCTTGCGGGGTTATATTCTAAGTAAAAATAGCATTGTGGATGTGCAACTGTCTCCGTGCAAGGCTAGATGCTGTTTCATTCAATACATGATCAATAAACTAGACTAATGAAATATTACATGTGAAATTTTTTTCACAACCAGGAGGCTTGTAAAAAGTTTGAAACATAGGACTACACGTATTGTACGCAAATTGAAGAAATCTGTAATGGAAATCCCACTATCAGTAAAATCTACTATAGCACCTTTGCACAAACCAAACTTTGTTAGGTGACATGACTACCGTGGTTATCAGGGAAAAAATTACAAAAAGGGCTTCTTTGGAGTTCAATACATGACATCGTTATTATCAATGAATGTCACCCTAAAAAGCTACCAGGATCAGTGCAGTACTACAATAACACTAAGTACAGTTCTGACGTCATCGACCGAATAGCTCTACTTTAGACTGTAAGTATGGACGTCGCAAATGTTTCTAGCATTTTTTAAAAATGTATTGACTTGGCAACTACTCATGAACAGGCACTCCAAAGGATAAAAAAGTAACATGCGAAAAGTAATCAGCTGTGAATTTGCATACAAGTTGTCAGAACAGTTGCCTTCTGCATACCCGTATAAGGCCACAACGGTACAAAACACACTAATACTTTACTGTAACAACAACATTCGCGAGACTTGTCACAACTGGAGGATATAGAGAGAAGAATAGGAGCAAGCATTTATGTATGTGCAGTACAAAGTGCAGTAAGTATGCTTGTTGACCATGTTTAGGCAACGATGAATACCCTTGTGTTATGTCTCACCACGGAGCAGGTGGTTTTGAATGAGCGAAATCAGGGTTATAAATGTTTTTTGAGTATATATTGTACTGTTCAAAATTTTAAGTTAAAACAAATGTTCATGTTAAGGGACGTTATCAATTTCGTATTTTGCTGTCATAAAACATATTTGGGTTAATTATTAAGTGTGAAATGTTCACTGTACCACGAAAATCTTCAAATGAAAGTAAAAGTATTGTTCTGGTAAACCGCATAAACAATATGAAACGAACTGGTATATATCCGGACTTGCTTACTATTTAAAAAGGCAAAACTGCACCCGTCAAAATGACAGGTTGGTCCTCCTACGTGGACACTAATCCCCGCTCCTAATTTTATATTTCCAAGCTCGAGAGACCTATACTATGGAAATTTGATTCTTTTCAGTGATCGACAAGACAAATCACGCAGTTACGTTTTGTTAAGTCCCTAATAGTCTGCACTCACTGCCTCCTCCCCCATTCCCCCCTCACCATCCCCATCGGCCCCACCCCACGCACCGTTGCAGTGTCATCTCCGTAAACAAAGAGTCAGCGTATAGGGTACATTAAAGTAATCTGCCGAATGAAATCTATTAGTGCTCTCGAAATGCCAAGTGGTGCGACACTCGACTACAAATGAACAAAAAAAGAGTAGACTAATCAGGCATCGTTTAGTTTCTTTACTCGTGTAGGTCAACTACCTACCTCAAACAATTTGGGGGACAGAACGTCTCGTGCCGCAACTGAGATGCGTAGATGAATGATTTTTCACAGCCTATGCTTGGAAGACAAAGTGGTGGTGTAAGGTTCCTAATCACCAGACTGGGCAGCGTGTGTTACATTTAATTCCAAATTTCACCGCTATGTCTGATGGACTGAGGGTACGTGACACTGCTGTTGATCCGCCCCTCTCGGCGACCACTTTGGTGTTACTCGAGATGAATAGGCTATGCGCCGGCATTGGGTTCCCTTCTCCCTTCAATCATAATCACAAACGTGATACCATGCTATACACTCAATGGATTCATTTAAGACGCAGATCTAACAAATCGCGAGGAAAGGGGCCATTGTGCGCGCAGTAAGAGAACTCTTTCCGACTAGTCCACAGAACAACAACACCGTAAGACTATTTCCTTCCAGTACTGCGTACTAAATGTACACACTATACCAGTTTCACACACTGCTGCACAGCACACAGACTAGGAATTGTCAACATATAAAATGATCAAACCCTCGGAATAGTAGTACCTTTCGCAATCTGCCAACAATGAGAATTAAAACACAGTCTCCGTCAGCTCTTTAGATGCTAGTAAAAGCACTCTAGACCCCAAAACCATAACATCTTTACAACTTACGACTGTACAACAACAATATCGGAATTGTGAGTCCGCCTTGATGCAAAACACCTTGCTATTTGTTTACTTATTTATTCCCCAAACTAGTTTCGGCGACAAATATCAGCATCATCAGTGGGTTCCTTAAATCAAACACGCAGAAAATTAACATAGGTATACAAACAGACTATACCGACAACAACCAATAGAAAAAAATTACTACATACAAAAGGCTATAGTGGAAGGGAAAAATGTAATAAACGAAAACACAACACTTTGTAACAACTCACTCTTTACCGCTCTGAGAGAACTGACCAAGGTCAAAGGTCACAGAACAGAAAGCACACACACGGAAAAGAATCACTTCCCCATCACACACACACACACACACACACACACACACACACACACACACACACACATAAATAAGGAACAGAAGTCGTCGTAACTCCCGTTACAGTTTTCATAGCATTCTCGCAACATGCGATACATCTCTCGTGACACGTGCCAACAGCAAGATGGCATAATGTTCTTGATCATAAAGTGCGAAAGCTTTTTTTTTTGTGTACAGTATCAGCTACATGCCGTCCAATGAACGTGAGTACACAAATAACTACGTAACAGCCTAGTACATACCAAAAGCGTATTATACAGCACTACAGCAACCCCAAGCGGGTAACGCAGACATAGTAAGTTCACCTTTAGGTATTTGTTTACTAACAGCCGCTAACACAGTTGCAGATGACATGATGTGCGCTGAGAAAAAAACGGCAACAGAAAAAAGCACACAAAGTATGCCGCAAACAGCGACAATAATTCCTAAAAACATACCATAACATACAATAAATAAGGTAGTATGAAAGTAGCCATAAAAAACTATATTTCAAAAAACGAACAGTAAAAATGTAATAATGTATAACTGTGTTTGTAATAACTATGCTATTTTCTGCACGTTTTAGATCTGAAGAACCCACTGATGGTGATATTTGTCGCCAAAAGTAGTTTGGGGAATAAATAAGTAAACAAATAACAAGGTGTTTTGCGTCAAGGCGGGCTCACAATTCCGATGTTTTTTTTATGCAAACACGGACCAAATGGAAGAGTTCCAAGATAAAGTTATTATTACGACAGTAAGCCTGTTGTTATTACCCACGGGTTCGTGTGTAATGATCGCTGAAACTTGCAGAAGTAGAATTCTTAGCAGCAAACGTAGCTTCCTTCAACTGAGAAGCGTCTACATAATTTTCCACTTTTTATACAATGGGGCTGAAAGCTGTGCATGATGAACATGCACCATGCGACGTTGATCTAGTTTAAAGTATTCACTGCTTGCCGTATTCGGAAATGGCTAAAAAAATTCCTGTAACCAGTGACAGAAAAAATAGAGAAAATTTATGAAAAACTATCTTTTGATGTTATGAATTATCTTCTATCACAATCACTTTTTAATTTCCTGAAATTCTGTTTAGTATTTTTCTTCCTGTCCTATGGCAAATCGATCCTGAAATGCAACTTAGGGGCCCATAAGGCATCTTATCACTGTTTATTACCACTACTACATAGTACCTTGTTGCATCTAGTTGGAAGTCTATATAACCTATGTGACCAGAGATATTGTACCGAACTGGTACTGATTAGCCAAACAAAGTCTGCCTTGGGGTTGTAATTTTTCTCCTGAGAAAGTTAATCTAGAAGTGTCTTAACACCACGGACAGTAGTATAAATATTACATCGAATGGTATTACCTGTATCACACTGTATCTGACTGATGTGATTTTTTTTTTTTTTTTGTTCTAGGCAATAAAGTACTCTGGACTGAGATTAGGGGGAGTGCGAGTATTTCATTATTTTTGTGGAAGGGAGAGGGGCGGAAGAAACGTAGGGCGATATCTTACTGACTAAACTTCGAAACTATTTTAGAATTATGCTTGTTAATCACCAAACATAGCTATATTAACCACTTTATTGCAGGTACATACCACCACCATCCATGAGCTTGACAGGGTGTCTAGTTGGTACTATACTTGCACATTTTTGCCGTAACATGCAAGTAACACATACACGTGAATACTTCTCATAATCGCATTTTAGTAGTTTCTGATACTAGTTAGCAACAGAAAAATGAGCACGTTAATTAAAAATACATCGCTAGCCGACAGTTTTAGAACCCAAAAACATCTGGTACCTTCAGTAGCACAGAGAACTACGGCGAAAGGCAAAGAGAATTTTGAGCTCTTATTAAAAATGGTTCTCGATAACCTTGTTGCTAGTTAGTATTCTTAGATGTTCTTGCATTCTTCAAAGTGATGTTGACTGGATGCGTTCGTCAATGTGGCGGGTCTAAAAGCTAAATCTGTTTGCGTAAAGAATATTACATAACATATGAAATAAAATGAAGCTATTTATAAGCCATAATTATCCTTACATATGGACTGTCCAGACACACATTAATATAAGCACCTGTCGAAAGCCTGAATAACCACCTTTTGCAGCGCGAGACGTGCAGGAAGAGTGTCAGTGATGCTCTGGAAGCTACAGATACCGATATGGAAGGAACCCTGCCTAATCCACTGCTACGGCCAGCTGCGCTAGCTTTCTCACTTGAAGAACCATGAGGCAAACAGTCCGAACGAGGTGGTCCCACATAGTCTCGACTGGGTCTCAGTCCGGGATGGCCAGAGCAGTACTGTAAACTCAAGCTGGCGTTCTTCGAACCACCCACGAACAATGGCATCGCGCCGAGGAAAATCGTGCACGTAGCGGTATACATGGTCCCCAAGGATAGACGCATTCTTAAGTTGATCCATTATGCACTTCAGAATGTCGAGATCACACAGGGAATGCTACGAAAACTTTCCCCCCACCATAACACTCCCTCCTGGTTGTTTTCAGACGTTTCGCATCGAAAGCGCAAACGGCCATCTGTTTGACGGAGCATAAAATGTGATTCATTTGAAAAGGCTACCTGCCGCCATCCAGTGAACGTTCAGTTGCGGTAGTGGCGTGCAAATTCCAGCCTTCGTCGCCGATTAACAGCAGTCATCATGGGTGCATGGACCAGACGTCTGCTGCAGAGCCGGCCGTGGTGGTCTAGTGGTTCTAGGCGCGCAGTCCGGAACCGCGGGACTGCTACGGTCGCAGGTTCGAATCCTGCCTCGGGCATGGATGTGTGTGATGTCCTTGGGTTAGTTAGGTTTAAGTAGTTCTAAGTTCTAGGGGACTGATGACCACAGAAGTTAAGTCCCATAGTGCTCAGAGCCATTTGAACCATTTTTTTCTGCTGCAGAGGTCCATACGCAGCAACGTTCGCTGAACGGTCGTTGCGTTGAGCAGACATTGTTTGTTGCCTTTTGGTTCATCTGGTAGGTCAGTTGCTCAACCTCTATTCGCCCGTGCACGGCTACGCAGTCGTCGTTCACCCCTGTTATCTATGGTCCGTGGTCCACCGCACGACATCCTGCAAAACATTACTAAATGCCTTCCCTGAAAACTACCTACAGCAAAAAGTTCGGAACCCCATTCATGGTAGCAATACTTTAGATCTAATGCCAAAAAAACAGACCTGGCGTCTTTGACAATGTCCATATCGAAACTGGTCTCGGTCACCATGACGCTTCTGTGGCAACAATGATAACCAAAGTACAAAAGAAAATAAAAACAAGTAGAAAGATGTATGTGATCAGTAAACTCGATAAAAAAGTAGTAGTGTGATATCTCAATGAGAAACTTGAAGCTTTCAGCACATGACAGAAGCATGTAGAGGAACCAAGGATCAAGTTTAAAAGAATAGTTGACACTGCAATGGATAGACATGCGCCCCACAGAAAAGTTCACAATGGGAGGGACCCTATATAGTATACAGTCACTGTAAAGACACTTCTAAAGGAACAGAGATTATCTGTTAATAGGTGTAAAACTAAGTACAGAGCTATAGACACAGAGATGCTTAATGGAATGCGTTTGGGTTTCAACAGAGCAATTAGTGAAGCCTTCAATGAATACTGTAGTAGAATACTGTCAAATTATATTTCACGAAACCTTCAGAAATTCTCGTCATACGAAAAGGCTGTTAGTGGCAACACAGTTATCGTCCTATCACCTGCGAAAGAGACAGGAACTGAAAGAGTAGCAAAGCAAAAGCTGAAATGCTTTTAAATGTTCCTTTACAAAGTAAACCCAGGAGAACTGCTCCAATTTAATCTTGTTCCAATGAAAATACGAGTGAAGTAAGTAATAGCGTCAGTGGAGTTGAGAAACCGCTGAAATTGTTAAAACTGAACAAAGCTCCAGAGCCCGATGGAATCCCTATCATTCACTTGTGAAACCCCCACTTTTCTCATATGACGTACTGAAAGCTTGGGACCAAGGCAGTCAGGTAGATGCTGTATTTCTTGATTTCCGAAAATCGTTTTACTCAGTACCGCATCTACGCTGATTGTCAAAAGTACTATCATACGGGATTCCAAGCGAAATCTGTGACTGGATTAAGAATTTTTGGTATGAAGGTTGCAGCATGTTACTTTGGATGGAACGTCATGAACAGACGAAGTAACTTCGTTCGCACTCCAGGGAAGTGTGTTGGGACCTTTTCTGTTCATGTTGTACATTAATTGCCTTGTGGACAATATTAATAGTAACCTCAGACTTTCTGGAGATGACAATTATCAATAGTATAGCAATGTCTGAATAAAGGTGCATAAATAGTCAATAAGGTCCTGAACCAGATTTAAAAGTTGTGCAATATTCGCGAACTTGCTTTAGTTGTTGATAAATGTAAAATTGTGCACTCCCAAAACGAAAAAAAAAAAAAACATAGTATCCCATGACAATAACATCAATGAGTCACGCGTGGAATCGTCCAACTCTTACAAATACGTAGGTAAATCAGGTCGTACGTAGACTTCAGTTTATTTGTAAAATACTGGGAAAATGTATTCACTCTACAAAGGAGATAGCTTAAAAATCACTCGTGCGACCCATTCTGGAATTTTGCTGAAGTGTTTGAGATCCAAACCAAATGTGACTAACAGAGGATAATGCAAATATACAACAGAGAGGGGCAGCACTAATCGTCACAGGTTTGTTCGACCCGTGGTAGTGTGTCACAGAGATGCTGAAGAAACTGGACTGACACACTCCTCAAGACGGACGTAAACTTTCTCGAGAAAGCTTACTTTCAAGGTTTCATGTAGGGCTGTTGATAACAATCCACATATCGATACTTTGTTACGGAAGATATCGGTATATATGGGCGATATTTTTTACCTTACATCGATACCAAAACGGCAGTATCGAGTGCCGATATTTTTATTTCTTATTATATTTTTTCGCAGTTTTCGGTAAATATTTGAAATTGTTCTTTTGAAATTTTAGTAGACATAATTTTACTTTCACTGAAAGAGTCTTACTACCTTTTGAGCTTTCATCACGTGCAGTCTCTCTCTTTAACTGTGTGATGCTGGCATAGGTTGCACAAAGAAGTTGTGCGATTGCACTGAGGGTTGGCGGTGCGAATGAAATGACAAGACTTCCGATGTCAAGAAATAGCACACCAGTGGCGTTAAAGTGTGCTAGTTCTTCACGTCGGCTTTCTTGAATAACACCTACCGAAGAAGATGAATAAAAATCTATTTGATAAGATTGGTCTTTGCTGTGGACGGAGAAGTGTGAGGGAGAAACGCTGGCGCTCGGCGCTACTAGCAGAAACAGCTACGTTTAACTTCACCATGCAATTTTGACACTACAACTCCTAGGTACCTGGCATCTACATGAAGCGTTGCGGACAAATCCGATATATGATGAAACTGAATGACGGACCCATCGTACACCTTTTATTATGTTTGTTACATGCGTTTACCATTCTTAGCAAACTGGTTATCGGCAAGCTTGAAAGTGCATCGTTTTCCTTTCAATTCTTATTCTAAGGGGGATAAGCAGGCTGCTAGCTTGTTTATGTACAGAATATTTAATAATAAATCAATACTTTAATATATACTCTTACAGCTCTAAAACCGACAGTATATTTAAATTGTGCACCTGATATTATGACCGGCCGGTACGTCAATATATTGACGCTTTTTTCGATGAATCGAGGGCCTTTAGCGGCAGTTTTTTAAAATATCAAGATATCGGATACCCGATACTTTTAAACATATCAAGTCATATCAAGAACCGGCTTTAAATCATGATTTTAGAAATATACTACGATCCCCTACTTATCGCTGACATGGGGATTTTGGGGACAAGATTAGATTAACACGCACAGGCATTTTAATATTATTTCATCCCTCTTTCGATAAGAGAATGGAACACGAAAAAACCCTGCTCTCTGCCATGCACTTAACAGTGCCTCGGCGCCGCTTGTGGATAGCGCCATTTTGCCATCCACGGTATACTTAACCCACGGCGATATGCGAACAGTTTAGAAACCTAGCCGTTTCGAAAACGCATCCGCCCGTGACCCGAAAGCCAACGACAATGCCCGTTTGGACGTCAAATACATAGTTCCGTTTCGACATTACCACTGCATTTTTTTCGCGTCTCGCCCGACACGCTTTACATACCCTCTACTGACTGTCCTGCCAGCTGCTGTCTGTAAGAAGTTACTGTACGTTGACGTCAAACTGAGGCTGCCGTCGCAATGTGTATCGATAGTAGAAAGCGAAAATTACTGCAAACGCGCCTAATTTGATGAAGCAGTATCCATTGGGTGCTATTTATAAAATAATATACCTGTTTAACCTTTCAGTATGAGAACGATACAAATTTACTATTTCTGAGGTGCAAGACCAAGAACGGCGTATTACCTCGAACAAGATAGCACTGCCATACACAAATTAATCTTCAAGTTGACGAGAGCTCTACTTTAGTAAGTGACAATCTATCGAACACCGAGTGACACAGTTAAGGATGCCTGCAGCGTTTATCACGTAACAATGAAGCGGTCGAGTTGAATTATAAAGAGCGTCAATAACGATTAGTGTCTCTTCTGTATTTACGGTTGAATGGGTTCCTGATGATTTAAAACCTTGAAATAACAACAAATTTTCATTCACAAATACTGATTGCATATTTTTTTTATCACTCTGGCGTGTACATTTACTGCTGCCAATCAACGACTGCTACTTTCCTGTTCTAAAAACATCACAATCTGCAGTTAACGCAAGAAAAAACACCGGTCAGTATCGCATTCAACAGCCAAGTTGGGTCACCAGTTCACGAAATGGACTGGGCTCTTACATGGCCTGAAGTGTGCGAATTCCTCAACGTGGTGTTTCTACAGGAATGTGCCGACGCAGGAAGCGTTACTTCAGCTGTTCTCATCTGACATTTACCGCTTCGCAAGGGATACTTCGAGAAAGTCCGAGGATTTTGCCGGCATAGCACCAGCTCTACAATTTGTTGAATAAAAACAAGGATGTTGCCAACACAATTCCTGTTCAGGGCCAGTAATCGGAAATCCGCAACTCGTGGTCTTGCGGTAGCGTTCTCGCTTCCCATGCATGGGGTCCCGGGTTCGATTTCCGGCGGGATTAGGGATTTTCCCTGCCTGATGATTGGATGGTGTTGGGTCGTCGTCATCATCATCATCATTCATCCCCACTACGGTCGGAGGCATTGCCTAGTCGGCGGTGTGGGTCTCCCGTTTCGTCCCCCTGAATATGGGACATCACCATCAATCGAAAGTACATTAATGTGTGGTCAGTGCGCAATATATTTTTAATAAATAAAGCTAATTCCTTAATTGCCAGCTTGACGTGAAAAATAGGTTAATGAAGCCAAATCGTGTGCGGCGCGTGGGACACTTGCAAAACGAAGAAATTTAAGATGTCTCATATAGGAAGATCCCAATATTGTAAATCTACGTATAATGTAGAAAACAAGTACATTTAGACGAATGGGCTCTGCATTTGCGGTAAACAGCTGACACATTCTAAGTGCTCAATAACAAAATATGACGGATTTTAAACAACCCTTTTTGGGCCACTCGGCTTCTGTGTGCCCAGAGATTATTATTTCTTTCCTTTCTCAGACGTTATGTCTGGTTAAAAATGGAAAGTGACGCGGACCTTGATCAAGCGTGACTTCCTTTTAACTGTACGGTATATGTTACATTGCATTTAGGAACTTTCGGGTAATTGAACATGTATCAATAATTACAGATTTCTGTAGTTGTATATATACGTTTGGATGTAGCTGTATTGCGTTGATGTACTGGTGGATATTGTGTGGTATGACTCCTGTAGTTGATAGTATAATTGGTATAATGTGAACTTTATCCTGATGCCACATGTCCTTGACTTCCTCAGCCAGTTGCATGTATTTTTCAATTTTTTCTTCTGTATATTTGTTGTATTGGGTATGGATATTTCAATTAGTTGTGTTAATTTCTTCTTTTTATTAGTGAGTATGATGTAAGGTTTGTTATGTGGTGATGTTTTATCTGTTATAATGGTTCTGTTCCAGTACAATTTGTATTCATCATTCTCCAGTACATTTTGTGGTGCATACTTGTATGTGGGAACGTGTGGTTTTATTAGTTTATGTTGTATGGCAAGCTGTTGATGTATTATTTTTCCTACACTGTCGTGTCTTCTGGGGTGTTCTGCATTTGCTAGTATTGTACATCCGCTTGTGATGTGATCTACTGTTTCTATTTGTTGTTTGCAAAGTCTGCATTTATCTGTTGTGGTATTGGGATCTTTAATAATATGCTTGCTGTAATATCTGGTGTTTATTGTTTGATCCTGTATTGCAATCATGAATCCTTCCGTCTCACTGTATATATTGCCTTTTCTCAGCCATGTGTTGGATGCGTCTTGATCGATGTGTGGCTGTGTTAGATGATACGGGTGCTTGCCATGTAGTGTTTTCTTTTTCCAATTTACTTTCTTCGTATCTGTTGATGTTATGTGATCTAGAGGGTTGTAGAAGTGGTTATGAAATTGCAGTGGTGTAGCCGACCCCGGTGAGCGAATGACTTTCAAGAAGTATAGGGAGCAGTGTGGTAGGACAAAATTAATGTCTGCCTTAAAGCTGAATTGGAATATGGGATATTTCCAAATTTTTTGCGAATCAGAGCTACAGATTTCGAATTTTTAGTGAATTGTGTAGATCTTAAAATTACCAAAGGTGATACCTCTTTTAGAAGAGCTGTACCTGCAATAAAAAGACATCCATACAGATTCAATTTTCTTTTTTATGTCGTGCACATCATTCTCTAAAGGGTTTCCTATTTCCCTCCAAACGCCCAATCTTTCCCATTTGTTTTTACAATCGCCGTTCGTAGAATCCCACAAATATTCGTGTTCACGATAAAATTATCAGGTTTAATGCTTTATTTTTAGACACGACACACACACACACACACACAATCTTCAGCGATTGGCTCTGAGAAGTGTGAATTTTCCTTCCATTAACACAATATTCCCTGATTCAACTAATTAAAAGGTTTTAAACGAAAGTCTGCTCGACCGTCCAGCAACGTTCGCTACACAGGAAAACGCAGTTCACGTACTGAGAGACAGAACTGGGATGCCCACTGCACCTGACTGCACATCCGTTGCACTTTTGGGATTTGGTTAGCACGCATCTCCAAAAATCGTGGAAGTCATGAATAGGAAGCTCAGCAACTGAAATATTTAAACTCAGCAGGGTAAAATAAATATTTAACATTTTAACTGGTGATTTTACGTGAAAGAACGGATTTGATCGAAACAATATGCAGAAGTCACGCGTCTGTATCTTCCCATTTGGGCCCAAAAGGTACTGCCGTGCACTCATACTGACAAGGGAACCTCCCCATCGCACCCCCTCATATTTAGTTATAAGTTGGCACAGTGGATATGTTTGAAAAACTAAACACAGATCAATCGAACAAACAGGAGAAGTTGTGTGGAACTATGAAAAAATAAGCAAAATATACAAACTGAGTAGTCCATGTGCAAGATAGGCAACATCAAGGATAGTATAAGCTCAGGAGCGCCGTGGTCCTGTGGTTAGCATGAGTAGCTGCGGAATGAGAGGTCCTTGGTTCAAGTCTTCCCTCGAGTGAAAAGTTTACTTTCTTTATTTTCGCAAAGTTATGATGTGTCCGTTCATTGACGTCTCTGTTCACTGTAATAAGTTTAGTGTCTGTGTTTTGCGACCGCACCGCAAAACCGTGCGATTAGTAGACGAAAGGACGTGCCTCTCCAATGGGAACCGAAAACATTTGATCGCAAGGTCATAGGTCAACCGATTCCTCCACAGGAAAACACGTCTGATTTATTCTATACGACACTGGTGACGGCATGTGCGTCACGTGACAGGAATATGTTGTCGACCCACCTAACTTGTACACTTGGCGAATGGGTAAAAAGATTCTTCTACCTTGCCCGATTTAGATTTTCTTGTGGATGTGATAATCACTCCCAAAAAAGTGATGAAAACATAAGCGTTTGTCACATAAACTGAGAATAAAAAGTTAAACTTTTCGCCCGAGGGAACGCTTGAACCAAGAACCTCTCGTTCCGCAGTTGCTTGCGCTAACCACGGAACCACGGTACTCCTGAGTTTACTCTTTCCTTGTTGTTGCCTATCTTGCGCATGGACTACTCAGTTTGTATATTTTGCTTATTTTTTCATAGTTCCACAAAACTTCTTCCAGTTTTCTCGATTGATCTGTGTTCAGTTTTTTCAAGGCCTATCCACTGTGCCAACTTATAACTAAATCTGAGGGGGTGCGATGGGGAGGTTCCCTTGTGAGTTAGATTTCCGACGGATTGCTGCGGGCGCATGCCCGATATACTTCTCCAGTACAAATTTTGCTTTGTCTATAATAGCCTACAAGGGACGATGAACTCTACAGATATTTAACCCTTAACTGTCCAGTGTAGGTTGAACATTGGGGATGCTGTTCCCTTGTTGCCTATGCAAACGTAGCCATGTCACAGACTGTAGTACGATAGAATCTTAGTTCATAAAATACTTCAAATGAATTCATGACAAGTAGCCAAATGCGTATCTGCGTGGAGTATCGTTCCTCACAACATTTTCTCTCATACGGCAAGTAAAAGAAGCACGGCTACAATCCGTACACTTAAGTTACCATTCAAAGCCGAACATATTCCCTAAGAGATTCTCATCTCCCTCTTAAACGCAAAACAATTCATCTATGGACACCATCAAAAGCATTAAACTACCTACGCCTAGCTACGAATAGATTCCTGAGCGGAGCACTGACCACGCGCTTTGAAATAATGTACCTTGGCATACAACTGAGTACACTGAGAAAATAAATGTCAACATTAATTCACCATAAAAGAAAGAACATGAATCACTTCGATGAATCTGAATCATCGCATACCGCAGTGATATTGCTGATCGAATTTTGAGCTCATGAGAGCTTTGTCTTTAAAGCTAGTGTTATCATGAGACGAGTATGGTTATAACCGACATATCAGGAAACATTTTTCATACACTCTCGTAAAGGCAAAGAAACTGACAAGATGGGAGAGTGGAGAATAAAATTGCGAAGCGAAGAGTACAAACTGGGCTGAAGAAGGAACGAGAAGAATATGAGAGGTTATGGAGAACAAAAATTGAATGATAAAGCTTTGCGTGATACAGTGAGGTCCAACCGCACCTAATCTATACTGTTATATAAAGACAAGTTGTAGTCTAAAGTTGTTACCAAAAATCTAGAAAAGTTCTTGACCGATTTACTTCAAATTTTTACTTCAGACAGACATGGGCTTCACACACACAAACACACACACACACACACACACACACACACACACACACACACACACACACAAATCTCAAAAAATTCGTGACCAATTTTCTTAAAATTTCTGAATGATACTTAAATAAATTTTTGGACGGACAAAGGCTATATCTTTTAAATACAACACATAGATACATATATACTAGCAGGGTACCCAGCTTCGCTAAGGCAGTTGATATGAGACTGTGTGGTACGTAGTATAAAAGAATAAAGAGGTAAAAAATTTTATTGAACACATATTGTAACTATCAACAATACTTGTTTATAAACAACACTTTCCGTTTTGTTACCCGGGGTACACATCCACAAACTTTTCAAATTTCCTATTCGAGAGCAAGGTACGTATACTGAACTGTGATAGAAACAGGAGTCTGTGGCTGATGGCGCAATATTTTACAGTTTGTCCTTGGGCTTTGTAAACTGTAAAATCGTAGGCTAATTTGATGGAAATCGCAGTTTTCTAAACTTCATCCTTGTTCTGTTACACAGTATTGGTAAGTTAAAAGTTCTTTTAGTGTTGCCGTAAGTGGCATCGAAGGAAGTCATTAGGAAGCAGGTGTTGTACGCTTTTATATTATGAAGAAAATGTTTTGATTCTGGAGTTTCCCCAGTCACATAATGCAAAAATTCCTGCCGAGGTGCTTCCCGTGCTGGTAACAGAGTTTTTCCATTCATGCAACAGAATTCTGGTGTTTCCCTAATGATTTTTTTCGCGCTGCGAAACAGATACCCATTTTTCCAATTACGACGTGCGTACGTGGTTACATTCTTTCGTCGGGTCGTAGAGGAATGTTTCATTTCTTAGGTAGTACTGTTTACGTGTCCTCGTCCGCGCATCTCCTAGGGCGATATTTTCATGGCTGGCTAGAGATCGTAGTCTTTTACTATTAGATGTCACAATTCTTGATTCTTCAATCCGTTCATTTCGTTGTTCTTCGGTTTCTCTGCTTCTCGCGGTGCTAATTCTCATTCGTTGGGAACTTCAACGTGCTTCGCGCTCTTCGTCTATTTCGCTTTTTCTCTGTTCTTTTTATTTCCGCCGTTTTGCTTAAGAACTGGCAAGATCTCCTACTCTTTTACATTTGGGCGTTGGTTAAAACATAAATGAAATCAACTTTTTATTAACAAGTACACTAATTACACTAAGTATACTTCACACACTTTATTTTCGAATTATTTTCAGTCACTGACTTCTCACACTTCACTGTATTTATTCACTCATTGCATCACTTTTTCAATTCCTCCCTTCATCATTGATAAGAAACTGACGTTAGAACCTACGACGGAGGTTGCTTTATACACCCCTGCCAATAGGTAGCTTCAGCAGTGGCGAATTTCGCGTGGTCCACAATGTTCCAGAACGTTCCACATTATTCCCAGAATGTTCCACAATGATCTGTGATGTTATGGGATGTTCACGAACATCCTGAAATCTTCCCGAATGCTCCAGACAGTTTCCGAAAATTCAGAACATCGCGGATAATTGTGGAACATTTCAGAACATTCTGGAATGTTCTAGAAATTTCTAGAGAGCGAAACTTCCCAGCCCTTATAGCTTCAAAAGCACGCCCTTCAGTTAACAACAGGAACCTCCTTCACGGATGGGGGATAGAAGGCTACCACTCCATAGAACTGAGTTGATCGTACCGGGACTTGTTTTTTGGCGGCACGCATATTGTAAACTTATTTTTATAATACGAAATAATCAATACTAATTAGAGGCAAACGTTGTTACAAAAATTTCGAAAGTTCTTGATTTAGTCCGAATTTTACTTGATACACTAATACACTTTCGGAAGGACAAAGGCAATATTTCTTTAATATACGTGGTACATAAATGCATATATAATACACAAAGTGGAAACGTTGTGGGCAAAAAACTCAAATAGTTCTTGACTGATTTACTTCTAAATTTCTACATGATACTCAAAAATATAGGCTCAGACGGTCATAGGCTACATAATTTTGAATATTTATGGTACGTGGAACAGACCTGAAGACACCGGAAGGTTTCAGATTGATTATATAACGGTAAGACAGAGATCTCGAAAACAGATTTTAAATCTTAAGATTTTCAGGGGCAGATGTGGACTCTGACAACCATAGATTAAAACTGAAGAAATTGCAAAACGGTAGTAAATTATAGAGACGGGACCTTGACAAGCTGAAAGAACTAAATCTTGATGAGAGTTTCAGAGGGAGCATTGGGCAACAGTTGACCAGAACTGAGGAAAGGAATACAGCAGAAGCCGTATGAGTAGTTTTAAGAGATGAAACAGTGACGACAGCAGAGAATCAAACAGGTACAAAAACCAATGTTTAGTGAGAAATCCTTGGCTAACACAAGAGATACTAAATTTAACTGAGGAAAGGAGAAAATAAAAAATGCAGCGAACGAAGAAGGCAAAAGAGAATACAAACTTCTAAAAAATGAAATTGATAGGAAGTCCAAAATGGCTGAGGAGGTTAGACCAGACGACAAATGTAAAGATTTAGAAACATATTATGATAGGCAAAAAACTTTGTAATTCCATTTTGCCTTTACAGAAGAACCGAAACAGTTTCTTAAAATATATGAAGTTATACAGATAAAGTTGCTACATGTATAACTATATAGGAGAAGTCTAGTTGTTGACAGGTTAGAGACATCCATGCACTTTCAAATCTCTCCTCGATAATGGAATTATTGGGATTACGGGGTTTCCACAGACAGAGGTTTTCATTTCCTATCATCGATATTTCACTACGGGAAAAATGGATACTGACTACAGCAACATTAACGACAATTTTGGAGAAAAGAGAAGCAACTATATGAATATTAAGACGTCCAATGTAAAATCAGTACCAAGCAAAGAAGTGAATGCTAAAAGGTGGAAGGAGTATATACTCGTATAATGGGTCTATATACGGGAAATGAACTTTAAGGCAATATTAAGGTTAGGCATACCCACATTTTTAGAAGATGATGAGAGTGGAGATATGATAATGTGAGAAGAATTTGACAGAGCACTGAAAGAAGTCAAAGCAAGGTCGCCCCTGGAGTAGACGACGTTCCGTCAGACTACTAACAGCTTTGGGAGAACATGTACTAGACACGCGAAATACCCTCAGACTTCAAGAACAATATAATAATTCCAATTCCAAAGAAAGCAGGTACTGAAAGGAATGAATATTACCGCACTATCGGTTTAACACGTCATGGTTGCAAAATACTAACATGAATTCTTTACAAAAAATGGTTCCAATGGCTCTGAGCACTATGGGACTTAACTTCTGAGGTCATCAGTCCCCTTGAACTTAGAACTACTTAAACCAAACTAACCTAAGGACATCTCACACATCCATGCCCGAGGCAGGATTCGAAGCTGCGACCGTAGTGGTCGCGTGGTTCCAAACTGTAGCGCCTAGAACCGCTCGGACAGAATTCTTTACAGAAGAATGGAAAAACAACTGGTGAAGCCGTCCTCGGGGAAGATCGATATGAATTTTGGAGAAATGCCGGAACACGCTAAGCGATACTGACACTACGACTTCTCTTAGCAGAGAGGATAAGGTTAGGCAAACCTACGTTTCTAGGTTTTGCACACTTAGAGAACGATCTTGACAATGTTGACTGGAATACTCTCCTTGAAATTCTGAAGGTAGCAGGGGTAAAGTACAGAGAGCTAAAGGCTATTTACAACTTGTATACAAACCAGATGGCAGTTATAAGAGTAGAGCGGCAGGAACAAGAAATAGTGGTTGAGAAGGGTGTTAACAGGATTGCAACCCACCCCCGATGTTATTCAATCTGTACAATGAGCATGCAGTAAAGGAAACCAGAGAAATATTAGAGAAGAAATTAAAGTTTAAGGAGAAGTAGCTTTGTGGTTTGCCGCTGATATTGTAATTCTGTCAGACAGTAAAGGACTTGGAAGAGTAGTTGGACGGGTTCTTCAAAGAAGAATATAAGATGAACATCTACAAAAGAAAAACAAGGATAAAGGAATGTAGTCGAATTAGGTTACGAAACGAGACAAAATAGAAGACGGGTTTAGTTATCTGGGCAGCAAAATATTGATGATGGCCGAAGCAGAGAGGATATGCCTATGCTGTAGTAGAGAGAATATGAAATGTAGACAGGCAATGACAATAAGCGTTTCTGAAGAAGAGAAATTTGTTAACATCGAATATAGATTAGCGTGTTAGGAAGTCTCTTCTGAAGGTATTTGTCCAGATTGTAGCCCTTTATGGAAGTGAAACATGAACGATAAACAGTTTAGACGAGAAAAGAGCAACAGTTTTGAAATGTAGGGTTACAGAAGAACACTGAAGATTAATTGGGTAGATCATGTAACTAATGAGGAAGTGCTGAACAGAATCGGGGAGAAAAGAACTTCGTGGTACAACCTGAGTAGAAGAAAAGATCTGTTGACGGGCACATTTTGAGACATGAATTTAGTATGAGAGAGAAGTGTGGAGGCAAAAATTGTAGAGGGAGACCAAAAGATGAATACAGCTGTAGATTCAGAAGACTGTAGATTGCAGTAGTTATTCGGATATGATGAGGCTTACACAGAATAGAGTAGCATGGAGAGTTGCGTCAAACCGGTCCTCGGACTGACGACGACAAAATAATCCCCCATCAGTCTCTTATTTTTTGATCCAACTATGCCTTTCCGAATGGTAAGTAAACAATTCCCAATAAAAACAGTCTTCGCTACAACCATTAATGAGCCGCAAGGCCAAACGCTTCAGAGGGCAGGATTGTATTTATTAGAACTTGTTTCTTTGGATTCTTTACGAGTTCGCACATTCAATGACACTGATATTTGTGCCGAAGTCACATACAGCTAAAAAGTAAACGATGATCACATTATAACTTCTAAAACTTTTTCAAAAAAGTTTTAGAAAAATGAAAGTAATTCAACGAAGACAATGCCTGCTTTTTGTATGTTTTGGTTCAAATGGCTCTGAGCACTATGCGACTTAACTTCTGAGGTCATCAGTCGCTTAGAACTTAGAACTAATTAAACCTAACTACCCTCAGGACATCACACACATCCATGCCCGAGGCAGGATTCGAACCTGCGACCGTAGCGGTCACAGGGTTCCAGACTGCAGCGCCTAGAACCGCACAGCCACTCCGGCCGGCTTTGTATGTTTTATAATCTACCTTATTGCCTATAACGATATGGATTTTTTACATTGACAGTAATATTTGCTACTACTATTCAAAATATAAACCTTTTATTAATAATAAGTTTAAGTTATTTCTGCATTACTCTTATCTACATGCGATAGATCAGGTTGAGTGCGAATTATTCACAAATTCCGAATCGATACCACACACACACACACACACACACACACACACACACACACACACACACACACACACACAGAGAGAGAGAGAGAGAGAGAGAGAGAGAGAGAGAGAGACCACAGAACTTGCTAACTTAGTGCCCACCGAACTCCTAAAACCGTGAGCGCAAATTTAAATTTGACGACACGAAACCTTGGGGTTCGTCGATATTCCGATGATCGATGCACTACTGTATTAGGTTATTCGTTGCTCTGTTTAAGGGTGTTCGGATGTAGAAGTGGGACAGGTGGACGTTCCCTCCTCACTAACTGCTCTGTGACCACCACAACCCCTTTTTAAAAATTGCTTCCTTTGAGGAAACAGCTTTAAGGTCCACGAAGTGAGACAACCAGGTAACCTTCTCATCAAATATGAAGCCAATAAATACTACAAAATCTATGAACTTTAAAACTTCGCCCCCCACACGGAATCCACGGTAAACACAATTTACAAGACAAATGTTAAGAAACCACATATGCCTACAGACAGTTTAGCCAAAAATTTAGGGGTGTATCTATCTTGGGACTACGTCCCCCAGTTGTCTGTTGTAATCAACGATATCGTTTTGGAAAAAACGAAAAATCCAAACACGTAGAAGGAACACTGAGGTAAGTACTTCTCCACAGACTAGTGCTTTGCCGAGAGCTGCAATCGCAATTATCGAACACTTAGTAGTCAAATGATAGGTGGTTTCAAACGAGACAGACGATACTGTCGGGTCGGCTCCGATCTGCTCCCTTTTCGATGAGGTTTGTGTGGACATAAGAGCACAATAAGCATCATTATTGAATAATAAAGTTTACTGATATGTTATATGACAAATCCTTTTCGTAGAAGTGATATGCGACCATTAAAACTTAGTACCTTTCAAAACCAAATCAAAAACACACACAAAGTGAATTAAGATTTTTTGATAGCGCAAAATAAAGAAAAAATCTGACATTATTCAACGAATAGAAGTAAGTATAATTTCCATGTTTCTCCAATACAATGATCAGTCACTCCTAATGAACAATGCTTTTTTATGCTTACCACATGCGCATAAATTGCATTTGACGAAAACCATACCCCTTTCTGCAATTGGAACGATAATGCAAATTACATCTTTCTTTTCGTTTACAGATCATGACTAGCCGTGACAGTGAATCGTTCCCGCACCTCCTCTTCTTTTTCAAAGACTATGGCAACTGGCAAACGAAGAGCTCTCGCAATACGTAGGTTGTGCATTCTTTCTTCCATCAAGGGTTTGACCAAAGCCAAAACGACAGCTTTTAGGAAAGTGCACCGTGCGCATATGGGGAAGGAATCTTGATTCGAATTATATTTGAATAAAACGAAACTGTTCCCAGCTACGATGTCTAAGATTTCAAAGAAGTATCTCAGTGGCTACCTTCTGGGTTCCGTTTGGTAGTCTTGTTGTTGTAAAGAGTGTCCAACACATCTACTCAACCTTTTGTTAGGCTGTAGAACTCCGTAATCTCTCAGTTACTTGACTCACTGCTTACTGTTCCTTTTACAGTTTCAGTCAACCAAAATTTTGTCGCCTTGATAGACGAACTTTACACTTCTGGTTGTGTAGGCTGAAATAATGAATAATGGCATCTCAAGCCTTTATTTTTATGTAGTGTACTGACTAAAATAAGTTTTCTCTCAGACAATTTCTCTACCATCTCATATGAAGAGAACCAGTCATCATCTGTTACATTTCGACAGCTACCTGTCACTGATTCCGTGAGTCTAAGAACATACTGAGTCGGTATGGACAATGAACCCCTATTTTTTGTTTGTTCTTTTACAACGTACGGGATTCCTGAAATAAAACAGAACGTTCTAGCGTCACACACTGAAACTATTTTTAACCAATACTTATCACATTTGGATGGTGCAAACAGTTTGAAGAGACACCAACCACAGAAACAGTAATGCTTCATCCACCGCCAAGTACTTTGTGGGGCCATAATACTGCAAAAAATGGCTTAGAAAAGCATCCAACATTTCCCTAACAGCTAGCCTTTCTCAACACCAATGTCCTTTTATCATAAAATCTCAAATTTTGTAGAAGGCACGTAAATCTTTTCTGAGACATAGTAGGTGGTCCATAAATCAGGGAAAACGTATCTTTGCATACACAAGAATCTTTGAAGGCACCACTCACGAACAAGAGACAAAAGCCGTTATCTCAGACACATCCATCGAATGTAAAATTGGGTAGATGGGGTCACTGTACCTGAGCTCTGTGTGCTCTATTTCGTTATCAGTATGACGAACGATGTTTTCGTCTTTCGTTAAACGTGTAAATATTTCTTTTTCGTCTGTAATCCCTCGTGCCGTGCAATTAGCTCCAGACAGCTGACTAATCATATCTGAAGATGACGTTCGCGAATATGTTGAGCGTAAAGACTCGTCAGCCCCGACTGTTTGTTCGGCCATCTCTAACTCAAAATCTCTATCGTCTGTTACCTTCTGCATCACTCCTGTAACTACACCCTCATCACAGTCGAAAACATGACCCGACAACCAGGATGATAGTCTGGGGGGTGCCATTTCACTTCATAGCGGGAGCCCTTTGGTTGTCATCCGCGGCGCCCCTACGGCACAGCAGTGTGTCGACTATATTCTATAGCCCGCTTTGTTGCCCTTCATGGCAAGCAGTCCTGGGCTTACACTTCAGCAAGATAATGCCTTCCTGCACACATAGAGTTTCTACTGCTTGTCTTCGTATTGTCAAACCCTACCTTGGCCAACAAGGCGGTCAGGTCTCTCCCCAACTGAGAAGGTTTGATTGGAAACAAGTACTGCAGTGGTCGTTTCGAACACTTGATGGAATAATGGGTTTTGAAAGAAGTGTTTATGACCACAATCTATTGTGATTTCCTATTTGTTGTTGTTGTGGTGGTGGTGGCGGTGGTGGTGGTGGTGGTGGTGGTGGTGTAATTATCCAATGTAAGTTCTTATCTTGTTATTAAACCCATGACTCAAAGTTACTGTTTAACAATCTTTGTACCTTAATTTCCTGTTTCACAAATCCAATCAAATTCTGACGTGTACCTGGGTTTCAAGGCTTTAGAAACAAACGTCGAACTTCTGGCATAGTTAAGTAGTGAATCACTTAGATGCGGTGTGTCTGTCCAACACTATGTAGCCATGTGTGATGAGTAAGAGTTACAAGTTAAACTTTTCCCCACTATTTTGCGTTTGTAAGTAGACTCGCAGTTGCATGGAGCTAGAGCGACCCATCAGCCTGACGCGAGTTCCGTAAACACGAACTCCCGCATAAGACAGCAATCGCTTTAATGTTCGTAACAGATAAATCTTTAGTTATAAATGCTGTGATATCTCCGAAACTATTTGTTGGATTTTGAAGAGTGAAATGCCTTTAAATTCGTATCTTCAGAATTAAGATTCTAGCAGCTGAAATTAGTGTTCTACGTATTTCAGAAAGTGAAGATAATATCGAAATCTGTATAGTGTAATAAATATAGCGATGTAAAGACACTGTACGTCGTTCAGTGTGGACTTTTTCCGAATTTAGGTGAAAACAGAAGTGCGATATCGTAAACGGCTAAGGAAATGACTGAAATGACAAATTTATTACTGTAGTATATTATGTACCGTCTCGTCTCAGACATTTCCCGCCCTTAATCACAAGACTTTGGTATTTTCATGCGAAAGAGACTTGTCACTGGCATATGTAGTACGGAATTTACAAAAAAGAAGAAACAAATCGATATAGCCGGAGTCTTCCGCTCATATTTCTGATGGTAACTGGGGACTTAACGAAGCAGACAGCTTGTTAAATCTAAGAACATGGTCGGCACGTGAACACAGCTTGGTACGTTGTAACGAAATACAGGGCTCACCTGATTGCATAAAAAAAGTAAACGCTCCAAATGCGACCAACTGGTACCTTAGATAGGAAGTGCACCACGAAAGTTAACGAACATTCTTTATTTTTCAAACGCACATGCGACGTACCCAGCATGCATTATATCATGAAGTTATATAATAAACTTAGTAAATAGCCGGTAACGGTAACAGCTATATTTCTCTCTTCCAGTTTCTTTACTGGAACGTGAAATGTTGGTGTTGCATGCTCGTGACACACACTTCTCTGACAGAGCGTCCAGTGTTGGAACACTTTTACTTCTACTGTCTGCAGACTTCACATTTCTGAAAGTCTAAAATTGTATCCACTTATTACATTCTGCAAATCACTGTGAAATACATGGCAGAGAGTAATTCTCATTGTACTAGTTATTGATGCTTCTTCCCTTGCCATTGGCGTATGGAACATGTAACACGCTCAAAAAAAAAAAAAAAAAAAAGATCCATCACGAAGGAATTATCCGAATGCGAAGGAAATCAGTAGAAATCACGCGCATGTACAGACAACAAACTGTTACAATTTCAAAAAAAAAAAAAAAAAAAAGGTTGATTTATTCAAGGGTGTTTCACAAATTGAGCAAGTCAACAACACGTCGGTTCACCTCTTCTCCTTATGCAAGCAGTTATTCGGCGTGCCATTGATTGATAGAGTTGTTGGATGTTCTGGTGGCATATCATGCCAAATTCTAATTGGTGCGTTAGGTCGTCAAAATCTCCGAGCAGGTTGGGGGCGGGGGCTGCGATGTTTTAAATCCTCTCGGGTTGTTGGAACGTGCGCACGGATTGCGTCTGAGTTTACCGCAGAGAAAAAGGCCGAGGGACGTGAAATCAGAACATCCAACTCAACTGACAACGCCTTCGCGTTCTATTCAGCGACCAGGAAAGGCTGGATAAACGCTTTTCTAGCCACAGGCGTCTAGTGATCCGTGCACCCATCGTGCTGGTACCACATTTATGTATTTCAAGTGGCATTTCCTCTAGGGAGGTCGATAGCATTTAGGTAAAGCTCAATCATCTAGTCTCCAATAATCGCGCGTCAAATATCCGCACTCAACCTGCCTCAGCCAGTGCTGTTTCTCAGCGACACAATAACGCATATTTCTTTACATTCAGCTTTTCATGCTTTCTAGAGGGAGCTACATCGGTAGAGACAATTCTTTGAAGAAAGAATCTCCTGTCCTGATTTCGCGTCAGAACCGAGCAACAGAATTCCGTGTGTTCTCTGCAATCTCGCCGGTTAATCTGCTGCTGAAGTGTTGTAATACAGACAGAAGTTGTTTGCGCTCAAGTTGCTGGCGTGCTCCTTGCCCTCTGCGTAGAGGTCCAGTGCCCTTTCAATAACAATTTTTTTGCAAATTAACATGAACTGAAATTCTCGTTGGACACCGTCTGTCATGCTATCCTTGTGTGTACAGCGCAACTGTTCTCCCCGCGTTCTTTCTGTATTCTCAAAGAAGTGGCTAACTAACACATCTAATCTCTCTCTCTCTCTCTCTCTCTCTCTCTCTCTCTCTCTCTCTCTCTCTCTCCCCCAAACCAATCACCACTCAGCGTTCGTGAACGACAGAGGCAGAATGAAAGTCATTTCCTCTGTGCCCCTTTTATACCGATATTGCGGCGGCGCAACATCCGTTATCGGATGTCGTATTTGCGTATCAAAATTACTAGTTTCCGCGCAAGACAGCTATCGGAGTCTGGTACAAACCAAATACTAAGTTCTAAATATTTTAATGCAATAATATAAATAATACAAATAATCGAATTTTTAAGAATGGAGAGCCGTTCCAAACGTCTTTTTTCGAAGTATGGCCGTCACGAAAGAAGACATTTCAAGGTCACACCCGCTCTGCTGTCAGCCGGCGCTTAACATCCAAACCTCCAGATGTCAGCCACTCAGATCGACACCAAACGTTGTGTGTCGATTAGGTATCAACCAAAACACCGATTTAGTCTGTGCTGTGTACTGTCGTCCACAAGAACATGCGTAAACGGCAATTAAAAGTAACGCCAGAAGTATGAAGTATATGCAAACCATATCTGTGAGTTCTAAACATGGAGATTTTTGGTACGTGAGTTGGTAGAGCGTCAAATTGTTTAGCCAAAGGTCCCGAGTTCGAAACCCACTGATTGTATTTTTGTTTAACATATTACGTGTGACATTATTATATGGGCGAATATTTTATGTCATGTAAAAGGACGTTTCACAGTTTGTAGCAATGTTCTTTTGGCAGTCTGCTTTTGTTTAGTTAGTTGAAAGTAGCAAACCTACAGTTTTCTTTATTTTTTTTTTTTGTTCAGATAGATGTGGTGTTATTTATACAAATGCATGCTACAGGTTTTGCTACTTTCAACTAACGAAGCGAAAGCAGACTGCAAAAAGAACATTGCTACAAACTCCGAAACGCCGTTTTACATGGCAGAAAAATGTTCTCCCATACAACAATTTCACGCGTAATATGTTTAAAAAAAATCACAATCAGTGGGTTTCGAACTCAGGTCCTCTGGCACAACAATTTGACGTTCTACCAACTCACCTACCAACACATCTCTACGTTTACAGCTCACAGATATAATTTGCCTATACTCCGTACTTCTGGTGTTACTTTTAATTACCATTTACGCATCTCCTTGTGGACGACGGCACATAGCACAAACTAAATCGGAGTTTTGGTTGATACTCCATCGACAGACAACGTTTGGTACTGATCTGAATGTCTGACATCTGGAGGTTTGGGTGTTAGCGCTGTGGTTCGCCCGCCTCATAGCTTTGTTGCATCAGTCCACTGTTAACATTACAGGTCTGCGTCAGCTGAATTTTGTGTTACCCTGCGATATCGTGTGTTCACGTGTCGTTTCAGCCGTCCGTGGAACGGTGCTCTGACGTGTGTTTTTGGCAGTGAGCGTGATGGAGGAGGAGGAAGAGCCTACGTGTCATGCTACTCTGGCTGGTGTGCTTACAGGACGAAAACACATTCGAAAACAACAAATTGTCGTATCGAATGTACTGAAGATTTTTTACTGATCTAGCCAATAGTGAAGAAGCCAGGAACAATACAAATTTTGCACAAGTTAATAAAATAACACCGAAACTGTGTGACATTTTCGAATCGACGTATTCCATACTGTGCCGTAACATCGATATAATCTCTGTATGTGAGCACTTATTTTAATTCTCCAAGAAAGGGATATAAATGAAAACGAAAATTACAGGATTTGACATTCTGAGAAAAAGTGAGCGCGTAGAGCTGTACTTCGATACTACGACAGAGGAGAGTATCCCACAGCTAGGAAACTACAGAGTGATCTCCGTGAAAAAATTACTCTCACACAGAGAGCTCCGTTCTATGTCTTCTCCGCTCACTTGGTTTTTGATTCAGAAACCGTAACGATGGACAAAGAATTTTTATTGGAATACAGAGACATTGCTGCAGCAAGAAGAAAGTTTCGTGTAAAATACATTTACTTAGCGCTGAGGAAAACAGTCTTCTAGTACACTTCGATAGAACTTGGGTTTCACAAAACTACACGCAAAAATATATTTTGCTCGACTTCAACGGAAATATTGGTCCGAAATACCTATAGAATAGAATAGCATATATCGGGGATTTGGGTGATAGGTGCAGTGTCGAAGAGTCAATAAGAGTCGCAAATTTTCGGAAGCTATAGAATACTCTCGGTGGTATTAAGGAGAGACGACGGTGCTAAATTCCTGGCACCAGCATACAAGTACTCGCGAGCTGTCGCGCACGGCGCGTCCCGTAAATAAGATGCGTTCATAATTTACAGGATACAGTAACAATATCTCATATGTTACCATAATTAGCTTCATAATTTTCTTAATAACCTTTTCGCTGGAAGTTTCTACAAGGTCCAACGGGACGCAGATTCATCAGCGACAATTTTTTTCGTCACACAAGCGGAATATTTCACACCTCTTAGGGTATTTTATTTTTTGTCTTAATATACTTTTATGTTTTGACGACGAAATAGGTATCACACATATCTATAAACCTTGAGTCCAACTACGGCGACTGTTCTGTTTTTTCCCCTCAAGTCGGAGTAAAACTGTCTTTCTTCGAAATTTCTTATAACTTTTCTTTTATATATAGCAGCTGGCAAAAATTTTCTTTTGGAAAGTACTGCATCATATTCTAGACTAAAAATTAAGGTGTGCAACATTTTTTAAAAATTTCTATCAATATTTGATATAATCACAACTGCAACTCTGTGGGACGGTGAGATGACCTTGAGGTCATCCATCTGAAAAAGAGAAGTTAATAGCGATGTCTCTGCAATTAATACGGGGAGTTTACAGAGGACTTCCTCACACTTGATCTGAAATATGATCAGAATTACGTTTTCTTAAACGGTCACAGAAATATTCGAGGTGAGCAGCCTAGCCGTATAGCATTTTACGTCAATACGGGATTCTGAAATTTATGTATTTCTAAAGGGCGAGATCAAATGTCAGGTAAGTTCCTAATTTTATCCAGACATTAAGATATAAGTTTTGTAGTTCCCACTTATTCGCTGAAATTTTTACATCTGACAGTCAAGTAGCTCTACCTCTACTCCCACAGAGCTTTACCTAATAAAGACGAAAACGAATTCTGTAGTTTTCCGCGATATAGTGCAGTAAAATTTAAGCCGCAATTGCCTTGTGTTACCATATTACTCGTTTTTACCGTGGTTGTTGAGACCCTTCCCTGTCCGCCACTCAGTTTCGGCCTTTTTTTGTAAAACCATCAGTTTTTTTTGCGCATGTTATATATTATGTATTTGTCATTTCTAAAAGTGGATGACACAATACTGTGATATGTTTGTATTTCAGTGGTTAACTTTAGAAAAAGAACCATAGTGGCAAGCAGCGGAAAAAACTTTTTTTTTTGGAGGTGTTGTTACTGATACTTTAACACAAGAATGGAAGAACTAGCTCATCCGAGATTCGGAAAGATCATTTGGGATTCTGGAGAAATATAGGAACACGCGAGGCAATACGGACCGAACGACTTCATTTAGAAGATAGGTAAAGGAAAGGCAAGCCCACGATTACAACATTCGTGGACTTAGAAAAAAGCTTTCGATAATGTTGCCTGGAATACTCTCTTCGGGCAATTCTGAAGGTAGCAGGGGAAGAATACAGGGAGCGTAAGTAAAGGAAACCAAAGAAAAATTGGGAGTAGGAATTAAAGCTCAGGGAGAAGAAACGAAAGTTTGAGGTTTGCCGGTGACATAATTCTGTCAAATACAGCAAAGGTCTTGGAAGAGCAGTTGAACAGAATGGACAGTGACTTGAAAGGAGTATGTATGATGAGCATCATCAAAAACAAAACAAAGATAATTGGAATGTAGCCGAATTAAATCAGATGATGGTGAGGGAATTAGATTAGGAAACGAGGCACATAAAGTAGTATATGGCTCAAATGGCTCTGAGCACTACGGGACATAACTTCTGAGGTCATCAGTCCCATAGAACTTAGAACTACTTAAACCTAACTAACCTAAGGACAACACACACATACATGCCCGAGGCAGGATTCGAACCTGCGACCGTAGCGGTCGCGCGGTTCCAGACTCTAGCGCCTAGAACCTCTCGGCCACCCCGGCTGGCCAAGGTAGTAGATGAGTTTTATTATTTGGGCAGCAAAATAATTCATGATGGTCCAAGTAGGGAGAATACAAAATGTAAGCTGGCAATGGCAAGAGAAGCGTTTGCGAGGAAGGAAAATTTCTGAACATATGATATACATGCGTTACGAAGACACTTGTGAAGATTGTGTAGCTTTATATGGAAGTGAAACATGGACGATAACAGATTTAGACAAGAAGAGAACAGACGCTTTCGAAATGTGGTGCTACAGAAGAATGCTGAAGATTAGATGGGTAGATCGCGTAACTAACGAGGCGGTACTGAACAGAATCGGGGAGACTGGAGTTTGTGCCCAACATACTAAAAGACGGGATTGGTTGATAGGACACATTCTGGGATATCAAGGGATCATCAATTTAGTACTGAACCGGAGTAAGTAAGAGTGAGTGAGTGAGTGAGTGTGTGTGTGTGTGTGTGTGTGTGTGTGTGTGTGTGTGTGTGTGTGTAGGGGGGGGGGGGGGGAATTGGAGACGAAGATACGAATACAGCAAGCAAATTCAAAAGTAGTAGTTATTCGGAGACGAACAGGCTTGCACAGAATACAATAGCATGCTGAGCTCCATCAAATCAGTCTTCGAACTGCAGACAAGAACAACATACTACAGCCCGATCACAGTATTATAGCACTTTGCCTCCCTGGTCGTTATCCGAAACAGGTGGTGACGTTAAAATAAGCAAGTACAGTGTTGACTGAAGAAAACGCATCGCACTCTGAATGATTTCAAAGAAGTTGAGCAGATCCTGTCAAGCGGTTCAACGTGTCGTTCTGAAATATCACGATAAGCCGACCGAAGAGACCTCACTCCCAGGTGCAATAACATTGTGGTCGACTACTACCTAGTACAGAACGAAACATGCGACTTTCGCGGGGGAAGATGTTGCCTCAATGGTACCAATAAATGTGTAGAAGGGATGATTGCACTAAATTGTTGAAAGCGGTACAGTACTATAACGCAGCAGTATGGAGAATATTTTGTGTTAAATGTACGGAGGATGGATTGGCGGGATAAACTCAGTGCTAAAAATGTAAAGTAGCTGTTGACTGTACTGTACAACATGAGGAATGTATTCTATGTTCATTACTACGGCAGTATCATCTGTAAAAACGATTTTCAGTAACAGATAAAACGAAATGAAAATTATGTGAAATAAGTCATTATCTGAACCCCCAGTTTTTTAACTTTAAAATATGGCACATTCATTCGATGTTCACACGAACATAATCTCGAGCAGATAGCTAAAACCGTTGGCGATCACGGTGGATACGCACGTTTAAGGGGGGTAGGATGACAACCGGGCCGACTTGGAGCAGCAGAGGCATCTCAGGACATCATAATTTCCAGTGTCTAAACTTTCACAAATAAATTCATAAAACTTTGTCAGCATCATCAGGTAGGATTCAGGATTCACACTCATTGCAGTGGAAATTCGAAAAGATAACAAAAATTTTTACGTGCGAAATTTCATCATTTTTTCACTTACTAATGGCTGCATTTGTTGCTATAGGTACACTTTTCTTCGTAAGTTACAGAGATTCTGCGATGAATTTTGCACAGCATACATACCATACCCACAGGTGTATGAAACTCTAGAATTTACTTAATTTGTGAAAAAACGAATGAACTGTTATATTTTATACTTCATGTTTACAAAAAACACAAATTTTATAATTAATTACCTCAATTTTTACCACAGCTTTTAATAGATTTGGAAAATTCTAGAGTTTCATACACCTTTACGTATGGTTTCTATGCTGTGCAAAATTCATCGAAGAATCTCTCTTAGTTATGAAGAAATGTGTACATATAGCAACAAATGCTGCCATTAGCAAGTGAAAAAAATGATGAAATTTCACACGTAAATAAAATTACTTCGTTATGTTTTAGAACTTCCACTGTTATGAGTGTAAATTCTGAATCCTTCCTGGTCGTGCTGACAAAGTTTTATGAATTTATTTGTAAAAGTAGAGACAGTGGAAATTGAAATGTCCTGCGGTGCCTCTCCTGCTCCAAGTTGGCCCGTTTAACGTCCTACCCCCGTTAACATGATTGCAGCTAACTATGAACTGAATAGCAACATGAATTCACTCTTTACACACTTCGCTGTTATATAGGTAGTTCGCCGTTACATAGGCAGCGGATTGGAAGTCCTTCACAATCGCAGTGACGTATAGTCCTATCTGAGGGATTTAGTGACCCTGCCTACGCGAGCTCTTTGTTTGTCCTACCTCCTTATGCAGGATGAGAAATGACCTTACCACCGATCCTAACCACTTCTATCTAGTCCTCCATATTGTCCTATATACCTCTAACCCAGAGGAAAAGGCAATGGGAAACCATCCCAGTGTTTTGCTCCCAAGAAAACCCATCACGGATTTTCCTTCTGTTGACAGCCCGTATATATACCATAAAGTCATCCAGTCAAATCTCCGGAGGGGTTGAGGGGAAAGGGGTAGGGGGAGACTAGCCGCAAACAAAACTATAAACATCCAAAGAAATTGCCAATTGGAATGTACATGCATTACGCCAAATTGTAGAGTTACAGACTGTGGAAATAGAATACCAGCGAACTAAAATCAGGATATTAGCATTGGCAGACTCACTGTAAAGGGACTGGGCACTTCAAAACAGCTAACGGCAATACAGTATATTTTTCTGGTAAATCGGATAACTCCATCAATGGTGTTGCCTTGTTAGTACACAACGGATGGAATGCTGCAGTGATTGAGTACAAGCCTGTCAGTGACCGAGTAATACTAGAGTAATTCAACACTACACCTTGCAAGCTAAATATAAACAGGTTTAAACACCAACTGCAACAGTTGATGAATAGTTAGAAGAATTTTGTGAGTCTCTTTCCAAGATCTTCCCCATGAACCATGGACCTTGCCGTTGGTGGGGAGGCTTGCGTGCCTCAGGGATACAGATGGCCGTACCGTAGGTGCAACCACAACGGAGGGGTATCTGTTGAGAGGCCAGACAAACGTGTGGTTCCTGAAGAGGGGCAGCAGCCTTTTCAGTAGTTGCAGGGGCAACAGTCTGGATGATTGACTGACCTGGCCTTGCAAAATTAACCAAAACGGCCTTGCTGTGCTGGTACTGCGAACGGCTGAAAGCAAGGGGAAACTACGGCCGTAATTTTTCCCGAGGGCATGCAGCTTTACTGTATGGATAAATGATGATGGCGCCCTCTTGGGTAAAATATTCCGGAGGTAAAATAGTTCCCCATTCGGATCTCCGGGCGGGGACTACTCAAGAGGACGTCGTTATCAGGAGAAAGAAAACTGACGATCTACGGATCGGAGCGTGGAATGTCAGATCCCTTAACCGAGCAGGTAGATTAGAAAATTTAAAAAGGAAAATGGGTAGGTTAAAGTTAGATATAGTGGGAATTGGTGAAGTTCGGTGGCAGGAGGAACAAGACTTTTGGTCAGATGAATGCAGGGTTATAAATACAAAATCAAATAGGGGTAATGCAGGAGTAGGTTTAATAATGAATAAAAAATAGGAGTGCTGGTAAGCTACTACAAACAACATAGTGGACGCATTATTGTGGCCAAGATAGACACGAAGCCCACACCTACTACAGTAGTACAAGTTTATATGCCAACTAGCTCTGCAGATGATGAAGAAATTGAAGAAATGTATGATAAAATAAAAGAAATTATTCAGGTAGTGAAGGGAGACGAAAATTTAATAGTCATGGATGACTGGAACTCGAGAGTAGAAAAAGGGAGAGAAGCAAACATAGTAGGTGAATATGGATTGGGGCTAAGAAATGAAAGAGGAAGCCGCCTGGTAGAGTTTTGCACAGAGCATAATTTAATCATAGCTAACACTTGGTTCAAGAATCATGAAAGAAGGTTGTATACATGGAAGAATCCTGGGGATACTAGAAGGTATCAGACAGATTATATAATGGTAAGACAGAGATTTAGGAACCAGGTTTTAAATTGTGAGACATCTCCAGGGGCAGATGTGGACTGACCACAATCTATTGGTTATGAATTGCAGATTAAAACTGAAGAAACTGCAAAAAGTTGGGAATTTAAGGGGATGGGACCTGGATAAACTGAAAGAACCAGAGGTTGTACAGAGTTTCAGGGAGAGCATAAGGGAACAATTGACAGGAATGGGGGAAAGATGTACAGTAGAAGAAGAATGGGTAGCTCTGAGGGATGAAGTAGTGAAGGCAGCAGAGGACCTAGTAAGTAAAAAGACGAGGGCTAGTAGAACTCCTTGGGTAACAGAAGAAATATTGAACTTAATTGACGAAAGGGGAAAATATAAAAATGCAGTAAATGAAGCAGGCAAAAAGGAATACAGACGTGTCAAAAATGGGATCAACAGGAAGTGCAAAATGGCTAAGCAGGGATGGCTAGAGGATAAATGTAAGGATATAGAGGCTTATCTCACTAGGGGTAAGATAGACACTGCCTAGAGGAAAATTAAAGAGACCTTTGGAGAAAAGAGAACCACTTGTATGAATATCAAGAGCTCAGATGGAAACCCAGTTCTAAGCAAGGAAGGGAAAGCAGAGAGGTGAAAGGAGTATATAGAGGGTCTATACAAGGGCGATGTACTTGAGGACAATATTATGGAAATGGAAGAGGATGTAGATGAAGATGATATGGGAGATACGATACTGCGTGAAGAGTTTGACAGAGCACTGAAAGACCTGAGTCGAAACAAGGCCCCGGGAGTAGACAACATTCCATTAGAACTACTGATGGCCTTGGGAGAGCCAGTCCTGACAAAACTCTACCATCTGGTGAGCAAGATGTATGAGACAGGCGAAATACCCTAATACTTCAAGAAGAATATAATAATTCCAATCCCAAAGAAAGCAGGTGATAACAGATGTGAAAATTACCGAACTATCAGTTTAATAAGTCACGGCTGCAAAATACTAACGCGAATTCTTTACAGACGAATGGAAAAACTAGTAGAAGCCGACCTCGAGGAAGATCAGTTTGGATTCCGTAGAAATACTGGAACACGTGAGGCAATACTGACCTTACGACTTATCTTAGAAGAAAGATTAAGGAAAGGCAAACCTACGTTTCTAGCATTTCTAGACTTAGAGAAAGCTTTTGACAATGTTGACTGGAATACTCTCTTTCAAATTCTAAAGGTGGCAGGGGTAAAATACAGGGAGCGAAAGGCTATTTACAATTTGTACAGAAACCAGATGGCAGTTATAAGAGTCGAGGGACATGAAAGGGAAGTAGTGGTTGGGAAGGGAGTGAGACAGGGTTGTAGCCCCTTCCCGATGTTATTCAATCTGTATATTGAGCAAGCAGTAAAGGAAACAAAAGTAAAATTCGGAGTAGGTATTAAAATCCATGGAGAAGAAATAAAAACTGTGAGGTTCGCCGATGACATTGTAATTCTATCAGAGACAGCAAAGGACTTGGAAGAGCAATTGAACGGAATCGACAGTGTCTTGAAAGGAGGATATAAGATGAACATCAACAAAAGCAAAACGAGGATAATGGAATGTAGTCGAATTAAGTCAGGTGATGTTGAGGGAATTAGATTAAGAAATGGCACACTTAAAGGGGTAGATGGTGACAGCCTCGACGTGGCATACCCCCCCAGTATCGTGCCGCACAACGATCGCATTGCGAGAAGAAAATCGAAATGCTCAGAACGAGCCGCGACACGAGAAGCAAATGTCACCACCAAACGGCGGCCGGACTTAGTAATACCTCCCGGCCCTCACAGGCGAAGTTACGCAAGAGAGCGAGACAAATGCCTCAGTTCCCCCCCCCCCCCCCCCCCCCCCCGGAGCCAAGTGCGTGGACGAATACGTATATGCCAAGTTAACATAGAAGGATACATGAGGACAAAAGGAGACATCCTCACAAAGCTACTAACAGAAGAAAAAATTGATGTGCTGACCTTGCAGGAAACACATCTATCAGAAGAAAATATCTCGAGACTTCTAATACCAGGCTATGAAATTGTGGGCTATAAAGCCCATAATAAACACGGTATTGCAACACTGATCAAGAAAGAACTGGTTGATAATATTGAGGAAACTATGCACCACGAATTTGCCGTGGGAATCAAACTAAACGATATGACTGTGTATAACGTGTACAAGCCACCTTCAGAAAAATGGGAACAACCTGTTTTACCTAACCCACAACACCCTGCAGTCATAATTGGCGATTTTAACTCCCACCACCCCAGATGGGGCTATCAGTCTTGCGACAAAGAAGGACTCATGCTGGCAGACTGGGCAGATATAAATAATTATACATTAATATACGATGCAAAAGATACCCCCACCTTCTGTTCAGGAGCGTGGGGCACAACATCAACGCCCGATCTTTGTTTTGTCTCATCTGGAGAAACTGGAATAGCACTTCCGTCCAAGAGAACTGTACTGAGCCGTATTCCTCGGAGCCAACACAGACCAGTTATTATAGACCTTGGGATCCAAATACCAGTAATAAAGAGCCCCCCTATAGCCCGCTGGAACCTCAGGAAGGCTAACTGGGTTAAGTTTAAAGATACCATTGAAAATAATGTAAACAGAATTCCCCCAATTCCAGAAAATTACGACAGATTTACGAAGTTAATTATCAAAGCGGCACATAACTCAATACCAAGAGGAGCGCGGAAAGAATACATCCCATGCTGGACAAAGGAGTGCGAACAACTACTCGATGAATATAACAAAACAGAGAATCCAGAACTAGGAGAACAGCTCATAAGAGCTATGGACGAGGAACGCAAACAGAGATGGCAAAAGCGGATGGAACAAATGGACTTTACGCACTCCTCACAGAAGAGCTGGAGTCTACTGAGGAAACTTGGCGGAGCACAATTCAAGGGACGGAACATCAATAATAAAATGACCCCTAACAAGATATGCTCTTCTATACTACAAACATCCAGAATCCATGCCTCCGCCTCGAAGAAAAAAGAACTGCACCAACTGATGAACGAAGAGCTAGATGCAAGCGAGGAGGAAGCAGGTTTAGCGAACTGGGTAACACAAGAAGAGATAAATATAGCACTAAAGAAAATGTCACCTGGTAAAGCAGCTGGCTGTGACGGCCTTCTTCCAGAATTCTTGAAGAACCTCGGGCCAAAGGGAAGAGTATGGCTGTCTTCTCTTTTCTCTAATATCATAGATACCAGCCGGTTACCAAAGCAATGGAAAAACGCACAAGTCATAGCCATCCAGAAACCAGGGAAAACAGGAGAGAATTCTAAAGATTATAGACCGATATCTTTATTGTGTACCACTTACAAGCTGTTTGAACGAGTCATCCTAGGCAGAATAGAAAGTAAAATAGAAGCTGCTCTTCCCCCAGAGCAAGGGGGTTTTCGAAAAGGAAGAGACTGTTGCGACCAAGTTCTCGCCCTAACCACTTTCATTGAAAGAGGTTACCAAAACAAAAAGAAAACGGGCATGGTATTATTAGATCTCACCTCAGCATACGACACCGTATGGACAAAAGGGATACTATATAAACTGTCAAAAGTCGTGAAATGCAAGAAGATCATAGATCTAGTCAGAAATATGTTGATAAACAGGAGATTCAAGGTATCTCTGAATGGGAAAACAAGCAGCTACAGGACACTACAAAATGGTCTCCCCCAAGGGTCTGTGCTGGCTCCATGCCTTTTCAATTTATACATAGCGGACATCCCAAACCTGGAATCTCGTTCTTTTATGTATGCAGATGACATCGCTATCGCGGCTCAAGCCAACACTTTCGAAGAACTGGAAGAAATTTTAAACAGGGATCTGGAACGACTACAACAATATTATGACAACTGGCACCTCAAAGTAAATCCGACTAAATCCGTGGCATCAATAATGCACTTGTGTAACAAAGATGCAAATCGTGAGCTAAAAGTGCAAATAAAAGGTAAATTGTTGAAAAACGATAGAACGCCAAAATATCTGGGTGTTAAGCTAGATCGCACTCTCACATATAAGAGCCACCTGTACGAAGTCGCCCAAAAAATGAAAACAAGAAACAACATCATAATGAAACTGGCAGGAACAACCTGGGGATGTTCCACTGAAACTCTACGCACATCAGCACTGGCACTTCTGTATAGTGTAGCGGAATATTGCGCACCCGTCTGGGCCCGCAGTAGGCATGTCAGATATATTGATGTGCAACTTAACGAGACAATGAGGCTCATAACAGGAACAGTAAGACCCACCCCGAAACCTTGGCTGCCCGTCCTTGCCAATATCGAACCACCCTCGATTAGACGTGAAAGAGCAATCCAGAGGTACAAAGAAAAGTTCAGGGACCTACCTCCCCCCCCTGACAGATTGATGTCAAGAAATCCCTTCTGGAAAGAACTCAAACAACAGATTGATATCGATAACCTGTGGAAACAGCAATGGCAGGAAAGCAAAGTGAATAACAGTTTCCTTATTGAGGACCCATCTCAACGAGTTCCAGGCTTCCAACTCCAACGTAGAGTGTGGGTAACTCTAAATCGTCTGCGGACAGGTGTTGGTCGGTGCGGATATTTGTTGAAAAAGTGGGGTTTCTCACAGGACCCCAATTGTGAGTGCGGAGAGAGTCAAACCATGCAGCATATAATTGAGTGCGACGTACACGGACTTAAGGGAGGAAATCTAATGGACATACATGTGATAAGTGACCAAGCACTTCTGTGGCTGGAAACCCTGAAAATTTTATTGTAAATCATTGTTAATGTTAATTTAAATTTTTATGTTGATGTTTGTAAGTGTATCACGCTTTGCCTGTAGCTGAACGAGAAATAAATAAATAAGGCACACTTAAAGTAGTAAAGGAGTTTTGCTATTTGGGGAGAAAAATAACTGATGATGGTCGAAGTAGAGAAGATATAAAATGTAGACTGGCAATGGCAAGGAAATCGTTTCTGAAGAATAGAAATTTGTTAACATCGAGTATAGATTTAAGTGTCAGGTAGTCGTTTCTGAAAGTATTTGTATGGAGTGTAGCCATGTATGGAAGTGAAACATGGACGATAAATAGTTTGGACAAAAAGAGAATAGAAGCTTTCGAAATGTGATGCTACAGAAGAATGCTGAAGATTAGATGGGTAGATCACATAACTAATGATGAAGTATTGAATAGAATTGGAGAGGAGTATGTGGCACAACATGACAAAAAGAAGGGACTGGTTAGTACGACATGTCTGAGGTATCAAGGGATCACAAATTTAGCATTGGAGGGCAGCGTGGAGGGTAAAAAATCATAGAGGGAGACCAAGAGATGAATACACTAAGCAGATTCAGGATATGGGTTGCGGTAAGTACTGGGAGATGATGAAGCTTGCACAGGATAGAGTAGCATGGAGAGCTGCATCAAACCAGTCTCCGGACTGAAGACCACAACAACAACTTTCCAAGAGCCTGCAGTCAATCCCCAAAAATGAAATTACCTTAGTGCAAGGAGATTTTAATTCTCTGATAGCGAAGTGGGGCTCGTCAAATGAAGTACTTGGCTGTCATGGTTTAGGCAAAAGAAATGATCGTGGACATGGAAAGTAAGTTTGTTGTAACCAATACCACTCACGGAGACTTTACACCAGGACCTCACTGGGTGGAATATATTGTATTCAGATAGACTATTCATCGATCGGCTTAATGTGAAGATCGTCAGTTAAATACAATGAAGCTTTTTCTGATGCCGATTTTGGTTCTAAGCATGAGTTTCTATGTCTGAGCTGACCATGAAACTTCTAAATGTAAAGGGGCATCTCCAAATGCAAGAGGATTAGAGCAAAAGGCTGGAATTAAAATTTTTATGACTCGATTCCAGGAGACACTTTCGACCGATAACATGAAATCTGCAGAGAAATGGTATTTGCCGAAGGAGACATTAGTTAAAACAGCTAAGAAAGTAGTCAAAGATAGAAGAAAGACTGGCTTACTAACAAAACCTTGCAAATCAATGAGGGCGGAAAGTATTGAAAATGAGAGGATTACAGGGAACTCAGAAGTACCGTATGTTATCGGCGTTAATACAGAGAAATTGTCGAAGGGACAAAAATAATTACATCACTGAAACATGTGAGAGACTGAGACTAGGTGCATGTTCAATGAAATAAAGAACATGGGTTATCAAGACGAAGATTGCACACCTCTAACCAACATAGAATTAGCTGCTGATCGGCGGAGAACAATCTGCAACAAATTGAATATGAATAAAAATGGAAAGCTTGTTCATGCAAACAATCCACCAGAGAAGAAACATAATACATTAAAAGAAGAAGTCCGAAGCACCTGCACCTGGCCTGATTACTGAGGAAATGATCAAAGCATCTGGAGATCTCTGTTTGAAAATCATGTATGAAGTATGTAACAGAATATGAAATAAAGGAACACGGATAAAAGACCGGACCATGTCGGCAATGATTCCGTCCCATGAGAAAGGGAACGCACAGCGTTGCGAAAACTGCAGGACATTTCATTAACTTCACATGCCAGCAAGATTCTTCTAATTGTCGTAGATGGAAGCCTGAGAACCTACTTGGATAAAAATACGACCAGAGCAAGCTGAGTTTGGGTATAATAAAGGAACAAGAGAGCAGATTCTAAATGTCAGAGAGGTAACTGAAAAATGTAGGGAATTCAATAATCCATTTGTTCTTTGTTTCTTGGACTATATCAAGGCTATCGATTGTATTCGATTGAAACAACTGAGGAACGTACTAGCAAAAATGAGCGTTCCTAACCATCTTATTACCCTTATCAGATATATCTACGCTGACAGTGCGACTATAATCAGATTAGATGAAACTATTTCAAGCCCTTTTAAAAGATGTAAAGGACTTAAACTCGGTTCTATTTAACTTATGTGGAGAATATGTTACAAGAGAGAGTCTTCATGGTTGGACTGGTGGGATCTGTATTGGAGGGCGAAGAATCAATAACTTAAGATTTGCTGATGACCCCACACTGTGCGATGAGTCACAAGTGGAAACGAAGGAACTAATGGATAGAATTAGGTGAGAAAGGGGGAAACTTTGACTGTCTGTTAATAATACAAACCTCATGATAACTGACACAGACGGTGGTCATTACCAGCGACTTGATACACACTTCTAATCACACCGAAAGCCATAATGGAGGTCAAAATGCGTGCACACCGTCTTGTGAACAGCTCAAAAGTTGTATTTCGTACGACAACCCATCTTACCCCAACATGGCGCATCTTTAAATCCATATGGGACGAGATCAGAGTAGTTCAGATACGGGCAGTTACATTTTTGGCAACAATGGCAGCAATACAGTGTCACACTGATGCATATTGATCTCTTAGTGAAAACACAGACAGCAACGTTTTCGAGACTTCCCTTCTCATTGTCTTCTAAACCATAGACGAAATAATGGTTCAGGTGAGCAATAGCCGGATAGGAAATCGGTCGATAGGAAATCGGTCGGTGATCTCGCCGAAGTAATCCTGATATCCAGCAGATGTGATCTAGAGCACAATACAAGACCTAAACGCTAGTTGTCGTTCGAAAATTTGACCGAGCTTGGCCCGACGAAAATACAAAACAGTTGATGTTTATCGAATACAGCCTCCGCTAACATTCTGAGACAGTGGGATAATTGTGATCTTATCCGTGAGGATTACAGACGATTCGACAGATCGGCGCAAACAGCCTAACTTGAACCATTGCATGCTTGTTCATTGGTACGGCAACAAAACCGTTTATAAAGTTTAAGCCGCAATTCAAACATATTATCGATGTCTTTCAGAAATAACGGCAACCAGTCGCCTTTTGTGATGGTACAATTCTTATTTTTCCATGAACGGTTTAAAGAAAAATAAAACTGCCATTAAAAAATGCGACTGGTTGCAGTCATGTCCGAAAACCTTTTTTCATCAGCTGATGTGGTCCACGTTTACCATGGATAAAAGTTTCATACATTATCGATGCTGAACGTACATTTTATCCCTTGATCGTTTGCTTAAAATGTTTTACAACCGCTTAATAGCCATTGTAAGTAATACATGTTACTGCACCGCCTCTCTGAAATCTACATAAATGTACAGCAGATGGCAACGTACAACAAATTTTAACGTCGCTTGCTTTGTGCAATGTCAAATAATACATCGTGGTGCCAGTAACATCTCTGACTTGTTTCTGAGACTACACAAAATCTCACCCATCACATGAGGCACAATAAGACTTACTTATTCTGGCTACGCACTGCCGCGTAGTTCCAGTCTGACAATAGTACTCAGTGCCTTAAGATTAATTGCTGTCTACCATCATCTACAATACCACATGCAACAACGCAGCAGGTATGTATAATCTCTACCAGTCTCGAAGCCGACAGTGTTACATACCATTTGAGTCAGTCAACAAATGCTTAATAAGCGGAATTTACCTAAGCCCCTGGATGGAAAACCCTGGCTAAATGAAACAAACCCGTAAGTCTCGTTTCGCCACAGCGATGACAAGAAAATTATACAATGTTCCACTGTGTAATTTTGTTATGTTGAAATGGAGTCCACACACACGCTGATAATTTTTACTTCGTTACAGCAGTGTACACATGAAAAAACTTTAAACTCTATACTCCACTAAACGGAAAAATATACTATACGATCTACAGCTTGAAACAGCTACTTCATGTGTGTAAATATGAAGTCACAGACAGCTGCACAGGGGTCTGTGACATCGTGATTGAAATAAATGTCACGATATGGGAGCTTCATAGGACACTGGGAAACCATGGCTCGCCTACACAAGACATCGCTGACAAAACTTCTGATTAATACGGTTTGTATGGGATCAGCGCACAGTGAACTTAAAGATGATAAGCACAAGTTTAATGACTAGGTCAAGGATTCCCAGCAAACTCCCATTCCCACCAAATACAGCCCACGTTCGAACAGCGAAGATTCGATAGTTGTGAATAGCCACTCGGAACGTTCCGTTGCAATATAAAGTAACCTCTGCCAAGTGTTACATGTCGGTTTGCATAATAAAGATGAAAATATGAAAGGCACAGATGCCATGTGCACCGTGCGTACTTGTGTGCGCGATTTAACAATGGAAGGGTTAATTCAGTGTAGACATTCACCTAGAACGCCATCTAGAAATCACAACACATCACCTTGTCAGGCGCTGCAAATAAGTGTGTTGCACGATACCATCACTATGAACGTCAAAAATGAGCCTAAATCATAGTGGAGCATTACTTAACGTGACCATTTCTTCCTCGCCAAACTTCGAACATTAATTATTATATTAATTTAATGAAGGAACTTATGTTATTTCCGTGAGTTGCATGGTGAGTAGAAAAATGATATTAACCAAACAAATTTCTTTGATGTCAAGCTATAGTAGTTCAAAAGTTGAATAACTACAAACAACGATGATCAGCGCCCGTGCAAATTCCCAACCTTTGCTCAGTCTAATCTCGCCACTTACATGAATGATGCCGAAATGATAACACAAACACCCAGTCATCTCGAGGCAGGTGATACAAACAACGAAGTTGCAGTGATTCAGCATGTAGCACGAAGAATAAATAAATATGTAACTACATAATTCTGCGAGTTTATAATGGAGCGGCAATACAATCACAGTACGAGCAAGAACTATAGTGCTCTGAGTGGACAAAATACATCGTGCGCAGGAAATCGCTGATAACAAACCTGAAAATGCCTGCCAATCAAGAGAATAACGTAGAGGACACTTTAACAACAGCAATGCACTCTATGTTGAGAAACATTTTCCATCAGGAGGAGAATGAATAGAGCTGGGGAGGGGGAGCAAATAGGGGATGAGTGATTAAGAAATGTGACGAATGTGTAGCACTGAAAAAGATGTGTAATTAACAGTAAAAAACAGCGGGCAGTGACTCAGCAGTAATTGAAATCATTCGATGATACAGGGCCACAGGCACAGAGCAGTCACCAGATTTTCTGCAACCATCACCTTCAATCAAAATCACTGGATCATTGGCAACTAGTCGGGTTTAAAATATCACAAATGATCAAACAAGATGCAAGAATCGATTACTCTGCTATGGTGAAATAAACAAATGCTGCCCCCAACAAAACAGACTACAGAGCAAAAATGGGGACTAGTGCAGCAGGGGATACAACCCGTCGGCTTTGGACAATGACGTCACAAGCGGCCAATCGAGAAGCGATTCTTCTTAGTGTTGTAGCTCCCTTCAGTGGCTGATAAGTGTTTTTTGGCTTTTAAAAAAAAATCTCACGAGATAGAATAAACAGATCCACTTTATTAAGCAATCAGTAAAAAAACGAAACTGAAACATAACAGCAAAGGCGAAAATGGGAAACTGCTCTCTGGCGGCTTGTGACGTTCTTGTCCAAAGCCGACGGGTTGTATCCCCTGCTGCACTAGACCCCAAAAATGAAACAAGGTCAAACTACGAAACTACGGTACCAGTAATTCACCTCGCGTAACAACTACCTCATTTTATCTGATTTCTCGCGGCCAACAAAGTAATAAGTTAAGAACTTAAAAACAAAATTTGAACACGATCCTACAACTGTTTCTTCTAGAAATTTCAATACATGTTGTATATAGACTCTACAAATGCTGGTACCTTAATAGATTTTGGACATAAAATCTACAAATGCTGGTACGTTAGGTGACATGAGACAGATATTTCTCCTGTGAAATTACAAATATGAAAAGAAAGTAGATAATTACTGTAGTTCTCTTGTAGGCGTGCTAAATAACGACAATAACTCAGTACACCCCCTTCGTGAGTCTTACAATGACTTTCATTTAAAGCAACATTACTGTAATAAAGATTACGAAGAACTTTGAAAGCTTCTTGCGCGTAGATGGACATGGATCCCGTCGCCATAGTGAAACCGCCTAAAAACTTTTACTTCTAATATGAACATTCCCTGCAAGGACTCGTTAAGAAAGGAACCTTCCGAGTGATTATCAGAACGCGCTGCGTGTAGTAAGTACAATTCATTACGTCAAATCTAACTACTAATGGTTGGTGCACTACACCAGTTTAGCCGGATCAAAGAAATACAGAAATTCATTAATGCTGTACGAAATGAGTGCTCTAGCACCAATCACATCCTAGTAAAATGCAATAACATCCATTCACAACTGTTTTAACTCTTTTTCCTGTGAGTAATAAACTAATGAATGCAGGAAGTGCGTTAACACACACTAGAAAAATGCAACGCCATAACAAAAGAACCACGTTAAATTTTTCGGTCATTGACTGTTTAACGATAAATACGTTTCAGTGTACAATACACAAGCTTAAAACTGTACAGAAATTCTAATTTTTTTTAGCTGTATGAGCAACTTTAAACAAAGCACATCGCCTCGTGGTCGAGGACGGGCAGATTCAAACTGCTGTATCTCCCGAAATAACATCTTACCTGCATTGAATCGGCGCTTATAACCTCTCCCCCGAATTTCTTCGCAATGTCGATGGCTAATTTTGATTTTCCAGCTCCTGTGGCACCCATAACAACAACAACAGGCACACGAAATATCATTTCACTAACACCACAATCCGCCATGTTCGATTCACTACTGGTATGAGAAATATGGCGCGCAGTGCCTGAGAAGTATGAGAAATTTCGAGGTCGGTGCGGGAAACAGCTGACTTACGCGGCTCACCAGCGATCGCGGGCTACGAGCGCATCTGAGCGGGCGTTACCATTCAAAGAATGGAAAGATAGGCTGTCACACGATGCAGTTTAAGCAATATTTTGCGCAAAGACACAGTATTTCAACAATTTATCAAGTATAGATTGGTGAAGGTCTCGAAAATACGAATTCTGTCTTTTCAGTAGCAGCGATCGTCGAATTAAATTACGATTTATTTATTTCCCATTTGTGTAGAGTTTCCATAAGCGAATCCAAAGCGGTAGGAGTGGGATGGTATCAAAAACGAGAGAGTAAAGGAAAGTGGTGACAGAGATGTAGAGAGCGGGCCAGCTTCAACTGTTGGTAAAAAAGCAAGTTGTTCCAGCTAAACGGCATGTATAACTGCTGAGTTACGGCTTAATAATATACCTACCGTAATGTTCTAATTTTAAAATCATTTGACAAACGCTACCCGTCATTATCTGACTGTGTTGTCCATCGGTCGAACAGTGTTACAAAAAATTTTCATGTTTTACGCATAAATTTTCCATTCACTTGTTACTAATTTGTGCATACAATAAATATCGTAACAGTCTCAAATGCGAAATTTTGGATAGATTACTTCTCTTTTTTCTGCCTCTCATTTCTGATCATCAGGCTGTATTTCCGGACGAAAGTATTATTGGTTATTACCGATATTTGCAAGATAGTTAGCCGATCAAATCAGTGACGTGTCTTCTCCGTTTACAGTTCACTATCATCAAAGACCGAGTAAGATAATACTATTCCCAGTGCTGTGACCCTACCTATGCACTGTAGTCGATGTTTAGACCCCAACGCCTCAAAATAAACTGAAGGCGTCAGGGTCCTCTTGTACACACGATTGGTAACTCCTGAGGTATATTCTGGTGCAAGTTCAGTCGGCGTTGGCTACCATTCCGAAGCAGTCTGTGCACCCTGCTGGTATAACATCATTCACGTGCTGTCTCCACTGCGTAGTTGACAGCGTAGAATAATGAATCTTGAATGTTTACTTAGGTTCGGGTACGAATCGACCCATCTGAGCAGCACCCTCCGTGAGGTCGCTTTTGCGGTGACTAGCCTGAGGAATCATTTATCACTAGAAGCAAACCACCTGTATCACAGAAGCGCGAGGTCTGTTAAAAAAATTCCCGAACTTTGTCCACAACATTTTTCTACGAGTACCTTTTACTTATTGTGTATGATCCGCTTCGAAATACTCTTCTCCACAATTCATACACCGCTCCCAACGCCGTTTCCACTTTCGGAAGCGGTTTTTGCACGCCTCTTGCTGGATCGCGCTAAGCTGCTGTCTGCGAATTCTCTTGTACATCGTCTATCGTAACAAATCTTCGTCCTTTCAACAGGGTTTCCAACTCTGGAAATTAAAAATATCCGTAGGAGCCAGGTCTGAAGAGTACGGAGGATGAGGCAGCCTGTAGTGATTTCATATTTTATATAACAGTCACGCACCAACAGGGGCGAATGTACAGGTGTGTTATCGTGATGCAGGAGCTATCGCCACATTTCAGGCCGTTTCCTTTCGTCCCTTGTGACACGAATTCAAGATGAACTAAGCCTTCAAAGTCAAAGAAAACTAATTTTTTTTGTCTTAGAGAACTTTTCCAGATCCATTATGAACCTTGGTCTCAACATCATAACCGTAGACCCACGTCTCATCACCAGTTATGATTCTCTTAAGAAACATCTCGTTCTCCTTTGTGCAATCAAAAAGCTCTTCACAGACTGTGAAGCGAAGGTCTTTTTGGTCTTGATTCATGAGTCGTGGGATGAACTTGGCAGCAACATGATGCATTTCAAGAAGCTGAGTCCGGATTTGATGACATTATCCAACTGAAATGATACATTCTTCTGCAATCTCTCGGACAGTCAGTCTTCGATTGGCACCCAGAATTTCGTTGTCGTTCCTGACATGAGCGTCGTCGGTAGACGAGGAAGGGCGTCCTGAACGATGATCATGTTTAACTTCCGTCTGGCCATTTTTAAACCGTGTGAACCATTCGTAACACCAAGTATGGCTTAAGCCTTCATCACTGTAGACATCCTGCATCATTTGGTGTGTCTCTGTAAAGGTTTTCTTGGGTTTCACCTAAAATTTAATGCAGATGCGTTACTCCTCAATTGTGCCACCTCGAAATTCGCGAACTGTGCGACGCAACGTTCTACTCAGTACAACGCTGAACAATAACTATTACATACATACAACAATAAACCTTCCGACAGTTACACATTAAACACAGGCGTGTGCAGGTATGCCAATCGCATTCCGCTCCAGCACACCATTGGCGCGAAATTACGAATGTTCCGGAATTTTTTGAACAGACCTCGTACATTCGCCGATCATTGAATAATATTTTCACTTGGTAGAGTTACTTACGCTGTTGCCTTATCTATCAGTTTAGTTACCAAAACATTGTGATACAAGACGGCACTTGCCACAACATGTCATGTATTATGCTTGCCCCTCTTACATCGTGGGTACTGTCTCTACTTTTGTTTTTCTTATATACTTCGTAAAACAGTAGAAAAACTTGGCAGTCTTCTATTTATCCTCTGTCCTGTTATACACTAGTGATGTGGTACTCTTATACGAATCAGCATGCGTAGAAATGGCTGTTTACATAGCATACGACACATTTCTTAACAAATTTTAAAAAACTTTTGGAACGTGTTCGGATATTTTTGGTCGATAGTCTCTTCTTCGTAAATCCAACAAGGAAAGAATTAAGATTAAATTTAACGTCTCGTCAATGGCGTTACTAGGGTAAACCTCAGCTTTAACCTCCCACAAGCCCAACCCCCCTCCCCGCAATCATCCAGCCACCATCTCCGTCAGCTGTCGATCACACATTCCCTGTTTCTTTTTATTTAAATCTCACCCCGCTCTCTCCCCACCCCAACTTCTTTTTTTTATATCTGAAAGCATCAACAAGTGGAATATCCCAAGCAGGTGTAATTTTGAGTCTTTAACACTTTAGTTATCGTCATGTGGCAAGACGTCACATTACTTCTAAATCCAAACTACCAGAACTTAAGAAATTATTACAAAAATACAATGAGCCTATGCTTAAATAATTAGGAATAATTAATTGTCATTGTTTGGAAGCTGCAAACTGCCAGTTAATTTTTTGTTCTTTGATAACAGGAAACACTATACATGGTACAATTCAGATTTTAAAATCAATCTGTTAAACGTTTTAACACAAATAACACACAGTGAAAACAAAGTATTACACAAAAGCATTGCTCTCCGGTACATTATAATTGCGTCTTCTTCAACATAAAAACTTGTGAGACCTCGTTGCCTTTCATTTAGCAGGCCGGAGTGGCCGTGAGGTTCTGGGAGCTACAGTCTGGAGCCAAGCGACCGCTACGGTCGCAGGTTCGAATCCTGCCTCGGGCATGGATGTGTGTGATGTCCTTAAGTTAGTTAGGTTTAAGTAGTTCTAAGTTCTAGGCGACTGATGACCTCAGAAGTTAAGTCGCATAGTGCTCAGAGCCATTTGAACCAACCTTTCATTTATTTTCCTACACTATACAGAAACAAAAACTGAAACTGTAATCAAACGGAAACACGTTTTGTTTTTTTTTTTTTTTTGTAAAATTGCAAATCGATAAAAATAGACTTTTTATTGTACATGAAAAGCTCTTCAGAACACTGTTTTCATTTTAAAAAATGGATAAGTTAAATGATGTAACTAACACTATCTGTACATTTTTTTGCAGCGAATTATATTAGTTCTAACAACAACAAAATAACACAGCCAGCCACAAATGATTTTAAAATCTTTTTATTTTAGAACCAAACCAGTTTCTGGCATTCATGTCGATCTTCAGATGGCTAATATTTAAGGTTAAGTAAATGTTGTCAGCAGATGTATGTCGTCAGCAGATGTATGTCGTCAGCTCCAGCACTGCACAAGAATATTTAAATATTTAATGTCACTTTAGTGTTGCTTCGATGGTAAAAGCATATTGTTAGGCCTGCATTTATTTAGATATAAGGAGATACAGTGGTATACACTTACATTGGTTGTACTGGACGGTACTTCGTCTTGCCACGGTCCCTAAACTCTTACAGGGCAATGTACAAGTTGTAGCAGCAGCCAACAGTACACATGTTTAAAACAAATCCCCGTGACAGACAAAAGACATTTCGAAATATTCATCACATCAGTCTGGGCTTCACAGATATGCTTCACGCCTGATACTTTTATTTACAAAGCAAAGCGCATACAGTAAGCAAAGATGTTATTGTTTTCTTATTGCGCAAAGATCTAAACTAAGTAAAGAGAATACATTGTAGATGCAACAGGTTAGAAAGAGATAAAACTTTTACTCGAAGAGTAAACTTATTGAACTTATTATTTGATGAATCTAGAGTAAATATTTATAGATTTTTTTTTTTAAATCGACTGGTAGCAGAATTTCACTGATGCATTATAACCATTAGATTGTACACTATAATTTATAAATGCACACTCATATCTGTCCTATGTACAGTGATGTCGATGATCATTTTTTAATAACTTTAACAATTTTTCTATTCACAGATGAGTGACTTAAAGTTTGGATACGAAGTATGAGTTTAAGTTTGTGAGTTGTTCTTCTTCCATCTCAAACTTCTTTGACCACCTTCTTCCCCTTTTATTTGGTCCTTCCTCATTTATTTCGCTCCCACGGAAACGGCCAGGGCACGCCTCCCGGCTACCATACCTTATAGCTATAACTTATAACAGTTCCGTCGACGTCGAGATCATTAGAGATAGGGTACAAGTTCGGGCTCGAGGAAGAAGGCTAAAGCAGTCTGCCGTCTCCTTTCAAAAGAACCATTCCAGCATTTGCTTTAAGTGATGCGCCAAGCATTCAACATCTACCACCTTCGTTCCTCAGAAAAAGATCTGGTCGAGAAACCAAGAAAATTCTGGTCTTACATCAAATCGCTAAGCTGGTCGAAGGCTTCCACTCAGACATTCGTTGACTGGTCTCGTGTGGCAGTAGAAGACAGCAAAACGAAAGACGAAGTTTTAAATTTCGCGTTTAAGTAATCGTTCGCGCAGGAGAATCGTAGAGACATACCGCCGTTTGACCGTCGAACGGAGTCCCGCATGGACGTCATAGTAATAAGCATCCCTGGCATGGAGAAACAGCTGAAAGAGTTGAAAATAAATAAGTGGCCCGGTCCGAATGAAATCCCAAATCTGTTTTACAAAGAGTAGTCTGCGGTATTGGCTCATTGCTTAGCTTGCCTTTATTGCGAATCTCTCGTCCAACAACAAGTCCCAAACGAGGGTGAGTCCTGTATATAAGGAGGGTATAAGAACGGACCCGCAAAATTACAGACCAGTATCCTTGACATCGGTTTGCTACAGAATTCTTGAACATATTCTCAATTCACGTATAATAAATTTCTTTGAGACTGTAAAGCTTCTGTCCTCGAATCAGCACGGTTTTAGAAAAAACCGTTCGTGCGAATTTCTGGCTGCCCTTTCCTCACATGTATACTACGACCTACGGATGAAGGGCAACAGGCAGAGTGCATATTTCTAGATTTCCGAAAAGTGTTTGACACAGTGCTTTGCTGCAGATTGTTAAAGGAGGTACAAACATACGGAATAGGTTCCTAGGTATCCGAGTGGCTCGAAGACTTCTTAAGTAAGAGAACCCAGTAAGTTGTCCTCGAAGACGTGTGTTCGAGACGAGGGTGTCTCAGGAGTGCCCCAGAGAAGTGTGATAGGGCCGCTGTTATTTTCTGTACACAGAAGTGGAGGACACAATATGACTTAGACAAATTTTCTGGCTGGTGTGAAGAGCTCTAAGTGTACGAAAATGTAAGTTAATGCAGATTAGTAGGAAAAACAAACACGTGATATTCGGATACAGCATTAGTAGCATCCCGGTTAACACTGTCATGTCGTTTAAATACATGGGCGTAACGTTGCAAAGCGATATGAAATGGAACGAGCATGTGAGGTTGTAGTAAGGAAGTGGAATGGTCGACTTCAGTTTATTGAATTTTAGGAAAGTGTAGTTCATCTGTAAAAGAGACAGCATATAGGACGCTAGTGCGCTCTATTCTTGAATACCGTTCGAGTGTTTGGGATACGCATCAGGTCGGATTAAAGGAAGACATCAAAGTAATTGAGAGGCGGGCTACTAGATTTGTTAAGGGTAGGTTCGAAAGACACGTAGGTATTACAGAGATGCTTCGGGAACTCAAATGGGAATCCCTGGAGGGAAGGCAACGTTCTTTTCGAGGAGCGCTATTGAGAAAATACAGAGAACCGGCGTTTGAAGCTCACTGCAGAACAATTCTACCGTCGGCAACATGCATTTCGCTTAAGGACCACGAGGGTTGGGTCCGAGAAATTAGTGCTCGTACGGAGGCATGTAGATATTCACATTTCGCTTGCTCTAATGGTGAGTGGAAGAGGAAAGGAAATGTCTAGAAATGGTGTGGGGCACCATCCGTCATGCACCGTATGGTGACTCGATGAGTATGTATGTAGACGTAGATATAGAAGTGATTTAGGGGAACTATGGAACGCCAGCACTTGTATGGCCGGACGAGGATTTCAAGCGCCGTCCTCTCCAACGCGATTTCTGCGCCTTACCACTACGCCAGCGCCACATTTCTCGGTGTGAGACCAAGAGACAGCTCGCCAACGCTGGTTGACAATGCCAGTCCAGGAACGTTAAACATCCGCGTGATAATGGTCTTGTGCCGCTGAGGAGATACAGTGTGCGTCAGAGCAATCGAAATAACAAGAGCTGTTGTGAAAGCGAAAGTCTAGAGGCGCGGTGGACGAAGACAAATAACTACCGCGCGTCCGGGTAGACGTGTTCCGGCGATGTGCTCAGAACCTACGTAGTAGAAAGCTAAAAGTTGTGTTAAGGGCACCAGCAGTATTGAAAGAGCTGCAGTTAATAGTTTGGTGTAAGTGCACAGGAACGAGGAAGTGGAAGCAGAGGAAGAAGCACACAGTTATTGACCAAGTACGTTGTAACTACTAACAAGCGACAGCTGTGACACTGCACATTATGCGTCTAAAGGTTCATTTACACGGACCGTATTTTACAGTAATGTGTGGCCACAACAGTGTTGTAGTCAACATTGCTACACTGTGGTTACAATACACAGCAGTACTGGCAGTATGAGCTGGCAATATTGCTAATGTAGCACTCTGGAGCAGGAAGTTGCTGAGTATATCTGAAATGGTACCAGCGTTATCCACCAGAGCTGGAAAATATTTCGTATGACTGGACTATACCTGTATCTGTACTTTCCTATAAATGCTTCCCTCTCACTGTCAGCCTTCCTTTCTCTTTCCCACGCCGACAGTGCTGCAGTGCCACATAAATAATACATAAAACAATATTATTTCACTTCAATTCGACACTTGACAAGTGTAAAGGTATGCGTTTTATTTGTTGTCTACAAGAATGCAGGAGCAATAACAAGAGAACTATGGATTTCATAAATCTGATTCGTACATCTACCTCAGAAGATAGGTTAAGGAAAGGCAAACCTACGTTTGTAGCTTTTGCAGATTTGGAGAAAGCTTTTGGCAATGTCGGCTGGAAAACACTCTCTGAAATTATTAAAGTAGCAGAGGTAACACACAAGCAGCCAAATGCTGTACACAACTTGTACAGAAACCAAACGGCATTTATGAGTTGAGGGGCATGAAACGGAAGCAGTGCTTGAGAAAGGAATGAAACAGGGTTACGGCTTATACCCTATGTTATTTGCTCTGTACATTGGTCAAGCAGTAAAGGAAGTCACAGAAAAATTCGGAGAAAGAATTATAATTCAGAGATGAGTAACAAAAACTTTGAGGTTTGCCGATGACATTGTAATTACGTCAGAGACAGCAAAGGACTTGGAAGAGCAGTTGAATGGAGTGGACAGTGTCTTGAAAGGGGAATATAAGACGAACATTAACAAAAGCAAAACAAAGGATGAAATCAGGCGTTGCTGAGGGAATTAGATTAGGAAACGAACACTAAAAGTAGCAGATGAGTTTTGCTATTTTGGGCAGCAAAATAGGTGATGAAGCAGAAAGGATATAAAATGCAGACTGGTAGTGGCAAGGAAAGCGTTTCAAAAAAAAAAAAAAAAAAAATTCTTTAACATTGAATATAGATTTAAGTTAAGCAAATCTTTTCTGAAGATGCTTCTCTGGAGTGTTGCCTTTTATGGAAGTGGAACATGGAAAATAAACAGTTTTAAACTTCCTCTTAGGAAAATAAGAATGACTGTACTGGTAAACTTCTACATTATTTCATACAAAAACAACCGAGTAAAACTGAACGTATTCAGACATTTCTCTCTTTACTTATTCTGATCATCACTAAACTGACACACAATATTTTTAGCGCAACGCAATCTGACTTTCAGTAATCCCTACAAAAGAATAGCCCTGACTAACAATAACCTATACCTTTCATGAATCACTTACCTCACAAAAATCTTCGTTACTCGAACTACTGCAATACAGCGAGCGCCAATACTGCCAGCTAAATAAAAGATTCTGACTACTGAAGGCACTAACTACTGATAGGCACAGTTAGCAAATGAAAGATTTTGATAGAGAACAAACAATGTATTTACCTAAATAGTGTTCGAAAGTCATAATATATATATCAGTTCATGACATCCAATTCTGCAAAATTCCTTTTTCTGACGGACTCACGTCCAGATCGTCCGCTCATAGTAACCTCTCAAAACTCTGGCATCTTTCTCCCCACATCCACCACTACTGGCCGCTCAGTTCCAACTGCCCAACGCTATGCGCTGTTCACATCTAACTGCCCAACACTACACTGGCGAATATTCCAACAATGAGTCCAAGCAGCCGCAGACTGCACACAGGGCAGTCAGCGATTTTCATACAGAGCGCTATGTGGCGTTACCAACATAAAAACCAAAATAGCATAAGTTTACACAAGAAGAATACAGAAGCATTTGAAATGTGGTGGTACAGAAGAATGCTGAAGATTGGATGGGTAGATCACTCACCCAATAAGGATGTACTGAAAGGAAATTTGATTAAAAGAATTGATCGATTGATAGGATACATTCTGAGTCATCAAGGGATCACCAGTTCGGTAGTGAAGGGAAGTGTATGTGTGTATGGAGGAGGGGGCGGGAGGGGGAAAGAGGAATTGTAGAGGGAGACCAAAAGACGAATACAGTGAGTAGGTTCAGAAGGATATAAGTTGCAGTAGTTATTCGGAGATGAACACGCTTGCAAAGGATAGAGTAACGTGGAGGGCTGCGTCAAAGCAGTCTTTGGGCCCGAGACAACAACACCAACATCTACGGCCAGAGGAATCTGGAAAAGGACATTTTCGTATTACCACCGTAGTAGAAAAATATCTCCAATTGTGAGCCATAACTGAAGAACGTCATTATGGAATGTTCATCTACTTGATCTTTACCCTTTGCGAAATGAGCACGCAGGGACCAGAGCCACTGATTAATAAAAATGCGCTATATCTTCTTGATTTTTGAGTCAGTGTGTGTTGTGATTTGATAGCTAATGAACCGTTCTGTCCTATTATTTTGGACGAATGCGTGCTGGAAAATTTCATATTTCCACCAGAACTTCGTCAGAATTTGCTAGAAGATTTTGATTTGGTTAGGCGGTTATTTACGTGGGCTCGGTACCATAGAGCTCCTCCTTCTTGGAGGAATGTAAGGATTCGTCTCTCCAGTATAATTTTTGCTAGCCGACCGGCTGGTCGTACTTGTCTCGTTCCCCGCACACCTAATTTTCCAGGTTTCAGCCCTTGTAGAACTTAGTTAAAGAAGTTTGGGAAAAAGCTATGTTTCCAGAGAGAATATTAATATTAGCGACCAAATTGTTGCATGTGCTATCCCTGCGTGCTCATTTCGCAAAGGGTAAAGATCAAGTAGATGAACATTCCATAATGACGTTGTTCAGTTATGGCTCACAATTGGAGATATTTTTCTACTACGGTGGTAATACGATTTTTAAAGGAAACTTTCAACTCCACGAACCTTCTCTGCGTGGGTTGACTTGGCCTCACCGATACAGCTAGCTGTACGGTAGGTGCAACCACATCGGAAGGACATCTGCAGAGTGGTCATATTAAATATGGTTCCTGAAGTTGAACAGCAGCCTTTTCTGCAAAGACAACGTGACTGAATAATCAGGCCTTTTAATTTTTGCCAACCTGACCTTACTACGTTGGAACTGTGACACGGCTTAAAGCACAACGACACTGCGGACGTTATATTTCCCCAACACACGCAGCGCTACCGCATGCGTTGATGAAAATGGCACTGTCTCGGATATTCGAAGACAAATTTTTAGTACAGAATAAAGCTCAGATTGCTGCTATATTACTCTAATGATGTTTTTATTGTGATGGAGCCATTTCGGCTAGATTGCCTTCATCAGACCACCTGCGAAAGTTACATAGTATTTTTTATTTTATTATAATGTTGGTCAACTGTATTTTTGGATTTACAAATTTGGTTCTTGCGTCCATACATCATCAGTGGTTGTTCTCACTCTGTATTGCATTACGAATTGGAGTAGATTTGGGACACTCAAACTATAAACTGTTTCATGGTTTGCTCCAGCTGGTACTCGTCCTTTCTTGTAATTTTTATAATTTGACATTTTCTCGTAGTTTTGACAGATTGATAGTTGTGACAGTTGGTCAAAGATGTTATATTGTTTGTCAAATCTGACGAAAAAGAAGTAAATTTACAACATTTATAAGAAAAGACGATTAACAACAGGAGCAATTCATAAACCGGTTTATAACATAAGAGTGCTGAATCTACAGGCCGTTGTAATACAATACAGAGTGACAGCGACCTCTGATGATATATGAACGTAAGTACCAACTTCTTGTATTCGAAAATACGATTTGCCATGCCAAAGCTACATCGTAATGGTCGTTCAAGAACCACATGACATCTGCAGCGAGTTGAAGGACTTTTGGAAAAATAAGATGGAAATGTCGCAAATATTTTTTTTACAGACTATTTTGTGTTATTTATGTAAACTAACTAAGGAACTCTAAAACAGGTCTATTGGGAGTTTGTTATTTGCATTACTGCAATCTGTACATACCTTGGACGTCTCAAACGCTAAGCGACAATTTTGAATTGCTTATTATTCGCGCACAGCCTTTGGTCAGAGTAGCTGTGTTGTTGGAAGATCTGCTGGTTTTGTCATCGCTGCTTGGCAGTGGGGAGGGCAGGAGTTCTACCGTTAGAAGAGTAGTGAGACAGACGCTGAGCAAAGGACTCGTGGCAATGTAAACGTAAAGTTAAGTTCGTCAGTGTTTAAGTAAAATGATTTGTGTTTGAATATTGTGAAACAGAGGAGAAAGATTCGATTAGTGATTTAGAATGAAATGAGACTATAATAGCATATGAAGAGGAATGAAGGTAATATTTTTTATTTAGTTGCACTGCAGTCGCGCGTAGTTTGGAGCCATTGTTGAATGTGACATCCATATCAAGGAAGTTTAGATTTTCATTAAAAATTGAGTAATCTTCACTGTAAGGTATTTATCGCGTTTATTAATTATTTGTCTAACATTTGTGCGAGTTAACAGTTTGATATGAGTGTTGGCCTTTGTCAGTGTTAATGAGTGTTGTAACATGAATTTCATACAAGTTATAATACATCCCATAATTTAAAAACAGTTTGTTAAAGAAATATTTGACTTAAAAGGGTCCTCCACATCCTCGATCCAATTCATTTTTATTTAAAGAGTAGTTCACTGAACAACGTGTGTAAAACAGTTCACTTGTATGCAGTATTGCACTAAGCTCTCAGCAACTGTAGCTAGAAATTTGCAGCTGGCGCTCAGAGAGCAGCAAGTACAGCGTTTACAAGCAATTACATAACGGGGTAAGATATTTTCATTCCAGAACCAGGGTGCCACGAATACCGTCAACGCACAGAGACCATTTCATTAACAGCATTATTAGGCAGATCATTAACACATAGGGACCACTGTGTTTAATTAAAGAGATTAATGATAAAGTTCAGGATTTATCAGTTTGCACATCTTTTAGAAAGATTATAAGACACGTCCAAATTCATGTTGTATTCTCACAGACAGATACATTTAGTTTCTCTCGCAGCTGGAAACGCACAAAGTCACGCAAAGCTAATCAACGGCATAGTTACAACCAGGAACCCAAGCCAGTCGAGTTCAAAATGAAACGAAAATAATTAAAGAAAACTTTCGATTTTTAAAGGAAACTTTCAACTCCACGAACCTTCTCTGCGTGGGTTGACTTGGCCTCACCGATACAGCTAGCTGTACGGTAGGTGCAACCACATCGGAAGGACAGCTGCAGAGTGATCATATTAAATATGGTTCCTGAAGTTGAACAGCAGCCTTTTCCGCAAAGTCAACGTGACTGAATAATCAGGCCTTTTAATTTTTGCCAACCTGACCTTACTACGTTGGAACTGTGACACGGCTTAAAGCACAACGAGACTGCGGACGTTATATTTCCCCAACACACACAGCGCTACCGCATGCGTTGATGAAAATGGCACTGTCTCGGATATTCGAAGACAAATTTTTAGTACAGAATAAAGCTCAGATTGCTGCTATACTACTCTAATGATGTTTTTATTGTGATGGAGCCATTTCGGCTAGATTGCCTTCATCAGACCACCTGCGAAAGTTACATAGTATTTTTTATTTTATTATAATGTTGATCAACTGTATTTTTGGATTTACAAATTTGGTTCTTGCGTCCATACATCATCAGTGGTTGTTCTCACTCTGTATTGCATTACGAATCGGAGTAGATTTGGGACACTCAAACTATAAACTGTTTCATGGTTTGCTCCAGCTGGTACTCGTCCTTTCTTGTAATTTTTATAATTTGACATTTTCTCGTAGTTTTGACAAATTGATAGTTGTGACAGTTGGTCAAAGATGTTATATTGTTTGTCAAATCTGACGAAAAAGAAGTAAATTTACAACATTTATAAGAAAAGACGATTAACAACAGGAGCAATTCATAAACCGGTTTATAACATAAGAGTGCTGAATCTACAGGCCGTTGTAATACAATACAGAGTGACAGCGACCTCTGATGATATATGAACGTAAGTACCAACTTCTTGTATTCGAAAATACGATTAACCAACATCATAATAAAATCAAAAGTAATATTAACTTCTGCAGATGGTCTGAACATGGAAATCTAGAAGAAATGGATCCATCACAATAGAAACATCATGAAACTACTACAGCAGCAATCTGGATTTTATTACGTAATGCCTCTAAGAGACATCTTCAGCGCTGCGGGCCCATTGGATCGTAAATTTTTAAGTGACAGGAAAGCGTTTCTGAAATCATTTGTTTTGAGTGTATTGTTGTACTGATGTGAAACATAAATGACAAGCGGTGCAGACAAGAAGAAAATGGTCTAGAAGTTTTTGAAAATTGCTGTTACAGAAGAATGCTGCAGACTGAGTGGGTAGGTTGGAGAACTAATGAGGGGGAGAACCGGGGAGAGAAGACATTTATGGCACAGCTTGTCTAAAATAAGGATTAGTTTGATGGCACACGCCCTGAAACGTCAAGGAATACTTAATTTTATAGTGGATGGAAGTGTAAGGTGTACAAAGTTGTAGAAGAAGACAAATGCTTGAATTTAGTAAAAATTTTAAAATGAACATCGGTTGCAGTAGTTATGCAGAGATGCAGGGAGCTGTACAGGGTAGTGTAGCGTGGTGAGATGCATCAAAGCAGTCTTTAGACAGAAAACTGCAACAACAACTATAAAATAATCTGTTGATCTGTACCAGCTACACTTGAACGACAAATGCTTCCTGAACGGTACTTCCTAACAGTTAAATTTCTACAATCATTCAAAATTGACACATATTTTAGTTAAATTATTCCTATTAATAATAAATTGGTTGCTAATAGTCACTTGATGACAGCTCAATTTTATATGACTAGTTTCAAGTTTGTCTTCATCACCCAGTATAATTCATATAACAAATTACAAGTAATGATAGAACACTGAAAGTTAGGAACAAACATCAACTTTTAGCACAACACTGTTATGGATCACTGTATGCTCTGTACAGCTCTGAATTTTCGCACACTGATGTGCAGTTGTATTTTAGATAATCTTTATTATTACCGTTATTATGCGGTCAGCACGATGTTGCATAAGTAGTACATTTGATGATCAAACAAAAAATGGTGAGAGATGGTTCAAATGGCTCTGAGCACTACGGTACTTAACTACTGAGGTCATCAGTCCCCTAGAACTTAGAATTACTTAAACCTAACTAACCTAAGGACATCACACACATCCATGCCCGAGGCAGGATTCGAACCTGTGACCGTAGCAGTCGCGCGGTTCCAGACTACGCGCCTAGAACCGCGAGACCACCGCGGCCGGCAATGGCGTACTCACAAAGACCACGCTGTAGAGCCTTGTTACTTTTGCGAGGCAAAGAAAAGTGGCATTTTTGTCAGTAGACTCCGTAACTGAATATGAGATGAGAATGATGTAATTTGAGGATTACGGGAATTATTTTCAATTGTGAACATTTTCCCCCTAAATGCTGGCGCATAAGCATTGCACGTTTTGTATGTCTTGTTTTGAATCAACTATTAAGTATTTCTCGGAGAAATTTTTGAGGTCATTACGTGCTGATTTATTCAGTACAATTATAACAGAAAAACTTCGTAATTTCAAGAAGACGCATTCTTCTTTGCTTTGTTTGACTGCGAAATGTGCGTTAGTGGTGTGACTTTTAGTTAATAAATAATATAGGCGTTTCCCATTTATTCTATGATATGTGCGACGAATTCGTGTCAGATATTGGTCAAGATCTACTTCTAAAGAGCGACTCAACGTTACAAGCGAAATCAACATTCGACGTGTCTCGGGCATGAGTAACAGGATCACTGCTACTTGCAGTATAAGTGCAGATAAATGACTCAGATGCTAACGACGGTAACTGAGACTGTACGCTGAATATGCTGTCATTTAGATGGCGGTGATGTGTCATGAGATTTGTAGTGATAAGACGACTTGTGGAGACTGCGAATGGCGGTTCCCTTTAAATAAAAGACAATCCAAAAATATGTAGACAAGCTGACGAAAGAGGCAAAATTATTTTAAGTGGCCTGTTACTAACAAATGTCTATGCTCAGTGACATTTTTTATAGTGCGGAGTGGGATCGTAATGGACAACAACTTACTCAAATAACGGATCAGAGGTCGGATTCTGGGTAGGTGTGAATTGTCTACAAATAAAGTAGTTTACGTAGAAGACCATGGCGAGAACCCTTACCGAGTATTACCTGTCTGTCTGGGATTTGTGCAAACGATGGGCTTTCTGCTGAAGCTGAAGCATTTCAAAACAGAACTCGCTGGTATGTGAATGATTTATTTCGTTCATTTCTGAGATGCTCAGTAAATGTCGATGATATATTCTACCAAAAAACCGCAATGATGTACAGAAAAGGCTGCTTTTAAAATTTCAAGGGTCTGTTTTCAGTTTCACCACTTCAGGCACTCGGGGACAGAGTATCACTGATATGACAAGCGAGTTGGGATGGCATTCATTAAAACAAAGGCGCTTCTCATGAAATTTTAGTCACCAACTTTTTCATCTGAATCCGAAAATATTTTATTTTAGTCAGCCTGTATAAGGAGATAAGATTATCGTAAGAAAATAAGAGAAATCAGAGGTCCCACAGGGAGATTTTAAGTGCTCGCTTTTCTCACGCGCTGTTAGACACTGGAATGGCAGAGAAAAATGATAGAGAAATAGTCTGAAGGTGTTTCAAAGATCTCTTGCCAGGCACTTAACAGTAGATGTAAATGTAGGCCAATGAAGATTTTCCGCGAAATAAATGTAAGAACAGCGACGTAGAGGGGGAGGAGTTAATTTAAGAACAAAATAAAGGTTTGTATTGCAGACTGAGTTAATGCCCCAAGTGACAATGTTGTCGACGACACGCTAGTCGTAGGAAAAAGAGTTGTGTAGCAATACAATAAACATGAAAAATACATTTAAAAATGATGGTCATGCACTGTTACGGAATTTTATCATTCTTTTCTTGCAACGGAGTGCCGCAGGGTAGGAGGGGCCCTCCGGCGGTCACGGTCCTCCAGCCACTTCTCGCCTCTGCGTAATTCTGGCGTTAGTGCTAACAGAGGGCGCTGATTATGCGCAGCACTATGTTTTCTTTCATTGTGGCTTCTTTAGCTATTTGTTTTATAGTTTTTAATACACTCCTGGAAATGGAAAAAAGAACACATTGACACCGGTGTGTCAGACCCACCATACTTGCTCCGGACACTGCGAGAGGGCTGTACAAGCAATGATCACACGCACGGCACAGCGGACACACCAGGGACCGCGGTGTTGGCCGTCGAATGGCGCTAGCTGCGCAGCATTCGTGCACCGCCGCCGTCAGTGTCAGCCAGTTTGCCGTGGCATACGGAGCTCCATCGCAGTCTTTAACACTGGTAGCATGCCGCGACAGCGTAGACGTGAACCGTATGTGCAGTTGACGGACTTTGAGCGAGGGCGTATAGTTGGCATGCGGGAGGCCAGGTGGACGTACCGCCGAATTGCTCAACACGTGGGGCGTGAGGTCTCCACAGTACATCGATGTTGTCGCCAGTGGTCGGCGGAAGGTGCACGTGCCCATCGACCTGGGACCGCACCGCCACTTCCCAGCAAATTAGGGACACTGTTGCTCCTGGGGTATGGGCGAGGACCATTCGCAACCGTCTCCATGAAGCTGGGCTACGGTCCCGCACACCGTTAGGCCGTCTTCCGCTCACGCCCCAATATCGTGCAGCCCGCCTCCAGTGGTGTCGCGACAGGCGTGAATGGAGGGACGAATGGAGACGTGTCGTCTTCAGCGATGAGAGTCGCTTCTGCCTTGGTGCCAATGATGGTCGTATGCGTGTTTGGCGCCGTGCAGGTGAGCGCCACAATCAGGACTGCATACGACCGAGGCACACAGGGCCAACACCCGGCATCATGGTGTGGGGAGCGATCTCCTACACTGGCCGTGATCGTCGAGGGTACACTGAATAGTGCACGGTACATCCAAACCGTCATCGAAACTTCTACCATTCCTAGACCGGCAAGGGAACTTGCTGTTCCAACAGGACAATGCACGTCCGCATGTATCCCGTGCCACCCAACGTGCTCTAGAAGGTGTAAGTCAACTACCCTGGCCAGCAAGATCTCCGGATCTGTCCCCCATTGAGCATGTTTGGGACTGGATGAAGCGTCGTCTCACGCGGTCTGCTCGTCCAGCACGAACGCTGGTCCAACTGAGGCGCCAGGTGGAAATGGCATGGCAAGCCATTCCACAGGACTACATCCAGCATCTCTACGATCGTCTCCATGGGAGAATAGCAACCTGCATTGCTGCGACAGGTGGATATACACTGTACTAGTGCCGACATTGTGCATGCTCTGTTGCCTGTGTCTATGTGCCTGTGGGTCTGTCAGTATGATCATGTGATGTATCTGACCCCAGGAATGTGTCAATAAAGTTTCCCCTTCCTGGGACAATGAATTCACGGTGTTCTTATTTCAATTTCCAGGAGTGTATTATTCTGTGCACTATCAAAGGTGTTCCTTGCTTATGTCATTATCTAGAATATTGGCACTTGAGCATATGTCAACTACTGTCTCTTAACTCTTTCCCTTCTTAACAATCTAACTTCTGTCGTGTTCTATTTCATCGCTTTTTATTACTGTAACGCTTTTTATACGTTATAATCTCATTACAGACTTCTACTATTGTATTCCTCTTTATTTTACGCTGTTCAGTTAATCATTGAAAACTAGTGTATGCCTACATTAACGACATCTGGTGAACTTAACAACACAAACATCTTGTGGCTAGTGTACGGCAGCTTGTTTTAAACAGTAGTGCTACTGACAACATGACTCGTGCATATGATCCTATTTCTATATATTTGACCATGCTGGTGCTGATTTTGCATTTAACATTTGACGATGCCACTGTGGCTGCAGTACATTAGGACTTCGTTTTTATAAAACAGGTATGCCTCTTCATACTTAAAGCGCGCAAATGTGTATATATGTCAGTAGCACTTTTCATTATGGTCTTTTTATTGCTTTCAAGCTGTAGACAATCTGCAAGTGTATTTAAGTCTTTTCCCATTATTTGCTGCAGATCTCATGATGGTCATTATAAGATCGAAACCGGTAACAAAAAGTTTGTGACCGTAGACGTAAATTGAAGGGAACATTTAAAAGAGTTTCATAATTCTGAATGCTATGAAAACTGACCTAATGCCGACGATGACCAATGGCGCAGTAAAAAAGGAATAATATCGTAGTGTGTGAACACTGGGGAAGTGGAGGGACAGGAACGGAACCGATTAGAAGGACAAAATACAGGCGTGCGCTGTCAACTTGCTACCCGTCTCTAATGATTCAGTCACCTCCGAAATAAAAGTTGTAACTCTATGACGTTTAAACATTTACAGTTTTTAAAGTTGGGAATCAGGAATGAAAGCTGGTGGTGACAGGATGAAAATACACAATAAAGTTTTTCTATTCAGAATGCAGCAGTAGAATTTCCCTTCATTATTATACAAAATTATTGCCATACATGTAATGACAGAAAATCATACCTTAATTTAACGACAGAACATTTCGTTCAGATTATAATGTTTTAAAGAAATTATCTTAAATTTGCCTCGCAAAAAAATTCAAGCCCCAGAAGACATGTTCGGCTGTCAAAGTAACTTCGAACGCGTACGCACCACCGGCGAGTATGTAGATGATTACAGCCGCAGTTCCGTTGACAGGTAGACTGGCCACCAGAGAACATCAGTCTTGTTTAGGTTTAGTGTTGTTGCTAGGATATATACGGGGTGTGAACAGCGTCAGGTGTTGAGTGATTACTGTGAAGGACACGGAGATACCGCGTACCAGCACGTGACAGAGTAAAGGTGCTTCATTGTGTCCATTTGGCCGGTTGATCGAATCGTGCAATATCCAGTTTTGTGGGATGTGGTACTGACCTGCTTGGGAACGTGAGGGCAGGTATTCTCATCATCAAGGCTATGGTCGACCACGTCTGATCAGCACAGAGGAGGATCGCCTTATTGTGAACCAAGCACACCGTAAGTTCTTCACATAAACGCCTGCAGCCCGAGAACAAATAATGGACTTTCGGCTGCATTCCGTGTCATCGCACACCAGTGGTCGGAGACTAGCTACAGCCAGACTAGGGAATTACCGACCCACGAACATCACAACACAAACGGCTGCGTTTGTTGTGACCGCAAAGCATGGACTGCTTATGAATGGCGTCGCGTTGTGTTCAATGTTGAAACGCGGTCCTCCATTGCCCGCAATGATCCTGTCGAATATGGTGGCGACGTCCTTCCGTTCCTAGGAGAGACGGCGGCATTACTTCTGGCATCATGGTGTGTGTGTGTGTGGGGCGGGGGGGGGGGGCGTCGGGTATGCCTTCGGATTACGGATGGTACTGATTTAGGGAGCTCTGTTGGTACAACGGTAAATGACGAACATCTTGAATCTTCGTATGTGACTTCTCACTCGACTATATCCTGATACTACTATTCGACAGGGCAATACTTTCCACGCATGACATGATGCAAGACCCCCCCCCCCCCCCCAACTCGTACTAAACCTCCAGAAATGTCAGTTTAGGTGGTGAGTCCGTAGATGGTGGTGTAAGTGGCGTACAATATAAATGACCACGTTTTCCCACGCGAGTTTTGCGTCAATTACGCCAGTTTGACCTTGAAGTGTCTTAGTGAGCCGCCATTTAGGATTTCTTCCTACCTGTTACGTGGAGATGCTCTCGTTGTTCTATATCCCTTTGCAGAGCCGTAGCAGCATCGTCGGTTTCTGGAAGTGCAACACTACTGCCTATTTTTTATGTAATGAAGTGGGAAGAAGTTTCATTTTTTGTGCGCATAATTTTTACATGGGATGCCATTATGATGTGTTTATTTAAGTAACACCATAAAATGATTTTCTTCACACTGATTATAAGCTAACTATTAGCGGTTCGAGAGCACGGTCCATCGTATGACTAGATCGAAAGGCAACTTATCGACGACTGCCGGCTATGGTGCACAGTCTGCAACTTGAGCGCACGATTAGTGTATTTCTTATTAGATCGTACATCTTCGCTTATGCCATAGTTATTCATTTAATATTATTATCAGCGTTTCCTGGCATTATACGAGGGTAATCCCAAAGTAAGATCTCCTATTTTTTTTGTAATTTCATAGACCTGTTTATTTCTACAATGGTTTACATCAGTTTACAGCTTGAACATTTAGCTATTTTTCGACGTGATCAGCACTTCAGTCGATACATTTTTGTAGATGCTGTGGCAGTTTTTGTATGCCCATGTCATACCAGTTTGCCGCCATGCTGTTCAGAAAGTTATGAACCTCTTCCTTCACCTCGTCGTCGGAGCTGAATCGCTTTCCGGCCAAATGTTCTTTTTACCTAGGGAACAGGTGATAGCCACTGGGCGCCAAGTCAGGACTATAGGGTGGGTGGGTGATTATGTTCCACTGAAACTGTTCGAGGAGAGCAACGGTTTGCCGAGCGATATGTGGGCGAGCGTTGTCATGGAGAATGTGTACGCCCTTGCTCCGGTTTTGAATTGCCCGTTTGAGTTTTTTCAGAGTCTCACAGTACCTGTCAGCGTTAATTGTAGTCCCAGTGGGCATAAAGTCGACCAACAATACCCCTTTCCGATCTCAAAAAACGGTTGTCATGACTTTACCGGCAAACTGTGTTTGTTTGAATTTCCGCGGCTTAGGCGAAGAAGGATGCCGCCACTGGCGTGATTGTTGCTTGGTCTCAGGTGTACGGTGGTATGCCCAGGTTTCGTCACCCGTGACAATTGAGTCCAGAAAGTCGTCATGTTCAGCTGCAAGGCGGTGAAGAAATGTGCGGGAAGCAACAACTCGTTACCGGATGTGGTCCTCAGTCAGCACGCGGTAGTTCAATGTTTCCGTGTAAATTCTGTGAGCGGTGCTTCGGGAAACCTCTGGAACCAACGTGCAGAGATCATCCAGGCTGATCCGCCGATCTTCACTCATGCTTTGTTCAACCTTCAACACTGTCTCCTCGGAAACTGACGGTCTCCCGCTCCTTTGTTCGTCGCGAATTTCTGTGTGACCAGCTGCAAACTCGCTACACCACTTACGAACATTTTTGACATTAATGCACAACTCACCATACACTCCCGTCAATTGGCGATGGATTTCAATCGGCGCAGTGCCCTTTGCGTTCAAAAACGGAATAACACGGCGGTAACATCCACTGTGAGCTCCAATCTCAACGGTTGCCAAGCCAAGACTGAGCGTCTCAGCGCGGCGTGCGTGTGTTTACACACAGCGCGTGAAGCATTCTTCACAACAGTGTGACCAACTGCCACACAAACAGAGTTCTGTACTTATAAAAAAAGTAGGAGACCTTACTTTTGGGATTACCCTCGTAAATAGCTGAAAGATAGTATTTATGATCAGCAGACTCCTAATGTTTGAGTGGCAAAAGGCAACGTTTGTTATTACATATTTGCTAACGACAATTACTTGATTGGCGCCAGAATAAATGTATTTTCCTTATGTATCTCTTTGCTGACGTCACGAGCGATTTCTGCATCGGCACCTAATCCCACTGGCTCTGAAAGGCCAGACAGCCAACCGCCTCTGCTAGCCAGCGTGGGAACCTACAGCTCGCTCCTTAATCAGTGCGTACTGCAGCGCTGATACATTCACTTTGTGTATATGAAATAGCAAAACCGGAATAAAGTAAAATGCACTGCTATCAGCAAATATGGGGTACCTTACAATGTTGTCAAAGAACATTCTGCGTGGTGTTGAGGTACCCCTGCGATTAACTGATCTCCAGATCTGTCCCCGATAGACAGGACCAGCTCGGACGCCATCATCATTCCGATGCCAGTATCCTGGATATCGTGGACCAGTTACAACAGTTGTGGATCAGCTTGCCTCAGGAGAGGACACAACGGCTTTATGACACCAGTCCAAATCAAATAAGAGTGTGCATCCATGTCAAAGGGTCTGGCCACACCCTAGGCAACATGGGGAGTTGTATGCGTACTCTATACAGGGCAGAGAAGGGCCGCGCTCTTGACTTATTGGAGCAGTTGGAGATTCACAAAGCGAAAAAGCATGAGCCCCCTAGGGTCCTCAATGGACAAAGCGATTTTGCGCCCAACGCCTACATTGCTTTGTTTGATAACGTACTACGATTACCAAATAATACGTTGCGTATTTATACCTAGCCTTACTTCCATACATTAATCGCATTAATCCTGTAACTGATTATGTCCTACCTGCTCATTGAATGTATAACCACACTATATAATTTTATTTATTGACTGTTAATATGTTGTTTAAAAGTTTCCTGTGGGAGGTATATTACGTTGTACGTAAAGCCCTCTAGTAAGTTCTTAAGATCGGTGCACGCCGAAGTAACATCCTGGCGGCCGAACTAACAGAGGGCGCTGATCATTGATCTGTCCTTTTTTCAGCTGTCATACAGACATTTTAACTTTCATAGGCAATTTATAGGTTGCTACAGGCAATATAATACCTATATTAATTGTTGACCGTAAATTCACCATAAAAAAGATCGCTCCTATTCTATTCATATATTTCCTTTTAATAATTTTATATTGGTAACTGTATTCGTCTTTTAATGTATCACAATTTATTTTCTATGATAGTTATCAATTTTAAAAATCTGCTACATGTATTTTACATAATGTGTTTTTGTCAGATTATGTTTTTTGCGTAAATGATGACTACATCTAAGCTGACAGTAGCGACATCTAGGGATGATGTAGACAAAAAGATTTCTGGTAGCTACTGTACTTCAGTAGCCAGTTGCAGTAATGACTGTGTGGACGATGCGGCCTATTCTACACCTTATTTTTGATCTATATGCGTTGTATATTTTGACGCTGCCATTATAGCCTTATCACTTTAGGACATGGTGTAAAAAAGGTACGTTTTACCGTATTTTCTGTACATCTCCCCGGTTGTATGATGGTATATTGTGATACGTATTGCTGTATTATGTTGAAAGACACACTGCTCACTAAGTGTATATATTTGTATATTATAGATCCTGAGGATGGTCATTACGGACTGAAACCGGTCAACGTCTAAAGAATTCATATTGTGATCAAAGACTGGAATAAAAAACATTATACTGATGATGGGGCTCATACCGCCAAGTTCTTAGTACATTTGACTCCATATTGTCGTCGCGGAAATAACATTACACAGTTTCTCACCTCCCGCGCCCGGGCTCGATTCCCGGCGGGGTCAGTGATTTTCTCTGCCTCGTGATGCCTGGGTGTTGTGTGATGTCCTTAGGTTCGTTAGGTTTAAGTAGTTTTAAGTTCTAGGGGACTGATGACCATAGATGTTAAGTCCCATAGTGCTCAGAGCCATTTGAACCATTTTATTCTCTCACCCAGTAAAATTTAATTTCGTATTCTACACCGTTTCTGGATGCTTCATTTTTTTGTCGGGCAGTGTACTCTGACAGAACTTGATACCATGATTTACTCATCGAATACCGTTTCTCCAGTGAGTCAGTATTAGTTAATTAACAACAATTCGTGAAAAAGACTACAGAAATATAAGTCACATAGGAATGAAATTAACCAGAAGTACAGGGAAGCTACAGTGGTATGGATGCACGAAGGACGTGAAGGAATTGGAAAGAAATAGTAGTCGGAAGAACCGGTTCAGCGTATAGAAAAGTCAAAATTAAGTTCGATGAAAGTAAAAGAGGGGCGTTAACATCAACATTGCAAAAGGAATTCCAATGTTAAACGGAGAAGAGAAAGCGGGTATGTGGAGGCCTCTGTGAGGTTGTGGAACTGTCTGCTGACGTGACAGAACAAGAAATGGTTGTCGATACAGAAGACATAGGGCATCCAGTATTACGGTCAGAGTCTTAAAAATCTTTGGAAAACTTCCGATCAAACAAGGCAGAAGGCATGGATAGATTTCGCACCATCAGTTTAAAAGCTCACGCATCAAAGTTGTTGATTAGAATAATATGAAGGACAATAGAAAAGGAAACTGAAGATCTATTAGATGAATATAAGTTTCTCTCGAAGAAAGGCAAAGACATCAAAGAGGCAGTCCTGACATTGTGCTTGATAATAGAGGCGGAGCGTAAGAAAATCTAAAGGCAAAGAGTGGGCCAGGAGGCAGTGATCGAGTCATGGTCTGACCTCTCAGTGGTGAGGCGGCTTGGATGTCGTTGACCTACCCCAGCAATCCTATCGGGAATAACACATAGTAAGGATTCCAAATAAAACTGTAGGTCCCATTATCCCGAAGGGATTGCTGGGGTAGGTCAACGACATCCAAGCCGACGAAGTGGCGTCCAATTGCAAGACCGGCGCCACGCTTTTGAGCCATTCGAAATTATTATTGTTATTAATATTATTATTATTATTATTATTATTATTATTATTATTATTATCTTTCACACAGAGTTTTTCTGATAGGGTAGTAGCAACTGCACAAGTCAAAATTTTGCACACTCCTAGAATCTATTTACACTACCGGCCACTAAAATCACTACACCAAGAAGAAATGCAGATGATAAACAAGTATTCATTGGACAAATATATTATACTAGAACTGACATGTGATTACATTTTCACGCAATTTGGGTGCATAGATCCTGAGGAATCAGTACCCAGAACAACAACCTCTGGCCGTAATAACGGCCTTGATACTCCTGGCACTGAGTCAAACAGAGCTTGGATGGCATGTACAAGTACAGCTGCCCATGCAGCTTCAACACGATTCCACAGTTCATCAAGAGTAGTGACTGGCGTATTGTGACGAGCCAGTTGTTCGGCCACCATTGACCAGACGTATTCAGTTGGTGAGAGTTCTGGAGAACGTGCTGGCCAGGACAGCAGTCGAACATTTTCTGTATCGAGAAAGGCCCGTAGAGGACCTGCAACATGCGGTCGTGCATTATCCTGCTGAAATGTAGGGTGTCGCGGGGATTGAATGAAGGGTAGAGCCACGGGTCGTAACACATCTGAAATGTAATGTCCACTGTTCAAAGTGCCGTCAATGCGAACAAGAGGTGACCGAGACGTGTAACCAATAGCACCCCATACCATCACGCCGGGTGATACGCCAGTATGGCGATGGCGAATACACGCTTCCAATGTGCGTTCACCGCGATGTCACCAGACACGGATGCGACCATCGTGATGCTGTAAACAGAAAATGGATTCATCCGAAAAAAAGACGTTTTGCCATTCGTGCTCACAGGTTAATCGCTGAGTACACCATCGCAGGCGCTCCTGTCTGTGGTGCAGCGTCAAGGGTAACCCCAGACATGGTCTCCAAGCTGCTAGTCCATGCTGCTGCAAACGTCGTCGATCTGTTCGTGCAGATGGTTGTTGTCTTGCAAACGTCCCCATCTGTTGACTCAGGGATCGAGACATGGCTGCACGATCCGTTACAGCCATGCGGATAAGATGCCTGTCATCTCGACTGCTAGTGATACGAGGCCGTTGGGATCCGGCACGGCGTTCCTGAACCCACCGATTCCATATTCTCCTAACAGTCATTGGATCTCGACCAACGCGAGTAGCAATGTCGCGATACGATAAACCGCAATCGCGATAGGCTACAATCCGACCTTTATCAAAGTCGGAAACGTGATTTTACGCATTTCTCCTCCTTACACGAGACATCACAACAACGTTTCACCAGGCAACGCCGGTCAACTGATGTTTGTGTATGAGAAATCGGTTGGAAACTTTCCTCTTGTCAGCACGTTGTAGGTGTCGCCACCGGCACCAACCTTGTGTGAATGCTCTGAAAAGCTAATCATTTGCATATCACAGCATCTTCTTCCTGCCGGTAAAATTTCGTGTCTGTAGCACGTCATCTTCGTGGTGTAGCTATTTTAATGGCCCGTTGTGTACTATTCACGGTTTCCTGGTTGTGGGATCGGTCGGGCAGCGCTGGAACTGTTCACTGCATCTAAGTAAGTGTTTCTGTACAAGGTGTTTCTTGTCATTTTTTTTCGGTAGTGTCACGTGACCGTCCGGAGCTCAGTCTCCTTGCGACCGTACATTCTGGTGACTGTAGCTACCAGCAATCAAGCACAGTGGCTATCTTCTTTCCAAGACTTCGTGCAGTGTCGCAGAAGGAAGATCCAACTTCTCGTAGCCCTGTTACACGGCCTAGTTCAAACTCATTAAGGTGCTGATAATGGCATGTTTGTTGCTTTAAACGCATTCTTCACTAACATCAACTCACTACGTTCAATATCAAAGGAAACTATGGCTTGCGACCGTTACAGTGCGTATTTAAAGCAAACCTGATTTGCATCGTCATTGAAGCGCTACAAGCGCTACTCCTATGCAACTGGCGCAAAACTGTAATGGACATCAACTTTCAGATGTAGAAATACGTCTTCCAATTTTCGTTTATGTCGCACAACTTCTTGGTGTTTCTATTTTTTGCCATCTATACGGGGTTCGCTTAGACTGTGTGGACTGAAGAGTTTTTTGTTTTGTTTTTACTTAACCGAATTTTTATGTTGTTCACAGACTGAAACACCTTCTAAGATTTTCAAGCTAATGAAGACCATGTAGGCGTGGTGTGCTCCGAATGTACTTCTGACCAAAAAGCTGTTCTGCTAACTGGAGTCCAAAGTTTTTGTTAATCATGGCTTTTGGGTTCTTGTGGAGGTAATTCCATAGCAGCTTTCATCCCCTAACAAATATTTCTTTGTATCTAATCCATAAGCGAAATACCAATTTTCATAAATTTAGCTTTAAAATTTGTTTGATGTAACAAAATATTTTCTTAAAAATTTTCATCCCCTACTGCACTCCCTTAGGGGTTGAATTTCCAGAAACACTGAAACACTTTTTTTTTTATTTCTAGCAGAGAAGCCAATTTTAAATTTTCGTTTATTTAGCTTTAGAAATGCTTTCATAATAAAGTATTTTCATAGAAAATCTTATCCCCTATTTAACCCCACCAGGGATTCAGTTTCGAAAGACACTGAAATATGTTTTTTTATCTTCGTAACCGAGAAGTCATATACCAATGCTCAGAGATGTAGCCTTAAAAATACTTCAGTAGTTCTTTTATAATGATATATTTTCAAAAACAGCTTTCACCCACTATTTCACCCCCACAGGGTTAAATTTCCAAAAATGCTGAAACACTTATTTCTTTATTTATGATCCAGAAACCAGATATCAAGTTTCGCAGGTCTAGCTTCAAAATTGCCTTAATAGCGATATTTTTTTAAAAAAATACCCGTCATCCCTTAGGGATGGAATTTCGAAAAATCTCTTCTAAAACGACGCCTGCAGTATAAGATCCACACCTTTTCCAGATTTCAACTTTATGTCCCTACCATTTGGGCTGCATAATGATCAGTCAGTGAGTCAGTGAGAACATTGCCTTTTAAGTATAGAGATATAAACAACTTATGAAACCACACATACACAACACAAACAAAAGGACTAAGATAAACACACAGCGACTGTTGGCAACTCTACACATTGCAAACACACACATATCCAATAGACAGTGAAAAGTGCAAGTGAAGTGTTGAAATAAATGTGGTCGAAAAAACGTCGAAAATCGTCCATCTTGTGTAAAGAGACCGGGTAAATAGATCTTCAGGACGACACAAATGGTTTGCCAACATTAGAAGTAACACCAAACGACAATTTAACCTCACGAAACTTGTGCAGTAAAAGTTGTTTCTAACCTGAAAAACAAGACAATAACCAGAGAAAATGTAACACAGTAATATACTACATATATATTTTACAGGGTCACTGAAGATGCCTCATAAATAAAAGAAGAGAAACGCGTATGCCAAAAAACAAATAGGAAATGAATTATTAAGCTTGCTATAACATGTGGTTCGATTAATTTAGAAACAGATTCCGTTCCTAAGCAAAATAAAAACGAGTGTTGCATCACCATGGTTGCACTGGAACGCCAAAAACAGCCGCAAATGACGGTGAATGCAGGAGATACTGCGGAAATAGTGTAGTGTCGTCCTGTAAAGAATGTGGCATCCCGTTACCCTTTCCCGACCTTACAGCGGACGGCCCTAATGAGTAGACGATGAGTCAGCCTGTTATGGGTGAGTAAATCCAATTGAAGGCGTTATCGACCTGACGAGTGGCTTGAAAATCATAGCGCTTTTCTAGAAACGGCCATGTTTGGTTTGGTATGTTCTTACCAGCCTACACACCCAATTACGGGTGGACGCGCATTTCAGTCTGGCAATCTAACCGCGAATATCATATTTTACACACTCATAAAGTATTGGTAGACGTGAAATTCATGCTGTTCGGGACATTCCAGAAGCTCTTCAGTCCGGAATCACATTGCCTGGAGTGAAATTGTCTTCAGTGATGAGTACCGCTTGGAATTCAGCCCTGATGATTAGTGTGGACGTGTCGGGGGACACCCCGCAGCGCTGAAATACCAACCTGACTGGCGTCCGATATACGGCCCGATAGCCAGGTGTGATGGTCTGGCGTACGTACCATTTCATTCCATAGTAGAACCCCTTTGGCTGTCATCCGCAGCACCGTTTTGTTGCCCTCCATTGCAAGCCATCCTGGGGTTACATTTCAGCAAGATAACGCCAGCCCCCACATGGCGAGAGTTTCTAGTGCTCGCCTTCGTGCTTGTCAAGCACGTTTGGAGCATTACGGACAGGATTCTCCAACCTTCTCGGGATTATAACGACCTAACGCGCCAGTTGGACAAAATCTGGCACGATATCCTTCTTGTGCAAATACAACAACCCTGTCAATCAGTGCAAAGCTGAATAAGAAAGCTGGCCAGAGGTGGACCAACGTGTTACTTACATGCTCAATTTGTGAAACTCTTTCTCAATCATTTGTTCGTTTGTCGTCTATACATGCACACGGCATCTATCGATTTCCGTGCCATTCGAATAGTTTCTTGGTAGGGCGTATTTTTTTTTTCTTTTTTTTTAGACTTTCGCATGTTCCTAGATTCATGACTTAATATTGTAGTTCAATATCTCCTGTTAGTCCTGTTTGGTATGTTGTCCCACACACCTGAGCAAAAGTCTAGGATTGTTCCCAGCGTGCTTAGTAAGCAATCTCGTAGACTGACTGCACTATACTTTTCAACCATCAACAACCAAAGTCTATCACCTGCTTTCCCTACGACTGAGCCTATGTGATCATTTCATTTCACACTCCCACAGATTGTTACACCCAGGTATTTGTATGAATTGACTGACTCCATTTAAGAATCATTGGTTTTGTAGCTAGTATTCTACAACAGGCTATATATTCTTTTTAGAATTACTTTTCTACATTCACTCTAGTTTAATAATAACTACTCTATGGTTAAAAATTAAGAAACATATTATTATTACTGTTGCTTATACTACCTCAAGCACCATTTTTAATATCCTACTACTGTTACAGATGAGTATGTCTACCTCCACATCATTATCCCTACCTCTTCGATGATGAACGATCACAGAAAATTGTGTATTCCAGTGGTTCCCAGCCTGGGGGAAATTACTGCTTGAGGGGTAAAATGTAATTTTATGAGGAGTAAAAACGAAAAGGTTCGACTGTGATTCACTCAGAAAATAAAATAACCTTTCTAGAGATCATTACTATTATCATTATATTGTACAACTGATTACGTAAGTTACCAATAATTATGCTTTTGAAACTTCCTGGCGGATTAAAACTGTGTGCCCGACCGAGACTCGAACTCCTTTCTTTCGGGAGTGCTAGTTCTGCAAGGTTCGCAGGAGAGCTTCTGTAAAGTTTGGAAGGTAGGAGACGAGGTACTGGCAGAAGTAAAGCTGTGAGTACCGGGCGTGAGTTGTGCTTCGGTAGCTCAGTTAGTGCCGGCACGGTAGCTCAGCGTGTTCGGTCAGAGGGTTAGCTGCCCTCTGTAACAAAAAAAACTGAGTTAATGGATCAACAACGAACTGAAACGGGTGTCTTTCGATGTCCGCGCCGAGCAGATACAACGAACTAAAATGAACAAAATGAGATTTAAAAAAAAGTGACGAAAAAAAAAAGTTGGTAGAGCACTTGCTCGTGAAAGGCAAAGGTCCCGAGTTCGAGTCTCGGTCGGGCACACGGTTTTAATCTGCCAGGAAGTTTCATATCAGCGCACACTCCGCTGCAGAGTGAAAATCTCATTCTGGAATTATGCTTTTATTTGACACAAGCATTAACGCATGGCAGTGTGGGGGGTTGCAGTTTGTGAAACGAATGGATGAACATCTTCTTCCTCACATAGTCCACCCAGCATACATGCTTTGTGCTTAGTATCTCTGGTATCACGTATTGATATCACCCTATGGGCGTCAGAGTTGGCCACAGAATTACAAGTTTCCGTGAGATGCCGATAGCGGTCGTGCGGGATCCGGTGGACCCATTGATGCACGCCCGCCGAGCCACGCCTCCAGTGACTCTGGACTACGAGCGTCCTCTGCTGCCACAATGTAGGCCGGCCGGCAGGCAGCACCCATAGGACCCACTCCCACTCGCAGCCACTTCGCTACATGACGATATCTAAACGCTGCCTGGTTGCGGCTCCAACATCGCCGTTCATGCTTTATTTCGGAGAGCCTCATTGTTGTTTACACTGATAGCTGGATTTTATGTTTTGCTGTATTATTTGTAATGAGTCTTCGTATGCTTGGAGATATAAAAATTACCATATTAACTTCTTTGTTTTCATTTCTGCTCCTGTCCAGCTTTCCTACGACGACATTCTGCAGCCCACCTCTCCTTACCACTGTGTACCAAGTAGTACACAACAGTACAACGGATCTATGACTGTAAAATTCAGGCATGTACATCATATAATGTACCCCATAAGAATATCTTCTCCAAGTTGTAGGTAGTGCATGCAATGTGTCAAAAATTGTTTCATTATTCACTTCGCGACAAAAATAAACGAACTAATTGACAGCACAACACAGTATTAACTACGCAAAGGCTACTACTTTATTGTAGAGCCTACACAGTATTATTATTCACTTCGCGACAAAAATAAACGAACTAATTGACAGCACAACACAGTATTAACTACGCAAAGGCTACTACTTTATTGTAGAGCCTACACAGTATTATTATTATAATTATTATTAGAGGCAATTGTCGTACAGACAGGAATGGCTGTCGGAAGACTTCCAATTTCTGGCAGTACTTAGCAAGGAGTCCAAAAGTGAGGATATGTACAAACTAATGTAGTGTACACAGTTTAATTTGATTGATTTTAAATGGGAGTGCAAGATGTGGGCGAAGCGTGGTCGCTAGGGAGAGGAGTGGTGAAGATGACGATGATTATGATGTTTGATTTGTGGGGCGCTCAACTGCGCGGTTATCAGCGCCCGTACAAATTCCCAACCTTTGCTCAGTCCAGTCTCGTCACTTACATGAATGATGATGAAATAATGAGGACAACACAAACACCCTGTCATCTCGAGGCAGGTGAAAATTCCTGACCACGCCGGGAATCGTACCCGGGACCCCGTGCTCGAGAAGACAGAACGCGACCGCGGAGTGGTGAGGAGGAAGCTTGTTTTAATTACAAGTGCCTAACACCATTGTGGATAGCTTTCTTTTCCGTATAGGAACTGTAGCTAGCGCTCGAAATGCATTGGGAATTGCTTCAGTCTTTTACAAAAAGGGTTGTTGGAAATAACCAGTACCGATTCTCTCATTAAGTCATTAGTTCGCGGTTTAGCGAGACACCTACAAAAGGTAAATACGATGATGATTTAGTTTTCGTAATTTTGAAAATGAACGTGTTCACTTTAAAGACCTGTTCATTCTAAAGTTAAGTTAGGTGCTAATGTTGAAGACGTGGGAATGGTGGAGTGGTTACTAGTTAATATCCTACTGCTTTCAGAGGTAATGATCTCAGAAATGTTGGGAATCACTGGTCTATCCATACCGTATTAAGCTTAAATAGCCTTTAAATCAACATTCCTCAAAGTTATTCAGTGGCACCACGTCCGTAGTTGCACCGACGGTTCAAGAGCACTGCAGAGGATGTTGCGAAATAGTCTGTATTCTTTGTCCACTTTTCTGTGCATATAGCAGACTCTGTTTACAAACTTTTCTTCAAAAAAATGGTTCAAATGGCTCTGAGCACTATGGGGCTCAACTGCTGAGGTCATTAGTCCCCTAGAACTTAGAACTAGTTAAACCTAACTAACCTAAGGACATCACAAACATCCATGCCCGAGGCAGGATTCGAACCTGCGACCGTAGCGGTCTTGCGGTTCCAGACTGCAGCGCCGTTAACCGCACGGCCACTTCGGCCGGCTACAAACTTTTCTCCTGTGATTTCTAGTTGCATGGGACATTCCCCGGGTCCTAGAGCGTGTTGGCAGATTTGACGTGGACTGTCGCAGAATTGCGACCAACGTCACCAAGGCTTCTCAGTTTCCAATGCTAAGCGGTGCAGCTATTCCAGTAATACAGGGTGAGCGGGCTGGTTCAAATGATAATCCGTGCAAGTCGTTAAGTCGCAGACATGTGAAAAATACCAATTACGAAACACTAACTTTGCTTTTATGAACGTGTCAGTTATATTTTGAAAGTTACCTATTTCAGATCATAAAAGACGGGATATTACATTTTATTACGCACGATGTGATTTAAAAACCAGCATATTTATGAAATCCGGCCTATATTAGCATAGAAACGTGGACACATGTGCATCAGAGGTGAGTAACTTTTCGAGATTCACGACTGTATAGTAAATCACTTTCACGAATCAAGCACCGAATGTAGTCTCTCCCCTTTTTTTCGTTATACTGTCCTTGATGGGTATATTATATCTTGCTGGAAGCGTTCTCCTTGCCCCCATATTCACTTTGAACTTATTTAGACGAGCGTCAAGACTATCGACCTTGGAAGACGTCGTGCATCACATTATGCCGAAGTTCTTCACTACAGCCTTGACCAGCTACTTATATTGTACTTTCCGATCTTGTGACTACTCAAAAAGCCCTGAACTACTGCTGTGGAGCAGTTCCAAGCAACTTTCTCCTTCTCACTGAGTATCTCTGGAAATTCCTTGCATTGCATGAACTTTTTTTTATCTGTGGTCTCACAAAGGCACTAACTTTGACCTTTGCTACAGACCCTTTGCGGAAAAAGCCTAGGAGGTATTTGAAGGCTGCCGAATCCTTAATCATATCCCAACAAAAATGGTTCAAATGGCTCTAAGCACTATGGGACTTAACATCTGAGGTCATCAGTCCCTTAGACTTTGAACTACTTAAACCTAACTAACCTAAGGACATCACACACATCCATGCCCGAGGCAGGATTCGAACCTGCGACCGTAGCCGCAGCGCGGTTCCGGACTGAAGCGCCTACAACCGCTCGGTCACAAAGGCCGGCATATCTCTAACAAACGGCTTCATTTTACCCTACTTCAAGTGTAACGGAGGTGTTAGCACTTTTAGTTGGGTGTATCAATAGCTACCACTTGACATTATTCTTTCCCACATAGAATTCATTTCTTTTTGGCCAGTGTCGCCTCTTACAGTGAACCTCAGTACCTCTGCTACCCAAAAGACAAAAAAAGCAAGGAAATTTAGTAAAACCACTTTGGAGACCCATCAGAGATCCCACCGTTTGAAAATCTCCAATTACATCCTATCGATAACCGTCATACTTAATGCTTGTGTGGTTGGAAAGTTGTGGTAAGTTCCCGTGGGAACGAACTGCTGAGGCCATCGGTCCCTAGGCTTACACACTACTTAATCTAAAACTAACTTACGCTAAGGACAACAAACACACCCAGGTGATTACTCGAATTTCTGACAAGGGCAGCCGCGCGAACCGTAGCAAGGCGCCCCTAGATCACGCGGCTACCCCGCGCGGCCACGCTTGTGTAATCGTCTTCGAGATGAACTGAATGAGCCAGAGGAAGAGAGGGATATTTATTCCCTTTATGAAGTAAAACAGCTTTGAGGCCTTTTGATGAACCGTCTACGAATTGGTACCACTCGCTTGGACTGAAATCTATTCCGATAGCGTCAAACAGACCAATCACATTATGACAGAAGCATATATCATTCGGACGAGGAAAAAAACTAGTAAAAACTTTGTGATTCTTTCTCAGTTCTGGCACTTGCACACTATGATCTAACAAATTACATTACTTCACAACCATTTTGGTTGGTGTAACCGCGATCTCTGCTCGAGTCATTAAGGCCTTCCTTTTAGGATTGTTCGGTTCTCTCTCCTCAGCTGAAATATCTGAATCTCAAACTTCGCATCACTGTGTGAACTCTCTTCTGAATATCATTGATCCCCTGCACTCTGAAAGCATTCCAAAGTACGCTTTGTAGACCTCACACATCTTACGTGGTGATCGAACATAGTACTTTTTTGCTCTTGTCTTAATAAAACAACCACATGCCCAGTAAAATTTATCCGCTGGATACGTGTAGCTTCTTGATGCCATCTTTTAAGAATGTCATTAATTCTATCTGATAACTGGAGATAAATGGAACTAGAGAGTGTAAGGTCACATTACATCACTGAACCATCAGAAATACAATGAAAATGGTAAAAAAATTCAAAACTACTAAGTGGCAGCCTCCAGGTAAAGAAAGCAAACTATATGGGGAATAATGGTTATTTTTCATACTCTTTAGAGGCAGGCAGTTAGGAAATAACCATTAAAACATGAAGTCAAGCAAAAAGTTAAAATTTGTTATATAGTGTGATTTGGCTAACAAGCCTTTGTGAACATTACAATAGTAACGTTGTCTAGGATCTGCCATATTGTCTTCGTGGCAAGGAATATCCTGAACATTCCGTGTTTCGTTCTGAGATAGTTGATATTTCTCTCCACTAGCCACATGCGCACTCAGAGAGCATTAGTGCTAGTGTAGTATGGGGAGCCTATCCTCCACAGATAAATTCCTATGTGATCTGGTGCAAATACGCGGTACTGATGTACGGACCATGGCTCACCAGAAAGAAGAGTCAGACCTCTTGAGTATTCCAGTTCCGTAAACTGAGCCTGTGGTTGTTGTCTGGAAAGAAGTAAGTTCGTCTTCCTTTTTCGGTGTCATCCCAGCGTTCCTGCCAGAGGAAGATGATCCGATTTCTTCCTAGGTGTCGGTCTGCGGCCTGATCCTCCACAGTATTTTGAATTTGGTGTCAGTCATTCCTCTTCAACTCGTGCAAAGTTGCCATCTTTGTATTTATAGGTAATGTGTATATATCTCAATTACCTCTCGAAGTTCTTCCAGATCTGATAAGAAACTGACGAAACTGTCGAGTACATCTCGTTATCCTCTCTTTATATTCACTATGCACAATTCGAAGATGTGTTAAGCAAATTTCATCATAACTTGAGCTGTTGTTGTAAGCCTATTCATCCATGCATAACTACTACAACCTAAATCCATTTAATCTTACTTATCGTAGTAAAACCTTGGCCTCTGTCTGCCACACTTTCATCCATAATCAAATCGACGATTCTTTAGTGCCTCAGGATGCGTGCTATCGACCCATCCCTTCTTCTAGTCAAGTTGTACCATAACGCTTACCACCTTCATTTTACTTGGTACCTGTTCATTAGTTACTCGATCTGCCCATCTAACTTCAGCATACCTCTCTAACATCACATTTCGAAAGCGTCTGCTATCTTCTTGTCCGAACTCCTTAAGGTCCACATTAAACACCCGTACAAAGCTGCACTCCAACGGATACCTTTAGAGAACATTTCGTAACACTAAAATTTATATTCAGCATTGGTAAATTTATCTTCTTCAGGAACGCTTTTCTTGTTATTGTCAATCTGCGTTTTATGTCCTCTCTACTTCGGCCATCATCAGCTATTTTTCTGCACAAACAGTAAACCACAGTCCCCAGTCTAATTCTGTTAACATCGCCTGATTTAGTTCAACTAAATTCCATTATGTCTTGTTTTATTTTTGTTGATGTTTTATCTTATAATCTCTTTCCACGACATTATTCATTCCATTACATTGTTCTTTCAGGTCCTTTACGTCTCTCATAAAACTCATCGGCAACCTTCGAAGTGCAAGGTGTCCATAAATTATCTTTACAGTTACAGACTTTAATACCTTCAAATATCTAGACATTAGCAAATGGTTTTCAGCATGTGATAAGACAGCTTATAAAGTGTTTTTTTCCTCATTCATACGCATCAATGTGTGAATCCTTAGTGGTACGGAAGTGTCTAGTCAGAATTCCATCTCTCTCCACGTACGATTCAAGATCTCCACGGTGACATGTTCGAATGCATTGCGACTGCGCGCGTCTAAGTCCTGTACGCCTCTAACCTTGGTTAGGTACACCAGATCCTTCACAAAACCCCACAGGAAGACGTTTCGTTGCCCTTGGGTAACGGACGTCGCCTATATGGAACAGGCCTCGCACTTAGCTTTCTCCCGTGGCGTCCACATTTCATCAAGTTTTCAGGTTCCATTTTGCGTCCAAATTGCGTCACCTGGAAGGTAAAAAGAACTTTATGAGTCATCGTATCACATGTTGAAAACTATTTGTTAATGTCTAGTATATTTTTAAAGTTATTAAAGCCTTAAGTTGTAAACATAATTTACGGACAGCCTGTATTTAGGCTATTTATTCTCCCCGAACTGTAATTCTCTTTAAAAATTATTCTTTACTTTCGTTTACTGTTTACTCCACATAAACACACATCAAAAAAATTTTGCATCGCCTCGGTTCGAAGAGTTCCGGAACCTATAAAGAAAATTGGAATAGAGATAAACATAAACATCATTTCCGCCCCTTTTGTTGCTCATGAAAACCACACACTGCATGTTGTACCATCATATAGCGAGACCTTCAGAGGCGGTGGTCCAGACTGCTGGACACACCGGTACCTCTAATAACCAGTAGCACGTCCTCTTGTGTTGATCCATGCCAGTATTGGTCGTGGCATACTACCCACAAGTTCATCAAGGCACTGTTGGTCCGGATTGCCCCAGTCCTCAAGGGCGATTCGGCGTAGATCCCTCACTGTGGTTGGTGGGTCACGTCGTCCATAAACAGCCCTTTTCAATCTATACCAGGCATGTTCAATAGGGCTCATGCCTGGAGAACATGCTAGTCACTCTAGTCGAGCGATGTCGTTATCCTGAAGGAAGTCATTCACAAGATGTGCACGATAGAAGCGCAAATTGTCGTTCATGAAGACGAATGCCACGCCAATATGCTGCCGATATGGTTGCACTATCGGTCGGAGAATGGCATTCTCGTATCGTACAGTTGTTACGGCGCTTTCCATGACCACCAGCGGCGTACATCGGCCCCGCATAATACCACCCCAAAACAGCAGGGAACCTCCACCTTGCTGCACTCGCTGGACAGTGTGTCTAAGGCGTTCAGCCTCACCGAGTTGCCTCCAGACACGTCGCAGAGGATTGTCTGGTTGAAAGCATATGCGACACTAATCGGTGAAGAGAACGCGATGTCAGTCCTGAGCAGTCCATTCGGCAAGTTGTTGGGCCCTTCTGTACCGCACTGCATGGTGTCTTGCTTGCAAAGATGGACCTCACCATGGACGTCGGGAGTGAAGTTGCGCATGGTGCAACCTAATGCCCACAGTTTGAGTCGTAACACGACGTCCTGTGGCTGCGCGAAAAGCATTATTCAACATCGTGGCGTTGCTGTCAGGGTTCCTCCGAGCCATAATCCGTAGGTAGCGGTGATCCACTGCAGTAGGAGCCCTTGGCCGGCCTGAGCGAGTCGTGTCATCGTCAGTTCCTGTCTCTCTCTGTATCTCCTAAATGTCCGAACAACATCGCTTTGGTTCACCCCGAGACGCCTGGACACTTATTTTGCTGAGATCCCTTCCTGGAAAAAAGTAACAATGCGGACGCGGTCGAACTATGGTACTGACCGTCTAGGCATGGTTGAACTACAGACAACACGAGCCGTGTTCCTCCTTCCTGGTGGAATGGCTGTAACTGATCGCATATCGGACCCCCTCCGTCTAATAGGCGCTGCTCACATTTCTGTTTACATCTCTCGGCGGGTTTAGTGACATCTCTGAACAGTCAAAGGGACTGTGTCTATGATACAATATTCACAGTCAACGCCTATCTACAGGAGTTCTGGGAACCGTGGTGATGCAAAACGTTTTTTGATGTTTGCAGATTTATGAAGTGCTGGGATATGCTGAATTCCTGTCGCCGTCACTTCTCGATTACGGCTTCCCTTTCATTTCCGTCACCACTTTTAACTGCATTTTGGTTTCTGTACATGTTGTGCATAACCTTTCACTTTCTGTATTACTACCTGCAGACTTGCAAAGAGTATATTTCACTCAACATTGTCAAAAGCCTTCTCCAAATCTATAAATACTGTAAATGTAGATTTGCCTTTTCGTCAGCCTATCTTATAAGATACGTCTTTGGGTCAGTATTGCCTCGTGTAATCCAACATTTCTCCGAAACGTAGACTGATCTTTCCCGAGATCGAGTTCCTACCTGCTTTTTACCTTTCTATAAATAACCGCCGCGCGGGATTAGCCGAGCGGTCTTAGGCGCTGCAGTCCTGGACTGTGCGGCTGGTCCCGGCGGAGGTTCGAGTCATCCCTCGGGCATGGGTGTGTGTGTTTGTCCTTAGGATAATTTACGTTAAGTAGTGTGTAAGCTTAGGGACTGATGACCTTAGCAGTTAAGTCCCATAAGATTTCACACACATTTGAACATAAATAACTCGTGTTAGTATTTTGCCATCATGAGGTATTAAACTGTCGGCACCTTCTCAGGTATTCGTACAGAAATAACAGCAGGCCCCGTTCAGTTATTCGTACCTGTAAATTTGTTTTTTACGCTGCTGAAAATGGGTGCCCTGGCCAATACCAGCTTACTTGATGACTACCAAAGGGAAAAGTGAGAGATCGAGGTATGCCTTCGGAAGTTGGGAGGTAAGTAGTTTTATGTCGACGAGTGTGGATTGGCATCGTGGAGGAGGTAGAGGGAGTCACGGAGATGGCGTGGGGGGAAGCAACTGGCTCCTCGCCGCAGCCGGCAGAGGGCGCAGCCGGTAGAGGCCGCACTGTCTCCGCCAGACGAGGAGCCTAATTAGAATGTCATTCGGTCTGGCGGTGCTCACCTGCAGGCGGCCGTCGCGTTCCCAGCCCCCTCCACAGCCTGCTTTCCTCTCGAGGACGCACTCGCCGGTTTCCCCGAGGGAATTCGTCTGTGTCGGACTCTTTAAGATTTCTAGAATACAATAATCACATACAGCACGTCTCAGAAGGTACGCTACATGTTCTGTTTGTTGTAGCACCCAAACTAATTAAGATATTGACACCATGTTGGGCTTATGTGGCACACAAACATCACAAAGTATTGTTTGCGTGTGTTCCAAGTTGTCTGAGTGAAGCATACACCGAGGTGACAAAAGTCATGGGACACCTCCTAATATAGTGTCGGACCTCCTTTTGTCCAGCGTAGTGCAGCAACTCGACGTAGCATGGCCTCAACAAGTCGTTCGAATTCCGCTGCACAAATACTGAACCATCGTGCGTCTATAGCTATCCATTATTGTGACAGTGTTGCCGGTGCAGGAGTTTGTTCACGAACTGACCTCTCGATTATGTCCCATAAATGTTCGATGGGACTCTTGTTGGACGATCTGGGTGACCACATCATTTTTTCGAAGTGTCCAGTATGTTCTTCAAACCACTCGCGGACAATTGTGGCATGGGTCACTGTCATACACAAAAATTGCATCGTTGTTTGGGAACATGAAGTTGACGGATGATTCGAAATGGTTTCCAAGTAGCCGAACATAACCATTTCCAGTCAGTGATTGGTTGAGTTGAACCAGGAGACGCGGTTCCTTCCATACAAACACAGCCCATACCTTTACGTAGCTACCATCAACTTGCACAGTGCCTTGTTGACATGTTGGGTCTGCGCCACACTCGAACTCTACCATCAATTCTTACTGACTGGAATCGAGACTAATCCGACCAGGCTACGATTTTCCAGTCGTCTAGGATCCAACCGATATGGTCGCGAGCCCAGGAGAGGCACTGCAGGTGATGCGCTGTTAGCAATCGCGTCGGCCGCCTGCTGCCGTATCCCATTAACGCCAAATTTCACCGCACTGTACTAATAGATACATTCGTCGTATGTCCCACACTGATTCCTGTTACTTATCTATACTACTGGCCATTAAAATTTTTACATCAAGAAGAAATGTAGATGATAAACAAGTATTCATTGGACAAATATATTATACTAGAAATGACATGTGATTACATTTTCACGCAATTTGGGTGCATAGATCCTGAGAAATCAGTACCCAGAACAACCACCTCTGGCCGTAATAACGGCCTTGATACGCCTGGGTATTGAGTCAAACAGAGCTTGGATGGCGTGTACAGGTACAGCTGCCCATGCAGCTTCAACACGATAACAGAGTTCATCATGAGTAGTGACTGGCGTATTGTGACGAGCCAGTTGCTCGGCCACCATTGACCAGACGTTTTCAATTGGTGAGAGATCAGGAGAATGTGCTGACCAGGGCAGCAGTCGAACATTTTCTGTATCCAGAAAGGCCCGTACAGGACGTGCAACATGCGGTCGTGCATTATCCTGCTGAAATGTAGGGTTTCGCAGGTATCGAATGAAGGGTAGAGCCACGGGTCGTAACACATCTGAGATGTAACGTCCACTGTTCAAAGCGCCGTCAGTGCGAACAAGAAGTGACCGAGACGTGTAACCAATGGCACCCCATACCATCACGCCAGGTGATACGCCACTATGGCGATGACGAATACACGCTTCCAATGTACGTTCACCGCGATGACGCCAGACACGGATGCGACCATCATGATGCTGTAAACAGAACCTGGATTCATCTGAAAAAATGACGTTTTGCCATTCGTGCACCCAGGTTCGTCGTTGAATACACCATCGCAGGCGCTCCTGTCTGTGATGCAGCGTCAAGGGTAACCGCAGCCATGTCTCCGAGCTGATAGTCCATGCTGCTGCGAACGACGTCGAACTGTTCGTGCAGATGGTTGGTGTCTTGTAAACGTCCCCACCTGTTGACTCAGGGACCGAGACGTGGCTGCGCGATCCGTTACAGCCATGTGGATAAGATGCCTGTCATTTCGACTGCTAGTGATATGAGACCGTTGGGATCCAGCACGGCGTTCCATATTACCCTCCTGAACCCACCGATTCCATATTCTTCAAACAGTCACTGGATCTCGACCAACGCGAGCAGCAATGTCGCGATACGATAAACCGCAATCGCGTTTTATCAAAGTCGGAAACGTGACTTTACGCATTTCCCCTCCTTACACGAGGCATCACAACAACGTTTCACCAGGCAACGCCCGTCAACTGCCGTTTGTGCATGAGGAATCGGTTGGAAACTTTCCTCATGTCAGCACGTTGTAGGTGTCGCCACCGGCGCCAACCTGTGTGAATGCTCTGAAAAGCTAATCATTTGCATATCACAGCATCTTCTTCCTGTCGGTTAAATTTCGCGTCTGTAGCACGTCATCTTCATGGTGTAGCAACTTTAATAGCCAGTAGTGCATTAGCACCGACAACACTACGCAAAAGTCTCTGCTTTCGGTCGTGAATTGAGGGCCGTGAACCACTATTTGGTCATAGGCAATGTCTGAAATCTGGTATTAACGTCACACTCTTGGGACCATGGATCTCGGAATATTGAAATCTTCAACGATTTTTGAAATGGAATGTCCCTTGCGTCTAGCTCCAACTACCATTTCGCGTTCAGAGCATGTTAATTGCCATCGTGCGGTCATAACCACGTCGGAAATCTTTTCACATGCATCACCTACGTATAAATGATAACTCCGCCAATGAACTGCCCATTTATACATAGTGAACGCGATATTACCGCCCTCTGTATATGTGCATATCGCTATCCCATGACTTTCATCCCAGTATAACGACAGCGTTCAAGAAAAGGCTCAGTGTGTGCATCGATTTATTCAGACCAAATAGGAAACGCAGGTTAGATCGAACTTCCAAACATGGCATAGGAAGCCCTCACCCCTCCCCTCCACAGCTCCCCCTCTCCCCGCCGCTCCCGGACATCGATAAGCCGGCGGTACAGGAATTTTATGCAGACATGGAGCGTTGATGTGAAGCATCATACTAGACGACAACAAGTGACGCCGATACAGAACTGGGGTGGTTGGCTTTTCAGCGTTTACCATAGAAGTCTTTTCCTGGGCCTTATCGGAAGCAGCAAAAGCTTAGGGCGACTGTGCACTGGGTCCTTTGGACTGTGCACAGGGTCCTTTGGAAACGTTTAAAGATGGATCCATACTGTCTGCAGCTGTCGCATTCATTGAAATCTAACAACAAGCCACAACGTATGCAAATCGCTGTGAACGTTTTTCTCCTTTCAGAGGAGGATGACAATATTCCACACAACCTACAATTTCCCAGAGCAACATTCCACATGTGTTAAGGTAAACGAACACAATGTTCGTATCTGGGCAGAACCATCTCACATGCTGTGACGGAAAAGTACACAACAGCACGAAAGTTAAAGTGTCGTGTTCTTTGATGGTTGATCGCACTGCATGACCATTTTTTTCCCCTCAGAAAACGGTTATTTCTAAACAGTTCCCTTGATATGCTGGAGCTGTTTGTGTTACCGCAACTGACTGACTGACGAGATACAATCATTTTCCAATAAGGCCTTAGTCTGTGCCAGATGTTCTATACGAGGTGTTTCGAGATCGCTAGACAGGGCCGGCCGGTGTGGCCGTGCGGTTAAAGGCGCTTCAGTCTGGAACCGCGTGACCGCTACGGTCGCAGGTTCGAATCCTGCCTCGGGCATGGATGTGTGTGATGTCCTTAGGTTAGTTAGGTTTAATTAGTTCTAAGTTCTAGGCGACTGATGACCTCAGAAGTTGAGTCGCATAGTGCTCAGAGCCATTTGAACCATCGCTAGACTGGTAGGGTTGGTCTAATTTGACATTACACCGATAGGGTATGTCAAGGACAGAGTCTACCAAAAGACTGTCAGCACATCACTGATTTAAGCAACCGAATCATTGCTGCCACTGACACAGTTGATGCGAATTTGTTGATTAATGTGCGGATAGAGCTTCAAGAAAGCCTGGATACAGTGCGTGCCAGCAAAGGCGGACCACGTTGAAATTGATTGAGTGACAGAAAAATACTGTGAGATAGTGTGTCACGTAAGCCAACCACTGTACCTTAACACAGCAATTAATTTTATTTAACTCGATATTCAAAAGTCAAAGTCCTTTTCACATCAGGAAATGACCTTTGGCGGTGTGAATTCCTAAGGGACCAAAGTGCTGAGATCATCGTTCCCTAGACTTACACACTACTTAAACTAACTTAACGCTAAGGACAACACTCACAACCATGCCCGAGGGAGGACTCGAACCTCCGGCGGGAGGGGGGGAGGGGGGTGCACGATTAGTGACTTGGCACCTCTAACCGCGCGGCCACTCCGCTCGGCGGGAACTAAGACCATACGTACCTATAGAGAACTATCTGTGCCGCGTTAAAGTTTGCAAACAACTTCTCAGTCTGACTGCCTCGGTAGCTGCTTTGTCAGCGCTATGGACTGTCAAGCGAAGTGGCCCAAGTTCGATTCTCGGCTGGGTCGGAGATTTTTGTCCGCTCTGGGACGTTCGTATTGCCATCGTTGACATTCCACTAACGAGACGGCTCAATGGGAAAACTAACTTAAAAAAAAACCATCTAAGTCATGTGATGGAGGACAAAGAATCGAGTTTATATCATTATTGATAAGGGAAAGCGAAGTCAATATTTGCAATTTCTCTCATTCATAATTGAAATCAAACATTAGTTTCAACAACTGAAAGAAATTTCCTTTATTAGTACGATGATTATCGTTTTTACATTTGGCCAAGAACGGATAAAAAGCAGTTTGAAACATTTTTCGACAGTGTAAAATGGTGCAAGATGTTCGAAATTCTGAAAAAAGTAGAGGGTAAGCTAGAGGGTAACAGGGATCACATATAATATGTACAACAACCAAGAGGGAACAATGATCTTAGAGGTCCCAGAGCGAAGTGCTCGGATTAAAAAGAGTGTAAGACAGGGGTGTAATCTTTCGCGCCTACTGTTCAATGTATACATCGAAGAAGCAAATACGGAAATAAAAGGAAGATTCAACAGTGGAATTAAAATTCATGGTGAAAATATATCAATGATAAGATTCGATGATCACATTGCTATGCTCAGTGAAAGTGAAGAAGAATTACACGACCTGTTGAATGGAATGAACAGTCTAATGAGTACAAAATATGGATTGACAGTAAATCGAATAAAGACGACAGTAATGAGAACTAGCAGAAATGAGAACAGCGAGAAACTTTAACATCAGAATTGGTGATCACGAAGTAGACGAAGGTAAGGAATTCTGCTGCCTTGACTGAAAAATAAACCATGATAGACGGAGCAAAGAGGACAAGAAAAACAGACTAACATTGGCAAAAGTGAAATATCTGGCTAAGAGGGTATACTAGTATGAAACACAGGCGTCAATTTGAGGAAGAAATTTCTGAGAATGTCCGTTTGACCGAGCGAGGTGGCGCAGTGGTTAGCACACTGGACTCGCATTCGGGAGGACGACGGTTCAATCCCGCGTCCGGTCATCCTGATTTAGGTTTTCCGTGATTTCCCTAAATCGCTCCAGGCAAATTCCGGGATGATTCCTTTGAAAGGGCACGTCCTTCCCTAATCCGATGAGACCGATGACCTCTCAGTTTGGTCTCTTCCCCCAAACAACCCACCCCAACCCAATGTACGCTTGGAGCACAGCATTATTAGGTAGTGAAACATGGACTGTGAGAAAAATGGAACGGAGGAGAATCGAAGCATCCTAGATGTGGTGCTACAGAAGAATGTTAAAAATTAGGTAAGGAAGATAAGGAATGAGGGAGTTCTTCTCAGATCGGGTAGGAAAGGGTAATTTGGATAAAACCGACAATAACTAGGATAAAACTGACAGGAAGGAATAGGATGATATATCTTCTAAGACGTCAGGGAACAACTTCCGTGGTACTGGAGGGGGCTGTAAACGGTAAAAACTATAGAAGAAGACAGAGATTGGAACACAACCAGCAAGTAATTGGGGACGTAGGTTGCAAGTGGTACTGTGAGGTGAGAAGGCTCGCGCAGGAGGGGAATCCGTGACTGGCCGCATCAAACCAGTCAGGAAACTGATCACAAAAAAAGTGTTGACAGTTTTCGTTCTTTTTACAAGTGACACAATTGCACTTGTTCGGTGAATTCTTGTATTTGTTGCGTTGTTAATGATTTATTTCACAGCTTCCCAAGCAGTAGAAAACATCATTTTGGAAGGAAGCATTTACTTTTCTGACGATTCCCTAACAATACGAGTGAAAAATTTTATTATGTTTTTATTAGCAATCACATCAGTTCTGTCCATAATGTCTAGTTTGTACACAAAATAAGCATGTATCTGCTGTGATTTTTACTTAATCCAGTACAAATGCCGAAACAATATCGAGATAAAAGCAACATATTAGAAAACATTGGTTATTGAGAAAACTCTTTTAGTGAGTTAGATATTAACGTTCTGTCGTCTCAGAATCTTCGTCATTCATCAAGTTTAGGATGTCAGGACTTATATAATTTTACGAGACAGAGATATAGGGTGTTTCATAATATTCTCAATTCAGTTTCAAGGCGTTTAGGGGTTCTAGACGGGAATTAGTAGATAAGGTTTTGATACGGCACCCATGTCAGGAAACGTACCGTTTGGATGTAAAGTAAGTTTGAAGACGGAATCATTTCCAGCTCTCCCGCTTCACGGTACACACATTACGGAGACAATAAGCTCTGACCTGTGTGCTCAGCAGGAGCCCACGGCGTGCCCCATGTTCCGAGGACTCGTCGTCGGGTTCTCTTTTACCTGACGAATGAATGCAATGTGTCACACAGCTATCAGCGTTGTTGGAAGAGTACCAGATGATTTTATCGTACTCCCATGACCAAAAAACTCCGCGCATTTAAACCTAACCGAGAAACTGTGGGACCACCTCGATCGGGCTGTTCGCGCCGTGGATTCTAATCCGAGAATCCTAGCGTAGCAATGGAGTAAGGATGGCTCCACATCGCAGTCGGTACCTTCCATAACTTCACTGACTCCCTTCCTGCACGTCTCGCAGCAGTCTGCACTCCAAAAAGGATGCTCGTTCAGGCTTTTGCCATGTGGCCACATTAATGTAACTGGACAGTGTATGACTGCTTTTGCAGTTCTTAAACTGTAATGGCTCAAATGGTTCTGAGAACTATGGGACTTAACATCTGTGGTCATCAGTCCCTTAGAACTTAGAAGTACTTAAACCTAACTGACCTAAGGACATCACACACATCCATGCCCGAGGCAGGATTCGAACCTGCAACCGTAGCAGTCGCGCGGTTCCGGACTGAAGCGCCTAGGACCGCTCGGCCACAAACTGTAATGCCGAGGCACGTCGAGTGTCCTTGTAAAAGTAATCTGCGGGTGAGTAAAGGTACTACTGATACTACTATTACTAGCACTACTATTGCTGCTGCTACTGCAAGAGAGAGGTCGAAAAGCTCGATGTGTGGTATCAGCCAATCCACCGGCGGTCAGTAAAAGGTGTCACGAGCGTCATCTGGGACTGGCCGCTGACGTCAAGCCGGAGATAAAATCCGGCCGCTGGGCGACTGAATGGCATCCGAAAGCTTTCCGTGGTAAAGCCTCTACCTCGATTACTCCGCACTTTCGAGACCCGGCTGTGTACTGGATTTCAAGTGGGCTACGTTCTCGGTAGCTGTTTCGTTATTATTTACGATTTGCTTGAGTCAGTACTATCTTCATTATTGTCTTGGAGTGCTCTGCAATTGATGGATTATTGGAGTTAGGTCATGAGTCAACTTTTTTACAATAAAGCGTTATATGCTGGAACTGGGTGATTGAAGGGTAGCCAGATTAACACATTTAAGAAAGGCAGTAGTCAACCATCAAATGACGTCACTATTGGAGTTCGAAATCTTCACTACATATAGAAAAGTCATGGGTCATTTTCTCGTGCCTTTTTTGCAATGTCTATATGGAAGTGTGTTTAATTGAAAACAAAAGACGTTGGTGGCCTGTTGCTGTTTCACGTGTATTTTCTTTTTTTATGTTCGACAAACTGTAACAATCCGGTTAATATTTCATTGCAGAGGGCCAAAAATATTTTACATTAAAATTAACGGTATTTCTGAAAAGGAAAATAATGTCTGTGGGCTGATGTTTGACTACATGCGACATTTACGGTTACCAAATAATCCTGTTCAGGATATCTTTTACCTGAGACGGCTTTAATCAGTGTTTTTACCATACATAAGTTGAAAAGTAAGCTCTCACACGTTTTCGGGTACCATAACGGCGAAGCCAAGAAAGGTGGAAATGAAGATTGCTTCCCTATACACAGGTATAATTCTCTCCCAAATGATAGAGACAGGACTATGAACAAGTTGGCGAGCCACCATGACAGGACCTACAAAATTGAAGAGTATGCCATAATTACCGAAAAGAGATCAAGTAAAGTTTTAATGGAAGCTGTTGACAGTGTTGCTATATTAGCATTTAAAAATTGGTAGCCTGTCTGTTTTGAAAACTCTTGCTTCTCTGCATCAAGCATGGGAAAATTTCTTAAAGAACATAAAACTTCTTTTCCTCATACTAAATAGAAGATTTATGAGTATGATATATCCTGAGCAAGTGGAAACAGAGCAGTCCACTGATGACGATGTCACAGAGATATTTCAGCTCCTTTACAGCTTCACTAAGTATCCCGCACTGCCCAGTGAGTCAGCATATCCTAAAAATGTGTGTCGGTCAATATTAAAAAAATACAAGATGTACTGGACATGAAAAGATGTATTCCACCTGAGTATATGGCATTTTATGAGCAACTCCAAGAATGGCCAGTAGCAGAGGAAATAAACAATGATGTCGACAATGAAGAAGATTAACTTGTTTTATTGTGTTTTGCTCCACCATTGTTATAAGAGGCGCAGTTTGCAGCCCAAAATGTCAGTCAGATAGTAATAGTCTCATTTGAGTTTGCAGTTCACCATATTTACTGATTTTATAATAAAATCAGCACGTTACTCCGAGTAGAGCTTTCATTTATTGTAACCAGTAGTTGTTCATTGCAAAAAAGGTCGTGAATGAGCAATTTCTGGAATTTACTTTCATGATAAAGAATGAATTATAAAACCAAAAATCACAATGCTACACGATCCTTGCAGATTAAATAACCACTGGCCTCGAAGTAGCAATAAATACAGAGATGTTTTAGCTGCAGGAAATTTTTGCCTTCTGTAAATTTTGCTTCTGTGACTCAGGACCATTTTGAACTGACCGATTCGATTAATGACGACTTGGCATCGAATGGAATTGTGAGCTATTAAATGGTTACAGCCTGTGCATGTTTTCTATGTACTAGAGAGTGTTTTACACAATAAACGTGTCACCGTGCAGAACGTCTAAGCTGCCGCCCTGGTTTAATACAAGTACGTCGGTTACGGCGAGGGGGGGGGGGGGGGGGCTTCAACAGGTGGCGTGGAGGCGGGCAGTGCAAAGTGAGTGGTGTAACTTGCCTCTACAAAAGTGAATAGCAGGCAGAATTAATGTAATGAATGAAAGTCGTCTTTTTCACTTGGCACTGGAAGTTATTCTGGGAACACCAGTGTAGTTAATGTTACACCTCCCTTTCTCCCCAACATTCTCAGCAAAGAATACTGTTTGTTCACATTTTCACCTCGCTGAACTCAACGTGAGGTTGAGGACTGCTTTGTCCGTTAGAAAACCTCTACAGGAAGTGGAGTAAGAAGAGCTGTAGCAGAGTGGGAGAGAATGCAGTCTGCTTTGTTCGTGATGTTGATTTCGCCTTGCATTTCGTGTGCGATTGTTTTTACCTCTAGTTGCACGACTGTCCCCCGCGAGACACTAACAACAAAAAGCTTGCACGGAAAAGTTAACGGCAACTGTTACCCAGCATGTAGGTCAGCTTCCGCTTCGTTGTCCGTTTCATGGAAGCTCGTACTGTTACCTTTCACAAAGATTTCAGGCGAATTAGTAGTTGGAAAAGTCCCTAGAATTCTTTCCTGAATGATCGCGACCAAACGAGAAAAAAAATTGTATTCAGGTGACAGCAGTCAGCCTCTTGAACAGAAATAAGGTATAGCTGAAAGACGTGGATAGCATTTGCAAGAAATTTCGAAAGGATGGTATTCAGACACAGCAAATCGACAGCACCAGAAAGGTGAATACAGGCAATATCATTTCAGAGGAACAATGCTCAAAGCTACAAATTTTGCTTGTTCAAGAATGATGAGAGTTATGTAAAATGCCCTGTAACGCGTTTTGAAGGGTCGCGCAGCCGGAAATGGAGTACATAATGAAACACAGGCACTGATGGGCATCGGTGGCGACTGTCCCTCCCGTACACTAAGCGTTACAACTCTTGCTGTGGATTTCAAAGACGCTGAATACTGTTACAAGAAAATGTAAATGTGACAATTCTCTCCGAAGGTGAGGGAAGGGAGATGGGTGGAAGTTTTTCGGATCTCGGTAATTTTCGTCAGTGACGAAGAATTCGTTCGCTATTCCGTTTCTAATTTAATTATAGCGATTATCTGCAAAGATAAATAAACAAAGGACAGTGTAGGTTAACACTGCTGATAAGTTGTAACTGTAACGTTTGCCAACAGAATTCGGCACTTACGAATTATAGTTTCCTCATCCCCCATTCCCCATCCCTAATCCCCCAAAGAAAGGTTTTAGACAACATACGTTGGAATTAGTGCATTTGATTGGAAAAAAGGTTTTAAAGATGCTGTTTTCTTCAAACACTGTTGCTTCACAGAAAATACCTTAATGGTCCTTAAAAACAAAACTCTGAATCTTATCGTAAATTCTAGCAAAGTAATGAGTAATGTTTGAATTCCTCCTTCATTATACCTAAAACGCATTTACAAATACATTCTAAGTTATTATCAGGCTTTTTTCTATAATACCATATGTTTCGTGAAATTTAAATATCTAGCTTTTGTGCGTGTTATTGTACATTGCTCAGAATCCATAGACACGCCTTTACACCTATTTACCAACGTTTTTAGAAACAAGAGAGTAAGAATTGAATACTTGATGTACTCGAAAAATACCTTAATATAACAGCAACTATCTCCCAAGCAAAGAAAAAACCTGATCTGACAGTTAGTGCGGAATCTATTCTGGCATTTGTCATAATAATAAAAGTTAAACAAATTGAGATTCTCAAGGAACAACTAAAGACAATACAGAGAAGGAATGTACTCCTAGATAAAATAGTTGCGGATATAGAGTTAAGACTGTAATACATCCAGTTATTATAAAATAAAACGTACGGCTGTCCCTAAAGGTGTGAAGTTTATTTTGGCACAACGTTTCATACTAAACAGATCTGATGTTTATTGGGAAACAGAAAACTTGTTATGTGGAATATAGAAGGTATTATAAAATCACTTACATTAACGGCGCTTACTGTAAAAACATAAATATATTTGAGAGGACGGAAGTATCCTTTACCTCGCTATCTGACGTTCCAAACCTAGATGAAGAAATTTAATTGGTGTGTTAGTTAGGGTTGAAAGCCTCCAACCCTTTTCTTTGACCTGAACCGAGTACATGAAATACATGACTTCCTCAAAATACCCTGAAAATGAGCACCTTTTACACAAAATTTTGACCCAACAATAATTCCTAACTCTATCTGACCACGGTTTAGCTGAAATATTCAAGGGCAGGAGATGCTTTCATGACACAATGGGGAAGAAATGAGATCATGAACCAATATGTAAGTGAATCTAAGAACACGATTAAAACCGAAAGTGTCCCAACATGATTTAGAAGTGTAAATGTTGCCTCCCTTTCCCGTGCTATGAGGGTGTACAACGTCGCACAAAATGCTAACATCTTTCCACGAATAACAAGAAGTATATCAGTCACATCGAAAATAATGTGGAGTATCACGAAGATTCAAAGTCACACAACGTTAACTTTCCTTACACTCTGTAAATGCAAGGAAAAAATTCAGTTTTTTTTCTCATTATGAATATAAGAGCATGTGTGATCAGTTCAGAAATCGTACAGCCTTCATAAATGACTGGCAGAGAAAAATAAATAAACAACGACTTAGTGAAGTTGCTTATTATTAATAGGCAATTCATTTGCCTTATGATGAACCATACGTACAAGTCCATGATATACGAAAATCAGAACAATATAAAAATCCATAACACTAAAATTCTTCAAGCAACGTTGAATCAGTAGGAATATAACGAAACGCCAGCCTTACAGAAGGACAAGAGAAATACTGATACTGTGCCACAAGCATGAAAGTAGATCTATACCTTTGAACAACGGAAGTTATGTCTGGACGGGACTGAAGTTACATTTAAAGACCTGAAAGGGTTGCACACAACATATTACGCCAAGGTGCACCAGCATTGCTACGATCTCGCCATTGCAGTCAACAGTTTGAAGCATGAGAAGAACCATCGCAACGTAACATCAACGCAGTACATGCGTCTATAACACAGCTCCGACCAGCGCTGAGAAGTAGGGAACAGCAAGTCATCTATAGAAAGGCGGAAACAGAAGTAGAACTCCTTTGTCTCACACTGAACGGGGCACGTTATCCTACAGCTCTGCCGTGAAGGCCTCCCATTGGTCAGCTCACTTTAACTCCAAAGTATCTCCTATGACAGCCAGAGACTGTACTATGCTCAGAAATCGATAAACCGCGTACAGAACGTCTTTGAATATTGTTCAGCGACTCAGGACCCATGTAAAATTTATAACTTGAAAAGCGAATATTTAGTAAGTTGCTTTCAGGATTAGAGTTTAGTGTTTAAAAGCATTAAGAAGGCATTGTATTCTGACCTCTAATGAAATGCATAATAGTGGTCAAATAAGTTACAGTTCAGCTGTTAGTACAACACTGGTTAGTTGGTTACTGACATGTTCCAGAGGTAATTTTTAGGATTCTTTTACCAAAATGAGTTGCGGCGAGTCAGTTTACAAGATATGTGTAAATGATCAGTGTTAACATTAGTGAACACATTATTTTATAGTCCTATTGATGCAATTACACTTAAAAACAAGGATTTTTTAAAACAGGCTACCAGTTTTTAAACAGAAATTCGTCCATGGAATGGAAGCAATTGTCCAGAACAAATGACTTTATGTTAGATTTAAAACTTATTTTGCTACTGTCAGAAAGTTTATGTTATTAGGCAAATTTTTGTTGCTGTATGTTGAAATCCATTCTGAGCCCCTGACAACTTTAACAATAAAGACAATTTTTTCCTCTTGTTGTTCGTGTGGGCATTACAGTTCTTCTTAAATTGTGGTGGGTTATTTCTGACGAACTTAAGTATTGAATTAATGGATTGCTATGGTGCAATTCAAATGTCTAACTGCTAGAAGATGAACTTACATCAGGACTGCAGAAGAACACCACATATTCTTTTTACTGGTCACTTTTGTGCAATCAATACTTTCTTTCTAAGCGGCGAGTTGTCCCAGAAAATTACTCCATAAATTTACTAGACTAGCTGTTACACGAAGAGCAAAAGTTACTGAACTTAACTGTTTGAAAAACTCAGTAATATGCTTCTTCCAGTTCAAGTTTTCATTATTATGTACTCACAAAAATTTGGAGCATTCTACCCTGTTTACTGACTCCTGCTCATGAGCAAAATCAATTGTTGGTGTGACTGTACTTGTTGTATAGAATTGATCATAGTGTGTCTTCTCAAAATTTAGAGATAGTCCATTTTCAGAGAACCACTTAATAGTGCTTTGAAAAACGTAATTCACCATCTCTTCTGTAGCTTACTCTCGAACAGGATTTATTGTAATGGTAGCATCATCTGGAAGTAGTACCAATTCTGCTTTTTGAACGGTAAGTGGAAGTATGTTAAGTATGATTCAGATTAGCTGTATGTAAATCGATGAAGTCCTTACAAGTTGAGTTTTTCTAAGAGTGTAACATGATCCACACAAGCAAATGTCTTGGAAATAGTACAAGAAACACCAGCTGATAATGTTTTATTATTTAAGGCTTGTAATATTTGATGAGTGAATGTGTAAATAGCATTGTCAGTCAGGCAGTCTTTCTGGAAACCAGACTGTGATATGCTAAGCACATTATTTCTACTGAAATGTGAGACTACTCTTGAGTACATTACTCTTTTGTATATTGTGGATAAAGATGTCACTAAGGAAATAGGCCGTTAATTGTTTAAGACTTTCCTGTCACTTGTCTTTTGAAGAGACTTGACAATTGCATATTTTAATCCGTCTGGAAAAATTCCCTGTGCCAGAAATACATTACGCGTATCACTAAGGATCTATATGAAAATGGCTTTCAGGTTATTTTTTACACAGATGCGTCCGGTATATAGCACGTTTCCATAATGTTCATCTGATTTTACAAAAGTACATCATCTGCATGTAAGAAGATAGAAACTAAGGGTGAATTTCCAGTTACGCCTAAAAATTAAAAGCTTAGCTTCGTGCTAGTCGCGAATTACCGGTTCATGTGGTTGCCAGTAATGAGCTTTCAGATGCAGCTGGGTCGCTCGCTCGCTTAGAGGAATCACAGGAATATGTTGGTGATCTGGCATCTGTTGCGATGACATACTAAAATTCCCGTTTCCAACGAGACTGGGCATCATCGCCCTTGTACCGGCACGTAAGAGCACCTCTTAACAATGAGCTTCCTTCACCATATGGAGGCCGTTAGGGACGAACAGATCTCGCGTTGCTCCATTTGGTCACCAAGGTCGCCTGATCTCATAGAAGTTGTTTTCTTTTTTTGTTGGGGGGGGGGGGGGGGTTTAAATATTACATCCATGTGCCTCACCTTATGAAAGCTTTGGATGAATAGCGGTATCGCATAGCAACGGCAGTGAATACTTCAACGCCAGAAATGCTCTCAAAAAGATGCACGTTTACTCCACAGTAAAGTGATTTAAAAATCTTGCAAACATCTCACCTTGAGAATGACTGTAAGGTTGTCTGTTGAAATGTCTGTACTAAAAAAACTAAACTCCTCCCGAACAGGCCATGCAGGCCCAACGGTACCGACAGGCCGCCGTGTCATCCTCAGCCCATAGGCGTCACTGGATGCGGATATGGAGGGGCTCGTGGTCAGTACACCGCTCTCCCGGCGGTATGTCAGTTTCCAAGACCGGGATATGTCCGTAAACGAATTAATAAAATCTCGAACCCACGTCCGAAAGATGATGGAATATCGTCTGGATGTTTGTCCGTGCGTCCAGTGGGGGGCACACTGAACATTTGAGAAAGGTAAAGTAAAAGTTTGATTCCAAACATAATTGTAAAAAGTATCCCAAAGTTATTGTGGATGGTTATTACGAAAATAAAAGTTTTGTAGGGCTATGCATAAGTTAAAATTTATCTCTAATTCTTACCTTCATTCATGTAGAACAGCGGCGGCCAAGAATTTGAAGACTTTTCACGCATGCATGGCTGTCTTTCCGGGCTGCACATTTCCCCACCAACGCACCACACTGTCTGAGCGTGAGGAAGGGGAAGAAGATGGGGGGGAAATTGCGAGCGCTCTCCATTCAGGTCGCACTGCATACGACCTGGTTTGACATTTCTCAACAACACAGATCACAAACAAAACAAATTTCCAGTATTATTTAGTTGTTTTTGCTGCGCTGAAGACATGATACAATTTTTATCTTGTACAGATTGTAGGCATATGGACAGATGCAGACAACTGCGCAGATTTGCGCACTTAGGTTGCCACATAATCAGACTAATTTAGTTTCATAACAAGAAAAAAATTTTCACACTCGCATGTTGATCGAAATATCTTATCACTTTTGCAGCCTCATTATGGAGACGCTGAACTCAAAATAAGAAAAACAATGTAGACCTCCTGGACAATTTTAACGTAAAATAATTTGTGTTTAAATGGGAGTTGTACTGGAGATCAACCAGTTACATCTGCACATGCATAAGGGAACTTTCAACTGAAATGGCAAACGGTCTCGAAACCAGATGTAAAATTTCCAGTGTCCTCAAAATGTTTAGAAAACTATCCTTGTAATTCCCTCAAGGCACAATGAGTTCTTCGTAACTTGCATTTCTTTTAACGCAAGTGCCATTAGGCAAATACATGATGTTTTTTGTCAGGATTTGCCCCTTCCACAATTTGATTTTCTTTTTAAATACATTCCCATCATTTCATAAATAAATTGTTTCTTACTTTGCAGTGTCTTACTGTGAGCAGTGTGATGTCAGCTCTACATAAAATATGAAGTTTACAGTCCATTCCGGATGTTCTAATTTTCGTACCTGCACTCCTGTTTCCTTCATAAAATCGAAAAATTGTTCACGCATGCTCCCTGACTTAACCAGTGTACTTTGAAGTTATATATAAAGCCTCCATATTCTTCGTTCAGTTCTACCGATAACGGTTGCAACCGACAGTATAATGTTGCGTGCGGTTTCAGAAAATGTACTGTCGCACAACTAGTACCATCACGTATTCAACGCTTGCATAATTAACACAAAGTGCTTCTTGATCCACAGAGTAACGAACCCTGCACAAATCATTATAATGTTTAGCTCTTTCATGTCAACTAAATCTTTAAATTCGTTCTGCATGGTGCTATACAGTCGTTCCATAGCAAATTTGGGGTACCAGTCGATTATGCGACTGGATAATAAATACTGAGAATTCTCACCCTTCTATTCTGTCATTCCTAATCATTTTTAAAGGCTTGTGATGATAGACCACTAGACTGCCTCGTTTTGTGCAGACAACCACTGGAGCCATCACCTTTCTTTATATCACGAAGAAATAGCGAAGGGTAATCAACATTGACACCACAATTCCGTCGAACTGAAGAATGTCGTGACGACCGAAATACACCGCACCGCAGTGCTAAATGAAATGTGGCTATGTACCGAGTACTTCCGACAGGGAGCGACCAAAGCCGAGACGGCCGAGTCTTAACCCGCGCATGTGCAGAAGACCATAATCGCGTGCCGACCCTGATGTACGAGATGTAACCTTGTGCAACCGGAAGACTGTTTTCATAATACGCTGTGTCGCCGTGAAAGGTGAACTGTTGTGCACAGCATCAAACTAACTAGGAGAAGAGGGAATGTGCCCTGTTGCTGCAACTCGACGCTTTTAAATGGAGAAAGCGTGTAAGCAACCGATATTAACAGTCAGTCCAAAAAGTTTCGAGGGAGGATTAATAAAAACAAAATACAGAAACGTTAATATGGTGGCTTTAATAGAACCATGTAAATTAGTAGAATGTTGCGTCACCAGAGCCTTGACCCATCATGTGAATTTTCTGAACTTAGTCGTATTGATAACACCAAATCTCCTCATTCAAGATGATTTTTTTCCCAGCAAAGAACGGTCCGCGTTTTCCATTTGAATCAAGTACCGGAAGGCGTCCAAGCGTCGTCGATTTCGTTCTGAAGTTAAGGAGTGCGGGGGCTCTTCGCACACACTTTCAGCTACTTCAAAACATTCTGGTGAATGTCCTTAACACTTAATTTGGAAATGTTGCTCCACTGCGATTTGTGACACTACAACGTTGACAAAGCACGCCCGCACGTCCACTACTGAACGCTGCCTACTTTAACTGACTGGTCGAATGCAAACGTGCCATTTACCGTTGTTAGTTCAAGCTGCCACCGTAGTTACTACAGTGACTTCGCTTAAACGCCAGGAATAAAATCAGTCTCTGAATGTTTAGGACCGACGAAGTTGTACAATTATGCTATTTCTTTGCCTTGTGTTCGGGCGTAACGACAAGCGCCGGCACGACGATGAAGAACGGAAGAGTAGAGAGGGCTGTGAGACGACGTCAGCCAATAGTACGCTGACTAGGACAGCACCAACACAGGAGCGGCACCTACCCGAAGGGAATATAAGCGCCGCTCAGCCTAGCCGAGGGCTATCTTTCCGGACATAGGGACTGCATCCTTCCACCATCCTTCACACCTAGAATCCCTTGATCCGCCTCATCCTTTGTTATGCCAGGATTGCTTGGATTTCCGCCCCTCCCAGGTTCTATAACGCCCTCCAAATCCTCGAACGCCATGTATCCGCCTTCTGTTCCCCAAGCATATCCTCTATGACGTCATCCCCTTCCTCACCTTCTCCTTTTATTTGAACACATCCGCACTCTATACATTACCCGCCGACTCGATATCCCCCACCCCCTGGTGTCCCTCTTCCTCTCCACCCCCAGCCCGTTTACTGTTGTGTCCCACTCTCTCTCCATCTCCACACCCTCCACCTCCTTACCCAATGCAACTTCCAGCACCTACCCCTCCCGGATAATGAACTTCGCCTTCCTACCAACTTTAAACCCAACTTCCTCTTGCCTCCTCCTTAGGGCTCCTTCTCCTCCCCCTTCCTTCTCCTGAACGGTTTTTCCCCTCCTACACCCTCTCCCTCACCCATGCTTCCCTTCAGTGTCTCTGCACTCTTTCCTGCCTTGTCTTCCTCTTCATCTCCCACCCCGCCCATCTCCTTCCTCTTGAGGTGCCCCCTGCCCCCTTTTTCCTCTTCCTCCCGCGTTCCCGTCCCCCTACCCTCTTTTTCCCTCCTCTCCAACCTCCAGTCCCTCTGCAGGTCACTACTAGTGGTTGTTTAATTCTTTGTGAGTGTTTCGTTGTTTCCAGTGGTTTTGTTTTTTAAGTGTCTCGCTCTGTGTGAATTTTATACTGTGGCCAACTTTTACCTTGTGTTTGACTCCAGTGTTTTTAAGTATGCAACGAATTGCCAGCTGTTTTCTTTTAACCTTATGTCGACTTTCTAATTGTCCCCCAATGTCCCCATATTAGTGTATATTTTAAATCCCATCATCTCCATTTACTATATTTTTATGTCCCCCTTTTACTACCATTTTTTTATGTAAGAGTTCCCCTTGTATTTTTGTAAAAGACATTTGGCTGAAGAGTGGTTGACTGTGCCGTGCCGGCCGGGGTGACCGAGCGGTTCTAGGCCCTACAGTCTGGAACAGCGCGACCGCTACGGTCGCAGGTTCGAATCCTGCCTCGGGCATGAAAGTGTGTGATGTCCTTAGGTTAGTTAGGTTTAAGTAGTTCTAAGTTCTATGGGACTGATGACCTTAGAAGTTAAGTCCCACAGTGCTCAGAGCCATTTGAACCATTTTGAACTGTGCCGCTGCCAGCCCTCCCCTGCACATATGGGGCTGGGGAGTGAAATTACGATAAAGGAAAAAAAAATAGCTGCGGGCAGTGAAAGAAGAGCCGTCACATAAATGTCACAGCAGTGACTTACGAACTGTTTTGTTTTGCTTGCATTGAAACTGTATATACCGAAGGACATTGATTATTTGCATGTCGCCTTTTGCTTGCGACACAGTTTCGTGATTACGCAGAGTTAAATGATTTTCTTGAATTGTTGTCTAGCGATCCGAGAAAACAATTTCCTAGGCACTCTATATTATACGAGTTGGCAGGATACTACACCTTGTTCCTACTTTCCATTTTCCAATAAAACAATAATAAAAGAAATTGTTTAAAAAAAGAGCTAAAAGGCCTGATAGTTATGATCGGAATGTGAAGCGTACCCTTTACCAGGGGATCCATGCGAAACTTTCGGACTTTTGTAATTTTAAATAATGCCAGTATTTGGAACAAGTGTAACTGTTGGGATAAGGGTAGTTTTGGGAATGCCGACTTTCTCTCTGAGCATGTCTCTGAGCTGCAGCAACCATTTTGGAGCGACGTTTCTCACTGACAGCTTCTAATGTTCTTCTTCTTGGCGACGTAAACTTGTCACTTATTGATTATGACAATAGTAGACCTTCTCCTTGAAATAGGTAGAAATAAACTACTATCAACCAACAAGCTACTTCGACTATATTACACATCCAAATATAATATATCACGTCCCTTTACATACTTCAACATATTCTCATCACACTTATTGTATTACATTTTTTCTTTGATAGTTGCATTATATAAATTATGTTCTCCTCAACTAGGCAGAAACAAATTATATATAACCATTTTAACAACTGTTGAGCACTCAGTTCTCTGTAACCTTAGAGAATTTTTTATATATTATACTCTTTATATTATTTAAAAAAGCATTGACAACTGTATACCTATAAGACTGTAATAATAAAAAGTCTTTGCTGTTATATTTAGAAGCATCCGACCCTTCTTACATTTCAAGGTTGCTGGTTACTCTGTACTGTTAATGAAATAAATAAATAAATAATAGTATTTACTCCTCCGTGTTGTTGACAAAAGTTAATAGTTAGTGAGCAAATACAAATACAAAATAAAAGACGTAAAAAATGTAATTTGCTGCTCAATAGTATTTAACCGTCTTCAGTTGCTTGTGATTTCTAACTTTCGCCCGTAATATTTTCGCTTACGTGGTAAGTGTAATAGCGAATACGAATGTAAAATACAAATAAGTAAATTAATGTGAAATGTATAGCTTAGAAACCAGTGTTCGCTTCTTATCTAGTATGTCACTCGGCAACAATAAGTCTAATCGTATGTGGGGATTGTAGTTTCTCTATAAAATTAATAATTATTATACAGTTAATAAAGCCTTAAAGCAAATGAAATGGTATTTCTAATTAGAGGAAATGAAAAGGGAGTCTCTTATTCGTGATTGATAAGTTAGCTTCGTAAAATATAGATATGAAGTTGGGCATCCATGATGCCCTTCTGCCCGTGATAGAAGTGCCTCAAACGTTAAATTTTTCCACTAATAGTGAGTTTTAGCATGAAATCAGAATGCACGTCAAAAGCCAGTTAAAAACCTTTCTAAAGATACCTCATAGATCCCTGTACGATTAGTATGTATTGAGAAAAATGGATGCTGACTTGAGAAATAATACGCTGAAGAGCCAAAGAAACAGGTACACCTGCCTAATACCGTGTATGGCCTCTGCGAGCACAAGAAGTGCCGCAACACGTATTGGAATGGACTCCAATAATGCCTAAAGTAGTGCTGGAGGGAACAGACCATGAATCCTGCAGGGCTGTCCATAAATCCGAAAGAGTATGAGGGGGTTCACATCTCTTCTGAAAGCACGTTGCAAGGCATCACACATATACTCAATAATGCTCATATCTGGGGAGTTTGGTGGCCAGCGGAAGTGTTTAAACTCAGAAGAGTGTTCCTGCAGCCACTTTGCAGCAATTCTGGACGCGTGGGTTGTCGCATGGTCCTGCTGGAATTGCCCAAGTCCGTCGGAATGCACAATGGACATGAATGGATGCAGGTGATCAGGCAGGATGCTTACGTACGTGTCACATGTCAGAGTCGTATCTAGACGAATGAGGGGCTCCCATATCACTCCAACTGCACATGCCCCGCACCATTACAGAGCCTCCACCAGCTTCAATAGTACCCTGTCGACATGCAGGGTCCATGGATTCATGAGGTTGTCTCCATACCCGTACACGCCCATCCGCTCAATACAATTTGAAACGAGACTCGTCCGACCAGGCAACATGTTTACAGTCATCAGCAGTCTAAGGTCGGTGTTGACGGACCCAGGCGAGGCTTAAAGCTTTCTGTCGGGCAGTCACCAAGGGTACACGAGTGGGCCTTCGGCTCCGAAAGTCCATGTCGATGATGCTTCGTTGAATGGTTCGCACGCTGACACTTATTGATGGCCCAGTTTTGAAATCTGCAGCAATTTGCGAAGGGTTGCACTTCTGTAACGCTGAACGATTCTCTTCAGTCGTCGTTGGTCCCGTCCTGGCAGGATCTTTTTCCGGACGCAGATATATTGGAGTTTTCATGTTTTACGGGATACCTTATATTCACGGCACACTCGTGAAATGGCCGTACAGGAAAATCCCCACTTCATCGCTACCTCGGAGATGCTGTGTCCCATCGCTCGTGCGCAATCTATAACACCAATTTCAGGCTCACTTAAATCTTGATAAGCTGCCATTGTATCAGCAGTAACGATCTAAGAACTGTGCCAGACACTTGTTGTCTTACGTAGCCGTTGCCGACCGCAGCGCCGTATTCTGCCTGTTTAACGATCTCTGTATTTGAATACACATGCCCATACCAGTTTCTTTGGCGCTTCAGTGTAGTATGATACTGTACTGCTAAATGCAAAAGAGAAATCCACTCCTCAGAACTACTCTCTTTCCGATGACGTCACAGAGCGCTGGCCAGTGGCATCGCATTAGCCACGTATGGTCTACCTCTTAAATTTCCACGTATCTTGCCACGTCACTCACCAATTCACTACTTCTCATTAAGCGCTCCAGTTAGATGCAAGAGACGTCGCTCAGTGTAGACCCGGAACCGGTGCTCGTCTGCTCAGTTCCGCAGGCGCGGCGAGAGGCCGCTGTGTCTTAGGATCACAATTTAGAACTCTGCGCTGCTCAGAAAGGGGCTAAGACCTCCGTCTCGGTTACAGAAGCTGGCGAGAGGAGCAGTCGAGCACAAAGTGGAATAGGAAAAACTGCCGTGGCAATGAGCGAGCTCCAAGGTTTCGGCGAAGGTTGCCGGTGGTCAACGTACCGCGGCCAAGGGAAAGTCCTCAAGGCTCGTGCGGCCAAGGTACCTACCTGCAGCGGACGGCAGCTGCGCGAGTTTCGGCGCTGCACGAAACGGCAGGCGGCGCCACAGGAAGCGAAGCAGGCAAGGGCAAGATGATGGCAACAGTGACAGAGGGGACCGTCCCGCTTCCAGAAGAGCACCTCGCACTTTGTTATTAACAGTATGTCGAAAATGCTGGAGTGAGATTACCTGCTGTAACTGTATAACTGCTCGCGACGTGAACGCCCGTCGCGAACATTCGCGAGCCCTGTACACTTCACTTATCCGGATTACGCGGAACGGCAGATCATCCCAATCATCGAAAATTCAAATAAACCAGAACTTCGGAAAAAAATTAGAATGACATGGGTTGGATGCCATAAGCACACTCGTTAAACTTATTTTCAGATTTACACACAAATTGCGTTGATCAGCCATAAGTTTATGACCACCTACCTAATAGCCGTTATGTCCACCTTTGGCACGGATGACAGTGGCGACCTGTCGTGGCATGGAAGCAATGAAGCCTTGGTAGTTCGCTGGAGGGAACTTGCGCCACATCTGCACACAAAAGTCACCTCCCGTAAATTCCGGAGAGAGGGGCGATGAGCTCTTATGCCACGTTCAATCACATCCCACATGTGTTCGACCGGGTTCACATCTGGCGAGTTGGGGGGAGGGGGCGGGGGCGCAGCACATCGATTGAAACTCACCGCTGTGTTCCTCGAACCATTCCATCACACTTCTAGCCTTGTGACGTGGCGCATTTATTCACTGCCGTCGGGGAGCATGATCGTCATGAAGGTGTCTGCAACCAGCGTACGATACTCCTTGACCGTCATGGTGCCTTGCACTAGCTCCACTGGACACATGGATGCCCACGTGAATGTTCCCCAGAGCATAATGGAGCTACTGCCAAGCTGCTCTATCCGTCAGTACAGCTGTCAAGCAGCTGTTCCCCTGGAAGACGACAGATTCGCGCCTTCCGTTGGCATGATGAAGGGGCTATGGGGATGCATCAAACCACTCAACACTCTGCCATTGCGCCAACGTCCAGTGCCGATGGTCACGTTCCCATTTCAGCTGGGGCCGTCGGTTATGGACACCCATCGTCAGGAGTGTTCCGTGCACTGTGTGTCCAGACACACTTGTTCTCCGCCCAGCATTAAAGTCTAATGCTAGTTCCGCCACAGTTCGTCGCCTGTCCTGTCTTACCGGTCTGCCAAGCCAGCGACATCTGACATCTGTAGTGAGGGGTGACCGCTCAGCCCCACGAACTCTGGACTTGGTTTCACCTTAGTTTCAGCACGTGTTCAAGACACTCACCACAGCACTCCTAGAACAGGCGACAAGTCGTGCAGTTTCCAAAACGCTCGTGCCGAGCCTGTGAGCCATCACAATCTGTCGTTGGTCAAACTCAGATAGATCGCGCGCCTTCCCCATACTACACACGGACAGCATGCTCACTGATACCACATGCACCATGCATGTGTCTGACTAGCGGTCATTCCTCGCCAACTGAAGCTGCTGTCGCCTGGACGGGTTTATATCGATAGTAGGTCGGTTGTCGTAAGTTGCTGGCTGATCAGTGTATAAGAACTTTGCTTGTGTGGCCATCATCCGCAGCCAGCACAACAAGCACCATAATTAGAATAGACAATAAAAAGCACCTTCTAGCCCTGAAAGAAAATTAACACATACAAAAAACCAAAGCAGAAAAGAAACCCATGTTGAATGATCAAGTGTACATAACAAACAACTCACTGTTTTCATTAACAGATAAAACACTACAATAACAATCCAACAGATGACTATTATCATGCTAATGCCACTCAACACCTTTCGCCTCACTCGTTCATGAACTACTCCATAAAACATTTAAACCAAAACTAATATCAGCTGACCACCAAAACTTTCAACCATTCTCTGACAGCTATTCACAATCGACTTTCTACAACTATACAAACACACAGACATATACATAAGGAGAACAGGAATGAACAGACGTTACATTTCAGCTTGTACTCCGTTAGGTTGACAACATGTACATAAACAAACCAAATAGGAAGATACATAGATTACGACTCAAAATCGCCGTTTTTCGGTGACTTATGTACAGACTGAGACAGAAGAATAACAGTGCTCTACAGCAGTCAGTGCAAAGAACATGAAAATGTGAAGAAAAACGTTCGTAACGTGAAAACGTGCTTTGTATCTTAAATGAAGTTATAGAGCGACCTTTAGCAAGTGACCAGATGAAATGCAGATACTAGCCTAAAACTCGAATAACTATAGTAAACATTTATTTACGTAAAAATGAGGTGAGCTGTTTTATAATCTACAAATAGCGGTTGTCAGACGAAAACTGCATCAGTCTAGATTCCACTGAAGACGCCTAAAGTAAAACAGAACGCGTCTAGAACAAATAAAATACTGTACTCTGCAGCAACAAAAAGGCGTTTTTTATTTGCAAAAGGAACACAAATTATACTTTATTTTCACACTATTTTTGACGCGTTATTCAAAAGACACAGCGAGTTTGATACATTGAAATAATCCGTATTTTTCTTTTGAGTTAGATCCATTTGTCTATGTAAAACCCGATCATGCATGTTTTTCACCACCATTAGTTCGGCCGAAGTTGTTTTCTCCTAGCGTTCAAAATACACCATTATGTCGTCCAGATGCGTGGTCGCCTCAGTATGTACTATAAAGTCTTCGTACTCAGCGCCAATTTCGTCAAATGATCCATAATCACACCGAGAAGTGTGAAGCAAGGCTCTTCAATTTCGTTTGCGTTATTCTTAAAATCCAGCACTCTTGAAGCTCCAACTCCAAATTCGCCAACAATTTTACTCAGCAATTCTCCTTTATCCATTATATGCAGTGGGCCTAGCTTGTTGCTCGTGTGCGCTACCAAACTTCTTTGTCCTTTATGATAAAATGTTCAAATGTGTGTCAAATCTTATGGGACTTAAGTGCTAAGGTCATTAGTCCCTAAGCTTACACACTACTTAACCTATATTATCCTAAGGACAAACACACACACCCATGCCCGAGGGAGGACTCGAACCTCCGCCGGGACCAGGCGCACAGTCCATGACTGCAGCGCCTCAGACCGGGCGGCCCTTTATCATATTTTACGGTCGTAACAAACGGGGCAATACGGTAAAGTACAACTCAGTGTTGACTTTTCAACTGAGACTGCCATACTCCATGCATACATGTCAATACACAGAATTGCAGATTCTGGGGAACGGAAAATCCTCTGAGACATCAACCGGTACCGCTTCATTCTGCAAAAGTAACTGTATGGTGCGGGTTGACGGCTTCGTTTATCGTAGGGCCATATTTTTTCTAGGAGATGGGTCCTGAGGGTTCGGTTACCTGTACCGGCACTGGTGAACACTGTGAGAGTCCTTTGCATACCAACATCATTCCAACATTTCAGCGGCGTGAATGTGTGGGTAGCATAATTTTTATTGGAAGATGGAGCACTACCACACATTGCACAGCCAGTGATGCAGCAGCTGCAAAGGCATTTCGGAAGTGCTAGAATTATCAGCCGTCATCCCCCTACAGCCTCGCCGTCCAAATCCCTTGATATTAACCCGTGTGATTCTTGGCTGTGGTCTTATCTGGAAGAAGTTGCGTTCTGTGCTCCAGCAACGGACGTAGTTGAATTCAAGGCACGTATTGCGCAACATATTCTGAACGTGACTCGCGAGACACTCCGATTTGTTGTAAAACATTCTGTTTCTGGATTTCAACATGAGGCAGAAGAAGGTGGACAGCATATGTCCTGCGCCAATCTCACGACAATTAGAAACAGATGTCATTTTGCTTTTTATGTGGCTTTAGGTCTCGGGCAATTAAAAACTGATTTCAGTGTTGCTTGTTATGCGGTTTTCGGCCTCTGGACAGTTAAAAACCAATTATTCCAATCCGATGTGGTACGACCTGCCGTGGTAGATGGACTTATCTAACAAACAGTGCCACTATTGTTGAATGCCAAACTTGTGGAGTCATGCACATTGCACAGTACTGTTGGTTTAACGTGCAACTCACACCACAGGCGATTTATTCCGATTCATTTGTCGTTTATAGTCTAATCCATTTAAATTACGACGCTTACAGCGCCATCTAGTGGGAAAATTTTCGTTAATTTTTTTTTGTTTCCATAACGTTACCCCTTAGTTGATAATTCTGTTTAAATTTGACGCTATTCTGACCAGCGGTTCTTCATTTACAGCATTTTGAAACTGGAACTTGAATTATAATCACCCTGTATTAAAATATTGTGGAGTGTTGTATTATGGTCGAATGAACTCCTCGGAGAAACCCAGTTTTTCGTCATTAGCATTGAGGATAGCTTCAACTGGGGTTGTAGCTTCTTGCGAGACAGAGTGTGAAACGGACAAGCGATTTGTTGATACAACAATATAATATGTATCAAATACAAATGCCTGACTGAGACTGTTTTAGGCGTAACAAAGGATAAGTTTTAGAGAGACTGAGATTGTTGGTAGTTCATTTCAAGATGACATCATCGTCTGTTTATCTTCTGTCAATTTTATGCATCTAATACATAAGCCAGTTGCTTGTACTAAGTAGTCAATAGATACACAAATTATTGCTGTGTTTTACAGAAAGCTGCCCTATTGTTTTCTGAAGCTAATCGAAGAAGATTGTTTGCGGTACTGTTTAGAGTCCTGTTGGCAGCGGTATCATTAGGAGAGGACACTAATACGAGGGTTGAATGAAAAGTAATGCCTCCTCCTTCGTTAATTGGGTTTGGATGGGAACATTTTAATAAATCAAACGCAGAAATAATCCATATAATGTGTTCTTTAATTACCGATATTCACTTTTCCACACAATCACCAGCCAATTGGATACATTTCTGCCAACGATGAACAAGTTTTCTGAAGCCGTCACGAAGGAAGTCGACACTATGTTTCCCCAACCACAGTCTCACATTTCTTTCAACGTCTTCATCACAAGCATAATGATGTTCCCGCAGATCGTCATTCATTGTCGGGAACAGAAGGAAGTCAGACGGTGCTAAATCTATCTGGTCTGTATGGAGGATGCCGTACGGTGGTGAGATTCAGTCTCTGAAGTTCTGCCGTGGTGGCACGTGAAGTGTGTGGTTCGGCACTGTCATGCTACAGGAAAACATTTCCCTTTTCCTTTCCGACCCTTGTCAGACGTCGTTTCAGCGTTCGCAGCGTTGTGATGTAACGCTCTCACTTTATTGTTGTTCCACGATCAAGGAAATCAACATCGATAACACCATTTACATCCCAGAACACGGTGGCCATGATTTTTCCAGCTGAGGGCTGCGTCTTGAATTTCTTTTTCTGGGGCGAGTCTTTGTGTCTTATACCGTAGACCGACGTTTCGTCTCCGGGTCGTAATGGTGTACCCACGTTTCGTCTCCTGTCACAATTGAATTGAGAAAGGTGTCACCTCCATTCTTGTAACGCGAGTGGAGTTCCTGGCAAATTTCAAGTCTGTGCGCTTTCCTTTCAGGAGTCAGCATCCGGGGTATCCATCGTGCTCAGATCTTCTGACAGCCAAGCAAAGTAACAATGTGACCCACACGTTCTTGTGAAATGCCGGTTGTGCTTGCAGTTTCTCACTGAGTGATACGACGATCGTCCTGAATCAATTTTCAACATTTTGCTTGTGAAACTCGGTGGTTGCTGTCACAGGACCTCCAACTCTTTGTTTGTCACGCAGGTCAGATGTTCCCGCCTCAAAATCTTTAAACTTACTCGCCCAACGATCCATAGTACTCACAACAACACAATCACCACAAACTGCTTTCATTCTCTGATGAATCTCCTGGGGGGTGGCACCTTCTGCTGACAAGAATTCATTGCCTGCACGCTGCTCAAATCGCATTGATTGACCGTCTGTGCAGGGTTAGATACTTTACACTGTAACAACACAAACGTTCAGTGCTAAGGCTTCCCGCCAACTGGAGCTGTATAGAAGAGGCTACGTAACAAACCAGTACCTGCCGCATACCAATGATGCAAGCTGTTGAAGAGTTACGAAGGTAGAGGCTTTACTTTTCAGTCAACCCTCGTACATTGTTGACAAGGAAGGAGTTTAAGGAGAAGAGCAAAGATCGTACTCATGCCTGGAAATATTTCACTCATGGAAACGAGTCATGCTTAGAGGAGGTTTAACGGAGTCCAGTGGTCATGGGAAGCAAATGCATCTCACACAGTTCGAGGAGTCCAGCCGTGTTCAGAAACAAATATCTTTGTGTCCCGTCATTGTGAAAGGTCAAAGCCAGGAAGAAATAACGGAAAATCAGGAGTGTGGGCGGAGCCCGCTACTCCGCCTGTTCCAGGAACCTTGAATAAGTTGTGGATAACATTCTCCGAGGCAGTGCCTTTACTTTGCACAGTGTAGAATTCTGCAAAATTTTTGTCCAGTCGTCCTTCTTTGTTAGATGCCTACAGTTGCGACTGCCCCTACTAGATAGGCACACATGGCGGCTTCAACTGAAGTTTTAAACAAGTTGGCTGCAACAATAAGTGACGCAAGGTAAAAGTTTTGACTTTCTATTCAATCGCTGTAATTTGCGAAAATTTAAACCGCGTTTTACAATTCAACGAAACTCCTCAAAAATTCATGATGGATTTTCTGGCTGCGTGAGGCAATGTAAATCTATGAAAACGCAGCGTAGCATCCTGCAAGCAGAAATCATATTTGCTTTTCATATTATCGTGTTTGTACGATGGCCTCTTTGGAGTAATATATATTATGTGTATTTTAGATACCTGTTTTAATTATGGACTTTCGATTAAGACGCCTATGTTGGAGGCTCGCTCGACGCGACCTCTCCACAGATCGTTCCAGTTTAAAGTATTTTGTGTTGGTTTATTGCTCCACCGACCTGAATTACAGGGTTTTTGTATACACGTTTTTTAAGTTGATGTTTCGTTGATACGTATGGGGTTATCTCGGATATGAGTTCCATGGAAAGAACAGTTCTGTACTATCACTGACGGCAACGCGTAAATATGCCTTACTGTGTAGTTTGTAGTTAATGGGAACGATGAATGCTCTTAATTACAACTAGGCGAGTCTATTTTTGAAAAAAAAAAACGAAGAGTTAGTAAATAATGAGTTCAGAATGAGACTTGAAAAAAAAATCTTAATGTTGTCCTAGATTGAGCTCATATCATTCTATGAAGGAAGTTCCGGTATAAGCATTTCCTCGTTGCAGAATTACTAAATTTTCTGGAATTTGTTGCAGAAAATTAGTTGTTATTAAAACTGATGCAATAATGACAACTTCTGACACATTAACGCGTAAACTTGTATTCTAAGGACGCGGGGTTCTGTGTAGTTTCACACTAGATGAAAGTGATGGAATAAAATATTTATTGCCCAAATCTACTTTGTCATTTACTTGACGTAAAATACTTCAACTCATATTCTTTGTACAGAAAGCATTGGTAGAACAGACGATTGAATCGCCTAAAGCAAGAATTAACTGTAGCTTTGCACCGTCTCGTGTAAAAATTGATGAAACACCATATAAAAATTTCTAAAAACACATCGTATTGTTGCGCGGACTATGAAGCGACATTTTTTTCAGCAACGGACTTTGAAACAACATAGGGAGCTTTTTGTGTTTAAGGCAATATAAAAAATTGTTTATTTCAGAAATATATTAATTTATACCCTTGTTTATATAACTGCTGAAACTGCTGTACGCCATAACGATGTACTAAGAGTTCTCATTTATCCAGCCTAAAACAAATACGTTATCTGGCAAGTAAGACACGCAAGACCCTCGAAATTTCCATGGAAGTCTTTGTGGTACGTCCATATCTCCCCCGTTAGAATTGACAGAGTACTTTCGGTTGGGTTAGGCCCGCTCTTACTGATAAAGTTAACTGATGAATTAAGATTTGCTTCAGCAGTATGACTAAGAGGCCAGCAAAATCCTTGGAGCGGGAGTTCCGTTGTCAGAGTGTTTCCCATGCGGGTGCCGTACTGGCCCTGAGCGGCCAACCGGCTTGCGAAATCAAGGAAGGCAGCGTAACGGTTAAGTGCTGGGATCGCAAGCGAGAGCGACGTGATCCGAATCTCAGGGTAGTCATCCTTATTTAAGTTCTTCGCCGTTTCCTACAGCCACTCTCCAGCAGAAAGTCTTATATTGGCGCGTTGCGCAAGATTAGCCAAAACTATTCTCCAGACATTCCACGCAGAAGTTGATAATTTTATTGAGGGTTCTCTTTATAGGTAAACACAAATTAAGCATCTGGACTAAAAGATATTAACAGATGCGCCTACCAGGAATCGGTTAATGCAGCATTTAGACATACACCATCAAACGGTGCTACAATTTATGATAGAGTGTTATGTGCCATTGGTCCGCGTACGCGTCATCCCGACACAGGAGTGGATCAGGCGTGCAATTTTGTGGTGGGAGGTCACCATCTGTTTCTGTCCCTCCTCCCTCCCAAAACTGATTATGAATACTAAACACACGAGACGTGCGTAACGTCCTGCAGCACTTACTGTTTTACAGACTGGTTTCCCGCCGTTAAGCCATCCTGATGTACAAAGATAAGTGTGTGTGGTTGCGAATTTTTTTGTGGAATCAGGGATTTCAGAGTGGGGCTACTGTGGAACGTCTCATTTGGTTTCCAAAGATGACGCTGTTAATGTTTAATACAGGACTAAAACGAGAGGGGTTATTACAGCAAAAATTCGATGCAATACTATTTAGGTTAGATAAAATGTGCGAAGCTTTAAATAATGAGCTACATGAAAATTTGCAGCAACTGCTCTCAGAGGAAAAACAAGTAGAATAATGTATAGTAAAATTTGGAGTCATGTTGTAATGGAGTGACTGAAAAAGAAAATCTTGTACTAAAAAGTCCGCTATTACAGATAGGAAGAATATAACAAATGAGAGTAAACAGGTCAACGAAACCACTGTAATTATACAAGGAAAAATTTTAACAAGGCAAGTCAAACTATAGCAACTGAAATAAAGAAAAAGATGGGCATTTCAATGGGAGAGGTACTTTATAAAGCTGTCTGCATGGGATTATTAACAATATCTGCCATTAGAAGTGGCGCGTAGGGGAACTGAGTCTGATCATTCAGTACTAAGCTTGGGCAAGTGAACGTATGTTTATTAATTTCCATTACATAAAGGTGGTTCATCTTCCTTCCTTTGAAGATGTTGCATGTTGTTTCATGTTGCATCCTGTAACTGTGGCCTTGTTTAAGCAGAAGCTCTGCAGAAGTAGAGTCTCCATTTCTAAATGTCCAACCTTTATGGTCTTTCTTCAAGCAGGTGGATATTGCCCAGCCATACACACCTAGCTAGAATTTGCCACCATTGTAAATGATTCTGTATATTCCATTCTTTTCCAAAACTGAAGTGTAGAATTTACCACTGGGCAAAAAAGTGACCAGTACCCTATAATATTACACCGGCGTCGTGTAATACCAGGAACCGACGGACCAATCAATTAATGCAATAATAATTTGTTTATATCAGTCTTGTACTTTGTCCATCGCTATAGCATAACATCCAAGAATTCGCAACTCAGAGAAACGTAGCATTTGAAATGCATTCTTTCGAAAATATGAGAAAAACATGTGTCATGCAGTTAGTTTAAGAACAATAATAGTATCAAACGATCACAACTTTGGCAACGTAATAATTTACGCGATATAAAATCGAAGAGTGCACTCACCATTATCAGTATTTCACTTCGCACTACAACTGTGCCCGGCCGATGTGGCCGAGCGATTCTAGGCGCTTCAGTCAGGAACCGCGTGACCTCTACGGTCGCAAGTTCGAATCCTGCCTCGGGCATGGATGTGTGTGATGTCCTTAGGTTAGTTAGGTTTAAGTAGTTCTAAGTTCTAGGGGACTGATGACTTCAGATGTTAAGTCCCACAGTGCTCAGAGCCATTTGAACCATTTGAACTACGACTGTGAATGCAATCAACACTGTGGTTACGTGAGCCTTTCAGTCCTTTCCGCCTACTTTCGAGAAGTCAGTAGTTTTGTGTATGTTCATTTTTCTTAGTGAAGAGTCTTTCCATTTCTGTCCTCGCTTACTAAGTTTCCTATTCTTTGTCCGTTTTACGAGAGGGCTTCAGAAAGTAAGTTACACATGCCGTCCCACGCTAAGACCATTGTGGAGCAAAGGTAGCCGATTGTCATAACAGAGGACATTTCCCGATTTCTTGCAGGCATAGATCTGCTGAAGTACGGATAACCAACACCTCACAGTATTGGGGTGAAATGTTAAAACCTAATGTGCCCCTCAATGCTCTCCGCCAATAATACTGCAAATAAGAACAGCGACTGAGAGAATTCTTTAGTCTTCAGAACAAGTTTCCTTTTTTTTCTTTTAAGGTCGTTGAAGACCACTAGACAAAGTAGGAGAGTGGGGAATGTATGAAGCATTTCTTCGTCGTACCAAATGTACTTGCTTCAGATCGTTTGTCTAAGAATACAAAAACATCCATTACAGAGTTCAGAGCGCGCTACTTGTACGATTTGAGCACCAGATACAGAGAAAACATAAAAAGACGAGAGCATAATCGTTTGGTGTGAGGGACGACACAAGAATGTTAGAAAAGCATAGCATAAATTAAATTCTCAATGAAACGCGATCGAGAATACTGGTATACAAATAAGTATCTCGAAAGAGTCTTCAAATAGAAGGAACGAGCTAGTAGTGTAACTCACCGCGTTGGGAAGATGCACGACAACTGTTTGAAATGTTAATTCGGTATATAAAAATGGCTCTGTATATGTGATATAATTAAAATCGTTGCCCTCCAAAACAATGATCATGGAATTTGTTATCTATGAAATTTAAGAAGAATCACAGTCAGCCCAGTTTGTTATATAAAAATGCAAGAGAAATGGTTTAACAATCGTTGACAGTGATAATCCTTGGTAAGACTGGACAAGGGATCTAGTATATGATTCAAACGAACATCTATCTGGATAAAACAATTATATTCGCATAAATCGTTCCGTGATTGCCGAAGGGTTAGTGTTTCGAGACAAAGAGCCTCAGAAAAGTCTGCGTTTGCACCTGTATCCAGAGTTGAAACCACGTTGAATCTTTAACTACAAACAAGTCTTCAGAATGATGATTGAAATTAACGAATCTCAGTAAAAATGAATTGACTTTCTCTACAGGTCGCCTCGCTGTTGCAACTAGATCTCAATGTATCAATCTTAAGGAGGCGGCTGAAGTGGGCACCACATCAGTCATTAGCTCTGTGCCATTAACTTGCATCTGCGTCCAAGTTCAAGTCTACAGGAAAAATGCCGAAGTGCAGTCTGCCACAGAAGATGCCTGTTGTTCAGAATCGCCCAAGGTGGCTACGGGCCTGTACAGACGCTCGAGATGGCAACTGGCTGAAAAAAATGTTTGGACGTAGCTAAAGTTCCAACAAGTAACACTCAGGACTCGGTATTTTTCTGGCGTCAAATAGCTTTGACTGGCTGAAACACAAATATTTCGAGTGCCGGCCGTTAAGAAATTCTGAGAAGATGCTGGTTTCATTCCATTACTCTCATTTCAGGTGTTTAACCATGAACAAAATTCCTAACACTTGGCACAACAAAACTGTGTCCTGCTGTCTCCATCCCTCTACGTTCATTTGTCACCCAGTAGTGGTGGACCTCTGTAAGCACAGCCGTGTCCCTCGCGCCCACTTCTAGATTGTTTAGGTTTCTCAATAACAGCTTTTTTTACGCTTTGTTAAACATTTTGTCCTGAGCTTGATGGCGGTGACCCACAGTCTTTAAAGGTATCCTAAACTCTGTTGTTGCCAATTTCATTCTCAGATGTTATCTTTTGCAGTCTGCGTATTTCGACGAATTTTGAATCCCTACTGTATTGTCCTAAACAGCGCTCCTCAGGGACGCTGCAAAAAAATGGTACGCACACCACGCACCACATACAGCTAATTAAAACCAAACTCCATTGTCCAGACATAACCTGGAGGTGCCCTGTGTGCGGCACAAAGGGCGACCTGCCTCAAAGCACGGTACGGCATGACTGCCTGCTGTTCTCCCTTGCCAGTGTCAAGCTGCCTTCCCCAAATACTGCAGAATCCATGAAAATTGCTCCCAGATTTCCAGAAATCTGTGAAATCTGCGCCCAATGTCTCCTCCCTTTGTGTCACAGCTTACCTTCGTCCGGACCGTCGTAATCGCTCTAAACTACCTGCTCCCCAGACACGGCCGAGTTTCACCCCGACAGAGTTCGTCTGCCACCGTAGCCAACTGTCTGAACATATAGCCTTCGTACCGGTCTCGCTGTCGTAGAGCTGACATCGTACGACTTGTGTATTTCTGTCACAACAGTTAAGATATGGAGGTTTGAACGACCATTCGCGGTAAGCCAAGCTGCCACTATGAAGGTTATTCTTACATAGTGAAGAGAACGAAAGAAGACGGGATTGTGACGTGGCGCTGTTCAAGACAGAAAGCAAAATGCTAGCGAGGAATGCTTAAAATCAAGGAGTCGACGGTGCTTTCTTCACTAGAGCATCTATGTGGAACTCCTAATGTCGCTCGTTTGGAAGTACGGAAGACTTTGAACCAGGCGGTGAAAAGGGCACAAGAGGAGGAGACTTCTTTTTCCAAAGTATATTCAGAAGAGCTGGGTTGCCTGTACAATCGAGGGTATGATTTTCTCACTGAAATGCCAAAGCAGCAAGCAACGAAGCGAACTTTATACTAGAAGAGGACAAAAGCACAGGGTTCAAATGGCTCTGAGCACTATGGGACTCAACTGCTGTGGTCATCAGTCCCCTAGAACTTAGAACTACTTAAACCTAACTAACCTAAGGACATCACACACATCCATACCCGAGGCAGAATTCGAACCTGCGACCGTAGAAAAGCACAGGGAAATGAGGGAGATCCGCAGACAAGAGAAGAAACTGACATCAAAGCGGAGTTACTACCTATGAATGAAGTCAGCAGTTTCTGTTAAACGACGAGAAATTAGGAGAAAGGAGAATATTTTTTAGTGGAAAAGCAGGGAGAGAAGCTCTAAGAAGTAAAAAATAATTTTTATGGGTGGTATATTTAAAGTGCTGTAGTAAACAGTTTTCACAAACGTACACCATTATCGCCGACACTGGGTGTACAAATAATGACACAAACATATATCCAGTTGAAAGGCATCATGTTTAAGCCAGTGACTGTTAAACTTTTTATTTCCACTAATTCAATTTCGGCCTTAGGCCATTATCAAGTGCAGATGTTTTAGCTTTAAGCCATGTCTACTTTACAGCGTTGCGAATGTGTATAACAGCAAATCACAACGACATATAAATGTGTGAGCTTTTATAAAGTACACATGGCTTAAATCCAAAACATCTGCACTTGATAATGGCCTAATGACGAAATTGCAATGGTGGAAATAAAAAGTTTAACAGTCACTGGTGTAAACATGATGTCTTTCAAGAAATTTTACATGACTGTGAATCCCAGTTATGAAAAGTTAATTTATATATCCAGTTGCCTTTGCATTATTGTCAAATAAAATGAAAGAGACATACATCTTCTTCTCCGAAATTTTGTGGAAAATATTACAGAATGAGAACCTGCAAACGTGACCATAGATTTCGAATCAGCAGTGATGAAACTGTACTATCGACAGTCGAAGTTCATGGATGTCATTTGTACGTGAAAAAGTCTCTCTGGAGAAAAGTGCAAGATGTAGGACTTTCTTGTGAATACACAGAAAATGAAGAAGTGAGACACCGAATTCGCATCTGTGCTGCACTGGCGTTTCTACGGCCTGAAGATGTATGCGATGGCTGGCTCGAGATACATTCACAGGCACCGGATATCCCCCGACTTCCTGATTTTTTTGACTGCTTTGTAGACAGATGGCTGGAAAATGAAGAAAACTGTATCAACCTTTGGAGTTGCTACGAACGGCGCCATCGAACGACCAAGGCCGTACAAGGCTGGCTCCACAAAATTAATAACGTGCTCGCTAAACCAAATCCTGAAATCAGTGACGTAATTTGGTATATGAAAAGAGAGGCAGAAGGTCCAGCGTGAGCGTTAATGAGGGCAGAACTGAGTATGGAAGGTAGACGAAAAAAAAAAACAGTCTACATGAAACAGGATGAAATATTGGAAGAAAAATGGTAACAATGTACGAAGAGGATGGCGAGATCAGGGCTTGCTTGAAAGATATCCCCTACCTACAAAAATTTGACTAAATATATCAGAAAATGTATAGAGACAGAAAAATATGAAAATGTAGATAGCAATTCTTAAATTAAAAAAATTAGTTTAACTAATTATTAAGGAAGTAGAACAAGTAATCGAAGACATACTTCGTGGCAAGGAACTAGCACGTAGCTTAGAAATTTTGAATCTGATTCATTAGTATCGGTTTCTTTAGCTAGCTCATTTTTCATTGACTAACTGCTAAATTAGTCAGTCGTACTTGACTCATAGTGAACCTAAGATAATTATTAATTAATTCGATTTTTGAAAAAAGAATTCTCTTAAATAACGCTATCGAAACACGCAAAGTTAAGAAAAATCTTTGCGCCAAAATAAAGTTGGGAACAGTTTCGGGAAAAAAGTTCTCAGTCTTGAAATTTGTGCAAGGATACTGCCTTCAGGTATTTCACGATAATTGTCAGCAGATTGTTGTACAATTGTGGAAAGTTTCGTTTCTGAAGTTTTAACCAAATGACTAGGATCTGAAACAGCATCTCATATATGTTCCAAGGTTTTGTAACGTGTAACATTTTCTTATAAAAAGCTGTCGATGCACTCTTAACATTGACCTTCTCAGATCGCAGCGTTCTGTGTAGTATGGCTTGACCTCTGAAACCTCTAGGTAGCATCCCTCTGCTCTTCTACCTGCCGGGCAGCGGGGTTGATTCGACCCTTTATGGGCGCAAATTTCAGTGGGCGCAGTTTTCATTACACCATTCTGTTAGGGCAGTTCCCCCCTGCCGGTTTATGAGCCACGGCACATCCTCTCGCTCATAGCTAAGAGCAAATTGTTTTCATAGAGGCTTTTTGTTTACGTGAACATGCAGTTCAGTATAGGAAATAGTATGCTACTTTTGCTAAACACTGAGAATCTCTGTTACTGGTACATATTTCATTTATCGGTAGGGATTAATTAATCTCGCTTTGTTTTCAGGTTTTACATCAATTACGAGACAGTTTGGGGAAAATAGTAGTAGCTTCGACTGGCTATCATCGATGTAGAGTAACAGTATACGAGAGAACTTCAAAAAGTAATTTACACACGTCGTTTCACGCTAATACCATAGCGCAAGAGACCGAGCGAGGTGGCGCAGTGGTTAACACACTGGACTCGCATTCGGGAGGACGACGGTTCAGTCCCGCGTCCGACAATTCTGATTTAGATTTTCCGTTATTTCTCAAGATCACTTCAGGCAAATTCCGGGATGGTTCCTTTGAAAGGCCGATTTCCTTCCACACCCTTCCCTAATCCGAGCTTGCGCTCCGTCTGCAATGACCTCGTTGTCGACGGGACGTTAAACACTAATCTTCTCCTCTTCCATAGCGCAAGAGTGGCGCATTGCCAGAAGAGAGTACACGTTCTGAGTTTCCTGCGTGACAGTTCTGTAGCAGTACGAATAACAGCTGTACCACAGCGTGTGAGTGAAATGACGGGAGTACTGGAAACGTACCACGAAGTTGAAACACGTGGCACAGTATGATTCTTGCTGCCAAAACGTCTTAATTTCACACAGAGTCATTATGGAATCCTGGTGGTGTATGGACCAAATGCAGTGTCGTGCCCAACCGTAGTGAAATGATGCTAACAATTTGACCAAGTCCGTACAGACGTGGGTGATCCTCATAGGGAAGGAACGCCATCGACATCGACCACAGACGACAATCTCCAGGCGGTTGAGGAACTGATTCGCAGCAATCGCTGATTTTTCTAAGATGAGGACGTCCACACAACGATTCTCGAATGGCTACGTGATCAAGAAGCGGTTTCGCTGATATGGTGTACAAAAATGCATAAACAATATAAGTTTAGTACCGAATTTAAATAGTTTTTTACTAGTGGTTGACGAACCACACACAGTGTCTAGAAGGGGAGGCAATATACAGGATTGGCTGGCCAAAAAATACTGTTGAGAACGCGCTAAATTCCTCACGTTTCATGGGATAGAAATGCAGGATTCTTATTGACACTTACGCTGAGAAGATATTTGCTTCATCTCAACTGGGCATTTGGGAGCTTAGGCACCGTTGCTACCGCGCGCTAGCGATTAACTCCCACAAACCGCAACTTCAGTATTCGCCAAGCGGGACCTGGGAACCACTCCAGGATTCCACCCAACCCTTGAACAACACCTTCTCGCTGCATCTTCACTGTAGACACGGGATGTTCCGGAATCCGCAACTTTGCGTGAGAACTTTTCAGCCACGACCCAACAGCCAGTATTGCCCAGACAACACAGTGGTTGGAAACTTCTGCTTCTGACACACTAAAAATTTATTCCAGTTTACCTACATCACCCCTGGCTGTTTCTAATTTCTTGTAAAACTTCTGTTATGTTCTGCTGTCTGCTTGTTGTATTCAGTTGCTCTAAATACAAAAACACATTAATATTTGGTGATTTATACCTAATCTTTATAATACATTGGTTCCCCACTATCGTTGCGCATTTTTCCATTGTTCTGTTGGTTCTATTGGTGACAAAAAGGAAGGGTCAAGTGTTTTGGATAGTCCTTGGGCTAGGGACCATTTGCATACCGCCCAACAGAAGGATAGTCTTACTCTAACTATCGTACACTACAGGGTCAAATTTGCATTTTAGCCGGCCGGTGTGGCCGAGCGGTTCTAGGCGCTTCAGCCGGGAACCGCGCGACCGCTACGGTCGTAGGTTCGAATCCTGCCTCTGGCAGGTTAGTTAGGTTTAAGTAGTTCTAGTTCTAGGGAACTGATAACCTCAGATGGTAAGTCCCATAGTGCTCAGAGCCATTTGAACCATTTGAATATTACACACTTCCTCCAGATTGCGCAAACGGAGTAAATCGATTGGTTCTTTTTGAATTACATGTGGTCTATTGTGTGCCTTAAGGTGTTTATGGAAACATCAATTAGTTCGTGGGCGTTCCTGAGAAAACCCGAGAAACGTTGTTTCTAGGAATCAAAGCTGAGCCGCCAATTCCAAGACGGTTATGCACAACAACTGGCTAAAATTTTTTCAATATATTCCTAAGATCCAGATCTCGACAACGTAGAAAATTTTCTTGATACCTTAATCCTTTAACGAGATACAGAGGTTCAAATTTACCCTGCTTGTATACCCTGTAGTATGAGGCGAAATCCAAATAATAAATAACCACAACGAAGTGCTCAAATTTTAACTGTATATTCTATAAGCATTTATCTAGAAGTTCCAGCCAGCTTCGGGTTTTCATCGGCTGTCAAGAAACACCCCAAAAAACGGTTTTTGGTACCAAAACCGAGCCGTGGATTCCAATACGGTTACGCACAGCAAATGGCTGTAAATTTTACGATATATTCCTAAGGTGCCGATCTCGAACAACCTTGAAAATTTTTTGGCGTCTTTATCAGTTTCCGAGATACAGAGGTTCAAAGTTATCCCACTTGCGTACGTAAAATACGCACGTAAAATACGGCATGAGGCGAAAACGTACTTTATAACAATGGAGAAGTATTCTGTAAAGTGTCTCTATTATCATCAGAAGGGTTTTGGGAACGCTATGTTATAGTGCTGAAGTACATGCAAAATTTTTTTTCACCTAAAATCCGGTCCTAGTTTTGCGTTATTTCACATAAGTATCAAAATTTTACCGATCCAAGTTCTTTTCTTATGAGTGGCATGCCCTGCTGTAGCGACGAAAAAAGAGAACCAGCAGAAAAATTCTGCTATCAGACCACGAAAAACTGTAATATACTCCTATTTTAAAAGATTCTGATTGAGAAGTGGGGAACCAGCTGCATCCCCCTACTTTCCTCGGCACCTTAAAATTTTTTACAAAAAAATTGCCATGCGAACATATTCGCTTTTTTATGCAGAGAGAGAGAAGGAGACAGTGACAGTGCGAAAGAGACAGATGCGTAATAAATAGTGGAAGATAGTAGGCAGTGACTGTGGTATAGAGAGTGAAGTAGACAGCGGAAGTGTGAGAGAAAGAGACTGACACAATGTTACTAGAACATAGTTGACAGTGACAAAACAGTGCTAGGACAAGACTGAAGGAGACAGTGCCGGTGGTAGTGGAATAAAGGGAAGGAAAAAGCGGAAGAGGTCGAGAGCCAGTGATAATGAGTAACAGTCTGTGACAATGACGACGAGGAGAGGAGACAGCAGCAGTGGGAAAGAAGGAATGAGACAGTAGCAGGAAGCGAGAGCAGATAGTAGTAGTGGAGCATAACGAAGGAAACTTTGGCTGTGAGGCAGGAAGTAGTTGCAGTTAGAGAGTAACAAAGAATAATGACAATGAGTTGGGCTGAATGAGGGGTGAGAATGGACAAGTAGGAACTCTTTGTTAAACATTTTACCTTACCAATAGAAAAACGTTACTGCTTCATACTGAATCTAAAGCATTTCAAAAGTAGCGTACAATCACGTAACGCTAGTTGATATAGTCCGTGAAATGACTCGTTAAAAGAGGGCCAGAGATGCTAATTGCGAAAACCAAGACTGCTGACCGAGTGAGGTTACTCTATGTTTACACAGTTACTGCAGTGAAACTTAACCGTCCCGACGGCCTTGGTCTTCACATTTGTTGCCTGTTTCGGCGAAAACCGACACTGCAAACATCGCACGCGTTACATCACTTTACTATTCTTCTCGAGGACACCGAAAACGAATTGAATCTTTTTGAAAATCGCAACAGTATCTTGGTAGATACAAGGTTCTTGCTCCTTTGGATACTATTACTTTCTGAACAATTTAGTTTTGATATCTTGGATCGCTTATGAAATATCAAGTATGTCTCGCTACGCAAGCCAATCTATACGCTCAAACGAACAATCTGTGAGGTTAAAATTGCGTGGAGATCATTGTGAGAGGAACTTCCCTCAGCTTCAGGCGATCGTGAGCAGGTAGCAGAAGTAGTTGGTTAAGTAAAACGTCAATGCGAATCCGCAAGATACTTTTTAAGCTTATACATTATGGATATTACAGAACACGTGACTATTAATTGAACATAAAAAAACAGATAACTGTGATAAGTCATTTACGAAACATTTGTTCATTTCGATAAACTTCTTACCGAGCCTTTTGAGGCTCATCTTTTTTTAGGGCACACAGAAATTATACATTTATTTTTATAGTGTGACGCTGTGTACTGACTTGTGAGAGTATGGGACGTTTTGTTCTTAAGAGGGCGTGCTGAAAAGTAATCATAGCGAATTTTCTTAGGTGAAAACTCATAAGGCTTTTTAAATAAAACAAAAGTTATTAACGTTCTAAACCTTTATTCCTCATGTCTACATATCTGCAGCCCTCTGCCGCTAAAAGAATCCGTGTAACATGGCGGTGTTAACGTAACTGTGTCGGTGAATGAGGAACAGTGTGAGGAAATCAAGTTTCGAATTCGAAGAGTTCGTCCACACATGGAGCAACATCTACCTCAGTATGACAATGCCAGACAAAACACGAGAGCTGCGACATTTACAACAATCCGCGGCCTTGGGTTCACAGCGATCGATCATCCACTACACAGTACCGACTTGGCCCAGTCCGATTTTCGTCTGTTTCCTGAACTGAAAGAACATCTTCGAGGACTTCACTTTGACAGTAATGAAGCGGTGCGAGCAGAGGTGAGGTTGTGGTTGCGTCAACAAAGTCAAACATTCCACAGTGACGGTATCAACTAACTGGTCTCTCGTTGGGAGAAATGTGTTCGTCCCCAGGGTGACTGTGTTGAGAAGTAAATGTGTAGATACAAGGATAAAGATGTAGAATCTTAATAACGTTTGTTTTATTTAAAAAGCTTTAAGAGTTTTCACATATAAAAATTCGGAGGCATGGCGTTTCAACATGCCCTGACAATATACACATGGCAGCATCCATTTTCTTCGCCTAGTGGCCACAAATTAATAATTATTCACTATAAACGCGCAAAGTCACCGTAAATCAGTCAGAATACAGCCTCATAGAGCACATGCTGGATGCTGGCCGACTTATGGTGACACAATCATGGCTCTGCTGGATTCCAGCTCGTGTCGATAGACGCGCACACGATTTTCTCAACAAATAATGAAAATTCATATGTGATTTCTGAATGAAAAACCTGCTGCGTAATCTTTCTTTATACAGTACATGATTCAAAAGTATCCGGACACGCCTGTATAATGCGGAACTGACCACCAGAAGTGTTGAGCGACAGACTCACCAGTATAAAAGGAGACGGGGCGTGTTCTGTTATCAGTAGCAGAATGGGTCGATCGGGGACTCGTCACTGAATGCCACCTGATTAACGAATCCATCAGGGACATTTCAAACATTCTAAGAAGATGTGTGAAGTGGGAAAGCGAAGGATCAACAACAGCTAAACCAATACCAGACAGACCTCAAGACATCGACAAAGTCCAAAGAAGGGCAGCTCGTTTTACACTATCACGAAATTGGAGGGAGAGTATCACGGACACGATACACGAGCAGGGGTGGCAATCATGAAAACAAAGCCATTTTTCGTCACAATGAATATTTTCACGAAATTTCATTCCTCGATTTTCTCCTCTGAAAGCGAAAATATTTTATTGTTGCTGACCTACATAGGGAGAAATGATCATCGTAATAAAATAAGAGAAATCAGAGCTCGTACAGATATTTGAGTGTTCATTCTTCCCATGCGCTGTTGGAGAGTTGAACGTTAGAGAAATAGTCTGCAAGTGGTTAGAAGAGCCCTCTGCTAGCCGCTTAAGTGTGAATTGCAGAGTTGTGAAGTACTCTTAGATGCATATGTTCTGACTAGTGGGGAGAGCCAAGCACTGCGGAGGATGGTAGTATAAAATCGCACCAAATCAGCGGAAGGATTATTACCCGTGAATTCCAGAGTGCTACCAGTGGTCCAGCTTGCACAGTGAGTGTACGTAGGGAATTAAAAAGAATGGAGTACAATGGTCTAATGGCTCCTCATATGAGACACATTTTTGTAGTCGATGGTGAGCGATTGACTGGACAGTGGTGGCCAGGAAACGAGTGATTTGGAGGGATGAATCAAATTTTGTCCTGTGGCAATACGATGGAAGTGTTTGAGTTTGGCAGGTATGTGGAAAACATTACCTGCCATTATACCATTATAGTGAAGTGCGGAGCAGGTGATGTTACGGTATGGGGATGTTTATCGTCATTAGGGCGTGCGCTCGTACTGTGCTTAAGAAAATGCTTAATGCAAAAAGGTATTAACTCATTTTACAGCATTTTGTACTGCTTACAATAGAGGAATAGTTCGAAGACAGTAATGGTATGAGCATCACAATGCGACCAATCATAGAGCAGCATACGAAAGGCTGTGGTTTGTGGAGAGCAGCGTTCCAGAAACGGACTCGCCTGCCCAGAGTCCATACCTGAAACGAATCGAACACCTTTAGGACGAGTTGGAAAGTCAACTTCACTCTAGAACCCAGCGTCCAACGTAACTACCTTCTATGGTTCCGGCTCTTGAAGGACAATGCTCGTCTGTTTCTCCACAGACATTCAGACAACTCATTGAAAGTATCCCCAACAGAGTTCAAGCTCTTATGAAGGCGAAAGTGAACACACTCCGTTTTAATGCTCACTAATACGTGCCCGGATACTTTTGATGGGACAGTGTATACAGAATGTAGGGGGTGTTATTCCTGTCATTTTTGTGTGGTTGTGATGAGATGCTAATCATCCGCATATCCAAGCATGTAGTACACTTGATGCCAGTTTGCCATTTGATGCACGCCACCTTCATGGTGTTGCAGTTTTAATGTCCATCAGAGTATATTTATTCTACTGGTCACCGGAGTACACATCGCTTTACACTTCCCCCTGGGCTCTAAGTAGTATTGGCAATATTATGACAATATATCGACAGATGGATGGCGGACTGTGACGTCGTAGCGGTGCTGAAGTGTGTGCTCTGCGTGTAACAGCTCGAACTTGGGCCATAAAGTAGCAGAATTAAATAATACATTAAGTGGGTTGATGGATCCACAAAGAACAAATAGCGAGTAAGCTTTGCTATAAAACTCTTCGGGAGCCACGTCGTGCAGCAGAGTCGTAAAACATTTCCTCCACCGTCCGTGATCGGTTTTCTGGTATTTCCTGTGTGAAAGCGAGCTTATGAACTTTACAGACGGAGTGTGTAAATATAAGGGCGAGAAGAGATCTCGCTTTAGAAGGGACTGATTTTATGAAAGCTGTCACTCCAAGTCTGGAGTGCGACTCCCAGCAGTGTTCCAGCGACAAAAAGCGTGTCAACACGATTGTTCCGCGGCTGCCGCCGCCTCGTTGTGAGAATTCCCCGTTTCCCCGTCCGTCGATCTGCTTCACTGCGCTCGCTGAATGTGTAGTGTTTGTAGAAAAATACGCCATGACGAGACGGAACGTGGAAATATTTAGACGCAAAGACTCAATCGTCGAAGCGTACTTTCTTTAGTTCGCAAATGAAAGGAGTTCATACGCTTCCGAGGCGGATGCGAGCTAACCAGGTTTCTTTGTCTAATGTACGGAAGCGGCCCCCCCAGGAGGGCTATCGTGTTATTTGTTGAGGGTTCTTAAAAGAGTGATTTTCGATTCATTATCAAATTTTAAGGATTTTGCTGTGTATTTAACCCTCTGCGAGGGACCGAAAAAGTTGGTGCAGTAGATGGCACTGGATTTGTTTTCTGAAGAAACGGGCTTCAGATCCTGGACAAGCCATGATGGTTTTCCTGAATACTTCAGTCGAACGCCCAGCTGATTCCTTCGATAGTTGGACCACTAATTTCCCCCATGTCCTTGTACAACTCAGCTAGTGTCCAAACTCAATGGTAATTCGTATTGTCATCAGTCATCTGAATGGATTTATGCTGCCCACCATGATTTTCTCTCCTTTGCATGTCTTCATCTCATAGTAGCACTTGTATCCAGCATGCTCAGTTGATTGTTGTGTTCAGTGTGCATCGTAATTAATGGTAATGGCTCTGAGCACTATGGGACTTAACATCTGTGGTCATCAGTCCTCCAGAACTTAGAACTACCTAAACCTAACTAACCTAAGGACATCACACACATCCATGCACGAGGCAGGATTCGAGCCTGCGACCGTAGCAGTCGCGCGGTTCCGGACTGAGCGCCTAGAACCGCGAGACCACCGCGGCCGGCGATTAATGGTAAAAACTGGTACAAATGAAAATGCACTGAAGCGCCAAAGAAACTGGTATAGCCATGCCTATTCAAATACAGATGTAGATAAACAGGCCGAATACGACGCTGCGATAGACAGGTCGACAACGCCTGTATAAGACAACGCCTATATAAGACAACAAGTGTCCGGCGCAGTTGTTAGATTGGTTACTGCTGCTACATCGGTAGGTTATCAAGATTTAAGTGAGTTTGAACGTGGTGTTATAGCCGGCGCAAGAACGATGGGGCAGAGCATCTCAGAGGTAGCGATGAAGTGGGGATTTTCCCGTACAACAATTTCACGAGTGTGCCGTGAATATCAGCAATACGGTAAAACATCAAATTTCCGACATCGCTGCAGCCGGAAAAAGACGCTGCGACAACGGGACCAACGATGGCTGAAGAGAATCTATCAACGTGACAGAAGTGCAATCCTTCCGGAAACTGTTGCAGATTTCAGTGTTGAACCGTCAACAAGTGTCAGCGTGCGAACCATTCAACGAAACATCATCGATATGGGCTTTCAGAGCCGAAAGCCCACTCGTGTACCCTTGATGACCGCACGACACAAAGCTTTACGCCTCGCCTGAGCCCGTCAACACCGATATTGGACTGTTGATGTCTGGAAACATGTTGCCTGATCGGACGAGTCTCGTTTGAAATTGTATCGAGTGGACGGACGAGTACGGGTATGGAGACAACCTCATGAATCCATGGGCCTTACATGTCAGCAGGGGACTGTTCAAGCTGGTGGAGGCTCTGTAGTGATTATGTGGCGCGTGCAGCTGGAGTGATATGGGACCCCTGATACGTCTAGATACGACTCGGACAGGTGACACGTACGTAAACATCCTGTCTGATCACCTGCATCCATTCATGTCCACTGTGCATTCCGACGGACTTGGGCAATGCCAGCAGGACAATGCGATATCCCACACGTCCAGAATTGCTGCAGGAACACTCCTCTGAGTTTAATCTCTTCTGCTGGCCACCAAGCTCCTCAGACTTGGGGCATATCTTGGATGCGTTATTGAGCATATCTGGGATGCGTTGCAACATGCTGTCCAGAAGAGATGCGCTCCCCCTCGTACCTTACGGATTTATGGACAGCCCTGCAGGATTCATGGCGTCAGTTCCCTCCAGCACTACTTCACACATTAGTCGACTCCCTGCCACATCGTGCTGCGACACTCAACGTTACTTTATCGCATTTAATACGGGTATTTTCTGTCTGTATTTTAAGTGAATGCCGTAGGACCTTATTTGAGATGTTCTTTCTTGAATAAACATTATTCAACATAATTCTCTGTCTCTTAGATCAATTGCAGATGTTTAGAATAGAACCTTGTTATTAAATTATACATTTTTTTAAATTTCTGTGTTTTTTATTAACTCGTAATACTAGGCAGTGCATAGACTATGTGACTGCAGGGTCACAGCTACAGTTTATTATTTGCAGTGAATTAGGTGCAGGGCATAAAAGCAGACGTGTGAGGCTAGATCCTATGTCTACATCGAGCTATTCTTTTTTAGACAGAGTCGTGCATAGTCCAATTACCTAAAGTAAGAGTAAACGCAGTTTAAGACGCAACTGTGTAAGTAGGCTGTTTAGGTTTTTATGTTGGTAACGCCATGTAACGTTCTGTATGAAAATCACTGACTGTGCTGTCTGTGGCTGGTTTGCATTGTTGGAATTTTTTCTATTGTAGTGTTGGGCTGTTGGATGTGAACAGCGCGTAGCTTTGCGCAGTTGGAGGTGAACCGCCAGCAGTGGTGGATGTGGGGAGAGAGATGGCAGAATTTTGAGAGCGGACAATCTGGACGTGTTTCCATCAGAAAGAGTAAATTTGTAATACTGTATATCATGAACTGATATATATATGATGACTTTTGAATATTATTAAGGTAAATACATTGTTTGTTCTCTATCAAAATCTTTCATTTGCTAACTATGCCTATTAGTAGTTAGTGCCTTCAGTAGTTAGAATCTTTTATTTAGGTGGCAGTATTGGCGCTCACTGTATTGCAGTCGTTCGAGTAACGAAGATTTTTGTGAGGTAAGTGATTCATGAAAGGTATAGGTTATTTATTGTTAGTCAGGGCCATTCTTTTGTAGGGATTATTGAAAGTCAGATTGCGTTGCGCTAAAAATATTGTGTGTGTTTAATGTTGATCAGAATAAGTAAAGAGCGAAATGTCTGAGTACGTTCAGTTCTGCTCAGCTGTTTGAAAATCAAATAACGCAAAGGTTTTCCAGCACAGTCATTTACAATTTTTCTAAGGGGACGTTTCAACTGGTTTGCACGTATGACATGGTATTTAGAAAAGAAACTACACTAGCAATAACCGTTAGGTATCGTCGCAATGTGTTCCACGGAACATCTCACTAATATAAAAGAACACTATGTACTATGTTCAGGAATCATCAGTCTTTCAGAACAACATCCGATGACTTTCCTTTTTCCTCCCCTAACTTTAATCCATACAAAGAACAGAATATTTATTGTTCGTCATTTGAAATGGTAGCTTGTGATTAATTCAGTATCCGAGAACAGACGTGATAAGGCTCGTAGCAACAAACATGAAAAAGATGGTAGCTCATCAGCAGTATGTAACGCAATAACGTAAAATAATAAATGAAGTGACTTGAACTGAACGAAATAATTAAGAGAATATGTGTTAATGAACTGACAGACACTGAGTGGCTGTCGGAGAGGCAAACGTGTAGGAAAAATGATTTCGAATAGTTAGATTCCTTCTACAAAATCCAGCTCTCAGTCGGAGCTGGCCACGGCATGCGCTGAATTTTTGGTGTCGAAGGCATCCAACTACAACAGGATACCAGCGTGGCAGAACGTTGTCACCCTATCGAGTAACGTTTTAAGTTTTTGTACCCGAATGAAGACCTAGAGAAGTATCAAACATCTCGTCCATGATACATGAAAATTGCACCCAGTGAAATTTGCACCCAACTAGAAATCTGTGAAATTTGCACCAGTATTCCTGGAAACTACTTGCTCACTACTGCCGGCCGGTGTGGCCGTGCGGTTCTAGGCGCTACAGTCTGGAACCGCGTGACCGGTACGGTCGCAAATTCGAATCCTGCCTCGGGCATGGATGTGTGTGATGTCCTTAGGTTAGTTAGGTTTAAGTAGTTCTAAGTTCTAGGGGACTGATGACCGCAGATGTTAAGCCCCATAGTGCTCAGGGCCATTTTTTTGCTCACTACGTCACAGCCTCCCTGCGACACGAGCCGTGGTCTACAAGACACGCCCTCTATAAGGCGAGAACCTCAAAACCAACGTCCAGTATCCTTCAGATCCATTTGTTACAGAATCTCAGAACATATTTTGTATCTCGAACAGAATAATCCTAATTTTCTCGCACGACATCCTGAAAGCCATGGATCAAGGCAGTCAGGAAGATGCAGTATTTCTTAATTACGGGAAACCTTGTTACTGGGTACCACATCTACGCCAACTATCGAAAGTACCATCGTTCGGAGCATCAAGAATCGTTTTGTGACTGGATTCAGGATTTCTTGGAGGAAGGACGCAGCACGTTATCTGGGATGGAGAGTCAAAGACACATGTAAAAGTAACTTAGAGTATACCTCGAGGAAGTGTGTTGGGACTCGTGTTGTTAATGTTTTGTATTAATGAACTTGCAGACAATATGTTAGCAACCTCAAACTTTTTACAGATGATGTAGTTATCTACTTATAATGAGATACTATCTGAAAAAGTTGAACACACATTCAGTCTCATCTTGATAAGGTTTCAAAATGGGTGAAAAGAATAGCTACTTGTTTCAAATGTTCAGAAATGTAAAATAGTGCACTTCACAAAACGTAAACAACGTATGACGACTATGTAAAAGAGTTGCAGTTGAAATCGATCTACTCATACAAATGCCTGAGCTAGACAAATCGTAGGGATATTAAATAGAAGAATCTCGTAGGCTCAGTCGTAGGTAAAGCAGACGGCAGACGTCGGTTCATTGATAGAATACTAGGGAAACGCTGCCCGTTGACAAAGGAGATTGCTTGCAAAACACCTGTGTGACCCATACCAGCGTGTGGGACCCCTATTAAGTAGGGCTAACAGCTCCTGATGGTCACAGCTTTGTTTGATGGTTGGATCATAGGTCCCATCGGTATTTTTAAATATTATTATGAAAGACTTGCATTTCTCTCAGAATAGCACATTTTACGGAAACGGTCTATGTTATATGTTCAAGGTGCTTTTTCCCACCTTAATTCATCATCTAATCATACCCTTAGAAATTTTATACAACTTATTTGCGTAAATTTACAGCGCCCTAGTTGTAGCATTGTATTGGTTCTGATTTTTGGACTTACGTATCTCAAGCCTATCCAAATTCTTTTTTCCTCATTATCCTCCACACAGCTGTCTCCAAATCATCTTCGTGCTTCTTCTCTTCTCACTGAGATCTTCTGCTGTAAATCAGATTCGTTGTGATAATTAATAATAAAAAGGTTGGTACCATCTATCGCCGATTTTATTCCGTCGGTACGCTTGGCAAGCGGAAAACGAAAAGAAGGAGAAATCGTGAAAGGGAACTGAAGCTCAGGGAGAAGAAATTAAAATTGTGAGATTTTCTGGTGACAGTCTAATTCTGTCAGAGAGAATGGTTCAAATGGCTCTGAGCACTATGGGACTTAACATCTGAGGTCATCAGTCCCCTAGAACTTAGACTGACACGCCTAGAACCGCTCGGCCACATCGGCCGGCTGTCTCAGAGAGAACAAAGGACCCGGAAGAACAGTTAAATGAGTTGGATACCATCTCGAAAAGATGTTGTAAGATGAACATTAACAAAAATAAAACAAGATTAACGAGATATAGTCGAACTAAATCAGGCTATGCTGAGGGAATTGGATTAGTAAATGAGTTTTTCTATTTTCGCAGCAAAATTACTAATGGTAGCCGAAATGGAGAGGATATAAAATGCAGACTGGCTGTAGGAAGACAAGCATTTATGAAGAAGAGAAATTAAAACCTTAGTAAGGTAGTTGTGTGGACTGTAGCCTCGTAAAGAAGTGAAACGTGGACAATGAAGCAATCCAGACAAGAAGTAAAAAGCAGTTTTTGAAATTTTGTGTTACAAAAGAATATTGGAGATTCGGTGTGTAGATCGAGTAACTAATGAGAAATTACTGAAGGATAGCGGGCAAAAGAGAAATTGATGCCACAAACTAACGAAAAGAAGGTATCAGTTGATAGGACTCATCCTAAAGTATCAAGGTGTCGTCATTTTGATAACTGAGGATAGTGTGGGCTGTAACTACTATAGAGGGAGACCAAGGCTCGAATATAGCAAGCAGTTTCAACTGTAGGTAGGCTTCAGCTATGTGGAGATGAAGACCCTTGCACAGGACAAACCAGCGTATGGAGCTGTATGAAGACAGTCTTCGGACTGAAGAGCACAACACCAATAACAACAAATTATCAGCGAACAACAATTGCATCCCTATTAAGAGTGGTAAAGTAAACCATTTACAAAAATCGAGAATATCGGATGGCTTAACATGGCTCGAGATACTTCCTGACTAATTGAAAACAAATTTTCATGGCGTATTTCTGTCATCTGTTAGCTGCAGAAAAAAAGACATTTCTCTATAGCATTTTAGAAGTTGTCTGAAGACGTCGAAAACGGCTGTTTCGGCCGATTTATTTTTGCTGAAAGATTTTTGGCATTAACTAGTATTTAATTTTGTATTTTAAAGTTATATAATCTTTTACAGGTGACTCTTTCAATTATGTTGTAAAAGGTAGTTAATAAAGGCACTGTTGTTTAGTTTGCTGTTGACTGTTGTAGGTTTATTGAAAATATTGCTGTACTAAATGAAACATTTATAATATCGGTTAGCTGAGGGCGTATATTCCTTGAACTGTTTTATTTACGTCACCACCAGGATAAGAGGACTTTTTTTATTTTTAGTTATTGGGTTAGTTACTCCTGTTATAGACACTGGAGACAGAAACAAGTCATTTTAATTTTGGGCAACTTTCATATCATTATTTGGATTACACTGATTTCTTGATTAAACTTTGTGCTGTATTCGTATGTTGTCATTGTGGTTTTAATACCGAAGGTTGGTTTGGTGCAATTCTTCATGCTGTCCCTCTACAATTCCCCCTCCCCCTACTCTACACACACACACACACACACACACACACACACACACACTTTGCTTCCTTACCAAATCATTACATGATGCCTCAGGGTATCCCATGAACTAATCCCTTGTTTTAGTCAGTTTGCACCAAAAATTAATTTTGTTCCCAGTTAGATAGAGTACCTCATTAGTTACGTGATGTAGGGGACCTACCCATGTACTCTTTAGCGTTCTTCTGTAACGCCATATTTCAAAGGGTTCTGTTGGCTTCTTCTCTATACTGTTCATCGTTCATCTTTCAGTTCCATTCATTGCTAGACGCCAGACAAATAAGTTATGATCTTTTACTGTTCAGTGAATATTTAAAAGATATTCGTCAGCCTGTTGAATATTGCGAAGTATTATTTATTGTGAAGTTTGTAAGTTCTATGCCACAAGACATCAAATGAGATCCACATACTATATTAACTCTAAGAAGGTTGATATGACGACAAGAAGGTCTTGTACGATAAATTTCACTGTTGCAGCCATTGTACATACTTTTTGTTTCTGGCTTCAAGCAAGAGCAATGGCCCTAGGAAACAGAAGTGCAAGGCATGCTAAAAGTAATGCCTCCCAATTTATTATTCTGTTCTCAGTATCCTTGGAGGTATTACATGTCATGCATATTTATTTGGTCGGCTTTCCCTCTTCGCTGACGGAATTTGCAATCCTCTTCCGCTAGAGGGCTCAGAATTGTAGTGCGTAACAAGGTGGTCTGCAATGTAACGGTGTCGGTGCGTGAGAAACAACGTGCTGTAATCGAGTTTCTAACCGCAATTCTCCAATTGAAATCCATGGAATAGTGCTGATGACTGTTTCGGCATCAGTAATGTGCGACGTTGGGTAGTTCGTGCATGTAATGAAGGAAACGGTGGTGTTCACCTCAACATATGCGAGAGAACTTGGGAGTGAGCCACCGCGTACGTCAATGGACAAGGCTCATCGTAATCAGGACGATGAACGCATCAGCGAGAAATCGAGCCACCCACTTCACACAGGTCCCTGTATGGCTGTTTTGCAGTGATGACCTGTAGACGCTCTCGTGATATGCCACACTTATCTGAGAGCTGCGGGTTTATCCGACGATTTTCTCTGATGAGTTCATCAACCCGATTCCGATGAGTCTCGTCGGTAGCTGTACCTGATCGTCCACTCTGAGTTCTCTCACTTCCATTGAGGTTACCACCATCGTTTCCCTAATTACGAGCACGAACAACCCTACGTCGCACATTACTGATGTCGATACAGTTACGACCGTACACAGATTCCATTCGTCTATGGGTTTCTGTTGGAGGAACGTTTTCTGCTGTTCGAACCTCGACTACTATACGTCGTTTCCCACGCACTGACGTAGTTACGTTACTCACCGCCATGTCACACCCTACAATTCGGAGCCGTTAAGCGGAAGAGGGCTGCGACTTGCGTTGGCGAAGTGGGGAAGTTGATCGAGTAATATGCATGACACGTTGTAACCTCCCCACACGAAATAATTTAAATATTATTATTTGGTTAATGATTCTAATTTTTGTGTAACCTCACAAAAAAACTTAATTAATAATAATAATAATAATATGATTCTATTTTTTTGTGTAACCTCTGAACAAAATTGGTTCCCATTTAATGTACCCACAAAATTCTTTTCTCATTTAATATAAGCTCGAAACAGAAAAATTCCTAAACCTCGTAATAAAAAAATAAATTCAGTAACCTGGTAAAATTTGGACGACAGCAGTGCTGCGTCATGGCCCTGTAAGATCATTCTGAATAAAAAGCAAAAATTCTCACCTCGATAAACTCGGCAACTATCTGCTCTTACAATAGCTCTTTTCCGGCACAGCTCTGTGCAATGCTGGCCTATACATTTGTTATTTATGAAAGGAAGCAAATGATTTTTCTTTTGCAACAATCGGAATGATCATGCATTAAAAAAATATTAAATTCTTTAAATTGAAATGAATTCTTGTTAGAAATTAGACAAAGAGTATTATTAGGACATTTTTAAAAGATTTACATGTGAGTTTACATAATATTACTACATATGCGCGAGGCTGCTTTTTTACCTTATACAATAATACTCAGGCTCCGGCATCGCCGCACCGCGACCGGCCCAGCCAACATGATACACCAGACAGGACTGACAAGCGCAGACAGGCGACTGCTCGCTAGCAACAACTTACTGCTACTGCTACACAGTTCGTACTGCAGTCAACACTGCTCTTTGGTCTCAGATTCTCTTATAGCTTACATATCGCAGGTAGCGCGTACCTCTTACATAACCCTCCACTGGAGGGGGCAAAAATTTGGCAGCGACAGTGAGTCAATTGGACTTGCCATGAGCAACAAATTTTTCTAAAATCTACTTAATTAACTAAGTTGACAGTCGCAGAGTATATACATATATATAAGTACAGAACATAAAATGAAATAGAGTGCACATGCACTGAGTACAGAACATATCAAGAAATCACAAAAACATATACGCAATTTTTCTTAATTAACTAAGTTTACAGTCACAGAGTATATACATATATATAAGTGCATAACATGAAATGAAATATAGTGCACATGCACTGAGTACAGAACATATCAAGCAATGACAAAATGTATACGCAATGAGTACAGATCATATTAACAAATGACATAAAGGGCATACACACTGTAGTACAGAACATATCCAGCAATGACAAAATGTATACGCAATGAGTACAAAACATATTAACAAATGACATAAAGTGCATACGCACTGCAGTATTTTTTTATTACCATTTTACTAGAACTAGGATAGGAAAGGGAAGGATTGCATCATGGTTGTAACACATTAGGTTGCACGTAGCTGCACTGAAAGTCCATATCTTTCTACAGAAGCACAACACCAAGTGAGTCAATCTGAAGTTCTCCTCCCCGAAGTATTAATCAGTGTAGCCAAGACACTGAAATGTCGTATTAATATTCCATGTTATCATTTTGGTAGTACATTAGGTACACCAAAGAGTGGAACCATAGTAACATCTCCATTGTTCAAGGTGGTGGACACCATGATGTGTCAACACCACACTCATTCACCAACGTAGAATTAGTGCAGAAACCAAATATAGTGCTCCATGATCATAAGGATGGACAGGACAAACGTATATTGCAGTAATTTCTGGTAATTAGGTCAGAAGGTGAAGGACATTAAGTCTCATGCTAGTCATCATTGAGAATTACACTAGTCTATCAACCGATTTGACTAATTGCTGGCACTAATTGCCTAGTTACTGAACACTTCTGTACTATGTATGAAGTATTACAGAATAATGTTCATAAATCATCTGATTACTGTGAACATTGGCACTCATTGGCCAGTTACAAACCATCAGAAGTCATCATTCAAAACAGGAGCTAAATATAGCATAGTATTAACATAATTCACCTAGTTATAGTAATCATTGGCACTCATTGGCCAGTTACAAACCATCAGAAGTCATCATTCAAAACAGGAGCTAATGAATGTAGCATCAAGCTACTGGTATTCATATATAATAGCATGTAGGTGACATAATACAAAATTAAAATAAGAAACAGGGCATTCATTGGCCAGTTACTAAACATATAGCAAGTACTGAATAGTACAAAACATTTTTCATCATTCAAGTGACATACGACATATTTAAAATAATTATTGGCACCCATTGGCCAGTTACAAAGTATTCTTATATTTTTATAAAACCTTATTCAGTATTATTCAGAAGTTATCATTCAAAATGAGAGTTAATTATTGGCATAGCATTTATAGAGTATAACAAAATAGTATTTACAGAAATTATTGGCATAGTATTTATGCATTATTACAAAGCATCATTCAGTATTACTTAGAACTTATCATTCAAGTGACATAGGACATATTGAAAATGTAACACACTGTCTATTACTCAAGGTCTGTGATTAGAAAACATCATTCAGTATTACTCAGAATTCATCATTCAACTGACATAGGACATATTGAAAATGTAACACACTGTAACTATTACTCAAGGTCTGTGATTAGAAAACATCATTCAGTATTACTCAGAACTGATCATTCCAGTGACATAGGACATGTTGAAAATGTAACATACTGTAACTATTATTCAAGGTCTGTGACTAGAAAACATCATTCAGTATTACTCAGAATTCATCATTCAAGTGACATAGGACATATTGAAAATGTAACACACTGTAACTATTACTCAAGGTCTGTGATTAGAAAACATCATTCAGTATTACTCAGAACTCTCTTAAACTGGTAGCATTATTTGCTGCAAATGAGGATAGGTAACGTCATTTGTCATGAGTCAGCTGTAGCAAGGTTATGAAACAAGTAGAATATATGTGATCACATTCATAAATGACACACACAAAAGGGTAAAAAAAATGCAAGTACTAGAACAGGTTTAATGATTAACTGCTTATAGCATATTAATTTCGTGAATAGCTCCTCCTAGAAAAAATACAAAATGGATTATTAAGCTGCAAGAAGAAACGCATATTATGCTGAAAAGTAGTGAACTTCGAATTAACAGGTAATGAAATGTGTACTCAATATATATGTACTCTAGCTGTCCTTTCCAAAACCTTCAATCATTATACCATGTGACATAAGACATACTGTCAAAACGAACTGCAACAAATACTTAAATAACTACATAGCATTTCTTAACTAACAGTAAATATATAAACTTCATCATTATTCTCATCTGCAAAGAAAAACTTAAAAGTGGTGCGTTTAGTGGCCATATAAAATTTATCACTATCATCACCTGTAAACAAAAACTTCATTATTCATATCACCATAACTTCATTATTATCATCACCTGCAAAGAAAAACTTCATTATTCATATTACCATATTCTTCATCACTATTCATCATCATTCATTATCATCTGCAAAAAGACACTTCATTATTCATTATTAATATTACCATTTACTTCATACAACTATTCATAGTATAGAGTTCCTTATTTCTAGCATATTTCATCACTAAAACTAAGATGTGTAGTTCTGTTTAACAGCCTGCATCAATCGCCTCGTATTCTGAAAGAAAAATAATTAGGTAAGGCTGCTATCATACGATGTGTATAGTATATTCATGTAAATGTTTGTTAATTCTGATCCATTTACTCTTCGTGACGAGGTATTGCATCTTCTTTCGGTCATTCCGAAGGTGAAATTCCCATTTCATAGTAATCCACTGTGGTTTGTTTCATTTATTTCTTTTACATGTTAGTGCTTTCTGAAAATGATGAACAATGATTAATGTCTTCCATTTAAATCATATACCCATTAAATAAAAACTGGTTTCTAGTGATATAATTAAGCATACAGCACAGCATGACGGAAAACGTAATATGTCAAAAACACAGACAGTGTGCAGGTGCAAAAATGTACACAGAGTATCATAATGTAGTAGCAAAAAAGAACGTAAAATAGTCACGATGTTGAGATATCATAAGGCAAAACTGTCAAAGTCAACTGGTGTTTGTTATATCTTAAAGATTTCATAGTGCATACAAAGAAACAGGAAAACAATCATACATACATAAAAAATGGAAAATGTGCACTGTCTGATACATAACGACAAGAAATGACTTTCTTTGTGTTCAGCTTGTATGTTGTGTAGTTGATAGAGGCGAGAGTTGAAGACTTTAATGGAGAGAGAATTTGATAAAATTAATATGTCACTAGATAGAATTGCATAATTGTTCATAAAATATGTAAGTTTATCTGGAAAAATGTGCACGGTCTTATGTGTAACGACAAGAAAAGCGACCTGCTAACCTTACCTTGCCGGGCACTTGCCAAGAAAAAATATAATAATCATCAGTAAGTGTTCATACAAATATAATTGTATAAGTGGTCATATAAAAATCAGGAAATGGCATTACAGTGTGATAAATCATAAAGTATGTTCATTCAATAAAGGGTTTAATATTGGAGACATTGTGATTGCCTTTACTTTTTCTGGTCCTCAGAGTTTCGACGTGTACTACATTGGGGTGAGGAATGCTGCGAATTCTATATGGACCTGCGTATAGAAGCTCAAATTTATTATATCTACTCTTTCCTCTGTTAGATAAATAGTGTGTACGCACTAATATCTTCTGTCCAATGTCAAAGTCACGGCGTGTACAAACCTGTTTTTGCTGTCTTCTCCGGCGCTCTGCGGCACGTTTGATGTTGTTCAGCGCAATGTCAATTATTTCATGGTGTCGTAGTCGACGAGATGTAGGAAAGCATACTAATTCTTTAATTTTGTTAGGTGGTTCAACATTTTTCAGTATAACAGTCGGAGATAGCATAGTAGATTCATTTGGTATGGAATTAATTACATCCTGGAATGAGAGTATTTGTGTGTCCCAATCAATATGTCTTTTATGGCAGTTTATTCTAGACAGTATACCAATTTCTCTCATTAATCGTTCACAAGGGTTCGAAGAAGCATGATACTTGGATATATAGATCGGAGAAATGTTTCTTGTTCGTAACATACGTGTCCATATAGCAGATCGAAATTGTGGTCCATTGTCGGAAATTACTTTCAATACATGCCCTACATGAGATAAAAAATGTTTTACAAATGCTTTCGAAACAGATTTAGCAGTAGCTAACAAATTTTGAAGTGAGTTCAACATCGACAAAGATGTAGCAAAAACCTCTATTAGTTCTGGGAATCGGACCAAAAATGTCTACAGCGGCCATGTGTCTCAATTTAACAGGTACAATGGGATGTAATGGAGGAATATGTGAACTCGTGTCTGACTTAGCTTTCTGGCAGATTTTACATGACGCTAAAACTCGTCGAATACGTTTCTCCATGTTGGTAAAATAACAGTTCTGTCTCAGTATTAGAAAACATTTTCTGGCTCCATAATGTGCGTAACTTAAATGAGTATACCAAATTAATTTGTTAACAAGCTCGTCAGGAATGCATAGTAACCAGTTGTTGCTGTCAGGGTGAGAGCGGCGAAACAGAATATTATTGCGTACAGTGTAATGGTTTCTAATGGTAACATTATTCCTATCTTGCCAAAGGTGTTTTATTTCGTTCCATACGTTGTCTTTACTCTGCTCTTGTGCTATGTCTCGTAATGACGACGAAATGAAATTTTCAAATGCAACTTGTTGAATGTACATGACGCTGAAATTTGCTTTGCAGAAGTTGGTTGCGATGTCTTGCTGATTGTTGCTGAGAGAACGGGATAGTGCGTCTGCTACAATATTTTGTGTACCGGGAATGTGAACAATTGTGAAAATTCGCAGGTAGCACATACCTCTTACAACGTCAGTACCTCAACTGATACTAAGAACAGAATAAAAAAATCTGAGGCATTACTTTTCAGTACGCCCTCGCGTTTACAGGCTCTAGAACCCAGCAGAGTTCCGGCAGGCAGGAAGCTGGAGGCGTTGCCCGTGACGTTTAAACATTTGATGAGGCGAGGCTACGTGGGATCGGCCGCCACCCACCGCGAGGGGGCGGCGGTTGAGGCGCCCCGACGTGTGGGGCGGGAGGTGGTCTCATTACGCCGCTTGACCCTGAGCGCCGGCGGCCTTTGCTAACCCAAACGATGCCAGTCAGCCGCCACATTAATGGCCCGAGGTATTTTTATGGGCCATAAACACAGTTCATTGGCCATAGTTATCGGACCAATAGCTCCCAGCAGATGCGAACGGACCACGGCTACACCGATCGAACGCTACCGTACCAACAACCATAACAGAAATGGTCACGTACTCCATTCGTTCTGAACGAGACTCTGAGGCAGGTGCCGTTGTACACAGCGTGACGTTAAATGACCCCATCAAGCGTTTCGTTACGTGAAAAAATAACCGGATCTGTGTCCGTATGCCATTAAAAAAACACTGTCTGCCAAAAAAAGTGGTGCGCCCAGAAGACATACTCGACTGTCCACGTAAATTTGTAGACGAACACACCATCGGCGAGTATGTAAATGATTAGAGTGAAAGATAGAACAGCCACAAGAGTGCGTTAGTGTTGTTCGTGTTTAGTGTTGCTACCAGGCGTGCCACATCTACATCTACATCAACAATCTGTAAGCCACCTGACGGTGTATGGCGACTTGTACTTCCTATACCACTAACTGATCTCCCATTCCCTGTTCCCTCTGTGAATGGCGCGTAGCAAGAATAACTGTCGGCAAACGTTGGGTTGTTTGGGGAAGGAGACCAGACAGCGAGGTCATCGGTCTATTCGAATTAGGGAAGGACGGGGAAGGAAGTCGGCCGTGCCCTTTGAAAGGAACCATCCCGGCATTTGCCTGGAGCGATTTAGGGAAATCACGGAAAACCTAAATCAAGATGGCCGGACGTGGGATTGAACCGGCGTCCTCCCGAATGCGAGTCTGTCGCTAAACCTCTGTGTTAATTCTAATTCTCGGATTTCCTTGATGTGGTCATTTCACGAGATGTATGTGGAAGTAATACGTTGTCCAACCCTCCCCAGGAAATACTCTCGCCGACCTAGGTGGCCACGCGGTTCTAGGCGCTGCAGTCCGGAGCCGCGCGACTGCTACGGTCGCAGGTTCGAATCCTGCCTCGGGCATGGATGTGTGTGATGTCCTTAGGTTAGTTAGGTTTAAGTAGTTCTAAGTTCTAAGGGATTGATGACCTCAGATGTAAAGTCACATAGTGCTCAGAACCATTTGAACCATTTTGAAATACTCTCTCGAAATTTCAACCGGAAACCTATCCGTGAGGCACAACGCCACTCTTGTACTGTCTGCCATTAGAGCTTGTGGAGCACCTCTGTAACGATCTCGCGCCGACTAAATAATCCAGTAACAAAGCACGCCGCTCTTCGTTGGATCTTCTCTGTCTTTTCTTTTAATCCTACCGTGTAACAGTGTCAGTGTGACGAACAGTACTCGAGAACCGCTCGAACAAATACGTTGTAAGCCACTTTCTTCGTGGATGAGTTACATTTCTTTAAGATTCTTCCTATGAATCTCAGCCTGACGTCTGCTTTTCCTACTATTTGTTTCCTGTGGTCATTGCGCTTAAAGTCGCTCCGTGTAGTTACTCTTTGATTTTTACGGTAGATACTGTTTCCAGCAATTCTTCATCAATAGTGTAGCTGTACAGTAGTGGATTTCTTTTCTTGTGTATGTACAAAATGTTACATTTTTCATTAAGTTCACGATCAACTATCATTCCCTGCATAAGTCATCAATCCTCTGCAGGTCTTCCTGCAAATCGTTACAGTTTTCTGGCGTTGCAACCTTCTTGAAGACAAGTACACCATCTGCGAATAGCCTTACAGAGCTTCCGACATTTTCTATTGGATTACTCTTATACATCGTCCTATCGCAGTTCCATGGAGCAGGAAGTCTTAAATTCAGTCGCAAATGTGGTCCAGCACTCGGTAAGCTCGAATTTTCCTCGCTAAGCGTCAGTGTGGCACAGTGTCAGATGTCTTCCTCAAGTCAAGGAGCGCCGATGTCTACAGCATCGTAGATCTCTTGGAACTGAGTTTCGTAAGGTCTCTGTTTGCGGACTTCATGTTGACTTTTATAGAAGAGATTTTCGTTCTCCAAAAACTTCATAGTACATGAGAATGAGCATAAAAACAGCGGGTTCTAGACGACCTTGAATTTGAATATCGGGCCACATTGATAAGATAAGGACTTCCGGTGCAGCAGGTTACATAATGAGGCAATTCGGGGAGCTCACCCCACTCCCCTGCCACCGGAGAATCGCCATCCCACCTAAGCACTTGAGACAATTACGCAAGTTATAATCAAACTCACACCCTACCCCTCTCCCCGCGCAGAATGATCATCATGCCCATATAGCCCCCCGAGATTCAACCCCTCCCCCTCCTTACTCATCCTTCATATCTAGAGCAGTGTGAAAGACCTTTTCATTCAACGTCTGTGCACCATAGGGAGAGGTTCAGGGTTTGTGGTCAGGATGTTGGGTATTTATTATAAATAATAGTAATAATAATAAATGAATTATGTTATTGATGCTTTATTTATATTTGTGTCAGATCTGAGTGTAATTTATACTGGTGACTAGTTTCGAACTTGGCATTCATTTTCAAACCAGACCAACCGAAACACTTCTGTATGAAGAAACAGGTAATGAAAAAAACATTGACATGATTTCAAAAAAATGTTCAGATGTGTGTTAAATCTTATGGGACTTAACAGCTAAGGTCATCAGTCCTTAAGGTTACACACTACTTAACCTAAATTACACTAAGGACAAACACACACACCCATGCTCCAGGGAGGACGCGAACCTCCGCCGGGACCACATTGACATGATACAGTGAGCACACAGTTCTTAATAGTGGAAATTTTTCATTTTAACATATCTGCTCAAAAAGTGTGTATCAACGCAAAATTCCACCGAAATACACGGATAACGTCCGCACAATACAGAGTTATACAACAGTTACAGAGTGGTGTTATTACAAATCTCATACGCCCAATAGATGACATTGCACTGAGTGCACGTACAATAAACAAGTTTACGAGAAGTGAACAGGTGTGCTAGTTAACTGGCCTGTATCCACATGCATCGTTTGCGGCCAGTAGCGTGTCACAGCCACAATGTAATATATTCATAGGTGCTGCCACGAAACAGTACATGATAGTGCTAATTTAATTGCTAAGTAAAAGGAATAATCTCTGTCTCTTCTCACAGATTTCATTACTGTGCTGGCGTACGCCTTCGCCTGCACACCGGTCGGCACTAGGAAACACTGTATAGCCGGCGCTGAACTAGGCGCGCCTATGACAGGGGAAGACCAGACACGGCCCCAGCCTACGCACCGATAAAGCCCCCTGCGCAGCGGGCATATGGGCCGCCGCCGCCGACCCAACTGACTCAATCTCACCATCTCAGTACCTCAGTACGTCGCATTGGGACTCGGTTCACATTGCACCTCAAAACGTCGCAATGCGCTCTAGTCTTCCACAGTCTTCGCACCTTAGCTAGCTTTGAGAAACGTTAGTCATTGTACACTACTAGCCATTATAATTGCTACACCGCGGAGATGACGTGCTACAGACGCGAAATTTAACCGACAGGAAGAACATGCTGTGATATGCAAATGATAAGCTTTTCAGAGCATTCATACAAGGTTGGCGCCGGTGACGACACCTACAACGTGCTGAGACGAGGAAAGTTTACAACCGATTTCTCATACACAAACAGCAGTAGACCGGCGTTACCTGGTGAAACGTTGTTGTGATGCCTCGTGTAAGGAGGAGAAATTCCTACCATCACGTTTCCGACTTTGATAAATGTCGCGTTGTAGTCTATCGCGATTGCGCTTTATCGTAACGCGACACTGATGCTCGCGTTGGTCGAGGTCCAATGACTGTAAGCAGAATATGGAATCGGTGGGTTCAAGAGGGTAATACGGAACGCCGTGCTGGATTCCAACGCCCTCGTATCACTAGCAGTCGAGATGGCAGGCGTCTTATCCGACGCATGGCTGTCACGAATCGTGCAGCCACGTCTCGATCCCTGAGTCAACAGATGGGGACGTTTGCAAGACAACAACCATCTGCACGAACAGTCCGACGACTTTTGCAGCAGCATGGCCTATCAGCTCGGAGACCACGCTGCGGTTACCCCTGAAGCTGCATCACAGACAGGAGCGCCTGCGATGGTGTACTCAACGACGAACCTGGGTGTACAAATGGCAAAACGTATTTTTTTCGGGTGAATCCAGGTTCTGTTTACAGCATCATGATGGTCGCATCCGTGTTTGGCGACATCAAGGTGGACGCACATTGGAAGCGTGTATTCGTCATCGCCGTACTGGCGTATCACATGGCGTGATGGTATGGGGTGCCATTGGTTACACGTCTCGACTGCTGCCCTTGCCAGCACATTCTCCAGATGTCTCACCAATTGAAAACGTCTGATCGATGGTGGCCGAGCAACTGGCTCGTCACAATACACCAGTCACTACTCTTGATGAACTGTGGTATCGTGTTGAAGCTGCATGGGCAGCTGTACCTGTACACGCCATCCAAGCTCTGAGTCAATGCCCAGGCGTATCATGGCCGTTATTACGGCCAGAGGTGTTTGTTCTGGGTACTGATTTCTCTGGATCTATGCACCTAAATTGCGTGAAGATAAAATCACATGTCAGTTCTAGTATAATATATTTGTCCAATGAATGCCCGTTTATCATCTGCATTTCTTCTTGGTGTAGCAATTTTAATGGTCAGTAGTGTACATGTAATACGTTAATACAGAAATGTGTCACATCATCACGTGTGACGGCAGCGCGCCGAACCTCTAAAGTTTTCTGCGCTACAACACACAATGTATTATATATACGGGGCTATCAAAAAATTTCCCTTCGTAGGCCACACTAACCCCCTGACTATATGTCGGTGCTTATATACCCACATCGGAGTCACGCTGGGTTGCTCTGCAGCAACGCACTCAATCGAAAATTTTTTGATTGCTCCTTATCCAAGACACCATGTGAGAGTATAAATTGAAATTTTAAACATTAAACTATAATGCCATGCACACTCCAGGATCCAAATCTACATCCACATGGTTACTCTGCAATTCACACTCAAGTGCCTGGCAGAGGGTTCATCGAACCATTTTCATACTACTTCTCTACCATTCCACTCTTGAATGCCGCGTGGGAAAAAGGAACACCTAAATCTTTCCGTTCGAGATCTGATTTCTCTTATTTTATTATGATTATCATTTCTCCCTACGTAGGTGGTTGTCAACAAAATATTGTCGCATTCGGAAGAGAAAGTTGGTGACTGAAATTTCGTAAATAGATCTCGCCGCCAAGAAAACCGCCTTCGTTTCATTGACTGCCACCCCCCAACTCCCGTATCATATCAGTGACGTTCTCTCCCCTAAAGCGTGATAACACGAAAGGAGCTGCCCTTCTTTGCATCCCCTCGATGTCCTCCGTCAATCCTAACTGGTAACGATCCCTTACTGTGCAGCAGTATTCCAGCAGAGGACGGACAAGTAGTAGGCTGTCTCTTTAGTGGGTTTGTCGCATCTTCTAAGTGTTCTGCCAACAAAGCGCAGTCTTTGTTTCATCTTCCCCACCATATTATCTATGTGGTCTTTCCAATTTAAGTTGCTCGTAATTGTAATTCCTAGGTATTTAGTCCAATTGACAGCCCTTAGATTTGTGCGATTTATCGTATACCCAAAAATTTATCGGATTTCTTTTACTACCCATGTGGATGACCTCGCACTTTTCTTTGTTTAGTGCCAATTGCCACTTTTCGCACCATACAGAAATTCTCTCTAGATCATTTTGTAATTGGAATTGATCGTCTGACGATTTTTCTAGACGGTAAATTACAGCGTCATCTGCAAACAATCTAAGAGGGCTGCTTAGATTATCACCTAGATCATTTATGTAAATCAGGAACAGCAGATAGCCTATGACACTACCTTCTATCACTACGAACTGTGACCTCTCTGAGAGGAAATCACGAATCCAGTCACACAACTGAGACGATACTCCATATGTACGCCATTTGATTAATAGTCGCTTGTGAGGAGCGGAATCAAAAAGCCTTCTCGAAATCTAGAACAATGAGCTCGCTGTGTCGCACAAGAACGATATTTCCTGAATCCGTGTTGGTTATGTATGAATAAATCATTTTCTTCAAGGTGAGTCACAATGTTCGAGTACAGTACCTGCTCCAAAATCCTACTGCAAATTGAGGTTAGTGATATGAGTCTGTAATTCAATGTGTTACTCCTATTTCCTTTCTTGAACATTGATGTGACCTGTACTACTTTCCAGTCTTTAGGAACAGACCTTTCGTGAAGTGGGCGGTTGTATATGATTGTTAAGAAAGGCGCTATTGTGTCTGCATACTCTGAAAGGAACCTGATTGGTATACGATCTGGACCGGAAGACTTGCCTTTCTTAAGTTATCTGAGATGTTTCGCAACACCTAAGATATCTACTTTTATGTCAAATGGTTCAAATGGCTCTAAGCACTACGGGACTTAACATCTGAGGTCATCAGTCCCCTAGACTTAGAACTACTTAAACCTAACTAACCTAAGGACATGGCACACATCCATGCCCAAGGCAGGATTCGAACCTGCGACCGTAGCAACAGCGCGGATCCGGACTGAAGCGCCTAGAACCGCTCGGCCACGAGGCCGGCTACTTTTGTGTTACTCATGCTAACAGCTGTTCTGGTTTCGAATTCTGGAATATTTACTTCGACTACTTTCTTGAAGGAATTACGGAAAACTGTATTTAGTAACTCCGCTTTAGTGACACCATCATTGGATAGCCCAAAAAATATAGTAATAATTGTATCGTGTTACGCCAGTAGCTGTTAATCTTGCCATTCTAAAGACATTAGATTGCCACCTTCTCCTAGAAAATATTAAATGAGATTATGCATATTCGGTTAATTACATAATACACTACTGGCCATTAAAATTGCTACACCAAGAAGAAATGCAGATGATAAACAGGTATTCATTGGACAAATATATTATACTAGAACTGACATGTGATTACATTTTCATGCAAATTGGGTGCATAGATCCTGAGAAATCAGAACCCAAAACAAACACCTCTGGCAGTAATAACGGCCTTGATACGCCTGGGCATTGACTCAGAGCTTGGATGGCGTGTACAGGTACAGCTGCCCATGCAGCTCCAACACGATACCACAGTTCATCAAGAACAGTGACTGGCGTATTGTGACGAGCCAGTTGCTCGGCCACCATTGACCAGACGTTTTCAGTTGGTGAGAGATCTGTAGAATGTGCTGGCAAGGGCAGCAGTCGAACATTTTCTGTATCCAGAAAGGCCCGTACAAGACCTGCAACATGCGGTCGTGCATTATCCTGCTGACATGTAGGGTTTCGCAGAGATCGAATGAAGGGTAGAGCCACGGGTCGTAACACATCTGAAATGTAACGTCAACTGTTCAAAGTGCCGTCAATGTGAACAATAGGTGACTGAGGCGTGTAACCAATGGCACCCCATACCACCAAGCCGGTTTATACGCCAGTATGGCGATGACGAATACACGTTGATAATGTGCGTTCACCGCGAGTCGCCGAACACAGATGTGACCATCATGATGCTGTAAACAGAACCTGGATTCATACGAAAAAGTGACGTTTTGCCATTCGTGCACCCAGGTTCGTCATTGAGTACACCCTCGCAGGCACTCCTGTCTGCGATGCAGCGTCAAGGGTAACCGCAGCCATGGTCTCCGAGCTGATAGGCCATGCTGCTGGAAACGTCGTCGGACTGTTCGTGCAAATGGTTGTTGTCTTGCAAACGTCCCCATCTGTTGACTAAGGGATCGAGACGTGGCTGCACGATACGTTACAGCCATGCGGATAAGATGCCTGTCATCTCGACTGCTAGTGATGCGAGGCCGTTGGGATCGAGCACGGCGTTCCGTATTACCCTCTTGAACCCACCGATTCTATATTCTGCTAACAGTCATTGGATCTCGACCAACGCGAGCAGCAACGTCGCGGTATGATAAACCGCAATCGCGATAGGCTACAATCCGTCCTTTATCATAGTCGGAAACGTGATAGTAGGCATTTCTCCTCCTTACACTAGGCATCACAACAACGTTTCACCAGGCAACGCCGGACTGCTGCTGTTTGTGTATGAGAAATCGGTTGGAAACTTTCCTCGTCTCAGCACGTTGTAGGTGTCGCCACTGGCGCCAACGTTGTGTGAATGCTCTGAAAAGCTAATCATTTGCATATCACAGCATCTCCTTCCTGTCGGTTAAATTTCGCGTCTGTAGCACGTCATCTTCGTGGTGTAGCAATGCTAATGGCCAGTAGTGTAAAAATTAATCATAACAATAGATATACATATCACAGCGATGAGCTGTTGCTGTGTATGGCGCAGCGTCTTGTTGTAAGGGGTGATCGAAAAGTTCCCATTCGAAGGCCGTACAGTGCAGAATCGGTACGCCACTCAAATAAAATCGCCGTGAGCATCGAGGCAATCATCCCAACGGCGCAGCAGACTGAAGATACACGTTTGCTAAAACACCGTGTCCAGTTGCTGAAGTCTTCATCCTCGTCCGATAGGAATCATCGACCATTCAGGGCCCTTTTTAAGGGACCGAAGAAGGGAGATCGGGACTCGTGCGTGTCCCACTTGAGTTAGCGTCACATCTGCGTTACGACATTTGCCGCGTGGGGACGTACTTCGTCCTGAAGCTGCAGCACACCTGGTCGCACATCGGTGGTTTCCGACAGACGCGCTGCCCCATACACATTCTTCATTCTCCCATGGATGTCTTCCGTGTTTGTTCTTCGGCAGCCAAGAAAAGAATAACACCACGTTGGACAACAATACAACTGTAACAAACTACAAAACTAAACAACATTACTAGCAGAGATACAACAAAATAACACTGGTAATCTGTACCGCAGCGAGAAGCCCACAGATGATCTCCATGTTGGTTCATTAGCGGGCTATTATTTGTTACATTTATGGCGAAGAAAATTTTATCATTGACGGTTCCGGCTAACCAGTCGGCCCTGGTTGCCGTCATTGTAGTGTCTTTTATCTTTATGTACGTTTTTTTTTTTGTTTTTTTTTTTTTTTTTTTTTTTTTGTTGAAGCATAAAATATAACAGACACCTTCACAACCAGTTGTCTCAAAAGCCATATCACCTCTACTTTATGGGGTTACTCGACAACCGAATTTTTAATAGAGAATACTTTACGAGTACTGAATGGTTCAAATGGCTCTGAGCAGTATGAGACCTAACATCTGAGGTCATCAGTCCCCTAGAACTTAGAACTACTTAAACCTAACTAACCTAAGGACATGGCACACATCCATGCCCGAGGCAGGATTCGAACCTGCGACCATAACGGTCGCGCGGTTCCAGACTGAAGCGCCTAGAACCGCTCGGCCACACCGGCCGGCTTTACGAGTACTAATACGTAGCTAATCTTAAACATTAAAAATCAAAGAAACAAAGGGATCATGCTTGTCCATTAACCTGGTAGTCGTATGCGAAGCCTAGAAAGGATGGACGATAGACGGTGGACAAAGAAAGTCTGCCTGCAAGTGGATCTAGGAGGAGATGGTGTCGAGAGGTGTGGGGCGCGATGGCTGCCAGAGGATTACAAGAAGACTGGCGTGACCGGAAGCTGTGGAAAAGGGGTAACGAGAAGCGGCGCCAGCCGTAGAATACTCGCAAGATGATGATCATGATGATGAAATAAGTAAAATCATATACGAAAAGTACACTGAACGCAACATACTTGAGTTCCAGAATGCGGTGAGGGGCGTTGCGTGCTAGACGTTCTATTGGGGAGACGTAATTAATTATCTCGCATTATGTTACAGTGATGCATAGCACTGTCTCTCATATTTGAGCAGTCATGTACGCATTGAGTCAATGTCCAAATAGAGCAAAATGACAAAGATAAATAATAAAGATATTTGCTACTGAAACTCACAGCATTTCAAAATTTAAAGAAATCCATCATGCTAGTAGTTTGCATAAGTGCTGCACTGAACGTGGAGGAATAAGTAGTGCGTTCTCATCTTCAAGGAGATCATCGGAAACAAAAATTAGTATTTGTGCCCCAGCTTTTTCTTGGGTAAAATCGAATTTGCAGAGCTAAACTCACGCTAGTCGTGACAGCACATACGAATCCGCCGAGAATTGGTGGGAGAGACACACACTCGATATCACAGAGAGAATGTCGCGTTTTTCGTGGCTGCTGGAGGTAGTCTCCATAGTGCAGGGGTGAGCAACAATTCGGCTCGCAAGCCGTGCCTTGGCACCAGTGATAGAGTGCTCTGTCTTGCTGACCCCTTTTCCTCAGTGCCTGTCTGAGCATGAGGATGGGGAAGAGAGGAAAATTGCGAACGTGCAGCAGTTCAGTTGCAAATTTGGAAATTTGTGGTAAAATCCTATGGGACCAGACCGCTGAGGTCATCAGTCCCTAAGCTTACACACTACTTAATCTAACTTCAACTAACTTACGTTAAGGTCAACACACACATTCATGCCCGTGGGAGGACATGAACCGACGGGGAGAGCCGCGCGGCCCGTGACAAGGCGCCAAGACCGCGCGGCTACCCCGCGCAACTGTAACTTTACACAAATGAGTTACATAAGATTTCTAAGGGTATGATTAGATGATGAATTAAGGTGGGAAAAGCACCTTGAACATATACATATACCGTTTCCGTAAAATGTGCTATTCTGAGAGTAATGCAACTCTTTCATGATATTGAAACAAGGCGCCTGAGACCGCGCGGCTTTTCAATTGCAATGCAGTCGCACTACATACGACTTAGTTTTATATAACATGTTTCTCAAGAACTTAGATCAAACAGAAAACAAGGGTTTAGCATTAGTTAATTAATTCTGACACGCTGAAGACATAATACAATTTTTATCTGGTACAAATTTTCGATGTGTGGTAGATACAGACAATTTCACAAATTTTCGCACTCAGATTGTCACATAATCATGATTTGTTTGGTTTCATAACCGAGGAAACGACATTCACACTCATATGTCGGTCGTGTTATTGTAGAACTTTCGATTGGCAGTGTCCTCAAAACGTTTAGGACACTATCCTCGTAATTCTTTCAACGCCACAATGAATTACACAAACCTCGCTGTTTCTTTAACGCCAGCGAGCTTAGGCAACTGGACTGTGTCAGATTACGTCCCTTCCACAATGTGATTTTCTTTTTAAATGCATCCCCGGCAAATCAGAAAGAAGTTGTTTCTCACCTTGCAGTTTATTACTATAGGCACTGTGCAGTCAAGTCCACTTAAAATGCGAGGTCAGCAGTCAATTCGGACTGTTCTAATTTTGGATCCTGCGCTCCTTTTTCCTTCATAAATTCAGCAACAGCGCGTTATAAATCGAAAAATCGTGCCTGGCCTGCCCCTTGACTTACCCAACGTACTTTGCAGTAATTTATAGTCTCCACACTCCTCGTTCAGTTGCATCGGAAACTATTGCAACTGACAGTAGAATAATGCGTACGACGTCAGAAATTTTGCTGTTCGTACCACCAATTTCTTCACGTGCTCCATGTCTGCAAATTTAGCCCAAAGTGCTTCTTGATGTACAAAACAATGAAACCCATCTGTCGATCGTTCTAATTTTTTGCTCTTTCATTGTCAAAAAAATCAAATTATTTCTGCATAATACTGTAATGCCGTTTCATAGTAAATTTGCAGTACTTGTCGCTTAAGCGACTGCATTCATTTTTAAAGGCTTGTGACGACAGATCGCTAGATTGTCTCTTCTTGTGCAAACAGCCACTGAAACTGTGAACGTCCTACATACCACGAACAAATAGCGAAGTGTAAACAGCGCTGACACACGATTCTGCCAAACTGAAGATAGTTGTGCCCACCAAAACCGGAGTGCTATTTGAAATGTGGCGCTGTTCTACATCTACATCTACATTTATACTCCGCAAGCCACCCAACGGTGTGTGACGGAGGGCACTTTACGTGCCACTGTCATTACCTCCCTTTCCTGTTCCAGTAGCGTATGGTTCGCGGGAAGAACTACTGCCGGAAAGCCTCCGTGCGCGCTCGAATCTCTCTAATTTTACATTCGTGATCTCCTCGGGAGGTATAAGAAGGGGGAAGCAATATATTCGATACCTCATCCAGAAATGCACCCTCTCGAACCCTGGACAGCAAGCTCCACCGCGATGCAGAGCGCCTCTCTTGCAGAGTCTGCCACTTGAGTTTGCTAAACATCTCCGTAACGCTATCACGCTTACCAAATAACCCTGTGACGAAACGCGCCGCTCTTCTTTGGATCTTCTCTATCTGCTCTGTCCACCCGACCTGGTTTGTATCCCATACTGATGAGCAATATTCAAGTATAGGTCGAACGAGTGTTTTGTAAGCCACCTCCTTTGTTGATGGACTACATTTTCTAAGGACTGGCACCCGCCTTACCAACAATTAATTTCATATAATCGTTCCACTTAAAATCGTTTCGTACGCATACTCCCAGATATTTTACAGAAGTAACTGCTACCAGTGTTTGTTCTGCTATCATATCATCATACGATAATGGGTCCTTCTTTCTATGTATTCGCAATACATTACTTTTGTCTATGTTAAGGGTCAGCTGTCACTCCCTGCACCAAGTGCCTATCCGCTGCAGATCTTCCTGCATTTCGCTGCAAATTTTTAATGCTGCAACTTCTCTGTATACTACAGCATCATCCGTGAAAAGCCACATGGAACTTCCGACACTATCTACTAGGTTATTTATATATACAGTGTGAGTCACCTAACGTTACCGCTGGATATATTTCGTAAACCACATCAATTACTGACGAATCGATTCCACAGACCGAACGCCGGCCGCGGTGGTCTAGCGGTTCTAGGCTCTCAGTCCGGAACCGCGCGACTGCTACGGTCGCAGGTTCGAATCCTGCCTCGGGCATGGATGTGTGTGATGTCCTTAGGTTAGTTAGGTTTAAGTAGTTCTAAGTTCTAGGGGACTGATGACCACAGATCTTAAGTCCCATAGTGCTCAGAGTCATTTGAACCATTTGAACCACAGACCGAACGTGAGGAGAGGGGCTAGTGTAATTGGTTAATACAAACCATAAAAAAATGCACGGAAGTATGTTTTTTTAACACAAACCTACGTTTTTTAAAACGGAACCCCGTTAGTTTTGTTAGCACACCTGAACATATGAACAAATACGTAATCAGTGCCGTTTGTTGCATTGTAAAATGTTAATTACACCCGGAGATATTGTAACCTAAATAAAGTTGACGCTTGAGTACCACTCCTCCGCTGTTCGATCGCGTGTATCGGAGAGCACCGAATTACGTAGGGATCCAAAGGGAACGGTGATGGACCTTAGGTACAGAAGAGACTGCCACAGCACATTACGTCCACATGCTAACACCTTTTTATTGGTCTTTTTCACTGACGCACATGTACATTACCATGAGGGGTCAGGTACACGTACACAAGTGGTTTCCGTTTTCAATTATGGAGTGGAATAGAGTGTGTCCCGACATGTCAGGCCAATAGATGTTCAATGTGATGGCCATCATTTGCTGCACACAATTGCAATCTCTGGCGTAATGAATGTCGTACACGCCGCAGTACATCTGGTGTAATGTCGCCGCAGGCTGCCACAATACGTTGTTTCATATCCTCTGGGGTTGTAGGCACATCACGGTACACATTCTCGTTTAATGTACCCCACAGAAAGAAGTCCAGAGGTGTAAGATCAGGAGAACGGGCTGGCCAATTTATGCGTCCTCCACGTCCTATGAAACGCCCGTCGAACATCCTGTCAAGGGTCAGCCTAGTGTTGATTGCGGAATGTGCAGGTGCACCATGATGCTGATACCACATACGTCGACGCGTTTCCAGTGGGACATTTTCGAGCATCGTTGGCAGATCATTCTGTAGAAACGCGATGAATGTTGCAGCTGTTTGGGCCCTTGAAAATGAAGTGAGGACCAATGAGGTGGTCGCCAATGATTCCGCACTATACATTTACAGTCCACGGTCGCTGTCGCTCTACCTGTCTGAGCCAGCGAGGATTGTCCACGGACCAGTAATGCATGTTCCGTAGATTCACTGCCCCGTGGTTTGTGAAACCCGCTTCATAGGTAAACAGGTAGAACTGCAACGCATTCTCTGTTAATGCCCATTGGCAAAATTGCACTCGATGATTAAAGTCATCACCATGTAATTGCTGATGTAGCGACACATGAAACAGGTGAAAGCGGTGACGATGCAGTATGCGCATGACAGTGCTTTGACTCAGTCCACCGGCTCTCGCAATGTCACGTATACTTATGTGTGGGTTCATGGCAACAGCAGCTAACACACCAACTGCACCCGCTTCTCCTGTGACGGGCCTGTTACGGACCCGTTTGCGTGCTACGACCATACCTGTTGCATACAGTTGGCGGTAGATGTTTTGCAATGTGCGGCACGTTGGATGCTCTCTGTCCGGGTACACTTCTGCATACACCCTGCAGGCTTCAGCTGCATTTCGTCGACACTCGCCATAGATGAGTATCATCTCCGCCTTTTCAGAGTTCGAATACACCATGGTCACAATTCCTACAACACTACACTATCACAGACGTCTGGTAACACGGTGTACTACAGTTGGTCTGCGTGCGGAGACGAATGCAGAATAACAATAGCAGCAAGCGCTACATGCGGACACGGCGACAGCTAGACCAAACCACAACAGTGCACTACAGCCACACTCGTAAACACGGTCGTCATCGTAAACATGTCCCTGCAGTCGCTGCTCGCCGACCGTGGCCCGTGTTTGTTACAACACGCAACTGAACGTCGGAGGTTTCAACCGTCAATTTTAGGTTACAATATCTCCGGATGTAATTAACATTTTACAATGCAACAAACGGCACTGATTACGTATTTGTTTATATGTTTGGATGTGCTAACAAAACTAACGGGGTTCCATTTAAAAAACCGTAGGTTTGTGTTAAAAAACATACTTCCGTGCATTTTTTTACAGTTTGTATTAACCAGTTACACTAGCTCCTCTCCTCACGTTCGGTCTGTCAAATCGATTCGTCAGTATTTTATGTGGTTTACGAAATATATCCAGCGCTAACGTTAGGTGACTCACCCTGTATATTGAAAAGCAATGGTCCCCTGTGGCACGCCAGAGGTTACTTTAACGTCTGTAGACGTCTCTCCATTGAGAACAACATGCTGTGTTCTGTTTGCTAAAAACTCTTCAATCCAGCCACACAGCTGGTCTGATATTCCATAGGCTCTTACTTTGTTTATCAGGCGACAGTGCGGAACTGTATCGAACGCCTTCCGGAAGTCAAGAAAAATAGCATCTACCTGGGAGCCTGTATCTAATATTTTCTGGGTCTCATGATTAAATAAAGCGAGTTGGGTCTCACACGATCGCTGTTTCCGGAATCCATGTTGATTCCTACAGAGTAGATTCTGGGTTTCCAGAAACGACATGATACGCGAGCAAAAAAAAATTCTACAACAGATCGACGTCAGAGATATAGGTCTATAGTTTTGCGCATCTGCTCGACGACCCTTCTTGAAGACTGGGACTACCTGTGCTCTTTTCCAATCATTTGGAAGCCTCCGTTCCTCTAGAGACTTGCGGTACACGGCTGTTAGAAGGGGGGCAAGTTCTTTCGCGTACTCTGTGTAGAATCGAATTGGTATCCCGTCAGGTCCAGTGGACTTACCTCTGTTGAGTGATTCCAGTTGCTTTTCTATTCCTTGGACACTTATTTCGATGTCAGCCATTTTTTCGTTTGTGCGAGGATTTAGAGAAGGAACTGCAGTGCGGTCTTCCTCTGTGAAACAGCTTTGGAAAAAGGTGTTTAGTATTTCAGCTTTACGCGTGTCATCCTCTGTTTCAATGCCATCATCATCCCGGAGTGTCTGGATATGCTGTTTCGAGCCACTTACTGATTTAACGTAAGACCAGAACTTCCTAGGATTTTCTGTCAAGTCGGTACATAGAATTTTACTTTAGAATTCACTGAACGCTTAGCCCTCCTCACGCTAACTTTGACATGGTTTATCTTCTGCTTGTCTGAGAGGTTTTGGCTGCGTTTAAATTTGCAGTGAAGCTCTCTTTGCTTTTGCAGTAGTTTCCTTTGTTGTTGTACCACGATGGGTTTTTCCCGTCTCTTACAGTTTTACTCGGCACGTACCCGTCTAAAACGGCTTTTACGATTGCCTTGAACTTTTTCCATAAACACTTAACATTGTCAGTGTCGGAACAGAAATTTTCGTTTTGATCTGTTAGGTAGTCTGAAATCGGCTTCCTATTAGTCTTGCTAAACAGATAAACCTTCCTCCCTTTTTTTATATTCCTATTTACTTCCATATTCAGGAATGCTGCAACGGCCTTATGATCGCTGATTCCCTGTTCTGCGCTTACAGAGCCGAAAAGTTCGGGTCTGTTTGTCATCAGTAGGTCCGAGATGTTATCTCAACGAATCCGTTTTCTGCTTAATTGCTCGAGGTAATTTTCGGATAGTGCACTCAGTATAGTGCACTGGGTACTTCCGAGAAGCATCGCGCAAAATCTAGACATGCCAGACCGTGGCCCGCACGTGGCCCTCGCACCCTGCACGCGTGAAATTTGGTGCACGGTAGCCGGTCCTATCTTGGTGGTTGCAAGGGAAAGTGTCCAGCTCTCGGGGAATGCTGAGGCAACGACATGAAGAGGATGTGCAGAGCAGGAGGCCGCAAAGAGACGTACCCGCAGCTAGGGGCTGTGTGAGTCGTCCGCGGTTGTTCATTAGCCGCGCGCACCGTTCTGCCTCAGCGCAACGCGACGACAATGGGCCGCGCTGCCCGGCCCACGTGTTCACGGCGCACTTTCATTACGGCTGCTGGCTCCCCAGCGCCGCCGCCCACGCACGCACCTGCTGCCCGGCGACGTCACGCCCCCGCTGCTCAGCGGAAGCGCAGCAACGCCCACCGGCCAGGGGACCGCCATCTCGCACCCAATTTGCGAAGGCGTCCGAGCCATTCAGTACAGTCGGCTGGGGCACACTTAATGACTCAGATTGGTCAATCAATCGTGAAATAGGCTCTGCTATAGACGTCGCGTTTTATAGCTGTTCCCGTATCGTATTACACTGAGGAGACAAAAACCATCGAATACGTACTACTACCGTTCAAATGGTTCAAATGGCTCTGAGCACTATGGGACTTAACTTCTGAGGTCATCAGTCCCTAGAACTTAGAACTACGTAAACCTAACCTAAGGACATCACACACATACATGCCCGAGGCAGGATTCGAACCTGCCACCGCAGCGGTCACGCGGTTCCAGACTGTAGCGCCCAGAACCGCTCGGCCTACTACTTACGTGTCGGACGTCCTTTTTCCCGGTTTACTGAAGCAACTCGACGCGGCATGTACTCCGCTGGAAGTCTCCTGCAGAAGTATTGAGAAATGCTGACTCTTAAGCCGTCCATAAAGGCGAAAATGTTGTCAGTGCAGGATCTTCTGCACCAATTGACCTCTCTGGTATGTACCATCAATGTTCAATGGCATTCATGTCAGGCGATATGGGTGGCAAAAACATTCGCTCGAACTGTCCAGAATGTTCTTTAAAGGTATAGCGATCAATTGCCCGGTGACACGACGCATTGTCATCTATAACAATCCTATCGTTGTTTGGTAACATCCAATTCATGAATGGCTGCAAATGGTCTTCATGTAGAAGAAAATACCCGGCCGGTGTGGCCGAGCGGTTCTAGGCGCTTCAGTCTGGAACCACGCGACCACTACGGTCGCAGGTTCGAATCCTGCCTCGGGCATGGATGTGTGTGATGTCCTTAGGTTAGTTAGGTTTAAGTAGTTCTAAGTCTAGGGGACTGATGACCTCAGAAGTTAAGTCCCATAGTGCTTAGAGCCATTTGAATCATTAGAGGAAAATAGCCATTTCCAGTCAATGATCGGTTCAGTTGGACCGAAGGACCCAATCTGTTCAATGTAAACATAGCCCACACCATTATGGAGCCACCACCAGCTTGCACAGTGCCTTGTTGACAACTTGCATCCATGGCTTCGTGGAGCCTGCGCCACACGCGGACCTTACCATCAACTGTTACAACTAAAATCGGAGCTCGCCTGAGCAGACCAAAGTTTTCGAGTCGTCTTGGATCCAACCGATGTGGTCGCGAGTCCAGGAGAGGCGCTGCATACGATGTCGTGCTGTTAGCAAAGGCAGTAGCGTCGGTCGTGTGCGGCCGTAACCCATTGACGCCGAATTTCGCCGCACTGTCCTAATGAATACGTTCGTCCTAAGTCCCACATTTATTTCTGCGGTTATTTCAGGCACTGTTGCTTGTCTGTCGCGCGGGATTAGCCGAGCGGCCTGGGACACTGCAGTCATGGACTGGGCGGCTGGTCCTGGCGGAGGTTCGAGTCCACCCTCGGGCATGGGTGTGTGTGTTTGTCCTTAGGTTAATTTAGGTTAAGTAGTGTGTAAGCTTAGGGACTGATGACCTTAGCAGTTAAGTCCCATAAGATTTCACACACATTTGAACATTTTTTTGTTGCTTGTCTGTTGGCACTGACAACTTCACGCAAAGGCCGCTGCTCTCGGTCGTTAAGTGAGAGCCGTCGGCCACTGCCTAGTCCGTGGTGAGAGGTAACGTCTGAAATTTGGTATCCTTGGTACACTCTTGACACTGTGAATCTCTTGATATTCCCTAACGATATCCGAAATGGAATGTCCTGTGCATCTTGTTCCAACTACCATTTAGCGTTCAGAGTCTGTTAATTCCTGTCGTTGGTCATAATCACGTCGGAATCATTTTCACTTGTATCACCTCAGTACAGGTGACAGCTCCGCCAATGCACTGCCCTTTTTCGCCTCGTGTACGTGATGCTATTGCCGTCTGTATACGTACTGAAACGTCCCCTTAGAAAAATTATACATGACTGTGTTTAAACTGACACACAATATTTTTTAGCGCAACGCAATCTGACTTTCAAAAATCTCTACAAAAGAATGGCCCTGACTAACATTAACCTATACCTTTCACAAATCACTTACCTCACAAAATCTTCGTTACTCGAACTACTGCAATACAGCGAGCGCCACTACTGCCAGCTAAATAAAAGATTCAAACTACGGAAGGCACTAAGTACTGATAGGCATAGTTAGCAAATGAAAGATTCTAATAGAGAACAAACAATGTATTTACCTTAATAGTGTTGAAAAATCATAATATACATAGCAGTTCATGACATCCAGTCTTACAAATTTCAAAACTCCGCCATTTCTCTCCCCACATCCACCACTGCTGGCGGCTCACCTCCAACTGCGCAACACTACGCGCTGTTCACATCCAGCTGCCCAACACTACAATGGCACACAACAATGCAAACTATCCACAGACTGCACACAGTACAGCCAGTGATTTTTCATACAGAGCGCTACGTGGCGCTACCAATAAAAAACCTAAACAGCCTACTTACATAGCCCCCATGCTCTCCACAATAAAATTTTACAAATTGTTTTGGGCACTGGCCAATACAGATTTGAAAAAATTTTTCATAATTACAATAACAAAGAAATCAAATGCACACACTTATTGATACAATGTTGGTCAAAAGCTAAAATTTTCTCACAGTCCATAAAGACAGTCCTGATCATTCATCGCAGTAAAATTGCAGTGTTTTTTTTTTTTTTTTGTTTTCTCAAAGCCTGAGCAGTAAAAGAGAATGCACACGGAAGTAGTGGATTTCCATGCAGTCTTGAAGAAGTAGTGTTGTCCTTCCAACGGAAAGACAGTGCTGACTCTTGACATGCAGACAGGTAATGGGCCACAACAGAGGAAACCCACTGCAGAATCAGTCGAAGTTTTGAAGAATATTGGTAGGTAGGTCATCACAGAACAGAACACTGTAGTCTTGTTAGAGATTACGGTATTGGTGGGCCACCAGAGGTGCAGACCCACTACAGTCCTTGTAGAAATAATAGTATTGATGAACCCACTCTAGTCTTTGTAGAGATGGCCAGCAGCCATCTGCTGCGACTGTGCAGGTGCACAATCACCATCGAAGAGTGTTGTGGACAATATAGCAAGTCCATAACCACCACTTGTGAACTCACAAAGTTCTTGGAATTGTCCTTAGAACCAGCAATGCTGTTATCCAGTCCCTTGCTGAATTATTAACACACGTGCAAACACTAACAGTCCCTACTTCTCACATATTGTCCATATACTATGACCAAAAGAAACGTGTGCAGTGAAATGTAACTTACAAGTTAATAATATGATGAACTGGTGTCAATTACAATTTTATAACATAAGAATACAATTACAAAGGTACAAAATACATCATTAAAGAACATAACAATACAGATAACATTTGTAGTACAAGCTTTACAAAAGAATCGAAATAACATATACATCAGTGTTACAGGAATTGTGACATGAGTACATACATAAAAGATCAGAATAACTTTCGAAACATCAACTTCACACATGAGCATTAAAACCAAACAGAATAAATAATGTCTAAGCATATTTACAAGGTAAATAACATATTATAAGAAAAATTCTACAACATAAATCTTATTAGCTAGACACCTACAGACAGGAAAAACACAAATTCACACAGTGTAATAACACAAAAATACAGGACAGGGTTTGTTTTCAGTGTGACATTTGGTACTGCAGTCCACCCCAAAACTTCATTCCATATATCTTTCCTCTTATTTCAACATTTGTTTCCACCAAAAAATTCTATCCAAGCATGCTTTCTGTATTTGTCGTTGCCAGAATTCTTAAATGTTTTGAATTTACGTGTAGTAATGAACAGCTTATAGTCAAAACCATCATGTCGGCGAGTCGCATGTCGGTCATTGTTACGTCGTTTCGGCGGTTCCATCTCAAAATTCGGTGTACCTTGCCAATTTCTTTCATAATTTCCGAAGTTCCCTGTGTTATTATTTTGTGGCTGTTCCGTATTTCTATGTCCCTCTTCCCGTATTGGGGCGCGAATGTCCTCTGAAACACGTAATTCTTATATCACCCGTGTCAGCTGATCTTGTACTTCCCGGATTTCTCTTTGGTGTTGCGTATTAATTTGATTCTGATTTTGTTTGAATTTCCTAATTTGTTCGCAGTCTTCTGTGTCATTAAAGACTACCGGTTTTGTGTCATTCAGATTATCATCTACCTTTGTAGATAAATTATTTAGCTGAACCGAAAGTTCAACTACTTTCTCTGATAATGAACTAATTTCCTCCATGTGTCTTTCTGAACCAATTTTCAGAGTATCTACTGTGTCCTTTAAGTTTTCCTGAGTTTTTGCAAGTTGCGTAACCGAATCCATAGATGCAACTGAGTCAGTTTTAGCTTGCAAGGTCTCATGATTTTCATGAACAATAGTTTGCAGTTCTTTTATGGCTGCTTCGTGATTCTGTAATGCATTTTCATGCCACGAAAAAATAGGTTGAAAATGCTCACAAATTTGTGTTTTTACATCATTACAGACTTTTTGACTTTTCGATTCAGTGTTGTGTAACTCAGTAGTTAAATCTTCACGTGTTTGTTCGAGAGTTTGTTCCAATGAGTCTAACTTTTGAAGCTTTTGCTGTGTCTGTCTCTGATTTTGTTACATTGTGTCTAACTGTTGCTGCGTTTGTCTCTGGTGTTGTTCCATTGTGTCTAACTGTTGCTGTGTTTGTCTCTGGTGTTGTTCCATTGTGTCTAACTTTTGAAGATTTTGTTCCATTGTGTCTAACTTTTGAAGCTTTTGTCCCATTTGTTGCACTAATTGTAATAACAATGCACTGGTGTCTGAAACATGTTCCTCAGTGCTATTCGGCAATGCATTTGAACCGCCAATATTCGCATTTTGAAAAGCAGAAAATGTGTCTTGACTTATTTGAGAAAACGGTGAGGACGCAAAACCTGAATCTACAGTATTTGCAAGATTGTGTCCTGTCATTTCGGATTCCTGAGGCGAGCTATTGCCGACCGATCGATCGATAATGCTTCCCTGTTCACTAATTGTTTCACTGCCTACACCATTATTTGCAGCCCGCTCCATTTCCCTACGCACAATTACCAAATTACTAGTTTGAACATTAGTTAATTCATTACACGGTGGCGCTAACACACTGCTTTCATCTTCACTGTCATTTCTCAGTTTACTTTGGAGCCTAGTATTACGTTTTTCACACGCCATTATTTCCACATATTTCACACGATAACACAGAAAAGCACAATTTGAAGAGCAAAAATAAGAAAACACATTAATATAGCACTGATAATAATATCTAGTTAACTGCAAGTGCAGCTGCAAAATACTTGGTGCAGATCTACATGCATGCCACAACTGTTTTACTGTACAAGAATGAAAAACTACAACTACAAAGGAAATTCTCTCTACAATTACGTGCTAGCAGTAAACAAACGCTGCACTAATTGCACAAAATACAAGAAAAAAATCAGAAGATTCCAGTGAGGTATCCTGGCAGGGTCGCCATATGAAACGTCCCCTTAGAAAAATTATACATGACTGTGTTTAAACTGACACACAATATTTTTTAGCGCAACGCAATCTGACTTTCAAAAATCTCTACAAAAGAATGGCCCTGACTAACATTAACCTATACCTTTCACAAATCACTTACCTCACAAAATCTTCGTTACTCGAACTACTGCAATACAGCGAGCGCCACTACTGCCAGCTAAATAAAAGATTCAAACTACGGAAGGCACTAAGTACTGATAGGCGTAGTTAGCAAATGAAAGATTCTAATAGAGAACAAACAATGTATTTACCTTAATAGTGTTGAAAAATCATAATATACATAGCAGTTCATGACATCCAGTCTTACAAATTTCAAAACTCCGCCATTTCTCTCCCCACATCCACCACTGCTGGCGGCTCACCTCCAACTGCGCAACGCTACGCGCTGTTAGCATCCAGCTGCCCAGCACTACAATGGCAGACAACAATGCAAACTAGCCACAGACTGCACACAGTACAGCCAGTGATTTTTCATACAGAGCGCTACGTGGTGTTACTAATAAAAAACCTAAACAGCCTACTTACAGTACATATACCTACCTCATGACTTTTGTCACCAAGAGTACAACGTGTACATTACGCCATAAATTGAATAATTTATTGACATAGTTTGTGTTTAGAGAGATAAAGAAAAGAAAACGTGTTATGTTCCCTGCTTCACCCTCTTAGAGGTCAATTTTTTATTTTTTCAGTTTTTACAGTATCCTGTGTTCTTCCTCGAGGATCTATGTCTCTCCATACCAAACATGACTTTTTTACATAGAACGTACCAACCAACAAAAACCTGTTGACAAATATGATATAGAACGTACCAACCAAGAAAAGCCTGTTGACAAATATGATATAAGTCAAAAGTTTCAAAAATCAAACAGCAAAGCGCTATTTCAGAGGGTAAATAATTTTCGCTACTTCGCCGTAAGTTCTTCGACTCAATAAATATCTTGTACTATACACTTTCTAAAATAGCCGATGTTCTTCCTCATGGCTCAAGTCCTGAATTGTCTGTGAAATGTAGTGGCGCATATGGATTCATGAAGCCATAAATAACACTGTCCACAAGGACCGATGACCGTAGCAGTCTGGTCCCTTTAACCCCCACAAACCAACCAACACTGTCCACCGTCTGCTCCGTTATACGACTTCATGATGACTGCTGGAACAACTCATTCGCGCATGCCAGCTATCGGGAACGTCAGAAACAACTAATGTCAGGAGGGAGTACAACTTTAAGATATACTGCATTCAGTGCTGTATCAAACATGTCTGTAAGTTACTTCTGTTACTTTTGTATAACTAATTTATGGAAGTACAACATAAAACTGTCGTTACCCTTCGAACAACTCCATTGCTTATGAGAAATGTCACAGACAAAGATAAATCTTGTCAGACAATTCTTTTTCCGTTCAGCAGATGCTTCGTACATCATACTTCTCAAAAGACCCCACATGAAACCAACTGGGTAAAACTGCAGAAAGCAACGTCTTGATAACACAAACACACACACACACATCTGTTTATTAAAATTCATGATAGTGTCCGACTTTGCAGCCGTCATCAGAGCTAAAACTAAAAAATAGGACAAAAGACTCACCAAATTAATAAAATAAGATCGTGGACATATTAAATGTACGAAAAAAGGGTACAAATAACCCAACGAGTACAGCGGCGACGTGTTGGAGCGTAGTCAATATATAAAAGAATAAGAGTAGGGAGTGTGTATCTAAAGACAAAATACCCCTCCTTACATGATCTATATACTTGTCGTGTTTACCTATTCTACAGTATTAGAAACACTTTACACTACAAAACAAGCTATTGCTTCGTATGTACAATGATCCATAGGTTTCCATATTCTGCCGACAAAGGTATCCCACAAGACATTTACCTTCCTAAGTTTCAGCGCAGTTATTTCCGACCGAGGTTCCTCATCTCAAATTTCTGAGTTTGCCCTTCTCAATCACATCTCACAGTTTATGTACTCATGCTTCGGTCCATTCCTGTTTCCTTTTTTAACCTATCCCATGGTGAATTTCAATGCCATATAGGAAAAGTTTAATATTAGTGAAATTATATTTGCTATCCGTATTGGGTTAATAGGTGTATTTCAGCTTAACATGTTATCTCTTCGAGAGGTTTCATGATCTTTGTGTTTGCCGGCCGAAGTGGCCGTGCGGTTAAAGGCGCTGCAGTCTGGAACCGCGTGACCGCTACGGTCGCAGGTTCGAATCCTGCCTCGGGCATGGATGTTTGTGATGTCCTTAGGTTAGTTAGGTTTAACTAGTTCTAAGTTCTAGGGGACTAATGACCTCAGCAGTTGAGTCCCATAGTGCTCAGAGCCATTTGAACCATTTGATCTTTGTGTTTACATTGACGAACTTACTAAGGCGTCTAGATGCCAAGAGATCGTGGGCATCAGATACGGCAGCAAGTGTATGTGGGACTGTATGTTATTCCATCACGTAACATCCTGCATGACGACGAAGAACTGCGGAATTTAACAGGTTCTTGCATTTCACTAAAAGGTACGTGCCATATTCTTCGAGAGAATGGTGAGGCAAAAGGGCTATAAGTTAAGATTTGCTTAATGGATACAATTGCACGAGGTAAGATGCAGGTGTTACCCCAAATATTAGTTACGCAGGTGTATCCATACTCGCAACTACGCAGCGATTCGAAAGCAGACGATTGCTACAGACATTCAATTACAGACCGCACAACCTTGTTTGGGAAATACGTTGCGAAACTTAACCTTCATTCCAAGCATACCAAGGAAGGCGCGTAGCCAGCCTCGAATGAAAAATGGTTGCAGCGAAATCTGAACAAAGAGGAAAGGGCTAGTGGAAAAGTTGAGTTTGTTTCTCGATAGAGGGAGAGAGAGTCAAGGTCCTTTCAGTGGTTGATATTGCGTGATACTTCCGCCAACTACATAACTAGTGATGAGATATTATGTTGTCTATAATAATCAGCATAGGTACCGCATACATAGCATACATTGTATGTGAATAGGAACACTTACGATACTCAAGTGAAACTACACTATTGTCAGATTTTATTTGTTCTGTCACAATAAGGTACACGCTCTTTCTTTAATCCTTTGAGCCACGAATTATTTTATTGTTTAAATTTGAGTGAAAGAATATTTTTCTCATAGAATTGCACTAGGAAAACGGGAATATAACATTCGTTTCTAATTTTAATGTGGCATGAGAGCATGAACTAGTGGTTTCGGTGTGAAAGCACTATAGCGATACCTACTTCAGTAGACCTGTACGTAAACCTACCACCTCTTTATTTATGACAAATGAACAGTTTTAATTACAACAGCCATGTGTTAAACAGAACTGTTGTTGTTGTTGTGGTCTTCAGTCCTGAGACTGGTTTGATGCAGCTCTCCATGCTACCCTATCCTGTGCAAGCTTCTTCATCTCCCAGTACATACTGCAACCTACATCCTTCTGAATCTGCTTAGTGTTTTCATCTCTTGGTCTTCCTCTACGATTTTTACTCTCCACGCTGCCCTCCAATACTAAATTGGTGATCCCCTGATGCCTCAGAACATGTCCTACCAACCGATCCCTTCTTCTAGTCAAGTTGTGCCACAAACTTCTCTTCTCCCCAACCCTATTCAATACCTACTCATTAGTTATGTGATCTACCCATCTAATCTTCAGCATTCTCCTGTAGCACCACATTTCAAAAGCTTCTATTCTCTTCTTGTCCAAACTATTATTGCAATATAAACAGAACTGAGAATAAAGTCACAAAAGCAGAATCCATAACATTAATTTTGTGATAATCTTTCTTTTGAGACACGTAAAAAGCGCTTTCAGTTCTTCACGTTTAATCCTTACAAGCGAGAGAGCTAATTTTGATAGAGCTAAAAGTGCCCTCTCCTCTTCGTGATACGCAATCCTACTTTGCACGTGGAACATATTTTTGTGTTCAGTTGGCTATGTTGCCTTCAACATATCTGCCATATCAAGGAATCCCATGTTATGGACTTTGATAATATTTGACAGTTAATTATAGTTATGCTTGGTGCTTTTATATATTGACTACGTGGAGAAAACATAACAATAATTTAAAAAAACATAATATATCTAAGAGTACTACACAATAAGATCACCGATTTATGAAGTTAATTCGGTAACGCGTTCTGTTTTCGAAGATTCACAGAACACGTCACCTCAAATTCGAAAGCGATTATCGGCAAGGTGGTTTCGAATGAAAACACAAATAATAACGTAAGCATTCCTTGTAAAACTATATATGTACTTATCATTATCTAATATTTAGAAACTGTCACTATTGGTGATTATATGATATAGAAAAGCACAGAAGACGAAAACACGATTGTTGCAAAAAAATCAGTGAATTGGAACACCGCCAATTGTTCCTAGACTTGTTTCAAGTAGCGCTGCATCAGCCTAGAGCACGTAGTTCCTGTTTTGCCGCACGATGGCTGCACGGATCAGTGGTGTCACGGTGCATCCAGTGAGAAACCAGTATTGCATAAAGCACAAAGTGAAAATATTACAGTGGTTTCTGTACGAAAACACCTAGGCTGAATGGGTTAAAGCTTCTTGAGACCGACTGGCATCAACTGAATATATCTAAAAATGTTGAGGATATCACTGAATTTGCTTTTCGTACGACAGATACGTAAAATGGACGTCAGAATGAGATAGGAGGAAGTCCTACGTTCGTTATCCTTTAAAATGCCATGGCAAAATTAAGCGGCGTAAGAAAAGATAATGAGACTCCGTAACTTCTTCCGGTATAGATTTATCAGTAACATTTATTTTAGACAAGTGTAATGTGCTGCGAATACATAGAAAGAAAGATCCTTTATCATTTAGCTACAATACAGCAGGTCAGCAACTGGAAGCAGTTAATTCCATAAATTATCTGGGAGTAGGCATTAGGAGTGATTTAAAATGCAGTGACCATAGAAAATTAATCGTCGATAAAGCAGATGCCAGACTGAGATTCATTGGAAGAATCCTAAGGAAATGCAGTCCGAAAACAAAGGAAGTAGGTTACAGTACACTTGTTCGCCCACTGCTTGAATACTGCTCACCGGTGTGAAATCCGTACCAGATGGGGTTGATAGAAGAGGTAAAGAAGATCCAACGGAGAGCAGTGCGTTTCGTTACAGGATCATTTAGTAATCGCGAAAGCGTTACGGAGATGATAGATAGACTCCAGTGGAAGACTCTGCAAGAGAGACGCTCAGTAGCTCGGTACGGGCTTTTGTTGAAGTTTCGAGAAAATACCTTCACCGAGGAGTCAAGCAGTATATTGCTCCCTCCTAGGCATATCTCACGAAGAGACCTATAGAGGTACTCAAGGTACCCTCCGCCACACACCGTCAGGTGGCTTGCGGAGTATGGATGTAGATGTAGATCAGTAAGGTGAAATATCATATTCATTTCGTTTGTTAAAAATGACATTTGCTGCTGCCGGTCACGATTTCCTTTTGTTCATTTTCGGCTTGGCAGCAGAAAATGTTATTTTACAAAAAACGGGAACATTTTGTTTATAGTTGCAGGCTCCGAACAAACATTTAAATGGATAAAATGAAATTCTTAGTACAATTAGAAGTTGTCTTCCCTTCAGCGTAGAACGTACTGCCACACTGCGTTACGGTGCATTTGATGCAGGTGCGTCTACAGTGTACGCCAGCTACGACAGGGCATCCAGGTATACACTGGCGTACAAAACTAAATGACAAGAGTAACTTTCGCACGATGTGTCACTGCCAAGTTACATATCTCGATGGAACTTGGACCATACACAGAAAGAAGTGCTACGCTATAGCATAGGAGGTAACGGAAAGAAATACGCAATGAAACGAATAGAAATGGCCCTTTCATTCGAAAACATCAATTACATTGAAGCCACCGCGACTCATGGTGGTCCACTCGACACTACAGAACGCGGGACATGGTTTTTAAGACTTTGCCGTCCGGCGACACTACAGTGGTGTCGTGCGCGAAATAGCGGTCAATGGCTGGCGATACCACAGTGGTGCCATCTGCATAGTTTCGCCCAGCGGCCAACGACACCACAGTGGTGTCGTGAGCATAATATCGCGCAGTGGCCGGCGACAGCACGTTAGTATCTTTTGCATTCTGTTGGTGTTTTGATTAGGCAACAATAAGTTACACACGCCAACAAGTTTTTTGTTTTTATAAGTACTTGTGCCCTTTCATCATGGCGGACGAAAGAGACAATGGGATTATTTACGATGAATGTGCGGACGTCTTGTCCGACGTTCCGGACGACTTGGCCAATTGGGAAGAAGACATTGGATATCAAAAAAATGAAAGTGAAGCGGAATCGTAGAAAGATAGTGAAATATGTCCAAGAAGAATTCGGCGAACGCTACGGTTGCCAACTGATTCGGCTGAATCAGACGAAGAAGACAGGGCACAGTGGTCAGACTATGATTTTCCGAGGACCAATAATAAGTTTGAAGGATCTCCGGGTCCAAACATATTTCCCAAAGATACACAGGGCGTCGAGGATATCGTACAGTTATATAATGGGAATGATCTATTTGAATATATGAGCAACGAAACCAAAAAATACTAGAGTCAGAATTGCAATAGAAGGAAACTGGATTTTAAAAAATACCAAATTTGTCGACGTTACGGGACCCGAACGTAGAAAATGGTTTAGGCTTGTTATGCTTATGGGAACTGTAATAAAAGCAAGGATCAATGATTATTGGTCAACGAATCCGTTGATACACACTTGATATTTCGCAAAACGATGTCCCAAAACCAATTCAGAAAAATATTATCATTTTTACATTTTTCCGACAGCAACAATAAACTGGATAATGCCGACCGGCTTGTCAAAGTACAATTCGTAATTGATTATTTTTCCAAAAAATTTAAAGATACGTTTAATCTAAGTCAAAACATCTCAGTTGATGAAGGAATGATACCGTGGCGTGGACGGCTAAAGTTTAAAGTTTACAATCCGTCGAAAATTATGAAATACGGCATACTCATTAGGATGCTGTGTGATTCGAGTACGGGATGCATTTCCTCATTCAAGATATATTCCGGCGCTGGACAACTTTTAGCAAAAACAGTGATGGAACTACTGACACCTTCTGATGGAAAGAGGCATCACCTGTGCATAGGTAATTATTATAACAGTGTAGAACTTGCAGAGAAGTTACTCGAAAAGAAAATTCTTGTGGAATGATACGGCAAAATAGAGGACTTCCGGAAAATTGAAGTCAATGTGTTTGAAGCTTGTCATCAACGGAAAGGTGACAAGCGGCCGGCGACAAGACAAGTAATCCGACTTAGCGCTGCCGGCGCCAAGCGAGTAAATTTGTACGAGACGGGCGGACGGCAAAGTGTTAATAGAGGGTGTGATCACCACGGACGGCAAGGCAGGCTTTGCAACATTCTCCCATGTTGGTAAAGAGTTCGTCTGGAAGCGCGTTCAGTTCTTCCAGCAGTGCGGGTGACAACAGCGTGATGGTCTTTGGTGCTTGTGTACGTGCTGTAACACGACTCCCCGACGCATCCCACACGTTCTCGATGGGAGTTATGTCGTGGAAAATGGACCGCCAGTCCATTCACCGAATATCCTCTTGTTTGCAAGAGTTCGTCCATCTGCGTAGTTCGATATACTGGAGCGTTGTCATTCATAGAAATGAAGTCAGAGCCGAAAGCACTCCTGAATAGACGTACAGGAACAAGGAGTATAGTGTCACCATATCTTTGCCCGGTGAGTGTATCGTGTTCAAAGATTTGGGGTCAGTGCGCCCATAAGGCATTATGTCTCTCAACACCATAAAACTTGGACAACCAAAACGATCGTGTTCTACATCTACATCTACATCTACAAGGCAGAGGGTTCATCGAACCACCTTCACAATTTCTGTATTATTCCAGTCTCGTACAACGCGCGGAAAGAACGAACATCCATATCTTTCCGTACGAGCTCTGATTTCCCTTATTTTATCGTGATGATCGTTTCTCCCTATGTATGTCGGTGTCAAAAATATATTATTGCATCCGGAGAAGACAGATGGTGATTGGAATTTCGTGAGAAGACTCTGTCGCAACGAAAAACGCTCTTTGTTTTTTTATGTCCGGCCCAAATCCTGTACCATTTGTGCGACATTCTCTCCCATATTTCGCTATAACACAAAACGTGCTGTCCTTCTTTGAACTTTTTCGATGTACTCCGTCAATCCTATTCGCTAAGGAGCCCACATCTCGCAGCAGTATTCTAAAAGAGGACGGACAAGCGTATTATAGTAGATCTGTTACATTTTCTAAGTGTCCTGCCAATAAAACACAGTCTTTGGTTAGCCTTCATTCTAATTTAAGTTGTTCGTAATTGTAATACCTAGGTATTTAGTTGAATTTACGGATTTTAGATTAGACTCATTTATCATGTAACCGAAGTTTAACGAGTACCTTTTAGCACTCATGCGGATCACCTCACACTTTTCGTTATTTAGGGTCAGCTGCCAATATTCGCACCATTCAGATATTTTTTCTAACTCGTTTTGCAGTTTGTTTCGATCTTCTGATGACTTTATTAGTCGATAAACAACAGCGTCATCTGCAAACAACCGAAGACGGCTGCTCAGATTGTCTCCCAAATCGTTTATATAGATAAGGAACAGCAAAGGGCCTACAACACTACCTTGGGTAAATAACTACTATTTTGTGAGCTTGAATGCATGTCTCCCCATTCTTCTTCGTTTATCAGCATAACTAGTATTTCGTCGACTTCAGTGCCTGTTTCCTCATTATTCTCCATTTATCAACATCGTAATCGAGGTCGTACTTAGCCAGCGTCAGTAATTTCGCCAGTATTTTCAGAGAAACTGATTAGAGTCTCGTTGGTTTAGTGTTTACACGTACAAGTCGCAAGGCAGAAAAATTTGCGACGTATCACGCAGCTGGGGTTGGCTATAAACATAATGGCGGACCTTCCTGGGGACAGGTAGAGAGGGAACGACACCTGTTCAAGGCGTTCACTAGTTTCTTGGGGGCACGCTGGACGAAAAGTATAGCCGATCAGATCTATTATAGGCTGTCAGACTACATCTTCTTAAGGTGTCTTAAGGTGTTTTATAAATGCTTTAACGGGATTTTCTTTTTCGTCATACGCGTCAGAATGTATTTTGCTTATCATTTTGATATGGATTGCTGATTTAAATATTCAGTTTCACAACACTTTCTTGTGTGATGGACAATGAGGCCGCACATCACTTAGCTATGCCCAGAGTAACTGCTTTTATAGCGTTTCTTTGTTTCCTGAAAATGCTGTTTTCATATATCTCGCCGATATAGCTGCTCAATTTGGTGATGCCTTCTTTGTGCACTGAACCATGTCGTTGTAGGTCAGTTATTTATGCTACAGGCCGCTCAAACGCATTTATAGTGTTTCTTAATATCACTATTACTATACTGATTGCTGATTTAATTGATCAATTTGTGTTATTTCTTTGTGTCGTGAACTACGTGGAGTGCCGAGACAGCTAGGGGCTATGTACATGGAATGAATACTTCCACATCGATTCTTTTTCCTCTCTGAATGCAACAAGATGGACGTCGTTGGCCATTCTAGTCCAAATTATGGAGTTAATTGATTAATTTCTATGTGTTTGCTCAGTCTGAAAATCCACGCTGATTTTACCCCGTTAAAGTCCATTAGTCCACGAAGTAATTTCAAATTCAAATTCACCGCTGGGCTATCTCGTTTTATGGTTGGATCATCGCAGCTACTATCTACGCAATAAGCCTTTTGTTTGTTATGTTTTATTACCCCCGGCATTACTACAACAAGCCATTTTTCCGATGAATGTCGTGTATTTTTGGACAGTGAGTTTGCTCTTACTACTAGTAAAATGTGTTCTCCCCACTGATTTAGAATTAATGGTACCACTCTTTACATGAGTGTCTTGTTATCTGAATTTTTGTTTCCTGTTTCGTGTCTCCATTATCAAGGTATGGGATGTTAGATTCCTGTAGAGTAAATATCACTGCGCCCTCCATTGTTTTACTCGTTACCTAATTCCTACCGCATCATCTCGAAAATCAATGCTGCTCACTGATTCTGTTAAGTGGCACTTCTGAAACCAAGCGTAACAGAATCAGTGATCAGCATTGGTTTTCGGGATGGTACGGCAGGAATTAGGTAACGAGTTTAATATTGGAAGCCGCTGTAACATTTATCGAACGTAAATCTAACATCTCACACATTGACAGTAGAAATACGAGACAAGAAACACAAATTCATAAAGCAAGACATTCATGTACAGAGTCACATCATTAATTCTAAATCAGTACGGTGACAACACCTTATAAATTACTAGTAGTAAAAGCAAACCGATGCTCCAGTCGCCCAAGAAACGGTTGAGGTACAAGTCTTCTTACTATATGATCAAGTTGCACGCATGTAATGCCGTTGAAGTCCTTTTCGAAGACTTTTTTCAATACCACAGAAAAAGTATATAGAGTCATTAAAAAAAATGGGTGTCATAATGTGGTAGCTATAAACGTTTAAATTATTTCTGTAAGCCAGAAAATTATCCACAGTCTGCTATAACGTAGCGAACCCCGCACTTCGATGTATTTACTCACTTTTGGTACACTTTGGAATGTCTATGCGAAGACAGGAGCCATTCTGATCAGTTTACAAATTTTCTTTCTTGTTCTGTTGCACTACATTAAAATTTCTTCTCGTAAAAAAAAGTTTTCAAACGAGCACTTTTGGCATTAATGCAAGCATGCAGCTGTCTTGTTGAATACTGCACTCTTTCTTAGCGAAGCAGTTCGAAATGTACACCCAGTAGTGGATAGCTCACGCGGGACTTCCAGGATATCTGCACGGTCACGGTCTCGAAGCTTAGATAAGTTAGACTGCTGTTATTTCTACGGTGAGGGGGAAGGGGGGGGGGTTTACAAACACGTTCCTCATTCAAAACTCACTCTCCTGAGTAAAATAGTTTCTCGTCGTATAAGAGATGGCTCACAAGGACTGCGGCGGAAGTCCTCAGTCGTCCATCCAGGTTTGCTTTTTCCGTTGTTGTTTCCAGGTCAGTCCTACAAGATGCCGGATTGGTTTCCTTGAATAGACCACTACAGATTCCGTTACATGTCTTTGATAACTGCGATGGTACAATAAACAAAAATATAGGAAGTATCTCTTAAAATGATCATAAATATAGTGTGTGTCTATATGATAATGAATAAATAGCAGTCATAAATCAGGTATCTCTGGATATGCGAGCAGCTTAATAACTAGACGTTAAACAGAATTGCTGAGCAGTCCAATGTAGGATATCTGTCTGTAAACAAGCGACGTGGTGGCAGGAATAAGCGTTATACAAAGTAAGCTCCTGTGAGAAGTTGGTAATCCTCAGGAATATAGCTACACTCTATAGACATAAACGGATAATAAACAGTGTGCACAAGAACCAAGAGGAAATAAAAAATAGAAAATCATGAAAAAGTTCTCGCATTAAGAAAGGACATAAGGCAGGGGGATGAAAGGAGATCAATGGTAAGATTCGCAGATGACTTTGAGGAAGAGTTACCGGCTCTGTTGAATGGAATGAGAAGTCTACTGAAAGGCGAACATGGTTTGAGTGTGAACCAAAGAAGGACGAAACGTCGAGGAATGGTAAAGATGAGATTAACGGAAAGCTTTGAAACAAATTTTTGTTAAAGACAGTTGTCCTAATTGATTGTTTAATTAATATCCCACTAAAGAGAATGGTACCAACGACAAAAAAATAAAAAAATAAAAAATAAAAACATTCTTGCTGCGTCCCTGGAAAGGTCCAACCCGTACACCACGGTACAATGCCACAGTCATCGGTACTCTCACACTTCTCTGGACCAAACAATACATGCACCTACCACAAGCATATTCGTTAAAAAGATGTACTTTGGATAAGACACTAATACATTTCAAAAGGAGGATACTAACGTGCACGAACGAAGAAATCCTTTTCAGTTACAGGATTTGACCTGTAGCCATCACCACCCCAACCACAAAATCACCTGAGGTCCTTGGGCAAAATTTTAGTCAGCCCCTAAAAGAGTATACAGGTAGCTTTACAGCGCTGCAGATAGCATAGAGCTGGTATCCTGTGACGATGCACTGCTGACGCGAGTGGTGGCAGCGAAGCAGTGTGCATGTGCCAGTCGGTAAGACGGGTCGATGTGTAGACTTGTCAGAATGACAGAAAGGAGCTATCATATATTCCACATTTTTTCGGGATTGCATCTAGGATATTATTAAATCATGTACCGATATTCTCTCATGGCGAGTTGCTTGCGAGAATTTGAAGCGCTTTATACTGTAGAGTAAACGGAGATGCATCGAAGATAACACGGTTGGTAATAAGAGCGTCAGTCATAGATAAACTTTAGGACTCTAAGTAAAACAAAGCGATGGCAGAGTCAGAGATTCCACAGTGCCTATAAAGTATTTGATTTATTATTATGGATAGCACATGTTCGAATGCAAGGCAGTGAGGATGTAAAACGGTATTTGTTTTGAAAGCGCAGGCATGAAATGAGGGATTTGTTGAGCTGGAAACCCTCATCTCGGTTGAGGAGCCTCCACAGCTTCCTTGACCAATGAATCCCAGTACACTGAGGCTGTGGCCAGTATCTTAACTTCCCCGTAATCCATGGAATGATCAGTGGAATTACAATGTTTATCCGTTGTTCTGGAAGTATGTCGATTTCAAATTCATAATTTGGCCCCATGACCGGGACAAACTGATCTAGTTCGTTGAACATCTAAACTCCATTCAAGCAAATATTGAATCTGCAATGAGACGGGAAATTTATGACTGTCTACCGTTTGACGACATATTAGTTCGACGAAAGGAAGATGGGTTTTTAGGACACTGCGTACCGATTTATACTTGCAGGCCACTAGCTGCCATCATCCTTCGCAAACTATGACTGTGGTCAAAGTTTTAGTACATAGGGCTCGTGTAGTGTCCGACGCCGACAGCCTACAGAGTGAAATGGATATACAGAACATCAAACAAACAGAACCCTGTAAGCGAAAACGCCAGACCAACCAAAAGAAGTGCAAGGAGAAAGAGATGTAAAGTCGACAGCCTCTCTACCGAAATATTTCTTGAAAAACTACAAAAATAATGAAGAAGAATAAAATGGATGTGATCTTCCTTCCACCGGCCATGACAGCAGCTTCTGGGGCCTGTGAAGGATGGTTTACCCTTACGAAAGACTCGTAAATACGAAATTCCTTGTGAGTTTGATAAAAGGCAAATAGGACAAACAATACTTAATATACAAGAACGTTGCATTGAACACCAGCGATACACTCGCCTAGACCAACGTCTTTCCAGTGGATGAACATTGGATTTCCACTGGTCATTCCATGGATCACGAGAAAGTTAAGATATTGGCCCCAGCCTTATCCTGCTGGGACTCAGTGGTCAAGGAAGCTGTGGAAATACAATTAGCACACAACCAGCTCGACCGAGGCGAGGGTTTCCAGCTCGAAAAAACATGAAGACCCCTCATTTCATGTCTGCGCTCTTACAGGAAATATTGTTTCAGGTCTTCACTGCCTGGCATTCGAACAATGCCATCCATAATAGTCAACCAAATACGTCGCAAGCACAGTGGATTCGCTGATTCTACCCTCGCTTTGTTTTACTCTTACAGTCGTACAGTTTATCTATGACTGACGCTCTAACAGTGTTATCTTTGACGCAAGCGCGTTTACTCCACAGTGCAAAGGCTTTGAAAATCTCGCAAGCAACTCACCTTGAGAATGGCGGAAAGGTTTTCAACCGAAATATAGGTACAAAAGTTAATACGAGTAATATGCCGGATGCACCCCCGAAAAATTGTAAAATATTTGATCCGCCGGGAAAAATCCAAGCAACACAGGAACTATATGTATCACCTTTGGCTGCGCCAATGTTCACACAGTGACAAAGCTGCTACATGAGGCGTTTAACCCGCAGTATGTAAAGAGCCTAGTTGGGACTAGAGGTAGTTGTCTTTTCTTTTTGGGGTGATCTTTGTACTTTGACTTAGGGCCACTAAATCAGGATATCACATACGTGAAACAGTATGTTTATTTCAAACGTCTCGGCGACCAATTATTGCCTTTTCTTCTGTATCTTCGTAATGACTGGGTTGTGGGTAACAGTTACGTTCGCAGGGATATACACGTATAAGCTCCAAGGTTGGACAAATACCGAGGAACTATAGAAACTCGATTGGCGAGCTAGATCACACTGCCTTAATCCCACAGACTGTCTACAACAGCGAGTGAAACGTAACAGTTAATTTACACGCACCTTAGTAGCTCTACGTAATCAGTCGCCAATGAATGACTTCAGCTGGATACGACATAGCTGTAGAAACCTGTGGACTCTTCCTCGATGCGATTATGGAGGCTAGAGACGGTGCTACATTGTATTAGCGTGACATCTCCTCATGGTGACTAACCTTGTCTGGTGTCCGTATTTCCTCTTCAGTGTTCCTCCACTGAAGATAAGGAATTCATAGTGTAGGCAACATGCGATCGATTGTATCTGTTTTGGAAAGAGCATGGGAAATAGGGTGTGTGATATGCATTGCTTCAACAGTTTATATCTCCATTTTGTTTTCTGATGAGGTCCACCTACATTTGTAACAGTCGCGGTACATGAGTGCGGCCACCGTATAACGAACTTAGCGCGTCATAACGTAGTACCGGTGTTGAGTTTGAACCATCCTTTTGCTGATCGCATGCACACAGGAAACACTGAACGAATTCTGAGCACGTCGTAATCCAGAGGATTATCTCATTATCTCAAGCTATAGTGAATGCGGATAGGTATTAGATGACGGTGTCACGACCACCAAGTATCCCCTTGTGTACCGTAGTCGAGTCTCAAGGAAAAATGGGTGGTCTAATTTTCTATTACTCCAGCGATATGGAAGCGGGCTCAGAAGCACCATTTGCACTGCTCCGCAGTCACAAACCTTCAAGCGGAAATAAAATCTCGACATGGAGGGCAGATCGAGCAGTTCGTATTTCGTTGCTGAACCCGTAATTACGTCGACTCTTGAACACAGTTATTACCTCTTTTTCTGGAGTTTAACTGTGATTTTGGAATTCTACTAGAATGATTGTTGTAGTGTAAGACAATTCTGATATTCTTTCATCCGTACTGATGCGGGTTCGCGCCACATTCAGTCGTTATGTTCGCTGTCTATTGTGTTTCTGCCCATCGATTGAGCCAAGGCTGTGTATAAACTATTTCCCCGCAATAAACTTTCTTCCAGAAGTGCTATTACCGCATGGTACGAGGGCGTGCTGAAAATCAATGCCTCCAAATCTTTTTATTCTGTTTTCGGTATCGACTGATACATTACATGTCACGCATATTACTCGGTCGACTTTTCCACTGCCGCTAGAGAACTCCGAATTGTGGCATGTGATATGGCAGTGTGTAACTTAACTATTGTGCGTGAGAAACAACGTGCTGTAATCGAGTTTCGAATTCGAAGAGTTCGTCCATACAGGGAGCTACTTCTACTTCAGCGTGATAATGCCAGACCACACACGAGCGCTGCGTCATCTGCAGTAAGCCGACGGCTTGGGTTCACTGTCACCGATCATCTTCCATACAGTCCAGACTTGGCCCCCTCTGATTTTTATCTGTTTCCAGAAGTTAAAGAAAACCTTCGAGGACTTCACCTTGATAGTAATGAAGCGGTGCAAGAAGAGGTGAGGTTGCAGCTCCGTCAACAAAGTCAAAAACTTTACAGTGATGATGTCAACGAACTGGTCTCTCGTTGCCAGAGTGATTATGTTGAGAAATAAATATGTAAACCTGAAGAATAGTATGAATATTCCGTCATTCACAACGAAACCCAGACTCAAAGCCACCAAGTTTACAGGAGATTAAAGAGATAATTCAGTCACTGAAAAATAACAAAGCATCAGGAGAAGACCAAATCATCGCAGAATTATGGAATAATGCAGGAGAAAGTCTTATTGCAAAACTCAAAGAAATTATAGATGAAATCTGGAAAACTGAAAAAATTCCCACAGATTGGAAGACAGCAATCATACATCATCTGTACAAAAAAGGAAATAAACAGACCCCCAGCAGCTATCATAGAATCTCTTTATTGTCAATAACATACAAATTCTGTCTAAAGCCCTACTAAACCGAGCAGAACATCAGCTGGATTCAAAATTAGGCGAATACCAAGGTGGATTCAAGAGAGGTCGATCATGCGTAGAACAAATCCTTAGCTTGAAAAACTCGATGAAATATTTGCATAGCACTTCAAACAAAAGTAATGTCATCACGTTTGTCGACTTTAAAAAAGCATATGACAGTATAGATCGAGAATCCCTTTTTGAAGTGTTAGCAGAATTTCGACTAGATCAAAAGACAACAAACATCATAAAAGAAACACTCACGGAGACCAAATCCAGAGTAAAATTTCTGGGAGAACTGAGCACAGAATTTGAAATAGACTCGGGAGTACGACAAGATGATGGACTGCCCCAGTGCTCTTGAAAAAGTTGTTCGAGAATGGAGAAAAGCAGGTGCACCAGCACACAGACTGGGACCAAAACGTAAGGGCATAGAATTAGACTGTTTAGCATTTGCTGACGACATGGCACTGATCGCCCAAGACATTACCGATGCACAGGAACAGCTAGAATTATTTCAAGAGCAGGAAGCAAAAATAGGATTAGAAATTTCATATGAAAAAACAAAACGTATGGCTGACATCAAAGATGCACCTTCTGACCTCAAAATTGGTAATAACTACATCTCTCGAGTAAAAGAGTTAAAATATTTATGTGAATGGATTGCAGAAAATTGTAATGAAAAGAAATCTGTCAGATCAAGAGTCCAGAAAATGGAGACGGCGTTTCAGTTAGCAAAAAACGTTTACAACAAAAAGAGTCTCTCGTGGAACTGCAAAATACGACACTACACAACAGTAATTAAACCCAAAGCTCTCTACGCATCTGAGACATTAAATCTCCAACACAGAACACTAAAAGGGGAATTAGAAGTTAAAGAACGTAAAATAATGAGGAAAATCATAGGACCAAAAACTAAAGATGGTGTGCATTATCCAAAACCCAATACAGAAATATATAAAAATATCTCCAAAATAACCGACACAATGCGCATGAGAAGAATTCAATTCATGGGGCATTTAGAAAGAATGGACCCAAACAGATTAACGCACAAAATCCATACATTTTTAAAGAACAAAACTACATGACCGTACTGGCACAAACAGAAGGAAAAAGACCTGAGAGAATTAGGGACTCCAAATCTACAAGACAGAAACGAAATCAAAAAAATGACAAACACACGGGGTTTTGAGGAAGGAGACAGAAAAACGAACCGACATACGTGGTCCACGCAACGAAAGCTAGCGCATTCGTTGCGTATGAAGGAGTACTGGGCGAAAAGGAAGGCCAACAATGAAGAAGAAGTATGTAGAATGATGATAACGTTTGTCTTATTTAAGAAGTTTTAAGAGTTTTCAGATAAAAAATCGGAGACATTGCTTTTCAGCACACTGTCATACGTAAGGAAGCTTCTCTTAAGTTTGGGAACGTAGGAAAGACGAATCGGAGAACGTAAATTCGTGCGGACGGGTCGGGCGGCCGAGCTGTTCTAGGCGCTACAGTCTGGAGCCGCGGTACCGCTACGGTCGCAGGTTCGAATCCTGCCTCGGGCATGGATGTGTGTGATGTCCTTAGGTTAGTTAGGTTTAAGTAGTTCTAAGTTCTAGGGGACTGATGACCACAGCAGTTGAGTCCCATAGTGCTCAGAGCCATTTGAACCATTTTCGTGCGGGCGGCTCGTGTATCGTGCGTAGAGAGTTCAGTCGGAAAGCTCATTGCCCGCGAAAGGTGAAGTTCCGTGTGTGGCTCCTGGTTCGGCATCGGGTTTTAATATGCCACCAAGTTTTATTCGACAAGATTCCAAGATCTTCTCTGTCTACGAATCAGGTAGATGTCAATATAAAGGGGGAAGATAAAAAGCTATCACATTGTTGTATGCGCAAAAGTTTTCAAGTCTTGCAGCAATTATGCAAGATGTACTTAATCTAGAGTGGATTTCCAGTGCGCTGATTTGAAACTCCCTGGCAGATTAAAATACTGCGCCTGACCGCCACTCGAATGTCGGTCCTGCGCCTTTCGTGTGCAAGTGCTCTTCTGACGAAACTATCCAATTACGAAGTTTGGAAGGTAGGAGAAGAGATACTGGCAGAAGTAAAGCTCTGAGGGGGGCTCGTGAGTCGCGCTTGGGTAGCTCTTTCGGTACAGCAGTTGACGCGAAAGGCGAAGGTCCCAGGTTCTTGTGCCCGTCTGGCACACAGTTATAATCCACCATGAATTTCAACGCACTTAATGATTGGACAGCAACAACTGACCATCGGAGGAACAGGAGATCTCTGAAGCCGTCCGGCAAAGTAGCTGTGGAAACGGCAACAATGTAGAGCAAACTTGTTGGGCAATATCCTACCCAGTTCCCAAAGTCTTTGTACAGGGTGACAATTATTGGACTATATGAATAAAATCGTCATCACTTCAGAACGATTTGCATTAGGACGTTCAAACTGCACGGTTGGCCGCGGGGGATGACGGGAAGTAGTATGCGCACTATGGTTTGGTTTAGCGACGAAGCCCACTTTCATTTGGATGCGTTCGTCAATAAGCAAAACTGGCGTATTTGGGGCACTGAGAATCCGCATTTCGGGATCGAGAAGTCTCTTCATCCTCAACGGGTGACTGCGCGGTGCACAGTGTCCAATCACGGAATAACCGGTGCGTTATTCCTTGATGGCACGGTGACTAACGAACGGTAAGTGGAAGTTTTGGAAGATGATTTCATCCCCATTATCCAAAGTGACCCTGATTTTGACAAGATGTGGTTCATGCAAGACGGAGCTCGACCCCGTCGAATCAGGAGTGTTTGATGTCCTGGAGAAGTTTTTTGGGGACCGCATTCTGGCTCTGGGGTACCCAGAGGCCACTGACATGGGCCTCGATTGGCCGCCATATTATCCTGATCTATGCTACTCCTTTTTGTGGGGCTATATTAAAAACAAGGTGTACGGCAATAACTCCAAAACCATTGATGAGCTGAAAACAGTCATTCAGGTCATCGATGTTTCGATATTTCAGCGGGTCGTGCAGAATTTCGCTATTCGTCTGCGCCCCACTATCGCCAATGACGGCAGGCATATCGAACATGTCATGACCTAAATCCGAATATCTGTAGTGACCTTTACATGTTGAATAAATTGTGTGCACGAAGTAGTCTGTAACCAATTTATGTTTTTTTTCATATATTTCAGTAATTGTCACCCCGTCTATCTAGCACAGTGTTTTAGTGTCCCTCTCCTTACAATCATCTATCCATCGGATGGAGTGCGTTCATTTATATCCCAATGGTTATATTGCGGCAGCTCTTTACTTCAGGGCACCCCATAATTGTGTCAGAATGCAAGGAGGAAGATACGTAAGATCCAGCAGCTTGATGACCGTAGCCCTGACCGCAGCTTCTCCGCCGGAAGACGTTGCAGACGGCTGAGAGGTTCCGAGGCTGCCCGGAGGTTGCGGTTCCGTCTGTTTCGCAAAAGGATGCGAACGAGGCCAGTCTTATCGGCCACTCCCGAGAAACAAACATCACTCTCTGTTTGCGAAGCAACGGGCGGCAAAGTCTTGCGGAGAGAGTCCAAGGGTCACAGTGGCCTTAGTCAGTGCATGACTCTACAAACTGCAGAAAAACAATTTCACGATGCAAAAAAACGTTCATCTACAATATTTTTCATCCAAAGAGAGGTGAATCTCTTAACTAGTGGCCAGACTTCACATTAAATTGTAAAAGCTTTGCGTAGTGCCTCATGGAGCGACTGCAGCTAATGCTGTTCGTAACGGTTCGATTGCTGGAAGCGGACATGAACTTCGGCGATCCTCTTCGTGCTCTTCGAATGAAGAAGACGATCTGCCTATATTGGATTTCATTCTCAGCTTTCATTCTCGTTCCATCTTTTATTTATTTGTTTTTATTTAGAGAACAAGACAGTATGTTACAAATAAAGGAAGCTCACTGAACGACGCTGATACGTTGGTGTATCAAGAAGGACTGTCAAAAGTTTCTGTAAGGCATAGTGTACGACTCGAAGTCAAGTAACACTCCATAAGAACAGTAGTCGCAAAAATATCCTAACCTTTTTTTTTTTTGAGTTATCAGGCTTCTGACTGGTTTGATGGGGCCCGCCATGAATTTCTCTCGTGTGCCAACCTTTTTATCTCAGGGTAGCAATTGCAACCTTCGTCCTCAATTATTTGCTGGATATATTTAAATCTCTGTCTTCTCCAACAGTTTTTACGCTCTATAGCTCCCTGGTGTCTAATGTCTTAATATATGTCCCATCATCCTCTCCTTTCTTCCTGTCAACGTTTACCACACATTACTTTTCTCGTAGACTCCGCGGAAAATCTCCTTATTCCTTGTCTTCCCAGTCCATATAATTTTTAATATTCGTCTGTGCACCACATCTCAAATGATTCGATTCTTTTCTTCCGGTTTCCCTACAGTCCACGTTGCACTACAGTAAAATGCTGTGCTCCAAACGTACATACTCAGAAATGTCTTCCTTTCTTTAAGGCCTATGTCTGATACTAGCAGACTTCTCTTGGCCAGGAATGCCCTTTTTGCCAGTGCTACTCTGGTTTTTATGTCCTCCTTGCTCCGCCCATCATGGGTTATTTTCCTGCCTAGGTAGCAGAAGTCCTTAACTTCATCTACTTCGTGACACCCAGTTCTGACGTTATATCTTTGTTTTCTTTCTGTTGCTTCTCATTACTTTCGTCTTACATCGATTTCCTCTGTATTCATATTTTGTTGATTAGATGGAGCTTTCCAGTCGACCGATACTGCAATTCTTCTTTACCTACACTGAGGACAGCAGTATTATCAGCAAATCTTACCACTGACATCTCTGCATCTTGAATTTTAATCACACTTTTGAATCTTTCTTTTATTTCCGTCGATGTTTCTTCACTGTGTAGACTGAACAGCAGGGGCGAAAGACTATGTCCCTGTCTCACATCCTTTTTTTACCCGAGTACTTCGTTTTGAGTCTTGCAGCCTTATTGTTCCCTCAATTGGCACATATTGTATTTTACCCGAATTTCGCTACAACTTACCGCCGTTTTTCTGAGAATTTTGATCATCTTGCACCACTTTACGTTGTCGAATGGTTTTTCCAGGTCGACAAATCCTATGAACGTAAATACATAAAACTGTAACCAGCCACTTTTTTGAAATAGTTATTTACTCCATGAATCAAATTTCGAACCTTTTCATGCTCATCTCCAGATGGTGTACTTAGCTATTTCAAAGAGCAATACTGGGTGCTGGATCTCTGACAAGAAGACGGAACATGCTTCACTCCATCGCCATGAGTATTGTTTCTTTACTGATTAGGATCCAAAATTTACTTTCATAATTACTGCGACAATATGGGGGACTTTTGTTGTTAATATCCGTCTGCCTGCTTCCATTGTGATGGACAATTGGTACCACATAACTCGCTTTTATAGAATATGTTTGCATATACACTGTAATAACGAAACTTTGCCAGCATCCGGCATGTGCTACACAACTGTAATTTGTTACAAAGATCTTCACACAGAAATATAACATAGGCCTATTTTGCTCAGATATATTATTTGTTTTTGTTTGCATGTATTAAAGTCGATGTAAGGGCAAATTCTTCAATCAAACCAGGCGTCAACACAGATGCTTCAAATGATCTGGTGTCTCATATACAAATATAACATACTCAGAATGAGATTTTCACTCTGCAGCGGAGTGTGCGTTGATATGAAACTTCCTGGCAGAATAAAACTGTGTGCCCGACCGAGACTCGAACTCGGGACCTTTGCCTTTCGCGAACCTTGCAGAACTAGCACTCCTCAAAGAAAGGATATTGCGGAGACATGGCTTAGCCACAGCCTGGGGGATGTTTCCAGAATGAGATTTTCACTCTGCAGCGGAGTGTGTGCTGATATGAAACTTCCTGGCAGATTAAAACTGTGGTTCGCAGGAGTTCTGTAAAGTTTGGAAGGTAGGAGACGAGGTACTGGCAGAAGTAAAGCTGTGAGTACCGGGCATGAGTCGTGCTTCGGTAGCTCAGATAGTAGAGCGCTTGCTCGCGAAAGGCAAAGGTCCCGAGTTCGAGTCTCGGTCGGGCCCACAGTTTTAATCTGCCAGGAAGTTTCATAACATACCCAGTTTACAGGCAAATACTTTAATCAAGAGTGGTATTAACATGAGTACCCAGGAATAAAATAATACAGAGTTATAGTATTTGCAATGAACTGCAGATCTTTGTATAACAGTGAACTTTACATATAAAAAACAAGGGAAAAACTTCAAATGAAGTGCTAGCTTACTTCTGTTTTTACATTAACATGATCTGGAGTGTTAGTGAAGGAAGAAACTGTTTTCTTCAGCTAGAGGTAATATGTATAAAAGGTATGGTATTTGTAATGAACTGCAGCTGTTTGTATGACCAGGAAATTCATATTTAAAAACAAGAATAGAACTTCAAATGAAATACTGACTTATTTCTATTCTTACATTAACATGAGTATGGGGGCAAGGTCAGCACAAGTACAGTTTGTTAGTGTGGGTTGCCAACATTCAGGGACAAGCATACATTCTGGGCGAAACCTATTGTTCTCCTTTGATTGACAGGTCCTTAACCTATTGTTCTGCTAAGATGATTATGACACCTTGGAGATAATCCTTTCTTTTGATTGACAGGTTCTTAACCCATTGTTCCCAACACATCCCCCTCCCCCTTCTCCTATCCCTCCCCCTCCTCCCCCAAATCCCTCTGAGCACTCCACTCACCAAAACAAGAAGACTTTTAATATCAATGTGATTGACTAATTAATTAAATCAATCAATTAATTAATCCCACCCTCTGGAAAAAACCAGCCCTCCCCCTCCCCTTCCTCACCTGTAAATTGACTCAGCTGACTAGCCATTTGGAGGGAAATCTATTGCACTGTATGGAATATCATTTAAAAAATTTAGACAATGTGTGGAATATTGTTTATTTGTAAATTTATGGGATACAAGACTGTGTACAAAAACACGTTATTTACTTATTTATTTTTTAAAGAATTTGGTGGGATATCGATTGCAGTGTATGGAATATTGTTTAAACAATGTAGACAATATAGTTTATTTATTTAAGGAATTTGGTGGGAAGTCGATTGCAGTGTATGGAAAACTGTTTAAACAATTTAGACAATGTGTGGAATATTGTTTATTTATACAATTTACAGGATACAAGATGAGATATCGGTTATTTGAACAAATACGATGATTTTTCATTCCGATCGCGTAAGGAAACACGTATTTACACTGTCACAGACCGCTTTAACATATCTGAAAGACTTTCTCGCGTCTCGACACGTGCACAGGCTGCCTGGAATCGGGACGCAACGGAGGGATTTTGGAAACACCAGCGGGCTCGCCGCACCACTGTCGGCTATCGGCTGCCGTCTCCAGTGGTCTGTATGCGTGAACCAACCTGTCGGATACCAGCGCACACTAGAAAGGCCTACCTCCAAAAGCAAATACCTGATTGGGAATCGATCCTGAAATACTGCTGAAGTTAATAAATAACCAATTTCTGGTCACATGATCGTGATGTAGGGAATATAAGGCGGACTTGGTACCTATTTCACACACAAGTAAATTGAGATGTCACGAAACCGGAAGTAGGCTGACTCGAAGAAAATTTTAAAAAATGAGACTGTTGCTTACAAAAAGAGAGAGAGAGAGAGCTGTAGTTTGCTTTGCAGATGACACAACGTCCCATTTCGAGTGGTTTTAAAGTATGTGAATCAAATATTTTAAACACTATATTAACGATTTAATTAATATTTCCTGTGGCACATCTTGTGAAGCAACGACTGTGACATCTTCATGATGTGATATTCCGCACTAAATTTAATAACTCCTGAAGCAGTTCGTGATATGCACCACAAGAAAGTTTGTCAGGAAGGCTGGGGCACTTTAGAGCCCATGACGGAATGAGATATCCCATGCTAGTTCATATGTCATCTTCAAAGCAAACTATAGCTCTCTCTCTACTCTACATGTCAAAGCTCTCCACTCTTAAAATTAATCAGTACTTTTGTTCATAATATCTCTAGCTGAAATAAACAGAATCTGCCTTTATTAACATTCCACATAACGTCAATACGGTCTTTCTAGTGCCTTTACCTTTCATAAATCGAAACCAATCGTCGTCTAACAAATATACAGAGACCAGAAACGAGTGTCACATCTTGTCAGTGATAGTCCATTTCATTAGAGACAGAAATGGTCCGGCGAGACGCAATTTTGTCTCTCTGCAATGACGCGCAATGAGGTGTTTAACCCGCAGTGTCGTGGGGTTTGGTTCAGGCCGTGGGTAGCTGTTTCTCTTCCCCCCCCCCCCCCCCTCTCTCTCTCTCACTCTCTCTCTCTCTCTCTTTTACCACGACAGTGACTCGGGTTGCCAGGAACATGAACCAGAATGGTTTTTTCCACATTATTTCTGACCAAGTGTTGCTATTTTTATGCATCTTCGCTGTGAGTATTGTATGGATACTCCTGTCTTCTAAGAAGGCAACAGTCGAGTTCGCATTGGAGCTGGATACATAGGTTTCCCCTGTGGTGAACAGACAGGTACGGTACTCTGATATACCTCGAACTGGCCGCTCATTCTCCGGATCTTAATTCGATAGAAAATGTCTCGGAGCGATTGGGGCAGCGAATGAAGCGTGGCAGTGAACATTCCTGTAATCATTGATGAATAGTTTCAGCTGGACAGGCATACCCTAAGAAGCTTGTGGACTCTCTTCCGCGCAGAATAGAGGCATCGAGGCTAGAGGCGGTGTTACGCGGCAGTAGCGTGATGCCTAATTTTTGCCCCTGGCGTGTGTACTTAAAATGTGATACTGCTGATTGCTAAGAAACATACGAGAGGAGAAGAGAGTAAGAGTAATAACTCGTTTTTCTTGTGGTCTGCAGTCCGAAAATTGGCTTGATGCAGCTTTCCATACTACTCTATCCTGTGCAGTCCTCTTCATCTCTGAATACCTACTGCAGCCCACATCCTCTTGAATCTCCTAATTACATTCATCTCTTGGTCTCCCTCTACAATTTTTACCTCTCACACTTCCCTGCAATAATAGATTGGTGGTCCCTTTATGTCTCAGAATGTGTTCTATCAGCCGATCCCTTCTTTTAGTCAAGTTGTGCCATAGATTTCTTCTCTCCATAATTCTATTCAGTTCCTCTTCATTAGTTACACGATCTACCCCTCTAATCCTCAGCATTCTTCTACAGCAGCACGTTTGAAAAGCTTCTATTCTCTTCTTGTCTGAGCTGTTTATCGTCCACCTTTCACCTGCAGTACAAGGCTACACTTCAAACACCTTGAGAAAACACTTCCTTGCATTTAAATCTATATTCTATGTTAAAAAATTTCTCTTTACGTGTCACATTACGTTTTACTGTACTACCCGCTCTTGATTCACAACATCTTTTTTTAATTTTAAAGTCTGTAGTACACGGCAGGTCACTACGCTAAACTACACCCTTGTACTATCAGTTACGATCGAAATCGTTGTTTTATCAAAACCTTGGCGCGTTGAAGCGCCGTCCAAGAATGACGGGGAGAGAGTGTTGTCATGCGACCTGTCTTATCCTTCCCACTTTCGTGATGATAGAATTTTGGGGGTAAGGAAAGGGTGATCTTCAAGCTCTCTGCAAGTCTTCGCTGACCATCCGCAAGGCTCGCATGCCCGGCGCTTGCTGGAGAATGTTCGTAGTTTCTGCCTCGAAAGACCGTTCTTGAAGTTTTCTAAGCAGGGTCTCGCGTGAAGTACGGCGGTTTTCTCCGACTGTCTGTCAGTTAAGCTTTTTCAATACATCGTTTATCCTTTATAGATAGTCAAACAAGTCTGTAGCTATTTGCGCTGTCCTTTATATTTGCTTGATGTATCCTGTTAGTGCGCTCTCACATGGGTGCCATACACTTGATTAGAATTCAGTTATGAGAAATACAAGGGTTCTGTATGCAAACTCTTATATAGAGAACCCGCAGTTTCACAGTATCTTACCACAAGGGTAGTAGTCTACCATTTGCGTTACCCACAACTGAGCCTGTGCTGTGTATCACATCATACCTCTGCACATTATTATTCCAAAATATTTCTGTGATACGATTGACTCACAAATCCCATATTCTGTATTAAGAGCTAATTATCTATCTTCGCACCAGGCTGAAATTTTGTCGATATCAGACTGGATATTACTGAATTTTTTTTTACAGGCAGAATTTCCTCATAGATAACTGCATCGCCTGTGAAAAGTCTGAGATTACAAGCAATGCTATCCGCTCAGTCATTAATGTATAATATGAAGAGCAAAGGTCGCAGGGCACACCAGACACCACTCCAGCGTCTGAGGCGGCTCTGCATTCAGAGTAACGTATTGCATCCCGCCCATCAGGAGATTTTCGATCGAGTTGCATATCTGGTTAGATATCCAGCAGGATACGTCGACGTGCTATTGGACAACAAATCCAATTACGTACACTGTCTTTGTTATTTTCTTTTATGTGTTTTCAAGCTGATTGTCGTGAGCAATCTGTTATCAACTTCCTAAACAATTTACGGAGGATACTGTCAACGCCATCTTCAACTAACGCCGCAACTTCGCCAAACAGTTATAGTGTGACAGTAACGACACATCTTACGAAAACAGCTTTGTAAGTAGCACATATATAACTGACAAAAGACGGATGCGCAAGCACTTGAAACTACAGCATCGATTCAATAAATAACCGGAAAAGTTGTATAAAAATACAAAACTCTGACAAAGTTTGGCTTCTTTGTTATTTTCTGGCGGTGTCCTGCAAAAACTGTCACATGTGGCTGGCATGCCAGCCGTGCGAACGGGGTGCTGGCAATCACTGAAACAAGATAACGGCACCCTAGCAGGTTTTCACGAACATGGAGCGACGGATTGTCATTAGATTTCTGCTAGTTGAGGGTTGAAACGAATCGAAATTTACCGTTGGAAGGCAGTGTAATATGGTGAAAGTTGTCTGAGTCGAACATAATTATACGACTGGGTAGATATGTTCAAATGGGGTATCACAAGTGTTGAAGATTCGCCACGTACAGCACCTGTGCTATGCAGTCATGGAGAAGAATATTAAGAGAGTTGATGCGGGATAGCAGGCGTAAACGGTGAGTGATATTGTAGCAACGATGAACATTATTGTGGCATCAGCCAGCCGTATTGTTCATGACGTACTGGTGTTCAAAAAAGTGTGTGCGAGGTGGGTTTCAAAACATCTGACACCGGAAATGAAAGGCTAAAATGGTTGAAATGGCTCTGAGCACTATGGGACTTAACATCTGAGGTCATCAGTCCCCTAGAAATTAGAACTACTGAAACCTAACTAACCAAAGGACATCACACACATCCATACCCGAAGCAGGATTCGAACCTGCGACCGTAGCGGTCACGCGGTTTCAGACTGTAGCGCCTAGAACCGCACGGCCACTCCGGCCGGCTGAAATGAAAGGAAGCCGCGTGCAAGTGTGCAGGGAGACCTGACGTTCGTGTGCTTGCCGCACACCGCCGTATTCCCCGGACCTGGCGCCTTCAGGTTATTACATTTTACGCACTGAAAGAAGCTCTTAGTGGCTCAAGGATCGCTGATGATGAAAAGACCAGGCGGCAGTGCGTAACTGGTTAGACACGCAGTGCACGTGGAATTGCGAAGCTTGTCCAGCGCTGGCATAAGTACACAGAACTTGAGAGGGATTAAGTTGAAAAGTAAACAAACTTTGTATTCCATTCTGGTAAGTGATTCTTTTAAAAAATTTCAGTTTTTTATTGAATGACCATTTTACTTACAGTTTTAAATAAATAAACTAAAAAATAGTTAGAAACACAATAAAAAATAACCTTCGGAGCTTTCTAAAAACAAGACACAAATAATAGTATGGTTTTCTGTGTCAGTAAGTAATATAGATACGACTTGTTGGATAGGAACAATAATAAAATCCCACATAAATGCATAATTATAGTGAACCGCTCAACAATAGTTAAATTATCCCATGGACGCTAACTGCACAGTAGGTTCCATTTTGTATTCAGTAAGTACAGCCTCGATGGGACCTCGAGGCTATAAAAAATAAATAAATAAATAAATAAATAAAAGAAGATAAAAGAAAAAAAAGATTCGCGGTTTTTCTTGGGGACAATCGAGAAAGAGTCCCGTAGGAAAGCGAAATAAGCGTGCAGGTATTCGCACTTTCACAAAGTGAACCACGTTTCTGCGGCCGGGGCGTGACGACCTAATGACAGGGGAGCTGACGGAGTCCTCTTCAATCCGCAGACGACACGATAAGTGGCCGAGGGTGGTACTTTCTCGCCCTCGGCGGTGGAAGCAGTATTTTAGGAGGAAAGGTATGGTGAAGGAAGGTGTGCATAAAAATGTTACGCACTGTGGGTCGCTAGCCGACCATTCAGAAGACGCAGCGTGGTCTGCCGTGCAAAACAGACGCTCAACAATCCTGCTTACTCAATGGACTGCAGTGAATTACGGATAGTACTGATTTTGGTTAAGAAACTCTGTAAAGCAAAGACAGGACGTTAAAGGGACGTAAGTTTTTGATGTTGTGGAGTATATTCTCTTTAACGCAGTAGTACAATCTCAGCTGTTTCCCATGATTGAGGGAAAGGTTCACTGTAAAGATAGCTAGTCAACATTTGAAATAAGTCTTTAATGGTTTCCTCGCCCCTTAGCGTAAAAATACACTGCTATCTAAAATTAAAGCAACAAATTGAAATTTTGCAAGATTGCGTTTATTTTGCCACAAAATAGTATAATGAGGTGATAATGAAGTAGAGACAACATAAACAACACAGAACGTAAACAGCTGCGACATGCATAACGCTAGACAAATATGTTCTTCGTTTTTTCCCTCTTAACGGATTTACACACATCCTGACAACTGGTTAATGTGAACAATATGGGCTGTGGCCACCTCTGACAGGTATACAGACCTGACAAACGACAGGGCATGCTGTGAATGATGCGATCAACTCATGTTGAGGCAATAATGCCCATTCTCCCTGCAGCGCTGCTTGCGAGTCATAGAGAGTGGTTGGTGGATAGTGACGTGATGCAACGTGTGTCCCTAGTGCATCCCAGACCTGCTCTATGGCATTCAAATCGGAAGAACGAGCAGGCCACGCGATGCGTCAGTATCTTCCGTTTCCAACAAACCGTCAACCACGCGTGCTCTATGAGGTCGAGCATTATCACCCAGCAATACGAAGTCTGGACCCACAGCACCTCGCAACAGCCGCACATGAGGTCCCAAGATCTCGTCACGATAGCTGACAGCAGTTAAACCTTGCCGATTTAACTGTACAGTTTCATGAAGAGTTGTTCCAGTGGTCAACATAATCCCTGCCCACACCATTAGGGATCATCCTCGACATCACTCTCTTTCCACAATGGTTGGATCGTGAAATCGTGTTCCACGTTTCCTCCCGATGCGAATCCGTCGAGAATCACTGTCCAAACCAAAGCGGGACTAAACTGTGAAAAGAACATTGGCCCACTGTTCAACTGTCCAGGTGGCACGATGACGGATCTACGCTAGACATTCCCCTTCTATGAAAACGCGTCAGAGGCACGCTCGCAGCAGGCTTCCGACAATAAAGCTCTCTCTGCCGAAGCCTTCTGTACAGCGTTTGCCCCGCTGCAACACATCCAGTGAATGTTGTGAGGGCAGACGCAAGTTGCCGTGCAATACTAAGGCGGTACCGTCGTGCCCTTAAGCCAAATAACGGTACCCTCATTCTGATGTTATACGTAGTCGACCCGACTCTGGTCTTCGGGATACAGCTTCGATCTCTATAAACTGTCGCAACATTCGAAAAACAATATAACGATTCACATTGAACCATCGGGCCACTTCAGTTTGTGACTGTCCCGCTTCCATTCTTCCCATATCCCTCCACCGCAGAGATCCTGGTAGGCTTCTTCTCTGTGCCATACTGCATCGTCTGTGACTATGTACACAGCGATTGTGGATGTGTGACTAGCCGGCAAACATTATTACATTTGATAGATGCCCTGACATCGTAGTTGCCGTGGTTGTCTGTTGACCAGGATGCAACCTTCCGCGCAGGACACGATCATACGCTCATCTGTTGATAGTTTGTACGATTGTATCGTGAATTAGACATAGGATGAGGAAATAGTGGTTTGTTGCTTTAATTTGGGACACCAGTGTACACTGATAAAGCCGAACCACCTTCTTAATAACATTTTGTCCCTCTGGGATGCAGTGCAGCACCGGTTTGACAAGGTTTTGGCAGATTCCAGGAGCAGGTGGTACCAGACGTCTATGCCCAGGAGAGACGCAGCTTCCATTGATTACGGGTCGGTGGTTTGTAGGTGCGGAACTGGCACTTGATAATCTCCCACATGTGCTCCATATGAGATTTGCACAGGAGAGCTGCTTCAGACTAGTCGTTGGCTTGATGACTGCAACAACAACAACTTAATGGCGAAAAGAATTGCGAAGTGTGACAGCCCACCGCGAAAAGAGGTGAACAGTAACTTAAAACATGTTGGGCAAAGAGAGGTACAGGTGATAGCTAAAATTGTGGAGCCGATGTCTTAAAAAACCATAGAGTAATACAGAAATATTAGTGTGGCTGAGGAAGGTCTGATAACACTCTACTGGCCATTAAAATTGCTACACCAAGAAGAAATGCAGATAATAAACGGGTATTCACTGGACAAATATATTATACTAGAACTAACATGTGATTCCATTTTCACGCTTCCAATGTGCGTTCACCGCGAAGTCGCCAAACACGCATGCGACCATCATGATGCTGTAAACAGAACCTGGATTCATCCGAAAAAATGACGTTTTGCCATTCGTGCACACCCAGGTTCGTCGTTGAGTACACTATCGCAGGCGCTCCTGTCTGTGATGCAGCGTCAAGGGTAACCAGAGCCACGGTTTCCGAGCTGATAGTCCATGCTGCTGCAAACGTCGTCGAACTGTTCGTGCAGATGGTTGTTGTCTTGCAAACGTCCCCATCTGTTGACTCAGGGATCGAGACGTGGCTGCACGATCCGTTACAGCCATGCGGATAAGATGCCTGTCATCTCGACTGCTAGTGATACGAGGCCGTTGGGATCCAGCACGGCGTTCCGTATTACCATCCTGAACCCACCGATTCCATATTCTGCTAACAGTCATTGAATCTCGACCAACGCGAACAGGAATGCCGCGATACGATAAACCGCAATCGCGATAGGCTACAATCCGACCTTTATCAAAATCCGAAACGTGGTGGTACGCATTTCTCCTCCTTACACAAGGCATCACAACAACGTTTCACCAGGTAACGCCGGCCAACTGCTGTTTGTGTATGAGAAATCGGTTGGAAACTTTCCTCATGTCAGCACGTTGTAGGTGTCGCCACCGGTGCCAACCTTGTGTGAATGCTCTGAAAAGCTAATCATTTGCATATCACAGCATCTTCTTCCTGTCGGTTAAATTTCGCGTCTGTAGCACGTCATCTTCGTGGTGCAGAAATTTTAATGGCCAGTAGTGTATGAAAACTCTTTAGATGCAATTTCTGTTTCTCTTAATTATTAAGTTTGATAACAGTTTTAAGTTAAATGTAACACAAATAAAAATAAGTGTAACAGGACGAGTGTATGATTACTTCTTTCACCTATTGTATATATGGAATTCCGTAACCATCCGGTTCAATCCCGCGTCCGGCCATCCTGATTTAGGTTTTCCGTGATTTCCCTAAATCACTCCAGGCGAATGCCGGGATGGTTCCTCTGAAAGGGCACGGCCGACTTCCTTCCCCATCCTTCCCTAATCCGATGAGACCGATGGCCACGCTGTCTGGTCTCCTTCCCCAAAACAACCAACCAACCAACCGTAACCATCAGAGACGTCTGGTGGGATCAATTCTTCATCCGCTTTCACGTGATAAAAAAATTACCTCAAACTATCTTTAAGCAGGTCTCATTCTCTGCAGTCGCTCTTATCACTTATCCGTTGTTTTTCTTAGCATTAAACTTTCATATGTTTACTCAAAGTTGACAGAGTTCAAACCCTTTGTCCCTGTCTGCAGTATCCTCGACATTGCCGTGTCATTAATTTTTGTTTATGATTGTCGTTCTTTATAAATTTTATCTTTTCAAGTGATATCCTGTGTCGTGTTTTGCCTTATTAGCAGGGCTGTTGCACATGTTATGTATTCATTACTAAGTAACGAATATTTCAAGTTAGTGCCTAAAACAATTGATGACTCGCACGTTTTCTTCTCCGCAAGCAGTTTCTTGTCCGAGTGGGGCCCAGTCTCTGGTCTTCGGACTCGAGTGGCTGTTTGTTGACCGTATTTTGCCGTGCCTTGCCATCGCAGATGTCGGCCGCCTTACAGAAGAATTCGCAAGTCTGCCTGTAGTGGCCCATATGAGGCAGTGCCGCGACGTTTCAATTCGGAATTATTTTCATGCAACAGCAAGTTCAAGTCTTGCAACTTCAACTGTTAACATCAATGCCAGCACGACCATTGTGACTGTCCACCAGTAGGTAGAGGAGAAATATCGTTCAAAATGATGGAGCACAGAAACCAATCGTCCTTTCCTTTCAGGCTTTATTAACACAAATCTAGATTTCGGATAGTAACTAGCCACTATCAATGCAGTATTTCAAAGGTTTAATACATGTCCTAGTACATCAGTCCCCTGTTGTTTGGGTTCCTGTCACAGTTCATTCGAGACTACTATTCCTAAGGGAAGGTAACTTGTTGGAGAAATATCTGTTCAGGATAGACCAACACACTCAGACAGGACATTCACGAGCACAGCTATTCCCACGACTTGCTAGGTTAGCGAAGAAGTATTTGTGCAATTGCTACTTCAGTAATGACGTTAAGTAACGAGTAACGAATACTTTGTAAATTGTGTGTTACTTATAATACGTAGTGACGAGACTCCGTTGCGATTAAAAATACCTCTTTAAATTTCGCCGTCGACCGTGTACAGGTAAGTGCACACATTACGTTTTTATATTTATTATTGGTTTATTACTTTGCAGGTTCTTGTTTTATCAGCGGAAGTACGGTGCGAACTTATGAAGACTGCTTGGTATAAATGTACATGTAATTATTCGTAATACACTTGCTGATTTCTGTGTTGCCTAAGACAACCAACGATGTTATATTGCTACAGCGCATTTCTTTTATTACTCTGGATACGATTAGTTATTTGAAATTTATTCAAACAGTTCTTTAAGATGGTTCCCATTACAGTCAGTTTCTAGATAATTAAGTATCGTATTTTTCAGTGATAGACAACCTGTAGCTCCTTCCCTTTCAAAAATATTAGAGTTATTATTTTAATGCCGCGCGGGATTAGTCGAGCGGTCTCAGGCGCTGCAGTCATGGACTGTGCGGCTGGTCCCGGCGAAGGTTCGAGTCCTCCCTCGGGCATGGGTGTGTGTGTTTGTCCTTAGGATAATTTAGGTTAAGTAGTGTGTAAGCTTAGGGACTGATGACCTTAGCAGTTAAGTCCCATAAGATTTCACACATATTTGAACATTATTATTTTACTGTTCTGGCACTTGACTTACCGTTATAATTATTAACATAACCTGTCGCAAATTCACTCAGTCGTCGTATTTACAGACCAGAGATAAATGTACTGTTGTAGTTTTGCGTCGTACGTGGTTTCCTTTGGTAGGTTCAGAAATAGCAAAGATATTTAGTGTCCTTCCACAACATAAATTGCAAAATAATTTTCATTTCAATATTTTCAAAATTACTTACCACGTAAACATATCTTTATTTGTGACACTTCAAATACATTTACTGCATTTCACCATATATATTTCATTGACAAGTAATAAGATTTAAGTTGCTCAAGAAACAGGCCAACGTGATAGCAGTCGTGGTTGAAAAAGAATTGGACGCCGAATTAACATTGAAATTTACAGTTTCATAGCATAAACAGTCGCCGCAGAAGACGATAGCTAGCATCGTGTCTCTTCTTGTGGTAGACGGCCATCTATCTGATCAAGATTCTATCCACTGACGTGAAACTCATACGTGGCGCAGAGAACAGCCGTCAGCTCTCGCAGAATCCCTCCGTCGCCCACGCGAAAAAAAAAAGAAAAAAAACGCTCTATAGTTTTTGTATTAAATTTTTAATACTATAAATCCATTAACATGCATATTTTACACAGCATATCTTACCGTATACAGATGGTAAACGATAACTGTTACAACGACCTAACACTAGGCTTTGCAACTAGGAAACGCGTAGTATCGACTGGACTCGTATTCGGGAGGATGACGGTTCAAACTTGCGTCCGGTCATCCTGATTTAGGTATTCCGTGATTTCCCTAAATCGCTTCAGGCAAATGCCGGGATGATTCCTTTGAAAGGGCACAGCCGACTTCCTTTCCCTTCCTTCCCTAATCTGATGAGACCGATGACCTCGCAGTTCGGTCCCCTCCCCCCGAATCAACCAACCAACCTGCATAATATTATATCATTTCTGTACGCTGACGAACAGCAGTCGCTCAGTGGTTACAAAGCCTCGTGCAAAATCCTATATACTGGCAGCATTCCAGACAACTTAGCAAAAATGTTAGAGTCTCGCAACTACAGACCTGCATTTTATAATACCAGTAGCACATCAAAACTTTTATTCAACAGTAAACTGCAACCCTTGGCACAGAATGGTATATATAACATCACCTGTAAATACTGAGAAGAAGTGTGCATTGGTCAGTCAGGCAGAGCTGTGGCAATTGAGCTGCATGCACATGAGAGAAGCTGGCGATTGAGGAAGAAAGATTCTACCTTTGCTGATCGTCTTTCAACAGAAAAGCATTCATATGATGCAGGTTCAAATGACTCTGAGCACTATGGGACTTAACTTCTGCCGGCCGCGGTGGCCGTGCGGTTCTAGGCGCTCCAGTCCGGAGCCGCGCTGCTGCTACGGTCGCATGTTCGAATCCTGCCTCGGACATGGGTGTGTGTGATGTCCTTAGGTTAGTTAGGTTTAAGTAGTTCTAAGTTCTAGGGGACTGATGACCACAGCAGTTGAGTCCCATAGTGCTCAGAGCCATTTTTTTGAACTTAACTTCTAAGGTCATCAGTCCCCTAGAACTTAGAACTGCTTAAACCTAACTAACCTAAGGACATCACACACATCCATGCCCGAGGCATGATTCGAACCTGTGACCGTAGCGGTCGCGCCGTTCCAGACTGCAGCGCGTAGAACCGCTCGGTCACCCCGGCCGGCTATGATGTAGGATGAGAAGCTTTACATTCTGTTTAAAAATCAGAAAGATGAAGCTATTCTAAATTCTGGAAATCAACAAAGACGACACAGAACGACAGCCTAGTATTAAATGATCAGACTCAGTTTCCGTTTTCTCCTTTGTTAAATTATGTTTTCGTTGCAAATACTAGCCTCAGACCGTAAATTCATCTTATTTTTCCACTCAGTTGTTAAATGTATCTCCACATAAATGTTTTCTTTACCCCCTTTTTAGTTAATGTAATTATTTGTACGTGGCAAAAAATATAAACAAATCCGCCACAGTTGTAAAATACTATATTGTATTTGTATACCTTTGCAACCGTGGCAGATTTGCAGTACAACGGTGCGGATTTGTTTACCTTGAACACGTTGCAGAACACTTGTGGATGAACCACAGATAAAAATTCCTAAACTCTCTGCCATTTTTATCTGCTCTGTAAATAATATCTGTGGTATTTTCTGTATTTGTGATATTCAGTTGTCGCACGTAGATGGCCTGAGAAGCCGAAAGCCGGTTCGTGAGCAAATAAATATAAAAAGTTGTTTTTTTTCAGTTGCCTACATTCATATTCAACACTTTACAACTCAAACCACCAACACCCCCCCCCCCTCCCCCACTACATACTCACACACACTCTACTGAAAAAAATCCATATACACAGTCTTCACCTCACTGTCTGTCATACACACACTCACACAGACACACACACACACACACACACACGCACACACACATACACCATGAATAGGCATTAGTTTTCAACTTATACCTTGTTATGTTTGCAACATGTAGGTAAACAAACCAAACATGAAGAAACACTTAATGAACTTAATGAACTCACGTTTTTAAAAGCACAGTGTTCGAACAAATAACTATAACTTGTGGCAAAAGAATGCAAGTGCACCACAAAGAAGAAAGCGAAACATGGTGAACAGTGTGAACGGAAAGGTTCAGAATACAAAATTGTGCTTATGTTTCGGAAATGAAGTGGTAGTGCGACCTCGAGACCAGATGAGAGGAAACGCAGATGCCAACAAACAGTAAGTTTTTTACATAAAAACGCGACCTGAACTGTTTGATAATCTAAAAATAATGAAACTGTATCGTTCTAGATGCCGTTGAAGATGCCTTAAAGTAAGAAAAAGACGAAACGCATCTGGAAAAAATAAGTTGCAATAAGAAAAGACAGTTTTATTTACAAAACAAGTAAATAAATATAATTTTGTACAACGTTAGAGAGTGCTGTCCTTTTTAATATTAAAGAAACAATGTGCACGACGCGTTAATAAATGCAAAAATTTTTAGATGTGAGGTCCGCCAGTTATGCAAAACACCGTTTTCCTCAGTACCCAATCATGTTTCGGCACCACTGTGCCATCATCAGTGGGTTTTCGTTTTTTTTATTTATTCTGCAATGTGAACATTTTGTTAAACGATTATAAAATTACGTACATTTTTACTTCAAACAACAGATCATTTCTTTTTGTAAATACCTTTACATTTAGTGTGCGTGAACTTTTTGGATCACTTTTGTGTTAATTATTACAGGTAGCTTGTCATCTGCAACCAAACGATGTTGATGAGAAAGCTTTTTTGCTGGGAGGTAACCTATCTTCTAGAATGTAATTTAGTTTTTCGAGATGTTTTCGCGCCTATTTTCGTATTTACTTACGTTTTCGTTAGTAATAAATGTAAACTTCTGAATATGGGGTGAATATAAAATGAATGTAACTCAATAATACATGTTTTGAGATTAATTTGTTGGGTGGCATTTGGGGAAGGGATGCCACTCATATCGGTGCGTTTTCCGACGGACATTGTCACTGACGCCGTAATTTTGACTTTATGCATAAAAGTGATCTGCTGCCGCGTCACGTGAGGTGGTGGCCCGCGAACTTAAGTAAGTATGCGAATAAGCCTGCAGGTTACCAAAGGTTGCTATGCCTGCTGTATGTGGTGAAAACGGAGTAATTCCGCAGTGGCAGAGTCCAAATTCTGTATTAGAACGTTTGCAATGGGTATTTGCCTCAACAGTACTAAATCAATAAGGTACAAAATTCAGCTGTGCGTATTAGTAAATTAATGGACGCGGGCAGCCGGCACTTGCCGGTGGTCCGTGAGGAGAGCGCTGCGTGGCTGGTCACCCCTGGGCGCCCTAAGGCTCGGGCAATAGTGGATCACCCACGGGCGCGCTTTCTCTTTTTTCTTATTCCTCTCGCCGCTCTTCGCCTTTGGAATGCAGTAAATATTTTGTGCCACAGGCGTGCCGACGCTTTTTGTCGCGAGAAGCATCCTTCACGCCCTCATCTCGTAAGCCGAGGGCTCGCCCGGGCCACTTAGCAAAATAGTGCCGTAAAGTCATAAAGCGGGGGGCGCGTGCGCGACCTGCCGCCGCCTAACTGCTCCATTCGCGCCGACTTTCACGCGCGCCTCCCGCTGTCAGGCAGAGGGAAAACACAGTATTTCAAGACGAGCCGGCTGTACAGTTATGTGCTGAAAAGCGGCGTTCGGCCGTGAAATTCTGCTTCCTCGAGTGGCGACCAGCTCTGAAAAGCGAGAAGGCAACTGCTGAGAATTACGGCTCCGCCTGCGGTTTAAAAGATCTCGTTTGTAACGCCCTGTTCGCAGCCAAGTCCTCCGCCAAGACTTGCCATCATCTCTCCGTGGGATGGACGTTTCACTGCGCTCGTTTGTCCAGAGGTGAGTATTTGACTCGCTCTGCAGTCAGACGCCATTATCTCATTTTTCACTTGTAATTTACTGAAAATTATCACGAAAAGCATAAAAAACTAAAAAAAATGATGATGATGAAGTCTCATACTCCTTCACACAGCGTAGGGGAACGATGCGGGAAACCCGCACCACCGTACTAGGCAAGGTCCTAGTGGAGGTGGTTTGCCATTGCCTTCCTCCGACCGCAATGGGGATGAATGATGATGATGATGATGATGATGAACACACTACAACAACACCCAGTCATCTCGAAGCAGGTGAAAATCCCTGACCCCGCCAGGAAACGAACCCAGTAGCCCCGTGCTCGGAAAGCGAGAACGCTACCGCGAGACCACGAGCTGCGGGTATGAGATCAGATATGAAAGTGCAATTTCAGAAGATAATCTATTTATAGCTCAATGTTTCAGACTCAACTCATACGTTCAATATGATGAAAATGTACAAGTCTTGAGAATTACACTAAAACCCCTTTTTTATGTTCATTTTCCTTGGTCTGAACAGAAGTCCTATTCTCTCAATACAAGAAAATAGATGAAGTGTATATGCGCTGTTCTTAATTTTTAGTTTCTCGTAGAAGAGGTTTGAAAGGTTAATACAGAGTGAACATTCATCAAACCGATAAACTGCAGGGACGTATTCCTGAGTGGAAATGGAGGAAAACAGATCCTACGAACTGCACCATTGCCACGATAATGGCGCTGACGAATGACAGTTCCAGACGAGACGTTGTTGTGTACGCCCAAGCAGATGAAAACGGTCGAAAGGCAGCACAGCTGTACCAAAACAAGTACCCTCCCAGACACCAAGCACATCATACAACATTTCAAGCCCTTGTTGGGCGTTTGTGTGATCATGTGTTCTTTCAGACAGACGAATGTGCAGGGAGGTGGTGTACTGTGCGTATACCTGAAGATGATCCCAGCGGAGGTTCGAGTCCTCCGTCGGGCATGGGTGTGTGTGTTTGTCCTTAGGATAATTTAGGTTAAGTAGTGTGTAAGCTTAGGGACTGATGACCTTAGCAGTTAAGTCCCATAAAGATTTCACACACATTTTGTGCATATACCAGATCTGGAGGACCGGGTTCTACAGGAAATTGAGACGAACCCAAGTACAAGCTCTAGGCAAGCTGCCCGCCGATGTGGTCTCCGTCAGTGTACGATTTCATGCATCCTACGTGACAACCGCTACTATCCCTGTCACCTGCAATCCAATGGAGGCCACTTTGAACACCTATTGTAACATGGATGCGATGGAGCTCTGTACTGTGTTCCGAGACGATTTGTTGTCATTGCACGCACACCATCCACTTCCGGACTCATGCTCATAGGACTCTTTTCTTCCATTTACAGCCAATATTCTGTCCTTGCAGTTTGTCGGTTTTATTAATGTTCATCCTGAATGTTTGGAATGTTTGCCATTATGTGCGTCTTTGGATAGCTGAACATATTCTTTGGGTACCACGGGTTGTATTAGGAGTATACGTCAGAGGCAGTGTTGCCAAGTCATCTTTTATACGGCTGACGCTGGCTTCTTTTTAATACCATTTAATAGGTAAATGATTGATTTAGCTGGTATCCGGGAGTTTGGCTTTTGTCGTAATCATTTGCCTTTTTTCTGACTTTCTTTTTCTTGAAAGGATTAAAAGACATGTTGATTACACAAAAATTATTTATATCGAACTAAGACTTCAAACACGACTTTAATATCCCCTGAAAATTTATTATTAGACTGAATTAAAAAGCAAAAAACCAAACTAAAGTTTTGTTGATGTGCGTTCCGGACTCGTCGGAATACACATGAACAAAAACGTAACTAGGAAATATAAACAGTTGAGAGAGTGACAGGAAACGCTGTCGCAACGTGGCTGACGCCGCCAAAGTATCGCAACTGCACAATAATGAAGGAAGATGTTCTAAGCAAGGCAGACTTTTATTTGTGCTGGATGAATAAGACGTCGTACGCTTCACAGTTGCAATAAATGATGTGCCAGTGACTTAAATGAGGAAAGGACCAATGAACTTCTGCTGAGTGTAGCTGTTCACTAAGGTGTCAACGGTCAATGGAATGCACAGATGATTTGGATGAAGCAATACCAAGTATAGGTTTCATGGATACAAATTAACATTTAAATAATCATGTATAGTAACACATATCATCCGCTTTGCACTTTTAAGAGTGCAGGTCTGTTGCTTCCGTATTATCAAGGATATGAAATGCAAATAATGTTATATATTCACAATTAATTCTTTGTATTAATGTTATATCCAGCACATTACAAACTGAGAAAAAAATAATAATTCATCCTAGTCTTTCACACAGTACAAAACTGCTCATAATGCACCTTATTTCATTAAAGCCTTTTTTCTGGACTGTTAATGTGGACACATTCAACTTACTTCATTTTGGAGAGTTGGCAACACTGGAGAGAGAATCTACTGGGAGAGACAATGTCGAACAGTCGATGAATGAGAAGCTTTGATGGCAGAGGTGCTGAATGGAGAATGAATTGTATTTAAGATGATCCCTGGTTTAGCTGAGGATAGAGGACGATTTTGAGATGATTTCATACGGCGACGGCACCTTTGGAAAATGGTAACGTAAACAGAGTTCTTATTTGTTGTCGGCCCTAACCGCGAAGTACTGTAGTTTAATGATTGTATTCCGAGAACAAATTCTGCATTTGATATCCAGGACAAATTAGCATTCATGAGTCAAAATTTTAATTAGTATTTGTCACGCTCCTCTTTCAGTTAGCAGTTTTTCATAAGAAAAACAAAAAGTAAATTTTGTAACTTTAAATGTTGTTTGTCTAAACCAGTTTTTGTTTTTCACAATAAGGCCAAAGGAAGAATATAGCCTTCAAGTTGCTGTGCTATTAGAGCATGGTACTACCATATTGATTTAAAGCAATGATCTCGTTCATTTGCAAACATTTCAGTAAGTTTATCCTCACAGTTTGAATGCAAATCGTAACATTACTCCACTGTCACGCCTTGCATTATTGCGAGAACAGCTAGCTGCATTTTCCGAAAAATAGAAAAAAAATCTCATTTGGTAAAGCACCGTAAAGTAAATGATAAGGCAACTATGGGCGCAGTGGGGTTTGTTTCAGATACGTGCAGTTCAACAATCCATATTAAGCAGGCAGAACAAAGCTGAGTTGTTGTTGCGCAGGTAAGAATCAGTCGTAGGGCCTAAACGAACTTTGTGAGACGAAGTTAGGAAATGGTATTCATTTACAAATCTTTTACATAATTCAGCAGGTGCATTTTAAAACACTGCACAGTTTCAACAGGCGACGGTTAGCCATTGTGTTGCGGTTGCTGTGGAAGTCATTCTGTCTACTGTTTTTAGCCTTGTATTCAGTTTCATTTACAGGCAATCAAGAGTCTGTTTAGAGTAATTGGCGTCACACACATCAAAAGTAATGTACACAGTTAATATTTACATTCGAATGAAGTGTAGCAAAGGCTATTCCGTGTCAGGATACATGGGCGACACTGTTATCAGAATTCAGATCACTTACTTTCACATTGCTAGTAATACAGTGAAACCGTGTATTCTTGTAGAAACTTAAAAAATAAAAGACCATACTACAGCTAAAATGTACATGCTGTACAGAAAAGGTAATATGAAGCTTTCCTAAGCAATAGATTTTGTCACACACAGTTCACAAGTACAAGTTAAAGCACATTACACTAGCTACACACTCGCAAGTTCTAGAAGGGTAGAATATATCTGGAAGTCAGGTGCGTTCTAATTATTACTTATGTGCATTACATTACTTCACTTGTGTTCCAGGGAGCTCTGGGATGCGGGAATAAGTCAAGAATGTCTATTTTGTGTCAGTGCAATATAAAGAAATGGCTGAACATTATATTATATTATTGTATTGCAGTCCTAATGCTAATTATCAAATAACCTAAAATATTAATTTTAAGAGTTTCTGTGAATATTTCCTACAGTGCAGTAGAAGAAGTTGCCGTTGCCCAACTAAAAGTACTTTAATTCAGTCTTAAACTCCTCCACATTGCCTGAAAGACATTTAATATGCTCTTGCAGATCGTTGAACATATGCATATCCATGTATCTAGCTCCGTTCGTTACTAACGTTAAGCTCTTGAAGTCTATGAAGAGATTGCTAATAGTCCTGGAGTTTTAGTCGTGCTGTGCATTATTGTTTCTAAGAAAACTGAAGTATTGGTAGCTAAGAAGGACGTAAATCAGTGTGTAATTGTGAAGCCATTGCCAAAATACCAACTTTTTGCTCTCTAAAGAATTTTCAAAGCTAGCACCAAATATCCCCACAAAGGCAATATTTTATGAAAATCTATCACTGTACTGCCCTATCGCTGTAAGTTGGGGAGCGCCCCTCACTTTCCTCGCCTCGCCTCTCCACCCCCTCCCCCCTCTCCTCCGGCAAAAAAATGTTTGTTACCGAATGGAAACACGCAGAATCAACTAATTTCTTCACCTTTAAATTACCTAAGCTGTAATCGTGATCGTTGAAAATGTAACTGAACTAATTCAGTGGTATGAGTTTTCCAATTAATGTTGCGATGTATCTGTAATTATAAAAATTTAGCACTTTCTTTTTGTTGTATTTCATTATTTCCGTGGACTATTTTTTAAGTCAATAGAGTTCAGTGAGGATGTAATGAATTGTTTGCACTTAGTCTTGTTAATATTCATTGCCTTGAATAATCTGTTGATGTTTTCAAATATTTCGTTACAGTTGACATTGTTCACAGTATCTTGTCACATACACATGATTTCAGTTTGGTTTTAAAACATTCATTATCTCAAATGGTTCAAATGGCTCTGAGCACTATGAGACTTAACATCTGAGGTCATCAGTCCCCTAGAACTTAGAACTACTTAAACCTAACTAACCTAAGGACATCACACACACCCATGCCCGAGGCAGGATTCGAACCTGTGACCGTAGCGGTCGCGAGTTTCCAGACTGAAGCGCCTAGAACCGCTCGACCACACAGGCCGGCCATTTATTATATGCCAGCACATTTCATTCACAAGCGAGGTGGTCAAATATTTTATCCCTGCATACTTCGTCCTTTCTGTTCAAGAGTGAAGTTAGGTAGCTGTATTTATGAATGATACGATTATTTTCAAATTCCAAACAAACTTCATAAGAGAGTAAATGTATTTTGGTACCGTTGTTAGCACGCTTGATTTTTTAAACAGTTGCCTATATTAAGTTCGAGGATGGACAGAAGATATTACCTATATAGCATCTCTCTCTGTAATGAATTTTGTGTGTCTTTGATGTCCCAGAAAATTATTCCATATGACACCAGTGTATGCTACCCGAGGGTTTCAGAGTGATAGGGAACGCGTATTAAGCCAATTACGTGGCACAGCCAAAGTGTGGGGTGAACAGACGAAAAACTGCCATGGACGTGTCGGGAAAAGCGCCAGGGTCTATTGGAAGCAAGAGTATCATCAGTGCTCAAATCGTTTATTAAATGCACTAAGTGTAAGTAACACTCTGCACTACTATAAGAGAACGATGCAAAGTTTACAAACGTCACAGGCCGGTCGGAAACGGTCACGCCGATATTGACAGCCCAGCCAACAACCTCTTCCACGCATCGTCGAGACAAGGGAGCTACGTTGGAGCGCCAAAGAAACTGGTATTGGCATGGGTATTCAAATACAGAGAAGCGTAAACAGGCAGAAAACGGCGCTGCTCTCTGCAAGGTCTATATAAGAAAACAAGTGTGTGGCGCAGTTGTTAGAGCTGTTACTGCTGCTACAATGGCAGATTATCAAGATTTAAGTGAGTTCTAACGTAGCGTAATAGTCGGCGCACGAGTGATGGGACACAGCATCTCCGAGGTAGCGATGAAGTGGGGATTTTCCCGTACGACCATTTCACGAGTGTACCGTGAAATCTGGAATCCGGTAAAACATCAAATCTCCGACATCGCTGCGGACGGAAAAAGATGCTGCGAGAACGGGACCAATGACGGCAGAAGAGAATCGTTCAGCGTAAGATAAGTGGAACCCTTCCGCAAATTGCTGCGGATTTCAGTGCTGGGTCATCAACAAGTGTGAGCGTGGGAACCTTCAACGAAACATCATCGACATCGGCTTTCGGTGCCGAAAGCCCACTCGTGTAACCTTGATGAGTGCACGAAGCTTTACATCTCGCCTGGACCCGTCGACACCGACATTGACTGTTGATGACTGGAAACATGTTGCCTCGTCGGACGAGTCTCGTTTCAAATTTTATCGAACGGATGAACGTGTACGGGTGTGGAGACAACCTCACGAACCCAGGGAGCCCGCATATCAGCAGGGGACTATCCAAGCTGGTAGAGGCTCTGTAATGGTGTGGGGCGTGTGAAGTTGAAGGGATATGGGACCCCTGATACGTCTAGATATGACTCTGACAGGGAAACGTACGTAAGCATCCGATCTGATCACCTGCATCCATTCAAGTCCATTGTGAATTCCGACGGACTTGGACACTTCCAGCAGGACAATGCGACACCCCAGACGTCCATAATTGCCACAGAGTGGCTTTTCTGAGTCTAAACACTTCCGCTTGGCCACCAAACTCCCCAGACATGACCATTAGTGAGCATATCTGCGATGCCTTGCAACGTATTGTTCAGCAGAGATCTCCGCGGCCTCGTATCGTTGAGGATTTATGGACAGCCCTGCAGCATTCATGGCGTCAATTCCCTCCAACACTGCTTTAGACATTAGCGAAGTCCGCACCACGTCGTACTGGGGCACGATATTAGGCAGGTGTACCAGTTTCTTTGGCTCTTCAGTGCCATTGAATAATGGCATGTCGCCTGTTCTTTGCTGTTGAAGAATCCAAGCGCACAAATTCCGTGAGAAACAGCGTCCATCATTATTGATGTTTGAACGACGGCTTGAGCATCAGCTTCTGCAGCGGCCAAAACTACTTTAGCTAGTACAAGAGCGAGGGAAGTTCATAGCCGCCTAAGCTCCCTCAGTTGATGCAAAATAGGTTCAAGAAACCAACATTTCAACATTTGCTGATAGTCATCGATGGCAAAGACGGCAGTTGGAAGCACTAGCAGTGGAGGGTATGTAAAGAATGGGAAGGGGGGTAGGGATGCTGGAAACAGTGCAGTGTCATTGTAAGGCGGAAACGCAGAGATTTTTCTGACGTTTAAAGGGGCATCATCATTGGCTTTCGGCCCAGGGGTGGAAGAACTTCCGAAACGGCTACATTCGTAAACTGACTGCGTGCCGACATGTTTAAAATATACTGCGCATGGCAAAATGTTCGTACCCAAAACCGCCGGAGTTGGGATGGATTCACATCCCTCTCAGTACCTTCAAGAAACTCGTTGTCTCTCTTCCTGCACGTCTCGCAGCGGTAAGCGCTGTAAGAGGTAGTTTTCACAGGTGGTCACATTAATGTGACTTGGCAGTGTATTATTAGGCATCCTCCTAGGCATCATACATGGTAAATGAAGTTGCCCGATTTCTTGGTACATCAGTGCTGACTGTCCAAAGCGTTTACCGGAGTGGTGTATCACTTGCAGCCACGTAACACGGGGCAGCGGTAGAACTATATTCAGAACCCGGATATTATAGAAAAATGGATGTGAAATCCTACAAAACAGTGTTCTTTTTAGATTTCTGGGATCGCAGATTACGCATCCGATGTCGGAATTAGAAACTTCAAAATGGAGGATACAGTTTGGTAGATCAAAAATGATAAATTGAGCGGATTCCAGTAAAATGTCGGGTATAAAGCATTTTGAGTCCGCTGATAACGAATTAGAAGTCGAAAATGCCGCACTGAGATATTTTACATTTTTAAATCGAAATCGAATCCACGCTCGTCGTTGCGTCATTATCGCTTTAAGAGTAGTCGCTCGAAGGTTTTCCACTGCAAAAGTAGACCTTTTACTTCAGGCAGCTTCCGTTTATCTTCTTCGATTGTCATTTTCTGGAATTTCTGGATGAATGGATCCGAAGGTGCCAGAGCCGATGGAATACGTCACGCATTGTTTTCTCACGGGAACCTTTGTGCGTAAAACCTCGATAATGCGGGATCCCCTTATTCCGTGCTTCCTGTACATCTTCAGATAACCGACCGTTCGGGAAGGGAACATCTTCGTTTGTGACACATCCGTACATCAAAATTATGTGGAGTGATGTCGGCATCGGGCATTATCGCAGAGTATTGTGCATTGTAGCACAACATCTGTCTACCGTGTGGCATTGCCGCACAGTAAATGACTTTCCGCTAAAAACACGCAAGTATGAGAACGAAAATACATTTCAACTCGTTAACTATACTATTAAGGTTGTAGGAGAGCCATTTACAGAAGTGGAGCCACACAGAGAAAATTTTGAAGCGAATGATTTAGATACTATCGATAGTATTTTAGTTTTAAGTCGATGTAGGTCATTACACAGGTGAAATGTCAAGAATACACCTTCTGGAGGGTTACCAATGTTATTTTATCCTGACAACTGGACAGGACGCTGACATTCATTAAACACAAAACACAAACAGAATCTGAAAAATGTGTTGTTGTCTGATTCACTGTTTACCGGCAACTGTCAGGACACGTGTCATGTCGACTTGAGAGTGAAATGCCACAGTAGCAATGGACAAGTATGCGTTAATGTAATATACATCAAATTTCACACGACTAAAGTCGAATCGGACACCTCTTTCCATTTCAGTTCTGTCCAGGTCTTGAAGCAAGCTGGTCCAAACTGCGGCTTAAGAACTGGTCGTAAAAATCGACACGGACTGCAGACGAGGTCACGCCTTGTCAGTGACGGTTTCAAACTCGACAGGAATTGCTGATGTCAATGAATACGGGTCCATCTCAACCAGTTTTGAGAGAGCATTGTGAAGGGGACTGCATGCGATGGACGTTTGGAATCAGGTACTCGCAGAAGGCCGTTGCTTACAACGGCACATAAACCTGTACGTCTTCAGTGGGCCAGACATCACAGAAACTAGACAGTAGCTGACTGGGTGTGGTCCTTCCCTCTTTTCAAAGGATTCAGCGCGTTGAGTGCACCGATGGCGCAATGAAACATTTAAACCGCAGTGTTTGGAGCGTTTATTTCAGGCCATAGGCGGTTCTGTGATGCTCCGCTTGCGCACCATGACATCGGCTCACTCATTCAGATCACCGTGAACACGAACCAAAATTAACGGTTAACTTCTGGGCGTTCATCCAGGTTGTTTCCATTTTCTGCACAATATTTCGACGACCGACCCAGCCATCTTCTTCAGATGCTGCGAGATTTGCTGGTATGTGTGCTATTGAGAAGTCGACCTTTTTTTGGTGAAGCTTATCCAACTTGTGTTCGTTGCGGAACATCTCCTCTCTGTAGAGTGAAGTGTTATGATCTCTCTGGTTTTCAAATGGTTCAAATGGCTTTGAGCACTATGGGACTCAACTGCAGAGGTCATTAGTCCCCTAGAACTTAGAACTAGTTAAACCTAACTAACCTAAGGACATCATAAACATCCATGCCCGAGGCAGGATTCGAACCTGCGACCGTAGCGGTCTTGCGGTTCCAGACTGCAGCGCCTTTAACAGCACGGCCACTTCGGCCGGCCTCTCTCGGGTTTTCCCAGCATTACTGATTAATAGTGAGCTTCGTAGAAATATTGCGCAGCAAATGGAAACAACTAGGCTAAACACCCGGAAGCTCACTATTAATCAATCACGCCGAGGAAACCAGAGAGATTATGAACCAAGATGTTTATATCAATATTCTCCGCGACCAAGTGCTGCCCGTACTTCTGCATGCTCATGATAAGTATGCTGTAGATCCTTCAGAGAATATACATTATTCTAACGGATAACATATTGTTTTATACAATATTGGGGTCCCCGGCTTAGCTCTGATTTCATTGTTTACTTGTCCTCGCCCGCGCGTTTCGTAGGGTGATATTTTCATGGCTGACTTGAGTTCGCAGTCTTTTATTACAAGACAGTGTCACAATTCTTGATTCTTCAATCAGTTCATTTCGTTGTTCTTCGGTTTCTCTGCTTCTCACTGTGTGCTCATTCTCGTTCTCGTGCATCAAGCTCTTCCTCTGTTTCGTTTTTTCGCTGTTCTTTGTGTTTTCGCCGTTCTGCTTCAGAGCTGGCAAGATCTCCTAATCTTTTACTTTTGGGCATTGTCTAAAATATAAATAAAATCAACTTTGTATTAACAAGTACACTAAGTAAACTTTACACACTTTATTGTCGATTTAAATTCAGTCACTGTATCACTTCGACTACTCACACTTCACTGTTTCTTTTCATTAACTCATTGCACTACTTTTTCGGTTCCTCCCTTCGTCACTGATAAGAAAGTGACGTTAAAACCCACGACAGGTCTTGCTTTGTATACACCTACCACCAGTGGCGAGTTCCAGAACATACCCAAAAGGCTTCGAATAATGATGTACAGTGTTCCAGAACGTTCCACAACATCCGAGAGTGTTCTGGATTGTTCCACAATGATCTTTGACGTTCCGGGATGCTCCCGGACATTCTGGAATCTTCCCAAATGTTCCAGACTATTCCCGAACACTCCAAAACATTTCGGACCATTGTGGAACATGCAGGAACATTCTGGGATGTTGTGGAATGTTCTCGAATACTCTTGAATGTTCTAGAAATTTCTAAAGGGCAAAACTTCCCAGCCCTTACATCTTCAAAACCACGGCCTTCGGACAAAACCGGAGACCTTCCTCACGGATTGGATATAGAGGGCTACCACACCACGTAACTCCCTTGATGGTTAAAGTCCCACCAATCTTTAAGGCCTCTCCGACCTGAACTGAATACTTTACACGTGTGCATGCCTGAGATTCTGGCCTTTGTTGTATTTCAGTCAGAGAGTTCTCTGCCGCGCCGCCACCGCTCGAAATCACTGTGTGTCATTCAGTAAGTCAGTTGTGATATTCTGTAACGCATATATAGCCGGTGTCATTGCGTTCGACATGAATTTGCATCAAAGCTTTTACAATGGTTATGTTGAGCGGCTTGTCGACAACTAAAAACACACGTGCAAGTAAGAAGTTATTAGTTTGTGGAAGGAAGTTAAGCTAAAGTTCAAAGAACTTCAAATTTCACCGACGTGTACTGTGTTAGTAATCATATAAATCAAGAGTCTGAAAAGCTACGTAATCATACGGTTCGAAGGAATGTACAAACAATGTTGTCTTTCATCTGGAAAGTAATAAAACTTCAATTACATTTAATGGATATAATGTAGCAATAAGAGGTCATTTTTTACGGATCCCTCGAAACGGTTAATAATTTCGTGGAGCCTTATTGTTCGTCTGTCTATGTCTGTCTGTCCGTCTGAATACTGCTCAGTGTTGGCATGTTTAAACTAAAGTGTTTTTAATCACGTGTTAAAAACACTGTTTAATGAACTTTGTAAATAAAACAAGGTTTTATTAGTCTTTTAATCGCTATTTAAACCAAATAAGCAAATTTAATTTTTACCCTACTATGGGACAAACCTCTTGTGAGGGGAAGAGGAGGGAGTGGGTCTCACTACATTTTACCAAATATCACCAAGGGTGGGAGGGGGGGGGGCAGATGGAGGGAAGGACCAAATTTTAAAGAAAACACCTCACGTAACTGGTTCCTAATTCTATGCCTACAGCTATGGCAACAGTAATGATAACATTAATTCAGTGTAGATTTCATAAAATCAAGTTTTATTTATAGTGTGATGTATTGTATGGTTGATTGATAAAAGCTGACACCTCAGGCTAATGGAATAAACCCGTATTTGAAATAAAGCATTTGCATTCTACTTCTAATACGTATTTGGCCACTACTGTCTCCTAGTCGATATCAGTAAGTCTACACTCGATGTCAGTTAGTATTATATGTAGACTCAGTCTGGTGGCTGGGCGCAGTCTGGTGGCTGGGCGTTACAGTTGCCGAGTGTTGACCACCCAAATTCAAACATTTTTCTTGCCGTGACACTCGCTTCATTGGCCTTTCATCAATAAATGGTGCCATCTGGCGTTTCAGCCAGTTATTGACAGCATTCTTGATCTCATCGCCGGTCGTGAAATGCTGAGTAGCTTGAACTCGGGGAGGAAATAAAAGTCACTTCGTGCCAAGTCTGGACTATAAGATATTGAGAAATCGGCCAGTCAAAACATCTGAGTTTTTCCTTCGTTTGATTCACAGCATTTGATCACGCGTTATCGTGAAGGAGAATGATTTCTTCGGTAATCATCCCGAGCTGTTTGTTTTGTCTTGTATTTAGGCTTCCGCGCAGCGCTATCCCGGCAGTCTATCATCCCGGACGAGCAGTTCGGGTTTCGAGAAAAAGATGCCACATCCCACCAGCTCCTGCGGGTGGTAAAGCCGGCGATGAGGGCACTGGAAACAAGGGAATACCTTGGGACAGTGTTCCTCGACGTCTCCTGAGCGTTTGACTCGGCGCGACGGTCTCGAGTTCACACTTTTTGAACAAGGGATACCGACGTCCCACATGACGCTACTGTGGTAGTACCTGTCTGAACGAACCTTCCACGTGAGGGCCGTCAACGATACGTCCACAGACCAGCAGATACGTGCAGCAGTGCCGCAGGGGTCGGTACTCGGCCCCTCGCCGTACTCCCTGTACACTGCCGACGCCCCGAAAGTGGCAGCAGTTGAACTTGCGCTGTACGCGGATGATACGGCCCTGTTCACTCGCAGTATGAACGCCCAAGTGCTGAGAAACCGTCCCAATGCGGGTGCGACACCTTCGGCTCATGGGCAACAACGCCACGAAGAGCCAGACAGTTGTCTTCACCCGAAGACTTCTGCCGCCAGGGATTACGCCAGTCGAAATCTTGGGAGAACCTATCCCATAGAGTGGGACGGCGAAATACCTAGGGGTCACCCTAAACCGCAGGCTCGCCTGGAAGCATCACATCCGCAATGTGAAAGGGCGAGCAATAGGACGCTTTCGCGCCCTGTATCCGCTGCTAAACCCGCAGTCGTCATTGCCACCGCAACACGGCATCACGCTTTACCTAACATTGGTTCGCCCACTGTTAGAGTATGCGGCCGTGGCCTGGGGGAAAGCCGCAGATGCTCACATTGTGACTCTGCAGCAGATACAGAACCGCGCCCTGAAGACTGCCGTGCATCTTCCGAGGTGATTCTCGACGCGCCAACTCCACGAGGACACCAGGATCCTGCTACTCCGAGACAGGATTCGCGCCATCGCCAAGAAGTTCTACGACAAAGCGGGATATCCCCGCAACCGGCTCATCCGAGGACTGGGCCAACAACCTCACCACAGGCCAACCACGCGTTGGCCTGACCTGCTGAGGGATTAAGTTTTACTAATTCCCCATCAGAGTGTGTCTTTCTCCATTTCAGGCTCCACCAGCAAGGACAAATCAACAAGAATGGTAAGACATATTATCTCCCCCCTAGGAACCGCAGGAATGACAAATTATTTCCAAACTGCACCATCTCGAGCCAAGGATAGGCTCGTCTTTTCAGCGTCAGCATATCCCGGCAGTCTGGTACTCGCCGTAGCTCGCGTGTACATCTCGGCCACGCTGTGTTCCAGTTCTACATCTACATTTATACACCGCAAGCCACCCAACGGTGTGTGGCGGAGGGCACTTTACGTGCCATTGTCATTACCTCCCTTTCCTGTTCCAGTCGCGTATGGTTCGCGGGAAGATCTACTGCCGGAAAGCCTCCGTTCTCTCTAATTTTACATTCGTGATCTCCTCGGGATGTATAAGTAGGGGGAAGCAATATATTCGATACCTCATCCAGAAACGCACCCTCTCGAAACTTGGACAGCAAGCTACAACGCGATGCAGAGCGCCTCTCTTGCAGAGTCTGCCACTTGAGTTTGCTAAACATCTCCGTAACACTATCACGCTTATCAAATAACCCTGTGACGAAACGCGCCGCTCTTCTTTGGATCTTCTCTATCTCCTCTGTCAACCGGACCTGGTAAGGATCCCACACTGCTGAGCAATACTCAAGTACAGGTCGAACGAGTGTTTTGTAAGCCACCTCCTTTGTTGATGGACTACATTTTCTAAGGACTCTCCCAACGAATCTCAACCTGGCATCCGCCTTCCCAACAATTAATTTTATATGATCATTCCACTTCAACTTCCGTGTGTTGAGATATATGTTGTCGTTTTTTGGAGTGTTCCTCCGTAGTAGTTGTCTCGCCGCTTTTATCACCTCAGTTCTTGCTTGCTTGCCTCGTGTTGTGTCCTGGTCGGTCGTAGTGTCTGTCGTCCCCTACTTGTTCGTCTGTCCTGTCTGTTTCGTTGTTATCGATACCTCCAGCGGCTTCCCCGCCTGGCGGCTTCGTGTCTCCATTCTGTGCCGTGCACCGCTCGCCTTTCGCTCGCAGCTACAACAATCAGAGTTTCACAGTAAACGTGTGCTATCATAATATTCTCATGCATTACTGTCATGCCATGTGTTGTCAAAATTCCTTTGCAATTTCAAAAAACTCTAACCATCATTCTGCGTTTAGAGAGTCTCTGCTTGAATTTTTTGGGCTTATTGGGAGAATGAAAATGCATCCACTGTCTGGCATGTTCCTCAGTTTCACAATTAACGTACTGCACCAACGTATAATGTCCAGTCACAGTCCTGTTCGGATCTTTACCCGCTCTTTCTTGCAGAACGACGAGATCACCCAGGGAATGCCACAAAAACGTTCCCCCAGATCATAATGGTCCCTTCTGGCAGCAATGAAGCAATCTCAAGGCCGAATCTATTCTTTCAGTTTCGTGAAAATCAGCTAGACATTCTGATGCCCACGTAGCGCACAACTTATTGTAGTTTAACGTCTCTGAGACAGTTGAAACACGTATGTAACATAGCAGCGATGGCGAGGCATTGTAGCATCTGTGACCAGAGAGTATGCGCTTGACCGCGCGAGTGTTGCGAGCAGTTCGCTAGTTGTCGCTATGCAGAGCAGTACTCTGTCTGTAGTCGTGGAAGTCTGTAGCTCGATTTAGTTACGAGCAGTCGGTCAGTAGTAGTCGTGCAGTGCAGTTCGCTACTAGTCGTCATGTAGTACAGTACGCTAATAGTCGGTAGCTCGGTTTAGTTGCGAGCAGTCGGTCAGTAGTAGTCGTGCAGTGCAGTTCGCTACTAGTCGTATGTAGTGCAGTACGCTAATAGTCGTCATGCAGAGCGGTCGGTCAGTAGTAGCAGCCCAGTGCGGTTGTGTGATGTAGGCGGTCGGCAACACTGGTCAAGACGATAAATGAGGTATATTGTTAATTAATATAATCATTAAATAATGTAAAATTTATTTATTGTAATTAATCTCCAACAAGTCCCCCAATAATAATTTTGATTTCAAAAGCATTTTTCAAAAATTTTATTTTTTATTGAACTAAAGATTTAATTGCACTTCCCATTTCATTCCACTTCTTTTAAAGAAAATTTTCAGTAAAATTACAGAAAAAGGGAATATTATTATTTGCAATGCAGTTCCTCCAAGCCGTGCGCAAAGATAAGAGCAGAAATTTGACATCCAGTTGTTCTGAGGTAAGACTTTAATTTTGTTTTTTTGCACAGGGCCAAAGACCGACATTCCGGTTTAATTGAATCATTATTATCACTGATATTTTCTTGTCACTGAATGGACTTTAATTTTTTTTTTTATGAAAAACTTATACTTGAGTCAGACTGCGATTCTCACTTTTATTGTCATTAAATTTAATTGCTAGGGAGGTTACGTTTCGCTCCCATTTCTATTAAGTATTGTCTTTACATTCCTTTTAAATTTTTGTGGGGAGGTTACACTTGGCGACCCTGCCAGGATCGTATTTCGTTGAGAGTCTTTTGAGCAACAGTCAGGTATTTGCTCTTATTTGCTTAGATATAATTAGGATTTGGCGCAACGCTTTTATTAACTTGTGACTTTCTTTCTACAGGTCAACGGCAATTCGTTGCTCTGTTGTATTTGTGTGTTGCTTTTGCAGTGTGCTTATTTATTTTGTGAAAAATTGTGACTATTGTAAAAATGCCGCGAAAGACTGTGAATAGTGTATCGCGAGGTATTTTGAATGAAATTACCGACTTAAACAGCGTGACCGATAGTAATTATGACACGCAGTGTGATGATGACAATCCTGCGTTCACTAACAATCAGTGCATTACAACCATTAATGATGACTTTTCTCTTCATGATGAACAAACGAACTCAATTGTCTCTTCTGTTAATTTGACGACAATTGATGACGCGGGACGCTCCATTGTAATGAGCGATACCCAGCTTAACACACCCGATTTGGAAAACTGAAGTAACGTACAGACAAATTTGTGTAATGAAAATGAACAGGGTACACAAAGTACGACGGATTTATTTAATTCCGAAATAGTGAGTGACAGTGTAGGTCCGACTGATAATCCTTTTTGTAAATTGCAGAATGACCAAATGGTCACACAAAGCGCAACAATTCCAGGTACACAATCAAACAGCACAGATAATGGAGTAGGTAATGCTACATTTGATTTGAATCAATTTATGGCAATAATGCTACAATTTAAGAACGATATTGGTGTAGATAGCAAACAACAGAGTCTAGATAACAAACAATTTAAAGAGAATTTCAAACAACTTAGTGAACAGCTCAGACAACAAAATGAAAAATTAGACGACAATTCCAGACAGTTAAATGAAAAATTAGACGACAATTCCAGACAGCTTGGCGAACAAATTAGAGCCGTAGCCGCGCAGTGTCATGACACTAAGGAACAGTTGCGCGTGGAAATTGAAGCTTGTTCACAAAAAAATAGCGAAGAAATTAAGTCTGTTGCGCAAGAATTAAGGGAAATGCAAACAGCCGCAACAGAAACACTCAGAGACGAAATTAGCGGAGTCGCTAAACAATGCTCTGAAAAAGCTACACAATTACGCGACGAGTTTAAAGCAATGACGGTAGAACTTTCGCGCACAATGGACGCAAAGATAGACGCGAAATTCGAACAGCAGAACACTCAGATTAACGAGCGCTTTAATCAGCATATACAAAACAGTGATACGCGTTTCCGCAAATTTATTCAGGATCAAAACAAAGTAAAACGTCAAGTCATGGAAACAATCACGGCTCAGAGACAAGAAGACAAACGTAAAATGTTCGCGAAAGCGAAGACATACGTGGACAACAATATTGCCACAGTGTCCGACAAAATTAATACCATAGAACAGTTGAACGCGGAATTACGGGATGAAATTTCTGATCTTAAATCAAAAACAGATACACACACAGTAAATATCCAAACAGTGACCGACAGAGTCGAACAATTAGAACTAACACAGGATTGCGATGTCGTCAAAACTGACGTTAAAAAACTGAATGAAACTACGAGTAAATTGCAAAAACAGATTAATGCCACTGACACTAAAACCGATGATCAGGCAAAAATACTGACTGAAAAATATGATGAATTGGCCAGTCGTATTGATGCTATCGAAAGTGCTAATGACAATAAATTAGACGATACTTCACCGGTTTCATTTAACCAAACACCTGAATTTCAAAATTTACAGCTGACAATTAATGAGATCAATTCATCTAATAACACGTTGCGTAGGAAGTTGTCGAGTTTACAACAAGAAGTAACAGAAATGAAAAGTATTTCGGTTAATAACTCAACACAGCAGACGCCACTTAGCGAACATTCGTCAGATTTACGCAGCGTGTATAATGTGAGCAATTTACAGAGACTACGAGACGTAAAATCCGAAAAGCTACGCGACTTAAAATCTGAAAAGCTACGCAACTTGAAGTACGAAATGACACAGACGAACAGATTCACTCACAAACCCGAACGTGTTTTCAAATTCAATGACGAGAATGTAGATTACGAGCAATTTTTATCCGCCAGAAAATGTAAAGAATTTAATAATGACAGAACACAGGTACACGCTTTGAGCTGCATACGACAATTTGTTTTTATGCTTTCACCGCTATTGCCTGTAATGCAGAAGCTAGCTTTGAACCAGATGCGACAATTTATTTTAGTATTTACAACAGCATTGCGTATAATGAAGAAACTAGAATTAGCATGCAGACAGCAATTTATTTCTGAATTTGTACCGCCATTGCCTATAACACAAAAGCTGAAATTTATTTGCAGTGCGTAAAAGACCTCAGGGGATTCATTACGCTTTAATGAATATGTGCCGTAGCGAGCATAGGGCCCCGAGCTGTAGTAGTGCTGTTTCATCTTTAATTTTCTGCACTGCTGCCTTCTCTTCTACTATCCTTTATATCTATCAAAACTGCTCTTTAACTATTGCTCTACGTAGTGTTAAGAAACGAGTAATGAAAACCCGATACGACAAATCTTTTACCGAATGTGACAATTTTCAGTAGGCACTCCCGTAATGACAACTACCGCCGTAATTTTAGTAACAGATAAAATCGTAATCATCAGTATGTGTAAAGTTATTAGTAACAGCAAACGCATTTTTTGGTAACAATAGACCTTTTCACCACAACAGCATGAAAGTAAGCCGCTTAGCATACGTAACCAACAATGCAGTCTACAAGGTCAACCAAACTTTAATGTTTCGCCGCGTGCACGTATAGTCCCAGCCCCAACAAATAGTAACGCATGGCAGCAAAGAAATAACCACGTACAGACAACACACTATTTCAACTCGTATCGCAATGCGCCGTATAGAAATTACTATCATGACAGACGTAATAAAAAAAAATAGTGAGCACAATTTTCAGCGTACATTTAATAACAGTCGATCTTATGAGCAGCAACAACATCAGCAGCAACAAATAATCATGAATGAAACAGACAATAGGTGTCATCGATAGCGTAATACGTCAGTAAGAAATAACAGAACAGTTCATATAGTGGATATGCCACAATATTCTCCCGTAAATAATAACACGTACGATAGATTTTAACCAGATACAGCACAGATTGCATATTACAGTAACGCAAACATTACTTTTGACACGCAGAATTTTGTTCACGAGAATGTTATTTGAAACATGCTTTGTTGAATGCTCCACTTTTATCGCACCCAGATCTTACTAGAAATTTTTCCATTGCCACTGACAGTTCCAACACCGCTTTAGGCGTACACATTTTCCAGGAAATTGAAGAAGATGGTTCAATAGTAATTAAAAACATCGCATTTGCAAGCCGCATTTTGTCACCCGCTGAACGAAATTATTCCGTTACAGAATTGGAAACATTATGTGTTGTATGGGCTTTCACGAGATTTAGGCATTTTCTTTATGGCAGACATACCACAGTTTACACAGATCACAGAGCGATACAATTTTTGCTTTCAGCTAAATTTACTCACGACAGGTTAAGTAGATGAAAACTATATTTACAGGAATTTAATTTTACGATTGTCCACATTCCCGGCACACAAAATGTTATAGCAGACGCACTATCGCGTTCTCTGAGCAACAATCAGCAAGACGTAGCAACCAACTTCTGCAAAACAAATTTCAGTGTCATGTACATTCAGCAAGTAGCATTTGAAAATTTTATTTCATCGTCATTACAGGACATAGCACAAGAACAAAATAAAGACAACGTGTGGAAAGAAATTAAACACCTTTGGCAAGATAGGAATAATGTTACGATTAGAAACCATTACACTGTACGCAATGACATTCTGTTTCGCCGCTCTCATCCTGACAGCAACAATTGGTTATTATGCATTCCTGACGAACTGGTTAACAAATTAATTTGGTACACTCATTTAAGTTACGCACATTACGGAGCACGAAAATGTTTTCTTGTATTGAGACAGAACTGTTATTTTACTAACATGGAGAAACGTATACGACGAGTTTTAGCGTCTTGTAAAATTTGCCAGAAAGCTAAATCAGACACCACTTCACATATTCCTCCATTATATCCCATTATACCTGTTAAATTAAGACACATGGCCGCTGTAGATATTTTTGGTCCGATTCCCAGAACTAACAGAGGTTTTTGCTACATTTTTGTCGCTGTTGAGCTCACTTCAAAATTTGTTACTTTCACTCCGTTACGCAAAGCTACTGCCAAAACTGTTTCGAAAGCATTTGTAAAACATTTTCTATCTCATGTAGGGCATGTGATGAGAGTAATTTCTGACAATGGATCTCAATTTCGTAGTACCATATGGACACGCATGTTACGAGCCAGAAACATTTCTCCGATTTATATATCCAAGTACCATGCTTCTTCGAACCCCTGTGAAAGATTAATGAAAGAAATTGGTAAACTGTGTAGAATATACTGCCACAAAAGACATATTGATTGGGATACACACATACTCTCATTCCAAGATGTAATTAATTCCATTCCAAATGAATCCACTATGCTATCTCCGACTGTTATACTGAAAAACGTTGAACCACCGAACAAAATTAAAGAATTAGTAAAATTACTCAAATGTAGGCGACTAAGACACCACGAAATAATTGACATTGCGCTGAAGAACATCAAACGTGCCGCAGAGCGCCGGAGAAGACAGCAAAAACAGGTTTGTACACGCCGAGACTTTCACGTTGGACAGAAGATACTAATACGTACACACTATTTATCCAGTAAATTAAAAGGTAAGTGCAGTAAATTTGAACTTCTATACGCAGGTCCATATCGGATTCGCAGCATCCCTCACCCCAATGTTGTACACGTCGAAACTTTGAGAACTAGAAAATCGAAAGGCAATCACCACATCTCAAATATTAAACCGTTTATTGAATGAAGACACTTTATGATTCAACACACTATGATGCCATTTACTAATGCAATTACTTCACCTGACTAATTACTAATGATTATCGTATTTTTTCTTGGCAAGTGCCCGGCAAGGTAAGGTTAGCAGGTCGTTTTTCTTGTCGTTACACATCAGACCGTGCACATTTTCCATTTTTTTGTTTTGTTTTTGTGTATATGATTGTATTCCAGTTTTGTTTATATGCACTGTGAAATAGTTAAGATATAACACACACCAGTTGACTTTGACATTTTTTGCCTTATGACATCTCAACATCGTGACTGTTTTACATTTTTTTGCTGCTGCATTGTGATATTCTGTGTACATTTTTGCATCTGAACACTGTCAATGTCTTTGACATATTACGTTTTCTGTCATGTTATGCTGTATGGTTAATTATGTCACCATAAACCAGTCATTATTTAGTGGGTATAGGATTTAAATGCAAGACATTAATCTTTGTTCATGAATTTCAGAAAGAAATGATGCATGTAAGAAATAAATTCAACAGAAATGGGAATTTCACCTACGGAATAAACGAAAGGAGATGCAATAACTTTATGAGGAAGAGTAAATGGATCAGGATTAACAAACATTAACAAGAATATACTATACTCATCGTAGAATAGCAGTATTAACTAATTTTTTCTTTCAGAATACAAGGTGATTGATGCAGGCTGTCAGACTGAACTACACATCTTAGTTTTAGTGATGAAATATGCTAGAGATAAGGAATAGTTGTATAATGAGTAATGACGTGATTTTTTGCAGATGATAATGAATACTGATGAATAATGACGAAGGAAATGGTATTATGAATAATGAAGTTTTTCTTTACAGGTGATGATAATAATGAAGTTATGATAATGTGGATAATGAAGTGATTGATAATGTAGTTTTTTCTTTACAGATGAGGATAATGTTGAAGTTATGTATTTATGCTATGTAGTTATTTAAGTATTTGTTGCAGTTTGCTTTGACAGCAGGTGTTACATTGCATAGTAGGATGACAGAAAGTTTTGGAAAGGACAGCTATGGAACACATTTTTATACACATTTCACTACCTGTTAATTCGAAGTTCACTACTTTTCAGCATAGTGTGCGTTTCTTCTTTCAGGTCAATAATCCGTTTTTGTATTTTTTCCAGGAGAAGCTTTTCATGATACTTACTAAACCTGTTACTTATTATACCTGTTCTAGTACTTGCATTTTTATTTTTTACCCATTTGTGTTTATCATTTATAAATGTGATCACATATACTGCGTTGTTGCATAACCTTGCTACAGCTGACTCATGACGAATGACGTTCCCTATCCTCATTTGCAGCAATAGGTCAAAAACAAATAGTGTTATGCCTCAGCAATTAATTATCGATCCCAACGCAATGCATTGCTAACAAAAAAAAAAATGTATTACCAGTCCCAAGTAGTGATACCAGTTTGAGAAAATTCTGAATAATACTGATTAGCTCTGAATAGTATGTCACTTGAGTAATGACTTCTTAATGAGACAAAAAAAAATATATGTATAAAATAATGCTTTGTCACTAGCTAATAACTGCCACTGTTTATTGTAATGAGACTATTTATAATGCGCATGATTATTAATGCTTTGACTGTAATTAACTGATTTTAATAATGACTTCATAATGATCTGAATACTACTGAATGAGGAACACTGTTTATTGTAATGAGACTACTTATAATGCCCATGATTATTAATACTATGACTGTAATTAACTGATTTTTAATATTGACTTTGTAATGATCTGAATAATACTGAATGATGATCTATGTTTGGTTCTATTCAATACTTGCTGGCCACTGAGTGCCAATAATTAATGTCACTCCACGAATTGTTATTAATTATGCCATTAATTAACTCTTGTTTTCAATGTTCATACTTTGTAATTGGAAATGAATGTGACTGTTTAATAATGCTTTGTAATTAGGAGAAGACTAATGATTCTTACTATTGGAATGTCAAATGATTAATTAACGACAAATGATTAATTAACTGTAATTAGGAAAAGGCTAATGATTATTATTGGAATGACAAATGATTAATTAACTGTAATTAGGAGAAGGTTAATGATTCTTAATTATACTTTGTAATTGGAAAGGAATGTGACTGTTTAATAATGCTTTGTAATTAGGAAAAGGCTAATGATTAATACTATTGGAATGACAAATGATTAATTAACCATACTATACTTTGTAACTAGTAAAAGAAGGGTACTAATTCTATGTAAAACAATTAATGAACATTTTTCTGTAATACTACATACTTGGTACAGAAATGTTCAATAACTGGGCTATGAATGCCACAAACTGCTAATTAAGTCTGTAATTGTCAATATTATGTGACTTGATGTCCTTCACCTCATAAGCTGACTACCCTAAATTACTGCAATGTCCATTTGTCCTGTTTATCCTAGTGATCATGGAGCACTATATTTGGTTTTTGCACTAATTCTACGTTGGTGTGCCTTGTAAGAGCGTGGTGTTGACACGACATGCTGTCCACCACCGTGAGCGATGAAGACGTTATTATGGTCCCACTGTTTGGTGTACCAAATGTACTGCCAAAATGAAAACATGGAATATTACTACGACAATTCAGTGTCTTGGCTACGCTGATAAATTCTGATGGGAAAGGAACTTCAAGTTGTGTCACTTGGTGTTGTACTTGTGTGGAAAGATATGGACTTTCAGAGCAGCTGTGTGCAATCTAAAGTGCTACAACCATGATGCAATCCTTCCCTTTCCTATCCTAATTCTTGTCACATAGTGAAAATCATTTTTTTGCTAACATTATTTATGTTCATGGCTATACATTTTTTTAGATTTGCTCAACTCCAGTGCGAGTACACTTATGGCACTGGTCGACATGACGTTTTGCCATTATGTTTATTTGTTGTGAAAATGCTAAAGACATTTTTTCAGTGCGTGTGCACTTTGGACATGATTTTTTTGCTATTATGTTTATTTATTGCCAAAATGCTAAAGACATTTTTTTGATTTGTTCTGAAGTACAGTATATGTACACTCTTGTCTTTTATATTGTATATACATTTTTATTGTAATGATATGTTCTGAACTACAGTGCATGTGCACTTATGTTAGGTGTTAATATGTTTCCTACTGAACTTCAGTGCCTGTACACTTTTCTCATTTTTCAATATGATTTGTACTATTCCGTATATTCAATACTTCAATGCGTATGCACTTATGTCATTTGTTACTAATTGTATATACATTTCATCATTTGCTGATATGTTCTCAACTGCGGTGCATGTGCACTCATGTCACTTGTCAACATAATATTTTTTGCCAGTCTGTTTGTTTGTTCTGAATATGCCAAAGAATTTTTTCAGTGCGTGTGCACTTTGTTTTCTGTCAAATAATTTGTATATACTTTTTTCTGATTTGTTACTATGTTTTGTACTCACATTTTGTCTTTGTCTGATATATTTTGTACTTAGTGCATGTGCACAACATTTACTTTATGTACTACATCTAATTATTCTGTAAATTGTAGAAGTTTATTAATTAAAGAAAAATTTTGCCGCGATTGGCAAGTCCAAATGACTCACCATCGCTGCCAAATTTTTGCCCCCCCAGTGGAGGGTTATGAAACACGTATGTAACATAGCAGCGATGGCGAGGCATTGTAGCATCTGTGACCAGAGAGTATGCGCTTGACCGCGCGAGTGTTGCGAGCAGTTCGCTAGTTGTCGCTATGCAGAGCAGTACTCTGTCTGTAGTCGTGGAAGTCTGTAGCTCGATTTAGTTACGAGCAGTCGGTCAGTAGTAGTCGTGCAGTGCAGTTCGCTACTAGTCGTCATGTAGTACAGTACGCTAATAGTCGTCATGCAGAGCGGTCGGTCAGTAGTAGCAGCCCAGTGCGGTTGTGTGATGTAGGCGGTCGGCAACACTGGTCAAGACGATAAATGAGGTATATTGTTAATTAATATAATCATTAAATAATGTAAAATTTATTTATTGTAATTAATCTCCAACAAGTCCCCCAATAATAATTTTGATTTCAAAAGCATTTTTCAAAAATTTTATTTTTTATTGAACTAAAGATTTAATTGCACTTCCCATTTCATTCCACTTCTTTTAAAGAAAATTTTCAGTAAAATTACAGAAAAAAGGAATATTATTATTTGCAATGCAGTTCCTCCAAGCCGTGCGCAAAGATAAGAGCAGAAATTTGACATCCAGTTGTTCTGAGGTAAGACTTTAATTTTGTTTTTTTGCACAGGGCCAAAGACCGACATTCCGGTTTAATTGAATCATTATTATCACTGATATTTTCTTGTCACTGAATGGACTTTAATTTTTTTTTTATGAAAAACTTATACTTGAGTCAGATGGCGATTCTCACTTTTATTGTCATTAAATTTAACTGCTAGGGAGGTTACGTTTCGCTCCCATTTCTATTAAGTATTGTCTTTACATTCCTTTTAAATTTTTGTGGGGAGGTTACACAGTGTTAAAGATGGCCGTCCTTCGAATCCGAGTCAGGTCTTCAGAAAGTTCGGAAATTGTGAACCGATGTATTGCAAGCACCATTTCATCAATAAGTTGCACTAGTTCATCAGTCTCATCTGAATATCCTCCTGGACCACTGTCTACGAACAGTCTTGAATTTTCTGCATCATTCCCTCACGACATCATCCCCAGTTTCTCCACCCCATATACAATACACAATCAAGGCCATTGACTTCTGCTTGGAAAAAGCGAATGACAAAACGTACAGTATCTAGCCACATTAATGTGGCCACCTGTCAAAAGCCTGAATAACCACCATTTTCAGCGCGGACAGCTGCGAGATGTGGAGGAAGGGAGTCAGTGAGGTTCTATATGGTACCGAACTGCGTTAGCTTCCTCGGTTGACGATCCATGGCGCTTACAGCCCGATCGTTGTGGCCCCACGGGTTCTCGATTGAGTTTAAATCCGAGGAGCATAGCGTCCAAGGAAGTATGGTAAATTCATCCGTGTGCTCTTCGATCCACGCATGTATACTGTGAGCTGTGTGACACCTTGTGTTGTCCAGCTGGTAGATGCCGTCGTGCCGAGGAACAGCAAACTGCATGTAGGGGTGGACGTGGTCCCCAAAGATAGATGCATCTTTCCATTGATCCATTGTGCCTTCCATAACGACGAGATCACCCATGGAATGCCGTGAAAACATTTCCCAGACAGTAATGGTTCCTTCTCATACCTGAACCCTTCCGAATATTGTTTCAGGGTGTTTGCTTTCCGGCGTTTCACGTCGACGGAGCATAAAAAGTTGTTCCTCGGAAAACGCCACCTGTCCTCACTCAGAGGACTTCCAGTTGCTGTACTGGATTCAAATTCTAGTCTTTGTGGCCAATGAACAGCAGTTGCAAGCCGTCGCTTGCTTTACTCATAAATATATCTCTGAGTGATGCTAAATGTTACGGTCTTTACATAAAGAGAAGTATTATCTTTGCAGTTATCTTCAAATCGTGTGGTACATCCTTAACCTTTTATTTATGAAATTAGTGAAGTAACTCATGGCACTTTTGTTGCTTATGTTTGCTGTTACTTTCAGAACTCAAACTAATAATAAAATTAACTAATCTAATAAAATTTGAACCTTGAATTGCTGGTGTACCCATGTATTGCCACAAAAAAAAAATAAAAAAAAAATAAAATAAATAAAAACGGTGAATAGTTGGGGGAGCATGAATGAAAACAGGGCCATATTTAAGTTTACAAGTGTTTATTCATCCTTTTATACTTATAACGAGCTCATAAATCTTAACAAAGAAAATGGCAATCACAAATCAGGAAAGGAATGGTGCTTGATCGGCAAAGCGTTTATTGGGGTGTAAACTACACAAATTTTGAGTTAATCCATTTTACAAAGCAATCTGACTTTGTTTACATGAATCTACTGTGAGGGTAATTCTATTCAAATGGAGCCAACTACGACCAGGTACACCACAGCTATGGTTCACCGGAGAACAGGGAGCTGTGAATATCATTTAACAATCCTGCACGGGTGCACCAATACTTTACCCTTCCAACTTGATTGAGGCGACTGCAGAAACGGCACACAATGGGTAAAGAGCGGCGCCCTGCGGTAGCTGTAATGTTCTGACGCGTCCACGAAAATTTGCAAACTACGCGGACTGGCTTTCTGATTATTAGAATGCAGGCAACTTCCCTACCAGAGCTCTGAAATCCTGGCATATTTCAGTGTGAGGTGCACCCGTTCGCTGGTCTCACCAATCGAATTTCACTGACAGGCACGACGGTGCACGCTGGAATTGTCAAACGTCAGACAGCCGACTCAGGACGAATAAGTTCACCCTCGCGACACAAGATATGTTCAAGATGATACGTAGTTCCACTTTGGGTACAGTTGGAAACTGCCACTGGGTCTTAATTCACCACAATTCTCACCCACTACGGAAAGACTTGAAGTTCTCCACCAGGAGAGGACCAAAACATGAAGAAGCAAAGAATCACAATCACTTTCCACCAAGCCTCGGGACAGGAGCTGAAAAAGAAAACCGCATCCACGTTGTACAAACCAATCGAACTATCCTCTTCTCACAGAATCTTCCCATGATTGTTCTGGGCCTAGTAGCCAATCCATACACAGTGCCGGGGTTCCCACGCTGGGGGAACAAGCCTCTGCTTTGTATAACCTGAGGGTAGCCATCAGCGACTCAAAATCTCTCTTGTCCGAAAAAGAAGATTTTAGACTAGGGAGGCGTCGTTCTCACAGTAAGCATGGCCATGTTTCGGCAAAAAACGTCTACCTAGACGACACCACATTCCCTCATTTACGAAGAGATGTAGTCTTTCCGGGCCAACCATTACCAATTTCTGAAAAAAGGCTGTTAGGTTTCGCAACAGCCGTGCCTGTGAAATATATGTTGTTTTTATTCGCTCGCTAAAAGAACCTGGCGACTTCCTACTGTCAGGGCAGTTGCAGTCTTGCCTCCACTAAACACGTGCACCAGCCGTTCCGTCCATATCGTCCAAGTTTCTAACATGAGAATGCTTGGACTTTTATGACCATCCCAGCATTGAACTAAAGCCCAGATAACAGCAGTCTCTCTTAAATAACTTCCTCCACTCAGTTTACACCAAATGGCCACCTTCGCAATGGTCTGAAGCCCAGTCCAGATAAAATGTTTTGGGAACTGACGCCGTCCTGCTCTGAACCTACGTGGTAAGAAGTGGGTGCTATGGCCTGAACTCCCTCTACAGGTAGAATCCACTGAGCGCTGCTTCCCAGAATCACTCACACACAGGATTTATGGCCCACAATCCATCATTCTCCCTGTTGTCTCTCACCTCCACTACAGACCCTCAGGTACAAGTTCTCTACAGGATACTCATGTAATTATATGAACTTTCTGCCCACAATTTCCTCATGTAAAGAGCAATGAACCACATATACCAAATATACATTCATGCTCATAAATTAAGGATAATTGCAGAATGTGGTGCCACATAACGTGGCACTAAACAAAACTGGCGCTAATAACATAGGCACATAGGGAACAAGCACGACACAGATCTGTACGCCATGGTATTGGTGATAAATTGAGAAAACCGTCCCGAAACACATGTGCTATGAAACGCCACTGTTTCCTACGCATGTACCCCGACATCAGTATGGGATATGATCACCATGCACACGTACACAGGCCGCAAAACGGGTTGGCATACTCTGGATCAGGTGGTCGAGCAGCTGCTGGGGTATAGCCTCCCATTTTTGCACCAGTGCCTGTCGGAGCTGCTGAAGTGTCCTACAGGTTTGAAGACGTGCAGCGATACGTCGACCGAGAGCATCCCAGACGTGCTCGGTGGGGTTTAGGTCTGGAGAACAGGCGGGGCACTCCATCTGCCTGACATCTTCTGTTTCAAGGCACTCCTCCACGATGACAGCTCGATGGGGCCGTGCGTTATCACCCATCAGAAGGAAGATGTGACCCACTGCACCCCTTATAAGGTGGAAATACTGGTGCAAAATGACGTCCCGATACACGTCCCTGTCAAAGACATGCAGGGGTGTACATGCACCAATCATAATCCCACCCCACACCATACAAGCATGACCTCCGTACAGGTCCCTTTCAACGACATTAAGAGGTTGGTATCTGGTTCCTGGTTCACGCCAGATGAAAACCCGGCGAGAATCACTGTTCAAACTATACCTGGACTCGAAATGATTCAAATGGCTCTGAGCACTATGAGACTTAACATCTGATATCATCAGTACCATGGAACGTAGAACTACTTAAACCTAACTAACCTAAGGACATCACACACATCCATGCCCTAGGCAGGATTCGAACCTGTGACCGTAGCGGTCGCGCGGTTCCAGACTGAAGCGCCTACAACCGCTCTGCCACTCTGGCCGGCTATACCTGGACTCGTCCGTGAACATAAACTGGGACCACTGTTCCAACGTCCATGTACTGTATTCTTGACACCAGGCTTTACGGGCTCTCCTGTGACCAGAGGTCAGTGTAAAGCACCTTGCAGGTCTCCGCTCGAATAAACCATCTCTGATCAGTCGTCTGTAGACTGTGTGTCTGGAGACAACTGTTCCAGTGGCTGCGGTAAGGTCCCGAGCAAGCCTACCTGCAGAACTCCGTGGCCGTCTGCGGGCACTGATGGTGAGATATAGGTCTTCTTGTGGTGTTGTACACTGTGAGCGACCCATACTGTAGCGCCTGGACACGTTTTCTGTCTGCTGGAATCGTTGCCATAATCTTGAGATCACACTTTGTGGCACACGGAGGGCCCGTGCTACGACCTGCTGTGTTTGACCAGCCTCCAGCCGCCCTAGTATTCTACCCCTCACAACGTCATCAATATGTGTTCTTTGAGCCATTTCCAACACACAGTCACCATTAGCACGTCTGGAAACGCCTGCACACTTACTCGCTGCAGCGTACTCTGACATGCACCAACACATCTCTGCGTATGTAGACTGCTGCCAGCGCCACCGTGCGACGACCGCAGGTCAAATGCACTGCATGGTCATACCCCGAGGTGATTTAAACCCGCAAACCGCCCACCAGAGCGTTTTTTCACCATGTATCAGCATTATCCGTAATTTATGAGCATGAGTGTAGTATTGGGAAACACCGAGATCATGACCTAAAATACGAATATTAATCTGACTGAGAGTGTTGTTGAAGTGAGAGAGTGACGTGCCACCTCTCACAGTCAGCATCTGTACATGAACCAGGCGCATGCTGTGGAGACGTACAAGCAGCAAGGTTCGCTGCACTGTCATTGAGGAGTCACTGTTGGTAGCCCCTTGGTTTAGCTCAACCGTCAGTTGCTCAACAGTTGCATGTCTACTCGCCTGTACAAATCCAACAGCCGTTGATCTGTGGTGAACCACAGTTGCCTCGGCGCCAGTTTTGGTAACAGCCGTTTTGCTATACACGGTATACTTTAACCACGGCGGCAGGTGAACAATTTACAAACTTAGTCGTTTTGGAAATTGGAAATGCTTCCACCCTTGGCCAGAAACCCAATGATCATGCCCTTTTGGGCGACAGATAAATCTCTTCTTTTCCGGATTGCGACAATAACTGCACTGTTTCCATATCCCTATCACCCCCTGATATGCTACCTCCTACCATCTGTGAGTGATTATTGCACGCTGACGTCGAACACATGTGGGTCACATTAATGTGACTGGGCCGTTTAGAATGACAGAACGGGAAAGCGCAATGACTTCGAACTTGGACTATGTAACAAATCCATCAGGGACATTTCAACCATTCTAAAGCTGCCCAGGTCGACTCCTGGTTATGTGAGTGTGAAAGGGAAACGCGAAGGAATAGCTGCAGCTAAACAGAGGCCAAACTAACTGCATGCACTGGTGGCAGGGACTATCGAGCGTTGTGGAAAGTGGTTGTAGAAGACGGCATGATTCAGCGCAAGGAATCACTCACGAGTTCCAAAATGGTACCACCTGTGCAGAAAGCACAATGGCTCTACGTAGTGTAAGGTGCCTCTTACGTGAGGAAGACATTTTTATCAATTTTAATAAATTATTGTCTCTTATTGATGTATTCGCGATAGTTAGGAAGACCTGTAGTCCGTAGTCGGCCTTGAATCGGAGAGCATTTCCCACGCTGGCTGGCCAGGTGTCGAAGCGACCATATGTCGCGCGTAGTGGGGTGGGGCTCGGCGCTGGACAGTAGCAACAAACATTAGCCTGGGAAATATACATGACGGGAAGTACCGCCATCTTGGCGCCAAAGTCAACGATTTTGTTTATTTATATTTAATAATTAAAGTCATTTATGACAACATGAATACTAGGAGGAGCCTCTGGATGTTTAAAACTATTTATCATTATTTTGTCTCGTTAAAATTCACACCCGTTCATTAACAAATGCACATCATAGTAAGTACGAACTTGATCGGAAATCCACGAACTGTGACGAAACTAGTAAGACATACGGACTGCGCGCCAAAGTCGGCAGTCGGCGTTAAGAGCTCTTCCTGTCTTGTTCGATGGTAACCATGCTCTCGGTTACGAGTAGTTTGTGACATGAGTGTTTCATTATTGATTTAATAGAAATAAAAGTGATATTACGGCATTCTGAAGGTTAATTTCGAGTAAATAGATACCCCTAAGCTGATCGGCAGCAATTTCAGATAATTAGCTTCCACCGACAGAGACATCCAATGCGCCAATGAAGAATCTGCACGGGACGACATTTACGAGAGCTGCACCGCGCACAGGCAGGAGGAAATCCGACGACACGACCCACCAACGCGGGTCAAGGAGGGTCGACTTATACTGGCAAATTCTGGGTGGAAATGCTGACCAGTCATACTGTACGTCACATATACCACCCTCTACGGACACGCGGCTAAGCTGAGTAATAACAGTATCAGTTTAGAAGCGAGGGGATCCTGCAGTAGGGAGTTAAATAAATTGGGATACAATGGTCGAAAAGTCCTCATACGCCACATGTTTCTTCAACACTTGAGGTGGTATAAAAACCAACGCCACTGGACAGTAGATGACTGGAAACGAAGGCTTCAGAGTGATGAATGACGCTATACGCTGTGGCACTCCAATGGAAGGGTTTGTGTTTGGTGAATGCCTGGAAATCGTTATCTACCATCATGTGCAATGCCAACAGTGAAGTACACAGGAGGTCGACGCTATGTGGGCATTTTCCATGGTCAGTGTCCCCTTATTGCGCTTAAGGAAGCGATAAATGCGGAAGGATATGAACATATTTTACAGTATCGTGTGCTGCGTACAGTGGTGTAACAGTTCGAAGACTATGATTGTACCAGCATGACAGCGCAACTTGTCATATAGCAGCACCTCCGGGGCGATGCTTTGTGGGGAACATTTCTGAAATGGCCTTGCCTTCCCAGACTACCGACCGGAACGCAATGGAACACTAGTGGGACCAGTTAAAACATCGACTTCGTTCAAGACTGCAATGTCCAACGTTATTAGGTTCTGTTTTTTCGGCTCTTGAGGAGGAACGGGCTGCCATTCTTCCACAGGTATTGAGACACCTTAGCACCAGCAGAGTTCGAGCCGTGGACCGGATACTTTCCATCATAATGTGTACCTGGGAACGAAAATTTTCCTTATTTGTAAGAGTGCCTTGGAGGTTAATTCATGAATAGTCCTCGCATTTTTTTTTTTTTTGGTTTGTGCATAAGGTCGTAGCGTTTTTGTTTTGCATGTTGGTATCCAGGTCGTTAAGGGTATATCAGTCCACAGCTCGTGGTCTTGCGGTAGCGTTCTCGCTTCCCGCACACGGGGTCCCGGGTTCGATTCCCGGCGGGATCAGGGATTTTCCCTGCCTCGAGATGTCTGGGTGTTGTTGTCTTGTCTTCATCATCACCATTCATCCCCATTACGATCGGAGGAAGGCAATGGCACCTCCGCTACGACCTTGCCTAGTCGGCGGTGCGGGTCTGCCGCATCGTTCTCTAAGCTCCTCGGAGTATGGGACCTCATCATTATCAAGGGTATATTTATCTATTGTCATTTTTTATTTGTAATAGACATATTCTTCTGTTTGAGTTCAATAGAAAGGTGACAGCAGCGAAGACAGCCACAAACATTTGCGCCATGTATGGGGATAATGCCATTGGACAGAGCCTTCACGACAGTGGTTTTTTCGTTTTAAGGAAGATCGTTTTGACATCAGTGACTCTCCGCGTTCAGGAAGGCATCGGGGAATTGATGAAGATCATTTAAACGCATTAATCCACAATGATCCACATCAGTGTACTCGAGAACTTGCAAATACGATGAACTTTAATCATTTCTTGATCATGTGAAATTTGCATTCAATGGGGAAGGTTCAAATATCGGGTGTATGGATACCACATGCTGTAAACCAAAACTACAAAAATCAGCGCGTGGCCATTGTGTATTTCTGCTTGCTCGTCATCGATTGGTTCGTGAACAACATCGATCATTCCTATCCTGTACCGTTACTGGTGACGAGAAATTGTGTCTTTACGCTAAAATGAGGAAAAGAAAGGAATGGTCGAGCCCAAACAAAGCAGCAACTCCTCGTACAAAGACCTGTGGGCATTCACAACAGATGATGTTCTGTACCTTGTGGAACGGCGACGGTGTGGTGAACTACGAATTCCTACCGCGATGTGTAATTATCAACAACTGAGACGTCTTACAGACGCAATTCAAGAACGATGGCCAGAAAGACTGTGTGGAGTGATGCTACTCCACGATAACTCCCGCCCGCATACTACTACACTGATAAGAAACTAGGCAGGAGTTGTGTTGTGAGGTCATTCCACACCCACCTTATTCATCTGATCTTACGCCCTCAGATTTTCACCTTTACTGCTCTCTATCGAACAACCTTTTTTTTTAAAAAAAAGGTCTTTGTTCAAATCATTACATTACACATATTAACCCACTACCTGAATACATTAGTGGGTCCTAATTTCACACACAAATATGCAGCTATTTATTCTACACTACAGGTAAATCTTAGATTATGATCTTACCGCTATGGGGTTCCTAATTCTACTTAATCTACGAAAACGTATGCTACCTGCAGCGTTACAGGTGTGCCAGTGCTCTATAAACCTGATGGATGTTGGCCTGGTCCACCGAGCTAATCCCAGCGGGCATGCCCCTGACACTGGGTTGGCCAGTAACTGGGTATCGCTGCAGTCTATCCTAAAAGCATTATCCTATCTTCTACGTCTAACCTATTTTACATCTAGTGTCATAATTGGTGCCTGGTCCTGTCCGGTTATTGCACACCCTTCCCCCTAGTCCAGAGCAAGGCGGATTCCAGCCATGGAGCGGCTGGCCAAGTCCCGGCCCGGCGGAACAGGAAAGGTGCATGGAGTCTGAGTTGGTGTGATTTTTACTGGTTTTTAATGGTTGTCCCTTAGAAAATTCTTAAGGACTTTTTTCGAAATTTCGTCTGTCAATTTGTTCAAGACATTGAAGGTGTTGTCATGCCTCAGCAGATGGTACATGTCGTTATTCGGAAGTTGTTGTCGTAGTTCGTTTGCTACGTCATCGAAGAGGTGGCACTCATACAATACATGTTCTGGCGTGCCTTGCACAGCACCACAGTCATACGCTAGTGTAGCCTGCTTCCCAAACCGACATAGATATGTCGGGTAGGGTCCATGTCCAGTAAGAAAGTGCAGCATTCCTCTCGTAGGCATGAAGTACGTCAGCTTTACTCGTTCCTCTATGTCCGGTAACAGCTCATAGGTTCTGCGCCCCGTATCCTCGTTATTCCACTGTTCCTGCCACAGTTCGATCCCTCTCTTTTTAATTGCATTTTTATCCCCAGCGTAAACCCCGAGTATCTCCCTTATCTTATCCTTTTTCTCCTTCTTCCCCCAGTACCAGGCGGCATGATCACGGATTTTAATGCCCAGTGGACAGATCCCCATTAGCACACGAAGCGCCCCTCCAGGTATTGTCCTGTATGCCCGTGCTGAACGTAGGAGCATGTTACGCTGCACTCTTCTTACGGCCATAGCAGGCAAGACCCTCGTGAGTCTGTGTGCCCAGACCCCTGATCCGTATCCTACTATTGATCTTAAAATACTATTGTGGTACAGTTTGATTAAATTGGGTGGAAGATGAAAGCGTTTGTGGCCTATTCCAATGAGGTTGTTTCGCAATACTAATGATCTTTGAGATACGGTATCAATATGTGATGCGAAGTTCCACCTCTCATCGATGACTACACCTAGATATCGGGCCTCGCGGCGCCGAAGAACTGGTGAGCCATTGATTCACACTGTGGGATTTCTGACAAGTTGGCCTTTGAGTAAGAGATATGTTGATTTATTGGGTGCGATCGCCATTTTCATCTTGTGGCACCATGTTGTAAGTATGGTTATGGCTCTTTCCACTTTAGGCTCTAAGTCTTCGCGGCTGCGGCCGCCGACCAGCAGGAGGAGGTCGTCTGCGTGTGCTATGACCTCTAGCACATCGTCACTGCTCTTCAGATCTTCCAGTAGCGGCTCCATGTTGATGTCCCAAAAGAGTGGTCCTAGGACAGAGCCCCGAGGACATCCTTTGGTTACTGTCTTACTAACTTTGCCGCTAGGGGCCGATAGCCAGACCTCCCTGTCTGCACAATAGCTCCTCAGACAGCCATATAGCATCCCTGGACAGTTCTTCTCCCGCAAGCAGGAGAAGAGTGAGGGCCACCACAGGTTGTCAAAGGCGCCACTGGTATCCACCATGATGCCGACGACATACTTGTGCGGGGCAGAGTCGCAGACCTCGGCAGCCAGGGCGATTGCGTCAGGCGCAGACCGCCCCGACCGAAAGCCGAATTGTCTGTCACTCATCCCGCACAGTATACGGTGTGCTGTCAGTCTGTTTGCTAGCAGCCCCTCAAAAAGTTTGCCCAGTAGGTCCAATAGACCTTCAAGAAACTTCCTTTCCGGATGCAAATGTACTACTAACATGGCTCAACGAGGTCTTCACTTCAAAACAACGTGGTTTCTACAGTCGCGGAATCCCAATGTCGGCAGACTGTTGTAAATAGTAGAGGGGAATATATTATTGATGACAGAAGTCTCTGTTTTGAGTACATGTTCCGTTTATTAAACACTGGAAAACGCTACGAACTTACGCACCAACCTAATGTTTTATTTTGCAGCAGGTGGTGACAAATTGCATAGTCGTCAATTGGTAACGAGTGTGAAAGATCCGCGATGACGCAGAGTGCGGGAGGTCGTAACGCACGTGGGAGATGAATGGGCGGCGCCGCAGCGGCGTGGTGCGGTGCATCGGCCGCGCTCGTAATCCGCCAGGCGGACGTGGAGCATTTAAATGGGCTGCGTGACGCGGCCGGCGTGCGGAGCTGAATGGAGTGCGCGGCCGTAGGCGGGGCGCGGGGGCGGGGGCGGGGGCGGGGGCGCGACCACGTGGGTCCGCGCGCCGCCTGTTATAGACCGGCGCTGCTCAGCTGGAGGCGTCGCGTCGCCCGGCAACCGCCGCTTCCTGTTTTGCTTTCTTTCTGGACGCGGCCCCCGCACAGCAGCGCCTGGCGTCGAGCGCGGTTTACGACGCCGCGGAACAATTGCTCGGGCACCTAACGGCCTCGAGTCGGCGGCCGCGCGCCTGTAACGTAACTGACACAATGGGCCGTGCTCTCGCGCACAGACGGACACATCCGAGAACTGTAATTATGAATGACACCCTTGTTGTTGGGGGTCACAATAGACCTGCTGCTGACGGCGACGACGTAGGAGAGGAGAAATGTAGCAGTCAGTGCCTTTTACTTACAAGAAGAAAGGAGGAACTGACAGAATGTGACCTCAGGGAAAATCAATTTGTTTTTCTGTGAAATACGCCGGTGGCAATGCTGACCCTATTATTTATCTTAGAAGACGGAATTAAGAAAGGCAATCCAAAACTACACTCCTGGAAATGGAAAAAAGAACACATTGACACCGGTGTGTCAGACCCACCATACTTGCTCCGGACACTGCGAGAGGGCTGTACAAGCAATGATCACACGCACGGCACAGCGGACACACCAGGAACCGCGGTGTTGGCCGTAGAATGGCGCTAGCTGCGCAGCATTTGTGCACCGCCGCCGTCAGTGTCAGCCGGTTTGCCGTGGCATACGGAGCTCCATTGCAGTCTTTAACACTGGTAGCATGCCGCGACAGCGTGGACGTGAACCGTATGTGCAGTTGACCGGCTTTGAGCGAGGGCGTATAGTGGGCATGCGGGAGGCCGGGTGGACGTACCGCCGAATTGCTCAACACGTGGGGCGTGAGGTCTCCACAGTACATCGATGTTGTCGCCAGTGGTCGGCGGAAGGTGCACGTGCCCGTCGACCTGGGACCGGACCGCAGCGACGCGCGGATGCACGCCAAGACCGTAGGATCCTACGCAGTGCCGTAGGGGACCGCACCGCCACTTCCCAGCAAATTAGGGACACTGTTGCTCCTGGGGTATCGGCGAGGACCATTCGCAACCGTCTCCATGAAGCTGGGCTACGGTCCCGCACACCGTTAGGCCGTCTTCCGCTCACGCCCCAATATCGTGCAGCCCGCCTCCAGTGGTGTCGCGACAGGCGCGAATGGAGGGACGAATGGAGACGTGTCGTCTTCAGCGATGAGAGTCGCTTCTGCCTTGGTGCCAATGATGGTCGTATGCGTGTTTGGCGCCGTGCAGGTGAGCGCCACAATCAGGACTGCATACGATCGAGGCACACAGGGCCAACACCCGCCATCATGGTGTGGGGAGCGATCTCCTACACTGGCCGTACACCACTGGTGATCGTCGAGGGGACACTGAATAGTGCACGGTACATCCAAACCGTCATCGAACCCATCGTTCTACCATTCCTAGACCGGCAAGGGAACTTGCTGTTCCAACAGGACAATGCACGTCCGCATGTATCCCGTGCCACCCAACGTGCTCTAGAAGGTGTAAGTCAACTACCCTGGCCAGTAAGATCTCCGGATCTGTCCCCCATTGAGCATGTTTGGGACTGGATGAAGCGTCGTCTCACGCGGTCTGCACGTCCAGCACGAACGCTGGTCCAACTGAGGCGCCAGGTGGAAATGGCATGGCAAGCCGTTCCACAGGACTACATCCAGCATCTCTACGATCGTCTCCATGGGAGAATAGCAGCCTGCATTGCTGCGAAAGGTGGATATACACTGTACTAGTGCCGACATGGTGCATGCTCTGTTGCCTGTGTCTATGTGCCTGTGGTTCTGTCAGGGTGATCATGTGATGTATCTGACCCCAGGAATGTGTCAATAAAGTCTCCCCTTCCTGGGACAATGAATTCACGGTGTTCTTATTTCAATTTCCAGGAGTGTATATTTATACTATATGGGTAGGCTGGCTGCCAAGTGGTATAAGTTACAAAAATTGACTATCATTACAAGGCAACAGATCTTTATATCAGACAAGTGGCTTGGGTCCTAGCTCAGTAGTTCAACATTACTGAACGAAACTGCTTAGTGCCTTGCCGATAACGTTGGGTGTGGTCAGAATCCTCATGTCACACAGGTTTGCTACCACCGCCTGATAAAGAATAAGTCTGTGATGTATGAAATGCGACATTCCGATTTTCTGGCAAAGACCAAGAGTTTGTCATGAAGGAAAGAAAAAAAGAGAGTAACTGGAGATTAAAACAACTTCCTGAAAACACATCATACCAAGTACACTGAAGCACTTGGAACATCTGTTTTTTTTAAATAAATAAACCCTGAATGACAAATTCCACGAACCTGATTTGAGAAAAGGCCTGGGTGCTTGTCAATGGGCTCTGTCCAGCGCCAATTTCAAACAGCTTACCATTATGGAAGACTCGCCCCAACAGCAAATAAAAAAAATATGGCAGACGTACCGAACTTTATACCTCCATGCCAGCATTATTTCTGTCTAGGTTTACTATGTGCTCATGACAACGCTTCAAACAGCAACCAAAAATTTGTTAAAACCACAAAAACATTAAAATAATGACAGTTTAAGAACATTTTTTTTCGATTTTGCTTTTTTTAGAATCTCTTGACAATAAATTACACTTCCATTTTTTGAATAGGTTGCATACTTTTACTAAAGTTCATTCCCCTTCCCAAATCATTTTTTAAGATAATGATGCTGAAAGTTTTAATATTAAGGTAGTTAAAACAACAATAAATATATACAATGTGATAGAAAGTTTACATTTACAAGACATTGCCCGGCATTAATTTACTGAAGAAGTGTATCATTATGAGTTGGAAACTTTAAATTTGCTCTTGTGAGAAAGTTGAGTTTTGGGTATACACCACTTGACTGCCAACCCACTCACTTGTACATTTAGAGACAGCTTTTAATAACATTGACTAAATACACTCCTTCAAATTCTGGATGTAACAGAGATGAAACACAGGGAACGACAGGTTATCTAAAACTAGTTCAGAAACCAAACTATGGTTTTAAAAGTAAGAGAAAACGAAAGGGAAGAAGTGTTTGAGAGGGAAATAAAACAATGGTATAGCTTATTCACCGTGTACAACGAGCAAGCTGTGAAGAAGGCAAGGAACTTAAAGCTCAGTGAGAGGAAATTAAAGCTTTGAGGTGTTTCCGATGACGCTGCAATTCTGTCAAAAATGTCAAAGTACATGGAAAAGCAGTTAAACGGAAAGAACAATGTCTTTAAAAGAGCTTATAAGGTAATGATGAACGTAGACGAATTAATTAAGGCTATTGTGATGGAATTAATAAAGAATCCTATGAACTTTGTTATTTGGGCAACAAAACAACTGACAATAGCAGAAGCAGAGCGGATGTAAAATGTACACTGACAACAGCAACAAAATCTTTTCTGAAGAAGAGACATTTCTTAAAACCTAATACATAAAAATGAACATTTGATTGTACATCTTCTGTGCATTCCTCTATCATCCATCCAATTATGATGAAACCGATGAGTTGTTCTCACATCTGAGAAGGTTTCTGTGGGGACAGAAACAACCTACTACCCACATGGGACTGGGGTGAAAAGGGGGTTACATGGAAGGTTAACACAGGAACAACGGGAGCAATTTGAACCAAACGTGATACATGAACGACTGATTATTTGTATGAAAATATTGTAGGGGTAATACATCTCAACCGCCCCTTGGCATGGGAAGAGGGTGAGAAGACGTGACGTGTAAAAATGCGTGGAAACGACCAACATTAGTTCCAAATCCATAGTTTTCGGAATGGATATATTTACTGGCGACAGTCACGACGATGTTTCACTCCTAGATTTGGGGTTTGCAAAGACAGTTGCGTATCAGCATATCTCGGTAACGCCTGAACGAATTTCTACCAGAACAGGCACACGTAACAGTTACTGTGTGGAAAAATAACTGTTACGCTAAAACACACCTAGTACCCCTACGGCCGAAGGTTTGGAGCGAAAAGGCTGTGACGTGGAAGCATAACTCAGGAACGCCTGAAGCCTTTTCAGCCAAATCTGACATATAAATGACTCATTATTTGCATAATAATATTGTGGGAGTAAGATAGTCCCGTTGGCGGTGACTATGAAAAGGGGTGACATCTGGAAACGTCCGAAAATGACCTGTTGGTATGAAGCGTTATCTGCCTTTCGTTTGTGTTTTTCATTTTATCAACCACATCGCGTTCCGGGGTGAGAGCAAGCCACGTACATTTGACGTCAGCTATAGAGTCTCGTAGTGTAAAGCAGCGGAGAAATAGACAATTACCAACGATAGTCCTATTTCTTGAAACGGCAGTCAGTTATGGCAAATGTACAAATTTCCTCAGAATTCAGATTAAACTGTAGGGCGAAATTCGCTGGGGATAGGGATGGAATGTGTGTACAAATATGTGTGAAATATCTTAAATATATATGTACAGGTGGACCATTTTAATTCTACAGTAGGGAACAACTCGGGATAGAGATGAGATACAGCAAAATGTTTTAGATAAAAATTGTTGGTAGCAAAGAGGATCCCGCTTTGATACTAATGGCCGTGACCTTGAACGTGATTTTCAAGGCGATTTGGAGGTTAAAGTGATTTTTTAAAAGGGGAACCCTAATATTTTATTTAAGATTTGAAAAGAGCGACAAATTCTGCATATAAAACGATTCATTATTCAAGGTCATGGCGAGTTTCTATGAAGGTCAAATAAACAAAAATGTTTTTAGTTGCAGCAGGGATTAACTCGGATTAGAGGAGGGATACAGTAAAATGCAGTGTTAGTTACAAATTGGAAGGGGCATAAAGAGTCACATATCCTCTCAATTCTTGGTATTCCCCTCCCAATATGCATCTAGCATTGTATTTCACTGTATCCCTCTTCTATTCCGAGTTAATCCCTACTATAACTAAAAATATATTTGCTTCTTTGATCTTCATTAACCTTGCCGAGTCCTTGAATAATGTATCATTTTATACGTAAAATTTACCGCTTCTTTCAAAATTTTAATCGAATATTATGGTTCCCATTTCAAAAACTCACTTTAAACTCCAAATCCCCTTCAATGCCGTTTTCAAGGTGACGGCAATGCACGGCCGTCTGCGCCACCTACATGCTTCATCTAAAACATTTTGTTGTATCTCGTCTCTATCCCGAATTATTCCTCATTATGGATTAAAATGGTCCACACTGTATATGTGACGCATGCGAAGCCGGCAGGCACAAAGATGGTCGAGTGTAAATTAAAGACTAGGAAATCTTCTCTGAAGTTATTAGTCCGGAGTGTAGCATCATACAGAAGTGAGACGTGCACGATAAACGGTACAGACATGAAGAGAAGAGAAGCTATTGAAATGTGTGCTAAGGAAGAATGCTGTAGATTAGGTGGATGGGTAAGATAACCGATGATGAGGTACTGAGCCGAGCCCTGGAGAAAACGAATTTGTACCACAACTTGACTAAAAAGGATAGATTGATGTGGCACATCCTGAGGCATCAAGAAATCGTCAGTTTGGTAATGAAGTGTAGTGTGAAGGGTGTAAATTGTAGAGGGACCCCAAGGCTCCAGTACAGTAAGCAGTTTGTATTGGATGTTTGCTGCTGTTGCTATTCGAAAATGAAAAGACATGCGTAGGACAATCTAGCGTGGAGAGCTGTGTCAACCAGTCTTCGGACGGAGCAGCAGAGCAACGACACATAAGAATACAGACAATACTGTTTGATTAACTCTTGGAATATTGCAGTCCTCGATCAGACATCCCGATACCATATCAGAAGTAAACTATAGGCAATAGGATCGACGCCATCCAAATCGTGAATACGATGTGTACGATTTTTCGTTTCTATGATGTAGTTTCTATGACATTGCCGATTCAGACACGTGCTCGAGCCTTCACACACAATTACATTTACAGCATTGCAGTTACATTATTCACGTCATAGACGCAGATGCATATCGCCTGCTCAGTGTCTTTACTTGAATGATTTGCTACTCATCTCATCTGGTGTTTTACTCCGAAATGCTTCTCATCTTCTGCCATTCTGTATCAAAAGAATTGGTATGACTTCTCTCCATCGCTCTTTCATTAGAGAATCCTGATATTTGTTTGCAGAATAACACTCCATCAGTTCCCATATTCAACGGGAAATAATTTCGATACTATAAAGGATGGAAGGATCAATGATGAGCGTTTATGTTTCGTCGACGAAAAGGCCATCAGAGACAGAGCAGAAGCGCGGATAGGAGAAATATTGGGGAAGATAACCGGCAGTGTTCTTTTCAAAGGAACCATACAGCATGGATGGTTTTTAAGGTGATTTTCATCTGCCTCTGCGAATGCGGGCTAGTTCCTCTTATTCCGCCTCAGTTACACTATGTCGCCGATTGCTGCCCAAACACTATCTCTACGTACACGTACACCATAATTACTGTACTACGCAAACATTGGGGTTACACTCGTCTCGTGTGAGACAATACCGGGGGGCGGGGGGCCATGGGGAGGGGGGGGGAGCGAACCGCCCAATAATTCTGTGTGGGGCGGCGGTGGGGTGAGCGGACTGCTGTATCCTGTTGTGGGGTTGTGAACCACTGAGGGTTACGGCGGGGACGAAGCCTCTCCGTCGTTTCTAGGTCTCCAGTTCCATACAATACAAAATAAGGGTGGAAAGAGTATTATGGTGCAACTTGACTAAAAGAAGGCGTCAGTTGACACAACGAATCTAGAGGCTGAAGAAATTGACTGTTTGGTGATGGAGGAAAGTGCGAGAGTAAAATTTGTAGGATGTGAAAAATGCCTGAATACAACACGGAGATTCGATTCGATGTGACTTGCAGTATTTATGGAGAGGTGAAGAAACTTGTTCACGACAGACTAGCGTGGAGCGCTGCACCAAACCAGTCTTCAGACTGAAGACCATTGTGATGTAACTTGTTAGTCACATGACACTAAGCGACCATAAAGATAGTCATTGCTGCCGTATCATCTGATATTTTCTGGATGAAGGAACAGGACTTGTGAAGTCTGGAGTATTCAGTTAATTTAATTCCTTGTGCTGGAATGTGGCGATAAAGGCCAATTTAGATCAGCTTAGGATCTTGGGTGGTTAAGGGGGGGGGGGGGATTTCCGGGATGTTTCCCAAAATTCGCCCAAGGGCACTAGTGCCACTTGAGACGGTTCGCTGAAGTAACAGTGTTCCGAGGTCTGGGTACCGTAAGCATCTTATCAGAGCTGTGCAAAATACAATTGGTCTCTACCCAGAAAAGCCCTCGGCCTTTCCTACAGGCATAAGCAGAGAAAGAGCCACCGCCATATTATCCTACACAGCATGGGAACGAGACGAAGTTTCAGTCAATAAAGGTGAAAGACCATACAGTACCAACTTCTGGTCAGTTAACGGAGATATAACAAACGCTTTTGGAGAAAATTCTGTGGGCTTCCCTGCAGCTTTGAAAAAGAGGAGAAATTCTCGGCTGTCGCGGTGACAAAACTTTGGATTCATCTCCTCGACAGGTAGCGTAGAGTAGCGGCGTAGAGCGTAAGAGAGGACAGTCAGGCATTCAGACAGAGTCGGATTCGAGGAGTGGTGTTCACTGTTTGAGAGAAGCTCAGCAAGGGGATCGCGAGGTGTCCAGCCCAGCCTGGCGCCTCCTTCTCTGTTCTTTTTGAGTAAGCGCTGCGGTTAGCATCTCCACTGCGTCTCTTCTGAGCAACTTACAATTTGCGTGTTTATTTCACGACGCGAGTTTCCTTTTTATAGTGGATTTCTTTTACTGGGATAGTGAGTCTAACTTCTCCAGTATTACTGCATGTGCGTGCTACTCAGACTTTGAAAGATCGTTGACTTGTTGAGCAGCAGACTTCCACAAAACATGCAGGTTCCTTCATCATTTATTCATTGCATTCGATATAGACAGGAATTTTACCTCATGACTGGATAATTTCTTCATGTTTGTAGTTCCATGCCCAGTAATTTCATCACCCATGAGAGGGTGAAGTCTCACTATAGTTTTCATTGGTCTGTGAATCACATTATTTTTTAATCAAAAAATTAAAGGCTAACTTTACGAATATAATCGTTTTCTCTGTCCTACAACCATTTGATGAGGCAACCCTATACTCAGAATGATACCATCATACGACTATATCGCCTGAATTGCACATGCAGTGCCGACATTCCGGTGTAAAACAGGTGCTGTTATCTGGAACATTTTTATATTAACCAGGATATATAACTGTTTCATTCCTTTTGTTTATGAATTTTTGGGGGTTTATGTACTGGTTGCTTACTATTAGAAAAGTCGTTCTGTGGTGTCGTAATCCTACAAGATATCGAATAGCTGGTAGAATTAATTGTATTTTGAGTTTGCAAGTGTGGCAGGCAACTTGCACTCTCTGCTGCCGAACACCAGAATGCTCAAACGAATATCGAAACACTACACACACAACTATCATAACATTACACCGCCGCAACAAAAACAACAGTAAGTAGGCCAACTAACTGTGTTCGACTCCTGAGCATTGTCCCGGACTGCGTCGTCTTGTAGCGGCATATGGTCATTTCCTCTAAGGTGTATTTTTCACTGTACAAGCCGGGACGCTAGTCCCCAATTACAAATTAAACCAGTTGACTGAACCACAATGTCAGAGTGAATTTCTACAGTCCCGTCGAGGCATCCTACTTTTCAGACATGCAAGTCCGTCACTAGCTACCAAACAACGTCTATAGTAATCATCCACCTGTCATTGTGCAATTTTTGTTATAAATAATAGAAATCTGACTGCGAGTACATGCTTTTAGTAGAATGCACGAGTTTAGCCTATCATATACAGGATGTCATCTGTGCGATTAAGTACTACAGTTCATGACCCCGTTAGCTAATGGTTTGTTACGGTTCATGGTTGAAAATCCCCCCAATCACCCAATATAAATAATACACTCCTGGAAATTGAAATAAGAACACCGTGAATTCATTGTCCCAGGAAGGGGAAACTTTATTGACACATTCCTGGGGTCAGATACATCACATGATCACACTGACAGAACCACAGGCACATAGACACAGGCAACAGAGCATGCACAATATCGGCACTAGTACAGTGTATATCCACCTTTCGCAGCAATGCAGGCTGCTATTCTCCCATGGAGACGATTGTAGAGATGCTGGATGTAGTCCTGTGGAACGGCTTGCCATGCCATTTCCACCTGGCGCCTCAGTTGGACCAGCGTTCGTGCTGGACGTGCAGACCGCGTGAGACGGCGCTTCATCCAGTCCCAAACATGCTCAATAGGGGACAGATCCGGAGATCTTGCTGGCCAGGGTAGTTGACTTACACCTTTTAGAGCACGTTGGGTGGCACGGCATACATGCGGACGTGCATTGTCCTGTTGGAACAGCAAGTTCCCTTGCCGGTCTAGGAATGGTAGAACGATGGGTTCGATGACGGTTTGGATGTACCGTGCACTATTCAGTGTCCCCTCGACGATCACCAGTGGTGTACGGCCAGTGTAGGAGATCGCTCCCCACACCATGATGCCGGGTGTTGGCCCTGTGTGCCTCGGTCGTATGCAGTCCTGATTGTGGCGCTCACCTGCACGGCGCTAAACACGCATACGACCATCATTGGCACCAAGGCAGAAGCGACTCTCATCGCTGAAGACGACACGTCTCCATTCGTCCCTCCATTCACGCCTGTCGCGACACCACTGGAGGCGGGCTGCACGATGTTGGGGCGTGAGCGGAAGACGGCCTAACGATGTGCGGGACCGTAGTCCAGCTTCATGGAGACGGTTGCGAATGGTCCTCGCCGATACCCCAGGAGCAACAGTGTCCCTAATTTGCTGGGAAGTGGCGGTGCGGTCCCCTACGGCACTGCGTAGGATCCTACGGTCTTGGCGTGCATCCGTGCGTCGCTGCGGTCCGGTCCCAGGTCGACGGGCACGTGCACCTTCCGCTGACCACTGGCGACAACATCGATGTACTGTGGAGACCTCACGCCCCACGTGTTGAGCAATTCGGCGGTACGTCCACCCGGCCTCCCGCATGCCCACTATACGCCCTCGCTCAAAGTCCGTCAACTGCACATACGGTTCACGTCCACGCTGTCGCGGCATGCTACCAGTGTTAAAGACTGCGATGGAGCTCCGTATGCCACGGCAAACTGGCTGACACTGATGGCGGCGGTGCACAAATGCTGCGCAGCTAGCGCCATTCTACGGCCAACACCGCGGTTCCTGGTGTGTCCGCTGTGCCGTGCGTGTGATCATTGCTTGTACAGCCCTCTCGCAGTGTCCGGAGCAAGTATGGTGGGTCTTACACACCGGTGTCAATGTGTTCTTTTTTCCATTTCCAGGAGTGTATTTGAATATTTCGTGAATAAAACTGGATAGATCACCGTTTTAGCTTCTGTCATCGCCAGATACCAAAAAAGCTTGGAAATTGCAAAATAAGGTTCAGTGTCAGTATTGACATAATCACAGGATACACAATGTGATCAAAAGTATCCGGACATCCCCAAAAAATACGTTTTTCATATTAGGTACTTTGTGCTGCCACCTACTGCCAGGTACTCCATATCAACGACCTCAGTAGTCATTAGACATCGTGAGAGAGCAGAATAGGGGGCTCCGCGGAACTCAGGGACTTTGAACGTGGTTAAGTGATTGGGTGTCACTTGTGTCATACGTCTGTAGGCGAGATTTACACACTCCTAAACATCCCTTTGTCCACTGTTTCCGATGTGACAGTGAAGTGGAAACGTGAAGGGACACGTACAGCACGAAAGTGTACAGACCGACATCGTCTGTTGACTGACAGAGACCGCCGACAGTTGAAGAGGGTCGTAATGTGTAATAGGCAGACGTCTATCCAGACCATCACAAAGGAAATCCAAACTGCGTCAGGATCCACTGCAATCACTATGACATTTAGGCAGGAGGTGAGAAAACTTGGATTTCATGGGCGAGCGGCTGCTCATAAGCCACATATCACGCCGGTAAATGCCAAACGACGCCTCGCTTGGTGTATGGAGCGTAAACAATTGACGATTGAACAGTGGAAAAACGTTGTGTGGAATGACGAATCACGGTACACAATGTGGCGATCCGATGACAGGGTGTGGGTATAGCGAATGCCCTGTGAAAGTCATCTGCCAGCGTGTGTAGTGCCAACAGTAAACTTCGAAGCCGATGGTGTTATGATGTGGTCGTGTTTTTCATGGAGGGGGCTTGCACCCCTTGTTGTATTGGTGGCACTATCACAGCAGAGGCCTACATTGATGTTTTAAGCACCTTCTTGCTTCCCACTGTTGAAGATCAATTCAGGGATGGTGATTGCATCTTTCAACACGATCGAGCACCTGTTCATAATGGATGGCTTGTAGTGGAGTGGTTACACGACAATAACATCCCTTTAATTGATTGGCCTGCACAGAGTCCTGACCTGAATCCTTTAGAACACCTTTGGGCTGTTTTGGAACTCCGACTTCGTGCCAGACGACACCGATCGACATCGATACCTCTCCTCAGTGCAGCATTCCGTGGAAAATGGGCTGCCATTTCCCAAGAAACTTCCAGCACCTGACTTAACGTATGCCTACGAGAGTGGAAGCTGTCATTAACATACTGAATCCCAGCGTTACCGATGGAGGACGCCAGGAACTTGTAAGTCATTTTCAGCCAGGTGCCCAGATGCTATTGATCACATAGTGTACGTTTTTAAAGATGACACTGGACACCGTTTTGCTAATACTACGTTTTTTTATATCTGATGATAGGAGTAGACGAAACGGTGTGATAAATAAAAAAAAATTACTAAGGGATCTGGACGGTTTTAGCACACTGGACACGCATCCCCGTCCGGCCATCCAGATTTACGCTTTCCGGGATTTCCCTGATTCGCTTAAGGCAAATGTTGGGATGGTTCCTTTGAAAAGGGCACGTCCGATTTCGTTCCCTCTTCTTCTCTAATCCGAACCTGTGGTACGTGCCTATTGCTCTAGTTGTCGGTGACGTGTCAAACACTAAACTTCTTTCTTCCTTCTTTAGAGTTTAGACATCTTCATTAACGAAACATACACTAAGAAAAAAAAAACCTAAATGGACGGAAATCATAGATGTGAAGTAGGCGTAAAGACAAACAAATGATTGTAACTTTCCTGGGAGATTAAAACTGTGTGCCTGACCGAGACTCGAACTCGGGACCTTTGCTTTTCGAGGGCAAAATGATCATAATTCCAGAAAAATTGAATGATTTGTTCAAGAGAAAGAACTTCAAAAATTGAACAAGTCAGTAACGCGTTCGTCCACATCTGGCCCTTGTGCAAGCAGTTATTCGGCATAGAGTTGTTAGATGTCCTCCTATGGGATATCGTGCCAAATTCTGTACAAAATGGCTCTGAGCACTATGGGACTTAACTTCTGAGGTCATCAGCCCCTAGAACTTAGAACTACTTAATCCTAACTAACCTAAGGACATCACACACATCCATGCCCGAGGCAGGATTCGAACCTGCGACCGTAGCGGTCGTGCGGTTCCAGACTGTGGCGCCTAGAACCGCTCGGCCACCGCGGCCGGCCAAATTCTGTACAACTGGCCCGTTAGATCATCAATATCCCGAACTAGATGGAGGGTCCTGCCCATAATGCTCCAAAATTTTTCATTTGGAGAGAGATTCGGTGGCCTTGCTTGGAATGGTAAGGTTCGACAAGCATGACAAAATCAGTAGAAACTTTCACTGTGTGCGGGCGGGCATTATCTTGCTGAAACCTAAACCCAGGATGACTTGTCGTGAACGGCAACAAAAGGGGGCGTAGAATATTATCGACGTACCGCTGTGCTGTGAGGGTGGCGCGGAAGCAAACCAAAGGGGTTCTGCTATGAAATGTAGAGGCACGTCAGACCATCGCTGCTGGTTGTCGGGTGGTATGACGGGCGACATTTAGCTCCAGATGCGCCTTCGGAGCCTGGAATCACATTGACTGGAGCATAATTGTCTTCAGTGATGAGCCCCGCTTCAAACTGATCCCCAGTGACCAGCGTAGACATGTCTGGAGACTTCCCGGACAGCGGTGAGATGCCAACCTGACACTATGCCCTGAGCACTATGGGACTTAACAGCCCGACAAACAGGAGTGATGGTCTGGGGTGCCACTTCATTCTGTTGCAGGACCCCTTCGGTTGTCATCTGCGTAACAATTACATGACAGCTGTATATCGACCGTATCGTACGCTCTGTTTTGTTGCCCTTCATGGCAAGCCATCTGGGGCTTATGTTTCATCATGGCGCGAGTTTATACTGGTTGTTTTCGTGCTTACCTAACCCTACCTTGCCATCAAGGACGTTCGATCACTCCCCACTCTCCAATGACATTTGGTGCATTATGGGCAGGGCCCTCCAACCAGCTCGGTATTTTCACGATCTGACGAGCCAATTGCACAAAATCTGGCATGAAATCCTTCGTGAGGACATCCAACTACTCTACTGATCAATGCCAAGCCGAATAATTGCTTGAATAAGCGCCAGAGCTTTTTATCTTGAACAAATCATCCGACTTTTCTGAAATTGTAATCATTCGTATGCCTGTACATGTACGTCACATCTACCGATTTCCGTCCCATTCGTATAATTCCTTCGTTGTGCGTTTTACTTTTTTTTCTCAGAGTGTGTTCACAATGATCACGGGCTCATATAAGAAGCTTATTTCTTTTGTTAAAAAATAATATTGGAATCATTATCAAAAAAGGGGTACCGTGTTGATATGCGGACTATAACAGGCAAAGGGTACATTCCTGGGCAAAAAATTCTATTACTGTGAAACATTGGCCATAATTTGAGGAAGGAGTTTCTGAGAAAGAACGTTTGTAACACATGATTTTAGGGAAGTGACCCACAGCCTGTGTAAAAACTCGAAAAGAAGAGAATCGAAGCTTTTCGGGTGAGGTGCTATAGAAGGATGCCGAATATTAGATGGACTGATGAAATAAGAAATGACGAGGTTCTCTGCAGAAACGGCGAAGGTTAACTCTTTCACTTCTTCTTGTCATGTGTAAAGTCGTGATGAAATAACTTCCATTGTATTTGAAATAGTTGTAGAACTTTAAAGCTGTAGGGGAAAAAGATACTGGAATGTATTCAGCAAATATTTGAGGGCATTGAGTGGGGGGTGAAGAGGTTGCCATAGGCCAGTGATCCGTGGCAGGCCGAATAAAACCAGTCATAGAAGAGATGACCCAAAAGAAAAAAAAGGGATTGGTAAATGGAAAAGAAAAGGGAGGAAAAGACAGTGTTATCAGAAGAGCCCTCCGCCTCATACTGTAAGGAGGCTTGCCGCGTATAAATGTAGACATAGATCCTCGTTACATGTTCTTCTGCTTGACCTGATTTACTTTTTTCCTGTGGTTTCCCTAATACGATTAAGGCGGATGTCGGTCTGGTGCTTCGAACGCTCTTCAGCTGAACTGGTACTCAGCACATAATGTCGGCGAGATTTTTAACTCTCATCTCGCTTCCTTCGATGGTCTCGAAACCGAAAGGCAAGAAATTGACAACGTTTTTCCGTCTAAACCAAAAGACATTTTGGAGGGATTTGCCATACACCGGTCCGCGTCCGTAGTGGGATGGTCAGCACAGCTTGCTGTCATACGAAGGACTCCGGTTCGATTCCCGGTACTGCCAGGAATTTTTCCTTGGCAGGAGGACTTGTACGTGGTACAACCAGCCTCGTGATCCCGATTGACGAAATACTTGAGCGGGTAGTACCAGCTCCACGACACGAGACTTAAAAATGGCAGGAGAGTGGAGCCTTGACTCCACGCCCCTCATACCACATCCAGCGACACCACTATCAGAGGATGACACGGCGGTCGGTCGGTGCCGATGAGGATGACACAGCGGTCGGTCGGTACCGATGGGCCCGCCAGGACCTGTGGACGGATCCTGCGTATTTACCATACAGAATTACATTCATGAAATAAAACGGATGGTCAGTCAAACAGACCACAAGAAACTAGCCTTCCACTCCTCGTTACTGCCACTGTCAGTCATGAATGGACCTTGACATTTTAGCAGTTATTTTACTTTTTCCTACGGCAAACGAGTCTATTTAGAGGATAAATTAAGAACCGTTATGACAATTACATCACCGAAGATTTGGTTTTCTTACACCCAATCACATTAGACTACATCAAACTGCATTCCTCAGCAGCTGGTACACGTACGTGTCCGTAAGGTATCGCTGCAAATCAGACCGTTTCAGCGTTTCAGTAGGCGTGTCTGCGTAGGCAGCCTGCGCGTATCTCTTTGCAGAAGACAGATGTCCGGGCCGCCCCATGTACGGCACACAGTTTTAATCTTTCACGTAGCTCCATTCCGGCGGGCATTCAGCTACGGGCCGAGAGGTTTCATTCTGCAACCCCTGGTGGAGTATTTGCTTTCCTCACTTTACCTATTGTGTATGGAGGCTGAATACCTAAAACGGCATCGTTTGTGCTTTCAGTGAAATCAAATATTGGTAGCCGGCCGGTGTGGCCGTGCGGTACTAGGCCCTTCAGTCTGGAACCGCGTAACCGCTACGGTCGCAGGTTCGAATCCTGCCTCGGGCATGGATGTGTGTGATGTCCTTAGGTTAGTTAGGTTTCAGTAGTTCTAATTTCTAGGGGACTGATGACCTCAGATGTTAGGTCCCATAGTGCTCAGAGCCATTTGAACCATTTGAACCAAATATTGGTATCAGGAAGTGATTCATTCTCTTATTATGCAGACCGTGTTCTAAATGGAACTATTAATACATGTCTTATCCAAATATTTTCTCGATGACACTGCAACCGCAGAATTCGCTGGAAATATTGTGGAAAATACACGAACCTAATTAGTCAAAAATTGACATGTTGTCTATTTTTTGAGAAAGTTAGCAAATGATTAGTTGTGTAGTACGTTCTATTGTCTATCTAGGTTGCATACAAGGACGCTAAAATGTGTTACTCTACACCGCACGACAAAAATAAATAAATAAAGAAATCGTTCAGAAGGGGAGGAAACTAAATGAAACTTCACATATTGAGAGGGTATGTGACGTTATTTCACTTATTACAAAATCGAGCCAGATTTACGTAGAATTTGGCTGTACGAGCTCACTTATCAGTATGATGTAACACCCAGTCCGGCCTGATGCACTCTCTTATCGGGTTGAGAATCGTGTCATAAAGGCGTTGAATCCTTCCTGGGGTAAGATGGTCTACAAATCGAGTCCTGTAGATCATAATTCTGTTAAATTAATTATAACATTTCAGAATCTCTTAGAAAACCTAAAAAATATGCAGAAACCCAGCCGCGAACCTACTATTTTTTCCCACACAAGTAACAACTCTATCAACTACGCTCCAGTTCGAACACGACAAAAGCGTCTATATAATGTGGTATACAATATACAGGATATCCCAGGAGTAATGATCGATATTCGCGGATATGACACCGCCAGACACCACACTTGCTAAGTGGTAGCCTTTCAATCGGCCGCGGTCCGTTAGTATACGTCGGACCCGCGTGTCGCCACTATCAGTGATTGCAGACCGAGCGCCGCCACACGGCAGGTCTAGAGACACTTCCTAGCACTCGCCCCAGTTGTACAGCCGATTTTACTAGCGATTGTTCACTGACAAATTACGCTCTCATTTGTCGAGACGATAGTTAGCATAGCCTTCAGCTACGTCATTTGCTACGACCTAGCAAAGCGCCATTACCAGTTACTATTGATGCTGCAAAACATGTACCGTCAAGAGCGGTATTCACCATTTACGGATTAAAGTTAAGTATTCCAACAGCTACGCCCTTTTTTGCTAAAGTCTAACTTCCTTGTCCTGTTACAGATCTCACGCCAGCCTGCGTGAGCTAAAACGCGTGCCTTTCGGCTTCCTCTCATAGTGGGTTGGCTCTCTTGCCAATCCACAACATGGTGCGCAAGTATATACCTTACTCACCCAATCTCTTTGACGTTTCATACTAACCCAACGTACCTTGTTGCTTTCAACTTCTTTGCTCGGGTTGTCTTTCTGTAATTAAACTGGACCGCTGAATGCGCAGCTGTCCATGGTGTGTCGTGAGTGAAGCAGTGCGAGGGATTAAGAATGTCTAAAAGAGAAGCATCGCTTAGCTGTGTTTGTCCACAGGCTGGCAAAAATGCCTTACATTTACACCAATGAATTACATGCAGAAATGTTGTATTTTTACGGCTTCTGCTATGGTCGTGCTCCTGCTGCTGCGTCGGTGTTTTCAGACACGTCGAATTCCAGCGTTTACAGCACATTGCGTGAAACCGATATTCCTCCAAGTTCTCATCATTCCTTCTGGACGTATAGTTCAACATCCTGTGCAGCAACAGCAACACATAGTTGAAAAGATGTGTTCCGACGTAACATCAAGCACCGGCACATCGACCTGGAACGTAAAATCAGAGAAGGCTGTGAGACGACGTCAGCCAACAGAACGCTGACTAGGACGACACCACGACAGCAGCGGCACCTAAACGAAGAGAATATAAGCGCAGCTCCTCGTAGCCTCGGCCGCAGTAGAAGAGCCGCACTAGAAGAGGAGACATGAGATAAACGCTTTAACCGTGACTTGTGAACATTATTATTTGCTTGCATGGAAATTGTATACATCGAAGGACGTTGATTATTTGCATGTCGCCAATTGCTTGCGACCCGTCTTTGTAAGAAGGCTGTAATAAACTTTATTAACATGATTTGCTTGAATGTTATCCAGCTATACGAGGAAACAGATTTCTGTGCACCCTATACTAGACGAGTTGGCAGGATCCCACATGACGCAACGTAGACCTACTGCCAGCACGCGGCGACTTCCTGCACTTGTCAGTTTCCCATCAATGGCGAATGTTACGTGCGGAAAACTTGTACCCACTTCACATACAGTTTGCTCACCACTTCACGTTGACGAAAATACCACACGACTTGTGTGTATTTGTCTACAGATAAACCTGACAATACATTGAATAATACAGAAAATAAATAATAGTGCACATTAAATGCGTCCTGTCTCGGAAACCATTCATAACTGAGCATATGTCTATATGAAGTTTTTTGCTTCGTACTGTCGTTCCTGCCGTACCCCTGAACATTAACCATTCTTCCTGGGACACCCTGTAAAAGATATCTAAAGTAAAATTAAAATTGTAGAACAGCCACAACTCGCTTGTAACTTTTTCTTAATTTTACGTGTTTCACTCGACCAACGCGAGCACTTCCATGACTGTGGCAGTATAGTGTGTCACACCACCATAGAATAAGATAAATTCACGGATTCAACTTACAAAAAAAATGGCTCTGAGCACTATGGGACTTAAATCTGTGGTCATCAGTCCCCTAGAACTTAGAACTACTTAAACCTAACTAATCTAAGGACATCACACACATCCATGCCCGAGGCAGGATTCGAACCTGCGACCCTAGCGGTCACGCGGTTCCAGACTGAAGCGACTAGAACCGCACGGCCACACCGGCCGGCCGATTCAACTTACAACGCTATACATTGCGTAGCCCAGGGCCACACGTTACATAACACTGTGTATAGCGTCGCCGTCATACGTAAAATTGAGTAAGCTGGTTGCGTACTCCGGTCAAGTACATTCTAGGATTGAACAGCAAGACACATTTCATTTTGGTCAAGTCAAAGGTCCATTGATGTTTCTTTGGTTGAAACTACCTCAAAAAGCCCAATGTAAGACAATGTAATATAAGAAACACTAATTTCATTAAACAATGGTAAATATCCGTCGCTTTTTCATGCGTTCACACATACAAGTCTAAAAATCATACCCGATTACTGAAGTAATTTTAAGAAGACATAGTAAAATTACAAATTAAAATTATGATTGCCACTTTGACGAGCGTTAAGACGCATGTGTCATGTATGTAACGGTTTATTAATACTATTGGAACTGGCCTACGCTAACATAAACATACCATTCAGACATGGTGGCATGATTCCTCTTACGTCTACATCTGTTAGAGTGCGATATATGGAGACAAAATTATTTACAACATATATGTTTATTTACAACATATGTATCTCGAAATTATTTGCGTATATTTATGAAGGTAACAAATTTCAAATTGCATGGAACTTTCATATTTAAACCAGACGGCAGTTAGGAAGACTATTCATGTTGGATCTGCTGGTGTCATAAGGATGGTACAGAGATACCACATTTACGGGAGTAAACACATTTCTAAGATTCGTAATTGGTTATAAGTACTTTTTAAATTAACGTAAAAAGGAAATTAAAATTGCCGTTTTTCAGACGTCAACTTAGGTATGTCATGTTTGTAAATGCTCATTAAAATCAGTAAAAACCACCTACAACTAAATGTGAATGACTGCAGACGTCGAACATAGCAACTTTATTCGTTTAAAGATTGCAGTTTATTCAAATGGAAAAACGTAAGAAATGTCAAATTACGGTACATGAAGTTTTCGCATTTAAGCGAGATGGCAAACAGACCATTCATGTTGGCAGTGACAACATCACAAAGGATGTAGTGAAACGCCGCTTTCACGTTCTAGAGGACACATCTAAAATTAACCACTATCGTAACGCGACGTAGTAAAAAACAAATTAAATTTGTAATTGCCGTTTTAACCGGCGTTAAGATGACAAGCACAAAAAACGGTCGTGGTGGCACTCACAAAGTCGCGATCGTCATACTGTACAATTATAATTATTGTAATGTGATGACGGTTACACACACTGGTATAGTTTGCTCCCATTATAGCTCAGTGTGGAACAACGATTATTATCGTCAAATACTCAGCTTGTAAACATGAATGGCATGCAACATGTCGGACGGTCAGTCTACTATTTTCAAGTGAACTGCAAGCCTCAAGAACGCGCATGGGGCAAAGAGAGTAATGAGCCTCATATTTCCACTCTATATAATTTAAAGGCAATAACGCGTGGGAATAGTTACACAACTTAAACAGAGGCTTGCTTACGACCTTTGTTTAATCATGTGACGTGATGATGCACTGAGGAGCCACCAGTTACTGTGAAAGGCATAATCTAGTGTAAGTCGTTCACGTATCTTCTAACGCTACTTACATACATGCTTCCGCTTTCTGGGTATACAAACATTTCAGATAACGATCCTACATATCGTTCATGTTTGAGAACAAATTTTATTGTAACAAACAGTACCAAAACGATACGTTTTCGAGAGATCCTCAATGTGCTAGTGCTATGAAACAGCTTATATTTATAGTACGTCCATTACAATATAAAGAACACCAAATACGGAGTTCAGATCTACATAACTTAATCCAGTATCGCGTCTTCTAAGTTCTGCTTGGGATCAGCATAATTACAATGATCAAAGAATGACTTTTAATAATCGGAGCCGGCCGGTGTGGCCGAGCAGTTCTAGGTGCTTCAGTCTGGAACCGCGCGACCGCTACGGTCGCAGGTTCGCATCCTGCCTCGGGCATGGATGTGTGTGATGTCCGTAGGTTAGTTAGCTTTAAGCAGTTCTAAGTCTAGGGGACTGATGACCTCAAATGTTAAGTCCAATAGTACTCAGAGCCATTTGAACCACTTAGTAATCGGAAGTTTTGTCAGCCTATGCAGTTGAGTGGTCAGCGTGGCCGACTGCGTTGCAGGGCACTCAGGCTTGATTCCGGGTACTACCAGGAATTTTTCCCTGATGGGATGGGATGACTCGGCCTCGTGATGGCAATTGAGGAGCTATTTCACCTAGTAGCAGTGGCTGCCAGATCACGAAAACTGACAACAACCAAGAGGACGGTGTCTTGACCCCATCCACGACATACCACGACCGATGATGCCATTGGTGAAGGATGACACGGTGGTCGGTCGGTACCGGTGAGCAAGTCAGGCCCTATGGACGAAATTAACAGTTACAGTGATCATTACAGTGAAGCTAGTACGGCTGTATGCCTTTTACAGCCCGCAACCTTAGCCTGTACAGATCCGTACATGCTCGTGCAATTTCATTAGAAATATTGCTAGTTCTAGCTATTGTGTAATTTTTTTAAAATTACTGAAAACGTTCATATAAATCTGTCACTTGACGGCAATCTGGGAGCCAGAGGCAACCGAAGACAAACATAGGAAAAGACTAAGTACCAGGACGAATTATGCGAAACAATGGTCGCTTCGCGAGTGGTGGGGAAAGCTCGCAGCTTAAATGGGCAGCGTAGGGAATGTGGGGAGCGTTGCCAGGCGCCGTGGGGCAGCGCGCACGGCTAAATTTAAGAGGGCGCGGCTGCGGTGTCCACGATCGGCGGACAGCGACCTCGACACTTCACGTCTCACATCTCACCGGGAGGTGGGTGGCCCGTTTAGCGACTGGGGCTGCAACGGCAGCTCCGAGAGGCGCCTGGAAACAGGTGGGTGCAAGAAGTGCACAGGGCGCAAGCTGCGTGCTGGAATAGCTTTTGCTTCGTAAGGCGTCCGATCGCGGGATGCGAAAGCGTTGGACGAGGAGCTGGTCGAGTTTAGTGACGTCACAGCGTGGAATTTCACATTCCACTACAGTGCAAAGCATGAAAGGAAGAATCTACCAAGTCCGATTTTTGCCTCGTGGAGAAGAGCGTGATCAACGAGATGCAACCCCGGTTTTACGGCACAAGCACTCATGATCGAACTTTGAGCTAAGTTCACCGGACAAGTACGAGGAGCGCTCAATAAGTAACGCAACACTCATTTTTCTGAAAGCAGGTTGGTTTTATTCAGGATTCCAGCGCACCATATTGTTCCCCACTGTTATGGCTACAAACCACTATTTTTCAATGTAATCTCCATTCCATTCACTATGACGGCCTTACGCCATCTTACTGGGAAGGCGTGTATGCCCACATGGTACCACTCTACTGGTCGACGTCGGAGCCAAAGTCTTGCTGCATCAATAACCTCCCCATCATCTACGTACTGCTTCCCGCTGAGTGCATTCTTCATTGGGTCAAGTAGGTAAAAGTCGGAAGGTGCGAAATACAGGCTGTAGAGTGGATGAAGAAGAACACACATTTGAGTACCCCATCTGGTATGTCTGCACTGCCAACAGAAATGTCTAGTTGAGCGGCGAAGTGTTCCACTCTTATCCGCCCATCACCTCAAATGAGAGTGTCCGCACGTTCCAACATTGCAGGAGTCACAGCTGCGTGCGTCCGGCCGGCGCGCAGGAAATCGGACAGGTTTGCGCGACCTTGCTGCGATGATGACAGACGCCTCGTCCAACGACTCACCGTGCTTTTGTTCACTGCCGTGTCCCCGTATACATTCTGCCAGTGGCTACGATAATCTCCAATGCTCTGGCTTTCCGATGAAAGAAGCTTGGAACGCACCTCTTTACTGATGCCATTTTGAAGGCTTCGTATGGTGCCGCCACCAACGGAAACTTTATGCAACACTAGGATATGAAGCGGGAATATTTCACGATTTCCCATAGCAAATTCTGCATTTTTTCAAGCGAAATTGGCCGAGAAAAAATTGCTTTGGATTATTTATTGAACGCCCCTTGTATTAGCCACCTGCTTAAAAAGCTCACTGATGACTTTGGAGCGTTGCAGGTGGTGTAGAACTGATACCAAAGCGGTCATGGTGAGGCTCCATCGGTACTGTACGGCACCGGAGTGAAATGGCGTGTATACGCCAGTTGCTTATATGGAACAACGCTGTAAAGTGAACGTGCAGACGTGGCAAGAAAGCAGAAAGGAGCTATCACTTTTGTACTTGCCCATGACAACACCGTGAATGAAATTACGCAGTTTGCTGGTACTTCAACTCGGGTATCCTGTGTGTTGTTGTTGGGTTTTTTTTGGGGGGAAGGAGACCAGACAGCGGGGTTCTTGTTCGCTCGCAGCCTTACTGTATTCCCGCGAGAAGTTGGACATTACTGTGCATTTGCACTGAAACATCGATATACATGTCCGAAAGAACAGATACGATATCCGTATCACAGGACATCTGAAATTATTTGGAACAGCGGGTGATACCTAGCAGTTCTCGCAGTTCGGTAGCTCTATCCACGGTATATAATCAACAACGTATATCTTCCTTTCCGTCTCAGAGAGTAGTACTTGGAATCTACGTTCTCATTAAATTGCTGTATGTATACAGATCCCTCTGCAGCTTCCTCCAGTGCCAAGAAACGTATTCTCTAATGTCTTAAGAGATGTCTTGTCATCTTGTCCCATCGTCTTGTGCATGTTTTTCATATATCCCTTACCTCGGCGATTCTGCGGAGAACCTCCTCATTTCAGCTGGATGTTGTTGTTGTTGAGCTCTTCAGTCCTGAGACTGGTTTGATGCAGCTCTCCATGCTACTCTATCCTGTGCAAGCTGCTTCATCTCCCAGTACTTACTACAACCTACATCCTTCTGAATCTGTTTAGTGTATTCATCTCTTGGTCTCCCTCTACGATTTTTACCCTCCACGCTGCCCTCCAATACTAAATTGGTGATCCCTTGATGACCCAGAACATGTCCTACCAACCGATCCCTTCTTCTAGTCAAGTTGTGCCATAAACTCCACTTCTCCCCAATTCTATTCAATACCTCCTCATTAGTTATGTGATCTACCCATCTAATCTTCAGCATTCTTCTGTAACACCACATTTCGAAAGCTAGTATTCTCTTCTTGTCTAAACTATTGATCGTCCATGTTTCACTTCCATACATGGCTACACTCCATACAAATACTTTCAGAAACGACTTCCTGACACTTAAATCTATACTCGATGTTAACAAATTTCTCATCTTCAGAAACGCTTTCCTTGCCATTTCCAGTCTACATTTTATATCCTCTCTACTTCGACCATCATCAGTTATTTTGCTCCCCAAATAGCAGAACTCCTTTACTGCTTTAAGTGTCTCATTTCCTAATCTATTCCCTCAGCATCAGTCGAGTTAACTCGACTACATTCCATAATCCTAGTTTTGCTTTTGTTGATGTTCATCTTATATCCTCCTTTCAAGACACTGTCCATTCCGTTCAACTGCTCTTCCAAGTCCTTTGCTGTCTCTGACAGAATTACAATGTCATCGGCGAACCTTAAAGTTTTTATTTCTTTTCCATGGATTTTAATACCTACTCCGAATTTTTCTTTTGTTTTCTTTACTGCTTGTTCAATATACAGATTGAATAACATCGGAGATAGGCTACAACCCTGTCTCACTCCCTTCCCAAGCGCTGCTTCCCTTTCATGTCCCCCGACTCTTATAACTGGCATCTGGTTTCTGTACAAATTGTAAATAGCCTTTCGGTCCCTGTATTTTACCCCTGCCAGCTGTATATGGCATACTGAAAGATATTTTTGGACTCTCTTCCTTGCCGAACTGAGGCCATAATCAAGTATAGAGACGGTATTAGCGTGATATCTCAAGGGTTGATGAATTTTTTTGTCCCGAATTCTGTTGTTTTGCTGCCACCGTGTGGGCATATCGACTCTGCACAGCAGCTAATACCAGGGGGGTAAGTGGCGGACAGAGGAGTGTGCTCCTGCGGCTATGGGAGGCTTTGGGTATCATGTCGGTCGAGGCACCAGTCGAAGTGCTCGGGATACCTCATACCATAGTTATTGAGAATCGCGCGGCAGCATATTGGCTGCAAACGGGCAAATCAGACACAGTCAGAGTTCTATTAGGGGAGGAGATGAGCTCAAGACCTGGAGAGTAAATATGTGGCATAGGGTGTGGGAGAACTGTGAAAAGGACCGTCATAAAGGAGCGACTGAGCATGAAACATGTTAATCTCAGCCAGGGCATGGTTCGTTTCTTAATGCGCCATGGGTTTTACCCCACTCACTTGCTGCCTGTAAATCCTGGTCAGGAGACTGCTTGTGTCTGTTGGAAGAGAGGTACGCCAGAACACACACTCTTGTTCTGTGACTGTCGGTCGCAGGTAAGACGACTAGCGCACTCACAAGACGACATACACAGTCACTTGGAGATCAGACCTTGTGGACCGATCTCAAGGACAGCACGGACAGAATGTCTAGAGCGCTGCATAAAGAGTACTTGCAGCGTAGAGAGTACATACAGGTAGCAGCGAGCACAGGCGGCTGTAGCAGTGGTAACAGGTCAGACGACAGCGACACAAGCGAAGACAGGCAAACATAGAATAAGGACTGAACGTATAGTCACCGGAGTGTCACGAAAATAAATGTTCATATGTTCATATCACATTGATATTACTCGTACATTGTAACAAAATGTAGGAATAGAGAACAGCACAGGCTGCATGTAAGGAACCTAACGTAGATGTAGCATCACGCCATCTGGGGGCGAGAGGCTCAAAGTATTGGTGAAGTCAAAAAAAAGAAGGAAATGATCGTATGGCGTCAGTGGCCGGGAGTTCCCAGGCGGGAAGTTCGACCGCCAAGTGCAGGTGTTACTGAGTGCGACGCCACAATGGGCAACATGCGCGTCGACAATGGGGATGAAATGACGATGAGGTCAGCACAACACCCAGTCCCTGAGGGGAGAAAATCTCCCACACCAGCTGGGAATCGAACCCGGGCCCCCGTGCGTGGCAGTCCAAAGCGATTGCTGAGGTACTGGGGCGTAGTACATGGGGAGGGGGCTGCCCGGGACAGAGAGAGAGGTTCAGTGTCTTTCCGAGGCACTCCCGACTGAACAGCATCGGTGGTGGCGTTCTGTAAGCCTAAACTCTTTTCAAGCTTTCTAATTTTCAGCCTTCTTAATGCATTAACTGTTAATTTTAATTTCTACTGTTTCCTAATTTACTAATTAGCTTTAAGGGGACCTGGACGAAAATTGAAATTTTCGAAAAAACTTTTTTGTCACCATCTCAAAGACAATTTTATCCCGTTTCAAAAAATGTATTTTTTATCTACTTTTAGTTATTGATTTGTTCTTAAACGCTCTTGAACCATATGTCTGCAACCAGCCACGCTCATGCGACAGGCAAGGAATATCACCATAAACATTTCTTGCGCGCCAGTCATGGAAATAATAAAGCCAATATACAGGGCCCTTGCTGATACAAAATTGTTTAGCAAATGTCTGCGTAGCCGTACACAAAACCCTAATGAGAGTTTCGGCAGCTGCGTGTGGCAACGAGTACCAAAAACAGTGTTTGTTGGATGGACAGTGCTCAAAATGGGTGTGATGGATGCTGTCATCTGTTTCAATGATTGTGTAATCAGCAGGACAAAAGTAATGGACAAATCAGGCATCGAGCCAGGAAACAATATGGTAGCTGCTCTGACTGCCATAGATCGTCAGCGACTAGCTGAAAGGGATGTGGAAGTCACCACTAAAAAGTCAAGAGTAAGAAAAAGGCTCCTGAAGAAGTCTGTAGAGGATAAAGAAGCAGCTGGCCAGCAAGATTATGCCGCTGGAATGTTCTGAAAGAGGCATACGGTGAGTCAAAAACACTGTGGACATTCTATTCTCAATTTCTCGAAACTACATTTTTAGAACATTAGGTACATGTAACTTCACGATGGTTTTATCGATGTTCACCAAATTTCTCTCAACTGAAGAATGGGATAGTATCTTTGTATTATGCCTAATACATCGCAGAAATGATCTACGTTTGTCATTCTGAATATAATGTTAGCGATATTTTTAGACAATGTGGTATAATAAGGGTTTTTCTAGTTTCTCAGATATACTCCAAGCTACAAAACGAGAGGCATAATGCGTTCCTATGAATGTTGACAGCAGCCTGTCACAGTTTGAATGCTATTAGACTGATGACGGACCAGAAAATGGTACCAGAATGGGAACGTATATTATAAAAACATCTATTAGGCCAAATAATGTAATTATGAAACTATAACAGATATTTCAATAAATTTCCCTTTACAGCTTCAGTTAATGCCATTCATTGCTGGTAAAAAACCACAACTTCCTCCGCATTGTAGATCAAGAGTAATGTGCACTGAGAGCGAGGTATAAAAATGCAGCCCGTTGACGTCCAGGTCCCCTTAAGTTTACAAGAATTAAAAGCTGCAAAATTGTTAAATTTTGCTAAAATAAGAAGAAATCAAATATGCTTCGTATCCTGTATATGTACAATTTAATACTGGAAAAATATGACCTATTTTAATAACTAGGTCGCAGAACATTTGTAAATGCCTGCAAATAAAATGATGAAAATAAACTGTTTTTATCTGTATTGCTTATTAAGATTCCGTGCAGATGTTGCGACCATCAAAAGATCTGTCCACCAACGTGTGTTTGAGCATCCAAGAAAAACATTGACCACCTCTTCGTAGTGTCACATCCGAATTAAATTAACTTGTCACAAGTAACATGCGTTTCGTCAGTTGAGAGATTTGAAAGCAATAATGAAAGTACATTTCATTTAGGAAATAATTTCTACTGCTTTAGTCAATTTTTCGTAATATTTAACTAGCCTAGCGTGTTTCGGGAACATGCTGCCATCATCAACGCATTCCAGTTACATGTACATTATATCAATCTGGAGTGTGATTAGGTTCATACGCTGCGTGTGCCAGTGACGTTATGTATCGAAATATATTCCTGAACAGAAACATACACACATTTTTAGTGTGCTCATTAAGTGATTTGCATGTTTGGATCATTTCATTAGTGCACCCATTTACATTTTTGATGGAAATATAATAGTCTGGCACCTAGAGCACCGTGACGAACATCTAACAGCTTAACACCTTCACGTACAGACGTTTACATCATTCCAAAGAGTCTTAACTGCTGCCATAAACTAATTTCAGTTTCAAAAGTAGGCCGTATAAATGTGCGATACGGTGCCTCTTGAAACATCAAACACTTCGGCTGCCTCGGTTATGGGACACACGAGACGAGCACCAATAATCTTCCCGTCTTCGAATTCAATTGTCTCTGACATTATGCGCTCACAGCTACACAGGACACTGATCGGACCGCGACTGCCACTTGCCCCAACGAATTGAGGGTATGCACAGGTGCCGTTCGTGCTCAAACACAACAGTCCAACCTGCAGGCTTGGCTAGCGTCTTCATTTATGTTGGAGCATGCATTCCTAGCGGTGTTTCCATATTTTCGGACAAACCCTGTACGCGTCACTATAATTTTGGAAACTGATTAGAGCGAATCGAGAAAAAGTGAAAGTTATAGAAAGTGAAATAAATTTAAATGGAAATGAATTGAAGAAAATAGTGAATAGTGTGTTAAGTGGAATTTTGTTGTGTTAAGCAACATTAACATTTAACGCGTTGTCGAAATGTAAAAGAGACGGAGATCTTGCCAGTTGTGAATTCAAAAGAAGGAAACAGAAAGAGTGACAACGAAATGAAACAGATGAAGAGCGAGAAGTTCATTTAGCTTCACAGTGGAAGGAAATGAATGGCCTGAGAGTAAACCTTACATATCAACAACGAGATTAAATTAGAGAACGGGACCGAATGAGGTACTCAGCAAGCGACTTAGAGAAACTGCTGAGGAAACAGTATTACGAAATGAACTACGTAGAGTCATAATGAGTGAAGTCAGCCAAAGAAAACGATCGCGAGCGCTGGAACAAAGTAGTGCAAAGCAGAAGAGATAACAGTCTGGCGGGTGAAGCAGTCCGTTATGATTCCACTAAACAGTACTACAAACACAAAAACGTTGTCATTGGCAAACTGGATCAAGTCCGTCAGTTCTGCGGGGCCAACAGGTCAGTAAAGAAACACCAAGAATGTGTTTCATGAATGGAAAAGTTCAACTATAAAACGGAAGCGTATTCACCAGAAATATTTCGTTACAAAATACTCGAGAACATCGTAAGAATGAATATTAAAAAACCTTGAAAATGTTAGTAATTCATAGTCAAAAGTACTTTCGAATGCTCAAAATAAATCCACTTCAGAATCAAAACACTTTCTACAAAATATGAGAAGTTCTTGCTAGATACTTAAGTGGATTTATTTTGAGCATTCGAAAGTACTTTTGACTATGAATTACTAACATTTTCAAGGTTTTTGAATATTCATTCTTACGATGTTCTCGAGTATTCTAGAGTGGCCTGGAATGTTCAGAGAAAGCAAATGACAAGAAGGACCAAGCCGAAGCACGTCTTTTTCAGTTAGCAGTCATAATATAATGTACTATATTGTTATTTTCAGTTATTCATGAAAAAACTCGACGCATTATTAAACTTTATAACTTCTAAACATAATGAGGTACCAATAAGTGGAAAATTGAATTTAACTGTTTACATTCAAAAGCCGTTCGTAGGTTCCTTGATAATACGCTAACTCTCTATCACAAAAGTTCACAAGAGTTACGGGAATCAGAAGTTCTGATACTGACAACAATTACAATTCTATAGGCGCATGGCGATTTCAGAGCCATTGTGTAAATACTTGGGGTTAAACTTCGGTACTAATAAATTGAAAAGGAACTGGGACTTCCAAATGTATTTGAGGAACATAGATTGGAAACAGACAAATAATTCATCTGGCGTTAATGAGAAGTACAATGTATTCTTAACATAGTCATAGACTGAAACTTCCTGGCAGATTAAAACTGTGTGCCCGACCGAGACTCGAACTCAAACTGTTGTTCTGAAACAACTAACTTACGTAAGCAGATTAAATGCTCCTGAACCACGAGCTACAGACCATATCGGAATACCATGTGAAATACGTATCAACGACATCGACGGCGACAGGCGTAAATAACAATGCGAACTGTATTGTGATATTGTAAGCGAAATCATGAGAATATAAAAACGTATATATTTCCAATAAAAATAAATCCATCCACCAAGCAAATAAGAACTATTTGGCACATAGTAGAACGCGAGACAGTGGTCAGCAATTTAAAAAAAAAAAGAGGGGGGGAAGGAAAACAATTCTTTAAGCCTAAATAATGAACTGATCAAATATAGCCCTAAAATTGTACTCATTTTTAATATCTTTTCAAGGTAAGTAAGAGATATTTAAGTCTGGACAGTTCCTTAGTAGGTAGCCTACAGTTCCCCAAGAAAACCTTTCCAAAACAAATTTCATAAATTAAATTTCAAGATCCTTATTTTTATTTTCTACGAATAATATTGTCGATATGTGGAGATCAACTGTCACTAATGCTAAACGTGGCGTACCCATCCGTTCGTTTAGCAGACTTTCGCTACACGGTGGAGGTCTAAATACAGGCTAAAATTATTTGGTAAATTGCTGTTTAAGGAAGAATCAAAACTAACGGGCGACTGCAAGCGATATGGCTGGTGAGACCGCTAGCGATTTATCTGTCGCGTGCGGCGCCCAGTACTGTCTACTGTAGTGAAAATATGCTTTTATATAACCGTAGCAAGCGTTACACAACGGATCGTACTGTACATTCTCTTATAATTTGCTGTTAGTTGCCAGTTTTCTGGAGTCGACCGTTACCAACATTCCTTCCAGCTGTCCATTCGCGCTGGAGAGGGTGCTTTGTGTCCGCTAATGATGTCCGTTCCGCAGCACTATGCGGCTGTGTTTGCTCGCCTGCCCGTCGCTGGTACCTGGCCGGTTTATCAGAAACGCATTAGGAAGGACCAAAGTACGCAGCGGCGGGAATTCCACCCCCTCACCCTGCAACCCTTCTTTGTGTCGTTCCTTCTTCCGCAGCACCGTCGCGGCGATCGTCTGCTACTGCAACTTTTGTCGGTGAAATTCTTTCAATAACCAAACCGTGTTAGTGTGAGAATTACAAAAACTATTTCACAAATTGTGAACCGTGTGGTGCAAATCCTGAGAACGTCGAATAGTATAAGTCGAGATGAGTTCAAAAACTACGGATGTTTTGCAGCAAGTGGGAAAACGCTTCAACGGTGAACAAAAAAGGCCAATACGTTCCACTTTAAAAGATTCTAACAGAAAAGTGGGAAATCAGCTGCCTTCCGCCTTCCTACCAAACATTTTGGCATGTAAACATATTCGTGCTCTTTTAACATAGAACACTGTAAATCCTTGTATCCAGTCTCTCTTTGTATTAAAGCCTTCATACCCAGCATCTCTGTCTCAGAAAAATGCGGCCTCCCCTATACCTACTCGTTAACGTTCGTCGGTCTAGGATAGGGGAGAGCGGAGAGACGCCCCTCCCTCCCAAAGGCAGAGGTATGGTCTCTACTGATCTGTATGTTTCATTTCAACTGTCTCCTCTATCTTTTGCCCCCATTGCTTCCATCTCCACTCATCTCTGTTTTTCTTTTACTGCTATTGTCTCCCACTGACAATCAATATCTCCTTTCTCTTTGGCTCCCACTGCTATATTCTTCATCCATCTCTCTTTCTCTTTTACTACCACTGTCACTTCCTCACAGTTACTGTCTCCTCTGTCTTCCACCGTCACTGTTTGTCGTCTACTCTCTTTCAGCACAAAAAAGTGCGAATACGTCCGCATGCCCATAGTTTTGTTGAGGAAGGCGGAATGAGGATTGAAGCATGTGGTTCCCCACTATTCTGTTCAAAATGTTCAAATGTGTGTGAAATTTTATGGGACTTAACTGCTAAGGTCATCAGTCCCTAAGCTTACACACTACTTAACCTAAATCATCCTAAAGACAAACACACACACCCATGCCCGAGGGAGGACTCGAACCTCCGCCGGGACCAGCCGCACAGTCCATGACTGCAGCGCCTAAGACCGCTCCGCTAATCCCGCGCGGCCCCCACTCTTTTGTCAGAGTGTTTTAAAGGGGAACATATTCGCCTTTTTTGTGCTCTGACAGGAGCATTTTTTCACAGGTGCCCTTACTTCCGCTGCTACAGCCGGGTTTAAGCTTATGTGAAACGAGCTGTACAGCCCAGTAATGTTTTGACAGTTTATTTATATATTTCGACACAGAACAACGAATAAGTACTGTTTCTGGATACTTTGCCCATAGATCACAATCATGCATGTGAGTCTTAAAAGAGTAAAAATGTCATTAGACACATTTTACCGAATTTGAAGCTTTTCCAGTTTTACGTAATTTTTGAAAAAATCATTTTAAATTCTTTCCAGGCATGTTGAGACCCTTTTTTCATTGCAGTATTACTTTGGACATATTTCTACAGACGTGGAGTACTCGTTATACAGAGGCAGCGCGTCATAAAGCTTCTATTGGTGACAAAATGCTAAAAACGTAGTTTGGTGACCACACATCCCTTGAGATGTCTTAGAACCATTGTCATGCGTTCACTGCATCAGTTTACACTACATTTGCGCCTCAGGCATGACATCATGTGCATATTTTACGAACATAAGTGCGGTAACTTTTTTTAATCTCTGTATCTCAGTAACAGATAATGACATAGAAAAACGTTCCGAAGTTCCCTGAGATTATCATCTTAGGAAAATACAGCAAAAATTTCGACGATATGCAATGAACAGAAATTATAGAAGTGACCATCCGCTCAATTTGTAGTTATCGTACCCAAAAATCATTCGGGGTTTTCTCAGAAACTTCCCATAAGCAAATGGTGCTTTCATAAGCCGCCTATGGTCCACCCTAGACCACATCTAATGCAAACGAACCAACGTATAGGTGCAATTCTCCTGAACTAGAGGAAGTATTTGATATTTAAAATGGTTCAAATGGCTCTGAGCACTATGGGACTTAACATCTATGGTCATCAGTCCCCTAGAACTTAGACCTACTTAAACCTAACTAAATTAAGGACATCACACAACACCCAGTCATCACGAGGCAGAGAAAATCCCCGACCCCGCCGGGAATCGAACCCGGGAACACGGGCGTGGGAAGCGAGAACGCTACCGCACGACCACGAGCTGCGGACTTGATATTTAAATTTCGACTCTGTACCGTAGTATAGCTACAGTATGCCCGTTCATCCGATAGACACACAAATGGTCGCTAGGCTGAGGGCTGTGCAAAACTGTAACAATAAAACCCGACACACGCCCCTTGAAAAATCACATTTAGAGCTCGTCGTTTTGGACCATTCTGGCACGGTGCACTGTTGAGCACGGACCGATTTCGTGTGCTGTATTTCTCAGATCCCTCTAATGCTTTCTTTTCTGTGTTGATAAATAAAACTGAAAAGTGTCTGTGCAGTGTTAGCCATATCGGATATTTACCACGTAGCCGGCTGTCATAAAGTTTACACTTGTTTCGGTAGTATGGACGAAAATCTGTTTTGTGTTGAAACGTATCAGAGAATTGGTGTCTGCAGGTCGTGACATAGTGGTTTGCGTCCATCACTGTCGATCAGTTGGAAGATTTCCTTCACTCGGGGACGGGGTATGTATGTATGTGTGTGTGTGTGTGTGTGTGTGTGTGTGTGTGTGTGGCCGCGGAGTGGCCGCGCGGTTTGAGGCGTCACGGATTATGCGGCCCATCCCGCCGGAGGTTCGAGTCCTCCCTCGGACAGGGGTATGTGTGTTGTTCTTAGCATAAGTTAGTTTAAGTAGTGTGTACGTCTAGGGACCAATGACCTCAGCAGTTTGGCCCCTTAGGAACTCACACACATTTGAACATTTTTTGAACACACGTCGCAGAAGTGCATCAAGCTAGAGATTTGTACCAAGCTGTCGATGGAACGCAAACGGAGTCTGCCGACCAGTAGTGCCACACGATCACTTCAGAGAATTTGTACCAAACTTTTATATCAGAATAGAATAAAGAGTAGCAAAGTTGTAGAAATTATAAATATTGTCCCTGATGAGTCTGCTACGACTAAAACAAGGCATTACGGGTGGTGTAAACGTTGCGAGGAAGATGTTGAATACGGCGGGCGCCCTGGATGCTCTAGCACACTATCTACCGACGAAAACGTGGGAAAATCGAAAGTCATGATTATGAAGAATCGCCGAATCACAATCAGAGAAGTCTCTGATGGTGTTGGGAAATTAACTGGCTCGTGCCATCAATTTTTTCGGATGTTTTGGGTATGAAACGTGTGGCAGTATAAGTTATTCCAAAACTGTCGAATTTCGGACAAAAACAGGGGCGAATGCAGGTTTCTCGGAAGTCAGATGAAATCAAGAATGATGCAAAACAACTGAAACTTATGTTAATTGGCGATGAAACATAAATTTACAGATGTGAGGACGAAACTAACCCTGAGTGAAAGCATTCTGGACCGCCAAGACACAAAAAAGCTCGACAGCTGTTGCCAGACGTGAAGATATGCTCACTGCAATCTTTGATTTTAACGGCGTATTGCGCAACGAGTGCTTACCGCAAGGTCGGACAATCAAGAAAGACTACTATTTGACATACTCCCCGGATCTGCTGCCGGATCCTAAAATGAACTTGATTCAATATTTCGGCTATCCAATTGTCCGCCATCTTCAGGAGACAGCTGCTGCTGAAAACTGATGCCAAGGCGAGACTTTCAAGATCTATTATGCCGTGAAAGCCCACGAAGTCACAAGAATGCTACTAACAAGTGCAACTCCCTTTGGGTGAATAAATAAAAAAAATAAAATAAAAAAAACGCCGGATTTGTGGCGAAACAGTTCATGGCTTTTGCAACACGTTAACGCACCTGCCCACACTAAGTGGCTTGTTCGTGAGTTTTTGGTCAAAACCAATACTGTAATGATGCCCCAGCCTCTCTATTCGCCAGACATCTCTCCAAAAAAAAAAAAAGGTAAATTAAAAACGCATAGCCAAGACAGCTATAACCAGTTAGACATCTAAAGGCAGTTCCACAGATAGAATTCCGGAAGTACTTCGGGAAATGGAAAAACCGCAGGAATAAATGTGTAATGTATCACGGAGGCTACTTCGAAGGGGATAAATTTGATGTAACGATGAAAAAAATGTTTCAAAAAAATTTCCTCTGTTTTCTAAACACACTTCACATATTGCAGGTATGAACACAATCGCTAAGCAGTGGCTAGCACACTGGACTCGCATTCGGGAGGACGACGGTTCAATCCCGCGTCTGGCCATCCTGATTTAGGTTTTCCGTGATTTCCTTAAATCGCTCCAGGCAAATGCCGGGATGGTTCCTTTGAAAGGGCACGGCCGACTTCCTTCCCCGTCCTTCCCTAATCCGATGAGACCGATGACCTCGCTATCTGGTCTTCCCCAAACAACCCAATCCAACCCCACAATCGCTAAGCAGCAGTATGAAATGGGACGAGCACATAAAATCAGAGCCGTCCGCTGTGGCCGAGCGGTTCTAGGCGCTTCACTCCGGAACCGCGCTGCTGCTACGGTCGCAGGTTCCAATCCTGCCTCGGGCATGGATGTGTGTGATGTCCTTAGGTTAGTTAGGTTTAAGTAGTTCTAAGTTCTAGGGGACTGATGACCTCAGATGTTAAGTCCCATAGTGCTCAGAGCCATTTTTTTCCGTAATGTTCGAATACAGCATTAATAGTATGGTGCTTAACACAGTCATATCGAATAAATATCTACGCGTACCGTTGCACAGAAGTGACAAAACGAAAAAATGAAAATGCCAAGCCATTTACGAACAGTACGGAAGAAAACTTGGGAAGGGTGAGACCGAGTTTGGAAATATCAGAATAACGGGTTACCAGCGCAGATGCAATAGTGCAAACGTTAGAGAAAGAAGCTGGAAAAGTGAAAAAGCGAGGTCTAAAAACGAATGAATCACACAGAATGTATTAGATAAAATAGACGAGTGGAGAAAATGGAAAGAAATCACTCTTCAGAAGAAAGACAACGACAATATAGAACACTGAACAACGAAATGAGGAGGACTACTGGCAAAGCAAGATCAGATAGGATGATAAAGCAATGTGAGAAAACAGAACAGTTAGAAAAGTAAGAGAAAATGGTGAAATTTACAGAGCTTCAAAGCGTATAACAATGAAAAAACCGTGAAAAATTAGCAAGCAAAGAACGCTAAGCAAACGGGACAAGGTAACAATGAATACTGGAGGAAAGAAGATCTATGAGTATATCAGTGTTTCCCAACCTGGGTTTAATTACCCCCTGAAGGGTAAAATGAAATTTTCTGAGGGGTAAAAACAAAAATGGTTTGTTTGTGTTTATTAAGAAATCATTGGAACGATCTGTCGTTTTACAACTATCAAAAAATAACACTAAATTTCTATATAAAACAAATACGTGATCTATGTTAACAATGTAGTACGTTCTAAGATCATTTATGGACGTCACTCCATCTAGAGCACCCAACCTTTCTTAAACCATTACCCTCGAGAGCAATCGGATATTTTCTAGTACTCGCACCCTCCAACCACCCTCCTTACTATCACCAACTTTAGCGTCTTTAGAAAGAACAGTTTTATTTTTAAAGTTTTGAAATATGAATGATATTTACTTTTGTGAGTGTTTTATGAAGCTATGGACTATGTGAATAACCTGTAATCTCCAGCGCTTAGCGTCACGCATTAATGTTAGTAATTGAGAAAAACAATTATTGAGAAAAAGTAATTATCGATAACTCATGAAACCAATATTATCGTTTAAAAATAATTACTTTTTCCTCAATAATTGCTTTTCTCAATTACTAACATTAATGCGTGACACTAAGCGCTGGAGATTACAGGTTATTCACATTGTCCATTCACTACACACATGAATTAAGCTTTCTACCATACGTCGATGGCGGGAAAAGTTAGACATACACGTAACAAACAGTAAATATTCGATCAAAATGTGTTCTTCAGTTTGTAGATAGTTCCTGCAGTAGACCAGAAATTGCGTCATTACTCACTTCGAAACAGATAAATGAACATTTTGCAGCATGAAACAACAGTAACTTCTTCAGGTTACTGTAGCACTCTACACATTATTGTTATTATCATATTGGTCAGACAAAAAACGTTAACGGTCTGAAGTCATGCAGTTTCTGTCAGTGCAGAAGTAAGAAGTCCAGCCAAGTCATTTACAAACTCTAAGTATAGGTCATACACTTTAAATTCGTCAATTTTAAATTGGGATGCACAGTGCTGGTAAAGCAGTTCCGCTAGGGAGGGGACCAGTGCAGGGGAAAAATGTTTATAACAAGTATCCACGCTGACTTTGGATAATCAGCTTTCTGACCTGAGAGGGAGTTGAAGGTAGCACTCGCGATACAGCTGGAATTGTTTCAACATTCATTCCAAACCAAACACACACACACACACACACACACAAATAAGAGCGCGCACACCTGCACAAGCTGCCAGAGCACAGCACATGGAAAAGAAATGTGCCATTCAAGATTTATACACGTGAAAGTAGATTTTTGACTATGATAGCAATGAACATAAAAATAAGGAAGTGAATGTATTTGGCGCGTGATTTATGACGTACAGTGATTGAGAACAACTCACATACAAAAAAGATTGTCAAACATAAGCAGTGCCAATTGTCTCATTGAATCACTAGTTCGTAGCTTGATAAAACACTCACAAAAACTAAATATCATTCATCTTTCACAACTTTAAAAATAAAATTGTTCATTATAAAGACGCTAAAGTTGGTGATGGTAAGGAGGGTGGTTGGAGGGGCAGGTGCTAGAAAATATCTGATTGCACTCGGGGGTAAGGGTTTAAGAAAGGTTGGGAGCCACTGATCTAGATGGAGTGACGTCCATAAATCATCTTAGAACGTACTACGTTGTTAACATAGATCACGTATTTGCTTTCTATAGAAATTTAGTGTTATTTTTTGTTAGTTGTAAAACGACAGATCTTTCCAATGGTGCTTTATGTTTACAAGTAAATTATACTTGTAGTCAGAGATATTGTGTGTTATGTAGATGCGCGATCTTAATGTTGTTTATTTCTTTTGTTTATTACTGACATAATAGGAAAAAAAGGGCCCAACACAACACGATAAACAAAAAACAATAGACATAATTAAGATCGCTCATATACATAATGCACAATATTCCTGACAAAAGACTTCTCTGACTACCTAAGTTACAATTTACTTGTAAACATAAAGGATCACTGGAACGATCTGTCATTTTAAAACTGTCAAAAAATAAAGCGAAATCTCAGTAGAAAGTACATACAGGACCTATGTTAACAAAGTATAACATAGAAGAACTTATGTTCTAAGATGATTTATGGACGTCACTCCATCTAGACGTAAGTATAAAATAAGATAAAATCTCGTAATACTATTACATTGACATGGGAAGTATGTGTAATAGAACTCTAAAAAAAAAATGTACGAATTTGCAATCTTATTTTTCTACAGAAAGTAAATATGTGACCTATGTTAACAACATATTACATAAAAGGAATTACGTTCAAAGATGTTTTATGGTCGTCACTCCATCTAGACATAAGTATAAGGCAAAATGACATAGTACTATTACACAAACGTAATAAAATGTAATGTCGATAGCAACACTTGATAATAGCACATATGCCGAAAAAAGCTTGTCGTGAACCTATGTAATCAACAAGAAATAAACGATTTGGAGCTAACTGTGTGAAAGTATAAAGAAGATTTGCTGACTTGTTTCTGTATGCACTCGGAAAACTATCGCTACCGCTTATTAAGGTGGTAGGTATTCTGTTTCACCGATAGCTAACAAAATGTTGTCTAAACAGCCTCAATGCATCTACATTCTGATGAAAATCAACATTTAATGTTCTGCGCACATCCTAAAGAGAATGTTACAGGGAGACGCGGCAGAAAGACGCAGTTGGGCTGGCTTGTCAGCAGATTCACATCACTCTGACAAACGTGTCACTCGATTCCCCTGCTACCATTTATCCAGAGTCCAGCTGTACTCGTGTCAGGGAATTCATTTCCCTGCGTTTGACAAGCCACCAGCAAGGACGCTTGTGTATTACCTCAAACAACTGCCCCAGTATGTACTCCATGAATATAGTATTTTAGTCGTTCAATTTCTGTTGTACTTCGTCCACATTTTCGTCTCATCTTACATCATCACCTGTAACGGAAAATGCCTTTGTTGTTGAGCCTCTCGATTTTCTCCATTATTTCACACATTGCGGTGACGAATAAAATTTGCAAAATGGCACTGCATCGCTGTACGCTCTGCTTAATCTCAACTCACTCTGAAATAGCTTCATCCAGCTGAAGACAACTCTGACTGTGTTCATATAGCATTTATACTTTATTAACTAGTGATATTGATGTGCTCTTAAGGCGTTCCTACAGATTATATCTACGTTCACAATTATCTACAAAAAATGAAGATGATATTTCCTCCTTTTTTCCAGTAATTCTCCGTCATCACTTTTACAGAAAACATCAGATTTTTCTTCTAAAACTATACTGGCGTCGTTGGAGCTGCGAACAGAAAGCAGTATTATCAGTAAATACAAACTAACAGAAGGATTCACGTATTAATGAGAGCACAGCTATCAAGTAGTTCATATGCACAACAGCTGCGTTTCCACATTTATAAGAGTGCAGCTGTTCATCCAAGACTATTTCCGTCTCTGACAAAATTACAGTGTCATCGGTAAATTTTGAAGTTCGCGGATGACATTCTGGCCTAATTCTGCCACAGATGGCAAAAGACTTGGAACTGCAAAGTGGCTCAAATGGCTCTGAGCACTATGGGACTTAATTTCTGAGGTCATCAGTCCCCTAGAACTTAGAACTACTTAAACCTAACTAACCTAAGGACATCACACACATCCATGCCCACGGCAGGATTCGAACCTGCGACCGTGGCGGTCGCGCGGTTCCACACTGTAGCGCCTAGAACCTCTCGGCTTGGAACTGCAGTTGAACGGAATGGATAGTGTATAGGAATGATGTTTTAAGAAGAACACCAACAAAAGTAAAAAGAAGGTAACTGAATGTAGTCGAATCAGAAAAGGCTATGGTCAGGAAATGATGCTTGGAAAGGAGAAACTAAAAGTTGTAGATGAGTATAGCTACTTAGGCAGAAAGACAACTGATGATGGCTAAAGCAGAAAGGATATACTCGTAAAATACAGACTGGCAATAGCAAGCTGTGCATTTCTACAAAGAGAAATTTGTTAACAACAAATAGGTATTCAAATTTTTTCTGAAGTTATTTCTCTAGAGCAGCGTTTCTCAACCTGTGGGTCGCGACCGCTGGGGGGGGGGGGGGGGGGGGGGGGGGTCGCAAAGCCTTGCTCAGGAGGTCGCAGTCCCAGGAGAAAGCAGTTGCAGCATAGTTGGTATGTTTCATGACGATCATCTGCTATCGTATAAATATTACACGGAAGTGACAAGGTTTTGTGAAAGCACCCTTGCAAATTCGCTCAAGTTCAGATCTGGTACTTATTTATAATAATGAATACGAATTTAATTTAAACCTGTTGAAGAGTTCAAATAAGCAAACACTTGCAGCAAGGAGAAGCAACACGATGTCTATCGATCTCTTCCCACTATGCCCCCACTGGCCCCTTCTCACCCCATCGCCTTTACCGCGGCAAAGAATATAATTATATCTCTGCCCGCAGAGCACTGTGACGTCTTTTCACATTGCACTTGATTTCTCGATCAGTGTAGTGTCAATAGAAAGAAAATTAAGTACGTTGCCTTTGAAGTCGCTGACATACTTTTACTATGGTTCTGGGGGCGCCAGAATAGTTTTACTTGGAAAGGGGTCGCGTATTCAAAAAGGTTGAAAAACACTACTCTAGAGTGTAGCATTGTATGCAACTGAAACGATGATGCTGAACAGCTCAGACAAGAAGGTAACAGAAACATTTGAAAAGTGGTGCTAAAGGAGAAATCTGAAGAATAAATGCATAGATCGGATAACTAATGAAGAATTACTGACTAATTGGTGAGAAAATGATGGAACAACTTAATTAAAAGTGTATCCGTTGACAGGACGCATCTTGAGACGTCAACGAATCGCCATTCTGTAATGGAGTGCGATGTGGGTACTAGAATTGTAAAGGGGCACAGTACGTATGTTCAAATGGATGTACAGGTTGGTTATAAATAAACTTTCGCTACTAGAGAAGGCCCATACAAAAACAAAGAAACTTTATGGAAGCATTTGTAAGGCCACGCGGAAGTGAAATAACGAATAAACTAGCGAAAAAACACATATTAATTTTCACACGAGAGGGTGAAATTTGCTAATTGCGTAACATATTTACGTACCAGGTCACAAACCCGCTCATGTGATGACCGGGTGTAACCGCACTAGAGATATCATTTCACAATTGGTCGCAGCACTTTTCGAGCGGTGGACCAGGGAATCTTCAGCTGTCGTGACACAGCTCGTACCCTGCTTGAAGATCGCACATTGCGTCCAGCATACTCAGCCAAGATAACAATTTGTGACGCAGTTGGCCGTCAGCCTCTCCCAGCAACAATTCCCAAATCACCAGTTAATTAGGACTTCCAAATCGTGTTTTTAAACTTCGGTGTGGAAAGAGGACCTCTCTGTATCCCTTTAATGCGTCGATACTCGGGAAGAGTTCAAATGGCTCTGAGCACTATGGGACTTAACAACTGAGGTCATCAGTCCCCTAGAACTTAGAACTACTTAAACCTAACCAACCTAAGGACATCACACACGTCCATGTCCGAGGCAGGATTCGAACCTGCGAGCGTAGCAGTCGCGCGGTTCCGGACTAAAGCGCCGAGAACCGCTCGACCACAGCGGCCGACTCGGGAAGAGTAGCAGCGCTACTGTTGTTATTTCGATAAAGCAGCTTTTGAGTAAAGTACTGCTCACCTTGTCCAGACCCTTGTTAACTGTCTATAACTGATGCTTGTGTTTCAACCCTACGTCTCCCTACCAGTACCGGCGTCTAAAGGCAAATTGTGACACTAACGATATTAACAACTCAAATCCTGCAGCGCACAGTTCCATCAGCATTCCTATACACTTCGATACCCATACGGTAAATAGTTTTCCGTCCAAACTGGGCCAAGCAGCGAAAGTTTAACTATAACCACTATGTAGATTGCAGTAGTTATGCAAATGTTATGCTTCCACGGGATAGATTAGGGTAGCGAGCTGCATCAAATCAGTTTTCGCACCGAATAACACAACAACAAATCAACAAGAGTTGCATGACACAAATGCTAACTACCGAAGTAGTGTACACCACTGACTGGTGAACTAAAACGTGGTGAACTGAGAAATTATTTGTAGCAGAAAATACCGGGTGGTTATAATTAAAGTGCAGCTCCTCACGGGGGTGCAGTGCAGACTGTAATTATCTTTGACAGAGAAACTAGGTGGATATGCTAATGTGCGTATGCGGAACCCATTTACGCTGAAAAAAAATAGTTCCAATTTTTGTCACCAGGCGCAAATCTGGCGCTGTACAGCGTCTCGTCGACGTCTCCGGCACTCATACTGAACAAACTGTATAAGCGGCAATTCATAATGTCAACATTGTGCCTTTCTCACTTGTTTGACCTTTTCTACCCACGTCCCATTGCTAACCCGTTGCACACGGAAACATTTCTGTAAACCTTTCTTGCATTCACGATTTTCTTTTCCAACTTAAATCGTTCCGTATTAACGCTATCAAGTTTCGCCGCCATACGATAATTACGGCTATTAGAACATCATGTGTACGTTCGTTCACGCTTCGGGCTATGAGTTACTATGTACATCATAGTTGGACGGCTCGATACAGCCAACTTAAAGGCCCACTAGCGTGCCTCGCTGCACTTGAGACAGCACAATGCTGCACTCCCAACGTTGCGCCCAGCTTTTGCATAGAAACGGCTTCCGTTCTGCGTATTAGCCTCGCTACCACGGCAGGATATCGCTTCTTTATATGCATTTCGTTTTCTTGCAGCGCTGATAATGCTGCGGTGGTAATATGTTATACGTGTATTTGGCAGAAACCGGAGTTGGATCGCGATCGAAGCGTGTAAATGCATTTTTTTAAGAGTTCCGCAAATCACGAAAGGTAAAAGGCAGCGTCGTTTCACAAGTAAGTCTAGGGTTCACTTCGTAAAGCACTGCGACACTTGGTAAGGCGCTCCTCGTTCCGGCAGACCACTGTTTGCTGGGAATCGAAATGTGAGACCTCCCGACAGGGCGAGGTAAACGCCCGGAACACTAGGTAAGCGAGCCCTATCCGTGCGATCGTCCAGAGTAATGGTGATCAAGGACGTCATATGCAGCAACAAGGAATTAAGGGAAATAGCAGAAGACGGTAGAGGTTCGAAAAAATCAAAAGAAAATGGAATCTTAGACAAAACAAGGTAGCTGTTAAAGAGAAGACGAGAGTCTCGATGAAGTCGTAACAGAAACATGATATAATTCGTTGATCGGAACAAAACTATTCGGAAATGTCTTCAGGAGGATTATAGGATGAACCGTATGCAATCAAACATTGCTTATAAAATTCAAAAGACCAACCACAAAAATAGATAATCAATAATAGTCTAGAAAATAATGGAATATAACGTACATGAAGGCATTCGAGTTGCGAAGAAAGTAATGGCGCCTGCTATTCACTATAAATAATTGCATCTGAATGGAAACATAATACACGAGAACTTATAAAATTATTTGCGTTGGCTAATGTAAATACGTAATCCATCCTAAGGTTGGTTTGAAGACCACAGTGCTGTACTTATGAAGTTGTAGCACGTTTCCAATCACATGTGCTCACACTGAAGCATCAAGGCATACAAAAACACAGAAAAATGATTTACGTTACTGAATGTTTACATGCCATCTGCTTCGCATGTATGTTGTGATGGTTTCATCGAATCTAAAGGGCTAACCTTCTGTAAGGATAACATATACATCATTTGCATTCAGATATTATGTATGAGTACAATTCCCTATATACGCTAAAGAGCCAAAGAAACTGGTATACCTGCCTAATATCGTGTAGGGCACCTGCGAGCACGCAGACGTGTCGCAACACGACGTGGCATGTATTCGACTGACATCTGAAGTAGTGCTGGAGGGAATTAACACCACGAATCCTGCAGGGCCGTCGATAAGTCCGTAAGAGTGCGAGGGGATGGAGATGTCTTCTGAAAAGCACGTTGCAAGGCATCCCAGATATGCTCAATAATGTTCTCGTCTAGGGAGTTTGGTAGCCAGCGGAAGTGATTAAGCTCAGAACAATGTTCCTGGAGCCACTGTATAACAATTTTGGACATGTGGGATGTCGTATTGCCCTGTTGCAATTGCCCCAGTCCGTCGGAATGCACAATGGACATGAATGCATGCAGGTGACCACACACGATGCTTACGTATGTGTCAACTGTCAGAATCGTATATAGACGTATCAGGGGTCCCGTATCACTGCAAATGCACACGCCCCACACCATTATAGAGCCTCCACCAGCTTGAACAGTCTCCTGCTGATATGCAGGGTCCACTGAATCACGAGGTAGTCTCCATATCCGAACACGTCCATCCGCGCGATACAATTTGAAACGAGTCTCGTCCGACCAGGCAACATGTTTCCAGTCATCGACAGTCGTGTCGGTGTTGACGGATCGAGGGGAGGCGTAAAGCTATGTGTCGTGCACTCATCAAGGGTACACGAATGGGCCGTTGGTTCCGAAAGCCCGTATCGATGATGTTTCATTGAATGGTTCGCATTTGTTGATGGCTCAGCGTTGAAATCTACAGCAATTTGCACAGGGGTTGCACTTTTGTCACGTTCAACGATTCTCTTCAGTCGTCGTTGGTCCACTTCTTGCAGGATCCTTTTCCGGCAGCAGCAATGTCGGAGTTTGATGTTTTACGAGATTCCTGATATTATCTGTACACTCGTGAAATGGCCACACGGGTAAATCCCCGGTTCATCGCTACCTCGGAGTTGGTGTGTCCCATCGCTCGTGCACCGATTATAACACGACGTTCAAACTCACTTAAAACTTGATAACCTGGCGTTGTAGCAGCAGTAACCGATCTTACAACTGCGCCAGACACTTGTTGTCTTATACAGAGTAGAGAAAAATTGAAACTTCCTGGCAGATTAAACCTGTGTGCCGGACCCGAGACTCGAACTCGGGACCTTTGCCTTTCGCGGGCAAGTGCTCTACCAACTGAGCTCCCCAAGCACGACTCACGCCCCGTCCTCACAGCTTTACTTCCGCCAGTATCTCGTCTCCAGGCTGTGGCTACGCCATGTCTCCCAATATCCTTTCTTTCAGGAGTGCTAGTCCTGCAAGGCGGTAGTGCACCAGCGTTCCACTCTGAGGGCCTGTGGGCAAATCCGCCAAGGTCCCGACACACCCATTGTAGTTATATGATAAGACGTACCAGGAATGAAACCGTCAACAACTGTCAATTCGCATACCGAAAGTCTTTTGCAAATTGTTTACAACTGGAGACCCTCTGTCGCGACACAAGCTTCGTAACGTCGAATGGTGTTTTGCCGAACCTTTTTCAAAGATTCCTGGCGTTGCCCTGATGTGATTGGCAGCATGTTGAATGCGATCCATTAATTCATCTTCGTTTCTAGGTGGTTCGCGTCCGGGTGGGTGAACTAGAACCATGAAGAGTCCCCACAGGAAAAAGTCCGGTGGCGCGAGGTCTGGTGATCGCGGGAGCCATGTCCTACGAGCACCTCTGCCAATTACCCGGCCGTCGAAGAGTTCATGTAAATATCCTCGCACAGCACGACTGTTCTGTGCGGGCGCCACATTATGCTGCAGCCACATGCGTAGCCATATCTCCAGGGGAACATCCTCCAGCAAGCCAGGTATTTCTTGCAAAAGAAGTGAAGGTAATTTGCCCCGGTAAGTCGAGGAGGTAGACGAACCGGCACAGTCAGATAGTCACTCACAATGCCTGCCCAAATGTTGAGCGAAAATCGTTCCTGGTGTCCGTGGACGTACGTGACGTGAGGATTTCCCCTTGCCCAGTAATGAACATTTCGAGTGTTGTAAAGGCCGTCTCGATGGAAGGTGCACTTGTCGGTAAATAACACAATTGCGGGGAAGTCAGAATCTCTTGCAGCACGTCGCGGAAACCACCGAAAAAACCCTAGCGTGTGTTCATAGTCCGCCACAGGGTTTAGGTCTTGGACGGGGTGGAAACTAAATGAACGCTGGCCGTCATCCCTCAAAGCCTCCTAGACTAACCGATGAGTGACCCCCATGTCGTGTCCAACCGCTCGAGTACTTGTCGTAGGTGCTTCCTCGAAGACCTCGAGAACAGTCTCTTCAAATGCAGCATCCTGTCATGTTCGAGTTCTTCCAGCATCACCATGATATCCCGCTAACGAGCCTGTTTCGCCAAGTCGCCGGTGAATTGTTGTAAACGTTTGCGGGTGTGGGTGGTGTCTTGCTGGGCACCATTCCTCATACAACTGTCGAGCTTCATGCGCATTACCGTCGGCTAGCCCATAAACAAAAATCATATCTCGTGTTTCTTCAAACGAATACGGTGCCGCCACGCTTACTGTATGACCAAATCGCAGGTGGCGTGTGTGTGCACCGAAGCGAAGCTTACGTGTAAATGCCTCTGAGGTGAGGCGGAGCCAAACAGCAAGACCTATTCCACACGTGTGCGTATCACATTGGGGCAGTAACGGGACAACGGACGTTTGTATCTGTGAACCGAGAACCATAGCGCTGCCTCACCCGACTAACGGCAAGAGGGCAATCCCACGGCCAATCGGGGTGCGTGGCGCCAAGTTTCCGTAGTTTAAAAATGGTGCGTTTTCGACCTACACAGCATTAGTGATTTTGGTTCCTACTGGCATCAGCTATCCAGGTTTAAAATTTCGTGACACAATTTTTCTCCACTCTGTATAGGCGTTGCCGACCTCAGCGCCGTATTCTACCTGTTTAAATATCTCTTTATTTCAGTACGCATGCCTATACCTATTTCTTTGGCACTTCAGTGTATTAGAACGAATTGCGGAAAACCAGTACCGCCAACGTGGAAAATGATTAGAAGTAGTCGAACTCAGGGTGAAAGTTAAATTTTCTATCATTGCAGGAGTTTTAGTGTGATCCAACTCAATAGTGTAAGTCCATAAAAGAATTACAGTACTTTAAATTTGTAGTGCAGTCCTGATCGTTCCATAGTGGTGATAGAAAAAGTGCCTTAACTCTTCAATTTTTCAAGCTGTCTGTATAAGAAACCCGTTCCGTTATCACAGTGTCCAGTGGTTTTATAGTCTACAGCTTTCAGTCGCTGGCTTCCGAAATGAAATCTTGCGTTAAAGCATCTGTGGAGGGCCAGTACACTGTCGAGAATGTCGTTTTCCAATCTCTTGACACACAACTGAAAACCACCATCTCGACTGACTTAGTAACTAAGCAGGTCTGATTAATTTGGTGGTCAACGGCCTTGCCGCAGTGGTAACACGGGTTCCCGTCAGATCACCGAAGTTAAGCGCTGTCGGGCTAGGTGACCATCCGGTCTGCCGAGCGCTGTTGGCAATAGGGGTGCACTCAGCTCTTCTGAGGCAAACTGAGGATCTACTTGTTGGAGAAATAGCGGCTCCGGTCTCGTAAACTGACATACCAGCGGGAGTGCGGTGTGCTGGCCACATGCCCCTCCATATCCGCATCCACTGACGCCTATGGGCTAAGGAAGACACGACGGCCGGTCGGTACCGTTGGGTCTTCATGGCCTGTTCGGGCGGAGTTTAGCTTAGATTAATTTGGTACAAACTGAAAAATAAATTACAGATTACGAACATAGCCCACGAAATTTAAAAATGGGACCATTCAGTCAAATAATTCTACTTTCGCTGAATCACCTCCTCCTGTCAGAAATAGTATTTCTTGTATCTGAAAAAGCACCTTCAACTCACACACATTACATTTAAAAGTTCATGTCCTTTATCATGTAATCTATTGCGTGCTGTAAATAATCAAATACTTGCAAGGTCTCTCGAGATCTATCAGACTGATCACAACATCCTGTTGTTTCCCATATGTAAACCACAACAGACGATTACCAACTAAAGTAACTACTTTAATTACTTTAAATAAGGCAGTCTTGGTTGTAAATTGTTTTTATCTATTTATTGGCAGTTACGCGTTTCGCCCTTGTGGGGCATCTTCAGATTAACGGAAGGTGAATTGGCAGTTACGCGTTTCGCCCTTGTGGGGCATCTTCAGATTAACGGAAGGTCAGAACATCCGCCCTTTAATACCAGCATATTGCGTTAAGACAAAAAAAGTAAGTAAAATTGTCCTATCGTCATAAGGCAAATAAAAGCATAAATGACCTGTGAAGCTACGTAAGTTCGTAGCCTTTGGAATCCCGCCACAGCTAATTTTAGGAAATGGAGATTACCTCGCTGAAATACGCATCTAGGTTGGGATCCGGGATAAATTAATAGGACCACGTCTCCTTAGAACAGGTCTTCCGCGAGGAGCAATCCTCAGTTCCGTTCTCTTTGTTACTTTAACTATATTGATAACGAATTCAAGTCTTTTTATAACGAATGAATAGTAGTTACATTTAATCTATTATAAGATGAAGTTCAAATGGCTCTGAGCACTATGGGACTTAACATCAGAGGTCATCAGTCCCCTAGAACTTAGAACTACTTAAACCTAAGTAACCTAAGGACATCACACACATCGATGTCCGAGGCAGGATTCTAACCTGCGACCGTAGCGGTAGCGTGGTTCCAGACTGAAGTGCCTAGAACCTCTCGGCCACAGAGGCCGGCTAAGATGATGTATTTAACCACAATGATTCTTATGATATACTTATGTTAACAGACACTATGCAGCTAAGCCCGTAAGTTCTCGGTATACGACACTTTTTGTTGCAGCGAACGAGCTATCTGCGCACAGCTCTGTGCTGAACTAGGAATGGAACCCAAGACGGGGCAATGCGTTTCTACCACTTTGGACGCAGGAACCGGGGCGCGCCCATAACGTGTACCAACAACATGCGCAACTCCTGTGCAGTGTCCAAGTTTGATGGTAGCCTGCGGTGACTGCGAAATTTCAGCTTCGATAAGTCGACTCCGTTAGTGTGAATAAATAAAACCTTTCAGTGCCACCTGGTATGTTAAATTTGCACCACCACTCGCAATAAAGATTTAATGATTTTTATGTCGGAAACAAGAGAACTAGGAGGCGAACTGCCGTTAGCACATTTACAACTTGATCATATTTTTATGTCCATTCCGTATGATAGGTACCTCCTTACTTACTTGGAGTAGACAAAAATACGAAATCAATACAAGAAATGGATGCTTGAACATTAATGCAGATGGTAGCCAAGTCTGCAGGTTGCACTGTTGTATTTGACGAAAAACGGCGTTTGTGCAATATCCTCAATACACTGCAAATGTAAGTCTTGATCAGAACAGCGTTCTGTGAAGTTGTGAGTGCATCATGTCGGAGCTCCATGCATTCGAATCTGGGCTAATTGTTGTGCTCGTATGGGGGGCTGCTTCCATAAACAAAGTAGGCGATGTCTTTGCAGTCTCAAGAGGCACGGTATCGAAGATTTATACCATACACAGGGAAAGAGGAAGAACACCATCTGCTAAGTCACAACGGTGACGAAAGTGAGTGTTCGTGGTAGTGACGAAAACTAATAGGACGACACCTGCAAAAGTCACTGCAGAACTAAATGTTCTGTCAGCACCAAAACAAGACGAAGGGAGCTCCAGAAGCAGGAAACTGCAGCACGAGCTGAAATTCCAAAAGAATTCATCAGTGATGCGAATGCCCATAACAGGAAAAAGGGGGGGCCAAAGCCACAGAACATGGACTATGGACCAATGAAAGAATGCCATTTCGTAGGATAAATTCTTGTTTCACACTGTTCCATCTTCTGGCCGAGTTTACGTCCTAAGAGTGTGAAACCTGAGGCCGGGGGTTCTGTGATGATTTGGGCAGCTATTTTCTGGTATTCCAGGGGCTTGGTAGGTACTCTGCAAAGTTGCATTAATGCCAATGATTATATGACTATTTTTGCTGATGAGTTCTATCCCACGGTACAATGTTTGTTCCCCAATGGTACTGCTCTGTTCCCAGAAGACACGACCTCTGTTCACACGGCTCTCATAGTCCGAAACTGGTTTTGTGAGCACGATGGTGAATTGTCGCATTTCCCCTGCCCACCATGGACAGCAAACGTGAATATTGTTGAGCCTTTCTGGCCTACTTTGGAGAGGGGGCCGCGTGATCGCTATCGACATCTATCATCGTTAACTGGACTTGCCGCTTTTTTCCAGCAAGCAAGGTACGAGATTACCCTGAAAACCACACATGACTTGTATTTATCCATTCCGAGAGGGCTGCAAGCTGTTTTGAATGCGAACGGTTTCCATGCACCGTATTAGTAATGGTAATATTTTGTGCTTCTGGTGTTTTCATAGTTTTCTTCACTGATGTTATAAAAAAAGGTGTCCCATTCGCTCCTTCACCTTCGTAGGGACTGTTTTTTATGCAGCCTCAGTTCTTCGTCAACGATGCCACCTCCACACTAAATGCCATCAAAATCGGTTCAGCGGCTTAATCGTGGAAAGGTAACAGACAACCACAATTTCGTATGGGTTTCTGAAACTCCATGTGGTGAAAACGTAAATGCGATACAAATACGCTTCCTAGTGCGATCTCCACCAACAACTGACAAGAGTAATTGCGGCCCGAACCGCATATTGATGTATCAAATTCCGTTCCACTTAGGTGGACTTAACTGTCAGCAATAATGTACACTTTATATGTGATGGAGACTCCTTTCCTTCCGAATGTGAAACTAATCACAGCGGAGCAGTGAAGTCCCCAACACACTCGTAACAAACAAATTGTATGATAGTCTTCCCAAAAATGTTCGAAGGAAACAAGAAGAAAGTCTACAGTCGTGCCGACGTTACGGTCACTGAAGACGGAACACAATTCCTGACTGGAAAGACGTAAGGTGGGAATTCGGGAATCACCTTTTCATAATATTACCGTCCATTCGCGTTAAGTGATGTAGGGAAATAAAAGCAACGGCAAATCTGCGTAGTCGGATGGGGATTTGAAGCCTCATACGGAATCAAGGAAGATTACGGGTTTTACGTCCCGTCTATGAGGACATTAAGGGACGGATCACATGCTAGTATTGAGGAAGAATGGACGAGGAAATCGGCCGAGTCTCTTTTCCACCGCCTTAACCGAATTAGAGAAACTACGGCAAATCTAAATCCAAATGGCATGACAGAAAGTTTGATCGCCGTTCTCCCAAATTTGAAAAGAAGTTATTAAACCATGCGCCACCTTTCTGGGTAAATAATAATCTCCATGGCGATATGAAACCGAGACTGGCATGCCAATTGACGCTGTATTCAGTTAAAGCATTGGACAGACCCTGTCCTAGGCGACGTAGCTTAAGTGGTTGACAATAGCACTTAGTGACGCCACTGTAACTATACTTTATTTACTTGTTGATTTATTTATCCTACAACGATTACCAGACCACTAGGACTTCTCTCAAATGTAACCAGACATTCTTCATACGCAGGGGAGAGGGTGGGTTGGGGGGGGGGGGGGGGCGGGCGTGGAAGGGTTGCAAAAACCATGAAGTGGTTATAGGCATAACTGTGAATAACTATTTTATTTTTAATTAGTTTCCACTGATATCACACAGACTTTAAGACCAATGATGGAAGATTGTCTACACTTGTGAGTAATGCCTGAAAAAAACAGAGGAGATAAAAATAAATAAAAACGTTATTGAGTTACAGCCCCTTCTTTACTTTTGGCCCACACCGTATTTCATTGGGGGACAACACATTTTCAGCTCTCGTATTTAAAATAGAATGCAATAATTGTAAATAGTTGTCATGTAAATAGCAGAGATTGTAGCAGATGTAGCAGAAAAAAATTGTTTACATAACTTTGTAAAAGCTGGATAATGAAGATAAATTATCATACACTGACAGCATTGGGTATGACATAGGAATGGACGGAGAGAAAGAACGTGATAGAAACAAGGGTAAGGAAGGGAGGGAGGGATAAAGAGCCGCGAATGACTGAGAAATGGAAGGAGAGAGACCCATAAATGAGGAAAGACGTGGAAATTTGCTTCTCCGTTTGACAGAGACGAACCATGGTTAGTATTTGTTAAAGAAATGTCTGATAAGCCAACAACAGTTAAAACGCTCTGTAGTATTTGTTTGTGATCAAAATGCTGAAAAACGGAGCGGCAGTAATGCGCTGACACACAACACCAGTGGTGCATTTTAAGAAACGAATGATGTTAAATTCAGTCAACAGCAGTCCGTCCACTTAGTTTAGTTACTCACATGTTTCATGGATTAATTATATAACTGCTCACTTTAATGTAGACTAGTGTATGTCATAGGTGCACAAATATTATACATTTTTCAACACTACATATTAACCATTCACATAACTGGACTTTTACTTGAATGTTAATTCGCAATAAAATTTAATAAATATGGCCCAACCACACACTTTCCTATTCAGAAATTCGTCTGTAGGGTATATAATGTCAAGCAGAAACAATTTTCTTTTTTAACCTGTTTTTAATTATCTAACAACACCTTTAATTCACAAGAAAGGTTGTCAAATATTTTCATGCTTCTGTACTCTGATTCTTCCCGAACGCGAGCGGGGTTAATATGTGGACAGTGATGGTCCTTTTTGATCCTACAGCTATATTATGAACTCTTCTATCACTTTCAAATTGTTAACTGTTCTTTACAACAAATTTCATAGGGTAGTTAAATTACTATTAGTGCGTTGGTAGCCTACCTAGCCTAGTTTTTAAATCTTCTGCACTGATATTCCAGTACACAAACCGTTTTATCTTTTCTGTGAAATGAGTAAGGGTGGAATAACCCCTGAAAAATATTCACTACGACTACGACAACGACAATGGAACTATGCACAGAAAATTTTCTCGTGTTTCCGATTCCAGCATAATATCACGCAGAGCAAAGGTATAATGTAAAGTTTTCTTGTAAACTCTCGCCTCTCGACAGTAAGGAACTAATAATCCTGGGCTCAAACATTGAAGAAATATTGTGGAGACTTGATATGGAATGCAACATTATTTACTTTCATGTAATTCTAATGTATGATGCTGTTTTAGTTTGTTAGAGCACCACGTTTCTGTTTCTGAAGTTACAGTTTTCAGCTCAGGCGACAAAAGTTAACCCCTGGAAATTTAATATCGTCAGTGAACTGTCTGCAGGGTTTCATTGGTAGTCACAATCACACCTCTGTTCTACGTTACCTTCTCCTGGTAACACGATTTCTGATTATTTTGTTGGGACGTACGAAGATTAAGAAGTGGAGCTGAAGATATACAAATCTGTGCATTGTTTCATAATAGAATTTAAAACACAGGATGAATTAATGAGCAAACGACATGATGAAATTATGTAGCCGCCAGTATGTCTAGGACGCAGTGTGTTCGTTATTCGACACTTCGAATAAACAAATTGCGTGTATGTTAGGAATGGTCTCCGGCCGCTGTAAAGATGTTATATACCAGGTAGTCTAAATACCCGTCAGTATGATGGTAACACGCACTCTTCACAGCATAGATAAAATCAAGTAGCTTTTCTATACTTACTCTTCGACGCTGCCGGGCCATGCACCCAATCAGATCCAGTCTACAGTACTCACTAGCATCTAGTGGATTATCCTTCCTTCAACACATTCTGTGCAGCAATGGCACGAAAAATTATATAAGTGATGTTTTTCTTATGAAGACACGTCCGACTTCCACGTCACCCTGCGAATGGTTAGGGCTATATTTTTATGCAACAAAATAAAGTATAAACAGTAAAGGATTCTATAATTACCTTTTTAGTGATGTCAGAGTACCTACAGCTTTCAGCCAACGTACTCCCTGCTTAAGAGTTTATGAAGCTGATCCAAGGAATGTTCAGTAACAGAATATGCAGCAAGGAAACAGAGTAGACGTCAAGTAAACAAAACGGACAACATATCTCGGTGGCCTGTCTCAACATATAGGGTAATGCAGGAGGAATGTCACATGATTTTGTGAGGTGATTCTACATGTGAAAACAAACCGAAAAAGTCCTATGAACATGTGTCCGATTTTCGATCGTTACATAACTGGAGCGGGCTGAAGACTATACACAAGACTGAACGGATACGAAGGCAGTGTAAATATTACTTACCGAAATGCTACGTAGGCGCTGTGGTGGACAGAGTAATGGTGGGGCAGATGACTGGTCCTATAAGAGGTGCAACGGTTCTCCAACAGTTGGCGGCACTGTGAAGTCGCACTGAGGCAACAGCTGCAAGAGTACCCAATGCCGCAATCGTAGTTTGGATCTGTGAGAAGTCATGAGGCCTTGAGTGCGTCGTTCTTGAGTATTAATTGAGCAAGCCCATTGTGTCATGGAATGCCAACATGCCATATACATTCACCCAAGCATAATGTGCAGACATGTTGTTTTCGTACGGGTATGCCGGCCGTTGTGGCCGAGCGGTTCTAGGCGCTTCAGTCCGGAACCGCGCTGCTGCTACGGTCGCAGGTTCGGATCCTGCCACGGGCATGGATGCGTGTGCCGTCCTTAGGTTAGTAAGGTTTAAGTAGTTCTAAGTCCAGGAGACTGATGACCTCAGATGTTAAGTCCCATAGTGCTCAGAGCCATTTTTGTACGGGTACTATAATGGCAGTGCCCGTGCGGCTGTAACAGAATACCAGAGACGTTGACCTGATCGATGAACCCCCTGTTTTTCAAACTGTACGTGAATCCAGAACACGTAACGTCAGAACGTGAGGCTGTCCAGTTGGTTGAAGAAAGGGACGACATTATTGCAATGGTACAACAGAGTCCCATCACCAGTACATGGGACATTAGCTGTCAGCTCGATATTCCCCAAACGTGAGAGTGGCGTACGTTACATTTCGACGGCTTGTACCCAATCCATGTGCAGGCCTTGCAACATCTGCAACCAGGTGACTCAATACGAAGACAGCAATTTTGTGAATGACTGGCTGCACACGGAGACGTCGTGCAATAAATTTTATTTACAGATGAGGCTACATTTACAAGCAATGGTATCATGAACACCCACAATTCTCGTACATGGGCGTTGGAGAACCCACGTGACAGTAGGCAAACAAGACTCCAAGATAAGTCCTCGTAGACATCTTGTGAGGTATGACTGATGGCCTGGTGATAGGGCCTGTGTGCCTGCCAAATCGCATGGCAGCTACAGCGTACGAACGCTTCCTGATGGAACACCTACATACACTTTTGGAAGACGTAACATTAGAGCAACAACCGCAAATGTACCTGCAACATGGTGGATCATCGATTCACTGTACCAGACAGGTATCCCAGCATCTGAACAACACGTTTTCAAAATAGTGGATTCACCATGGAGGACCCATCAACTGACCTGCCAGATTATCGGACTAACCCCATTTATGGGGTTGGTTAAAGCGCGATGTGTACACTACCACACGTGGATACACGTGAAGAACTTGTCGCTCACACCACCGAACGCTGCTACCCGCTTTGAAGCCCATCGACATACTGTTCGATGTGCAACACACTAGAAACGCGTTGACAAGTGCACCTGTGACGGGTGGGGGCTTTTTGATCACCTCTTATAGGATCGATCAGTTATCTGTCCCACTGGTATTCTGTCCTCAACAGCATTTCTGTAAGCAGTAGTCACACTTGCCTTCATAATAATTCATGGATGTGTGTAGTCTTCAACGTGATCAAGTTCCATAACGATCAAAAATCGGACGTATCTTCATAACACTTTTTTGGTTTTTAACTGTATGAAGTTAACATGTGGTGGCAAACAAGAATGAGGCACCGCGTAGATTCAGACAACAGTCAGGTTGATTTTTCCCATTTCATCGCGACTCTGAGAGACAATTTCGTAAGCCACCACCAGCCCAGCAAATATGCTGAACGCTTCAAAGCTCGCCAGACGTCCGACGTTGCACGGACCATAATAACCACTCGGCTGTCTATTTTAACAATATAAAAAGTAAAGTTTCCTTTACCGACAGTTGAGAAACTGTTCGATGTACGTGTTTTTCCCATCGTGAACTCGGTGGTCAGATGAAAAAAAATAATACCAAGAATGAAAGTTGGAACAATGAAGACCTTGCTCATTGTCAACTCATACTTTAACAGGATATCATGTGCCCACTACAATGTAAAGTGTTTAAAGAAAAGAAAATCCACTTCTTTGTGAAATACATAAAAATGAAAAGTGATGTTGACGCTGCAGTAGAATAACTGTAAACAGTCATTTCTGATCATCTGAGTGAATGGTGCATAGGTAAACCATATCCATTAAATTTTATTATAACAATTTGTGCTTCATATTTTTCCTTGATATTCTCAGGTTTTCTTCTAAACTTTTTAAATGCCACGTTTTTTAATACAAATTAAATCAACACACTATGATCGTACAAGAACTGGAAAATGGTCTGACACCACTTATTACTACACAGGCAAATCTCTGAAGTCAACAAGTGGTGTGGGTCCTAGAGCAACAGTTCAGAGTGCCGAGTCACTAAACTGGGTAAAATGGCTAATCACCTTGGAAATTACACGCTGTATGTCCAAGTGCTTATGACAGTCAGGTATGCTACCACATGATGACATTGATTACTTGTGTGCTGTGTTCTGTTGCGTGCGAAAAATTCGTATTTGGTTCATACCGAAAAAAAAACTAAAATAGTGTGACCCGAGTGTTACAACCTAAAAATACAAATTTGACTCAGTTCCTCAGTCAGAAACTTAGAAAATACTACGGATATCAACAGGGTATCGCAAAAAGTTGTGAAACAGACGGGAATCATTCAAGATCCAGTCAGGTAAACTCATGCTGCCCAAAATGTTTCGCAATTGAAACTGCGCCTGCTACAAAGCGTGTTTGCAGTTGAAATGGTTCAACAATGGATTTACGCAGGGTGCAAAAAAATCATTTTACTGAAAGTGTAGAGTAGGACAGCAAAAATCGAAGAAATTTGAATACGGGAACTAAAGATCGCAGTTGGATATTAACGGTAGGGTAGACCGGGGCCAAAAGTAACATTTTGCATTTTTTTATTACCTCCCTACAAACTTTTGAAACAAAAGCCACTAATGTGTGTGTTCTCTGAAGCTTTCCTAACCCAAATGAATTTAGTTTCCACAAAATTACATATATTTGGTACTTGTAAAACTAATTTCAAGGCATCAGTGTTCTTGTTACTTTTGTCCCCGGTAAAGGTAGGTTAGAAAGTGACATAACAAGTTAAGGCACATTTTATTACCACTTCCCTTTGGGACGACTGTGGCGGAAAGGCTTGACACATACAAGGCAGTAGCTATATTGTCTTCCTATGATGATTCTTTAGGTTTTCTCTGCTTTCGCACTCTTGGCCGGCTGCTTTGTTTTTTATTTCGCCTGGGGATGGGCCTATAGCTCTTCTTCTATAGCCAGTTTCTCTGGAGTGTCGGTCAAAATTGCTACTGGGTCAGGATTAGATGTGCTCCCAGCTTCAGATGGGTCACTAGAAATCGCTAATGATTCTGCTAGGGACATAGTTTGCTTTCCATAATTGGAAGCTTGTGCTGGGCGATCAGTGACAGAAGATCGTGCAAATTCGATTTAGCTGAACGCATTCCTATTCAATGGTACTATGCCCGTGCAGTGAAACTCTGCTGCAATGTTTTTGGGATTTACAGAAAGTGGAAGTGCTTCCCTTACAATTGAGGGGATGTCATAAATTGAAACAGTCTTTCCCGGATGATTCTTGATCCAGTTGTCAGCAAAAGCATTCACCATCTTTTTAAATGGACCATAAACTGAACGGTCTAGAGGCTACACCCTGTGTGCACAGTGCGGTGGGAATGACAGCATAACAATCACCTTGCTTTTGCAAGAATTCAGGCTTCTAACGGATATATGAGACTCGTGATTGTCGAGAAGCAGTAATCATTTGCTCTCAGAGTTGGTTTAGCGCATTTTACGAAATGGCGGAAGAATAACAATAATTCTTCCTCTCACATCCAGCCACTCATTTCCTGCTTCAACGCAACTAATAGGACCGTCTCGAATAAAATGGTCATGATACCTCAAGCGAGGGAATACAAAGAGAGGTGGTGTACTGTTTCCCTGAGAGTTGATGGCAATAGCAGCAGTGACAAGAGTGCCTCTTTCAGCGACGTGATAGTTCCTACCTGCTTTATTCCATTTTAGCAACAATCCTGTTTGGTTTCTGAACAGTGGTGACACCTGTCTCGTCCATATTCCAGATGTCCATAACGCTAGCCAGGTTGTTGAAAAAGACATTCACATTTGTTGGATTAAAGCTCGTTGCTCGAGCAAGACTTGTGGGCTGAGACGACCGAGTAGACAACTGGGGATTAATTTTCATGAATGCTGAAAACCAGTCTGGACCAGCAGTTTGATTGTCCACCCAAGTTGAAGGAATTGATATATTGTTTGTCATTGCCAGTTCGTGAGCTAATTTACGGATATCCTTAGGGCAAAGCCCGTAAAATATCTCCGACCCTTTAATCCGTATTCAGTTATAATTTTTGGTTGTTCACCAGAGAATACTCGTTTTATACTTCTACATCCAACACGAGGTTTTGGTGTGCTGTCATTCATACTTTTTTTTTAATGTACCGATGCAATATCACATGACATACATTGTGTTTCTTTGCTGCTGCTGCTCTAGTACTTATAATTTGCAACATCATCTGCCGCAGTTTGATATACAGTAGTAGGAGTTAATCGTCCTAACCCGTGTTCGTGGCATAATTCCCTGTAGCGAATTAACTAAGTAAATAACAAGTCTGTTCAGTAATATCGAGTTTGTTCAGCAAGACACTGCTACTCCTAACAGTATCATACCTAATTTACTGTGCGCTAACGAAAAAAAAAGAAAAAAACAGGGGACCTGCAGCTAATAATACTTTTTCAGTAACGGGGACGAAATAAACAGTTAGTTTCGTCCCCGACCACGCTTTTCTGTTTAATTGGTATTTTAGACACAATCTATACAAGTAATGAAAAAGTTGATAATGATGGCATAAAACTGAAAGTTTCACATAGTTAAATCATTACAGTAGCCTTACGCTTACAGCGTAATGCCACCTTTACCACAAAACTAAGAGAATTGAGAAAACTTACGTGAGACACTGAAAAGACGGTTTTACTGCGCCACACTCAACACTCTCCAATGCTGGCCAACAATTGGTAGGTAGTTGGGAAACATGAAGGGAATACATTGTTTGAATCACGTGATTTTCGGAGCTACATGGGAAGGTAGGAGAGGGATGTTACTTTCACACACTGCTACCTTTGTTCCCGGTCTCCCCTGCTATGCCAGCGTGAAGATAGTGGTCGGTTTGAAAATTTGCTACTTACGTTAATTGTGACGAGTCTGTATATACAAGTATACTCTTTTTCATTTACTTTGACCTTTTTATGACTTGATTGTTTTTCATTTGTAAAGAAATGCTGTGTGGAACATCAGCTAAGTACAATACACTTTTTCATGTTCGAATACTGACAGCTGACTATCCCAAATATTTCGTTTTACATATACTTTTTCTTTGAATTACATTTTATTTTCAGTAAGATAGATTTCAATTACTTTCCTGTAGCGCCGAAAATATTCAAATGTGACCCCTGTTCCTATACTGAAACTCCTTTGTGTTTGCCCAATCTTTCAGTCATTTTTTACACCTTGTAAACATAAACTTTGTCACAATATACAAGTTATTGTGTTGCTGTAATTTGTTCAAGATATATGATTGTCAATTTATAGGAAGCTGTATCCATTAAATTAGTTTTCCTTAAAAACTTGGCAACCTGCCAAAATACTGAAAGCACAAGTGATTTGAGTAGAACTATTGTCTATTAAGTTTCAGGCAATGTTGAGCCACAGCCATCCATGAAGCATTGTCACATTGTTACTTGCACTACCTGCACCTGCAGCATAACAAGCCTGCACCTGCAGCATAACAAGACTGCGCTGCAGTAACCTTACCACTGATGTTCATATTCACCTGGTGAAGGCATTAACAGGCTATATGGGCTGCTAGTATTTTGTAATCTGATTACACTCACTCAGAAATTGCTGAAACAATATACAGTGTACAGTAATACAGTCAACTAATTCTCTATCAACCTAATCCTTTGGCCATGGGATCGCATTCCTAATTCTAGAATGGTGTTCTAGATGCACTGCCACTTCCCTGAAGGTCAAGTATGAGGATGTTATTTGAAACTTCCATTCACCATATCCACAGTTCTCTACCATACAAGATATTTATGACTTTTTGAATAAGCCTTCCTGGTAAATGTGTACTAGTCTTCATGATGTACAGCTGAATGTTAGAGCAGAATTCTACCTCTTCCCTTCTTTCTTGATGTCAGCTATAAACTGAATACTTTGCACAAAATTTGTGACTGTGGAAGTCAGGATGTTTGTTGTAAAATGTGTGAAGCAATCCTGTTAAATTCTTGTAATTTGTGCAGTGAATCAAATAAATGTGAACCACATGTAAGCTTTTCCTTAATATTGAAATTCAGTCAAGGGGCTCTTCATGAAATTCAGCCAGCTACTCTTACAAGAATGACCTTAAATTGGTTTTGGTATTTTTGTATTTGGTAACTTCCTACTATAGATGTTTTTTACTAATGTATTCAACACAATGTTCTAACATTGACTGATGCACAATTTAATTAAAGGACTAATTAACCATCATTGCAAATGTGATGCCTGCAGCTACTACTTATCCAATTTGCCTTGCAGATAGATATTAAATACAATTGAAACCACCTGCTATCTAACATGTGTAGTAATTGTCAGCCATTTTCAAAGTGATGAAAACAAGCTACTGTCTAACACACTAACCTCCTCCTACTCTGTTAAGTTCCATCAATATTTTTCTTTGCATTGAATTCAAAGTTTTTTACACAATAAGACGAGATTAAATTGCCACAGCAACATTTGATGTTACTAGTTCAAATACATGAATTATGCATTGCTCAACATCAATTCTAGCCACATGTCTTGTGACAGCACAGAATATCAGACTTCCTTCAAATATTTTGATTCTGTAAATAGCACTGATTTGATTAATTTTGTGAGTTTACCTTTCCATGGATTTATCAATGTTATGCAACAAAAGTTTATGAGATGGTTCAAATTAATTAAAAGTGTGTTACCGATTTGATAGTTTGTGTGATTTAGAAAGAATACCACCAGACAAATGTTTTTGTGATTAATGTATTAAACACAAAGGAACTACAACCAAGCTTTAAGACAAATACTTTTAAGGAATAAATTCAACATTTCTAATAAAAAAGTATTTAAGTACAAATGTAAGAACATTAAGTACTATTTGAAAGTATGATACATAATGCACCACTAATCATTTACAAAGTGACCACAATTACAAAAAATTTATAATAAATCCAATTTTGTTAATTTCCATGTACTGACAACTAAGCAGAAACAGTTAGCTCAATCAGAAATCAATGTTAGATATAATTTAAGTTCTCATATAAGTTGATTTTTAGGAGAAAAATGAAACTTCTCATGTCACAGGAGATAACTTATTGCCACATCATAATCCCAAACTCATTAAATGTGCAGATACAAATTACACCTTTAAAAACACTCACTGACTGCCACTGGTACAAAATACAAATAAAATTAAGGCACGCATGGATAATCCTTAACTACAGCTCTAACGTCTTCCTGTAAACTACAATAAAAATACTGAACAACATGAATTTGTATCAAATATTACTTGACATCAGGATTAACTAATGGCATCTCAAGCTTTGATGCTTACTCTGAAGCATTGACAATAAATTTGGAAAATTCCTACTTGGTGGATGTTGTAGCACCTATGTACTTCCTAACAAATACAAAAGGATTTTCTGATCTGCACTTTAAGATTCAAACTATAGGGAAGAGTTGTGTTTCCAATTTGTGCATTCAAAAGAAAAAAATCAAAAACTATCTACTTCACAAACATAACAAGTCTGTGTTTTATATTTACTTTAAAAATCTTCATTTTATAAACAAAATATAAAAATCTTATCGGACATAGCAAGACACTATCATCATATGCCAAATATGAAAAATTTTAATGGTAACACGTACAATAAGCAGTAAGTTTACCCAATCAGTACAGTATACAACTAGCTGTCTAAACTGCTTACAAAATTCCGCAAGTGCTACAAAATTACGAAAAACTTTATCGACAAGAACAAAATAACAGGGGTGAAAGCCCTAGCAACTGCACACATCACACAGTAACAATCTTTTAATATGAATATCAGGTACAACCCTACCTTGACATGTACTAGTTTATTTAACATATATCAATCTACAAAAAATTACAATATGTGTAGAATACAAAGCATATCCTCTAAAGAGCTAAAATTAATTGCATTGATAAACAGAAAAGAACTAAAGCTGAAGAGAAGCTTTTAGTCTTTCTTACAACCCAAACATTAAACAGTCTCAAAGGCACTCAATGAATGCTAGGTTTGTACAAAGGAAACTACAGCTATACACTACTCCTATGAGAAATGGAAACTGAGCAAAAAGGCTTTGGCTTTTAGCATGTTACAGGCTAATTAGTGTTCTCCAGTAGTACGAAGAAGGAAAAGGGCACTGATTTTATGTTAAACAGTCATCTGAACACGATCACTTCTGCTAAGCTTTGTGCACTCACAAAGTGTTTATGGCCATGAGGTAAGTTACACGAGTGAGGATCAACACTCTAAACTAGGAATGAAAAAAGGAAATTAAGAAGTTCTCATCCATCCAGTACTACAGAACACAGTTAATCAGCACACAGAACCCGATACCTCTCTCTCGCAATTATATGTACACACTTATAATCAATTTACATTGTATTTTACACTGAACTAACGTAAATGCCAAACGGTATCCGATCTTACACTACGCATTCCCACCTCATGTGGGAAACTATGAAGCAGAAAGAGAGTCCTTTCGGAGTAAGCATGCAGAACAAGGTCCGTGTGCTATTTCGGCACGAAGTTTTAATAGAAGCCAACCCTAGTGTCGCATAAAAAAAATAACTGCTATCTGACAAGGAATTTAATATTCCGAGCGAATGCAATATTACCGAGTGGCCACAATCAACAAAAATCTAGCAGTCTCGGGACCTGCGCGTCGGTCCTACCACAAGCGTGCAGCGTCAGTGACTCCGAAGCCCGTAGCACCGATTCGTGTAGAGTGCTACAAATCAGATACCCCACAGCTGAAAGTCTGTACTGAAGTTATTAAAATTAAGTGTCCCCCACAGGCCGACGCGGCGAGATTAAAACCCGCCGTACTCCCGGAAGTCTTCGTCCACTTCTACAGGCTCGGGTTTTATCTCTTCGACGGTGAAGTATTCGTTGCCGAAGCAGCTGCCTTGCTCGTCCCGCATCCTGATGACGGCCAGCTCGGTCCGCAGCGACGACAGTTTCCGCTGCAGGCCGGTCTGCTGGGAGCGCAGAGAGCGCAGCTCCACCTCCTGGCTGTCGACGGTAGCAGTCACCTCGTGGCAGAACTTGGCCGCCTCGCGCAGGATGACCACCTTGGCGGCGCGCTTGTTGTTCTCGGTGGCGGGCACGACGGTGCGCAGGCGCTCCACCAGGTTGCGCAGGTCTATGCGGCGCTGGCGCTCCATGCTGTTGTGCATGGAGCGCTTCTCGCACGGGTCGGGCTCCTCGTCCGCGTTGGCCCTCCGGCGGCCCCTGCCGGCGCCGAACGCCTTCCCCTTGCCCTTGCCGCGGCCCAGCACCAGCGGCGCCGTCGCGTTGCGTGCGCGCTTCACGGAGCTGCTGCTCCTGCCGGTCGCCGGCGCCGCCTGCCGCTTCCTGGAGGCCGAGGGCGAGTCCGCCGCGTCGTGGCGGCTCTGGCGGTGGATAGCCGTGGCCACCTTCATCTGGATCTGGCGCCGGTCGCGCGCGGTCGGGTTGTTGGGAAGTCGCGCGGTCCCCTTGTCGCCGCCCACCGACACCACGTCGATCTCCTCCTCTGTAAAAGACAAGGCGTACGCCGCTATCAACTGAATCCAAGGTCGGCACACTGCCGACACATTTTCAAGTCAACCACTTGCGTAGGTACACACTTAAGTTTTGTTTTTAGACAACTAAGTCAGCGGCCAGACGGAAAACGTTAGCGAACTCAAGGACGCTGACCGACAAGTTTCAGAACTACGAGCCATAGTTCAGCACTTTGTGAACAAAGAGAATCAGTAGTGTACACTTCATTGCTGGAGAAACGTCTGAGAGTTACTCTCTGCAAATACGTACCGTACGCACTGTCTACTAATTCTAATTGGTCACAAGACCGTGCATAATGATGCAAACTTTGAACGCTAATGCAGAAGGGTAGATATATCAATTTGAGGTAAGGAATGCTGGTGCAGAAACGACTTAGTCGAAAGTTGTAAGCGAAAATCGTTCTGAACCTCTGACACGACCTCTTCTACTGCAAGCTCTTTGCTTTCCGTGTTGTGGGACGAGGAAGTATAGACGACAACCAGAAACAATTGTCCAGTGAAGTCTTGCTCTTAGGCGCATATTTTGCGAGCTATGAGCACCTGCTCAGTAGGTGTGTGTTTCACAGTGACAAAGTTGCAGATAGCTTTTACGATAAACACTTTAAGAGCCCATTTTCATTCGGCAATTTTCCTCTTATTGTGGTTCACACTGCCAACTCTCAAAATGAGGAAAGCAAAGACCTTGCAATAATAAGATGGCCACTGTCAGAGGTAACGATTATCGCTCATATCTTGGGGACCCTTACCTGCAATGATACATTTACTCTTCGTCATGTCTGGAAATAAGCAACACACTATTCTCTGCTAGGTAAAGCAGGCTGCAATTAGCACTGAATATCGGTCAGTGCCTTTGGATTTCAGTGGATTCTCATGATACCAGCCACCTCGTTCTTGTCCCATTAGGTAAAGGGATGAAGTTGAGATCTTTTCCTGATTGGACATCCAACATATCCGCTAATTTGTTCCTGATTTATAACTTTTTCTTTTCAAATAAAAATATAGCCATCCACTATAGTGGATACTTCACGCCAGCCTCTTTGTTCCACTCCATACTTAAAAGTTATACGTTATCCTCATATTACTACCCTTCCTTGGGGATGTACGATGATGCCATGATATAACCACAAGAATCAACCTGTGCTAACCACATCGAAAAAATGCAAAAATATAGAAATCGATTCAGAACAAATAATAAATGATGCCGCGGCAAGGATGCGATATACTCATCCCACTACACTTGGTATCAAGGTTAAATTCTGCTGAAGGTCCCATAGCAAATGTGTACATTCGTCCCATACAACTTTAAACATTGCCCTTGCCACAGATAAGCGTCATGAGAAATCGTCGGCAAAGCAACATTTTTTTTTAAATATTTGACAGACTACTGGAGTGCTTCCACGACGACGTGGTGCTGGATCATGTAAGAGTTTTGACAAAGGCCTCTGACAAATTTCGAAACGGAGAAATACTGGAAAATGAATAACCATTGTAAAAAAAATTTCGCTGTGAGTAGTAAGGTGCCATCGCATAATTTCCATCGAAACCGAAGTGAATATTCCTGCAGCTGCCACCAAGGTAACACAGCAAAGTGGGGCGTAACCGGGCTAGATGCGTTGCTCCTGGTGAGTTATGCATGCTCTCGACCGCTGTAGACCCTGCTGTAACAATTATTAGAACCCGAACACGCAGCCTCATCCCGTGCAGCCATAGTAGACTTGAAGGCCCGCGCTCTTCCGGTGAGGGAGGGAGGGAGGGAGGGAGGGAGGGAGGGAGGGAGGGAGGGAGGGAGGGAGAGAGAGAGAGAGAGAGAGAGAGAGAGAGCGGCAGCGGGGCGTGGCCGGCGGCGACTGCGGCAGTGTCGGCTGGTGGTGCTCCAGACGGATCGATACGGCCGCTGCCCGCCGTCTGGCACACATTCCGGCCGCTGCGACACCACACCGCCTCGCCACTGCTCCCTCTGCTTCAAGGGACAGCACCCTAAGTCAGCCCGACACCCCCGAGTCGTCGCCTATACGAAACAAATCCCTTCCTTTCCCATTCGGCAAGCCTTGCAATGTGCAGTAGCTTCGTTTAGAGGCTACTGCATGAAAATGGCGCTGAACAAGGTCGGACCTTTTAATTCTGGTTACCACCTTCATATCAGGACACCCCTCAGGCTTGAGTACGACTGCTGCGACAGGTAAACTACAAGCCGTGAAACTTTAATCGCTCGATATTTGATTACGCTATTCCAACTGTTTGGACAAGCATTAACCCCGCCAACACCCTACTAGTTTCAGGCTTCGAGGAAGTTGTGAATGCAATATTTCCTTTCTTCGTAAGTAACAGTCATGATAGACATTGTAAGTTCTGCGCTACAGAATCGAATCACACCACAGGCGGGGCTATTTTATGGCTTTTAAACGACGTGGAACGATACTGTGGCGCAAAGATTTCAGTGTGACCTTGACAACGAAACGTACAAACAAAAACAATACGTAAAATCCGCTTTTCTATTCTTGCGCCGTTGTTTACTACCCTGCTACGAGCCAAATACGATGAACCGTAAGAAGACACAGTATAATACACAAGAGCTACAGAGTTAATTATCAACCCAGACGCTGAGACAAGGGTCAAAATCGGGACCAAGAACGGGCGTGCGCGCGCGGCTTTAAAGACGCCGTCAAATTTCTGCGAACTGGCCGCACCGCGCACCATTGCTACGCAGCCGGCGGAGGGGCCGGATTAAAGGGGATGTTCCTCCTGGCGGAGTGCGGGGGCGGCGCCGGCCGCAGCCTCAGACAGGGCCACCCCTGCCACGCCCAGCTGCCGCCACGCCCCGAGAGCCGATACACTCGCAGCCTGCGCGTACGCACCAGACGGCGGACCACGCCGGCGATTAGCACGGCGCTATAGTGGAATAACCACTTACGTAGGTTTAAGAATAACTCTCCCGTCGTGCACCTAATTATTACAAATCGAGCTTAATGGACAGAACGCGAAGGCGAAAAAGCGAATGGTACAAGAAGGTAGTGCGAGCATTTTGTAAGCGACTAGCTACTGCGATAATTATGTGAAGGTCAAGTATTCTGGCCGGTTGCTTAATCCTCAGCCAGGACAAGCAGATTAGCGAAAAAACCTCGGATTGGTGTGGTACACCTACAGCCAGCAGGCCTTCAAACTAGAAGACACTGGGCACTTGACAGAATCTCTGAACGGACATTATCCCGTGGATTATTTAGCAACTTTTGTTATACAGGGGGGTGTCTCCTGAGCGTAGCCGGCCGCATTTTTTCTGGTTTTTCAGGAGATATTTGCAATTTCGGTTGTGCATCGTGAAGCTAGGGTCAGCCCAAAACAACGCTGATGACGTCATTCATAAGCGGCGCTCAATATCAACGGTAGACGGTTTCGGTTCCCGTGACATGTAAAATGGATTTAAAAACCGAGTGTTATGCGGTCCCGTTTCCTACGTACGATGAAACAAATATCGTATTATACTAATTTGGGAACGCTCTATCGAATGGGGACGTGAAATTCCGATTTAAAAATTTTGCTTGTAATAGGAAACAAATCGATACTTCAAGTTGGCACTAGCCGTCGCATGAAGTGTGTGACGGGCAGTAATTGTTTGGGCTGACTGCAGCTACAGGATCCTCAAACGAAACTACAAATATCTGCCGAAACACCACAGAAGAGACTGAATGACTCTTAGAGACATCCGGTACATATAATAGTTCCAACACCAGCTGGAGCACTGGTTCAGCCCAAAGGTTGTCACCTTTGACAGCGATTTCTGTCGTCCAGCCTTCTATCTTGGGATTTATCGTTGTGGGTATTAGGCCGTGCTCTAAGGCATATTTCAGTTTTGCACATCACTGTCGCTAAACGACTCACACATTCCTCATTATTGATGCCTCTAGCACTACAAGGTGTAAAAGGGCAGTGCATTGGAGGAGATGTCAAATATGATTCAAATGGCTCTGAGCACTATTGGGCTTAACATCTGTGGTCATCAGTCTCCCAGAACTTAGAACTACCTAAACCTAACTAACCTAAGGACATCACACACATCCATGCCCGAGGCAGGATTCGAACCTGCGACCGTAGCAGTCGCGCGGTTCCGGACTGAAGCGCCTAGAACCGCTCGGCCACCGTGGCCGGCCTCTAGCACTAGAAGGAGGAACTTCTCACACGCTTTAGACTACATACACAACGTAAAATCACTAAGATGGAAGGCTGGACCGCAGAAATCGAGGAGGCCAAGAACCTGCGACCACACCCAGCGCTCCAGCCGCTGACTGGACTAATCTCGGCGGCACGCATGCGGGACTGCCAACGGAGGTCGCTTGTCGCGCGCTTTCGTTCCGTAATCATGTTGCTCAAGCCGCCAAAAGTTTTCCGCTGACCCGAACAACTTTTTCGGGGGACCGGCACTACCAGTAGCGGAGAAACAGGACCTGTGTGTGTGTGTGTGTGTGTGTGTGTGTGTGTGTGTGTGTGTGTGTGTGTGTGTGTGTGTGTGCGCGGTCAAGGAAGCCCCAATACCGTGTCAAGGAAGATGAAGCAAGTTGAAAAACTAACGAGAGCAGCCGTTCACCTGATATGCCACTCCTTTCCCGACTCGCTCGATGTGGTACCTACATTTAAGTAAGCAGAAGACTGTCTTACGTAGTAATAGATTTTCGATAAAGGTGCAACCACTGAGAATCAGTGAAAGGGTTTGAAAGTTACCCCCACATAAGAAATGCAGGGTGCGTTATCTACTATATTAAGCCGGAATGTATACGGACCAAGACTGTATAGAACATGTTATGAAACACATCGAATAAAGTACTTTCATCTCGTAACACAGTATCTGTCCGATGAGCAGCATGAAGGGAAATTGCTAGAAGATGCCCACGACGCCAGAATTCGTGGCACAGATGACTATTTGGCAGTAACTATTGTCAACATACACTGAGGTGAGTCATGGGATAGCGATATGCACATTCATTCAGATGGTGGCAATATCGCTCAGACAAGGGATGAAGGGACAGTACATTGACGCAGTTGTCATCTACTCAGGTGATTCATGTGGAAAGGTTTCCGACATGATTATGGCCGCGCGACGAGAATTAGTAGACTTTCAACGCGGAATCGTAAGAGCTAGGCGCATAGTACATTCTATTTCGGAAATGGGTATGGAACTGAATGTTCCGAGATCCATAGTGTGAAGAGTGTGCCGAGAATACAAAATCACATTGGCAAAGCAGTGGCCGACGGCCTTCACTTAACGACTGAGAGCAGCGACGTTTGCGTCCAAGTTGTCAACACTAATAGACAAGAAACACTGCATGAAATAAACGCAGCAATCAGTGTTGGAAGTACGCCGAACGTATCCATTAGGACAGTGTGGCGAAATTTGGTGTTAATGGGCTATCGGAGAGAACGATCGACGCGCGTTCCTTTGCTAACAGCATGACATCGCCTGGGCTCACGACTATACGGGCTCGTCCCTTGAATGGAAAACCGTCAGATTAATCCCGACTTCACTTACTAAGTGTTGATGGCAGACTCAGGAATCGGCGCAAACACCAGAAAGTCATGGACTCAGATTGTCAGCAAGGCACTGTGCAAGCTGATGGTGGATCCGTAATGGTGTGGGCTGTGTTTACATGGAATGGACTGCGCCCTCTGGATGTCTTGCCACTTTTAAGACCATTTCAGCCATAAACTGACGCAATGTTCCCACACAATGGTGGAATTTTTATAGATTACATTGCGCCAAGTCTTTGGGCCACAACTGTTCGCGATTGGTTTCAACATTCTGAACAATTCGAGTGAATTATTTGGCTATCCATATGGCCCGAGATGAATCCAATCTATCATTTAGGAGACACTTGAGAGGTTAGTTCCCGCTCACAATCCTCCATACGGCCGGCTACAGAAGCTGCATGGCTCAATATTTCTTAGAGGACTTTCACCGACTTGAGTCCATGCGACGTCGAGTTGCTGCAATAACAGAAGGTCCAAAAAGACAGCAGTAGGCATCCAATGACTTGTCACAGTGTAAAACGGACTGAACGAATTGCTTTCAACTCATAGTACGGGCCTTACTTTTACCTATCCGGCAGCAACATGAAGGAAAAAGCCTGGAAGATGGCCACTACCCTCAAATTCGTGTCATAGCTCACTAATTTGCTGTCACTTTATGTCAACATAGCGTCACAGAATGTGAAATTATCCCAGATTCAGTTTCTTCCGTGAAGCAATAGCAGGAAGCACGATTCCGAACAAATGAACTAGGCTTGGCAGTCAAGTTACACCAACAATTACAATGAAAGGAGTGCAAGTCCTAATCAGCACACATCGTGGCAGCCTCGTTGACCTTGACCCAAATAGTAACTACCAATGCCTGTGGTCGCTACGGAAACGAGAGAGAGAGAGAGAGAGAGAAAACCATGTGACTGGAATGCACCATGCACCTTCACTATGTATTCTCCGTGTTGGCTATCAACCCACTGTGCGATCCTGAGGGAACGTAGGTGGGAGCCGCAATGGTCACGGAGTTTACTGTGAGGCGGGCTGACGGAAGAGGCAGGTGCGCCTCGCGACTCTGCAGGGGTCGGCGACCCCGTGCTCGCCGGCGCAAGGTCGCGGCCACTACGCCAGTAGCCGCGACGCCGCCGCCACCGCCGCTAAAATCGATGCCCGCCGGCGAGACACCCCCTTCCCCTCCCACCAACGAAATCCACTGTGCGTCTACGTCTGCGCACGCTTCAGCCACACACCACGCAATCCCGTGCCGGTCCGCCGCCTACCAACTGACACGTGCACAGGCGAGCTATACGGAAATGCACCAAGCAATCCCTACACACACACACACACACACACACACACACACACACACACACTCCCCGACGCCAGTGTAACAACGTCAAAATTTAGTACTGCATTATGTTATACACAGCCGTATCGGTAGATTTTATTATGAAGGAAGATCGACTTCGGTCTAGGATTTGACTATCACCTGGGCGACAGAAACCTGTTACGTCCATTTAACATGATACACGTTGTGACAAATGTCTATGAGGCTGAATAGGCATACACGGTCACGTATAAGCAGCTACTATCAAGTGACAGAACAATGTACACCTGATAACTGTTATTCCAATTACGCAGATACACAGATTACACGGTTTTTGGGCCCGATGATGGTCTAATCTTAGACCAAAATCAATCGTCTCTCATAAGACGTATCGATACAGCTGTAAATAGCATAACACAGTTCGCAACATCCATGAAAGCTATACATCACCACCTGCATATACTATTTGTAGTATCAGAGTTGTTTGACGAATCTTTCGAGCCAGCCGTTGTGGCCGAGCGGTTCTAGGCGCTTCAGTCCGGAACCGCGCTGCTGCTACGGTCGCAGGTTCGACTCCTGTCTCGGGCATTGATGTGTATGATGTCCTTAGGTTGGTTAGATTTAAGCAGCTCTAAGTCTAGGGGACTGATGACAGATGTTAAGTTCCATAGTGCTTAGAGTCATTTAAACCACTTTTTGACCTTCGAAAAACTGCAACTGAGATATGGTGAAAGTAACAGTGCAGAAAGAATGGAGGCACTTGCTCCCCTCTCGATCTGGAGTATAGTTTTTACTCTTATATTGAGTGGATATAGTAATATTTAGTTCACTTAAAATTGTTAGTCTGTGATATGTCTGACTTTAACAACTCGTTTATATGGCTATTTTGGGGTCTCGCCAGCTTCCTTCTCGAAAAATTTGTGCGGACTCCCATGCTAGTACAACGCCAAGATTTTTTTATAAAAGTTCTTATCCAATGTTATATAGGCCAAGGGTAACTGACTAAAAAACTATGACCAGCTGCACAGCCAATTCGTAAATTTAGATCCAACCTGTCCGGCAATGTCAATATTAAAGTATCTAAGTATTAACTGCCACATAATTTACTACACTGAAACAAACTGACTGGTGCTATGAAGCTTACAAACAAATCCAGAGCCAAACATCCTTTCACAATGACTTCTGTGCTATACCCTGTTCACTGCCAATTCCCTGCGTCATTATATTGACCACTGTTGGATACTCCAAGAGGCAAGTATGAATGTAGTCTAAAATGCGTGAAAGATGATGAAAACATTCGTTTGCAGGGTTCAGAACGAACAACAATGTGCCAAGGCCTAAGAGCTCCAAGCAGTCAAAATGCGTTAAAAATAGTAAGGCATAACAGATGTGTAGAACTTCGGAAAAGAGAAAGTCATGTAAGAGTTTTGTGGGATTTCCATCCTTCAAGATAGGATCTTTTACAGTGCGTAATACAGGACGAAATTCCATGGCTAAAACACCTAAACGTAATTATTGGAAAGAAAAATCATGCACGAACTGTGTACGTAGCAGATGCCCAAAACATTGAAATTACTATTACGTTGGAGAAATACGTTGAAAGGAGACAAAATGAACTGAGAGCTTCAATCTAAACTACAACCACTGTGCGTTTTAAGAACAATTTGTAGACGTACCCACTCAAAGAAGTCAAACAATCTAGTCTTATCTTTTTACGCCAAAACAATGTAACGTAAGTGACATACCCACCAACAACAGTAACGACGGGCACATATGAAACTCACGTGTTACTCTAGCATAGTGTCTGACCAGATTCAAGCACTGACCGTCTTGCCTGGAATTCTTCTATGCCCACTAAGACCCGTATTACACTGTCATCGAATTTTTACAGATCTTTTTCTAAGTTCCAGCACTCTAGAAGAAATTCAGATATCTTAGAAGTGGTATTTTACAGAAGATTTTGATAGATTTCAGCGTCATGCAGGCCTAATACTAATAAATGCAGTAATTTCATCCGCCGACTGTTAACCGCCTTTCGGAATATGATACATCAACACAATCTCAAATGGCATTACATAGTATTATTACTGTGTCTACATATCGACGCCAAAGTAACATTACCAAACGTAAAAATATAACCTAGTCGTCTGAAAAAAAATCATGTATTTGGATCCTGGAGGTTTAATCTAAACATACAGAAAGATTTCCAGAAATTACTGCAACCAGTCGCCTACTGTAGTTCAATGTATCTATCTTTTTATTTACCATGGCTGGTTTCCAACCGCCTGGCGACTGATCATCAGATGGAACATATTGCATGTATGGAGCGTTGCGGTGGCCGTGTAACTGTGGTAAGATGTGCTGCACTGCTTCGTTTTTCCATCTTGTCACAGCCACACAAGCCCTCAGCTATGTTTCATACATGCAATAAATATGTCTCATCTAATGATAAATCTCTAGCCGACAAGGAACTGGCAATGGTAAGTAAAAACTGAAAAGAAAATGAAGGATTACAAAAGGCGAATCATTGCAATAATTTGTGAAAACCTTTATTCACTGCAATAGCAATGTTTCATACAAAAAGATTACTCTACTACGAAATGGCAAGGGTGAGCAGTAAACTAAAGCCGCTGACATGCTATGTAACTCTGGTGAGACCTGTCCGATAAGTGAGAAACAATTTTCGTGCATGCGTGTAGGCTAAGTGACCCATTGGCCTAGAGCCGTGACGTCAGCGCCAATCAGTGCGGCCAGCCGGGCGACATGACGCGAGCAGCCGCAAGCGTCAACACGAATGAATGAGAGGCCGGCCGGCGACCCACCCACATGGACACGTGCCCCGCCGTGGGACGCCACAAACATTCACAACGTATCACGCCCAGTCACAACAGGCTGCACGTACTGCTTACTAACATAATGCACACCAGCTACCCCTGTAACGTAACTAAGTATCGCACCTGCTACTAACTGGAACCAGAAAGAACAATTGAATCGCTATCAGAGTAAGAATGAGCAATGGCCAAGTTCTTTCAGCCGCATCGTGCATGCCACAATCGAAGCCAGCAGAGTTTAAGCTTTAAAGAGGCGGAACCGGTTCCTGAATTTAAACCCCCAAACCGGCGAGCCGTAGCGGCATCCGCGCAGCAGCGATGGAACGCGAGCAGACGTCCGCGAAGGGGAAGGGGAGCTGACTCGCGGGAGAAGGGGAGCCCACCGTGGTGGGGAGGCCCCACCATGTCGCGGCCCCGAAACCAGCATAAGCAATGACCGATCTCCCGCGCAATTTTCCCGCGCTTTTTCTCAGGGTCGTAAAACTTTCGGCCCTGAACTCTGAGCCTGACGCTCAGCGGAACAATGAAAACTTACGCCCACCCCTCTTTAAATAACGATGGATGCCTTAAGTCACTGAATACGGTAAGATTTAATATCTGAGTAAATAGATCGCGCCAAGAATTCACTAATTCGGCAGTCAAACTCTAAAAGTGGGCGTAAACACAACAGAGTTCTGGAACGAGTAAAATTAATCAACTCACCAGAGCTAACAAGCAACGACAGTTCTAGAACGAGTAAAAAAAAATTCAACTCACCAGAATCCGAACTCGCGTAGCCTGAGGTTCGGTTATACAAATCGTTATCCCACTCATCTTCCGATTGTAATGGACGTCCTAATTCAATGAATGCAACAAGACACTAGTAAGTGAATGAATAAATTGAACGCGGTAAAAAAATCACGAATATGACAAACGCCACTGTGGGCGTAAACATGAAGGAGCTGGAGGAATGTTCGGTGCGAGTCGTCGGCTTTGACCAGTGACACAAAGAAACATGCGACGAACGACGTCAACAGTATCGCGGCTGACGATGTTATTCTAAAGTCTAACCTATACATCTGTCACCACAATCATGTTTTTAGTATCACATTCACTGATTTCGCAAACTCACGACCAAACAATTACGCACGAAGGTGACTAACAGCAGACACTGACATTAACGTCACTGGACAAAGACGACGACTCTTACCGAACACTTCTCTTGCCCCAACATCAGAGCTAATAAGCAATGACAGCTGAATTAGTAAAGAAAGTCAACTCACCAGAATCCGAAGGAGTCTGCACGCCGAGGCCGTCTATCCGCACGTTGCTCTTGCTGAGATGGTAACTGTGATCACTAATGTAGGGCAAAACTGTCCGGGCAGGTCTCTCCTCCCTAATCACAGATTCCGGCGGAGATCTCAAGCTCTGATGTTCATAATCTTCTTCCTCTTCCTCCTCTTCGTCATCATCATCGTCTTCATCGCCGATTGTAGACTTCGGACTGCCACTGGAATCGCTCGGCGTCAGGTACACTGTCGACGAAGACGGGTCGCACATAGACGAGGTGAATATCGTGTCTATAGTATTGTGCCGGAAGACAGGTGCTTCGTCTTCGGACTCTGTTATAGACTGAGGCGTCTCCGGACGGCTCGATGTAAGGGGCTCGCCCTCCGGACCTGTGAATCGACTTGCCTTGATCTCAACTGACGTCTCCGCAGGTGGAACCGGATCGCAGGTCGTCGCCGGAGCCTTCTGTTTGACAACAGCATGCGTTGCTGCGGGACCTGCCGCCGCCTGGACCTTCGTTCTCGCGGTGGGCAGCAACAGGCTTCGAGAGCTGGTCTTGACGACGTGCTGCTGCTGTTGCTTGGTGTTGAGGAGGCTGCGCATCGGCCGAGACTTCATGGCGGACGCGGCCGGCACAGTGGTGGATCGGTTGGCCAGCAGCAAGCTGTTGTCAGGGGTGACAGCCACGGCGGCGTCGGCGCCGCCGGGCCGCGTCGGAGTGTCCTCTCCCATCAGCTTCCGCCGCAGCTGCGCCGGGGTCAGCATCGGCAACGGAAGGTAAGCCAAGTCGCACTGCGGCAGACTCCACATAATATCGCGCTCTTCTTTGACGCCCTTCCGCTTCGACGACTTCTCTGCCGCGGGCTCGTAGTACGCCAGTTCAGCGTCCCAATCTATATGAGGGATGCGCTTCTGAAACTTCTTAGCGTATTCCTTCAAGTCCACCAGTGTACTCTCATCCCTCGCTACGTCCGTGGGGAACTCGAACTTCTTCCAAATGTTTTCGCCAGGGTGGCAGGCCGCCTTGTCTGCGTACTTTATGGAACATAACGAGAACGGAGACAAGAAGGCCGGATTCAAGAGCGGATCGACGTGCTTGCAAGGCGTCGTGGGCTGGGATAACGCGCCGTCAGCCGTCTCTGCCGGCTGAGCTTCCGACTCGACATCCGCGCACGGAGCCGCCGCTATCTCTTCGGCCACGAAATCCATCACGTCCTCCTCGATCAGGCCACAGCCGCCATCCAGCAGTGTCACTCCCTCCTCCAACGCCTGCTCGAAAGATTCGCCTCCCAGTGCTGCGAGTAGGTCTTCACTATCATCGTTCGCCCAGTCGGCGGAACAGTCGTCAATCAGAGCCATCAGATCCACCGGCAGGGTCTCCATTCCCGCATCCTGCAAGAGATGGGCAACCAAATAAAAACTTGTAAACTAGCTCATCCGCATCAACTCACGCACACATACACACTTCAAAGAATGAAAACATGTGCAAGTTCATGACTCAAGTAATGAGAGAGACTGAGTTGACAACAATGTTTATCGACTGCAGCGTCAATACTGTCTATTAGCTACAATGTAGTGAACATACGCATTCCTAAATGAGTTACTGCTTAACAGACGCACTATTGCATTGTGATATCGGAAGGTAATTGTGATTATGAATGCCATCGACATTTAAGAGACAGTTAACATTGTTAGAACTCAAGCATATTTAAAACAGACGCCGGTGACAAGCATATTACGAAACTATGGTTAAGAATTGTTGATTTGACTGCCCAAATGGAAAGAGCAAGTCCGGAGACTGACACGACTATATATCGAACCCATTAGGAATGTTTAACATGTTAGCCGAGCCCACTATTATTATGGGATCATGCAGAGAACACTACTATATACACAACACTGACGTATCCGTGATGTGAAACTGATCAACAATAACATCCACATTGAGCAGCATCGTTACAGTACAGAGCATTCCCTATGACTCTTCTACAGGTGTTCTGAAGTCAGATCCAGCACGAACTACATCCTAAACGAACAAACACCCGAGCAAGAGGAGTGAAACTCTCGAATCATCTCGCAGAATTATCAACCTGCAAACTCGGAAAGCGAGACAGGTAACATCCCAAGTGTCGGACACAGCACGAATCCGCTCACGTTCCGTGAATGGTAACGCATAATCTCCACAGTACAGCCGCGGGCAAGGCATATATTTGTGAGAAGACGGCAGAGGGAAGACGCGACAGCATTCAGCCGGCCTGCGCGTGTTTGCCACGTCAAACGCGGCCCGCCTGCCCGCGACGCCGGCCGGCAAGCGGAGCGCGTTCGGCGTCCACACAACAGGTAGCAGCGCAGGCGCGCATACCTTGCCGACAGCGTCCTGCTCGTCCAGCGCGGGCACGTAGTTCATGGGCATATCCAAGGTGTTCATCTCGGCAGCGTCGTCGTAGCACACTATCGACAATCACAAACGAGTCACTCGCCGCGAACAGTCACTGAAGAAACAGTCTCCGGTGACCACAGAACACTCGCTTTCAGTCTCAAGTCTCAGCAGTGTAACACTCGAAGACACGAACTTTTCCGACGGCTGGTCGATACGCGAAGCATAACACAGCAAAATCTGAAACTAGCCAATTCGTCGCCAGCGATCGATGTAGTAAAATGCATCTCACGACGAACAGCGGCCGTACGACAGTTCTCTTGCGCCAGCAAATCCCCGCACTACGGTGGCTGCCCACAGACGCTCACACGGAACCCGAAATAGAACTGCGTCCCAGCGTACGATGGAAACACTATCTCCGTCCAAGCGCCGGCACGACTGAGCCGTAGTACTGTCTGCGCCGGAGAGAAGTTCGCGGCCCCCACCACCACGCGCGCTCTCCCGCCAAATCCCCACCACCCGGCGCGCTCTGCCATTGGCTGGCGCGCCGTATCCTTCCGCGGCGCCGGGCACGGCGCTCGCTCCCGTGCTAGGACTGAAAATTATCGTCAAACAAGCACTGCGATGGCGAAAAAAGGATTCTACATACGCACTACGCGCCGGTAAATAATTTCATTACTCGCAATGACTTTGTCGAACATTACTTCCACTCGTGCAGGCGTGCTTTACCGGCGTACTATATTTCGCCTTACGCGCTCTGTTACAGACCGCTTGCTGGCTGTGGAGTGGAGAGGCGTGGGGGAGGTAGAAGAGGAGAAGGGCTGGCCAATTTCCTCTACACGTGGGGCCACGCTTGACGCTTGGTCCATAACGCTGCGGACGGTCAATTACAGGAGCCTTTTTAAATACGGAATTAAATGTAAGTTCTATATTGAGCACCGAAACATCTTTGAGCCTGCTATTAATCGCACGAACTCACGAAGCAGAACAATCATCTTGACTCAAATGCTTCGCGTTGGGGGGTGACGGGGATGGTTTGGAACCGAAAAACCGATTCTGGAAAATCGGCCTTCTCTCCAGCGTCTATGATTGCGTGGCGCCTGTAACGGCCAGCCACGCAAAGTGGACCAGACAACCTGTTAACTAGTGTCAGTTGCAGCGGTTTCTGCCCCCCGTCTGGCAGGTTCTGCCATTGTTGCTCGGGAGTTGGGGAGACCGCGGAGGGGGCTGTACTGCCTCGGAACTACCTGTTCCCGGCCGGTGGCGAATAAGTAATAGCGTCTGCCTGAATGTGCCGCGGACTAGTAACTTTTTTTTTAATAGCGATAAGAAGATATTCTACAGCTTGGCAATATTTAATAATAATTCGCACTATATACAGAACTGTAATATTAGAAATCCATTTTCGTTCATGTATTTCCAACCAGTTACATAGCAGTATTATAACTCCATTTCTAAGAGCTTGTTATGCATGCAATTACTACTGTGTTGAATGATATGGGTCATGGTTTATTACGGACCGCAAACTCTGCTATCGCAGTCAGTTACCTGCTATTTATTTTTACGTGAGCCTGATGTAAAAAAAAAAAAAAAAAAAAAAAAAAAAAAAAAAAAAAAAAAATCGGCCGACATTGGTAGTGCAACGCCTTTGGTTCGTAAATATGAAGTGCCATTGTCTCTCTACGTATATATCGCAGTTTCGTTGTGAGATATGAGGAACAGCGTATGTGAAGACCTGTCTATACACACCGCTCCTTAAATTCTCTGCTTTAGACAGACAGACTTAACAGTTAAATAGATATCCTGCCATGCATTAGCTTTGAACTGTTTATTTAAAGGATTACTATGACCAGTTTTGCGTTTGAAAAATCCGACCACAGAACGGCGATAAGAAGCTCATTAGTCGTGACTCCGTGTGTTCGTTCTGTAATTCGTCACCCTGCGCAAATCAATTTATTTGGAAAAGAAGCAGCCACAAGCATCAAACTCGATAAGTTAAGTCACTTCACGAATTAAATACTACAGAAGCAGCTTACACCCACGCAGCTGTAAGGCGTTTCTCGAGCGCTATAAACGCAGTTGTATAGTAATTTTAATAAAAGCCACAATTTTCAACTATGTATCACCACCCATCTATAAACCATCACATGCTGCTAGTTAAAGAATATGACAATTAATAACACGAAGTGAAATAAAAACACAAAATTTTCGTACCATAATAATAAAGCGAAGAACCAAATACACGTAAATACTTTGTGCGCAACTTTAAATACTGCGTAAGCGCGCGATCTTAATTTACGTCATCGTCGTTCAGGAAAGTATTAAAATTAAGCTATTCATAACCTGGCATATTTACAAGTGCTGGCAGTACCCCTTTCGTTACATTTACTCAGTTATATTTCACCTCATTAATTGTCTTCGAAGCGACGTTTCGACAGGACAGTAACTTCATTCACGAGGCCGAGTTTTAAAATAGAATGCGGATTTTTTTTTATTGTTATTTACGAAACTGTTACATGCCGGTTGCGAGGTAATTTAAGTTTCTACAACTTCGCTGTCATAGTTTCTGATTTTACAAAATAATACATAATTATCTAATTTCATATTGATCGAAAACAACGCTGTCTCTAGGGAGGGAGGGGGGGGGGCAGAGAGAGAGAGAGAGAGAGAGAGAGAGAGAGAGAGAGAGAGGCGGGGGGAAGGAGGGGGGCCAAACAGTTGAAAACACATTTTTAGTAGATTCACTGTTTCGGTGGGATGATTACAATTTGTAGCGGTCTTTGGAGGTATGATTAAAAGTTTTAATTGATTCCGTGTCGAACTTAGTTTGACTGAAATCTTGCGTAGCAGCGCTACGAAATCATGCAAAATGAAGCGGTGTGTGTCCTTCAGCTTACCAGTGAAGGGAAAGAACACACTAGTAACCCAAACGTAGATGACCAGTTGAAACTCCCTCCTCCCCCATCTGAAGTCGCCTCGCTCAACGTAAACGTAAAGTTAATTTTATTTCTAAATTAAAGACAGCTGTATATAGGGAATATAGACAGTTGTATACAGGGAGTATAATAATTAATGTAGATTTTCCGACGAAGTTTCACACAAACTAAACTCTCCTTCGGACTGAAACGTATTCTCCTCGTGCAATCCCACAAATGTACAGTGAATGAAGTATGTTCAATTTTCATCACAGCGTGCGCGTCTATTAACGTATGAAATGTGCCTTTACTTGGAATACAATAGTGTTTCATACGTCCAGTGAAATAAAAACTTCCCGAAAAAAAAAATTAGATCTGTAATCCGTATGTTCGTGTTAAGAAAGCCACAAACAATGCTGCCGAGCCAACGCGTTTGTCTGGACCCCGGCATTGTCATGCACGTGACAAGCCAGTGATCTCTCATGCGAGACAGACAATGGTGCAGTTCATCTCAACAATGCCTAACTCTCACTTACTACGACAAAGCAAATACTATTAATTTTCAGTGTCTTTCATAAGACCACGTCATTTTCATTCCTGCAACATTACACGATCCCAAGGGAGAAATAATAACTTGCGGAAATGTTTGTCACAGTCCTATCGATTTTATTATCTCGTCGCAGCCATCCTGCCGTTTCGGAACCCTACACCCGACTGTAAATAGAACGAGTCCTTTCTTTAGCTGATTCAACGGCGACCTTAAGAGATACAGTTTTGAAATTGATTAATTGAAACTATCGGTATTTACGTTAGCGGAATCAATGAAGTCAAACTATTAGTAGTTTACGGTGTTATGAGCATTGCGTTTTGCCAAAAACAGAGGCAATTTAAAGAATTTTTTTTGTCAGCTCACCTGCCAAATAAATAAGTAAAATTTCCGCTGCAAGTTTAGTGCGTACCTCTCGCAACGACGTTACGTATACTTCTAAAATATTAAGCGCATAAAATAAACCATACTATCTCTGGAGTCGTGCGCTTATTTACTTGCTGGTCTAAGTGCGGCGCTAATCACGAAGGCTACAAATTAAGGAAAGAATATTACATGCACATTTTATGGTATCCAGAGAGCAGTCTGCAACTTTCAAAATTGTAAATAAATTTGCTGTGCTCGAAATGAAGTCTTAAGATGTACCAGTTCGGGAGGGTACTATCAGTTTTAAGCACAACACTAAGACAATGCGTTCGAAGTGTCCGAGCCCACTTCATACGATCGGTTGGAATTAAAAAGCTAACCTTACAGTGCGAGCTCAGACATGACTTCTAACTTCTACAAGAGACACTAAACGCGCTACTCACTTTCTCTGAGGTAACTTATGTTGTCATTTCGTCTAAATATATATATGTTATGGAGTTCATTCAGCCCAATAATTATCATGTAGAAGATCATAGAAGGCGTATTACTTTGACTATTTACGCTTTTACAGTCGGAAAATTAGCAGATTTTTCGGGCAAGCCCTAGAATAGTATAACGGATCTTCTCTAGAGGATATCGGCACTGCGAAATGTATATTTGGCATGGATAAGTGTCATCTGGCACATACACTCAGGAAGTTTGTCTTGTGTGCAATGATTCATATGGGTAAATATGTTGGTGAGATGATGAGATCTGCTCAACATTCTCTTGTCGAACTTATATTCCGATGACGCCAACTCAAATACACTTCAAGTTCAAAAACTGGTACGCAGCAACGCATTTCTCCCACATGTATCTTCCCCGAAACGTCACGACCCGTTCACTACTACTTACTGGATGTTAAGACTCCGATGATTCACCGCTTAACGGTCCCGTTTAATTCTTCCGACTGCTCGGTGTAGCACGGGATCCGTAGGACTCTGTGCAAATACAGGGTTATTACAAATGATTGAAGCGATTTCACAGCTCTACAATAACTTTATTATTTCAGATATTTTCACAATGCTTTGCACACACATACAAAAACTCAAAAAGTTTTTTAGGCATTCACAAATGTTCGATATGTGCCCCTTTAGTGATTCGGCAGACATCACGCCGATAATCAAGTTCCTCCCACACTCGGCGCAGCATGTCCCCATCAATGAGTTCGAAAGCATCGTTGATGCGAGCTCGCAGTTCTGGCACGTTTCTTAATAGAGGAGGCTTAAAAACTGAATCTTTCACATAACCCCACAGAAAGAAATCGCATGGGGTTAAGTCGGGAGAGCGTGGAGGCCATGACATGAATTGCTGATCATGATCTCCACCACGACCGATCCATCGGTTTTCCAATCTCCTGTTTAAGAAATGCCGAACATCATGATGGAAGTGCGGTGGAGCACCATCCTGTTGAAAGATGAAGTCGGCGCTGTCGGTCTCCAGTTGTGGCATGAGCCAATTTTCCAGCATGTCCAGATACACGTGTCCTGTAACGTTTTTTCCGCAGAAGAAAAAGAGGCCGTAAACTTTAAACCGTGCGACTGCACAAAATACGTTAACTTTTGGTGAATTGAGAATTTGCTGCACGAATGCGTCAGGATTCTCTACCGCCCAGATTCGCACATTGTGTCTGTTCACTTCACCATTAAGAAAAAAATGTTGCTTGATCACTGAAAACAAGTTTCGCGCTGAACGCATCCTCTTCCATGAGCTGTTGCAACCGCGCCGAAAATTCAAAGCGTTTGACTTTGTCATCGGATGTCAGGGCTTGTAGCAATTCTAAACGGTAAGGCTTCTGCTTTAGCCTTTTCCGTAAGATTTTCCAAACCGTCGGCTGGGGTACGTTTAGCTCCCTGCTTGCTTTATTCGTCAACTTCCGCGGGCTACGCGTGAAACTTGCCCACACGCGTTCAACCGTTTCTTCGCTCACTGCAGGCCGACCCGTTGATTTCCCCTTACAGAGGCATCCAGAAGCTTTAAACTGCGCATACCATCGCCGAATGGAGTTAGGAGTTGGTGGATCTTTGTTGAACTTCGTCCTGAAGTGTCGTTGCACTGTTATGACTGACTGATGTGAGTGCATTTCAAGCACGACATACACTTTCTCGGCTCCTGTCGCCATTTTGTATCACTGCGCTCTCGAGCGCTCTGGCGGCAGAAACCTGAAGTGCGGCTTCAGCCGAACAAAACTTTATGAGTTTTTCTACGTATCTGTAGTGTGTCGTGACCATATGTCAATGAATGGAGCTACAGTGAATTTATGAAATCGCTTCAATCATTTGTAATAGCCCTGTATAGCGGTATTCCAGAGTGGATAGTAACCCCAGATATCGTGTTGTGTGCATCACTCCATTACACTAGTATTAACTTCTGCTGAGAACGCTGATAACATGGCCGCTCAGCGTCGTAAATTCACAAGCAGACTTCCGCGGTCCTTTTCACTTTTGAATATTGTAACAAATACACCGGTGTACAAAACTGAAGGACGAATGAAACTTTCGCGTGGTGTTTCACTGGCAAGTAACATAGTTCGAAACTTGGGCGATACATATTTAAAAAAACATTGTAGTACAGAAGGTAACTCAAACAAATAGGCAATTGAATGTGACATATGGAAAGACAGTAATTACCATAACCTCCCCAGGATTCAAGATGGTTCTCTAGACATTACAAAAGGCGGTACATGGTTCTTAATGGAGTGTGTGATCACCAGTGACGGCAATGTATGTTTTGTAACGCGCTGCTATGCTGCGGTTACGTTCTTGTGTCCGTTCCTCCACTTGAGCTGTTGACACATGCTAGGTGGTCGCTGGTGGGGGTGGAAGTGTTTCAATGTGTCTCCACAGCGCACCCCAGAAGTACTGCATGGTAATTAAGCCGGAGGAGCGGGCAGACGAGTCTATTCGCCGAATATCCACTCGTTCCAATAGCTGCTCTACTACGCTGTTCTATACAGGTGGTTCAAGTGGCACCGAGCATTATGGGACTTAACATCTGAGGTCATCAGTCCCCCAGACTTAGAACTACTTAAACCTTACTAACCTAAGGACATCACACACATCCATGCCGAGCAGGATTCGAACCTGCGACCGTAGCAGTAGCGCGGTTCCAGACTGAAGCGCCTAGAACCGCTCGGCCACATCGGCCGGCGTTCTATGCAGTCGCGCATTGTCTTCCATAGAAATGAAGTTAGGGACGAACAAACCCGTACGCATGGGGAAGAAGAACAGTGTCAGAATAATGTTTAACGGTCAGTGTACCGTGTTCAAATATGTGATGTCAGTACGCCCATGCAACATTACGCCTCCCCACATCGAACCACCTGCACCACGACCATGTTAGGCAGTGCCGGACGTACCGTGATATGGCGAGAGGTGGCAACATGTAATGACCCTAGCGACATTATGGAACTTCATGGTTTTTGGCGACGCATAATGTTGTGTGGACGTACTGGTCTTCAGATCTGGGAACACGGGACACTCAGTGTTCAAGATGATTGTGACACTGTGTTCCTTCCGCAGGTGCTTCTTTTCAGGGACGAATCACCCCTGCAGGTGGGGGAGCTCTTGGAACGAGTGGATATCAGGCGAACTGAGTGACCCGTTCATTCGCCTGACTTAAATCTCATCGACCAACTTTGGGGTGAGTTGTGGGGACCTACTGCAGCTGGCCTGCATGCACGAACGACCATACAGCAGCTGTTAACCGCTCTGGTGAAGGAATCGAACGACCTATCACAACAACCCCTTACCAGCCTTGTGGACAACATGGAAGCACATTACAGGGCTCGCATTGCCGTCCGTGGTAATCACACAACCTATGAAGAACCATGTCCCACCTTTTGAAATGTCCAGGGGATCATCATCAATCGTGGAAACGTCAATGTAATTATTGTCTTTGAATAGGTGGTTCATTTCTGTTCGTCTGTTCGTCGCATTGCGTATTTCGTTGTGTGTATCGTCCAAGTGTCGGGATACGTTACATGAAACGCGTTGCGGAAGTTACTTTCGTCCTTCAGTTACGCACACCAGTGTATAACAGTAGGGTGTACAAACCTGTGGTTGCAGGAGTACGCAGTGTTTTCAGGTAAATCTTAATTCTACTTAATACATTCTGGGAAATTTACACAGTTAAATGATTTTAGATGACTGAGTTGCGGCTCGCGTGAGCCTCATAAAATTGTCCATGAAATGAGAATTCCCGTAATTATCATTATTTTTTTCACAGTTTTCGTAACATGCTACAAGACTCTTATCACCTGCGTGTTACATCAGGTGGTATAAAGAAATTGTACAACGAGTTATTAAGCACGTAACAGCTAATAATGGACAACACAAGCTGGCAACAAACGTAAGGTCATTTAGATTGTTATGGTGGTGATAGGGTGGGTTGGAGGAAGGGGTGGAGGACTACTAGCAATGGAGGGTAAACATCTGACAATGCCAAACACTCGTGCTGGCGAAACGTCAGCCGATGAACCGCGAAAGGAAGCCAACACGCAATTTGCAACCAATGGTACTCCCTCCCTCCCTCCCTCCCTCTCTCTCTCTCTCTCTCTCTCTCACTCTCTCTGTGTGTGTGTGTGTGTGTGTGTGTGTGTGTGTGTGTGTGTGTGTGTGTCACATTACACTTACTTCCGCCACAATTTGAGGGCAAGTCCTGCATTAATTACAACTATTTTCTGCACAAATTAATATTGACGGTAAATGCAAAATCATCAAAAATTTTGGGTATAGGTATAGGAATGAAAAGACATACAAATAATTGTACGGTAACACAGACAGACACACATACATCAACAGAAGACGCCGACTACCATTCTATGGACATACACTCGTGCTTAGAATGAATCATAGACACTCAAAGAGAATTTGTGACGTATTTAACGGTTTAATCAGTTGGATTCGAGGAAAACAAGACCTAAAACCAAGCATGAATCGCTAGTGAAATGGAAAATGAAAGAGAATTTTAGAAACAAATTATAAACATGAAATTTGAGGTTGAAGAAAAGAAGAGAACAGGGAAAATACTGCCAGAGCAAAGATGACAAGAACACAGTCAAAGCCGCGCGGGGTAGCCGCGTCTTGTCATGGTCCGCGCGGGTCCCCGCCGTCGAAGGTTCGAGTCCTCCCTCGGGCGTGGGCGTGTGCGTGCGTGCGTGTGTGTGTGTGTGTGTGTGTGTGTGTGTGTGTGTGTGTGTGTGTGTGTGTGTGTGTGTGTGTGTTGCCCTTACCACAAATTTCCTAACACAGTTAAAGCATGCAGAGATTTTGGGAGGAGAAAAAGAAAAATTATACTAGAAGAAATTCAGTAATAAAGTAGCATTCAAGATAAACACTGTCTTAAGAGGAAAAATTAATAATACTAAAAACGCATCATTGCAAATGGCTTCATCGAGACTTCATTTCTCCGAAGTACCGGGAGTTATTCCTTAACGTAATAATGAAGTATTTAAAACGCATTTTTCTTGTGGCGAAACCAAGTACTACCTTTAATAAGATGGATGCCTGTGTTTCTCAGAATACAGTTAAATCAACGTGTGGTTTGATACTCGAAAGAGCTGCTCGTCGCACATCGCAGAAATATACTATATTCCAGGGCGCTGAAAATCGCGAGTGTATTCTTCAACGCACTGCTATAAATTTATGTTTGTTCTGCAGAAAGTTCCTCAAATACAACAATACGTTTTACCTAAACATAATTAAATTATTGCTAAGGTAACTCTTTCTCGGTCGCGTACCCAGCGCTTGAAGATTAGGTAATAAAAAGTTTCTTCAGTGGGCACCAGATCTGAATTAAATAGATGTTTCCGAAAGGTGTTTTTCAACTGCGGAATTCAACGGATGACCAGTGTCCAAAGCTGAATAAAAGGACTGGCAAATTTGAGGGCGCAGATCATTAAAGTTCTCCTCCTACAACTTTTACCACACTGTTGCAAATTTTGCTTCGGTATATAGTTTGATGCGTGACAACGGTTCCACACGATTATGGACAACAAGTATACGGTATCCGATTTTTCACATTACATATGACGCTAATTTGAATACGTGCACGGGGCACACACAGAAATGGGGCCTGTGCAGCAGGATTAGCAAAATTTCATGTGTCTTTCATCTTTCTGATCAAATGACTGTCCATATACTAACTCATTTTCTCGGGCGTGTTACCATGTGATTTCTAAGACTATGAGAATCTGATTCTAGGAGGTGTTTATCAGGCTGTTGATTGCCCTTGGGCCTAAGTACAAGTAAAGCAGAGCGGAATACTCTTCCCGCATATATTTTCCATAGACCCCACTCAGACTCGAAAGTAGTCTTCTTAAAAATGGCATCACATACTTTTACGTCATCGCCATTTAAATATGGATAAATGTTAAAAACAGCGCGTAAACGTGGCGGTGGGGATCGTAAACGTTGCAGATAACCATTATGTACATATCCACCTACAGGGGAAAGAGTGAATCAATATGAAGTGGGACGGGTAATATCCGTTGCAGTGACAGAACACTAGAAGAATACTGGTTGTTGGCCGAGTTCGAAACGAAAGTGCATCCCGAAAGACAAACCCTTACAAGAATTCTTGCAACTAGCCCCTTGAATACACCCTTGTGCTCTTTTTGATTCCCCCGACACCGATCTGAGGAAACACAATGGACGAATTTAGTGGCAAACTGATAATGTTACCGTATCGCTCGACACTAATGCGTTTGGAATATGTTACAGGAATTTGAAAATCAGAAAAAATACCTACGGACAATAGGTTGCTGTGTAAAAGTAGAGCGGTAGCATCAGAAGTTTCAATGACTATAACAAATCTAATGAACGACTGTTAATGCATCGATGGGGTTGAAATCAATGACGACATGACACGAACTGATATCAGTGCAAACCGGTTAGATACTCTGAACCTGCAGAGTAACGAATATTTAGCAACAACGCAAAATTTGTGCCTGACTGGAAATCAACTGTTTCCCGCCAATCGCAACCACTTGCAAGAGCCATTAGGCTTTCTCAACACGCCATCTATTTTCACTCATGATTTCCGAACGCATGTATCAGTCGTTCTTCGAACTGAAGTTCGATTAAGACCTGAAAGCTTGCCCAGATAACGCACACGTAAGGCCGACTGCTGGTGATGAGCAGAAAACATGTGTCCGAGTAACGGTCTGACACTCAGTCATCACTGCAGATCTACAAATGTGAATACTGCAGTGACAACGTAAGAGAGATAAGGACGCTACCGTTCTGCTTATCCACGTTTTCCTATCGAAGAGTTGACAAATAATCGCTAAAAACACACACACACACACACACACACACACACACACACACACACACACACACACACACACACAGACCACGTACGGCAGTTAGGGGAAAAAGCAGACAAATGTAGTAGGAGATGGAACTTGCACGTAAGTAGACTGCAACAGGAAACTTCGCTATTTTTTTTCACTCAGTGGCCACACTAGGCCCGAAACGGAAGATAACAGAGACAATGCCGAAATACTGAGTTCGGACTTCCGAACCTGTTTCACGGCGAAAGATCGTAACACGGTCCCTCCTCTCAATCGTAGTACGAACGTCAAAATGGCAGAAATTGAGATAACCGATCGCAGAGCATAAAAATAACTACAATCGTTTAGTCGTGGAAAGAGTCAGGACCAAGTGAGATATCTGTAAGGTTCTACATGGATTATGCGAAAGAATTTGCTCCCCTTCAAGCAGTAATTTATCGCAGATCGCTTGAGCAACGAAAGGTACCTAGCGACTGGAAGGAAGCGCAGTTCATTCCCGTTTTTATGAAGTGCCGTACGACAATTCCACACGATTATAGACCTATATTACTGACGTTAATCTATTTTACAATTATCGAACATATTTTATACTAAAAATTTATGACTTTCTGGAGAATGAAAATCTCTATAAAAGTAATACTCGGCTCGCCCGTTCCTCCGCAAGATCCACAGCACTGTAGACAACGGCGCTCAGGTTGATGCCGTGTTCCTTGACTTCTGGGAAACATTCGACACCGTTCCGTACAGCCGTTTACGAGATTTTATAGAGAGAGAGAGAGAGAGAGAGAGAGAGAGAGAGAGGGGGGGGGGGGAGGGGGGAGGGAATAGAGCTTATCAAGTATCGGAGCAGGTTTGCGACTGGATTCAAGACTTCCTTGCAGATAGAACTCAACACGTCATTCCTAATGGAACAAAATCGATGGATATAAAGGTATTATTTCCGGACTACTTGGTGTTTATAAAATATATATACATGATCTAGTAGAAACGTCGAATGCACTTTAAGGCTGTTCGCAAACGATGCAGTTATCTATAGCAAAGTAGCAACGCCAGAAGAATGCAGAACGACCTCCAGAGAATTAATGAATGGGACTCGTGACAAACCGCTGGAAGCAGTATCCACCGTAAAATATCTAGGAGTAACAATCCAGGGTGATCTAAAGTGGAATGACTTAAATGGTAGGGAAAAGCTGATGCCAGACTTTGATTCATAGGAAGAGTCTTAAGGAAATGTAACTCATTCACGAAGAAAGTGGCTTATAAGACGCTTGTTCACCTATCTACGATCCTTACCAGGTAGGACTGATAGAGGAGATCCAATAAAGAGCGGCGTGTTTCGTCACGGGATAGTTTAGCCGGCGCTAGAGTGTCACGGAGATGCTCAACAAACTTCACTGGCTAACGTTACCGTGGAGAGATTTCCTGGAAGAGTCGGACAACACACTATATCCCCCCAAAAACGTCTTGCGTAATGACCACGAAGAGAAAATTCGGGAAATTAGAGCCAATACAAAGGCTTACCGACAATTTTTCCCACTGGCTTTTCGCGAGTTGGGTTGGATGGCTCAGTTACTAGTACAGAAAGGTTGCTTTGGGAGCATGCTTTAGATGTATTGATCCTCGTCTCAGGAAAACTCAGCCTCTACGATCTCATTAATTAATTAATGTGGATGGGTGAGTGGAGAGGATGGGGAACAATGGCTCACTGGCAATAATAACGTAACATTTTAGCTTGAGCGACACCGAAATAAAGAAACATCATTTAGATTCGGGGCTGTTGACGCCACACAGCGTCTTACAGCCCAATGTCGCGCGGAAAATTCTCTGGGGAGACGCCACACGGCCTGGTAATTGGAACACGAAGGATCCATTGGAATTTGCAGGCTGACTCTGCAGAAGTGCACCGTTGCTTGCAGAACGGGATTTGGGGAACTTGTCCTCTGATGAGTGAACGATGCGCGGGAATGCGGGTGCACCAGTTGATTGCGACAGCGGTGTACGGGACGGGAGCCTGCAGGAATTCCAGGCCTTTCTTCTACACGCGGCTGGAGCGTTTATAGCACTAACGGTACTCCCGACCATTACTGCCGGAGCCCTCCCCTCTGAAGATTCTGAGACAGCTCGCTCACTGCACAACTCGACATATGCTTCACGCTTTCTTGTTAAGCAAAACCGCAGCAGCTACTTAATAATCCTTTATTAGTACAACCAGATCCGGAACACCAAGTTGCATCATCAGGCACACCTGAACGGAAAAAGCAGACTGGAGACATAACGTTATTTATTCATTTTTGACAAGCGGTCCACTTAAATTAATCTGTATGTTCAATTATGTTTAAATATATAATATACGAACTGTTCAAAAACCAACAAGAGACTAGGATATGCAATAAGCATGATACTAACATTCAAATCATACAGCGAAACACAGAGATCACTGCACACTCCCCGTAACTCATGATGTATTAAAACGTGGTTAAACGAACGGAACTTACAAAAAAAGTGACGGAATCAGGGTTGCCAAGATGGCAGAATTTCCGCTAAATTTAACGGATTTTACACACCGTCAGCGGGTGAAATTTTGGATTTAGCGGTCAACGGATTTTTAACTGGTTTGTGGATTGATGCCTGCAACTAATTTTTCCGTTTAATTCAGTCGTTCCAATATATCTTTTAGAAATTATATTTAGCGTGAAAATTTCTAAACTGGCTACAATATGGTTGCAGCTAACTCTTAATCATCAGATTTCTATAGAGTGCTTCCCCTGCCTCAATAGAACAGAACAATCCTTTCCAGTCTTAGTTCTTTGCTTTCAGCACTGCAGTTACAAGTTACCGTGGACCGAAGTCGGTACAGTGTATAGTGTTGATTTGTTAATGTTATTGTGCAGTTAATCACATTGTAATCAGTGATTTTCTTTACTTTTTTATTAGTCGTCTAATCAAAATGTCTAAGCAAAAGGACAAAAATACATCCAAAAGTTTAGAAAAAAGTGGCTTAGCAACAAACAATTGAAAGACTTGCGTCTTGAGATCCCCGCCGATGCTTCTAGTGCGCGATGTCGATTTTGCCAGTGCAATTTAAATTCCCGTCTGTCAGATTTATTGAATTATTCAAAAAGCATAAGGCGTGTAAAAGCTGCGACACCCTTTTCTTCACTGAGGCAGTTGAAACTAGATGCACATGTAGGTAGGCAGTCCAATGAAGTTTATGTTGCGGAAGCAGCATTATGTTTATTTGTGGCTAACCATACCACAATAAGATCTGTGTATAACCTCTGCAGCCTTTCAAAAAGGTGTTTTATAGGTGCTGACATGTCACTCAGATGCGTTTGCATAGAAGCAAGTGTAGTGGTGCAATTAAAAACATTCTTTACCCACATTTCAAGGCCAGTCTGAAATAAGACATACGAGACGGATACTTCAGTGTACTTTTGGTTGAATCTACAGACATTAGTGCCACTAAATTGCTAGCTGTGTGTGTGATATACTTTTCTCAGGCCCAGGGTCGCATTGTTTCCACATTCTTGAGAATGGTAGAGTTAGGGGAAGGCAACGCAGTGGCAGGAACCAATAATTTGAAATCTTTGCTTAATGAGTATGGCTTGAACATTCATTTAATGCGCGGTTTGGGTACCGTCAATGCAGCAGTTAAGGTAGGCATCAATAATTGTGTATATCAGAATTAGAAAAGAGTAGTTTCTCATCATCTCTTAATTACTTGTGTCTGACATTCCGTGCAGCTGGCAGTATCTTCTGCCGCAGCTGAAACTTTGCCCCAGAATGTGGAATTTTTGTTGTCAGAGACGTACTCTTAGTTTTCCAAGTCTTCATCTCGTCATATTGCTTATAGAAAGTTATTCAGTGTAATAAATCACAGAGCTAATCCATTGAAAATAGTTCAGAAGTGCAATGCAAGTTGGATGTCTATTTTAGAGCCTGTTTCTCGTGCTTTGTCTCAGTGGCTTGAACTAAAAACCCACTTTGAGATAGTTGCGCTTCATGATTAGTGCTGTACTGCCCAAGTCCTCCATAACATGTACAGCTACGAAGTAAACAAAATTTATCTTACTTTTCTGAAACCTTATTTGGAGGAATGTCAGCTGGTACGTAAGGAATTTCAGTCAAATTCTGCATACCAATCACGGCTTCTGAACGATGTTGTTTTACTAATCAGAGGGTTCGTAAGGAGAATAATTGTACGTGGGTATAGTGGCAATCTTTTAACAGCAGATGTTCGCAAATATAAGTCGCCAAAAATATACTGAGGTTATGAAGTCGAGGTCTTACTGCAGGATATGGCTACTTCCAACAAAATTTCATCTGAGGTTGAGAATGCCATAAGGAATTTCTTGTTTCCCTTGCTTCTGAGCTGCAACGCCGCGTGCCCCAAAATGTAAAACTGTTGCAAAAAGTATCCTTAATTGCTCCAAGAGAATGCTTGAGGGTGATAAAAGAAACAATAGTATCGCTGGCTAAGGAAATGGGCTTCTGAGACGGTACAGTAACAAAAATTGATTTTCAGTGGTCCAAGATCACTACTGTCCAATGGAAATAAATCAACAATACTGCGGCGTTCTGGAATTAAATTGGGTTATACAGAGATGCCAGCGACTTAAATCCTTTTAGAACTCTCAGATCTAGCTATTATGCTTTTGGTTTCACCATTGTCCAACGCAGAAGTGGAAAGGGCCTGCAGCCAACTAAAAACTTCTCTCCGAAACAGGCTAACGCCATAATTACAATAAGAGCTGATCTTAATCTTGTTGTTAAGTGCTGTCACGATTACGAGCTCCCAGAGTATGTTCTCCAAGAAATCGGCACCATGAGAGCATAAATCCCAGGGATATCTTCACTCGGGTCCAGTGCTTCAGCAACGGACACGCAAGACAACCTACTGCAGGATGAGAAGGAAAATTAAATAATGTGGCTTGAACTACATTAATGTGCTGAGTAGTAGTGGTAATGGCAGTATGCCATGACGATGACAAAAATATTTCTTTATAAGTTATCAGTGCAATGAAGTTTCGTTTTTAGGTGGGTAAATAACAATAATAAGCATTTAGCGGAATTTTAACTTCAGTTTCCCGGTATACATTTTTCTGTGTTGGCAACGCTGGACGGAATGAGGGAGACGGCCATGGTTAATGCCTTCAGTTGTAAAAAGAAACATTGAAAATAATAAAAATATACGAACTATATCAAGAACTCGATAAAACTCCTAGATGTCTGTTATATCAAGCTCACCTGGAGGAAAATAACCATATTATAGTGCAGCGTCACGGAATGAACAGTACTATAAAAGCACTAAAATTGTATGAACTGTGGTGCGATACAGGAGCCAGTAATGGAAATAACGCGGACGGAAGATAAAACCTGTGGCAGGGAAACGAAACTAAATAGAAAAAACACGGGGCGATGCCAGCTGAATACTGAGCCACGAACTAGTGTCAAGTTCACAGCGAAGCACACCCGGAAATAAACGACGCGGCTAGATGAAATACGGACTCGCCCTTACATTCAGAGTTATATTAAGCACGTATACGAAAAACAGTAAGTAAAAAATTATTTATTACGATACAGACTGCAAAAATTTGCAAACACACTGCAGTGACGTAGTTCCGTTTGGCTGTTTAATGCATTTTATGAGTGGCTATTCCTATCAATTTCCTCATGTATATTTGAAGTATGACCTGTATTTTGGCGATGCAAAACTGGTAATTGGCTGCCCGTGTTTACGGAGGTGTGTACTTAGCGCTGATTTCGAATTTATCGTATTTAATAAGTGCTCACGAAGCCTGATTTCAAAATTCCTACCTGTTTAACCACTGTATTTCATGGAGCAATTATCGCACCTATATACTCCAGTAGTTGAATATTTGGGATTTGTGTCATTCTGCGACAATATTAAGAATGAAGAAAGCTGATTTTATACTTTTTCTTTTCAATGTGGAACCAATCTTCTGTCACAGTTTCTGCTCATGAGTATCCTAGTTCAGCATCAGTAGAGAGTAATTATATGCCTTATTTGTGTGTCAATAGCGTCCCTCGTTGCCGTATACTTACGAAAGAAATGCTAACTCCATCTATGCAACTACTAATCTGCGTAGTTGCGAATATGGACTTTAAATACCTCAGTTAAGAGTAATTTCTCCACCATGTGGAGAATGGTAAGATGGTAGCGTTTCACTGGGGGATTATCACGTGGAAACTCTGCAGCCACTCCGTGTTATAGGAAGCAAACGATGGTGGGATAATCCTCGATTAATTCAGTCAGCGTGCTATGGCCAGACTGACAGGAGTCGGTCTCCACGAAGCGCCCAATGTGACTTATAACGTCGTTTTTCTGAGCTGGAAAATAGTTCAGCTCTCTCATAACCCGACATAACTTTCCGACTCTAATAACTGTACGCCGCTGACACGAACTTTTTAACGGCATAGAAGACGGGAGTGCCGTCAGCATTCTGATTCACCGTCTCCCTTCGTTTTCAGCAGCCATCAAAAGAAACAATCAGTGCAACCTCTTTTTTATGGTTTTCGTATCCAGATTTATATGAATCAGATCCCATAATCGCACAGAGTGAGGTAAACAAATCAATTTTTTATCAAGTGCAGTGCAACATAATCACGAAGTGCGATGGAATGATAGTTCATTTTGCGGATCAGAGATACTCTACACCTTGGTCTATTTGGGTATGCCAGCAGGAAGACCCGTTGTTTATCATACCCTAAATTTTCACGCAGTGGGAGCTGGTTCCGATGTACTTTTGGCTACTACAAAAAATTGCTTTTAATTAACCATCTGCTTCCATTCCGATATAGTTACTGGTATTTACTTTCTTTCTGTAATTAAAGTTTTCGTATTTGGTGTCTCTATTGGAAATTACCTCCAGCATTAATGATATTAAGTCAGAACTACGGCTTATTCACACTGACATAAATGGTTTTTATGGGTAATAGCTTCAGCCCCTCAAAGCCAGATATGAGAACACTGCCCACTTACTTTATGACACTTCCTTTGAAAAGCGCCGGCCGATGTGGCCGAGCGGTTCTAGGCGCTACAGTCTGTAACCGCGCTGTTGCTACGGTCGCAGGTTCGAATCCTGCCTCGGGCATGGATGCGTGTGAGGTCCTTCGGTTAGTTAGGTTTAAGTAGTTCTAAGTCTAGGGGACTGATGACCTCAGATGTTAAATCCCATAGTGCTCAGAGCCATTTGAACCATTTTTTTTTTAAAGCATTCTAAAGCAATTCATCTGTCACAGTCAATGTACAGGGTCGACATATCTCGATACTGTTTTACGCAATAGCCTGCCGAGTGTTCTACAAATGTATCAAATTCAATCTTTAATGGATGTATCAACCCCATTTCCTTTAGTTTTAATTTTCATCTTTTTTTGCGATTTTCGTTTTTATATGCTTTTAAGTCTTCGATCTCCATGTTAACCGAGTTCAGTAAGCGTATAATAAACACGATTTTCATGCAAACACAACTGGCAATCTTTACAATTTACCGAATTCAACCTTGACCCACTGAATCATACGAAAACTGGCCGTCTGTGTCACTGCAAAATATACCAAATGTCATTGGATTCACAAGACACTTCGTAATTCTTACAGTGTCTGGTTGTCGCCGTTACGAAAGACGACGCAAGGCGTCCTAAAAGAAGTTAATCGCCTGAGCTGACGATGGACAGTTCTGGATAATTTCAGTGAGACAGGCCAGTTGCCAGCAGAATGACGGAGAATGGTTCTCTCCTAATGTGCGCAATAATAGCAACACTTACTCAATGCACCGCATTAGAGAGCAATATGATTTTTTATGTTTAATGAACAAACCTCACTCAAAGATTTTGTTTGTTATTTATATTTTCAGATCTATCCATTGTGATCTGAAGTTCTGGATCTGCAACCTCGAGCAAATTAACGACCACAAGGTAAGTATATGAACAGGAGTTCCGGATTTGAGAACCAACTGTCTGATTTCGCTTATTACGTCAACACAATAAATACAGCTAGGTGTCAGAAATAATCCTTGAATTGTCTGGATCTTCATCTGCTGACCCCAGAACCACCGCCGAATTGGTTGCACCGATATATGTCGAGCTGAAGCTGTTAAAAGACATCGTTATACTTTCACATACCATGCTGTATGGAAACTGATTTGGAAAGGGGTATTTAGGAGACAAAGTCAGTCATATACCTGTTTATTGTGCTTACGACTCATCGCCATGGGCAAGAAGTCTTAGAGGGGTATATGCGACCAAGTTGGCACTAACGATTATACCTTTGTCTTGGTCGCCAACTTTTCGTGACGCATATCGGGTTACTCCACTATCAGATCACAGTCTTACAACCCCCGTGCCCGACAAGGCGTTGAGGTAACCTATAGAAAATAAACACGAAGTCTTAAGGCTCCTAACGACTGTAACCACGTCCGCGAACTGAGAAACATTTATGGAAAAGATAAAAAATTTGGAGAAATTATGGAGGCCGTCTGATGCAGATAGTATGTAGACTATTAAGATTAATAAGGAAAGGAGAGCTAGGATGAAGCATCAAACCCTTTGAAAACCAAATTATTCTCCTCCATACCCCCTCATTTTTTTCTCGTCAGAAAAAGGAACAAAAAGGCCATAGTAAGTCTGAGCGAACACAGACATCCGCAGTTATAATGTCTTTCGGGTTAAACGTTGAAGGATAGTGTCAGTAATTGATTTTCGTCTAGAATAATTATTATTTTTGTTTGAATCCAGTAATATTACCAAATTGGAACGGAATGCCACTATATCAGCATCAAGACGCAATGTCGTGGGAAGTATTGACGCGTTGCTGATACCTGTAAGGGCTAAAGATAGCACTTCCCGCTTTTGCGCACTATTAAATGTGCATACTGTTTCCTCTGGAGCAGCAGTTCCTCTTGTTTTAATCAGCCCTTTGTCGTATACACTAACAGAGGCTACTATACGATTAGAGTGTGTTGAAACAAAACTACCCCAAGGCTCTTCTAGAATACTCCATCTGTTGGAATCTCGCCTTCGTGGTCTGACTCTAATTTAAATCACACACGACACAATTTTCGGTACAAAACCAGTTAATCTAGCCAATGGTTCGTATGTACACTGTCTAATCACATTGATCTGACCGCCCGTCAAAAACCTTGAATAATCACATAAAATGGACTGCTGTGAGGCATGAGGGAAGAGAGTCAATAAGGTTCCGCAAGGTACAGACAGGGATGAGGGAGCCATTCTGAATCCAAAGCCACTGTCAGGTGTGCTAGGTATCTCGGTTAAGGGTCCATGGCGCGAACAGTCCCATCGAAGTGGTCCCACAGATTATTGATTGGGTTTAAATCTGGGGAGTCTGGTGGCCGGGGGAGTACGGTGCACTCATCCTGGTGCTATTTTAACGACGCACGCACACTACGAGCTGTGTCTTGCACTGTCTTGTTGGTAGATGCCGTCATGCCGAGGATAATCGAAATGAAGGTAGGGATCGACATGGTATACCCACGAATGGAGACTAGTGTGGATCAACTGCGCCTTACGGAATGATGAAACCATACAGAGAATGCCACGGAAAGATTCCCCAGACCATAACGCGTCCTCCTTCGGCCTGGATTCTTCCAACGACCATTGCGGGGTATTTGCTTTCAGCTCGAAGGAGCGTAAAACATGATTCATCTGAGAAAGCTACCAGTCGCCACTCATTCACTCAGTTGCAGTAATGGCGTGCAAATTTCAGCCGCCGTCGCTGGTGTAGAGCAGTCAGCAACGGTGCATGATGAGCTGTCTGCTGTGGAGGCCCAGAAGCAGTAAAGTTGGCTGAACAGTCGTTCAGGAGACACTATTGGTAGCCTCTTTGTTTATCTGGACAGTCAGTTACTGAACCTTTGCACGACTATCCGCCCGTATACATCTCTGCAGCTGCCTCGGCGCCGATTTTGGATAGCTCCATTTTGCCATGCACGGTATACTTTAACCACGGAGACAAGCGACCATTTTACAAACTTAGCCGTTTTGGAAATGCTTCGAGCCTTGGCGCGAAAACCAATGACCATGCCTTTTGGAAGTCAGATAAATTGTTCCGTTTCCGCATCACAACAACTGCACCGTTTACAGAGTCCTCACGACACGATTTATACACACTCCACTGCTAGTTCTGGCATCTGAGAGTGATTATTGCATGCTAACGCCGAACATGTGGTCAAATTAATGTGACTGGACCGTGTATATTTACGATTACTCTTTGCAACGCTTATTACACTGAGAGGTGGAGGGCATTAATATGATTCAGCACTGTAGTAAACTAACCGTTTCATAGGTCAGTTATGTAACTTCTGGCAATACGAAATATGGGACAGCTTTCAACAGGACTTCATATGAGTACTCAATATTGCGGGAATGTGGCACACAACATCTCACAAATTTCGTTTAATTAATTGGAATGAAGTTGTAACCAGCAGAAAGAATCCGGGATATGACATGCTACGTTTTATTTAAATTTGATCATGGTTGACCTTTACGTCTTTAACCGATGGACTGTAAAATACGAAATTTAGGCAGAAGCAATTCTGTCGCCAGGGCTGTGGTGCACCGGAATTTTAATATCCACGAAAGCGGATAAGAGACTCGCGTATACAGCAAGGCTCTTGCGAATACCGCTTGTCTTATTAGCACAGACCTCTCGTTGTAGTCATAACGTGTCACTGTGAGCCCAATACAAATGTATTATGCAAAAATACTCCAAGTCGCAAGAGCAGTAGCTGAGTCATCGTATTTCATTTGTAGTTCAATGCTGAGTGTTTAAAACCACCAGCAGAAGATTTTCGGAAATGAACGTAAATGGAAACTAGGCAGAATTTTAAAAAGGGAAGGGTGAACACCTGTTCTGGAGGTTAAGTTTCTTGTGGATTACCAGCTTCGTTTGTTAATGCGCTACAGTTATGTCTACTTTGTTAGACTAACTTTCACTGGCAGTAAAGTTTTTGCAAACAGCAGGCCTTGATGGGCAGGGAACAACGGAATAAATGGTCAGCACAGCGTTCTCCAAACGCGATCCCCACCACGCCACCCACCCATCCATCAGTCCCAAATACCAAAGCGGCCACTTATGTTTGTCACCTCATCCCGACGGACCTTCCCTCCAAAGCCGTCTGAAGGAATCTGGGAATCCCAAATCCCCTCCTTGTAAAGCTGGCATTGAGGTGAAGAGTGTCCCTAGCCCCAGGTAGCTGGAAAAGGAACGGACATGTTTACATGCCGATTGTTCTGTGAACTGGCAGCTCAGTCCCCACGAATTCAGAGCTCCATATTGTAGCAGAAAATATCCCATCTTTACACCCTGCAAGACATAAAACATTGTATTATAGGTTCGCAGTTACAGAGAAAAGTGCATAACATATTATACCGTTTTTTGTGGGTTTTTAATTAATTATAATACACAAAATTGTTGAAGTTTTCTTGGCCCCTTGTTGACCTACTGCCTGCTGGCTTCTGCGTGAGCATCTTCGGGTCATGTGTGTTCAGTGATTTTTCTGTTGTTTCGCCAGCACGAGTGGCTGGCATTGTATGAGTTTCCCTTCGAGTGCGGAACGGAGTCAAGCCCGAGGCTAGCAAACTTCTGAAGATCTGTCCTGTCATTACAGCTGTTGTCTTCCCCTCATTACCAACAAAGATCGTTCGCTACAGCACGGGAATCCAGTTTTCACTTACTTTAAGGCATTGTTCTTAAAACTGTTGTCATATTTGTGAATTTCTGTGGTTTCCCTGAATAAACGGACGTGCTAGCTTTTCTCCTAGGCGAGAACCTGTTGTATCCTAGCCAGTAACGCCAACCGAGCCCGCTGCCAAAAGGTTGGCAGCATCAAAGTACGGACGCCGTCCGCCTAAGCAGCGCCAGCGAGACAGGAAATCGCCGCCAAGTCTGCGCGCGCCACCGCTGGCTTCTGGCTTCTTAAGCGCTGGAGTCGCGAGCGCTAGGACAGTTCTGTATTCGCCGCTCAGTTGTATACTCGCCACCGAATTGTGTACTTGTTAGTCAGTTGTGTGTTCATCGCAGCAGAGTTGTTGTTTGTCGTCAGCCGACGCTGACCTAGCCGCTCCGACTCGAACTAGACAGATCTCTGTAGACACGGAGTTCCCTATTGTGTTTCTGTATCTTCATCAATAAAGATAAGTACCGACTTTTATTTAATCTGAGTGTTTGGTTTTTCATCTTTCTGTTCACTGTTCCAGCGGACCGGTCGGCCCGCAATTAAAAGTGTGGCGGTGACTTCGTTAGCCATTTCTACAGCCAAGTGTTTGTCGCTACGATCACCGCCACAAAAGAACCTATGATAGGGAATTTTAATATCTAGTGCAGGGCCTATTTGTCCATCTGTTCCAAATGTTAAGGCCACCACAGTAGTACAAGTTAACATGCCAACAAGCATGTAGATGACGAAGAGATTGAAAGAATGTGTAATGAGATAAAAAAAATTATTCACACACTTAAGGAGAAGATAACTGGAGTGTGGTAGGGAACTGGAATTGGATAATAGGAAAAACAAGGAGAAGAAAAGTAAGAGAACATGGACTGAGGCAAAGAAAAGAAAGAGGAAACCACCTGGTAGAATATTACACAGAGTGCAATTACCGCTGATATTTGGTTTAAGAATTCTTTAAGAAGGCTGTACATGTGGAAGAGGTCTGGGGACACTGCAAGGTTCACATGGACTATATAATGACAGCACATATGTTTAGAAACCCGATTTTAAACTGGGAAAAATTTCTGGGAGAAGGTGTGGGCTCTCTTAATTAATTGGTTATGAACTGCAGATTAAACTGAGGAAATTTTAAATTTAAACAGGTAGGAAATTCTGTAGATGGTACCAGGGTAAACTGAAGGAAAGAGACGTTATCGGAAGTTTCAGGAAGAGCATTGGGCAATGATTGACGAACAGTGAGAAGAAAAACTGTACAAAATGAAAGACAGCCGTTTAGCACATAAGTAAAAATATAAGGATTGGTGGAAATCCATGGACAACATAAAATACATATAAAAATGCAACAAATCAAGCAAGCGAAAGGAAATACAGATTTCTAAAAAATGATACAGAGGATATGCGAAGTGGCTAAGCTGAAATGCCTAGTGAACAAAAATATAAGTCGGGGGAGAAAAGGAGTGACAGAGAAAAGAGGGAAAGATAGCTGCTGCCTGTAGGAATATTAAAGACAACTGTAAGGGGAAAAGAATGAACATCAAGAACTCAGATGGCAAGCCAATATCAAGTGAAGAAGAGAAAGTGGGAAGGTCTATAGAATTTATAGTGTGTGTACATACGGGAAACAAATTTGAGGACAACATTATAGAAAGACAAGAGGAAGTAGATGAAAAAATTGACTTAACACTGACAGACCTATGCCGAAGCAAGGCCCTGGAGTACCCTCTCAGAACTCTTGAGACCCTTGGGAGAGGCAGCCGTGACACAAATATTTCATCTGGACACACGATAATGAGATAAGCAAAATACGAGTATGCTCAGAATTGAGCGAGAAAGTAATAATTTCAACTCAATAGGAGGCATGTGCTGATAGAAGAGAATATTACTGAACCATATGTTTGGTAAGTCATGGTTGAAAATACTGACACGGATTATTTACGGAACAACGGGAAAACTGGTAGGAGACGACATCGGGAAAAATCTGTTTGGCTTCAGGAGAAATGAAACACGCGAGGAAATGCTGATTCTACCACTTTTCCTAGAAAGCCTACACTTATAGCACTTGTAGACCTCGACGAAGCTTTTAACTGTGTTGACTGGACTCTTTGATGTTATTCAGTAGGTCTATAGAGCAAGCTGGTAAGTACAACGAAGATAAATTTGAAAAGGGAACTGAAGTTCAGGGGCAAGAAATAAAAAGTAAAACAATCTGAGGTTTGTTGATCATACTGTAATCCTGCCGGAGACGGCAAAAGACCTTGAAAAGCAGCTTAGCGAAATGGCTAATGTCTTGACAGGATATAAGATGAGCATCAAAGAAAGCAAAACAGGAGTAACTGAAAGTAGTTGAACTAAATCGGGCGATCCTAAGGACATTAGACTACGAAATGAGACGACAATAGTAGTGAACGACTTAGGCTACTTGCGCAGCAAAGTAGCAAAATAACTAATGAAAGCCGAAGTAGAGAGGATTATAAAATGCAGAATGGTAATGTGAAGAAAAACATTTATGAAAAAGGTAAATTTGTTCACATCTCATGAAAATACCAGTTTTACCAAGTCTCCTCTGAAAGTGTCGGAGTGTAGAACTAGGTGGAAGCGAAAAACGTACGGTAAGCAGTTTGAGAGTGACAAAAAAGAAACATATATACACCCACAAACATTAATTTACGGACGCCCTGACAGTCCCTCACAGATGGATTCTAATCAAATTGCATGCCTGTTTAGTAGCGTCTCATTTGTGCGGATGGATTCGTGATTCCGTGTCAGAAAGGTCACGAAGTAATAGAGTAAAACAGAAGTGACAACTGACGTTCCCGAAGGAAATGCTGTAGACCCTCCGTTGTTTCTAATCTATATAAACGATTTGGGAGACAATTCCAACAGTCCTCTTCAGTTGTATGCGTTTACCTTATAGTAAAGTCATCAGAAGCTCATTATGAATTACAAAATGATTTGGACAAGGTATAAAGAGATTTCCTACACTGCGCTCATCCGTCGTCTGCAGGAATATTGTTGCGCGGTATGGTGTCCTTAACATCGAAAAAATTCGAAGAAGGTCAACTTGTTTTGTAATCGAAAAATAGGGTGGAGAGTGTCACAGGTATGATGCGCAATCTAAGGTAGTAATCATTAAAACAAGTGTGTTTTTCATTGGGGAACATCTTGTCAACGTTTCAGTCACCAACTTTCTCCTCCGAACGCGAAAATGGTTTTCTGATTCTCACCTACATGGGAAGAAATGACCATGGCAATAAAGTAACAGTAATCAGAACTCGCACGAAATGTTTTGGATGTTTATTTTCCGCGTGCTAATCCAGAGACGAACGGTCGAGCAGTAGTCAAAATGGTTCTTTGAGCCCTCTGCCAAGCACTTAGGTGTGAATTGCCGAGTACTCGTGCAGATTAATATACGGGGTGAGTCACCTAACATTACCGCTGGATATATTTCGTAAACCACATCAAATACTGACGAATCTATTCCACAGACCGAACGTGAGGAGAGGGGCTAGTGTAATTGGTTAATACAAACCATACAAAAATGCAAGGAAGTATGTTAACACAAACCTACGTTTTTTTTTAAATGGAACCACGTTAGTTTTGTTAGCACATCTGAACATATAAACAAATACGTAATCAGTGCCGTTTGTTGCATTGTAAAATGTTAACTACATCCGGAGAGATTGTAACCTAAAGTTGACGCTTGAGTACCACTCCTCCGCTGTTCGATCGTGTGTATCGGAGAGCACCGAATTACGTAGGGATCCAAAGGGAACGGTGATGGACCTTAGGTACAGAAGGGACTGGAACAGCACATTACGTCCACATGCTAACTCCTTTTTATTGGTCTTTTTCACTGACGCACATGTACGTTACCATGAGGGGTGAGGTACACGTACACACGTGGTTTCCGTTTTCAATTACGGAGTGGAACAGTGTGTGTCCCGACATGTCAGGCCAATAGATGTTCAGTGTGGTGGCCATCATTTGCTGCACACAATTGCAATCTCTGGCGTAATGAGTGTCGTACACGCCGCAGTATATCTGGTGTAATGTCGCCGCAGGCTGCCACAATACGTTGTTTCATATCCTCTGGGGTTGTATGCACATCACGGTACACGTTCTTTAACGTACCCCACAGAAAGAAGTCCAGAGGTGTAAGATCAGGAGAACGGGCTGGCCAATTTATGCGTCCTCCACGTCCTATGAAACGCCCGTCGAACATCCTGTCAAGGGTCAGCCTAGTGTTAATTGCGGAATGTGCATGTGCACCATCATGCTGATACCACATACGTCGACGCGTTTCCAGTGGGACATCTTCGAGCAACGTTGGCAGATCGTTCTGTAGAAACGCGATGTATGTAGCAGCTGTTTGGGTCCCTGCAATGAAGTGAGGACCAATGAGGTGGTCGCCAATGATTCCGCACCATACATTTACAGTCCACGGTCGCTGTCGCTCTACCTGTCTGAGCCAGCGAGGATTGTCCACGGACCAGTAATGCATGTTCCGTAGATTCACTGCCCTGTGGTTTGTGAAACCCGCTTCATCGGTAAACAGGTAGAACTGCAACGCATTCTCTGTTAATGCCCATTGACAGAATTGCAAAAAAATGGTTCAAATGGCTCTGAGCACTATGAGACTTAACTGCTGAGGTCATTAGTCCCCTAGAACTTAGAACTAGTTAAACCTAACTAACCTAAGGACATCACAAACATCCATGCCCGAGGCAGGATTCGAACCTGCGACCGTAGCGGTCTTGCGGTTCCAGACTGCAGCGCCTTTAACCGCACGGCCACTTCGGCCGGCCGACAGAATTGCACTCGATGATAAGTCGTCACCATGTAATTGCTGATGTAGCGACACATGAAATGGGTGAAAGCGGTGACGATGCAGTTGTGTTGTAACGAACACGGGTCACGGTCGGAGGTTTCAAGCGTCAACTTTAGGTTACAATATCTCCGGATGTAATTAACATTTTACAATGCAACAAACGGCACTGATTACGTATTTGTTTATATGTTCAGATTTGCTAACAAAACTAACGTGGTTCCATTTAAAAAAACGTAGGTTTGTGTTAAAAAACATACTTCCGCGCATTTTTGTATGGTTTGTATAAACCAATTACACTAGCCCCTCTCCTCACGTTCGGTCTGTGTAATCGATTCGTCAGTATTTGATGTGGTTTACGAAATATATCCAGCGGTAACGTTAGGTGACTTATCCTGTATACTTCATTTGCAAGTGAGGAGAGGCGTGTAGGCTATGGTCGTTTACTGATGCTCCTACGTGGTGCTATCACTAAGTACTCATAATTTTACGTTACTGCCTGTTCACTGAATTCATCCCCATTGAGCTAATGGCTCACTTATGTACATGTGAATCATTTCAAACAGTAACTTATTTAATCGCAGACATGAACTTGATATATGAAGGTGATATGTTAGTGTGTAAGGAAAAAACAGGAAACAGTGTTTTCGACTATGTTTTTGTGGTACACACTAACGGTAATTACAAATCTGGTACTGCAGTTTGTTTTTAAGGTATTGTACTGTATGTTCACCAGGGGCCTAGAAACGACGGAAGGGCTCCGTCCCCGCCGCAGCTGCAGTGGTCCACAACCCCACGACGACTACCTCAGTCCACTTCAGCCCTCCGCCGCTCCATACCAAACCACTCTTTCAGGGTTATTGTGCAGTTCGGCCCCTGGTGAGAAACACCCCCCCCCCCCCCCCCCCCCTGGGGAACGTCTCGCACTTGACCCAGACGAGCGTAACCCCTATGTTTGCGTGGTAGAGTAATTATGGAGTACGTGTACGTGGAGAACTTGTTTGCGCAGCAATCGCTGACATAGTGAAGCTGAGGCGGAATCAGGGGAACCAGCCCGCATTCGCCGAAGCAGATGGAAAACCGCCAAAAACCATCTACAGACTGGCCGCCTCGCCGGACCTCGACAGAAGTCCGCCAGGCGGATTCGTGCCGGTGACCAGGCGCTCCTTCCCAATCCGGGAAAGCGGTTTAGCGCGGCTAACCGGGCAGGCGTTCTTAAGGTAGTTGCGTAATAATGATTCTCTTGGTACGTCTCACAAGATATCACCGCTGAAGTTCTACGTCAGCTTGCAATAGCCAATCGCAAACAGCAGCAGTACCAGTGGAGGGTATACAGTGTGGTCTATTGATAGTGACTGGCCAAATATCTCACGAAATAAGCGTCAAAACTACAAAGAACGAAAATCGTCTAGCTTGAAGGGGGAAACGAGATGGCGCTATGGTTGGCCCGCTAGATGGCGCTGCCATAGGTCAAACGGATATCAACTGTGTTTTCTAAAAATAGGAATCCTCATTTTTTCATTACATATTCGTGTAGTATGTAAAGAAATATGAATGTTTTAGTTGGACCATTTTTTTCGCTTTGTGTTAGATGGCGCTGTAACAGTCAAAAACGTGTAAGTACGTGGTATCACATAACATTCCGCCAATCCTGACGGTATTTGCTTCGTGATACATTACCCGTGTTAAAATGGACCGTTTACCAATTGCGGAAAAGGTCGATATCGTGTTGATGTATGGCTATTGTGATCAAAATGCCCAACGGGCGTGTGCTATGTATGCTGCTCGGTATCCTGGACGCCATCATCCAAGTGTCCGGATCGTTCGCCGGATAGTTACTTTATTTAAGGGAACAGGGAGTGTTCAGCCACATGTGAAACGTCAACCACGATCTGCAACAAATGATGATGCCCAAGCAGGTGTTTTAGCTGCTGTCGCGGCTAATCCGCCCATCTGTAGCAGACAAATTGCGAGAGAAGCAGGACTCTCAAAAAAGTCGTTGTTGAGAATGCTACATCAACACCGATTGCACCCGTACCATATTTCTATGCACCAGGAATTGCATGGCGACGACTTTGAACATCGTGTACAGTTCTGCCACTAGGCACAAGACAAATTACGGGACGATGACAGATGTTTTGCACGCGTTGTATTTAGCGACGAAGCCTCACTCACCAACAGCGGTAACGTAAACCGGCATAATATGCACTATTGGGCAACGTAAAATCCATGATGGCTGCGACAAGTGGAACATCAGCGACCTTGGCGGGTTAATGTATGGTGCGGCATTATGGGAGGAAGGATAATTGGCCCCCATTTTATCGATGGCAACCTAGATGGTGCAATGTATGCTGATTTCCTACGTAATGTTCTACCGATGTTACTACAAGATGTTTCACTGCATGACAGAATGGCGATGTACTTCCAACATTATGGATGTCCGGCACATAGCTCGCGTGCGGTTGAAGTGGTATTGAATAGCATATTTAATGACAGGTGGATTTGTCGTCGAGGCGCCATACCATGACCCGCACGTTCACCGGATCCGACGTCTCCGGATTTCTTTCTGTGGACAAAGTTGAAGGATATTTGCTATCGTGATCCACCGACAACGCCTGACAACATGCGTCAGCGCATTGTCAATGCTTGTGCGATCATTACGGAAGGTGAACTACACTGCTGGCCACCGTAAATGCAACACCAAGAAAGACAAGAGGTAGCACAACAAAATTTATTTTGTAGATAACATGTTGACCAAGTATCAAGTGATTACGTTTACAGACGTCTGTGACATGTGGTTCCTGCCAGAATCGGTAGCCAGAGTAGCCGCCATTGTTGGAGATCACCGCTGCCACACGTCTCGGCATTGAGTCAAAGAGACGTTGGATGTGTTCCTGGGGTACAGCAGCCCAAGCAGCTTCCACACGTTGCCGAAGATCATCTGGTATGGCAGCTGGGGATGTAATCTGGGTCACTCGTTGAGCAACCATGGATCACATGTTTTCTATCGGCGAAAGATCCGGAGAGCGAGCCGGCCAAGGAAGCACTTCGATCTGGTTATTGACGAAGAACCTTTGGACAATGCGTGCCACGTGTGGTCGTGCATTATTCTGTTGAAATATGGCTGTGGCCGAGCCCTGAAGGTAAGGAAGAACAACTGGCTCCAGCACCTCGGATATGTAGCGCCGGCTATTTAAAGTACCGGCAATGCGTACTAGAGGCGTGCGAGAGTAATATCCAATACCGCCCCATACCATAATACCCGGTGCAAGACCAGTGTGGCGGTGCATAACGCAGCTGTCCCGCATCCTCTCTCCACGGTATCTCCACACTCGAATACGACAATCGTGGTGCTGCAGACAGAAGCGTGCCTCGTCAGTAAAGACAACGTCGTTCCATTCTGCCGTCCACATCCGTCTGTCATCACACCATTGGCGACGGAGACGTCTGTGGTTCTGCGTCAATGGTAGACGAAGCAATGGACGTCTTGCGGACAGACCACTCTGCTGTAAACGGCGTCGAATGGTACGCGCAGACACTGGATGATGCGTTACAGACGCAATGTGGTGTGCTATGGTTCGGGATGTCACTGAGCGATCCGTCACTGCCATGCGCACAATTTGCCTATCAACACGTGCAGTGGTGCACCGAGGTGAATGCGATCGACCACGTCGGTCCGTCGTACCCTCCTGCATCGAACGGTCACATATCCGCAATACAGTTGTTTGGTTTCGTCCAACAAGACTAGCGATTTCTCTGTATGATAATCCACAATCTCGGTAAGCCACTATCCTTCCTCTGTTGAACTCGGATACTTGATCAAACGATGTTCGCTGTTGTCTACGAGGCATAACTGATCGTCTTGTGAAACAACCACAAGGTAAACACAGGTGCCGAACGTACACTAGTCGAAATCGCCAAGCCTTAAATGGCGCTATGAGGTGGCGCCACAGGCGCGCGTGATGTGCGTCTGCGCTGAAATTCTAATCAGTTGCATATCTCATCGCTGCAAACCCATGGTGTAAATTTCACTTGATTCGGATGCTTCCTTCAGGGTGTTGCATTTACGGTGGCCAGCAGTGTACATGCTGTTGAGAGGAATGTCGTTACACGTATCGCCAAATGCATTGAGGCTGACGGACATCATTTTCAGCATTCATTGCATTAATGTGGTATTTACAGGTAATCACACTGTAACAGCATGCGTTCTCAGAAATGATAAGTTCACAAAGGTACATTCATCACATTGGAACAACGGAAATAAAATGTTCGAACGTACCTACGATCTGTATTTTAATTTAAAAAACGTACCTGTTACCAACTGTTCGCCTAAAATTGTGAGCCGTATGTTTGTGACTGTAACAGCGCCATCTATCACAAAGCGAAAAAGCGGTCCAACTAAAACATTCTTATTTCTTTACGTACTACACGAATATGTAATAAAAATGGGGGTTGCTATTTAAAAAAAAACGCAATTGATATCCGTTTGACCTATGGCAGCACAATCTAGCGGGCCATCTGGTTTCCCCCTTAAGGCTAGACGAGTTTCGTTCTATGTAATTTTTTCGTTTGACGCTTATTTCGCGAGATATTTGGCCCGGTCACGATCAACTGACCACCCTGTATAAGGAAGGTCGGAGTCGGCGGTGGGGTGGTGGTGGCGGAGGGGATGAGATGCGGAAGCGGAGTAATTTATCTGACGTCCAAAACGGCATGATCATTGGTTCTTGGGCCAAGGTTCAAAAATGGCTCTGAGCACTATGGGACTCAACTGCTAAGGTCATTAGTCCCCGAGAACTTAGAACTAGTTAAACCTAACTAACCTAAGGACATCACAAACATCCATGCCCGAGGCAGGATTCGAACCTGCGACCGTAGCGGTCTTGCGGTTCCAGACTGCAGCGCCTTTAACCGCACGGCCACTTCGGCCGGCTCTTGGGCCAAGGGCGGAAGCATTTCTGAAGCGACTAAACCATTTCTGAAATAGCTAAGTTTCTAAATTATTCGCGTGCCCCCGAGGTTCAAATATATCATGGATGGCAAAATGGCGGTATCCAAACCCAGCGCCGAAGCAACTGTTGTGCACCACGGGCCATGACGTGTATGAACGACGGCTACAGAATGAATTTACGGGCGAGTAGTCATGCAACTGTTGAGAAACAGACCGACCAGATGAACGCTAGGCCTAGCAACGGTGTTTCCACATCGAACGTTGCTGTGTATGGATGTCCGCGGCAGGCACCTTGTTCATGCACCCACGCTGACAGCTGTTCACCGGCTACGAAGGCTGGAATTTGCAGGCCGGACGTACACAGAGTGGCGACAATTGGCCTTTCCACATGAATAATGTTTTATGCTCCATCGGACATACGGCTGTTTGAGTGTACTGGCCAGCTATAATCGTCGGACGGAGGGAGCGTTATTGTCTGGGGAGTATTTCCGTGAGTTCCCTAGGTATCTGGTCATTCTGAAAGTTACAATAGCTCAACACAAGCATGCCTCTGTCCATAGGGACCATGACCAAACCTATATGCAATTTTTTTTTGTTTTTTTTCCCCTCGACACGACGGCGCTTTCAGCAGGACAATGCAACGTGTCACACAGCTCGCAGTGTAGGTGCACTTTTCGAAGAGGACCAGCATGAGTTTACCGTACTCCCCTGGTCACCAAACTTCCCGGATTTAAACCACTTCGATTAAGTTGTCCGCACCATGGATTCGCAACCGAGAAACTTAGCGCAACTGGCCACAGCACTGAAGTCGGCATTACTCCAGGTACCTGTCGGTCCGTTCCAGAACTTCACTGACATTCTTCCTGCACGTCTCACAACTGTCCACACTGCACAGCGTGGTTATTGAGGCTTTTGACAAATGGTCACAATAATGTGACTGAACAGTGCAGAAATGTAGGAGAGCGTCAGTGTTTTTGACTACCGTAACGTTTCTTTGATATTGGTGAACTATTTGACAAGATAAGAAACGCAGAAAGTGAATACTTCGTAAGACTGCGTTGTTTCAGTCGCCTGCATAAGTAATAGCTTGATGCATTCTTCTATCTTCTCTCTCTCTCTCTCTCTCTCTCTCTCTCTCTCTCTCACACACACACACACACACACACACACACACACACACACACACACACACACACACCCGCGCGCGGACACACACACACACGAGAGAGAGAGAGAGAGAGAGAGAGAGAGAGAGAGAGAGAGAGAGAGTCGTTACTCCGTCGTTCAAGTAACACGTTTGAGCAGTTCGACTTGCTGAGCTCGTTGAAATTTGAAATTACTAATTTCGACTTTATAGCATCCAATGACGTTTAAGGGAGGTGAAATATTACACACAGCAAACTCTCTTGGACTACTGCCTAGCAAAAATTACCGTGCAAATACTGCGAGTGAAAGCCTGTATTGCGTAACTGGAGGACAGGAAACGGGACCCGCGGGATACAATTATGATTCTACACACAGTGTGCGAAAGAACTTGCTTATGTTCTAGTATCTGCGTCCGTAGGTCACCTAGGGAACGAATTGTTCCTAGGAATTAAAAAAAAATATATCAGTCTCACTGTAAAGAAAGGTTATCGAAAAGACGCTCGAAATTACAGGGGCAGACACTGACGATGGTTTGTGCTAGAATTATGCAACGCTTATTGTCTTCGGGTAATATATTAACGGAGACCAATGATCTCCTCTTTAGGGATCAACATAGTTCCCGGAAACAAAAGACCGATCGTCTGAAAGCCAGCTCGCTCTGTTAGTCCTTTAAGACGCGGAAAGCAGTAGATTCCGCTTCCGTGTTTGATGCCCAGTTTCTTGACTCGTTCGACGCAGTTCCACACTGCCGCCTAATCAAGAAAATACAAGCATACGGGTTATCTGACCAGCTGTGTTACTGGACTAAAGAGTTTCGGCAAACAGAACACAGAAAACCGCCTGATAATCAAATGTAAAAAATTCGAAGCCGGTAACGGTACTTTTTGAAAAAAGGTAACGTAAAACTAATTTGTGATTGGTTGCTGTTCACTATCAACAATTTTATACAATAGCCAGGTCTCCAGCCATGTTTATATGACAAAACTGCAACACATCGTATGATTCCCATCGGAGAGAAGTCTTGACAGGTACAAGTAATTTCCGGCTTACCCCAAGGGTGTGTTCAGGATAATTGCTTATCACGATAAACGGAGTATTGCACCTAACTCTGCGATGTCCTGTATTTCCGAAATGAAACAAAATGTGAAAAAATGCAACTGGTCAAGGATGCATCTACTATGTACGCACAATAGGTAGGAATGCACAGTTCATAAAAGTAAAGAAAGATCTCTTTCAACACCTTATCTTTGTTTAAATGGCGCATGTACGTTTTTTCTACCGAAATGAAAGCTAGGGGTGCACTAAAGAGGTGGCGGACGTGGTTGCACTATTCTGAACCTTGTGTAATGCTTGGAGGCTTCAAACGGTGGCAACGACGCCACAGTTTCTGCCATAATGTCTGCACTATCCTGAAACCTGCTTTACTCAAACCGTTGTCAGTACGCACGTTCTGCCTACACTGTACAGACCTTAGCAGGCTTCGGGACAGTGCGCGCAACAGGCATTATGGCAGAAACTGTGAGCCCGTTGCCATCATTTGACGTCTAAGTATTTCAGAAGGTATGACGTTTAGAACACCGCAACCAAGCCTGCCACTAATTGCATCTCTAGTTTTCATTTCGGTAGAACACATACATGTGCCATTTAAATAAACATAAGTTTGTGATTAAATGGATCCTGCATTCCTAGTCATTGTGTGAACTCGTTGTATAGCAGGTCCATCCCCTGCCGGAAATATATGAGGTTGCAGAGTTAGTGGGACATACTGTACCCTACGTACGACCTAGTGGGTAATAGCACAAGTTTCAAGAGCATTTTAGTCCTGATCTCTTATTTTCTGAATGGAAAGTTCTTACCGGTGGTCAATGCACTGTTGTCGAACAAAAGAGACTAAAATACTAATTCAAAGAATTGTAGTGGTTTATAAAAGTATTAGACCATGTAGTATGCATATCCTACATCAAGAATCTCTTAAGATTTTTTTTATCCTAGTACTAACGTATTTCCTGGTACACTTTGATGGATTTAATTTATAAACTGAGAACTTTTACATACATAAATGTATGAACGTACGACATCGTTATTTTCTTATTGCATCTGAAAATAAGACCAAAGTAGATTTCATAGCTCTCCTATTTTTGTCCGGAATTGAAAAAAAAACGCTCCGTTTTCTTCCTTTTGAGTTCTCTCTTGTGAATATGAAAGATACTGAACACTTGGGAGCACACAGGAACGAGAACAAGTGCCGCAGAGAAAGCAGATGGTGTGAAGTACACGCTGCAAACAGGCACACCACGTTTAGTAACAATGCTAGGCAACGGAAACCTCGTAAATCCATCAATCTGTGAAAACTCGTAATTCCAATAACCAGTAACTTCGTAATCAAAGCGAGATTTAAAAGTGCATGGGTTTTTCTAATTGTCAATAACTAGATTTCTACTACACAGCTACTCATGTAGCAACTTTCTGAATCACTTAACTATTTTTTAAAAGAACAGTTTTTTCTTCATCTGCAAAATTTAACAAAATGGAGTCAATGGCTGTGTTCTATTTACATGCGGGGCGCAATCGGTACAGTCTTAAAACGATAAGGTTACTGTGTGCCTGCCGTTCGAATCCCAACGTACGTATAATTTTCGGTTCGTATACCTAAATCATTTAAATATTAAATTCGTGAAATGTCTGTTAATTAACTCATACTTAACCATCGTATTAAAAAAATGCACTTCTCCTAGTTTCTAATTACATATCGCACGCAAAATTCTAATTGTCATTGCAAATATATATTAGGAATTTTATAGAAGACTTAAAGATTGCTGAAGTTAAGAAAACATTACACAACTTTTTCGGGGAAAAATTAAAAATCACTCTTTATGCGAATGTGCTCACTGTTTAGTAGGACAGCTTTGGTCTCACACGAGCTTTAGTCAGAACCTCGTACAAACATGGTAAATAATTCTCACACTGTAGAGATGTCACATTTTTACACTGTCACCCTATCACTGCAATCTGAACCCAATAGAATTGATATTTAGCCAAAGTGAGGTTTTTGTCGCGAGAAATAACAAGACATTTAAACTGCCAAACGTATTGGAACTTATGCACGAAGCTTTGTGATACGTCACTGTCGATCGATGGCGAATTGTAGAAAAGCCCGTCATAGAAGTGGAGGAGGAAATGTGGATTTTTTTTTTTTGGTGGGCTGGGATTCTGTTGCTGATCGACTCTTTATCAGCGGAGCAGTATTGAAATTAACTCTTTAAACAGCATGGCTTCCGCTCCACGCGGAACGAAATCCAGGCAACGCGAAGAATAAACGGCGTAATGTTTACGTGAGATTTATTCTTATGATCAACGGAGTATAACAACAGTTCCTCCTGTGGACCTTTCGCGATTGCAACAGGAGTGGGCGAAAACGACGGTGGTGCATAAATTACTCTCCGTCACACATCGTAAGGGGACTCGCAGTGTACAGATGTAGGATATCGGAACACTGTCTTTGAACTTGAGCGTTACAATTCAGTAGTTTGCGTAAAATAGGAAAGAGATAAAAGCTGCGTCAGAGTCACTGGAAAACTGCACACTTCCTACACCTCCACATTCGCGTGCTGACCTCGAAAGGTCCCGCGCGGTGGGCAAAATAGGAAATCTGTGGGTCAGTGGGCACCTCCGAGCGTTCGCCGCCAAAGAGGTGGGCGGGGGCGCGGTAACGAACAGCTTTTCAAGCGAGGCAGCCCCATTTGTGACTCTGGCGGGCGGGGGCAGGTAGAGGCGGGCGTCGCGACGAGACAAAAGACGGAGGCGTTGCGAAACGGCGCAGCGCGCCCGGCGTGGCCTTGGCGCTTTGGCCGCCCCTGGGCCGGCCCGGGCGCCGCTCTTTGTCTAGATTTTCCCGCCAAAAGCGCGGGCCCCGAGACGCCAGGGACGCCGCCAGCTCGTGTTTCGGCCCTGGCGACGGGCGGCACACTTTTTCCGAGCGGGCCCGTCATGGTAATTAGATATCGGTTTACGACACGCCGCCCAAGGAGCGCCCCGGCCGCGGGCCACTAGTAAGGCACCTGCAAGTCGCTCCCGCTTGTTTGTTTACCGATACGGGCCGTGGGGCGCGTCGGCAAGTGGGCGTGGACCCCTCTTCCCGCTGCAGGTGGCGACGCACGTAACCTGTTTCTTCTTCCTCCTAGAGGTCACTACGCTTGGACTGCTTCTAGCGTCTTGTTTATGTAGTTCAGCTAAATAAACAAAAGTGGTCGACAGTCACGTGACGTGTACGGTATAAAAGATCTGACAGGTAAGGTCAGCAGCAATCAAGGACTGGTGAGGAGTGTTGTGTGCAGGAAGTGTTGTCTTTGAGTGGCTGTACGACGATACAGGATAACCTGGATACAATTTATAGTTAATGTGTACGACAGCTTGCTCTAAATGTGGGATAATGTTAAATTAACGAAGATGATTAGGAAAATAAGCCCTGTAACGTTCCTATACAGTGTCAGTGGTTGACTGCTTGACACCGTCACGCGGATTAATTATCTAAAAATAACGTAGCGAAACATCGAATCAGCAAGTTACGGGACGTCGTGTGCCATACACCTACAGTGTTAAAACTGCAGTATTGATGACCCATTATCTCAGAAACTTTGATACGTGGAGACCTGAAATTTTTACTAAGTATTGTATAACTTCTTTTCCGATTACTGGACCAGACTGCTAAGTTACGTCTAATTTTTTCTTTAAAAATTATTTTTCCCAGAAAGTAAAAACGCTTACAAGTAGGCGTATTTTGATTATGTAGTAGGTGTGGTGTACAGTGAGATAACAGAGTAATATATGCAGGGTGTTAAGAAAGACTCGAATACTCGGAGATGTGGTAGTACTGTAAAGAGAAGTCCAGTAAACATAGGTCCGGAAATGAACACTTCCTGCGATAAATGTTTACAGGTGGTGTTCAACGTGGCGTCCATTCATAACAGTTCACCCGTCTGCCCTCCGGCACAAGACTTTCATGATTCTAAATAGATCTATTCGCTGGAAGGCTTGGAGCGTGTTGGCTTCTGGAGTCCTATTAAGGTTGCTGTAGTACCCTAATTCTTTTGTTACAGTGATTAAGTGTTATCACAGCATCACCAACACCCAAATAGAGTGTTTTCATTCATGCGAACACACATTTTGGTATGTGGGTCCAGTGACGTTATCGAAGGACTCATTCGGGTTTTGCGTTCGACCATATAGACAACTGGCAAGAAGGCCAAGATGAGCTAACTGTCTATATACTGGTTTAATAGCTTCCGTTATTCAGACGGTATGCTGTTTTTGTGCCTAAATTGTTCCTGCTGTTTGAGCTTTCCAGTACTTGCACCGGGTATCAGCACCAAGTGGACAAACATAATTACTGTATAGGGGTATCCCATGGGTTGCGTCTTATTGTTACTCCATAATATTGCAGAAATTCATCAATGACTTTATCTGTAAGTCCTCCTTTGCTATTTAGAGTGAACTGTCTTTACAATCTAACATTTACAAAGCATTATATACATGTGGAATACCATCACTTCTGTTTATACAGTGCATCCAACCTCTTAACTTTAAATCTAGGAATAAATAGCTGAAAATCACAGCCGTATAGATTGAATACTTAGAGAGAGAGAGAGAGAGAGAGAGAGAGAGAGAGAGAGAGTGTTAAGTAGGTCGATGCAGAACGATTGGATTTTATTGTGTTTGCAGTACTGACTTTGGAATCACAGTAAATAAACTCCCAATGCTAATTATATGGCACAAATAAGACATCAAATTGTTCAGGAGAGATCAAATATTATTAAGAGATAGTAATTCGGAATTAGCAACATACTGCAGAACGAGCCTACAGCCGCCAATATACATTTCACTTACGGACAATGAAGACATGTTAAGAGAAATCAGGGCTCGTACGGAAGCGTAACACAATCGTTTTCTACATGCTCCATTTGAAAATGCAACGTGCGAAGGAAAGACTAACAATGGTAGAAGGTACCTTTCACCACGCGTCATACGGTGGTTTGCGTATGATGTGTGCAGTAGATCTAGGTAGCTCTACTTCGTAGTGATATCTCTGCCTCAATGAAGAGCAGTTTGATGCGATACTGAGTAAACAAGGCAACGACAAGCAGCTGAGTGAATATAAAACTATTCCGATTCCATGAACAGCTTTCACAGGAGACTGCAACTGAGGATCCTTTTCAAACCTCTACTGCGATTCTGTTTAAAAGGTCTACAGGGCTATTTACCCAATTAGAAGCACACCACATTAGAATTCAGCGTATGATTCCGTGAATACTGAGACTCAAAGACTAGAAACATTACTAACCCTCAACACTGAGAACATTCCCTTCGGCGAAATCAGAGGCTGGGCTCGTGTCGCCGCTGACATTGGGGAACGACAGAAATCGAAATCGGCCGTGGCACTTTAAAATGAACCATCACGCTACTGATCTTGAACAAATTAAGGAAGATGGCGGGACGAAATTTGAAACCCTGTCCTCGCGAATGCGAGTCCAATTCTTGGGTTTCCGCGCGCAACCACTTCCATTGGCGATAAACGGAGTACAACTACCAATTCTGTATATGAGAAGGGGTGCGCGTTGCGTGGAAGTTGGCATAGAACTGCCGCAGACAGATCCAGGGTTTGGATCTGGATGGAACGTTCACAGATCGTTACCGCTTTAGCATATCTGATTCAAGAAATATAAAAGTAACACACTACTCTTTTAAAGTGGAGGGTCTTTTACTTTCTGTCATGCCATGCTCAACTTCCTGTCATCTGCTGATTCTGCCTCTGTATCAGGAACTATGGCCAATTTGTTCATGGCTGTAAGAACGATCAACCTGTGAATTGGAGCCTTTACCTGGCGTTTTCTGGAGCCGTTCACGTTCTAAGAACACACGCTTTTTTCAGCTAAGTATGCTTCCTGTGTTAAGCGTACATGCCAATTTTTGACGCTTGGTTTCTATATCACTTTATTCCCCAAAACAGGAATGAAGGAAGGATGTGTACCGGGCCTTAAATTATTTTTCAGTATTTGCTGGACCTACACCTCGCTGAAGGCAAACTACTTTTTGGAAATGAAATACTGTACAGATGGTGGAATTTTCAGTCTTAGCAGACTAAGGGCTATGACCAAGTTAATTAGAACCTACTCCACTGAACTCCAGTACGCAGATGGTAATGTTTTTTTGGTTAGCCTAAGAGAGCACTTAAAGCAATTTTGAGTGTATTAAATGAAGCATACACGAGCATCGGCCTACATGTTAACATCAGGCAACGGCCTAGATATTAACATCACACAAACTCAAATTTTCATTCAATTTTCACCAAATACCAACCATACAGATCCACCCACAACACTCATGGGTGAAATCCTGCAGAGTGGTGAGCACTTTTGTTACCTTGACAGCTATCTTTTGACTAACGGAAATATTGACGCTGAAATCCAGTATCGCGTAAGATGTGCTAACGCAGCTTTTGACCATCTACAGGACATGGTCTTCGACAACCGGGACCTGAGGACTCTAGGCTGTTTGCCTATCCGGCCATCATTTATACCAACTCCCACTTACGGCTGCGAGGCACTGATCACCTACGTAAGCCATCAAACTCCTAGACGAATATCAACATCTCGTGCTTCGAACAACAATGCCGGGAAAGAACACACAAACGCAAGAAAGAACACGCTAACGTCATGATAATCGGCAGCGATCCGTGAACAGGTTCAAAAATGGCTCTGAGCAGTATGGGACTTAACATCTGAGGTCATCAGTGCCCTAGAACTTAGAACTACTTAAACCTAACTAACCTAAGGACATCACACACATCCATGCCCAAGGCAGGATACGAACCTGCGACCCTAGCGGTCGAGCGGTTCCAGACTGAAGCGCCTAGAATCGCTCGGCCACACCGACCGGCTCCGTGAACAGGGCATGCCCTCACTTTAGTACAAGGCGTGGTTCTAGAACTGGTCTCATCAGGCACTCGCAAATTCATAAATGACAACGATCCTCGTAGAAGCCAAAAATACTCGTTAGCGAGTCCAAGGCATAGGATAATCTGAAGATTCCCAGTAAGTTAGCTGAGAAATTTCCAAAAGATATATGTAAAAATTAAACGCTTTTTAGCAAACTGTTCTGTGGATTAGGAGCTGCAACATTTCTAAAGTTTTAGTTGCCGCGAAGCACCTCTTCAACCACAAACACATCCAATCCCCCTCCCCCGCAAAAAATAGCAAGTTCCGATTTTTGAAAATTTGTGAAAAACTTAAAATGAGAAATCACTTTTTACAAAACACTATTCTTAAATTAGGGTTCTTGAAACCTAAGTTCTTACAATCAAAACAACAGAACCACAAGATTTAATATAAACAACAGGTGCTACAATGTCTGTTCCCGTAGCAGTGTCACTTTGCTTCCTAGCTGTTCTCGATACATATCGGCAAAAGTCGGCAGTCTTCGTGATTATGACGTCATGTTTTCAACTACTGCCGGTCGCAACGTTCAGTCTGCATTGTAGCTGCTCGGTGAACCTGTTATCAGTATTAATAAATGAAGCACTTAGAGATGAATGACAATGAAGATATTCCTGGCCAATCGGGATCACGTAAAATTCCGACTTCCCCAAGAGTTAGGGGAAACAAAACACAATGTGACACGAGACACGGAGCTTTAAATGTCATTTGTCTTCCGGTCACTGAGTTGTATTACAACTGGATTGGTTTAAGTTCATATTCATTTGTACAAATAAGCAACACGTTTTCGTACGAAGAGCCCTATAATATGTATTCAAGAAACGTTAATTCCGTGTGCCATCCGTACCGCAGTAGCTGGTAGATTCGTGGCAACTCAGTTGGTAGCATTCTAAAACAAAAAGAGAAACTTTTCCCCCTCTCTCCCCTCCCCACCCCGTGGCTGCCATGAGATGCTTTGTCTCCTCGCCACTCCATTTGACACTGCTATTGGCACAAACTACACGTAATATTCTTCAGTCAGTCAAATTTCATCGTTCATAACTTCCATAATAATGAGTGAAAAGGAAGTCAAGTTTTTCCTACACAGATAATAAATAAATAAGCTTCTAAATGTAAATGCTACCCAATCGAATAAAAAGGCTGGCTTTTTTTACACTTGTTATAATTTGACCCCTACAAAGCTACATTTTCTCGTTATGGGCCCCAAAATTATTTAGTTACACAGATTTGCTATGAAAACAACTGCACAAGAGGGAAAATCAACAGGTTCGCATAATGTGAAAGTGGAAGAGGATTGATGGTGAAAATGCTATGTAAATACATAATGGCTGATTGGCAATATGTGTGTATCCCAGTTCGAAAATTAAATACGCAGTTTCTATTTTACTACCCAAAGAGAAGAGCCAACTGATCAATAATCATGAGACGATGTGTGAAGTAACGCGCCTATTATGTGTTAGCCTCGCGACAGATTCGGCCATCATTATCTGCAGCGCGAGGGAAGACGTTATGTGGCTCTGAGTCTGGATGAAAGTTGCAGCTCTCCCACTGTCACGTTCACTGGTGCTGGCGCAGCGGCAAATTATGGTTACGTTGCTATTTAATACACGTGTACTATTTTGAACTCTAGTGCAGACTTGTTCCAGTGGATAAAAAAATTCACGGAGTTGTTTCCGAACGCCGTTACAGCGTCAGGCCAATGCTTGTACATGTTGCATTTGATGAAGCATATACAAAGCATTGGTCTAAGGCTTAACATACAGAAGACGCAGATGCTATATCAACCTGCACCCAACTCTATCGCCATACCCCTAAGAATCGCAAGCCAAGGCGAAGTCCTGCAAAACACTGATCATTTGCCACACCTTGTCACCCATCTTTCAGCAAATATTGATGCTGAAACATGCCATTACAGCTTTTGGTCGTCTTCTTGTAAGAATCTTTGATAACCATACCATCAGCATTAAGACCAAGCTCTGTCTATACCAGGCTGCTGTTATGTCATGTATTACATACGGAAGCGAAGCAAAAACTACTTGCCGAAGGCACGTACGATGTCTGGGAAAATACTAACAGCACCGTCTGATAGGAGCCGAAGGATGAAACGGCAAGATCGGCGCACTAGCATCAGTGTTCTAGACTAAGCAAACTCCACTAGCAGTAAAGGCATGATCATCAATGCAACTCCGTTCGACCGGCCACAATGTTCGTATGCCTGAAAAATCCCGACTACCAAAACAAATTATCAATTCCCAGCTAAAAGATGATAGAAGGAAACCGCAGAAACGATACAAAGGTTTACTAACAGGCAACATGGAAAGGTGTCAGACAAACTGATAACTGAGAAGCCACCGCACTTAACCGCCCAATATGACGTCGCAATGTTTTGCAAGGTATTCAGCGCTTCGAGCAACCGAGGAGGAAAAACTGACAAACGCAATGCTAGGAAACAAAGATAGCTCCTGAAGATAAGTAACGCTACGTAGCCGGTCCCCACCAGCACAAGCGGGTGTCAACAAAGTGGAAAAATCTGCAACTCGTGGATTGCCCTCTACAGTAACTCAACATCACATAGAAACTGAATTTCGAAGAAGACAATCATACTGGTCAGAGAGCAACAGCCCATCACTGTTTTATATCTCCAGTACCGACTTGTTCCAGTGAATTAAAAAACAACAACAACTGCGGCGAGGTGCCGCAACGTTGTTACAGCACGTTCTGATCGGAATGAAGCCATGGTTGGAGGGCGTGACTCTCGCGGAGCGTCAGTCCCTTGGATCGGCGGCTGGGAGTTGGTTCACACGACGCTGAGAACAGGCCGTCTGGCCCTGGTGCTCGCCGGCACACCTCTTCCTGTGTCGTGTCGTGTCCCACCTCGCCGGCTTCCAATCTGTCCCCGTGCGTCCCGACAACGCCATTAACGCGGCCGCCGCAGCCTCCACCGAAGCAGCCCATTAATATTTTGAGAGCGGCTGTGACGGCAGTGCCGGCTACAGGGAATGCCCTTCCCGGAATCTCAGCCTGCGACATCACAGCCGGCATCTCGAGTTCGTTCAACTCCACATGGCATCAGACCGGTCGCCCAACCATCGTAAGCCCTATCCGTGGCAGTTTCCCCATTCGGAGGCGCGGTAACACAGCCACGATCATTACTGTTTTTTACTTGTTTTAAATCAAGTACTGAGTTGTCCGCCGTAATCTTCGCTGGTGTTTTCGTAATTCACAGTAAGAAATGCAAATGGAGGAATCTGTAATTGCTGTTACCCACGCAGCGCTTTGATTTAATTGCTGGCACTTAACACAATGCTGGACCTCCAGTTACATTCAGTAAGTGCGCTGTACTTGCATCGGTGCAGGACTGAGCTTTCTAGAATCCTTCCTGCACACGGTTCGACACACAGCTGTGTCTCACTGATAACATACAACTCGCACAACCAGAACAACAAACTCGAGACAGAACCGACCCGTACTAAGAACCTCCCCTCACCGATTTGATTCATTTTGACATGTGTAGGACAAAACTAGGACGTTAACATACGTAAACAGGAAGACGGAACTCTCACCAGTTTTAGAGAAAACCTAATTTGAAAATTATAGACGTGCTTATGCGGTATCCTTCCTAAGACGGCTAGTGTTCGCAGCTTCCGCAGCCTAGTGTTCACAGCTTCCGCAGCCGAGCGAGTAGGCGCTTAGTTCCGTAAACGCGAGATCCCAGGATCGGTTTTCGCTGCCGGTTGTTTTCTTTAATCATTCCCACGAAATTCTAGCGACGGATTTATTTTGACCGTGCAAAGTACCAATATTTAAGGATTCATTTACTGTTTTCCAAATCTTTAACATGAAAAAGGAGGAATTTTTTAAACAGTTTTTGATGTTGCTGAGCAACAGTCATACAATAGTTCTTAAATGAACACACGGCCATTTGACTGTATTATTGTTTATTTGATTACGACGCAGGTTTCAGCCTTTTATGCCATTTTCAAGTGGTTGACTTTATGTCATTAACATATATTGCGGGATACCAAGCTCAAAATTGGCCATAAATTAAGAAAAATATTAAGAAAAATATATTGGAAACGAAAAATGGATCACGAGGACTCTCAATCAAATCAGCGTAGTTGTTTCATTTATATTATTGTATCTAAATTTGTGGCAAGTATAATCTCTAACGTATGCAGCACTGCACGAACCAGTATGATACTGATCGTAGAAACATGGAAAGCAGTAACTATCGCGACATACAGAAGATTTAATGAACGTCGAATTTCTTCTTCCATGTGATTCTTGCAAAACAAACTAAGTTTACATTCATAAACGGTTCTCGATCGCCACACAATTTCGCAGCGTACCACGCATATCTAAGCACAGCACCGAATATTGGTGCAAGTAGTTCACAAAAAACCTGAACAACATCCGAAATTTAGTCGGTGAGGATCGGGCTCACCCGGTATAAAGATAATACACATTGTAATGCTGTCTGTGTACGTAAACTGTGACAAATATAAACCCCAAAACAGGGTAGATCCGTGCTACAGAACAAGGACAAATGGTTGACCACCATAGCCGCCAATAGACGTGCATGCAGGACACATACGATGTGGATTTGATGAAGATGCTGACAGCTAATGAACTAGGCCTCCGGTATGTTCTGCCAGTCGTAAAAGGCGACGAAAAGAACAAACCACTAATAGGGCTAACCCCCCTTTTAGTGTGATTAGTTGGTTCAGGACAGAACTAAAGAAGCCTCGGACATGCGCCGTCATGGTCGGGGACGACGCTTGAACCCTATGCCCGCTCACAATGGTAACGACACTGCTAGCCAACTGGAAAATGATTCAAATCCAAATAGAGGTGTTTTGCAGGATATGCTTCCTGCAACCACCCTAGAAGGAAAACAAAGACAGAGGATGAGATGGTCAGATGAAGTTAATCGACACCTCATGTTCCGTTATTACCAAGCAACAAACCTAGGAACCAACACAACTGGATACAGATCACATGTATACACAACATTTATTACCAGATACACAGAATTAAAATTTTTAACAGAACAACGACTAGCTGATCAGATCCGTGTAATAATCGAAAATAACAGGATACCCCAGTCAGAATTAGAAAACATCAAACAACAAGTACAACAAATACTGGAACAAAATAATGTGCAATCAGAAGAAGAAGAAAATACAGTAATGGACTCAAACATCCCAGAGCAAACAAACAAAGAACAACATGCATCAATTAAACAGTCAGAGGAAAAAGAAATCTTAAGACAGCCACCAGAACAACCACAAATAGAACACGAAGTGACACACATGTTAGATATAGAAGAAAATTTCAGCTGACATATATGGAATACAAAGACACAAATACAGACATTAGACCATTCTTGCATAGACAGCCAAATAACCCACAAGTCGAAACAACAATAAAAACTATCAACACAATCATACACAACAAAATAAATGAAAACACAACTGTTGAAGAGTTACAACTACTGGTTTTATAGGAGCACTCACTACACTAAATATACACACTAGCAGAGATCAGAACCAACCAACACACAGAAGAAACCCACAAAACCAGCATGGCAACACAGGCTACAGATCAGAATAGAAAAACTGAGAAAAGACATCGGACAGCTAACACAATTTATAAGAAATGAAATATCAGAAAAAAAACGAAAAAGGTTAGGTAAAATCTCACAACAAGAAGTGATAGAGCAATTAGATGAAAAGAAGCAGAAATTACAAGCATTGGCCAAACGACTTAGAAGATACAAAAAAAGTGAAAATAGAAGGAAACAAAACCAAACATTCAACACAAACCAAAAGAAATTTTACCAGACAATAGATAACCCACACATTAAAATAGACAATCCACCAAACATAACAGACATGGAACACTTCTGGAGCAACATATGGTCAAACCCGGTGCAACGTAACAGGCATGCATGGTGGATACAAGCAGAAACAGATACGTACAAGATGATACCACAAATGCCTGAAGTGATAATTTTGCAACATGAAGTCACCAAAGAAATTAATTCTACTCACAATTGGAAAGCCCCTGGAAAAGATAAAATAGCAAATTTCTGGCTAAAGAAATTCACCTCAACACATTCACATCTAACTAAATTATTTAACAGTTACATTGCAGACCCATACACATTCCCTGATACACTTACACATGGAATAACTTATCTCAAACCTAAAGATCAAGCAGACACAGGAAACCCAGCTAAATATCACTCCATAACATGCCTACCAACAATATACAAAATATTAACTTCAGTCATTACACAGAAATTAATGCACATACAACACAGAACAAAATTATAAATGAAGAACAAAAAGGCTGTTGCAAAGGAGCACGAGGATGTAAAGAGCAACTGATAACAGATGCAGAGGTGACATATCAAGCTAAAACTAAACAAAGGTCGCTACACTATGCATACATTGATTACCAAAAAGCTTTTGATAGTGTACCCCACTCATGGTTACTACAAATATTGGAAATATACTAAGTAGATCCTGAATTGATACAGTTCCTAAACATAGTAATGAAAAACTGGAAAACCACACTTAATATCGAAACAAATTCAAATAATATCACATCACAGCCAATACAGATTAAGCATGGAATATACCAAGGAGACTCATTAAGGCCTTTCTGGTTCTGTCTTGCTCTGAACCCACTATCCAACATGCTAAATAATACAAATTATGGATACAATATTACTGGAACATACCCACACAAAATCACACATCTGCTATACATGGATGATCTAAAACTACTGGCAGCAACAAATCAAAAACTCAACCAATTACTAAAGATAACAGAGGTATTCAGCAATGATATAAATACGGCTTTTGGAACAGACAAATGTAAGAAAAATAGCATAGTCAAGGGAAAACACACTAAACAAGAAGATTACATATTGGATAGCCACAGCGACTGCATAGAAGCAATGGAAAAAACAGATGCCTATAAATACCTAGGATACAGACAAAAAATAGGAATACATAATACAACTATTAAAGAAGAACTAAAAAATATAGACAAAGACTAACAAAAATACTGAAAACAGAATTGACAGCAAGAAACAAGACAAAAGCTATAAATACTTATGCTATACCAATATTGACCAACTCATTTGGAGTAGTGAAATGGAGTAACACAGACCTGGAAGCACTCAATACACTTACACGATCACAATGCCACAAATATAGAATACATCACATACATTCAGCAACAGAAAGATTCACATTAAGCAGAAAGGAAGGAGGAAGGGGATTTATCGACATAAAAAACCTACATTATGGACAGGTAGACAATTTAAGAAAATTCTTTATAGAACGAGCAGAAACTAGCAAAATACACAAAGCAATCACTCATATAAATACATCGGCTACACCACTGCAATTTCATAACCACATCTACAACCCTTTAGATCACATAACATCAACAGATACAAAGAAAGTAAATTGGAAAAAGAAAACACTACATGGCAAGCACCCGTATCATCTAACACAGCCACACATCGATCAAGACGCATCCAACACATGGCTAAGAAAAGGCAATATATACAGTGAGACGGAAGGATTCATGGTTGCAATACAGGATCAAACAATAAACACCAGATATTACAGCAAGCATATTATTAAAGATCCCAATACCACAACAGATAAATGCAGACTTTGCAAACAACAAATAGAAACAGTAGATCACATCACAAGTGGATGTACAATACTAGCAAATACAGAATACCCCAGAAGACATGACAATGTAGCAAAAATAATACATCAACAGATTGCCTTACAACATAAACTTATAAAACAACATGTTCCCACATACAAGTATGCACCACAAAATGTACTGGAGAACGATGAATTCAAATTATACTGGAACAGAACCTTTATAACAGATAAAACAACACCACATAACAAACCTGACATCATACTCACCAATAAAAAGAAGAAATTAACACAACTAATCGAAATATCCATACCCAATACAACAAATATACAAAAGAAAACAGGAGAAAAAATTGAAAAATACATCCAAGTGGCTGAGGAAGTCAAGGACATGTGGCATCAGGATAAAGTTGACATTATACCAATTATACTATCAACTACAGGAGTCATACCACACAATATCCACCAGTACATCAATGCAATACAGCTACATCCAAACTTATATATACAACTACAGAAATCTGTAATTATTGACACTTGTTCAATTACCCGAAAGTTCCTAAATGCAATGTAACATATACCGTACAGTTAAAAAGAAGTCACGCTTGATCAAGGTCCGCGTCACCTTCCATTTTTAACCAGACATAACGTCTGAGACAAGAAAGAAATAATAATAATAACAGTTTTGATATCAGTCATTCTTTTTGAAACACCCTGTATTTTGATGACAGGTCCAACACCAGTGGGTCATTTGCTAGGGCCGTCCTTATTCGTATCGTTATTCCGTTGCGCGTCAGTTTTTCCTTAACGCAGCTGAGTCTACAAGGGGCTTTATTTTTCTCCGATTGTCCGTCGTGAGTGTGGATCATTGCCACGGCCAAAAAGGTATGTCAGAACCTCAGTTGACGTCTCTCATGGTATACACATGCAATCTATGCCACACTTATTACACTACTGGCCATTAAAATTGCTACACCAAGAAGAAATGCAAATGATAAACGGGTATTCATTGGACAAATATATTATGCTAGAACTGGCATGTGATTACATTTTCACGCAATTTGGGTGTATAGATCCTGAGAAATCAGTGCCCAGAACAACCAACTGTGGCCGCAATAACGGCCTTGATACGCCTGGGCATTGAGTCAAACAGAGCTTGGATGGCGTGTACAGGTACAGCTGCCCATGCAGCTTCAACACGATAACAGAGTTCATCATGAGTAGTGACTGGCGTATTGTGAGGAGCCAGTTGCTCGGCCACCATTGACCAGACGTTTTCAATTGTTGAGAGATCAGGAGAATGTGCTGACCAGGGCAGCAGTCGAACATTTTCTGTATTCAGAAAGGCCCGTACGGGATGTGCAACATGCGGTCGTGCATTATCCTGCTGAAATGTAGGGTTTCGCAGGGATCGAATGAAGGGTAGAGCCACGGGTCGTAACACATCTGAAATGTAACGTACACTGTTCAAAGTGCCGTCAATGCGAACAAGGGGTGACCGAGACGTGTAACCAATGGCACCCCATACCATCAGCCGGGTGATACGCCAGTATGGCGATGACGAATACACGCTTCCAGTGAGCGTCCACCGCGATGTCACCAAACACGGATGCGACCATCATGATGCTGTAAACAGAACCTGGATTCATTCGAAAAAAATTACGTTTTGCCATTCGTGCACCCAGGTTCGTCGTCGAGTACACCATCGCAGGCGCTCCTCTCTGTGATGCAGCGTCAAGGGTAACCGCAGACATGGTCTCCGAGCTGATAGTCCATGCTGCTGCAAACGTCATCGAACTGTTCGTGCAGATGGTTGTCGTCTTGCAAACGTCCCCACCCTGCTGACTCAGGGATCGAGACGTGGCTGCACGATCCGTTACAGCCATGCGGATAAGACGCCTGTCATCTCGACAGCTAGTGATACGAGGCCGTTGGGATCCAGCACGGCGATCCGTATTACCCTCCTGACCCCACCAATTCCATATTCTGCTAACGGTCATTGGATTTCGATCAACGCGAGCAGTAATGTCGCGATACGATAAACCGCAAAATCGCGATAGGCTACAATCCTACCTTTACCAAAGTCGGAAACGTGTTGGTACGCATTTCTCCCCCTTACACGAGGCATCACAACAACGTTTCACCAGGCAACGCCGGTCAACTGCTATTTGTGTGTGAGAAATCGGTTGGAAACTTTCCTCATGTCAGCACGTTGTACGTGTCGCCACCGGCGCCAACCTTGTGTGAATGCTCTGAAAAGCTAATCATTTGCATATCACAGCATGTTCTTCCTGTCGGTTAAATTTCGCGTCTGTAGCACGTCATCTTCGTGGTGTAGCAATTTTAATGGCCAGTAGTCTAGTTATGGCTCAGTCTGAAAGTTATTTCCTTTACAACAAATTTCTAGTCCCGCTTATTTCTAACAGCAATAGGATATCGTTTAAAGCGAGGTGTTGGGCTTACGGTATCCGCCTGCAAGAGTAGGTACGCGTGTAATGTATCTTGTTCGAGTGAAAGGGCGTGCGGTGCGTGCCAGCGTCAGAAACGACGCCAGCTCATTGAGGTGGACTGCAACGTAGTCTGGGCGGTGTGTGGGCACTTTGTGGCCGCCATTGAGGCGAGGGCCGTGGCCGGCGGCGCTCAGTCTTACAGCTGTTATTAGGGCCCATCCCAGTCCGGTAGGTAGGTAGGTAGGTAGGTAGGCACTGTGAAGGCTTCACACCGCGCCGTCCGTAAGAGACCAAATAAACACTGAATGGTTCAAAGCAGTCTGCCATGACACTGTCTGGCACAGTGGTTTTTAGACGTTGCTGCATTTGTTTGCGAGGGGCTGGCCAGCGCGTACGAGATAGAGTGGGGTAGAAATTTCATTCTAGCGGAGGTCATAGACTCTTAATTGTCACCCTGAAAATTAAGGTTACGAGCGTTACACAAGACTTGTACAGTAAACCAGTCTGTGGTTAGTCTAAGAACTTCGAAATGGAAGCAGCACAGTCTAACTTAACAGTCGCGACACTCACTGCTGTAAGTGTTGATACCGTTTGACACCTGGAGCGACATTAGAGCTCCAAGTGGCGAGAAAGGAGAACGTTAGATGCGTCGTAAGCATATATTTGTTTTGCGTCCCTTTCCTAGGAGATTTACGAAATATTGGAATTATTTTTTGCCCTCAGGAGTTTGTGTAGCAAACAAGATTTAGATGTTTCTAAAAGTGATTCTAAAATAAGCGCAAGTAGGGATAAAAATCATGAATCCAATGGCAAGCTAAACAAATTCCTGAAGAAACACTTTTGATGTTGTACAGAACTGCAGCTTCCTGCGTAGATATCAAAAGAATATAAACACACAGATTCACACGTAAGTAGCAAAGACAGGTATCTCTACGTGCAAAAGGAATAGACGCGCCACTTGTCATTCCGTAGGCCTACTGTATTTTAGTCATAGTCGCCTGTTGTCACATTATATTATTCGAAGTGGGACAAGCAGCTGTCAAATAGTGGGAGAAATGTGCTGTGCGTGTAATCCCCAAGTCCTTAGAGCCAATAACACTGTCAGAGTTGCTGTCATGTTAAATTTACCATTAGAGTCGTATCATCCAATGACATATTCACTAGTTTTTAGAATCGGAAAAGTGCTGTACCTTCTACGTCAAAAGGTTGACTATATTGTCACTTATCCCACATTTTATTTGTATGTCTTCCACATCACTCTGTTATGTAAGCATTGATGCAAGCATAAAACATTCTCACAAAAACCTGTGTGCCTGAATGCTGTAATATAATAAATTTAGAGCAAACGGCTTATTTTCGTCTTTCCATCTAGCAGCACTTTTCTCCTTCAATGGCATTCTAATATGGCTTAACAATGGCATCTTTTTTTAAATATCGGGATCCTATATTCTTCAAAATTCGTTTGTCCTTCACATCATCCTTCTGATACAGTCTGTTGCTGTCTGTACTTAAAATGACAGGCACGTCCATTGTCTCGTAATAGTTTTGCACGAAGTCCAGCGATCTGCACATTCTGACACTTCATACGCTTTTGCAAGACACAAAAAACTACACTTAATCTTACCCCTCCATCGTCAAAGGGGATCTGTGTTGGTGATTCAGATGAATCGGGCACTGATATACGGAGAATTTAACTAGCTGCTTCTGTGCCATACAACTGGTTTACAACTTGAGACGCATTATCGAAACTTCGTGGCAGGCTCCTCTTCATAGTCAGTTCAAGTACCTGCATTCCACAGGAGTTTATTATTGTCTGCATTCATGAACTGGTTTGGTTCGATGTATAGTGAACAAAACATTGTTATAAACGTAAACCTGGTCTTTTTTGTAAGATCTTCTCTTCTGCTGTTCACTAGCCATTTTCTGCTCCTAAAACGAAACATTAATCGTCAATACACGTACAGTTTGCAAGCGAACCCAGACGATACAGTTTAGTAACATGATGGTATTTACCTCTCAGGGTCATTAGGAAACCTAAAAAAAAAAAAAAAAAAGACAGATATATCTTCTCCTTCTTGTCGTTGTCATTTATTGCGCTACAGACGCTCCCGTTTGTAAGAACCATTGTAGAAACCGAAATAAACAGCTACCATTCGCTTTCGCTTTCACAATCAAGCCGGAGTCAACAGTTTTACTTCCTGGCCGCTCGGCGCGCTGCTGGCGCAGCGGGCAACGAAATCGAAACGACCTGTTGCGATTGTTATGTCGGACTGTGGAAGCAGTAACTGAAAAGAGATCGTCCTCACGAAACGATAATCCGACGGTGCAACTGGCCGCCGTCTTCACCTGAGATTGCAGGTGTGCAATCTTACCTGAGGAAGACGGCGGCCAGTTGCACCGTCGGAATATCGTTTCGTGAGGACGATGAAATCCGGCTGCATACCCGTGAGGAGCATCTTTAAGCATTACGCCGGAAAAATCTGCGTAATCATATTCCCTATGTTGCTGATCCGCACACTCAATACGCAATGAAGGCGATTTTTGGGAAAGGAATTAAGGTTCAGGGAGAAGAAACAGAAACGGAGTTCTTGATGACATGGTAATTCTGCCAGAGACGTCAAAGGTCTTGGAAGACCAGCCGAGAGAAAAGGATGTCTTGAAGAGAGGTTATATGTCGAAGTAAAACATAATTTAGATTAATGTAATCGAATTCAGTCAAGCGATGCTGAAGGAAGTTAGACAGTAAGGCTGCGTTCACACTGCCGGCCGGGCCGATCCGAGCCTGGCCGGGCCGCCGCCCGCTTCGATATCAAACACATGGTTTTGAACTGCGGTGTTCACACTGGCGGCCGGGCCGCGCCGACACGGCGTGAGCCTCCCGGAGCCGAGCCGGCGACATCCCGAGTGTTTAATATTGCCGGCGCGAGCCGACCGCAGGCGCGAGCCTGTGGAGCAGCACTACAGCTTCTGCAGTACACGCCTCACACGTCTCCCTTCTGCTTTCTTCACAAGTGTGACTGCACACGTCTTATTTTAAGATGTTACCTCACATTTCACAATCAGTGAGGAAAAATTACGTTTATTATAATGATACATGCGAAATTACATTTATTTAATCTACCGTATTTACATGCATTTACAACAATAGCTTGCCAGCGATCGCGGCATTGCCGCCACTGAATAGTTCGCATTTACTTGTAAATGGAGACAGATATGAGTGTCACTGAGGGACGGAAATGTGTCCCTACCAGATGATAATGCATTGTAAAGTCATGCTGTGGCAGTTCCTTATCAGTGTAAATAGAACCACTGAGTCAAAGGGCATTATCTCAAAACTCTTCGCCTATCAATCTGCCTATCTTACAAGGTAATGGAAAGAATTCTGTGAGGTCATCAGTGGCTCCACATGATGAACCATCACCACTGCCAAGCGCTGCATCATGAAGAAAAAAGAAGAAAAAAGTTGGAAAATTCTGAAGGAGTATTTCTGCGATTCTTCGTTGAAGGCACAGCAAGACATTACCCAAAATGACGAAGCTAATTACTTCCTAATGATTCTCAGGAGTCCCATAAACTCTCTTCCCCTCAGAGGTAAGCGTTTGTGAAATTTAAAATACAAAAGCATGACTACAATTAACTGGAGGTAGTGAATGCTGTACAAAGTTCTACTGCAAACCAAAAAGTGTGTACTAACGAATCTTACCTTATCGTTATACACAATTTTTCTTCTGCTGTTATACTTCTGCGAAAATTTGTGTTCTGTTTAGAAATTTTGTCTTGAATGTTCTGCAGCACATACTGAAATGTATTATGATTCATTCTGTAATTTGAATAAAATTTTTCAGGATAGTTTTTAAGTTCTTCATATAAAGAAAAAAACTCTCCTAAATGTCTGTCGCTATTCAAGGGATGAATCCATAGCCTCCTAGTTCATCTGTACTACAAAACTCGACGAGTTACTGCAGAGTCAAAACAATACCAATAAAAGAGTGAAGACATTGTTCTACACGACAGCACAGACTAGCTAAAGGCGAGCAACTGTTGGCTGCAGCTGCGTTTTCTACTGACTTGCTTGTCAGCTGTCGAAGGGTGGAGATCTTTTTAAATTTATTTATTTGGCCTCCCGCCAGCCATTTAGCCAAAGAGTGGGGATTACCTTGACAGTGCAGCGCAACCCGCCAAGATCTGTGCCAATCTACAGTAGTTTCATTAACTCTCCATTATTTTTTCTGTCAAAGCAGACAACGAGACTACAGAATTGCGCTTCAGTTATCTTTTAGTTCGAAATACGAAATGTACATCATACTAATTGTAGGATGTTGATGACAAATAATTGTTTGTCTTTTGTGATGCAACGTGTGGCCAATTATAAAAGCATAGCAGATGATTGTCCAGTAGCCGAGGGAAAAATTCTTATACATTTGGATTTATCTAGAGAATGAGACCATTAAAAAAATAAGACGGACCGGCATTAGGTCTGCGCTGATCACTAGTAATTAGTTTTTTTCTGTCCTGCATTATATGACTACACTAAACCAAGCTGTAACCGCGCGAACTCCGTGGTTTGCGGACGCGGCACTGAATAGCTCGCATTACTTGAGACCAGAGACAGATATCAGTTTCATTATCATTTCAAAAACTTTTTGGTACTTTTAGCTACGTTTCATTCCCAACAATGTATGGTCTAAAACGGATCTAACAGTAAGCTACCCGCTACATAACTTTTTCACAAGATTTGTAAATCAAGTGCACAACGTTGACAAATAGCATCATTTCACAATGACTGTTAAGAAATATGGAAAGATAAATGATTCAATACGAAGCTAAGATGTTGCACTACCACGTGTACAAAAATCAGATTCTTTAGCCGCATACTTTCTTCAAAATCGGTTGGGAAGCGTTACGAAACTAAGAAATCACGCGAAACGAAAAGTAGACTTTTCCTTTTTTCACGACGTAAGTAACGCTTTTAAGGAAAAAATAAGTTCATAAAACGATGTGACGAAGTCTTATATACCGCTAAGAATTTTTAAAACATGAAAATCTGAGAAGTGGATTTTCCCCCATTTCGCCGTCCCGGCTCGGCGCGGCGCGCAATGTGAATGCCCTACTCGTCGGCCTGAGCTGGCTAGGCACGAGCCGAGCCAGCACGCGTCAGCCCGGCCCGGCCCGGCCGGCAGTGTGAACGCAGCCTAAGACATTGGGAGTAGCAAATGAGTTGTGCTACTTGGGCAGCAAAGTAGCCGATAATGACCTGAGGAGATACAAAAACTCTCGACATGCAAGAAGGGTATTTCGCAAAATGAGGCTCCCTTAGCGGCGTGCTGCAGTATTGTGGTGCGATTAGTTCAATTTGTACCGGTGTTACGGAGACGTAACTCCAAACAGAAGTTGTGTAAGTTTCTCTTTGTCGTTCGGGCGGGCCGCTTTTCCTTTGCCTTGCCGTCACAACGGTAAGACAATGACACCTGATACATTCCACATAATAATTTATACCGTGCCGCGACTAATTATGTTAGCAGTGACAATTTTTATCGCCGATCAGGCCCATTTAAAAACTTTTTGCGTTCTCTCACTAGGAAACATTTTTCTTTTTAGCTGCAGCAAATTTTAAGACACGGCTCTGTAACCGCAAATGTCACTTATCAGTAATTTGTCATAAATGAATGGAGCACGTCTTCGTTACCTTTCGCTTGTCATAATATTGACAATATTCACTGAATAGTAAACTTTGACTAGGAACAATGGGTATGCCTATGATGTATTAACGTTGTGAGTGTATTTCAGACGTTTCTTTATTAATTTTAATATCAACAAAATATGGTCACACAGTAATTGGCATTTTACCATGTAGGTTGCACCTGATAACGCGGCTTTAGGCTGCGAAATCGGTTGTGTTTTAATAAACAACAATTTTTACCAGCTGTTAGCGGAATGCTTCCTAACATCATATATTTAACCATGTTGTAATGTAAATAAAGCGTGTCAGGGGGACACAAAAGACAGCGCAGCCGTTGTCGTAACTCAGGAACAGAGCGTATTAACTGACGTCCGTAAGTGTATGATCATTGGCTGTCGAGCCAAAGTTGAAAGCATTTCCGAAACGGCGGAGTTTGTAAACTTTTCGCGTGCCGCCGTGTTTAAAGCATAACGTGCATGGCAAAATGGCGCTATTCAAAACCGATGCCAAAACAACTGTGGTGCGCCACGGGGCAGCGGTGAACGAAGGCTGCTAAAACGTGTACGGGAGAATAGACATGCAGCTGTTGAGCAACTGACCTCCTAGATAACTGGTTTCCAACCTTTTATAGACCATTACCCCCTGAGTGCAATCAGGCATTAGCTAGTACCCTCCCCCCTGCCCCCGTATCAGCAATTTTAGCACCTAAATTGTTGAATGAAAGACTTTTCTTGGAACAATTCTATTTTTAAAATGATGAAAAACGTGAAAGATGGCTCTAAGCACTGTGGGACTTAACATCTGAGGTCATCAGTCCCCTAGGCTTAGAACTACTTAAACCTAACTAACCTAAGGACATCACACACATCCATGCCCTAGGCAGGATTCGAACCTGCGACCGTAGCAGCAGCAGCAGCAGGGCGGTTCCGGACTGGAGCGCCTAGAACCGCTTGGCCACACCGGCCGGCTATGAAAGACGAATGATAACTACTTGTCAAATAAGAAAGCTAACTGCTCACAGTGAGGGTAGACAAGGGCTACGACACATACTTCCCCTGCTGCATTACTCCTCTCCATTGCGGCATTTACTTTACCTCCACACTGCAACCCCATTTAAAATCAAACAAATTCCCATGTGTGCACTATACTTACTGTTTCTGAAGCACTTGATTGTTGGAATCCTTGCTTCTGAACTGGCACAAATTGGACGACTTTAGACTGATTATTATTATTATTATTATGTGTATAGCTTTATGTAGTTACTGCTGTATTGTGCTGTCAATTCATTTACCTGTTTCGATGTGAGTAATGAAGCTATTTCTGGACTGCAGGTACTATTTACAACTTGGAGAAGACATTTTCTTGAGATATTTAGCATTTGTTATGTATGTGTCTCATTTTCATAATCAGAAATGTACGGGACTAAGCACAACATGTATGTTTAGTGGGTGGACTATGTGAGGAATCTGTAACCTCCGCCGGATTAATGCTGCTAATTGAGAAAAAGCAATTATTTATACCTTATATAATCACTATCAGCCTTACAAAATTGTGATAAAGGTAATGATCTTCTGAAAATAATTTAGCTTCATGACTGAAACAGAATATAATCATTTAGTCTTTACCCCTCGGAAAATTTCTTTTTGCCCCTCCAGGGTTGGGAACCAGAGGCTAGATGAACCAAGGGGCTACCGAAAGTCTTCTCAACGACCGTTCATCGGCGACGAAGGCTGGAATTTGCATGCGAACACCACAACTGCACGTGCACTGCGTAGCGATAGGTGGCCTTTTCAGATCAACCATGTTTTATGTTCCGTCGGACAGTAAGCAGAAACCCAGCAACACTCTTTGGAAGGCTCCAGGAATCATGTTTTATGTTCCATCGAACAGTAAGCAAACACCCAGCAACAATCTTTGGAAGGGTTCAGGAAGTAGGAGGAAGCGTTGTAGTCTGGAGAATTTTTTCACGGCATTCGTAATTCACGAAGGCACAAAAGATTAACGCGAGTATGCACCTATACTTGGGGCCCATGCCCACCCCCACATGCAGTGTGGTTTTCCCCGGCACGATCGCAGCTACCAGCAGGACAATGCAAGGTGTCTCACATTTCACAGAGTATGTAGGTGTTTCATAGATCACCAGGATGAGTTTACCGTACTCCGCTGGCCACTGAACTCCCAGGATATAAACCCAATCGAGAATATGTGGAAACATCTCGATCGGGCTGTTCTTGCGCGGATCCTCAACCGAGAAACCTAGCGTAGCTGGCCACATTGCACTGTAGTTGCCTTGGCAACACTTCCTGTCAGTACCTTCCAGAACCTCACAGACTTACTTCCTGCTCGTCTCGCAGCGATTCGCGTTAAAGACGGTGGTTATTGAGGTTGTTGACCGGTGGCCACAATGTGACTGCATACAGTATACGACTACCGCTCGTGAAGCCCTGCAGCTGAGGGTGCCCTAATCTTGTTCTGCAGTCTACACGGAGGTAGTAGGTGCAGCACCCCTGCATCTCCACCAGCTCTCCCCAAGCTACGTTGTAGTATGTGCCGGAGGGTACTTATCATATACCCATCTTGTCAGTTCAGTTCTTTGAGGGTGCCTGGGAAGAATTAGTATCAATAAAGCAGCGTACAATCTCCAATTCCTTTTCTTTTTCACCTAGACGAATCTGGAAGGAAATATTAGGTACTCAGATTATTCTCATCGGAATTTCAGCCATGATGCGTAATGCCTCTTTCGCAGCGTTTGCAAAAAAAGTTTCTGGTCTTTACCCAGGTTCCAGCTAGAGTAATCTAGCCTTCTTCAGAAGCCGCGGTGCCACAGCTAGGCCCAACACAATGTCCGCGGCTAACCGACCGATTTCCATGAAGTGGGGCCGAGGCTGTTCCTCAGCTAAGTAACGTAACTTGACTTGGTACCACGGTACTTAAGCTTTTTACGTCTTACCGTGCCTTATTCTGGCAAGTATTAGTTCATGCTTCTGAAGAAGGCTAGATTACTCTAGCTGAAACCTGGGTAAAGACCAGCAACTTTTCGCAACTGAGACGGATCTTTGACGTACTAATTTATCACAGTTGCTGACAGGGCTGCAACATGTTAAAAATTCTTAAAAAAGGAAGCTGTGACGCCCTCTAGCTTACTAAGCGATTCCATGACAAAACCTCTCTCCCTCACTTTCTTATTAATCTTACCTCGTAAGGGTAGATGATTGCAAGCAAAACCAACAACCGGTCAAAATACAGTTCAGTAGCCACGACTTGCGTGGAAGAATTACATTTCCCTAAGATTCAGCCCTAGCATATGTTTTTCCTGCTATTCGTTTTATTTAGTAATTGCACTTCATGCTTACCGGCCGGTTACTCCCCGCTATTTTACGGTTCTTAGTGCTTGTTTTGTGATTTATTGCCATCAGTGTAATCGAACAGTAATAAATCTCTCTGTCGATTTATGTGCAGCATGTTACATTTACCTACATTCAGGATCAAGTGCAGGACCCTGCATTAATCGTCGAGTCTCCACAGGTCCTCCTGTATTTCGCTTCATTCTTCTGGTGTTGCAGAATTCCTACAGACAACAGGGTCATCAGCGAACAGCCTTTGGTAGATTCCCAATTTACTGACTAGATGTTGCACGTATACAGCGCATCCCACGTCAGTGATCGTATATATGACACAAACGATTATTCGAAGCAAAAAACGTCAGGTAGACATGAGCTCTAAAATGGGTATCTGAAGAGCTTACGAGCACTTGCTGAACAGAAAAATGTTTCACAGTAGCAAAGATGATCAAGTGCTCATAGCTCGTAAGTTATGCGTTTTGGAGCCCATATTTAATAGACATCTTTCTTCAAATTATCGCTCTTGTCGTTCCCCTGAATACTGACCATCCCTCTTGGGTCACTCCGTATACTATAAACAGAAACAGCCTTGCAATTTTCCTTAAGGTAATCTTGAAATTATCTCGACACCTGTCGACTGGGTTTTGTTAAGAACAACATTTTAGTTGTATGAACCAGGGACCCCTGAACCTATCACATATCTGCTCCAACACTAGGTAAGCTCGCATTTTGTTCTCTACATAGTGAAGAACAGTATCGAATACCTGCCAGAAGTCAAACACGAGTAAAAAAACCAACACAAAACATGATTGTGTTCTCAATATTAGTACCCAACTCACATGCACATACCATACCATCTTCGAAGTAGTCAGCAGTAGCACGTAACTATCGTGCTGCGTCACTCACCAGTAGAGTCATAGTACGCTTACATGGGCTCCATAATCCTGTTTTAAGTAAACCGATTTCCTAGTACTCTATCTGATTGCTCAGGTGAACCCTACAACATCAATTCTGGAAATAAAGAAATCGGTTGCTGGAGTTCACCATCTGTCGGTATCCACTCCATTTAAAGGCTCCAACTATCGTTATCAGTTTGCTACTGTCCAACATTTTAGTTGGTGTGTACGAAGTGGTTTTATGGAAAAGAGGCAACGGCACTGCCAGGACGGTACTGACTTCCTGTTCTAATAGCAGGGAAGGAACTTTTATCTGTATTAGCCAAAGAGACTCGCACATGCTGATATTCTTGCCAGATTAGTAAAATCCGGCTTGGCAACAAATCTGAACGATGTGTAGCTGTCTACTTTACAATCTGCTAGACCAACTCTGAAAGGCAGAAGCTCACGCACACAACTCAGCTGGCGGCTAAACATATGCTAATGCCGTGTACAGCAATAGAAACAGGTCTTTTTCATTCTAAAGTTTTCTAGCCATTCCAAGTTTCCAAAATGTTTGAGTTGAACTATATATTTATCGGTTGCACACAACACTGAAACTAGTAAAAGGAAGCGACTTAAGACCGTAAGCTCCGACGGGATACTATTGAGGGAGGGAGGAGTCTGCATAAAGGAGCCACACTAGATTGCACTCAAAATGAAACTAAATGATGGTATGGCATTTATTGGACGTGATATCACCTTCGGGATTCGTCCGCCGTATTGCAAGTCGTTTTAGTTGACGCCACTTCGGCGACTTGAGTGTCAATGATGATGAAAATTATGATCAAGGACACACTACACCCAGTCCCCTGCCGGGAATCGAACCCGGGGGCCCCTTGCTAACCCTACCGCTGCAATACGGAGGTGGACCGAGGATTCCGGAATAACATCGTTTATCTCCACAGTGAACCCGTAAGGGGATTTGAACCGCAGTTTTTTCCCTTCCTTCCGCATGACAACAACTGCCCCGACTTTATCCGTGCATTTCTCGGTATTGTCTGAAAAGATGATTTACGGACTTCCTGCTTTCCACTTATGTTTCAAGTTATGTTTGATTCATGTGGTATGATGGCGTCGTCGATTAGGGTATTTGTGGCTACATAACGTTTACATAGATTTCATTCGATGGTAATCGCCATCTGAGCGAAGGTAAGCAATTGAATAAAGCAATGGAACACTACCGTAACTAATACGAAATTAGAGGAATAGACGAGTTCACGAAGGGTGGAACCTTGAGCAATGAAAAACCGCAAACATTAAAAACAAAACATTAAAATTAGAAAATGCACCTTGTAAATAAATAATAAAACATAACTTATTCAATTTATATACCGACTTCTAGAAAAGTGAAGATAGTTCTCACATCTTCGTAAACAAAGAAGATAACGGATGTCATTCTGTTACGAAGGAGGTCTTGACTGTACCAGAGTGAAGGCAGTCAATAGATATACCGTCTCACGATCGCATAATGTGAGTTGCACTTGATAATCAAGCACGCCTGCAATATAGACGCACAGAGGTAGACTCTTTGTCAAAATCGAGGGCTTCAGAGCCTAATAAATAGCTCATTTAAGAGGACAGCCAAATATCTGCTGACTAGAGTACATTCAACACTTGCCAGGGTAACGTGTGGAAATCGTAAATCATGCCGACCGGACGGGATCTGAACTTTGTCTCTCCCGAGTAAGACACCAGTGTCACAAATACAGGGTTATTACAAATGATTGAAGCGATTTCACAGCTCTACAATAACTTTATTATTTGAGATATTTTCACAATGCTTTGCACACACATACAAAAACTCAAAAAGTTTTTTTAGGCATTCACAAATGTTCGATATGTGCCCCTTTAGTGATTCGGCAGACATCAAGCCGATAATCAAGTTCCTCCCACACTCGGCGCAGCATGTCCCCATCAATGAGTTCGAAAGCATCGTTGATGCGAGCTCGCAGTTCTGGCACGTTTCTTGGTAGAGGAGGTTTAAACACTGAATCTTTCACATAACCCCACAGAAAGAAATCGCATGGGGTTAAGTCAGGAGTGCGTGGAGGCCATGACATGAATTGCTCATCATGATCTCCACCACGACCGATCCATCGGTTTTCCAATCTCCTGTTTAAGAAATACCGAACATCATGATGGAAGTGCAGTGGAGCACCATCCTGTTGAAAGATGAAGTCGGCGCTGTCGGTCTCCAGTTGTGGCATGAGCCAATTTTCCAGCATATCCAGATACACGTGTCCTGTAACGTTTTTTTCGTAGAAGAAAAAGGGGCCGTAAACTTTAAACCGTGAGATTGCACAAAACACGTTAATTTTTGGTGAATTGCGAATTTGCTGCACGAATGCGTCAGGATTCTCTACCGCCCAGATTCGCACATTGTGTCTGTTCACTTCACCAGTAAGAAAAAATGTTGCTTGATCACTGGAAACAAGTTTCGCACTGAACGCATCCTCTTCCATGAGCTGCTGCAACCGCGCCGAAAATTCAAAGCGTGTGACTGTCATCGGGTGTCAGGGCTTGTAGCAATTGTAAACGGTAAGGCTTCTGCTTTAGCCTTTTCCGTAAGATTTTCCAAACCGTCGGCTGTGGTACGTTTAGCTCCCTGCTTGCTTTATTCGTCAACTTCCGCGGGCTACGTGTGAAACTTGCCCGCATGCGTTCAACCGTTTCTTCGCTCACTGCAGGCCGACCTGTTGATTTCCCCTTACAGAGGCATCCAGAAGCTTTAAACTGCGCATACCATCGCCGAATGGAGATAGCAGTTGGTGGATCTTTGTTGAACTTCGTCCTGAAGTATCGTTACACTGTTAAGACTGACTTATGTGAGTGCATTTCAAGCACGACATACGTTTTCTCGGCTCCTGTCGCCATTTTGTCTCACTGCGCTCTCGAGCGCTCTGGCGGCAGAAACCTGAAGTGCGGCTTCAGCCGAACAAAACTTTATGAGTTTTTCTACTTATCTGTAGTGTGTCGTGACCATATGTCAATGAATGGAGCTACAGTGAATTTATGAAATCGCTTCAATCATTTGTAATAGCCCTGTATTGTACCTGCAATGGAATGTCCAACTGACAAAAATCTGTTAGCATTTTTATAGTCCCGAAACTGGTCATGATTATTAACATTACAACACACGCGTGATGGATATGTGGGCTTAGTACCTACGGCAGGACGAACTAGACGGTGACCATGTCCTTAAAAAGTAACGAATACTCTACAAAAGTTAACAGTTGTGTTGTAACTATGTTATTCTTTAAGCAGGTGGTCTGCAATGGTAGAATCTCCTAAGTTTCCAACTTTTACGGTGTTCCTTCAAGCTGATGCATAATGCCCTGCTAGAGTGACCTATATAGAATTTGCTACAATTACACTCTATTTTACATATTTACAAGTTGCAACATGAAGAATTGCATCACATGCAGAAAGAAAGGAAGACGGACTACCTGGAAATAATGGAAATTGATAAACGTATGTCCGGATGCCCAAACTTAGTACTGAATGATTAGACACAATTCACTTACCACTCATAATCCCATCCACGTCATGTTGCACGTTACCCTTCTTACTCGCATCGCCATTTTTCCTTTATTTCTGTTTTTATAATTTCTTTTGTCCTGTTATAAAATATTACCTTTTATGATCACAGCTGTTTCACTTACGTGCTTAATCTCACTAGTGTATCTTGTTTGTAATTTAGGACCTGTTAAGATCCCTTGGAACATATAACTAAAGTTCAGTGTTCAATTTATTTTCTTCTGAGAACTGCTGTAATTTGTCATTTAGTTCATTAAATAATGTGTGACTTTTATCTTCGTTAAATAATCCCACATCGCCCGTTAACTGGAATAAGCCCTCTCGTTTTATTCCTAAATCTAACAACTTTCATATCTGGAAACAGAGATACTCTTTAGAGGTACCAGTTTAAAATCTTTGATCCCACAAAAATTTCACTGCGCCACATATTTATCTTTGTACTTGACGATCGCATAATAGTCGAAAACCGGTTTGTGAAATAAATAATAAATATTGTTGAATATTACGCCAGTGTCGTGTACGTTTTCATTCATAATAGTTTCATGTGCTCAATGGCTTTTATTTTTAGCATTTATGTTGCTCGAAAGTCTAAGGCTGGTATTTTCATTTGTGTAATTGTGTGCTATAGGTCGTTATGGAGTCTGTCTCTTGTCTTGTTACTTCATTTGCGGTCAGTACGCAAAAACAACCACTGCTTGCACATTTACCCCACCCCGTCCCTGACCTACGCCAACAGCCAAAACGAAGTTATTTGAAGGTCTTTTGCTCTTCCTTCATGAGGGCGAACTACTTTCATATAATTTATAGGAGCTATGCGAGTGTGCTCAAAAAAACAAGGAAACAAAAAGGAAATGCTGGCTGCTTACTGAGTTTGAGAATTCGTTCTACGAACGTTAGTATCTGCAGCGGACGCAGCAGTAAATGGTAGACTCACTCCTGTACTTTATCGCGGACTACGCTGTGCAAACAGACCACTGATTCGATGGCAAACAGATGAATCACGCCTCTGCTTGCGGTTCGCAGGATTCGATAGCTTTCCAGTTTCTGCTGTGTACGCCCGATTATGAAACAGACGATAACCGCTTAGGAGTAAACGAGGAAGCAAAGCATGGGTGAGAGAGGAGGAACGATGTTTGCTTTTCAATGGAGACGCAGACATCAATCAATCGATAAAATACCAAGTTCCGTTGCAGTTCCCCTTCTCTGTAATGATCCACAGGAGTTAAGTCTGACGAGTTTAGTGAATTGCCCCAGAAAATCAAGGAAACAGGAGTTAAGAAAAAGCACCTTTATTGGCCTTCAAAGTAATCGGCTTTAGTTGCAATACGCTTCTGACATCGGTTGTAAAGCGTTTGGATACCGTCAGCAAACGCTTCTTGTGAAAGCGGTCGAAGCCGATGTGGTCACGTGTTGGATGTGCACAACGTCTGCGAATGCTCGTGAACAATAGTGCTTACACTGTCTCTCCTGATCTTCAACACACTTGTTCTCACTCTCAGACAGCCGCCCATCACCGCCAAGTAACCGTCGCACACGTCCGATGTTGTCTGGGATTGTGCGTCTTGACCCGATCGAGGTTCGTCCTTGACATCGTCCTTTCCATCTACAAAGCGTTTAAACCAGTGAAACACATACTTTTTACTCACTGTTTCAACACTGTTCACCTGCACGAACATTCCCTCAGTCTTCGCAGCAGTTTTCCTTAATTTGAAGCAAAAGTTCACGTTAACGCGTTATTCCATTTTGCAATGACACGAGTGCGACGGATGTTTGAGGATGATCAGCGGCTGCCTTTGAGAATGAGAGCAGAAGAACTGAAGATGAACAAAGGAAAGGTAAGCACTAGTTTTCACAAACACTCGCAGACGCTGCGGGAATCCAACAGAGCGTCACCGCAGCGTACGAGCGATTTCACAAGAAGCGTTTGCTGACAGTTTCCAAAACAAAAGCAGTTGGTGAAACCGACGAAGCATAGTTTAAATTAGGTTGACTAATTTCAGAAAGTTTTGGAGAAGGCAGAAAGGATTATTAGATTTTAAAGTATTCTCGATGTTAAGGTAATGCTAACGAAACAGTAACTGGAGAAGAACATACGCGAAGATTATTCAGCGAAACCACTAAAAAGTTGGGGTAGGGGGACGGAATGGGGTGAGTGGGGAGGTGTGGGGCGGAAGGGGTGGGGAGAAGGACAAGGAGGAGGTAGTTGTTCTTTATTCATCTCGAAAGCAAGTTCATTGTTTTTCCACGTTACCTGCTAGTTCGGTTACTGATTAATATCCATCGGGCGAGAGACTGTATCCTAACTATATATCAATATACGACAAAGCGTCCTAGTCTGGTCTTTTATTTTCTTTTAATTAATGTATTTTGAGAACACTCGAAACTCTAGTTTGGTTGCCTAATACTGGTCTTACTTAACCTGCAATATATTAGGATACTGCCACAGTGTAAGCAGACTGCGATCTGGCACTGTGACAATAAGAGCTCAAGAGTTTATTTGTAGTAGGCTACATATTTAATAAAAATGGAAAATTTCGTTTTTCTTCTCAGCACACTTTTCCCTTGCTGATACATCAGTCGCAATAGCGCAGTGCCTCAACGACACTGGATGCATGCACTACCATCACGGCAGCCGTTAGTCAGGATAACAGTACAAGATGTATGCAGCAACGTAGCTGTCGTCTGTGACATGTACAGGGTGAACCACAACTCCATCGGCAGAATCCCACATGTGGTAGTACGGACCAAAATAATAAAAACGTCCGGTAGACGTGGGCTTCAAAACGCTTAAGAGCTATCAGCACTTGCACTTGGTCATCTTCGCTACTTTTAATCACGGCTTTCATATTGAATAGGTACTTATAGCTCTTAAGTACGGATTTTAGAACTCATGTTTACTGGACTTTCTCAGTTCTTTTGGTACATTCTATCACCTCTGGAAGTTCGTCAGCGGAGGTCTTGTCCATCCTGTACTCTAGAGTTTTTCGCTAACACAAAGCGAACTTCTGTCACGACATACATGCCGTATTCTCCATATTTGCATCCAACGTTGCCTGCAATGTCTACAGGCCAGGGCCGTATTCCAGCACGAGGATGGAGGTGCATCGCGTGTAACAAAAATTATATGAACAGTCTTACATTTCTGAGTGAAATGTTTTTTGCTTCGATTACACGCGAAATAATACAGAATTTAGTAAACTAGGAGCAGGATCAAAACCAAACTCTTATAATGGAGAATGGTGGATACAACGTTTGCCAAATGCAAAGTACTACAGATGAATATGACAACTTGTGGACGATATATTAAAACTAGAAGCCAGGTACAATTAAAAAAAGAAGTAAGAGAATAATATTAGCTTTCACTTAATGTAGGACAATAACGTTGACTTTTAATGTAAATTTTTTGTGCGCCTTAAACGGAAAGTGATCATTATTCACTACTAAGTGTGCCCTACTGAAGGGAGACGTGGACTTCAATGTAAAAACTATCTAAAACTGAATGTTTTACAACGAGTAATGACAGGAAGCGCGGTGAAAATAACGAGAAGGGAAGGAAGAGGCGTAAGTGGGTAACAGAAGAAAGGAAGATTGAAATGGAGATCATAGGCTATTTTTCTATTTCGAGTGGCTGTCAAGTTCACTCAGTCTATTTGTGCTTCCCAAAAGTCAATGTGGCGTGCTCTGGTCTTCGGTTTGTAAATGTTACAGTTAGGGGAAAAATATGCACGTATTAAGTTTATTTTGGGGATCTGACTGGGCATTAGGATAGAAAGAGGTAAGCATTCGGAAGTATGAGGTATCAATTGTGTGTTTAGCTGCAGAGTGTGGAGGCCTTTAACCAAGCGCGACCACTAAGAAGTAATTGAAATATTTATACTTCAAACGGTTCTTATTTTGAATTTTGATTTGTAACGTTATTAGCTTTTCACCTTCTCAACGATTAGTCCTCATGTGGTCTTTTAGTTTCGCAGTATCGGCATAGAAGCGTCGAAGGCATTTCTATGGAACTTCAATTTTTGGATTTCCTAATGAAACACATTTTCTCGAACCTTTAGCAGTTTTAAGATTGACCGTACTAATATGCTAATGAAATCGCCAACCATATACGAAGATATAAGACACTACTCTGTCCAGCACGAATACGTGTCTTTGGGAAGGCCTCCTAAAATGTTAAAACAGATGAACGCTACCCGCCGTAGGTCCCCGTTAGAAAATAGCTTCCAATCACGAGAGAAGGAACCCAGTAGTTTCAAAAGGTAGCTTTGTAAATGCGTTTTAAGTGTAGTTTGGAGATCTGCCGATCAGACAGCTAATGGTCACTGCTCGTAACGGTGGGTTACATTGTTCTCTTGGGCTGTTTCTGTGGACCAGACGGAAATTCCCGCATACCGTAGCAGAGCGGTTGAAAGGGTACCCTTTCACCGTTACAGACCACACACTAAGGGCAGCAAGCCGTTTGTTTGTCAGATGAAGGGTCCGCCGGCTTGTAGCCTGCTTGCTGTATACCTACAGACGGGACCTTCTAGATAACGGAAAGCTTTTGAAGAGCGCCACAGCAGTGGTTGCTTTGTTCACAGTTTACTTCCATATGGACTAATATGGAATAACAACACTGGAAATCGTAAGTAACAGCATTCTATAATTTAACATCACGATATTTGTGCTACAAACGTTGTTTCTAATCTGACAAACAAGAGAAAAACATGACAAAATGTAACATAAACGAAACGCGAATGGCAAAAAGCAAGCTGCCTTTCATTTCGTTGCATAGACAGATCACACCTTCATGAAGATCTTACACATCGAATAAAGTACATAGAAATTCTTTTCTTGCACCATTACCATTAATGGATCCAAATCATCTAATCAACCACCCGATTAGCCGTGTTTTGTAAGGAATATAATAGGAACGTTTATTTAATGACCACTTCTGACATCGTTCATGGAAGAAGACTGTACTCCACTCCTTGCTTCTAATCGCACGGAAGACTTAAAAGCGGCTGTATACTCGTGAAGATAAGCGTTTGCGTGGTAAAGTAGCAACTTATCTTTCGATAAAATCAAGGCCACTGGAACTGATGGCATAATTATTACATTCTACGTCAGTCACGTGGTATCTCTTATTAATCGTTAAACTTCGAAACTGCAACAGTAATGACATTTTACTGAAGGATTAGAATCAAGTTTGTGCTTGCGTATGATGGCTTGTTTGTTGGCTGACCAGATCCTATGTAGGAAGAAGCGTGCATGCCGGAAGCTATGAACATGGGGAAAAAAGGTCGGGAGAGATGAAGAGATATGAGATTAACAGATCTGACGATGTTGCCGTATTTTTTAATTTCCAGAAATATTTTGATACAAGCTACGAAGGATGGAATGTGTTCGGCGTGCCGTGATTTCCGCAGTAATTCGAGAAGCCTCCTGGCATTCGCTTGAACTGGTTCGTAAAGACGACGAAAACAATCACGAATGGCGGACGAGGATTCGCAGAATTATGTCATTGACTTAGCACACAATTTTGGTAGGCTCTCTACGGTCGTTCGCTGACGACACTGTTACAGATACAGGTGGTGTCACCAGGAAATTGTGAGGCATACAGGAAGACGAAAACATTGTCTGCGCCTCGTACAACGCATTTTAATCTCAAATGCCAAATATTTCGATGTTTCTATACGCAACGAAATATGATGGAACCCCCACACAAATCAAGTTGTAGGGCAAGGAGATGCAAGGCTAAGATTCTGAGCAACAGCTATTTAATATTCGCCTACGCTTTTTTCCTCATTACCCCTCAATCAGTCACCCTCTTTCTTTTTCCCCCATCTTCATTGTGTTTTCTCTATCTCATTCCACTTTCCCACATTCTACTGCTGCTGGAGCTCATAGTTTAAATTTACCTGCCTCAAACTGATTTTTATTGTTCTGCTTCCATGAACGAATACTTTTTTTGCTGCATTACGTATGTCATAGCGATTTTTGACCACCGGATTCTCTGTTAGATGAAATATATAGCGTGAATGTCGTTATTAACGTAATGTACATATGTAGACCGTCTTCCGTCTAATATACAACAAGGCGAACTGTTCGTTTTTCAGATCACACTAGTATTGTGATCAATCGAAACATACGTTCAGAAACAGAAGTAGAAAGTATCGTTGACTTGTGTTCTGCCATTAGTCCTTTCTTCAATTTTAAAAAGAGAGAATATATTCAGTTCCGTACATTTAAGAGTACTAAACCAACTTCAAAATTCTTAGATATGCATACTGATGAGGATTTGAGTTGACAAAAGCACAGTCTCGAACTCTTAAAACAACTTACTTCAGCTACATTTCCACCTTGAATCATTGCAAACCTTGGGGAGAGAGAAATCAGTTAAGCTGGCGTATATTGCAAATTTTCGTTGAATAATATCATATGAAATAATGTTCTGCGGTAACTCATCATTAAAAAAGAAAGTCCCCATTGATCAAAAATGTGCTGTAAGAATAATATGCGGTGCTCATCCATCATCATCTTATAGATATCTGTTTGAGGACTTGGGCATTCTGACTAATACTTCAATGCAAATTTATTCCCTCACGAAAATTGTTGTAAATAAACCACTGCAGGTCAAAAGGAACACTGATGTAGATAATTACAATACCAAAAGCAAAAATTACATTCATTATTCCATATCAAGGTAGTCTTTAGCACAAAAATGGGTAAACAATGCAGCAATTAAAATATTTAACAACTTACTCAGTGAAACATATCTCAGACACACAACAAAGTGAAATTTGAAAACAAACCGAAAAGGTTTATCCCTGACAACTCCTATTCCGCAGAAGAATTTCTGCTCTCGCAGCGCGTGAAAGATGGTGGGTTGGAATTAACTACTCACATCTGTATATAAAATAATGACTAACCTGACAGCTCCAATCTTATCATGATCAATAAAATTAGTAAATAAAAAATAATAGAAACGCGCGTATCAGTCTATATATCCGAAGGGCCCAGGCTCTATCCCTATTTGATTGTAGGATCATTTCCGTTCCTTATCGCCTGTTTTCATCGTTGACAACGACCAGCACATATGAAAAATGCCATTCTGCAGTGATTCGAAGTCCACGTTGAACTGTACGTCTCCTTCAAACTTGCTGAAAGAGAGCTAGGTCAGGTAACGCGAACAGTACACCATCTCCAAATCGAAAGCAATGTGGTATTCAGTGCTACACTCCGGAGATGACAGCTGAAAGTGTTATTGTCTTATGAAGGTTCTCATTTAAATGAGTATTACTTCTAGGTTTGCGATCCTTACCAGACAATTCAAACAAGGAGATAATGGAGGTTCAAAGTTGAGGCGTGCGATTCATCGCGGGTTTGTTTAAGCAGATAGTGTGCGTCACAGATCTACTCAACAAACTGCTCTCAGTGCTAAGAGCTAAGTGCTAAGTTCACACGATTCTGTTTAAATGAACACGATTATCTGTGTCAGTTATTTTATACCACGGCGCGTTTTGAGGATTTGCACCCTCATCTACATAATAATCAACTGATTACATTAGGCTTTTTTTCTTGGAGGTTGGCAGTTGTCTTTGATTTCGCTATATATACACATTGTGTGTCACTTGTTATGACAGGGTGGCACAGAAGCTATACATTACGAACAACAACAACAACATTAAAAAGAAACTTACAGTATGTCCCAGCAGAAACGAGCAGTGAGGGAGTGTCGTTATAAACAAACGTTTGTTTCACGGGCAAGCACACAAACACAAAGCTAGAACTGGCAACAGACAGCTGGCTACATCCTGAAAAAGAAGTTCTTAAGTAATCACTGATACACGTGAATATGAGAATATAAGCCCTCGAAACGCGTCAAGCAAGAAAATTAAGGTGATCGACCAAGAAAACGGTTTTGTCTTTTATATGGTAAACAGTTGCAGTTTACTAACAACAGTCCAACACGTACGACTTAAGGTTAGGTTTCCATTGAAAGAGCTGTATACAAATCGTGTTGCACGATCGTAATGGCTAAATGAGTTTTCTGACCACCTTCGCTGATGACATTAGACATTCTGCTGCTGGAAGAATGGTGCTATACGAAAACAAATCACAATAATTACGTTACTGGCTGCATTATCGTCTGCAGTAACCACGACTAAACAGCTGAGCGATGTAACGGATAACAGCTTACAGCTCTTCTGTGAACAACTATTAGGCAGCTCTTAATCACTTTATTATTGTTAACATGATGTAAAATTCGGACATGAAATTTCCCGCGCAAAGGCAAAGAACAAACATATCGTTCAATGACCATGAGTGTAAAATTGGGGACTTTCAAATCAGACAGAGATGTACAAACCATCGTACTTCGCACATATTTACACAAATTGGATAGGAATGTAGCAACTGATGATTATGGTACTCCACTTGTAATCCACCAAAAAGTCTTCGTCTGTGCTCGAGGAAGTAATACAGAAGCCGCCATAAAAGCAACGAAATTACCCACAAGTTACTAAGAATAGATTCTGGCTAGCAGTGGACGAATAAGAGTCTTTACGATAACTAAAGGAAATAATTCGTTAAATAAATCTACGATCATTTTGCATTTTTGTGAATAAAGCCGTCTAGACTGCATAATTTATTTTCATTTGGTACTGTGTTTCGACTACTGTCCTCATCCTGTCAAAACTTAGGGTTTGTGGCAACTGATGCTAACCTTGTTTCTACGTGATTGGCTGTCTAATGGCAGATGGCAGCAGCCTAAACGTCGCAAATAATGAAAAAGGCCCACAGGAACTCTGCAATTCGGTAACGATCGACAAGTCCACCAGTCGACTAAACTGAATTCCAATATTTTCCTTTGGAAAGAAGAGCGCGTACCCATATTTGAATAACGACAGATGTGCATGAGGGTTTTTGTTATGGTTTTGACTCACCGAACATTTAGATTTTCTGGAGTAACTTTATACGAACAAAAACAGACTTAGTTCGGCTGAATACTGTCGGCTCTGGTGTTGTAACAAAAAATGACAAGAGCATCACAGAAAGACAAATATTCACCAGAACAAAACTGTGTCAGGGATACCTTCTAAGTATTTTGGTATTAGCGACTCACGTCCTCTCGGCTCTAGTTGCAGAGTAATGACGTAATTATCATTTATTCGATTTCTTAGCGGAATCACGCTTGTTTATGTGAGAATACAACTGCAACGGTGAAGAGACCCGTAATATGCAATAATCAAATGTACAACACAGGATAATGCAACAACCCTCTCAGATGAAACAAGTACTTTGGCTACAGAGTGTTCAATCTATTCTGTCAGTATACAATACACCACGTAACAAATGTAGCACTGTTTACCTTACAAGTAATGTTCGAATTAACCATCACGATCACCACCTTAGACGCTGAATTCCAGAAGTTTTGGCGTACTACTACTGCGTCTGCATTAATCCTAGCAACAGTGTCCTTACGAGTATCGACCGAAATCTCGTAAACTAGGCTCCACATGTCCACGAAAGTAATACATAGTCCGTTCGTGTCATGTCTGGTGACTGAGTTGGACGTGGAACTGGACCACAATGACCAGTCCATCGTCGTTCAAACTGTACTTCAATGTGATTCCTACCATCGAATGCGAAGTATACCAGCGTGCCGTCAGGATGTAATCAAATACTACACTCATGCTCATAAATTTAGGATAATTGCAGAAATGTGGTGCCAAGCAACTTGTCACTACACAAAACTGACGCTAATAGCATAGGCACTTAGAGAACACACACGATACAGATCTGTCAAGTCCACGGTATTGCTGATAAGTTGAGAAAACCGTCCCGAAACACATGTGCTACAAAACGCCACTGTTTTCTGAGGATGTGCCCCGACATCAATATCGGATATGATCACCATGCACACGTACACAGGTCGCACAACGGGTTGGCATACTCGGGATCAGGTGGTCGAGAGCGGCTGGGGTATAGCCTCCCATTCTTGCACCAGTGCCTGTCGGAGCTCCTGAAGTGTCGTTGAGGTTTGAAGACGTGCAGCGATACGTCGACCGAGAGTATCCCAGACGTGCTCGATGGGGTTTAGGTCTGGAGAACAGGCAGGCCACTCCATTCGCCTGATATCTTCTGTTTGAAGGTACTCCTGCATGACGGCAGCTCGGTGGGGCCGTGCGTTATCATCCATCAGGAGGAAGATGGGACCCACTGTACCCCTGAAAAGGCGGAAATACTGGCGGAAAATGACGTCCCGATACACCTGACCTGTTTCAGTTCCTCTACCAAAGACATGCAGGGGTGTACGTGCACGTATCCTAGTCCCACCCCACACCACCAAACCACGACCTCCACACAGGTCCCTGTCAAGGACATTAAGGGGTTGGTATCTGGCTCCTGGTTCACGACAGATGAAAACCCGGCGAGAATCAATGTTCAGACTATACCTGAACTCGTCCATGAACATAACCTGGGACCACTGTTCCAATGACCATGTACTGTGTTCTTGACACCAGGCTTTACGGGCTCTCCTGTGACCAGGGGTCAGTGGAATGCACCTTGCAGGTCTCCGGACGAATAAATCATTTCTGTTCAGTCGTCTGTAGACTGTGTGTCTGGAGACAACTGTTCTAGTGGCTGTGGTAAGGTCCCGAGCACGGCTACCTGCAGTACTCCTTGGCCGTCTGCGGGCACTGATGGTACGATATCGGTCTTCTTGTGGTGTTGTACACTGTGGACGTGCCGTATTGTAGCGCCTGGAGACGTTTCCTGTCTGCTGGAATCGTTGCCATAATCTTGAGATCACACTTTGTGGCACACGGAGAACCCGTGCTACGACCTGCTGTGTTTGACCAGCCTCCAGTCGCCCTAGTATTCTACCCCTCATAACGTCATCAATATGTGTTCTTTGATCCATTTTCAACACAAGTCACCATTAGCACGTCTGAAAACGACTGCACATTTACTCGCTGCACCGCACGCTGACATTCTCCAACATACCTCTGCGTACGTGGACTGCTGCCACCGCCACCGTGCGACGACCACAGGTCAAATGCACCGCATGGTCATACCCCGAGGTGATTTAAACCCGCAAACCGCCCACCAGAGAGTTGTTTCACCATGTATCAGCATTACCCTTACTTTATGAGCATGAGTGTAGTAAGCTGACGTAGCCTCAGCGGCTCCTCATCTTGAATCTGTGGGGGTGGATGTTGAGGGAATGTTTAGCACTATTTTCAGGTAGTTGGAGTAGGTGGCCAAACAAAGTGCGACAACTTTTATTGACACGCCAGATATCGTCTGTTCCGTATAGCAAAATATCCCTTATAAAAACATATCTCTAAACAACCTGTGAAAGTTTGTCGACGAAGTTATGGTTCAAACTGTATATTTCGTTTTCTATAAAGGCAGTTTCGTTATCACTATTTAACTTGGTGAATCTGAGATAATATACTTTTTAAAATTTTTGCAATAAAAACGTAAAATCACTCTTTAGCTTGACGTTGTTAACTCCCACAAGATGACTTACAAGACTGCTACAGATCTTTCCCCACTTGTGGAGTTCGTGTGTTGAGTAGGTGTCAATTGCCAAGTTCATGCGTGCCGATCACAAGATTAAGCGATCTAGATCGCCTCATTCACAAGAAAAATAAATCATTACCAGCCCATTCCCGTGGAGAAAGCTTGGAGGTTATTCTTCTTCCCCCTCTCTAGCCAGGAATAATCCTCCTCAGTCTAATAAAACGATTTTTGGAGTTGTGGAATATTCTCCTGGGAATTGATCAGTACAAGAAAGGCGCGGTGTAGCAGGAAGTGTTCGTTAAGCCATCGCGAGCCAAGGGTGCGGCCTGCACCCCCGGCCGCAACACAAAACAGAAACAGCCGGATGTTTGGCCCTCAGATAAGTCGGTGGGCGGGCCGCCTGATCCGAAGCCACCGGAAGTGCCCTCTCTGTTTCCGGCCTGCAGCTGCGAGGGCGCCACTCGCTATTGTGACAGCCTGGGGTGCGCCCACCCACGCCTCTCCTGAAGAGATACTCTTCTGTAGACCAACACATCTAAATAACGAAAACGATGGTGTGTGTGTGTGGGGGGGGGGGGGGGGGGGGGGGGCGAGCGCACGTGCACGCGCACTGCGAAGGAATCCCTGATTTCAAAATTAACTATCGCGAGAAGTAAGATCGATAGTCGAGTGCAACGAAAGGTATGTTTATTGCGAAAGCTTTAATAATTTTACGCAAAAGTTTCGAAATAGTTTGAAATGCTGCTAACAGACGTTACTCCTAAGCTGTGCAGCTCTTACATTATCAGCTTGCGTAACTAATCTCGTCTTCTGCAAGCAGTATTTGCAAAAACTTAACGGTCTTTTGCGAACGTCCACCACTCGCAGTTCGAACGTGGAACAAACGAACAATGAAATTTGCCATCACGTCATGTAGTGTCTCACTAAAAATGTACTCGGATGTCACACAGACCGTCAATTCAGATTCAAGCTCGTGGTAGGATGGTGTTGGTAGACAGTGTCTTTCGGCGTGCCCCACAAAAAGTAGTAGCGAATATGGGGGCCAATCTGTCCCTGCGCCAATAAATGTGCAGCAATCTAAAGCAATAATTATACACGAAGTGCTCACCAAAAAGGCGAACTACCTGTTCGGTGTGATGTGGTCTGGCTCCATGTTGCTTGAACCGCTCGGTCTCTGGTCGATCCTCCAACGCTAGATATGTGGCGAGATGGTTTTCAAAATCGCAACGTAATGTTCAGTAGCGATCGTTTCTCGCATTAAATAAGAGCTAATAATGCCGCCTCTGCTGCATACCGCAGCACATACAGTAACTTCGCGAGAATTCAGCGGTTTCACTTCACACAAATGACGATTGTCGGAGCCACATAATCGCCAGTTTTGTTTATTCACTGCTCCAGTCGGATGGGTGAGTGTTTTATCCGTGAACCAGATACAGACAACATCAAATTCTTTATTATCAGTCACTATCAGAATTTGGTTCGCAAAATCGGCCTTCAGTCGCATAGCTCTCGCAATTGTGGCCTGTTAGCTTTGGATTTTGAATGGAAACATGTGCCTGCTCTATCTCAGTATTTTCTGCGTGCTGAAACGCTTCAAACTAGTCTCTGCTGCAATTCTTCGGACGGATTTCCTTGGCTTTTGCCGAATCCTTCTAGCAACCACGGCGACATTTTCCCCGCTAGATCATTAGCCACAATGCCTGTCCGTTGGGATCTGACGAGGAGCTTGGGAATGGTTTTCGCATAGAGTCTTTTTGGAACACTAAAACGTGTTTTAAAACTGCGCCTTGTTGCCTTTCAACTTCTTCCTTCGGTACTCTAACCTCGTTTCACATTTCTGAGGTGGAACTGATGGGTCTGAGCTGCGCCTCTTTGTAAGCACTACATATTGCTATTAAAGCGCCATTTGTTTGCTTTTCGAATTATTTGGAACTTCTGTGTAAAATTCTTACAGTTTTCACAATAAACATAGCGTTTGCTGCACTCGTTTTTAATTATTAACTCAAGGACTTCTTTGCTGGACACATATATAATCACGGTGACGAAAGAAGTTATAGAGAAGGTCCTCAGCATAATGAAAAGGATTTTTCCAAGCAGAATCGGTTCTAGGCGCTACAGTCTGGAGCCGCGCGACCGCTACGGTCGCAGGTTCGAATCCTGCCTCGGGCATGGATGTGTGTGATGTCCTTAGGTTAGTTAGGTTTAAGTAGTTCTCAGTTCTAGGGGACTGATGACCACAGCAGTTAAGTCCCATAGTGCTCAGAGCCATTTGAACCATTTTTCCAAGCAGAATGGTTTGAGAATAAACAAGACAAAAACTTATGTGAGGGTGTGCACTACTGAAGTAGAATATGAACCTTGAATTAGAACTGGGAATGAAGAGCTGGAAGTAATAGAGGAATTTGTGTGTTCCGTAAACGGTATCAGAAGGTATGGCAGACGATGGAGAGAAATTTTAAGCAGGCCAAAATTGCATTTAATTTGAAAAAGAACTTACCAGCAAAAACATCAGTATGGAAATTAGGAAACGGACCACGAAAGCATTTGTTTGGAGCGTGGGTGCGAAACTTAGAGAATAGGAACCACGAGAGAAGACGGCTAGAAGCTCTGTAGATTTGGTTCTGATGACCGACCAGCTGAAGAGACAGTTGCCAATGAATAGGCGATGAGAAGAATGCAAGAAACCAGATCTCTGTGCAGGCACATATTGAGAACACAAAAAAATTCGTACGGCCTATTTTAAGATACATCATTTAAACAACAGCCCAAGGAGCTATTGAGGGAAGGAATCAACAGGGACTACTGAAGATGTCATGCATGCAGCAGATTATGAATGAGTTGGGATGCACTACATATACGGGATTGACGAGGAAGGCACGCAGGAGAGGGGAATGGCGTACTGCTGCAAACTAACCTCAGCGTGGAACAATGGAGAGAGACGATATACGGAAAGTGGGGTTGCCACACACGAAACTTCTTTTTCCTTTTACAACTGAAATGACTTGTCTGATACTTTGCAAATGATCTACACATGAAAAAATACTAAGCAGCCTTAAATGAAAATTGGACGAAATCTATTAGCAAAGATGTGCAGTGTTTTGTCGGTTTTAGTTGCTAAGGATGGTCGACGGTTCTGGTTAACTGTCAATCCTGGGACTGCAACAGTTGCCGGCCAGAGTGGCCGAGCGGTTCTAGGCGCTACAGTCTGGACCCCGCGACCGCTACGGTCGCAGGTTCGAATCCTGCCTCGGGCATGGATGTGTGTGATGTCCTTAGGTTAGTTAGGTTTAAGTAGTTCTAAGTTCTAGGGGACTGATGACCTCAGCAGTTAAGTCCCATAGTGCTCAGAGCCATTTTGACTGCAACAGTTGCGCTCCCCGCGGATATACAGGGTGAGTCCGGAGGAAAGATACATGCTTTGAGGGATGATACTAGTGGTGGTTCTGAGCAAAAAAAACTCATGATGAACATATGCCCTTTTCTTAACCATTTCCGGGAAAACCAATGAAAACAACTAGGAACGGGAAACGTGTAACGTCGTCCTTACTAACCGTGTCAATACGCAGTTCACTTGCGCATAGTGCAGTTATTTACAAGTTTCAGTCCGACAGTGTTTGTCGTAGTGCACGGTACTGTAGTGTTGTGTAGTGAAAATGCCACGGATCTTCACACATGCAGAGTATGCTGATATGGTGTTTGGCTATTAGGAACCAGAGCTGCTGTGCGAGAATACCAACAACGACTTCCGAACCGCAGAGTGCCAAATGGCAGGGTGTTTAGCGGGGTGTTTCAAGGATTGAGTGAGGGTTGTACGCTTCCCAGCGTAAAAGTTGTCTCTCTGAACGTCCCGTACAAAGAAACTCTTACTGAAGCTGAGAACATTCAAGTAGTGGAACGCAACCCTACTACTAGCTCTAGAAGAACTGCTGCCCAACTTGGTATTCCGCAAACACGAGCGATACGCACAGTACACGAGCACGGTCTGTATCCCTTTCATCGGCAGAGTGTACAGCATCTGCGTGGAGGAGATGCTGCCACCCTGCAAGAATTCTGTCAATGGCTCACTGCCAATGAGCGAATAATTCCACGTATTCTGTTCACTGATGAGTCAACATTTACCCGCAACGGAATCAACCACACGCGCAACTCTCATGTCTGGGCAAATGAAAATAAGCACGCTACTGTGGAAACTACGTTTTTCAGTCAACGTGTGGTGCGGTATTATTGATGACCAACTCATCGGTCCAATTGTTTTAGATAACCATCTTACTGGGACACGGTCTCTTGAGTTTCTTCAAAATGCGTTACCAGAATACGTGGAGGACATCCCTTCGGCAACACGAGCTCGTATGTACTTTCAGCATGACTGAGCTCCTACATATTCCGTACTGCCAGTGACACAGTATCTCAACACAACGTGTCCTGGCCGTTGGATCGGTCGCCGTGGAGTCATTGCTTGGTCGCCGAGGTCACCCGATCTTACCCCACTGGATTACTGTTTGTGGGGTTGGCTGAAGAGAGACGTCTACAAGCGCAGAGTGGACACAAGAGAGGAACTTCTCGCTCGTATTTTACAGGCTTGTGCCCAGGTAAAGAAATGCAAAACTGAGCTCCGATCGGCGACACAACGCCTGTCTACAAGAGCAGCAACATGCATTGAAGCTGACGGTGGACTGATCATCATCTGTGAGGGAACGTACACAATTAAACCATAACATAACAGTATCTTTTCCGTTCCTAGATGTTTTCATTGGTTTACCCGGTGACGGTTAAGAAAGGACATACGTTTATTAGAAGTTTTTTGTTCAGAATCACCAGTAGTATCATCCGTCAAAGCATGTACCTTTCCTCCTGACTCACGCTGTATGCGGTACTGTTGTAGGCGGCGAAGGCAAATCGGAGGATGAACCATCTATTTTGTAGGTATCCGAAGAAACTGCTGAGTAAAAATGTATTTAAAACTAGGTTTTTCTGATGTACCACATACGCTTCTCTCAACAATAAAATGTTTCTTCGAGAAAGGAGACGCTCTATTTATGAGTTGTTTTTCTCCCGACTCCAAAGGCTTTGTGTGAGGTACGACGGATCGAAGTTCCTTTAATTTTTGCAGCTCTTAAAATATTTAGAGTTGAATCGTTCTCAAATGTAAGAGATTTTTACAATGAACGAGTTCACACGCTACTAACTTACGAAAAAGTCACCAGTTACATGAAAAACAGTTGCACGCATCTTTACCAATTACTTTCGAAAGCAAAACCATTTATTTCCATTAGCAAAAAGCTAATTTCATACCTGCAGATCAGTGCTTTAAGGTAACGAAAACACCCTGCTCGTTAGTTTATAGACCGTTGAAACTATTCGTCGAAGTGAAAACAAATTATTATCTTTGGGATATATACAATTGTACGAGGTCAAAGAGATGCATTACGCTTTATACGGGATGATATTCGAATAGGTGACCCTGTCCCGATAATACGCAAGGCTACAGTTGGCATTTCCTTCGCTACCCGTTCAAATGGTTCAAGTCGGAAACAGCAATTGATAGAGGGCAACTTCCACATCCGTAAAAAGGGCTACTTAACCCGCGCTATTAATTACTGCTGCGTTATTTACGGATTCGTCCACATTTAACTTTCATAAATTACAATTTTAAATTAGTTATTTCGAAAAAAAGCAATGGCATTTTCTTCTCGATCATCAAAAGATCGTAAATGCGCGCAAGTGTTCTCCAGAAGCAAGCGAAGTCTCATTTTCAAGTGAAAATTATCCAGTGGAACAATACTTCACTTCTTGTTAGTTCACGCCGGAACATTAAGCATGAACTTTATGAAAACGCCCCAAATCCGGAAATTTATTCGATAATTACGTATCTCTGGTATAGTCCAGAAAAATATTAGTTTTTCTGACGTTAAAATGGCTGACAAGTTGTTCACCTAGATTATTTAACGCCCCCACACACTCCTACACCGCCACAACATTATGACACAAGGAATGCTTATTTTATCGCAGAATTATTGTTGTGGACAAGAATGTTTTGCTCTGGGATCATCTCACATGCCCCCATCTGCAATACCTAACATAACATTCATCTACTAACAAAATAATGATATATTTTGTTACTGTTGTCATCTGAAAGTGGTTTCCTCATTATTTTGTCCATTATAAAAATGGTTATGTGGAGGTAAAACAGATTTAACCCTGAATACAAAAACTGAGTTTTTATGAAGTTCAATGTAAGAATGCAGCGATATGTACGTTGATCTCTATATGTAATACTCGATGAAAGACTAAGGTTTTAAAATGACAGAACGTTATTATCTAACACACTACAGGAATTCGCTATAATATTTTCTAATATATTACGTCCATTGTTTTCATATCTGTACAGGGTTAAGCAAAAGTCATAAAATATAAACACTTATTATTGGAAAAGACGGACATCATGGAAATAAACAGATTGCATTTCTTATAAGAACGTAATAAAACACTTCGTACATGTTGTTGAGGAATCGTCTGAAAACTAATGCTGCCTGCCAAACCGATGGTTCGTCTTCTACTCCGGTGGAAGTGGTGAATTAAGACTGACAGTGTGACAGAAACAGGTATTCACCAAAAAACTGTAATTCTGTCGTTTGTGAATAGAACTGTCAATACTTCTCAAATGGCCATGTGTAATAACTGTAACGATCACTTTTATATAAGGAATTTCGGTAAAATTAGGTTAACTGCACTAGTACATGACATATAATAGCAATACGAGAAGTCATTGCATTGTTAAAATCTGTGCTTGATTTCGGGTATAAATGAGAAAAAGTCAGCCCCACAAAGCGCGTAATGACAGTGACTCTGCTTGCTGCTACGAGTTTAGCTTCCCGCCCAGAGTCACGTGACTTAGATGTTGCTTTAAAACGTCAACACGGCACAGACTGTCTGTTATGTATGGTCTATGGTATCACGTGCTGAGGTTTTAATATCTATGCACATTTCTCATTCTGTAACCTAAGACCTCTGTGCTAACTAATAAGTGGTCTGTGTCTGTTTTTCGTATAAGCAAGAACTAAACATGAAACTGCGTAAGAGATTACCTTGTGAAGATACTGCACGAATGGTCGGTAAGTAAAATTTATCTTATATTTAACAGTACCTACATAACAACGATTAATTTAAGCACGCTTGCGTCAATGTGTCAAAACTAAACATCAGCGTAGGCAAAACTTAATTTGACAAGCAAAGAATTATCCGAAACGTGTGTTAAAAATGCAAACAGAAAATTGTACCATGATAAATAAACACAAGTCCCCTGTATTATGTTTATTCTTACAATTGAAGTGTTTTTATTGCCTTTTAAGTGGGTCTTCCCTTTCACCCAGTCTAATGTTCGGATGTTGCCTCTTCCCACACGCAAATATATATAATAGACTGTTCTGTAGTTTGGTTAGATTGATAGGTGACAATCTGGTTGCAACCGGTGGTAAAGCCAGTAATATGAATTCAAAATAAAGGTGGTGGTAATAGACCGTTATTTATGTATTTATTTATTGAAATAATACACATGACCTCCTTTGTGTCTATAGCTGGCAAGGCCGTACAGTACATCGAACATTTTCTTCATAATAGTTTACACTTTTTTCTTGAACTCTAATGAAGCAATATTAAGACAAAGTACACTTTTAAGTAGTTATGAAGAAACTAAGACGAAAGTAAGTAATGAAGTAAAAGCAAGAGAAATGTACTATGTCAGTTCCTACGTAAATGTATATTTGAGGAAAGCGGTTACCTCGGTTCATCTCCGAATTTTACCTGCGATGAGTGGGAAAATAACCTACATTTCAGCCATATGTAGTTAATTGTCCAGTAGTTTAACAACAAGGCAAAAACATCGAGTCATCACGATTAACCGCCATCCGTTCATATCTCCTAGTCATTTGCATATTCCCTCTCACTCATCCCCACTTTTTGTTGACGTTTCTTATACGCGTATGTGTTCCAATAGCTGCTGTGAACTTGTGTAGTTAATTTCTAGATATGTTGATCGTGTGTTTTCAGTAACTGGACTTCATCAGTATTCCCTGCTGGTTACGTCATTTCGCCCTGAGGGGATTCATGTTCCCTAGCTGCTTCTAAGAGGGGGCATTTGAACACCACATGCTTAGGGGATCCTAATTCACCAGTCACACAATGCTGACAGTTCCTTTCCTCTTCTACCTACGTACTGGGGGTAAGAGTCGTCTCCTGTGAAAGTGTGCTACACATCTGCTGGGCATTACATGTTCGTTACATAATCTCAACGATTCTTTTACCGAAATGATGTAAAACTAGTCAATTTATAGAATATGTATACATGATTAGTCTTAACATAAATGTGCACATTTTTTATCCACATTTCTTATTTATTTTCTTTTACCAGCTACCAGCTTTTAAGTAGAAATTCGTCAATGTAATAGAAGGAGTTGCCCAAAAGAGATGATTTTAAATTATATTTAAAATTTGCTTCGCTACCTGTTAGACGTTGTAGGTTACGGGGCAAACAATAAAAAAAATAAGAAAAACGTGGTTGTGCGGTAGCGTTCTCGATTTCCACGCCCGGGTTCGATTCCCGGCGGGGTCAGGGATTTTCTCTGCGTCGTGATGACTGGGTGTTGTGTGATGTCCTTAGGTTAGTTAGGTTTAAGTAGTTCTAAGTTCTAGGGAACTGAAGACCTCATATGCTAAGTCCCAAAGTGCTCAGAGCCATTTGAGCCAATAAAAAAAAGGTCCCTACTGAACTCCTTTACGAACCACTGACAACTTTAACAATAGGTAAAAAGGTCCTCCTTCCAGTTAGTGTTGTAGGTATGGGCAACAGTGTTGTTCTCAAATTGTGACGGATTATTTACGACGAATTTCATTAGTGATTATATATAGTGTGACTGCGTGGTGGTATCTACATATCGTCTGTGGGTTAACACCACATATTCCTGCTGCTCGCTTTTATGCAATCAATACTTTGTTCCTAAGTGACGGGTTATCCCAGAATGTTGTTTCGTAAGAAATTATTGAATGGAAATATGGAAAATATGTCAAGAAGCTGATACGATTGGTTCCACGATTAGCAATTATATGAAGCGCAAAAGTAACTGTTCTTCATTATTAGACAGATTTGAAGATGGCTGTCTCTCAGCAACGGTAAACACATTTCAACATAGAAATATCACGCCAACAGATTGCAAATAATTTTTAATATACTGACCTAGGTTTCGACACCTCTAAAGATGTCTTCATCAGAATGAAATTTTCACAACCATTAAGTCATTGCGAGGAGGCAATAGTCAATATTACCAGCAGACATGCTGAAGTCAAAAACTGAAAATGTCCCAGCCGTCGGTACATATATCCTGTAATGAACATCAGACTCCAATTATTTGAGAAGCTCATTAATATGCTTCAAGTTTTGATCAGTTTGTACACCGAAAAATTTACAGCTTTCTACCCAACTTAATGACTCCTGCTTATGTGTGCATCAGTTTTTGGTATGACTATTTTGTTGTACAGAACTGAATGTAGAGTGTTTTTCAAAATTTAGCTAGAGCCCAGTTTCAAAGAACCATTTCATTGTTCAGAAAATATCATTCACGAACTCTGTCATTGATTTCTCTCAAATGGGATTTATTATGACACTAGTTTTGTCTGCAAAAGGTCCCAATTTTGCCTGTTGAAAAGTCAGTCGTACATACGAGGAACAGAAGTGGACCCAAAATTGAACCCTGTGGGACTAATTTTGTTATTTTTCCCCTGTCACTAATGTTTTCTACCATTCTGACATTGTCTGCATTATTCAGCACATTGCTTTGCATTCTTTTTGTTATTTACTATTCAAACCAGCTTTGGGTAAAGTCATCAAGTCCATAATACTCGAGTTTTTCTAAGGGACTTATATGATATCCATAATCAAATGCTTTGGAAAGGTCGCAAAAAGTACCAACAGGTGATTTATTATTATTTAAGGCTTACACTATTTGATAACTGAATGTGTAAATGGTATTCTCAGTTGAGAAAACCTTTTGGAATCCAAACTGTGACATGCTTAGTAAATTGTATCCACTATGTGCAAATACTCTAGAGTGCATTACTTTTGGAATATTTTGGAAAAAAGAATTCAATTAGGAAAACGAATTATTGAAGTCTATCTTGTCTCCTTTCTTATGAAGTGGTTTAACAATTACGTATTTTAACCTGACTGGAAAAAATTCCTGGGCCAGAGATGCTCAGCATGAACTCTACGGACATTACTTAATAAGTTTGAACAACTTTTCACAGTTCTGTTTGAAAATCCCTCTACCCCACATGAGCTTTTGTTTTCTATAATTTTTATAATTTTCTTAATTTTAGTGAAGGAAAGTTGTTGCTATGTATAGTTGCTTGAAGTTTTGTGGAATAACTTTTTTATTATATGCTCATGGTTCTTCAACTTAATCATTTAATCTTATATTGCTGCCACATTTAGAAAGTGATTGATAAAAGTACTTGTAACTTGTGAATTGCCAGTTACAGTATTGTAATTTAGTTTAACTGTCATGAAATATTGTACACTGACTGTATGTCTTGTCTCCTGTTTGACACTGTCCCATATAGTTTATCTTATTATTTACATTTTTTTGTCATGGCATGCATACTTCTGGACACTAATGGTTTTCCTTTAAATACTACACTATTTTTTGTAGTATGCAAGTAATTTCGGATCTTGACTTACTCTGGCCTTAACATGAAATTTCCCTCTTCCTCTTACATGCGATTTTAATTCCCTTTGTTATTCACAGCTCACTTTTTTTAAAGGAATCTTCTAGATAATTTTTTTTAGGAAAACAACTTTAAAATATTGACACAAATTTACTGTGGAATAAAGTGAATGAGACGTTAGCATCTCCTTCTACATATACTTCGTCCCATACCACCCCTTTTAGCGTACCCTTGAAATACTGTATGTTGTTTACATTAATAAGCCACACTGCTTTATATGAACCTGCCTCAAGGTTATATGGTGTCATACTGTTTATACCGATTAGTTGTGCATCGTGATCAGATAGTCGATTAGCAACTGTGTGCGCAATTGTTTCAGCCTGAGCTCTGTCTATAAAAATTTCATCAACCAGTGTTCTACTATTTTACTTCACACAAGCTGTACGAGGTGCATTCAAGTTCTAAGGCCTCCGATTTTTTTTCTCCGGACTGTAAAGAGATAGAAACATGTGCACTGTTTTAAAATGAGGCCGCGTTCATTGTCAATACGTCCCAGAGATGGCAGCACCGTACAGCAGATGGAATTTTACCGCCAGTGGCGAGAATGAGAGCGGTTTTAAATACTTAAAATGGCGACGTTTTCCTTACTTGAACAGCGTGCAATCATTCGTTTTCTGAATTTGTGTGGTGTGAAACCAATTGAAATTCATCGACAGCTGAAGGAGACGTGGTGATGGAGTTATGGATGTGTCGAAAGTGCGTTCGTGGGTGCGACAGTTTAATGAAGGCAGAACATTGTGAGACAACAAACCGAAACAACCTCGGGCTCGCACAAGCTGGTCTGACGACATGATCGAGAAAGTGGAGAGAATTGTTTTGGGGGATCGCCAAATGATTGTTGAACAGATCGCCTCCAGAGTTGGCATTTCTGTGGGTTCTGTGCACACAATCCTGCACGACGACCTGAAAATGCGGAAAATGTCATCCAGGTGGGTGCGACGAATGTTGACGGACGACCACATGGCTGCCCGTGTGGCATGTTGCCAAGCAATGTTGACGCGCAATGACAGCATGAATGGGACTTTATTTTCGTCGGTTGTGACAATGGATGAGACGTGGATGCCATTTTTCAATCCAGAAACAAAGCGCCAGTCACCTCAATGGAAGCACACAGATTCACCGCCACCAAAAAAATTTCGGGTAACCGCCAGTGCTGAAAAAATGATGGTGTCCATGTTCTGGGACAGCGAGGGCGTAATCCTTACCCATTGCGTTCCAAAAGGCACTACGGTAACAGGTGCATCCTACGAAAATGTTTTGAAGAACAAATTCCTTCCTGCACTGCAACAAAAACGTCCGGGAAGGGCTGCGCGTGTGCTGTTTCACCAAGACAACGCACCCGCACATCGAGCTAACGTTACGCAACAGTTTCTTCGTGATAACACCTTTGAAGTGATTCCTCATGCTCCCTACTCTCCTAGTGACTTTTGGCTTTTTCCAACAATGACAGACACTCTCCGTGGCCGTGCTGCTAGTGCCTCAGCGATTTTCCAGTGGTCAAAACAGACTCCTAAAGAAGCCTTCACCGCTGCCATGGAATCATGGCGTCAGCGTTGTGAAAAATGTGTACGTCTGCAGGGCGATTACGTCGAGAAGTAACGCCAGTTTCATCGATTTCGGGTGAGTAGTTAATTAGAAAAAAAAAATCGGAGGCCTTAGAACTTGAATGCACCTCGTAAAACTGATTACTGAAATTAGGTTGAAACACTCACATAATAATTCTAGTTCATTTTTTCTGCCCGCATCTTAAGATAGCTATACTGAAATTTCCATGAACTACTAACTGTTTCTCCTTGTCTAACAGATAGCTCAATAATCGATTTCATAAATAGATGAAAAGTTCCCTAAAGGGATATGTAGACTGTTACAGTCACAAGATAAATATTCTGCTGTAACATTTCAGAAGCACATACTCCCAGGTCCTGATCAACACGAAAACTATTTGTTTGAATATTTTTGACTCTGTCCAGCTTTTACGTACATTGCAACTCCTTTTGCGTGTTAACTCTACACGAAAACGATACAAGACTATAAACCCCGATACTTACCTTCTCCATCTCTTTGGTTACATGGTGTTCGGAGAGACCTAGAACATCTATCACTTCAGAATTTTCCACATCTTCTAGGCGTAGAATAAGCACAGCTATCTAGTTTTTCGACCCACAAAATGTTCTGCTGAAACAAATTAATTTAATTTTTTCTGGAAACTCTTACACTTATTATGGTCTTAATCTGCTATAATTTCTCTGAATAGTCTCCGTCTGTAACCTGACTAACCAAAAAAATGTGCCCCTATGATTCCATTAATCATAAGGATTTTGTCTTGCAGGCTTGTTGCCCACCATACACTTGCTGCAAGGAGCTCAGTTAATCTTTCCTTTCCCTTCCTACTCAGGTGCACGCCATGATTAGTCTACCTCCAACTGCCAATCGCAGCAAAAGGCATGGCATAGACATGGTACACTTTTTCAGTCAAAAGAAATTTGCTCAGCTCTTTGTTTATACGGCTGACAGTTGTGTTAGCCCAGGGCTGGTCATGTCGCAGCAAAACCTTGACAAATCCCACAGGAATGTGTGCTGCTGCTGCACCTATTTTTCTCCAGGTCACCTTTAATGCAGTATCGTAAGTTCCTAGCCGGCTGTTTCCTGCTCCTTCTACGTTAAGTACCGTATCCTCGCCTATCAAAATTTCAGCAGAAGCCCCGTGTATTCTGTGTCATCTGGCTAAGCTTGTGCTAGGTTCCAAGATGCTGGTGACCTAGTATTCTGCGCCCAGATTTCCCTATAGCAACTGGCCTGCACCCCATTTGTAGACTATCCCCGACGGTCGGAAACATTGTATACTCGACTTCCTGTATATCCACCTAAGTAGTTCAAATGCTTCAAATAGCTCTGAGCACTATGAGACTTAGCATCTTCAGTTCCCTAGAGCTTAGAACTACTTAAGCCTAACTAACCTAAGAACATCACACACATCCATGCCCGAGGTAGGATTCCACTAAGTAGTCCGATAAGCGATGTAGCGTAGTTCGTCGTTGGCAGCATGTTCTCCGTAACTAAGATGGATCAGCGTAACTCTTGAACCTTGCTTTGTGGTTAGATCATCGACTTCGAATTTCGGAAAGAATTCATCGCTGCCAACAATAGTGTCAGTTTTTAACTCACTTTTCTGTGTAAATAACTAAAATTGAAAGGTAAATTCTGGAACGTTGCAGTATATAATTGAGAAATCTACTACGTATATTTTGGTGCATACTGCATGCCTGCATGTATTACACGAGTAGTGCACGCCGAAAGTGTGGCACATACCTAGAAGAGGCTTGACTAAGTTACACGTACAAAATACATTACAAGTTTCATAAGCGTTAGATTCTTTTCTATTATGAAGCGGTCCTCAGTACCTTGTTTTCTGTTTTGATTTTATCTTTAGTTTTGTTTCCTGTCCTTACCAGTATCTTTATGGGGTCGGCATGTTACGTTTGTAATTGGCAGTTACTCTTCTTGATCAGTCCGTTCTCTACACTTATTCGGACGGCTTCTTTTACTGAGTTTTGAGTACGTCGTGGCTGTTGAGGGAATATGAAATCTAGGCCTCTTGGAGTTCCTGCAGTGTCCCGTCTGTATAAAGTTGTGGGCAACAGCATAATTTTCTGAGACATTTATGTTAATTGCATCTAACGTCGCGACACGTCTTGCCCATTTAAGATTTGCCACACTGCATAGAAATCTGACTCCTTAGGGGCTATGTCTGCTTTTACGAAAGACAAAAAATAGATCTAGCACTATGGGACTTCTAAGGTCATCAGTCCCCTAGAACTTAGAAATACTTAAAACTAACTAACCTAAGGACATCACACACATCCACGCGCGGTTCCAGACTGTAGCGCCTAGAACCGCTCGGCCACCCCGGCCGGCACACCGGAGGACAAAATACAATTAAATCGGTACGTCTTGAAAAGTTTAGTTACAGCGGTGACGTCTCGCTCGAAGTCGGTAAAGATTTCACGCAATACAGGCGTTCACGACCGATATTTGTATCCTTGTTGATACTGGTTTTATGTTGATTAGCCACAGTCTACATCACGACTGTGTGGCCAGTGTATCATCTTCCTTCGCGGGAGACGTCCTCTGAGGCTATAAAAGCGTACTTCGGTAACTGTCAAACTTAGCTAGTTTCGAAAATGAACTGCATCTTTATAGCCTCTGTTGAGAACAGAAAAGTACCTTAGACTACGGCCAGATCCCCGTAAAGTCACTGTCACGAAGTATATCGGCCGGCCTTATCCAGTGTCTTCACAGGATTGGCAATGCTGGTGGTAGAAGGTGGCCGGATGTCCTACCTCCCCTCTCTCCCTCACCTTAACCGATCGGAATTTTTGTACCCATTCTCTCATCGTCTAGTATTATCCCACTTGGCAATAGTGTAAGAATGTTCTCGAAATGTTTGCGAATGGTGTAAGTAACTCATACGGGAGGATGACACCGTGTTCTTCGACTCCGGAGGATATTTTGACACGGTCCAGCACACTCGTCTCGTGAAAAACATGAGAGTTTACGGAGTATCCGAACAGATTAGCGACTGGATTCAGGACTTCCTTACAAATAAAATTCATCACGTCGCTCTTAACGGAACAAAATCAACAGATGTAAAAGTTAATTTCCGGAGCACACTACGGAAGTGTGATAGGACTATTACTGTTTACAATGTATATGATCTAGTAGAAAGTGTCGGAAGCCTTTTCGCAGATGCTGCGTTTGTCTACAAGAAATTAAGAACTCCAGAAGACAGAATCTATTTGTAGATTGACTTAAGGAGTATATATGAAATAAGTGTAACATACTGCGCATACATAGGAAAAGAACTCTTCTATTGTACAATTACAGCATTGATGAGAAGCTGCTGGTAGCACCACCACCTAAAACAAATAGTTGGAAATGCAGATGTCAGATTCATAGGAAGAATCTAAGGGTAATGTATCTCATCCATGAAAGAATTGGCTTATACGGAGCTCTTTCGACCAATTCTTGAGTACTGTCCATCTGGGACCCTTACCAGGTAGGACTGACGGGAGAGAGAGAGAGAGAGAGAGAGAGAGAGAGAGAGAGAGAGAGAGAGAGAGAGAGAGAGGATCCAACAAAGAGTGGCGCGTTTCGTCACGGGATCGTTTACTCGGCACGAGGGCTTTAAGAGATGCTCAACTAAAACTCCACTGACAGACGCTACTGAACAGACGGTGTGCATCACGAAGGTTTAAAACTGAAATTCCGAATGTGCAAATGTGTGTGCAATTTATGAGGGACCAAACTGCTGAGGTCATCGGTCACTATACTTACATACTACTTAACCCACACCCATGCCCGAGAGAAGACTCCGACCTCCGGCGGGAGGAGCCGCGCAGTCCGTTACATTGCGCCTCAAACTGTGCGGCCATAACGCCCGCCTGAAATTCCGAGAGAGTACTTTCCGGAAAGAGTCGAACAACGTATTACTTCCTCTCCATACACCTCCCTAAATTACTACCATGAAAACAGAGAAATTAGGACTAATACAGAGGTTTAGTGACAGTCATGCTTTCCAAGCGCCATGGGATGGAGTTAGTAGTACCGGTAGTACCCTCCGCCACACACACCGTCCGGTGGCTTGCGGAATACTGATACAGGTGATGTGAGTACCATCTCGGTATTTACGTAGTTTGATATGGTAAACAGCCTGAAGACCATATAAGGCTGCTGAGCGGAATAGACCCGCGGCCCGCCCAACTCCCCCAATCCCGGAAGCGGCGTGATAATGCGCGCCGCTATCCAGCCGAGTGCTTTGATTGACCTGGATATTTTTTTATCTGATTCATTTATTCGTCACTAACACGTAGTTTACCACGCCTGAAAATTCTTTAGTAATTACACACAGTCGCTGCCTGACTAAGGTGCCGATATTGCGTAATTAATTCACATAGACGCACTAGTCGTCTGAATTAAGTGATGCCCTGAATCGTCAGAATGACGTCAATCAATCTGAGTTCTTGCACTGCCAATTAAATCCACTACTCTGCATGCTCCGTACTGTGGGCAGTCTATCTAGACTACGTTACCTGGCGACTTACTGCTTATGCGTCAGTTTTATTCTCACTGAAATTGTCTTAAGCAAGTCGCCACTAACGAGCACCCATTTTATCCTGTTGTGAGCACTTAGCCACCTTCATTCAAGCAGGCAGCAGACCCTGCCCCAGTAATATCCAGAGCACGGCTTTGTTTGGCGGCAAAAGCTCGCAGTCGCAAGCGTACCTCACATGCGTCGTATTTAGCGCATGCACGGGTTATAGGAGGCATGTTTTCCGGTCGATTTACACACAATGCATCAGCGGTAAACTACTTCCAATTTGCGTCAATATCGCCTATTAATGCGCTCCACGGCCTTTTATGGGTCAGACTGGCGTACAGCCTTGAATCCCGCGTCACTAGTAAACAGGCACGACAGAATTTCGGAGGTTGCTCAGGGATATTTTCGGAGTCTTTTAGTACAAGTGATCAGCGGTCTTAACAAAGTAATTGCGTTGATTTTATGGATACAGCCAACTGTTTGTCTTAACGTTTGTTTCGAAGATGTTCTTAGTCGCAAAAATTTTTTAAGGTTAACAGATAGAGGCATCAGTATAAGAGGGACTATCCTGTATAAACCAACTCAGATGCTGACATATGCATGTGATATTGATATGATTGCAAGGACGTCAAGAAGAATGAAACAAGCCATTACAAATCCTGAAAGAGCCGCTAGAAACATGAACCTTAAGGGAAAACCAAGTATATGCCTGTAACTAGGGAAGATCCAAATGAGCACCCATCGATAGACATTGGTTCCTGGAAGTTTGATGTTGTGCATAGTTTCCCTTACCTTGGAGCAGAAGTAAACTGTAAGAACTATGTCAGCTCTGAAATCCAAAAACATATAGTGTCGGCCAACAAGTGCTACCATTGCCTCAGAAAAATCTGAAATATAAGTTGCTCATCATAAAAACTAATGTTATGATGTCTGAAGTTCTAGTAAGGCCGACGCTAACACACGGTGCTCAGACATGGACATTAACAAAATTTGATGAAACTGTAAGACAAATCCCAGAGCCAATGGAAGGAAGAGGCGTTTCAGCTGCGAATTATGTGATCTCCATAATGAATAAGACATTGTCAGCTTAATTAAGAATAAAAGGCTGGAACGGGTAGGACATGTACAGACAGCAAACGATATAGTGATTAATACGATACTCAGGGCAGTGCCTGAAGGAACAGGAGGGTATTAGGTAGAAGGAAGGTGTCAGAGAGGACACAAGGAAAATTGGAATTCAAAATTGGGTAAGTTCGGCACCGAACAGGCAAAAATGGAATAATCTTCTACAGCAAGCAAAGTCTCACAGAGGGCTGTTGCGGCAATGATGATGAAATTTTTCATAATAAATCCTAACTGGTTTTGGCCTATAATGACTACGTTCAGATGATATGGATCGTGCCTACGGGCAGCATGAGTGTCAAGAATAACTAGAAACTCTAAGTCAGTCAGCATCTCCTTAATAGGTAATGTTTTTACCAAAACACATTTGCATCACTGAAAAGCACAAGTACAGAAGAACCGTTCAGTGATACAAACGTGTATTTTTAACAGTATTCGGTGTTTTCTTGGTGGAATGTCTTCTAAATTTATGTTTCTCCTCCATGAACGTCGTATTTAACATTTTCAGGTTCAGGAACTTATTTACGCATCGTTATCTCCTTAAGAGTATGTTGAGGGTACAAGTCAACAACAATCATCAATTCGTACGCAGTACACGTTATTTAAAGTGCGTTGATACTGCTAAGACTGCGTTAATGTAACGAGTTAAGCTATTTTTATGATAGGCATATAATAATCAGCACCACCACCACTCCGCCCTAGTAATGCGCGTTAATGGAGAATTTGTTGGTATGGCTACATTCAGGGAAAGAGGATGAGGGTGAAACCTTGAAATGAATCGTGGAAGAAAATAAAAGTGAATTACACAGATAATTGTTTTGTATTCTATAACAAACACCCCCCCCCCCCCCCCCAAGTAAACTATGGACCTTGTCGCTGGTGGGGAGGCTTGGGTGTCTCCGCGATACAAAATAGCCGTACCGTAGGTGCAACCACAACGGAGGGGTATCTGTTCAGAGGCCAGACAAACGTGTGGTTCCTTAAGAGGGGCACCAGGCTTCTCAGTAGCTGCAGGGGCAACAGTCTGGATGATTGATCTGGCCTTTTAACATCAACCAAAACGGCCTTGCTGTGCTGGTACTGCGAACGACTGAAAGCAAAGGGAAACTAGAGCCGTGGACTCTGACTACAATTTATTGGTTATAAACTGCAGATTAAAACTGAAGAAACTGCAAAAAGGCAGGAGTGTAAGGAGCTGGGAACTGGATAAACTGAAAGAACCAAAGGTTACAGAAGGTTTCAAACGGGGGCGTTAGGGAACGATTGACAAGAACAGGGGTAAGGAAAACAGTAGAAGAAGAATGGGTAGCTTTGAGAAATGAATTAGTGAAGGCAGCAGAGGATCAAGTAGGTAAAAAGAACTCGAAGCACTGAAAGACTTTAGTCGAAACAAGACCCCGGGAGTAGGCAATATTCCGTTACAGGTACTGATAGCCTTATGAGAGCTAGCCATGACAACTCTCTTCCATCTGGTGAGCAAGATGTATGAGACAGGCGAAATACCCTCAGACTTCAAGAAGAATATAATAATCCCAATTCCAAAGATAGCAGGTGCTGACAGATGTTTAAATTACCCAACTATCAGTTTAATAACTCACAGCTACAATATACTAACACGAATCCTTTACAGACGAATGGAGAAATTGGTAGAGGCCGACCTTGTGAGGACCAATTTGGATTCCAGAAAAATGTAGGAACACGTGAGGCAATATTGACCCTACGACCTCTCACTAACCGACGTTTATGGCATTGGCAGACTTAGAGAAAACTTTTGACAGTGTAGACTAGAATACTCTCCTTCAAATTCTAAATGTGGCAGGGGTAAAATACGGGGAGCTAAATGCTATTTACAGGGTGATTCAAAAAGAATACCACAACTTTAAAAATGTGTATTTAATGAAAGAAACATAATATAACCTTCTGTTATACATCATTACAAAGAGTATTTAAAAAGGTTTTTTTTTCACTCAAAAACAAGTTCAGAAATGTTCAATATGGCCCCCTCCAGACACTCGAGCAATATCAACCCGATACTCCAACTCGTTCCACACTCTCTGTAGCATATCAGGCGTAACAGTTTGGATAGCTGCTGTTATTTCTCGTTTCAAATCATCAATGGTGGCTGGGAGAGGTGGCGGAAACACCATATCCTTAACATACCCCCATAAGAAAAAATCGCAGGGGGTAAGATCAGGGCTTCTTGGAGGCCAGTGATGAAGTGCTCTGTCACGGGCTGCCTGGCGGCCGATCCATCGCCTCGGGTAGTTGACGTTCAGGTAGTTACGGACAGATAAGTGCCAAAGTGGTGGCGCTCCATCCTGCTGAAATATGAATTATTGTGCTTCTTGTTCGAGCTGACGGAACAGCCAATTCTCTAACATCTCCAGATACTGTAGTCTAGTTACAGTAGCACCTTCGAAGAAAAAGGGACCAAAAACTTTATTGGCTGAAATGGCACAGAAAACGTTCACCTTAGGCGAGTCACGTTCATACTGAGATGTTTCCCGCGGATTCTCAGTGCCCCATATACAGACATTGTGGCGGTTGACTTTCCCGTTAGTGTGGAAAGTTGCTTCATCACTAAACACAATCTTTGAAACGAAAGATTCATCTGTTTCCATTTGAGCTAGGATAAAATCACAGAAATTGATTCTTTTAATCTTATCAGCTGCAAACAGTGCTTGAACCAATTTCAGACGATAAGGTTTCATAACTAACCTTTTTCGTAGGACTCTCCATACAGTTGATTGTGGAATTTGCAGCTCTCTGCTAGCTCTGCGAGTCGATTTTCCTGGGCTGCGAACAAATGATTGCTGGATGCGTGTTACATTTTCATCACTCGTTCTCGGCCGTCCAGAACTTTTCCCTTTGCACAAACACCCATCCTCTGTAAACTGTTTATACCAACGTTTAATAAACCACCTATCAGGAGGTTTAACACCATACTTCGTTCGAAATGCACGCTGAACAACTGTCGTCGATTCACTTCTGGCGTACTCAATAACACAAAAAGCTTTCTGTTGAGCGGTCGCCATCTTAGCATCAACTGACGCTGACGCCTAGTCAACAGCGCCTCAATCGAACAAATGTACAACTAAATGAAACTTTATAGCTCCCTTAATTCGCCGACAGATAGTGCTTAGCTCTGCCTTTTGTCGCTGCAGAGTTTTAAATTCCTAAAGTTGTGGTATTCTTTTTGAATCACCCTGTACAATTGGTACAGAAACAGGTTGGCAGTTATAGGAGTCCAGGGGCACGGACGGGAAGCAATGGTTGAGAAGGGAGAGAGACTGGCTGTTAGCCCATCTCCGATGTTATTAAATCTGTAATATGAGCAAGCACTAAAGGAAACAAAGGAAAAATTTGAAATAGGAATTAAAACCCAGGGTGAAGAAATAAAAATTTTGAGTTTTGCCGATGTCATTGTAACTATCAGAAACAGTGTAAGACTTGAAAGAGGAGCTGAATGGAATGGACATTTTCTTGAAAGGAAGATATAAGATGAACATCGACAAAAGAAAAATGAGGAAAATGGAATGTAGCCGAATTAAATCAGGTGATGTTGAGGGGATTAGATTAGGAAATGAGACACGTAGTAGTAGATGAGTTTTGCTATTTGGGCAGCAAAATAACTACGGATAGTGGAAGTAGAGAAGATATAAAATGTAGACTGGAGAGAGCAAGAAAGGCGTTTCTGAAGAAGAGAAATTTGTTAACATCGAGTATAGATGTTTTAGGAAGTCGTTTCAGAAAGTATTTGTACGGAGTGTAGCCATGTACAGAAGTGAAACATGGACGACTAATAGTTTAGACAAGAAGAGAATAGACGCTTTTGAAATGTGGTGCTATAGAAGAATACTGAAGGTTAGATGGGTAGGTCACGTAACTAATGAGGAGGTACTGAATAGAACTGGGGAGAAGAGAAATTAGTGGTACAAAAGTCCGTGATAGCCTGCTGCACATTCTCGTGCCACAGGAATCGTCGACCCTTCATGGCCTTTATTTAAGGAACCGAGGGCGTATTAATCGCATGGGGAGAGATCGGGCCTATTGGGCGGGCGCTAGGGTGTCTCCCGTTTGAGTTGGCCTAACTTCTGAATTTGCGATATGGGACGTGCGTTATGATGAAGCAACAGCCCTGGTTTTCGACACTGCTGACCCATACACATTCTTCATTCTCCGATGAATGTCTACCTGTGTAGTCCTGTGGCAGCCAAGAAAACTATCCCGTTTCGATGCATTTGGTAAGAACGTCGCCATTGTTCATGTTTCCGCATTTACGGTACGCATGTCGGGATGACACGAAAGCCACAGTGATCCCTTGCCTACATGTCTGTGCTTATACAACGGCATGTACGACGCAGCAACGCGGTCTTCGAAATGTAGAGCAACTGCACACTTTTTATAGTACCATGCAATTTCATTTATTTTCCTCTGCGATTACACCTCGTCATTTGACGCAATTGGTTTAATAAAAGTAATTCCTTCTGTACCACTTTAAGTCCTTTTCTGAACGTGCTGATGAAATGGCTCCAGATTCCTTATTTGTACAGTTCCGAAAACGTGCCCCAATGTTAACCAAACTACGGCCATACGGATTAGGTTCCCAGTTATGTGAGTGGCTCGAAGACTTCTTAAATAATCGAACACATGCAACAAATTGTCGGTGATGGCAAGAGTGCCACAGGGAAGTGTAATATGAGCGCTATTATTCTCTATATACATAAGTGAGCTGACGGACAGGGTGAGCAACAACCTGCGGCTGTTTGCTGATGATGCTGTTTTGTAATAGAACTTTTAGCCGTTTAGTGACTGCAGCAGAAAACAAGATAGCGTAGACAAAATTTCTAATTATGTACGTGAAATGTATTCGCAGTTCCGAATATGGACTACCATCAGCTGTGTAATGGAATGATGACAATGAAAATTTGTGCCGGACTGGGACACGAACCCGGATTTCCCTTCCATATGTCGTCAACCATGTGTCTACAATCCGTATTCGTACAGTACAGGTTACAGACGCATGGTTGATGACATATGGAAGTTTGCAGTTGTAATACATCGCTGACGACATACGGAAGTTTGAGTCTGACCGTGACTCGTGCTAGGATGGCCAAATGGTAAGGTGACCGCTTGCGATAAGCGGGAGAAGTACCGATCTGACAGAAATTTTCATTGTCGCCATTCCATTATACGGCTGAATACATTTCATATATTTCAACATTGCTGTAGTCGGGGCAGTGCCTATTCCTACGGACTGCATGCATGTCCGGAGGAACCTAGACTCGTATAGTAATTCGGAACAACACAGGCACTTCAGTATCGTAATTCCATATCGCAAATTTGTAATTGTGTAATGAATAGCAGCTAATTCTAAATGTAGAAAAATATATTAATTCAGCTGAGTGGGGAAAATAATCTGGTAATGTTAGACTACATCATTATTAAGAGTACTACTTGATACGGTTTCGTCGATTAAATACCTACACGTAGCGTTGGAAAGAGAGGCGTGGTGTGAACAGGACCTAACGACGGTAATAGGGATAGCGACTTCCCTGTATTTTAGATCCGTATAACTGCACCAGATTTGTAGTAGGCTTTTCAAAAGCATATTGTGTCCCAACGCCATGAAATACCTCTGAGAAAACGCTACACTGAAATATAAGAAACTATCGTTCTTCTGAAGCAAGTGGCTCTTTATTTACACGAAGTACGCAAATGAGTGCCGTCGAGAGGGAACCTGAAACTGATTCCGCAACTCTAAAATTTCTAGAATGCCTCGGACACTAGTAGCTTCTAATAAAGTTGCGAGCCTACGGAGTTTCATCTCAACTCTGCGACTGGATTCGTGATTTCCTGTAAGAAGGTCACATTTCGCAGTAAATGTATCTACTTAAATCGAATATATATTGGAGTTTCCCAGGTATTATAGGTCCTTTCTTATTCCTAAGCTAAGTAAACGATTTTGGAGACAACTGAGCAGTCCCCTTAGGATGCAGATGATGCTACCGTTTACCGCCTAGTACAGTCATCAGATGGACAAAAAGAATTACAAAATGAATGAAAGAAGACATATGCACGGTGTGGAAGGTGGCGATTAACCCTGAACAATAGAAACTTCCTTGTCCTCCACATGAGTAAAAATATTTTTGAAAAATAAAAACTCGTCAAATTTTGGTTACACGAGAATCACACAAACGTAAAGCCTGTCAATTCAACTGCATCCCAAGGGTTAGAAACAACTAAATTTGGAACCATCACACAGAAAACATTGTGAACCAATGTAGTAAAGAGAGCGAGCCTACACTACGCTATTCCGTCCGCTTCTGACGATATGGTAGTGTTGTCGGAGGCATAGAGAAACTTCGAAGACGGGCAGCTCGATTTGTCTTATCACGTGACAGGGGAAATAGTGTCGCGTATATGAAATGCGTTTCAGTGTGCCGATCCTTGAAACAAGGAATTTTTTCGTTACTGGGAGATCTTTTACCGAAAAACAGCCACAAACAATCTCCTCCGAATGCCAAAACTTTGTTGGCTTCCATCTACGTAGAGAGAAATAACCATAGTGATAAGTTAGAGAAATCAGAGCTCACTGAGATAGATTCAGCTGTTCAATTTTTCCTCTTGCTGTTCGAGAGTGGAATGGTGGAGAAACCTCTGCAGATAACTTAAGAGTTACTCGCTGAGTAACCATATAGGTGTACATGTAATGAATTTTACTGATAAGTCTTCCGCATACTGTCAGTGAACTAGCCTCGAACAGAGGCGAACTGGGAGCGATTCGCCAATTAACAGCTTGGAAGGTAGCTTCGTAGATCGATGCTCATAGGTACCATCTTCAAACTGCAACTCACATAGCCAGCTGCTGTTAACACCTCACCGCAGTGTGCTTCTCAAAACTTACACAATTATGTAGATCAAATAAAATTTTCGTTTATCCCAATCTAAGACTACCGTTAACTAAGAAATTTTTAGCCTTATGTTTTACGTTTTATTCGTAAAATATCCTTAGTGTTTCGTTTAACGTTTATTGCTGATTTTCACATGTTGTAACAGGATTTTACTTTAGTTACTTGCAGAATCGAAGTCGAAAAATTGATTGAATTTTCGTCACTCGCGTTACTGATTCTAGGGAAGTCAGTTTACGTTGTACTTTAAATTAGTATTCTAACACACAAATACTATCGTGCCTTTGCGTTTTTTTCCGTTTATAAATAATTCTTAAAATAGCATCACGAACACAAGACTACAATATTACACCCTGACAACTTCATGTCGTTTTAAGTAGTGTGTCTAAAGCCGAGAGTGTTATACAAACTAAATCCAACTCTCTCTCTCTCTCTCTCTCTCTCTCTCTCTCTCTCTCTCTGTGTGTGTGTGTGTGTGTGTGTGTGTGTGTGTGTGTGTGTGTGTGTGTGTGTGTGTGTTTCTGTCTGCGCGCGCCCACACACACACACACACACACACACACACACACACACACAGAGAGAGAGAGAGAGAGAGAGAGAGAGAGAGAGAGCGCAGCGCTTATAATACACTTTACACTGAAGGCTCAGTCCAGGGCAGTATACGAAGGCACAATAGGATTAATTAAGGAGTTGGTGTAATTTGGATGTGGCCCTGAGGAAGAATCTTCCAACAGAGGAGTTTTGAGAGTATAATAGAGTCAAGTCAAGAGCTGTGATGGAAGGGCCACGAAGACAAGAGAAATTGATGCTCGTAATGATGCATATAGACAGTCTTTTTCCCTAGCTCTGTTTGCAAGTGGAACAAGAAAGGAAATGACTAGTAGTGGTACAAAGTAAACTCCACCACGCCTCATGTGGTGGCTTGCGGAATATGCATGTAGATGCATAAAAGTAATCGTATGCACCTACTCTATTGTACTGTATGTAGGTTAAAAACGCTAGACCTTTTCTAAGCTTTGCCATGTGTGACTCCATGTACGTGGGCAGCGACTTTTAGTTTATCATTTGAGCTGACAGTTACCTGGCCGCAGTAGTGTTGTCAACAGTACTATAACGTCGCTGCAATACACAACAATACATCGACATGTCCCGGTATTAGTGCTAGTGGAGCAAGCTGCTGAAGCCGGTACCTGGGGTATGATCCGAGTACACCAAGGAAGGTAAATAACTCTATTGCCAGGCCATATATTACTTCTTTCCAGTCTCACTCCCAGCCTTGCTTCGTCTTCCTCACGCCAAAAGTGCTCTAGGGAGAAGTCCCGTAACTGAGCGATGAAACATTATTTCGATTCCGATGGAAAATTGTAACGCGTACGTAGAGCCACTAGCATTTTTTTTATCATCTACAAGAACGTAAGAGGAGAAGAAAATGGAGAACCCATATCTTTCATAAATATGATAGATACGTCTATGACCGGAGCTATAAAACATGCAAGTAGTAAACTTACGAGGCAAAACATTATGACCACCTGCTTGTTACCTTGTTTGTCCGTCTTTGGGACAAAATACAGCCTACAGTTTGCTGGTGGGTTTGTGGAGGTATGTGTCATTAAATGTCTACGCACAGGTCGCGTAGTTCGCCTAAATAACGGGCAGCTGATTAGCGTACACGGCGATGGCGCCCTGTGGGTTCCATAGGATTTACCTCAGGCGAATTGGTCGCGCGACATCAACGCGAGTGCACTATAATACTTCCCAAACCACTGTAGCACGGTTCTGGCTCCGAGGCATGAATTATACCGCTGAAGGATGACATCGCCGTCGGGGAAAAGATCAATCATTAAGGTATTCAGATGGTGTGCACCTGTGTCAGCTTGTCTTCTCTTCAGTCCCCAAGCAAGAGCAAGGGAATATCTCTCACAACGTAACGCTGTTCTCACCAGTCTGCATCCGTGGCGCACTGCACATTTCGAGGCGCCGCGCCGTTCACCTTGATGACGACGTTTGTGGAGACAACTAGCGACCTAGTGTAGCAAAAATATGGTTCACCCCAAGAGCCGACACGTTACCACTGATCGACGGTCGAATCACGATGGTCCCGCATCTACTGCAGTCTTAATCATCCCAATGGATTTCCCGATTTGCAAGCCCATATACTCGCTAGGGTGATCCCACGTCCACGTCAGCTCCGCCTACAAAAAAATGGTTCAAATGGCTCTGAGCACTATGGGACTTAACTACTGTGGTCATCAGTCCCCTAGAACTTAGAACTACTTAAACCTAACTAACCTAAGGACATCACACACATCCATGCCCGAGGCAGGATTCGAACCTGCGACAGTAGCGGTCGCGCGGTTCCGGACTGCGCGCCTAGACCCGCTAGACCACCGCGGCCGGCAGCTCCGCCTACAAACTTTTGTTACCGCGTCACGTGCCCGCTACGCCAACGGTCGGCACGCAACTTAGCGGTGGGCAGTAGTCATAATGTTTTACGTATCAGTGTGTATACAAAACCCGCAATCTGAAAAAGGGCATGGTCGCTTTAACAGTTTGCAGTAGATCTGCTACAGTGAGCCGTTATTGTACTCTAGGTAGGTTAAAACCGCTAGATCTTTTCCAAGCTTTCCCATGTGTGACTCCATGTACGTGGGCAGCGACTTTTAGTTTATCATATGAGCTGACGGATTATTCTGAAAATAACTTACGAATGAGCACTTTGAGCGAGAGTTCTCTCTCTCTGCTTTGACAGTTAATCGCCCATAGAAGCTATATTACATTTATATTGTACGGTTCCTTGCACGAAGGTATAGTAAAGATATATGGCCCCACGGACTGACGACGTACGTTGCTTTGAAGCCGGCACCGCCATGTTAAATGCCCCAAAACCTTAGGAGACTACTATTTACGACTGTTTCTTGTTCATTTGTGTCGTCTGCACAGAACAGTTGTTCTAGATAGTGAATGTCACAGTGCTTTCGTAAATAAAGGAGTGTCAGGAAGGCATTTTTTGACGTTTTTCTGTTCTTACATGCATATTTGATCCAGTAATGCGACATATTTGACCTGATTAATGTAACTTCCTTTTTCTTATACGTTTCGAATAATCAAAAACAAAAGTATGTGATATGAGAAGGCTATTTTCGTGATCTAGCATTTCCCTTAATATGGACTGACGTAACTGGTGTTCAGTCTATGTCCTCGTCCCCAAAATACTGAGACCATTTTTTGCTATGCTTGGTCGGTCTCCAATCTTTCTTCTCACAGCGTTCACTCAAAGAGCTTTTCGAGTTGTACTGGTAGAAAATTCCAAGTCAAATGACGGAAATAAAAGGATTATAATAAAAGAAAACAAAAGCCAAACTACACTCCGCCCGAACAGGCCACGAAGGCCCAACGGGACCTACCGGACGCCGTGTCATCCTCAGACCACACGCGTCAATGGATACGGATATGGAGAAACATGTGGTCAGGACGTCGCTCTCCAGGCCATGTTGTCAGTTTACGAGACCCACTAGTCACTCAAGTAGCTTCTCAGTTTGCCTAGCAAGGGCTGAGAGCACCCTGCTTGCCTACGGAGTTCGACAGACCGTATGGTTACCCATCCAAGTGCTAGCGCAGCCCAGCGACTCTAAGTTCTTTGATCTGACAGGAACCAGTTTTACCAATGCGGCAGGGCCGTTGGCCAATAAAAAAAAACAGCGGAACCAAAATTAATTTATATAAAAGAAAATATCACTTTGGGTCCACAAACGAATTAAATGTGATTCAGAATAAGTCCCCGTAAGAATGACTCTTTTACACTTTAGACGACAATCAGAATAAGTGCCCCCGTAAAAGACCCAAGCTGACGTGTTTGATCAAACACTTTTACCAGAAGCTAATGTTTGGGGCAACTGACATGGCGGACATCGGCGTAAAGTTTGTGACATTATGACGACTCCCCTTATTATACTTTCATGGTTCCATGCTATTTATCATCTCCACACGCCGATTCGTTGTGTTAAGAAAATGGAATGTAAAATAGTTTAAACGATTTGCTTATTGCTCATTCTACTTCCTTTATTCTTACTTGCCTAGTTATCATATGGATTCATCCTCTTGGGTATACATAACTAACCTCGGTCTATAGTAGTAGTAGTAGTAGTAGTAGTAGTAATGATGATGATGATAATATGAAAATCCTAGCACATCACGCAATGTCATTTGAAGAGCCTTCAGTTCTATTCGACAAGTAATAATATGGCACATCGTGCTTCATACTCTTATCTGATTTTTTTTCTGTTATGATATTTAAGTACATAAATGTTTAGCAACGGTAGTTAGAACCTGCACCTTTCTTCACGAGTCCTACAATCAAGATTACTTTTATTATTACGAGAATTCAGATTTTACAAATGTGATTAACACCAGAGAGGACGGATGGTTTAAGGGCATAGTGTCATTTGGCGGCCGTTCGAGGACTCCATACAACTTGAATGTGTCGCTATCTCGCTTACAGTAACAAACAACTATTTGCTTTCTGTATCATGGTATTGACTTGCCATAATCTGGAGTGGAGGGTAAGTAACTCTGTAGACTTCTTTTTTAAAAATAGAAAAAATAAACAGATCATCGATGGAACAGACTTCACGTAAACAATTATACTTTTTTCCGAACGGCTTCCTGTATCAGCCAACAGTGAAAGCAAAGTTTTCTAGAAATCTGGGCTGAATTCACACAAAAATGGCGGTAACACCGTGTTTTAAGTACCAAATTATATTAAATACTGCATGCACAGAAAACGAATCAAGTTATCCTCATCTGAGCAGCTCACTAATTCAACTTTCTTGAGAGAAAAGAAAAGCTATAGTCAAATGAGCATCTCAAGTTGTGTGCCGGAAGAAGTAAGAAACGAGGTGCTCCGAATACGGATTGCACTAATGCAGACTCCGAAACTTACATTTCCCCAAAATCAGGAAAGCGTGCACCCGTTAGAACCAGATGCCGTTTAGGAGACCAATCGCATGGCGGCCGGAACATAATTGCCACAAACTTAGTTTCCGTCCTGCGTTCTCTACTTTCAATTAACTTTACATTGTGGGGACAACCCAAAGCTATTTACTTATTTAATTTATCTTATGGCAACGCAAATACGAAGATTACAAAACTACTACACGTTACCATATAAGCACAGCTCTTCAGAATAAAATTATGCATACAACAGCTATATATGGACATCAGTGTCGTATGTATTTTATAACACCACTCGTCGCTGTGAGGATATCTTCGAAAGGACATTTGTAGACAGTAGACACGTCGATACACCATAAGCAATCGTGTCGCTCCGCAACAAACTTAGCCCCACTTGTAGAGAGTGTGTGAACATCGTCAATGGGCCGTTCGGATGCGGTTCAAGGTAGTCCAAATTGCTCTAGGCTGGTCGAATCCGGGAGGCGTCTCTACTGAATGCAAGGCAGCTTCAGGCATTGTAAGGAAAAGTTCTCTTGCCAGCAGCGTTTCCATTCATTGCGAGTATTGAATTCAGTTTCTATGGGAGTCCTGATTGTAACGCGAGTGGGATGCCTTGATCTTTTTCGTTCGGCAGGGAATACGTCGTCCATTATTGGAAGGTCCATGTTATTAGCAATCCTCTGGTATTCAACGCATTAGCGCGCTCTTCCACCTGATACCAGGAGGTGAAATGTTGCTCATGTTGTTTCTGCTTTTGAGCTTAGCAGTTGTTCGTGTCAAGTGCTCCTTAAAAGAAACTGTCCTATCTAACGTGATCTCAAGCTATTTTGGACGCGTATTATGTTGTTTGTCTCCTTCAAAATAAACATCGAGGGCTCTCGTGTGCCAAGCTATTGGACAAAAACTACCTGTCTTCCTGGACAGGCTCGCTTCAATTAATGAGATTCAAAGACTGCCTTCTGCTGACAACAGGACCCTGAGACCACACTGCACCTTCCCAGTGCGAAAAATACATAGCGTTCCTCTTAAGCCCACAAGCCCGTACGAAAGAATGGCTAATAACACTTTAAAGAAAAAAAATCCTTGAGAAAAATGTCAGAACAAGCTCCCGAGAAATTAATGGTGGGCGGTCAGTTTTGGGCATCTCACAATATGTGGACTAATTCTCAAATAAATAACACTTTTGAAAATTTAGGCATGTTAAAATGTTTGAATTATAAAGCTCAATAAAATTAAATTCCAATATTAGGGTAAAAATACAAAATTTCCTGAGATTTAACTAAATTCCTTTAGATTTCCCCAATTTTCACTGGTAAAAGGTAATTTCCTGAGAGTTCCAGGATTTCCAGAAGAATCACCACCCTGAATATTATCAATAAAAGAACCACGAAATGGTGGCCAGAAACGAAACCTCACTTAGCAATATGTGACAGTAGCGTCAGAAATTTGTAAGAAACAAACTGGCAGATGAGGGAATATGCTTTTTATCTAACACAAATATAGGGAAAAAGATTTTGTATCTGGGAAGGCATGACGGTGCTGCGAAACCATCCTGTCGATGCAAAATGTAGTTACTCTACTTGGCGGTGTCTAGACTACGGAAACCGGGCAGCAGGATCCCAGAAGAGGAAAAACTCTACGTTCAGGCCGATCTAAAGGACAGCAGAGTTCGAACACAGAGACAAGCATGGTCAGGATCACACAATGCAACGGACATTCATGACAATCACTAGCACACACAACCAAAGAGCACGGTGTGATGCTATGGCCGGGTCCAAGTTGTTTGTTGTGACCTGGGTCAGCGTCCGTATCTGTGCATGCTGATGAGGATACTAAAAATGATGATGATTCAGGAAGAACGAACTGTTTGCGTACACACTTTCAGAATCACAAATGACTAAATGATTATGAAAAACTTAAATTTCACGCAATCTTATACTACAAAGTGAAACTGCTTTAGATATGTGGATAAAACGAGTTGAATTAAATTGAATAAGAGGGTTATATTTATAGTGTTGACTAAGAATTACGCCAATTTTTAATCAGGACCCTAATGCGAAAAATGTGAGAGCAGCTCTATCAGAAAAACGGAAGATAAAACAGTCAGAGCACTATTATTGATTGGTTCACAATTCTGTGAGTGCATGCTACTGCACACCAGAATGAAACGGAGGTAAATGTGTTTTATACGAATTGTTTCCTGAACTGGGCGTATATATCTTTAACTGCAATACTTTACAAATGGTACAGTGAAGCTACGGAACGTCATCTTAAATGGTTTTCGTGGAAAAAGTTTGATCTTTTAACTTCAGAATGTTTACCTTGTGGCAGCTGGTCGTAATCTTTAAGAACAGATGGAAGTGTGTGGAGCAACTGCAGGGAGACAATTTATTTGGTATTTTGCTAAAAAGGCGCGTACATTTGATAGAGAATTCACCCTCGCGGATAGCAGCGCGCCTTGAGTACAAGCTTTCGAATTGCCCGGTTATCAGTAAATGGCTTACGTTTTCTTTTCTAAAAAAAGGGTCAGATGAAAAGAAACGCACAATAAGAATTCCTTTTGCTTGGTGATAGCGAGGACAATTATTTTCTAACTTGTACTCTAACAACAGTTCACATTTACAAAAGGTGTACGAGATTTGCTCCGTTTGCTTCCATGCAGATACTGCAGCGCTCAGTCGTCCCTTCACGCACGCGCTCGACAATACCCTCCTTACTTTGAATCGCCGCAGCGGCTATACGGACTACGAGGTTCATTTAGAACTCTACTGGAGTGTTGTAAACTAGCTCCTTCACACGACACCAGAAGGAACAACGCAGTCTGTTTGAATCCGAAGATCTTACTGGCCTGAAAACTGGTTCCCGTCGTTAACTGTAAACCCATTCACCGTAGTCTTGCATTACCACTACAGCGACCACTACCGTATCACATCAGGTAATTCAAGAACGAAAACAAGAGTAGCAGCTGAGGTACGTGTAGCACTAAACCCCCGTACTGAGAGTTGGACCGAAAAGCTCAACACCTGCACGTACGGCGACGTGCGGAATCAGGTGACGTCACACGATTAATATTATTTGTCATGCTCTTTTGGTGATATTTCCCGACGTCTGCGTCCCCGTATGTCTCAAATTACTTTCCTCTGCAGCATCTACCTCTCATCGGGGTTTTTTAAACGTTAATAAGAATCTGTCAGAGACAGCAAAGGGCTTGGAAGTGCAGTTGAACGGAATGGATAGTGTCTTGAAAGGAGGATATAAGATGAACATCAACAAAAGCAAAACGAGGATAATGGAATGTAGTCGAATTAAGTCGGGTGATGCAGAGGGAATTAGATTAGGAAATGAGACACTTAAAGTAGTAAGGGAGTTTTGCTATTTGGGGAGCAAAATAACTGATGATGGTCGAAGTAGAGAGGATATAAAATGTAGACTGGCAATGGCAAGGAAAGCGTTTCTGAAGAAGAAAAATTTGTTAACATCAAGTATAGATTTAAATGTCAGGAAGTCGTTTCTGAAAGTATTTGTATGTAGTGTAGCCATGTATGGAAGTGAAATGTGGACGATTAATAGTTTAGAGAAGAAGAGAACAGAAGCTTTGGAAATGTAGTGCTACAGAAGAATGCTGAAGATTAGATGGGTAGATCACATAACTAATGAGGAGGTATTGAATAGAATTGGGGAGGAGCTTGTGGCACAACTTGACTAGAAGAAGGGATCGGTTGGTAGGACATGTTCTGAGACATCGAGGGATCACCAATTTAGTATTGGAGGGAAGCATGGAGGGTAAAAATCGTAAGAGGAGACCAAGAGATGAATACACTAAGCAGATTCAGAAGGATGTAGGCTGCAGTAGGAACTGGGAGATGAAGAAGCTTGCACAGGATAGAGGAGCATGGACGGCTGCATCAAACCAGTCTCACGGCTGAAGACCACAACAACAACAACAACAACAACAACAACAACTAGAATCAAGCTATTGATTCTATCACCTCATTACATTAAAAGGTCCTTGCTTAGAGGCCTCACGGGGGGGGGGGGGGCTGTTTCGTAAATTGCTGCAATGCGCGCTAACTTTAGTTTCCAGGTCTTGGGAGAAGTGTAAACACTGAAGAAGCACCCCATGAATGTTAGTTCCCCCCCCCCCCCCCCCCACACACACACACACACACACAGCGCCCACGGTATTGTGTACGTCTGATGCACATCGCTGGTTTCTCGGGCTTGTAAAGGGCGTGTGGATGCCCGCTGAGCACAACTGGAATACGTGTGCCAACCGAGTGGCGCTATCCGGACAAAGGAGATTTATTCGCAGACGCGTGTTTCCGGCTGCGTGACGTCATCGGGAATCGGCGCCACGTGCTGTCTGCGCGACGGCCTTCGCCGTTATGAATGCCGGCGGCTTGGCAGGCGACGCAAGGTCGCAGCCGCGACTTCTCGGCTTATAACGACAGGTTTCGCGACGGGCCCGCGCCGCCCGAAATTTACCGTCCACACGTTGCGTCAGGCCCTGGCCGCCGTCCATTTATTACGGCGCGGCTCTGTCCCTCGCCTCTAAATTTATTCTTTTAGTTAACGGCTGATTTGTGTTACGACGCCCCGGCTGCGTTACGCACGGCCTGACCTCCACACCAGGTGATCTCAGGCGTAGGTACCACTGACCGAGAAACTGCCTTTCGGCTTCGCTCGGAAAAACAGTGTCACAGTCTTTTCCAGACTCTCCCTTTCCATGGCTTTCACCTCGACTAAAAGGTTAGTTGTTAAGTGCATCCGAACATTAGGGTATAACGTCCCGTCAGCGACGAGGTCATGGTTGGGAATGGATATCGGCCGTGCCCTATCAAAGGAACAAACCTGGTTATCTGTTGCGAAGCCCGCATACAACTGTCTCTTAAGTTGGTACGGAGGAAGTTACGCCACAAGTTGTCAACTATAGCATATTTTTAGTACAATGAATTTTGCAACTAAATTATCCGATCATCAAATGCTATAAAACAAGGAAACAAAACAATAAATCGCAATACTACACATACTGACAACCATACAAAATTAGTTATAGCGTCCTGTGGTGGAACACGTCTTTAAGCTTCTATACGTTTAGGCAGCGTCAAAAGTACCTGATTAAAGTGCAGCTATTCACGGAGGTCCAATGTCGACTGTAATTATCGTATGGCTGCGAAACTTGGCAGATATGCTAACGCGTTAATGCGGAACCGATTTACGCTGAAAAAAGTTAGTTCCAATTTGTCCACCACATGCAAATCTGGCGCTGTATGGCATATCGTCGATGTCTACGGTGCTCATATTGCACTAATTGCGTAAGCGGCGGTTAATAATAAAATCAACATCATGCCTTTCTCTCTTGTTGAACTTTCCACACCCTTTCCTAATCAGTTACATATGGTTATATTGCCGGCATTCTGTGAAATCCCGGTATTCTACAAAACTTCTAGATAATGTATAGAATGGCTGATAGTTTTAGGCAAACTATGAAACTTAAATTGTGAAAATGTTACATACTCTTCCTAGGCTTACTATGCAATTCCTAGGCATTATACAGAATATATATGACGGTAGTATCTGTTCCCGAAAGAACAGTTACCGTGGATGACCATGCAGCTTTGCTAGAAATGAAATGATAATTAAAAGGACACCCTAGCTGCAAACAGGCGTTGATGTACTTCTTTGGGGACATGTTGAAAATGTGTGCCCCGACCGGGACTCGAACCCGCGATCTCCTGCTTACATGGCAGACGCTCTATCCATCTGAGCCACCGCGGGCACAGAGGATAGTGCGTCTGCAGGGATCCCTTGCACGCTCCCTGTGAGATCCACATTCCCAACATGTCCACACCACTACATTCGTAGTGCGCCTAATAGATGTTTACCCATCATTCTCATTACTCGTGGCAGATTAATCTACCAAGTCCCGTACGAGTTCGGGCATAGCGTGTGCGTTCGCACAAGAAGGTCAATGGCCGGGAAGCCATATTTTAACTATATATGACGGTAATATCTGTTCCCGAAAGAACAGTTACCGTGGATGACCATGCAGCTTTGCTAGAAATGAAATGATAATTAAATGGACACCCTAGCTGCAAACAGGCGTTGATGTACTTTTTTGGGGAAGTACATCAACGCCTGTTTGCAGCTAGGGTGTCCATTTAATTATCATTTCATTATACAGAATGACCAGTACCATTTACGTAGGTATTTAAAGGGAAAAAGATGAGAAGCCTTTATTAATTGATACGCATTTGAGACTAAAAGGACGAAACTCCGAAACAAAACACAGGATATTCTTACCAGAAAACAAGGAAAGTAAAACTGGGATTGATGTGCTTGTTACAGTAAGAACTCACTTTTATTCCTCACAAAAAACAGTGGCAATTTGATATTGTACATACATTTCACTAATTCAAAGAAGAACGCGAACGGAATATTGTTACCGATAAAACACAAAGCAGAACTGGCGTGACCACCTTGCGGCAGCAGGGAAGGCTAGAGTGACATTTACAATTGCACTTAATTTTGTTTTTGACACAAATGCACCTCATTTTGGCGTTTCGCATTGCACAAGCACCTGACTAATCCGTGGCCGCTTCCTGTGGACTCAAAAGTAGCTGCAGATCGGAGGGGTACTTAGTGGTCAGGAAAGTCTTGAGTTCTCATTAATTTCTTTGGATATACGATTAATTCTGATTGCGTTGACAGCTCGAACACTTCTTCGCGAAATTGTATGGGTGAATCGGCAAGGCTTAACTGCCGTCAGGTATTGCGACAAAATCTTGGTACCTCAAGTGCGGATCTCACAAGGTACTGTGGGCCCAGACTTCGTACTGATGGACGATAATGTTCAATCTCATAGAGCACGGCTGGTTGATGTTTTCTTGAATAGGAAGATGCTGCACGTATGGCGTGGCCTTCTCGCTCTCCCAATTTGAGTCCCATAGAGCGTGTCTGGGATGCACTAGCGAGACGGGTTCCATCGCGTCATCATTCGCCGACCATTCTGTAAGGCTTAACGAGCAGTTATGCAGGAAGAATGGGCGTTACTGCTTCAACATGATACTGATGACATCATTCACAATATGCCCCGTCGTTGTCAAGCCCGTATTACTGCCAGAGATAGTCATAACCAATACTCAGTATATTAATCAGTTGGAGAAAAACGAGGAGCGTTTTTGTGTATCGTTATGCATGTTGTAGTTGCTTACATTCTGTATTCTTTACATTGTTTCTACTTTACTATCACATGTATATACTGTTTTGCGGCAAAATAAATGCAACATTGCAAAATTTCCGATTATTGCTTTAATTTTGGACACCAGTGTATTAACAGTCAACCTTTTCTCGATCATACTTTAGCTACGAAGTTTTTATTTAAAAAACCGTGTACAGTTGCGGTCTCTGTACCGTGGTGCACCGATCGTCGTGCTGTTAATACCTGCTGTGAAAATGGCTGACGCTGATTCATGCTCCGTAGTGAAACATGCGCGTGGAACACCGGTAGAAAGTAGCGAGGAACAGGTTGTTCTTAATGGTTTTCACAAGTCTGCGGAGAAAAATGAGCCCTGAAGTGTTCCAAGTAACAATGTTGAAAGAAGGTATGGGATTCTGACACGGGTGTGCATAGTTCAATCGGTAGCGTTGCACTATGGCAAACATGTACAAACCATGGACAGAAGATTCAAATCTCGCGATTGCCTTTTTGTTCGATTCGCTGTTGGTACATCTTTTAAACGTAAAAATCTTCAAATATATGCTATTCAACTCACATCCAATCACCATTTTTAATGAAAATTGCACGTGTTCTTGCTTTTAATTACTGACAGCACGCAGAATTGCAGTTCTCATTGCAAATATTAATTATTATCGATATTTTATTGACGATTGTTAATAAAGGTTATTTAAATTAAGAATAATAATACATTTTAGGACAAAAATGAGTCTTTATTGAACTGGAGCCAGAGTGAGATGCGTCGTGGAAACGAGGTAAACAATTTTCTCAGTATCGAGAACACCATACAAAGGCTGCATTTTTACAGCTGCCACCTACCATTGCAATATGAAACCCAAGGCATTTAAGCTGGCGGTATACGGGACGGCACGTCATGAAAGAACTAAATGTGGTGCCTGGGTGTCTTGTTGATCGACTCATTCTCAATGTAGCATATGACAAGAGTACTGAGATTTATTTCTCGAATGGAGTTCAGCGATTACCAGACGACAAAGTAACACCATCCCTGCAATACGCTTGTGTGTCACACGTATCTCGAGTAGAGAAATTACCGTGTATAAGTTGACAATTTTAGTCACTCTTTTTAATAAATAAAAATGTCGTGTGACTAGGGCATCCCGTCGGGTAGACCGTTCGCCGGGTGCAAGTCTTTCGATTTGACGCCACTTTGGCGACTTGCGCGTCGATGGGGATGAAATGATGATGATGATTAGGACAACACAACACCCAGTCCCTGAACGGAGAAAACCTCAGACCCAGCTAGGAATCGAACCCGGTCCCTTAGGATTGACAATCTGTCGCGCTGACCACTTAGCTACCGGGGGCGGACACACTTTTTAATTACAAGACTATATTAGCAAGAAAGAGAGCATGTTACGCTTCCCGTCTGGTCCTTTAATAAGAGTGCGGTACTGTAGGAATTTTGCAGGGGATGATTTAGTTCTCTTCAAAAACTCAACAACATTCGAAGCTATATTGTTCTTGTGCTTGTCTCTTTACGTCATAACTGCAGCTGCTCTAGTTACTGCAGGTTAGTTGGACCGGATGGCTGGCCAATGCTGCTCAAGTTAAGATGCGCCAATAGAGTAGTTTTCAAGTTTTATTGGCCAGTCGATGTGTGCGTAACGCACAGCGTAAAATGTAACTTTATTGTCGTACTTAACTTTACTCCACACTACTTGGCTTCTGCTCCACGTGAAACAGAATTCAAAGAGATTCCAACAAACGCAGAAGAATAGAAGGTGTAATGTTTACGGCAGGTTCGTTTTTATGATAAATACAGTATAGCACCTAGCATGCTGCTAGAGGACCCAAAAGTAAACACAGTTGATATCGTGCGGCAATTCGTATTCTGTAGCAGCGGAAGTGTTCCAGCTGTGCCAGTCCAAACCAGACGGCTAAAGAAGTCATTTGGATTGGTCTGAGACAGCTGTTGTATCTCCGCGGATGCCGAAAACGAATTACCGCACAATACGCAACATTACCTAAGAGCTACCCTGTTTTGTTTTTAGATCATCTAGCGGCGTGCTACGGTGCTGTAGCTGGGGAAATTCAGTAACTACCCGGGTGCAGACGTCAACCTGCCGAAGGATCTAAAAATACGTTACGCAATTTCAGTTTTTCGAGGTGATAACTAACAGGTTTGGCTGAAGCACAATCGTAGTACAATGAAAGTTGCGCTCGACACCTACGCAAGACAACTGCGGAAGTTGTCACAATGTGTGTGTAAAGGTAATGACAACTAGCATGGAAAACCAAAAACAACCGTGAATCACGCCGAGAAAATCTGAAGGATCAGAAACCTGATCGTGTAGCTATCCTAAGGGGAACACTAAAATAACAAACTTAGGAGTAGCGTCCACCTTTAATAGCGAACGATAGTTGCCAGGACATCAAACAGCAGAATTAATGAGGGGAAAACAATCAACGTTTAAACAGTAGCATATTTCTGTCGAACTTACTTGTCTGTGGTCATCCCCTTCCCTTCCCGGGTCGTTTAACCTTTTCCATCGGTATATCTCAGTCGGAGTGCTGACTTCTTGATGTGAGCGCTGCATGCAGGTCGCATTATTGACTTTCAGTAAACCAACAGCAAAGACGCCACGGCGTCTGAGGCCGTATGACAACAGTTACGTGATTATTGCGATAATTATGGTGCAATATATTATGGTTATTACTGCGTATCTTGTAATTTGCACTGTATGAGCCTATTGCAGATTCATCTCAACATTCAAAATAGTCTGAACAGGTTGGTTATTCTCAACGAGTTCTGATAGTAAATCTACCAGACTTCTAAATGTATTTGGAACAAATGTTGAACGAAGTCTTACGCGACAGTGAGTAATTCACATTACGAGATAGAAACTGATGATCATACGAATTCAGAACAGTAAGTGGATGGTGGAAGTGGTGGAACCTAAAGCCTATAATAATAATAATAATAATAATAATAATAATAATAATAATAATAATAATAATAATGGCGTATGATGAGAGCCTCCCGTCGGATAGACCGCTCGCCTAGTGCAAGTCTTTCGATTTGACGCCACTTCGGCGACTTGCGCGTCGATGGGGATGAAATGATGATTAGGACAACACAACACCCAGTCCCTGAGCGGAGAAAATCTCCGACCCAACCGGGAATCGAACCCGGGCCCTAACAAAGGGTGACGATGATGTACGTAGAAATCGTGGTATCGACATGGCTCCTACATCTGCGATATAAGAAACTGCTACAAATTGAGAAACGCAAAACCACCATCCGAACAAGATAATATAACATTGTGTTACAGGTTGCTGGTCTGCGACATACGGGGAATTCCTTGGGCAAAAATTCAGATGTCGAACAAGTATGGGGTCTACCTCTACTAGAGACGTTTCAGATGAGATTCTACTGTGACCAAGCAATAAAATCGGTAAAATAAAAGTACCCTCATATCTTTTGAACATGATATTTGATGTTCTTGAGCTGAAAGTTTTTGTAGACTTAGCAGCAATCACAAAATCTGGCAATGAATGCGTCGATGAACTTTACTTAGTGGGTGGAAGCGGACGTCACAATTTTCACAGTAATATAAAAAAAATGTTCTGTTCACGTAGATAGCTCTTCGATTTGAGAATCCAGGTGGCAAAGATAAAATAAGATTCGACTACCACTGTGTAAAGCATTTTAACTTATTATTGGAAACTGTCAGCAGTGTTACTTTCCAGACACTACTCACAATAAATATAAGTTAATATCAAAATGTGAATTTTTCCTTGAAATTTTCCTGCAATTTTGTTACTGTTTGTGATGCTCAGTTGTTTACGAAAGATAGCCGTAGCATATAATTAATAATTAAAATTTTTATTTTGAAGATTTTTGAGAAACGTTATGATGACAAAAGTTGTGGCCGAGTTGAAAGAATCAACACAGCTTTCTCCTGTGGCGCTTTGCGAAAACCGGGACAAAATATAAATAGGATGGCCATATAAGGATATGAACCCCATCCTACTAGAATTTGAATTCATGACAATCATTCGTAGATCGCGTTCACATTAGCGCAGGCGTAGTTTCTCCATTATAGTCGAGTCACAATCAACTATAGCGAGACAATGGCGTGACCAGCCAGTGACAGACATTTGATTGTAGCATTTGAGTGGCCAAAAACGGTCAGAATTTTCGGAGAAAGAATTCCTTGCGACCGCTCTGATTATGAATGAAAAAGAGGAAGATCAAAACAAGCCGGGGAACTGGATACTAATTCCAACGAACTGATGGACGACGGAGCTAAGTTTCATGAATATTACAGAACTTTAGAAAATTATTGTATACTTCTACTGACCAAACATTTCGGTTAAATAATCTCAGCCACTTAATTACAGCATAATTTTATTAACACGACACAGTACAACTACATACAATTAAACTCATGCAGTTTTTGAAACGGTGCGGGGAGGGAGGGGTCGAACGCATTGGCACACGAGAAAATTCACATTGGCAAGGGAGAAACGAAGGAAGAATAATTTCGTGTACGGCAAATAATATTCAATGATTACTTCTATTCTGAAGCTATCTCTTCATCCTAGTAATGCAGTACCTACATACTAAGAATGTGCGATTGAAATACTATGTCTAAAGCACATTTGCAACCTGTGCAAAATTTATCATCTTGTTTCATGCGTTATTGCTACTAATAACTTAGTGAACAAAACAAAGAAAAATCCAAATTTTGTACCTTCTGTTTCCATTTCCACACCACTTTCGATCCAGGAAGAATATCTGAAGTCTGTCTCCATGAAGTTTGGATCGGATAAATAATATAATACGTGACACTAGCACACGGCCTGGTTTTGTTATTCATGTTTCTGACAATAAATGGAACGAAGTACTACAAACCGAAAAACAGGAAAATTCAAACACTGAGTTGCACGACTCTTAAAGAAAAACACTGTCGGCGTGGATTACGTTAGTGAAATACGGACAGTCTCGCCGACAAGTTAGCCGACAATCGCGGCACGTCGACGGCGACATCATTGTTGACGCGAGCACGGTCACGTGCCGGGTGAGTGCGAGTGCACGCAGTCACATGGTAACAACAACACTTTCAACTTCACCAGAAGACAGTTCCTTCTCAACAATACATTTACGCAGACACATCGTTTAATAGTACACTAGCTACGACTGTAATACGCATTTCTTTCCTGTTTTAGCTGTTTGGACACGTTTATGAAAATGTATTTGACATATCGCGCTTGAATATATTTCGAAACTTTTCGTATTTTAAATGAGAAAATCTCTTTATCCAGGAAGGTCAAAGAATCCGAAGAATCCTCCTCGAGGATCATGACTATGAAACGGAGTTTGAAGATGACGGAAATCAGTCCCTCCGACACTGTTCTGACATTTGTCAACTACGAGGGTAATCCCAAAAGTAAGGTCCCCTGTTTTTTTTATATATAAAAACACAGACCCGTTTATTTCTACAATGGGTTACATCAGTTTACAGCTTGAACATTTATCTATTTTTCGACAAAATCACCAATTCTGTCGATGCATTTTTGTGGACTCTGTGGCAGTTTTTATATGCCTATGTCATACCAGCTCGCCGTCATGCTGTTCAGAAAGTTACGAACCTCTTCTTTCACCTCGTCGTCGGAGCTGAATCGCTTTCTGGCCAAATGTTCTTTTAACCTAGGGAACAGGTGATAGTCACTGGGCGCCAAGTCAGGACTATAGGGTGGGTGGGTAATTACGTTCCACTGAAACTGTTGCAGGAGAGCAACGGTTTGCCGATCGATGTGTGGGCGAGAGTTGTCATGGAGAATATGTACGCCCTTGCTCAACATTCCTCTTCTCCGGTTCTGAATTGCCCGTTTGAGTTTTTTCAGGGTATCACAGTACTTGTCAGCGTTAATTGGGGTCTCAGCTATTCAGCTCCGACGACGAGGTGAAAGAAGAGGGTCATAACTTTCTGAAGAGCACGGTGGCGAGTTGGTATGACATGGGCGTCAAAAACTGCCACAGCGTCTACAAAAATGCATCGACAGAAGTGGTGATTATGTCGAAAAATAGCTAAATGTTCAAGCAGTAAACTGATGTAAACCATTGTAGAAATAAACAGGTCTATGTACTTACAAAAAAAAATAGGAGACCTTACTTTTGGGATTATCCTCGTATTTTGTCTACAACTGGCAATGTCCTTAGAGAAGAAACGTAATCTCTTCCGCAAAAATTTTAATGAGCGGTTTCGGTCCACATCTAGCATGTAAATTTTGTTGATAGCCTATGTTGGGTTGGCTGTACTTCTAAACCATACAACCAGATTTCAGAACTTTTCATGTCAACCGAAACTGGTCATTCTTGAAAAATTAAATGGTTCTAGACAGACAAAAACGTACTATATCAGTTATTTCAGGTACATAACTACAGGTATTTGCAGAATGAATTTTTACTCAGCCCTGGTTTGAAACTTCCTGGCGAACTAGAACAGTGCCGGGATCGGAATTTAAACCTGGAACATTTTCCTTTGGCGTGTAAGTGTTCCACCGACTGAGCGTTCCGTCTACCATTTAAGACCCGCCCTAGTAGCTTTACTTCTGCCATTATCTCGTCTCTTACATCCCAAACTTCACAGAAGCTCTCCTGCATACCTTGTGAAACGAGCGCTCCTGGAAGAAAGGTTATTGTGGAGATATAGCTCAGCCACAGTCAAGGGATGTGAAGCGTGTCTGCATAGATCACTTGGCAGATCACTTGCCCGCGAAAGGCAAAAGCAGTTAGAGTTTCGGTCTGGCATATAGTTATGACCTGCCGTGAAGTTTCAATAATGGTTTTTTGTTTACCTGTAGTGGAGCAATAGAAAAGTTACAAATTGATCAATAAAAGGAACAAGCGCGGGATTTCGATGGAGTTCATTCAAGCAACGGTAGAGACGTCAACAATTCACTTTTCTGTTTCGAGACAAAATGTAGTTTGGCATCATCATGTTCAAACAAAGACGCTGCGTTTGCTTGAGGATATGTCAATAGATGCTTGCTTAGTATCTCCTGATAAGCTGTGAACATTTTCGAACAAATCTGCAGCTGGTTCTGGCCCACTTTTCTTGTCATGGTCAGTAAAGGCTGGCTAATCAGTACACAAGTAATCTATCTTTAAACATTAAAAGCAGTGTCAGGCGAAAGAAAATTTTGAAATAAGCGTCCCTCACGTTAGTTCTGCACCATTTGGGGGCTAGCAGAAGGTTAACTACCTCTTGTATTCACAGTTCTTCACAGGAAACCCTAATAATGTAGATCAATGAATGACACAAGAAAGAAGGAAAGAAAGAAATTGTTGACGACATAACGTCGAAATATGTGTCGCAAGTCAAATGATGGGCACTAGAAGGTTTTGTGTTGTGACTGTAGTAAATGCCCACAGAAGATTCCACAAGGCGAGGTATGGGAACGTGAGACCAATCTTGTTTCACTATTGCGTTATCTGGTATCTGTCCACGTTTATCCTTGGTAGTACTATCCCTCGAGATATTCTAATAATGGGAGAGATGAATAAATGCTGTTTCCCTTCCTTCTGCTTTGCTGTTTTCCCTCAATATTTTACTGAAGCCTCTGCAACTTTTTCGGTGAAATTCAATAAATAAACAGTGAATGAGAAACTTCCAGTAACCTGGCTGTTTCGAAGGTGACAAAGATAATTAAAGCTATACCAAAATAAATTCTAAACAATAGTAGAAAAACAGGTACACTACTACTTCCGTGTTCATTTTGCTACACCCTGCTATATGTTGGCATAGGAAACACTACGCGTGATACATTAACCAGTGTGCCGTCCCACTCAGCCCATTTCCCTTTTCTAGTATTGTATCGGAATTTTGAGCAACACATTTGTCATTTATATCTAGTTTGCGTATTTTTTTTCTTTGAGATTCGTTTCATTTGTCTCCCTTTTTCTGAATCGCTGAAGTCTAACCTTTTAGAGGCCGCTAGTGTTTAGTGTTCAATCCCCAACAACCGGAACGACCTAACACCACACGTACAACTTACCTACACTGTTTAAATGTGTGTTTGATTTCGCTTTTGGCACCTTGTTGACAGAATAATGATCAAAGGCCTATTGCGGTGGCTACCTTCGACAGACACACAGAAAGGTAAGCTCAATATTTACAGTGAGGGTTTAGCTGCTCGATTTGAAGCTTCAAGCAAATATATTACTGCAGCGGGGCGAGTGGGTGGTGGTGGTGGTGGTGGTGGTGGTGGGGGTGCGGGTGGGGGTAGGCTAGATATTGTGTGCTCGCTTACCGCCGACACACAAGTGCTGGGTTCCTTTGCTACTCATACGCCCGGAGTTTTACGGAGTTTAATGCTTGTTACAGTATTTAATGCATAAAAAGCGTCAACCGATCCATACACAATTTATAAAAACACTAGCCTAACTTCGCTTTCCATTCCCAGAAATCCCCATAATATTTGAGTAAGACGATTGGGACCATTACCGTAGAGAAAAGTTATGTTAAATACGAGAAACAACTCTACGTGCAGGTGTATTATAGGTAGACAGTGGTGGCACCAAGCTAGTACAGACATATGTGAATTCTCAATATTCGTAAAGAGGGCGGCAGGAAGCATAAAAAAGGAAGGAAGATTGAATTTAACGTCCCGTCGACATCGATGTTATTAGAAAGGGAGCTCATGCTCGAATTGTGCCAAGGATGGGGAAGAAAATCGGCGGTGTCCTTTCAAAGGAACCATACCGGTTTTTGCATAAAGCACTTTAGGGAAATCACGGAAAAGCTGAATCTGGATAGCCGGACGTAGGTATGAACTATCGTCCTCCCGAATGCAAGTCCAGATCTCTAACCACTGCTCCACCTCGCTCGGTGGAGATATAAAAATGGGCTACGAGAACACCAAGGCGAAGTTCCAAATACCATTTTCCGTGCTCTTGTGCCTGACTATCTGGAATACATGTGAATTCTGATTTCGCAAAACAACACATGTCCTTACAGGTAAATTTTCAGAAACAACAAGAAACTTTACTGAAATTACAATGAAATGAATACCCCTAGGCGTTGATATCAGTCAACGGGGACCTTTGAAAATGTGTGCCCCGACCGGGACTCTAACCCGGGATCTCCTGCTTACATGGCAGACGCTCTATCCATCTGAGGCATCGAGGACACAGATGATCGTGCGACTACAGGGACTATCTCTGGCACGCCTCCCGTGAGACCAACATTCTCAACTTATTTCCCGCACTATATTCATAGTGCCCCTGCCCATTGTACTCATTACTCGCGGCTTTTTGCCGATTCCCGTAAGAGTTCAGGCACGGTTTGTACCATCCGCACAGAAGATGATGGTCAAATGGGTTCGGACATGTCAGGAAGGAAATATACCATCTTCATATATATAAAAACTTGATCATCATACCGACGCGAACACTGCACTAAATTATTGTGTGATACGATAAAAACAAGAAGATTACAACGCCATTAAAAATATCATGACCTTACCCTCCTCATGTTCGAATTTTGTTTCGAAGAGCCGTGACTTCGTTCGTTTTTCATATTAACCCGTAACTGGTACACCTATAAATTGTAACACATAAGGTACATCTGGGTCCTCGGGACCCACCCAAGTTTTGAGTATATTTTGGTAAAAAAAACACATTTAAATGAAATTTAAATATGAAACTTTTATTAATGTTTTGTTACTAATGTTTTAAAACCACATTCCTCATTTATGGTCATACCTTAAAGATGTTACAAAAAAGGACAATAAACTGCATAAAATACGAAATGTGAAAAATATACTTTTGGAAAGTCCTGCACATCAGTTACAAATAGTAAGATAGACAACTGAAACTTCACGTTTAAACACAAAATGTACTATGCTTCACAACAGTAAGCCAGAAGAAAAGTTCAAAATCAATATAAAAATTTCTGCAGGCACAACTTTTGGATAAATTTTAGTACATTTCTCAGCTAAATGACTATGTGATCTTTGAAAATAGCAGAAATTATGACAAAATATTAGGTTTCAATTATACAGCATCTTCACCAGTCCATTTCAGTTATTTCATTCATCCAGACTACCGAAACAGTTTGGACATAAAGCAGTGGAACATTCCAAACATAATGGTGTTCGACATCTGGCACACGCCCGGGATGCTTTCCTGTCTTTTTTAGATGGGCACACTGAGCATCTTTTCCTCTTCGATTTAGTAGCACCAGCTTCACTGTGAACCTGGGATGTTCCTGATGCCTTGGAGGGGGTCATGCCTAGAATATCACAAATGGAATTTCGGATATCTTTTCTCAAAAATGGAGAATCCAATCTTCTTTTCATACAATCACTTATGAGTTGTGTACCTAGTTCAATGAGGAATTCTCTGCGTGTCACATCATCAGTATCTTCTTTCCCATGGTACAAAACAAAAGCATTTACACCTGCTATATCTAGCATAGTGTAGAAGACTGCCATAGGCCACCGCCTTGTTCTTCTAGAAGTCGTGTAATTATGCGTCTTTTCGTCAAGTGCGTCAACTCCACCTTTTGTTTTATTGTAGTCATGGATTATTTCAGGCTTATTTTCCACCATACATTCTCCATGGTGCATTGTCGATATCAGGTTGACAACCTTGTTCTTTTTGGGGACGTGTGAAAGTATTGTTACAGAACCAGAGTATCCGTAGATTGAAGAAGACACATTTCTGCCCTTTGCTGTTGAAAAGCTTGGTGGTAGCTCAGCCTTGTTCTTTCTCATGGTGCCAATATAAGTCAAATTACAGTTCGACAACTCATTGACCAACTCCACACTTGAGAACCAGTTGTCCCCTGTCACATTTCTGTTACTTCCCTTGATTGGTTCAACCAACCGCATGACAACAGCTGTTGGTAAGAGGACACGGCGCGGGATGGCTACAGCTGATTTTCCCGAATATATCTCTGCATTCAAACAGTAGTGCATTTTGGCATCAGCTAGAATAAATATTTTTATACCGTATTTCCGTGGCTTGGATGGAATGTACATCCTAAATGGACATCTACCACGGAATCCTACAAGCATTTCGTCAACAGTGACGTACTCTCCGACTGAATAGTTTTCTTGACAAGCTTCTATCAATGAATTGAAGAGCCAAGAGATGTGGTACAGTTTATCTGTGAGTTTCCTTGCGTCACGGGTTGCTGCATCATCAAAACGAAGGCAACGTAATAAAAACAGCAAACGTTTCAAGGGCATAGTTGCCCTAAAAATTGGTCTACCAGTGCCGTTTGTAGCATATAAACCATTCAGATCTTCGTTGTTTGACTTGAAGGCTCCCCACAAATAACAAAGACCTATGACAGCTTTTATTTCAGTACTGTCTGTTAGATTTGAAAAAGAATTCTTTTTTGACTCAGGTGGCAATGACATAATCTTTTCATTGGTTCTGAGTACTACCTCTGCAATCATTTCTTTGCTGAAAAGTAGTTCCCAAAATGCTAGAGGGGTCTTTTCTGTTACCTGTCTAGCTGCATTACGTATGCCAGGAAAGTGAATTGGAGCAATGATGTTGGTTTGAGAGGTTCTTCCACGTATGCTGGGTGTTGTTGACCACTTGAATCTGTTTCTTCCATAGATATAATTAGTTCCAGATTGTTCGTTGTTACTGTCTCCATCATCACTTTCATCACTTCCAGTTTCATGTTCACTAATTTCATAGTCACTGTCGCTTCCACTTATGTCTTCAATATCACTGTCCAATGGTTCGTTCAGATTATCTGTAGTATCTTCCTCGCTCATTTTTCTGAAGCACTACACCGTAAATCCAAGATACCGGAAATAATGCCACGAAAAGAAAACTTTCACTAACGGTACACCTGGGTCCACGGGACCCGATCACCTTTATAGAAACAAAACTAACAAAGAAACGCCTGCAACAATGTTGTGGGCTGGTAGCCAGTTGATTGTTAGGAGAGTACAGGGAGAGGGAAGTCAGTGCTACCACACACATCACGGAGCTGGAAAAAAGAAATTTCGCTCGGGTCCCTGGGACCCAGGTGTACCAGTTACGGGTTAAGTTCAGGTGGCCTTGTTATGTAATAAAATTCTGCTATATAAACACACAATATGTATTTGTTTATTGAAAAAGACATACAAAAATCACAGTACAGTATATTGTCAACGGAAATAAATGTACAGAAAAAGCTTTCCAAAATGAAATTGCACTTATCATTTTTTCCCAAGCAGCATTTTTCTTCGTGAAATGTCGTGGATTCATCATAATTGTCGGGAATGTACTTGAGCATTCTGCGTTTATCTTTAATTTTGTTTTCATTGTCTGGGCACGCACCGTTTTTATAAGTATGCCTGGTTGGTAGTTCTCGATTATAAGGATACGTTGGCCCAAGAGTGAAAGAATGTTAAATTATTCCTCCTATGAATTATTTTGCCACAACTATTCCTATCTGTTTTTCAGAACATAATACCATAAAAGTTGAAACAATGAACGATACTTTTTTATCACTAGGAATGTCATTAACAGAAACCTAATGGAATTGGCATTTCGTTTGTAATAATGCGACAATGAGTTGTAATCAAACATCCTCACTTTCAATTATAGTAACTGTAAAATTCCCTTTACCACTAGAGCTAACTGTGTGTTCAAACACGTCCTTCATCGTGTAGTCTGCTTACAAGCCTCCATGTTCTTTTCACTACTGCAAAGTCCGGCCCCGATAGCTGAGTGGTCAGCGTGGCGGAATGTCAATCCTAAGGTCCCGGGTTCGATTCCCGGCTGGGTCGGAGATTTTCTCCGCTCAGGGACTGGGTGTTGTGTTGTCCTAATCATCATCATTTCATCCCCATCGACGCGCAGGTCGCCGAAGTGGCGTCAAATCGAAAGACTTGCACCAGGCGAACGGTCTACCCGACGGGAGGCCTTAGCCACACGACATTTCATTTACTACTGCAAAGTCCCTATCTGATGGCAAAAAGGAGTATCCTCTGACAGAGAAAAGAAGTCTGATGTTCCAAAACCGCCTCTGTGCAACTAGTCATTAAAAACTTGATGACAGTGTTGTTCTTATTCTGACTTTAACAGCCGTCCAAAAGAACCTGAGTTCTGTAACACTAGATGAAACACAGTATTGGAATAATGGTGGATAAAAATGGATACCTGACACCTAAGTCCTGGTCTAAAGCTTTTTGGCCGGTAAACACGAATATTCTGTTACTGGAAAGAATGTACAGATGCAGCTGACTGAAGTCATTTTGTTATTAAATGATGCAAATTGGGCGCCCTAACATGGCTGTATTCATAAACCAAAACCATTAAAACGTGGACTTAGGTCGTTTTGCAAATTCACCATTCGTGTACACACTTCCATTTGCATTTTCAGTTTCAAATTTGTCTCCTGTTCAGGTTTTTACTAAACGGTAACTTGGCGCGGCGAAAAGTTTAAAGAATGTGTTCAACAGTGATTTGTTTGGCGAATGATCACACCGTCTCCAGAAAACAGCACTGATAAACGAACTTAAAGAAGTAAATAAATAGTACCATATGAAGTGGTAATTACATTTTGATCAAACGTGAAAGAAATATATCTGAAGTTCGTATCAAATACGGATAAACTAAAGCTAAAGAAGGTGAGATCAAACGATCTGTCGACGGCGAGGTCATAAACACTAACAAAAGCTCTGTTTGGGAAGTGATGTGAAAGGAAATCTGCCATGACCTCAAGGACCAAATCCTGCTTTTGACTGATAGCCGCGGAAAACCTAAACCATGTCTCAAACTCTAGTCCCAAATGCGAACTCGGCCTATTAACCACTGCGTTACCTCGCTAGGTAGAATGTTTTGCTGCGAACTTCGTTAGAATCTTGGCACCTTCTGCCTGTTGCAGGAGAAATGGTTTCTGCTGCAATATAGACAACGCGGAAAGAAAGACGATGTTAATAAATTATTTCGTAGCACCACAGATATTGTTCGCATTGGGTAAACATATTAAACATAATTACCCGTACCCAAAAAATGAATGCATTTCTCTGTTTTGTTAGAACAGATATTGCGGTGAGACCAAGATTCTAAGTTAATGATTTAGAGCTCACACATCACGTGCTCGCAGTAGTTCCGATTTCACTGAGCTGCATGGAACTGGGACGTATCCTACCATGACGGCTAGCACATATTCACAATTTTACACAAAAACATACACGAGAAATAGCTTTACTACCGAATCAACAGCTCTACTGCATGATTAAATGATGATGGCGTCCTCTTGGGTAAAATATTCCGGAGGTAAAATAGTCACCCATTCGGATCTCCGGGCGGGGACTACTCAGAAGGACGTCGTTATCAGGAGAAAGAAAACTGGCGTTCTACGGATCGGAGCGTGGCATGTCAGATCCCTTAATCGGGCAGGTAGGTTAGAAAATTTAAAAAGGGAAATGGATAGGTTAAAGTTAGATATAGTGGGAATTAGTGAAGTTCGGTGGCAGGAGGAACAAGACTTTTGGTCAGGTGATTACAGGGTTATAAATACAAAATCAAATAGGGGTAATGCAGGAGTAGGTTTAATAATGAATAAAAAAATAGGAGTGCGGGTTAGCTACTACAAACAGCATAGTGAACGCATTATTGTGGCCAAGATAGACACAAAGCCCATGCCTACTACAGTAGTACAAGTTTATATGCCAACTAGCTCTGCAGATGATGAAGAAATAGATGAAATGTATGACGCGATAAAAGAAATTATTCAGGTAGTGAAGGGAGACGAAAATTTAATAGTCATGGGTGACTTTAATTCGTCAGTAGGAAAAGGGAGAGAAGGAAACATAGTAGGTGAATATGGATTGGGGGGAAGGAATGAAAGAGGAAGCCGCCTTGTAGAATTTTGCTCAGAGCATAACTTAATCATAGCTAACACTTGGTTCAAGAATCATAAAAGAAGGTTGTATACCTGGAAGAATCCTGGAGATACTAAAAGGTATCAGATTATATAATGGTAAGACAGAGATTTAGGAACCAGGTTTTAAATTGTAAGACATTTCCTGGGGCTGATGTGGATTCTGACCACAATCTATTGGTTATGAACTGCAGATTGAAACTGAAGAAACTGCAAAAAGGTGGGAATTTAAGGAGATGGGACCTGAATAAACTGAAAGAACCAGAGGTTGTAGAGAGTTTCAGGGAGAGCATAAGGGAACAATTGACAGGAATGGGTAAAAGAAATACAGAAGAAGAAGAATGGGTAGCTCTGAGGGATGAAGTACTGAAGGCAGCAGACGATCAAGTAGGTAAAAAGACGAGGTCTAATAGAAATCCTTGGGTAACAGAAGAAATATTGAATTTAATTGATGAAAGGAGAAAATATAAAAATGCAGTAAATGAAGCAGGCAAAAAGGAATACAAACGTCTCAAAAATGATATCGACAGGAAGTGCAAAATGGCTAAGCAGGGATGGCTAGAGGACAAATGTAAGGATGTAGAGGCTTGTCTCACTAGGGGTAAGATAGATACTGCCTACAGGAAAATTAAAGAGACCTTTGGAGGGAAGAGAACCACTTGTATGAATATCAAGAGTGCAGATGGCAACCCAGTTCTAAGCAAAGAAGGGAAGGCAGAAAGATGGAAGGAGTATATAGAGGGCTTATACAAGGGCGATGTACTTGAGGACAATATTATGGAAATGGAAGAGGATGTAGATGAAGACGAAATGGGAGATAAGATACTGCGTGAAGAGTTTGACAGAGCACTGAAAGAGCTGAGTCGAAACAAGGCCCCGGGAGTAGACAACATTCCATTAGAACTACTGATGGCCTCGGGATAGCCAGTCATGACAAAACTCTACCATCTGGTGAGCACGATGTATGAGACAGGCGAAATACCCTCAGACTTCCAGAAGAATATAATAATTCCAATCGCAAAGAAAGCAGGTGTTGGCAGATGTGAAAATTACCGAACTATCAGTTTAATAAGTCACAGCTGCAAAATACTAACGCTAATTCTTTACAGAGGAATGGAAAAACTGTTAGAAGCCGACCTCGGGGAAGATCAGTTCGGATTCCGTAGAAATGTTGGAACACGTGAGGCAATACTGACGTTACGACTTATCTTAGAAGAAAGATTAAGAAAAGGCAAACCTACGTTTCTAGCATTTGTAGACTTAGAGAAAGCTTTTGACAATGTTGACTGGAATACTCTCTTTCAAATTCTGAAGGTGGCAGGGGTAAAATACAGGGAGCGAAAGGCTATTTACAATTTGTACAGAAAGCAGATGGCAGTTATAAGAGTCGAGGGGCATGAAAGGGAAGCAGTGGTTGGGAAAGGAGTGAGACAGGGTTGTAGCCTCTCCCCGATGTTATTCAATCTGTATATTGAGCAAGTAGTAAAGGAAACAAAAGAAAAATTCGGAGTAGGTATTAAAATTCATGGAGAAGAAGTAAAAACTTTGAGGTTCGCCGATGACATTGTAATTCTGTCAGAGACAGCAAAGGACTTGGAAGAGCAGTTGAACGGAATGGACAGTGTCTCGAAAGGAGGATATAAGATGAACAACAAAAGCAAAACGTGGATAATAGAATGTAGTTAAATTAAGTCGGGTGATGCTGAGGGAATTAGATCAGGAAATGAGACACTTAAAGTAGTAAAGGAGTTTTGCTATTTAGGGAGTAAAATAACCGATGATGGTCGAAGTAGAGAGGATATAAAAAGTAGACTGGCAATGGCAAGGAAAGCGTTTCTCAAGAAGAGAAATTTGTTAACATCGAGTATAGATTTAAGTGTCAGGAAGTCGTTTCTGAAAGTATTTGTATGGAAGTGAAACATGGACGATAACTAGTTTGGACAAGAAGAGAATAGAAGCTTTCGAAATGTGGTGCTACAGAAGAGTGCTGAAGATAAGATGGGTAGATCAAGTAACTAATGAGGAGGTATTGAATAGGATTGGGGAGAAGAGAAATTTGTGGCACAACTTGACTAGAAGAAGGGATCGGTTGGTAGGACATGTTTTGAGGCATCAAGGGGTCACAAATTTAGCATTGGAGGGCAGTGTGGAGGGTAAAAATCGTAGAGGGAGACCAAGAGATGAATACACTAAGATTCAGAAGGATGTAGGTTGCAGTAGGGGAGATGAAGAAGCTTGCACAGGATAGAGTAGCATGGAGAGCTGCATCAAACCAGTCTCAGGACTGAAAACAACAACAACAACTGAATCAACATCAGCCACTTGACATATACTGCAGCATAAACATCTCCTTGACACTTTCCCTTTTAGTACCCTGTTCAGCATACTCATATATGCTACTGTTCCGTGTTTTCTGATGTGGTCTACCAATCTTTCGCTAGCTCGGATGACTGTCTTATCTCTGAGATTCCAGTAAACTGCTTGCTTCATCGATCTATTAGCTCTGCTGCATGTTCCGCCCACAAAAATTTCATTCTCGTTAGAGTCCTAATTACATCTTCTACTATAGTCTGTTCCATGATCTGTTTACTGGTTTCCTTAATCTCCTAGCAATTCCTAACGTGTATCTCTCCACTGTTCTCTGAACAACTTTTGGTTTGTGAATGATTTTTGCATGGAAAGTCGACACTTTACCGACGCAAGTAAGAAATTGTTACTCGGACGGTAGTTTACCAAAAACACTCCAGGCACGAGGATACCTAGCCTAGTGTCAGGAAGGGAGATGCCCCCTCAAAAATGTCACTGAAATACCAATTCAGTATTGGTTTGAAGAAAGCTACCATATGTGATGGATACTGATTAATAGCTAGTGTACCCATAGTCTTTCTGTGTGAAATCTCTTAACTGTTTCCTTATTCCCCACAAATCTAGCTTGGATCCTGGGTATCCTTTTGACTCCAAGCTATTTTTACGCTTTCGTTTATGTCATTTGTTGACTACACACTCTCTCTTGCCTCGACAACAAAAATTGATCAACTAGTTCTTTGTTCACTGCGTGTCAATTTAGTCATGTTATAGTTAATTTCCGGCATAGTTTCATACTTCCTCCAAGTTCTAACATCCGCTGTTTACGTTTGTTTACACTGGAACTTACGATGAGTGTGAAATCTTATGGGACTTAACTGCCGGCCGTAGTGGCCGTGCGGTTCTAGGCGCTGCAGTCTGGAACCGCGAGACCGCTACGGTCGCAGGTTCGAATCCTGCGTCGGGCATGGATGTGTGTGATGTCCTTAGTTTAGTTAGGTTTAAGTAGTTCTAAGTTCTAGGGGACTAATGACCTCAGAAATTGAGTCCCATAGTGATCAGAGCCATTTGAGCCTTTTTTTGGGACTTAACTGCTAAGGTCATCAGTGCCTTACACACTACTTAACCCAAATTATCCTAAGGACAAACACACATACCCATGCCCGAGGGATGACTCGAACCTCCGCTGGGATCAGCCGCACAGTCCATGACTGCAGGACCTTAAGAGTCTGAAGCAAAATGGAGGTGTATCACATAATTACATTCCATTAATCCGTATTGCATCTTCATTTTTCTCAGTTTACGTGCGTGAAAGTTACTACTTAGGCTACGACAATAGTTTAGTTGACATCCAATCTCCTTGCCCGATTCATCTATCGATTTTGACCTTCCCGCTTTCCTGCTGAAGCCTAATGGAAATTCTAGCACTGCCGTATCCTAACTTCAACTGAATAAATTCCTTGGTTCTCCAGAACTATCAGCACAGATTTAATTGAAACCGAGTCAAAAGTTGTCTCAGAATCCATGAATCCAGGACAAAGTTGTAATCGTTACTCGCTGATCCATTCTATAATTTGTAGCAAATGGTCCATTGCGAGGTATCCACTTCTAAAAACTCTTTGTCTTTTGACAAACAGTTTTTTTTCTGCGACGGTTAAAATTTGCGTGAATATTATGTATGTTAGGAAAAAAAGACTGTTAGGTCTATGATTCTTCTGTCCTAACTGTCTTTTCCTCATCAGTTAGGATAATCAGCTTTGAGAAATTTTCTTCCTTCGCAAACACTGAATGAATGAATATTCACGAGAACCACCCATTATGTAATAACGTAAGTCAACAAGATTCATAAATGGCAAACATTGTCTTGCAGACATCCCCATCCCGTTCACTTTGGCAACCTTTTAGCATCAAGTTACAAAAAATGTGTTTGAGAAGTAGAAAAAACACTACACAGTAGATCTAGGAAGCGTATTCACAATCCTGCTGTAGTAGTGTCGCTGTACAAACACTATTATTCTGAAGCCGAAACAGTGTTCCGTGCGAGAGCAAAGTTTTATAACTATTACTTACAGCCCCTACAGGTATGTGAGCGACAACTTTATCAAGTCCACTCAGTACTATGCTCAACATTAAGGGGAGCCAGAGGCGGTCAAGTCCAAAACATTACTTTTTTTGTTATCGAACTTTAAATGGAACAGTCCTCTTTAATGCAAACTTTGAATTATTGTTCTACTCGCCCTAGAAGTGGAGTTCCTACCATTTTCTCACATGGCTACAGAGAAAATGGGCGGGGCCACTGTATGCATTTAACATCCTCTCGTGACTTCTTGGCGAACTACCTGGCATTTTCACGTCCTGAAGTAGAATATTTCCTCATGTTGCCCATACCGCGAGTGTATGAGGGTTGGCTGCATTGTTTTCTGTGACAAAAGACGCACTACGAACGCCGAACATCGTCTCTGTTGTTGATTGTATCGAATTAATTAAGTGTTGTGCATGTTAGTAATATTATACCACTTGTATAAAGCGTTCTCCTGGTCACGATGACACGTTTTAGTAATCGTGTATATAAGAAAGGGAAGAACGCAGAGAAAAAAAATTAACACTAACACCAAGTTGTGACGCAGTAATTACGGATGCGGTCTTCTGCTAAGCAACACATGGCTGGCCATAGCCCTGAGACATCTTCTAGCAAGAAGTTGGCCGGTGGAAGTGACAGATTTTTGTGGACATATGATGGACAGTGAAATATTAACTAAGCACTGAATATTGGGCTGGTATCTTCTGTGCTGAAAGAAAGTGTTGTGTGCAAAATTTGTTAAAGTATAGGAGTGGGACTAGATATATCAAAGAACTTTGGTTAGCTTGTGAGATGAAGGTAATCTAATCTGTACATGCTGGAAGTATGAAGTGACTTCTACAATTCACATGTCAGTCTCTTTGGGGAAAATGGGCGATCTAGACTTTTTGATGTGAATGTGTATGGTCTTCGATCCATTGGAAGTGTGTGCTGCTGGTAAACTGTTTTATGGTATTATGAACTTGCCATCAGCTCCAAGGAAATTTGGGAACTACTGTGAACTGGTAGGATACCCTGTTGAAGATGTGGCTTTGTAAACCATGAAGGATGCAACGGAGGAAACTATAGAAATGAACAGTCGTTCTAGAGCCTTGGTATTGGCATTAGATGGTTTCTGGCGAAAGAGGGGTTATAAATCACTGAATGGGGTCGTAACTGCTCCTTTTGATGATAGTGCAAAAGTGATAGATGTTACAATATTGTCAAAACATTGTAGGTCCAAAAATAAAATCAAAGGAGAGCACAGCAGTATATGAAGTGGAAGGAGTGAAACACATTTTGGAATGTTCAGTACCCAGATACAATGTTAAATACAAATACTACTGTGGGAATGATGATTCCAAATGTTTCAAGACTATAGAGGAACTGAAAGCATATGGAAATGAATTTCTAGTTGAGAAGTTAGAATGCACTGGGCATACATAAAAGTGTATGGGTGCACAGCTTCGAAGGGTCAAACAAACTTTGGGTTCAAGTAAGCTCAGTGATGGAAAGTCAATATGAGGGAGAGGCAGGCTTACTGGTGACGTAACATTGTAACACAGCCATTTGGTAACATGTTCAGTGGTTTCAATTTGATTAAATAAAGCAATTTTTTTGTAAAAAGTTGGGTCATTAATAAAAAAATTATTAAAAGGAAAGTAGAAAAGATACTCAATATACCTCCATCATAACTGCAATACTAAACCACTGTGTGTGTTACTAAAACTTCTATTTGATAGATTATTCATAAATGTTCCTTAAAACTTAGTGATTTTAACATGGGCAGCATAAGTACCTACGACTCCCCTTAAGAGTGTAAGCTGCTACTTGGTCTTGACGTGACTATCCAAAATGTTTCTGTAGTTATTTACGAAATCCATGAAAACCTTATTGAATAGAAACCAGCTTTTAAGGTATTTACAAACGGCACTGGCATCAAACCATAGTAAAATCTTTGGAACTAATCTACGTTATGAGGAATATAGACAAACTAAGGTATGTCTACGATACTCTTTGAACAAGATTAAAGAGAGATCTATTGCATGACTTTTTTACGTACATATACGAGCGTAACCATTGTTGACCCTTCTCGAATTATGCACCTGTAGGAATGTACGTATCAGCCACCAGAAGGAGCTTTGTATACGCGAAATAAATACGGGTAAAAATCCAAATACATGCTAATAATTATTACTGTAGATCGAATTTATTTGGGTGCCCATCCTCCGCAGCAAGCACAGAAATACTTGTTTTGTAAATAAAAATCGCCTTCTCTTGCTGCACTGAATTTAATTTTTCCCAGACGCGTTTCGTATTTTTTCACTTTAAAACATCAGTGGGATCTAGAATCATACAGTTTTGTTTTGATTTGTGTTATTTGTAGATTATAGAACAGTTCCCATCTCGTTTTCTATGTAAATAGGTGACTACTTACAGTTTTCCGCGTTTTAGTTGGCGTCTGCGTTTCCTTTCATCTGGTCACACGCTAGATGTCGCACTACAGCCCTATTTACGAAACATAAGCACGTTTCTATGCTCCGAACATCTGTCTTCCCACTTTTCATCTTGTTTGCCCTTGTTGTTGTGATGCACTATCAGCTTTCTGTCACTAATTATAGGTATTTCAACGAAAACAAGAATCAATCATTGCAGAAAGCACATAAGTCAACTTCTTACAAAATGAGTTGTATGTTGGAACACGGTTGTGAAGGGTTGCCAGATTAATATCTATTAGAAGGGCATTAGTCAACCGTCATATGGCATCACTATCGGGGTTCAACATCTTCACTCCATGCAAAAAGGACATGAGTCTTTGACTCGTGCACTTTTTACAATGACTATATTGAAGTGTGTGTAATTGAAAGCAAAAGACTTTGGTGACCTGTTACGGTTTTCACCCGTATTTTTTCTTGTTAACTTTGACAGACTGTAACAACCCAGTTCGTGATTCACTGCAGAAGAACCAAAAAATTTTACAGCAAAAATTAAATAAGTTTCTGTAGGCAGTGAAAAGGAATGTTACGCCCGTGAGCTGAAGTTTACATACATGAAAAATGTAGCACTACCAAACGTTCGCATTCTGGTTATCTTTTATTCGAAAAGGCTATACGTTAACATCTCTAGCATATACATTTGAAAAGCAACCTGTCACACTTTTACAGGTACCATGAAGGCCAACACACGAAAGGTAGAAATGAATTTGCTCATTTCTTTGCCATTACATCCAGAAACGTTTCCCAAAGATGTGAATTACCTTGACCCGTTCTCCATCAGGTGTGCTGGTCAGAATAAGAATAACACACTGATTGAAATTATTTAACACTTGTATAAAATTGGATATGTAAGAAGATGAAACATTACTTCCGTATACGCAGACAAAGTTTTCTTACAAATGACAGAGATACTATAAAGAAGTTGGTGAGCCATCACGACAGGACCTACATACCACACTTGAAGAGTACGCCGTAATGATAAAAAAGGCATCAAGTAAATTTTCAGTGGAAACTGTTTGCGATGTTGCTATATTAGCACTTAAAAATTAGTGGCCTGTCTGTTTTAAAAGGTCTTGCCTCCCTGGATCAACCATGGGAAATTTTCCTATAATAGAATATCTTTTTTCTCTTTTTCTAAATGGATGAGTTTCGCATATGATGCACATTAACCTAGGCAAGTAAAAACAGAGCAGTTCATTGATATGCTGTCAGAGAGAGATGTCAAGCTCCTTTACAGCTTCCGTAAGAATCCTGTACTTCGCAAAGAGTTAGCATATCCTGAAAAACAGGTACCCATCAATTTAAAAAAATAAAAAATTGCAAGCTACATTGAAAGTGAAAAGGTACATTCCCATCTGAGTATATGGAATTGTATGACAGTTGCAAGAATGGCCAATAGCAGGGTGAACAAACAATGACGATGATCAAGAAGATTACCTTCTTTTAGTTTTGGTTTACCACTGTTATAAGAAGTGCAGCAACAGCTCAGAATGCGAATGAAATAGTAATAGTCTCATTTGAGTTTGCGGTTAATCATTTTTAATGACTGTTTTTCGAAGTATAGTTTTCATTTATGGTAATGAATAGTTATTCACTGCAAAAAGGTCATGAGTCTGCAATTTTTAAATTTACTTTTACACCAAACTATAAATCGTAAAACAAAATACACAGTGCCACATAGTTATTTAAGGTTCAATAAACATTGACGTCAAAATAACAAATACATAGATGGTTTATGCCGTCAGAAGTTTTTGCCTTCTTCTGTAAAATTTTATTGTTGTGACTCGTGACATTCTTGAAATGATAGATTCATACTGGCAACACCATTCAAAATATAACATCAAGTAAACGAATGTTCATTTCCTACTATAGTGCTGTGAAAACAAAATTTCATGTGGCAGAAAGCGGCAGTAGAACAGATGTGAAACAGTAGACCAGTAATCTACGAAATCTGTAGATGGAAATTTATGCTGTCACTGCATTATAGGTAATCAGAAATTGCCAGAACTCTTTAAAGCCTTAATAAACAACGTTCAAAATACAAAGCAAAATAATTTAAACACAAATATGTATAATATTGAAGGTCACTGAAGCTTCCTTGCAAATAAAAAAGCCGTAACGCGTATGGCAAGTAAAATTTCTTTTATTCAGTTCTGATTACACAATTCTAACGTAATGATTATCGACATAATGTTACACGCAACTAAGGACGACAGCGCAAGAGGCAGTTACCGAAACTAGCATACATCATTAGCGAACACTATCAACGGAGGCGGCATGAATCTGTCTACTATTCACCACATTCGTCCGCTTACGTGGTCAATATTTCGCGAGATATTTTAATTAGTGTCAGACGCAACCACTGTGTAAATGTTAAAAGGCGGGAACATTTAGAAACGAAAACCCATAAAAACTGAGGAATGCTCAACGAGGAATTACCACGAGACAGAATTACTAACAGTCTTCAAGGATTAAACAGAAGTTGAAGATGATATTACCGTAATAAAATATTATGGGCAAGATATAAAAGGGGGAGAATTAATGGCAAATGGACTAAAGATTTTCTTTGGTGGGATTCGAAGAGGTAACAAATGATCGAAGGGACAACGTAATGGCAGATAGAGAGCGTTATAGAACGTGTAGAACCAATAAGGCTGCGTACAGCTGAAATCTGTAATTCATGGTAACGTCTAGAACACATTAGGGCTTTGTTCAGCACTCGATAAATAAATGTAAATGTCGTGTGACTGGGGCCTCCCGTCGGGTAGACCGATCGCCGGGTGCAAGTATCTCGATTTGACGCCACTTCGACGACTTGCGCGTCGTTGGGGATGAAATGATGATGATTAGGACAACACAACACCCTGTCCCTGAGCGGAAAAATCTCTGACGCAGCCGGGATTCGATTCGATTCCAGCAGTCGATGTCGTATTTGGTACGTGTGGAGGTCGTTCGTTACACCTATAGTTTGGCGTGGCGCAGACACACGCTCATAGACGTTCACAATATGGGAATTCGTCACGACCTGAGTGCCCAGTAGTTGATGGAAGAAAGCACAGGTCGCACCCGTCTACACGAAAGGGAGCAGAACACAAAACTACCGTTCAGTACGCTTGACATCCATTGGGAACACAGTTTAGTGTTGAAGAAGGAAACAGCTTGAGATACATAGTGATTACTTAATTACTTTGTCCGCGCAGGTTGCGGATACCCCTCCTCCTCGACAGAATGCGCAGATTCTGTGCCCTTTTATGTTAGGAAATCATTGGATTCGGAACCACACTAATCGTCTTTGTGTAATGGAGTTGTTATCCGGCTACGTTCTTCTTTTTGACACTAAAGTAAATTCCGTCTGCAGGAAAGAACTATGTTCTTGTTTTGCAATTTTATTAACAAAGCACAATTTGGATCACTTATTTTATTGTAATGATCGGTTTCGACCGAATTCAGTCGTCTTCAGGTCTAAAACATTGAGTGAATCGTTGCTTCGCACGCTTCAGATCGTGCGCGTCATCAAAAAAATATTTTTTCGGTTCACGAGACGGATTTCGAGAAGACAGAGTGTTGTTTTGACAATAAAAGTATAAATGAAACACTTTATCTGTGTCATTGACTTCTTATTTCCCCCCACGACGCGTTTCGAGAGTTCAGCTCTCATCTTCAGGTGAAAAACAACGGTATCATGTTACATGTGTACCAGCAGAATACCCCTAGTTGTATGAAACCAAAAACAATTACCTGCATCCAGATGGTACACTTGAAACAAGATCCCGCTGTTTTCCACCTGAAGATTTGAGTATAAACTCTCGAAACGCGCCGTTGGAGAAAATACAGTCACTGACACAGATAAATTGTTGTAATTGAACTTTTCTTGGAAAAATTGAAACTTCTGATAACAGCAATCTGCTTTGACCTATGAAGTCATCCGAATTGCAGACGTAAACCGCTTATTGAAATTCATCGCGCGTGTTATATACACTTCATATTCTTGGTTTCGCCGTTCACAACCCAACTATTGCTTTACAACCTAAACTACAACTTGCGCTGTGCTACATTTCAGTCCATGATTGAAGGGGACACTACCTCACATTAACCCACAAAACTTAAAGTTTATATTTCATAATAATATCTTGCCATTTTCAGCATTGGTAATGTGTAACGTATCATCTTCGATGCCGTGTTACACTGTGAAACAAAGCTGTAAAGATCTGAAAACGGGCGATTTCTGTTTATATTACAGGTAAACCGCAACTATAACTGAGATAATCAGTTTTAACTTTCCAACAGTGGCTTCATCTCTCCATAAATAAGCCTCATACGTCTGCTAATTTTACAGAAGAGTTGCTATGTTAATTATTTGACCTTCAGTGCGTAGGTGAGTAAAACTCTAGGAAAGATATGGAATTATGTCTAAGGTTTGTTGGAAGACGATAACAACCAAACCTCCAGATGTCAGACACTCAGATCGGTACCAAAAGTTGTATGTCGATCGAGTGTCAACCAAAACATCGATTTAGTTCGTGCTATGCGCTGTCGTCCATTAGCACATGAGTAAATGTTAATTAAAACCAACACCGGGACTACCAAAGGACAGGAAAAGTGTGTATGTGTACAGGTAAAACGTGTGGCTTCCTTGGATGAGTTGGTCGGACTAAGGGTTCTGGGTTCAAACCCTATTGATATCAACTTCTTTTAACAGTTCACGCGCGACACTTACGTGGGAGAACATTTTCCTGACATGGAAAAGGACTTTTCGGAGTTTGTAGCAAAATTGTAAAGGTTTACTACTATAGATTTTCTACTTTCAAAGAAACGAGGAGAAAGCAGGCTGCCAAGAGAACATTGCTGTCAACTCCAAGCGGGCCTTTTACATGTCACAAACACGTTGTCCCATATAACACTTTCAAGCATAACACAAAAAAAATGTCGTAGGGGTCTGAACCCAGCATCCTACGTACGAGGCCCTAACACCCTACCAATTTCGCCACTGAAGCTTTAAGTGCAAGATACAGTCACTATTTTCCTGCGCGCCATAAATCTGATGTTACTTTTAAGTAACGTTTACGCCCATTCTGCTGTACGACAGTACATAGCAAGAAGTAAATCGGAGTTCCGGTTGATACTCGATCGACATACAACGTTTCGTACCCATCTGAGTGTCTGACGTATGGAGGTTTCAGTGTAAGTGCTCTCTCTATCAAACACTGGTATAATTTATCCATCATTTTGATTTGCCCCTCCTTGTATTGGCCGTGTTTGCAGTTACAATTGTTGGATGTGAGGTCCGCCAGTTATGCAAAACACCGTTTTTCTCAGTACCCAAACACGTTTCGGCACCACTGTGCCATGATCAGTGGGTTTTCGTTCTTATTTATTCTGCAGTGTGAACATTTTTGTTAAATAGCAATGTTCCCGAGTTCGAGTCTCAGTCCAGCACACAGCTTTAATCTCCCAGGGAGTTAGTTTCATATCAGCGCACACTCCGCTGAAGAGTGAAAATCTCATTCTGGAAACATCCCCCAGGCTGTCTCCACAATATCCTTTCTTTCAGGAGTGCTAGTTCTGCAAGGTTCGCAGGAGAACTTCTGTAAAGTTTGGAAGGTAGGAGGTGGGGTACTGGCAGAAGTAAAGCTATGAGGTCGGGGCGTCAGTCGTGCTTGGGTACCTCAGTTGGTAGAGCACTTGACAGCGGAAGGCAAAGGTCCCAGGTTCGACTCTCGGTTCGGCACACAGTTTTAATCTGCTAGGAAGCTTCATTTTTGTTAAATGATTATAAAATTATGAGCATTTTTAGTTCAAACAACAGATATTTTTGTAAATACCTTCACATTTGGAGTGCATGAATTTTCTGGATCACTTGTGTGTTAATTACTGCAGGTAGCTTGTCCTCGGCAACCAAACGATGTTGATGAGAAAGCCACTCGACAACACTCTGCAAGGGCACACTATTTAACACATTAAAGGAACTTTACAAATAAAAACAGCACAAACAGATAAAATCTACCCCCCCCCACACCCCCCACAAACACACACACTAAAGATAAAATGCAAACAGAATTCAAATTTGGCCCCTAACTCTCTGGTGAACAAAAGAACACTGACTAGGCTGGGACACCCAACAAACCACAATCACACTGTGTTCTGGTGAAGTGAGAAGTGTTTTACTACGTTATTTGTGGAAAATACTTGTTATAGCTACGTGTGCATCACAACACCTCAGCATGATGCCGAGAATGGAAGTGCTTACCACACGAAAAGTAAGTAAAAAGGAATATAGACGCGAAAATATCGCGAAAAACTAAATTACACTACTGGTCATTAAAATTGCTACACCAAGAAGAAATGCAGATGATAAACGGGTATTCATTGGACAAATATCTTATACTAGAACTGACATGTGATTACATTTTCACGCAGTTTGGGTGCATAGATCCTGAGACCAACCAACTCTGACCGTAATACCGACCTTGATACGCCTGGGCATTGAGTCAAACAGAGATCTGATGGCCTGTACAGGTACAGCTGCCCATGCAGCTTCAACACGATACCAAAGTTCATCAACAGTCGTGACTGGCGTATTGTGAGGAGCCAGTTGCTCGGCCACCATTGACCAGACGTTTTGAATTGGTGAGTGATCTGGAGATTGTGCTGGCCAGGGCAGCAGTCGAACATTTTCTGTATCCAGAAAGGCCGTACAGGACCTGCAACATGCGGTCGTGCATTATTCCTGCTGAAATGTAGGGTTTCGCAGGGATCGAATGAAGGGTAGAGCTACGGGTCGTAACACATCTGAAATGTAACGTCCACTATTCGAAGTGCCGTCAATGCGAACAAGAGGTGACCGAGACGTGTAACCAATGGCACCCCATACCACCACGCCGGGTTATACGCCAGAATGGCGAGCACGAACACACGCTTCCAATGTGCGTTAACCGCGATGTCGCCAAACACGGATGGGAGCATCATGATGCTGTAAACAGAACCTGGATTCATCCGAAAAATTTACGTTTTGCCATTCTTGCACACAAGTTCGTCGTTGAGTACACCATCGCAGGCGCTCTTGTCTGTGATGCAGCGTCAAGGGTAACCGCAGCCATGGTCTCAGAGCTGATAGTCCATGCTGCTGCAAACGCCTTCTAACTGTTCGTGCAGATGGTTGTTGTCTTGCAAACGTCCCCATCTGTTGACTCAGGGATCGAGACGTGGCTGCACGATCCGTTACAGCCATGCGCATAAGATGCCTGTCATCTCGACTGCTAGTGGTATGAGGCCGTCGGGATCCAGCACGGCATTCCCTATTACCCTCCTGAACCCATCGATTCCATATTCTGCTAACAGTCATTGGATTTCGACTAACGCGAGCAGCAATGTCGCGATACTTTAAACCGCAATCGGGATAGGCTACAATCCGACCTTTATCAAAGTCGGAAACGTGATGGTACGCATTTCTCCTCCTTACACGAGGCATCACAACAACGTTTCACCAGTCAACGCCGGTCAACTGCTGTTTGTGAATGAGAAATCGGTTGGAGCTTTCCTCATGTAAGCACGTGGTAGGTGTCGTCACCGGCCCAACTTTGTGTGAATGCTGTGAAAAGCTAATAATTTGCGTATCACAGCATATTCTTTCTGTCGGTTAAATTTCGCGTTTGTAGCACATCATCTTCGTGGTGTAGCAACTTTAATGGCCAGTAGTGTACATTCTACACGATAGGTTAACTCCCAGCAAAAAACTTTCTCATCAACATCGTTTGGTTGCAGAGGACGTGCCATCTGCAGTAATTAACACACAAGTGATCCAGAATTTATGCACACCAAATGTAAAGGTATTTACAAAAAGAAACGATCTGTTGTTTGAAGTAAAATGCACATAATTTAACAAAAATGTTCACATTGCTGAATAAATAAACACGAAAACCCACTGATGATGGCACAGTGGTGCCGAAAGATGTTTGGGCACTGAGAAAAACAATGTTTTGCATAACTGGCGGACCTCACATCCAACAATTTTAACTGCAAACAAGGAGCTACAAATCAAAATGATGGATAATTCGTCGCCCAGCCAGGCATTCCCCAGCAAGCTCTACAAAAAATACAGGAACACCTTAATGAAGACAACTCTGAATATACAGTTTAATAAAAATTGCGTAGGTAAGTATGTAATTTCAGATTATATCAAAAACTATGCGAATAGCATGTCATCTGAAAACTGCTCGGCCACTCCAGCCAGCATAATACCAGCTCATTTTGAGGAAATAACAGGGAGAAAAAAAAGGATATATTCAGAAAGTAATGCAAGAAAAACGAGAGAAACAAAACAGAAAATTCAACAGTATAAGGAACAGCACAAACACACCCAATAAAAACAATCTCAACCAACAATATAAATTCCATGACAGAATCGTTAACCTAACTGACATAAATCTTACCAAACAAGAAAAGAACCTACTAGAAAAAGGGTCCAAACACAACATTAACACGAACATACCACACAAAACAATAGAAAACCTCATAACGGAATCAGAACACAGTATACAGTAACAAGAGAGACTGAGCACACAAAATTTTAATGCGAACTTGACAAAAGAATTAGTAGCTGCATAAATAACAGAGATAATCAGAACACACAAATCCACAATTATTTCTAATCATAAAACATCAGAGGAAATCACAGCCAGCAAACTTAAACAAAAATTAAAACAAAACAATGCCATAGTAACAAGAGCAGACAAAGGGAATATTACTGTGGATGATAAAGAATACATACAGAAAACACTAGATTTTCTCAGAAACAACAACATCACAAAACTTATCAGTGACCCAACAGCAAGATACCAGAAAAACATTCAACAGACACTGAAAAACTTCAATAATACATTCTCAAAAGGACAGGTAAAGAGGATGACACAGAAAAATCCAAAAGCAACACCCTAAATGCCCTACCAAAGGTTCACAAGGATAATATCCCATTAAGACCCAGCATTAATTTCCAAAATCCTCCATCCTACCAATTAGCCCAACAAACACACACAACACTGAAAAACCCGTACACATTTGATAACAATAGGAATCTGGAAAACTCAAAGGAGTTAATAGACAGAATCAAGAACATACATATACAGGGCACAGCAACCCCCATATCATTCGACCTCACATCCATGTACACTTGCAATCCAATAAATGAAACAATCAACATCATCACACAAAGATTAAAATAACAAGGAAACATATCAGACACACACATCAATGAAATAACAACCATACTCAAGACTGTAACATCACAAAATTATTTTGTATTCAACAAAGAATTTTATTATCAACACGAAGGACTGCCAATGGGATCACCAATCAGCGGCCTCCCAGCTAACATATTCATGAACAACCTGGAGAACATGATCTTCAGATACATAATAAAACCAAAGGACTACAACATTATATACTGGTACCATTATGTCGATGACATAATATGCCTGATTGATGAACCAAATGCACACACATAGAACAGGTATTCAATGAAATGAACAACTTACACCCAAAAATTAACTTCACATTAGAAACAGAAACCAACAACACACTACACTTTCTAGATCTCACCATACAAAAAACAAACAACACACACAATTTCACAATATTCACGAAATCGACAACCACAAGCACCACCATTCACAACCTATCAAACCACCCACTGACACATAAGCATGCAAACTTCAGATTCATGCTCCACAGATTAAACACAACACCCATGAACAAACAAACGGCCTTGCTGTGCTGGTACTGCGAACATCTGAAAGCAAGGGGAAACTACAGCCGTAATTTTTCCAGAGGGCATACAGCTTTACTGTATGGTTAAATGATATTGGCGTCCTCTTGGGTAAAATATTCCGGAGGTAAAATAGTCACCCATTCGCATCTCCGGGCAGGGATTGCTCAAGAGGACATCGTTATCAGGAGAAAGAAAACTGGCGTTCTACGGATCGGAGCGTGGAATGTCAGATCCCTTAATCGGGCAGATAGGTTAGAAAATTTAAGAAGGGAAATGGACAGGTTAAAGTTAGATATAGTGGGAATTAGTGAAGTTCGGTGGCAGGAGGAACAAGACTTCTGGTCAGGTGAATACAGGGTTATAAATACAAAAACCAATAAGGGGCAATGCAGGAGTAGGGTTAATAATGAATAAAAAATAGGAGTGCGCGTAAACTACTATAAACAACATAGTGAACGCATTATTGTGGCCAAGATAGACACGAAGCCTATGCCTACTACAGTAGTACAAGTTTATATGCCAACTAGCTCTGCAGATGAAGAAGAAATCCATGAAATATATGATGAGATAAAACAAGTCATTCAGGTAGTGAAGGGAAACCAAAACTGAACAGTCATGGGTGACTGGAATTCGAGTGTAGTAAAAGGGAGAGAAGGAAACGCAGTACTTGAATATGGATTGGGGCGAAGAAATGAAAGGGGTAGCCGCCTGGTAGAATTTTGTGCAGAGCATAACTTAATCATAGCTAACACTTGGTTCAAGAATCATGAAAGAAGGTTGTATACATGGAAGAACCCTGGAGATACTAAACGGTTTCCGATAGATTATATAATGGTAAGACAGAGATTTAGGAACCAGGTTTTAAATTGTAAGACATTTCCAGGGGCAGATGTGGACTCTGACCACAATTTATTGGTTATGAACTGTAGATTAAAACTGAAGAAATTGCAAAAAGGTGGGAACTTAAGGAGATGGGACCTGGATAAACTGAGTAAACCAGAGGTTGAACAGAGTTTCAGGGAGAACATTAGGGAACGATTGACAGGAATGGAGGAAAGAAATACAGTTGAAGAAGAATGGGTAGCTTTGAAAGATGAAGTAGTGAAGGGAGCAGATGATCGAGTAGCTAAAAGGCAAGGGCTAGTAGAAATCCTTGAGTACCGGAAGAAATAACGAATTTAATTGATTAAAGGAGAAAATATAAAAATGCAGTAAATGAAGCAGGCAAAAAAGAATACAAACTTCTCAAGAATGAGATCGACTGGAAGTGCAAAATGGCTAAACAGGTGGATAGAGGACAAGTGTACGGATGTAGACGCTTTGGAGAAAAGAGAGCCACTTGTATGAATATCAGGAGCACAGATGGAAACCCATTTCTAAGCGAAGAAGGGAAAGCAGAAAGGTAGAAGGAGTATATAGAGGGTCTATATACAAAGGCGATGTACTTGAGGACAATATTATGGAAATGGAAGAGGATGAAGATGAAATGGGAGATACGATACTGCGTGAAGAGATTGACTGAGCACTGAAATACATGAGTCGAAACAAGGCCCCGGGAGAAGACAACATCCCTTTAGAACTAGTGACGGCCTTGGGAGAGCCAGTTCTGACAAAACTCTACCATCTGGTGAGCAAGATGTATGAGACATGCGAAATACCCTTAGACTTCAAGAAGAATATAATAATTCCAATCCCAAAGAAAGTAGGTGTTGACACTTGTGAAAATTACCGAACTTCGGAGTAGGTATTAAAATCCATGGAGAAGAAATAAAAACTTTGAGGTTTGCCGATGACATTGTAATTCTGTCAGAGACAGCAAAGGACTTGGAAGAGCAGCTGAACGGAATCGACAGGGTCTTGAAAGGAGGATATAAGATAAACAACAAAAGTAAAACGAGGATAATGGTATGTAGTCGAATTAAGTTGGGTGATGCTGAGGGAATTCGATTAGGAAATGAGACAAAGTAGTAAAGGAGTTTCGCTATTTGGGGAGCAAAATAACTGATGATGGTCGAAGTAGAGAGGATATAAAATGTAGACTGGCAATGGCAAGGAAATCATTTCTGAAGAAGAGAAATTTGTTAATATCGAGTATAGATTTAAGTGTCAGGAAGTCGTTTCTGAAAGTATTTGTGTGGAGTGTAGCCATGTATGGAAGTGAAACGTGGACGGTAAATAGTTTGGACAAGAAGAGAATAGAAGCTTTCGAAATGTGGTGCTACAGAAGAATGCTGAAGATTAGATGGGTAGATCACATAACTAATGAGGAGGTATTGAATAGAATTGGGGAGGAGCTTGTGGCACAACTTGACAAGAAGAAGGGACACGTTCTGAGGCATCAAAGGGTCACAAATTTAGTACTGGAGGGAAGCGTGGAGGGTAAAAATCGTAGAGGGAGACCATGAGATGAATACACTAAGCAGACTGGAAGGACGTAGGTTGCAATAAGTACTGGGAGATGAAGATGCTTGCACAGGACAGAGTAGCATAGAGCTGCATCAAACCAGTCTCGGGACTGAAGAAGACGACGACGACGACGACGACGACGACGACAACAAGTTACATGTGCACCACAACACCTCAGCATGATGCGGAGAATGGAAGTGCTTGCCACACAAAAACGTAAGTAAAAAGGAATATAGGCGCGAAAACATCGTGAAAAACTAAATTAAATTCTCGAATACAGATTAACCCCCAGGAAAAAACTTTCTCATCAACATCGTTTGGTTGCAAAGGACAAGCTATCTGCAGTAATTAAGACAGAAGTGATCCAGAATTCATGCACATCAAATGTAAAGGTATTTACAAAACAAACTATCTGTTGTTTGAACTAAAATGCACATAATTTTATAAGTTGTGGTGCCGAAACATGTTTGGGTACAGAGAAAAACGGTGTTTTGCATAACTGGCGGACCTCACATCCAACTGGTATAATTTAGGCTGGTTAATATGAGCTGACCTCCCCCATTCGGATCTCCGGGGCGGGGGGGGTGGGGGGAGACGTGACAACTTGAAAGGAGGCAAAAAATCAAAATGAGAATTTGAACCTGAAATGTTTGAACTCTGCTACAAGCAGGAAAACTAGAAAACCTTAAAAGAGAGAGGGAAAAGGATCATATGGACCTCGCAGGAGTTGTTGAGGTAAGATGGAATGGACGTGGAGAGTTACAGTCAGATGAAAATGTTTTGTACTATTCAGGAGGAGAAGCAAAAGGAATGAATGGAGTAGGAATGATTATGACAAAGGAATTGGCTAAATGTGTGGAATATGTGGACTACGCAAATGACCGGGTTCTTGGTGTAAGGCTGAAAGGAGCACAAAAAAAAACATTTACTGATTTTCCAGGTGTATATGTCAACTTCAGAACATGACCAAATTGTAGAGGAAACGTACACTGTAAAAGAGAGAATATGGAGGAAAATAAAAAAAGCTGCAAAATAGTAATGGGAGACTGGAACGCCATTGAAGGAAAAGGGAAAGAGGGAAACATAGTAGGCAGTCATGGTCTTGGAAAGTGAAATGACAGAGGTGAATGGTTAATTGACTTCTGCACGGAAAGGCAGCTGATAGCGGTAAACACATGGTTCAAGAATCACAAGAGGAGGCGCTACACTTGGAAATCACAAGTGGATAAATACAGAAACCAAATCGATTTTATACTGGTAGAAGAAAAATACAGAAATTGAATCAAGAAGGTGCACACATTGCCAGGTGCATATATTAATAGCGACCACAACTTACTTATGGCAGAAATAGAAAAAAGAATGAAAAAACTGAAGAAGGCGACCTGGGTGAAGATGTGGGATCTACAGAAAATAAGATCCAACAAAGAACAAATTACATACATGCTGTCATGTGAGTTTCTAAACACATTACGAGACAAAGAACCACCTGATACTGTCAACAAGTACTGGAATATGCTGATAGAAGGAATCATTAAAGCAGGACAGCAAAATATATGTAAAATGGAAAAGGTAAAAAGAAATATGGGTCACACAAGAAATGATTTCCAAGATGGAGGAGAGAAGAAAATTTAAAAACAAGGACACTTAAGATGCAAGAAGGATATACCGAAGGTTAAATAATGAACTGCAAAGAGAAACAGAGCAGGTTAGGAAAAAGTGTCTAAAAGAGGAATGCGATGCAACTGAAGAACTGGACAGGAAGGGAAGATACGACTTACTATATAAAAGAGTAAAGACTATGACTTGGGAACAAAACAAAGCAGGAAGTGCTACTATGGGAATTTTGAGTAAAGAAGAAGAGGTAGTGTACAAAGATCGTGACGATGTCCTCCAGAGATGGGAAGAATATCTAAAACAGCTATATGACACAAATAGGAAACCAGAAACTCTGGAACCTGAATCACACAACAGTGTAAGTGATGACGAGAAAGGACCAACCATCATAATGGAAGAAGTAAAGCCTGCCATTGCTGCAATGACAAATGGCAAAGCAGTAGGTACAGATACGATACCGGGAGAAATATTAAAATGCTTGAACCAAGATGGAATAAGAGAAATATTGAGGTTATGTAACAAAATATATGACAGTGGTGAATGGGCTGAGGACTTAATGACAACAGTAATGATTCGATTACCGTAAAAACAAGAAACCAAGAAATTCAGTGAGCACAGGACAATCAGCCTCATTTCACATGCAGGCAGGGATGTTGAGAATAATTAATAAAAGACTTGAAAAAGTAATAGAGGAGAATCTTCGCGAGGAGCAGTTTGGCTTTAGACGGAATACGGGCACCGGAGATGCAATAGGGCTCCTACGAATCTTGGGAGAATGGTTTATTGAAAAAGGAAGAAACGTATATATATGCATCTTCGATCTAGAAAAGGCATTTGACAATGTGGTTTGGGACAAGCTGGCTACTATAATGAGAGAAAAAGAGAGGGCTGGAAAACCAGAAGACTTGTAAACTCATAGCTTAATCAAAAAGCCACAGTTAAAGTGGGAGGTGAAAAATACGAACTGGATCGGACTAGGAAAAGGAGTAAGACAAGGATGCTGTCTATTACCTACACTTTTCAACCTCTACTTGGTAAATATGATTGACCAGTAGATGATAAAGGAGCAGAAATTGGATGACGAAGAGTAGGGTGTTTGAGGTTTGCTGATGATATGGTCCTTCTAGCCACAGGGGAAAAAGAATTACAGGTTTTGGTGGACACCATTGAAGCTAATGGAAAAAGTATGGAATGAAAATTAACACAAAGAAAAGTATTGGCACTAGGAGGAAATAAAGAAATAAAAATTATGCTGAATGGAGAAATACTAGAACAGGAGCAAAATTTTAAGTACCTTGGAAGCAGGACAGACACCGACTGGGAGTGCACCACAGAAATTAAAACAAGGATAGCAATGGCAAAAGAGGCATTTTATAAGAAAAGGAGAATTTTCTGCAGCGGTCTGGTCAGAGAACTCAGGAAGAGACTCATACAATGTCATGTATGGAGTGTTGTTCTATATGGCACTGTAACATGGACTTTGAGGAAGGAAGACAGAGAAAGACTGGAGACTTTTGAGATGTGGACGTGGTGGAGGATGGAAAGAATAAGTTGGATGGACAGAATAAAAAATGAAGAGGTACTGAGAAGAGTGGGAGAGAAAAGACAGTTACTAGATGTAATAAAAAGAAGAAAAAGAAATTGGATCGGGCATATATTAAGAAAGAATGACGAACTGATAAAAACAGTTTTAGAAGGGAAAAGGAAGCAAGGAAGGAAGAGATTTCAGATACTGGATGACGTGATAGACGGTACAACATACAGCAGCCTTAAGAAGGAACCAATGGATCGCAGATAATGGAGAGGCAAAGGACCTGCTAATATAGCAAAAAACTAATGATGATGATGAATTTGAGCTCACTTTTTAGCAAAACTTAGCTATTCATGGATCTCAAGGTTTATGGCGTTATCTCGTGTATTGTATGTCATACAATGATATCATTTTGCAGGTATATTCAGTACTGTGTGTGAATACAGTCTGCAAATGTATAGCCTCAACTACAGTTAGTAAAAAGCAGAAATAAGTTAGAGATTCGTGCCCGACGCTGAATTTTGACTGCATGAACAGCGAAACTGTAATGCGTGGTGAACTTCTTTTCCCTTATTTTGGGGGGTGGGCGAAGGGGGTGGGTGGCCGGCTATCAGCCAGAAGCAGTTTCCTAAAGGTTTGAAATTGTGTGGAAAGTCTGTTGGTAGTCGCTAAGTGTTTACATTCTCAAATACTGGATGAGCACAGTGTGCGTAATTTCCGTTACAAGAGGTACATTGCCTCAAGACACATGCACAATAGAGATTACCGAAACCGTACTTGCCTTACTGTGTTAAACCGTTTACATCAGATTACATTCAGCATTTCAATTTTTTAAATTCTGTCAGTGGCCTGCTGTATTTTGTTCACAATTTCTTTACATGTTCCATCATCCCTAGTGATCCTGCTTCCCAAATACCTAACTAAATTCATCTATCACTTCTAGCGCCTCTTTTCTGATTCTTGTTCTGAAAGACTCATTCTTCAGTAGTGCATACCGTCACTTAAATCTTTCGATTGTTTATTCTCATACCACGCTGATTACAGAAAATCCTTTAAATTATGCTGAGGATCTTCTCTAGACCGCCTATCGTCTCCGTGACCACAGCAATACCATGTGTGTAACGCAGCATGACCATCTTTTGCCCATTACTTTTGATGCCCACCTAAGATTCGCAAACTTTGTAGCTTACTGGAGATTTATATAGGGTGGCCAGAAACAGACTCAAAAGCATGTAAGAAAGTTGGGGAGTAGGTTATGCTCACAAATAACAGCTCAGGAAAAAAAAAAAGTGTCTCGCCAACGTGTGCTATGTTGGCTTCCTCCAACCGAACAAGAGAGCGATACAAAAATTGGACGTGGGACGGCTGTAAGGGTCGAACCCCAGCCAAAGGCGAAGCAATCCCGTGCGCCATCATCTACGCTATGAAAACAATTGACACTAATGGTATCTGACTTGCAGCTTGAATTTGCGTTCGCAACGGCCAGATAGGCTAATTCAATGCCAAATAACTTAGAAATTGCGCAACGTACTGATTTTTTTTCGAAACACCTATTTTTGTTCACAACCGACCGTGCAGCAGCCTTTCAAGGTTTTCAGACAGTTCCTGACTGCCTCGTAAGCACCAGTCATGCGACAAAAAATTAGGGACGTCTACCTCCAAGCTGCAAGTGGACCTTTCAAATGGAATTACGAAAAAACGATTCAAGCGCAAACAGATTTAATCCACGAACGCGTAAGGAGAGACATTGTTTGCTCTCTTACAGTGGTGAAAGTCCTTTTTACAACCACTCTACAAAACGGAAGAGGAACCGCATGGAGCTTAGTAGGCGAACGATCGAGGATCGCTCGCTGATTGGTCGCAACACTAGTGTCCTGTAAGGACCATTTCCGCTTTATTATGCCATCCGACTTCCGCTATTGCAGGGCTGTGAAAAATAAACACCCATATTTACAACAAACGTTACAAGAAATAACATCAATACTCCATAATAGGGACGACCAACACTTTCCATTCCTAAAGAATTTACTCATTGCCAGAAAATTAAAATTTCTTTAAAGTATTTACCAATTCAGTTTGGAGTATTTTTTCGTTATAGGAAACATTCGAAAATTTTCGATGGAAATGCTTATACTCCATAATATATGAGGCTTCAGTAGCGCCAAATCATACTTTAACTACACTACCTACTACCGACATCCCGCACTTGAGTGATCACTCTCTCTAAAAAAATAAAATAAAAATGTGAAACCTCGTAGTTGCGTGTTGCAAGAATTATTTTCTTTTCCGAAAAGAAAAAGTGGTGCTAGACTACAGCAGTCCTTCAAATGTCTGTCCAAAGACTATTGTCTGCAATCATACTCTATGGCTGCAACATACCGCTGCCAAGGCTAAGGTTGTCATGGTAGCATACATTTAACATGGCGCGAAATTCAAAATTCACTACTTTCTTGCATCTTTTTTAGGTTTAGGTAAATTTGGATAGGAATAGTTTCAAGATTATATTCACACGCGTAAAGTGACGGCAATTTATGATCAACAAGCATCTGATCTGTTGTTAAATCCTACTCTATACTGACTGAATATGATTTCAACAAAGCAACAATTTTACATACAGCTATGGACATCTGCTGTCAGTGCTTGAAAAATCTGGAATACAAACTGCTTTTATTCACAACGCGACTGAAGAAATACTTTAAACATAGTTATCCCTGTACGTGTGTATTATAGTGGAGACGCCGTGACACTACAAACAAATGAGCATTTCTCCCAAACGTGGCGATAGCATGAAGATTACTCGAGTATAATAAAACGGACAAGATTTGTAGATTCACGTTTGATTCTGCGGCTGCAAATAATTCCTAGAAGTAGTTTCACAAGCAACAACGATTTTTAAAAATCACTGTAGATGAAACTCGAAAGGAGCAACGAATATTAGTTATCTACTCAGAATGCTATTTATGAATTAACAATTAAATTGTCCACTTACTTTTAGAGTCAAGTGACGGCGAATGTCCCCACAAATTCCACTGAACATCTGCAGACTTGTGCCATGGTTTCGGCACCAAATAATCCACTCGTAAATTTTGCAGTTGCGTCCAGTATTACAATATTAGCCACAACAAATTCATCAGCTTTAAAGCAACTTACTACAGCACACATTTTATTAACATTTTGATTTCCCGAGTGCCGGCACACCGAAGGAGGTGTGGTACTGATGAATCCACGTGGTCGACCGTCCGATTGCTTAGCAGAAAGCAGACTCATCGGATCTGCACTCACTGTCAGTCGGCTAAACATCGAACACTACACACAAGGAAACAACACACTTTCAAAAAAATGTTTCACTTCGTTTACAACTGTTATTCCACAAGCATATGCAGGTTACAAGACGACGAGCGCAAGGCACCACAACATCACTTAGACCACGCGGTGCGGTATACAAGTCAAAGAGTTTCCACGGAAGAACTGACGCAGGCGACTCCGTGTAGCGTCTGCAGTCCAGAGATGCCCGCTGACGGTATCTCCGTCTCACTGTCAACGTGGGCAGTCCAATATGAGCCAACAATGGTCGCTTAAATCACGAAGGTGGGTATTAATCCTAGAATTATAAATGCCAGCAATATGAAGTTGAAAACTGACAGCATCTTCTGTATCGCTAATTGGCAAACGCTGTTTCTCTGTAAAAGTCGTCATTCTCGCAGCATATATCTTGCAAGGCTGAATAAATCTACTTGTCTCTTTTTTTTTTCTAGAAAGAATAAACCATCTTTTATTTCGAAGATCGTTTCGTTCCATCTAAATGTCTACCGGCGCGCTATAAAGTCGCTGTGAAACGCTTGGTAGTCCAAGTTCTTACTACGGAATGTACTTCCAATTCTATCAAATTGTATATTCCGCAAGACATCTTACGGCGGGCACTTCATGTACCACTAATATTTCCCACAATCCCTATTTCACTCGCAACTGCTGCGCGGGAAGAACGCCTGCGGAATTTTTAAGACTTCGTCGTCAGGGTCATTTCCTGAAATACTTAAGTAGTATTAATGCGTTGTTTAATCCTTCTTTGAATGTCGGTTCAACGAATTTTAACATTAACTTTTTTTTTTTTTTTGGTCGAGTCCATCACATCTCAATGAAGTTGTCGCACTTAACTAAGCTGACTTCAATAGAAATCTCTGCCTACCTTTGAATATTTTCTGTCTTTTCTATTAACCCTACCTAGTAAAGGGCTGACGAACGTACTCAAGAATAAATGGAATGAGGGGATTGTAAGCTACTTGCATTCCTAGGATTTTCAGTCTGATACTTGCCTCTCCTGCAATATTAGTTTTATGTGGTTGTTCCACTTTAAAAGCCCTCGTGGTTTTTGATGCAGGTACAAGTTGTGTATCGGTACGCATGTTAATGCAGTATTTTGTTGTGCGTTACAAAGACGATTAAAAGCCCCCTTTGGCAGTTTCGCAACTTTTCCCTTCTATTTAAGGCATGTGACATCGTTCAACGTTTCTATAACGTATTACAGATAACCAAACAAGTGGCCATTCAACCTATCAGTTTTGCAAACTCCCATTCTTCATTTTCCTTTCTAAATTCACGGTCTTCAACAGTTACCGGGGTATTTTATTGTGGATAGTAAAAATAGGTAACTATGTGGACACTTTCTTAGACTAGCTGCAAGTATCCTACAAATGCAGACAGTTTGCTGCGTATTTATGCTGTTCTACCTTCTTAACAAGTATAATAAATTTAATACGATGTTGACAGTTTCATTCTTTGTTTCATAAAATTAAACAGGTGAACACTTATCGAGATTTGTGGGTGAATTACTGAGACTGGCTGCATATACTGCTTCACATTATCGACGGGTAACTGTATATGTAGAATATCATAGATTTTACCAATCATTGTTTCAAGGAACTGAGTAAACTTATTTATCAAATGATTATTACTAGTAATTCAACCAATATAGTCTAGTGACATAATTATAACTGAGGAGAAATGGCCTATGGGGTTCCCCAAGGTTCAATCTTAGGTCCCCCGTTGTTCCTTTTATGTCTACACTATCTTCCATCTCTAATAATAAGCAGAATTAGATCTTTTTGCAGATGACACTAGTCCTGTAATCAATCCAAGTATACACACAAAAGACCAGAAGAAATACTAAATGAAGTTCTTAAAGGTATTGTTGTCTATTTTTCTGCAAATGGTCTCACTCGCGATTTTAAAAAGACATAACATATTCAGTTCTACAATCTAGGGATACTACACAAATGACGGTTCAAATCCACGTCTGGCCATCCAGACTTAGGTTTTCCTTGATTTCTCTAAATCGCTCCAAGCACAGCATGTTTTCTTTGAGAGGGCACGGCCGATTTCCTTCTCCGTCCTTGAAACAATCCAAACATGTGCTCCGTGTATAACGAGCTCTGTTCCGATGGGACGTTGAACCCTTATCTTCCTACTTTTCTTCCTTCCTTTCATTATGCCAAATACCAGAGTACCCCTTTAACCACATCGGATTAATGGTTTTATTTTCTTTCTTGGTTTTCGCTATTAACTGCACAACGTGATAAATACAGATGTTTTCAGAATTCCATTTACAATACTCACATTACTCTTGACCACCACTAGAATCTGTAGAATTATGTTTTATTCCAGTTTTTGTGGCCCCTAAACATAATTGCGTCTTTAATATTGCGGTTCCTTCTGCAGTAAATACCAATATTTAACTGTGGTTATGATTATTTTCCTATGCGCAATAATATGCACAACCAATCTTATGCGTTTTGGATGCATCCATATATATATATATCCAAGAAATTTGACCAGCGGCTTTTCAGGTAACTGATTATTCCTTTACTGATGTTAAACTGTTGCCCCATAGTGACACACTGGTAACATTCGGCCAATCAGTGTCAAAGGAAACGTTAATTTGAGACGACGTCGAGCTTTAGCCATTTTAGGATGATTATTTACTGTGGGTCTTTGAAGGAGAAACGTTTTTGTAGCACAGTAGCCTCCGATCATTCAGACAGACTAATTGGAGATGCACCAAGGCAGTATGCCCATCGGTGTGAAGTGGCAAGTGTTATGGCACACAGTATAGCATAAGGCATGATCTAGCCTGCAACTTCAGATGGGACACAAACAGTCTAAGGGGATGTCCATCAATTAATTACATGAGAGGTTTTCTTCAGTATTTGGACCCTCCTCTCCCCTAGGGGAGATGTTGTACGATCGCCTCCCCCCCCCCCCCCCTCCTATCACCGTAGCGCGAGGTTAACCTCGTAGAGGGAAAAATAGGTAAAACGATTTTTTAAATTTGTTTTAAGCACTGATTAATAAACTTTATAAACATGTTTCATTTATAAAGTGTAGTAACCAATGTTTTTAATACCTGATTAAAAACACTTAAAACAGCCAGTCCTTAATAGTGTTCGTATACACAAGCACACAGAGGCAGATGGACAGAAAGGCTCCACGAAAAAAGTATTAACTGTTTTGACGGATCCCTAAAAAATTGACCTTTCATTATTATATCATATACATTAAATATCATTGGACCTTTACTTATTTCACAAATCCTTTGAATCGATGCTGGGTTCAATGTTCATTTCGATGGTCTTGTAGAGAAATATCGATGTGTTTACTATCAAAGAGTACAGTACAGCAACAGGGGTGCTTAAGATACAATGGGCGAAAGGACCGCAACCGAAATATCATAGACAGGTACAGTAATCGACATTCATTTAATTTGTATGTGAAAGAGCTGGAGATATACAGGGTGTTTCAAAAAAGACTTTACAATTTTAAAAATTCAAATAAATTTATTGAAAGAAGATATAGAGCTGGGTTTAGTGTTATTTTGTACAGAAACACATCAAGTTTTTTACCTTTTAAAGATGTTGTATGTGGCTTCCGTTGGTTATCCTGTACACATCCCATTGGAAGACAATTTCTTCCTAAACTCGCTGTAGCATTGCACGTGTAACTTGCTCAATGGCAGCGTAAATTCTTACTCTAAGTTCAGGTAGAAAAGCCGGCACAGAGGTACAAACACGATGTCCTGGATGAATCCCCATAAAAAAGAAAACGAGTGATGTCAGGTCTGGGGAACGTGGGGGCCACGCTATTGGCGCATCACGGCCAATCCATTGACCTGGAAAGTGGTCACTGAGAAAATCCCGGACGTCAGTCAGATAGTGAGGTGGTGCACCATCTTGCATGAAGTACACTTTTCGTTCTTGGTCATCCTCATCGATCTGTGATATAAAAAATTGTTGTAACATATACAGGTACACTATCCTGTTGATGGTTCTCTCACGAAAAAAAATGGTTGTACACTTTGTTCCTGCTCATTGCACAAAAAACATTCAATTTCGGGCTATCACGAACATGTTGCGAAGTTTGATACAGATTTTCCCTGTCCCAAATCCTACAGTTATGTGTGTTAACCTTGCCACTTAAGTGCGAAGTCGACTCATCAGAAAAGATGATTTTGTCCAAGAAATGTTCATCCTCATGTAATCGATTTAACATATCCGGACAGAAGTTCTTGCGAGCAATTTTATCAGTGTCTTTTATTGCTTGTCAATCTGTAAGGTTTCAAATGCAAACTGTTTCTCAAACATTCGTGTGTCGGATTTGCAGTTCGCGAGATGTTCGTCGGGTCGATTTCGTGGGGCTGTTGACAAAACATTGTTTCACTCGCTCTACGCTGTACACATTGTCAGATATGCTTGGGCGACCTGATGATTTCCCATGTCTTACCGAGCATCCTGTTTCTACAAAACATTTATGCCACTCATAAATTGTAGGCTTACTAGGAGGATCTTTATCGTACTTGGAACGGAAATTACGCTGAACTATTGTCGTCGACTTCGATTCTTCAAATCAAATCACACAGCTAGCACGCTCAGTTCCAGTGAAGGCAGCCATCATAACGCAACTGCCGCTAGCACTCCTTACGGTGCGATTCACCACTAGTGAATTGCGCGAGCCAAACTAGATGTATTTCCCTACAAACTGACTCTACAGTCACCTCTGTAGGCACTATGAATTAATTAACATGAATTTTCAAAATTGTAAATTCCTTTTTGAAACACCCTGTATGACTAAATAGATGCATGTAAGGTGGTTTTCTACAAAACCTGTCTGCAAACAGTTTTACTGACTTGCTGGATCTTATGAAATATCATATTCTTTCGGTATGTAGCTACATAGATACTTTGTTCTGAAAAGACAATGCTCCATTTGGTCTAAGAATGAAACTATTGAGCTGATTTCTCAACACCATGCCATTGTTTGTAGACGATTCTCTGGTTTTTTGATGTGCGTTCTTAACAGAGTGGTCTGCTTTTCGCTGAGCAGATGACTTAGAATATGCACCATCGTTAATCCGTACAAAGTGTGAAACAAGCAAATAGCTTTATCTGTCTCACTGATTTTATTCATGTCACCATTTACTGAACTACCCGATCTACGGCACTAACATAACACAGGGACATTCTGTAGACCTTCTTCCCCTGGATAATCGGTAGTTTTTTGTGAGAGGAAGAACTGCATCTATAGCAAAATAATAAGAAAATCTGCAGTCATCTTTCAGCAAATATGTAGGTTCTGAAAGTGGGAGAGGTCTCCAAGCACTGTTTACCAAAAGATTTCTCCAATTACTCTCCTATCATGCTGCGGCCGTTCTCTCCAACGTCAGTTAGTAAAAGTAATCCATCTGCATTTGAAACAGCTAGCAGTACTACAGACTGTAAATTTAAATTGTTGCTAGTATGTCTGTCATGCGGTGTTGTCGTATCTACTTATTGCTTAATGTTTATCATTTAGAAACCGCCGTATAATCAGAATATAATGTCGCCAGGTGGTTTCAGAACAACTTAGTAATCTAAAAGAATTATATTCCATTTGAGCATGCTACCATGAGGTGCTACAATAAAGTGGTATCGGTAGTACGAGTTCTGTCTCAAGGTATATAATCTTGCTTAAATCGTTATGTAAACCATTTATGTGACGTGATTCTCGCTGCATGACGCTGTAAAACACATGTACCGTGGTTTATCCAGTACAGGCTGTCTTTTCCCATGTTTCGAGCGTCAACTGGCAATGTTTTGCCCTGTGAAATGTCTCGTACAGAGGTAAACGAGGTTATGGACAGAATGACTTCTCCCTGGTTGTTGCAGTGCAGCCTTGTAATCATTCCCTTACGGCCTGTTCATCGTACTCGTGGAGAGATTGTGAAACGCGAAAATATAGCTCCACAACGACTTTACAATCTCGAAATAAAAAACATAAAAAAGTATTCGTTAGGGTAAAGTCACGTTTATTGCGCGATTCCCGTATTGATTTTACTGGACTTCTTCGCCACACCATCATGTTAACTAAGTAAACGCGTTACAATCCAAACAACGCGCCCCTGACTATTTCGAGTTATTCCATCTGACTCAAGTGGGGACTCTCCAATGGAATTCAAGAAATAAGTCGAACAAGGATCTCCTTTAAAGGTCTCCTTTGCAGATACAATGCTGGTTCCCAGAATTTTTCCAATAAAACACATATTTATTTGCATTCCCAAAAAATACTTTTATACTTCACTATTTACTTTGAGATATTACATCCATTCAGTTGTGTTCTTTAAGTGTTGCACTATCGGTTCAACAGAATACCACGGAATCTTATCCGGTGTTTATGGTCATCATCCTGAATTAATCAACATATTCACTACAGCAGCTGAAAACATGTCTAAATCGTTTCCTGGTTCCTCACAGTTAATGAGCAATGATGAATTCCAGTAGGCAACCGAAATCTAATTGGGACTGCCATGTCCCAAACCACTGACTTCCTCTTCCTGATAAAATTCATATTTATTGCCTTTTAGCCGTTAGAACAGCGGTACTTCGCATGAGAGTATATCTGGTAGATAGTCTCTGTATATTGAGAAAATAAATAGTGCTATTGCCCTTATCTGGGGTAGTTAAAATTACTTTTGTTTCTTACAAACCCAAACAATTTGGAACTGTTGGTAATCTCTCGATTGCCCTAGTAGGTCACTGTTCCTCAGAGTATACACTTAATGAAACTTTGTGACACGTTAAAACAGTGTGCTGTTCCGGTAATAGAAACTGGATCTTTCCCTTTTACGAGCAACGATCAACCATCTGAGCGACCCAAGCACATCTCGGCCCAGCCTAGCTATTCATTACGCCAGTACCAGGTACTCTTTGCCGTGTTTCACATCCAAGAGCAGGCGTACCATTTTGGCATACAGCTTGAACCTGCCATAAAGCTCCATTAGACAGAGCTTGTTCACTAGAGCGTGAAGTTCACTGTAAAAGTTCGCTTTGGAAGTAACTCGTAGGATGGTCCAAACAGCTATCAGCCGTATTATTCCTTTAAGAGGTGCTAATTGGGTAAAGTTAGCAGAATGGCTTCTTTAGCGTTTGGACAAACTGAATGAAGATTGAGTCGGATGGCAAGGCGTGTTCATATCGGTCAGCTGGTAACGAACTGTCCGCGAAAGGTAAAGAGCCGGGTGTGCGTTCTGGTCTAGTGGTGTTATCTGTCAAGAAGTTGCACCCAGAATATAAGCTTTCCTTGTAGGTTTTCAATGACACAATTAAGGTTGGTTATTATTTATCAGGTATACATGTATAGATATTGTAGCACTACAAATTTCTGCTCTCCTCGCAACTCACGTTTTGTAATCGAGTTTGTTTATGACTGGTGGTCGACGAACACTGGTTTCAGGCACTATATGTAGCTCCGAGGCTCAAGTTACGGGACTCCCCACCTCAGATTCTGGAGTATGATGATGGTCTTTCTAAGACAACGCTTCCTTCCGCCAGCGCTTCGATGCTTACAAATTACGTCACATAGCAGGTAGATTCTTTGAATCCCCACTCCCTTATCATAAGCAGTGCAGCTAACGGAGCAAACCATTTTGTAACCGAGTCCAGTGCACATGTACAAGTGTCTCCAGGCATCAGGAAACGAAAGCATTGTTCAAATGGTTCAAATGGCTCTGAGCACTATGGGATCTAACATCTGAGGTCATCAGTCCCCTAGAACTTAGAACTACTTAAACCTAACTAACCTAAGGACATCACACACATCCATGCCCGAGGCAGGATTCGAACCTGCGACCGTAGCGATTGCGCGGTTCCAGACTGAAGCGCCTAGAACCGCTCGGCCACACCGGCCGTTAAACGAAAACATTGCTCGTGAGGTATTGTGATAGAGCCACGGCATACTTTCTACAGTTTTCGTTTCCCGCATTCCATTCGTCGCTCGCCAGCGAGGAACTTGAGCCGAAACGCCCGTTTCTGTTCCGTCTGGGAGTGGCTAGGCAGTGACAAATAGAACTAAGAAACATGGTACCAGTAAGGGGAGTGGACGAGCGGTTGTAGGCACTCAGTGTGGAACCGCGCGACCGCTACGGCCGCAGGTTCGAATCCTGCCTCGGGTATGGATGTGTTTGATGTCGTTAGGTTAGTTAGGTTTAAGTAATTCTAAGTTCTAGGGGACTGATGATGGTTCAAATGGCTCTGAGCACTATGCGACTTAACTTCTGAAGTCATCAGTCGCCTAGAACTTGGAACTAGTTAAACCTAACTAACCTAAGGACATCACACACATCCATGCCCAAGGCAGGATTCGAACTGCGACCGTAGCGGTCACGCGGTTCCAGACTGAAGCGCCTAGAACCGCACGGCCACACCGGCCGGCGGGGGACTGATGACCTCAGCAGTTAAGTCCCATAGTGCTCAGAGCCATTGAACCATTTTTGAACCAGTAAGGGATTATGACGCCCAAGTTTCCCATATGTATGATTCAATTTAAAAACACTACTTAATCCCAGGGAGACAGGATTCCAGTATAAAGTTCTTAATAGTACAGGGATACTATAAATGGTTCATTCTTTTCCACAGCTCAATGTTTTCCAAAATATTACATATGCAAAGAGGACTGGCGCATGAGCAGAACCGTAAACTCATTAAGTGTGCATTTTGCACTCAATAAATATTCCATTAGTGCCCCTCTGACCACACGGCACGTCCGAACGGCGAATCTCGTTCATGCGCCACAATTTCATAGGAATTTCAGTGCCCCACACACTCAAATTTGAGGATAATCTTTCCAGGTTGCTTCGTTGCTGTGTATCAGCTTGGAGGCTAAATGTTCTTCCTCAAGTGCTTCTCGCATTGTGATGCAAAACTGAAGGGGCCGGCCATAATCCTTCGATTTTAATTGTTGCACGAGATGCAGACGGTAGGGTTTGAAATATAACCGCCCTCTTGCGTACAATTTGCAGTGGTATTCAAAGTTCATGGCTGGTCCAGAAGATTGATTTTTTTTTTTTTTAACTGCGTACGAAACAGTTCCTTACCCTCTTCGCGTTGCAGCTAGCATACTTGGTCGGCTGGTACTATTCCGTTTACAGCGACGGACTCGAGTCACTAAATTTTCTATACCAAAGTTTACATGGCAGTTTTTTTACATAATTCCTTCTGAATTCACACCGCACTAAGGTAGCAGATAAATATCTCTCATACTCCAACACACAAAAATTCCTTCTTATTCTGCCGACATTTTGTCAAGGCACTGCATTCGCGAGGTCAACCGGCGTGCGCAATGCGAACTCGATGAGTTGTAAATGACATACTTTGGGAAATATTGAACTATGAAACCGGATGAATCATTTATAGTAATTCTGTAGTATGCTATTAGACACAGTCTAAAATAAGCATGCAGCAAATACGTATTGTCAGACGTGTAAGGCTCTCCACTATTCATACCATGGTCTAACGTTTGTAATTACTGGGGAGAGTGTTTAGCGACACCAGTAATTACGAACGTTGCACCATCCTACGAATAATGAAGAGTATTATACGTTTGCCAATACTTATTTGTTGCTTGTTTATTTTTGACTGGCATAACGGCAAAACACTTTAATAACTTGATAATGGGATCAAGTCTTCCCGAAACGTGTTGTGTTTTTAAATTAAATAAGTCATACGTATGGATGACTGGCGCTTTATAATCTTCATGTTTACTTCGCAGGTGATAAAAACTAAAATGGCTTTCCGCAGCATACTGCCAGCGGTAATGAAAAACTAAACTTGAAAGTATTTCAGGAAATGACCTACGCTCGTAAAAGGCAGCTCGTGTAGACTTGAAGGCATCGTTTAATGTACCGCAGAGAGTGTTACACGTCGTAAAGATTTCTTTCTTCCAACGTATTAGCCATGTGGAGAAACATAAACTGAGTAGCCAAAAATCACGGGAAGCGTTGTCCCATTTGTATATTTGCCGCGTACAATCCCTGGTTATATGTTGCATATGGCGGGACTGTAACCACGGTTTCTGAGTTGTCTGCAAAGGGCTCCTCACACGTTCATTACTTACTGCACAATAATGAATATTGTGCAGGAATCGGTACTGAGGGTTTGCGTAATTTACTAAACAAGACTGCAGAGTTTTATAAATATTGACGTTCGTTCAGTATATTGTGCAATAAGTTGTAGCGCATGAGAGTGATGTTGCGCAATACACAATTCCTGCCCACGCCGAGAGCAATGAAGTTCGGTCCGTGAGAATTTCAGCGAAGAACTGAAAAAAAAATAAGTGGAAAAAGATCAGAAAATGAGCTCGAAGATGTAAATGTATGCACCATGTGGTACTTTGAAGAAATGAAGTTCCCGATACATGACGAACCTGGATTCTGCTTTGTTCACAGTAACAGAACAAACTTAAGACAGTAAGCAGAAATGTTTATTTTACTTGTAGTAATTCTCAGAACTGACAAAAAAGATCTGGTCGGCTGTCTAGAGAGCATGTAGGTTTATTTTGCTTGTAGCAGTTGTCATAGTACACACACAAGATAATGTAAGCTTTCAGTCAGCATATTTTTTTTAAAATTATACATATGTACACGATATATTTTACAGTTCACTTGTTTAATCTGTAATTAGTTGTTGTGGTTTACGAATCAATGCTGCAATGAAAGAGAGCCAGCCTACTGAAATATTCACAGAAAACTTCTCGGCTAGTGTCGCCCGTTCTGCGTAATTTCTGCTTGTGTTTTGAAAGGCAAAGACTCAGTCGCAACACCTGCGAGTACTACACCGTTGAGCACCGACGTGTTCGCTCTGAACATAGATTTCTAACTGACGCGTCCTCCCGGGCAGAAATATTGCTCTTTAGTATTGTTCCGTCCTTGGTCTCGCACTTTCGCGCAATTTATTGACAATAATACTGAATGGGAGAGGGCCACTTTAGGACATGCGAGCTGTGAACGTGGCTCCACGTCGCGAGTTAACTCACTTTGAAGTTTTTCTTCTGCACTTTCCATATTAGGCCAACAGTTCCATCATTTTCTCGGTCTTTTTCCTTTTTGGTTTAAAGTTCCTTATCCACCGTGGTACTGTCTCTGAATCCATTCGTTGTCGATGTTTATTCCAGTTTTTCTTTCACACTCAAAATTTTTAACTCTTTTCTAAGACATTCATTTCATGTTTTATCTGTTCTTTTACATCTCTTCACTGCTCTAAGATACCTCATTTCTACTTGTAACTGTTTTACTTGTCTTTTATTCAGTAAACGCGATTACATTTCATGTAACAGAGACTGGCAGTGCAACTGTTTTATAAAATGTCAGTCTTGTTTCTTTCCGTATTTTACTCTTTAAAATTCCACTGAGTGTTCTACAGATACTTTCAAATCTGTTCAAATTGCTGTCCATATCTTTTTCGTGTTCATACGATATTTTACATCCCACCACTTTCAACAAGCGACGATAATCGGCCCAAGACGCAATTGGCGTAGCTCATCGGAGATAACAAGATATCGCGTTTAAGAGGTCAATAGTGTGTAGGGTGCAAATTCAGTGTCGCAGAGACAATGTTTCCACAGGCGTAAACCGCTGTACGGGATGAACTCAAGTACAAGGTGGTTGGAATTAAACTTTCGCTACTTGGGAGGGCCACTATGAAAAACCGAGAGATCTTAGGACAACGAAAGTTGTAAGTAGGCTGTTTAGGTTTTCTTATTGGTAACGCCACGTAGCGCTCATGATAATTGCGTTGAAGTTGAAACGCTGCGTACTAGGAAGAGTAAAGGTTTACACCACATTTCACATGTAAAACCGTTTATTGAAAGATAATCTACTTTTTAACTTTGTCTTTGCCATAAAACTTTTCACTTTACATTACTAGTATGCTTTGTCAGACTTAGAATCTGTTAACATGCAACAAACTTTGAAGTTAAGTATCCAGTCAAGAACCTGGGCAACTTATTTAGACAGTAATTACGAATGCATTGTTATAGTGAACAGACGACACAGTGTTATACATTCTTGCAACAAGTTGCACGATTACGTAACGACTATCAGGCTTACATACTTAGGACATATACTGGTACTGCTAATGAGATTTTAATGCAACATTTTGGTTTACTTCAAAAGATACTCTTTATTTGAAGTACATTCGGTGAGATTAAAGATGACTTAGCATTTGGTTTCTTTGATAGCTACACGATTATATCACGACGCTATTAATATGTGACACAATTTACGTTGTTGCTTTTGCGGTGTTTATGTTTTATATCTGCACAGTTTTTTTGAATTATTCTGGGAAGTAAAACATGTTTTAGTAGTAACTTTTGTGGTATAGCTACAATGAGACAGCCTTTTCCGTAGCACAACAATACGTTACAGCACAGTAGTTTCTTCATCACGGCAATAAGCGTAATAACTAAGATATCTATACACAAAGCTTTTCACTTTTGTTTATCATGAGGTAAGTACATTGACTTCTGCAGAACTTAGCTTTTGGAGGACGATAACTACGACACTTCCACAGAGATTATCTTACAACAAGACGCACAGTTTAGCGCTACAGTACACGTATTTGAGTGATTAATTTTGTACTTAAAACATTTATTTTTAAAGATATTTGAAGTACAATGATACAAAGGTTTTCCGTGATACATTTAATTCCATTGCTGTAATCTGTAACACCTGAGGGTATAATTACATTAATCCTCAGGGGGGTACACGCCTACTTTGTGTACCATGTGTTTGGCAAGCACAAGGAGCCCTAGCTAATATGGTATTTGCTTATACAACTTTGCACATCGGTACCATATTTCTCTAACACAGAATTACACAGCTATCTGATCATTTAACTGAGAGAGACAAACATTTTTTTACTACATCAGTGACACATGTTCACGCAATTACACAGTTGGGTAACTTCACACTTATGAAACTGTATTTTGTCTGTACTTTGTGAACTGTTCATATTTTTTTGGACCCATTGTGATATTATGAGACCTTTGAATGATATATTTGGCATGGGATCACGATTTTTAAAGTACGTTTGAGGCAGATGACACTTTTGACATGTGCAGAGAATTTTTTTTAGGTTTTGAAATTATTGAAAGAAGCTGCAACGATTCTGAGACGTGATTGATCTGTTATTATATTATCATTACGATGACTATGTGTATTATGCTGTTGCGGTATGTCTATGATCAATAAGTTGATGCTGTATGAGTTATTTGATTATGCCACATATCTGTTATGATGAAATATTGAAGAAGTGTCGACGAATAAGATAAGGAATAATGAATAGTGGTTAGGGACTCTGGTTTGTGAAAAAGGTTGTTGGAAACCAAGAATCAAGTGGCTCTGAGCACTATGGGACTTAACTGCTGAGGTCATCAGTTCCCTAGAACTTACAACTACTTAAACCTAACTAACCTAAGGACATCACACACATCCATGCCCGAGGCAGTATTCGAACCTGCGACCGCAGCGGTCGCGCGGTTCCAGACTGTAGCGCCTAGAACCGCTCGGCCACTCCGGCCGGCGAAACCAAGAATCGTACTTTAAGAGTTATGAAATGTGTGCATATGCGTGAATGTATCACAATGCCGCCGACAATTTTTTGGAGACTGTTATATCAATAGGATTTTGTTTCTACAGATTTGTAATGCAAATTCTTGACCTGTGAAATATTTTTATATGAGACTGTCACTGTAGCGGTAACTGCTGTCGTAAATATTTTGGTAAGAAAGGTAAGTGACCGTGACGTAATGCGTTGTGAGCGGCCAGGTGTGCCAGCTGCCTTGAGAAAAAGCCATTAGTGTGTGCCTTTCAGAGGCACAGGTAGAAAAAAAAAGAGGCCATTATCCTCACTATTGACATTTCTGTGTCGAAAGCATCGCAAATACGACACGCTCAAACTTGAAAACATATAATTACACTGTGGAGCTCTTAATTTATGATATTTCATAAAATGCCTAATGAAACGATGAGAAACATTTCACGGCTATTGCTTGCTAGTTGAGAGAAATGCCATATGGCTTGCTTTATGTACTTATTTACTCATTTTGTTTAATATCTAGTTTCTAGCTGCACTGCAGCATTGGTTAAAATAGAATTTTATAGATGTACTAATATAAATATTTTCTGTCTACAGATCCAGTAAATACTAATTTTGTAATACACTTCCCAAAAAATGAGGGAGCACAAAGACATTTCCCTTCACAGGAACTGCATACATAATTTACTTTTCAAGTACTTGGTAATTTTTATGGTAGAATAAGTTGTGGTGCACCACTTTAATTACATAGATATTAAGTTGTGAATATACATTTCCCTTGTCTGCATTGTTGTCTTTAGCGTAATATTTTTTCTGCTTGAGCTATGTCATGTTTAGATATAAGTTATTTCATTTGCTGCTGCTGTTTGCCAGGCATAGTGTTACTGAATTTACTTTGTGTTACTCTGCTAAGCCAGTTTACTACTGATTTATTTTTCTTGTTTGCTGCTCATTGCCTTATATTAGTTGTAATATTGTTGCTTACTTTGCCAATTTGTATTTTTTTTGTCCTTGCTGTTTGTGTCAGTTTGTTATGTGCTGCTGCATTGCCTCGTCCCTTGGTATATATATCTGAGCTCAGTAGATTTAAGTTAGCTTAAGAGGGGGTAGACTATATAAGAAACTAACTATGATGAATTGGAAGAAATGCATTGAGAAGCTATAAGAAAATGGTTTGGCCCAAAAAAAAGTAGTGTACAGTGGAGAAAAACTATTTTTGAAAGATGATGTGAACAGAATACAGAAAGCATGCTTGGATAGGATTTTTTTTTTTGGCTGGAGCAAATGTTGAAATAAGAGGGACGATATATGGAATGAAGTTTTGGGTTGGACTGCAGTACCAAATGTTACACTGAAAACAAACCCTGTCCTTTCACCCTGTGTTATTCTGCTATGTGTTTGTGTACTCTTGTATATTTGTCTTTTTCCTGTCTTTATGTGTTTAGCTAATAAGATTTATGCTGTAGAATTTTTCAAATACTATGTTATTTTCTTTGTAAAGATGTTTAGACATTATTTATTCTGTTTTGTTTTAATGATCATGTTGATGTTTCGAAAGTCATTCTGATATTTTATATATGTACTTATGTCATAATTCTTGTAACACTGATGTATATGTTTATTTCTATTCTTTTGTAAAGCCTGTGTTACTATAAATGTTATCTGTATTGTTATGTTCTTTAATGATGTATTTTGTACCTTTGTTATTGTATTTTTATGTTATCAAATTGTAATTGTTTCCAGTTCTTCAAATTAAGTATCATTTCACTGCACACGTTTCTGTTGGTCATAATATATGCACAGTATGTGAGAAGTTGGGACTGTTAGTGCTTGCACGTGTGTTGATAATTCAGCAAGGGACTGGATAACAGCATTGCTGGTTCTAAGGACATTTCAAAAAAAATTTTTGTGAGTGCACAAGTGGTGGTTTATAGACTTGCTATATTGTCCACAAGACTCTTCGATGGTGATTGTGCACCTGCACAGTCACAACAGATGGCTGCTGGCCATCTCTACAAGGACTACAGTGGGTCTGCATCTTTGATGACCCACCAATACCATTATTTCTACAAGGACTACAGTGGGTCTGCACCTTTGATGACTCACCAATACCATACTCTCTACCAGAACTACAGTGGGTCTGCACTTTGATGACCTACCTACCAATACTCTTCAAAACTTCGACTGACTCTGCAGTGGGTTTGCTCTGTTGTGGCCCATTACCTGTCAGTATGTCAAGAGTCAGCACTGTCTTTCTGTTGGAAGGACAACACTACTTCTTCAAGACTGCATGGAAATCCACTACTTCCATGTGCATTGTCTTTTACTGCTCAGACTTTGAGAAAAGAAACGGCAGTTTTACTGTGATGAATGATCAGGACTGTCTTTATGGACTGTGAGAAAATTTTAGCTTTTGACCAACATTGTATTAATAAGTGTGTGCATTTGATATCTTTCTTACTGTAATCATGAAAAAATTTTTCAAATCTGTATTGGCCAGTGCCCAAAACAATTTGTAAATTTTTTTGTGGGGAGCATGGGGGCTATGTAAGTAGGCTGTTTAGGTTTTCTTATTGGTAACGCCACGTAGCGCTCCGTATGAAATATCACTGGCTGTGCTGTGTGCAGTCTGTGGCTAGTTTGCATTGTTGTCTGCCATTGTAGCGTTGGGCAGCTGGATGCGAACAGCGCGTAGCGTTGCGCAGTTGGAGGTGAGCTGCCAGCAGTGGTGGATGTGGGGAGAGAAATGGCGCAGTTTTGAAATTTGTAAGACTGGATGTCATTAACTGCTATGTATATTATGATTTTTCAACACTATTAAGGTAAATACATTGTTTGTTCTCTATTAAAATCTTTCATTTGCTAACTATGCCTACTAGTAGTTAGTGCCTTCCGTAGTTTGAATCTGTTATTTAGCTGGCAGTAGTGGCGCTCGCTGTATTGCTGTAGCTTGAGTAACGAAGATTTTTGTGAGGTAAGTGATTTGTGAAAGGTATAGGTTAATGTTAGTCAGGGCCATTCTTTTGTAGGGATTTTTGAAAGTCAGATTGCGTTGCGCTAAAAATATTGTGTACCAGTTTAAGCACAGTCATGTAAAATTCTTCAAAGGGGACGTTTCAAAGTTTGTGGAAATGTTTGTTAGGACATGCGAAGAAAAATAAGGAATAAATCATTGAGAGAAATACATTTTAATTTACACATAAAAGAGTCACATTTGTAACTGTGTTCCATGTTTACGTTCCAGGTTACAAACGTTGCTCTATTTGACGACCATCTACATTCACGACAGCCTGGAACCGCACTAGAGATATCATTTCACAATTGTTCGCAGCAATTTTCGAGCAGTGGACCGTACAAGCATCAGCTGTCGTGACACAGCATGAATATCTCACATTGCGTCCAGCATTGGCAGCCATGTCTACAACAAATGCTTCAGCACTCTGTGGCGCAATTGGCCGTCGGCCTCTCCCAGGATCAATTTCTATATCGCCAGTTAATTTGAACTTCAGAGTTATGTTCGCCAATCTCGGTGTGGAAAGAGGCTCTCTCTCGAAGCGTAGATACTCACGCAGAGCAGCCGCTTTATTGCTGTTGTTTCAATAAAACAGCTTTACGAGTAAAACTGCCCACCTTGTCCAGACTCATATTGACTGTCTGCAGCTGTAATGCACACTGTTGCTTGCGTTTCAACCCTACGTCGCTATACCAACACCGGCATCTAACGGTAACGCAACTCATGCAGTCTGAACATCAATGCTATAAAGCTGGCTACCCATACGGAAAATAGCTTTTCGTCTACACTGTCACAACTAGCGAAAGTTTAATTATAACCAACCACTATTTACGAGCGGACGTCTCGCCGCCTCCGCAGGTCTATAATGAGTCGAACTGCCTCCGATTTGGGTGTGAAGTGTAAGGCAACCATTTCTGTCGAACCCATTTCTGTCAGAACTGTGCTGAGATAAATCCGAATTTCAGAGCCGATGACCGACCCATATCGCTGCGTCTTCACATGACTTTTGATCACTCAGACCATAGAGTCTGAGTACTTTGAGGTCAGAAATCAAAGTTTGGAAATGAATATTTATTTCTGTAAGAATGCAGGTGACAGCGAATAACAGATTCTTGGGTTTCCAGCCGCGTCAAGTGTTTAAAAATTACGCGAGTTTTCGACCAATCACTCCCTGTCCAAAGTCGGAGACTGCAGTGGGCCGCTGGTCAGGTTGTGTGTGCCGTTATATTCGCTAACTGCCGACTGAAACGTCACGGCTCGCGGCATCGCCATATGTGAACATATGTTGAATGGCGCTCGATGTGCCCCCTCTAACTTCGCGATCGCTGTGTCCCACGCTGCACTGAGCTGCAGGCCGCTTTCTCTCGTAATAATGTTGTCAGTGACTTTTATTGCACTGGCTTCTTAATTACACTGTCCCAGAAGCCGTTAGTGTGAGCCTCGACACAGGTTTCATCGAAATGATCCGGTGAACGTTTTCTAAGGAATGCTCAGCTTAAAGCAGATTTGTGGGAGTAGATAGAAACGCTCATGCTCCTTCCTGCGTTGTTCTAAAGCGCGTACTGTTTGTCCGCAGTACGACCGGCCATATTCACAACGTATCTTGTGGAACTCAGGTGTTCTGAGACCTGCTACATTTTCATCTGGTCTCCGTAATAGCCAGATTTCTGTCGAAGGCGAGAAGATCGATTTGATATTGTCAGCAGACGGCTTATCTTGCGCGACACGAAACCACAGAATGGAAAGAGAGAAAGTACCTTTTCCTGATCCTCGTCGGAGTCTTATTGTGATTCTTTCTTGAAATCAGCACCCATATTGTTGGGTTGACGCCGAGGAAGAGCAATGCATTGTCTTTTTCTACTTCCATGATGAATTGGATGTTACTGTTAACGCTGCTGAGATGTTCAAAGAACTCGTAAAGTTTCTCGCGTCCGTCAAATGACGAACGAGCCTTCAACGGATCGAAAGAAACAACTAGGCTCTAATGGCGCCTTATCTAAGGAAATATCCTCGAAATTACCCAAGAATAGGTTTACAACAGCTGCAGTTAAAGGATTTCCTATCGCAGCGCCGTCCATCTAATCGTAATACTGGCCGTTGTACAGAAATGATCTTCACTTTAAAAAAGTTAACACTTCGTACGATCCGTCTTAACACGAGAAGACTAAGCTCGAGACTTGGAAATGGTCGATCAGGGACGATAGTGTTCTTTGCTGATTCCGCATCACTTCTCTCGCTCTACTTGCAAATTTGGCGACAAATTCAACGTGCTCGACCCTGTAGTGGTAAAAAAGAAAGAAAAGTTCCAGTGAAGCTTAGGATATATGTCAAGAGCATTTAAATAAACTGCTTGGCCTGCCTTTGACGTATTACCAAAAAGTCTGATGGAAGCCATCAAATTAGAGTGAGTCTGCCATATGCAGCTCAAGATTTCTATAGAAACGTCCAGGTTCGTGACTAACAATAAATATGGACATGAAATGAGATAAGACGGATCTAAAGCATTTGCAAATTCACTTGAATTTGACTTCGCCCTTTACAATTTGTGTACTGTATACGGGCCTTTTCGTACACGACAGAGAATAAGCAAAGACATACTCGTATATTGCAGTACAAAGGACGATGGATGAAGTGAACATTGCGTTTGCCGTTGTATTATTTGTGACACTAGTCGACAACGCAGCCTTCGTTCCCACTTCGGCGAACCACTGCCACGTAGTGTCCTTGGTAGCGCCCTAAAAAATAATACTGACTGCGGAGATAAATCGATGTGTAGATGTTTCATTTGGCTTAGACACTTATCCAATAATTTATTGTGTGCGGAATCTGAGAAGGAAAGGTTTAAAGTCCTTCTCAGAATTTTTCCACCAGTGTCTCGTTTGGTGAGCTTCGCAGCTGGCAGCGTTCCAGGGAACAACTTTAGGAGAAATATTGGTCTGCTGCGACTCTCTTTTTTTTCAGTGTGTCACTTCTCTCTATAAAATGTAGCATTATTAATTAATTTTGCAGAAAGAAACCGTATTTTTCGAAGAAAAAAGGTCTTGATTTGAGTAGAATGGCCGTAAATCAGACGGGAGTGTAGTTGTTCGTAATTCAAACAGCTGGAGCGATACTCGTAGCCTGAAAAGTTCTGCTTCTGCTCTCTGTTTCCGGGAGAGCTCCAAACATTCAACACGCTGATACTTGCTTTTTGTTTGATCGTACATTCTCTCCGAGAAACTTTTCTCGAAGTATCATTCTTCAGAAAGAGAAAAATCCAGGGTGGCTCCGATGTGTGACTCAGCAAATGAGACAATTTCTCTGCGTCTATATTGGTTCTACACTCATACTGTGTAATTTATGTTGTGGGACATATTATAAGAGTCCTTTAGGCCGAATCCAGGTTTAGTTAATGAATTTTGTTTCCTCTGTCATCACCCTTAAATTTAATTCGATGCGGTCCTCCGTATCATCTTCATTTCATCATACATCATCGTCTTATGTACTCATACGAGGGCCAGTCCATACGTCATGGCAACTATGGTATATCTTACGATAATGCGACAAAATAGTAATTCCACGATGGGCATTGAACCGGTAAGGCAGTGTTTATCTGACTGCCAACACACAACAGGGTTCCAGTACAGGAGCTCGCAGCGAACTGTGAAATGAAACACACGCTTTGGAACTCTGTGTAAGTTCATTGTGCACGAGTACTAATGGTACAAAAATTAATCAGAATCAATTATTGTCCTGCAAATTAGTCCCCCAGTGGATCCAGACAGCGTTACCAACAATGGGGAGGACGCTGAATACCATTAACACTGCCATCAGTGCGTGCCACCTGTTGCCGAAATGCCGTGAGTTTATCCTCTCTGTTTCCAAAGCGCCTCCCACACAATGATTTCTTCAGTTGTGGATTGAGATCGAAGTCATATGGATTGGGGTCTGGTGAATAGGATGGGTGGCGTACGATTTCTCACCCGAACGCTGTACAAAATTCTTGATGACGTCTGCTGTGCGGGTTGTGACATTATCGTTCATTATGACCGTATTATCCAGCAGTACCGGACTTTTTCGCCGTAACCCACAGCTGCTCGTAGTTCCGCACAGCACTGAGTAGCACTAATGCCAGCGAGAAAGGCAATTTTCACTTACGCTCGCTGTTCCACTCTGCTTACTTCCCATCTTGAACACGGCCATGTTCATACTTAATATTTCAGGCGCTGGTACCGAGCAATCCTCGCATGCGGTAACACTCTGTCAATTTGTAACACCGTAGCTCTTATGCTGTACGGATTTATTTTGCCTTTTGCTTTGGTTCAATGTTATAACATTGAGTATCTGTAAATGTTTTTGAATCGATAACATAAAATTGTATATTCCTTTCTTTGTTAAAACTTTGATGTCGTGGTTTGATTCTATGCAATGTAGTATATCTGTCATTTAAATTCTTTGTCCCATTTGGAGGGAACAAAACTTACTGCATATAATTGTAATTTCTGTGTGAATAATTTTTTGTAGTAATCTCAATATGTGCAAATGTTCTGTTTTATTTAATGTGTTTGGTTGCTGTTACGTAAACTGCTAGCCGGCCGGAGTGGCCTTGCGGTTCTAGGCGCTACAGTATGGAGCCGAGCGACCGCTACGGTCGCAGGTTCGAATCCTGCCTCGGGCATGGATGTGTGTGATGTCCTTAGTTTAGTTAGGTTTAATTAGTTCTAAGTTCTAGGCGACTGATGACCTCAGAAGTTAAGTCGCATAGTGCTCAGAGCCATTTGATGTAAACTGCCGACCTTCAATTAGGATTCTTAGTTATCCTGTATGTAAAATATAGTGTGGTTCCCCTCAGGAACGGAACTTAGTAGTGCGCGCAAATTGTGGTTGGCCTAGGTAGAAAAGGTGGAACAAGAGTCAGTCGGACGAGCTACCAAACTGTGCACTGCCATGTAAAAGTTGTATATTGTGCTGGTTCCGAGAGAGGCTTTTTCTGCCACTTTCCAATGCCTCGGATGGATGGATAAATAGCTGGAACGATTCTGGAATTGGTATCCATCATCGCCACCAAGAAGGGACAGAGTCCAGCAATTCTGCCTGCAAATCCACCTACCAACATGCAGTTGCCACCACATTGCGCAATTACTGTAACGGAATACTATAATAATGTACAGTGAAGGATCAGCTTATTGAATGTTTTAGTGTGCACAAATATAAGGTAATTTATAATGAATTTATGTACCTACCTTGATTTTTCCCTATCACAACACCTCTCAGGTTCCTCTCCATTTGAACTATGATTAACGAGTGTCCTAGTTTGTGGAAAAAATGAAAGCCTCAAAGCCAAATAGTTACTTGAACAACGTTGTTTGATCTTTGGTAAGAACGGAATATTCAGATTTACTGTGGATTTAGTGAAATTATGGGAGGTAGTAAATGTAGTTTTGTGATGTTTCAAAGTCACCTATTTAATCATTTACTTGAAAATAGAAGACTGTGGTAATAACGACAATTTGCTGTTTCTTTTAAAGATTAAAAGTTCTTAAAACTGAGGCTTATAAAGTTTTGCTTAGTTAATGATCATGGTGCTGCCTGTAGTAAATTTTAAAAGGTGAGCTAGTTTCTTGTTAATTTGTCAACATTGTGTCTTACTGCAGTAAAAGTCGTGAATTGCAGTTGTGGAAAGTTGTTTCTTTTGGGTATTGAAAATTTCTTATTAATAGTGTAATAAGATCCACAGGTTATCCTTTACCACTATTTATGAAAACAATAATTTCTTTATAAAAAGACAGTGAAAAGTAACCTGTTAGTGAATTCCATTTAACTTTCATTCTAAATAGAATCGTATTTAGTTGACAGGTATTTAACCTGTGACCAGTTCATAATTTTGCAGTGAACTACATTTATAATTTTATGTCAGCTAGGAAAATTTTTGAACAATAATACTGAACCTATGTCCAATTAATGATTCTGCAGTGAATATTAATAGTAATGTTATAAAGACCATTTAGTTTGAATAAGACATGAAAGTAATAGTGTGTTTACTTATCCGTTATATTTACGCAAATACACTCCTGGAAATTGAAATAAGAACACCGTGAATTCATTGTCCCAGGAAGGGGAAACTTTATTGACACATTCCTGGGGTCAGATACATCACATGATCACACTGACAGAACCACAGGCACATAGACACAGGCAACAGAGCATGCACAATGTCGGCACTAGTACAGTGTATATCCACCTTTCGCAGCAATGCAGGCTGCTATTCTCCCATGGAGACGATCGTAGAGATGCTGGATGTAGTCCTGTGGAACGGCTTGCCATGCCATTTCCACCTGGCGCCTCAGTTGGACCAGCGTTCGTGCTGGACGTGCAGACCGCGTGAGATGACGCTTCATCCAGTCCCAAACATGCTCAATGGGGGACAGATCTGGAGATCTTGATGGCCAGGGTAGTTGACTTACACCTTCTAGAGCACGTTGGGTGGCACGGGATACATGCGGACGTGCATTGTCCTGTTGGAACAGCAAGTTCCCTTGCCGGTCTAGGAATGGTAGAACGATGGGTTCGATGACGGTTTGGATGTACCGTGCACTATTCAGTGTCCCCTCGACGATCACCAGTGGTGTACGGCCAGTGTAGGAGATCGCTCCCCACACCATGATGCCGGGTGTTGGCCCTGTGTGCCTCGGTCGTATGCTGTCCTGATTGTGGCGCTCACCTGCACGGCGCCAAACACGCATACGACCATCATTGGCACCAAGGCAGAAGCGACTCTCATCGCTGAAGACGACACGTCTCCATTCGTCCCTCCATTCACGCCTGTCGCGACACCACTGGAGGCGGGCTGCACGATGTTGGGGCGTGAGCGGAAGACGGCCTAACGGTGTGCGGGACCGTAGCCCAGCTTCATGGAGACGGTTGCGAATGGTCCTCGCCGATACCCCAGGAGCAACAGTGTCCCTAATTTGCTGGGAAGTGGCGGTGCGGTCCCCTACGGCACTGCGTAGGATCCTACGGTCTTGGCGTGTATCCGTGCGTCGCTGCGGTCCGGTCCCAGGTCGACGGGCACGTGCACCTACCGCCGACCACTGGCGACAACATCGATGTACTGTGGAGACCTCACGCCCCACGTGTTGAGCAATTCGGCGGTACGTCCACCCGGCCTCCCGCATGCCCACTATACGCCCTCGCTCAAAGTCCGTCAACTGCACATACGGTTCACGTCCACGCTGTCGCGACATGCTACCAGTGTTAAAGACTGCGATGGAGCTCCGTATGCCACGGCAAACTGGCTGACACTGACGGCGGCGGTGCACAAATGCTGCGCAGCTAGCGCCATTCGACGGCCAACACCGCGGTTCCTGGTGTGTCCGCTGTGCCGTGCGTGTGATCATTGCTTGTACAGCCCTCTCGCAGTGTCCGGAGCAAGTATGGTGGGTCTGACACACCGGTGTCAATGTGTTCTTTTTTCCATTTCCAGGAGTGTAGTTTGTTCTGCTCTGTTAGTTTCAACCTTAACGTTAACAAATGCAGGTGTCAGAGTTCATTGCACTCGAGTGTGGTGAAGTATAGGTTGTGTTTGTCCGTTAAAGTTACTCATACTTCTTTTCTTGAACAAGAATGTCAATCATTCTCTGGCCTAATTAGGTTGGCGAACGTTTTCTTTATCCTTTGAACAGTGTGGATAAGTATATTATTGTTTGTTACTGTTTGAATATTTACGTAATTCTGACTTTCACTTCCGATAAGCCACCTCCGTTAGGTACAACACGGTCAACATTACAAAATTCCTCTCAGAGGGTAACACTGCTCTGTTGCGTTATACCATAATTGCTTATTTCACGGCCTGCCTCCAACTTTAAGGTTATGGTACAGCAGTAGCAGACTGTAGTGTTATAAATTGATTTCGGTACTGTTTGCCGCGGGCTGTCCAATGTGTTTACTGCAATTACACCGTCGCTACATGTTCGCACGATATACCATAATTGCCACGACTTTTGGGAATAAAACCTGGTACATAGGCCTCCCCTTGGAATTCTCTCCTTCCACCATTGACTACTCGTATCGTAACCTTTGCAAATATTCTCTTCCATTCATCGTTCTTTTCGACTTGTTGCCGGGGTCTTCCTACCTCAGTCAATCCATCTGACCTTAACACTCTTCTGTAGCACCATATTTCAAAGGCCTGTAATTGTTTTCCTCCTGTTTCCCTACTGTCTACGTTTCACCCCCATGAAGAGCTGTGCTCCAGCTTTTCGTGAAAAAAATATTTTTCTGGTCTCAAGGGCTTATATTTTTGAATGTAGCAATCTTTTGTATCTTCTGCAATTGCTGCTACTTGCTACCACGTTTCTTGCATTTTCTCTCTTTATCCATTGTGCTTCCGAGAAGGCAAAATGCAGCTATCTCTTTAAGAGCCTTTTGCCCAAGTCTAACATTTAGCCAGCCCACATAATTTCTGTGACATGCTCAGTTACCTTAGTTTTATTTTTGTTTATGTTCATATTATAGTCATCATGTAGGAAACAACGCATCTTATTAAACACCTACTCAGTTCCTGTTCACTTTTAGCTACTATTTCTATGTTGCTAGAGAACCACATCACATTGAATTTCTATCCGCGATGAGCAACTCACAAACTGAAATGGACCACGACTTCCCTTATTGCTTCTTCACTACAAAAATTGCGTTTTGCTCTCCCGGCCTTTCTGTTGACTTTCCAGATCTTGGTGCCGCTACTAAATATTCTCACTCAAGTAGCTCCTCCGCTGGTATCACGAGGAGGAGTGCACTCTGCTGCAGTCCTCTCACCAAGGAGAAATCCTTAGTACGCTTGGGAATCGAACGCGAGTCCTCTGCATGGCCGCCCACTCAGCTACGGATGCGGTCACCATTCTCATATACATTCTCCAAATCTGCGAAAGAAACGGATGTTTCCTTTTTCTTTCCTAAGATGGCCCGCTATTAATAGCCGTAGTAGTAAGAATGCTTCTCCGAGTACCTTACTTCTCCTGAAACCAAATTGATTTTCTCTTAATCTACTTCCAATTTTCCGCTTCCTTCGTCGATAAATAGTTATTGACATATGGAATATTAGATAATAACAGATGAATTTTAAGAATAGGTATTGGGTCTTAGATACGGACCTTGGTATTCTGAAGTTGTGACAGTGCGTCAGTTCAGAAGAAAGCAGTGAAAATCTTCAGTCTACTTTGAACAGGCAAACAAAGCGGTATAATAAGGTGTTGCACAGAATCGTCTGCTTTATCTCTTGTTTTAAAGAGAAAATTGTTTAGAATATCCAAGTTCTTCCTACGGCGTTTCTAACCGCATTGTGGAAGCAGTCTTCAGCAAAATGCTCTCTGTGATCTAAGTTAGTACTGGTGAGTCTAACTAAGAAAAAAGTGAGAAAATACCTGTTGAAAATTTCCAACTCTGAACGATTTCATAATAAACACACACTTGATAACCTCCACTGACGGCACTACAAATCCGATGATATGTATGGTTCCCTCTTGTAGTAGGTATAATGTTTAATAAAACTGTGCTTATGTCTTAAAAGTGGTGCTTATTCGCTAGCCCTATTGCAATCATACAGAGATTGAGACAGAAATAACTGCAGCCTTGTGTATTTACAAGCTTCTAAAGGCACGCCGATTCCCGGTGCATTTTTGATAAATCGTCGTCCATGTATTTATGTTGGTGCCACCCTAACTGAGGAGCTTAAGGCATAATAAAATCTTGAGTCACTAAGCAAAAGCCCTGTTTTATTATTTTTATTATTTAGTATTATATTATTTTATTGTCAGCTGAAAAAATAAGTCGAACCTAGATCGCTTCTGCCCAACCTTTCCTCAAACATGCGAGCTGACAGTCTGCGTAGTCTCTTTCATCACAGACCTATTCTGGTGAAGATCTTGTTAAAGCATTAATAATTTTCCTCAGTGCATTTGTAGTGTTTAGTGGGACATCGAAAGACACTGTTTTCGAAGATTCTCTAGTAAACACCTTCATTCTGGTATCCTCTACAACTGTTGCTAAGGGATATTTATGGAAAAGCAAACAGGCGCTGTAAAAAGACAAGGAAAAATAAGCAAAGGAGTCTGGTAGCCGAAAAGTATCTGTGTTACTTGAGCAAGAACGTTAATTTCTCCTGTAGATACTAGGAAAACGATTTATGTGGTCAGTAATTAGCGGTACAACAATGGCAAATCTGGGCGCGAAACACGGTAATAATCAGAATACGTCGTTCTGGACGTCAAAATAGCGTCACAGGTAAGGAAACAACTGGATAATCTAGACAGTAACGAATATGATGTGACAATGTGTGTCAATTACCGACTACCGATTACCGACGCAAGAAATTGTTATGTCAGCTATTGCAACAAGAATTAACAGGTCGATGATGCCATCAATCAGTTTAACAAGCTCCGAAGAAAATACGGGCAACCTACAATGTCGTGTCAGAAACAAGAAATTTTCAGACCGATATGAGGCAATACTGACCCTACGACGTATCTTAGAGAATGTTGTGTTGTTGTGGTCTTCAGTCCTGAGACTGATTTGATGCAGCTCTCCATGCTACTCTATCCTGTGCAAGCTTTTTCATCTCCCAGTACCTACTGCAACCTACATCCTTCTGAATCTGCTTAGTGTATTCATCTCTTGGTGTCCCTCTACGATTTTTACCCTCCACACTGCCCTCCAATACTAAATTGGTGATCCCTTGATGCCTCAGAACATGTCCTACCAACCGATCCCTTCTTCTGGTCAAGTTGTGCCACAAACTTCTCTTCTCCCCAATCCTATTCAATACTTCCTCATTAGTTATGTGATCTACCCATCTAATCTTCAGCATTCTTCTGTAGCACCACATTTCGAAAGCTTCTATTCACTTCTTGTCCAAACTATTTATCGTCCATGTTTCACTTCCATACATGGCTACACTCCATACGAATACTTTCAGAAGAATGCTGAAGATTAGATGGGTAGGTCACATAACTAATGAGGAGGTATTGAACAGAATTGGGGAGAAGAGAAATTCGTGGCACAACTCGACTAGAAGAAGGGATCGGTTGGTAGGACATATTCTGAGGCATCAAGGAATCACCAGTTTAGTATTGGAGGCAGCGTGAGGGTAAAAATCGTAGAGGGAGACCAAGAGATGAATACACTAAACAGATTCAGAAGGATGTAGGTTGCAGTAGGTACTGGGAGATGAAGCTTGCACAGGATGGAGTAGCTAGGAGAGATGCATCAAACCAGTCTCTGGACTGAAGTCCACAACAACAACATGAGACAATCAACAACAGCACTATCCGTCCAGTACAGATCTCTAATCGAGATATTAGTTTTTCATCTTAAGTTCTTCCCCAGATTTGCTTGAACCACCTGATATATTTGGTATACAACACGATACAGTGAACAATAACTTGTGTTATTGTTTGAATCAACGTTCGGAAACTAGATATATTGCTATGAAAACCTGATTATAAATGACAAAGTGTAAGACGAAATCAAAATATTGCACTTCCCATAAATTCAGTAGATTTAGACCAATACATGCAGGAAACATAAGCTATGTCTACAAGAGCATTTTTAAAACCGCGTGTCTCCCCTGAGAATCGATGTAGCTGATGTCAGCCGAAACAAATGCTGCTCATCACATGTTTCAGGCGACGTCAATTGCCAACGGGCAGCGTCGATTTGTTACCTGTTACCAACAAAATAAATTTTAAAGTGAAATTTTACGTACGAATTCGCCTAGTGGGACAGTCGTTTTGTAGCTATGTATTAAGAGGGACAGTAAAATGCAAAGAATAACGAGTAATGCAGCAGCGACAACACCGCCCTTGCCTGTGCTGATTGCTCCCAGCATGCAGCAGCGCTACACAGTCGCTCGACAGTGTTATTGGTTATGCTTCGTGTTTTACTCACTCTCTTAATACGTATCGATAAAAAGAATGTCGCAATAGACTAATTGGGGATATCCCTGTCGCAAGGGGATGTAACATTTTGCCCTAAAAATTATTTTGTCGGTAACGGGTAACAAACCAGTGCTTTCTGTTGACAATGGGCGTTCCGTGAAACATATGATGAACGGTAATTATTTGGGCCGACTCCATCTACACATTGCAAAAACGAAATTGCAGTTCATATATATGCTTGGTAAAAGTTCCTGATAAAACTGGACAACTGTTTAAAAACAGTTTTAGCAGTATATAACACTAGTAAAAACCTAACTAGATAAATAATGTGTAATATCTAGCAGATACAAAATTGAATTGTATCACGCTTTTTTGGGCCTAACTTTTGGCATCTAATCGCAGCGATTGTTTTCATTAATTTCATTCAGTTCTTTATGAATTTCCATGAATCAGTTTTTGCTTGGTGAGTGATGTTCAACACTATTTTCTCCATACTTATGATGTACTTGCCACTGCTGTATCTTATCATTTGGAATATATTAACAGTACGTCACTTCTGATGCACCTGTGATGTCTTTATTAACACGTAGTTTATAGGTCAATAATCACATTCCTCACCTGGATGTAACAGTGCAAAGTACCTATGTTATAGGACCCCTATGAACTTTAAAATAATACTCGTAAAAACTGTGGGTACCTTAAATGTTCGATAGCTTACGCCACATAGAGACGTAAAAAAGTATGTGCTTTTCGTATTAATAATCGTGCACCTAGATACAAATGAAGACTGCATTAGCTTGATTGATCTTCAACGTTTCAGAAGCATCTTGACCAAACTCGAGAGAATTTGAGGCCTACGAAAGAAATAATCGAAGCACTTGCATGTGTGTCCAAATTTTTGACTGTAACAGAAAAGTCAGCAGCACAATTAGATACATGTGAGAAAATGTAGCCATGTTTTACATCTTGATAGGGGTGTGTGTTTCGAACTCCGCTTTACCCTTTGTCAGAATTTATCTCCGCTGATTTGTGAAGCAACCTCTCTTAAAGGCAGTTTTCTCGTACTGTGGTAGCGGAGGATTTGTTCGCAGGTGTACTCAAACCAAAGAGTTGTTTCCACTTCGTAGTCCAACGCTGGAATCGGCTACTTTGCATTTTCCCTGATAGACAGAAAGCCAATAGTTTCTACTGCGAGTTACTAAATACCATTTTTTTCTCCAAATGAGTAGTTTTCATTGCTATGTTCAGATAATTCAAAGACGTAGCAACAAGAGCCCCACAGGTACAAGAGCCTTTGGAATGCTTCAGATGACATTCCGTCAATCCGTTACAATGCTGTTTCTCACACGTTCGAAATGTCAACAATGCTCATTGTCAGAAATGAACGTCAGCAGCCATTCGCTAGCCATGCCATCCTGATGCCGCGTTTGCTGACGTCTGCTTCTTTGAAACTGATGACAAATCATATCGGCGGCCGATCCCCCAATGGGTCAGCTGATCTTAACAGTTCTCCTTAAACAAAGGGGAAGCAATATTCTGTTCGCAGCTTCTGTAAACCTATGGTTGTGCTGACCGCACAAATATGTTGAGTATGAATGTGTCTCGCCATCAAATAACGCGGTAGGGAACGCTGAATGACGGCGTGCTCAATGGCTTCCCTGTTTACTGTTTCAGATTATTAGCATATTATTCCATCTTGTATCGAATGAAAACAATTCCAGCTACGATCAAAACACGGCAAGTGCCACAACCCACATTCCAAGAGACTTTGCTCGGTGAAAGAGGGGTTGAAATAAGCGAACACGTTTCTCGGTTCATCCGTAGATACTCGACCGTTGCTGAAAAAGGACGGTCAAAATTATCGAGGTGTTTTGCAGGAAATTTATGTTCCCTATACCGGGCGATATTCTCAGACGAATTAGTGTCACAGTGGTTAGCTGCCTGGCTACACGAATGTTTTCCAATGCATGTTGATATTGGTCTACTAATTGTGTCAGATTAATGAATTACACAAAAAATATGAGAAAAATTAATTGAAATTGTTGTCGCTGCTATTCCTATAGTGTATTTTGATTCATAATCAACTGCACACGCCAGTTGTCGTAAAAGCGATCCGTTATGCATGATTAGCTGCAGAATTATTGCCAACGCGCGAAATCTTCACCAATGTTAACGACGTTTACTCATACGAATAAATGTCAGTGTGGCAAACCGGCCTTCGTGCGATGCTCGTGGTGTCCGGAAAATCTGTGTTTCGAATACGTCAAAGATCGGTATCGTTTAATCTTCTAAATATTCCTGAAGAATAAACATATGAATAAAATATAAGAATTATTATAAGAATTCATATGAGAATCAAATACCAGAATATGAGAATTTAAAAAGATTGAAACCCCCAACACACCATACATACATGTATTGCATAATAAATGTATGAATCTTGCTACGAAATTCTGTTGTAATATTACAATGAATATAACGTTCTTATATTCTAATTTGATAAGGAACATCCGTGTAGTAACATTCTACAAACATGTGTTGAAAGGTGGCTACACTGAGCCACAGCGCCAGAGATTGCGCTAAAGAGTATTATTCAGCCGCCTCCACTGGCAGTTCTTGTCGAGAAGTCGTGGTGGAGAGTGCTTATTGAGAAGTAGCAGTAGGCAGTGATTGTTGAGATATAGCAGTGGTGAGTCGTTGTTGAGAAGCTCCCATGGAGAGTGCTTGTTCAGATGTTGTCATATTGTTTTGATGGGCTAGACACCAGATATTGTTGGATTGGGGCTGCTGTAATGATCAGAGTGTGCTTTTCGTCAATATATATGAAGGTAAAAAATTCCTTTTTCTTTATTATTTCAATGTCTTAAACGATAATGCCTCTTGGTCACAGGTTCAGTCAACAAAGCATCTGGCTCGTGTTCTTGTATTAGACTGATTTCTGGTTTCTATGTGCAATTATAGTATTTCTGTTTTTTTTAATTACTTCAGTATAAATTGTGTTTAAAATATCTGGTCTTATTGAGGAAGAACCGTGCCAGATGTGTACGTTGAATCACACTTCCACACACAGAAGAGCTACACTTGTGTTTTGTTGTTTCCTAGGTTTTATAGTTGCTGGGGACTTAATTAATTAATTGTGTTAACGGAAGTTTTCTTTCATTCTTTGTTGTTGTTCTATGCAGTCAGATTGCGTACAAATAGTAGTCAGGGCCAACCGGTTACGAGACTGCGTAACCGGACCGACAGCGACGAAAATTAAAAGTATTTGCATTGATAATTTAATTAAGCCCCTATGCAGTGTATATGAATGAAAACAATAAAAACAAAATAAAAAAATAAAATATAAATAATAACGAATTTCGAACACGGGGTGCAAAATTAAGAAGCCACGACGGTAATAATTGAGTCACCATTACATATGAGGACGTAACGCGGTAAAAGGCATATAAAGCACTTCAAATGTACCTCGAAAACTTTGACCGTCGTTCTTCCAGAAACAGTTGGCTATCTACAGATAAGGCGAGACAGCAGTTCGCCTCTTTTGATTCCTCTTCCACTGAGCGAAGTACCTGGGAAATTGGATGATGACACTGGCTGTGTTCTTTTTGTAATCAGACACTAAATTATTTTTGGAGAGTCAGCACAGGGTTTCAGATGTAACTCTCGTTATGATAAGCCGTCATCAATTAATGGCATATAACAGAAAAGTGGTATACGGTAAATATTAAACATAAAAATAAAGGATTTTCACGGGGAAAAGATGTATCTAATTTCTGTATAAGAATGAATAAAATATTTTATTTATAGACTATAATAAGGACCTAGGCTATCCATCGTTTAAACCAGTCCATTACACCGACGCGATTTCGCGTTGTAGATTGCGAGAAAACGAATCTCACCACATACTTTGTAGACATATCTCGTATGAGTATTAAAATATCCGGTAGCTTACAGAATCACAGACTTTTTAAGAGATTGTAACTTGCTCACGTAATTAACAACATTCCCACGAATAGCTTCTGTATCTTCCTATGAACTGACAACCGATAGCGCTTAATCCACGTATTTCTTAATCTTTCCCGTATGGGAGTCATCATATAATCTGACGTTATAGTCATTATATGATATCATTTAGAGAAGAGAACTATATGTTGCGAGAAGTGGCAACTGAATCTAAACAATAAAAAGTGTGAATACAAAAAAAAAAAAAATCCGTAATTTCGGTCGCACCATAAATCACAACAAATTTAAAGGTTTTATTATTTTCGTTCATCTTATTCGATGTATCGAAAGGTCAGCTACTGTGTCGTTCATTATTTAAATAACTAAAGGTTGTCGATTCAAATAAATTCTTAGGGACTGCAGTTACGAACGAACTGAAAATGGTACGATTATTTAAATCTTTTAAAGTTGTCGCGTCAACTAAATGCTTAGGGACTTCAATTAAGAACAAACAGAAAATGGTATGGGGAAGGCGAACGAATTACTGCTTTTTATTGGCAGAACACTTAAATCTGCAACGGGTCTACTAAAGAGACTGCCTTTACTACGCTTCTTTTCTGGATCTGGAATACTCTTGCGCGGTAAGGGAACCTACCACATAGGATTGATGGTAAACACAGGAAAAGTTCACACAAGGGCCGGTCGTTTTATATTATTGCGGATATGATACGCGAGTAGGGGTTACAATTATTAAAACAAAGGCGTTTCCTGTTGCGGCGAGATCTTTTTACTAAGTTTCAATCACTAACTTTCTCCTCCGAATGCGAAAATATATTCTACATAGGGAGAATTATCATAGCAACAAAATAATAGAAATCATAGCTCTATTGGAAAGATATAAGCGTTCGTTTTTCCGCGCGCTGTTAGAGAGTGTAAAGATCGTGAAATAGTCTAAACGTGGTTCCTTGCAGCCTCTGCCAAGCACTTACGTGTGAATTGCAGAGTAGTCATGTAGATGTAAATGTAAAACAAATTAGTGGACTTGTACATATCTGGACATTTTTCTTAGTTATCTCATGTCTTGTATTTGTTAGCAACTGCTGCGATGTGTTGTATGATCTGATATCATGTGCTCTGTGTATCCTTACAATTTTTTTTAACATCAGTTCATCACTTACATACAAGTTTGCTTTCTGAATGATACGTAAATTAAACGCCAATAGGTAGAGTTACAGAAGTATAACGAAGTGTTTCGAACTGGCCACATAAGACGGTCCATAAATAAATGCGACACGTAAAGTGTTTGATCCAACTCTATAACGTCGTCAAATGGGAATGAGAAGAAATATAGGGAAAGGGAAAAAAACAGTGTAACAGTGGGCTAACATATTGGAAAATTAATTTCAGTCAGATGATGAGGTAATAGAAAAAATACCCGTACGTGTGTGGCAAAATACATGGTAACACGAGTGGAAAAGAAATTAATCTTAGAGTTAAACGTCGTTTGCAGAATAAGATTATGAGGAACGGAGCGCAGGAGGAACGAAATCGCCTGTGACGTTCTTCAAAGTAAAGGCAGCAGTCACTTGATGTGATTTCGGTAAACCGCATGAACCGTGAAAGACATGCGGGGTGGAACTTGATCTCTTTAACCTTTACGTTGCCTCGGTGATATAAGTTTAATTTTTGTGAGTTCATCACACGTTCTTCACTCGTATGGGGTTCAATTGCGTTATTTTCACCTCCTACTGCATTTAGAGGAAAAACACTATATAAGTTTACTAAACAGTTAACATGATATGTGAATCACTGAAAATTCCTGTAAAGTTAAACCTTTCCGGGTTTGTATAGAACATAATTACAAACTACCACAAATAGATGACGAACTTATAAGCGCTTGACAATTAGAATTACGTGTAAACAAGTGCGTGGTTGGGTTCGGGAAGAAACTAATGTGGAGTTAGTAATACGTTTGTCACCAAAAGGAAGCAAAGGAACTCGGAAACTGATCAGTAAAGAACGCATACATAGGGAATCTCAAGGTTGCCGTTGTTTTTCTTCGAGGAAAGTTGTCATAACGCCCGTTCCAGCAGGCATGTGCGGCTTCCTGCTGTGGACTTTCCCTTCTCATCCAAGTACCGTAATACACTCGACGATAAAAAAAGTTATTCGGCTTGGCAGTGATTGACAGAGTTGTTGGATGTCCTGGTGAAGAATGTCGTGCCAAATCTTGTCCAGTTGGCGCGTTAGATCGTCAAAATCGCGAGCTGGCTGAGAGGGAGGGGGGGGGGGGGGGAGGAGGCTGTCCATAATGTTCGAAACGTTCTCAATTGACAACTGAGGAGAGATCGGAGACCTTGCTTGTCAAGATAGGAATTGGCAAGGACAAAGACAAACAGTAGAAATTCTCGCCGCGTGCGAGCACTCCTTATCTTGCTGGATGGCTTGTCATAAAGGGCAACAAAACGGAGGTAGAATATTTTCCATATTCCGCAGTGCTGTAAGGGCGCATCCCATGAAAGTCAAAGGGATCCTGCTATGAAAAGAAATGGCGTACTAGACCATCACTCCTGGTTCTCGTGCCGTATGCCAGGCGATAGTCAGATTAGTATCCCACCGCTGTCTGGGGTGTCTCCAGACACGTCTTCTGCCTGGAATCTTACGGACTGGAGTAGGATTGTCTTCAGTTATGAGTCCCGCTTCGAAGTGAGCCCCAAAGACGGACGAAGACGTGTGTGGAGACGCCCCAGACAGCGGTGGGATAGCAACATGACTGCCGCCCATCATACGGCCCGACAACAAGTGGTGATTGTCTGGGATGAGTGGAATCCTTTTGGCTGTCTTCCGCGGCACCCTTACAGCACAGCCGTACGTCGACCGTATTATGTTACACTTCATGGCAAGTTATCCTGGGCTTACATTTCAGCAAGATAATGCCCGTGTGTGCACGGGGTGAGTTTCTGTTGCTTCTCTTCGTGCTTGTCAACCCCTACCTTGGCCAGAAGGGTCGCCGGATCTCTTCCCAGCTGAAAACGTTTGGAGTGTCATGGGCAGAACTCTCCAACCAGTTCCGAGTTTCAGCGATCTAAAGCGGCACTGGGAAGGAATTTGGCACGCTGCCCCTCAGGAGGACATCGAACAACTCTATCAATTACTGCCAAGCCGAATAACTACTTGCTTAAGGGTCAGTAGGGGAACAACGCGTTATTGACTTGCTCAGTTTGCGAAGCTCTTTCTGCCGAATAAATCATCTAATTTATCTGAAATTGTAATCATTTGTTTGTGGGTATATGTACATCATATCTAAGAATATCTGTACGATTCGGAAAATACTTCTTTGGCTTAGAGTTTATTCGCTTTGATTTGAAGAAACATGCAATTGGTTGGGATACATTTTCCTTTTGAATAAGTTGCAGTATTTTGGAAGCAGTGGAGAAGCTTACAGATCGTTTCCTCTTATCCAGAAAACACGAAGCAAATGGAAGACCACTTGTATCAACAGACAGAGAACAAATTTGAATCTGACTAGGTGCTCTAACGAGAGAGGTGCTCCTGGGATCTGTTCTAGATCCACTGTTTTTGTGTACATCGGTGCTGTGCTCCTAAAAGTGAGATATGATTTAAATATTATTTTATTTACAGACGACGCAAGCCTAATCGAAACAGTAATAAAATGATATATAAGAAATTTAGCGATTAAGATAGTGGGTAAGGTTCAACTGTTCTAATAAGTATGAATTCCTAAGGGACCAAACTGCTGAGGTCATCGGTCCCTAGACTTACGCACTACTTAAACTAACTTACGCTAAGAACAACACACACACCCATGCCCGAGGGAGGACTCGAATCTCCGTCGGGAGAGGCCGCGCAGTCCGTGACATGGCGCCTCAAACCGCGCGGCCACTCCTCGCGGCTTGTAAGGTTGGTACGTGATTTACGGGGAACAAATTAGCACTTAAATGATAATAAAAATGAGTGTAATTCAGCACAATGAGCTCCTGAAACGGTACAATCGTTAAGACAATATTTTATATTCACTGTCACTGAAATGCGAAACCTAGGTTACTTTCTATATTTTTACTGTATTATCTCGTTGGGGGTCATATTTTGAGCCAGCTCTAACCATTTACGAAAGGATACTCTTAGCTCAGAGAAATTGGTAAGAACGATCTGAGGTGTCTGTTAGCAAAAGTTTGAAACTGTGTCAGTCAAGTGTCTAGAAATCCTAACTCTCGTGCCAATGTACGTATACTCTCATGTGAAATCTGTAGCTAATAATTTCTATTCGATGAGCAGGAACTACAGCATGTACTCAGTGAACACTAAACGAAAATTATATACACCCCAAGAACACTTCCTTAAACGTCGAATAGAAAGCTGCACACTGTTCCAGGTCAAACACGGCTCTAGCAAAACTGTAAAATGTTAGTGAGACCACATATTTTCAAATTAATTTGGAATATTTCGTTGTGATATACGCACTGTATTCCCCATATGGTTTCCTTGCAATAGCCTAGCGTATTTATCTGTAATATATTACTTATTTATTAAAACACGGCATTACGCTGTCGAGGAGACACCACAGTGATTTGCATAGCCTGTTCAGTTTGTCTGAGTAATACTGCTGTATCATTAGACATTTATTTTTGACAACCGGTTTCAGTCAGTGCAAGATATCTTCAGATCTGAAAATTACTGTTATAAGTTAAATTTAACTATGCACTACATGCAATAAATATATCGGCAACAACCAGCTACTATCACGTATAGACTCTTTTATTTATCTTTTCAACCAATGTATTGATTGTAAAATCGCTTATTGCTGATGTTAATCTTTAACATTACTTCCTAGAATAAAAGATACTCTACACAGGTACCACCGGTCATCAAAAAGAACTATATTGTGATCTAAGCCATGTTACAGAGACAAGTATTAGTTATTAGTACAAATAAAGTTTTCCTTAAACCGATGATTGTTTGGAATATCACAGTGCTTTAATAAACTTGGTCTTATTAAAGCGCTATGCCCTTGCTTTTGCTCGAAATGTCAAGTGACCTACCTAATCTATTCAGGATATCCTATAGTTTCATGTGCACTCCTGATGGAGAACTGCACATACGCGGTAAAAATTAAAGGATATCCACTCTCAAACCTTTCAGTTGTCTCACACTCTCTCAATAGAATTTTAACTTGCGATGACCGTCGCTTTATGAGAAAGCTGGAATGTGTTGACAGCCAAGTGTTTTTGTAGAAGTTTGGCTCGATTTCAAAGCGATGGAGAGACTTCAAGTGTCGTTCGTCATCAGTGTACGAGAAAAGTCTGATACGAGTGGTCTGAATCTGTAGCGGTTTAAAGGTTCGTACACATACGTTGTTAAGTATTGCGTAAAACACGTCACGCACCTACAGTAACCTGTGTATTCCAAGTTCCTCCTCATTCTAAATCTTGTCTTTGTTTTTTTGGGCACAATATATGTCAGGCTCCTCCAGCACACCTCAATACCTGCCCCCTGTGGAGGCTGTCCATGCTAATGTCCATGACCGAGATTATACTCGTACATATAGTTGTGTTTTGACGTGTGTGCCTGGTGCAGTTCAGTGTTGTGTATAAGTGTGCTGTCAAAATGTGATTTAGATGTTCTGCCTATCTGTCCAGTATATTGTTCCAGGCAGTCGTCACTCGTGATCCTACGGGCATCTGAGGGTAAGAATTTCTTATTCTGGCATGAAGTATTACGTGATACTCTCTTCGATAAAGTATTTTCTGTACTGAAGGCTAATTTAATTTTGTTTTAGGTGAGGACTTTTCAATTTTTTTTTTTTAATGATGCAACTGAATTTTTCCCCTAACTTTGTTCTGTCCTTGCTTATGCTACATTTGCAGTGACCTCATCAGTGATGACACAAAACCCCAGCCTTTTTCTATTTTGCAAACGCATTGTCGTGATTTGTTTTTGAGATGGACGTAGTGCGTTCTGGGTAGTACAAATGAGGAGTTAGTAAATGCATCTGTGAGTGTTTACAGCCGCGTATGTGACTTTCCTTGTCGTAAGTCACTTTTACGCGACAGACTTCCTTGTCGCAGTTGATTGCTTGAGACAAGTGAGTCTACTGTACCGCCCCTGTTGTTTTATTCCTCTACTCACTCTCCTCTGTACCGACCCTTTTTTTACATGTAAGCGCTAAAATTGCGTGTGCTGTGAGAGCTGTCTGCTGTCTGCTGGAGCTCGACATCTAAACAGTGAAAGTGAGATTATGAGGCGCGATCCTTTTTACTAAAAAAATAGAAATATAGTAACCAAATTTAGGAACAAGCAATGATAATACACTCCTGGAAATGGAAAAAAGAACACATTGACACCGGTGTGTCAGACCCACCATACTTGCTCCGGACACTGCGAGAGGGCTATACAAGCAATGATCACACGCACGGCACAGCAGACACACCAGGAACCGCGGTGTTGGCCGTCGAATGGCGCTAGCTGCGCAGCATTTGTGCACCGCCGCCGTCAGTGTCAGCCAGTTTGCCGTGGCATACGGAGCTCCATCGCAGTCTTTAACACTGGTAGCATGCCGCGACAGCGTGGACGTGAACCGTATGTGAAGTTGACGGACTTTGAGCGAGGGCGTATAGTGGGCATGCGGGAGGCCGGGTGGACGTACCGCCGGATTGCTCAACACGTGGGGCGTGAGGTCTCCACAGTACATCGATGTTGTCGCCAGTGGTCGGCGGAAGGTGCACGTGCCCGTCGACCTGGGACCGGACCGCAGCGACGCACGGATGCACGCCAAGACCGTAGGAACCTACGCAGTGCCGTAGGGGACCGCACCGCCACTTCCCAGCAAATTAGGGACACTGTTGCTCCTGGGGTATCGGCGAGGACCATTCGCAACCGTCTCCATGATGCTGGGCTACGGTCCCGCACACCGTTAGGCCGTCTTCCGCTCACGCCCCAACATCGTGCAGCCCGCCTCCAGTGGTGTCGCGACAGGCGTGAATGGAGGGACGAATGGAGACGTGTCGTCTTCAGCGATGAGAGTCGCTTCTGCCTTGGTGCCAATGATGGTCGTATGCGTGTTTGGCGCCGTGCAGGTGAGCGCCACAATCAGGACTGCATACGACCGAGGCACACAGGGCCAACACCCGGCATCATGGTGTGGGGAGCGATCTCCTACACTGGCCGTACACCACTGGTGATCGTCGAGGGGACACTGAACAGTGCACGGTACATCCAAACCGTCATCGAACCCATCGTTCTACCATTCCTAGACCGGCAAAGGAAATTGCTGTTCCAACAGGACAATGCACGTCCGCATGTATCCCGTGCCACCCAACGTGCTCTAGAAGGTGTAAGTCAACTACCCTGGCCAGCAAGATCTCCGGATCTGTCCCCCATTGAGCATGTTTGGGACTGGATGAAGCGTCGTCTCACGCGGTCTGCACGTCCAGCACGAACGCTGGTCCAACTGAGGCGCCAGGTGGAAATGGCATGGCAAGCCGTTCCACAGGACTACATCCAGCATCTCTACGATCGTCTCCATGGGAGAATAGCAGCCTGCATTGCTGCGAAAGGTGGATATACACTGTACTAGTGCCGACATTGTGCATGCTCTGTTGCCTGTGTATATGTGCCTGTGGTTCTGTCAGTGTGATCATGTGATGTATCTGACCCCAGGAATGTGTCAATAAAGTTTCCCCTTCCTGGGACAATGAATTCACGGTGTTCTTATTTCAATTTCCAGGAGTGTAGATCTTATTAATGATCGAAGTAAAATTCGTGGTACACTACCGTTCAAAAGTTTTCGATCACCCATGATAAAAGCTACGTACTTCATTTCAGTGTACAAACACATCATACAGTCTGAATAGACCAACAAAATAAATATTTTCTCTCTATATCATTAAGCACAATACAATATGGTTTAGTATCAACCATTTGGCCTCAGAACAGCTGCAAAAACTCTTGGCATTCTGGAGATCAATGCGTCCGTAAATAATTTCATACATATTCAACATTAGATGACCATTGGTTTTCTAATCTCCCTGTCAAGTTCATCCCACAAGAATTCAGTGGGGCTTAAGTCAGGTGACTGACGTAGCCAAATCATAGTCTTCAGTTCCTGATATTTCTTCTTTTATCGTACCGTAAGTTATCGGTAATGCCAGAGCCGGTGTCTCGAGATTCCTGCGACAGCTGCGTGCAGTGCTGTGAACGTCACCACCAATGAAGGACCTCCAGGCTGCCGACCAGAGAAGACCGCCAGGACGGTATTGTAAGCGGCGCCCACTTGGGCACCAGCCTCTACCTCTACTTCTAGTTATAGTTCCGTACTCCTAATGAGAGGTCCTTGCTGCTAGTTGGTGCCGAAGTTGTTAATGGTTTGTTCTGCTCGCATACAGTCAGCGTGTATATAGACAGACGCACGCCTGTGCCAGACCTCTGCTTATTGCTAAGCACGGCTGTAACAAGTTGTCAACAATGTAGCAGTTCTTTAGAATGCGTTGTGTACAATTCAGACTGGACTTGTGTCAAGTAATCTTTTACTTTCCTGTCCAGATCTCTATGGCGACAGATCCTTCGGCAACTATCCACGTTTTCTATTGACGTACCCTCCGCACAATTTGGAAGCATGTTTGGGCTTATTGACCTGTTGCAGCACAAACCCACGACCAATAGGTCTCTTGCCACATGGAACTGCATTGTTGATCAGTATTCAGTGCTCCAAAATACTAACGCGAATTCTTTACAGAAGAATGGAGAAACTAGTAGAAGCCGACCTCGGGGAAGATCAGTTTGGATTCCGTTGAAATGTTGCAACACGTGAGGCAATACTGACCCTACGACTCGTCTTAGAAGCTAGATTAAGGAAGGGCAAACCTACGTTTCTAGCATTTGTAGACTTAGAGAAAGCTTTTGACAATGTTGACTGGAATACTCTCTTTCAAATTCTGAAGGTGGCAGGGGTAAAATACAGGGAGCGAAAGGCTATTTAAAATTTGTACAGAAACCAGATGGCAGTTATAAGAATCGAGGGGCATGAAAGGGAAGCAGTGGTTGGGAAGGGAGTGAGGCAGGTTGTAGCCTATCCCCGATGTTATTCAGTCTGTATATTGAGCAAGCAGTAAAGGAAACAAAAGAAAAATTCGGAGTAGGTATTAAAATCCATGGAAAAGAAATAAAAACTTTGAGGTTCGCCGATGACATTGTAATTCTGTCAGAGACAGCAAAGGACTTGGAAGAGCAGTTGAACGGAATGGATAGTGTCTTGAAAGGAGGATATAAGATGAACATCAACAAAAGCAAAACGAGGATAATGGAATGTAGTCGAATTAAGTCGGGTGATACTGAGGGAATTAGATTAGGAAGTGAGACAGTTAAAGTAGTAAAGGAGTTTTGCTATTTAGGGAGTAAAATAACCGATGATGGTCGAAGTAGAGAGGATATAAAATGTAGACTGGCAATGGCAAGGAAAGCGTTTCTGAAGAAGAGAAATTTGTTAACATCGAGTTTAGATGTAAGTGTCAGGAAGTCATTTCTGAAAGTATTTGTATGGAGTGTAGCCATGTATGGAAGTGAAACATGGGCGATAAATAGTTTGGACAAGAAGAGAATAGAAGCTTTCGAAATGTGGTGCTACAGAAGAATGCTGAAGATTAGATGGGTAGATCATATAACTAATGAGGAAGTATTGAATAGGATTGGGGAGAAGAGAAGTTTGTGGCACAGCGTGACTAGAAGAAGGGATCGGTTGGTAGGACATGTTCTGAGGCATCAAGGGATCACCAAATTAGTATTGGAGGGTAGAAATCGTAGAGGGAGACCAAGAGATGAATACACTAAGCAGATTCAGAAGGATGTAGGTTGCGGTAGGTATTGGGAGATGAAGAGGCTTGTACAGGATAGAGTAGGATGGAGAGCTGCGTCAAACCAGTCTCAGGACTGAAGACCACAACAACAACAACATTCAGTGCTGGCCCTACTTCTTTAATGTTCCAGTAATTCCCACTAGATCATCGACATAGTCTCCTGCAAAACATCCGACACCTTGACCGACTCTCCACCATGCTTCGCCTTTGGCGTCACACACTGACTCTCTATACTTTCTCCACAAAGTCGACGAACAAACATTCGACACCAGCTTACAAATATTTCAAGCTTAGATTCGTCCGTGAATAACACCTTGGACCATTGCTGCTCGCTCAGTTTTTATGTTGCTATGCCCATTGCAACTTTTCACCTTATTTTGTTTGCACAGTAAAGGGTTTTTGGCTGCTATGCGCCCGTTTAAACCTTGGCACACTTGAGACGGAAATTGGAGGTGATATCGTAGTGTTTACTTCTTCGCGAATTTCAGGTGCAGTACAAGTCCTCTGACGTTTTCTCTGTACGTATATGAACTAATCTTCCCTGTATGACGTTACTCGGGGTCTACCAGATACGGAAACACTTCATTGACCCACATTGCTTGCACCGCTGTAATGTACGAGTATACACCACTGTAGATTGGGCTACGCCAACTTCTCTTGCTATTGTCCTACTACAATTGCTGTCCAGATGGAGAAGTACAATTACAGCTAGTTTTTCAATTCCAATCTCCTCCTTTAGTCCCATTAGGACGTAATAAGATATGAAACTGTTCAGGTATATAAACGCACTGCTAAATGCACACAGTGTACTGTAAAACAATGCGAACTGATTGTTACTCAAATAGCGTAAGGGATGCGAGCTATCCGGCCGCGGTGGTCTAGCGGTTCAGGCGCTTAGTCCGGAACCGCGGGACTGCTACGGTCGCAGGTTCGAATCCTGCCTCGGGCATGGATGTGTGTGATGTCCTTAGGTTAGTTGGGTTTAAGTAGTTCTAAGTTCTAGGGGACTGATGACCACAGATGTTAAGTCCCATAGTGCTCAGAGCCATTTGAACCATTTTTTTGATGCGGGCTATTCGAATGGAACCGTCAGTCAGTGTTTTTGTAGATACTCATCAGTGTCTCTCTATGCAAACAATCAGTCAGATACACGATAGAGGCGTTTATTCTTTATATGTTTACACGTTTTTATTGTCAGAACTGGAAAATGATAGAATAATCAAAACGAAATCCCTATTTTAACCACAAATACGTAGTTGTGATAGGTGGTCGAAAACTTCGGCCGATAATGTAGATGTTCTTTCCAAAGCTCGTGCGGTAAATTATTTACACTTCTTAGAACTGAAAGAGTAGGAAAAGTGTCGCCCAAACATTTCAGAACATATACAGTTACGTGCGCGAGAAAATATGTACTTGTAAACATATCAAACAATATCTAGTACGCAGTAAGTAGCAACGCTCTATCTTACCCGATGTTTCTTCTTAAGGGCCAAGAACATTGAAAATTATTTTTGTCAAATAATCCTAACTTTTTCACCGTTGAATTAATTTGCTAGTACTAAGTTTATCAAAAAATGGTTCAAATGGCTCTGAGCACTATGGGACTTAACTTCAGAGGTCATCAATCCCCTAGAACTTGAAACTACTTAAACCTAACTAACCTAAGGACATCACACACATCCATGCCCGAGGCAGGATTCGAACCTGCGATGGTAGCGGTCGCGCGGTTCCAGACTGTAGCGCCTAGAACCGATCGGTCACCCAGGCCGGCCCAGGTTTATCGATTTACCTTCTTTGTTAATGCACAGTATAGGATTTTTTTCTGTAAGATGAAAATAACTTTTTGCTCTCAGAAACGACGTCCCTCTTGTAGGAGAATACTAGTAGGAAAAATTCAGGACACTTGTAGTCTTTTCATTGTGTCGCAAAAACAAAGCAAAGAACACAGTAAAGATTAAGAAGACATAGGTGTGAGTTCGAACAGAATGGGTTAACTTAAGAAGCTGGCAGACGCTGCCATGCCGCGCGGAGTGGCCGCTCGGTTTGAGGCGCTGTGTCACGGACTGCGCGGCCCCTTCCGCCGGAGGTTAGAGTCCTCTCTCGGGCATGGGTGTGTGTGTTGTTCTTAGCATAAGTTAGTTTAACTAGTGTGTAAGTCTAGGGACCGATGACCTCAGCAGTTTGGTCCCTTAGGAATTTACATACATTTGAACATTTTTGAACAGACGCTACCTGTTCACTGTTTTTGCGAATGCGCAGTGAGGAGACACTCGTGACGTGGTTGAATTTGATTTACACGCAGGCACGAAAGCGCACTCACTTCGAGTACTCGGTTTTGACCAGGAAGTTGCTTGTGTGAAACGGACTTTAGTCGACACCCCCAGGCAGCTGTCGTGAGGAGCTAGGCTCAGCTCCGGGGAGTTTTCCGATTCGCCGTGCGTCGTCAGTGTCAGTAGCTGCGACTTGGCCCGCAACTCCCCACAGCAGAACTAATTATTCACATGGACGGCGAGCGAGCCGTGACAGCAAGTTCCTGATTGAAACATAAATTATGCCCGCCCCTTTCACGGCTGGGCTGAACGGAGAGACGTCGCTGTGAGTGGAGGTTCCGGGTTTTGCTCGCCTCTCACCGTTGTTGTTTTCCCAGACATGGGCACCCTCCAAACACAAGGTACTGTCTACAGTGAACCTGAGGAAATATTCATTGAAAGCAGTCACTTTAGGGCTGTCGAAAACTTCTTATACGACAAAAGCGTTGATTGAACAGTTTTCTTTCCCTAAGGGTTGTTTATCTCTCCCTTTTGCACATCAGGAATAAACGGAAAATGCTTCTATCGCCTTCATGGACAGCCGTTGCAAGTTACTCAATAAACTGCAGCGTCTGAGTGAAAATGTAAACCGGTTGTTCCAGAAGCTGTGAGTATTCCTGCTGATGTAACGCGACCTCTCACTTTTTGTTTACGACTTTCCAATTTCACATATTTCGAGCTCTCTGACTGGTCCCAGAAAGTAGACTGTAGGGCAATGCGAACCCGCACAAGAAAGGAAGCACGAAGCTGGGCCAGCGACTGAAATGCTTCTGATACACAGTTTAGCCAATCAGTGAATCTGTCTTCAGGAGAACCCTGTAAAGCTAGGGGAGTAATAAAGCACATTGCCTGAAAGATATATTTTGATTGCATTTATTCATATGAAATGAAACACGTGTTACTGATATTATAAAAGAGGAGATTAGTGTGTGCGTTTACAAATACTAATTATAATTAATTGAAACAAATGTAGGGAAAACGGAAGAAACATTAATATTGGAACTGTCAGAAATTGTTGTCGTGGCTGGTGCTGCATTCATCGTCAGCATAATCATCAGCTATTTGCCAGCCGCTGCTAAATAAAGTCCTCCTCTACAGTTTCTCGTGCATTGAGTCTCCCGCCATAGGCATCCAAATTTCGCCTGCATGTTTTCTAATGTCAGTGTTAGGTCGATGCCACGCTCTTTACTTATACCCAGCGATCCAGCAAAGAACTTCCATGATCAGTCTACCGTACATCTCCCGTGAACTTCCGGTTCACTTTTATTACGAAGATAATTTGCTGTTCCATATCAATCCGTTCGCATTTCTCCCCCTTCACAACTTTTCGGCTCTGTATCCTAGTGGTCAACGCGACAGATAGACACGTTGGGGACCTGGGTTCGATTCCAGGTTTTGCGACCGATTTTGTCTTGATGGGAGGACTGGATCACCCTCGTGATGACAATTGAGCTGCTACCTGGCTGAGAGATGGCAACAGGCGAGCGGCGTGCTGACCCCATGCCCCACCAAACAGCATCCGAAGATAAATGTCTCAGGACGACATGGCGGTCGGTCGTCTATCTCGTAGTCTTCAGAGCCTGAGCGCGGCGATTTCTTTCTTTTTTTTCATTTTGTCTTTCTGCCTCTACTGAAAATCCCTAACATCAGTCTCTCCTTTGCTTGCTCAGCGCCTCTTGCTTTTTTAGTGGTTTACGCCTAGAAGGCCATGTTCTAGTGCCAGTACAGGCAGACTGTAAACCTTCCTTTTTAGATACACTCAACACATTTTTTACTCTTCTATTTAATTTTCTTCCTCTCAATCCATTCTTTTTGACAGAAAAGAATCACTGACTACGGAAGATAATTACACTCACGCTTCTGTTCATCTATGCAGCCAAATATCTCTACAATGCCTTGAGTCTTGCTCCAGAATACCGTTTTTCTTAGCTTTAGGTCTTTGCACTTGTTATTCTCGACGCCATCTTTGTCCCCTTCGGAGTTTAAAAAGTATGACGTAACACGATAGGAATAGCCTGTGAATACTGGAAACGTTTTTATTTTTCGTTTCACATTTATATGTTCGTTCATCCTTTGAAAGACTTCCACAAAACTATGAGCCATTGTAGCGTTTTTTTTCCCTCTACTACTCAGTGCCACAGATTTCCCCAAAGCCATAACACAACACATACATGTCTTATTAATCCACATAAGTACAGCCGATGATGTAGTTTTAAATCTCCGAGAAGCGACGTCGAAATAAATAAATAAATAGCGCGTGATACCAGTTACAGTGAAATTCGATGGGAACGCAGATGCTAGGCTGAGGTTCCCTGGAAGTACCTTAAAGAAAACTAGTACATCCATGAAAGAAAATGGCTTGCAAAAACTTTTCGTCTGATTAATGAACATCGCCCGTCAGTCTTGAACCACTTCGAAGTTGAGCCGGCTGCGGTGGTTGAGCGGTTCTAGGCGCTTCAGTCCGGAACCGTGCGACTGTTACGGTCACAGGTTCGAATCCTGCCTCGGGCATGGATGTGTGTGATGTCCTTAGGTTAGGTAGGTTTAAGTAGTTCTAAGTTCTAGGGGACTGATGACATCAGATGTTAAGTCCCATAGTGCTCAGAGCCATTTGAACTTCGAAGTTGAAGTAGTAGAACAGACAGAGAAGATCCAACGAAGTGCGGCGAGTTTCTTCACAGGATCGTTAAGTAAGAGCGAGAGCGTTTTGCAGATATTCAGCAAGCGTTAGTGCCTCCAGAGGCGTTGTGCATTCCTAGTTTTTTACATTCCAAAAGGACTCGTCACGATTTTCCTTCCTCCCACACACGTTTCGTGACATGACCCCGAAGAATGAATTAGAGAAAATGGAGCTAATGCAGAGCCTTACCGACAAGTCATCTTCGTACATATCATTCGCGAATTGCAAAGGAAAGGGCACTTAAAGCTCCCTTTGACACACACTGTAAGGTGGGTTACAAATGTTGATGTAAGCTGAATCATGGACTAGTTTCTCAATAACTGCTGTGCATATTTCGTTGAAAACTAGTGAAATAGCATCCCAAACACTGGAAATCCCAGGCTCATACACTTCCGAAAATCGTCCACAGCAGCTGTACTTCCTATGGGTTTCAGGATCTGATTTTGTGTTGTGCAGTCAGACTGTGTGAACTATATACGCTGCATCGTCCATGTCTGATGTAGATTATGTTCGATTTTTCCAGGTTCTATTCCTGTCACTGGATGTGTTAAAGGTTAAAACCATAGATACTTAGTGATTGTTCATCTTCGGTCTCAGAGATGATTTTCAAATGAAACCAAGATATTTTTGTTAAATTCTTGATATCACTTGAAAATGGCCTCTAAGGTAGTTTGAAACGTCCCTTGGAAAAATTTATGAATCCCCTTAGAAAAACCTCTACGTTATTTGATTTTCAAACAGCTGAGCAAAACTGAACGTACTCAGAAATTTCTCTCTTTACTTATTCTGATCATCACTAAACTGACACACAATATTTTTAGCCCAACGCAATCTGACTTTCAATAATCCCTACAAAAGAATGACCCTAACAATAACCTATACCTTTCATGAGTCACTTACCTCACAAAAATCTTCGTTACTCGAACTACTGCAATACAGCGAGCGCCAATACTGCCAGCTAAATAAAAGATTCTAACTACTGAAGTCACTAACTACTGATAGGCATAGTTAGCAAATGAAAGATTTTGATAGAGAACAACCAATGTATTTACCTTAATAGTGTTCAAAAGTCTAATATACAGGGTGTTACAAAAAGGTACGGCCAAACTTTCAGGAAACATTCCTCACACACAAAGAAAGAAAATATGTTATGTGGACATGTGTCCGGAAACGCTTACTTTCCATGTTAGAGCTCATTTTATTACTTCTCTTCAAATCACATTAATCATGGAATGGAAACACACAGCAACAGAACGTACCAGAGTGACTTCAAACACTTTGTGACAGGAAATGTTCAAAATGTCCTCCGTTAGCGAGGATACATGCATCCACCCTCCGTCGCATGGAACACCTGATGCGCTGATGCAGCCCTGGAGAATGGCGTATTGTATCACAGCCGTCCACAATACGAGCACGAAGAGTCTCTACACTTGGTACCGGGGTTGCGTAAACAAGAGCTTTCAAATGCCCTCATTAATGAAAGTCAAGAGGGTTGTGATCAGGAGAGCGTGGAGGCCATGGAATTGGTCCGCCTCCACCAATCCATCGGTCACCGAATCTGTTGTTGAGAAGCGTACGAACACTTCGACTGAAATGTGCAGGAGCTCCATTGTGCATGAACCACAAGTTGTGTCGTACTTGTAAAGGCACATGTTCTAGCCGCACAGGTAGAGTATCCCGTATGAAATCATGATAACGTGCTCCATTGAGTGTAGGTGGAAGAAACTAAACTGAGCTCTAAAATGGAAATTAAGCGTTTCCGGACACATGTCCAGATAACATCTTTTCTTTATTTGTGTGTGAGGAATGTTTCCTGGAAGTTTGGCCGTACCTTTTTGTAACAACCTGTATATATCAGTTCATGACATCCAGTCTTACAAATGTACTCTCTCTGATGGACACACGTTCAGATCATCCGCTCTCAAAACTCCGCCATCTCACACCCCACATCCGACACTGCTGGCGGCTAACCTCCAACTGCGCAGCGTTACGCGCTGTTCACATCCAACTGCCCAACACTACAATGGCAAATATTCCAACAATGCAAACCAGCCACAGACTGCACAGCACAGTCAGTGACTTTCATACAGAGCGCTACGTGACGTTACCAACATAAAAACCTAAACAGCCTACTTACAAGTTGTACTCTGAGAAAGTCATGGGATGCCTCCTAATATCGTGTCAGACCTCCTTTTGCCTGGTGTAGCGCAGCAACACGACGTGGCAAGGACACAACAAGTCGATGGAAGTCCCCTGCCGTCCATAATTGCGAAAGTAATGCCGGCGCAGGATTTTGTGCACGGCCTGACCTCTTGTTTATGTCCTATAAATACACTCCTGGAAATGGAAAAAAGAACACATTGACACCGGTGTGTCAGACCCACCATACTTGCTCCGGACACTGCGAGAGGGCTGTACAAGCAATGATCACACGCACGGCACAGCGGACACACCAGGAACCGCGGTGTTGGCCGTCGAATGGCGCTAGCTGCGCAGCATTTGTGCACCGCCGCCGTCAGTGTCAGCCAGTTTGCCGTGGCATACGGAGCTCCATCGCAGTCTTTAACACTGGTAGCATGTCGCGACAGCGTGGACGTGAACCGTATGTGCAGTTGACGGACTTTGAGCGAGGGCGTATAGTGGGCATGCGGGAGGCCGGGTGGACGTACCGCCGAATTGCTCAACACGTGGGGCGTGAGGTCTCCACAGTACATCGATGTTGTCGCCAGTGGTCGGCGGTAGGTGCACGTGCCCGTCGACCTGGGACCGGACCGCAGCGACGCACGGATACACGCCAAGACCGTAGGATCCTACGCAGTGCCGTAGGGGACCGCACCGCCACTTCCCAGCAAATTAGGGACACTGTTGCTCCTGGGGTATCGGCGAGGACCATTCGCAACCGTCTCCATGAAGCTGGGCTACGGTCCCGCACACCGTTAGGCCGTCTTCCGCTCACGCCCCAACATCGTGCAGCCCGCCTCCAGTGGTGTCGCGACAGGCGTGAATGGAGGGACGAATGGAGACGTGTCGTCTTCAGCGATGAGAGTCGCTTCTGCCTTGGTGCCAATGATGGTCGTATGCGTGTTTGGCGCCGTGCAGGTGAGCGCCACAATCAGGACTGCATACGACCGAGGCACACAGGGCCAACACCCGGCATCATGGTGTGGGGAGCGATCTCCTACACTGGCCGTACACCACTGGTGATCGTCGAGGGGACACTGAATAGTACATGGTACATCCAAACCGTCATCGAACCCATCGTTCTACCATTCCTAGACCGGCAAGGGAACTTGCTGTTCCAACAGGACAATGCACGTCCGCATGTATCCCGTGCCACCCAACGTGCTCTAGAGGGTGTAAGTCAACTACCCTGGCCAGCAAGATCTCCGGATCTGTCCCCCATTGAGCAAGTTTGGGACTGGATGAAGCGTCGTCTTACGCGGTCTGCACGTCCAGCACGAACGCTGGTCCAACTGAGGCGCCAGGTGGAAATGGCATGGCAAGCCGTTCCACAGGACTACATCCAGCATCTCTACGATCGTCTCCATGGGAGAATAGCAGCCTGCATTGCTGCGAAAGGTGGATATACACTGTACTAGTGCCGACATTGTGCATGCTCTGTTGCCTGTGTCTATGTGCCTGTGGTTCTGTCAGTGTGATCATGTGATGTATCTGACCCCAGGAATGTGTCAATAAAGTTTCCCCTTCCTGGGACAATGAATTCACGGTGTTCTTATTTCAATTTCCAGGAGTGCATTCGAGGGGATTTACGTCGGGCGATGTGGGAAGCCAAATCATTCGTTCGAATTGTCCAGAATGTTTTTCAACTATGGCCCAATCACATGACATCGTTGTTTGGGCAGATGAAGTCCACGAATGGCTGTTAATGGTCTCCATTTCGTCGAGCATCACCGTTTCCAATCAATGAGCAGTTCCGTTGGACCAAAGGACCCAGTCCATTCCATGTAAACACAGCCCCCAGAATTTTGGAGCCACCACCAGCTTGAACAGTGCCTTGTGACAACCTGGGTCAATGGCTTTGTGGTGTTTGTGTGAATGTGTGTGACACCTTATGGGACTTAACTGCTAAGGTCATCAGTCCCTAAGGTTACACACTACTTATCCTAAATTATCCTAAGGACAAACACACACACTCATGCCCGAGGGAGGACTCGAACCTCCGCCGGAATCAGCCGCACAGTCCATGACTGCAGCGCCCTAGACCGCTCGGCTAATCCCGTGCGGCCTTTGTGGTGTCTGCGCCACATTCGAACCCTACCGTCAGCTCTTACCAAGTAGATTCAGGAGTCATCTGATCTGGCCACGGGTTTCCAGTCGTCAAGGGAACAAGCGATAAAATGGCTCTGAACACTATGGAACTCAACATCTGAGTTAATCAGTCCCCTACAACGTAGAACTACTTAAACCTAACTAGCCTAAGGACATCACACACATCCATGAACGAGGAAGGATTCGAACCTGCGACCGTAGCGGTCGCGCAGTTCCAGACTGAAGCGCCTAGAGCCGCTCGGCCACATCGGCCGGCCAAGCGACATGGTCACAAGCCCAAGACAGGCGCTGCAGGCGACGTGTTGCTGTTAGTTAAGGTACGCGCGTCGGTCGTCTGCTCCGATAGTCCATTAACTTCATATTTCGCCACTATGTCGTTCGTCGTACGTCGCATATTAATTTCTGTGGTTATTTCACGTATTCTTGCTTACCTGTTAGCACTGACAACTCTATGCAAACGCTGCTGCTTTCGGTCGTTAAGTGAAGTTTGTCAGCCATTGCGTTGTCCATGGTGAGATGTAATGCCTGAAACTTGGATCTCAGAATACTGAATTCCGTGACGGTTCCCGAAATGTAATGTCCGCGTCTAGCTCCAACTGCTATCCCGTGTTCAGTCTTTTAATTCCCGTCGTTCGCCGATAATCACGTCGGAAATCTGTTCACATGAATCGCCCGAGTACAAACGACAGCTCTACCAATGGACTACTTTTTTATATCTTGTGTACGCGATACTACCACCTCCTGTATACGTACACATCACTGACCAACGACTTTTGCCATCTCATTTGCCAACATACTTTTAAATTTTACTTTAAGCGAAAGGTTACAGCATCAGTGCAACTGTGGTGTCAACCTTTAATAAATCCATAGTGACTACCGAGTCGAAAGAAAACAAATTGTTTTTTTTTTCATACTTGATGTGTGAGCTCCTCCGGCGTCTGCGTTAGTTTGTTGCACGAATCCTAACTTTTTGTTATTTGTATGTATTTGCTTAGTTTGACGTATAACAGGATTTCTGGAATATAGTCAGTTTACGCGATGGCATCCTGATGTGTATATGGTTGCAGGCTGCTTTTTATCTTTAGGCTCCCTGAAGTGACACACTATTTTTCGAATAGGCAGCGGATTATATAATATAGTAGGAACCATCCACATTTCCCACGGGAAACTAGACAGATGTGCGATGTGTGCTAAATCAAGTTCTATTAACGAAATCTTTACTATCATGGGGAGATGACTTTTATGATCTCCTTACAGCGTTGATTATAACGGAAGGCGCCAGACGATTAAGAAATCCAGGAATACTGGTTGCGTAATCCGGTGGGGCTGGTTTAAGTACTTGCTAATTACTGGTAGTAATTTTACTCACACGTTATGATGCAATGAACATATTTACTGCTGCAACCATGTGCAATTACTTGCTGAAGTCTCCTTTCGTAATAGGTATGTGAATAGCAATTAATTATGGCAGTTCATCTATCTGCAAAATCAGTTTAGGTATTCTAGTCCTTTTCATTTTTTATTCAACCTATATTACAACACTGCCTCCTCATAAATTGCGTAATAAGTAGAAATATGGCTATGCAAGACAAAAACAATAGTTTAGCATGCATGAGCAACTCATTACTTGCACTCATTGTAGACTACGTTAATGAAGATTACAAGTAACGTCAACTAATATTCATTCCTCTGACAGACTGACTCTCTCAGTTAAAAATGCTGTGAACACATTGAGAACACGCGGGAACCTTTCCTGGATGCGGAAGAGCTGTTTATTCTCCATAGACTACAACGATTCAGGTTACACTGAAGAGACAGAGAATACCGAACCCCTGTGTATCTGGCTCAATTAGAGCAGCAAGTGATAAGAATCGCTGTCGTTGGCTGTATTAGAGTAACCACACTGCCAGTTAGATACCACAGACAGTGATTACATTTGACGCATTATAGGTATAAAAGAAATTGTAAGTAGCCTATTTGTATGTTAGCAGCGCTCTGCGCCTTCGGCAAGAGATTCTGTGGTTGGACGGACTAGCAGTTAGCGAGCGGATAGAGAAGGGTTTGGACGTGATATTCTTAGTGGCGACTGTGTTGGTAGGACATGCATTGTAAAATGAGGATGGATGTAGTTGGTAATGTTTGGGTAGTTGAATTATTGACAACTACATAATTTTTGGGACTGGATGTCACATGAATAAGGTAAAATCTTCTAAATACATTGTTTGCACTTCAACAAAATATTTCTTTTCCTAACCGTATGTCACGAAGTAGTTAGAGTCTATAGTAGTTAGAATCTTTTATTTTGCTGGCTATATTTGCTGCTTGCCGTAATTGCTGTAGTTCGTGTTACGCAGATCTTCTGTGAGGTAAGTGACTTATGAATATGTATGGGTTATTGTTAGGATTGCTTGCAATTCAGGGCCATTCTTTTGTGTTAATTATTTCAAGCCATGTTGCCACTGTACAGCAGTCAGATTGCGTTGGGCTTGTATACAGTATTGTGGGTAATAAATGAACATGTTAAGTTTGAGCTGTCTTTATCAGGGAAAATTCCATAGGTCAGTCCTGAAACGATAAAAAATGAGTAAAGATGTGGTGTCACCGCCAGACACCACACTTGCTAGGTGGTAGCCTTTAAATCGGCCGCGGTCCGGTAGTATACGTCGGACCCGCGTGTCGCCACTATCAGTGATTGCAGAGCGAGCGCTGCCACACGGCAGGTCTACAGAGACTTCCTAGCACTCGCCCCAGTTGTACAACCGACTTCGCTAGCGATGGTTCACTGACAAAATACGCTCTCATTTGCCGAGACGATAGTTAGCATAGCCTTCAGCTACGTCATTTGCTACGACCTAGCAAGGCGCCATTACCAGTTATTATTGATACTGTGCATAATGTACCGTCAAGAGCGACGTTCACCATTTATGGATTAAAGTTAAGTATTCCACCAGCTACGTCCGTTTTTTCTAAATTCTAATTTCCTTGTCCTGTTCCAGACCTCACGCCAGCCTGCGTGAGCTAAAACGCGTGCCTTTCGGCTTCCTCTAGCAACACTCTCCTGCCAACCACAACAAAAGACTCGGTAGTTTCACCGACTCAGTAGTTTCACCAGTAGTTACAGCGACTCAGTAGTTTTACCAGTGGTTTCACTTACAGTCAGTAATTTCAAAATGAGGGTAGCGTCATGGTACCTGAAATTTGCTGTACTCACGAAAGTGATGGTACTTCTTCGCTGTTTCTTTAGTGATACAGTGGCTCAACTTGCGAAACTGTTATATACAGGGCCGGCCTGAGTTGCCGTGCGGTTCTAGGCGCTACAGTCTGGAACCGAGCGACCGCTACGGTCGCAGGTTCGAATCCTGCCTCGGGCATGGATGTGTGTGATGTCCTTAGGTTATTTAGGTTTAATTAGTTCTAAGTTCTAGGCGACTGATGACCTCAGAAGTTAAGTCGCATAGTGCTCAGAGCCATTAGAACCATTTTTTGTTATGTACAGGCTGACCAGAAAGTCCCTTGACATTTGCAATTATTTCATTCTTACTTAAATAACATGTGATAGCTATTTGTCCAGAACGTAAGTGTGAGCACCTCTATTATCTCTACACAGCTTCAAACACCTCCATGTTCTCCTACTCATCTGCTTTTCCAGCTAACTGCTAGTCCATCTTCGCGGAGTTTACGAGCATGTAGTTTAGGTGTAAAGGGACGTTCTGGTCACATCGTGTAACATAGCTGAGCGCCAAACGAAGTGGACTTTTTGCAGTGTGTACTTTCAGTGTAGGCACAAAAGCAGAAGCTAACTTACCGAGATCTATTACTTGCAAACTTATTTTACTGCTATCCAATTTTTGTGCTCATGTGCCTTTTTTACGCAGGTGTTTCACTTGCGTAGCAAACTTGTGTAGTATCGCATAGGATCGTAATTTCCTTAGAATAAATCGATGTTATACCATATAAAATGCTTTTAGGTAGTGTAGTAACAATGAATCAAAATGATTTCCCCTGTTTAGCACTGAACATGCCATTTGTGGAAGACGGTGTGTTGAGTTTCACAAGCTAGTTGTTTCGGATCCGAGGCTGATTTCCAATAATAGGGAAGCAAGGATGACTAAGCAAATTATCAAGGCATCACAGTTCTCAGTTGTACATCGAGGCTGTACAGGAAGATCCTTATCACTAGAATTGAAAGAGAAATTGAGAAAATACAAGAACAGGGAGGCTTTGGATAGAAATGTCTTGCATCGATCATATCTGCAGCATTAGACAGGTGACTGACAAGAGAACGGCACATACACCTAACTTAAGAGACACAAGTGGCTTTTATAGACTTGCAGAAGGCCTATGAAAGTGCAGCACTTTGTAAGATGTGACAAGCAAGGAATAACCAGAACATTCAGAAACGTTATGTACAAGACGTTAGAAAGCTGTATTCACATAATACTTGCAGTGTTAAAGTTCGGAAGTTAATACCACAGAAACTTAAGATTGGCAAAGGACTGAGACAAGGATGCTGCTTAGGGCCTACACTCTTTAAAATATTTGTGAACAAAGTACTGAAAGAGGCGATCGTGCAAAAACATGGGAATTAGAATAGATAATTACATCCTGTTCTTCCTAAATTTCCCCGACGATCAGCTCATAATCGCCAAGGAAGAAGAGGCCGTGTCTTATAGGTTAAGAAAGCTGAAAGAAGAATATGGGCAGTGGGGCATGAAAATTACCATTCCAAAGACTGAATTCCTTCCTGGTTCTCGGAGGTATGCAAATTCATCTTCTTCCTATTCTGTCCTTTTATTTCCTCGTTGCTTCCTCCTTTATCGGAAGTGATTTTCCCTAAATATTTATATGATCGGTTAAACTTTACTACTAAAGTCTTTGTTTCTAAAGTATAGCTGATATACACTACTGGCCATTAAAATTGCTACACCACGAAGATGACGTTACAGACGCGAAATTTAACCGACAGGAAGAAGATGCTGTGGTATGCAAATGATTAGTTTTTCAGAGCATTCACACAAGGTTGGCGCCGGTGGCGACACCTGCAACGTGCTGGCATGACGAAAGTTTCCAACCGATTTCTCATACACAAACAGCAGCTGACCGGCGTTGCATGGTGAAACTTTGTTGTGATGCCTCGTGTGAGGAGGAGAAATGCGTACCATCACGTTTCCGACTTTGATAAAGGTCGGATTGTAGCCTATCACGATTGCGGTTTATCGTATCGCGACATTGCTGCTCGCATTGGTCGAGATCCAATGACTGTTAGCAGTATATGGAATCGATGGGTTCAGGAGGGTAATAGGGAACGCAGTGCTGGATCCCAACGGCCTCGTATCACTAGCAGTCGAGATGACAGGCATCTTATCCACATGGCTGTAACGGATCGTGCAGCCATGTCTCGATCCCTGAGTCAACAGATGGGGACGTTTGCAAGACAACGACCATCTGCACGAACAGTTCGACGACGTTTGCAGCAGCATGGACTATCAGCTCTGAGACCATGGCTGCGGTTACCCTTGACGCTGCATCACATACAGGAGAGCCTGCGATGGTGTACTCAACGACGAACCTGTGTGGTAGAATGGCAAAACGTCATTTTTTCGGATGAATCCAGGTTCTTTTTACAGCATCATGATGGTCGCATCCGTGTTTGGCGACATCGTGGTGAACGCACATTGGAAGCGTGTATTCGTCATCGCCATACTGGCGTATCACTCGCCGTGTTGTTATGGGGAGCCATTTGTTACATGTCTCGGTCACCTCTTGTTCGCATTGACGGCACTTTGAACAGTGGACTGCAGATGTGTTACGACCCGTGGCTCTACCCTTCATTCGATCCCTGCGAAACCGTACATTTCAGCAGGATAATGCACGAACGCATGTTGCAGGCCCTGTACGGGCCTTTCTGGATACAGAAAATGTTCGACTGCTGCCCTGGCCAGCACATTCTCCAGATCTCTCACCAATTGAAAACGTCTGGTCAATGGTGGCCGAGCAACTGGCTCGTCACAATACGCCAGTCACTACTCTTTATGAACTGTGGTATAGTGTTGAAGCTGCATGAGCAGCTGTACCTGTACACGCCATCCAAGCTCTGTTTGACTCAATGCCCAGGCGTATCAAGGTCGTTATTACGGCCAGAGGTGGTTGTTCTGGGTACTGATTTCTCAGGATCTATGCACCCAAATTGCGTGAAAAGGTAATCACATGTCAGTTATAGTATAATATATTTGTCCCATTAATACCCGTTTATCATCTGCATTTCTTCATGGTGTAGCAATTTTAATAGACAGTAGTGTATTTTTAGAGACAACCATTTCGGATAATGGTGGAAAAAATGAGGAAATAAAAGCACAGAATAGGAAAGGGAAAGGTGGCAATTAAGCAATTACACTCCATTAGTCGGAATAAAACTACGTCAAAATGTGTGAAAAGGAGCATATACGAAACTATAGTTCAGATCATTGCTCTGTATGGCGGGAATATGTGGGAAGTCTCCAGGATAGATGACAAGAAATTAAAGGGGTGGAAATGGAGTTCTGGAGACTAAACTGTGAAGTAACAGGAAGAGACAAAATAAAAAAAATAAGTGCTATCAGAATAGATGGGAGTCACAAATGATATTATAGACGCAACTGAAAATAAATGTCTAACGTGGTGTGGATATACCAGAGGAAACATGGATGAGACCTCAACGCACAGAAAAAGAGGAAGACCCGGGTTACATGGAGTGAAGCTTGCGATGCAGGGCAGAGCCTTGCAGAAAGAGTACTGGCACGATAGAAGGAAATGGAAACTCGGGTTTGGGAGACACCGTGTGGTGTAGAAAATTCGCAAAGAGAAGAAGGCGGTTTTATGTTTCCGAGTATATCATGGCGTTTGAATTCAGAATATGTTCTTGCATGTCTTTGTGTGTGTTTTGTGGCTTAGGACCGCTCAACTACTAGGTTATCAGCACCCATACGAAATCAGTAGAAACGAATGTGGTTAAAACGGAGAAAATGCCGGAAAACAGATAAAAAACAATCTGAAATAACAAAGCACTCATCCAAGATCATTTGCATTATCACACTAGTTCACATAATGGAAGATAGCGTTAAAATTATTCAGATGTTCTAAACCTGTTAAGTAAATCTATGCAAGACAAGGCGGAAACCAAAATAGATTCACAGGAATATGTGGCTGGTTGATTAGCTACCAAAAAAATAAAAAGCAAAATAAACCGCTGATGAGCCAGCCACCCTGCTAACTCATTAAAAACAGCACCCTAACATCCCGTTACAAATAGATGTGAATATATGTGTTTGATGAGAGATGGTAGATCTGTGGAGAAGCACTATTTCTTTTTTCCAACATGGGTGTCACCTGTGCTCTTTTCCTGTCAAAGACAGTTTATAATGTTACGGATTTTAAAAATCGGGTCGCTGTATCCTCCACTGCGATTATTTCACATTTCATTCCAGGTTAATGTTTAAATTTATGATTTAACATTAAAAAACATTTTTGTTCTCTGAATAAACCGTACCGGTGTAATTTGTTTCATTGTTACTCTAAGGCGAAAATGCCTATTGCATTTCCATCCTAAGTAATCCCCTCTCATCTAAAACGATCCATGGCGTAAACTGAGTTTGTTCTTTCATTTCGCTACGATATAGTTCTCTTTTCCACAGCAGAAAGATAACTGTAAGCAAGAAGATAAATTTTCGATGCCAAGTCCATGATGTTTCTTTTATGTAACTCCATCCAGTCACAAACTATTCCAACTGGGGTGCAAGATATACAAAGAAAGCAAAATACTCTCTGGCAGCAAGAAAAATCTAATAATTTCTATGCCAAAGAAGGAAGGTGTTGGCAGGTGTGACTACTACCGAAGCATCAGTTTAATAAGTCATAGTTTGAAAACAGTGGCATTAATTATTTACGGAAGAATAGATTAGTGGAAGAAACTGACATCAGGGAAGTTCAGTTTTCGGTTCTGAGAATTAAAGGAACACATAAGGCAATATTGACTCTACAACTAGTCTGATACGATAGGCTGAAAAAGGGCAAACCAACGTTTATAGCATTTGTCGATTTACGTAAAGCTTCTGACTATACTACCTGGAATATGATCCTGGAAATTTTGGAAGTAACAGGGATAAAATACAGGCAGCGAAAGATTATTTGCAACTTGCACTGAAACTATACTGCAGTTACACTGATGTGCCAAAGGGGAAACTGATATAGGCATGCGTATTTAAATACAGAGATACGTAAACAAGCAGAATACGGCGCTGCTGTCGGCAATGCCTATATAAGACAACAGGCGTCTGGCGCAGTTGTTCATTCCGAGCTGGGATGCCGCGGGAGACAGACGTGTTCTCTGATGCGACGGGTGTGGCGGATCGCCGTCCGGCGGTGCTTGCTCCGTCGGCGGCCCCATCCGCCCCCCCCCCCCCCCCCACCTACAACGACCATGCACTCGACGACGGTGACGACTGGGCCTACGAAACGGACGAAGACAGCCGCAGCCGGCGGCGTTATTGCGCTGCCTATGAGCGCCGCAATCTGCACCTCCACCATCACCACCACAACCATTACCACCACAACCATCACATCCACAGTCATCTGCCCCTCCCCTGCCACTCCCGGTCGCAGTTTCATTGATGCAGTCATCAATGAAACTGCACCTAGGGCGATTAGGGAAAACTGCGCATCAGGGCCCCCTTCATGTGGGACGAGCCCGCGTGCGCCGCGGTCTAGATCCCGCTCCCCCCTGCCCCCCCCCCCCCCCCCCCGCCAGACCGGCACTTGACATGCCGGACTTAGAGGACGCTATATGCGTTCCTAAACCGCATCCGGCACCCAACGACGACATCGCGTCGTCAGTGATGTCAGACGCTGACTTAATGGAGGGACTGGAAGAACACCTGATTGCCCTCCACGACGCCGCAGAGGAGGAGGGCCAGCAGGTCGACCCTGTTCGGCGTCAGGCCCTCCTCTACCCGAACATGGCTGCCGCGGCCGATGACAGCGATGACGGAAGCGCGATGGAGTTTGATGACGACCATCGGCGCCCGGTCGCTGAGCGTCGGAAGCGTCAGCTAGCCACCTCATCAGACTCTGAGGCCACCCAGCCCGCTGAGCGCGGACTCTCCAAGAAGAAAAAGGCCATTGTTGACGCGGAGGGCTTCCAGGTGCCGCGCAAAACGGCACCTCGTCGCCAGTTCACCACGTCATTGACGGACGTACCCGTCCGCAACACATTCGCGGCTATTGATGGTGCCGCAGACACCCCACCCACTCCCCCGGCTCCCCCACCAGCCACCCCTCCTGCCCCCCTACCCATCTACATACAACACAAGGGACCCTTCCAAGAGCTTTTAGGTATCCTAACTGCCCACATCGACCACCCCTTCCGTATAAAATGGTCAGGTAACGATAACTATCGCCTATATGTCCAATCCCCCACAGACCTTGATAAGACCCTTACCATCCTCAGCAAGTTCAACATAGGCTTCTCCACCCCCCCCTAAAAGGACCCGCCACCTCCGGGATGTTATCAGATGGCTCCCCATGGAGTACTCTGATGAGGACCTGAGAAAGGCACTTACGTCATTGAACATCACCACAACAGTTATATCCAGGATCATTTCCCCTCGAACCCGACGCCCCACCCCACTCTTCTTCGTCTCCGCCCCTGACACGCCGGAGAACCGTCCCCTCCTAACCCTCTCGCTCCTCGATCGCGTTAGCGTGACGATGGAGAAACCGCGCTCCAGGAGGATGACCCTGGTATGCTATCGCTGCCAGGAACTGGCGCACTTCGCGGGTAACTGCACCCGCGAGGTGCGTTGCGTGAAGTGTGCCGGTGGCCAAGCCTCCTCGGAGTGCTCTAAACCCCGAGACGCCCCCCCAACCTGTGCCGGCTGTGGAGGTAATCACACGGGCAGTTACATGGGCTGCCCAAAAATAAAATCATTCAAGGCAAGCCAGAAACGATTTGCAGGGCCATCGGCGGCGGTCCGCCCGGGCACCAGTTACTCTGGTGCCCTGGCGGGGACGGCGCTGCGGGCCCACCCCCCCCATGCGTCTCGCTCCCATCCCGCCCCTCTGGGCTCCTACCCACCCCCCCCCTCCTCTCCATCCCTATCCAACCCCCCCCCCCCCCAACAGCCTTCCCTCACCTCCCTACCCAGCAGGAGTCAAGCACTGCTTCCCCCTCCCCACGGCGGGTGTCACGCTCCGCTGTTCCTTCCCCATCCCACCAGCAGGCGTTAAGCACTGCTACCCCCCTCTCCCACCTCGGTACAGTCCCAGCAGCATCCTTTCCCCACCCCATCCTCTGCTCCCACCCACCTCAGTGACCTCATCACTCATGTTGTTGAAGCACTGACCTCAGCAATCTCCACCACATTCAACTCCCACCTCCAAACCATCCCACACCAACTTGCCACTGCCCTCACCCAATCCATGTCCCCTGTTACCACTACCACTCCCATTCCAACCAGTCATGGCTGTTAGACATCACGGATTGACAGCCATGATCTGGAACGCCAATGGTCTCCCCAAACAACAGGGTGAGTTCCGACAGTTCCTCCTTGATGAGAGGGTTGATATTTGCCTTGTTGCAGAGACACACCTCAAACCCGGTGTTTTTGTCCATGTAGCAAACTACTCCTGCTACAGGACAGACAGGCCCACCGCCTATGGTGGCACGGCGGTGTACGTTCGTAACTCCCTCCGCCACCACCCTATTCCCCTCCCCCCACTTAACACTGTGGAAGCCACTGGCGTCGTTGTCCACACGGTGAGGGGTCCCATCACGTTTGTGGCTCTTTATAGACCACCACGAGGCCTTCTAGAAACACCGGACTATGAGGCATTGCTGCCGCTCGGCAACGACGTCTTCGTTGGCGGTGACTTCAATGCCAAACATGCTGCCTGGAACAGTAGATTAACAAACACATCAGGTCGTCGACTCCTCCGGGTCGCTGAGTGGCATAATGCCCGCACCGTCGGTCCGCACAACCCCACCATTTACCCTTCTGGAGGACGTCCCTCAGATGTCTTAGACATCGCAGTGGTGAAAGGTCTACCCCACCCCATCACTGCAGCCACTGTTCCATCGATCTCGTTGGAACCCCGACCATACCGGGTGAAGGCCTGAACATCCGCGGTATTGACTGGCAGTCCTACCAGAGACGGGTCGAAGCAGCCCTACCCACAATCCCTGCTGCCGATCAAACGGACGCAGATCGTACCCTCATACACCTCACCACCATTGTCCTAGATGCTGCAACAGCAGCGACCCCTCACCGTCCACACCAGCCCCCAGATCATCTGTGTCCACTCCCCCACCATATCCTTGCCCTCATCACAGAGAAAAACCAGACCATCCGAGAATGGCAGCTCACTCGGAACCCAGCAACCAAGCGCCTCATCAATAGACTGCAGCGCCAAATCAAGGCTGCGGTGCAAGACCACCGCAATCAGGCATGGGAGAACAAAATCTCTGCCATTGACCAGAGTGACCCGTCCGCCTGGCGGCTCACGAAAAGCCTCTTGAGGCGAGGGCAACGGATTCCCCCACTCCAGGTCGGCAATGACTTTGTGTCCGAACCAGACGCCAAGGCTAACGCCCTGGCTGATGTCTTCGCGCACAACTTCACCCCGGTCAATGATCCCGTTGACCCCGACCATATTTACCTGGTAACGGCACGCTTCCCTCAACTCCTTGCCGTCCAGGACCCTGAGGATGAAATCATCCCCATTAATGAAGAGGAGGTAGAACTGCAATTGCGGCACCTCCAATCCAAGAAAGCTGGCGGCCCCGACAAGCTGACGAATGCCCTCCTCAAGCAGCTACCCCCAGCTACTATTCCCATCCTGACGGCCACTTTCAACAACATCCTCTCAACCAGGCAATATCCCACTGCCTGGAAACATGCTGAAGTGGTCGCCATACCCAAGGCTGGGAAGGATCTTCGTTCCCCTGCCAGCTATCGCCCCATCAGCCTGTTGCCCACCATCTCCAAGGTGTTCGAGAGGCTGTACCTTAAACGACTGCTCATCCACATTGCCCGAGAACGAGTCCTCCCTGATGAGCAGTTTGGCTTCAGGCAGGGACACGCAACCACTCACCAACTCCTGCGCCTTGTAGAAGAGGCACTGGACGCCATAGAACGTAGGGAGTACTTTGGGGCCATACTCCTCGACGTGTCCAGAGCGTTTGACTCGGTCTGGCACGAAGGGCTGCTCTACAAATTATTTTCCCTTGGCTTCCCAGTGTCCCATGTACGGCTAATAGCCACATACCTGGAAGGTCGCACCTTCCACGTCAGGATCCCAGATGGGAAATCTACACGACGACGAATCAGAGCAAGAGTACCACAAGGCAGCGTACTTGGACCGCTACTCTACTCCCTCTTTACAGCCGATCTGCCCTCTGCGCCGAGGGTACATTTAGCTCTCTACGCAGATGACACTGCACTCTTCTCTCGTTCTCGGAGTGCGGCAGTTCTTCAACAGCGGCTCCAGGGAGCTACAGATTCCCTAACCGTTTGGGCTAGGACCTGGCGTCTGGCATTTAATCCCTCCAAAACCCAAGCCCTTATCATCTGCCGACGCCGTATTCCCATTCGGCTCCCTCAGGTGACGGTCCTTGGTACCCCAGTCCCCTGGACTCGTACTGCAAAGTACTTGGGTGTTACCCTGGACCAACGCCTCACCTGGCGCCCCCACATCGACGAGGTGCGTTGTAAGGCAATGGGGCGGCTATGCCTGCTCTATCCTCTCATCAACCCAACCTCCTCACTCCCCACACACCTTGCTGTTAGACTGTACACCTCCATTGTTAGCCCCATCCTTGAATACGCGGTGGTGGTGTGGGGCAATGCTGCCCCCACCCACCTCCGCCGACTCCAAACCGTCCAGAACCGAGCTCTCCGGCGTGCCCTCCGCCTCCCCTTCGACTTCCCAACCCAAGAGCTCCACATCCGGGCTGAAGTCCCGCTCCTTCGTACCCGCATCCTATCTGCAGCCAGCTCCTTTTACCAACAAACCCGTCACTCTCCTAATCCCTTAATCCTTTCCCTGGGTACCCGTGTTCATCGTCTAGCCACCACTTGATGGCCTGACCTTTTATTTCGCCCCCCATGACTTCACATACAATAGCCATCTCACCTCATGACAATTACTCTCCCTCACACCATAGATCATCTCCCCCAACATGTCATGTCACTCATTCCCCAACACGCCACACCCACACTATCCCCAATGTTGGCCTAATCATGACAAGCCCTTCCTTTTTCCCTTCTTCATCTGTCACCCTCTGTCTTCTTGCTCTTTCCGCGATCCCCAACCCGCCACTCCAAGACTGACTGCCACCACCATCAAGACGCCGCTATGAATAAGAAGAAGAAGAGGCCAGGTCAATGGCCTTTCGCTTTCACTATCTCTCACTATCCCTCCTCCTCTCCTTTAATCTGTAACTTAGTCGTAATCCCCGGCTAGTCAATGGGCCGTTCGTTTTCCCCCACTCTTCTACTGTCCCTTCTACTGTCCTGTCTTCTTTCCTTATTTAAAAAAAAAAAAAAAAAAAAAAAAAAAAAAAAAAAACGGGCCAGTCAATTGGGCCATTCGTTTTCCCACTTCGTCCACTATCACTCTAATTATCCTTTATACTTTATACAAAAAAAAACAGCACAAAAGTCAATCAAGTAACAAAAACATCCACCATGACATCCCACATTTTCACCACATCATATAAGAAGGTGAAGCGCACAAAGCGCTAGAACTTCGCCCCCCCCAGCTGAGGATTCAGTCCTCGGTCATGTGCGTCTGCGTCTGCGCAGTTGTTAGATCGGTTACTGCAGCTACAATGGCAGGTTGTCAAGATGTAAGTGAGTTTGAACGTGGTGTTGTAGCCAGAGAACAAGCGATGGGACACGGTACCTCCGAGGTAGCGACGAAGTGGGGATTTTCCCCTACGACCATTTCACGAGTGTACCGTGAATGTATGGAATCCGGTAAAACATCGAATCTCATCGCTGCGGCGGGAAAAAGGTCCTGCAAGAACGGGACCAACGGCGACTGAAGAGAATCGTTTAACGTGACAAAAGTTCAACTTTTCCGCATATTGTTGCACATTTCAATGCTGGGCCAACCCATAGCATGAATCCCTGTTTCATCCAAGAACTTTTGCACAATTCTCGCAACATGTGGACGTGCATTGTCATGCATTAGGGCAAAATCATCACCAATAGATGGAGCGAAAGGCACAAAATGCTCCAGAAGGATTTCCTCCACATATCGATGTGCGGTAAGGCTCCCATGCCCTTGCAGCTGTATTGATTCCACCCCGAAAAGGCGTCCTGGATGAGAATGTGCAAGTGGAATACCTTTTCCCTGGCCTTCTCCAGACCCCTTCTCTTCTGTCAGGTGATCGGAGACTAAATCGCGACTCATTGGTGAACAACACTTGATTCTACTGTTGTAATATCCAGCCAAGATATGCCCTTGCGAAACGTAGTCGAGCTGTGAAATGCTCTACAGTGCGTTCCGTCCCTGTAGCAAGTCTTCTAGACTAAAGATTGGCTTCTTCCAGTCTTCTTCGAACGGTTGTTTCACTAACATTGACCCTTCGAACCTGGTGGAGTCGATTTCGTTCTTCAACAGCGGTGTTGTGGCGGTTGTGCAGAACTGGAAGTTATGAGAAGCGGTAGTTCAAAAATGGTTCAAATGGCTCTGAGCACTATGGGACTCAACTGCTGAGGTCATTAGTCCCCTAGAACTTAGAACTAGTTAAACCTAACTAACCTAAGAACATCACACACATCCATGCCCGAGGCAGGATTCGAACCTGCGACCGTAGCGGTCTCGCGGTTCCAGACTGCAGCGCCAGAACCGCGCGGCCACTTCGGCCGGCAGAAGCGGTAGTCTCTCTCCGATGTTGCTCTTCATGGCCTGTTGCTGGTCTCCTAGCAAAGTATCCAGTTTCCCTATACTTTCGTACGGTTCTGCAAATTCTGGAATGTATAGTTCTCAACATTTCTGCAACGTAACGCACGCTGCGGCCATCTTCCCCAAAGCAACAGCTTTCGCAACTTGTTCAGGGCTTAGCGGCATGTTTACTACAGAAGCTGATGACGACAATAACATAAAGATACTAGACCCAGCTGTGATTGAAAAGGGAACAGTTTAGGGTACAATAATAAGCACTGCAAGAGCGGGATAACATTATTCGTTCACGTTTAGTGGTGCGTTTCCCAGGTTGCGCGAGAAACAACAATTGAGACTAGTGCAATAAACAATAAACACCTCATTGTTTGCTCGCAAAGCAGCGCCAATAGTATTCCCCGTCTCAAAAAACTGGTTGAAGCTCTTTACTTTGATTAAATAGATAATTACGCAATGATACACATCATTTGTCGAGTAGTGCGTTTTTCTTGCCGGTCGGTGTAACTTGACTTTTGAGATGATTTCAGACAGAGAAATCCAGAGGATTGAGGTCCGGTGGTTTTGGAAGACAAGATTCACGCCCTGTTGTAGCAGTCCATGTCGGACCACACTGACGCGTTAGATGTCTTTCACATAATAATAATAACAATAGCGAGTTCTGGGGGAAAAGAAATTTAAGGAGAACGCACCAGCTAAGAATATTGGGAAATGAGGAAGATTTGGTTGGAAAGATGGATGAACGATGCTAATGAATGCGTACAGGGACAATGGCAGTCATTATTGTTGCTTCAGCAAATATGTCATTAAGAGTCTTTTTAGGCTAGAGATATAGTTCTCTAATATATTGCGGGAGATAATTCCAGAGTCGGGTTCCTGCTACTGAGGAAGACTTCGAGAAAGTGTCTGATCGACGGAGTGGAACAGAAAGGACTTTGTTCTGATGGGAACGGGTGTTTCTACCTTGTAGTTCAGCCAAGAGCATAGAGGTATAGGAGAAATATGACGGACAGTGTACGTTTATAAAGACAGTAGAGAAGGCAGCGTGTATGGAAATCTCTGCATGTCTGCGCGCAACGAGGATAGCAGTGAATATGCTGGAGAAATAACATCAAAGAGTCGAAAGTCACTGATGTATCGAAACAGGCATTCATAACCAGTTACAGGCTTTCCTGAGGAAGACCATGTAGCTGCAATCAGTAACAGGAAGTGTGTTTGTGCCGGGCGCTGTGGCGGAGCGGTTCTAGGCGCTTCAATCCGGAACCGCACGACTGCTATGGTCGCAGGCTCGAATTCTGCCTCAGGCATGGATGTGTGTGATGTCCTTAGGTTAGTTAGGTTTAAGTAGTTCTAAGTTCTAGGGGACTGATGATCTCAGATGTTAAGTCCCATAGTGCTCAGAGCCATTTGAACTATTTTGTAAGTGTTTGTACAAGCTATTTTTCAGGTCAACAAGGAAGAGATTTTATTGTTTTTGTAGGTCATGGAGGGATGCCGATGCTTTTTTGCACAGTGCAGTTTCACGCCCAGTTCAATTTAGATTTTCGTCTATTATTTTTTCTAACCTTTTTTCTGAGGGGGCGTAGTTGATATTTGTCCCATTTAGGATTAAAGATGGCAAGGATTCTCGATATTTCGGGCTAATCAGTATCGCTTGTGTTTTGAATGGTTTGAGCTGTAACCCTTTATTCGGCGCCCATTTTGATAGTGCACACAGGTCAGTACTGAGATTCTCCATAGCTGGAGTTAGATACAACTGGAGGTAATCAGCGAGCATGTGGTATTTGCAGCAGAAGAAAACTGATGACAGACCATTGACATAAAATGAAAAGAGTTTAGGACCTAATACCGGGCCCTGGGGAAGCTCTTAGAGCTGAAGTGATTAGTGATGATCCTATAGCATTGGGAAGAGTTAAGGAAAAATTTTTGCTCACCAGGAGAGGTCGATGTCAAATCCGTCAAGCAGTGGTATGCCCCAGTTAACATTTCAGTGCTCACTCGGTTGCCCCGAGGTCAGTGTGAGAGGTCAACCCTCCGAGGTCAGTTCGCGTGTGCCAGTCGATCGGCAGATGTCCTCTCCGGGTGGACCAGCACGCCTGCAGCCGAGTGCAGCGCCAGCGGGCCAGGCAGCGGCGGCTGAATTATTCATGGCGCCGGCGCTCGCGGCCTTGTCCCGAGTTCGACGCCCGCCGCAGGTCGTCACCGCACCGGCTGACGTCAGCACGGCAGCGTCAGCAGCTGAGGGCGCGAGTGAGTGAGTAATGGATGGCCGCCTGTGCGCTGTCGGTGACCTGCCCCGCGGCCCGGCTGCGCTACCAAACACAGGCGTCGTCGCTGCGTCATCACGGCCCTCTTCGCTCGTACATGGCCGCCCGTGGCGAAAGCGCTCCTCACTCCGCAACAATACACGTGGCTGCCACTTGTTCGCGGCCAGCACTCTCACTCTTTCTTCGTGGAAGTCTGTACACGGTTCCTGTACGTTACCTGAAATGTTGCAATACTCTGCAGACGAAAAACATGTTCGTATTTTCATGCACCACACGAGTGACTTGCACGCAGTATCGACGCAAACAATAAACGAACTCTATACATTCTGCCTCTTTCAGGTAGAAAGCGAAGTGTCTGAACACCTTTCAACTTTTTAGGTGCAAAGTGATGCAATCATGCATCACTAAAAGCCAGTAACCTAGCCAGAAACATATGTGCAAAGAAACACTAATTTTCGGATCAGTAATAGAAAATGAAGAAATTACGAAAAATGAAGAAAGATTGCGAGGGCGATTTTAGGAAATAAAGCAACAGTAGAAGCATTTAAATTAAGACGTGACCCAGAACTCTATGATCACGTAGACATAATTACAGACAAAATTAGCAAAAGAAGAATAATGTTTTATGACACTTCCAAAGAACGAGTCCTAGCATGGGAACAAGAAAAATGGTACAACATTTTCAAAGATTAGAAGGTAAACCCAAATGTCTTTAAGTGGATGAAGACCTACAAGATACCACAGAGAAGTTTTGAGCAAAGTTCCCGCATCGCACAAAAATGATAATGATTTAGGGATGGGTCTGCTTTTTACAAACATGTTTCAGCATAGTTGTGGCATCTCCGGTGGCTTTATTTTTATTTTCGTCTTATACTACATTGCGTGTGTCCTGTTGTTGCCAACCATAATCAGCTACAAAAATGGTTCAAATGGCTCTGAACGCTATGGGACTTAACATTTGAGGTCATCAGTCCCCTAGAACTTAGAATTACTTAAACCTAACTAACCTAAGTACATCACACACATCCATGTCCGAGGCAGGATTCGAACCTGCGACCGTAGCGATCGCGCGGTTCCAGACCGAAGCGCCTAGAACTGCTCGGCCACACCGACCAGAAAATAAGCTACAGGTCCAAATTAGTACACCTTGTCATCATTGTAGAATTTTCTAGTCCTTAGCTGTGATACGTTTGTTTTTAAATACCAAAAGTCTTTTTTGTGTAGGTGAGCTGAACGTTTTCTCCTGTTCGTTTGTAAATACTGCTACCTAGTATGCTGCTGTGGCTTATGCACTCGTTTCACTTCACAAATATACATCTCTTATCAGAGACGTAAATTTGTGCATCAGAGTCGTAATTTTGTGCACTGGAACGCGTGTCGAAGCCGCAGCAGCATAACAGGACGCAGTTTTTACAAACCAGTAGGCGAAAACGTTCAGCTCAACTACACAAAAGACGTTTGGTACACAAAACCAAACTTATCACATCTAAGGACTAACTAAATACTATAATGATGACATGGCGAACTAATTTAGACATGCGGCTGATTTTGGTTGGTAGACACTGGATACAAACTTAGTAAAATAAAGGGAAAATAATAAGAAAACACTGAGGATGCCACAACTGTGGTGAAGCATGTTTGGGTGATAAAGCGAAACAATAACTTTTGTACTTGCAAAAGGGATGACCCATCGTTAACTTAATCTACATGATATTAACGTAAATAAAAAACAAATTGAAATCAGAAAGAAATAAAAAAATGAAATTATGAGGTGAGAATATTTCCAAGACAAAATGGCTCTCAAAAGAAAGGAGATGAAAGTGGACAACAGAAGTGAGGAATGTCTTCCTGGAGTGTACAGTTGGTACACATGTTTTTGCCAGATTCCGCCTCCCGTTTTGGCGGCCTTCGACACGGATTAACTTTTTCATTGGGAAATGAGACTGAAATGTGACGGCTTGATGATTCACTGAATAAGTGCAAGACTGTAAACCCAATGTTTCTGAACTGTGAGGGTGGTTCCATTCGTTTTACTGACAGTGAAACCCTGCAAAGACTTACATTGTAATATATAGAAATACTTTGTTACTGTTACAAGAACTAGTAAAATGACTAGAATTGTGATAGTACGCGGTACGCTGACGGCCTTCTTGACAGTAACAAGATTAGTTCCATATCAAAGTAATCACAGGTATATTTTGGTGCACATACTTGTTGTACGCCAGTAAACGTAGTGTGTGTGTTAGAAGGATTTGCCGTCACACAGTGAATGCAGATAGGGCAGTGTCGTCGTAACTGCCGTCTGCTTCACGTCTGCTGTGCAGCGAGCTACGTTAATTTAAGAATTAACTGCATTTTTCTTACTTGTCACTTCTTCTTCCGTGTGTTTTGCTTTTAGGAAGCTTGAATTGTCGAGTGCTAGTAATAGTGTTCCATAGATTTCATGTTTGTTTTGAATACAGTCAGAGAGAGTGCCTTTAGTCAGTCGTAGTGCCATTAGTGTCAGTGTCGTCGTAACTGCCGTCTGCTTCACGTCTGCTGTGCAGCGAACTACGTTAATTTAAGAATTAACTGTATTTTTCTTACGTGTCACTTCTTCTTCCGTGTGTTTTGCTTTTAGGAAGCTTGAATTGTCGAGTGCTAGTAATAGTGTTCCATAGATTTCGTGTTTGTTTTGAATACAATCAGAGAGAGTCCCTTTAGTCAACCATAGTGCCAGTAGGGCTAGTGTTCGTTTTCAATACAGTCCAGAGACAGGTAGTGCTATTTTCATTGTTTTCTACAAGAAGTGTCTATCAACCACAGTTTAGTCAACAATCAGCCGCCTTTAGTGAATTAGCAGTCTAGTTAAAAGTTGATTAACTCTCTGCAGTATATTGATTTCTTAGGATGGATAGGATGTGTGACTGCTGTGTACGGACGCAGGAGGAGCTGGCCACTGTTCGCGAACAGCTGAACGTGTTGATGGCCGCGGTCAGCCGTCTTCAGGCTGCTGCCTCGGAGTGTAACGGCAGTGGGGAGTCTGGTGCATCGCATGGTACACCCCAGGTGTTATATGCTTCACCCACTGTCCCTGCTGTCGAGACATTTTCGCCGGTACTGGGCGCGGTAGGGCCACCCTCTCTCCCCAAGGGAGTGCGGGTTCAGCGGCGTTCGCGGCGCACGAGGCGGAGGGTCATTGTGGAGGCTGGCCGTGTGGCATCGCCCGCTGTGCCTGTGAGTGGACATGTGGCCGCTCCTTCAGCAAGGTCCGAGCAGGCACACGGGAGGAGGCGTTTATTAGTTACTGGATGCTCCAACGTTAGGCGGGTGATGGTGCCCCTTAGGGAAATAGCGGAAAGGTCGAGGAAGAAGGCCAGTGTTCACTCTGTCTGCTTGCCGGGGGGTCTCATCCGAGATGTGGAGGAGGCCCTGCCGGCGGCGATAGAGAGCACTGGGTGCACCCGACTGCAAATTGTTGCTCATGTCGGCACCAATGACTCCTGCCGTCTGGGTTCAGAGGTCATCCTCAGTTCGTACAGGCGGTTGGCGGAATTGGTGAAGGTGGAAAGCCTCGCTCGCGGGGTGGAATCTGAGCTAACTATTTGTAGTATCGTTCCCAGAACCGATCGCGGTCATCTGGTTTGGAGCCGAGTAGAAGGCTTAAACCAGAGGCTCAGACGATTCTGCGGAGATCTGGGGTGCAAATTTCTCGACTTCTGCTATCGGGTGGAGAAATATAGGGTCCCCCTGAATAGGTCAGGCGTGCACTACACGCCGGAAGCGGCTACAAGGGTAGCGGAGTACGTATGGAGTGCACATGTGGGTTTTTTAGGTTAGAGAATTCCCTCCCTAGACCCGACAAGACGCCACCTGAGACGCGGCAAGGTAGGAGTAGGAAAAATGCAACAGGGAATAACAATATTAATGTGGTAATAGTAAACTGCAGGAGCGCCTATAGAAAGGTCCCAGAACTGCTCTCATTAATACACGGTCACAATGCCCATATAGTACTAGGCACAGAAAGTTGGCTGAAACCAGACGTAAACAGTAATGAAATCCTAAACTCAGATTGGAATCTATACCGCAGAGACAGACTGGACAGTGAAGGGGTAGGCGTGTTTATAGCGATAAGAAGTGCAATGGTATCGAAGGAAATTGACGGAGATCCGAAATGTGAAATAATTTGGGTGAAGGTCACGGGTAAAGCAGGCTCAGACATGGTAATTGGATGTCTCTATAGGCCCCCTGGCTCAGCAGCTGTTGTGGCTGAGCACCTGAAGGATAATTTGGAAAATATTTCAAGTAGATTTCCCCACCATGTTATAGTTGTGGGTGGATATTTTAATTTGCCGGATATAGACTGGGAGACTCAAACGTTCATAACGGGTGGCAGGGACAAAGAATCCAGTGAAATTTTTTTAAGTGCTTTATCTGAAAACTACCTTGAGCAGTTAAACAGAGAACCGACTCGTGGCGATAACATATTAGACCTTCTGGTGACAAACAGACCCGAACTATTTGAAACAGTTAACGCAGAACAGGGAATCAGCGATCATAAAGCGGTTACTGCATCGATGATTTCAGCCGTAAATAGAAATATTTAAAAAAGGTAGGAAGATTTTTCTGTTTAGCAAAAGTGACAAAAAGCAGATTACAGAGCATCTGACGGCTCAACACAAAAGTTTTGTCTCAAGTACAGATAGTGTTGAGGATCAGTGGACAAAGATCAAAACCATCGTACAATATGCGTTACATGAGTATGTGCCAAGCAAGATCGTAAGAGATGGAAAAGAGCCACCGTGGTACAACAACCGAATTAGAAAACTGCTGCGGAAGCAAAGGAAACTTCACAGCAAACATAAACATAACCAAAGCCTTGCAGACAAACAAAAATTACGCGAAGCGAAATGTAGTATGAGGAGGGCTATGCGAGAGGCCTTCAATGAATTCGAAAATAAAGTTCTATGTACTGACTTGGCAGAAAATCCTAAGAAATTTTGGTCTTATGTCAAAGCGGTAGGTGGATCAAAACAAAATATCAAGACACTCTGTGACCAAAATGGTACTGAAACAGAGGATGGCAGACTAAAGGCCGAAATACTAAATGTCTTTTTCCAAACCTGTTTCACAGAGGAAGACTGCACTGTAGTTCCTTCTCTGGATTGTCGCACAGATGAAAAAATGGTAGATATCGAAATAGACGACAGAGGGATAGAGAAATAATTAAAATCTCTCAAAAGAGGAAAGGCTGCTGGACCTGATGGGATACTAGTTAGATTTTACACAGAGTACGCGAAGGAACTTGCCCCCCTTCTTGTATCGGTGTACCGTAGGTCTCTAGAAGAGCGTAGCGTTCCAAAGGAATGGAAAAGGGCACAGGTCATCCCCGTTTTCAAGAAGGGACGTCGAACAGATGTGCAGAACTATAGACCTATATCTCTAAAGTCGATTAGTTGTAGAATTTTGGAACACGTATTATGTTCGAGTATAATGACTTTTCTGGAGACTAGAAATCTACTCTGTAGGAATCAGCATGGGTTTCGAAAAAGACGGTCGTGTGAAACCCAGCTCTCGCTATTCGTCCACGAGACTCAGAGGGCCATAGACACGGGTTCCCAGGCAGATGCCGTGTTTCTTAACTTCCGCAAGGCGTTCGATACAGTTCCCCACAGTCGTTTAATGAACAAAGTAAGAGCATATGGATTATCAGACCAATTGTGTGATTGGATTGAAGAGTTCCTAGATAACAGAACGCAGCATGTCATTCTCAATGAAGAGAAGTCTTCCGAAGTAAGAGTGATTTCAGGTGTGCCGCAGGGGAGTGTCATAGGACCGTTGCTATTCACAATATCGTAAATGACCTTGTGGATGACATCGGAAATTCACTGAGGCTTTTTGCAGATGATGCTGTGGTGTATCGAGAGGTTGTAACTATGGAAAATTGTACTGAAATGCAGGAGGATCTGCAACGAATTGACGCATGGTGCAGGGAATGGAAATTGAATGTCAATTTAGACAAGTGTAATGTGCTGCGAATACATAGAAAGATAGATCCCTTATCATTTAGCTACAAAATAGCAGGTCAGCAACTGGAAGCAGTTAATTCCATAAATTATCTGGGAGTACGCATTAGGAGTGATTTAAAATGGAATGATCATATAAAGTTGATCGTCGGTAAAGCAGATGCCAGACTGAGATTCATTGGAAGAATCCTAAGGAAATGCAATCCGAAAACAAAGGAAGTAGGTTACAGTACGCTTGTTCGCCCACTGCTTGAATACTGCTCAGCAGTGTGGGATCCGTACCAGATAGGGTTGATAGAAGAGATAGAGAAGATCCAACGGAGAGCAGCACGCTTCGTTACAGGATCACTTAGTAATCGCGAAAGCGTTACGGAGATGATAGATAAACTCCAGTGGAAGACTATACAGGAGAGACGCTAAGTAGCTCGGTACGGGCTTTTGTTGAAGTTTCGAGAACATACCTTCACCGAAGAGTCAAGCAGTATATTGCTCCCTCCTACGTATATCTCGCGAAGAGACCATGAGGATAAAATCAGAGAGATTAGAGCCCACACAGAAGCATACCGACAATCCTTCTTTCCACGAACAATACGAGACTGGAATAGAAGGGAGAACCGATAGAGGTACTCAAAGTACCCTCCGCCACACACCGTCAGGTGGATTGAGGAGTATGGATGTAGATGTAGATGAGATGTAGGTGGTGCACGGATAGGACCTCTTTGGGCTGCTATGAAGGCAACATCTGTCCGAGTAGCGATGTGTTGTAATAAAGGAATTTCAGTATGCAGGACCCTAACATAACCAACACTACATCTTCAAGCATTTAGAAGATATTACCACTTCTCATTTTTAAACATTAGTATATCATATAATTATGCAGAAATTACTGGACATGATGAACGTGATACGTAAAAAACGTGTTCCGGAAACTACCACGACAAGGACACCCTTAGGATAGTTTGATGGTGGGAGAGGGGGGCGGTATAGAGTATTTTTGATATTTTGTACGACGAATCGCGCCTTGTAAGTAGCTATGAAAAATATCCAGATTCGGCCCTCTTAAAAACCTGCGTACTACTGACTTTTAAATAATTTTCTTGAAAGAACATTCCTGATTTACCCTATGTTTTTTTTTCCTTTCCCTGAAAGCAAGAGCGAGAGGGTGGGGAGGGGGGAGGATGCGGCCCCCTTTGACCCCAGTTATGGGAGCCCTTATACCACAATGTTTGATATAACCACCTGGATGCTAACTAAATTACTTTACTGTGGGTATATCGAATAAGTCTGTATGGCAACTAACAGAAATAAAACTCGCGCGCATTTTGTATCGCGTAATTACGATTTTAATCTGCTAAAATTTTATTTTGTTGTTGTGACGCAAACTTAATAGAGCAAAAACACTTCCGCGTACGTAGTCGCCATCAGTTGCCACTCCTGCAGAAAGTTGTTTTGTAAGCCTGTACACTTTCGCCTTGTGCAGCGCGGATGTGCTGACACCTCCCGCTCTGGAATATCCGCCTCCTACAAAGGGAGCGGTTTCTGCGAAATACAAGCTATAGTGACCTGTCACATCGCATAAAGGCGCTTGCAAATGTCATAAACACGTAACGGAGTATTTCTAAATACCTGTTTAAGTTCTACATTTTAAAACTTCAGTTACCAGGTGCATAGCAAGCCTGTAACATTTAAAGGAACTCAATAACTTAAAGATCAACTCTACCAAAGCTTCAGCTCCCAATTCGTAGAATAATGCTCAGAACACGTCATCTAGGAGATGTGCCAAATAGCAAACCTAACAATTTCGCCATTTTAATTTTTATTTGATTAAATGTGGATTAAAGTGGAAGGTAACGGGAAACCACCATTTTCAGCTTCTCAAGACAACAAGATAACCTCATGCCTTTACTCTGTCTTAGATTACGATTAAATCCACCGGTCGGATCTACTGCATGGGGGTGGGGACAGAGTTGAGAAGAGCTCCGGAATGCACAAATGAATCCGAAACATCCTTGCGAATCGTTAAAAGTAAAGCAACCTGGAATGTGCGAGGTTTTGAGGTCGCTTTCAGACAGGGAAGCTTGCTATTGTGGAGAGAGAAATGAATCTTCATGATATAGGCGTACTTGGGCTCAGCACGCACACTGGGAACCCACTGGGAACGATATGGCCGCTGCATGACTCAAGCAAAGAATACAATGTATTTTTCTGGATGTGAGTAGAATTGCTGTCATGACCCTGTTTGTGACAGGACAATCTCTGTTAAAACTAAAGCTTACCCTTCACGTCTATGCTCCCATTGCAGCTTCATCGCACGTAGAAATTACGAAGTATATGAGTTGCTATAAAATATCATCAGAAAGATACCGCAAAAGGAATTATTAGTCATCCAGTGTGAAATTAATGCGAAGATGTAGGAGACTATGGACGGCGGGCACATCAGATCTGTGATAAAATTTTACGGCTTGCGAGCGAGGAACGAACTTGGGAAGCACTTACTGGAATTTTGTGTGAATAACGACTTATCCATCTGTAATGCCCTATTCAAACATCATCCACGACGTCGTTACAAGTGGATTTCTCCTAGGGCTACGGTCAGAAATCAGACTGATTTAATTTTGGTGAGGAAACATTGACGTTCTTCGGTCCTGGATTGGAAGGTCTATCCTGGTGCAGACTAGGCATTGACCATACTGTGCTACCCATGAAAATGCGGGTAAAACTAAAATTCGATAGGAGTACTGCGCAGTCGCTCTACTGGTCACTGAGTAAGAAGCCACCAACTGATAAACCAATGGCTGTTTGACGCATTTCGGGTAGAGTCCACAATCAGATTACCTGCAAACCAGATATTAACAGCAAATAAGAGGAAATGTAACTATACAAAACATATAGAAGAATATGAAACTTAAAGAATTGTCAAAATTAAACAACTGGAAAACAGACCTTGAACATATTGGTCATCAGATGCATGAAGACAGCATGTAACATCATGACGATACTGCTGTTGCCTTACTGTGCTATCGTTTGTGCTTATCGAGCTGAATAGTTTAGTTTTAGCAACGGTTTTCTTTCTGTTAAGCATGTTTTTGTATTTATTGACAAATTTTTATCCAATTTTTTTCAGAGCTTATTTATAAAGTTGATCAATGTATTGTAAGAGGTCCATTTGTTGCTAGCGCACTCGAGCAGATGTAATTTCGATGGATTGCTCACGTGCTGCCTGCGATATGTAAGCTATAAGAGAATCTCAGACCAAAGAGCAGTGTTGACTGCAGTAGGAACTGTGTGGCAGTAGTAGTAAGTAGTTGCTAGGAGTCGTGTGTGTCGAGTTGGCTGGGCCGGTCGTGGGGAGCGATGGCGGAGCCTGAGCGATGTAATATAAGGTAAAAGCAGCCTCGCGCATATGTAGTATTGTTATATCAAGTCCCATGTAAATGTTTTTTTAAAAAAAATCTCTTAATAATAATCTTTCTTATAAAAAAGTTTTGACAATCATTCATCTCAATTTACAGAATTTACTATTTTCTCCAATCCATGGTCATCCCGATTATTGTGAAGAAAAATCAGTTGTTTGCTTTTATACGTGACAAATCTATCGGCCAGCATTGCAATGAGCTGTGCCATAAAAATTTCTTACAGGAGCAGATATATACGCGTTATCTGGCGACCTTTTTGAGGTAAGGATTTTCAATTTATTCAGTATGATCTTTCAGGGCCATGACGCAGCACTGCTGACGTCCAAAATTTACCAGTTTAAATTCACAGTCAGTTACTGAAAGGTTTTAAGCGAGCCACAATTTTTTATTGGGAGGTTAGTCACATTGTATTATTAGTAGATTACGGAATTTACGTGTTGCGAGGTTACACTAAATGTCAATGCTATACATATTTTTACTGTTGTGAGGTTCCACTGAATGTGAATGCTATAGTTATATTTTTTTTACTGTTGGGAGGTTATAATATATATAATCTATTTATTTGACTCAAATGACAACGTTAAATATGTTTTAATGTTGTTATCGAACAAAAATGGAACATTTTCGACATAGTCTCTCTGATTCCACCAGCACCTAGGAAGTGCATGGATTCTTGGGGAAAAGAAAAAATACTTTTGGTGGTATGAGCAGCCCACTCATGTACCTCCTGCACCTCTTCATCAGACCGAAGTTCCTATCCTCCGTCACCTCTCTGAGTAATCCAGACGTGTGGTAATCACTCGGGGTCAGGTCTGGTGAGTATGACGGATGTGGCAGAGTAACAGAGTGCAGGTCATCGATCGTTTCAAATGTTGCTCAGGCAGTATGAGGCCAAGCATTGTCACGTTACAAAATGACACCTGTAGTCAGAAGTCCACATCGCTCTGATCTTACAGCAGGCCAAAGCTGATTTTTTAACTTATCGGAATATTATGCACTGGTGATAGTTTTACTCTAGTCATGTAGTATTACAAGATAACACCAAATTCATCCAAAAAATGAGTCAGCAAAACCTTCAATGGAGACGGCTGCATCTGGAACTTCTTGGGCTTTGGTAATGTGGAATGGCGCCATTCTTTGCTTGCTCTCTTTGTTTTGGGGTGGTGATGTTTCCAGGTTTCATCTTCTGTAACAATTCTCACAAAGAAGCCATCACTCCCTGCTTCGAAGTGTCGCAAAAGTTCTTTGCATCCCTCTGTCAGTTCTGGAGTGAGCTGCCATAGTACCCATCTTGAATACACTTTGTGAAACATAAGTACTTCATGAACGAAAAGCCATGATTAATATTCATATATGTGGCTATTTCATTCACTATCACACAGCGATTTTCCATCACAATGGATTCAACTGCTGCAGTAGACCCTGGGTCACATCATGGTATGCTTAACCCACGTGCTGAGCGCTTATTACTTAAGTCAAGCTATTTTCGAACTTTCTACTCCAATGATACACTTGCTGCAGTGATAGACGTGCATCAGCATACTGGATCTTAATTCGCCAATAACTGTATGTTCATTGCTCAGAAAAGGTATAACAGCATGTTATTCATCCTTGGTGCATGTCACAAGCAGGGCAGCCGTTTGGTACTAATATCGACGCACGCTGATCGATATTTGAACGCTGGTAGCTGTCACCTCTCTATACACAAGAAAGCAGTCCTGAATACGTTAATACACATAGCCAAAATTATTGCTGGCGGCGACCACCTACTGCAACACTTGAGCGACATGTTCAGAGGGAATGGCTACGGCAGAGACATTGCAAACGCTTTCAGGTGTCACCGAAGAAGGACGCCTTGCGAATCGCTAGAAGAAGCCAAGATGGCGGCTTTATTGCCATAGGGTGGGGCAACGGCAACAAGTTAGGACTTGTACTGCAGGGACATGGATTGAGACCAGTCTTCCAGCCCGCCCCCAACATACGAGATACACTACGTGATCAAAAATATCCGGACACCGCCAAAAACATACGTCTTTCATATTAGGTGCATTGTGCTGCCACCTACTGCCAGGTACTCCATATCAGCGACCTTAGTAATCGTTATACACCGTGAGAGAGCAGAATGGGGAGCTCCGCGGAACTCACGGACTTAGAACGTGGTCAGGTAATTGGATCTCACTTGTGTTATACGTCTGTACGCGAGATTTCCACACTGCGGAACATCCTTAGGTCTACTGTTTCCGATGTGATAGTCAAGTGGAAACGTGAAGGTACTCGTACAACACTAAAGCGTACAGGCCGACCTCGTCTGTTGACTGACGGAGACCGCCGACAGTTGAAGAGGGTCGTAATGTGTAATAGGCAGACATCTATCCAGACCATCACACAGGAATTCCAAACTGCATCCGGATCCACTGAAAGTACTATTACAGTTAGGCGGGGGGTGAGAAAATTTGGATTTCATGGGCGAGCGGCTGCTCATAACCCCCACATCACGCCGGTAAATGTCAAACTACGCCTCGCTTGGTGTAAGGAGCATAAACATTGGACGATTGAACAGTGGAAAAACGTTGTGTGGAGTGGCGAATCACGGTACACAATGTGGGGCGATCCGATGGCAGGGTGTGGGTATGGCGAATGCCAGGTGAATGTCATCTGCCAGCGTGTGTAGTGCCAACAGTAAAATTCGGAGGCGGTGGTGTTATGGTGCTGTCGTGTTTTTCATGGAGGGGGCTTGCGCCCCTAGTTGTTTGACGTTACACCATCACAGCACAGGCCTACATTGATATTTTAAGCACATTCTTGGTTCCCCCTGTTGAACAGCAATTCGAGGATGGCGACTGTATCTTTCAACACGATCGAGCACCTGTTCATAATGCGCAGTCTGTGGCGGAGTGGTTACACGACAATAACGTCCCTGTAATGGACTGGTCTGCACAGAGTCCTGACATGAATCCTACGGAACACATTTGGGATGTTCTGGAACGGCGACTTTGTTCCAGGTCTCACCGACCGACGTCGATACCTCTCCTCAGTGCAGCACTCCGTGAAGAATGGGCTGCCATTCCCCAAGAAACCTTCGAGCACCTGACTGAACGCATGCCTTCGAGAGCGGGAGCTGTTATCAAGGCTAAGGATGGGCCAATAAGTCATTTTCAGCCAGGTGCCTGGATACTTTTGATCACATAGTGTATAATCCACCTTGTTAAAGACAACGTAGCCTTTGGTGTTCCCGGTGTGTAAGTTCTCTCTTACGAGTGTGGCAGCATTATATAGGCCAGACAATTCGGCCAGTTACAGGGCGTTGCACCGAGCACAAGAGACATATTAAGCAAAGGAAGTTCGACAAGTCGGCCATCAGTTGTAAGTAGGTTGTTTAGGTTTTTATGTTGGTAACGCCACGTAGCGCTCTGTATGAAAATCACGGACTGTGCTGTGCGCAGTCTGTGGCTGGTTGGACTCATTGTTGGAATATTCGCTTGTGTAGTGTTGGGCAGTTGGATGTGAACAGCGCGTAGCGTTCGGCAGTTGGAGCTGAGCCGCCAGAAGTGGTGGATGTGGAGAGAGAGATGCCAGAGTGTTGAGAGGTTGCTATAAGCGGACGATCTGGACGTGGTCGCCAGACAAAGGAAATTTTTAAAGAGGATGCCATGAATTGATAGACATATATATGATGACTTTTGAACATTATTAAGGTAAATACATTGTTTGATCTCTGTCAAAATCTTCCATTTGCTAACTATGCCTATCAGTAGTTAGTGCCTTCGGTAGTTAGAATCTTTTATTTAACTGGCAGTATTGGCGCTCGCTGTATTGCAGTAGTTGGAGTAACGAAGATTTTTGTGAGGTAAGTGATTCATGAAAGGTATAGGTTATTGTTAGTATGGGCCATTCTTTTGTAGGGATTTTTGAAAGTCAGATTGCGTTACGCTAAAAATATTGTGTGTCAGTTTAGTGAGGATCAGAATAAGTAAAGAGAAAACTGTTTGAGTACGTTGAGTTTTGCTCAGCTGTTTGAAAATCAAATAACGTAAGAGGTTTTCCAGCACTGTCATTCATAATTTTTCAAAGGGGACATTTCAAAGTGAGCACTGCCCCGAAAATGGACACAAAATACAGCTTGAGAACACGAGAGTCTTGGCTCATGCGTTAATTTACTGAGATTCTGTTATAAAAGAGGCGGCAGAGATTAGAATGAACAGCAACAATTTTAACAGAGAGTAGGGGTACACACTGAGTAGGACGAGAGGGGGGGGGGATGGCTTTGGATGTCGAGAGGAAGTATTGACGTACGCTTAACGCTTGTAGGGAGCCGGGTCGGCAGTTCCAAACGTGGCGCCTGCTCCTCGCGCCACGTGACGTCACTCGGTCCCGCGGCAGGCAGGCCGGAGCTGCTCTGAGCTGCCCAACTCACCTACCGCGCACGTGTCGTTTCGGCCCTTCCTGACTGACTGGTGCCAGCGGTCGTAATCGTAGGTATATAAGTGGGAAATGGTGCCAGTCCGGCCAGTCAGTTGTTTTACTAATTACGACAAAGGTGGAGCTAGCCATCGATAGCTCGGTAACTTTGTTCGTATTACAAAATTGTTCAGGCTTTCGTGGCCACTTCTTTATTCGTATTGACGCAGCTTGAAAACCGCGAAGATTTTATCATATCAGAGTACAGGTCATGGATGATTGCAAATGTTGCACGGGCAATATGAGGCCAAGCGTTCTCATGTTGCAAAATGATACCTGTAGTCAGAAATCCACATTGTTTTGATCTTTGGCCAATGCTGATTTTTTAACATTTTTGGCCGGCTGGTGTGGCCGTGCGGTTCTAGGCGCTTCAGTCTGGAACCGCGTGACCGCTACGGTCGCAGGTTCGAATCCTGCCTTGGGCATGGATGTGTGTGATGCCCTTAGGTCAGTTAGGTTTAAGTAGTTCTAAATTCTAGGGGACTGATTACCTCAGATGTTACGTCCCATAGTGCTCATAGCCATTTGAACCATTTTTATGATTAAAGATATGGTCCATTAAAATTCAGCCTGATGATGTAACCTCTTGTGCCTTTATGTAAATCTCATACGTACACTAAATGATACACGTGGAGATTTCTAACATTTTTATGGTTTTGCAAAAAACAGAGTTATTCATTAATTTTTTAAAAAAGCACTTTTTAAGTTCACACACCACGCAAGTTCTCTTTTCGGCATTTACATCAATGTCCTTCAAGCAACGTGACTGCTTGAAGGAAATTTCGCAGGTGACTAATAACTTTCATCCCCAATCTTAGACGTTGCTGAACGTTTCTGTTCTGCAGAATGTATGTTTGCTTATCCCCTAATGTTGTCATCAGCTTGAGGATGGAACCATTGCACGGGACTAGACGCTCCAGATACAGTGGCGAGATTCTGTGTGAATGTATCATGCACGTCAGTAGGATATACCATTCCTGCCTCTACGACATAGCCTTTGCCAGAATCCGCAACCACAGCTTGGATCTTTTTTTCTAGTCTGACGATTTCTTCTTTGGACAGCCACTGAAACCCTACAATCAGCAGATATTGTTGCATAGCATCCAAGTAAATGATTTAACTCAAATCGTCAGATGACCTGTATTCCTCCTCTCTCATTCGCGGATTTTTCACCTTGGCGTACCTGTGAAGAGACTGGCCAAGTCCTCTGCGAATCCCACGTTCGCAAAAAAGAGCTATATGTCAACATCAGTTAACAGTTCTAAGTTGACACGTGTTCTTTTTAAAATTTTGTCCCATAAAAGCTCTGGCACGGTGCAACAGATCGAGCAAGATGCTGCAGTGGTTAGCACACTGGACTCGCGTCCGGGCATTCTGAGTTAGGTTTTCTGTGATTTCCTTAAATCGCTTCAGGCAAATGTCGGGATGGTTTCTTTGAAAGGCCACGGCCAACTTCCTTCCCCATGTTTCCCTAGTCCGATGGGACCGATAACCTCGCTGTTTTGTCCCTTCCCTCAAATCAGCCAACCAACCGTGATTTGGAAGCCAGGATCCAGAGTGTATGTGCTTACGTGTACACTCTGGATGTACATTAATGTTCATGCATGATCTAGTATATTCCTCTTTAATAGGGATGCTGAACTCCGGCGAAAATTCACTGCTTCCTCTTACTTTGCATCCATTATGGTAGTGCTTGTAAGTTTACTGAACAATGTGGTTATGTCAGACAATGTGGTTTTGTAAAGTCTCTTCATCAAATCCAAGTATTCATAAGGAAAGACTACCTTCTTTGTCACGAGCTGAAACTTCACGTCATCAGCATATAGAGCGCTGCTGATACGCTGTCTTCCTGATGCATTGTTTCTATCAAGTCAAAATCACCCAAGTGCTCAACAAGAAAGTGAGAATCAAAACCATTCGAATTATGGAAGAAGATGTTTAAGTATCATGGCAATTGATATTCCGTGTTGCTTGCACTGTGAGTTGCGTCACGGAGCTTCCCGTGGTACCTGCATGGAGCTTCTCTACCCGCTGGCAGCCTACAAATATGACAGTCAAGTGTCTGCTCCTAGAGGGCATCATTCTCCTGCTAGTTATCATGGGAATTCTGTTGCTATAAATGCGAGTAACTTACTTTGCAAGTTTTTTGAGCTCAGAGAGCACCCATATCATAGGATTATCCCCAACATTTGAATCAAAAAGATTGAGATTTAGAGTCCTAAGAGCATGCAACTTGATACGCCACCGCATTTGGTACATGACATTCAGTAAGGTAGTACAAAGTCCCCCACTCGTGGTCTCGCAGTAGCGTTCTCGCTTCCTGTGCACGGGGTCCCGGGTTCGATTCCCGGCGGGGTCTGGGATTTTTCACCTGTCTCGAGATGACTGGGTGTTGTTGTGTCGTCTTCATCATCATCATTCATCCCCATTACGGTCGGAGGAAGGCAACGGTAAACCACCATCACTAGGACCTTGCCTAGTACGGCGGTGCGGGTCTCCCGCATCGTTCCCCTACGCTCTATAAAGAAGCATGGGACTTCATTTTATTTCAAGGTAGCACAAGAGGCCGTGGGATCACTTTTACAATGTGCCACAGCAGCTAATAAGTACTCGAAGTCACCATACATCACGAAATGGCGAAGGGGCGGTACTCCTGGTGGTGGGTGTTCTTAAACTTTAAGAACTTGCTTACCTCAGTAAGTATTTCTGCAGATGCCGTTTGCTGGCTAGAGCACTCATTCTTAGTAAAAGAGCTGAGGCATCTACAGCAAAAATAGATCACACTGTGTCTTTATAGCTAGAAGATAAGTAGGTGGGACAGGTTTTTAACCCAGACACAGTGTTGTTTCTCGCCCTTGGAGAATAACAACAAATGTGCTTGTTTGGGATACTGATTGGCTCCTTTGGAAAAGTAGAGGGGTCCAGTTACTTAATGATTTACATCTTTTTCGTTTTTATTCTCCACAGCTTGATCTTCATCATCTGCTGGTTTCTTATCACCTACTGCCAGGTTATACACATGAATTGAAGAATCAGGTTTGTGCATTTCGAATTTTGGTAGAGCGTGGATTTTGAAAGGGAATGAAATACTGTTGAAGTTATAAAGCCCACACACGTACGATTCATGGTAACTTCTCGTACTATGTGCATTTTTGGGGTGATTTCTATTGTAAGCCAGAAGCTACCATCCAAAGCAAAATTGATCCCCATCGTCAATATTTCGGACATTAATACAAGCTTATTTAGCCGCAAGATCCCCTGGAAGAAGACCCTGCACTAACTGGACCATGGGCATATGAGTACACATCGAGGCGTATCCACGCTGCTTTACATTTGTATATAAATGGCTAGGACATACATTTGCAAGGTGATCTTATTATCGAACATGAGTGCAGTCATGAAGGATAACAAGCTAAAGTATACTTTATAGACGAGATGTGCTCCTCAGTTTGTACGTTAAATGACTGGGATTTTTCTGTATATGGGGTGGTGCAGATCAGGTTTTCAGAACAGGCAGGAAGAGACAACCATAAGTTTTAAAGATGTGTAGATGCCATGTCTAAAATTATATTGCCCATATTAGTTGAGCATTATGGTTGTGTGTGGAAGAAAATAAATAATTACTACGAATAATTTCTTACTTACTTATACCTTGAAATCTGTTGGTGGGAAATATGATGGAGGAGGCGGAGGAGGAAAAGGAGGAGGCGGAGAGTGAACTGAATAAATAATAAGTTTTTATTTAAAAAAATCATATAATGGTAACCCAACTTGGAAGCATTTGTGCATTATCTAAAGCACGCATATTACCACTTTTGTCTTCACCATACGTTTACTTGAGTCTTCGAATTCACGGGCACTTGTCCAGTTTGAGATTCCGAAGTTCCTCGAAGACTTGAGGCAACAACAGACAGTTTCTTATGGCTTCTGACATCAACTATGCCGCTTGTGTGATCATAGTTTCAGAGTTATATCATCTTGTCTTCATACGATATTACCTCATCGTTCCAGCATTTACGAAAATGAAAGTGAGTTAGCCATACTGCAATTCTTTGAGCCTTGGCATCGTTACGTTCTAAATGGTTTAGACAGAGTGGCTATTATGAAAAATTTCGTTAATATGAGTCCAGTGTTGGTGAGTGCAACATCCTTAAACACATGCACAATATTTTCATTTTGAGGTGCTATTGAGGAACGCTCAGATGCTAAGTACCACCTCTGTATTTATACAACATGCTGTACAATCCCAGTGAGAGGTGAATAATTTATCACACGATCATGCAACAGTAATGCATATGTAGTGGTGTTTAGGTGGAAGTTCTTTGATGATTCAAATTCAGTATGAATGTCTATAGATCTCGATTTAATTCTCTCACTTTGCTTCGCCGAATCGATCACGAAAAAGGGCACTAAGTAATTAATTTTCTGTAGGCTGAGCATGTATCTAAATTCGTCATTCTCATAGTAAAAACAGTGAAACCACAAATACATGTCATACAGAAGATCAACACTGTTCTTGTTCCACTCAAGCGTTAGTTTACTGCATGGGTAACACACAGAATTCAAATTTAAGCTTGCGTTGGTTAGGTTACAACTGTTGGATACGCTGTAATCCTTTTTCACATTTCCTCGCCTGTCTGTCTGCAGCGCCACAATAATGAAACGAGATGTTTCTAGTTGATCTGATGTCTTAATTCCTCACATTTGTCTGGATGTTGTCGGTAGAACTGGACATTAGTAAACCTCCCATGAACAATTTTTCAATCGCAACTTAACACCTGCATTCAATACACGTGAAAGTTTCAGATGCTCCTCTTTTGATACGGATATGTAGTGCACTTTCCACACCAGTTTATCTGACAAAATTTTATTTCTTCTTCTTGTACTTCTTAAATGTATGCATTATTACCTATCACAACTTTGAATCAGAATCAGTCCCTGTTTGGCATTCATAGCGATGCACTTATTATCCTCAAAGAACCGAATAAATATTTTGAGAGCGATACAGATTGCTAATCGGTCTATCTATGAACCATCCTGCATTTTGTAAAGCATTCAGGCCTAAAGTTGTTGTGGAGGTTTAACTTTTGAGTCTCGATGGCATTCCAACATTTCTTATGCAGGTGGCCTCGACGCCATTAAGTTTATATCTTATTTCTTGAAGTAGATAAGTTACAACGTTATGTGTAAGTTGCGATGTTGCTACTGGAGAGTTTCCTTTCCTTCATAAATTTGCCTTCCAAGGATAAGTAACTGTTTCCCAGACATCTTACATCATCTCGATGTTGAACGAGGATTTTTACTCATTGTCATTATTAAATGCTGCTGAAGCAAAAGGATTGTGGGAGAAATATTCGTGATGAGTGATTTGCTCATAGTATTGAACTGGAGCTATTGTGTCGATCAAGATCATGGATGATTTAAAACCTATGTATTTAAAGAACTCATAATTCTTACATGTTATCACATTGTGCTTCTGCTGCGAAGTGGAATACTAATGGCTGTGTATCGGTTTTATATTTTATACCCATGCTACCACTGTTTTATGTGAAGATGTACTACAATTTCCTCTTCTCGAAAATCGACGAGATTCGCATGCTGGTCAACAAACTTCAACTTAAGCTGGTCTAATACCTGAACATTCACTGGGAGGTTCATCAAACTTCTTGGTACCTCAATGAGTTTGTTTACTGGTCCCACAGTAAGGGACAGCCCAAAGATTGTATGTATACACCTATCGTTGAGATATGAATTTGTTGTGATATTAGACTCAACACAGATGGTGCTAACTGTTAGAATAACTACTGGTTGATCCCACTCACAAATTTTATCAGTATTATTCTCCAAATACTGGCTCCTCACGAAACGCAGAACTGATACTATTGAATCTTATCAGCTAATGTCATGTTATCTTCGTTTTAAACATGTTAACGTGCATACTTAACTCAAACCTTTTTTAAAGATCGTTTTATAATTGTTTTTAAATCGTCGGTATGAGTCAGGGATATTTCAACAACTTTACCACTTCCTATATGCACTTTATAGTTTGCCATAGTGATATAAGGAACGCTGTTGTGTGTTTCCAGATCGATCAATGCAGTACTCCACTCCTTATAAGTAATTCAAACTTAATACTAACGATTGTTCTTTTAACGTTAGCGTATGCAACATCACATCTAAACTTTAAGTGACACAGTGATATACATGCTGCATGCTTTTCTGCAATTGTCAGGAGATACATTAGGCAGAAATGTCCATAGACATATGAATTAAAGTCTTGATAGTGTCGAAAATTCTCGAACATGTCGTTGTTGAGGAAGTAATGGGGTGATTCTACAGATGGGAATAAATCACTGTACAAATCAAAGTAGAACATATTATTCCATTTTTCTGACATACATCACCCAGTGCGTTCCATACACTCCTGCAGCATTTAAATTTATGATCTCAAGTTCTTTGGATTTCCACATTGCCTTTGGCTATGTATTCCACACAAACACTCCATCTTGGTATTTTGAGTTTTTGACGAATTTAACAGCCACCACTCCTGGTATTGAAACAGTAGCTGATAGATCCGCAAGTTCTGGAATTAAAAATGAGATAATTCCACCAGATGTCTTAGGTACTGGGAGAACCCCAGGCACTGTAACACGTCCTCTTCTTACTTCTTTCTGCTTCAAGGCACTTTTTGCCACCGCTAACTGGACGGAAATTTTTAAACTTCAACATTTTTTCTTCTCTTTCTTTAGTGGACGGTGAGCTGCATTCATAACTTTTATTCCTGCACCCAATTTAAGTTTCGCATACATTGTTTCATCAACAGTAAATGCTGCAGTATGTTGTCCTGTAGCTATGTTCATTCTTCTACAGCTGTGTCCTTTCAAATGGTTCAAATGGCTCTGAGCACTATGGGACTTAACAGCTGAGGTCATCAGTCAGCTGTACCCTTTCTCTGACCTTGCATGCTTTGCCTAGTACATTAATCCCCATATGACCACTAGCTAGACATTTTTTCAGCTTCATTCCAGGCATACGGTAGTTGTATACAGGAATATGTAATTGAACTGGTAGCTTATTGAGAATACCATCGCCACCTGTCATGCGCTTCTTAACACTTATGTTGTGCTATTGCACTGTCTGAGGTTTGGCAAACTCTACATGTAACAGGTAATTACCTTTGAACCAACTGTTGTGTAATTATGGAGACAGATCACAATGTCAAATCGAAAAAAAGACAGGTAGATATCTGAGCGAATATCCACAATAGCATTTACTTCTTCGGATGAAAGGCTGCGCCGATGCGGATATCTGCGTGTGTATCTGAGAATATCGGCAGTAATAATTACTTTGTAGATCAAAGGACCGTGTTAGTTTTCCTGTTTTCGTTATGCGTGTATCCTGTTTCCGTGGTCAGTTCTAAAATTAGTGAAGTATCAAAATTTCCCTTAAATATACTTCCAGTACACAATACAAAACTTAATACACTGAGAAGCGTAGCGCGTTAACATGGTTTAACAGTATTATGAACTAACGTACGTTCGCTAAACGAACTGTATTACTGGCATTTAACGGTATGGGAGATGTGAGGATTTTAATTGACTTCCCAATGTTGCTGACATACCTGGCAGAAAATTACGCAAAATTCGTTTTAGTAATTACCACAGGAAGTTGTAGCTTACAGAACGTGTGTCAATGAATATGGCAGACTATACAGTGTTTTAATGAAGTCACGAGTGACGTCTATGTTAATAGTCTATAGAATGTAAAATTACGCTGCCATGCTTCAACAGAGGGAAATTCAGTCCTGGCGCAAGCATACCGTCAGAGCTTCGGCGTCAATAACGGGTTAAATTGTTTTACAAAATTTGAATATACACGGATGCAGATAAAGGCGTGTGGGTGCGAATGAGGGCAAGGCACTTGCGAATGCGGTAGTTTTCTCCTATCCTTTAAGATAAGGAAGGAAATCGTTCATCTCAAAGAAAGCGCATAGGTATTCGCCTTTCGCAATTTAGGGAAACTACGTAAAATCTAGAGCTGGATGGCTGGCAGCGGTTCCTCCCGTATGCGGGTCCAGTGTCTTCAGATTGCGCCGTATCACTCAGTATCTCTACTGCAACAAGGCGTATTCGCTAAGGTGCAAGAGACATAATAGGTGTAAAACGAACCGTAGTGCTATAGATAGAAAGATGCTGAATGAAACGCGTTTGATTATCAAGAGCGCAGCACGTGAAGCCTTCGATGTCTATCATAGCAGAATTTTGTCAAACGATCTTTCACACAAACCAAAGGCTGGTAGAGACACCAAAGTTAGTGTCGAATCACTCGCGTGTGACACAGGAACTGAAATTGAGGGTAGCAAAGCAAGAGCAGAAACGCTTAACACCGCCTTAAAATGTTCCTTTTGCACAGTAAAATCCAGTTGAATTGCCCCAATTTAATCCTTGTACCGCCGAAAAGATGAATCAAATACATTTTAATGTCAGTGATGTTGAGAAACAGCTGAAAACGTTAAAGTTGAACAAAGCTTGAAGGGTAGCTGTCTTATTTGCCATTACAATTTTCAAGAAAATTAGACCATAATGTAATTTTTATTTAGCGTATGGCTAATACAGACATATCATAAAATTAAATTACATATACATATGTACATATTGACACACAAGAAACTTAAGTTTGTCTTTACAACTTAATATCCAGTTCCTCAATCCAGCGCACTGCATCTGGAGTTGCTAGCAGGAAGTCCTCTTCAGCACCGTGATAGGCTCGAATCCTGCATTCACTGACAATGTGGTGAACAGTCTGGTATGGAGCCCCGCAGTCACAAGTTGGATTAGGCAGCTTCTTCCACTTAAAGAGAGCATCTCTGCATCGGCAATGGCCGATACGGACTCTGTTGAAAGTAGTCCAGGTCTTGCGTGGTAGGTCGAATCCGCTTGGAAGTTTAGCACCTGAGGAGATGTTATGCAGGCGCACATCTGTCACTCGTTCTGACCTTTCCATTCATCAAGGGGTTTGAAATCCTTAGCAACCACGTCAAAAATGGTTCAAATGGTTCTGAGCACTATGGGACTTAACTTGTGAGGTCATCAGTCGCCTAGAACATAGAACTACTTAAACCTAACTGACCTTAGGACATCACACACATCAATGCCCGAGGAAGGATTTGAACCTGCAACCGTAGCAGTCGCGCGGTTCCAGACTGTAGCACCGCGGCCTGCAGCAACCATGTCAGCAGCTTTCCACGGAGTTGGATGGCGTGATTTCAGTCTCTTACGATTTAAAAGTAGCAGGTCGCTATGCACGGGTAGGTTAGAATTCCTGGAGATCTTGTGGAATTCTCTTATTAGTGCAGTACATCTGCGTAGATCAGGAGGCATTATACCGGTTAAGAGTGGAAGCCAATAAACTGGAGTAGATCTGATTGCGCCAGATATTATGCGCATTGTCGTATTCAGCTGGGTCTCAACGAGCCCTTTATGATGACTGTTCATCCAAACAGGTGCACAATACTGAGCTATAATGTAAAGGAAGTTGTGAATTTGATAAATGTATTCAACCTCTATAGTATCTATATAACCATATTCTTTGTAAGTCTGTTCTTGAGACCACAGACGTTGACCAGAGCAGTTGCTTTTTTAAATAGAGTAGCAAGTTGTGTGTGTTAGACAGTTTGGCAATTGTACTTGGTTTGAAGAGGATGGATGCTGTCCTGTCGTGTAATGGAGACAGAATTATTTAAAAAGGATGTGGTACTATGTTTTGAGGAAACACGTCGGGGGAATGAGGTGATGTTGTAAGTAGGCTGTTTAGGTTTTTTTATTGGTAACGCCACCTCTGTATGAAAATCACTGGCTGTGCTGTGTGCAGTCTGTGGCTGCTTTGCATTGTTGTAATACTCGCCATTGTAGTGTTAGGCAGCTGGCTGTGAACAGCGCGTAGCGTTGCGCAGTTGGAGGTGAGCCGCCAGCAGTGGTGGATGTGGGGAGAGAGATGGCGGAGTTTTGTAATTTGTCATGAACTGCTATATTTATATATGATGATATCAAGGTAAATACATTGTTTGTTCTCTATTAATATCTTTCATTTGCTAACTATCCCTATCAGTAGTTAGTGCCTTCCATAGTTTGAATCTTTTATTTAGCTGGCAGTAGTGGCGCTCGCTGTATTGCAGTAACTTGAGCAGCGAAGATTTTTGTGAGGTAAGTGATTTGTGAAAGGTATAGTTTAATGTTAGTCAGGGCCATTCTTTTGTAGGGAATTTTGAAAGTCAGATTGCGTTCGCTAACAAAATATTGTGTGTCAGTTTAAGCACAGTCATGTATAATTGTTGAAAGGGGACGTTTCATATGTCGACCCTTAGCCTAAGATACCTCACTGGAATCTTCTGATTTTTTCTTGTAGTTTGTGTATTTGGTGTAGCTTTTGTTTATTGCTAGCGCGTAATTGTAGAGAGAATCTCCTTTGTAGTTGTAGCCTTTCATTGTTGTACAGTAAAACAGTTGTGGCATGCATATAGATTTGCACCAAGTATTTCGCAGCTACGCTTGCAATTAACTAGATATTATTTTCAGTGCTATGTTAATGTGTTCTCCTATTTTTGCACTTCAAATTGTGCTTTTCTGTGTTATCGTGTGAAATATTGTGACAATTACGGCGTGTGAAAAACGTAACACTAGGCTCCAAACTAAACTGAGAAATAATAGTGACGACGAGCGTAGCTTATCAGCGCCGCCGAGTAATGAATTTACTAATGTTCAAAGTAGTAATTTGGTAACTGTGCACAGGGAAATGGAGCGGGCGTCAAACAATGGCGTGGACAGTGAAACAATTAGTGAAGAGGGAAGCATTATCGATCGATCGGTCGGCAATAGCTCGCCTCAGGAAGCCGAAATGACACGACACGATCTCGCAAATACTGTAGATTCAGGTTTTGGATCCTCACCGTTTTCTCAAATAAGTCAAGATACATTTTCTGTTTGTCAAAATGTGAATGTTTCCGGTGCAAATTCACTGCCGAAAAGCACTGAGGAACATGTTTCAGACACCAATGCATTGTTATTACAGTTAATACAACAAATGGGACAAACACAGCAAAAGCTTCAAAAGTTAGACACAATGGAACAAAATCTTAAAAAGTTAGACTCATTGGAACAAACTCTTGAACAAACACGTGAAGATTTAACTACTGAGTTACATAACATTGAATCGAAATGTCAAAAAGTCTGTAATGACGTAAAAACACAGATTTGTGAGCATTTTCAACCTATTTTTTCGCGGCATGAAAATGCATTACAGAATCACGAAGCAGCCATAAAAAACTGCAAACTATTGTTCATGAAAATCATGAGACCTTGCAAGCAAAATTTGACTCAGTTGCATCTATCGATTCGGTTACGCAACTTGCAAAAACTCAGGAAAACTTAAAGGACACAGTAGATACTCTGAAACTTGGTTCAGAAAAACACACTGAGGAAATAAGTACACTATCGGAGAAAGTAGCCGAACTTTAGGATCAGTTCACTAATTTATCTACAAAGGTAGATGATGATCTGAATGACACAACACCTGTAGCCTTCACGGACACTGAAGAGTATGAACAAATTAGAAAATTCAAACAAAATCAAAATCAAATCAATACACAGTACAAAAGAGAAATCCGGGAAGTGCAAGATCAGTTGGCACAAGTAGTACAAGAATTACGTGTTTCAGAGGACACTCGCGCCCCAATACGGGAAGAGGGACATAGAAATACGGAACAGACACAAAATAACAACACAGGGCACTTCGGAAATTGTGAAAGAAGTTGGCAAGGTACGCCGAATTTTGAGATGGAACCGCCGAAACGACGTAACAATGACCGACATGCGACTTGCCGACATGATGATTTTGACTATAAGCTGTTCATTACTACACGTAAATTCAAAACATTTAAGAATTCTGGCAACGACATTCATCCACAAGCATGGCTCCATCAATTCTCTCATTGTTTTCCTCCCAACTGGTCGTTAGAACACAGATTAGAATTCATGTGTGGCTATTTAGAGAATGAACCAGCTGTAAGAATGTGATCGGTCATTCACGATTGCCACAGTGAAGGAGAATTTTACCATGCCTTCCTCTCAGCATATTGGTCTCAAGCCACACAAGACCGAGTAAAACATGGCATCATAATGATGACACATTTCGAACAATCTGAATTCTCCAGTCTTGTGAAATATTTTGAAGACATGTTGCACAAGAATCAGTACCTGTCAAACCCATACAGCCCCTCAGAACTCATCCGCATTTGCTTAATCAAATTACCTGAACATTTACGACATATTATTTTAGCAGGACATTGCAAAGAGGACATTGAAGCATTTCAGGGACTTTTACAAGAATTAGAAATTGACACTGACAATCGCGGAACGCGAAACCAGGAACACAACAATTACAGGTCACATCTGTCGCAATACCGCGATGAAAGAAGTAATAACTTGACGCGACAAGGCTATTCTCACAACACAAATCGTGACCAAAACAGACACCACCCATATGACAACCGCTGGCAGAGTAATAATAGTTATAGAGAAAGATCGCATTTCCGTAGTAATGAATATGACAGAGATAACCACAGAAACAGACAATATGGGAACCAAAACAATTATTACCAGGGGAGACAGAATAACTTCAGACGCAACAGTTCAGCGTGGAGTTACGATTCAGGGAGAAATTCTCCACCACATGACCGACAAACAAGAAACTATGTAAACTACCGACAAAACGACAGACGTGAATTGCATCAGAACTGGCGGGATTCTAACAGAGCTGGGCCCTCTCGGCAAAGCGAATTTGTAGAAGTTAGGTCTCCTAATCCCAATAACGGCGCGCGTCAACAAAGAAACAGACAATGACTCGCACCGCAGGCAGCCACCTGCGCCGGCTGGCTCAGAGAAAAATAACATAGACGCTAACCTTAAGAAAAATTCCAGTATTGTTTAACGACGTATACCAAACGATAATTGCGTTGAAGTTGAAACTCTGCGTACTAGGAAGAGTAAAGGTTTACGCCACATTTCAAATGTAAAACCGTTTATTGAAAGATAATCTGCTTTAACTTAGTCTTTGTCATAAAATTTTTCGCTTCACATTACTAATATGCTTTGTCAGACTTAGAATCTGTTAACATACAACAATGTTTGAAGTTAAATATCCAATCAAGAACCAAGAGAACTTATTTAAACAGAAATGACGAATGCATCGTTATAGTGAACAGACGTCACAGTGTTATTGTGTGTGTACATTCTTGCTTGTTAGTTGCACGTTTACGTAACGACTATAAGGCTCACATAATTAGAACATTTACCAGTACTGCTAATGAGATTTTAATGCAACATTTTGGTTTATTTGAAAATACATTCTGAATTTAAAGTGCTTTCTGAGAGATACCAGATGACACAGAGGTTAGTTTATGTGACAGCTACACGATTTTTATCACGACACTACTAATGAGTGACAATTTACAATGTTGCTTTTGCGGTGTATCGGTTTTATATCTGCACAGTTTTCTGAATTCTTCTAGGAAGAAAAACATGTTTTAGTAGTAACTTTTGTGGTATAGCAACAATGAGACAGCCTTTTTCGTGGCATAACAATACGTTAATGTACAGTACTTTCTTCATCACGCCAATAAGCATAATAACTACGATATCTATACGCAAAGCATTTCACTTTTGTTTATAATGTGGTAAGTACATTGACTTCTGCAGAACTTGGCTTTCGGAGGACGATAACTACGACACTTCCACAGAGATTATGTTGCGACAAGATGCACAGTTTAGCACTACAGTACATGCATTTGAGTGATCAATTTTATACTTAAAACATTTATTTTTAAAGATTTTTGAATTCCAAAGAAAGTTTTCCGTGATATATTTCATTCCATTGGTGTAATCTGTAACACCTGAGGGTATAATTACATTAATCCTCAGAGGGGTACATGCTTACTTTGTGTACCATGTGTGTGGCAACCACAAGGAACCCTAGCTAATATGGTATTTGCTTATAAAACTTTACACATCGGTACCATATTTCTCTAACACAAAAATTACACAGCTATCTGATCATTTAACTGAGAGATAAACATGTTTTTTACTACGTCAGTGACACATGTTTACGTAATTACACCGTTGGATAACTTCACACTTATGAAATTGTATTTTGTCTGTACTGTGTGAACTCTTCATATTTTGTCGGAACCACTGCGATACTATGAGAGCTTTGAATGATGTATTTGGTATGGATTCATGATTCTTAAAGTACGTTTGAGGCAGATGACACTTTTGACATGAGCAGAGAATTTTTTTAATTATTGGAGGAAGCTACGACGATTTTGAGATTTGACTGAGGTGTTATGATGTTATTTTTACGACGACGATGTGTATTATGCTGCTGAGGTATGTTTATGATAAATAGGCTGAGGCTATATGAGTTATTTGATTATGCTTCATATTTATAATGACGAAATATTGACGAGTGTCGATGGATACGTATATGTGTAATAAGGTAAGGAGTAATGAATAGTGGGTAGGGACTCTTGACTTGTGGAACAGGATGTTGGAAACCAAGAATCGTACTTTAAGAGTTATGAAATGTGTGTAAATGCGTGAATGTATCACAATGCCGCCGAAAGTTTTTTTGGACACTTATATTTATAGGATTTTGTTTCTACAGATTTGCAACGCTAATTCTTGACCTGTGAAATATTTTTATGTGAGACTGTCACTGTAGCGGAAACTGCTGTCGTAAATATTTCCGTAAGAAAGTTAAGTGACCACCTGCACGTAATGCGTCGCAGGCACCCACCTGGGCGACAGCCGCCCGAAAAAAAAAAAAAAAGCCATTAGCCTTTCAGCGGCACAGGTAGGAAAAAAAAGGGGAGGCCATTGTCTGTGCTACTGACATTTCCTTGTTGAAATCATACTGTGGAGCTCGTAATTTATGATATTTACTGAAATGCCTAATAAAATGACAAGAAATATTTTTACATCTGCACTCCTGATTATGACAAGCGTCTTTCTATGAGAGTTGAGAGAATTTCTACTAACTTATGAAATGTCACATGACTACTGAATGATATTTTTATGCTTTGCTTTTCATAGTTGCTTATTTCATTTGATATCTGGTTTCCAGCTGTGTTGCAGCACTGCTTTTATAAAACGAAATGCATTTGCTAATGTGAACACTTTCTGTCAACAGATCTATTAAATAATTATTTAATGATCCACATTCTTTAAAAAAGGAGCACTTGGAAAGGAAAGAACAATAAGAAGGAACTAGTAACAGTAACACATAATTTTCTTTTCAAGTACATGGTAATATTTCTTTTTACAATCAGTTGTTGTGGTGCACCACTTTAATTACATAGATATTAAGATGTGAATATACATTTCCCTTATCTGCATTGTTGTTTTTACTGTAATATTTTTTCTGCTTGAGCTATGTCATGTTTAGATATAAGTTACTGCTGTTTGCCAGGCGTAGTGTTACTGAATTTGACTTTGTGTTACTCTGCTAAGCCAATTTTACTACTCATTTATTTTTCTTGTTGCTGCACATTGGCTCATATTAGTTGTAATGTTGCATTGCTTGGTAATTTAGATTTACTGTAGCTTGCTTTCCAATTTTGCATTTTTTTGGTTATTGTTGTTTGTGTTACTTATTTTGTGCTGCTGCATTGCCTCGTTCCTTAGTTTAGCATCTGAGCTCAGTAGATTTAAGTTAGCTTAAGAGGGGGTAGCCTCTAAGAGAATGAGTTTCGATGAATTGGAAGAAATGCATAGAGAAGTTATACGAAAAAAAGTACAGAAAACAGGTTTAGGTAGGATTTTCTTGGAAATAAATATTGAGGTAAGAAATGTGTGAACATATAAATACAGAAAGCATGCTTAGATAGAATTTTTTTTGGTAGAAACAAAGGATGAAATAAGAGGAAAGATATATGAAGTTTTGGGTACCGAGAAAGCCTACTTACAAAGCTTCGATAACCGGCTTTAAATGACGACTACAGCTGCTTACGTATCGCTGCCATAGAGATCATGGTGAAAGGATTACATTAATTGCGGCACGCACGGAGGCGTTTCAACAATCATTCTCCCCGCGCTCCATATGTGAATGGAACGTGAAAACCTCTAATAACTGGTACAGTGGGACGTACCCTCTGCCATACACCCCACAGTAGTCTGCAGAGTGTAATAGATGTAGAAGTAAATAATCGTATTCTCCCATCAAATTGTTCTTCTTTTCTCCTCTGGTATATCCGTCGTACGATAGGTATCGTCTGGACATTCTATCCTGAACTTCTTTCTAAATCCGCTGTTACCTTCGTCCGTTTTTACTGTCATCAAACGTTCCAAGGCTTCTTCTTCTTCCTCTCTTTCCTGGAATTTTACGTGGAAACGTCTATCGCTCGTCGAACTGTCTTGTGTGGCAAAACACCGTGGGATCTGAATCCTAATAACTAAGGAACTAATAACGCGTAAACAGTGGTTGAGCCCACAACAAACAGATCACGTCTTTGTTTGTCGCGCCTGTGACGTCGTCGTACCTGAGTAGACGCATGCACGTAATTGTAGGAATTAGTTTTGTGTAAAGTTACAAACTGGTGTAGCCTGGAAATGCGTTTACCTGGGTCCTCGTGTCGGGTATTATTCTGAAGGGCTTACGAAGCGCTACTAGGTCCCAAAGTCAGACAAAAAAATATTCGCAAGAATATAAGTGAAAATCGACATTAAAAATAAAATAATAAAATAATGGAAGGTGTCGTCTCATATGACTCGTAAATATGCTTGGAATTATTGAAAACTCAAAATAAGAAGAAAACTCGCATCGAAAGGAATCCGCAGCAAAAGCGTTCCAAGTTCACTTCGGAACGAATGCGAGAGCTACGACAGCGTCGAAAAGGAAACGAGAAAACGGCGCAAAGCGACTACGTAGCTTGTGATTTATCTATTCTGCACCCATTGTACTACTCTGTGCAAACTTGTTGTAAAGAGTTTGGTGATCACATTACATATTAATGCGAAACAGATGTTACGATTTTATCCCGACGTTTTCACGAAACATCTACGGTGCGGATGCAGAACTTTTTTCCTTCAGTAACGTGTCCTCATTCCAGGTAATTTCTTCTCAATACAATTGCCAGCAAAGATGTTTTCCTCGTTCTTATTATTTTCACTAGTTTTCTAACGTCTTCTGTTCTTTTGTCATTCAGACTTCTCATAAAATTTTCTTGTTAATTGCCATTGCCGCTGTTGCGACAATTCTTTGTCGCAGGTGTTTAACGTGTAGCTCGTGTGGTCACATAGAGGAGATGGGGCATCACGTGAGCTGCATCCTGTTAGGGCAGCACTTGCAGGGCCGGTATGCCATCTGCCCGCGGTCCAATGGCGAGCGGAGGCGGTGACGGGCAGTTCGCGGAGAAAGCGGTACTGGAATGCGGCCGTGCGGTTGGCCGTAGCCTGTAGCTCGAAGCCCGTAGCATGTAGCGTGCAGCGTGCAGACTGCACTGTGCACTCTGCTCCCGCTCGGCGTCCCCTCAAATGCTTTCTCTATTTAATATCACATTACTAAACCTTCGTAAGATGTACGATTGCACTTGGTACCAGTTCGCGGTTCCCACAGGGTGCAAGACAAGATATTTTGTACTTATTTTGTATGTGACATACCACTGTAAACCTTATAACTGTAGTTAACTAGTGAATACACGAAAAATAATGACTTCCTTAGAATGAAATACTAAGTAGTAAAATTTACGGTGGTTAGTAACAATGTAATTCTACCCACCCCCCCTCCCCTCTCGGCAGTGTTGTAAGGTTAACGCTAATCATCCATTTATTATCACTCAGCATACCAGATTTATACCACAATCAGCTATGACAAAATATCATAAAAACACTCGATTTATCCATCCTTAGGTAGCAAAGATTTAAAAATAATGATGACAGCGATAATCGACACATAAATATTTAAAAGTATGCTGTTCGCTAAACGTGAAAATGAAACTGAATAAATTATTGACAAATGAGCCAACCACGACGTAAAAATGTGTGGGAATAGCAGGTGTGGGTGTGTGTGTGTGTGTGTGTGTGTGTGTGTGTGTGTGTGTGTGCGTGTGTGTTTATATATTTGTGTGTGTGTTTCTGTTTCGGTGTGTGTATGTGTGTGTCTTTTTATCTACGAAATTAAATCCTCGTATAAGGTGTTCAAAAAATGGTTCAAATGGCTCTGAGCACTATGGGACTTAACTTCTGAGGTCATCAGTCCCCATGAACTTAGAACTACTTAAACCTACCTAACCTAATGAAATCACACACATCCATACCCGAGGCAGGATTCGAACCTGCGACCGTAGCGGTCGCGCGGTTCCAGACTGTAGCGCCTAGAACCGCTTGGCCACTCCGGCCGGCGTATAAGATGTCCAAAAGTTATTTTCCACGTTACAAATCTGTACCGCGCGTACCCAAACTCATCCGACAAATTTTCGGAGACTGTTCGGAGGTAATTTCGAAATGAGGAAGATTATGTTTAACGTTCCGTCGACATCGAGGTCGTTAGAGACGGAGCACAAGTTCGGAATGTTTATAGGATAGATGAGTAAATCGGCCGTGGCCTTTCAAAGGACCTATCCTCGCATTTGCCTGGAACGATTTGGGGATATCATAAATCTGAAGGGCCGGACGCGGACTTGAACCTACGCTCTCCCGAATACGAGTCCAGTGTGCTAACCAGTGCGTCACCTCGCTCGATAGATCACTTAGGCACTCTGTTCCCAACCGCTTCTCCGACTTCCCACAACAAGTCGACTGGTCCGATGCCCTCTTTTACACACATACCTTCGAACTCAACCCCTGCAGTTCCAAACCGAAAATTTCTCCATGCACAGGGGCCAGCCGCTGTGGCCGAGCGGTTCTAGGCGCTTCAATCCGGAACTGCGCTGCTGCTACGGTCGCAGGTTCGAATCCTGCCTCGGGCATGGATGTATGTGATGTCCTTAGGTTAGTTAGGTTTAAGTAGTTCTAAGTCTAGGGGACTGATGACCTCAGATGTCCCATAGTGCTTAGAGCCATTTGAACCATGCACAGGGGGTGAAGGGATACCATACCGTGTAACCCCTATGGAGCTGCGGAAATGTGTTGCGGGATTATTGCGTCACGCACGGACGAAGAACGCTTACATTTATTATATGTATTGGTTGTTCTGGAGAGTAACGTTACATAGACGTGAACTGTGGACAATAAAAACTACAGAGAAGAAGCTAATATAAGTTTTTGAAGTATTGTGCTACAAAAGAACGCTGAAGATTACGTGATTATGCTGAGTACCTAAAGAAGAAGTACTTCATCCAATTATAGAAAACAGTGTTTTACAGCACAGTTTGACTAAATTGTGCGGTAGCTTGTTCGGACGCAAACCTGAATCACTGAAGTATCAGGGAATAGGTAATTTGAGAATTGTATGGGGAGGGGGGAAAGGGGGAGAAGGAGGGGCGGCTTAAATTTCTAGAGGGAAATCAAGGCCTTAATACAATAAGCGCATTCAAATGCATGTAGTGTGCAGTACCTACACAGATAAGAAAATACATGTGCAAGATAGATTAGCGCGGAGACCTGCATTAATCCATTGTTCGGGCGGAAGACAACAACATCAGTAACAAGCTTCAGCTTCCGCTTTCTCTTTTTTAGTAACTTTTCAATGTTAGGCCCACAGGTAGATCATTGGAGACATCTGCTATGGTATATCTCATCCAAAGTGAAAATAACTACACAGACCTTTTTCTGGAAAACGAAAGGTATGGAAATTTACAAAAATGTTCAAATGTCCGTGAAATCTTGTGGGACTTAACTGCTAAGGTCATCAGTCCCTAAGCTTACACACTACTTAACCTAAATTATCCTAAGGACGAACACACACACCCATGGCCGAGGGAGGACTCGAACCTCCGCCGGGACCACAGTCCATGACTGCAGCGCATTAGACCGCTCGACTTATCCCGAGCGGCTGGAAATTTACGGGTCAGATACGTTCTGAGCAAAGCTTCAAGGAAAAATCGAATAGTTGACTTACATTGTGTGCAGCATACTGAAAATAGAGAAACTTTAGCCGAAGGGTGATGGTAAAAAATTTATATCTTTGTATAGGACACTGACAACAGAACAAAGTTGAGCAGCTGTTTTCATTATAGCGTCAGACTGATGCAAATACCAAAAAACTCCCAGACAAAATGTTTATTTTAAGGAGTGTTAACGAACGATACTGATTTTGCGTTATCTCTATATTGTGGGGTTATTTTCGTTTGCTACAGAGTGTAGGTAATTTGAAAGTCACCTTTCAGTTTGTCCTTAATGGTTTGCGCAAAACGCTGTTTATCCGAAAAATCTCAGGCACGCAAGTTTTGAGAAAATGCAGGTCTCCGCGCTAAATGTGGCTGCACCGTCAGTTCCGTCCGTAAGCCCTGCAGACTTGTGTGGTGGGTCTGGAACACACGGTTCATAGTAACCGATTACCAAAGTTGCAGACTAGTATGGCTGACGTCCATCTGTTAGAGACAGGATATTAGAGCATGTCCCAAGTTCAAGCATTATGACGACCTAGGAGGAAAACAAATTGTAGTAATGAAGAGCACCAGTTTGCTTTTGTTTTACGATATTACTTTTATTGTAAACCGGTTTGCGTCTTACAAGGCCATCTTCAGACATTTACTGAGTATTATCACCGAAGAAGTTACAATGTCTGCAAACAACACTGGAAGAGAAGTAACACGTCAAGACTGAAGTAGAAACATACAGTAAGTAACATCTTTGACAGCGTGGTGGTAGTGCAATGAAAAAGTAAAAATCGAGCAGTTCAATTCATGTACATCTTGCAAACAACAGATGCAAGTGGACAGGTAGACTATTTCTTCCTATATATCAGTAACGCGTTCCGCACTGTACGGCATTGTTTTACTAATAAGGGAAAAACTGAGTATCTTCTCGAATATATGATTGGCTGGAGCAATATCTGACTGAGAGAACCCAGTAGGTTATGCTGGATGCTGATCATTACGCAGAAACTAAAGTGACATCAGGTGTGCCCTAAGGAGGTGTGATACGACATCTAACGTTTTCAGTACAGGGTGTATCATAAGGTATGGTAAATCCTTGCTGAGATGATAAAGGACCTTATTTGCAACAAAATATGTTACTACAATTTTCCCGTATTTGTCACCGTACCGGAGTTACATAAGTAAGTCCAAATCGCGGAGTTTTTCTTTCCTTTGAATGCGCATCTCAGTTAACGCATTTCTCATATTATTCGTGTGCATTGTCCCCGTACACGAAAATAGGAGTGTTTAGGAGACGGTTTATTTGCACGCCATATTGAAAGTCACATGTTGCCAGCCATTATGTGTTAACTGCCAACTGTGTACGGCTCTGTAGTTGAGTACAACATTCACTGTTACCGTTATAATGTTTCTTTCTTCTTCTTGTTTCGAATGGGCCTACTTTGGACCTCGCTTGTTCAACCGTTGGGCTTTGGTCTTTGCCCAGTACTGTCGCATCCTCTCTCGGTGTAACTCCTTCCTTTCTTCTGTCCAGGGGGTTCCTTTTCTTCGGGGCTTTTTCTGAAATCCTCGGACTTCCTTCAGGGTGTGTCTCACAGACTGTCTGTTCTGGAGATCAGTTATTCCCAGTTCTTTAATGTTCTTCTCGGTTTCTGTCAGCCAAGTGATACGAACCTTCTTTTTTTGCCAGAAGGTCAACAGACGGTTGGTCAATCTGTTTGGAGGCAATCTTGCAACTTGACTATAGAAAGCTATCCTTTTTCTTGCACAGTCAGAGAGCCTCTCGATATGTTCGTAGAGCTCTGAGCTATGCCGCCTTCTGAATCCCCCAGATTCTTCTACCGGGACTAGGATCTTCCTGAGGATTCTCCTCTCTCTGTCTTCCAATTTCTCCGTTAGACCTCTCCGGTTCATAGAAAGACATTCCATGGCATTCTTTAGTTTTGTCTTGTGTGCTCACGGACGAGACGACAGTTGCAAAGGTGATGTCCGTTTGTGAACACCCACAATGTTCACTGACGAGGAATACCGAGACATGCACTTCGTTTACAATTTCTGTTCAAAAATGGTTCAAATGGCTCTGAGCACTATGAGACTAAACATCTGAGGTCATCAGTCCCCTAGAACTTAGAACTACTTAAACCTAACTAACCTAAGGACATCACACACATCCATGCCCGAGGCAGGATTCGAACCTGCGACCGTAGAGGTTGTGCGGCTCCAGACTGAAGCGCCTAGAACCGCTCAGCCACACGGGCCGGCACGGTTTCTGTAATGGTAAGGCAACAGCGGGTGAAAGACGCTACCGAGGGAGGTTTCTGCAACGACGCCATCCAAGGAGACGGGCATTTCGTGCAGTTCGCCAACTCTGGGGGGAATGCGGGCATGCTACAACTACGTATCATGTTACTCGACCAGGACATGCTCCAGATCGCGAAGAAGAAATTCTTGATATTGTAGAAAGACATCACTCTTATCAGTACAAGGTGTCTTGGGTGACGTGACGGACTCCCTCACTCATCTCTATGGCGGGAACTTCATCGTCAAGGTTTTCATCCGCACCATCTAAACCGTATGCGAGAATTAAAGCCACAAAATCATCTCGTATACGGTCAGCGGTTATAACGTACCGGATTTCGTGAACCACGTCTTATGGAATGACGAGACTAGCTTCACAAGAGATGGTGTTATGAACAGATAGAACTTACACATCTACGCTAACGGGTATCCTCATACCAAAAAAGATTCAGTGTTAAAGTATGGGCAGGTATCCTCGGTGGTACACTGTTTGGCCCATCCATAATGGAGAACAGAACGGGGGTTGGGGAGGTGTGTGTGTGTGTGTGTGTGTGTGTGTGTGTAGGGGGGGGGGGGGTGAAGATTACCTGTATTTATTAGAAGGTGTGCTTACAACAATACTCGATGATGCACCTCTATAGATAAGATAATACTCGTTGTGTCAAGTAGATGGTACACCAGCACATTTCCGACCACGACAATGGTTGAACGACCATTTTCCAGCATCACTGGTAGGAACGGGTACTCCCGTTTCTTGGCCAGGACAGTCTCCCAATCTGACAGCACAGGAGTTCTTTCTGCGCGATTTTCTCAAGGATAAAGTCTGTAGTTCGGAGATAAGAAGTAAAGAACAGATTGTAGCAAAGATTCACACGGCGGCAGTGACAATGGTAGCTTGCAGCGAGATATCAGGCGGCATGCTGAAGATTGTACTCAGTCGAGATGGGGACATTTCCAGCATCTTTTCCACTAGGACTAATAAAAACCAAGTACAATAACACGTATTAAGGTAATTATTGAACGAATTAGATGAATGAAATAGAATGAATAACATGCGAAATGAGTTAACTGAGACTCGCATTCAAAGGTAAAAGAAACTTCCCATTCTGGACAGTCATATGTAACTCTAAGACGGCGACTAATACTGAAAAAATGTGTTAACATTTCTTGTTGCAAATAGGATCGTCTAGCGTCTCAGGAAGGATTGACCTTACCTTTGATATAACCTGTCTGTAAGGACCTGCACTTTAAATAGTGCTAAGGGACAGTAGATGAGAAAAAGCGTTATTGCATGTGAAACATGCTACGTGATGTGCTTTATTCATGTTAGTCACCAATTCAACGATAAACCGAAAAACAGCTGCTCTGTCTCTGATTTCAGATTATCGTTCATGGCAGCTTTATCTGGATGTGTGCATACAACTGTACAAATCCGAGAATAAAGTGGATAACTATGATTGAGATAAAGAACCTGTATATATTGCTGATCGCAGATACGCTTCCAGAGTTGTTGCTGATCACGTGAATGTGAATAATAATTGAAGCAAGTAAACAATGTTAAATGGTGTCTCTCACATACCCTAAATTTACGTGACAATATGATGGCAGAATTGATAAGGGGGGGGAGGGACACATGACAGTATACAAAGGTACATATAAGTTAATGTAACTTCTACTGTTTGAGAGATAATTCAACCAAATTTTGTACCCATCGTCATTATGTTATTGGATACGATCTGGGCTCTTTCCATTTTTTTTGTAAAATAATTTTATCAGGACGTTGATGGATACTTTTACAACACATACTATCACATGGGGACATTTTCTCAACGGTTACTTTACTTATCACTTTGAAAATGTGGTCGATTATTCTTAGTAATTAAATAAACAAATCTGTATACCAGTTTTTTACTATCTGTCTTAGAACTCTAGCAACAATTGTCAAATTTATGTGTATGATACATAGTAATTTTTATTCCAAAAAAATTTGAATAAACTTAACGATAATGCGCTGCGAAAAATTTTTTATCACAGGAAGTTGTGTTATTGTATTTACAAAGTCTGCAGCAAATTTCACCTTTTTATCTGCAGTGGTTCAGCAGAAAATTTTCCTTATCGACTGAAAAACGGAAGTTGCGGAAAATGCAGAAAAAAGATTTTACTGTCATTTATGCCAGAAAGAAGTACTTTAATGTTGTAAATAACCAGATATTGGGTCTTTTTCGTCCTCATGTATCTCTTTTCTTCTAGTCTGACCCTTTTGACAATGTCATTCATTGACATTTCGGAACTAGCAAGACATACGTCATCAATCTTCTTCAATAGGTTTTCAGTGAATCAACCTGCTTCGAATCCTCGTCTCATAAGGGTACTGGTTCTTGTAGTGTTATCCTCATGTATAATCTACGGAGGTCTCTATTGACAGGAAATAATAAAATATCGCAAACAAGGTGAGAGCTGTGCATAAAAAGGGGAATGCCACTGCACATTGCTTGAAACAAGACGGCTTTGTAGCACGAATTAAACTCTGAAAACTGGATACAATATTACTAACATAATTCAGAATAATCTGGTGACAAAAAAAAATTAACATTTTTGACCAATTTTACGTACTCGTATATCTCCCCTTAAGTAAAGCAACAGTAAAATTAATTTTATATGTGCTAAATCGTAATTTTTAGGCTGTGATTCTTTACTACTGTGACAATTGTTAATACAAATATAAGTATCATAAACTGAAACAACATGGACCTATTAAACTAATGTTTTTGAGAGGTTTCACAATAATGTTTCGTTAACTCCCCAGCAAGTAAACAGTAGTCTGTCAACACTGACCCATATATAAGTGCACTCAGTTTGCAAGTAAACAGTCTTAAGTATCCGTTGACACATTTTTCAGAATAACATTTTGGACAGAATTTACAACTTTAGTATATCACCACTCTAGAAACATTTGGAAACAAGGACTTACCTGAATACGTCTGTCTTCTAAGGATTCCCATTTGGGTTCCTCGAGTAATTCAGTTACTCTTTCGTATGGACTACACCGACCTGTTAAATCCTAGTGGCTCGTTTCTGAATTTGTTATTTGTCTGTTGTCATGAATTATAAGGACTCGAAATACTGGAACAATATTCTAGAGGTGGTTGTACAAGAGTCTAGTACGCAATTTCCTTTGTAGATGCACCCCTCTTTCCGAGAAAACTTCCAACAAATCTAAGTCTTTCATTTGCCTCCCCTAATACTAATTTTACCTGATAGTCTCATCTCGTATTGGTTCTTTTGTTAGCCCAAAATACTGACATGTCAGTACATACAGTTAACTGGGCCTAATTCTCACAGAACCCCACATGCTTAAAAATAAGTTTCAGAAACAATGAAATGCAAAAAGAAAATCTTTTAAATTTTTAGGGCTACAGATGGATCAGAACCTCAATTGGAAAATCCACTGCCTAAAATAAATGAAGCGACATGGTTCAGGTGTGTTTGCAGTACGCATGTTACTGCTACAGGCGATTTAAGAGTGCAGGAGCTAGTGTATTCTGCACATTTACATTCATTAATTAGTTATGGCATCATTTTCTGCGAAAATTCAAGTTATAATATTTTCAGAATACATTAGCATGTTATAAGAATTATCTATCTTGTGTTAATTCTAGCACATCCTAAGAGACCTCTTCAAGGAACAGGGTATTTTGATAAATACTCCGCAATACATGTATTCATTGATGTTCTTTGTCATTAAAAAGTAATTCTCTTTCCACAAAAATAGTAAAAAACATGAATATAGCACTAGGACCAAAAACAACATCTACAAACTCTACAAGGCGCTAACATTATTACAGAAACGAGTCGGATTCACGTGTTGACATGTATTCAATCTATAAGAGTACATGAAACGTCATGTTGATAACGTAGTGGAGTTTAAGACTGAATTAAAGATTTTTATACTGGGCAACTTCTTCTTTTCCATTGAAGAGTATCTTCATGTTCATATACATGGCTACTCTGCAAATCCCATTTAATTGTTTGACAAAAGATTCATCGAGCCATCTTCACAATAATTCTCTATTTTTCCAGCCTCGAACAGCGCACAGAAAAAACGAACAACTATATCTTTCCGTGCGAGATCTGATTTGCCTTATTTTACTATGATGATCGTTTCTCAGTATGTAGGTCGACATCAAAAAAATATTTTCGCGTTCGGGGGAGAAAGCTCGTGATTGAAATTTCGTGAGAAGATCCCTCCACGACGAGAAACGCTTTTGTTTTAATGATATCCACCGTAAATCCTGTATCATGTCCTCTCTCCCAGATTTCTCGATAATACAAAACGAGCTGCTCTTCGTTGAACTTTCTCGACGTACTCCTTTAACCCTATCTGGTAAGGATCCCACACCGCGCAGCAGTACTCCAAAAGAGGACGGACAAGCGTAATGCAGCCAGTCTCTTTAGTAGTTCTGTTACATTTACTAAGTGTTCTGCCAGTAAAACGCAGTCTTTGGTTCGCCTTCCCCACAACATTTGCTTTGTGTTCTTTCCAATTTAAGTTGTTCGTAATTGTAATTCCTAGGTATTTAGTTCAATTTATGGCCTTTAGATTTGACTGATTTAAAGGATTCCTTTTAACACTCATGTTGATGACCTCACACTTTTCATTATTGAGGGTCAATTGCCAGCCTTAACACAAAGCATTAAATGTAATGTTTTAGGTTAATTTATTATTAGAATTACCACTGTATTACATTAATGATGATGACCCATACTCCTTGACAGAGCGTAGGGAAACGACGCGAGAGACCCGCACCGCCGTACTAGGCAAGGCCTTAGTAGAGGTGGTTTGCCATTGCCTTCCTCCGACCGTAATGAACGATGATGATGAAGACGATACAACAACAAGCAGTCATCTCGAGGAAGGTGAAAATACCTGATCCTGCCGGGAATCGAATCAGGGACCCCGTGATCGGGAAGCGAGAACGCTACCGCGAGACGACGGGTTACATTAATGATAAGTAATTTCACTCCACTGCACATAAATTAAATTAAATTAATGTACATCCTTGACTTCTTTCCACATCACAGAGAAAAAAAAATTTCAAATTTCTCTGAGCGCTATGAGACTTAACATCAGAGGTCATCAGTCCCCTAGAACTTAGAACTACTTAAACCTAACTAACCTAAGGACATCACACACACACCCATGCCCGAGGCAGGATTCGAACCTGCGACCGTAGCGGTTGCGCGGTTCCAGATTGAAGCGCCTAGAACCGCTCGGACACAACTCCACATGACAGAGATCACTTTCTTTTTGATCCGCGTAATACGAATAATGTAGAACTGAAAGAACCTGAACTCCATCGACAAAATTCCGAAGAATGTTCAGGGATGTTTACGTAGTCTTTCGGTGTGAGGGGCGCGTAGATACCGAATGCTCGTTACAGAGTAATAACGTAAATATGATTTATTCAGTTTGTTACCCCAGTTACCTTTGTCTCTGTGAAAATAACTTCACAACAGTAAAAGAGTCTGTAACATGTAATCACCAACACAAACAACACAAAATACAAAGTACTGCTACAACTTTCAGACGAAAGACGTAGACTTTTATCTCAGGATTTCAACATAGCGTCGTTGCTCCTCACTCACATTGCATTTAACGAAGCCCTGTACGAGGTGCATGGCACCAGTTTTTCGTCAGTTAATCTATGTATACTGATGTTAGCTATTGGTCTGTTAGTGTACAGTTAACACTGCCGAGTAAACAAACACGAGAGAAACGAGCAGTACTGAGCGCAGACTTGAAAGTGTAAACTGAAGTGGCCATTCCTGTGGTCTACAGCAGCAAGAGGAATAAGTGAATGGAACAAGTTGGTTTTCAAACAAGACACAAAGCGACAGTAGTAATTTTGTGCAGATATTTTGAGAGCAGTTTGGATACCAAGACAAATGTGGCGCCGGCCGCGGTGGCCGTGCGGTTCTAGGCACTTTAAAAAAATGGTTCAAATGGCTTTGAGCACTATGGGACTTAACATCTATGGTCATCAGTCCCCTATAACTTAGAACTACTTAAACCTAACTAACCTAAGGACAGCACACAACACCTAGTCATCACGAGGCAGAGAAAATCCCTGACCCCCCTGGAATCGAACCCGGGAACCCGGGCGCGGGAAGCGAGAACGCTACCGCACGACCACGAGCTGCGGATTCCAGGCACTTCAGTCCGGAACCGCGTGACTGCTGCGGTTGCAGGTTCGAATCCTGCCTCGGGCATGGATGCGTTTGATGTCCTTATGTTAGTTAGGTTTAAGTAGTTCTAAGTTCTACGGGACCGATGACCTCAGATGTTGAGTCTCATAGTGCTCAGAGCCATTTGAGCCATAAATGTGGCGTAAGAAATCAAACGAAATGTAATTACTCGGTAACCGGAGGGTACAGTCGCTTGTACCAAAATACTAAGAAAATATTTCAGAATAACTTCCTAAATATTGTTTTTGGAGTTCGAGTTAAAACGGTGTAAGTCGTCAATACAGCGCACACGCAAACTCGCTAGAGATAGGCATCGCAAGCAGTCCGATGCTTACTGGCCTGAAAGACAATGGGCTGATAGAGCACCACAGCAATGTTACTGTTCAGTTAAGTGTATGGTAGAGATTCCATGCCGCGGACGGTAGTACCACAAAATATAGTTCAGCGTAATCCAGTAATGAATCACTCGGTCACTTCTCAAACAGATTAACATTTGATTAAAAACATTTGTAGCTAGTGTGTGTGTGCGTGTGTGTGTGTGTGTGTGTGTGTGTGTGTTGAGTGGGTGCTAGGGTGCGTGTATGCATGCTCGGCTGCGTGTGCGATTGTGCGTGACCGATTATCCTTTCTCAGGGGTCACTTCATTATCTGATAATTTTGACCAGTAAACATTTCTGTTGCTCCTGCAGCACGAACATATCAAGCATTATTAAATACAATAATTACCAGCCCATGAGAATCATTTACATTTTTGGCCGCTTGAGAATTATTTCCTGTCACGTCGCTACTTCATTCAGTATATCTAGATTTCCAGGTGGTTTCTGATACCGTTCCTGACAAGTTCAAAAATGGTTCAAATGGCTCTGAGCATATGGGACTTAACTACTGTGGTCATCAGTCCCCTAGAACTTAGAACTACTTAAACCTAACTAACCTAAGGACATCACACACATCCATGCCCGAGGCAGGATTCGAACCTGCGACCGTAGCAGTCGCGCGGTTCCCGACTGAGCGCCTTAACCGCGAGACCACCGCGGCCGGCTCCTGACAAGTGGCTTTAAATGAAATTGCGCGGAGTGAAGCATCATCTCAGCTGTGCGACTGGATTCGTGATTTCCTCTCATAAAGTTCACAGTTTGTAGTAACTGACAGAAAGTCATCGAGTGAAACAGGAGTGATATCTGGCGTTCCCCATGGAAGTATTATAGGCCATCTGCTCTTCGTAATCTATATAAAGCATTTAGCAGACTTCGTAGATTGTTTGCAGATGATGCTGTTGTTTACCATCTTTTAAAGTCATCAGAGTATCAAAACAAATTGCAAAATGATTTAGACAAGATATCTGTATGGTCCGAAAAGTGGCAATTGACTCTAAATAACGAAAAGTGTTAAGTCATCCACATGAGTACTAAAAGGAATCCACTAAATTTTTGTTACACGATAAATCACACAGATCTAAAGGCAGTGAATACGACTAAATACTTGGGGATTACAATTACGAATAACTTAAATTGGAACAATCCGACACATAATGTTGTGCGGGAAGTGAACAAAAACTGCAATTTCTTGGCGGGTCACTTATGAAATGCATCATAACTATGAAAGAGACTGCCTACATTACACTTGTCTGTCCTCATCTGGAGTACTGGTGCGGGGTATGGAATCCGCATCAGATAGGATTAACACTGGTCATTGAAAAAGTTCAAAGAATGGCTGCACGTTTTCTATTGTCGGGAAATAGGGGAAAGAGAGAGTGACGGATATGGTAGGCTAGTTGGGGTGGCAATCATTAAAACAGAGGAGTTATTGTTTAGAGCGCGACCTTTTCGCAAAAGTTCAATCACCAACTTTCTCCTCCGGGTGCGAGAATTTTTAGTGAGGTCTACCTACATAAAGAGAAATGATCGTCGCAATAAAGTTAGAGAACTCAGAGCTCTCCAGGAAGGATTTAAGTGTTCGTCTTCCCCGCGCTTTGTTCGAGATTGGAACGATAGTGAAACAGATTTAAGTGGGCTCGATGAACGCTCTGTCAGCCACTTCCAGAGTAGAGATGTAGATGTAGATGGTAGCAGGATTGTTTCTAACGTTCTTAGCAGATTAGACTACATAGTGTGAGCTCACAGGAGCTCCACGCTGCCGAATCCTGCGATTAGGCGGTTCTCAGCGTGCTGAATTTTGTCATAGTAGACGGGAGAACGACAACGCGAAAAATAATGAAAAATTAGCGTTTTTTAGTGAAATAATGCGGAATCCAACTTTTACAAGATATCGCGAAATTTTTAATTTTAACGCATAAAAATACTATAAATCTGAGAACAGCAATTTATGTAGTATTCGTAACTGGTTGTTATTGGATATTAAGGCTGCATTTTTTACCGCTGATCTCCTCAAGGTTGAGGTTCATATATAATCTTAAACTGGCAGTTCATTTGCTGCGTAACAGACGTCGATGAGACGACGAAAATAGCACCGAAATAAGCAAAAATAACATGGAATTAGTCAGAAACACTGCGAATTTGGCAAAAAGATATAGAATGTTAGGAAAAAAGACTCCGAATTTGAGAAAAAGCACAACACTGAATTTCGCAAAAAATAACATCGAATTCGGGAAAAAACACGCTAAATACGGCAAAAGTAAATCAAATGTAAGAGAAATCACCAAATTTGGCAAGAAATAACATCAAATTTGGTAAAAAACACCAAATTTCCCTAAATAACCAATTCTAAAAAAACACCAATTTTGGCAAAAATAACATCGATTTACACAAATTACACTAAGAATAATGTCAAATTCGGATAAAAATACCAATTCTGGGAAAAATAAAACCGAATTTGAAGAAAAAATAACTCCTAATATTTCAAATAATAACACTAAATTCAGCCACCGAATTTATAAAAACAATAGGAACTATATTTGGTAAAAACATTACCGACTATGGCAGAATATGATACAAAATATGGCATAAACGACACCGAACACCGAATTTGTCAAGAAATACACCATAATTGGCAAAACATGCACCGAATTTGGCAATAAATAACTAATTGGCAAAAAATCAATTAATTTGCAAATATAATAACGAATCTGGCAAAAAATAACACCGAACTGGTAAAAAATAACGCTACATTCGGCCATAAACTATTATTTTTGTCCCTGTCCACGGAAAGTGCAGGGCGTGTTTTCACATGGGTACTGCAATCGATGCCAGAGCCGGTTCGACAACATTTTTCCGCACAAGCGACTTACCGTTTGGCCCTCCCCTTCCACCCTTTTCGCTCCAACACTTCCTCGTGCGCCAGTTTTCGCTAGTAACTGTGGTACACAATGTGCACAATCTTGGATTTGGCAGCCTCCCTCCCTCATCCTGACGCCGCAAGCAGTGGCTTGCGTCGCGTGGGACTTAAACCGGTCCTGGTCGTTGCAGTCGCTCGATGTATGTGTCTGCGGCGTTACCCCACACTACTGCAGCGAGCTCCAGGACTGGACGCAGCAAGATGCGGTGTAAAGTGATGTCTAATCCTTGCAGGTTGAACACCGTGTAGAGTATATTATGAGAAATAAGGACTTCAGCCACGTATAGGCACTGAAAGGTTAAAGGCATGTGCCGGACCGCGAGTCGAACCCGGATACTCCGCTTCTCTAGAGCAGTTGCCTTAACCGCCTCGGCCATCCGGACACGCTTCCAGTCCAATCCAGATACCCATCCAGTCTCTCACAAGTCCTGCAGGGGAAGATATGTTGCATCCGTTCTGAAAGTACCTACAGCTGTCCACCCTCATATGTATACAGGGTGGTCCATTGATAGTGACCGGGCCAAGTATCTCACGAAATAAGCATCAAACGAAAAAACTACAAAGAACGAAACTCGTCTAGCTTCAAGGGGGAAATCAGGTGGCGCTATGGTTGTCCCGCTAGATGGCGCTACCATAGGTCAAACGGATATCAACTGTGTTTTTTTTTTTTAATAGGAACCCCCATTTTTAATACATATTCGTGTAGTACGTAAAGAAATATGAATGTTTTAGTTGGACAACTTTTTTCACTTTGTGATACATGGCGCTGTAATAGTCACAAACGTATAAGTACTTGGTATCACGTAACATTCCGCCAATGCGGACGGTATCTGCTTCGTGATACATTACCCGTGTTAAAATAGACCGTTGCCAATTGCGGTAAAGGTCGATATCGTGTTGATGTACGGCTATTGTGATCAAAATGCCCAACGGGCTTGTGTTATGTATGCTGCTCGGTATCCTCGACGACATCATCCAAGTTTCCGGACCGTTCGCCGGATAGTTACGTTATTTAAGGAAACAGGTAGTGTTCAGCGACATGTGAAACGTCAACCACGACCTGCAACAAATGATGATGCCCAAGTAGGTGTTTTAGCTGCTGTCGCGGCTAATCCGCACATCAGTGGCAGCCAAATTGCGCGAGGATCGGGAATCTCAAAAAACATCGGTGTTGAGAATGCTGCATCAACATCGATTGCACCCGTACCATATTTCTATGCACCAGGAATTGCATGGCGTCGACTTTGAATGTCGTGTACATTTCTGCCACTGGGCACAAGAGAAATTACGTGACGATGACAGATTTTTCGCACGCGTTCTATTTTGCGAAGAAGCGTCATTCACCAACAGCGGTAACGTAAACCGGCATAATATGCACTATTGGGCAACGTAAAATCCACGATGGCTGCGACAAGTGGAACATCAGCGACCTTGGCGGGTTAATGTACGGTGCGACATTATGGGAGGAAGGATAATTGCCCCTCATTTTATCGATTGCAATCTAAATGGTGCAATGTATGCTGAATTCCTACGTAATGTTCTACCGATGTTACTACAAGATGTTTCACTGCATTGCAGAAGGGCGGTGTACTTCCAACATGATGGATGTCCGGCACATAGCGGTTGAAGCGGTACTGAGTAGCATATTTCATGAAGGTGGATTGGTCGTCGAAGCACCATGGCCCGCACGTTCACCGGATCTGACGTCCCCGGATTTCCTTCTGTGGGGAAAGTTGAAGGATATTTGCTATCGTGATCCACCGACAACGCCTGACAACATGCGTCAGCGCAATGTCACTGCATGTGCTAACATTACGGAAGGCGAACTATTCGCTGTTGAGAGGAATGTCGTTACACGTATTGCCAAATGCATTGAGGTTGACGGACATAATTTTGAGCACTTATTGCATTAATGTGGTATTTACAGGTAATCACGCTGTAACAGCATGCGTTCTCATAAATGATAAGTTCACAAAGGTTCATGTATCACATTGGAACAACCGAAATAAAATGTTCAAACGTACGTACGTTCTGTATTTTAATTTATTAAACCTACCTGTTACCAACTGTTCGTCTAAAATTGTGAGCCATATGTTTGTGACTGTTACAGCGCCATCTATCAAAAAGCGAAAAAAGTGGTCCAACTAAAACATCCATATTTCTTTACGTACTACACGAATATGTAATAAAAATGGGGGTTCCTATTTAGAAAAACGCAGTTTATATCCGTTTGATCTATGGCAGTGCCATCCAGCGAGCCAACTACAGCGCCATCTGGTTTCCCCCTTCAAGCTAGAGAAGTTTCGTTCTTTGTAGTTTTTTCGTTTGACGCTAATTTCGTGAGATATTTGGCCCGGTCACGATCAATGGACCACCCTGTATATTTATATGTGTCACTACACACTAGATATCAATATAAATGTACAGAGTATCCTCTTTTGAAGGAACTCGTTAACTTGCTATGGCAGGGGCCGCTGCTGCCCAGTAGGGTACTATGGTACCCCCTAAGCAGGAGTTCCACGCCCTCTGATAGGCGACAGGGAAACTGTCGGTGGTCACAAGCATGTGGTGAAGACTTTTTTTATCCGGTTCTTGACGAATCTGGCCCTCCTCCTCTGCGCTCCTTTACACGAGGCCACCGATAAGCGCTTCTCTGCAGCGCAATGAACCTTCAAACTACGCTGCGCGGCGCGGCGCTGCTGGAAAGAGAATGCTCCTTTGCGTCGCGCTGCGTCGCTGTGGCTATGCTTCTTTGTTTCGGTTCCGCACAGAGTCTAATGAGCAGGATGCCTCTCTCTTACTTCTCTTACTGAATAAGCAAATAAGAAAATTTAAAAGTAAATCGTAGTTGCCATCATTTCTCGAAGGAAGAAGAGTTAAAGATTTACTAAAAAAGCAACCAATTTTCTTAACTGTGTGGCGGCTACAAATGGTAAACATATACGTGTCATTAAGCCAGCTGGCTGTGGCTCACTTTATTACAACAAGCAAAACTTTTTATCGATATTGTTGCTGATCACTTGTGATTCCAACTGCATACTTATGTTCACCTTGACAATGGAGCAAATAGAACATCGACAGATTGATCTGTATTCAATAATTCGTTGCTTCATATGAAATTAATTTGCTATGAAGATATGTTTCATCTGCATATGGTGTAAGCCTGCTTAGCAGAATATTCGAGAAAATTTTGGAACATACTGGTAATAGCGATACCCTTCTATAATTACTACAATCCATTTTGTCACCTTTCTTAAAAATTGGGATCAGAATCGACTCCTGCCGCTCTTCAGGTATCATCATTACCAAGCCGACTTTCGGAGAACCAGATCAACTATAGACCAAATATTCACCCTGCGTCAAATTTTGGAAAAGAAATGGGAATACAATAAACCAGTTCATAATCTTTTCATAGATTTTACAAAAGCATATGATTCAGTATTGCAGTCAAAATTGTACAGAGTTCTTTTGGAACTTGGAATACCAAAGAAGTATGTTAGACTTATAGAAGCGAGTTTGGTTGGTTGGTTGGTTTGGGGAAGGAGACCAGACAGCGTGGTCATCGGTCTCATCGGAATAGGGAAGGATGGGGAAGGAAGTCGGCCGTGCCCTTTCAGAGGAACCATCCCGGTATTTGCCTGGAGTGATTTAGGGAAATCACGGAAAACCTAAATCAGGATGGCCGGACGCGGGATTGAACCGTCGTCCTCCCGAATGCGAGTCCAGTGTCTAACCACTGCGCCACCTCGCTCGGTAGAAGCGAGTTTGAAAAACTCAAAAGGTAGAGTACGCGTGGGGAAATTGGAGTCAGAAGAATTTGTAATATAGAACGGACTTAAGGAGGGAGATGCCCTGTCTCCGCTACTTTTTAATTTAGTCCTAGAATACATTGTACGAATGGCAGCAGATAATTCAGAGGGTGTGGAGTTAAATGGAAATATTAAGATATTAGGGTATGCAGATGATCTAAACATCATTAGCGATAGGAAAGAATATGTAACAGCAAATGCGAATGCGTTAATCCAGGCTAGTGAAGACGTAGGTCTAAGGATAAGTGAAGACAAAACTAAATACCTGGTTACTACTAGAATGCCAACAGCAGTAGATCGGGAAATGTTAAGAGTTGGAGACATGCAGTTTGAAAAAGTGAACACATTTAAGTATCTAGGCGTGGACATCACTTCCAGAAATGAGATTGAATCCGAACTGAAGAAGAGATTACGGGCGGGAAATGCGTGCTACTTCTAGCTGAATAGATTACTTTCATCACGGATATTATCTAGGAATTTAAAGATTAGAATATACAAAACTATTATTCTACCAGTTATGCTGTATTGGCGTGAGACTTGGTCTCTCACTGTGCAAAATGAAAAGTCGTTTCAAGTATTTGAAAACAAAATTTTGAGGAAAATTTTCGGAGCAAAAAGGGATGACATTAGCGGAGAGTGGCGAAAACTGCATAACGAAGAGGTTCACGAACTCTATTCAAGCCCTGATATAATTAGTATTATTATATCACGTGGGCTGCGATGGGTGGGTCACGTAGCTCGAATGCATGAGGGCAGGGCAGCGCGCAGAGTACTGGTAGGGCACCTAGAAGGAAAACGTCCTGTGGGGAGACCGAGGCATAGATGGGAGGACAATGTGAAAACTGATTTGAGGAGCCTAGTTATTGAAGGTGAAGGGAAGGAAATAGCCCAAGACAGGGACAGAAGGCGAAAATACGTTGCTGCGGTAATCGACTCTCGAGTCCGGTATGACCAGTGAGGAAGTAAGTAAGTAAGTAAGTAATGAAGATATGTTGCATGTGCTTTTGGGATTCTTGCTAAAGAGTCCAGAATTTGTTATCGGCCTTTGAATGTGTCTCCAGAATTTGCTGAAGATATTATAAATACTTGCTGTGTGTTGTACAGTTTTGTTCAATATCGAGACAGATACAGATCTGAAGACACTTTGAGTGCATTTGGGTTTCATGACATGTCAACAGACCCAACACAAACGGGAAGGTATGTGATTGACGCCCACCAACCGTACTCTCCTCTGAAGAACGTTTGTCTCGAACGTCCGGTGAAAAGTTTTTATTTTTGTGCACTTTGTCTGAATACTCCTCACACTCTATGCTGGATGGACGCTTTTCAGCGTCATCGATGAAATCTTCTGTACTGACTTCCAGTTCTGGCCAATAATATGACCTACACTAATGTGCCAACAAATACGAGTGAATAGCGGTCCCATTGACCGGTTAGCAGCGCCACCGAGTGGCGTTATGTGATGGCGGCTGCTGCGGGCAATATTTCGCCAGTGGCGATTTTGCGCCGGCGCTGGTGGTAGTCTGCCACCGAGCGCCACAAAAGCGTGATGGTGCTGCACGTCTGAAGGCGTCCGCTTAAATCAATGTTTTGTCAGGGAAGAATCCTTGAGAAGCAGTTGTCAGTGATTTCGTCTGAAGGGGGCCTATAGAGCAGAGCGCAGCGTCGTCCGCATAGAGATACACTTCTTAACCTACATTATCCTAAGGACAAACACACACACCCATGCCCAAGGGAGGACTCGAACCTCCGTCGGGACCAGCCGCACACTCCATGACTGCAGCGCCTCAGACCGCTCGGGTCCGCAGCGCGTGGTCATGCGGTAGCGTTCTCGCTTCCCGTGCCAGGGTTCCGGGTTCGATTCCCGGCGGGGTCAGGGATTTTCTCTGCCTCGTGATGACTGGGTGTTGTGTGATGTCCTTAGGTTAGTTAGGTTTCAGTAGTTCTAAGTTCTAGGGGACTGATGACCATAGCTGTTAAGTCCCATAGTGCTCAGAACCATTTGAGCTATTTTGAAGACCGCTCGGCTAATCCCGCGCGGCGCATAGAGATGATGATGATGATGTTTGGCTCATGGGGCGCTCAACTGCGCGGTCATCAGCGACTGTACAAAATCCCTATTTTTACACAGTCCAATTTGTACACAATCCAATCTAGCCACTGTTACGAATGATGATGGTGAAATGATGAGGACAACACGGACACCCAGTCCCCGGGCAGAGAACGTCCATAACCCGACCAGGAATCGAACCCGAGCCCCTGTGATCCAGAGGCAGCAGCGCTAGCCACTAGACCACGAGCTGCAGCCTCCGCATAGAGAGATGTGTTGAGCCCGCGGCTTCGACGCGGCTCTGTGTTAGTGCATGGGGATTCTATGGGAAAGAAGTGTGGGTTTTATATGTGTCATGGGGCAGGGGGCAGGGGTGAAAGGCCGAGGGTGAGGCCGTGGCAACAGTATATGAAACCGCAGGCACATGGCCTTTGCAGGAGGGCCGTTTCGAGGCTTGGCTCTGTCTTCCGCGGACAGGTTAACCCCGTCGGACAGGTCCCGTGACGCTCTTCCCAGTCACCCGTCCCTGGCTCCTGAAAGTCTCCGGGCCAAAAGCGGTTGTGCCGGCTGTTAACACGTGCTTTGTTGGCGACTGCAACGTGTGCATCACATAATCAGCAACATCTGCTAATGCTCGTGTCTCTCACCAAAAATTACGAGGATTTAAAAAAAAGTATGGATTGATTTATTGCCGGCCGGGGTGGCCGAGCGTTTCTAGGCGCTACAGTCTGCAACCGCGCGACCGCTACGGTTGCAGGTTCGAATCCTGCCTCGGGCATGGATGTGTGTGATGTCCTTAGGTTAGTTAGGTTTAATTAGTTCTAAGTTCTAGGGGACTGATGACGTCAGAAGTTAAGTCCCATAGTGCTCAGAGCCATTTGAACCATTCGATTGATTTATTTTCCTTGGCAAGATTAAGGTCACCAGGCTCTCTCTTAGATTTGACAATGCGTTATACATATTTCGCATTACATACATTACGATAAACATATTATATCACACTCAGAAATTAGTACAGACAAAAACACACAGAATTTATATTCGTACATGATAAGTACAGCAATAAATAGACATAACGGGAAGGCAGGTTTTAATAATGAGGTAGAAGACGGAGGGAAAGAGCAACGTGACAACACACAGTTAATGAATATAAAGGAGAGAAAATGGTTCAAATGGCTCTGAGCACTATGGGACTCAACATCTGTGGTCATAAGTCCCCTAGAACTTAGAACTACTTAAACATAACTAACCTAAGGACATCACACACATCCATGCCCGAGGCAGGATTCGAACCTGCGACCGTAGCAGTCACGCGGTTCCTGACTGAGCGCCTAGAACCGCTAGACCACCGCGGCCGGCTATAAAGGAGAGAAACTGGCGCGGCTCATAGTAGGAAATGAAAAGAGAAAGAAGCTTAAGTCGGAGAAAACGAGAGTATTAGCGTTACTATTTTAACAGAGGAAAAAATTTGTCGGACATGTTTTGTGGAAACGTTATTAGTGTGACAGAATGAAGTGCCCCAGCTTATTCTCGACAGCAGCAGACCATTGAACTGTGTGCTGAGTGCGAGGCATTTATTCCAGAGGCAGACAGCAACAACAGCGAAGGAGTTTGCGAATGACTCGTTTTATGAATGGACACAATTTAGGAGACTAGATAAATGGGATTCGATGTTTAGATTACCATGAGATGACAACCATTTAATCTTTGATGCGAGGTGTTGCGCACGGAGGAGCCGGGGAACCAGACACAACGTGTGGTAGTCCCTTAATCTGTCTGGCTGTAACCACCCTAAAATTTCCTTATGAAACGGTGACATGATCATACGGACGAATATTGCAAATGTAGCGAACACAAGCATTCATGGTTAGCTCTAATCGTCTAGTATTTTCACTACTCGTAACGTCCTGAATTATATCACAGCAGTGGTAGTTCGATAGAACCAGTGATTGAAATTCCTGTGGAAACTTTTAGAGGGCATAGAGGGGAGCTGAAATCTTCCTGCGCTTGGCGACTGTATTTTCTGACCAATTGAGATGATCATCCCAAGCTACACCCAAGCTCTTCATTTTTCTCTGATGTAGTATTGGAATATCATCTAACAGAATAGCAGACAGCTGTTCGCGAAATTCTGATCTTATTAATTTTTGATGAGACACTATGTTTACTTCTGACGTTTTCGCATTTACTTCAAATCGCAGGCTTTGCGCCAATGTTATCACTGAAGACAAATCATCGTTCATCTCGATAGCACTATTGATATCTTCAGGTCTGGCACTAACGTAAAGCTAGAGGTCGTCGCCATAGAAATCATATTTACCGGAAGACAGAACCGATGCAACACCATTGACATACAAGAAAAACAAAAGTGGACTACGACTTACACGTGCGACAGTCTTAAGAGTATTAGCTTCCAGGAAAACTTTTCATTCCCACCAAACACGACACGTTGTTGTCTGTTTTTCAAGCATCTTACAGATCACATCACGGCAATATCCGATAAATTTGGCTGTCGCATTTTTCTGAGTAGTATGGCAGAGGTGACAGTACCAAGTGCTTTGCTGAATTATAGTAGAGTGAGAATCGTAGCGTAAACGTTGTGCATGGTATATTTCAGATAATCAGTTACTTTAATTAGTGCAGTGTTTATGTTACGGTGTTTACGAATCTCAGACTGATATTTGTCATATTAGCTGAATAGGAGTAAGTGTTCAGTAATTTGGTCGTGAGCAATATATTCCAGAGCTTTGGACGCAGAGGGTAAAATGCAAATTGGTTGGCAAATACAAGTCGATTGCATGTTTTTGATATTGGGGATAGGTAGGAGTATGCTTCTTTTCTATAGAGTGGGGTGTGTTCCATTCACGAGAGGAAAATTAAATATATCTGTTTCATGTTGAAGCCTCAATGATTTCAAGTCTTCAAAAGTTCTTTTTCCACACTTTGTAAAAGTTTTCTCTGGGAGCTCTGTCTCAAGAAGGCATTGCTTCGTATTAATTTCTTTAGTGTCTGCATTTGATACCAATATATTGCTATAATAAAACCTTTATTATACCATGTTTTTTTATTTATTCATTCTGTCGGTTTTTTGTGATTCTATTTATTCTCATCTCGACACTCTACATCTTTACCTTTTTCGTATTTATGGCATTTATAGACCCTTACTTCCACAACATCGCCACCTCTGTCTCGTCTTTGAAGTATAACGGAAGATTTGTGTGATCCTGAAACATTTGGAGAACTTTCTACGTTTCCTTCACTTCACTACTGTTGCTTGACACAGTAGTTTCAGTGGAGTTGCGATATTTCCTTCTCCTGTTTGCATCTTCTGTCGTTACTTCGTTACCTCGAGCAGTGCACTAAAACGAAGCAGCACGTTCTAAGTGAAAAGATAAAATTCGGCACAACATTATAGCTCGCTGATCTCGCAGTACGGTTTGGTGAAGACGCTGTCCCTTAAACAGGTCAGATTCTGCAGAGGGCGAGATAGCTGCGGTGAACCACATGTGGCCACTGGCCACACTGGTCCAGCCTGTTCCTTTGCGAAATTCCGGGGACCTGCTCCCGGCAGGTTTGCGATTCAGGAACCATGCAGGTCGCCGTCCGAGCCACAAGTCTTTCTCCTTTAATGCCCTCTTTGTGCCACTGTCACGGAATTAATTAATTTGCACTCGTGTACTCCATAAAAGGACCAGTGCGCTGATGAGAGTATTAACTAACTTAAATGCGGGATAATCGAGGCTGATGAAGGACAGGTTGTTGGCGTTAATATTGCTATTGAATACGCACACTGGTTGATGTTCGCTGTTTTACTTACTAGTAGTTCGGTCCCCAGCGACAACACACAACCTTGTGTTAAAATGATGTTGGCGGTAAGTGAATGATTATGAATAATTATAATTGCTGATGGAAACACGATTCTTATGGACATTAACAGCGTTTAGTGAGAGGAAGAGGTTAATACATAGTCTACTTTATCACAAATTTTGGCTCCCTTTTGGGGCATTCCAGGGTCTGTATCTACATGTCACCCTTAAGCGTGTGGTGGAAAATTCATAGTGTACCAGAATCATAACGCTTCCCCCTTGCTGTTTCATTCATGTATGATTCACGGGAAGAAGAATTGTCGGTACTTTTGTGTATAAGCCAGATTCCATTATTTTGTGTTTCGGATAGTTAAATTTCTTGATATGTTGGAACGTGGGCTATCGGAATTTTGAGAATAAGTCCTTTCATGGTGCACAATGTCTATGTTGTAAAATGTTCGTTACGTATTTCTCTGACTCTCCTGTTCTTACCAAACAACCCCGTGGGGGTCAGATAACTGATGAAGCGGAAGTTTTGCAAGAGACTTCTTCGTAGGTACATACATTTTATTAAGATTCCTCTGAGAAAGTCAAGCTTGTGGTATATCGTACCCACGGTTAGACTTGTGTGGCCGTTCCACATTAGACCGTTCCGAAGCGATGGTCCTAGATATTTGACGACTGAGGCTCATTCCAGAAGGCGATCACCGATTGCGTAGTCAAATAGTATCGCGCCCATTCACATATTTCCACCTGTTGGAGTACATCATTTGTTTATTCGGCTAGCTGGATCAAGTGTTCCTGCATTTTGCAAAAATTTTCGGACGACATAATTGTTGTGTTGGCAGAAGAGCCAATAGATATTTGACGACTGAGGCTCATTCCAGAAGGCGATCACCGATTGCGTAGTCAAATAGTATCGCGCCCATTCACATATTTCCACCTGTTGGAGTACACACCGTAAGGTGGCTCGCGGAGTATAGATGTAGATTTGTTTATTCGGCTAGCTGGATCAAGTGTTCCTGCATTTTGCAAAAATTTTCGGACGACATAATTGTTGTATTGGCAGAAGAGCCAACACTGTGTTGCTAGTGGAGGCCGAAATGCACGCGTTTTAGCTCACGCAGGCTGGCGTGAGGAGGGAAGAACCATACTAACGCGAGGTCTGGGACATGACAAGGAATTAGAATTCAGAAAGCGGACGTAATTAGTTTGATACTTAACTTTAATCCATTAATGATAACCTCGCTCTTGACTGTACACGATTCACAATATTATCTGTTCAGAATTCATTCTAATTACTGAATATGGCGCCTTGTTAGGTCGTAGCAAATGACGTAGCTGAAGGCTATGCTAAACTATAGTCTCCGCAAACGAGAGCGTATGTAAATAGTGAACCATCGCTAGCAAAGTCGGCTGTACAACTGGGGCGAGTGCTAGGGAGTCTCTCTAGACTAGACCTGCCGTGTGGCGGCGCTCGGTCTGCAATCACTGATAGTGGCGACACGCGGGTCCGACGTATACAAACGGACCGCGGCCGATTTAAAGGCTACCACCTAGCAAGTGTGGTGTCTGGCGGTGACACCACAATAATCGTCCTGTACCGTCGTTACAGTACGATGACAATAAAAACATTACCTGCCAGGGCGTTTATATGTTTCGCAAATAGTAACGATCCCATGAATTTCCCTTGAAATATGCCTGACTTTTTTTTGTTGGAGTCGTGAAGGCTTTCCCAAAACCAAGAAACACGGCTCCGTTATCGACGGGTTCTGCAGTTCGTGAAGGGAAAAATGCTAATTGGAGGGTTGCTGCTCGGTTGCTCCAAAAAGTCATCAGGCCCTTCGAAATGGCCGATAGCCCGAAATTACTAGCGGTGATGTAACTAAAATAATTTACAGCCGATGTTGGTGATTTCTGCCTATGAAAGCTATCAGAGTCGTTATGTGTCGAATGCGTCGTAAGAGTCTGTGGTCGAACCAATGGATTTGGAAAGTAAAGCGTTTTGGTGTGAATGTGTTTCTGTATGTGAGTGTTGATGATTTGCTTGCCATTTACCTGCCGTTTTTTCTGCTCACCTTTTGTTTTTTATTCTTTTCATATTTTACCCCAAAGGGTGAAACGGGCTGTTGTAAATCGGCCCCACTGAAGAGCCGAAATCTTATCAGTCAAATACTAGGTGAGACGGTTGTTCGGTAGAATGATTTCCATCTGGGAGTGATTGGGAAGGCATTACCAGATTCATCATTTATCTTATAAACAAGGGAAACTCTTGGAAGACATTAAGGTGCGTATAACAAGAAAAGGGATATGAAAAAAAATTACGATCATTATTCAGTAACACAAGACAAAGGCCAATGAATTAGTTTCTTAATTTAAAAATTATATTTTAGCTTCCTGCCTTTTTATGTGTTCATCTGCTCGGTGTCGTCTTTTCTCTGTGAAGACATTTAACACTAATCATTTCAACGCTTTGCATAGCGACGTATTGCGTGTTGGCTTCCGCGTCGGATTCTTCAGTCGACGTTTATTTGACGGTTTTTCTGACTTTCGCCAGCACGAGTGGCTGGTATTGTCAGTCCGCAATTAGAAATGGAGGGCGAAACTTTTGGAAATGCCAGCCACTCGTGCTGGCGAAACGTCAGAAAAGTGTCAAACAAACGTCGGCTGAAGAACCCGACACAAAAGCCAACAGGCTATATGTCAGTTAAGTGCAAACGAAAGCCACAGTAATTCTGTGCATTGCACATTATTTAATGAGGAGTGGCTACTGAGCGTATCAAGAAAAATATGAGATGCCCGAAACGTTATCTTCATTTAACCGTACTATATTCAGTGGAAAATAATAGGCAGAATGACGACGATCCATTTTGTTACACGTTATTTATAGTTGTGATCATGTACTGAAATTAATCAAGAAAGAGCCTGCAGAATATTCATAGTTTATTTGTGCTCCGTACACTTGGCAAGACTCGAGTGCGTTATTCGGTGATCTTACTTTACATACATGGTGTCGCTGGAGGAATGGTTAATATTCAGTGATATGACAGGAGCGGTCATTTGAAGTAAAATACTTACATGGACATTGCCCTACTCCCAATGGTTTCCGAGATAAAACACATTTTATGTGTACTGGTTTTGGACTAGAGGCCGCACGTATCTGTGTTACCCAGCCAACCTCTCTGACGTTTCTTCTAGCCCAAACTACCTCGTTGCTTTCAGTCTGTTTGCTCGCTATCTCTTTCTGGAATTAAACTAACCCGTTGACCCCGCAGTTGCCGATGGCAGGTTGCGAGTGAAGTAGAGCGATGGATTAAGAGTATACCACGGAGAAGCAGAGGTTAACAGTGTTCCTACAAGTCGTGGCTAAAATGCCACAATTCTACGCTAATGAAGAATATATAGATACAACGTATTTTAACGGCTTCTGAAATTGTAGTGCTTCTGCTGCTGTCGAAGAATACCGTCAGCGCTTTCCGACACGTCGAATTCCTAATCGTAGAGTGTTTGCCAGAGTTTTCAGCACACTGCATGAAACAGGTATACTTCCAAGATCCTATTTTTCTTCTGAAGGTGTAGTTCAACAACCTGCGCAGGAACAGCAACACATTGTTGAAATGGTTCAGCTTCGCTCTAATACCAGCACAAGGCGAAGTTCTGCAGAGTTATGCTTAGAGGTGAATGTATTAAGAATACGTATCTTTAATTTGATGTTTTATAAAAGCCATGTTGTGATGTTACTAACAGTTGTACATGCGTAAACCTGGTAAGGTTCTGAATAATACAGAAAATAAATAACAATTTAAATTAAATGCGTTCTATCTCGGAAACCATTCGGCGTAGGGCACATGTCTATGTGACGTTTTTTGCTTCAGATGACCGTATAAAGCCTATAATACCCCTGAATATTGACCATTGCCCTTGGACACTCCGCATGAGTATGGAAACGCTGTCCTGCCTTGAACAAGCACAAATTCTTCTTGTTTAACAGCAAAATTTGTTTTGGTGAAGTTTCACCATCGACTGTGGGTTCATTTATATTCTTAGCACCACATACTGATGTTTATGTGACTGCTTGAACTTTGCAATGCAGCTGATATTTTACCCAAGTTTGTCTTTCTTCTGCTTTTTCATGCCTCTACAGCGTACGTAAACTGTGCTTTCTAACATGCAATGTGTCACACGGTGTTAGAAAGCATATTTGGGTGTTAAACGAGAACAATTTGTGTGTGCTCAAGGCAGAACCTAATTTTCATAATTATACAAGGTGGTCCATTGATAGTGACCGGACCAAATATCTTACGAAATAAGCATCAAACGAAAAAACTACAAAGAACGAAACTCGTCTAGCTTGAAGGGGGGAACCAGATGGCGCTATGGTTGGCCCGCTAGATGGCGCTGCCATAGGTCAAACGGATATCAACTGCGTTTTTTAAATAGGAACCCCCATTTTTATTACATATGCATGTAGTACGTAAAGAAATATGAATGTTTTAGTTGGACCACTTTTTTTACTTTGTGACAGATGGCGCTGTAATAGTCACAAACATATAAATACTTGGTATCACGTAACATTCTGCCAGTGCGGACGGTATTTGCTTCGTGATAAATTGCCCGTGTTAAAATTGACCGTTTACCAATTGCGGAAAAGGTCGATATCGTGTTGATGTACGGCTATTGTGATCAAAATGCCCAACTTGCGTGTGTTATGTATGCTGCTCGGTATCCTGGACGACATCATCCAAGTGTCCGGACCGTTCGCCGGATAGTTACGTTATTTAAGAAAACAGAAAGTCTTCAGCCACATGTGAAACGTCAAGCACGAGCTGCAACAAATGATGATGCCCAAGTAGGTGTTTTAACTGCTGTCGCGGCTAATCCGCACATCACTAGCAGACAAATTGCGCGAGAATCGAGAATCTCAGAAACGTCGGTATTGAAAATGCTACATCAACATATTTCTGTGCACCAAGAGTTGCATGGCGACGACTTTGAACGTCGTGTACAGTTCTGCCACTGGGCACAAGAGAAATTACGGGACGATGACAGATTTTTTGCACGCGTTCTATTTAGCGACGAAGCGTGATTCATTAACAGCGATAACGTAAACCGTCATAATATGTGCTATTGGGCAACGGAAAATCCACGATGGCTGTGACAAGTGGAACATCAGCGACCTTGGCTGGTTAATATATGGTGCGGCATTATGGGAGGAAGGATAATTGGCCCCCATTTTATCGATGGCAATCTAAATGGTGCAATGTATGCTGATTTCCTACGTAATGCACTTCCAACATGATGGATGTCCGGCACATAGCTCACGTGCGGTTGAAGCGGTATTGAATAGCATATTTCATGACAGGTGGATTGGTCATCGAAGCACCATGCCATGGCCCGCACGTTCACCGGATCTGACGTCCCCGGATTTCTTTCTGTGGGGAAAGTCGAAGGATATTTGCTATCGTGATCCACCGACAACGGCTGGCAACATGCGTCAGCGCATTGTCAATGCATGTGCGAACATTACGGAAGGCGAACTATTCGCTGTTGAGAGGAATGTCGTTACACGTATTGCCAAGTGCATTGAGGCTGACGGACATAATTTTGAGCACTTATTGCATTAATGTGGTATTTACAGGTAATCACGCTGCAACAGCATGCGTTCTCATAAATGATAAGTTCACAAAGGTACATGTATCACATTGGAACAACCGAAATAAAATGTTCAAACGTACCTACGTTCTGTATTTTAATTTAAAAAACCTACCTGTTACTAACTATTCGTCTAAAATTGTGAGCCATATGGTTGTGACTATTACAGCGCCATCTATCACAAAGTGAAAAAAGTGGTCCAACTAAAACATTCATATTTCTTTACGCATTACATGAGTATGTAATGAAAATGGGGGTTCCTATTTAAAAAAACGCATTTGATATCCGTTTGACCTATGGCAGCACCATCTAGCGGGCCAACCATAGCGCCACCTGGTTTCTCCCTTCAAGCTAGAGAAGTTTCGTTCTTTGTAGTTTTTTAGTTTGACGCTTATTTCGTGAGATATTTGGCCCAGTGATGATCAATGGACCACCCTGTAAATTAAGAAACAAACACGGAAAAAAAGCGAGCTTCAACCGAAAGATAAAGAACTTGCGTTAACTTGTTCGCTAAGAGTATAAAACTCTTTCGAATTATTTAGTGAAGATGTGTGTCGCTCCTGAAACCTAACATCCTCTTTAATACTAAGAATGCTTGTTCGGTACGATAATCTTTACGTCAGCATAATGTTCTATGGGAAGCACATCACATTCTGGAAATGGACGTGGTTCCAAGACAGATTATTTTGATTAAACTTGTATGTGGAAGGAAACTAGTCTGTCTGCATTCTTTTTGTGACAACAGTCATACAGTGCTAGAGACAAATTCTCTAACATTATCGTACCGAGCGAGGTGACGCATTGGTTAGACACTGGACTCGCATGCGGGAGGACGACGGTTCAATCCCGCGCCCGGCCATCCTAATTTAGGTTTTCCGTGATTTCCCTAAATCGCTCCAGGCAAATGCCGGGATGGTTCCTTTGAAATGGCAAGGCCGACTTCCTTCCCATCCTTCCCTAATCCGATGAGACCGATGACCTCGCTGTCTGGTCTCCTTCACTAAACAACCCAACCCCCTAACATTATCTCGATGGAAGTAAGCCTGCCACTCCATTTGCCTAACTATAGAGCTTAATGCTCTTCCCGTTTTATAGGGTGTGTCGTGTGGCATTTGTACACCCGTCCCACTGCCGCATTCAGCGAAGAGTTACGACCTCTATCGTTCTCTTAGCTGTTAACGCCTTGTCCTCTCGGCTTGTGATAACAGGTCTTTGCCGTCATGGATCCATTGACCTGGCGCCACAACCTTTCTGCCTTTGCAGCTACAACGTTCCGGGGTGACAGTAAAACTTCAATAAACCTGCAGAAAACAATGCGATCATGAGTCTACTTATTTCCTGAATACGTAGGCTTGCGTCGTCCCTCTAGTAATATGATTTAGGGTTCATGAGATATTTCTAGATCACTGCGCTCAGTAGTCCGGGCAGCATCTTCAAAAGCAAATCTGCCTCTCTCTCCCGTAAAAGGAATACACCACATTTACGATGCCATGAATCTTCGGTAGTGATAGCATTCTAAGTTCACCGGACAAAAAATTAGTCAGCTCTAGAGAAATCATTACAAAAATCGTTTAATATCGCGTAATTCCACCCCTGGATTTGAAACCGGCTGGATTCAGCTAGGAAGTGAGGTCACGAGGTAGTTCAGGCACGTCGCATCCAGATTAAACCGCTCCCTGAGGATTTGATAGCGGAATTCCACCAAATCGCCGCGATGCTGATAGCCGCTGCTCTTATATGACCCTCAGATTTTCCATAGCATTCAAGTAAGTTGAATTTGCAGGCCAGTAGAAATGTAACAAGGTAGGGGAGTGTCCAGAAAACCAGCAGCATATTCTTCTTGCCTGACGAACTTTGCTGTCGTGGTTTTTATGTGTCTGTGTGAGCAGTAGCCTGTTGCGAGGTGACTGTGGGACATATTGTGAAAGAATGGTACCAAAATTTATGTTTGAAGGTATTCAAAGCATCCATATCAAATAGGAATCGTTGTAGGTACTGGAAAGAAGCTGTCTCGTAATGGATATATGACTCTAGGGTTGAAAATATTCCACTGCTGCGTGAAGAATGATTACCCACTCTGGGCGTAAGAAAAGAAAACCGGACGAACTTGATCAACTCTATGTTAATTATCAAATTGCAGTCCAGTCCTACAGCAATTAAATGAATGGCAGTCTTTGAAAACCAGCTCGTTCGATGAAGATTTTCATCGACAAGGTAAAATTGAAGAATTATCACATTTCTGTGTTTCTGAAGTGTTAAAATTATAATGAGGACAAATATATAATTAACCCTGGATTATTAACCCGTGGTAAAATTCAAGACTGCAGTTGGTATCTCTTCGCGGTTGCTGCCATTCTGGACACATGACCGACACGTGCTCTTGAGTACCTTCATGGTACTACTTACTGCCTGACTTAGCAGTTTGCTGACAGTGATGCTCTTGTCGTAACTATTACGAACGTTTAGTAACGGTGTGTCTGTTTTCTAATAGCTGGTATATTTGCTTCATCGCTTAGAATTTATCTTAGTGTCTTGTCTTAGGTGAAACATCAAGCAGTCACAGTTAGGAGAGTAGTTTGTATCACATTGGCCTCTTCGGTGCTAATCTCGTCTTTTGCCACTAAAATTAGCACAATATGAATGGTGCTGAGTTTTATTTTGACACTAACACAGTAAGCAATTTGCTTGAAGAAGCTTAGAAAGACACGGAGAATGCATAATGTAGTGCAGAGGAATGTTTTCTTGAAGAAGATAATGTTGTGCGTGCAGATGACAGAACCACTGCTCAAGAACAATTTGAGCAGAACGCCGAGCTAGGACTTGTTTCGATTGTAGCAACAGTGAATAAAGCAGAACATCATGTACTCATTGCCTGTGTAAAATACTCTTGGAGCTATAATAATTTGTAACTAATGCAAAACATAAATTATGACTTCTTTCCAGCAACATTCTGAGCATTATAGGGTGTAAAATCGGACATTTTGCACTTATTTTGTGTGTAACATAGCACTGGATATTTAATAATTGTAATTAACTAATACATAATCTGCAAATTATGATTTTTTGAATAAAATTTGAAGTGTAAAATTAATCCCCCACTTTAATGCTCTAGGGTTAATAAGAACAACGAGGGAAGGTCAGTGTTTAATGCCTCGTCGCTACAAGGTCATTAGAGGTTAAGTACAACGTTTTCAACTGTGAGAACGTCAAAAGCGTCTTGGAATAAATCAAGTGATACAAAAATTGGATGGTTGCGGTATTACTTCAAGCAACTGAATCCGCAGCCACGGAAATCACCGTTAATATGAATAAATTAAATGCGTGTTTGGCACCCTACATCAAGTGTGTAATAGAATATGGAGAGATCCATACTTACTAAACGAAATACCCACGTCCGTATCAGTTTTCTTTACTGTAAAATATGTGGGACATTTGAGCTATGAATACATCTGAAAAACGTCATTCGGATACATAAGAGATTTACAGTATTCGGAATCCTTAAATGCTAAAATGATGAACAATTAAAAGTTAGAGAGCCGAGCTGTGAATGTTTCCTATTACTGTCCACAATATCAAGTACTTGAAATTTTTCCGGAGAAAAGTTACATAAACGTTACTTACTCAGTTCTGCTAAACGTCTGAAATACGGGGCGTTTCAAAAACAATAACTTGATTTCAAAACTTCATATTTGTTGTTAAAGACATACTACAAACATGGGATGAATTGCAAAACACTCACAATATCTTAAAGTTGTAGCTATGCCATTACAAACGCTTTATGTGTTTACCAACAGCAGCACGAACAACATCTAGACCATAGCTAAATTCGTCATAAACTTCACACAATGTATTTGCTTTTACTGAAGTTATGGCGGCTGTTATTCTGATCTTCGCTTATTCTATGTCACGAGGTGAAATGGAGGTGAACACAGTTTCCTTCACATACCGTCACAAGAAGAAATCGCATGGGGTCATGTCTGGCGATCCTGGACAGTGTCTCGGGGTCCTGTACGCACTATCCAGTGATGAGGCAGAGCGGCATTGAGAAACTTAGTGCGTTGTTGTGCCAGTTTGGTGGAGCTACATCTTGTTGGAAAATAAAGTCACAGGAGTCCTCCTGAAATTGTGGAAAAGTCCAGTTCTGCTGCATTTGACATCAGCTAAACGCTTGGTAGAGCGCACGGGACCCCGAGACACTGCCCTGCATTATTGGCCTCCAAGATTGCCAGAAATGACCCCATGCGATTTTTTCTTGTGGTAATTTGTGAAGGGATGTACGTTCATCTCCCCTTTCCTTCTTTCCCCTTCATCTAGATGTTGTTCGTGCTGCTGGTGGTGGAATATTTGTAATAGCATAGCTAAAACTTCAAATTTTTTTGTGTATTTTGCTAATGATCCTATGTTTGTTGTGTGTTTTTATCAATAAATGTGGAGTTTTGAAATCAGGTCGTTCCTTTTAAAACACCCTGTATAGTGAAGAACGGGGAATGTGGGGAGTCCTACAGCTATATATTAGCTCGACAAATCATATTCAAGGAAATGTACCACCCTTAATGTAGCAGACGGAAAATGTGGTAAGTAATATCGTGTATGTACGAGATGTAGTCTGGTAAGTGGCGAGAACGGCGAGAGGGCTGCAGCTGCTGCCTGAGGGCGGACCTAGGAATGCGCCTTGCGGTAATATCGCCGCTACAGTTACTAGGCAAATACAGCGAGCAACCTTCAGTATGCGCCTCCTATCTCTCCCATCGTAACTGTACACACTGGCCGTGTCTCACACAGCTGTCCGCTGACTCACACCGCACTAGGTGATCAAGTTCCATTAGCACAACGGGCAACGGAAGCGGCTGTCGAAACATCGGTCCGGGTTCGTTAGAGGACGAGGGTGGCGATAGCGGCTGCTATCCGGGCACACTTGGCTAACGTGTCCCGCAAACACAAATTACTGTACAACCCAGTCAAAAGCAAAGTCTTAATTTCAAAGTTCAGTCCCTAATCTGCAGTGAAACTGTCATCGTAAACAGATATGTGAGTGGGCACTGCAACTAGAACTTTGACTGTCGTGTAATTTTCAGTTTCATGGTCGTAGGACAAAGTTAGGAGTGACGGACAATGAACAGTTTAGATTTAAAAAAAATGGCTCTGAGCACTATGGGAGTTAACATCTGAGGTCATCAGTCCCCTAGAACTTAGAACTGCTTAAACCTAACTAGCCTAGGGACATCACACACATCCATGCCCGAGGCAGGATTCGAACCTGCAACCGTAGCAGCAGCGTGGTTCCGGACTGAAGCGCCTAGAACCGCTCGGCCACCGCGGCCGGCTCAGTTTAGATTCATAGACGATTTTATTGCGAGAAAGTCAGACATTTTTCCAGAGTAGTAGAGAAGTGAGAAGTGATTTTAAAACTTCTTTTATTGTTGCACAAAATCTTTGAAGAGTAGAAGTGTCAATCGCAGGAGTCGTCTAATAACTCCACTATGTACGATGTCAGATAACTGAAAATAAATATGTAATAAAGCATTTTTTATCTTTAGTTACAGGACAGCAAGCTGGGTACGCGGTAATGTTCTGCTTTTTTATGTGAGTGCGGTAGCTGGGTAAAGCAAAAGCACTGTAGTGTAAAAGCTTGGCCAAATCGTAGACAGTTTGTATCTGGGATGTTTTTAGTCACAAAAAAACTGAAAAATGAAATGTTTTTGCTCCTAACATTCACAGATCTTTGAAGCCACGATTCGGAAATACAGTGAAAGTTAGAGAAAAGGATGTAATGGACTACCTGTAGGACCGTTCCTGAAAACTTAAAATAAGGAATAAATAGCATTAAAATTACGATATCATCGTTTTAAAATTTCAGTAAGTCTGATGTAACACGAATGTAAAAGTCCACTTTCTTACACTCTTCTACTAACTACTTCCCTGAAAATATGTGACACTATAATGAAGAAGAAGAAGGCTTCCGCCTGGAAGTTAAGGTGATGAAGAAGATAGAGGCAGGGAAGATGGAGTAAATTGTGATGGCCGACTATTGATGGACGTTGAAGAGGGACAGTAAGATGAAATATCTGCGAGGCAACAGAAAAAGATTGAAATTGAAAATTAAACGAAACAGAGTATCTCCACTAAGAAAACAGTCTGTAGTCTTGTTAGTATGTACCTACAAAAATGAAACATTAATTACAAATATATAGAATTTGTTTCAAATTGCACTTTAATAGCTGTTATTAAAATGGTATGCATGCGACGGCAAGCGTACCAATATGCTACGAAATGAAGCGCATAAAAACGTGATTTTCCGGTGCTCATACCTGAGGTTCTATTTGTGATAAAAAGGTAGGATTAAGTGTTTTGAATAGCCTTTGGGCTAGGGGCTGTTTTAACACCGAAGAGAAAGATCGTCTTAGGGTCACTGTCCTATAACACCGAGTCAGAGTATGAATATTACACTCGTTCTCCTGCTTAGGCAAATGGAACAAACTGGTTGGTTCTTTTTACATTTGATGTAGTCTACGGTGGGCTTGATGGGACTTACTGAGGCGTCATTAGTTCACTGGTGACTCCTCGAAAAACCCCAAAAAAGGGGTTTCTTTACTGTATTTCGCCATCACCAGTGGATCAAAACCCAGCCCTGGATTCCAAGATGGCCTCGCACAGAAAATGGCTGGCATTTTTACGATATGTTCCTAAGATCTCGCTCTGTCCTGAAAATTTTCTTGATATCTTTCTCCGTTTCCCAGATACTGAGTTCCAAAGTTACCTGCTCCTACACGTAAAACATGCAAGTAAAAATTAAATAGATCGGTTGATGAGGGGTATATTCGTGATAAGACAATGATTTAGTTAAACTGACAGCTACACCTGTGAATGACTGTATCAATGATGCATTTGTATAAATTCATGGGCATTCCCTGAGGAAATCCCCAAAAAGCGTTTTTCACCATTTTTTCGCCGTCAGCCGTGGACCAATTCCCATTCGCGGATTCCAAGACGGCTAAGCACAGCAACTGGCTGTAATTTTTAGGGTATTTTTCTAAGATTTCGGTCTCGAACAACCTTGAACATTTTCTAGATATCTTTATCCGTTTTCGAGATTCAGACGTTCAAACTTACTCTCTGTGTGTATGTGTAATAAGCAATTAAAATGCTGTGTGAGGCGAAAACGTAGTTCATAAAGTGACGTAGCAGAATGATTCTGTGAACTCCACGTTGTAGAACTGAAGCGTATGCAATATTTTTGTGCACTTAAAATCCCATCTGAGGTGTAAAATTAGTTCTGCGTTATTTCAATTTCACATAAGTAAACTATCAAAATTTTACTGACTCGTCAAGTTATTTTCGTATGAGTGACATGCCCTGCTGTGGCACGGAAAAGAAGGGAACCAGCGGAGAAATATTCCTATCGAAAAGGCGAATGTGTTTCTCTTTATTAAAAGACTGTGACTGAAAAATGGCATACCAGCTGCCTCATTCTACCTTCCTCAGTAACTTTAAAAATTTTCTCAGACCTATTGGGATGCTAACATACTCGCGCTTTTTTATGCTGAAAGAGAAAGGACACAGGCGTCGGGACAATCTCGTAATCGGATAGTATCGGATTCTTTGCGGTTATTATGGACATTATCTTCCATTTATTCAAATTTAAAGAGAGCTACCATTCGTTACATGAAGTATAAATATTGTTCAAGAGTTATCGTATTTCCTTACTAAAATAAAACGACTTTAACTTCCTATTGGCAGCAGCATTGTTAGCCAACAATCTGATATTTCTTCTGATCTTGTATGTTAAATCATTTTCTTACGTTGGCAGCACAGAGGTACTATTGCACTGACTTCGGTACACCCGACGTTACTTTCGTTTCCGAGGAACATTCTGCGCCCAGTAACTCGTATTCTATTAGACAAATATTCGTCGAGACAAACTCGAAGAAATTCCCTAAGCTCTCATCTTGTTTAATAATAGACGATGCAGTACTGTGTCGAATAAAATTAGGAAATATAGACGGAAACGTAGAGGAATTTGTTGATTTGCATCTGTTGTTTACGAGATGTTGTGCGAGTGCTATGCACTGCACTGTGAGTACAGAATACGGATGTAAAGGGGGTCGACAAAAATATGGATACACTAGAAACAAAACATATTTTCGTGCCTAATATGATGCAGGCAAACCGCCGGCAATCAAAACAGTTTCCACTACTCTCTGAATGGAAAAATACAGGTCCTGCAAGGTTTTCTAGGTAATCTTATACCATTCTTTCCGCAAAATAGTGGCAATTTCAGGTAACGATGATGGAGGAGGAGAGTCATCAAGCACCCTTCTCTCCAGAGTAGACTACAAAGGCTTAATAATATTGAAATCTGGTGATTGGTCGCCAGAGGAGATGCGACAGTTCATCCTCGTGCTCACAAACCATTCCTGGACATGCAAGCTGCGTGACCAAGGCCCTTTCGTCCTAGAACACAGCATCACCACGGGGGAACACACATTGTATCCTGGGATTGACCTGATCAGAAAAAATGGTCACATAATCCTTGGCAGTAATGTGGCCTTGCAGAGTGGGCCCATGGAATACGACGATGTGGCTGCCCAAATCATTGCCGAACCGCCCACTGTTTCACCCTTGTACCGTAAACTCGGCCAGAAGGTGGAAATAGTGTGAAACAAGATTCATCCGACCAAATAACTTTCTTACATTGCTCCATAGTGTAAGCTTTATCGTCTCTTCACAGCGTTTGTTTCTGTTACGAGCATTTCCGTCAATGATGAGTGGTTTATGAATTCTAGCTCGTTCTGCACTTGCCTGATCCTGGAGCTCCGTACGTTTTGTTTTGGTGAGCGAATGCGACATTCAATACTGCGGTGGCTTTTGCAGCTTTCTTCCTCTTATTTTCCGTCACAGTGCTCTTCAATGACCGTCATATTATCGGACACCAAATTTCGTCCTCTTTGGGACTTAGAGGATAATGTTTTCCTTTATGCGGTATAAATCTGCAACATAGTGCCTCTTGAAGCATCAAACATTGCTTACGGAAGCATCTATCATGCAAGCATTAAAAATTCGTCCACGTTCGAATTCACTCAGCTCCGACATAGTGCACTCGCACCTACGCAGATTACTGTTCTGACCACAACTGACACTTGCAACATATTGAGGACATTGGACTGGTGTCGTTTGTTGCCAAACACAACATCGCGACCTGCCAGCTTGGCTAGCATCTGTATTTATGCTGAAGCACGCGTTCCTTGCAGTGTTTCCACATTTTTGTACAACCCCTGTAGAAAGCAAGCTGTATATGACGCCTTTTCCCCCTAAATCCATGCTGAGTCTTTGATACACGCTTCTTATTTTCCAGCAGCATCGTGATGTTCGAAGTTACAATGCGCTCTACAATTACATATAGTATATGGATGTTAACGATACTGGTCTGTAATTTTGTACATTTTTTCTTTTACTCTCTTATGAACAGAAGTTACCTACTCTCCTTTCTAGTCGAAAGGGACTTTTCAGTGCGGTAGAGATTCTCGATGAAGATGAGCTAGGTGAAGTTAATGCCAGATTTAATAGGATTTTTTTAGGGACTGGTACTTCGTTAGTTTTAGCAGTCCTAATAGTTTTCCAATACCAGAGAGCCTTGTATCAATATCTCTCATTTGAATGTCTATGCAGCAGTCTAACATTGCTACGTACAGTAGTTTCCTCTTTCGTATATACACTTTTAAAAACGGAGTTTGATATTTCTAGTCTCTTTTATCTTCGATTTCAATATCGGACTAATTCACAAGAAACTGAATGGAATGTTTGGGAGCGTTCATTGACTCTTACGGTGACCAGAACTTCTTAGGCTATCGTAACAGATCTTTCGCCAGGATCTGCCTGTGAAAATTATTGTAGGCTTCACGTACAGCTCTTCTCACCGGTGCATCCTTTCTTACGGATGCACAAGTGTTGTTAAGCTTTGTCTGTCAGTTTCTCTGCAATCTCTTTTGTATTGGGAGGGTAGTAGTAACCTGAGTTTTCTCAACATTCTACGAACAGTATTGTTAAACCAATACGGTCCTTGCCGTGATTTAAAACTTTACTTGCTGCAGTATTAGTTTAAGGACTCGTCTGCAACATGCAGATCGTTCCTTTGTGTTGCGACCACGGAATACATGATGGTATACGTTTTAATGTCATAATCCCATAAGGGAGTAGACGCACTATGAATCCGCACTCCGTTAAACAGAAGTCTACATGAACTTCGCAACGATGGATTTGGTCCCATCGGCTCTATTTTGGCCTAGACATATTTCTTTGGGCCATAAACTGAGATGCCAAAATTTCATTACACTCATATTGAAGCAGGGACATATGGATTTTAAAAAAATCATTTCATCATTTGAACTGACTTTAGCTTGAAAACTACGTTTATATGGTCAGCCAGGACTTCCTCTCGGTGCCAACTTCTTCATCTCAGAGTTAGAGATCAAATGTCCTCAATTATTTGTTCAATATATTCCAAGTTCTGCCTTCCCCTACAGCGCCCTCTACGGCTCTCTCTAGAACGACAGAACTTACTCCCTGATGCATTAACGTATGTCCTGCCATCCTGTCCCTTCCTCTTGTCAGTGTTTTCTACATATTCCTTTCCTCGGCGATTCTTCGGAGAAACCCCCCCAATTATTAACAGCTAATTTTTGAAAATAACATAATACTAAACCTAGTTCCGCATAGCTTGAGTGGAGGTCATCAATAAATTATATCGTCCACGAGAGCTGGTCATTACTCCAGTTCCAGAAATAGGCTAACTGCGCATCCATGATGTCGGGGTTAAGTGTAATAGTACGAGAGAATACATACACCGAGATTTATTTCAGTCAAGGGTCAGAGCGTGGGGATCAAGACTGTCTTCTTCACTAAACATGATTTACTAAGCGACAGTGACGAATGTTACAAAATACTTGCTAGGAACCTCTGTCTCCAAATGGCTCTGAGCACTATGGGACTTAACATCTGTGGTCACCAGTCCCCTAGAAGTTAGAACTACTTAAACCTAACTGACCTAAGGACATCACACACATCCATGCCCGAGGCAGGATTCGAACCTGCGACCGTAGCGGTCACGCGGTTCCAGACTGAAGCACCTAGAACCGCTCGGCCAAAACGGCCGGCGAACCTCTGTCTCCAACCATCTTGATACCACGTTCGCAGAGGTAATCTGAATATCACTTTTTTTACTGATGCTGTATCATTGAGAGTAACACTTATATCTCCCCAATAGATATAACTGTTACTCTGAATGATATTCGACCGCAATCGTAATTTTAAAGCTTAACTCAGACCTACAGTTCTGCCACACGGTCTTGGGAACTTTATTAACAACGAGAACTGCTTGCGTCGCTACCAACAATTGGAAACCTTCCATGATGAACGGTACGAAGGAGCTCTCCCGTTACATGTTACATGTAGAACCTCGCCGAAATAGCGCCGTTATCTGGTGACTTACTCACATCTCAACGTCTATACGTCAGGGCAGCTTTCATTAGGAGCTATAGAGTGATATTCACAATGAAGGAATTTTGGAAAGTAGACCTGGGAATTTTAGTTTCCTTTCGTCACAGTTCTGAAATATTTAGCCAGCAATCATATACACGATTCAGAATGTTCCGACGCTACTAATTCCACACAGATCGAAATTGATTGGGTTTCTTATTAGTTAGGGGAGAGCTTCTTACACACCGATTCATATTTTTGTGTTTTCTCTCTGGAGACATCACGCTTCTAACGAAAACCTCACTGCTTTTATTGTTCTTCGGTATCGCAAAGACAAATTGTGCTTTCGCTAACATAGGTGTTCCGTGGTTGGCTTTCTGTCACATTTTTGTGACCTAAATGCATTTCGTCCGTTTAGCCAATTGTTTTCAGCTAACTAATTATTAGCGCTACACCACCTTCCACATCTTCTTTCCTTCCTTTACAACAGATTGACTCTGCCTATGTATGACCATATATTTTAAATATCTGACCAACTGAGCTTCTCCGTCTCGCTGGTCAAAACTGTTGCCGCACAGTGCTCTCGCATGGTTAATTTTTACCTGTTCGCGAAGGAACCGCTCAAATATTTCTGTGGAAATCTAGAAGAATCTAATCGGTAGCAATGTGATTAGGACCTAGCAAGAAACATTCTGCAGACATTCACCTGTTGATTCTACAGACCATCAAATGCTCTAGGTTATAGATTCCATATGCGCTTCGATAGTTTTTTGCAGTTAAATACAGCGCTTGCTAAATAGTTACTGATCACCCTAGGCTGGTTCAAGTAATGGAGGCAATAAATACATACATTTCGTTTCACAGAGTATTTCTGTAACTAGTTCCTAGTTACAGTAATACATTGCATGTAGAACTTACACTGAATGTTAACTGATACGTGTCTAATACACAAAAAGGTGCATAAAATATTAGAAAACTTGTAAGTGGTATGTGTTAGAAGATTAATTAATTGCGTCTTTTCTCCCCTACTTATGGGAGCAGGGCGGTCTGTCGTCGAACTTTGTCCTTTTCAGGTACATATCGTAGAAGGTTCGGAATAAAGCAAATGGATTCCCAATGGAGTATGCTTGGGAGACGATTTTCAGTTCTGGCCAAGAAAATCTTGGACGAAACGGTGGGATAGAAAGGGTTTTAATTTAGTTCTGGTCCAATGTCACCAATTCGCCCAGGCAAAAACTAAAATCCTTGAATATACTGTATGTACGTCAGTTGTCATAGTAGCTATGTGTTATTCAACATGTCCTTCTCTAGACTTGCAATCTGCGTAGTGTGCCAATCACTCACGGTTTGTTCCCTTTTTCCCACTGCTTAACCTCTTCTACCGGCGTCGTTCACGCTCCGAATATCTTCTTCATCAATAGCGCCAAATATTGTTTTGATAAACCGACCTCCAACGTCGATCCAACACCTCTTCCTTCATTTACGTGGAATAACGCACAGTACCTGGGTCATCTCACTCCTTAATTTCTCGTACGTTCCATGTACTCTTTTACATACTTCCTCTGAGAATCCCGTGCCTTTCCGTTGTCTGACGGGATTTGTCGAATGCGTTTTCCAATCTTCGCACCTCGTTACGAATCTTCCATACGTTGAATACCAGCTATATCACCCAGTGGTGACTGGTGATCACTGCGTCTTCCTGCTTGGTGAACAGTACTCCCCCTTCTTCTCTGCACCTCACCTAGGGACAGGAATGCCAATCACTTTCCTCGCCCATAAACTCATTTCTGCTCCACGGCTGCTTATATTTACACTAAATCTATACCTAACCTAAAAAAATATGAAATGACTATCTCCTAGGTCTTAATTCACATGGGTCCCTCGTTACTGTTTCATTCATAACCCCTTGTTTATCTGTCGATACCTGTCTCCACGCTTTCCCTTTCCAGTCCGCATCTCCTATCCCTGGGATAACTTGCAGACTCCCTTGAAAATCTTCAACTTTTGGTCAACTTCACAGTCCATAAGTAAAAATTATTAATATCCCTTGAAAATGTTTCACCCTCCCCCCCCCCCCCCCCCCCCGGCCCCCTCTGCATGCACAATTGTCGTCCTCGCCAGCAACTGAATCTTGACATTTACAGACGGCATAGATCCTACCACATGGTATGGCCTCTGATACTGAGAGGTGGCATGAGCCCCCTCTCATATTTCTTACGATTTTCGTCTCTAATTGCATGCGGTGAAAAGTCGCTATTCCTTCACACGCGGACTTCCCACGCAGCGTCTCTCGTCACCCGGGTGGTCCGGTGACGGCGGGCTCTGCTGATTTTGAAAGGGTGTGAGGGAGTCGAGTGAATGCTTTCCAGACGCCGACATTGTCAAAAGACACGCCCGGAGGGGCCTGAAGTAGCGGCTGGGCTAGAGGTTCCGTTACTTCGCAGAAACTTAGCGAAAACACTTTCTGGCGGGCTACCAGCGAGGCGTGGGAATGACTTGTGTACCCAGGCAGTTGTGGCGGGAAAATTCCCGCGCTTTCTGCAAAATAGTAACTGTGATTGGCTTGCTCAGGGCATAGCTCCGTGACGTAGCAAAGTCAGCGCAGAAATTGGCGCCAAGAATCTCCATTGGTGGAATGGTAGTGCTCCGGCAATAGAGTGGAATTTTCCGCCGGTTTCTGAGTTGCTGATTGGAACGTTTAACCATGGCCACTGTCGTGGGGGCGGGAATGTTGTGTGTTCGGCCTGTACGGGTGCTCTAGGTAGTCGGCTCTCGCCTTTCGGTCGAGGACGTCGAAGCAACCAGCCATCGCCTCCGGTACGCCAGATCGTGTTCTGGCAGTTAAGAAGACAGTTTGGTAATGTATGTCCGCAGCACCGGCAGATAGGGATTTTCCTAGGTGATAAGCAGAGCTCAGAAGAGCGCGCCTGTTCGTCTTTCTAACTTTTTTCTGTCTTGGGTAGCAGCAATTAATGTTGGGTTAGCTGTGTGTCTCTCTTAAGATTTGAGTGGCAAGGAATTGGCTCCACATACCACTTCGTCATAAACCTCACAATCTAGTTTAGGGACAACTTCACCTTCACAGCGTTTGTTTGAGTATCCAGTTTGAGCAAATTTGATGTATTATAAATGTTTCATGTGTTTTTGTTTATTATTTTGTGTTTAGTCTTAATAAATCATATTGTTATTTTGGACAGAACTTTCATTCTGTTAATCGGTAGAGCAACCCTATCATTTCTCACTACGTTAATGAAACCTTCCTTTATTTAACTTATTTATCAAATTAAATTATTGCAGGTGCCAAACTCTTTTCTACTCCACTTGCAGGGTTGATTACAGTCAGTTCGCGTATATTTTTTTAATCCATGTGCAACAGCAAAAGTCGGAGTTAGAATAAGGGGGGCTTAGAGCATCATTTACATATGTAGATTCTAGAAGAATTTAGTGTTAAATACACTGCTAGCCCCGGCACCTCGCATAAAATGGCGACCCTTGGCCTCGGATCTTTCCTGTGAATCACTGATAAGCTAACAGTGTTCTTAGTAGGTTCATTCAAATTTTTTTTCTCTATTTTTTTTAATGATTAGTACCCAAGTTCATTTTCTTGTAGTTCCGCGATTAGTTTTTATTAGCGGCGCATGATTACAGTTTTTGTTTTCAGTGCATATATTTTTTGTTTGTTCATTGTTTTTTTGTGTTTCTTTGATGTGGTGTCCGTACCACATCACACTTTGTCGGGTTTGTGTGCAGTTTCTGTACCACAACAAATCGTGCTTGTAGTTACTGCGTTGGAACGGCGTTGTTGAAATTTTATGTCTATGTGGAAAAATATTGGGCGTAGATGATTTTTATTGTGCATTTTAGATAAAATTGTTTTTCATGAATGATCACGAGATGTAAGGCACGACTATTATCGAGCGAAGTTAAAACAAAAGGGGATTGCATAATGAATAAGGGGCAGTTTACTGACGGGGATAGGTTCGGAGATGAGATGGGCACATTTTTAGCAGGACAGGACGACAGGGTCATTGATGAGGAAGGTGATTTGGACGCGATCTTAGAGCAACGTCGCCGCCGTGATTATGATAGTGAGGTAGAGGATGAAACAGAGACAGGCACACAGGTCGAAACGGTAGCAGAAGTTTATAATCAAACGAACGAGAGCAGACAGAGGCTAGCTCGGCCACGTCAGAGCTCTAGCGCCCAGGTGTCCAGAGTTACATCTCCCACGTTTGAAGAGGATCAAAAAGATGACGTAAACCCAATATTGAGCTTCCTACGATCAATGAAAGAAGAAGCTGATGAACAACGTAAGAAAGAGAAGGAAGAAGATGAGAAACAACGTAAGAAGGAGAAGGAAAAAGCTGACGAACAGCGTAAGAAGGACACTCAGGAAATAATATCGCATATAGGAGAAATTCGAGGGGAATTACTAACAATAAAGAAAGAATGTGGAGAAGTAAAACAAATGTCAATGGCTGCACAAAAAGTAGCAGGCCTGGTCAAAACGGCAGCAATAGGGGCAATGAAAGTCGCGGAAGCAACTTCTAAACTCGCAGGGCGCTTGCGACGTACAACACAATCCCACTCAAAATCCCTAGCATTCTTAAAAACTCAAAGTAATATCGCGGTTGCGAACACCACGAAACGAATGGAAGAAGTAGAGAGTCGGATAGCAAAACTAGAGCAAAACTAGAGCAAAACGGGCACACGAGCACTGCGCGTTCGGATACCAATGATGGAATACACAGAATTGTGTCTCCGAGGAAAAGCCCGCCGTGCTCTAGCCCAATGACCGAGTGCGGAACTAACAATGCACACGCAAAAACAGCGAGTAATAGCTCCAATAATTATAGCCCACTTAGGAGAGTGAATTCTGAGAGCCACTTCCACTGTGATACAGACGTAGCACATCACAGTTATCAGCAAGATAGAACAGGACACTCAGCAGACGTGCAAGTATCGGAAACGAGTGACAACACCAGTGCGAGGATCAGACAGGATTTTGATCACAATCACTTCCTTTCGATACTAAAATTCCAGAAGTTCAAAGAAAATGGAGAGTCGATGCATCCGAAGAGCTGGGTGATGCAGTTTACAAATTCATTACCGGCATCATGGCCAACCCAGGCAAAATTAGAATACATGTGTGGACACATCGAAGGCCAAGCCGCGGAAAAGATGCGGGGTGTGGCAGTGACGTGTCGGACTTATCAGGAATTTGTTGGTGCATTCCTGCGGACCTACTGTCAAAGGAAACGCAAGACAGGATTAAAGAGGAAATAAAAATTTTGTCCTGAACTGGAAGTGTCCGGGCATAGGAGCGCAACCAAATTTCTTGATGATTTACTCAAGAAGAATCAATTTTTAGATAGTCCATATAGCAACGGAGAAATCATTAAATTTTTCTTTTCCAAACTGCCAGTTAGGTACCAACAGACACTTGTCGGGAAGTGTGGATCTGACATTGCTCGAACTCGAAGTAGTCTTTGATAAACAAGACGCAAAGGACAGGAAGAAGGGGCAAAGTAACAAATACCACGGGCCAGGAAGGGAAGACGACAACAGATCGCATAAACGCACTGGTCAGTTAGGAAACAAGGGTTACGGTCGTCAAGGTCACGCTATTCAAGGTTATGGAAACCAAAGACACGGAAACCAGAACGTCAGGGAGCAGGGTCTATCTAGACAAGGAATCTGGGATAGGAGGAATAACGAACGGCAAAGCGACCGTAATTGGAGAGAGCGAAACCAAGGACAACAGTGGAACCAGGAGATTGAAACTAGACCCGCAAATCCTAATGCACGTCAGAGGAGGGGGAGCTTAACAAGGGATTGACGCCAGACTAGTGCGAACACAGGCCGCCGGAATTTCGCACGTAATCTCGGACCTGGCCAACTACGGATGATACATTACGAAGATTTATCAGAAATCCTGCTCGAGGAACATAAAGCAACTCCTCGACAAGATCGGCAGCCTCTTATCACAGTAGCAATATCTGAAAAGAGTATGAATGCGATAATAGATAGTGGATGCTACATAACAGCAATATCTGAGGCAGCATACAAGAGTTGCTCTCAGGAGATGTCCTGGCCTGTCCTATCGGTTAAGAAAACCAAAATAAAAGGGGCATTAGCGGGTAAATGTACGGAGGTCACCCAACAAGCACGACTGGAATTCTCCTGCCAAGGACACAAAATAGAGTCTAACTTCTGGATCGTGCCATATCTGGCGATCGACATGATAATAGGAACGGACTTCTAAATGAACATGAAGCGATAGTTGATCTAGGACGAGGTGAAGTGGTTTTGAGGAAAGGGAATCCCGTCCACATTAAGTTCGACGACCAGCTGATCCCAGCTCAACTACCGTATAACTGTGTACGGATAAACTATGCGTGTCTGAAAGACAGAAATGTAGAACAGGTCGACATTGCGGGTAGGGGAGAGGACACGGATGAGAATGAAGTCGGAATAATGGGAGAAATAAAGGAGAAAATAGGAGAAAAAGTGGAAGCAATAAAGAATATAAGGTGCGACCACCGCAAAGAACTTCATAAATTACTAGTAGAACATGCGGAGGTCTTCCTTCCCAAGACAGGATCAATAAAGAACTTCCAATATGAATTTCGTGTACGTCCGCACAACCAGTTTCGTGTGCCACCCTATCCAATCCCCTTGGCATATCGACAGAAAGTAGCAGCTGAAATTGCGCGAATGCTGAGTGAAGGAATAATAGAACCTACGGCTTCAGCCTATAATAACCCGTTAAGAGTAGTCGAGAAGGCAGATGGTAGTATTCGTTTAGTCTTGGACTCGCGACAAATTAATACCATAATAGAACCCGAAACAGACAGACCGGAACGATTAGAGGAACTCTTACAAAACTTCCATGGAATATCAATCATCTCATCAGTTGATCTAAAATCGAGTTTCTGGCAGATCGAGCTCCATCCAAATTGCAGACAGTACACAGCCTTTTTAGCATTTGGAAGATGTTACCGGTTTCGTCGTCTACCATTTGGTTTGAACGTTTCATCTGCCGCATTCATTCGGGGGCTGGACGGCATACTAAGCGATAATTTGAAACGTCATGTCACCAGCTATGTGGACGATTTGCTGATCGCGGAGAAATCTTGGGGAGAGCACAATGCGGTCCTCGGCGAACTCCTTGCGACATTCAAGGAATACGGAGTGACTATCAATATCGAAAAATCGAATTTTGCGACGTCCTCTGTCAAATTTCTGGGACATATCATCACGGGTGAGGGCATTGCGCCAAATCCCGAAAATATCGAAGCGATTGAAAAGTTTCCCATTCCTACGACAAAGAAGCAGTTAAGGGGGTTCTTGGGGATCATAAATTTTTACAACCGCTTTATACATGTCAAAACTCAGAGCAGTCCTAGGTTGCATCAACTTACAGGAAAGAAGATTCCTTGGGAATGGGATGAGGCGGCCGAAACCGAATGAAAAACATTAAAATTCGCATTATTACAAGCACCCATCCTATCACACCCTAATTTAGCAGAAGAGCTTTGCATAGTAACGGACAGTCTTACTCAGGTCTGGGTGTCATGGTGTTCCAAGACTATGTACATGAAGGAAACAGGGTGTGGAAGACAATTGCGTTTGGTAGCAGAGTACTAGCCAAGAGTGAGAGGAATTACTCAGTAACCGAGTTAGAGGCGCTGGCTATTGTATGGGCATTTGAAAAATTCAGATACCTTCTGTTTGGTCGCAAGACGAGGGTCTACACAGACCACAAGGCACTCGAGTTCTTGATGACTGCAAAGCTTAATCACAGGTGGCTCATTAGGTGGGCATCATATCCGCAGCAGTACAACTTTTCGATAGAATATATCCCCAGCAGTCAGAACATTATTGCAGACGCCTTATCACGGTCACCGATCGGATTTGAGCACAACATGGAAGAAGATCTGGAGGAAAATCACTACCGCCTTTTCTATATGCAGAAAGTAGCCTTTGAAAATTTTATTACCTGTAGTGTGCAGGACATCAAGAAGGAGCAAGACAAGGATCCTGGCCTAGTGTTATTGAAACAGAAATGGATAGACAGAAGACACGCCACCATCAGACAGTTCTACCTCTTGCGGAAAGGCATAATTTTCCACCGAAATTATGCCAATGACACTGAATGGGGGGGTATGCATCCCTGAACACCTAATAAACAAGGTTATATGGCACACTCACCTCAGCTATGGACACTTCGGACCACGCAAGTGCAATCTCAAGCTAAGGACCATGTGTTACTTTCGAAACATGGAGCGTCGAATTCGGAGGGTACTGTCGGTGTGTAAAGACTGCCAAAAGGCTAAGCACACCACTGTGAGCATGCAGGCACCATTATACCCAATCGTACCGACCAAATTAAGACAATTAGCAGCAACAGATTTGATGGGACCTTTGCCAGGAACAAGAAGAGGATATACTTACGTATTAGTGTTTGTTGAAGTAACGTCCAAATACGTTACCTTTACGCCACTGAAGAGGGCGACAGGACGAACTGTATCACGAGCCCTAATCCGGGATTTCCTACCACAGGTTGGTCATGTGAGTAAAATTATTTCTGATAACGGGCCACAGTTTAAGTCAAAAACATGGAAGGAGACGTTGCGTGGATGTAAAATTGATCCCATTTTTATATCTTCACACCATCCGAGCTCGAATGCTGCAGAACGGGTTATTAAGGAACTCGGAAACTTGTGCCGGTTGTACTGTAACAAACAGCACACGACATCGGACGTTTTCCTTAAAGACTTCCAGGAGGTGATCAATGAGGCACCCCATGGGATAACAAAATTGGCACCCATTACAGTACTGAAAAACCGGATTCCTAAGGACTTGATAACCGAGGTCAAGGTGCTCGTGAAGTCTTTCCGACTTTCGAACAAACAAAATATGAAATGCCAAAAATTCTATTCTGTTTACAACGGCCCGTACCGTATAAGGAGAGCAGCTCACCACAATGCTTATGAATTGGAGACGCTGAAAGGAAAGAAGTCCATAGGACTCCACCACATCTCTCACATAAAGGAGTTCGTGGAATAGTAGTAGTGTAAGTGGTGTACATAGTAGAATGGGCAAATACATGAACCTTGCCATAGTAGTAGTGTAAGTGGTGTACATAGTAGAATAGGCAAATATATGAACCTTTCTTCGGGGAACGATAATCGTTGCATTAATAGATTAAGACTGCTAAAGTATTAACACGCTGCGTTGTCTCGCATAAGAATTTACTGCTGCTATCCTTTTTTTGTTTCTGTTCGCGACTTCCAATGTCGGTGGAGTAGGAGACACTATCTTTCGAAGAACAATGTTTTAGTCCTTTCCTGTCTGGTGTCCATGTTGAGGGATAATGATGAGTGAGGAGAAGTCGCACAAACGGGCGCATACAAGAACGTGCTCTTAGAAGCGTTCTGAGAAGTCGTGATACGCTCCATAGCGGCCACAACCAGTTCGTGAGACGTTCATACCAATACTTGCAGGCACGCGTCAGTGCACTGCAAGATTGTGATATTGCGTGATTTCGAAGATGAACATGGGCAGTATAGTTTTTACAGTGATGCGCCAGCATCGTTGTCTTGCAAGTCGGGGTGAACCTGTGAGCGTTTGACTCCAATGGTGCCCTAGGGCCTAGACGGTAGAAATGCGGGCATAAAGCCTACCATGCCAATGTGCTGGTTGGGGATTTAGCGTGCTGCTTGTGACTGTCACAGATGAATAACCAAGGAATTATACTTGGAAATTCGTGACATACTGTGTAGCTGGTGTGTGGTGGGCGACGGAATCCTCAACAGGAACTAGTCCTGGCTTGGTCATATTACATTGCCTCTGGAAAGGTGTGCTTTGGTCGCGAATACTGCATAACATAGAAAAAGAAGTTGCAACTATAAATTTATTGTCTTGTATAGCCATGGCTAACCCAGTCTCTGGAGTTTCAGTGAGGCGTAGTGAGAACTCGGAGGCCATGTCGTACGGCGCGCACATCACTGTCGTCAATAGCGGCGAGCAGCGAGACATCTCAGCGTAACAGGAATTATGTAACAGTGTTGTATAAAGTAAAAAAAAATAAAAATAAAAATAAAAAAAGAGAGAGTACCATGTTGTTGTTGTTGTGGTCTTCAGTCCTGAGACTGGTTTGATGCAGCTCTCCATGCTACTCTATCCTGTGCAAGCTTTTTCATCTCCCAGTACCTACTGCAACCTACATCCTTCTGAATCTGCTTAGTGTATTCATCTCTTGGTCTCCCTCTACGATTTTTACCCTCCACGCTGCCCTCCAAGAGTACCATATACTAGGATAAATTAAACTTTAGGATTTTACAATAACTAGATCCTTAATATTGTGGCGGTTTTCTACCACAAGTGTTTGGCGCGCGCCTGTTGGAATGCTATTTTTCAGGTCACCAAACCACAGACCCGAGATGGAGGGACGACGGGCGAGCGAAAGTATAATAGTTGCATGTTCTTTATAGCACTGCATAACAACATAATTTAATTAAAAGACATAGAATGTAGATCGTTGGCAAATGGTAGTTAATTCTTGAGCATGTCTACTGTCAATCTATATAATTAATAGTAATATTAGTGCGGGCCCGCACATTTAATTGTTCATCCAGTATAGCGTCACACACCATGTACAGTAGTGAGATCAGTCTCTACACAAATATCAAGATAGATTATTTCCTTGTCTAAATTTGATACAACAAGATTTTGTTAAAATGATAGCCATAGATTAATAACTATTAAAGTAAAATAAGAGGTTCTGAAATGACAGACCATCAATGTGTCATTATGTAAATTTATTATAACATAGAAGGTCATGGGAAGGTCATGGGAAAAAGTTAGGCATAAAATTTTTGTCAGAACCGTGCAGATGACGGGAATCGTGGCAATGCAGAGGCCAGGCGGAGCAAAAACAAGAGGTCATCGGCTACCTGCAAGAAGAGAGCGTCAGCGCGCCACCTGACGTGAAGGGCGCGAGAGCATCCGGACCTACAAGCTGACAGTCACCGGGCCGTATACCTGAGGGATTAGGCGGCAGACAATCCTCGCCGGGCCACAAGCGAAAGTGAGGCTGGCCGTTGACACTGACACGCAACCCACATGCGACAGCCAGCTAGCTCTCCGGACGCGGCAGCCATTTGGAGGGATTCCCTGCGGCAGACCATGTTGTTGTGAGTACACGAAGAAGATAACATATGGTGTCATAACCGGCGTCTCATGTGCCTCAGGACAGAAAGAGACGCTATATACTCACCTGTTTGGGTTTTTACAACTCACTAGCATTGGCCGATCTGCATACACAAAGCAGTATCGTGCCACACTAACAAATGTATGGTTTCATTTCTAACTTCTCCTCTCTATTAGAGAGCAGTTTTAGCAAATGTCGCTCCTAGTTCGATCCTGTATGGATGACCTCACACACTTGTGGAGTCACTCCACGTGCCATCATCCCTCGTCGAACTGCAATATTGGGAAACGTAAAGTACTGTCCAGCGAGAGAAGAGACCTAGACTAGTGATGTATCCCAACAAGTACACCTCAGAGGCAATTAACCGACGTGAGGAAAGCCTATCACTGTGTCTTCCTACTGTACTGCCATGATCATATGCGTGGGTCTTGGTGCAATCTCAACACAGTACTGCAGATGCTCCAGCACACCCTATTGCCGTTGCAACAACGTAGCAACAACACCCAACGTTTAGCCCTATGTGATGCCAGTACTGTGGAATTTGTGAAGTGCTTTGAATATTTCTAACAATGTGATTTAGTGCCTCATTCTCAGCACAGTCGTGAACTTTGTGCAATGTGCACGCACAACTTGATGCCCCATGAACCTTGTTTTTTTTCTTAAATTTCTTTCTCTAGTGTTGTTTTTGTAATGTATGTTATACCTTGTATGTGTTTGTGTTTTACACTGTAATTCTTATTACAAATTACTGTATTGTTCTCCACACCATGTTTTTTTGTATTTTGTATTTATTGTTGTGTGTATGTAAACAGTGTGCCTGAAGTCCCCATAAACTGAAGCAGATACCACCACTGTCATTGTGAATGGACCATCAGTTCAGGGAACATTTTGTAAATGTTATGCTTGCTGCAGGGAGACAGAATGAATCGGAGGTTGTAACTAGATTCTGAAAGCTCACAAAGAGATTGTTAACTTAAATAGTATCATGTGTGAGTGTATTCAGGTTAGTTTCATGATTCAAATTGTTGTAAAATCTTGGGCATTTAATTGCGGAGCACTCCAACTCTGATTGTAAAGAATAAACTGCTCCATATTTGGCTCACATGCCCGGGCCATATTTAGAGCGTGAATGTCTGTGTGAATCGGTGTTTGGAAGGGGCTCCCTGGGTATGGATGTGTGATGTGAATGTTAGTGTTCCATATTAAGAAGGTGAAGTTGGCTACATCATAAATAATCCTCCCTCTATGAGCTGCACTTTTCGTTTGCAGTGGTTTTTTTAATAGATTGCGGCATGTGGAGTCAGTTTGCAAGATTGTTCTTGGGCGATTGACTCACTACCTTGTTCCTAAGTGAGCCAACCGCTCACCAATTACAATCTAAAATGGCGTAGGGGCAATGAGAGGTGGCATGAGCCCCCTCTCATATTTCTATCTTACGATTTTCGTCTCTAATTGCATGCGGTGAAAAGTCGCTATTCCTTTACACGCGGACTTCCCACGCAGCGTCTCTCGTCACCCGGGTGGTCCGGTGACAGGCGGGCTCTGCTGATTTTGAAAGGGTGTGAGGGAGTCGAGTGAATGCTTTCCAGACGCCGACATTGTCAAAAGACACGCCCGGAGGGGCCTGAAGTAGCGGCTGGGCTAGAGGTTCCGTTACTTCGCAGAAACTTAGCGAAAACACTTTCTGGCGGGCTACCAGCGAGGCGTGGGAATGACTTGTGTACCCAGGCAGTTGTGGCGGGAAAATTCCCGCGCTTTCTGCAAAATAGTAACTGTGATTGGCTTGCTCAGGGCATAGCTCCGTGACGTAGCAAAATCAGCGCAGAAATTGGCGCCAAGAATCTCCATTGGTAGAATGGTAGTGCTCTGGCAATAGAGTGGAATTTTCCGCCGGTTTTCGAGTTGCTGATTGGAATGTTTAACCACGGCCACTGTCGTGGGGGCGGGAATTTTATGTGTTCGGCCTGTACGGGTGCTGTAGGTAGTCGGCTCTCGCCTTTCGGTTGAGGACGTCGAAGCAACCAGCCATCGCCTCCGGTACGCCAGATCGTGTTTTGGCAGTTAAGAAGACAGTTTGGTAATGTATGTCCGCAGCACCGGCAGATAGGGATTTTCCTAGGTGATAATCAGAGCTCAGAAGAGCGCACCTGTTCGTCTTTTTCTAACTTTGTTCTGTCTTGGGTAGCAGCAATTAACGTTGGGTTAGCTGTGTGTCTCTCTTAAGATTTGAGTGGCAAGGAATTGGCTCCACATACCACTTCGTCATAAACCTCACAATCTAGTTTAGGGACAACTTCACCTTCACAGCGTTTGTTTGAGTATCCAGTTTGAGCCAATTTGATGTATTATAAATGTTTCATGTGTTTTTGTTTATTATTTTGTGTTTAGTCTTAATAAATCATATTGTTATTTTGGACAGAACTTTCATTCTGTTAATCGGTAGAGCAACCCTATCATTTCTCACTACGTTAATGAAACCTTCCTTTATTTAACTTATTTATCAAATTAAATTATTGCAGGTGCCAAACTCTTTTCTACTCCACTTGCAGGGTTGATTACAGTCAGTTCGCGTATATTTTTTTAATCCATGTGCAACAGCAAAAGTCGGAGTTCGAATAGGGGAGGCTTAGAGCATCATTTACATATGTAGATTCTAGAAGAATTTAGTGTTAAATACACTGCTAGCCCCGGCACCTCGCAATACTTTGCAAAAAACTTCGTTGTACTTCCCTTCGGCGTGTACGAAGTTGATAGCGTCACCCACTGACCAACCTTACACTGTGGCATTCTTGCCGTACAGCCCACTGCTCCTTCATGTTTCTCCGGTGCTCATGTATTTGTTCTCTGTACTCTATTCCAAATTTCCCTAATCACTTTGGCAAATTCCTTAACAGATTCTCCAGTGTTTCCTTTCTTCGTTTTCAATATATCGGATGGTGATGGCACTTTACGACCATATTCTACTTCATATGGCGATAATCCCGTATTCTTAAGCTGTTCTGAGTTGTAGGCGGAGACGACATACTTTAAATAGACATACCAGTTGGTGTGACGTAAGTCAACTTAGTATCTAATAGTTTGTAAGCAACTTCCCGGTTGTCCCATGCACTCTCTCAGTTCTTCCATTGGCTTGCGGATGGAGAGGACTCGTCCTTAACTTATTTGCATTCAGTAACTTACACAATTCTTTGAATAGATCTGACGTGAAGTTCGTTCCCTGGTCTGTTATTATCGTTTCAGGCGCTCCAAAGTTAAGTATCCAATTATTCTCAAGTGTTTGTGCCACTGTTGCTGCCTGTTGGTTTGGCATTGCGACCATTTCTACGTATCCTGAAAAGTGATCTATGATTGTGAGTACGTACTTATTCGCAGCATGTGTTTTTTTGAATCGACCTAAAACATCAATCCGCAGAAATTCGAATAGTGCTAATGCTTCAGATAACCTCTACAATGGTAGTCTTGTTCGATACAAATCCGGTCTCTGCGCGCACTGTACGCAATTCCACACATACTGGTTCATGTCCGTCTTCCTATTCCTCCACCAATACGTTTATGCTACTCTTTATGATCCGCTAAAATGTGATTATCAGCTTTTTGCAGCACTCTATTCCTTAGCTTCGCTGGTACCATTACTCGCGGTCCCAACTTGGTTTTCTTGCATAGCGACCCATCTTGCATACAAAACTGTGCCTGCTTAAAGTACTACTTACATTCGTCATCCGTTCTCTGTGCAATTTGCCATTCCTTATGCTCATTATCCCCAATATGTAATACTGCTACTTTTCTACTTAAGCCATCACTTCTCCGTGCTTCTTCCCAGGTTTAAGTCTGACTACGAAATCACTTAGTCTTACTGCCCATCGCGTCAACCTACTAGAAGTATCCTTTAACCCCAAAACCATTTCAATGCCGCGTGATTTGTTATTACTCTAAACTTTTTACGTACAGGTAACATTTGAAGTATGTGATTCCATAAATAAGGCTTAACATTTCATTCTCCATAGTGGAATAATTTCTTTCTGCAGAATTTAGCTGTCACGATGCATGAACTATAAGATGTTCTACGACTTCTACCTCTTGTGATAATGCACATTCAAGTGCATGGCTTGATGCACCACATGATAAAACAAATTCTCTATTGAAATCCGGAAATACCAATATCGGATTCGACGTTAAAGCTTCTTTTAGCTCCTCAAAAGCTCTTCTGACCACATAAATTTAGTATCCTTTTTAACAACTGTCTCAACAGCGTGGCACTATCCGCAAATTCTTTTACGAATAGGCGGTAATAATTCGCTATCCCTAAGAATGCTTGCAACTCCTTTTCAGAGTGTGGTAAAGAAATTCACGTATAGCTCTAATTAATCTTGGGTCTCTCTGAACCCCATCTTTACTTATGATATGACCTAGGTATGGAACCTCTTCCATCACAAAATTACATTTTTCTGTACTCACTGTTAACTTCGCTGCTTTTAACCATAGGAATACTTCCGTTAATAGCTGCATACGCTATTCCATATCCCTACCATAGACGATTATGTCATCGAGATACACTACTTCTGAGTAATCCGCCCAACAATCTCTGAAACGTTTCTTTTGATTTGGCAGTGTCCCCAGGTTGCCGAAAACGCTGTTCTGTGTCAATCCTGAGGTGCGACCTCTAGCTGGTGATAACCACACTTCACATCCATTGTTGTAAAATACACTCCTGGAAATTGAAATAAGAACACCGTGAATTCATTGTCCCAGGAAGGGGAAACTTTATTGACACATTCCTGGGGTCAGATACATCACATGATCACACTGACAGAACCACAGGCACATAGACACAGGCAACAGAGCATGCACAATGTCGGCACTAGTACAGTGTATATCCACCTTTCGCAGCAATGCAGGCTGCTATTCTCCCATGGAGACGATCGTAGAGATGCTGGATGTAGTCCTGTGGAACGGCTTGCCATGCCATTTCCACCTGGCGCCTCAGTTGGACCAGCGTTCGTGCTGGACGTGCAGACCGCGTGAGACGACGCTTCATCCAGTCCCAAACATGCTCAATGGGGTACAGATCTGGAGATCTTGCTGGCCAGGGTAGTTGACTTACACCTTCTAGAGCACGTTGGGTGGCACGGGATACATGCGGACGTGCATTGTCCTGTTGGAACAGCAAGTTCCCTTGCCGGTCTAGGAATGGTAGAAAGATGGGTTCGATGACGGTTTGGATGTACCGTGCACTATTCAGTGTCCCCTCGACGATCAGCAATGGTGTACAGCCAGTGTAGGAGATCGCTCCCCACACCATGATGCCGGGTGTTGGCCCTGTGTGCCTCGGTCGTATGCAGTCCTGATTGTGGCGCTCACCTGCACGGCGCCAAACACTCACACGACCATCATTGGCACCAAGGCAAAAAGCGACTCTCATCGCTGAAGACGACACGTCTCCATTCGTCCCTCCATTCACGCCTGTCGCGACACCACTGGAGGCGGGCTGCACGATGTTGGGGCGTGAGCGGAAGACGGCCTAACGGTGTGCGGGACCGTAGCCCAGCTTCATGGAGACGGTTGCGAATGGTCCTCGCCGATACCCCAGGAGCAACAGTGTCCCTAATTTGCGGTCCCCTACGGCACTGCGTAGGATCCTACGGTCTTGGCGTGCATCCGTGCGTCGCTGCGGTCCGGTCCCAGGTCGACGGGCACGTGCACCTTCCGCCGACCACTGGCGACAACATCGATGTACTGTGGAGACCTCACGCCCCACGTGTTGAGCAATTCGGCGGTACGTCCACCCGGCCTCCCGCATGCCCACTATACGCCCTCGCTCAAAGTCCGTCAACTGCACATACGGTTCACGTCCACGCTGTCGCGGCATGCTACCAGTGTTAAAGACTGCGATGGAGCTCCGTATGCCACGGCAAACTGGCTGACACTGACGGCGGCGGTGCACAAATGCTGCGCAGCTAGCGCCATTCGACGGCCAACACAGCGGTTCCTGGTGTGTCCGCTGTGCCGTGCGTGTGATCATTGCTTGTACAGCCCTCTCGCAGTGTCCGGAGCAAGTATGGTGGGTCTGACACACCGGTGTCAATGTGTTCTTTTTTCCATTTCCAGGAGTGTATTTGCGTTTCCCTGAATGGTCCAAGGTTTGTGATGTTCAGCAAAGGGAAAGCTCCCGTTATGGTTTTCGCATTTAGATGTCTGTAATTACAACAAATCCTATATTTTCGTGTCCCACCCGTTGATATTTTTGGCACGACGACTATTCCTGCCACCCATGCAGTATTACTTCCTTCAGTTATTCCATCTTTCCGCTGTTGGTAGATAAATGACTTGAAAACTGCCTCTAAATACCTAGGTATTCTGTGTGGTTTGCGGTAGACTGGTGATTCATTTCCCGTTGGTATGTGGTGCTGTGAAATTTATGTAGTGGTCCTTTCGAGAAAAAATAAGTTCTTAAATTCCAAAAATAATTTTTTTATCCTTTCGCTATTGTTTCCTTCTAGTGCTTCACTTTTCCTCGTAATGCAGTTTCAATGGTGTTTGGAGTTTGTCTGTGGCTGACAACCCTTGTGTCCCATTTCTTCTCCTCCCGGGTATCCACATTAGCTAACCGACCGTTTGTTGATTCTGTGCCCTCTACGCAAAAATTATCTATAAAAACAGGTACCTTCTTTTCACCCTTTATTTCTTGTGTGGGTACAATACCTCTTTTAACTGAGCACCCCGCCTGATCCAATACTCCAATCTCTTCTAACGGTTACAGCACACACAAATTTCCTACCGGCAAGCTAGACCCAGCACTGACCCAAAGCGATTTCCCAGCACTCTCAGGTACACTGTCACGCAAATCAAGTCTCAGTGTGATAATTCGGGTTTTAATCGGTTCGTCTTTCGCGACAGACTCCCCTCGCGACATCGCTACACTGGCAATGGCTTCATTTACCTGAAACATCTTTTCGTCAAGTTTCACCCTATGTTGTAGAAGATCGATTAATGCACAATGCTGATAAAAGAAATCTAACCCTAGAATCATGTCGTAGTCCTCACTCACGTGTGGCACAATCTCTACACATTGTTTAAATTGGTCCGTATCCAGGCAAAAGTCTGTGCCCACCGAGTCTAATAGTGTGACATCTTTATCCCTCACTCCATGCAGTCTGTACCCTGGTGGATCCCTTTGCTTACTACTACTCACTACTGGCGACCGACACATGGGCTCCTGGGTCCAATAACATCCTGTAACCATTTTCCCCCTACTATTCCTCCTATTGTACAATACACCTCTGCATGCCATTTCGTAGCATCCGATCTTACTGGAAATCGCCGTAGGTGGACCTGGGGTTCCCATTGGCGTTTAACGCTTTATTCGCCCCCGGTCCTCTACTTCTAAAACTATTGCTTCCTCTTACTTTATTCATATCGCGCTGAGGTTGGCGACACTGCCTCCTTGCATGCCCCGTTCATCCGCATCTGAAACATTTTATATTAGCTGCAAACACTGCCAATTTACCCTAAATGTCAGTCGATAAATCGATCTCCTCACACTCTATACCTAACCGCATTGCTGTGCGCAAATCCGTCGGACCCTCTATTCCTACACACGTCTTGACATTTCCGCATCTTAAAAAAGCATAGAGTGCTCTTTGCTCAGCTTCTCTCAAAATAATTTCATCGACTGCAGCATCCTGTCCTAGTTCATAGGTACATCTATTAATTTCCCTTATCCTATTCACAAATTGTTCCACAGTTTCCGCATTTCTCCTATTATTACCCCTAATTGTTCCTTATAGTTTCTGGCGCTATTTCATTTCGTGTACCTCTGAGTTAACCCTTCTGTAAATTCTTTGACTGTTATGGCTCCCTTAAGAGCTTCTGTATGTCCTACATATGTTTTATCTTCCGCTGTTAGTCTCAGTTTTGCCACACTCAATAATTCCTGATCAGACCAACCTTCCATCTCAACCAGATTATCAAGGTCTCCCACAAAGGCCTGCACAGTCTCGGTTGTCTTACCAAAAAAGGAGCAATTAGACTTGCGACTGACAAATCGTATCCCATCGTGACGATTGCGACTCTGCCAGCCCACCCAGTTCTGTATTATCCGCTGTTAATTATGCAATCTTTTCTAACAAAATGCGTACTCCTTCCGCCTCTGACACATCTTGCCTGTCTGGTTCTGTCGAAGCTTTGAGCTTGACACCATTCGTTCTGAGAACTACCATTCACGAGATAAGAAAACAAAATACGGTAACTAAATCCTTACGTCTTATCATCAGCCATCTCAACTCCTGCCATTGCTTAGCCATATGCTCCCAACGATTTTAATAAAGTGATTCCGTACGTGGTGCTGGGTGGCCCTCAATTTTACGCTGCGCACATCTAACATGCACTAACCAATCGTGACTTCCATTACCTCTAAAACTAGACAGATCCACTGGTTTTCTACTCGTACACATCTGCTTCTTTATTTCTGAGTGAGCTGTGCACCCTTTCCCTCTATGTGTAGGACTTCTATATCTGTAATCTATTTATGGTTTTCATTTGTGCACTGTTCGGCGAAGAATGAATCTGGCTCCTTTAAGCTTCAACTTCTATGGTGTTCTCTAAGCGTTGTTCGGATTGACCTTCCAGTACGTCCAATATAGCAACGCTCTCGGCAGATGGTTTTGCAAACCACACTTTTCATAATGTCTGGTTGTTGTGGGACACAGAAAAGCACAGAGAAACCCGTTGCCTTATCATGTTTCTTGTTCTACTTGAAATATTATCTATAAAAGGTAAACCGCACCATTTCGTTTTCGCCGTGTCTATGTTGTCACTAGCTACAGGAGGGAACTGGCTTGCTTGTTCAGTTTGAAAATTTTGTCAGTAATGTTGGAATCAAAGCATTATTTGTGGCTGTTCTTCAGATTCTATTGAGTTCCTGGTCAGAGTCTTCGTGGGACATGGATACAAAAAGTAGACGATGGATCTTGTGGTGAAAGGCGAGAATCGATAGTTTAAGAAGTTGACATCTTTATAATTTTTTTCCTTTTTAAAATTCAATCTTGACCGCACCACGTATGCTACAAGAACATAGGTGACCGAAACCGGTCACATCACATGACCTACCTCAGACCTGTAATTTAATTTAGAAAATAATAGAAACCTTACTAGATTGACAATAAAATATGACAAAATGCTTATAAGGATGAAATACAATAAGACTTGTTATACCCATGGCACCCTTCGAATATGGTAGGTGGAGCACTCTTCTCAGCTGCTGTGCCAGCAAGTGACGGGCAGGCGCTTAAATACGAACATGCTCCGCCTACCTCTTCTCCCTCTACCTCACGTCAACCAATCAATGTAAAACGGGTTCACATAATCGTCAAAATGTAAAAAACCAAGTACAATAATAACATAAAAATAGTTATGTATAAAGTATCTCTTTACAACCATGGAACTACTTAAATATTGTATACAATATCAATTAAAAGCTTTAAAATAACTGTACAGACGATGTATACTCAGTATGTCCTCTATGGGCTAAGGTGGTACTAGCACAATGGTTTCAAAGTCAACTGTGTTGTGAAGGTCTTTGGCATTGCGGCATCATATCGATATGTGAGTTGTGACTCGACTGCAAGTATATACCTATGCTGGATTCAGTCTGTCTGTCTTATATTGACTTTATTTGCCACTGGTGATATATGTAATAATGGAATGATCAGCTGTAGAGTGCTATGATATTACATACACTTTTTAAAATGTCATAAAACTGATTTATTAAAAATTGAGTCATATTTCGTAATATTTCTGGTTGGAAGTTTAAGATTGTGATATAAATGTTTACTTGTTATTCTAAGGTACATTTCTACCATGGATACAACTGGCTCCTATGATTTTCTGAACAACAGAGTACATACGTGTTCATAGAACTTCATCAAAGAGATCATAAAAATGTTTTTCACGAAAATCCAACTGTTCATTGAGAAGCATTGACGGTTCATCTCTATAATGGGCATATATCTCGATCTACTCCAAAATATTTAATAATAAGCCTTTATTAGCGTAATGAAGGACTTCTGTTGTACCATCCCTTCGGCATGCATATTCAAAGTCATGTGATGGCCGAAGACTGATTTTGCTCGTGAGGTACCTGATGCATGTTCTTTATATCGTATAGTAAAGCTCCGGCCTGTTCGGCCAATGTATATTTTTTTATTTTTTATAATCACATTTATTAAAATTGACATCTTTATCTTTGAAACTTCCGAGACTCGAACTCGGCCAGTTTTAATCTTCCAGGAAGTTTCATATCAGCGCACACTCCGCTGCAGAGTGAAAATCTCATTCTGGATCTTTATCTTTGCTTGGTTCTCATTCTTGGGATCGGTTATGTACTAGAAAATTGGTTTTATAACCCGAAACCTAGGTCGTACAGCAATAATAATGTTTAGCGAATACAATATACAATGTCTCACCAAGAACCTACAGCTGAATCAATTAAAATGAAGAAGCAAAATTTAAATTACAGCACTATCTGCCAGTTAGGGATCTAGTATTTTATAGCTGCGTTTTGTTAGGTTTCACTTGATCTAGGAAGTGGAAAGCGTTGCAACAGTGAGATTTTCCCATTTCGAATTTCTTGATCATCATAGAACGCATTCCGTAATTTTGACAGGTAGATGTGAGATACCCTATCATCGCCAAATTTGGTGCTTTCTTGCTTCCTTTCACACTTTAAAATATGACATATTTCACAGCGGGACGCTACAGGCAATGGCTTTCTGTCTAGCTTCTCTTTTGTTGGACTACATAGAGCGTTCCCGTCGCGGCTGAGATACCGCACTTCTCCAGGGGAAACGACTTTCTTAGTTGAGCCAGCGAGCCAACGATCTCTCTCCTCCTGTTCTTGGCAACAGTTCCATTGACCGTGACCACATAGTTCTTAAACTGGATCTGCCGTAATGGAGCGAATGCCGGCATAAGTTCGCAGAAACATAAATTTATTGCTTGCTTTACAGGAATACTCGAGAGCGTTTGGCATGAAGCCAGGCACAGCTGACCGCAGAGCCACTCCCGTGAGAAGCGGCTAGAGGGGTAAGGATGTGGCCGAACGCTGCGCTGCTTCACACCTGCTGGAATGCTGCATGTTTTCACGCGAAGCATTGTTTCATGGCAACAGCAGTCGTCCCATTTGTTAAGAAGTACACACAGAATGTTGTCACTGTGAATCATTTTCCTCTAATATGCCTGTGTTGGAGAGGGACTAACACTCAATGCATGCTTTCACTTTTAGCTCGTGGTCGTGCGGTAGCGTTCTCGCTTCACGCGCCCGGGTTCCCGGGTTCGATTCCCGGCGGGGTTAGGGATTTTCTCTGCCTCTTGATGACTGGGTGTTGTGTGATGTCCTTAGGTTAGCTAGGTTTAAGTAGTTCTAAGCTCTAGGGGACTGATGACCATAGCTGGTAAGTCCCATAGTGCTCAGAGCCATTTGAACCATTTGAACTTTTCCTAGACCGTAATCATCACTCAGGAATGAGTCCTGAAACTGTGACTCGCAAATAATATCTATTCTTTCCTCGGAGGATTTCTGTCAGTCTGTAAGGATACTACAATGTCAAGTGTATGGATGGGAGGCAAGAGGTTCGAGAACCCATCAACATTTTTCCATTTGATTACGCCGTCGACAAGTATCATTCATAAACATATAGTGGCGAAGCAAGACAATGCGCAGGCAAATTTCATCAAAGAGCAAACGGCCAAAGTCCCAACAACAGTCACTCTTGCTTCAGTCATTTACGACGACCACGCTGCAAAGAGCTCTCTCCCTTGACCAAGGCAATGTTTGCGATAACATGCTGTAATTTTTGAAGGACAACAGCTGCTCCATATTGACAACAGACTATAGGCTGGAAAGAGCAATAATGCTACAAAAATATCCCTTTACTGTACTTGATCAGATTGCGAGTGTTCGGTTAGAACAGTGGTTTCAAAACCATGACTTTACCTTGTAGTTAAACCAGCATCGTACAACTCAGTTCAAATAGCAACGCATACCTGCTACCAAAGTTTCCAGAACTAAACAGAACGTACGCTAACATTTGTGAGGTGTTGGCTGAGAAATTATCATTACCGCTGAGATGCTATAAGATCGGAATCCGGTGGCCTATACTGTGAACCAATTATTCCTTATGAAGTCAAGTGAAATGAAAAAGAGAAGACGCACAATGGATAACTAATTACAGTCTGAATTAAAGAGGGGTGGCTCAACTGAACATCAAATATGGGACCACAACTCACACAGAAATACTGATAAGGGTTTCCACGAAACTACTAAATTAAACTAAAGGTCACTGTAACAATCCGATTTATTGCTAGAGGCATTTATGTGATTCTGGTCATTGAATAAACAATACAAATATTTGTAAACGGGAACAAGTTTGCAAAAACATCTATGTAAGACCTTGACACAGATGGGTGGATTTGCGATAGAATGATACCGAAATTGTGTCAACGGTACTAGCCAATGATTGCTCAATAAGTTGACAGCTTAAAGAAGAGACCCAGAAAACCACCAGCTTCCTGTCCTGAGTACATATTGAGTACGGCTAGCTGGCTATATGAATTAGTTCAGAAGAACGAAACTTTGACTTGGAACAATAACTTTGCAGTACCATCGTCACGACGTACACAAATGCGGCCCATACTTACCCCGCCGCTGATAGTCAGGCGCAGAGAATGGCTGCAATAGTGGCTGACAATTATAAGTTCAGCCCCTGTATCTGCAATCAGCTCTAAAGTGAAGACATCTCCTTCTGTAGTAATGAGGTGTATTATATCATGCCCTGAGTTGAAGTGTCTTTCTTTTCTCCTCCACAAAATCTATCTGGTTCTGCCAGCGCCGGAATCTTGGCAGCCAATAGCTGTACACATTCTGAGTTCTGACCTACAAAAAATTTATGACAAAACCAACAATTTGCCTTCTCCTAAAAAAACCGATGTGGTAAACCAATACTGCTCAATTCTCTTATAAACTGGGGCAGTAGACAGAAAACCACTCTCACTATATGGGTGTTTTCTCGTTTCACCAAACGGAAATGTCTGTGTGTGTCCACTCGTGAATCTCCTACACTGTTACGAAATTAATTGTTTTGAGTCAACAATATAACCCCTTACAAAATTTAAACATCTATAACTGTGACCTTCTTGGGCCCCCATGACGCTATCCATCACTGAGTGCACCGTGTTTGTCTCTCGCCTTCGAATATCGTATGCCTTCTAAAGGGAATTCTTGAATCTCCTAACACCCTGTAAGTTTACAACATGCTGGGCTCACTCTCTGTCTGCCGCCCCCCACGCCGACAGCCTGAGGTTTTCGTGTCTATCGAAAAAGCTGCGCTCAGTCCCCAACCTGTAGTTGTCTGAATTCTGGCTTTCAGCAGAGACGTTTTTATTGTCTGCGTGCCGCGTTCCCCTTGGAGCTCTTATTCGATCTCATAGCTGGCTGATATTCTCAACATAACAAGGACATGTTACTCTACACAATTAAAGGAAGCATTACTACAGTCATGCTCATACATTAAGGATAACGCTGATACAAGGTGAAAAAATGCTCTGGTGGGCGATTTGCGGATTTAAATCAGCTCAGGGTATGACCATGCGGTGCATTTGACCTGCAGTCGTCGCACGGTGGCGCTGGCAGCAGTCCACACATGTAAAGGTGTGTTGGTGCATGTCAGAGTACGGTGCAGCGAGTAAGTGTGCACACGTTTTCAGACGTGCTAATGGTAACTGTGAATTGGAAATGGCTCAAAGAACACATATTGCTGACGTTATGAGGGTAGAATATTAGGACGTCTGGAGGCTGGTCAAACACTGCAGGTCGTAGCACGGGTTCTCCGTGTGCCACAAAGTGTGATCTCAAGATTATGGCAACGATTCCAGCAGATAGGAAACTTGTCCAGGCGCTACAGTAGGGACGTCCACGGTGTACAATGCCACAAGAAGACCGATATCTCACCATCAGTGCCCGCAGACGGCCACGGAGTACTGCACGTAGCATTGCTCGGGACCTTACCGCAGCCACTGGAACAGTTGTCTCCAGACACACAATCTACAGACGACTGAACAGACATGATTTATTCGCCCGGAGACCTGCAAGGTGCATTCCACTGACCCCTGGTCACAGGAGAGCCCGTAAAGCCTGGTGTCAAGAACACAGTACATGGTCATAGGAACAGTGGTCCCAGGTTATGTTCACGGACGAGTCCAGGCATAGTCTGAACAGTGATTCTCACTGGGTTTTCATCTGGCGTGAACCAGGAACCAAATGCCAACCCCTTAATGTCCTTGAAAGGGACCTGTATGGAGCTCGTGGTTTGATGGTGTGGGGTGGGGCTATGATTGGTGCACGTACACCTCTGAATTCTTTGACAGAGGAACTGTAACAGGTCAGGTGTATCGGGACGTCATTTTCCGCCAGTATGTCCGCCTTTTCTTGGTAGCAGTGGGTCCCACCTTCCTCCTGATGGATGATAACGCACAGCCCCTCCGAGCTGCCATCGTGGAGGAGTACCTTGATACAGAAGATATCAGGTGATAATTTTTGGCATTTTTAACTACGTGCAAGTAAATCCCATCGGGAAGATGAATAAACGAGATGCGTTACAAAACTCGACATATAGAACAATAATGTATCCCATATTCATTCAAGAGTCAGATGAATAGCGTTATATTCTCTCCGGAAGTGGAAACACTCGATGAACGACGCGATCAGGTAAAGTAATCAGATATTTTACACGCACATATAAGAGAGATAAGCAACACGTCACGTACGTAAAGACAGATAAAAAATTGTTTTTATATTAGTGTACAGTAATGCTGTGCACCGAAAACGTAACCTGGAATTAAATTACTGTCATATTATGAGCACATGCTTAAAAAGCACAGCACGAGGAAATGGATCTATGTTTAACTGAGTCGTTAGAGATCATTACATAATACATGTAAATTTATCACGTTGCCTGTTTGCTCGAGGAGAGATCTCATCTACTTTACGACAGGTCAGATTTTAGTTATTCATCTCACTGTCGACGGCTGCGGTTAGTACCGTCAACAGCTTGAAGTCTGACCTTTTTTTTTTTTTTTTTTTTTTTTTTTTTTTTTTTTTTTTTTTTTTTTTTTTTTTTTTTTTTTAAATGTGACGTTGCCTTAATTTCACTGGAGGGCCTAGGCGGACTACATTAATCACACACGTCGAGATAAACACAGCAGATCAGCCGAAGAAAAACTCGTATATTCAACACTCCAGAAGACACTGCTGCCGTCCCTGCCGGAGGTTCGAGTCCTCCCTCGGGCATGGGTGTGTGTGTTGTTCTTAGCATAAGTTAGTTTAAGTAGTGTGTAAGTCTAGGGACTGACGACCTCAGCCGTTTGGTCCCTTAGGAATTCACACACATTTGAACAAGTCACTGCGAAATGACGTAGTGATTAGGGAAACTGTACTTGTCTGGGGACCCCGATTCATACTCCTTTCCGAGCCATAATATTTACATTTCTCGACGATTCCTTAAACATCATTAGGCTAATTCGAGAGTGGGCATCACATCAGAAAGACAACTGATTTTTTATCGCATTCGTCGCTCATCTATGCTCGAATTTCTTATTTATTGATCTCGGTGCTAATAATATCAGCAGTCGTCTTCTTCTTTTTCTTCTCAGTCACGTAGAGGAAAGTGAAGTTTCACTTCAGCAGTTCAAGGACGAAGTATTACACGTAAAAAAGAACAGGGAGGCTTCCTCTGTTCAACCGCTTACTTGTCTTGAAATTATTTCACGTGTTGAAACTACACTGTCCAGTCACATTACTGAGACCACCTGTCAGTAACCTAAACAACCACCCTTTGCATCACAGACTGCTACGAGGAGTCATACCGACTCCAGTGCCGTGTCCAGAAGCGATAGATTTCTCGCTTGAATATCCATGGCGCGAACAGCCTGATCGAGGTTGTCCCACAGATTTCGATTCGGTTTGATCCGGGGAGTATGGTGGCCAGAGCAGTACGATAAACTTATCCTGATCCTCTTCTAACCACAGGCGTACTCTGCGAGCTGTGTGACACGTTGCATCCCCCTGCTGGTAGATGCCATCGCGTCGAGGAAAAACACACTGGTAGTACGGGTGCACATAGTCCTCAAGAGTAGATGCATAATTATGTTGATCCATTGTACCTTCCAGAATAATGAGGTTACCCAAGGAATGCCACGAGAACATTCTCCAGACCATAACGTCCCCGCCTCCGGCCTGGATCCTTCCGACGACTGTCGCAGGATGTTTGCTTTCAGTCCGATGGAGCATAAACGTGATTCATACGAAAGTGCCTCATGTCGTCGCCCAGTGGACGTCCAATTGCCGTACTGGCATGCAAATTCCAGCGTTCGTCACTGATGAACAGCAGTCAGCATGGTTGCACGAACCAGGCGCCCACTGCGGAGGCCCATACGGAGCAATGTTCGCTGAACGGCAATTGAAGAGACGCAATTGGTAGCGCCTTGGTTCAACTGGGCGGTCAGTTGCTCAACTGTTGCACTTCTGTTCTCCCGTACATATCTCCGCAGCCATCGTTCACCACTGTTATCTAGGAAAACGAGAAAAGAATAGTAGCACGTTGGTCCTGTTTGGAGGCATTTGGTTGTTGTTGTTGCCGGCCGATGTGGCCGAGCGGTTCTCGGCGCTTCAGTCCTTAGGTTAGTTAGGTTTAAGTAGTTCTAAGTTCTAGGGGACTGATGACCTTAGATGTTAAGTCCCATAGTGCTCAGAGCCATTTGAACCATTTGTTGTTGTTGTTGTGGTCTTCAGTCCTGAGGCTGGTTTGATGCAACTCTCCAAGCTACTCTATCCTGTGCAAGCTTCTTCATCTCCCAGTACTTACTGCTACCTACATCCTTCTGAATGTGCTTAGTGTATTCATCTCTTGGTCTCCCTCTACGATTTTTACCCTCCACGCTGCCCTCCAGTGCTAAATTTGTGATCCCTTGATGCCTCAGAACATGTCCTACCAACCGGTCCCTTCTTCTAGTCAAGTTGTGCCACAAACTCCTCTTCTTCCCAGTTCTATTCAATATCTCTTCATTAGTTATTTGGTCTACCATCTAATGTTCAACATTCTTCTGTAGCACCACATTTCGAAAGCTTCTATTCTCTTCTTGTCCAAACTATTTATCGTCCATGTTTCACCTCCATACATGGCTACACTCCATACAAATACTTTTAGAAACGACTTCCTGACACTTAAATTTATACTCGATGCTAACAGATTTTTCTTCTTCAGAAACGTTTCCTTGCCATTGCCAGTCTACATTTTATATCCTCTCTACTTCGACCATCATCAGTTATTTAGCTCCCCAAATAGCAGAACTCCTTTACTACTTTAAGTGTCTCATTGCCTAATCTAATTTCCTCAGCATCATCCTACTTAATTCGACTACATTCCATTACTCTCGTTTTGCTTTTGTTGATGTTCATCTTATATCCTCCTTTCAAGACACTGTCATTTGGTAGGAGGGTCATACTGAAAGCCGTGACCAACAATTTTTAATGTTTATTTTTTAGAGACACTAGGTGTATCATTGTTATCTGCAGACTTTTCTCTCACTTTTCAACATAGTATCCATTTCTTTGCACACGTTTCTCCCATCGTTCTGCAAGTTTGTGCTCCGTTTAACTCCGTTCCGTTGCATCGTAATTCGGAATAACATAGGCACTGCAATATCGTGTTTATGCAACGACACTGCGCAAGCAACTCTCAAGTGAAATGTCTCCCCTGTACGGAAATATAGCTTACATAATGGATGTATGAGTACAGGTTGTAGACACGTGGTTGACGACATATGGAAGCTTGGGTTTGGCCGTGAGTCATGTTCGGATAGCCAAATGGTAAGGAGACCGCTCGCGTTAAGAAGCAAATCCGGGTTCGAGTCCCGGTCCGTTAAAAATATTCACTGTCGTCATTCCGTTTTGCAACTGGTGGTTGTCCATATTCGCAGCTGCGAATACATTTCATATATTTCATAACGGCTGCAGTCGCCGCAGTGCCTGCATGCATCTCCGAAGGAATATTACATCGTAATTCGGAATAACACAGCCACTGCAGTATCGTACTTTCCTTGTTGCATTCCATGGAGCCAGTTCATGGGCGACGGTAATGAGGCTCAACTCGGATACTCGTTGTCTCTTTGAAATGCATCATTATTTCCTAACACTGTTAGCATCCAGGCAGACATTTCAACAGACAGGTTGAAGTTTTAGATGAATTTTAGCAGCAGATTTTCCCTTTTTAAAGAGGAGTTCAATGCCATCACGTTGTGGAAACGAAACATAGATGTCCGCTATTTGGGAAGTACTGCCTGTGGACACATGATAGACGCTAGTGACGTCATAATATGGTAAAACGTAGTGGAAACTCTGTAGATTACGATCCTGCAGTCGTTTTTGATACATTGATGGAATCTGAGTTGTAACTGTGCGTTGCACACGACTTTCAGTATGACCCTCGTAATAACGTCGCCATACTTCATTTGCGCATTTAGCGCACGCACATAGGAAACAGACGAATGGCACACTAACCCTTGCCTATATGTCGGTGCTTGTACACCCGCACCGGAGTCGCGCTACGTTGCATATACGCTGCAGCAACGCCCTCAAACGGATACTTCTTGATCGCGCTAATACAACATAACGTAGTACTATTTCGTATTTTTTCGTATACTCTCGACAGACTTTATCACCGTCATTTATTCAGCAAAACTCGATTTTTACTGCTTAGGAATAATGCCATAAATTCGGCCAAGGAGTTTTGCTCTATCAAACATGATTTATTGTTTTTAATATTTGTATTTAAAGTTTTAGTACTACTTAAAAAACCTAGTTAAGTAAAAAACTACAAGGGCCTGATTAGGAGAATGAGCATTACAATGGTAAGACGGAATCTCACGTCAGCATTGTTCCGAATGATCTTATTGTGCAGCGAGACACGCTCGTGAGCCGTGGCGTGAAATGTACTTTCGACAAATGCCACTGGCACGCCGTGCTTTGCTCGCCTAACCTGTGGGGAACTCGGCTTTCTTCCCACTAGCGCAGCTTTTAACCGCTTGCTGTTGCGCATAAATATTGTTTCCCGGAAAGGAAAACAATACGTCTGCGTTAAACGGGCGAGGAAAATAAACACCACCAACAGTAACAGTGCGGTGCTGGAGCTCAGCAGCCGCTGTCGACGCCAGCACGTCATCGCGCCGTCAGCTACAAGCCAAACACACCAACGTCGGTGGGGCATCACTCAGACCCAAGGCGCAAACGGAAAGCAGTGCGTACGCATGCGTGTAAAAGCTCGAGAGCTGAACGACTATTCATACACTGTCATGGCTTCAGTCACAAAATGGGATCTTATTGCCGTGAGGGATATTTATACAGCAGCGAAATGGTTCTTTGAGGTCGTCTCACCCACGGATGGAAAACCAACTACAGCTATTGAGCCAGTATCAATATGGCTTTCCCATCTCTTTCCTACACCTGTGTGTGCTGGATCATAGGCAGCAGCTGTTATTCCCACAAGCTTTACACTGGGCAAACTCCGGTGACAAGTGGTGGCTACGGCTGTCCTTAAAATTTGAAATCTTATCTTGGGAGAAGATTCACTATTACATCATCATTTCGGCGATACGGAAATGGCACGGGATTCACAAATACTGCATGTGGAGTCTTGCAAAAGATGTAGATTAAAACTGAAGAAACTGCAAAAAGGTGGGAATTTAAGGAGATGGGATCTGGATAAACTGACTAAACCAGTATTTGTACAGAGTCAGGGAGAGCATAAGGGAACAATTGACAAGAATGGGGGAAAGAAATACAGAAGAAGAAGAATGGGTAGCTTTGAGGGATCAAGTAGTGAAGGCAGCAGAGGATCAAGTAGGTAAAAAGACGAGGGCTAATAGAAATCCGTGGGTGACAGAAGAAATATTGAATTTAATTGACGAAAGGAGAAAATATAAAAATGCAGTAAATGAAGCAGGCAAAAAGGAATACAAACGTCTCAAAAATGAGATCGACAGGAAGTGCAAAACAGCTAAGCAGGCATGGCTAGAGGAGAAATGTAAGGATATAGAGGCTTATCTCACTAGAGGTAAGATAGATACTGCCTACAGGAAAATTAAAGAGACCTTTGGAGAAAAGAAAACAACTTGTACGAATATCAATAGCTCAGATGGAAACCCAGTTCTAAGCAAAGAAGGGAAAGCAGAAAGGTGGAAAGAGTATATGGAGAGTCTACACAAGGGCGATGTGCTTGAGGACAATATTATGGAAATGGAAGAGGATGTAGATGAAGATGAAATGGGAGATATGATACTGCGTGAAGAGTTTGACAGAGCACTGAAAGATCTGAGTCGAAACAAGGCCCCGGGAGTAGACAAAATTCCATTAGAACTACTGACAGCCTTGGGAGAGCCAGTCCTGACAAAACTCTACCACCTGGTGACCAAAATGTATGAAACAGGCGAAATACCCTCAGACTTCAAGAAGAATATAATAATTCCAATCCCAAAGAAAGCAGGTGTTGACAGATGTGAAAATTACCAAACTATCAGTTTAATAAGACACGGCTGCAAAATACTAACGCGAATTCTTTACAGACGAATGGAAAAACTGGTAGAAGCCGACCTTGGGGAAGATCAGTTTGGATTCCGTAGAAATATGGGGCCGCGTGAGGCAATACTGACCCTACGACTTATTTTAGAAGCTAGATTAAGAAAAGGCAAACCTACGTTTCTAGCATTTGTAGACTTAGAGAAAGCTTTTGACAATGTTGACTGGAATACTCTCTTTCAAATTCTGAAGGTGGCAGGGGTAAAATACAGGGAGCGAAAGGCTATTTTCAATTTGTACAGAAACCAGATGGCAGTTATAAGAGTCGAGGGACATGAAAGGGAAGCAGTGGTTGGGAAGGGAGTGAGACAGGGTTGTAGCCTGTCCCCGATGTTATTCAATCTGTATATTGAGCAAGCGGTAAAGGAAACAAAAGCAAAATTCGGAGTAGGTATTAAAATCCATGGAGAAGAAATAAAAACTTTGAGGTTCGCCGATGACATTGTAATTCTGTCAGAGACAGCAAAGGACTTGGAAGAGCAGTTGAACGGAATGGACATTGTCTTGAAAGGAGGATATAAGATGAACATCAACAAAAGCAAAACGAGAGTAATGGAATGTAGTCGAATTAAATCGGGTGATGCTGAGGGAATTAGATTAGGAAATGAGACACTTAAAGCAGTAAAGGAGTTCTGCTTTTTGGGGAGCAAAATAACTGATGATGGTCGAAGTAGAGAGGATATAAAATGTAGACTGGCAATGGCAAGGAAAGCGTTTCTGAAGAAGTGAAATTTGTTAACATCGGGTATAGATTTAAGTGTCAGGAAGTCTTTTCTGAAAGTATTTGTATGGAGTGTAGCCATGTATGGAAGTGAAACATGGACGATAAATAGTTTGGACAAGAAGAGAGTAGAAGCTTTCGAAATGTGGTGCTACAGAATAATGTTGAAGATTAGATGGGTAGATCACATAACGAATGAGGAGGTACTGAATAGGATTGGGGAGAAGAGGAGTTTGTGGCACAACTTGACTAGAAGAAGGGATCGGTTGGTAGGACATGTTCTGAGACATCGAGGGATCACCAATTTAGTATTGGAGGGAAGCATGGAGGGTAAAAATCGTAGAGGGAGACCAAGAGATGAATACACTAAGCAAATTCAGAAGGATGTAGGTTGCAGTAGGTACTGGGAGATTTAAGAAGCTTGCACAGGATAGATTAGTGTGGAGAGCTACATCAAACCAGTCTCAGGACTGAAGACCACAACAACAACAATGCAAAAGGAATGTGGATTCTAGGAGAGAAGGTGTTTCCCAAATGGTGGCTTTATAGAGAAACCCTGGTGCGTCTTCTGCTCTCTTATTTCGTGGATACTAATAAATGTCACGCTGTTCTGGTGAATGCATGAACTGCTCAGTGAATGTATTTTTCTTCACCACATTAATTTTATACAGTCTAATAACGCTGTCTTCAGTTTCTTATGTGCGTCACTTTGATTCTCTTTATATGAAATGTATCTTAATTACTATCGGACGTAATGAAACAAGGACATACAATGCGGAAAGTGTTTTATTTCGTTCTAGTGGTTAGGCTCAGTGGTGAAGTTGCCACACTACAGACCCGAAGGTCTCGCGTTCTATCCCTGGTCACTCCATGGATTATTTTGTCAATTATTACTTGTCTCCTCTCAGGCAATATTTGTTAACAGAAAAAAATGTCGAGTTGCTTCGTGGATCGGAGTCCACGTTAAACTGTACTTTTCCCTATAACTGACCGAGTAAGTCAATTAAAATAGAACGTAAATTCACATAAAGGCGAAAGGTCGCTTATGAAATATTTGTTTATTTCCAGAAACTAGTTCTGGAGCCTATTCAGGCTCACCTTTAAATGAGGAATGTGTAAGTTACATATTCCCGTTTGTAGCGCGATGCTCGCTAAAGGGTCGTGGCAGTCTTCTTTTTATTTTGCCTTTGTCTCGTATCTACACGGGGTCGGCACCTTATTTACCTGAATTGGCGGTTTTAGTGGTAGAGGATGGCCGGATTCCCTTCCTCTCGTCATCCCTTTACCCTCCAAGAGTCCAAAAGGCATCAACAGTGTTTGTTGGAGGCATGTGAAGAAGAAGTTACCGAGCAACCAAATTCCAGGAGCGACGTGTGAGACCAACATGCAGGCTACGAAACAACGGTACTCGCCGTAGAAAAAGACTAGGCCATCTTTCTTCACATTCAGCAGTATATCTTACAGCTGATACTTGGTGAGTAGAGTTTTCTGAAGGAGAAGCAGTGCGTCGGGTTCTACAACAAGAACCTTACTGCTGCAACGACCAGTGAATAATGTTGAATTTGATTTCATGTTTGGGAGTCGAGATCACATATTGTATCCTGTGGAGCCCCAAGCTATGAAATATGGCGGTTGTTCGCTTCGCAGTTTGTCAGATTGGACTGCTCGCGGAAAAGGTACAGGAAAAGTTGGGGCGAGACTCGTCAGAAAAATATCAGCTCAGCACGCCAGCTACATCATTCTGCATCTACGTCTGAACTCCACACGCCACCTTGTGTTGTATGGTGGAGGGTACTTTGTGTACCAGTCACTTACGTTTCCTGTACGTGTCGAGAATATTGCGCGGGAAGAACGATTGTTGGCAAGCCTCCAATTTTACCTTCATCGTATTCTCACCAAATATACGTAGGAGGTAGCAATATATTCGTTGTCTTTGCTAGGAATATACACTCTCGAAATTTTAATAATAAACCAGACCGTTGCACGCAACGCCTCTGTTGTATCATCTTCCACTTTCTTGCTTACTAAACGAAACTGTGACAAAAAGCGTTTCTCTTTTTTGCATCTTCTCTGTTTCCTGTATTAGCCTATCTGGTAGGATCAGACATGTTCGAACAATACTCGACATAGGTTGTGAGCTGTTTTTGTGAGCTACCTGCTTCGTGGGCGGAGTCCATTTCCTGAGAAATCTTCACAGTCAATCTCAGTCTGGCATCTGCCTTTCCTACGGTTAGTTTTGTGTTGTCATCCAGCTTTACATCGCTCTCTACGCTTACTCCTGCATACTGTAGGATGTGACTGCTTCCGATGACTGTTCGACAAACGTTAAATGAAACAATAAAGGGAGTTTCCGGCTAATTATGCGCAATAGGTTACATTTCTTCACGTTCGGAGTCAACTGGCAACCCCTGCACAAAGTGTGGATCCTTAGCAGGTGTTACTGCATTTCGCTGCAATGTTCTGCCGTCATGCTTTCTCTGTTTACATCATCCGTAAACAGCCTAATGGAGCTGCCGACATAATACACTAGGTCATTTACGTATACTATGAACAGTAATGGCACTATAGTTCGTCTCTGTAACTAATGACTGGTGTGCAGAGGATCTGGGCTCGTTGACGTCTGGTACACAGCCTCGTGGTGCCAATTGAGGAGTTGCTTGTTCGAATGGTAGCGGCTCGAGGATCTGGAAAGTGTGCTGAGCAGTGTGCTGATAACATGCGCCTTCGTACCACATCCGCCTGACGCCTTAAGGCAGAGGGTGACACGGCGGCTGACAGACGTCCGTTGGAGCTTCATGGCCTGGACAAAGACCTCGTTTTAACGGCGCTATAATAACGTACATTAAGAATAATACACAGAAGAATGGAAAAGAAAACTGAAGATGTGTTAGATGATTATCAGTTTTGCTTTAGGAAAGTTGACTTTAGGAAAGCTAGAGACGCAAGAGAGGCAATTCTGACGGTGCAGTTTACGATGAAAACAAGACTAAAGAAAAATCAAGATACATTCATAGGATTTGTCGACCTGGAAAAAGCGTCTGACAATGCAAAATGGTGCCAGATGCTCGAAACTCTGAGAAAAATAGGGGCAAGCTGTAGGGAGAGACGGGTAATACACAATACGTACAAGAGCCAAGAGGGAATAATAAGAGTGGATGACCAAGAACGAAATGCCCGAATGATAAAGGGTATAAGACAGGGATGAAGTCTTTCGCCCCTACTGTTCAATCTGTACATCGAAGAAGCAATGATGAAAATAAACGAAAGGTTCAGGAGGGGAATTAAAATTCAAGGTGAAAGGATATCGATGATACGATGTGCTGATGAATTGATATCCTGAGTGAAAGTGAAGAAGAACTGTGTGATATGCTGAACGGAATGAACAGTATAATGAGTACAGAATATGGATTGAGAGTAAACCGAAAAAAGACGAAAGTAATGAGAAGTACCGATAACAGAAATGAGAATAGCGAGAAACGTAACATCAGGTGGTCACGAAGTAAATGAAATTAAGGAATTCTACTATCTAGGCAGCAAAATGACCAATGACACACGGTGCAAGGACATCAAAAGCAGACTAGCACTGCCAAAAAGGGCTTTCCTGGCCAAGAGAATTCTACTAGTATCAAACATAGCCCTTAATTTGAGGAAGAAATTTCTGTGAATGTACGTTTGGAGCACCGCGTTGTTTGGTAGTGAAATATGGACTGTGGGGAAACCGGAACAGAAGAGAATCGAATCATCTGAGATGTGGTGCTACAGACGAATATTGAAAATTAGGTGGACTGATAAGGTAAGGAATGAGGAGGTTCTACGCAGAATCGGGGAGGAAACGAATATGTGGAAAACACTGACAAGGTGGAGAAGGGACAGGATGATATGGCATCTGTTAAGACATCAGGGAATAACTTCCATGGCACTAGAAGAGGGTGTAGAGGGCAAAAACTGTAGAGGAAGACAGAGATTGGAATACCTCCAGCAAACAACTGAGGACGTATGTTGCAAGGGCTACTCTGGGATGAAGAGGTTGACACGGGAGAGGGATTCGTGGCGAGCCGCATCAAACCAGTCAGAAGACAGAGGACTCAAAATAATAATAACAATAATCCTTAGGGTATACCCGAAGATACTTCTACAACTGAAGATTTCTCTCCGTTAAGAATGAATTCAGCCACAAAGCTGTTGTGATACATCGTATGCTTCCCTTTTTTTGTTCATCGGAAGACAATGTAGAACTGTATCAAACGCCTTCCGGAAATCAAGGAACACGGCAGCAAACTGGGCTCTTATACCTGGTGCCTTCTGGGTCTCGTGACGAGCAGATTGAGGTGACGCTCACACGTTAGTTGTCTGCTGAATCCTTGTTCATCCCTACATAGGAGAGTTTCGTTCTCCAAAAAGGTCCCAACATGCGAGCATGAAACTTATCCACTGCGTCGTGAGGCACTTGTGGTTTTCGTACACTGTATACCGATGCATTGGCATGCGTGTGACCGGTCCATCTTGCGCAAACGGCGTAGCACCGTCCACTCAGAGAGGTCGATACCTATTGGAATTGCTCCAGCGTTGAGCCAACGCTGTGGGCGAACGTGAGTGGTCCTTTGCGGTCATGTGGACAAGGTGGTGGTTATCCCGCATTGCGGTCACATCATATGGAACAATACTTATGCATCACTTTTATACCAGCGTGCCTTGTACAAAGTCAAATTTATCGGCGTAACAAACTAATTTGCCGGCGACCGATCATTTTGCCCTGGTCCAAGTCTCCGACATGTTGATGTTGAAATATTGTACGTTTCTCATGCGTAATGACACTTGCTTGCAACTTTCCAGTGCCTTTACCTACCCTTCACTTGACGTAACTCTAAACTTTTCTGTTACAGAAAAGAAGTTTCTGCGATGTCTGGATATACACCATCTCTCAGCTGTTTGACTGTCACACGATTCTGCTGTTTACCTTAGCTTGAATTCGTCCGTATTATTTCATTTTGGATGACTGAATTTTTTAAATATTAGTGTATGGTAGAGTTCTCCAAAATTCGTACCGCGGGCTGTATGTGGCCCTTGAAGAAATTTCATTTGGCCCGCGCTTGAGCGAATTGCCAATGAAATCAAACAAAATAAGGATTCACGAACTGTGATCACGTAAGAGATATATTTTAATTACAGCTGAAAAACTGATTCCTGACAAAAACGAACAATGCAAAGCAGCTACTCTTTCAGCAAATACAATGACACGTTGAGTTGAAGATATTGTTTGTAATTTATAAAATTATTTCCAAGAAAATGCGTCTAAGTTTGCTTGGTATTCAAAAGCCCTAGGCGAATCTACAGACGTCTCTGGTGCTGCATAAGTCCTGCTTTTAATGTATTTTTATTTTTTATTTATTCAGAGGTAATAATACAAGCGTCGAATTTAGCGAAGAACTAACAGATCTGATTTCCTTGGATGGTGCAACAACAGGCGTACAGTTAACTTTAGCTGAAAAGTGCAACCTTCCTCTTTCTCGGCTGAAATGCGTTACAACATAAGTTTTTCACTCTTGTTTGCAATGAAATTTCTTGGTCATCTGAAGAAAGAGTTCTCTTCCAGGTTCTCATATTTAGATGTTCATTCCAAAGAGATCCAAATTTTCCAGAACTCCTTTTCTTGTGAAGTGGAAGATGTTCAGGCAGTACTGAGAATGGAAATCACTGATCTGCAGACTGATGGCACCAAGAAGGACATACCTAAAGAAGGAAGCTTTGTTCAATTTTACAAGTTTCTTCCATACGAAAACTACCTAAAGAGATTACTGAGGTTAGTTATATGTGTTTGTCACTAGCAACAGGTGTGAGCAAACAGTCTTTTGCTGTAATTGAGAAAATCTAAATACAGATATAAAAGAGCCATAATTTGAGAATATATTGGATCCAAAGGACAAATTTCATACTTTTCAGAAACTGTACTAAATGGTAACGAAGTCTGCCTGATGTTTACACTGAATGTTGTTTTTGTGTTAAGTAGCAATGAAGTTCGTTATAATTTTCTTATTTAATTTGACGTGTCGCCAACATGGTCTAGTAATTTTGAGACACCTGGTGTGTGGTGTTAGTTCAATTTTTTTCACATGAAGGAAGAAATGTTACTAAAGTAATTGGTTATTAGTATCTATACAAACAAAAAATGAAATGCTTTTAAGCAACAGTATAGGCCAAATTAGAAGGACGAGTCTGCACTAGTTAACCCGTATGCAACGAGCAGCGGGCGAGAGACGTTCCTCTCTCCTTTCGGAAAAAGGAAAAATCTTCGTGAAATGAACTGGCATCCTTTCTCGCCACACCGACTGACATATCTGTTCATTATACGATCCAATGTCAACGGATGTTGACTGGAAGCAAATGTACTCCGAACCATTTGTCGTTTCGTCATTCACCTCGAAACTAAAACGAATTTTCTCTCCCACGCCCCCTATAAGAATTGAAACGTCCCCTTTTAACAATTATACATGACTGTACTTATACTGACACACAATATTTTGTTAGCGCAACGCAATCTGACTTTCAAAATTCCCTACAAAAGAATGGCCCTGACTAACATTAAACTATACCTTTCACAAATCACTTACCTCACAAAAATCTTCGCTGCTCAAGCTACTGCAATACAGCGAGCGCCACTACTGCCAGCTAAATAAAAGATTCAAACTATGGAAGGCAATAACTACTGATAGGGATAGTTAGCAAATGAAAGATATTAATAGAGAACAAACAATATATTTACCTTGATATCATCATATACAAATATAGCAGTTCATGACAAATTACAAAACTCCGCCATCTCTCTCCCCACATCCACCACTGCTGGCGGCTCACCTCCAACTGCCAACGCTACGCGCTGTTCACAGCCAGCTGCCTAACACTACAATGGCGAGTATTACAACAATGCAAAGCAGCCACAGACTGCACACAGCACAGCCAGTGATTTTCATACAGAGGTGGCGTTACCAATAAAAAACCTAAACAGCCTACTTACAGAATTTGGGTCTGTTCTTGCTAGTTAACATAATTTACAGTATTTAATGGAAATGTTGCTGTGGTCTTCAGTCCAATGAATGCTCTTTATTTTGTTTTACTGGTTTCAGCCTAAGACTCTTAATTTTTAAAATACTGTACTGTGTAATTGTTCTTGGATGTCTGTATCTTTCACATTCTATTAGTATATGTACAGTGTGCTTGGCACTGAGATGGGAATCACAGCTTGGAGAGGGGTTAACTTTAACAAAAGTTTCGTTTTACTGCTGCACATGTGGTCTGCTCTTGGTGTGTTAATAGTAACAACTTCTTTTCTCGTAAGCCACATGAGAAGCTGACTGTTGCTGAATCGCCCAATACGGTATACATTTGATGTTATGGTCCACGTACATTAACTTTGTCCATTCCGGTTTTGTTTGGTTGCCGAGCCTGCTATGAAAATGAGTGTATGATAGGGATATGTCAGTGCAAAGTAGGTCGATGACTGGTCTGATGCAGGTTTTTATGTTTGTCTACCCCACGGAAGTCTTTTCATCTCTGCATAATTACTGCATCCTACTCTCACCTGAATTTGCTTACTTGGTCTCCCTCAACGAATTTTACTCCACACACTTCTCTCCAGAACAAATTTAACTATTCCATGATGCCTGAGAACGTTGTGTCAGCTAATGCTTTCTTGTAGTTAATTTCTGACCTAAATTTCTTTTTTCCCGATTGGACGTAGAAACTTTTCAGCAGTGGGTTTATTTATAAATAACTTTTCTGCTACCAGTCACGATTTTATTTTATTCGTGTTTTACACGACGCGTTTCGGGAAATGATTCCCATTTTCAAGCGTGTATTTCTCTGAAATATGCCGTTTTCATGTAATGTTTTCGGTGTAGGAGGTTCCACTTTGTTTTGTCGACTTTACTGCAATGTACTAAAAAGTGCAATTTTTATTTAGTTATCGATTTTTATATGCAGTTAGTGCCGAAATTTGGAAGAACTTGTACTTATTGTTTTCTCATGGTCCATTTGCACAGAATCTTTCACATGTTAAACATCACTCACAACTTTCAGTTCACAGAACACATCGAGAATTGTTTCCATAAACAAACAGTTACAAAGAAGTTTTTAGATGTAGTTTACAGAGATTATGTTACAGATGATCCATACGTATGCTCTTGTACAGAAGGTATTTATCTCAACAATATGGGTTATAATTTGCTTACATCTATTTTACAATGGTGCTTATTTCTATGTGTTACTTATTTTTTGTAACTGTATTGTCGAAGCATCTGAAGAAATACAACGATAGACTTTCAAGTTTTTCGTTTAGCATTTTGTCTTCATATTTTCTGTGATGTGCATATATCTCAAGTTCTTCTAACCAATCCAATTTATGCCCTTTTTTTATTCGGTGGAGTACTTTGATATCTTGCTCTACTTTTCCAAATGGGTGTCCCGCATTATGTGTGTGTAGCTATTCCTGATGATGTGTGTGTAGAATTTAATGAGCTCTGTGTAGCTGATGTTGAAATTTCGGCCCGTTTGTCCTAGGTAGAACATGAAGCATTCCTGGCGTGTTATGTTGTGTACTCCAGACTCTGAGGGGGTCATGATTACACTTTATTTTATGTATTAGTTTTTGTAGTAGTTTATTTGTTGTAGAAAACTCAAACACAAAAACAACTGTATATCTATCATCCCATACATTGGCAATATATTGCAGAAAATAGCAAATATTTTCAAAAATCACAAAGTAAAAACTGCGTTTTCTACACCATTTTTTAATATACTGCAGTAAAGTCAACAAAAAAAAGCAGAACCTTCCACATCGAAAACATTACGCAAAAACGACATTGTTCAAAGAAATACTACTCGAAAATGGGAATCATTTCCCGAAACTCGTCGTGTAAAATGTGAGTAAAAGAAAATCGTAACTGGTAGCAGAAAACTTATTTATAAACAAACCCATAGTTTTCACAGTCGTAAGCTTAAAAAAAAAACATTTTTAGCGGACAAAATCAGTCTTTTCAATAGTTATCTGATTTGCTCAGCTAATCATCAGCATTCTCCCGTAGAACCACATTTCAGAAGCTTTTATTCTCTTCTCGTCAGTACTGTTTATCATCCACTTTTCTTTTTCATATAAGCCAGCAGTCTCCACGAATACTTTCAGGAAAGGTTTCTTAAATGATTTAATTTGTATTCGATATCAACATGTTCTTGTCGTTGCTGGTCTTCATTTTCTGTCCTCTGCTTTTACCGTCAATTATTTGGCTGCCAAAACAGCAAAAATCGCCTACTACATTAATAACAAGTTTGTTTGCGTGCCCATCCTCCGCAGCAAGCACAGAAATACTTGTTTTGTAAATAAAACCGGCCTTTCCTGCTGCCACTTAATTTATTTATCCCAGACGAGTTTCGCCTTTTTCTTGCTTTAAGGCATCATCGGTGGGATCTGTAACGATACAGTATTGTTAGTTTTCGGTCCCACTGACGATGCCTTAAAACTAGAAAAAGGAGAAACTCGTCTGGGATAAATAAATTAAGTGGCAGCAGGAAAAGGCGGTTCTATTTACAAAACAAGTATTACTACATTAATGCCTACAACATCCTAACTATCTTGTAGACAGTATCGCTGCACTAGCTTTTTTTTTTTTTACTCTGATAATAATACAAGCTTTCCAGATGATTACATTGGAGATTAACGTCGGAGTTTATTCAGCATGGGGAAAATACGAGGTTCAACACGAATTGCGAAAGGAAATTAATATTTGGCCCACAGATGGAACTGTTATGGGACCTGATGACTGTTAGTGGAACAAAATACAATCTGTTTGTTTTTCACCCTCGTGTAAGAAAGTGATCTGCCAAGGAGGGTGGATGAATCCACTGATCCTTATTTAGCTGAAAACTTCTTAATATAGTAAGTTTCTAAAACGGACTAAAAAGTATTAATTTCTTCTAGCGCCTAACTACATACAGAAAGTCTTGAAAATTCGTGTTGTGAATTTTTAATAGCTCTGACGATACTTGTAAGAATTAAAACGAAAAACGTGGCGAGCATGCAACAGATAATTCATGCTGAATGGTCCCTAGAAATTTTAATGCGCTACAAATGATATGAAATGTTGTTTGATTTTTCTCAACAACTACTTTCTACGCTCTTTACAATTATCTATCACATGCGCTCTACGTTTTTCGTTTTATATTTCAGAAGTATTGTCAAAGCTGTTAAAGAATCGAGAGCACAAATTTTGAGAACTATCTGTATGGGGTAGGGAACATTTTTTGATACTTTAGTGCGTTTTAAAAACAAGTTATATTAAAATTGACATTGCCCGTCATTACCCGTCATTACCCGTCAATAACCCGTCAATTAAAGTATCTTATAGTAACTTTTCTGCAAGCTATGTTGAGAATGATTCAGTCACTGATCTCCAAATATGATGTTGTCGATCTTCAGAACCAGTAGACACTGGCCACGTAGTACTATTTTTGATCGATGGTGGTAGAAAAAAAAGTGAGGTATTTTCATGTAGCACTACGTACTGAACATTTGTACTTACTTTCCGAAGTACGAATCCCGTGCGATAACGACCATCAAATGGAGTGTTGCTTTCTCGTGGTGGTTTTGTCTGCATCTACTACATACATGTCATTTATTTTAATTCAATTGAATCATTTCCTTGAAAACTTTCACTACTTCGGAAAAGTGAAGGGAGGAAACACTTAAGATCACATTATTTCAACCGTATTCTTCCTTGAGATTTAACGATCTCGCACTATTTTGTAGTGAGCTATCTTCCTTCACTCAGTTAATTTCTTGCATATTTTCTTGTAGGTTTTGACTAGAAGTTCTATTGTACATCAAATTACTTCTTAAAGACTCACGTTTCACGATGTCGAGAGTGAGATTCCCTAGCGCTCGCAATCTTTTTTTTCCGTTTTCCCAGTTCTGTTGACCAGATAGTGGGCTTTCGCAGACGCAGTCCATTCCAATAAAATTCTTTTGGGAGTGTGATAGCGTCATGTATTATGAATCTAACAACTTTTCCGCTCCTTGCCCTGACGAAGGTTGTCTGCAGCAGCAGCCGAAACACTGATAGTTTTATCACGTATGACGCGGTCATACATCGAGAAATACTTTATCTAAACAAACTCCTTCGCTTTTTTCTGTTGAGAAGTATAGAAAAGTTTGTCGAAATTATCTTTCATGTTTTTCGGATGACCATAGAAATAAATCCTCCGCAATTTTATCCATATGAGAATTTAGCTCACGGCTGTGCTTTCACATGCACTCTCAATTTTCTTTGACTTGGTCCAAGATTTTTCTCAAAAACTGCCTTTCTTTTCCTGTTAGTTGTTCGCGAGACCTTAGTTATTCATTATGAGATATTTGTCTACATACAGAATTTCTGGAAATAATACTAGTGAATGCAGCACAGTGTTGTTTTGAGAGGTAAAAATCGTTACGGTTTAACGTCGCATCGATATTACGCTCACCAGAGACCGAATCCTACCTCAACTGACCAACAATGAGGAGAAAAAAGTTAGGGACACCACGGAAAACATAGACTAGAATGGGCCGACAAGAGTTGTAACCATGCTCCCCTGAATACAGATGAGGTGTCTTAATCATTGCGCCATCTCGCTTGGTATCATAGTTTTTGGTTACGGATCTATCATAATACATGATGTAATTATAGTGCCCGTATGAACGTATTCAGTCATTCACTATTTTCTTTCCTTCATTTTAGTCTGAGAAGAGAATCTACAAAAGGAAGTAGAATGCTTCACATTTGATTGGCTCGGCCTAATTTAAATCCGGCGCACTAAGCGAATAATGTATAAGACGCACCCTCCTTTTCCTCTCCGTCAACAGCCCTTTCATTGAAAAAAAAATCTAATTTTTATTATTGTTGTTGTAGCTTACGTTGCGTGGCAATAGTCTCAGTATGACTTTAATTAGACAGAAAAGCCTCAGTAAAAATGGTTCAGTGGCTCTAAGCACTAAGGGACTTAACATCTGAGGTCAGCAGTCCGTTAGACTTAGAAGTACTTAAACCTAACTAACCTAAGGACATCACACACATCCATGCCCGAGGCAGGATTCGAACATGTGACCGTAGCAACAGCGCGGTTCCGGACTGAAGCGCCTAGAACCACTCGGTCACAGCGGCCGGCGAGTCTCTGTAGACCAATACCGTATCAACGAAGTAACAAATAAAGGGAAGTCATGAACCAACAATATTAGTAACGACTGGCTCTCTGTTATAATGCGATGGCATAGTAATCATCTTCCATCAATTTTAGTTCCATGTGTTTGTCATTAGTTAGCTAAGTGTGTGACAAATCTAAGGATTAAATGTTTGTGGGTGTACACTAAAGGTAGTCTGAGTTAAGTTTGGAGATTAGCTTAACTGCAGAGCGTATTTCATATGAATATGACATTTTTAATACGCATATAGAATTTTTAAAATTTATGTTGAGAACACTCATTTTGCTGACTAGGAAGACTAACAATTAACTGAAGCTCACTGATTCCCACAAGATATTCTTTTCAACAATCCAATGGTAATTTCCATGTTTTTATTTCAGGAAAGTATTTACTAACACTTTCAAAATTTAGCTGGCGTGCTATGTCATCAGTCTCTCCCCGATAACTGAAGCTACGAGCCAATTTGTAATCGATTTTCCCTCCGTAATGCTTCTCCCAACAGTCCACACTTACAACTGATAGAAGCCCAGTTAAAATAATACCAAGATCTAGAGACAAAAATTAAGAAACCCATTTTCTATATCGTATGTATTACAACACGCTGTACATATAACAAGAAAATGCATGTTCAAGAACTGCGTATTTTGTTTGTTGGTATCTTGTTCAAGGCGAAACAGAAGTTAATCTGCTGTACTAGAGGGAAACAGTACAAACATACCGGTTGCTGTTAAGCTACATTAGATCGGTACGTATCCGTCTCCGGTGATGCGGCTGTTGCATGCGTGACAGCTACGGTCTTACCGTTATATTTTGCTAGTAAGGATGTCAAAACGCTAACAGTACAAACTGATAGAAAACAAAATTTACTGAATTTTTTTAGATTTTCGCCCAGAATTTGATAACTCCTCGAAGTTCAGCACTCTGGGCGGCTGCTTTGTTCACCTCTTCGGTAGAGACTTAATTCACTGTATTCACTCTGGCTGCCATCACTGATGTAATTCTGTCTCTAAAGTGCTTAACGTATAAGATATAACGGAGCATGAGATCGATCTCGTATCGTACAGTAACAAATTCTGGCAGTAAAGTCTTTCATACACGTAACTACTTCGGTTAGTTGATTATCTCAGTGTTCCGGAAAAGTTACTTCCTGTACGTTGGTTAAGACTGAAGTGTTTTAAGATACTGCCCTGAGTGAAGCAGTTTTCTTTTTTTCATGTTCCTTTGTTATTATAATTGATACAATAAAGTATGAAGGATGGTACTGGTACTTATTTTCGTTGTATGGAGTTTATTGTTTAGACTGATGGAATAGTAATCTATGCTCAAGGTTTGTATACAATAAGCAGGTAGCGGGCAACAGTTATGCAGAGATGAAGTCTTGCACAGTGTAGACCTAGTGTGGAGAGCTGCATAAACCAGTCTTCAGACGGAAGACTACAGCAACACAACAACACTCGAGGCATCCACTCTTTTCTTCTGCAGATGAAACGCGTCCTTTGAACAGACTTGCCTTTCATTATGCTCGAGGTATTTTTCTATTCCTCAGCGGCAGCTACTGAATACCGTCGTACGGGGCGCTTAGGGCGTCGCTGCCCGCACCGTTAAGTGTCCTTTGTAACGTTCCCTTATCTTTTCCGAAACTGCAGAGCGTACTTCAGTTTAACTCCGCCCCGGACTTTGTTCTGGGCCTGCCCTGTTTACCTACATTTTCTCGCCATTTGGACGTTCCGGGAATTCACAACACATCCCTTCTGCACTCTGCCTGTAGGTCGTCAAGGACAAAGGTTCAGACAAAACCCCCACATCGCCACCAGAGAAGGTATAGGGATTTCCCAGACAGCCCTGCAGGGGCTTTGTTTGGCCATACGTCCTCCAGCCCAGGAGCAAGCCTTTCTGCTTTTAGTCGACAATAAGCTAGAGAACCAATTTCGCCAAACACCCAGCTTTCACTTAGTTCACTGTACGTTTTTAGAATCTTCTGCATTTCAATAGAACATGAAATTTTGCGTAGTAAACAATATTTTTATTGTAAAGAAACAAACAGCCACCAATGTCGATAACATAGCGCGGTACTTCGTACAAAGACAAATCAATGACTGAACACGGTATGTGTTCGCTCATTACGTCTCCCAACAATTCGTTGCCGACTTTGCTGTTCCAGCTGCTGAATATTCTGAAAAAATATTGGATGAATACATATGCATGTCAAAGTTCGAGGAAAGGAGAGAACGATATCAATGATAACAGTACAACAGGTCAAACACCCTAGTTTAATCAAATTTAAAGCCACCGAAAAATACGTGCAATGGCAGACAATCACAGAATAACTCAACTTTGCAGCGCAGAAAACGGAAGACAAATCACAAGTGAGATAACGCTAAAAAAACAATAGAAGTACAATTAAATTTTCTTGTTTTAGCAAAGAATTTTCATGTCTCTAATTTCTAGAATGTTCGGAATTGAAATAAAAGTCGCTGGTATCTTTCATAGGATAGCTGCATTTGCGATTTAAACGAAACTTACGTGTACGTACTTACAAAAGAATAGGTACATATCAGCTCTAGAACTAGACTCTACCCTTAATATTAAAACCAAAAACCTTTATTTTTATGAAGAAAAGCTCAGATCTACGGGTGGCTTAAACTTAATTAATAAAAACTTTCAAGAGAACTTTAAATTCGTACAGCAGAGAGGATGTTGAAAATATGACTTAGGCTATATTTATGTTTGTATGTGGCTTATGTATTGGAGCAGTTTGTTTGAAACTGAAATCATTAAACGACATCATAAACCTTTCTTGTTTAAGACACAACCAACATGAAGAACTAGTCTGCCCGTCTTTATCATAAATGTCGACGAAGTCTATATGGATGACAAAGTATAAAAACGGAGGCAGAAAATGGCATCACTGTGTGTGTGTGTCTCAGAGTCTTTCAAAACAGGAAAATGAAACAAGGATATACACGCTGGAATGTCTGTTAATAAGGGAAACACGGTACAAAAATAAGTCAGAAAGACCAGTAGAGGCAGTGAAAGGAAGAGAAGGCTTGAGGAAGCCATTGTAAATCCGGTGAATCGCAATTCCGATGTTTAACATGGGGGTACACGGGGAATGAAATCCAACACCCCGGCGGGAAATCGTACAGTGAAGCCTGGCTCGCCGCGCTGTGCAAGCTAAACGAGACGCCGCCTGCAGAAGGGCTTCCGCTTCAGAGAGTTTCCGTACGCTGGCCTGTTGACGGCACGTTTACGGCAAATACTTCAGTGTATCAAGCTCAGTAATAGAACACTTGTCCATGTAATTTCTACTAGATTATACGAGTATATTATTGTGGACCTCATTCGAAATACTTGTTTGAAGCAGCTAGTCTCTTCCTCACAAGACTCTTCATCTCTAAATAGCTAGTACAAGCTACATACGTTTGAATCTGCTCGCACTACAATTTTTACCTCACACGTTGCCAAATTGTCTATTATTTGATGCCTCAGAATGTGTCCTATCAATCGATCCCTTCTTAAAAGACGTTAAGTTGTGCCACAAATACCTTTCTCCCCGAGTTTTATTTAGTGCTTCCTTGATAGTCACTCGATGTACCCACCCGATCTTTTGCATTCTTTTGTGGCACCGAATTTCAGAAGCTTCTATTCTCTTCTTGTCTGAAACTGGTATTGTCAACCTTTCAATCCCATTCAAGGCTACATTCCCAATACTTTCAGAAAAGATTTCCTAATACGTAAACTTACATTAGATGTTAAGAAATTTCTTTTTTTTTCAAAAATGCTTTTCTCGCTATAGCCTATCTACTTCTGCCTTCATCACCTAAGCTGCTGGCCAAATACCAAATCTAATATACATACTTACAGCGTCTCATTTCCTAATGTAGTCCCTTAGCATAATCTTAATTCGACTACATTCCATAATAATTCTTTTATTTTTGCTGATATGCATCTTGTAATCTCTTTTCACGACATTGTCCATTCCGTTCAACTGCTCTTCAAAGTACTGTGCTGTCTCTGACGCAATTACAAAGTCAACGGTAGACTTAAAAGTTTTTATTTCTTCGCCCTGAACTTTAATTCCCTTTCCACATTTGGTTTCATGGTACAACCGTGTCTCACTCACTTCTCTACAACAGATTCCATATCATGTCCTTAAAATCTTACAATTGCAGTTCGGTTCCAGTACAAGTTATAAATGACGTTATGTTCCCTGAATTTTATCCGTGGTGCCTTCGTGTTTTCAAAGAATTTTGTTGTCAGCATTGTTTTGTATGTTTCCTTTTCTTCGTCCTGTTTTGTAAGATAAGTGGCGGGGTTAGTACTGCTTCGCGTGTTCTAAAATTTCTTCGGAACCCATACTGGTCTTCACCGTGATCGGCTCCTGCCAATTTTCCATTTTTCTGTAAATAATTTATATCATTACATAGGAACCATCAGTTAAACTCATGGTCAGCACCTGCCTTATGTTGTATTGGAATTAGTACGTCTTTCTTGAAGCCTGAGGTTCTGTCCCCTATCTCATATATCTTACACAGCACTTGAATAATTTTGCCATGGTGGGCTCTCCCAAAAACATCAATAATTCTGTGAGAATTCTTTCTACTCTAGGGACCTTGTTTCTGCTTAAGTCTTCCTGTGCTCTGTCAGATTCTTTTCGTAGTATCATGTCTCCCAACTCGTCTTCAGCAGTTTCTTCTTCTATTTCTGTGATATTGTTCTCAAGTTTGTTTTCCCAGTATTGACCGTTTATGTAGTCCTTCCACGTTTCAGCTTTCCCTTCTATGCTTATTATTACTGGTGATAAGGTCAGTAAACAGTCACAGGTAATTACCTTGTTTATCAGAGCCGAACCGTTCCCGTTTAGGACCGACAGGTTAATTTTCAGATGGTTCTATGTGCTTCAGTTGATGTCTTTTGTCGTAAAATAAGAGCGTAAGATTTGAACTGCTCGCCATTTTCGCTATCCTGATTCGACAGGTCGATAACTGTGACAGTTCAGTAGTAGTTAGTAAACATGTAGCGATATAACAATGCTTCCTAATTCTTAAACATCACTATCAGAATTGTGATACTTTGGTTGCTACGATTCGTGAAGTGCGTCCAATTTTCGTCTGAAATAATGTCACAAATTCATCAGCTGTTGAAAGTATAATCGAAAAAGTCGAAACTGCTGGTTCAGTTGTGACTTGAAACGCACGACACGAGCTCATGATCATTAAGAAACAAAAAACGTGGCGAATCGCGAGGGTGTGGCCGAGAGTGCAGGAATCTCGATCCGTCATCGTGCACGAGAACTGGATGTTTCAGCAACCACTCTTCACCGCGTTATTATTAAAAATTTGCTTCTCCATTCTTATAAAATCCACATGACTTAGCAACTTCTGTCAACATATCGTACAAAGCAAAGAGACTTCACTAGCTGTAATTATGAACAACAAGAAGTTGTAACGGGACATCCTCCTCAAGCATTACTTTTCTCAACAGTATTTGTCGATACCAGTATTATTTTTCGAATTTTGGACAGGTCAGTATTATCTCTGTTGCTTTTCAGAAAACTTTCATATAATTTTATACACAGTATGTTATATTTCAAGCTAAAATTATTGAAAAGGAATTACTTTATAAAATATTTCAGTTTCGATGTTATAATCGATAGGTACTAGTTCTGAATATACAGTTAAAGTTATTGTTTTAGAAAACATCTGAAATTACGAATTATTGGCACACTTAAAATTTCTATTAATAATTACTAGTTCTGAATATACAGTTAAAGTTATTGTTTTAGAAAACATCTGAAATTACGAATTATTGGCACACTTAAAATTTCTATTATTAATTACGCGATCCTGTATTGTTTACTAAGATTATCCCTGGATTCATTTATAAAATAATAATCGAAATTAATACTGTAACGGAAACTAATAGAAATTCATTTGTCAAGAAAACTTGTAAACCGTTTGGAATATTGTTATTTCCGCAGTGTGGGAGTCGTAAGGTTGCCCCTGATGTGATCGGACGCATTTTTGTATTTTTGTGCAAACAATGTAATTTCGGCTTTGTTAATGTGAAAAATCAAAAGATTGTATGATATACTAAAATATGAGACAATATATTTACGGAAAAAATGCTGCAACAACAATTTTCAGATTTATTTAGTTCAAACCAACAGTGAGGACCTGATGTGAGATTTTCAGCTTTAGGAATCAGAGCTGGAGCCATCTCAAGACGACAAGCTATGTAAACGAGAAAGTTTATTGTAATCTTCACTCCTCACAAATCTTCATAAAAGACTTTGCTTATTAATTACTTGGACTGGACATTGTTTAATGTGGACAGTAGATGGAGGGAAGGTGGTGATTACAAAGTGAATGCTGATTTTGTGGACAAAAATATTCTTCGGTGACGAGTACTACTTCTACTCGATGGCTTCATTAATAGGCACATGTGCTCCATTTAGGTCTCATAAAATCCAGGACTGATTTATGAGGAAAAAATCCATCCCCAACTCGTATGTGTTTGGTGTGCTCTGCGGTGCGCAGGAATCAGTGGCCCATTTATTTTTGAAAACGAGGCAGGTAATGAATTAACGGTAAATGGCGAACTTTATGGTAACAAGATAACTCAGTTACTTGAGCGTCAATTGGAAAATTTCCTCTCGAAGATACTTGTTGCATCAGGACAATCGCAGTTGCCTTACCGCCCCGATGGTTTTGCGCGGATACTTCCCTCGTCGTGTCATTTCTTATTTTGATGATCAGTACTGACCGCCCCGATCTTGCCATTTAACACCTTTTCTTTGAAGCTTTCTGAGGACTCGTCAACGTCAATAAGTCCTAGGCTACACAGTCGTTAAAGACAGCTATTGACCGCTGTATCAATGAAGCACGCCAACATTTATGCAAAAGTGTTGTTGAAAATTCCACGAAGAGTGTACGTGTCTCGCAGATAATTTGCCAGATGTCTTGTTTCAAACATAACTCCAAAATTTCTACATTATAAACGAACAAATTTTATAACGCTTTGTAACAGAAAACGACGTTTTATTTATAATTCATACCTTGCGCTATTAATGTAACACCCTTTGCATCTGTTTAGTGACCACGCTAAGCATGATTTAGCACATCATGAAATTAGGAAAGCAACTAATTACTGAGTCCTGCCGCTACTAGAAAAGAAGAAAGCTAAAGATGCAGCTTAAAGCACTAAATAATGGCAAGGCCTTCGGTCCAGGTTGTATACCTGTTAGGTTACATTCGGAGTAGGTTGATACAATAGCTCCATATGAAACTTCCCCTTTGAACAATTTATATATGACTGTGCTTAACCTGACACACAATATTTTGTTAGCGCAACGCAATCTGACTTTCAATAATTCGTACAAAAGAATGGGCCCTGACTAACATTAACCTATACCTTTCACAAATCACTTACCTCACAAAAATCTTCGCTGCTCAAGCTACTGCAATACAGCGAGCGCCACTACTGCCAGCTAAATAAAAGATTCAAACTACTGAAGGCACTAACTACTGATAGGGATAGTTAGCAAATGAAAGATATTAATAGAGAACAAACAATGTATTTACCTTAATATCATCACAAGTCATAATATATATATCAGTTCATGACAAATTACAAATCTCCGCCATCTCTCTCCCCACATCCACCACTGCTGGCGGCTCACCTCCAACTGCGCAACGCTACGCGCTGTTCACAGCCAGCTGCCTAACACTACAATGGCGAGTATTACAACAATGCAAAGCAGACACAGACTGCCCACAGCACAGCCAGTGATTGTCATACAGAGGAGGCGTTACCAATAAAAAACCTAAACAGCCTACTTACATAGAGAAAACATAAACAGCCTACTTACATAGAGAAAACATAAACAGCCTACTTACATAAACCTATACCTTTCACAAATCACTTACCTCACAAAAATCTTCGCTGCTCAAGCTACTGCAATACAGCGAGCGCCACTACTGCCAGCTAAATAAAAGATTCAAACTACTGAAGGCACTAACTACTGATAGGGATAGTTAGCAAATGAAAGATATTAATAGAGAACAAACAATGTATTTACCTTAATATCATCACAAGTCATACTTACATAGAGAAAACATAAACAGCCTACTTACACATACTTAAGAATCATATACAACAGATCGTTCTTCGTATGAGCCAAGCCTAAAGACTGGAAAGTTACACAAGTCACACCAACACTTAAGAAAAGAAATAGGACTAACCCGCTAAAGTACAGACTAACGTCGATTTGTAACAGAATTTTGGAACATATTCTATGTTCGAACATTATGAATTACATCGAAGAAAACGCTTTATTGACAAATAGCCAACACGGATTCAGACAATATCGTACTTGTGAAACACAGCTCTTTATGCTAATGATGGAATTAATGCTATTGGCAGGAATGTCAAATTGATTCCATATTTTTAGATTTTTGGAAGGATTTTGCCACCGTTGCCCACAAGTGACTTCTAATACGACTGCGTGCTTACGGAGCATCGCCTCAGTTGTGCGACTAAATTCGTGATTTCGCGTCAGAAAGATCACAAGTCGCAGTAACTGACGAAAAGTCATCGAGTAAAGCAGAAGTAATATCTGGCGTTCCCCAAGGAAGTGTTACAGGCCCTCTGCTGTTCCTGATATACATAAACCATTCAGGAGACTATCTGAGCAGACTTTTTAGACTGTTTTCAGATAATAATGTCAATTACCGTCTTGTGAAGCTCAAAAATGGCTCTAAGCACTATGGGACTTAACATCTGAGGTCATCCGTTCCCTAGACTTAGAACTACTTAAACCTAACTAACCTAAGGACATCACACACATCCATGCCCGAGGCAGGATTCGAACCTGCGACCGTAGCAGCAGCCTAGAACCGCGCCTAGAAGCGCCTAGAACCGCTCGGCCACAGAGGGCGGCTCTTGTGAAGTCATCAGATGATAAAAACCAGTTTTAAAGTGATTCAGATGAGATATCTGTTGGTGCGAAAACTGGCAGTTGACTCTTAAATAATGAAAAGTGTGAAGTCGTCCACATGCATGCGAAAAGGAATCCTCTAAATTCCGGTTATACGATAAATTACACAAATTTAAAGGCTGTGAATTCAACGAAATATTTACGGATTATCACGTACGCAATGTTGTAGGGAAAGCGAACGAAAGAAGCGGCTGATTGGCTGAACCGTTAGAAAATGCAAGTCTGCTAAAGAGACTCCCTGTAGTACGCTTGTCCGTCTTCTTCTGGAGTACTGTTGCGTGGTGTGAGATCCTTACCAGATAGGATTCACGGAGGACATGGAAAAGTGTCAGAGAAGGGCTCGTCTTGTAGTATCTCGAAATACGGGAGAGAGTGCCACAGATATGATACGCGAATTGGGATGGTAATCATTAGAACAAAGGCGTTTGTTGTTTAGGCAGAATTTTCTCAGGAAATATCACTCACCGACTTTCTCCTCTGAATGCGAAAATAGTTTATTGGCACCCACCTATATAGGAAGAAATGATCATCAGAGGTCGCAAGGAAAAATTTAAGTGTTCGTTTTCACCGCGTACTGTTCGAGAGAGGAACGTTAGAAAAATAGCTTTAAGGTGGTTCGATGAACTGCCAGGCACTTCTATGTGAATTACCTAGCGATGATGTAGATGTAGGAAGTACGTCTGAAACGTTGTCGTGGAAGATTTGTATGCCTGATGTAATATAAATGGCTTAGTTAATGGAGTAGCTCATAAAATCAACAAGGACACTACAAAAAGGTACGTCAGCAAAGACATTACGAAAATAGATAAATAGATTGCAACAGACCCCAATGCACGCAGTTTGTGATACAGACATGTAAAAACTGCAACTGATTGTAACAAATGCAGCTCATATTTGGAACTGAAGACAGATCCTGAACAGCACCTGACTGCTGCTTTCTGCAACACTGTAGTCACTGGCATTTAAAAGCAAAAACTTGTTTGCTTTGCTTATTTTCATGCTTTTATGCTCCTTGACATTATGCTCAGCAGTAACCTTTCAAGTTCTCAAATGATTTTCTTAGCGTAGAAAAGGTGGATAAGAATTATCTGTATTGCCAGCTCGCTAAGTTAGCGTAGGCCGATAGTGAAGTGTTTAGGGTTTCTAGCGGTCATCCTACAACATACACTCTAGAGACAAGGAAGATGTGAACTTGGATAAATCTTCCTTAAGCATTATTTAGCAAGGTGTGCGTTATTCACCAATTTTACTTCCCAGTAGGCTGCCTGTAGAGCTGAAAAATGTGGGATAAACTGCAGCATTTCAAATCTAAGTCGAAAGGCTTCTGTACGTGACACTCGTTTTATTTTGCGCTGTGACAGATTTCATGACAGGGTGGATTTAATCCAAAGTATCCCACGGTTCCTGAGAAAATAAAAAGAATGAAGACCCTAAAAAGGAAGCAGCTGGAAAGGAACGTCATTCCAGTCGAATCAGGGATTTAAATCTCCAAGCGATGCTCACAAACTTTCTAAGGTCCTGCTTAGAGCGCAGTTAATTAGATTTTAAATTCTTCATCTCGCCAATCAGTCATATTTACTTAGTTACACGATTACGACTATTAATATTATTATAACCGGACGGGTGCCATAGTGAAATCGCCGTATTTAATGCAAACTGGCCATCGTTCCACACGCGAGGGCGTCAGAACCGGTCTGTAGACCACCTGATAGCACCCGCTGACGCCGGGCCGCAGCAGGTTTATCCTCATTAAGTCCACTGGATCTCTGCCCCCACCCCTCTGACAAATCAGCCTCCCGGCCTACATTAGCATGGGCCCTGCTGGTAGCTGGTACGTCGGTGAAGGTGGTGCAAATCAGAACAATACTTCTAGAACTTATGATTATACAGGGTGTTCGGAAACTCCCGTTACAAACTTTTTGTAGAGGGAAATAAGTACATAATATTTTGAACAGAAACCAATGTCCGGAAACCTACCGTTTTCGTTCTACGACGGTTTGAATTCAGATGTGTAAAGAGGAAAGAGAAAAGTTTCGGAGTTGCTTGTCCTGGTATGCAGCAGGGTAGACAGGATGACGTGTACTACCTCAGGCGGTCACCTGATGCCACGTAACGTCTGCCTTGCTGCGAGACCTGTTGAATGCCTGTGCGTCTCCTACACAATGAGCATGTTTCGGAATACACAGACGTCCTTCTTGTGTATGGCGAAGCTCGAGGTAACGCAAGAGCCGCTATTGGACTGTATCAATAAAGTTTTCTGCCACGCAGTACGCTATCGCCAAACGTTTTGCACAAGCTACGCAGCGGCTCCGAGAAACGGGTACGTTCAACCTGAGAAGACAAGACTCCGGTGCTCCACGGCGACGCCGCAAGCCCGAATATATTGTAATACATCGCGCTAAGGAGAATCCGTCAACGAGCACTCGAATAATTGCGCGTGCAATGGGTGTTGGTCACAGTATCGCCTGGGACGTTCTGCGTAAGCAACACTTTCACCTGTACAGCTTACGAAGGGTACACGCTACGGATCCAGCCGATCTTCCACAATGCGTTGCCTACTGCACTTGGTTCCTGCACCGCTGCATCGACGCACCCATGTTTCTGCGTAGAGTTCTGTGCACAGATGAATGCAAGCTGCGCGGAGTAGCCCCGTGGTTTAAGGCGCCATGTCACGGATTGCGCGGCCCTTACCACCGGAGGTTCGAGTCCTCCCTCGGGCATGGGTGTGTGTGTTGTTCTTAGCATAAGTTAGTTTGTGTTAAGTAGCGTGTAAGTCTAGGGACAGATGACTTCGGCAGTTTGGTCCCTTAGGGATTCACACACATTTCAACATTTAAATGCAAGTTCACTAGAGACTGCGAAACTGTCATGTCTGGGCAGACGAGAACTCTCGTGCCACGTATGTTCAGGTATTTCAGCACTGCTTTGGTATTTACGTGTGCACAGGTATTCTGGACGGTCATGCCAATGGGCCATACCTGCTTCCACTCAAGCTACCTTGTCCTCCGTAGTTGATATTCCTACAAAACGTATTGGACCCGTGCTGAATGTCCTTCAGGAAATGTGGTTTCAGCATGATCGTGGGCCACCTCACTTCTCACGTGCAGTTCGGAGAAATCTCAGCAGACGATATGGCTAAAGATGGACAGGCCGAGGTGGTCCAACTGCAATGCCGCCGAATCCTGCCTCGGGCATGGATGTGTGTGATGTCCTTAGGTTGGTTAGGTTTAAGTGGTTCTAAGTTCTAGGGGACTGATGACCTTAGATGTTAAGTCCCATAGTGCTCAGAGCCATTTTTTTTTTTGCAATGCCGCCGGATCGCCGTATTTAACTTCCGTGGACTACTTCTTGTGAGATCGTATGCAAAGTTTAATTTACGAGACTCCTGTAGAGACAGAGGAAGATTTGCCGGCACGAGTTTTGGTGGCTGCACTAGAAATTGAAGAGACAGCAGGTGGGATGGAGAGTATGTACCAGAACATGCTCCTTGGATACTATCTGTAAGAACCTTGATGGTCGCCACGTCGAGCAGCCGTTGTAATGCATCAGTTCTGTTTGTACGCACAGTATGCTGTGTTCCTTTTTTTTTTTTTTGATCTAATGTAAACACCAATGTTTAAGTAGTTAATACAAATTTCCGTAAGTGATAAATGAATAGTTCGTTCTGTTTCCTTTCGAAATGTTACCTAATAATTATACTGCGTTACACCTAATTCATTTCCTCAAGCACAAGTGGAAGGGTTGAACATCTGAAGTGAAACCGTCGCAGAATGGAAATGGCACGTTTTCAGTACATAGGCTCCCATTTAGTTTATTATGTACTGACTCCCCTCTACAAGCCCTAGACGTTTGTAACGGGAAATTCCAAATATCTTGTACTTTCGAGGGTTGCTAACAAATATTTGATATTGTTTACGATTTCGTCCTGCTAACAATACAAAAGATGATAAATATGTATATGTATGTATAAGTATATGATGTCTATGTGTCTCGAGCATGTCACCGGATCATTTTGTGTAAATCCCACTACGTTACCCCCAGAAAACTGCTAGATTACATTATATATTATCTCATCTGTAAACTGGATGCATCAAAGAATTGTGTTTTATGCATCACGACATTGTTCAGTGCCTCGTTTCCGTAGTGTACAGCATTTATGATAAGTTTCAATATTTGGAATTGATTTTCAGTTAATTATGTTTATCGCTCTTATCGTGATCCGCTTACTCTTTGTCGTGAGCTGGAAGCTAATTTTTACATTATGACTACACCATTACATGCTTAACAAACCCACCATTCTCGAATAATCCGTTAGATTCTGTAATCTTTGTCTGCCCTCTCATTTTCTATTATTAATACCTGCAGTGGCAAGCTGACTGCTACTGCACGCTCTAGTACATGACCCACACTGTCGTGTCTTCTTCCGATAATGCATTTACGCAAAGTTCTTTCATCACCTATTCGTTTCTACAGCAATTTGTACTTTAACTGTCCATTCAGCACATCTTATCACTGCAGGTCCTTCTTCTCCGATTTCCCCACGGACCACGTTTGACTTCCGTTCTTTGCTGTCCTCCAGGATATAATTTCAGAAATGTCTTCCTTAGTTCCAAGTCAACACTTGATATCAGTAAATAAAAGTCATTTGATGAAGGAAGTTCTCATCGCCAACGCCAATGCGCTTGGCTTCAAAATGGTTCAAATGGCTCTAAGCACTGTGGGACTTAACATCTGAGGTCATCAGTCCCCTAGAACTTAGAACTACTTAAACCTAACTAACCTAAAGACATCACACACATCCATGCCCCAGGCAGGATTCGAATTTGCGACCGTAGCAGTCACGCGGTTCCGGACTGAAGCGCCTAGAACCGCTTGGCCACCGCGGCCGGCTCATGACTTAATGGCTTTATGGATGATGTTTTTCCGCTTCCTACGTATGCGGTATAAAATCTTTGACACATTGCCTCTTGAAACACAATGCACTTATGGGAAGAACCCGCCATATGAGCACCAAGAATCTGCCCATGTTCGAATCCACCAGACACCGACATAACGCACTCACAACTGTACAGAAAACTGTTCTGACCGTGACTGACACTTGCAACGTACTGACGTGCACAGTGCCGATCGTAGACAAATACAACAGTGCAACCTGTCGGCTCGATTAGCATCTGCGTTTACGCTCAAGCACACATTTCTCTCGGTTTTTCCATATTTTTGGCCAACCTCTGAAGTTAGATCTTCGTACATCCATATTTAAATCTGAATAATAATTAAATAAATTTTCGTAATAATTAAATCTGAAGTTAGAGGCTTTCCTCGTCATGACAATGGACACGGCAACCTTTCATCGGCAACGGTTGTTTGGTGCACACAAGATGACAACGTTCAAACGGTGACTCCTCAGCCTGATTCGCACTACATAATCTGAAAGCTGGAGCTATACCATGAGACTTTCGGAAGAATATCATCCACACATCGCTGAAGACAGCAAGAACACATAAATGCGGGTGTGCTCGCATATTAGTAGTTTTGTGTGCATGAGTGATTGTAGATAAAAAGCTAGTAACTCATAAATATTGAAGACGTCGAAAATTGTATAAAACAGTCTCAGTAAAAGCCTCCCATGTTCTATATGTAAAGGAACGACGTCTGTCTGTTTGTTGTACAGTATTTAAATCACGCCCTCGTTGTGAGTCTTCAAGTGTCTCGGACACTGTAGGAGATGCGTGATGCTCAGCGTCTAAAGTGCGGCGGGCTTATGACTGTTCTGTTGTCTCTCTGCATCTAATTTCCAGCGGATCTGAGACTGCTACAGGGTTTGTTGGATTCGAGGAATTTTCACATCTTGAGCTCTCTTTGAACTATACATTAAATCAGATTTTAATTCGCGACACTTATAGTAAACTAAATAATATTTATTATATATTTCTACATCTACATCTACATGGATTCTCTGCAAATCACATTTAAGTGCCTGGCAGAGGGTTCATCGAGCCACCTTCACAACTCTCTATTGTTCCAACCTCGTACAGCACGCGGAAAGAACGAACACCTGTATCTTTCCGTACGAACTCTGATTTCCCTTATTTTATCTTTCTCCCTATGTAGGTCGGTGTCAACAAAATATTTTCGCATTTGGAGGAGAAAGTTGGTGATTGGAATTTCGTGAAAAGATTCCTTCGCAACGAAAAACGCCTTTCTTTTAATGATGTCCAGCCCAGATCCTGTATCATTTCAGTGACACTCTCTCCATTTTTCGCGATAATACAAAACGTGCTGCCCTTCTTTGAACTTTTTCGGTGTACTCTGTCAGTCCTATCTGGTAAGGGTCACACATCGCGCAGCAGCATTCTAAAAGAGGACGGACAAGCGTAGTATATGTAGGCAGTGTCCTTAGTAAATCTGTTACATTTTCTAAGTGTCTTGCCAATAAGGTGCAGTCTTTGGTTAGCCTTCCCCACAACATTTTCTATGTGTTCCTTCCAATTCAAGTTGTTCATAATTGTAATTCCTAGGTATTTAGTTGAATTTTCGGCTTTTAGATTAGACTAATTTATCGTGTAACCGAAGTTTAACGAATTCCTTTTAGCACTCTTGTGGATGACCTCACACTTTTCGTTATTTAGGGCCAACTGCCAATTTTCGCATCATTCAGATATCTTTTCTTAATCGTTTTGCAATTTGTTTTGATCTTCTGATGACTTTATTAGTCCGTAAATGACAGTGTCATCTGCAAACAACCTAAGACGGCTGCTCGGATTGTCTCCCAAATCGTTTATATAGATAAGTAACAGGAAAGGGCCTACAACACTTCCTAAGGGAACGACAGAAATCACTTCTGTTACTAGATGACTTTCCGTCAATTACTACGAACTGTGACCTCTCAGACAGGAAAGATTAAGACGTTCCCGACGTATGGGTTTTAAGTACGGATCTCGAGCTTGTCGTTGTATTTTACTATTGCATCTCCACAATATTTCGTCGAAAAAGCTGCCCAGTTTCGCCAGGTAGTGTAGCAATTCTTTTTAAAATTTCAGAAACCACGTGTTCGAGTAAACAGTGGATTCGCACTGTCACGGAATAACCTATGAACACGCCGAACCGCCGATCCCCGTGCACTAAAGAAGGTAGTCCCTCACTATGCAACTTAAAGAGAAACTAGTAGATTATACAACGCGTACATTATATAAGAAATTTAACAATTTTTAACGTGGTTTATTTTCACTGATGCTAAAGTAGCCTATGTTATTCCACAGGCTTCAACTATCTCCCTATCAGTTTTCATCACAATCGATCCAGCTGTTTAGTCGCGAAATCTTTGTTTACGGAGTTACTTTAACATGCATCCAATTTGCTGGGAAGAATAATATTCGTATGCCGAGAAATGGAAAAGGAAATTGAGGATTTGTATGATAACAATTAGTTTCGCTTTAGGCAAAGAAAAGCAGCAGAAAGGCAGATCTTCACGAACGGTTCGTAAGGAATGCAAAACTCAAGAGAAGTCGAGACACTTTCACAGGATCTGTGAATCTAGACGACGTAAAATTGCGCAAGATGTTCGAAATTCTCGAAAAAATAGGTATACAGTAGTGATTTACTTATGTGCGACAAATACTAAAAATAAGCTCGCAGGAGGATGAAATTTTAAGCAATCTGTCCTGCAGACATCCGGTTTCGTAAACTGACAACTGCCGGAAGTGCAATGTGCTCACTTCATGCCCCTCCATGCGCGCATCCAGTGACGCCTGTGGGTTGAGGATGACATGTCGATCGGTCGGTACGGTTGGGCCTTCAAGGCCTCTTCGAACGGAGTCCTACGGGCAGTATCAGTTTGATAGTCGGTCTGGGTGTTCATGGAGTAACAGTTTCCGTTCCCAAACCGGTAACTGATTTCTACTATGGATTACCAGATTCACCTCCAATGTAACCGATATTTCATAGAAAATTTGAGTTCGCCAGTAAATATATTCCCTACTCACTCTGTCATCACTGGAAATATCGCGAAGAGATCATGAAGGTAAAGTTAGAGGTATTTAAACTTACGTAGAGGCTTACCGCCAATCATCCTTCCCATGGATCATTCGCGAGTGGAACAGGAAAGCGGGGAAGTGACAGGTCTACCTCTACCTCGACCATCTACATGGATACTCTGCAAATCACACTTAAGTGCCTGACAAAGGGTTCATCGAACAACCTTTACTATAATTCTCTATTGTTCCACTCTTGAATACGCGCGGAACGAAAGAAAACCTATATCTTTCCGTGCGGGCTCTGATTTCCCTTATTTTATTGTGATGATCGTGATACCTAAAATACCCCTAGCCATATACCTCAAGATGACTTGTGGAGTATAGATGTAGATGAAGATGTAAAAGCAATATGGGAAACTCGGGTAATATACCACTGGTACAAAATCCAAACGGAATATTAAGAAAGGGAGACCATGAGAAGTACTCGGATTGACGGGACATGAGCGAGAGTTGCAGTTTTTCCCCATTGCGATTTATTCCGTAAATCGAAGAAACGAAGGATATAAAAGAGAGGTTCAAGAGTGCAATTTAAATTCAGGGTGAAATTATATGAATGATAAGATTCGCTGAAAAACTGATGTTCTGTGTGAAAATGAGGTACGATTGCAAGACTTGTTAAATGAAATTAACAGAATATGGACTAAGAAGATACTAAAGAAAGACGAAAGTAATTGAGGTTTAGTAGAAATGAGATAAGCGAGAAATACAAGTACAAAACTACGCACCAAGTAGCAGATAAAGTTAAGGAATTCTGCTGCCTTGAATGGAAATTAAAGCATGGCGCTCAAAGCAATAAGGATAAAAGAAGTATACCAGTATATGAAAGAAGAATATTTCTTGTTAAAAGAAATCTGCTAGTATTAAACAGTCATGTTAATTTGAGAAAGAAATTTCTGAGAATCTATATCTAGAGCATAGCATTGTACTCAAGTAAATCGTTGACTGAGGCGAAAACCGTAAAAGCAGACCATCAGTGCATCTGAGACGTGTGTCTTAGATCAGGATGGTGGTAAGATGGTAAATGAGGAGGTTCTTCGCACAGCGGGTGAGGAAAGACAACCGTGGGGCACACTGACTATAGGAAGGGACGGATGATACGACATGTGTTAAGACATCAGGGAATTGCTCCCAGGGCAGTAGGGGGAATTGAAGAGGACGAAAGTTATTGGTCAAAACAGGCACGAATTTCCAGAATAAACAATCGAGGACGTTGGGTGTCAGTGCAGAGATGTAGAGATTATCACATTTTAGGAAGTAGTACTGTGTCGTATAAATCCAGCTACAAGAGATTTGTGCTTCAGTGTGACTCTGAGTTAGTGAGCAATGCTCCTCAGTTTTAAAAGAAGGAAGAGTGAGGCTTAACGTCCCATCGACGATGAGGTCATAAGAAATGGAGTACAGAGTTGGTTTATTTCAAGGATTAGGAAGAAAATTGGCCGTGTTCTTGTTAAGGGAACCATCCTGCCATCTGCCTTGAGCGATGTAGCGTACTCACACAAAACTAAAACTTGAAGGCTAGATGGGGGACTGTGCAGTCATCTTCCCAAATACGAGTCCTTTGTTTAAAAAGGGATCTTAAGATAAGATGTACTGATACAAGAAATACAGAACTAGGTCAGGTTAACGTGGCTGGATGATCACTTAAAAAACGCTTGAGCCACGAAGCATTATACTCATGAAAGTCTCCTACCTAACAGTTAGGCTACGAGCATCAAAATCTTACAACACTTTCCAATATCGCCTCTCAGTCAGATAAGACGGAGGGCACTTCTGTTTGTAAACCGTACGACGCCCTCTTGTCACGATAGAAAACACACCCAATTAAAATGTGGTGAGTTTTAACATGACGAAACCAATGTGTCTGTAAGGATGCAAGATTTTGCCACTACAATTGAGTAAATTTGACAATTCATGTTTCATTTACTTAGTATGGGATCGCATTTTTAGGTGCGGTTATCGAATTATGAATCATTTACTGGTTGATACTGGGTAGCCTCATACTAACGTTTGTGTAGAGAGGCATGCTTTGAGTGTAATTTCGCGCTGGCTCTGAAAGCAGGGCGAGCGTGGGCATTTTCGGTCGGGATGGAAAGAGGGCTGTTAGGAGGACAGTTTTTTTTTTTGTCATCAGTCTACTGACTGGTTTGATGCGGCCCGCCACGAATTCCTTTCCTGTGCTAACCTCTTCATCTCAGAGTAGCACTTGCAACCCACGTCCTCAATTATTTGCTTGACGTATTCCAATCTCTGTCTTCCTCTACAGTTTTTGCCCTCTACAGCTCCCTCTAGTACCATGGAAGTCATTCCCTCATGTCTTAGCAGATGTCCTATCATCCTGTCCCTTCTCCTTATCAGTGTTTTTCACATATTCCTTTCCTCTCCGATTCTGCGTAGAACCTCCTCATTCCTTACCTTATCAGTCCACCTAATTTTCAACATTCGTCTATAGCACCACATCTCAAATGCTTCGATTCTCTTCCGTTCCGGTTTTCCCACAGTCCATGTTTCACTACCATACAATGCTGTACTCCAGACGTACGTCCTCAGAAATTTCTTCCTCAAATTAAGGCCGGTATTTGATATTAGTAGACTTCTCTTGGCCAGAAATGCCTTTTTTGCCATAGCGAGTCTGCTTTTGATGTCCTCCTTGCTCCGTCCGTCATTGGTTATTTTACTGCCTAGGTAGCAGAATTCCTTAACTTCATTGACTTCGTGACTATCAATCCTGATGTTAAATTTCTCGCTGTTCTCATTTCTACTACTTCTCATTACCTTCGTCTTTCTCCGATTTACTCTCAAACCATACTGTGTACTCATTAGACTGTTCATTCCGTTCAGCAGATCATTTAATTCTTCTTCACTTTCACTCAGGATAGCAATGTCATCAGCGAATCGTATCATTGATATCCTTTCACCTTGTATTTTAATTCCACTCCTGAACCTTTCTTTTATTTCCATCATTGCTTCCTCGATGTACAGATTGAAGAGTAGGGGCGAAATTCTACAACCTTGTCTTACACCCTTCTTAATGCGAGCACTTCGTTCTTGATCGTCCACTCTTATTATTCCCTCTTGGTTGTTGTACATATTGTATATGACCCGCCTCTCCCTATAGCTTACCCCTACTTTTTTCAGAATCTCGAACAGCTTGCACCATTTTATATTGTCGACGCTTTTTCCAGGTTGACAAATCCTATGAAAGTGTCTTGATTTTTTTTTAGCCTTGCTTCCATTATTAGCCGTAACGTCAGAATTGCCTCTCTCGTCCCTTTACTTTTCCTAAAGCCAAACTGATCGTCACCTAGCGCATTCTCAATTTTCTTTTCCATTCTTCTGTATATTATTCTTGTAAGCAGCTTCGATGCATGAGCTGTTAAGCTGATTGTGCGATAATTCTCGCACTTGTCAGCTCTTGCCGTCTTCGGAATTGTGTGGATGATGCTTTTCCGAAAGTCAGATGGTATGTCGCCAGACTCATATATTCTACACACCAACGTGAATAGTCATTTTGTTGCCACTTCCCCCAATGATTTTAGAAATTCTGATGGAATGTTATCTATCCCTTCTGCCTTATTTGACCGTAAATCCTCCAAAGCTCTTTTAAATTCCGATTCTAATACTGGATCCCCTATCTCTTCTAAATCGACTCCTGTTTCTTCTTCTATCACATCAGACAAATCTACACCCTCATAGAGGCTTTCAATGTATTATTTCCACCTATCTGCTCTCTCCTCTGCATTTAACAGTGGTATTCCCGTTGCACTCTTAATGTTACCACCGTTGCTTTTAATGTCACCAAAGGTTGTTTTGACTTTTCCGTATGCTGAGTCTGTCCTTCCGACAATCATATCTTTTTTGATGTCTTCACATTTTTCCTGCAGCTATTTCGTCTTAGCTTTCCTGCACTTCCTATTTATTTCATTCCTCAGCGACTTGTATTTCTGTATTCCTGATTTTCCCGGAACATGTTTGTACTTGCTCCTTTCATCAATCAACTGAAGTATTTCTTCTGTTACCCATGGTTTCTTCGCAGCTACCTTCTTTGTACCTATGTCTTCCTTCTCAACTTCTGTGATGGCCCTTTTTAGAGATGATGTAAGACGTTATGTGTTGCCGGCGATGGGCGAGGCATGGCAGAATCTCTGACCAGAGAGTGGTATGTCGTTAGTTGTTGCTTGTCGCGAGTCTGCGCTAGTCTGCGCGTGTCGGCAGTTGTATGCAGCCGGCATTAGTCGTCAGTCGGCAGTAGTCTGTGCTAGCATGCGGTAGTCCGTGCTAGTCGGCGCGTGCCTGCGCGTGTCGGCAGTCTGGTCTGCTCGGGACTCTGGTCAGGGCTCTCGAAGATGAGTATTGTTGTAGAAAGAAAGAAGCAGCCTTGCGCATATCTAGTAAAGTATATTAATTGTAATTTGATTTCTTTCAAAAAATGCCCCAATAATAATTTTTATAATATAAAGTAACTTTTTTAAAGAAAAGCATTCATTTCAATTTAAAGAATATTTCCAATGCATGATCATTCCTTCCAAGAATCAGAAAAAAATATACGCCAGCATTGCACGAAGCTGTGCCAAAAATTTCTACATAAGAGCAGATATATTCGCAGTTTTTATTGAGGTAAGAATTTTGCTTTTTTTTATTCAGAATTCAGGGCCGAAGGGCAGTGCTGCTGTCCTCATAAAATTTACCAGGTTACTAATTTTTTTTTATTATTTTGGTGTTTAGGAATTTTTCTGTTTCGAACTTAAGATTAAATGAGAAAAGAATTTTGTGGGAACATTAAATGTGAATGCATTTGTGAACGGAGACTATAAATGGGAAGCAATTTTGTTCAGAGATTACATTAAAATTAATTTTGTTCCGAGGTTACAAGACTTTAAAAATTCATTTAATTATTATTTTTGTAGGGAGGTTACATATGGTGCATCATTATAATTATAAAATATTTTTGTGTGCAGAGGTTACACTTGGCTCCATAATAATTATTTTTATTTCAAATTATGAATTTTGTGGGAGTTTACGCTTGGTTCCTGGTTCGTGGTTCTTGGTTCCTCATTTAAATATTTCTGTGGCGAGGTTACTGGTTTTTGGTTTCATCATTTAAATGATATTTATTGTGGGGAGGTTACACTTGGCGACATCCGGCCAGGATCGAATTTCTTTGTGAATCTTCTGAGAAGTAGTCATATATCTCCTCTTATTTAGTTAAATGTAGTTTGCATCTGGCGTAGCGCATTTGCTGATTTGTCACTCTTTCTTTCACAGATCATCGGCAATTTGTTGCTCTTTCTTGTCATTGTGTTTGTTGCATTTTGCATTGTCCTTGTTTCATTTATGCTTAATTTTGATTTGTGTAAAAATGCCGCGAAAAACTGTTAACAGTACATCGCGATGTGCAATGAATGAAATAGCCGACTCGAATAATTTGACCGATAGTATTTGCGACACTCAGTGTAATGATGATAATCCCCTAATTGTAGACAATCAATGCGTACTGACAACTAATATTGATTTTGATCCTAGTGATGAGCAAATAAATTCAATTGTGTCGTCTGTTAATTTAACGACAATGGATGACGCGGCACGTTCTGTTACAATGAACGCTGCCCAGCTTGACACACCCGGTTTGCAAAATTTACATAATGAACAGACAAATTTTTCTAACGAAAATGAACAGTGTAATCAGAGTACGTCAGATTTATTTAATTCCGGTGTAGTGACCAACAGTGCACATCCGATTAGCAAACATTTTCAAGAATCACAAAATGACCGAATGGTAACACAAAACGTGACAATTGCAGGTACGCCATCAAACAGCACAGAGAATAGAGTAGGTAATATTGGCTTGGATCAAATTATGGCACTATTGCTACAACATAGTGCAAATTTCAAACAACTTAGTGAAAATTTCAAACAACAACTTAATGAAAATTCCATACAACAGAGTGAAAGGCAAGACAACAATTTCAAACAACTTAGTGAACAGAACAAACAACTTAATGAAAATTTCAAACAACTTAGTGAATAGAATAAACAACTTAATGAAAAACAAGACAACCTTAATGAAAATTTCAAACAACTTAGTGAACAGAACAAACAACTTAATGAAAAATTGGACAACAATTCCAGACAGCTTAGCGAACAGATTACAGCCGTTGCCATGCAGTGTCATGATACTAAAGAACAATTACGTGTGGAAATTGAGGCTTGTGCTAGAAAAAGTAGTGAGGAAATTAGATTTGTGGCACAAGAATTAAGTAATAGACAAGCAGCCACAACAGAATCACTTAGGGACGAAATTAGTGCAGTCGGTAAACAATGCTCTGAAAAGGCAACACAGTTACGCAACGAGTTTAAATTAATGGCAGCAGAACTTTCGCGCACACTGGATGCAAAGGTAGACGCGAAATTCGACCAACAGAACGTTTTAATCACCACCTACAAAACAGTGAAACGCGTTACCGTAAATTCATACAGGAACAGAATAAAGGAAAGCGACAAGTCATGGAAACAATTACCGCACAGAGACAGGAAGATAAACATAAATTGTTTACGAAAGCAAAAACATACGTAGACAACAATATTGCTACAGTATCAGACGAAATTAATACTATCAAACAATTGAACACCGAATTGCGTGATGAAATTTCCGATCTTAAATCAAAACAGATACACACACAGCAGACTTTCAGATAGTGACCGACAGACTTGAACAATTAGAGCTAATTCAGGATCCCGATGCCATCAAAGCAGACGTTAAAAAATTGAACGAAACCACACGTAAAATACAAAAACAAATTAATGCTTGTGATAATAAAAACGATGATCAGGTAAAAGTACTGACTGGAAAATATGAAGAATTGGCCAATCGTATTGACGTTATCGAAAGTAATAATGACACCAAATCAGACGATAAATCACCTGTTTCGTTTAATCAAACACCCGAATTCCAAAATTTACAGCAGACGTTCAGTGAGATAGATTCGCCCAATAATACATTATGTAGAAAATTGTCAACTCTACAGCAAGAAGTGACAGAGTTGAAAAATGTTTGAGTCACTAACACGTCAGAGCATACGCCACATTCTGAACATTTCTCACACTCACACAGGCTGTATAATTTAAGTAATTTACAGATGGTACGTGAGTTAGATTCCGAACAGTCACAGACAAATAGATTCTCATACAATCGTGAACCTGTTCAAACATACAGAGACGATAATTTTGATTACAAACATTTTCTATCAGTGAGAAAATTTAAAGTATTTAATAATGACAGAACACAGATTCACCTCTTGGATTGGATACAACAATTTAACTTTGCTTTTCCACCGACTTGGCCCGTAACACATAAACTTGAATTTATTTGCAGTTTTTTGGAAGGCGAACCGGCAACTCGTATGAGACCGATCGCGAGACAATGCTATTCGGTAGAAGAATTTCAGAATGCTTTTCTGTCAGCATATTGGTCGAAGACGACACAGCGCAGAATTAAGGATCAATTAATTAGTTTACCGAATTATGATCACTCGAATTTTTCCAGTGTCACGCAATTTTTTGAACACATGGTTCAACAAAACCAGTACTTAAGTGAACCATACAGTGAATCTGCACTTATTCAATTACGTATTTCTAAGTTACCACGGTCATTAAAAGTGTCACTTTTAACGGGTCAGCAGAAAGAAAGTATTTCGGCATTCAGAGATCTGTTACAGCTTTTGGAAGTGCAGCAGTCAGGATATTCCTTTATAAACAAAAATTTTTCATATAATAACCAAGGTCAACAAACATACAGCAATTATGATCAGCCACGCAATTTCAATAGTAAAGCTAATAGACGCTTCAGGAACGACAACCACCAGAACTTTAATAACAGACAATATTTTAATTATCAGTACGTCAAAATTATCAGCAACAGGAACCACATTTTGGTAACAATGGAGGTTTTTCTCAGCAACAGCAACAAAACCAACCGGTTAGCATACCTAACCAACAATGTAATGTACAAGGTCCACCAAGCTTTAATGTTTCGCCGCGTATGCGTATAGCGTCGGCCCTAACAAATAGTACTGCACAGCAACAAGGAAACCAGTACGTACAGAAAACACACTATTTCAATTCCTATCGCAATGCACCGTATAGAAATGACTATCAAGACAGACGTAAAAGTAATGAGCACAATTATCAGCGTACATTTAAGTAACAGTCGGTCTTATCAGCAGCAAGAACATCCGCAACAACATATTATCATGAATGAACCAGACAGTAGATATCATCCCGAACGTAATACGTCAGGAAGAAATAACAGATGCAAATAGTTGAAATGCCACAGCATCCTTCTGAAAATAATAACACGTCAGACAGAATCTGACTAGATACAGTACAGGTTGCATCTTCCAGCAACGTAAGCAATACTTCAGATACACAAAATCTTGTTCACGAAAATGTTATTACTTTTGACGACATCCGAGACACTCTTTTGCAGGAAAGACCAGTTATTCAAAAAACCATTTCACACCCTGTCATCGAAGTAAAGATTGGATCATCGAAATTTTCAGCAGTAATCGATTCTGGATCTCCTATGTCAGTCATAAATGAGGAAACTTTCAACGAGTGTAACAAAGAGAATACTTATCCTACGTTACCATTAGGCAAAACGAAAAGGAGGAGTATCTCGTAAAGGAGTAGATGTTAAATTACAGACACATTTATCATTTTGTATTGCAGATCATACATTTCACTCAAATTTTTGGATTGTTCCCTTATTGACGACAGACGTTATTTTAGGTACGAATTTTCTGGTACAACACGACGCAATTATTGACTTTCAAAACTCCTATTTAATGTTAAAGGATGAAAATGTACAACTGGCTTTAGAATTTCAGCACTCTTTATCTGCAGAAGAACAAACAATTAATCGTACAGAGGTCATTTCCGTATCACGTAACATAGACTGTCATTCCACATTGTTAACACATACGTACGTACACAACTATAATACTCCAGACGAAGCCGACTATGACGTTATACAGATGATTTCTGATAAAGTTAAACAGAGCAGTGCAAATACAGACGACGAACGCACGCAACTACGCAAAATTCTTTTACAGCAAGCTCCAGTTTTTGACAATGTTCCTGGTACTATGTCCGGTTTTATGTATGAATTTCAAGTTAAACAGCACGACACATTTAAAGCCAAACATTATCCCACTCCGTATATTCACAGAGAACAAGTTAAGAAAGAATTGCAGGCTATGCTTGACCAAGGAATTATTGAACCGGCAGTTAGTCCGTACATAAATCCACTCCATATTGTTAAGAAAAACGATGGTTCACTTCGCCTGTACTTGATTCGCGTCACATCAATGACATTATTATTAATGAAACAGATCGCCCTCAAACACTAGAAGAACTTCTACAGAAATTTCATGGTACTGCTATTTATTCCACATTAGATTTGAAATCGGGGTTGGGTTGTTTTGGGGAAGGAGACCAGACAGCGAGGTCATAGGTCTTATCGGATTAAGGAAGGATAGGGAAGGAAGTCGGCCGTGCCCTTTCAGAGGAACCATCCCGGCATTTGCCTGGAGTGATTTAGGGAAATCACGGAAAACCTAAATCAGGATGACCGGACGCGGGATTGAACCATCGTCCTCCCGAATGCGAGTCCAGTGTCTAACTACTGCGCCACCTCGCTCGGTAGATTTGAAATCGGGATTTTGGCAAATTCAACTCCATCCGGACTGCAGAAAGTACACGGCTTTTCTTTGTTTTGGTGACTGTTATCAATTTTATAAATTACCGTTCGGTTTAACTATTTCTTCAGCAGCATTTATTCGCGGTTTGAATACAATACTTCCGACAGAACTTAAAGACAGAGTCACAACATATGTAGACGACATTCTTATTGCAGAAGCTTACTGGTCTGAACACAATCTGATTCTTGAACAACTGTTGCAAACTTTTCGTGCACAAGGACTCACAGTTAATCTCAGTAAATCGCACTTTGGTAAAACTTCTATAAAATTTCTTGGACATGTACTTTCAGCAGAAGGCATTGCGCCTGACCCGGAAAAACTTCAAAGCTTTACGTGACATTACTGTTCCTACGACGAAGAAACAACTACACTGGTTTTTGGGCTTAATTAAAATTTTTCGTAAATTTATTCATTACTCTGCTTTAGACACCCCTAGATTATGTCAATTGACAGGTAAAAACACTATTTGGTCCTGGGATAAGCAAGCACGTTCTGAATTTATGAACCTGAAACATGCTTTGTTGAATCCACCACTTTTATCGCATCCAGATCTTACTAGAAATTTTTCCATTGCCACCGACAGTTCCAACACCGCTTTAGGCGTACACATTTTTCAGGAAATTGAAGAAGATGGTTGTACAGTAATTAAAAACATCGCCTTTGCGAGTCGCATTTTGTCACCTGCTGAACGTAATTATTCTGTTACAGAACTTGAAACATTATGTGCTGTATGGGCATTTATGAGATTTCGGCATTTTCTTTATGGAAGACATACCACCGTTTAAACCGACCATAGAGCTATACAGTTTTTACTTTCGGCTAAATTTACTCACGACAGATTAAGTAGATGGAAACTTTATTTGCAGGAATTTAATTTTACAATTGTTCACATTTCCGGTACTCAAAATATTGTAGCAGACGCACTATCCCGTTCTCTCAGCAACAATCAGCAAGACATCGCAACCAACTTCTGCAAAGCAAATTTCAGCGTCATGTACATTCAACAAGTTGCATTTGAAAATTTCATTTCGTCGTCATTACAAGACATAGCACAAGAGCAAAGTAAAGACAACGTATGGAAAGAAATTAAACACCTTTGGCAAGATAGGAATAATGTTACCATTAGAAACCATTACACTGTGCGCAATGACATTCTGTTTCGCCGCTCTCACCCTGACAGCAACAATTGGTTATTATGCATTCCTGACGAAGTTGTTAACAAATTAATCTGGTATACTCATTTAAGTTACGCACATTACGGAGCCAGAACATGTTTTCTTATACTGAGACAGAACTGTTATTTTACCAACATGGAGAAACGTATTCGACGAGTTTTAGCGTCATGTAAAATCTGCCAGAAAGCTAAGTCAGACACGACTTCACATATTCCTCCATTACATCCCATTGTACCTGTTAAATTGAGACACATGGCCGCTGTAGACATTTTTGGTCCGATTCCCAGAACTAATAGAGGTGTTTGCTACATCTTTGTCGCAGTTGAACTCACTTCGAAATTTGTTACCTTCACTCCGTTACGCAAAGCTACTGCTAAAACTGTTTCGAGAGCATTTGTAAGACATTTTCTATTTCATGTAGGGCGTGTATTGAAAGTAATTTCCGACAATGGACCACAATTTCGATCTGCTATATGGACGTGTATGTTACGAGCTAGAAATATTTCTCCGATCTATATATCCAGGTACCATGCTTCTTCGAACCCTTGTGAACGATTAATGAAAGAAATTGGTAAACTGTGCAGAATATACTGCCATAAAAAACATATTGATTGGGACACACACATACTCTCATTCCAAGACCTAATTAATTCCATACCAAATGAATCTACTATGCTATCTCCGTCTGTTATACTGAAAAATGTTGAACCACCTAACAATATTAAAGAATTGGTAACCTTTCCTACATCTCGTCGACTACGACACCATGAAATAATTGACATTGCGCTGAACAACATCAAACGTGCCGCAGAGCGCCGGAGAAGACAGCAAAAACAGGTTTGTACACGCCGTGATTTTCACGTTGGACAGAAGATATTAGTACGCATACATTATTTATCTAACAAAGGAAAAAGTAGATGTAGTAAATTTGAGCTTCTATATGTAGGTCCATATCGAATTCGCAGCATTCCTCACCCCAATGTAGTACACGTCGAAACTTTGAGAACCAGAAAAACCAAAGGGAATCACCACGTCCCCAACGTCAAACCTTTTATTGAATGAACATACTTTATGATTTATCACACTGTAATGCCATTTCCCAATTTTTTTATGACCACTTATGCAATTATATTCACATGAACACTTACTGATGATTATCGTATTTTTTCTTGGCAAATGCCCGGCAAGGTAAGGTTAGCAGGTCTCTCTTCTTGTCGTTACACATCAGACTGTGCACATTTTCCATTCTTCATATATGTATGATTGTTTTCCTGTTTTGTTTGTATGCACTATAAAATATTTAAGATGTAACAAACACCAGTTGACTTTGACATTTTGCCTTATGATATCTCAACATCGTGACTATTTTACATTTTTTTTTCTGCGACATTGTGATACTCTGTGTACATTTTTGCACCTGCACACTGTCTATGTTTTTGACATATTACGTTTTCTGTCATGCTATGCTGTATGCTCAATTATATCACTAGAAATCAGCTTTTATTTAATGGGTATATGATTTAAATGCAAGACATTAATCTTTGTTCATCATTTTCAGAAAGAAATAACGTGTAAAAGAAATACATTAAACAGAAATGAGAATTTCACCTTCGGAATGACCAAAGGAAGATACAATACCTCGTCACAAAGAGTAAATGGATCAGAATTAACAAGCATTGACAAGAATATACTACACACATCGTATGATAGCAGTCTTAACAAATTTTTTCTTTCAGAATACGAGGCGACTGATGCAGGCTGTCAGACAGGACTACATATCTTAGTTTTAGTGATGAAATATGCTACAAATAAGGAACTCTATACTATGAATAGTTATATAATGAATAATGAAGTGACTTTTTTGCAGATGATAATGAATGATGATGAATAATGATGAAGAATATAGTGATATGGATAATGAAGTTTTTCTTTATAATCAGACTAAGAGCAGCCAACCAGTTGCAAAGGATAAAGTAATCTTTACCTAGGTTTCAATAGATATAAATCTATCTTCTTCAGAAGACATCGTAATATATATTAAGGTATGGAACATGAGTCAAGAATAAAGTTCAACATATATTAGGAAAATATTATATTACAAGATGTGAGAAAGATTCCTGGTACTTACAGTATTATAACAACATGAAGTGATATGTCCTTATCGTTTAGGCAAACATCTGCATAGTTACATTAATCATATAAAATATAGCCCTGAAAACAGGGTTTGTCAGACAAATAAAATAGGTACATGGAAGTTGGAGGGCGCATAAGCGACTGAGTAAAATCGGCCAGCGTAGTAGCACAGCGACCAGGGCAGGTGGCGCTCATGTCGCGAACTATGTGCCGATAGGCGTACTGAAGTAACATTTGAAACATCAATATTAAATGCGTTCGTAAATAGAGTGATAATAAATAAAATGGCAAGCATTTAACACTCCCGTTATGACATTGTGGGAGGTATAGGAACAATAACGTAGATACATACATCAAAAAGACAGGTGGCGCTTCCGCCGTGAGTTACATGCAGTGGTCTATATAGCCAGAATATAAAAGTTATATTACCATATTAGTGAAGCACATAGAACGTATATAAGTCAAACATCAAGAACAATCAGTAATGGCTTATAAGAAAATTACGAGACCTGGTCCACAATCCAGTTACTACGTAATATAGAATAAGAGAGAATTACATGAGGGCCGCTGTAGTGGCAGCCATACATCGTGAGAAGAACACATTATATAAACGGTAGTAAATTGAAAGATTTGAAAGTGCATTATAGCTTCCTGAGGAAATAGACTACTGAGGTTACTAGCATTAATGTTATATATTAAACAGTACGGGTTTAAAGCCTTCGAAAAATTGTTTACAGGCAAGGTTCAACTGATCATTCAGTATATTGCCGTCTTTGAGCTCTAGATGTTTAAAAATAAATAGCTCTTCCCACAGATCTAGTCTCCGTCCTTTGACCTGTCTATGTAGGATAACCGTGTCTTCTAACTGTTTAGGCGTATGGCCGGTTATCAAGAGGTGTTCAGCAAAGGTAGAGTTGCGAATATTCGTTCCTTTTTTACCTAAAAGATGTTCTTTATATCGTGTTTTCACAGCTCTGCCGGTTTGACCAATATAATATGAGGGGCAGTTATTACAGGTTAGCTTGTAAATACCTGAATTAGAAAACCAATCGCTGGCAATCTCTATTGACTGTATAAGATTTCTTTTTAAACTGTTATCTGTAGAAAAGGAGACGTTACAGTTATATTTTTTATTTAGAAGACGTTTAATCCCATACGATAAGTTACCCAGGAAAGGGATGGAAATAAATTTTTTAGTTTCTGTGGTATCCGTGGGGAGATTATTTCTCAAAGTCGAACATTTTTGGGAGATTTTCTTATTGAGCAGGTAATCGATCATATTCTGGTTATACCCATTATTAACCGCAATCGCTTTGATGACATTCAATTCCTTTTTTTGATCCGTAGGTGATAAAGGAGTGGTTACCATTTGGTGAATGGCGGAATGAAAAAATGCCAATTTATGAGCTTTTGGATGGGTTGAGTCAGCAGGAATGACATTATCTGAATATGTTTCCTTGCGGAAGATATTAAAATGGAAGGAATTATCTTCTATAGAAATTGTTAAATCGAGAAAATTAAGTTCACGTTTATCGTTTTGAAGTTCTTTTGTGAAGGAAATTTTTTCATGTAAACCGTTGAAAGTGTCAAAGAGATGCTCTAACTCACGATCAGTGCCATCAAAAGCAATGAAAATGTCATCAACATACCGTGCATAATAGCAGATTTTGTGGCGTAATTCTGAACTTGAATTGAAGAACGTTGTTTCCAGGGCGTTAATGAAAACCTCTGCTAGAATACCGGCGAGAGGGCTCCCCATTGCTAGACCATCTGGCTGTACATACATCTTCCCGTTAAATGTGAAGTAATTGTATTTTAAAATGACCTTAAGCAAACCAATGAGTTCCGCAATCTGAGTTTCACTTAATTTTTTATGTTTAAGAAGATTCTCTTTTACAAGGTCTATGGTTTCATCAACCGGAACATTTGTGTAAAGGCTGACGATGTCAAAGGACACCAGTCTAGTGTCAGGTGTACAACTTATAGATTGAAAATTGTTAATTAATTCCTTACTGTTTTTTACAGAAAAATTATTTTCAAATGTGAAAGCATCTTTAATTTTAAAATGGAGGCGCCTAGCAAGTGTGTGATGTGGACTGCCTATACCATTCACTACAGGGCGGATCGGGTGATTTTGTTTATGCAGTTTAAACTGACTTCTGAGCACTGGTGGTTTAGGGTTCATATTTATAAGCCCTTTCTTTTGGAACTTATTGAACAAGCTGACGGAATTCGTTAAAGTACGCCGTGAGTAGTGAATGGTATAGGCAGTCCACATCACACACTTGCTAGGCGCCTCCATTTTAAAATTAAAGATGCTTTCACATTTGAAAATAATTTTTCTGTAAAAAACAGTAAGGAATTAATTAACAATATTCAATCTATAAGTTGTACACCTGACACTAGACTGGTGTCCTTTGACATCGTCAGCCTTTACACAAATGTTCCGGTTGATGAAACCATAGACCTTGTAAAAGAGAATCTTCTTAAACATAAAAAATTAAGTGAAACTCAGATTGCGGAACTCATTGGTTTGCTTAAGGTCATTTTAAAATACAATTACTTCACATTTAACGGGAAGATGTATGTACAGCCAGATGGTCTAGCAATGGGGAGCCCTCTCGCCGGTATTCTAGCAGAGGTTTTCATTAACGCCCTGGAAACAACGTTCTTCAATTCAAGTTCAGAATTACGCCACAAAATCCGCTATTATGCACGGTATGTTGATGACATTTTCATTGCTTTTGATGGCACTGATCATGAGTTAGAGCATCTCTTTGACACTTTCAACGGTTTACATGAAAAAATTTCCTTCACAAAAGAACTTCAAAACGATAAACGTGAACTTAATTTTCTCGATTTAACAATTTCTATAGAAGATAATTACTTCCACTTTAATATCTTCCGCAAGGAAACATATTCAGATAATGTCATTCCTGCTGACTCAACCCATCCAAAAGCTCATAAATTGGCATTTTTTCATTCCGCCATTCACCGAATGGTAACCACTCCTTTATCACCTACGGATCGAAAAAAGGAATTGAATGTCATCAAAGCGATTGCGGTTAATAATGGGTATAACCAGAATATGATCGATTACCTGCTCAATAAGAAAATCTCCCAAAAATGTTCGACTTTGAGAAATAATCTCCCCAAGGATACCACAGAAACTAAAAAATTTATTTCCATCCCTTTCCTGGGTAACTTATCGTATGGGATTAAACGTCTTCTAAATAAAAAATATAACTGTAACGTCTCCTTTTCTACAGATAACAGTTTAAAAAGAAATCTTATACAGTCAGTAGAGATTGCCAGCGATTGGTTTTCTAATTCAGGTATTTACAAGCTAACCTGTAATAACTGCCCCTCATATTATATTGGTCAAACCGGCAGAGCTGTGAAAACACGATATAAAGAACATCTTTTAGGTAAAAAAGGAACGAATATTCGCAACTCTACCTTTGCTGAACACCTCTTGATAACCGGCCATACGCCTAAACAGTTAGAAGACACGGTTATCCTACATAGACAGGTCAAAGGACGGAGACTAGATCTGTGGGAAGAGCTATTTATTTTTAAACATCTAGAGCTCAAAGACGGCGATATACTGAATGATCAGTTGAACCTTGCCTGTAAACAATTTTTCGAAGGCTTTAAACCCGTACTGTTTAATATATAACATTAATGCTAGTAACCTCAGTAGTCTATTTCCTCAGGAAGCTATAATGCACTTTCAAATCTTTCAATTTACTACCGTTTATATAATGTGTTCTTCTCACGATGTATGGCTGCCACTACAGCGGCCCTCATGTAATTCTCTCTTATTCTATATTACGTAGTAACTGGATTGTGGACCAGGTCTCGTAATTTTCTTATAAGCCATTACTGATTGTTCTTGATGTTTGACTTATATACGTTCTATGTGCTTCACTAATATGGTAATATAACTTTTATATTCTGGCTATATAGACCACTGCATGTAACTCACGGCGGAAGCGCCACCTGTCTTTTTGATGTATGTATCTACGTTATTGTTCCTATACCTCCCACAATGTCATAACGGGAGTGTTAAATGCTTGCCATTTTATTTATTATCACTCTATTTAAGAACGCATTTAATATTGATGTTTCAAATGTTACTTCAGTACGCCTATCGGCACATAGTTCGCGACATGAGCGCCACCTGCCCTGGCCGCTGTGCTACTACGCTGGCCGATTTTACTCAGTCGCTTATGCGCCCTCCAACTTCCATGTACCTATTTTATTTGTCTGACAAACCCTGTTTTCAGGGCTATATTTTATATGATTAATGTAACTATGCAGATGTTTGCCTAAACGATAAGGACATATCACTTCATGTTGTTATAATACTGTAAGTACCAGGAATCTTTCTCACATCTTGTAATATAATATTTTCCTAATATATGTTAAACTTTATTCTTGACTCATGTTCCATACCTTAATATATATTACGATGTTCATTGTCCCCAGGCCGTCTTCTGAAGAAGATAGATTTATATCTATTGAAACCTAGGTAAAGATTACTTTATCCTTTGTAACTGGTCGGCTGCCCTTAGTCTGATTACGTGGAACCGATGCTGTAGCGCAGCTATGTTTAAAGTACTTTTTCTTTATAGGTGATGATAATAATGGAGTTATGATGATATGGATAGTAATGATAATGAAGTTTTTCTTTGCAGATGAAAATAATGATGAAGTTTATATATTTACTGTTAGTTAAGAAATGCTATGCAGTTATTTAGGTATTTGTTGCAGTTCGTTTTGACAGTATGTCTTTTGTCGCATGGTATGATGACTGAAGGTTTTGGAAAGGACAGCTAGAGAACATATATATTTTATACACATTTCACTACCTGTTAATTCGAAGTTCACTACTTTTCAGCATAATATGCGTTTCGTCTTTCAGCTTAATAATCCATTTTGTATTTTTTGCAGGAGAAATTATTCACAAAATTAATACGCTATAAGCAGTTAGCCGGCCAGAGTGGCCGAGCGGTTAAAGGCGCTACAGTCTGGAACCGCACGAACGCTACGGTCGCAGGTTCGAATCCTGTCTCGGGCATGGATGTGTGTGATGTCCTTAGGTTAGTTAGGTTTAAGTAGTTCTAAGTTCTAGGGGACTTATGACCACAGCAGTTGAGTCCCATAGTGCTCAGAGCCATTTGAACCACTTTTTATAAGCAGTTAATCATTAAACCTGTTGTAGTACTTGCATTTTTTTTCTTACCCATTTGTGTGTGTCATTCATGAATGTGATCACATATACTCCAGTTGTTTCATAACCTTGCTACAGCTGACTCATGACGAATGACGTTACACTTCCTCATTTGCAGCAATAACTCAAAAGCAAATATTGCTATGCCTCAGTAATTAATTATCGATCTCAACGCAATACATTACTAGCACAAAGAAAGAAAAAAAAATGTATTACCAGTCCCAAATAATGCTACCAGTTTAAGAGAATTCTGAGTAATACTGAATAATGTTTTCTAGTCACAAACCTTGAATAATAGTTACAGTATGTTATATTTTCAATATGTCCTATGTCACTGGCATGATCAGTTCTGAGTAATACTGAGTGATGTTTTTTTCTAATCACAGACCTTGAGTAATAGTTACAGTATGTTACATTTTCACTATGTCCTATGTCATTTGAATGATGAATTCTGAGTAATACTGAATAATGTTTTCTCACCACAGACCTTGAGTAATAGTTACAGTGTGTTACATTTTCAATATGTCCTATGTCATTTGAATGATGAGTTCTGAGTAATACTGAATAATGTTTTCTAACCACAGACCTTGAGTAATAGTCACAGTATGTTATATTTTCACTATGTCCTATGTCACTTGAATGATGAGTTCTGAGTAATACTGAATGATGACTTATGCATTAATGCTATTCCAATAATTAACTCTTGTTTTGAATGATGACTTCTGAATAATACTGAATAATGTTTTGTAAAACTATATGAATACTTTGTAACTGGTCGATGAGTGCCAATAATTATCTTTAAATATGTCATATGTCACTTGAATGACGAGAAATGCTTTGTAATATTCAATACTTGCTACATGTTTAGTAACTGGCCAATGAGTGCCAATAATTATTTTTAAATATGTCAGATGTGATTTGAAGGATGAAAAATGTTTTGCAATAATTAATGCTTGCTGACCAACGAATGCCACTGTTTCTTATACTTTAAATTTATATTATGTCACTATCATGCTATATATATATATATATATATATATATATATATATATATATATATATATGAATTAGCTCCTGTTTTGAATGATGACTTCTGATGATTTGTAACTGGCCAATGAGTGCCAATGTTCTCTGTAAACGGAGAACATTATTCCGTAATACTTCATACATGGTACAGAAATGTTCAGTAACTGGGCGATGAGTGCCTCAAATTACTTAAAAAAAATCAGTTAATCGACTAGTGTAATTATCCATGATGACTGGCATAAGATTTAATGTCCTTCGCCCTCTGACCTAATTACTAGAAATTACTGCAATATCCGTTTGTCCTGTGTATCCTTATGATCATGGAGCACTATATTTGGTTTTGGCACTAATTCTATGTTGGTGTACCTTACAAGAACGCGGTGTTGACACGACATGCTGTCCACCACCTTGAGCGATGGAGATGTTATCATAGTCCCACTGTTTGGTGTACCTAATGTACTACCACAATGATAGCATGGAATATTACTACGACATTTCAGTGTCTTGGCTACACTGAATAATACTTCAGGGAAAAGAACTTCAGATTGTCTCATTTGGTGTTGTGCTTATGTAGAAAGATATGGACTTTCAGTGCAGCTGCGTGCAACCTAATGTGCTACAACCATGATGCAATCCTTCCCATTCCTTTCCTAGTTCTTGTAACATGATAAAGACATATACAGTGCGTGTGCACTTCATTTCATTTGTTAACAAGATCAGTTGTCCTAAATATGCTAAAGACTTTTACAGTGTGTGTGCACTTTATTTCACTCCATGATATGTTATGTAAAAATACTAAAGACTTTTACAGTGCGTGTGCACTTTATATTTCACTCCTTGATATGTTTATTTGTTGTAAATATGTTTAAGACTTCTACAGTGCGTGTGCACTTTTGTCATTTGTTAATATGATTTGTATTCATTACGTATGTACTACAGTGCGTGTGCACTTTTGTCATTTGTTAATATGATTTGTACTCATTGCGTATACATTTCGTGATATGCTGATATATTCTGAACTACAGTGCGTGTGCAGTTTATGTCATTTGTTGATATGATTTGTACTCATTCTGTATACATTTTGTGATTTCCTGATATATTCTGAACTATAGTGCGTGTGCACTTTTGGCATTTGTTAATATGATTTGTATTCATTGTATATACATTTTGTGATTTGCTGATATGTTCTGTGCTGCAGTGCGTGTGCACTTTTGCCATTTGTTAATATGTTTTGTACTCATTGTGTACACATGTTGTCTTTGCTTGATATGTTCTGTACTCAGTGCTTGTGCACTATATTTTATTTCATGTTCTGCACTTTTATATATATGTATATATTTTGTGATTGTAAACTTAGTTAATTAAGAAAAATTTGTTGCTCATGGCAGGTCCAATTGACTCACCATCGCTGCCAAATTTTTGCCCCCCCCCCTCCCCCAATGGAGGGTTATGTAAGACGTATGTGTTGCCGGCGATGGGCGAGGCATGGCAGAATCTCTGACCAGAGAGTAGTATGTAGTTAGTTGTTGCTTGTCGCTAGTCGGCGCGAGTCTGCGCGTGTCGGCAGCAGTATGCAGTCAGTCGGCAGTAGTAGTCAGTCCGTGCTAGTAAGCAGCAGTCGACAGTAGTCGGCACGTGCCTGCGCGTGTCGGCAGTCTGCTCTGGTCGGGACTCTGGACGATGAGTATTATTGTAGAAGATAAAGAAGCAGCCTTGCACATGTCTAGTAATCAACTTCTTTTAAAAATGCCGCAATAATAATTTTCATAATAAAAGCATTCATTTCAATTTAAAGAATATTTCCAATGCATGATCATTCCTTCCAAGAATCAAAAAAAAAAAAAAAATATATATATATATACGCCAGCATTGCACGAAGCTGTGTCAAAAAAAAATTACATAAGAGCAAATATATTCGCAGTTTTTATTGAGGTAAGAAGTTTGCTTTTTTTATTCAGAATACAGGGCCGAAGGGCAGCGCTGCTGTCCTCATAAAATTTACCAGGTTACTAATTTTTTTTTATTATTTTGGTGTTCAGGAATTTTTCTGTTTCGAACTTAAGATTAAATGAGAAAAGAATTTTCTGGGAACATTAAATGTGAATGCATTTCTGAACGGAGACTATAAATGGGAAGCAATTTTGTTCAGAGATTACATTAAAATTAATTTTGTTCCGAGGTTACAATATTTAAAATTCATTTAATTATTATTTTGTGGGGAGTTTACACAATTGGTTCATGGTTACTTATTCATTGTTATATATTTCTGTGGGGGTTTACACTTGGCTCCATAATAATTACAATAATTTCAGTATTTAATATCGTGTGGGGAGGTTACAATGTCCATTCCTCTTCAACTGTACTGCCTACTGCGCTATTCCTTATTGCTGTATGTATAGCGTTAGAGAACTTCAAACGTATCTCGTCATTCCTTAGTACTTCCGTATCCCACTTCTTTGCGTATTGATTCTTCCTGACTAATGTCTTGAACTTCAGCCTACTCTTCATGACTACTATATTGTGATCTGAGTCTGTATCTGCTCCTGGGTACGCCTTACAATCCAGTATCTGATTTCGGAATCTCTGTCTGACCATGATGTAATCTAATTGAAATCTTCCCGCATCTCCCGGCCTTTTCCAAGTATACCTCCTCCTCTTATGATTCTTGAACAGGGTATTCGCTATTACTAGCCGAAACTTGTTACAGAACTCAATTAGTCTTTCTCCTCTTTCATCCCTCGTCCCAAGCCCATATTCTCCTGTAACCTTTTCTTCTACTCCTTCCCCTACAACTGCATTCCAGTCGCCCATGACTATTAGATTTTCGTCCCCCTTTACATACTGCATTACCCTTTCAATATCCTCATACACTTTCTCTATCTGTTCATCTTCAGCTTGCGACGTCGGCATGTATACCCGAACTATCGTTGTCGGTGTTGGTCTGCTGTCGATTCTGATTAGAACAACCCGGTCACTGAACTGTTCACAGTAACACACCCTCTGCCCTACCTTCCTATTCATAACGAATCCTACACCTGTTATACCATTTTCTGCTGCTGTTGATATTACCCGATACTCATCTGACCAGAAATCCTTGTTTTCCTTCCACTTCACTTCGCTGACCCCTACTATATCTAGATTGAGCCTTTGCATTTCCCTTTTCAGATTTTCTAGTTTCCCTACCACGTTCAAGCTTCTGACATTCCACGCCCCGACTCGTAGAACGTTATCCTTTCGTTGATTATTCAATCTTTTTCTCATGGTAACCTCCCCCTTGGCAGTCCCCTTCCGGAGATCCAAATGGGGGACTATTCAGAAATCTTTTGCCAATGGAGAGATCATCATGACACGTCTTCAATTACAGGCCACAATTCCTGTGGATACACGTTACGTTTCTTTAATGCAGTGGTTTCCATTTCCTTCTGCATCCTCATGTAGTTGATCATTGCTGATTCTTCCGCCTTTAGGGGCAATTTCCCACCCCTAGGACAAGAGAGTGCCCTGAACCTCTATCCGCTTCTCCGCCCTCTTTGACAAGGCCGTTGGCAGAATGAGGCTGTCTTCTTATGCCGGAAGTCTTCGGCCGCCAATGCTGATTATTTATCAAAATTTAGGCTGTGGCGGGGACTGAACCCGGGACCGAAGACGTTTTGATTATGAATCAAAGACGTTACCCCTAGTCCACAGCTTAAGGCTCTGCAAAGACAACGCTGGGCGTTTGCTACCTGAGACGGCCGCCCTGTGGTGAGGCCGTTTGAAAGAGGCTTCTCGCGATAGATCTGTGGTCGTTGAGGAGACTGGGGCAAGCATAAGATCGTAGAGATAGCATCTTAAAAGCGCCGCGACCTGACTTTTTTTTAGCACAAGGAATGCACGTGGAATGCCTGCGGAAGATACGGGCTAATGGTAGCAGAAGCTCTAAGGCCAGAAGCCAAGGTATTTTCCCGCAAAAATACATAGAAACTGAAACGTCCCCTTAGAAAAATTATAAATGACTGTGCTTAAACTGACACGCAATATTTTTAGCGCAACGCGATCTGACTTTCGAAAATCCCTACAAAAAAATGGCCCTGACTAACAATAACCTATACCTTTCATGAATGATTTACCTCACAAAAATCTTTGTTACTCAAACTACTGCAATACAGCGTGCGCCAATACTGCCAGCTGAATAAAAGATTCTAACTAGTGATAGGCATAGTTAGCAAATGAAAGATTTTGATAACGAACAAACAACGTATTTACCTTAATAGTGTTCAAAAGTCATAATATACATATCAGTTCATGATATCCAGTATTACAAATTTACTCTTTCTGGCGCACACACGTCCAGATCGTCCGCTCTTAAAATTCTGCATCTCTCTCCCCACATCCACCACTGCTGGCGGCTCACCTCCAACTGCGCAACGCTACACACCGTTAACAGCCAACTGCCCAACACTACAATAGCAAATTCCAACAATGCAAACCAGCCACAGGCTGCACACAGCACAGTCAGTGATTTTCATCGCTACATGGCGTTACCAACATAAAAACCTTACCAGCCTACTTACAAAACGTATCTGGTTGGCTGAATTGTAGACGGAGGAGGCGTCACAGTTTGTTCGAGAAGTTTCTGCCCTACTGGGTGTAAGCTGCAGGCGTTTAGCTGACAGCTTCACGACGTGGAGAGTGGGAAGTATTCCGTTTGTAACGGGGGCAGTGATTGGCCACAAGGAGAGTTCACGCAAACAATGCGAGATTTGCTGTAAACTGGGCTCTTCGCTGCGACGGACTCTCTGGCGGGTGTCGGTTGGACACATTGGACTGGATAACTATTTTGGGGACTCTCTGACGTGTGTCGATAGGACTTATTGGACACCTTTTCCAGACCTTAGTGGACAGGCATCAGTGAACAGTATCACTATTAAATTCGAAAGTGCTGATTTCGCCACTAGGAACGGCGTCATTCGTCTCTCGTGAGCAGATATACGAACCTGGTTTTTTTTTTTTTTTTTTTTTTTTTTTTTTTTTTTTTTTTTTTTTTTTTTTTGCGAAGTACTTCTTGACGACCGCATACTTGAGACAAGTCTCTGATCCTGGCTTATGAGCAAGCAGAATTCTTGATTCGTGTCCGGCATTGTACTGAAGTAGCTTCGACCCTTTAAGTCTGCGGACGCTGTTTCACTTCCTCTGTGTAGTCAGAATTTTCAGCCGCACAACGCAATTCGTCTGCACGACCGCCAGCAGCAGTGAGCAGATCACCACTCCAGAATAGTTCTTCACCGCACCGAATTCTGTGACATACGTATCATTGCTCGGCAGATAGGCGGTCTTTAACAGTAAACGTGTTAAGTTCTACTTGATTGATTGCAGAGCCCTTTACTGTTTGCTCAATATCCCCGTGGCATCAATTATCAGAGAGCCCACAATTGATGGGAAATTCCTTGAACTTACTTAAAAGTTCACTGCTCTTTGCGACAAACACGCTTCTAGACGTACAGTCCGTGTATGGAAACCTCCCGCTGCTATGCTGAAAACTGATTAACATCAAATGAGCAACAATAGTGATGCTGCTCACAGACTTTTCGAGACAAATAAATCTGAAACTTGAACCTGACGAAGAACGCAGGAAGCTGCGCTACAGGGCAAAGAAATGTGTTCACAGTGCTAATCAGGCACGCTCTCTCTTTTGTCTGCAGCGGTACGACACCAGTGACTCTGTGGAAGAGCCCCTTAGGTCGGATGTCGGAAAAGCAAAATCAGAAACTGTTTTTTAGGACTCAGCTTACGAACTGAATCAACTTTTCTCAGCATCAATCAACCCCCATGCTGCAAAGAACTATCGTCCGCACGAATCCACAGACTACATTACTAACTACTAAACTTTCCGCCTAAAACACGAAACAATTAATACGACTAGAAAAACAACAATGAGAATCTCTTCTGTAGCGATAGGCAACGACGATATCAGTATAATAATGATCAAGAATGTTGCTGATACGTAAGTATCTACCTAAACAGACTTCTTTAATTTTTCTCTCGTACATTCCACTCGATGGGAAACAAGCGTAGTTCGACCTATCCCTAAGATCGAAAACCATGGTGATTAGCGACTAGTCAGGATGTTACTTGCTGTGTGCAAAGTCCTGGAGTGTGTTGTTCACTTACTCGAATTCAAGTTCTATAATGAATATCAGTCCGGCCTTGGTAAACCGCACTGCACAAATACTGTGGTATTTAACGTAACTAATGATGTGAAGTATGACAAAGGCAACCGTGAGGCCACAATAATAACAATGCTAGATTCCAGCAAAGTTTTTGATACTGTCAACTGTGATATAATAACCCAGAAAAATGTGACAACCAATTATTTCAGTTAGTGCAATGAAGAGGTTTGATAGTTATTCGAAAAACATTGTTGTTTATTGCCTGTGGGAATGAAAAGTAGTCGTGCAAGCGTATTCTCTCAGGAGTGCCACAGTGGTCAATCCCAGACCCGCTTTTGTTTTCGTGTATATCAGTGGTACGTTGTTGCTTCAGTCCTTCTGTATATACTCATATCACCTCTATCGCGACAACCTCCAGCTTTACCTAAGTGTCACACTTGAAGGCATCAGTTCCACAATCATCCGGATAAATGATAATCTTTATTCAGTGGTAACATGGACACAAAATTTGGGACTGAAACTAAATTCGAAAAAGTCACAAGTAATCTTAGTAGCCCAGCAAAAATTAATAAGTTCAGATTTCCACGAACAATTGTCTCCTATTCTGCTAGAGGGTGTTGCAATACCACATCAGAAAACAGTGAAGAAATTGGGTGTAACTTAGGATGAGCATTTCAGTGGGCAGAAAATACTGTCGCCATGTGCAGGAAGATTCCCTTTTGCCCCTATGCCCTATAAAAGTTTCGGAACATATTTCCACAGGATGTGAAACGTAAACTCATGCAATGAGTCATTCTACCGAACGTCCACTATTACGATGTAATTCAACACCCCACGAACAGTGTGAAAACACAAGACGGTTAGAACTAATCGTGAATGCTTGTGTTAGTTACATTTACAACGTTCGTCTTTATGACCAAGTCAGTGCTTCAAAACGCAATTAAGGTGGTTGCAGCCAGACAAGTTACGGGGCTACCGCACGCTATGTGTACTTCACCGGCTCCTCAGCACTCAAGCTCCCCAATACTTCGCATCAGAGATTGAATACTTGTCATTTCATCATAATCGAAACATAAAGTCCCCCTTATCTAGTTCCCTAGCTGTGGCCATCCATAAAACAAATCATTCACAGACTCTATAAGTCACGCCACCTTCTTTCTTCCTTTCTTCCTTTGTTCACTAACTCTATGTTCCTCTGTCTACCCCTCTTCCACCTCTTTCTCTCATTCCCATTACTACTATCGCTCATTATTAAAACCTACTTTCCCGTAATTTCTATTTATTGCTGTACTTGTCACGAACGAGTATAAAGAGTGCGTGTGTTTTTTAACTGTGTTATTGTAATTTTTAATTTTTAAAAGCAGTTAACTTGCTTACAGTAATATATGTGACGTAAAATATATTCAGTGTTTGCTTGGATACAAGAGAGGGACTAGTGGCTCTAGTATTGTCAGGTTAAATGAATTAATAAATAAGCTCATTGGAAAAAAAATTAGTCACTCGTAGAGAAATCATTAAAATCATCATTTAAAACCGTATATGTCCGCCCCTGGAACTGATAACCGCCTGCACTTGGTGGGTCCACAAGGCTGTGCAGGTTCGTCGCATCCAGGCGAAGCCACTCGCTGAGGATTTGATCGCGCAGTTTCACGAAATGTCGGCGTTTTATCAGCTGTTACAACATGTACCACAGATTTTCTGTGGAGTTCATTTCAGGTGATTTTGCAGGCCAGTCGAGGTGCAATATTACGTCCCGTCACTCAGCTATTGTTCACGTTCTATGATGTCTAGCTCTGAAGACGGGCAGCTTCATGTGCCTACATGAGCAATGGCCTCTTAAGAGGTGACCGGCTCCCAATGTTTACTGCGTCCATTTCCCGTCACCATATGCGCTTTGCTACCAGGTGCGGATGGGCCTTCATTCACTGCCTACAGCAATTTCTATCAGATTTGGACTAGATTTTGATTCACAAGTCTTGAAATGCGTGTCAGATCCTTCCTAGGCAGGCTATTTAACCGACTACCTTCGTTTTTCATGTCTACGTGTGTTACACGACTGCTTGTAGGCACGTTGATCAGCCCGCCGAGAAACACGAACAAATGCAGTAACTTCACACACTGTATGATCTTGGGTACGGCTAAACACGATGGCTTCTTTTTGCCACTCTGTCATGTCCTATAATTTACCCCTATTTACGTACAATGTCCGCTTGAAACATATAAAGCCTCACCGATCGCTATTTCCGTACGCCCACGTTAAGGCAGGGCGTGCGGTTGAGCGCGTGACTCGAGAGCTGCGCCGTCTGTGAAGGATTAACGTTTCGCAAGTGCGTGCGCATTGGGGTGACTAATTATTTGTCCGGTGAGCTAATATCTGCATATCTGCGGCATCTGGTGATGCACAACGCAGCACGCAGCAAAATGAGACACTCCAAAGGATACAGTGAAGAGGTTTGGCTCTTTAACCGAAACTTTAGCTATAGTCTGAAGCTGATGAACTACACATTGCGTCAGGTCGCTTCTTTGCTGCCCTAGTTATCACCGCGACCGTGTTTTAAACCTTTAACATCTGCTTTCATTACGACCAAACTATTTCGTCTAAGCAGCTTTAGTCACAGACTTCGTGTTAAATGGACGTGAGGGTGAACGTGCAAAAATTTTCCACAGTAGCTATTTTGAATCTTTTCATTATATGTTATAATACGGATATGCTTGGTGAGTGATGATTACATAAGGTCGTTGTATTAAGTAGTGCTTTATGCATGATATCCCAGAAGGAATGACCAGCATTCAAGGATATAATAGGAACGATCATTCGAAGCAAAGAAATCTAGTAAACATGGTCTCTAAAACGCATACATTAAGAGCTGTGAGCACTTCTTCTTCTTTGATCCTGTGAAACAAATCTTTTCTACTGCAAGCTCTTCGCTTTCCATATTTTAGCGGCAGCATATGAACCAAAACAAGAAAAAAATATACAGTAAACTTGGGCTCTAAAGTGCATGCCTTACGAGCTACGAGCACTCGTTCATCTTCGCCACTGTGAAACACATCTCTTCTACTGAACGAGTGTTGACGGGTCTTAAGGTATGCATTTTAGAGTACTTATTTACAAGGTTTTATTGCTTCGAATGATCGTTTCTGTGATATCCCTAAATATCGACCATTCCTCCTGGGACACCCTGTATACTGTTTATTCAAGTTCTTAAACTCATTTAGATTTTATTCCTTTTCTGTTGCCGTGTATGATAATGACTTAGTGAATACTTGCCGCTGAAGACATCGATGCTCTTTTGTTACTGTTTCTAGGTGACTGGTAAAAGTAAAGTACAGCTGCCCACAACTCTAGGGTTGGTTTGGACACTACAGCGCTTTGCAACATATGATCCTATTGGAGGTGGGACGCCCTTGCTTACCCCCAGTCTTTGAACTAGCTTACAGCGCCAGCTATAAGGGGATCTACAGTTAACGTGGACCTCTACCACGACGCAACTGAGTCTTCTTCACTTCCACAAATCATTACCGGAGGTCAAAGCAGAAATAAGCAACAGAAAACAGACTAGGGCTGACCAGGGATCGAATCCCAGACCTTTGGATTTGTAGTCAGACGCTCATCCACTTAGTTACAGAGGTATACAAATTATAATGACGGGTCAAGTAACTTGAATACTTCACTACACTACAGAGTGGCACAGATACATGACACAATTTTTCAACAGTCACCAAGGATCTGTAAACAACGGTGGGAACGTTCTACTAGTCGTTAAGTTAATCGACGACAGAAATCCATTCCTTGGTGACGGAGCCATTCGAGAACTGCCGTATGAACGTCCTCATCGTTGGAAAATCTTTGTTCTTTCAGTTTTCCCAACAGACAGAAACCGTATGGTGCAAGATCTGGATTTTCCAATGAGCATCTCTCACGTCTGCGCGGCCTGCCGCGAACTGTTGGCAGCATTATACTATAGCTGGAAGCAACACTACATTTTCTCCCTTTAACGTTAAAAATTCACGGAGAATTTGTGTGCAATTTAGACGTTTTTCTTACAAGAACAGTAATGTCTCCGGTATTTCAACTTTGGAATATGTTGCCTATACACGAGTAACTGGTGTAAAAGGAATGGAAAGAAAAAAGGATGAGAAAGAGATAAGGAGGTAATAATGAATTCCAGGTGCATAGGGCATTGCGGCAGTGCAGTGGCGAGAGCTGAAAATTTACGCTGGTCCGGGACTCGAATTCTGATGCTCTGCTTCTCTGGAACGGCTGCCTTAATCGTTTCGGCCATCCGAACACACTTTCCGTCAGATCAAAACTGTCAACTTCCTGCTCGCCGCACCGCAGTGACATCCGCTCATTAGCCCACTAATCATAGATTTCCATTTCCCGTAGGAGTTTGGACGTTGACTGTGCATCCGCACTGAAACTTTTCTATCAAACATCCGGCTGGTTGTTGGAATAACGACAATGAAGATTTGTGCTGGATCGTAGCTCGAATCCGGATTTCCCGCTTCTCACGTGCGATCGCCTTAAGGCTTCTGCTATCCATACACAAATAACTGCCAGAACCAAACTTCCATATATCGTTGTCCATGTATCACAACCTGTATTCTCGAGTTACGTATATTTCCGTCCAGGAAGGACGTATATTTATTGAGAGTCAATGGGCTAGTATTGGCGAATACATACGAAATAGCAGTGCCTTTGTTATTAAGAAATACGATGCAATGTGATTCCATGATAGAGCCAATGGTGATTCATATTCGCAACTGCGAATAAATTTTCTGTATTTCTTGACGGCTGTAGTCGCTGTAGTGCCTATTCCAACGTGCACGCCTGTCCCATTTTGTATCTGACGTGATCCGTGCACGCATAGTCGAAGCAATTAACACTACCGCTTGTGTAAAGCGGTAACCTGGCTTCGAATACCAGTCCGGCACAAATTTTTACTGTCGTCATTCCAATATAAAGCTGACGGTAGTTCATATTCGCAGTTGCGAATATTTCTTGTATTTCTTGACGGCCCTGTCGCTGTAGTGCCTGTTCCCTCGGACATGCATGCATCATACGTCTAAGTAACACTGTCACTACTGTTTCGTATAATTTAGTACATAATAAACGTACGTGAACGTCGTGGGTAGGTCCTTGGGTATGGGAATTGGGAGCACAACAATAATCAGATTGAGCGCATTTACAGTTAGATTTGCATCATACTTCTTAATAAGACAGGCACTACTATTTCGTATAATTTAGTACATAATAACAGTTCGTAAACATCGTGGGTAGCTCCTTGGGTGTGGTAATTGGTAGCACGACAGTAATCTGATTGAGCGAATTTACAGTCGGATTTGTCGGGATTTGCAAAAGAAAAGAGCACGACATTCGCCAGTCGAAAATATGTAGGGAAAGGTTAATCCGGAATTTTATGCGGGTGTTGATCTGGAAGGAACACCTTGCGGAACACGTTAGGCGGAAGTCCTTTTGCCAGAAGCTGTTGCTCTAGAACAATGTCGCATAGTAAGCGCCGAAGAGATATATTTTAGCCTGTTTGTGGCTGTACTCCATCAAGGTTGCAAAAGAGGTCAACGACCGGTCCATAGAAGCCTGTGCGCTCGGTCCTACGGTCACTACGGTAACAGCGGAAAAGAGGCCAACAAGAAGCGGCGCGCAAGGTGATCCCGTTTAAACAGGGATCCGCACCTGGGTGTGAGCGTGGGTGTGGCAACCTTGCGGAGGACCTGTGTGTATGTGTGTGTGTGTGTGTGTGTGTGTGTGTGTGTGTCCGCGGCGCGCGTCGTGAGGCCAACAGCCCCATTAGCGGACCAGCGCTGCAGCGACAGTGTCCGAAAAGAGCCGCAGTGGAGGGGGCCGCCGGTTCGACACCCGGGCCTGGCCCGGCGGGCCACGAGGAGGCAGCAGCCCGGCCAGGGGGCCCGCGTGGGGCGGTCACAGTCCTGCGCTGCCGGGGGATCCCTCCAGGTGGCCACACCTCTCGTCTGCAGGCTGGTACGAGCTTTCACCAGATTTCTGTAGCGAGCTCTGTTCCGCCTCTCCCCATATATTATTATTACGGTTTTGAAACTTCCTGGCTGATTACAGCTGTTGCTGGGCCAGGACTCGAAACCGGAACCTCAGCTTTGGCAGGCAATGCTCCTACGGGAGTACAAAGGAAAATGAGGGAGGCTATAAGCAGTCTGCTGGTTTTAGATATGGTTTTACTTGTGCAAAGTAAACGTAACTTGAGCTGATATGAAGAAACAATGTTCTATACTCTTCACAATAATGAACCATGTAATTCATTAATAAACGCAATCAAACTGTAAGGAAGTAATCGGAAATCAGTTAAGCAGAACACACTTGCAATAATCTCACAACGTAAAAGTAGCTATTTGTGTCATGTAATATGAAGTTTTTATCTATTTTAGGTGTAAAAATATAAAATGTATATTTTCTTTTGTTTGTTTTGGTTGCTCACCTGAAACTTACGTTGCTAGTGAAACTTTATTTTTATAGGTTGGCTTTTTTGAGCCGTTTTGTAGTGTTGATAGCATTTCGTCTGTAAGAAATATATTTATTTTTGAAAAATTTATAGATTTTTCACAAAACAAAATTTCAGAAAACACGTCTCAAAAAAATGTTCAAATGTGTGTGAAATCTTATGGGACTTAACTGCTAAAGTCATCAGTCCCTAAGCTTACACACTACTTAACCTGAACTATCCTAAGGACAAACACACACACCCATGCCCGAGGAAGGACTCGAACCTCCACCGGGACTAGCCGCACAGTCTATGACTGCAGCGCCTGACGCCGTTCGGCTAATCCCGCGCGGCGAACACGTCTCAAAGAGCATGAGCACGTAAATGTTTGGTCATATCTCGTTTTGTGAAAAAAGTAAGAGTGAAATCATAGCCGGCCGTGGTGGTCTAGCGGTTCTAGTCGCTCAGTCCGGAACCACGCGACTGCTACGGTGGCAGGTTCGAATCCTGCCTCGGGCATGGATGTGTGTGATGTCCTTAGGTTAGTTAGGTTTAAGTAGTTCTAAGTTCTAGGGGACTGATGACCACAGATTTTACGTCCCATAGTGCTCAGAGCCATTTGAACCATTTTGAGTGAAATCATATGTTTATAAAAGGCGTGAAAATAGTGTATACAATAGCAGTAGAAAGAACATCCGCCATTTGCACACCTGGAAGGATATTTTATGTAGAGTGACTTATACAACCATTGCATACGAAGTTTTTCAAAAATAAACACATTACTTATTAATACTTTGCCGTCAAAACGATAAAGAAAGTGCACAAAAAAGCCGACCTCTGAAAATCAGTTTTCATTAGCAATGAAAATTTCAGGTGAGCAATCAAAACAAACTAAACAAAATGTACATGTCATAGTTTTTTTGCCTAAAATAGATAAAAGACCATGAAATATGTGTTACCTTTCGCAGAAACAAATCTGACGCACATAAGATGACACATAGGTGTCGAAACATGTCTCAGTAAAACAAAAGAAGTATTTTAATATTTGTTTTGTTCAATATTGTTCATTGTATCAAATGTAATTTAAAATGTTACAAACATGTCTCGTGCACAACAAAAATGAAGAGTGCTCTGTCTGCAGTTTTTCAGACACTTCCCCGAGTACACAAACTTCAGCATCATAACCATGTTACATGTAATACTGTACTATTGTGTAGATTAATTATTTGCGTTTAATATTGTCCATTGCATAAAGTGTGATTTAAAACGTTAAAAAAAACAAGTTCGGTTTCCAAACATTCTGTGCAAGTCGATTGTATCTTTCCTTATAAAACTTGGTTACCTAAGAACTAGTGTCCCTTGCGAACGCTAGGCAGAAGTATCTTGAAGATGGCCCAATAAGCCGCAAACTAGTTGGAAATAAAAATCAGTAGAACGAAAACAGGCTACCTGGTATTCAGCTGTAATAAAGAAATAAGTTGTGTTTTGCATGAAGCGGAGTTTAAATAATCCAGATTTAAACCACAAACACGGCAAGAACGTCAAAGGCAGCTTCCACCCAGAGCAAGTAAATATAGGTATTTTGAACACGCATAGTTCGTCAAGATGAGCTAGAAAACTTTGTTCATGACTGGATGTGAAGCATTGGATAGATACACTTGCGTAGAAACACATATAGCGTCCCTACTAGCAGCACAACGATAAATCTATAGGAAATTAAATGGAATGGAAGAGTGACTGAGTTGACTGAACTGCTCTTTGTTCTGAATGACTGAATTTAAATTCTGTACCAAGGGTCACTCCTAGGATGTGACCTAAAAACGACATGTCGAGCGTGCTTTACGCTCGCGGCAAACATGGTAGGTTCACCACCTAAATCAATCTAGGGGTTACCCTAGATAGGACACTAACATTCGAAGAACACCTGACGAAAACTGCAGCGAAACTTAAAACACGCAACAACATATTGCAGAAGCTCTGTGGCACCACTTGGGGCTCCACAGCATCTACCTTAAGAACATCCGCATTTGGCTTGGTGTATCCAGTGGCAGAATACTGTGCCCCAATGTGGCTCAACAGCAAACACACACACATGGTAGATAGCCAACTTAATGCAACAATGCGTATTATATCAGGCACAATCAGGCCAACTCCTACAGTGTGCCTGCCCGTTCCCAGTAACATAGCCCCTCCTAACCTGCGCCGTGAACACGCACTGGTTAGAGAATTTCAAAAAATCATGACCAACCCTCAATTAAAAATCCATGAAGATACTCACGACATCCAAGGAAACCGACTCCGGTCTAGGCATCCTCCACTAAAGAGCGCACAGGCTCTGCACCAAACCACCTTTAAAATAAATGACCGGTGGAAAGAGGAATGGGAGAGCAGAACAGCAGTAAACTGCCACAGTATGCCATGCATCTTTAGTAAACCAAAAGGATTTGATTGCCCTCGCAAAGTTTGGTCAACTCTTAATCGCATCAGAACCAACTGTGGGAGATGCGCCGACTCCTTACACAGATGGGGTAAACTTTCTTCGGCCGCTTGCGACTGTGGCGCTGAGAGACAGACGGTCAAACACATCGTGCAGGAATGCCCACTAAGGGCATACGAGGGTGACCCACAGGATTTCCTAATGGCGACCCAAGAGGCAATCGACTATTTATTATCTAAGCTGGACGTCTGCTTGTGATTGCTCTTCTGTGAGTGTAAATTTACAATTGGCGGTGTCCTTATATACAAACTGTTATTTATTGCTCTGTTTATACATATGTGATTTTTTTTAAATCGTGTTGTTTCTGTAATTTTTACTGTGATGTTTTGAGCCATACGCTAAATAAATAATGAAAATCTGACCACGTAATATAAATATCTCGCGTACACCTAACGAAATCACTTTCCAAAGATGCAATGCCTACACAAAAAAAAAACCCAGCAACATGAACCGTCTCACCAAACCGCCAGCCTGCAACAGCGAATTCAACATCAGTCACCTGCCCACCGCCGAAACGAGGGCCAAGTCCATCTCACTCAAAACAGAAACAAGAGCAGCTGGAAATGCACGACAATGAGTACTCGCTTACCGGCTAAACGCTCTTTGTGTAAAGCGACCTGGAACTTCGCTCAAAAATGGTTCAAATGGCTCTAAGCACTATGGGACTTAACATCTGAGGTCATCAGTCCCCTAGACTTAGAACTACGTAAACCTAACTAACCTAAGGACATCACACACATCCATGCCCGAGGCAGGATTCGTACCTGCGACCGTAGCAGCAGCGTGGTTCTAGACTGTAGCGCCTAGAACCGCTCGCCCACAGGGCCGGCCTAAACCTCGCTGATACCGATGATAATATTCGCTGACGATATGGCTATCGACAGTGAAAATGGCACGGTTGAAATTTGTGACCGTGTTCTACTCGACAGACATACGAAAGGCTAATAACAATGTAGCAACTTCTCGTAAGCTGATTCGAGGATCATAGTATTTTCCAGCTTAACAAACGCTTCCACATCCTCAATTCTTGCTGGTCTTTATCTATTACCGCTGATCCTTCTCAAGCTACTTCTTTCTCGAAGTTGGTGTTTATCAGGTAAGAATATAGTGGCTGATGGAGCGCTTTGGCCAGAATATCTCACGGAATAAACGATGTCTGCTTCATTGGCATCAGCAACATGTCAACGTACTCGATAGATGTGTGCGAGGTTTATTGCATGAGAGGCAGTCAAATGAAAACCGAACACCTGCCACAACGGGACCATTGAATGGTTTCATTCAAAACTAATCACTACATGGATTAAGACATTTATCCCAGTGGGAGACGAGACGATCAATTCCTGTTCCGTAGAAAACTGTCGGCCGCTTACGGATCCTCAACCGCACCCACTCTTGCACTGTCTCCCGACTGAACCCGACGTCGACGTATTTCTTCATGTCGCCAAAGAAGTGAAAATCACACGGTGAAATATCCGAGCTCTGCGGAGGATGTTATAGTGTTTTTCAACCAAATCGCTAACGCATAGCCTTTGTCCGATTGGCGGTGTGGGGGCGAGAGTTTTCGTGCAGCAGGACGATACTGTCGGACAACATTCCTGGGCGTTAAGAGTTTATGGCGCGTCACAGTTTCTGCCAAGCGTCCCATAGCTATGCGCACTGATTGTGGTTCCACGCTCGAGGAACTCGACGAGTAGAAGAAGAATCCTATTGCGACGGTACCTAACTGTCTCCTGGTGTAGTTGCTCTTCCAAACAGTAGTCCATACGAGCAAATCAGTGGCGTCTTTACCTGCGGTTACTCGTACTTTAAGTACTATCTGAGGTCATCAGCCCCTAGAACTTAGAGCTACTTAAACCTAACTAACCTAAGGACATCACACACAACGATGCCCGAGGCAGGTTTCGAACCTGCGACAGGAGCGGTCGCGCGGTTCCAGACTGAAGCGCCTAGAACCGCTCGGCCACAAAGTCCGGCCGTCCGGTTTCATGCCACGCAGCTTACTTGATGCAAATCATAATCTGTAGCAGTGAGCCTGTAGTCAAATAGTCTGTGCATGTGCTCTAATGGCGAATTAATAAAATTCACAGAAATATAAAATAAAAGATAAACGTCTAGTTTGATAAAAATGGTTCTACTCGAACGTCTGTAATTGAAGAAGACGACAGAGAATTAGGCTGAATAATGTTTATTCAAGGAAGTACATCTCAAATAAACGGGAAGTGGTCCTACGATATTCAGCAGCAATGTTACGTTGAGACCGTTACAAGTAAAATAGCAAAATCCCCAAATTAATTAGTCATCAAAGACTCGCGAAAACTAAGTCCATTTCGCGATTACCATACACGACAGATTCTCCGGCTGAAGATAGTTTAGGATTCAACGTGATAATTCACATATTAACACACGTGATACGAAGAATACTAAAACTACTTAAATTAACATAAACTGACTTATGCTGAGAATAACACACGCACACCCATGCCCGAGGGAGGACTCGAACCTCCGGCGGGAGGGGCCGAGCAGTTCATGATATGGCGCCTCAAACCACGCGGCCACTTCGTGCGGCCTCACAATTACTATCCGCCGGAATATTTTGAAATATGTCAATAGAAAATCAACCAGGCCAAAACATAAATAAATCAAAGTAATAAACTGATGAAAAATATTTATAAGCTAAGAAATATGTAAATAACAATTATAGTGTGTAAGAAAAATGTTTTGTAAAATTTATTTAACTTCTTTGCATATCTGTGGTGACTGTGAAGTATCCACACCTAGGTCTTTGTTGGCGGGAGAGCCTGCGCATTGAGACATAGGGAGCACGACGAGAAGCGTACAGCATTGTCGATAGAACACTCTTGAGTCAACCTATGTGCAGTGAAGTTGTGTGTAGAGACAGCGCGGTGTGCCTGTTCACCACCAGCTATATATTACTTGAAGACTACTATAATTACATACTTGGTGATTATTTATGAATTATTAAAAATCGACCTCATGAAGGCATCAAAGGTATTTAAGCGCTAACGGCATGTTGTAAGTTCGTTATTACATTTTTAATCTGTTTTATGTAAACGATCCCCGAACTAAAGTTTTATAAATGGAATCATTATAATGAGTTAAAAATTTGTATTCAATCATTTTCAAAATAGATCAGTTTATCTCAGTCAATATCGTATTATTTTTCATTGAATCCAGGAACCACAAGGTTTAACTTTTGTTAAGTTTTCTCAATTTTTTAAATTTAATAATGACATTGAATTTTGCACCAGTAACTTCAATCAAAAAAGCAAATGAATAATAAGTACAATTTTAGCTCACATATTTGCAGTCCTAGTGAGTGAATGCCAAACCAAATAATTATCAACAACAGATCAGAATGAGTATATTCAGACATGCAGTCAGATGACGTTATCCAGAGGCGACCCAGTAAAATAGAAGGTAAGGAAAATATATATGTATGTTTTCAGGTTCACTGCATAGACAAACAGAACTAGGGGCCACGGTGTAAGCTTACGTGTTCACGTCGAAATAATCTTCTTTTGATCAGTCATATTAATATTGCTACCAATAAAGGCACAAGGCGTACAACATTGTGTACGCTAAAGACTATCAGATCAGAGACGTTGTCAAAAGCAAGTCCAGACAGGAAAGCTGCAAGGCACAAAAAGTTTAATTCTCTTTCTTTTTTTCGTTAGATGGAAAGTAAGTTAAATTACTTTATTCTAGACGGGAAGGTTATCGTGTAAACGCATCAAGTTCAATCATTATTTCTCTTATTTACTCGACTGGAAGGTTTCAATGCAACTCATTTAATCAATATGTATTATAAAAGTAAGTGTGCAATGTGCGTGCCTCTAAAACCCAGAAACGAGTCCCGGTACGATCAAGGGAGTAATATGGTGTGGTAGCCCTTTATCCCCTATCCATGGAGAAGGTTCTCGTTCTTACCTGAAGGGCGTGCTTTTTGAGATATATGGGATGGGAAGTCCCTCCTCTAGAAATTTCTAGAACATTGCTGAACATTCGAGAGTATTCGAGAATGTTCCAAAATATATGAGAGTATTTGAGAGCATTCCAAAACATTCCAGAATGTTCGGGAATAGTCTGGAACATTCGAGAAGATTCCAGAATGTTCGGGAACATTCAATAACATCACAGATCATTACGGAACATTCCAAAACACTCACGAATATTACAGAATCTTCTGGAACGCTGTGGAAGCCTTTTTGGCATGTTCTGGAATTCGCCAGTGGTAGGCCAAGCCATTGGTAGGGGTGTGTAAAGCAAGACCCGTCGTGGGATCGGACGTCACTTTCTTATCAGTGACAAAGGGAGTAACCGAAAAAGCAGTGCAGTGAGTGAATGAAAACAAACTGTGAAGTGTGAGTAGTCAAGGTGATACAGTGACCGAATATAAATCGAAATTATAGAGTGAAAAGTGTACTTAATTTATTTGTTAAGAAAAAGTTGATTTGATTCAGCCAATGCCCAAACGTAAAAGAGGAGGAGACCTTGCCAGTTATGAAGTAAATCGGCGAAAATAAATAAAACAGCGAAAAAGCGAAACAGAGAAAGTGCGCGAAACACGTTTAAGTTCCTAACGAACGGGAAGGAGCACCGTGAGAAGCAGAGAAACCGAAGAACAACCAAGTGAACAGGTTGAAGAATCAAGAATTGCGACACAGTCTTATAATAAAAGATTGCGAACTTAAGCCATCCACCAAAAATAAATAAACAGATAAATAAAAAATATTTCATATCAACTCGCTGAGAGACGCAAGGTACTTCAGCTAGTATCTATAATAATTAGCAGTTGCTTTTGCAATCTCGCTAAATGTTAACAATGGAGATAAGACTGAATGAAGTTTCTTTGAGATTTCTTCGCATATTTTTGCTACTAGCATCTGTCTTTCTGCAGGTTCCAGAGTTTCATAGTAACGTGGAATCCAGTTAATGTTTTCAGTCTTGCAAAGATAAAATATGCAGAATGTGATATCCAACTGAAATAACTTACTTCTCCTGAAGACTTTCATTTGTGTTATTTATTAGTTACGTTCTTGGGCATTCATTCCAAAGATGTCGACATTTCGTTAGAAATTTTGGAAACATTAGAAGAAACAGGAAATAACTCGGACAATTCCGTGAATTATGGTTCGAACGATGATTATTGTCCAGGACAGAAAGAAAATCAGCATCGGTCGTAATATCTGTCTTTTTTGTCGCATTGCAGTCGTAATATCTGTCTTTTTTGTCGCATTGCAGACCTAGGTTTCAACTGACATTACGGCTATCGTCGGGGCGTTATAAGGAGTTACGCTAACTGAATGTAATTATAACGACACATATTCCAATCAAACTCGGGAATGAACAAGCATTAGTTGAACTAATACTTGTACATGCGTGAGTTAGACTTGAATAAGTGTCGTTAAAATCACATTCAATCTACACGACTACTTACACTGACGAGCCAAAACATTATGACCACCTGCCTAATAGCTTTTTCGACTATCACTGGGATGCGATACATCACCGGTTCTACGTGTCATGGTCTGACAGTTTGTTGGTAGGTTGTGGTGGTATGTGGCACAAGATTTTTACGCATGAGTCATGTAATTTCCATAAACAAAGGGCTGCTGATTTGTGAGCGTTGGCGCCTGATAGCCACCCAGACAAGTTCCATTGTATTCACATCAGACGAATTTGGTGGTCAAGATATCAACGTGAATTCACTGTCACGTTCCTCAGAACATTGTGGTATTGTTCTGGCTTAAATACACCGACAGCTATCCTGCTCAAAGACAACATGACTGTCAGGGAAGAGATTAAGCATGAAGCGACGCAGGTGGTCCGCAGCTGTCAATGTGTCTTCCGTTACTACCACAGGCCCCATGCGAGCGCAACAGACAATCTCCTATAGCGTAAGCCTGCTGCCATGAGCCCGGTTCCTCGGCGCGGTGCACGTTCGAACCACCGGTTCGCGTGGATGACGGCTTTTGTGGGGACTACCATCGACCTCGTGTAGCAAAAATCCGACGGTGTGACACGTTTCCATTGATCCACGGTCCAATGTCGACGACCCCGTAGCCACTGCAGTAGTAAATGACGATGTCGTTGGGCCAACATGTGAACAGGTAGGGGTGGTCTGCCGAGAAGCCCTACAGGGCTATTACAAATGATTGAAGCGATTTCATAAATTCACCGTAGCTCCATTCATTGACATATGGTCACGACACACTACAGATACGTAGAAAAACTCATAAAGTTTTGTTCGGCTGAAGCCGCACTTCAGGTTTCTGCCGCCAGAGCGCTCGAGAGCGCAGTGACACAAAATACCGACAGGAGCCGAGAAAGCGTATGTCGTGCTTGAAATGCACTCACATCAGTCAGTCATAACAGTGCAACAACACTTCAGGACGAAGTTCAACAAAGATCCACCAACTGCTAACTCCATTCGGCGATGGTATGCGCAGTTTAAAGCTTCTGGATGCCTCTGTAAGAGGAAATCAACGGGTCAGCCTGCAGTGAGCGAAGAAACGGTTGAACGCGTGCGGGCAAGTTTCACGCGTAGCCCGCGGAAGTCGACAAATAAAGCAAGCAGGGAGCTAAACGTACCACAGCCGACGGTTTGGAAAATCTTACGGAAAAGGCTAAAGCAGAAGCCTTACCGTTTACAATTGCTACAAGCCCTGACACCCGATGACAAAGTCAAACGCTTTGAATTTTCGGAGCGGTTGCAACAGCTCATGGAAGAGGATGCGTTCAGTGCGAAACTTGTTTTCAGTGATGAAGCAACATTTTTTCTTAACGGTGAAGTGAACAGACACAATGTGCGAATGTGGGCGGTAAAGAATCCTCACGCATTCGTGCAGCAAATTCGCAATTCACCAAAAATTAACGTATGTTGTGCAACCTCACGGTTTAAAGTTTACGGCCCCTTTTTCTTCTGCGAAAAAAACGTTACAGGACACGTGTATCTGGACATGCTGGAAAATTGGCTCATGCCACAACTGGAGACCGACAGTGCCGACTTCATCTTTCAATTGGATGGTGCTCCACCGCATTTCCATCATGATGTTCGGCATTTCTTAACCAGGAGATTGGAAAACCGATGGATCGGTCGTGGTGGAGATCATGATCAGCAACTCATGTCATGGCCTCCACGCTCTCCCGACTTAACCCCATGCGATGTCTTTCTGTGGGGTTATGTGAAATATTCAGTGTTTAAACCTCCTCTACCAAGAACGTGCCAGATGTGCGAGCTCGCATCAACGAAGCTTTCGAATTCGTTTATGGGGACATGCTGCGCCGAGTGTGGGAGGAACTTGATTATCGGCTTGATGTCTGCCGAATCACTAAAGGGGCACATATCGAACATTTGTGAATGCCTAAAAAAACTTTTTGAGTTTTTGTATGTGTGTGCAAAGCATTGTAAAAATATCTCAAATAATAAAGTTATTGTAGAGCTGTGAAATCGCTTCAATCATTTGTAGTAACGCTGTATATTCAACAACGTACGATAAACTTTGTGCTCCGAAACACTTATGCCTTCACTAGCATTGTGGTCTTCCTGCAGAGGTGCTGCAGATCGCCGGGTTACTGTTTGCGCAACTTTATAAAAAACTCCGTCCGAATAGGCCTCGGAAGGCCCAATGGTACCAAGCGACCGCCGGGTCATCCTCAGCCCGTAGGCGTCATTGGGTGCGGATGGGACGGGTCAGAGTACCGCTCTCCCGGCTGTTGTCAATTTTCGTGACCGCCGCCACTATTTCTCAATCAGTTAGCTCCTGTGTTAGTCTCACCAGGACTGAGTGCAACCCACATGCCAACAACGCTCCGTTCGGCAGCAACGCTCCGGACGGTCACCTATCCAAGTGCTGGCCAAGCCCGACAGCGCTTAATTTCGCTGATCTGACTTGAACTGCTAGTCCCACTACGGCAACACCCGATCTAGAAAAATCTGGAAAAACAGGAAAGAATAATTTTCAGTGATACATCCGAAACGTCTTCTTACGTTTGCACAGAATAATTCATTGCCACCATTGGGCTCTTGGTTTTCTGTCTTTAGGAAGACGTTGTAAAGACTAAATAAATTGCAGATTCCACCCAGAACTAATAGTGTGATTCCCCATTTCGATAAAAAATGTTTCAACAGCGTAAAGAATTTTTCAGATAATTGTCGTACAATATAATTTCCGATAAATCTTTGTCATTGACGGAAAGTCATCGAGTAAAACAAAAGTAATATCCGGCGTTCCCCAAGGAAGTGTTATAGGCCCTCTATTGTTCCTGATCTATACCAGTGACATAGGAGACAATCTGAGTAGCCGTCTTAGATTGTTTACAGATGATACTGTCATTTACCGTCTTGTAAAGTCATCAGATGATCAAAACGACTTGCAAAATGATTTAGATATCTGTATGGTGCGAAAAGTGGCAGTTGATCCTGAATCAGGAAAAGTGTGAAGTTATTCACTTGAGTACTAAAAGAAATCAGCTAAATTTCGATTACGCGATAAGTCATTCAAATCTGAAGGTTGTAAATTCAACTAAATACTTAGGGATTACAATTACAAATAACCTAAATTGGAACGATCACGTAGATAATATTGTGGTTAGAGCAAACCAAAGACAGCGATTCATTGGTAGAACACTTAGAAGTGCAACAGGTCTACTAAACAGACTGCTTACACCGCGCTTGTCTGCCCTATTCTGGAGTATTGCTGTGCGGTGTGGGATCCGCATCAGGTGGGACTGACGGATGACAACGAAAAAGTACAAAGAAGGGCAGCTCGTTTTGTACTATCGCGAAATAGGGGAGATAGTGTCGCAGACATGATACGTGAACTGGAGTGGCAATCATTAAAACAAAGGCGTTTTTTGTTGCGACGGGATCTTCTCATGAAGTTTCAATCACCTGTTTTCTCCTCCGATTGCGGAAACATTCTCTTGGCACCCACATACATAGGGAGAAATGATCATCACGATAAAATAAGAGAAATCAGGGCTCGCACTGAAAAATTTAAGTGCTCGTTTTTCCGGCGTGCCGTTCGAGAGGGAAACGGTAGAGAGACAGCTTGAAGGTGGTTCATTGAACCCTCTGCCAGGCACTTTATTGTGAATAGCAGAGTAATCACGTAGATGTAAATGTAGATGTAGATTTCAGATTTATCAGCACAACACCATTGTTAATTTGCAGTCATTTCTGCATTGTTTGCATCACCACATTTTACGAATTTGATCAAGGATGCCTCTTACGCAGCGCAATATGCTACGAACATTTCTTACTCAATTCCAGTTCTGTCGTAGTGAAACTACTAATTACTGTGAAGTGCCTATATGAATTAATTTTTCTTTTATCAGGTAAGTCTAGTGTAAGGGAAATGTTTGTTTTCGTCACCCAATAGACAATTGGCATTTTTGAGACGACTACAGGGAGTAAGAAAGGAACTGTTTCAGTGATAGCAAAATATACATTAGTCAAGATTTATGCTAGTAGCCCTAACTATGCTACAGGAGGTGTTATTATATATTTGGTGTAAACAAGTGAAAGTCCTGCGGTGTGGAAGTCGTCTGTAATGCAGCATCATACCACAGCATAGATTTTCTTTCCTCTACTAATCGATTGCGTAACAATTACATCTACAGCAGTGTCGATGTGAACAGCAAGTTATTAAAAAAAACTGATGATGTGAGACATTTCTGGTATAGTTTAAGTGATTAAATTCACGTGTGTGCTCTTTGGACAACGTTGGCGTTACTTCCTCTTGTCACCGCTACGTCTGGTTATTCACTGATTCGAATGCTAGGTAGGAACGACTGTACAAACCTCAGTTATAAGCGGTTATTAATGCTACGAAAGCGACTAATTTTAACGTTAAAAAATGCAGTGCATCTTATTAGCTAAAATTTTGATAGTGTATTTCTTTCGCTATATTCTACCTACACGAAAAATTTCAGTGTACGTTTTGACATGTGGTATTGGACCATTCCCTTTCTAGTGCTGTAATTTTGAACGTTGAACTTCGATTCGTAGTGTTCTGTATGAGTATTCGAAGGGAAAATGAGCGATGATATTGCTGCTGGGAATATGAGGTAGTTTTTGTCGGAGAAGAAAACTCAGTGAGATGGCATAAAAATAATGGCAAAAGATACCGAGTGATGCAACATTCAAAAAAGGAAGAAACAGTTACGTTTTTCTGATTAGCCAGTTGCCAATGAAAGCTGCTGCTTATGCGGGGAAGGGATCTACAGAACATAACGAGCATAAATAGATTTGGCCTGACGCAAGCTGATAAATCTCTAAGAATTTGCGACAAGGAAAGGTATCTTTTCCAACTCTGAACACATTGATCGAGTGATACATCGTAGCAGCGGTGTCAGTGATATATTTTATCTGAGAATGCCTGCTTCACTGATGAAAAACTGCATGATATATAAACACATCTGTAGATAAAAATAGCGGTTGGCACTATCCATTTTGAACGTGCCAGTCTGTATAATTTATTTTACAGCTTTGTAGTTTGTTCTTCCTCAACCAGGAAGGGACGTAGCGAAGAAACTGGCGTAGTTGCTTTCGGCAAGCCACTCGTGCGAGTTATCATTGAAGAGTTCTAGCTAAACAGAAGCTCATATTGTGAGAGAAAGTAAACTGAAAGTTGTTTGTAACTTCTCTGTAAAAATTGTTTTAAGAGGGTGCCCTAAAAAGTAATACCTCCGAATTTTTTATTCTATTCCCAATATCGGTAGAGGTATGACATGTCATGCCTATTACTCGATCGACTTTCCCGCTTCGCGGACGCGAGTTGCAACCATATGGCGCTAGAGGGCTCCGAATTGTAGCGTGTAGCATGGCGATGTGTGACGTAACTGTGACGGTGCGTGAGAAACAGCGTGCCGTAATCGAGATTCAAACCACTCATGGAGCACCCTCTCGTCCAACTTGACAACGCCAGTGCTGCGACATTTACAATAAACCGGTGCCTTGGGTTCACTCTCATCGATCATCCACTTCCGACTTCCCCCCATCCGATTTTCGTGTTTCCAAAATTTAAAGAACACTTCGAGGACTTCGCTTTGGTAGTTATGAAGCCGTGGCTCCTTCTACAAAGTCAAACATTCTGCAGTGACGGTATCAACAAACTGGTCTCTCGTTGAGAGAAATACGAATGGTCGCCAAGGTGAATATGCTGAGAAATACATAGACATGAAGAGTATAGACGTCGAATATTAGAGAAGTTTGTTTTATTTTAAAAGCTTTAAAAGTTTTCTTGTAAAAAATTCGGTGGCATTATTTTTTAGCACGCCCTCGGAGAATTCGTCAAGACCAAATTTGTAAACAGACACTTTTATTGCCGTAGCAAGTTAGAATTGTGCACTGGCCATCATGTTCCATCGTGACAACGAAACTTATTAAAGCAGCCGGTGATTAAGTATTTGAACTTTGAACTAGACAGACAGTAATTCCTGATGCGGAAAATGGAAGCGATGTAGTGGCTATTCCCTTTTAACGAATTTTTCCTAAAACATTATTACTGCAATCGTAAAGAAAAATTTTTGTCTGGAAATACGGTATGTTTGTTGCGTGGTGTACCAAGGACGATTCTCATGGGTAACGAGGCCGTACCCAGGCGTAGCCTAGGCGCCCGCGCGACAAAAAGATTAAATAAGAAAATGTTTCAATACTCTACTGAGGGGTCCCCTTCTAATTGTAAGAGAAGTAGATGAAATAATTTTGTATGGACCTGGTTTGGATGAATATCGTATTTATCCGCCGGTATCAGGCAACGACACTCAGTTAAAATACCCTCACCCGTACGGAAATTACACTGAAGAGCTAAAGAAACTAGTACACCTGTGTTGTGTAGGGCCCCTGCGAGCATGCAGAGCAGCACGGGATTAGCCGACCGGTCTTGGCGCTGCAGTCATGGACTGTGCGGCTGGTCCCGGCGGAGGTTCGAGTCCTTCCTCGGGCATGGGTGTGTGTGTTTGTCCTTAGGATAATTTAGGTTAAGTAGTGTATAAGCTTAGGGACTGATGACCTTAACAGTTAAGTCCCATAAAATTTCACACACACACGAGCATGCAGAAGCGCCACAACACGACGTGGCATGGATTCGACTAACGTATAATGAAATAGTACTGGAGGTAACTGACATCATGAATCTTGCAGGGTAGTCGGTAAATCCGCAAGAGTACGAGGGAGTGGGGATTTCTTTTGAACTGCACATTGCAAGGCAACCCAGATGTGCTCAAAAATGTTCATGTCGGCGAAATTTGGTGGCCAATGGAAGTGTTTAAACTCAGAGCAGTGTCCCTTGAGCCACTCTGTAGCAATTATGATGTGCGGGGTGTCGCATAGTCCTCCTGTAATTGCCCAAGGCCGTCGGAATGCACGATGGACATGAACGGATGCAAGTGATCAGACAGGATGCTTACGAACGTGTCACCTGTCAGAAACGTATCTAGAAGTATCAGGGGGCCCATATCACTCCAACTTCACACGACCCGTACCATTACAGAGCTCCACCAACTTGAACAATCCCCTGGTAACATGCAGGGTCTATAAATTCATGAGGTTGTCTCCATACCCGTACACGTCCAGCCGCTCAATACAATTTGAAACGAGACTCGTCCGACCAGGCAACATGTTTCCAGCCATCAACGGTGCAATGTCGATCTTGACGGGCCCAGCGAGGCGTAAAGCTTTGTGTCGTGCAGTCATCAAGGGTACACGAGTTGGTCTTCGGCTCCAAAAGCCGATACCGATTATGTTTCGTTGAATGGTTCGCACGCTCACACTCGTTGATGGCTCAGCATTGAAATCTGCAGGAATTTGCGGAAGCGTTGCACTTCTGTCACGGGGAATGATTCTCTTCAGTCGTCATTGGTATCGTTCTTGCAGAATCTTTTTCCGGCCGCAGGGATGTCGGAGTACTGATATTTTACGGGATTCCTGGTATTCACGGTACACTCGTGAAATCGTCATACGCGGAAATCTCCACTTCATCGATACCACAGAGATGCCCAGAGAGTCCCATCGCTCGTGCGATGACTATAGCACCACGTTCAGACTCACTTAAATCTTTATAACCTACCATTGTAGCAGCAGTAAACGATTAAGAACTGCGCTAGACACGTGCTGTCTTGTACAGGCGTTGCCGACCGCAGCGTCGTATTCTGCCAGTTTGCATGCCTCTGTATTTGGATACGCTTGCCTATACCAGTTGCTTTGCCGCTTCAGTGTACATCGTGTGTGTATGAGGAGAGGCTGGGACGCAGGAGCGACGAGATATGGAAGTTTCCGTGTGACAGGCAGTCGTTCACGCATAGGCAAAGCTGTTACGGCGACCGCTCGCGTAAGATGGAAAATCCGGATTCGGCTCCCGGCCCACCACAAATTTTCTCTGACGTCGTTCCCATACACAGCTAATGGCTGTTCACATTCGCTAATGTCAATGCATTTCACGTTATTCGGATGAATTTTTCAGTGGACAGTTGATATGAATTAGGGCCGTGTTCTCCTCTCAGTTCACACGCACTTAGCAAAATAGCTTAAAAAGAATGATTAACAGAGTTATGACAGTTTGAAGTGTGTCCAGTTTCGTGGGAAAACGATTTCTTTAGAACCATATTTCATCCAAACCAGGACTCACTGAACTCATTTCGTTTTCCCCCTCCACGTCAACACCCGTGAATTAGCTGGGGAAGACTATTTTCAACTAAATTTGTTCGTTAACGAGATATTTCGAGAAACGTGCCACACGTCTTAAGGTCCACAGTGTTTGAAATGATGTTATACTGACTCGTGACGTCATACGATCCGCCGATCCGAATTCGAGTGCTTTAGCGGGAATTTCAAGTCAAAAAAATACGTTTTTTTAAAATATAAATGTACTGTATTCTTATAAAAACATTTTTTGTTACTATAATTATACTAATAGCAAGAGAAAAAACTTCCAAATTTTATTAAAATTGCTATTGCAGAATTTTGAGCAGAATACTCCAAGCTCTGTAGCGGCTCTACTTGTCGTCACAGGTCAATGACAACGTTACAGCAACAAAGTAAAGTTGTTATTACAGATAAGACTTCTTGTGTTTTCCCATGGAATCTGTTATCATAATAAAATCTATGATGCTCAGTCCCTGACTGGACTATTGGCCTGACTGCAGATGAAGTGCCGTGTTCCCTTGCAAGGGCACTTGGAGGGAGAGGGTGGTGAGACCATCGACCTGGTTGTCTTTTACTCCTGGGGCAGACCCCTGAAAGCAGGATGTGTTGACCTCAGGAATTCCTGCAGGAACTAGAACGAGGAAAAATCTCTACCCCTACCCAGGATCTCCAACACTAGAGTCTAGTGCTCTATACACTATGATGACGATGTTTGATTTGGTGGGCGCTCAACTGCGCGATCAGCGGCCGCACAAAGTCCCAATTTTTTCACAGTCCCATTTTTTACACAGTCCGATCCAGTCGCTCTCACGAATGATGATGATGATGATGAAATGTTGAGGAAATCACAAACACCCATTCCCCAGGCAGAGAACATTCCCAACCCAGCCGGGAATCGAACCTGAGACCCCGTGATCCAGAGAAAGCAACGCTAGCCACTACACCACGAGCTGCGGACGCTCTATCCTGTAGACCACCACAGACTCAATCTACACAGCGCAGTACAATTAAAGGATCAATTTTTCGAAACCCCGCAGTTGTGTCCCACTGGGACACATTGAGTTTGAAATTTGGCTCAAGGGTACCTACACCCTTCCTTCCCCTGTACTGGTGCAAAAAACGTGGCTCCCTGAGATGTCACCCTTGGGCTGGGCGACACTGCAAACAGCAAGGTGTCGATATATGAGAAAAAAGGCCAAAGATCAGAAGTTCATGTGAGGTGTAAGGTGGGTTAACGATGTTACATTGGTAACAAATTTCACCACAATTCTGCCCAACGGCACCGCAGACGTGTTACATGGTGGACACGACCCCGCACCCCTTCTTACCCACATTGCACCCCTTCTTTTGACGCTTTTGTGATGAGGGATGTAACGGTGACTAGCAGCGCTGAAATAACGCGTTTGTCTTATGTGGTCGAGACACATTGCCGCCCAGAATCGACAAGAAAAGTCCTTGGTGGGGGGGGGGCATAAAGGACGACGTTATCTCCAACATTTGACACAGTTATGACACCCTCCAGATGGGGATGGTTCGGTTCGACCCTTCTCTAAGGACATCTTGGGCCTGCAGCTGCAATGAACGTGACCCAACGCCTTTGGAGAGTAGCGTGACTACAGTTTTTACTCTGGTATACAGGGTGTAACAACTAGGGACATTTCAAAATCATTCAACGAAATTTGAACGTGATCCGAAGCAGCAAACGGTACTTATCCTTTTTCAGCTCTCCTCTTTTGCACCCTCGTGTGGCATAATTACAGAGGGGTGCACCGAGCGCAGTGGCGCAGTGGTTAGCACACTGGACTCGCATTCGGAAGGTCTACGGTTCAAGCCCGCGTCCGGCCATCCAGATTTAGATTTTCCGTGATTTCCCTAAATCGCTTCAGGCAATGCCGGGATGGTTCCTTTGAAAGGACACGGTCGATATCCTTCCCCATCCTTCCCCAATCCGAGTTTGTGCTCCGTCTCTAATGATCTCGTTGTCGACGGGACGTTAAACACTAATCTCCTCCTCCTTCTACAGTCCACAGCTCGTGGTCTTACGGTAGCGTTCTCACTTCCCGCGCACGGGGTCCCAGGCTCGATTCCCGGCGGAGTCAGGGATTTTTCCTGTCTCGAGATGACTGGGTGTTGTGTCGTCTCCATCATCATCAATCATCCCCATTACGGTTGGAGGAAGGCAATGGCAAACCACCTCCGCTAGGACCTTGCCTAGTCGCCAGTGTGGGTCTCCCACATCATCCCCTACGCTCCTCGGAGTATGGGACCTCATCATCATCATCATCATATTTCTACAGAGAGGTGCAACATTGATACATGCGTGGATAAAGCAATAAAGGATCTTCTAAGCCCCCAGATCAGCAAAATCCTCGATGCCATCCACCTGCCTTTGTTGAACACTTTAAAAAATGTACCTGAACAGAGATAACCCCTTCGACACCACTGTAATTCTGGATGGCCTACTAGCAGCTGCAAGATCAGCCGACACTTAGGTCTCACGTCACGGGTTCTGTCTGTACAGGTACATTTTGAAGGTGCTCAACAAAAGTGAGGAGGTGGCACCGAGGGCGTTGCCGACCTGGGTAGTCTTTTATTCACACGTGTGTCAATGTCGCACTTCTCCGTGATCACGCCACAGGAGGGTGCGAAACAGGAGGGCTGAAAAAGCATACTAAGTGGCTAACCCAAGGAGGAGCACGGTGCTAGTTACAGGTTATCCATGTAACAGCTTCCAAGGGCACCAAGATTTTGATTTTCAATATTTAAAAATTTAAAATGCTACCATAATCTACTCGTTAAATGCTACACTTTCCAATCACATTAATGTGATCACCTATCAGAAGTCTGAATAACCACCTTTTTCAACTTGGGCCACTGAGAAACATGCTGGAAGAGAGGCAGTCGCCGGCCATTGTGGCCGAGCGGTTCTAGGTGCTACAGACCCGAACCGCGCTGCTGCTACGGTCGCAGATTCGAATCCTGCCTCAGGCAAAGATGTGTGTGATGTCCTTAGGTTAATTAGGTTTAAGTAGTTCTAAGTCTAGGGGACTGATGACCTCAGATGTTAAGTCCCATAGTGCTCAGAGCCATCTGAACCATTGTTTGATGAGAGGCATTGGGGCTCTGGTAGGTACTGACAGTGATGTGGAGCTATGTCAGTTCCAGTGCCTTGACCAGATGTGCTAGATTAGTCAGCTGAGGATCAATGACAGGAACAGCCCGATCAAGGTGGTTCCACAGATTATCGACTGGGTTTATATCCGGGACATTTGGTCGCCAAGGGAGTATGGTAAACTCATCATGGTGCTCTTCGAATCACCATTGTACATTGGGAGCTGTGTGACATGTTGCATTGTCCTGGTGATAGATACCATTCTGTCGAGGAGAAACCAACTGCTTGTAGAGGTGGACCAGTCCCCAAGGACAGATGCATACTTGTGCTGATCCATTGTGCCTTCCAGAACGACGAGATAACCCATGGAATGCCACTAAAACATTCCCCACACCATAAAGCTCCGTCCTCCGGCATGGACCCTTCCGATGTTTGGTTACGAGTGTTTTCTTTGAGACGTTTCACGCCGTAAACGCCAACGGACGTCTGCCTGATGGTACATACAACCCTCGTCGCTAGTGACTATCCACTCGTTCCTTGGGCGTGGACCCTATCGAAAACTGCTCTTGGTTGTTTGCTCTTAGACGTTTCACACGGCACACACATAAAAAGTACGTCATCTGAAAAGGCCACCTGTTGCCAGTCAGTGGTCGTCCATTTCCGATATTAGTGTACAAAGTCCCGCCTTCGTCGCCGCTGAACAGCAGTCAGTAAGGGTGCTTGGACCAGGCGCCTGCTGCAGACGTCCATTCGCAGCAATGTTCGCTGAACGGTAGTTGAGGGGGCACGTTTGATGGCCTGTAGGTTCATCTGGGTGGTCAGTTGCTCAGCAGCTGTACGTCTATTCATTCACCCATACTCACCGCTCCAGTATCGTTCACCCCTGTCGGCTGTGGCCTGTGGTGCGCCACAGTTGTCTCAGTGCTGGTTTTGGATAGCACCGTTTTCCTACGCACGGTATAGTACAACCACAGCGCTATGCCAACGGTCAACAAAATAAACCGTTTCGGAAAGTCTTTGAGCCTTGGCCCGAAAGCCAGTAATCATACCCTTTTTGGACGTCACATAAATCGCTCAGTTTGAGCAATTCGACAATGATTGCACTGCTGTCCGCGTTCCCACGACACTCTTTATATGTCCCCCACTGCTACTGCTGCCAACTGCCATCGATGACTGGATATTACACGCTGATGACGAACATAGGCTATTGTCACATTAATGTGACTGGGCGGTGTATAATCTTATGCTGAAAGTTTAAGATAATTAGTCAATTTTGCAGACAATATACACGCGTATCACAGAATGTACCTATAAAAATATATCATTGCACCACACACAATTTTGGAGCTCTGACGTTTTATACGAGGGAAGTCAATTCGTTAAAGGATCATGTTTGGGGATTTACTGGTGACTGAATATTCCAAACGGCTCGGACCAGTTGCAAAGTCGCTGGGATGCGCACGCCTGTCACTGCCGACCGCACACGGAGGGCGATAACGGCGGTACGGTCGGCTGCGGCTCGCGCCTCAGCGGGCCCAAACAAGGGCCCGGGATCGATGCGGCGCGACGGCCGGTCACAGCGCGACTGCCGCGGCGGCGCTCCCCGCCTCGCGTCACGTCACGTCACGGCGCGTCACGCCGCGGCGCGCGTGAGCGCGGCTTAGCGCGCAGGCTTCTCTTCCGCAAACACGTGCGTCGGGCGCGCAACTTGCGACGCGCTCAGCGGCTTACCTCGCGAAGCGCCTTACGGCACTGCACGTCGCCGAGTGGGAATATTACGGGGAACTTCCCCCACTACGCGCTCATAATGTGTGTATGCTTCGTTGAATGCTGTCGGTTTGGGTTCTGTGATTCCTCAGAGATCGTCGCTTGACATTATCGGCATCTTGGCGTTAGCATCAAAACTTCTTTGTTCTCATTCGGTAAATTTCAGCTCAACTGTACAAGAGAAACCCTTGTACAGTACCGGATTTTAGCGTCTTTTCTGTTTCTGGGTAATAAGAACTCAGAATTTCAGCAGAACAACATCGAGAGATGTAAAGATACTTTCGGGAATACCTAAAGGCAGTGGTGTAGGGCCGTTACTGTTTAAGACATAATGTGACTACCTGTCAAAACCCTGAATAACTGTGTTTCTTAGAGCGGACCGCTGCAAGACATCCAGAAAGAGGTTCTGGAAGGTACTGTCGGGTATGTGGAGCCTTTCTGACTCCAGGGCTGTCACCAGCTGCGCTAAGTTTCTCGCTTGAGGATCCACGGCGCGTACAGTCCGATAGAGGTCATCCCACAGATTCTCGATTGGGTTTAAATCTGGGGAGTCTGGTAGCCAGGGAAGTTCGGTAAACTCATCCGAGTGCTTTCTGAACCGTAAGCTGTGTGATACGTTGGTTTGTTCTGCTCGTAGATTCCATCGTGCCGAGGTAAAACGGAGTATAGGGGTGGACATGGTCCCCAAGGTCAGATGCATACTTGTGATCATTCATTGTGCCTTCCAGAATGATGGGATCACCCAGGAAACGCCATGAAACCATTCCCCAGACCATAAAGCTCCCTTCTCCGGCCTAGGATCTTCCGACGATCCATCGACCATCTGGCCGATGGATCATAAAATGTGATTCGTCTGCAAAGGTCTGTTGTCGCCACCAGTTGCGGTACTTACGTGCAAATTGCAGCATTTGTCGCCGATCAACAGCAGTCAGCAAAGGTGTAAGGCGCCAAGACCCTTACGCCGCAACGTTCCCTGAATAGTCATCGAGAAGACACTGTTGGTAGCCCCTTGATTCATCCGCGTGGTCAGTTGCTCAACAGTTGCACGTGTCTTCACCCACAGACATCTCCGCACCCGTCATTCAACCGTGTAAACTATGGCGCGTGGTGCACTACAGTTGCTTTTTCGCCGGTTTCGGATAGCGCCATTTTGACGTGCATGGTATACTTAAGTCACGGCGGTATTGGAAGTGTAGCGAAATGCTGGAAAACTGCAGGGTATCGATAATTGGTGCAGCGTTTGGCGGTTGACCCGGAACGTAAATAGAGTAACGTTTCGCGTGTAGTATGCTAAATCATCCATCACTCATCGATTGCGCCATTGGGGTAAAGTCATTGGAAGCCGTAGTCAACGGCTTCTTCTCGTTAAATACACCGGTACTCGCCAGATCATCGATGTTAAGCAACGTCGGGCGTGGCCGGTACTTGCACGGGTAACCGCCTGGGTACGACCATTTCCCGTCATCTTTACGCCAGAGGAGACGAAGGGTGGTGGCATAAAGTTCTTGATCAGCAGACTTTGCATCAGTGCCTTGGATTAAATTCCAAACCTCACCGCAGTGTCTCGTGAAATTAGCGAATGTGACATTGGTGATGGTGAACTGTCCTTCGGATGGGGAGGTTAAGCTTCCCCCCCCCCCCCTCCCCTTGATGCTATTCGAAAGGAGTTGGCTATGTGTGGGCACCGGGTTTCACCCTCCGCCGTTTCTCATTATTCTTCAACCAAAACACCACAGCACACTGCACACGAGCCTATTACAGATACCTGCACTTATCAGATACACTTAAACACACAGTTCTCATACTTTGCGACGAATAGGTGCCATTGTGCGCAAGGACAGAAAAGCAGTTAAGCGGCTGAACCTGCACTTCGGGCATTCCCAACCAAGAACGTCATATGACTTTGGTTACTTTACTGGAAAGAGCAACAGCGATAAAATACGTAGTAATAACTGTCCGCAGTGACTTGAAATGGTCACATAAGAGTTGTTGTAGGAAAGCAGATGACAGGATTCATTGCCGGCCGGGATGGCCGAGCGGTTCTAGGTGCTAAAGTCTGGACCCACGCGACCGCTATGGTCGCAGGTTCGAATCCTACCTCGGGCATGGATGTGTGTGATGTCCTTAGGTTAGTTCGGTTTAAGTAGTTCTAAGTTCAAGGGGCTGATGACCTCAGAAGTTAAGTCCCATAATGCTCAGAGCCATTTGAACCGGATTCATTGTGAGAATCTTAAGGAAACGTTATTCATCCACCAAAGAAGTGGCTCACAAACCGCCTGTTCTATCAATTCGTGACTGTTGTTCATCAGTCTCGGACCCTTTTGATGTAGGATTAATAGAGGATATAAGATCAAATGAAGAGCTGCGTGTTTCGTACTGGGATAATTCAGGTGGTTCGAGAGCGTTACGCAGAGTCAAATTAAATCCACTGGCGCAGTGGATCACGGAGAGGTTTTCTGTTGAAATTTCGAGAGGATACATTCCACGAAGAGTCGGGAAATAAATTACTTTCTATCGAAAGGAAAAATCATCGAAATTAGAGTTCATAAGGAGTCTTACCGATAGCCGATCTTCGCACTTAGCAGAAGTACCCTACGCCACACACCGCAAGATGTACTGTAAAGTGTAGATAAGTAAAATAACACTGAATCTCGGTGTATGTGCGGCGGTGACGTGGTAATGTTTGAATTGTTATCGGTTCTTATAAATTCCAAAAAATACAATTCAAGGAATTACTATCGTAATCTGGAAATTGCTGCAAAATAAAATTGCTTATTGTTTCTCTCCTTTCACTTGCAGCTGCGCTTAAGTAGGCAGAACTTCTCCGCAAAGCCTGCCTTGGGAAGACAGTCTTTTTCTTAATTTTTGGGGTTCCGTACCTCAGTCGGTAAAAACAGAACCCTTTAGGATCATTTTAAGTCAGTGCAATCAGATTTTACCGCCATTTATGTCACATATTTTGATATCCGCAGAGTTACTTATCAAAACCTATACGAACTTTTAGCTGACGTAGAATCACTCAATTAGGGAAGAAACAAGGTTTCACAGTACAAGTAAAGGAAAAATTCGAAACTTTTAATTTGTAATTATGTTAGAAGACAAATATATTTCTTCTGCCATCGGTTATCCGATGTCAAACGTGAAATTGAATCAGTAATTCTGCATTCAGGCTGACTGGGTAGTAGTGGTAAAAGTCAAACATCAGGCAAAGAATGATTGCATCGCTCATATGACGCATTTCGGAACTTATCCATTATCATATATCCAGGATCGATTACTGCACGTAGATATGTCGTTTCAAGCAGTATGTGAAACACAGACTCGCTGACTAGTCTAGACTAGATATCTGATGGATAAATTCCGAAACGCCAATGAAGTCATTCCTTGTCTGATGTTTGACTTTTACCATTACGACAGGGTCTGCCTGCCTAGAAAACTGCTGATTATTGTAGTAATGGTGAAACGTCCCCTTAGAAAAATTTATGAATTACTGTGCTGATAAACCTCTTACGTTATTTGATTTTCAAACAGCTGAGCAGAACTGGACGTACTCAGACATTTCTCTCTTTACTTATTCTGATCAACACTAAACTGACATACAACATTTTTAGCGCAACGCACTCTGACTTTCAATAATCCCTACAAAAGAGTGGCCCTGACTGACAATAACCTCTACCTTTCATGAATCACTTACCTCACAAAAATCGTCGTTACTCGAACTACTGCAATACAGCGAGCGGCAATACTGCCAGCTAAATAAAAGATTCTAACTACTGAAGGCACTAAGTGCTAATAGACATAGTTAACAAATGAAAGATTTTGACAGACAACACACAATGTATTTACCTTAATAGTGTTCAAAAGTCGTAATATATATATCAGTTCATGACACCCAGTCTTACAAATTTTCTCTCTCTGATGGATACACGTCCAGATCATCCACTCTCAAAACTCCGCCATCTCACTCCCCACATCCACCACATCTTGGCGGCTCACCTCCAACTGCGCAACGCTGTGCGCTGTTCACATCCAACTGCCCACTACAATAGAGAATATTTCAACAATGCCAACCAGCCACAGACTGCACACAGCACAGCCAGTAATTTTCATACAGAGCGCTACGTGGCGTTGCCAATATAAAAACCTAAACAGCCTACTTACAATGGTCGCCTGTCTCCTGCATGATTTTATGTCACAGTCATATTACTGAAATTAAAACTTCCCCAAAATTCGTGGACTCCATGGATCGATATTTTACTTGTATCAATGTCGGAAACAGGCATAAATGGTCGAGATTCTCGATTCCCAGAATCGATGATTTGTCCAAATACATAATTGAGCTTTTACGGAACCCTCATTGCGCCAGTCCTACTCGCCTCTGGACAATTTTTTCTTAGTGGACGATCATTTCCTTCCTGGCCCCAGGCTCCTCTTTCTGTGGGTTACCAGTTCTACATGTGGACTCACAAGTGTTTCAGACTGGTTGTTAAGAACAGGCACAGTCAACCTGTGAAGAAGCTTTTCTTGACTGGAATGTTCTCAGCAGGTAATCAGACCATAAGCCTATCCATGTGGGATAGCCCTCGCGCTAGCAACTGAAAAGTAGCCTTTGCTAAATGTACGTTGTAACTTTTAGAATCCTTCCCATTTTCGAAAATCTTAGATCTTACGATGTTCTGTTCTCCGAGAGTTTACCTTTTTTTCTTCTAAGTGATGTAAGTGAAAATGTAAATGCTTGAACTAAAATTCTGTTTTCGCATGGGGGAAGGGGGAAGCGGAGAGGGGGATGGTTTCTTGACTTTCAAGCCCACTTGTTGCATCCGTGTCTGATCATACGTGCTGGACCTTCAAATTTCTGTCGAGCGTTGGGTTACCTTCTACGATGATATCACAAAATGAAAGAACATTCAACGAGAAAAGCTAGAACTGTTATCTAATAGGATGGTCTCTGCATCGTCTTACATCTATGGACTACGGTAATGGAGAAACCTGTGATCAGCATAGTAGCATACTGCTCTCCCGTTATAACTTGACATGTATGCTGAACAATCGTAGGCTGATGGAAACGCTTCAAAGTTAGACTTAAATTTGATAGAGTCGGAGCAGCTTTGGGCTCAAAGCTGGCAGCCGGAATTTCCACTGACATGGCCGGGCGGTCAGCGACAAAGGTAGGAGTCATCAGGTTATCTTCCATTCCGAAAGTGGTTGCACTCAGCGACTGTGTGTCACTTAAAAGGTAGGAGTAACGCGGGCACTTAGCGGGACTTACCCTAATAACCGCAGAAGAATTCCGGCAGCTCGCCTGCTTTAAAGTGAATGGATATGGACATGGCAAGAATTTAAGACTTGCCAGAGACAGACGTTCTTAAATATATTTATGATATGTAATGATTCAAGAAAAAATGGTACAACAAATCCAAGCATATCAAAATAATCATCGCAGTATGATACATCTAATAAGACGTCAACCACAACTTTATCAGGCAAAACACAGAAGTTAGAAATTGCAGCAGAACAAATAACATTTCTATAAACGTTTCATATGTTAAATGTTGTAGTCAAGCATGATCAGCAAAGTGTGGTATGATAGCATAGCACAACAACTATTCTTGCAACAAGCAAAATCACAATATTTTCTTTATTGACTGACTGTTCCGTGGGTTCCTGGTAAAATATTTTGTACATTATGAATGAAACACACACAATACTGGTATAATGGAATACTCAAAATGCAGGAACTGAAGAACATACTATGAGTGGAACACACACAACACTGGTGTACTAGAATATTACACCAGTGTAGTATTTGAGTAATTTTAAGTATTTTATGGTATCAATGTGTCACACCAGAAGAGTCCTCTAAATTTACAGAACAAAATGGCTTCTTTTTGTCGATTAATTCATTTATTCTAATGTAATTATTTTATTATAAGTGAATCTGCACTCGATTCGTATGTCTTTATTTAAATCAAAGCGTTGATTTGAAAAATATTGTGTTTAATATCAGTGGAAACGTTAGCAAGTAAGATTTTATTTAAAATTTATGTGTAATTTGTAGGATTTTTAGTATTAAATAGTTGTCTATTTTGTGCATTTATGGCATTGTAAGAAAGTCGTGATTTTGGTGGGGGTGTCTCAAGTCCTTATTGGTGGGAGCGTTAGGTCGCTTGAGAATGTTGGGAAGTGGAACGGCTCTGGGGCACAAGTGAGAAGCGAGAAGAACAATTCTGTACAGGCCTTTGGACGAGACGGTAGTGAAGTTTAATTTCATCTCGAGCTATAGGAGGACATCGGACTCGGTAATATACTTCAAGTGGTATGAAAGTTTTGTAAGACTTCTATTATGGGCATTGGAGATGCAGTCATATAGTTAGTAAACCCCAGCTACAAGTGAGACTTTTAACTTTCCAACTGGCACTCCGTACCTTTCATGCTATGTTTTACGCAATATTAACCTCTGTTTGATACGTATCACTTTATAACCGTGCTTAAGCGTATTTTGTAAGATTACCATACCTGCATAACATTGCTTTATTTATGAATAAATTACATAACTTGTGAAACTTTAAAGGTGTGGTACTGCCTGTATTAATGTGCATATAGTTCCCATTTTCATCATTTCTGATCACTGACCGCAACTGCAACTTATTATTATTCCTTAATTCACAGAACTAGCCCTTACTCAAATTATTACACTGTTAGACCATAATTTATTACAGATTATCTAGCTTTCCTTAGCTACTGGACATAAAGCAGGCATGCACGGCTCGACCATACAATATCAGTGAGTCACAATTTCAATTACAGCCGTACATAGCCGCGTATCGAGTACCGATCTTATTGCTAACTCACACTACTGAGTGCGTAGGCAGAGTAAGAAACCCGGTAAGTTGCACCGTCCAGTGATGACTATTATCGTAACTAGGACCATCACTTCTCCTGGAAGTGGCCGCTCAGTTGTGCTCACAAGGTTGAGTGAATACATGCAAAAATGGTTCAAATGGCTCTGAGCACTATGGGACTTAACATCTGTGGTCATCAGTCCCCTAGAACTTAGAACTACTTAAACCTAACTAACCTAAGGACATCACACACATCCATGCCCGAGGCAGGATTCGAACCTGCGACCGTAGCAGTCGTGCGGTTCCGGACTGAGCGCCTAGAACCGCATGGCCACAGCGGCTGGTGAATACATGCAAAATGTCCTGAAGAAGGTAACTTCCACATGAGTGTCAAACATGGGCTTATCGACTAAAGAGGCACGGAAGAAAGAAAAGCAATTCGTCAGTCTTGAATGCCCATAATGCTTGCATGTCATAAGCGTGAGGACTTTAACATCTTATTGTGCTAACAACAACTAGTACAGTTGACATCTAGTCTTTGAGAACTCTTCATTTCACGTGCATCTGCATCTGATTTTATGTTTCGAGATAGTATCCAGTTCCCATATCCGTAAGGCTGTGCACCAACTGCTGTTGCCTCATAATATTTTGGTAATGTGCCTTTCCTAGCCCTGCGTATTTCTTAACACAGGGTGTTTATAAATTAATTATGGACAGTATCTTTAATCGTGGTAAAGGTAAATAAATTACAAAAATGTTTGATGCAGCAGTGAATGCAGCATATCCTCAAGTTTTATTTACAAAAGTTCAATGTGGCTACCTTTTGTAAAACAACTAATTTCTCACCTGTAATCAGTTTCTTGCCCTGACGGAGCATCCTGTGTGATAGGCAGCCAGTTTAGGTGAAATGATTATACCAATCAGTATCAGTTTGTCTCTGAGGTGATGGCTTGCGATGTGAAGTCTTGAATTGTTTCTGAACCGTACTAGCGCATTTGAATTCATGGAACCACAAAAAACACCGTGCACGCTCTCCACCGTTACATGTCTCCATGATGACTATTGGAATAACTCCTTCGCGCATGCCACCTAGCGGGAATGTCGGGAACGATCGGTCTTAGGCGGGAATAAAACTTGAAAAATGGTTCGAATGGCTCTGCCCACTATGGGACTTAACATCTGAGGTCATCAGTCCCCTAGACTTAGAACTGACCAACTGTTGTGGCTGTTTGGCAGCGCAGAACGGTTCGGGTGTGACGCTGAGCGCTCTGATTGAACTACTTAATCCTAAGTAACCTAAGGACATCACACACATCCAAGTCCGAGGCAGGATTCGAACCTGCGACCGTAGCAGCAGCACGGTTCCGGACTTAAACGCCTAGAACCGCTCGGCCATAGCGGCCGAAAACTTGAAGATATGCTGCATTCAGTGCTGTAGCAAACATTCCTGAAGTTATTTACCCTTTCCATAATTAAAGTTTACTTCCGTGTAACCAGTTTATAAATATCCTGCATTCTTTATATAGGATACCACTTACAAATGGAAGTATAGGTATTTTAATTTTTTCACTTACTACATTTACAGCGGAACGTCAGGGTTCTATCTGCTGGAATATCTTCGAAATGAAGAAGACAACTGGCAAGATACGCCACGCAAAAATGTAATGTAATCCACTGATTCACCTGAAGATGGAGGTGTAAGCCCTCAAAATGCATTGTGGTGGAAAATAAAAGTGAATGACACTGATAGTTGTTTCGATTTATCTTTTAGTCTGTTTTGACCAGAATGTCGGTCGTGCAAAACGGGCTTTGCAGTAGCGGCCGTATCACGACAGACGTCCCCATGCGCTGACCCCACGGCTGTTAGGGTGGCAGGAAGGCCAGTGTTCCGGCTATTGGGCCGTGGGACGGGGCGGGCGCGGCGGCATCGGCAGGCACACAATGCGATTTAACGAGCAATTACCGGCTCGTTGTGGCCGCGGCAATCCGGCCGTGCCTCGGCTCCGCTCCGGGGTCCGGAGTAACGACCTGGCGGGGGAGTGTGCGGCGCGCCGAGGCGCCACAGCCTGGCCGGCGTCGGCGTCGCCGAAGCGTCGGCCGCGCTCATTGGTCCGGGTAGCGCCGAGGCGAGAGCGCGCACAACCTGTTGCTGACGCCTCTCCATCCGCTCCGCGAGCTTGATGAGGCGATTTTGTTTCAACGATCCGGGCAGGAAAAATGAACTATTGCCCCGTTAAAATTATTTGGTAGTTGACACATCACGGACTGGAGCGGGTTTCCTGCAATCAGAGCGCTCAGCGTCACACCCGAACCGTTCTGCGCTGCCAAACAGCCACAACAGTTTGTCAGTTCACCTTGTCTGGCTTTTTTTCTAGTTGCCTTTGGATTCCGAATGCTGGATCTGACCCTTTACTTTTTTATTTCATCACACTTGGCAACCGCAAAATAACAACATACGCACACAACTGTATGCTAACTATATACGCACGTTTTATACGCAGGATTAACCAAACACTAATCGATCCTTCCGCACTAGGCGCGATTTAGCGTCACATATACAGTTATCATAATCACAGAGATCGGCTTACATTAGAAAGTTTCGCATGACACTACGTTTAGACAAATTTTTAAAGGCTGCAATTGATTGTTGTTACTGGAATATCAGAGTCGTAACCGTAGACACTTACAGCATTGTACTCGTAGCGCAATGGCTACCCTCTCCTGAGAAACATCATAGGTTCGAAACTCATAGAACACAGCATAGTTTTTTGTCTCTAAATCTAATTAAAAGACTTTCATAATTATTATTTCTATTCAGTTAACTGATTTAAATATAATTCTTTAAAATTTCTGATACTTTGCCGCGTTATTTTCGTTGTGGTGTTGACTATTCTATTTCTCCCTTTTTTTTCTTTCTGTCATTGTTTTTACATTTGCAATCTGTCAGTATCGTCTACAATCTATAATCAGGTGCGCCGGCCGGAGTGGCCGAGCGGTTCTAGGTGCTACAGTCTGGAACCGCGTGACCGCTACGGTCGCAGGTTCGAATCCTGCCTCGGCCATGGATGTGTGTGATGTCCTTAGGTTAGTTAGGTTTAAGTAGTCCTAACTTCTAGGGAACTGATGACCTCAGAAGTTAAGTCCCATACTATTCAGAGCCATTTTTTTCATAATCAGGTGCCAACCACTACTGCTCATCGCCTGGTAAAGTGGCAGTTCGTGTGGTTGGTGTAATGATAGTTTCAGGTAGCCGATGAATCATAGCGAAAAACTAAAGTTCGTTTCTAGAGCTGAAACTGAAAATTTTCTGTCATGAGTTTTCTCATAGAGGTTAGCTTTAACCGCCGAGAACAACGAGATCGTGATTTCAGTTCTGTCGCTGAATGATGACCTTCGTTTTCTCGGATACAATGCACATCACGATATCGTAATTAGGTTAGGACATAAGTTTCAATCCAGTGCTACAAAACGCGTCGTCTGCCACAGCTCAGTCATTGGTCTCTTAAATTCAGCTGTCGACAGAGTATTTCCGTTATACCTCGCAGCGGCCGCTTCTTACATTGCTTCGTGTTACACATTAACAGCACTTTGTGAAGTGATCTTTAACGATGACGTTTGATTATGTAGACCTTGTTACTCTCTTAGAAAAACTCGAGTTTTATGCAAAACGTAGTGTTGAATAACTCAAACAATGTTGGAAGGGTAGGAAATTTTAGTGACTGAGGAGAAATCACAAAAGGAGCCCCACAGAGATGCAGATTTGAATTTTGGGTCTACTTCTTTTCCTTATATATGTGAATGACCTACTACTTAACACTCAACAAACAGAATTTGTACTTTCTGCAGGCGCTATTAGTGTTATAACATATCCCATTAAAGAGAAAGCAAGAGAATAGATCGTTAATAATGTTTTTCAAAGAATTATTAAGTGGTTATCAGAAAATGAACTCTACCTAAATTTTGGAAAAAAAACCACACTATATTCAGTTTTGTACAGCAAATAGAGTCAAACGAACAAGTGTAGCGCATGAGCAAGAGTCAGTAAATAGGATACAAAGCTCCCAATTTTTGGGTGTATATATTGAAAACTTGAATTGGAAAAACCATATTACTGAGCTGCTCAAACAGTTAAGTTCAGTTACTGTTGTTCTTCGTGTAATTACTAATCTTGTAAACAAACGAATTAACCTCGGCTGCCGGTGTGGCCGAGCACTTCTAGGCGCTTCAGTCTGGAACCGCGTGACCTCTACGGTCGCAGGTTCGAATCCTGCCTCGGGCATGGATGTGTGTGATGTCCTTAAGTTGGTTAGGTTTAAGTAGTTCTAAGTTCTAGGTGACTGATGACCTCAGATGTTAAGTCCCATAGTGCTCAGAGCCATTTTTTTGAATTAACCTCCTGACTTATTTACAGTCAGTAATGGCTTATGGAATAATGTTCTTGAGCGACTCACCACTTGGGAAGAAAGTTTTTTTTACACAAAAAATACAAAACAGCAGTTCTACAAGGGAATAAAATTGCGCAGTGAATTTTCCAAAGAGGTTAAAGAGACAACTAAAACTGAAACATTTAATAAGTAAGGCATACCTCTTAAATAAGCCATACTACAAATTCAAGCATTATTTTGATAATACAGAGTAGGGAATGGCGAAAAATTGACATTATTTAATAATAAACAACTGTGATTCTCGGTAAACTGCCATGTTTTAATGACTCTTACTTTAAAAGCTTACACCCAGAATATGTGACTGAAAAGATGCATCTTTGACACTCATATGTTTGTAAGCACTTTGTATGTATCAAAACATGTGGTACATGTTAGAAATCTATTCTGTGACGAATCTAAAGTGTTCAGTGAGAAAAATTTACGTGTGCAGCGATAAGAATGTAGTGGGAATGTTTCCACATGTGTTAGACGAAAACTATGAAAACAAACACTTCAAACCGACATTTCACGTAAGTCACAACCAGTGCAAATCTGTAACGCAACCATCTGTGTGGCGTGCTTATAATTATGTATTATTTTTATTGTAGGACAATTAATTTGTAAAAAAAAACGCACCACATGTTGTAATGAAAGCATGAAAACCGTCTGAAGATGAATCGTAATGATTCGAAACCAGTAACGGTACCTTTTGAATAAAGGAAGTGAAAATAAATTTGTGGCTGGTTGCTGTCTCTTCACCATCAACATTTGTCTTCAAATAACAGGCCACGGTCTCCAACCATGTCAGCATATGACAAAATTGCATTAGGTTGTTATTACCTGGCTGGTCCTGACCTCTCAGTAATTCATCCCTTCGCTCCTGGACTCCTTCTTTAAAGCAAGGAGCTTCTCTAACAATGACCACCATTTTGGCAAACACCAATAGTTACTGTATCACAGGCGTTGCGTTAAAATTAACCTGGTCTAAAAATTACTTCTGTACGGATGGAATATGTTGAGTAATATTCGTCTACATTTCCACCTCCCTCTCTTCTCAAGGACGCACAGAAAGTCGGGAGTCATGGTTTCCCTTATTTTAGCTTATAGCTTAATTATCTGAGAAAATAAATGTAGTATCACAGAGTGACCAGTGATGTAATACAAATGAAAAGTATAAAACTACTTTTTGATAAGATAATTTAATTTTTTTAAAATTTGTTTCCTTTCTCAAATCAGTTGACATGTACGACATCATTTTGAAAATAATCTATGGTTGAATAAACAACAACTAAACAAATATCTAAGTTGGCCTCGTACACAACCACCGACACGCAACGGGAGGGGTTTAGCTGAAAATATGACAGTTGTATTAAAATTGGATTTATGATCGGTTGTGAAGACTCCAATTAAACACTTGATTAGGTACAAGGTGTCTCAAAATAATGTATACAGTCTTTGAAACTGAACATCTCTTTAATGAAAGGGGTTAGAAATACAATTTCAGTGAAGTTAGGTGCCTCATGGTACGACTTAAGGTGGTAAATTTTCAAACTCGTGTCCGTCTATCGCAATACACCGTCGACAACGACTCACGACTGAGCGGCATGCCAACTTTATTGTTTCCAGCGGAATAGCAGCATCACAGGCTTGCTGCTCTCTAAGATCACTCAGTGTGTGTGGTCTTGAGAGTACCCCACAGAAAGAAGTCTAGAGGAGTTAAATCTGGAGATCGAGCGGGATACTCCACACTCCCTCTTCGTCCTATCCATCTTGTACGGAATGTACGATTGAGGAATGTCCTCACATCCAGGTGAAAGTGAGGTGGCGCCCCATACTGTTGAAATTAGTAATCTTGATTTCCAAACACAACCCTAAGACTAGGAATTATGATTTGCAATATTTCTAAGTACGAGTCGCCCGTAACAGTGTTGTTAAAGAAGTACAGCTCGATTAACCCTCTAGAAGACAGGGATTAACATGCCTTTGCTCAGTTACGTATAGATTTTCCCTGGCCCAGTACACGCAATTATGGCAGTTAATTATTTCATCAAGTTTAAACGTCGCTTCATTTGATCAAAGAATTCGATCTTGGATACGTTGTTCTTCTTCACATCTGTTAATGAACCACTCACAAAATTCGCTTCGCCTATGAAGCATGGAGAACTGCATCAAACCAGTCTCAGGACTGAAGACCACAACAACAACATGAGGATCATCCTCGTTAAGAGCATAGAGAAGTCTTGGAATGTAAGGCTAAAGTTCTGAGACCGCAAAATTCTATGAACACTGCTTCTGCAGATACCAGTCTTACGAAAGCATTGCCTCACAGATTTCTTCGGGGATCGTGTGTATGCCCAGATCACTGCATCAGCACTCGCATTGTTTTTTGAACTTCTCTTTCGTCCGCTATGTCCCTTCTTCATATCATGCACCATTCCATCAACTTCAACTAAGCATTGATGCTTTTAATTGTTACTCTTGTCGGTGGTAGTGTTCCAAATTAAACTCTCCAGCGTCGGCGTACCGCACTCACATTATCTGTTTTCCAGTAAAACCTTAGAACCCGTTTCCATTGTTCAAACGATAGCGCCATGTTTGTTGACAATCCTGAAACAAAAGAAAGCATTGTCGTCTTTTTCACCGCCTTCTAAATTATCACCCATAAAAATTGTGTTTCTGTCTGCTTTAATTAAAGAGAAATTCTGTTTCAAAGAGTGTATACGTTGTTTTGGGACATCCTGTGTATTAAAATTTATTACACATCACTAACGTCTCTACACAAGCATTCGCATAGCACTGGACGTCTAATATGTCGCTGGTTTTGACAGATCACTCACAGTAATTACATCCAAGTACATCCCACAATTGCATCAGAAACATACGATTTACATTTTGCGTGCAGAAAGGACTTTCAACGCCGCTACCAGTTACCAAGGCGGCATACCATTCCGGCTTCTTCGGTCCACGAAGCCTACGTGGGAACTCAGTACCACCAAGTCTCCTCTAGAAGTCAACTTCGTCACATATACCTGGCGTGTAAGAGAGAATCCTGGGCACTGACGATTTCTGCACAGCGCAGCCATCCCTCACTCCGTCTACTTCTGCTGTTACTTTTTAATATTTGCTTACCTTATAACGTGGTCTTCTTCTCTGAATCAGATTCTCTCTGTAGTAACCTACTATTTTTCTCTTCCAAATGTTGTTTATAATTGATGATATATTGCTACAATCATCTCTCAATAACTGAAACAGTATTTGGGGCGCGGCCTTATTAGCCATCCCCTGGAAGAACCATTTAGTGACCTTGATGCTCGCGAAAACGCAACTGCTTCTTTTGTTTTTTGTCTTTGTGTCATTAGTCTTCTGACTGGTTTGATGCGGCCCTCTATGAATGCCTCTGCTGCGCTAACCTCTTCATCTCAGAGTAGCGTTTGCACCCTACATCCTCAGTTATTTGTTGGACGTATTCAAATCTGTCTTTCCCTACAGTTTTTACCCTCTACAGTTACCTATGCTCTATCCCTTCTTCTTGTCAGTGTTTTCCATACGTTCAGTCCTTCGCCGGTCCTGCAGAGAGCCTTCTCATTCCTTATCTTGTCGGTCCACCTGATTTTCGGCATTCTTCTGCCATCGCACCTCGAACGCTTCTGTTCACTTCTGTTCCTGCTTTCCCACTGTCCATCATTCACTGCCATACAATGCTGTGCTCCAGACGTACATTCTCAGAAATTTGATCCTCAAACTAAGGTCTACTGTAGTGGCGCTAGTTTTGGATACTTTATTGGAGTTTTATATTATTTTAACATCTCGAAATGTGTGTCAGTAGCCGGCTGGAGTGGCCGAGCGGTTCTAGGCGCTACAGTCTGGAACCGCGCGACCGCTACGGTCGCAGGTTCGAATCCTGCCTCGGGCATGGATGTGTGTGATGTCCTTAGGTTAGTTAGGTTTAAGTAGTTCTAAGTTCTAGGGGACTGATGACCTCAGAAGTTAAGTCCCATAGTGCTCAGAGCCATTTGAACCATTTTTGTGTGTAAGTAGTGACATACTACATCAGTGAATTATGCTTCTGTTGCCGGCCGCGGTGGCCGAGCGGTTCTACGCGCTCCAGTCCGGAGCCGCGCTGCTGCTACGATCGCAGGTTCGAATCCTGCCTCGGGCATGGGTGTGTCTGATGTCCTTAGGTTAGTTAGGTTTAAGTAGTTCTAAGTTCTAGGGGACTGATGACCACAGCAGTTAAGTCCCATAGTGCTCAGAGCCATTTGAACCATATGCTTCTGTTTATTATTTACGGTATGTATACTAACCAAGTATCAATTCTAGAAAATGGTATACAATTTTATTAAATATAAATAAATAGACATGACTGACAACGATTTAAGAACTCCACTATTGCACGCTTGTGTACCTGCAAATCCAATTGGTCATTTGCTCTATTCCGACAAGTCGCGCAGTGAATACGGATTGTTATTGCTTTATCCAGTGCGAAGAACCGTTCTGATTATTGTTATAATTTTAGTATTCAGCAATACACTGTGTAACCTCCCCACAAAAAAAAATATATATATAACATACACATTTAGCGTAACCTACCAACAGATTAATTCCGTAACCTACCAATAATAAAATGTGACTAACCTCCTAATAAAATTGTGGCTCACTTATAATCTTTCAATAATTGGCTGTGAATTTAAACTGGTAAATTTTTGACGTCAGCAGTGCTGCGTCATGGCCCTGAAAATTCATTCCGAATAAATTGAAAATTCTTACCTCAAAAAAGTCGCCGGATAACGCGTATATATATGCTTCTATAAGAAATTTTTCTGGCACAACCCACTGCAATGCTGGCCGATAGATTTGTCATGTATAAAAAGAAACAACTGATTTTTCTTTACAATAATCGGAATGGTCATGGATTGGAGAAATTAGTAAATTCTTTAAATTAAGATGAATGATGTGTCAAAAGGTAATTTTTTTAAGAAAGATTATTATTAAGAGATTTTTTTTAAAAACATTTACATGGGACTTGATATAACAATAATACAAATGCCCGAGGCTGCTTTTACCTTATACTACATCGCTCAGGCACCGCGCTCGCTCCCCACGACTGGCCCATCCAACTCGATACACCAGATTGCTAGCTACTACTTACTCCTACTGCCACACAGTTCCTACTGCTTACAACACTGCAGGAAGCGCGTGAGCAATCCATCGAAATTATATCTGCTTGAGTGCGCTAGCAAAAAATTCCATAGTCATGGACCTCTTACAACTGTTCATGCTGAAGTGTAAAATTTCTTTTAAGTGAGCTGAACTGACACAAAAGACAGTACTGAAGACAGTATCTCATGTAGCGAAACGTACTGACTGGTCAGGAGTAAAAAGAGTTTGACGAAGATTGATTGGAGGCTCTACAAATTCGGGTGTGAAGAAAGTCTGCAAGCGACATGGTGAAAGTCGTTCAACCAAAACTGCTCCAAAAAACGGCAGAAAGCCAATATTAATTGATCAAGACTGTCGTGAGTAAATCCCTTCCGTCAGTGTGGAATTTATTGTTAGAGGCATTGTCTCGATTTTCTCTTTCCAGCCGCTGCTGTAGTACCGTAGCTGAGGTGAAGCTAGATCCCCGCTACTCGCGCGCCTCGGTCCGCATTCTGGCGTTCGAAGCTCGCTTCAGGGGCGAACCGATCGGAAATTTCCAGCAGGCGACCTGGCGCTGGAGTGCCCCTGGAAAGGGGCCGGCGCTGGCGGCGATCTCTCAGCGGCGCGGCGCGGCGTTCACGTGACGTGACGGGGCGCGACCGGCCGCCCGCGCACCGCGTCTTAAAAAGAAGCCGCCTGGAGGCGGGCCAGCGCCGCGGGTGGAATGAACGCGCGCCCAAATTACGTGCCTGCAGCTCGGCCCGCAATACGTCACTGGCCGGTGGCGGCGGGTTCGCTGAACCGGCTGCACGCATGTGTGCCGACCTACCTGTTGCTGCAGCACAGTAAAGCAGAACATCTGAATAAAATGATTATGGATATTAGGCCACGTTATTATGAGACATTAAAACACCAAATACCATGTGGTTACGGAAACTAATTACCGTAGAGTACCAAACTTGGTGGCATTAATGTCCAGAGTGTGAGGTCCATGATTTCCATGCGTCACAGCGCCACCGTCCATTTCCAGCTATGGTCCCCAGGTGCCGTGATCACTCATTGTGATTCATAGTCTCATATAACAGGCCAATCACAGTGTGTCAACATGAGCTTGGACAACAGGAGCAGCGCATTATTGGTAAAGCTCTGTTATCAAAACAACAGCAATGCTGCAGCTGCACTTCGAGAATATCGCTGGCTGAAAGGATTACGGAAGGGTCCTCTTTCTCCATCTGCTGTGCGGTGCTTGATGAAGAAGTTAGAATCAACTATAGAACTGGGAGTCGCTCCGGGAAGAGGCCGAGACCGGTTGATGAAATCGCTGTTGCTATGGCAGGCAACGCTGCGCGCAATTCCCGATCGTCAGGCAGTGCGCGTCTTGTGTGACGACAGCTGAACATCCAGTGGTCCACTGTACGGAAGGTGCTTGGAACCATTCTCGAATGGTATCCGTACAAAATACATATCGTACAGCAGCTTGCACCACAGGACGAACAACGACGTGTTGACTTCGCTCTCCATTTCCTCACAAGGATTGAAGATGACGAGGGCTGGCCCTGCACTATCCTATGGACAGACGAAACTCATTTTTTCTTACGGGTGGGGTAAACATACAGAACTGCCGAGTGTGAGGCACTTCACCTTCAGTCACAGCACATGAAGTTCCTCTGTATGACAGTGTGGAGCCGCGCGACCGCTACGGTCGCAGGTTCGAATCCTGCCTCGGGAATGAATGTGTGTGATGTCCTTAGGTTAGTTAGGTTTAAGTAGTTTTAAGTTCTAGGGGATTGGTGACTTCAGCTGTTAAGTCCTATAGCGCTCAGAGCCATTTGAACCATTTTTTCCTCTGTATGGTGAACGTGTCACCGTATGGCGTGGCTTCAGGGCTATGTTCATCATTGGTCCATTCTTTTTTCAACAAGTTAGCGCTCAAGGACCAAAGACGTGTAGTGTGACTGCCAGCGTTACTGCCATATGATTCGCCAGCATGTCATACACGCCCTGCAGGAGAGAGATGCATTGAACAGTTTTCATGCAAGATAGGGCCCCATCGCACATCGCTGGTGAAGTTCACCTGCTTTTCCGAAACGATCGAATTATCTGCAGATCGTTTTCAAATGCTTGGCCAGTACTATCACCTGATCTCATTCCCCTTGATTTCTGGTTGTGGGGCTATCTGAAGGACAGGCTTTACCAGCGGAACAGTCACATTTCTACTGATCTGAAGTGCACCTTATCAGGAGGGGTAACCAGCATATCTACGGATATGCTTCGTTCTGCTGTTCAGAAAGCAGTCCTGCGCCTTCAGACTCTTCTGGACAGTGATGGGTGCCATACTGAGTTCCTTTCGTAGCGGTAATGGTAGGGATGATGCACCGTAGCAGCACATTAAAAGTGTTTCAATTGAATTTATTCTGCACTATTTCTGTTCTCCACGTCCTTGACATTAATGCTACTAAATTTGGTCGTCGTACGGTAATCAGTTTCCGTGTTATAACGTGGTAAATAGGGAAAGTTTTGTAACACCCGTCACATAGCTGGTTTTGGCGTGTGTTCACCCCAACTAATTGACTAACAGATCAACAGAGAGTGCAAAACTGCCGCAATATCGGATAATGCAAAAAAGTAATATGGCCCTGTGACTCCTGATTGAACTGCGGTGGCAGTGTTGACAATAATTTATTCAGAATTGATCACTTTTAATTAAAAAGGAGTGCACATTGATGTTATATTCAGCTATTGAACACAGATGCAAATGTTGAACATAAAATTAATTAAGAAAGTGACTTGGGCTTTCAACTAGTTGATTGAAAACAGATGCAGTCGATTAGCACAAATTTATTTTAACTCACAACAAATTCCCACAAAATTTCCCTTCCTCTCAACTTCTTCTATTTAGCTCCCCCAGGCCACCCATCAAGGTTAGCGTCTGCACAAACACCAAGTTTTCCGGAATTCTGACTCCCAGGAGAGTACTTCAAATTCCTGGGTCCTACGTTCCCATTGGAGGCCGGCGTATTTCATTCTGTCGCTCTTCACCTGATTTACTTCAGCCTCTGTGGACCGTGAATTCAGCGTGAAGTTGCTATAGTCATGAACACGCATATTTTGACCTCTGTTGACCGCTCCACCATAACTTTGCACGGCTTTGTAGCATGTTTCACAGAAAACGGGACGACGGACATTTATCAACAGGCGTACAAGTTCTCCGTCTGTTTCCCAGTACACCAGCATGGAGTAGGGGTCAACCACCCACTCACTGTCACTCATCTTAAGGCGGCTGGAGGCCACGTACCATTACTGCTTTCTCAGAGCTTGAGCCGCCCTAAGCTGCCTGTTGTTGCTTCCCTTAGCCGCTCCCCCAGCTGGCCACGGTCAACTCTAAATGCTTCCCTGGGAAAACTAGCGTCCAGTAAATCGACTCGTTTCCACAAAATTTTCATGTCATGTGAATTACTTTAAAACCATCACCTGACATTAATTATTCCACTACGTCCATACTATACCCTCTACAAGATGCATTGTGCCTTTTCAGTCCTTTTGTTCAGCGCTACTGTTCGCTCAACGTGATTTAGGTGATCTTTAATGACTTCATGTAAGGGGCATAGTTCTTGCCATCTTACACTTTAATTATAACCACCCAGAATTCCGAAGTCTCGACCGACTTTGTAGTGGTCCTCTTCAAGGCGACTGAAGGGGACCGCTGCAAAGCCAGTCGAAACGGTAGCATTTTACTTGTTTCAGTGTTTCATACCGACGCGGCGTAATACCCAAAATGATTTTATTCAAATTGACACTGCCCGTGAAAGTCAGTGGATTTAAAGCAGAACGTGCTTACCAGCATCACTCTCAGATACGTCAGCACAGTCAATGTCATATTCTGATTCCACTCGTCTCCGATTGATCTGAACTGTTACACTTACTGGCATGTTCTGCAGACATAGACGAAATCTTAGCACTGATGCAGGGGATTAGCCGAGCGGTCTCAGGCGCTGCAGTCATGGACTGTGCGGCTGGTCCCGGCGGAGGTTCGAGTCCTCCTTCGGGCATGGGTCTGTGTGTTTATCCTTAGGATAATTTAGGTTAAGTAGTGTGTAAGCTTAGGGATTGGTGACCTTAGCAGTTAAGTCCCATAAGATTTCACACACATTTGAACATTTGAACATTTTGAAAAATGTGAATTATTGATGACTGAAAAACCATCAAACTGTGTTTATGTTCTACTAATTCTTATTTCAAATTTTATTTCTGCATGTTGGGCCATCACAAAAGAGTGTGTAGGTAACCAAAGACTAGAAACAAAAGATACTACGCTGTCTAGTCAAAATAGTGTGACCACATGACAAAAACATGAATAACCACCCTTTGCAGCGTGGACCGCAACTAGATGTGCAGAAAGAGAACCAATTACGTACTTGTTGATAGTGACAGGGATGTGGAGTCATACCGACTCTAGTGCTGTGTCTAGCTGTGCTAATTCTCTCGGCTGAATTTCGGTACTGCGAATAGCCCGATCATGGTGGTTCCACAGATCGTCGACTGGGTTTAAATACGGGAAGTCTGGTGGCCAGCGGAGTACGGTTAACTCATCCTGGTGCTCTTTGAACACACACGTACACTGCGAACAGTGTGACACGTTGCTTTGCCCTGCTGGTAGATGCCATCTTGCCGAGGAAAAACAAACTGCATCTGCGGGTGGACATGGTCCCCAAGGATAAATGCATACTTGCTTTGATCCATTCTGCCTTCCAGAGTAACGAGATCACCCAGGAAATGCCATGAAAAAAATTTTCCAAGTTGTAACGCTCCCTCCTCCGGCATGCACCCTTGTTGCGGGGTGTTTCCTTTCAGACGTTTCACTCAGTACACGCCAACGATCATCTGTCCGAAGGAAGATAAAACATGATTCATCTTAAAAGGCAGCCTGTCGCCACTCAGTGAACGTCCAGATGCGGATTGGCGTGCAAATTCCAGTCTCCGTGGCCGATGCATGGGTCAGGCGTCAGGCGCTTGCGAAGGAGGCGCATACACAGCAACGTACGCCGAACGGTTGTTGACTGTTGAGGACACCGTTGGCAGCACCTTCGCTCACCTGGGCGGTAACTTGCTGAACAATTGCATGTCTATTCGCAGATCTCGGCAGCCGTCGCTCACCACTATCATCTATGGCCCGTGATGCACCGCAGTTGCCTCGGAGTCGGTTTTGGATAGTGCCATTTTGCAGAGATAAGAACATGTCATGATGTTTGAAAAGCAATCACTGTAAAACTATGACCAAGGTGTGCTAAAATTTCATACTGGGCGTTTGATAAAATAACTGTTTAATCGCAAATCTCCGCAGCCGTCGCTCACCACTATCATCTATGGCCCGTGATGCACCGCAGTTGCCTCGGAGTCGGTTTTGGATAGCGCCATTTTGCAGAGATAAGAACATGTCATGATGTTTGAAAAGCAATCACTGTAAAAATATGACCAAGGTGTGGTAAAACTTCATATTGGACATGTGATAAAATAGCTGTTTAATGTATGATTATGTAGTAATACGAGTAGATCCAAATGTATATGAAATTTGCTGTTTCTGTGCTATTGTATAATTGACGTGAGTAACAGTGTTCAAGAGGTTGTTACTCACCGAATGAGGTTATTTTCGATGGAAGTTTCATGAAGAGCGAAAATTAGCAGTTAATCCTTCCGAAAAGTAACAAATGGTTACTGGAATAACTTACAACAATTTCTTGTGAATAGGAGAATTATTGTGTCAAAATAGTGAACCCAGCATGAACTGTGTTGCATATGACTTCTCAGAAGGTCAGTATCTAATAATAATAATTGCCTGTGGCTCAATCACCGCTTCGGCTACATTTCGCGCTTGTATCTATCAAATTAACCTAACCAGGGGAGGGGACCTTCTGTTTAACGTAGAATCAGAACCATATGGCGTTCCTGGCGACCTTTCACATCGTTGAGAGGTGAAAGATTAGAAGAATGGCGAAAACTTCCGTGATTCGACCGGGAATCGACCTCGCGACACTTCGGTTCCGCAGCAGGCCCGACCGGCATCCTTATACAGCGGTTATAAATCATCTTGCGTCTATGAACAGCTTGACTAATATTAGAAATGTAGTATTTCACTGTCGTATGTTAATGGAAATCGAAATTAAACTGATAAAGTACAATTTGATTAGTATCAAGCCCCATTTTCTATTATGGATGTAAAGGTAAAAAATATGTCATTCCTAATCTGATCAAATGATAATTCACTCTCACTGAATAAGTTTTAAAGACAGTGCTACCTAATCCGATATCTGAATGCAACTCTGATATACGCTCCTAAAACTGGTTGACTTACTTGCAATTCAAATCTTTATGCTCTTACACATAAGTTAAATTCACCCCAAGCTTGCATCTTCTTTCATATAGACGATACGGTAATCGTAAGAATGTTTTTAAAACACCCAATGCAGTAACTTACCAAACCGTAACCCATATTAAACAATAATAAACCTAAATGACGCAGTTAGCAGAAACTTCAGTGCATTTAACATTTTCAGGTAAGACGACAGACTACGTAAGAGACGCTTTGTGCCGATTTTTTCAGTAATAAAAAGAAATAGAAATTTTCGTTCATAAAACAAAAGAGGTGATAATATTCTTAATGAGATAACCGAATTAAAGAAAACTCAAGATTCGTCAGTAGTCTTAAGTCAGTATTAATGCAATAGATTTAAGATGTGCCAGTGTGAAACAAAGGTCTACCAGACTGTCATTATTGTGAATATCGCCGTAAAATCCGATAGTCGATACTCATCCACACGCTGTCAGGCCACCATATTCTATTAGGCTTACCGTGTTTATGTGCACGTAGAAAGGAATTTGTGCAGTGAGTTACGTCAAAACCAGTGACAACATAAACAGTGCAATAGTGTAATGCCACACATCAGCTCCGCCAGTGTAGCGAGGATGAAAAACGCAGCTTTGGGACGCAAAATCGTAAGTGAACAAATGTCATATAGAAAAAGTGTATCACACGATGTTCGCACCGCAATAACTGACGCAAAACTATCTGCATCCGCCACAGGCTGGGGTGCGGTCGTAATAAACAGCGAGACACAACTCCACACCAGCAGAAGACATCACCTCTTTAAATAACTATTTTCTGTGTGCATAAACAGCTGAGGAGTGGCAGAACATGCTCGGAAAGCATTGCAATATGTTAAATTAAACACAAAACAAATAAAAGTAACTGCTAGCAGAAAATAGAAATAAATAATTAAAAGGTTATTTATTCAGTAAGTTTTATGCTCATTGAATGAAATTTATCTCCCACCATTCAGAACCCAGTCATTAGAAATTCGAGCGACTTCATAGGCACTACATCAATGTAGTTTAGCTATCTGAATCACGGAGTTTATTTGAGGGTGCAGTTCCCGACATTCAGAAACGGTCGCCGCAGTTAAACTTGTGCTGCAGGGGCGCATCCAAGAGGGATGATGAGTCTTGGGGCTGGTCACAAGTCGGTACTGATCACATGTGTGTACCTATCACATATCTGTGCTGATCACCTGTTTTGGCTATCACATTCTTCTCCTGTGCCGTCGTACGCTTTTGAATTACTAAATATTTTAAGGGAGCCCTAAAATAAACAAAACCTCAGTTTATGTTTATTTTTTAATTATAATCATTTAAAAAAAAAACATAAAAAAGTAAGTACCGTTCATTACCCACGAATAACTCTTACAAAAATATGCATCTCTGTAGCTGAGTGGTGTAGGATCCACTTGGAGCTCCGAACAGACCAGACGAATTTACTCACTCGCTCCGCCACAGCGTTTCGAGTCCTAGCAGTAGCCGGCCGAGCTGGCCGAGCGGTTCTAGGCGCTACAGTCTGGAACCGCGCGACTGCTACGGTCGCAGGTTCGAATCCTGCCTCGGGCATGGGTGTGAGTGATGTCCTTAGGTTAGTTATGTTTAAGTAGTTCCAAGTTCTAGGGGACTCGTTGTTTACGTAGCGTATTGTGACTTCTGTCAACGGTTATTCGTCGTTTCGTCATCTTTTATGTTAACTTGAGTATTTTTTAGCGGTTCAGACCGCTTCGTTGTCAACAAGTTGCCCAAGTTGATCCCACGTAAAGGTTCTGTTCGTTTCAATTTTGATAAATCTATCCATAACGTGCAGCCAAACTTCCTTGAAATTCTTAATTGGATACTGGAAACGTTTGGTATTACTTCTGATCTTGTTCACACCATATATTTTGATACTGGGCTTTATGTCGTCTTTGTAAAATTCGTGAACCCCTTCCAAGAAGACGGTTGTTACTTAAACACGACAGTCATGTTTTTTTCCGTCACAGAGATGGGTCAGTGTTGTTCTCCATAACAGTGCTGATGTTGGATATACCAATGTACGGGTTTTCAACTTACCGCCGGAAGTAGATTATCAATATTTTAAGGACATGTTGTTTAAATTTGCTGATATTAAGAACATTTGCAGTGAACGCTGGTCGAGTCAACACCACCTTCAATGCTATAGTGATATACGTTCCGACGCGATGTCCATGAACATCCCCTCATCTTCAGATTTGTTGTTATCAGGTCCGTGTTACTTATAGTGGCCTGGTTGGAACATGATTCTTAGGTAATGAGAGTGGTCATCAACGTTTCAGTTGTCCGAAGTGGGTTTTTGTTCTCAAAGATTCTCTTCAATAGTGAGATAAATTGACGGTATCTGACCTCATTCCGCCTGGTGTTGATTCTAGTGGCAACCCACAGCCCTGTTTGAGTTTATCCGCTGGTAGTTTTCCGCCATAAACCGATGACGGGTTCTGCGCCGTCTGCTCCCCGTGCCGAATCTCAGGTGCTGCAAAGTAAGCGACGTCGTAGCCAGGGTGCAGAAGTTTAAGGTGTGGACTACGCCGTGTTACCCTCTCCTGCGTCAAGTGTCTTTCTTGCTGATACAAACTGCATAGTGACCTCCCGTCTTTCTTTGGAGGCTATGACGGCGGTCGATTCGGGCGTTCGTTGAGCCTCTAGCGTGAATCTCACGGAGTCGCGTCAGGGATTTGGTGTGTCTGATCCGTCCCCCACCCCCAAACGCCCTCCCTCCCTCCCTCCTCCCTATAACGCAGTCTGACGATCAGAGACGCCTCTCTGATTCCGTATAGACAGCCATCGACGGCGCTTCGATTACGCAACCTTCATAGCTTCCACCGTTGAGTCTCGTACTTCAGGAGTAGCCCCAGGTTGTTTGTCTTTTTGCCTGCTGCGCTTGTTATTCCGTCCCTGCCTGTCATACCGGATGATCGCCACGCGAAGCGGGCTACTTTTCCTTGTCCAGCGTGGGCAGATTGAGATTTTGTGCTTAATCCCCCTATTCTTCGCCTACTGAGGCGATTTTCTCTCCTGGCCGGCGTACAGAGCGTATTCAACCGGATCGCTCTGTCCCGCGAAAGAAATCACGGGTTCTGCTGTCCCCCTCCCTCGGACTCGTCCGTATCCTCGGCAGTGGATTCATGGTCGGGATGTGGCATAGACAGACTATACTTTTGTCCCACTTTGGTAGATGACTCAGCCGTATATCCTTGTTTTTTGAATGTCAGCCACACTGAATCTGAGTTACGTCGCGCCACTCTCCATTACTTTATTTATGATTCTAGTGCAGGCATAATATTATTATAGTAGGTATTATTTACCATTTTTTCTTTCCCCAGGTTTAAGACCTATTTTAAAGTAGCGCATGAAGATTCTACAGGTCTGCTTATTTTATCATGAAGGAATTCCCATCACTAACATTGAAGTTCTCAATTCTGTCCGCGAGACTGGTTATTGTACTTTGACCTTACCCTCCTTGTGTTTCATGCACCATCTGGTACGGGTTTTACAGAGAGGAGGTCCCTTATCTTTTGCGCAAGAATGCTCTGAACTTTCTGCTGGGCGGTGACTTCAACCGCATGTTGCGTCTCGTTGACAAGTCCCCTCATTTTAATTTTAGTCGTGATCTCCATGAGTTAGTACGTACGATGCGTTTAAGGATGTCTGCTAACAACAATTTCCATCGTTGGTGAAATTTACGTTTTTATTTTTTATTTTTTTTACTGCGGTGTCTAGTAGCAGACTGCACAGATTTTATTTGTCCGATGTGTTGTGTCATCAGATTCTTGCAGCAGATTAATTTCTGCTCCCAAAAACCCATGACTACTGTCGTGCTCAGTGGATGCTCAGCGTTTCCCATCTTGGTGATGATCCTTTGATGCCATGATTGGTGCTGAGTGGAGTTCTGCCTCCGCTTCGTAGAGCGTTCCGCGTCGTTATTGGGATGGTGATCTGAATATGCAAAGATGCGAATCCGTAAATAGCTGATACGTTATTATGCTGTAAGGGCGAGAGACTTTCGGAACACTTCTAAGTCTTATTATACCCTTCTTCGCGAACTATACGCACCAGCAGGTGATACTCCTCATGAGGATCGCTGACGTTCCGCGGATCAAGGCTCAGTTGATGCTGATTAAGGAGCAACAGAGGCAAAGGTTGAGGGTGAAGTCTAAACCACGTTCTCTCGTTAACAAGTAACTGACATCCTTGTGGCATCTTGTTTATGCGCTGGTCAACAGCATGTACGAGTTTTACTAAATGCATTACACTGTGCCGTCTGTGATAATGATATTTATTCTGCTACCGGTTTTGGTCTCGAACCATCCTCAATGGCAGCTGTAGAACATACAAAAGTGGTCAGTGTGACAAAGCAAAACAAAATAAGATCGAAATAGAAAAATCAGTTGAATCAATAGGAATACAACAATTGTTGCAAATTTATCATATGTCATATATGCTTTGACATACGTTACTACTGAAAAGCATAATTGCCTATAAAAATGAAAAACCGTAGCAAGCGTACAGTACGATGGCTCACTGACAGAAGGGCAACATGTGATGTGATCTTGCTACGATTTTTCATTTTAATTGGCAGTTATGATTTTCAGTAGTGTAACGTATGTCAAAGCATGTATGACGTGTGATAAATCTGCGACAATTTTTGTGCGTACTTCTGTTGAGTCAACTGTTTTTTTTTGTTTCGATCTTATTTCGTTTTGCTTTGTCACATTGTCTACTTTTGTATGTTGTACAGCTGCCGTTGAAGATGGTGTGAGACCAAAACCGGTAGCAGAATAAATATCATTACCACAGGCAGCACAATGTAAAGCATTTAGTAAAAATCCTTGCAGCACCTGCTTCGCTATCGCACCCGTTGTCGCTCTCGTATTACCTCCCTCACCGCACATGATGACCTTCAATTGACAACTCACAGTGAGGTGACACACATTTTACAACAATGCTGTGCACAGTTGTATGCAGCGGATGACACTGTGGGCCCTCCTTCCGATGCTAGTTTTGCGATCCTCTGTGAGATGATTACGCCTCAGGAGAATGTTGAATTTTTAGTGGATTTTCAAGAGGACTAAATGTTTGATTTTATTGCTAATTCACCCGCCCATAAATCTCCTGGTCAGGACGGCCTTCCGAAAGAATTTTATTTCCATTTTTGACATCTCTTGGGTTCTGCTTTTAGTTCAATTCTAAACGAAATTTTGCGAGGGAGAGCTGTGTCTACGAGTTTCAACGGGGGGTAATTGACCTCATTCACAAGAATCGTGGTCGTTTAACAGCGCTTGATTTTCGTGCGCTAACGCTACTCAATTTCGACTACAAAACTGTTGCACGGACTGTGTACAGCAGATTGTCCTTATTGTTTGATTGTGTGATTGGAAAACATCGATGTTGTCCCACTCGCCGTACAATTTTGACTCTGGTGACAGAATACCGGGATGTTATTTCGGTGGCGGCTGTTGCATGTATTCAATACGCTTTTGCCTTATTAGATTTTTATAAGGCATTTGATCGTGCTATCCATAAATATATATATTTTTTTCTTTTCTCGACATTGGTTGTATTGTTTCGTACATATGGCATTTGAGGGATAGTGTGGTGAAGGGACACGGTGTGTTTGCTCGGACTTTTGAAAAAAAAATGGATGCACCAGTTATCGTCAAATAAAGAAACATGGCAAGTAAAAAAATGGTGAAGCACGTACCTAAAAACCGAGAGGTTTAAAAGGAAAGTGGTAAACGTCACATTCTGAAGACACGAATTCGCCAGTTCGTATCCTCTTCTTCCTTCATTATTTATTTTATTTTTTTAAAATCGCATTTCAGCTGTCTATTAAAGTTGTTCGGTGATCTCATGGAACCTCAAAGACAATTTACTTCACAAATTAAGATGAAACAGTGATCAGCGCAGCTGATGCCACGCTGTGGGACCTTGTTCGATTCACAGCCGCCTCGGAATTTCTGTCCGTTCGTAGGTTGGGTGTTGTGTTGTCTTCGTTATCTTTCCATCATGATCGACGCGCAAGTCGCTGAAGTGGCGTCAACTAAAAAGACTTGCACTAGGCGGCTGAACAACCTCAGATGGTGTCGCCATTTAATGGAAGGCATGAGGTTTTATTTTAAAATTTTTGATCACCTGTTTAATGTCAGGCTTGATAGGAGAGAGTTGAAGTCGCATGACAGGTTCAGTGTCCAGTCTACTGTGGTTTTTTGTGTTTGTAGCTTCATAAGCTGAGAAAGCCATTTCACACAAATGTGTCATTGGGAATGTGAGAAGAACAGTCAGGACCTGTGCAACAAGTCGTGCAGCGCTGGTAAAATTGTTTTATTAGAACAGCAGCAATAGCAGCACTGCATTACAGGACTGTCGCCAACAGCAGCAACTGCGAAGAGGCCCCGTGTCAATAAATAAGCTAAAGAACATGGTCAAGAAATTTGAAGTAATATGTGAATTGGCTGGTACAGCAGCGAGAAGGAGCCGGCCCATTTCCATGGCAGCACTTGCTGAAGTTGCTGTGGCTATAGCTGACTATGCATCACATACTTCAAATTCTGCACCCAGTACTCGATCTTTGTCTCTCCCTTGGACTGGTGAAGGATTTTTCGGCGCATTTTACGCTGATATCCCTAAAAGTTACAGAATGTGCATCAAATGAACTGCAATATAGCCTACAACGCCGTGACTAGCCCTTCATATTTTGGCATGCATGGAAATGGGTGAATGTGACTGGTGAATACTCTTTGGACAGACGAGGCACATTTTACTTTGCATGGTGCCATGAATGCACAGAACTGTCACATAAGAGTGCTACTCCGTCACATGTGCAGGAACATCCACTGTACTCAGCCTAGGTGAGTGTGTGGTGTGGTTTCACAAGCTCCTTCATTCTCGGTCCGTTTTCTTCGAGGAGATGACACCTCCCGGGCCTTTTATTTGTACAGTGACAAATGGTTCAAATGGCTCTAAGCACTATGGGACTTAACATCTGAGGTCATCAGTTCCCTAGACTTAGAACTACTTAAACCTAACTAACCTAAGGACATCACACACATTCAAGCCCGAGGCAGGATTCGAACCTGCGACCGTAGCAGCAGGGCGGTTCCACACTAAAGCGCATAGAATCGCTCGGTCACAGCGACCGGCTGTCCAGTGACATCTGCTCATTATAAGGACCTTCGTGTGCAACACTTGATTTCAGCATTGCAAAGCCACAACCGAGTCGCCGCCATTATTTTCATGCAGTGGGAGCCGACAACACGTTTGGCAGGTGAACGATTTTATACGAGAAATCTTCAGTGGCCGGCCGCTGTGGCCGAGCGGATCTAGGCGCTTCAGTCTGGAACCGCGCTGCTGCTACGGTCGCAGGTTCGAATCCTGCCTCGGGCATGGATGTGTGTGATGTCCTTAGGTTAGTTAGGTTTAAGTAGTTCTAAGCCTAGGGGACTGATGACCTCAGATGTTAGGTCCCATAGTGCTTAGAGCCATTTGAACCATTTTTTTTGAAACCTTCAGTAACGACCGCGTCACCTCTAGGTAATTTCACGACATGGGGCCTTCCAGATTCCCCGACCTATATCCGCGTGACTTCCGATTGTGGGAATATCCGGAAGATCGTGTCTATTAGAGATGTATCCGGACGTTTCTTGATGTGAAAGATAGAATATTTTGCTCTGATTACACCGAATATGCTGCGAGCAGCTAACGATCATGCCGCGTTAGGACTCAGAAGAGACCGTACTGATCAAACGTTGCAACTTGTGATAATATCCTAATAATCGTCCCAGACCCACCGTTGTCATGTGTTTTATCGTTCCTTCCGTTTTCCTTCACCCGCACCTCATTCTGATTACTTACAGCGCCATGTTTTCACCTGATGGTAGAAAGTGGAATAATTATTTTTCAGCATACTCCGCGAGCGCACCGATTAATGAACATAACTAAGATGTTTGAGCGTCCTGAGATGTATACGGTTCGCACCGTAGCACACGGAACACCGTCAGTGTAATTATAACCACCCGGTTCGAGAGTGGTGCTCGGATTCAGCGTGCAGCATGGGACTGCGCGGTTACAATCGGAAACTCGGATAGGAACTGTACTGCGCTGCACGGTTTGTGTTTGTATAGCCCCGGGCGGTGAGCATTGATGGCGAAGCGACGAAATCCTTTGAGGTAGTTCGAGAGTTCGAGGTGTTTGTGGATGAGGGAGAGATGGAGAGAGCGACAGTGGAATGTTCGCGGATGTGTACATGAGAGTGCGCACAGTGAGAGAGAAAGAGAGAGAGAGGAGAGAGAGAGAGAGAGAGAGAGAGGGAGAAAGCATCAGCACGGCTGCTGCGTGCATGTGTAGTGATGTATCGAGTCGCCATGTCCTGCTCGTACAAACTAAATTCATTTGTTTGTTGTTTTAGTCGCAATATTGTTGTAGATCTATTGTACCGATTCTTGCTTCATTTTCCGCTATTACGCACTCAGAGAAAAAATAACTTTTTTAAAACCAACATTGATATGATATTTGTAAGAGTCTTTTCTCTTAGCGTGTGACTTGATGCGTTGTGTTTAAGTTGGTATTGTTTTGGTGAGGCCCTTGCATAGCCCTTGCGAAGCCCCAGGGCTCTGACTCGTATAATTCCAGCCAGATAAGACACACTTGTCAGCTTGACTTTACATGCTATCAGTAACAAATTAACATGGCTCGTAAGTCCAGAAGTAGAATTGTCACACTAAGGGAAGTTGAGTGAAGGAAGATACGTATTAAGGGAAACGTCATTCACTAAGAAAAAGAAACTGGAAGATAGAATTTCGGAAGCTAGGTGGAAACGACTGAAAGAAACAGAATTTACACACTCGCGTAAGCCATATTCTTCAGGTCTGTGTTCATTATTGTAGTGCTGAGTGAAATACTGATACTGGTGAGCGCACTTAACCGTTTTATGTGGTGCAAATTACGACGTTGTCAAAGTTGTGACAGGTGTTTACTAGTACAATACTTAAATTAACTGCGTGACCTATGTTCTTAAATTTTCGGACGATTGCTTTTCACATGACGTAACTCCTAGTCGCAATTCTTGGTTGTTACAGTAAAATGATGTACTAAGTACTGACATAGCAAATTATTTCTATAATAGCAAATCATTTTATGTATTTCAGTAGGACGACCCTACTGCTGCCAACGTACGTTTCGCCTAAGGGCTACGAAGTTAGGATACAACAAAGCAGGGTTCATACAGAGGCATGTAGACAGTCCCTTGCTCTGTTTGCGAGTGGAACAGGAAAAGAAACGACTATTAGTGGTATGCGGTACACTCCGCCATGCAGCATATGATGGATTGTGGAGTACGTATGTAGATGTGGATCTAGATATATATATTTTTTGGTAGACAGGTTTCAGGCGTGCGAATAATGTGACTCGTCTAACGGAGCTGTTGTTGATGATCATGACTTGAATGTTAGTAGAGCTTGCTTCATCTAGAACACTGATGTTAGTGCGCCGATCTTGCCATTTCGCCCTTAGGACCCTTTTCAGACAGCGCTGGTGGTACTTATCAAGACATCGTATGTGCCTCCTGAAAGTAATCCCTGCTTCACACCAGTATGAAAGAGGCATTATAACAGTGGTTTGGTATACATGGCGCTTTGTCCTAATGCTGATGTTATGATTATCAAACACTCTTACCTGAAGACAAGCAAAAGCTGTACAGGCGTATTTGAGATGATATTGCATTTCAGAATAAATATTTAATTTCGCTGAAAGATGGCCACCAAGGTGTAGGAAGTGTTCTATGTTCTGCAGGGCTTTGCCTTGGACTGTGATAGTTGGTCGTATGGCGATAGAGTTTGGTGCAGTTGGTGTAGGATGTGCGTCTTCTGGATGTTAAGTCTTAGTCCAGTACTCGTATTGTTTCATCAAATGCGTTTAGAATTGCTTGTATGTCTTCTGAGTTGGCAAGAGTGACATTATCACTTGCGTGCACTCTACCTATAGGCAGGCTAGTAACCTCATCACAGACTTCATCTTTTATTGTTAAAATCGTAGGTATCTGGGGCAGGATAAATGTCCAGCTGGCCGCAACTAATACACTACTGGCAATTACAATTGCTACATCACGAAGATGAAGTGCTACAGACGCGAAATTTGTCCGACAGGAAGAAGATGCTGTGATATGCAAATGATTAGCTTTTCAGAGCATTCACACAAGGTTGGCGCCGGTGGCGACACCTACAACGTGCTGACATGAGGAAAGTTTCCAACCGATTTCTCATACACAAACAGCAGTTGACCGGCGTTGCCTGGTGAAACGTTGTTGTGATGCCTCGTGTAAGGGGCAGAAATGCGTACCATCACGTTTCCGACTTTGATAAAGGTCGGATTGTAACCTATCGCGATTGCGATTTATCGTATCGCGACATTGCTGCTCGCGTTGGTCAAGTTCCAATGGTTGTTAGCAGAATATGGAATTGGTGGGTTCAGGAGGGTAATAAAGAACGCCGTGCTGGATCCCAACGGCCTCGTATCACTAGCAGTCGAGGTCACAGGCATCTTATCCGCATGGCTGTAACGGATCGCGCAGCCACGTCTAGATCGCTGAGTCAACAGATGGGGACGTTTGCAAAACAACCATCTGCACGAAAACTTAGACGACGTTTGCAGCAGTATGGGCTATCAGTTCGGAGACCATGGCTGCGGTTACCCTTGACGCTGCATGATAGACAGGAGCACCTGCGATGGTGTATTCAACGACGAACCTGGGTGCACTAATGGCAAAACGTCATTTTTTCGGATGAATCCAGGTTCTGTTTACAGCATCATGATGGTCGCATCCGTGTTTGGCGACGTCGCGGTGAACGCACACTGGAAGCATGTATTCGTCATAGCCATACTAACGTATCACCCGGCGTGATGGTATGGGGTGCCATTGGTTACACGTCTCGGTCTCCTCTTGTTCGCATTGACGGCACTTTGAACAGTGGACGTTACATTTCAGATGTGTTATGACCCGTGGCCCTACCCTTCATTCGATCCTTGCGAATCCCTACATGTCAGCAGGATAATGCACGACCGCATGTTGCAGGTCCTGTACGGGCCTTTGTGGGTACAGAAAATGTTCGACTGCTGCCCTGGCCAGCACATTCTCCAGATCTCTCACCAATTGAGAACGTCTGGTCAATTGTGGCCGAGCAACTGGCTCTTCATAATCCGCCAGTCATTACTCTTGATGAATGTGGAATTGTGTTGAAGCTGCATGTGCAGCTGTACCTGAACACGCTATCCAAGCTCTGTGTGACTCAATGCCCAGGCATCAAGGCCGTTATTGCGGCCAGAGGGGGTTGTTCTGGGTACTGATTTTTCAGGATCTGTACACCCAAATTGCGTGAAAATGTAATTACATGTCAGTTCTAGTATAATATATTTGTCCAATGAAAACCCGTTTATCATCTGCATTTCTTCTTGGTGTAGCAGTTTTGATGGCCAGTAGTGTATTTGCGAGGGACTGGGTGTGGAGCGCAACAGTAACAAAGTGTGCCCTTGCCCCCCGCCCCCCTCTCTGACCAGCCAGCAGATCGCGCTGCTGTTCCACGCAGCAGTGCAACGGCCGCGAGCTGCAGGCAGACGACAGCAACCGCCGACACCTCCGCCGTCTCCGCAGGCTGCCGCCGCCAGATCCTCATCTCATTCCCCGAGGGGGGCCGCCGCCGATTAAAGTGGCGCCCGCCCGCATTTGGGCGAACGTTTCTGGAAGCCGAAAGAGCGAGCAAAAAAGCTGCGGACGAGTCATGCAAGGCGTGAGGAGCCTCGCGGCCGATGAGGCAATCCGTCTGGAATTCCCACTCAGCCGCCGCGGTGGCTGCCTCTGCCGGGTCGCTCGCCGAGGCTCTGTCAATGAAATGGGTCAGGCGCCCTCTTGCCACAGCTGCTCCTCCCGTCTTGTGCCCCACTTACGCCTCTGTCTGAATGAAGCTTCGAGACCTGTCCGAGTAGCAACTAATAAAGAGGTTTCCTGGCGGTAGAAATGCTCTGTCCAAAGCAATCAGGCTTGGTGTGCTACACAGCTCAATTTCGGGTCCATTGTAGATTCCAACATACACTACTGGACATTAAAATTGCTACACCAAGAAGAAATGCAGATGATAAACGGGTATTCATTGGACAAATATATTATACTAGAACTGACATGTGATTACATTTTCACGCAATTTGGGTGCATAGATCCTGAGAAATGAGTACCCAGAACAACCACTATGAAACGTCCCCTTTTGAACAATTATACATGACTGTGCTTAAAATGACACCCAATATTTTTAGCGCAACGCAATCTGACTTTCAAAAATCCCTACAAAAGAATGGTCCTGACTAACGTTAACCTATACGTTTCACAAATCACTTACCTCACAAAAATCTTGGTTACTCGAACTACTGCAATACAGCAAGCGCCACTACTGCCAGCTAAATAAAAGATTCAAACTACTGAAGGCACTAACTACTGATAGGCATAGTTAGCAAATGAAAGATTTTGATAGAGAACAAACAATGTATTTACCTCAATAGTGTTCAAAAGTCATAATGTATATAGCAGTTCATGACATCCAGTCTTACAAATTTCAAAACTGCGCCATCTCTCTCCCCACATCCACCACTGCTGGCGGCTCACCTCCAACTGTTCAACGCTACGCGCTGTTCACATCCATCTGCCCAACACTACAATGGCAGACAACAATGCAAACTAGCCACAGACTGCACACCGCACAACCAGTGATTTTCATACAGAGTGCTACGTAACGTTGCCAATAAGAAGACATAAACAGCCTACATACATAGCCCCCATGCTCCCCACAAAAAATTTTACAAATTGTTTTGGGCAGTGGCCAATAACGATTTGATAAAATTTTTCATAATTACAATAACAAAGATATAAAATGCACACACTTATTGATACAATGTTGGTCAAAAGCTAAAATTTTCTCACAGTCCATAAAGACAGTCCTGATCATTCATCACAGTAAAACTGCCGTTTCTTTTCTCAAAGTCTGAGCAGTAAAGGACAATGCACAAGGAAGTAGTGGATTTCCATGCAGTCTTGAAGAAGTAGTGTTGTCCTTCCAACAGAAAGACAATGCTGACTCTTGACATGCTGACAGATAATGGGTCACAACAGAGCAAACCAACAGCAGAGTCATTCGAAGTTTTGAAGAATATTGGAAGGTAGGTCATCACAGAGCAGACCCACTGTAGTCCTGGTAGAGATTACGGTATTGGTGGGCCACCAGAGGTGCAGACCCACTGCAGTCCTTGTAGAAATAATGGTACTGGTGAGTCAGCAAAGATGCAGACCCACTGTAGTCCTTGTAGAGACGGCCAGCAGCCATCTGTTGCAACTGTGCAGGTGCACAATCACCATCGAAGAGTCTTGCGGACTAACAGTCCCTACTTCTCACATATTGTCCACATACTATGACCAACAGAAACGTGTGCAGTGAAATGGAACTTACAAGTTAACAATATGATGAACTGGTGCCAATTACAATTTTATAACATAAGAATACAATTACAAAGGTACAAAATACATCATTAAAGAACATAACAATACAGATAACATTTGTAGTAGTACAGGCTTTACAAAAGAATAGAAATAAACAGATACATCAGTGTTACAGGAATTATGACATAAGTACATACATAAAGATCAGAATAACTTTTGAAACATCAACTTCACATATGAGTAACAAAACAGAACAGATAAATAATGTCTAAACATCTTTACAAAGTAAATAACATAGTATTAGAAAAATTCTACAATGTAACTCATATCAGCTAAACTCATAAAGACAGGAAAAACACAAATATAGAAGAGTACACAAACACATAGCAGAATATCACAAGAGGAAAGGGCTGGGTTTGTTTTCAGTGTAACATTTGGTACTGCAGTCCAACCTAAAACTTCATTCCATAGATCTTTCGTCTTATTTCAACATTTGTTTCCACCAAAAAAATCCTATCCAAGCATGCTTTCTGCATTTGTATGTTCACATATTTCTTACCTCATCATTTATTTCCAAGAAAATCCTACATAAACCTGTTGTCCCTAAACCCTACTTTTTTGCTCATATCCTCTTTCAAAATACTTTTTTGGCCAAACCATTTTCTTATAGCTTCTCAATGCATTTCTTCCAATTCATCACAACTCGTTCTCTCATATAGCCTACCCCATCTTAAGCTAACTTAAATCTACTGAGCTCAGATGCTAAACTAAGGAACGAGGTAATGCAGCAGCACAAAACAATTAACACAAACAGCAATGATAAGAAATACAAATGGCAAAGCAAGCAGCATAAATTAGCAAAGCAATTGGAATATTACAAGTAATATAGGGCAATGTGCAGCAAACAAGAAAAATAAATCAGTAGTAAAACTGGCTTAACAGAGTAATGTAAAGTGAAATTTAGTAGCACTATGCCAGGCAAACAGCAGCAGCAAATGCAATAACTTATATCTAAACATGATGTAGCTCAAGCACAAAAAATATTACACTAAGAATGGCCACGTCTAATACCCATGTCACATCTTAACACTAGAGTGATGCATCTCGAGAACTTACACTAGCAGATAAGTTACCAAATCGTAAAAAAATTATTTATGCAATTCCTGTGAAGGGAAATGTCTATTTATGTGCCCTCGTATTCTTGGAAGTAGATCATAAATTTCTTATTGACTGGATCTGTAGGCATAAAATAACTATATTAGTACATCTATTAAATTTTATTTTAACCAATGCTGCAGTGCAGCTAGAAACTAGATATTAAAGAAAATGAGCAAATATGTACAAAGGAAGGCATGAAACATCATTCGTTAGCCATATGACATTTCATAAGGCAGTAAAAATTCTCTCAATTCTCGTAGAAAGACACTTGTCATAATCTGGTGTGCAGATGTAAGTATCTTTCCAAGTAATGAGCGTGTCGTATTTGCGGTGCTTTCTACAAAGGAATGTCAATAGCGAGGATAATAGCCTTTTTTTTTCTCTCCACCTAATGGCTTTCTTTTGTCAGATGACTACCTCTCAGCTGGGTGCCCAAAACGCATTACGTCAAGGTCACTTACGTTTCTATCTGAAATATTTACGACAGCAGTTTCCGCTACAGTGACAGTCTCATATAAAAATATTTTCACAGGTTGAGAATTTGCGTTACAAATGTGTAGAAAATAAAATCCTTTAAATGTAACAGTGTCCAAAAAATTTTCGCCGGCATTGTGATACATTCACACATTTACACACATTTCATAACTCTTAAAGTACGATTCTTTATTTCCAACATCCTTTTCATAAATAAGAGTCCCTAACCACTACTCATTATTCCTTACCTTATTACATATATACATATTCGTCGACACTTCTTCAATATTTCATCATAAGAAATACGTAGCGTAATCAAATTCCTCATATATAGTAGCATCATCTTATTGGTCATAAACATACCTCAGCAGCATAATACACATCGTCGTCGTAATAATAACATCATAACACCTCAGTCAAATCTTGAAAACGTCGTAGCTTTCTGCAATAATGTCAAAAACCTAAAAAAATTCTCTGCTCATTTCAATAGTGTCATCTACCTCAAACGTACTTTAAAATCATGCTCCGTTACCAAATATATCATTCAAAGCTCTCATAGTATCACAATGGTTCCAAAAAAGTAAGAACAGTTCACACAGTGCAGACAAAATACAAATTCGTAAGTGTGAAGTTATCCAACGGTGTAATTACGTAAACATTTGTCATGGATGCAGTAGAATAAATGTTTGTCTCTCTCAGTTAAATGATCAGATAGCTGTGTAATTTGTGTGTTAGAGAAATATGGTACCGATGTGTAAAGTTGTATAAGCAAATACCATATTAGCTAGGGCTCCTTGTGCTTGCCAAACACATGGTACACAAAGTAAGCGTGTACCCCCCTGAGGATTAATGTAATTATACCCTCAGGTGTTACAGATTACAGCAAAGGAATGAAATGTGTCACGGAAAACCTTTGTATCATTGTACTTCAAATATCTTTAAAAATAAATGATTTAAGTACAAAATTAATCACTCAAATACGTGTCCTGTATCGCTAAATGTGCGTCTTGCTATAAGATAATCTCTGTGGAAGTGTCATAGTTATTTTCCTCCGAAAGCTAAGTTCTGATGAAGCCAATGTACTTACCTCATGATAAACAAAAGTGAAATGCTTTGCATATAGATATCGTAGTTATTACGTACAGTACCGTGATCAAGAAAGTACTACACTGTAACGTATTGTTGGGCTACAAAACAAAAAAAAGGCTGTCTTATTGTAGCTATACCACAAAGTTACTATTAAACATGTTTTACTTTCCAGAAGAATTCAGAAAAACTGTGCAGATATAAAGCAGATACAGCACAAAAGCAACAATGTAAATTGTGTCACACATTAGTAGCGTCGTGATATAATTGTGTAGCTGTCAAAGAAACCAAGTGCTAAGTCATCTTTAATCCCACAGAAAGTACTTCAAATAAAGAATGTCTTTTCAAGTAAACCAAAATGTTGCATGGAAATCTCATTAACAGTGCCGGTATATGTTCTAAGTATGTGAGCCTTATAGTCGTTACGTGATCGTGCAACTAACAAGCAAGAATGTTCAAATAACAACACTGTGTCGTCTGTTCACTATAACAATGCATTTGTAATACTCGTCTAAATAAGTTGCCCAGTTTCTTGACTGGATAGTTAACTTTAAATCAATGTTGCATGTTAAGAGTTTCTATGTGTGACAAAGATACTAGTAACGTAAAGTGAAAAATTTTGTAGCAAAGACTAAGTTAAAAAGTAGATTATCTCTCAATAAACGGTTTTACATGTGAAATGTGGTGCAATCCTTTACTCTTCATAGTACTCGGAGTTTCAACTTGAACACAATTATCATGCGGTATACGTCGGTAAAGAATACTAATATTTTTCTCAAGGTTAGCGTCTATGTTATTTTTCTCTGAGCCAGCCGGCGCACGCGGCTACCTGCGGTGCGAGTCATTGTCTGTCTCTTTGTTCGCGCGCATCGTTATTGGGATTAGGATACCTAACTTCTACGAATTCACCTTGACGAGAAGGCCCTGCCCTGTTTGAAGCTCGCCAGTTCTGATGGAAATCAGGTCTGTCGTTTTGTCGGTAGTTTACATAGTTTCTTGTTTGTCGGTCATGTGGTGGAGAATTTCTCACGGAATCGTAACTGCGCGCTGAACTGTTGCGTCTGAAGTTAATCTGTCTCCCTTGATAATAATTGTTTTTGTTCCCATGTTGTCTGTTTCTATGGTAATCTCTGTCATATTCATTACTACGGAAATGTGATCTCTCTCTGTAACTATTATTACTCTGCCAGTGGTTGTCATATGGGTGGTGTCTGTTTTGGTCACGATTTGCGTTGTAAGAATAGACTTGTTGTGTCCAGTTATTGTTTCTGTCGTCACAGAATTGTGACGGATGTGACCTGTAGTGATTGTTTTCCTGTTTTCGCATCCCGCGACTGTCTGTGTCAATTTCTAATTCTTGTAAGAGTCCCTGAAAAGCTTCAATGTCGTCTTTGCAATGTCCTGCTAAAATAATATTTCTTAAATGTTCAGGCAATTTCATTAAGCAAATGCTGATGAGTTCTGAAGGGCTGTATGGGTTTGAAAGATATTGATTCTTATGCAACATGTCTTCAAAATATTTGACAAGACTGGAAAATTCAGATTGTTCAAAGTGTTTCATCATCATGATGCTATGTTTTACTTGGTCTTGTGTAGCTTGAGACCAATATGCTGAGAGGAAGGCATGGTAAAATTCTCCTTCACTGTGACAATCGTGAATGACCGATCGCATTCTTACAGCTGGTTCATTTTCTAAGTAGCCACACATAAATTCTAATCTGTGCTCTAATGACCAGTTGGGAGGAAAACAATGAGAGAATTGATGGAGCCATGCTTGTGGATGAATGTCGTTGCCAGAATTCTTAAATGTTTTGAATTTACGTGTAGTAATGAATAGCCTATAGTCAAAATCATCATGTCGGCGAATCGCATGCCGGTCATTGTTACGTAGTTTCGGCGGTTCCATCTCAAAATTCGGAGTACCTTGCCAATTTCTTTCATAATTTCCGAAGTGCCCTGAGTTATTATTTTGTGGCTGTTCCGTATTTCTATGTCCCTCTTCCCGTATTGGAGCGCGAGTGGCCTCTGAAATACGTAATTCTTGTATTACCTGTGTCAGCTGATCTTGTACTTCCCGGATTTCTCTTTGGTGTTGCGTATTAATTTGATTCTGATTTTGTTTGAATTTCCTAATTTGTTCGCACTCTTCTGTGTCTTTAAAGACTACCGGTTTTGTGTCATTCAGATTATCATCCACCTTCGTAGATAAATTATTTAGCTGATCCGAAAGTGCAACTACTATCTCTGATAATGAACTAATTTCCTCCATGTGTCTTTCTGAACCAGTTTTCAGAGTATCTACTGTGTCCTTTAAGTTTTCCTGAGTTTTTGCAAGTTGCGTAACCGAATCGGTAGATGCAACTGAGTCAATTTTAGCTTGCAAGGTCTCATGATTTTCATGAACAATAGTTTGCAGTTCTTTTATGGCTGCTTCGTGATTCTGTAATGCATTTTCATGACGCGAAAAAATAGGTTGGAAATGCTCGCAAATTTGTGTTTTCACGTCATTGCAGACTTTTTGACATTTCGATTCTATTTTATGTAACTCAGTAGTTAAATCTTCACGTGTTTGTTCAAGCGTGGTGTGAAGATTTTGTTCCATTGCGTCTAACTGTTGCTGTGTTTGTCTCTGATGTTGTTCCATTGTGTCTAACTTTTGAAGATTTTGTTCCATTGTGTCTAACTTTTGAAGATTTTGTTCCATTGTGTCTAACTTTTGAAGCTTTTGCTGTGTTTGTCCCATTTGTTGTATTAATTGTAATAACAATGCACTGGTGTCTGAAACAGGTTCCTCAGTGCTTTTCGGCAGTGAATTTGTACCGGCAACATTCACATTTTGACAAGCAGAAAATGTGTCTTGATTTATTTGAGAAAACGGTGAGGACCCAAAACCTGAATCTACAGTATTTACGAGATTGTGTCCTGTCCTTTCGGATTCCTGAGGCAAGCTGTTGCCGACTGATCGATCGATAATGCTTCCCTGTTCACTAATTGTTTCACCGCCTGCACCATTATTTACAGCCCGCTCGATTTCCCTAGGCACAATTACCAAATTACTACTTTGAACATTAGTTAATTCATTACACGGTGGCGCTAACACACTGTTTTCGTCTTCACTGTCATTTCTCAGTTTACTTTGGAGTCTAGTATTACGTTCTTCACCCGCCATTATTGTCACAATATTTCACACGACAACACAGAAAAGCACAATTTGAAGAGCAAAATAAGAAATCACATTAACATAGCACTGAAAATAATATCTCGTTAATTGCTAGTGCAGCTACGAAATACTTGGTGCAAATCTACATGCATGTCACAACTGTTTTACTGTACAACAATGAAAAACTACAATTACAAAGGAAATTCTCTCTATGATTACGCGCTAGCAATAAACAAAGGCTACACTAATTACACAAACTACAAGAAAAAATCAGAAGATTCCATTGAGGTATCCTGGCAGGGTCGACATATGAAACGTCCCCTTTTGAACAATTATACATGACTGTGCTTAAACTGACACAATCTGACTTTCAAAAATCCCTACAAAAGAATGGCCCTGACTAACATTAACCTATACGTTTCACAAATCACTTACCTCACAAAAATCTTGGTTACTCGAATTACTGCAATACAGCGAGCGCCACTACTGCCAGCTAAATAAAAGATTCAAACTACTGAAGGCACTAACTACTGATAGGCATAGTTAGCAAATGAAAGATTTTGATAGAGAACAAACAATGTATTTACCTCAATAGTGTTCAAAAGTCATAATGTATATAGCAGTTCATGACATCCAGTCCTACAAATTTCAAAACTGCGCCATCTCTCTCCTCACATCCACCACTGCTGGCGGCTCACCTCCAACTGCTCAACGCTACGCGCTGTTCACATCCATCTGCCCAACACTACAATGGCAGACAACAATGCAAACTAGCCACAGACTGCACACCGCACAACCAGTGATTTTCATACAGAGTGCTACGTAACGTTGCCAATAAGAAAACATAAACAGCCTACTTACACCACCTCTGGCAGTAATAACGCATGGGCATTGACTCAGACAGAGCTTGGATGGCGTGTATAGGTACAGCTGCCCATGCAGCTTCAACACGGTACCACAGTTCATCAAGAGTAGTGACTGGTGTATTGTGACGAGCCAGTTGCTCGGCCACCATTGACCACACGTTTTCAGTTGGTGAGAGATCTGGAGAATGTGCTGGCCAGGGCAGCAGTCGAACATTTTCTGTATCCACAAAGGCCCGTACAGGACCTGCAACATGCGGTCGTGTATTATCCTGCTGACATGTAGGGTTTCGCAGGGATCGAATGAAGGGTAAAGCCACGGGTCGTAAAACATCTGAAACGTAACGTCCACTGTTCAAAGTGCCGTCAATGCGGGCAAGAGGAGACCGAGACGTGTAACCAATGGCACCCCATACCATCACGCCGGGTGATACGCCAGTATGGCGACGACGAATACACTCTTCCAATGTGCGTTCACGATGACGTCGCCAAATACGGATGTGACCATCATGATGCTGTAAACAGAACCTGGATTCATCCGAAAAAATGACGTTTTGCCATTCGTGCACCCAGGTTCGTAGTTGAGTACACCATCGCAGGCGCTCCTGCCTGTGATGCAGCGTCATGGGTAACCGCAGCCATGGTCTCCGAGTTGATAGTCCATGCTGCTGCAAACGTCGTCTAACTGTTCGTGCAGATGGGTGTTGTCGTGCAAACGTCTCCATCTGTTGACTTGGGGATCTAGACGTGGCTGCACGATCCGTTACAGCCATGCGGATAAGATGCCTGTCATCTCGACTGTTAGTGATACGAGGGCGTTGGGATCCAGCACGGCGTTCGGTATTACCCTCCTGAAACCACCGATTGTATATTCTGCTAACAGTCATTGGATCTCGACCAACGCAAGCAGCAATGTCGCGATACGATAAACCGCAATCGCGATAGGCTACAATCCGACCTTTATCAAAGTCGAAAACGTGATGGTACACATTTCTCCTCCTTACACTTGGCATCACAACAACGTTTCACCAGGCAACGCCGGTCAACTGCTGTTTGTGTATGAGAAATCGGTTGGAAACTTTCCTCATGTCAGCAAGCTGTAGGTGTCGCCACCGGCGCCAACCTTGTGTGAATGCTCTGAAAAGCTAATCATTTGCATATCACAGCATCGTCTTTCTGTCGTTTAAATTTCACGTCTGTAGCACGTCATCTTCGTGGTGTAGCAATTTTAATGGCCAGTAGTGTATACTTACAACCTTTCAATTTCACCGTTGAAAAGATGACAGATTTTTATCAAGAAAATTATACACTGAAGTGACAAAATTCATGAGAAACCTCCTAATGTGTCGGACTTCCTTTGATCCGGTGTAGTACAGCAACTCGGCGTGACATGGACTCAATTGCGGAAGTGTTGCCTTTGCAGGAGTCTGAGCACGAACTGAAATCTCGATTACGTCCATAAATATGAGATTCATGCTGGGCGATCTGTGTGGCCAAATTATTCGCTCAAATTGTCCTGAATGTTCTTCAAAACAATGGCGAACAGTTGTGGCTCGGTGACACGGCGCATTGGCATCCATAAAAATTCTATCGTTGTTTGGGAACATGAAGCCCAGGAATGGCTGCAAATGGTCTCCAAGTAGCCGAACATAATCATTTCAGGTCAATGATCGGTTCAAGTGGACCAGAAGACCCAGTCCATTTCATGTGAACACAACCCACATCCAGCACCAGCTTGCACAGAGCGACTTGGGTACAGAGCGTCTTGGAGTTCACGCCACACTCGAACCCTACCATAAACTCTTACCGACTGAAATTTGGCTCATTTGACCAGCCCACGGTTTCTCAGTCGTCTAGGGTGCAACAGATATGGTCACGAGCTCATGGGAGGCGCTGCAGAGGTCGTGCTGTTAACATAGGCACTCACTCGGTTGTCTATTGCCATAGCCCATTAACGCCAAATTTCGCCCCATTGTCCTAATGGATAAGTTCGTCATACGTCCCACACTGATTTCTGCATTTATTTCACGCAGTGTTGCTTGTCAGTTAACAATGACAACTCTACGCAAACGCCGCTGCTCTCGGTCGTTAAGTGAAGGCCGTTGGTCATGCGTTATTCATGGTGAGTGGTAATGCCAGAAATTTCGTATTCTCGGTACACTCTTGACACTGTGGATCTCGGAGTACTGAATTCCCTAACGATGGAGCTTCCAATGGGTTTAGCTCCAACTATCATTCCGCGTTCAGTCTGTAATTCCCGTCGTGCGGCCATAATGACGTCGGAAACATCGATACTTCCGCCATCTCTATGTATGCATATCGCTATCCCAAATCTTTTGTCGCCTTAGTGTAAATTTCAGAACGTAGAGCACTTAGTAGTATTGCCAACTCTGAAAGAAACGGAATACTCTATTAAAATACTAAAAAACAACAAATCTCCAGAGAGAGCTGGAATAACTGCTGAACTGCTTGAGAAGGGACGAGATAAACTGCAAAACAAGTACACAAACACGAGACCAACATTTGGAGTGAAGAAAGAATTCCATCTAAGTGGAGTGATGCGGTCGTAGTACCAGTCTATAAAAAGAGCGATAAACAGGAATACAGAAATTATAGAAGCAGTTCATTAATTAGCACAGCTCATAAAATGTTCTCCAAGATTCTCCAGAAAATATTGGAGCCATACGTGAAAGAGATAATAGATGAGAGGCAAGCGGGACTTAGGAAGAATCGATCCGCCACTGACCAGATATTTGTACTGAAAGAAGCCATAGCAGAATATTCGGAATACAGCGAAACAATGACAATATTGCTACGAAGTTATTTGCATCGGATTCCTTGCGTAAAAAGTTCTCGGTTTACTTGCCGGGTCACAGTCGGATAAAATTTCAGGCTTACGAGGATTACCTGCGTCATCATTGTCATGGGCTAAAACTGACTGTCGTGAAATGGTTCAATTGGGTTCAAATGGCTCTGAGCACTATGGGACTTAACTGCTGAGGTCATCAGTCCCCTAGAACTTAGAACTACTTAAACGTAACTAACCTAAGGACATCACACACATCCATGCCCGAGGCAGGATTCGAACCTGCGACCGTAGCGGTCGCGCGGTTCCAGGCTGTAGCGCCTAGAACCGCTAGGCCACTCCGGCCGGCTGTGAAGTGGTGAGGCTTCCAATTTTACACCCATAGGACGGCATTGCGTCACGATGACAACACGAAAATGGCGCGCACTGAGGTGGTGTCCTCTGTCCTCTGCGTCCATACGTTTTGTTTGCGCTCTCTATCCAGCGCTGCTTGCTGCGACATCCGTCGCAGCGGTGGTTACTAGAGCACTCTTCCTCTGTGCTTTTTCTTTATCAAGTGCACGATTCCACGCATTTCGGAGTGCTTAGCCGGTGTCACTATTGAAGTTGTTTTCAAAAGTCTAGTTTCAGCTGTTTCCCCTCAAATGGTTCAAATGGCTCTGAGCACTATGCGACTTAACTTCTGAGGTCATCAGTCGCCTAGAACTTAGAACTAACTAAAACTAATTAACCTAAGGACATCACACACATCCATGCCCGAGGCAGGATTCGAACCTGCGACCGTAGCGGTAGCGCGGTTCCAGACTGTAGCGCCTAGAACCACACGGCCACTCCGGCCGGCTGTTTCCCCTCATCACAGAGGTCCAATAGGTTCATGCGTGAGGAAATATTCTCCTTTGTTCAAGCAAAACCTTCCGCTTATTTAGCAGACTGTGCTTTGCCACCCTAACGTATCCAAATACCTGTATGTAAGACGACACGGATATTCAACGCAGCGATCGGCAACAGTCCTTTTAGACTGGCCCGCATAACTGTTGCCACACACGGAAGAAATGTTATCCGAATTTGACGCGGAAAGTACATCGAGAACGTTTCACGCAATTGCAATATTGTTTGTTGATTTTAAGAAAGCTTACGGTAGCATAAACTGAGAAAAGTTAAGGGAGAAAATGCAGAACTCTGGAATGTCAACGAAGATTACAAATCTTGTAAAAGTTCCACTAGAAGGCTCAAAAGGGATAGTGAAAATTGACGGAAAATATCGAATGGCTTTCAACATAAACACAGGAGGCACGAAAGGAGATGGAATATCACTACTCTTGTTCGATGTAATGATACGGGAAGCACTGGATGCAACAAGTGTATTAGAGGAGGGAATTAGCATAGGAATAAAAATGAATGTACTGGCCATTGCGGATGATGTAGCATTAATCGCTGGAAGTCTAGATAACATGAAAATACTGGCAAGAAAGGTATTTCAAAATGCAAATGGATTAAAAGTTAATGACGAGAAACGAAAAGTCATGAGAGCAGAAAGAAATTACGAGACAAAAAGGCGGGAAACCATACGGATTAATGAACACGTGTCTGAATAAGTAGGAGATTTAAATATCTGGGGGGATGGAACAAACAACAGAAATGATGAGAAACAAGAATTAGAAGCGAGGATAAATGTGGCAACCAGAGCACCATATTCAGTCAACAAGCATTCAAAATTTTATCACCAAGGACCCAAGACAAGGATATAAAAAAATATAATCAGACAAGTACTACTCTAGGGTGATTTTCCCCACCGTGTACAAACTCTAGAGATAGATCGATGAGGTTATACGGAACAAAAAAGGTCTAATGAACTTATGCTAGAGACAATTGTTTCGATCATACTTTGTTACAGAGAGTGCGGTTTAATACGCGCTGTAGCATGCACCACAGTTACAGTATGCCCGGTTTCCTCCTAGGGCGTGGTACTGAGCCTCACACGTCATGCCCTGGCGCCCTCTCCTGACATACTAATTGGTAATGTTGGGTTCGATTCACTTCACTTGTTGACTCACATTGTGGTGGATGTGATACAGCGTTGTACGTAATGGTTCCGTATCCGAATCGAGAGCCCGCCGACACGGTGTGTACTTAAGGAAAGGCAAGTAGAAACGAGCGGCGGGCAGTAAGGTTGTGTCAGGAGACCTATCCCCGCCAACAACGACAGCACTCAATGTTTGCAACAGCGTTTCGCCGTTTGTTTGAGACTGGGTCGTTTCAGGGAGTAAGAAATCATGAAGGACGTACCCGAAATGTTCAGACATCAGACTTGCAGGAAAATGTGATTAACTCTGTGGAAGGCGACCGCCCTGTCAGTACCAGGCAGTCGGCCCGCCAGAACAGGGTAAGCCGAACAACCGTTTGGAATATTCTCCATGACAATTGTTATTACCCTTATCACTTACAGCGTATCCAGGGCTTACCAGCGACAGACTTTCCATTTCGGGAGCAGTTTTGTCATTGGTTTCTTCCTACAGGCAACAACAATTCCGGGATTTGTGTCATCCTTCCTATTCACAGATGAGGTCACCTTTACGCGGAGTGATATCGTCTGTGGGATAGTATGCGGGACTCCCGTGGTGTGGTGACAGCGAATTACCAACATCGGGGCCGCCGGAATATGTCTGCCGGGATGACACATGAACAACGAACATGCTCCTTACGTAGATCTTCAACATACTTAGAGCAAATGAGAGCCCTACTGAATACCACGTGGCACCTATCATACCACCATAGGGCTAGATATACTGCTGTGGCACAGAAGGTAGTGTACCAGGGAAAGTTCCTTCTCCTCCTCCTCCTCCTCCTCCTCATCATCATCATCATTTAAGACTGATTATGCCTTTCAGCGTTCAGTCTGGAGCATAGCCCCCCTTATAAAATTCCTCCATGATCCCCTATTCAGTGCTAACATTGGTGCCTCTTCTGATGTTAAACCTATTATTTCAAAATCATTCTTAACCGAATCCAGGTACCTTCTCCTTGGTCTGCCCCGACTCCTCCTACCCTCTACTGCTGAATCCATGAGTCTCTTGGGTAACCTTGCTTCTCCCATGCGTGTAACATGACCCCACCATCTAAGCCTGTTCGCACTGACTGCTACATCTATAGAGTTCATTCCCAGTTTTTCTTTGATTCCCTCATTGTGGACACCCTCCTGCCATTGTTCCCATCTACTAGTACCTGCAATCATCCTAGCTACTTTTATATCCGTAACCTCAACCTCGTTGATCCACCCAGCTTTCGCTCCCATACAACAAAGTTGGTCGAAAGATTGAACGGTGCACAGATAACTTAGTCTTGGTACTGACTTCCTTCTTGCAGAAGAGAGAAGATCGTAGCTGAGCGCTCACTGCATTAGCTTTGCTACACCTCGCTTCCAGTTCTTTCACTATGTTGCCATTCTGTGAGAATATGCATCCTAAGTACTTGAAACCGTCCACTTGTTATAACTTTGTTCCTCCTATTTGGCACTCAACCGGTTTATATTTCTTTCCCACTGACATTACTTTCGTTTTGGAGATGCTAATCTTCATACCATAGTCCTTACATTTCTGATCTAGGTCTGAAATATTACTTTGCAAACATTCAATCGAATCTGCCATCACAATTAAGTCATCCGCATATGCAAGACAGCTTATTTTGTGTTCACATATCTTAACCTCACCCAGCCAGTCTATTGTTTTCAACATATAATCCATAAATAATATGAACAACAGTGGAGACAGGTTGCAGCCTTGTCTTACCCCTGACACTACTCTGAACCATGAACTCAATTTACCGTCAACTGTAACTGCTGCCTGACTATCCATGTAAAGACCTTTAATTGCTTGCAAAAGTTTGCCTCCTGTTCCATAATCTCGTAGAACAGACAATAACTTCCTCCTAGGAACGCGGTCATATGCCTTTTCTAGATCTATAAAGCATAGATATAATTCCCTGTTTCACTCATAACACTTCTCCATTATTTGCCGTAAGCTAAAGATCTGGTCCTGACAACCTCTAAGAGGCCTAAACCCACACTGATTTTCATCCAGTTGGTCCTCAACTAATGGTTCAAATGGCTCTGAGCACTATGGGACTTAACTACTGTGGTCATCAGTCCCCTAGAACTTAGAACTACTTAAACCTAACTAACCTAAGGACATCACACACATCCATGCCCGAGGCAGAATTCGAACCTGCGACCGCAGCAGTCGCGCGGTTCCGGACTGCGCGCCTAGAACCGCTAGACCACCGCGGCCGGCGGTCCTCAACTAATACTCGCACTTTCCTTTCAACAATACCTGAGAAGATTTTACCCACAACGCTGATTAAAGAGATACCTCTGTAGTTGTTACAATCTTTTCTGTTTCCATGTTTAAAGATTGGTGTGATTACTGCTTTTGTCCAGTCTGATGGAACCTGTCACGATCCCAGGCCATTTCAATTATCCTGTGTAGCCATTTAAGACCTGACATTCCACTGTATGTGATAAGTTCCGACTTAATTTCATCCACCCCAGCTGCTTTATTGCACTGCAATCTATTGACCATTTTCTCCACTTCCTCAAATGTGATCCTATTTCAATAATCATTCCTATCCCATTCTACCTCGAAATCTGAAACATTACTGATCGCATTTTCACCTACATTGAGTAACTCTTCAAAATATTCCCTCCATCTGCCCAAGGCATCCCCAGGATTCACCAGCAGTTTTCCTGACCTGTCCAAAATACTTGTCATTTCCTTCTTACCTCCCTTTCGAAGACTGCTAATTACACTCCAGAATGGTTTTCCAGCAGCTTGACCCATAGTCTCCAACCTGTTTCCAAAGTCTTCCCAAGATGTCTTCTTGGATGCTGCAATTATCTGTTTGGCTTTGTTTCTTTCTTCAACATAACTTTCTCTGTCTACCTGAGTTCTAGTATGTAGCCAATTTTGATACTCCTTCTTTTTCCTTTTACAGGCTACCTTGACTGTGTCATTCCACCAAGCTGTTTGCTTCATCCTACTTTTACACTCTACTGTTCCAAGACATTCTTTAGCCACTTCTAGTACTGTGTCCCTGTACCTTGTCCGTTCCTTTTCCAATGACTGTAATTGACTACATTCAACTAACTGGTACCTTTCTGAGATCGCTGTTATGTACTTGTGCCTGATTTCCTTATGCTGAAGTTTCTCCACTCTTATCCTCCTACATATGGACCTGACCTCCTGCACTTTCTGCCTCACAATCCCAATTTCACTGCAGATTAAATAATGATCAGTGTCATCAAAGAATCCCCTGAATACACGTGTGTCCCTCACAGCCTTCCTGAGTTCCTGATCTGTTATTATATAGTCAATGACAGATCTGGTTCCCCTGCCTTCCCAAGTATACCAGTGAATGTTCTTATGTTTGAAAAAGGAGTTTGTGATTACTAAGCCTATACTGGCACAGAAACCCAAGAGTTGTTTCCCGTTCCTGTTGGCGTCCATATCCTCTCCAAATTTACCCATAACCTTTTCATACCCTTCTGTTCGATTTCCAATCCTGGCGTTAAAATCACCCATGAGCAGAACACTGTCCTTGTCCTTTACTCTAACAACTACATCACTGAGTGCCTCATAAAAAATACCCATCTTATCTTGATCTGTCCCTTCACAATGCGAATATACTGACACAATCCTAATTTTCTTGCTAGACACTGTCAAATCTATCCACATCAGTCGTTCGTTTACATACCTTATTGCAACTACGCTGGGTTACATTTCTTTCCTGATGTAAAGCCCTACACCCCATTGTGCTATTCCTGCTTTGACTCCTGACAGGTAGACCTTGCATTCTCCCACTTCCTCTTCTTTCTCATCCCTTACCCGAATGTCACTAACAGCTAAAACGTCCAGTCCCGTCTTACTTGCAGCCTCTGCCAGCTCTACCTTCTTCCCAGAGTAGCCCCCATTGATATTAATAGCTCCCCATCTCATTACCATTTGTTTGCCAAGTCGTATCTTAGGAGTCCCTCGTTTGTCAGTTAGAGGTGGGACTTTGTCACCTCCAAAGGTCCGAGGCATTTTGCTCTGAGTGTTGCCAGCATCATATTTAAAGTACCAGGGAAGCCGAGTCCCATTGGGTTTTACCCCTAACGGTTGAGGGACTCACCGGTGGATTTGGTAGTCTTTGCCGTATGAGCACAAAGGTGACCACGACTCAGTATATGTCCGAGATGCCGAGCCTTATTCCAAAGTAACTGGTATCCCGACTGTCGGGACCACTTACTTGGCCACTCATACGTTGCCCGTGGTTCATGAACTAGGACATGACTACAGGAACCCACACCATGAACCACAGGGAAAGTTCCTTGTTATAATATCTCCAATCCGTTTATACCACGGAAGATTCAATCAGCACCTGTACCATCTTCAGAGTATTGACAGCTCCTTATGTGATCGTGGCACGTAGGAGGATCCTCATGCATTGCAAAATGGTTCAAATGGCTCTGAGCACTATGGGAATTAACATCGGTGGTCATCAGTCCCCTAGAAAGTAGAACTACTTAAATCTAACTAACCTAAGGACATCACACACATCCATGCCCGAGGCAGGATTCGAAAATGCGGCCGTAGCAGTCACGTTGTTCCAGACTGAAGCGCCTAGAACCGGACGGCCACACCGGCTGGCCCCTGCATTGCAAAAATTGCATGTTTCTCATTTGTGAGACTATAGCTCGATAACATCTACAGGAAGTAAAACTGACAATTTTTTTTTTACTTTGTGTACATTATCAACTTGCGCTTACTTTGTCCATAAATTTTGTTAGTCTTTGTGCAATAGTCCCTCTATGAAAATAAAAGATTAAAGATTACCTAATATTGGAATACAGATACTTATTACACATTTAATTTAAACGAGCAATGGAAGATTTTAGTCTTTAACAGGTATTGTGAGAGTTTTAACATAATCATTTTTTGAACCGGCCTGCGCAGCCGAGATCGCTAACGCACTTCTCTGCAGTGGCGCTAGATTCGCAAGTAGATAGTTAGAATCCGAACCGTGGAAGAAATTTTATCGCGAGTATTTCGCCGTTAATAGGAGGTGAGGTAGTGACGTTTCTTATCAAAAGACTTTGCTCTAACGACCTGGATTAAATTCCAAATCTCTCCGCGAAGCGAGGGAATGTGACATTGTTTGTGATAATCCGTCCGTCGGAAGGGAAGTTTACTACGAGCCGGCACCGAGTTTGACACTGTCACTTCCATTCACCCATAACAACACAAACACAAGATTACACAGTACCAGCTCTCAATCATCTACGCCACACATGTACACACTTCATAACAGCTCGGAGAAAGGCAAAGGCAAAACAACTCCACTCTGACCTTAAACAGAACGACACTGCGGCATTCCCGTGTCTGTCCCCAACGCTAGTTTCGTGAGTGTGGAAACGTAGCAGAGTTAGACAGTTTTTACATATGTAACAGCAAACATAATTCTTTTTAGGTTGTAGAAAAATATCCGCTACCAGTCACAATAAAAGGTTATTTATTTGTCACACGACCGGTTTCGGGCTTGCGCCCATCCTCAGGTGTTTATACATTCATGTGCATGTTTATACTGCTGGAGATCACTGTATAATTACAAAAAATTATTACACACTTATTATCATTTTCACATCCATATTTCAGTTTTACAAAGTTTAGCTGCATATTTCACTATTACGACGTGCATTCGTGAAATACACTATGTTTACATATAAACATGTGGACTGTGGTCAAAGAACTTACACGTAGCAGATGTAAAGATGTTGCTCATACTAGTGCACATCGTAATAGTGAAATATGTAGCTAAACTTTATAAAACTGAAATATGGATGTGAAAATGATAATAAGTGTGTAACTAAGTGGCAAAATTGTCACTACAGCGTAACTATAATAATGATGCTTCATCTTTATGTAAGTACAGATATATTTTCGTCAAATGCTGCCTTACCACTTACAATTGTCCCACTTGTATCTGTTTTGTCACCAGCAAATATTTTTTTGTATTTATACAGTGATCCCAGCAGTATAAACATGTACATGAATGTATAAATACCCGAGGACGGGCGCAAGTCCGAAACCGGTCGTGTGACAAATAAATAACTTTTTATTGTGACTGGTAGCGGATATTTTTCTACAACCAATAAAGGAACAGTCACGGAGTTCGACAGGATCCACTATGGATAAAATTCTTATAATTCTTTTTATCAATTATTGTAAAATCGTGGAAACGTAGCAATGTTAGACATTTTTTATATATTTAATGGCAAACATAATTCTTTTTGACAATTATTGTAAAATCAATTACATATTTACTTCTTTGTACACAAGTTGTAATGCTGGAGTAACATTGTTTCCAGTTACAATGGTCATTTTAGCCATCAGTCTCATACTGAGAAAATCTGTTGGTACATTTTGCAGATAACACTATATAGTGCTATCCTACGAGGCAGCGAAACTAGTGGCTGAAGGTGTACTATTGGATGTTCCCCCTCCATCTCTGCTGCATGCTTCCCTAACTCGTGTTTTCGTCGCACACTGCACTCGCCAAAAGTCCGTAGCAATCGGCCCAAGGGCCCTCACGTGTCTAGCCGAACCCAGCAAATTATTGGATGAAAGACGGGTGCTGCCACACGTATGCACAATGCACTACAGGGCGCTTACTTGAAAATGACATGATATCCGAAAGCTATAGATATCATGAAGCAACGTTTATAGTCGGAAGCGCAAAATGACTTCTTCTTTTTTTAACTTCATGGTTGCGAATTCATAGCCCTACGTTAACAAAATGTTTGAAAATACTGCAGTGAAGTAGTGGCCATAGCTCCAGTCTTGAGACCCTACGTTAATCAAATGTTTGAAAATACTGTAGTGAAGTAATGGTCATAGTTCCAATCTTGAGACACTCTATATTAGTGCATTCGTGTGATTTGTAAGTTATATTATTGCAAAATGCACAACCGTTCCTGATTTATTGAATTAAAAGGCTATTTCAGTTTTCGTTGTTATTTGACGAATATGTTAAAATGTGTTGATAAAAAGTCAAGATCACGAAAACTCCTTTATTGCTACCCACACTATCCCGTGAAATGCCTGAAGAACCACCTTTTGCAACGCGGACCGCTGCGCTCTAGCCTGTGACCTCCTCGCAGCACTGCCGGCGGCAGACTGACCAACTGAGCTACCCAAGCACGACTCATGTCCCGTCCTCACAGCTTTACTTCTGCCAGTACATCGTCTCCTACCTTTCAAACTTTACAGAAGCTCTCCTGCGAACCATGCAGGGCTAGCACTCCTGAAAGAAAGGATTTTGCGGAGACATGGCTTAGCCACAGCCTATGAGATGTTTCCAGAATGAGATTTTCACTCTGCAGCGGAGTGTGCGCTGATATGAAACTTCCTGGCAGATTAAACATAGTTCGAGTCTCGGTCCGGCACACAGTTTTAATCTGCCCGGAAGTTTCTTATTCTCTCTCTCTGAAGATAACTTACAAAAATCAAAATGACATGCCCATCTGACAAAGGAGACAAATATGATACAGTCATTTTAGACTGCCGAGACGTGGATACTTCGTTGATGATTACAGTGTCTGTGTTTGTTAAATGTCTGTATCTTCACAACACGATCTCCTACAGACTTGTATGCATACGTAACGCATAGTTGCGGAATGCGAATCGATTTCGTAATGTTTAGAACAGTTGTAATCGTCAGTGGCCGCGTCAGTTCCTTCACGTGTGAAGGACATTGGATTGTGAAAATACAGACACTGTATAAACACAGACATTATTATCATCAATGTCCTAATAATTTACATGCCCACCGATGGTGTGTACGTTAGGATGTTACAATGACGTCCGACCGTGTCCAGTGGCTGCTTTACTCTTTTTGTCAGGTTGTGTAACGTAGACAGACACTGACAGGGTTTTCGAGGTGCAGTGCTATTGCCAACCGGTCCACACGCCACGCGGGTGCTACCAGCCTGCAGTCGATGGGTGGCGGCGATACCGCGGTGGAGCGCTGCGCTGTGACGTCAGAGTTACTCGTTTGACTTACGGCCGAACGCTGAGGCTCCTTGTTGGGCACATTTTTCAAACGACCCGGCGGCAATAGCCAAAGGAACTAGCGGGAATTTTAATGAGCGGCCCGGCCTATCTGATTTGCGGTTCTCGGTGCTGAGATACGGACTCGGCGCTCGTGTGAGCGCCGTAGGTGGGCAGGGCGGGACCGCCGCGCCGATGAGAAATGGACCGCACGCCGGCCGGCCGCAGAGGGCTTATCTGCGCCAGCCACGAGCCGCCCCTTTTCCCCCATTTCTCTGCGCCCGCACTGCCACAATTCGGTATAGCCACACAATGCTAGTACCAACGCACTCCTACTGCCCTCTGTCTCAGTTCGGCTGCTCGAGTTCCTTGTTCACCAGTCTCCGTAGCGGAGGTCGCAACGCATGCTGTGGTTGTTGTTGTTGTTGTTGTTGTGGGCTTCTATCAGAAGACTGTTTTGGTGCAGCTCCCCATATTACTCTATCCTGTGCGAGCCTCTTCATCTCCGAGTAACTACTGCAACATACCTCCTTCTGAATCTGCTTACTGTACTCATCTCTTGGACTCCCTCTACGATTTTTACCACCCACAGTTCCCTCCAAAACTAAACTGCTGATCCCTTGATGTCACAGAATGACTCCTGTCGACCGACCCCTCCTTTTAGCCAAGTTTTGCCACAAATTTCCTGTCTCTCCAGTTCTATACAGTACCATCTAACTAGTTACGCGATCTACCCATCTAATCTTCTGCATTATTCTGTAGCACCACAGTTCGAAAGTATCTATTCTCTTCTGTCTGCGCTAAGGTCGCAGGTTCGAATCCTGCCTCGGGCATGGATGTGTGTGATGTCCTTAGGATAGTTAGGTTTAATTAGTTCTAAGTTCTAGGCGACTAATGACCTCAGAAGTCAAGTCGCATAGTGCTCAGAGCCATTTGAACCATTTCTTCTGTCTGTTTCACTTCGATGCGGGGCCACATTCCGTACAAATACCTCCAGAAGAGTCTTCCTAATACTTAAACTTATAGTAGATGTTAACTAATTCCTTTTGTTCAGGAAAGCTTTTTTTGCAGTATCCAGTCTGCATTTTATATACTCTCTACTTCTCCCATCATGAGTATTTTGCTCCCCAGGTAGCAAAACATATCTGCTGCTTCTAGTGTCTCGTTTCCTAAACTACCTCCCTCAACATCATCTGATTTAATTCGGCTACATTCCATTATCCTCCTTTCAAGGCACTGTTCCTTCCTGAAAGTTGTTATTTCGCTTTCGCCGTACGAGAAATCTTTTTTGTTTGTGTGTCACGATTCCATTTTGGACATTTTGTCAACATCAGGTGACGATGACAAAATGTCGAAACTGCAGTCGTGATATATAAACAATAAAGATTTTTTGGGCGGCCTAACCGATTAACAACTTTCAGGAATGAACAATGTCTTGAAAAGAGGGTAATGGAATGTAGCCGAAATAAAACTTTCAATAACTTTACCAAGGCAGTGGACCCAGTCCTAATCAAAATTGCCCATTCCGTTCAACTGCTCTTCTGTATCTGACAGAATTACAGTGGCAACGGCAAACCTCGAAGTTTTTACTTTTTCTCCCTGAATTTTAACTCCTACTCCAAATTTTTCTTTGGTATCGTTTACTGCTTCCTGAATGTACAGATTGAATAACATTGGGGGTAGACTACAGCCTGTCCCACTCCCTTTATGACTACCGACCTCCTGTCGATAGAAACCCGTCCAGGCGATAGCAACGTCACCTGGCGAGAACAGACACAAGCATGGTGCATGTACTATCAGTGAGCATGCTGTCCGCGTTTAGAATGTGGAAGGCGCATGATCTGTCTGAGTTTGACTAAAGGCAGATTGGCCCGGAGGCTCGGCACGAGCATTTCGGAAACTTCACGACTTGTTGGGTGTTCGAGGAGTGCTGTGTTGAGTGACTTCAACACGTGGCGAAACCAAGGTGAACCCAAGTCCAGACGTCGTGGAGTTGGGCGGCCACCCCTCATTACAGATGTCAGAGGTCGTAGGCTGGGCAGACTGGTAAAACAGGACAGGCCGTACACTGTGGCGTAGCTAACATTAGATTTTAGTGCTAGACAGAGTACAAGTGTGTCTGAACACAGAGTACACCGAACACTTCTAACGAAGGGTCTCCGCAGCCGACGACCCCAGAGTACACCGAACACTTCTAACGAAGGGTCTCCGCAGCCGACGACCCATTATGTGCCAAAGTTAACACCACGACGTCGGCAACTACGACTGAAATGGGCACGTGACCATCGGCACTGCTCGTTGGCGCTGTGGCAATGCGTTACATGGCCTGATGAACCCTGATACCTTCTTCATCATGCGAATGGGAGGGCACGAATCCGTCGTTTTCCAGAGGAACAGCTTCTTGACACCTGTAGAGCGGGACGGAGACAAGCTGGCGGTGGATCCGTTAAGCTCTGGGGAACACTCAAGTGGGCATCCATGGGTCAGTGGAGCTCGTGCAAGGCACCATGACGGCCAAGGAGTATCGTACAATGGTTGCAGACCATTTAGATCCCTTCATGACGATCGTGTTCCTCGACAGCAGTGGCATTTTTCAGGAAGCTAATGCGCCATGTCACAAGACCAGGAATGTGATGGAGTGGTTCGAGGAACATAGTGGCGAGTTCCAATTGATATGCTGCCCCCACATCCCAACTCGTTAGATCCGAACCCGATCGAACACATCTGGGATGTGGTTGAATGTGGCGTCAGAGCTCATCGTCCCCCTCTCCAGGATTTACGGTAATTAGGTGACCTGTGTGTGCAGATGTGGTGCCAACTACTTCCAGCGACCTACCAAGACCTCTTTGTTTACAAGCCACGACACGTCGCCGCTGTTATCCGTGCCAAAGATGAACAATAGTGGCTATTATATACGTGGTCATAATGTCTTGGCTGATCAGCGTAAAATATCGAGAGAATGCAGAAGTGTTTTCAGATGCGCGATAAATCTCCTTCACAATCCTTTCGTGTCACAGAGGAATTCTGGAGCAGAAATAGTCATACAGAAAAAATAACTTGTAAATGACCAGCATGCAACGATATAAATATTTTCTTCAAATTTTAAATTATGTCTAGTATATATATTCAATTGACACGTTATACATCATAGCATTTATCGTAAATATGATATATGGAGTCGGCCGCTGTGGCCGAGCGGCTCTAGGCGCTTCAGTCTGTAACCGCGCCACTGCTACGGTCGCAGGTTCGAATCCTGCCTCGGGCATGGATGTGTGTGATGTCCTTAGGTTAGTTAGGTTCAAGTAGTTCTAAGTGCTAGGGGACTGATGACCTTAGATGTTAAGTCCCATAGTTCTTGGAGCACTTACTATCTGAGGGGTTATGCCATTCAGTGCTTAACCACTGTACCATGCGTCAGTCTCGACGTCTTGTCATGGAATACACGTCCCACAATGTCTGTACATAATCACGATCTCCTACTTACGAAATTATATATGTATGGTACCACCACACGCATCTAAGCCATATGAAGTGTAAGGTAAGCGATACTTTTTGCAGTACCACATGTCAAGGCTTCTTCCCATTCCAATCGTGCATGGAGAGCAGAAGGACTGCTAAATGCCTTTGCGCTCCCTGTAGTTGATCTAGGCTTCGCAGTCACTGTGGCAACAATAGGGGGCTGATACATATTCTGGATTCTTCGCTTAATACTGATTCTTTAAACTTTGTTAGCAGTCTTTCGTGGGAAAAGTGGCGTCTACCTTTAAGAATATTCCAATTCAGTTGTTTCAGCATTTCCTTGACACTTTCCTAGCAATCAGTCAAAGCTGTGACAATTGGCGCCGCCCTTCTATCTACACACATAAAAAAGTTTTGCATCACTCCGGTTCCACAGAACTCCTGAAGATAGACGTTGACTATGGATATTGTATCACAGTCCCTTTGACTGTTCACAGATGTCACTAAACCCGCCGAAAGATGTAAACAACCAAGCATCAGCAGCGCCTATTAGACGGAGGGGGTCCGACAGCCGATCAGTTCCAGTCATTCCACCACTAAGGAGGTACACGGCTCGTGTTGTCTGTAGCTCAACCATGCCTAGACGGTCAATACCGCGGTTTGATCGCTTCTCATTGTTGTTGTGCCAGGAAGGGCTCTCAACAAGGGAAGTGTCCAGACATCTCGGGGTGAACCAAAGCGATGTTGTTCGGACACGAAGGAGGTAACAGAGAGACAGGAACTGTCGATGGCAAGCCTCGCTCAGGCCGTCCAAGGACTAGTACTGCAGTGGATGACTGCTGCCTGCGGATTCTGGTTCGGAGGAACCCTGATAGCAACGCCACCATGTTGAATAATGCTTTTCGTGCAGCTACAGGACGTCGTGTTACGACTCAAACTGTGTACAATAGGCTTCATGATGGACACCATGCAGCGCGCTACAGATGGACCCAACAACATGCCGAATGGACCGCTCAGGATTGGCATCACGTTCTCTTCGCCGATGAGAGTCGCATATGCCTTCAACCAGACAATCGTCGGAGATGTGTTTAGAGGCAACCCGGTGAGGTTGAACGCTTTAGACACACTGTCCAGCGAGTGCAGCAAAGTGGACGTTCCCTGCTGTTTCGGAGTGGTATTATGTGGGGCCGACGTACGCCGCTGGTGGTTATGGAAGGCGCCGTAACGGCTGTACGATACGTGAATGCTATCCTCTGACCGATAGTGCAACCATATTGGCAGCATATTGGTGATGAGGCATTCGCCTTCATGTTAGAGTGCCCAGCATGTTCTCCAGCCACGAACCCTATCGAACATGCCTGGGGTAACTTGAAAAGGGCTATTTAAGGACAACGTGACCCACCAACCACTCTGAGGGTTCTACGCCGAATCGCCTTTGAAGAGTGGGACAAACTGGACCAACAGTGCCTTGCTGAACTTGTGTATAGTGTGCCACAGCGAATACAGGCATGCATCAATGCAAGAGGACGTGCTACTGGGTTACCGGTGTGTACAGAAATCTAGACCACCACCTCTGAAGGTCTCACTGTATGGTGGTACAACATGCAATGTGTGGTTTTAATAAGCAATAAAAGGAGCGGAAATGATGTTTATGTTGATCTCTATTCCAATTTTCTGTACAGGCTCCGGGGCTCTCGGAACCCTGGTGTATATGTTTAACATCCTCTGTTAGTCATACAGGCTAGCGGATGCTTTGTCTAGCAATTGTAGCTGGCAACCTTGGCCAATTACGAGTTGAATGCTGCGCTTGCGTACATCGCTCAGTATGGGGAAATCAGACTATTAATGTGTCATGGAGCACTGGCCTCTGCAGAGGCGTATTTCAGCGGTGGAAGCCTTTATCCGAACAAGTTCTGTCATGGAGATTCTGTGGGCAGTGCGACGAAACAGTAATGACCACCATTTGGCTGTACCCAAAAAATACGTGTTCTCAGGCGGGTAAGACAGTGGAGGGTAATTGGTAGTGTTTTAAACAGGCTGTCAGCAGGCCGATTAAGATGTGACTCGAATGTATGATAACCTGGAATGAGTGGGCGTATCACGTGATCACGGTTCCAGACGATCAGCACAGCGACATGCACATGCGTTACAAGTCTCGGCGCTTTCCTTGTGCCATTTACCTGATGATTTGAAGTTTCATTCTTATAAACTGCGAATGGTTCAGTAGTAGACAGACAGAAACGACTCTCCAACTACACCTCTGATTCTTCAACAATTTCTGTCGTCCAGTGTCCGATGAAGTGGATGTGTTACTAAGGAAAACATCCAGTGTTGTTTCCAGAAAAATCCACGACACTTACATGAAAAGCCCCACGCAAGTTACTAATTTTTTATTTTTTGTATAGCATGACGCTAGACAAGTAGCAACAGTGAATCAAAACGACCGCTGCAAAATGTTGCAAAATTGTCGTAGTCTGGAACTGCTTGCAAGATAATTGATTAATAACATTTGGTTTCAGCAGGATGATGCAACGATTCACACAGTACGGCAAAAAAAAAAAAAAAAAAAGTGGCTCTGAGCACCATGGGACTTAACATCTGTGGTCATCAGTCCCCTAGAACTTAGAACTACTTAAACCTGACCAACCTAAGGACATCACACACATCCATGCCTGAGGCAAGATTCGAACCTGCGACCGTAGCAGTCGCGCGGCTCCGGACTGAGCGCCTAGAACCGCGAGACCACCGCGGCCGGCAGTACGGCAAATTACGACTGTACTCCGACGAACGTTTTCATACCGTGTGATGTCCCGCTTTAGCGAAGTGACGTGGTCATCCTGTTTCCCAGATTTTACAGCCCAAGATCACTTCATCCAGGATTAGACAAAGGAAAGGGTCTTTACCACTTGCTTGTAGGCAACTGAAGATCTTACGTCTGCAATTCGCCATGATATAAACGCCATTCCGCACAACGTGTTAGCTCCTGTTATGGTAGCCTTCTCGCGATACCTTCATTAGCGCATTCAGGCAAACGAGAGTAATTTGGAGGAGTTTATTTTCAAGATGTAGGTAAGTCTGCCGATATGTGTCACCTACTGTATTAACTGCTAATTTATGTACTTGTATTTCAGCAGTGTAAAAGAAATTACTTCTTGTATCTGTTATCATTTGAAATTGATAGGTACGATACGTGCTACCCTGTATTTGGCATGGGTATCGCACGCTTGAGCAATATTTGAAGATGGGACACACAAGTGTTTCGCATCAGGCTCCTTTCTAGACAGCATTTTCCCAGCATCCCGCTAATGAACCGACGTCGGCCAACTGTTTTACCTACGACTAAGCCCATGTGTTCATTCCAACCCAATTCTACATAGCTTCTTACGTCGTAAATTTGTATGAGATGACTAGTTATTTGCAACTCTTTGTTATTGTAATCATAGGACACTACTTTTCTGCGTTTTTTGAAGGACACAGCTTTACAGTTCTGAAAATTTAAAGCAAGTTGCCAATCTCTGCAAGACTTGGAAATCTGATGGAGACTGTCAGAATATTTGTGCGTCTTGTTTCAGGTGAGACTCCAGTGAAAATAACTGAGTCATTTGGAAAAAGGCAGAGATCGTTATTAGTACAAAAACAGATTAATAATGTACATTATAAACAGCAAGGATACGGCTGAATTTACTTCTACTTTTGTCGATGTATCTGCGATTTATCTTCAGTTGGTTTAAGTCGTATCTACGAGGAAGGTAACATGGTAATAATACGCCACGAAAATAAAATGTTATCTTTCAGTATAAAGGAAAGTTAGTTACGAAGTAACTCAAGGCTGTGTTATGCCTTACGGTATTCTTGATTTTCACAGATGCTTAGAGGTGCCACTAGTCAGCAACAGAGCTTGTGTTGTCTGTAGATAATATTAGTATTTTTATTAAAAGAAATAATGGAGTTGACTTATAGCAGAAGGTGTGTGTGACAACAGAACAAACAGAAAGATGGAGACAATTTCATAGTGATAAATGAGAATAAAACGTCATGTATGAGCTTCAAGTATGTAAAGCAATGACCATATCATAGATTAGTTGGAACGCCGTAGTCCTTTACTAGACATGGTTGCTGTATGTGGCATGCCTTTGCCTTCCTCCGACCTTTGAGCTGACTTACCCAGACTGTTATGGGGGGACCTACAGTTAAACGTGGACTCCGAACAAGGGTGCTACTCGGCGTTTTCCACATTAACGATCATTGCATGAGGCGAAAGAAGTGATCAGAGATGCACGAGGGCGTGCTGGAAAGTAATGCCTCCGAATTTTTTTATGTGAAAACTTTTAAAGCCTTTTTAAATGAAACTAACGTTATTAACATTCCACATCTTCATTCTTCATGTGTAAATATCTGTAGCCCTCTCTCGGTAGAAGTCTCCGAATTCTATTGATGCTTGTGAAACAGCGTGCTCAGACATACACTATGTGATCAAAAGTATCCGGGCACCTGGCTGAGAATCACTTAATCGTTCGTGGCGCCCTCCATCGGTAATGCTGGAATTCACTATGGTGTTGGTCCATCCTTAGCCTTGATGACAGCTTCCACTCTCGCAGGTATACATCATCTCCTGGAAGGTTTCTTGGGGAATGGCAGCCCATTCTTCACGGAGCGCTGCACTGAGGAGAGGTATCGATGTCGGTCGGTGAGGCCTTTCATGAAGTCGGCGTTCCAAAACATCCCAAAGTGTTCCATATGATTCAGGCCAGTCCATTACAGAGATGATACTATCGTGTAACGACTCCGCCATAGGCCGTGCGTTATGAACAGATGCTCGATCGTGTTGAAAGATGCAATCGCCATCCCAGAATTGCTCTTCAACAGTGGGAAGCAATAAGGTGCTTAAAACATCAACGTAGGCCTGTGCTGTGTTAGTGCCACGCAAAGCAATAAGGGGCGCAAGCTCACCTGCATGAAAAACACGACCACACCATAACACCACCGCCTTCGAATTTTACTGTTAGCACTATACACGCTGGCAGATGACATTCACCAGCATTCTCCACACCCACACCCTGTCATCGGATCGCCACATTGTGTACCGTGATTTGGCGCTCCACACTACGTTCCTCCACAGTTCAGTCGTCCAGGTTTACGCTCCTTACACCAAGCGAGGCGTTGTTTGCTATTTACTGGCGTGATGTGTGGCTTATGAGCAGTCGCTCGACCATGAAATCCAAGTTTTCTCACCTCTCGCCTAACCGTCATAGTACTTGCAGTGGATCCTGATGCAGTTTGGAATTCCTGCGTGATGGTCTGAATAGATGTCTGCCTATTATACATTACGACCTTCTTCAACTGTCGGCGGTCTCTGTCAGTCAACAGACGAGGTCGGCCGGTACGCTTTTGTGCTGTACTAGTCCCTTCACGTTTCCACTTCACTATCACATCGGAAACAGTGGACCTAGGGATGTTTAGAGTGTGGAAATCTTGCGTACAGACGTATGACACAAGTGACACCCAATAACCTGACCACTTTCGAAGTCCGTGAATTCCGCGGGTCGCCCAATTCTGCTCTCTCACGATGTCTAATGACTACTGAGGTCGCTGATGTGAAGTACCTGGCAGTAGGTGGCAGCACAGTGCACCTAATATGAAAAACGTATGTTTTTGGGGGTGTCCGGATACTTTTGATCACACAGTGTAGAGCACTCTGTCCTTCAGCATGACAATGCCAGGCCAGACACAGTCGCTACGACGTCTGCAACAGTCCGACGCCCTGAATTCCCGTCATAGTTCATCCTGCATACAGGCCGGCCGGAGTGGCCGAGCGGTTCTAGGCACTACAGTCTGGAACCGCGCGACCGCAGGTTCTAATCCTACCTCGGGCATGGATGTGTGTGATGTCCTTAGGTTAGTTAGGTTTAAGTAGTTCTAGATTCTAGGGGCTGATGACCTCAGCAGTCAAGTCCCATAGTGCTCAGAGCCATTTTCATCCTGCATACAGTTCCGATTCACCCGATATTCACCTGTTCCCAAAACTTAAAAAACGACTTCGACGACATCACTTTTATAGCGATGAAGCCGTGCAAGCAAAAGTGTGGTTGTGACTCTGCCGTCATTGTCAAACATTCTGCAGTGAACTGGTCTCTAGTTGGGAGAAATGTGTCCATCTCCACGCTGATTAATTGAGAAATAAGTACGCAGACTTGAAGAATAACAGCAAGAAGTGTTAAGAGTTGTCACATTAAAAATTCGGAGGCAGTACTTTTCAGCACACCTTCGTAAAAACAGAAGGCAGAATCAATACATGGTGTATCCTAATTAATAGCGTAAACGAATATAGTTGAAAGTACACGATATTAGAAGCAAAAAAGTCTAGTAAGCATGGACTATAAAATGCATACCTTTAGAGCGATGAGCACTTGTTCATAATCAACAATGTGCAACTAAACTCTTCCACTGCGAGCTCTTTACTTCCACATTTTAAGAAGTGATAGTGTGGAGCAAAACAAGATAGAAATTACCAGCAAAACTGGGCTCCAAAGTCCTTATCTTAAGAGATTTTGAGCACTTATTCGTCTCCGCTATTGTGAAACACATCTCTTCTATTGCACAAGGGCTCATAGCTCTTGTGATATGCACGTTAGTGCCCATGCTAACTAACTTTCAACCATATGCTTTTACGCCAGTTATTATGATTCGACCTGTATAATACTAGAATTAAAGAGATATAGGATCGAAATTTTTTTCACGAAACAGAAGGTTGACCGCGTTACTAGATTTCATACCGATTGGATAAGATAGATTTTCCTTAAAAGAGACACTGGTGTTCCTAGATGGCCCTCACTCACCGCTTGGTATGTGTTAATGCGCCGGTTGGATTTCATCTGTTGGCAGCAGTGTTTCCTCTGGGGATTACTGGCTGGACCTGAGAGTGTCACCAGTGTGCGATAAATGGCGGCGAGGGGTGCAACAGAGGGCCCATTAGCGAGTTGTGGTCTCCACTGCCGCCGGGTAAATAAGTCCGCACGATGAATGGTTCCGCAAATCTCCAGATATTCCTTAATTGGCTTCCAGAGAGAAATGTAAAAGAAAAACTGCACTCTCCAACCAAAGAGGGTCGACTTTCTCAGTTATTTCACTGTTCAGCAGATAAACTGGCGTCATGGAATCTCTTTCGTTTTCTGGTTTCGTGAACTTAAGCTCATTAAAACGCTATAATACCAGCATTGGCTTTCTGCTGTTACGAGCCCATGTGTCTTGCGTTTCATCAGTCCACTTACGCGGGATCGTTGCAGCATTTGTTTTCAGGTTATTATACGACTCAATGCACTCTGTAGTTACTAGCTTCCTACTTTAGCTGTTTTTTTTTCTGAAGGAACCACCTCTGGTGCACGATATTTTTTCACTTGGAGCATAGTTTCAAATCCGACTATTGTACTTTATGTTTAAAATAATTCATTCTTCAGAATTCCATTTATGTGTGGGAGCGTCTTTCCCAGTCACGAAGGGTTGAGTGCAGGTTTCGATTTCTGTAAAACTGTTATAAATAATTAAAATATACGTTAAGTACTTGATTCTTTTCGTGCTTGTTGATGTACGGTGTAAAGGGGTTGTGTACTTTGCTTCGATGTTTCAGTCTATCGAGTAAAAGACAGATAGAGGTAATCAGGTGCAATGGGTGCTTTGAAGCTTTCCAATAGTTTTGTCTAACGCAACACTCAGGCTTCACTAATATTTCTTCTAATAATTATTTATTTATTATTATAATACAACTGGCGACCTAAGTGCCACGACTTCAGGACACAGTTGTAATATTATAATAAAAAACAATTATTAGAAGGAATATTAGTACAATTACATTATTATGAAATGTTCTGCGTGTGCGACATTGTACTGTTGTTGATTCAATTTACCTTGCGTTGTTTCTTTTTCTATGTCCCTCACTATATGTGTATTTTAGTCTTCTGAACTTCTCCTTCTGTTAATTTTATGAAAATATGACCGTGGACTTCTTTCCCTCGATTTCCTTTGTAGTTGTAGGCAGCCGACTCCAGGGAACACTAGTGCGACTCAAGATGATATAAAATATGAAGGAATTCGTCTTAACTTGGTTCTATTTCTTTAATAAAAATATTTAATACTGTTATCAACGCTTCTCTTATTCATAAACACATATGATATAAAAGACTCGTAGCCCATCATACTGCGAGCATCCCATCTTAACACAACTTCTACATACGAGAGAGTGAAACAAAATAATGTACAAAAAAGTGAATGATGTTTTGTGGTCATTTGTCCACGCTTTACTGCGCATTCGTAAGTAATGTCTTTGCCGACGCTTATAGTCGGTCTTTGATCCTGTCGTTATCGCTGTTTCATTTTTTAATAAATTTTAACTTTACCATATACGGGGGGGGGGGGGGGGGGGGAGAGGCTTTCACCATGTACCTACACAAGACCTACTTCTGAAATAGTCTGTACAAAGTTTCAAGCCGGATTTCGTACTACGATGAGACCAGTTTTTAAGCAAACACAAGCACTTTTTGACTGGAAGGTTTTCCATAGACACATAAGTATCTCAGGATGTGCTCTACAGACATGTAATAAAGCCATTACCCATGAAATTATGTATTATTGATTCACCGTAGTGGATAGCATTAACTAAAGCTTCAGACTTTCACAAATGAGACAATTTTTTTGAAGAATTGTTACCGAAAGACAATAGCAATTATAATTTTTCAAGTATCAGAAGGTCACGTTAAACAGGATAATACTTTAGTCATTGGAGATCTAAATGCTATGTGGAAACTGACAGAATGAGGTATGAGACAGTGGCAGATCTGCATGGATATGTGAATAAAAGCCATGAAGGTGACTGTATCCATGACATCTGCTTAAGGAACAACCATTAATCAAGAAAACCTACTTTATAGCACCTAATCCTGGTATGACCAAGTACAGCTGGAAAGTAAAACCGAAATATCGTATTAACTGTCACCGCAGACAAAAAGGCTGGAGAATTTTTCGAGATAAGAAAACAAATACCAGGTATATGCGGATCAGAAAGTCTTGAAATTAGCAGGAGAGACGTCTGAATAGCAGATGTCTAACAAAGAGCAACAGCCTATATGCGAGATAAGAACAGATGAAGCGGAATTCCTTGGATTTAAGGTAAGTTGTGCATAGTCATGAATGGAATATTTTTTTCTTGATTTTAGAACCAGCTTGGTCATGCAGTCCGAGATTACTTCAATATCTATAACAATGTTTTCGTATTCTTGTTCTTCAATAAAGTTTATACATGAATTTACTCCCTGCTCGGTTACTCCACAATAAAATATATTTCCTGATTTTGTATATACATGGTACGTAAATTAGCTGATTACCTGCTACTGGTCCATTACTTATTTGAACTTGGATTTAAATGCTATCAGCATAGTGGTTTCTATGCATATAAAGGTTGCATTTAATTATTTTCTCCTATCATATCACCTAATAGGTGGTACGAATTATAGTTAGAAAATTGGAAATTTGTGAAAGAAGCAAGTTGTTTTGCTCTCAGTCATGAATGGAATGAATACGGAAACTCATGCCCTTTAAAAAGAGTCTCTGTTTTCATTCAGAGCCATTAAGAAGCGTCAGAGTCGTCGTACAGATGTTGAGGTGTGAGATTTTCGTAGAAATAATTGCTCTCCCTGAGGGAAGTCGATAATTGGTAATTTGCTGAAAAGATACGCGAAGGAAATGGAGCACGGACTCGAAACGTTCAATTTGGACTCCAAGAAGCGAAGTTCGGAGTTAAAGTGGATCTTTAATGATCCAGCATACTTTGCATGCAAATTGCAGGACCAAAGCCGCCGTATAGTGTGACATTTACCATATGTTTAGCGTAGCGCAGGCGTTGTTGAGGAGGCTGCATGTCTCGCAAAAACGTGAACAAGAAAAGTAAAACATCGACCTCGTTCTTTACTCGCAGGACTGAGTGAGGAAACTCACTCGTCGATAGTCTTTTATGAAGTGCCTACGACAGCACAATTAGAACGAACCTGAGCAGTTGCGACCATGAGACACGAAAACTGTCAGGGAGCGGCGAAGTGGTCCTTAACGATGGCATTAGTGCACTTTTGGTGGATATGAAATAGCGTGAAGGATAACTGATTATTTGGGTCTTAGGAAACACTTTCGTCGCCTCGATGAGAAAAAAACCAACCACATTCAGCACCATACGTAGTTAACGAACGCTAGTGCCTACGAGCGATGTCGACTGCAAGAAATCGACAAAAAATAAGAGGAAAATGAACTTCATTTGTGTCTCTGGTAAACTGTCCGGTCATGATGTAAAGCTAGCGATCTCACTATACCAACGAACAGTAATATTAAACTCAATCTTAAAACGTCAAATATTTGCGACGCATGCTAAGCTACAGCAAACGTGCTTCATCCATGTACTCTATGTTTGGAGTAGCGCCAGAACCTGTCTGATCAATAGAACAACATCTTGCTAAACTGACATCACTACATTAACAGTGCCGGTCTTACATCATTATCCTAGTTCGAGGGAAGCAGCAGATTGGATCGTCCTCAACGCCGCCGATCCCATTTCTGCACAGGCACAACTGATAGACTTCATTTATAACGTACCTGTGCGAGAGCGAGACCAAGTAGATTACACGCTCAAAACTAAGGAAGAATAGAAGGAAGATTAGAGTTTTCACGTGCTATCGACAGCGCGGTTGTCAGTGATTACTGAAGGACGGGGAAGAAAATCGGCAGTTCACTTTTCAAAAGAATACTTTCGACATATGCATGGAGCGATTTAGGGAAATAACTGCAAACCTAGATCTAGGAGGCCGGAGGGGGATTTGAACCGTCATTCTCCCGAATACGAGTCCATTGCGCTAACCATTGTGCCACCTCGTTCGGTACAAACACAAACCTAAAAGATAACCTTAATTAACTTCCTGCAGATAACCACACCTTCACGAAGAGATAACTCTCAACTGAATCGTAACACTACAACGGATCATAAGTTCAAGAAATAATTACCTCCCATTCTGGGATGCTGTTATACCTTCGTGTCCCACTACTTTTCTGTAACGAGGACGCTGAAACTTTTACTTTCTTTTTAAGATGTTACATGCAAACCATTCAACAAACAGCTCACTTGAGAATGGAGCTAAGTTTCTTGTAAAACATTTATTCTAAAGACTGAAGTGTAAATGCTATACGAGGTACGAAATTTATGAAATAAGTTTACTCCTGCTGTAATTACATAAATTGTTTTATTTATTGAATAAATGTAGTAAAAAGGATATGCTGAAGTTGTTGGCTCCTGTCGGAGAAATAAAATTCCAACTTCAGTATTTGGCTAGTAATTTTCCACTCACCAGAAGTTGGTGGCAAACCTCTCCAAAGTGTCTTACGGAGTGAGGCCATGTTACACTAATGACGTTATTTACAAGTGGAGCCGTTCCATTATCGCACTTGAAAAGTGACTACCACAAAAAGTTCTAGTGTTATTCTGCTATAGGAGTAGAGTGCTGTCACGTATTCACAGGATGTGGGATGTGGGTCTATATGTCTAGGTAGGACCACCCATTAATATGGTCCTATGTGGGAGACACTGGACAGTAGCTTGTGATCGGTAGCGGTTCAGACTAGGTGGCAAAAAAATACAACGGCAAGTTGACAGGGGAAAAGCCCTTTATTGAATAGCCAATAGTGGTATTTTTGGCCGGCACCTCAGGCCGCATATGCACCGATCTTAATATTAATTGGTAACCTACATAAATTAACAACTTTTTCCGTCAGATCACCGAAGTTCAGCTCTGTCGGGCTGGGCTAGCACTTGGATGGGTGACCCTACGGTCTGCCCAACGCTGTTGGTAAGCGGGGTGCACTCAGCCCTCGTGAGGTAAACTGAGAAGCTACTACGTAGCGGCTCTAGTCTCGTAACCTGACAAAAGGCCGGGAAAGCTGTATGCTGACCACATGCCCCTCAGTATCCGCATCCAGTGACCCCTGTGGGCTGAGGATGACACGGCGGTCGGTCGGTGCCGTTGGGCCATCATGGCCTGTTCGGGCGGGGTTTAGTTTAGGGAGTGATAAGTTTGTCGCCGGCCCCGAACTACTGACTGTTAGAAGTCGTCACCAGGCGGAACAATTACTTTTGTAGGCCGGAGGGGGATTTGAACCGCACTACAACAGAGGTAGTGAGTGGTAATTGGTGGTTGACCATCGCTGTACTACGAGGAGGAGAGACATCGCTTGGAGGACTTGAGAGCTATAATGAGAGGGATATAATATCTTTTCGTACAATGAGTATTGGTGTAATTCCAAACAAGAGCTTTGGAACTTGTGTTGTAACTTCAGACAAGTCAGGTGGCTTGCGGAGTATGGATGTAGATGTAGATGTAGACTGTTCTCTGTTCCAGATTGCTGCCACCCTTACCGACACCAGAGTTGTCGCACTGTCTTACGAAATGCTATTGTGTTTCGTGTTGTCTGTGTGAGCGTATAACTGATAATTAACAGTAACTGTACCTGTATTTAAATGCATTACGCAGTACAAGACGAGATCGCTAATGTTTACTAAATGTTTTGGATTTCATTTTTCTTCTACTCACTACGCTGTATTAAAACAGCCTCCATTAATTTCACGTTCCTGCTACAAATAAATACTGCATTTGAAGACGACTGTGTCTCTAATGCGCATTCACGAATCCATGTTATTTCCATATCAAAATTTGTAGCGTAGCAGCTGACCGGTACGAGTCACCTACGCAAATGAGTTGTCACTACTGACAGACAAGCAATAAAATATTCCCCTTTCTCACATCTTTTAACTACGCAGTTCCCGCGCTGCTTATCCCTATGCCCTCGAGACAAGCAGCCAATTTTACGTAGCTCACTGCTGAATTTAGCAACGTTAATTAAAATAAGCAACAGCCTTTGTAAGTATTTTTGTTTGTTACTGAGCACTCTTAAGAAGATTCTGACGTTGGATGGCGCTTCTGGTTCTGCTGTTAGTTGTTAGATGAACGTTATAAAGTAGGGCTGAGGACCGCGGACTACACGAATACTTCATTCGGACCACATGCGACCCGCAGACCGCAGTTTGGCGACTAATAATTTAGAGGTGGATAGGGCTACTAGCGGAGTAAATGCCATCAGCAATAGTTCATGCAAGTGTGCAAGGATATGCTGGTAGTGGGGAAGTTACCGTTGCTGCTGGGGAGTGACGGCATCTCTCGGACCAACTGCAACCAACTCTTTCCTGGAACATGAAAGTCGCCATCACAGAGATCAGTTTGAGTAGAAAATCGACCATTCATTGTAGATTATCGTGCGAGTTTTGTATGTAATTTGTGTATTGTGTTTGAGCACTTGACATTTCATAAAGAAGCCGGATAGACAATGACAAACTGCCTAGCAACTGTCGAACCGTCTCCAGAACTCAATGACAAGTATGCAAACAAAAGCATCATACGCCCAGTGCTACAGGAGAAACGGATATATATTGAGAAGTGGAAACGAGAATTATTGTGAAGAGAAGAGTAAACTATTGGTAGGGAAAACTTCAGATAAACGTGTGCTCTATTCCCGATGACTTCCGAATTATGGCTGTTTGAAGCTCTCGTCCATTTGTGAGAACACGTCATCCGACCCTGCTACACAACGTCTTGTTAACAGAGTTGAAAATGGCTGGTTCAAATGGCTCTGAGCACTATGGGACTCAACTTCTGAGGTTATTAGTCCCCTAGAACTTAGAACTAGTTAAACCTAACTAACCTAAGGACATCACACACATCCATGCCCGAGGCAGGATTCGAACCTGCGACCGTAGCGGTCTCGCGGTTCCAGACGGCAGCGCCTAGAACCGCACGGTCACTTCGGTCGGCTAACAGAGTTGACTAAAGGATACAAACACAGAGTAGTTCGATTAATTAAGGGTTGTCTATAAATGGTACAAACGTTGTTTTCCATCTCACCTCACTTATCCTGAAGTATAACTTATTTAAGTCTTGTGTGTTCACAAACTGCGAAGCATGCTAATAACATAATGACAAAGCTGTATGTACTGATATGTTTTTGTTTCTTTTTTGTTTTCAGTGATTAATAAATGATAGTGGCAATTTTGGGGTAGTTCAAAAGCCTTCATTGTAATACTGAACTTTTAAATAATGAAAGTGTATTGACTAAATAAACACAAGTAAACGCACGCTTCATCTCGGTCTAAATGACTGTACGCACGTTAAAGAAAAATACAGACAACGGTTCCAATTAGTCCCACATCACCTGTCTGCACGATCAGTAAAGCACGTAGTAGCCTGTAGCGAACACTTGTTATAAGAGAGAATTCAACATAATGCCCTGTCACCTGCACAGTTGCCGTGGCTGACATATCCACCAGACAGATGGAAACAGAGCATGAGCACATTCAGGATTTCGCTGGGGATGGGACGGGGGGGAAGGGGGGGGGGGGAGGGAAAGGACTTCCGTCTGCATTTATAAAGACGCAATTTTCGCTTTTTAATTTCAGCCACAAATGGTAAATTTGTGGTACGAGCCTGTGGGATCAAGCTGCTGAGGTCATCGGTCCCTAAGCTTACACACTACTTAATCTAACTTAAACTAACTTACGCCAAGGACAACACACACACCCAAGTCCGAGGGAGGACTCGAACCCCCGACGGGGGGAGCCGCCGTACAAGGCACTTAATACCGCGCAGCTACCTCGCGCGGCTAATTTCAGCCAAGAAAGTATCGATATTAAGCAATTAAATCCAGAATAACTCGTAACACTTACCTTTAGCAAATATTTATCCATTGTGGTGGTTTGAAAAGTGATTCACCACTTCCTCTCGATCAATTAGATCGCTGCGATGCATAGGGAGGAGAGCAAGACAACTTAGTCTGTCCGATTTACACTGTTCCTCAGGTATACGTCTAAACGTTTTAAAGTACAAAATGTCCTTCTGGAGCTGCTGTTGAATCTGGATGGGCGACAAGAATTTGGTACGGAGTTCTAATAATAGAAAAAAAAGCTAAACTGCGTGTCTCTATTGCCGCCAAAGCGTTCTCTGGGGTTGTACTTCATTCTTCTTCAAAACAGAAAATTCGTCGGTTGCACACGAAGGATCTGATGACACTGATTAAAAAAAATTATGTCACAGGTTCTGCAATTTACGCATCGCCTCGGATTTATGCTCTGAAGAGATTTATTTGAATGTTGATGGCTTTGAAACCTGTCATGGAGCTGGTTTCTTACATGATACATTTCTTCTGTAGTGATGTCTGTCTGCTTAGCTGGGTGGTAACGTGCTCTCATGCAAGTGGGCCTGGGTTCGGTTCCAGGCCGTGTTGGAGATTTCCTCCGCTCGTGGACTGGTTGTTGTGCTGCCCTCATCATCATGTCATCCCCATCACGGGCGCGCAAGTCGCCCATTGTGGCGTCGAATGCAATGAGACTTGCACTTGGCGGCTGAACTTCTCCGACTGCGGCCTCCCGGCCAACGATGCCATACGCTCATTTCCATTATCTGTAGTGATTCGAAATATGTAGCTTTCATTAGGGAAAAAATTATGAAGTAGCCCATATTCCAATTCAGCTTTAAGATAGCCATCAACAGACGTTAATTGTCCCACCTCTCTGCTCTCTAGAGAGATTGTCCAACAGCGTCGTTTGTTCTTCTTGTGTTTCTGACAGTCAGCTTCTTCTGATAAAATAAATGGGAGACATGCGACGACTGCTAAATCTTCTTGCTGTCTCACAATACCGTCGGTGAAACTGTAATTAAAATGCTGTTTTATGACAATAACAAAACGAGAGCAACGTCGGCCAGTTATCAGAGCCAACTGCGATTCCACAGAGCCGAATCCCTTGTCCCACGCCCTTCGTTTAGTGTGGATGAGAAGTCGAACGCCAGTGCATTGGTGACCAACGCTCGGCCGAATCCCGTCTCAATCGTTCGTTGGTCTTCGTTGGCCTAAAAGGCACGTAAATACTAGGCCAACGAAAGACAACCAGTCGGTCTGCTAGCCGAAATTTATCTAGTGGGTATGGACGGCAAATCGGACCCAACGATGTTTTTGGCTTTGGCTGCAGTTCTGACTGCCAGCGGTAACAGCAAATCATTGGCGGTGTGTTGACCTTTATACCCTTGTCCTGTGTGTGAAATAATAGTTAAAACGCTAGTTTATAACAATAACAGAATAGGAGGAAAGTTTACAAGTTATCAGAGCCAACTGCGGCTCCACGTGGCCGAATCCCTTGGTCCCAACTCAATGCGTTGGTAACCAACGTTCGGCCGAATCCAGTGGTTTTCGTTCGTTGGCCTAGTTGTATGAGCGTTGACAGCACGATCTGGATCATACGTCTGCCACTGGCAACTCTGTATGTGGCTTAGCGATATGCACTGAGGATCAGGAAGCTCTAAAATTCTTAGTAGTGGCCCTGTGTTTCGTAGAACACCTACTCACAGCAAAACGAGGATAATGGAATGTAGTCGAATTAAGCCGGGTGTTGCTGAGGGAATTGGATTAGGAAATGAGACACTTAAAGTAGTAAAGGAGTTTTGCTATTTGGGGAGCAAAATAACTGATGATGGTCCAAGAAGAGAGGATATAAAATGTAGACTGGCAATGGCAAGGAAAGCGTATCTGAAAAAGAGAAATTTGTTAACATCGAGTATAGATTTAAGTGTCAGGGAGTCGTTTCTGAAAGTATTTGTATGGAATGTAGCCATGTATGGAAGTGAAACATGGACGATAAATAGTTTGGACAAGAAGAGAATAGAAGCTTTCGAAATGTGGTGCTACAGAAGAATGCTGAAGATAAGGTGGGTAGATCACGTAACAAATGAGGAGGTATTGAATAGGATTGGGGAGAAGAGAAATTTATGGCACAACTTGACTAGAAGAAGGGACCGGTTGGTAGGACATGTTCTGAGGCATCAAAGGATAACCAATTTAGTATTTGACGGCAGCATGGAGGGTAAAAATCGTAGAGGGAGACCAAGAGATGAATACACTAAGCAGATTCAGAAGGATGTAGGTTGCAGTAGGTACTGGGAGATGAAGAAGCTTGCACAGGATAGAGTAGCATGGAGAGCTGCATCAAACCAGTCTCAGGACTGAAGACCACAACAATATTAGCACTGTTCATGTGTGTATATATATCTTGTAATCTGACTTGTTCCACACCATATCGGTAAAATAATCGTGAAAATAATCTACGGAACAGGACATAACTAAACTAAACTAAACTAAGCCAGCTTTAAAATTATAGTACAGATAGCGGATACTTAACTTGAATAAGACATCACACCCCCGTGCATTCAGAAATTCTTCTATGCAGTAGAAGTAGTTGTCAAGTATTATATTTATGATTGCTACAGTTGTTTTCAAGCTGAATGTTGACGTCCGAGTTCATGAAGGGGTACTGTGAGGCTGTTGTCAGTATGTCAAACTGTTTAAAGAGCTGTGTACTAGAGTTTCTAGAGCGGACACCACACGCTTTTGCACAAAACTTTCTTCCTTAATCACGAGTTACGCCAGACACACTGGTGAATGAAAACAGGGTAAGTAAGTCAATTTCTTGATATTATCTGTAACGCAAAAATAGCAGAACTTAAACGTTTAAGAATACTTTTAACATGTGAATACCAGTTCAGATTCTTATCATTATAAAATGTTGCTATTCTTGAGTTAAGTGATGACGTGAATGTTTAAACATGATCGCAGACATCAGGTTGGGCTTCACAGATTTACCGCCTTAGTTATCGGTGGTGTTCGGAAATCTGACATTTGAAATGCAGGGGGAGTTTGTTTGGTCCTTACAGTGTGATTCAAAATTCCTATTACAGGCTTCTACAGTTTCTAGAGGGGACTTAGTAGATGTTTTGGTGAGGAACCCGTACAAGGAAATGCACCGTTTGGGTGTAAAATCAGGTTGAGGATTGGATCACTTTCAAATCTCTCTTCACGGTACGCACTCTGAGGAGGCAATCGGCTCTAGCGTGTGCTGTAGGAGCAGATGGCATGGGCAGTGTTTCGAGTACTCGTTCTTGGGTTCTCTGAGAAATGAAGGACATCCTTTACAAAGTCGAGAGTGAAGATCGTTCGTGGAGCGCCACAGCCAACCCTCCTAGTTTCGAACGTAACAGTTTCCCGCAGCCGTTGTTAAAGTCATACGGAGCTACAAGGCTGTTTCTATCACTAGGCAAGACCAGCCGGCAACCTAGGGCGACCATATTTTCGGGGCGGCAAAGGGCAGGAAAAGATTAATTTCAAATCAAACAGCGAAAAAACAGAGCAAATGAGGAGGAAAAATAAAAAATAGGAATAATTAAAACACCGAACTGTCTTCAAAAGCAACAACAAAAATAAAGCAGCCGTCACTGCGTATTTTGGTTTAGAGTTCAATGACCACTCTGAGGAACTCAATGGGATATAAGCTGTTGCCAATCTAAAAATATTACAATTAAAGCAGAAACGAAATAACACCACGATTATCCAGATGACCTAGTTCGTTGTTTGATGCCTCCCATCAGTATAGCATAATTTTTAAATTCAACGAAAAATTCATTCGCACCAGAAAATGGTTCCATTCCTTAATTCATTTTCTTGTAATTAAATAAAACAGGTAACTGATGCCAAATATGGTTGATCTGGTATATTCAGTTGAGTTCTGATTTAAAATGTTCATCACATTCTTCTTATTTCAATTATTATTTTTTGCCAGCCGCGGTAGACGAGCGGGTCTAGGCGCTTCAGTCTGGAACCGCGCGACTGCTACGGTCGCAGGTTCGAATCCTACCTCGGGCATGGATCTGTGTGATGTCCTTAGGTTAGTTAGATTTAAGTAGTTCTAAGTTCTAGGGGACTCATGACCTCCGTTGTTAAGTCCCATAGTGCTCAGAGCCATTTGAATCAATTACTTTTGGAAATTTTAAAAATTGACGACAACATGAGAAATTGAGGACATTTGTGGTTCTCAATCAGTTGGAAGGGAATGGAAATAAGAAAATTGAGGGCTGTCCTCAGAAAATGAGAACGTCTGTTCCGTTTACTTTAATGATTGAAAGTATAACAGGAAATTTGCATTGTTGTGCCGTTGGATGTTGGAGCTAATGGCGGGAGGGAGGGAACCGATGATAGTGGTAAAAAAAGAGGGGCATCATTTTTCAGTCCTTTCCTAGGGCGGCAAACCACCTAGCAACGGTCCTGCGAAGGTGTTATACAGGGTACTACAAAAAGGTACGGCCAAACTTTCAGGAAACATTCCTCACACACAAATAAAGAAAAGATGTTATGTGGACATGTGTCCGGAAACGCTTAATTTCCATGTTAGAGCTCATTTTAGTTTCGTCCACCTACGCTCAATGGAGCACGTTATCGTGATTTCATAAGGGACACTCTACCTGCGCTGCTAGAACATGTGCCTTTACAAGTACGACACAACATGTGGTTCATGCGCGATGGAGCTCCTGCACATTTCAGTAGAAGTGTTCGTACGCTTCTCAACAATAGATTCGATGACCGATGGATTTGTAGAGGCGGACCAATTCCATGGCCTGCACGCTGTCCTGACCTCAACTCTCTTGACTTTCATTTATGGGGGCATTTGAAAGCTCTTGTCTACGCAACCCCGGTACCAAATGTAGAGACTGATCGTGCTCGTATTGTGGACGGCTGTGATACAATACGCCATTCTCCAGGGCTGCATCAGCGCATCAGGGATTCCATGCGACGGAGGGTGGATGCACGTGTCCTCGCTAACGGAGGACATTTTGAACATTTCCTGTACCAAAGTGTTTGAAGTCACGCTGGTACGTTCTGTTGCTGTGTGTTTCCATTCCATGATTAATGTGATTTGAAGAGAAGTAGTAAAATGGGCTCTAACATGGAAAGTAAGCGTTTCCGGACACATGTCCACATAACATATTTTCTTTCTTTGTGTGTGAGGAATGTTTCCTGAAAGTTTGGCCGTACCTTTTTGTAACACCCTGTATAATGTCATAATTACAACAGGGTCTGACGACGGCCTCCGCTTCTCAACTTGTGTGCGTACCGCGATGTGGGAGATTTGAAAGAGATCCGATCTTCAAACCTATTTTGTATCGAAACGATACACTTCCGGAGATGGGTTCGGTATCAAAACTTCATCTACTAAGTGCCATCCGCAATCCCTAGAAGCCTGTAATAGGAATTTTGAATCGCCCCGTAGATCGACTTGAGCGCCAGCGCAGGCATTCGACTGAACTCTCTCTCTCTCTCTCTCTCTCGTAACATTCCCGTAAACATTCCTGACGACTTTCACGGAGCACTCCTTCGCTGCACGGTGCCCTGATCGGCGGCCTTGTACGCCTCGCTCTGCACTACGCAACTCTAACTGCAATGCTAGCGGTGAATGCACGAGACCTTCCTACCACGCGTTCCTCAGTCGCGCTCCGGCGAGATGACTCAGCATACCCCTTATAGAGAAAATGAAAATTCAAACGTTCTTTTTCTGAGCGTAAATCATAGGTGTGTCAGCGTCAGGAAATGCTTTTGCGTCAGTGTTGCCGGGAGCCTGGTTTCGTATGAAACTCGCGTTCCGAGGACACGCGAGCAGAAATGTCGGGCACATGTTGTCCGTTTCCTCTAGCGGACCGTGAGTCACGTCATCGGCGGCGAGTGTGAGACGCGGGAACAGACAAGGAGCGGGCAACGGGAGCGCAACCACCTTGGCCGCCTTCACGAGACCGTTTGTCCGGCAGCTGCCTGCTCCGGGCGATCCGATCACAGTACGAAGCCACTGCAATTACTCTCGCGCGACGGCCGGTTCTTTCCGTATAGGGTGTGTCATAAATAATAGCGGAAACTGACTCGATGAAAGTAGGTGGTTATAGATGCAGAAACTATCAACTAAACATGCATCCGCAAACGGGTCGTTTGCGAGATAACTGTGTGGTTACGAGCCGCCACTGATTTCAGGATGAAATATTGTTCTGGTTGGTGCAAAAGCTTAAACTCAAACATTTTAGGTTAGGCTGTATCGTGACTAGTATTGGTATCGATTAGCGCAACAAGTTAGTTGTTACCAGTCACAGTTTATTTTACTTCCACTATTTCCACAACGCGTGTAAGATTTTCATACGTTTTCTGCCATTGTAAATAATTCACCTTTACTGTACTGGGACAAAGATAAATCAGCCCGCTGCACGTGTAGTGAATAAGATCCTTGACTGTTTTAAATGTAAAATGTGGTGTGATTGCTTGCCAGACAGTCGCGCAGCGGAGGGGCTTTCTTATTTGAGGCATCCTACCGAGAGGTTGAGTTTTTGGAGAGGGAGATTTGATATTTGTGAATTGGAGATAAATTATCTGGAACAGTTGATTATGGAGGTGAAAATTTCTTTGGAAGCATATGTCATTGATTCTACGGATGGAGAAGATTTTTTGGAGGAATCTACATCTATATCTACATTTATACTCCGCAAGCCACCCAATGGTGTGTGGCGGAGGGCACTTTACGTGCCACTGTCATTACCTCCCTTTCCTGTTCCAGTCGCGTATGGTTCGCGGGAAGAACGACTGCCGGAAACCCTCCGTGCGCGCTCGAATCTCTCTAATTTTACATTCGTGGTCTCCCCGGGAGGTATAAGTAGGTGGAAGCAATATACTCGATACTTCATCCAGAAATGCACCCTCTCGAAACCTGGACAGCAAGCTAAACCGCGATGCAGAGCGCCTCTCTTGCAGAGTCTGCCACTTGAGTTTGCTAAACATATCCGTAACGCTATCACACTTACCAAATAACCCTGTGACGAAACGCGCAGCTCTTCTTTGGATCTTCTCTATCTCCTCTGTCAATCCGACCTGGTACCGATCCCACACTGATGAGCAATACTCAAGTATAGGTCGAACGAGTGTTTTGTAAGCCACCTCCTTTGTTGATGGACTACATTTTCTAAGGACTCTCCCAATGAATCTCAACCTGGTACCCGCCTTACCAACAATTAATTTTATATGATCATTTCACTTCAAATCGTTCCGCACGCATACTCCCAGATATTTTACAGAAGTAACTGCTACCAGTGTTTGTTCCGCTATCATATAATCATACAATAAAGGATCCTTCTTTCTGTGCATTCGCAATACATTACATTTGTCTATGTTAAGGGTCAGTTGCCACTCCCTGCACCAAGTGCCTATCCGCTGCAGATCTTCCTGCATTTCGCTGCAATTTTCTAATGCTGCAACTTCTCTGTATACTACAGCATCATCCGCGAAAAGCCGCATGGAACTTCCGACACTATCTACTAGGTCATTTATATATATTGTGAAAAGTAATGGTCCCATAACACTCCACTGTGGCACGCCAGAGGTTACTTTAACGTCTGTAGACGTCTCTCCATTGATAACAACATGCTGTGTTCTGTTTGCTAAAAACTCTTCAATCCAGCCACACAGCTGGTCTGATATTCCGTAGGTTCTCACTTTGTTTATCAGGCAACAGTGTTGAACTGTATCGAACGCCTTCCGGAATTCAAGGGAAATGGCATCTACCTGGGAGCCTGTATCTAATATTTTCTGGGTCTAATGAACAAATAAAGCGAGTTGGGTCTCACACGATCGCTGTTTCCGGAATCCGTGTTGATTCCTACAGAGTAGATTCTGGGTTTCCAGAAATGACATGATACGCGAGCAAAAAACATGTTCTCAAATTCTACAACAGATCGATGTCAGAGATATAGGTCTATAGTTTTACGCGTCTGCTCGACGACCCTTCTTGAAGACTGGGGCTACCTGTGCTCTTTTCCAATCATTTGGAACCTTCCGTTCCTCTAGAGACTTGCGGTACACGGCTGTTAGAAGGGGGGCGAGTTCTTTCGCGTACTCTGTGTAAAATCGAATTTGTATCCCGTCAGGTCCAGTGGACTTTCCTCTGTTGAGTAATTTCAGTTGCTTTTCTATTCCTTGGACACTTATTTCCATGTCAGCCATTCTTTCGTTTGCGCGAGGATTTAGAGAAGGAACTGTTTTTAAGGTAACCAATACACGCCCAAGAATGTTTGTCAGAACTATTAATCCAAGGAAACCTTTGTCCGTCAGGTAAATAACTACATTCAGGTTTAGTGTTAGTTTAATCCCTTTGTTTTCATTAAACCGGAAACAATGCAATGAGTTGCAACGTCTGTAATTTTTATATTGAGGGAATTCCGTAATTGTTAAAGCCTTCTTATGTTGTAAAGCCTTTTTTGACGATAATCAGAGTTTCATTTTTCAAGAACGACTTTCTTTAAAGTAAAGGCCTCGTCCTTCATTGTTAGTAAAATTTTGAATACTTTGTCATGTGTGATTTGTACTTTACGTCACACGAAGCTACAAATTGTTTCCGGTAAGCAAAATACAAATTTTTTAGTGAATAGTTTATTGTTTTCTTTAGCTGCTGGCTTCTGTTTGTTTTCGATAACTTCAGTACACCAGACACAAAATAATATGCTGAGCAAGAGATAAGTTACTTTTATTTCAGGGTAGATCTCGCTTTGCATTCTTATGAGGGAACGGTTCATTGTCAGAATTATCAGTTGTTGAGCTAAACAAACAAATTAATTTACAGTGAACAGTGTAGGTAATCTCAAATAATTATATTTTCTTCTGAGCAGAGCAGTATTTTATTTTTGTGGGCATTTCAAGTCAGGAATTGCACTTCATGTCGTGCAACTTTCATAACGTACTTGAGTATTGAGTTTCAGTTAAAAAGTTTTCACTGGCATGGGAACTTTATCAACTTTATTTCGTATTTTCTTGAGAAAAAAACTCACAAGCTAGGTATCGACCCCAGCAATCAATCTCACACGAAAATTCAGACCATTTTACAGATATTACGGAGGTATGGCCCTCTCAACGTACAACCTTTAAACATTCGCGCTCGGGTTGTTTGTCACGCGGCCCGCTTCACTGCGGCTACGTAATGCCTGAACGCGAAGCACTGTGTAATGAAGTGACAATCGCGAGTTCTCCAAAATGTGAAATGTGAAGAGCTAGGGAAATGGAGAACGGAATAACAGTGTGAAATGCAATCTATTTAGTGTAACTCATGCAAGTGTAGTCCACTCTAACAGTGTAAGCTTTACATATAATAGAAAATAGCATGTATCGAAGATATTCAAAATTAAATTTCGTTACACTCCATGTTGGAAAACCGTCTCACTCGTTTCCGCTGCAATTATCAGTCACAATATAAAAATGTTCAAAAGAAGGGGATCTTTGACGTTGGCTACATGTTGGAAATCGTGCACTTTGATATAATGATCATAGCACTTCACCAGCGTCAAAACCGTATTTCACTGGATGTTAACAGTATTCTGTCCGGTCATTGACGTAGCCGGTTGGATACCACGCGTACTGGAAGACTCATCTAAACACTGGTACGCAGAACTGTCCGTCAAGAAGCGACTGCATTTTCAAGACAGTGTTCCGCTGACCGAAGTCTACGTCGACACCCAGAAGTCGTACTGAGTTGATAAACCTCCGGACAAACCGTTTGAGCACTCAGAAGCCAAATACTTCTAGCAGTTGCCACTCTCTTGTGCCACCTAGTGGTTTTGTCAATACGGAAACGTCTGTGTCTTTTACTTCGTGTCCTACGCTTGTGACCACAAAACGAGTCCACTATTAAAATTGATCTGTTATCATCTCGGATGATTTTATAAAACACCTCTTTTCGCCACTTCTATAAGTGTTCCTTGTTCACTTGCCCAGAGGATGAGGCGACAACTGCAATACTGTCCGCTAAAAACAAATTTTGGTTGTCTCGCGGTCCAGTTTAAAACAATAAACAGAGGTGACTGCAAGTGTCCACCTGCAAATGTTGGCGTTATTGTATAGTTATGAGCTGTGTTACTGACGGACTGTACGATTGTGACGACATCTTTTGTCTTTTTGCAAGAGTTCGACCGTACATCATTTCTAAATTAAAGCCACTCTGATCCATATTGTAAACATTCTGTTTACCAACCGCATCCATCATAACTGCCGGCCGGTTGTGGCCGTGCGGTTCTAGGCGCTTCAGTCTGGAACCGCGTGACCGCTACGGTCGCAGGTTCGACTCCTGCCTCGGGCATGGATGTGTGTGATGTTCTTAGCTTAGTTAGGTTTAAGTAGTTCTAAGTTCTAGGGGACTGATGACCACAGATGTTAAGTCCCATAGTGCTCAGAGCCATTTCAACCACAACAACTCCGGTGCCGGCGAATATTGTTCACAGTCAGTAATTATGGATGTTTCGTTTCACAGCTTTTTTGTTGTTATGACTTTGTTTATCTTTCGTGAAACAATACCATATTCCTTCTTGAAGGCACAAACCCACTCAGCAGATGGCTTGAAATTATTTAGGCCCACCTCCACTGCGGCTTGAACGCCTCACTGCTGTACGTTAACGTCGCGGATCGTGAACTTATCGCTGTATGCATTATTAAATTTATCAAAACAGATTGCATTTACTTTCGTCGTATTTATTTCTTTTTTTCAGAATTTGAAGCTCTCCCTGACGGTTTTTAAGTATACAACTCTTCCAAAAAGCAATGGCACGTTGCATATATTCCTCTGTTACGGACACGGACAAAATGGTATTCGACGAATTTACATCGTCAAAGCAGCCTTCACCATCACTGACGCCCTCGATTACATTGTCCCAGCTCTTTTGAAGCAGTGAAAGTATTCGGCGAATGTGAAGGTTTGTAAATGACAGCTTCATTATCGCAGTCGTCATCCTCTTCTATATATGCACCGAACGTCAGCCCACTATTTTCTTCTATATCTAGCACCTCTGCAGTTGTCTATGATATCTGCAACTAAGTTGAAAGGCATAATGAAAAACATAAAGAAAGTGTCAAATGCTTTCGTTTATCGTGTATCGAAGTTCGTAAAATAACTACAAATACTGATGCTTACGGGTCATGACTTTCAAGAGTTCTAGTTCTTTGATATTTAATTGTTCCAGTTTAACCGTCATTCCATACCTTTCCCGGAAGGTGTCGCACGATACCTTGTGGGTTCACCAACATCAAGAACACAAACCTCTTACCAAACTCCGCGCACAGAACTTTGCTTTCGGGCACTACGAGGCCGCAGTTAAGCGGGGCGCGTGACAAAACAACCCGAGCGCGCTGATGCTTAAAAGCTGTACAATGATAGGGCCATACCTGCCTAGTATCGGCGTAATGGCCCGAATTTTCGAGAGATATCGATTGTTGGAGTTGATATCTAACTCTTGTATTTCCTTCTCAAGAAAATACGAGGTCGACTTGATGAAGTTCCCTTGTGAGTACACAATTAGTTACTTTTGACATTCAACTACATTAGTTTTCATTATTTCGAATTCAGTATTTTACTAAGTTTTAAAGTTTTCTTTCATAACACTGTTCACATGCGCAACACAGGGCCAACAAACAGTCAGTATTACTCAGCAGATGAATACGATAGCTAAAGTACACTGTACACAAAGAGAAAGTTTTTGAAAAAAGAATATTTCAGTATTGTCATTTATAGGTAAATTTTTACAGAGAGCTTACAAGGTTTAAACCTCCGTCTTCACGTGGGTTTATGTGGAGCTATACGACATGTACGTGTTGTGCTTACGAAGGAAAGAAGGCAGGAAGAGAGATCAGAGTTCAACGCCTCGTCGATAATGTGGTCATTAGAGACAGAGCGCAATCTCGGAATGATTCAAGGATGGGGCGTGAAATCTGCCGTGTCCATTAAAATGAACCATCCCCGTATTTGCCTGTAAAAATTTAGCGAAATCACGAAAACCCCAATCAAGCTGATCTGACGCGGATTTGAGCAGTTGTCTTCCCGAACGCAACTCCAGTGTACTAACCACTGCGCCTCGGTTTGTATTTACGCGAGATAACCTGTGGCGTGGATTCCTTTTTCTGTATGTGACATGACACACATATTATTTACTTTGCAAACACAGAAATAAACGAAGATAGCTAGCTTACTTCAGTGTTTACAGAGAGCATATGATGTTGTATGTGATGTAACACCACATAGAATGGAGCCTGTGACCACTGGAGACAGTGCCACAGGTGACTTTTTTATTTTATTTATATACTAGCTACTCCCGCTCACACGTTTCTGTGGCTCAGTCCGGTTAAAGAGAAAAGAAAGAAAAGAGAAAGCACACGTTTCTAATATGTACGGGACTTAGATAGACGCCGTAACCTCCTTCTTCCCTCTATCTCTCTTCGTCTCGTCCTCCCCCGCTCCTTGTCCATCACCTCCTCCTCCCCTCTCTGTCCATCGCCTTCTCCCCCTTCTCTTTGTCCATCTTCTCCTCACCCTTCTCGCATTGCCCATATAGTACTAGGGACAGAAAGTTGGCTGAAACCAGACGTAAACAGTAATGAAATCCTAAACTCAGATTGGAATGTATACCGCAGAGACAGGCTGGACAGTGAAGGTTCAAAATGGTTCAAATGGCTCTGAGCACTATGGGACTCAACATCTGTGGTCATCAGTCCCCTAGAACTTAGAACTACTTAAACCTAACTAACCTAAGGACATCACACACATCAATGCCCGAGGTAGGATTCGAACCTGCAACCGCAGCAGTCGCGCGGTTCCGGACTGAGCGCCTAGAACCGCGAGACCACCGCGGCCGGCGGCAGTGAAGGGGGAGGCGTGTTCATAGCGATAAAAAGTGCTATAGTATCGAAGGAAATTGACGGAGATCCGAAATGTGAAATAATTTGGGTGAAGGTTACGGTTAAAGCAGGCTCAGACATGGTAACTAGATGTCTCTATAGGCCCCCTGGCTCAGCAGCTGTTGTGGCTGAGCACCTGAAGGATAATTTGGAAAATATTTCGAGTAGATTTCCCCACCATGTTATAGTTCTGGGTGGAGATTTTAATTTGCCGGATATAGACTGGGAGACTCAAACGTTCATAACGGGTGGCAGGGACAAAGAATCCAGTGAAAGTTTTTAAAGTGCTTTATCTGAAAACTACCTTGAGCAGTTAAACAGAGAACCGACTCGTGGCGATAACATATTAGACCTTCTGGTGACAAACAGACCCGAATTATTTGAAACAGTTAACACAGAACAGGGAATCAGCGATCATAAAGCGGTTACTGCATCGATGATTTCAGCCGTGAATAGAAATATTAAAAAAGGTAGGAAGATTTTTCTGTTTAGCAAAAGTGACAAAAAGCAGATTACAGAGTACCTGACGGCTCAACACAAAAGTTTTGTCTCAAGTACAGATAGTGTTGAGGATCAGTGGACAAAGTTCAAAACCATCGTACAATATGCGTTAGATGAGTATGTGCCAAGCAAGATCGTAAGAGATGGAAAAGAGACACCGTGGTACAACAACCGAGTTAGAAAACTTCTGCGGAAGCAAAGGGAACTTCACAGCAAACATAAACATAGTCAAAGCCTTGCACACAAAAAAAAATTACGCGAAGCGAAATGTAGTATGAGGACGGCTATGCGAGAGGTCTCTAGAAGAGCGTAGCGTTCCAAAGGATTGGAAAAGGGCACAGGTCATCCCCGTCTTCAAGAAGGGACGTCGAACAGATGTGCAGAACTATAGACCTATATCTCTAACGTCGATCAGTTGTAGAATTTTGGAACACGTATTATGTTCGAGTATAATGACTTTTCTGGAGACTAGAAATCTACTCTGTAGGAATCAGCATGAGTTTCGAAAAAGACGGTTATGTGAAACCCAGCTCGCGCTATTCGTCCACGAGACTCAGAGGGCCATAGACACGGGTTCACAGGTAGATGCCGTGTTTCTTGACTTCCGCAAGGCGTTCGATACAGTTCCCCAAGTCGTTTAATGAACAAATTAAGAGCATATGGACTATCAGACCAATTATGTGATTGGATTGAAGAGTTCCTAGATAACAGAACGCAGCATGTCATTCTCAATGGAGAGAAGTCTTCCGAAGTAAGAGTGATTTCAGGTGTGCCGCAGGGGAGTGTCATAGGACCGTTGCTATTCACAATATACATAAATGACCTTGTGGATGACTGAGGCTTTTTGCAGATGATGCTGTGGTGTATCGAGAGGTTGTAACAATGGAAAATTGTACTGAAATGCAGGAGGATCTGCAGCGAATTGACGCATTGTGCAGGGAGTGGCAATTGAATCTCAATGTAGACAAGAGTAATGTGCTGCGAATACACAGAAAGATAGATCCCTTATGACTTAGCTGCAAAATAGCAGGTCAGCAACTGGAAGCAGTTGATTCCATGAATTATCTGGGAGTACGCATTAGGAGTGATTTAAAATGGAATGAGCACATAAAGGTGAACGTTGGTAAAGCAGATGCCAGGACTGAGATTCGTTGGAAGAATCCTAAGGAAATGCAATCTGAAAACAAAGGAAGTAGGTTACAGTACGCTTGTTCGCCCACTGCTTGAATACTGCTCAGCAGTGTGGGATCCGTACCGGATAGGGTTGATAGAAGAGATAGAGAAGATCCAACGGAGAGCAGCACGCTTCATTACAGGATCACTTAGTAATCGCGAAAGCGTTACGGAGATGATAGATAAACTCCAGTGGAAGACTATGCAGGAGAGACGCTAAGTAGCTCGGTACGGGCTTTTGTCGAAGTTTCGAGAACATACCTTCACCGAAGAGTCAAGCAGTATATTGCTCCCTCCTACTTATATCACGCGAAGAAACCATGAGGATAAAATCAGAGAGATTAGAGCCCACACAGAAGCATACCGACAATCCTTCTTTCCACGAACAATACGAGACTGGAAAAGAAGGGAGAACCGGTAGAGGTACTCAAGGTACCCTCCGCCACACACCGTCGGGTGGCTTGCAGAGTATGGATGTAGATGTAGAGTTTTCCTTGATTTCCCTAAATCACTCCAGGCAAATGCCAGAGTGGTTCCTTTGAAAGAGCACGGCCGGTTTCCTTCCACAACTTTGTCTCATTACGAGCTTGGGCTCTATCTCTAACGTCCTCCATCTCCTCTTGTCCACTCTCTGTCCCCTTCTACGCTTACTTTCTTTATCATGTGTTTGGCAAGCACAAGGAGCCCTAGCTAATATGGTATTTGCTTTACACATCGGTACCATATTTCTCTAACACAGAATTACACAGCTATCTGATCATTTAACAGAGAGATAAACATTTTTTTTAATACATCAGTGACAGATGTTTATGTAATTACACAGTTGGATAACTTCACACTTATGAAATTTTTTTTGTCTGTACTTTGAGAAATGCTCATATTTTTCGGAACCATCGTGATACTATGAGAGCTTTGAATGATATATTTGGTATGGGATCACGATTTTTAAAGTGTGTTTGAGACAGATGACACTTTTGACATGAGCAGAGAATTTTTTTTAGGTTTTGAAATTATTGGAGGAAGCTACGACGATTTTGAGAGTTGACTGAGGTGTTAAGATGTTATTATTACGATGACTATGTGTATTATGCTGTTGCGGTATGTTTATGATCAATAAGCTGATGCTATATGAGTTATTTGATTATGCTTCGTATGTTATGATGAAATATTGAAGAAGTGTCAACAAATAAGGTAAGGAGTAATGAATAGTGGTTAGGGACTCTGACTTGTGAAAAAAGGATGTTGGAAACCAAGAATCGTACTTTAAGAGTTATGAAATGTGTGTAAATGCGTGAATATATCACAATGCCGACGAAAACATTTTGAACACTGTTATATTCATAGGATTTTGTTTCTACACATTTGCAACACAAATTCTCGACCTGTGAAATATTTTTATATGAGACTGTCATTGTAGCGGAAACTGCTGTCGTAAATATTTCGTTAAGAAAGGCAAGTGACCTTGGCGTAATGCGTTTTGGGCGCCCAGCTGAGAGGTAGTCGTCTGACAAAAGAAAGCCATTAGGTGGAGAAAAAAAGAGGCCATTATCCTCGCCATTGACATTCCTTTAGAGAAAGCATCGCAAATACGACACGCTCATTACTTGGAAAGATACATCTGCACACCTGATTATGACAAGCGTCTTTCTACGAGAGTTGAGAGAATTTCTACTAACTTATGAAATGCTTCATGACTACTGAATGATATTTTTATGCTTCACTTTGTACATAGTTGCTTATTTTATTTGATATCTGTTTTCCAGGTGTGTTGCATCATTGCTTTTATAAAATAAAATTAAATGCATTTGCTAATGTGAATACTTTCTGTCAACAGATCTATTAAATAATTATTTTATGATACACATTCTTCGAAAAAGGAGCTCTTGGAATGGAAAGAACAATAAGAAGGGACTAATTACAGTAATTGCATATATAATTTTCTTTTCTAGTACTTAGTAATTTTTTGTAGAATTAGTTTTTGTGGTGCACCACTTTAATTACATAGTCATTAAGATGTGAGTACACATTTCCCTTATATGCATTGTTGTCTTTAGTGTACTATTTTTTCTGCTTGAGCTTTGTCATGTTTAGGTATAAGTTATTTCATTTTCTGCTGCTGTTTGCCAGGCATAGTGCTACTAAATTTCACTTTGTATTATTATTTTAAGCCAGTTTTACTACTGATTTATTTTTCTTGTTTGCTGCTCATTGCCTTATATTAGTTGTAATTTATGCTGCTAACTTTGCCTTTTGTATTTTTTATCATTGCTGTTTGTGTTAATTGTTTCGTGCTACTGCATTGCCTCCTCCCTTAGTTTAGCATCTGAGCTTAGTAGATTTAAGTTAGCTTAAGAGGGGGTAGACTATATAAGAAACTAACTATGATGAATTGGAAGAAATGCATTGAGAAGATATAAGAAAATGGTTTGGCCAAAAAAAAAGTAGTGTACAGTGGAGAAAAACTATTTTGAAAGAGGATGTGAACAGAATACAGAAAGCAGGCTTAGATAGTACTTTTGGGAATAATGATGAACAAAGGGAGATCTCCATGCAAAATACTGCAGTAAAACAAACCCTGTCCATTCCTTTTGTGTCATCCCTCTATATGTTTGTGTACCCTTGTGTATTTGTGTTTTTCCTGTCTTTATGTGTTTAGCTGATGAGAGCTATGTTGTAGAATTTTTCTAATACTATGTTATTTACTTTGTAAAGATGTTGAGACATTATTTATTCTGTTTTGTTGCTCATATGTGAAGGTGATGTTTCAAAAGTTATTCTGATCTTTTATGTATTTACTTATGTCATAATTCCTGTAACACCGATGTATATGTTTATTTCTATTCTTTTGTAAAGCCCCTATTACTACAAATGTTATCTGTATTATTATGTTTTAATGATGTGTTTTGTACCTTTGTTATTGTGTTCTTATGTTACAAAATTGTACTTGACACCAGTTAATCAAATTAAGTAACTTGTAAGTTCCATTTCACTGCACACGTTTCTGTTGGTCATAGTATATGGACAATATGTGAGAAGTAGGGACTGTTAGTGTTTGCACGTGTGTTAATAATTCAGCAAGGGACTGGATAACAGCATTGCTGGTTCTAAGGACAATTCCAAACACTTTGTGAGTGCACAAGTGGTGGTTATGGACTTGCTATATTCTCCGCAAGAATCTTCGATGGTGATTGTGCACCTGCACAGTCGCAACGGATGGCTGCTGGCCGTCTCTACAAGGACTACAGTAGGTCTACACCTTTGCTGACTCACCAGTACCATTATTTCTACAAGGACTGCTGTGGGTCTGCACCTCTGGTGGCCCACCAATACCGTAATCTCTACCAGGACAACAGTGGTCTGCTCTGTGATGACCTACCTACCAATATTCTTCAAAACTTCGACTGACTCTGCTGTGGGTTTGCTCTGCTGTCTTTCCGTTGGAAGGACAACACTACTTCTTCAAGACTGCATGGAAATCCACTACTTCTGTGTGCAATTTCTTTTACTAATGAGACTTTGTGAAAAAAAACTGTAATTACTATTATGATGAATGATCAGGACTGTCTTTATGGACTGTGACAAAATTTTAGCTTTTGACCAACATTGTATCAATAAGTGTGTGCATTTGATATCTTTGTTATTGTAATTATGAAAAATTTTATCAAATCATTATTGGCCACTGCCCAAAACAATTTGTAAAATTTTTTGTGGGGAGCATGGGGGCTATGTAAGTAGGCTGTTTAGGTTTTTTTATTGGTAACGCCACCTTTGTATAAAAATCACTGGCTGTGCTGTGTGCAGTCTGTGGCTAGTTTGCATTGTTGTTGCCATTGTAGCGTTGGGCAGCGGCAGCTGGATGTGAACAGCGCGTAGCGTTGTGCAGTTGGAGGTGAGCCGCCAGCAGTGGTGGATGTGGGGAGAGAGATGGCGGAGTTTTGTAATTTGACATGAACTGCTATATATATTGTGACTATTAAGGTAAATACATTGTTTGTTCCCTATTAAAATCTTTCATTTGCTAACTATGCCTATCAGTAGTTAGTGCCTTCCGTAGTTTGAATCTTTTATGTAGCTGGCAGTAGTGGCGCTCGCTGTATTGCAGTAGTTCGAGTAACCAAGATTTTTGTGAGGTAAGCGATTTGTGAAATGCATAGGTTAATGTTAGTCAGGGCGATTCTATTGTAGGGATTTCTGAAAGTCAGATTGCGTTGCGTTAAAAATATTGTGTGTCAGGTTAAGCACAGTCATGTATAATTGTTCAAAGTTACTTTGGAGCCTAGTATTACGGTTTTCACACGCCATGATTGTCACAATATTTCACACGTTAACACAGAAATGCACAATTTGAAGAGCAAAATAAAATAACATAGCAATGGACATAATGTCTACTTAATTGCAAGCGCAGCTGCGAAATACTGGGTGCAAATCTACATGCATGCCACACCTGTTTTACTGTACAACAATGAAAAACTGCAACTACAAAGGAGATTTTCTCTACAATTACGCGCTAGCAATAAACAAAAGCTACACTAATTACACAAACTACAAGAAAAAATCAGAAGATTCCAGTGAGGTATCCTCGGCTAAGTGTCGACATATGAAACGTCCCCTTAGAAAAATTATAGACTGCGCACAGCACAGCCAGTGATTTTTATACAAAGGTGGCGTTACCAATAAAAAAACCTAAACAGCCTACTTACACTCTCTGTCCATCGCCTCCTCTACCCTCTCTCTGTCCATCTTCTCCTCCCTCCCTCTATCTCCACCTCCTCCCGACTTGTCTCTCCGTCCCCTCCTCGTTTTCGCTTTCTGCGCCCATTACCTCCCACTCCCCACCCATCTTCTCCAACCCCTCTCTCTCTGACCGAGAGTCTGTTTTATTGTTACTGCAAATTCAGATTCTGTAGTAGTATTGTAATCATAAGCCGATAAGCCATAAATACAACTTTCCTGTTTACTAACAACAGCTTATATGTGTCCAAACGTTTGCCAGAGCGACGTATAAAAATTTGAAGTCGAGTCCCCCCCCCCTTTTTTTTTTTTTACAATTGTATTGACCAACTAGGATTACGTTAACTACTTCAGTTCCTCTTCTTCCTTTCTTGTTGTTTCCTATTTTTCCAGTATTCCCACGTTTTCTCCCCATGAAGTCTCTTTCTTTCTTCTGTCCATGTTGTTCCCGATTTTTTTTGTTCTGCTTTGAAAGCCTTCCAAATTTAATATTTTATTTTTAAAACGATTTCTTTCTGCTATTTCCGATCCTTTGATGTTTCTTTCTAGATCTTTCCTTACTTCTGTAATCCATGCTATTGTAGATTTCTTCTTCCAGAAATATAGGAGTATTTGTTTTGTTAGCCTATTTCCATCCATTCGGTAGAGGTGTCCGAAAAAGGATAATTTTCGTTTGGCCATTGATTCAGATATCTTCTCTATATTTTTGTAGATCTCCCCATTACTTCTTATTTTCCAACCATCTGAAGTTTTATTGCACCCATTATTTTCCTAATAATCCTTCTGTCCATCTTACAGTTCATCGTTGGGCATTCAGATTCATATAAACATTCTGGTCGTACGACAGTGGTGTAGTGTTTTACTTTTGTTTTTCTAGATATACATTTCCTGCTGTAAACGTTTTTGGTCAAACCATATGCTCTTTCCATTTTGTTAATTCTTACATCTATTGCAGACCTTTCTAGTCAATTCTGTTGCATAGTCTCTCCATTTGAATTTATTTACTCGCTCTATTTTACCTATTTGTGTTTCTATGAATTTTGGCGCATTTTTTTATATTTGTCATGAATTTTGTTTTCTCAGTTGAAATTTTGAGACCAGTTCTGTTTGCTGTTTTTTTCTAGAAGGTTTATCTGAATAACTGCTTCTGTCGGCTTTTCTGAAAGTATTGCAAAATCATCCACAAAAGCCAAGCAATTTACCTTGGTTCCAATTGTTTTCCTTCCCAGAGTTATTGGTTCAATTTTGTGATTTTTTAGCTCCGAAATCTAGATTATTACAATTTTTTCTACAACACAATTAAACAGTAAAAATGATAAACCATCACCTTGTCTAACACCAGTTTTTATTTCAAATGGCTGAGATACTTCTGTCATAAATTTGACTTTAGATATTGTACCTGTTAGTGTTCCACGAATTATATTTGCTACTTTTCATTTAACACCAAATTCTCTAATGACCTTATCGATTGTTTCTCTGGCTATGTAATCAAATGCTTTCTTGAATCAATGAATGACACTATTATTGGTTTACTGGTTAACATTCTATGGCGAATTATTGACTTTAAGTTAAAAATTTATTCTGCACAGGATCTTCCCTTTCGAAAACCACCCTGATATTCTCCCAGTTGCTTGTCTAAAGTATCTACCACTCTGTTCAGGAGAATTTTTGATAATATTTCGTATGCCACTGGTAGAAGTGGCACTCCTCTGTAATTCCTCCTTTATGTATTACATATTTACATATTTAATGATAGATGCATTAAAAATATACAGCCTATGTCCGATCTAGGTCATCATGTTGACGATTCAACAAAGAGTGTTTCTTGTGGAGGGTGTGTTCGACAGTGGAGGCAAGTTTACCTCAGCAGGAGAAGCTGTCTTTGCAGTAAAGTTCCCATGAGTGAAGATGCCTAACAGCAATGCTGTACGGAACCTCATCACCAAGTTTAGAAAGACCGGAAGCGCTCATAATGCTCCAAAATCAGACAGGCCATCCACATCCACATCCGAAGAGAGTGTGCTGGAGATGCAAGACATGAAGATGAAAAGTCCAAAGAAATTGGCTAAACGACTAGCTCAGTAGGCCCACGTGTCCGTGGGTTCCGTTCACAAGATTCTCCGGAAATAACTGTCCACGTATCCGTACAAAATGTCTGTCGTGCATGCACTGAGAGACACCGATCGCCCTGCGCGTGTGAGCTTCTGTAACTGGTTTCTGTCCTTCCTGCAGAGCAACTGTGAGGGGATTCTTGATACAACGTTTTTCACGGATGAGACATGGTTTCACCTCTCCGGTTACGTGAATAGCCAGAATATTCATGTGTGGACTACAGAATGAATTTAAGGTGTCATCACTGCGTGATAAAAAGGTTGGTGTTTGGTGCGCCGGGATTCGTAAACGCATCATTGGGCCGCTCTTCTTTCAGGACACCATAAATGTAGAACGGTACTGCATCTGCATTCTGGAGGACGAAATTGAGAATGCCTGATTCCAACAGGATGGGGCGATTGCACATACCGCCCACAAGGCGATGAACTACCTAAAGGCCTGGCCAGACAAAATCCGGCCTGCCGCTGCGACGGACGGCGCAGCGGTGGGCCGGGCCCGTCAGCGGCCAGGGACGCCACACAGGCATCGGCCGGCCGCAGCGACTCTTGATGCGTCAGCTGGTACACTGTGGAAGGGGCCGAAACCCATGCGTAGCGCGATTGTCTTGCGTTAGACGATTTGGAATCTTCGCACGGGACACGTTATCTTTGTGCAAGATTTTTTTTTTAATTGCAGAAATGAGTAGCTTGCACTAGCGATACGAAATGGCACCAAGAAGAGATGTTGGGTGCACGACATTGATAGCAAGAGAGAAAGCTTAGGAGAATACCATCGTCTGTGTATTGATCTAGAGTCTGACGAAGATAGGTTCTTCAAATATTTTCGTATGTCGCGAGAATGTTTCGAGGAAATGCATCACCTGATAAAAAGGTAGCACCGAGAAGTGCACAACGAACTGGAGAAAGCCAATTGATACAAGGCACAGACAAGCCGTTGGTTTGAAGTAAGTTTTACCGTTTGTGGCCTCTTTGTGCTTGAAATAGAAGTCATATAAATTATTCCATTTCAGTTTTGCTGTATCATATGAAAGGTTCGGCGGAAGAAAGTGCTATCCCACAACATAGTTACGAGTGGAGTGATAAATTTATCTGCACTGTTTACGAATACAGCAAACGATAGAAACATCTAGTTCCGTATGTCCCGCTAGAGAGAACTTTCTACTTAATAGATTGTTTTGTTTCATTGTATTCATAACATTGTCATTGAATTTAAACAAACATATCTTCGGTCGTTAACTTATCTATTCGTTCTATCGGTATAATTGATTTTAATCTTTTCCAGATACTTGACTACAGGCGACAGTCGCCAGAGCATAACTTTTTCTTTTCGGTTAGGACGTTCAACAGTCTCAGATATTGTGAAACAAGTGTGCCAGGCAATATGGACTGTTCTACAGCCCAAGTATTTTACTACTACAACAGAGATGTGGAAGAAACCTGAAGAAGGATTTATAGAACTGGGGGTTTCCGAACTGCCTTGGAAGCATAGACGGAAAGGCTATCAGGTTAAAATTCCCGAAGGATAGTGGATCCCAGTTCTGTTACAAACAGTTCTTTTCGCTAGTTCTCCTGGCGATAGTTGATCCATACTACCGAGTTTACAGTAGTTGATATTGGAAGTTATGGACGTCACAGTGACAACACTATTTAGCTTTCTATCAAGAGTATATCGAGGACAAATGTATTCTACCTCCAAATCAGGATCGCGTGTATCATACAAAAAGTTATATTCTCTCACCTCCTCTACAAGTCTTTCTGTGTGCATGCACTACGAGCTGCAAGACAAAAACCGCCTCAAGCCGCTGCTTCTAGTGTGACAGCAGAGCAGTTGAATGCTCCAACAGAGGCAAGCAGCCGCTCCGGCTTGAGGCGAATCTGTAATCTGTGACAACCCGGCGGCGGCCGGTGCGGCAGTCCGGCTGCCGGTTCGTCAAAGCCGCACTTTGTGTGACCGCCGCCATACAGCAACGAGCCATGCAACAGTGCTGCCTGCCGGCTGCGGTTCAAGGCCACAGGCCGGACGGCCAGGCCGCATTCTGTCTGACCAGGCCTTAAAGGACATCTTCGGTGACCGCATCATCTCTCGAGGACTCTGGCCTCCGCGTTCACACGACTTGGCCCCACCGGGTTACTTTCTATAGGGTACGTGGAACGAAAAGGCCTATGAAGGTAGTCCGCATTCCATAAAATAACTCCAAACTGCACTGATACGTCACATTCGGAACATCACTCCCGATGTTCGTCTTCAAGAACATGCAGAAGCGTGTGCAACTGTGTCTTCAAGTTCAAGGGGATCACTTGCAGCGTATTTTATAACTTCCATGACTTTAATACGTCAACTTATGAACTGCATAGTTACTTATTGAACACCCTTGTATTATATGTGCCGCTTCAGTAGATATTAGAAAACGCCCGCGTTGTAACTTTGTGTCAAAATGTCAAAGCAATCGGTGAAAAACTTCGGAGATTTACGATTGTGAACAAATGAACATTTGCATTTTTGTTTACGAGTATACAACGCGTTCAATTTAACTGACGACATTGAAATATCTCGAAAACTACACGTCGGATCAAACAACGTTATAATTCGTAATTCCAATTTGTTGGCTCGGAGGGGGACATCCAACGATGCCACATTCGACCTACCACGCCATCCCGTGCGTGCGTGGGTGGCGGGTGGGAGGGGGGGGGGGAGGGGGCAAAATGGCTCTGAGCACTATGGGACTCAACATCTGAGGTCATCAGTCCCCTAGAACTTAGAACTACTTAAACCTAACTAACCTAAGGACATCACACACATCCACGCCCGAGGCAGGATTCGAACCTACGACCGTAGCAGTCACGCGGTTCCGGACTGAAGTGCCTAGAGCCGCACGGCCACCGCGGCCGGCAGGGCAACTTTGAAATCGTCACAATGGCATCATCCGTTTTTTTATTGTAGATTACGATTCTATGGCAGAATCCACACACTTTTGTCTGAAGCATTTTTTTCATTTCGCCACAGATGGCGCTGTAATCGGAGGAATGGAAGTAGGTACACATTCGTAATTTACGACATGCTACTCAATGGGCCTTTAATATCCAATCCACATGGGACCTGACCTCCATGCTTCGAGGGTAGGACAGGCCAGTATTTGACAACTTCTAATAGGGAACCCAATAAGCAACGTTGTATTCCTCCGCGAACTACGACGTATCATAACAGGGAGTACACCACGACGGGAGCTAACGTATCGTGCAGGAGTATAACAGATACCGTCTGTAGACATCACAGTACTGGCGCAGTGTTCATTGCCTGCACCTCTACCTATCATCTGAAGAACTGACGTGCAAGTGGACGATGAATCGTGGAACCACAGAAGAAAAAAATTGGAATTATCCTGATTTACGGAGAATGTAAGAGAAATGTTGAGCCTGCTGTTGCCCTTAATGCTGAGCGTTTTCCAGAGAAAGCTCGCTCTGGTTCGTTCTTTTATAGGACTGTGAACGCCTTTATGTCTGACGGCAGCGTACGGACCGGCAACTGAAACGAATCAAATGTGTTATACTAGAAGTTAATGAAGTAGCTGTACTAGCGGCATTGCACCACAACCCACGGATAAGCGCCGGCAATTACACCGCGATTCCGGTACTTCCGTGGATAGTATTGTCAAAATACTGCATCGTCGTAAGTATCATCCATACCACGTGTCACTGCATCAACAACTTCATGGCGCCAATTTCCATAACCAGGTGGTGTTTTGTGAATGGTCTGTCTGGGTGGCTAAATCATTCACTGGAGTTGTCCAGAATGTTCTTCAAACCAACAACGAACAACTCTTGCCCGGTGACATGACATCGTTGTCTCGGAACCTGAAGTCCACGAATGGCTGAAAATGGTCTCCAGTAGCCAAAATTCCAGTTCAGCTGGACCAAAGGACTCAACCATTCCATGTAAAAACAGACGTCACCATTACAGAGTAACCACTAGCTTGCGCAATGCGTTGTTGACAACTTGGGTCCATGGCTTCTTGGATTCGGCGCCACACTCGAACCCTACCATCAGCCCTTACTAACTGAAGTCGAGGCTCGTCTGAACAGGCCACAGTTTTTCAATTATCTCGGGTCCAACCGATATGGTCAGAAGACCAGGAGAGACGCTGCGGGTGATGTGCTGTCAGCAAAGACTCTCGTATCGGTCGTCTGCTCCCATAGCTCATTAACCCCAAATTCCACCGCACGACAGTAACGAATACTTTCGTCGTACGTCCCATATCGATTTCTGCGGTTATTTCGTGTGTTAGCACTGACAACTCCGCGGAAACGCCGCTGCTCTCGGTCGTAAAATACGGGCCGTCGGCCACTGTGTTGTCCGTTGTGAGGGGTAATGCCTGAAATTTGGTACTCTCGGCACACTTTTGACACTTTGGACCTCGGACTCCCTAACGATTTCCGTAACAGTTCCCATTCGTCTACCTCCGATTACCGTTCCACGTTCAAAGTCTGTTAATTCCCTTCATGCGGCCATAATCACATCGGAAACCTTTTCTCGTCAGTCAACAGAGCACACATGACAGCTCCGCCAATGCACTACTGTTTTGTACCTAGTGTACGCAATACAAACGCCATCTGTATGTGTGCATATCCCTATCCCTCGACTGTTGTCGCCTCAGTGTATTTCGTGTCTTTAGTTTCTGACCAACATTTTTAAGATTTTCTTTATAGCTTAAGGACCTATCCAGCGTAATGCCGAGATATTTTAGGATAGAGCCTCGGTGTTTCCATTTTTGTTATGTAGATGGACGAAAAGTAAGCAGCTGAACTGGCAAAAATTTATTAATGTAAGACTTGCAACAATGATAACGTAATTAGTCTTCAGATAACCATTTTGAAATTGGAAAGTGTCCAGCCGTACTACATGTTGACCATTTGCAGCGAAGGAAACACGCTTACAAAATTGTTAAGGCTTTTGTGGCCACTTGTTGACAAACTTTCGTAACTCAGTGACGCTCTGGAGCACATCGGTTCCATGTTCCCGCAAGACATCAAAAAGCTCTTCCATGCATGTCTCACCACGAACTATTTCACGTGGAATGGTGATTTCTACGAACAGCTGGAAGGCGTCGCCATGGGTAGTCCTCTCAGTCCAGTGGTGGCCAACTTCTTCATGGAACAATTCGAAGCACAGGCACTGGACTCGGCGACTTGCAAACCTAAGGTGTGATACAGGTACGTCGATGATACTTTCGTGGTGTGGAGCCATGGTGAAGAACAGCTCGGTGACTTCCTAAGGCACTTGAACAGCCTCCATGCCAACATAACATTTACCATGGAAGTAGAAAAAGACAGGAAACTGCCATTTCTAGATGTGCTGGTCACAAGGGTCGGCGAAAACCTGAGACAAAGCGTGTATCGAAAACCGACACACACGGACCGATACCTGCACAAACTGTCAAACCTCCACCCGAGCCAGAAAAGAGGCATGATTAGTACGCTCGTAACGAGAGCAGGACGAATATGTGAGCCGCAACACCTCAAACGAGAAATGCAACACCTGGAAACTGTTCTGAGGAGCAATGGGTACTCCACAAATTACATTAGAAGTGTAACAGAGCCAAACACTCGACGAAGTAAGGAACCAGAAAAAGAAATGTCGGGTACGGCCTTTCTGCCATACATTCCCAGAGTGACGGACAGAATCGGCCGTATATTGCGCAAACATGGCGTACAGACGATTTTCAAACCGACAAGGAAGATCAAAGAGTGTCTTAGATAGGCGAAGGAGAAAAGAGACCCACTTGCAATGTCGGGAATATACCGTATACCATGCACATGCGGAAAAGTTTATGTCGGAATGACTGGACGATCCATTAACACCAGGATCAGAGAGCATAAGCGACATTGTAGGTTGGGGCAGGTGGAGAAATCGGCCGTGGCAGAGCACGCACTGAATGAGACCGACCACGTAATAAAATTCGCCGACACGGAAGTTCTGGGTGTAGAGAAGCACTATCACACGCGCTTGTTTAGAGAAGCTGTAGAAATACAAAAACACGCGAACAGTTTTACAAGAAAGTGGAAAGCCTTAAGGTAAACGGATCCTGGCTTCCCGTACTGCAGCGAACGACCGCCGCAGGTAGCAAGAGGAGAACCGCACCGGAAATGACCGCGGAGAAGCCCTCGGACGTTGGCGGGCCAGGTCCATATAGTCTGCGGCCGCGAGCTCGGCTCCAGTTCACCACCGGCAATGGAGGGTGAAGTTTTGACAATGCCAGCCACTCGTGCTCGCGAAACGTCAGAAAAATCGTTAAATGAATGTCGGCCGAAGAACCCGAGACAGAAGCCAATAGGCAGTTTGAAACACGCTTAGTTTGTAAAATCCTGACGAAAGATCGTGTCAGCAGTAGCGTAATATCACATACCTCACGTAGTTGTTCAGGGTAAATCTTGATTCAAAACAGAGAAGGACCGTGCAGGCTGCAGATTCCTCGACTTCCGCCATAGGACGGTGGGCTTTCTGGTTCCGCTAAGTAGGTCAGGAGCCCATTGCAAGCAGGAGGCGTTCACATGGGCGGCCGTGGCTGTTTGGCGTGGGCTGGTCGGTTTTTTACGTTAGGAAATCTCAGGGAAACACAAAAAGGGCGTCAGTCTCAAAGGGTGCAGGGCGAACACAGGAAGGACGTAGATCTAGGAACAATCGGTATAGTAGTTGTAAAATGTCATAGCTGTGTTTGGAAAGTACCAGGCACTGAAAGGTGGCTAAAGCCGGAGATAAGTTCAGCTGAAATTTCTGCGAAGGACCTAACGGCGTTCAGAAAGAACAAGCTAAACACTTCTGGCGGTGACGTGTTTGTTGCTATTAGAAGTAGTCTATCTTCTAGTGAAATAGAAGTAGACGCTTCCTGTGAGTTGTTATGGGTAGAGATCATTCTAAGTGACCGGAATAAAATAATGACCTGATCCTTTTACTGACCTTCCAACTTTGATTATACAGTTTCTGAAAGATTCAAAGAAAACGAGTCTAACTTCAAACACACGTGTTTAAATCCGGAGATACGCATAAAACATCATTCCAAATCGTGCTTAACGCGTTCTCTGAAAATTAATTCTAGCAATTAGTTCATAAGCTCACACGAATAGTAAACAGTTGTGAAAACACACTTCACCTCTTAGCAATAAATAATCCTCAGCTCCCCAAATCCTCCACAAATAAACGACAAATATAGCTACTCAAAAAAGCATATAAAATTCGCTTGACACCTTCCCGAGAGACACTCTCCATTCTTTCCAAATTAACAATATATGAGACTTGAATTCAAAGAAATAGTATCGACAGAAACTGAAATATTTATACCACATAACTAACGACGGACCCCCCCGCCCCATGGTACACAAAACGGGTCAGAACACTGTTGCAGAAACAAGGAAAAAAGCATGCCAAATTTAAACGAACGCAAAATTCCCAAGATGGGCGATCTTTTACAGAAGCTCGAAATTTAGCACGGTCTTCAATGCGAGATGATTATAACAGTTTCCACAATGAAACCTTGTCTCTAAACCAGACAGAAAATCCAAAGAGATTCTGGTCGTATGTAAAGTATGCTAGCGGCAAGAAACAATCAATGCCTTCTCCTCGCGATAACAATGGAAATACTATAGATGACGATGCTGCTAAAGGAGACTTAATGAACATAGCCTACCGAAATTCCTTCACCAAAGAATTCGAATAAGGGTAACTTAGAAGTAGATATCCTCGGAGTAGTAAATCACTTAATAAAAACACGTCTTCCGGTCCACACTCTAGACTAATTAGGTTTCTTTCAGAGCATGCTGATGCAATAACTCCACCCTTAAGAATCATACACTACCGCTCGCCACACCGAAGATCCGAACACACAGACCGGAAAGTTACACACGTCACACCAATATTCAAGGAAGGCAATAGGAGTAACCCACTGAATTACAGGCCCGTATCATTAACGTCGATATACAGGAGGATTCTGGAACGTATATTGCATTCGAACATTATGAATTACCTCGAAGAGAACGGTCTATTGACACATAGCGAGCACGGATTTAGAATACATCGTTCTTGTGAAACACAACTAGCTCTTTACTCACATGAAATTTTGAATCATATCGACAAGGGATTTCATATTGATTTCGTATTTCTAGATTTCCAGAAGACTTGTGACACCATACCTCACAACCGGATTGTAATCAGACTGCGTGCTTATGGAATATAGCGTCTGTTACGCGACTGGATTCGTGACTTTCTCTCAAAGAGGTGACAATTCGTAGTAACTGACGGGAAGTCATCGAGTGAAACAGAAGTGGTTTCTGGCGTGTTATAGGTGCTCTGATGTTCCTTATCTATATAAGCTATTTAGGAGACAATGTGAGCAGCCGACTAAGGTTGTTTGCAGATGATGGTTCAAATGGCTCTGAGCACTATGGGACTCAACTGCTGAGGTCATTAGTCCCCTAGAACTTAGAACTAGTTAAACCTAACTAACCTAAGGACATCACAAACATCCATGCCCGAGGCAGGATTCGAACCTGCGACCGTAGCGGTCTTGCGGTTCCAAACTGCAGCGCCTTTAACCGCACGGCCACTTCGGCCGGCTACAGATGATGCTGTCGTTTATCGTCAAGTAAAGTCACCAGAAGATCAAAACAAATTACAAAACGATTTAGGTAAGAAATCTGTATGGTACGAAAATTGGCAATTGACCCCAAATAATGAAATATGTGAGGTCATCCTGTAACGCCGGAAATGCATATCCTCCTATTTCCATCTATTGCACTGCAAATTTTTTTCCTTCTTTTGTTACCTGAAGATATAACATTTCTGTGTCTTTGTATATTGTAATTGTTTTACTGTTTATATATATATATGCATTTATGTCGATTTATAATTGGTTTGTTTTGTGAATATTATTTGTATTTATACGCTGGGTCTGGCCTAGGGAAAACTATGCTATCGAACGAAAACATCGATAGGTCGTGTGGAGAATGGCTCTGAGCACTATGGGACTTAACATCTATGGTCGTCAGTCCCCTAGAACTTAGAACTACTTAAACCTAACTAACCTAAGGACAACACACAACACCCAGCCATCACGAGGCAGAGAAAATCCCTGACCCCGCCGGGAATCGAACCCGGGAACCCGGGCGTGGGAAGCGAGAACGCTACCGCACGACCACGAGATGCGGGCTCGTGTGGAGAACCAAAGTGTTTAGGATCTTTGGTAGTGTTAACTCTATCGCGTGGAGCGCGGGCAGAGAGAGAGTCTGGCTGGGGTGGTGCAGTGAAGCAGGTGTGTTGTGTGACGCTCCCGCGAGTTGCCGCGCTTTCGGGGTTGGGCAGCATGTAATTGCGCTCGACTTGCTATGATAGTTTCTGACACGGTGTCGCGGACGGGAAGCATTAGCTGGCGCACATCAAGAGCCCGTTTCGCCTGGCGACCGTATCGAGAAGAAGGCGCGCCAACATCCAGCTTCTGCAACAGCTACGGCCGACAATGAGTGACTGTCGCCACCTCCTCGATCGACTGCTTCAAACCCTCAATCAACCAACAAGGAAGACTGGAAGCACGTAAAGTTTTAGAACTGTATGGCAGACCTCAGCTTTTCAAACTGTTCCATTTTCATAACTAAATTACAGCAACGTAGCATGAACCTTTGTTGCTCATTGTCCCAATTGCATTACCAACCAGGGTCCCTTCCTTTTCCGGAATGAACCCGAGTGTCGTTGAAATTCAAACGCCAGCATCATTCGATTTCACTGCTTTAATTTCAAAGTTCAGTTAAAGTATTCATAGCTGGCTACAATATTTAGATTACACAAGCACAAATTAAGAGTGCGAGTTTTGTTACCGTATTTTAGCTTACCTGTGACTGCAGCTCAGCTTGGTACGTACTAAATTTTACTATTGTTAATTGTCCAGAATCATTTAATTCAAGTTCAAAGTTAAATCTCTTATTTCTAAATTGCGTAGATTCAAGTAGCTTTTGAAATGATTGTTGAGGTAGCCCAAGACTAACCTTATTTTATTGAATTTCGTAGTGCTTCAGAAACAAAGTTCACTATTAATTTCAGTCACTAAATTAACTTTCAATTTTCCAGTTTTATTAATTCTTTTGCTAAATTAAGTCAGAGTGTAGCGAAATTTATTACTTCTGACAAACATTTAGTTTTCACGCAACACGTGTCAACCTTCAGTTGCCACGCTTTTAGTGCTAATTATATGTGCATTAATCTTTCATTTTCAGTTATTATAGTAGTTGTCCATAGGACTGGCGACCGTAATTTTCCCCAAATCTCAAATATGTAATTAACGCCAATTAATTGTTAACGTAACGACCGCACATTTACTTTCTTTATTAATTTTACCCTTTTCTCAAAATTAATTTCCACCAATTTCATTTGCATTTTTCCTTTCATTTAGATGTAACCCTTTCCTCCCTCTTTACCGACAGATTAACTTTGGTGACGATTGCGTTTCCCAAATTTGCATTAGGTACACGTGGTTTAATTTTTCACTGTCATTAAGGTCGATAAGTGAGGGGGAGGTTACAATCCACATGAGTGATAAAAGGAACCCGTTAAACTTCAGTTAAATGGTAAATCAATCAAATATGAAGGCTGTAAATTGAACTAAATACCTAGGAATTCCAATTACAAACAACTGAAATTGGAAAGAACACATAGAAAATGTTGTGGGGAAGCGAACCAAAGACTACGTTTTATTGGCAGAACACTTAAAAGATGCAACAGATCTACTAACGAGACTGCCTAAACTACGTTGGTCCGTAATCTTTTGGAGTACTGCTGCGCGGTGTGGGACGCTTACCAGATAGGATTAACGGAGTACATCGAGAAAGTTCAAAGAAGGGCGCACGTTCTGTATTAGCAAGAAGTAGGGGAGAGAATGTCACGAACATGTACAGATTTGGGATGTACATAATTAAAACAAAGGCGTTTCTCGTTTCGGCTCTATCTTCTCACGCAATTTCAATCACCTACTTTGTCCTCCGAATGAGAAAATATATATATATTTTTTTTGACGCCGACCTACATAGAGGGAAACGATAAATAAAATAAGGGAAGTCAGAGTCTTATGGAGAGATATAGGTGTTCGTTTTTTCAGCGCGCTGTCCGAGAGTGAAATAATAGAGAATTATTGTGAATGTGTTTCGATGAACACTCTGCCAGGCACGTAAGTGTGATTTGCAGAGTACCCATGTAGATGTAGATGTCGATTTGTGTACAGTGGTTATTGATTGGAAACATTATCGCTGAAAGAGAAAGATCAAGTAAGGGCATAAGTGAGAGAAGAGTAGAAATAGATAGATAGTGTGTGTGTGTGTGTGTGTGTGTGTGTGTGTGTGTGAGAGAGAGAGAGAGAGCGAAAGAGAGAAAGAAAGAAAGAGAGCAGAGAGAGTGAGTAGGTGAGGTGTGGGAGAACGTCGCAGGCGGAGAGTGCAACGCCTCCAGATTTCGTCCTCTCGGCCGCTCGAAGGCCAGCGGCCCTTGTTGGTGGGAGACGGTCCGATATTGGCGGCAGCCGTGGGAAGTGGCAGCAACAGCAGCGCCGGATGTTTTGGCGCGGCGCGTGCCAAGGGCGCAGTCTGGCCACACGCACTGGGCTCTACTTTGTCGGCGGCACATAACATAAGCTCTGAGCTGCGACACAGCGGAGCGTGGCAAATTTAGCTCCCAATTTCCAGCTAGTTCTGGCTGAACCGCATCATCCCCCACTCAAGCAGCACACCACATTTTACTTCGTTTGCCACTACAGACTTTGTTAACATTAGGTGACGTCTTTTGAAACTCTTCTCTGATCTTCGCTCGATCATCATTTTTGCAAGAGCGCAGATGGAATACATTAGTATTTTACGTCGTTTGCAGACTAATAATGACAGTCGTATATTTTTAGGTTGGTTAGTACCTCCAAGCACATGTGGCAAAGCAAGCCATAAATGTTCGCTTTCCCCTGGACGGCAGGTCTGACGTTGGAAGTGTGGATGTGTGGACGCAAAATGGACAATACGGACAGGCGTAGTCAAAATTTGTGGTGCAGTTATGACTGTGCAAAAAACATCAGGTCGTAAAGTTGGTGACGTGTTTTTGGAAGACTGTTCGATGCGAAGAAAAACCAAACCAACACTCTGATGTGCGTGCATATTAAGGTAGTACATAAAATATACAGGATGATCAAAAAGTCAGTATAAATTTGAAAACTTAATAAACCACGGAATAATGTAGATAGAGAGGTAAAAATTAACACACATGCTTGGGATGACATGGGGTTTTGTTAGAACCAAAAGAAAAACACAGTTCACAAAATGCCCAACAGATGGCGCGTGAAAGATCTCTTGCGCGCGTCGTTTGGTGATAATCGTGTGCTCAGCCACCACTTGCCTCCCAGGTCCCCAGACCTCAGTCCGTGCGATTATTGGCTTTGGGGTTACCTGAAGTCGCAAGTGTGTCAAGAGCGACCGATATCTATAGGGATGCTGAAAAACAACATCCGACGCCAATGCCTCACCATAACTCCGGACATGCTTTACAGTGCTGTTCACAACATTATTCCTCGACTACAGCTATTGTTGAGGAATGATGGTGGATATATTGAGCATTTCCTGTAAAGAACATCATCTTTGCTTTGTCTTACTTTGCTATGCTAATTATTCCTATTCTGGTCAGATGAAGCGCCATCTGTCAGACTTTTTTGAAATTTTGTATTTTTTTTGGTTCTAATAAAACCCCATGTCATTCCAAGCATGTGTGTCAATTTGTACCTCTCTATCTACATTATTCCGTGATTTACTCAGTTTTCAAATTTGTACTGACTTTCTGGTCACCTGGTATTGTGCACCAATACTCGTAACACATAGTGCAGCTACACAATGGTCAATGGAAAATGAATTTAAAAGAAAAATAGAAATAGAATAAGAAATAGATGTATATGAGATGGGAGACATGATACTGAGTGAAGTATTCGACAGATCACTGAAATACCTAAGTAGAATCGAGATCCCTAGAAAAGACGACATTCTCTCAAAATTATTGATGTCCTTCAGGGAGCCAGTCACGACATAACTATACCACCTGGTGTGCAAGATGTATGAGAGAGGGTGAATGCTCTCAGACTTTAAAATTACATAATAATTCCAATCAGCAGGTGCTAATGGGTAAAATTGCTGAACACTCTGCTTAGTAAGTCATGGTTGGAAAATACTGACACGAATTATGTACAGAAGAATGGAAAAGTCGGTTAAAGCCGCCTTCGAGGAAGATTAAAATGGTTTCGGGACAACTGTAGAAACATGTGAGGCAATACCACCCAAGGAGTTATCTTAGAAGATAAGTTAAGGAAAGGGAAACCTACGTTTATAGCATTTGTAGACTTTGAGAAAACTTTTGACAATGCTGACTGGAATAAATTTTGAATAAGGAATTAAAGTTCACTGAGAAGAAATAAAAATCTTTGAGGTTTGCCGATGGCATTGTAGTTCTGTGAGAGACAGCAAAAAAATTACAAAAGCAATTGAACAGAATGAATAGCGGTTTGAAAGGAGGATATAAAATGAACACCAATAAAAACAAAACATTCATGATTGAATGTAGTCGATTTAAAATGAAGTGACGAGCAAAGCTGGGGTGTGGGCACAAGCCAACGACGAAATAGTTTTGTGATTATGTCTGGGGACACTTGCTACTAGTCAATATCGATCACTTGTTGTTTTTCTCTTCAATCGTATACTGAAATGATACGTCCGATGGTGTGTGGCGTGTGATGTTATATTGACACTGGACCACATCTTATGGGTGATTCACTTTTACTGTCAGGCAATGTAAGATAAATGAAATATAGTCGAGCTAAATCTGGAGATGCTGACAGAGTTAGATTAAGAAATGAGACATTAAAAGTAGTAGATTAGTCTTGTTATTTCAGCAGAAAAATAACTGATGGGGGCGGAAGTAAAGGGGATGTAAAACACAGACTGCCCACAACAACAAAAATTTGTGAAAGGCGAAATTTAAGTGTTGGGGTGAGTGTCTGAAAGTATTGTATGGAGTGTAGTGTACATAACTGAAATGTGGACGATATACAGTTCAAACAAGAAGAGTATAGAAGTCTTCGAAATATGCTGGTACAGGAGAATGGTGAAGATGGTTCAAATGGCTCTGAGCACTATGGGACTTAACATCTGTGGTCATCAGTCCCCTAGAACTTAGAACTACTTAAACCTAACTAACCTAAGGACATCACACACATCCATGCCCGAGGCAGGAATCGAACCTGCGACCGTAGCAGTCGCGCGGCTCCGAACTGAGCGCCTAGAACCGCTAGACCACCGCGGCCGGCGAGAATGGTGAAGATTAAATGGGTGTGTTGAATAGCTAATGGGAAAGTACTGAATCGAAATGGAGAGAAAAATGTATCGCACAACTTGATTGAATGAAGGGATCGATTAATAGGACACATGCTGATGCAACAAAAAAGGCATCAATTTTGCAAAGGAAGGAAGTGTGAGGTGTAAAAGTTGTAGAGGGAGGCCAACAATTGCCCACAGTAATCAGACTGAAACAGATATAGGTTGCAGTAGTTATGCAGACATGAAAAGGCTTGTATAGTACGGGCTAACGTGGAGAGCTGCATCACAAAAAATTTCGTTCTAAAGACCAGAACAAGAAAACTGGGAGGGTTATGATTTTCAAAAGCACTGTGATGTTTCCTTGTCCGATCGATCATGATTCCTTGAAGTCCAAATCGGCACTGAAATTATTAATGTGATTAATAAACTTGCTTCTCATTGTATTAACGCTTTGAGCGCGGAGCCGATTTTACTGGGCTTTCCGTTGAAGCGACAGTCCCACATGCCGGCGACAAAAAGACGTATGTGTTCGAGTGAAATGGAAAACGTGACAACCATGAGAGTGGTTTACCGAAAACCAAAAATTATTACTGAATATAATAACGGAAAACTGTTATTCACCTTTATGAAGAGATGAGAGCGTATAGCAGACAATTAAGGAAGGCAGTAAAATGGTATCGAAAGCTAGCATTCGATTTCTATTTGAACACCGCTGTTGTCAATGCGTTACATGTGTTTCAAGGCGTGACGGGACGGATATCTCTCAGACAGATGGTCGATACGCTCAAACGACAGTCACTTGAAGAAACTCCAGTCAGTATTGATACGTGAAAAAGTAAACACCGGTTGGCCGTAAAGGAAGGAAAGGCACGTAAACATAGTTCAGCATGTTACGAGACAAACACAAAAGTATTCGGGCACAATGCAGCTAGAAAATGAAATAAACAGGTAATTATCTTTTCTAATACTTTCAAATCTAAACTCCATCTTTGTATTGAATGTTTTAATAAATTTCATTAAAATTAAAAAATTTGTTTTTTTGACTTTGTTACTGCCCCCCATGAACCATGGACCTTGCCGTTGGTGGGGAGGCTTGCGTGCCTCAGCGATACAGATGGCCGTACCGTAGGTGCAACCACAACGGAGGGGTATCTGTTGAGAGGCCAGACAAACATGTGGTTCCTGAAGAGGGGCAGCAGCCTTTTCAGTAGTTGCAAGGGCAACAGTCTGGATGGTGGACTGATCTGGCCTTGTAACATTAACCAAAACTGCCTTGCTGTGCTGGTACTGCGAACGGCTGAAAGCAAGGGGAAACTACAGCCGTAATTTTTCCCGAGGAAATGCAGCTTTGCTGTATGATTAAATGATGATGGCGTCCTCTTGGGTAAAATATTCCGGAGGTAAAATAGTCCCCCATTCGGATCTCCGGGCGGGTGCTACTCAAGAGGACGTCGTTATCAGGAGAAAGAAAACTGGCGTTCTACGGATCGGAGCGTGGAATGTCAGATCCCTTAATCGGGCAGGTAGGTTAGAAAATTTAAAAAGGGAAATGGATAGGTTAAAGTTAGATATAGTGGGAATTAGTGAAGTTCGGTGGCAGGAGGAACAAGACTTTTGGTCAGGTGAATACAGGGTTATAAATACAAAATCAAATAGGGGTAATGCAGGAGTAGGTTTAATAATGAATAAAAAAATAGGAGTGCGGGATAGCTACTACAAACAGCATAATGAACGCATTATTGTGGCCAAGATAGACACAAAGCCCATGCCTACTGCAGTACTACAAGTTTATATGCCAACTAGCTCTGCAGATGATGAAGAAATAGATGAAATGTATGACGAGATAAAAGAAATTATTCAGGTAGTGAAGGGAGACGAAAATTTAATAGTCATGGGTGACTGGAATTCGTCTGTAGGAAAAGGGAGAGAAGGAAACATAGTAGGAGAATATGGACTGGGGGGAAGAAATGAAAGACGAAGCCGCCTTGTAGAATTTTGCACAGAGCATGACTTAATCATAGCTAACACTTGGTTCAAGAATCATAAAAGAAGGTTGTATACCTGGAAGACTCCTGGAGACACTAAAAGGTATCAGATTGATTATATAATGGTAAGACAGAGATTTAGGAACCAGGTTTTAAATTGTAAGACATTTCGAGGGGCAGATGTGGATTCTGACCACAATCTATTGGTTATGAACTGCAGATTGAAACTGAAGAAACTGCAAAAAGGTGGGAATTTAAGGAGTTGGGACCTGGATAAACTGAGAGAACCAGAGGTTGTAGAGAGTTTCAGGGAGAGCATAAGGGAACAATTGACAGGAATGGGGGAAAGAAATACAGTAGAAGAAGAATGGGTAGCTCTGAGGGATGAAGTAGTGAAGGCAGTAGACGATCAAGTAGGTAAAAAGACGAGGGCTAATAGAAATCCTTGGGTAACAGAAGAAATATTGAATTTAATTGATGAAAGGAGAAAATATAAAAATGCAGTAAATGAAGCAGGCAAAAAGGAATACAAACGTCTCAAAAATGAGATCGACAGGAAGTGCAAAATGGCTAAGCAGGGATGGCTAGAGGACAAATGTAAGGATGTAGAGGCTTGTCTCACTAGGGGTAAGATAGATACTGCCTACAGGAAAATTAAAGAGACCTTTGGAGGGAAGAGAACCACTTGTATGAATATCATGAACTCAGATGGAAACCCAGTTCTAAGCAAAGAAGGGAAGGCAGAAAGGTGGAAGGAGTATATAGAGGGTTTATACAAGGGCGATGTGCTTGAGGACAATATTATGGAAATGGAAGAGGATGTAGATGAAGACGAAATGGGAGATAAGATACTGCGTGAAGAGCTTGACAGAGCACTGAAAGACCTGAGTCGAAACAAGGCCCTGGAAGTAGACAACATTCCATTCGAACTACTGATGGCCTTGGGAGAGCCAGTCATGACAAAACTCTACCATCTGGTGAGCAAGATGTATGAGACAGGCGAAATACCCTCAGACTTCAAGAAGAATATAATAATTCCAATCCCAAAGAAAGCAGGTGTTGACAGATGTGAAAATTACCGAACTATCAGTTTAATAAGTCACAGCTGCAAAATACTAACGCGAATTCTTTACAGACGAATGGAAAAACTAGTAGAAGCGGACCTCGCGGAAGATCAGTTTGGATTTCGCAGAAATGTTGGAACACGTGAGGCAATACTAACCTTACGACTTATCTTAGAAGAAAGATTAAGGAAAGGCAAACCTACGTTTCTAGCATTTGTAGATTTAGAGAAAGCTTTTGACAATGTTAACTGGAATACTCTCCTTCAAATTGAGAAAGTGGTAGGGGTAAAATACAGGGAGCGAAAGGCTATTTACAATTTGTACAGAAACCAGATGGCAGTTATAAGAGTCGAGGGGCATGAAAGGGAAGCAGTGGTTGGGAAAGGAGTGAGACAGGGTTGTAGCCTATCCCCGATGTTATTCAATCTGTATATTGAGCAAGCAGTAAAGGAAACAAAAGAAAAATTCGGAGTAGGTATTAAAATTCATGGAGAAGAAGTAAAAACTTTGAGGTTCGCCGATAACATTGTAATTCTGTCAGAGACAGCAAAGGACTTGGAAGAGCAGTTGAACGGAATGGACAGTGTCTTGAAAGGAGGATATAAGATGAACATCAACAAAAGCAAAACGAGGATAATGGAATGTAGTCAAATTAAATCGGGTGATGCTGAGGGAATTTCATTAGGAAATGAGACACTTAAAGTAGTAAAGGAGTTTTGCTATTTACGGAGTAAAATAACTGATGATGGTCGAAGTAGAGAGGATATAAAATGCAGACTGGCAATGGCAAGGAAATCGTTTCTGAAGAAGAGAAATTTGTTAACGTTGAGTATAGACTTAAGTGTCTGGAAGTCGTTTCTGAAAGTATTTGTATGGAGTGTAGCCATGTATGGAAGTGAAACATGGACGATAACTAGTTTGGACAAGAAGAGAATAGAAGCTTTCGAAATGTGGTGCTACAGAAGAATGCTGAAGATTAGATGGGTAGATCACATAACTAATGAGGAGGTGTTGAATAGGATTGGGGAGAAGAGAAGTTTGTGGCACAACTTGACTAGAAGAAGGGATCGGTTGGTAGGACATGTTTTGAGGCATCAAGGGATCACAAATTTAGCAAAGGAGGGCAGCGTGGAGGGTAAAAATCGTAGAGGGAGACCAAGAGATGAATACACTAAACAGATTCAGAAGGATGTAGGTTGCAATTGGTACTGGGAGATGAAGAAGCTTGCACAGGATAGAGTAGCATGGAGAGCTGCATCAAACCAGTCTCAGGACTGAAGACCACAACAACAACAACTGCCACTCCCACGCACAGGCCTCGTCCAGACATAAAGTACACGGTCAGGGCAAGGGGACTGACGCCGCCCAAACCAAGAGTCCACTGTCAGTGGCACGGGACTGACGGGCCGCTTAAAGTGTCAAATGGGTGGGAACTGGACTTATGTCCGTATTACCGTCTTTCTTGTTAGACATTTGCTGATTTCTATCATATGCCGACAGTTCCAGTATTCGTACTTTGTTACAGAGACTTGCCGATTGTGTGTTGTTTGCGATGTTTCAATTTGTAGGAATGAGGTACTGACAGAAGTAAAGCAATGAGGACGGATCATGGGCTGTGCCTGGATAGCTCAACGGGGAAGAGCGCTGTTGCAGAAACTTTTCTTCGAGTCCTAGTCCAGCACACTGTTTTAATATGCAGAAACTTGTCTTTCATGGGCAATGCTCTTTCCTATTGAGCTATCCAGGCACAACCCACGATCCGTACTCATAGCTTTACTTCTGTCAGCACCTCTTTTGTACAAACTGAAACATCGAAAACAACATATCATCGAAACTCCGTGTAATAAAGTACAAATATCGGAACTAGAAACCCCGGTTCAGAACACAGTTCTAATCTGCCAGGAAGCTGTGTATTTCGCTTCACTTTTATTTCACTCTCTCAGACAGGGTTGGCTCAAATGGCTCTGAGCACTATGGGACTTAACAGCTGTGGTCATCAGTCCCCTAGAACTTAGAACTACTTAAACCTAACTAAACTAAGGACATCACACACATCCATGCCCAAGGCAGGATTCGAACCTGCGACCGTAGCAGTCGCGCGGTTCCGGACTGCGCACCTAGAACCGCGAGACCACCGCGGCCGGCTCTCAAATACGGCGGAGGCGCCAACTGCACAATGTAACTGCTCTTCAGTTATACAGTTAAAATGCAGTTTGGTTAAAACAGACATGAAAGTATGAAAAGCACGTAGGTGACGTTACTGAAATGTGATCTAGATGTAGCTGCAATTAAGTCCGGGGTGATCGTTGTGGTATCGAGTAAAAGCTAACTGGTGATGTTTGCGGCTCAGTACCTCAGCTGGAGGATGATTTTTGTGCACACCAGCTGCTGCTACACAGGAGAACGGAATAGGATGAAAAGTAGGAAAAAGAAAGTGGACATTGACGGGGAGCTGGTATAGGGGCTTAGAGATAAACATTTTCATGTTTTGTTTTGAGTGTTTGTGTAACGGGACAGAACCTAATTCTGCATGGGGAGTTGGTGCAGCGGGATTGAAGAAGCTGACGTGGTGGGGTAACAGTAAAAACGAACAAGGGTATCTAGTCACGAGAAAGTGATGCAGGGGTGGCGAGCATATGGCGGTAGGATTAATGTGGAACATAGAGCACATCACTAATGTAACTTAATGAAGGATGTGGAGTCGTGGAAGTTACTGATGCCTTGGAGGACAATTGTGATAAAATCCATTTTGTGGTGGGAATAGGAGATAAGGAGCTTTACGGTGGATTAATATTCCAATGAGATTGGGGACAATTTCAGGTTTATGACGGCTAATTCGCCTTGCAGTTATAGAAATAAGCCAGGTGGGATTCATCACAGGTGTTACACTGAAGTGGACGTTGCCAGCTAGGCTATTGTTTTAAGAGGTGATTGGATTTGCAGTAGGTTTTTGAAATCTACCTCCTTTAGTCATTTAAAATAAATCGTCTAAATTTCAGAAAAACAAAAGATACTTGCTGTATCATGAATTCCTCTTCGGTAACGCTTAGGATGTTGCCTAGGAAACTCAGGTGAGAAGATTTGGGGACATCACGTGGTGAGACAAACTGTAAACGCTTACAATGAATATTTATTTTAATAAAAACTTGCGCTAATATGGAAGGAAAGAACATCGTAACGCGATCATTAGCCCGTGCCTGATTTACTCGCGAGATAACTTTAAATTCTAAATTAGTACCAAAACGGCTTCTGCAAGCGTGCAAAAATGTAACAGGACACTGAGAATGTTCCACTGAACAATTTGAGGTAGGGAACCTGGGGTCGGAGAAGCCAGGTTAAGGGAGATACGGAAGCAAACTTGTCTACCACTTTGTCTAGCATTATTTTTTCTAGCTTATTTACAACTAATATGCGTAGAAGTTTGCACGTACTGTGCTGTTTATTTACATGTACATTCTTTATTTCCTGCAAGGAAACAAGGAGGACGAGCCTGATTACTACGAAGCCATGATGCAGGTTTTGTTTACTTTACTTTTTCATAAGGTGGCTCTGTTGGATGACTCAACGACAGACCCATTCATTACTCAGTGCTATTCAAGGACGTACAGTACAATACGATGAAGCAATACCGGTATGGTTTCGCAGAACTCACTGACATCACTTTGTGCATGGGGAAGTACGTTGCAATGCTCTCGCTGCTGAAAGACTGTACAGAGAACGGTTTCCTAACAGTCATCATCCGTCCACGACGTGTAATTATTTCTCTCGATCGACAAAAGCGGGAGACGGGTGCATTGGAAGGAAGAAACAAGGGACCTGGCAACATGAGGACCACTCGCATAACCGATTATGAAGCGGAGGTGCTGGAACACGTTGCAGAACACACGTTATTTCCATCATAACATTATGATTGGAATAATATATGAAACTGAGTAGTCTTCTCTCGGATTAAGCAAAGAAGTGCACTGAACATCAGAGGTGCTAATATGAGATGGCTTAATAAGGTAAACCAAGCAAAATATCATAAATGGTTCTTACGGAGACGTTTCAGGATCGGCATGTGGCGTATAGATAGAGTATGCTTAAGATGAAGGGGGAAGGGTGGTCAAAATGGGGCAAGGATGTATGGGACACAGGTTATTGAGGAGTCTCACAGATTCAGTTTTGATGAGGAACAGCGAGCACGCACTTGCGTACACATGGACGACTGTAAGACGTGGTGCCGTTGCGGCAGCTGTGTTCTTGGACGAGGAGTGAGTTGGGTGTTGGCTGAGCCCAGCGCCAGAAGTGAGGTCGACGGGAGGCAGCGCGTGCGTGACACACGGCGCCAGCTGCGAGGCGCGGAGGCGGCCACGCCCCCTGGCGGCACGAGCAGCAGCTGTCTCGTGCGTGGCTGACCCCAGCCTCCACTTACTGCTTCACGGCCGGTCCGAAGTCTCGGGTCCCGGTTAGGAGACACATAAACTGAGTGTGACATTTGGTAGGAAGCGTGCCAAGAGGCTACTAAGCAGCGACGAATAAATCCAACTACATACCTTAACAAACAGACTCCTTACTGTCACAATGCCCAACCTATTTCTCCCTAGACACGGTGATTCATCTGTACACGTATACCATTTCAGTTAGATACACAGGGAATGATATATAAATTTAAAGAGATAACTGACGAATCCGGTAGATGTGTTATTTTGTAGCATACAACCTCAAGAATGAGATTTTCACTCTGCAGCGGAGTGTGCGCTGATATGAAACTTCCTGGCAGATTAAAACTGTGTGCCCGACCGAGACTCGAACTCGGGACCTTTGCCTTTCGCGGGCAAGTGCTCTACCATCTGAGCTACCGAAGCACGACTCACGCCCGGTACTCACAGCTTTACTTCTGCCAGTATCTCGTCTCGTACCTTCCAAACTTTACAGAAGCTCTCCTGCGAACCTTGCAGAACTAGCACTCCTGAAAGAAAGGATATAGCGAAGACATGGCTTAGCCACAGCCTGGGGGATGTTTCCAGAACGAGATTTTCACTCTGCAGCGGAGTGTGCGCTGATATGAAACTTCCTGGCGGATTAAAACTGTGTGCCCGACCGAGACTCGAAATCGGGACCTTTGCCTTTCGCGGGCAAGTGCTCTACCATCTGAGCTACCGAAGCACGATTCACGCCCGGTACTCACAGCTTTACTTCTGCCAGTATCTCGTCTCCTACCTTCCAAACTTTACAAAAGCTCTCCTGCGAACCTTGCAAGGTCTTCTGTAAAGTTTGGAAGGTAGGAGACGAGATACTGGCAGAAGTAAAGCTGTGAGTACCGGGCGTGAGTCGTGCTTCGGTAGCTCAGATGGTAGAGCACTTGCCCGGGAAAGGCAAAGGTCCCGAGTTCGAATCTCGGTCGGGCACACAGTTTTAATCTGCCAGGAAGTTTCATACAACCTCAAGTTTCTCGAACAGGCCACGGGTATACTGCCGGTTCTTAGTGTCCAACGGGCACAATATTTCGGCGATCAGACATGTTGCCATCGTCAGGTGCGCTGACGAACTGAGCTCCTGACGATGGCGACATGTCTGATCGCCGAAATATTGTGCCCGTTGGACACTATGAACCGGCAGTATACCCGTGGACTGCTCGAGCAATAAATACGCCGGGAGAAACTGAAGAAACACAACCTCAAGTTTGATTCACATATTACCCTATGAACCGTGGACCTTGCCGTAGGCGGGGAGGCTTGCCTGCCTCAGCGATACAAACTGCCGTACCGTAGGTGCAACCACAACACAGGGGTATCTGTTGAGAGGCCAGACAAACGTGTGGTTCCTGAAGAAGAGCAGCAGCCGTTTCAGTACTTGCAGGGGCAACAGTATGAATGATTGATTAACGTGGCCTTGTACCATCAACCAAAACGTCCTTTACTGATGCTGCGAACGGCTGAAAGCAAGGGGGAACTATAGCCGTAATTTTTCCCGAGGGTACGCAACTCTACAGTGTGGTTAAATGAGCATGACGTCCTCTTGGGTAAAATATTCTGGAGGTAAAATAGTCCCCCCTTCGGATCTCCGGATGGGGACTACACGGGAGGACGTCGTTACCAGGAAAAGCTGTCGTTCTACGGATCGGAGCGTGGAATGTCACGTCCGTTGATCGGGCAGGGGCAGGTAGGTAAGGAAATTTTGAAAAGGGAGATCAATAGGTTGAAGTTAGATGTAATGGGAAGAACAGGACTTCTGGTCAGGTGAATACAGAGTTATAAATACAAATTAGAATAGGGGTAATACAGGAGTAGGTTTAATAATGAATAAAAAAATAGGAACACGTATAAGCTTCTATGAACAGCACAGTGAATGTACTATTGTAGCCAGCATAGACACGAAGCCCACACCCACCACAGTAGTACAAGTTTATATGTCATCTAGCACCGCGGATGAGGAGTAGATTTAGGAAATGTGTGATGAGATAAAAGAAATTATTGAGATAGTTAATGAAAACGAAAATTTAATAATCATGGGGGACTGGAATTCGATAGTAGGAAAAGGAAGAGAAGGAAAAGTAATACGTGAATATGGACAGTATGCAATGAAAGAGAAACCCCCACTGGTAGAATTTTGTACAGAGCATAGTTTAATCATAGCTAACATTTGGTTTAAGAATAATGAAAGAAAGTTGTATACGTGGAAGAGACCTGGAGATACCGCAAGGTTTCAGATTGATTATACGCCGAAGTGCCAAAGAAACTGGTATAGGTATGTGTAATCAGATACATAGACATAAACAGGAAACGCCTAAATAAGACGACTAGTGTCTGGCGCAGTTGTTAGATCGATTATTGCTGGTACAATGGCAGGTTATCAAGATTTGAGTGAGTTTGAAAGTGGTGTTACATAGTCAGCGCACGAGCGATGGGACACTGCATCTTCGAGGTAGCGATGAAGTGGGGATTTTCCCGGACGACCATTTCACGAGTGTACCGCGAATATCAGGAATCCGGTAAAACATTTAGATCTTCGACATCGGTAGGGCCGGAAAAAGATCCTGCAAGAACGGGACCAACGGCGACTGAAAAGAATCGTTCAACGTGGCAGAAGTGCAACCCTTCCGCAAATTGCTGCAGATTTGAATTCTGGGCCATCAGCAAGTGTCAGTATCCAAAACATTCAACGAAACATCATCGATATGAGCTTTCGGAGCCAAAGGCCCACTAGTATGCCCTTGATGACTATACGATACAAAGCTTTACGTCCGGCCTGGGTCCGTCAAGACCGGCATTTGACTGTTGATGACTGGAAACATATTGCCTGGTCGGACGAGTCTCGTTTCAGATTGTATCGAGCGGATGGACGGGTACGGATGTGGAGACAAACTCACGAACCCATGGACCCAGCATGTCAGCAGGGGACTATTCAAGCTGGTGGAGGCACCGTAATGGTGTGAGGCTCCTGATACGTCTAGATACGACTCTCACAGGTGACACGGACGTAACCATCCTGTCTGATCACCTGCATCTATTCATGTGTATTGTGCATTTCGACGGACTTGGGCAATTCCAGCATGACAATGCGGCACCCAACACGTCAAGAATTTCTACAGATTGGCTCCAGGGACGATGGGAGGATCTTCTGAGCTTAAACACTTCCGCTGGTCACCAAACTCCCAGACATGGACATTTTTGAGCATATCTGGGATGCCTCGCAATGTGCTGTTCAGAAGAGAGCTCCACCCGTCGTACTCTTACGGATTTAGGGACAGCCCTGAAGGATTCATGGTGCCAGTTTCCTCCACCACTATTTGAGATATTAGTCGAGTCAATGCAACGTCGTGTTGGGGCACGTCTGCGTACTCGCGAGTGTCCTACACGATATTAGGCAGGTGTGCCGGTCTATTTGGCTCTTCAGTGTAACACGAAGATTAATTCACCAGAACTAAAGAATAGTTATATCTCCTCTACTACGTTAATAATTAATTAAATGAAAAGAAAGTCGGCACTGCACCGTAAATTAGTAAAACAATAATCACACTGTCCCTCATACCTTCTCAATATATCAAGAAATAGATGAATTACTTGTAAAAAAAAAAAAAAAAGTTCAGCACGGATTCTGAAAAACACATTTACTTTCACTGTGACTTGTAACATCCGTTATCTTTTATGAAAATTAAATAAAATTAAATGGTTGCGTGAACTGTAAAATACCGAAGAGTACTCAGATGTAATGCGGTGCCCAGTGGTTGGAAGGAAGCATCAGTCACACCCACCTAGCCGGCCGGAGTGGCCGTGCGGTTCTAGGCGCTACAGTCTGGAACCGAGCGACCGCTACGGTCGCAGGTTCGAGTCCTGCCTCGGGCATGGATGTGTGTGATGTCCTTAGGTTAGTTAGGTTTAATTAGTTCTAAGTTCTAGGCGACTGATGACCTCAGAAGTTAAGTCGCACAGTGCTCAGAGCCGTTTGAACCATCACACCCATCTATGGCAGCAGAAATGATCCGCAAAACTACCGTCGAATATCCGTAACATCCATTTGTTCGAGAACCTTATAACATTCTGTCAACTTAAATTCGTGAGGTGTCCCGAACAAAATGACATCATCCATGGGAGCCAGCAGGGATTCCGGAAACATCGATCATGTGTAATCCAACTCACTCTTTTCTCACATGACATCCTTAAAACTATGGCTAATGGTACTCAGATGTCATCATTTACTTCTAAGAGGCATTTAAATTTATACCACACGTACGCTTATTACCGACAGGACGTTCATATGGGCTACTAAGCGAGATTTGTGACTAGAACGAAGATTTCTTAGTGTGGTTGGGGGGGGGGGGGGGGGACACAGCAAGTTATCTTGGATGGAGAGCCATAGAGAGATGTAGAAGTAAATTCAGATGAGCCCCAGGGAAGCATTTTGGGACTTTGCTGCTCATGTAGTATAATAATAACTTTCCAGACAGTATTAATAGCAAAAAAAAAAAAAAATGGTTCAGATGGCTCTAAGCACTATGGGACTTAACATCTGAGGTCATCGGTCCCCTAGACTTACAACTACTTAAACCTAACTAACCTAAGGACATCACACACATCCATGCCCGAGGCAGGATTCGAACCTGCGGCCGTAGCAGCAGCCCGGTTCCGAACTGAAGCGCCTTGAACCGCTCGGCCACAACGGCCGGCTATAAATAGCAACCGCACACTTTTTGCAGACGATACAGTCATCAGTAATGAAGAATTGTCTGAGAAAAGCTGCTCAGATATTCAGTCAGATCTTGAAATATTACAAAGTAGCGTAATGACTATAAAATTACTTTAAATATTCAGATATATAAAATTGTTTGGATCTGTCAACTCTTACTAACACCTTATTGTAACACTTTGTTATTGTTATTGTGGTCTTTAGTCCGAAGACTAGTTTGATGCAGCCCTCCACGCAGTAATTCTATCCTGTACCAGCCTCTTCATCTCCTAGTAACGACTGCAACCTACATCCTTCTGAATCCGCTTCCTCTACGATTGCTAGCGCCCACACTTCCCTCCAATGCTAAATCGGTCTCAGGTGTGTCCTATCAATCGGTCCCTCCTTTTAGTCAAGTAATGCCACAAATTTTTTTCTCTTCAATTCTATGCATTTCCTCCTCGTTGGTTATAGTACCTAACGACTGGATTAAAGCGCACGTCATTTCCGTTTTTAAGAAAGACCGTAAGATAGATCAACACAATTATAGACCTACGAGTATATCGCTGACGTCAATCTGTTGTAGAATTATGGAACATATTTTATGCTCAAGAATTATGACGTTCTTGTAAAATGAACATCTGCTCTATAAGAATCAACATGGATTCCGAATACAGAGGTCCTGCGAAACTCAGCTCTCTCTGTTCCCCCAAGAGATCCACAGCGCAGTGGGCAACAGCGCTCAGATTGATGCCGTGTTCCATTATTTCAGTAAGGCATTTGACAACTTCCCGCATTGTCATTTAATGAAAAAAATACAAGCTTACGAAGTAACGGAGCAAACCTGCGATTGGATTCAAGACTGTCTTGCATATAGAACCCAACACGTCGGTCTTAACGGAACTAAATCGACAGATGTACAGGTAATATCCGGAGTACCAAAGGGAAGTGTGATAGGACCGTTGCTGTTTACAATATATACAAATGATCTAGTAGAAAGCGTCGGATGCTCTTTAAGGCTATTCGCAGATGAAGCAGTTGTTTATATCAAAGCAGCAACGCCAGAAGATAGTAAGAACTTGCAGAACGACCTGCAGAGAATTGATGAATGGTACAGACTCTGGCAGTTGACCCTGAACGTAAATAAATGTAACATTTTCGCATACATAGGAAGAGAAATTCACTACTGTACGGCTACACTATTGATGACAAACAGCTGGAGACAGCGTCTGCCATAAAATATCTAGGCGTAACTATCCAGAGCGGCCTTAAGTGGCATGACCACATAAAACAGACACTGGGAAAAGCAGACACCAGACTGATTCCTCGGAAGAATCTTAAGGAAATGTAGCTCATTCACGAAAGAAGTGGCTTATAAAGCGCTTGTTCACCCGATTCTTATTGTTGCTCTATCTCGGATCCTGACTGATAGGGGAGATAAGAGAAGATCTAACAAAGAGCGGTGCGTTTCGTCACGGGATCGTTTAGCTGGTGAGAGAGCGTTACGGAGATACTAAACAAACTCCACTGGCAGACGTTACAAGAGAGGCGTTGCGCATGACGGGAGTTTTAGTACTGAAATTTCAGGACAGCACTTTTCAGAAGGAGTCAGACAACATATTACTTCCCCCCACATACGTCTCGCGTATTGACCATGAGTGAAAATTCGAGAAATTAGAGCCAATGCAGAGGCGTACCGACAATCATACTTCCCACGCACTATTCGCGAGTGGAACAGTGCTGGAGGGATCAGATAGTGGTACCGAAAGTACCCTCCCCCACACACCCTTAGGTGGTTTGCGGAATATGTCGATGTTATATGATCCACCCAACTAATTTTTCATATTTCTACAACGAGCAGTCATTGCCTAAGCAGGGCAGTGATCTTATAGACGCAATAAATTGTTTTCATTACTTTTGCTTTTCTGGCTACGGATTCTACTACTTCACTATTGTTTAACTTTATATGAAATGTGTCATAAAAATTATAGTCTTTGCAGTTACCACTTTACACAGAAAAAATGAAAACACTATAGAGAGAGTTCTGTACTTGACCAACAGGTGGCACAACCTGTTTGGTTTATCACATACAGGCGTATATAGGGTGCTTGTTTTAACTTAAGACAACTACACATTTCCTAAACAACGCATCGTGCGAAACAAATATAATAGGTTGAAAGTTAACATTAGTAAAGAGGACCTCTGTCTGTGCTGCAACTAGCCACCTCATGACCACGCCTCCTGCACGAGCGGGATCAATTTAGTATTTTCAAATGGGAACCCCTACATTTTTATTGTGTATTCGAATTCTACGCCACAAAATACTTCGGTTTACTCAAGCCATTGTTTCTCATCCGCGGTTATGATCGGAAAATATCAAGTGCGCCTGTTTTTGCCATTAAGAAGCGACGCTTTTGATTCTCCATTTCACTTGCGATGTGAATGTGAATCTCTGTGTTCTTATGGTTGATAGTTCCGTTCGAAATTTACATTAGTGTCGCAAATTTGATAGTGCAGTGCGATATGGTCAGGCATTTCAGTGCCTGGTTAGAAACTACGTTTTATCCAGGCTTACGATGTTTTCTGTTCCCATCCGGATGCTTTATTTGCCGTTGAGGCCGAGCGGTTCCAGGCGCTTCAGCCCGGAGCCGCGCTGCTGTTACAGGTTCATATCCTGCCTCGGGCATAGATGTGTGTGATGTCCTTAGGTTAGTTAGGTTTAAGTAGTTGTAAGTCTAGGGGACTGATGACCTCAGATGTTAAGTACCATAGTGCTTAGAACCATGCGAACCATGATTGATTTCGATGAGTCCACTTGGCTATCACGACTGGGGTGCGTGATTTCGGTGCGTATTCACGGCAGTTGCGCCTGTCACTATCACCTGCTGGACGTTTTACCTTATCACACTGGTTGTGGTTTCTATTCCGCCAGTAGCAGCACAGTAGCCAGTGTGAGAGTTGCGGCAGTTGGATGAAAACAGACACCAAAGTCAGTCGCCCCGATGGCGAGGTCGAGGGCGGCGACCGAATTCGAGCAGTCCTATGGCTTGGGGACTCAACGCAATCTACCCTGCAGGGAGCAGAAATTTAGGTTATCATACAAGTGGCTTATTTGCCATAAATACCAATATCAAGCCTTATTATTTGTACTGTACATTCGCCATTGCAACATTTAAGTAATGTTTGAACATAAGTATAAACCGTTAGAACACAAAGGTTTCATTTATGGTAAGTGAAATGTAGAATCAAGTGCGTCGCTTCTTAAAGGCAAAAACAGTCACACTTTTAATTTGTCGCCTTCAACCACAAATGAGAAACAAAGTTTCAATTTACCATATGAATTTTTCAGCGTAGAAACGGAAAATCCACAAAAAATGGAGGGTGGGGTTCCCCTTTGAAAATACAAAGCTAACCCCGCCTAAGCAGGTGTACTAAGAGGGTAATCCGAAAAGTAAGGTCTCCTATTTTTTTATGAGTACGTAGACCTGTTTATTTCTACAGTGGTTTACATCAGTTTACAGCTTGAACATTTAGCTATTTTTCGACATAATCACCATTTCTGTCGATACATTTTTGTAGACGCTGTGGCAGTTTTTGTATGCCTATGTCATACCAGCTTGCCGCCATGATGTTTAGAAGCGAAGGATGCCGCCACTGGCGTGATTGTTGCTTGGTCTTGGGTGTAAAGTGGTATGCCCAGGTTTCGTCACCCGTGACAACTGAGTCCAGAAAGTTGTCCTGTTCGGCTGTAAGGCGGTGAAGAAATGCGCGGGAAGCATCAACTCGTTACCGCATGTGGTCGTCAGTCAGCATGCGTGGCACCCATGCTGCGCACATCTTCGGGTAATTCGATGTTTCCGTTAAAATTCTGTGAGCGGTGCTTCGGGAAATCTCAGGAAACAACGTGCAGAGATCATCCAGGGCGATCCGCCGATCTTCACGCATGCTTATCTCAACTTTTAACACTGTCTCCTCAGAAATTGACGGTCTCCCGCTCCTTTGTTCGTCGTTTCCAGCTGCTAACTCTCTACACCACTTACCAACATTTTTGACATCCATGCAGGACTCATCATACACTTCCGTCAATTGGCGATGAATTTCAATCGGCGCAATGCCCTCTGCGTTCAAAAACCGAATAACTGCGCGTGCAATTCGCACTTGGCGGTAACATCCAACAGGAGCTCCATTCTCAACGGTTGCCAAGCCAAGACTGAGTGCCTCAGCGCCGGGTGCGAGTTTACACACAGCGCGTGAAGCACTCTTCATAACAGTTGACCAACCGTCACATAAACAGAGTTCTGTACTTATAACAAAATACACTCCTGGAAATGGAAAAAAGAACACATTGACACCGGTGTGTCAGACCCACCATACTTGCTCCGGACACTGCGAGAGGGCTGTACAATCAATAATCACACGCACGGCACAGCGGACACACCAGGAACCGCGGTGTTGGCCGTCGAATGGCGCTAGCTGCGCAGCATTTGTGCACCGCCGCCGTCAGTGTCAGCCAGTTTGCCGTGGCATACGGAGCTCCATCGCAGTCTTTAACACTGGTAGCATGCCGCGACAGCGTGACGTGAACCGTATGTGCAGTTGACGGACTTTGAGCGAGGGCGTATAGTGGGCATGCGGGAGGCCGGGTGGACGTACCGCCGAATTGCTCAACACGTGGGGCGTGAGGTCTCCACAGTACATCGATGTTGTCGCCAGTGGTCGGCGGAAGGTGCACGTGCCCGTCGACCTGGGACCGGACCGCAGCGACGCACGGATGCACGCCAAGACCGTAGGATCCTACGCAGTGCCGTAGGGGACCGCACCGCCACTTCCCAGCAAATTAGGGACACTGTTGCTCCTGGGGTATCGGCGAGGACCATTCGCAACCGTCTCCATGAAGCTGGGCTACGGTCCAGCACACCGTTAGGCCGTCTTCCGCTCACGCCCCAACATCGTACAGCCCGCCTCCAGTGGTGTCGCGACAGGCGTGAATGGAGGGACGAATGGAGACGTGTCGTCTTCAGCTATGAGAGTCGCTTCTGACTTGGTGCCAATGATGGTCGTATGCGTGTTTGGCGCCGTGCAGGTGAGCGCCACAATCAGGACTGCATACGACCGAGGCACACAGAGCCAACACCCGGCATCATGGTGTGGGGAGCGATCTCCTACACTGGCCGTACACCACTGGTGATCGTCGAGGGGACACTGAATAGTGCACGGTACATCCAAACCGTCATCGAACCCATCGTTCTACCATTCCTAGACCGGCAAGGGAACTTGCTGTTCCAACAGGACAATGCACGTCCGCATGTATCCCGTGCCACCCAACGTGCTCTAGAAGGTGTAAGTCAACTACCCTGGCCAGCAAGATCTCCGGATCTGTCCCCCATTGAGCATGTTTGGGACTGGATGAAGCGTCGTCTCACGTGGTCTGCACGTCCAGCACGAACGCTGGTCCAACTGAGGCGCCAGGTGGAAATGGCATGGCAAGCTGTTCCACAGGACTACATCCAGCATCTCTACGATCGTCTCCATGGGAGAATAGCAGCCTGCATTGCTGCGAAAGGTGGATATACACTGTACTAGTGCCGACATTGTGCATGCTCTGTTGCCTGTGTCTATGTGCCTGTGGTTCTGTCAGTGTGATCATGTGATGTATCTGACCCCAGGAATGTGTCAATAAAGTTTCCCCTTCCTGGGACAATGAATTCACGGTGTTCTTATTTCAATTTCCAGGAGTGTAGGAGACCTTACTTTTGGGATTACCTTCGTAATCAAAGCTTTTCATCTACAACATTTTTTTCGTGCGATGTGTGGTTTTGGAGACATTTGATTGTCTCAAGTTGAAACAAACGTTCTGTGTACTGAAATACTTCAGGTAACTTATTTAAAATTCAGTGTATGAAAGATAGAGAAATATGTTATTTGTTAATCTATGGAATGTGCGCCCGTGTTTTTGAACTCTGTAGATGGCCGGAGTGGCCGAGCGGTTCTAGGCGCTTCAGTCTGGAACCGCGCAACCGCTGCGGTCGCAGCTTCGAATCCTGCCTCGGGCATGGATGTGTGTGATGTCCTTAGGTTAGTTAGGTTTAAGTAGTTCAAAGTTCTAGGAGACTGATGACCTCAGATGTTAAGTCCCATAGTGCTCAGAGCTATTTTTTTTTTTAACTGTGTGCTGTCGCCTAGGATTTACTGCGTCGTTATGGAACAAAAGTACCGTTCGAAGTAGCAAAGTCAAATTTAAAATTACGAATTAATTTGATTTTTTCTTTTCATGACGATGGCCATAGAGACCGGTGGTGAGACGACTACGGCGGCGGCGGCTGATGAAGCCCTCAGGAGGCGCGGCGTTGGCCGTGCTGTGATTTACGGCGCCGGGGGCGGCCCTGCACGGCGGCGACCCGGCGCGCCTCGGCCGCCACTGCCGCGTTTCTTATTTACGGCAGGACGGTACCGACACTGAGCTCGCCGCCGATTTCCATAACACGGGTGAGCCCCGTAGCCGCCCCCCGTGGGCCGCGTTCCCAGTTACACGCTGTTAAAAAGCTCGCCGGCCGGCGCGCCATTTGCATACTGACAGACTCCCGGTTCCGACCCTGGTGACCTGCGGTAGTCAACTGTTCGGTAGTTGCCGCTTTTGGGAAAACACTTGCCTTGAAATACGCAGAAGTTTTATCAGCTAAACCCGGCATCTGGCGAGTTTTTGCAAAAGTGGTGCTGTCCCTGCCATTGCCTTAAGGATACGGGTACTTTTCCGGCTCAATATTATGTAAAAATCAACATCTATTTCTTTCAGGCACTGTTCATAATGTATATGTTTTACAGATTTTTTGTTGATATCAGGTAATGCAGCACACTTTCTAAACAAATTAGAAGTATTTTGAATATTTCTGAACCTTCTTAGAATCATTCTAAAAAATTACAAAGAAATTGATGCAATTTTTATTCCAAAATGCTTCCTCAAATTGAGGCACCATTTAATCGAATGTTATACATTTAAAGGAGACCACATTTTTACTAGCTATGCATGACATGATGCATGAGGTTGCAGACTTATTTAATTCCACGTATTATGTATATTACAAGGATAAAAAATATCACATCTTACATTTTAATTTTTATAATATTTTTCCTTATAAAAATGTAATTCTTTCTATAATTTAGTTGATTCTGCAATAAAGCTTAGACCTATTACATAAGTATGGACTATTGCAAGTTACGGAAAAAATATTAGAGCAATGCTTTATAAACTTCAGGAAATATTTGTAGCTGAATTCTGAAAAATACAACTTGCGGGAAATTGGAAATAAAGATATGAGTCCAATTAAACTGTGCCTCAGAAAATTCCTGAAGCATAATCTTCATCCTACAGCATTTCTTCATCTTCAAGCTTCCTCTTGGCATTCCTCTTAGCAATTATTGCTTCTCTGGTAACTTGAAGAGCGAATCTTTCAGCTTCATGCACCCGTTGTCTGTCACATGCAAGCAACTGATCTTCCATATTAGAGCCACATTTTGTGCCAAAATTTCTCAGAACTTCCAACCTTCCTATCACTCCATCATTGAAACATATCACTGCATCTATTACACCAACTTTTAATGTATTTAGTCCTACAAAAACATTCTTGGATAATCTTTCCCATAAGCAATGGTTGAAACTTTCATTTGTATTCTGAGTGTCGACATGAAGACATTTACTAAGCAAAACAGAGTCACTCAGGTCTCTAAAAATTGGTTTTATTTCATTCATAGCAGGCTCAGAAAGAGAATGCTTATGATGGTATGTTTGACCACTTTCTTTTGCTTTTTGGTAACCACACCAAGAATCTGCTCCTTTAGGGCAAAGTCCATGAGCAGCGTGGTCATCTGTGGACAACTTATGAAAGTAGGTGGCCCCTACAGCTTTTCTCATTGCTGCAACATCATTCGGAGGTCCAGTTCATTTAATGGCCAGTCCATAATTTCAGTTTCTCTCAATCTGCCTCAGCCAGACAGAGATTTTCGATCAGATAACAGCTTTCTTTTCATTTCTCTTCGTAGCTTCCTCACTCTAGCACCCATCCACTTTTTCACTTGTCCACAACACTCCAGTTTTGTTACCAAGATATCACAATGAACATTGAACTCATTAATTTTATTGAAAGCTTTAGAATCCCCATCGCCTAGGTACTTCGTATATCTAACGTTATAAACGGGCACAGACCTCTGAAATATTTTTAGAGCTCTATCACACTCCATACCTCCACTGTAACCATCATAATTATTAGAACACTGATGTTCAATATGTCCTTCATGTTACCATGGCAGGTGTGCCAGTACTTAGATAACCACCCAACACCAACAGCTTTTCCATTCTCGAGAGAAGAAGCACTTACAACACCAATTAAGGAACGATGTCCTCGATGTTACCACGTCCCATCAAGTGCAACAGCAATGTCCCTGGTTCCACTAATATTTACAGTTTCTTCTACTGCACGTTTCGTACATGCTTTAGACACAACCGTCAAGGTGCCTAAAAGTATTTTTATGTACTTGCTGAACCTACTGGGAGGAGGAGGAAGGTCTATCAAACCACAAAACATTTGAGCAGCCTTCTTTTCTTTTCCAGTTGCACGCATTGCACACACTAACTTCAAATTCACATCAAATGAATTATGCACAACGTTAGAAGTCATATTCGAGGTAGATTTATTGCAGGATCTACACAGAACAACTAATTTTGACGCTAAATCCTTCGTGCTACTTGTTGTTCAATTGTTTCCAGACAGCCTGCATCATCACATTGTTTACATTTCGTCACTTCCTTTATCAAAGAAGATAAGATGCCCACATCAACAACAACAAATCCACTACAAACAGCGTCATTGTTAACGCAAAAATTTGAATCACCAGGAGGCGTGACGTGGGAGTTTCTCCCTTGAAGAACTGATACATAGGTTACTTTCAACAGTGTGGCTTGCTTTGTTTGTGAAGTGGTAACCACGGAATTTCCTTTTATTGAATTTCTTGATGTGTGGCATAGTGTGTATTTATTCCACACTAAAGGATATGTACTTCCACAAATATATGTAGCATTTGGCCAACAAACATTAAGTAACACATCAACAAACTACTTCAGCGACACAAAAGTAAATACTAGCAAAGATAATCATTTACAGACACTATAAACCTGCACTGTTACCAACATATACAATGTATCATACGTATAATCGCTAGAAACAGAAAGTTAACAGTTCGAAATAATACTGGTTTCTGTAACAGAAATAAAGAGGATGTGGTGGCATACATGACTGTAACTTTAAAATTTCATATAAATAGGTCATTTTTCATTTGAAACCCTATAATGTATATATCAATGTAATCAGGAAAGACTATAAAATTTAATAAAGTCATAAAAATTTGGATTTTTCCACCATTTATAAGTACCCTGTAATCTTAAAACAAGGTCCACTCACAATAACGTGACCACTGCCTATGTTTGACGGCATGTTAGACGGCATGTGGCAACACCAACAAAGGAGTATATACGTGGGGTACCACCCCTCCAAAAAACCGCAATAACATTGCCATGGGCGGAGCTTGTGTAGTAACGATGCACATTTCTGCCATTAGGCGTCTAAAGCGTTATTCAAATTCAGTTCAGTGCCGCCATTGTTGTCGACCTGGCTTGTTCTGTTCATCTGGAGTGATTGTTTTTGCTAGCATTGTTTTGCTCTTGTTTCGTTGTTTATGATGGCAAGTTTAAGCAAACAACGTGCGTCTGTGAAATTTTGTTTTCTGTTCGGTAAAAACGCCGTTAAAACTGTTTTAATGTTGAAAACAGCTAATGCAGATGACGCTATGGGAAAAATTCAAATGTGCGAGTGGTTTGCTCGATTTAAAAATGGTGACATGTCGACCAGCTGACGACAAACCTCGTTCTGGAAGTACATCAACTGACTGAATCGAGGGCTTGTCGGCAGAAAATTGATCAACTGGCAGAGATTAATGGGTTGACTTGGAGCTTGGTTCACGTTTTTTAACGGAAGATTTGGACAGACGGGAGACTGGTTTTTCCACCATGGCAACGCACCTGCACACGCAGCCATTTCTGTTGGAGAGATTTTGCCTAAAAATGGCATGGTTCCATTTCCCCATGCACCTTACTCGCCTGACCTGGCCCCTTGTGACTTTCTCTTATTTCTGCACATGAAAAGGGGCATGAAAGGATATCGATTTCGCAACATTGAAGAAGTCCAGAAAAAAATGAGGGAGAAGCTACAGCCAGATATGTTTCGAACAGCGTAAGTGCCGGTGGAACAAGTGTATTAGTTGTAACGGATAGTATTTTGCCGGCCGCAGTGGCCGACTGGTTCTAGGCGCTTCAGTCCGGAACCGCGCTGCTGCTACGGTCGCAGCTTCAAATCCTGACTCGGGCATGGATGTGGGTGATGTCCTTAGGTTACTTAGGTTTAAGTAGTTCTAAGTCTAGGGGATTGATAACCTCAGATGTTGAGTCCAATAGTGCTTAGACCCATTTGAACCATTTTTGACAGTATTTTGAAGGGGATAAGGTTGTTTTGTAAACAATTTGAAAATATATAGCTTTTAAAAAATAATTCTGGTTTTCTGGGTACCTCCTCATATAAAACGTATCGGGGGACGCGAAAACAGTGCAGTCGTGGTCGTAATGCGGATAAGGAGTTATTTATCTTACGCCCAAGATACTATGATTATTGGCTATCGGGCCAAGCGTGGAAGCAGTTCTGAAACAGCTAAGTTTGTAAACTGTTCGCATGCCGCTGTAGTTAAAGTATACCGTGACTGCAAAATGGCGCTGTCCAGAACTGGCACTGAGCCAACTATGGTGCACCAACAGTGACTGCACAATGACCGTTTAGCGAACGTTGCTACCTACGGGCCTCTGCAGCAGGCGGCTTGTTCATGCACCATTGCTGACTGCTGTTCATCAGCGATGATGGGCGGGATTTGCATGCCAGTACCAAAGAAGAAGGAATCGGTTGATAGGACATGTTCTAAGACATCAAGGGATCACCAGTTTAGTATTGGAGGGCACCGTGGAGGGTAAAAATCGTAGAGGGAGACCAAGAGATGAATACACTAAGCAGATTCAGAAGGATGTAGGTTGCAGTAGGTACTGGGAGATGAAGAAGCTTGCCCAGGATAGAGTAGCATGGAGAGCTGCATCAAACCAGTCTCTGGACTGAAGACCACAACCACGACTGAAGTCCACTAAGTGGCGACAGGCGGCCTTTTCAGATGAACCACGTTTTCTGCTTGTATGACGTGCTTGAAACGTCTGAAAGCAAACACTCTGCAACAATCGTCGGAAGGGTCCAAGCCAGAGGAGGGAACGTTATGGTCTGGGGAATATTTTCGTGGGATTCCCTCGGTGATCTCATCATCCTGGAAGGCACAATTGATCTACACAGGTATGCATCTATCCTTGGGAATAACGTCCACCTCTACATGTAATTTGCTTTTCGTCGGCAAAATGGCGTCTACCATCAGAGCAATTCAAGGTGTCACACGGGTCACAGTGTATATGCGTGGTTCAAAGACTACAAGCATGAAACTTCCTGGCAGATTAAAACTGTGTGCCCGACCGAGACTCGAACTCGGGACCTTTGCCTTTCGCGGGCAAGTGCTCTACCAACTGAGCTACCGAAGCACGACTCACGCCCGGTACCCACAGCCTTACTTCTGCCAGTACCTCGTCTCCTACCTTCCAAACTTTACAGAAGCTCTCCTGCGAAGGTAGGAGACGAGGTACTGGCAGAAGTAAGGCTGTGGGTACCGGGCGTGAGTCGTGCTTCGGTAGCTCAGTTGGTAGAGCACTTGCCCGCGAAAGGCAAAGGTCCCGAGTTCGAGTCTCGGTCGGGCACACAGTTTTAATCTGGCAGGAAGTTTCATATCAGCGCACACTCCGCTGCAGAGTGAAAATCTCATTCTGACTACAAGCATGAGTTTACCATACTCCCGTGTCCAAAAAACTCCCAGGATTTAAAATCAATCGAAAATCTTTGGGACCACCTCAATCAGGCTGTTCGAGCCATGGTTCCTGGACAGAGAAACACACCGTAACTGGCCATGGCACTAGAGTCGGCATGGCTCCATATCCCTTCCAGAACCTAACTGACTCTCTTGCTACACGTCTCGGAGCGGTTCGTCCTGCAAAAGGTGGTTATTCAGGCTTTCGGCAGATGGTCACATAACGTGACTTAGCAATACAGGATGGTAGCCATCGCATGCACTTTTTGGGCTTTTTTTGCTACTTTGCAACACATTTAACTACATAGGGACTGGCGTTCTACGGATCGGATCGGAGCGTGGAATGTCACATCCCTTAATCGGGCAGGCAGGTTAGAAAATTTAAAAAGGGAAATGGATAGGTTGAAGTTAGATATAGTGGGAATTAGTGAAGTTCGGTGGCAGGAGGAACAAGACTTCTGGTCAGGTGACTACAGGGTTATAAACACAAAATCAAATAGGGGTAATGCAGGAGTAGGTTTAATAATGAATAGGAAAATAGGAATGCGGGTAAGCTACTACAAACAGCATAGTGAACGCATTGTTGTGGCCAAGATAGATATGAAGCCCACACCTACTACAGTAGTACAAGTTTATATGCCAACTAGCTCTGCAGATGACGAAGAAATTGAAGAAATGTATGATGAAATAAAAGAAATTATTCAGATTGTGAAGGGAGACGAAAATTTAATAGTCATGAGTGACTGGAATTCGAGTGTAGGAAAACGGAGAGAAGGAAACATAGTAGGTGAATATGGATTGGGGGACAGAAATGAAAGAGGAAGCCGCCTGGTCGAATTTTGCACAGAGCACAACATAATCATAACTAACACTTGGTTTAAGAATCATGAAAGAAGGTTGTATACATGGAAGAACCCTGGAGATACTAAAAGGTATCAGATAGATTATATAATGGTAAGACAGAGATTTAGGAACCAGGTTTTAAATTGTAAGACATTTCCAGGGGCAGATGTGGACTCTGACCACAATCTACTGGTTATGACCTGTAGATTAAAACTGAAGAAACTGCAAAAAGGTGGGAATTTAAGGAGATGGGACCTGGATAAACTAAAAGAACCGGAGGTTGTACAGAGATTCAGGGAGAGCATAAGGGAGCAATTGACAGGAATGGGGGAAATAAATACAGTAGAAGAAGAATGGGTAGCTCTGAGGGATGAAGTAGTGAAGGCAGCAGAGGATCAAGTAGGTATAAAGACGAGGGCTAGTAGAAATCCTTGGGTAACAGAAGAAATAATGAATTTAATTGATGAAAGGAGAAAATATAAAAATGCAGTAAGTGAAACAGGCAAAAAGGAATACAAACGTCTCAAAAATGAGATCGACAGGAAGTGCAAAATGGCTAAGCAGGGATGGCTAGAGGACAAATGTAAGGATGTAGAGGCCTATCTCACTAGGGGTAAGATAGATACCGCCTACAGGAAAATTAAAGAGACCTTTGGAGATAAGAGAACGACTTGTATGAATATCAAGAGCTCAGATGGAAACCCAGTTCTAAGCAAAGAAGGGAAAGCAGAAAGGTGGAAGGAGTATATAGAGGGTCTATACAAGGGCGATGTACTTCAGGACAATATTATGGAAATGGAAGAGGATGTAGATGATGAGGAAATGGGAGATATGATACTGCGTGAAGAGTTTGACAGAGCACTGAAAGACCTGAGCCGAAACAAGGCCCCCGGAGTAGACAATATTCCATTGGAACTACTGACGGCCGTGGGAGAGCCAGTCCTGACAAAACTCTACCATCTGGTGAGCAAGATGTATGAAACAGGCGAAATACCCTCAGACTTCAAGAAGAATATAATAATTCCAATCCCAAAGAAAGCAGGTGTTGACAGATGTGAAAATTACCGAACTATCAGCTTAATAAGTCACAGCTGCAAAATACTAACACGAATTCTTTACAGACGAATGGAAAAACTGGTAGAGGCCAACCTCGGGGAAGATCAGTTTGGATTCCGTAGAAACACTGGAACACGTGAGGCAATGCTGACCTTACGACTTATCTTAGAAGAAAGATTAAGGAAAGGCAAACCTACGTTTCTAGCATTTGTAGACTTAGAGAAAGCTTTTGACAATGTTGACTGGAATACTCTCTTTCAAATTCTAAAGGTGGCAGGGGTAAAATACAGGGAGCGAAAGGCTATTTACAATTTGTACAGAAACCAGATGGCAGTTATAAGAGTCGAGGGACATGAAAGGGAAGCAGTGGTTGGGAAGGGAGTAAGACAGGGTTGTAGCCTCTCCCCGATGTTGTTCAATCTGTATATTGAGCAAGCAGTAAAGGAAACAAAAGAAAAATTCTGAGTAGGTATTAAAATTCATGGAGAAGAAATAAAAACTTTGAGGTTCGCTGATGACATTGTAATTCTGTCAGAGACAGCAAAGGACTTGGAAGAGCAGTTGAATGGAATGGACAGTGTCTTGAAAGGAGGATATAAGATGAACATCAACAAAAGCAAAACAAGGATAATGGACTGTAGTCTAATTAAGTCGGGTGATGCTGAGAGAATTAGATTAGGAAATGAGACACTTAAAGTAGTAAAGGAGTTTTGCTATTTAGGGAGTAAAATAACTGATGATGGTCGAAGTAGAGAGGATATAAAATGTAGGCTGGCAATGGCAAGGAAAGCGTTTCTGAAGAAGAGAAATTTGTTAACATCCAGTATTGATTTAAGTGTCAGGAAGTCATTTCTGAAAGTATTCGTACGGAGTGTAGCCATGTATGGAAGTGAAACATGGACGATAAATAGTTTGGACAAGAAGAGAATAGAAGCTTTCGAAATGTGGCGCTACAGAAGAATGCTGAAGATTAGATGGGTAGATCACGTAACTAATGAGGAAGTATTGAATAGGATTGGGGAGAAGAGAAGTTTGTGGCACAACTTGACCAGAAGAAGGGATCGGTTGGTAGGACATGTTCTGTGGCATCAAGGGATCACCAATTTAGTATTGGAGGGCAGCGTGGAGGGTAAAAATCGTAGAGGGAGACCAAGAGATAAATACACTAAGCAGATTCAGAAAGATGTAGGTTGCAGTAGGTACTGGGAGATGAAAAAGCTTGCACAGGATAGAGTAGCATGTAGAGCTGCATCAAACCAGTCTCAGGACTGAAGACCACAACAACAACAGGGAGTGAGAGGATGCGGGATTCCGATATTATCTATACCTGTGGATGTGTGTATCCAGTAATGTGGTACCATCAGGGAGATGATACACAGAAATCGTTAGAAGCAAACGCAATGCATCTGCGAAAGAACTTGCTCCTCTTGTAGCATCATTCTTACCATAGGTCGCTAGTGGAGCAAAGCGCTCTCGTTTTTAAGAAGATTTGTCGAGCATTCGCACACAATTATAGGCCTAAACCGATGATTACGTTCTATTGTACAACTTTAGAACTCGTTTTATACTCTGGTATTACGATTTTCTTGGAGACTAAAAATCTCCCCTCTAGTAATCAACGTGGATATCGCGAACGACAATTGTGTTCGTCCATTCTTTGTCTGCGTCCGTAGCTGAGTGCTCAGCATAGGTGGCTGCTGCGCGGAGACCCCAGGTTCGGTTCCCTGTAATGCAAAGGATTTTTCATTGCCGGGAGAGGTGCACTCAGCCTCGCTACGCTAATTTTGCAGGTACTTGACCGAGTAGGAGCGGCTCCACGGTCTGGAAAGTCTGCAAAACGGCCGGTAGAGTGGTGTGCTGATCACAGGCCATTCCCTACCGCATTGGTATGACGCCGCAAGGCAGAGGATGACACGGCGACCGGTAGACATTACTTGGGCCTCGATAGCCTGGACGAGGAGCTTGTAAATTTCAGTTTCTGTTTTCCCTTATAGATTTTACTCTCTCTCTTTTAACATGGCCGTTATTCCTTGATGTCTTAAGTAAGTCTTATCATCCTGTCCCTTCTTCCGATCGGTGTGCTCCATACGTTCCTTCCTTTGTCGTTTTTGTGACGAACCTCCACATTCTTTGTCTTACCAGTCTTCCTAATTTTCAACATTCTTCCGTGGCACCACATCTCAAATGCTTCGATTCTCCTCCAAGATTCACTGCCACACAATTCTGTCGTCAAAATGTACATATTCAAACATTTATTCCTCGAATTGAGGCCTGTGTTTGGTAGAAGTACACCTCTCTCGAATATGAATGCACTTTTTGCCCGTGCTAGTTTAATTGTTATGTCCTTCTTGCTTCGTCATATATATATATATAATTTATATTTATTCGTTTCGCCCTCTAAGGAGCACACGGAACCATTAATTAGCACTGGTCTTCTTTGCTTTCTTGTTCTTCTTTTCTTCCAAAACTTCCTCATCCTTTCACTATGGGTCTGTCTTGTTTCTTGTGTTCATGCGTTTTTCAATTTCAGATTCTTTTCCGTCGGGTTTTTGGCTGTGAACTTATGAGAGCTGATTTTCTGTCAGTACGCAGTCCGTGTCGTTTCTAGTGGGTCAATACTGAGTTCCGTGACGTCATTTTGGGTTTCTGTTAGCCAGCTTGCCCTTGTTTGGAGAGTTCCTTTGATGATGAGGAAGATTTTCTTGATCATTCTGGAGACGTCCATTCCTGCTAAATGTCCGTCTTTCCCGTGCAACTGACGTGAAACGTTCAGCCCTTGAGTACAGTTCTTCAGAGCTTTTGCGCATCCATATACCATCTTGAATCTTGGATCCAAATATTTTCCTGAGTACTTGCTTTTCCATTGTCTCAATGTCCTTGATGTTGATGGTTTATGATGATGTTTCAGTTGCGTAGAGCGCTTCTGGAAGAGTGACTTTATGATAGTGGTGAGGTTTGGCTTGGGTGGATAGCGATTTCTTATTGTATGTGTTGAAGGTCATTGTATAAGCTTTACCTAATTTGAAGTTGAATAACACTTAGGCGGTTTTTTTGTTCTGTTTGTATGTGTGGTGTCAGCGCCAGACACCACACTTGCTAGGTGGTAGCCTTTAAATCGGCCGCTGTCCATTAGTATACGTCGGACCCGCGTGTCGCCACTGTCAGTGATTGCAGACCGAGCGCCGCCACACGGCAGGTCTAGAGAGACTTACTAGCACTCGCCCCAGTTGTACAGCTGACTTTGCCAGAGATGGATCACTGACAACTATGCTCTCATTTGCCGAGACGATAGAAACATAGCCTTCAGCTACGTCATTTGCTACGACCTAGCAAGGCGCCATAGCATTTGATAATTAATATTGTGAAGCTTGTACAGTAACGAGAGATGTTCACCAATTGTGGATTACAGTTAAGTATTCCAACAGCTACGTACTTTATTTGCTACTATTAATTCCCTTAACTGTTCCAGACCTCGCGCCAGTCAGCGTGTAATTAAACGCGTGCATTTCGGTCTCCGCTAGCAACACAGTGTTGGCTCTTCTGCCAACACTTCAGTATGAACTAGTTTTCGGCTTATTAGGCCATCTTCAGATAACTTATCTTCAGATAAGCTATCTGAAGATGGCCTAATAAGCCGAAAACTAGTTCATACAAATAGAACAAAAAAAACCGTCTAAGTGTTATTCAACCCTCAATATGGAATTTTTCTATCAAGAAGCGACGGAAGAATCCATAAATAAGGTTTACGTAATTTTTGTGCTCGTGTTTTGTGAGCTACTTTTTCGTTGCCAGTGTTGCTGATCATTTCACCCAAGTACTTGAAGTACTTAACTTGTTTGATGTCACCAAATTTTGTTGCAAGTGGTTTCAGATTTGAACTTTTGTAGTCCATGAATTGTGTTTTGGAGTCCGGTTTTGATGGCAACCTCATGAAGTTTCTCGATGGTATGTTTGGCTTCCTCAGGAGTCCTCGTAATTATTGCTATATCAACAGCAAAAGCAAGGTATTTTATGTTGATTCGTTTGTCCTTTTTTCCCATATTTATCCCAGGTATTCCTTTCTCCCACGTCTTGATAATCTTGTCCAGCACCAGGTTAAAGAGGTGTGGGGACAATCCAGCACCCTGTCTCACTCCTATCCCAATTTGAGAAGGTTCAGAAACTTCTTCCATGAATTTTACTTTTGAGGTTGTGTCAAAGTCTAGGCAGTTAATGAAGTAGTTTTGTTATCTACACCATATTCACGAAGTATATTGAACAGACTGGTGCGATGAATCGAGTAGTATGCTCTCTTGAAATCTACGAAGCTGACTACTGTGCGGTTCGACTAACGGCGTTGCAGTATCATCTTCAGGTTCCAGGTCTGTTCTGCGCAGGTTCGATGTGAGAGGAAGCCTGCCTGATATTCACCGATCATATGTTCTGTCTGTTGTTCTAATCTGGTGAGAAGAGCATGCGAGAGCACTTTGCAAGCGATTGGTAGAAGTTAATTGCCCCGATAGTTGTTGGAATCGGTCTTGTCGCCCTTTTTGTGTAGAGGGTGAAACAAAGCAGTTTTCCAATCGGCTGGTATGACTCCACTTTCCCATATATTTGCTATGATAGTTTTTAGTCTGTCAGTCAAGAGTTCACCTCCAATCTTGAGCAATTCGGCAATTACACCATCTTCCTCTGGTGCTTTGTTGTTTTTTAGACGTGACACAATGTTTCGTATCTCCTCATGCGTAGGTGGAGTTGAGTCCTGGTTTGGGGTCGCAACATGGAAGTCAAGTTTCTCTGCTGGTGGTTCACATTTGTGTAACTTCTCGAGATGCTGTTTCAGATTTCACAGTTGGCCTTTGTGTTCGTCTCAAGTGTTCCATCAGGGCGCCGAAAAGAAAGAGTGGGTGGCTTGAAGGTTGCTAGTTCGTCCCTAAGTGTCCTATAAAAGTTTCTCGTGTTGTTTCTTTTAAATTCATTATCAGTTTCCTCTAATCGTTTGTGATGGTACGTGCGTTTAATTTGTCTGATGGTTTTTGAAATTTTCTTCTGTGTTTCCAAAAAGATCTGCCAATTCTCCGGTGTTTGATGGCTTTGCCAAATCTTCCAGGCTTAAATACGTGATTCAAGTGCTCTGTCGCAGTCTGTTGTCCACCACCTGTGTTTCCTTTTCCGCGATGGTTGACCGAGTTTTCTTGATGACTGCTGAATGGTTCCAAGAAGCTCTTTCCATGTTTTCGTGTTAGTATCTAGTCATTGTGCAAACCCCTCTGCATGTTCTTTTAGGTATTCTGGACCAATGCGCAGAAGTGTAGATTTTCGGCACGCGTTTCCACCAGTTATGAAACGGATTTTTACTTGTGAGAGATGGTTATCGGACTCCTCGAAACATTTGCGTACCCTCACGTTCATGATTTCTGGAGAGAATTTTCTAGTTATCGCTACATGGTCAATTTGATATTCCCCACTGTGGTTGTTTGGAGGTTTCCATGCAGTCATTTTCCTCGGTGGTTTCTTAAAGTGAGTGAACATTATTTGAAGGTTGGCTATCCCACGTATGTTGACTAAGCGATGTCCATTGGTGTTCGTTTTTTGTGTGCTGAAAAATTCCCAATTATATGTCCTTGTTCACGTTCTCTGCCAATTTGCCACTGAAATCTCCCAACAGGACTTTGACATGGTGTTGAGGGATCTCGGTGAGTACACGCTCGAGTTGTGACCACAACTTCTCCACTTTGTTTTTGTCAGGATCGTTATTGTCTGGAGCATGTGCGTTTAGCAGTGTATTGGCCTTATTGGCACATTAAACTGTGAATTGAGAGAGGCGTTCAGAGGGTGACGAGAAGTCTATCACAAAGTCTTGGATACTGTTATGCACGAGGAGTGCTGTTCCCAACAAATTTATGTTACTATTTTTCAGTTCGATCGCAGGCTTTCCCTTGTAGACTCGATAGCCCCCGGAATCAAAGTGATCACAATCACGAAAACGTGTTTTTTTTACTGCAAGTATACAAATCCCAAATCTATCACAAGTATCTGTCAGTATCTTGAGTTTTCCTGTTTTAGTCAGCGTCTGTACGTTCAGTGTATCAATGAATTGCTTTCGCTTTGGTTTGAGGAGTTTTGGAAAACTCCGACTCTTCCCTGCATGATGTCCTGGTACCCCAGAATCGGAATGACCAGGTTCGCCTCGCTCTTCTGAGTTAGGGCCTGAGGTAGTTGCTTTGTTGCCTGTATTTCCATCATGCCAAGTTCATGGTTGATTACAGCTGGTGGCCGACTGCCCGGGGCGAGTGGCTGATTGTCCTTTCATTTCACTCTCATCGTACGGGTTGTTAGTCCGCACGGCAGCAGATGTATTGCTGGAGTGTTGGTGTTTTTGGCTTTTACCCTCCTTTATCCGGGCTTGGGACCGGCAGCAGGAATTACTGAGCTATTCAATCCACCCAGTAATTGCTCCAGGCGGAGTATATATATATAATTACTTAAATTCTGCTGGCAACCTGCTGAATAGTGCACACTATTCTGACCAATTCCCAAGGCAGTGTTATCCGAGTGTAAATCGGTTATCCTTCTAGTGTTAACTGCCTTAGGCATTGGTCAGAATAGTGTGCACTATTCAGCAGGTTTCCAGCAGAATTTAAGTAATTGTGTGATGAACTCAAGCCTGCAAATCTTAAGCTGAAAGTTTTCCTTTGGCACACTCTTTATATTCTGTGCAAGAGTTCCTTGTACTAATTGGCAACTTTTTTCAGCAATGTGTTATTTATTACTGCTCTGTTCCACAAATTGTTTTTTTTTATTTCGTTAATTCTTTGGTTCTTTCGTTGATAAGTTTTCTAATCAGCGTTCTGTTAACTATATACTGAGTTGTTCCATGACAAGGCAGATTTAGCTCGCATGTTTCTGCGGAACCTAATAGATAAATTAAATAAAAATTGTTTACATTTAATACTCAGCAACAGTATATCGTCTAAGTCACGAAATTAAGAAACGATTCGCAAATTGCGATTAAGGTTTCTCTTCAGCTGTAGAATATTTCAGAACAAATGGAAATCTCTGCTGGACTGGGACTCTAACATGGATTTCGCGCTTGTCGAGAGCGGTGGCCTTGACGATGTTTCAAATGGCTCTGAGCACTATGGGACTTAACATCTATGGTCATCAGTCCCCTAGAACTTCGAACTACTTAAACCTAACTAACCTAAGGACATCACACACATCCATGCCCGAGGCAGGATTCGAACCTGCGACCGTAGCAGTCGCGCGGCTCCGGACTGAGCGCCTAGAACCGCTAGACCACCGCGGCCGGCGGCCTTGACGACTTCGGCTATTTGAGCACGCTTCAAGTAGCGGCCCAAACTTCCTTTTGTTCTGGTGTCTACATTCCCGTAGTTCTCGCACTATATTACCGTGATTCTCGCACAGATTGAGACTCTGTTTTTCTATTTTCACTCTGCAATGCTATGGCGTGAAGTACTACACAGTATTTCACGGTACAGTACAATAAGTCATGAAAGGCTGATATATCGACGAAATGTATCCATACTGGCGATATATTGACTGCATAACTCTCTCTCTTTCACCCCTTTATCTCATGCCCATTCCTGCTGACGCTCAGAATTAAAACCTACTTGCTTGCAATTCCTGGTTGTTGTTGTACTTATCGCGAACGAATGTAAACCGTGTTTGTTTTCTGTCTGCACTATTGATATTTTTAATTCGTAAATGTATTATAACATGCTTATCGCCGTATACGTAACGTAAAATATGTGGTATGCCTGGTTAGATGTATGAGAGAACCTTATGGCCCTAATCTTGCCACATTCAATAGGTATGACATCGATGAATGAATGTCGTTATTGCATCTAAAAAATACCGATATTTCAGATATATTCTTGCCATATCTATTTAGCCAGTACCATGTTATGAAACGGAACACATGTAACTGTGGCGGTTTGGGAAAAATCTGACATTTATGTACCTCCCAGAAGCCGGAGACCCGCAGAACTATGCTCAGCAGTAACTTGTTAACGCTTCTCTCGGTCATAACCTCTACAATATACCGTTAATATGTAGCAATTTCTACGTTTCTGGGAACATTAAAGTAAGCGCTCAGACACAAAAGTGTCCGCCACACTGAACGCTTTATGTTCCGAGAGCTATTAAACTTAGCACGGAATGCAGGCGCGACTGCATTCATGTACGTCTATTTACGTTCTCTAGAAGAGAGACTGCAAGGTGATATCCAACGGGTTCTCGAAGCATATCCTCCTCTCTCTTCTAGTGGCAGTTGCCTTGTAGTGCAAGCACGAGGTACGTCCGGCATTTACGCAAATGAAGAGGAGGTGCATTGGGCCATTCACGAGCGATCGGTTTGCATAAAGGCTGCGACCACTCACAATGAATGTTAAGATGTATTCAGCTTTGTATTTTTTACTAAAACCATGTTCATCCACAGTGAATCATTCTCGTTCGGGCTCTGAAACGTTACTGCTTCTGAACGTACTAGCCTCATAAACTGTTCCTTACCAAAAGCTGTATAACATGCGGGGCTACGTTATATAAACTACTATTGTAGATCGTAATAGCATGCATTTTTTGGTTCACTGAGCACTTAAAGTGATCTGCTTACCTCAGATCTTCTAAAGATGTCTCGTTGTCCTACTGGATTTTTCCTCAATTGGCCGCAGGTTTTGGTGTATAATTTTACCAATGACGGTAACTACAACGACTGGGATTGCTAGTACAGTTCCTAAATGAACTCTCACACGTCATTTAATTTAATAAAGGATGGCACTTCACTTTTTTCCACTGCGCCGTCAGTGTTAAATGAGGAGCCTGCACATTTGGTTGAAGTTCTAATAACTTTAATGCCACACGTGAACCAACAAGATCTATAAGCGAAAATTTATTCCAAGTTCGTGATCTCCAACCACAGTTTCGAGCACCGCTCCCATCATAGCTAAAATCATCGTCATTCAGCACCGGAAGTCACTTTGTATAACATAAAAAGTTATACGCGTCTCTTTTCACAGACTATATAGTGCTATGAAAGCAAAATTATAGCATATTTACTGTAGAATGGTTTGCAAGTTTACTTCAGGGAACACCGAGCGATACTGCCTAACGAATATTCCTGCAGTTTCTTGGAGGTTTGTACAAAGTGCGGTTTGTTCATGATTGACGATCTCCGCCGACTTTCATGTATTAACTTCATTATGTCCTATATTTTCTGACTGTCTATTTTTAATAAACCGATGTTGCAAGCACGAACATTAGTTTGAATAGGGCATCCAATACTGACGGCAAGGCTTTTTGTCAATTTATTTTATTGATATTGATATTTGAAGTTATCCATTTTGTCGCTTATTTGTACGGGGAATGCTGTCTGTTTCAGCCCACGGACGTCTTTCTCATCGATTCAAGCTTTCACACCCAACGGTTACACGTGTACAGAAAACCTACCGTTGTGGAGTGGGAAAACGTGTACGTTATGTCTTACTATCGCTGAAACAGTAGTGAACGTAACACTGCATTGAATTAAATGGCGACCTGCAACGTGACACAAACCCCGCAACAGTACTATAAGTGTCTGTCATCAGATACGATGCGAAGCTATATGCCCACAGGGTGCACCAAATAGAGACCATTTATGATTCCGCCGTAAATCATATTCATCCGCCATAGTTATGGTCTGACGCCACTGTGAATATAAACCAATACACAGCTTCACTCGGCCAGCTCTCAGGATTTGTGTCGGTAATCCAGTGATCACCGAGACTTTGTCACGTTGGTGCAGTCAAAACACAGTGTCGCAGTAAAACGCCTAGAATCACATGTACATTATTGTCATTGCGTGGACTTAATACTGTTACAAACAGGAGCGCCAAGGTGGAGCTACTATTGGATTACTTAGCCATTGACCACGGAGGTAGATTTAAACCCGTGTTCAGAACTTTAAAATCAGTCCCACGCTTTCGCACTGTCATCACACTAAAGCCGAGTATTTGTGTATAACATTTTAATAAACGATTGTTAATTGTAGTCATCAACATAATTTATGCTGGACCCTAAATTTCCCTATGACAAGACGGTTACTACGTGCAACCACACTACCTCTGTACAGCAACTTCTTTCTGCAGTGAGGGGTTCGTTTCCTATTTGTCGGGTACAACATAAAGTAGGGAAGAGAATTTATGGAAAGAAGAAGAGGCTACAAGGATTTACCATAATCAATGCCATATCATAACATGGATACGAGGATTTTACTGAAATAAAACAAAAATGCCAGTTCAACATAACCTGCTATGACATAACTAAACACAATTTTCTAGTGCAAGTGAAACTGAATCTTTTGGTGCCAACAAATTAATTTTGACCGTGGCATATGTATATTTTGGACGATGCTACTATTTTCACATATACTTGTTACCAGTCTTGTTCCCTTTGAAGAAAAACTACCGAGAATTCAGTATATGTCTGCCCTTTCTTTTTCAGAAATGGCTCAACGTGAATTGCTGTAGCCATGATGTTGTTGTTGCAATAAGTATTCACCACCCAAGAATAGCTCGTGGCAAGGGTGGCCAAACTAGAAGTAGAGAGCGAGTAAATCCAAGACAGTTTTATGGTTTTGCAACAATTTATGGCTTTCTATGTGAAAGTAGGAGCCTGGTCCAAATTTATTTACAGAATGGAAAAACATTTCACCACGCACGAATGAACAGATGATGTTGAATGCAAAGCTTTTCTTCTTGCTAATGCGGAAACCGAGATTCTAAGTTGATTCAAAAGCTATGTACTGAAACAGATGGGCTGACTCTTTGATACTCAGAAATTAAAAATAATATACTATCTTATTCTGAGTCACAACTGTACGTAGCAGCAGCCGCCAACTACACATTTTTCAGTGTTTTAAGGAACCAAATCGAGATTACGAAGAATGAACAGCACAATTACAGGGCATAGAGGCTGTAAACAGTCTTATGCTGATTCTCTCATAAGCAGGCTCGATAGAGAATGGTTGCGTCATGTGCACACTGTGTTGTTAATGACAAGTGTGAGAACTCTTTCCAGCGAAACAAATAATGGGCGTACTGCAAAAAGGTAGGTCACAAATCTGATGTGTGTAACAAGAACCAAATCAGACAACGTAATAAAGACACTCTAGGACACAAAAGTGATTCATAATAAATGTAAAATATGTGTTCGAAGCGAACACGAAAGAATCAATAAAATTTCATGAACAGAAAGTCCAGTGGAAGTTATCTTTAGAGCAAATTACTAGGCTTGATCTCAGAATTAATAAAGAGACCCTGAAATGTCAAAGTGGTTCAGGTTCTTCAGTTTCTTTAATTAATATCGACGCATATAAAATACTAGAACGCCAAAATTTATCGACTTTTAGAGTTCTCTGTTTAGCTACAGTGACTAACAAGTGCCAGTCAAAGGTCATCTGGTAACGGATGTTATAAGCAAGTGATTTACCAAAGAGGTCAGATTTATTATTTAGTCAGTTCACATGATGCTAGAAATTTACTGGGTCTTGATTTATTCAATAAACTATGCTTTGCAGTCCATGAAGGAACGAATTAGATTCACACTGACATCCCTCAGGAAAAGTTCCAAAGATTATTACAGTAATATGATACAGTATTTTCTGAAGCAAAAAGTAACATTACCCTACAAAGCGCCCATAACGTTGAAGCTGGCGGCTGTGCCAAAATTCTGTCAAGTACGCAACATTCTATTTGCATTAAAGGACAAAGTGAAACAGGAAGTAAATCGCTTAAACAGATATTCATCATTATTAGTTGCTAACTGGCAATGCCAACCATTGTAGTGCAGAAACCAAAATATATGTTATGGATCTGTGGCGATTTCAGAGCGACAGACAGTGGGCAATCCGTGACAGATTTTTATCCAATTTTGAAATTGGAAGCCAACGGTCTTGCCGAAATGGTAACACCGGTTTCCGTCAGATCACCGAAGTTAAGCGCTGCCGGACTGGGCTAGTACTTGGATGTGAGACCATCCGGGCTGCCGAGCGCTGTTGGCAAGCGGGGTGCACTCAGCCCTTGTGAAGCAAACTGAGGAGCTACTTGATTGAGAAGTGACGGCTCCGGTCTCGTAAAGTGACTTACGGCCGGGAGAGCGGTGTGCTGACCACGTGCCCCTCCATATCCGCATCCACTGATGCCTGTGGGCTGAGGATGACACGACGGCCTGAGGGTACCGTTGGGCCTCAAGGTCTGTTCGGACGCAGTAAGTTAAGTTAAATTCACAATGCTGCAGTTATTTGTCTCATTCTCTGTATGAGTGCAACAGGACTAGGGAATAAGCACCTCTTTTAAGACACAATAACAGTTTCACTTGGTATTATACCTAGTACAAGCAGCATCATAAAAACTTTGGTGTCAAAGAAGGTATTATCAGTACTGTTTTCATCTGAATGTAAGATGTAATTTAATGTTGACTGTAAGCAAAAATTGATCATAAAATTAATTAATAAACTATAAAATAATGTAAATGTATCCTTAGATACTAATTTATGCAGCAGTAGCATAAAAGAGAGTTAGTTAACGCTGGTAGTGTCTTTACTGCCAATCACCACTTGCTGTATTTTCGGCTTGTACAACCACTATGTACCTTTCCGATAGAGTTATAAATTGAGCAGACAAAATTGTACGAATAACAAACCACACAGAATTGTAGGACCAATCAATTTACCAACGGGAAGCAACCTTTAAATTCAGTACAGTGAAAATTACCCTCTGCCACGCACATCACAGTGACGTCTCTCTGTTCCATAAACTGAAAACTTTGCTCTCATGCGAGCTACGGTCGCCGAATGCCGAGCATCAAACAGAATGGCGATGAAATTAATTTTAAAGTGAATTAAAGAAAAGATGAATCGCGGAGGAGCATACGCATAGAGGTCAGAGTAGAATATGTTGCGCAATTAAGATATTTTGTCTTTAGAAAGAATGTTTAGAAATGTGATACTATGCTGTAATACTGAAGTTAGATGGGTAGATCGGTAAACTGATATTGAAGCACTGAATTGAGTTGTTAAAAAAAGAAATTTATAGTACAGCTTGAGAAAAAGAAAGGATCCTTTGGTAGGACGTATCCTATGGCATCAACGAACTGTGAATTTGGTAGTGGAGGAAAGAGGGGAGGATAAAATTGTAGAGAGAGATACAGGCTTAAGTGCAGTATGCAGGTTCAAACGAACGTACACTGTTCAGCAACATTAATGTGGCCTCCTGTCAAAGGCCTGAACAACCATCTTTTGCAGTGCGGACAGCTGTGGGACGTGCAGGAAGAGACTCAGTGAGGTTCTGGAAGGTATCGACAGAGATGAGGAGCCATGTCACCTCTGGTGCCGTGGCCAGCTATGCTAGGATCCTTAGTTGAGGATCCATGGTGCCATCAGCCTCATCGAGGTGGTCTCAGACATTGTCGACTGGGTTTTAATTCGAGGGGTTTGGTGGCCAGGGAAGTATGGTAACCTCATGCTGGTGCTGCTCTAACTTCGTACGTACACGGGGAGCTGTCTGACACATTGGATTTGTCTCCTTGTAGATGAAATCCGTGCCGGGGAAAAACAAACTACATGTGGTGCTGGACATGGTCTCCAGGTACAGATGCTTAGGTGTGTTGATCCATCGCGCCTTCCAGAATGTCGAGACCACCCAAGGAATGCCACGAAAACATTTCCCACATCAAAATGGTCTGTCCTCCGGCCTGGACTCTTCTGACGATTGTTGCAGGATGTTTGGTTTCAGACATTGCGCACCCTACACGCCAATGGCCATCTGTCCGCTGGAGCATAAGAGATGATTTCTCTGACAAGGCCACCCGTTGCCACTCAGTTGCCACTCAGTTGCGGTACTGATGTACAAAATCCAGCCTTCGTCGCAATCATCATGGGTGTATGAACAAGACGCGCACTGCGGAGGCACAAACGAAGAAACGTTCGTTGAACGCTCGTTGTAGAGACACTGTTGGTAGCCCCGTGGTTCATTTGGACTGTCAGTTGCTCAACAGCTGGACGTCTGTGCACATCTCTGCAGCCGTTGTTCATCACTGTCAAAAGTGGTTCAAATGGCTCTGAGCAGTATGGGCCTTAACTTCTGAGGTCATCAGTCCCCTAGAACTTAGAACTATTAAACCTAACTAACCTAAGGACATCACACACACCCATGTCCGAGGCAGGATTCGAATCTGCGACCGTAGCGGTCGCGCAGATCCAGACTGTAGCGCCTAGAAACGCTCGGCCACCCCGGCCGGCTCACCACTGGCAGCTATGGCCCGTGGTCCACCACAGTTGTCTCGTTCCCAGTTTTGGATAGCGTTATTTTGCCATGCGCAGCATACTTCAACCACGGTGGCACGTTAGCAGTTCGCAAACTTAACCGTCTCGGAAATGCTTCCACTATTGGCCCAAAAGACAATGATCATGCCCTGCTGGACGTCAGATAAATCGCTCCGTTTCTGCATTGCCACAATGACTGCACTGTTTCCCGCATGTACCCGAGACGCCTTGTGTACTCTCCACCGCAAGTGTTGCCACCTGCTGTCTGTGAGTGGATACTAATGTCGAACATAGGCGGTGATAACATTAACGTGGCTGGACCTTGTAGTTTGCAGCAGTTATGAAGAGGTGAAGACGCATGCAACAGAACAGGGGGCCGGCCGGGGTGACCGAGCGGTTCTAGGCGCTACAGTCTGGAACCGAGCGACCGCTACGGTCGCAGGTTCGAATACTGCCTCAGGCGTGGCTGTGTGTGATGTCCTTAGATTAGTTAGGTTTAAGTAGTTCTAAGTTCTAGGAGACTGATGACCTCAGAAGTTAAGTCCCATAGTGCTCAGAGCCATTTCCATTTCATAACAGAGTAGTATAGAGAACTGCATCAAACTAGTCTGAGGATTGAAGACAATAACAACAACTACAACAACAACAAGAATCACACACTGAGGAGAAGGTTACTACGCTTTTCTATTTTTTTATCAAATTGTCAGTTCACCCTCATAAATTTCTTGAAAGTTAGTTGACTCCTTTGATGATTCGGAGACGGTGTTTGCTAATAATCGGCGCCACGCGGTCTCGAATGACAACGTCAGCGCGGCAATAAACAACGATTCTAAACCTCCCGATCGCCGGACACAGTGTGCGTAAATGATGTCCGTGTACCTCTGCGGTTGCTGCTACCTGAGCGGCTACAGGCCGAGTCCGGTGACCATAAAAAGCTGGGCAGGCCGAACTACGTCCCTGCAGTGCCGCTTCACCGTGTCGACAGCGCGCACTGACATCACGTATCTCCCAGTTTATGGCGCGTTATCGTGTATTTCTGCCAAGCTTATCAGACAAATGGCACATTCCAAGCGCCTTTACGTTTCCTTTTATTGTCAACGTTATGGCCCGGGTGGGGCACCGGGCAACGGTTCTACCTGTTACGATTTGCGCATGAGAGAAACTCGCTGGACTGCTTGCGGACGGTATTCCATCTCAGGACACGATGAGGTGGACTCCACCGCATTTTACTACTACGGCTCTCGCTCCAAGCTGGAGTATTCATTGCTCGTATGAGTTTCTTCCTACTTCATGACACATTACAACACAGACAAGGTTTCACCGTGCCTAACGCTTATGGGTTTGCTCCCACGCGAGCTTTTTTTGCCCTGGGCACTTACGACCAAAGTCCGGAAGTGACTTTGCGCCTATTTTGTGTCGTGTACTCAACTCGGTACAGCAGAGAAATCGTTACCAGAGCTAAAAAGAAAGCTATGACCAGGACCGGAACTTTGGTAGAATGCTTTTTTTAAGTTTTTGAAATACGTCTTCGATTTAAACTAGAATCTGTGATTGAAGCGCTGCAGGTCTATGCCGCCATATTTTCATTACTTAATATAAATGCCTCATTGCCGAAAGAAATGTCTTTTGTTGCCTTTTAATTATAATTTATTCATTTATTATAAAATATAATAACGAGTATCGCTGTAAGGAGAGGTAACAGTACGTAGGGGTTTAATTATCGCTTATGTCTGCTTGTCTATTTATCGAATCATACCGTCTTTAAAAGCAACAATGAGTGTAGGAGCTAAATAGTGGTTTCATAATTGTTCTGAATTACTTTTTTTTCAGTTTTCATTGCGACGTTATTGTGGAAGACAGCTAGACATTCAGAAAAATTCGTAAATTCGTGGTAAGATCTTATGGGACCAAACTGCTTAGGTCATCGGCCCCTAAGCTTACACATTACTTAATCTAACTTCAACTAACGCTATGGACAACACACTCACCCACCCACGCCCGAGGGAGGACTCGAACCTCCGACGGGGGGAGACGCGCGGACCGTGACAAGACGCCTAGGCCGCGCGGCTACCCTGCACGGCTAACGTGCCGAAATTCCGTGTCCCTTTACGCAGTAAACTGGGAAATTACATTAATGCTTTCGCATCTGACCTATTTTCTACTGACGATGAAAAACTTTTGTGCAAAAATGTGAGTAGTCAGTGAACTATGAAAATAAATATTTCATTTCTCAAGATATCAGTACATCCAAACACAAAAGTGCACTTTCCAAAGCAACTGGGGAAAAGATTTTGCTGACAGCGAGAACTGCAAAGAATCGAAAATTGCAGTTCGTATTTGACTCAAGTAAAGCTTTTATTGACGCCGGAATCGCTTTGTGGAAACTACAGTATCCTACACGAAGACAGATTTTGGGGAAACATATGGACGAATCTGCGCCCAATGATTCAAGATTGCGAGAATTTTATTTAAGTGGATGTTACGAAGAAGTGAAGAAAATCTTTAAAGACGAAGTAGAAAATAAAAAACATCTGGATTTGAACAGATGAGTAAACTGAACCTAAGTGTCCATTTTTTGCCAATGTCGTTGTTGGATCATTAGATTCTTCAGAAGGTGAATTTATAAAAGCATTCCTGCTTACTACAGAGTGTCAGGCAAAAGTTAACATTTCAACAATCGCACAGTTCTTTATCAATTCATTACAGTTACTGTGACATGAAGAAACTCAATACGACAATTTACTACTTTTCACCTTAGGTGCTGCATAAAACATGAAATAGGCTGGGATAACTTTTAAAGTGCTGTTTCCAAACTAGCTTTAGCGCACGGTTTTCGCAGGGTGTCGGAAGAAATACGAGGGTTGTTTCCCGTCGTCACCAAATTGATTTTAAGTATTAAGAAGACGGTTGCGAAAGATTGACATTTAATGACATTACACCAGATATATCTCTGACCTCTCAACCTATCATAATGAGATGGGTGTAATGGACTTCAGCAGCAGCTTACTACGCTTCAGATTTCCTAGATATAACTAAGGTGGTCTGGAGGATGAAGCATCTTCAATTGTAGCACGAAAGAAACTTTTCGAATCTGCAATAGTGCGAAATCTTGGTCGAGTTCGTATTCCTGTCACATATGGTCTTCCAGCTTCTAGAAACAGGGCGTCATTTGACGAAGTCAGTCAAAACTGTGGGTGACGCAGTGAAAGGAACTGGAGAGTGTGACAGGGAAATAGGTAACATTATTTAAGGAAAAGCATAAAATTATTTATCCAAAAAATCTTGGTCATGGCAAACTTGGATACAGTACAAAAATTCTAGACGGTGACAATTCTGTTGCAGTAGAAATGGCCCCTAAAATAGCTCAGGCTTTTAGATATGGTCCTGTTACCTCTGTGTATGTTGAGATGTGATTTTCTTAGGCGAAAAATGCATTACCTGACATGAGACTGAACATGGCTCCAAGAAAATTCAATAAAGCATTTGGCTGCCAGGTTCAACCAATAAGCCGACAAGCATTGTAATGCATGGCCACCCAGAAACATTTTCATTTTTCTGCCAAATACAAGTAGCATTTTATGTATATCTTCGAAGTTACTTTAAAAGAATAATGCAACACGATGTTAACACTCGTAAATATGCTGATTGTCTGAATAGTGCAATGTAGTAAATGTAGTAAATAAATAGGCGTAGTATAAGGTTCTAGACTTTTATTGCCTATTTTAGCTATTTATAATATCTTTTTGAATGCCTATTTTAACGACTTAAAGTGCTTAAACATCCGGTCTCTGTTTGTAAATTAATTCTGGAGTAAATAAAAATTTTCTCAAAGAAATAAAATGTTAAAACCCGTTCGTCAGTTCTAATGCCTTCGCTAAACTTCGTTTTCTTCTCATAACAGCATTAATTAAAGTGATAAGGATGTCAACGAATCCTTTTTTCAAATGAAAACTTTTTGAGGACTCCCAAGAGTTTCGCAAACACAGACTGTAGACAGTTCCTTTCGTAAAATTTCAGAGCGAAAACTCCAGCTTCTGGGTTGCACAACTTTATTTCAGGAATTCCTTTGTGAACTGGCGTCGCAGTCGTAAATGAAGGAGGCTTAAAGTTGAAGTAAGTAGAAACCAGAGGGTGAACCTAACGCTAAATGGAAATGGGGTGTAAAGCTTAACGAGAAACTAACTACAACACTATTAAATATCTTTTTCTGAGTTTGAAAAGTCTGTTGATCGTTTGTCCACAGTGGATTTCCTTCATTAAGTTTCGTTTTCCTCACGGGAATCACAACAAACACATTCATGGAACTTTCATCACATCGTCTGTATTATTCCAAATACTTACGTTTAAATTAGCAGTGCTATAAAAGCCTTTAAATGAATTTACTACGAAAGCTCTCAGTCTTATTTTTTTTCTTTTTCTTCCGTTTTCATCAGCGCATAGCAGAACATACACACTTGATGAACCGAATTAAAGGTTAATTGACTCTTTCATTGTTGTTTGGTAGAACAACTTCATAATTATATGCGAGTAGCACATAGTGGTGAATATTCTACAGAATTATTATTTGGTTGCCCAGTTTTCGGCTTACAATACCGTCATCTGACTATCGTCATCAACGAGGACACAGTACTTGTCATCAGCTTTGAAAAAGATACTACTCACGGAAAGCGAGTAAATGTCATCTTTGGAAGTGCAATACGGACATATGTGAAAACTTGCAAATGTTTAAGTTAAACAGGAAATAAAGTTAAACACATTACGACTAAACAAATGAAAAAGAAAAATATTGTATGAGCGTACTCGTGAGTATGTGTGTGTGTGCGGGGATGAGATGGACGACATAAGCAAAGAATTACAGTCAACAAAAAAGATGACGTACATGTGGTAAAATAACCTAAAAGCCTGTATAACAATGTAAATTCCATTGACAGTCTCCCAGCGGCCTCCCATCCCTAAGAAGTCTCCCCGCCAACATCGACGACGCTTTAACTCGTTCTGCACACACCCAAGTTCCCCAAAACAATAAAGAAGAACACCAGTTCCCACCACCCTCTGACGATGACGGCAATGCTGCAGAGTAAGTCCTTCATCACCTATCTTTAATTAGCCTTAAGATATGGCGGACATAGCATTGACAGTCTCAATAAAATAAACATAAGGACAGAGTAATACAGGTTATAATCGCCTTTTGCGACTATAATAAAGATCTTATTTAGATCATACGCATTTCACTATATTTGAAAGCATCTTCAGTGGCCGCTGTAACAATATGGTTTTTCTTACAAATCTGTTTTCCGAGAGTGTAAACAGCTCTTGTGTTTTTCATTACTACTATTGAACATGAGAACTGCTTACGAACGTCTCTTCTGCCTCAGAGCTGGTCGGAGGTTGTCTCTCAGTAAGGCCAAACCCAGTAAGGCCATCTTCACACGGGGACACATAAACCGTTCGCACTATTGGGTTGCGCAGTGTGCGAAAAAGTGTTTAATTTGAAATTTGTGGGAGAAGTGGAGAAATATCCGAAACCGTAAAATTACAAATTAAACTGGTGTTCAAGGAAGGAGGTGACAGAGAGAGCATGGTACGAAGTAGGCAAAATGGTTGATCTATCTGGTAAGCTCATGACAAGTTATTTATATTTTCAACGTAACATAAATACGCACTACTCACTATGCTTTGAGATCTACTTTATTGAAAAACTAATCAATGATTTGTAAGCACCCACTATACAACAAATATAATAAATACGTAACTAAAACGTTCTCAATAACGTATTAATACACAAATAAAAACGTACAGAAATTCATTACACTTTACACATAAAAAATTTTGGATAGAAAGACAGCCGGCCGTTGTGGGAGAGCTGTTCTCGGCGCTTCAGTCTGGAACCGCGCGACTGCTACGGTCGCAGGTTCGAATCCTGCATCGGACATGGATGTGTGTGATGTCCTTAGGTTAGTTAGGTATAAGTAGTTCTAAGTCCTCGGGGACTGGTGACCTCAAATATTTAGTCCCATAGTGTCATTTGAACCATTTGAAAGAAAAACAATTACAGTAGGCCCTGATTATTGTTGATGCGATACTTCCACTGCCATGAGAGGGAAGACAAGGTGTCAGAAAGTCATTGGCTAAATAATTCCTTCCTTCATAAGCAATAGAATGAGGATGCAGTGCAGTGTCTTTACTTGGCTGAATTCTGACTGGTGGCGTTTCCTAGTTGTTGCATTGTTGTTCACCACAAATGTATTGGATACCTTCATGTTTTTGAATGAAATTATGCAGTTTGCACACATATATTATTATGTCACTACTTTTCTGCAGGTAAGAACGAATAGGACTGCTCAGGACTTGAACTTCCGTGTCAGCATTCCAAATTTGCTTTCTATAGCTTTTTTCCTGTGCTTAATCTGTGATAATAAGTTCTCTTCATATTATCGAGTGTTCTTTGTGGGTACTTTCGCATCAAGTAGCGTGAAATGGAAACGGTTCGTCTCCAACAAAGTAATAAGGGAAATTGTGTTCATTTTCATCATCTGGTAAACTCGAACGCAATGCTAAGAATGATCTTCCATTTGTATGTTACCCGTGTTTGGTTGCTGAAGCACGAAATATTCCTCCGTAACTATTTCTACCTGCATAATCAGTTTCAATGATAATGAATAAACCATCAGAATCACTGCATGCCGACGATGTTGTGGAGTGGTACTGTTTAAAATTGAAGTTAATTGAACCCGTCCCAGGTAATTTTTCAATGCGAATATGTTTCCCGTCCACTGCACCCAACAACTAGGCAACTTGTAACCTGCAGTTTATATTATTCTCAGTCTAAGGATGAACCCACAACTTTCTCACTTTCCTCCTTCTGTACCGGCGGTAATTAAAATATTGTATTGTTGTTGTTGTGGTCTTCAGTCCTGAGACTTGTTTGATGCAGCTCTCCATGCTACTCTATCCTGTGCAAGCTTCTTCATCTCCCAGTACCTACTGCAACCTACATCCTTCTGAATCTGCTTAGTGTATTGATCTCTTGGTCTCCCTCTACGATTTTTACCCTCCACGCTGTACTCCAATACGAAATTGGTGATCCCTTGGTGCCTCAGAATATGTCCTACCAACCGATCCCTTCTAGTCAAATTGTGCCACAAATTTCTCAATTCTATTGAATACCTCATCATTAGTTATGTGCTCTAGCCATCTAATCTACAGCATTCTTCCGTAGCACCACATTTCGAAAGCTTCTACTCTCTTCTTGTCCAAACTATTTATCGTCCATGTTTCACTTCCATACATGCCTACACTCCTTACAAATACTTTCAGAAACGACTTCCTGACACTTAAATCTATACTTGATGTTAACAAATTTCTCTTCTTCAGAAACGCTTTCCTTGCCATTGCCAGTCTACATTTTATATCCTCTCTACTTCGACCATCATCAGTTATTTTGCTCCCCAAATAGCAAAACTCCTTTATTACTTTAAGTGTCTCATTTCCTAATCTAATTCCCTCAGCATCACCCGACTTAATTCGACTACATTCCATTACTCTCGTTTTGCTTTTGTTGATGTTCATCTTATATCCTCCTTTCAAGACACTATCCATTCCGTTCAACTGCTCTTCCAAGTTCTTTGCTGTCTCTGACAGAATTACAATGTCATCGGCGAACCTCAAAGTTTTTATTTATTCTCCATGAATTTTAATACCTACTCCGAATTTTTGTTTTGTTTCCTTCAATGCTTGCTCAATATACAGATTGAATAACATCGGGGTAAGGCTACAACCCTGTCTCACTCCCTTCCCAACCACTGCTTCCCTTTCATGTCCCTCGACTCTTATAACTGCCATCTGGTTTGTTGTACAAACTGTAAATAGCCTTTCGCTCCCTGTATTTTACCCCTGCTACCTTCAGAATTTGAAAGAGGGTATTCCAGTCAGCATTGTCAAAAGCTTTCTCTAAGTCTACAAATGCTAGAAACGTAGGTTTGCCTTTCCTTAATCTAGCTTATAATATCATTATCACTAATAGAATCACTGGGGCCACGGCACACAAAACAGCGCGCTACATATGTCCTTTGCCCACAGCCAATGAAACTGATTCAACTGTCTATTCACACCGTAAGTGACTTGGCAGTACAGGAGACTCTTGTCGTGTCTGTGTGAATGTGATCGGCTACTCGAGTCGTCCAGTGTCAGTCTCTTGGTTGTCAGGTAGCTGGAGACCTGATTTGAGTATCCCCGTGTGAATAGGGCCTAATACAGCTCGCTGACGGTCTGCTGTGCCCGGGCCGATTCGAGAACCCACACAAGTGACTTGCCATCAGGCGACCCCATTACCATATTTTTTCCTGGTACACTTTCATCCGAGTCTGTTTTCGCTACTAACTGTGATACGCCCTGCATTCAAACGTTGCTCTTGGACGATCCCCTCAGCCCGGCACACCAAACGTGACGCGTCCTGTACGGAAAGCTTACGGCAGTGCGCCCCTCTCAGCCTGGCACCCGAAGCATCGGCTTGGGTCGCATCGGCCTTAAACCGTCCCTGGCTGTTGGGGAACGGTATGTGATAAAGATAGCACGATCGCTGACGATAATCATCACAACTTTCTGGGGTTCTGATGATTGTCGTGGTGGTCCATAACGACACCATTCGTTTGACTGGGGTTTCAGGAGTAGATCCAATTTCTTGCCTTTATCTTGAATATGCAAAATATCGAGATCCTCATCAATTCCCAGCATGGCGCGGCCTGTACCATCAATATGCATGGCTGTGTCTACTAGAAAAACTGGAGATTAATACACATAGCGTGGGAAATCATAATATATTAAATGAACAGCTCACACGTGAGACAAATAATTTTTTTCAGAGACTTTTCAGATCTTTTTTAGTATCCTTTAATTGTTAACTTCACAGCTTTCTGTTTACGACGAGATTTACATTTAGGGGTTACCCGACGTAGTTATACAGGTTTGCTTCTTCAGTATTTCCCTGGGATTTTCTGTTTACTTGAAGTGCTCACTCGCGTTAGTTCTGTGTTTGCCTGCGGGCTGTGGCGTTCAGGAAAATACACGTTTCGTGTATGAATATACTGCTACTGGGACGGTGCCAGTACCAAGCGCAACACACTGAATTCCATTTAAATCCTAACTCTATTTTGTCGAAAACTGACATTCTGAGAATAGTGACTGTAATACTATAATATTCATAACTGGAACAGGAAGCAGCTAAAAGTGTGGTTTAACAAGGCTTATCTGTATCAAACCATGACATGTTTTGGATCTGTTACAAATGAGTGTTCAGAAGCTCGTTACGCGCTTGTTGTTACTTGTTGGAGACTCGTTTTGTATCTGTTATTGGTTTGTTGCACTAGAATAGACAGAAAGTTTCTTGTTCACTATTTGGTAAATTTTGCGAGAGATTTAGTTCTTATGACTTCTAGCAAAGCGTTTATAAAAACTTTTAAAGCTATTAAAACGTGAAATTTCCAGCAAGAAAACAACGAAAAACGTAACAACCAACTGAAGACGGCTTTGTAAGAAATCCAAAACCGGTCGTGGTCTGATCCTAATAAATCTTACTAATCCATAATTGTGACTGCTGCTACGGTCGCAGGTTCGAATCCTGCCTCGGGCATGGATGTGTGTGATGTCCTTAGGTTAGTTAGGTTTAAGTAGTTCTAAGTTCTAGGGGACTGATGACCACAGCAGTTGAGTCCCATAGTGCTCAGAGCCATTGGAGCCATAATTGTGACTGGTTGCTGTTTTAGTTATAAAGCCAATTTAGTGTGTTTTATCGGTTGACGATCATGTATACATACATCTCAAGACGACACGGCTGCAGGGGAAGTAGCCACGTTATTTTATCATGACTTTTCTTTTTGTTGTTTATGGTTTACGCTGGACACTTTTGAAGATTCCTGTACGATTATTCTGATGATAAAGGCATCCCCTTCGAGACGCGCAAATTCTGTTGTTGTTCACAATGTAAATAGGTGGATGGGCCGATATTTTAGCATTGATTTTTAAGCAACGACCTCATAACCATTATAGATAAAATATATTCTGAAGAGCCGAAGAAAATGGTACACTTCCCTAATATCGTGTAGGCCCCTGCGAACATTCAGAAGTGCCGCAACACGACGTAGCGTGGACTCGACTAATGTCTGAAGCAGTGCTGGAGGGAACTGACATCATGAATTCTGCAGGGCTGTCCATAAATCCATAAGAGTACGAGGGGGGGGGGGGGGAGATCTCTTCTTAATAGCATGTTGCAAGGCATCACAGATATACTCAATATTGTTCATGTCTGGGGAGTTTGGTGGCCATCGGAAGTGTTTATACTCAGAACAGTATTCCTGGAGCCACTTTGTAGCACCTCTGGAGGCGTGGGGTGTCGCATTATCCTGCTGGAACTTCCCACAATCACAATGGTCATGAATGAATGCAGGTGACCAGAAAGAATGCTTACGTACTTGTCACCTGTCAGAGTCGTATCTAGACGTATCAGGGGTGCCATATCACTTCAACTGCACATGCTCGACACCATTACAGAGCCTCCGCCAGCTTGAACAGTTATCTGCTGACATGCAGGTTCCATGTGTTCATGAAGTTGTCTCCATACTAGTACACGTCCATGCGCTCGATACAATTTGATCCGAGACTTGTCCGACCAGGCAACATGTTTACAGTCATCAACAGTCCAAAATCGGTGTTGAGGGCCCAGCCGAGGGATAAAGCTTTGTGTCGTGTAGTCATCAATGGTACAAGAGGATGTCTTCGGCTCCGAACCCTAAAACGATGATGTTTCGTTCAATGGTTCGGACGCTGACACATATTAATGGCTCATCATTGAAATCTGCAGCAAATTGCGGAAGGGTTGCACTTCTGTCACGTTGGATGATTCACTTTAATCGTCGTTGGTCTCTTTCTTGCAGGATCTTTTTCCGGCCGCAGCGATGTTGGAGATTTGATGTTTTACCGGACCCCTGATATTCACGGTACACGCGTGAATGGCTCGTACGGGAAAGTTCTAACTTCATCGCTATCTCGGAGATGCTGTGTCCTCATCGCTCGTGCGCCGCCTATAGCTCCACGTTCAAATTCACTTAAATCTTCATAATCTGCCATTGTAGCAGTAATAACAGATCTAATATTTGCGCCAGACACTTGTTGTCTTCTATAGGCGTTGCCGACCGCAGCGCCGTATTCTGACTGTTTACGTATCTCTGTATTTGAATACACACACCTCTACCAGTTTCTTTGGCGGTCCAGTGTTCAAATGTTCAAATGTGTGTGAATTCCTAAGGGACCAAACTGCTTAGGTCATCACTCCCTAGACTTACACACTACTTAAGCTAACTTAAACTAACTTATGCTGCTGCGCGGGATTAGCCGAGCGGTCTATGGCGCTGCAGTCATGGACTGTGCGGCTGGTCCTGGCGGAGGTTCGAGTCCTCCCTCGGGCATGGGTGTGTGTGTTTGTCGTTAGGATAATTTAGGTTAAGTAGAGTGTAAGCTTAGGGACTGATGACCTTAGCAGTTACGTCTCGTAAGATTTCACACACGCTAGTTTATACTAAGAACAACACAGACACCAATGCCCGAGGGAGGACTCGAACCTCCGGCGGGAGCGGCCACGCAGTCCGTGACATGACGCCTCAAACCGCGAAGCCACTCCACGCGGCGGTTCAATGTAAAAAGTATCATCGCTGATTTGATTTATTACATTTATCTACCAATACCATGCGGTACAGCACTGGGCAAGATGTGAAGGCAAACTGAAATGCAATAATATTGTGTTGGTGGATTATTATTGGATATCTGACGACAATACGAGGGGGGAGGAGTAGTAGATATTTGCGCGTTTCGTAAATCTTCAGGGCGACGAAGACAAGATAAGATAAATCAGGGCTCGTATGGAAGTATGTAGTCAGTCGTTTCTCCTTGACTCCATCCGGAAAAGGGATAGCGAATCCGGAAATGGGAGAGCGAAGGGAATGACTAGCCGTAGTACTAGGTACGCTCCGATATACACCACATGGTGTCTTACGGAGCTTGTCTGTAGATGTAGATGTAGATGGATTCTGGCTGCGCCCGCCATGGTGATTTCGTACTACGCCACGGGAGCTCCGCGGCACAAGTGAAGGGAAGCTCTCAAACAGTCCCTCTTCAGAGTGCTCCTTTACTGCAGTTCAGTGCGTCGCTGCTGAATTCACCTTGCTGATCACTACGACTGGCAGGAAAGGCTACAGCCGGCCGTACGACGGTGCAGCCAGGACGTGGAAGCAGGCCTGTTTACGCGTCCCACGGCCGCCGCGCGTTACGTAAAGCGGAGCCGTTTCCCGGTCAGTAAACAGTGGCCGGTCGGGGACGGCGCGAGACGGCTCTCCGTCAGGCGGTCTGTTCCCCCACGGCGCTGCGGGCCGTTATGGGCCTGAGAGTTGTGCTGTAACAGTACTGTCGAGGCTTTCTCCGGCTCCGTAATGTTCGTCAGCAGACACTTTGGTGCGTGTCTAGCGGGCTGCGGCGCAGCTGGCGACGAGTGTCGAACGCGAGCTAACACCTGTTTCCTTTACGAGGCAGCTGTCTTGGGAGTCTCAAAGGTCCGATATGATATTACGGCAGGACGCAGAGTTGATACCTGTCACAAGTTCTAGAATAATGAGCTTTCAACATAGACGGAACTTGACACGCTGGTAGCTCGCACACAGGTAGATAAGCATCGTTCCCACGGTTCATCAGCGAACGGGGAGCCACTACCCGAATTCTGCAGCATTCTCTTCGTGTAGTTTTATTTTATTTATTTATTTTAATGCTTTTCATTCTATACGGATAGAGCGGGGAGTTCGAGGAGACCAGATCATGTAGATGTAGATGGTCTGTTGTCTGAAGTTCAGTATGATCTGGCTGTAAAATTTTTAAGCTAAAACTCTGGCACACTGTATGTTTACGAGATGAACTGATCGCTCTTTTGACATTTTCGTCTCTATTTAGACTGATGAGCCAAAACAATATGACCACCTGCTCAGCCGGCAGCGGTGGCCGAGCGGTTCTGGGCGCTTCAGTCCGGAATCGCGCGACTGCTACGGTCGCAGGTTCGAATCCTGCCTCGGGCATGGATGTGTGTAATGTCCTTAGGTTAGTTGGGTTTAAGTAGTTCTAAGTTCTAGGGGACTGATGACCTCAGAAGTTAAGTCCCATAGTCCTCAGAGCCATTTGAACCATTTTTGAACCACCTGCTCAGTACCTTGTTTGTCCGTCTTTGGAACGAAATATATTACTGATTCCCAGTACCAGGAACCCGACAGTTTGTTGGTAGGTTTGTGGAGGTATGTGGCATCATATGTCTACACACAGATCATGTAATTCGCTTAAATAACGGTCCGCTGATATGCGTACGCGGTGATGGCGCCCGATAGCGACCCAGATGGATTCTATAGGATTTAGATCAGGTGAATTTGGTAACCGAGACATCAACGTGAGTTCACGATAATTCTCCTTAAACCACTGTAGGACTTTTTTGGCCCCGAGACACGGACAGTTACACTACTGAAAGATGACGTCGCAGTCAGAGAGGACATCTAGCGTGAAGCGATGCAGCTGGTTCGCAGCAGTCAGCGTCTGTTCGATTATTACCATAGTCCCATGCGAGGGCAAGAGAATGTCTCCCATACGTCTACATCCTCATCTACATTGATACTCTGCAAATCACATTTAAGTACCTGCCAGAGGGTTCATGGAACAACCTTCACAATTCTCTATTATTCCAATCTCGTATAGCGAGCGGAAAGAACGAACACGTATATCTTTCCGTACGACCTCTGATTTCCCTTATTTTATCGTGGTGATCGTTTCTCCCAATGTAGGTCGGTGTCCACAAAATACACTCCTGGAAATTGAAATAAGAACACCGTGAATTCATTGTCCCAGGAAGGGGAAACTTTATTGACACATTCCTGGGGTCAGATACATCACATGATCACACTGACAGAACCACAGGCACATAGACACAGGCAACAGAGCATGCACAATGTCGGCACTAGTACAGTGTATATCCACCTTTCGCAGCAATGCAGGCTGCTATTCTCCCATGGAGACGATCGTAGAGATGCTGGATGTAGTCCTGTGGAACGGCTTGCCATGCCATTTCCACCTGGCGCCTCAGTTGGACCAGCGTTCGTGCTGGACGTGCAGACCGCGTGAGACGACGCTTCATCCAGTCCCAAACATGCTCAATGGGGGACAGATCCGGAGATCTTGCTGGCCAGGGTAGTTGACTTACACCTTCTAGAGCACGTTGGGTGGCACGGGATACATGCGGACGTGCATTGTCCTGTTGGAACAGCAAGTTCCCTTGCCGGTCTAGGAATGGTAGAACGATGGGTTCGATGACGGTTTGGATGTACCGTGCACTATTCAGTGTCCCCTCGACGATCACCAGTGGTGTACGGCAAGTGTAGGAGATCGCTCCCCACTCCATGATGCCGGGTGTTGGCCCTGTGTGCCTCGGTCGTATGCAGTCCTGATTGTGGCGCTCACCTGCACGGCGCCAAACACGCATACGACCATCATTGGCACCAAGGCAGAAGCGACTCTCATCGCTGAAGACGACACGTCTCCATTCGTCCCTCCATTCACGCCTGTCGCGACACCACTGGAGGCGGGCTGCACGATGTTGGGGCGTGAGCGGAAGACGGCCTAACGGTGTGCGGGACCGTAGCCCAGCTTCATGGAGACGGTTGCGAATGGTCCTCGCCGATACCCCAGGAGCAACAGTGTCCCTAATTTGCTGGGAAGTGGCGGTGCGGTCCCCTACGGCACTGCGTAGGATCCTACGGTCTTGGCGTGCATCCGTGCGTCGCTGCGGTCCGGTCCCAGGTCGACGGGCACGTGCACCTTCCGCCGACCACTGGCGACAACATCGATGTACTGTGGAGACCTCACGCCCCACGTGTTGAGCAATTCGGCGGTACGTCCACCCGGACTCCCGCATGCCCACTATACGCCCTCGCTCAAAGTCCGTCAACTGCACATACGGTTCACGTCCACGCTGTCGCGGCATGCTACCAGTGTTAAAGACTGCGATGGAGCTCCGTATGCCACGGCAAACTGGCTGACACTGACGGCGGCGGTGCACAAATGCTGCGCAGCTAGCGCCATTCGACGGCCAACACCACGGTTCCTGGTGTGTCCGCTGTGCCGTGCGTGTGATCATTGCTTGTACAGCCCTCTCGCAGTGTCCGGAGCAAGTATGGTGGGTCTGACACACCGGTGTCAATGTGTTCTTTTTTCCATTTCCAGGAGTGTATTTTCGCATTCGGAGGAGAAAGTTGAATTTCGTCAGAAGATTCCGTCGTATTGAAAAACGCCTTTCTTTTAATGATATTCAGCCCAAATCGTGTATCATTTCTGTGTCACTCTCTCCCATATTTCGCGATAATACAAAACGTGCTGCCCTTCTTTGAACTTTCTCGATGCATTCCGTCAGTCATATCTGGCAAGGATCCCACACCGCGCAGCAGTATTCTAAAAGAGGACAGACAAGCGTAGTGTAGGCAGTCTCCTTAGTAGATCTGTTACATTTTCTAAGTGTCCTGCCAATAAAACGCAGTCTTTGGTTAGCCTTCCCCACAACATGTTCTATGTGTTCCTTCCAATTTAAGTTGTTCGTAATTGTAATAACTAGGTATTTAGTTGAATTTACAGCTCTTAGATTAGTCTGATTTATCGTGTAACGGAAGTTTAACGAGTTCCTTTTAGCACTCATATGGATGACCTCACACTTTTCGTTATTTAGGGTCAACAGCTAATTTTCGCACCATTCAGATATCTTTTCTAAATCGTTTTGCAATTTATTTTGATCTTCTGATGACTTTATTAGTCGATAAACGACAGCGTCATCTGCAAACAACCTAAGACAGCTGCTCAGATAGCCTCCAAAATCGTTTATATAGATAAAGAACAGCAAAGGGCCTATAACAATGCCTTTGGGAACGCCAGAAATCACTTCTGTTTTATTCGATGACTTTCCGTCAATTACTACGAGCTGTGGCCTCTCTGACAGGAAATCACAAATCAAGTCACATAACTGAGACGATATTCCAGAAGCACGCAATTTCACTACGAGCCGCTTGTGAGGTACAGTGTCAAAAGCCTTCCGGAAATCCAGAAATACGGAATCAACCTGAAATCCCTTGTCAATAGCACTCAACACTTCACGTGAATAAAGAGCTAGTTGTGTTTCACAGGAACGAAGTTATCTAACCCCATGTTGACTGTGTGTCAATAGACCGTTTTCTTCGAGGTAATTCATAATGTTCGAACACAATATATGTTCCAAAATCCTGCTGCATATCGACGTTAACGATATGGGCGCGTAATTTAGTGGATTACTCCTACTACCTTTCTTGAATACTGGTATGACCTGTGCAACTTTCCAGTCTTTGGGTACGGATCTTTTGTCGAATGAAGGTTGTATATGATTGTCAAGTATGAAGCTAATGCATCAGCATACTCCGAAAGGAACCTAATTGGTATACAGTCTGGACCAGAAGACTTGCTTTTATTAAGTGATTAAGTTGCTTCACTACTCCGAGGATATTTACTTCTGCGTTCCTCCTGTTGGCAGCTGTTCTCCATTCGAATTCTGGAATATTTACTTCGTCTTCTTTTGTGAAGGCATTTCGGATGGCTGTGTTTAGTAACTGTGCTTTGGTAGCAGTGTCTTCGACAGTATCTCCATTGCTATCGCGCAGAGAAGGCATTGATTGTTTCTTGCCGCTAACATACTTCACATACGACCAGAATCTCTTTGGATTTTCTGCCGGGTTTCGAGACAAAGTTTCTTTATGGAAACTGTTATAAGCATCTCTCATTGAAGACCGCGCTAAATTTTGAGCTTCTGTAAATGATCGCCAATCTTGGGGATTTTGCGTCTGTTTAAATTTGACACGTTTGTTTCGTTGTTTCTGCAACAGTGTTCTAACTCGTTTTGTGTACCAAGGAGGATCAGCTCCGTCTGTCGTTTGTTAATTTATTTTGTATAAATCTCTCAATTGTTGCCGATACTATTTCTTTGAATTCAAGCCACATCTGGTCTGCACTTATATTATTAATTCGGAATGAGTGGAGATTGTCTCTCAGGAAGGCGTCAAGTGAATTTTTATCTCGTTTTTTGAATAGGTATATTTTTCGCTTATTTTTCGAGGATTTGGGGATTACAATATTCAATCTGGCTACGACAACTCTGTGTTCACTAATACCTGTATCGGTTTTGATGCTGGTTATTGAGTCACGATTATTTGTTGGTAAGAGCCTTCATCCGTGGCACGCTGTACGTTTCGAGCCGCCGTTCACCTCGACGACCGCGTTTGTGGAGACGACCAGTGACCTAGGGTAGCAAAAATGTCATTTACCCGAAGAGCCGTCACGTTTCGATTGATCGACAGTCCAATCCCCATGGTCCCGTGCCCATTGCACTCGTAATTGACGATGTCGTTGGGTCAGCATGTGAACACTTAGATCTGCTGAGGAGCTCCATAGCTCCATGCTCAACAATGTACGATGAACATTGTGCTCCGAAACACTTGACCGTGCCCTAGCATTGTGCTCTTTCTGTAGAGATGCCACAGATCACCACGTATCCTACCTTACGGAGGAGAGGTGCCTCTAAAATCCCGTTTTATGAAGGGTCGTGGACGTTAAATATTTAGCGCCTAATGGTAGTTTCACTGCCCTTCCACCACTTTCCGTAGATCCTCACGACAGTAGCACGTGAACATTCGATCAGTTTCGCCGTTTCCGATATACTAGTTCCTAGGCTCTGCGTATAATAATCTGCCCTTTGTCAAAGTAGCTAACATCGATGGGTTTCGCCATTTGCAGCCCATATCTTCCCTAGGGTGACCGTCTGTGTCTGCCCCGCTCACATACTTCCTTACCGTGTCACTCGCCCGAACCGCCATCAGGCGACATTCAGCGTCGCGGTGGGCAGTGGTCGGCATGTTTTGACTGATCGGTGTATACACCACAGAATACATTACTCTGTTTCACTGAGGGTAGTATTTATACCACAGTCATCCACAGTCACTTCCCACGAGTCCTATTCCAGTTGCAAGAGAGTGTGGGAAGAACAATTACTGCTAAACAGCAGTGTGAGTTCATATCTCTAAAATTTTACCTTCACGGTATTTTCGCGAGATGTACTTAGGAGGAATCAGTTTAACAGATGACTCTTCTACGAACGTACACTCTCGGAATCTTAATAGCAAACCACTGCGTGATGTTCGCCGCCACGACCGTAGTCCACCACTGGAGTGGAAAGAGCATCTCTATGACTCTTTCGCATTTGCTAAAAAAGCCTGTGACGAAAAGCGTTGTTCTTCTTTGGATCATCTCTATTTTATCTATCAATCCCATTTGATAAGGCTCTTAGGCTAATGGCCAATACGTAATTAGGGTTCGAACGAGAATTTTGTAAGCCACGTACTTCGTGGTTGTCCCACGCTTTCTGAAAATTCTTCCAGTCCATCTGAGTTTGGATTTTCTTGCTATTAGTTTTACGTGGTCATTTCACTTTGAATCGCTCCCTATGCATAGTACCAGGTATTTAATAGATGAGTCCGCTCTCAGTGATGTTTCTGTAATCCTGTAATCGAACAGTAACGGTTCTTTCCGCTTATTTATACACAGTACGAAACATTTGCGAACTAGCTAACTGTCAGTTTAATAAATCATGGTTGCAAAATACTAACCTGATTTGCGTACAGAAGAGTGTACAAATTATTAGAATCACGGCCTTGGGGAAGATAAGTTCGCATTCAGGAGAAATGTAGGAACATGCGAGGCAATACTGGCCCTACGACTTATCTTAGAAGACAGGTTAAGGAAACTCAAACCTACGTTTATAGCATTTGTACACTTAGAGAAAGCTTTTGACAGCGTTGGTTACAATGCTCTCTTTGAAATTCTGAAGGTATCAGGGGTAAAATACAGGGATGATGATGACGTTCGGTCATCAGCGCCCGTACAAAGTTTGAATTTTTTTCACAGTCCGATTTTTTGCACAGTCCAATCGAGCCACTTACGTGATTGATGATGATGATGAAACATCAGGACAACACAAACACCCAGTCCCCGGGCAGAGAAAATTCCCAACCCAGCTGGGACTCGAAGCCAGGACCCTGTGATCCAGAGGCAGCAACGGTAGCCACTAAGGGGGGGGGGGGGGGGAGGGGGGAACCAGGGACCGTTAGGCTATTTACAACTTCAACAGAAACCAAAGAGCAGTTATAGGAGTCGAGTTGTATGAAAGGGAGGCAGTGATTGAGAAGAGACTGAGACAGGTTTGTAGTCTATCCCCGATGTTGTTCAATCTGTACAATGAACATGCTGTAAAGGAAACAAAAGAAAAATTCCCAGTAGGAATTAAAATTCAGGGAGAAGAAATAAAAACTACGAGATTTGCCGATGACAATGTATACTGTCAGAGACAACAAAGGACTTGGAAGAGCAATTGAACGGAATGGGCAGGTCTTGAAAGGAGGGTGTAAGATGGACATCAACAAAAGCAAAACGAAGATAAGGGAACATAGTCGAATGAAATCAGGTGATGCTAAAGGAATTAGATTAGGAAACGAGACACTTAAAGTAGTAGAAGAGTTTTGTTATTTGGGCAGCGAAATAACTGGTGATGGCCGAAGTAGAGAAGATATAAAATGTAATCTGGCAATGGCACAAAAAAGCGTTTGTGAAGAAGAGAAATTTGTTGACATCCAATAAACATTTAAGTATTAGAAAGTCTTTTCTGATAGTATTTGTATGTAGTGTAGCCATGTATGTAAGTGAAACATGGACGATAAACAGTTTAGACAAAAAGAGAATAGAAGCTTTCGAAATGTGGTGCTACAGAAGAATGTTGAAGATTACTTGGGTCGATCACATATCTAACGAGGAGGTACTGAAGAGAATTGAGGAGACAAGAAATCTGCAGAGCTTGACCAAAAGGAGGGATCGATTCATAGGACACATTCTGAGACATCAAGGGATCGCTCGTTTAGTACTGGAAGGAAGTGTGTGTGCGGGAGGGGGGGGGGGGGGAAGGTAAAAAACGTTGAGGGAAAACAAGAGATGAATGCAGTAAGTAGATGCAGAAGGATGTAGGTTGCAGTAGTTATCTGGAGATGAAGAGACTTACACAGGATAGAGTAGTTCAGAGAGCTGCATCAAACCAGTCTTCAGACTGAAGAACACAACAACAACAACCTTTTCGTAAAGAATGACACGAGGTATTCTATTTGCTAGAAACGCTTCAGTCTAATTAGTAAGTTGGTCTGATATCCGTCCGCTTGTATTTTGTTCGTTATTCTACAGTGCGGAACTCTATCAATCGCATTCCGGAAGTCAAGGAACATGCCATCTATTGGAAGCTGGTACCTTCTGCTTTTTACGTGTCTTGCGACGAACACGGCGAGCTAGATTTCGCGTGAATCTATTCTGATTCCTGGAGAAGAGATTTTCGGTCTACAGTGAGGGTATGAAACATGTTCCAAAACTCTACAGTAGACAGAAGTTATAGACTTATAATTTTGAGTGTGTATTCGACAACCTTTCTTTAAAACGGGAAAGGCCTTCTCACTCTTCCAGTCAGTGACTGACAGTAGACTGCTGCTGAAACTGGAGAAAGTTCTACCGCATACTCAGCGTAGAATCGTACATGTATCCCATCGTGTCCAGCCGCCTGTCATCTGTTGAGCGAGTTCTGTTAATTTTTTATCCCGTGGTCATTTATTTCAACATCTGTCAGTTTGGCGTTCGTGAGACGGTTGAAAGGAAGTACCGCACTACGATGTTCCTTATTCGCCTTGTTACTCATGTGCTCAAGACTGTTTTGCATGAATGTTTTTGGCAGTCTGATACGTTCACTGGTCTCTTTCCTATGTCTTCAGGTTTCCTCTTTCAAGCTTTAGAATATTTGACACTTTCTACCTTCTTCAATTTTTCACCTTCAATCCTTTTTCCGCCAACTGGTCTATCTTTCTTTCCAGTTGTCACAAGGCTCTCACATTTGTTTACATTAAATTTCATTTGATATTCTCTAAAAGTTTCTTCCCGAGCACCCAGCTGTTCTTGATTCTATTGATTTTCTGGCCTAACTACCTCTGGCACCGGTATCGATAGTCGCCTCCCTTGTGACTTATCTTTGGATTTCCTGGTTGAGGTGGCGTCTCGGCACGGCGGAGTGAGTTGTGAACCGCTTGTGAGGGAAGGAGGAAGGCTGGAGGGGCAGTGCCTGGTGGCGGGGTTTGGTAGAACAGATCTGGGATGGACAACGCATGTACCCAGCCGGATCGCCGAGCGACTTGTCGAATGTTAGGCAGCCGCTAAAGAACGTGACGAAGGTCGTGCTCTGCAGCTCTGGTGATGGGGCCTTCCTTCTGTTATTTGAAGAGGAGTTAAAAGGATAATTCACGGTGGGGAGACTGCAACGTAGCATACTGCCTATTGATATTCTGGCCCTGTGGTTTTATTGTTTAAAAGGAAAATAGGCGTAATATTATTGTGTCCTGTTCAGTGAATAATATGTATATGCAGTGTGCCTTGGCTTGAGGCTGGTCAATGGTTGTTAGTGCGTCTTCTTTGAAGCCACGTGATCCTGTTAATTGGTAAACCACTGGTGTGCACCCACTTGGGGTGCAGAGTTTGAATTGAATTGGTAACACCAGTGAGTGACACTGTATAAGGTACTGGGTGTGAATATGAAATCTAATTGTGATTTAGTAAAGTGTATTCATTCTAAGTTACGTTGATGTGCTTTAGACATAATTGAATTCCGTAGGACTACTACTGAGTTAAATTTTATGCCTTACTTATGGGTTTAACTGCAACTGCTGTTTGTACCTATACCGTTTCAGTTACATGGACTCCCTTACCTAGCCAGAGGCGTATGTATTTATTGTGTACGACCAAATCCATTCTAATTATCTCTGTAAATCTTGGAGAGTTTCCCCTGATCTGATTAAAAGCCTTGTGAAGGCTTATATATGTCATTTGTGAGTGTATATTCTGTTATAGTTCGAGGGTGCTGCCTTGTGTGTGATTTATGTTCACAGTTGATTGCCAAACACGCGAGTCTACCTTGGTGTTTGCAGTCGACTTCTGAGCGGCTATCTTGGCGGCATCCTGGCAACGCCCGAGGTCTAAGTTACTGCCGTGGTAGCGCTTTGCCGCGTCGTCTGTCGTACGTAGCAGAAGTTGAGTAGTTGTCTTGTTCCTTGGAGCTATACCTGGGTTGAGCGACTGCCGCCAGGGTTGTAGGCTGTGGAGTTGACGGGATTAGCTCATGAACTTCTGTAAATTAAGATTCAAATTTCGTTCTTACTGTTATAAACTTAGATACTTTATTTAATACTGCTTTTCAGTGGTTTGTCACTTTATATGTCAGTAGAATTCTGATGGTTTTCATGCGTTTATTAATCCGGAATTTAATTGATAGGTATGTTTCCTCAAATAAATGTTAATTTGGTGGAAACGACGAATTATCTGATGGGGATATCTTCCACGTGTTGCTGTTTGATCCTTTCCTATACTGAACCTGTTTCCTGAGTATCAATTGTTTTTGCTGACTATAAAGTGAATCTGTAGCGGAAAGAAATCGTCCCCCATTTTGTTTGAATAAAGACTGTTCTGTTAGGAGGAGTACCTACAAAGTTTTAAGTGTCAGCTTCGAAAATAAAGTTACGTAATTAAATTCTTTATTTGTCGATATTTATTTGCCTGTATTAGTCTTACGCAGCATATACAAAATCTCCGCAGCGTTAATGAATGTTGTTGAAGAAACCGATGATTTCCCACTGAAAAGAGTGTACAAGTAAAACAAAGTGACTCTATATGTCCAAAAATATTTTCAGCAGTCCTATATATCCAGAGCTATTTTCAGCGTTCCTAGAAAAAGCAGTCCCCATAATACATTGTAAAACAAAGGGAATCCGAGTTCTGGGAGAGAAACTGAATAACGTGTTTTTTGCTGATGCTATTGTTACGTTCGCCAATAGTGTAGAAGAACTTGAAATATTGGTATGCGAATTTGCGTTAGTGTTCTCTGAAGTTGGTCTAAAAGTGATCTATGATAAAACCAAGATCCTGATGAATGAATGTACACTGGAGGGAAATATATCCATTGGAAGAAAGCAACTGCAAAGGGTCACTTAATATGTCTATCTGGGTCAAGTCGTAAATGTGAAAGGAGACCTATAACCAGAAATATTTCGACGTATTAAATTAGGCTGGAAAACTTATGCCAGATACTCATCAGTTTTAAAGTCTAAGATGTCGGCTGAGCAGAAGACAACAGTTTTTGACCAATGTTTGCTGCTAACAATAACATATGGCTGTGAGATATAGACATTAAATGAATTCATTGTTAGAAAACTAACAGTAACCAGAGAAGAATGGAAAGGTCAATGTTGGGCTACACAAAGAAAAAAATCAGTTGATATCAGACAGACAACAAAAATCAGTGACTTAATGTAAAGAGTGAATCTCTTAAAATGACAGTGGGCTGGTCATGTCGCTCAAAGAAAAGAGCCAGGTGCTCGAAAGAAGTACCAGGCTGAAGCTCAGTTTACCAAAAAAGAAAGAGGGGATGACCATTGGATATATGGGACAGAAGCTCAAGAAAAACAGCGGGACTGAACTGGCAATGGTAAGCTCACGATCGGCAGAAACGTTAGAAGTTGTAGGCATCCTGCTTTGCACGCCGACTCAGAGAGGCCACATCACCAAGTGATCGAATTGGTTGATGATCATGATGATGACCACCACGATGATTGTACTGATACACAGTAAAATCTCCATGCAATAGTACTGTGCACGCCATTAGAGGAGCCAAAACAAAATGGAATAGTCCAGTGATAAGTTGGAGTGTTGTGCAGTAATTCGTTTTGTGGCTGGTGAAGGGTAAGAGCGGTGAAACCACCCACGCTGACTTGGCCGTAGCGTACGACAACAATGGACTTCTTAGGCTTAAGAGCCATAACTGTATGAGCACTTGCTTATTATCAGGTTGGTCCACATCTGAAACTCACTGCAGCAGAGAGTGCGGCATAGGTTCGGCAAATCCTTGGCAGGTTTCCAGAGGTATGTGGCAACAGATGTCTACCCACGAATCACACAATTTCCATAATGTACTGGTCGGTGGTTTGTGCTGTCCGGTAATGGTCCTGATGTGTGTTCCATCGCATTTTGGTCAGGGGATTAGAGGCCAAGATATTAACTTGAGCTGACTGTCACGATTCTCAAATCACTGGCCTCATGGCATGGACAGGTACACTGGAAATGCCTTTGCCTTCGAAGAAGACATCAAGCTTGAAGGAATGCAGGTGGTTCGCTATGAAGCTGACATAGCCCACAGATGTCACGGTGCCTTCGATTACTACCATAGGCCCCAAGTAAGACCAGGTGAATGTCCCACATAGTATAATACTACCCCCAACAGCCTGCTCCGTGGCGTGGTGCGTGTTTGGAACAGAGATTCTGCTGGATGACGACATATCAGGGCGCGACCATTGACGTACTGTAACACAAAACGGGGTTCATCCGAGCACGCGACACATATCCACTGATCTACAGGCCAATCCCGACGATCCCATTCCCACTGCAACCGTAACAAACGATGTCGTTGGGTTAAATGGGAGCATGTATGGATCGCCTGTTGCGGAGCCCTGTGGTGATCAGTGAATAATGATCTGTGAGCTCTGAAGTACTTGTTCCTGCACCAGCATTGTACTCTGTCGTCAGATCTGCTACAGATCGCCTCCTGTCCTTTACGGAAAGAACAGGCCCGCGACTTCCAGGTTCTGTGCTGAGGCGTGGACGTCCAACACTTCTTCACATACTCTTATTTTGACTGTTCTTCAGTAACTTTCCATAGATGCTGAAGACAGTAACATGCGAACAACCTACAGGCTTTGCCGTTCCCGAGATGCCTAGAATCCGGAATTTGAGCAGCTATGTGAAGCGGACATAGCGGAGAAAGGATGTCCGGTAGAGGATCAGAGTGAAGAAGTAGCGATCGAGGAACCCCTTACAATACCTAGACACTGAAATGTGTTGCTTTGTTATTAGAACCTAAAAAATGAGACTGACGAAGAGTGCAGAATGTCAAAGCAAGAATGGTTATAGAACAAGAGCAAGGCTGTAAAAGAATGTGTAAGTAGTGGAAAGTAGACGTCGCCTATAAAAAAAGTTCAAGAGACCTTTGGAATAAAGAGATGCAACTATATGATTATCAAGAGCTCAGATGGGGAGCCATCACTAAGTAAAAGGTTAAAGGAATTTAGAGAGCGTCTATATATAAGGGGAAAAACTTGGAGACAATATTATAGAAAGAGAAGAGGAACTAGGTGAATTAGACATGGGAGACACGCTGCTGTGAGAGTAATTTGGCAGAGCTCTAGAAAACCTAAGCCAAAATAAGGCTCCTGTAGCAGAACACATCCCCTCAGAACTGCTGATATCCTTGGGAGAGACAGCCGTGACAAAACTATTCCATTTGTTGTATAAGATACATGACAGAGAGGAAGTACTCGCAGACTTCACGAAGAATGGAATAATTCCAGTTCGAAAGAATGCAGGTATGGACAGGTGTGAATAATACCGAACTTCGTTTTCAGTAAGTCATATGGGGAAATTACTGACACGAGTTATCTACAGAAGAAGAAAAAAACTGGAACAGGTCGCCATGGGAAAGATCAGTTTGGGCCCTGAAAAAATAGAGGAACACACGAGGTAGTACTTATCTTAGAAGATGGGTTGAAGAAAAGTTATCCTCCATTTACAGTATTTGTAGAGTTAGATAAAGCTTTTGACAGTGTGGGTTGAACTACACTCTCTGAAATTCTGAAGGTAGCGGGGATAAATTACAGAGAACAAAATGTTATTTACAAGTTCTAGAGAAACCAAACTGCAGTTCGAAGAACAGATGTAAATGAAACAGAAGCACTAGTTCCAAAGGGAGTGAGATGGGATTATATTTTATGCTTAGTGTTATTCAATGTGTACAATGAGTAAGCAGTAAAAGAAACGTAGGAGAAATTTCGAAACGGAGTTAAAATTCAGTAACAAGAAATAAAAAGTATGCCATTTGCCGATGACGTTGAAACTCTGACACAGAATGCTAAGTATTTGGGAGAGCAGACGAGGGGAATGAATAATGTCTTGAAAAGAGATTACAAGATGAACATCAAGAAAAGAGAAGAAAAAGGTAATGGAATGTAGTCGAACTAAATAAGGCAGCGCTAAGGGGATTAGATTAGGAAAAGATAACCTAAAACTAATAGGTGAATTTTGTTATTTGGGCAGCAAAATAACTGATGATGGTCATAGTAGAAGATGTATAAAATGCAGACTGGCTACAGCAAAGAATACTGGAATTTCGTTAACACCTTCCATAAATTTAAGTGTTAGGGACTGCTTTTGGAAGGTATTTGTATGGAATGTAGTCTTGCATGGGTAGTTCAGGCAAGAAAATAGAAGCTTTTGAAATGTGCTGTTGTTGAAGATTAAATGAGTAGATCTAACAATTACCAAGAACTTTTAAAAAAATTACATATTGCCAACTGGAAGTGCGCTACCTTTGTAATGTTTTTATAACTATTTATTACATCAGCAATCGCATAGATACATAAAAATATTCAAAATGTTCACTTTACCGGTCTCAGCAAATATTTGCCATCTTCAGGTGTACTTAATCCATAAAATTGAAAATTTAAATGGCTTTATGATGTTCAGAATACCTAACTTATGTGTTTATCTGTATGAATCTTTTTGTAGATTAAGCACTGCTGAAGATGGCAAATATTTGCCGAAATCAGTGATGTGAATACTCTTTTATACAGTGTGTAACAGGTACAAGTTCAGATATTTCTGTTGGTGACTGAGGATGGTGTACTGAACAGCATAACATAATTATTTACGGCATTTGCAGACTAATGATTATAGCTACTAAAGCTCATATGTTTTTAGATTGGGTAACACCTCCAAGTACATGTGGTAAGACCAAGCTATTAATGCTTATTTTTCTCTGGGGTGCAGGTCAGGTGTTGCAGCATGGAGCGCGTGGACACAAAATAGTTTGAGTATACCGACAGGCATGGTCCACCTGGTGGTCCAGCTACGACCACACAGAAAACATCAAGTCGTAAAGTTTGTAATGTGTTTGTGGGAGACCGTCTGAGGCAGGGGAGAAACAACAACAAGCTGATCTGTGTACACGTTAGGGTACCATACATAAAAATATCTGTATTTACACTTGCTATACCCCGTATATCTAAGCGATCGTTGGCATGATAAATTATTATACTAATGAAGAGGTTCTGAATGGAAATGTCGAGAAAAGAAATTTATGGTACAACTTGGCTGAAAGAATGTGTTGGTTGGGACATGTGCAGAGGTCTCAAGGAATTGTGAACTTGGTAATGGAAGGAAGCGTAGTGGGGTAAAAATTGCAGAACGCAGTATTAGGAACCAGAAACTTTCCGGGCTAAAGCTGCGCTTATGGGAACATCTGATGAAACTCATCCAATAGGAAGACAAAGAAAGCGATGGGAAGATGAAGTGTCAGCAGTTGGGTTTCCGTGAGAAATGGATCCAAAGTGCACAAGATCGGCATCTATGGAGGAACACAGTAAGTTTGGCGCATGATCTTAAGGGTCCTTGGCGACCGATATAACCTGCGTCGGCCAAGTCTCTCCGCAGCGGTGAGCCTGGCGTGTCTCGTCTTGCGGGGGCGCGTCAAGTTGGCAGCACATTCAAGTACCGCCTGCACGTGCTCCGTGGAGATGTGGTGCTGTTGTGTGTGCTTTGCAGCTATTGGTTTTCTTACTGTATTGTTCTCGTGTAAGCTGAGTGTTGTGAGAAAGTTTTTTGTTGCAGAGAGAGCGTTCATAGAGGAAGAAGTTTTCGTGGAAGAGGACACGTCATGGAACATCTGAGGAAGCAATTTACACTACTGGTCATTAAAATTGCTGCACCAAGACGAAATGCAGATGATAAACGGGTATTCATAGGACAAATATATTATACTAGAATTAACATGTGATTACATTTTCACGCTATTTGGGTCCATAGATCCTGAGAAACCAGTACCCAGAACAATTACCTCTGGCCGTAATAACGGCCTTGATAGGCCTGGGCATTGAGTCAAACAGAGCTTGGATGGTGTGTACAGGTACACCTGCCCATGCAGCTTCAACATGATACCACAGTTTATCAAGATATGGAGAATGTGCTGGCCAGGGCAGCAGCCGAACATTTTCTGTATCCAGAAAGGCCCGTACATGACCTGCAACATGTGGTCGTGCATTATCCTGCTGAAATGTAGGGTTTCGCAAGGATCGAATGAAGGGTAGACCTACGGGTCGTAACACATCTGAAATGTAATGTCCACTGTTCAAAGTGCCGTCAGTGCAAACAAGAGGTGACCGAGACGTGTAACCAATGGCACCCCATACCATCACGTCGGGTAATACGCCAGTATGGCGATGACGAATACACGCTTCCAATGTGTGTTCACTGCGATGTCGCCAAACACGGATGCGACCATCACGATGCTGTAAACAGAACCCGGATTCATCCGAAAAAATGACATTTTGCCTTTCGTGCACCTAGGTTCATCGTCGAGCACACCATCGCAGGCGCTCCTGTCTGTGATGCAGTGTCAAGGGTAACCGCAGCCATGGTCTCCGAGCTGATAGTCCATGCTGCTGCAAACGTCGTCGTGCAGATGTTTGTTGTCTTGCAAACGTCCCCATCCGTTGACTCAGGGATCGAGACGTGCCTGCACGGTCCGTTACAGCCATGCGGATAAGATGCCTGCCATCTCGACTGCTAGTGATACGAGGCCGTTGGGATCCAGCACGGCGTTCCGTATTACCATCCTGAACCCACCGATTCCATATTCTGCTAACAGTCATTGGATCTCGACCAACGCGAGCAGCAATGTCGCGATACGATAAAGCGCAATCGCGATAGTCTACAATCCGACCTCTATCAAAGTCGGAAACGTGATGGTACGCATTTATCCTCCTTACACGAGGCATCACAACAACGTTTCACCAGGCAACGCCGGTCAACTGCCGTTTGTGTATGAGAAATAGGTCGGAAACTTTCCTCATGTCAGAACGTTGTGGGTGTCGCCACTGGCGCCAGCCTTGTGTGAATGCTCTGAAAAGCTAATTATTTGCATATCACAGCATATTCTTCCTGTCGGTTAAATTTCGCGCCTGTAGCGCGTCATGTTCGTGGTAGAGCAATTTTAATCGCCAGTAGTGTACACCTCCTGTGCGTAGATATCTAATGCCACATATCTCCACAAACCTACCAACAATCTGTCAGATGCCTGTAACACAGAGTCATTGATGTATTTCGTTCCGAACATGATCAAACAAGCTATTAAGCCGTTGGTCATAATGTTTTGTCTCATCAGTGTATGTATGTTGTGTGATGCCCTTAGGTTAGTTAGGTTTAAGTAGTTCTAAGTTCTAGGGGACTGATGACCATAGATGTTAAGTCCCATAGTGCTCAGAGCCATTTGGACCATTAGTATGTATGTATGTATGCATGAAGCAGACAGCTGAAGACAGTAGGGCATGGAAGGTTACTACGTGAAAACTTGCCATCGGGCAGAACACTGATGACGATGGTGATGGTACAGTCTCGGATAACTGGGAGAGTGGTGTAGTTAAAACTTCGTGACCGCCACTCGTAAGTCGTGGCGGGAAGTGCGCAGGTCGCGGCGGACTGGCAGCTGTAGCGGCGAGGAAGAGAAAGGTGGGCGTCCGCGCCGCACAGTGGAGGCCTGTGCGGACCGCCGGCCTTGTGACCCAGTGGCGGCGGCGGCCGGCCGTGAACCCGGCCACCAGCGCCGTAGCCGGTGCGGCGCGGCGCGGCGCGGCTCTGCGCTGCGCCAGCCGGGCACCGAGCACCCGGCCTCGCATTCCAGCCGCGCGGCAGCCAAGGCCGGCCCGCAGCCGGCGGCCGCCGGATGTCGCCGCCGTCGCGGCCGCAGCCACAGCCGTTCCCGTTAGCGCAGTCGCAACGTGGCCGCTCTTCGCCCAGGTCGCCTCACGGCGCTCGCCACGGCCCGCCACATGTGCAGGGAGTGGCCGAAGTCACGTGACTACCCACAGCTCGCGTAGGATCAGGAGCGCTGCTGGGGTTGTTGTCTGACGATGCTGTCGCCTACTCCCAGTTTAATGCTCATAACACTGGAAACTGTTGCAGGACACCATTCCAGCCCAGAAGCGAATGGGTGACTACTAAGTTGTTCGAAGTGATTATGGAAAAGAAGGAACTTTATCGCATATGGTTAAGCGGTGGGAGTGAAGAAGATTGGAATAAATGCAAGGCGTACAAAAAAGGCTAAGAGATTAACAAGAAAGTGTAAGGAAGAGACAATGGATAAAGTATTTGGGGAAACAGAATGTCCACGTGGATATAGGAGATCGGCAGAGGCGTGGAGGACGGTAAGGAAGATGAAAATGGCTACAAACCTCCACACCTACAATACATCTATTGTGTTCTGTACGACTTTGTACGTAACCATAAGCAGGGTGGGCTACACACTGGTGAGGCAGCTGTCGTCGTAGGAAAGTAGGACACGAGCAGAGAAGATCAGTAAGTTGACTAAACACAGTAAACAGAAGATTTACTTAACTTGCATTTCTCCAAAACGCACGAAGACTCATTGCAAATGATGGAGCAAGGAATAGATTGCAGCTATCGTGGCAGTAGCAGTGATGGAGTCGGAGCAGCAACTAGGCAGCGTGTGCATCGAGTCCTGTAACGATGTGGCTCCAAGCGTGAGTGGGCTGAGAGGCTGCTGCTGGCTGTCTGTGGCAGAAGACGCATAGTAAGAGATGGGGCCCCTCCACGCCCGCACCAACGTTGTGACCAAACCAAAAGCTCTACTGTCACCTCCGTCAACATGTTAGTTATCTAGTAAGTGGATCACAGGATGCTGGACTGTGATCTTATCCGTGCATCTGGGTAAGACTACGCATTAACACGGTCCATCAGGTGATAGATAGTGGACGAAACGCGAGTGAGGGTAGCAATTTGAAGAGCAGAGGGAAAAAAGTGCCAAGGCTCGTGCCGTGGGAAAAGAAAAACCTCTGAGACAGTGGTTGGTTGGTTGGTTGTTTGGGGAAGGAGTCCAGACAGCGTGGTCATCGGCCTCATCGGATTAGGGAAGGATGGGGAAGGAAGTCGGCCGTGCCCTTTCAGAGGAACCATCCCGGCATTTGCCTGGAGTGATTTAGGAAAATCACGGAAAACCTAAATCAGGATGGCCGGACGCGGGATTGAACCGTCGTCCTCCCGAATGCGAGTCCAGTGTCTAACCACTGCGCCACCTCGCTCGGTCTGTGACAGTGGATTGGGTAGTAAGAGCAGTAGTGGCTTACTAGCTGCGATAGTTCAAGCAAGGTTGGGTTTCTTAGTATGGGTATCATGCATCATTACCGTGGTAAGCAATGGCGATGTATCCCAGTTTGCTGCAGCCGCTGCGTTCCTGGAACAATCAAGATCGTTATATAGTAGTGGGAGATCGGCCATAGATCATCTCACTGTGTGGGGGCTGTGTGGAGCTTGTCTGCATGCAGTGTACAATACGGCTTCACTGCGTTGCGCCAATTATTCGGCAAGTGTGTTCCAGAGCAGAAGACGCTTGAAATACGGAGCTGTCGGAGGTGTGGCTCACCGAGTGTGCTCCATTGGGTCCACCAGACCTGCTATCGGCTTCTCGCAGAAACTTGCAATTCTGTTGCTACGAAGCCCGTGGGGTGGTATCAATACGTAATACCGCATATTCGACATTGGAAAAAGCACTCTGAACAACTACTTGTTGAAAAATGGAGAGACAAGGAGGTAGAATTCTACAGCGAAAGCAACATGTTAGGTAATACAGAAGATGTGCTAGTGGGAGAAGTAAAAAGAGATGCTGAAAAAGGCGAGAAATGGAATGGCAAGTGGACTGTGTGGAGCTGTGATAGATCTGTGGAAATACAGACCTCCTTAAATGGTGAGACTTATACGTAAATTGTTAAGGAGGTTGTGGAGAGGAGAGGAAGGGGAGAGAAGGAGATAAGAAATTACCAAGAGAGAGAGTTCTGTATCGTACACATCTGCTATCTACACCAAAAAAGAAGCACAAAAGCATTTATGGGGGGAATAATGTTACGACATCTATCAGTAGGCTATTTAGCGCTATACTGAAAACCAGATTAGAGAATGAGAATTGGGGAAAGATGCGAGAGGACCAGGCAGGTTTCAAAGTTTCATGAATTTGTATGAATTGTATTTTTAGCTGCACCCAAATAAGTACGAAGAGACATTCCAAGGGTTGGGTGCTACAGCTAATATGTGTGCATTTAGGGAAAGGGTATGTACTGTACCGATCAACACACGATTTGAGCGATGGAGTGCATACGTACAGAAGCAGAGCAAATGTCCCTTATTCCGAGAATATACTAGCCATTGTACACAGAAGTTAAAGTAGAGAGAAAGTTGAATGAACCATTCCAGTCAACGAAACAGATAGTGCTGCGGTATGTCGCTAACCCTATACATGCAGTATATATTGGAATAATGGAATCTCTCAAGCGGAGATAAAGGAATTCCTTTTCAGCATGGGACCATATCGAGGTGACAAAAGTCATGGGATACCACCTAATATCGTGTCGGAGATCCTTTTGCTTGGGGTAGTGAGGCAACTCGACGTGGCATTGACTCAACAAGTCGTTGGAAGTCCCCTGCAGAAATACTGAGCCATGTTGCTTCTACAGCATAATTGCGAAAATGTTCCCATAACAGGGTTTTGTGCACGAACTGACCTCTCGATTGTGTTCCATAGATGTTCGATGGGATTCGTTTTGGGCGATCTATGTGGCCAAATTACTCACTCGAACTGGTCAGAATGATCTTCAAACCAATCGCGAAGAAATGTGGCCCGACGACAAGAGATAGGTTTTTGGGAAGATGAAGTTCATGAAAGGCTGCAAATGGTCTTCATGTAGCCGATCGTAACCATATCCAGTTAATGATCGCTTCAGTTGGACCAGAGGAACCAGTCCATACCATGTAAACACAGCCCACACCGTTATCTGACCAGGTCAAGCTTCCCAGTCGTCCAGGCTCGAACCGATAAGGTCACGAGACCAGGAGAGGCGCTGCAGGCGACGTGCTGCTAGCAAAGGCACTCGCGTCGGTCGTCCACTGCCATAGCCCATTAACGCCAAATTTAACCGCACTGTCCTAACGGATAGGTTCGTCGTGCGTCCAGCATTGATTTCTGTGGTTATTTCACGTAGTGTTGCTTGTCTGTTAGCACTGACAACGCGAACGCTGCTTCTCTCGGTCGTTAAGTGAAGACCATCGACCCGTGCGTTGTCTGTGGTGATAATGCCTGAAATTCGTATCCTCAACACACTCTTGACACTGTGGATCTTGGGATATTGAATTCCATAATGACATGGAATGTTCCACATGTTTAGCTCCAACTACTATTCCGCATTCAATGCGTGTTAGCTCCCGTCGTGCGACCATACTCACTTTGGACACGTTTTCACCTGACTAAAAATGACAGCTCCGCCAGTGTACTGCCTTTTTATGCCTTGTGTAAGCAATCCTTGAGTGCACCCAGGGCCTTGGGACAGTGTCTTTGATTAGTAATCAAAACGTTCTCGGTCCCGGTTAGAAACCCGCCTCCGCCTATATTTTGTATAAAAATCATGAGCAACGGCGACAGAGGACTCCCTGCACCTTGCAGCAAGCCCTCTTTCTCGTCTGTTAACTTAAGAGCACCGTCATTCTGTCAATGGCCTTCTCATAGAGGACAAGGAGTGGATAGAGGTTGAGGACACTGTCTTGTCCTTGGGGAGTGAAACTGCCTCTAAAGGCGAAAGAATCAGCGATGATCAACGGTATGAGGATGCAGAAGGGAGTGGTAACCTCTGCATTAAAGAAACATAATGTGTATTCGCAGGGCATATGGCATGTATTTGGAGAAGTTTCATGATGATACCTGCATTGTCAAAAGACTCCGGAATAGTCCCCCATTCGGATCTCCGGGAAGGGACTGCCAAGTGGGAGGTGACCTTGAGAAAGAGATTGAATAACCAACGAAAAGATAACGTTCTACGAGTCGAGGTGTGGAATATCAGAAGTTTGAACGTGGTAGGCAAGCTAGAAAATCTGAAAAGGGAAGTGCAGAGGCTCAATCTAGATATTGTGAAATGGAAAGAAGACAAGAACTTCTGGTCAGATAAGTATAGGGTAATATCAGCGGCAGCAGAAAACTAATATAACGGGAGTAGGATTCATTATGAATAGGACGGTAGGGCACAGAGTGAGTTACTATGAACAGTTCAGTGATAGGGATGTTCTGATCAGAATCGACAGCAAACCAATGCCGACAACGATAGTTCACATATACATGCCAACGTTGCAATGTTGAACGTGTAATTCAGTACGTAAAGGGAGATGAAAATCTAATAGTCACGGGGGACTGGAATGCTGTTGTAGGAGGACTGGACGAAAGCGTTATGGGTGGATATGGGTTACGTAGTAGGAGCGAGAAAGGAGAAGGACTAACTGAGTTCTGCAATATATTTCAGTTAGTAATAGCGTATACTCTGCTCATGAATCACAAGACGAGAAAATATACTTGGAAAAGAGCGTGAGATAGGAGAAGATTTCAGTTAGGTCAGGCAGAGATTCCGAAAGCAGATTCTGGATTGTAAGGCGCACCGAGTAGCAGATATAGATTCAGATCACTATTTAGTAGCGGTGAAGAGCAGGCTAAAGTTTATAAGACTGGTGAGGACGAAGCAATATGCACGGAAGTACTAAGGAATGAAGAGACACACATGAAATTCTCGAAGGCTGTAGATACTGCAATAAGGAATAGCTCAGTAGGCTGTTCAGTTGAGGAGGAACGGACATCTCTAAAAATGGCACTAACAGAAGATGGAAAGAAAAACACACGTACAAAGAAGGTAACGGTGAATAAAACAGGGGTAACAGAAGGTATACTGCAGTCGATCCATGAAAGAAGGGAGCACAAGGACGTTCAAAAACATTCAGGAATACAGAAACACAAGTCGCTTAGGAATGAAATAAATAGGAAGTGCTGGGAAGCTAAGACGAAATGACTGCATGAAAAATGTGAAGAAATCCAAAAAGAAATGATTGTCGGAAAGAGTGACTCAGCATATAGGAAAATCAAAATTTCGGTGAAAGTAAAACAAGGATGGTAACGTTAGGAGAAAGCGGATAGGTGGAGTGAGTGCCTTGAGGACCTCTGTGTGGGATAGACTTATTTGTCGTGAGAGAAGATGAAACAGGAGTCGTTATAGAAGAGCTAGGGGATCCAGTATTGGAATCAGAATTTAAAAGAGTTTTGGATGACTTACGATCAAATAAGGCAGAAGAGATTGATAACACTCCATCAGAATGTCTAAAATCATTGGGAAAAGTGGGCAACAAAACGGTTATTCAATTTTGTGTGTAGAATCTATGAATCTGGCGGTATTCCATCTGGATTTCGGAGAAATAACATCCACACAATTCCAAAGACAGCAAGAACTTAACAGCACATGCATCCAAGATGCTGACAAGAATACAGGGTGCGGCGCTTAGATCCGAACAAATGGAACTTTGTTTTGAAAGCAAATTTATGAAAACAAAATATAAATGATAACGAAAATCCTTTTACATGTAGGTAATTGTATCTTTCAAAAGTAACTCTACTCGATGTAACCCCATTCAGCCGAAATGACAGCCTCCAAATTTGTCCTCAGGCGATCGCACGCACTCTTTAAAAGAGCGCTGTCCATATTCGCGAATGCTGTTTCGCTAGGGATGCGTAGAGATGAGACACTAGGGTTCCTCGTCTTATTGGTAACTCTTTCGACAACGCTCCAAATATAGTAGTAGAAGGGGTTCAGATCCGGGGCCGCGCGGGTTTAGCCGAGCTGTCTTAGGCGCTGCAGTCATGGACTGTGCGGCTGGTCCCGGCGGACTTTCGAGTCCTCCTTCGGGCATGGGTGTGTGTGTTTGTCCTTAGGATAATTTAGATTAAGTAGTGTGTAAGCGTAGGGACTGATGACCTTAGCAGTTAAGTCCTATAAGATTTCACATACATTTCGGATCCGAGCTATTTGGGGGCCAGAACTTCTTTGGCCAGTTTTGACCTAAAGGAGGTCTTCTTCTGTCATCTGACGCATTATTCGCTCGCTGAGGTTCAATACTGACTCCAATTTCCACGGCGATTGCCTCGGGTCCTCCGAAATCAGTGCCTGAGCCTTTTCGATGACTGCCGCAGTTGGGCTAGCGGAACAATTCCCAGACTTCTCCGAAGCATTATGCTTGGCCACAATATCGTAAGCAGTTGACCTCGGTTACCCAAAGAATCAAACTATTTCAATGGGCGCACGCTCAGATCGAAGACTTTCGATAATCGCGACTCTTCGGTTGCACTCCGCACTTGTCCGTAACATCTCGGCCGTTTTGAATTTCTGACTGTTTACTAGATGCCTATGGCTTTCAAGTACACCAATTGCGACCTCCGTCGGACCTACGATATGGCGGGAAATTCAGATAGAAATTTGTCCTGATGTAAGCACAGCACCCTGTAGTTATCAGGAGAAAGGAAAAGGAAGTTGAATTTGTCGACCTGAAAAAGCGTTCGACAATAACAAATGATGCAAGATGTTCGAAATTCTGAGAAAAATAAGGGTAAAGATAGGCAAGGATGGATAATGTACAGCATGTGCAAGAACCAAGAGGGATCAATGAGAGTGGAAGACAAAGAACGAAGTGCTCGGATTAAAAAGTGTGCAAAACAGGGATGTAGTCTTTCGCATCTTGTGTTCTGTTTCTGCACCAAAAAAGCTATGACGGAAAAAAAAGAAATGTTCAAGAGTGGAATTAAAATTCAAGGTGAAAGGATACCAATTAGAAGATTCACTGATGGCATTGCTGTCCTCTCTGAAAGTGAAGAAGAATTACAAGATCTGCTGAACAGATTGAACAGTCTAATGAGTACAGAATGTTGATAGAGAGTAAATCGAAAAAAGACGAAAGCAATGAGAAGTGGCAGCAACTAGAACAATGAGAAACTTAACATCAGGATTAATGGTCACGAAGTAGATGAAGTTAAGGTGTTCTGCTACCTAGGCAGGAAACTAACCAATGATGGACGGTGGACGGAGCAGGGAGGACATCAAAAGCAGACTAGCACTGGCAGGAGAAGTCTGCTAGTATCAAATATAGGCCGTAATTTGAGGAAGAAATTTCTGAAAATGTATATTTAGAGGACAGCAGTGTATGGTAGTGAAACATGGACAGAGGGAAAATAGGAAAAGAAGAGAACAGAAGCATTTGAGACGTAGTGCTACAGAAGAACTTTGAAAATTAGGTAGACTGATAAGGTAAGGATTGAGGAGATTCCGTGCAGAATCGGAGAGGATAGGAATATATGGGAAACACTGGCAAGAAGAAGGTACAGTATGATAGGACATCTATTAAGACATCAGGAAATAAATTCCATGTTACTAGAGGGAGCTGCAGACGACAGAAAGTGTAGAGGAAGACAGAGATTAGAATACAATCAGCAAATAATTGAGGACGTGGGTTGCAAGTGCTACTCTGAGACGAACAAGTTGGTACAGGAGAGAAATTCGTAGTGGGCCTCATCAAACAATTCAGAAGACTAGTGAATTAAATTTTTTTTTAAAAAAATTGTGCATATAGCTATCCCACGACTTTTGGCACCTCAGTGTCATCCTCGTACTATTTAAAACTGTTGCAACAAAACTCCAGTTCAGAAGCGAATGGATGACTACAGAATTGGTTCTAATGGTTCAAATGGCTCTTAGCACTATGGGACTTAACATTTGAGGTCATCAGTCCCCTAGACTTAGAACTACTTAAACCTAACTAACCTAAGGACATCACACATGTCCATGTTCGAGGCAGGATTCGAACCTGCGACTGTAGCAGCAGCGCAGTTCCAGACTGAAGCGCCTAGATTCGCTCGGCCACAGCAGCCGACTACTACAGAGTTGCTGGAGGTGGTTGAGAAAAGACCTTTATCACGTATGATTAAGCACTGGGAATGAAGTGGATTGCAATAGATACAAGGTATACAAAAGGAGGGCTATAAGATCAACAGGGAAGTGGAAGGAAGAGGCATGGGAGAATGTATGTGTGGAAACAGAGCACTCACTTGGAGATAACAAATCAGCGGAGGTATTGAAGATGATACGGAAGATGAAAATGGCTAACAGTCCCGCACCAAGAATGAAAGTGGTAATGCTTGTGGGTAGGTCAGGTGCCCAACTGTGGGGAGTCGGCCACCTAATACAATTCTTCTTAGTTGATGCTACTTCAGTGACTTGCGTGTCCATGAAGATGAAACGATGATGAAGGCAACAAACACCCATTCCCTGAACGGAGAAAATCTCCGAACAGTTAGGGTATCGAACCTGGGCCCCTCCGAGGGCATCCCACCGCCTTGACTACTCAGCTACGGAGGCGGACCTCACCAACAATACAATATAAAAGTCGAGAAAGCAATTTGAATAATTTCTTGTAGAAAAATGGTTTTATAATAAAAGTAGCATTTTGGTAACACAGAAGCCATAGCAGAGGAAGACGTATAAGAGACTTGGGATGATAGAATTGTGGATATACGGAACCTCCACAAATGGTGAGAATTATCTGAAAGTTGATCAGTAGACTGTGCGGCGAGGGGGGGGGGGGGAGGGGGTTGGAGGGAGAGGAAATACCAAGAGAGTGAAGAGAGTGGTGTGAACCGTACCTATATGATGCCGATATATATATATATATATATATATATATATATATATATATATATATAAACAAGATGCACCCAAGCAATTAGAGGGAAATTAACGTTATGACATCTACGAGTAGACTTTTTAGCACTATACAGAAAGACAGAATGGAGAACAAGATTCGTGGAAAGCTGCGAGAGGACAACGCAGGTTTTTACGGCTGGACAATCCTGTATGTGTCGTATTTTTAGCCTTAAACAAATAAATGAGGAAATGTATTCTAAGAGTCTGAAAGTACAACTAATATCTCTGGATTGAGAGAAATGGTACGATTCTGCACCGAACAACGCACTATGGGAAGCGATGGAGTAGAGAGGTGTAAAAGCACAGCAAATGGCTCTTATTCATAGAATATATCAGCAATTCCTCACAGTAGTTGAAGTAGGGAGAAAATTGAGAAATCGATCATGCAGAGGATTGGCAATTTATTTCCAGGATGGACCTAATTACTCGTTATTATCTGCCATTGATCAAGTTCTAGTAGCAAAATGTAAGGTTGATGTCAAGTTTATAATAGAGAAGTTAATGGAAATATCTGAACAAGGCGGGCTTAGAATAAGTATGAGAAAAGCACAATGTCTAGTAGTGAGAGGCAAGGAACTATTAAAATAGCAAAGCAGTTTAAATACTTAGGATCGAACATCCATAATTCGGAAAACTATGAAGCAGATATGGAAGGCAGGATCCAACAGGCAAGAGGTGCATTTAAGATGTTAAACAGAGCTCTGTACAGTAGGGCAACATCAAGGTAAACAAAGAAGAGGATTCTGCAGGTCATGGATCGCTTGGCTATGGGAAAGAAGTAGCGTACAGCCAGCAAAAATGGTAGAGTAAGAAGCTCAGCCACGATATCCAGAACAGAGAACACAAGAATGAAGTAATTAAGGAGAGACTGTATATGGAACAACTATTCGTGCAAAGAATTCAGAAAGGAGTTCTTCAGTGGTATGGCTATGTACAGCGAATGGAGCAAGAACAACGACGACTCTCGAACAATCAGGAAGGAGGAAGCGCGGATGCCCGAGATTGGGAGTAATTGGAATGATGAGGAAGAGAGAGTCGAAAGAGGAAGACTGCAATGATCATGAGTGCTGCTGAATGGGAGTACGGGGCAACAGAGTGAAGAAGCCCTTGAAAGTAAACGTAAGTAATACCGAAAATGAAGTGAGTATTAATGGCAGTGATACTGAGAAACAGCTGAAATCGTTAAAACTGAAGAAAGCTCCACGACTCGATGAATCCCCTTTCGGAGTCTATACCAAATTTGGGACTGAGACAGCTCCTCGTTTAACTATAATCTATCGTAGACTCCTCCCCTCTCCCCCCCCCCCCCACCCAAGGCAAAAATACACAAGGATGGAAACCGGTACGTCCTGTGGTCAACTCTATAAATAGCCCAGCATACAAAGTATCACAAAAACTGAATAACATACTAATGAAAAATTACACATATGAAGCAACATATTCCTAAAAAAAACAGCATGATACTAGGTAAGGAACTAAAATCCAGAAAGCTCCCCCAAGTTTATATCACTTGACATCACCAACCTTTACTCAAACATACCCATACAAGAAGCTTTAACAGTAATACAAAAGAACCATATGAAACACAAGAAACTTTCATACACAGAAACTGTTGAATTTGTGGAACTCATTCAGCTAACCCTAACTTACAACTACTTCACTTTTAATGGCAACATATATAAACAACCAGATGACCTAGCAATAGGATCATGCATATCTGGTACCATAGCTGACATATACATAAATCACTTAGAACAAAACTTATTTAACAGCCAAGAACCTTTCCTAAAGAAAATTGAATTTTATAGGAGATATGTAGATGACACACTACTGTTAGTCAAAGGGGATACCAAAGACGTCACAGACATTCTAGATTACTTCAATAATCTACATGAGAAAATAAATTTACAGTGGAACATGAACAAAATAAAAGCATCAACTTTCATGGCCTAAATATTACGAGACACAACAACACATGCATATTCAAAATTCATAGGAAAAACACAATGACTGACACCACAGTCCTGGCAACCTCATGTCACCCAAATATCCACTAACAGGCAGCATACAGGTAACTACTACATAGGGCAACTAAAATACCATTGAACCAAGAAAACATGCAACATGAAATAAACACAGTGAAAAAGATTGCAGTTGCCAATGGGTACAATGCTTCCATGGTTGACACAATCCTAGACAAAGTGAACAAAGAGCCAGGTACACACTACACCACAGAAGAAAGAGAGAAAAACAAATATATATCTAGTATCCCAAACATTCCAATGTATCACAGAAGATTCCAACTATTTTCAAAAATTACAAAGTAAAAATTCGGTTTTCTACATCTAATAAACTACACCAAAAACTAATACACAATATAAAGTGTAAGCATGAACCATACTCAGATTCTGAAATATACAAGGTCATATGCCAGGAATGCTCCATGTTCTACGTGGGACAAACAAGCTGAAATTTCAACACCAGCTACACAGAACACATAAAAGCCAACATATTTAACAGACACACTACGTCAGCCATAGCAAGACATGTACATAGTACAGGACATCCATTTGGAAAATTAGAGCAAAATGTCAAAGTATTCCACTGACTAAATAAAGGAGAACTGGAGATATATTCACATTACAGAAAATATGAAGATAAAATATTAATGAAAAACTTGAAATTGAATCAGTGAATTTCTTCAGATGTTTCGATAATATACTTAAATAAAAATAGTAACGCATAGAAATAAGCACAGTTGTAAAATAGCCATAAGTAATTTATGATCCAAATTGTTAAGGTAAATATCATCTGTACAAAAACATATCCTACTCTGAGGAAGACTTATAATGTCATCTTTGTTGACTACTTGTAAGAACATCTGTGTCAGTGTTTTGTTTATGAAAAATGTTTTCGATGTTCAAAAGTGTACAAGTTTTATGTGATGTTTTGTGTGTGAGAGACTCTGCGCAAATGAACCATAAGGAAACTGTAAGTACAAATTCTTCTAAATTTCGCCACTAACTTCACAAAAAGATTGACAACCAACTAAAAATCGCTTGTTTTCTTATATATTGCAGTAAAGTCAACAAAATGGAGCAGAATCTCACACATCGACGACATCAGATAGGAATGACATAACAAACATAAAAAAACTTGAAAATGGGAATCATTTCCCGAAACGCGTCGTGCGAAAAATAAAATATAGAAAATTGTGACCGGTAGCAGATGAGTTATTTATAAACAAACCTATTGTTTTCACAGTTGCAGGCTTTCAGAACCATTTATAACGGATCAAATCAGACATAATTTACTACTTGATGTTTTCTGCACAATTGTAACTACACCACTAAATGGACTATGCTTACAGTATGGACTAACTGTTTTCTGTCCTCAGATCCACACTTCAGCATCTGATGTGCTGCCCAGGGGTAATAAACATTAATGGCTAGCTCTTACAAAAATGGTTCAAATGGCTCTAAGCACTATGGGACTTAACATCTGAGGTCATCAGTCCCCTGGACTTAGAACTACTTAAACCTAACTAACCTAAGGACATTACACACATCCATTCCCCAGAAGGCAGCGCGGTTCTGGACTGAAGTGCCTAGAACTGCTCAGCCACAACGGCTGGCGGCTAGCTCTTGCCACATGTATTAAAAGCCTACTACTCCTAACAGCTATAATTATAGGTATGCAACTGAAGAACATACTGATGTGATGTTGTTCTCTATATCGTCCATAGTCACCAATAAAAATATTTTAACTTATACCTGTCATACTCTGTATATCTCTGCAGAACATGTCTCTGTCATAATATTTAATTATATATGAAGCCTGTGACTCAAACTATGTCAGTACCTTCTCACCCAAAAATTAATGTCGATAAAATGAGGAGCAAAATTAAAATGGTGGCTGCTACCCATTAAATACTTGAACCCCTGTGTGGATATGTTCACTTAAAGTTTGACTTGAATTGAATACGTTATATAAAAGTCGAATAAACTGTAATGTCTTAGTTAAATGAATATACCACGTAAAATTAATTTTAAAGAAAAATCTTTACATGAAGATATCACTTGTGTAAAATTGTACTTGCACCTTTGCAGTTAGGCAACTGTAACAGGGAAGTAACTAATTATTACTGATGTTACTGTTTAGTCTACAAAATAATTTTACAGTCTTCAGTTCTGGTTAATGTAATAAAGCATGTTCAGGGGAGCATGGTTTCCAGTCACAAAACGTTCATTGCAGAAACTGAGGTCCACGTAGAGTAACTTCACTTCCACTTCTTACTTGGACACTTAGACCACAATCAGTTAATGTGTTTCAAACTCATCTCATAACATTCTGTGGTCAGCCGCTTTATAACATAGCACCAAGACTAAACCCCATAGGTGATTTTCAGTGCTCTAGCTCAGGATAACTCCAATTTACTGTACATACAAATGAGTCCAATGTAGCATCCAACTTACTAGTCACTCACTCATTACATTTATTCAATCCTTCACATGCTCTTTAACACTGAAAGTAGACACTAGCAGCTATAATTAAAAAACAATCAATTATAAAAAGTTATTGAACTATACAGAAGACAAAAAAATTTACAAAACTGAATGCTCAGTTTAGTGCTTTCACTCAGCATTGTATCTTCAGAATGATGGGAATACAGACATATGCATTTTGTCTAATTCACATCCTGACCACTCAGAAATAGCTATATTGTAAATTATAGAAGTTATTTCAATACACAGTGAATTTAATACCTCTGCTGGAAATATGCAGCAGATAAACTGCTACCCAATCGATAACAGTTAATATATCTTTTCTGTATGTCAGCAACCAAAGTTTACATCTACATGATTCACATATCAGTATCATCCCATTATTTTATCAGTCATCACACAGAAACCTCCTTTTCTATTTCCATTTCCCATTTATCAACATACCTTTCATAACACAGTATACACAGATGATCACCACCTTAAAATTATGAAAATAATAAATGCTATCACCAAAATTCATTAAGTAAACATTCCAAAATAAAGTGAAAGATTGCCACTTATTAAAACTAAAAAATGGACTAACAGACATAAACAATAAAACACTGTTAATCATTATTTGTACATATTCCATCCTTACTGAAATATTTCAATATTCACTCAGCTTTTATATATTTTCAGATCATTTAACAATCACCATGATTGATGATATGGGCCATAATAAAGTAAAAAAAGGCCAAATAACATGACTTTCTGTAAATGTAATATAATTTCGCTCCTTAAAGCTAAACCTCATTTTTTCTACTTTATTTTTATGCTTTTTGTTCTCTCCTACACTCAATTTTTTCTTCTTCCCACTAACAAATTACAGCAAACTTCTTACAGATTGTCTTTATAAGCAACTGGCCACATGGCAGCTTCACTACTTTCATTTTCCAGTAGTTCCATTTTTAAATCATCATTAGATAATTTCATGTAAGTCTCCTTCATATAAGGCTCATGTTCTGTCTTTTTTTGCTCAATAAGTTCCTGGTACACTTAAACTTATTGGCTTAGAAAAGTTTCATATATATCTACTAGCACACATTAGGTAAAATCGTTAGATTGTGGTAAAATCTACAAGATCCTACATTAGAAGAAGGTAGAGCTGACTACTTAGGACAGTCAAATAATATAATTAAATGTGAGAGAGACTGTAGCTGTAAGTAATGTGTATGTTGACGTAGGTCCAAATTTTATTGTTACATTTGTAACATTTATGAACCCATCTTCCCCCCACTGTGTTATTATCTCCTTCCTCCAGCCTCTGTATCACTTTATTTAAATTTGGCAGGTACAACATTTCGCCAGAATCACCCACCTTAACGAGTTTATATTCTTTTTCATTAATGCACTCATATCTGATTTTAATTCCTATTGGTTTTATAGTATCTTATTCTTTTTTTCACAACTGTTGTACCTCAAAAGAATCACCAACATTATATCTTAACAACAACCAATGCCACATTGATAGCTTCATTATTCAATTCATCATTAACACAAAGCAAATAATTAACACTATCAGGATAAATAAAAATCATCAACATAAAAATTGGTGACATTGTCACTAGATATATTTTTTATTTGCAAAACAACAGAATTATTATCAACGTCAACTTACCCATTACTTGAGGCTACAATCACACGCTCACATTTATTCATATCATTTGACCATTCAAAATATTTACCTTTACCTTTTTCTAAGATGGGACTTTCAGCTCCTAGCGTTCTATCTGTCTTGTAGATTTCATCCCTAACCTCATCATTTAACGAGATGTGTTTAATTGGATTACATTCCATTTCCAACTTCAGATTGTTTTCAACGTCAGTGACTCATTTACTCTATTTATTTTTCATTGACTTGATACTACCTATAATTTCTTTCTTCGATTCGTTATTTAGTTTCAGCCAAGGAACCAAACATTTCTAATAGAGCTTATGCAAATTATTCACATCGTAATTATTCTCTGACAGCCATGCTGTAGAGGATGTGGGCGCGGTGCTGTGATTGCAACTCCAAACCCTGGCTGCCTGCTAAGATGCTTTCTCCAGAATGCGACTTGAGCTCCCCGACCGTGCGCTATGTACTCCGTCTAACGCTAACTCTACCACCGTCACTTTAATTCGTAGTGTCTTTTTACGTCGAGCAACATTTTTCCGCCAAGCCGGACATGTCCGTTAATAGGGAACATGGCAAGCGGATCAATAGCGTGAATTCCTTCCAGCGCACACAATCCCGCCAAGGTAACGCGTCATGTCAAATCGTGTTCCCACGTCTGAAACACATTCGTGTCAGCTCCATCTCCATGGCATCACTGACTAATTTACCAATGGCACGTTTTCGCATCCAGCACTATCCTCGCATCGGAGGACTTCTGAAATCAGAGAACCATCTATGAGGCTAGGCCTACTATTTCAGCACTCCATGTTTCTCTGGGAAAGCGAACGATGGTTAAAGAGGTTTTTTTCCGAAACATAAGAAAGCGGCACTCTCTTACTGTTTTCTTGGCGACTCGGCCACAAGTCTGCCGATAGACAGACCCAATTTGTAAAACACAAAATAACTCCTGGGCCACCCAGCTGCTGTGAACACAGGCACATGTAGCTGTAGTCTGTTTTCATGGCAAATAGCCATTCTTTTTTCGTAGCAATCTGTCCACTCCGTCCCAAATCCAAGACACTGCGCTTTCCACATTCAAGAGTCATACAGAAAAGAGGCCATTCCAGCACTAAGTCAAAACGAAAAGAAATGAGGCCAGAAAGAGCGCAGTATGTTCAATCCCTGGGATTTGATGTACTTTAACAAATATTGCACATGTAATTTCTCTCGTTCCTTAACCGACTTCAGATAGAATAAAAAAGGCACGTGAAATAACGTGCTGCATTTCAACTTATTCAGTACCATATGAGCGTAACTGCGCGTATGTATCACTGACATATTCTAATAGACATACGGTGTTAGATGTTCAAATAGCTCCAAGGACTATGGGACTTAACATCTGAGGTCATCAGTCCCCTAGACTTAGAACAACGTAAACCTAACTAACCTGAGGGCATCACACACATCCACGTTCGAGGCAGGATTCGAACCTGCGACCGTAGCAGCCGCGTGATTCCGGACTGAAGCGCCTAGAACCACTAGACCACAGTGGCCGGTGCTGTTAGATGTAACTCACACAAACATTCACGGCTATTTTTATCGATGTGTGTTCTGTCTATGCAACTAAATGAAAGGCAGTTTGTTTTTTGCCATACTCGTTTCGGTTCTTTTATTTGTGAAGCATCTTCAGTGGCCTGTAATACATTTTACTTTTTATACACATAATAAATGTATATGTAGTAACTGCAATACTTTACTATGTTACATTTTGTCATGTTTTTTCTCATGTTTCTCAGATTAGAAACAACTTTTGTACGAAAGTAACATACGTTACTGTGTTACATTTTGTCACGTTTTTCTTTTATTTTTCAGATTTTCCAGATCTAAAAAAGGAGAGAAAAACACGAAAAAATGTGGCATAGTAACGTATTGTAACTACCACATGACACATTATATGTATAAAAAAAAACATGTATTACAGGTCACTGAAGATGCTCCGCAAATGAAAGAAGCGAATCTCATATGGCAAAACAAAAAGCAAACTGCCTTTCATTTAGTTGCATAGATAGACCACACCTCCATGAATTTTGCAGCAACTAATGACGGAAAACTAAAACATGACGGTTTATGGTTACACCTAACCATCTATAGTTTTCAGTAGCTGTGCCTTGTTTGATAACATCCCAACGGTGAAGGCTTGTCCAAAAGCGCGACTGCACAAGTTTACATTTCGCATCATGTGGAAATATATTCCTAAACTTCTGTAGATCATAGAGACAAGTGTAAGTCTTCTTGCTTATTCAAGGCTACACCAACTATTCACCGATTTCTAATGCAGTACTGGGATTTCGTCTAGAAGAAGTGGAGGTAACTGTTCGCTAAATTCAAAAACAGTTAACATCTATCTTTGCATTCAGTTCAAGTCTCAAGTTTTATGCCTATCTGACTACTGAAAGCGTATAGCCATTCATCTGGACGATGACAGTATTGATATCTTCATATCTGATACTTAAGTGCAGCTGGAGACTGTGGACATAGGAACGCCACGTACAGGATGCCAGAACTGACGACATGTCATTGATATACAAGAACAACGCTGGCCTAAGGGCTGAGCCCTTTGGCACTTCTGAGAGAACATGTTCTCGGGCCGACTTTTCGTTCCTGTAGATAACACTCTGCTGTTTGTTTCTCAAAGTAGCCTTCAAACCACTTCAGCGTACTATCTGAAAATTATAGTTGTCGCATATTTCAGAAAAGCAAAGCAAAGCTCCGCGACCTGGTCCTGATGTACAGACGGAGACGACCTACTATGTGTTATATTTTCGTGTTCTTCACAACACCTCATCAAGATGCTGAGAAAAAAGGGCTTGCCACACACAAACATGACAAGCTACCAGTACGAAATAATACGCAAGTGGTCCTGCAAAACCATGAAAACTGAATGTAAAGATTAAATAAAACAGAAACCCATTGATGATCGCACAGAGGTACTGAAAGATGTTTGGGACCTTCGAAAAAATGGTGTTTTGCATAACTGACGGACCTCGCATCCAACAATTTTAACTGCGAACACGAAAAACCCAAGCGCTGCAAATCCAAATGATGAGTGTTAGAGAAGGCGAATGAAAGACTTACATCTGCCGGAAGGAATGTAGGAAAGTATAGTACTTTCTGTAATGGACGCTAGTACATCCAGTTGTAGACCATTGTTCCAATCTTTATTCTCAAGTATGGCTAGGCACAATAGTTTCCCTTGAAGGGAGCTTGTAATAAACATAGTGCTATTCGAACATAGTGCACGGAATTGTTCTGATGCGTGTGGATGAAGTTTGGCTCTCCGGAAACAATATGTTCTTTCACGTTCTTTTTGTGGGATGTTTATGCATTTAACAGATGTCGCTTCACGTATTTGCCATTTACTCTTAGTGTCTCTTAACTATTTTACAATGTAATTGTTTTGGTGCGCGTCTCTGCTTATGTATCTGTATTGCAGAACAAACAGTGAATCACACCAATGTCCAGGTGTGAGCAAATTGCTGTTATTACTGTTGGAGGTAAATATTTTGAAAATTGCCCACAGCGATCTGCGGCGGAAGCAGTAATAGCGATGGTGGAAGAGCAGCTGCGATTGCCGAGAAACCTGTCTGAATCCATGGCTGGCTACCGCCCTCTCATTACTCGCCTGCCGCTTTCATGTGTTGTTCCAACAGCTAGATAAATGTCACCGATTTTTCTTATGAAGCACTTACTAACTTCGTCTCATCTCATTAAGTACTATCAATAATTTATAATGACCGAGTCGGAGTTTTTTTACACTACGCAGCATTGAATGTACTATATGTTGTATCTTTTTCGAATCTTTTTTGTGTGCCGAGAATCGGCATTCCGAATGATCGACTCGATACACAGTTATTTTATCCTATTTTCCTGTAGAGCTCGTGAAGTATTTATTTCTTATCAGTGTGGTATCATCTCCATGTGCGAAAGTCATCATTCCATTTCATCAGTGAACTACATTTTGCATTTTCCATTTCTCGTAGTCGCATAGAATCACGAAAGAAACCAGTTTACTGAGATTTGCCATCGCTTATCCGTGCAGATGTCATTTTACCGGTGCGAATTATATTGGTGCTAAGTGCGTAGTTGTATAATTGCCGTGTAGCAGAAAAGTCTGACGGTCTCGCTTGGTTGGAACAGCGCAGGTCGCATTATGGTAGTCGTTTCATAATTTGAACAGCGTGGATCTGATTCTAAACTACACTAAGTTTTAGCAGTTTTATATCGGTTATTTATGCACATTCTAAAGAAGACCGTTAATTTTTAATTTCTCTATAATGAACAACTGTCACCTAGACGAAATAATCATTAATGATTAATTTATGCATATACTGCTTGTTGAACTTCATGGCTGTTGATTACATTGCTTTATGAAATACGACAATCAGTTACGTAGTCCTGTTTACCCTATTAGGCGTTTCATGCTTTCGTGCATCTTCAGTTGTTTGACATCGATTATAATTCGGATGCTCCAGGCTTCCCTACGCAACATAACCATTTGTTTATGTACCACACTTTGTCAGCTGGGTATTTACAATTTATTACTCGTTAGATGCCCTTAATTTTTAATCTGCTTACTGTCGCTTCTATTTTGCGCAATTATAAGATTGGTAAAAACTCATTTTCATCGCCTCATGCACAAAAACGGAGCGGAATTTGCCATTTTGTTGGCTGAAATCATCGTAGTAAAAAAAAAAAAAAAAACGTAAACATGTCACGTAGCAAACCAATTGTTACTTTTTATAGGGCAGCTAAAGCTTCAAAAATTGAATGGTTGTTGTATTTGATAAAGTACTAAGTCATTGATGAGATAGTATGAAACTTAAAAATTGTCGAAAATTGATTCTCGAACAGAAACCCTTTCACCCTTCCACCAATTGCATAGCGTTGTTCACTTGAATCCCATATAGTCTTCTTAGAGAACAGGTCGTACGACACTTACATCATTCTAATTATGCTTAGATAATGCTAACTTCGGGCCTGTTTTCTTAGACAGGATTCAATTTTTCAAAAAACCGTTTGATTACCAGTCGTCCCTGGATTTCCTACGGGTATTTGTTCCAGTACGCAAGCAATATTTCCATGGTTCTAACAGACGCGTACGAAAATAAGTATCTCACAGAATTTGTTTACATGTTGGCTAGACACTTTTAATTCTGTTCTCTGTAGTTTACTGACTGCAGCCTTCTGCCTCTAGCGCTCTTCCATTTATCAAAAGTAATTTTTCGTTGTAGATTGGCATCTTACACAGAATTATTTTTTTTAAAAGATCTGAAGTATTGGCTTCACGTTTCATTCCTCACGTTCTTGTACTTTCTTTATTCGTCAGTAAGGAGCAGCATTTCCTCATTTCAGAATGCGGTTGTCGCCGCTATTTTTCTCTTACTTCTCCACCTTAAGAAGCAATTACCTTCTTTGTTATGTCTTAGTTCCCGTTCAACTGAACTATTCTCACTGGTTTTACAAAGTCTTGCGATCACCACTTCAGAGAAGCGACAATTTGGCATATTCTTTCTTAATTTGATAGTATACTGGCAACGATGAGCAAATTCTTCTAATTTTGTGGGAAATATCTCAACAGAATTTATTTCACTGCAGAGTGAAAATTCAGTCGAGAAAACCAGCATTTTGTTTGTATTTTGAAGACCCTGTAACGAAGCCGCGATTAATGGGACAACTAAATAGTGCCTAATACAACACTTCACGTTTTCTAACCCTTTTGGGCTACTTAACTGCCGCATATTTATTCCAGTCTGTATTCTGTTGTATCATACGTTTGATACTAATTCCCTTAATATTTTGGTTATTTATGTCACTCCGACACCTAATCTTGATTTCACGGTCAACATCTACTCGGGCTGCACTGGCAGGAACTAGGTGAAGGTATTCTTCCTGGACGCCTGAACAGGCGCCCTGTATTGTCCACATTACATAAGAACCAGACGCTAGTGTCGTACTTTCATAACGGTTTCGTGTTGATGGCCTGACGGAAAGCCTTCGCAAATGTTTACAGTCGAGACTATAGCTCAGCCTTGGGCAAGTCTATCGATAATTTATTGGGGCCGACTTGTCACTTGCGTCATGCACGTGGTCGGTGTGACTGGCCTAGCGAAGGTCAGGTTGTAGTGCCGCAAGATACGTGTTTGATGGATGAAGAAGAGGAAAAAGGGAACACAGGCAACGAGGACGACATGTGGCTAACCCAAGACAGTTACGTCACGGAGTTAGCGGGCGCCGCTCTTGTAAGAGTAGAGAGCTGTCTCAGTAATGGGATCAATCAACTGCGTTCATTCACTGCTGTGTCGTACGCTTCAGCTTCTTTGTTCTCTGAGAAGCCTTTTAGCCTGTTGTAATTTATTTTTTAGTACTGACGCACTATGGACTGCATGCTAACAATACGTTTAAGTTATTGTTCAATTCTCGACAGGCATTCAGTGTTTATTTCTCGATCCGCTTACTTAATGTCTTCTTTCGTTTCTATGAACAGACAACATATGTTTCAAAAGTTTACGTTGTCCTACGATACGCCACTTTTCTTAATAATTTCTATACTTTAAACCCTCTTAAAATGTAAATAGAAAAACAACATTTAAACATACTCCGATATCATCGTATTTTCTGCATGGTGGAAAATATTTCAGCCAGACGGACGGCGCCACAATGGGAATCCCGTTAGCTCCAGCTGTATCCAACCTCTTTTTGGAGAGTTGCGAGGACAACACCTTGGCTCCTGCAAAGCCTAGTTGTTTTTATCGCTTAGTTGACGATACCTTTGAAATTGGAAGAATTCGTGCCACACATCAAGAATGTCCACAACAACATGAAGTACACCATGGAAGAAAAGGACGGTTCCGTGCCGTTCCTCGACATTCTTGTCCGCTGTAAACTCATTGGACGTCCAGGTCAGCGTTTACTGAAAGCTCACCCGCAAGGATCGTTATCTACACAACATCAACTACCACACCCAACACAGAAACGGTCTGTTCTGAAGACCTTAGCACATCGAGTTAAAACCGTCTCAGACACCGAAGATCTGCCGAGGGAACTGAATCGCTCATGTAAAGTTTTCAAGGAAAACTGTTACAACAGACAAATTACGCAAGCAGTTTCATCCAAGCCTCGATAGCAGAAGGCCTCCAAAGAAGACACTTTTTTGGCCCAATATCAGGGAAGATTGAAAAAGACATAAAATCGACAGTCTTCAGGCCCCTAGCAACGATTGGTAACTAATGAAGCCTGTGAAAGAAGATGCAGGACTCAGAACACCTGATATACACAAAATACCATGTGGGTGTGGGCAGATTTATGTCCGCACTATTGAACAGCACTGCATAGGACATGAAAGATGTTTATGCCTAGGCTATAGTAAAAAATACACTGGAAAGCGGCACCGATTTGCACTCGACGATACGTCTACTATTCAACGGATCAACGGCTTCTGGGATTGCGTAATAAACTAAGCAATAGAGATCAAAATATCGGACAGCACAATGGATATAAACGGTGGATTGCAGCTGAGAACGGCGTGGAAGACTTTGATTGGGGAGCTGAAGCGGGTGTAGCGATCACCCCACCAAAACATTACCATATAGGGTGCAGAACTGAACACCGGTGACGTCACTGGCGACGGCGCGGCTATATAAGCACGACAGCGGTATCCTTGTGACATTCAATCACTTGACAATGGCAGAGGAGACCTCTGCCGAAAGCTAGTGGGCAGCTAGTTAACCATTTGACACGGCTTGAGACCCGAGAATATTTTATTAATAACATAAACAGTCAATAACTGCTTTATTTTTTATTTACGACGTCTTTGCTCCATTATTAGCTGGAATTTCAGTCATTTACATAAATGCATTTCACCTGGGAAGCAATGGATGACAAAATATCTACACCCGTTCAAATCTGTCATGTTGAATGCAGAATGCTGTAAGTTCTTAGCATTTAAAATTTAAAACTTTAGAAACTAGTTATGTTGTGTTTTTATTAATACTTAAAACAAACTATCACGGTAACAGTTTATCCAGCATGTGTCTGTGTAAGCCGTCTTAGAACTACCTCTCTTAGAACATCATTTCTAACTTGTATAGAACTATGCCAGTCTCATAGCCTTTTCTTGTGTGAAATCCCAGTATTTCTTACCTGGTCAGTAATTCTTTGTTCTTAAAATATGACCATAGGCAGGTGCTTTGTCCTCACTGAACAATAGTCATTCCGGCCCCTTAAGCTGTTTCCTAATTCTCTTTGCATCTACCGTTTCCACTTTCTTCGTTGTTACCAGGCCGTTAAATCCTAATCGTTCCTCTCTTCCTTCCTTACTATTTGCCACTCAATAGTTAGTGCTCATTATATTAACGCATTTACATATACAGTATTAACGTCTTGCACTACTACAAGGGCTCTCTTAATACTGCTGTGTGTATAACAGATTTTCTTCTGTAATATGAATGTTTGCAAATTAATGCCTGTGAATAATCTGAATAATTCACATAAATACACATGACGATAGAACATATCTTCCGAAAGATGTACTGGAAGAAATGAACGAAAGCAGAAGTAAAGGTCTAATATTTTATTACGGTTTACTTGATTTCCCAGGTTGTCATCAATCAGGCTATGGAGGCAGACAAGTTTATTCTGGCTTCTGTGCAGCTTGGCTCATAGTTCTAACCTGCCATTAAAGTTCATTTCAGTTACACTTTGGAGATAACCGCGAGGTTTTTCTGCCTCCTGCTGAAAGGTGTGCGAGAGAACAACCGCGGAAAGTGGCAGATTGGTTTCGGCTACTAAATTTCGCCAGCGTGTATTACAGCTAGGTATTCAAACAGGTTCAGTTACAACAGTTCACTATAAAGTGCCGGAGAGACTATGGAAGGACTAGGAACAGAAAATGAGGAAGATTCTGCGTATTTTAATAAATCTTGGAACTTCTCTGTTCAAATATTAAAGGAAATAAAGAGAAACGTTAGGGTGGCCGGTAGGCGTTTTTATGTATGAATTAAGCGGAAGAGGACAGGAAGCTTCCTTGTGAACGATTCTCGGAATCTTCAAGGTGAGATCTTGCGAGATGGACAATGTATTCTTTCGCTTCATTCTCCCCCTGCGTCTTCCTCTAATCTGCATGACAGAGTCTCACCGGTTTCACAAACCGGTCAGAGAGCGCGGGGGCGTTCTAAGAATCCCGCGGGTAATTTTTTAAGCAATCTTCAATCTTGCTGTCGCCAACACATTACTACAAAGGTAGCATACAGGTCACACGAATATTCTTGGAACATCGCCAGCTGGTAAGGCATCTATTCTTGGTATCTACTCAGAGAACTGCGGTTTAAAGATTCGCGCCATTCTGTTCCTGGTTTTGCAACGTTACTAAGTACTTCCAAATGCGTTTTTATGACAGTAAGATAAAGCATCTCCCACATCTTATTTGAATCACTAGACACTGACTTATGTGGCTACGATAGTGATGCTAGCATATCAAATGTGCTTGTTTTAACTTGAGACTACTAAATATCTCGAAAACGAGACACATCGTACGAAAAAGTGCTAGGTTGAGAGTTAAATTAGTAAATGGAATATTTGTCTGTGCTACAACTGGCCACTTGCTAACCACCCGTCCTGCGTGGGCCGGCCGGCCCGTGTGGCCGAGCGGTTCTAGGCGCTTCAGTCTGGAACCGCGCGACCGCTACGGTCGCAGGTTCGAATTCTGCTTCGGGCATGGATGTGTGTGATGTCCTAGGGGACTGATGACCTCAGAAGTTAAGCCCCATAGTGCTCAGAGCCATATGAACCATTTTTGCGTGTGCGAGTTGAACTTCAAGAGGGCCCCATCCCTCCTCCATTTTTAATGCATATTCAGATTCTACACCAAAAATTACGTAAGGTTTACTCACACCATTGTTTTCCATTGTATTCCATTAATGGTAGATGGTACTGTAATATTGACATATCAATTGTACCTGTTTTTGCAATTTAAAAAGGACGCATTTGATTCTACATTTTATTTACGATGTAAATGTAAACTTATGTTCTAACTATTGATATTTATGTTCGAATTTACTTTAGTGTTGGAAATTTGGACTGTACAGTACAATACGGTTAGCCGTTTCGATGTATGGTTAGAAACTACGTTTAGCGTGATCCAGGAATAACGACGTGGCTGTAATGGTTTTCTGTTCCCACTGGGGCGCTTGATATCAGCAAGTCCCTTTGTCTGTCACCATTGGGACGCTTGATACCGGCCGATACTTGTCGCAGCGATTTCCGATAAGATCTCAAAAATTTCGATGTTAGCCTCCATCATCATCATCAGGGAATCAAATTCTGATGTCGGGTCTGGTGGTCTAGGACCAGAACGCGTGCATGGAAGAGGAAAGGCCACAGGTTCGAATCCCGGTCTGACCATGCATTTTTCAGTCTGCCTTATTAGTTAGCATTCACATCTCAGTGATGTGAAGGTTCGCCAGAAATGACACATGATTTGCCTTCCACGTTAGCCTGTAGCTCCTCTGTCCCCAGTTGGATAACTGGTGCAGGTTAGGGACACAAAAGTCGCCGAAGTGACTACCTATCGAAAGACTTGCACCAGGAAGTTGAGCCACACGAAATAATAATAATAATAATAAATAGTAGTATTATTATTCGGATATAGCCCCAAGCTTTCGATGAATGCCATCTTCCCCGACAGTGATGTAGGCAGTCGTAGACAACTTGGGATTTTAACCTAATTTGATGCTGCAAGTTTACCGAGAACTTTCTATCCATGTTTTGACACTATCTCGTGGATCACGACGGGGCTGTTGCTCCTTATCAAGATTGATTTTCGAGTTGCACATTTCCGAAAATCTTCCGTAAACGCAAAAAGAGCCTACTGACTGGCGGTTTCGGTACTCAGTACCATCCTGTTATTAAAAAAATGCTAGTACATAGTTTCATGACACTTAGTTGATTAAAAGAGTCATGATCAGATCGATTTTTTACGATCAGACCGAATTTTTACACTGATATAAACAATACACAAACGGTAAATGAGCAGATGTAAACATGGCTACATATACGAGGTGCGACAATAAAGTAATGAGACTGATGTGAAGAAAATGTTGCTTACTGTTTTAGTCAAGTTTAGTGTTGTCTCCTTCAAAGCAGTTCCCTTGTGACTGCACACACTTTTTCCAGCGCTTCTTCCATTGATGGTAACATTTCTGGAACTCATCTTCTGTAGTATTCTCCAGGACACTCGTCACAGCTTTTTGGACATCTTGTGTTGTTTGAAAATTGTGTCCCCTGACCGCCGTTTCTCGTGAATAAGGTGGCTGTGGTAGTACTGCAATTTGTTTTGAGGCTAAAAATTGCTGTACTGAAAGAGCAGTATGGGATGGCGCATTATCGTGATGCAGAATCCAATTATCAGCAATGTTGGCACGGACACGAAGAACTCTTTTACGAAGTCTTTCTAAAACTTATTTGTAGTAATATTGGTTAACTGTTTGTCCAGGAGGCACCCACTCTTTATGAACAATTCCCTTAGAATCAAAGAAGCATACAAGCATGAATTTCACTTTTGACTTTGCATGCGAGCTTTTTTTGGTCTGGGTGATACCTTTGAGCACCACTGCGAACTTTGGCGTTTTGTCTCTGGATCGTACTGAAAAAACTAACTTTTATCACCAGCGATAACACGGCTCAACAGTCCTGGATTGATTTCCGTTTGCCCTAACAAATCGGCTGCTACATTCTTCCGTGTTTCTCGTTACTGTGGTGTGAGAATTTTGGGGACCATTTTTGCACAAATCTTTCTCATACCAAGATCTTCAGTTATTAATAGACGAACCGTTTCTCGATTGGTGTTCGGTTCTTCTGCAATCATTCTCACAGACAATCTTCGATCAAATCGTACAAGTTCACGCACCTTGCCCAAGTTGACATCCGTCCGTGAGGTTGGTGGTCGCCCACTGCGGTCTTCATCTTCAACATTCGTTCTGCCTTCAATAAACATTTTATGCCAACGTAAAACTTGAGCTCTTGTCATAACAAATGTTCAGATGTGTGTGAAATCTTATGGGACTTAGCTGCTGAGGTCATCAGTCCCTAAGCTTACACACTACTTAACCTAAATTATCCTAAGGACAAACACACTCACCCATGCCCGAGGGAGGACTCGAACCTCCGCCGGGACCAGCTGCACAGTCCATGACTGCGGCGCCCCAGACCGCTCGGCTAATCCCTCTCGACATAACCTCCTCTCCAAAAGCCTTCTGAAGCTTACCCTAAGTTGTCGTCGCGTTTTCACCCAATTTAACGCAAAAAGAAATGGCATACCGTTGCGCAATATTATGTAGTTCCATTTCCGTGACGAGAGACGGAAACACGTGTTAAATTATTATTGCACAACTCACGACTGCGCAGTTGCATCGATGTGCCGCTTGGACTAGAAACAACTTATAGACGAAGGTCAAAGATATTGTGCCTACGAAAGCCTGCAGGATTGCCACATCTTGCAATGAAAATCAGTCTAATTACTTTATTGTCGCATCTCGAATATGCTATTTTGCTTTTAATATCGTATTACAGGGGACTTTTTTTATTCTTTGTTTGGCTATGCAATTTCTTGAATTTCCTGCTTTATGCAATATTTATTTTTCACCAACATTTTACGTTGTGAATCTTTTTTAAGAAGTAAAAACGAAGCTCTTTAAAAGGAAGAAATCTTATCACTGCTGGCCTCAGTCTGCATCTATCTAAAGCTTAGTATCGATTTTTAGTTTTAATATTTGGCACACCTACTTGGCGTAAGGAGTGTGACAACCGCAAGCCAGCAGTAAGAGGGTCACCTATGCATCTTATGGTTGCACTCTATACCATACAGTAGCTATCACAGAAAAAAAATGTTCAGTACATTTCTCTTATGTTATTATTCCATTTATTGGGATTTTAAAATCATATGATTGCCTCAAGATGTTTCTACGTACCGAAACAGGCAGCCAGAAGGCAAACTAAAAATTGCAAATATGAACTAAAACACACACACATGGACACAAACGCACATACATATTTTGGTTTCACAGTGTCGAAGATGAAGAAGTGCTCATAACTCTTAAGTTATGCACTACAGAGCCCATCTCTAACTGGCATTTTTGCTTCGAATGGTCGTTCCTGTCGTATCCCTGAACACTGATCATTCCTCCTGGGACACCCTGTATACGGGGTCAGGGTGACTCAGCTGCTGCTCCCTATGGCTTGTATGCGACCTGCAACACCTTCCAAAACTACGCGCGAAATTTTCATATACTCTCTATCGCAAACTATTAATCCAACAGAAAAATGAGCAGTATATTTTGTAGGAAATTTAATGTCGTTAAATTTTGTGCTGGCTTACGTTTTCGCTAGAGGCCACGCTTTTCGAGCTATTCAAGAAAAAGGCGTTTGATGGTCACTTTCGTAAGTTGTTCTTGAATAATTCGAAAACTACTGTCTCTAGCGAGAACGTATCCCAGTACGAAATGTAACTGAATTTAATTTTCTATAAGGAAGTCCTGTTCATTATTTTCTGTAAGGCTAATATTTTTTGCGTAGCGAGCAAGATAATATGAAAATCTTATTGGCGGGTTTTGAAGACATTGTGGGTTGCATAAAACCTGTAGGTGTGGGCAGCTGAATCGCCCAGTTCACAGTGTGGTCAACAACAGTCTGAGAAACCTGTAAGGGTGTTGCAGGACAGGTTGTGCTAAGGTAAAATTCTTAACAAAGAAACTCAGTACATTGCACCATTTCCGAGTTAATTATAATTGAAATTAACCAATCAAGCCACCGCATGCGCCAATTCAAGAGACTGCCAGATACAATAAGTGTCATTTGTTGTCACAGTATAGATGATAGCGCACCAGACTGCTCAGACTTTGGCCCGTATTTGATTCTTATTACTGTCTCACGTTCAATTTTTGCATCGCTCTCTTGTTTGGTTTTAGGAAATGAAACCAAGAAAACCTTCTGAGACACCGTCTCGTAATTGCTGTAACTTGCCGAATATTTTTCTTGACAATAATTTCTCAGCACAACGTACACTGCAAACACCCTTACAAGCCATTCAGGCTGTTTCTGACGATCTTATGTGTTGTGTTGGTCACTGTTCCAACCCACAGAATATCGGGAATATCTAAACTTATTTTAACTAGTCAGTAAAATAATAAGTCACCTAATTGGCTTCTACACAACACATGTTTGGTAGCTTTGCTAGAATACGGGTACTGGCCACGGAAGCGTGTGAGGCTACGCTTGGCACCACGTCACAAAAAGGTGATGTTTAGTGGAGTAAGAAAAGCGACATAATGGGCATGCATGTGGTAAAATCTCTGGAAAAAGGAAAGATAGCGCCGAGTTGTGGCTGTGAGACACACTTGCTGCTGCAGACAACCTTGTAGGCAGTGGAACCTCTGCTGTCTGAGTAACCATCTTGGGTTTTAATAAACCGCATCAACTGTATTTAGTCTTTTATTTTTAGATCACTACCAGTGCCATGGCAGCACGCTACCGCGTCTCCTGTGCGCGATTGCATATAGTCGGGAGAAGCGGCCCCATTCCCGATATTGAATTGGACTCTGGCTGATTTCTTCAATGACATGCCGCTTTTTAGCGGTGTTTTGTTCTTGTGGACAATGAATGTTGGGTACAGAGCACCAAGCTTTCTAGCTCTAATGTTTTAGTTATACACTACTGGCCATTAAAATTGCTACACCTCGAAGATGACGTGCTACAGACGCGAAATTTAACCAACAGGAAGAAGATGCTATGATATGCAAATGATTAGTTTTCAGAGCATTCACACAAGGTTGACGCCGGTGGCGACACCTACAACGTGCTGACATGAGGAAAGTTTCCAACCGATTTCTCATACACAAACAGCAGTTGATCGGCGTTGCTTGGTGAAACGCTGTTGTGATGCCTCATGTAAGGAGGAGAAATGCGTACCTTCACATTTCCGACTTTGATAAAGGTCGGATTGTAGCCTATCGTGATTGGGGTTTATCGTATCGCGACATTGCCGCTCGCGTTGGTCGAGTCCCAATGACTGTTAGCAGAATATGGAATCGGTTGGTTCAGGAGGGTAATACGGAACGCCGTGCTGGATCCCAACGGATTCGTATCACTAGCAGTCGAGATGACAGGCATCTTATCCGCATGGCTGTAAAGGATCGTGCAGCCACGTCTCGATCGCTGAGCCAACAGATGGGGATTTTTGCAAGACAACAATTATCTGCACGAACAGTTCGATGACGATTGCAGCAGCATGGACTATCAGCTCGAAGACCATGGCTGCGGTTACCCTTCACGGTGCATCACAGACAGGAGCGCCTGCGATGGTGTACTCAACGACGAACCTGGCTGCACGAATGGTAAAACATTTTTTTCGGATGAATCCAGGTTCTGTTTACAGCATCATGATGCTCGCATCCGTGTTTGGCGACATCGCGGTGAACGCACGTTGGAAGCGTGTATTCGTCATCGCCATACTGGCGTATCACGCGGCGTGATGGTATGGGGTGCCAATGGTTGCACGTCTCGGTCACCTCTTGTTCGCATTGACGGCACTTCGAACAGTGGACGTTACGTTTCAGATGTGTTACGACCCGTGGCTCTACCCTTCATTCGATCTCTGCGAAACCCTACATTTCAGCAGGATAATGCAGGACCGCGTGTTGCAAGTCCTGTACGGGCCTTTCTGGATACAGAAAATGTTCGACTGCTGCCCTGGCCAGGATATTCTCCAGATCTCTAACCAATTGAAAACGTCTGGTCAATGGTGACCGAGCAACTGGCTCGTCACAATACGCCAGCCACTAATCTTGATGAAGTGTGGTATCGTGTTGAAGTTGTATAGGCAGCTGTACCTGTACACGCCATCCAAGCTCTGTTTGACTCAATCAGAGCTGCCTGCGTCGCCAAGGCGTATCAAGGCCGTTATTACGGCCAGAGGTGGTTGTTCTGGGTACTGATTTCTCAGGATGTGTGCACCCAAATTGTGTGAAAATTTAATCACATGTCAGTTCTAGTATAATATATTTGTCGAATGAATACACGTTTATCATCTGCATTTCTTCTTGGTGTAGCAATTTTAATGGCCAGTAGTGTATTTTCAGTTGAAGATGTGGCTTGTAGTGCCATGAAACTGGCAGTGATTTAAAAATAAAGGAATAAATACAGCTGAAGCAGTTTATTAATACACCAGATGACACTTCCTTTTTTTTTTTTTTTTTTTTTTTTTTTTTTTTTTTTTTTTTTTGGATTCGCACTTTTAGGAGAAGATACACTGAGTGTTAAGTGGAACGCAGCCAACGGGCGTCAGAGAGCGTATCCTATCGAAGAGCGAGCATCGAGCGTTTATGCTGGCGAGAACTGAAGCTCAGAAAGCTGCCCCTAGTTGCAACAGGCTGATCAGAAGGGGAGGAGATTCCGGGGATGCTAATCAGCGCAGGCGCCCCCAATCAGAGCCGCCCGCGTCGGAACGGCCGCTAATAACAGCGCCGGCAGCAGTAAATAAAGACGCGGCCCGCCCACGCCCCCGCCGCCCCCGCCGGCCATCTATTGTTTCAATCACGCCGCGGCGGCAGGTTTTTTGTACCTGGGCAGGACCCGGCGGCGATGGCGGCCCACCCGATAGCGCGCCCTGTGACGCAGTCGAGCCCCGCTGACAGCCGGGGCCGCGCACACGGGACCTGCAAAGCGTGGGCGCTAATGGCCTTGCCCACAGTTTGATTACGCGTATGTGTGAGATAATCCAGCATCGATGATTAGAACAGCCTCAGAGCAATGCGGTGCAAAAGGTGGTAATGCTTTTACAGGAAAGTCGTGTGCCTAGATCTATAGTGGATGATAGTATTACGCGGTCCAGTCACATAAAGTGACCACCGCCTGTGTTCCACGTCAGTGTGCAATAATCTCTGACAGACGGCAATTGTCAGCACTGGCAATGGCGGTACATATAAGTATCTAGGGCATACATGGGGAACAGTTTGGTCGCTGTTGTACTGTGGAAACTGAGCGAATTTTTGACGTCCAGAAGGGCATGATCATTGGCTTTAGAGCCAAGGATGGTAGCGTTTCCGAAGCGGCTAAGGCTGTAAACCTGAGAGGTTCCATGCCCTCTTTTGCATGTCACTTCTCATTTTCATCAATTTTATTAATGCTCTATGTCAATGCACGGTAGTAATAGCCCGAATAAGATTGTTGTAGTGATAGTATTTGTACTGAGAGCTCAAAAATACTTTTCACTTGATTTTTGTACGTCTTGTTTTACTTCCCTGGGTGGCCTGTGCGAGGCGAGCATCGGAGGACGCGGCACACTGCGTTTCCGGTTGGGGGCTGCACTTCCCTGAATTATGAGGGGTTCGTACAATAGGCTTAAGGGGGGTAGGACGCCAAACGGGCCCACTTGGAGCAGGAGAGTCACCACAGGACATTTTATTTTCTACTGTCTATACTTTTACAAATAAATTCATAAGACTTTGCCACCATGACCAGGAAAGATTGAGGACTCACACTCATAGCAGTGTAAGTTAAAAAATGTAGCAAAATACCTTTTTTTACATGTGAAATTTCATCATTTTTTCACTTATTACTGGCTGCATTTGTTGCTATCGGTACACTTTTCTTCCTAAGTAAGAGAGATTCTTTGATGAATTTTTCATAGCATACAAACAGTAATTACAGATGTATGAAACTCTAGAATTTTCCAAATCTATTAAAAAACTGTGGAAAAAATTTAGATAATTAACTATAAAACTTGAGTTTTTTTCTAAACATGAAGTTTAAAATGTAACAGTTCATTCATTTTTTCATAAATTAAATAACTTCTGGAGTTTAATACACTTGTAATTATGGTTTGTATGCTGTGCAAAGTCATCGAAGAATCTCTCTTACTTAGGAAGAAAAGTGTACCTGTAGCAACAAACGCAGCCAGTAGTAAGTGAAAAAAATGATGAAATTTCACATGTAAAAAAAATGTGTTTTGTTACGTTTTTGAGCTTCCACTGCTATGAGTATGAATCCTGAATCCTTCCTGGTCATGCTGTTAAAGTTTTATGAATTTATTTGTAGAAGTATGGACAGTGGAAATTAAAATGTCCTGTGGTGCCTCTCCTGCTCCAAGTCGCCCCCTTTTGACGTCCTACCCCCCTTAAGCGTCTGGCGAAACGACTGACGTCGATCGAGTTTCGCCTATTGTATGCAAGGCGAAACGACCTGCGAGACGTCTGTGTGTCGCCGCAGTTTATGTGTTTACCGTTCCGGCGCGTCCGGAACGAAGATTCCTGGCAGCAACTGACTGCATTGTCCTCTTGATTCTGAGTATACTTTTGGACTGTGGCCTGCTAGGTGCGACTGTCTGGCACCGGATGGCCGGTGGTCTAGGCAGGTTGTTTTCGTAGCCAGTCAAACGGCAAGTTCAGTGCCCTCAGCTGCATAGCAGAGGCATGATTAGTCAACTTAAACTGAAGCTAGTTGACGTCGTAAAGCCCTGCTTGAAATTGGAGGGAACGGTCGCTATTGGCACGAATGATGTTCTGAGACAGTGTGGGGGAATTTTAGAACTGAATGCTGATTCGCGGTTCTCGAGGAGAGTAGGGAGTTGAGCAATGCCGGCTTCGCTGCTTGCATCGCATCACAGGTTGGATTGGGGATCTGATCTTCCTCGGAGTCGGACGGTCTTGCGACTTGGTCGCTCGTTTACGGAAGAACTTAGGATTCTCGGACAGCCTTCACGGCCAGGGGTTGAAACAGAGTTGATGCACGGCAGAAGTCGGAGCCTACATCATCAGGACGCTGCCTACCGACGACTTGCTGCAGATTTCAGTACTGGTACAGTATTTTGCGGCTCCGGCTTTGTAGGACCTTATCAATTTTATACTGAATCCCTCAGCAGCACACGCGCTCGCTTTGCTACAAGTCCACCTTTGTTGTTTCTCCATATGATCCCATTTGAGCTCTCACTACTAATTGCATTACTGCTATATAGTCGGGAAATTAATATTTGATTCATTAGGACCTCCAGTCATTATCGTCAATCTATTGCATCACAGAGAGTAGGAGCCCTTTGTTCTCGAGCCAACTGTTATTCCCACAATATTTCAGTATACCCTATCCTTTAACCTACTGTGTGTGTTGACAATCATGTGCATTTATGTTCTGATATATAATAAATCTCATTGTTATATTTAATCTGCATATCATTGCGTAGATATTGGCAGAATCTCATTTCCTGTTCTTTATTCTGATAAAGTTATCTTTTTTTGAGTAGATTACAAGTTTTACTAAATTATTGTGAGTGTGCACTCCTTATTTTACCAACTAGCAGGGTCCACCATCATTATCTTCCGTTACAGTTGTGCTCATAATTAATTAGCTGGTGGATAAGGAGGGGTCGAGTGCATGTCTCGTTCTCATGCAAAATTCGTCTGAATTAAATAGGTACAAACTCTTCTCCACCCCGGCACCTCGCAAACTCTTCCCGTGCCGCCGTGGTTAAAACACAACATGCTATCCAATGGGCAATGGCGCTATCCAAGATCGGCGACGATGCGGCTGCAGTACACCACGGGCCACAGATGACAGGGGTTAACAGCGGCTGCGGAAATGTGCACTAGCGAACAGCGTGCGACTGTTGAACAACTGACCGCCCATATAAACCAACGCGCTACCAGCAGTGTTTCCTCAGGGAACGATGCTGCATATGGGCTCTGCAGCACGGGCCAGCTCCATGGTCCCGTGCTGACTGGTGTTCATCGGCGACGAAAGCTGGAATATCCAACCCTATACCACAATTAAGAGTCAACTGAGTGGCTACAAATGGTCTTTTCAGGTGAATCACGTTTTTTGCTCCTTCGGACGGATGGCTGTTGGCGTGTACAGCCATGCAAAAAACTTCGTAAGGGTCCACGCCGGACGAGGGAGAACTATGTTTGGAGGGGACTGTCAGCAAGACGGGATCTACTACACTACTGGCCATTAAAATTGCTACACCAAGAAGATGATAAACGGGTATTCTTAAGACAAATATATTATACTAGAACTGACAAGTGATTACATTTTCACGCAGTTTGGGTGCATAGATCCTGAGAAATCAGTACACAAAACAACCACCTCTGGTCGTAATAACGGCCTTGATACGCCTGGGCATTAAGTGAAACAGAGCTTGGATGGCGTGTACAGGTACAGCCGCCCATGCAGCTTCAACACGATACCACAGTTCATCAAGAGTAGTGACTGGCGTATTGTGACGATCCAGTTGCTCGGCAACCATTGACCAGACGTTTTCAATTGGTGAGACATCTGGAGCATGTTTTGGCCAGGGCAGCAGTCGAACATTTTCTGCATCCAGAAAGGCCCGTACAGGACCGTGCATTATCCTGCTGAAATGTGAGGTTTAGCAGGGATCGAATGAAGGGTAGTGTCACAGGTCGTAACAAATCTCAAATGTAGCGTCCACTGTTCAACGTGCCATCAATGCGAAGAAGGGTGACCGAGACGTGTAACCAATGGCACCCCATACCATCACGACGGGTGATACGCCAGTATGGCGATGACGAATACACGCTTCCAATGTGTGTTCACCGCGATGTGGCAAAACACGGATGCGACCATCATGATGTTGTAAACAGAACCTGGATTAATCCGAAAGACTGACGTTTTGCCATTCGTGCACCCAGGTTCGTCGTTGAGCACACCATCGCACGGCGTTCCGTATTACCCTCCCGCAGCCACCGATTCCATATTCTGCTAACAGTCGTTGGATTTCGACCAACGAGAGCAGCAATGTCGCGATACGATAAACCGCAGTCGCTATAGGCAACAAAGTCGGAAACGTGATGGTGCGCATTTCTCCTCGTTCCACGAGGCATCACAACAACGTTTCACCAGGCAACGCCGGTCAACTGCTGTTTGTGTATGAGAAATCGGTTGGAAACTTTCCTCATGTCAGCACGTTGTAGGAGTCGCCACCGGCGCCAATCTTGGGTGAATGCTCTGAAAAGCTAATCATTTGCATATCACAGCATCTTCTCCCTGTCGGTTAAATTTCGCGTCTGTAGCACGTCATCATCGTGGTGTAGCAATTTTAGTGGCCAGTAGTGTAGTAGGACAACACATCGAATCACTCAACTCGTGATGTACGCGCGTGGTTTGAAGAGCACCCTGATGAGTTCACTGTACTCCCCAGGCGACCAAACTCGCCGGATTTAAAACCAATCGAGAATCTTTGGGACCACCCTGATTAGGCTGTTCGCGTCACGGATCCACAACTGAGAAACCTAGGGCAACTGGCCACGGCACTGGAGCTGGCATGTCTCCATGTGGCTATCGATACCTTCCAGTACGTCACTGCCTCTCTTCCTGCACGTCCCCGCTGCAAAAGCTGGTTATTCAGTCTTCTGACAGGTGGTCACATTAATCTACATCTACATCTACATTTATACTCCACAAGCCACCCAACGGTGTGTGGCGGAGGGCACTTTACGTGCCACTGTCATTACCTCCCTTTCCTGTTCCAGTCGCTTAAGGTTCGCGGGAAGAACGACTGTCTGAAAGCCTTCGTACGCGCTCTAATCTCTCTAATTTTACATTCGTGATCTCCTCGGGAGATATAAGTAGGGGGAAGCAATATATTCGATACCTCATCCAGAAACGCACCCTCTCGAAACCTGCCGAGCAAGCTACACCGCGATACAGAGCGCCTCTCTTGCAGAGTCTGCCACTTGAGTTTGTTAAACATCTCCGTAACACTATCAGGGTTACCAAATAACCCTGTGACGAAACGCACCGCTCTTCTTTTGATATTCTCTGTCTCCTCCGTCAGCCCGATCTGGTACGGATCCCACACTGATGAGCAATACTCAAGTATAGGTCGAACGAGTGTTTTGTAAGCCACCTCCTTTGTTGATGGACTACATTTTCTAAAGACTCTCCCAATGAATCTCAACCTGGTACCCGCCTTACCAACAATTAATTTTATATGATCATTCCACTTCAAATCGTTCCGCACGCATACTCCCAGATATTTTACAGAAGTAACTGTTCACAGCGTTTGTTCCGCTATCATATAATCATACAATAAAGGATCCTTCTTTCTATGTATCCGCAATACATTACATTTGTCTATGTTAAGGGTCAGTTGCCACTCCCTGCACCAAGTGCCTATCCGCTGCAGATCTTCCTGCATTTCGCTGCAATTTTCTAATGCTGCAACTTCTCTGTATACTACAGCATCATCCGCGAAAAGCCGCATGGAACTTCCGACACTATCTACTATCTGACGGGACCGAATATCTTACCGTTCTGCTGAGTTCAACATTTCATTTATCATGGGAGATGCTTTCTCAGTGTTTCATATGGTCTGAAGGGAGGACATGAAGTGGGCTACAGTTTCATGTTTACGGGTCTGGAGTAAGTTTTTCGAACAGTCAGGAGTTAGAGAAACGCGCATAGCACAATGTTCGTCGTCCAGGAGTGACCAGATGCTGTTTTCAGTTTGTGCTGTGGTAAAGTGCAAATCTACGTTTCGTACTATGTTATTTGGGTAAATTTGTGTAAATCAAAGGACATTGTACAAAGGGAATCAACAGAATAAGGTGGGGCAGTTGCTGAAGTCACTGACCTCGTATTCGGGAGGATGCAATTTGTACTGTATACTAAACCCGCCTTTCAGTTATGGAGTGCGGGACTGCGGCTGATCGATGAATTGTAAAAATAATATTCCAGCAGCCATTGTTTTTATTGCTACACGTTTGTTATGTCCGGCCGCCATGATTTAGGTAAGTACCTACGTGCCGTTCGGAGTGGCCGAGCGGTTCTGGAACAGCGCGAGATCTACGGTCGCAGGTTCGCTGTGTGTGATGTCCTTAGGTTCAAATGGTTCAAATGGCTCTGAGCACTATGGGACTCAACTGCTGAGGTCATTAGTCCCCTAGAACTTAGAACTAGTTAAACCTAACTAACCTAAGGACATCACACACATCCATGCCCGAGGCAGGATTCGAACCTGCCACCGTATCGGTCTCGCGGTGCCAGACTGCAGCGCCAGAACCGCGCGGCCACTTCGGCCGGCGTCCTTAGGTTAGTTAGGTTTAAGTAGATCTAAGTTCTAGGGGACTGATGACCACAGAAGTTAAGTCTGATAGTGCTCAGAGCCATAAATACCTGCGTGGTTCCTTCAATAAGGCCACAGCAGACTAGATGTAAACCTCGAAAAACGTACAAATATTCTGTTTGTGTGTTGGTGTGTGTGTGTGTAGGGGCAGTTAGATGAATACGAGACAGATGGGAAAAACGTAAGTAAACTGGTTATATTTCAAAAATAATCGCCATATCTGTTAATACATTCATACGGTAACGTAGGCAACTGCAAACATTTTTCCATGAAGACACTATGTTGTCTCGCCTCTGCTTGTATCGCTACATTTCATCAAAGTGAAGTCATTGAATATGTTCTTTTAAGTTTTGGATACGGATGAAAATTGAATGGGACGACGTCCGGACTGTATGGAGGACGATCGATGATAATGAACCCAAGGCGTCGGATTGTTGTCGATGTCACAGCGCTCATCCGTTGTCTGGTGTTGTCATTCTGAATGAAAGGGTGCTCCATGTGTGGACGAATTCTGCACAATCGAAACTCGATTACAGCATTCTGTGTCTCGTGCACCGACATATCGGCGTTACACAGCGTCATATTACGCGCTACAATTCGGAGCACTCTGGTGGCAGAGGACTGTAAATATGTGTAGACGAAGATTAGTAAGCAAAACTTCCTCGGACCCGGGTTCGAAGACCCTCATTCTGCCAACGGCCTTGTGAAAGAGTACGGAGGAGCGGACAGAGGTTAAGGGCACTCTCTTGCCCTTGGGATAGGAAACTTCCCCTAAAGACGGAAGAATCAGCAGTGATCAACGGCATGAGGGTGCAGAAGACAATGGAAACCATTGCACTGAAGACACTTCATGTGAATTCACGGGACATGTGGCCTGTAACTGAAAAAGTGTCATGATGATCTCTCGATTGACAAAAGATTCCGGACTAGCCCCCATTTGGACCTCCGGGAAGCGACTGCCAAAAGGTAGGTGGCCTTGAGGAGAATATTGAACAACCAACGAAAGGATAACGTTCAACGAGTTGGGACGTGGAATGTCAGAAGTATGAACGTGGTAGGAAAGAAACAAGGGAAATGTAAAGGCTCAACCTAGGTATAGTGGGGGTCAGCGAATTGAAATCGAAATAAGACGAGGATTTCTGATCAGATGAGTATAGGGTAATATCAACAGCAGTAGAAAATAGTATAACGGGACTAGGATTCGTTACGAATAGGAAAATAGGGCAGAGAGTGAGTTACTGTGAACAGTTCGATAATAGGGTTGTCTCAGGAGGATCGACAGCAAACCAACACCGACAACGATAGATCAGGTATACGAGTCGACATCGCAAGCAGGAGATGAAGAGAGAGAGAATGTATATGATGTTTTGAACAGGTGGTTCAGTACGTAAAAGGAGATGAAAATCTAATAGTCATGGGGGAGTGAAATGCAGTGGTAGGGGAAGAAGCAGAAGAAAGGGTTACAGGAGAGTAAGGGCTTGGTACTAGGAATGGGAGGGGAGAAACATTAATTGGGTTTTGTAATAAATTTCAGCTAGTAATAGCGAATACTCTGTTCAAGAATTACAAGAGGAGGAGATATAATTGGAAAAGGCAGGGATGTACGGGAAATTTCCAGTTAGATTACATCATGGTTACACAGTGTTTCTGAAATCAGATACTAGATTGTAAGGCGTACCCAGGAGAAATATAGTCTCAGACCATAATTTAGTAGTGATGAAGAGTAGGTTGAAGTTCAAGAAGGTAGTCAGGAAGAAGCAATGAGCAGAGAAGTGGGATAGGGAAGTACTAAGGAACGAAGCGATACGCTTGAAGTTCCCTGGGGCTATAGATACAGCGATAAAGAATAGCTCAGTAGGCTGTTGGGTTGAAGAGGAATGGAAATCTGTAAACACGGAAATCACAGAAGTTGAAAAGAAACCCATGGCTAAAAGAAGGTAACTGCGAAGAAACCATGGGTAACAGAAGAAATAGTGCAGTTGAACGATGAAAGAAGGAAGTACAAAAATGTCCCGGGAACTTCAGGAATACAGAAACACAAGTCGCTGAGGAATGAAATAAAAAGGAAGTGCAGGGAAGCTAAGACGAAATGGCTGCATGAAAAATGTGGAGAAATCGAAAATAAATGTTTCTTGGAAAGACAGACTCAGCATTTAGAAAACTCAAAAGAAAGTTCGATAAAATTAAAAGCAAGGTCCGTAACATTAAGAGTGCAATGGGAATTCCACTGTAAAACGCAGACGAGAGAACGGATAGGCGGCAAGAATACGTTGAAGGCCTCTATGAGGTGCAAGAAGAAATAGGAATCGATGTAGACAAGATAGGGGATCCAGTATTAAAATTACAATTTAAAAGAGCTTTGGAAGACTTAAGATCAAATAAGGCTGAAGGGATAGATAACATTTTATCTGAATTTCTAAAGTTATTGTGAGAAATGGCAGGAAACCGATTACTCACGTTGGTGGGTAGAATGTATGAGACTGGCAGTGTACCATCTGACTTTCGGAAAAGTATCATCCACACAATTCCGAAGACTGTAAGAACCGACGAGTGCGAGAATTATCGCTCAATCAGCTTGACAGCTCATGCATCCAAGCTGCTGACAAGAATAATATGCAGAAGAACGGAAAAGGAAGCTGAAGATGTGTTACATGATGATCAGGTTGACTTTAGGTAAAGGCACGAAAGAGGCAGTTCCGAGTTGCGGTTCATAATGGAAAGAAGGCAGAAAAAGCGAGACACGTTCATCGGATCTGACGACCTGCAAAAAGCGTTCGACAGTGTAAAATGGTGCAAGATGTCCGAAATTCTGTGGAAGACAGGGATAAACTATAGCGAGAGACGGGTAATATACGACACGAATAAGAGCCAAGAGAAAATAATACGAGTGGATGACCAAGAACAAAGTGCTCGTATTAAAAAGGGTATAAGACAGGGATGTAGTCCATTGCCTCTCTGGTTCAATCTATACATTTTAGAAGTAATGATAGAAACAAAAGAAAGGTTCAAGAATAGAATTAAAATACAAGGTGAAAGGATATCGATGCTCAGTGACGGGGAAGAAGAATTACAGGATCTGCCGAATCCGAATGATATGAAGAGTCTAATGAGTGCAAAATATGAACTGTGGGTAAACAGAAAAAAAACAAAAGTAATGTACAGTAGCTGAATGAGAAAAACGAGTAACTAAATATCAGGATTGATGCTCACGAAGCAAGCAGATGAAGTTAAGGAATTCTACTATCTAGACAGCAAACTAACCAATAACGGACGGAACAGGGAGGACATCAAAAGCAGACTAGCACTGGCAAAGAGGGTATTCCTGGCCAGGAGAAGTCTACTAGTATCATATATTGGCCTTAATTTCAGGAATAAATTTCTGAGAAATAACGTTTGGAGCATAGCATTGTGTCTTAGTGTAGCACTGACTGGTGGAAAATGGGAACCCAAGAGAATCGAAGCTTCTGAGATGTGATGCTACAGACGGATGTTGAAAATAAGGTGCTTCAGTCTGGAACCGCTCGATCGCTACGGTCGCAGGTTCGAATCCTGCCTCGGGCATGGATGTGTGTGATGACCTTAGGTTGGTTAGGTTTAAGTAGTTCTAAGTTCTAGGCAACTGATGACCTCAGAAGTTAAGTCGCATAGTGCTCAGAGCCATTTGAACCGTTTTTGAACGTTCTCTTTTACATAGAAATTACATACAAGCAAAGTTACAGAGCACATAACGTCGTATTTAAAGAAAACATTTAAATAAATAAAAAAGCAGTGATGTATAAATTACATAAAATCATCATTACACATCCTGTTAGATTGTGGTGGAGAAAATGTTCGTCATAGACTTGTCCCAAAAGATGGGTTGAAAAGAGCAAACCCATGTTTATAGCATTTGTGGATTTGTGGGAAGCTTTTGACAGATTTGTGTCTAGTACACTCTTTGAAATCTTGAAAGTAGCAGGAATAAAATACAAAGAGCGAAATGTTATCTATAACTGTTATACAAAGTAGACTGTTACGAGGCTACGGACATGACATGGGATAAGATAGTGAGGAAGGGTTGAAGCATATCACCGATGTTATTCAGCGCGCACATTGATCCAGCACTAAAAGAAAACAAAGAAATATTTGGAGAGGGATTTATAGCTCAGGGAGAAGAAAGAAGCTGATTCACGTGTCTGTAAACAGTACAGTGATCTGCAGACGTGTAACGGCCAAGGCACACAGGGAGCCTCTGTGTAGGTCGACCGGCTGGAGAAAGGAAACGGGAGATGGCAAATAAAATACCTGTTCTGGGAGGCGCAGACGGTCGTTTGGCGGCGCGTGTGTCAAGGTGAGGCGCTCTCCTGGGAAAGCGGCTGTGCGAAGCGAAGCGAAGGCGGAGGCGTAGGTGGTAACGGGCAGTCGCGGAAAACACCGCGTGCGAGCCAGAGCCACTACCTGCGACTGTCTGAGACTGCCTGTTTTGGTTACAAGCAACTTCACACTTCCCAGCTCCACGCACAATGCTCTGTCTCATTCATGCAGACGCAGTACCAAACGCAATTACTTTACAACACAAGGGCATCTCTGTACCCACTGGCTCTTTCAAAGCATAGTTATCAGTATGGGTTTTTTTTAATGCCGTCTCCCACCACGTTTAATGCAGTCTCTGTCCCTAGCTTTTACCAATCTTTTCACCTCTACGCTCTCATACGATGTCCAACATATTGCATTCTGTTTTGTCTGCCGCTACATTCTCGCCAGCTGCTCCATCTGCTGCTCGTTTCACCATACAATTAACTATTACCGAAAGCAGTAACCGATTTCCTGTTAACATGTCCGTTGTTCTTATAGTTTTCCATCGGCCGAGCGGACTATGGGACCTTCTAAGTGACGCGTCATCAACGACTGTATGCGAGCCTTGATTCGCTGTCTTTCTCATTGTCTGTCGGCGATGGGGGGTAGTGCGTCGAGGTCCCTGAGTACTCATAGTAGAAGTCCAGGGTCTGGCGGCGTTATGCTGCAGTGTCCTCGCCAAACTGCATAAGTGTCTTGCGGACTGCCGATTTGCGCAGAGGAGCGACCACGCCGAAGTCGAGTGCTATCAGGACTGGCATTGTTTACAGTTGGCCGACGTTGAGGTGACTTGACAAAGGCAGTCCGATTGCTAGAGGTGTGTTACATCCATCTTCCGAAGGCTGTTACTATGCCAGACTTACTGAGGATAGAAATGCATCGCACCGGTGTAGCTACTGCGATCAGAAGAGGCCAGAGGCCACCGTTCGGCGGCCACCATAGTCTCTGTAAGACCTTGTAACTCATATATGCGGCCCAGTCGGTTCACCGAATGACTGATAAGAGGCGTGTGTCCAGAGTTGTCGCCATGTGTCTTTTCCTACGTGTCGCACAAGTGAAGATCGTAAATCGCCATATCCAGTTCCGGACAAGGCGTGTAGTGCGGGATTTCGTCCTTGGGATGAGGAATACAATTAAATTCGCCAACAAAGACGATCGTGGGGAGCGGAGATATGTAGTGTCGGTAGCTTCTATGCCGTCACCCACTAAAATCGCCACGTCGGTGCCTGCGTGAGCAGCAGGTGCTGCGTACCTTACTTACCCACAAAAGTTCGTGAGCGCGGTCGTTCGCCCTTCTTGCAGGAATGCGAAGTCGTCTCCAGTGGTTCGTACCGTTTCTCTCAGAAGCTGGATCTTGGCAGGAGAGGTAATCATGTTTGTATTCAGCGTGACCGTGCAGTAAACCTGACGTTGCGGTTGTTGGGCAGGGTTATCCGTGTTGATGGTGGAGAGAGGGGGACGTTGCGAGTGACGTCACACCTAGCCGACCGCTTTCCTCTCGGTGTTGTTCAGACGTCAGCGGGCAACGGATCGGGGTCCTCTTCAGTCTAGACGTCGTCTTCCCACGATGTAGACGCGGAAGTCTGTTCATGTTCTGTAAGATCGTGGTCGTTAATAGAGAGAACTGGGCGGCTCCACAGTCCGCAGTGGAAACTTCCACTTGATTACTGTTCGGCGGATAGGACTGGCAGACGGACTTTGCCCGCCCTCCCGTCCGTTCTGCAGGGGTGGAGTTAGTGGCAGTGATATCAGCCTCCTGGTCGGTGTCCTGCAGGATCATACATTCTTCCTCCTGTGAGTGGGACCTGGAGTGTTCCGAAGTGGTCCTACGGCGTCGTTTCCGGCGTTTCGGAGAAATCTGTTTTCGTGTGTGGCCTTAGTGTCGGACTGTGGCACTGACTGACGCCTCGCCAGCACATAGGCTTCTTGGCACGATAATTGCATAGCCTGCCATCCTGCTGTCGACGTGCCTACAGTGTCCGGTGGTCTCGGTAGCGACGGTCTGAGTCCCGCCATTGCCCTGTCTGACTGATCGCCCTGGTTTCAGTCTGCCGAGGCTGATTATGGTACTGCAATGTCGGCTTATTGCCTACGGACAGACGGAAACGTCGTGAGCGGCGCCACGAAAGTCACTGGAAGGATTGTCGTCGTCGGTGGGGGTGCCACGTCCTGTGGTGGAAGTTGTGTGATAGGACGCTGGAGGCATTCGGAAAGTAAGTGACCTTCTTTGCCGCATCCGGACAGGTTTTACTATGCCTGCCAAAAATAACAATTGCTCACTCGTATTTGGAGGTACGATGGCACGTGTCGTCGGAGTTCGATGCGCACCTGGCTTACTCCGTTGAGGACTGGATAGTCTTAAACTGGGTGTACTTTCATACCACACATTCGTGCAGTGTACCGTAGCGGTGGAGCGCCGCCAAGACGTCTGCTGCTGGGAGTTTGAACTGTGCAGGCCTTTTCAGACGTGCTAATGGTGACTTGTGTTGAAAATAGCTCAAAGAACACGTATGGATGACGTTATGAGGGGTAGAATACTAGGGCGACTGGAGGCTGGTCAAATACACCAGGTTGTAGCACGTGCCCTCCTTGTGCCACAAAGTGTGATCTCAAGATTATGGCAGCGATTCCAGCAGACAGGAAGCGTGTCCAGGCGCTACAGTACGGGACGTCCACACTGTACAACACCACAAAAAGGCCGATGTCTCTCCATCAGTGCCCCCAGACGGCCACGGAGTACTGCAGGTAGTCTTGCTCTAGACCTTTCTGCAGCCACTGGAGCTGTTGTTTCCAGACACACAGTCTACAGACGACTGAACAGACATGGTTTAATCACCCGGAGACCTGCAAGGAGCATTCCACTGACCCCTGCTCACAGGAGACCCCGTAAAGCCTGGTGTCAAGAACACAGTACATGGTAATTCGAACAGGTTATGTTCACGGATGAGTCCAGGTATAGTCTGAACAGTGATTCTCGCCGGGTTTTCATCTGGCGTGAACCAGGAACCAGATACCAACCCCTTAATGTCCTTGAAAGGGACCAGTATGGAGGTCGTGGTTTGATAGTGTGGGGTGGGATTACGATTAGTGCACGTACACCCCTGCATGTCTTTGACAGAGGAACTGTAACAGGTCAGGTGTATCAGGACGTCATTTAGCACCAGCATCCTGATGTATGATAACGCATGGCCCCACCGAGCTGCCATCGTGGAGGAGTACCTTGAAACAGAAGATATCAGGCGAATGGAGTGGCCTGCCTGTTCACCAGACCTAAACCCCATCGAGCACGTCTGGTGTGCTCTCGGTCGACGTATCGCTGCACGTCTTCAAACTCCTAGGACACTTCAGGAGCTCCGACAGGCACTGGTGCAAGAATGGGAGGCTATACCCCAGTAGCTGCTCGACCACCTCATCCAGAGTATGTCAACCCGTTGTGCGGCCTGTGTACGTGTCCATGGTGATCATATCCCATATTTATGTTGGGGTACATGCGCAGGAAACAGTGGCGTTTTGTAGTACATGTATTTCGGGACGGTTTTCTCAACTTATCACCAATACCGTGGACTTACAGATCTGTGTCGTGTGTGCTCCCTATGTGCCTATGCTATTAGCGCCAGTCTTGTGTAGTGCCACGTTGTGTGGCACCACATTCAGCAGTTATACTTAATTTATGAGCATGAGTGTAATTCGCAGTCCCAGTTTAGCGTAAGCTAACTCGACGTGCGAACATTTCGTCTGCGAGGCAGACGTGTAGTCCTTGTTTCATGTCTCGAAGAACCCTGTCGCATGCAGCGTCGTTAAGTTTCACGTAAACATGATCAAAAAGTGGATGCCGACGATGTCGGCAGCTGGTATCTTGGCCCCTCCTTTTAAAACGAGCACGATATCGAGTGCTTTTAGTCTAGCAAAGTCGTTTCTTAAAGCGAATCCCAATATTTTCGGTATTGATTTGCCATGATCTTGTCGCGCTACAGCGTCACTGTAATATTGGCAGATGGAAGTAAAACAAGGCGAGCGTGCCCGCGCTGCAGGCGCAAATACACAACTCGTCCTCTCTGCTCGGCCGCTAAGGCCGTACTACCGCTAGGCCACCAAGCCGCGCCCATGTGTACAGGGTGTAACAAGAATGTACGCCAGAAATTGCAGGACAAATTTCTCACTCGTAGACGCAGAAATTATGTTATGGGTCTAGAAACGCTTTGTTTCCATGTTACAACTCATTTAACGCAACGGTGCTGTTCACAGATGAGGCATCGTTTCAACGAGATCAGATTGTAAATTTTCACAATCGGCCTGTACGGGCAGATCTCAATCTTCACGCAACTGTTGAAGTAAGTCATCAACAAAGATTTTCTGTTAATGTTTTTGCCAGCATTTTTTAGTGACTGTTTAGTAGGGTTTCACTTTCTTCCACCCAGGCTCAACGGACAAAGTTGTCGTAACTTCGTAGAGAATCTTCATCCTGACCTGTGTCTTTAGCTGTGCGACAAAACATGTACTTCATACACGATGGAGCACCTCCTCATTTTAGTGTTAATGTCCGTCGCATTTGAACTAACAGATTCGGTCACATATGGATAGGTTGGAGATGGACCAATTGCCCGGCCTCCATGCTCCCTGGACCTAAAGCCTCTACATTTTTTTATTTGTGAAGGAATTTGAAACTTCTTGTGAGTGGAAACCCAGTACAAACGTGCAATATCCGTACCCTTATTACGGAAGGCTGCGAAACCATACACAGTACTCCAAGGGTACATCAGCGCATTCGAACTTCACTACACAGCGGTCTGATGGATGCATCAGTGCCCACGAAGGGCACATTGATCACCTCCTGAGGGAAAGAGATGCGTGTGGTATGCTGGTGCTTTCTGTTCGGGTGTGTTTCGCATGATTAATGAGTTGGGAAAACGTGTTGTAGCGTGGAAACAGAGCGTTTACAGGTCCATGTTCATATAACAGAACTTCGTCGTCTACGTGTGAGAAATGTGTCCTGCATTTTCTACGGTAAATTTTTGTTATATCCTGTATAGAGCTGTAGGTTTTGATGTGTGACTTTGCGGATAGCAGAATATGTGACACATATCGCCGTATCTTTTCATCGCATTGACTTAAGCCACGGGTGGACAATTGGTGGCCCGCGGGTCGTATCAAACCCACGATCTTTGAATCCGAACCATGGAAGAAATTTGTGGGAGAGAGAGCGACGCGCTCGCATTGTTCTCCACCCAGGATGCACTTTCCGATGTTTTCGCCTACGCTCGCCTTACCTCTGGTTTACAGTTCATGACACATTTTGTGTACTCTGCGCATGTGCAATGCGACTTTGCTGCAGCTGGATTTGAACAACACTCGAATGCCATGCCTGTGACCCAAATCTCGAAGTTACTCCCAACTGCTTGTCGACTGGGATTGCCTACCTCTTTGCAGTATTTTGTATTTCTATCTTTTCTTGTATTAACGTTAGTAAATAATTCTTGTCCGTTGCGGACGTATTAGATCACTGTAACCGTTCAAGTTGAAGGTAATTTATAATCGTTCAGCTGCAACTAATTCCTTTTACAGACATCTGTTTTTCCATGATGACATTACAAGATGTCTGGCACCCATCTTCAACTGTTTAAGTTTATTTATGTGTAGTGAAGATCTTTACTGAAGGCATTACAGAATCTTGCATCGGAAGTTTTTAAGATAGCTGTTGTAAAACTTCGTAATTAAGGAAACAATGTTCACGACGTGTAAATATACGTAAACCTCTGAAGATGAGGTGCACATAAAAAGAATGTACACTCAAAAAAGCGTGTTTTGAGGAATATTCTAGGCGCTTCAGTTCGGAACCGCGCTGCTTCTGCGGTCGCAGGTTCGAATCCTGCCTCGGGCATGGATGTGTGTGATGTCCTTAGGGTAGTTAGGTTTAAGTAGTTCTAAGTCTAGGGGACTGATCACCTCAGATGTTAAGTCTCATAGTGCTTAGAGCCATTTGAACCATTTTGAGGAATAATTTGTTGCCGTGGGTTGTCGGGAAAGGGGCGCCATTCATGTCAGGGAGTTACCTCATAAACATTAACTTCACGGATGCTATACTTTTGACCTGATAGAAGTTCCGCTGTCGCGTCGCTTGACTAGACGGCCTGCGAGCTCAAGTAAGTATGCGAATCAGGTCCGCGGGTCACCAAAGGTTGCCCAAGGCTGATCTAGAGGATTAAATTTTTCGCGCCACCAGGGGACTGTAGACCTTAGTATGGGAGATAAATTCCAACTTAATGCCTCTGTCCGATCGTGAGGAAAGAGGTCTTAACTGTCTGACAGACAGACAAACGGAAAACAAAGTGTTCCTGTAAGGGTTCATTTTTTACCGACTGAGTCACGGAACCCTAAAAACAACGACATGAGTTTGTAGTATCCTCTTCTTTCTGCCTTGAGTACGAGTAATTTCGTCCACAATGTCGACATAAGACAGACAAAAATAGAAACTTTTCCATGTAGTGGTCGTAATAACATGCTGCTTCAGTAACAACTTACTACAAAATTCAGAAGAAATAGTAATGCTAGATATATCTGTAGATGTGCAAAAGTGTAAAAAGTAGTAGAAGCCACAAGTTGCAAGTTCGGTTGGAACGCAGAGTATAATGTTTTATATTTTGAATTTTGTTTATTTGCAAGGTCCTAATTGAAATCGCGTGAGGGGAGCAAGAGCGAATTGATAATAATCTGGAAGGCAGGCTGGAACTCCCTTATACCTACAGATGACAACGATTATATTCGGCCGTGCAGTTGTGAGGCACCTGCACTCAAGCTGACTACCTGTGTTGAGAAGGGCACTTGTGATCTCGGCTGCAGTCGTTCCAAGAAGTGTGTGGCCCGCGGGTAGAATGAAGAAATCTGATTCTGCGGAACGCAGTAACGGCTTTGGCTTAGCTGTTACTAGGACAGTGCAGGATTTCTCGTTAGTCCAAAAGCGATAGACTATGAAAACCTATACTGCCTTACATTTAGTGAAAAGTTCCCTGAAATGCGTATGATCTTGGTTATGAAAGGAGTAAAAAGTGTCGTGACATGCAACAGAACGCCGAGTGCCAGATTCCAAGAACGCTCCACCCTACCTTTCTCTTTTCACAGAAGGAATTTGGTATTTCATTGCTCGATAGGGACATGAGATAGGGGTCCTGGTGGCGCTAGGTATTTCATTGCCACACTAATTTTCTAAATCCATTCGTCTTTGTGTAACTTCGAAGCGGATTTCAGAAGTATTTACAGTGTTCTTCTTTTAAGTCTTTTGCAAGTTTTATTCTTAACAACTGCTTCGTTTGTTTATTTTTCTCTTCAATCTCAATCAAATTTTCTAGACAGTTCCTTACCTACCATATTACGCACTGCCCGTCTTAGATAATAGAACCCATAGAAAACTGTCCACAAAGCTCAAAAGATTGAGAAAAATCACAGGAATAAATTGTGGCTGTGTAGCTATTTCATTAAGTGTAATTTACGGGTTCAGTGTCCGATCGGTCCTAAGGTTTTTATATACGATTTAATACTCCCTCCATATCTGAAAAACTGTAGGTCCACCTGTAACAGGCTGGGTAAGTTACGAGGGTTGGAATTTAAATAGTGGCAACTATTTATCCATAACAAATACAAAAGAGTTACATGTTTCCACCTGTTACTGTCCTTCAAAGTAGTCACGAGCGTTGTGTAGAACACGTTGCCAGCGATGTGGAAGGCGTAATATACCGTTAGCAGAGCCTGTTCTGTTGATGGTGCGAATGGAGCGGTCTACAGCCTGTCGAATCTTTGGAACAGTTCTGAAGCGAATGCCACGAAGTGGTTCCTTCATCTTCGGAATCAAATCAAAGTCACAATGACTTATGTCCGAGGAGTGTGGTGGACGGTACAGTACTTCCCAGTCCCACGACCGAACAGAGCAGCCACAGCTTGCGCTGTATGAGCCCGCGCATTGTCGTGCAAAATGATGAGTGGGTTGCGCAGAAAGTGAAGCCGTTTCTTTGGCAAAGCTGGTCGCAGGCGATGCTCCAAAAACGAACAGTAATACTGTGCATTGACGGTCTGCCGTGGAGGAACGTAATGTGTTAGGATAACACCATCACAGTCGTACACGAGAAGCACCATAACTTTAGACCGCTCCATTCGCACCATCAACAGAACAGACTCTGCTAACGGTATACTACGCCTTCCACATCGCTAGCAACGGGTTCTACCGAACACTGGAGACTACTTTGAAGGACAGTAACAGGTGCAATGGTTCAAATGGCCCTGAGCACTATGGGACTTAACTGCTGAGGTCATCAGTCCCCTAGAACTTAGAACTACTTAAACCTAACTAACCAAAGGACATCACACACATCCATACTCGAGGCAGGATTCGAACCTGCGACCGTAGCGGTTGCGCTGTTCCAGACTGTAGCGCCTAGAACCGCTCGGCTACTCCGGCCGGCAGTAACAGGTGCAAACATGTAACTTTTTTGTATCAGTTGTGAATAAATAGTTGCTACTATTTAAGTTGCAACCCTCATAGTTACAAAGTTGACGGAGGGCAATTGTATACAACTTCCAGCAGGGCCATGCCAAGGAAAGCAGCGTGGTCTTGAAACAAACGTCCAGGTCTATGGCAGCTTTAATCACCTTTTTATGAATAGTAATAAAAAATAAAAATGAGCGATGCATGCCAGACGGTCTCAGCACGTCACCTACCTTAACTAGGGTAAATTTCATGTGGTGTTTCCACTTTAAATAGCCCCATATGCATCATCCCAAATTTGTAATGCAGTTGACTGTTTACAGCGATTGATCGGCAATAGTGCAATGAAAGAATAATGATGCAATAATTCCTCTTTCTCATGACTTGAATATTAATGGTTGATGGTATCGGATTACTAGCAACTAGAGAAAGCGGAATTATCCTAACGACGGGAGCTGAGACAGAAATTGGCGCAATATATGACTGCTGGCTCGTTGACAACACGGTCATGCGTGACTGTAAGAAGAAATATCAGCATTTCAATGGCAATATTTTCTTTGCATTGCAATGATTCTTTAAAAAATGTCGGACTTCGTAATAACAATTTATAATAAATGCAGGTTATTTTATAGATCATACAATGTACATGCAGTGGTGCAGGAATAGCGGCCGTACAGTAGCACCGCCATATTATTAATGTCCAACTTAACTCGACGATGGCTCTTGCTCTGTTATCGTTTATATTTTCGTACCGGGAACTGACAGAAACCTAGGTGCTCTTCAGTGTAATCTAAAAGCTGATCTGGCGTTCCGTAAGCGTACATTTTGTTCACTAGGTAACAGTGCGGAACTGTATGGTATGCTTTCCAGAAGTCAAGGAACGTAACGTATCACTTCCTGGCCACCCATATGCGCTGACCCTGTTCGTTACTGTAGCTACCGCAGCTAGTTTTGTGGGGGGAATGTGTTTTTTAGTTCGGCGTGTTTGGATGATGCTGATTCCGCAAGTGTTGTTCAATTAATGAAAATCTGGTACATCTGCATAACCGGAACTTCATTAAGCCCACACACGACCGGTTTCGGTCTCTATATTAGGCTGTTACTAAGTGTATCTGAAACTGCCAAATGTAATATGACAGGTACACAGATATTCTTCTACATACACTCCTGGAAATAGAAAAAAGAACACATTGACACCGGTGTGTCAGACCCACCATACTTGCTCCGGACACTGCGAGAGGGCTGTACAAGCAATGATCACACGCACGGCACAGCGGACACACCAGGAACCGCGGTGTTGGCCGTCGAATGGCGCTAGCTGCGCAGCATTTGTGCACCGCCGCCGTCAGTGTCAGCCAGTTTGCCGTGGCATACGGAGCTCCATCGCAGTCTTTAACACTGGTAGCATGCCGCGACAGCGTGGACGTGAACTGTATGTGCAGTTGACGGACTTTGAGCGAGGGCGTATAGTGGGCATGCGGGAGGCCGGGTGGACGTACCGCCGAATTGCTCAACACGTGGGGCGTGAGGTCTCCACAGTACATCGATGTTGTCGCCAGTGGTCGGCGGAAGGTGCACGTGCCCGTCGACCTGGGACCGGACCGCAGCGACGCACGGATGCACGCCAAGACCGTAGGATCCTACGCAGTGCCGTAGGGGACCGCACCGCCACTTCCCAGCAAATTAGGGACACTGTTGCTCCTGGGGTATCGGCGAGGACCATTCGCAACGGTCTCCATGAAGCTGGGCTACGGTCCCGCACACCGTTAGGCCGTCTTCCTCTCACGCCCCAACATCGTGCAGCCCGCCTCCAGTGGTGTCGCGACAGGCGTGAATGGAGGGACGAATGGAGACGTGTCGTCTTCAGCGATGAGAGTCGCTTCTGCCTTGGTGCCAATGATGGTCGTATGCGTGTTTGGCGCCGTGCAGGTGAGCGCCACAATCAGGACTGCATACGACCGAGGCACACAGGGCCAACACCCGGCATCATGGTGTGGGGAGCGATCTCCTACACTGGCCGTACACCACTGGTGATCGTCGAGGGGACACTGAATACTGCACGGTACATCAAAACCGTCATCGAACCCATCGTTCTACCATTCCTAGACCGGCAAGGGAACTTGCTGTTCCAACAGGACAATGCACGTCCGCATGTATCCCGTGCCACCCAACGTGCTCTAGAAGGTGTAAGTCAACTACCCTGGCCAGCAAGATCTCCGGATCTGTCCCCCATTGAGCATGTTTGGGACTGGATGAAGCGTCGTCTCACGCGGTCTGCACGTCCAGCACGAACGCTGGTCCAACTGAGGCGCCAGGTGGAAATGGCATGGCAAGCCGTTCCACAGGACTACATCCAGCATCTCTACGATCGTCTCCATGGGAGAATAGCAGCCTGCATTGCTGCGAAAGGTGGATATACACTGTACTAGTGCCGACATTGTGCATGCTCTGTTGCCTGTGTCTATGTGCCTGTGGTTCTGTCAGTGTGATCATGTGATGTATTTGACCCCAGGAATGTGTCAATAAAGTTTCCCCTTCCTGGGACAATGAATTCACGGTGTTCTTATTTCAATTTCCAGGAGTGTAGTAGGACATGAGAGACAGTGCATATAAGTGTATAATACAAGTGCAGCAAGAATGTAGGACTTGCGTCATGCTGTAGAGAAGCAACGTCAAATCTCAATCTACCTACGAGTACGTCTTACATCTATACTCTGCAAACTACAGTGAAGTGCGTGGCAAACGTACGTCCTATTGTAACAGTTATTAGGATTTCTTACCACTTGATTCACGTTTTGAGCAGGGGAAGAATGATTATTTAAATACTTCTGTGTGTGTTGTAATTAATCTAATCTTGCCCTTCCGATCCCTAAGTGAGCAGCCAGCCGTTATGGCCGAACGGTTCTAGGCGTTTCTGTCTGGAACCGCGCGACCGCTACGGTCGCAGGTTCGAATCCTGCCTCGGGCATGTATGTGTCTGATGTCCTTAGGTTAGTTAGGTTTAAGTAGTTCTAAGTTCTAGGGGACAGATGACCTCAGATGTTAAGTCCCATAGTGCTCAGAGCCGTTTGTACCTAGGTGAGCGATAAGAGGACGTTGTATTCCTAGAATCATCATTTAAAGTCGGTTCTTGAAGCTTTGTAAGTAGGCTCTCTAAATAGTTTACGTCTATCTTCAAGAGTCTGCCACTTTCTTCAGCATTTCTGTGACGCTCTACCATGGGTCAAACAAATCTGCGACCATTCGTGCTGGTCTTCTCTGTATACGATTATTATTCCCTGTTAGTCCTATATGGAACGGGTCAGACATGCTTGAGCAATATTCCAGAATGTCTCACACGAGTCATTTCTAACCGATCTCCTCTGTAGAATGATCGCACTTCCCCAGTATGCTATCAATAAATCGTTCGGCCACCTACGTTACCTACAACTAGCCTATACGATAGTTCAATTTCATATTCCTGCAAAGTATTACATCTAGATATGTAAAGGCTATTACAAGTGTGTCTGATTGATGCTACAGTCATAAAATACTACTTACTTTCGTTTTATGAAGTGCACAGTTTTACATTTTTGAACACTTAACGCAAGTTGCCAGTCATTGCACCATTTTTAACTCTTATCAAGATCTGACTGACTACTTGTGCAACTTCTTTCAGACAGCACTTCACTATAAACAAGTTCGTCAGTTGCAAAAAGTCTGATGTTACTATTAATATTGTCCGCAAGTTCATTAATATACGACATGAACAGCAAGGGTCACAACACAGTTCACTTCAGCACACCCGAAGTTACTTCGACGTTTGATAATGATTGTCCATCCGAGATAACATGCTGCTTCGTCACTACGAAAAAATTCTCAGTCCAGTCACAAATTTTTCTTCATACACCAGACGATCGTACTTTTGAAAATATCCGTGGATATGGAAATGAGGCAAAAGCTTTACGGATATCAAGAAATACTGCATGACCCATAGCTTTCAGTATGCAATGTAAGAAAAGTGTGAGTTGGGTTTCACACGACTGTTTTCGGATTCCATGCTGGTAGGCGTGGTGGATGTCAGTCTGTTCGAGATACCTCAATTACGTTTGAGCTCTGAAGATATTGTAAGAATCTACAAGAAATCGATGTCAAGGATATTGGACGGTAGTTGTGTGGATCACTTCTACTTTCCTTCTTGTAAATGGCTGTGTGTGACCTGTGCTTCCTTCCAACTACTGGGCACTGTTTGTTGTTCGAGGGGTCTGCAATAGATTGTAGTTAGAAGAGGGGCTAAATCAGCCTCAAATTCAATAGAATGTGATAGAGACTCCATTGAATTCTCGAGCTTTGTTCATTTTTAACGATTTTAGCTGTTGCTCAACGCCAAATACACCAACCCTTATTTCATTCATCTTCTCAGTGTTCAAAGGATTAAACTGAAGCAATCCTCCTGGGCTTTCCTTTGTAAATGAACGTTTGAAGTCGATGTTACGCACATAAGATTTTCTTTTGCTACCCTCACTTTCATTTCCTGTCTCATTCGCGAGTGACTGGAACTAACTTCGATGCCACTAGCAGCCATTACATACGACCAGAATTTCTGCCAAACGCGTTTCATTAGGCATCTCCCTATCTATAGCCCTATGCTTTGTTTCACACCTAGTCTACAATATCATCTGTCCCTTTAGAAGTTTCTTTGCAGTGACTGTACACTGTGGAGTGGCCCTCCCATTACGACGTGTGCTACTGGGAACATATCTATCCAGTGCGTGGTCAACTATTCTTTTAAACTTGAGCCATAGTTGCTCTACACGCTCCTGTCCTGCGCTGATAAGTTCAAGTTCCTCATTGAAATACGACGCTACTGCTTTGTTTTATCTAGTTTACTAAACATGTATATCTTTCTACTTGTTATTCATCCTCAGTACTTTGTTAATCATTGTTATCACAAACGTGTCATGGTCATTGACACCATTTTTGATGTTGACATCCTCAAAGAAGTCAGTCCTGTTTGTTGCCATTAGATCTAACGTATTTCCGTGATGAGCGGAATTAAAAGTTTCACACCCAATTACGTCATGAGAAAAATGGACGTGTCGTAATTGTAAAAGCTATGGTTTAGCTGAAAAAGAACTATCTGATTTGTTTCAAAATTACAGATGACATTTTTCATATAAAATGCTAGTAGTAAATGATAAAATGGCAAAAGTAAAGTAGATTTGAAAAGTTTCGAACCCAATTATATAATTATCGCCCAATTATATAATTATAACAACTGTACAATTCAATACATTTAAACTGCTACCTTGCTTCAGCTTGGGAGAGTTACAGTCTTACGTGTTTCAGAATTACTACTGCATGTTTTTCTAATAAAATGCTGAAAACAATGATTTGGAATTAATAAAAGTGTGATTTTATCGCTTACTATTAGCATTTTATCTGAAATACATGCAATGAAATTTTGCAACGCGTCAGCTAACTCTTCTTTGTCAAAACCATGTTAACAGTTTTAATGTATTGGATTGTACGGTTATTATAATTAGGACATATTCATCTTTCTCTTTAACTCATTTGGCGCCAGATTTTTTTAAATCCACTTGATCTTTACTGTTGATATTATTTGATGCATCTTCTCATTCATTTTTCTCATTAATTCATTTGCTGCGAGACATTTTTAAATCCACCTAATTTCTACTGTTGGTATTATTTGATGTATCTTGTCTATAGCATAACGTAAGTTGTATAGTCTTTCTGCACTTGTACTGTACATATAGAGGGTGACTGAGCTGCCCCTACCGATGGGTTTTATGCAATCTAAACTCTTTCAAATACTATATACAAGATTTCCATATTCTCTCGCTCACTACAAACAAATTGCTAGTCCAAAGAAAAAGATGAACAAGACCTTTTTTGTAGGAAGTTTAACGTAGTTAAAGTTTGTACTGGGATACGTTTTTGCTGTTATTCAAGAAAAACATACAAAAGCTATCTTCAAATGCGTTTCCAAAAACTACAGCCTCCATTGAAAACTCATCCCAGTAGACAATTTAACTGCATTATATTTCCTACGGAAAGGTCCTGTTCATTTTTTCTGTAGGACTAATAATTTGTACTTAGTAAGTGAGAGAATGTGAAAATCTTGTGAATGGTATTTGAAGGCATTGTGAGTTGCATAAAATCCGTCAGTATGGGCAGCTGAATTACCTTGCATAAACATTGTCTCTCAATTCCTATTATGCAAAAGAATTTCTAGATACCTGTCCTACTACATTTGGCAGTTTCAGATACAGCCGATAATGGTGTAAAACAAAGGCTAAAGTTGTCCTTGTGGATTTAAAGAATTTCTAATGAAAAAACTGGAGCTGCTTTTCATTAAAGAGTTTTTTTCTTTTGCCTGAAGATGATGGGCTGGGCTTTTCTAATCTTTGTAAACGGGCGCTGATCGGAAGCGAATACGCTGATTTTAGAAAAGAGTAATATCCCAATGATGACCGGTGTCTCCTAACATCCGTGGCAGACAAACCTCTAAAAGTCCTCCCAACAACCACCACATTACAGAGGCGCTGTAGGGAGGAGCAGGACATGGGCGAGGGAAATTCCTACAATCTGCTTCTGAATAAGGTTGGCGAAAGCGGTCATTGTAAGACAGTTTCGTGGATCCGTCTGGAGGCCGTGAAATTGAGCAATTGATCGATAGCCCTCCTAAATGTTGCAGTCGTGGACTCTCTGGAGTAGAGGTGCTGATTCACGAGTATGACTGATTTCTGCGTTCGGAGAATCTGTGATCCACGAAGTATTTCTTCCGGTACAGAAAAGTGCGGGAAGGGCAAGATCATTTCCCGTGCGTGGGTGCTGAGTTCTCAACAGTCAGCTCTGGAAGGAGAGAGTGCGATTTAGCGAGTGTGCACACACCGAGCAGGCATAGTACTCAAACTAAGTTGCGGAGCGAAATAGCTAGGTGGACAGTTGGTGCTCTAGTAAACGAGAAGGACTTGGTAAGGATTTGTCTGAAGCCAATTAATTACATTTGTTTCGATGGAATTTTGAGTGTAGTGTCTTGGATCGTTGTTTGCCTATAAACTTTTACCTGATTTCATTATGTTTGTAGTGGAGATAATAACCGGAAGACGGTGGGTGTCAGTTGAATATGGTGTAAGAAGTATCAGCAAAGCACGTATTCCAGTACAGTGGTCCAATCACGGTTTTTTTTCTGAGAGTATTTGGGTTTCCACAGGGCTTTTAGTTAGTGTTGTCTTGGGAGTAGTGAGAAGTCTAACCATGACTCAAAGCGAGGCTAGGGACCCTAACTTAACACTTAACGTACCAACCCTAAGTAACCAACGTTGTTTGCCAGGCTGGGTTCTGAGGACCCGATGTTTTTTCTTAACATCTCAACAAAGCAGTCTAGAAGGTTACTCATATTAAATTCCTTGGATGTGTAAAAGTGTATTTAAATTAAATAAGCATTGCTGATTTGTTATTTTTGCGCTCAACCTGATAAACTGAAAAATATGCTCAGATCGATTCCTTGCCCTGGCAGCAGTAAAGACTGCATGGCGAATACCTTCGTCTGTTGTCGACATGTCAGAAATTGATTCTTTTCGACAGCGAAGAGCTCCAGCTATCAGTCGCACGCCAAAAAATACTCCCGGCTTGGCGGTATCTACATCTGTCTTAATTCTCATTCTGCCGAGAGCAGTATTTCCATTGTGATGCTGAACAAAACTTGACGCTTCAGCATTGGTGAAGGTGTACATGGAAATGGAAATGAAGTCCCATGCATGCAGCGTAGGGGAACGATGCGGGAGACCCGCACCGCCGTACTATGCAAGATCCTAATGGAGGTGGTTTGCCGTTGCCTTCCTCCGACTGTAATGGGGATAAATGATGATGATGAAGACGACACAACAACACCCAGTGATCTCGGGGCAGATGAAAATCCCTGACCCCGCCGGGAATCGAAACCGGGACCCCGAGCTCGGGAAGCGAGAACGCTACCGCGAGACCACAAGCTGCGGACGAAGGTGCACATAGTATCTACAATTTGGTAATCGGACCTTGTGGGTGCAGGAAAACTTGCGTTCGTTGACTGAACTTGTCCATGTTCGTTCTGACTTTGCAATAAACTCGTCTTCTTCATCGGAATGCCCATCGGAATTTTCACTTGCAGTGTCAATTTCTTCTGAATTCACTTCAAGGTTATCTTCCGATTCTGACGTATCTTGTTCTTGAATAGTGCTCTCATCAGGTTCGCTCCAGACATCTTATCACTCACTGAGATCACATTCATCCAGCATCCGAGAAGAATATCATCATCTAATATTTGGTTGCGGGCCAGATTTGAAAATTCATGGAGTTCTGATTATGAAAAACAACAAAACTGTAAATCCATCAAAATATGTAACTTAGTGCAGCAAGCCGGGTCCTGCCAGGACCCAAAGTGAGTTTTTTTGTTTTAATTTTTGAACGAACAATTCATAATCTAATTATGTGACATATGTCGTACACAGATACAAAAATCAAGAATAAATTGGTTCTTCCAGTTGCAGCAGCACAGTATCACCAAAAATACCGTCTGGGGTGCCTAGAGGTCCCCGCTTGGTGTAAGGGTTAAACTGACACGGTGGTGTGACAGTGCAGAGTAGTCATCTGTGTCGCCAATAAATGTTTCCCATAAAATCCGCGGACGGAAGTACAGTTAACATTGAGCGCCGGCGAAACGAAGTCTCGTCTCTTAAGGTATCCAACTGACAGTGCATCGTCGCGCGCCAGCCCAGCTGTTCGACATCACAGCACATTTTCAAACTTTATTGTTAATTATTTTTTTCAATTTCTTGTTTTATACTCCAATAGTGAAATCTCCGAAACGTACATTGGTACTCGTGCAAGTTGATTCCAGTGCGCAGTACAAGGGTAACAGCTAATGCATACACATGTCGGGTAATTTGTCTGTGCACCGCACGCTGCTAACAGGGATTTGGTGTGACGCTACGGAAGCCCCGAGGAACGCACAAAAGGAGCGTTTCAGGAACATGACGTCAATCAGCCGCCAGTATTTGCTACCTTCTGGGTGTCGTGGCTGAACAGAGTGAGCTGGACTTCACAACATCGTTGTTTGTGGGGATCATTTGAATTTGTACAGAGGAAATTTCTCCAGATAAATCATAATGTTGACCTCCTCGTGCAGGCTCTCTCAGTTTAAGGGATGTCAACCGGCCGCCATGTCATCCACTGCTATTCAGCGTCGTGCGAATGCAGCATGAAGGGGCATGTGAACAGCGTACCGCTTTCCTGTTGCCGAGTTACCAGACCGCGGAGCCGCCACTGCTCATTCAAGTAGTTCCTCAAATAGCATCACAAGGCTGAGCACGCACCATACCAGCGCTCCCAGCACGGAAAACTCCTTGGCAATACCGGAAATCGAACTCGGTCCACCGCTTTGGACACTCAGCTACGGAGACTATACTGTCTCCCTAAATAAAGAGACTTATTTCCGACAGTATACAGTAGGGGTAAGGAATGGTTCCCAACTCTAAACATAACTGCTGATGAGTCTACATCTTTATAGGGCACCTCACATCTTTATAGGGCACCGTAAGACCAAATATCTACTTTCTCAGAGCATGGTCCATTTCGTACAATTTCTGGAGCCATCCAGGCTACAGTACCAGCAAATGTCATTTTTGTGCTATTTTCATTCCATTCACGGCTTGTTCCAAAGTCACTTATCTTCACTATTTCTCCTCTTCCAATCAAAACATTTGGACTTTTAAGATCTCGGTGAATAATCTTGTGTTGATGAAGATAATTCATTCCAGAAGCAATCTCCTTCGTACTATTTGAAATAACAACTCACACGACCTTTCCGTTGATAAAACAATACTGTATTTTTCTAAACCGTGCACATAAGAAATACGTACTCCTCACTTATTCATAGCGACCCCAAAATGGCGGTCTACAATTTCTCGCTAAAAATGGCGTGCTTCTCACTCGTTCACAAGCTGAGCGCGAATCCTTCCTTCCTCCTACTGGTACAAGAAAAATTCCTCCCTTTTTTAACAACTGAAAATCAAAAAACCTGACGGTAGGCATAGGTTCTATGATGGGCTACCGCTTCATCTTTTCTCTTTGCCTTTAAAGAAGACGAAAACATAAAAGAAATGCAAAAGGTTTATCACAAGACGGTGAGAAAGTGCATAATACTGATGCTCAAATCGTGTTGCAGAATTTCCCAGCAGACTGTTGTCACCCATATAAGTCTATAGAAGTGTGCATCTGTTCGACAACCCTGCGATTGATGCAGCATAAGTGGTGGTGGCAGAGTAGAGGTGGCAGAAAATAACTGATAGAAATAACCGGTTACTGAGAAGTAACAGTCACCTATAATAACCGCTCGTCTGTTAGTATCAGTTATCTTAATAACTACAAATAATGCATGGCACCATCTGTTTACCGAAGTGCGTACTACGCTTTCGCGTCATTTGAGGTCTGGCTACGGACGAACGGACAGAGCAGGAGGACGGACCATCTGTAAGGTATTCTATAGCTCATGGAAATAGCTGTCAGACTACGCGCCAACTGTTTATTGAAGCGTGTACTTCGTTTTCGTGCTATCTAACTACGTAGTGTCGCTCTCGTACGACAATGGAAATAACCGTCAGTACATGAGTATCGGTATTTTTTTGTGGCACCTATACTATTCGCACACAGTTGTTGTTTTCTCGTAGTTATGGGCTGCCACTACAGGTAACCTGGAAGTTGGTAACAATCCCGGACTCAAGTAGGTCGTAATAGAAGACGACATTTCCAGAGAGGATAGATATTCAGCTGAAACAAGGGGTTCTACAGAGTTTACTGGATTATTATTGCCCTTAACTTGATCCATTTGCACCACACACGCAGTTGCCGTTAATCTGTGTGCAGCAGCTGTTAGCCCGGCATTGTACACCAGTGTCAACTTGCACGACTACCAAATCAAATAAAAATAGTTAAATGTCTGAGCGTACGTTTCGTAGAGTTGACTATCGGACCGCAATAAAATAAAAAAAGAAAGATTTTAACTAACAAAAAACTTTCAAAATGGGCTATGACATCACATAACTGGAATGATAAGCGACTAGGCACTGCCATTTGGCTACCTTAAGAGACCGGACTTTTTTACATCTGTGCTCACAGTTAAGTGTACCCTCGTTTGGAGAATTTGGTAGTAAAAACAATTGACAGTTTCCACTTATCCATCAAGGATGATTCAGTACCCTTGACTGTTTATTCAGTGTTGTTGCTGTTGTTGGTGTGGTCTTCAGTCAGAAGACTGGTTTGAAGGAGCTGTCCATCCTACGCCCGCATCACGTGGCCGTGCGGCAGCGTTCTCGATTTCCACGCCTGGGTTCCCGGGTTCGATTCCCGGCGGGGTCAGGGATTTTCTCTGCCTCGTGATGGCAGGTTAGTTAGGTTTAAGTAGTTCTAAGTTCTAGGGGACTGATGACCATAGATGTTAAGTCCCATAGTGCTCAGAGCCATCTTTTTTTGTCCATCCTACTCTATCCTCTGCAAGGCTGTTCATCTTCGAATAACTTTTGCAGCCTACATCCTTCTGAATCTTCTTGCTTCATTCATCTCTTGATCTCTCTGTACGATTTTTATCCGTGACACTTCCCTCCAATACTAAATTGGTGATTCCTTGAGTCTCTTCTCTTACTCAAGTTGTACCACAAATTTCTTTTCTCCCCAATTCTATTCATTACTTACCCATTCGTTACGCGACCTACTCATCTTATCTTCAGCATTCTTCTGCAGCACCTTATTCAAAAGCCTCTATTCACTTCTTGTCTACATCATTTATTGTCCATGTTTCACTTCCATACATAGCTACACTCCAGAGAAATATCTTCAGAAAAGCCTTCAATACATTTAAATTTATACTCGGTGTTAAGGAATTTCTCTTCCGCAGAAACGCTTTTCTTGCCATTGGCAGTCAACTTCACCTATCATCACTCACTTTTATGTGCAAGCAGCAAAACTCTTCTACTACGTTAAGTGTCTCGTTTCTTAGTCTAATTCCATCGGAATTACACGATTTAATTCTACTACATTCCATTACCCTTGTCTTGCCTCCTTTGATATTCTTCTTATATCCTCCTTTCGAGACACTCTCCATTCTGTTCACCAGCTCTGCCAAGTTCTTTGCTCTCTCTGACAGAATTATAATGTTATCGGCAAACCTCGAAGTTTTTATTTCTTCTCCTTAAACTTTAATCCCTCCTCTAAATCTTCCTTTTGTTTCCTTTACTGCTTGCTCAGTGTACAAACCGAATAACACTGGAGATAGTCTACACCCTTGTCTCATACCCTTCTCGTTCATGCTTCTCTCTCAAACCCCTTGACCCCTATGACCGACATCTGGTTTCTGTACAAGTTGTAAATACCTTTCAGTCCCTGTATTTTACCCCTGCTAACGTCAGAATTTCTAGTAGAGTATTCCGCTCAACATTTCTCCCACATACCTCTCGCGAAATGACCACGATGTGAAAATTCGAGAGGTTAGAGCTAATACAGAGTCATACCGACAAGGTCGGGAGGAGGAGTCACTTAGTGGTACCAGAAGTATTCTCCGTCACTCACTGTTAGATGGCTTGCGGAGTATGATGTAAATTTTGAGGAATACTGTAGTTATTGCGACAGTGTGAATGTCTTTGTTATTATAAATAACTGTTAAAAGTAATTCGTATTAAAAAATAACCGTCACCGCTATAACAGATACTTGGAAATAACCGTTTGGAACAGCGTAAGAGGGGAAGGGGGGTGGGAAGGGGGGGGCAGGTTCAGTTAATGGTACGAGGAGTACCCTTCGGAACTCTACGTTGGGTGGCTTGCAGAACATGATGTAGGTGTAGATGAATTCTATAGTTACTGTGACAGTATGTGCAGCTTCGTTATTGTAAATAACTGTTAAAAGTAAATAGTATTAAAAATAACTGTAACCAGGATAACTGATACATGGAAATAACCTTTGGGCCACCTCTAGTGTGCAGAGGGCTAGCCGGGCCGCTGACGCCGCAGGGGCCCGTCCGCATTAATGCATGCTGGCGGGAGACCAGCAGCGTGCGTCAGCCGCTGACCTCAGCGCTCCGCGGAAAGCGTGCATCACCGGCCTTCCGCGGCCACTGAGCGCTACTCTTCCGCGGCCTCACGTGCGATCCGCCCGCTGGCGTTCGATACGAGAATTACGCGTCACAGCGAAACACTGATTCATTCGGAGCAGACGCTGCTGCACCACTCGGGCTGAAGCTCCCGGACTCGCTGCTGAAAGGGTTTTGTGCGACGTCAGACAATACGCTTAGAGGGGTGTGAGTGCAGACACGGTGCGTCAGCATCGCAGAAGCGTTTTGTGACCGAATGGGTCAACTACGAGAAGTGATTGAGATCGAACACGGCGTATTCGTACGCACTCAGAAGTTCGAGCTTTCACTTGAATATCTATCCTCTCTGGAAATAACATCGCCTATTACAACCTACTGGAGCCCAGGATGGTTACCAACTTCCAGGCAATTCCAAGTCTTAGAATATACAGGGTGAGTCATCCAAAACCTGCACCGCAAATATTGCGGAAATGGAAAGTGCTATATATGTGCGGTTTTCACCGAATGGATTAGTAGTCAGGGGCTCGTATTGTTAGCCGATAAACAGATTGTGATAATACTCAGAAAGTGTATATTTTGTACAAACATACATTTTTTAAATGGGACAATGCCTGTTGACATTGACGAATTATAAGTACGGTAAATCAGAATGTCAGTGCTGTTTGTTGCAGGATGCAAGTGAGAGTCGTTTAGGAGGTATCGTATTTTAAAAGTTTGCACACTGACACATGTACAATACCCGTGGTAGCACACTGTGAAGTACAACACAAGTGCCTACACTAGTTATGTGGATTCTGGCCAGTAACGAGACAACTGGCCATCACAGGTTGTGTTCAAAATAACCATCGGCAGCAAGAACACACTCTTCCTGTCTGCTACGGAACGACTGCTGCACTTGTGCTAGCATTTCAGCGGAGATGTCCGAGCAGGCTGCAGTAATACGTCATTGCATACCATTTGGTGTACTTGGTATGTCCTTGTAGAAAGCGTCTTTCAGATTTTCCCACAGAAAAAAGTCTACAGGGGTCAAATTCGGGGAATAGGCCGGCCAGCGTACAGGTTCTCCGCATCCAATCCAACGATTTGGAAACAAGTCGTGAAGACAGGCTGTAGTACTTCGTACAGCCATGGTATTGCTACCACAGGTACCTCCTAGTCGAAGATGGTCTGTTAGGAGCCCGAGATACTCGTTTTCTTCCAACGTTCCGTCTATGAAAAATAGGCCCTTGAGCAGATGATTCCGTACCACATGTTTACACTCCATGGACGCTGACGTTCCACACGAAGAAGCCAACGGTTTACCTGGCGGTTTACGTGGACATGATTGGTAAGTGCGGCTTCATCATTCAACAAGATACATGATACATCTGGAGTATTCTGTCTTAATGCCCGTATAAAGAAGTTAACACGATTCTCATAACCGTTTCCATACAGCTCTTGTTGGAAAGAGATGTGATAGGGATGGAACCTATGTCGATGAAGAATGCGTAGGACAGTTATCTGACTCCTACCACTTCCTCAAGCGACTGCGCGGGAGCTAACGTGCGGCTCAACTGCAACAAAAACAAGAACATTAGTTTTCCCTTCTTCTGTCGTCACTTGTTTCCTTCTGTTACTTTGTCCAGGAATTACACTACCACTTTCACGTAACCAGCTGCAGAGGATAATAAATAGTTGCCGAGATTGTTGACGGCTACTGGGATATCTTCCTACATACTCGTACACCGTAGAAGGACTACCTGCATTCTTCCTACAGTCTCCGTACGCCATGAGCATGTCGACTTTTTCTGCATTGGTAAATCCCATCGTCCACTCACGAGCTACTCCTTGGACTGTCATATTCTAACTAATTAGCGAGTCGCAGTGCACTCAAGGAACACACAAGCACATTGTAAGCCAGAATAGCACAGACATGTGTCCCTGTGGAAACTCGCACTAGAATCCTGTAACAAAAACCAATGACATTCTAATTTATCCTATAGTCTGTTAAAGTCAACAAGCATTGTTCCTTTTAAAAAATGTATATTTCCACAAAAAATACTCTTTCTAAGTATTAATACAATCTGATTATTGGCTAACAATACGACCCCTGACTACCAGTCCATTCTGTGAAAACCGCACATCAACAGCGCTTTCAATTTTTGCAATATTGGCGGTGAAAGTTTTAGATGGTACACCCTGTGTAGTAAACGCCCAAGTAACAAATTATCTAACTACAAACAACCTACATGAGGAATACGAATCAGGCTTCCATATACATCACAGTACAACATCTTCCTCAAGAAAGGTAACAGATGACCTGAAGCTTGCGTGGATTGACAAGAGGCGAGTATCATGAGCTTCTTAGACTCCAGCAAAGCCTTTGACACTGTCGAATTCGACATTTTACTTGCCACATTTGGCAACCTAAATTTCTCGCAAAGTGCAGTGCAATGGTTTCGGTAGTACCTGACGTTTCGCCAGCAAGGCGTCATTTCCGGAACGGTAAAGTCACACTGGAGGCAGTAGTATCAACCGTTCCCCCCGGGGTTCGCTGTTAGGTCCTATTTTTCATTGTATGTCAATTACTCTCATTAGCTTTCTCCTGCTGAAAATATTATATGTACTTTGATAACCTCCATTTGTACCAATAAACCTGAAGACAGCTATCGAGAATCTCAGTACTGGCCTGCGTGCACAGTCAGAATGGGTGCAAGATATATCGTTAAAGCTCAGTACAAAATGTTGTGACTAGGCGAAACTATTTTCGTCCTGTGTTTTTTTTTTGCTCTAGACGAAGGCTCATCAAGCTAGAACACATGAAATATTAGTTCAATTTATTACATAAATGAATAAATAGATTTACTGAATTTTGCCACACTTCTTTGCCACAGGACTACTGGATAATTTACAACTGTCATGGAACAGCAAAGCATAACTTGATGCCCAAGTAACGAATGGGTCTCTTGACGTACAATGTTCGACACTCACTACAGTACAAGTTCATCTGAAACTTTAACGACTCGTTGGTCCTAAATTATAACGTTGACTGTTGTAGCTGAGGCTTTGCTAGCTCTGCACTAGATTGACCTCAGCGTGAGGGCACTGCTACGGTGAGAGGGGAGGCGTGGGCTTCCGGAATGCCTCCCATACGTCACTGCGGATTGCAGCGAGCCCTACCTGATGTCTAGGGTATCGATTTTGCGTTGCCCACTTTGCTGTGGCACCGCGATCTCTGGACAATGCCACACATTCAAAACCCAAGTGGTACTGATTGGTCATTCTGGGTTCATTATCCCGAAATACAGAGAATCTCTACCATCTTCATGCACAAATAGGACAAATATCAACTTCTCTCACTCAGGAATGAATCTAGTAGTAATAATAGATGAAAATATACATTGAACTGGGCACGTAACTGCATTGTGCAATACGGTAACACCATCTCTCCGTGCCCTACAAAAATTTTGAAAACCCTTCCCTCTTGACCTGAAAAACAAACTTGTACAGACACTTATACTTCCAGTTATTGATTATAGTGATGTTATATAGCAAGGACTTTCTCACGAAATCTCACGGTACTTGAAACTGGTTATAAATGCCTGTGTTCGTTATATCTGTGATGTTCGAACCATTGATCATATTTCACTATCATATGCACAGCTATTCTGGAAGCTTGCAGACAAACGCAGAGATTTCCATACTCTCTATCTTCTGCACGCCGACGGCCTTGCCGCAATGCTAACACGGGTTCCTTTCTGATCACTGAAGATAAGGGCCGTCGGACTTGGCTAACACTTGGATGGGTGACCGTCCGGTATGCCGAGTGCTGTTGGCAAGCGGGGTGCACTCAGCCCTTGTGAGGCAAACTGAGGAGCTACTTGATTGGGAAGTAGCGCTCCGGTCACGAAAACCGAGTACGGCCGGGAGAGCAGCATGCTGACCACACGCCCCTGCGCATACGCATCCAGTGACTCCTGTAAGCTGAGGATGACACGGCGGTCGGTCAGTAGCGTTAGGTACTTCCGTCACCTATTCGGATGGAGTTTGGTAGAGTTTAGCCTGTCGTCTCAACTGTCTTATGAACGTACACAGTCCAATGTATTTCTTGTCGACCCCAACGCTCTTGTCTGAACAACACGTTTCCAACAGAGCAAATTCCTTCTGTGCCACTCAGTAGCTCAGGCATTTTCTCGAAGTGATTCCCCGTAGCAGGGACCCGTTTCTGGGGTAACCTCCCGCGTTATATTACAGAACTGAATAACATCTAAGCAACAATAATGACTACCACTGCCCCTCTAAGTATTCGTTACCCTTGTTCATCCTTCTTTCGAACCATATCTTCGTCATTTCCCATATTCTTATCTGGTGCAGTCTTCTTCAATTCCCTTTGCCTAGAATTTCCTATGTTAGAAAACGTATAAATACTTTTTATCTCTGCCATTTTATTTTTATTACTGACATTAAATTGTCATTGTTAGTATTGTTGCTGTTATCATTATTAGGGCCAGCAGCAGCAGTAGTACAGCCACTATTAAGTTTATTAGTTTATAGCCAGTATTGTTTACTCACACTGTCACTATAGACACTCGAATCATTTTAATACCATTTGTTATATTAAAATCGTTGTTGTAGATAACTATGATGTAAAAAAGGTGCCGTATGTGTGAAACGTTGGTCTGATGTAATTGAGGACCTGATGGCCCTAATAACACTAGGATAAAAAAATATGTAAATGAATCATCCGAGTTATACACACTCCTTCCCGCCTTTAAATGATATTACTGTGAAGTGGAAGAGTCAGTGAAACCTCTACCCATCTGGTGGCTGTAGGGAAGGGACCTGGGCAGGAGGCACAGATCACAAAATGAATGACAGATGTCGCTCATTTTACTGTAGTAGACACCAGAGCGGAGTACGTAAATAGACACATTTCTTGTTTTTCATTTTTTTAAATAGAATAAAAACTAAAATATTAAGTTTTAACAACATGTAATAACTACTTTACAAAGTTGTGCAACATCTGTAGTTTACTCTTATAAAATAGAAAAATACAAATAATACAAATATAAAATATAAAAAATATTTTCTTAAAACTTACACTTAGAAAATCAAAACAACACTAAACAATATTAGAATAAGGGATTAAATCAGAGAAAATCCAATCTAGTTTTAAAGTATAACATTTTCCAGAAGGTTACATAGTTTTTCTGTGTGTTCTTTGCTGAACCCAAGAGCCCTACTGTAGACTGTTACAGTAGACTTTCTTGAGGACGTAACTTTTAGGAGAAAGACTAACCCAATTTTTCTCAGCAATTTTGTCTTTGACAGCCTATTGAACGATATTTCACTCAGCCAGTTGTATGGTCATTCTTTGCACTTTACTAAAAGTAATCCAAAACAAGACAGCTTAAATGACAAGACAACAGTAAGCCAGCTCTTCTTCGAGATCTTTCCGAAAATTTTAAGTCCACCTCTTTTTGAAACTTCCTGGCAGATTAAAACTATGCGCCCGACCGAGACTCGATCTCAGGACCTTTGCTTTTCGCGGGAAAGTGCTCTACCAACTGAGCTACCGAAGCACGACTCACGCCGCAAGGTTCGCAGGAGAGCTTCTGTAAAGTTTGGAAGATAGGAGACGAGGTACTGGCAGAAGTGAAGCTGTGAGTACCGGGCGTCAGTCGTGCTTCGGTAGTTCAGTTGGTAGAGCACTTGCCCGCGAAAGGCAAAGGTCCCGAGTTCGAGTCTCGGTCGGGCACACAGTTTTAATCTGCCAGGAAGTTTCATATCAGCGCACACTCCGCTGCAGAGTGAAAATCTCATTCTGGAATCACCTCTTTTTATTTTTGCTGCTTTCTAAGGTGTACTGTGTACTCCATGTTGGACAACTTCATATGTACGACTTCATGCTGGAAAGTGATGCCTCCGAATGTGTTATGTGAGAACTCTTCCAGTTTTTTAAAGAAAACAAATGTTACTAGCATTCTACATCTTTATTATTCGTGTGTACATATTTATTCCTCAACTTAGTCACCCTGCCGATGAACGCCTTTTTCCCAACGAGAAACCATTTGTTGATGCAGTCACTATGGAATGTTTACCTTTGTTGAGAGACCCAGAACTTCACCCTTGCTTGCACACCTTCATCACTATAAAATTGAAATCCTCGGAGGTGTTCTTTAAGTTTAAAATCGGATGAGGCCAAGTCGGGAGCGGGCGGCGGATGAGCAATGAAAGCGAACCCGTGGCGTCGGCTGTAGAATGTTAATATCGTTTATTTTATTATAAAGCTTTGAGAGATTTCACATAAAAATACGGAGGCATTATTATTCAGTACGCCCTTTTATATGGTTGTATAACATTCATATAGTAAGAAAACTGTGCTGTGTTATTAACACAATTACATGATGTAGCTGACCTGCAATTTTGCTATTAAAGCTATCACATGGTACAATCTGCAAAACAGTTAATATGGGAAGCACAATATGCGAATACACACACACACACACACACACACACACACACACACACACACACACACACACATATATATATATATATATATATATATATATATATATATATATGTTGTGATCTTCAGTCCTGAAACTGGTTTGATGCAGCTTTCCATGCTACTCTATCCTGTGCAAGCTCAAGCATGTACAGTGAAAGCTGTTACTGATCTGTTTGACTGATGGGGCTGCTCACTGCTATACCACCTACTGCACTCCTCTGACTTAAGCTCTCGTGAGTTCATCTCGATTTCTAAACTAAAGGAAACACTTCAAGGCGTTCGGTTCAGAACTGCTACAAATTCGTCGGGCAATAAACCGCACCGCTCGAACTGTCAACACAATGGGCACTGCTAAGAGTATCCTACGACTTCCACGTCGGTGGCAACGGGTTATACACAATTCTGGTGACTACCTTGAAACACGCATCTCTTTTGTAAGAGCTGTAAATAAACAGTTGCCACTATTAAAGCTGCAACCTTCGTATACATATATATATTTCTGAAGTTGGCAGCGGTGAAATACAGGGAACGAAAGGCTACTTACAATTTGTACAGAAACCAGATAGCAGTTATAAGAGTCGAGGGGCATGAAAGGGAAGCAGTGGTTGGGAAGGGAGTGAGACAGGGTTGTAGCCTCTCCCCGATGTTATTCAATCTGTATATTGAGCAAGCAGTAAAGGAAACAAAAGAAAAATTCGGAGTAGAAATTAAAATCCATGGAGAAAAAATAAAAACTTTAAGGTTCGCCGATGACGTTGTAATTCTGTCAGAGACAGCAAAGGACCTGAAAGAGCAGTTGAACGGAATGGACAGTGTCTTGAAAGGAGGATATAAGATAAACAACAACAAAAGCAAAACGAGGATAATGGAATGTTGTCGAATTAAGTCGGGTGATGCTGAGGGTATTAGGTTAGGAAATGAGACGCTTAAAGTATAAATGAAGTTTGCTGTTTGGGGAGCAAAATAACTGATGATGGTTGAAGTAGAGAGGATATTAAATGTAGACTGGCAATGGCAAGGAAAGCGTTTCTGGAAAAGAGAAATTTGCTAACATCGAGTATAGATTTAAGTGTCAGAAAGTCGTTTCTGAAAGTACTTTTATGGAGTGTAGCCATGTATGGAAGTGAAACGTGGACGATAAATAGTTTGGACAAGAAGAGAATAGAAGCTTTCGAAATGTGGTGCTACAGAAGAATGCTGAAGATTAGATGGGTAGATCACATTACTAATGAGGAGGTATTGAAAGAATTAGGGAGGAGAAAAATTTGTGGTACACCTTGACTATAAGAAGGGATCTGTTGGTAGGACATGTTCTGAAGCATCAAGGGATCACCAGTTTAGTATTCGAGGGCAGCGTGGAAGGTAAAAATCGTATAGGGAGACCAAGAGATGAATACACTTAGCAGATTCAGAAGGATGTAGGTTGCAGTAGGTACTGGGAGATGAAGAAGCTTGCACAGGATAGAGTAGCATGGAGAGCTGCATCAAACCGGTCTCTGGACTGAAGACCACAACAACAACAACAACAATAAAAACAATAAATTCGAATAACTATTCAAAATTAATCATTCTAATTACGTTATTATACACTCATTCGTTATTAGTGCAGTGTATCTACTTGTCTCATTAACTATTGACTGTACACTTTTCTACATCATTTTCTCCAGAATCCGTGCCTTTCGCATAACGTAGGTACGCGTAATCACGGCCGATAATGGTGATTATCAGTGCTAGTGAGAGGATTACACATTCTTCTAATAAGAGAAACAGGTGGTCTACTGTTAGACGATAACATGGGCAGATATGCGGTTTCGTTCTCTTGATGTGGGAGTAACACTTTAATCCCCATTTTGTCACGTTTAGTACTGTTTGATATCTTGGTTGCTTCTTAGTCTGAAATGATAGATTTTTTTCTCTTGTGGTTTTACGTTACGTTTTCCATCGTTTTTGATGACTGCTTTTCGGTTTAAAATTAGTGTTACATAGGCTCGGAGACCATGATATATAACAAATAATTTCCAAATATTACTGACATTGTTACTCTAATTGGTGCTAAAGAACGAACACTCCAGTTGAAGTTCTATGACGCGCAAAAATAACGGTATTTACATAGTCGTGCAGATAATCTGTATCTTGGTCGAATTTTGAAGAAAAGTTGGTGTTACGTTCGGGGCCAACACATTATTTAACTGTCTCCGCTTACGTCCAGAACAGACAATGACAGCAATCTTCGTGAGGTAAAATTGTAGCTCGCAGTATTTATTAACAATAACAACGACAGATCAGAGCCAATACCGAATACTCACAATGCAGTAGACCATATATTTTGCACAATATTTAACTTGGAAGGTAATCAGAAAATCTCTACACACGAGCTAGAGGGTCATGCTAAAAATAAAGAACGTTTTGGTCTGAGGAGCAGCGTAATTTTTGCCCCATACCAGGTGGTCCTGCCCATACCCACCTCCGTGATCTTTCTAACCGTTGGCGCCGGTATGCGGTAAACAGCGGATAAGAACGGCCGTTTACTGTTTATTTCCGCGGCTTGAGTGTTTGTGAGAAAATTAACGATTCCACTAGGGTGAGTTTCGTTGTGTGGTACAGTTTCTGAATGCAAAAAAGTTCACATTATCGAAAATTACCGACGGAGTACTACCGCTATTGAAATGCCGTCATTAACATCCTATAATTTTTTAAATATTTTGATTATATCCATATCCTGACAAATTTGACAAGATTGTGTCATTGATTTTGGTAAAATACAATTTTGTTGTTGATTGGTACTAATTATCCTTCTATATACTGTCGCTGTTCACAAACTGCAATATAGCAAGTGTCTAATCATTGCGATTCCTGGATAAATAAAAGGCTGTGCGAATGTGTGGACTTATCTCTTTGGAGCAAAGTCATGAAACGCTTTGGAAGCACGAGGAGAAGTTCTTGTGACCAATAGAGATTAGTAATGACCATCCATTGGCCAGCACTCGAACAGCTTTCAGGCAGTCGTGACCTACTGACACTGGGAAAACATCTCGATCGAACACATTCTCATGATCATGGCTCGTTGTGATCGTTACTCGAACCAACTTAGTGCTTTAAGAGAAGCCGCAACGGACGATACCCCTAGGCAGACTAAAATAGAAGTGGATGGATGGTGCTAAGAAAGACGTGGAGGACCTGGGAGCACAGGAGAGCATGACTGCCGCCAGAAACCAGTGGAGGAGGGTGAACAGTGAGGCAATGAACCGACTTCGAGTCGTTTGGCCATGTAAGTAAAGTGTCAATAATTGCTGTAAATTTACTTTCATTTGATTCTCTTGAATAATATATATATATATATATATATATATATATATATATATATATATATATATATATATAAAATGATGATGAAGTCCCATACTCTGTGACAGAGCGTAGGGGAACGATGCGGGAGATCCGCACCGCCGTACTAGGCAAGGTCCTACTGGAGGTGGTTTGTCGTAATGGGGATGAATGAATGAATGATTATGATGAAGACGACACAATAACACCCAGTCATCTCGAGGCAGGGAAAAATCCCTGACACGCCCCCCCCCCCCCCCCCCCCCGGGAACCCGAAAAACGAACCCGGGACCCCGTGTTCGGGAAGCGAGAACGCTACCGCGAGACCACGAGCAGCGGATATGGTTTCTTGTGGCCCGTCACGAATTCCTGTTTTATACCAACCGCCAACCTCCTCTACATCTCAGAGTAGCGCTTGCAACCTATGATCTCAATTACGTGCTGCACGTATATCTCTCTCTTCCTCAACAGTGTTTGCTCTCTACAGCTATCTCTAGTACCATGGAAGTAATTCCCTGATGTCTTAAAAGATATCCTATCAGCCTATCCCTTCTTCCTCTCAGTATTTTCCATATATTCCTTTCGTCGTCGATTCTGCGGAGAACTTCCTCTTTCCTTAAATTATCCGTCCACCTAATTTTCAACATTCTTCTGTAGCACAAGATCTCAAATGCTTCGATTCTCTCCTGTTGCAGTTTTCCCATAATCCGTGTTTCACTACCATACAATGCTGTGCTCGATGTTCTCAGATATTTCTTCCTCAAATTAAGGCGTATGTTTGATACTAGTAGACTTCTTTTGACCAGGAACGCTCTCTTTGCCAGTGATAGTCTGTTTATTGTGTCCGCCTTGCTCCGTCCATGATTGGTTAGTTTCCTGCCCATATAGCAGAGTTCCTCAAGCTCGTGTATTTCGTCATCCCCAATTCTGATGTTAAGTTTCTCGCTGTTCTCATTTCTGCTCTTTCTCATTATTTTAGCCTTTCTTAGATTTATTCTTAATACATATTCTGATGGTATATCGCCAGTCTTCCATATTTTAGACAACAAGGTGAATAGTCGTTTCGTAGTCACTTCACCCAATGATTTTAGAAATTCCGATGGCATGTTATCTATCCCTTCTGCATTATTTGATCTTAAGTCGTCCAAAGACCTTTTAAAACAACAAATCTGACGAGCAGAAGGCAGACGACTTGCGTCGCAAGTAGTCGTGGGGCGAGGCATCGCTGAGCAAGACATTCCCAGCGCGGGGGGCCGGCCTGGTGGGACACCGCCCGACTTGGCTGCACTGCGGGAGCGCGAAATGGTTTCTTGTTCGGCCCCAGGGAAATCTGAGCCCATGGCGGGCTGTCAAAAGCCGGCACCCCTAGCCGGGGATCGCCCAGCGGTGGTTCCGGCCGCCGCTGCAGCTCAAGGGCGGCCGCGGGGCTTGCGGACGCCGCAGCCGAACCCCGGGATGAAGACGAGCCACCAGCCGGCTCGCCGCCACACACGAGCCGCGACACATCGGCTCGTCAGGCCGCTGTTGGATACAGGGTCCGGTCAAATAAATGTGACCACCGCATGTGTTCGAGTCAGGTGCAATAACCGTAGGCAGCAGCACTATGTAGAAGTAGGTGTATAACTGAAGAGCCAAAGAAACTGGTACACCTGCAGAAGAGCCGCAACACGGTATGGCATGAACTCGACTAATGTCTGAAGTAGTGCTGCAGGGAACTGACACCTTGAATCCATGAGAGTACGAAGAGGTGGAGATCTATTCTGAACAGAAGGTTGCAAGGAATCCAAGATGTGCTCAATAATATTTGTGTCTGGGGAGTTTGGTGGCCAATGGAAGTGTTTATACTCAGAAGAGTGTTCTTGGAGCCACTCTGTAGCAATTATCTACTGTACTTATGGGGTGTCACATTGTCCTGCTGGAATTGCCAATGCACAATGGACATGAATGAATGCAGGTGATCAGACAAGATGCTTACGTACGTGTCACCTATCAGAGTCGTATCTAGACATATTAGAGGTCCCATATCAGTCCAGCTGCACATGCCCCACACCATTACAGAGCCTCCACCAGGTTGAACAGTTTCCTGCTGACAGGCAGGGTCCATGGATTTATAAGGTTGTCTTCATACCTGTAAACGTCCATCCTGTTCGATACAAATAGAAACGAGACTCGTCCGGCTAGGCAGCTTGTTTCCAGCTATCAACAGTCCAATGTCTGTGTTGACGAGCCCAGGTGAGGCGTAAAGCCTTGCGTCGTGTAGTCATCAAGCGTACACGAGTGGTACTTCGGCTCCGAAAGCCCACATCGACGACTTTTCATTGAATGGTTCGCGCGTTGACACTTGTTGAAGGCCCAGCAATGAAATCTGCAGCAATTTGCGGAAGAGTTGCACTTCTGTCACGTTGATCGATTCTCTTCAGTCGTCGTTGATCCCGCTCTTGCACCATCTTTTGTCGGAGATTTGATGTTTTACCGGAATCCTGATATTCACAATACAGTCGTGAAATGGTCGTAAGGGAAAATTCCCACTTCATTGGTACCTCGAAGGTGCTGTATGCCACCTCTCGTGCGCCGAGTATAACAGCACGTTTAAACTCACTTAAATGTTGATGGCCTGCCATTGTAGCAGCAGTAACATTTAAAAATTGCGGCAGACACTTGTTGTCTTATATAGCCATTGCCGATTGGAGCGCCGTATTCTGCCTGTTTACGTATTTCTGTATTTGAATACGGTTACCTATGTCAGTTTCTTTGGGTGTACAGCACGGAAAACCGCAAAAACAGAGGGCTTTATCTGACGACCAAGAGGCCATGATCATTGGCTTCCGTGCCAATGGTGGAAACATTTTTGAAATGGCTAAGTTTGTATGCTTTTCGTGTGCCGCTGTGGCTTATATAGACCATGCATGCAAAATGGCGCTATACAAAACCCGTGTCGAGGCAACTGTGGTCCAAAAATGGTTCAAATGGCTCTAACAACTATGGGACTTAACATCTGATGTCATCAATCCCCTAGACTTAGAACTACTTCAACCTGACGAACCTAAGGACATCAAATGTTCAAATGTGTGTGAAATCTTATGGGACTTAACTGCTAAGGTCATCAGTCCCTAAGCTTACACGCTACTTAACCTACATTATCCTAAGGACAAACACACACACCCATGCCCGAGGGAGGACTCGAACCTCCGCCGGGATCAGCTGCACTGTCCATGACTGCAGCTCCCTAGACCGATCGGCTAATCCCGTGCTGCCCTAGGGACATCACACACATCCATGCCCGAGGCAGGATTCGAACACGCGACCGTAGCAGCAGCGCGGTTTCGGACTGAAGCACCTAGAACCGCTCGGCCACAGCGGCCGGCTAACTGTGGTGCACTACAGGCCGTAGATGACAAAGGTGAACGACGGCTGTGGAGATGTGCGGGCGAATAGACGCGCAGCTGTTAAGCAAATGACCGCCCCGATGAACCAAGGGGCTCCAGCTGTGTCTCCTCAATGTCCTACCGAAGGTTGATGCATATGGGGCTCTGCCGCATGAGCCTGGTTCATGATTCCATGCTGACTGCTGTTCATCGGCGACGAAGGCTGGAATTTGCACTCCCAGTACTGCAACTGGACGTTCACTGAGTGGCGACAGGTGGCCTTTTCAAACGAATCACGTTTTATGATGGTACAGCGTGAAGCGTCTGAAAGCAGACACCCTCATACAATGTCGGAAAGGTCTAGGCTGGGGAGGTAGCGTTATGGTCTGGTGAACTTGTTTTTGTGGGAGGCACATTGGATCAACACAAGTATGCTTCTATCTTTGGGGACCATGCCCACCCCTACATGCGATTTGTTTTTCCTTGGCACAACGGAATCTAGCTGCAGGACAATGCGACGTGCCACACAGCTCACAGTGTACGTGCGTGGCTCGAAGAGCACCAGGATGAATTTAAGGTACTCCAACCGAGAATTTGTGGGACGCCTCGTTGGGGCCGTTCACGGCTTGGATCGTCGGTCTAGAAACCTAGCGCTGTTGGCCACGGCGTCGATAAGGCTCCACATCCCTGTCAGTACGTTCCAGAACCTTAGTGACACTCTACCTGCACATCTCGAACCGCCCGCGCTGGAGAATATGGTATACTGGTTTTTACAGGTGGTCACATTAATGTGACTGGCCGATGTATAATGGCAACTGTCATCCAACGATCCTTTTGAACTTGTTTACTCTACTCAAGCCTTGATCTGCTGCTACAATTTCTACCCTCAACTTCCGCTCCATTACCAAACTGATTTCTCGTTGACTTTTCAGGATGTGTTCTTCAAATGGTTCAAATGGCTCTGAGCACTATGGGACTTAACTTCTGAGGTCATCGGTCCCCTAGAACTTAAAACTACTTAAACCTAACTAACGTAAGGACATCACACACATCCATGCCCGAGGCAGGATTGGAACCTGCGACCGTAGCGGTCGCGCGGTTCCAGACTGTAACGCCTAGAACCGCTTGGCAACCCCGGCCGGCGATATGTTCTATCAAGCGATTCCTTCTTTTAGTCAGATTGTGCTATAGACTCATTTTCTCCCCTATTCTTAGTTATCCAAACTATCCATCGAGTTTACGGCATTATTTTGTTGCAACACAGTTACAGATCTTATCAAAAAAGTCTGTATTCGCAATGTATGTACTATCTTAGCAACTGAAATAACTTATATCTTACCACTTAAGAACCTTTGTAATGTATACATCTGTTTGCGAGAGAAGGAACTGATGGCGTTCTGTTTGCTCTTGTGCTCTGTGTGCCCTGTGGGGATGTACACAGCTAAAATTTAAGTCATGGCCTCACTGAGATGATTTTAACATAAAACCTACAAAATGGCGCATACTGGAATAAAACAATTTTTCTGGCTATGGTCAAAGTTCGGTACGCCATCTCACTCACATACCCAGCAAAAATACCTCATCACACTGTAAAGGAAGCTGTAATTAAAAAGTAACGTACGTTGAACTGTAAATGACTTGAAGATGGAAGCATACTGCCGAAACACGTCGTGCCAGCAAATATCGGCAAATAAAAGTGACTGAAGCTGAAAAGTTGTTTTATAAATATTCTCTTCTTGCCTCTACGATTGATAGTCCACGTTTCATTTCAGTACACGCCCGCAATCCACAAAAACAACAGAATTCCGAAATTAGATGGGTAGATCGGGTGACTAATGAGGAGGTATAAAAGCAAATTGGGAGAAAGACTGATGACACAGTTTGTCTTAATGAGCAGCTCGATATCAGCTAGAGATTTTACGCGAATGATATCTTTGCTTCGTGCCTAATTCTTGCGTTTAAACGAAAACGTGACATGTGAAGCACGTATCTGATGCTGAAATTGATATGAGGAAGTGTTCGTGTGACACTGTTATTAGAGTTCTACGTATGTGCTGTTTTCACTGAAACACTTTGAACGCCGTCCCTCAAACGTATAAGGACTAAAAAAAAAAAAAAAAACTCTTCACTAGAATATAAGAAAACATAACTCTCTCACGTTACAGGCTATCAATTGCATGCACATTAGCATACTTCTCTGTAATATTCGAGACATTCATATCGCCTGTGAAGTGACACTAACTAATCAAATACTGTCACACTGCAGGAGTGGACGACCCCGCGATGAATATAATACTGTAATTACTCGTCTGAAGAGGGCCATGGTAGCGTGACACCGATCATGCTGGTAAAATAAAGCTTTCTAAAAGTATTTGTGCCTGGTTGCGTTTGCACCCACATCGATAATTGGAAAACAGCCACAGAATTCAACAAGATCCAGTATGGATAAGATGACAAAAGAAGCGTTATTTTAATGGGACACAGGAATAGGAATCAAGGAATCGTAAACTTGATAATGGAGTTGGTTGGTTGATTCGGGGGGAGGGGACCAAACAGCGAAGTCATCGGTCCCGTCGGGTTAGGGGAGGACGGGGAAGGAAGTCGGCCGTGCCCTTTCAAAGGAACCATGCCGGCATTTTTCTGAAGCGATTTAGGGGAATCACGGAAAACCTAAACTGGGACGGCCGCACGCGGGTTGGAACCATCGTCCTCCCGAATGCGAGTCCAGTGTACTAAACACTGCTACACCTCGCTCGATAATAATAGGGTTATGTGGGAGTAAAAACTGCAGACGGATACCGAGTATGATTACGGTACGCAGTTTCAAATGGAAAAGGTTGTAGTTGTTACACAGACACGTAGAAGCTTTCTCGGTACAGACTGAATAAAAACAGTCTCGAGACTGATGACCACAACGACAACAACATCACTATCACGTCCGCCACTCTTGTCTTCCCTATTATACATTCGTTTGTTTTTCTTCCCCCTCTTGTTATGGCCAACATGCAACTGTCCGGTGCTCGTGGGACAACACACAACTTTTGAGCAGTTTGTGGAGTTAATGTCTGTGTTTCACTTATGTATGTTGTTACTGGTGGTATACTTTGGTTACAGACTTCCAGTTTACGGCACGATGGAAATTGTCTTAATGGCATCCTGTTTCCCAAACGAACTCCAAGCCCCTTTTATCCTCCTTTTCATTTTCTTAAATGTCCAAAGGCTTGTTGTTTTCAGTTGACTTCAGTATACAAATCCTTCGATTTTTCGCTGAACTTTATCATTAATTGTCATAATCTTCCTATCAGCGCACTGACAGTACATTATTATGGTTTGTCTGTAGTTAATCTTCGGGTTTTCTGTATATTTTGTTTTGCTAATTCCGCCATCAATTTCAAAAGGACTCCTGGATACACAGCAAACAAAACAACGTCACATGCGAAACGAAGGGGATCAGATAAGATCTGTTTAAGCTGATTCCTTCTTCATCCCAGTTTAATGATTTGAACGCCTCCGGGACACCGCAGTATCAGAAGAGTCACCTTGGGGGTGGAGATATTTGCATATCCACGTTAACCTATGATGGTCATCGATAGTAGCACAGTCACTAGTAGGGTCTCCCTAGTGCAACAGATCGCAGCAGATAAACCAGACGAAGTGTGTCCCACGACACCACACCGCTCCCACGTCCCATCCTGTGCTGTTCAATCCATTACAAGTCGTGTGTCAGGAAGTCCTTCCGCAAGGTATTTGGAGTGAAGTGTTGTACGGAAGTGAAAAATGGACGATCTGTTCAAAGAAAGAGTGGAAGTTTCTGAAACATGGTACATAAGACGAGGTGGATAGATCAAAATACGAATGAAGAGGTAGTGAATCGAACTGGGGAGAAGATAACTTTATGGTACAAAGTGATTAAGAGAAGAGACAGGACACCTTCTGAGGCATCAAGCAACTGATACAAAGTGATTAAGAGAAGAGGCAGGGCACCTTCTGAGGCATCAAGCAATCGACAGTTTAGTTTGTAAGGATGTGAGAGATAGTACTGATCCCAAAGGATTCACGAAACAGCTGAGAACATTGTTGCAGAAACAACGAATAAAAAGCATGTCGAATATAAAAGCAAAACCCCAAAATTTGGCAAAGTTTTACAGAAGCTCGAAATCAGCTCGAGATTCAATGCTAGATGCTTTTAATAGTTTTATCAAAAAACTCTGTCTCGAAATCTACAAGAGAAACGAGAGAGATTCTGGTCGTATATAAAGTACACAAGCAGCAAGAGGCAATCAGTACCTTCACTGCGAGTGCCACTACGGTAGAGTTAGTACGTAGTTTTCCGAAATTCCTTCCCCAAAGAAGACGAAGTTAATATTCCTCGACTCGAATCAAGAACTACTGCCGACATGAGTAACCTCAAAACAGATATCTTCGGTGTGATGAAACAGCTTATATCAAAAGAGGCAAAGCGGCCGGTACAGATTGTGCACCAGCTAGGTTCCTTTCATTCTATTCAGATAAAATAGCTTCATACTTAGAAGTCATATAGATCGCTTGCTCGTCTAAAGATGCGTGCCTAAATACTGGAAAGGTGCGCCAGTTACAACAGTACCTAAGAAAGGAAATAGGAATAATACTCTGAGTTATAGGCCCATATCACTACCGTCAATTTGCAGTTGGATTTTGGAACATATAGTGTGGTCGAACATTGTGAATTACCTCCAAGAAAACGAATTACTGAGAAACAGCCAATATGGATTCAGAAAATATCGTTCTTGTGAAACACAAGTAGCTGTTTATTCTCACGAAGTAGTGACTGCTGTCGACAGGGAATGTCAAATTGATCCATATGTATACACGCCCAGAAGGCGTTTTACACCGTTCTTCACAAGCGACTTCTAATCACGCTGCTTGCCTATAGAGTATCGCTTCAGATGTGCAACTGGATCCCTGAGTTCCTGTCAGAAAGGTCACAGTTCGTACTAACTCGAGTAATACAGAAGTAATATCTGGCGTTCCTCAAGGAACTGGGCTGTTCCCAATCTATACGAACAACTTAGGAAACAATCTGAGCAGCTCTATGAGACTGACTACAGACGAGGCTGCCATTTAACTGGTTGTAAAACTATCAGGTAATCAAAGCGAATTGAAAAATAGTTTAGACAAGATGTCTATATGGTGCGAAAAGTGGAAACTGACTCTAAATAATGAACAGTGCGGGGTCAGCACACCGCTCTCTCTGCTGTACGTCTGTTTACGAGACCGGAACCGTCACTATCAATCAAATAACTAGTCAGTTTGCCTCAGAAGGACTGGGCGCACCCTCCTTGCCAACGGCGCTCGGCAGGTCGTTTGGTCACGCATCCAAATGCTAGCCCAACACGACAGTCCTTAACTTCGGTGATCGGGAACCGGTGTTACCACTGCGGAAAGGGGCATGGATGCGTGCGATGTCCTTAAGTTAGTTAGGTTTAAGTAGTTCTAAGTCTAGGGGACTGATGACCTCAGATTTTAGGTTCCATAGTGCATAAAGCCATTTGAAATATTTGAACCAGGAGCTTGACTGTGAATTGCAGAGTAATCATGAACGTGTAGATGGGGGTTAAAATTGTAGAGGGAGACCAAGCCTTGACTACAGTAAGCAGATTCAGACGGATGAAAGTTACAGTCACAGTCTAATACATACAGTCGCAATACTCTATGGTGTGAAAGTTGCTACCGTTTTCACAAATTCAAATGGCTCTGAGCACTATGGGACTTGACATCTGTGGTCATCAGTCCCCTAGAACTTAGAACTACTTAAACCTAAATAACCTAAGGACATCACACACATTCATGCCCGAGGCAGGATTCGAACCTGCGACCGTCGCAGTCGCGCGATTACGGACTGAGCGCCTAGACCGTTTTGACAGGTGGAGGGACACTAGCGCCCCAGGTGGTGAGGAAGCAGAACGTGACATGTGTCGCAAGGATAATGAATGTTTTAATTATTTTTCTACTTAATTAACGAAATAATTGTTATGTTTTGGCGTTCAATACATAAGCAAAATTACCTACGGCCATTACTCATTTGAAATAAATGTAAAAACAACCGAATTTCACTGATACAATTACATAAGCTACATCTTCTTTATGAAGAAATTCTTTCGAATATGTGCATAACTGCAACTTACTCAATTGCCAGCAAGAGAATATAAATACATTTTCGACGTGTGAGAAGTATGCATTTCTATTGTTGTCTGGACTTATTTTACTATGATAGGCACGTTACTTGATACGTAAAAAATGTTTCTTTGGAGTGTAATGATTCGCCCATTCTTACACTTCACTCGAGTTACTCATACCCGAATGTTTTTGTAAAGGTAATTACTTTTGCTTCAAAAGCGAATATGTTGAAGATTGTTGCCGTTTGTGGCTCAGATGTGGCAACATTTATGGAAATTGTTTCTTTCCTGTTACGAGACGGGCTTATTGCTTTATGACATTTTTCTATGACATCTGTGCGGTGTTCCCTTTAGCTACAGATGTGGTAGCACATTTGGTACGTTAAATAATACTACATACGATACGGGTTTCCTACGTTCCACATTCACTGATTTGTTTGGAAGTATAGCGAACGAAACTTCGCGTTGTTCGGTAGGTATGTGACGTCTTTCGGCAAAAAGTAGGACCTCTGGTGTTTACTAGAAATTTTTTGTTGTTAAAGGAAAATGACATTCTTCAGTAGGTATCGGTACGTTACAAGAGAATCGTAAATAAACCTTCCCGTAATCTACCGTTTCATATCCCCCAGGGATCTCAGGAAACTAAATAATGACAAATGTGGTGCCATATTTTAACTATCGTTGATTTTTATGGCACTACACTCGCTCCGTATTGTATAAAAACTATGCTATAAATCAATATAAACGATATTGTTGTTGTGGTCTTTAGTCCAGAGACTGGTTTGATGCAGCTCTCCATGCTACTCTGTCCTAAGCAAGCTTCTTCATCTCCCAGTACTTACTGCAACCTACATCCTTCGGAATCTGTTTAGTGTAGTCATCTCTTGGTCTCCCTCTACGAATTTTACCCTCCAAGCTGCCCTCCAATACTAAATTGGTGATCCCTTGATGCCTCAGAACAATGTCATACCAACCGATCCCTTCTTGTAGTCAAGTTGTGCCACAAACTCCTCCCCAGTTCTATTCAGTAACTCCTCATTAGTTATGTGCTCTAGCCATCTAATCTACAGCATTCTTCTGTAGCACCACAGTTCGAAAGCTTCTAATCTCTTCTTGTCCAAACCATTTACATCCATGTTTCACTTCCATACATGGCTACACTCCATACAAATACTTTCAGAAACGACTTCCTGACACTTAAATCTATACTCGACGTTAACAAATTTCTCTTCTTCAGAAACGCTTTCCTTGGCATTGCCAGTCTACATTTTATATCCTCTCTACTTCGACCATCATCAGTTATTTTGCTCCCCAAATAGCAAAACTCCTTTACTACTTTAAGTGTCTTATTTCCTAATCGATTTCCTTCAGCATCACCCGACTTAATTCGACTACATTCCATTATCCTCGTTTTGCTTTTGTTGATGTTCATCTTATATCCTCCTTTCAAGACACTGTCCATTCCGTTGAACTCCTCTCCAAGTCCTTTGCTGTGTCTGACAGAATTACAATGTCCTCGGCGAGCCTCAAAGATATAAATGACAGTATTTGCAATATTTGTCTTATAAATAAAACCGCGTTTCTTGCTGCAACTGTATTTTTAGATTATTAAACAGTTTACGTGGCGTTTCTTTTATATAGATAAGTAATTACTTACAGTTAGTTGGCACCTGCGTTTCCTCTTATCTGCTTTGGATGTCGTCCTGCCACTTTATTTCCGAAACATATACACATTTTTTTGTACTGAACTTTTTCGTTCACACCGTTCACCGTGTTTAACCTTATTTTTGTAGTGCACTATTATTTTTTTGGCACTAGTTGTAGATATTTGTTCTAAAACTTTGCTTTTAGAGACGTAAAACTTGGGAGTTCATTACGTCTCCTCCTGTTTGGTTTGTTTACCTACATGTTGCCAACCTAACAAAAAAAATGGTTCAAATGGCTCTGAGCACTATGGGACTTAACTTTCGAGGTCATCAGTCCCCTAGAACTTAGAAATATTTAAACCTAACTAACCTAAGAACATTACACACATCAATACCCGAGGTATGATTCGAACCCGCGACCGCAGCGGTCGCGCGGTTTCAGACTGTAGCGCCTCGAACCTCTCGGCCACCCCGGCGGGCCCAACCTAACAAAATGGTTCAAATGGCTCTGAGCACTATGGGACTTAACATCTGAGGTCAGCAGTCCCCTAGAACTTAGGACTACTTAAACCTAGCTAACCTAAGGACATCACACACGTCCATGCCCGAGGCAAGATTGGAACCCGCGACCGTAGCGGTAGCGCAGTTCCTGACTGAAGCGCCTAGAACCGCTCGGCCACAGCAGGCGGTCCAACCTAACGAAGTATATGTTTAAAAGTAACGTCTATTCATGATGCTTATATCTGTGTGTGTGTGTGTGTGTGGGTGGGTGTTTGAGAGAGAGCGCTGAAGAGTGTGTATATGTTTTTTTTTTTTATATCTGCGTGTATGTGTGTGTGTGTGTGTGTGTGTGTGTGTGTGTGCAGGGTAGGGTGGGGCGTGTTTGTGGTTAGAGTTGTATAGTGTTGATTTAGAATGTAATAGCTGTTAGAGAGGGGTATAAAGCTTTGGTGGTAGTATTTGCACTCATTCGGTATCGTACAAAGAATGTCACTTGGTGGCTGCTTGGCCCGCTGATATCGCAGTGGGTAGCAAAAACAAGTTGTAGTGTCACGACTATTTTGTTAGACTGTTGTTACAGTAGCTGCGCAGAGATGAAGAGGCTTGTGTAGGATGGCGTGGAGAGCATCATAAAACTGGTCTTGGGACTGAGGGGGACAACAATAAAACTTATTTCTGTCATGTGCGACAACTCAGTTATTTCGAGATTAGTTACGGCCTAATAACAACTGGTTCACTCAGTAGACCGAGTAAATATTGTGCGAAAGCAGCAGACATACGTGTGCGTAGCGTCGCGGCGCATTTGCATTTCCAGTCCACAGTTATTTGTCTTGACCTTCCACGAAAACAACATACTGGATACAGCTGCAAAAACAAGAGCCACAACAAGGGCCGTCACGCAGCCGCTCCGGTCGAACAGACGGCAGGAGGCAGCTTTACAGTTATAGCGAGCAGTCCGAGGGAACAGGCTGCCCCTACAAGTACCGAGCGGGCGCGCACACAATGCACCGTGGGTGGCCGAGCCGCGAGCCAGCATTCAGCCGGAGACGCGCCGGCCGGCCAGCTTGCGACAACAGATCTCTCCGGTCCCCGCGGCCCACCGCCAGACACAGGCACAAAGCCGCGCGGACGGCGCTGACGCTCACAAGTGCCGGCCAGCGTCCGCTGTGTCGAAATATGTGCCTGCCGATATCCAAACTTGTCAGGTTCTCGAATGATCCAGGTGATATCATCACTACCAGCCGTACTGCCTTTTGATTGTCTGTGGCCGCGCGCAGTGGCCGCGTGGTTTGAGGCGCCATGTCACGGATTGGACATCCCCTCCCGCCGGAGGTTCGAGTCCTCCCTCGGACATGGGAGTGTGTGTTGTTCTTAGCGTAAGTTAGTTTAAGTAGTGTGTAAGTCTTGGGACCGATGAGCTCAGCAATTTGGTCCCTTAGGAATTCACACAAATTTGAGTGTCCGTGACTGTGACGAAAATGTAACCAGTCACACACTGATCAGTCTTTATATTCAGTGTGTCGATAAATTATCTTTACAACTTAAAACTAATGGCTCTGAGGTTTGTTGATGTGGTCTTCCTTCAGTCTGAAGACTGGTTTGATGCAGCTCTCGAAGCTAGTCTCCATTCTACATAACCAGCGCATCCTACATCCATCTGAACTTGCTTCCTATATTCGAGTCTTCGTCTCCCTCAACGATTTCACCCTCCCCCTCCGGAACCTAACTACATTACCAAGTTAACGATTCTTTGCAGCCTCAGAATGTGTCCTACCAACCGGCCCAATTCCCTACTCTAATTCCCTCGGCATTATCTGATTTAATTTGACTATATTCCATTACTCTTCTTTTACTTTTGTTAATGCTCGGCTTATAACCTGTTTTCAAGACACTATCCATTCTAGAATGAGATTTTCAATCTGCAGCAGAGTGTGCGCTGATATGGAACTTCCTGCCAGATTAAAATTGTGTGCCGGACCGAGACTCGAACTCGGGACCTTTGCCTTTCGCGGGGAAGTGCTCTACCATCTAAGCTACCCAAGCACGACTCACGACCCGTCCTCGCAGCTTTACTTCTGACAGAATTCGATCGGGCTCTACCTGCCATGCATCCTCAACCAAAAAAGATAGCACCTGGCCATGGATCTGGAGTCGACATGGATCCACATCCCAGTCGGTACCTTCCAAACTTCACAGAAGCTCTCCTGCGAACCTGCAGAACTAGCACTGCTGGAAGAAAGAATATTGCGGAGACATGACTTCGCCACAGACTGGGGGATGTTTCCAGAATGAGATTTTCACTCTGCAACGGAGTGAAGTTTGGAAGGTAGGAGACGAGATACTGGCAGACGTAAAGCTGTGACCAAGGGGCGTGAGTCGTGCTTGCGTAGCTCAGATGGTAGAGCACTTCCCTGCGAAAGGCAAAGGTCCCGAGTTCGAGTCTCGGTCTGGTACACAGTTTTAATCTGCCAGGAAGTTTCACTGTCCATTCTGTTAAAAAAAAAAAAAAAAAGGTTCAAATGGCTCTGAGCACTATGGAACTTAACATCTCACGTCATCAGTCCCATAGAACTTAGAACTACTTAAACCTAACTAACTAAGGAAATCACACACATCCACGCCCGAGGCAGGATTCGAACCTGCGGCCGTAGCGGTCGCGCGGTTCCTGACTGAAGCGGCTAGAGCCGCTCGGACACTCTGGCCTGCCCATTCTCTTCAACCGCTGTTCCAAGTCCTCTGCCACTCTTTCTCCGATTCCGCATTACGACAACAACTGCCCTTTTTTCCGCGTCCCCTCAACCTGCTTTTTATGTTCTCCACTGGTAGTTCTGCCACCTGCCGTCGAAGATAGACGGTGGTCACATTAACTGTACTGTCCTGTGTATTTATGTCAACATAGAAACGAAGCGATTTCTCTGACTTTCTAAAAGGCATGATTACTGTCTTTCGAGCCGAGAGTGGAGGCATTTTCGAAACACCTGAGTTTGTAAACTGTGCACATGCCGCCGTGCAAGGTGAAATGGCGCTATCCAAAACCGGCCGCAAGGCAAATGTGGTGCACAGCGGGCCATAGACGACAGCTATGACGGCCACTGTGGCCAACTGGTTCAGTTTGGAACCGCACTACCGCTACTGTCGCAGGTTGGAATCCTGCCTTCGGCATGGATGTGTGTGATGTTCAAAAACCAAATGGCTCTCAGCACTATGGAACTGCTGTGGTCATCAGTCCCCTAGAACTTAGAACTACTTAAACCTAACTAACCTAAGGACATCACACACATCCATGCCCGAGACAGGATTCGAACCTGCGACCGTAGCGGTGTGATGTGCTTAGGTTAGTCAGGTTCTAAGTCTAGGGGACTGATGACCTCAAATCTTAAGTCCCAGAGTGCTCAGAGCCATTTGAACCATTTGAACGACAGTTGTGCGTTGTTGCGTGTGGGCCTCCACAGCAAGCGCCTTATTCATGCAGTATCGCCGATGTGTTCGTCGGCAACGAAGGCTGGAATTTGCGCACCAAACCCGTAGTTGAACGACCACTGAAAAGCGACAGGTGGCCTTTCCAGATGAATCACGTTTTGTGCTCTACTGGACAGACCGCCGTTGGCGTGTACGGCGAGAAACATCTGAAAGCAGACACCCGGCGACAATTGTCGGAAGGGTCCAGCCCGGAGGAGGAGCGTTATGGTCTTTGGAATATTCTAGTAGCATACCTGGGTGATTTCGTCATTCTGGAAGTCACGGTGGATCAACGCAAACATGCATCTATCCTCGGTATGAGGGCATATACCAGGAGGACAGAACAATATGTCACACAGCTCGCAGTGTAAGAGCGTGGTTTGAAGAGCACCAGGATGAGTTTATCGCACTCCCCTGGCCGCCAAACTTACTGGATTTAAATCCAATCGAGAATCTGCTGGACCGCTTCGATCGGGCTCTACCTGCCATGCAACCCTCAACCAAAAAAGATAGCACCTGGCCATGGCTCTGGAGTCGACATGGACCCACATCCCTGTCGGTACCTTCAAAATGGTTCAAATGGCTCTGAACACTATGGGACTTAATATCTGAGGTCATCAGTCCCCTAGAACTAGAACTACTTAAACCCTAACTAACCTAAAGACATCACACACATTCATGCCTGAGGCAGGATTCGAACCTGCGACCGTAGCAGCAGCGCGGTTCCAGACGGAAGTGCCTAGGGCCGCTCGGCCTCAGCGGCCGGCTGTCGTTACCTTCCAGAACCTCATTCACTCTCTTCCTGTACGTCTCGCAACAGTCCGCGCTCAGAAAGGCTGTTTGTTATCCAGACATTTGACAGGTGGCTACATTAATTAGACTTGACAGTGCATTATGGCACTAGCAAACTCCTGTTTAAGAATACGTGCATCACTGTACATGACAATAATACAGTCAGTACTTGAATATGGTTGTGAAACCCGGACAACATCAGCAACAATTGAAGAAGCAATCTGCCCCTTCGAGTTGGAGGTACGGTCTACAATGCCATGGAAGGTAGATGGGTACGAAAGAAGACCATACCAGCAGTTAGGATGCGACAAATTGGCCGAATATTATACACAGTTTTGGTCACATCCTTCGAGCTGATGGATCCCTTCCGTAACAGCTCCTACATTCTCAGCCTGCAGGAAAACGACCAAGGGGATGTCGAAGGATGCGATGGAAGGAACGAGTATTAACAGTCGTGAAACAAGTGCAGCCGACAGCAGTGGACAATGAAACTTGAGACCGGAATCGCTGGACTACGATCTGCAGTAAATTGTCCTGTGTTGTGACTGACTGATTTTCAGTTTTTATTGTGCCTTTTGTTATGTGTTATTTTATCATTTTTTATAGTGTGCTGGTTTTTTTCGTTTTGTAGTGTGGTTATTTCTTTTGTTTTTCTGCTGTAGGACTAAAAGGCTTGAGTGAATAATGGTGGAGGGAAGCCTCAATGAAAGAAGTGTTGTTCATGTTTACAAGGCAGCGTTCTCAACGCCAATGCAGAAACATAAGCCGTTTAAAAATACGTGCATATGTCTTATCGTTTATCCGAGACCTCATACCCCCGGAACTATTTGATGTCTCAAAGTACTTAGTTTACCTCGGTTTTCAGTTGGTAAAATTTGGGCCCTAAGGATTTGGCATTCTCTGTATATTAATAGAATACAAAAGAGTTCAGTGGTAGATGATAGCGAATTTGACCTTTAGGATAGTATATCTACAAACACACGACGTTTCCTGGTCGGTGTTGCAGTCTAGTAACCGATTTCAGAGTCACATGAAGGAATGCACACTAGAGACTGCCAAAAGCAGTTTTTATTGTTGTAAGACATGAGGATGTGTTTTGTGCAGCATTTGTAAATATTTTTATTTCTTCTCACTTATTTGTTGTATAGCGAATTAAAACTATTTTGAAGAAATTGTTAATTCTTCTGTTCCAGAATTTTATGTTCAGTTAAATTCTATATACTTTTAAAACTAGTTTTGTTGTGTGTGGATCGTTAAGTCATACTTTGCCGCCCATGCATCATCTCGTACACTTTAACGAAAGGAAGTCTTCTGTCACTGGCCATGTGATATTTGCCAATGAACTGAGAGTCTTTACTACATTAACAGTTTAACTTGTCTTGAAGATGAAAATTTGTGTTAGTTTTCAATAGCTTCTGTTTCAGAATGATTTAACCTTGTAAATGGTTTTTGATAATATTTCTACTTAACTTCCTTTCATTTCCTACTTACTTGTATGTGTCAAAGTAATAATACATCAGATAGACTATTAAATACAGGATTGACAAGATTTCTTCGATTGCAAGTACGAAACCCCACCCTGGAACACTTTTTTAAAATCTGCAGAAATCTTGCTGTTCGGGGGTAAGTTGTGTAGCTCCAGAAAAATACTGCATCGTACAAAAAGTGAATGTTATCATTTAAAAATGAATAAGATCATATATTAAACATCTGTTGCAAAGCTGGCAAGAGGTGAAAGTCCTTAAAGTGTTCCAAGACCCGATAATCTCTCTACCATATCCAAGTCATGTTCAGTCTTATTAATTAACAAAGCAGTATTGTTTTCTGCAGAGTTGTATAGATGTATCATAGACTGCAACAAAAATACTAGAATAACAATTCAGTTGACGCAGATTTATCGCTACTTAACGTCATGTCAAGCTTTCATAAATATCATTTCAGACCATAATGTCGGTTTCATCTTACATTTATATGTTTTTACTTAGTATAAGTAGTCTACAGAACACATACTTACTGTCTATTACTGTCACAGGTAGTCAGTGCAATCTGTAGATACAGTACTCACACTAATGTTTTAAATTCTTCAAATTTGAAATTATTGTTTTGTTTGGCGAGTGAAATAGTCCTTTCGTGTGAGGATCTGCAACGTTGTAAATTTCTTAAATGATATCGTTTTCCTGTGTGGGCTAATCTTTTATTTCGAAATAAACACTTCATTTCATTCATTAGCAATTATCTAATTCTGCCACCTTGGGTATTATCAAGTTCTTTTTCCAATTCTACATATAAAATTTACGTAGGTCATAGCTATGTCCGTTCCTAATAAATTCTTATTGTGGACACCGTCAGATGTTACGTTCTCCCAACGCTGATGTGTGCACCATATAGTTTTTTTTTGTGATGTAGCTTGATAAATTCCAAGGGAACCATATTAGGTAATGGATAAATAATGGATAAAATATGAATTACAGTGGTCGAAAGAAAACGCCTTTTGCATGTTGCAAATTTTCTTATTTATCTTGTGCACCCAGACCCATTTCGCCTTAATTACAAGGCTTCTTCAGTGGGTGTCAGATCAATGTCCTGTTCATTACTTTTAAGCCAAATAGCGATCTCTCTGTCGGCAAACTGGTTGAAAGTTTTAACTTTTTCTTTGGGTCAAAGTTTTCGACGTTGAAACGAGTGACGAGAAGGAAAACGGCAATCTTTCAAACAGTTTGCCGCCAGAGAGAAAACTGCCTGGCTTAGAAATAATGAACTAGACGTTGGTCTGGCAGCCACTGAAGATGCATTGTAATTAAAAGGGAACGCGTATGGGTGCACAAGATAAATGAAAAAAGCTTGATGTGCAGCTTGCAAAAGGCATTTTCTTTTGAATTACTGTAATTTATACACAACTGCTGCGAAAATGGCCAGAGCAACAAACTTGTTAATGAATAAAATGTTTATTTCAAAATAAAAGGTGAGTCTACGACGGGAAACGACTTCCCTTAACAAATGCCAACTGAGTAATAAGGTGATGTCTGGATTGTGTGCATAAATCAATTGCCGACAGAGGAGAATAAATATCGTTACATACAACAACAGACTTGTGAAAGATCCATTCACAAAATGGAGCAAATAAAATTAACCAGGTTTCTTCGTTCTATGAAACCTTCAGAGGTTCTGTAATCGGCACTACCTTACCTGCCTAGTTACACTACTGGCCATTAAAATTGAAACACCACGAAGATGACGTGCTACAGACGCGAAATTTAACCGACAGGAAGAAGATGCTGTGATTTGCAAATGATTAGCTTTTCAGAGCATTCACACAAGGTTGGCGCCGCTGGCGACACCTACAACGTGCTGACATGAGGAAAGTTTCCAACCGATTTCTCATACACAAACAGCAGTTGATCAGCGTTGCCTGGTGAAACGTTGTTGTGGTGCCTCGTGTAAGGAGGAGAAATGCGTACCATCACGTTTCCGACTTTTATAAAGGTCGGATTGTAGCCTATCGCGATTGCGGTTTATCGTATCGCGCCATTGCTGCTCGCTTTGGTCGAGATCCAATGACTGTTAGCAGAATATGGAATCGATGGGTTCAGGAGGGTAATACGGAACGCCGCGCTGGATCGCAACGGCTTCGTATCGCTTGCAGTCGAGATTACAGGCATCTTATCCTCATGGCTGTAACGGATCGTGCAGCCACGTCTCGATCCCTGAGTCAACAGATGGGGACGTTTGCAAGACAACAACCGTCTGCACGAACAGTTCGACGACGTTTGCAGCAGCATGGACTATCAGCTCGGAGACTATGGCTGCGGCTACCCTTGACGCTGCATCGCAGACACGAGCGCTTGCTGTGGTGTACTCAACGACGAACCTGGGTGCACGAATGGAAAAACGTCTTTTTTTCGGATGAATCCAGCATCATGATGGTCGCATCCGCGTTTGGCAACATCGCGGTGAACGCACATTGGAAGCGTGTATTCATCAACCGGGGTGATGGTATGACGTGCCATTTGTTACACGTCTCGGTAACTTCTTATTCGCATTGACGACACTTTGAACAGTGGACGTTACATTTCAGATGTGTTGCGACCCGTGGCTCTACCCTTCATTCGATCCCTGCGAAACCCTACATTTCAGCAGGATAGTGCAAGACCGCCTGTTGCAGGTCCTGTAGGGGTCTTTCTGGATTCAGAAAATGTTCGACTGCTGCCGCGGTCAGCACATTCTCCAGATCTCTCACCAATTGATAACGTCTGGTCAATGGTGGCCGAGCAACTGGCTCGTCACAATACGCCAGTCACTACTCGTGATGAACTGTGGTATTGTGTTGAAGCTGCATGGGCAGCTGTACCTGTACACGCCATCCAAGCTCTGTTTGACTCAATGCCCAGGCGTATCAAGGCCGTTATTACGGCCAGAGGTGGTTGTTCTGGGTACTGATTTCTCAGGATCTGTGCACCCAAATTGCGTGAAAATGTAATCACATGTCAGTTCTAGTATAATATATTTGTCCAATGAATATCCGTTTATCATCTGCATTTCTTCTTAGTGTAGCAATTTTAATGGCCAGTAGTGTAAACTCCAGTGGGTTGTTCCTTGATCAATGACGCGGTGTCATACGCGGCGTTCATGACGAGAAAGCTAATGAGAGCAGGAGCAGTCGGTGTGGACAGGCAGTCAGCTACCTGCGTGATATGGTGGATGGTGTGGGTTGTGGGTGGGGGGTGGGGAATGGGACGGCTGATAGGGATACGGCGGTTGGGGGTGGGGGGGGGTGGCGCGGATTCCAGTGTTCAGGAGGAGGTGGGGAGGCAGGTGAGGCTAGCTAAAGCGGCACGTGGGCTCGTATTTCACTGGGTCCTCTTTAAAGGGAAGGAAACACACGCTGCTAGCGGCGCCGAGGGGGAGACTGCAGGGCAGGAAAAAAAAAAGAAAAGAATACCGCGCAACGAAGAAAAGATGGAGGTGGAGGAGGATGCCGCGGAGGAGAGGACGCTGTGAAAAGAAAGGAAGGAATAAATCAGCGGGCGGAGAATGGACGCGGCCAGCCGGGGCCGAAGCAGCAGCAAGCAGCGGGCGAACAGCTGGCTGCGCGGGGTCGCTTCCTGCCCCCCCCCCCCCCCCCCCCTCGTACTTGTGCCGGCCGTACGTAGTACGTACCAGGAAACTGGCGGACCGGTTGTGTCACGTGCTCTGCCCGACCCCCCTCCTTCGCTACTTTTGAAGAGGCGACGTGTCGGAGATAGTATACGTATAGCATGCAGCAAAATTAATGGAGAAAAACGAGAGCAAGACGGATGCAAGTAGCTGAAGATAATGAGGCTCGTAAAAGTTTAGAGAAGGACTTTATTCGCCAGTGGATACCAAAACAGCAATCTTCAAGATTTTTATTTCAAGCATTGGGCCCTTTTTTTTGTTTTGCTTGTTATGGTACCCGTCGCTTTCACGGCCTTCCGCGAATTGTCCGATCAGGTGTAAATCGTATCTAGAGAGGTAATCATTCTCCACTCATTCTTTCGAGATGTTCGTTCCAGTTTCTCTCATTGTCTTGCTTTTTATTGAAGATATTAAATACATTCATTTCTTTCCTTTTTCCGGAATTTCGAAATATGTGGGCTCTTGAGCATCACTTTACTGCTCTTAGAAATCCCATCTCTACTCCCTGCACGTGACTTTCTTGGCTTTTGTTTATAACCTGCGATTCGCTTGCATAAACAAGCATTGCAATTACCGTTCCCTTATAAAATTTCAATCTTGTTTCTTTCCTCGTTTTATTTCTTTGACATTTGCTTATTGTTCAACACGTATTTCCAAACTTTGCGAATTTCGTCTCTACTTTTTTGGTTAATAATTTACTCTAATCCATTGAAACACTATTTAGAACAATAGTATCGGACATTTTAGACAAATTATTCATGTGAGAGTGAGCGAAAGTGCCGGTCGGAATGGCCGAGCGGTTCTAGGCGCTACAGTCTGGAACCGCGCTACCGCTACGATCGCAGGTTCGAGTCCTTCCTCGGGCATGGATGTGTGTGATGTCCTTCGGTTAGTTAGGTTTAAGTAGTTCTAAGTTCTTGGGGACTGATGACTTCAGAAGTTAAGTCCTATAGTGCTCAGAGCCATTTGAACCATTTTTTTGGGCGAAAGTTTTTGAAATGTTTGCGAATCGTGTAACTGATGCGGGACTTGGGTACCAGCCCAGTATTCACCTACTCGGATTGGCCGAAAGCGCTTAAAAACCACGTAGTGGCCGGCCTGAATACTGACCCCCGTCGTTAAATCGCCGGGCGGATTCGATCCACGACCGCCCAACCTCCCCGTACCACAAGTTGTGCTCTAACACGCACAGCTAGCCGGGTGGGTTTTCAATATTATGCAACATTCCATTCATATTTTTGGTCACTGCACACAATGGAAACACCGTCACAATGAAACGACAACTTAGTGTGTTATATTTGTTACTCAAGAGTTGCATAATCATGGGAAGAGTTGTAAGACGTAGGGTTCGTAAATGGAAGTTGATTTCACAATAAGCAAACTTTTATTCACAACTAAAAAGCGATGTGGAATCTTACTGTAACGTAAGTCTTGAAAAACAAAAATGCAGAAAACGAATATGAAATACTGAAGCGAATTATGTGAGACTTCGACTGACGTCGTTAGCAAGACTGGAAGAAGAGTTCCTCGTCAGTACAACTCGCATTTTCAAATAAACAAGAAAACAATGCAATTAACTCCACATCTACGATGAAGAAGAACGACTTACGTACAAGCTGCTGACATTGCTTACTCTTAAATATGAATCAACAAGAAGTGACACATCTTCAAGCATCACGGGTCAATAATTAGGAAGCGATTCTATAATATTTTTGCGTTTTCTGTTCTCAGCCCAAGCGCTGTTGGAGTGATAATAGCTTCCTTGTAGGCGACGTGAAACTTGAATGTTCCTTGGTGGTTGATATTGAACGGCACGCTGTAAAACTTTCTCTGGCATCGGATACAGACACACGTAAACAATTTATTAGATTGATACCGAGTCTGTATGCTCTTTTACTGTTGGTGGAGGTTGCAAACAGTGTCTGGTAGGAGAAGCGATACACAGGACTGGACAGACAGGAAGTCTGTTGAGATGGTGCGAAACTTCTCACGTTTCTGTGGAACAAAAAGACGGGATTTTTATTGACATCCATGCTTAATAGAAATGTGTCGCTGCTTAGGTGGGCCTTGGGAGCTCAGATATCCTTGCGGCTCCGCGTAAGAGACTGGCTCTCGGATATCGCTACCTCAGAAATGCAGCAAGCAATCCAAGCGGAACTTCCACAGGATACATGCAAGTCTTGAGGATTTCCGACACAATCCGACAGTAAACACGGGATGTCCCGGAATCTGATTTATTACATGAAAACCCTCCAATCACCTCCCATCAGATTGTACTGCCTGCTTTCATTTGTGAATGAAATGTAACGGAACTGATACAGAATCGTGAAGCGATCTGTACCATTTCTTATGAGCTCAGTATACTGAATGTAGAGAGAGAGTGGATATTTCACCTGATAGTCTAGTCCTTAATGAAGAAGGGTGGCAGTTATTTGATACTCTTGCAAATAAGATATATGAAGTAAAACTAGGTGAATACGAAAACACAAGAGGTTTTGAGCAAAAAAGTGAAGTCAACAGCAGTCAAAACAGTTCCTTGTGAAATAGAGATGAAGAAGTCTGAGCTACTGCTGCCGATGGACAGACATCATTAAGTTCTATAATAAAATCAAGCTATGACCTTTACAATAATGTGAGTAGTAAGACTCTAAAGTTGATGAGCGAGTAAAGAACAACTAACTCTACCCCCACCCACCCACCCAAACAGTCCTCGGAAGGTCCAGCGGCACCGATTGGCCGCCGTGTCATCCTCAGTTTATAGGCGTAGCTGGATGCCGATATGGAGGGGCAAGTGGTCAGCATACCGCTCTCCCGACCGTTGTCGCTTTCCGCGACCGTAGCCGCTACTTCTCAATCAAGTAGCTCCCCAGTTGCCATCACAAGAGCTGAGTGCACCCCGCTTGCAAACAGCTCTCGGCAGACCCGAAGGGCCACCCATACAAGTGCTAGCAAAGCCCGACAGCCCTTAACTTCGGTGATATAACGGGGGGTGTTGTCACTGCGGCAACGCCGTTGGCTAAACAACTACTAGTAGTAAGAGCATTTTTATGAATGTAACTGAGGGGAGGGTGGGCGAACGTCCAGTGCCACATTCTCATCGCAGTTTAAGGGGGCGGTGGTTACTGATGAGTCTGGTGAGGACACTGTGTTGGATGGTGGTATAGCGCCACTCTGAGAGTGCAAAGCCGCTGATGTCATACCAGGAAAACTTTCCTGATGACACGGTGGTCATTTCATGCCCAGAGGAAGGGAACCATTTCGTGTCACAAACTCGTCCAGTGAACTCAATAATGTAATTTCAGTGTGTGTGTGTGTGTGTGTGTGTGTGTGTGTGAGGAGCTTACGGGCACTCAACGCCGATGTTCTTAGCGCCCACCTTTAATCAGAATACATCTCTCTGATTGTACTAACGTAGTGCATAGTTAAAAGTCATAGTGAGTATTTAACCTTCGTTTATCTCCAATTGTTACGTAAAGAATCCGAATCCCGGAGTAGCAGTTTCTACAGGAATAGGTCATAAGTCACACATAATATAGCACAGTTACTTAAAGTGACGTAATCTTTTTGTTTAGGTTCAAGAATTAGGTAGTAGGTTTTTAGGATAGATTATTCTAGCTGTAGCAAATTCGTCCACCGTTCGTCGTCTCGCGGTCGCGTTCTCGCTTCTCGAGCACGGTGTCCCGGGTTCGATACCCGGCGGTGTCAGGAATTTTCACCTGCCTTGAGATGACCGGTTGTTTGCGTTTTCATCATCATTCATGAAAGTGGCGAGAGTAGGCTGAGCATAGGTTGCGAATTTTTACGGGCGCTGATAACCGTGTAGCTGAGCGCCGCACAACCCAAAAATTAAAAAAAAAAAAGTAGCAAATTTATTGGACGCCAAATTATGATTGTATGAATGCATGCTTAGCAGTTTGTGTTACACAACCTGCATTAGATAATGACACAGCAGTCTTAGTTCGTACTTACAAGATGTCTTGTTTGTTAAATTACGTTGTGGGAAATACTGCAACCGACCACAGTGTAACTTACGAAAACAGCTGCGATATTCTTCAACCAAAATGGATAAAATAATGTGTTATTTGTTTTTGAAAACGTCAGAAACCTTCATGACATTTTTATTTCATTTTATTTGCTTCTATTCACAAATAACCTGCCACCTAGTTACTAAGAAAAGCTGTGTTTTAGCAATTTTAAGTTGTGCATATAGGTAATGTGAAGCTTATTTTATTCCTTGTTGTTTCAACTAAGTTTAACAATGTTGCAGCTTTTGATACTTGTAAACTTAAAACCAGGAAACGGAAATGCTTAAAACTAACAATTAAGTATTAAGAAGACAGGAAAATAGACAGCTTGGAAAGAGTGTGGGTTGACAGAATGCTACCACCGATGCTGCTCGGGAAGGAGAACTTCGCAAAGAGACTGAGCTTCTCGATACAGGGCAGTCACTGCCCCATCTATAGCTACTTGTCCTCAGAGGGCGAACAAGTGAGCAATACTGTGAGTCTCTCGCCCTCAGATTCTCCATGTAGGTTAGGTGCTGTCCTCTATTTCCACATTTCTCTCCCAATCGGATATTGCTGTCTAATAGTGCGGCTGGTCCCGGGGGAGGTTCGAGTCCTCCCTCGGGCATGGGTGTGTGTGTTTGTCCTTAGAATAATTTAGATTAAGTAGTGTGTAAGCTTAGGGACTGATGACCTTCGCAGTTAAGATTTCACACACTTTTTTTTCCTGTCTAATAAACACTGTGCAGCGACTTAAATATTCTCAAAGAGAACTATTGGCAAATGTGGCGTCTGTCAGCATACAGAGATACATGCTCTCTGCGTATTCTTCCCTCCTCTGTGTTGCATAAAACTGCTCCCGTTTGTACCGGCAGTGCATGAGCAGGACATGTGACGTGCTTGTTTGCACTCTGCTGCAGAGATTCGCAAATTGCCCACTCACCTGCTGTCTTCTAATGCTGTCCTTGACCCTGCTCAGAAGTCATGCTCAAGTCGCAGATAAATGTCCTTGAGGTGAGGCTGCAAGAATTACTAAATTTGGCTAAGGCTCAATATGTCACTAAATAAATATTCGAATTAAAATGGGATGCCAATAGCTTTTGTTTTATTTGATACACGCAACAATACAAGCTATAAAACTGCTAACGAACGATTTAACAAACGTCCCCCTGCAAAGTCAAGCTTGAAAGAGTTCAGACAGTCAACATTCGTAATCACATCGTATTATACACATTGCAGACATTGTAGTCACGAATTGAACTGTACCTCAATATACTATCTTCTTCTCTGCATTACTTTCGGAGTCGTAAATTATCCAGATCACCGTTATACGGCACGCAACTTAGATAGTAATCGGTTAGCCCCATCTGGTAAGCAGCTCGTCTAGAAGTGAACTGGGCAGCCTGAATCACTACACTCCGTGGGCGTGTTTCTTCAGTTCCGATGACACACAAAAATTCTTTGCACCTCATAATATTCCAGTGTTAGTGAAAGTAGTTGACAGCTTACCATTGAGAGGATAGCTGTTATGATTCTCTGTTAAATCTGAATTGTACTTTAAAATATATTAATAAATGAAACTACTATTTTCAGACTCTTTTTCAAGACTTAATATGGGGACTGAAGCGACGACTGAAAATTTATACCAACGCTGGGATGCGAATCCCGGTCTCCTGCTCATTAGGCAGATGCGCCACCCTGCCACAGTGGCTCTGGGCCACTGGACAGACTACGCTAAAACGCCTCCCTCTTCAATCCAAATTCCCATTCACACTTCAACCCACTTTGTGTTTTCCTAATCTCGAATAGCTTCATATGGCTCTGAGCACTATGGGACTTAATATCTGAGATCATCAGTACCGTAGAACTTAGAACTACTTAAACTTAACTAACCCAACGACATCACACACATCCATGCCCGAGGCAGGATTCGAACCTGTGACCGTAGCGGTCGCGCGGTTCCAGACTGAAGCGCCTAGAACCGCTCGGCCACAACGGCCAGCCTCGAACAGCATTGCAGAGGTTCTCCAGGTGTAATGGAATAGCACATTAGCATCGAACAAAGCTTGGGGATGCCGCCTGAAACCCAGGCATAGGTGCGTTAATCAAGTGAAACTATATGGTTCCAGAGACTTTTTCAATTCTCAAGTATCTATGAAGCATACATGCAGACTGAAGCGACGAAGGTCAGGATTCGAACCCGGGTCTCCTGCTAGATGTGCTAACCACTGCGTCACACTGAGGCGTGAGAGGAATTTCGATTGAGGGGGCAGGCGCGCTAGGGTAGTCGGTGCGCTTCCGCAAAGCCACTGTGCCAGGGCGGCTTAGTGGATAGCCTGTGGGCAGATGACCCGGGTTCGAAACCTGGCCTTGGTACAAATATTCATTCGTCGAATCAGTCAGCATATACACGTAGTAATAAAGAAAATTCTAGATTTGGCGCGTTGTTCCAAGACCAATCGCTACAGCTCATATTATTGGACTGCCTGGTCGGTGCGATCTCCCACAGAGTTGGTACCTGTTGTACAATCTGTTGTCTGCACACCACTCCACCTCTTACATCGAACATCAGCTAATGCACTTTCAACTAATGATCTATGAATGTATGAATGTTACGGCTCCTAAAGCCAAAAACGTTACTGAACATTGCTTGGCTCGTATTCCCGCCATCATGTATTTTACACCCTGTTTTTAACGTACTTCCACCTCACTACGTTAATTTAAATTACTACTGTCACTTTGTTGCTGCTTTGGCTGACCGTGACCGGCGCTGGCAGCACGTATCGGTAGATCCTCCCTCGTAGTATCTTTGCTCGAGTACTATTACTTCCCGGACGTTGTCTGTCGTAGGGCAGTTCGGGTCGCGAGTTCGGGTCTGTCAGTTAGTTGGAACGCGTCTGGAGCGCAGTCCGGACCTGCCAGTCGGGGAGTTGCAATGCAGCACTAGTGTAGTCGGGTTGGAGCTGTGAGGTCTGCGTCCACATGGCTCGCCCGACCATTTCCGCCACGCATCACTTGAGCCGGGCCACGGTCTTGGATCGTCGGTCAGTCGTCCTGCCGGACGACACGTTTTGGCTCGTCGATCGTTCGTAAGTCGGCTGTGTGTGTGTGTGTGTGTGTGTGTGTGTGTGTGTGTGTGTGTGTGCGCATCGTTTCCCGATTTGTTTTCGTGCGCACTTAGTTACTGTTGGGTATCGTTCAGGTCTTCGTGCAAGTGTTTGTCAGGTTGTGTGTGTAGTTGGCGTTATTTCCACTGACGACTATTTTAGATGTTGTCGGCATTCTGAGGGGAGTCGGTCTTTTGGTGCGGACCAGGGAGGATATCTCCATGCGGTGCAGTTGGCTGGGTCCTCGGGCGGTCCCTTCGCAGTGTCGGAGAGTGTGTGGAGCTGTCCGATCGCTACGAGCTTCGTGGTTCACCGGCCCAGGACGTCAAAGTTGAGTGGTGTTTTAAGTACTCAAGCCACGTCCATTCATGTTGTGTGGTTCGTTTCGGTGGTTCGCTGTTGGGGAGGTTTTCTTGTTAACAACACCGAGTGTTTGTATTGCTGAAATTTAGCCGCCATCCGGTGAAGTTAACTGCATTGGTTGGCTACAATTAAAGTGCACCAGCGGGATTTCTTGCCTTGTGCTTGTTAGTGTTCTGCTTACTTGCCCTGGCCACTAACGTAATTTCAGGCAGAGTCCTTTCGTCACCTGTTGTCGCTGTCCAACACGGTGTGTAGTTTTGACAGCGTAATACATATACATATTTGACTGTGGATAATTACGTCCGCAACATTTTGTGTTTGAGTTCTCATGTACCGATTGGTGGCAAGCAAGTCGTTTTGTCAGTCGGTCCGTGGCTGTCCCTTGGTTGGGTTCCGACGGATCAAGTGTAGCTGGGCTCACCACCTGTCTCACCTAAGTGAACGAGGGCAGACCGACACCCAGGAGGCTTCTGAGTGCCGTTGTCATTACTCTCTTTCTCACCGGTGTTTAATTGTCTGTTTATAATCTATCACAGCCAATGATCTAAAAAATTCTTGGTTTTACTGTGTTTTATGTAAATTAAAGGTCTTCACCCGCGTATAAGTAAATCTGAATTCCTGCATGTGGATATTTGCTGAAAGGTTATTGCCGTTGATTTGTCTTTCCCTTTAGTGAAGTTTCAGCTACTTAAAACTTAAGGCTTATGGTTATATTTTTTTTTGAATTTTGGAAAATTAATTGTGGGCCTACGGCCGCTTGGAAACTTATTCTAAAAATTACCTTTCAAGCTTAAACATTGCAGCCTTCTGCCCTTAAGGGTTTATGGTATTTTTGAAATTTGGAAAATAAATTGTGGGCAGTCAGCCACTTAAAACCTTATTCTTAAAATCACTCTTCAAGCAAAAACGTTGCGGCCTTCTGCCTTTAATAGGTTATGGTAATATATTTTAAAATCTTGAAAATTTTATTGTGGGCCTTCAGCCGTTTGTATTGCATCTTGTTTATGTTTGTCTATCCACTTTTGCCTAGAGGCTTTCATCCTAAATGTGAGATTTTATTTGTTATTTTAACTGCATTTTAATCTTGTTGATTTTTAAGATTTTTTTGTTTGGAGGCCTTCAGCCGTGAAAGATTTGGAGTTTGAAACTCTTAGTTGTAAAAGTTCGGCTATGTACCGCTCTGGTTGTAAATTACAATTTTTAGGTGAAACTGACCTACACCTTACTTGGCCCTTTCCACAATCCTAATCACCTGTTCTGCCCAGCGGGTTGAGCGGGCGTCTCAGTTACAACCTGTTTTCGTGACACTCCACATCTACATCTACATTTATACTCCGCAAGCCACCCAACGGTGTGTGGCGGAGGGCAGTTTACATGCCACTGTCATTACCTCCCTTTTCTGTTCCAGTCGCGTATGGTTCGCGGGAAGAACGACTGCCGGAAAGCCTCCGTGCGCGCTCGAATCTCTCTAATTTTACATTCGTGATCTCCTCGGGAGGTATAAGTAGGGGGAAGCAATATATTCGATACCTCATCCAGAAACGCACCCTCGCGAAAACTTGCCAACAAGCTACACCGCGGTGCAGAGCGCCCCTCTTGCAGAGTCTGCCACTTGAGTTTGCTAAACATCTCCGTAACGCTATCACGGTTACCAAATAACCCTGTGACGAAACGCGCCGCTCTTCTTTGGATCTTCTCTATCTCTTCCGTCAACCCGATCTGGTACGGATCCCACACTGATGAGCAATACTCAAGTATAGGTCGAACGAGTGTTTTGTAAGCCACCTCCTTTGTTGATGGACTACATTTTCTAAGGACTCTCCCAATGAAACTCAACCTGGTACCCGCCTTACCAACAATTAATTTTATATGATCATTCCACTTCAAATCGTTCCGCACGCATACTCCCAGATATTTTACAGAAGTAACTGCTACCAGTGTTTGTTCCGCTATCATGTAATCATACAACAAAGGATCCTTCTTTCTGTGTATTCGCAATACATTACATTTGTCTATGTTAAGGGTGAGTTGCCACTCCCTGCACCAAGTGCCTATCCGCTGCAGATCTTCCTGCATTTCGCTACAATTTTCTAATGCTGCAACTTCTCTGTATACTACAGCATCATCCGCGAAAAGCCGCATGGAACTTCCGACACTATCTACTAGGTCATTTATATATATTGTGAAAAGTAATGGTCCCATAACACTCCACTGTGGCACGCCAGAGGTTACTTTAACGTCTGTAGACGTCTCTCCATTGATAACAACATGCTGTGTTCTTTTTGCTAAAAATTCTTCAATCCAGCCACACAACTGGTCTGATATTCCGTAGGCTCTTACTTTGTTTATCAGGCGACAGTGCGGAACTGTATCACTCCGGTGACTATACATTTGGTCGGTATTGTACGTTTGTCTGTCATCGCTTAAGGTGCTGCCGTCTGACCTACTAGCACGATTACTGTCGTCTGTCTCACTAGTATTGTCTGTAGTGTCTTTTGTCGCCCGTGCTCGGTGTACCTGTTCTTGCCTCGCTGCAAGTATTCTTTAGCAGAGCTCTATATATTTAGTCTTTGAGATCGGCCTACAAGTCGACCCCTCCCCCTTCCGCCCCCACAGACAAAGCCCCGAATGAGGTTTACACGCAGGAAATATGTGGGATATGGCCCATGGCCAGTTAAGAAATGAACCGTGTCCCGACCTTAATGATGTCTTCGACGTCCGCTGAGGACACTGTGGTTCTGCCAACAAAGAACAATACAGTCTCACCGGAAAGACGACGTGTCGGAAATGAACGGCGGGCGCCGGACCGCCGGCGAGGCAATCTGTATGCTGCGAACTGGGCCGGACCATTGAGGAGCCATGGACAGCGGACGGTCGGCGCCCTTGGCTCTCACGCGGGCAACGGTGCGTGCCCAGCCATCCGCGACCTCACGCACGGCCGGCCGCCTGGCGCCCGCAGCTCTGCGTGTGCGTGTCGCGACGTGCGTGACGACGCGTGGCAGCAGAGGCGCGGACCTCAAGCCGCATTCCTCGCCAAATCACTGCCTCTTATAGGGGCTGTTACGCGCTATTACTATCACGCGCCTTCTGCAAACCGGCTGTGCCAATGAGGGCGAGACGCTTCTTGTGGTTAACAGACTCAGCACACCATCAACCCCGTAGCGGAATGAACTTCTTGAAGCCAGTGCAGTTGGAAAGTGTAACCTCCCGTACTAAATATTTGTCACCCTGTGAGTTGTGTTCAGGGCCCATAAAAAGGCGATGTACTTGATGACAGTATTATGGAAATGGAAGAGGATGTAGACGAAGATGAAATGGGAGATATGATACTGCGTGAAGAGTTTGACAGGGCACTGAAAGACCTAAGTCGAAACAAGGCCCCGGGAGCAGACAACATTCCATTAGAACTACTGACAGCCTTGGGAGAGCCAGTCCTGACAAAACTCTACCATCTGGTGAGCAAGATGTATGAGACAGGCGAAATACCCTCAGACTTCAAGAAGAATATAATAATTCAATCCCTAACAAAGCAGGAGTTGACAAATGTGAAAATTGCCGAACTATGAGTTTAATAAGTCACAGCTGCAAAATACTAACGCGAATTATTTACAGACGAATGGAAAAACTAGTAGAAGCCGACCTCGGGGAAGATCAGTTTGGATTCCGTAGAAATGTTGGAACACGTGAGGCAATACTGACCTTACGACTTATCTTAGAAGCTAGATTAAGGAAAGGCAAACCTACGTTTATAGCATTTGTAGACTTAGAGAAAGCTTTTGACCATGTTGACTGGAATACTCTCTTTCAAATACTGGAGGTGGCAGGGGTATAATACAGAGAGCGAAAGGCTATTTACAATTTCTACAGAAACCAGAAGGCAATTATAAGAGTAGAGGGGCACGAAAGGGAAGCAGTGGTTGGGCAGGAAGTGAGACAGGGTTGTAGCGTGTTCTCGATGTTATTCAATCTGTATGCTGAGCAAGCAGTAAAGGTAACAAAAGAAAAATTCGGAGTAGCTATTAAAATCCATGGAGAAGAGATAAAAACTTTGATGTTTGCCTATGACACTGTAATTCTGAGACAGCAAAGTACTTGGAAGAGCAGTTGAACGGAATGGACAGTGTCTTGAAAGGAGGATATAAGATGAGCATCAACAAAAGCAAAACGAGGATAATGGAATGTAATCGAATTAGGTCGGGTGATGCTCAGGAAATTAGATTAGGAAATGAGACACTTAAAGTAGTAAAGGAGTTTTGCTATTTGGGGAGCAAAATAACTGATGATGGTCGAAGAAGAGAGGATATAAAATGTAGACTGGCAATGGCAAGGAAAGCGTTTTTGAAGAAGAGAAATTTGTTAACATCGAGTATAGATTTAAGTGTCAGGAAGTCATTTCTGAAAGTATTTGTATGGAGCGTAGCCATGTATGGAAGTGAAACATAGACGATAAATAATTTAGACAATAAGAGAATAGAAACTTTCGAAATTTGATGCTACAGAAGAATGCTGAAGATTAGATGGGTAGATCACATAACTAATGAGTAGGTATTGAACAGAATTGCGGAGAAGAGGAGTTTGTGGAACAACTTGACAAGAAGAAGGGACCGGTTGGTAAGACATGTTCTGAGGCATCAAGGGATCACAAATTTAGCACTGGAGGGCAGTGTGGAGGGTAAAAATCGTAGAGAGAGACCAAGAGATGAATACACTAAGCAGATTCAGAAGGATGTAAGTTGCAGTAAGTACTGGGAGATGAAGAAGCTTGCGCAGGATAGAGTAGCATGGAGAACTGCATCAAACGAGTCTCGGGACTGAAGACCACAACGGCAACAAGTTGTGTTTAGTCATAAGCCGCTCTCCGTTAGTCCAACAATTTCAAGACTGGGTCGCTAAAAATGATGATTTTATTGCTTCAGATGGTCTACATAGCCTCCTCGAAGTTATGTAAGCTACAGTGCGTAGAATGTTCATACAACCACGCGAAACTGTGAGAAAAGTCCTTCTTTGGGATGTTGTTCACTTCGGGCGTCACAGGGGCTTGAAAGTAGCTTATGTCGACAAAGCGTTGACCCTTCATTTGAATTTCTGCACTTCGTCGATTGGTGGTAAGTTCGTACTAATAATACCAAGTTTCATCACCAGCGATATCTTTTTTCGAGATAAGAACTGCTCACGATTTGTAATTCAAAAGACACAGCAGGCGTCCGCGCATCGTTGTTTTTGTTCGGGATTCGAGCTGTGCGCAACAAACTTTGCAGACGCTTTTCTCTTCTTCTAAACATTCTACAGAATGTCTTGAACACTTGATTCAGAGGTGTTTCTCCATCGTGGTTTGTGACAAAGTAACGTTGACGTACAACGGCCGCACGTCCATAACTTAACAGTGACTGCTCTCAACTGAATGCACATATGTTGCTTGCTGTTGTTAGTTGAAGCTGCCGTCGTAGTTCAAATGGTTCAAAATGTTCAAATGTGTATGAAATCTTATGGGACTTAACTGCTAAGATCATCAGTCCCTAAGCTTACACACTACTTAACTTAAAGCATCCTAAGGACAAACACACACACTCATGCGCGAGGGAGGACTCGAACCTCCGCCAGGATCAGCTGCACAGTACATGAGTGCAGCGCCCCGCCCGCGCGGCTAATCCCGCGCGGCTCAAATGGTTCAAATGGCTCTAAGCACATAGGACTTAACATGTGACGTGATCAGTCACCTAGACTTAGAACTACCTAAACCTAACTAACCTAAGGACCACACACACATCCATGCCCGAGGCAGGAATCGAACCTGCGAACGTAGTGGCAACGCGGTTCCGGACTGAAGAGCCTAGAATCGCTCGCCATCGTAGTTACTGCGCTGATTTCGCTTGTAGGTCAGGAAAAAAGCAGTCTCGGAAATTTTTAGACGAACGGTGTATCACACATTTTTTTAAATGTTACAAACACATTAATTAAACCATAATGTATTCAGCTGTAAAAAGTTAAATACAGTGTCGTTCCGGGACGATGTTACCAACTTTCAGGGGTGACAGAAAATGATAAATGTTTTAGTCGGAGGTAATGTTCCCTGGTCCGGAAACGACCGAGTCGCAAGTTGTAACCGAAAGTCGTTCTTAAGGAAGAAGAAAGGAAGATTCGGTTTAACGTCACAACCACATCGAGGTCAGTAGAGACGGAACACAAGCTCGGTTTGTGTCAAGGATGGGGAAGGAAATCGGTTGTGCCCTTTCAAGGGAACCATTCCGGCATTTGCCTGCAGAGATTTAGGGGAATCACTAAACTAAAGTAAACTAAAGCACTCCGTCTTCAGGCCACAAGTGGCCCATCGGGACCATCCGACCGCCTTGTCATCCTCAGTTGAGGATGCGGATAGGAGAAGCGTGTGGTCAGCACACCGCTCTCCCGGTCGTTATGATGGTTTTCTTTGACCGGAGCCACTACTGTTCGGTCGAGCAGCTCCTCAATTGGCATCACGAGGCTGGGTGCACCCCGAAAAATGGCAACAGCGCGTGGTGGCCCGGATGGTCACCCATCCATGTGCCAGCCTCGACCGACAGCGCTTAAATTCGGTGATCTGACGGGAACCGATGTACCCACTGCGGCAAGGCCGTTGCCCTTAGGGGAATCACTGAAAACCTAAATCTGGATGACCGAAAGCGGGTCTGAACCGTGTTCTTCCCGAATGCGAGTCCAGTTTGCTAACCACTGCACCAGTCGATTTGATACTTCTGACAGTGGACCTCTTCTACTTCACGCTCTTTGCTTTCCGTGTCTTGGGAGGAGGCAGTATGGATCTAAATAAGAAAAACATGTCAAGTAAACATGGGCTCTGAAGTGATACCTTAAGAGTAATGATCAGTTGCGCAGTACGAGAGGTGTGTTTCACAGTAGTAAAGGTAACACGTCATTCACAGCAAGTAGCGTCTTTATTCTTGTTACTGGAACCAGTTCGAAGTGGGCCTCATTACTGAAGACAATTCTGTCCAAGTCACAGGGAGATACCAGGCAGAAGACGTGCCTGGAGATGCCTCGGTCAAAGGTGGGATACCAACCTGATCGTCACCCGCCATACGGCACGATAACCTGGAGTGATGAACTTTTCAGGGCAGGGCCCATTTTGTTGCCATCCGTGGCACTCTTATAGCACAGCTGCACGTGGACGACATTCTACCCCTCGTTTTGTTGCCCGTCATGTCAATCCACCCTGGGCTTGCATTTCATCAAGATAATGCCCGCCCGCACATGGCAAGAGTTTCTACTGCTTGCCTTCATACTCGCCAAACCGTTCCTTGGCCAGCAAGGTTGTCCGATCTCTGCTCAGTTGATAACGTTTGGGGCATTATGGGCAGAGCCCTCGAACCATCTCGCGGTTCTGAAGATCTAACGCGTCAGATGGACCTCGGGAGAACATCCAGCAACTCTATCAATCAATTTCAAGCCGAATAACTGCTTGCATAAGGGTCAGAGGTGGACTAAAGCGTTATTGACTTTCTCAATTTGCAAAGCTCTTTCTCTTGAATAAATCATCCATTTTTTTCTGAATTAATCATTTGTTTGTTTGTACATGTACATCATCTACTGATACGTTACAGTCGGATAATTTCTTGGTGGTACGAGGTTTTTTGGTCTTAGAGTATGTGTCCTAATAATTTACTGACTTAAGGTACCTTTTCAGTCACTTACTTTTGGGAAACCTAAAAAACTATGTCAATATTTTGCTTGCTACAGAATAGAAATTTTGAATGTTCTACACTGAACTCTGCTGACACCGGTGTCATATTCTGCAAGAGGGTGTAATCACGAAACAAACAGCATGTGAACAGATTAATCACCTAGCATTATTGCAAGTCATTTTTCAAAGTCTGTCGCTGTCGAAACACTTGACATTCCGGAAACATCAAAGCTACTACTGAGAAGAAAGAAGGAAGTTACGTCTTGTGTATTTTAGAGGAAGTTCAGGCATGTGACGGCAAAATTTTCCAGGAAGAGGAAAAAGAAACGAACCAGACGTGTATGTCATATGTATCTATTTGCATTTCTTGAGAAACCTCGGGGAGGGGGGGTAAATGTTGTTTATCAATGTGCTTCACATGCAATACATTTCGCTCTTTCTTTATGTGAGAGCAGTAGTTGCTTTCCGAGGAAGTTTTACTATTCATCAGTTGTTTTCGAAGCTCGGCACGAAATGACCTTGCCTCGTCTTGGTCTTGTAAAAGCGACAGACCTGATACTGAGAACCGGCTCATGGAACAGGAAAATAACGGACCAACAGATCTTCGCCGCTCTGCACAATACAGACCTCTCAAAATTCCGGTAGGGACCCTTCATTAGCTATTCACAGCGCGCAGCAATCAACCAGCTTTTGCCACTTTTTGTATATGAGAAGGGTGGCCCTGTCCTTAAACGACGCTCTTATTCTACTAATGACGCTCATTTCTCAGTTAAGGCATTGTAACTGTGTCTTGAAAATAGTTGTCGCAAAGAGAACTCAGACTTGAAATACTGGAATATTTTCTTGGTGTGTGTGTGTGTGTGTGTGTGTGTGTTCCAGGGTATTCCTTGTATGAAGAACCAGATACAGAAGTTTCTAAGGACCTCATTTATGAGACACTACATCGTGAAATCCTCGTTGTCCAGTGTTACGCTTTCCTGTTCTTTTTCTTAACAACTCTTTACATAACTTAAGTCAAAGACTACTTTGGTTTAATGTAGAATGTAGCTCGACTGCTGACATATTAATACAAAAAACGTACAGTACAAGTTGGGATTTTGAAAACTGTAGACACTATAAAGGTGGTTTCTTTTTTATTTTAGTGATCCTGTGTCCAGCGAACAAACGCCTATTGATGCAACCACAGCACACATCACTCAGGTGTTCAGCACACTGGAGACACATTCTTCTGAACTGAGGAAAAACGACCTGTAATGGAAACGATAATTTTGAAGACTTGTTTGTGTCTTCGCATTTAGATTTGTGACTGTTTGTTTTCACACAGTTAGAACAATATTGCATTAAAAACGGCAATAAAACACAAAATATATACAAATAAGACAAGATAATTGCTTACTCTGTAAGTAGGCTGTTTAGGTTTTTATATTGGTAACGCCACGTAGCGCTCTGTGAGAAAATCACTGGCTGTGCTGTGTGCAGTCTGTGGCTGGTTTGCATTGTTGTTGGCCGTTGTAGTGTTGGGCAGCTGGATGTGAACAGCGCGTAGCGTTGCGCAGTTGGAGGTGAGCCGCCAGCAGTGGTGGATGTGGGGAGAGAGATGGCGGAGTTTTGAAATTTGTAAGACTGGATGTCATGAACTGCTATATATATTATGACTTTTGAACGCTATTAAGGTAAATACATTGTTTGTTCTCTATCAAAATCTTTCATTTGCTAACTATGCCTATCAGTACTTAGTGCCTTCAGTAGCTTGAATCTTTTATTTAGCTGGCAGTAGCGGCGCTCGCTGTATTGCAGTAGTTCGAGTAACGAAGATTTTTGGTGAGGTAAGTGATTTGTGAAAGGTATAGGTTAATGTTAGTCAGGGCCATTCTTTTGTAGGGATTTTTGAAAGTCAGATTGCGTTGCGCTAAAAATACTGTGTGTCAGTTTAAGCACAGTCATGTATAATTTTTCTAAGGGGACATTTCATATGTCGACCCTTAGCCGAGGATACCTCACTGGAATCTTCTGATTTTTTTCTTGTAGTTTGTGCAATTAGTGCAGCCTTTGTTTATTGCTAGCGCGTAATTGTAGAGAGAATTTCCTTTGTAGTTGTACTTTTTCATTCTTGTACAGTAAAACAGTTGTGGCATGCATGTAGATTTGCACGAAGTATTTCGCAACTGCGCTTGCGATTAACTAGATATTATTTTCAATGCTATGTTAATGTGTTTTCTTATTTTGCTCTTCAAATTGTGCTTTTCTGTGTTGTCGTGTGAAATATTGTGACAATAATGCCGTGTGAAAAACGTAATACTAGGCTCCAAAGTAAACTGAGAAATGACAGTGAAGACGAAAGCAGTGTGTTAGCGCCACCGTGTAATGAATTAACTAATGTTCAAAGTAGTAATTTGGTAATTGTGCATAGGGAAATGGAGCGGGCTGTAAATAATGGTGTAGGCAGTGAAATAATTAGTGAACAGGGAAGCATTATCGATCGATCGGTCGGCAATAGCTTGCCTCAGCAATCCGAAATGACAGGACACAATCCTGCAAATACTGTAGATTCAGGTTTTGCGTCCTCGCCGTTTTCTCAAATAAGTCAAGACACATTTCCTGCTGTTCAAAATGCGAATATTGCCGGTTCAAATGCATTGCCGAATAGCACCGAGGAACATGTTTCAGACACCAGTGCATTGTTATTACAATTAATGCAACAAATGGGACAAAAGCTTCAAAAGTTAGACACAATGGAACAAAATCTTCAAAAGTTAGACACAATGGAACAACAACAGAGACAAACACAGCAACAGTTAGACACAATGGAACAAAAGCAGAGACAAACACAGCAAAAGCTTCAAAAGTTAGACACCACACTTGAACAAACACGTGAAGATTTAAATACTGAGTTACATAACATTGAATCGAAATGTCAAAAAGTCTGTAATGACGTAAAAACACAAATTTGTGAGCGTTTTCAACCTATTTTTTCGCGGCATGAAAATGCATTACAGAATCACGAAGCAGCCATAAAAGAACTGCAAACCATTGTTCATGAAAATCATGAGACCTTGTGGGATAAAATTGACTCAGTTGCATCTACCGATTTGGTTACGCTACTTGCAAAAACTCAGGAAAACTTAAAGGACACAGAAGATACGATTTCAACACAAATGGACACTCTGAACTTGGTTCAGAAAAATACACTGAGGAAATAAGTACACTATCGGAGAAAGTAGCCGAACTTTCGGATCAGTCCACTAACTTATCTGCAAAGGTAGATGATGATCTGAATGACACAAGACCTGTAGCCATCACTGGCACAGAAGAGTATGAACAAATTAAGAAATTCAAACAAAATCAGAATCAAATTAATACGCAACACAAAAGAGAAATCCGGGAAGTACAAGATCAGTTGGCACAAGTAATACAAAAATTACACATTTCAGAGGACACTCGCGCTCCAAATCAGGAAGAGGGACTTAGAAATACGGTAAAGGGACAAAATAATAACACAGGGCATTTCGGAAATTATGAAAGAAATTGGCAAGGTGCACCGAATTTTGAGATGGAACCGCCGACACGACGTAACAATGACCGATATGCTACTCGCCGACACGATGATTTTGACTATAAGCTGTTCATTACTACACGTAAATTCAAAACATTTAAGAATTCTGGCAACGACATTCATCCACAAGCGTGGCTCCATCAATTCTCTCATTGTTTTCCTCCCAACTGGTCATTAGAGCACAGATTAGAATTTATGTGTGGCTATTTAGAGATTGAACCAGCTGTAAGAATGCGATCGGTCATTCACGATTGCCACAGTGAAGGAGAATTTTATCATGCCTTCTTCTCAGCATATTGGTCTCAAGCTACACAAGACAGAGTAAAACATACCATCATAATGATGAAACATATCGAACAATCTGAATTTTCCAGTCTTGTGAAATATTTTGAAGACATGTTGCACAAGAATCAGAACCTGTCAAACCCATACAGCCCCTCAGAACACATCCGCATTTGCTTAATCAAACTACCTGAACATTTACGACATATTATTTTGGCAGGACGTTGCAAAGATGACATTGAAGCTTTTCAGGGACTGTTACAAGAATTGGAAATTGACACTGACAATCGCGGAACGCGGAAACAGGAACACAACAATTACAAGTCACATCCGTCACAATTCCGCAATGAAAGAAATAATAACTGGACACGACAAGGCTATTCTCACAACACAAATCATGACCAAAACAGACACCACCCGTATGACAACCGTTGGCAGAGTAGTAATAATTACAGGGAAAGACCACCTCTCTGAGGTAGTAACTATCACAGAGACAATCAGAGAAACAGACAATATGGGAACCAAAGTAATTATTATCAAGGAAGACAGAATAACTTTAGACGCAATGGTCCAGCGCGCAGTTGCGATTCAGGGAGAAATTCTCCACCACGTGACCGACAACAAAGAAACTATGGAATCTACCGACATGACGACAGACGATATGATCGTAACGACAGACCTGAATTGCTTCAGAACTGGCGGGATTCAAACAGGGCGGGCCCTCTCGACAAGGTGAATTTGTAGAAGTTAAGTCTCCAAATCCCAATAACGACGCGCGCCAACAAAGAGACAATAGGCAATGACTAATACCGCTGGCAGCCACAAAACGTACTTCTGAAACTGACGACGCAGCTGCCGTAGCTAGTAATTACGTAAAAATGGAAGATATTAGGGACATCTTACTCCAGGAACACGACGTAAAACATAACGACATTGCATATCCTGTGATTCACGTTACAGTAAATGACGTAAAATTTACGGCAGTACTTGACTCTGGCAGTCCCATTTCAGTAATTAGTGAAACAACCTTTAGCAAATGGAACAAATCGAACGATTGCCCCACACTTCCGTTACGTTAGATTAAATTACAAGGTGCAATCGTTGGAAAAAGTGTAGATGTACGCCAACAAACCAACTTAGAATTCTTTTGTGAAAGCCACAGCTTCTCTATGAACTTTCTTATTGTTCCATTATTGTCGACGGAAATTATATTGGGAGTAGCCTTTTTGAATGAATACAAAGCAATCTTAAACTTTCAGGATGCTGAAATAAGTTTAGAGAAAGAAGGTAAGTCAATAGCTTTGAAATTTGAAGATTGGCTCTCAAACCATGACGAAGAAATTAATCGGCTTTACCTCCTGTTAGACAACAGTTCGGAATTTTCGACGGAACTTGACACTAGCAATCACTCTGCAACTACTGACAGGGATGATATCGACGACGCATTTGATAGTAATGAGTTAATTCAGAATAAAATTCAAACAATTGAGAATTGTAATGACACTGATAGGCAACACCTTTTTGAGATTTTACAAGCACATTCCACAGTTTTTCCTCACAAAACAGGAACAATCAAGGGATTTCAATACCAATTTCGTGTTCGTGAGCATACTAAATTTTGTGTTAGACCATACGTAATTCCGGCGCGTTATAGGGACCGTGTTAGAACAGAAGTACAATCTATGTTTGACAAGGGCATTTTTGAGCCTGCAGTAAGCTCATACAACAATCCATTACATGTTGTTGAGAAGAAAAATGGATCGATCAGGCTTGTCTTAGATTCGAGACAAATCAATACTATCATGAATCCTGAAACAGACAGGCCGCAAACGTTAGAAGAACATCTTCAAAATTTTAATGGTGTAAAAGTGTTGTCTTCCATTGATCTCAGATCCAGCTTTTATCAGATTGAACTTCATCCAGAATGTAAAAATACACAGCTTTCCTTTGTTTCGGTGTTTGTTATCAGTTTCGGAAACTTCCTTTTGGTTTGAACATTTCTTCGGCAGCATTCATTCGCGGGCTAAATTCCATATTACCTGAGTTCTTAAAACGTCACATCACCTTATATGTGGACGATATTCTGATAGCAGAAGCCTCATGGGAACAACACAATCGCATCCTCAACAGCGTGTTACATATTTTTGCAGAATCTGGAATTACAGTTAACTTGGAAAAGTCTGAATTTGGTAGGACAAAGGTGAAGTTTTTGGGACATATTATTTCTTCTGAAGGCATTCAGCCAGATCCTGAAAAGTTAGAAGCAATTAGAGCCATTCCAGTTCCATCCACAAAAAAACAAGTCCGAAGTTTTCTAGGTCTCGTAAATTTTTACCGTAGTTTTCTGAATATGCAAATTCTAGTTACACCAAAACTTTGTTCTCTCACTGGAAAAAATGCTATTTGGAACTGGACGAACAAGCACAGTTGGAATTCAATTCTTTGAAAGAATCACTACTTAACGCGCCAATACTAGCTCATCCAGATCTGTCACAAGATTTCTGCCTTAGCACGGATTCTTCTAAAGTCGGTCTTGGTGCCCATTTATTTCAAGAAGCCACAGAAAAAGACACTACTGTTCAGAAAACCATTGCTTTTGCTAGCCGAGTGCTAACAAAATCTGAAAAAAATTATTCAGTTACTGAATTAGAAGCTTTAGCTATCGTTTGGGCAATTAACAAATTCCGTTTCTTTCTTTCTGGTAAGCACGTAAAAGTATACAGTGATCATCGTGCATTACAATTTCTTATGTCTTCAAAATTAAATCACGACAGGTTAAAACGTTGGGCATTGTTTCTGCAAGAATTCCACTTCACAATAGTCTACATTCCCGGCAAGGAGAACATTGTTGCGGACGCACTGTCACGCGCACCGGCTGGGCTTGAGAAAAGTAACACAGAAAGCAACCTCGAGAAAAATTTCAGTATTCTTTACATTCAGAAAGTCGCCTCTGAAAACTTCATCTCCACATCTTTAAAGGACATTGCTCATGAACAAGATAAAGATCCGATTTGGAAAGACATCAAAAGCAAATGGCATGAAAAGACACACACACACAGATTCGGCTTTATTATCTGGTTAGAAACCACGTACTGTTCAAACGCTGCACTGTTGATGACAAGCTATGGGTACTTTGCATTCCTGAAGATTTTGTTAATAAGCTCATTTGGTACATTCATTTCAGCTATGCACATTTTGGCCCACGAAAATGTTATCATATTCTTCAGACGACTTGTTATTTTAGCAATATGGAAAAGAGAATTCGAAGAGTCTTGTCTATTTGTAAACTTTGTCAAAAGGCGAAACCATCTACTATCTCATATCGTGCTCCGTTGTTTCCTATCATTCCTTCTACATTAAAAGAATTTGCTGCTGTTGATCTCTTGGGACCTCTTGTCAGAACATCGAATGGATTTTCGTACGTTCTAGTCGCTGTTGAACTTACTTCAAAATTTGTTTCTTTCACTCCGTTATGTAAAGCCACTGGACGGTCTGTATGCTACGCCTTTGTTAAAAATTTCTTACGTGAAGTTGGCCACGTTGCTAAAGTCATTTCAGATAACGGACCGCAATTCAGATCTGCTGTTTGGTCACGCATGCTTCGGAATCATAAAATCAAACCTGTTTTTATTTCATTGTACTCACCACATTGCAACCCCTACGAACGGATTATGAAAGAAATCAATAAGCTTTGCAGACTTTGTTGTCGCAGAAAGCATCAGCATTGGGACAGATATTTACACTTATATCAAAACGTGCTGAATGAAATGCCTCATGACTCCACTGCTTTACCACCTACTCTTGTACTGAAGAATGAAGAACTACCGAACAGAATCAGAGAGCTTGCGCCTTTCCCGAATACACGTAAACTTCGACACAAAGACATAATTGATTTGGCTATTAAAAATATAAAATCTGCAGCAGACAAAACGAGAAAACTACACGGTAAAGCAAATGCAAAGAAATTATATATTGGTCAGAAAGTTCTCATTAAAGTTCATTCATTGTCACATAAGAAGAAACACTTGAATCACAAATTCTTTCTGATTTACAATGGACCTTACAGAATTCGACGTATACCACATGATAATTGCGTTGAAATTGAAACTCTGCGTACTAGGAAGAGTAAAGGTTTACACCACATTTCACATGTAAAACCGTTTATTGAAAGATAATCTGCTTTTTAACTTTGTCTTTGCCATATAACTTTTCACTTTACATTACTAGTATGCTTTGTCAGACTTAGAATCTGTTAACATGCAACAATGTTTGAAGTTAAATATCCAGTCAAGAACCAAGAGAACTTATTTAAACAGAAATTACGAATGCATTGTTATAGTGAACAGATGACACAGTGTTGTTATTTGTACATTCTTGCTTGTTAGTTGCATGATTACGTAACGACTATAAGGCTCACATACTTGGAACATTTACCAGTACTGCTAATGAGATTTTAATGCAACATTTTGGTTTACTTGAAAATACATTCTGGATTTAAAGTACTTTCTGTGAGATACCAGATGACACAGTGGTTAGTTTATGTGACAGCTACACGATTTTAACACGACATGACTAATGAGTGACAATTTACAATGTTGCTTTTGCGGTGTTTCTGTTTTATATCTGCACAGTTTTTCTGAATTATTCTGGAAAGTAAAACATGTTTTAGTAGTAACTTTGGTGGTATAGCTACAATGAGACAGCCTTTTCCGTAGCACAACAATATGTTACAGCACAGTACTTTCTTCATCACGGCAATAAGCGTAATAACTAAGATATCTATACGCAAAGCATTTCACTTTTGTTTATCATGAGGTAAGTACATTGACTTCTGCAGAACTTAGCTTTCGGAGGATGATAACTACGACACTTCCACAGAGATTATCTTACAGCAGGACGCACAGTTTAGCACTACAGTACACGTATTTGAGTGATTAATTTTGTACTTAAAACATTTATTTTTAAAGATATTTGAAGTACAATGATACAAAGATTTTCCGTGATACATTTCATTCCATTGCTGTAATCTGTAACACCTGAGGGTATAATTACATTTATCCTCAGGGGGTACACGCCTCCTTTGTGTACCATGTGTTTGGCAAGCACAAGGAGCCGTAGCTAATATGGTATTTGCTTATACAACTTTACACATCGATACCATATTTCTCTAACACATAAATTACACAGCTATCTGATTATTTAACAGAGAAACAAACATTTTTTTACTACATCAGTGACAGATGTGTACGTAATTACACAGCTGGATAACTTCACACTTATGATATTGTATTTTGTCTGTACTTTGTGAAATGTTCATATTTTTTTGGAACCATTATGATACTATGAGAGCTTTGAATGATGTATTTGGTATGGGATCATGATTTTTAAAGTACGTTTGAGGTAGATGAAACTTTTGACATGAGCAGAAAATTTTTTTTGGGTTTTGAAACTATTGGAGGAAACTACGACGATTTTGAGATTTGGCTGAGGTTTTATGATGTTATGATGACGATGTGTATTACACTGTTGCGGTATGTTTATGATCAATAAGCTGCTGCTATATGAGGAATTTGATTATGCTACGTATTTATTATAATGAGATATTGAAGAAGTGTCTACAAATATGTGTATGTGTAATAAAGCAAGGAATAATGAGTAGTGGTTAGGGACTCTGGTTTGTGAAAAAGGATGTTGGAAACCGAGAATCGTACTTTAAGAGTTATGAAACGTGTGTATATGCGTGAATGTATCACTATGCTGACGAAAATTTTTTGGACACTGTTATATTTACAGGACTTTGTTTATACAGATTTGAAACGCAAATTCTCGACCTGAGAAAGTTTTATATGAGACTGTCACTGTAGTGCAAACTGGTGTCGTAAATATTTTGGTAAGAAAGTTAAGTGACCACCTGCACGTAGTGCGTTGTGGGCACCCAGCTGCGTGACAGTCGCCTGGAAAAAAGCATTAGTGTGTGCCTTTCAGAGGCACAGGTGGAGAAAAAAAACAGGCCATTATCCTCGCTATTGACATTCCTTTGTAGAAAGCATCTCAAATACGACACTCTCAAACTTGAAAACATATGATTACACTGTGGAGCTCTTAATTTATGATATTTACTAAAATGCCTAATGAAATGATGAGAAACATTTTACATCTATTGTCTTTCTAGTTGAGAGATTGCTCATTTTGTTTAATATCTAGTTTCTTGCTGCACTGCAGCACTGGTTAAAATAAAAAAATAGATGTACTAATATAGATATTTTATGCCTACAGATCCAGTTAACAGTAATTTATATGATCTACTTCCAAAAATATGAGGGAGCACAAAAAGACATTTCCTTTCATAGGAATTGCATACATAATTTTTGTCAATGACTGGTAACTTTTTAGTAGTGTAAGTTAAGGTGATGCATCACTCTACTATTAAGTTGTGACATCGGTATTAAACATGGCAATTTTTACTGTAATATTTTTTCTGCTTGAGCTTTGTCATGTTTAGGTATAAGTTATTGCATTTGCTGCTGCTGTGTGCCAGGCATTGTGCTACTGAATTTCACTTTGTATTACTCTGTTAAGCCAGCTTTACTGCTGCTTTATTTTTCTTTTTGCTGCACATTGGCTCATACTAGTGATAATGTTGTATTTGCTTTGCTAACTTATATATATAGCTGCTTGCTTTGCCAATTTGCATTTTTTTGTCATTGCTGTTTGTGTTAATTGTTTTGTGCTGCTGCATTGTGTCGTCCCTTAGTTTAGCATTTGAGCTCAGTATGTTTAAGTTAGCTTAAGAGGGGGTAGACTATATAACAAACTAACTATGATGAATTGGAAGAAATGCATTGAGAAGCTATAAGAAAATGGTTTGGCCAAAAAAGTAGTGTACAGTGGAGAAAAACTATTTTTGAAAGAGGATGTGAACAGAATACAGAAAGCATGCTTGGATAGGATTTTTTTTTGGCTGGAGCAAATGTTGAAATAAGAGGGACGATCTATGGAATGAAGTTTTGGGTTGGACTGCAGTACCAAATGTTACACTGAAAACAAACCCTGTCCTTTTCTTTTGTGTTATCCCACTATGTGTTGGTGTACCCTTATGTATTTGTTTTCTTCCTGTTTCTGTGCACTGTTTCATTGAATTTTTTCTCTTCTAATACTAAGCTACATTCACTGTGATGAGGAATACTGTTATCCTCAAATATAATTTGCATTAATAATATGTTATTTACTTTGTAAAGATGTTTAGACATTATTTATTGTGTTTTGTTTTAATGCTCATGTGCGAAGTTGATGTTTCAAAAGATATTCTGATCTTTTATGTATGTACTTATGTCATAATTCCTGTAACACTGATGTATATGTATATTTCTATTCTTTTGTAAAGCCTGTATTACTACAAATGTTCTTTAATGATGTATTTTGTACCTTTGTTATTGTATTCTCATGTTATAATATTGTAATTGACACCAGTTCGTCAAATTAAGTAACTTGTAAGCATTCATTTCACTGCACACATTTCTGTTGGTCGTAGTATATGCACAATATGTGAAAAAAAGAGGACTGTTAGCGTTTGGACATGTGTTAATAATTCAGCAAGGGACTGGATAACAGCATTGCTGGTTATAAGGACAATTAAAAAAAAACTTTGTGAGTGCACAAGTGGTGGTTTATGGACTTGCTATATAGTACAAGACTCTTCGACGGTGATTGTGCACCTGCACAGTCGCAACAGATGGCTGCTAGCCATCTCTACAAGGACTACAGTGGGTCTACACCTTTGATGACTCACCAACACCATTATTTCTACAAGGACTGCAGTGGGTCTGCACCTCTGGTGACCCACCAATACTGTAATCTCTAACAAGACTGCAGTGGTCTGCTCTGTGATGACCTACCTACCAATATTCTTCAAAACTTCGACCGACTCTGCAGTGGATTTGCTCTGTTGTGACCCATTACCTGTCTGCATGTCAAGAGTCAGCACTGTCTTTCCGTTGGAAGGACAACACAACTTCTTTAAGACTGCATGGAAATCCACTACTTCTGTGTGCGTTTTCTTTTACTGCTCAGACTTTGAGAAAAAAAACACTGCAATTTTACTGTGATGAATGATCAGGACTGTGTTTATGGACTGTGAGAAAATTTTAGCTTTTGACCAACATTGTATCAATAAGTGTGTGCATATGATTTCTTTGTTGTTGTAATTATGAAAAATTTTTTTCCAATCTGTATTGGCCATTGCCCAAAACAATTTGTAAAATTTTTTGTGGGAGCATGGGGCCTATGTAAGTAGGCTGTTTAGGTTTTTATGTTGGTAACGCCACGTAGCGCTCTGTATGAAAATCACTGGCTGTGCTGTGTGCAGTCTGTGGCCGGTTTGCATTGTCGTTGGCCATTGTAGTGTTGGGCAGTTGGCTGTTAACAGCACGTAGCGTTGCACAGTTGGAGGTGAGCCGCCAGCAGTGGCGGATGTGGGGAGAGAAATGGCGGAGTTTTGAAATTTGTAAGACTGGATGTCATGAACTGCTATATATATTATGACTTTTGAACACTATTAAGGTAAATACATTGTTTGTTCTCTATCAAAATCTTTCATTTGCTAACTATGCCTATCAGCAGTTAGTGCCTTCAGTAGCTTGAATCTTTTATTTAGCTGGCAGTAGTGGCGCTCGCTGTATTGCAGTAGTTCGAGTAACGAAGATTTTTGGTGAGGTAAGTGATTTGTGAAACGTATAGGTTAATGTTAGTCAGGGCCATTCTTTTGTAGGGATTTTTGAAAGTCAGATTGCGTTGCGATAAAAATACTGTGTGTCAGTTTAAGCACAGTCATGTATAGCTTTTCTAGGGGGACGTTTCAACTGTTTCATTCAAAGTATACTAAGAAATGAAATAAAGAATAATTGTTCTAAATTAACTTGGAGATAAGATTTGCTTAATTTATTTTTTACTATATTTTAGAGATGCAGACATAGTTGTAGTGAATACTCTAAAAGTATATTGTTTAAGTAGCCTGTTTGTATGTTGACGGCGCTATAGACTGTGTTAATATCTCTGACAGCACTCTGCGCCCACGGCAAGAGATTCTATGGTTGGACGGACTAGTAGTTAGCGAGTGAAATGTGGGCACATGATATTCTTAGTGGACACTCTTTGTTGGTAGGACTTGCATTGTATGATGTGTTTATAAGAAAATACACAAGGAAATGTATGATGATGGATGTTTGGTTGATAATGTTTGGGCAGTGGAATTATTGACAACTAAAGAATATTTGGAACTTAATAAGGTAAAATTTTCTAAATACATTATTTGCTTTACAACAAAATCTTTCTTTCACTAACCACATGTCTCCTAGTAGTTAGAGTCTATAGTAGTTAGAATATTTTAATTTAGCTGGCTGTAGTTACTACTTGCTGTAATTGCTGTAGTTCGTGTTCTGAAGATTTTCTGTGAGATAAGTGACTTATGAAAAAGAATGGGTGTTGTCACTGTTGGGATTCGTGATTGAAATGAGTTTAGGCAATTAAAAGAGTTGGAGGTAGATTCATAATTCTTTAATTTGTATTATTGTTAGAATTTCTTGCAATTCAGGGCCATTCTTTTGTGTTAATTATTATAAGTCATGTTGTCAATGTATAGCAGATAGATGGCTTTGGGCTTGTATATTGTGGGTAATAAATGAATAGGTCAAGTTTGAGTTGTCTTTGCCGGGGATGATTGTGTAGGGCAGTGTTCAATAAAAAGAATTAAAAAGGTAGTTTCAATTGAAACAGTGCCATCATTCTCTGTTGTTTGTCTATAAATGACATAAAATCAGTATACAAGTCTGCAGTCATTGTCACTAGTCCATATAGTTGTCTGTCTTATTTTTTAAAATAATTATACACCTGAATGCATTTCATTCACAAGTACGTTTCTATATAAACTTTCTATATCAAATGAGACAAGTGTCGTCCGTTTCAGAATCTCAGTATCTTTAATCAAGTCTGCGAATTCGTAACTATTTTTCACATTAAATGATATTCCAAATGTATTAGCTGCTTTAAGTCTCTTATTAATTACATAATTAGGACATGACATATTGTTCGCTGTTGGTCTAATTAGTTGGTTGACTTTTGTGCAGTTTAATTTGTGCTCTTAGGTTTGGACTACCTGGATTCATCATGATCAATTTTTTTCTTCTTCTTTCATCACTGAACAAGAAACTACTCTTGGAAAATTTCCCTTTGATTCCTTTCTGAAATTTGATGACCAGATTCTTTTGAAGCTCTCCAATATCATTATCACTAAAAATTTAATTGTTTTTCTTACATAGTCATCATCACATATGATAACGATTGAATTACCCTTATCTGCCTTCTTAACTACAGCTTTACATTGCTACAGCTTAGTGTTTAATTTGGCAATTGCATCTATTGCTTTCATATTATTATGACTTCGTTGCTTTTCATTACTTAGGGCCTTGTTGATTTACACTGCTATTTTTTTTGTTTACACTTACTGTGCTTGATTACATCACACAAACTTTTGGTTTCCGTGATACTAGTTTTTGTTACTGTGGAATTTATTTCAGAAGGTGAATTAAATTTAAGTCCTTGTTTAGCTAATTACTACTTCAGGGATTCTGATTTGTTTTTCAATCCACTGATTCACAAGGAAGGTTTGTGTATATAACTTATTACCTCTGTTCTAGATGAGTCATCGAGCCATAGATACTATGTGCTGTCTGTATGGCCATATGTGCAGCATCAGCACCACCAGACATAAATACAACAGGCATGAGATGGTAATGATAACAAAGCCTACAGTTTCAAACGTTTTTGTGTAGACATTTTAACATCGTTGCCTTGTATTGTAACAATAAGGTATACATGTTTTACACCATGATTTTACAACAAAAAATGCTTGCAAAGTAGTTATCAGATACCTTATGCGGAGGGAAAAGCTATGTTAAACTGTACCTTCCTGTTTTTACATTACATTTTTAAATTTTATTATGTTTATAGACTATTTTATGAAATGACTATATGCTTAGTATAAGGACATACATTTGTATATGTTAATTTGAATTTTAACTGTGAAGTCTATATTGAAGGTAGGCAACGCCACTAAACAGGACTAGAATTAAGATTAGGGTTTAATGTTCCATCGACATCGGGGTCATTAGAGATGGAGCACAAGCTCGGAATGTTTCAAGGATGAGGGAGGAAATCGACCGTGCCCTTTCAAAGGAATCATCCTGGCATTTGTCTGGAGCGATTTAGCAAAATCACAGAAGACGTAAATCAAGATGGCCTGACCCAACTTTAAACTGTCGTCCTCTCAAATGTGAGTCCAGTGTGTAAGATGGCAAGAACTATGCCCCTTACATGAAGTCATTAAAGATCACCTAACTCACGTTGAGCGAACAGTAGGGCTGAAGAAAAAATGACTGACAAGACACAATGCATCTTGTAGAGGTTATAGTATGGACATATTGGAACAATTAATGTCGGGTGATGGTTTTAAAGTAATTCACACAACATGAAAACTTTGTGGAAACGAGTCGATTTACTAGACGCTAGTTTACCCCAGGGAAACATTTAGAGTTGACTGTGGCCAGCTGGGGAAAAGCGAAGGGAAGCGACAATAGGCAGCTTAGGGCGGCTCAAGCTCTGAGAAAGCAGTAACGTGGTGTGGCCTACAGCCACCTTAAGATGAGTGACAGTGAGTGGGTGGTTGACCCCAACTCCATGCTGGTGTACCGGGAAACAGACAGAGAACATGTACACCTGTTGATAAATGCCCCGTCGTCCCATTTTCTGTGAAACATGCTACAAAGCCGCGCAAAGCTACGGTGGAGTGGTCAACAGAGGTCAAAATATGCGTGTTCATGACTACAGCAACTTCATGCTGAATTCACGGTCCACAGAGCCTGAAGTAAATCTGGTGAAGAGCGATAGCATGAAATATGCTGGCCTCCGATGGGAATGTGGGACCAAGGAATTTGAAGTACTCTCCTGGGAGTCAGAATTCAGGAAAACTTGGTGTTTGCGCAGATGCTAACCTTGATGGGTGGCCTGGGGGGAGCTAAATAGAAGAAGTTGAGAGGAAGGGAAATTTTGTGGGAATTTGTTCACTTCCCAGAGCAGGCATTCGTCAGCGCTGTGAAGCGGCGCATAATTAACGCGACTTGCGCTGCAATTGGCGTAAGTGATTTTGCTGGAGGGGAAACCGAGGCGAAGAGTGGACTGGCAGAAGTCTCAGTAGAGGTCTTCCATTCCCAGCTTGCCTAGAGTGTAGATGTGGCGTTCTTTACTCAGCTTGCCTGAGAAAGAGTGAGCATCTCTGCAGATTAGGACTTAGCAAAACAAACGATTGAGCTTGGAGATAGAAAGATTTGGTTCAGCTATGTACTGAGCAAGATAGATAGGAGTGAATAGACGAGCGCAGCCTTGCAGCACCACAAGGTCGGCCGACGTCCACACAACGACGGCGCTCCGCCACGCTGTATTCGGTGATATTGCGCCGGCTCCGGCCACTGATTAATTTGTTGGATCACGTCGGCAAAGTTTCCACGAGGGTTTCATGGGCCGTGTATTGTAGAATTCTTCTCGCACTTCGCATTACACCTGGGACAGTCGATAGGAATTACTTTTGAGTTATCGAGCTTTACTCCACACAAACGCAATTTATTACCACTGCCTGGTAGGAGAGTGATGTAATGTGATGATTGAAGGTTGTGAGTTAAAATAAATTTGCGCTAATCGACTGCATCTGTTTTCAATCAAGTAGTTGAAATCCCAAGTCACTTTCTTAATTAATTTTATGTTCAACATTTGCATCTGGTGTTCAATAGCTGCATATAACATCAATGTGCACCACTTTTGAATTAAAAGTGATCAATTCTGAATCAATTAATGTCATCACTACCACCGCAGTTCAATCAGGAGTCACAGGGCCTCTTTACTTTCTTTGCGTTATCTGATATTGCGGCAGTTTTGCACTCTCTGTTGATCTGTTAGTCAATTAGCTGGGGTGAACACACGCCAAAACCAGGTAAGTGATGGGTGGGGTGTTACAAGTGTGCTAACCATTGCGACTTCTCGCTCAGTGTGTATGATACCGGTGTACATGACAGCTGACAAGGTACTTCGTATAGAGTTTTAGGCGTTGGTATATTTTATTTCTATTCTGTATACATATCATTTTAAATATTTGTAAAAATACTAGTTCTCCTTTGTTTTGTTTATTATATGACAGATTCTGAAGATCGCTGTGGCTGCAATGCTTTAAGGCAAATAATAAAAAAATGGTTCATGGTGTGGGTTCCTGTAGTCATGTCCTAGTTCAAGAACCACGGGCAACGTATGAGTGGCCAAGTAAGTGGTCCCAACAGTCGGGATACCAGTTACTTTGAAATAAGGCTGGGCATCTTGGACATATTCTGAGTCATGGTCACCTTTGTGCTCATACGGCAAAGACTACCTAATCCACCGGTGAGTCCCTCAACCGTTAGGGGTAAAACCCAATGGGACTCGGGGTAAGTAAGGCTAGCAACCTGCTTCCCAGGTACTTTAAATATGATGCTGGCAACAATCAGAGCAAAATGCCTCGGACCTTTGGAGGTGACGGAGTCCCACCTCTAGCTGACAAACCAGGGACTCCTAAGATACGACTTGGCAAACAAATGGTAATAAGATGGGGAGCTATTAATATCACTGGGGGCTACTCTGGGAAGAAGGTAGAGGTGGCAGAGGCTGCAAGTAAGATGGGGCTGGACGTTTTAGCTGTTAGTGACATTCTGGTAAGGGGTGAGAAAGAAGAGGAAGTGGGAGAATACAAGGTCTACCCGTCAGGAGTCAAAGCAGGAATAGCACAATGCTATCAGGAAAGAAATGGAACCCAGTGTAGTTCCAATAAGGTATGTAAACGAACGACTGATGTGGATAGATTTGACAGTGTCTGGCAAGAAAATTAGGATTGTGTCAGTATATTCGCATTGTGAAGGGACAGATCAAGATAAGATGGATAGTTTTTATGACGCACTCAGTGATGTAGTTGTTAGAGTAAAGGACAAGGACACTGTTCTGCTCATGGGTGATTTTAATGCCAGGATTGGAAATCGAACGGAAGGGTATGAAAAGGTTATGGGTAAATGTGGAGAGGATATGGAGGCCAACAGGAACGGGAAACAGCTCTTGGATTTCCGTGCCAGTATGGGCTTAGTAATCACAAACTCCTTTTTTAAACATAAGAACATTCACTGGTATACTTGGGAAGGCAGGGGAACCAGATCTGTCACTGACTATATAATAACAGATCAGGAATTCAGGAAGGCTTTGATGACACTGATCTTCATTTAATCTGCAGTGAAATTGGGATTGTGAGGCCGAAAGTGCAGGAGGTCAGGTCCATACGTAGGAGGATAAGAGTGGAGAAACTTCAGGATAAGGAAATAAGGCACAAGTACATAACAACGATCTCAGAAAGGTACAAGTTAGTTGAATGTAGTCAATTACAGTCATTGGCAAAGGAATGGACAAGGCACAGGGACACAATACTAGAAGTGGCTAAAGAATGTCATGGAACAGTAGTGTGTAAAGGTAAGATGAAGCAAACAGCTTGATGGAATGACACAGTCAAGGCAGCTTGTAAAAGGAAGAAGAAGGCGTATCAAAAACGGCTACACACTAGAACTCAGGTAGACAGAGAATGTTATGTTGAAGAAAGAAACAAAGCCAAGCAGATAATTGCAGCATCCAAGAAGAAATCTTGGGAAGACTTTGGAAACAGGTTGGAGACTTTGGGTCAAGCTACTGGAAAACAATTCTGGAGCGTAATTAGCAGTCTTCGAAAGGGAGGTAAGAAGGAAATGACAAGTATTTTGGACAGGTCAGGAAAACTGCTGGTGAATCCTGTGGATTCCTTGGGCAGATGGAGGGAATAGTTTGAAGAGTTGCTCAATGTAGGTGAAAATACGATCAGTAATGTTTCAGATTTCGAGGTGCAATGGGATAGGAATGATGATGGAAATAGGATCACATTTGAGGATGAAATTAAGTCGGATCTCATCAAATACAGTGGAATGTCAGGTCTTAAATGGCTACACAGGATAACTGAAATGGCCTGGGAGTCAGGACAGGTTCCATCAGACTGGACGATTGCAGTAATCACACCAATCTTTAGACATGGAAACAGAAAAGATTGTAACAACTACAGAGGTATCTCTTTAATCAACGTTGTGGGTAAAATCTTCTCAGGTATTGTTGAAAGGAAAGTGCGAGTATTAGTTGAGGACCAGTTGGATGAAAATCAGTGTGGGTTTAGGCCTCTTAGAGTTTGTCAGGACCAGATCTTTAGCTTACGGCAAATAATGGAGAAGTGTTATGAGTGGAACAGGGAATTGTATCTATGCTTTATAGATCTAGAAAAGGCATATGACCGTGTTCCTAGGAGGAATTTATTGTCTGTTCTACGAGATTATGGAATAGGAGGCAAACTTTTGCAAGCAATTAAAGGTCTTTACATGGATAGTCAGGCAGCAGTTAGAGTAGACGGTAAATTGAGTTCATGGTTCAGAGTAGTTTCAGGGGTAAGACAAAGCTGCAACCTGTCTCCACTGTTGTTCATATTATTTATGGATCTTATGTTGAAAACAATAGACTGGCTGGGTGAGATTAAGATATGTGAACACAAAATAAGCAGTCTTGCATATGCGGATGACTTAGTTGTGATGGCAGATTCGATTGAAAGTTTGAAAAGTAATATTTCAGAGCTAGATCAGAAATGTAAGGACTATGGTATGAAGATTAGCATCTTCAAAACGAAAGTAATGTCAGTGGGAAAGAGATATAAACAGATTGAGTGCCAAATAGGAGGAACAAAGTTAGAACAGGTGGACGGTGTCAAGTACTTAGGATACATATTTTCACAGGATGGCAACATAGTGAAAGAACTGGAAGCGAGCTGTAGCAAAGCTAATGCAGTGAGCGCTCAGCTACGATCTACTCTCTTCTGCAAGAAAGAAGTCAGGACCAAGTCTAAGTTATTTGTGTACCGTTCAGTCTTTCGACCAACTTTGTTGTATGGGAGCGAAAGCTGGATGGATTCAGGTTACCTTATCAACAAGGTTGAGGTTACGGATATGAAAGTAGCTAGGATGATTGCAGGAACTAGTAGATGAGAACAATGGCAGGAGGGTGTCCACAATGAGGAAATCAAAGAAAAACTGGGAATGAACTCTTAGCTGTAGCAGTCAGGGCGAACAGGCTTAGATGGGGGGGGGGGGGGGGGTCATGTTACACGCATGGAAGAAGCAAGGTTACCCAAGAGACTCATGAGTTCAGCAGTAGACGTAGGAGGAGTCGGGGCAGAGCAAGGAGAAGGTACCTGGATTCGGTTAAGAATGATTTTGAAGTAATAGGCTTAACATCAGAAGAGGCACCAATGTTGGCACTGAATAGGGGATCATGGAGGAATTTTATAAGGGGGACTATGCTCCAGACTGAACGCTGAAAGGCATAATCAGTCTTAAATGATGATGATGATGACGAATAAAAAAATAATAAAAATGGAAATAATGGCTAACATTTGTGTTTTATTACACTACACTATGTATTTCATGCTCTGTGGACACATATTTTGATGCATCTAGGTAGTTACATTAATTTCCTTCCTCCTTAACGAGATGGTGGTTCTAGCTACTGCGTTTCTGTTATTGTGTAATAAAACCCAAATACTACCGACTGAAGGCCTTTTTCCAAAATACTTTCAGGATTATTTGTCCGTGTTGTGCATGCACTGTCTGATTTCTATAATTTAAAAAAAAATTTTAATAACGACCATTTATGTTTTAGGGCACCACACACTTTGAATAACAGCAATTGTAAAAAAGGTTCATAGACACATTAGACTAATGCGCCGCATAGTGACACAATTTTTCGCCAAATCCGAGTATATACACTGAGGCGCCAAAGAAAGTGGTATAGACATGCTTAATCAAATACAAAAAAATGGATCTGAGCACTATGGGACTTAACATCTATGGTCATCAGTCCCCTAGAACTTAGAACTACTTAAACCTAACTAACCTAAGGACATCACACAACACCCAATCATCACGAGGCAGAGAAAATCCCTGACCCCGCCGGGAATCGAACCCGGGAACCCGGGCGCGGGAAGCGAGAACGCTACCGCACGACCACGAGCTGCGGTCTATTCAAATACAGGGATATGTAAACAGGCAGAATACGGTGCTGCGGTCGGAACGCCCATGCAAGACACAAGTAACTGGAGCAGTCGTTAGTTCGATTACTGCTCCTACAATGGCAGGTTATCAAGATTTAAGTGGGTTTGAACGTGGTGTTATAGTCGGCGCACGAGCAATGGGACACAGCATCTCCGAAGTAGCGATGGAATGAGGATTTTCCCGTACGACCATTTCACGAGTGTACCGCGAGTATCACGAAGCCGGCAAAACATCAAATCTCTGTCGTCGATGCGGCTGGAAAAAGATCCTGCAAGGATGGGACCAATGATGACTGAAGAGAATCGTTCGACGAGAAAGAAGTGCAATCCTTCTGCAAATTGCTGCAGATTTCTATGCTGGGCCATCATCACGTGTCAGCGTACGAACCATTCAACGAAACATCATCGATATGGGCTTTCGGAGCCGAAGATCCACTCGTGTACCCTTGATGACTGCACCACAGAAAGCTTTACTCCTCACCTGGACCCGTCTACACCGACACTGACTATTGTTGACTGGAAAAATGTTGCATGGTTGGACGAGTCTCTTTTCAAATTATATCGAACGGATGGACGTGTACGGTATGGAGACAACCACATGAATTCGTGGTCCCTGCACGTCAGCAAGGGACTGTTCAAGCTGGTGGAGGCTGTGTAATAGTGTGGGGCGTTTGCAGTTGGAGTGATATGGGACCCCTGATACGTGTAGATACGACTCTGACAGATTACACGTATGTAAGCATCCCGTCTGATCAGCTGCATCCAGCCGACTTGGGCAATTCAAAAATGTTCAAATGTCTGTGAAATCTTATGAGACTTAACTGCTAAGGTCATCAGTGTTATATCCTAGCCAGTAATGCCACCCGAGCCCGCTGCCAAAAGGTTGGCAGCATCAAAGTCCGGACGCCGTCCGCATAAGCAGCGCCAGCGAGACAGGAAATCGCCGCAAGTCTGCGCGCGCCACCGCTGGCTTCTGGGTTCTTAAGCGCGGGAGTCGCGAGCGCTAGGACAGTTCTGTATTCGCCGCTCAGTTGTATACTCGCCACCGAATTGTGTACTTGCTAGTCAGTTGTGTGTTCATCGCAGCAGAGTTGTTGTTTGTCGTCAGCCGACGCTGACCTAGCCGCTCCGACTCGAACTAGACAGATTTCTGTAGACACGGAGTTCACCACTGTGTTTCTGTATCTTCGTTAATAAAGATAAGTACCGACTTTTATTTAATCAGAGTGTTTGGGTTTTCATCTTTCTGTTCACTGTTCCAGCGGACCGGTCGGCCCGCTATTAAAAGTGTGGCGGTGATTTCGTAAGCCGTTCTACAGCGAATTGTTTGTCGCTACGAACGCCGCCACAAAAATCAGTCCCTAAGCTTACACACTACTTAACCTAAATTATCCTAAAGACAAACACACACACCCATGCCCGAGGGAGGACTCGAACCTCCGCCAGGACCAGCCGCACAGTCCATGACTGCTGCGCCTCTGACCGCTCCGCTAATGCCGAGCGGCCTTGGGCAATTCCAGCAGGACAATGCGAGACCCCACACGTCCAGAACTGCTACAGAGTGGCTCCAGGAACACTCGTCTGAGTTTAAACATTTCCTTTGGCCTCCAAACTCCCCAGACATGAACATTATTGAGCATTTCTGGGATACCTTGCAACGTGCTGTTCCATCCCCTCGTATTCGTACGGCCTTTTGGACAGCCCTGCACGATTTATGGTGTCAGTTCCCTCCAGCACAACTTCAGACATTAGTCGAGTCCATGACACGTCGTGTTGCTGCACTTCTGCGTGCTCACGGGAGCACTACACGATATTAGGATGGTGTACCAGTTTCTTTCGCTCTTCAGTATATGAATCAACTATAAGTCCGTTTCCTGTTTAATTTCGCAAAACATAAATCTTCCTGTTTGGTTACTAAATTTGAAATGAAATAAATTTTATTCACCTCAGAGCACCAACCAATTAACGAGCAGAAAGTGATGGATAAACTTTCGTACCATACTTGTGGCTAGTCGCTGTAGTTAACTATAATCTGTAAAATTTTGCCACACTCACTTTTCTCGTAAACGTTTGTTTTCGACAGGACAGTGTAATGTTTCCTTATCGCTTTACTCCAGTTTTAAATCGGACGTTGGCGTAATTCGGACAAACATCGTAACCGACCGTTACGTAAAACTTGACCTAGACATTTTGGTTCATGAAATAATCAAACAAGGTCACTTCTTCTCGTGCCGTACATTGCCGCGTTTCTGTAATTACTTTTCCTTTTTGATGCTACACTCACATTTATGTAGTGGGGGTTCATCGAGATAGGCGAAAAAATTACGCATCAGCGCGACACTGCGCTGACGTAACTGTCGTGGACAAACTCATAAGAGAATATTAGTTTCTTATACTGGGGACCCACAGCATCTACAAATTTTTTAAATGGTGTTATCTGGCTTTGAGCTGTTAGCATTTTATTTTAGTATTGCAGTTTCTGCATTATGCTATTTTCAATCACCTAGAAAACATAACACAACGTTTAAAATCTTGAACAGTGCTGATATTGATGCTGGATAAATATTCAGTAGTCAGTAGATGTAAGGCAAACATCTTAGTGACACGTTTCAAATACACTCATCTTCAGGATATCAGGTCACGGAGAACAACTTCATACAGGCAGTGTGGGATCATGTGAGTATGTCGCATCTCAAGACGTAACTCAATTTCAAATTTTAAAGGAGTTCCACAGACATGTTAGTCGAACCCCCTGGCCACAATTTTCTTCAAATTAGACATTACTCTGGACGCGTGCGGTGTCGCATTGTCCTGCTGGAAATGCCCAACTCCGTCGGAATGCACAATGGACATGAATAGATGCAGGTTATCAGCTTGACTCATACGTACGTGTCACCTGTCAGAGTCGTGTCTAGGCGTATCAGGATTCCCGTACCACTCCACCTGCACACGCCCCACATGTTACAGAGCCTTCACCAGCTTGAACAGTCTCCTGCTGACAGGCAGGGTTCATGGATTCATGAGGTTGTCTCCATATCCGTACACGTCTATCCGCGAGTCTCGTTCTATCAGGCAACGTGTTTCCAGTCATCAAGAGTCCAATGTGGGTGTTCACGGGCCCAAACGAGGGTAAAGCTTTGTGTCGTGCAGTCTTCAAGGGTACACGAGTGGGCCTTCTGTTCCAAAAGCCCAGATCGAAGATGTTTCGTTGAATGGTTTGCACATTAACACTTGTTGGTGGTCCAGCATTGAGATCTGCAGCAATTTGCGGAAGGGTTGCACTTCTGTCACGTTGAACGATGCTCTTCAGTTGTCATTGGTCTCGCTCTTGCAGGATCGTTTTCTGGCCGCAGCGGTGCAGGAGATTTGATGTTTTACCGGATTTCTCATATTCAGGGTACACTCGTGAAATAGTCGTACTGGAAAATCCCACTTCTTCGCTACCTCGGAGATGCTGTGTCCCATCGCTCGTGCGCCGACTATAACACCACGTTCATGCTCACTTACATCTTGATAACCTGCCGTTGTAGCAGCAGTAACCGATCTAACAATTGCACCAGACACTTAGTGTCCTATACAGGCGTTGCCAACTGCAGCGCCGTATACTGCCTGTTCACATATCTTTGGCGGCGCGGAATTAGCCGCGCGGACTCAGGCGCTGCAGTCACGGACTGTGTGACTGGTCCCGGCGGAGGTTCGAGTCGTCCCTCTGGCATGGGTGTGTGTGTTTGTCCTTAGGATAATTTAGGTTAAGCAGTGTGTAAGCTTAGGGACTGATGACCTTAGCAGTTAAGTCCCTTAAGATTTCACACACATTTTTGCTCACATATCTCTTTATTTGAATACGCATGCATATACCAGTTTCTTTGGCGCTTCAGTGTAGGAAGCTACTCATATGGCAGAGCAGATTATCACGTAATTTACACCTTTAGTTCCTGTAAGGCACCTTATAATTATTCAGACATATATCTTCACTGAAATCTCTTAAAAGTTTTATAGAACATAAAATAAATGTATTACATTTGACACGAAGGCTGTAAAATAATAGAAATCCGTGGTAAACTATATAGCAGCAATCACTTAAACGTAGTTCATTTACTCAATTTGTCGAAGGATCATATTTTGTAAGCTATACTGAAATTTCGTTCGAACACCTACATCAAGTGACTGATCGACATATACTTTTCAAATGCAAGAGAAACGTGCTACTCTCGATTTAGGAAAGACTGTGCTTACGTAGTATCTCTGTCAGTTTGTGAAGTGTTTCCTAATTTGAAACAAATTCATCTAAAAAAAAAGCTCACATGCAGGCGATAGTCCTCATGCTGTCGCTAAAAGCTTACTGAACGCATAAATCCGGAAGCGTAAGAGACAATCTCACGGCTCAGCACTCAGTTCGTGACGTCACGCCGACTACCTGTCAGCTGTCACAGGCTCTATATCCCGTAGGCTACGATCAAACACGCCGCTGTCCCGGACGTTGTCAGCTTTGCAGACTTTTACATCGCTGTCTCTCACTGAAGAAGCTCCTCATTTGGCCTCACGAGGCTAATTGCACTCGAGTTCCGTCCAGTCCTTTCTCCGAGGAAAAAGCACTGTCGGTACTGGGAATCGAAACTCGGATTTCCAACGGAGAAGTCGCACGACCTGACCGTTAAACTACGGAGAGGGACAAATTGAAAAAAAGTAATAAATCGACTATATCCTTGGTAAAGGACTCACCCCGATACTCAAGTGAAGAGAGGATCAAATCTCCACCCAGTCATGGTGAATTACGTTCGTAAGTGAACTAGAGATTTGTGTCTGCAACAGAACTGGAGTGCCGCCTCTAGTAACATGGAAGTCGGTGAGACGTAAGTTGTGACCTTGCCTTCAGAACGTACAACCCATTAAACGTCTGCTCTCCTGCGCGCCCAGACGTGTGGAGTGGCGTGGTGCGGGCTTCTGGAGGCCGGCGAGTCACCTTCTGGAAGCGGACAACGCCGTGTGTCTCCACGGACAAACATTCGGACCATTAGTCACCCGGCACCTTATGCTGGATTCCCACAAGGCAGTCCCACACGCGCCGTCCAAGGTGAGCGGTTGAGCGGTCCGGTCCCTCTCACACGTCGCCGTGAGTGGGTCTACCACTCGTTTCCACTAAAATGACACGAGACCCGTCACGGTGCGTACATCTTCTGCTGCTCCAAAAGTGTTCCGTCCGATGTGTGTTCTACCTCCGCGTAACGCCCATGGGCAGACATAATGGCACAGTAAATTTCCAGTTAATACAAAACAAACAACAGCGTTATTGACTTGTTCAGGATTTGACACATTAGCCATGGAGCTTGCCGATGGCGTGAATTATAACTGAGTCTTACTGAGACTGCTACAGCATTTTGCTCTGAAACATATATGACAACTCGCCATAAAGTGTTCATTTTCAATGTATGGTCGATAAAGAGTGCTCTCTGTCGTCATTCACCTATTCCAGGAGATGTGCTAAACGCACTTCAGTGCGCCCTATGTTAGTAAGGATGGCCAGCCTCGGTTTAACTAGCGATTCAGATAACAAATATTCAAGACGTGCCTGAGAAGAAGATGAATGTGGATGTTAGCAAGAATACAATTCTTTCGCGATATTCTCTCCTTTAATCAGAGACTACAGTTAACTTTCATTCTGCGTCACACTAGCCATTCCCGGTAACGCGTTGCTGTAGCTCAGTCTGGAAAAAGAAAGAGAGCATATCTAATATGTATGGGAATTGCCAATACGTACTGATCTCCGACTCCCCTGTATCAACTCCTTCTCCCTCTCTCTTTGATCATCCCCTCTTCCTCTTTCCCCCCTTTGTCTGTTTACCACCTCCTCCCCCACTCCCCGTCCATCTTCTTCATCCTTCTCTCTCTCTCCATCTTCTCTTGACGCCTGTCTCTCGCCCTCTTTCTGTCCATCAATTCATCCCCCCTTTCTGTGTCCGTCTTCTCTTCCCCCGTCTCTCCAAACTTCCTGTTCCCTCTCTCCATCCATCTCCTCCTTCCCGTTTTCTTGTCCGTTTCTCCTCACTCCTCTGTTCATCTCCTCTCCCTCCTCTCTCTCCTTGAGACTTATTTATTGTTTTGCAAATTCAAATCAAAAATGGCTCTGAGCACTATGGGACTTAACTTCTGAGGTAATCAGTCCCCTAGAACTTAGAACTACTTAAACCTAACTAACCTAAAGACATCAGACACATCCATGCCCGAGGCAGGATTCGAACCTGCGACCGTAGCGGTCGCTCGGTTCCAGACTGTAGCGCCTAGAACCGCTCGGCCACTCCGGCCGGCTTTGAAAATTCAGATTCGGTAGTAATATACTAAACATAATCCGATAAGCCATAAACTCCTGTTATCTAACAACGAGCCACTACTAATATATATATACATATATATATATATATATATATAGTGTATATATAAATTAGTAGTACATTATATATATATATATATATATACATACATATATATATACATATATATATATATTAGTAGTGGCTCATTGTTAGATAACAGCAGTATATATATATATATATATATATATATATATATATATATATCCAAACGTTTGTTACGTATTGGAAATGAAATGAAGTCCCATGCTTCTTTACAGAGCGTAGGGGAACGATACGGGAGACCCGCACCACTTTACTAGGCAAGGTCCTAGTGGAGGTGGTTTGTCATTGCCTTCCTCCGACCGTGATGGGGATGAATGATGATGATGAAGACGACACAACAACACCCAGTCATCTCGAGGCGGGAAAAATTCCTGAGCGCGCCAGCAATCGAACCCGGGACCCCGTGCTCGAGAAGCGAGAACGCTACCACGAGACCACGAGCAGCGGACTTGTTACGTATTAGTAACGTGTAAATTTGAAGAAAATCTGTCTAGCAGTTTTTGAGACTTTTGATAGCAGTGTTTCTTCTTTATACATTACATATATATTTATATTTCATATATATTACAAATATATAGCCTATGTCTGTCCGAATATTCATTAGATTATTGTGTAAAAAACTGAAATAAATCGGTCAAGAAATTTTAGATATATTCGGTAATAACTTTTCCCCGTTATATATATGATATTTATTTATATATTACTTATATTTAAAAACAAATTTATAAAAACATGTTCCAATTCAACGTTGTGTCAAAATTTCAAAGCAGTCGGTGGGGAACTTTCGGAGATATACGATTTTGAACAAATGAACATTTACATTTTTATGTACATAGATTTTTTTCCTATTTAAGGTTGGATATCAAGTACACTGTTTTTGTTCTACTGATTTCTATTTATTTGAAACTAGCTTTTGGCTTATTGGGCCATCCTCAGGAATAGATAGTCAATCGAATTAACCCAAAACATGTTTCAACGCCCTTGTGCCATCGCCAGTAGGTTTTCTTTATTCAGCTCTGTAAAATGTGAAAATGTTTCAAGTGATAATTGATCTAGGAAAATCGGGCCTAAAAAGAGTTTTTGTTCGTTGCTGTCATTACGTTAATTTCGCGCTGTAGGAACTATCAGTTTAATAAGTCACAGGTGCAAAATACTAACGCGAATTCTTTACAGACGAATAGAAAAACTGATAGAAGCCGACCTCGGGGAAGATCAGTTTGGATTCCGTAGAAATGATGGAACACGTGAGACAATACTGACCCTACGACTTATTAAGAAGAAAGATTAAGGAAAGACAAACCTACGTTACTAGCATTTGTAGACTTAGAGAAAGCTTTTGACAATGTTGATTGGAATGCGCTCTTTCATATTCTGAAGGTGGAAGAGGTAAAATACAGGGAGCGAAAGGCTATTTACAATTTGTACAGAAACCAGATGGCAGTTATTAGAGACGAGGGGTATGAAAGTTAAGCAGTGGTTGGGAAGGGAATAAGACAGGGTTGTAGCCTCTCCCCGAAGTTATTCAATCTATATAGTGTGCAAGCATTAAAGGAAACAAAAGAAAAGTTCGGAGTAGGTTTTAAAATCCATGGAGAAGAAATAAAAACTTTGAGGTTCGCCGATGACATTGTAAGTCTGTCAGAAACAGCAAACGACTTGGAAGAGCAGTTGAACGGAATGGACAGTGTCTTGAAATAATGGTATAAGATGAACATCAACAAAAGCAAAACGAGGACAATGGAATGTAGTCGAATTAAGTCGGGTGATGCCGAGGGAATTAGATTAGGAAATGAGACACTTAAAGTAGTAAAGGAGTTTTGCTATTTGGGGAGCAAAATAACTGATGATGGTCGAAGTAGACAGGATATAAAATGTAGACTGGCAATGCCAAGGAAATCGTTTCTGAAGAAGGAAAATTTGTTAACATCGAGTATAGATTTAAATGTCAGGAAGTCGTTTCTGAAATTATTTGTATGGAGTGTAGCCATGTATGGATGTGAAACATGGATAATAAATAGTTTAGACAAGAAGAGAATAGAAGCCTTCGAAATATGGTGCTACGGAAGAATGCTGAAGATTAGATGGGTAGATCACATAACTAATGAGAAGGTACTGAATAGGATTGGGGAGAGGAGCAGTTTGTGGCACAACTTGACTAGAAGAAGGGATCGGTTGGTAGGACATATTCTGAAACATCGAGGGATCACCAATTTAGTATTGGAGGGCAGCGTGGAGGGTAAAAATCGTAGAGGGAGACTAAGAGATGAATACACTAAGCAGATTCAGAAGGATGTAGGCTGCAGTAGGTACTGGGAGATGAAGAAGCTTGCACAGGATAGAGTAGCATGGGGAGCTGCATCAAACAAGTCTCAGGACTGAAGACCACAACAACAACAACAGGTTTACGCAGGATCCTCCGTACATTATCGGCTGCTGGTAGCTTTTCATTTGCAACTAAATCACGTTAATTTCAAATTGGTTGGCGATTTAACACATCACTGTATATCTCACCGTAATTTTGTTGGGTAACGATATTATGTAAGTAATGGCAAATATAGTGACGAAATATTTACGTCGAACAAAATCTTAGCTGTCATTGTGATAGAGATAGGGAGGATTACACGTCAGTTGTTCTGCTGTTCTTGCAGACACTTGAGGTCTGTTTGGTCTTCTGATCCTAAGTTCGGCAAAAAGAGTCCGATGTTGCGCTGGTATCTCCCTCAGAAAAATAGCGTAGGGTCGCGTTAACTCCTCATTTGTTCAGTAAATTTCCTGTTTACTAGTATGATTATTGTTGTTTGAAAAATTACAAATTTGCCATCTCGAGTACTATAACCCGAGACAAAATAACCATTGCTGCCACCTACTCTCTGCAGAAAAAAGGCACGTCTTCCTCTTCCTAACTTCGATCACTTTCTCTATACCCCGTCAGCAGAAATGCGGAGAACTGCAGCTAGACGGGAGAAAGTAAGTTTCGGTAGCCGGCGAGGGGCTTCAGTCTCCCCTCGACCTCTTACATGAGGCGTCCTTGTCCTTTCATCTCGCAGCTTTACGACAAATGGGCGAACAAACGTTCACCTTGTAACAGATACGTTGCTGATTCCAGGAACAGTGCAACCTCCTGACGTAAGCTGCGGTTTCGCGTTTCACTCCGTTAAGATTGCCCTTTGCTTCACTTTTTTGACTCTTAAATTCCCGTAGTCCATTGGCAAAAATGTAGCGCCCATTCACACCGAATTGCTGTAATTTTCAACCGAAAGCATACGATTAGCTGTAGACAGTACACTGACATAATCTGAGTGGAGATACTTCTTCCACGCGTGAAAGTCACTTCGCTATTAACAAACTAGTAACGAAGGAGTCCACTCCACTACAAATAGAATAGCAGGGCATGGAACATTTCGCTAGACTTGAAGCTTCTAATTTGCTCTTCTGTGCTCCTTCCCGATTCTTTCTCTCTACAGCTACAATCAGATCTCTGTGACGATCTCGTATGAACCATTCATCACATAACGAAGATAATTTTCTGATATAGAAACCCTAGTCTCCTTATGGGTTCTTATGAGGAGCTACTTGCTCTTGTAAGGTGCAAATAAACTACTTGGACATTGACCAGTAATAATGACACGGAAAGATTACCGAAGGGATTAATTTTCTCAATAAGTACACGCGTACAAGTTTCAAATTTTCATGAGCGGTTCATATTTTCATAAAAAAGGGCTTACCCCCACACATACACACGCACATACACACAAAGAGAGAAAGAGAGAGAAAGATTATGTTACTTTATGAACCAGAAAGTAGTTGTGTTGGTTGTCATTATCTACCAGCACCTTCAATTGAGCTGAAGGTGTTAAAATATCTCTAATGGAAATGGAAATGAGCATTTGGCGTCATTGGCCGGGAGGCCCCATGCGAGACAGGTCTGGCCGCCTTGGTGCACGTCTTATTACATTCGACTCCACATTGGACGACCTGCGCGCCGGATGGGGATGAAATAATGATGAAGACAACAAAACACCCTGTCCCTGAGCCTAGAAAATCCCCGACGCAGCCGGGAATCGAACCCGGGCCCGTAGGACGGCAATCCGTCACGCTGCCCACTGAGTTATCTGCTTCTACCTTTAAAATAATCAGCTAAATTTATAAAAGTAAAACGAAAGAAATTTACCGCTTAACATATCGTCGACGACCGGGTCATTAGGGAGGGCTCACGAGTGGGGTGACTGAGGAAGTGTGACGGAATGCCCGTGTCTTCTAAAAGGAGCCATGCCATCTGTGTTTTCATCGCACCGATAGTGCGTTAATGACTACGCCAATCCATTCGGCATTAATTTGTGTTTAATTGAAACTAGTTTTATTCCTACTATCACATATTGGAACACTGCTATTTTCACATCTATCCAAATATAAATAGGAATATGCTGCGGAAGCTGTTAAATACCTATCGACAATACGTTTGAGGTATTACACTATATATAATGGATCTGGCCTTGTAACACCAACCACAGCAGTCTTGCTGTGCCGGTAATGCGAACGGGTGGAAGCAAGCGGAAACTACAGCCGTAATTTCCCCAAGAGCATGCAGCTCTACTGCACGTTGAAATAATGATGGCATGTTCTCGGGTAAAATATTTCGGACGTAAAATGGTCCCCCAATAGGATCTCCGGGCGGGGACTACTCAGGACAGGAGAAACAAAACTGGCGTTCTGCATGAAACGTCAGATCCCTTGCTCGGGCTTGTAGGTTAGAAAATGTAAAAAGGAAAATGGGTAGGTTAAAGTTAGATATAGTGGGAATTCGTGACGTTCGGTGGCAAGAGGAACACGATTTATGCTCAGGTGAATACAGGGTTGCAAATAAAAAATCAAGTAGAGTAATGCAGAAGTAGATTCAGTAATGAATAACAAAATAGGAAAGTGGATTACATACTGTGAACACCATGGTGGACGCATTATTGTAGCCAAGATATTCAAAGGCCACACCCACCACGGCAGTAGAAGGTTATATCCCAACTTGCGCCGCAGATGATGAAAAGACTGAAGAAATGTATGACGATATAAAAGAAATTATTCAGATAGTTGTGGTCTTCAGTCCTGAGACTGGTTTGATGCAGCTCTCCATGCTACTCTATCCTGTGCAAGCTACTTCATCTCCCAATACGTACTGCAGGCTACATCCTTCTGAATCTGTTTAGTGTATTCATTTCTTGGTCTCCCTCTGCGATTTTTACCCTCCACGCTGCTCTCCAATACTAAATTGGTGATCCCTTGATGCCTCAGAACATGTCCTACCAACCGAGCCCTTCTTCTTGTCTAGTTGTGCCACAAACTCCTCTTCTCCCCAATCCTATTCAATACTTCCTCATTAGTTACGCGGTCTACCCACCTAATCCTCAGTATTCTTCTGTAGCACCACATTTCAAAGGCTTCTATTCCCTTCTTGTCCAAAACATTTATCGTTCATGTTTCACTTCCATACATGGCTACAATGCATACAAATACTTTCAGAAACGACTTCCTGACATTTAAATCTATACTCGATGTTAACAAATTTCTCTTCTTCAGAAACGCTTTCCTTGCCATTGCCAGCCTACATTTTATATCCTCTCTACTTCGACCATCATCAGTTACTTTGCTCCCCAAATAGCAAAACTCATTTACTACTTTAAGTGTCTCATTTCCTAATCTAATTCCCTCAGCATCGCCCGACTTAATTCGACTACATTCCATTATCCTCGTTTTGCTTTTGTTGATGTTCATCTTATATCCTCCCTTCAAGACACTGTCCATTCCGTTCAACTGCTCTTCCAAGTCCTTTGCTGTCCCTGACAGAATTACAATGTCATCGGCGAACCTCAAAGTTTTTATTTCTTCTCCATGGATTTTAATACCTACTCCGAACTTTTCTTTTGTTTCCTTTACTGCTTGCTCAATATACAGATTGAATAACATCGGGGAGAGGCTACAACCCTGTCTTACTCCCTTCCCAACCACTGCTTCCCTTTCATGTCCCTCGACTCTTATAACTGCCATCTGGTTTCTGTACAAACTGTAAATAGCCTTTCGCTCCCTGTATTTTACCCCTGCCACCTTCAGAATTTGAAAGAGATTATTCCAGTCAACATTGTCAAAAGCTTTCTCCAAGTCTACAAACGCTAGAAACGTAGGTTTGCCTTTCCTTAATCTTTCTTCTAAGATAAGTCGTAGGGTCAGTATTGCCTCACGTGTTCCAATATTTCTACGGAATCCAAACTGATCTTCCCCGAGGTCGGCTTCTACCAGTTTTTCCATTCGTCTGTACAGAATTCGCGTTAGTATTTTGCACCCGTGACTTATTAAACTGACAGTTCGGTAATTTTCACATCTGTCAACGCCTGCGTTCTTTGGGATTGGAATAATTATATTCTTCTTGAAGTCTGAGGGTATTTCTCCTCTCTCGTACATTTTGCTCACCAGATGGTAGAGGTTTGTCAGGACTGGCTCTCCCAAGGCTGTCAGTAGTTCTAATGGAATGTTGTCTACTCCCGGGGCCTTGTTTTGACTAAGGTCTTTCAGTGCTCTATAAAATTCTTCACGCAGTATCATATCTCCCATTTCATCTTCATCTACATCCTCTTCCATTTCTATAATATTGTCCTCAAGAACATCGCCTTTGTATAGTCGCTCTATATACTCCTTCCACCTTTCTGCTGTCCCTTCTTTGCTTAGAACTGGGTTTCCATCTGAGCCCTTGATATTCATACAAGTGGTTCTCTTTTCTCCAAAGGTCTCTATAGTTAAGGGAGACAAAAATTTAATAGTCAAGCGGGACTGGAATGCGGTATTAGGTAAAGGAAAAGAAGGAAAAATTGTAAGTCAATATGGACTTCAGAGGAAAGGAATGAAAGAGGAAGCCGCCTGGTAGAATTTTGCACAGAGCATAAATTAATCATCGCTAATACTTGGTTTGAGGATCATAAAAGAAGGCCGAATACGTGGAAGAGACCTGAGACAACGGAAGGTTTCAGGTTGATTATACACCTAATCGTTAGACAGAGATTTAGAAACCAGATTGTATATTGTAAGACTCCAACCATAATTTATTGGCTATGAATTGTAGATTAAAACTGACGAAATTGCAGAAATGTAGCAAATTAATAATGGACCTGGATAGACTGAAAGAAGAGGTTGTTGAATGTTACAGAGAAGATATTAGGCAATGATTGATTAATTTTTTAATGTCGTGTGGCTAGGGCCTCCCGTTGGGTAGACCGTTCGCCTGGTGCAGGTCTTTCGAGTGACGCCACTTCGGCGACCTGCGCGTCGATGGGGATGAAATGATGATGATTAGGACAACACAACACCAGTTCCTGAGCGGAGAAAATCTCCGACCCTGCCGTGAATCGAACCCGGGCCCTTAGGAATGACAGTCTGTCGCGCTGACCACTCAGCTACCGGGGGCGGACAATGATTAGAACAGGGAAAGGAACATAGTAGAAGAAGGATGGATGTCTTTGAGAGATGAGATATCGCAGGCAGCAGAAGATCAAGTAGATAGAAAGACGAGTGCTAGTAGAAACCCTTGTGCAAAGAGAAAATATAAAGATACAGTAAATAAAGTAGGGGAAAGAGAACACAAACGTCTAAACATGAGATCGACAGGGAGCGCAAAATGACTAAGCAGGAATGGCTACAGGACATGAGGATGTAGGAGCATATATCACCAGGGAAAAGACAGATACCGCCTACAGGAAAATTTAAAACATCTTCGGAGAAAAGAGAACCACATGTATGAACATCAAGAGCTCAGATGGAAAACCAACCCTAAGCAAAGAAGATAAAGCTGAAAGGTGGAAGTAGTGTATAGAGGGCTATAAAATAGAGGCCTACTGATTCTGTCGATACCAAGGCGATAATCAAGCTATTGCTCGTAGAAACTCCAAGCAGTAATGTTTCAGCCTTAGTGGTTCCATTAAGATCTTCCAAACGGTCGGTTGTGATATATTCAGATGTCTGTTTGCTTTCTTCTTCGGTTTTTGTGGGCTACGTGAGTAACTCGCCCGCATGCGGTCAACCGTTTTTCACTTACTGCAGGCCGACTCGCTGATTTTCCCCTGCAGGGCATCCTGAAGCTTTAAACTGCGCATACCATCGCCGAAAGGAGTCGGCAGTTGATGGGTCTTCGTTGAGCTTCGTTCTGAAGTGTCGTTGCATTGTTACGGCAGAATGATGTGAATGCATTTCAAGCACAACATACGCTTTGTCAGTGCCTGTCGCCATCTAGCGTACATGCTCACTACTGCGCACTCGTGGTAGAAAACGGAAGTATGCCTGCAACATTACAAAACATTTTTTCTATAAGAATGCTGAATTACTTGACAATGTGTCAATGTAGCTAGGTGAATTTATGAAATCGCCTCAGTCATTTATAATGAACTCGCATGTTCCACAGGCATAGGTATAGTTGAGTATCAGTTCGACAGCATTCCGTGGAGGTGTTGAAGGTGCGCCATCTTTCATGTCGGTCAGCTAATTTGTTTTCGAGAAGGAATGGATGCGTGTCTCCGTTGTCGTCTTAGATTTTGAAAATGTGATTTTGATGTAATATCTCAGTCTAGCTGTGGATGAAGTTGTTGGACGTTACCGAGAATACACTCTTTCATAGGCCTGCATCACACGCTACAAAGCCACGGGTAGTAACAGTTTGCCATGGCAACGTGAGCAATCCGCGATCAGTACTCCGTAGTTAAATGTGGAACTTACTGGACTAAATTCAAAAGGAATTCTGTCTGAGACTTGATGCAGGAGGGTGGCAGCGTCGGGGGCTGGCACGACGTTCTCCAAGCTCTTCAGTAATGGTGGCACAGGTGATACTTGAAATTAGTTATTGTAGTCAGAGAGAGCTGTTTTGAAGAGCGTTTGCAGACAACAAACTTAGCCCAGTTTTTCAGAGAAAATTCATTAATTACAAGCAATGCTCGAACTCTGAAACGCCCAATGTAATACCCGTACAGGTGGTTAATTCTCAAGAGGGAGAAGTTCCACACTTTTTAACTCCGCACTCACCACTTCCTGAAAAAAAAAGAACCTTGTTTCAGTAATAACGACGTATTCTGTACACAGACAGTAAGAAAGTCCAGTGCCGGATGTCCAGTAACGTATTCTAGATTCCAGTGCATAAAAAGCAGAAAATAATGAAATACTTTGTTACGCATGAAGGAGAGAAATGCCTCAACATAATCATTGGCCATTTGACCTTCAATGCTGAGTATAGGCAGCCTCAAGAATTTTCCAAGCATTTCCGGTTTGAGCCTTATGTATACATGTTGTTCTTGCTTGTTTTTTGATTTCATCTACTCATTTTCCATTAAGTCGTCGTCTTGGAAATCAACAAAAAGCTGGCCCTACACGTTAACCACCCATTCGCCTGGTTAGATTGCGCCATCTTTATTTTATTTTTGTTGCACCCATAATAATTTCTTCCCCTACAGTTCGTTTCCTTATCCATCCGTTCGTCATATTAATTCCGAACACGAATTTCGTATTTGCTTTCTGAGCAACTTTCTGTATCTGAATAATTTTCATATTAAAAGACTATATTTCACTGCAAGACTAAAAAGTGGTAATATCCACAGGTTGTAAACCACACTTTTCAAACGTAACTGATTCTTAATTTTTAAACCCCTATTTAGTTTACCCAAGGACTCCGTTCCATTTCTACTCTCCATCGTATACAACTGCCCTAAACATAAAAAATCATGAAGTGATAGCATGACTTCACAGTTAGTTACACGTTCCATAGATCATTTGAACTATTCTTTCATCGAAACGATGTGGAACGAGTAAGTTTACGGGATATATATATACATAATTAGTGTGAATATCGTAGTTTTAGTCCTACTCAAGCAACTACATTTCATTTTTTCAACTTTCCGTTAACTTTTTGCTAACATGCACAATATGTAAGTGGACAATATATTGTTATTTGTCTTGCTAATCGTAGACACTTCCAAAATTACAGTTCTAATGTGGACTGCGTATAATCCTAACATGTACCTAACACAGTCGCAATTTCTCTTGAAATGTTTAATGATTCATTTTCGACTTGGTAAGTCGTTGCTGCTTCATCATCAGGTGCAGGATTTACAGTAGATTACTGCGTAAACGACATGTAGACCATTGTGAAAGTTGTACACTGGTGAAAACAGTCATTTAGTTGGTATAAGCTAGAGTACGAAAAACTTCTACCAGAAACGTTATTCCGACATGTGTGTCGCAGTAACGTGCAGTATTTGCGAATTTCCTACTTACTTATGGCATTGAAAATCCATTACCTTTTGTGAATGTAAGGGCAGCAGGGAAAGACTTATTAACGCGTTATCTGGTGGAGACAGCTAACTGTTGGACAAGTAAACAGATCCAGATCAAAGTGACAGTTTCGCAATGAAAAATCTTTCGTTAAAACATCCTTTCAGTAGGACATCGCAAATTGGATCACTTCGAAATTTTTGGTTGTATACAGATAACTGTTATTGGCTAAAGAACTGTTCGATCAACTTCAAAACATGAACTGATCAGCTTTTCAGAGTCGATTCTCAATGGACGTCATGTCTCTTAACAGACAGTCACCTTGGTATCACGACGCACTTCAAAGCGTGGCAAATACACCAAATATCTACCAAACGGAACGGAACATAAAACGTGGCATGGAATTCTCTAAGAGACTGTTTTGCCCGATGAACAGTCAGGATGTTGTATTTACCTGATCTGTATGCGTTTATTTGCGTTAACGAATTTTGTGCTGTTTGCTTTAGATATTTATTTTACTACTATGTTTCTTCCGCGACAGGCTGCGATGGTTCCGTGAGGAATTGATGTTATTCCTGCGTGTGTTGTCCTGCGGTAGAAATCCAATATATGAAAGTAAATAGACGCTTCTGGAATGTTTTAATGGCATTTGCTTTAGCTGTGTAACAGTAGCAGCCAGCGTGGAGAAGAGTACATATTTTTGCCGTTATTTCGCAATTAGAAAGCAAATATGAAAGCAAGGGATAATGCAAAAGTGTGATGTGTACTGCTTTCTGGAAATTTACTGTTTTCTGGAAATTATTCTTCCGTACATTTGTATATATTTTGTGGAGAAAATAACGTTGATGTTTGCACAGCGACTTTTTTGTTCTTTGAGTTCTCTTTGAGCGGTAAGCATATTGTGTAGAATTTACCATACGAGCTCTTTTGAGAGCGTTCACGCCGAATTTTGTATCGGCTTTTAGTAACGCAAGAACTAGCTCTGTTAGTCCCTTAACGGTGAGACTAAATTCCAGCTTTTGGTAAGAAGATACCTCTCGAAATCTCTCTTTGTTCGGTACTGGGTGGTGCGTTGCCTGAGATTTAAGCTCTACATGCAGTGAACGTCACGTCACTTCCAAAAGTATTTCAAATGACAGAATTCATTCTAAAGGTCGACGGAAGAGCACAACAGTGGAGGGAACTTCTGGCGTTGACGAAATGGTGGCGTCGTCTTTTAACATCAAAAGTAAACCTAACATTTTATAGTTACCAATATCGCACGTTTGCGGCTTTTTAATATTCGGTATTTGCTTACTCCGTTTGCGTGACGTAGCGAAGATTGCAGGACATGAAATTTTTTTTTTCCCTACTAGTGTTCTCCCACGAAAGAGGCGTAATATTTGAAAGTGGTGGATTATTTAGGTGCCACAACACCACGGCAATGAAATGGTTTACGTTGCGAACAATTAAACGTAAACAGCCGTCTCAAAAGTATTTTTTGGAATCACTTTGAGCGTGGAACAGCCATCTCCGATGAGAGAGTAATATACAGTTCTTCTGACGACTGTCGGCTTCAATGAATAAAACAAGAACCAAGAGATATAGCAAAATGGCAATATACATTGCCTTCTTGATGTTTAGTTGAGGTTTTTAGCCTTTCTTTCTCAATTGCTACTTCGATATTGTTTATCTTGTATATAGATAAATGTTACACGTTGTGTTCAATCGAATTTGTATTATTGTTCTTATCACCCTGTTTTCACCTAATTGGTGTAAGGCATCTTCAATGATCTACAAAGAAATCAAACAGATAATTGTCTATTTAACTATAAACACGTATATTTGGGTTTGAGATATAGACTGACTTCTGAACACTGTTGTTCTGTTGGTATGCATACTCATGTTCAGAAGAAAAGAACACCCTGAACAACGAAGTTGCAGAGAGGTAGCAAATTAAGGGCCAGCCGCGGTGGTCGAGCGGCTCTAGGCGCTTCAGTCCGGAACCGCGCGACTGTTACGGTCGTAGCTCGAATCCTGCCTCGGGCATGGATCTGTGTGATGTCCTTAGGTTGGTTAGGTTTAAGTAGTTCTAAGTCTAGGAGACTGATGACCTCAGATGTTAAGTTCCATAGTGCTTAGAGCCATTTGAACCATTTTTCAAACTCACTGATTTGAGGGTACGGTTCGCGCTTACGTCTGTGAGGCATCTTTCACGTCTGTCAAGTCACACTGATGCATTACCTTCGGTTTATTGTACAACGAGAGCCGCAGACCAATTTTACCGATAGGTGGTGTTGCGCAGCGATATAGATACTGACATTGCAGCCGAGACATGGTTCAAATGCTAATCATTTCTGCAGAACTTTCTTATGTACATGTCATGTGAAAATGAAAGTCCTCTCTCTAGTCGTTCAAGGTGTTTTTTTCTGAACATGAGTGTATATAATCTTCGAGGAAGCACTAGTTTTTTGAATATATTTGTAAATTCCTTCTGTTCCTTCAGTTCCCAGCTGCCTGTAGAATTTATCACATGGGTGTTTTCTAGGTGTCAGTTACGAATTTTGCTTTAGCATTTCGTATACTATACTATCATTCCCAATTCCTTAACTCTTGGATGACATGATACGACGGAGAACTACACGTAATCTCTCTTTCACCGTTTAGTACTGCCATGTGCCATGTCTGATGATGTTGACCTTCCGTCAAGTGTGTACGCACCACCATTTGACAAGACCAGACGCGTCACTCCGTTGACGTCCTGAGTGAATCGCCCTTTAAGCACGTTACGGTACCCACGGGACCGTCATTGTGAAATGGTGGTGGGTGTTCAGATTACACGGAACGTCAACCTAACGTCACGTCCCTTTGCGTTATACATAACGGAGAAAGTGAGGTTGCGAGGGCCGTCCTTCTTACAAAACGTAGAAATGCGGAATAGGCATTGTTGTTGTTGTTGTGGTCTTCAGTGCGAGGACAGGTTTGATGCAGCTCCCACATTGCTTTAGCTTCTGCTAGCCTCTTTATCTCGGAATAACTACTCCAAACCTCCAATACTAGTTTGATAGTTCCTTGATGCCTCAGAATGTGTGCAACATAGTCGTTTTCTCCGTAATTGTACTGAGTATTTACTCATTAGATACGTGATATACCAGTGAATGAAGTTTAAGGAAGTACTAGTATATGATTAAGTCTGAGTCGTTAGGCCGTGTCGTATTCCTCTTAAAATTTCTTCAGTGGTCAACGTTTCAGCAGACCACTGTGGACCTCTGATGACAATACATCTACGAGTGTTCGGCCATCAAGGGTCGCGGGTGAAATCTCAAGAAAGAACGAAGTAGTAACCTTCCACCCCCGCACTAGCATGGTGACCATAAACACGGAAAGTTCTACTGCCATCTCTGCGAAAAAGGGTTAGAATGCTAATCTAACGGTCACAGGATGCGGAACTGTGAAGTTGCCCGTACGTCTGGATGAGATCACCCACCTACTAATACGGTTCAATCGAGGAAGTAGTAGACGGAAGGCGATTGAAGAATTTTGAGAAAGAGACGCACCAAACTATACGCGTATATCTCTGACGTCGGTCATTTGCAGAATTTTGGAACATGTTTCTGGCTCGAGTATTATGACATTTGTGGAGACCGAAAATGTCCTCTGTAGAAACCAACTTGGGTTCCGAAAAGCCGCGCGGGATTAGCCGAGCGGTCTCAGGCGCTGCAGTTATGGACCGTGCGACTGGTCCTGCCGGAGGTTCAAGCCCTCCGACGGGCATGGGTGTGTGTGTGTTTGTCCTTAGGATAATTTAGGTTAAGTAGTGTGTAAGCTTAGGGACTAATGACCTTAGCAGTTAAGTCCCATAAGATTTCACACACATTTGAACATTTTTTTGGTTCCGAAAACAACGATCTTGTGAAACCCAGATCACTCTCTTCGCCCATGAGACCCAGAGAGCTGTAAATACGGGCACCCAAGTATATGCTGTGTTCTTTGACTTCCGGAAGGCATTCGATATAGTTCCGCACTGTCACCTAAAGAACGAAATACGAGCGTACGGAATATCAGACTAATCGTGTGACAGGACTGAGAAGTTGCTAGCAAGAAGAACACAGCACTTCATTCTGAACAGAGGAAGCCTTCAGACGTAAAAGTAATTTCAGGTGTGCCCCAGAGGAGTGGTAAAGACCATTACTTTTCGCAGTACATATAAATGACTATTAGATAATGTCGGAAATTTCAAGAGGCATTTTGCAGAAGATGCTGTTGTATGCAGAGAAATCGCGGCGGTAGAAAGTTGTAGTAAAATGCACGAAGACGTGCAGGGGGTCAGCGTTTGGTGCAGGAATGGCTACTGGACCTCAACGTAAAAAATGTAACATATTGAGAATACATAAGAAGAAAGACCCTTTATTGTATGATTACAAAATTGCAGAACAGTCACTGGAAGCAGTTACTTCGCTAAAATACTTAGGAGTATGCATAATAAGCGAACTAAAACGGGATGATCACATAAAATTAACCGCGAGTTAGGCAGGCTCCAGACAGAGATTCATTGAATGAATACTCATAAAATGTAGTCCATCAAAAAAGGAAGTAGCTTACAAAACGCTCGTTCGAACAGTACTTGAATATTGTTAGCACCAATAAAGGAAATAGAGAAGATCCAAAGAAGAGCGGTGCGTTTCGTTACAGAATCATTTAGTATGCACGAAAGCGTCACAGTGATGACCATCCAACTTCAGTGGCAGACGATACAAGAGAGGCGCTCTGCATCATGATATGGTTCATTGTTAAACTTCTGAGAGTGTACATTCCTAGAAGAGTCAGCAATGTATTGTTTCCTCCCACGTGTATCTGGAGAAAAGTCGACGAAGATAAAATTAGAGATATTCGAGCCCACACGGAGGCTTACCGGTAATCGTTCCTCCGGCGAAGTATTCATGATTGGAAAAGAAAAGGGTGGTAAGTGACAGTGATCGACAAAATACCCTTCGTTACACATCGTAAGATGGCTTGAGGAATTTAGATGTAAATGTAGATGTTGAAGTACAATGGTTTTAGTGGCAGAGGTAAAAAAAGTCCCCCATGGGAAAAAAAAGCCTCTGCCGCAGTCTGGGCGGTTAGTAGGACAGCTGTCAGATTTGCGCCAGTAGCGGCAGATCATGTGTCGGTTTTAGGAAGTGGTAGTAGAGAGGTGTTACCGTTGTAGCTGGTCTCCGATGATATCTTCTGGACCAGCTGTAGCGTCAGCGTACCTGTAAGATGCCAAAGTCGTCATCAGAGAGGTCAATTTGGTTATAAAATCGGCCACTCGTGTAGAGTCGCATGGGGTTTGTTTGCGTTCCGTGTGTTCGGCTTCCCTGTTTGTGTCGTATGAGCGCAGTTGCTGCCAGTCAGGTTTTCCGAGACAGGGATTCGCCGATATTGCGTTGTTTGTGTGCCTAATTTAAGCATATCATAAGTGATTAATTGTCACTAATGAAAAGTATTTTTAGGCGGTTACGCTTCCAACTGTGATTCTGATCGTAGTTCCCCACATTCAGTATGATGGTGGATCCCAGCAGATCGGTCGAAACGTTAGACGTGAAAGAAGAAGTTTGAAACAGGAATATGACGTGGTCCTATAACTCAGAAGATTTTATCAATTACAACGGTCGCGAAACCTTCGTACTTTCGCGGACTCAAGCAAAACACCACCGAGGAAACTTCGAAGGCTGTTCAAGCATGTTGTTGTTGTTGTTGTTGTCTTCAGTCTTGAGACTGGTTTGATGCAGCTCTCCATGCTACACTACCCTGTGCAAGCTCCTTCATCTCCCAGTACTTACTGCAACCAACATCCTTCTAAATCTGCTTATTGTATTCATCTCTAGGTCTCCCTCTACAATTTTTACCCTCTACGCTGCCCTCCAATGCTAAATTTGTGATCCCTTGATGCCTCAGAACATGTCCTACCAAACGGTCCCTTCTTCTTGTCAAGTTGTGCCACAAACTCCTCTTCTCCCCAATTCTATTCAATGCCTCCTCAGCCGGCCGGGGTGGCCGAGCGGTTCTAGGCGCTACAGTCTGGAACTGCGCGACCGCTACGGTCGCAGGTTCGAATCCTGCTTCGGGCATGAATGTTTGTGATGTCCTTAGGTTAGTTAGGTTTAAGTAGTTCTAAGTTTAAGGGGACTGATGAAGTCAGAAGTTAAGTCCCATAGTGCTCAGAGCCCATACCTCCTCATTAGTTATGTGATTTACCCATCTAATCTTCAGCAGTCTTCTGTAGCACCACATTTCGAAAACTTCTATTCTCTTCTTGTCCAAACTATTTATCGTCCATGTTTCACTTCCATACATGGCCACACTCCATACAAATACTTTCAGAAACGACTTCCTGACACTTAAATCTATACTCGATGTTAACAAATTTCTCTTCTTCAGAAACGCTTTCCTTGCCATTGCCAGTCTACATTATATATCCTCTCTACTTCGACCACCATCAGTTACTTTGCTCCCCAAATAGCAAAACTCCTTTACTACTTTAAGTGTCTCATTTCGTAATCTAATTCCCTCAGCATCACCCGACTTAATTCGACTACATTCCATTATCTTTGTTTTGCTTTTGCTGATGTTCATCTTATATCCTCCTTTCAAGACACTGTCCATTCCGTTCAACTGCTCTTCCAAGTCCTTTGCTGTGTCTGACAGAATTACAATGTCATCGGCGAACCTCAAAGGCCGGCCGTCGGTGGCCCAGCGGTTCTAGGCGCTTCAGTCTGGAACCGCGCGACTGCTACGGTCGCAGGTTCGAATCCTGCCTCGGGCACGGATGTGTGTGATGTCCTTAGGTTAGTTAGGTTTAAGTAGTTCTAAGTTCTAGGGGACTGGTGACCTGAGATGTGAAGTCCCATAGTGCTCAGAGCCATTTGAACCATTTTGAACCTCAAAGTTTTTATTTCCTCTCCATGGAGAAGTCTCTAAGTCTGTATAAAGGACACGTCGTCTGCGGTGGTTCGTCACAGAGTTATATTGTACAACGCTTTTTCCGTTTGTATCGCAACTGCCTCTGTTTCTGTGAGAACGCCTTCACTACAGTGACAAGGTATGTAATATGCTATCGGAAGAATGCACAACGCAGAACACGGAGTAATATAGAGCTGCATTCCGATGCATGCACTTCGCCCAACTCTGGACAAGTAAACCTGTCCGTACTGCTGTGTACCAACGTTAATGTACAACTAACACTGCCAGTAAAACAAACCTGAGACAGGAACCAGGAGAACTGAATGCAGGCTGGAGGGTGAAGAGTAAAGTGGGCATTGCTGTTTCAATAGCGGGTACCGTTGGTAAATGAAACACCCACATCTGCATGACTACTCTGCAGTTCACACTTAAATGCTCGGTAGAAAGTTCATCGAAGCATTTTCACAAAATTTCTCTACTGTTCCACTCCTGGCCAGGGCGCAGGACAAACGCACACTTAAATACTTCCGTGCAAGCTCGTATTCCTCTCATTTGATTTCAATGAACAAGTTTGTGTCCAAACAAGACACACACAACATACGTGAATATATTTTCATGACAGAACAGATAATACAGTAGCAAGGGGTAAAAAAGCAAACGAAATGCAAGTACTCGGTTACCGGAGACCACGGCTTACTTGCACGAAAATACTCAGGAGATATCCCTGAAAAACCTTTGAAGTTCTGTCTATGGAATTCTGTCTCACGCCTTATGATAGCGGCGTTTATTAACGACAATTGTTCTCGACAAATGTCGTGTGGCGACATAGCTGATAACTGAAAGAATAGGAAAAATGTTGCCCAAACATTTCAAAACATCATGATTAATTCGTTCGACAAAATAGACTTTTTGCAAACACGTGAAACGGTATTTAGGAGACAGTAATAAGCGACTTAAGACTTCATCTTTTGTTTCTTGTTTCCCTTCGAATTGCAGAAAACAGTAATTGTTTCGCTCAATAGAGTTGACTTCTCAGTTTTGAAACAACTTTCGTTAAAAACATTTTTTTCTACTTCTGTTCTTATTTATGCACAGAGTAATCTTTATCTTTGCCTTGGTATTGTAAAATTTCATCAATTTTGGTTTTGATTATGTTTAAACTTCGTCTGTAGGAAAATATCAAGGCGTCATGCAATGCAAGAAAAAACAGATATTTAAATACAGATCAGTTTATAATACATCACGTTTTAAATTGGTCTGAAAGGCATAAAATAAAATAGTTTCCTAACCACATGTAAATAACCTTAGAATCTGTGATTGTAAATTTTTAATAACCGTGAAAATACGTGAAAGATTTAAAACGCAATACATAACTGATGCACGAGTAGTTCACCTCGTTGCTATTATCTATTGCATGCGCTCCACGTTTTTCGTTATAAATGCTACAAATATATTCGTAGTTATAAAAAATAAAAAATCAGAAATCTTCAGGATATCTGCGTGATGTTAGGGATGTGTACGGGGCTAGGAGAAATAATTTTATACTTCTTAGTCCGATTTAAAAATATCATACATTAAAAACTGATTTATTTAAATAATTACTTTGTACTTTTTAGTTACGTGTGTGTAATATTTTTCAATCGATTTCTACCATTTTCATGAGATTACAACAGAGACATGTGGTAAATTAGTAAGTTACACATTCCATAGAGAATCTGAACGAATCTTTTATCGAAATGAGGTGGAACGAGTCAGTTTACCAGATACGTATACATGATTAGTGTTAACATTAAATGAATAAATTATACAGGGTGGTCCATTGATCGTGACCGGGCCAAGTATCTCACGAAATCAGCGTCACACGAAGAAACTACAAAGAACGAAACTTGTCTAGCTTGAAGGGGGAAACCAGATGGCGCTATGGTTGGCCCACTAGATGGCGCTGCCATAGATCAAACGGATATCAACTGCGTTTTTTTTTTAAATAGGACCCCCATTTTTATTACATATTCGTGTAGTATGTAAAGAAATGTGAATGTTTTAGTTGGACCACTTTTTTCGCTTTTGTTAAAGATGGCGCTGTAATAGTCACAAACATATGGCTCACAATTTTAGACGAACAGTTGGTAACAGGTAGGTTTTTTTTTAAATTAAAATACAGAACGTAGGTACGTTTGAACAGTTTATTTCCGTTGTTTCGATGTGATACGTGTACCTTTGTGAACTTATCATTTCTGATAACGCATGCTGTTACAGCGTGATTACCTGTAAATACCACATTAATGCAATAAATGCTCAAAATAATGTCCGTCAACCTCAATGCATTTGGCAATACGTGTAACGACATTCCTCTCAACACTGAGTAGTTCGCCTTTCGTAATGTTCGCACATGCATTGACAATCTGCTGACGCAAGTTGTCACGCGTTGTCGGTGGATCACGATAGCAAATATCCTTCAACTTTCCCCACAGAAAGAAATCCGGGGACGTCAGATCCGGTGAACGTGCGGTGCCTCGACGACCAATCCACCTGTCATGAAATATGCTATTCAATACCGCTTCAACCGCACGCGATCTATGTGCCGGACATCCATCATGTTGGAAGTACATCGCCATTCTATCATGTAGTGAAACATCTTGTAGTAACATTGGTAGAACATTACGTAGGAAATCAGCATACATTTCACCATTTAGATTGCCATCGATAAAATGGAGGCCAGTTATCCTTCCTCCCACAATGCCGCACCATACACTGACACGCCAAGGTCGCTGATGTTCCACATGTCGCAGCCATCGTGGATTTTCCGTTGCTCAATAGTGCATATTATACCAGTTTACGTTACCACTGTCGGTGAATGACGCTTCGTCGCTAAATAGAACGCTTGCAAAATATCTGTCATCGTCCCGTAATTTCTCTTGTGCCCGGTGACAGAACTGTACACGACGTTCAAAGTCGTTGCCATGCAATTCCTGGTGCATAGAAATATGGTACGGGTGCAATCGACGTTTTTGAGATTCCCGATTCTCGCGCAATTTGCTTGCCACTGATGTGCGGATTAGCTAAAACACCTACTTGGGCATCATCACTTGTTGCAGGTCGTGGTTGACGATTCACATGTGGCTGAACACTTCCAGTTTCCTTAAATAACGTAACTATCCGGCGATCGGTCCGGAGACTTGGATGATGTCCAGGATACCGACAGCATACATAGCACACGCCCGTTGGGCATTTTGATCACAATAGCCATACATCAACAAGATATGGACCTTTTTCACAATTGGTAAACGATCCATTTTAAGACGGGTAATGTATTACGAAGTAAATACCGTCCGCACTGGCGGAATGTTACGTGATACCACGTACTTATACGTTTGTGACTATTACAGCGCCATCTATCACAAAGCGAAAAAAGTGGTACAACTAAAACATTCATATTTCTTTACGTGCTATACGAATATGTAATTTAAAAAATGGAGGTTCCCATTTTAAAAAAAATACGGTTGATATCCGTTTGACCTATGGCAGCGCCATCCAGCGGGCCAACCATTGCGCCATGTGGTTTCCCCCTTCATGCTAGACGAGTTTCGTTCTTTGTAGTTTTTTTCGTTTGATGCTTATTTCGTGTGATATTTGACCCGCTCACTATCAATGGACCACCCTGTATTTTTAGTCCTTCTCATGTTACTACACTTACTTCAGTTTCTCTTCACCTGAATCCACCAATGTAAAGGATGTCTCTCCAAAAGGGCCAACAGGTGCATTTTGGCTCTGTTGTTTCGGCAGATATTTGCAATTTCCTTTTTTTGCGACGTGTAGCCAGAGTTTGCCCAATAAAGGTTGCTCCCTCATTTTGTTTCCCGTTATGATCAAAATAATTTTCTGAATCGGAATGTTACGTGTCCATTTGATAGAGCTGTCCCAAATTAATCTAGTGCGTGGTTCTTTTTACCGATATGTATTGACAGTAACAGTACAACAAAAAGAATAACGACTACTCTAGGAGCGACTGAGCAGCGCTTCTGCATAGTCGTAGCAGTCAGCGCGGGCCAGGGCAGTGGTGTCGCTGCTGGATTACTGGTTATTCTTCGTGTTTCACTATCTTTGTCAACACACATCGATAAAACGAACACCCCAGTAAACTAGTAATTTGGAATCGCTCCTCCAAATGGCACATAAAATTCCACTTTGAAAATCATTTTGTTTGTAATCGATACTGGACTTCATATGAAAGACGTGATCTCCGGCATTTGTATGGGGTGACTCCAACTACACGTTACAAAAACGAAATTGGAAATATCTGCCGAAATACCAGAGATAATGCGCCTGACGATTCTTTTGAGAGACAAACTTTATTGTTTCTTCCCGCTTATATCTCACGAAAAGGCCGCGAAGGTAAAAACTACAGAGATTTGGAGCTCACACGGTGTACCGGGAATCATTGTTCCCGCGAACCATGCGCGACAGGACAGGAACAGGTAAAAATAGCAGAAGAACGACGAATACACTCATCCCCTCACCAGACAAGAAAGCGCGTTAATATTGTATCACCATCCAGTTCAGAGTTATGTTGAAAGCATGAAGTCTCTATCTGATCGGGAAATTAGTTTAAAAGCGGTTGTGAAGTTTGTAACTAACAGACAAACACCCAAGCAAAGTCCGCGCTCATAGTCGTGCGGTAGCGTTCTCGCCTACCACGCCCGGGTTCCCGGGTTCGATTCCCGGCGGGGTCAGGGATTTTCTCTGCCTCGTGATGACTGGGTGTTGTTGTGATGTCCTTAGGTTAGTTAGGTTTAAGTAGTTCTAAGTTCTAGGGGACTGATGACCATAGATGTTAAGTCCCATAGTGCTCAGAGCCATTTGAACCATTCGATTGATTTATTTTCCTTGGCAAGATTAAGGTCACCAGGCTCTCTCTTAGATTTGACCATGCGTTATACATATTTCGCATTACATACGTTACGATAAACATATTATATCACACTCAGAAATTAGTACAGACAAAAACACACAAAATTTATATTCGTACATGTCAGTCGTGCTCCGGCACTCGGCCAGTGCACATCGCGCGGTGACGGGCGGTAGCGCGGGCCAGTGTTTACGTCGCGAGCAGTGCTGCGGTGGCGAGCTGCGCAGCGTGTGCGAGCGCTGTTAACGTTTGTTTCTGTACCACTGTTGTAAGTAAGATGTCGACAATTAACAGAGCGAACAGCGTTCAGTGTGTTTTCGATCGTGCTGCCTTGCGACCGACGGCTTTCGAAATCCATGAGTGGATTTTTGAGGATCTGAAATTGCCGGAAGATATAGTCGACACGTTCCAGTTGGACTTTGTGCAGTACTCGTTATTTATCAAATTTATTTCGAGTGACACTTATGAGAAATTCGTTGAGGAGCATGCTGGTGTGAGACCATTTCGTCATAACGATGGCAGTATTAGCAATGTCCAAATCGTGCCTTCGGGATACGGAGTGAGAACCGTCAGGGTATTTAATGTGCCACCTGAGTGCCCTAATGACCTGATAGCACGTTCTCTGTCACTGTACGGCGTTGTTTTGTCGGTTACCAATGAAAAATGGTCGAGTGCATATCGCTACCAAGTTAACAGCGGGGTGCGAAGTGTACGTGTGGACTTAAAAAAGCATATACCTTCGTATGTTACCATTGGCGGCTGTCGTGCACAGGTAACTTACATTGGACAACCCCCTACCTGTTCGATCTGCCATTCAACAGAACATCTGCGGATGAACTGTACACGTCGACGTCCATTTCAACTTCCACGGGAACGTCCTGCAGACGGTAGTGAAAAGCTTGTTCCGCTATTGAGTGAGGTAGTCGCGGGGACGGTACCACCACCTCGGCAGCCGGAACGTGTTAGCGAGGCGGAGATGCCAGTTCAGGTGGAATGCAGTGCCCAAGACATTTGCGGTAGGACGGACGTCGATCCGGCACCGTCATCCTCACCGGGGCAGTTACCGCTGGATAAGAACGATGCGCCAGCCACCTCTGAAACTAAGCCGTGTGAGATACAGGAGCGGGTGCAGATCAGTTTGCCTGAACCGCCCCTCTCGGTAGAGACTGCAGCAGACACGAAGAAAGGCCGCCGAAGGAGAAGCAAAGGGAATAGTAGCAAAGAGGAAAAGTCGGATGATTAGAGACCCGTACACATGTCAGAAAGTGGCAGCGAGACTGAACCTCAATCTTCTTGCTCCGTGCGCTGCGAGGACACCGCGAGGCAAGAACGCATCCGTGAACAGACCAAACACCTGAAGGCACTACTGAGCGCTGAGAGGGAACAGAGCACCGTAACGGCTAAGAGGAAGAGCGAGCAGAGCAGCGAGCAGCTGCAGCAGCGCTCCCGCAGGAACTCGCTGACGTCAGTCGCAGCCCCGCGTGTTGGTCAGGCGGATGCGACCACGTTGACAGACTCAGCCGGCGGTGGCGGGCAGGGCGGCGCGCGCACCGCGAAGCACCCCGACAGCAATGAGCCGTGGTGGCAGCAGGACGAGGAGATGCAGCAGTAGCTGCTCTCGCGCATGACCATCGCCCTGCGACATTTCCACTCTCTGAGTACTCCAGACGTTCCCAACGAGTTTGATTCAAAGACGTCGAGAAGGACGATCCAACACAGAGCTCATTGTCCTCTGAACCATCATGTGCGATAGCCAAACCTACAACGTTACCACACTTAACGTCAATAGAATTCACAGTGCGGTGAAACTCCGTTCGCTAACTGATTTCTTGTATGGTACCAGCGTTGACATTGCCCTCCTACAGGAGGTAATCACAGTCTTAGAAGTGCCCGGTTACGTTCTCATTGATAACATCAATCTCCAGGATGCTGTCGGCACTGCCATACTTCTGCGCGACGGTATACCATTTACGGATGTGCAGCGGCTGCCTAGTGGTCGTGGCATTTCTCTTCGAGTGAATGGTGTGCAGATTGTTAACGTGTACGCTCCCTCAGGTAGCACTCATAAGAGAGATCGCTCAACATTTTATAAAAACGAGGTTCCCATTCTTCTTAGCGCTTATCGTGCACATCTCATCCTCGGTGGTGACTTCAATTGTGTGCTTAACGACAGAGACCAAACTCCTCACACGAACAGATGTATCGAACTTGAACATTTAATTCATGGCATGCGTCTTCACGATACATGGCAACAACTGCACGGTGAACGGGTAGCGTACACCTTCGTAACTAGTCATTCTGCCAGTCGGTTGGATAGGATCTATGTGTCCGAGGCCCTCCAGCGACACGCTGTGAACTGTGACATAGCTCCTGTCAACATCTCCGACCATTGTGCGTATCAGTGTTACCTTAACCTACGCCGCCAGCAAATATACCGCGGGAAAGGCTACTGGAAATTGAATGTCAGCCTTCTGCAGGATGCCCAACTTGAAGAGGAGGTGAACATAACGTGGCAACAGCTCCAGCGGCAACGACGTCGTTACGATAGCGCTCTCCAGTGGTGGACTCAGTGTGCTAAGCCTAAATTACGCCTCACCCTCATGAGTTACGCCCGACAAAAAAGCTTTTGGCAGAAACAGACTATTGAGTTTTATTATCGCTGTTTGAGAGAACTGTACAGTCGCGCTAACAATCCTTCTGGCGATATCGACATAAAGATCAAACGATATAAAGCGAAAATCACGGCGATACAACGCCAACGAATGCAAGGCATCATCGTGCGAGCCCACCCCAAGGACGTTGCCGCCGAAGAACGGGCCTCTCTGTACCACATCCTGAGAACGACGAAACGGTGTAAAGCCATGTTGATTGAAGCCGTTGTTGATGACGCTGAGAATGCCATCACGAAGCAACGTGACATCATCTCGCACGTCTACGACTATTATAGTCAACTTTACAAGAAGCAAGCCGTTGATGAACACTCGTGCGACGATTTTCTTAGGACCTTGAGCTGTCGCTTGTCGCAACAGGATACTGCAAATCTGGAATCTCTTTTCACAGAGGACGAAATCCGACTGGCGGTCCACAGTGCAAAGAAAGGGAAGTCACCAGGACCCGACGGTCTCAGCGCTGAGTTTTACCAGCGTTACTGGAACCTCCTCGGTCCGACGCTCCTCGAGATCGCGAATGAACTCTGGCACCTGGAAGCTATACCCAAGGCATTTACGGAAGGTATCATCCTGCCCTTACCGAAAAAAGGGAACAGCAGGAAGGTCGAAAACATGCGACCCATCACACTCCTGAATGCCGACTTCAAAATCATCACCAGATCGATTAAGCTAAGGATGCAAACCGTTATGTACAAGGTTTTGGGCAGTTACCAGTACAGTGCAGTGCAAGGCCGAAGTGCAATCTCAGCAGCCTGCGATTTGAGGGACATCATCTGTTCGTATGCTGAAACCAAAGGACAGGGCGCTCTGATCTTTCTAGATTTTGAGAAGGCTTATGACCGTGTACGTCATGACTTCCTCTTTAAAAGCATGAAGAAACTAGGTTTTGGACTTCATCTCATAGAATTAATTCGCAAACTTACTACAAACGCCTCTTCACGGATTCTCATTAATGGCCATTTTACAAAAGAAGTTTCCATTGAGCAATCCGTCCGCCAAGGATGTCCTCTGTCAATGATTTTGTACGCCATTGCAGTGGAGCCGCTACTGAACAACTTGGCGCATAGCGGGATCGGACTTAGCGTCCAGTCTGTCACTATCCCATGCATTGCGTATGCTGACGATGTATGCGTAACTGTGTCATCATCGCAACAACTTCTGTCAGCGGAAACTCTTTTACAAAAATTCACGTTTCTTTCAGGAGCAATACTCAATAGAACTAAAACCACAGCTTTGCAGATCGGTGGCGGTATCGGAGACATATCCCATGTTACCTGGTGCAAGGTCAAGGATTCTCACACAACCCTCGGTGTTACTTTTGAGGCCAAACCAGACAAATTCCTGACGAAGAACTGGTCACACATGCTTAATAAATTACGTGCTGCTTTGATACTTCACTCCGACCGTGACTTGAACATACTACAGAAAGTTAAGACCATCGAGATCGCCATTACGAGCAAGATGACTTATTTGGCGCAAATTCTTCCCATCTCCGACCATCTAGCCAAGAGTATACAACAAGCGTTATGCTGGTTTCTTTTTAGGGGGCACATTTTCAAAGTTCAATTCGATACCTTAACCTTGCCTTCGTTCAAAGGTGGCCTTAACCTCATTAAAGTACACAAAAAATGTGTCACCCTGCTCCTAAATCGCATCAGGAAGGAGTTCCGTACCCGGAGGACCAGTATCATCACAAACCTCATTCAGCGGTGGAAGCCTCATAGCCTTGACCCACCCGTTAATATCGCCGGCATTCCACTTGCTTACCGACATGTGCGACTGTACTACATGGAAATGAGCTACATTCGACACAACATCGTCGATAACGGAAGCCTGACGAACAGGAAGCTTTATGGCCTTCTCACGACAACAAACCACAGGAATCGTCTCGAAGAAAAACATCCACATACACATTGGAGTATAGTATGGCGGAATGTGCACAGCGACGTGTTACCGTCACGCGTCATAGCCGACTGGTATCTAACAGTCAACGATAAAGTAGCAACGAATGAAAAGCTACATAAAATTGGCCTTCATCCAACGCCCAACTGTGACGCATGCGGAAGGGTCGATACGCTTCTTCATAGGTTCACGTGCGGACATGCAGAAGAAATTACTACATTTCTTCGTCAACGATTGTCGGTGATAGACCGTACGACGCCCTGTGGTGTAGATCTTTTAGAGATCATTCAGCCACAAAAACTGAGATATCCACGAGCAAAAAACAACGCTGCAACGTGGATCATGGGCCACACAGCATCGTTTATTATGCAGAATAGACATGCTACTTTCCTCGACTATTATTCTTACATAGAAATTGAACACTTTAAAATGAGACAACACTGTGACTACAGGAGGATATTTGGAAATATGCTGAACATCATAATTAACGGTTAAATGCTTCAAATACAATCTTTCGGATCGCAGAGGTTGCCAGTGACCTGTATGTATGACTCCCATTTGCTTCCTGGGAATTTAGCACTTGCCGCAATTTTACGATACTATTCAGATGCTCACCAATGCAGAAGGCATTTTTTCTTTCCCATTTTCGCTTTCACATTTCCCTTCTCTCGCGGAGCGAGCGGAGCAACCTTCCTTCAATTATGAAGTGATAGTCTTTTGTGCACCATAACAATTTCTGTTTACTACTTGGCAAAAAAAAAAAAAAAAAAAAAAAAAAAAAAAATCCTTAAGAAGACATTTCTTTTCTTATATTGCGCTACAGCAGCCTAGCAATGATATACACTTTGTTCAGTCTTTCTCATTACAAATTGACGCAAATGTTAAAAAAAAAAAAAAAAAAAAAAGGATGGATAGAGCGACTGCCCTGTAAGCAGGAGATAATATATGTTAGAAAAAAAAAAAAAAAAAAGTAGTGAAGGGGTAGCGTAAAAAAAAAAAAAAAAAAAAAAAAAGTTGGTAGAGCACTTGCCCGCCAAAGGCAAAGGTCCCGAGTTCGAGTCTCGGTCGGGCACACAGTTTTAATCTGCCAGGAAGTTTCAAATCAGCGCACACTCCGCAAAAAAAAAAAAAAAAAAAAAAAAAAAAAAAAAAAAAAAAAAAAAAAAAAATAGTCGTGCGGTAGCGTTCTCGCCTACCACGCCCGGGTTCCCGGGTTCGATTCCCGGCGGGGTCAGGGATTTTCTCTGCCTCGTGATGACTGGGTGTTGTTGTGATGTCCTTAGGTTAGTTAGGTTTAAGTAGTTCTAAGTTCTAGGGGACTGATGACCATAGATGTTAAGTCCCATAGTGCTCAGAGCCATTTGAACCATTCGATTGATTTATTTTCCTTGGCAAGATTAAGGTCACCAGGCTCTCTCTTAGATTTGACCATGCGTTATACATATTTCGCATTACATACGTTACGATAAACATATTATATCACACTCAGAAATTAGTACAGACAAAAACACACAAAATTTATATTCGTACATGACAAGTACAGCAATAAATAGACATAACGGGAAGGCAGGTTTTAATAATGAGGTAGAAGACGGGGGGAAAGAGCAACGTGACAACACACAGTTAATGAATATAAAGGAGAGAAAATGGTTCAAATGGCTCTGAGCACTATGGGACTCAACATCTGTGGTCATAAGTCCCCTAGAACTTAGAACTACTTAAACATAACTAACCTAAGGACATCACACACATCCATGCCCGAGGCAGGATTCGAACCTGCGGCCGTAGCAGTCACGCGGTTCCTGACTGAGCGCCTAGAACCGCTAGACCACCGCGGCCGGCTATAAAGGAGAGAAACTGGCGCGGCTCATAGTAGGAAATGAAAAGAGAAAGAAGCTTAAGTCGGAGAAACGAGAGTATTAGCGTTACTATTTTAACAGAGGAAAAAATTAGTCGGACATGTTTTGTGGAAACGTTTTTAGGGTGACAGAATGAAGTGCCCCAGCTTATTCTCGACAGCAGCAGACCATTGAACTGTGTGCTGAGTGCGAGGCATTTATTCCAGAGGCAGACAGCAACAACAGCGAAGGAGTTTGCGAATGACTCGTTTTATGAATGGACACAATTTAGGAGACTAGATAAATGGGATTCGATGTTTAGATTACCAGAGCCATTTGAACCATTGAACCCAAACAAGAAAGGGACGTAATAAAAAACGTGTTCCAATAAAAATGAAGAAGACTCTAAAGGGGACGTCCATTAATTAAGTGAGCGTTTTCTTCATACTTTTCTTTAATGTTTGGACTCCTCATGCCACGTGCTGAGATTTGGTACTAGCCGGCCTCAGTAACCGAGCGGTTCTAGGCGCTTCAGTCTGGAACCGCGAGACCGCTACGGTCGCAGGTTCGAATCCTGCCTCGGGCATGTATGTGTGTGATAACCTCAGATGTTAAGTCCTATAGTACTCAGAGCCATTTGAACCCTCTGATGTGGTGGTATGTGGTGTCCCCTGCTCCTCCCCTTAACATGAGGTTTAGCCCGTAGTCGAGTAAAAATGCATAAAAATGAATTTTTTTATTTGTCTTAAACATCAATTAAAACCTGTTCTAAGAACATGTTTTATTTAGAAAGTGTATGAAACAGTGCTTTCAACATGCGATTAAAAACGCTTTGTTTTAAACATGGCAGTCCAGAGTGGTCTTGGACGGACAGAGGCAGTCGGACAAAAAGGCTCCACGAAAATAGAACTAGGAGCGTCCAATAAGTAATGTAACACATCATATTAACAGAATCTTCCGTCGGTTCTTTTCATTTATTATTATAATGTAACACATCTTTTTTTCTGAAAGGAGGTTGGTTTTATTCAGAATTCCAACGCACCGTATCATTTCCCAATCTTTTGGCTATAAGTATCTATTTTTCAATGCAACGGCCTTACGCTATCTTACTGGGATGGACTGTATGCCGCCCACGGTACCACTCTTCCGGTCGACGTCAGAACCAACGTCTTGCTACATCAATAAACTCCCCGTCATTCACCTACCGTTTTTGTGGAGTATTTCCTTCAATGGGCCAAGGTCTGAGATCTGGGCATAGCGAGATCTCACAGATTTGCTCTTGTGGCGATCATGACAGACGCATCGCTCAACGATTCACCCCGTTGTTGCTTACTGCCAGGTCTTCGTAACCATTCTGCAAGTGCCTATGAATATCTGCGATGCTCTGGTTTTCCGCAAAAGAAACTCGATGACAGCTCTCTGCTTTGAAAGCACCTCCGTTACAGACGCCATTTTGAAGGCTTCTTGTATCGGCGGCATATGTCGCAACTTTATGAGACTATAGGGGCTGAAGCGGGAATATTCCATAATGTCCCACAACACATTCCGCGTTTTTTCAACAAAAACTGGCCGAGAAACTGTGTTGTATCACTTACTAAACGCCCCTCGTAATAATCGTTTTGACAGGTCCCTCAAAAATCGATCGTTTACTGATCTATGCGCTAAATGTCATCGAATCTTTACTTATTCTGCAGCTCAAAGACAACAGGTTTGAATCTTTCTTTAAACCATATGATTACGTAGCTTTTTAGGCTCTTGATTTATATGATCACTAAGAGAACTCTCGTCGATGAACTTCAAGGTAGACCCCTTACACAAACGATTAACTTCTAGCTGGCACGTTTATTTCGACTATCGGCATGGCGCTTAACATCTGCACTGTAAAAGTTTTGTGACAAATTCTTACTGAAGACAATAACATCGACTTTATATTCGTTGCAGAATATCACGACTGACTGACTGACATGTAGTGATTTCGACAGGGACGACGGGGAATTCCCCGATTGAAATTTAAAACTTGTGCGGTACTTGTTTCAAATCGGGGAATCCTGGGCATGCACATCTGTAAAGCATTCAGTTCAGAGAGGACATAAACAACGATTGCCACTATAATATTGTCTATCGTTGGGCTTAATTTTATGAAACAAGAAGTAGTTCGTTATTAAAACGTTGCCATGAGATTTTCATGTCCCCCTCCCTATAAACGAGATTTGAAGAAAATTTGCCGGACCCTCCCCCGCCACCCACCCCTTTTTTCAGCTCACGTAATTAAAATTAATTGCCGTCCCCAAAGCTCACAATCCACTACGACAGCATGAGTGAACGCAGTGAGAATAGGTTAGCTTCCGGTGAATTCAGTCCCTGTCCGTTGGCGGTCTGTGTGAATGGTTTGTCACTTGAATTTACATTGTCCAGCATTTCCACGTCCAGTGTGAATCGGCCTTTAATCGCCATTTGACGGGACGTTGCCGGTATGTCCTGCTGACTCGCAGCGTGAATCGACCTTTCAGACCGAGCGATACCGTGTGCAGGAACAGAGATCGACTCCGCTGCTAGCGGAGGTGGGTAATGGGCCAAACGTTTTTTTACGAGCCAGATGGGAAAGTTATACAAGCGTGCCCCGAGGGTGTCGACGCGGTAGACTTTCCCACAGAGGGCGAGCGGCCTGCTAGAGAGACGTCTCACGTGCACAGCACGTGCCAGCCAGTTACCTGCTGGGACGGACTAGTCGCTGTTATTCGCTGTTATTCGCCGTAGCCGTAAAAGTGTATTGGCTGGGGGTGTCTCAAACTGAGCGTTCGAGTCCAGCGGTCTGGGAGGGGCGGCCTTGGTCAGCAGGTATGTTGGCGGCCAGTTTTTGCAAGGGCTGTGCCCGCCTGCCTTCCTGGAAGGATCTTTTGTCGCCCTGCCATTCGGATTACCATCCCCCTGCCCGCCTCTGTCCACAGGCCTTGAATAGCTGCCCCCCCCCCCCCCCCGCGCCCAACCCCCCACCACCCCCAAGCCGTTGCCTTGGACACAAACGATGCGCTGACCGCTGTGTTTGTTGCTGGGTTCGTTCATATCTGAATGCAAATACCGTTCCTGAGGGCACACTGGCTCCGACAGGGCAGGCGAACCGTTGTCTGGGCTACTCCTGGGATTTCCAAGGGACGCTTTAGCTCTCTTGGCAAGTAACAAAGAAGCTGCAGAAATATTCGGCCAGAACTCGATAATTTGTAAGAGGTGAAATCATCAGGTGATAGAGACACAGTTATCTATATTATTTGTTTTTAAATAGTGTTGATCGCAATGCCAACGGCCTTGACGCAGTGGTAATACTACTTCCCATCCGATTACCGAAGTTAAGTGCTGTTGCGCATGGCTAGCACCTGTATGGGTGACCGTCCGAGTGTGCCGAGCATTGTTGGCAAGGGGGGGGGGTTGCACTCAGCCCCTGTGAGGAGCTACTTAATTGAGAAGCTCACACAAACTGATAGCTGCCCGGACACCAGCGTGCTGATCGCATGTCCCTCCATATCCTCTTCCAGTGACGTCTGTCGGCTGAGGATTACACGGCCTTCTGGAGGTTACTTTGGCGGAGTATAATTTATAGTTTAGTTTGTTTTACTTTACTAATCGCGACGCGAAATAAAATTATACTTTTCGGTCGATTAACCATTTTCGCCCTCATCTCGTGGTCGTGCGGTAGCGTTCTCGCTTCCCACGCCCGGGTTCCCGGGTTCGATTCCCGGCGGGGTCAGGGATTTTCTCTGCCTCGTGATGGCTGGGTGTTGTGTGCTGTCCTTAGGTTAGTTAGGTTTAAGTAGTTCTAAGTTCTAGGGGACTGATGACCATAGATGTTAAGTCCCATAGTGCTCAGAGCCATTTGATTTAACCATTTTCAGGTCTTGCTTACTAAAGACTTAGTATCTATGTACAATGGTGGCCATAATTAATAATAGTACCGTAACTCAGAATAATGCTTTCTAAGCAATCTGTACTTAAATACAGTGTTGGCCACGTGATCGCCACTAAGGGTGTCATGTCAACAGTAAACTAAAACACCCCCATAACAGGCTTCGGAAGCCTCAATGCAACCGACCGACCGCCGTGTCATCCTCAACCCAATAAGCGTCGAAGGTTGCGCATGTGCAGGCGCGTATGGTCTGCACACTGCTCTTTCGGTCGTTATCAGTTTTCATGACCAGAGCCGCAACTTATCAGTCAAGTAGCTCCTCAGTCTGCCTCACAAGGGCTGAGTGCACCCCGCTTGTCAACAGCGCTCGGCAGACCCAGACGGTCACCCATCCAAGTGCTAGCCAAATCCACAGTGCTTAACTTCAGTGAATCTGACGGAAAGCGGTGTTATCACAGCGCTCGTATCAGTAGTAAACTACAGATCAAAACAAGGCTGTTTAACGTAAAAGACTCATGATATTAAGTGTCTCATGGATAGCAATGGTAAATTTTGTTAATTTGGCATGAAGCTAAACAAAATTCCTGTTAGTAGCTCACTGTATTCCATCAAATTTTTATTTCGAAACCTGTATTTTTAGTGTAAACGTATTGCATACCTACTCCTGTTATCAATCTAATTATGTCGTTGTAATATATTAAGTCAACTGTAAATAGCCAAGAAGCAATATCACTCATCCGTTTGGGACCCTAACCACGCAGGACTGGTACTTGAAGAAGATCCAGAGAAGGGCCTGGCGTTTCGTCATGGTCGTCATATCTGCGCGACGCTTTCACTAAACGAAACGTTTAGTGAAAGCGTCGCGCAGATACTCACCCAGCTCCAGTGGCAGACGCTTCGAGGCAGACGTTCTGCAGCACGATGTGGTTTACTGGGAAAATTACGAGAGCTGCGTACCTAGAAACGTCAACCAATCAGTTTCTTGCTCCTACGTATACTTCGTACAAAGACCATGAACGCAAGAGTAGAGAGATTCGAGCTCGTGCGGAAGCTTGCCAAGAATCTCCGTTTCCGGCGCCCAATCATGACTGGGACAGGCGTAAAAGGAGGAAAGTAGCAGTGGTGCACAAAGTACGCTCCGCCGTACACTATATGATGGCTTCCTGAATGTGCACGTCATTGTTCCACGTCATTACGATATATCGCGCAAATGACCTGCGGAACATGTTAGCAAAAAAAAAATAATGACTTTCATTTTACGTTGTAGAAAGTGGGTTATGAGTTCGCATTGGTTGGTTCATTCTGCTTGGATGTAGTATTGTGGAAGTTTTTTGACGACATTCCACATCGAAAAACTATGACCAATGCGACACGAAAATACCACCATGAACTCACAGCCCACTGTCAACAATAGAATGTAGAGGGAACACAGAAAGTGGGGGTCATTAGAGATGAAACACAAGTTCGGATGGAACAAGCACCCATCTCTGCATTTGCCTTAATCAAAATTGGTTCAAATGGCTCTGAACACTATGGGACTTAACATCTGACGTCATCAGTCCCCTAGACTTAGAACTACTTTTAACCTAACTAACCTAAGGACGTCACACAGATCCATGCCCGAGGAGGGATTCGAACCTGCGACCGTAGCAGCAGCGCGGTTCCAGACTGAACGCCTAGAACCGCTCGGCCACAACGGCCGGCTTCCCTTAATCACTCCCATTAAAGCAAGGAAACCTGAATCGGGATGGTCACAAAATGTCTATCGCCTCTTGATGATGAATTCTTCCGGTAAGAAACTGCAAGAGTTCTGTTGATAATAGTGGCTGGTTACCGTCTTAATTGTAATAAGGAAGAGGCTAGTGGACACACAGTCACGTCCTAATTTTTTTCAGTTAGCGACAACGTGATAGATACTTTTGGTTTTTCAGATATCTATTTAAACCGCCACGTTTCGAAACATTATTATTTACTGAAAGTTGCTGAAGATACATGGAGGTCTTTTATACAAACCAACAAAGCTATGAAGAACTTCGAGAAGGGTGGCATTCTACATACTACGTATTCCCTGATAGTGTTTAACTGACTGAATTATTATGTTAGACATAGTATACTAAAACCGACATCCGTCGTTTGGAGACAAAAAGCAGAAAAAATCCCTGGTCACGGTATTTCATACTTGCTGCATAATTGTGAGAAACGACGTAGATCTAGCTGCGTGTAAGCCAAATTTAGGGCTTCGTTAGTTGAATTCCAGGAAACTGCATCTAGGGAACAGTTCGCTTGTGAATCATTGCATGCCCAGCACTGGAATACTACTCAAGTTTGTGGGATCCGTTCACATCAGGCTGGACTAGCAATGGACCTGCACCGTACACAGTGTTTAACACCGAGAGCAGAGACTGAAGAGAGACATAGGGCTAATATTAATGAATGCGGCCAAATATGAAATTTAAGATTGATGGCTGAAATTACACGAAAATTCATTAATAAAATTCCAAGACCCCTTTTAACTCCGGCCTCTAAGGCCGAGCGGTTCCAGGCGCTTCAGTCCGGAATCGCGCTGCTTGCTACGGTCGCAGGTTCGAATGCTGCTTCGGGCATGGATGTGTGTGATGTCCTTAGGTTAGTTAGGTTTAAGTAGTTCTAAGACTAGGGGACTGATGACTTCAGATGTTAAGTCCCATAGTGCTTAGAGCCATTTGAATATTTTGAACACTTTTAACGAGCACAGTCTATGACTAAGCACTTTTAGCTTGCACCTACCTTACAGTGATTTGTATTTGTTATTGTCCTTATCGTGGAAGAATGTAAACTGTATGTTTTTATCTCCACTGTTGTAATTTCTAAATGTATTATTCTGTGTTAGATATTATGTGCAACACGTTTATCGTAATACATGTAATATTCGAAATACTTATTGCGGCAAGTGGTGCAATACATTTTTTCTCGGCCAATTTCGGTTGAAAAATACGGAATTTGTTGTGGGACATCGTAGAATGTTCACGCTTCAGCCCCTACAGCTTCATGAAGTACCAATAGGTGGCGGCGATAAACGCAGCCTTCAAAATGACTTCTGCAACGAAGGTGTGTTCCACAAAGAGAACTGTAATTCAGTTTCTTTTGGTGGTAAACCAAAGTATCGCAGATATTTATAGACGCCTGCAGAATGCCTATGGAGACTTTGCAGTGAAGAAAAGCACTGTAGCTGGGCGAAACGTCTGTCATCATCGCAACATGGTCGCATAAGCGTGTTCGATATCCCGCCTGCCGGCCGGCTGCACACAGCTGTGACTCCTGCGGAGTTGAAACGTGCAAGTACTCTCATTCGAGATCATCGACAGATCACAGTCGAACACCTTGCTGCACAACTGGACGTCTGTCGTGGAAGTGCTGACACAGTCGCGCAACTTGTGGGGTACACAAAGATGTGTGTCCGATGTGCTCCTAGCCGCCTAATAGATGACCATAAAGAGCAACAAACGACCATCTGTGCGGAAATGCTTACCCGTTATTATAATTATCGTGACAATTTTTTGTCGAACATCGTTACAGGCGATGAAACACAAATTAATCACGTCGAACCGAAAACGAAACGGCATTCCATGGAGTGACACCACATCACATCTCCTACGAAGAATATGTTACAAGCCGCACCCGTAGCCGGTGAAGTCATGGCGACGGTCTTCTGGGATTCTGAAGGGGTTTCTCTGTTTGATATGTTTTCTCATGGTAGAGCGATCAACTCTATAGTACGGGGTGATTATAATTAAAGTTAAACTTTCAAAACGCTGTAGAAATAACATCACTGGTCAAATGGCGTCAAATTGCAGCGAAATATTATGGAGAAGGGGGAAAACGTATGGAAGAAGAAAAAAACAGAGTGAAAATTGATCAGTAGATGACGTTGTATGTGTTAGAATACGTATATGAAAAACACCAGCCACGCGCACGACCCACTGAAGTTGGTATAAACACGCCGGGTACACGGCTTTTCCTCGCGTATGCCACGTTTGCCATGACTCTCTCAATGCAGGATCGCGCTCTGCTTGTAAAGCTGTATTACAAGACCGACGACTGTGCACACATCGCTCTGTAGAAGTTCCGGACACTGAAGGGTTTGAAAAGAGGCGTCGGTCCGATGACTGCCGTGGGTGTGGAGACAAGGATTCGGAAATTCGAAAAGACGGGTTATTTTGGTGTGCAACCTGGTAGAGGGAGAAAACGAATTGATCTGACGTCAGTGGAAGCAGTGGCCGCAACAATGCAGGGGGAGACGAGTGGTGGTGTGCAAACGTGTAGTGCACGGAGAATTGCCCAAACATTGGACCTACCCGTGAGCACGATGCGTAAAATCCTACGAAACATCCTTCTATTCTATCCATTCAAAATTACCCATTTGCGCGAGTTGCTTCCTGTTGCCAGCAAGAGATACCTTTTGTTTAGAATTTCTTGTTCGCATGGAAGTGGTCAATGATTGGTTGTGGAAGATTTTGTGGACAGACGAAGCCCACTTACATCTGACAGGATATGTCAATACACAGAATTGTCGAATATGGGCAACGGAAAAACCACACGCGAATCAACTAGTACCACTTCATCCTGAAAAGGTCACCCTTTGGTGCGGGTTTACGGCATCATTTATCATAGAGCCATATTATTTCGAAGAGACCGGTGCTTCCGGTCCTGTTACCTGTACCGTGACTGGTAAGCGCTAAGAGCGTCTTCTGCGCAACCACGTCATTCCACCTCTCCAACGGCGTGGATGTGTGATTCGGTTCATTTTTATGCAAGGTGGCGCACCCCCACACATCCAGTTAAGCAGCTGCTGAAGCTCCGTTTCGGAAATGCTAGAATTATCAGCCGCCATTTCCCTACAGGCTGGTCGTCCCGATGACCTGGTCTAAATCCGTGTGACCTCTGGCTGCGGGGCTCCCTGAAAGACGTTGTGTTCAGTGTTCCAATTGTAAACCTAGCTACACTGAAGGCGTGCATTGAGCAACACGTTCTGAACGTGATCCCGGAAACACTTCGATCAGTTCTGGAACATGCTGTTTCTCGATTTCGACTTGTTGCAGAAAACGGTGGACAGCATATTGAACATGTTTTACGCCAGCCACACGGAAATTAATAATCCGATTTGGTTTTGATTAATGCTTTTCATGCGGTTTTCGGCCTCAGGACTATTGAAAACCTATGTGAGAGATGCTTTTCATGTGATTTTTGCCCTCAGGACAATTAAAAACCGATTTTTTTTCCATCCGATGTGATGGATGGTGGATGGGCTTACGTAACTAACAGTATCACACCTGTACACCCATGCACACTGAGTAGTACAGTTTGTTAAAGGCAAACGTACACATTAGACATTGTGGTATGATTCATTTGTCATTTGTACACGACCACTATTAGATTATGATGCTGTTGCTACATTTGGTAACTATTTATTTTTCTTCCGCCATACGTTTCCCCCTTATCCGAAAATATTCCGTTGCAATTTGACGTCATACTGACCAGTGTTGTTATTTCTATAGCTGATTGAAAGTTTAACTTTAATTATAATCACCATGTATATTGGCTCTACACGAAATTTCTTTCACCATCCTTTTGATTTTTTGCAGCAATTATAAACGTAAAAAACGTACTTACTTCATGCATTAATTAAATACCAACAGTATAAAAAGTGTAATACTACTATTCCGCTGGCCGGTGTGGCCGAGCGGTTATAGGCGCTACAGTCTGGAACCGGGCGACCGCTACGGTCGCAGGTTCGAATCCTCCCTCGGGCATGGGTGTGTGTGATGTCCTTAGGTTAGTTAGGTTTAAGTAGTTCTAAGTTCTAGGGGACTGATGACCTCAGAAGCTAAGTCCCACAGTGCTCAGAGCCATTTGAACCATTTGAACTACTATTCCTATTATTTTAAGTCCCTGCGTTTATAGCGACGTGAATGAACATGCATACAAAAGCAATTACTTGTTCCAAGTTGAAGTGTACGAGCTCTTTGTAACTTGCTCTCCTTCTGTAGTACTAAGTGTAAGAGCATGTTTGATCATGCATTTGGATGCGTCTGAACAAGTCGTGCTGTCACCGTATACAAGAGGCGCTTGCAACTCCGCAACTTCCGTTAAGTTTTGAATGCGAAGCGTGTGTCTGGTGCTTTTATTTTAGTGTTTGGTCAGCCCTGAAACTGAACTGCTTCGTTCTTCAATTTATTATGCGAAATGGATACGTTCGTCAAGAAACGAAGTGAGCCAGTGAATCGGTTGGTAAAAGATAGGGCTGTACAACGACATTTAAATTATGGTTGTTATCCATTGGATGTATAGGCATAGTGCGTCATTTGCTTTCAAGTTCTCTGTGATGAAAGTACGTACCCATCAAAAATAGCTCGATATTTGGAAACTAAATATCAGGCTTATAAAAATAAACCATTGTAAGTTTTCTAAAGAGAATTACATGCCATGAGAAATCAACAAACTCCTATTTGTAAGTCAAGCTGTAGTGACAGAAGTGCATCTTATCACAGAGAATTAAGATTAGCTTAAATGTTCAAACCCCATACAAATGCCTAAACCCTCACATTGCCTGCTGCAGTTGATATGGCCAGTGTCTCAATAGTCGTGGACCCAACAAGCAATTTGAAAAAAAAAAAAAAAAATGCACTTTCTAAACACACAGTAACAAGGCGAATCGATGACATGGCCGACGATTTTCACGATCAGGTAACTGAACAAGTGAGTTCAAGTAAAGTTTGATGATAAACAGATGTTGGAAACATGTTTCAGTTCCTATATTTTGTGAGATATGAATATGACAGGGACACGCCAGTCGAAGAAAATATGTTGTTTTGGTAAACAGTACCGGGTCATGCAGCAGGAGAACGCCTTTTTAATGTTTTATATGAAGCTACAAGAAACTATACTAACATAGGTTGGACAAAATGTTTTGCTACGTGTAGTGATGGTACAAAGAGGATAACAGGACAGAACAGTGGATTAATGAAAATATTAAAAAGATCGTCTTATACCAAGGACGGGATGGACGCACTGCTTCCATCACAGATAGGAGCTTCTCACAGAAAACATGCTGGAAAACCTCAATCAAACTCTTTTTGAAGCTGTAAAAAAGGTTAATTTTATTAAAAGCCGATCGTTACAGAACAGGCTGTTTGCTAAATTATGCGATGAAAAGTGTCTTCTTCTCTATACAGAAGGTATATGGTTATCGCTTGCTCAGGGTTAACCCGGATATTTGAACTGCGAGTTGAATTAGAATGTTTTCTTTGAGAGTGCACAGGTGAAATGAAGGGTGTCCATGATTTGTGTTCTCATTCTTTTGACAGAATAAAGAATGTATATTGTCTTTGAGTTACTTAGCTCATACATTTTCTCATGAAAACAACTTCAATGTGAATTTACAAGGAGGTGATAAAAACATTTTATACACGACGTAGTTCATGCTTTCATTAAGAATCTTAATATCTGGATTATTAGCCTTCAAAACAAAAATTTGGATATTTTCTCACACACTTCGGATGATACTGAGAAAAGTCTCGATAAACGAGACACCATTATTCCCCACAACTTGAAGTAAGTGAAGACGCATTTGCGAGAGCCAAAAACTCAGTTGACGGCGTATTTCCCGGAAGACAAAAATGATTTCTCGAAGATATAGGTACTGAATCCTTTTAGTGAAAACGTTGTTGCCACTGCTAAGTTACTAGTTGAGATTTATGACCATCTTATCGAAATGTCTGCTGTAAAAACGCTACAACTGCAATTTACATCTGAAGATTTAAATATGGTTTGTGTTGTTCGTCGAAATGAGCGGGGAAATTTAGTCACAGAACCGTGGAAACTATTAATGCTTTCCACCATCTCTTATTTCTGTGAAATGGAATTTTCCACTGTGGTAGCGCTAAAAACTCAATACAGGAATCGTCTTCTTTCCCTTAAAAACGATTTACTTTTGTGTTTTTCTAACGTAAATCCAGCGACGGAGAAACTTTTAAACGAGAAACAAATGCAACAGTCAAATTAATTTCCTTTCTTTACATGTCTACTTATTGTAAGAAAAATATTTATAATAAATAATTTTTTCTCAAAAAAATTGTCATTATTGTTTAGGTTGTATCGGGACCCCCCTTTGATGTCACCGTAGTCCCCTTGTGGGTCACAACTTCCAGGTTGAGAAAAAGTGTCTTAGAGCGTTAGCCAACTGAAGTGCCACACGTTTTGCCGAACGCCACTACGAATTTGACTCGAGAATTCGAGAAGTGAATGATTGATGATTCATTTATCATTATGTTTTTATTTCTTGTTCAATCAAATAAGCCCATACAAAATATAAGAACTTATGTAAGAAATTTTTTATTACCTAGCGTTGCTTAAACGCGGCCCATCTTGTAAATCTAATTTATTGCAGAGATCTTCGAACAGCAACAAAAAAAAGTATGTCACTTTCGCTTACGTGAAATTTCGTAGAGAACATCTGACCAACTATGTTTTCCAGTAAGCACAGTTCATGCAGCATAGATTACAAGATTGTAGTTGACATCGGAGTACAGTAATATACTGTATTTTGAACGTGACTTCTTGCCTGTGCTCTGTAATTGTTATGAGAAACGGGATCTAAAATTAAACGATAGCAGTTTTGACTCTACTCAGTGTTTCGGACAACTTTGCAGCATTGAGATGACAAGAGTTTGTTTACGTAGGAGTTTTCTAATGCGGTTATTACAGCACGGTGTGTCTCTTCCATCCCTTACGATCTTGCTGTGAACATTCTAAGGCATACAGAACGATGCTTTTGAATTTTTTCCATTTGTGCTCCACACCTTCGGCCTCAGCACTGAATATTTGATACTGACTACTCAGATACTCTGCAATTTGCATCCTGTCACTGTTGCTAAGCAAAAATATTTTCATACCTTCTTTAACATTCCCTGTAATACCAGTTCCTGTCACAGTCTTATGATCACGTAAGTTATTTTATGATACATAATCTCCCCTTTTAAAATATAACTTACTTAATACACAGTTTTATAATACCCACAAACCTTTCACATGCCAGTAATGACTATGATAAATAATAAAAACCTAAAGAAAATTGCTGTCATGTCTTGAAGTCACGTGTGCTTGGAGTGGGTGGAGAAGCTATGTGTGTCACCTACATAGGTGCGTACTCCTGGTCTTTCAGTTGGTATGTAACGAAGCATCTGAACTACGCTGCACGTACCGTATGCTGATCCACAGGTATGAAACATATTTTATTATAAATTTATTTTGAGGTATGCTTTGTCAAGTAGGAGAAATACGATTTTGAATTTCTATGTATATTATTTGGTTTTTATGCTATCTTTTGTACTTTTTATAGATACGGTGATTACTTCAAACAGAAAATAAAATAAAGTGTGATCACTTTCGAATGTAAAACTTTTGATGCTATAGTTCAAGATCATTCATCTCCAGTGTTCTTCATCAGTAGAGTAAAATACCACTTGAGAGCCCTGAGCTCTTCTACATGCCGAGCAATCTGCGGTTTTCGGACAGGGAGATTAGTGAACCTTTTTCTGGGTGCAAATTTCATTGGAAACATATCTCACTGGGCGCAGTTCACAACACCTCCCCCCCCCCCCCTCCATCCCCACCCCCACCCTTGCCACGTCAGTAGTCGCCATCCTGATAGACTGTGGTGCTCGAAACGTCGTTGCACTGTCAGTGTAGATACTTGTATTGTCGCAAAAAGTTACATTTCCTGTCTCATGATTTAAGGCATGGTTGTACTATCCTACATCCTCAAGTGAATAAGTCTCTCCTTTCGACCGCTAGTCGCTTGGGGCCGTTGAAATCCAGCATGATGTTGAGTATGGCACCAATGAAACAATCGATTCCACGTTCGCATGTCGCCGGATGCCGGCAAACGCGAGCGGCAATATCGCGGAAGACGTTTCACCTTCTTACACGAGGTACAGCACAATCTCCTCACAAACAACGGACACTCGAATGCGATTTGCGAATGAAAAACTCGTTGTGTAGCCTTTCCGTATGCGCTGTGCAGAATGTAGGTGGCGTTAGCCGTCCCTCCTTTGTGGATTTATGCTTACACGCTGATTATTTGCATAATCACATACGTAGTACACCTTACGCCTATTTGACTTTGGTTGCGTGCCGCATTCACGACGTTACAATTTTTACGGCCAGCAGTGCAGAATTTGTAAGTAATCGCACCTCTATTCCAGGAATGGGCCATTAAATAGCATTTCGCCGGAGGAGAAACGCAGTGGGCAGTGCGCCTGCTCGTAGTGGGGCCGGGCTTTGGCGAACCCTGACGCCGTTCACCTGGAAATGAGGCAGCCCGGCCTACCGGAGGCAGGCGGTGCTCCTGAGGACCTCAGGTTCTTCTGCGGCTGCCCACAAAAACGCCACCCCTCCTCCCGCCACAGCCACTCCGGCCCACAGCCACCGATGTAGGGGCGCAGCCCCGGTGCGTGTGTGGAATTCTGAGGTAGCCGCCGCCGTGCGCCGCTTCCTTGTCACACCCCTAATAAGAACGCCACAGCGCCTGTCACATACGTGGTAGTACCCTGTTGTTAACGCTACTGCGAACCATTGCTGACATAGGTGTTACAGCCTCCTACGTGCTGTCAGTCAGTGTTAGCCAGATTCAACCAATTCACCCACGAAGGTAAATAAACACTTCTGCACGTCCTGTAGGTCATACAGAACAGAGTGCTAAGGTCTACGAACTATACGCAACGCTACATGATACATATGCACCGTGGATATGCTCAGTCAATTCGCCCCGAGATCGTCTTGGGGGTACTGAAACGACTCACCACACGACTGCACGAGAACCCGACGCATTCGAAAACCTCTTCATCCTGGTAATGACTACCACAACCACAAACCATTCATATAAATTATCTATGGCAAGTTCAAACAAAAACAAAATCAAAAAACAAACAAACATAGAAGACATGATGTCTACGAACCCCTGCGTTTCACCACATCTTGTCGACTCTGGCAGCTACACGTGTGAAAAGAAGCTGAAGAAACGTAAAACACAAAAACTCACACACGATGAACTACGGGTACAATGAGTGGACGATTTTATAATCGAACATGCTTCTCTGGCATGTTATAGGAATTAGTCTGCTGCGGCTCGTCCACAACATACCTCTGGTGCCCTTCAATAACGGTAACTTCCGCACTACTAACGTATCTTTGTACATCTGTTTGAAGTGCCTCTGTTGCTAGCGCAGACCGCCAGTAGTCATACCACCCATCTAGACCGCTGTAGAGGGTTTCATCCTATTTAGTGCGTATACAAGCAGTAGTGTAACTCACAAGGCGCGAAACTCGACGTCAGAATTACGATAGGGAAAAGAGCATCACTGAGAGGGACCAGAGAACCCGTTTTACGGCTTATGAATCAAAATAACTTCCAAACCCTACAGAAATTAATACAGGCAGTGAACGAAGTAGCATCCCAACATGTTAGCGAGAGAACACTGCCATGCGAACTGCATGAAATGAACGTTTGTCGGTCACCTAGCAAGAGGCCATTGCTCAGACAGGAATATAGAGCTGCACGTCTTCAGTTGGCTAGAAATCATCGAACGTGGAGAGCTGCTGACTGACGGAACGTAGTGTGGTCTGGCGAATTACGTTTTTGGCTATATTCAAATGTCGGACGTCCTTCAGTGTATCGAAAGCCAGATTATGGATTTCATCCTGAATGTGTGCAAGATCAGGTGCAAGCCGCAGCAAGTGGGCCGACACCCGAGGGAAAAGAAGGCTGCCCCCTCCCCCCCGCCCCCTCGCTCTCAGGGAAAGGAAAAAATATAGTGTAGTCAAATGTTTTTCTCCCAGGGAAATGATTTAAAAATCGCTATTACGCAAGTTTTTAATAACGGCAGAACTGTAGCTTCTTACGGTTCCTTATAAGTCGCAATTCGTTTACCAAAACATTAAAAGTACTCCATACCCGCAGGTCTATGACCCCCATATAAACTGATATGACACTTCCTGGCAGATTAAAACTGTATGGCGGACCGACACTCTTCAAGGTTCGCAGAAGAGCTTTTGTGAAGTTTGGAAGGTAGGAAACGAGGTACTGGCAGAATTGAAGCTGTGAGGACGGTCGTGAATCGTGCTTGGGTAGCTCGGTCGGTAGTGCACTTGCCCGCTAAAGGCATAGGTTCCGAGTTCGAGTGTCGGTCCGCCAAACAGTTTTAATCTGCCAGGAAGTTTCATATCAGCGCACACTCCGCTGCAGAGTGAAAATCTCATTCTGGCCCCATATAAACTGTTGTATGGGCGAATGGGTGCCCTTGTGACGCAGGTGGGTCTGTGATGTTTTGGGAGTGTTTTCCTTATCATGAATAAGGCTTACTCACCGAAATGACCATTAACGTGAACCAGCACGACAGTGTGCTATCAAGACCCTTATTTTCCAAATCGACAACAATAATTGGCTTAGAAGAATATGTGACTGGTTTTCTGAACTCTTCCCCTCCCTATTACATCTCGATTGGCCTGCGAAATCATTTGACTTGAGTACCGTATAAAATGTGTGGGACATCTTGGAACAGAAAGTAAAACACCGATATCAGCATTCCCGCAATTCGGTGGAATTTCGCGGTCAAATCCTCAGCGAGTGGCTTGACCCGGATGCGACGCACCTGCACAACCTTGTAAAATTACTTTCCAACTGAATCCGGGCGGTTATCAAGTTCAGGGGTGGAATCAGGCGATATTAAATTATGCTTGTAGTGGTTTCCCTAGGGGTGACTAATTTTTTGTCCGGTGAGCTTAATTTTCTCTGTTATAGACGCTGCATAACCATTATTTGAGACAGTCTAAAATAGACTGCTGCCGACATCTTGATAGAAAACATTGCAAAATATCGACATAATCAGTGAAACCTCACAACAGTGCCACCATTGGCTGACGCAAAGTAATTTCTAGAATGCTGTGTTGATTATCTACCTTTTAGACCCCGTAGCCAGTGCACATCACTTTCATTCTACAAGGAAAAATGCAGTTTCCATATGAAAAAAAAATCCATACTGTGTAATTCTCATGATATTATTTGACTCCAGTCTCTCTAAGGATTTGATTTTGTAAGATAGCTACTCGAACATGATCATAAATGACAGTCACCCAATGACAACGTACGGAAACAATGTCTTTTGTGTCAGTCTCTCGTTGGAACCGAAGTACAACTTCAACTTACCCCGCTTCATGCACGAGCTTCCAAACAGCCTTGCTTTTCATAACTCTCATAATAGTTGTTACTGAATAAGAAAGTGCCAACCGTCCTCCACTTCTGACATTCCCCGTCGAACCACTAGAGTGCACAGCTCCACTTGCACTTTCAGAGTTCTCATAAACCAGTTTTGGTGAAAATGTTTTCCTTTTCGTAAAAGTTACGTAAAGCCGTATGTTTTTTTTTTTTTCTTCCTGTGACCGCTCAACTTCTCCACATTGATTCCTTCTTTTCCTTTGTCACACGTTTCTGTTTCATGTCACTATTTACATTCGACAACAACGCAATGAGGAAATTTAATAAGACTGACATTTCTTTGAATTCCACACATTAATTACTATACATATTGTCCTTATGATTATAATTTATATGATCGTCATTAGTATTGTTACTATTCCAACATTATTATTATTATCGTTATTATTATGGTTATATATTGCTCATGTGTTACACAAATTGTGAAAGTGGCTCACTAAGGTTGTCTGGTTAGATGCAATAGAGAACCAGATGAAGTAAATAAATACGTCAATTATTGTCTGAGTGAGGCCGAGGGTTTGTTGAACTGCAGACGGTGATTTTTTTTCTGACTTGGCACCAATTGTATTGTGTGGTTATTACACTGAAGAGCCAAAGAAACTGGTACACCTGTCTAATATCGTGTAGAGCCCCACAACACGACGTGGTATGGACTCGACTAGGGTCTGAAGTAGTGCTGGAGAGAACTGACACTATGAATCCTTCAAGGCAGTCCATAAATTCGTAAGAGTACGATGGGGTGGAAATCTCTTCCGAACAGCATATTGTAAGACATCCCAGATTTGACCAACAATGTTCATGTCTGGGGAGTTTGATGACCAGCGGAAGTGTTTAATCCCAGGAGAGTATTCCTGCAGGCACTCTCTAGCAATTCTCGGCGTGTGTGGTGTCGCATTGTCCTGCTGGAATAGCACAAGACCGTCGGAATACACAATGACATGAATGAATGCAGGTGATCAGAAAGGATGTTTACGTACGTGGTATCTATCAGAGTCGTATCTAGACGTATCAGGGGTCCCATATCTCTCCAATTGCACACGTCCTACACTATTCCACAGCTTCCACCAGCTTGAACAATCCCTTGCTGACGTGCAGGGTCCATGGATTCATGAGGTTGTCTCCATACCCGTACACGTCCATCCGGTCGATACAATTTGAAACGAGACTCGTCCCACCAAGGAACATGTTTCCAGACATCAGCCGTCCAATGTCCACGCTGAGGGGCCCAGGCGGGGCGTAAAGCTTTGTGTTGTGCAACCAGTAAGGACGCACAAGTGGGCCTTCCGCTCCGAAAGCCCATATCGATGATGTTCCGTTGAATGGTTCGTACGCTGAAACATGTTGATGGCCCAGGATAGAAATCTGCAGGAATTTGCAGAAGGGTTGCACTTCTGTTACGTCGAACGATTCTCTTCAGTCGTCGTTGGTTCAGTTCCTGGAGGATCTTTTTCGCTGCAGTGATGTCGGAGATTTGATGTTTTATCGGATTCCTGATATTTACGATACACTCATGAAATGGTTGTATGGGAAAATGTCCACTTCATCGTTATGTTGGAGATGCTGTGTCCCTTCGTTCGTGCACCGACTAATGCGCCACATTCAATTCTGCCTGTTTACATATCTCTGTATTTGATTACGCATGCCTATACCAGCTTCTTTGGCGCTTCATTGTGTATCGAAAGGGTTAAGTGTGCTGATGAGTGTGTTTAAAGTATACTGTTTTATTGTTCGTAAGAGGAGAGAGAGAGAGAGAGAGAGAGAGAGAGAGAGAGAGGAGGAGGAAGCTGGTAACAGTTTGTGCCACAAGGTCCACGAAGTCGAAAGTAGGATGATAATCAAAAGGACGGAATACAATCGGCAGTGTCAGTTTGTGTCAAGTCACGAGACAGTGCTGAGTGCATGACGTTGACACATATTCTGGCTGGCAGCAGCTGTGTGGTGAATATTTCTTCCGCTTCCGGTGTTATAGCTGGCTGCCTATGGTCGATGTCGGCTATGGAGGGGGATTTTGCTCATATATAGGTCACAGCTCACCATGATAAACAACTGATATTTCGGTGTTTACTTGGGAGAAATTTGAGTCAGGAGAGGAGACTAAGTAATGGTCTACCACAGGGCTCCGCCTTAGCCCCCCTATTACTCAGCCGATATATCTCCGATCTCCCCAGTACCAGGTCAACAAAATTCTGCTATGCGGAAGATATCGCTTTTTCTTGCAGAACCAAGGTTCAAATGGTTCAAATGGCTCTGAGCACTATGGGACTTAACATCTGAGGTCATCAGTCCCCTAGAACTTAGTACTACTTAAACCTAACTAACCTAAGGACATCACACACATCCATGCCGAGGCAGGATTCGAACCTGCGACCGTAGCGGGTGCGCGGTTCCAGACTGAACCGCCTAGAACCGCTCGACCACTCCGGCCGGCCGCAGAACCAAGGATCTTGGACGAGCGGAGACAGTTCTCACAGAAGATCTAGGCGATATGAGCGCCAATTTTAGAAAGATGCATCTTAAACCCAGTACAACTAAAACTGAAGTATGTACATCGCATCTGACAAACAAACAAGCTAACGCGGAGCTCAGAGTGAAACTTAACGGAAACACTCTTTGCATTAACAGGTACCCTAACTACCTTGGTGTCACTCCTGACAGCACCCTTTCATACAGAAAACATCTGCAAAATACTGCTTCCAAGATAAAAACTCGTAACAATATTATTCAAAAATTCTGTGGAATGTCAGGGGGAGCTTCAGCAGATACCTTGCGCAGATCAACCACTTAGCTGGTCTTTTCAGCAGCCGAGCCGGCCTGAGTGACCGAGCGGTTCTAGGCGCTTCAGCGTGGAACCACGCGACCGCTACGGTCGCAGGTTCGAATCCTGTCTCGGGCATGGATGTGTGTGATGTCCTTAGGTTAGTTAGGTTTAAGTAGTTCTAAGTTCTAGGGGACTGATTAGAAGTTAAGTCCCATAGAGCTCAGAGCCATTTGAACCATTTTTTCAGCAGCCGAGCATTGTGCCCCGGTGTCGCTAAAAAGCTGCCACACCAAGTTGATCGACGTACAATTGAACCGTACTATTCGATTAACAATTGGAACATTCCGACCAACACCGATTTATTGGCTTTCTCCGCTGAGCAACATCTGTCCACCCGCAATCCGCAAAAGCGAGACCTTGCTTAGGGAATACCGCAAGCTACAGGAGAAACTGGAATTACCCATACAGGAAGACATACTACGCTTACGACGAAATGGACTCTGTTCAAGAAACCCACCACTACGGCAAGCAGATCAGCTGGATGCCATTAATACCGGGGTGAGAGATCTGTGGGACCAGAGCTATCAACTTATTGAATATCCTGAAGAGCGTGAGTGGTTCCGAAAGTATACCTGTTATATTGCTGGCATAGAACTCGACATGATTGGGTCAAATTGAACAGAGCTCGCACTGGGCATGGACGACGCACAAATGGGGTGCTTCAGAGTCTCCGGTTTGTGACTGTGGGGCTCCGAACCAGACAATCAAGCACATTATAGGTGAATGGCCCTTGCGTTCCTACCAGAGGTGTGACCTCTGGTGATACGGCTCTTATATGGATTAGAAACGTAGATATTGACATTTACTTAATTTTATATGTAGTTTTGTATTTTCATGTTACTATTTTACTAATGGTCTATACTCGTATATGTAATTTTAATCTGCTTGTGAGACATAGAGTAAATAAGCAGCTCATTTTAAAAAATGGCCAAATGCGAGCAGGATTCACGTACTGACAGTTCCGTACAAACTTAATTATGCATGCAGACAGTTCATCCATCCTGGAAATCCTGAATCTCGGCGATTTTTTGCCAGTTATCGATATCGATACTGGCAACATATCGGTCTCTGGAATTACAAGACCGTATCAAAATCCCTACAATAGCTCCTGAGACTAGCCCGAACATACAAAAAGAAGCGAACACCCCTGTTTATGTATGTAGAGAGAGAGAGAAGATTTAGTAGAACATTATTTATTTACTTTCTGAAACATGACAACAATTAACATTTTGTACTTGCATGTAGATATGCTTTTGACGAATGATGAATGCAATGTTAAATCTAACTGCAAAAATATATTTTTTATCTGGTACAACTACAATTTAACAATCAAATTTTGGATTTTGTCTCCTTTACTTGTACAGTGGAACCTTGCTTCTTGCCAGATTTCATGATTCTAGGTCAATGGGACGTACCCTTTAGGTTTGTATCAAAACGTTACATAAATGGCCATGACTTTTAATTGCATTGACTTAGAATCTTAAATTTTTTTACACCTCCAGAGGACAATAGGCTTTAATATATAACATAAATATCAACTTGATACGTCTACCCGTTCTTGAGAAAAACGGGTCTTAACAAATGGGCAGACAGACTGTGGTGTCACCGCCAGACACCACACTTGCTAGGTGGTAGCCTTTAAATCGGCCGCGATCCGTTAGTATCCGTCGGACCCGCATGTCGCCACTATCAGTGATTGCAGACCGAGCGCCGCCACACGGCAGGTCTAGAGAGACTTCCTAGCACTCGCCCCAGTTGCGCAACCGACTTTGCTAGCGATGATTCAATGACAAAATACGCTCTCATTTGTCGAGACGATAGTTAGCATAGCCTTCAGCTACGTCATTTGCTACGACCTAGCAAGGCGCCATTACCAGTTACTATTGATACTGTGAATCATGTACCGTCACGAGCGACGTTCACCATTAATGGATTAAAGTTAAGTATTCCACCAGCTACGTCCGTTTTTCTAAATTCTAATTTCCTTGTCCTGTTCCAGACCTCACCCCAGCCTGAGTGAGTTAAAACGAGTGCCTTTCGGCTTCCTCTAGTAACACGGTGTTGGCTCTCCTGCCAACCCACAACACAGACAGCCAGATAACAGTTGGCTTTATATATATCATGTACCGTCACGAGCGACGTTCACCATTAATGGATTAAAGTTAAGTATTCCACCAGCTACGTCCGTTTTTCTAAATTCTAATTTCCTTGTCCTGTTCCAGACCTCACCCCAGCCTGAGTGAGTTAAAACGAGTGCCTTTCGGCTTCCTCTAGTAACACGGTGTTGGCTCTCCTGCCAACCCACAACACAGACAGCCAGATAACAGTTGGCTTTATATATATATATATATATATATATATATATATATATATATATATATAGTATGATATAATAACAGACTAACAGTTTTCTCATTATTTTTTTACTTGTACAGTGGTACCGTGCTTCTTGCCAAGATTCATGATTCTAAGTCAATGGGACGTATAGGGTAGGTTTTAATGTGTTAGTTTGAGAGTATCAAAACATATAAAATAAATGGCCGTATCTTTTGATTGCACTGACGGAAGACAAACGGACAGACGAGCAAAGCAGCGATCGCATAAGGGTTCTGTACCTCATTTCGTAAAAATGAAATGTCTAATACTGGAGGACAGCATTCATTCTACCCAGTCTGCCTTCAGTGTTCACACGAATACAAATTTGCTTCCCCTACAGCAAAATATCATTCGTCAGTGACGTAATTTGTCGTGACACACGATTCAAAAACCAGCAGTCAGAATATTTTAAAGACAAAAGGAGGAAGCTGGCACAGTTGTTAAGACGCAGGACTTGCAGTTTGGAAGAGTGGGCTTCAGGTAACCTTCTGGCCATCCAAATGTATGTCATTTAGGTTTCACCTCAATGGCAGTGTGGTACCTTGGACATAATCTACCCCATCCTTGCCCAACCATTCATCATGTTTTTACATCGACAAGCTGCAGCTCCAAGACAGTTCCACTGCCAGCTGTTGGTGAAAAATGGAGCAACTCTTGCAAGTCTTTGTCGCTATTAAAAGCAAGTCAAAGTTTTTGTGATCTTTTCTGCGAAAATCGCATTGCGCTGCTGAAAGTACTTCGTGTGTAGTTGATTCTTTCCTTTCGGTATTACTTTTGGGTCACCCAGTATTTGAAAGACACTCTCATCGTACACTTTTCGCTGCTTCAGTACATGTCAGTCAACAGACTCTTCAGCATCAGACGCTCGATAAGTCTTCATTGTTATTTCTACCAGGAGTGTCGAGAATGGACGTGCGAGAGACCTTGTCTGAAGGACTTTTCCACCTATCCAAGATGTGTAAGTACCTCAGCTGCAGACATTTCGAGTGCTCGCACTCCAAGTACAGACCCCTTGACACAAGTGCTGGCGACTTCTCATTAGCAGCATTAGCCAACATCGGAATTTCTATCGTCACATATACCGCTCTCACGATGGGGGATCAACAGCGGCGACACGGCAACCCCTTGCGGGAGATCCACTTGAGGACAATGGCTTCCGCCCAATAGCCTATGTCATTAACAGCAGTAAGTGTGAGATAGGGTACTTGTCGACCATGTGGTAAAACACGTATATGCTGTGACGGAATCGCACTTCTGGCCACGCGAGTCTGGCAAGAGATTTCCTGCAAAGATTACGCGTGATCTTTATGAAATTGTATACATTCCTTAAGTGTATCTTTATAACAATATTTAGCGTGGTGTTGTATGTTTCACTAAACGTAAACTTATAACGATATTCACCATGGTGTTTATGAAGCTGTATGCTTTTACTAACTAATACTTCCTAGTGGTAATTACACAAGTTTTTTTTACACTGAGCGAAGCGACACAGCTTCACATTAGGAAGTATCTGTCCAGATTTAGGTATTTATATAATTACTGCCACCAGCCTCATTGTTCTTGTTGCTACTTTTTATTTACAGCGCAATACTGCTTTCGAGTGGGTACACATTCATCTTCAAATACTTGGAACCTACCTTTCTGAAATACAAAATCTGCCCATTAGGACTTATTAAAAGCCAGCCTACATTCTTTTCCCAACAGTGGTTCACAATAAGCACAACATGACACAGCACAAAATTAGTCGAATACAACCACACAGAATGAGGAGGGTAACTAGATGGGAGGACAGGAAATGATGAAGAGTTTTTTGTTCCAAGTAGACCTAGCCAAGGGCTGGAGCCTGTATAACACGATGATGGTCATTCAATGAATGCCATAAACTGTGTGCCAAAAACGTGCAGGCAAGAATACTTTGTCTTGAAATGATTAGCTGAATTGTTTCAAGTACTGCTGAATGGATGAATACAAATACACTGTTTGACAAGAAAAAAATTAAGCTCCCAGAAGACAACGTAGAACATCAATCTAACTCTTTACATGTACACAATATTGGCGGGTATGTCAATTATCAGAGCTGCAGTTCTCTTTGACAGCTAGAACGACCAGAAGAGTGCACTAGTTTGTTTGTCTTTAGTCTTGTTACCGGGCCTGGGAATTACATTGAAGAGCCAAAGAAACGGGTACACTTGCCTAGTATCCTGTAGGGCCCCCGCGAGTACGCGGAAGTGCCGCAACACGACCTGGCATGGAATCGACTAATGTCTGAAGTAGTGCTGGAGGAAATTGACTCCATGAATCATGCAGGGCTGTCCATAAATCCTAAGAGTACGATGAGGTGGAGATCTCCCATGAAAATCACCTTGCAAGGCATCCCAGATATGCTCAATGTCTAGGGAGTTTCGTGGGCAGTGGAAGTGTTTAAACTCAGAAGAGTGTTCCTGGAGCCACTCTGTTGAAATTATGGACGTGTGGGGTGCCGCATTGTCCCTCGGAATGCACAATGGACGTGAATGGATGCAGCTGATCAGACAGGATGCTGACGAACGTGTCACCTCTCAGAGTCGTTTGTTGACGTATCAGGGGACCATATCACTACAACTGCACACGCTCCACGCCATTACAGGGTCTCCACCAGCTTGAACAGTCCTCTGCTGACATGCAGAGTCCATTGTTTCATTACGTTGTCTCCATACCCGTACACATCCATCCGTTCGATACAATTTGAAATGAGACTCTTCCGACAAGGTAACATGTTTCCAGTCATCAACAGTCCAATGTCCATGTTGACGGGCCCAGGCGAGGCGTAAAACGTCCTGTCGTGCAGTCATTAAGGGTACACGGTTGAGCCTTCGGGTCCGAAATCCCATATCGATGATGTTTCGTTGAATGGTTCGCACGTTGACACTTGTTGATGACGCAGCATTGAAATCTGGAGCTATTTGCGGAAGGGTTGCACTTCTGTCACGTCGAATGATTCTCTTCAGTCGTCGTTGGTTCCGTTCTTGCAGGATCTTTTTTCGGTCACAGCGATGTCGGAGAGCTGATGTTTTATCGGATTCCTGATATTCACGGTACACTCGTGAATTGGTCGTACGCGAAAATCTCCACTTCATCGCTATGTTGGAGGTGCTGTGTTACTCGTGCGCCGACCACAACACCATGTTCAAATTCCCTTATATCTTGATAACCTGTCAATTTAGCAGCAGTAACCGATGTAACAACTGCGCCAGGCACTTGTTGTCTTATATAGGAGTTGCTGACCAAAAATGGTTCAAATGGCTCTTAGTACTATGGGACTTAACATCTATGGTCATTAGTCTCCTAGAACTACTTAAACTTAACTAACCTAAGGACATCACACAACACCCAATTATCACGAGGCAGAGAAAATCCCTGACCCCGCCGGGAATCGAACCCGGGAACCCGGGCGTGGGAAGCGAGAACGCTACCGCATGACCACGAGCTGCGGACAGTTGCTGACCGCACCGCCGTACCGCCGTATTCTGCCTGTTTACGTAGCTCTGTATTTGAGTATGCATGCCTATACCAGTCTCGCTTCAGTGTATATAAAGGACGCGAACAGTGTAGTCACTGTGATGGGTGCGGAGATGCAGCATACTCACGTCAGACAGTGTTATCAACACTGGACGGAGTTTGAAAGGGGCCTCATCGTGGGTCTCTACTGGACCGACTGGTCGAATCGTGCGATATGCAATTTTGTGGGGCATTCGGATGTATCAGTGGCTCGTTGTTGGACCGTAAAGGAATGTGAGGGCAGCCACACTCGTCGCCACTCGTCTTGTGCCAAGTAACACACTCAAATCTGCGCCTATTATCCGAGAGAAAGTAATGCAAGGCCTGCAATATTTTGTGTCATTCAGCACCATTTGCCGAAGACTAACATTTTTGGAGAGGCACAACGGTGTTTAAAATGGTTCAAATGGCTCTGAGCACTATGGGACTTAACATCGGAGGTCATCAGTCCCCTAGAACTTAGAACTACTGAAACCTAACTAACCTAAGGACGACACACACATCCATGCCCGAGGCAGGGTTCGAACCTGTGACCGTAGCGGTCGCGCCGTCACAACGGTTTTACTCCGGAGTCTGACTTCAAATCACGGCCGGTAGTGGATGAGGAACTCTGGTTGTACAAATGGTACCTCACGGACATACTGCGCGGTGATGTGTAGCCTCTGGTGTGATATTATGGTACTAACATTTTTCAACAGGACTATGCTTGTCGACACACGACACTTTTCTCTATGAGCTGTCTGGTTGATGTTGAGGTACTCTCGTGTCCAGCAAGGTCCCGAAATCCGTCCCGATAGAACGTATGTGGAACCAATTCGGACATCAGCTAGGCTCCAGTGCCAGTATCTAGAATATCAAGGACCAATTATAACAGTTATGGGTCAATTTGCCTCACGAGAGGATTCAACGGCTCTATGACACCTGCCCCAGCCGCATCTGTGCATGCATCCATGCCAGAGGGGGTGTAGCGTCAGACTGATAAGTGGGTTGATATTGCCAAGTTCTTTTGTAAATTTCACTCTGTATTGTAATCACTGAAATAACATTAAACGTCCTCTCCATGCCGCGTGGGGTGGCCGAGCGTTCTGAGGTGCCATATCCCGTGCAAGGCCCCTTCCGCCTGAGGTTCAAGTCCTCCCTGGGTCATGGGTGTGTGTGTTGTTCTTAGCATAAGCTAGTTTAAGTAGTGTGTAAGTCTAGGGACCGAAGACCTCAGCAATTTGGTCCCTTAGGAATTCACAGACGTTTACGTTCTCTCCACACGTGAAGTTTCGTTTCATTTTCTTCTCCACTTCTTGGTGCTTAGAATTTTGGCAGGCAGTGTAATTATCTATATAAATGAAAACGCAAATGTTCATTCATCGTGTATCTCCGAAAGTTTTTGACCCATTGCTTTGAAATTTTGACACAAGATTGAATTCTAATACGGGCGTGTTCTAGGTACTTATGTATAATCTCAAATGCACCTTTTACACGTTACTGTAATAAAAGTTTACACACACACACACACACACACACACACACACACACACACACACACACACACACACATATATATATATATATATATATGTTCAAATACAGAGATTTGTAAACAGGTAGACTACGAAGCTGAGCTGCTGTCGGCAACGCGTATATAGGACAGCAAGTGTTGGGGCAGTTGTTAGATCGGTTACTGCTGCTACAATGGCAGGTTACCAAGATTTAAGAGGGTTTGAACGTGGTGGGACACAGCTTCTCCGAGGTAGCGATGATGTGGTGATTGGTGATTGTCCCCGTATGACCATTTCACGAGTGTACCGTGAATATCAGGAATCCGGCAAAACATCAACGTCGCTGCGAGCGGAAAAAGATCCTGCAAGAACGGGATCAACGATGACCGAAGAGAATCGTTCAACGTGAAAGAAGTGCAGCCCTTTCGCAAATTGCTGTATATTTCAGTGATGGGCCATCAACAAGTGTCAGTGTGCGAACCATTGAACGAAACATCGTTGAGCTGACGGCCCACTCGTGTACCCCGATGGCTGCACGACACGAAGCTATATGCCTCGCCTCTGCCCGTAAACTCCGACATTCGACTGTTGATGACTGGAAACATGTTGCCTGACTCGTTGCAAATTTTATCGAGCGGACGGAGGTGTACGGGTATGGAGACAACCTCATGAATCCGTGGACCCTGCATGTCAGCAGGAAACTGTTTAGGCTGGTGGAAGCTGTGTAATAGTGTGGGGCGTGTGCAGTTGGGACCCGTGATAAGTCTAGATACAACTCTGACAGATAACACGTACGTTAACATCCTGTCTGATCACCTGCATCCATTCATGTCATTGTGCATTCCGACGGGCTTGGGCAATTCCAGCAGGACAATGCGACACCCCACACGTCAAGAATTGCTACAGAGTGGCTCCATAAATACTCTCCCGAGTTTAAACACTTCCGCTGGCCACCAAACTCCCCAGAGATGAACATTATGTAGCATATTTGGGACGCCTTGCTACGGGCTGGTCGGAAGAGATCTCCACCCTCTCATACTCTTACGGATTTATGGTCAGCCCTGCAGCCTGCAGCATTCATGTTGTAAGGTTCCTCCAGCGCTACTTCAGTCATAAGCCGAGTCCATGCCATGTAGTGCTGCGGCACTTCTGTGTGATCGCGGGGGGCCTACACGATATTAGGCAGGTGTACAGTTTCTTTGGTTCTTCTGTATAAATGTACAATAGTTTAACATTGTTAGCAAACAGGAAAGTTTTGTCTATGGCTTATTGGTTTATAATTATACCACTACTACAGAATTTGGATATTGCGATACTAATAAACAAGACTCAAGGTCAGAGAGAGGGGAGAAGAGGAGATAGACAAAGGGGTGGAAAGAAATGGACATAGAAAACGGGAATGGACAGAGACAGAGGGCAGGAGGAGATGGAAAGCGATGGAGGAGGAGAGGCTGGACAGAGAGAGGGGGAGAGAGAAGGGGCACGAGGAGACGGAGTGAGGATGGGGGAGAAATAGGTGAACATAGAGGGGGGGAGAGAGAGGTGACAGGAGGAGCTGGAGAGAGGAGGGAGAAAGGGAGAGGAGGTCATGGACAGAGAGATGGAACGGAGGGGGTGAGGGACGAAGAAAGCGTAGGGGGGAGATGGAGAGAGACAGGGGGGTTTGACATTAGGACATATATCCAATTCACATAATATTATAAGCGTGTGCTATGTATTTTATTTTCACATTAAGTAGAGTGAGCCACAGCAAAACATGGCGAGGTACAGCTAGTTGATAATAAGAAAATATTGTCCAGTGCTCGCGTGCAGGCAGTTCCGGTCGGGAGCGAGGTCTGAGGTTGTTTTGAGCCGCGCAGTGACAGCCGGCCGCTCTGCGCCGTCCTCGTGCCAGAATGCCGACACCTCGTCAGGCTGTGTCGCGGCCGCCCACACCTGCCGCCGCCCCCGTGTTATTTAAATACAATCACACGCCGCGCCGCGCTGTGACGGCGGCGGCGGCGGCGGCGGCAGCGGCGAGATGACGGATGGCGATATGGCGTCGGATGTGGGTCAACGCGTGGGAGGACAGCAGCAGCCGGCAGGTAGGCAGCGAGGGAAACGCTTTCACCCGGGAGACCGCGGCGTAAACGCTTGCAGTCGGCATGGCTCCGCTCGTTACTGCGTCTCTGTGAATCTGTTCGTCAGTCGCACAGGGATTCCGGTTTAGGGTAGGCCATGCTTGTGGCGTCGCCTATTATTCACTCTGCGATCGCCTTTTGAGCTCACCGCAGAAAATGTGGTGCAGTTTGTGAAAACTGCTTCACCCGGAAGCGTAGAACACTGGGACCATAATAACGGATTAAGGTTGCAGAGACCTCTTTCATGTGGCCGGATAGGTCAGTGCCACGGCACGCTCAGTTGGTGCAAGGTCGGCAGACAAAGTGGTAACATGCAGGCAATTGTCAGTATGCCTCGTCGATGTCAAAGGGCGCAGTGTCAGTATGTGAGTGAGTTCGGAGAGCGAACATTGAGGTGACAAAAGTCATATCGTGTCGAACCATCTCTTGCCCGGCTTAGTGAAGCAACTTGACGTGACATGAACTCAACACGTCGTTGGAAGTCCCTTGCAGAAATATTGAGCCATGCAGCCTCTATAGTCGTACATAATTGCGAAAGTGTTGCCGATGCTGCATTTTGTGCAGGGGTCGACGTCTCGATTATGCCCCGAAAATGTTAAGAAGACCTCATGTCGGGGATGTGGGTGAGACCTGATACCAAGGAAGGCAGGATTGGGTTGCGATTGTGGACGAAGCCGTAACCAATTACTGTTGGTTAGTTTATTTTTCAATCACGTACACTTTATTTGGAAACAACAACAAATAAAAGGTGACAATAAATTAATAAGTGTTCCACAGCTGAACACCTTAATGACAACAAATTCAAACTATTTCTCGGCTGAAGGCCCCAATAGTGATAATTTAAAACTGTTTCACGGCTGAAGGCCTGAATATCAACCTTCAAGAACCAGTTAAACTGCTTCAACCAGCAGTTACAGTTATTAAAATATTTTTAAAAGAACAGTCATCAAAGTCTCACTGCTAGAATACAATTGTCTAATTAAAATTTTAAGACAAACTATTTCTCGGCTGAAGGCCCCAACAATAACAAGTTAAAAACTGTTTCACGGCTGACTAGCAATCCTTTTAAGAACCAGTTAAACATCTTCAAACTTGAAATTACAGTCGTTAACGTATTTTTTTTGAAAAAACAATCATCATCAAATCTGACCAAACCAAGGGGGAGCTGAGGGGGCCGCAGGCGTTGCTCCAAGGATCGACCTGGGAAAGTCCCTCAAGACTTAAAATATACGCAAGCGATAAGACATGCAGCCAAGAGATGGTAACTCAGAGTAGTGGCAGTTTAGACGCATGACCAATAATCATTCGCCAAATCTACCTAACGTGCGATGACCAATGCAACGATGGAATAACACACCCAAGCCAGAACCGATAGTCAGCACTACGTCTTCAGGCTCCGGTGTTTAGAGCATCCGGAAGCAGAAAAGAACCACTACTACTAGAGTACTAGAGTAGGAAGAAAAAAAAAAAAAAAACTCCACCAAGCCCACAAATCAAGGAAGCTGTCGAACTACATGCCTTACCAGACAGCAGCGGCAAGGCGAGGAAAAGTACATTGCCTTAACATACACTAAGCTCCTGGGCAGATAACTGGGGCGTTAGCGGCCACATAGAATGCAACAATTAATAATAAGAAGTGGAGGAAGGCTAATTTGGTTCGCTTTCCCCAAACGCTCCACTCGCTGCTCTTAGTCTCGGCGACATTGTGAGCAGCAACACGCAAACAAATGGCGAGATCTCACAATGGTAGAGGTTTCACTACTTGAATTAAGGCCCACTCAACTTCCTGGGTCCGGTTGACAACGTGGTTGTACCCCTCGCGACTACAGCCCTTCTATCTGGCAGTGCATGCGTGCCGAAAGTGATCCCGGCGTGTTCACGCACTGCGCGGACTTGGCTGCTCGTCCGTCCCCAACCGAACTGCCGACTCACACGATACGGAAACACCACAACGTCGCCCCAAAGACAGTACCACTGTTACTAGATATTTATAACCGCCGTTGCTGCCACTGGTGGACAGACAACGCTTGCAAACGGAGTGGCGCCAATGAACACAAGAAGAAGACGAGAATCGTAACTACACCATCTAAACGTTGCCAACCTAGCAGCGGCACCAACTCGAGCCGCAACACGACTCAATGGGTGTCCAAATCATTCGCTCGAATTGTCTAGAACGTTCTTCAAACCAGTCGGTGACATACCTGGGAACATGAAGTCCATGGAAGACTGCAAATGGTCTCCAGGTAGCCGAACATAGCCATTTTAGGTCAATGATCTGTTCAGATGGAGCGAAGCACTCAGTCCATTACATATGAATGCCTTTATCATTATGGAGCCACCATGAGCTCCCAAAGTGCCTTGGTCGCAACGTGAGTCTGCGACTTCGTGGGATCTGCCCCGCACTCGAATCCTACTATCAGCTCTTACCAAGTGAAATAGGGACTCATCTGACCAGACGACGATTTTCCAGTCGTCTAGGGTCCAGCCGATATGGTCACGAGCCCAGGAGCGCTGCAGGCGATGTCGTGCTGCTAGCAAAGGCACTCTCATTTATCGTCTGCTGCCATAGTTCATTAACGCCAGACTTTGCGGCACTGTCCTAACAAATACGTTCGTCGTACGTTCCACATTGATTTTTGCGATTATTTCTAGCAGTATTGTTTGTCTGTTAGCGCTGACAACTCTAGCCGGACGCCGCTGCTCCCGGCCGTAAAGTGAAGGCCGTCGGCCACTGCGTTGTCCTTGGTATGAGGTAATGCCTGAAATTTGGTATTCTCGGCACACTCTTGACACTGCTAACCTCGGAATATTGAATTCTGTAACGATTTACGAACTGGAATGTCCCATGCGTCTAGTTCCAGTTATCATTACGCGTCCAAACTCTGTTGATTCCCGTCGTGTGACTTTAATCATGTTGGAAAATTTTTCAGATGAATCATCTTAGTACAAATGACACCTCCGTCAGTGCACTGACATTTTATACAATGTGAACGCGATACTAATGCCATCTGTATATGTGCACATCGTTATCCCATGACTTTTGTCACTTCAGTATAGAATGATTGGTCTCCGTGAAACGGGTTTGTCGCACGGTGACGTTGCGGGTCATAGATGATACGCCACTAGGACTTTTTTTTTCATTTAAACACTACAGAGTGGCCCACCACCTGGGTTACTAAGGTGGACCGTGTGCTACTTAAGACAACTAACAAGCCAATTAGCATGTAGGTCTCTTAGCTGTCATGGCTGCTCACAAGTTAGGTTAGCTAGGCAAGCACCCATTCCGTTGCCCATCCCTGCCACGAGGTGGTGGACCTATTTCTAACCTTTATGTCCTGGCTGATGCTCTGCGTGTAGGTGCACTATATAATACAGTAAGTGATGGTTGGAATTAGCATAATTAATAAAAACAGTATAATTATACAAAATATAGAAGAAAATAAAAATAGACAGAGAAATTTCTAGAATATATGGTGTCAAATAAAACCAAGTTCTCGCTCATGCGATTCCAGAATGCAAGGCTGTACATGTGTTCTGAGGTTGAACAGAACCAGATTTCTCTATATGAGATAGTAAATGAATTTTAAATTTCACATAAATCATAAAAACAATATGAATATTGACATATAATGATAGAAGTTCAAGATAACATTTCAAAATTGTTAGTGATAATTAAAGCCAAAATTCTATCATAGGCAAGTTTAGATACAGAAAGTATTGAAGTAGCTAAAAGTTGAACACAACCAAATTACCCTATACAAAATTTAATTTAAAGATATCATTACAAATCAACAATGGTTAGAGACAAAGGATTACCAAAATTAGTATAATTAACCAAAACAATGTAATTGTACTAAGTGTAAAAGAAAATAAAAATAGGAAGTCAATTTTCTAAAATATATGGTGTCACCTGAAACCAGATTCTCACTCATACAGTTCCAGAATACGAAGGATGTGTATGTGCCTTGAAGTTGAACATAACTAGATTTCTCTGAATGAGACTATAAATGAGATTTAAATTTCACATGAATAATAAAAACAATATGAATATTAACATATAACAATAGAAGTAAAACATAACATTTGAAAGCTATTAGTAATAACTCAAGCAAATTTCTCACACAGACAAGAAAAGATAAAAAATATTCAGATAGCTAGAAGTTGAACGCAACCGAATTCCTCTATACAAAATTAAAAATTTAATTTAATTTAAATGAGGTATCACTGCAATATTATCAATGGTTAGAGACAAAAGATTAACGAAATGCAAACAATGTGTTCAAAATCATTAAATAAAACTAGAAGTAAATAAACACAATAAATGGTTTAATATTATATTGGAGAACAATTCATAAGAATTCCTTATGCGCAATAAATCTTGAATGTTTGAATGCACTAGAAAGGACTTTATTAGAAAACCAAACGTTAAGTCTCGTGATGATGTAGATTATAATGTTTCAAATGTGAAAATACTTAAGTTAATTGCAACTAAATCTAGTACATCTGGCAAGTCAAGTGACAAGGTTATGAGCCAAGAGAGAGAACCTGCATTGTATGTCAAATGATATGCATTATGAGTCTTATGACACTGTCATTATAAGTATTCGCCAGTTTCGATGCTCCAGCTGGCTGGTATCTGACGTTCTTTCGCCCACAGTTGCCACATCACATATATCGCTTGCACTTTCCATTTTCGTGACCAACATATGTTGATATATGCTATGTGAGAAGAGGGCGAAAGAACGCCTGAAATCAGCCTGCTGGAGCATCGAAACCAACGAATACATCTTCAGGACCACACGCATCACTTAACAGCCCTCTAAATGGCCACTGAAGATGCTTCCCCAATAAAAGAAGCGAAGCGCATATGGCAATAAAGAAACTGTCATCAGTTAGTTGCGTAGACGGAGCATACCTCCACGAACTTATAGCAGCTAAGGGAAAGACGTCATCATCATCATCATCATCATCGAAAACAGAAAAAATGACGACTTTCGAAACTCAAGCAAACACGGCCACAGAAAGTGATCTTTCACGTGAAGATGAATAGAATTATATTTTATTTATTAGCTAGGTTATTTTGGTTATACTTCTGATATCTCATTCACTCGGTAAAGAAATTAGTGGAATTTCTTTCAAGCTAGAAATACACTACTGACCATTAAAATTGCTACACCACGAAGATGACGTGCTACAGACGCGAAATTTAACCGACAGGAAGAATATGCTGTGATATGTAGATGATTAGCTTTTCAGAGCATTCACACAAGGTTGAACGCAATGCCCGGGCGTATCAACGCCGTTATTACGGCTAGAGGTGGTTGTTCTGGGTACTGATTTCTCAGGATCTATGCATCCAAACTGCGTGAAAATGTAATCACATGTCAGCTCTAATATAATATATTTGTCCAATGAATAAGCGTTTATCATCTGTGTTTCTTAATGGTCAGTAGTGTAAACGCGAATTAAAATTATCTGCAAGGAAATATCTCTTTAAACAACATATTATTTTTCATTTTGGGCATACATGTATGTCATGTATTTCATTCAGTAGAATGACGGAATACTGGTGGTCGTCTTAGCTTTTTAGTGAAAGATTTTTTTTTGTCCAGAGTTCACATATCTGTGAAGTCTTTTTTTGGCTCAAATGGTTGAAATGGCTCTGAGCACTATGCAACTTAACTTCTGAGGTCATCAGTCGCCTAGAACTTAGAACTAATTAAACCTATCTAACCTAAGGACATCACTCACATCCATGCCCGAGGCAGGATTCGAACTTGCAACCGGAGGGGTCGCTCGGCTCCAGACTGTAGCGCCTAGAACCGTACGGCCACTCCGGCCGGCAGTCTTTCTTATTTTTATTGATTTCACTCTAAATATGCCAGACAAAGGATGCAGCTCTATTGTATCGATTTGTTGTGACGACCTTATTGTGTGACAAAGAAAAATTCTTATGGCGTATGGATAAACGGAACAGATAACTCGGTGGGATACAGAAATCGACGGAAGGTTTCGCGCCACCTGTCGCCTGCCTAGAGAAGCCTCTCACGGCGGCGGCAATGTTTGCGCAAGACAATGGCTTGGCAAAGTGTGTTTCACGGCCGAGCGCTAACCGTCTCCGCTTAATAAAATGTGATTAAGCAAAATGCCGGCCCGCAGGTAACGGGACGTGACTGGGCGCGCTCGCTTCCTGGTCGGCCGCGCGCCGCGCCGCTCCGCGAACAGCTGACGGCCTGCAGCAGAGAGCCGCACCTCCCATCTCAAGCGTGCGTCGCTTATCCGGGTGTCCCATTCGCATATTCTGTAACCTTCCAAAATAAGAGAAACGCCGTGAAGTCTCACTGTCACTGCTATAGAAACGGTACAGAAATTTCGAAATCGTTCCAAAAAGCATTTCGATTACGCGATAGGTCACACAAATCTGAAGGCTGTAAATTCAGCTAAATACACTACTGGCCATTAAAATTGCTACACTAAGAAGAAATGCAGATGATAAACGGGTCTTCTTGGACATATATATTATACTAGAACTGACATGTGATTACATTTTCACGCAGTTTGGGTGCATAGATACTGAGAAATCAGTACCCAGAACAACCACCTCTAGCCGTAATAACGGCCTTGAACGCCTAGGCATTGAGTCAATCAGAGCTTGGATGGCGTGTACAGGTACAGCTGCGCATGCAGCTTCAACACGATACCACAGTTCATCAAGAGTAGTGACTGGCGTATCGTGACGAGCCAGTTGCTCTGCCACCATTGACCAGACGTTTTCAGTTGGTGACAGATCTGGAGAATGTGCTGGGCAGGGCAGCAGTCGAACATTTTCTGTATCCAGAAAGGCCCGTACAGGACCTGCAACATGCGGTCGTGCATAATCCTGCTGAAATGTAGGATTTCGCAGGGATCGAATGAAGGGTAGGGCCACGGTTCGTAGCACATCAGAAATGTAACGTCCACTGTTCAAAGTGCCGTCACTGCGAACAAGACTTGACCGAGATGTGTAACCAATGGCACCCATACCATCACGCCGGGTGATTCGCCAGTATGGCGAGCACGAACACACGCTTCCAATGTGCGTTCACCGTGATGTTGCCAAACACGGATGCGACCTTCATGATTCTCTACACAGAACCTGGATTCATCCGAAAAAATGACGTTTTGCCATTCGTGCATCCAGGTTTGTCGTTGAGTACACCATCGCAGGCGCTCCAGTCTGTGATGCAGCGTCAAGGGTAAGCGCAGCCATGGTCTCCGAGCTTATAGTCCATGCTGCAGCCATGCGGATAAGATGCCTGTCATGTCGACTCCTAGTGATACGAGGCCGTTGGGATCCAGCACGGCGTTCAGTATTGCGCTCCTGAACCCACCGATTCCATACTCTGCTAACAGTCATTGGATCTCGACCAACGCGAGCAGCAATGTCACGATACGATAAACCGCAATCGCGATAGGCTACAATCCGACCTTTATCAAAGTCGGGAACGTGATGGTACGCATTTCTCCACCTTACACGAGGCATCACAACAACGTTTCACCAGGCAACGCCGGTCAACTGCTGGTTGTGTAAGAAAAATTGGTTGGAAACTTTCCTCATATCAGCACGCTGTAGGTGTCGCCACCGGCGCCAACCACGTGTGAATGCTCTGAAAAGCTAATCATTCGCATATCACGGCATCTTCTTCCTGTCGGTTAAATTTCGCGTGTGTAGCACGTCATCTTCTTGCTGTAACAATTTTAATTGCCAGTAGTGTAGTTAGGGATTACAATTCTGAATTGGAACGATCACACAGATAATATTGTGGGTAGAGCAAATCAAAGACCGCGATTCATTGGCAGAACACTTAGAAGGTGCAACAGGTCCAGTAAAGAGACTGCTTACACCACGATTGTCCGAACTATTCTGGAGTATTGCTGGGCGGTGTGGGATCCGCATGACGTGGGACTGACGGATGACATCGGAAAAGTACAAAGAAGGGCAGCTCGTTTTCTATTATCCCGAAATAGGGGAGATTGTGTCACAGACCTGATACGTGAATTGGAGTGGCAATCATTAGAACAAAGGCGTTTTTCTTTGCGACGGGATCTTGTCATGAAATTTCAGTCACCATTTTTCTCCTTCGATTGCGAAATCATTTTGGTGGCATCCACCTACATAAGGAGAAATGATCATCACGATAAAATAAGGAAAATGAGGGCTGGCACAGAAAAAATTAAGTTCTCGTTTTCCTGCGAGCCGTTCGAGAGTGGAACGGTAGAGAGACAGCATGAAGGTATTTCATGGAACTCTGTGCCAGGCACTTTGTTGTGAATAGCAGAGTAATTAGGTAAATGTAGATGTAGATGTAGAACAGAAGCTAACAGATGACGCTGTAATAGGAATACGTTACGCCTGTTGAAATGTGAAAGGAGGTTACCGTACCAAAGAATGACGTTGAAATCATGTAGACCTACCTATTCCGTTAAACAACGTCATTTTCTGGCACTGGAATACCACAGGTTAGAACACAGTCCTACGGCAATACGATTTAATCTTCCTAATGGATCCAACCGGAGAACCATTCACAAGCACTTAGCCAAATTCCAGTGAACAGGTGGCTTGACTGACGACCTAGTGGGGAATGTTGGCCCTGTGAAAACCGTACTCCTGAAAATGTTGCCAAGGTTTCTGGAATTATTTAGCAAAATCGAAGGAAATCCGTCCGAAGAATTGCAGCAGACACTAGTCTGAAGCGTTCCAGCGCACAGAAAATGCTGAGACAGAGCCGACACATGTTTCCATACAACATTCAAGGCCAATATGCCCTATCTGTACGAGCTGTGCGGCAGAAGGCTGACTTTGTAAACCAGATTCTCACAAAGGATTTGAAGTTGTGTGCATTTTGTTCACAGATGTAGCGCACCTCCACCAGAATGCAGTCGTGAATAAACCAGACTGGTGGTTATGGGGTTCCGAAAATATCCATTTGTGTGAAGCGAAACCACTGTATTTTTCATTGTTTGGGCTGTGATATGAAACAGAGGCATTATTTGCCCTTTCGTCACGTGAGAAACGATCTCCTGTGAACATTGATTTGCAATTTGTCTCCAACAACTAGCGTTGGAAGATCAACCAGACCCCGAGCAGCTCATGGAAGATCCGGCCACCACATCGCACAGAAGAGGTCCTCCTTTTTCTCGATGAAAGCTTTGATAACACGAGAGTCATTCCATAACTCATAGCGAAAATGGTACATCTTGTAATAATGCGACAACGCGGGAACTCCACGGCGTGCACTGAGCAGTATTAGTGTCAGTGGTGTTGAGAAACAGCTGAAATTGTTAAAATTAAACAAAGCTCCAGGGCCAGATGGAACCCTTGTCAGATTCTATATTTACACTCCTGGAAATTGAAATAAGAACACCGTGAATTCATTGTCCCAGGAAGGGGAAACTTTATTGACACATTCCTGGGGTCAGATACATCACATGATCACACTGACAGAACCGCAGGCACATAGACACAGGCAACAGAGCATGCACAATGTCGGCACTAGTACAGTGTATATCGACCTTTCGCAGCAATGCAGGCTGCTATTCTCCCATGGAGACGATCGTAGAGATGCTGGATGTAGTCCTGCGGAACGGCTTGCCATGCCATTTCCACCTGGCGCCTCAGTTGGACCAGCGTTCGTGCTGGACGTGCAGACCGCGTGAGACGACGCTTCATCCAGTCCCAAACATGCTCAATGGGGGACAGATCTGGAGATGTTGCTGGCCAGGGTAGTTGACTTACACCTTCTAGAGCACGTTGGGTGGCACGGGATACATGCGGACGTGCATTGTCCTGTTGGAACAGCAAGTTCCCTTGCCGGTCTAGGAATTGTAGAACGATGGGTTCGATGATGGTTTGGATGTACCGTGCACTATTCAGTGTCCCCTCGACGATCACCAGTGGTGTACGGCCAGTGTAGGAGATCGCTCCCCACACCATGATGCCGGGTGTTGGCCCTGTGTGCTTCGGTCGTATGCAGTCCTGATTGTGGCGCTCACCTGCACGGCGCCAAACACGCATACGACCATCATTGGCACCAAGGCAGAAGCGACTCTCATCGCTGAAGACGACATGTCTCCATTCGTCCCTCCATTCACGCCTGTCGCGACACCACTGAAGGCGGGCTGCACGATGTTGGGGCGTGAGCGGAAGACGGCCTAACAGTGTGCGGGACCGTAGCCCAGCTTCATGGAGACGGTTGCGAATGGTCCTCGCCGATACCACAGGAGCAACAGTGTCCCTAATTTGCTGGGAAGTGGCGGTGCGGTCCCCTACGGCACTGCGTAGGATCCTACGGTTTTGGCGTGCATCCATGCGTCGCTGCGGTCCGGTCCCAGGTCGACGGGCACGTGCATCTTCCGCCGACCACTGGCGACAACATCGATGTACTGTGGAGACCTCACGCCCCACGTGTTGAGCAATTCGGCGGTACGTCCACCCGGCCTCCCGCATGCCCACTATACGCCCTCACTCAAAGTCCGTCAACTGCACATACGGTTCACGTCCACGCTGTCGCGGCATGCTACCAGTGTTAAAGACTGCGATGGAGCTCCGTATGCCACGGCAAACTGGCTGACACTGACGGCGGCGGTGCGCAAATGCTGCGCAGCTAGCGTCATTCGACGGCCAACACCGCGGTTCCTGGTGTGTCCGCTGTGCCGTGCGTGTGATCATTGCTTGTACAGCCCTCTCGCAGTGTCCGGAGCAAGTATGGTGGGTCTGACACACCGGTGTCAATGTGTTCTTTTTTCCATTTCCAGGAGTGTAATTTGCGCCTGAGTTAGCCCCTCTTCTAACTATAATCTATCGTAGATCTCTCGAGCAAAAAGCCGTGCCCAGTTATTGGCAAAATGCTGCCGTAGATTTCTCGAGCAAAAAACTGTGCACACTTCTTGGGAAAAGGCACAGGCCACATCCGTCTACAAGAACATTACTAGAAGCAATCCACAAAACTACCGCCCAGTATCGTTGACATCTGTTTGTTGTAGACACTTACATTTTCTGTGCTCAAACAAAATGAGTTGTCTTGAAGAGAATGACCTCTTCAATGCCACCCAGCATGGATTTTGAAAATGTGGATTATGTGAAACCCAACTCGCACTCTTCTCACATTAAATACTGAAAGCACTGGACCAAGGCAACGAGGTAGATGCAGTGTTTCTTAATTTCCGAAAAGCATTTGACTTGGTAGCACAACTATGCTTATTGTCAAAAATACGATCATATGGGTGTCAAGTGGACTTTGTGACTAGAATGAGGACTTTTTGGTAGAGAGGACACAGCATGTTATCTTGGGAAGGCGAACGGAAGTCTTAGGTTTGTTGGAAGAGCCTTGTCTAACTGCAGTACTTTTGTAAAGGAGACATGACGGATGACATCGAACGAGTTCGGGGACGTGCTGCTAGAATCGTTAACAGGTCGGGGTAACTAATACGGAAATGAATGTCCGAGGAACTTAAATTGGCCTCGAGGAGTGGCTGCGCGGTTAGAGGCGCCATGTCACTGACTGCGTGGCTCCTCCCGCCGCAGGTTCGAGTCCTCCCTCGGGCATGGGTCTGTGTGTTGTTCTTAGCGTGAGTTAGTTTAAATTGTGTGTAAGTCTAGGGACCGATGACCTCTGCAGTTTGGTCCCTTCAGGGGGTAGGACGTCAAACGGGCCGACTTGGAGCAGGAGAGGCACCACAGGACATTTTAAATTCCACTGTCTATACTTTTACAAGTAAATTCATACAACTTTGTCAGCATGACCAGGAAGGATTCAGGAGTCACACTCGAAGCAGCGGAAGTTCAAAAACATAACAAAATAATTTTTTTACATGTGAAATGTCATCATTTTTCACTTACTATTTGTTGCTATAGGTACACTTTTCTTCATAAGTAAGAGAGACTGTTCGATGAATTTTGCACAGCATACAAACCATACTTCCAGGTGTCTGAAACTCTAGAATATATTTGATTTATGAAAAAATGAATGAGCTGTTACGTTTCACACTTTACGTTTAGAAAAAAAATCAAATTTTGTAGTTAATTATCTCAATTTTTACCACAGTTTTCAATAGATTTGGAAAATTCTGGAGTTTCATACACCTGTAAGTATGTTTTGTATGCTGTGCAAAATTCATCAAAGAATCTCTCTTACTTGTGAAGAAAAATATATCTATAGCAACAAATGCAGCCAACAGTTAGTGAAAAAATGATGAAATTTTATATGTAAAAAAAATTTATTTTTACGAGTGTGAATCCTGAATCCTTCCTGGTCATGCTGATAAAGTTGTATGAATTTATTTGTAAAAGTATAGACAGTAGAAAATAAAATGTCCTGTGGTGCCTCTCCTGCTCCAAATGGGCTCGTTTGACGTCCTACCCCCCTTAAGAACACACACACAATGAACATTTTTGAACTTAAATTGGAATCCGTGAAAGAAAGACGACGCATTTATGAATAAAGCCTTTTGGTTAAACCTGCTCAGTCCAGTCACATTAATGTAACTACCTCCTATGTTCGGCCTCAACCATTCATAGATGGCAGATGACAGCATTAGCATTGCAGGGTATACAAAGCGTGTCGGGGGAGACGCGGTAAACAGAGCAAGTGTCGTCGTAATGTGTAAACCGAGCGATTTATTTGACTTCCAAAAGAGCATGATCATTGGCTTTCGGGACAGGGATGGAAGCATTCCCGAAACGGCTAAGTTTCGTTAGCAAGCCGCCTTGGTTAAAGCATACCGTGCTTGGCAAAATGGCGCTATCCAAAGCCGGTCCCGAGGCAGCTGTGGTGCACTATGGGCCACAGATGAAAGGGTGAAGGACGGCTGCGGTGATGTGAAGGACTAATAGACGTGCACCTGTTGAACAACTGACCGCTCAGATAAACAAAGGGGCTATCAACAGTGTCTCCTCAACGACCATTCAGCTAACGCTGCTACGTATGGGCCTTCGCATTAGGCGCCTGCTTCATGTGCCCATGCTGACTGCTGTTTATCGGCGACGAAGGCTCGAATTCACACGCTTGTACCCCAGCTGGATGTCCACTGATTGACGACAGGTGGCCCTTTCAGATGAATCACGTTTTTTTCTCCATTGTACAGATGGCGGTTGGCGTGGAATATCTGAAGGTGCTACAGTCTGGAACCGCGCGACCGCTACGGTCCCAGGCCTCGGGCATGGATGTGTGTGATGTCCTCAGGTTAGTTAGGTTTAAGTAGTTCCAAGTTCTAGGGCACTGATGACCTAAGATGTTAAGTCCCATAGTGCTCAGAGCCATTTGAACCATTTTTGTCTAAAGGCAAATTTCCTGTATATTTTATAGTCTGCGGAACGTTTTTGTTGCATTTCCTAGGTGATCTCTTCACCCTGGAAAGCAGAATGGATCAACACCATATGCATCTACCCTTACTGACCATGCTCGTCCCCAAATGGAGGTTGATTTTCCTCGCAATATAGCATCTACCAGCAGGACGATGCAACGCGTCACACGGCTCGCGGGCTACGTGCGTATTTCGAAGAGAACCAGGATGAGATTACGGTACTCACCTGGCCACTGAATTCTCTGGATTAAAACCCAAGCAAGAATCTGTGGAACCGCCTCGATGGTCTGTACGCTCGATGGAGCCTCGACCGAGAAACCTAGCGCAGCTGGCCACTGCACACGAGTCGGCGAGGCCCCACATCCCTGTTGATATCTTCCAGAAGCTTACTGACTCTCTTCCTGCTCACATCTCGCTATAGTCCGCGCTGCAATAGGCAGTTGCTGGGGCTTTTGACAGTGGGTCACATTTATGTGAATGGACAGTGCAGAAGATCCGTATTCGAAGAAGAATGTGTGAAACTTAAGCTGCCGTGTTCTTATATCCTCACAGAGATCATGCGAAAGTGATAAATAGAGTAGGGCGAGTACAAACACATGTAAGCAATCATTCTTCCGTGCTTCAATACGCGAATGGATACGACAGTCGGTAATACTGCTACAAAATACGTTTCGCCATGCACCGTGTTGTGGCTTGCCGAGTATACTAGTAGAAAATGGGTCGTAAATATGTCCAAAACATTGTAAACAATAGCTGTCTTTATGTTTCAAAACGTTGTTGTTTTATCTCGACAATAACACTCATATATGGATGATTACAGCCGGCCGGTTGGCCGAGCGGTTCTAGGCGCTAGTCTGGAACCGCGCGACCGCTACGGTCGCAGGTTCGAATCCTGCCTCGGGAATGGGTGTGTGTGATGTCCTTAGGTTAGTTAGGTTTAACTAGTTCTAAGTTCTAGGGGACTGAAGACCTCAGAAGTTAAGTCCTATAGTGCTCACAGCCATTTGAACCATTTTGAACGGATGATTACACATTTGCAATGAAGGGTGACACACGACATTACCTTCTTCTCGCTCACTGCTTCCAAACGCTGCAGCACACACAAAATACAGTTCATGCTGCAGCCAAGAACATCGAATCTGGTCTGACAGCAAAATGTACAGATAGAATAATTCGGAAGGAGGAAGAGGATATCTGTAACATCCTGATGACGTTGAGGTTTTTAGATGTAGAGCACCAGCTCAATAGACACGGAATTTGCGACGAATCTCACTCGACTTTTATATCGAAATGTTCATGCCACCGATGAAGTGGTTTAGAGAGACCGCGATAAACACACATCTTGATTACTCGATGAAGATTTGAACACCACTCTGACCGTACTGCATACGAATTTTCTCCGTGGTGCGACAGCGTTACGTTGTTATCATGGATGTGTGATTGTTGCAGACAGCCAATCGCTGCACCGAGCGAGGTGGCGCAGTGGTTATCACACTGGACTCGCATTCGGGAGGACGACGGTTCAGTCCCATGTCCGGCCATCCTGATTTAGGTTTTCTGTGATTTCCCTGAACTGTTCCAGGCAAATGCCGGGATGGTTCCTTTGAAAGGGCACGGCAAACTTCCTTCCCCATTCTTCCCTAATCCGATGAGACTGATGACCTCGCTGTCTGGCCTCCTCCCCCAAAAACAACATCAGTCAATCGTTGCTGTCTGCTATGCACGAACACATCTTGCTTACATCTCAGATCGCATTTATGCCACAGGAATATTATTGTTGTTGCTAAGAATCACAAATATAACAAATTACTGTTCGACTATTCATAATTCGTTGAATTTCCCCCTTACATATGGTGTGACGAGAGCGGTTTTAGCAACCTTACAAGTTGTCCATATCTGTTGACACTGTCGAAGTATAATGTAACGAACAGTAAGCTATACTGCTTGTACTGTCGGTGAATGAGAACACTACTATTTTCCTTCGAGTGGACACATTATGTTTACATCCGGACGGTAAACTTTCGGATATTCCTCCAGTTTGACAAGTCCCTCTTTTGCGTAGGGGCCTACTTTATTTAGTTTTCTACGACTTTTATCTTCTGGAAGAGAACAGAGTGTTGGTCTTACAAGGAACCCCTTGAGTGAGTTCGTTAAAAGCCAATATGTTCACTGCATTCGACACCTTACTTATTGACTTCCATACTTCCGCAATATGGGTTGCTAATGGCAACAGTGGGCGGGACAGCAGTTATCCAATGGTGTGCACAACATCAGACTAACCGAGCGTAGTTGAACTGCTTTCCGACGAGTAACTCGCATCATTGCTACAAAACAGAGCAATGGCAACTATAAACAAAGCAAACATTGCATTATATGTACAACAAAAGTTGCCGAAGTTGATATTTTGTCAGAAAGGAAGCCAAGAAATTTTTGAATGAGAAAGAAGTAGGAGGGGAAATATTAGCGTTTACAATAGTCAGTGGAGCTGTGGTGTTCAAATGGCTCTGAGCACTATGGGACTCAACTGCTGTGGTCATCAGTCCCCTAGAACTTAGAACTACTTAAACCTAACTAACCTAAGGACAGCACACATATCCATGCCCGAGGCAGGATTCGAACCTGCGACCGCAGCAATCGCACGGTTCCGGACTGCGCGCCTAGAACCGCGAGACCACCGCGGCCGGCGGCTGTGGTGTCAAATGGTTCAAATGGCTCTGAGCACTATGGGACTTAAAATCTGAGGACATCAGTCCCCCAGAACTTAGACCTACTTAAATCTAACTAACCTAAGGACATCACACACATCCATGTCCGAGGCAGGATTCGAACCTGCGACCGTAGCGGTCGCGCGGTTCCAGACTGTAGCGCCTAGCTGTGGTGTACGTGAGGGGTACAATGATGACGACACGTTTGTAGCAGATGAAAGTAATGTTGAAACAGGTGTCGAGCCAGGTGGTTCTTCACCCTTGTCGACCAGGTTGCCACAATCTCATCTACTGGCAAACATACTAAAGAACAAACGTCGTCCAAGGAGCGAGTACTAAACATAATTACGTACATGGAATATCATCCACAGTATAATAAAAAAACATTATGAACAGATTTCGAATAAGTCCGCAGCAATATGACCGCGTAGTGCACAAGAAAAACTACAAGTGTTCAAGGGAGGACAAGGCGCACTTTTTACAAGCACTAGCGTTTTGGCATTTCAAGGATGCGGCGCCTAAGACCGTTCGGCTAATCCCGCGCGGCTGTTCCTTGTTAGTTATTATACATATTGCATATTATTCATCTTACTGTATACAATTTAAGGTATGTGCATGGTAGTGACCTACTACGTTAGGCACATCAAATTGCGCGCAACACAGATTACAGTGTTCCAAGGGAAGCAGCGGACGGTCGCATAACTGTATACAGTGCTACAGAAATAGAAGACGTCAGATAACAAAACTTCAAATATAGTTTCAACTTTACGATGCACAGCAAACTGCGGAATTGGCCAGAAAATTTGTAACTGAGATAAACAAACTTATCCCATCGTTCAGTAAGGAATTATTTTTGGAGAGGAAATGCTTGTAAAAGGAACCATGCAAATTAGAGTACCAAGAGAGTTCTGTCATGTGCAACTAATATCAATGCCTTAACGCGTTCGTAAACAATAATGCCGATTGTTAATCTGGGTGGTAAATTGGTTGGAAAGTTATTTATTGTACTGTCCCCCAACGAGTCTTTCTCTTGTGCGTGATCTTTCAAGGGCAGTAGGGAATATTTACGTTACAGGAAACAAGAATAGGGAAATGGGAGTAAAAAATTTACAACAATAGAATGACCACTGTTTTTGGCCAGTAGCTGCTCAAAATACCTTGCTTTTGTTTGATTCCTGGTCTGCATTAAAAAAATCATACTCGTTTAGAGCAAATTGTTCCTCCTGAAAAGAAACATTGCAATTCATACCAATGGAACCACTGGGTAATTTCATCCCCTGGAAGTTTGTTTTCCGTACCTATAAAACATATTATCGTACTATCTGTAGTTATTCAATTTCACGATAAGCTCCATGACAGACTGTTTCGCATTCGGTTGCTGCCATCACATTCCACCAGTTCTCATCACCTCGTTACACCAATATGATTCTATATGCTTTCTTTAAGAGTGGATACCAGGCAGAACGTCCTGCAAGGTTTGGAACTCCCTCCTGTTTTGATGGTTCGAATGTTTGTGATCACTATGGAGCGCCATTTTTCATTCGGTGTTCATCGTACAAGTTAATGGTTTGTTTCGAACATTTCTTGAATGTCAACGACGTCCATTTTGTAATGTGTAAAGCACATGGTGAGCCATTAGCAGCTAATATTCTTTTCTGTCGTAACTGTTGACGTAACACTTTCAAATGAGACTTACACTCACGGGTTTACTTATTAGATATGCCCGCTACCTGAACTCCAACCACACTTTTCGGTATTTATCTTCATTGTTCTTACTTTTCTTTCCCAATTGAATTGAGTTGGACATCCCAACGAGCAGAGAGTGTTACAAGAAGTTCCGAAACTTTTTATGTTTTCTTAGTTCTGTGGAAATGCTTATTTTGTGTGTTTACATGGGAGATATTGGTGATGCGCCTCTATTTATACCAGAATGCGACTCTCGACGTCCGCTACACACGTCGATGCGCGCTGGCTTTTCGCTGCCCGCAGTGTCTTCTGTGAAACGTACAGTGTTCATATTGTGACGGGTAAGACTGACGGCACTATCTTCATAAATGTGGTGCCACACACCCTGACTGAGTTGTCGTAGGAAATGGAACCGTAGACAACACTGACCTTTCCGGACCTCTTTAGGCGGATATTCCGGATTATCGGACCTCTTTAGGCGGATATTCCGGATTATGTGGTTTTGTTTGGTTGCTCTGCAGTGACAGGAAACGTTCAGGTCAAATCTTATTTATTAAACTACCCTGTATGTCTTACAGACGCAATAAAAGAAATCGCAAAGAAAACCCTGGATGTGATTTGACAGGCACTGAGACAGAAGGGGAGGCGATGCAGTAAAGCGGGGATGTGGTTTCTGTGTTTTATGCACCGCGTGAAAGTGCTAGCGAGAGCGGGTGCACAGTTTGGGTTAGGCTTACGAGTGCCGTGAAGGGCAGATGCGGTTAGGGGAACTCCCGTTATGGCAGTCTCAGCACTTTACGACCGGTATGGGAGCCTGTCCAAGATGCGCACCTGCACCCTGGCCCACGTCTTGCTCGACAGTCGTCTCCGCCCTCTATCCAAGTCGCGTATGAATCCCTGTTGGTTCACTTCTGCTGTTTGCTACTCTCAAGTGACGGCTACCTCAGAGTTCGCACTCCGGCCTATTGGCGGAAATGAAATGAAGTGGTCGTGTGGCATTGTTGGCCGGGAGTTCCCATCCGGTGAAGTATAGTCGCCGGGTTGCAAGTCTTATTTCAGGCGGCGCCACATTGAGCGATTTCTTTTTTCATGTGTTATTCATAGGTTAGAAACAGTTCTCTCCGTAATTTTATGCGAATAAAATGTCTCAGTTACTCGTCTGTCCTGACAGAATCTGTGTTTCCTCTCAGGTGGTCCGGGGTCTACTTACAAAACATTGATACAGAATCACGGCGGGGTCGTTTGTTTTTCTTGTTTTCATACACCGCTATCGTTAGATAAATCTTCTGGAGCCCACGTGGCCCTCCAAGACTTCCTCTCCTGTGCCAACCTCTTCATCTCAGAGGAGCAGTCACACCCAGCGGCCTCAGTTTCTTGGATGTATTCCAGTCTCTGTCTTCTCTTACAGTTTTTACACTCTTCAATTCTCTCTAGTACCAGGGAAGTTATTCCTTGATGTCTTAACACATGTCCTATCATAATGTTCCTTCTGTTTGTCAGTCATTTACACATATTTCTTTCCTCGTCTGATCTGCGGAGAACTCCTGATTTCTTATCTTCTCTATCCACTTGATTTTCAAGATCTTTCTACAATATGACATTTCAAATGCTTCGATTTCTATTCTGTTTCTCTCAACTTCTCGGTTCACTTCCTTAAAAAAATGGTTCAAAAAAAAAATGGTTCAAATGGCTCTGAGCACTATGGGACTCAACTGCTGAGGTCATTAGTCCCCTAGAACTTAGAACTAGTTAAACCTAACTAACCTAAGGACATCACACACATCCATGCCCGAGGCAGGATTCGAACCTGCGACCGTAGCGGTCTCGCGGTTCCAGACTGCAGCGCCAGAACCGCGCGGCCACCCTTAAAAACAGTACTCTAGGCGCACATTCTCAGAATATTTCTTCCTTAAACCAAGACCAGTGTCTGATAGAAGTTGAGTTCTTTTGCCAGAAATGCCCATTTTGCTTGTGCTAACCTGATTTTTACGTCCTTCTTGTTTCGTCCATCGTGCGTTACTTTGCTTCCAAGCTAGCAGAATTCCTCATCTTCTTCTGCTTCGAGGTCCTCACTTTAGTGTTAAGTTCATCATTGATTTAATTTCTGCTGCTCCTAATTATTTCTGTCTTTCTCAGCTTCACTCTCAGTTCATATTCTGTGATCAGAGACTGTTCATTCCATTGAGTATCTTCCGTTATTCTTCCTCGTTTCCACTGAGGACTGTATTACGATCGGCTAATCTTATCGATATTCTTTCACTCTAAATTTTAGTCCCACTCCCGAACACATATTTTATCTCCGTGGTTGTCTTTCCTGTATACAATAGGGGAGAAACCCTGCTTCCCTGTCTTGCATCTTTTTAATCCGATCACTTCGTTCTCTGTCTTCCATTCTTGTTGTTCCTTGTTCAAAAATGTTCAAATGTGTGTCAAATCTCATGGGACTTAACTGCTAAGGTCATTAGTCCCTAAGCTTACACACTACTTAACCTAAATTATCCTAAGGGCAAACACACACACTCATGCCCGAGAGGGGACTCGAACCTCCGCCAGGACCAGCCGCACAGTCCATGACTGCAGCGCCTAAGACCGCTCGGCTAATCCCGCGCGGCTGTTCCTTGTTAGTTATTATACGTATTGCATATTATTCATCTTACTGTATAGCTCACATACATTTTTCTGAGAATTTCGATCATGTGGCATCATTTTACGTTATCGTATGCTTTTTCTAGGACGAAAAATCCTTTGAAGCTATCTTGGTTTTTCTTAAGTCTCGTTTTCATCACCAAGCGCAACATTAGATTCACCTCTGCTGTGCCTCTAACTTTCCTAAGGCCAAATTAATCGACATCTAACTGATCCTCTATTTTCTGTCACCTTCTTCTGTATATTTTTCTTGTCAGCAACATGAATACATGAGTTTTCAAGCTCTTTGTGCGATAATTGTCTCACTTGGCTGGACTTGCTATCTTCGAAATGGTGTGGGTGACGTTCTTCCGAAGATATGATGGTATGCCTCCAGTCTTATAGGTTCTACACACCAACCTGAATAGTCGTTTACTTGCCGTTGTCTCTAATGATTTTAGAAATATCGAAAGACTGTCATTAATTTTTCCCCATATTAGATCGCAAGTCCTTCAAAGCTGTATTACACTCTGACTCTAATACCAGATACTCTTTGTCTTCCATGTCGTCTGCAATTTCTGCTTCTATCACTCTGTCAGATAATTTATTTCCCCGATAGAGATCTTCAATGAACTACATATTCGCTCTCTGCTTTACGTTTACCAGCGGAGCTCATCCTGGACTCGTAATGCTGACACCTTTGCTTTTAAGTTTTATTGAAGTTTGTTTTGACTCTATATGCGGAATCAGTCCTTCCGACTACCATTTTTTTTTCGATTTCTTCGCATTTTTCTTACTGACACTTCATTTTATCTTCCTTGTTCTTCCCATTTATTTCGTTTCTAAAGGACTTTTATTGCTGTTTCCCTGTCTTTTATCGGGCATATTTATACAGGAACGTCCCCTTAGAAAAATTATACGTGACTGTGTTTAAACTGACACACAATATTTTTAGCGCAACGCAATCTGACTTTCAATAATCCCTACAAGAGCTGTTAACAGCCAGCTGCCCAGCACTACAATATCAAATTACAACAATGCCAACCAGCCACAGACTGCACACAGCACAGCCAGTGATTTTCATACAGATTGCTACGTGGCGTTACCAACATAAAAACCTAAACAGCCTACTTACATAGCCCCCATGCTCCCCACAAAAAATTTTACAAGTTGTTTTGGGCAGTGGCCAATACATATTTGTTAAAATTCTTTTTTACAATTACAATAACAAAGAAATCAAATGCACACACTTATTGATACAATGTTGGTCAAGAGCTAAAATTTTCTCACAGTCAATAAAGACAGTCCTGATCGTTCATCACAGTAAAATAGCAGTGTTTTTCTCAAAGTCTGAGCAGTAATAGAAAATGCACACGGAAGTAGTGGATTTCCATGCAGTCTTGAAGAAGTAGTATTGTCCTTCCAACAGAAAGACAGTGCTGACTCTCAACATGCAGACAGGTAATGGGCCACGTTGTTGTTGTTGGTTGGTTTGGGGAAGGAGACCAGACAGCGTGGTCATTGGTCTCATCGGAATAGGGAAGGATGGGGAAGGAAGTCGGCCGTGCCCTTTCAGAGGAACCATCTCGGCATTTGCCTGGAGTGATTTAGGGAAATCACGGAAAACCGAAATCAGAATGGCCGGACGCGGGATTGAACCGTCGTCCTTCCGAATGCGAGTCCAGTGTCTAACCACTGCGCCACCTCGGTCGGTAGGTAATGGGCCACAGCAGAGCAAACCCACAGCAGAATCTTTCGACGTTTTGAAGAATATTGGTAGGTAGGTCATCACAGAGAAGACCCACTGTAGTCCTGGTAGAGATTATGGCATCGGTGGGCCACCAGAGGTGCAGACCCACTGCGGTCTTTGTAGAAATAATGGTACTGGTGGGCCATCAAAGATGCAGACCCACTATAGTCCTTGTAGAGACGGCCAGCAGCCATCTATTGCGACTGTGCAGGTGCACAATCACCATCGAAGAGTCTTGCGGAGAATATAGCAAGTCCATAAACCACCACTTGTGCACCCACAAAGGTTTTGGATTTGTCCTTAGAACCAGCAATGCTGTTAACCAGACCCTTGCTGAATTATCAACACATGTGCAAACACTATCAGTCCCTACTTCTCACATATTGTCCATATACTATGACCAACAGAAACGTGTGCAGTGAAATTTAACTTACAAGTTACTTAATTTGATGAACTGGTGTCCATTACAATTTTATAACATGAGAATACAATTACAAAGATACAGAAAACATCATTAAAAACATAATAATACAGATAACATTTGTAGTAATACAGGCTTTACAAAAGAATAGAAATAACCATATACATCAGTGTTACAGGAATTATGAAATAAGTACATATATAAAATAATGAGAATAGTTTTCGAAACATTAATTTCACACATAAGCTTTAAAACAGAACAGAATAAATAATGTCTAAACATCTTTACAAAGTAAATAATATAGTATTAGAAAAATTCTACAACATAACTCTCATCAGCTAAACACATAAAGACAGGAAAAACACAAATAAACAAGGGTACACAAACACATAGCAGAATAACACAAGAGGAAAGCGCAGGGTTTGTTTTCAGTGTAACATTTGGTACTCCAGTCCAACCCAAAATTTCATTCCATAGATCTTTCGTCTTATTTCAACATTTGTTTTCACCAAAAAAATCCTATCCAAGCATGCTTTCTGTATTTATATGTTCACATATTTATTACCTCATTATTTATTTTCCATTCTCTTACCTCATCATTTATTTCCAAGAAAATCCTACCTAAACCTGTTGTCCCTAAACCCTACTTTTTTGTTCATATCCTCTTTCAAAATACTTTTTTGGCCAAACCATTTTCTTATAGCTTCTCAATGTATTTCTTCCAATTCATCACAACTCGTTCTCTCATATAGCCTACCCCATCTTAAGTTAACTTAAATCTACTGAGCTCAGATGCTAAACTAAGGAATGAGGCAATGCAGCAGCATAGAACAATTAACACAAACAGCAATGGCAAAAAAATGCAAATTGGCAAAGCAAGCAGAATTATTGAAATTAGTAAAGCAAATACAACTAATATGAGGCAATGAACAGCAACAAGAAAAATAAATGAGTAGTAAAACTAGCTTAATACAATGTAAAATTCAGTAGAACTATGCCTGGCAAACAGCAGCAGAAAATGCAATAACTTATACCTAAACATGACAAACCCACAAGCAGAAAAAATAGTACAGTAAAGATGGCCATGTCTAATACCTATGTCACATCTTAACACTAGAGTGATGCATCACAAAAATTTACTCAACCAAAAAAATTACCAAGTAGTTGAAAACAATATTATGTATGCAGTTCCTGTGAAGGGAAATGTCTTTTTGTGCTCCCTCATATTTTTGGAAGTATATCACAAAATTATTATTCACTGGATCTGTAGACAGAAAATATTTATATTAGTACATCTATAAAATTTTATTTTAACCAATGCTGCAGTGCAGCTAGAAACTAGATGTTAAACAAAATGAGCAAATCTCTCAACTAGAAATACAATAGATGTAAAATGTTTCTCATCATTTCATTAGACATTTAAGTAAATATCATAAATTAAGAGCTCCACAGTGTAATTATATGTTTTCAAGTTTGAGCGTGTCATATTTGCGATGCTTTCTACAAAGAAATGTCAATAGCGAGTATAATGGCCTCTTTCTTCTCCACCTAATGGCTTTTTCTCAAGGCGGCTGGCACACCTGGCCGCTCACAATGCGTTACGTCACGGTCACTTACCTATGATACCGAAATATTTACGACAGCAGTTTCCGCTACAGTGACAGTCTCATATAAAAATTTCACAGGTCGAAAATTTGCTTTACAAATGTGTAGAAACAAAATCCTCTAAATATAACAGTGTCCAAAAAATTTTCGCTGGCATTGTGATACATTCACGCATATACACACATTTCATAACTCTTAAAGTACGATTCTTGGTTTCCAACATCCTTTTCATAAATCAGAGTCCCTAACCACTACTCCTTATTCCTTACCTAATTACACATGTACATATTCATATTCACCAACACGTCTTCAATATTTCATCATAATAAATACATAGCATAATCAGATTCCTCATATAGCATCATCTCATTGATCATAAACATACCTCAAAAGCATAATACACATCGTCATCGTAATAATAACACCATAACACCTCAGTAAAATCTCAAAAACGTCATAGCTTTCTGCAATAATTTCGAAACCTAAAAAAAATTCTCTGCTCATTTCAATAGTGTCATCTACCTCAAACGTACTTTAAAAGTCATTATCCCATACCAAATACATCATTCAAAGTTCTCATAGTCTCACAATGGTTCCGAAAAATATGAACTGTTCACAAAATACAGACAAAATACAATTTCATAAGTGTGAAATTATCCAACTGTGTAATTGCATAAACATGTGTCACTGACATAGTAAAAAAATTTTTGTTTCTTTGTTAAATAATCAGATAGCTGTTTAATTCTGTGTTAGAGAAACATGGTACCGATGTGTAAAGTTGTATAAGCAAATACCATATTAACTAGGGCTCCTTGTGCTTGCCAAACACATAGGACACAATGTAGGCGTGTACCCCCTGAGGATTAATGTAATTATACCGTCAGGTGTTACAGATTACAGCAATGGAATGAAATGTATCACGGAAAACTTTCTTTGTAATTCAAAAATCTTGAAAAATAAATGGTTTAAGTACAAAATTAATCACTCAAATGCGTGTCCTGTAGCGCTAAATGTGCGTCTTGCTGTAAGATAATTCTGTGGAAGTGTCATAGTTATCGTCCTGTGTAAGCAAAGTTCTGCTGAAGTCAATGTACTTACCTCATCATAAATGAAAGTGAAACGTTTTGCGTATAGATATTGTAGATATTACATACCTTACTGTGATCAAGAAAGTACTATAATGTAACGTGGTGTCGTGCTACGAAAAAGGCTGTCTCATTGTAGCTATACCACAAAAGTTACTACTAAGAGATGTTTTACTTTCCAGAATAATACAGAAAAATTGTGCAGATATAAAGCAGATACACCGCAAAAGCAACAATGTAAATTGTGTCACATATTAGTAGCGTTGTGATATAATCGTGTAGCTATCAAAGAAACCAAATGCTAAGTCATCTTTAATCTCACCGAATGTACTTCAAATAAAGAGTATTTTTTCAAGTACCAAAATGTTGCATTAAAAACTCATTAGCAGTATATGTTCTAAGTATGTAAGCCTTATAGTCGTTACGTAATTGTGCAATTAACAAGCAAGAATGTACACACACAATATCACCGTGTCCTCTGTTCACTATAACAATGCAGTCGTAATTTCTGTTTAAATAAGTTCTCTTGTTTCTTGACTGGATATTTAACTTCAAACATTGTTGCATGTTAACAGTTTGTCAGTGTGACAAATTGTACTAGTAGCGTGAAGTGAAAAATTTTATGGCAAAGACTATGTTAAAAAGCAGATTATCTTTCAATAAACGGTTTAATATGTGAAATGTGGTGCAAGCCTTTACTCTTCCTACTATGCAGAGCTCCATCTTCAGCGGAATTATCATGTGGTATATTGTACATCGCTAAAGGATGCTCAAATTTTTCTCAAGGTTAGCTTCTATGTTATTTTTCTCTGAGCCAGACGGCGCACGTGGCTGCCTGCGGTGCGAGTCATTGTCTGCTATCTCTTTGTTGGCATGCGTCGTTATTGGGATTAGGACACCTAACTTCTGCAAATTCACCTTGCCGAGAGGGCCCAGCCCTGTTTGCATCCCGCCAGTTCTGATGAAATTCAGGTCTGTCGTTATGATTATATCGTCTGTCGTCATGTCGGTAGATTCCATAGTTTCTTTCTTGTCGGTCACGTGGTGGAGAATTTCTCCCTGAATCGTAACTGCGCGCTGGACCGTTGCGCCTGAAGTTATTCTGTCTCCCTTGATAATAATTATTTTGGTTCCCATATTGTCTGTTTCTCTGATTGTCTCTGTGATAGTCATTATTACGGAAATGCGATCTTTCTCTGTAACTATTATTCTGCCAACGGTTGTCATACGGGTGGTGTCAGTTTTGTGTTGTAAAAATTGCCTTGTCGTGTCCAGTTATTGTTTCTGTCGTCACGGAATTGTGACGGATGTGATCTGTAATGACTGTTTTCCCGTTTTCGCATCCCGCGATTGTCGGTGTCAATTTCCAATTCTTGTAAGAGTCCCTGAAAAGCATCAATGTCTTCTTTGCAAAGCCCTGCCAAAATAATATGTCGTAAATGTTCGGGCAATTTGATTAAGCAAATACGGATGAGTTCTGAGGGGCTGTAAGGGTTTGACAGGTACTGATTCTTGTGCAACATGTCTTCAAAATATTTCACAAGACTGGAAAATTCAGATTGTTCGATATGTTTCATCATTATGATGCTATGTTTTACTCGGTCTTGCGTGGCTTGAGACCAATATGCTGAGAGGAAGGCATGGTAAAATTCTCCTTCACTGTGGCAATCGTGAATGACTGATCGCATTCTTACAGCTGGTTCATTCTCTAAATAGCCATACATAAATTCTAATCTATGCTCTAATGACCAGTTGGAAGGAAAACAATGAGAGAATTGATGAAGCCACGCTTGTGGATGAATGTCGTTGCCAGAATTCTTAAATGTTTTGAATTTACATGTAGTAATAAACAGCTTATAGTCAAAATCATCATGTCGGCGAGTCGCATGTCGGTCACTGTTAGGTCGTTTCGGCGGTTCCATCTCTAAATTCGGTGTACCTTGCCAATTTCTTTCATAATTTCCGAAATGCCCTGTGTTATTATTTTGTGGCTGTTCCGTATTTCTATGTCCCTCTTACCGCATTGGAGCGCGAGTGTCCTCTGAAATATGTAATTCTTGTATTACTTGTGTCAACTGATCTTGTAGTTCCCGGATTTCTCTTTTGTGTTGCGTATTAATTTGATTCTGATTCTGTTTGAATTGCCTAATTTGTTCGTACTCTTCTGTGTCATTAAAGACTACCGGTCTTGTGTCATTCAGATTATCATCTACCTTCGTAGATAAATTATTTAGCTGATCCGAAAGTTCAACTACTTTCTCTCATAATGAACTAATTTCCTCCATGTGTCTTTCTGAACCAATTTTCAGAGTATCTACTGTGTCCTTTAAATTTTCCTGAGTTTTTGCAAGTAGCGTAACCGAATTGGTAGATGCAACAGAATCAATTTTAGCTTGCAAGGTCTCATGATTTTCATGAACAATAGTCTGCAGTTCTTTTATGGCTGCTTCGTGATTCTGTAATGTATTTTCATAGCGCGAAAAAATAGGTTGAAAATGCTCACGAATTTTTGTTTTTACCTCATTACAGACTTTTTGACATTTCGATTCGATTTTAAGTAACTCAGCAGTTAAACCTTCACGTGTTTGTTCAAGCGTTTGTTCCAATGAGTCTAACTTTTGAAGCTGTTGCTGTGTTTGTCTCTGATTTTGTTCCAACGTGTCTAACTTTTGAAGATTTTGTTCCATTGTCTCTAAGTTTTGCAGATTTTTTTCCATTGTGTCTAACTTTTGAAGCTTTTGTCCCATTTGTTGTATTAATTGTAACAACAATGCACTGGTGTCTGAAACATGTTCCTCAGTGCTTTTCGGCAGCGAATTTGCACCGGCAACATTCACATTTTGACAAGCAGAAAATGTGTCTTGACTTATTTGAGAAAACCTGAATCTACAGTATTTGCGAGATTGTGTCCTGTCATTTCGGTTTCCTGAGGCGAGCTGTTGCCGCCCGATCGATCGATTATGCTTCCCTGTTCACTAATTGTTTCACTGTCTACGCCATTATTTGCCGCTCGCTCGATTTCCCTAAGCACAATTACCAAATTACTACTTCGAATGTCTATTAATTCATTACATAGTGGTGCCGATAAGCTACGCTCGTCGTCACTATTATTTCTTAGTTTACTTTGGAGCCTAGTGTTACGTTTTTCACACGCCATTATTCTCACGATATTTCACACGATAACACAGAAAAGCACAATTTGAAGAGCAAAAACAAGAGAACACATTAACATAGCACTGAAAATAATATCTAGTTAATTGCAAGCACAGCTGCGAAATACTTGGTGCAAATCTACATGCATGCCACAACTGTTTTTCTGTACAAGAATGAAAGACTGCAACTACAAAGGAGATTCTCTCTACAATTACGCGCTAGCAATAAAGAAAAGCTACACTAATTACACAAACTACAAGAAAAAATCAGAAGATTCCAGTGAGGTATCCTCGGCTAAGGGTCAACATATGAAACGTCCCCTTTGAAAAATTTATACATGACTGTGCTTAAACTGACACACAACATTTTTAGTGCAACGCAATGTGACTTTGAAAAATCCCTACAAAAGAATGGCCCTGACTAACATTAACCTATACGTTTCACAAATCACTTACCTCACAAAAATCTTTGTTACTCGAACTACTGCAATACAGTGAGAGCCACTACTGCCAGCTAAATTACGTCGAGAAGTAACGCCAGTTTCATCGATTTCGGGTGAGTAGTTAATTAGAAAAAAAATCGGAGGCCTTAGAACTTGAATGCACCTCGTACAACAATGCCAACCATCCACAGACTGCACACAGCACAGCCAGTGACTTTCATACAGAACGCTACGTGGCGTTACCAATATAAAAACCTAAACAGCCTACTTACAATACTTCCTTCTTTTGTCGATCAGTTGTAGTATTTCTTCTGTTACCCAAACATTCTTCACAGTTTCGTTACTTGTGACTACATTTGTTTGTCCACCTTCTGATATGTGAATTATCCTTCAAATAAGCTGTTTACTGCAGTATTGACTGATACAGTATCTATAGTCCCAGATAATTTCAGACTCTTCTCATCACTCCTGAGTACTGGCATCTTCCCCTGTCTACTGTCCTTTTCCAAGTATACCTTCAGCTCTTATGATTTTTACAAATTCTTCTCGCAATTACCAGCTGCAATTTACTGCAGTACTCGATTAGTATTTCCACCTTCTTCAGTTTCTTCCCGTACCACAACGTTCCAATCGCTCTCGGTTATTAAACTGTCATTACGCGCTGAGTTATCCATTCAGTACATTCATAAACTCTTTCTCCACATCTTCTATCTGAGTTACCGTTATCGATTCTAACGACAATAATCCTTTTACTGAATTGTTCGAAACATCTTCTATTTATGCTCGTTATCCCCCCATGAACCATGGACCTTGCGTGCCTCAACGATACAGATAGCCGTACCGTAGGTGCAACCACAATGGAGGGGTATCTGTTGAGAGGCCAGAAAAAGTGTGGTTCCTGAAGAGGGGCAGCAGCCTTTTCAGTAGTTGCAGGGGCAACAGTCTGGATGATTGACTGATCTGGCCTTGTAACACTAACCGAAACGGCCTTGCTGTGCTCGTACAGCGAACGGCTGAAAGCAAGGGGAAACTACAGCCGTAATTTTTCCCGAAGGTATGCAGCTTTACTGTATGGTTAAATGATGATGGCGTCCTCTTGGGTAAAATATACCGGAGGTAAAATAGTTCCCCATTCGGATCTCCGGGTGGGGACAACTCAAGAGGACGTAGTTATCTGGTGAAAGAAAACTGGCGTTCTACGGATCGAAGCGTGGAATGTCAGATCCCTTAATCGGGCAGGTAGGATAGCAAATTTAAAAAGGGAAATGCATAGGATAGGTTAAAGTTAGATATAGTGGGAATTACTGAAGTTCGGTGGCAGGAGGAACAAGACTTCTGGTCAGATGAATGCAGGGTTATAAATACAAAATCAAATAGGGGTAATGCAGAACTAGGTTTAATAATGAATAAAAAAATAGGAGTACGGGTAAGCTACTACAAACAGCATAGTGAACGTATTATAGTGGCCAAGATAGACACAAAGCCCACGCCTACTCTAGCAGTACAAGTTTATATGCCAAATAGCTCTGCAGATGACGAAGAAATTGAAGAAATGTATGATGAGATAAAAGAAATTATTCAGGTAGTGTAGGGAGACAAAAATTTAATAGTCATGGGTGACTGGAAGTCGAGAGTAGGAAAAGAGAGAGAAGGAAACGTAGTAGGCGAAAATAGATTGGGGGGTAAGAAATGAAAGAGGAAGCCGCCTGGTAGAATTTTGCGTAGAGCACAACTTAATCATAGCTAACACTTGATTCAAGAATCGTAAATGAAGGTTGTATACGTGGAAGAAGCCTGGAGATACTGACAGATTTCAGATAGATTGTATAATGGTAAGTCAGAGATTTAGGAACCACAATCTATTGGTTGTGAACTGTAGAATGAAACTGAAGAAATTGCCAAAAGGTGGGAATTTAAGGAGATGGGACCTGGATAAACTGACTAAACCAGAGATTGTACAGAATTTCAGGGAGAGCATAAGGGAACAATTGACAGGAATGAGGGAAAGAAATACAGTAGAAGAAGAATGGGTAGCTTTGAGGGATGAAGTAGTGAAGGCAGCAGACGATCAAGTAGGTAAAAAGACGAGGGCTAGTAGAAATCCTTGGGTAACAGAAGAAATATTGAATTTAATTGATGAAAGGAGAAAATATAAAAATGCAGTAAATGAAGCAGACAAAAAGGAATACAAACGTCTCAAAAATGAGATAGACAGGAAGTGCAAAATGGCTAACCAGGCATTGCTAGAGGACAAATGTAAGGATGTAGAGGCTTATCTCACTAGGGGTAAGATAGATACTGCCTACAGGAAAACTGAAGAGACCTTTGGAGAAAAGAGAGCCACTTGTATGAATATCAAGAGCTCAGATGGAAACCCAGTTCTAAGCAAAGAAGGGAAAGCAGAAAGGTGGAAGGAGTATATAGAGGGTCTATACAAGGGCGATGTACTTGAGGACAATATTATGGAAATGGAAGAGGATGTAGATGAAGATGAAATGGGAGATACGATACTGCGTGAAGAGTTTGACAGAGCACTGAAGGACCTGAGTCGAAACAAGGCCCCCGGAGTAGACAACATTCCATGGGAACTACTGACGGCCTTGGGAGAGCCAGTCGTGACAAAACTCTACCATCTGGTGAGCAAGATGTATGAAACAGGCGAAATACCCTCAGACTTCAAGAAGAATATAATAATTCCAATACCAAAGAAAGCAGGTGTTGACAGATGTGAAAATTACCGAACTATCAGTTTAATAAGTCACAGCTGCAAAATACTAACGCGAATTATTTACAGACGAATGGAAAAACTCGTAGATGCCGACCTCGGAGAAGATCAGTTTGGATTCCGTAGAAATGTTGGAATACGTGAGGCAATACTGACCTTTCGACTTCTCTTAGAAGAAAGATTAAGGAAAGGCAAACCTACGTTTCTAGCATTTGTAGACTTATAGAAAGCTTTTGACAGTGTTGACTGGAATAATCTCTTTCAAATTCTAAAGGTGGCAGGGGTAAAATACAGGAAGCGAAAGGCTATTTACAATTCATACAGAAACCAGACGGCAGTTATAAGAGTCGAGGGACATGAAAGGGAAGCAGCGGTTGGGAAGGGAGTGAGACAGGGTTGTAGCCTCTCCCCGATGTTATTCAATCTGTATATTGAGCAAGTAGTAAAAGAAACAAAAGAAAAATTCGGAGTAGGTATTAAAATCCAGGGAGAAGAAATAAAAACTATGAAGTTCGCCGATGACATTGTAATTCAGTCAGTGACAGCAAAGGACTTGGAAGAGTAGTTGAACTGAATGGACAGTGTCTTGAAAGGAGGATATAAAATGAACATCAACAAAAGCAAAACGAGGATAATGGAATGTAGTCGAATTAAGTCGGGTGATGCTGAGGGAATTAGATTAGGAAATGAGACACTTAAAGTAGTAAAGGAGTTTTGCTATTTGGGGAGCAAAGTAACTGATGAAGGTCGAAGTAGAGAGGATATAAAATGTAGACTGGCAATGGCAAGGGAAGCGTTTCTGAAGAAGAAAAATTTATTAACATCGAGTATAGATTTAAGTGTCAGGAAGTCGTTTCTGAAAGTATTTGTAAGGAGTGTAGCCATGTATGGAAGTGAAACATGGACAATAAATAGATTGGACAAGAAGAGAATAGAAGCTTTCGAAATGTGGTGCCACAGAAGAATGTTGAAGATTAAGTGGGTAGATCATGTAACTAATGAGGAGGTGTTGAATAGGATTGGGGAGAAGACAAGTTTGTGGCACAACTTGACTAGAAGAAGGGATCGGTTCGTAGGACATCTTCTGAGACATCAAGGGATCACCAATTTAGCATTGGAGGGCAGCGTGGAGGGTAAAAATCGTAGAGGGAGGCCTAGAGATAAATACACTAAGCAGATTCAGAAGGATGTAGGTTGCAGTAGGTACTGGGAGATGAAGGAGCTTGCACAGGATAGAGTAGCATGGAGAGCTGCATCAAACCAATCTCAGGACTGAAGACCACAACAACAACAACATGCTCGTTATACCTCTCCAGCTGTGCTGATTTTACTCTATGTTCGCTTGTCCAGAAAACCTTATCATCTTTCCATTTAGCGTCACTGAGGCCAACTGTATCTAAATTGAATTTCCCTTTTCAGATTTTCTAGCTTCCCTGTCACCTTGAGACTTCTCACATTCCACACTCCGTCTCATAGTCTGTTACATTTGCGTTGGTTATCCAATTTCTTTTCTCATGGTCACCTCTCCCTTTGCAGTCCATTTTCGGAGATCCGAATGGGGTACTAATCGGAAATATTTTGCCAGTGGAGAAATCTTGATGACTGTCTCTCGTTTACAGTCTATATGTCCTGCGGAGGTACTATTTTTTATCCTTAATGCAGTGGGTGGTCTCTTTGTCTTCTGCATCCTTGCCACGTTGATCAGTGCTGTTTCTTACATCTTCTAGGGGTCGTTCCGCACACCAACGACCGGTGTGGACCCTGAACCTCTGCTCACCACTCCGCCATCTTTTGATGAGGCCGTTGGCAGAATGAGAGTGATTCCTTACGCTCGAAGCCTTCGGCCACCATTGCCGAGAGCTGTTATTCAAAATTTAAGAAGCCACTGGCATCTAACTCTGCACGCAGGACCTTAGTTAGTTAGTTTCATGTCCCACTGATCATTTGTACGATAAATCGTAATGATGGAGGATGCGTCATTTTACGTTCACATTGCAAATTAATTTGTAAATATGGCTGCGTACCGACTAGGTTCATTCGACAGGGAGTAATTTTCCCATGACGCTCGATGTTCGTTTTTTTTTTTTCAACGTTGTTATTGCGATACTCCTGAGAGTCCGTTTAGGAAGTAGTACCTTACAAAGTGACGAAAAAGTTAGCACCAACTGGCATTGAGAATGTCTACTAGCCGATTCGTTAACAGTGTTAAGCTGCCTGGAACTCACAAAATTGTGGAAAAAGAGGATAGAAAATGAGTTGTATTTAACGTTCCATCGACAACGAGGTGATTAGAGTTGGAGAATAAGCTCGGATTATGGAAGGACCGGGAGAAAAAAAATCGGCCGTGGTCTTTCAAAGAAATCATCCCGACATTCTCCTTTAACTGATTTAGCGAAATCACGAGAAAACTAAATCAAGATGACTGAACGCGGATTTGTACTGTGATAACTACTGTGCTACCTCACTCGATCAATATCGGGTAATCGGCAGGCACCACAGTCGCGGTGCAAAATTCGTTTGCTCTCTGCGGCAGAGACGGTGTTTTTACAGTCTCTCCAACAGTCTGGAGGAAGTGTTTCTTTGTGATCAGCCAAGTTATTTTTTATTGTAGGTCAGAATGTCGTACGAGGGGAGTTTAATAAGTGGTGGAACCAATTTTTTTCTCTGGCACTTTCAGTTGAAACAAGGCGGAATTTGTTGTGCGACATCGTGGAATTTTCCCGCTTCAGCCCCTATAATTACGAGTACATGAAGTTCCGACAGGTGGCGGTGCTACACGTGGCCTTCCACGTGGCGTTTGTAACCTAGGGTCGTTCCAAGCAGAGAGCTGCCATTGATTTTCTTTTGGCGGGAAACCTGTGCTTCACCGATTTTCATAGGCCCTTGAAGAATGTGTACGGAGACCTGACGATGAACAAAAGCACGGTGGGTTTCTGGGCGAGACATCTGTCAACATCGCAACAAGGTCTCGCAAACCTGTCCGATCTTCCGTGTGCTGGCCTGCCGCACACAGCTGCGAATAGCGCTACGTTGGAACGTGCAGACACTCTCATTTGAGGTGATGGGCGGATCACAGTCAAACGCTTCGCTGCTCAGCTGGACGTATCTGTTGGCACTGCTGACACATTTATCGACCAGTTGGAGTATTCAAAGATGTGTAGTACTGGGTTTCTCGCCGCATAACAGAAGGCGATAAACAGCGCCGAAGGACCATCTGCGAGACGTGGAACGTGTCAGGTTAACAAAAGGTGTCCATACAAGATATTACATTACACAAAATATTAAATGACACTTAATTTTTTTTTTCTGGGGGTTGGAGAAATTACCCACTTACTATATTCAAAAATTCATCTAATGAGTAGAAGGAGTTGCCATTAAGAAATTCTTTTAATTTTCTTTTAAATGCTATATGGCTATCTGTCAGACTTCTGATGCTATTAGGTAAGTGACCAAAGACTTTTCTGGCAGCATAATTTACCCCCTTCTGAGCCAAATTTAGATTTAACCTTGAGTAGTGAAGATCATCTTTTCTCCTAGTGTTGTAGCCATGTACAATGCTATTATTTTTGAATTCGTTCGGATTGTTAATAACAAATTTCATAAGTGAATATATACACTACTGGCCATTAAAACTGCTACACCACGAAGAAATACAGATGATAAACGGGTATTCATTGGACAAATATATTATACTTGAACTGACATGTGATTACATTTTCACGCAATTTGGGTGCATAGATCCTCAGAAATCAGTACCCAGAACCACCACCTCTTGCCGTAATAACGGCCTTGATACGCCTGGGCATTGAGTCAAACACAGCTTGGATGGTGTGTACTGGTACAGCTGCCCATGCAGCTTCAACACGATACCACAGTTCATCAAGAATAGTGACTGGCGTATTGTGACGAGGCAGTTGCTCGGCCACCATCGACCAGAGGTTTTCAGTTGGTGAGAGATCTCGAGAATGTGCTGGCCAGGGCAGCAGTCGAACATTTTCTGTATCCAGAAAGGCCCGTACAGGACCTGCAACATGCGGCCGTGCATTATCCTGCTGAAATGTAGGGTTTTGCAGGGATCGAATGAAGGGTAGAGCCACGGGTCGTAACACATCTGAAATGTAACTCCACTGTTCCTAGTGCCGTCGATGCGAACAAGAGGTGACCGAGACGTGTAACCGATGGCACCCCATACCATCACGCCGGGTGATGCGCCAGTATGGCCATGGCGAATACACGCTTCCAATGTGCGTTCACCGCGATGTCACCAAACACAGATGCGACCATCATGATGCTGTAAACAGAACCTGAATTCATCCGAAAAAATGTTTTGCCATTCGTGCACCCAGGTTTGTCGCTGAGTACACCATCGCAGGCGCTCCTGTCTGTGACGCAGCGTCAAGGGTAACCGCAGCCGTGGTCTCCGAGCTGGAAGTTGGTAGTTGAAATACCACCGCAACGAGTTGCCGCAACGAGGAACGCTTTTGTTTTAAAGATCCCCACCGCGAATCTTGTATCATGTCCTTGACGCCCTCTCCCCTGTTTCTCGATAACACAGTAACACAGAACTTGCAACACTTTCTTGAAGTTTATTGATGTACACATTTTATCCAATCTAGTGAGTATACCACACCGCGCAACAGTACTCTAAAAGAGGACAGACAAGGGCAGTGTAGGCAGTCTCTTTACTAGATTTGCTGCATCTTCTAAATGTTGTGCCAATAAAACGGAAACTTTGGTTCACTTTCCCGCAATATTTTCTGTGCGTTCTTTCCAATTTAGTCCGCAGCTCGTGATCGTGCGGTAGCGTTCCCGCTTCCCGCGCCCGGCTTCCCGGGTTCGATTCCCGGCGGGGTCAGGGATTTTCTCTGCCACGTGATGACTGGGTGTTGTGTGATGTCCTTAAGGTTAGTTAGGCTTAAGTAGTTCTAAGTTCTAGGGGCCTGATGACCATAGATCTTAAGTCCCATAGTGCTCAGAGCCATTTGCACCATTTTCCAATTTAAGTTGTTCGTAAATGTAATTTCTAGGTATTTGAGCGACTTTGTGGCCTTTAGATTTGATTGATATATCGCGTAAGTGAAGTTTAACAGATTCCTTTTAGCACTCATGTGGATGACCTCACACTTTTCATTATTAGGGTCAACGGCTATTTTTCGCACCGTACAGATATCTTATCTAAATCGTTTTGCAATTGGTTTTGATCTTCTGATGACTTTATTGGACGATAAATGTCAGCATCATCTGCAGACAACCAAACATGGTTGCTTAGATTGTCTCCTACATCTTTAATATAGATAAGGAACAGCAGAGGGCCTTGGGGAACGCCAGAAATCACTTCTGTTTTACTCGATGACTTTCCATCGCTGACTACGAACAGTGACCTGTCTGACAGGATATTATGAATCCAGTAGCATAACTAAGACGATATTCTCTATGCACGCAATTTGATTATAAACCGCTTGTGAGGCACAGTGTGAAAAGGTGTCTCCTTCTTTGTTAGAAAGAAACCGCCACAAACTCTAGTTCAACATTTAGCTTCAAGATGTAGCTACGCAGCAAGCCAACGCCAACGCTGTGTATAAAGAAGCAGGTAATTTCAGCTAATAAAGGCCAAGATACCGAGACACGGAGTGAAGGTACAGCTGGACTCAATCTTTTCCCGTGGGGCCGGTTCGTCGCCCGGCAGGATCAAAAGGCGCGGAGGAGGACTCTAGCGTTGCTTTCTTGCTACGCCGTGCCTAATTACGGTGGGCGCGGCCGGGCAAGCGCGAGCTTTCTCCGGAGGCCCATGCACGTCAGTAAAAAGAGCGCGTCAGGCCGGACACGCGACATTACGGCAGCAGCCGCTAATCCACCAGTCCAGTCCACTGACACACTTATTATTAACGACTACGCTAGCGGAAATTTCCGTCCATTTGCAGGCACGGATTTCTTTCAGCTTCTGGGTACAACAGGTATGGACGGCTGTGGATGGTGAGAACAAGGGCCGCAGAACCGCCATTCGGTGTGCTTACATCGTGGTATTACCGTCCATCATCTCCAGAGCTATCGCTAAGCTAGGCGGCGCAGTGGTTAGGACTGACATCACGTTCGGAGTGACAACGGTTCAGATTCCCGTCTGACAATCCATATTTAGATATTTCCGTAAATCACTTCAGGCACATGCTGGGATGGTTCTTTTGAAAGGCTAAAAACATTCACATAAGTACCATCACTATACGGAAACGAGCCCGTGACCACTGGAGGAGCTGCACGGAATGGACGCGCGGTTTGAGGCGCCAAGTAACGGATTGTGCGGCCGGAGGTTCGAGTCCACCCTCGGGCATGGGTATGTGTGTTGTTCTTAGCATACGGTAGTTTACGTTAGTTTAAGTAGTGTGTAAATCTTGGGACCGTTGACCTCAGCAGTTTGGTCACTTACGAATTCACACACATTTGAACATTTGAACCACTGGAGGGATTGTTCAAATGTTCACTAGTGTGTGAAATCTTATGGGACTTAACTTCTAAGGTCATCAGTCCCTAAGCTTACACACTACTTAACCTAAATTATCCTAAGGTCAAACACACACACCCATGCCCGAGGGAGGACGCGAACCTCCGCCGGGACCAGCCGCACAGTCCATGACTGCAGCGCCTTAGAGCGCTCGGCTAATACCACGCGGCGAGGGATTTTTATTTAATTATTTTATTTTCAGATTTATATTTTGTTTCATCACTTCAAAGACCTCCACAAAACTATGTACCATATACTGAAAGAGTGTTTTGTTTTTCTCTGCTAGACAGTGCCCTAGGTTACCCCAAAGTCGTAACACAACATATAAATGGTTCAAATGGCTCTGAGCACTATGGGACTTAACTGCTCAGGTCATCAATCCCCTAGAACTTAGAACTACTTAAACCTAACTAACACATATCCATGCCCGAGGCAGGATTCGAATCCGCGACCGTAGCGGTCGCGCGGTTCCGGACTGAAGCGCCTACAACCACTCGCCCACAACGGCCGGCCACAACATACAAACCCCATATTAATCCAAATAAATCCACCTGATGATGGAGGTGTTAATCTTCAAAACACGTTGACGAGATGAATATACGGTGACAGGTAACAGTATAAACTTTTATTTCATTCGGAATCCAAAGGCGTTAACATTTTTCTGAACTCGGTTGTTAGCGATCCATTGAGATTAACGAAGTTATTTTTACAATACAGATTTTCCAGTTTTTCGGGTGAGGTTTTGGTTTAGTGTGCTTGTAGGCAGATACCCCGTGTCACATTGTGAAACCATTACGTATCCGGAAGTGGGGTCTAATGAAAGAGACGTAGAGAGAAGCGTTGTAAAATTTAGAACTGGAGATAGAGGGTACAATTTTCTGCGGAAGATACAGACAGGCACAATCACTTCGTACATAGCATACTAGAGACAGTGAAGAACTAAAAAGATTAGGTCATGTCTGGAGTAAATGTGAAAGCTGCATCAAAGCAGCTTAAAAAGAAAAATGAAATGGATAGGTGTATGAAGAACAGCTCATACCTAATTTTCATTTCATTTTAATGCGTGCAGACTGCTTGTAGCATTAAATAAGAAGGTTATGACATGGTGGTGGTGATGGTGGTTGGTGTTTAACGTCCTGTCGACAAGGAGGTCATTAGAGACGGAGCGCAAGCTCGGGTTAGGGAAGGATTGGGAAGGAAATCGGCCGTGCCCTTTCAAAGGAACCATCCCGGCAGTTGCCTGAAACGATTTAGGGAAATCACGGAAAACCTAAATCAGGATGGCCGGAGACGGGATTGAACCGTCATCCTCCCGAATGCGAGTCCAGTGTGCTAACCACTGCACCACCTCGCTCGGTCCTTAGCATGAAAGCAAAGGAAAAGTTTAGTAATAATTCTTTCGCAAAAGCCATAAACAGAAAGTGGAAGAATTTCTCCACGGCCAACAAATAAGGACCAATTTGAATCTGACTGATGTGCTGTTTACAGAGGATAGAGAGAAGCCCACTACTTTTCTTTTTAAAAAAAGGGAAAAAATCTCTTGAATTTAACGAAAGACAGGAAATCCAGTCTGTATAAATACGTCATTTTAGGTCAAAAGATGATCAATGAATCAGTCCAGTTAACGTTATAAATAACTATATTCGAAAATGGGAAAGATTTTGAGAGTGATAAATACAGGATTCTGTTCAGAATGTATTAGTGACTGCATCATTGAAATAATCTACTACTACTTACACTGGAAAGCGGTTTATTTTGCTTAATTTCTCTGTATTAGTGTGTGGCATAACTTGACTGAAAGAAGGAATCGGTTAATATGACATATTGTGTTAGAAGGAAGAGTGGGTGGAAAAATTGTAGAGGAAGACGAAGAGACGAGTACAGTAAGCAGACTCAAACAGATGTGGGTTTCATTAGTTATCCGGGGTTGAAAAGTTTGCACAGGATAGAGTAGAGTGGGGGGCTGCATCAAACCAGTCTTCGAAGTTAAGACCACCACCACAAGAAAAATAACAACAACGACAACAACAAATTATTTCGTATTGTCTATTCTAGGGTAAATCCGTGCGAAGTTTGTAAGGGATCACAAAGAGTATAATGACTAAAACTGTCTGCCCGGTTAAAAACTGGATGCCGGGTTGGGACTCAAATACACGACCTCACCTTGTACGAATAACACTTTTACCGACTGAGCTAACCACAGACAACGCCGTACGTCTCTCCTACATTCCAAAATTAACAGTTCTCCTGCCCCAATCGGCTGTGGCTAAACATTCCTCCGCGACATTCTTTCTTTCAGGAGCGATAGTCCAGCGAGGTAACCAGAAGATCTTCTACACATCGACACGTCATACACCTCTAACAGAAACGAAACCTTCCCTTCTAACACCTACAACACTTAGGGGGATGTGCTCTGGTTATGATCTGCGGTGGAAGTGCTAAAAGTACCGTATTTAAAATTCCAATCAAATAATTTACTATAGGAGCAACTGATGAAAAATAACACACTCTTTCGATAGCTTAATTTTAAATCTTTTCCGTACAGCCTCAGTCTTCCTCTTGCTTCAATGATCTGCAGGAACAGTGAAGAACCAAAGAAACTGGTACAGCTGCCTAATATCGTGTAGGGATCCTGTGAGCACACAGAAGTGCCGCAGTACGACGTGGCATGAACTCGACTAATGTCTGAATCGACACGATGAATCCTGCAGGGCTGTCCAATAAACCCGAAGGGCTGAAGATCTCTTCTGAACAGTACGTTGCAAGGCATCTCAGATACGCTTAATAATGTTCGTCTCTGGGGAGTTTGGTGGGCAGCGGAAGTGTTTAAACTCAGAAGAGTATTCCTGCAACCACTCTGTAGCAATTCTGGCTGTGTGGGGTCTTACATAGTCCTGTTGGAATTGCTCAAATCGGTCGAAATTCACAATGGACATGAATGGATGCAGGTGATTAGACAGGGTGCTCATATACGTGTCACCTGTTAGAGTCGTATCTAGACGTATCAGGGGTCCCATATTACTCCAACTGCACACGCCCAACATCATTACAGAGCCTCCATCAGCCTGTGCAGTCCCCTGCTGACATGGAGGGTCCATCGATTCATGAGGTTGTCTCCATACCCCTACATGTCCATCCGCTAGATACAATTTGAAACTGGACTCGTCCGACCAGGCAACATGTTTCCAGTCATCAACAGTCCAAAGTCGGCGCTGGCGAAGCGAGGCGTAAAGCTTTGTGTCGTGCAGTCATCAAGGGTACTCGAGTGGGCCTTCGGTTCCGAAAGCCCATATCGATGACGTTTCGTTGAATGTTTAGCACGCTGACCCTATAAGTAGGCTGTTTAGGTTTTCTTATTGGTAACGCCACGTAGCACCCTGTATGAAAATCACTGGCTGTGCTGTGTGCAGTCTGTGGCTAGTTTGCATTGTTGTCTGCCATTGTAGTGTTGGGCAGCCGGATGTTAACAGCGCGTAGCGTTGCGCAGTTGGAGGTGAGCCGCCAGCAGTGGTGGATGTGGGGAAGTAAGATGGCAGATTTTTGAGAGCGGATGATCTGGACGTGTGTCCATCAGAGACAGTACATTTGTAAGACTGGATGTCATGAACTGATATATACAATATGACTTTTGAACAATATTGAGGTAAATACATTGTTTGTTCTCTATCAAAATCTTTCTTTTGCTAACTGTGCCTATCAGTAGTTAGTGCCTTCAGTAGATTGAATCTTTTATTTAGCTGGCAGTAGTGGCGCTCGCTGTATTGCAGTAGTTCGAGTAATCAAGATTTTTGTGAGGTAAGTGATTTGTGAAACGTATAGGTTAATGTTAGTCAGGGCCATCCTTTTGTAGGGATTTTTGAAAGTCACATTGCGTTGCGCTAAAAATATTGTGTGTCAGTTTAAGCACAGTCATGTATAAATTTTTCAAAGGGGACGTTTCATATGTCGACCCTTAGCCGAGGATACCTCACTGGAATCTTCTGATTTTTTCTTGTAGGTTGTGTAAATGGTGTAGCTTTTGTTTATTGCTAGCGCGTAACTGTAGAAAGAATCTCTTTTGTAGTTGCAGTCTTTCATTGTTGTACAGTAAAACAGTTGTGGCATGCATGTAGATTTGCACCAAGTATTTCGCAGCTGCGCTTGCGATTAACTAGATATTATTTTCAGTCCCATGTTAATGTGTTTTCTTATTTTTCCTCTTCAAATTGTGCTTTTCTGCGTTATCGTGTGAAATATTGTAACAATTATGGCGCGTGAAAAACGTAGTACTAGGCTCCAAAGTAAACTGAGAAATGACAGTGAAGACGAAAGCAGTGTGTTAGTGGCACTGTGTAATGAATTAACTGATGTTCAACATAATAATTTGGTAATTGTGCATAGGGAAATGGAGCGGGCGGCAAACAATGGTATAGACAGTGAACCAATTAGTGAACAGGGAAGCATTATCGAGCGATCGGTCGGCAACAGCCCGCCTCAGGAATCAGGAATGTCAGGGCACAATCTTGCAAATACTGCAGATTCAGGTTTTGGGTCCTCACCGTTTTCTCAAAAGTCAAGACACATTTTCTGCTTGTCAAAATGTGAATGTTGCCGGTGCAACTTCGCTGCCGAAAAGCACTGAGGAACATGTTCCAGACACCAGTGCGTTGTTATTACAGTTGATGCAACAAATGGGACAAAGGCTACAAAAGTTAGACACAACGTTTGCACAAAATCAGAAACAACTGGGACAAAATCTTCAAAAGTTAGACACAATGGAACAAAATCTTCAAAAGTTAGACACAATGGAACAACACCAGAGACAAACACAGCAACAGTTAGACGCAATGGAACAAAAGTTTCAAAAGTTAGACTCAGTGGAACATACACTTGAACAAACACGTGAAGATTTAACTACTGAGTAACATAAAATCGAATCGAAATGTCAAAAAGTCTGTAATGACGTAAAAACACAAATTTGTGAGCATTTCCAACCTATTTTTTCGCGACATGAAAATACATTACAGAATCACGAAGCAGCCATAAAAGAACTGCAAACTATTGTTCATGAAAATCATGAGACCTTGCAAGCTAAAATTGACTCAGTTGCATCTACCGATTCGCTTCCGCAACTTGTAAAAACTCAGAAAAACTTAAAGGACACAGTATATACGATTTCAACACAAATGGACATTCTGAAACTTGGTTCAGAAAAACACACTGAGGAAATAAGTACACTATCGGAGAATGTAGCCGAACTTTCGGATCAGTTCACTAAGTTATCTGCAAAGGTAGATGATGATCTGAATGACACAAGACCTGTAGCCATCACTGACACAGAAGAGTATGAACAAATTAAGAAATTCAAACAAAATCAGAATCAAATTAATACGCAACACAAAAGAGAAATCCGGGAAGTACAAGATCAGTTGGCACAAGTGATACAAAAATTACATATTTCGGAGGACACTCGCGCTCCAACATGGGAAGAGGGACTGAGAAATATGGAAAACCACAAAATAATAACACAGGGCATTTCGGAAATTATGAAAGAAATTAGCAAGGTGCACCGAATTTTGAGATGGAACCGCCGACACGACATAACAATGACGAATATGCTACTCGCCGACACGATGGTTTTAACTATAAGCTGTTCATTACTACACGTAAATTCAAAACATTTAAGAATTCTGGCAACGACATTCATCCACAAGCGTGGCTCCATCAATTGTCTCATTGTTTTCCTCCCAACTGGTCATTGGAGCACAGGTTAAAATTTGTGTGTGGCTACTTAGAGAATGAACCAGCTGTGAGAATGCGATCGGTCATTCACGATTGCCACAGTGAAGGAGAATTTTACCATGCCTTCCTCTCAGCATATTGGTCGCAAGCTACACAAGACCGTGTAAAACATGGCATCATAATGATGAAACATTTCGAACAATCTGAATTCTCCAGTCTTGTGAAATATTTTGAAGACATGTTGCACAAGAATCAGTACCTGTCAAATCCATACAGCCCCTCAGAACTCATCCGCATTTGCTTAATCAAATTACCTGAACATTTACGACATATTATTTTGGCAGGACGTTGCAATGACGACATTGATGCTTTTCAGGGACTCTTACAAGAATTAGAAATTGACACTGACAATCGCGGAACGCGAAAACAGGAACACAACAATTACAGGTCACATCCGTCGCAATTCTGCGATGAAAGAAACAATAACTGGACACGACAAGGCTATTCTCACAACACAAATCGTGACCAAAACAGACACCACCCGTATGACAACCGTTGGCAGAGTAGTAATAATTACAGGGAAAGATCACCTCTTCGTGGTAGTGACTATCTCAGAGACAATCAGAGACACAGACAATATGGCAACCAGAACTATTATTATCACGAGAGACAGAATAACTTCAGACGCAACAGTTCAGCGCGCAGTTACGATTCAGGGAGAAATTTTCCACCACGTTCCCGACAAGAAAGAAACTACAGGAACTACCGACATGACGACAGACGATATAATCATAACGACAGGCCTGAATTTCATCAGAACTGGCGGGATTCAAACAGGGCAGGGCCCTCTCGACAAGGTGAATTTGTATATGTTAGGTCTCCAAATCCTAATAACGACGCGCGTCAACAGAGTAGCAGACAATGACTCGCACTGCAGGCAGCCACGTGCGCCGGCTGGCTCAGAGAAAAATAACATAGACGCTAACCTTGAGAAAAATTCCAGTATTCTTTACCGACGTATACAGCACGCTAATTGCATTCAAGTTCAAACACTGAGTACTATGAAGAGTAAAGGATTGGACCACACTTCACATGTAAAACCGTTTCTTGAAAGATAATCTACTTTTTAACTTAGCCTTTTCCATAAAACTTTTCACTTCACGTTACTGGTATGCATTGTCAGACTTAGAAACGGTTAACGTGCTACAACGTTTGAAGTTAAATATCCAGTCTAGAATCTAGGGAACATATTTAGATAGTAATTACGAATACATTGTCATAGTGAACAGACGGCACAGTGTTATTGTGTGTGTACATTCTTGCTTATTAGTTGCACGATTACGTAATGACTATCAGGCTTACATACTTAGAACATGTACCAGTACTGCTATTAAGATTTTCATGCAACATTTTGGTTTACTTGAAAAGACATTCTTTATTTGAAGATGGCCTAGCATTTGGCTTCTTTGACAGCTACATGATTATATGATGATGCTACTAATGTGTGACACAATTTACATTGTTGCTTTTGTGCTGTATCTGCTTTATATCTGCACAGTTTTTCTGAATTCTTCTGGAAAGTAAAACATGTTTTAGTAGTAACTTTTGTGGTATAGCTACAATGAGACAACCTTTTCTGTAGCACAACAATACGTTAAAGCACAGTACTTTCTTCATCACGGCAATAAGCGTAATAAGTAAGATATCTATACGCAAAACATTTCACTTTTGTTTATCATGAGGTAAGTACATTGACTTCAGCAGAACTTTGCTTTCGGAGGACGATAACTACGACACTTCCACAGAGATATTCTTACAGCAAGACGCACATTTAGCGCTACAGGACACGCATTTCAGTGATTAATTTTGTACTTAAAACATTTATTTTTAAAGATTTTTGAATTACAATGATACAAAGGTTTCCCGTGATACATTTCATTCCATTTCTGTAATCTGTAACACCTGAGGGTATAATTATATTAATCCTCAGGTGTGTACATGTTTACTTTGTATACCATGTGTCTGGCAAGCACAAGGAGCCCTAGCTAATATGGTATTTGCTTATACAACTTTTCACATCGGTACCATATTTCTCTAACACATAAATTACACAGGTATCTGATCATTTTACTGAGAGAGACAAACATTTATTTTACTACATCAGTGACACATGTTTACACAACTTCACTGTTGTATAACTTCACACTTATGAAATTGTATTTTGTCTGTACATTGTGAACTGTTCATATTTTTTTCGGAACCATTGTGATACTATGAGAGCTTTTAATGATGTATTTGGTATTGGATCATGATTTTTAAAGTACGTTTGAGGTAGATGACACTACTGAAATGAGCAGAGAATTTTTTTAGGTTTTGAAATTATTGCAGAAAACTACGACGTTTTTGAGATTTGGCTGAGTTTTTATGATGTTATTATTATGATGACAATGTGTATTATACTGTTGAGGTATGTTTATGATCAATAAGCTGATGCTATAGGAGGAATTTGATTATGCTATGTACTTATTATGATGAAATATTGAAGAAGTGTCGACGAATATGTATACGTGTAATAAGGTAAGGAATAATGAGTAGTGGTTAGGGACTCTGACTTGTGAAAAAGGATGTTGTAAACCAAGAATCATACTTTAAGAGTTATGAAATGTGTGTAAATGCGTGAATGTATCACAATGCCGACTAATATTTTTTGGACACTGTTACATTTATAGGATTTTGTTTCTACAGATTTGCAACGCAAATTCTCGACCTGTGAAATTTTTATATGAGGCTGTCACTGTAGGGCAAACTGTCGTCGTAAATATTTTGATAAGAAAGTTAAGTGACCACCTTCACGTAATGCGTCGTGGGCACCCAGCTGCACGACAGTCACCTGGAAAAAAGCCATTAGTGTGTGCCTTTCAGAGGTACAGGTGGAGAAAAAAGGAGGCCATTATCCTCGCTATTGACATTTCTTTGTAGAAAGCATCGCAAATACGACACGCTCAAACTTGAAAACATATGATTACACTGTGGAGCTCGTAATTTATGATATTTACTAAAATGCCTAATGAAATGATGAGAAACATTTTACATCTATTGTCTTTGTAGGTGAGAGACTGCTCATTTTGTTTAATATCTAGTTTCTAGCTCCACTGCAGCATTGGTTAAAATAAAATAAAAAAATAATAAAAATAAATAAAAATAAAAATAAATAAAAGAAATAAAAAAATAGATGTACTAATATAAATATTTTATGCCTACAGATCCAGTAAATAATAACTTTATGATCTACTTCAAAAAAACGAAGGAGCACAAAAAGACATTTCCCTTCACAGGAATTGCATACGGAATTTTCTTTACAACTTCTTTGTAATTTTTTTTGGTAGAATAACTTCTTGTGGTGCACCACTTTAATAACATAGATATTAAAATGTGAATAGACATTTCCCTTATCTGCATTGTTGTCTGTAGTGTACTATTTTTCTGCTTGAGCTTTGTCATGTTTAGATATTAGTTATTGCACTTACTGCTCCTGTTTGCCAGTCATAGTGCTACTGAATTTCACTTTGTATTACTCTGTTAAGCCAGTTTTACTACTGATTTATTTTTCTTGTTTGCTGCACATTGCCTTATATTATTAGTAATATTGAAATTGCTTTGCTAATTAATATTTTTTTGCTGCTTGCTTTGACAATTTCCATTTTTTCATTGCTGTTTGTATTAATTGTTTTGTGCTGATGCATTGCCTTGTCCCTTAGTTTAGCATCTGAGCTCAGTAGATTTAAGATAGCTTAAGAGGGGGTAGACTATATAAGAGAATGAGTTGCGATGAATTGTAAGAAATGCATTGAGAATTTATATGAAAAAAGTACAGAAAGCAGGTATAAGTAGGATTTTCTTGGAAATAAATGATGAGGTAAGATAATGGAAAATAAATAATGAGGTAAGAAGTATGTGAACATATAAATACCGAAAGCATGCTTGGATAGTATTTTTTTTTTTGGTGCAAACAAATGTTGAAATAAGACGAAAGATCTATGGAATGAAGTTTTGGTCTGGACTGCAGTACCAACTGTTACACTGAAAACAATCCTTGTCCTTTCCTCCTGTGTTATTCTGCTAGGTGTTTGTGTACTCTTGTGTATTTGTGTTTTTCCTGTCTTTATGTGTTTAGGTACTAAGATTTATGTTGTAGAATTTTGTAGTACTAAGCTACATTCACTAGGATGAAGAATACTGTTATCCTCAAATATAATTTGCATTAATAATATGTTATTTACTTTGTATAGATGTGTAGACATTATTAATTCTGTTCTGTTTCAATGCTCATGTGTGAAATTAATGTTTCGAAAACTATTCTCATTATTTTGTATATTTACTTATTTCATAATTCCTTTAACACTGATGTATATGTTTATTTCAATTCTTTTGTAACACCTGTATTACTACAAATGTTATCTGTATTAGTATGGAGGAGGAGGATATTAGTGTTTAACGTCCCATCGACAACGAGGTCATTAGAGACGGAGCGCAAGCTCGGGTGAGGGAAGGATGGGGAAGGAAATCGGCCGTGCCCTTTCAAAGGAACCATCCCGGCATTTGTCTGAAGCGATTTAGGGAAATCACGGAAAACCTAAATCAGGATGGCCGGAGACGGGATTGAACCGTCGTCCTCCCGAATGCGAGTCCAGAGTTGTATTAGTATGTTTTAATGATGTTTTCTGTATCTTTGTAATTGTATTCTCATGTTATAAAATTGTAATGGACACCAGTTCAGCAAATTAAGTAACTTGTAAGCATTCATTTCAGTGCACACGTTTCTGTTGGTCATAGTATATGCACAATATGTGAGAAGTTGGGACCGTTAGTGTTTGCACTTGTGTTGAGTATATGCACAATATATGAGAAGTTGGGACTGTTAGTGTTTGCACGTGTGTTGATAATTCAGCAAGGGACTGGTTAACAGCTTTGCTGGTTGTAAGGACAATTCCAAAAACTTTGTGAGTGCACAAGTGGTGGTTTATGGACTTGCTATATTGTCTGCAAGACTCTTCGATGGTGACTGTGCACCTGCACAGTCGCAACAGATGACTACTGGCCGTCTCTACAAGGATTGCGGTGAGTCTGCATCTCTGGTGGCCCACCAATACCATTATTTCTTCACGGACTCCAGTGGGTCTGCACCTCTGGTGGCCCACCAATATCATAATCTCTACCAGGACTACAGTGGGTCTGCTCTGTGATGACCTACCTACCAATATTCTTCAAAACTTCGACTGACTCTGCTGTGGATTTGCTCTGTTGTGGACCATTACCTGTCTGCATGTCAGGAGTCAGCACTGTCTTTCTGTTGGAAGGATACCACTACTTCTTCAAGACTGCATTGAAAACCACTACTTCTGTGTGCATTGTCTTTTACAGCTCAGACTTTGAGAAAAAAAACGTCATTTTACTGTTATGAATGATCAGGACTGTATTTATGGACTGAGAGAAAATTTTAGCTTTTGACAAACATTGTATCAATATGTGTGTGCATATGATTTCTTTGTTATTGTAATTGTGAAAAATTTTTTAACAAATATGTATTGGCCACTGCCCAAAACAATTTGTAAAATTTTTTGTGGGGAGCATGGGGGCTATGTAAGTAGGCTGTTTAGGTTTTCTTATTGGTAACGCCACGTAGCACTCTGTATGAAAATCACTGGCTGTGCTGTGTGCAGTCTGTGTCTAGTTTGCATTGTTGTCTGCCATTGTAGTGTTGGGCAGCTGGATGTTAACAGCGCATAGCGTTGCGCAGTTGGAGGTGAGCCATCAGCGGTGGTGGATGTGGGGAAGTGAGATGGCAGATTTTTGAGAGCGGATGATCTGGACATTTGTCCATCAGAGACAGTACATTTGTAAGACTGGATGTCATGAACTGATGTATATAATATGACTTTTGAACAATATTAAGTTAAATACATTGTTTGTTCTCTATCAAAATCTTTCTTTTGCTAACTGTGACTATCAGTAGTTAGTGCCTTCAGTAGTTTGAATCTTTTATTTAGCTGGCAGTAGTGGCGCTCGCTGTATTGCAGTAGTTTGAGTAACGAAGATTTTTGTGAGGTAAGTGATTTGTGAAACGTATAGGTTAATGTTAGTCAGGGCCATTCTTTGTAGGGAATTTTGAAAGTCAGATTGCGTTGCACTAAAAATATTGTGTGTCAGTTTAGGCACAGCCATGTATAAATTTTTCAAAGGGGACGTTTCAACCCTTGTTGATGACCCAGCATTGAAATCAGCAGCAATTTGCTGAAGGGTTGAACTTTTGTCACGGTGAACGATTCTCTTCAGTCGTCGATGGTCCGTTCTTGCAGCATCTTTTTCCTGTCGCAGTGATGTCCGATATTTGATGTCCTACTGGATTCCTGGTATTCACGGTACAATCATGAAATGGTCGTACGGTAAAATCCCCATTTCATCTTTACTCGGGGGTGCTGTGTCCCGTCGGTCGTGCGACGAGAATAACACCACGTTCAAATTCACTTAAATCTTGATAATCTGCTATTGTAGTAACATTAACCGATGTAACAGCTACAGCGGACACTTGTTGTCATATAGGCGCTGCCGACCTTAGCGCCGTATTCTTCCTGTTTACATATTTCTTATTTGAATACGCTTGCCTATATCAGTTTCTTTGGCGCTTCGACGTAGATCCAGATAAAATACCACAGCCGACAGATGGGAGCCACGAGCGTACTATAGCGACCTCGTTCCTTTTTCCGACCGTTGCAGAGACGCATAACAGGGTGGAGCTTTCGGGCGCTGTGACATTTGTGGGCGTGGAGCTCCTGGAATTCGGGGCTGGTCCGACGGCCGACATTTCTGACAGGTCAGGCGTAGCGCAACCATCTCGCAATGCAGTGCGTGTTCGGCTGTCAGTTCCCTCATGTTGCAGCCGAGTGACATATCTATAAGTAGATTAATTACCTCTCAGCTCCACCGGGCGTGCTGTTGTCGCAGAGAAGCCCAGCGGTAGTCTGCCGTGAAGTTTATAACGAGGTAATACGTAACCACAATGCAGTGAGGTAACGCTCGTTGCGATATGCCTATTTAGAAGGTTTCACTGACTCTGAAATGCATGATATGGTAGCTAACTGATGGAACATGGAGATAGTTCACCTCATCGATATAAGTGCAGAGCTTGTCAAAGAAACAATAAGAAAAAATCCTGAACGACCACGAACCATTTAAGTTACATGAGGTTTGTTTGTTTAACTTCTTTATCGGGGAACTTACTCCCAACTTCAAAGTAAAAAGTCTTGATTTAAAGTAAACGGAATAACGTTTCACTGCAAAAAATTTGCAAGTGATATTGCTTTAATAGGTGGTAGTGGCAATTGTACTCAAAATTTACTTTCTAGGTAAAATTCCTTAATCACAAAGAATTAAGGTTACAACGAAGAATTTTATCGTTCTTAAGTGATTGCTCGAAGATGAGGGTAGTATCTGATCTGTGGCAGGCAGTGGCTATGGTACCGCTCTATAGAAAATGAGGAAGAAACGTCTGTGAGACATATAGAGGAACAAGCCTACTTAAAGCTTCTTACGCACACTACGCAAGAGTTATCAACAACAGAATGAGAATGATAGCTGACGCCCTTCTAAAGAGGAAACAAAATGTTGTTAGAAAAGGACGACCATATAGTGACAATGTTACTTAACGACTTAAGTGAAAAACGACGAGAATACATCTTGATGACTCACATCGCATTCTTAGATTACGAAAATGATTTCGATAGAATGAACAGAAACAAGTTTTGGAATACTGCTGAAAAACGCGAGTGTCCAAGGCATTTAATTCAAGAATTAAGAGTTTGCGTCAGCACAGAGAAATTATAATAAAAATTGGGAAAGAGAAGCTAGGACCAACTAAGATCAACATTGTTAGATAATGGAAACGGGAAATTTAACAAGGTGTTAGACAAATACCAGTACACACGCACACATAAATACTGTGCTTTTTCCTGATGTCCACACAAGAGCGAAAAATTCTGTATAATAATATGGCAGCTGTAAAAGTTAAAAACTGCTTGCGCACTGAAAACCGCAACTGGGTGTATAGACTCGTTCCGTGCACATTTGGGGTGGCGTGTGTTAGTTGTCTCACACGATCGTCTATTTTTTACCAAATGATGAAGAGATGTCTGGGAGCTTTGAAATGAAATTTGAGTTCTGCCCGAATAATGCCTTCTCCCTTGGGGTTTGTTCAATCTGATGTTGCAATCGGCCGTCAGCCATACTGCAAAAGCTCATCTGCTGGTATTTTATGGCTCTGAAGGTTGAACAGCTTCGAAGTCAGATTTCAGATCATAAGAAGTAAGCAGGTAGAGGGGAGCGACTATGTTGCAAGGGTTGGTAAAAATACAACGTCCGAGCCGTGAAAATTGTAGAAAACATTGCAAGTAGGCTGTTTAGGTATTAATGTTGGTAACACCACGTAGCGCTCTGTATGAAAATCACTGACCCTGCTGTGTGCAGTCTGTAGCTGGTTCCATAGTTGGAATATTTACTATTGTAGTGTTGGGCAGTTGGATGTGAACAGCGCATAGCGTTGCGCAGTTGGAGGTGAGTCGCCAGCAATGGTGGATGTGGGGAGAGAGAAGCCAGAGTTTTGAGATGTTAATATGATCGGACGAGCTGGACGTCTGTCCATCATAAAAACGAAATTTGTAAGACTGGATATCATCTTTTATTTAGCTGGCAGTATTGGCGCACACTTTATTGCAGTAGTTTGACTAACGAAGATTTTTGTGAGGTAAGTGATTCATGAGAGATATAGGTTATTGTTAGTCAGGGCCATTCTTTTGTAGGGATTATTGAAAGTAAGATTGCGTTGCGCGATATATATTGTGCGCCAGCTTACTGTTGATCAGAATAAGTAAAGAGAGAAATGTCTGAATACGTTCAGTTTTGCTCAGCTGTTTGAAAATCAAATAACGTAAGTGTTTTACCAGCACTGTCATTCTTAATTTTTCTAAGGGGAAGTTTCAACATATCCCCTTGATAGACAAAGACTGCTTTGGTGGGGTGATATGGATAACGACCTACGAGCGGAAGGAGGAGGCTATAGATCGCTAGATTTGGAGGCAACTTGTGAACACATTCTGTTCTCTTTGAGTCCTAGGTGATAACAGAATGATGATCGGAAATTGCGGAGGACGCAAGCACAGATAAGTGCGAGAACTATCGCACAATCAGCTATACGTCCAGTTACTGACAAAACTAATATATAGAAGAAAGGAAAAGGAAACTAAAGATCTGTTGATGTCAATCAGTTTGGCTCTAGGAAAAGTAAAGGCACCAGTGAGCGACTTCTGGCGTTGCGCATGATAATGAAAACAAGATTTAAGTAAAGCCAACACATGTTCACAGGATTTGTAGACCTATAAAAAGTTTTCGACAGTGTAAAATGATGCAACATCTCGAAACTGTCAAGAAAATAGGTGTAGGTTGTAGGTGAAGACGGGTAATGTGCAATATGTACAACAACCATTAGGGGACTATAAGAACGGAAGACTAAGAAGTGCTCGGATTAGAAGCCGTGTAAGTCAAGGAAGCAGACTTTTGCAACCAGGTCGCCATCTACGTATCAAGGACGCAATAACTGGAATTTTATATTTTGTAAGATGGCAAGAACTATGCCCCTTACATGAAGTCATTAAAGATCACCTAACTCACATTGAGCGAACAGTAGGGCTGAACAAAAAATGACTGACAAGGCACAATGCATCTTGTAGAGGGTATAGTATGGACGTATTGGAATAATTAATGTCAGGTGATGGTTTTAAAGTAATTCACATGACATGAAAACTTTGTGGAAACGAGTCGATTTACTGGACGCTAGTTTACCACAGGGAAACATTTAGAGTTGACCGTGGCCAGCTGGGGAACGGCGAAGGGAAGTGACAATTGGCAGCTTAGGGCGGGTCAAGCTCTGAGAAAGTGGTAACGCGGCACGGCCTCCAGCCGCCTTAAGATGAGTGACAGTGAGTGGGTGGTTGACCCCAACTCCATGCTGGTGTACTGGGAAACATATGGAGAACTTGTACGCTTGTTGGTAAATGTCCGTCGTTCCGTTTTCTGTGAAACATGCAACAAAGCCGCGCAAAGCTACAGTGGAGCAGTCAACAGAGATCAAAATATGCATGTTCGTGACTATAGCAACTTCACGCTGAATTCACGGTCCGCAGAGCCTGAAGTAAATCAGGTGAAGAGCGACAGCATGAAATACGCCGGCCTCTGATGGGAACGTAGGACCAGGGAATTTGAAGTACTCTCCTGGGAGTCAGAATTCCGGAAAACTTGGTGTTTGTGCAGATGCTAACTTTGATGGGTGGCCTGGGGGGAGCTAAATAGAAGAAGTTGAGAGGAAGGGAAATTTTGTGGGAATTTGTTCAATTCCCAGAGCAGGCATTGGTTGGTGCTGGGAAGCAACACATAATTAACGCTTCTTGCGCTGCAATTGGCGTATGTGATTTTTCTGGAAGGGAAACAGAGGCGAAGAGCGGACTGGCAGAAGTCTCAGTAGAGGTCTTCCATTCCCAGCTTGCTAGAGTGCGGATATAGCGTTCTTGACCCAGTTTGCCTGAGAAAGAGTGAGCATCTCTGCAGTTTAGGACTTAGCAAAGGGAACGATTGAGCTTGGAGATAGGAAGTTTTGGTTCAGCTATGTACAGAGCAAAATAGCTAGGAGTGAATAGACAAGCGCAGCCTTGCAGCACCACGAGGTCGGCCGAAGTCCACACAACAACGCTGCTCCGCCACGCTGAATTCGGTGATATTGCGCCCTCTCCGGCCACTGATTAATTTGTTGGATCACGTCGGCAAACTTTCCACGAGAGTTTCATGGGCCGTGTATTGTAGAATTATTGTCGCACTTCGCATTACGCCTAGGTCAGCCGATAGGAGTTACTTTTGATTTATCGCGCTTTATTCCACACAAACGCAATTTATTACCACTGCCTGTTAGGAGAGTCATGTAATGTGATGATTGAAGGTCGTGAGTTAAAATAAATCTGTGCTAATTGACTGCATCTGTTTTCAATCAAGTAGTTGAAATCCCAAGTCACTTTCTTAATTAATTTTATGTTCAACATTTGCATCTGGTGTTCAATAGCTGAATATAACATCAATGTCCACCCCTTTTGAATTAAAAGGGATCAATTATGAATCAATTAATGTCAACACTGCCACAGCAGTTTAATCAGGAGTCACAGGGCCTTATTATTTTCTTTGCATTATCTGACACTGCGGCAGTTTTGCACTCTCTGTTGATCTGTTAGTCAATTACCTGGGGTGAACACACACCAAAACCAGATAAGTGACGGGTGGGGTGTTACAATTTCTGAAGATTTAAAGCAAGCAGCCAATCCACGCATCACTTTCAACAACTGCACAGCTTTTTTCAGACAGTATTACATTACAGATATCTGTATCATTTACGAAGCGTCTGAAGTTGCTACATTGTCGGAAAAAAATTATACACGCTTTTAAAGGTTTTCAGTACACTCCCGCCCCCCTATGAACCATGGACCTTGCCGTTGGTGGGGAGGCTTGCGTGCCTTAGCGATACAGATAGCCGTACCATAGCTGCAACTACAACGGACGGGTATCTGCTGAGAGGCCACACAAACGTGTCGTTCCTGAAGAGGGGCAGCAGGGAACAAAAGAAAAATTCGGGGTAGGTATTAAAATCCATGGAGAAGGAATAAAAACTTTAAAGTTCGCTGATGACATTGTAATTCTGTCAGAGACAGCAAAGGACTTGGAAGAGCAGTTGAACAGAATGGACAGTGTCTCGAAAGGAGGATATAAGATGAACATCAACAAAAGCAAAACGAGGATAATGGAATGTAGTCGAATTACGTCGGGTAATGATGAGGGAATTAGATTAGGAAATTAGACACTTAAAGCAGTAAAGGAGTTTTGCTATTTGGGGAGCAAAATAACTGATGATGGTCGAAGTAGAGAGGATATAAAACAAAGACTGGCTATGGCAAGGAAAGCGTTTCTGAAGAAGAGAAATTTGTTAACATCGAGTATAGATTTAAGTGTCAGGAAATAGTTTCTGAAAGTACTTGTATGGATTGTAGCCACGTATGGAAGTGAAACATGGACGATAAATAGTTTGGACAAGAAGAGCATAGAAGCTTTCGAAATGTGGTGCTACAGAAAAATGCTGAAGATTAGATGGGTAGATCACATAACTAATGATGAGGTACTGAATAGAATTGGGGAGAAGAGGAAATTGTGGCACAACTTGACTAGAAGATGGGATCTGTTGGTAGGACATGTTCTGAGGCATCAAGGGATCACCAATTTAGTATTGGAGGGCAGTGTGGAGGGTAATAATAGTAGATGGAGACCAAGAGATGAATATACTAAGCAAATTCAGAAGGATGTAGGCTGCAGTACGTACTGGGAGATGAAGCAGCTTCCACAGGATAGAGTAACATGGAGAGCTGCAACAAACCAGTCTCTGGACTGAAGACCACAACAACAACAATACACTCAAGATTTTATGTTGCAACAGTGCATAGGGAGTATGTGAAGTGCTAACACTCCGATCAACAGCATAATCCGTTTTCTGGTATCACGTATCGACCCATGCTGAAACACCCATATTACTCGTAGTACGTGATGAAGCCCTCCCCTGCGGTAACGCAGGTGCTGACTCTAGCATCCAGTCAATCGTACAGATGGTCATTACTGTCCTGGGATACGTTATGCCACGCCTGCTCGACCTGTTCACTTACGTCCGTGAGAGTCGCACGAGTCACATCTTGTCCCATGATATCCCGCACGTGCTCGATTGAAGAAAAGTCTGGAGATTGCGCTGGCCAGGGAAGTTGCTGCACGTCTTGCAGAGCACGGTGAGTTTCGTCGGCAGTGTGTGGGTGAGCACTATCCTAGTGCAGGGATCTCCAAACTTTTTAGTCCGCGGGCCACTTTGACTCCTCCACGAAGTCATAAGGGCCAAGATCTACCTAGTGGGATTAAAACACCCTAGCACTCCATGATCTGGCGTATTTTATTCTGGCGAATTTCACCAACAAAAAAGTATGTCACTGCACATTCTGTATGTATTTTACGACGTAATCAAAAGAAAGTGAAACTTCGCTTAAGAAGCATCTTTCATAAAGATTGATTACTAAGGCTAGTCGTCGAAGTGGCGTCCGTTTGAAAGACTTGCACCAGACTCGTGAGTAGAATAAAATGCTCGAATAAGCTTTTGGCGTGAACTTCTTCTCATTTTTATTTTTAACTGCATACAGAACATTAGTTTTTGCACCTCTCTTTGGTTTTTCCGTTTCTTTTCACAGCTTATTGTTGACCTCAATGGTTGAGATACTTCTTCAGTTTTACCGGCATGAGTAATGTAAACCTGCAGGTTGAAGGTAAGTAAGGGCAGGATTTGGGCAACTATATGTCTGATATGGCTGCATACCATACTTATTGTGATCAAAATTACACAAACTGCAATTGTGCTAGTCTGTTAACCGTTCTTTTTTTTTTTTTTCACTGTCGCACGGAGCATGGTATGTCTGTTTATTGTGGATAGCCACAAGTTTAACCAAGACCTTCCGCTTTGTAAAGATAGAGCTCCGACAATGTCGCGGTGTATTGGTCGCGATAGGCATCGAAACTCAATTGTTGTCAGTATAGGTACCACCTCAAATATTTGGCCGGCCGGATACCGGGGATGACCGGCCAGCTAACGCGGGCCGGTTTGCTGGCCCTCGCGGGCCGGTTTCGGCCCGCGGGTCGTAGTTTGGAGACCCCTGTCCTAGTGGAACAACACAGCACTTTCCTGTGACAAGAACGGCAGAAGGACGGAACGCTGATTGCTGTCCCCTCCAGTTGTAGCTTATCGCACCACACATAATTAGGACTGGGATGGGATCAGTGAGTCTTGGACGAACGGACCGTACGAGACAGCACTCACCAGGTGTACGTCGTACTTTGAAACGACCGTTCGTTGTATTCTGGCAGAATCTGCTTTCACCGCTGAAGACCACGACGCGCTATTCCAAGTGGGCCACTGACGGCACCAGTCGAGCCGTGTGGTTTGATGCTGTGGCAGTGAGTGCAAGACGGTCTGGAGGTGTGTATGCCCATAGTCCTACTGCTAATAACTGATTCGTAGCGGTTCGTGTTGATACGCCTGGGTTCACAAGCCCTGTTATCCGTGCTGTACTTTGCCTCTGCTGCCCTTACAATACGACGATTCTGGCAGGCGTCTGTGCTGCGCGGACGTCCAGAATTTCGTCTACAAGTGTCAGAATTATCACGTGACCACAGAAACCAGCATCGTTGCACAACTGACGCGTCACGTTCAACTTGTATAGAGAATCTCCGAAGGGACCATGGCGCCACTCGGAAGGCCACAGTTTGACCCCTTTGAAACTCGCTCAGTTGATTGTAGGAAGCACGAGCGCGTCTCCGTTGCATGGTTGCCTCCTTGCTTCACACGTTTGCACCACGCTGAACTATTTGGCTGTGAGCATTCCCTGGTAAAGCGTAAAGAAAGATGGCACTCCAGTGGCTATGCCACTACGCTATCCGTTGGCCGACGACGTTCATACCATTATCAGTACATCTACTATTCTCCAGGTGGCACATGCCGCCATCGGATCAAAATCGACGTCCTCTTTCAAAGTGTAGTAATTTTTTTCCAGTAGTGTGTTAATATTCTTTGCCAGGTCATAAATACATATGACTAGAACAGCGTAGATCCCAAGATATTTTCAAAGGGGAAGTCTGAAGATATTTCTACATGATAACATTCCATGTGATATATAACGGGCGCTGTTGCAGCCTTCTATGCAACGTAGCGGGACTCCAGTGCTGGTAGACAGGGCGTCAGGGTCTTTCTGAAAATTTCATTGGTGAGTGAGGTCAGTCTACAGAACAACATTACATAAGTATTTATTTCATTTACAGACTAATAATTTTAACTATTAGAAGTGGTATATATTTAGGTCGATTAGTACCTCTAAGTACACGAGGCAAGAGCAAAGCTGCAATGCCTATTTTCCTCTGGACAACGAGTCAAATGATGAAGCACGGATGCGTGGACCTAAAACCATGTGACATGCTTGCAGGAAGATTATGAGACGCACAGAAAAACAACTAAAACACTAAAGTTGGTACATATTGAAGTGCCAATGATCACAATGTCTACACTTATACAGCTACACCCAATAAACTCAGTGACATGTAGGCAAGGGATTAGTTTGGCATTAGCGACTTACTAATGTGTGCTCTTAAAATACGGAAACGTAAACTATGGTGATGTTATTACCAAATGCGTCTAAAGAACCAGCGTGTTTATGCTTTTCTTGTTGACGAAGGCCAAACACCAGTAGACCATCGTCGGAGAATGAAGAACACGTATGGGGCCGCTTGTCTGTCGAAAACCACCATTGTGAAATGAAAACTGCGGTAAGGGGTGTTGCTCAAATGTTCAAATGTGTGAATTCCTAAGGGACAAAACTGCTGACGTCATCGGTCCCTAAATTTACATACTACTTAAACTAACTTATGCTAAGAACAACACACACACCCATGCCCGAGGGAGGACTCGAACCTCCGCGGGGAGGGGCTGCGCAGTCCGTGACATGGCACCTCTAACCACACGGCCACTCCGCCCGCGGCCGATGTTGCTGCTTCATGATAACGCACGTCCACATAACGCAAATGTCGTAATACAGAAGTTATGCCAACGCACGTGAGAGACACTCGAGATCCCCACGCTATTATCAAACCTTCGGTCCCTTAAAAAAGGCCGTGAAGGATCGACGACTCCTATCGGATGAGTATGTGCAGTATGGAAGTTCACGCAGCAGGACACGATGTTTACCCAAACTGGTGAGTTGGTGGGATGATTGCCTCAATGCTCACGGCGATTTTGTTTGAGTGGTATACTGATTCTGGACGGTGTGCCCTTCGAACGGAAACTTTTTGATCGCCCCTTATAACACTCAGTACCTCCCGCCCAAGCAATCGTGCTTCCAGTCACAAATTTCGCTTGATGCCCCTTACGATAGTACTTCAAACAAAGTGCGGGCGTGATCGTGTGTCAAATGTTTTCGGAAGACAAAAATGTTGCATCTACCCGACTGGTTTTTACGAGGGCTGTTCGGGAAGTGAAGAACGATCGGTTGCGAAACAGTGAAAATCAGAACTGGTTTATTTACGACAGTTAGGTACACCTCCCAGCTACTTTCCTATAAAGTCCTCGCTACGACTTTGGTATCCATCGTAGCATTGTACAACTTCCCAGTGCCTTCGTGTAGAAGGCAGCTTCGAGTGCTTTCCGACAGTTTTCTACGCTGGACTGCAGCTCTTTGTCTGTAACAAAAAGTCGTCTTCATAGCCAGCGGTTCATCTGAGCAGAGATGAAAATCAACCACGTCCCATCGAAAGGGCTGCAGGAGCTTCCTCATTGCCCCTGCAGTGTGCGGCTGAGAACTGTCATGAAGAAGGAAATGCGTGACTGTTACGTTATGAGGCGTTACATGAAATCAGGCGAAATCTCTCGGCAGGCGCAAATATTTGGCAAGAGACATTATACGCGCCTTTGCGCGATCACTGTGCGCTCACAAGTACGCAGGCTTATTAGAGACACTGCCCACTGCTTCATTGGATTTTCGGTACGGTTTCTATTTCGCGACCGTTGGCTCCCTACCTTCCGAACAGCTCTCGTAATTATTGCCTGTATATTGCTAACGCGAGCAGACCAGACAATATAGACATTCCGGTCAGTTAGCACATGCCCCTAGGACAGATTGAGTTGCAACAGGTGCACAGGAGAGAGAGTGAAGTGGTACCGTGTTCCCCAGCGAACTCGAGTGGTCGTTCGTCGAGCCTACATATGAGCAGAGCCCTGTGACTGGAGGAAATAGATGGCGGTACGAGAAGATTGATGGCCGCCTTGCCTCGGCCGGGTATCGTTTGTCCGGTGCGAGCCAAATCGAGCGGCGAGCCCGTGGCGGCGGCGGCGGCGGCGGCGGCGGCGGTCAGCTGGCGCGCACCTGCCGGACTGCGGCCCCTAATTGCCGGCGGTGACGTCCGGGACAAGGAGACAGGACTGGCCGGCGCTTGATGTTCGTGGCACGCGCCGCGCGCCGGCTAGGAACGCGAGACGCAGGCTGGCGCGTGCCGCTTCCCGTTGCTAACGAGCGCCGCTTAATTGGCCGCGCAGCGTCTGCACACTGCGGTCACTCACTTCCGCGATTTCTCAGTCGCGCTACCGCGTACCAGCAGGGGCGTGGCAGCTGGCGTACGGCTCGGTAGGCGGTTGGCTACCGCACGAAGGCTACCACGACGTGGAGCGTCTCTCTGCTAAGTAGATCAAATGGTTCAAGTGGCTCTGAGCACTATGGGACTTAACATCTCAGGTCATGTCCCCTAGAACTTAGAACTACTTAAACCTAACTAACCTAAGGACATCACACACATCCATGCCCGAGGCAGGATTCGAACCTGCGACCGTAGCGGTCGCGCGGTTCCAGACTGAAGCGCCTAGAACCGCTCGGCCACCAACGGCCGGCTAAGTAGATCAGACACGCCGTGAATCTGCAATTGGCGGTGTACTGGTGTACCGATAAAGACGAGACACCACCTCAATAGTTGGCGTTTGGATACATCGCAGGGTGAGTGGGACGCAAGTAATAAAGGACGTAGACTGTACGACTTCATCCCTGGCACAAGGGAGCGATTGCGAATGAATCATATCGATCCTAACCCCGGTATCGTACATTTCTTAACTGGACATGCCCATTATCCCATGCACTTAAGCCGCGTTAGTCTGAGACCGACACCTACATGCACACAGGGGGAAATAGTTTCTCCAGAACACGCTCCTTTCTTCTGTGGGCAACACGCAAACAATAGAGATACACTACACAATACACTACCCTACATTACACTACACTACACATACACTACAATAGACATATACTACGACGTAACATGGACTCGACTAATTTCTGAAGTAGCGCTGGAAGGAACCGACACTATGAATCGTGCAGGGCTGTCAATAAATCCGTAACAGTACGAGGCGATGGAGATTTCTTATGAACAGCATGTTGCGTGGCATCCCGGATATGATCATGTCTAGGGAGTTTGCTGGCCCGCGGAAGTGTTTAAACTCAAAAGAGTGTCAGATTTTTAAACATGGCTGCTTGGTTCAGTAAGCTGCTTCTATTCCACTTTCGAATGAAAAATTCAATGACGAAATCAATTGCCGGCCGGTGTGGCCGAGCGGTTCTAGACGCTACAGTCTGGAACCGTGCGACCGCTACGGTCACAGGTTCGAATCCTGCCACGGTCGTGGACGTATGTGATGTCCTTAGGTTAGTTAGGTTTAAGTAGTTCTAAGTTCTAGGGGGACTGATGACCTTAGAAGTTAAGTCCCACAGTGCTCAGAGCCATTTGAACCATTAGAACGAAATCAGTTTACTCAAAATGATATCATTTAATAACGAATATGATCCTGGCGTAGTAGATGACATCCTTAAAAAGAAAACTGTTAAAAAGAGTTACTACGCTCGGCACCTCTATCACTGAATCCAACCCAAAAAATATTTTTCTATTCCTTTCTTGGGACCCATCTCCTATCAGATCCAACTCCTTCTTCGTAATAAAAACAATTGCAACGTTGCCTTTCCTACCAATAATATAAGATTTTCTGCGACACCTGCTCTTCTTACTACACAGGACAAGCAGGACGTGCATTTACAACCAGATATGAAGAACATCTTTTAAGAAAAAACGGGACTAGCACCCAGACTTCGTCTTCTGGCGACCAACTTCTGATTGCAGGTCACGCGCCTAAAGCTATCTACGATATCAACTTTTTGCACACCGAGAAGAAAGGGCGTAGATTAGATACTCTTGAAGAATTACAAATTTTTAAACATATTTCTCGAAATGATAGCCTCATTCTCAATGAGCAGCTACAGTTGCGCAATAAAAATAAAAGTTTCTTCATCGGTATAAAGTCGTTACTTGACGTTTAATTTCGGGTTTCCTCGTGCAGTTACCGAAATGTTTTTTCCACCTAAGTCAACTCATAATTTTTCGTTTATTAAATGGTTTATTGGCTGTATTTCATGCTATATCGTTTTCTACAGGCTGTGTCATTCAGTCCTTTTTGTATTTTATATAATGATGTTTTCATACTTTAAACTGTACTTCTAAGCTCTGATGGTGACAAAATTTTACGTAGCTGCCGCTGTTAAACAAAATATTGCCTTTTGCATCATCTGAATAATGTTCATCATAATATTCGTCTATCTTTATTTGAATGTTAAGTAGCCAGGTTGTACTTGCGGCTACGAGATGGAACTCTTGGTGTAATGTTCACCTGCCCGCAATTGCTAACGCGGCCACTTCAGTCTTTCGCTACCTGTGGCTTTATAGGTATGAGAAGTCCACAGTGGCTCACCTTTCATGTATTCTTTTTAAAAATTTTGTGACTACAGCCTTTCTGGCTTGATATTTATTTTATACGCGACATGTAACTACTGTCTCTTTCTTGTACTGTTAGTACTTACGCCCTTATATAAAAAAAATTTCCCATAAATTTGTACTTAAGTTATAGGCCACTTGAAATATATAATTTCTGTTGAAGGCACTCATAGAAGTGTTGAAACTTGGTCAAAAAGACTAAAAATTGTGACCGAGGGCTTATTTAGTTCAACTTCAAAACAGTATTGCTGTAGCAGTTCTGGGCGTGTTGGGCGTCGCATTGTCCTGCTGGAATTGCTCAAGTACATCGGAATACACAATGGACACGCATGGATCCAGGTGATCAGAGAGGATGCTTACGTACGTGTCACCTGTCAGAGTCGTATCTAGATGTATCAGGGTCCCGTATGACTCCAACTACACACGCCCCACACCATTACAGAGCCTCTACTAACTTGAACAGTCCCTTGCTGATATGCTGAGTCCATGGATTCGTGAGGTTGTCTCCATATCTGTACACTTCCATCAGTTCGATACAATTTTAAGCGAGACTCGTCCCACCAAGAAACGTGTTTCCAGTCATCAACAGTCGAATGTCGGTTCTGACGGACCCAAACGAGGCGCAAAGATTTGCGTCGTGCAGTCATCAACGGTACACGAGTGGGCCTTCGACTCCGAATGTCTATGACGATGATGTTTCGTTGAAAAAAATGGTTCGCACGCTGACACTTGTTGATGGTCCTGCATTGAAGTCTGCAGCAACTTGCGGAAGGGTTGCACTTCTCTCGTCGTTGGTCCCGTTCTTGCGGGATCTTTTTCAGGCCGCAGTGATACCGGAGATTTAATATTTTACCGGATTCCTGATATTCACGATACACTCGTGAAATGGTCGCTACCTCGCAGATCCTATGTCCCATTTCTCGTGTCTTCAAACTCAATTAAATCTTGAGAACTTGCCATTGCAGCAGCAGTAACCGATCTAACAACTGCATCGGACACTCGCTGTCTTATACAGGGTGTTACAAAAAGGTACGGCCAGACTTTCAGGAAACATTCAAATGGTTCAAATGGCTCTGAGCACTATGGGACTTAACAGCTATGGTCATCAGTTCCCTACAACTTAGAGCTACTTAAACCTAACTAACCTAAGGACATCACACAACACCCAGTCATCACGAGGCAGAGAAAATCCCTGACCCCGCTGGGAATCGAACCCGGGAAGGGAAACATTCCTCACACAGAAATAAAGAAAAGATGTTATATGGACATGTGTCCGGAAACGCTTAATTTCCATGTTAGAGCTCATTTTAGTTTCGTCCACCTACTCTCAATGGAGCACGTTATCATGATTTTATACAGGATACTCTACCTGCGCAGCTAGAACATGTGCCATTACAAGTACGACACAACATGTGGTTCTTGCACGATGGAGCTCCTGCACATTTCAGTCGAAGTGTTCGTACGCTTCTCAACAACAGATTCGGTGACCGATGGATTGGTAGAGGCGGACCAATTCCATGACCTCCACGCTCTCCTGACCTCAACCCTCTTGACTTTCATTTATGGGGGCATTTGAAAGCTCTTGTCTACGCAACCCCGGTACCAAATGTAGAGACTCTTCGTGCTCGTATTGTGGACGGTGAAAGGTGGCTACACTGAGCCACAGCGCCAGAGATTGCGCCAAAGAGTATTATTCAGCCGCCTCCACTGGCAGTGCTTGGGGAGAACTCGTAGTAGTGAGTGCTTGTTTAGATGTGCTAGTGAAAAGGGCTTGCTGAGATGTGATATTGAAAAGTTCTTGTTGAGATGTGGTAGTAGCGAGTCGGTGTGGAGATATATTGTAATGATTAGAGTGATTTTCGTCAATATATGAAGGTAAAAGAAAAAAATTTTTCCTTTTCTTTTTATTATCTCAATGTCTTAAATAATGCAGCATTACAGGTTCAGTCAACAAAGCATCTGGCTTGTGTTCTTGTATTAGAGTGTAATTCTGGTTTTCTTGTGCAATTATAGTATTTCTAATTTTTTTTAATTACTTCAGTGTAAATGGTATTTAACATTTCTTGTTTTGTTGAAGAAGAACCGTGCCAGATGTGTACGTTGAGTCACACTCCCACACACAGAACAATTACACTTGTGCTTTGGTTTCGTAGGTTTTATATTTGCTGGGGAATTAATTAATTAATTGTGTTAACAGGAAATTTTCATTTCATTCTTTGTTGTTGTTCTATGCAGTCAGATTGCGTAATAATACTAGTCAGGGCCAACCGTTTACGAGAATTGCGTAATCGGACAGACAGCTACTAAAAATTTAAAAAGTATTTTCATTTTAAATAATTAAGCCCCCATGCACGTGGCGACCGCTGCTTCGGATCGTCCCTTGGAATTCTTCTGATTGTAAAAATAGTAGACAGTAGTATTGTTGTAGTAATTTGTAGTTTAGTAATTGTAGTCTATATTGCATGTGTAAATTTGGTAATTGTCATTCTTCTAATGGTATTTTTTTTTTCAGAATTTAATTTTGTTGTCTTGTATACGCGTTTGACAATTTAGTGCAACTATTTCAATTGATCGTTAATCGTGTTTGAGGGAAACATTTCGTGTGAATGGTATTGTTGGAGATAAGGAGGCATTGTGTGTAATTTTCGTACAGTGACGAGTTTTGTATATTTTGTAAATGATTACGCGATCAATGAAAAAGGCAAAAATGATGAATAGTTAGAATAACGAAATTGTTAACATGGCGAACTCGCCAACACAGGAGAAAAGGATGATGAATAATGGAGTTGAAATCAATTTAATAAGTCGGGAAAATAGTCCGGAAACAGTTCAAAATTTTTCACAATCGAAAAATTCTCAGATTGCGTGGTTAACGACAGAAGAAATGGAGCAGTTGATGGGTGCTATATTAAATTTGGGATCTGAATTAAAAACATGGTTAGACTCAAGGAGATCACAAAGAGAAACAATTAAAACCGAGATGGGAACTTTGAGATCTGAAATTAAAACAGAAATGAAAGCAATGACAACACGGTTATGCTCACAAATAGGATCAATTAAAACAGAGATGGAAACAATGACAACACGGTTAGACTCACGAATAGGGACGTGTTTCAAAAACATGAAAGATGAATCAAAGAAAGAAAGTAGAGAAGAAGTACAGCCGATTTTGAATGCTGACAATAATAGTTTAATTTCAACAGAAATTAGACAAGAGGAACAGGACAGAGAACAGAAAAAAAAGATCGCGTGATAGGACAACAATTTTCAGAGTTAAATTTACAACGTGCACACGATAAGGAAGAAACAATTGAAAGAATGGAGGAATCCGTACCAAATGACAGAATAAATAATTTAACGCAACAGTGTGAACAGTTAACTACTAAATGTGACAACACCGAAACCCGAGTCGCGACATTTACAGAAGACGTAAATAAACAGAAAGAACAATTAAGTGACTCATCGGAAAGAATTGAGGAGATCTCAGATAAATTGACAAGTCTTAGTTTAGCAGAGGGGTTTGAAGAAAGTAATTTATTTCGTTTACGAGAAGCAACAAGAGAGCGCCAGGCGCGTGAACTTGACAATAATCAACATTGGGACTGGGACAGACGCGGTAGGTCTTTGTCGCCACGAGGCGAAAACTTTGACTATAAACGCTTTTTGAGTGTTCGGAAATTTAAGATCTTCCGCAATTCTAAGAATGACATACATCCATGTGCATGGTTAGATCAATTTATGTACGCACTTCCGCCAAAGTTGCCATTAAGTCACAAACTGGAAATTATGTGCGGCTATTAATGTCCTCAGGGGATTCACTACTCTAAGTGAATATGTGCCGTAGCGTGCATAGGGCCCCGAGCTGTAGTGGTGCTATTTCCCTTTTAGTTTTCTGCACCGCTGCCTACTCTTTTACTATTCTTTGCATCTGTCAAAACAACTCTTCGACTATCAATCTATCTAAAGAATAACTGGATATGACTATTTTACCTAGGAGTGATTTCATAAATTACGATTTGGACTTATTGTACCTTCAGCAGCATTCATTCGTAGTTTAAATGAAATTTTACCTGTTTTTCTTCGTGACAATATTACTTCATATGTTGACGACATTCTTATTGCTAAACGTTCTTGGAGTGAGCACAACAAAATTTTGGATTCATTATTACGTATTTTTGCAAGAGTTGGCATTACAGTGAACTTAGAAAAATCTGAATTTTTCTCGGTCACATTATTTCTACAGAAGGTATTCTTCCTGATCCAGAGAAACTAGACGCTATTCGTAATTATGCTGTTCCTACCACAAAACGTGAGGTTCGTAGTTTCCTTGGTGTCTGTAATTTTCTTAGACGCTTTGTTAGATTGGAATTTGGCCACACCTCGTTTTTGTGATCTATCTGGAAAGTTCTTTTTAAACGAAAATCGCTCGACAACTCTGTTTGGTTAGTTTGTATTCCTGATGAGTGGGTTAATAAATTGATTTGGTGTACGCATTTCAGTTACGCACACTTTGGTCCCAGAAAATGCTTTCATAAATTACGGGAAAATTGCTACTTCAGTGATATGGAAAAACGTATTCGATCTGTTCTGGCCAAATGCAAATTATGTCAAAAGGCTAAGCCGCCAACAATTTCTCACAGAGCACCGTTGTTTCCTATCATTCCAGCGAAATTAAAGGAGATGGCTGCAGTCGATTTGTTCGGTCCAGTGGTTCGTTCTACTAATGGTTTTGCGTACATTTTGGTAGCAGTGGAATTGACATCAAAATATGTGTGTTTTACACCTTTACGCAAAGCAACAGCTCGTTCATATCTAATGCTTTCATTAACCATTTTCTTAAAGATGTTGGTCATGTTGATAAGGTTATATCAGATAATGGATCACAGTTTCGTTCTAAAATTTGGCTTCGTACTCTACGGCGTCGTAAGATTAAACCAATCTTCATTTCACTTTTTCACCCTCAATCTAACGCTTCAGAGAGATGGATGAAGGAAATCAATAAATTGTGTCGACTTTGTTGTCATCAGAATCACAGGACTTGGGATCAGTATCTTCATATTTTTCAATACATTCTGAATGAACTACCTAATGACTCAACTTCTTTACCGCCTTTACTGATTTTAAAAAACAAAGCACCGACAAATCGCATATCTGAAATCGTTCCTTTTCCGCCTTCACGGAAACTGCGGCATTCTGAAGTTGCCAACCTGGCTCTACAAAATATTGCATCTGCGGCTGCTAGAAGAGAGAAATTAGCTAAGCGTCCTGGTCGTTTAAAAATTTTGTCAGTTGGTCAAAAGGTGTTAATTTAGTCTCATCGTTTGTCTCACAAAGGAAAAGGCTTGTGTCGAAAATTTTTTCTGCTTTATAACGGTCCATATAGAGTTCGCAAAATTATACATGATAACACTGTTGAAGTAGAATCACGACGCTCTAAGGGAATACATCATATATCTAACGTAAAAATTTTTGTGGAATGACATACTTTCGAGAAACCAACAGTTTACGTAAACATGCAGAGAATACAAGGATACCGCGCTGTGTTTTGGCGGCGGCATATACTCAAAGCAACAGTCAAGTCTGCGCGCCGCACAAGGCAGTCGTTGACCGCAAACAATTGCTTCCTACGTCACGCGCCTACAGCTGATCGAGCGCTCAGTGCGAATGCACTGACAGCCGTAAACAAATACACAGTCTAATTTCTCCGACTAAATTCAGTATAAAGCTATAGTGACTTGATGAATTATGTTATTAACATTCAGTATTTTTCAGGATACGGTTCTATAAAATATTTAAGAACTTCAGGTAAATTCTGTGTGTCTCCGACGTTAAGAGGACTTGCCATCGAGAAAATTTCAGAAAGAATGTAATTTCCAAGAAGAAACTAATAAACTAAAAAGGTAACTATTAATTGAGTTTATTTTTCAGGTAACATATTTCCACTTAGGTACGTACTTTAGACGTAATTTGCTGCTCGCGATTATGTGATTCATACTTTGTGCTAATTTCATGTTCTATGAATTTACTTGTGAAGCGACGTGCTTGCGTACATTTGCGGATTTTTGTCAATGTTTTGTTAGTGAACAGGGTTGTTATTTGTGTATATTATGCATCGCTTGGCTGCACTGCTTTTTCACTGATCTCATATTTTTGTATTATGTGCCTGCTGTGCTTATTTATTTAAATTATAATTGTCACCTGATTAATTGTGCTGACTGTGGTTATGTATGTAAGTTATACTTTGTGATTTATCTGCTTGCGCCTTCATGTTTACTTATTAAGATGACATATGAACATTTATTTGCTTATGCTGATATGATGCTAATGACCTGTTTATTATGTTAGATAACATATTTGCTGCCTTGCTTATGGATTGCATATTTACACATTTCTGTTTTGTTGTCATAACTACTCTTTAATTTGGTATATAGAAATGCTGATATACTGTGTACAAACATAGAGGTTAGGTCACACTATTGTATTAATTATAGATTGTTCGCTTGGCAGAGCCTCGTTGTAAGAATTGTGCTGCATCCACTTGTTGACATTCTGTTCGCTACTGGTATATTTACTCGCTATTGCATGTTTTGCTTACGCTCAGTGCCTTATATTTTTAAGATAGGAAAATGAACTGCTATAATTCGACATAAACGACATTAGTACAAGAAACTTCATAGAAGTCACATGAGCTGGAGGTTTTATGGAAGCTGTATAAATTTATGCTAATAGGAAGGAAGCTAACGACATGACATACCAAAACTAGGTTTAGACCATTGACAGTTACTACACTGCATTTTTCGTGAGCAATTGAAATAGGAAGTGATACTTGACACAAGAAATACTCCACATGTTTGCTTCTGTTTGCCATAATTCTTGAAGTGGTGTACACACTGTGAAATATTATGATCATTCACACTCCGTAATCGTACTTAATTACTGAGAGTTATTCGAACTACGTCTGTTAGAAGTCATGTATGCATTTCTTTTATTTAATGATGGACAAGCTAATCAAAATGTATCTTATAATTTATAATGAGTAGAAGATTTGGGTCAGATGGATTACACAGAGGTTGTGTGTTGACAGTGTATCTTCGGATTGTATGGGATGATGAAGTTTGCATTAGGATTTTAGCTGTACTTGTTCGAGGAGACTGATTAGAGGAAAGAGTTGTTATGGAAGTGAAATGATATTGGCGATAGGGTTTATATGTGTCGACGTATTGAAGAGGTATTATTGAGGTATTGAGATTATATGAAGTTGATGATTATTGGAGTTTTTGTGGACAAGAGGTAAGGTAAATGATATTGATGATAAGATTTATATGTATCGACGTAAGAGGTATTATTGAAGTATTGAGATTATGTGATGCTGATGATTATTGGGGTTTTGGTGGATAAGAGGTAAAGTAAGTGAGGTGTATATTGTTTTTTTTGTTGGTCTATATGGAACAAGGAGGATGAAGATAGCAGACTAGAACACTAAAGTGGAAGGAAGATTGTCTATACACACTTTGTTAAATCACTAAGCAGTATATACTTTTTTTTTTGAAGAGAGGAAGTATTTGCATGTCTTGGCACACTGACAGTTGTTCAGCAACAGTACATTTGATTTGGCTTGGCAAACATTGGTCTTGACATGATGACTATGACGTTGACTTAACTATTGTTGACTCTTATACATTGCTGCCACTACTACTTGATACACATGATGAACATCAAATTTTGACAGAATTGCATTTACACAGTTAACACTATTCAATTACACAGTAGTACTTAATGTGGATGAAAGATGAGTGAGTGTGTTTTCCTTTCCTAATCCCAAATAGTTAGTCCCAACCTATCTCCTAAATATTATTTTACTTGTTTGTTGTGGCTTGCACTGACACCCATAAATATTATAGGTTTACTGATATTTGTGTATTTGTAATAGTTAATATGACAATTATCTGACATCATTTGTGTGTTTGTTATGATTTGTATGTTTAGTGTAAAAGCATTTGTATGCGGATTCAAACTATTGTTCATGCCTGAACTGTCTGATTAGTGATAGTGAATATTATGGACTGTTACCTGCACTTGTTCAAGATTGATGTGTGACACTTAGAAATGTTTAATTTCTGCTGATGAACTGTCTGATTAGTGATAGTGAATATTATGGACTGTTACTTGTACTTTTTCTACATGATTGGTGCCACTAATAAACTCTGATGAACTGTGTGTTTAGTGATGGTGAATATTATGGACTGTTACCTGCACTTTTTCAACATAATGGGTGCCACTTAGAAATGTTTAATTTCTGCTGATGAACTGTGTGATCAGTGATAGTAAATATTATGGACTGTTACTTGTACTTTTTCTACATGATTGGTGCCACTAGGACATGTTTAATTTCTGCTTATAAACTCTGATGAACAGTGTGATCAGTGATAGTGAATATTATGGACTGTTACTTGTACTTTTTCTACGTGATTGGTGCCACTAGGACATGTTTAATTTCTGCTTATAAACTCTGATGAACAGTGTGATTAGTGATAGTGAATATTATGGACTGCTGTCTGGACCTGCTCATCATTGCTAGGTGCCACTGATGGAACTGTTTCTACTGAAAAGATGTCACCTGTTGGTGTCTGTACTTGTTCAACATTGCTGGGTGCCACTAATGGAACTGCTTCTGCTGCGAAATGTGACTTGTTGCTGTGTGCACCTGCTCAACATTGCTGGGTGCCACTGATGGACTGCTTCTACTGAGATAATGTCACTTGTTGGTGTCTGCACCTGTTCAGCATTGCTGGGTGCCACTGATGAACTGCTTCTACTATGATGTCACTTGTTGGTGTCTGCACCTGTTCAACATTACTAGGTGCCACTGATGAACTGCTTCTACTGAGATAATGTCACTTGTTGGTGTCTGCACCTGCTCAACTTTGCTGGGTGCCACTAATGGAACTGCTTCTACTGAAATAATGTCAGTGTTGGTGTCTGCACCTGTTCACCATTGCTGGGTGCAACTGATGAACTGCTTCTATTGAAATGATGTCACTTGTTGGTGTCTGCACCTGTTCAACATTGCTAGGTGCCACTAATGGACTGATTCTACTGAAATAATGTCACTTGTTGGTGTCTGCACCTGTCAACTTTGCTGGGTGCCACTAATGGAACAGCTTCTACTGAAATAATGTCAGTTGTTGGTGTCTGCACCTGTTCAACATTGCTGGGTGCAACTGATGAACTGCTTCTATTGAAATGATGTCACTTGTTGGTGTCTGCACCTGTTCAACATTGCTAGGTGCCACTAATGGACTGATTCTACTGAGATGATGTCACTTGTTGGTGTCTGCACCTGTTCAATATTGCTGGGTGCCACTGATGAACTGCCTCTACTAAAGTGATGTCACTTGTTGGTATTTGCACCTGTTGACCATTGCTGGGTGCTACTGCTGGAACTATCAACTATTTTTTTTTTTTTTGAATAATTAAAAGTATTTTATGTGAACATTTGTATAAACTGATTTTTTGTGTATTGTGTAAACTATTATGAAAGTCACATGTATGAAAGAATTTGTATTGCCTACTGTATTTTATATATTAGGTTATTGAAAGGTCAGTGCAAAGCCAAAATTTTATCTAATTATGTGATATTTACGTATTAATATTATCTTTTTTTTGTCTGTATTGTTGTGGACGAATTTGGTGGTATTTTCACCACCAATGCTGGCGAAAATACCATCAAATTCTGGCCCGTGGAGGAAGGGCATATGAAAGGTGGCTACACTGAGCCACAGCGCCAGAGATTGCGCCAAAGAGTATTATTCAGCCGCCTCCACTGGCAGTGCTTGGGGAGAACTCGTAGTAGTGAGTGCTTGTTGAGATGTGCTAGTGAAAAGTGCTTGCTGAGATGTGATACTGAAAAGTTCTTGTTGAGATGTGGTAGTAGCGAGTCGGTGTGGAGATATATTGTAATGATTAGAGTGATTTTCGACAATATATGAAGGTAAAAGAAAAAAATTTTTCCTTTTCTTTTTATTATCTCAATGTCTTAAATAATGCAGCATTACAGGTTCAGTCAACAAAGCATCTGGCTTGTGTTCTTGTATTAGAGTGTAATTCTGGTTTTCTTGCGCAATTATAGTATTTCTAATTTTTTTTAATTACTTCAGTATAAATGGTGTTTAACATTTCTTGTCTTGTTGAAGAAGAACCGTGCCAGATGTGTACGTTGAGTCACACTCCCACACACAGAACAATTACACTTGTGCTTTGGTTTCGTAGGTTTTATAGTTGCTGGGGACTTAATTAATTAATTGTGTTAACAGGAAATTTTCATTTCATTCTTTGTTGTTGTTCTATGCAGTCAGATTGCGTAATAATATTAGTCAGGGCCAACCGTTTACGAGACTTGCGTGATCGGACAGACAGCCACCAAAAAATAAAAAATGATTTTCATTTTATAATAATTAAGCCCCCATGCAACGGCTGTGATACAATACGCCATTCTCCAGGGCTGCATCAGCGCGTCAGGGATTCCATGCGTCGGAGGGTGGATGCATGTATCCTCGCTAACGGAGGACATTTTGAAAAAAATGGCTCTGAGCACTATGGAACTTAACATCTATGGTCATCAGTCCCCTAGAACCTAGAACTACTTAAACCTAACTAACCTAAGGACATCACACACATCCATGCCCGAGGCAGGATTCGAACCTGCGACCGTAGCAGTCGCGAGGCTCCAGACTGAGTGCCTAGAACCGCTAGACCACCGCGGCCGGCGGACATTTTGAACATTTCCTGTAACAAAGTGTTTGAAGTCACGCTGGTACGTTCTGTTGCTGTGTGTTTCCATTCCACGATTAATGTGATTTGAAGAGAAGTAATAAAATGAGCTCTAACATGGAAAGTAAGCATTTCCGGACACATGTCCACATAACATATGTTCTTTGTTTATGTGTGAGGAATGTTTCCTGAAAGTTTGGCCGTACCTTTTTGCAACACCCTGTATAGGCGTTTCCGACCATACCGCGTATTCTGGCTGTTTACATATCTCCGTATTTTAATGCGGATGCCTATACCAGGTTCTCTGGTACATCAGTGTATACATACAGCGATAAGAGACGCATAACGATGGGTACAACTAAATGCATTAACGAACAGTATTTCAAAGACATCACACGAAGAGTGCCTGCTGACACGACATAACAGACATGCCTATATGAAACGTAACAACGATCTCCGAAGGACAGCGATACCCACATTAACAGCGAAAGTAGTGACTCTGAAGAGGAACAAGAGAAGGGGGAGATGAGGTGTAACAGCAAGAGACCCAGAATTATGAATCGGAAGTAACATGCCAGAATGCACTGATAAACTGTACATATCAGTCGAATAATACTAAGGATAGTGAATACTAGAGTACATGTAGTGTAAGATGCTGACAATCCAGCCAAGAAAACACCCATACGGGTGAATACCTGATGTTGATGCATAGTATTAGCAGTACCATTTCTATACTACTAACAATAAACTATTTTGTTGTGACGGGGTCAACAGCTCGAAGAAACCATTCCGAGGTATTCGCCGCCACTCACAATCGGTGATGGTACTCGTACTAACAAATGTCTCCTCTATCCCATCGTCCTTTTATATTGTTCTTAAAACCACAAAGTTTTTTTTATATTTCAACCTCAAATTACTGTTATTTTGAAAAAAGTATTATTCTTTGTGAAATGTAACAGATAAAAACAAAATAAAAAAGTTACCAAAAAGATGACAGAGGAAAAGTGTAATGTGTTCGACCTGTTTTAAACATCACGCAACAGGTCTATGTAAATAAATAAGCCATTCACGGCACTGTTATTATTCTCTGCCCGTCTTATGGGGCTCTAGCACGACTCCTCTGACTGTGCTGCCGCTGAGAGTGCGCTTATAGGCGAGTTCGGCGCACGCAGCACCAGCGGGAGTGTCCCATGGTTAGCGCGAAGCATTATTTGACTGGAGCAGCAGACGGTGTTTGCCTTCGTACATCCAGACGATGCAGCGTTTGGTGGCCAGGCAGCCTTGGCGGAAGACAGGTGTGGTATTGCGGTACAGCAATGAAGAGTCTGAAGATCGGGAGAGAAACTGCCATGTCAGCTGAACCTGGGAGTCAGCACCTGTGGGAGCCGTGGTCTGAGGCAGGCAAGGGTTCGGTGCAGCGCCGGGATCAGGTGCGGCACCTCGGCCTGGTCAAGGAAGCTGCTGGCTCCGTTTAGTTGGATGACGTGGCCCCGCTGTCACCCTCAGGCGAGCCAGCCAGTGTGGGGAAGAAGGAAGTTGGGATCTGCCAGCAAAAGTGAGGAAGCTCAACAGTGCCACCCGGAGTTGGATCGGATAGGGCTGAGGCAGCGACGCAGTTGTTGTTTCGAATGGTCAACAACAGGCGTGACCAGCTATTAGCATGAGGTATCGCTTGGCTAAATCATAGGCATAGGTGACGCTTTATGACAGGGTGCTTGTCGTGCTGATAATAATAATCGTCGCCTCTGAACTGTTCCCTTACTGCACGCTTTACTCGTTGCTGTAAAATATATTGATATCCTTCCGGGTTTAGCGTTTTTTAAGTGCAATAAAGGTATCACACCCTAACTACGAAAAACACCCTCATACCGTAAGACGACCTCCATTCTACTTAACTGTTGGGACTACACATGATGTCTAGTAACATTGTCCCGGCAGTCGCCAAACCCAAATGTTTCTATCGGATTGCCACAGAGCACAACGTGATTCATCACTCCAAGTCACTCTTTTCCACTCATCCACTGTCCAGCGGTGTCGCTCTTTACTCCATCTCAAGCCTCGCTTAGCACTGACTAAGGAAATGTGTGGCTTCTCAGGAGCAGGTCGACTTTTTACCCTGTTCATTTTAAATTCTTACGCACAGTCACTGTACTAGCTGGACTGCTGGTAGGACTTTGCATCTGACGAGTGATTGCCGGCCGAAGTGGCCGTGCGGTTAAAGGCGCTGCAGTCTGGAACCGCAAGACCGCTACGGTCGCAGGTTCGAATCCTGCCTCGGGCGTGGATGTTTGTGATGTCCTTAGGTCAGTTAGGTTTAACTAGTTCTAAGTTCTAGGGGACTAATGACCTCAGCAGTTGAGTCCCATAGTGCTCAGAGCCATTTGAACCATTTGACGAGTGATTCCTTCCTCTGGTTTCATACAATTATGTACAACCCCTCTCTGCTACGCTCGACAGACTCTGTTTGTCAGTACATGAGGTCCTCCTGTAGTTGTTCCTTCGTCTTTTCACTTCACTGTCACATCATCGTCAATCGACTTTGGCAGCTTTAGAAGACTTGAGATGTCCCTGATGGGCCGGCCGCGGTGGCAGAGCGATTCTAGGCGCTTCAGTCCGGAACCAGTCGGCTGCTACGGTCGCAGGTTCGAATCTTGCCTCGGGCTTGGATGTGTGTGATGTCCTTAGGTCAGTAACGTTTATGTCATTCCAAGTTTAGGGGACTGATGATCTCATATATTAAGTCCCATAGCGTTTAGAGCCATTTGAACCATTTTTGACCCTGATGGATTTGTTACTCAGTTGACAGCTAATTAGTCGGCCATACTAGGAGTCATTGAGCTCTCCAGAACGACCCATTCTGCTGTCTACTAACGACACAATACTACCTCCTTTTATACTGGCGTGGCACCTACTTGTCAGTTGTGCATTAGACAGGAGTGTCTGGATACTTTTAATCCGATAGTGTAAACCTGAAGAAGTGCGTCTACACCTAGACTAAGTACGAGGTCACGTCAAATGGAGACACAGAGCCAAATTAGTGTGCCGCGCAATGTTGCAGAGCAAACACCGACGATGACGTTTCGTAAAACATTCTTTGCCACCCCCATCCCCCGTTCCCTGGATCCGCGCCTGTCCACGAAGCGGAGCTGTAGCCTACGTGTATGACCTGGTCTTCTAACACAGTAGTGGACCCTGAACGCTCGACCGGCGCAACGGGTTTGGGACCCTGTGGCAGTCTGTCAGCGGGTCCGCCTAGTGACGGGGCTGCACTTGACGTTCCGCCTGCTGCCTGCTGCCTGCTGCACCGGCATTGGATCGCGTACCGTAACGACGGCCAGTGTGCCCAGCATGCACCATGGTTCCGCCGGCAGCCGACGGGTCGTGATAGGATGCACGCTGTTGCGTCCACGGTAGTTCTGTGTTTCCACCTGCCAGCCAGACCTGTCTGCGCCATCCGGACGTAGTGAATCAAGCGTGATGAGATTTTTTATCTATTTACTTTGCCAGGAGATATACCGCTGACAGTGAGTGAAAAGCAGCTGCATAGGTCGAGTGCACTTCATCGAACTGATGTATTTATTTTTATACTCACCACACTCTTTTTTCTTCTTCATCTTCATCTTCTGCCAATCCCAAATTAGGCCTTATGGCCTCTTCTGGTCTCTCCATCACTGCCTCAGCCTTCACACACACATTCCAATAGCCTTTATTCCATAGCTTGTCGAGGGGTTCTCTCAGATAAACGAAGCAACGTATACTCTTTCCAATCCTGCATTCCAATTAGTTTTTCAGTCAATGGCTGCACTCCTCCCAATAGCCTTTATTCCATCGCTTGTCGAGGGATCCACTCAGATAAAATAAGCAACGTATAAACTTTCCAATCCTGCATTCTGGATTAGTTTTTCAGCACAATGGCTGTACCTTCATTTTTCCATTATTTCTTTATTTCTCACTTTATCTTCTCTTGTGCAGCCTTTCACTACTGATCTAAGGGAACTTCATTTTTGGTGTTTCAAGTTACATTCGATCTCTGACTTTAATGTCCAGCTTTCCGCTGCATAGGGTTCTGTGGGTAGTGCCATGCTTTAATAAACTATCGTTTGGGTTTCCCTTTTCGTTGTACCCTTAAATGTTTTTCTTATCGTGCTACGTATATGTTCATAGATATTAATTTTCTTACTTACGCTTTCCCCTCCTCGAAAGTTCTATCTAATCATAGATGCTGGACAGGAGACGCCTGTTCTGTTATTATGTTATTGATGATTGTCCTGCTCCTTATGGATATTTTCCTAAAAAGGCCATTGCTGTAGTTTTCGTTGTTGATATCTTCTAGTTATAATTTAGGCTTATACTGTTTAATCTGCGTGGGCGTGCTGAAAAGTAGTGCCTCAGAATTTTTTATGTGAAAGCTCTTAAAGCTTTTTGGGGATAACAAACGTTATTAACATTCGACATCTTTATTCTTCATGCCTACATTTTTATTTTACTGAAACTGTCACTATAGAATATTTGACTTCGTCAACGGAGCCACAGCCTCATCTGTGATTGCACCGCTTCATCCACTGTCAAAGTGATATCCTCGAAGGCGTTCTTTAAGTTTCGGAAACATGAAAATCGGATGGGGCCACGTGGGGACTATGGAGAACGATCGATGACAATGAACCCAGGGCTTATGATTGTTGCAAATGTCGCAACGCTCCTGTGGGTCTAGCAATGTCATACTGAAGGAGAAAGTGCTCCATGTGTGGACGAACTCTTCGAATTCGAAACTCGATTACAGCTCGCTGTTTCTCACTCGCCGACATAGTTGCGTTACACACGGCCTGTTACACGCTACAATTCGGAGCCCTCGAGCGGCAGAGAGCAGTACATATGTAGGCATGCAGAACAAAGATGTAGAATATTAATAACGTTTCTTTTATTTTAAAAGCTTCAGCAGTATTCACCTTAAAAATTCGGAGGCATTTCTTTTCAGCAGCCTTCGTCTATACCGCTATTTGTAATTTGTCTTAACTTTCCTGTGTGGCTACCTGGTCGTCGGCAAAAAGCATTGTATTTGGAAATTTGTTTGTTCCAGTTCTTACACCTATCCATCATTCACTGCCTGAGCAGGTCGTCGATGTAAGTGTTGAAAAGTGTAGGTGACATTCTATAGCCTCACCTTACTCCCTGGTTTATCTCTTTCTGGTGTCAGCTATTTTCCAGTATCTGTTCTTATTTTGATATTTAATATAAGCCTTGACATACATTTATCAGGTTCCTAGGGAATCCCCTTTTCCCTATTACTGACTAGAGTTATTTTCTGTGGATGCGTTCAAATGCTTTTTCATAATCGATAAGTGTTAGACGTGTTTACAAACTGAATTCTCGTTTTTTTGTGTAATTTATCACCTTTGGCTCTGCTATAGCCTTCAATGTTGGCTTGGTATATTCTTAGAACATGTCTAATTTTTGATTTTTTGATGGGCCGCGTAGGTGACATGCTCTACAAAATTATGACGTAGACGCCGCGCCTGATTAGCCGAGCAGTCTAAGGCGCTGCCGTCATGGACTCTGCGGCTGGTCCCGGCGGAGGTTCGAATCCTCCCTCGGGCATGGGTGTGTGTGTTTGTCCTCAGGATAATTTACGTCAAGTAGTGTGTAAGCTTAGGGATTGATGACCTTAGCAGTTAAGTCCCATAAGATTTGATACACATTTGAACATTTCAGGTAGACGTACTGGCACACATACTTATGAGAGTTCAGCTTACCAACTTTAAGTGCAAGGATTTACCACAGCTGCCTCCAAAGGTCATGAAAAGCATGGAATCGCAACACTTATTAAAAATGAGCTATTGAATAATACTACAGGGCTTCCCATGCCCATTGACTTGCCATAGGGATAAAAGTAAAAGATTTAACGATAGTGTACAAACCTCCATTAAAAAACCGGACATCTTTTGTTCTTCCTGATGTAAGGCACCCAGCAGCGTACATTGGGGACTTCAGTTCTCACCATTTCAGATGGGGATACCACTCCTGTGATGACCAAGGTCTCCAGCTAGCAGATTGGGCTGATGTCAACAATATCCATCTCATATACGATGCTAAGGGCAGGGCCACTTTTACATCGAATGCATGGAAAACTTCAACTTCGCCAGATCTCTGTTTTGTGACGACCAGTACTGACGGGCACCCAATGCAAGCAAAGCGAACTGTTTTGACAGGCTTGCCGAAAAGCCAACACTCACCAGTCACTGTGGATATTGGCCTGCAGATACCAGTCATAGACAGCCCACCAATCCCCCGCTTACCTCCGTAAGGCACATTGAGGCAAATTCCAATCTCGCGTGGAACAAACTGTGACTAGGATTCCTCCAATTCCGATAAACTGTGAATCGGTTTACTAAACTGCTGCTGCGAGCAGCCCACGAAACTATCCCATGTGGAGCTAGAAGAGAATACATACCAGGCTTCACCAAACAATGTTAATCTTTTCTTCAGGAATGCAACAACAGTGGAAATCCCTAGACTGCAGACTCACTGACCAAGCTTCTTGACGAAGAAAGAAGGAAACGTTGGCATTAGCTAGTTGAGCAGCTTGACATCACCCTTTCCAGCGGTAGTAGTTGGGGCCTTCTCAGAAAATTAGGGAGTGCTGTACATCCTAGCTCCAAATAGAGCGCTGTTAACCCTAATAAAATAAGATCAGTTATACTTGGAAACTCCAAGATCCACGTCCCCACACAACAGAAGGAGGACCTTAAAGAACTTGTGGCTGAAGCACTGAAGAACTGCGCAGAACAATCTGATATTATAACCACTATCTCTAAAGAAGAGCTGATAACTGAAATAAATGACATCAAATCAAGGAAAGCGGCCAGACCTGATGGAATCCTACCGGGGTTTCTAAAGAACCTAGGTCCAAGAGCATGCACGTGGCTCTGCAAATTATTCTCCGCCATACTTGAGACTAAGTCCCATAGTGCTCAGAGTCATACTTGAGACTAGATGCATCCCAAACAAATGGAAGGAGTCGAAGATAATTGTTATCTTGAAGCCTGGAAAGGACGAGAGAGATCCCAAGAGCTACAGACCTATCTCTCTGCTGTGTGTGATGTACAAACTTCTCGAGAAAATTCTCCTAAAGAGAGTGACCCACCTAATAGATGCAGCAATATCCGTGGAGCAAGCTGGTTTCGGATCGAAGAGGAGCTGCTGCGATAAAGTCCTGGCACTAACCACGCGTATTGAACGTGGTTTTCAGAACAAGAAAAAGACCGGTATAGTATTTATAGATCTCACAGCTGCATACGACGCAGTATGGCTTAAAGGATTACTGTACAAGCTTACTACAGTAGTCAAATGTAAGAAGTCATTAAAGCTCTTTTATGATATGCTATCCTCAAGGAAGTACAGAGTACATCTTCACGGAAAAGCAAGCAAAGCCCGAATCCTCAATAATGGACTGCCACAAGGTTCTGTGCCGGCTTCTTTATTGTTTAATTTGTACATCTCTGATATTCCGGAACTCAAATCACGGAGGTTCGCATACGCCGATAATCTGGCTATTGCTTTACATGGTGAGTCATTCGAACAATTGGAATCAGGCCTATATTCTGACTTGGTGCAGCTTCATAACAACTACAGGATCTAGCATCTGAATCTTAATTCATCAAAAATAGTAAGCACAGTGATGCACCTGAATAACAAACAAGCAGACAGGAAGCTGCGCTTGAATATAGGAGGCCTGAATATAAGACATGAAAGAGCACCAAAATTCCTGGGAGTTAACCTGGACCGCAGCCTAACATTCAAAGAACACCTGCAGGACGTCAACCCAAAACTCAGAGGCAGAGTCAATATCATCCAGAAACTCGCAGGCTCTACCTGGGGAAGTAATGCTACGACACTTCGCACTTCCTCGTTGGGTCTTGTCTACAGCGTTGCAGAATACTGTGCACCTGTATCGGTCAACAGTTCGCACGTCAACAAAGTAGATGTTCGCCTAAATGACATCTTGCTAACAGTAACTGGAACAGTGAGACCTACCCCCAACACCATGGTTCTCTGTGGTGGCGAACATTGTACCTCCCTCACTCCGTAGACAACATGCAATCCAAAATAAAATGCAAAAAATTGCTGCTGATATCACACTCCCAATAGACGCTGATCTGCATGGCTCGACACGATTAAAGTCAAGAAACCCCTTCTGGAACCACTCCTCCACCCATCGGGACGCCATAGTAGAATGGAAACACCTATGGCAACAAGCAAATGTTAGCAATCGACACCTCATTAGGAACCCGGTTGATCATATTCCTGTCCTTAACATCCCTCAGCGAACCTGGGTGGCACTAAACAGAATGAGAACTGGTGTCGGATGGTGCAACGAGCTGATCGCCAAGTGGGGCTACGTGGACGATCCTCACTGACTGCGGCGAAATATAGACGATGCAGCACATAATAGAGTGAGAAATTCATGGTTTTCGGGACGGTTCACTAGAGGGTCTGCATAGACTCACAGACTGTGCCATTTCTTGGCTTTGTTATTTAAGTGTTTCTGTTTAAACGTTAATTTTTTTGGACAGAATACAACATGTATGCATATAGGTTTATAAGTACTGTAATATGTATAACTAAATTTATAATGAATACTGTTTTGTTACATTGGCATGTTAATTAAGTCTTCCATGCTGAATGTGTATAGTACTGTACGGCATCTGGCATATCGAACGCAAAAATAAATAAATAAATGTGTAACTTATTTCAGTGTGAAAATGTTGTCAACACAGGATCTTCCTTTACTGAAGCCTGCTTGCTGTTCTAGTAATATCGAATCAGAAATGTTCCAAAGCCTTTCATTACTTATTTTGTTGTTGTTCTTGTAAGAAGCATTCAGAAGGCTGATTTCCTGTCATTTTTTGTGTTACTTCTTTCTCCTTTTTTTAAAGAGCTAGATAACTTCAATATTACCAGTTATAACTTAATTCCATCTAACTCAGGTGCTTTAATCCTCTTAATGGGATCTTCTATTACTTCATGGTAACATATTTAATTATTAACGCTGCCAGCCATAATTACCTTTAAGATACTTTATTTCAGAGCGATAACCGGTTTCAGGCACTCATACCTCACCTTCATACGGCTAACATTTCCTATTACATTAATGTTTTCCTCAGTAGCATGTCGTCCGCTCCTGCTCTGCACAATAATATTTGAATATTTAGAGCCACTAAATATGTTGTTTCGATTGTATAATTATGCTAATCAGCCTGCATTTGTTTAGAAACGGGCTTAAGGTAAAATAATTCAGTGTGAGGCGCTTTGTTACGTTATGTTGCAGCGCAAACAGCACACGCCCTAAATAAATCACTGTGGCAAACAAACACTACACAAATTATACCCTGCACATGCGTCCGAGCTTCACAGACCTGGTGTGCATTTGATATTTTTGTTTATGAAGCAACAAGAATCGACTAACCATTTGTATACTATTCAGCAAAGATCTGAACTAGACAAAGAAAATGTTTGGGAGATTAAACGTAATAATAGCTGAGAAATTGTTTTGAGAAAAACTTATTATGTAAGGGCCAAAAGAATTTTGTTTTCAGAATTTTCTTCCTCAGTAACTAACAGCGGAAATTTTAGGATTATGAATACATCTGAAGCTGAAGATGATAGCTGGAAACCAGTTATCGTATTGAAGTAGAGCATTTATGGTTAGTTAAGTTGTTTACTAACAATCATTAACGGCCGCTTAATTTACAAGACAAAGTGTGATTAAAACAACGCCGACATATTCAGTACTGAATATATTTGTCATTTAGTATTGTTTATTACAAACCAGTTTTGGCTGTGCATCATCTTGTATCAACGCAATTCGTTTAGTTTTCAGCCTTAAACTCTGCCATTTCAGTATTAAAGTATTTTCTTTTAATATTGAACCGGCTTTCGGTGTCTTAGGTCATCATCATAAAGATTCATAACAACCAACACAAATTCGCCATTTACCGAAAACTGCCAACAACAGACACAATTATACACGAGACATCACAACACTGCAATTCTCAAAAGCAGGCAGCGTTTAGATACATGCTCCACAGACTAAACATAGTACCATTAGATACAGATAACTACAAAAAAAAAAAGAAATGAATACTATAATACAAATAGCCACAAACAGTGGATACAAAGAGAACTTAGTAACAAAGCTGAACAAGAAAATCAAGAAACAGAAAAGAACAAACAGCGAAGAGTCACCAACACAAGGACAAAATCACATACAAACAAATACACAAAATACAAGAACAGAAACAACACAAGGTGTGATAGAAATATAAAGTAAAAGATGGTACACAATGACATACAACCACGTATACACGTACAGAATATCCAAAATTTTAAAAAAGCAAGGCATAAAAATAACACACCAAACCAACAACTCCATTCAGAAATATTTCCCAAAAATAATAGGAAAAACTAATCTGTATCTGAAATCAGGACTATACCAACTGAAATACAGTACGTGTGATGGGAGATACTACGTCGAACCAGGAGGACATTTGGCACCAGATACAGAGAACATGGAACTATAGGACAAATCATTCAACTTTTGCAGAACACTTACACCAACATCACCATAAAATTACAACCAGAGACACAAACATGGAAATCATAAGAATAGACAACAATAGAAAACACCTGCTCACCTTACAAGAAAACTACCACATCCTAAAAACCATAACAGAAAAGAAACAATGCGTAAATGATCAGTTCAACTTGGCAAACAACACACTCTTTAGACTGATTGACCACTTAATATAACATTGAAAGTAAACATACAACCACAGGCTCCAGTTTACCACTACCATTTCCTCCCAGATCTATCCTATAATCATTGTCCAGGCCATCCCTGTCTTTTCTCCCTCCCTCCTCACCCCTCCCCCCCCCGCGCTTAAAAAAAAACACTCCTCCCTCTCCCTCCCTCTCTCTCTCTCTCTCTCTCTCTCTCTTTCACACACACACACACACACACACACACACACACACACAAAACGTTTCATAGGTTGGTAAGACTCACAACGTGAATTAAAAACAAACCAACGGGCATAAACGCTGTGGCAGTGATGAATGAAAGCCAGTTAAGAAACTCAATTGTAAATAGTGCAGCGCAGCAAATAACGCAGAACCGCAAAATGTCAAAAACTGCCAAGTGCACATGTGAAATGAAGCCTGTCGACACTAACCACCGCTAGCAAGAAGGGAAGGAGCAGATTATGTCAAGACAGACCCTGAGCAGCTTGCAGAACAACTTTATGAAGAAAACGCTGTTTTTAGCACAAAAAATTAAAAAATGTACAAACGTTTGTATCCCGTTTACAGAATACCACAGAAGATGTTTCTAAATAAAAGCGAAACGCGTCTGGTGTAATTCTTTTTAATTCGATTGCAGTCAGCTCAAGACAGATAGCCTATAATAACAGATGTTAACTGCTGCTGCTGGGGACAGAAAAGGCATTTGGCCACCCCCCTACCACCATTGCCAAACCGAAAAATAACATGTTGACCACCGTGAATATACGGGATAACAGCCAGAAAAATGGTGATCAGGAAGTTTAGACCGCTAATTCTCCTCGACTGCGGATGAACGTTTTTGTTCGCTCCGTCTATCTTCGATCGAAGCAAGTGCACATTCGTGCCTTAAGGTTTCCTCTAGGAAAGCCGGAGAGTTATTGATACAAGCGCTTTAGAAGAAGTCAGCGACATGTGTGTTACAAAACGTTAATTGCTGATGCTCGCATTTTTTTATGGGATCTTCGAAATATCGACGGCCGTGATACCGACAGCCTTCGGGTGATGTGTGCTACCCCACTCCTATAATGGAACGAGTGCAAAAGGTAGCGGCTCCACAATTTATGGAAACGACGAAAGGCCATCTTTCCAGCAGCTGTCATAAAGTGGCAGGGGCTGTCTGGTTAATTTGTGGTAGTTCTCTTTATAATTTGTTTGAAATGGCTTTGCAACTTCTAGTGAAGTGATTCGAGAATGAATCTCTCTTTCTGCAAGAGAGCATCCACTATTTTGAAATTTCCCGGCAGATTAGAACTGTGCTTTCTGGGATGTTTGGAAGGTAGGAGAGAGGTACTGGCGGCTGTAAAGCTGTGAGGCATTTCCTGAGACACCGTAGCAAAATACTGACACTAATTTATACAGAAGAATGGGAAAAAAACTGGAGAAACCAACCATGCGGAGAACGGTTCCGCAAAAAAATAGGAAATCAGGAAGCGACACTGACACTACGACTTACTTCAGAAGAAAGATGAAAGGCGAAACTACACTAACTGTAGATTTAGAGAAAGCTTTTAAGAATGCTGACTGCAATATACTTTTCGAAATTCTTTCATCAGCAGTAATAAAATATATGAAGCGAAAGGTTATTTACAACTTGCAAATTGCAGTTGTAAGAATCGAAGTTCATGAAAGGGAAGTACGAGGGCGTGCATGCGAAATTTTTATGTGAAACCTCTTGAGGTATTTTAAATAAAGCAAACGTTATTAATATTCAACATCTATGTTCTTCATGTCTACATATTCTTTCCTCAACATAGTCACCTTGTCACATTTCTCCCAACGAGAGGCCAGTTTGATGATACGATCACTGTTGGATGCTTGACTTAGTCGACGGAGCCACAACCTCTCCTCTGTTTGCACAGCATCATCACCATCAAAGTGAAGTCCTCGAAGGTGTTCTTCAAGTTTTGGAAACAGATGGAAATCAGATGTGGCCAGATCGGGACTGACTGTATGGAAGATGGTCGAGACCAGTGAGACGTCGCAGTGCTCGTGTGTGGTCTGGCATTGTCATGCTGAAACAGAAGGTGTGGGCGTTTCCTGCGGTTAGAAACTCGAATACAACACGCCGTTCCTCATGCACCAGCATAGTTACGTTACACACCGCCATGTTACACGCTACAATTCGGAGCCCTCTAGCGGCAGGGGATTGCAACTTCAGTCAGCGAAGCAGGAAAGTCGAGCGAAATACCTCAAACAATATTGCGAACGGAGTAAGAAATTCGGAGGCGTTACTTTTCTGCACGCCCTCGTAGTAGTTGAGAAGGAAGTGACATAGGTTTTTTGTCTGTTGCCGATTCTATTCAATATGTTTATTGAGCAAGCAGTAAAGAAAACTAAGGGAAATTTCTAAAATGAATTATTTAATTTTTAAACTTCTCGATGAGACGTCAAAGGAGTAGGAAAAGGAGCTGAATGCAATGGACAGTGCCCTCAAAGTATTTCATGAGATGTTTATTAAGATTGTAAAATAGGGGTAATGGACATTAATCGAATAAAATCAGGCGAAGTTGACGGATTTAGCTTCGGAAATAAGGAAACTAAAGTAGGAGACGAGTTTTGTTTCTCGAGCAATAAAATAATTGACGATAGATGAAGTCGAAGAAGTAATCGCAGACGGGCTACAAAAATAGTTCAAATGGCTCTGAGCACTATGGGACTTAACATCTTAGGTCATCAGTCCCCTAGAACTTAGAACTACTTAAACCTAACTAACCTAAAGACATCACACACATCCATGCCCGAGGCAGAATTCGAACCTGCGACCGTAGCAGTCCCGCCGTTCCGGACTGCAGCGCCTAGAACCGCAAGACCACCGCGGCCGGCAGACGGGCTACAGCAAGTTAAGTTTTTTCTGAAAGAGAGAAATTTGTTAACATCGAATACAAATTTAAGCGTTAAGATGTCTTTTCTGTGAGTATTTGCCTGGAATACAGTCTTTTGTGAAAGTGGAACTTGGATTATAAACAGTATAGGAAAGAAGCTTCTAAAATATTTGTCTACAGAAGAATGCTGAATACGTGTAGGTCGGATAACTAATCAAGAGTTACTGGACCGAATCCGAGAGGAAACAAATCTACGTCATTACTTCACCAAAAGATGGCGTTAGTTAATAAAACCGACTTGCGTCATCAACAACTCGTCGGTTTGATATGGGAGAGAAGTATGGGTCAAAATTTGAAGAGGGAGACCAATGCTTGACGTCATTAAGCTGGTTCAAACATATGTCAGGTGCAATACTTAATGTAGATATGAAGAGGCTTGTACAGGTTATACTAGCGTGGAGAGCTGCATCAAAACGATCTTGGGAGAGAGCACCCCAACAAGTGGCGATAATGAAACCTATTTTCATGGTAAATATTACCAGGAGGTTCCATAGTAGTATAATGTTTAGGTTTCAAGCTGATCTAAAACAATCGTGTTATTCTGTAAAACTGGCTCGCTCCATGTTGCTAAGAAACAGCAGGTTGCACTGAACGGAACGAGATCCGTATCACACTGTGTGTCGTCGTGAGAGCCAGATTGCGAATTGTGCAGTTCGAGATTATCTATGAGGTGGAGCGTTGAGGCTATTTGCATCACTCCGAGTTTTTAGAATGGTACTTTCTAGAACACTTATTAGTCTTACTAATACCTCTAGCCTATTCTAGAGGTAAACAAAGGAAGCTACTGCAGAAACAATAACTTGAACTTTTCATTCCCTTACGTGAGGGGTAATAATGGGTCACTCTCATTTTAGTAAAATTTCTTGTTTCGGAAGAATGATATAATATCAACCTTTCTAACGGAGAAGACATATGAATCAAAATTTTTCGCGCTTTACATGACCTAGGCTACTATGTCATCTGTTATACAACTGTTAAAGTATTAAAAGTATGAAACTATATCTTAGCAGTTTATGTACAGGATAGAAGCTAAAAAATGAAATAAACTGCAAAAAAAATAACGACAAACCATGAAAAAAGAACGCAGTTAGAGCAAAGCGTCATTGGCTTGCTCAGATCGTCAAAGTCTTTCTCTTGAATAAATAGTCCAGCTTTTCTGAAATTGTAATAATTTGTTTGTCTATAGATGTACATCATACATACCGATTTCTGTCCCACTAGAGAATTTATTCGTAGTGCGTCTTTTTTTGTCTTTGAGGGTACTTGAAGCTTATTACAAAATAAATTGAAAAAAGAAATAATAATATACGAAATATATGAGATTAATGAAAGAAGGCAACATAAATAGGAGTGCTCTCTAGAAAATGTGTGAGTTTATACAAATTGAATTGTATGAGAAAAATTATTTTATGAGTGGTTTGACACAATGAGGTAGAACTGCAAACTCTGCAAAGGCCAGGAGGAAGATAGAACACTGTGCAGGGTTCACGCCTTGTATTCTTTTGTAAACAGCATTCTTAGTTGAGTCATCGGGCAGTCTTTCAGTTTGTACAGGATGGTCAGAGACAGTCTGAAAAGTTGGTAGGTGTGCTGCGTGAGAGGTTATGCTGAGAAATAATTGTTACGAAAAAAGTGCGATACGTTAGATTAGATTAGATTAGTACTTTTCCATAGATAATGAATACGACACTTCGTAATGATGTGGAACGTGTCAGGTGAATAAAAGGTGTCTATACAAGATATTACATTACGCAAAATATTACATGACACTGAATATTTTTAATTTTTTTTGGGTGTTAGGGAAATTACCCAATTACTATATCCAAAAATTCATCTAAAGGGTAGAAGGAGTTACCATTAAGAAATTCTTTTAATTTCCTTTTAAATGCTATATGGCTATCTGTCAGACTTTTGATGCTATTAGGTAAATGACCAAAGACTTTTGTGGCAACATAATTTACCCCCTTCTGAGCCAAAGTTAGATTTAGCCTTGAGTAGTGAAGATCATCCTTTCTCCTAGTGTTGTAGCCATGTAAACTACTATTACTTTTGAATTTGTTTGGGTTGTTAATAACAAATTTCATAAGTGAATATATATGTTGTGAGGCTACAGTGAAGATCTCTAGCTCTTTAAATAAGTATCTGCAGGATGATCTTAGATGAGCAATTCTTCTGATTACACGCTTTTGTGCAACGAATACTCTTTCACTCAATAACGAGTTACCCAAGAATATGATGCCATATGAAAGCAGAGAATGAAAATAGGCGTGGTAAGCTAATTTACTCAGATGTATATCTCCAAAATTTGCAATGACCCTAATAGCATAAGTAGCTGAACTCAAACGTTTCAGCAGATCCTCAGTGTGTGTTTTCCATTTGAACCCCTCATCAATGCATACAACTAGAAATTATGAATATTCTACCTTAGCTACCAATTTCTGATCAAAGTCTATATTTATTGATGGTGTCATTCCATTTACTGTGTGAAACTGTATATACTGTGTTTTGTCAAAGTTTGATGAGAGCCCATTTGCAGAGAACCACATAATAATCTTCTGAAAAACATCGTTTACAATTTCACCAGTTAATTCTTGTCTGTTGGGTGTGATAGCTATACTTGTATCATCGGCAAAAAGTACCAGCTTTGCATCTTCGTGAATATAGAATGTTAAGTCATTAATATATATTAAGAACAGCAGAGGACCCAAAACCGAACCCTGTGGCACCCCATTCTTGATCGTTCCCCAGTTTGAGAAATCACCAGTGTTTTGCATATTATGTGAACTGCTTATTTCAACTTTCTGCACTCTTCCAGTTAGGTATGATTTAAACCATTTTAGCACTGTCCCAGTCATACCACAGTACTTGAGCTTATCTAGAAGTATTCCATGATTTACACAATCAAAAGCCTTTGATAGATCACAAAAAATTCCAATGAGTGACTTCCGGTCACTCAGAGCATTTAATATTTCATTAGTGAAAGTATATATAGCATTTTCCGTTGAAAACCCTTCTGGAAACCAAACTGACATTTTGTTAAAACTTTGTTTTTACAAAGGTGTGAAGCTACTCTACAATACATTTACTTTTTCAAGAATTTTGGATAAGGCAGTCAGTAGAGAGATTGGGCGGTAGTTGTTGACATCAGACGTATCCCCTTTTGTATGCAGTTGTTTAACAATGGCACACTTCAGATTATCTGGGAAAATACCCTGCTTCAGAGAGCTATTACATATGTGGATAAGAATCCCACTTACTTCTTGGGAACAAGCTTTTATTATCCTGCTAGAAATGCCATCAGTTCCATGTGAGCTTTTATACCTGAGAGAGATTATTATCTTCCTAATTTCAGAAGGAGAGGTAGGTGGAATTTCAATTGTATGAAATGGTGTGGGTAAGACCTCTTCCATTAACTGCGTTGCTTCTTCTAATGAACATTTAGATCCTATTTTCTCTACAACATCTACAAAATGATTATTCAAAATGTTTTCGACTTCCGCCTGGTTGTTTATCAAGTTTCCATTCGCTTTGATGGTGTTGCCATCATCCTGTACTCTTGTTTGCCCTGTCTCCCTTGTAATAATATTACAAATTGTTTTGAGTTTCTTATCAGAGGTATTAATCTCAGACATGATGCACATGCTTCTGAACTTTTTAGTAACCTTTCTTAATGTAGGACAGTAGTTTTTATAATATTTGGCTGTTTCTGAGTCATTACTCTTTCTTGTTGTTAGATACAGTTACCTCTTGTGGTTGCAAGATATTTTTGTTCCTTTAGTAAGACAAGGTTTTTTGTATGGTTTCTTATAATTAGTTTTAACTACTTTCTTGGGGAAACGGTATTCAAATTCTCTTACAATTGTATCATGAAGTAAGTTATATTTTAAATTAGCATCGGGTTCCTTGTACACCTCATCCCAGTCTAACTGCTGAAGATTTTCTCTGAAATTTCTGATTATGGAGTCATTAATTGAACGCACAACTTTGGAGGGTAGTTTTGAATTACTGAATGGAGCTATGTCATATACTGTAACTAGCTGAGCATCATGATCAGAAAGCCCATTCTCAACAGGACAAGAATTTATGTTTTTTAACCTATCTTGGTCTATAAAAGTGTTATCTATGAATGTGCTGCTGTCCTTTACTACCCGAGTAGGAAAATTAATGACGGATGACGAAAGAACTGAGCAAGACTTCCAGGTCATTCTTCCTATTACACTCTTTCAGTGAATCAACATTGAAGTCCCCACAAATAATAATTTGCTTTCCCCTGTCTGACAGATAGCACAACAAGGCATCCAAGTTTTCCAGGAATAAATGGAAGCTTCCTGAAGGGGACCTATATATTGTTACTATTATAAAAGAGCCCTCCGTCAGTTTAAGTTGACAGGCACATGCTTTTATATGTTGCTCTAGACAAAACTTTTTTGTATCTAAGCTTTCTACACGGTGATAACATTTGACATATATGGCAACTCCTCCTCCCACCTTATTCCCTCTACTCATATGTGCAGTTCGTTTACAACCACTGATGTTTACCTTTTCCATATCAGACACTATGTGATGCTCAGACAGGAATAGTATATCTATTACATTATCAGATTCAATGTCATCTAAACAAAGCAGTAGTTCATCTACTTTATTCATCAATCCCGGAATATTTCGGTGAAAAATGGTGACATTATTGCGCCGTTTCCGAGTTATTTAGCATTTAAGTTAGCGAATCAGATCATGCTCTTATTCAGGAAGACTGCCAGAGACAGTGTCGCCAGATGTGTTCTTAGTTTGGTTTCCTAAAAGCGAACAAACGTAGCTTTTGCCCATAACTTAAATTTATCACTTTCGAAAAAGGCACATTTTAACCTGTAATGTGCATTTGAAAAACTGGTAAATCACGGACCCACAAATGTCTGTCAATTATCGCATTTTAGTTTGTGCAAATGCTTGAATTTGCGCACCCAATGAGCTCATTACTAACTCCACAAATAACGCGGAAACGGCGTAATGTATCGAATTTTTTCTTAGCATTTATTCCTGAGGACAAGATCCCCTGCAAGAGGAAACTTCACATGACCCTGGACTGTACACTCTGTTAGTAGCGGTAGTGTGTGACTGACAAATTATGCTACGTTTGGTCGTAATCGACAATATTATGAGCTTTCCCTGTATGTAACTGGTATATATCTACGCAACACTAACTGGTACGAATCGGTAATTTAGCGTCTCGTGTAACATAGCAGTAGAGATGTACAGTTTCAGTATATGGTATTTAGCTAGGATGGAACTGCGATCAGGCCTGTATGAAGCATGTGTGTGTGTGTGTGTGTGTGTGTGTGTGTGTGTGTGTGTGTGTGTGCGTGCGTGTGTGTGTGTTCTGCACGCGTGCGTGTGTTTGTATGAGAACTTGCTTCACAGTGTGAGCGGAGATGGTATCTTCAACTACTTTTTTTGTTACGGTGACGTGGGACGTTCTCATTGCTGGTGAAGTGTCCCGTGGTAGGGGCTTTGTCAGCGTAGTTCCTGGCCTAGACGACAAAGCCTTGAACCAAGGTTACCCAAAAGGTCAGACGGACTCAAAGCAAGCGCCTTTTGTGTCCAAGTCTAATTGAAGGTGAGTGCCGCTCGTTTGTTGAAGAGAGTATTAAACCGCGTCGTGAACAAGCGCCGGGCGACCTCTTGGGCAAGGAAATGCCACTGGGTAACTGTTAGGCATTTCCTGCGTGAGTACTGGGAACCGAGGAGTCAGCTGTTGTGGCAATGAACATCTGCGCCGCCCAGTGAGGATGGGAGAATTAAGAGGCCTCCAGCCGCGACACTGGAAGTCAGGGCGGCGAGCTAAAACTGGACCGGTGACACATTCCCAGAGAATGTCCTGCTCAGTCCGGGCTGGTGACTCTGCAGCCACTGGGCGGATGAGGAATGTCTCTGTCTCCCCGTTCTCAGTGAATTCTAGAGGGCAAGTGCTACGAGCCCTCCATTAATAAACTCTCCTTCCAGTCTATAGTACAAACTCTGAGATGAAGGTAAAAAAATATATATATTTAATGAAGCTGAGTTAAATCTCGCGAAGCTGAAGGAACTGGATTAAGAAATTAGAACCTAGAAGTACCAGATGAGTTTTGCTATTTGAACAGCACAAGAACTGACGATAGGAGAAGCAGAGAGGATATAAAATGTAGACTGGCTGTAGCAATAAAATCGATTGTGCAAAAGAGAAATTTATGGAGATTTAACATATAAATTTAAATGTTAGGAATAGTTTTCCGAATGTTTTTGTCAGGAACTTAGTCTTGTACAGAAGTAAAATGTGGAAGATATGAAGCTTAGACAAGGGGAGAATGTAAGCTTTAGAAATCTGGTGTTGCAGAAAATGCTGAAGATTGCATTGGTAGATCACGTATCTGACGGAGGTACTGAATAGAACTGGGGAAAAAAAAGAAGTTTATTTCACAACTAGAGCGAAAGAAGGGATCGATTGATAGGGCACAGCCTGAAACATCAAGGATTAGTGAATTTTGTAGTGGAAGAATGTTTGGGGGATTAGAATTGTAGACGGAGACCAAGATATGAATAAAGTATACAGGTCCAAGTGGTTGTAGTTATGGAAAGATGAATAGGCTTGAGCAGGATTGGAGAACTGTACCAACCAAGTCATCAGACTGGAGACCACAATAACATGGTTCAAATGGCTCTGAGCACTATGGGACTTAACATCTGTGGTCATCAGTACCCTAGAACTCAGAACTACTTAAACCTAACTAACCTAAGGACATCACACAGATTCATGCCCGAGGCAGGATTCGAGCCTGCGACCGTAGCAGTCGCGCGGTTCCGGACTGAGCGCCTAGAACCGCGAGACCACCGCGGCCGGCACACAACAACATGCTTGGGCGTTACGACCTTTTCGGAAAACTAAATCCTCCTAGAAAGAGACCGACAGCGTTCGCAGACTGTGATCTTGCGAAACTCGGCACACTCTGGAGAGAAATTCCGCCTCGTGCAGGGCACTTTTATAGTTTTATTTTCACTCAGGCATGTTGCAGTACTCTTTGTGCTATCTTCGGTGAGTTTGTTTGTTTACTTTCTTTCTGAAATTTTTTTGACATCTTAAGCTCTATTTACCTATGTAAGAAAAGCTATTATTAATTAACAAATATTTTAAATTAGTTTGCATACAGAACAGAGTTGAGACAAACATCACTGAGTTGAGAATTGTATGTTCCCATTTACAGTATGTCTAAAGGTTTGGTTTTATAGTAAATTTTGGAATAAAATGGATAAATTCATTTGTTCGCATATCTCACACGAAGCTAATAGTTGTGTTTGCTGGCAGATTTAAATCTACTTCAGAATCTACAGCTTGTCATCTGAAAACTACAAAACGTTTTTATTTTTCTATTTATTGATCATTTCCGAGTGGGAATCGCTATAAATCGTGGTTTCGCTACTTCATATTACCCCATCACGGACAAGTGATCGTAGGACAATGAAACATTGTGGACACATTTGTAAGATCATGCAGAAGAGAAATTACACATAAACCATTTAAATAAAAACATTTTGATATTCACATGCGAGGGTAACAGTAATTAATTGCGTTCAATGTTTACGTTCCAGGTTACAAAAGTTGCTCGTGTGACAACCATCAACACGCACTACAGTCGGGAACCGCGCTGGAGGCTGCTCTACTGCTACTCGAAACAACGACTGTTCTGGTGTTTCGATAAAACAGTTTTACGAATTACGGCCAGCTCACCTTGCCCAGACTCACATCGACTGTCCGCAACTTTAATGCACGCTGATGCTTGTGTTTACCGTACGTCGCCATGCGCCTAACGGCAAGTCATGACACTAACCCTTCTTAACAACGCAAATCCTGCGGCGCACATTCTTAACATTTTTCCTAAAAAATTCAGTACGTGTACGGTAAGTAGTTCTCCGTCTACACCTGCTCATGTAGCGAAAGTTTAATTTAGCCATCCTGTATATCGGGTTGGTTGCGGTTTTTGACATGGAGTTTTTCCCTTGGTTGTGTCGCGTTAATAAGCATATTTCTTTTGCTTTGATTAATACGTCGCAAAGAAAATAAGCGTGGAGCGAGGACAGAAAAACAAATACGCTTGTTAACTCGACATAAACAAGGAAAAAGCGTCACAACATCAAAAACTGTAAATAACACCTCACATAACCCGATACATTGCGGTTCCCAGTCGGAAATGAACATTAAACAAAAAAATAAAATAAAGGGTTTAGTGTTTGCAGATGACAAGCTGTAAATTCAGTCGTAGATTTAAAGCTACCGTCATACACAACTATTAGCTACATGTGAGTTATGCAAACAAATATAAACATCCATATTATTTTCAGATTTACTATTAAACCAAAATCTTTAGACATATCGTAAAAGAACAACATGGAATGCCTCATCTCACTGATGTATGTCTCAGGTCTGTATTTTACGCAAAATAATGTAAAATATTGGACTCTTAATGACAGATCTTTTTACAAATGTAAATACACTACTGACCATTAAAATTGCTACACCACGAAGATGACGTGGTACAGACGCGAAATTTAACCGACAGGAAGAAGATGCTGTGATATGAAAATAATTTGCTTTTCAGAGCATTCACACAAGGTTGGCGCCGATGGCGACACCTACAACGTGCTGACATGAGGAAAGTTTCCAACCGATTTCTCATACACCAACAGCAGTTGACCGGCGTTGCCTGGTGAAACGTTGTTGTGATGCCTCGTGTAAGGAGGAGAAATGAGCACCATCACATTTCCGACGTTGATAAAGGTCGGATTGTAGCCTATCGCGATTGCGGTTTATCGTATCGCGACATTGCTGCTCGCGTTGGTCGAGATCCAATGACTGTTAGCAGAGTATGGAATCGGTGGGTTCAGGAGGGCAATACTGAACGCCGTGCTGGATCCCAACGGCCTCGTATCACTAGCAATCGACATGACAGGCATCTTATCCGCATGGCTGTAACGGATCGTGCAGCCACTTCTCGATCCCTGAGGCAACATAGCAACCATGGAAATAACAAGAACTACAACATACACAAAACTTTTATCAGCGCGCTCTTTTCTTCCAGTATGTCCAGATGCCAATGGATGCCATGTTCTTTGACTTCCAGAAAACATTCGACACACTACCTCATTGAAACTTCCTGGCAGATGAAAACTGTGTGTCGGACCGAGACTCGAAGTCAGGACCTTTGCCTTTCGGGGGAAAATGCTCTAACATCTGAGCTACCCGAGCACGACACACGACCTGTCCTCACAGCTTCAATTCTGCCAGTACCTCGTCTCCTACCTTCCAGCATCTCATTATCATAAGGTGGAAAAATAAAACCTAATGGAATACTGGACCAGCCTGTGATTTGATTCAGGTTTCCTTTGCCGAATGAATTCAAGATACCATTCCTGACGGTGCGAAAATATCGGAGGCTAAATTAATTTCAGGACGATGCCAAGGAAGTGTTGTAGGATCGTTACTATTCATAATGCATGTGCAGGGGTTGGGAAAAAAATATGGAAACACCAGAAACAGACCCCGTCGTTTTGGAAAAAAGCATCACCATGTGGCATTCAAAACAGCTTCCAGTCGCCTCGGAATGAAGAAATACAAGTCCTGTATGGTTGTCAAGCGAATCTTACACCATTCTACCTGCAAAATAGTGGCCAGTTCAGATAACGATGGACGCACCCTTCTTTCAAAAGTAGGTCACAGAGGTTCAGTAATGTTGAGATCTGGTGACTGTGGCGGCCAGGCAAGATGCGACAGTTCATCCTCGTGCTCACAAAATCAGCCCTAGGCGATGTGAGCTGTCTGAACAGGGGCCCCGTCGTTTTGGAACAAAGCATCACCATTGTGGAACAAAAATAGTATAACGCGATGGATCTTATAGCCAAAATCGTCACGTATTCCTTGGCAGTAATGTGACTTTGCAGAGTGACCATAGAGCCCATCGAATACCACGATATGGCTGCCCAAATCATCACTGAACTCACGGCATGTTTCACTCTTCGGAGTAAACTCGGCTGAAGTTGGAAACACTGTAACTGCACTCATCCGACCAAATTACTTTCTTCCATTGCTCCGTAGTGAAAATTTTATGGCTTCGGCACCATGTTTTCCTGTTGCTGGCGTTTTCATCACTCATGAGTGATTTCGGAATTCCAGCTCTCCCTAAAAATCTCTGCTTCTGGAGCTCCCTTCGTGTTGTTTTGGTGCTGACAGGGTTCGCGAGTGCGACATACAGTTCTGCAGTGATTTTTGCATCTGTCGTCCTCTTATTTCTCGTCACAGTCCTCTTCAATGACCGTCTGTCGCGATGACTCAACTCACATTGTGACTCGGCGCATGGTATTTTTCTGTTTTCCCTGTATGCGATATAACTCTTCGATACGGTTCCTCTGCAGTATTTTTTAATATTATACGTACAGAGAGAGGAACTGCATTCCCCAGCGTGAAGATTAATATTATAAGGAAATAAAACATGTAATTTTACAAGTGTCTTTATAGTAAGATTAAACACTCCTTGCAGTACATTCAAACGTTGCGTAGGCGATTTTGTAATTGGTGTCCAATAAATATTACCTTTTCGAAGTTTTCCTTTTCCCTCGAAGTTGCAGGTTCCAACGTCCTCCGAAAAATCATTTTATGCCATGTGCAGTCTTAATGGAAGACGATCGAACTTTTTAGTTGTATTTTCTCCTCTTCCGTCGATGGAGGGTATTTGCGTACTGATTTTGACAAATGTGAAGTGACATATAGCTGCAGCAAAGACACATAAATTAAGGTTAGTAAATTCAGCCGGGTATGTGGAACAATTAGCAGAAATCCTAAAAACAAATCCAGGAAAGATACACAATTAAACTCTACAAAAGAGCTGCAGTCTCCATACTGCTCTACGGAAGCGAGCCCTGCCTGATAGCAAAAAGCAAATAAAGTAGTATTCTCGCTCTAGAAATGAAATTCCTGAAGCGAGTTAAGGATTGCACAATAGAAGACAGACTAAGGAATCAAGATATTAAAGAAGAAAGATGAAAATTTAGTGTAAATGATAGAATTGTAGAGATAGGAGAAAATGGAACGAACACCTAGAAAGAAGGGAGAGTGGCAAGACTCCCCTTAAAGGATAGAACATATACGTTCCACGGAAGAAGAGATAGAGGAAGACCCCGCAACGACGGATACCGTAGTAGGCAACTTCGCCAAATACCTGAAGAAAAGAAGAAGAAGAATAAGAAAGAGAAGAAAATACCTTTACTGGCCTTCAGTATAATCTCCATTTCTGCTTGTGACAGCTTCTGTATTCCGGATAGGGTACCTTCATTGTTGAGCGTGGAGAGTTGCAATTTTTCCATTGTGACCACTGAATCATCAGTTCTGGTTCAAATCATGTATCCAGGTTTCATCAAGAGCAACAATCCTTTTCAGAAACTTCTCTCCTTTTGCTCAACTACACTGGAGCAATTCTTCTGCGATTCTTTTGCGATTCTTTTGCGACTTGCTTTCTGCTCTACACTCAGATCATGTGGAACATATATGGCATCAAATTAACTCATCTTTAACTTTTCAGTTCTGTAAAGTGAAGTGAGAGACATTCTGGCCAAATATTTAATTTCTTCGCATGTTTGTGATCTCTCCTTTCTCGAAATATCACTAGGAATAACCTGAGAGATGTAGTATGTTGCAGTTAATAGGCTTCCAGTTCTTGGGCTGTCCGCAGTGCTTACCCGACCTTCACGGAAACGAGCAGGCCACCATGATACTGTGCTACGATCCACTACACAATTCCCACACACCATTCTCAAAGTATGGCAAATACCCGTTTTGTTCTTTACACGTAGGGATTAGATTTTGACGTAGGAACGCTGGTCACTACGTGTAATCCGGACTGACTCGGTTTCAGCCTCCATTTTAAAACTGAATTACTCACGACACTGTCACGTGAATCAACAGATACATACAGGGTGAACATTAAAAAACCGACGAACTCCAGGGACGGATTCCAGACTCGAAATGGGGGAAAGAAGGTTCTATGAACGTCTGTCCACCACTCTAAATGGCGTTGTTGAATGAAAGTTCCTCTTTATGTGTTGTAGACCGTGTGGTGAATGGAAATGAGCGTATTGGCGTCATTGGCCGGGAGGCCCCTTACGGGGCAGGTCCGGTCGCCTTGGTACAGGTCTTATTACATTCGACGCCACATTGGGCGACCTGCGCGCCGGATGGAGATCAAATGATGATGAAGACAACACAACACTCAGTCCCTGAGCGGAGAAAATCCCCGATTCAGCCGGGAATCCAACCAGGCCCATTAGGACGGCAGTTCGTCACGCTGACCATTCACCTATCGTGGTGGATGGACCGTGTGGTTGACGTAGCGTACTGTAAGCAGCAGAATGGTCCGGCATTCATGTCGGGAACAAGTTGACATGGTGTTTGTGTACTGCGAAGCATATGGGAACGGTCGAGAGGAAGCACAGCTATACCAAACCAAGTAACGTCACAGATACATACCACATCACACAACATTTTAACGCCCTTTTTGGGCGTTTGTTTCATATGGGTTCTTTCAGACAGACGGACGTGCAAGGTGGCGGCGGACTGTGCGTACACAAGATTTGGAGGACAGGTGTTCGCCTATCGATCATTTCCATCTGCTTGGAGGTACACAAACGCCATCTCGGCTTGTACCTGACGTGAATACCGAACAAATCTGCTGCTTGCAGTACGTTGCGTCCATCATACAGTCTGCAACACACAAGGAACACACGGCATACAGTCAGAGGAACTTCCCATTCATCAGCGCCATCTACCGGGGCAACTATGCATTTCCGGACACATGTTCATAGGACCTTTTTTCCCTCCATTTCCAGTCAGGAAACCGTCTCTGCAGTTTGTCGATTTTATTAATCTTCACCCTGCATAGGACCGTCAAGTCCAAAGTCTCGTTTACAACTGACGCGAATTTCAACTTGATCACGCCGCCTTTGGAATTAGCTAGCGTCTTAATTTTAGTACAGAGTATCTATGAGATTACAATGAAATGAACGCCCTTAGCCGCTTACAGGCGTTGACATACGTCAACGGGGACAGATGAAATTGTGTGCCCCGACCGGGACTCGAACCCGGGATCTCCTGCTTACATGGAAGACGCTCTATCCATCTGAGCCACCGAGGACACAGAGGATAGCACGACTGCAGGGATTTATTTCTGGAACGCCTCCCGCGAAGCCCACATTCTCAACGTATTGTCCCGCACTACATTCGTAGTGCTCCCGCCCATTTTACTCATTACTCGCGGAGCACTGCCGATTCCCGTAAGAGTTCGGGCACTGTTTGTGCATTCGCACAGAAGAAGAAGATGGTCAAGTGGCCGGTGAGCCTTAACTATATATATACTAAGATGTCCGAAAGAACAGATACCATCTTAGTATGTATGTCTATGAGACCCACAGATACTGCCATTTTGGTTTTTCATTTATTTGCCAGAAGACAGACAGCTGTTAACATAATAGTAACCACTGGAAGAGAATAGCAGAATATCAGCTACCTTAGATAAATGTTCCGTTCCGAGTTAGAGACATATCTTATACAGTAGATTGAGTTGCACAGTGTGGATTTAACTATGTGATTGTGAAACCAAAGAGCAAAATATGAGAGTGAGGACGCAATAGATAACAGTGCAAAATGCAAAGGCGCATGCTACACTGTAGTGAATTTGTGCAAGAAGCGGCTTGTTAGTCTCAGAATGTCGCCTCCGAACGTAAGCGAGCGCCACAAGAGGACGAGGTGGGAATGGAGTGCTTTTGTCGGAAACCCTGTCGAGTAGTTGAGCCGACAAAGGCTGACGCGGTACTTGCTCCCGCGGTGTCCCTTTGTGTCCAACCACTTGTTGTGCCGGGCGAGAGAGAGGAATGCTGCGCCGTGGTGCGGCAGAAGACACCGAGCAGCAAAAGGTTCTCCCTTTTATTAGACTCAGCTGCTGTCGCAGGCGAGTTCGTGTGCTCCACCATGGCTCCACGTCGTACGTAAATCGTATACGGAAAATCTGTATTTTCTTACGATTTCAAGCAAGTCTTCCAAGATTTTCCCTTCCTTTCGTAATTGTGTCTTAAACGACACGTTTCCAGTTGATGTACCTGTTGCGCTGCAGTCCAGCAGCTTCCGTCTCAACACCGTCGTGTGGATTTCTCGATGAGTCCGTTAATTTAATCCAGCATCTCCCTTAATTCATAGAATGACTGATCTTTGCTTACCAGTCGTCCGTTACACTCTATTTGCATTTATCCATGATCATCAGAAACTAAGAGTTTGCTGAAAATAATCACTTCAAACCACTTAGGGTTGGGGATCATATTTTTGGCGACTTTCGATGTTCCAAATTTGTAGAAGACTCCATATTTTAAAACACTATCGACTAATCCGGTCCTATTTATTGTGAACGTACACAAATTTGAAATCTCTTCATCTAAGACCAACATGAAGGTAGCTGCTTACGAATCTACAGCACAAAATCTGGGACTTCTTTTCCTGAGTGAAACAAAGTTGGGACTAAGAACTTTTATATCCTTCTTAATACTAAGGACATCTTACGGATGCAAGGAAAAAATTGTGTCTGCAGGAGAGATGTACTGACGTCTGTGAAATTTTTAAATTCTCAATTAGTTTTGTACTTGCAGCTTTCTAAGGTAGTCGCATTATGTGTGTTTCGTTCGAATGAACAAATAGGAACTTGGCACTGGATGATCGGTAAACACAGTTGTATGAAATAGCGGATGCCTTAGGCATATCAAAAGAATGATAATCATATTCTCAAAGGCAAGCCACCTTCTGTATGGGCGTCACTCGTCTATTTCATCGTTTCGGTTTACATCGCTCTACCTTCAACCAACCTTTTTCTCTCACTAACGCAGTAAAGTACTAACACTAATAGGAAACTAATCTGGAGTGCACATTTCTTCACTGCCTAACAAAAAGCCCGAAACCGACTAAATCGGCTAACATTCTACAACCATCTGTCACATACCCTAGTCTGCAGCTCACTCTCATCAATCCCCCCTCCTCCAAATTTCCCTCTCCCATGTTGCTAGAGTTCTTTATTTAAATTTTGTTCTTTCCTAAGAGCCACTGCCACTGTCATTTCAGTCTTGTCCTTCTTATTTTGCTTTTCCTGTTCTATAATGCCAACGGCCTTGCCGCAGTGGTAACACCGGTCCCCGTCAGATCGCCGAAGTTAAGCACTGTCGGGCTGGGTTAGCACTTGGAGGGTAACCATCCGGTTTGCCAAGTGCTGTTGGAAAGCGAGGTACACTCAGCCCTTGTGAGTCAAATTGATGAGATACTTGATTGGGAGGCAGCGGCTCCGGTCTCGTAAAGTGACACACGGCCGTGAGAGCGGTCTGCTGACCACATGTCCCTCCGTATCCGATGAGGATGACAAGGCGGCCTGTCGGTGCCGTTGGGCCATCCAAGGCCTGTTCGGACGGAGTGTAGTGTGGTTCCATAATACCAAATATCTATTCAAATGCGCTAAAATAAACTACATGCCCTTTACTATCATTATTAATATTAATCTTAGTTGTTATTATTTTAATTATTATGATCGTCAATATTATTATCACTATTAGTGTAATTATTACTATTTTATTATTACTGTTATTATTATTACTATAATTATTATCGTTGTTCCTGCGAATGCTCAAAAAATGTTAAAATGTATGTGAAATCTTATGGAACTTAACTGCAAAGGTCATCAGTCCCTAAGCTTACACACTACTTAACCTAAATTATCCTAAGGACAAACACACACACTCATGCCCCAGGGAGGCCGGCCGCTGTAGCCGAGCGGTTCTAGGCGCTTCGGTCCGGAACCGCGCTGCTACTACGGTCGCAGGTTCGAATCCTGCCTCGGGCATGGATGTGTGTGATGTCCTTAGGTTAGTTAGGTTTAAGTAGTTCTAAGTTCTAGGGGACTGATGACCTCAGAAGTTAAGTTCCATAGTGCTCAGAGCCAGAGCCGTGCCCGAGGGAGGACTCGAACCTCAGCCGGGACCAGCCGCGCAGTCCATGACTGCAGCGCCTTAGACCGCTTGGCTAATCCCGCGCGGCTTTGAATGCTTTTGTAATATCTTTGATATGTGTGTTTCTGGTCAGATGTAAGAGAAGACTTGAAGCCTTAATCTGGTGAGGTTAAATAAGCAATAAATAAAGTAATCGTCACAAGTTAATCCCTAATCGTCACATCCTAACCTATGACAGTATTGGCTGGTTCTGTCACCCTGCATAATTTAACGAATCCCTTGAAATCGTCGTGGGACCTGGACTCCGCCTCGCCTTCCGCATTCCGGTGCCCTCCCCAACTTGCAGTCTATGTGAACTCTTCTACTTCCCACATCTACTTCTCTCCCTAGATTACTTTCGAACTTAGTTCGTAAACCACAAAACCTAAGCCCACCAACTCCATCGTACCTTTTTATCTCAACTTATTGTGTTGTGCCATTACGTTCACAATCTACCTCTCATGAGCCGTGTCACCTGTATGTACAGTAATGTTGGACTTCGTGCAACTGCCACTTTCCAACAATACGGTCTGTCACGACAAAGAGCATAATGCTCTAGTGTACACATACTCGTATTCTAACTTTTGCTATAATTTCCCCATCGTTCTATCTGTTCCGCCTGCTCGACATTTAAACATTAAAACTCACTGCAGTTATTTATGGTCCCTTTCCCGTAAATATTTTCTCCATCGCGAGCAAAACCGTTTTTCGTAACTTCTTTTATCGTTGCAGCACTGGTATCACCAGTTACAGGTATTTTGACTATCAGGTAAAGCGTCTGTCTATACTGAAGAATCCGTCAAGTTGTTATCTGTTTATCTATATCTATAGTACTATTTAAGGCACTATTTAACAGTGTGTAAAGATTTTTGAAAATCTCGCAGAGTTCTTGACCAATTTACTTCAAATTCTTACACCATACTCCAATAAACGATCGGGCGGATCTGGGTTACACATTTTTTTACATGTATGGCCTATAAATATGTACATACTATATAAAAGGGAGAAGTTATTAGCCAAGTTCTCGCAGAGTTCTTGACCGATTTTCTTCAAATTTTTACACAATACTCTAATAAACGTTATATGGTATATAAGCGGGAAACATTATTAGCAAAAAATTTCGAAAAGTTCGTGACTAATTTATTTCAAGTTTTACATGATACTCGAATAAAGGCCCGACTGAACATACGCTATATATTTTTAAATAGGCATGTACATACAGAGGAATCATTGTTGGCAAAACTTCGAAAAGTTCTTGACCGATTTTCTTCAGACTGTTGCGCTCTGTTAAAAATTGGTCTGGAGTAGGCTCTAAATTTTTTAATATGTGTGGTATATAAACATATATTGGTAGTACATAAAGGGGAAATGTTGTTAGCAAAATTCTTGAAGAGTTCTTGGCCAATTTACTTGAAATTTTTACATGGCGCTGTAATAAATATTCGGACAGACATAGGCTATAAATTCTTTAAACAACAATCTACATGTTTTCTGTTAAAACCGACTGCAGTAAGATAATGCTCTATTATGTTGCGTTGGTAAAATGTATGGTTTCGTTTTTTTCTCACATCAAGGCGTTGAAGACATTACATAAATTGTTCCTCCCATACGTATTAGGGATTCATTAAAATTCGCTAATGCACTTGAGCAGATGTAATTTCGATGGATTGCTCACACGCTGCCTGCGATATGGAATATCTATGCTACAATAGAATCGCAGGTCAGAGCAGTGTTGGCAGTAAGTCGAGGTCAGTAGCTCGCAGAGAGCAGTCGTATTCTGTGGCTCGCGTAGAGTGCTTGGGTTCTGGAGTTCGGACGGGGCGGTCCAGCGGTTGACTTGTGTTGGGCCAGTTGTGCAGAACGATGGTAGTGCCTGAGCGATGTAATATAAGGTAATTTAAAAAAAAATTATTATTCTTACTTGCCGCACATATGTTAACTGCCACAACTGATTTAACCACAATTGTAATGTTGAAGTCCCATGTAATTCCTTGCAGAAACGTTGCAATAATAACTTTTGTTCTGAAGAAAATTTTTCCAGACATTTATCTGAGCTTAAAGATTTTACGAATTTTTCATGTTGATGAAGCAAAAGAAAATCAGTTGTTTTTCCTACAAATGAAAATCAGGTGGCCAGCACTGCACTGGGATGTGCCAAAAATTTCTTATAAGGGCAGATATATAGATGGCGTTATCCGACGACATCATTGTGAGGTAAGAATTTTTCAGTTTATTCAGGATGATTTCACAGGACCACGACGCAGCGCTGCAGACGTCAAAACTTATTAATCTCGATATGCAGGCAGTCTTTAATGGAAGGTCACATTAAAACTTAAAATTTTATTATTGGAAAGAAATTTTTCTATTGGGAACGTAAACGATATTTTTTCTGTTAGGAGGTTACACTAAATGTGAATAGTATACTTATTTTTCTGTTGGGATGTTATTACACTAAATGTGAATATTATAATTATTTTTCTCTTGGGAGGGTACAATATTCTTTCTGTTTATAGTCTACATGTACATGGATACTCTGCAAATCATACGTAAGTGTCTGCAGGGGGTTCATCGAACCACCATCACAATAATTCTCTATTACTCCACTCTCGAACAGCGTGCGGAAAATATCTTTCCGTGCGAGCTCTGATTTCTTTTATTTTGTTATGACGATCGTTTCTCCCTATGTAGGACGGCGTCAACAAAATATTTTCCCATTCGGAGGAGAAGATTTCGCCGCAACGAAAAACGCCTTTGTTTTAATGGCGTCCATCCCAAGTCCTTCATCATGTTCGTCACAGTCTCTCCCCCATTTCGCGATAATACAAAATGTGCTGCTGTACCTTGGACTTTCTCAAATTACTCCTTTAATCCTATCTGGTAAGGATCCCAGACCGCATAGCAGTACTCCAAAAGAGGACGGACAATCACAGTGTAGGCAGTCTCTTAAGATATAACGTAAAACAAAAGTTGTGTACACAATTACGTCCTGCTTTGATTTCTTCCTCGCAGTCGATGTTAATAGAAAACAGGTTAGATGTATTTATGGCTATTACTTTTGTGATTATAATACTGTTACAGAACCTGAATAGTCCGGAACTATCTAATCGTACTCGTTTGCAGATTAAAACCGTGCGAAATACTACCACTGAAGCTACTCTCCTCACTTATCCCTCAGCAGGAAAGATCTCTTATACCCCACCTACCTATCAATGGTCCCAAGCGTGTTACCCATTCATTTTAAGCGACTTCAGTTCCTAATCAATAAACGAGGCTCATGGTCACACACAGGAGAGTTCAAATGACTCTGAGCACTATGGGACTTAATTTCTAAGGTCATCAGTCCCCTAGAACTTAGAACTACTTAAACCTAACTAACCTAAGGACATCACATACATTCATGCCCGAGGCAGGATTCGAACCTGCGACCGTACCGGTCGCGCGGTTCCAGACTATAGCGCCTAGAACCGCTCGGCCACACTGGCCGGCACACACAGGAGGGGGAGAGTAGATGGATACAGAGAGAGGGGAGACAATGGACATAGAGAGGGAGGAGTGGAGATGGGCAGTGGATGGAGGACAAGGTGGAGAAAAAAGGGGAGAGGAAGAGATGAACAGAGAGAGGGGGAGGGTGGTGGAAGTTGTAACTGTTCCTTCTATTGAAAGTGTTCTTTGATGAAGTTCGTGCCCCGACCAGTTAGCGGTAGAATGTCTGTATAGTGTCTGTTAAGGAACGTTACAAAAGAAGTCTGTCCTGTTGCACTATATGCACGCCGTGTGGGTATTAATTGTATCGGCCAGCTCACAGTCATGTGCTCCCCGACGCGTACAAGCACAGCTACATGTACCTGCATACAAACTGCTATTACTGCACTAATCATGGTTACAGTCTATACACAAGAATAGTTTCTCTACTAAACTTTTCAGTTTACGTAAGCTAAATAGTCTGAATCAGTACGATAACTTCTTTTAAAGCGACTGTTATTAATCTGTATCGTTGCACTGATAAAATGTTTCGTAAGCACGTAATATTATCTGGTATGAAATAAATGTCAAACACGGTAAATTCACGTTTTGCCGGTTTTTTATAGTCTAAACGCATCCTATCATTGTCTTAAAGAAGTAACCTTACCCTAAGCTGGGTGGAATTAGTTACGTAAATTTCAGTCAAAGAGTTTGCAATAAGATCCAGATTTCACCAGTTGCTTTGACAAAACCTACGTATTTTCCCACAATTTGATATTAATATTCACTTTCTTTTTCGTTAAATTACTAACAGTCTATCACTTTGAGACAAAGTTCAGTCATCCATTGATAATAATCAATTTAAGACAAATTTCGGTTCTTTTCCTATCTTGACTTTACGTATACTTAAAGTTGCTGATCTACCTAGTTCAAGCTTAATGATTTCTAGCAGATCGCAAATTTCCGAAATGTAAAACCAATCTCGTATCGCCTACGTACAAGAGCACACGTTACGTTTCGATACGATCAAGCAAGCGCTAGAAGCACATTAACAATGTATAACTTTATCTTCTGCATTCCGCGGTGTCTTCAAAGAGCACTCACAAGGAGTATTCTTTGGGGTCACTTGTTCTACTTCGTGATCTATAAGTACACTACTTTGCGATCTACTTTAATTTGATACAAAAGGGATTCTATTTTACTTTATTTTGCAAAAATACTAATTTACTTTATACTGGATTTCATTTTTATTTCTTTTTGCATTGTTTCTCTTCAGTATACATGCTACTATTCAAGTGATGCTATCACAATGGGACTTTGTTTTCTTTTTTTTTTTTTTTATGAAATTTGGATCTTGGGTTTGGAGCTTCGATTGGGTTTTGGGTACTATTTTTATATTTTCATCTTTGCGTCCAAAGGAAGCGGCGTTACAAAGTGGCGTACATAGAGAGGGGAAGGTGAAGTTGGTCAGATTGAAGGGGGAGAAGGAAGTTAGGACTATATTCAATTTTCATACATCTTTAGCAGTTGCGAAGCATTGCCGTGATCGCAGTAGTTTCTAAAATCTAAGTTACCTTATTTCAAATGGCTCTGAGCACTATGGGACTTAACTGCTTAGGTCATCAGTCTCCTAGAACTTACAACTACTTAAACCTAACTAACCTAAGGACTTCACACACATCCATGTCCGAGGCAGGATTCGAACCTGGGACCGTAGCAGTCCCGCGGTTCCGGACTGCGCGCCTAGAACCACTAGACCACCGCGGCCGGCTGCCTTACTTAATTCGTGTTGTACAACTGTGTAACACTCTGGCTCATGAGCGGATTTATCCGCTGACAGCGCGCTCCCACATAGGCAACTGAAATAATATTAAAGGAAAGGTGTGTTTTAGTTTGATTACGTAGGAGAAGGTAGGTGCCGGTGGTTTGAATGCTGACCATAGTCAAACAGCAATCAAGCCAGTGTTTCCGCATTAAAAGAAAGATGACACGATATCATCTGCGACAGAGGTTCTGGCCTACGAACCCCGAAAAACAAGAAACTCACCTACCTGATTGCCTTGCCATGGGCAAAACAGTAACTGCTGAATACTACTCAAGTTGAAATGGTTCAAATGGCTCTGAGCACTATGGGACTTACCATCTGAGGTCATCAGTCCCCTAGAACTTAGAACTACGTAAACATAACTAACCTAAGTACAACACACGCATCCATGCCCAAGGCAGGATTCGAACCTGCGACCGTAGCGGTCACGCGGTTCCTGACTGAAGCGCCTAGAACCGCTCGGCCACACTGGCCGGCACCACTCAAGTAGCAGACTTTATAATGAGCCGAGATCTGAGTCAGCCCATCTTGTTCAGTCGGGCACTGGAGGAAAAGAGCGAAAAAAGAGAAGCAATTGCAGGAAATGGCTATTTTTCCTGTAGCAGACTGCGGACCGGTCGTCGAAAACGGCCGGCGAGTCCGAGAGCCAGTAGGTTCGAACACGACAGGCGGAAAGCTGACGCAGGTGTGTGTTCTCAGACATCGTAACTCAGCGCCGGAGGCGGGCAGCGAACACGGCTGGCGTCACGTCGCGTCTGAAAGCGGCGACCATATTCGCAGGCGTCGCGAGGCGCCTGTGCAAGCGTCTGGAAAGCCGGCGGTACGGCTGCGACCGCGGCGGCGCGCCGCTACCAACACTAATTGCCGCGCTCAAGGAGGAAGTGGCCTTATTAGGCGGCCAGCGGGAAGGGCCCAGCCTTCACCTAGAGCGTCTCCGCTCTGTCTGCCGCACGCGCCTGCCATTACTGGCCACGTTACTGCGCTGTTATCTTGAATAGCCCTAAGAAATCTTTGTTCTACTATGTACATACTGGGGAACGTGAAAGAACTTGGTTGAAGGGGCTCTCAAGTACCTCAGCAGTTCCCAAGACGGCACAAAGACTAGCAGTCGTCAAATCCGGAAAACCAGTCGATGACCTCTCAAGTTACCGCTCAAGCACATTGCTGAGCGTGTGTTTCAAACTACTGGAAGGAGAATTCGCGAAATAATAGAGAATACAGGGTGAAGCAGAGGAAACACATGTTTTTTGAACCAAGAGTCGAGGGGCATGAATTGGAGTAGGTATTAAAATCCAGGGAGAAGAAATAAAAACTATGAAGTTCGCCGATGACATTGTAATTCTGTCAGAGACAGCAAAGGACTTGGAAGACCAGTTGAACGGAATGGACAGTGTCTTGAAAGGAGGGTATAAGACGAACATCAACAAAAGCAAAACGATGATAATGGAATGTAGTCGAATTAAGTCGGGTGATGCTGAGGGAACTAGATTAGGAAATGAGACACTTAAAGTAGTAAAGGAGTTTTGCTATTTGGGGAGCAAAATAACTGATGATGGTCGAAGCAGAGAGGATATAAAATGTAGAATGACAATGGCAAGGAAAGCGTTTCTGAAGAAGAGAAATTTGTTAACATCGAGTATAGATTTAAGTGTCAGGAAGTCGTTTCTGAAAGTATTTGTGTGGAGTGTAGCCATGTTTGGAAGTGAAACATGGACAATAAATAGTTTGGACAAGAAGAGAATATAAGCTTTCGAAATGTGGTGCTACAGAAGATTGTTGAAGATTAGGTGGGTAGATCACGTAACTAATGAGGAGGTATTGAATAGGATTGGGGAGAAGAGAAGTTTGTGGCACAACTTGACTAGAAGAAGGGATCGGTTGGTAGGACATGTCCTGAGGCATCAAGGGATCACAAATTTAGCATTGGAGGGCAGCGTCGAGGGTAAAAATCGTAGAGGGAGACCAAGAGATGAATACACTAAGCAGATTCAGAAGGATTTAGGTTGCAGTAGGTACTGGGAAATGAAGGAGCTTGCACAGGATAGATTAGCATGGAGAGCTGCATCAAACCAGTGTCAGGACTGAAGACCACAACAACAACAGTACGCGGCGATGAGAGGGGGTATTTACTTTGAATGAACGTTGGCAGACTGCCCATACAACGCAGTTTCAGTAGCTATGGAGCGTTGGAGCGTAGAGCATCGTGTGTTCGTTGTTGAGCAGTACTTCAGAATTTTAGAGTTGGACGGCGAGATGCAGTGCATGATCGAAATACTGCACTCCGATGGATAGCAGCGTTTAGAAGTACTGGATCTGTGATGAAAAAGAAACCACCTAGTCTTCCCCGTTCAGTTCGTACTCCGGAAAATGTAGTCCGAGTGAGAACGGCAGTTCTTGCTAGTCCGAAACGATCGGCTAGACGACAGGTTGTAGCGCTGGGTGTGTCACGTCTTTCGCTTCACCGCATCTTACATGATTGGTTCAAATGGCTCTGAGCACTATGGGATTTAACATCTGAGCTCATCACTCCCCTAGAACCTAGAACTACTTAAACCTAACTAACCTAAGGACATCACACACATCCATGCCCGAGGCAGGATTCGAACCTACGACCGTAGCGGTCGCGCTGTTCCAAATTGAAGCGCATAGAACCACTCGGCCATACCGGCCGGCCATCTTACATGATGATCTTAAGTTTCACCCATACAAGATAATGATCGTCCAGCAACTTAGTGAAGGGGGTTTTGTGCAGTGCAGAGACTTTTGTCGTGTAACGGACGAAATTTTTACGGATATGCAAATGCTACAGTGTTCATGAGTGATGAAGCACATTTTCATGTAGCCGGTTACGTCAATTTTCAAAATTGTCGGTATTGAGCGCCGGAGAAACCACATGAATCACACGAAAGACCTCTCCACAGTTTAAAAGTAACAGTGTGGTGGCGAATTTCAAAGATGGGGTTTGGCGGACCTTTTTTTTATTTTTTTTATTTCTTATATTTGAAGAGGAAGGAACTGCAGTTACTGTGACATCATCGCGCTACGTTAAAATGTTAAACAACATTCTTCCTCCAGAACTTGAAAGGCATCAAGTGAACATGAGAGAAATATGGTTTCAGCAGGGCATTGCCACAGCTCACATGGCGAGAGCATCCATGGAAGTGGTTCGACAAATGTTCCCAGAACATGTTATTTCGAGATATGGTGATGTTTGCCGGTCGGAGTGGCCGAGCGGTTCTAGGCGCTTCAGTTTGGAACCGCGCTACCACTACGGTCGCAGGTTCGAATCCTGCCTTGGGCATGGATGTGTGTGATGTTCTTAGGTTTGTTAGGTTTAATTAGTTCTAAGCTCTAGGGGACTGATGACCTTAGAAGTGAAGTCCCATAGTGATCAGAGCCATTTGAACCATTTTTTTAATGGTGATGTTTACTGCCCCCCTCGCTCGCCTGATTTGTCGATCGGGGACTCCGAAACTCTCCAGCCTGCGATTGTGGGGCCCAAGAACAAACTGTTTAGCATATTGTCAGAGACTGCACTCTCAGAAAGTATTAAGGACCATTATGTGACTTCATTAATGCTGCTCCCTCTGCTATAAATTGACTTCACTCAATAAATGTTGAACTCAGTTGTAATTAATAGTCCTAATTTTATATTTTAAATTTTCTCAGTTTAAACATAGTAGGTTTGTGCCTAAATCCTTAGCTGTATAATTGCTAACTATATGTATCTATTAATATTTACTGTTGTCCTCATATCAGGCAGGGACAGTTACAATGCCGAATATAAGTTTGCCCATTCTGCCCATTTTAACCATGTTGGTAGGTCACATTTCCGCAAAATGCCTCCATCATCAGGTGCCTAAATGTTGTATGAGTAACAGTGCCAGTGTATACAGCATATAAGGCGGTAGACTAAAGCGACGGGACTAGCTGTTTGAAAATTAATTAATTTTTACAACGCAACGGAAACAAGAGTCAAAGATCAAGGCAACTAGCGTCCCGTGTATTCTTTCCGGGGCTATTACAGACTACATGTGCCAGCCCACATTTGTACTGTGAATGCAGTACGTGTGAGGGGCCTTGTTGCCCTTGCCGTGGCAAAGTGGAACACACAGTTTCTATCAACGTAGCTGGTGCCTCTATGTACATAAGTAGGTGGTGTGAAAGGAATAGAAAGGAAACAGGATGGGAAAGAGATAGGAAGGAAATAATGTCTTCCAGCCACACAGGGCACTGTGGTAATGCAACGGCTAGAGTTGAAAATTTGTGCTGAACCAGGACTCGAACCAGGATGCTGAGCTTCTCAAGAAAGGTTGCCTTACCGCCTTCTTTTAAAATCTCATTTTGTTCGTTGTTATTGTTTGCTGTACTTATTCAGGGCCGACGTTGTATGACATCCGTTCAAGTTCGTCGTTGATCCGTTCACCCAGTATTATTATTATTATTATTATTATTATTATTATTATTATTATTACAGAGCGCAGCTAACCCCCGCCTCTGGCATCCGCAGGACACGCTTTCCGTCAGACCCAAATTCCCAACTTTCAGCTCGCCGCATCGCAACGACTCCCACCCATTAACCTTCTACTCTCAGATTTCTGATTCTCGTAGGAGCTCGGAAGTTGGTTGTGCATCCCCATTGAAACTTTTTCCTCAAATAGACATCGCCCCCAAAGAATTATAGATGTGGTGTCTGTTCTGTCTGTCATATCTGTAGGGTGCTCGGATATTCCCATTACAAACTTCTGGGACATTTGGAGGGGAGTGAGTACGTAATATTATGAACCCTTCTCCGGTAACGTACCGTTTCCGTGATACATCCATTTGAAAATGTGTTTGCTAGGTAGGTCTGTAACAGGGTAGTCGTTGGGGGACTTGCTTAAGTCGGATTGGCTGATGTCATTTGAAGTCTATCCTACTTATCTCACCTGTTTTGGACCTCACTCACGTGTATGTGAGTGTTAGAGGTGGTATGGAGTGTTGGAGGTGTTATGGATGTCGTTGTTGGTCATCTACAGCATACCAGACGGTGCTGGAACAACATCCATTGCTCGTGTAATTGCTCGTTTACTCGTTGACGGTTCACTTCAACGTGATGCACCCATCCTCTTCCAATTCGAGTGCGCGGCGTCACCTTGGAGCACCACAGTCACGCCTGCTGACGGTGAAGGTAGCCTTTCTCAAAGCCGTTGCGCAATTATGACGAAAAGGGCATTCGATGGAGTCGGACGTTGTGCATAACAATCTTGATAAAGGAGACGAGCATCTCTTCCAACACAGTAAGCTTCGTCATGCAGAAGGATCATGTCGGTGTATTCTGTAAACATGTTCTCAGACATGTTGCTTTAACAGTCGCAGACACGTTAATGAGACTCGCACCAAGTCAGAGGGATAAGATGGAGGTCATCAGCCAATTCGACGTAAGTAACCCCCATCATGACTATCCTGTTGCAAACCTACCAAACAAACATGTTTCAAACGGTTGTAGCATGGAAATGACACGTTAGCGGACATGGGTTCCTACTAATAATGTTATGTACTCACCCCCTCTACGAGTCCTACAAGTTTGGAACGGGAATTTACAAAAACTCTGTATAATTCTATACATGTCCCAGCGCAGAGGCGGCTCTCAAGTCTTAGCTATGTGTTTTTTGATCTGAGGCTATCAGAAACTTACTAGCGAGTAAGCTAAGGCACTCAACACTACTGAACAAGCAGTCAAGTTTTAAATTTTTGATAGGGATATCAAAAGTTTTGATTCTTATACATACAGTGGTAGAAGCTACAAAACTTCTTACGAGCGATATAAGAAAGTGACGCATTCAATGCCACACCTAACATCGTCCAAGTTCGTAACAAGAAGAACTCTTGTTCATGAAATATTTTACATAAACTACAATCACATATGGAAATAAAACCTATTTACACATTCCACTCTGCACCACTATCAGAGATGCGAGACATGAAGACAATTACATATGAGGCACATAACTAAGATGTTAAACGTGCCGCTTTCCGCCTACAACTGTTCTGGGCAGCCTCTCGTCTACTGTATGATCACTTGACTCACCGAACTCGACTGGTCAGCCCAGTACGCTATACTCGGTGCGCATTGTTGACACAAGTCCATGGCGTCTTCATTTCTTAACACTTTTTTGCTAATAATTCTTGTTAAAGAAAAATGGCAAGGAAAAAATCCTGAACATAGTGTGCATCAGTTTACTTTTGAGAGGATCGAACTATGTTCGTCAATAATATCAGAATTATATATTATAAAAACATAAGTAAACAAACGTCATACCTCTCCGTACGTCATACACCAGCTAACAATTTCTTTCTTAATTTGCTAAGAGAGGTTTGAGAGCGAATATTATGGCCTCTGGAGCCAGAGGTGTTACAAGTGACGAAGATTCTTTTTTCTGCGTGTGCCAGTCAGGTTATGTTCCGAATATTACAGCGACTGTCCAGAAAGACATCCTCTGACACAACGTCCACGCACCGACAGATAAGCACACACAGTCAGGCAGAAACAAAGTAATTTGCAGTAGGCGAAACGTCATTTGAGCAGGCCACACTAGGAGAGATTTTGCCGGCCGGAGTGGCCGTGCGGTTCTAGGCGCTACAGTCTGGAGCCGAGCGACCGCTACGGTCGCAGGTTCGAACCCTGCCTCGGGCATGGAAGTGTGTGATGTCCTTAGGTTAGTTAGGTTTAATTAGTTCTAAGTTCTAGGCGACTGATGACCTCAGAAGTTAAGTCGCATAGTGCTCAGAGCCATTTGAACCATTTTTAGGAGAGATTTTCAAAAAACATACCTAATACACAAACAATTATTGTAAATCAGCAATAGCCACTGACGTTAATGACGAAGCAACCATTCCATGCCATCAGACACGACCATCATATATTGCATAAATTGGATGAGGGACACCAAGAGAATGTATAACAAGAAATTTCAAGTTTATATGAGAGGAATGTGTTCAATGACAAATTAGAAAGGAACAAAAATGCCTCCAATCTGATTGCTCATTCCATTAACAATACAGAACATAAGGAATGTTTATCCAATAATACCACAGGTGAGTGCTGACATCCAGTCCCATAATAAAATAAAAATGTGCCGTCTGAATGAGTTAATTTGTCGAAAATTGACATAGTAAAGCCAAGTCAAGTCGTACAGCAGTGCTGGCAGGAAGACTCGAAGGGGTAGCTTCACTCAGCTAGCCGGAAAACTTTCGCAATGCACAACGCCGCTTTCCTTGGAAGCTGTGAGAGGTGAGTCATATGTGTATTTCTTGAGTGTGAGTGAGTGTAAATCTAACGGTTTGAAACCGGTAACGGAACTATTTCTTCCAAATACATAGCGTTATTAACAGTAGCTCTTCACTTTATTGCAACAATCAAACTGCACCAATTGCTTATATTGTATAATATGTGACATAATTCCAACTTTTTGTGCAAAGAGCCGCCTGTAATTACAGAATCTGTCTTGTCTTAAAAGTTAAAAAAATGTAACATCTTGGAAATGAAGAATCTCGCACAAATAAACAACTCTGAGAAGTGACGGCGATGTGCAACATTCTATTGTGAAAGACGAAATTTTTCTTTTTTAGATAATAACCATAACTGAAATAGCAGGGTCGGAAGAAAGGCTACAAAAATTAACATGGTGGTGTTGTATAGATTTTCTCACAAAATGTAGCTCATGTTATCATTCAGTTATCTAAGTACTCTGCCGGAAAACAAATTAGTACGCCGGGAAAGACGATGTCGATTTTCATCCGATGACAACATGTCACCTGTGGGACAATAGATGTACTGATAATGGTTTCAAGGTCGTCTACCAACAGAGAGCATAGGGGCATAGCTACCAGAGCTCCATCGGTGACGACCCTTTAATAGGGTATGCTCACAGCTAGAAGGCTCACTGAGGCCCTAACGTATGAAGCAAAAGCAGACTAACCATGCCACGGAAAGACGCTCCTCCTTCCTACAGCCAACTGAGCGTGTTTGAAAGGGATCAAACTGGGGCCTTCCGAGTGGTGCGATGGTTGTTTCGGAGGATTGCCTTATAAGTTGGAGTTGCTGTATCAGTTGTGCAACGATGCTGGTATCAGTGGTCATGTGAACTTCTCACAGGCGTAGACGAGGTTCTGGACGCAGCACAAACACCAGCCAGGATCGTCGCATTGTAGTGGAAGCAGTGGTAGATACTACTGCTACCACAGCACAGATAAGAGGGCTAGTGACCCCAGACGTGTCAACACGAACTGTCGCGAATCGATTTTTAGCATTGGGACTACGGGCACGCAAATCTCTAGCCCGTCCTGCACTCACACCACAGCATCGAAGTGCACGTCTCGATTGGTACCGTCAGATGGTCACTTGGAAAATGGAATGGCGCTTCACGGTCTTCAGCGATGAATGCAGATTATGCCTGCACGGAAGTAATGGTCGTCTGTGCTTATGACGTAGACCTGGTGAGGACTGTCTCGTAGACACTGGCCCACTCCAGGTCATATGGTTTGGGGTGCGATAAGCTACAACTATCGTTCACCTTTGGTGTTTCTGGAGGGGACGCTAACCGGCGCTCGGTACGTGCAGCAAATTGTTAAATTCGTTATTTTGCCGTTAGTGCAACAGGAAGGCGATGTGTTGTTCCAACAGAATAATGCTCGCCCATACGCTGACCTTGAATCTCAACGTGTTCTGCAAGACGTGCAGCAACTTCCCTAACCAGTACGATCTCCGGAATTTTCTCAAATGGAACACTTGTGGGATGTGATGGTATGAGAATTGACTTGCACGTCTCGTCAACAAACAATTCCTACAGAGCTACGTGAACAGGTCGAGCAGGCGTGGAATAACATATCCCAGGATCCTTTGTCGTATGATTATATGATAGCAGAACAAACACTGGTACCAGTTACTTCTGTAAAACATCTGGGAGGATGCATACGGAACAATTTGAAGTGGAATGATCATATAAAATTAATTGTTGGTTAGGCAGGTGCCAGGTTAAGATTCATAAATAGGAGATTCCTTAGAAAATGTAGTCCATCAACAAAGGAGGTGGCTTACAGAACACTCGTTCGACCTATACTTGAGTATTGCTCGTCAGTGTGGGATCCGTACCAGGTCGGGTTGACAGAGGAGATAGAGAAGATCCAAAGAAGAGCGGCGTGTTTCGCCACAGGGTTATTTGGTAAGTGTCATAGCGTTACGGAGATGTTTAGCAAACTCAAGTGGCAGACACTGCAAGAGAGGCGCTCTGCATCGCGGTGTAGCTTTCTGTCCAGGTTTCGAGAAGGTGCGTTTCTGGATGAGGTATCGAATATATTGCTTCCCCCTACTTATACCTCCCGAGGAGATCACGAATGTAAAATTAGAGAGATTCGAGCGCGCGCGGAGGATTTCCGGCAGTCGTTCTTCCCGCGAACCATACGCGACTGGAACAGGAAAGGGAGGTAACGCAGTGGCACGTAAAGTGCCCTCCGCCACACACCGTTGAGTGGCTTGCGGAGTATAAATGTAGATGTTGATGTAGATGTAGGAAAATATCCGCCATCTGTACGGTCGAGTGGACGCCAGAGTAAGCACCTGCATTTCGGCCTGTGGAGGCTACGCCAAGTATTAATATGGGTGTTTCAGCATGGGCCGATGACTGGTACCCCGGGATCTCTTTCACTATTGATCTGTAAATGTAATCATTTCAAGTACTGCTTATCCATTGCTGCAACAATAAATCTTGATTGGACTGGAAACCTCTAAAATTTTTGCCGGCAATGTGTACAAGATACACCGATGAGCCAAAACATTATGACCACCTACCTAAAAGCATGTTGGTCCACTTCTGGAATGCAATTTAACAGTGATTCTGCATGTCAAGGATTCGAAAAGTATTTGATAGCCTCCAGACGTTTGTGACACAGATGCCTACGCACAGGTAACACACTTCACGCAAATTACGGGCAGTCGGTTTGTGGGGGCAGAGCTGGCGCCCGATACCGTCCCAGCTGGATTTCATCGGATTAAGATAAGCTGAATTTCAAGGCCAAGAAATCAACGTGACTTCACTATCATGCTCCTCAAACCATTGCAGCACGACTATGGCGTTGTGGCACCGACAGTTGTCCTCCTGGAAGATGCCATAGCTGTTGAGGTGGACATCAAGCATAAGGGGTTAGAGGTGGTCCCCGATAATGTTCACGAAACCGACAGCTGCCAAGGTGCCTTCGATAACTACCACAGGTCCTATGAAAGCTAAGGTGAATATTTCTGTAACATAATACTCTTCCGAGCTGCCTGCGTCCGTGGCGCGCTGCATGTTTCGAGCAGCCTTTCGCCTGCATGAATTATCTGGATACGACCATCGACCTGGTTTAACAACAAACGAGACTCTTCAGACCAGGCGACACGATTCCATTGATATGCTGTCCAATCTTGGTGGCCCCGTGCCCCCTGTAATCATAATTGATGATGATATTGGCTCAACATGGGAACACCTAGTGGTCCCCTGCTGCAAGCACCATGTTCAGCATTGTGCGCAAAACGATGTTCTCCAAAACACTTACGCCTTCGCCAGCGCTGTCGTCAGACAGGCGACTCATCGCTGCCTACCCTGCTTTCGAGAGAGGGCAAGACTCCTATCCCTAAGTTCTGTGACGAGATATGGACGTTCAGCTTCTTGTCGCCTACGCATTTCTTCAGCACTTTTCAACCACTTTCCATAGATGCTCAGGACAGTAGCACGCGAACAGCCGACCAGCTTCGCCGTTTCCGAAATGCTCTCTTTCAGGCATTGGGTCACGTCAAACTGGTATTCGTCAAAGTCGTTTAAATCGGCGGATTTGCACATTTTCGCCACTTATCTTCGCTGAAACGATTCCCCATTCGTCTCCTTTCTGGCCATATACTTCTCTTACGGCGTCACATGAACTCAACGCCACCAGGTAGCATAGAACCTCGCGGTGGTCAGTGGCCATAATGTTTTGCGTCATTAGTGTACATAATACAAAATTGTTAAGGCTTCAGTGTACATAATGTTGCACGTTAAAATAAATTATTTTCTCTGGACAGGAAAAACAACATTCATAACGTACGTCACCGACACACCCAACAAAAAACTTTGTCTCCTCGTATGAACTGGGAATTAATAACTCATGTATAAATATCATGTAAGCTCCTCATGATGGTAGTATATCGCCGAAAAGCGTCCTGTCAATAAACATTTGATAAAAGAAGAGACTGAAGCTTAATTATGATGTAAAATTACTATTTTAGTAATTTTACATCATACTTTCTGGACACGTCACTGAAAACCTTCCACATCTACATCTCCATATGCAGGGTGTCCGTAAATTATCTTTCCAAACTTAAATTTTAATAAAACCGTGCTAGATGGTACCTGCTGGTTTTCAGCATGTGGGAAGATAATTCGTAAAATTTAGTTTCCTTATTCATCTGTCAATGTGTGCGCCTCCGGTGGCATGGTGAATGGCGAGTCAGCATTTAATATCCCTCCACGTACGCTCCGTAAACTCCATGGCGACATGGCCAGATTCATTGGCAACGCACGTCTTCTGGTTCTGTAGATAAGTAATCTTGGTTCGGTACACCTAATGAAACGCACCATCTCGTTCGAATCAATTATCTAGAAATTCTTCATCCAAAACTTGTATGGTAGTGCCAGAAATATGACGTCAGACTGCAGGTGTTCCATGCGTGGCGCAGCAAATTCTTGAAAAATGTTCAGGTAAACATTACTGTTGATAGAAGTCTCACTGAAGAACAGTGGACGAGTGATACAGTTATGCCTATGTCTGCACCAGACATTCACCTTGGGATTATCTCTTTTCATTTGGCGTCTTACATGAGAATAATCTGATCCCTCTATACGAACGTTACGACGAATCAGTTTGTCAGATGCATGAAAGGTTGATTAATGAGAGAAATATATCATTTCGAGAAATTCATTGTTTGCCTCTATTTTGGCTGTTAGATCCATTGCAAATTGTTGGCGTTGAGGTTTCTGTATCGGTTATAGTGCCTGAAGCAGCTGTGCCTTGTAAACATGAAGATAACATCTCTTTTGCAAGACTTTGTTCACTGTGATCGTGGCTTTTCCAACACTTTGCCCTTTTGCACATTGATTTTGTCGGACTCCCTTTCAATTGCTTGCCGTGACTTGTCCACGTTCTTATCTTAAACACATGTTTATGGAAAACTTATACGTTTAAACCCGGTTGGTCGGGGTGGCGGCGTCCTCTCACACTTTGTCCGAGAGTATTCCTGCACTTGTTCTTTGTGGACCAGCCTACAAAGTGAGCTTCTTCTTGTGGCCTCCACATTTTCGTCAAATCTATGACATCTGAAAAATAAAAATAAATAAATAAAAAACATGTTAGCTTGTCACATATTGAAACTGGTTGTTATTCTCTAGTATAGCATAATTTTAAGGTTACTTAAGTCTAAAGTTGTAAAGATAATTTGTGGGCACCTTGTATATCAACGTATACAGTCTCATATCGCTCTTCGACTCTAAAGCTCTTGTCTTTACAATACAGTGGGAACACTCTGTCACAGAGTCACCTTCTGTAAGCCCTTTTCGGGAGCAGGGAACAGATTCTGGAACGACTACTCTCACTATATGACGGTTGATATAAAAGTTTTCTGAGTATGGTACAGTGTTACAAGGTAAAAAATTGTACTGAATAAACCAACGTCCCGACCGCGGCTGCGGGGCGCTTCTTCTGCGATTACTGGTATACCCAATGCTAGACCCAGCAGGCCCAGAAGGAGACCCAGTAAGTGTGGCCGAAACGTTGGTTTCTCCAATATAGTTTTTTACCTTGTGACACGGTACCATATACAGAAAACATTCATGTCAGCTGTCTGGCCGCATAAGCCTACGCAGTTACATTATATCACAGTGCTTATAACATCACCAACTTCAAAAGACAGCTATTGACATACAATATAAGTAAAGCTTTTATGAACGAGAAGATGGCTTTGAGTACCACAGTGCTTTACTAGTCGTGGCTCTGCTGGATGTTGCTGGAATAACAGTACTGATTAAAATAGTTCCGACTGAGAACTAATACCAATAATACTCGGTATGCGCATGACGGTAGGCAGGGAAGAAGTGTAAAACTGAACACTTTGGTACGCTTAGAGCAAGTTCAACAAAATTTGATCGCATTTTCGAGAGGGGAGACCGGGCTCGTTGGCATAAGGATTAAGTTGCCATACAGATTCCTTCTGTCACTGCTACAAGCACTGAGCGCTAGTGCCGCCACAGTCGATCCGATCTAAAGACGTCACATCATCCACTGTAGCGTTAGTGTGATTAGAACTGCTAGGGAAGAAGGACTGCAAGTTTACTGAGTTCCAGTCACGTGCGTCCTTTCTTACACGTTTTTGTTATTCTGTAAAGGTCTTGAATACGCCTAGACGTTCTGAATAATCGTGTTGGATAGAGGTGTCAACAACAGTTACGTTCAAGTTCTTAAATAATTCATAGGACTTCTGAGGAACACTGAAACAGCCATCTTGTCTAAAATGTCCTGTAGGTGCAGCTTGGCACCTTGGGCGTAGTGGAACAAGATATGCGACGTGCACTTGCTTACGTTCCACACCAATCTTTTTGTACAAAGATACCCGTTTACGTATTCCTGATTAATTTACGATAGTGTTTGTCAAAGGTTTGCCATGTGGAACTACAGAAGGAAGTCTGAAAGAGTGATGTATTCTACTCAGACGCTATGCTAACCTCCCTCCTCGTTACGGTTGCTCCATCTCATCTCCCAGTGAGACACCTACTCCTAGCAAACCAATATCGAGGTGAAATATGAGATGGGAATACGTTCGAACTTTTCCAAAAGCCGGGCGACGAAAGCCGTCCATCCTAGTCGGTAATCATAGTCACACAACTATTTTAGCAGTAACTTCTTCCAAAAATGCACTGGCAACAGAAAGCTCTAAAAGAACGAAAATGTACATAGAACGTCTGTTTTAGGCAAGAAGGGTATATGCGCTGCAACTAAAGAAAGAGGAAGAATGGGATCAGTGTTACGTAAAAGTGATTTGTGCAATCCCGAAAATTGGGTAACCAACCTCATACTGAGCGAAGTTGTACCTTACCCTAAGGTGGGGCACTTGGGTCGTACAATGATTCCATTTAACTGGCCTTTTCATCGTGATGACAGCGCACATCACTTACACTTCTTTCCTTTCACTTTGGCCTCTATTCTCCTTCACTCGCCAAAATGGAATACATACCCGTCGATTTTTTCTGCCATCGATCCAGTTTTCAGTGGAGTATTTGCTCATTCCCTGTTCAAGACTTCTGACTGTGAATCTATGTAATTTGTCAAAGAAAAAGACTGCTCATATTTCGCTACTCCGAAATAGTGAATCCTCCTCTTTTAATCTTAGACGTTTAAAACTGTTTAACCAAAACTATTTAATGTTCAAAAAATAAATCCGAGAAGTAACTGTGGACTGAACTCCAGGCCTTTCACACTGTTTTCTTCTCCTCTTCCTTATGTTAATGAAGAAAGCTGAGAAAAAGGTCTCATTCTTCTATGGATTTTTCATTGTTAAAACAATGTGAATCCTCTCTTTATTTTTTTAAGGTGTTTCTTCAGAAGAGACATTGAAGTATGGAGCGCTGAAATAATGTTTGAATGTGTAATCCGAATTGGTAAACGAAAGGTTTTGACCATTGTAATTTTCAATTCTCCCAGTCTTAGTTCTTATCTCAGAATAGCATTTCCGAACACTGTTGGAAATTTTGGGCAGAGCTCATACATTCTTGCTTTCGAACTGTCGCTCTTCCCCCCCGCGAAGCACGGCATATTGTGCGGCAGTATTACCGAGAAGGGCCGGCCTCTGTGGCAGAGCGGTTCTAGGCGCTTCAGTCTGGAACCACACGACTGCTACGGTCGCAGGTTCTAATCATGCCCCGGTCGTGGATGTGTGTGATGTTCTTAGCTTAGTTAGGTTTAAGTAGTTCTAAGTTCTACGGGACGGATGACCTCAGATGTTGAGTCCCATAGTGCTCAGAGCCATTACCGAGAAGGAAATATGACTTACTAACCTTGATTACGGCTCAGTGATCGAGCGCTGTGCTTCAATCGGGAAGTTCCTTTCAACATCTCTTTTGCAGCAGAATATTTTAGACGTACAAAATGCATATACAACACGTGCCGTCCTCGCAAGTGACATTTTTCAGACTCAACCAATAACATTAAAAAATGAACATCGATTTTTAGGGCACCAATCGTGACAAATGAAAGTCATCCTATTTGTTCACGAGCAGAACGCAGGTTGGTAGCATGTATGTACTGCGACGTCGTTCGATTATTTAAACATATAACCGGTCGCCGTGAAGCAACTGAAAAAGGTGTTTCATCTCTGTGGCTGTGCACTAAATGACTTGTAGAAATACAGCAGTCAACCAATTTTTAAATAGCTTTATTTATGTCAGGATGCGAGCGGGGATTTTACCTATCTTGGTGCATGTAATCTTCAGTAACAATGCCTTTTTGTGAATTCTATCTTGAAAGTTTTCAGCTGCCCTGCGCAAAATAACATTCATTTAGCCATCAAGTTGCCCGACTGTATATTTAGTGGTTGGATGCTACTAATTTTATTTTGTAGATTTTAGTCCATTTGTTGCGTCTGTTTGTGTAGCGCGCACTATTTTATCTTCGCTAATGCCTTATTGCACCGCATTAGCCATGTGTTCACCGAAAGTCAAGTACCAGTTTTCTTATATATTTCGGAACTAATTCTAAAGTCAGCTGAGTTTATAGAGTTAATACAACAACAATAGCTTAAAACTTTATACTTGCCTTGGTATACTAAGAACCGAATGGTTACATATGCCTTGGTTAATACACAATATGTGTAATGTAATGAGTCGCACGAGGTTATTTGGTGGTTCAAAAGGTTCAAATGGCTCTGAGCACTATGCGACTCAACTGCTGTGGTCATAAGTCCCCTAGAACTTAGAACTACTTAAACCTAACTAACCTAAGGACATCACACACATCCATGCCCGAGGCAGGATTCGAACCTGCGCCGTAGCGGTCGTGCGGTTCCAGACTGTAGCGCCTTTAACCGCTCGGCCACTCTGGCCGGCGAGGTTATTTGGCACATAGGTTTCTTCAGATTAATGGTATCACATGACTAATGGTAAAGGATTGCTTCTCGTGGGTGTTGCAATCATTTACACACTCATTAATACAATTAGCCCCAATCTTCTTTCTTGCTCTCCTGAACTTTTTTCTTTTCTTTTTTTACTCGAGATTCGGTGTAGGAATCCATCCCGAAGGACATTCAAGCTCTCGACACCAGTTCTAGCAGCCATCCCGCCCCTTCCTCTTTTCACCCCTCACAATCCTCCCGAACGCTGCTATGTCATCTACAGAACGTAACCCGAACTCCACTTTTCTACTTCTTTATTTCCTTTGTTCGCCCTAAACGCATCCCAGTTCTCACGGCAGGACGTGGCGTCGACGGGCGTATGTGGGTGGCATCTACCTCCTCAATCGAGGCGTGTAAGGTTTCGCGCACTCTCTCCTGCAGGTAGGGCTGACTGTTATGTGTGTGTGTGTGTGTGTGTGTGTGTGTGTGCTCGGGTCGTGAGTCCTCGCGTGCGTGCGTGCGTAGGCTGCGCCGTTCTGTGAATGGGAGGCGCCGGCGCTAGCGGGCGGGAAGGCTTTGTGACGTCACTGTGACGGCCGGCGCTGTTTCCGTGGGAACCCGCCTGAATGCGGCGGCGCGCACGGCTGCCACACAATGATTCCAGCCGCGTATACGGGTACCCGCCGGATTTCACGGAAAGCGGCAAACTCGCGTGTCGCCCCCTCCTCTCACCCCACCACCCGCCACCGCAGCTCGCACATAATGGGGACTCCACGTGACTACCTCGTCGATGCGTGACCCACGAGCTGTTGTTGTAGCTGTGTCAGAACCGATAAGAGGCATTTGTACTTTCATAAATTCACAGGCATTATTCTTGGTCCTTGTTTCATCCATAGTTACAGTGAATCAGCTACTTGGTAGTGTATTAAATTACTTGCAGAATAACAGCAAACTGATATTTTTAACACTATATCGGCTGACATGCGTTCCCTTAGTTTAATACACGTGGCATATACCGTTCAATCACAATTACACTACTGGCCATTAAAATTGCTACGCCACGAAGATCACGTGCTACAGACGCGAAATTTAACCGACAGGAAGAAATGCTGTGATATGAAAATGATTAGCTTTTCAGAGCATTCACACAAGGTTGGCACCGGTGGCGACACCTACAACGTGCTGACGTGAGGAAAGTTTCCAACCGATTCCTCATGCATAAACAGCAGTTGACCATCGTTGCCTGGTGAAACGTTGTTTTGATGCCTCGTGTAAGGAGGAGAAATGCGCACCATCACGTTTCCGACTTTGATAAAGGTCGGATTGTAGCCTATCGCGACGGCGGTTTACCGTATCGCGACATTGCTGCTCGCGTTGGTCGAGATCCAATGACTGTTAGCAGAAAATGAAATAGTTGGGTTCAGGAGGGTAATACGGAAAGCCGTGCTGGATCCCAACGGCCTCGTATCACTAGCAGCCGAGATGACAGGCATCTTATCCGCATGGCTGTAACGGATCGTGTAGCCACGTCTCGATCCCTGAGTCAATAGATGGTGACGTTTGCAAGACAACAACCATCTGCACGAAAAGTTCGACGACGTTTGCAGCTGCATGGACTATCAGATCTGAGGCCATGGTTGCGGTCACCCTTGACGCTGCATCACAGACAGGAGCGCCTGCGATGCTATACTCAACGACGAACCTGGGTGCACGAATGGAAAGTCATTTTTTCGGATGAATCCAGGTTCTATTTACAGCATCATGATGGTCGCATCCGTGTTTGGCGACATCGCGGTGGACGCACATTGGAAGCGTGTATTCGTCATCGCCACACTGGCGTATCACCCGGCTTGATGGTATGGGGTGCCATTGGTTACACGTCTCGGTAACCTCTTGTTCGGATTGACGGCACTTTGAACAGTGGACCTTACATATCAGATGTGTTACGACCCGTGGCTCTACCCTTCATTCGGTCCCTGCGAAACCCTACAATTCAGCAGGATAATGCACGACCGCGTGTTGCAGGTCCTGTATGGGCCTTTCTGGATACAGAAAATGTTCGACTGCTGCCTTGGCCAGCACATTCTCCAGATCTCTCACCAATTGAAAACGTCTGGTCAATGGTGGCCGAGCAACTGGCTCGTCACGATACGCCAGTCACTACTCTTGATGAGCTAGGGTATCGTGTTGAAACTGCATGGGCAGCTGTACCTGTACATGCCAGCCAAGCTCTGTTTGACTCAGTGCCCAGGCTATCATGGCCGTTATTACGGCCAGAGGTTGTCGTTCTGGGTACTGATTTCTGAGGATCTATGCACCCAAATTTCGTGATAATGTAATCACATGTTGTCCAATGAATACCCGTTTATCATCTGCATTTTTTTTTGGTGTAGCAATTTTAATGGCCAGTAGTGTAATATGACCACCGCCCGTGTTCGACGTCGCCGTGCAATAACCACGGACAGAAGGTCGGTGGCAGCACTAGCAGTGGAGGTATATAACGTGTCGGGGCGACGAGGATAACAGTGCAGTCGTTATGCGGAAACGGAGCGATTTATCTTACCTCCAAAAGGGCATTATCATTGGCTTTCGGGCCAAAGGTGGAAGCATTTCCGAAACGGCTAAGTCTGCAAGCTGTTCGCGTGCCGCCGAAGTTAAAGAATACCTGCATGTCAAAATAGCGTTACCCAAAACTGCCACCGAGGCGACTGTGGAGGAACACGAACCATAGATGACAGAGGTGAACGACGACTGCGGAGATTTGTGCGGGCGAATAGACGTGCAGCTGGTGAGGAACTGACCGCCCAAATGAACCAACAGGCTACCAACAGTGTCTCCTCAACGACCGTTCAGCGAACGTTGCTGCTTACGGGCCTCTGCAGCAGGCGCCTGGCTCATGCACCCATGCTGACTGCTCTGCATTGGCGTCGAAGGGTGGAACTTGCACGCCAGCATCGCAATTGGACGTCCACTGAGTGGCGACAGGTGGCCTCCTCAGACGAATCGCTTTTTATGCCCCATCGGACACATGGCCGTCACCCTATACGGGCACAAAACATCTGAAAGCAAACACTCTGCAACCAGGAGAAAGCGTTATTCTCTGGGGAATGTTTTCGTAGCATTTCCTAGGTGATCTCTTCATTCTGGAAGGTAGAATGGATCAACACGAGTATTCTTCGGGATCATATCCACCTATAACGCAGTTTATCAAATTCTTGTCGGGTTTCCAGCCGCATCAAACTGTCATCTGAGCACAATATTTCAGCGGTCCACCTGGTCGCCATCATCAGATGAGAAAAGCTACGCTGCTCTCGCCGGTAACTGATTCCACTCGCAAATGACTGCACCTTTATATGCATCGGAAGTACAACAGCCTCAATCATTCCTGCTGCCCCCTGGCGCAAAAAGAGTTGCAGCGCCTCCGGTGGCGAATACTATTGAAAACGATGTATCATTACAAATGATTACTCATAGCCGGCCGATTCAGATGCCGTAGTTTCTTCATGTCTGATAAAACACGATTCCACGTTTTACTTAGCGGGTATCCATTATCAAATGGCTCTGAGCATTATGGGACTTAGCATCTAAGGTCATCGGTCCCCTAAAACTTAGAACTATTTAAACGTAACTAACCTAAGGACATCACACGTATCCATGCCCGAGGCAGGATTCGAACTTGCGACCGTAGCGGTCACGTGGTACCAGACTGAAGCGCCTAGAATCGCTCGGGTACAGCGGCCGGCATCCATTATCACGATTAATGATATTATCTGCTAGCCTGATTTCAAAAGATTCTTTTAAACGCAATCCCAGTACCGAGAAGCATTTGCAACTACTTGCGTCTCATTGTATAGAATCCTGTGTCCCTCTGTAAGGCAATGCTCAGCCACCGCAGATTTATCTGGTTGTAATAATAGCGTATTTCGATGATGTTCAATACTCCTGCCGTTGACGGTACGAATAGTTTGGCCAATGTAAGTTATCCCGCACTCACACGGTATTTTGTTAACGCTAGACTTCCTCAAACCTAAATCATCTTTGACAAAGCCAAGCGGTGCTTGAATCTTAGCTGGCGGACGAAAAACACATCTGATCTCATATTTCTTCAAAAGTCTACCTGTCTTGGCGGACACATTCCCAGCATACGGAAGAAAAGCCACAGACCTAAAGGTGTCTTCAGAAGGTCCAGGTAGAGGTCCAAACTCAAAAGCACGTCGAATTTGTCGGTCCGTATAGCCGTTATTATTGAACACGTCCTTAAGATGGTGCAGCTCCTGTGGTAAATTTTCTGCACCCGAGACAGGATATGCTCATTTAACCAAGGTCCGAAGGTCTCCTGCACGTTGGAAAGGTGGATGGCAACTGGTAGCATGTAAATACCTGACAGTATGAGTCGGTTTCCTGTAAACACTGTGTCCAAGAGTTCAGTCTTTTTTCTATAAACTAGTACATCCAAAAAAGGTAACTTTCCCTCCTTTTCAATTTCCATTGTGAATTTGATGATCGGATGAAGACAATTAAAATGGTCCAATAACCGGTGCAAAAAGTCTATTCCATATGCCAAACAAGAAACATATCGTCAACGTATCTCAGAAGACACGAATGCTTCAAAAAAGATGTTTTCAGGGACATATCCTCAAAGTCCTCCATGAAAAGATTAGCAACTATGGGGGATAAAGGTCTCCACATAGTCACACCGTCGGTTTGTTCAAAATATTTGTCATCAGAAAAAAATAGGTGGACGTCCGAAGATGATGGCAGAGCTTCGTCATTTCCATATCAAGTTTTTTATTAATTAAAATCAGTGACTCTTCAAGAGAAACCCGAGATGATGGCAGCCAGGTGGACTGCTGAAATATTGTGCTCAGATGACAGTTTGATTCGGCTGGAAACCCGACAAGAATCTGATATACTAATACGCCGGGAAAGTCTACACAGTCATATAATGCAGTTTGTTTTCCCTCGGGACGAAGGCATCTACTAGCAGTACAACGTGTCACGCAGCTCGCATTATACGTGCCTGATTTGAAGAGCACCAGGATGATTTTACTACATCCCTTGGTCACTAGACTCCCCGGATTTAGACCCAATCGATGAACTTTGAGACCACGTAGATCGGCCTGTTTGTGCCATGGTCCCACGAGCGAGAAACCTAGCGCAGCTGTCCACGTCACTGGAGACGGCATCGTTCCACATCCCTGTTGGTATCTTCCACAACTTCACTGACTCTGTTCCTGCGCGTCTCGTGCTGCAGATGTTGATTGCTCAGGCTTTTGAGAGGTGGTCACAGTGATGTGACTGGACAGTGTAATATGTTATCGGACACGAAATTTGGCTTCAGCAAAGCAATAACCTAGGAAATCGAAATTTATTGTTTCTATGTGAGGCACTAGCAAGGTTAAACTATAGTTTGTGGACGGTAGGAATTTTCTTTGATTTACCAAAAAGATTTCAACATGTGGACCATAAGGATGGATAACTTAAAACTTCCTGGGATTAGGGAAAATGCTCAACTAAGTAGGAAGCATCTACATCTACATGGATACTCTGCAAATCACATTTAAGTGCCTGACAGAGGGTTCGGCGAACCGCCTTCACAATTCTCTATTATTCCAATCTCGTATAGCGCGCGGAAAGAACGAACACCTATATCTTCGAGCTCTGATTTTCCTTATTTTATCGTGGTGATCGTTTCTCCCTATGTAAGTCGGTGCCAGAAAAATATTTTCGCATTCGGAGGAGAAAGTTGGTGATTAGAATTTCGTGAGAAGATTCCGTTGCAACGAGAAACGCCTTTCTTTTAATGATGTCCAGCCCAAATCCTGTATGATTTCTGTGATATTCTCTCCCATATTTCGCGACAATACTAAACGTGCTGCCCTTCTTTGAACTTTTTCGATGTTCTCCGTCAGTCCTATCTGGTGAGGATCCCACACCGCGCAGCAGTATTCTAAAAGAGGACGGACAATCGTAGTGTAGGCAGCCTCCTTAGTGGATCTGTTACATTTTCTAAGTGTCCTCCCAATAAAACGCAGTCTTTGGTTAGCCTTCCGCACAACATTTTCTATGTGTTCCGTCCAATTTAAGTTGTTCGTAATTGTAATACCTAAGTATTTAGTTGAATTTACGGCTTTTAGATTAGACTGATTTATCGTGTAACCGAAGTTTAACGAATTCCTTTTAGCACACATATGGATGACCTCACACTTTTAGTTATTTAGGGTGAACTGCGAATTTTTGCACCATTCAGATATCTTTTCTAAATCGTTTTGCAATTTGTTTTGATCTTCTGATGACTTTATTAGTCGATAAGCGACAGCATCATCTGCAAACAACCTAAGACGGCTGCTCAGATTGTCTCCCAAATCGTTTATATAGGTAAGAAACAGCTAAGGGCCTACAACACTAGCTTGGGGAACGCCAGAAATCACTTCTGTTTTACTCGATAACTTTCCGTCAATTACTGCGAACCGTGACCTCTCTGACAGGAAATCACGAATCCAGTCACCAACTGAGACGATATTCCATAAGCACGCAATTTCACTACAAGCCGCTTGTGTGGTACAGTGTCAAAAGCTCTCCATTATTAGCAAACAGGGAAGAGATTTGAACGGAATATGGGGGGCGGAGGGAGTTGCCTCAGAAGTCTGTTCCGGATCCGTTCGTTTTCGTGATATGTGGCAATAATCTGTCAGTAGACATGAACGATGATTCAAAAAATTTTATCTTTCCTGTGAAAGACTCCGAATGGACTGTAAATTATCTAGTTAATATGACAGTTGATAGCAGTAGCAGGTGCCTTACAGAAGACAAAGACTTCACTGTAGCAAAACAGAGTGCATACAATAACTCTTGCGAAAGTAATATTTTATTGTTCTGAGGCAGTCAGCCTAAATTCTTAGGCGAAAACCTTTTTTGGAAGGTCTTCTCGCTACAAGAATAATCTCCTGTCTCTGCCACTGAAATGTGAAGGCTTGTTCACTTTATTCATTTTCACATCTTTCACTCGTATGATATTTTGGAGGTAACTCTGTGCAAGCCACGAAGAACATTCTTAGTTCAGGAATGAGCTGTCGGGCAGATGAACTGTATAATTCCGCAAACGTTGTGTACGTTGTCGTTCAGGTGTCCCGAAATTCTGACTTCTGACCCTCCCCCCCCCCCCCCCCCCCCCCCCGCCGGCCGAAGTGGCCGTGCGGTTAAAGGCGCTGCAGCTGCAGTCTGGAACCGCAAGACCGCTACAGTCGCAGGTTCGAATCCTGCCTCGGGCATGGTTGTTTGTGATGTCATTAGGTTAGTTAGGTTTAACTAGTTCTATGTTCTAGGGGACTAATGACCTTAGCAGTTGAGTCCCATAGTGCTCAGAGCCATTTTGAACCTCCCCCTCCCCCCCCCCCCTCTATGCATATATCCCATTATGGGATCTGTTGTTGAGAATATTGACTCGTTTAGAAGAAACCATAGCATACATTCAGTGAACACTCAGAAGCAAAAGACTTGCACAGAAGGGTGTTCGCTATTCAGAAGATTTCGTTTTCATAGGATTTTAGCAGAATTGAAGGAACTGATTGATATACCCCTCGTCTTCAAGTTGAAACGTGTCCTTGGAACAACCTTCTGTACTGTATAGGAGCTCCTCACAGTAGTTGAGAAATTTGTTCTGTAATGTGTTATTTATTTGAACTTTGTCACAAGTTTTATTTGTATTTTATTATTTACTAGCCTTTTTCCCACAGTTTCACCCACATATGCATTCATTACATATACTGAACACGCCTCATGCCCCCCCCCCCTCTGTGTGTCCACCTCTACCTCCCTCTGTCTGCCCACTTCATCCTTCCACTTCTCTCTATCTGCCTACTCTTCCCTACTCCTCCTCTCTCTCTCTCTCTCTTTCTCTCTCTCTCTCTCTCTCTTCACCTTCTCCTCCCCCTCTCTTTGTTATTTCCTCCATCTCCTCTGTCTCACCATATGTTACTTCCCCCTCCCTCTGACCATATCCTCATCCCCTCTCTTTTCATCTTCACCTCCTCTCTTCTTTTTCCACCTGCCTACTGCCTCTCTACAACATCCACCTGCAGAATGAATTGCAAGTCGATACTGCTCCCACACAACAGTCTTGCTATGCAAGGCAGCCTATAAACAAGGGGCTGGAAAAACACATTTTTCCCTTTATCTCCACTCTTATTGGAGCTAGGAGGTTATAGATCCCACTGTGCTGATTATCATGAGGCCTGCTGTTTTTGTACCAAATTTGGCTGAAATCTACCCAGAGGTTTGAAAGATCTTGGTCATACACAGATAACTGACAGATGCAGTTCTTCCTGTCACAAATTTTCTAATCGGCATTCTGTAAACTAAGTATCAAGTCGTTCTGTAATCAACTGAATTTGTCTCATATGGTCTCCAGAACCTGAAAAATAAGTAAATAAAATAAATGAGCAAAGAATTACACGTGAATATCAGCAGTGAGCATGTGCAGAATACATTTTGAATGCCGCAGTTGTCTTTGCAAAACAAAAATTGTTTTATGTAGTACTATTTCTGAGTCACATATTAACGGCAAATTTACGATTCAGGTACATTTCTTCCTACCACATGTATCTCGTGGAATTATTATGACTAGAAACAAAGAATCAAGTGAGGTGGCGCAGTGGTTAGCACACTGCAGTCGCTTTCGGGGGGAACGATGGTTCAAATCCGCACCCGAACATGCAGATTTAGGTTATCGATGATTTACCTAAAGCGCTTAAGGTAAAGGTAGAGATGCTTCTTTTTAAGAGGGCACGGCCGATATCCTTCCCCATGCTTTCCTAATCCGATGGGACATAAAACTGTGTTCTTCCATTTTTTTATTTTTAGAAACAAAGGGAAGTGATAGTAGTTATTACTGAGACAATGGTTCTTCGAGCTATCGTTCGAGAGTGGTGTGGGAGCTGTAAGCTATCTGCGGAGTATAGCTATAGATGTAGACAGTCAATAATCGGTATCAGAGCTATGAATGCGGCATCAGACAGTAAGCTTAATACAAGCTGCTCCATAGGGTTAGATCCTATATCATAAGATTTTATCTACTACATGAATAGATACAGAAGCACGGGGGTGAAGTTTAACTTATGTATAGGACTAACGAAGTTCTCATTTCAAAAGAACCGTCCTATTTTACAAGCGTATTTTTTTTTTACATGCATGATCATTCAGTCTCGAGGTATTTTGGACAGTTATCTCTAGTTTCATTTACCATTCACAAAGGCTCAGTGTTGCCTCTACCAGATGCGCAATGAACATCTCTAGCAGTTGTCAGACTCGTCCCATACGTTTGCGAGCATACCATGAGTTACTGTAGGCACTGCTTTACTGTACGGAGTCGCAGTTACCCAACTTGTTGGAGGAGGACGTTCGCAGATGGAGTGCTTTTGAAGAATCATTCCTTCCGGATACCACGAGTAGACTTCCGTGGACTATGTGCAAAACTGTGTTAAATGCGGTCTGCGTCTTGAACGAGCTCGCTGGGGCGACGTGTGCTTTTCTTCTTATATGAACTTATTGAAAAAACTGGCGTTATCGTCGAATCCTTTGAGGTATAGGAAGTGCAGTGGTGCACTCTCGACGAGAATCACGCCGCGCAGTTGTAACTGCATTACATCTGTTGGAAATGAGAAGGCAAAACACACTTTATTGCTATGTTATCGTCATACTGACTGAACACACAGTGGGTAATGAGCGAGGTACTAACATCAAGAAAGAGTTCAATGGAAATTCCACCGATAAATGCATAGGAAAGAGCGAATGGGTGGGAAGAGTTCAGTGAAGGACTCCATAAGGGGAAGATCTGTCTGATCACATAATAGAAGAAGAAGCAGGAGTCGATATAAAAGAGGTAGGGACTCTGGCATTAGAATCAGAATATAAAAGAGCTTTGGAAGACTTAAGATCAATAAGGTAGAAGTGATAGATAACATTTCACCAGATTTTCCAAAGTCATTGGGGGAAGTGGCAACAAAATGGCTATTCACATTACTGTGAGTCTGATCACGTACCACCAGCTTTTCGGAGAAACACCATCCACACAATTCCCAAGACTGTAAGAACCAACATGTAAGAGAATTATCGCACAATCAGCTTAACAGCTCATGCGTGAAGTTGCTGACAAGAATAATCTATAGACGAATGGTAAAGAAACTTGAAGGGTGTTGGATGGCGATCACTTTGGCATTATGAAAGATAAAAGGCACCAGAGAGGCAGTTCTGACGCTTCGGTTGATAATGGAAGCATGGATAAATAAAAATCGACACGTTTATAGGATTTGTCGGTGTGAAAAAGCGTTCGACAATGTCAATTGATGCAAAATGTTCGAAATTCTGAGAAAAACAATGGTAAAGTATAGAGTGAGGTGGGCAATATACCCATACACAAGAGCCAAGAGGGAATAATAATAGGGGCAGTCCAAGAAAGAAATGCTCGGATTAAAAAGCGTGTAAGACAGGGATGTAGCCTTTCGCCCCTATTATTCAACCTAAACGTCGAAGAAGCAATGGCGGGTATAAAAGAAAGCTTCAAGACTGGATTTAAAGTGCAAGGTGAAAGAGTATCATCAATCATAAGATTCGCTGACGATATTGCTATCCTCAGTGAAAGTGAAGAAGAATTACAGTATCTGTTGAATAGAATGAGCAGTGTAATGAGTGCAGAATATGGATTGAATGTAAATCGAAGAAAAACGAAAGTAATGAGAAGTAGCAGATATGAGTACAGCGAGAAACTTAACTTCGGGACTGGTGATCACGAAGTAGATGAAGTTAAGGAAGTCCGCTGTTGTAGGAAGCAAAATAACCCATAACTGACGCAGCAAGGACGATATAAAAAGCTTACCAGCATTGTCAGAAAGGGCATTCCTGCCCACGAACAATTTATCAGTATCAAATATAGATCTTAATTTGAGGAAGACATTTCTGAGAATGTACATTTGGAGCACTGCATTGTGCGGTTGTGAAACACCGATTGTGTGAAAATCAGAAAAGAAGATAATCAAAGCGTCTGAGCAGTGGTGCTACAGAAGAATGCTGAAAATGAGATGGCCTGATAAGGTAAGGAATGAAGAGATTCTCCAGAGAATCACAAGGAAAGAAATATATGAAAGGCCTGATCAGGTAAGGAACGTGGAGGTTCTCTAAAGAATCACGAGGACAGGAATATACGAAAAACACTGACAAAAACAAGGACAGAATGGCACGACATCTGATAAGGCAACACCGAATAAGTTCCAATAGTACTAGAGGGAGCTGCAGGCAGTAAAACTTGTAGAGGAAGTCAGAGATTAGAATACATCCAGCAAATAATTAAGGATGTAGGTTACAACAGGTGTTACCCTGAGATAAAGAGGTTTTCACAGGAGAGTGGCGGGGGGGGGGGGGGGGGGTGGGCGGAGGGCGACGCATCAAACGAGTCATAAGGCTGACGACTAGTCTTTTCCAGATGGTGCGAATTAGGTCAGCTGGGTCTCCTGGACATGGTACTCTACTCGAAATATAGAGTGTATCAAAGAGAACTTTACAAGTTTGGAAATTCAGAAACTTATTTCTACGTCTTACAGACTTAGCTTTGGTGTCATCTTCAAGGAAAACAGATCAAGTTTTGACTGTTTGGCGTCTGTGAGTTCCTGTATGTCCAACTTTTAAATAAGTTAATTGGAATAGGTGCACCAATTGCATGAATCGACCTGCCACTTCTTGACTTTTTTGGGGGGGAATCAAGAAGGGTACTTTGTTTGTCAGACCCTTGCCACCATCTCTATCGCAGCTGAGAGCCAGAATCGAGTCGCGTGGGGTACCGCGCGGTCTCGGGCACCGTGTCACAGTTCGCGCGTCTCCCTCTGTCGGAGATTCGAGTCTTCCCTCGGACATGGGTGTGTGTATTGTCCTTAGCGTAAGTTAGTTTAAGTTAGATTAAATAGTGTGTAGGTCTAGTGACCGATGACCTCAGCGTTTTGGTCCCATAGTACCTTACCACAAATTTCCAAAAAAAGATTCCAGAATCCACCTCGCAACAGAACAAGTCACGCCTGACATGCTGCAGCGAGTTTGGCAAGAAATCGACTTCAGATGGGATGCACGCCATGTGGTGTCACCGCCAGACACCACACTTGCTAGGTGGTAGCCTTTAAATCGGCCGCGGTCCGTTAGTATACGTCGGACCCGCGTGTCGCCACTATCAGTGATTGCAGACCGAGCGCCGCCACACGGCAGGTCTAGAGACACTTCCTAGCACTCGCCCCAGTTGTACAGCCGACTTTGCTAGCGATGGTTCACTGACAAATTACGCTCTCATTTGCCGAGACGGTAGTTAGCATAGCCTTCAGCTACGCCACTGGCTACGACCTAGCAAGGCGCCATTACCAGTCACTATTGATGCTGTAAAACATGTACCGTCAAGAGCGATGTTCACCAATTATGGATTAAAGTATTCCAGCAGCTACGTACGTTTTTGGCTATTCTCATTTCCGTGTCCTGTTCCAGACCTCACGCCAGCCTGCGTGAGCTTAAACGCGTGCCTTTCGGCTTCCTCCTAGTGGATGGGCTGTCTTGCCAGTCCACAACATGCCACATATCTAATGTAAGTCACTTTTAGCATATTTAGGTATATGTTAAAAAACCTGATGTATTTTGCTATAAAATGACTCTAAAACCACGCTTGAATGAATAAAGCAATATGAATTTTCGAAGTTCTGTAGTCCTTTTTTATACTCACTATATACACTCCTGGAAATGGAAAAAAGAGCACATTGACACCGGTGTGTCAGACCCACCATACTTGCTGCGGACACTGCGAGAGGGCTGTACAAGCAATGATCACACGCACGGCACAGCGGACACACCAGGAACCGCGGTGTTGGCCGTCGAATGGCGCTAGCTGCGCAGCATTTGTGCACCGCCGCCATCAGTCTCAGCCAGTTTGCCGTGGCATACGGAGCTCCATCGCAGTCTTTAACACTGGTAGCATGCCCCGACAGCGTGGACGTGAACCGTATGTGCAGTTGACGGACTTTGAGCGAGGGCGTATAGTGGGCATGCGGGAGGCCGGGTGGACGTACCGCCGAATTGCTCAACACGTGGGGCGTGAGGTCTCCACAGTACATCGATGTTGTCGCCAGTGGTCGGCGGAAGGTGCACGTGCCCGTCGACCTGGGACCGGACCGCAGCGACGCACGGATGCACGCCAAGACCGTAGGATCCTACGCAGTGCCGTAGGGGACCGCACCGCCACTTCCCAGCAAATTAGGGACACTGTTGCTCCTGGGGTATCGGCGAGGACCATTCGCAACCGTCTCCATGAAGCTGGGCTACGGTCCCGCACACCGTTAGGCCGTCTTCCGCTCACGCCCCAACATCGTGCAGCCCGCCTCCAGTGGTGTCGCGACAGGCGTGAATGGAGGGACGAATGGAGACGTGTCGTCTTCAGCGATGAGAGTCGCTTCTGCCTTGGTGCCAATGATGGTCGTATGCGTGTTTGGCGCCGTCCAGGTGAGCGCCACAATCAGGACTGCATACGACCGAGGCACACAGGGCCAACACCCGGCATCATGGTGTGGGGAGCGATCTCCTACACTGGCCGTACACCACTGGTGATCGTCGAGGGGACACTGAATAGTGCACGGTACATCCAAACCGTCATCGAACCCATCGTTCTACCATTCCTAGACCGGCAAGGGAACTTGCTGTTCCAACAGGACAATGCACGTCCGCATGTATCCCGTGCCACCCAACGTGCTCTAGAAGGTGTAAGTCAACTACCCTGGCCAGCAAGATCTCCGGATCTGTCCCCCATTGAGCATGTTTGGGACTGGATGAAGCGTCGTCTCACGCGGTCTGCACGTCCAGCACGAACGCTGGTCCAACTGAGGCGCCAGGTGGAAATGGCATGGCAAGCCGTTCCACAGGACTACATCCAGCATCTCTACGATCGTCTCCATGGGAGAATAGCAGCCTGCATTGCTGCGAAAGGTGGATATACACTGTACTAGTGCCGACATTGTGCATGCTCTGTTGCCTGTGTCTATGTGCCTGTGGTTCTGTCAGTGTGATCATGTGATGTATCTGACCCCAGGAATGTGTCAGTAAAGTTTCCCCTTCCTGGGACAATGAATTCACGGTGTTCTTATTTCAATTTCCAGGAGTGTATGTAAGGTCTGTCAGATTACAGATCAGTCTTTGGGTTGAGCTGAATCTGTGAGTAAGGATTAGGAACGTCAGTTAAGACGCATATTTGCTGACAAGTTTATGGCTATTAAGCCAGAAACTAACCGTGAGAGCATCCTTATTTTTCATTTATCGATTGTAGCTACCAACATTCCTGTCAGAAGCCGCAATTCATCAGCTTAGAGAACAACAAACTGCGAGGGACATTGAAAGGTGGCTACACTGAGCCACTGCGCCAGAGATTGCGCCAAAGAGTACTATTAAGCCGCCTCCACAGTGCGTGGAGAGAACTCGTGGTAGAGTGCTTGTTGAGAGCTCGTTGTAGTCAGTTCGTGCCGAGATGTGCTAGTGGGCACTGCTTGTGAGATGTGATAGTGGAGAGTGTTGTTCCATGTTTTATGCAGTTACTTGATGGGAGAGATAGCAGATCTTATTCTAATGGAAATACTGTAACGATCAGAGTGCTTTTCGTCAATATATATGAAGGTAAAATATTGCGTGTTTTTTCATTAATTCCATGTTTTAAATAATGCATCATTACAGGTTCAGTCAACAAAGCATCTGGCTTGTGTTCTTGTATTAGAGTGTAATTCTGGTTTTCTTGAGTAATTATGGTATTTTTACTCCCTTTAGTTACTTCAGTATAAATGGTATTTAAAAATTCTTGTCTTGTTGAAGAGGAGCCGTGCCAGATGTGCGTTGAGTCATACTTCCACATACAGAACAGTGATACTTGTGCTTGGTTTAGTAGGTTTTATAGTTGCTGGGGACTTAATTAATTAACTGCGTTAACGAAAATTTTCATTTTATTCTGTGTTGTTGTTCTCTGCAGTCAGATTGCGTAATAATAATAGTCAGGGCCAACCGTTTACGAGAAACAGCGTAAACGGACATTACAGCTACGAAAACAAATAAAAATATTTTCAATCATATTTAATTAAGCCCCCATGCACGTGGCGACCGCTGCTTCGGATCGTCCCTTGGATTCTTCTGATTGTGAAAATTGTAGACTGTAGTATTGTTGTAGTAATTTGCGTTTAGTAACTGTAGTCTGTATTGCATGTGTAGATTTGGTAATTGTCATTCTTCTAATGGTATTTTTCAAAATTTAAATTGTTGTCTTGTCTACGGGTTTGACAATTTAGTGCAATTATTTCAATTGTTCGATTAATCGTGTTTGAGGGAAACTTTTCATGTAAATGGTATTGTTGGAGATAAGGAGGCATTGTGTGTAATTTTCGAACAGTGACGAATTTTTTATGTTTTGTAAATGATTACGCGGTCAATGAAACAGGCAAAAATGATGAATAGTCAGAATAACGAAATTGTTAACATGGCGAACTCGCCAACAGAGGAAAACAGTGTCATGAATAATGTAGTGGAAAACAATTTAATAAGCAGGGAAAATAGTCCGGAAACAGTTCAAAATGTTTCAAAATCGAAAAATTCTCAGATTGCGTGGTTAACGATAGAAGAAATGGAGCAGTTAATGAGTGCAATATTAGATTTGGGATCAGAGTTACGATCTGAATTAAAAACAGTGGGATCTGAAATTAAAACAATTAGAACTGAGATGAAAGCAATGACAACACGGTTATGCTCAAAAATAGGAACAGTTGAAACAGAAATAGGAACAACTAAAACCGAGATGAAAGCAGTGGGATCACAGGTACGATCTGAATTAGAAACTGATAGGGGAACAATGGAAACTCAGTTAGGCTCACGAACAGGGACATGTTTCAAATACATGAAAGACGAATCAAATAAGGAAATTAGAGAAGAAGTACAACCGATTTTGAAGGCTCACAATAATAGCTTAATTTCAACAGAAATCAGACAAGAGGAACAGGACAGAGATCGGGAAGAAAAAGATCGCGTGATAGTGAAATATTCAGAGTTAAATTTACAACGTGCACACTATAAGGAAGAAATACTTGAAAGAATCGAGGAATCCGTACCAAATGACAGAATAAATAACTTAACGCAACAGTATGAACAGTTCACTACTAAATGTGACAATACCGAAACCCGAGTCGCGACACTTACAGAAGACGTAAATAAACAGAAAGAACAATTAAGTGACTCATCGGAAAGAGTTGAGGAGATCTCAGATAAATTGACAAGTGTTAGTTTAGCAGAAGGGTTTGAAGAAAATAATTTGTTTCATTTACGGGATGCGACAAGAGAGCGCCAGGCGCGCGAACTTGACAATAATCGTCATTGGGACTGGGACAGACGCGGTAGGTCTTTGTCGCCACGAGGCGAAAACTTTGACTATAAACACTTTTTGACTGTTCGGAAATTTAAGATCTTCCGCAATTCTAAGAATGAGATACATCCATGTTCATGGTTAGATCAATTTACGTATGCACTTCCGCCAAATTTGGCACTAAGTCACAAACTGGAAACTATGTGCAGCTATTAAAGTCCTCAGGGGATTCACTACTCTAAGTGAATATGTGCCGTAGCGAGCATAGGGCCCCGAGCTGTAGTGGTGCTATTTCTCTTTTAGTTTTCTGTACCGCTGCCTACTCTTTTACTATTCTTTGCATCTGTCAAACCAACTCTTCGACTATCAATCTATCTAGTGAGTAAGTAAACAATAACCGGATTTGACTAATTTACCCAAAAGTGATTTCGGAAATTACCATGTGGAGTTACTGTACCTTCAGCAGCATTCATTCTTAGCTTAAACGAAATTTTACCTGTTTATATTCGTGACAAATTTATTTCATATGTTGACGACATTCTTATTGCTAAACATTCTTGTAGTGAGCACAACAAAATTTTGGATTCATTGTTACGTATCTTTGCAAGAGTTGGTATTACAGTGAACTTAGAAAAATCTGAATTTGGTCGTTCTCAGGTGAAATTTCTCGGTCACATTATTGCTAGAGAAGGTATTCTTCCTGATCCAGAGAAACTAGATGCTATTCAGTTCGCAATGACATTCTTTTTACACGAAAATCGGTCGACAACTCCGTTTCGTTAGTTTGTATTCCTGATGAGTGGGTCAATAAATTGATTTGGTATACGCATTTCAGTTATGCACACTTTGGGCCCAGAAAATGCTTTCATAAATTACGAGAAAATTGTTATTTCAGTAATATGGAAAAACGTATTCGATCTGTTCTGGCCAAATGTAAATTATGTCAAAAGGCTAAGCCGCCAACAGTTTCTCACAGAGCACCGTTGTTTCCTATCATTCCAGCGAAATTAAAGGAGATGGCTGCAGTCGATTTGTTCGGTCCAGTGGTTCGTTCTACTAATGGTTTTGCGTACATTTTCGTAGCAGTGGAATTGACGTCAAAATATGTGTGTTTTACACCTTTACGCAAAGCAACAGCTCGTTCAGTATCTAAGGCTTTCCTCAAACATTTTCTTAAAGAAGTTGGTCATGTTGATAAGGTCATATCAGATAATGGATCACAGTTTCGTTCTAAAATTTGGCTTCGTACTCTCCAGCGTCGTAAAATTAAACCAATTTTCATTTCACTTTTTCACCCTCAATCTAACGCTTCAGAGAGATGGATGAAGGAAATCAATAAATTGTGTCGACTTTATTGTCATCAGAATCACAGAACGTGGGATCAGTATCTTCATATTTTTCAAAACATTCTGAATGAACTTCCTAATGATTCAACTTCTTTACCGCCTTTATTGACATTAAAAAATAAAGCACCGACAAATCGCTTTTCTGAAATCGATCCTTTTCCGCCTTCACGGAAACTGCGGCATTCTGAATTTGTCAACCTGGCTCTACGAAATATTGCATCTGCGGCTGCTAGAAGAGAGAGATCAGCTAAGCGTCCTGGTCGTTCAAAAATTTTGTCAGTTGGTCAGAAGGTGTTAATTAAGTCCCACCGTTTGTCTCACAAAGGGAAAGGCTTGTGTCGCAAATTTTTTCTGCTTTATAACGGTCCATATAGAATTCGCAAAATTATTCATGATAACACTGTCGAAGTAGAAACTCTTAAATCTCGACGCTCTAAAGGAATACATCATATATCAAACGTAAAGATTTTTGTGGAATGACATACTTTTGAGAAACCAACAGCTAGATGTAAACATGCGGAGAGTACAAGGATACCGCGCTGTGTTTTGGCGGCGGCACATACTCAAAGCAACAGTCAAGTCTGCGCGCCGCACAAAGCAGTCGTTGACCGCGAACAATTGCTTCCTACGTCACACGCCTACAGCTGATCGAGCGCTCAGTGCGAATGCACTGACAGCCGTAAACAAATACACAGTTTAATTTCTCCGATTAAATTCAGTATAAAGCTATAGTGACTTGATGAATTTTGTTATTAACATTCAGTATTTTTCAGGATACGGTTCTATAAAATATTTAAGAACTTCAGGTAAATTCTGTGCGTGTCCGACGTTAAGACGACTTGCTATCGAGAAATTTTCAGGAAGAATGTACTTTCGAAGAAGAAACTAATAAACTAAAAAAGGTAACTATTAATTGAGTTTATTTTTCAGGTAACATATTTCCACTTGGGTACGTACTTTAGACGTAATTTGCTGCTCGCAATTACGTAATTCATACTTTGTGCTAATTTCATGTTCTATGAATTTACGTGTGAAGCGACGTGCTTGCGTACGTTAACTGATTTTGACAATGATTATTAATGAACTGGGTTGTAACTTGTGTATATTATGCATCGCTTGGCTGCACTGCTTTTTCACTGATGTCATATTTTTTTTAATTATGTGCCTGCTGTGCTTAGTTATTTAAATTATAACTGTCACCTGATTAATTGTGCTAATGTGGTTAGGTATGTAAGTTATACTTTGTGATTTATCTGCTTGCGCCTTCATGTTTACTTATTAGGATGACATATGAACATTTATTTGCTTATGCTGATATGATGCTAATGACATGTTTACTGCTTTGCGTATGGATTGCATATTTATACATATCTGTTGTTGTCATAACTACTCTTTAATTTGGTATATAGGTATGCTGATATACTGTGTATGAACATAGAGTTTAGGTCACGCTATTGGATTAATTATAGATTGTTCGCTTGGCAGAGCCTCGTTCTAGGAATTGTGCTGCATCCACTTTTTGACATTCTATTCTCTACTGGTATATTTACTCGCTATTGCTTGTTTTGCTTACGCTCAGTGCCTTATATTTTAAGATAAGAAAATGAACTGCTATAATTCGACGAACGACATTGGTACAAAGAACTTCGTTGAAGTCACATGAGCTGAGGTTTTATGGAAGCTGTATAAATTTATGCTAATAGGAAGGAAGCTAACGACATGACAAACCATTACTAGGTTTAGACCATTGACAGTTATTACACTGCATTTTTCGTGAGCAATTGAAATAGTAAGTGACACTTGACACAAGAAATACTTCACATGTTTGCTTCTGCCATAATTCTTGAAGTGATGTACACACTGTGAAATATTATGATCATTCACACTCCGTTATCGTACTTAATTACTGAGAATTATTCGAACTAAGTCTGTTAGAGGTCATGTATGCATTTCTTTGTTTATAATTCATAATGAGTAGAAGATTTGGGTTAGACGGATTACACAGAGGTTGTGTATTGACAATGTGTCTTCAGATTGTATGGGATGATGAACTGAAGTTTGCACTATGATTTTATCTGTACTTGTTCGAGGAGACTGACTAGAGGAAAGAGTTGTTATGGAAGTGAAATGATATTGGTAATAAGGTTCATATTTATCGACGTATTAAAGAAGTATTATTGAGGTATAGAGATTATATGAAGTTGATGATTATTGGGGTTTTTGTGGACAAGAGGTAAGGTAAATGATATTGATGATAAGAGTTATATGTATCGACGTAAGAAGCATTAGTGAAGTATTGAGATTATGTGATGCTGATGATTATTGGAGTTTATGCTGATGATTATTGGAGTTTTGGTGTATAAGAGGTAAAGTAAGTGAGGAGCATATTTTTTTTGTTGGTCTTATGGAACAAGGGGGATGAAGATAGCAGACTAGAACACTAAAGTAGAAGGAAGATAGTCTATACACACACTTTGTTAAATCACTAAGCAGTATATACTTTTTTTTGAAGAAAGGAAGTATTTGCATATCTTGGCTCACCGACAGTTGTTCAACAACAGTACATTTGATCTGGCTTGGCAAACATTGATCTTGAAATGATGACTATGACGTTGACCTAACTATTATTGACTGTTATATATTGCTGCCACTGTTACTTGATACACATGATGAACATCAGATTTTGACAGAATTACATTTACACAGTTAACACTATTCAGTTACACAGTAGTACTTAATGTGGATGAAACATGAGTGAGTGTGTTTTGTGTGTTTTCCTTTTCTAATCCTACCCACCTATCTCGTAAATATTATTTTATTTGTTTGTAGTGGCTTGCACTGACACCCATAAATATTATAGGTTTACTGATATTTGAGTATTTGTAATAGTTAATATGACAATTATCTGATATCATTTGTGTGTTTATTAGAATTTGTATGTTTAGTGTAAGAGCATTGTAAAAGCATTTGTATGTGTTTTCAAACTATTGTTCATGCCTGAACTGTCTGATCAGTGATCGTGAATATTATGGACTGTTACTTGTACTTTTTCTTTGGTGTCACTAGGACATGTTTAATTTTTACTGATGAACAGTGTGATTAGTATGTGCATTCAAACTATTGTTCATGCTTGAACTGAGTGATCGGTGATAATGAATATCATGGACTGCTGTCTGCACCTGCTCAACATTGCTGGGTGCAATTGATGGACTGCTTCTACTGAAATGATGTCACTTGTTGGTGTCTGCACCTGCTAAACTTTACTGGGTGCAACTGATGGACTGCTTCTACTGAAATGATGTCACTTGTTGGTGTCTGCACCTGCTTAACATTGCTGGGTGCAACTGATGGACTGCTTCTACTGAAATGATGTCACTTGTTGGTGTCTGCACCTGCTTAACATTGCTGGGTGCAACTGATGGACTGCTTCTACTGAAATGATGTCACTTGTTGGTGTCTGCACCTGCTCAACATTGCTGGGTGCAACTAATGAACTGTTTCTACTGAAATGAAGTCACTTGTTGCTGTCTGCACCTACTCAACATTGCTGGGTGCCTCTGATGGATTGCTTCTACTGAACTAATGTGACTTGTTGCTGTGTGTACCTGCTCAACACTACTAGGTGCAACAGATGGAACTGTTTCTACTGAGATAATGTCACTTGTTGCTGTCTGCACCTGCTCAACTTTACTGGGTGCCACAGATGGAACTGCTTCTACTGAAATGATGTCACTTGTTGGTGTCTGCACCTGCTCAACATTGCTGGGTGCAACTGATGGACTGCTTCTACTGAAATGATGTCACTTGTCGGTGTCTGCACCTGCTCAACATTGCTGGGTGCAATTGATGGATTGCTTCTACTGAAATGATGTCACTTGTTGGTGTCTGCACCTGCTCAACATTGCTGGGTGCAACTGATGGACTGCTTCTACTGAAATGATGTCACTTGTTGCTGTCTGCACCTACTCAACATTGCTGGGTGCCTCTGATGGATTGCTTCTACTGAACTAATGTGACTTGTTGCTGGGTGCCACTGATGAATTGCTTCTACTGAAAAGATGTCACCTGTTGGTGTATTTTTTTTGTGTAAACTAATCACTGAAAGCATTTTATGTGAACATTTGTATAAACTGATTTTTTTTGTGTATTGTGTAAACTATTATGTAAAGCCACATGTATGAAAGGAATTTGTATTGCCTACTGTATTTTATATATTAGGTTATTGAAATGTCAGTGCAAAGCCAAAATTTTAACTAATTATGTGATATTTAGGTATTAATATTATCTTTTATTTTTGTCTGTATTTTTCTGGACGAATTTGGTGGTTTTTTCACCACCAATGCTGGCAAAAATACCATCAAATTCTAACCTGTGGAGGAGGGGCATATGAAAGGTGGCTACACTGAGCCACTGCGCCAGAGATTGCGCCAAAGAGTACTATTAAGCCGCCTCCACAGTGCGTGGAGAGAACTCGTGGTAGAGTGCTTGTTGAGAGCTCGTTGTAGTCAGTTCGTGCCGAGATGTGCTAGTGGGCACTGCTTGTCGTGAAGTCGGAGTGAGATGTGATAGTGGAGAGTGTTGTTCCATGTTTTATGCAGTTATTTGATGGGAGAGATAGCAGATGTTATTCTAATGGAAATACTGTAACGATCAGAGTGCTTTTCGTCAATATATATGAAGGTAAAATATTGCGTGTTTTTTCATTAATTCCGTTTTAAATAATGCATCATTACAGGTTCAGTCAACAAAGCATCTGGCTTGTGTTCTTGTATTAGAGTGTAATTCTGGTTTTCTTGAGTAATTATGGTATTTTTACTCCCTTTAGTTACTTCAGTATAAATGGTATTTAAAAATTCTTGTCTTGTTGAAGAGGAGCCGTGCCAGATGTGCGTTGAGTCATACTTCCACATACAGAACAGTGATACTTGTGCTTGGTTTAGTAGGTTTTATAGTTGCTGGGGACTTAATTAATTAACTGCATTAACGAAAATTTTCATTTTATTCTGTGTTGTTGTTCTCTGCAGTCAGATTGCGTAATAATAATAGTCAGGGCCAACCGTTTACGAGAAACAGCGTAAACGGACATTACAGCTACGAAAACAAAAAAAAAATATTTTCAATCATATTTAATTAAGCCCCCATGCAACATAATCAGAAGAATTGCAATACGCAGCGGGTAGGAGAAGGTTAATTCAGAGACAGACTAATCTCAGTGACGTTCTTATATCAGGAGTATCCTACAGCGCATTCACGGGCAAAGTATCTGCTTCAAATAAACTTTGGTAAGACCACACCCCGCCCCCATGAACCATGGACCTTGCCGTTGGTGGGGAGGCTTGCGTGCCTCAGCGATACAGATAGCCGTACCGTAGGTACAACCACAACGGAGGGGTATCTGTTGAGAGGCCAGACAAACGTGTGGTTCCTGAAGAGGGGCAGCAGCCTTTTCAGTAGTTGCAAGGGCAACAGTCTGGATGATTGACTGATCTGGCCTTGTAACAATAACCAAAACGGCCTTGCTGTGCTGGTACTGCGAACGGCTGAAAGCAAGGGGAAAGTACGGCCGTAATTTTTCCCGAGGGCATGCAGCTTTACTGTATGATTAAATGATGATGACGTCCTCTTGGGTAAAATATTCCGGAGGTAAAATAGTCCCCCATTCAGATCTCCGGACGGGGACTACTCAAGAGGATGTCGTTATCAGGAGAAAGAAAACTGGCGTTCTACGGATCGGAGCGTGGAATGTCAGATCCCTTAATCGGACAGGTAGGTTAGAAAATTTAAAAAGGGAAATGGATAGGTTAAAGTTAGATATTGTGGGAATTAGTGAAGTTCGGTGGCAGGAGGAACAAGACTTTTGGTCAGGTGACTACAGGGTTATAAACACGAAGTCAAATAGGGGTAATGCAGGAGTAGGTTTAATAATGAATAGGAAAATAGGAACGCGGGTAAGCTACTACAAATAGCTTAGTGAACGCATTATTGTGGCCAAGATAGATACGAAGCCCACACTTACTACAGTAGTACAAGTTTATATGCCAACTAGCTCTGCAGATGACGAAGAAATTGAAGAAATGTATGATGAAATAAAAGAAATTATTCAGATAGTGAAGGGAGACGAAAATTTAATAGTCATGGGTGACTGGAATTCGAGTGTAGGAAAAGGGAGAGAAGGAAACGTAGTAGGTGAATATGGATTGGGGCTAAGAAATGAAAGAGGAAGCCGCCTGATAGAATTTTGCACAGAGCACAACTTAATCATAGCTAACACTTGGTTTAAGAATCATGATAGAAGGTTGTATACATGGAAGAACCCTGGAGATACTAAAAGGTATCAGATAGATTATATAATGGTAAGACAGAGATTTAGGAACCAGGTTTTAAATTGTAAGACATTTCCAGGGGCAGATGTGGACTCTGACCACAATCTATTGGTTATGACCTGTAGATTAAAACTGAAGAAACTGCAAAAAGGTGGGAATTTAAGGAGATGGGACCTGGATAAACTGAAAGAACCAGAGGTTGTACAGAGTTTCAGGGAGAGCATAAGGGAACAATTGAAAGGAATGGTGGAAAGAAATACAGTAGAAGAAGAATGGGTAGCTCTGTGGGATGAAGTAGTGAAGGCAGCAGACGATCAAGTAGGTAAAAAGAAGAGGGTTAGTAGAAATCCTTGGGTAACAGAAGAAATATTGAATTTAATTGATGAAAGGAGAAAATATAAAAATGCAGTAAATGAAGCAGGCAAAAAGGAATACAAACGTCTCAAAAATGAGATCGACAGGAAGTGCAAAATGGCTAAGCAGGGATGGCTAGAGGACAAATGTAAGGATGTAGAGGCTTATCTCACTAGGGGTAAGATAGATACTGCCTACAGGAAAATTAAAGAGACCTTTGGAGATAAGAGAACCACATGTATGAACATCAAGAGCTCAGATGGAAACCCAGTTCTAAGCAAAGAAGGGAAAGCAGAAAGGTGGAAGGAGTATATAGAGAGTCTATACAAGGGCGATGCACTTGAGGACAATATTATGGAAATGGAAGAGGATGTAGATGAAGATGAAACGGGAGATACGATACTGCCTGAAGAGTTTGATAGAGCACTGAAGGACTTGAGTCGAAACAAGGCCCCCGGAGTAGACAACATTCCATTGGAACTACTGACGGCCTTGGGAGAGCCAGTTCTGACAAAATCTACCATCTGGTGAGCAAGATGTATGAAAAAGGCGAAATACCCTCAGACTTCAAGAAGAATATAATAATTCCAATCCCAAAGAAAGCAGGTGTTGACAGATGTGAAAATTACCGAACAATCAGTTTAATAAGCCACAGCTGCAAAGTACTAACACGAATTCTTTACAGACGAATGAAAAAACTAGTAGAAGCCGACCTCGGGGAAGATCAGTTTGGATTCCGTAGAAATACTGGAACACGTGAGGCAATACTGACCTTACGACTTATCTTAGAAGAAAGATTAAGGAAAGGCAAACCTACGTTTCTAGCATTTGTAGACTTAGAGAAAGCTTTTGACAATGTTGACTGGAATACTCTCTTTCAAATTCTAAAGGTGGCAGGGGTAAAATACAGGGAGCGAAAGGCTATTTACAACTTGTACAGAAACCAGATGGCAGTTATAAGAGTTGAGGGACATGAAAGGGAAGCAGTGGTTGGGAAGGGAGTAAGACAGGGTTGTAGCCTCTCCCCGATGTTATTCAGTCTCTATATTGAGCAAGCAGTAAAGGAAACAAAAGAAAAATTTGGAGTAGGTATTAAAATCCATGGAGAAGAAATAAAAACTTTGAGGTTCGTCGATGACATTGTAATTCTGTCAGAGACAGCAAAGGACTCGGAAGAGCAGTTGAACGGAATGGATGGTGTCTTGAAGGGAGGACATAAGATGAACATCAACAAAAGCAAAACGAGGATAATGGAATGTAGTCGAATTAAGTCGGGTGATGCTGAGGGTATTAGATTAGGAAATGAGACACTTAAAGTAGTAAAGGAGTTTTCTATTTGGGGAGCAAAATAACTGATGATGGACGAAGTAGAGAGGATATAAAATGTAGACTGGCAATGGCAAGGAAAGCGTTTCTGAAGAAGAGAAATTTGTTAACATCGAGTATAGATTTAAGTGTCAGGAAGTTATTTCTGAAAGTATTTGTATGGAGTGTAGCCATGTATGGAAGTGAAACATGGACGGTAAATAGTTTGGACAAGAAGAGAATAGAAGCTTTTGAAATGTGGTGCTACAGAAGAATGCTGAAGATTGGATGGGTAGATCACATAACTAATGAGGAAGTATTGAATAGGATTGGGGAGAAGAGAAGTTTGTGGCACAACTTGACCAGAAGAAGGGATCGGTTGGTAGGACATGTTCTGAGGCATCAATGGATCACCAATTTAGTATTGGAGGGCAGCGTGGAGGGTAAAAATCATAGGGGGAGACCAAGAGATGAATACACTAAGCAGATTCAGAAGGATGTAGGTTGCAGTAGCTACTGGGAGATGAAGAAGCTTGCACAGGATAGAGTAGCATGGAGAGCTGCATCAAACCAGTCTCAGGACTGAAGACCACAACAACAACAACAACAACAAGACCACATCGTGACAGATACTTTGCAAGTGAATTGTGGACCATATACAGTACAGAAAAAAGAGAGTAGATACTTTTGAAATGCGGTGCTACAGAAGTACGCTGAAAATTGGGTCTGTAGATTGGTAACTAGTGAAAATGCAATCAGTTGCGTTGGGGGGAAAAGAAATCTGTAGCACAATCTAACTAAAGGAGGACTTGTTTGTTACGACATATCCTGAGCAAACAATGATTAGTTAATTTAGTAGTGAAGGGAGGTGTGGAGGGTAAAATTCTTAAAGGGAGACCAAACCTTTACTACAATTGTCAGCTTAAAATGGACACAGGTTGCAGTAGTTGTGAGGTTTGCGCAGGATGTAATAGCGTGGAGATATGAATCAAATCGGTTTTCGCACCAAAGACCACAACAACTTCAACGATTAGGAACATTAGATACAATAACGCAAAAACATCGCAACACCAACAAAGATTTGTGCGATGTAAACGAAAGTTGGCAGGCGTGTTTCTACATCTGAAAGACGATGTCTATTCAGATTTCGCGACAGTCGCTTAGGAGAGGCGCTAGCGGCGCCACTATGAAGATGTAAATCGTATTTGCTTTAAATACACGCTGTAACGTGTAACCTCCCCACCGTAATTTAAAAGAAATTAAATGACAATACTTAATACAAATGGGAGCCGAGTATAACCTTGCCACCGAAATTTTAAAGTAAAGACAATATTATTTAGGAATGCTAATGCACACTGCTCTAAGCGTAACCTGCCCACAATGAAATGTACTGACAATGGCAACAAAAATGTGAAATACGCAATCTGACTCAAATATAAATTCTTCACAAAATTTAAAGTCCGTTCAGTGACAAGAAAATTCAATTAAACCGAAATATCGGTCTTTGGCCCTGTGTAAAACAATCAGAGTTAAAGTCTTACCTCAGAATAAATGGATGTCACATTTCTGCTCTTGTCGTTGCGCACCGCTTGGAGGAACTGCATTGCAAATAATAATATTCTCTTTTTTTTGTGATTTTAGTGAAATTTTTCTTCAAAAGAAGTGGAGTGAAATGGGAAGTGCAACGAAATCTTTAGTTCAATAAAAATTAATTTTTTTGAAAAAATGCTTTTGAAATAAAAATTATTATTGGGGGACTTGTTGGACAATAATTACAATAAATAAAATTTTTCATTATCTAATGATTATATTAATTAACAGTATACCTTATTCACCATCTTGACCAGTGTTGCCGACCGCTCTCCATGACGACTATTGGCGTACTGCACGCGACGACTACTGACAGAGTACTGCTCTCAACTAGACAGACCGACTCGCAACGACTACTGACTGACCCGCAACGACTGACTGACAGACTGAGAACCGCTCGCAACACTCGCGCGGTCAAGCGCATACCCTCTGGTCACAGATGCTACAATGCCTCGCCATCGCTGCTGCGTTACATACGTGTTTCATAACCCTCCACTGGGGGGGCAAAAATTTGGCAGCGATGGTGAGTCATTTGGACTTGCCAATCGCGGCAAAATTTTTTTCCTAATTAATAAACCTCTACAATTTACAGAATATTTAGATGTAGTACATAAAGTAAATGTTGTGCACACGCACTAAGTACAAAATATATCAGACAAAGACAAAATGTGAGTACAAAACATAGTAACAAATCAGAAAAATGTATATACAAATTATTTGACAGATAACAAAGTGCACAGGCACTGAAAAAATTCTTTAGCATATTCAGAACAAATAAACAGACTGGCAAAAAATATTATGTTGACAAGGGACATGAGTGCACATGCACTGCAGTTGAGAACATATCAGTAATTGATGAAATGTATGTACAATTAGTAACAAATGACATAAGTGCATACGCATTGAAGTATTGAATATACAGAATAGTACAAATCATATTGAAAAATGAGAAAAGTGCACAGGCACTGAAGTTCAGTAGAAAACATATTAACACCTAACAGAAGTGCACATGCACTGTAGTTCAGAACATATCATTAAAATAAAAATGTATATACAATATAAAAGACAAGAGTGTACATACGTATACTGTATACTGTACTTCAGAACAAATCGAAAAATGTCTTTAACATTTTCGCAATAAATAAACATAATGGCAAAAAAATCATGTCGACCAGTGCCATAAGTGTACTCGCACTGGAGTTCAACAAATCGAAAAAATGTATAACCTATTAACATAAATGATGTTACCAAAAAAAAATTATTTTTTTTTCTTTATGTGACAAGAATCAGGATAGGAAAGGGAAGGATTGCATCATGGTTGTAGCACTTTAGATTGCACACAGCTGCTCTGACAGTCCATATCTTTCCACAGAAGTGCAACACCAAGTGACACAACTTGAAGTTCTTTTCCCATCAGAATTTATCAGCGTAGCCAAGGCACTGAATTGTCGTAGTAATATTTCATGTTTTCATTTTGGCAGTACATTAGGTACGCCAAACAGTGCGACCATAATAACGTCTTCATCGCTCACGGTGGTGGACAGCATGTCGTGTCAACACCACGCTCTTACAAGGCGCACCAACGTAGAATTAGTGCAAAACCAAATATAGTGCTCCATGATCACTAGGATAAACAGGACAAATGGACATTGCAATAATTCAGGGTAGTCAGCTTATGAGGTGAAGGACATCAAGTCACATAATATTGACAATTAGAGACTTAATTAGTTTGTGGCATTCATAGCCCAGTTATTGAACATTTCTGTACCAAGTATGTAGTATTACAGAAAAATGTTCATTAATTGTTTTACATGGAATCAGTAGCCTTCTTTTCCTGGTTACAAAGCATTATTAAATATTCGCATTCTTTTCAGTTACAGAGTGTAATTAAGAATCATTAACCTTCTCCTAATTACAGTTAATTAATCATTTGTCATTCCAATAATAATCATTAGCCTTTTCCTAATTACAGTTAATTAATCATTTGTCGTTAATTAATCATTTGTCTAATTACAGTTAATTAATCATTTGTCGTTAATTAATCATTTGTCATTCCAATAGTAAGAATTATTAGTCTTCTCCTAATTACAAAGCATTATTAAACAGTGCCATAGTTAATTAATTATGTGTCATTCCAATCTATTAAGAATCACTAGCTGGCATCATGGGTAATCGTATTACAATAAACAGTGGCGGTCCTTGGCCAGTTACAAAGTATATTTAGTATGACAGAATAATGTTCATCATAAGTCTTAGTTGAAAAGGAGAGTCAATTATTGGCCTAGCATTAACATAATACATTGAGTGATACAAATTATTGGCACTCATTGGCCATTAACCAAAACATGAAAACTCAACATGGGAAAAAAGGGCTAATTAATGGCATAATTAATAACAATTCTTCAAGTGACATTAATTATTGGCACTCAGTGGCCAGCAAGTATTGAATAGAATCATCATTCAGTATTATTCAGATTATTACGAAGTCATTATTAAAAATCAGTTAATTACAGTCATAGCATTAATAATCACAGGCATTATAAGTAGTCTCATTACAATAAACAGTGTTTCTCCTTCAGTAGTATTCAGATCATTACAAAGTCATTATTAAAATCAGTTAATTAGTCATAGCATTAGTAATCATAGGCATTATAAGTAGTCTCATTACAATAAACAGTGGCAGTTATTAACTAGTGACAAAGCATTATTTTAAATATATACTTTTTTTTGTATCATTAAGAAGTCATTACTCAAGCGACATACTATTCAGAGCTAATCAGTATTATTCAGAATTATCATAAACTAGTGACATTATGTGGGACTGGTAATACATTTTTTTTTTTTTGTTAGCAATGCATTGCGTTGGGATCGATAATTGATTGCTGAGGCATAACACTATTTGTTTTTGACCTATTGCTGCAAATGAGGATAGGTAACGTCATTCGTCATGAGTCAGCTGTACCAAGGTTATGTAACAAGGCAGTATATGTGATCACATTTATAAATGATAAACACAAATGGGTAAAAAATAAAAATGCAAGTACTAGAACAGGTATAATAAGTAACAGGTTTAGTAAGTATCATGAAAAGCTTCTCCTGGAAAAAATACAAAATGGATTATTGACCTGAAAGAAGAAACGCACACTATGCTGAAAAGTAGTGAACTTCGAATAAACAGGCAGTGAAATGTGTATAAAAATGTGTTCCATAGCTGTCCTTTCCAAAACTTTCTGTCATCCTACTATGCAATGTAACACCTGCTGTCAAAACAAACTGCAACAAATACTTAAATAACTACGTAGCACAAATACATAACTTCAACACTATCCTCATCTGTAAAGAAAAAAACTTCATTATCAATCACTTCATTATCCACATTATCATAACTTCATTATTATCATCACCTGTAAAGAAAAACTTCATTATTCATAATACCATATCCTTCATCATTATTCATCAGTATTCATTATCATCTGCAAAAAAAAATCACTTCATTACTCATTATACAACTATTCCTTATCTCTAGCATATTTCATCACTAAAACTAAGATGTGTAGTTCTGTCTGACAGCCTGCATCAATCACCTTGTATTCTGAAAGAAAAAAATTAGTTAAGACTGCTATTCTACGATGAGTATAGTATATTCTTGTTAATGCCTGCCAATCCTGATCCATTTACTCTTCCTCATAAAGTTATTGCATCTCCTTTCGTTTATTCCCTAGGTGAAATTCCCATTTATGCTAAATTTATTTCTTAGAATCATCATTCCTTTCTGAAATTCATGAACAAAGATTAATGTCTTGCATTTAAATCATATACCCACTAAATAATGACTGGTTTATGGTGACACAATTAAGCATACAGCATAACATGACAGAAAACGTAATATGTCAAAGACATTGACAGTGTTCAGATGCGAAAATGTACATAGAATAATACAATGCAGCAGCAAAAAATGTAAAACAGTCACGATCTTGAGATGTCATAAGGCAAAAAATGTCAAAGTCAACTGGTGTGTGTTATATCTTAACTATTTCACAGTGCATATAAACAAAACTGGAATACAATCGTACATAAAAAGAAGTGGAAAATGTGCACGGTCTGAAGTGTAACGACAAGAAGAGCGACCTGCTAACCTTACCTTGCCGGGCACTTGCCAAGAAAAAAAAATACGATAATCATCAGTAATTAGTCAGGTGAAATAATTGCATTAATAAATGGCATCATAGTGTGTTGAATCATAAAGTGTCTTCATTCAATAAACGGTTTAATGTTTGAGATATGGTGATTGCCTTTCGATTTTCTGGTTCTCAAAGTTTCGACGTGTACAACATTGGGGTGAGGGATGCTGCGAATCCGATATGGACCTGCGTATAGAAGTTCAAATTTACTGCACTTACCTTTTAATTTACTGGATAAATAGTGTGTACGTACTAGTATCTTCTGTCCAACGTGAAAGTCACGGCGTGTACAAACCTGTTTTTGCTGTCTTCTCCGGCGCTCTGCGGCACGTTTGATGTTGTTCAGCGCAATGTCAATTATTTCGTGGTGTCGTAATCGACGAGATGTAGGAAATGTTATTAATTCTTTAATTTTGTTAGGTGGTTCAGCATTTTTCAGTATAACAGACGGAGATAGCATAGTGGATTCATTTGGAATGGAATTAATTACATCTTGGAATGAGAATATGTGTGTGTCCCAATCAATATGTCTTTTGTGGCAGTATATTCGGCACAGTTTACCAATTTCTTTCATTAATCTTTCACAGGGGTTCGAAGAAGCGTGGTACTTGGATATATAGATCGGAGAAATGTTTCTGGCTCGTAACATGCGTGTCCATACGCTACTACGAAATTGTGATCCATTGTCAGAAATTACTTTCATTACATGCCCTACATGAGATAGAAAATGTTTTACAAATGCTTTCGAAACAGTTTTGGCAGTAGCTTTGCGTAATGGAGTGAAAGTAACAAATTTTGAAGTGAGCTCAACAGCGACAAATATGTAGCAAAAACCTCTGTTAGTTCTCGGAATTGGACCAAAAATGTCTACTGCGGCCATGTGTCTTAATTTAACAGGTATAATGGGATATAATGGAGGAATATGTGAAGTGGTGTCTGATTTAGCTTTCTGGCAAATTTTACAAGACGCTAAAACTCGTCGTATACGTTTTTCCGTGTTAGTAAAATAACAGTTCTGTCTCAGTATAAGAAAACATTTTCGTGCTCCGTAATGTGCGTAGCTTAAATGAGTGTACCAAATTAATTTATTAACCAGTTCGTCAGGTATGCATAATAACCAATTGTTGCTGTCAGGATGAGAGCGGCGAAACAAAATGTCATTTCGTACAGTGTAGTGGTTTCTAATCGTAACATTATTTCTATCTTGCCATAGGTGTTTAATTTCTTTCCACACATTGTCTTTATTTTGCTCCTGTGCTATGTCCTGTAATGACGATGAAATAAAATTTTCAAATGCTACTTGCTGAATGTACATGACACTGAAATTTGCTTTGCAGAAGTGGGTTGCTACGTCTTGCTGATTGTTGCCGAGAGAACGCGATAGTGCGTCTGCTATAACATTTTGTGTGCCGGGAATGTGAACAATCGTAAAATTAAATTCCTGTAAATACAGTTTCCATCTACTTAATCTATCGTGAGTGAATTTGGCCGAAAGTAAAAATTGTATCGCTCTGTGGTCAGTGTAAACAGTGGTATGTCTGCCATAAAGAAAGTGCCTAAATCTCGTGAAAGCCCATACAACACATAATGTTTCAAGTTCTGTAACAGAATAATTTCGCTCAGCAGGTGACAGAATGCGACTTGCAAATGCGATGTTTTTAATTACTATTGAACCATCTTCTTCAATTTCCTGGAAAATATGTACGCCTAAAGCGGTGTTGGAACTGTCGGTAGCAATGGAAAAATTTCTAGTAAGATCTGGGTGCGATAAAAGTGGAGCATTCAACAGAGCATGTTTCAGGTTCATGAATTCAGAGTGTGCTTGCTTATCCCATGACCAAATAGTGTTTTTACCTGTTAATTGGCACAATCTGGGTGTGTCTAAAGCAGAGTGATGAATAAATTTACGAAAAAAGTTAATTAAGCCCAAAAAACTGCGTAATTCCTTCTTTGTCGTAGGAACGGTAATGTCACGTAGAGCTTGAAGTTTTTCCGGATCAGGTGCAATGCCTTCTGCTGAAATTACGTGTCCAAGAAATTTTATAGAAGTTTTGCCAAAATGCGATTTACTGAGGTTAACTGTAAGTCCTTGTGCATGAAAAGTTTGTAACAGTTGTTCAAGAATCAGATTGTGTTCAGACCAGTTAGCTTCTGCGATAAGAATGTCGTCTACATACGTCGTAATTCTGTCCTTAAGTTCTGTCGGAAGTATTGTGTTCAAACCGCGAATAAAAGCTGCAGAAGAAATAGTTAAGCCGAACGGTAATTTGCGAAATTGATAACAGTCGCCGAAACAAAGAAAAGCTGTATATTTTCTACAATTCGGATGAAGTTGAATTTGCCAAAATCCCGATTTCAAATCTAGTGTAGAATAAATAGCTGTACCGTGAAATTTCTGTAGAAGTTCCTCTAATGTCTGTGATCGATCAGTTTCATTAATAATAATGTCATTAATGTGACGTGAATCAAGTACAAGGCGAAGTGAGCCATCTTTTTTCTTAACAATATGTAGCGGGTTTATGTACGGACTAACTGCTGGTTCTATAATTCCTTGGTCGAGCATATCCTGCAATTCTTTTTTAACTTGTTCTCTGTGAATATATGGAATGGGATAATGCTTTGCTTTAAATGTATCGTGCTGTTTCACTTGAAATTCATACATAAAACCGGACATAGTACCAGGAATGTTGTCAAAAACTGGAGCTTGCTGTAAAAGAATTTTGTGTAATTGCGTTCGTTCGTCGTCTGTAGTTGCACTGCTCTCTTTAACCTTATCAGAAATCAATTGCATTACGTCGTAGTCAGCTTCGTCTGGAGTATTATAGTTGTGTACGTACGTATCCGTGAACAATGTGGGATTACAGTCTATGTCACGTGTTGCGGAAATGACCTCTGTGCGGTTAATTGTTTGCTCTTCCGCAGATAGTGAGTGCTGAAATTCTAAAGCAAGTTGTACATTTTCATCCTTTAACATTAAATAAGAATTCTGAAAATCAATAACTGCGTCGTGTTGTACCAGAAAATTCGTACCTAAAATAACGTCTGTTGTCAATAAAGGAACAATCCAAAAATTAGAGTGGAAAGTATGACCTCCAATACAAAATGATAAATGCGTCTGTAATTTAACGTCTACACCTTTACTCGATACTGCTCCTTTCACTTTTGTTTTGCCTAAAGGTAGTGTCGGATAGGTATTCTCTTTGTTGCACTCATTAAAAGTCTCTTCATTTATTACTGATATCGGTGAGCCGGAATCAATTACTGCTGAGAAATTCGATGAACCAATTTTGATTTCGATAACAGGATGTGAAATAGATTTCTGAATAACTGGTCTTTCCTGTAAAAGAGTGTCTCTGATGTCGTCAAAAGTAATTACATTTTCGTGAACAACATTTTGCGTGTCTAAGGTAGTGCTTGTATTATTGGAAGATGCGTCCTGTACATTATCTAGTCAGATTCTATCTGACGTGTTATTATTATTAGGAGGATTCTGTGGCATTTCGACTATTTGAACTGTCCTATTACTTCTTCCAGACGTGTTACGCTCTGGATGGTACCTACTGTCGGGTTCATTCATGCGAATATGTTCTTGCGTATGATTTTGCTGTTGGTGAGACCGACTGTTATTATATGTACGCTGGTAATTGTGCTCATCGTTTTTACGTCTGTCGTAATAGTCATTCCTATACGGTGCATTGCGATGGGAATTGAAATACTGTCTTCTTTGTACGTAGTTGTTTCCTTGCTGCCGTCCATTACTATTTGTTGGACCAGGGACTATACGTCCACGCGGCGAAACATTAAAGCCTGGTTGACCTTGTGCATTCCATTGTTGGTTAGGTATGCTAACCAGCTGGTTTTGATGTAGTTGTTGTGAAATACCTCTATTGTTACTAAAGTGCGGTTCCTGTTGCTGAAAAGTTTGACGATATTGATAATTAGAATTTTGGCTGTTATTAGAATTTTGGTAGTTGTCGTTCCTAAAGCGTCTGTTATCTTTCCTATTAAAATTACGTGTCTGATCATAATTGCTGTACTTTTGTTGACCTTGGTTATTATAAGAAAAGTTTTTGTTTACAAAAGAATAATCAGATTGCTGTACTTCCAAGAGCTGTAAAAGATCTCTGAACGCTGAAATATTTTCTTTTTGCTGACCTGTTAGGAGTGACACTCGTAATGACCGTGGTAATTTGGAAATGCATAATTGTATCAGCGCGGATTCACTGTACGGTTCACTTAGGTACTGGTTTTGTTGTACCATGTGCTCAAAAAATTGCGTTACACTGGGAAAATTTGAGTTTTCATAGTTTGGCAAACTAATTAGTTGATCTTTAATTCCGCGCTGTGTCGTCTTCGACCAGTACGCTGACAGAAAAGCATTCTGAAATTCCTCTACCGAGTAACACTGTCTCGCGATCGGTCTCATACGAGTTGCCGGTTCGCCTTCCAAAAAACTGCAAATAAATTCAAGTTTATGTGTTACAGGCCAAGTCGGTGGAAGAGCAAAGCTAAACTGTTGAATCCAATCCAGTGGGTGAATCTGCGTTCTATCGTTTTTAAATATTTTGAACTTTCTTACTGACAGAAAATGTTTGTAATCGAAATTATCATCTCTGTGTGATGCAACAGGTTCAGGGTCGTAAGAGTATCTATTGAACTGTGGTTGTTCGGAATCTAAGTCCCGTACTCTCTGCAGATTACCCAAATTATACGCGCTGCGTGAGTCTGACACATGTTCATAAAGTGGCGTCTGTTGTGGTATGTTATTAACTGAAATGTTTTTCATCTCTGTTACTTCTTGTTGTAAACTTGACAACTTCCTACGTAACGTGTTGTTAGATGAATCGATCTCATTAATTGTCTGCTGTAAATTTTGAAATTCAGGTGTTTGGATAAATGAAACCGGTGCAGTATCGTCTGATTTATTGTCATTAGTATTTTCGATAACATCAATACGACTGGCCAATTCATCATATTTTTCAGTCAGTATTTTTGCCTGATCATCGGTTTTAGAATCGGACGCATTAATCTGTTTTTGCAACTTACGCGTAGTTTCGCTCAGTTTTTTAACATCAGCTTTGATGACATCGCAATCCTGTGTTAGATCTAATTGTTCGAATCTGTCTGTCACTGTTTGAATATTTACTGTGTGTGTATCTGTTTTTGATTTAAGGTCAGAAATTTCATCCCGTAATTCCGCGTTCAATTGTTCTATGGTATAAATTTTGTCGGACACTGTAGTAATATTATTGTCTACATACGTTTTTGCCTTCGCAAACATTTTACGTTTGTCTTCTTGTCTCTGAGCCGTGATTGTTTCCATGACTTGTCGTTTTACTTTGTTTTGATCCTGAATAAATTTACGGAAACGCGTATCACTGTTTTGTATGTGAACACTAAGACGTTCGTTAATTTGAGAGTTCTGTTGCTCGAATTTTGCGTCTGTCTTTTCATCCATTGTGCGCGAAAGTTCCGCTGTCATTGTTTTAAACTCGTCGCGTAATTGTGTAGCTTTTTCAGAGCATTGTTTAGCGACTCCGCTAATTTCGTCTCTGAGTGTTTCTGTTGCGGCTGTTTGCATTTCCCTTAATTCTTGCGCAACAGACTTAATTTCTTCGCTATTTTTTCGTGAACAAGCCTCAATTTCCGTGCGCAACTGTTCCTTAGTGTCATGACACTGCGCGGCAACGGCTCTAATTTGTTCACTAAGCTGTCTGGAATTTTCGTCTAATTTTTCATTTAACTGTCTGGAATTGTCGTCTAATTTTTTATTAAGCTGTTTGTTCTGTTCCCTAAGTTGTTTGAAATTTTCGTCATTATTGTCAAGTTTTTCATTAATTTTATTAAATTTTTTGTCCTGTTCACTAAGTTGTTTGGAATTGTTATCAAATCTTTCATTAAACTGCTTAGTCATTTGTATCAACAATGCCATAATTGGATTCGACTCAAAGTCAGCATTTCTATTCTCAGCGCTGTTTAATGGTGGATCTGGAATTGTTTCACTTTCTGTAACCATTTGGTCATTTTGAGATTTACAAAAAGGATTATCAGTCGGATGTACACTGTCAGACATTATTTCGGAATTAAATGAATCTGTCCTACTTTGTGTGATCTGTTCATTTTCATTAGACAAATTTGTCTGTACATTACTTGAGTTTTCCGAATCGGGTGTGTTAAGCTGGGCAGCGCTCATTATAATAGAGCGTTCTGCGTCATCAATTGTCGTCAAATTAACAGACGAGACAATTGAGTTTGTTTGTTCATTATCAGGGTAAAAGTCATCATTAGTGGTTGTAATGCACTGATTGTTGGTGAACGCAGGATTGACATCATTACACTGCGTGTCACAATTACTATCGGTCACGCTGTTTAAGTCGGTAATTTCATGCAAAATACCTCGCGATACACTATTCACAGTCTTTCGCGGCATTTTTACAATAGTCAAAATTATTCACAAAATAAATAAGCACAATGCAAAAGCAACACACAAATACAACAAAGCAACAAATTGTCGTTGATCTGTGGAAAGAAAGTCACAAGATTAGTAAAAGCGTTGCGCTAAATCCTAAATATATCTAAGCAAATAAGAGCAGATATCTGACTGTCGCTCAAAAGACTCTCAACGAAATACGATCCTGGACTGGGTGTCGCCAAGTGTAACCTCCCCACCGTAATTTAAAAGAAATTAAATGACAATACTTAATACAAATGGGAGCCGAGTATAACCTTGCCACCGAAATTTTAAAGTAAAGACAATATTATTTAGGAATGCTAATGCACACTGCTCTAAGCGTAACCTGCCCACAATGAAATGTACTGACAATGGCAACAAAAATGTGAAATACGCAATCTGACTCAAATATAAATTCTTCACAAAATTTAAAGTCCGTTCAGTGACAAGAAAATTCAATTAAACCGAAATATCGGTCTTTGGCCCTGTGTAAAACAATCAGAGTTAAAGTCTTACCTCAGAATAAATGGATGTCACATTTCTGCTCTTGTCGTTGCGCACCGCTTGGAGGAACTGCATTGCAAATAATAATATTCTCTTTTTTTTGTGATTTTAGTGAAATTTTTCTTCAAAAGAAGTGGAGTGAAATGGGAAGTGCAACGAAATCTTTAGTTCAATAAAAATTAATTTTTTTGAAAAAATGCTTTTGAAATAAAAATTATTATTGGGGGACTTGTTGGACAATAATTACAATAAATAAAATTTTTCATTATCTAATGATTATATTAATTAACAGTATACCTTATTCACCATCTTGACCAGTGTTGCCGACCGCTCTCCATGACGACTATTGGCGTACTGCACGCGACGACTACTGACAGAGTACTGCTCTCAACTAGACAGACCGACTCGCAACGACTACTGACTGACCCGCAACGACTGACTGACAGACTGAGAACCGCTCGCAACACTCGCGCGGTCAAGCGCATACCCTCTGGTCACAGATGCTACAATGCCTCGCCATCGCTGCTGCGTTACATACGTGTTTCAAACGCTTTGTGATTGTACATGGTGCGTTAATGTTAGCCAGGAATGCTTTTAAGACAGCAAAGACGGCTTCATCAACAACTCACTGAGCGAGGTCGCCTAAAGGTCTATGAGAAGCTGCATGTTCCTTCTGTGATATTGCAGAAAGACTTGACAGGAATTTAGCCACTGCACACGAGTTCTTGCAGCGGAGGGCACGAGAATGTAGGTCGCAAGAAGACCGTGTTCCGGACGGTCACTACTGAGACGGAAGACCATCGTCTTCGGCGTATGACCCTGGAACATCGTACTGCATTTGCAACAACACTTTGAGCAGGAGTTGGCACCACAGTGACATAACGAACTTTTACAAATCGGGTACTCCATGGTCAGCTTCGAGCCAGTAGCCCTGTAGCGTGTATTCCAGTGACCCCAAAACACGACTTCATTGGTGTCAAGCGAGTGCTCATTGGAGGGAGGTCTGTTGTGTTTTCTGATGAAAGCTGGTTCTCGACGGTGCCAGTGATGGCCGTGTGTTGGCTACAAGGAGCCCAGTTGACGGACTGCAACCAACGTGTCTGTGTGCGAGATACACACCTGAAGCTATGGTCGTGGGTGTGACTTCGTATTACAGTAGGAACGCCAGCCGGAGTGGCCAAGGGGTTTTAGGCGTTACAGTCTGGAACCGCGCGACCGCTACGGTCGCAGGTTCGAATCCAGCCTCGGGCATGGATGTATGTGATGTTCTTAGGTTAGTTAGGTTTAAGTACTTCTAAGTTCTAGGGGACTGATAACCACAGCAGTTAAGTCCCATAGTGCTCAGAGCCATTTGAATCATTTACAGTAGGAACATTCACGTGGTTATCCCACTCACCTTGACTGGAAATTTGTACGTCAGTCTGGTGATTCGGCCTGTTGTTCTACTATTCATGAACAACATTCCCGGGGAGTGTTTTTCAACAGGATAGCGCCCACCCACATCCCGCTGTTGTAACCCAACATCCTCTACAGAGTGTCGATATGTTACCCCGGCCTGCTCGATCACCAGACCTGTCTGCAATTGAGCACATTTTCGGTATCATCGGACGACAGCTCCAACGTCAGCCACAAAGAGTATAAAGCGTCCATGTAGTGATCGACCAAGTGTAATTGGCATGGAATCCCATCCCACAAACTGACATCCGGCACCTGTACAACACAATGCATGCACGTTTGCATGCTTGCAATCAACAATCTGGGGATTACATCGGCTGTTAATGTACCAGCGTCTCACATTTGCAATGGCTTATCTTGTGCATACATTAATCTGTGGTCTTTCGATGTTAATCTCTTAAGTATGTCACCTGGCAAATGTAATCCCGAAATTTCGTTACTTCACAGAAATTGTTTTTTGGTGTTGCAATTTTTTTCGGTCTGTGTAGAGCCCGAGAAACAGATTTTCGATTAAAATTCGTATTAACCACAATAAGAGTGCCAGTTTCTCTCACTCGTTTTGACGTCACTGGCGACTCTTCGGAAGTATCAACGAAGGGGCCGCCACCGACGCAAGAGTCACCGCTCAGTCACGTGTGGTGACGCTCGACGAAAGCGGCGTGCCCTGAGGTTGTGAGGGGAATGCTGATGCTTGCTTCCAGCTCCAGCTGTCTCTGGCTGCGGGCTGGCGCCTCTGCAGCCAGGGCTGGTGGCGAGAAAATGACTTCATTAGCGACGGCCAATCCTTTGCGGGCTTGGCCGCTCCCCGCCGCCCTATAAGACGGTCGTTGCCGCGCTGATGCACGGTACACGGCGGGAATACGTGACGCCGCCGCAGATGGGGGTCGCCTCGCCTCCGGCACGGAGGCTGCATAATTCCATGGCCGCCCGAGGAGGGAGAGCTTCTGGGTATATCGTCCGCAGAAGGCAGGAGAATCCCCGAGCAGCCGGCAGAAAAAGCCCGCGGCAATTTTCTGCAGAGGTGTACTCTAGGGCGTACATTCGCTGATACGGAAGACGGCGACAATGAGGAGGCCATCTGCGGCAAAGTAAACAACAAAAGAGGGCAACTCTGAACTTAGTACGCTGCTGCACAAAAGTAACTTTAGTATGGTGTGTCACTGCCAAATAACATGGGTCGATGAAAGTTGGATCACTTATAGAAAGAACTGCCACAGTATATTTGTGTCGTTGTTGTCTTCATTCCGAACACTGATTTGATATAACTCTCAATGCTACGCTATCCTCCGAATAACTACTGCAGCCGATGTCTTCCTGAATCTGCTTACTGTATTCATCTCTTTGTCTCCCTGGAAGATTTTTACCGCCCACTCTTCCATCCAACAGTAAATTGGTGATCCCTTGATGTCTCAGATTGTATCGTATCAACCTGTCCCTTCTTTTGGTCAAGTTGTGTCACAAATTTCGTGTCTCCCCAATTCTGCTCAATACTTCCTTATTAATTTCGTGATCGACCCATCTAATTTTCAGTATTCTTCTGTAGCACCACATTTTGAAAGCTTCTATTCTCTTTTTATCTAAACTGTTAACTGTTTATCGTCCATGTTTCACTTCCGTACATGGTTACTCTCCAAACAAATACCTGCAAGACTACATTGGACTTGCGGTATGTTTCAGAAGGTGACAGGCGACTCTGAGTTACCGCCTTGACAGCAATTACTTTAACTAGTAAAGCTTCCTCTTGATCACCTGTCCCAGGCGTCTGCTAAATTGATTTTTCCCGTTAATTGTGTTTGTCGTTGTTTCCTGCTCATGCTGATAACTTCCTGTCGTCTCAGAAACTCCATGTCCTTAGTGGAAATCAACATTAAATTTTATCCTTGAATATGGAGAATGGTAAGAGAGTGAGTCATCCTGCCTGATAGCTTAAGAAACGCCTTCGTAACATTTAAATCTACATTCGATGTTAAGAAATTTCTCTTCTTGAGAAACGCACTTCTTGCCGTTGACAGTCTACATTTTATATCCTCTCTACTTCTGCCCAAACAGCAAAATTCCTCTGCTTCTTTAAGTGTCTCATTCCCTAATCTAATTTCCTCAGCATCACCTGATTTACTTCGACTACATTCCATTATCCTCGTTTTCCTTTTCTTAGTGTTCATCTTATAGCCTCCTTTCAAGACACGGTCCATTCCGTTCACTTACTCTTCCAAGTCCTTTGCTGTCTCTGACAGAACTACAGTGTAATCGGCAAACATAGAAGTTCTTACTTCTGCTCCCTGAACTTTAATTCCTAATGTATCTTTGGTTTCCTTTACTGCTTGTTCAATGTACATAATTAATAACATCTGGGATAGGCAACAACGCTGCCTCACTCGCTTTTCAACCACTGCCTCACATACATGCCCTTAGACTCTTACCGTCTGGTTTTTGTACAAGTTATAAATACCCTTTTGCTCCCCGTATTTTCCCACTGCTACCTTCAACATTTCAAAGAGAGCGCTCCAGAAACCTTGTCAAAGGCTTTCTCTATGTCTACGATTTCTATAAACGTAGGTTTACTTTTCCTTAACCTATAAGAAGGCGTAGGGTCAGTATTGCCTTTCGTGTTTCTACATTTCTACGGAATTGAACCTAATCTTCCCCGAGGTTGGTTTCTACCAGTTCTTCTATTCTTCTGTAAAGAATTCGTGGTAGTATTTTGCAGCCATTACTTATTACACTTATAGTTCGGTAATATTCACGCCTGCCAGCAACTGCTTTCTTCGGATTGGGATTACTAGACTCTCCTTGAAGTCTGAGAGTATTTCGCCTCTCTCAAGCATGTTGCAACCAGATCGAAGAAGTTTGTCATGGCTGGTTCCCATAAGGCTACCAGTAGTTCTAACTGGATGTCGTCTACTCCTGGAGCTTTGTCAAACTCTTCTCGAGGTATCATATCTTCCATCCTATCTTCATCTATTTCCACTTCCCCTTCTGTAACATTACTTTCAAGATTCTCTCCCTTGTATAGACTTTCTATATACTCCTTCCACCTTTCAGCTTTCCCTTCTATGCTTAGGACTGGTTTACCATCCGAGCTCTTGATATTCATAAAGCTGATTCTCTTTTCCCCAAAGGTCTCTTTAATTTTCCTGTAGGTGGTACCTATCTTTCGCCTAGTGAAACATGCTTCTAAATCCTACATCTGTCCTCTAGCCATTCCTGCTTAACCATTTTGCTCTTCCTGTCGATCTCATTTTTTAGGCATTTGTATTGCCTTTCACCTGCTTAATTTGCTGCATTGTTAAGTTTTCTCCTTTCATGAGTTAAACTCAATATCTCTCGTATTATCCAAGGATTTCTACTTGGCCTTCCCTTTTTACCTATTTTGTTCCTCTACTGGCTTCGCTCAAAATATCCATTTCCCTTTTTAAATTTTCTTACCTACCTGCCCGGTTAAGGGATCTAACATTTCACTCTCCGATCCGTAGAACGTTACTATTTTTTTCTCCTGATGACGACATCTTCATGAGTAGTTCCTGTCCGGAGATCCGAATGGGGGACTATTTTATCTCCAGGTTTGCTCAAGAGGACGCCATCATCATACAGTAGAGCTGTATGTCCTCGGGAAAATGTACGGCTGTAGTTTCCTCTTGCTTTAAGCCGTTTGCAGTACCAGCACAGTAAGGCCATTTTGGTTGATGTTGCATGGCCAGATCAGTCAATCATCCAGACTGTTGCCCCTTGCAACTACTAAAAAGACTGCTGCCCGTCTTCCGGGACCGCATGTTTGTCTGGCCTCTCAACAGATACGTCTCCGTTCCGGTTATACCTATGGTACGGCTATCTGTACCACTGAGGCACGCGAGTCACCCTACCGAAGGCAAGGCTCATGGTTCACGGGAGGGGGGGGGGTGGCAGTTACGTCTTTTGTACAATATAGTACAGAACATAAATGAATGAAATACGTAATGAGACGAACAGAATTGACACTTTTGCTCAAAGACCTGAATTACAATTAAGTCACCACGATTTATGATGGTGCCCTGAGTAGTTATCAAGGACCGGTTCTAGATTTCAAGCGAAATGTATCTCAAGATAACGGGATTTAAAGGGATGCGATTTAATCCCTTCACATAATGACGTTTTTCTTTCAAATTACGTTCCAAAAAATAATTTTTTTAAATTAATGAAATAAACCTATAATTAATGCCACTGCATATACACATATAAGGATAGTTTTTAAAGCTGAAAATAACAACTTACAAAATTCCGAAGGCTATTGATAACATTACCCCAAGTATACTTGTGCATTGGGCTTTGACTAGAATCTCGTGAAACCTGAAGTCATGTTTTAGTTTCTGTGTGGATATGAAGTCTAACCAAATATTCCACAATGGTTTCTTGAAAACGTAAATCTTGGAAGAGATGGTCGGAACATGATGGATGTATTTATCTCGTACCACTGGCGAACACTTGTCACTCAAATGACAGATTGTCATCACTTTCAGTCTCTCGTGAAGCAACACCACATTCTTCTTCACCTTCTGAGCGGCTAAATTCATTGTCAAACCCAGGATCATTATAACCATCCTTTTGTGAAAACATTGTCTAAACAACAAAACAGGAGAAAGGTTGAAAGTGCGTATTTTGTTGTCGAGTATCCAAAACAGCACACAGTAAAGACAATATCTAGTGGCAACCACCGCAGTCGAAACGCGACAGCCAGGCTGCAAATGTAGGACCAGATACTATCTAGCAGCTGAACACTTAACTATCGGTGCAGAAACGGTTATACGCGGGATTTTATGTTTTCGAAGTTCGTTTCTTAAATTACCCAAGTACACTTCAGATTTTAAGTTTAGATCATAATAATAAAATCGAGATAATTCGTGGTTTTATGTAAAGTGATTAAAGGAACACACTGACAGTGATAAGCAGTAGGGTGTCAGCGATGATTGTAGAAGATCTTGACCTTTAGAGATGAGATAAGATAAGGACTTCTGGTATCAGGTTATACACCGTAATCATCACTGTTCCTCCCCCACCAGAGAATCACCATCAGTTGATGAAAGTCATCCTGAGGAACCCCCTCACTGCCCACGCACCTTAGGCAAATGTGTGTAGCCATGACGTAAGTCGACATTGGTCACTTGATATGAAGCTGGTGGAAAATCCCTGGACGAATGGAAGCACATTAAAATGGTGGGAAGCCTTCTCTCTCCAGCCTGGACCATTAGGATTTGAGCTCCTCCTCCTCTTATCATCACGTATCACTAGCTCGATTGTATGGGCCTCTTCATTGGAGGTCTATGCATCGTGGGGAGAGGGTCAGGTTAGTTATACACAATGATTCTCTAGTGACAACATTTGGAAATAACAAAAATGATGTAACAAATTAACTAACTAATGGTTCATTATTGATATCAATTTTGTTTTTACTCAATACATATCGAATACTGCCTCGGGCATGGATGTGTGTGATGTCCTTAGATTAGTTAGGTTTAAGTAGTTATAAGTTCTAGAGGACTGATGACCTCAGATGTTAAGTCCCATAGTGCTCAGAGCCAACTCAGTACATATTTTACAGTAATTTTTGGTTGTTTATTAACGACTTTTTCTTTTATTTAAAAAGATATTTGTTTCTATGACATACAGCCATTTTTTTACAAAGCAGTTCTTCTCTTATATGCAATAAATTACTTCCTTATTGATATATTTACAAAGCCATTTTTATGTTACATATATATATATTGGCTATAATAACAAAGTAATTTTTCTGACAACATATTGCTACCAGTTATGTTACACTAAAGCTGGCAGAACTTATATTCTGTGTTTCACATGTTGCTTCTACAAATAATAATGGTAATTTCTCTCAATATAAAATATTTAATTTTCTGTCCATTCAGTATTTACAGTTTAATCATTGCTTTTCTCTTCATTTTTTTCTTTTTACAATATACAGGAAAGAGAAACTTGCAGGAGTAGGTGAAACGTAAACTTCACAAACACACACACTCACACACACACACACACACACACACACACATACAAATACACATTATATACATATACACAGTTCGCAGTCGTGTACAATATATATACTGTATTAGCATGTACAGTGCACGATCAGGCCTGCATACTGAAACACACAAACAACATGGCAAGCAGCTCATCCAATTATTCCACAAAGACATTTACTAAACGCAAATACAATAAATACATAAGCATTCAATCACGCAATGAATGTTACGAGTCCAAGAGGGTGCCGAGACAATATCCACAGATGAACCATTTGTCATCATGACGACACGACGCCATACTTTGAGCAGGAGTGCAAGATGTACCTCATAGCCTCTGAATAGAAAGACAATTTGGTGTACGATATGTGGAGTGGCGCCAGTGTCCTTGAGCAGGCATTACTTGTAATCTTCTATCGAGACAGCCTTCAAGGCAACACTGTGCACGCCCTTAACCCTCTTCTGGGCAGCACATGTATCTAAGTGGTATACGTACATTTTGGATCTGAGCATCACGAAATCCACAACATGCAAACCTTTCACCTCCCGTTTCATCAAGCTGATAACCTTGTTTTGTGGTGTTATTCCAAAAGGATTATTGGCGGCAATCCACAAGCGTCGATTTTTTTGTAATTCTACCTATTTGCTTCACGTTGATCACAACATCTCAGCCAGTAGATGAAACTGTCTTTACCCATACAAAGTAATATGGGATTGGCGAAGTTTGGCTTCGCAATGCATAGTGGAAATGGTACATGTGGAGTTTGTAGAGGTCCAGAACATATGTACCAATATAGACAGGCTTCACGAACTGCAGTGAAACCTTGGTCATTTCCTCAGTGACACATCCTCTATTGAAGATGGTGGCCTCTTGGAAATTTGGCCTTGCCATGTAATCTCTTGCGTCATAACGCCTATTTCACCAATAAACCACAAGAATTTCGCAGTAATCTCCAAGCATTGCAGTTTTTCACCGAAAGTTGAAGTATTCATTAACTTGTAAAAAGCTTTTTCGAAGTTACACGTCATGAAAACCGTCTGTTCAGTGTTTACAACAATGTACTACTCCAACCAGTAATGCTGCTTGGGGCAAATGCCACGGGTCTAAGGCGTTGCAGTAATGAACTGTGCGGCTAGTCCTGGCGGAGGTGCGAGTCCTCCCTCGGGCATGGGAGTGTGTTTTTATCCTTAGGATAATTTAGGTTAAGTAGTGTGTAAGCTCAGGGACTGATAACCTTAGCAGTTAAGTCCCATAAGATTTCACACACATTTGAACGTTTTTTTGCTGTACAATAATAGCCTCTATGGCTACGAGGAAGGAAGCGTCCTTGTGCACATATTACTTTTTTAAATAGGATATGCACCTTTGGACAATACACAGATCATTTTATATATTTTTTGGAAAGATTAGATCACTTTCGCTGTAAGGCCTTTATTTATAGGCACGACCGGTTTCGCAACGTTTTTGTGACATCAATATGTGTAATCTGTGCACACTGATAGGCAAAGACTCACGTAAGGCAGCAAAAACGAAAAAGTATATACAGGATGATCATACACAGAAGGTCAACTCATATTAAGACCACAAGCGTTCATAGCCAGCAACTCTTCGTTAAGTAGAGTGCGTCAGAAATAAAATCATATACACTGAAGCGCCAAAGAAACTGGTATAGGCCTGCGTATTCAAATACAGAGCTATGTAAACAGGCAGAATACGATACTGCAGTCGGCAACGCCTATATAAGACAACAAATGTCTGTCACATTTCACGAGTATACCGTGAATACCAGGAATCCGGCGAAACAATTAATCTCCGACATCACTGCCGCTGGAAAAAGATCCTGCAAGAACGGGACGAACGACGACGGAAGAGAATCGTTCATCGTGACAGAAGTGCAACCCTTCCGCAAACTGCTGCAGATTTCAATGCTGAGCCATCAAAAACTGTTTGCGAGAGAACCATTCAACGAAACATCATAGATATGGGCTTTCGGATCCGAAGGGCCACTCGTGTACCCTTGATGACTGCTCTACACAAAGCTTTACGTCTCGCCCTGGGCCCGTCAACACCTACATTGAACTGTTGATGACTGAAAACATGTTGCAAGGGTCGGAAGAGTCTCGTTTCAAATTCTATCGAGTGGATGTACGGATATGGAGGCAATCTCATGAATCTATGGACCCTGCATGTCAGCAGGGGACTGTTCAAGCTGGTGGAGGCCCTGTAATGGTGTCAGGCGTTTGCAGTTGGAGTGATATAGGACTCCAGATACGTCTAGATATGACTCTGACAGGTGAAACGTACGTAAGCATCCTGTCTGATCACGTACATCTATTCATGTCCATTGTGCATTCCGACATGCTTGGAAAATTGCAGCAGGACAATGCGGCAACCCACACGTCTAGAATTGCTACAGAGTGGCTCCAGGAACACTCTTCTGAGTTTAAACACTTCCGCTGGCCACCAGACTCCCCAGACTTGAACATTATTGAGCATATCTAGGATGCCTTGCAACGTGTGCAGATGGTAGTACGGCTTTACGTTGTCACTGATTTACGGGCAGTCCTGCAGGATTCATGGTGTCAGTCCCCTCCAGCACTACTTCAGACTTTAGCCGAGTCCATGTCACGTCGTGTTCCGGCCCTACAGGATATTAGGCAGGCGTACCAGTTTTTTTGGCTCTTTAGTGTAGAACGCTCCTTTGATACCTAAAAAGAAGGAAACTAATAAAAAGCAATTTCTAAGAATGGGCTACTAGATAGATGAAATACTAACAAATTCCACTCACTGTGAGAAATAGTGTCTGATGAGCTAGCATCAGCTAGTATGCCGAAATGGTGACCAAAGGACAGGCCACATCTGATCATCTATGGAATAATATAGATATTGAAGAGCTAATGGTCACCTTCTTCCTAAAAGAGATTTAAAAATATCGATATGGCCCATTTATGAAACGATGCATCTGCGGAAGCGCCAGATAGTGACATGGAGAGATATGGGGTCATGTGGGGTGCGGGTGTGCATTCCCAAATGAATAGAAAGTAGAATGATAGACGAGCAGAATGGAAGCGTCGGTAATCCCTTATAACATGTGGAAAAAACGTAATTGTAAAAAGTGTTGTTAGTGCCAAGGACGAATGTAAGGACAACACAGAACCCAGTCGCAACGAAAAAAATCTCCGATTCGGCAGCGAATCGAAGCCGGTCTGACTACGGAGTTGCTGAGGCGGACTTTTCTACCGATTGAGCTGTTTTGGTGACAGGTCACGGCCCATTCCCGGTACACTTAAATCGAATGGTACTAACTAACGATGTAATATGCTTTTACGGAGAAACTGGGACACCAGGACATGTCACACTGCTATGCAACACGCTGGCACAAGTGAGACCTGCACAGAACGACAGTGACATCGCCAGAATAATATGTAATCCCGATGACTGGAACACAATAGATAATATCGCCGATTTTGTATCGAATACAATGCATGAAAAATACAAGCGCCATAACCCATACGGAAGGCGGCGTAGACAAGCGCAAACAACACATCAAACCAAGTGTGAGGACAAAAGCACGACCACAGATACCGAAACTGAGGAAGGAACCAAAACGCCATGTGAACATGACTCAGAAGGGATCAACAGGTGAGGGACCCAAATCAACAACACATGACACTGTGTGCTATAACACAGCCACAAACAACAGGCAGGAACAAGTATTAAACAAATGAACACTGATACCACGTACTAAGACTGTAGTAATATGGTACCGTCGCTTGGGAGGAGAAGGCTCGAAGAACTTTTTTTCCGAGGTTCCTCTTCCCTAACGACACATTGAATATTGTTTAAAGTATACTGCACACAAGCGGTAACGTTTTATTCGTCTCATTGTGTGTAGACAGAAGTATATTCTCTTCTTTAGCTAGGGCTACAAATAATGAATGCTATTTATCAAATGTATGTTCTGCATAAAATTTGTATAAAACTAAAAATGTAATGTATCAGTTTATTTAAGAAGTACTGCATTCAAGTAGCAGTGAATTACATTCTATTTCTACTAAAAAATTTACGACCATAAGTGTATTCCTCATGTAGAACTAAAATTCATGTATTCCATGTATCAAATGTTCGATCAGTATTTAATCTCCGTAATACCAGATGTATGTATTTAAGGTATCACACAGAATATACAACACCTACAAACAATAAGACAAACAAACAACTACTGAATATCTTGTAGTGTCCCGACATGCAAGACTCCATGTAATATATCAATACACACAAACACAAAAAGCACACATAAACACGAACCATTTCAGATGAGAATAGCTCGAGGTTCTACCGAGACATTGCCACCTGAAATAGGTATAAATAGGCTATTATCAACCAAGAAGCGACTTAGACTACGTTGCACATCCAAATATAGTATATCACTTCCCTCTACATATTACAACTCATTTTCACCTCGCTTATTGTATTACATTTTTTCTTTGACATTTGCATTATATAAATTATATTTTCATCAACTAGGCAGAAACAAATAATACGAAGGGCTTATTTCAATAGTGGTACAAGTCCATTTTTGTTCATATTGAGATATAGAGTCCTAAAGTTAAATGAGCGCTGAAAAATCTGCAGTTGAGATACCAGAAACATTCAAGCATATGGAATTTTGCTAGAGATAGACCTGTCTTTCTGTTTGTTTGGCTCATTAATTTCAGAAGCTTTATAGACAGAAAAATGGAGGTAATGAACTTGTACCACTATTGAAATAAGCCCTTCATATATAAGCACTTTAACAATTGTTAAGCATTCAGTTCTCCGTAACCTCAGAGACATTTCTACATATTACGTTCTTTATATTATTTTTTAAAGAACATTAGCAATTGTATATCAATAAGATGGTAATAACAAGAAATATTTGCTGTTAGATCTAGAAGAATGCGACCCACCTTACATTTCAATGCAGTGGGTTACTCTGTACTGTTAATTAAATAGGTAGGAGTTGATTCTGAGTCCCGTTATTTACTTCATGTCAGCTGTGTGATATGTCTTAAAACAGTTTTGTTCTGGATTCTTTTGGAGCGATTAACTACAAATTTTGACTTAACAGTTGCGTCCTTACCGATATGTTTCTTAATCTCTTTTAGGCAAGTGGGTGACCGTTAGGTGTTGAATTTTGATATTATTGCGGTCTGCACTTTGATCGCCATTCATCATTGGGGATTCCCGCTAGCTCACTAGATGCTCAAGGTGAGTGGAATTTATTAGTATTTTATCTACCTGGTGATCCCTTACTAGGAATCCTTTGTCATTAGTTTCCTGCTTTCTAGGTATCACAGGAGCGTTCTATGTGACTTTATTTCTGACGTCCGCTGCTAAACGAAAAGTTATTGATTATGAACTCTGAGTCATTCCATTCTCCCAGTTTTCGCTCTGAACATGACTTACCCTTGTTAATATTTTCATATCGATACACTTTTTCGTTTTATTTCTGATTTTGTTGCTACTTTATACGAGACTTCGTCTATCAATTTGTGCAGATTGCACCTGATGAAGCAGCTAAAATGCAGCGAAATCGGTCGTGCCTACAAATAAATGACTTGCAGCTAAAGCAGTCTCATGTCTTCGAAATGGTATATCCAGGCTATGGCTGCCCTGATTTCAAAATCTGCTTTTTCGAATTCCCGTATCTCACTCGGTAAAAAGGGAACCATTGAGGATGACTTGTTGTCCGTCTGTCCGTGTGACTTTTCACAACCCTTTCTCCCAAGAACGGATAGAGATATCAAGCTGAAATGTATGTCATATATTAAGAACTAAGGTCGCTTGACACTGTAACAAAGTGGAGTTTCTACGTCAATGTATTCAAAAGATACGGCGATTTACGTCACATATTTTGATACTAGCAAACTCAAAACCTACAGGATACTACCCGTTGGCCTAGAATCACGACATTTGTCAAGAAGCAAGGTTTGACACTACAACCAAAGGAAAAGAAATCCGAAAATCGTTAATCTGTAATTGTATCACACAAAAAGAAACCATTTGTTATCTGACTGTCTGTCTATCCGTCAATCTGTTAAGACCCTTCTTCTCAGGAACGCGTAGACTTATTAGACTGAAATTTATGCCACTTATTAAAGTCTACGAACCCTTGGCGATGTAACAAAGTGAAGAGTCTAAGTCAATGCAGTCAAAAGATACGGCCATTTATGTCACATATTTTGATACTCGCAAACTCACTCAATAAAAATTTATGGGTACTTGCCATTGAACTAGAATCAAGAAATTTTGCAAGAAGAAATGTTTCTCAGTACAAGTGAAGTAAAAAAAAAATTAGGAAATTGTTAATTCGTTACTGTATCACACGAAAAATATATTTCTTTTGTCAGTAAGCCGGCCGGGGTGGCCGAGCGGTTCTAGGCGTTACAGTCTGGAACCGCTCCACCGCTACGGTCGCAGGTTCCAATCCTGCCTCGGGCATGGATGTGTGTGATGTCCTTAGGTTAGTTAGGTTTAAATAGTTATGTTCTAGGAGAGTGATGACCTCAGAAGTTAAGTCCCATAGTGCTCACAGCCTTTTGAACCATTTTTTTTGTCAGTAATCAATTTTTGATGTTGCCGAGCAACAGTCATACAATAATTTTTAAATCCACACACCGCCATTTTACGACCCAGGCTTCGTCCTTTTATGCCATTTTCATGTCATTAACGTATACTGCAGAACATCAAGCTCAGAAATGGCCAGGTCGTAATTAAATTAAAAAAAGCAGTACAGTTAAATGGGGGTGTATTCATCTAAAAATTTCTTTTGTTATTTGTTATCCGACTCAATCTTGAAATTAAAGCTTTCTCGAAAGTATTGGCACCACTGTGACCGATTTTTGCCAGTATCAATGTCGATAATAGGCAGAAATCGTCGCGATTCTCGATTCCCGGAATGGTTGGAGTGTCTATGTACGTAATTATGTTTGTATGGAACCCTCAGTGCGCGAGACCTCGCATCTTGGCATTTTATTTTTTATTATTATTTTTTTTTTTTTTTGGGGGGGGGGGGATGTTCGTTCTGTATTGACTGCCCGAGCAAAAGTGCTCTACCCCGCGGTCAGCCAAGTGCACGCTTCCGTCACTCCACTCGATACGGTGCTCGCCCCTCTACCTGCTCCCACAGAGGTTATTTTGTGACTACGCTCCCGAACGGAGATTCGAAAGCCAGTCCCCTCAGCGACGAGTCTCGGCTCGCGGCGCAGCTTTCCCACCAGCAGTCCGGCTGGCGCGCGGCGTACAACGCCGGATCCCGGCGTAGCGGAGAATGAGCCGCCTCGAGGCGATGCGTGTTTACAGAGGCGAGCGGCAACGGCCCAGACGCGACTAGAGGCGCGGCGCGGAGCGGCGGCGAGCGCTCCATTGAGTTGTGGGGAGCGCGCCGAGAATGGGCCGCGCCTACTCCGCCATGTGAGTCACGGCGGCGCAGCCTCGTTAGGAACGCGCAGCTATTTCTCCTCCCCCCGCCAGTGGTTTATTCATGATGCGGCGGCAGCCCGCCGCTTCCCCGAGACGCAGACGCCGAGCCAGACGGCGGGAGGAGCCCACAAAAACAACGCCGCAGCCGGTCCAGCGCCGAGCCGGCGGCTGCGGGCCTCCCTAGCGCGCGGCTTCCCACGGACGTGACGGCATTCCGCCGTTTAAAAGGTCTCCGCCACCGGCGCAGCATTCCCCGCCGTTACGTCGCTGGCCGGGAGCGCGACCTTGCTGGACGCAGAGCGGCTCTGCTGTGGCGCGGGGCGTCGACTCTCCACCTGTTGTTCCTGTCCTCTGCTGCGGGCGAGAGGCATTTGTCTGGGTGCGGTGGAGGGGCTGTCCGGAGATATGCGCACACCAGAGACTTCCTGAAACCTGTCTCTCAGCCGGTACTTGGCCCCCCCACTCCTCCACCCATCCCTTACCGCCACTGCTTGCAAGATCCCCTCGCTTCTAAACTGATACTGTTGTTACTCAGCGTAGCCGCGAGTCCGTGGAGGGTGGTATATGTGACGCACAGTATGACTGGTCAGCATTTCCACCCGGAATTTGCGAGTGTAAGTCGGACCTTCCTTGATCCGCCTTGGTGGGTCGTGTCATCGGATTTCCTCCTACCTGTGCGCGGTGCAGCTCTCGTAAATGTCGTCCCGTGCTGATTCTTCATTAGCGCATTGGATGTCTCTTTCGGTGGAAGCTAATTATCTGAAATTGCTGTCGGTCAAGTTTGGGGTATCTATTTACTCGAAATTAACGTTCAGAATGCCGCAATATCACTTTTATTCCTATTAGATCAATAATGAAACACTCCTGTCACAAACTACTCGTAACCGAGAGCATGGCTACCATCGAACAAGACAGGAAGAACTCTTAACGCCGACTGCCGACATCGGCGCGCAGTCCGTATCTCTTACTAGTTTCGTCACAGTTCGTGGATTTCCGATCAAGTTCGTACTTACTAAGATATGCATTTGTTAATAAACGGGTGTGAATTTTAACGAGGCAAAATTATGATAAATAGTTTTAAACATCCAGAGACTCCTCCTAATATTCATGTTGTCATAAATGACTTTAATTATTGAATATAAATAAACAAAATCGTTGACTTTGGCGCCAAGATAGCGGTATTTCCAGTCACGTATATTTCCCAGGCTAATGCTTGTTGCTACGGTCCAGCGCCGAGCCCCACCCCACTACGCGCGACATATGGTCGCTTCGTCACCTAGCCAGCCAACGTGGGAAATGCTCTCCGATTCATGGCCGGCTACGGACTACAGCACTTCCTAACTATTATGAATACATCAATGAGAGACTATAATTTATTAAAACTGGTAAAAATGTCTTCCTCACTTAAGAGGCACCTTACATGCTCCACCACTCAAGAGCTATGTGAACGTCGTACTTGTTTGGTCAGACACCACGGCTGAAGTCTGGTGACGTTTGCTGTTATGTTTATACTGGTTAGAACATATTTTTTCATACTCATGTCTTTAGTATCATGGATTTACCAACATTTTAATTTTTTAACTGAGACAAATTCCTATCGACACAGTGGCCTTCACTTGTAAGTAGGCTGTTGACGTTTTTATGTTGGTAACGCCACGTAGCGCTCTGTATGAAAATCACTGACTGTGCTGTGGGCAGTCTATGGCCGGAATATTCGCTTGTGTAGTGTTAGGCAGTTGGAGGTGAAATGTTTCAAATGGCTCTGGGCGCTATGGGACTTAACTTCTGAGGTCATCAGTCCCCTAGAAGTTGGAACTACTTAAACGTAACTAACCTAAGGACATCACACACATCCATGCCCAAGGCAGGATTCGAACCTGCGGCCGTACCGGTAGCGCGGTACCAGACTGTAGCGCCTAGAACCGCTCGGTCACCCCGGCCGGCAGTTGGAGGTGAGTCGCCAGCAGTGGTGGATGTGGGGAGAGATATGCCAGAGTTTTGAGAGCGGACGATATGGACGTGTGTCCATTAGAAAAAGGAGATTTGTAAGACTGGATGTCATGAAATGATATATATTGAAACCTCCCCTTAGAAAAATTTATGAATGACAATGCTGATAAACCCCATACGTTATTTGATTTTCAAACAGCTGAGCAAAACTTAATGTACTCAGACATTTCTCTCTTTACTTATTCTGATCAACACTAAACTGACACACAACATTTTTAGTGCAACGCAATCTGACTTTCAATAATCCCTACAAAAGAATGGCCCTGACTAACAATAACCTATACCTCTCATGAATGACTTACCTCACAAAAATCTTCGTTACTGGAACTACTGCAATACAGCGAGGGCCAATACTGTCAGCTAAATAAAAGATTGTAACTACTGACAGGCATAGTTAGCAAATGAAAGATTTTGATAGAGAAAAACAGTGTATTTACCTTAATAATATTCAGAAGTTATCATATATATATCAGTTCACGATATTCAATATCACAAATTTACTCTTTCTAATGGACACACGTCCAGATCGGCGGCTCTCAAAATTCTGCCATCTCTCTCCCCCACATCCACCATAGTTGCCGGCTGACCTCCAATTGCGCAATGCTACGCGCTGTTCACATCCAACTGCCCAACACTACAATAGCGAATATTCCAACAATGCCAACCAGCCACAGACTGCACACAGCACAGTCAGTGATTTTCATACAGTGCGCTACGTGACGTTACCAACATAAAAACCTAAACAGCCTACTTACAATATATATATTATGACTTCTGAACACTATTAAGGTAAATACATAGTTTGTTCTCTATCAAAATTTTTCATTTGCTAACGATGCCTATCAGTAGTTAGTGCCTTCAGTACTTAGAATCTTTTATTTAGCTGGCAGTGTTGGCGCTCGCTGTACTGCAGTAGTTCGAGTAACGAAGATTTTTGTGAGGTAAATGAGTCATGCAAGTTAAAGGTTATTGTTAGTCAGGGCCCTTCTTTTGTGGGGATTATTGAAAGTCAGAATGCGTTGCGGCTAAAAATATTCTGTGTCAGTTTACTGATGACCAGAATAAGTAAAGAGAAAACTGTCTGAGTGCGTTGCTCAGCTCAGCTGATTGTAAATCAGATAATGTAAGAGGTTTACCAGCACAGTAATTCATAATTTTTAAAGGGGACAATTCACACCTAATGTGCAAAACACCACATGTACGTTATACAGGGTGGTCAGAAACAGGCTGAAAAGCTCGTAACCATAAGAAATAATTCAATACGTGGCGCCATTTACGAGTTGATTAGCACTGAAGTTAGCCAAGCTGGCCGTTACGTGCGCAAATTCCAGCGGCCTGCCAGAGGCAGTGTCAGTAATTTAGCCCTCAAATTCGATTACCCTGTCCAGTACGTTAGCGTTCTAAACATTAGTTAGTCAGTTACATGTTCCATACATCATTTCAACGATTCTTTTATCGAAGTAATGTGGAACGAGTCAGTTTACGTAATACGTACACGTTTGCCATTAAAATTGATGAACTCTTTACTTTTTAGTCTTATTCGTGCAACTACATTTTAAAAAAAAGTTTCTACTAGTTTTGAAATAGAAATTAATCAGTGGAATACAAGGATTTATCCAGGAGAAATTCTTTTATGTTATACCTAAAACTTACTTTGCTACCTGTCAGACATTTTATATTAATGGTCAAATGATCAAAAATTTTTGTTGCTTCATATTAAACTCTTTCTGAGCCACTAACAGCTTTAATAATGAGTAATAAAAGTCATAATAAAGAACAACCGCCTTCAGCCAAAAATAGTGATTTTCATAAAATGCACGATGCATTTCGAGCCATTGGGGGTTTATCAGGGTTTATCATCAAGTGCTTTGACAGCATACATCAACTTTACGTTTCTGGAAATAACACATTATTATGTTCTAAAATTATTATTATGAAATACACTGAAGAGCCAAAAAAACTGGTACACCTGCATAAATCTTGTATGGTCCCCACGAGCACACGGAAGTGCCTCAACACGACTCGGCACGGACTCGACAAATGTTCGAAGCATTGCTGGAGGGAAATGACACCATGAATCCTTCACTTCTGTCCATACTCGTACGGAAGAGTACCAGGGTGTTTAGATCTCTTCTGAACAGCAAGTAGCAAGGCATCCCAGATATGCTCAATCATGTTCATGTCTGGGGAGTTAGATCACAAGCTGAAATGTTTAAACTAAGAAGAGTGTTCCTGGAGCCACTCTGTAGCAATCCTAGACGTGTGGGTTGCCGCATTGTCCTGCTGCAATTTTCCAAGTCTGTCGGAATGCACAATGGACATGAATAGATGCAGGTGATCAGACAGAATGCTTACGTACATTTCACCTGTCAGAGTCATATCTAGACGTATCAGGGGTCCTATATCACTCCAACTTCACACACCCCATACCTTTACAAATCCTCCACCAGCTCGAATAGTCCCCTGCTGACATGCAGGGTAGATGGATTCATGAGGTTGTCTCCGTACCCGTACACATCCATGCGCTCGATACAATTTGAAACGAGACTCGTCCGACTTGGCAACATGTTTCTAGTCATCAATGGTGCAATGTCGGTGGTGATGGGCCCAGCCAAGGCGTAAAGCTTGCAAGGTGTGGGGGCTAGCAGGGTATTTGACACTAAATTCTTCTAGAATCTTCATATATAAATGATGCTCTAAGCCCCCCCTATTCTAACTCCGACTTTTGCTATTGCACATGGATTAAAAAGAAACGCGAACTGACTGTAATCGACCCTGCAAGTGGAGTAGAAAAGAGTTTGGTACCTGCAATAATTTAATTTGATAAATAAGTTAAATAAAGGAAAGTTTCATTAATGTAGTGAGAAATGAATGGGTTGCTCTACCGATTAACAGAATGACAGTTCTGTCCAAAATAACGATATGATTTACTATGGCTAAACTCAAAATAATAAACAAAACACATGAAACATATACAATACATCAAATTGGCTCAAATTGGATACTCAAATAAATGCTGTGAAGGTGAAGTTGTCCCTAAACTAGATTATGACATTTATGACGAAGTGGTATGTGGAGCCAATTCCTTGCAACTCAAATCTTAAGAGAAACACGCAGCCAACCCAACATTAATTGCTGCTACAGTAGTGAGAACTCAGACAATGAACACCCAAGACAGAACAAAGTTAGAAAAAGACGAACAGGCGCGCTCTGCTGAGCTCTGGTTATCACCTAGGAAAATCACTAATCTGCCGGTGCTGCGGACGTACATTACGAAGCTGTCTTCTTAACTGCAAGAACACGATCTGGCATACCGGAGGCGATGGCAGGTTGCTTTGACGTCCTGTCGTGGTGATGATAATGTTGCGAGTATAGCCAGAAACAAATTATCCTGGTCTGGTTGTTCCAGACTAAAGACTTCCTAGCAATGTAAATGCGCCCCTGAGGGAGACGAAGAAGGCTCGCCACACAATCACTGACGGTACAGTGATTGATTTTAACAAGTGAAGTCACACACTAACTCCGATACAGTCAACTTTAGCCAAAACTGCTCAAGACAGACAACATAGGCCGCTTGTACACAGAACGCTCAATTGCCAACTAAACTCGGAAAGTTACATTGAAGTCGGAACTTCAGTAACTTTGTCAAACAGTTAAAATTAAATAAAAATGTATTAGACAGCCAACGGACTGCAGGCTGCCCAGAGCAGCGAGAGCTCAGTCTTGTAACCTACTCCGACCGAAAGGCGAGAGCCAACTCTCACAAGAGCACCCGTACAAACCGAACACAGAACATTCCCGCCCCCACGACAGTGGCCGTGGTTAAACGTTCCAATCAGCAACTCAAAAACTGGCGGAAAATTCCACTCTATTGCCGAAGCACTACCTTTTCACCAATGGAGATTCTTGGCGCCAATTTCTGCGCCGATTTTGCTACGTCATGGAGCTATGCCCTTAGCAAGCCAATCACAGTTACGATTTTCCAGAAAAAGCGGGAATTTGCCCGCCAAGACTGCCTGGGAACACAAGTCTTTGCCACGCCTCTCTGGTAGCCTGCCAGAAATGGTTTTCACTAAGTTTCTGCGAAGTAACGGAATCTTTAGCCCAGCCGCTCCTTCAGGCCCCTATGGGCGTGTAGCCGCCGCTCTTATGACAATGTCGGCTTCTGGAAAGCATTCTCTCGATTCCCTCACACCCGTCGGCTTAACCCTTCCAAGATCAGCAGAGCCCTCCTGTCACCGGACCACCCGGGTGACAAGAGACACTGCGTGGGAAGTCCGCGTGGGAAGGAATAGCGACTTTTCACCAGATGCAATTAGAGAGGACGATCGAATTACTCGTAGAAATATGAGAGGGGGCTCATGCCAGCTCTCAAGCTTTGTGTCGTGCAGTCATTGAGGCTACATGCGTGGGCTTTCTGCTCCGAAAGCCCATATCGATGAGGTTTCGTTGAATGGTAAGCACACTGACACTTGTTGATGGTCCAGCATTGAAATCTGCAGCAATCTGCGGAAGGGTTGCACTTCTGTCACGCTGAACGATTCTCTTCAGTCGTCATTGGTCCCGTTCCTGCAGAATCTTTTTCCTGCTGCAGCGATGTCAGAGATTTGATCTTTACCAGATTTTTGATATTAATGGTACATTCGTGAAATGTTCGTACAGGATATTCCCCAGTTCATTGCTACCTCAGAGGTGCTGTGTTCCTTCGCTCGTGCTGCCATTGTAGCAGCAGTAACCGATCTAACAACTGCGCCTGACACTTGTCTACTTGGTTGCAGTCGAGTGCAGCGTGGTACCCTGCCTGTTTGCATCTTTCTGTATTTGAATATGCGTACCTATACCAGTTTCTTTGGCGCTTCAGTGTACAACTTTATAAAACTATGATAGATCGAAAAATAACTTACTGCTTCTAGTAGTGGGTGTATGGTTCTGGAGAATGTTTATGCACCAATACACACTTCATAATAAACAGCACATTTGCAGAAACATTTTGACACTTTAAATTAAAATTCAAAAGAAGTCAAAGAATTTCGATAGTGAAGATGCTACCTTTTTCAAATACACAGACATTATTAACAGTGTTACATTATTATTTACGTAGACGTCTTTAATAATACAATTATTTGAGAATGTTGTAATTGTGCTACATTTTATGAAACTTATTTCTGTAGGAAAAAGTAAACCTTTAAAATTACCGACAAAATTATGATGGTAAACTCTGTTTGTTTATTACAAAAGATATGTGAATGACACACCATTCCTATTTGATGGCACAAAAGATGAACTTGATGAACTTAGAACATTATTCAGTTCCCTCCACAATAAAGTAAGGGTTACAGTTGATCTTGAAACTGACCATTCTATAAATTTCTTAGATCTCACCATTGTTAATAAACAGCAAGAAACAATAGTTACATTTACAGAAAATCATCTTACCCTGATATCACAATACATGAATCGTCACACCATCCGAACACACACAAGTATGCTGCATTTAGATCTTTGCTGAACAAGGCACACACATTACCATTAAAAATCAAAGCACTAACAAAATAATTTGATTCCATCAAAACAACTGCAAGAAATAATTAATATTCTGAAAAATCAATTAGCAAAATATCAACAAAATACAGGCCAAGAGCAGTGATAGAAACACTACAGGAAAAACATCTGACACTGCACATATATTCGCAAGCATTCCCTATTTAAGCACAACATCACAAAAAATTGCTAACTTATTCAGAAACACTAATATTAAAAATTTTTCACCACAAACAACAAACTGGGACACCACTTATCTCACACAGTAAACACAAACATTCGAATGACAGAACAAAGTGGTCTACATAAATTACAGTGTAACAGCTGCCCTGCATTTTACATACGCAAAACAGGAAGAAGTTTCCATACACGTTACAAAGAACACACTGACTTATTTATACTTAACGACTTTGACAAATCTGCAATAGCTAACTGTACCTTAGCAGAGAAAGACTAACTGACATCCATAAAAGCTAAACTGTACGCCATACAGAAAACAATGCTAAGAAACTCGATCTGCCAGAACAATTAGAAATAATGTTACATAAAGAAAAAGATCCTGAAAGCTTGTTGAATGAACGAACAGAGTTTAGCAATCACAATTTTCCTGTAATTTTGAAAGTTTATTTTTTCTTACAGAATTAAGTATTTAATATTGTAACCGTTTCATAAAATATAGGCGCATTTACCACATTCACAAATAATAATGTATTATTAAGGACATCTACGTAAATAATAATGTAACATCTTCTAAATAATAATATGTGTATTTGTAAAAGTGTATCGTCTTCACAGTCGGAATTCTTTGACTTGTTTTGAATTGTATTCGAAAATACGCTGTGTCAAAACGGTTCTGCAAATGTGCTGTTTAATAGGAAGTGTGCACCTGTCCATAAACATTTTCCAGAACCATACACCTACTACTAAAAACAGTAAGTTACTGTTCGATTTGTCATAGTTTTATAAACTTATATTTCATGATGTGGTATTTTGTAATATAACAATATGTACCTGCCAGGCCCAAAATTAAACGAAATGTGAAATTAACGTAGAGTGGCAAAGAACCTAAAAGTGAGCCCCTAGGGCTCGAAATGAATCGTGCATTATAATACAATCTCGATTTGTGGCTGCATACGATGGATTTTGTTATTATGGGAGTAATGCAATCACGGAAGAAACACTGAAACCAACGGATGAAAGTAAGTAATAAAAGTCATTTTTTCCTCCAGCGTTGTAGGTATGAACATCACTATTCTTCTCAAATTCCTGTCTATTATTTCCGACGAATTTAATTAGCAAATATGTGTATGTGAGGGTGCATTGAAATATCTAACTCCCTGAAGAATCATCTACATAATGACTGCGGGTGAAGGCCACATGTTGTTCTTACTATGACACTGCAGTGCCTGTGTTGTTCAGAAGTACGATCCATAGTTCCTTCGGACATACGTGCATTATTATTACTACTTGCTTTTATGCAGTTGGTAATTTCTTTGGTTCAAATGGTTCTAATGGCTCTGAGCACTAAGAGGCTTAACATCTTAGGTCATCAATCCCCTATAACTTAGAACTACTTAAACCTAACTAACCTAAGGACATCACACATCTATGCCCGATGCAGGGTTCGAACCTGCGAGCGTAGCGGTCGCGCGGTTCCAGACTGAAACGCCTAGAATCGCTTGGCCGCATCGGTCGGCTGTAATTTCATTCTAATTGATGAATTACCCCAGTTACTCCTGCTATATAAGCAGATTCGTCGCCTGAAACCGTTGTCCAGAAAGTCTTTATTCCATTTGCGAATTCCATTACGTTGCGTGACGTTATTGCCCGCAGCTTAGGTGAGAGATTACGCTGTTGTAGTGTGACAAAGCTTGCCCGGCTTCTCTGTAATGATGATATGGACACATCACTGTCCGCATTAAGTCTTTACCTCCTCTCACTCCCATTTCCTTACACTGCCACATTTTTAGGAATGAGCTGAATGCGGTGCATGTTTCCTTGATTAATGTGTAATACGAAAAAGGCAAATTTTTCAAATAATAATCCATGATTTCTACTCTGTAAACAATTAGAAAGCATTGTTTCACCCCAGAATATGTCTGAAGCAGCAGTACATGCATCTAAGCAGGTCTGCGTGCCATAACGGAGGCGGCACAAGAAGGATCCTGACAGCTACAGTGGGCTGGATGCGGCAGGTTCGTGCGCCTACCTCAACCAGTCGAAGTAATGCGTTTCTGTAAGCTGTCTCTATGGCAACGCCTCAGTGTTGTCGCAGCTCTATAGAAGACTATTGTCTCGCATACAGCCGTTTGCACTTTGCAGTTAAACACTGACAATAGCGCTACCAGCTATGAGGGACCCACGCTGTCGCAATTACACACGTTAAGAAAAAAAGGACGCACGCTCTGCAGCTAAGTAGTCAGCGTAGACAGCTGCCATGTGGAGGGCCTGGGTTCGATTCTAAGTTCTGAAGAGCAGTTTTCCTTGGTGCGAGGACTGGAACGTGTTGCCAACTGCCGAGCTACTTGAATGAGAAGGAGTACACCAAAATCTGGAAAGTCGACAAAACAGCCGGGAGAGCTTTCTGTGGACTGTGCGGCGAGTCCTGGCGGAGGTTCGAATCCTCCCTCCGTCGTGGGTGTGTGTGTTTGTCCTTAGGATAATTTAGGTTAAGTAGTGTGTAAGCTTAGGGACTGATGACCTTAGCAGTTAAGTCCCATAAGATTTCACACACATTTGAACATTTTTTTGAAGAGCTTCCTGTTTGCCAAATGGCCCTCCATACAGCATCTGTATGACGCGATAAGTCAGAGGATGATACCGCGGCTGGTCGTCTTCCCTTGGGTTTTCATATCCAGAACGAGGACCTCGTCTTCTTTTTTAACTTAGTTCCGAAGATGGAATTTTTTGAATAGTATTTTAACAAAAAGTTCTTAGGTTCCGTAAGTTTATTGGAATGCGGTTATGCAAAGAGCTAAACTTTGGCATACACGTTATCTGTATCTTTGATTCGCAATATAATCTAGTAATGAATGCTCTTTGCCATACAAGGCACTGTATTTCTACATCTGTACAGTCTTTGAACTGTTTATACTTTTGTTTCGTATTTGTGTGACATCTGAAAATGTGCTTTTACTAGGGACCTCATGGTTCTTTCTGTTGGAACATATTGTAAATATCTTTATGAATTTTTAAAATGTGTAGTCCTGGCGCTATCTTACATTAATAAGTACTGATTTTCCCTTGTCTGTAGCGAATTAAAACTAGTAAAAAACATACAACCTGTTACATGTAGCAAATAAAAATGTAATATAATCCACATATCCACTTGAAGATGAGAGTAATCGAGTAGAAAGCGACTGACACGGACAACTGTTTAGTTTATCTTTTATTATCATAAACAGTCGCAGTTTACTGATTACAGTCGAACACGGACGACGTTAGATTAAGCAAACTACAAACCTAACACCATATTTAGAGATCAGATTTCTGGATATTGCGACACTTCAAAATACCTAGGTGTGACCTTACACTGGTCAATGACATACAAAAGCCATCCCCACAATGTAAGAGCCAATATCAGAGCTAGGAACAACACACTCTAGAAGTTAACAGAAACCACGTAGGATATCATTGTAACTACCCTCAGACCATCAATTTTAGTTCTTTCGCACTCAGTCGTGGAATATTACTGTTCCATCTGGTTAAACAGTGCCCGCACTAAAATAATTGGCAAACAACTTAATCAAGCAATGCGTCTCATCACAGAGGTGTATTCGTACCAAACAGGTACTGGCTGTCGCATCTAAGTAATATCCGACCACCATGCATAACAAGATCACAGTGTATGCTGAATGTGTTGACAAAAATAAATAATTACTAATTGATTCAGAATTTTCTTTTGTCAAAATTTCAGTGACTGAGGCGTAGAAAACGAACGTGGTACACAGAAATAAGCCTGCAGAACAGTCATTTCAACATTTAAGATTCTTGAAACACTCAATGGCAGGAGCAAACTTCACTAACTCATTAAAACTGAGATTCTCATCCACTCCAACGACACTGATGCATACTGAATCGGATGAGAACTGTCCGGCGCAGATGTGCAGCGAAGACCAGCAAACAACATGGAATATTATTTTAATAAATACAGCAACCAGCCACTTTTCATGCACATTTATTTTACGCTAAAACGCACTTCGGACTTTCACCCATCTTCAGCTAGCGTAAGACATATTTGAATGTTCAGTCAGTACATCGTTACAATGTCGACAGCAATTTACACTCATGTTCATAAATAAAGGATAATTGCAGAAAGTGGTGCCACACAACGTTACACTACACGAAACTGGCGCTAACAGCATAGGCACATAGGCAACACACACACGACACAGATCTGTAAGTCCACGGTATTGGTGATAAGTTGAGAAAACCGTCCCGAAACACATGTGCTGCAAAACGCCACTGTTTCCTGCCCATGTACCCCGACATCAATGTATGATATGATCACCATGCACTTTTACACAGGCCGCACAACGGGTTGGCATACTCTGGATCAGGTGGTCGAGCAGCTGCTGGGGTATAGCTTCCCATTCTTGCACCAGTGCCTGTCGGAGCTCCTGAAGTGTCATAGGGGTTTGAGGACGTGCAGCGATACGCCGACCGAGAGCATCCCAGACGTGCTTTGTGGGATTTCGTTCTGGAGAACAGGCAGGCCACTCCAATCGCCTGATATCTTCTGTTTCGGGGTACTCCTCCACGATGGCAGCTCGGTGGGGCCGTGCGTTATCATCCATCAAGAGGAAGGCTGAAAAGGCAGACATACTGGTTCAAAATGACGTCCCGATACACCTGACCTGTTACAGTTCCTCTGTCAGAGACATGCAGGGGTGTTCGTGCACCAATCACAATCCTAGCCGGCCGAAGTGGTCGTGCGGTTAAAGGCGCTGCAGTCTGGAACCGCAAGACCGCTACGGTCGCAGGTTCGAATCCTGCCTCGGGCATGGATATTTGTGATGTCCTTAGGTTAGTTAGGTTTAACTAGTTCTAAGTTCTAGGGGACTAATGACCTCAGCAGTTGAGTCCCATAGTGCTCAGAGCCATTTTTGAACCAAGCCATAATCCCACCCCACAGCATCAAACCACGACCTCCATACTTGTCCCTTTCAAGGACATTAAGGGGTTGGTATCTGGTTCCTCGTTTACGCCAAACGAAAACATGGCGAGAATCACTGTTCAGACTATACCTGGACTCGTCCGTGAACATAACTTGGGACCACTGTTCCAATGACCATGTATTGTGTTCTAGACAACAGGCCTTACGGGCTCTCCTGTGACCACTGGTCAGTGGAATGCACCTCGCAGGTCTCCAGGCGAATAAACCATGTCTGTTCAGTCGTCTGTAGACTGTGTGTTTGGAGACAACTGTTCCAGTGGCTGCGGTAAGGTCCCGAACAAGGCTACCTGCAGTACTCCGTGGCCGTCTGCGGACACTGATGGTGAGATATCGGTCTTCTTGTGGTGTTGTACACTGTGGACGTACCGTACTGTAGCACCCGGACACGTTTCTTGTCTGCTAGAATCGTTGCCATAATCTTGAGATCACAATTTGTGGCACTCGGAGAGCCCTTGCTACGACCTGCTGCGTTTGACCAGCCTCCAGTCGCCCTAGTTTTCTGCCGCTCATAGCGTCATCATTTTCAATACACAGTCACCATTAGCACGTCTGAAAACGTCTGCACACTTACTCGCTGCACCGTACTCTGACATGCAGCAACACTTCTCTGCGTATGTAGACTGCTGCCAGCGCCACCGTGCGACGACCGCAGGTCGAATGCACTGCATGGTCATACCCCGAAGTGATTTAAACCCGCATACCGCCCACCAGAGCGTTGTTTCACCATGTATCAGCATTATCCTTAATTATGAGCATGGGTGTAGATGCTGCAGCGACCTTACTTTCTCCTTAGTTCAACAATCAAAGTACACCTAAACAGCAATATATCGCAAGTACACAACTCGCGAAGTATGGTAGATAAACAAAATCGTTATTTTGCACAAGGCAGCTGCCGCATTAAGTTTTCTGTGATTATATAACAATGTACTGACTGAACATTCAAATGAGTATCACGCTAACTGAAGATGGATGAAAGCCAGAAACGCATTTTAGCTTAAATAATAATATGTAAAATAGTGGCTAGTTGCTATATTTCTTAAAATAATGTAATCAACAGCTACGGAGTTTAACGTGCAGTAAAATGGATAAATTATTGTTAATGTGAAATATTACACAAGGTTGAGTACGAGAGGCAGTTAGCTCCTGACCACGTGTTACAGGAAATACAAGCCTCGCGAATTGTTACAGTGATTACGATTATAAAAACGTATTGAAAAACACTTTGACGATGGGTATAAGAGAATATAAAGAAGGAATAGCGGAAGCAAGAACACTGACGGGAGCCAGAAAACGTGTCGAAATTTCGGTTGCTCGTTAAGCTTGCTCAGACTCGCGAAAACTAAGTAATCTAAATTTTGCGACTAGAATAAATCCGGAATGTGGTTTTAGTTTTTCAGAAAGGCAGGTAATAGTGAAAGGTCTCTGTTGGATTCCTTTCATGTTAATTTCTTAAATCTGTTGTCATTTACGGCATAAATTCCTCTTCTAAATTTACTGTGGCGTTTCTGACTACCTGGGAGGAGACTGAGTAGTGGAACGTGTTACTTTTACACATAAACAAGAACGATCTGTCACACTACTACACTTTAAAACACAGTTTATATGTAATTCATGTCACACAGTCTCATACGGAACCTACATCCGCTTTCTTTTATATACTGTATATGATAAGATACTGTCAACCCCCTTCCCTTCTGTGTGAGAGGATGAATGAGCAAATGTATTTCTAGTTGCATGCCTCAGGGTAGCAGACAAGCCTGTCTGCTAGAGAACAGTAGGACCAACGTCGGAACAGGTAGCTACGCATTCTAAAAGCAAAGAGGTTTCTATCCTTAGTATGGTCCTGTCCGTCCGTTGTCATGTTGGTATAGGAAGCTGCCCCTCTGGCCACTTCCGTTTGTATTTGTGAGCCACCCTCAGGAAGGGACCAGTCAGTCTATCCGTGGCGAGCGTCTGAAGTGGTAAGATCTCCGGCTAAGCGCGTTTCTGCTAAGTCCGTAGGACAATGGATTTCTTAAGTTCAGCCTAACTGAAAATTTAATCACCTTTATTTCAGGTTTAGCTCTAAAATATCTAATCAATCTTAAATGCGAATGTGCGTGAGATTATAACGTCTCGTCTTGACAGTATTTTTCAATATAGCAACTTTTCTTTATGTTCAACCCACGTGGGGTGTACTTTGTGAGACCACCATCAGGTTAATAGTAAGACGATAGTAACCAGTTCGAGGTTTTTCTTTTGTAAATTGCTTTTCGATCTAATTTATGTTAATTATCAAAATTATTGTGGAGTTACACTCTTTGTGTAAACCAAGTTGACCACGTGAAGCATGTGGTGTAATCATCAAAGTAGCCCTCAGCTATTCTTTTCGCGAAGATTTCACAAAGAGTTAATATGAATTTAGTATACCAGTGTGTGGTAATTACATGACGGACAGGATTGTGCTACGAACGTAACTTCTTTGGGTGAAAATTGAATCGGTTGGTAGTGGTTAACTTTCTCTTGCATATGTTTCAACGTTCTTTGTGTGTTGTTTTATGAATGCAGTGTTGTATGCAGTCTCCCAATCTTGGCTCCATATTTGATGTGTTCCGTAAGATTGCAATCTCACATTTTCACAATCCTAAATAAGGCACCAGTTTAGTTAGGAATCAAGTTTAATATGCTGAAATTTCAATGATCAATGTTAAAATAAATTTCCAAATATAAATTGATTTATTTCTTTTCATTTAAATTATCTTTTATATATATATCACCGGTTGTCAAAAATGGCTCTGAGCACTATGGGACTTAACATCTGTAGTCATCAGTCCCCTAGAACTTAGAACTACTTAAACCTAACTAACCTAAGGACATCACACACATCCATGCCCGAGGCAGGATTCGAACCTGCGACCGTAGCAGTCGCGCGGTTCCGGACTGAGCGCCTTAACCGTGAGACCACCGCGGCCGGCTCACCGGTTGTCGTATGACTATTAAAAGATTATAATTAATGTTAGTCTGGTTGGGAATTTGGTAAGCTAGACTGGATACCTGGTGAAACAGTTGGTCAGTAATGCAAGGTTAACTTCCCCAGACAGCTCACAGCTTTTAACCCGCTTTTATTGTCTAGCAGTACCGCTTACATAGCAAATTAAAGTAACAACGTTACAATAGTTATCGTCAAAATCCTTTCACGAAACTTGTATTAAAAATGGAGACCGATTACCCACAGCCTGAAACACACCTCATCTTGAGTAGTTCCTTTCTGTCTTACTGTCACTCAAAAAGTTATAGCTGCGGCTTTGTACCACAGGATGTAATCGTTACCTGCTCTCACCGACCTAACGAACGAGGCACATGAAGCGCTAGAAGCGTGGTGAACGTTACTGTGGTGAGTGTTTATTGCCGTACCTACAACCAACCAACTAACTTTCTAAGTGGCCACACAATTTTACCCATTTTAATATCACTTTTGTTTAGGAAGAAAAAATAAAGATAACTGAAGTGTGCTAGAAATGAACTAGCAGGTAAGGGTATACGCCCCGAATTAGTCAGACAGGCTACCACTCCGAGTTACATGCCCTCCCAACATGTCTCATTGGCGCACAGGTACCCAGTAGCGGTCAGCAATGGTCTTTGAAGATTACGTTAAGTGTTCGGCCATTCAATATAGAGCGCCCCATGCATTTTTTTATAAGGGAATTAGCCGCGCTAGGGGGCCATATCTTCATGTTGTAGGTACTCGACTGTCAGACGAATCACATGCGGTAGTGCATTTCCTCTCACCATCTGACAGCCATATATGCCGGGTGGTTGTAATTAAACAGTCCCTATTTAACACGTTATAGTACGGAAACTAATTACCGTACGAGTACCAAACTTGGTAGCATTAATGTCCTGAGTACGGGGTGCATGATTTCCGTGGGTCACAACGCCACCGCCCAGTTCCAACTATGGCCACCAGTTGCCGTGATCAGCCATCGCGATTCATAGTCTCACACACCTGACCAGTCGCAGAGCCCTTGTTGACGTGTCAACATGAGCTTGGACAAAAGGAGCAAGGCATTATGGTGAACCTCTGCTATCAACACAACAGCAGCTGCATTTCGAGAATATCGCCGGCTCAGAGGATTACGGAAGGTTCCTCTGTCTCCACCTGCCGTGCGGAGCATGATGAAGGAGTTCGAATCAACTGAAGAACTGGGAGTCGCTCCAGGAAGAGGGCGATGACCGGTTGCACCACAGGTGGTTGATGAAATCGCTGTTGCTATGGCAGAGAACGCTGCGGGAAATTCCCCGATCGTTAGACAGCGCGCGTGCTGTGTCACGACAGTTGATCATCCCGTGGTCCACTGTACGGAAGGTGCTTCGAACCATTCTCAAACGGTACCCGTACAAGATCCATAACGTACAGCAGCTTGCATCGCAGGATGCGCAACGATGTGTTGACTTTCCTCTCCACTTTTTTTACAAAGATTGAAGTTGATCATCCTATGGAAAGACGAAGTTCATTTTTCTGTGACGGGTGAGGTGAATACACAGAATCGCCGAGTGTGGGGATTTTCACCTCCAATCACTGTGCATGAAGTTCCTCTGCATGGTGAACGTGTCACCGTATGGTGTGGCTTCACAGCTACGTTCATCATTGGGCCATCCTTTTTCGAGCAGGTTTGTGCTCAAGGACCAAAGACGTGCAGTGTGACTGGCCAACGTTACTGCGATATGCTTAGTCAGCATCTTATTACCCGCCCTACAGGAGAGAGACGCATTGAACTCAACAGTTGTCATGCAAGATGGGCCCCCACCGCATATTGCTCGTGAAGTTCACCTGCTTCTCCGAAACACATTTGGAAACGATCGAATTATCAGCCGATCGTTTCCAAGTGCTTGGCCGGCACGATCACCTGATTTCACTCCCTGCGATTTCTGGTTGTGAGGCTACGTGAAGGACAGGGTTTACCATTGGAACATTCACACATGTGCTGATCTGAAGCGCAGCATATCAAGCAAGGTAGCCGGCATACCTACTGTGCAGAATGCAATCCTGCGCTTTCAGACTCTTCTGCACACTGATGGGCGCCATGCTGAGTCCCTTCTATAGCAATAATGGTACCGGTATGTAATGGTATGACTTACCGCAGCAGCACATTAAACGTGTTTCAACTGAATTGATTCTGCATTATTTCTCTTCCCCATGTCCTTGACAGGTCGGCCGGAGTGGCCGAGCGGTTCTAGGCGCTACAGTCTGGAACCGCGTGACCTCAGCGGTCGCAGGTTCGAATCCTGCCTCGGGCATGGATGTGTGTGATGTCCTTAGGTTAGTTAGGTTTAAGTAGTTCTACGTTCTAGGGGACTGATAACCTCAGATGTTAAGTCCCATAGTGCTCAGAGCCATTTGAACCATTTTTTTGTCCTTGACATTAATGCTACCAAGTTTGATATTCGTACAGTAATTAGTTTCCGTGTACTCTCTCTAGTATGTGCTACTCACGTCCCGTGTTCGGTTTAACGGTAAACATTGCAGTTGTTTCACTGTGCCACGCGTTACAATGCTGAAAGGACACCAGTAAGTGCGCACAATATTGCTGTGCCTCATGTTGTTTCTTGTATCTCTAAGATACCTTTACTTTCAGAACTCGACGTGCTGCACGTGTTTAGCACAGTAACACAGATCCGGGATGGTTAATACGTGCTGACATAATCGTATTGCCTTCTCGCAACACGTTTCATTGCATAATTCGAAGTGCTCTCTCATGTTTCCCTTCACCTACTACAAGCGTTTCTCGATTCAGTCACGGTAAATTGGTGTCCTGGGCGACACTTCAGCGAATAACCTCATTCTGTGTCCGTCAATTCCCATTTGTTGTTAGTGTTGTGTAGAACGTTTGGAATAAACTTGAAAGTCATGTTCCGGAGTTCTAAAGGCCTTAATAACTTCTCTGTTACGGACGATTCTATTTACGTGTTTGACAACTGTTGTAAATCAGCTTACCTTCTTGGAAGTACAAACCTGTTGGGTACGTTTAGAATGGTGCATCTATTTTGCCGTAGTAATAATTAAAGTTCCAACAGGATGGATAAACGTACCTCTGAAACATACTGTTATTATGTATTTGGAATCACTGTTCTCCTGTTACTAATTCAGTGGTATTCATCTTGTGAAAAAGAAAAAAAACAATGTGTTACGCGTCTTTTGCAGCTGAATTTTATTATTGTTTCTTAACCGAACTCATTTCACCTAGTTACTTCAGGAAACTTCAGTGGTGTACAAAGGAAATTATTATTCCAACAATAGATGATTTGACTATAATTGTTTTTCATCTTTAGGCTGGTATATGTAGTGGTTAACATGAGCACTTTTAGGATAACTAATTATATGCATTATTTATGAGTACAGTAAGCAGCAGCAGCCGGCCGAGACAAGCAGCAAAAAGGAAGTAACCGATTTTGTGACATTTTACGAATTCCTAAATAGGAGAGAATTATATAGTTTCATCTGTGTGCTTTGATAGTGAAACCTCCCCTTAGAAAAATTTATGAATTACTGTGCTGGTAAACCCCTTACGTTATTTTATTTTCAAACAGCTGAGCAGAACTGAACGTACTCAGACGTTTCTTTCTTTACTTATTCTGATCAACACTAAACTGACACGCAATATTTTTAGCGCAACGCAATCTGACTTTCAATAATCCCTACAAAAGAATGGCCGTGATTAACAATAATCTATACCTTTCATGAATCACTTACCTCACAAAAATCTTCGTTACTCGAACTACTGCTATACAGCGAGCGCCAGTACTGCCAGCTCAATAAAGGATTCTAACTACTGAAGGCACTAACTACTGATAGGCATAGTCAGCAAATGAAAGATTTTGATAGTGAACAAACAATGTATTTACCTTTATAGTGTTCAAAATTCATTTTATATATATATATATATATATATATATATATATATATATATATATATATATATATATATATATCAGTTCATGACATCCAGTCTTAAAAATTTGGTTTTTCTGACGGACACACGTCCAGATCGTCCGCTCTCAAAACTCTGCTATCTCTCTCCCTACATCCACCACTGCTGGCGGCTCACGTCCATCTGCGCAACGCTATGCGCTGTTCACATCCAACTGCCCAACACTACAATAGCGAATATTCCAACAATGCCAACCAGCCACAGACTCCACACAGCACAGCCAGTGATTTTCATACAGAGCGCTACGTGACGTTACCAACATAAAAACCTAAACAGTCTAATTACAATAGTATAGCTTCTTGAATTTCTGCGTGTTAATTTAATATTTAATGGACACAGTTCTCGCGTTTACATTTGTATCGTAAAGTAAGCCGATTTTGTGACATATTACAAGTTCCTAATCAGGAAACAATTATTTAGTTTCACCTGACTGCTTTGGTAGTTTAGTTTTTGAATTTGTGCGTGTTAACTTAATTTCTCAAACGCAGTCCTTGCGTTTTCGTCATTGTCTATGGTAGAGTGCTGTAGCATGTGTCGATTGTCTTTTCTTTGTCTATGTAGTGTAGTTTTCCACGGTCTTTAGTACTATAGGGACAGTGATCGCTGTATGCGGATGCGAGCCGAGTTGGTGACACTTTGCTCTCATCTCCAGGCTGTGATGGCTCCGCTTACACAGACTGAGGCTGCAGTGAATGGGCATCACTGTTGTGGGCCGCTGTAGGGATGCAACGGACGTCCAGTTCGACCCACGAGACCGCCGACCGGTCACCCCTCAGCCCAGCTACTGCTCATACTGAGGCTGACCCCTCACCTGTGGTCGAGTGGGAGGGCGCCTTGGGGCATGGCAGGTGCCGACAGACTTCCCAGGGCGCCGAAAATAAGACCTCCGTGGTTAGACTCACAGGTGCTGTCTGTGTCTGACACCGTCCATCAGCCAGATGCCGTCACTTGTCCTGTTTCAGAGAAAAGCACTCAGCCTGCAAGATCCGGGCACTTGCATAGGGTGGTGTTCTTTACATTTAGGAGCTCCAATGTTGTGTGCTCTAGGAGGCCTGTTGCTGACATGGTTGCCAAGGAGGGAGAGAAAGCAAATAAGAACTCTGTGTGCATACTGGGTGCAGTCATTCAAGATGTGGAACCTGTCCTTCCGGATGCCATGAAGAGCACAGGGTGCAGCCAACGGCTCACGTCAGTGCAAATGATGTGTGGCCTTCGGACTGAGAGAGATCGTATTTGCTGTCGAGTGGATGTCAAAAGTGGAAAAGGCTGCCAGTCTTGCTTGCGAGATGAAAGCAGGGCTCACCATTTGCAGCGTAGTCGACAGGATAGATTGCCGAACTCAGTTATAGAGCCGAGTGGAGGGTCTGAACCAGAGGCTCAGGCGATTCTGCGACCGTATAGGCTGCAGATTCCTCGACTTGCGCCTTAGGGTGGTGGGCTTCGGGTTTCGCCAAGTAGGTCACGAACCAATTGCACGCAGCAGGCCGCTGCATGGGTAGCACGGCCTGCATTGCGTGGACTGGGCCTCGGGGAAACACAAAAGGGGCTACAGTTTCAAAGGGTGCACATCGAACACAGGAAGAACGTCGATCTAGGAGCCATGAGTATAACTGTTATAAACTGTCGTAGCTGTATTGGGAAAGTACCCGAGCTCCAAGCGCTAACAGAAAAGATTCTCAAATCGTTTTAGACACTGAAAACTGGCTAAAACCGGAAATATGTTCAGCTGAAATTTTTGCGAAATTGCTAAGAGTGTTCAGAAAGAACAGGCTAAACACAGTTGGCCGTGGCGTGTTTGTTCCTGTTAGGAGTAGTTTATGATGTAGCGAAATTGAAGTAGATTGTTCCTGTGAGTTAGAATGGGTAGAGGACGTTCATGGCAACCAGAATAAAATAATAATTGGATCCTCTTACCGACCTCCCAACTCAGATGATGCAATTGTTGAAAGGTTCAGAGAAAATTTGAGTCCAGTTTCAAACACTTACCAAACTCATACAATTACAGTTGGTGGTGACTTCAATTTACCCTTGATATGTTGGTGAAAATACATGTTTAAATCCGGACGTACACATAAAATGTCATCCTAAATCGTGTTAAACAAATTCTCTGAAAATTATTTCGAACAGTTAGTTTATGAGCCCACTCGAATAGTCAATTGCGGTGAAAACATACTTGAAATCTTAGCCATAAATAATCCTGAGCTAATAACGAGCATCTAAACGGATACAGGGATTAGTGAACAGGGGGTTGTCGCAGCGAGACTACATACCGTAACTCCAAATCCTCCAAAAACAAACGAAAAATTTACCTATTCAAAACAGCAGATAAAAATTCGGTTGACGCGTTCCTGAGAGACAATTTCTACTCTTTCCATATTAACAATGTAAGTGTAGACCAAATGTGCTTGAATTCAAAGAAATAGTATCGTCAGCAATTGAGAGATTTATACCAAATAAATTAACAAACGACGGAGCTGATGCCTGTAGGTACACAAAACGGCTGAGAACACTATTGCAGAAACAACGAAAAAAGCATGCGAAATTTAAACGAACGCAATATCCCCAAAATTAGCAATCCTTTACAGAAGCTCGAAATTGAGGACGGACTTCAATGCGAGATGCTTACAATAGTTTCCACAGATAAACTTTGTCTATAAGTCTGGCAGAAAATCCGAAGAGATTCTGGTCGTATGTAAATTATGTTAGTGGCAAGACACAATCAATGCCTTGTCCGCGCAATAGCAATGGAAATACTACGGATGACAGTGCTGCTTAAGCAGAGTTAATAAACACAGCCTTCCGAAATTCCTTCGCCAAAGAAGACGATGTAAATTCGAATCAAGAACAGCTGCCAACATTAGTAACTTAGAAATAGCTTTCTTCTTGTCATATTACACACTGGCAAAAATGAGACCTTACTGGCAACAGAAAGTATAATATTGTCACCCCTTCACCGAGGCTTACTGGCGCAGCCAAGTTTTAAACAATCTCTTTAGCATTAAATGGCACGGAATGGAAGGAAAGCGTACACACAAAATAACGAATATTAAAGTAAAACACAAATGCAAGTAATCAATTCGTAAATAGTCCAACACTTTGTCAATGGCCCAGAGCAGAATCTAGGCCAGCATTTAAAGAAAAACATCGTGATCAACGAGAAGGAGAGGCGCCAGGAAATCTGTTCGTGGGCCAGCAGTGGATTTTCAAAACTTGTAGGATACTATCAAGTTGTTCTCTCCTGACTCCCCACCTTCCCACTGCCTTCCCACAATACGTTTGTTTGACATTTTGTAATCGAATTTCAAGCTCTTTCCAGTTTTCAAATGTTTTAATGGGATGGAAATTTCTTACATGAATTAATACTCGTAGGTTAAGCTGTTTGCATCTTTATAAACCACGTGGCTGTATAAAATAACTTCTCCGCTTATTTTTCTTAAAATGTGTGCACGGAAAGCGGTATATAGCACAACTGCCAAAGAATACAGCAACCATAGCCTTGAAACCTTCTCGTCATTTTCTAACTTCATGTAAAACCAATCCTTAGAAAATGATTTTCGTTTATTATCTGTTGAAAACAATTCATTTTTCTTTTGAAGTTCAGACACCCCTCTCTTAACAAGTTGAAAATTTCATAGAATCGCTTACGTTTTCGGGCCCTGACTAACGCCAGTGAAAATTTTCAGATCTATCTGCTATGAGGGACTGATTTTCTGCGGAGACATTGAAAAGTTTTCGGGCAAAGTTGTCTCTGCTTCGACTGTAGAGAGTGAACAGCTTACGGGCTGTGGATTGCCGGCCGGGGTGGCCGAGCGGTTATAGGCGCTACAGTCTGGAACCGCGCGACCACTGCGGGTTAGAATCCTGCCTCGGGCGTGGATGTGTGTGATGTCCTTAGGTTAGTTAGGTTTAAGTAGTTCTAAGTTCTAGGGTACTGATGACCTCAGAAGTTAAGTCCCATAGTGCTCAGAGCCATTTGAACCATCTGAACGGGCTGTGGATTATATTAAGACGTAATCCTGATGTACTTTACAGAACTCGTGGTATCAGCAATTTTCGCAATAGATCTGTCGAGACTTCCAGGTCGTTTAGCATGTTGCTTCTGTTCAGTCTTTCGGCTTTTCCCCTTTTGAACACCAGATTAATTTCTTAAAAATATTATGAATGAGATAAATTCTGAAAAATATTAAATAACTGTAAAAATGCATAGAGACAACTAATAAATAAACTCAGTTAATAGATAACTAGTGCAGAAACTCTGGAGGCGACATAGTAGCACTAATGAAGGCAAGAAGACAACCGATGCTACAACAGGTGCCGATACATATGTACAATTCAGGACATGAACAGCAAACAGGACAGGACGCGCAGAATGAGTCGTGTAGCTAGCCAGAAATCACTCTTACAAGGAATACTGAGATGGGCACTGGTATTCCTGTATCCGCAGATAATTTATTTTTCTGGTCTACATTATATCACAAAGGATTTTTGTCTCTTAACAGAAATTTCGAAGGACAAATACAAAAAAATGTAGTCCGTTATTTGCAAAAACTAATAAATTATGGAAAACCTTGCCTTGGGTAGCTCAGATAACGCTCTCAGGTACGCAAGGATTAAGATCTATCACAACAGCTACTGTTTTCTGGGGGAACCTCGCAAAAACTATTTTCGGTACAGCAGCTTTCTTATTGCTTAGCGTTGTCAACTATAAAGCCGCTATTCCTACAATTCAAGAACAATTTATCAATAAATAAACGTTATTACGCACCACTCTATAAGATAGGAACGTTATTTACTTGAGCGTTGCGTCTAATGGCTATTTTTCCTGATTTCTTTTCAGTCCTGGTGTAGGCAATTAGCGAGAACCTTTATTTCCAAACAGAAGCACAACAATGGAGTCGTGAACCAAGCGACAGCAGTTGTTTTGCGAGTGGCCAAAAGCAGACTACTCCAGCCAATCGGAGAGCTCACGACCGACCATTTCGACGGCGGGGACGACCCCCACTTCCTCGACCGAGCATGTAAAATGATATCTGTTAATACATAATTAACAAAGGGTAATAATTCTGATGCGGAATAAATGCAAACACTGAAATATCGTACTTTATTTTATGACAAAATTTTAATATTACAATTATTTGCGCGTAGGGCATCCGCCCCCCTCCGGCTCCACCCCCTACCCATGCCCCCCCCGCCCACCCCTCCCAACGAACCTCCGTCCCCTCGACAAGGTACGCCTCTCGTCCAAATCTAAACTTCACAACGCTAGAATGCACGGTGCGACCATAAAAAGTGAAAGAAAAAGTGAACAGAAGAAGTAGTTAAAAAATAGAAAAAGGTAACGACTGACATTAGGAATATTTCAGAACTTTGAATTAAGTGAAGGGAAGAGCTGTAATTTATTAGCCAAACGAGCTTCTGCACCTATTTCGCACGTTGCGACTCTTCGAAAGTGTGCTAATGAAGACATGAGGCGGCGACCGTGGCGCGGAAAAGTTCTCGCACCTTTAGAAGAAGTAGACTCCTGAGCATCTCAGTGACTATCTGCACAGTGTCTGAAGCCGTCCCCTGTATTTTAAGAACGAATTTTAAAAAAATGTTCAACTCGTTGCTGTATTTGGCCATTGAGAACGTGACGGTTCAGTAACGTAGAAAGACCTCGGAAGTGTCACAATTAGGTACTACATGTGAGTAAAGTCGAGACAAATTTCATTATGAATAACAGTGAAATACGTATTTCTATGAAAGCAAATGTAAAGTATTCTTTTAGCCAATAGGAATGAGTTTTCAAGGGAGCATGATGACGCTGCAACTTTCAGCATAACTGATGAGTTTGCTGCAAAAATGAGATAGCTCCAGTTTTCTAAGGTTTCCATAAACCCAAAAAGTCCTTTCTTAAAGTCGGAATTCTAAGTTGTGGGAAAATTTTCTTTCTGATGACGTCTGTTAACAATTCTTACGTAACAGGACAGCAATTTAACTCAAAAAAAGATTTTTATTGTCTCGCTGTTGCAGCTACTTCTTACTTGCCACAAACCGGATGGTCAGTCCGTTTAGGAAGCAGATTTTATTAAATGATACACTCTTAACATAAAATTTCATTTAACTAAAAGTTCAAAGTGAAATACAGCTTTCGTATTAGGATACAAAATGGAATTACATTTTTAACTATTAAATTCTCCCTCAGTAACGTCTGGTTCATCTGAAGCACCGTCTCTGTGCAATCCAGCGGACTTCTTCAATAAAGAACTTGCGATTGCTCTTCACACAGTTAATTGCAAGAATCTAGTACATACGATTTCATGATCGACAAGTTTATCAGAATGTTGGTACCCACACAAGAAAACGTCCAGTAACTCAGCGTAATTTACATTTCTAACTTACCGTATGGTTTTGTTCGACTTGACTTCAACACTTCGTTGTTACCTTTTACTTCGTTTTCGTTCACTAGACATCAAAATTTTCCACTTTTACCCGAACACGAATGCGATTGTGGTTTGCATCAACTTCACTGGAAGTTATTTCTCCTCATCAGCAGGGTCGTATACTTAGTCAGACCTAGGACTGAATTCTTCACTCTCCCGAATTACTCGTTAGCCTTATTTCGGTATGCACAATTACCTTTATAGAACCACAGACATAAGACACAATTGAAAAACATTTCGCAGTTGATAACACTGTTGCTGGCTACCTGTAAACAAAACAAGTGCGTCATTTAACGCAGGAGAGAGATTGATCGAGGACCTACCTCACATTTACAACTAGATAACGTGACTTGCGGCTCCCTCTTTTGAGTAACACGAAAGCTAACGAATGGAGCCACATCTTTGTTACACAGAACGAAGGGGCTCTTTTTTCCCCACGGTTGAAACAGGCCATGAAGGCCCAACAATACCGACCGGCCGCCATGTCATCCTCAAACCACAGGCGTCGCTGGATGCGTTTGTGGAAGGACATATGGTCACCACACCGCTCTCCCGGCCGTATGTCAGTTTACGAGACCGGAACCGCTACTTCTCGATCAAGTAGCTTCTCAGTTTGCCTCACAAGGGCTGAGTCCACCCCGTTTTCCAACAGCGCTCGGCAGACGTGTGGTCACCCATCCAAGTGCTAGCCCAATCCGACAGCGCCTAACTTCGGTGATATCACAGGAACAGGTGTTACCACTGTGGCAAGGCCGTTGGCTCCCCACAGTTTCGAATTCCCTGGAATCGAACTACCTCTTTTTTGCAGCGACCCCTTCAATTACTCTTCATTCTTAGGTGGGTGGCAGTAGTCGGAAGGAACGCTATGGACACATTTCTCACACGCATGTCCTCCTCGGTAGCTGCAGGCTGAAAACTGCAAATTGCTAACCAAAGGAGGAGTCCGGTTCGATTTCCGGCTGGATTGGATATTTTCTCCGCTGAGGGTCTGGGTGTTGTGTTGTCCTTGCGTTCGTAGTGTCGTAAATAACAAAGAAAATCGTCTCCAGTACTCCACTGCATTGTCTTTCCATTACTGAAGTCATTCAATGGACACATTACGAAAAAGAAATTGAAAAAAAATAAGAAATTCCCTTACACCATGAAGGAATCAGTCTGACCACCGGGGCCTTTAGCAATTGTCCCATTTCAGGCCTCTCCACGGAGGGTGTTAAGCTCCTGCGTATCTGCCGGCGACTCCTCATGGTGGAACAGACCTGCAAGACATATCCATACGACTCACCTATGCGTGTCACACCGTTGCACGCCCACCAATGAAAAGACTATTTAATAATCGACAGCGAGCGACGCTGCGTTTCTGTACTCGTGCGAAGGATTGACTTTTATGGATGAATGTGGCTGATTGTAAACTTTCACACCAAGCCTGGAGCATATCAGCATCTACGCTGCTATATAGGACCAGAATTATTTTACATTTGACAATTTATAAGGAATATTGCGCTTCGGATTCGACCACCAAATTTTCGTTCCATAATATTTTAGAAAGGTATCACCGTTTTAAAATAGCACTGATGGTTCAAAGGGGCCTCCTTTGGGTGCTCAATCGTGTTTCCCGAACCATGTGCACAGGATTCGCCTTCCCAATGAATTCGTGGTATTTCCTTCAGAGCTCCATGCAGTCCTGAAGGTATTGCAGCAGATGAGGCGTCATCAGAGCAAAAAAAACTTTGATCTGCTCCGATTCGCTTACGTCTTGCTGACATTGCAGCTAACATACCCAGTGGAGAAACTCGTGCAAAATATATCGGACATCATTTCCTTTTTCCAATAGAAAGGGAAACACGTAACCTTCCGACTACCACGGAATGTTGGAATCTGGGGAAATGAGCAAGCAGACCAAGGAGCCAGGGAGGCCTGCAGCGAACATGACGTGCCACATTGTGGTATTCCCCTGCATCTTGTCATTTCGCTGTTGATTGGAGCAAGAGGGTCAGTAAGCTGCGACCGCTGAAGCAGAGCGTCCGGCCACGGCGTACCTTATACCTGAAATAACACTAACAAGCCTCCGAACGGGCCATTGTCCTTTAACACATGGCGTCGTTCACCCGCGAAAGAAACCTCCAGTCTGTATTACCTGTAGCGCACAACTCACTGTACACCACATTTTGACCGATTGCATTTTATACTATCATGAGAATGCATGTGAATGCTTCAACATGATGGGAACTTCCTTCATGATCTAATATTCGTAGGTTTAAGCTTTTTTCATGTTTTAAAACCATGTGGCATACAAAAGAACTTCTCCTTCTTTTTTTTAAAAAAAGTGCAAGAAGAGTAATATATAACACATTTGATAGGAGAACACAACAACCATGTCCTTGAAACTCCCTCGCCATTTTCTAACTTCATGTAAAACAATCCTTAGAAAATGATTTGCCATTGTTATCAGTTGAAAGAAAATCATATTAATTCTGAGGTTCACACGCTCCTCTCTTAACAAATTTAAGATTCAAAGTCTCGCTTACATTTTCTGGTCAATTACTAATGCTACTGAAAACTTGCAAATCAATCCGCTCTGAGAGAATGATTTCCAGCGGAGACGTTGAAGCATTTTCGGGCACAGTTGTATCTGCTTCGACTGTAGAGAGTGAACAACTTACGGACTTAGGTTTATACGAACACTTAAATTCCGGTGTACTTTACAGATCTGGTCCTATCAGCGGTTCTCATAATAAATCTGTCAAGATTTCCAGCTCATTTGGCAAACTGTTTCTGTTCGGTCTTCCGTCTTTTCCTACTTTGGACAACAGATTCCTTTCTGAAAGTTATTGTGGATGAGATAAATTTTGAAAAATACCAAATAACTGTAAAAAATGCATAGAGACAACTAATAAATAAACTTAATCAATAGCTAACTAGTGCAGAAACCCTGCAGGCGACACAGTGCCACTACTGAAGGCAAGAAGGCAACCGGTCCTGCGACAGGTGTCGATACGTGTGTACAAGTCAGGACACAAATGGCAAACTGTACAGGACGTGCACACTGAGTCCTCTAATTAGCTAGAAATCGCTGTTCCAAGGAATACTGAGTTGGATAGTTACGCTACCGCAGATTATTTCTTTATGTTATTTATTTTTCCGGTGTACATTAAAATACAATTTTTTTGTCCTTTAACAGATACTTAAACGGAAAATACAAAAAAATATGTAGTCCATTATCAGCAAAAATTAAATATGCAAGGGTTAAGAGGAATCTCAATAGTTACAGTTTCCTACGAGAAACTTCCTGGCAGATTAAAACTGTGTGCCCGACTCGAACTCGAGAAACTCACCGAAAGCTTTTTGGGAACATCAGCTTCTTTGTTGCCAAGTGTTGACAGTAAAAAACTAGTTTGCCACAATTCAAAAACCATTTATCATTATATAAAGTTCCTTATGCACCACTCTACAATATACACTACTGGTCATTAAAATTTCTGCACCACGAAGAAGACATGCTACAGACGCGAAATTTAACCGACAGGAAGAAGATACTGTGATATGCAAATTATTAACTTTCCAGAGCATTCACACAATGTTGGCGCCGATGGCGACACCTACAACGTGCTGACATGAGGAAAGTTTCCAACCGATTTCTCATACACAAACAGCAGTTGACCGCCGTTGCCTGGTGAAACGTTGTTGTGATGCCTCGTGTAAGGAGAAGAAATGCGTACCAAAACGTTTCCGACTTTGATATAGATCGCATTGTAGCCTATCGCGATTGCGGTTTATCGTACCGCGACATTGCTGCTCGTGTTGGTCGAGATCCAATGACTGTTAGCAGAATATGGAATCGGTGGGTTCAGGAGGGTAATACGGAACGCCGTGCTGAATCCCAACAGGCTCGTATCACTAGCAGTCGAGATGACAGGTATCTTATCCGCATGGCTGTAACGGATCGTGCAGCCACGTCTCGATCCCTGAGTCAACAGATGGGAACGTTTGCAAGACAACAACCATCTGCCCGACGACGTTTGCAGCATCATGGACTATCAGCTCGGAGACCATGGCTGCGGTCACCCTTTACTCTGGATCACAGACAGGAGCGCCTGCGATGGTGTATTCAACGACGAACCTGGGTTCACGAATCGCAAAACGTCATTTTTCCGGATGAATCCAGGTTCTGTTTACAGCATCATGATGGTCGCATCCGCGTTTCGCGACATCGCGGTGAACGCACGTTGGAAGCGTGTATTCGTCATCGCCACACTGGCGTATCACCCGGCTTGATGGTATGGGGTGCCATTGGTTACACGTCTCGGTCTCCTCTTGTTCGCATTGGCGGCACTTTGAACAGTGGACGTTAAATTTTAAGGGGTGATACGACCCGTGGCTCTACCATTCATTCCATCCCTGCGAAACCCTACATTTCAGCAGGATAATGCACGACCGTATGTTACAGGTCTTGTACGGGCCTTTCTGGATAGAGAAAACGTTCGACTTCTGCCCTGTCCAGAAGATCTCTCACCAATTGAAAACGTCTGGTCAATGGTGGCCGAGCAACTGGCTCGTCACAATACGCCAGTGACTACTCTTGATGAACTGTGGTATCGTGTTGAAGCTGCATGGGCAGCTGTACCTGTACACGCCATCCAAGCTCTGTTTGACTCAATGCCCAGGAGTGTCAAGACCGTTATTACGGCCAGAGGTGGTTGTTCTGGGTACTGATTTCTCAGGATCTATGCACCCAAATCGCGTGAAAATGCAGTCACATGTCAGTTCTAGTATAAATATTTGTCCAATGAATACCCTTTTATTATGTGCATTTCTTCTTGGTGTAGCTATTTTAATGGCCAGTAGTGCAGGAATATTATTTACGTGTGGGTTGTACCTAAAGGCCACATTTTTCTGGTGTCTTTTCAATCCTGATGTAGGTTCCTAGGGAGAAACTTTATTTCCGAATAGAAATACAACAACGGAGCCGCGAAACAAGCGAGAGCACTTGTTTTGCGAATGCGTTCGAGCAAAAGCGGACCAATCGAACCAATCAAAGATCCCATGATCCATCTTTTCGTCTACTGGGACAATTCTAACTCCTACTACCGTACATATTAAATAATAATTGTTGATGAAACATTAACATAGGGCATCAGTTATTACGCGCACTGCATCAGAACCTTGAAACATCGTATTTTATTTTAAGTTTTTTGTGCCCCCAAAAAACTTTTGCTCAGTTGACATCCGTCTCCGTTCCCTCACCCTCTTCTCTCCCCTCCCAAGAACGCCGCTGGTCCAACTCTTAGTCGTTACAACGCTAGAATATACAGAGACAAAAACAGCACAAGAAGAAGTTTAAAAACCGATGAGGGTAACGACTGAAATTAGGAAAGATCCGAAAGTCGTAATTAAATAAAGGAAACAGCTCTAATTTATTCGTCAAACGCGTTCCCGCATCCACTTCACTCGCCGTGACCCGACTCTCGATCGACAATGTCTTAATGATGGCAGGACGCGGCGACCGTTGCGCGGCAACGGCAAACAGTTCAACTGTTTCGATTGTGTCAGCAAGTCATGTTCTCTCGCTTTAGACCTTGGAGCATCTAACCGACCATCTGCACAGCGTCTAACATTATCTCCTGCGTTTCAAAAATGAAATACTCACCTGACTGATGTATTCGTCCATTGAGAACATGGACAGTTCACTAAAGTACATAGACCTCCGAACCGTCTCAATTAGGTGAGTAGCCACAAGTAAACTTTCTTCATGAACAGCAACGAAACACGTTAGTCTATGAAAATAAGTCCGTAGAACTTTACTATTTATCGTCCTTGTCCAATTACCGTACAACTTTACTATTTACTGTTGTTTTCAAATTACGTATAATTCCATTGTAAGGTATGGTTTCTGAGCCTCTAGGGATGAATTTTCACGGTAATACTCAATCGACACGAATTTTAATTCGGAGAATAATTTTACATACATCACGTAAAGAACACGATAATGTTGCAACATTTAACACAACTCAATCATTTGCTCCAAATATGAGGTACCTTCAGTTTTTTGAGTTTCAGAAAAAACAAAAAAGACGTTTCTAAAACTCGTAATTCTAAATTGCGTCAAAATTTCTTTCTGGTGGAGTTTATTAACAGTTCTTACATAACAGGACAGCAATTTCAATCAAGAAACAGATATTCTGCACCTTGTTGCATATACTTCTTTCTTGCCACAAAGCAAATAGTCCGCCCATTTAGGAACTATTAGGTTTCATTAAATAAGACCCTTTTATCATAATATTGTATTTAACGAGAAGATCAAAGTGAAATACAGGTTTTATATCAGCATTCAAAACGGAATTACATTTCTAACTTTTAAATTCTCTCTTAGTTCTCTGGTTCATCTGAAGCACCGTCTCTGTACCATCCAGGGGACTTCTTAAATAAGGAACTTGCGATTGCTCTTCTCAAAGTTAGTTAAAAGAACCTCGTGAACACATTTTTTCATGATCGACAAGTTTATCTGAACATTGATACCTGTACAAAGAATCACGTCCCATAACTTATAATTTACTTTTCCAGTTTACCATGTGGTTTTGTAGTACGACTTGTCTACAATATTTCAATTTTGCCTTTTAGTTCTCTTTCATTCAGTAGACATCAAAACTTTCCATTTTTTCCGAACGCGAATGCTGGACCAATTTTTCTGAAAGTGAATTCTTCTCGTCCGCGGTGTAGTGTACATCACTAGACCCAGGATTGAATTCTTCCCTCTCTGAATTACTCGTTATTCTCACTTCAGTATATACAGTTATGTTTATCAGAACCACAAATATAAGACGCAACTGAGAAATATTCTGCTGTTGATAACACTGTTGTTACCCACCTTTAAACAAAGCACGTGAGTCATTTAACGGAACAAAGATATTAATCGAGGACCTGTCTGTTATTTGTAGCCGGCCGTTGTGGCCGTGCGGTTCTAGGCGCTTCGGTCTGGAACCGCGCTGCTGCTACGGTCGCAGGTTCGAATCCTGCCTCGTGCAGGGATGTGTGTTATACACTTAGGAGAGTTAGGTTTAAGTAAATCTAAGTCTAGGGGACTGATGACCTCAGATGTTAAGTCCCATAGTGCTTAGAGCCATTTCTGTTATTTGTAAAGAAGTAACGTGATGTGCAGCTCCATATTTTGAGTAATAAGAAAACCAAACATAGCTCTTAGACTTAAGGAAAGAGGTTTACTTTTATTTTTTCCATAACTTCCGACTCCCCGGAAACGAGATACCTCTTTTTTGCAGCGACCGCTTGGTTTTCTTTTCAATTTTAGGCGCGTGGCAGTGTCGGAAGGAATGCTATGGAGTCATTTGGCTATACACCACGAAGTCATTAGGCTGGCTACCATTAGAAACAGGCCGACATCACGCCTCTGTACGCAGGCCATTGAGCCGCCGTGGCGCACATCAACCGGCGACCGCTTGTGTAGGACATACCCACCCTACTCACGTCTGCATGCCATAACGTTGCACACCTCCCGATGGAAACACTATGTTGTAATTGACAGCGAGCGATGCGGCCTTGTGGCACTCGAACGAAGGATTAGCTTTTATATGTGAGTGTGGACTGATTGTGAAGTTCCACACCAAGATTACAACAGACCTCCTTCTTCGCTGTTTCACAGGACCAGAATTATTTTAGATTGGACAATTTTTAAGGTAGATTGCACTTCAGAATAGACCACTGAATCTTCGTTTCATAACATTTCATATAGGTATCACGCTTTTAAAGTAGTCAACACTGATGGCTCAAAGGGAACTCACTTGGCTGTTCACTCCTATTCCCTGATCGTGTATTCAGGACTCGGCTTCCCAATGAATACATGGTATTGGCTACAGACCTCCATGCAGTCCTGAAAGCACTGGAATACACGAGGCGTTTTCAGAGCAAAAACTGTCTCATCGTCTCCGATTCCCTTACCTCTTGCTGACATTGCAGCAAATATGCCCAGTGGAGAAACTGATGCAAAATATATGGGACACCACTTCACTTTTTCAACTGAAAGGGAAACACGTATCCTTCTGGCTACCACGGCAGGCTGGAATCTGAGGAAACGAGCAAGCAGACCAAGCAGCCAAGAGGGTGAGGCGTGGGGGATGGGGGAGGGGGGTGGGAGGGGGGGGGGGGTTGCAGAGTGTGACGTGGAAAAGTGTGGTGTTCTCCTACAGGCTGTTATTTCGCTGTTGCGTGGGTGGAGGATGGTCAGTAAGCTGCGATTGGTGAAGGACAATATCTGGCCATGGCGTAACTCATTCCGGTCACTTTGAGGGGGATGAAAGAAACATAACACGCTTCTGAATGGGCTCCGTGTTTTAACACGTGGCTTCATACATCAGCGAGAAGAACCGCAAACCTGTGATGTCCGTAACGCCATTGTTTCCCACCTTTTTGAGTTCGTGGCTTCCCTGAAAATCTACTTTGATTCCATGGCTTTCCTACAGAACACTTTGTAAAAAGTAAAATAATTAATTAGAAACGATACGAATAAAATACTACTCTCTTCAATGAGGTACTTGAGCTTGCTTCTTGTTAGACAGCTTGTGAAATCTTGGCACCAAATTAGGTTTAACTACCTTCATTTCTTTCTCCACACAAAGTCTTGATCTATACTTGGTTTTAATAATATCCACGCAGAAAATCCACTCTCACAAAGATGGAAAGGTTGCAAAAGGAAGTAACATCATCAGAACTTTCTTGCTCAAGCTGGGAAAGTTTTATTACTGAATACCAAAATGTTGGCAATGTCATTGATGAAAACTTGACTTTTAGTGGAGAATCGGATTAAAGTTCTATCAGCTATTCGGCTCAGAAGGAGAATCATTACTGAAGGCATTTTAAACCCAGTAAACCTATCACATATTTCAGGAAACTGCTTTTCAAAATGAAAAAGAAGTTCAGATAAACGTCCTTCAAATATAGAAAAAAAAATCTGCGGTACGGCCTCTCCCATGGTCGTTTGTAAAATGCTGAAAATATGGAAAGTAGTCTATTTTTCGTCCGTCGTTCATTTTTCTCTTCCAAAGAAGAGCTGAAAAGTTTTCAGTAAGCAGAATGAAAATGGTTTCACTTCCTTGTAGAGACTTATTTAGTGACTTTAACTTCTCAAACATATCACACGAAGTATGCAACCTTTAATAGAAAGAAAGTATCGAGAAAGCACTTAGTACTTATATGATTTTCTTCTTCCCGATAAGAATAGACTTCTCGCCTAAGTTCAAAAACGAGCCATAATAAATTTACCCTGGAAAGCGAACGAGCGCTGTTATAAAACAAAAGAGAGATGCTCGTTCAGAACCCAAATCGTGACAGATTTGTCTAACGGACAAGTACTAGTAAGGTTTAGCGCATTTATAGCAGTTCGCAGTACTTGATTCAGATCAACACTCAAATGTTGCGGAGCAAGTGCTGCTTTATCGACAATGAAGTGCGTCCACATAATATCACGAACTGTACCACGGATAAGCGCTTGTAGACTACTGTAACACTCTGACAAGAATCGCTCATCACCAGTGCACACACAAACACAGTGATCCCAGTTATTTGATTTTCTGTCGTGGAGTTGTCCACCAGCTCTAACAGATCTTTGTCTGTCGTACCTCGATTTATTCCCCTTCAAGAAAGATCATTTTCCATCATTTTGTTACTATTTTCATCAACATATTGCACATAGCAAATTAAATGATCTCTATTGCTGTCAGTGTCCTCATCAAGCAGCAAACCAAAATCTCTCCCTCTAATTTTTTCTATAATTTGTTCATGAAGGTCCTCTCCTAAACCTTGAATTCGGCGACTAATTGTAGTGTCAGACCAAGGACTGATCAAAAGCTGTTTTGCTATGGACTTTTCAAGATGGACACTTCGTCAGTAACGCAACGTAGAATTAGTTCTTCTGCAATCGGTACGCATGCGACAATATGCGCTGCCTACTACGTTTCAAAACGCCGCACGTAAAAGTGAGAGTTTTTCGGGGCTGACACTTCGGGTTCAATTGGTGATAAAAATCTGGGGTCAAATGTTTGGGGAGCCGCTGGGCTAGGGACTATTTGTGCAACCAGCAGAAGGATCGTCTTACTGTAACTATCCGACGGTACGGGATCAGAGTTGGAATACTACACACTTCCTCCAGCTTACGAAAACTTTAATGCTTAGGGAGGTACTATTTAATTCATGGACGGTTGCTGAGGAAACTCGAAAAAAATGTTTTTTTGGTAACAAAACCGAGCCGTGAATTCCATGATCGCTACGCACAGCTAATTGCTGTAATTTTTATGATTTATTATTAATATCTCGTTCTCGAATAACTTTGAAAATTTTATTGGTATCTTTATCCGTTTCCAATGTACAAATGTTCAAAATTACCTTACTTTTACACGGAAATATACCCATAATATCCAGTGCGAGGTGAAAATGTGATTTATAAACTGACGTATCACGGAGAAATATGCCGTTAAGTTTCTCCATTACCATCAGAAATGTTCTAGGAACCTCATGTCGTAGTATTGGAGCACATGTAAAATTTTTGTATACATAAAATCCAGTCTGAGGAGTAAAATTAGTTTTGCGTCATTTCACTTTCAATTAAGTAAACTACCAAAATTTTATTTATCCACAAAGTTCTTTTCATATGACTAACAAGACCTGCTGTAGCAGGGACAAGAAGGGAACCAGCGGAAAAAGAGGCGAATACGCTCTTCTTTAAAAGACTCTGACTGACAAGCAAAAGACGATAGCAGAGAGAGCGGTTGTGATACAGAAAGAGCGAAGGGAGACAGTGGCATTGTATGAGAAAGAGAGGGACCCAGTGGTAGTGGAACGTAGTTGACAGTGACAGAACAATGCTAAGAAAGGGGAGAAGGAGACAGTGCCAGTCGGAGAGGAGTAAAGAGAAGGAGAAAGTGGATGCGGGTGAGAGACAGCGGTAATGAGAGGCAGAGTCTATGGCAGTGACGAGGAAGACGGAGTTAGTGGGAGCAGAGACAGCAGCAGTGGGAAGGAGTGAATGAGATTGTAGCTGTAAGAGAAAGTAACAGAGAGATAGTGCGAGTGAGAAGAGAGAATACTCATAGGAACAAACGAAGGAGATTGTCGCTATGAGTGAAGAGACAGTTACAGTGAAACTCAAAGAAATAGTGACAATGAGTTAGGCCGAATGAAATGTTCGTGTGGCATTGTTGGGCGAGAGGCCTCATCCACAAAAGTTCGGCAGTTGGGTTGCAAGTCTTATTTCAGGTAACGCCTCACTGGGAGACTTGTGAGTCGATGATGATGACAACACCGACCCGACAGGGAATCGAACCCGCATGGGAAGCAAACACGTTACCACTGAGCTATGCAGGCGGATGTAGGCTGAATGAATGAGTGGGAAAATTTTTTGGGAATTTTTTGGTAATGACTATGGGACCAAACTGCTGAGGTCATCAGTCCCTAGGCTTACGCGCTACTTAATCTAGCTTAAACTAACTTACGCTAAGGAAAACACACACTGAGGGAGGACTCCAATCTCCGACGGGGAGGGGGGGGGGGAGCCACGCGAACCGTGCAAGCCGCCCCAGACCGCACGGCTACCCCGCGCGGCGGATGAATGGGAATGAGTGAGAGTGGATGGGTGTGAGCGACTTACAGCGATCGACTCGTGGGTATGAAAAGGTTACAGTTAGGGGAGCTGGTGGGAGTGAGTAGCGAGTTGCATGTTAAAAAAGAACGCGAATATGTTCGCATGCCAATATTTTTGAGAAAATTTTGAAAAGTACTGAGAAAGATAGAACGAGGCTGGTGGTATCCTACTTCTGAGTCAAAATCTTTTAAATCAGGGGCATATTAGCCTGTTTTGTGCTTCGATAGGCGAATTTTTCCGCTGTTAAGTCTTGTTACTTGGAAACAATCGCCTAAGCTGTGGCTAAGCCAGTTCTCCACAGTATCCTTTCTTCCAGAAGTGCTAATTGCGCTAGGTATGCAGGAGAACATCTCTGAAGCTTGGAAAATAAGAGAGAGGCGCGGATACAAGTTAAAATGTGAGGTTGGGTTGTCAGTTGTACCTGAATGTTCATCGCTAAGAGCATAGCCTCAGAACGGCAAAGTTCCGGTTTCGGCCAGCAGTTTTAATCTGCCACGAAGCTTCTAAACATTGCACATTCCGTTGCAGAGTGAGAGATTCTTGTCTCAAGGCTGTTGTCCTATTCCTCAAGTAGGGTCGAGCAGATGCCAGCGTGTCCACAGTGTGTATAAGATGCAAAATCGTGGAGTGACATACATCGGGCGATCGTCCGTCAACCAGGTTATTTTTACAAGCCACTGAGGGACAGTGGCCAAAGTGTTTAAGTGGCCATAGGCTACAAATTAATAGAGGAAGAGACCGAGGGTGAAGTACTACCGTACAGCGCGTTGTAACTTCTGCGCTGGGTCGCTGTGCACCAGCGTTACTGGTAAGCAGTGACTGAAGAATGGTTAGCCTTGACGCTGAAGGGTGACGAACTGCATCGCTGCAGATGGCACTGGCGTGCCACGGAAGAGGAGGGCGTGGCTTTGGGGTGCGTCGCCCCGCGTCGTCAGCTCGGCTCTGCCAGCGGACGTGACGCGAATAGTCGACCCTAGGGCGTCGCGGCGCGATCGATTCTCGCCGCCGGCTGCGTCTGCCGCGGCGACGGCGACGGCGGCGGAGGCGGAGGCGCTGGAGCACGCCGGCGGAGGAAGCTGTCTCGTGGCGCTGATTGCGCCGTCCCAGTAGCGCCGCCGACTGTGCCTGATTGCGAACGAGCTTCTGCTTATCTGACAGTTCATCTTGCCCAGATCTGTTTACGAAGGCTGCCAAAATCGAATATTATGGAGAGACGAAAATTGGAGGAAGTGGAAGAGGCGAAGCTTTCCAACACCTTAGGGGAGACCGAGGGAATACCGACATAGCAGGTAATACGACACAATCGTTTGCTCAACCGGGTAGCGCTATAGTCAGTGGGATACAGAGCTGCAGCATAGCGGGCATTGCCAGAAGAAGGGTGTAGAGAAGACGAGTTCTTGAAAACGACAGTTTTACTGTGGCGCTAAAAATGATTTTGACTGGATTTTGATGTTATTTTTCGTTTATGTGTAAGCTGAGGTAAGCGTTTCAATACTTCTTTAACTATAATACAGGTGAGTGTTTTACCATGGGTTTGTAATTTTTCGAGCTTTAGCACAGCTATTAAAGTGTGACGTCCGACATGATATCTGAGTGCGGAAATCCCATCAGTCGAATATAGGGCAATGTCGATAAGGTGTCGATATGTCCTCTTGCCCTAAACTTCATAGAAAAGTTGTTTGACTTAAAGTAGGGTCGTATATCGGATTTCAGAAGGCAGAGGCAAGAAAAAAAATACACTACTGGCCATTAAAATTGCTACACCAAGAAGAAATGCCGATGATAAACGGGTATTCATTGGACAAATATGTTATACTACAACTGACACGTGATTACGTTTTCACGTAATTTAGGTGCATAGATCCTGAGAAATCAGTACCCAGAACAACCACCTCTGGCCGTAATAACGGCCTTGATACTCCTGGGCATTGAGTCAAACAGAGCTTGGATGGCGTGTACAGGTACAGCTGCCCATGCAGCTTCAACACGATACCACAGTTCATCAAGAGTAGTCACTGGCGTATTGTGACGAGCCAGTTGCTCGGCCACCATTGACCAGACGTTTTCAATTGGTGAGAGATCTTCTGGACAGGGCAGAAGTCGAACATTTTCTCTATCCAGAAAGGCCCGTACAAGACCTGTAACATACGGTCGTGCATTATCCTGCTGAAATGTAGGGTTTCGCAGGGATGGAATGAATGGTAGAGCCACGGGTCGTATCACCCCTTAAAATTTAACGTCCACTGTTCAAAGTGCCGCCAATGCGAACAAGAGGTGACCGAGACGTGTAAGCAATGGCACCCCATACCATCACGCCGGGTATTACGCTAGTATGGCGATGACGAATACACGCTTCCAATGTGCGTTCACCGTGATGTCGCCAAACACGGATGCGACCATCATGATGCTGTAAACAGAACCTGGATTCATCCGAAAAACTGACGTTTGCCATTCGTGCACCCAGGTTCGTCGTTGAGTACACCATCGCAGGCGCTCCTGTCTGTGATGCAGCGTCAAGGGTAACCGCAGCCATGGTCTCTGCTGCTGCTGCTGCTGAAAACGTCGTCGAACTGTTCGTGCAGATGGTTGTTGTATTGCAAACGTCCACATCAGTTGACTCAGGGATCGAGACGTGGCTGCACGATCCGTTACAGCCCCGCGGATAAGATGCCTGTCATCTCGACTGCTAGTGATACATGGCCGTTGGGATCCAGCACGGCGTTCCGTATTATCCTCCTAACCCACCGATTCCATATTCTGCTAACAGTCATTGGATCTCGAACAACACGAACAGCAATGTTGCGATACGATAAACCGCAATCGCGATAGGCTATAATCCGACCTTTATCAAAGTCGGAAACGTGTTGGTACGCATTTCTCCTCCTTACACGAGGCATCACAACAACGTTTCACCAGGCAACGGCGGTCAACTGCTGTTTGTGTATGAGAAATCGATTGGAAACTTTCCTCATGTTAGCACGTTTTAGGTGTCGCCACCGGCGCCAACCTTGTATGAATGTTGTGAACAGCTACTCATTTGCATATCGCAGCATTTTCTTCCTGTCGGTTAAATTTCGCGTCTGTAGCACGTCATCTTCGTGGTGTAGCAATTTGAATGGCCAGTAGTGTAATAGAGTGCTAAATGGACTGAAAAAACGTAAAAAGGGATTAAGATTAGTGATGTCAGGGAGATAATTGAATAGCGTGTCAAAGGAGCTGAACACTGCTTGATCGATTAAAATGATTCCTTCCTAGGAGAGAAGATCTTTTCTATTCCTGAAGAAGAACAGACTTAATCTACAATGTGACTACAATGGCTCATTTATTCTACTTCTCTGTTTGAGTTGCAGCGAACTTCCTGTGACCTTGCCGAAAAATTAGGCCTTATTTCAATAAAACTACCACAATGCCTGGAGAAGACTGTTTCTTGTTTTAAAAAGAGAAATCCTAAAAGAAGTTCAAGAAAACCTTCCGCAACAGATGTCAACAGAATTCCAGCTTTCAAGAAAGCGGAAACTGAGTTATTTCTTTCAAACCTGAAAAACCATTTGCGGAAAACATGCTGTGTACGTATTTTGATATATGTTACGATACTGCAGTGTATTACTTCCCTAGAACAGGATATTCTCGGTTCTCGGTGTGACACCGACAGGTTGTAGGTGCAAGAAAATGTTTATACAACTCCGAGAGAATTCAACATTTTTTTAATGTTTCTCATACTGCTATGTGTCTAACAGTCATGGGTCGCTCAGGTTGGCATGAATTTTTTCATAGAAGTGAAGTAATCCAAAACAATACGAAAAAATTTCCGAATGTGCCAATATTCCCCCGGTCTGTCCTAAATCCACATGTACAAGCCAATTTACGGTGTGTGTCTTTTTCCCCGGTTTCCTGTTCCACTCTCGAATGGTACGTGATGATGATTTACGGTAAAGTTCCATATGAAGTCTAATTTCCCTGATTTTCGTATCGGGGTCACTGGGCAGGATGTGTGACAAGAAGCAATTTGTTGCCCGATTCTTAATGGAACGTATTCTTTTGGACTTTCAATAAACCTCTCCGTCGTACACAACTCACGTCTTGTTGGATGGGCATCTACGTAACATTTCGCTGCTGCCAAACGAAACCGTTACGGAACACACTCCTCTTCTTAGGGCCTTCAATCTTGTCTCTAGAAATACTACCTAGGAGTGCAGCTGGATTGAGGAGCAACATCCAAGTATCGATCGAACGAGGGTTTTGTAATCGATTTCCTTCGTGTGTGGATTACACTAATTGAGGAATTTTCCAATGAATCTCAGGCTAACTTCCTACTTACCAACGAGTTGTTTTATATGGTTGTTCCGCTTTAAATCGCTCTGTAGCATGTTACCAGATATTTAATGGAAGTGACTGTTTCCATTGAATCATGTACTCATACAATAACGGACTCTGCCCCGCCAAGTACTTGAAACAACATTTATTTACGTTGTGGGTCAAACATCAATCACTGGGCAGAGCGGCTATCCTTCACAAATATTTTTGGGTTTCACTACTATTTTCTCGCATTGCAACTTTTCTGTATACAATACTAACATCTACGAGCAGCCTTATGGAGCTGATGACTCTGTCAACTTAATCATTTAGACACATTATGAACAGCAATTGTCCTGGGAGTACTAATCAGTAAAGTTGTATGATTAATATAGTAACTCAGCTCGCACGTTAACTTTTAAGTTCTTCAGGCAAGTCATCAACGACGGATGTCATTGAACACCAGAAGCAGCAACGATGGCAACAAGAGCTCCTCAGCAGAAATACGAGGAGACTTCAAAAATTACGTTATATGTTATTATGGAAGGTCACCAAGTCTCTAGAAACAGTCCAAAAATTTCTTCGAATCGTTCGATTTCTCGACAACAGAAATTCGCTCCTTGATCAAAGAGTCGTTGGGAAGCGCTGATAACATATTTCATTTTTCCCCCAAATGTTCCCTTCGTCTGCCGAAAGATGGACTTCCCCATCAACATGACCAACGTCTTTGTGCGGCCTTGCACAAATTGTTGGCACCATTTCACTTCAATACAGAAGACTGGACAATAAGCTGAGAAGAGTAACTCATCAAGCGAGGGAAAAATATACGAGGGAAATTTGCTCAGAAACGGAGACACCGAAGGAAGAGGAGAAGTACGAAAAGATGTATCGCGTAGATCAGGTCATGGAGTTTCAGGAAAGGAAGAACAAACGTAATGTGGAGATAGAAAGGAAAGATTCAAATGGTTCAAATGGCTCTGAGCACTATGGGACTTAACACCTGATGTCATCAGTCCCCTAGAACGTAGGACTACTTAAACCTAAGGACATCACACACAGCCACGCCCGAGGCAGGATTCGAACCTGCGACCGTAGCGGTCGCGCGGTTCCAGACTGAAGCGCCTATAACCGCTCGGCCACACCGGCCGGCAAAGGAAAGACGAAACACTGTTAAGCAACCAACGTGAAATTCAGAATAGTTCAAAGAGTATTCTGAAAGCCTCTATGAAGCTGTCCAAAAACCTTCTGATCTGCTGATTGAGAACTAAGAATCAGCAAATGAAGAGGAATGAGGAAACTTTATCGCAGCATCAGATGTAAGGAAGTGGAGGAAATAAAAAACAACAAAGCTGGTGGTGTAGACGATTTTACAGCACACATCTTAAAGAGTTCAAGAGAAACAGGCAAGTAGGAGCTGACTTCTCTTTGCAGCTGCATCTGAGGCAAAAGGGATTGGCTGGAGGACTTTCTTGAATCCATAACAGTCCCATTCCGAAGGAGGACGAATTCTAAAAAATATGAAGAACACAGGACAATCAACCTAATATCGCAGGCAGCAAAAATTGTTCTTAGAACACTAGAAGAGGAGAAATGCGAAGGGGAAAAGGGACACGAGATGCCATCAGACTTCCAAGAACTATTGGTAAAAGATATGTAGAAAAGGGCAAAGTTGTTTCGGTCTTCATAGAACTCGAAAAGATATTTTACAGTGTGCAGCTGGATAAGCTGACGGATGTCTTGAATAGAAAGGGACTGAAGTGGAAAGAAAGAGACTGATTGAAGAATTTTTAACATGGTGCAGACCCGGCAGCAACTGTGATAATTAAACATATAACACGTCTGCCTCAGTTGCAAATAGAAACCAATCTTTACCTAGGTTTCAGCCAAAATAATTTGGCCTTCATCAGAAGCTATTGACACTAAACTATTGCGTGCCAAAGTTTGGCCACATCAAGTATGAAACTATAGCACTGTAGTACCTATTTATAAATCTACATTACTTAGCTGAAGAAAACAGCAGGCCCCACTGCGGGGACGAGGTCGGTAGGCCGCGAGAGCTGCGCCGGAACTAATGGCAGCGAGCAGCTATGTACCGAGCACCGCTGATAGTCATGCGCATGCAAGCGTGGAAGTATAGATGCTTGACAATAGCTACCTTCACGCTAGGAATTGAATTAATATAAGCATTAAAACTGTTAACTGTTAATTGCGTAGTATGTAACCAAACTTACTTCTGAGGAGAACGAGAACCCTATAAACGGATTCGGAGCCTATAAGAAAGACTAGCTATTACTCGGCAAAATTATTCCTTAAATTTGAATACATTAATATTCGGCTGAAGAAAGTGGAGCCAGGCGTCGGTGACTGCAAAGGTAACGTAACATCAAGGCCGGTGAAGCAAAGGTTGAAAATCTTCGAAAAAGTTCTTATTTCTCAACTGTAGCTGGTCATTAAGTAGGTTTTCTGTATCAAGCAAGAGGTATTTAAAGATTGGCAACTCCTCAAGGATGCCAAGCCTAATGCCTTTAACCTCTCAGTTTAATAGCTCTGTGTTATTTGGTGGATTGGGAGCATGGGCCAACTGAACAAAATCTAGCCTCGCGTGCCATCACCACTTTTCGTGGGTGTATGTTCTTCATACGTAGCTGAGAAGGCTCTCCCTGTCTGGCCGATGTAATAACTCGGGCAATCACTACAGGTGATTTTGTACACCCCAGAACGAGATAATTTGTCATCAGTGTTCTTTAACGAGTGGACCAAGTTCTTTTTGAGGCTCTTATTCGTAGAATATGCAGTTTTAAAGCCATGGCTCTTTAAGAGTCGCACTATTTTATAAGATGCTTTGCCTGTGAAGGGAATAAAAATGAAGCTAGTGGAGTTACCCTCTGGTGCGACACCTAGTGTAGATGATGTCCTAGTTTTTGTACCTCCTTTCTTGTTAAAGAGCTGTCTCACAATTTCTGGTTTTTATCCATTATTATAGGCGATAACTTCTAGGGTTTGTTACTCGTTCTCCATTGCGTCTGCTGAAAGAGGAATGACGAGCGCTCGGTGTGTGCAAGGATGGAAGAAGGCCATTTTGTGGGCTTGGGGATGTATAGAATCGGCTGGGGTGATATTATCAGAAAAGGTATTTTTCCGAAAAATGTTAAACCCAATACGGTTGTTCTCTATTTCCAAATTTAGGTCTAAATAATTCAAAGATCTATTGGGAGATTCATTTTCCAGCCTAAAGCTTATTTTCTCTTGGAGTTTATTAAAAGTTGTAAAAATTTGAACTATACCATCTTGAGAGCCGTTAATTATGAAGAGTAAGTCGTCTACATATCTTGCATAAAAGATAATTTTGCTCGCTATATCTGCATTATTTTGAAAGAAAAGGCGTTCCATAGAATTTACAAAGATTTCAGATAAAATACCTGCCAGAGAGCTACCCATTGCTAGACCAGATGGTCGAGAAATAGTTACATATAACTATTTCTGTTTTAATGGAATAATGTATTCTCAACAATCTGGTCGTAGCAGACAAGTGTGCACTGTGCTTTGGCAACCGCGACGCCCGGGAAGCCGCGGCAAGTGCTTGCCTTGGAGCCCACACCACCCAGGATAGCACTGCGGCCAATGCCCGTGAGCCATCCTTCTGGCTGGTAGTTACCAGACGTCCAGCGGCCGTTGTTGTGGTCCGTGTCCGTATGCACGCGATTGCAGATTCACACGAGAGACAGGCAGGATGAATTGCGCTCTAACAATAAGACGTCAGACAGCGTGATATTGAGATGACTGTAGAAATGCACTACATTGCGCTGAATTCTAAAAATACAATGGTGAGCCCAACCGTTAAGGCCACTGCGCGTCTTGACCGCCGCTTAAGACTATTTTTTACAATCAATGGGAACGTGTCGCCTCGTCGTATGAATGGCGTTTCTTGTTACTCCATGTTGACGATCGGGTCTGGATAAGCCATCATCCAAGCGATCTGCTCGAAACTTGGCACAGCCTCATAGGCGCAGGCTGGTGAGGGCAGCATTATCCTATGTGTGACATTCACCTGGGCTCCTACGGAACAAGTATTAGTAACTGGAGGCACCGTGACAGCTGTGGAAAAAGTGAAGATTATTGTGGATCACGTGCATCCCTTCCCCGAAAGCGATTCCATCTTCCAGCATTATACTTGTCCGCATCACAAAGTCAGAATCGTGCTACAGTATCTTGAGGAACATGATACCGAACTTACGATGACGTCTGGGCACCTCTCATTGGACTGATGTGAACCCGATGGTGTACATTTGGGATCATGTGGGGCTCCAGGTCCGTAGACGCGTACCACCGGTCAGTAATTTACTATAACTGTAACCCTGTGTGTAGACATCTGATGAAACATGCCACCGGAAACCTATCAAGAACTTGTTGAATCTATCCCAGGAAGGCACGTTCCTATATGGCTTCCTATCGTGGACCATCACGCTATTAAGCAGGTGGTCATAACGTTTTGGCTCATCAGTATGTGTTTTCATATTTGGAGACACTGTGCAATAACAGTTTCCCACCAACTTTACAAAACTACATTTCGTCCTATATAATCACTCGCTGTGTAGCAGCGCCTATTTAGAAGAATTTTTTAGTACTACATCTTTGCCCGAGGGACGCCCGACTGTAGTTCTCACAATATTCCAGGAAGCAATTTCCATATATCCAAGTTTTTCTGATTGGAGAGACTGGCAGCCAGAGAATCTTGAACAACGCCTTGCCTCAAAGAGCGTCATGTATTCGAACCTGTTCAATTTGTATGTCCACAACATTCCAGCTATTAGCTGCACACTCCGTTTCAGGCCACAAGTGGCCCATCAGGACCATCCGACTGCCGTGTCATCCCCAGCTCTCAGGATGCGGATAGGAGGGGCGTGTGGTCAGCACACGCTGTCCCGGTCTTTGAGATGGTTTTCTTTGACCTGAGCCGCTACTGTTCGGTCGAGTAGCTCCTCAGTTGGCATCACGAGGCTGAGTGCACCCCGAAAAATGGCAACAGCGCATAGCGGCCTGGATGGTCACCCATCCAAGTGCCGACCACGCCCGACAGCGCTTAACTTCGGTGATCTCACGGGAACCGGTGTATCCACTGCGGCAAGGCCGTTGCCTATTAGCTGCAGTAAAATACAATATCCCGATGACCTGCCATTAATATATCAGAACAAAGATACCAAGCATTTTGCAACCATAGTTCCAAGTGACGCTACGGTATGGAATGAATACTTTTGCGAATGGAGGCTCTAACCATACCCAAGTATAACAGAAGTAACAGCGTTCCTTCTACCTAACAAAGAGGCACATAGGAAGTTACACGTCTCTTTTGTTCGGATCGACATTTACTATGTACGTCTCTAAATGTCTAGATATCACTCTTGAATTGATACTGTTATTTAAGCAACGGGGAACGAACTTGTTAAAGAAGATTGGTTCAAGAGAAAATTCACTCGACAAAACATCCGGAAGCAGCTGGGAAGCATAAGCAGGTGCGCTAAGTCATGCTACAATTTTACTTCTGAACATAGCTGCTGAATATTGCACCGCTACCTGAGAAAACGTCGCACAAACAACTAATATGGATCCACGTGTGAATGAGACCATGAGGGGCGTTACTGGCGCTATTAGACCTACTAACGTCCAGAAGTTGTCTTCTGTCCAATATTGTTCGTCTGTGGCTCACAAAAAAGTTACCAGAACGCCGACCAAATTCGTAAGCCAACAACGAACGTTACGGAGGCTACTAATGTTCTCCTTTGCGAGTAGTCGATACTCAGCAGCGTAAAGGGAGATATCTAGAAAAGGTTGGGGGGAGGTGAATGTGAAAGTGCTGCGTGTGACTGTAATGCGCAGGAACAGACGATAAGACAATACTGTGGAGAACAGCCCACTCCATGCTTTTGAAGTAGATCTGTGAGACGTGCATGAGGTGACACAGAGTGCTACAATATGGCTGTCAAATTGAAACGTTAACTTGATAATCCATTGTGTATCTATATGTGTGTACTCTGTAATCCCATACGATAATAATACAATTTTTATAAGAGCGCTACAATGGAAAAATGGTTCACATGGCTCTGAGCACTATGGGACTTAACTTGTGAGGTCATCAGTCCCCTAGAACTTAGAACTACTTAAACCTAACTAACCTAAGGACATCACACACATCCATGCCCGAGGCAGGATTCGAACCTGCGACCGTAGCAGTCACGCGGTTCCAAACTGTAGCGCCTAGAACCACTCGGCCACACGGCCGGCTACAATGGAAAGAAAAGCCGCATTGATACCGCTATCGAGGCGGGGAGGCTGTTGTGAAGCAAGAGGTCCCATTACACGACGTGGTTCCATCTTTATCGGCGCAGAATTTGGTAACTGGCGGACCAACATCCACCTCTCAACTCCATCGTTAGTTCGCAGCTGGCTACCCATTCAAAAACTATTTCACTTATAGGTCATAGAGTGACAGTAAGGCGCTGCAAGAACATTGGCTGAACACGACGGCCGGCCGGAGTGGCCGTGCGGTTTTGGGCGCTGTAGTCTGGAACCGAGCGACCGCTACGGTTGCAGGTTCGAATCCTGCCTCTGGCATGGATGTGTGTGATGTCCTTAGCTTAATTAGGTTTAATTAGTTCTAAGTTCTAGGCCACTGATGACCTCAGAAGTTAAGTAGCAAAGTGCTCAGAGCCATTTTTGAACACGACGCGAGGTCCAAAGTAAGCAGCAGTCTGTGGATTGTAGGAATGTAGTTACGTTTCCTGCAACGCTCGCCACAAAGTGCTCTGAGAAACATTCCTTTCACGTGCAACTGATCGAGTACTGATTGGAGGCGCCTAATCCACTAGAGCAAGTACTGTCTCCGAAGTCCGGAATTCGTGTAATTTGCCGTCCTCTTCGGTTGCTGTACTGTGTTACCAACTGCCATGTTTCACTTAGTCATTGCAACAGTCTAGGAAACGTGATATGAGTCGGATGTCTTCCACGAGTCTGTCTTGTACAGCCTTTCCATTTCTCTGCTGCTTCTATTTGCTTGCTTATACACGATAATCACGTCTGAAAGTCTTGTCGGGTATAACTCTATTTGCTTAGGGTTAATCAACGTTAGTACTTCGACCTGTAAATACAGATTGCAGTCTACTACAGTACAGGCAATTGCACACCAGGATTGCTAATTTCAGTACACAGTATGCCATCTGCATTGAGTTAGCTGCTCGCAGCTCGTGGTCTAGTGGCTAGCGTTGCTGCCCCTGGATCTCAGGGTCCTGGGTTCGGTTCCCGGCCAGGTTGAGGATTTTCTTTGTCCATGGACTGGGTGTTTGTGTCATCATCATCATCATCATCATCATTCGTGACTGTGGTTAGACTGTACTGTGTACAAAAATTGGTTTGTGTAAGCATTGGAACTTTATACGGGCGCTGATGACCCCGCATTTGAGCGCCCCCCCCCCCCCCCAACCAGTCAACATCATCGTCATTGAAGTAGCTGAGTCACTATCGTAGCCTCTGTACCAAAGTGCTCGTCGCGGTTGCCTACCCTACAACCTTAGGAATAACAGTAAAGATATATACAGTAAAGAAATATTTCCGCTTACAGATTTCGACTCAGTCGTTTCCGCATCAGGCCCCTTACCTCAAATCGATGCATTTACCTCCTCCATGATCGCTAAAAGTTTGTAACATAATCATGGAATGACCGTGTATGTCTGTGAGACTGAGAACTGTCGTAAAATTCAGTGTCTAGGCCACACTGAAATTGCCTTCCTACTGCCACGAACGTCTCGGCCGATACGCCGGCCGGAGCGGCCGAAGGGTTCTAGGCGCTACAGTCTGGAACCGCGCGACCGCTACGGTCCCAGGTTCGAATCCTGCCTCGGCCATGGATTTGTGTGACATCCTTAGGTTTAAGTAGTTCTAAGTTCTAGGGGACTGATGACCTCAAAAGGTAGGTCCCATAGTGCCCAGAGCCATTTGAACCATTTGTCTCGGCCGATTTCCACAATTTGTTGTTTTAGAGCAGCTTCTGAAATTTATGTGCTTCTTAACAAAACACGTGTTTTTCCGCAGGGGCAATTTGATTACTTCACAGTCTTGAGCCTAAGCATTATAATAACATACGTGAATATTAGGTAAAAGTGAGACAACTGTTTTTGTTGCGTGTTAATATGTTATTTGTCTCTAAGTTGGTCCGAATGTGTGTGATCATATATGAATTCCAAATAAGGTTTAGAATCTATATTGTTTTCCCTTTCTTTTCTTTCTATCTAGCATATGAAGTGCAATTTACTTTAATGGGAGAGTAATAGTTCGAAAACTGAAGACAGAAAATCCATTAGTATTGGGACCCAATTTGTGATTACGGTATTTTAACTCTGAATTGTCTGGTATTATGTGTGTTATCTCGGATTTCCACTTTGTTTGAGTAGGCAGCATTTAGACTTCGTATCTCAGTGCTATTTATGCGTTTTTCTGTATTTGCAGAGTGTTTTTGAGTTAAATTCGGACTATCTGAGTTGGTTATCTTTCGCTAACGTTACTGTGTGATGTACTGGTTTGCTGCGAACCGTTATTTGCCAATACAGGTCGGCTACAGTACTCGATCTAAGCTATTTCTTGCCAAATTCAAGCGTTGAGAGCTTTACATTATTTTCAAAGCGTAAAGATGACCCTTGACGCCTTTAGTCCTTTGTACTGTACGGAGAGGAGTTGCAGGTACTTGTAGATGGAGTTGTATGTTGAGTTCAGTAGCCTTACAAAAAATATAGCACTCTCGGCCTATATTATGTTGACCATTCGAGCCTCGCATAGCAAGTCTTCCTGACAAGAACGCTACAACTACATCTTCACCCACACAGAATAATTACGTAGGCCATTTCTTTTATTTGACAGTTAACTACAAACTGAAATAAACAGTATTAATGTCCCACAATAACACTACTATACGTTTCGTTGTGTTCCGTGTTTCGGCTTTCTAAGCCGTTACGAGACATCTTAAGACTGAACTAACAGTCCTCACTACATAAGCGATATCTTCTAGTTGTACGAAACTGTTATTTCAGAAGATCTATACGAAAAATACAAACTGCAATGCTTCAGTGTGACATGGGTGGAAAACAAGAGATATTATGCAATATCATTGACTCTGTAAAGCTATGAGTATGCAGATATAATAGTTAAAGTTTCTAAACGGTACACAAAATGATAAACTGTCATAAGCAGAAGCGTATTGAAAGACACAAAAAGGAGGCATGTCCAAAATAACCTTATATTACATGGTACTCAAAGATTAAAAATATAAAGTATTAGTAGTTGCAAAAGAAGCTAATGAGCACAGCGTAGAAAACGCAAAAATCCCGAATCGCCGATCTTGGCAAGGTCGTAATGGAGGTAGTTTACCGTTGTCTTCCTGTCATGAAGTGTCAAGTGCGTATTTCTTTCGTGTGGACGGCAGTGATGAGTACGTGTACAGCTTAGTGCTGGTTTTGTGTTGTAGTGAGAGAAGGGAAGTGAGAGTTTGAAACCCGGTGAAGGCACATATCTACTTCTTTCGAATAGTACCAATGGACCGCCGAGATTAACGTCCTCATCCGACGCACGGATCACCATCAACCGTCCTCATGTTCTCACTTGAAGAAATAATGCGGAGAGGTTTGGAAATAAATCTAGGACATCGGCGCAAAGACTGGTGATCAGCAACTTACCCTTGCCGGCCAATTATTGGCTGTAAAAATTTCCACCGCCAACATTCGATCCGCTTTCTGCCGAATCTAGCGCCACACTATAGGCGTGGGTTAGTGGCGTCAGTTAAGGAGGCGATTGCGAGTGCGTGAAAGCACAGTTCAAACAGCAACCCAAATGAATACTGAAGCACACTATCAGGGTTGCAGTATCGAATGTGATCCAAGATGGATACAAACGCGGTATCAAACGTCTGAGAGGAGATACACAACTGATCTATGTAAAAATATACCCTTCCGGACATTAAAATTTGCAGCAAATGAAAGCAGCGTGCAACAAATGTAAACTGGAACGGCGTGTACTTCAACCTTGTGTAAGTAGGCTGTTTAGGTTTTTTTATTGGTAACACCACGTAGCGCTCTGTATGAAAATCACTGGCTGTGCTGTGTGCTGTCTGTGGCTGGTTTGCATTGTTGTTTGCTATTGTAATGTTGGGCAGCTGGATGTTAACAGCGCGTAGCGTTGCGCAGTTGGAGGTGAGCCGCCAGCAGTGGTGGATGTGGGGAGAGAAATGGCGGAGTTTTGAGAGCGGATGATCTGGACGTGTGTCCATCAGAGACAGTATATTTGTAGGACTGGATGCCATGAACTGTTATATATATTATGACTTTTGAACACTATTAAGGTAAATACATTGTTTGTTCTCTATCAAAATCTTTCATTTGCTAACTATGCCTATCAGTAGTTAGTGCCTTCAGTAGTTTGAATCTTTTATTTAGCTGGCAGTAGTAGTGATCGCTGTACTGCAGTAGTTCGGGTAAAGAAGATTTTTGTGAGGTAAGTGATTTGTGAAAGGTAAAGGTTAATGTTAGTCAGGACCATTCTTTTGTAGGGATTATTGAAAGTCAGATTGCGTTGCGCTAAAAATATTGTGTATCAGTTTAGTGTTGATCAGAATAGGTAAAGAGCGAAATGTCTGAGGACGTTCAGTTCTGCTCAGCTGTTTGAAAATCAAATAATGTAAGAGGTTTATCAGCACAGTAATTCATTAATTTTTCTAAGGGGACGTTTCATTTGGATATGCAAATGATATGCAGTTCAGTCGAAACAAGGCCCCAGGAGTAGACAACATTCCATTGGAACTACTGACGGCCTTGGGAGAGCCAGTCCTGGCAAAAATCTACCATCTGGTGAGCGAGATGTATGAGACAGGTGAAATACCCTCAGACTTCAAGAAGAATATAATAATTCCAATCCCAAAGAAAGCAGGTGTTGACAGATGTGAAAATTTCCGAACTATCAGTATAATAAATCACAGCGGCAAAATACTAACGCGAATTCTTTGCAGACGAATGGAAAAACTGGTAGAAGCCGACCTCGGCGAAGATCAGTTTGGATTCCGCAGAAATGTTGGAACACGTGAGGCAATACTGACCCCACGACTTATCTTAGAAAATAGATTAAGGAAAGGCAAACCTACATTTCTAGCATTTGTAGACTTAGAGAACCATGGACCTTGCCGTTGGTGGGGAGGCTTGCGTGCCTCAGCGATACAGATAGCCGTACCGTAGGTGCAACCACAACGGAGGGGTATCTGTTGAGAGGCCAGACAAACGTGTGGTTCCTGAAGAGGGGCAGCAGCCTTTTCAGTAGTTGCAAGGGCAACAGTCTGGATGATTGACTGATCTGGCCTTGTAACAATAACCAAAACGGCCTTGCTGTGCTGGTACTGCGAACGGCTGAAAGCAAGGGGAAACTACAGCCGTAATTTTTCCTGAGGGCATGCAGCTTTACTGTATGATTAAATGATGATGGCGTCCTCTTGGGTAAAATATTCCGGAGGTAAAATAGTCCCCCATTCGGATCTCCGGGCGGGGACTACTCAAGAGGATGTCGTTATCAGGAGAAAGAAAACTGACGTTCTACGGATCGGAGCGTGGAATGTCAGATCCCTTAATCGGGCAGGTAGGTTAGAAAATTTAAAAAGGGAAATGGATAGGTTGAAGTTAGATATAGTGGGAATTAGTGGAGTTCGGTGGCAGGAGGAACAAGACTTCTAATCAGGTGACTACAGGGTTATAAACACAAAATCAAATAGGGGTAATGCAGGAGTAGGTTTAATAATGAATAGGAAAATAGGAATGCGGGTAAGCTACTACAAACAGCATAGTGAACGCATTATTGTGGCCAAGATAGATACGAAGCCCACACCTACTACAGTAGTACAAGTTTATATGCCAACTAGCTCTGCAGAAGACGAAGAAATTGAAGAAATGTATGATGAAATAAAAGAAATTATTCAGATTGTGAAGGGAGACGAAAATTTAATAGTCATGGGTGACTGGAATTCGAGTGTAGGAAAAGGGAGAGAAGGAAACATAGTAGGTGAATATGGACTGGGGGACAGAAATGAAAGAGGAAGCCGCCTGGTAGAATTTTGCACAGAGCACAACATAATCATAACTAACACTTGGTTTAAGAATCATGAAAGAAGGTTGTATACATGGAAGAACCCTGGAGATACTAAAAGGTATCAGATAGATTATATAATGGTAAGACAGAGATTTAGGAACCAGGTTTTAAATTGTAAGACATTTCCAGGGGCAGATGTGGACTCTGACCACAATCTATTGGTTATGACTTGTAGATTAAAACTGAAGAAACTGCAAAAAGGTGAGAATTTAAGGAGATGGGACCTGGATAATCTAAAAGAACCAGAGGTTGTACAGAGATTCAGGGAGAGCATAAGGGAGCAATTGACAGGAATGGGGGAAAGAAATACAGTAGAAGAAGAATGGGTAGCTTTGAGGGATGAAGTAGTGAAGGCAGCAGAGGATCAAGTAGGTAAAAAGACGAGGGCTAGTAGAAATCCTTGGGTAACAGAAGAAATATTGAATTTAATTGATGAAAGGAGAAAATATAAAAATGCAGTAAGTGAAACAGGCAAAAAGGAATACAAACGTCTCAAAAATGAGATCGACAGGAAGTGCAAAATGGCTAAGCAGGGATGGCTAGAGGACAAATGTAAGGATGTAGAGGCCTATCTCACTAGGGGTAAGATAGATACCGCCTACAGGAAAATTAAAGAGACCTTTGGAGATAAGAGAACGACTTGTATGAATATCAAGAGATCAGATGGCAACCCAGTTCTAAGCAAAGAAGGGAAAGCAGAAAGGTGGAAGGAGTATATAGAGGGTCTATACAAGGGCAATGTACTTGAGGACAATGTTATGGAAATGGAAGAGGATGTAGATGAAGATGAAATGGGAGATATGATACTGCGTGAAGAGTTTGACAGAGCACTGAAAGACCTGAGTCGAAACAAGGCCCCCGGAGTAGACAATATTCCATTGGAACTACTGACGGCCGTGGAAGAGCCAGTCCTGACAAAACTCTACCATCTGGTGAGCAAGATGTATGAAACAGGCGAAATACCCTCAGACTTCAAGAAGAATATAATAATTCCAATCCCAAAGAAAGCAGGTGTTGACAGATGTGAAAATTACCGAACTATCAGCTTAATAAGTCACAGCTGCAAAATACTAACACGAATTCTTTACAGACGAATGGAAAAACTAGTAGAAGCCAACCTCGGGGAAGATCAGTTTGGATTCCGTAGAAACACTGGAACACGTGAGGCAATACTGACCTTACGACTTATCTAAGAAGAAAGATTAAGGAAAGGCAAACCTACGTTTCTAGCTTTTGTAGACTTAGAGAAAGCTTTTGACAATGTTGACTGGAATACTCGCTTTCAAATTCTAAAGGTGGCAGGGGTAAAATACAGGGAGCGAAAGGCTATTTACAATTTGTACAGAAACCAGATGGCAGTTGTAAGAGTCGAAGGGCACGAAAGGGAAGCAGTAGTTGGGAAGGGAGTGAGACAGGGTTGTAGCCTCTCCCCGATGTTATTCAATCTGTATATTGAGCAAGCAGTAAAGGAAACAAAAGAAAAATTCGTAGTAGGTATTAAAATTCATGGAGAAGAAATAAAAACTTTGAGGTTCGCCGATGACATTGTAATTCTGTCAGAGACAGCAAAGGACTTGGAAGAGCAGTTGAATGGAATGGACAGTGTCTTGAAAGGAGGATATAAGATGAACATCAACAAAAGCAAAACAAGGATAATGGAATGTAGTCTAATTAAGTCGGGTGATGCTGAGGGAATTAGATTAGGAAATGAGGCACTTAAAGTAGTAAAGGAGTTTTGCTATTTGGGGAGCAAAATAACTGATGATGGTCGAAGTAGAGAGGATATAAAATGTAGGCTGGCAATGGCAAGGAAAGCGTTTCTGAAGAAGAGAAATTTGTTAACATCCAGTATTGATTTAAGTGTCAGGAAGTTATTTTTGAAAGTATTCGTATGGAGTGTAGCCATGTATGGAAGTGAAACATGGACGATAAATAGTTTGGACAAGAAGAGAATAAGCTTTCGAAATGTGGTGCTACAGAAGAATGCTGAAGATTAGATGGGTAGATCACATAACTAATGAGGAGGTATTGAATAGAATTGGGGAGAAGGGAAGTTTGTGGCACAACTTGACCAGAAGAAGGGATCGGTTGGTAGGACATGTTCTGAGGCATCAAGGGATCACCAATTTAGTATTGGAGGGCAGCGTGGAGGGTAAAAATCGTAGGGGGAGACCAAGAGATGAATACACTAAGCAGATTCAGAAGGATGTAGGTTGCAGTAGGTACTGGGAGATGAAAAAGCTTGCACAGGATAGAGTAGCATGGAGAGCTGCATCAAACCAGTCTCAGGACTGAAGACCACAACAACAACAGAGAAAGCTTTTGACAATGTTGACTGGAATACTCTGTTTCAAATTTTGAAGGTGGCGGGGGTAAAATACAGGGAGCGAAAGGCTATTTACAATTTGTACAGAAACCAGATGGCAGTTATAAGAATTGAGGGGCATGAAAGGGAAGCAGTGGTTGGGAAGGGAGTGAGACAGGGTTGTAGCCTGTCCCCAATGTTATTTAATCTGTGTGTTGAGCAAGCAGTAAAGGAAACAAAAGAAAAATTCGGAGTAGGTATTAAAATCCATGGAGAAGAAATAAAAACTTTGAGGTTTGCCGATGACATTGTAATTCTGTCAGAGACAGCAAAGGACTTGGAAGAGCAGTTGAACGGAATGGACAGAGTCTTGATAGGAGGATATAAGATGAACATCATCAAAAGCAAAACGAGGATAATGGAATGTAGTAGAATTAAGTCGAGTGATGCTGAGGGAATTAGATTAGGAAATGAGACACTTAAAGTAGTAAAGGAGTTTTGCTATTTGGGGAGCAAAATAACTGACGATGTTAGAAGTAGAGAAGATATAAAATGTAGACTGGCAATGGCAAGGAAAGCGTTTCTGAAGAAGAGAAATTTGTTAACATCGAGTATAGATTTAAGTGTCAGGAAGTCGTTCCTGAAAGTATTTGTGTGGAGTGTAGCCATGTATGGGAGTGAAACATGGACGATAAATAGTTTGGACAAGAAGAGAATAGAAGCTTTCGAAATGTGGTGCTACAGAAGAATGCTGAAGATTAAATGGGTAGATCACATAACTAATGAGGAGGTATTGAATAGAATTGGGGAGAAGAGGAGTTTGTGGCACAACTTGACAAGAAGAAGGGATCGGTTGGTAGGACATGTTCTGAGGCATCAAGGGATCACAAATTTAGCGTTGGAGGGCAACGTGGAGGGTAAAAATCGAAGAGGGAGACCAAGAGATGAATACACTAAGCAGATTCAGAAGGATGTAGGTTGCAGTAAGTACTGGGAGATGAAGAAGCTTGCACAGGATAGAGTAGCATGGAGAGCTGCATCAAACCAGTATCAGGACTGAAGACAACAACAACAACAATGCAGTTCAGCGCAACGACACAAAGTACATAACAGTAATACCAACTACATTCTATTGACATGTTGAAATGTCTACGTCTCCCGTCATACTTGTACTAAGCACGAGACGACTGGGGTTCAGCAGCCGTTAGTGCAAGGAGCCTGCCACACTCGCGAGCTTAACACACAAATGACCAAATGATTAAATTGATACCCGGGTTCCCGGGTTCGATTCCCGGCGGGGTCAAGGATTTTCTCTGCCTCGTGGTGGCTGGGTGTTGTGTGATGTCCTTAGGTTAGTTAGGTTTAAGTAGTTCTAATTTCTCGGGGACTGATGACCATAGTAGTTCAGTCCCATAGTGCTCAGAGCCATTTGAACCATTTTTTTTAAATTGATAATTATTCACGCTGCTAAGTGCTAATTCAGCTGGAGTTTCATTATCCGTAAAATAAAATTTAATCCAATTAATATAATTGAAAGGGACCCAGCTAACTTTCCAGCTTAAAAGAAAAGAATGCGTCTCTTGTAACGGCACCTGCATTACATTAGAAACAGCGTCACAGTGAGACGATATTTATTTTTAATGGAAAGGGTCGCCTTATGAGAATACCGAGGCAGGAAATGATGCAGCGAGACAAAGTTATCTATCCATCTAATCGTCAGTATTCTTCTGTAGCACCATATTTCAAAAGATCATATTCTCTTCTTATGTAAACTGTTTATTGTCCATGTTTCACTTCCATACGTGGTCACACTCCATATAATTTCTTTCAGACGGGGCTTCCTGACACATAAAACGATACTCGATGTCAACAAATTTCTCTCCTTCAAAAACGCTTTTCTTGCCATTGCCAGTCTGCATTTTATATGCTCCCTGGTTCGATCATAATCAGTCATTCTGCTTCGCAGATAGCAAAACTCATCAATTACTTTGAATGTTTCATTTCCTAATCCGATTCTCTTATCATCACCTGATTTAATAAGATTACATTCCGTTATACTCGTTTTGATTTTGTTGGTGTTGATCTTATATTCTCCTTTCGGGATACTGTCCATTTCGTTCAACTGCTCTTCGACGTCCTTTGCTGTCTCACAGAATTACAATGTCACCAGCGAACCTCCAAGTTTTATTTCTTCTCCTTGGACATTAATTCGTACTACAAATTTTTCTTTGGTTTTCTTCATTGCTTACTCCATATACAGAATACGCTACAACCCTGCCTCACTCCCTTCTCAACCAGTGCTTCGCTTTCATGCCCCTCGACTCTTATAATTGCCATCTCATTTCTGTACAAATTGTAAATAGCCTTTCGCTCCCTGTATTTCGCCCCTGCCGCATTTAGAATTTGAAATAGAGTATTCCAGCCATCATTGTGAAAAGCGTTCTCAAAGTGTGCAAATGCTACGAATATAGGTTTGCTTTTCCTTAACCTATCTTTTATGAGAAGTCGTAGGGTCAGTATTGCCTTTCATGTTCCTCCATTTCTCTCCAATTCAAACTCATCTTCCCCGAGGTCGGCTTCTACTAGTTTTTCCATTCTATTGTAAGAATGTATTTTAATTAAAGTGTATAAAACTTTCCAGTGGCTAAATTTTAGTTTACGATGTCAGAAATCAAGTTTGTTGCACAACATAAACGAAGAGTGCGCAGTTTTACATTTCTCAGTTAATGTGAAGACCTCACTATATTTAGCGTTATAATCATATAACCTATAATGTTGTGTAGTTTAATGATTTGTTGTTTTTAACATCGTCCATTAGGTAAATTGCCACGTTAAGAAACAAATTTGATGCACAACACTCTACACAAGAGAAGTGTACCTTTCTCTATAATGTTTGGTTACCTAAGAACTGGTGTCCCTTTCAGATAGAACAAGAACAAGGTAGTTGTTATTCAACTTTAAATATGGAACTGTTCTACCAAGAAGTAATCTAAGAATCCATAAATAATATCTGAAATGGATTGGTCAGCTCAGAGTCCCGTCCTGAACCTAATGAAACACATTTGGGTGAGCTAAAAAGTCGATATCATTCGAGACTCCAGCGTCAAGCACAAGAATCTTCTCTGTTTCATAGGAAGAACAGTTTGCCATTGCTCCACAGACATTCAGACACCTAATTCAAAGCGTCCACAGCTGAGTCCAAGCCGTCATAAAGGTGACAGGTGATCGATCAAACGCAGCTCATTCGTATAAAATATATGGTCTTGTGCAATCTGAAGAAGCTTTCGGACACACCCTGTCCTATTTTCATCGACTAATACGATCTCCATAGCCACTTGCAAACCGTGTGGCGGATCCGCAGTGTGCTGGCGGCAGCCCCAGCGAGCGTCCCCGACGCGGGGGCGGCGAGTATCTCGTGACAGATCCGATGCCGGGCTCTCCCGCTGCCACTTCCGGACGCAGCTGCCGCTGCCCCCCACTCTTCTCCCTTTTCTGTAGACCAGCAGGCACAGCCGCACCAACACACACACACACACACACACACACACACACACACACACTCCCATCCCCCAGTCGGTGCTCCCTATTCCTCTCGCATCCATTGTGTTCTTTTTCAATTTAGGCGCATTGTATCGCCGAAAGCTTACTTTAAAGTACATGCTGAAAAACACCTTTCTTCCGCGGGGCCTCATTGTGCGTGGGCGGCGACGCTGCCTGCCTCCCCGCCTCCCCCTCCCCGCCCTTACTCCTCCCTACCTACCCACTACCTGATCTCCCTACTGTGCTCTGCGTTTTGTGCAACTGCGCCGGCCGCCGCGTCCCGTCGCGGGCTGGCTGGTTGGTGCGCGTGTTTTTGCGGGGGTGGCGGACACACAGCTTGCGGTCCCGCTGCCATCGGGCTTTGCACGGCCAGATCTGCGCGGCAGACTCCGTGGACCGGTTTTAAAGGGACGGCTTTAAATGCCCGACGTAACGCTAGAACACGACAGTGCCTTCTGTTTACATTCAGATACGCGTCAAACTTCGAACCTGTGTTGGACGGAGAACCCCGCGGCTGTTGAGAACTATAATGACTAGGGGAAATTACTACAATAGACGCATTTGCGTCGAATGGGCGATCTGCGTGACGCCAACTAGTTACGGAACGTAAATCTTTCTCCACGCCGTGACATACATTTCACTTTAATATACACTACCAGTCAAAGGTTTTCCGTCGCCTATCACAACTATGAAATTCGTGCCTGAAACAGGTACTTTGAGGATTCTATCACATCCCCGTAATTATAACAAACCAAATGTAAACGTGTAAAGGCTAAGCGCCTACATTGTGTATTTGACCGGTTGATCGCATAGAAGGGCGCTGATGAGTGTTTACAAAAACATTGACGTGCCTTTATCTAAGATAGTTCCTTTCGAATAGGCCTCATTCCTTGACATGTCTGTGTAGCATTCACTTCATATGACAATGAAGACCCAAATAAATTGATACACCTCCCTAATATCGTGTAGGGCACCCGCGAGCACGCAGAAGTGCCGCAACAGGACCTGTCATGGACTCGACTAATGTCTGAAGTAGTGCTGGAGGGAACTGACACCTTGAATCCTGCAGGGCTGTCCATAAATGCGTAAGAGTATGAGGGGGTGGAGATATCTTCTGAAGAGCACATTGCAATGAATCCCTTCTGATATGCTCAATAATGTTTATGTGTGGGAGTTTGGTGGCCAGCGGAAGTGTTTAATCTCAGACGAGTGTTCCTGGAGTCACTCTGTAGCAATTCTTCGGCTCCGAAAGCCCATATTGATGATGTTTCGTTGAGTGGTCCACACGCTGACACTTGTTGATGGCCGAACATTGAAATCTGCTGCAATCTGCGGAAAGGCTGCACTTCTGTCACGCTGAACGATTCTCTCCAGTCGTCGTTGGTCCCGTTCTTGCAGGATCTTTCTCCGGCCGCAGCGATGCCGGAGATTTGATGTTTTACCGGTTTCCTGATATTCACGGTATACTCGTGAAATGATTGTTCGGGAAAATCCCAACTTCATCGCTACCTCGGATATGCTGTGTCCCTTCGCTCGTGCGCCGGCTATGACACCACATTCAAACTCACTTAAATCTTGATAACCAGCCTTTATAACAGCAGTAACCGATCTAACAACTGCGCCAGACACATGTTGTCTTTATAGGCGTTGCCGACCGCAGCGCCGTATTCTGTGTGTTTACATATCTTTGTATTTAAATACGCATGCCTATACCAGTTTCTTTGGCGCTTCCGTGTAGTTTACAGTACATCTTGTGCGTCTAGCAGTAACTTTGTATACGTGTCTGGTTCATACCATATTATCCTTACAATGGGACGAAAGCGGCAGATTGGAACTGAAAAAATCCTATAATTGTAGTTCTGGATCAGGAAAGCTATTCTAGTTGGACAATAGCAACACAAGTTGGAGTTTATTAATCTATAGTGGTACAAACTTTGCAATGGTTCAAGCAAACTGGTGACAATGTAAGTGTTCCGCGATCTTGAAGACAACGAATAACGTCACACAGGGAAGGTCAGCTTAGAGTAAACGATATAGGACACGTGCAGAACGTGAAATTCGTGAGGTAGTAAACGGCATGCGACGAGCTCCAATTTCTGTCTCAATAGTGCAACACCATTTTCATGTACAAGGTTCAAAGGGGTACACAGCGACGAAAAACGCTTTAATATGCAAACAAAATAAGGTGAAAAGACTGCAATGCAGCAATGGTCCAAGGTGTATGGTACTAGAGGGAGCTTTAGAGGGCAGACAGAGACTGGAATACATCCAACAAATAATTGAGAACGTAGGTTGTAAGTGCTACTCTGAGACGAAGAGGTTAGCACAGGAGAGGAATTCGTGGCGGGCCGCATCAAACCAGTCGGAAGACTGATGACCAAAGAAAAAAAAAAGGTCGATGAGCTAGTGAGATATTAATAGAACATTAAAGAAGGAAGGATAGCACACGATAGGGATCAACGATGGTGTTACGTCTGGTGGGAGTCTTACGGTCGATGGTTTGTTCTGCAACAGGACAATGATCGCAAAATGCTTCTAAATTGCACAGAGGATATTTCAGTAGGAAAGAGAAATATGAGGAAATGAAGAATATGCTTTCATTAAGTCAATCACATGACTGAAGCCCTATTGAACTCTTTTGGGATGAACTTGTCAGGGAGGTCAGAAAACAGAGGTCACATAATATAGAAGATCTATGCAACAATTTCCAGACGTGTTGAACTGCGTCTCTTATAAAATTTTACAAAATCTTATTTCCATAGTGCCAGGAGCTTGTGCAGCTGTTACAAGAGCAAAGGGTGAATTGTTTGAAGAGGCTAAATTCTAAACCATATTGTATTATACTTGATGATGGAGAGAGTATTTATTTTGTGTTCCGTTCAACTTGCGCAGCTGCCCCTGTCGGAGGTTCGAGTCCTCCCTCGGGCATGGGTGTGTGTGCTGTCCGTAGCGTAAGTTATTTTAAGTTAGATTAATTAGTGTGTAAGTCTAGGGACCGATGACCTCTGCAGTTTGGTCCCTTAGTACCTTACCACAAATTTCCAAATTTCTATTCAACTTGTGCGATGTGTTTGCGCGTTGAAATGAAGTATATAGCTTTTATCAAGGGTGATCGTTATCTTTAGACCGGTAGCGTAAATGCAGCCATATTATATTGATCTGGGTGAGGTCTACAACAGCCTTGAGCAATTTATAAACACAATTTGCTGCTTTAGTTATCTCTGGCAGCAAAATTTACTTTAGCACGATGTGTTTCGATAGCATGCTGTTATCTTGAGGTGCGCCTCTTTGAATTTTCATTTTGTATTGCAACCTTCCTTTCGTCCGTGGTTCAGCGTTTTAGTGGCGTCAGGCGATACAAACTCGCGCCCGCATCTTGGAAGCCACGCACTCATAGATTGCTTTCTGTGTGGCACAGACGCAGGGTCGGCACACGCAATCGCCAGAGGTCGCCCGATAACATCGGCCAACAGCTTGGTCAGAGTACGTCCTAGGGATTGGAAAAACCGATCGGTTAAAACCGATACCGGTATTTTAGTTCTGAATAACCGATGTTTTCGGTACTTGTTAGGTTTCGGCTATAACAGGTGTTTTAATTTTTATTAACAACCGGGTAAAAGGTCCGAAATATCAATTAATCATAGCTGGAAAGCTAAAATTTTTCGTTTTTAAATAAACATTTTTTAAAGGGCGAGTAATTTTTATTCCTAGAATTTGCATTGCTTTGAAGTATTGATTTATTATAGAAAATGGGAAAATCAGTCATTGCTAATTTAATAACAATGGCGACAGAAACGATCAACATCCACATGGCATAGGATTCGGTACCGCATTGCTGAGACAATAACGTACCTGTTACCAAGTGGCGGGCCTATTGGATGGTATGCATGTACACGCCATGTGCAAGACTTGCCCCGTATGGTCTATACGACAGTTTCTCACTGTCGTTGTCATATGTAGTACTGCAGCTCATTCATAGTTACAATAAAAATAGAAAGCAGCTGATCTGCTTTCTGTGTCTACAAGACTTTCCTCTGCTTCTAGCCCTTGAAAACGGGCAAATTAAAATGAACAATAATAGTTCTTCAGCCTGAGTTTTCAGTCTTTAGCACTGACTATTCGTAACATCCAAATGGTGGTGTGATCCCCGACTGCTACATTTTTCTTTTAATTACTTATTTAATTAAATACTTTTATTCTATGTATCTTGAAAGAGAGGGGGCCAAAATTTTTCAGTCTTCCATCGATTTCTAAATAAGGACGTTATAATTGATTTTAACTTCCCTGGGCGCGATCGGTGTCACAACGCCTCTGTGTGCTCCGTCACAAGTGTTGCAGTGCGGCTTTCTCTATTAAAAAGACGCCGAATGCATCTGAATGAGCCATATACCTGTCTCGAAAAGAACGTGGCGAGTACTATACAGTACAGTGGTGTACGGTTATTGGAATAACCGGACAGGTTGTACGAATACATGAGATGAAGAGAAGAAACGGTCTATTACATACGCGAGATGGTTCATGGTGGCATTTAAAAGCAATATGACAAACACTCTCCACCACATCAAATAAATTCTGTAGAGCGGACAATTAATCTTCAGTGTGTGTCATTCAGCGTAAAAATATCCACTACAGCAACTTTAAGCATAATTACACCATCCTCCTCGAAAAAAAATTTTTTTTGAGATTATAATTCACGTCTAAAATATCCCATGAGGATTGACAAAAACACGTTTTCGAGGCGTTACCGAGTCTGTAACGACAGTGCCAAGAAACATGACACGAAGATGAAGTACAATCGCCAAATAGTGATTAGTTATTTAAATAAATTTGTAAGTTTTCTAAAAAATAACAGAAATGAATGATAAGCTACACAACTCGGAGTTACTCATAAGCACAAGTTGTAAAGATCAAAGGAAAACAGAAATAGTGCTCTTTTTGTGCCAAGGTTATAACAGTGACTGTGCTCTATATCTTGTTTTCGTCTGACGCGGCATATATAGGATGCGTCAAAAAAATGTATACACACTTTGAAGCATCATAGAAAATTTATTTCCCGTTCTACAATGTTAAATTTCTGGAAATGGAAAGCTTAACGTCCAGTTGGAAAAATAAATGTACTTTGCAAATGTGATTAATGTTCAAACTGGTGGCCTTCAGCATCAATACATTTCTGAGTACGAGTCACCACTGATTACCTACATTGAACCAAAGTGTCCAATGAGATTTCTGCGCACACCGCCTGAATCTCATTCCAAAGTGTGTCCAGGTTACGTGGGTTACGTTTGTGCACCTCATCTTTTACTGTGCCCCATAAGAAGAAATCCAGCAGCGTGAGGTCTGGAGAGCGTGCAGGAAACTCGATTGGTCCAAAAAATGGTTCAAATGGCTCTGAGCACTATGCGACTTAACTTCTGAGGTCATCAGTCGCCTAGAACTTAGAACTAATTAAACCTAACTAACCTAAGGACATCACACACATCCATGCCCGAGACAGGATTCGAACCTGTGATCGTAGCGGTCGCCCGGTTCCAGACTGTAGCGCCTAGAACCGCACGGCCATCTCGGCCGGCTCGATTGGTTCCCTGCGTCCTATCCACTGGCCTGGCACACTGTGATCCAGGTATGCTCGTACGTCCCTACGATAGTGCGGCGGGGCGCCATCTTGTTGGAAATAAAACACATCATTACCGTATAATGCACGAATGGCAGGGTATGTGGAGTCAGCAAGCATTGTTAGGTACGTTACTCCAGTAACAGTACCTTCAAAGCGGAAAGGTCCAATGAGTCTCCTTGCAGACAAACCACACCACACATTTACACCAGGCAAATTCACAGCCTTTTCAAGTGTAATGTGAGGATTATCTTCAGCCCAGTACACACAATTGTGCCTATTGACAGTTCTATTGAGTTTGACTTGGGCTTCATCCGACCAAATTATGCTACCCATAAATCCCGGTTCACGTCTCACCATCTCCTGAACCCATTCACAAAATTCTAACTTTCGATCTGGATCGTCGTCACTTAGCTGTTGCACCAGCCTTGGAATGTACACACGAAACTTGCCATTCTTCAGAATGTGTAGCACACTACTAGCACTTACATTACTCTCACGTGCCGCTTGCCTTGAAGATTTTTGAGGCGAACGATGAAACAGTTCCAAGACTGCAGTTGTGGAATCATCACTTGTAGCTGTACGAGGTTGCCCTGATCGACCTTTATGCACATCACACACTGTTGCATGAATTTCGATTATGTCTCGTAGACGTCTAATTGTTAATCTTGAAGGTAGTTCCGTACCATAGTCACATCTCCACTGTCTTCGAACCGCAGCTACATTCTCAAACTTCCAGTACCACTTAATTATCTGCTTCCGCGCTTCAAAGCTCAAACTCACCTCCTCCATGTTGCAGTTACTTCCTTGCCACTGCTGCCACCTGTTGAAGAAACATAACATTACTTTCTCACAGATATTTAACCTTGTAGAACGGGAAATAAATTGTCTATGACAGTTCAAAGTGTGTATACATTTTTTTGACGTACCCTGTATGTTTTCTTATGGTGGAGGTAGAATAAATAGGAATACAACCATTTTGTTTGCATTGGACGAAATTTCTATGTTTTTCGTTGAAGCGTGTACTGTAGCATGAAAATTATTCCAAACATCACTCCTCCTCTAATGCAACACATTTCCAATTGTGTACTTTACACCAATGAATTACCAGCTTACGCCCTCTGCAGCTTTATTAAAAGCCATCTGATCCCAACAATCTGTCATTTCGCATTGTCAGTGCTACTTACAACCAGCAAGATCGTGTACTCGTCTTCCATACTAAAAATAAGTCACAAACAGGCTTACACTTCTGCATGCTTCAGTAAGACTGAAGCACCTACAATACCACAGTTCTCAGCCTCGTCATACTCCTGGAATTACAGCGGCAGCGAAGGAAGCCCGTTAGCACTAACGTAACAGTGGCGCCTTGATTTGTGAAGTAAGCAACCCACAACATAAGACTCGCAATCGCTCCGTTTCTCACCTCTAGTGTGGCATCCATGTGCCCTCTAGGGAGGAGGCGGTGATTTCGTAGTTTGCATTAGATGTGAAGAGAAGTTGCTCCTTCGTGACCAACTGAGTTATTTCTTACAGTACAGAAAATTGAGAGAGTCAGAAGAAGCATTACTGTGTGGTGGCATGGATTTCGGGTGGAACCGTTCTGGTTTTTTTAGAGGGTGTTGCCATTTAGCGAGTTTGTGAATGCGCAACAGGACTAGATCTCAAACCAGTCTGTGGAAACAAGTAGCCAGCGGCGTGGTGGGATTCAGTGAACGAGACGGACACAGCGAGGTTTTCATTAAAAGCAATAAATTATATTCGTTTCTGTGTAAAAGTGAGATTCGCGTTTTTGTGTGATTCTTTCCCTGTACACTAGAACTGTATTCTGGTGTCGTTATTGTAGAGGTTATTGGTGCAGGTTGCTAGAAGCTATTTGGAAATGCTGTATGAACTGTTGTTGTTGTATGGTGGGCATGTCATTCTGATTTTTGTAAGTTATCGGCGTGCACGTCCGAGAGAGAGCAAATTATGCTACTGTTAAACAATCTTTGGTCTCGTTGTGGCACAGTCTTTGCCTTTGCACAGTGTGACACATTCTTAGTTGAAATGCGGTAACAATGGACTTATTCAGTGGTACTGTGCAGACTTGGACTGCCTCTGTTAGATGAAGAAATCTTTACTGTAAAGGACAGCAAGAATGAATATGATGTATATACTGGAAGGTGAAAGAAAGATAAATTTTCAAGAACGTTCTTATTTTTGAAGAGAAGAAATCTGAGGTAACACTGCAGCACTGTACAGCTAATATTTTAGATTAATTATTGTCAGCTAGCTAACTTGCTCAGAGCTGAGAGAAAGACCACCCCACTTCCCTTAGTCATGCGTCAAGATGTCTAGTGATTAAGCTACTTACTTTTTATAGAAATTCTCTGTCAACATTGCACCTTTTCCAAACCATTGTTCACTTTATTAAGCGTAGTATTGTTCAGACCAATATTATGTGTGAAGATCACGCTAAGTTTGACTCTGTCTTTCTGAATACCTACCTCATTCTAAAACTGTTGTCTTGGAATATCATTTCATAGGAATAGTTACTCTCCCCATTCCAATGTTTGTAGAAGGTTTACCACATTGCTCCAGATGATATGCTACAGTTTGCATATTTATGTAGACATCGAAATCTAGCTGCCTGCTTGCTGTTTGTTGTTGAGCTTTTGAGAAATCTGCAACAATATTGTCAAGACGGGGAGCTTTCGAGAAATCTGCAACAATATTGTCAAGACGAGAGGTAAGTGGAAATTTTGATTAGGGCCAGATAATTGTTTTACTTCAGTTGCACATTTAATATAAAGACAAGTTGTACCGAGACCAGTTACAGTTCAGTTAAAATTAGGTTCTCTTCAGTCAAAGGTTAGCATACGAGTTTAAGTTGTATAACAGTTTGTAGGTACATGGTTTTCGTAATCCGTAGATTTTTTTTAGAATTTTTAGAAATTTGGACTAAATTTAATACAGAAACATTTAATGGGGAGGTTACAGTGTACGCATTCCTGTCTAGTCGTCGGATTTCGGAATATTTCTGAAAGCAATTTTGTGGCCTCAGAGCTTGTAATTATTGGCTTGGTAGTAGTCAGTAGTTTTGACCCTGTCTCACGTATCAACGTGAGGCCGTCGATAACTATTGTACTGATTTCACAAGTACAGTAATGCATATAATTGATCCGGATCTGCCAATTGGTTTCCGATCAAATCTGCGAAACAATACGTAGCGTAATTTGTCTCGGGCGCGACACTTGCTAAGGCTACGGTGGATTTGGTCGAAGACCGACGTCGGCCGAAGACGGCCGATCAACTCAAATCAGGACTCAGTACGGGCAAGGTCACAAAGCAGCTCAGCTCATCTGCCGCATGCACAGAGTTGGAACGACAATCGGTGAAATTGAAATCAGTTTGTTTTCTTCGGTCGCTTGTCAAACACAAAATATGAAAAATATCAGAATCGGGACATAGTTCGGAATCTATTGACTGAAATCGCAGCTTTACTGGAACCGATAAGCAAAACACATTCTCTGAACATATATTAGATATTAAAATAAATTTACCATTGGCTTCGAAAAAGTTATCTGTGTGTAACGTGTAACGTCGAATATGTACATTTACATCTATAAACGATTCATATACATTATAAAAATGTATGTATGTATGTGTGTGTGTACGTTCCACATCACCTCCTAAACAACTGGACAGTTTTCAATGCAACTTGATACGCATATTACTCACCGTCAGGAAACAATCACTATGGGGTTAGAACCACCTGTCTCCAATAGTTCAGGAGATACGACGCCACAAACACTGACATACGGGAAAAAGTGCCGCATTTTTTATGACATTTGAATTTATTAGTTCTTTGCTACTGACTCTATTCGCAACATATTTTTCAGACAGTATGAATGCCTGAATGTACCTACAATATTATATAATTTTATGACTCATAGAACAGGAGATAAGACATAAACGTGAAACGCTTGAAAAAATGTCGCATCGTTGATCACGTTTAAATTTATTACTTCTTTGCTACCAACTCTATTCTCAGCATGTTTCGTAGATAGTATCCACATATGCCACTGAATATACTTACACAAACGTATCGTTGTACGACAGCTAGTTCAAGAGATACGACGTCGTAAACACTGAGATGCATGAAAAAATATTGCATCAGACGTGCTGTTTTCCCCATCGTTTCTAATAGAAAATTGGCAAATTAATACTCGGGAGTGTTGGGTTTGTCAGGTAGTTGGCATACAATAATCCTCATGCCCAATGGTTCAAATGTTTGTGAATTCCTAAGGGGCCAAACTGCTGAGGTCAGCGGTCCCAAAACTTACACACTACTTAAACTAACTTAACGCTAACGACAACACTCACACCCGTGCCCGAGTGAGGACTCGGACCTCCGGCGGGAGTGGCCGCGCGATTCGTGACATGGCGCCTAAAACCACGCGGCCACCCCGCGCGGCCCCAATGGTTGCTTCTGTCATTTAGGCAGGTCCGATATTTTGTGACGTTTCAACTTGCACTTGAGAATGTCTATAAAGCCTAAATGAAGAATGTGTGAAATAAATGAATAATACTTCACAGTCTAATGTAAAAAATTATATAAAAAAGGTTGCGTATGTAACTGGAATGCCGTTTGTCCGCGTTTGTACTTACGAACTAAAGTACTCACTCTCTTCTTCTGAGCGAGTCAATTCCACTTTTACCCCACAAAAGACTCAAGTGGTACGTGGGCAGCGGCGGATATTCACGAGCCGAGTCTACGAGCTCAGGGCGAGTTTAACGCTGATATACTGAGTTCATTTCTGATCTTTACTCCGGACTCCGCCACGGCTGCCAGCCGACTTATCTACTTGTGAGTTCTCAAAACGCTCCACTAAATTATTTAATGTCAGGTGCTAATAACATTGTCTCACACGAGAACGCGGAGCCTCTGTGTTCTTCACAGTAATCGCCCAACATCCGACACTGTTCATTATCCTTATATATCACAGCAGGTCTGGTAACAACGCTGAGCGTGAACAATACTAATGCACTCTGCTGGCCATTCACCTGCCAATAGTGTGCACATGTACAACATTACATTGACATTTGACTTGTCTTCTGGATGCTTATTCTTCTTCTTTTCTTTTCTTATTTTTTTTCAGACAGTGTAGTTCCAGTTCATCAGCGGGACCACTATAGCTTTGAAGTTCCAGAAACATTGTACGTTACTTCATTTAGGTTTGCGACTTACAAACATTTACAAACTTCTAACGCGTTGTGACGTCCCGACTGTGGCTCCAAATGGTTCGTTGCCCAAATGGTCCGTAATACTATGGTTCGTTGCGTATGAAATACGATCTTTCCTTATTTTCATTTATTTTTTGTGTAAACTTTTGAAAATAATTCTGAACAATTGGTAAGAATACTGTATAGGTATTCTATATTTTAGTTTGGATATTTCTAGCTGATTTACTGAAACCAGTGCACATTTTCAAAGATTTTGTCGGTTTAATAACCTGGCATGAGTCCCACCCTTATGGGAACAAAGAAGATGGATGGTTGACAGAGTTGTGTTAGTGGGCAGAAGATTAGTGTTCGCTGCAAGAAGTAGTTACGTTCAGTAATAGCCCGTTTCGGAACTCCAGCTGCCACCGTACAGAGAATAGCCCTATTGGAACAAGTGTTAAGGTTCTGAAACTCGTATGTCAGGAAGCGATACCTTGATCCATCGTTGACCCTCACGTTTATTTCCTAGGCTGTTGTACCTCCTCCCATCACTGTGGATCTCTGGATATTTGTTGTCCTCCGCCTGTACTTTCGTGAGGTCCTCTAAGAACATTACGTCTATTCATACAACATCACTCTGCACTAGAACTAAGATGGGAATCAAAAAAGAACTTATTTTTACTTCTCTAGTGATGTTGCGATTTTAGTAGTGTCTGTCATTTTGTAATGTCTCCACACGTAGGCAACGTATTATTTGTGTTAGTAAATGGATTATGTGACGATTACAGAAGTTTTACTTAAAATTGCTGTTTAGAATAACTGTTACCGTGACAGTGACGCATCGTCTATTAGTGCACGCGCTCTGTTTTAAGCCATGACACCAGTTCTAGCGGACAGCTACATGTCGGTGATGACTGCAGTCTGATTAATTATGTACCTCACATGTCCATGCAGAAGAAGAAGGAGAAGAAGAAGAAGGACAATAAGAACAGGAACAAGAGGAATAAGAAGAGTTCCCCCCCCCCCCCTCCCCCATATTCTTTGACTCAGCTGACTACTGAATAAGGCGCCAGGACGCATTGACTGATGGCCTAGATGTGCATCTAGGAGGCCCCACCATCAAATTGCGAAGTGTACCTTCGCGCTGTTATTTTTGGGTCACATAACGCTACAAGTTGCGAGCAGCATACTTTCCCATAAAAAGCGAAGTGTAGGTTGAAGAATGGTATTGCAGACGCCTCATAGTCTGTTGAGGTACAGAAGAACCGAAGACAACGAGCTGTTATTCCAAAATGTTATAGACAAACATTAGTTTTTGTGGATAGTCTTAGCATCTGTCATGCCATTTTCATGTGACCTGTCTCGTTATTAATTACGAACGCTGATAGTCGTAGGAGTGTCTCGAGTACAAATACAGTGATTGCTGTGTGTATCTCCAAGTAAAAATAATCGACCGTGACAGGACTCGAACCTGCAATCTTCGGATCCGAAGTCCGACGCCTTATCCATTAGGCCACACGGTCTGCATGTGGAGTAGTAACTTTGGCGTCAAGACACCAGTTCGGTGTGTGTAACGGTAGCGTGTGAGTGGAGATGCGTAGTTTACTCATAACGTGAAAGTAGGTGACAGATAGCCACAGATCATTACAACCCAATCTCCTTCTTCAAGATGGCAGGAAATTCGTTAAATACCCTTTACAGAAAGAGGAATGCTGTTGCGGCCATCGTAGCCGAGTTAACAACGCAGGAGTTTTCCGATGTACGAGGGTGGTTTGAAAAGTTCTCGGAACGGAATAGAAAAAAATGTACTTACATCACGGAAACTTTTTTTTATTTTTCATATAGTCTCATTGTAGATTAACGCACTTGGTCTAACGATGTTCCAGTGTCTTGATCCCATCTCAAAAATGAGTTTCCTCCAGGCCTGCAAAATAGTTGTCAACTCCGGCAATCAATTCTTCGTTTGAAGTAAATCTTCTTCCACCAAGAACAATTTTCAGTTTTGGGAAGAGATGGAAGTCTGACGGAGCCGTATCCGGTGAATAAGGCGGGTGTGGCAACAATTCGTGTAATTTCGCCATGGCGACGGCACATCTGTGCGGGCGCGCATTGTCTTGATGGAAGATGACTTTCTTCCTTGCTAAATCTTTCGCGTATCTTTTGTTGCAATTTGTCCAGGAGATTAGCATAGTATTCTCTAGTAATTGTTTGCCCAGTGGGGAGATAATCTACAAACAGAACCCCTTCGCATCCCAGATCACTGATGCTATAACCTTTCCCGCCGAATGAATTGTCTGTACTTTCTTTGGTGGCGGAGTATCAGCATGTTTTCACTGCACTGCACTGCACCCAAGTTTCATATGTGATCACAAACCAGCGCAAAAAATTCTTGTTCGTTTCTCCTAAAACGGGCGAAACGTTGTTCCGATGTGTCTGTCCATTGTCATGCGTTTTTGATTCAGCGTCAAGAGTCGCGGCACCCATCTTGCAGATAATTTTTTTATTTCTAATTCTTCAGTTAAAATGTGATATACCCTTTCAGATGACATCTGCCAAGCATGAGCAATTTCACGCGCTTTCAATCGGCGATCCTCCATGATTATTTTGTGCACTTTTGCAATGATTTCTGGAGTAGTAACACATCTTGACCGACCACTGCAAGGATTATCACCTAAGCTCTCCCGACCAAATTTATATTCATTAGTCCAATTCGCAGCAGTTGAATATGAAGGAGCAGAGTCCCCCAGTGTATTCTGGAAATCGGCCTAAATGTCCTTTACTTTCATACTTTTCTTTACGAAGTGCTTAATCACTGCTCGAATCTCGATTTTTTCCATCTTCGCAAATCACTACGTGGGAACAACAACAGAGCCACGTCACCGTCACAACTCTCTTCCAAGATCATTGACGTGGCACGTGTACAGGCAACAGTCCAACGAATATTATGTGAACAATTTGTTGCGCTAGCGCTGACCTCTCGTTGTGATTCCGAGAACTTTTCAAACCACCCTTGTATTAGCGTTGTGGTGAATTGTTTCAGCCTTGAGAATCATAGAGAGTCAGGAAGTACATTAAATTAATTACTGATATGATTCATAAAAATGACCTCACAATGACATCTTCGGTAGCACTGTAAAATTTGGTCATCACCAACGGTAGTGCAGATGCTGGTACTAACTTAGACGCTACGTATGAACGTCATGCTGTGAAGACTATGCTGTGAAGAGTAGTGATAAACTTTGAACACGTAATTACTTAACGCAGAACAACTATACTGGAATTACTAAATTAGTCGTCTGTTGCTTTGAGCAAATTATTTGCTTAGTGAGGATTCTAGATATGTTGCGATGTAGCTAACACTCACATTCCATGTAATCAGGTGATTGCCAGCGAGTCTGTAGGTGGATGGATGACCCCTCCGAAGAAACACTCAACATGTTAGCAATTAGTGGTCAGTTGTTTATCGATGTTGGTTCTGGGTACCGGCGGTATATAGATTCACTCGTTAACTTCCATTCTAGACAGCCACTGCTAGCGGCACAGTGACTGCAATAGGAACTCTGAAGAATGTTGAAACCCAGAGCGCCAGTTAGCACCATTAATAATCGTTTGCGGGAAATTTCACTACGATGCATAGTGACGAGAGCGAGTTTTGCCTTCGCGTCAGTGACGGCCGTTTCCGACAATTGCGTCGTCTTCGTACATCGGACGTTCGAAACCAAAACAAAGGTGGCTTACAAAATCAGCATTCGATCTATTCTTGGGTATCTTCTTTAGACTGGGATTCTGGGCAGGGGAGATTAGCAGAGAAGCAAGAAAAGACTTGAAGGAAAGCTGCGCGTTTTTCCACGTGTTCATTTCATTAGTCCAAGAGCATCAGTGAGACGTTCTCCTAACTACAGTTGCAGACGCTGTAAGAGAGGTATGATACACAACAGTGAGATTTACAGCTAAAATTCGAAATGGTGTATTCCAAGAAGAGCTAAGTAGTATATTATTTCCTCCCACGTTCATCTCTCGAAACGATCAAGATGGGCAACTCAAAGGCATTTGAGCTCTTGTGGAGACTTTCCGATAGGTGCTCTTTCCTCACTTCATTCGCAACTGGAACAGGAAAAGGGGGCAAATCATGGAGATACCAAAAATGTCCTAACCCACTTGCCCAAAGGTGCCTTACCGAGTATACATGCAGATGTGGTATCTCCGTAGATTTCTTTCCTTCCTATCAATTTCATTTCTTAATTTCATTCTTAATTGTCAAATTAGTATTTAGAATTCCACTATACCACCACATCTGAAATGCTTCGATTTCTATTCCTCCGGGTTTCCGACGTTGAAATAAAAAATGGTTCAAATGGCTCTGAGCACTATGGGACTTAACTTCTAAGGTCATCAGTCCCCTAGAACTTAGAACTACTTAAACCAACCTAACCTAAGGACAGCACACGCGTCCATGCCCGAGGCAGGATTCGAACCTGCGACCGTAGCGGTCGCGCGGTTCCAGGCTGTAGCGCCTAGAACCGCTCGGCCAGTCTGGCCGGCTCCGACGTTGAATTTCTATGCAATATTGTACCTTCAAATTTCGCTTTAAGTGTTGTGTGTAGGACTCCTGCATACTCGGTTCGCTAGACAATCAAACAACTCGTATTAATGAGTTTGATTACAACAAGACAAGCACAAATATTTAACATTGATCTGAGAATTATTGTAGTCCTTTATACATGATCATCCACAAGTGCAGTTACACACATGTGTTGCAAGCAAAGGGCGACATACAAATAATCAGTCTTCTTTAGAATATAAAAACACCAGTAACACTTCTGGTCCTAGAGCCCGCTGCTAACAAAAGTCTGTCAACCGAACTGCAGTGACTGCTGATCCCTAACTGTGCTGCATAGAGATTGATAATGATAGGGGCTACGACGCATCAGCTAACGAAGTGGCTAAGGTTGAAGCTGCTATCCAATGTGGGCTGCCACCAGTCGGCGCTTGTGTCGTCTTCATCTAGGCGCCGCTGCTGTCGCATTGTTGTCCTGGAGGGTGGTCGATCAGTGTGCGATCAGCTGGCCTCCTCTCACAGCCTTCTCTTCTCCGTCGATCTCGACTGGAGTGCGACCGCTGACTTTACGCTGTAACATTAAAGAATTTCTTTAACTCCAGTAGTTAGTTGGTTACATAGTCCATACATTATGTGAATGACATTTTTCATCAAAATGTTGTGGAACGAGTCAGTATATAGGACATGTATACATAATTAATACGAAGATTAATTAACACTTTTTTTAGTCTTCTCATGAAACTACGTTAAAAAAATAGGGCTTACCCTTTTTTCTTACAGGCTGCCAGTTTTTTTAATAAAAATCGTCCATGGAATGGAAGGAGTTGTTCGGGAGAAATGATTTTAGACTAGATTTAAAAATCTGATTTCCTAGCTGTCAGACATTTTATATTCTTAAGCAAAAGATAAAAAAAGTTTGTTGCTGCATGTTGAACTCTTTTCTGAGCCACTGGCAGCTTTAATAATGGGCGATAAAGATCAATTTTTCGTCTCATGCTGTAGGTATACATATCACAAATCTTCTCGGTATGTGATGTGTTATTAACGACTAATTTCATTAAAGAAAATTTTATGATGCAGTTAAAATTCCTAAGTCCATGACAACGTATCTACGCCATGGTAGGTGAACACAACATATAATTTTACTACTCGCTTTTGTGCGATCAGTACTCTCTTTGTAAGTGATGAGGCGCTTCAGAAAACTGTTTCATAAGACATTTTTGAGTGGTTATATGTAAAATATGACAGGAAGTTCATTCGTCTGTTTTCAAGACTAGCGGTTATACGAAGAGTAAAAGCAGCTGAACTTGTTTGAGTAGCTCAATAATATATTTCTTCCATTTCAAGTTTTCATCGATATGTACACCTAAAAATCTGTAGCATTCTAGCGTGCTTAATCATGCCTGTTTTTGTGCTACATCAATTGTTGGTGTGACCCAGTCTATTGAACAAAAATGAATGGTGAGTTTTCTCAAAATTTTGCGCAATTGCGTTTTCAGAGAACCATTTCATAATTCTTTGAAAAATGTCTCTAGCAATATCTCTTGTTGCTTTTAATCTAATGGGATTTTTTATAACACTAGAACAATCTGTAAAAGGTGGAAGGTCATCCACATCTTATAAGGAATAGAAGTGGATCCAAAACTGAACCTCGTGGGACTTTCTTGGTGATTTCTCCCCTTTCACTAAAATTTCCTCTCTTACCAGCGTTGTTTGAATTATTCAGTACAACTTTTTGCATTCTGTTTGTTAAATATGATGCAAACAAACTGTTCATAGAGCCATCATATCCACGAAACTTTTCGATCGCCAGCGGCACTTATCTTAGGTTTAACTATTAACCATATTGGCATATTAGTTTGCTGTGACTTTGTTACAGTAAAGGATGTGTGTACGTACCGCAGCTAGTCACATTAGTTGCAGTACATACATAGGAAGATACCTCTTGTTCGACGATCCTGGGTAATCTTTCTTACTGGATAGGAGAATTGTTTCAATTCTTCTACTAATGTGATGTTCCCAGCTCTGAAGTTAAGCAAGTCGTTGTTCGCTTTTCTGTCTCTCTTCATCAACTTCGACTTTGCTTTGTTTCTTTCCTTTAAGCTTTGTTACATGGTATGTACGCTGACCATTCCTTGCAACAAGCTTCTTTTTCTTTCTTATATTAGGTAAGATGAGGTATTTTGCCTGCAATCCTTAACGTAGATCTCTGTTCCCCCTGCTGTTTTATTTCTCTTCCAGTTTTTTCTCATCTTGTTCATTGCTTCGCAACGTAGAAGTTATATCACAGTATTAATAACATATAACCGTGCCTTATATCATTTTGGAAGTTGCTCGTCGCAAATGACAGCTTTCAGAATTTACCATTTTGCATACTTTCTTTCTCGGAAGCTCATATTCTTTTCCCAGTAATCACTGTGTGAAGTGAGAACAGTCTTTGCCTAGTCGTGAAGGGAGCTCTGGGCCAAGTACTTTGGTGGGCGTAACTCGGCCAATGAGAACTCTGCACCGTCTGGCGCTTGAACTCGTGGACAGCGTACGAACACGGCAGAGGGAGGCGGACATACTTTGTCGTGGTTTCCGGTCGGCACTGTGTGTGTAGGTCTCTGTGTGCAGCCCTGTGCTGACACGTTCTTTGTGGCGAAGAATGATCTGCAAACTTCTTATGAGACTGCCTTTCTCATGCTCTTGTTTTGAACCACTACTAACGGTGAGACAAATCCTAGAATTTGGTAGCCTAGCGCGTTAATTAATTACAAGACTTTCGGGATTGTAACGAAGCCATGACGAATGGTAAAATTTAACATACTTTTTGCTGCGAGACACTCAGTCTCAATTCGCATTAGCCAGAAGTCTGTTTCTTATTAATGCACCCAATCGTTGGTAGCTAGCTGCATCACACTCTCATTCATTTTAGCAGTCTGATGGTAAGTCTCTCGCTCCGTAAACCTCCCAGTTCCTACATCTCTAACTGACATCAGTAACTCCGTAGGTACATCATCCACTACTGGTGACTTGTTTGAGTTCAGGTCATTCGGTACTATGTCAAACTCTGACTCTGTTACTAGATCACCTATTTCTTCCACATCAGCTTCATCTTTCTTTCCAACGAGTATCTCACTTTGTTTCTCTCCAGTGCACCGGCCTTCGGAGGACTCATGCCTCCAGTTTGCCCTTTTTCTATTTAATAAAGGTCTTCTATTTGAATGTCGTAGGTTAATACCTTCCTGTTACCCGTATCAGTTTTTCCCGCAGTTATATGTTTCTTAGCATCTTTACATAACTCTTTTTCGTCTCTCGTTCTCTGATGTAGCCCATTTGCACTTCTTGTTAATTCCGTTCCTAAGCAACCAACAGCGCTGCTTTCCTGCCACAGTCTAAATTCATATTAATTCTACTTCCATCTATTAGCGAAAGTATGCTCGACTATTTAGTGGGTCATCTAAGCATTCTTCGTCTCTACTTTTGTTATACCTGCGGTGTTCTGCCCTGCCTTAAGTGTTCCCTTCTACATCATATTCCACTTGTCTTCTACTGAGCTACTCTCACCACTTCTCCTGAGAAAATTTCCGCTCGGACTAATTCTGTACTAAATTTTCAATATTCGTTTTATTGTGTAATCTTTTTCCTTTATCCTTTTGAAATTTATCTTGTTGTTGATTACCACCAGATTGTGGTCTGAGTACGTCCAGACCTAGGTACGCACTGTAATCCAGAATTTCATTTCTAGATGTTTATCAAATGTAATCCAATTGATGTCCACCCAGTACTCATATAATCCAACTATACACGCCTTCTTCTCTTTTGATTTTGGAAGAGTGTTTGTGCTACAATCAATCGAAGCTTATGGCAGAACATTAGAACATCTCTTACCTCCTTCTCCACAGTCCATATTCCCCATTTACCTAATTTCCATCATCCCCTCCAATCCAAACAACAGAATAGTACTATCAAATTTTCACCCTCATTACGTATTTCATTAGTTTTTCTATTTGCTCATACACCCTATTTCATCATGCGCTTGTGTTTCTTGTACAGGGCTATTACAAATGATTGAAGCGATTTCATAAATTCACTGTAGCTCCATTCATTCACATATGGTCACGACACACTGCAGATACGTAGAAAAACTCATAAAGTTTTGTTCGGCTGAAGCCGCACTTCAGGTTTCTGCCGCCAGAGCGCTCGAGAGCGCAGTGAGACAAAATGGCGACAGGAGCCGAGAAAGCGTATGTCGTGCTTCAAATGCACTCACATCAGTCACTCATAACAGTGCAACGACACTTCAGGACGAAGTTCAACAAAGATCCACCAACTGCTATCTCCATTCGGCGACGGTATGCGCAGTTTAAAGCTTCTGGATGCCTCTGTAAGGGGAAATCAACGGGTCGGCCTGCAGTGAGCGAAGAAACGGTTGAACGCGTGCGGGCAAGTTTCACGCGTAGCCCGCGGAAGTCGACGAATAAAGCAAGCAGGGAGCTAAACGTACCACAGCCGACGGTTTGGAAAATCCTACGGAAAAGGCTAAAGCAGAAGCCTTACCGTTTACAATTGCTACAAGCCCTGACACCCGATGACAAAGTCAAACGCTTTGAATTTTCGGCGCGGTTGCAACAGCTCATGGAAGAGGATGCGTTCAATGCGAAACTTGTTTTCAATGATGAAGCAATATTTTTTCTTAATGGTGAAGTGAACAGACACATGTGCGAATCTAGGCGGTAGAGAATCCTCACGCATTCGTGCAGCAAATTCGCAGTTCACCAAAAGATAACGTGTTTTGTGCAATCTCACGGTTTAAAGTTTACGGCCCCTTTTTCTTCTGCGAAAAAGACGTTACAGGACACGTGTATCTGGACATGCTGGAAGATTGGTTCATGCCACAACTGGAGACCGACAGCGCCGACTTCATCTTTCAACAGGATGGTGTTCCACCGCACTTCCATCATGATGTTCGGCATTTCTTAAACAGGAGATTGGAAAACCGATGGATCGGTCGTGGTGGAGATCATGATCAGCAATTCATGTCTTGGCCTCCACGCTCTCCCGACTTAACCCCATGCGATTTCTTTCTGTGGGGTTATGTGAAAGATTCAGTGTTTAAACCTCCTCTACCAGGAAAGGTGCCAGAACAGCGAGCTCGCATCAACGATGCTTTCAAAATTCATTGATGGGGACATGCTGCGCCGAGTGTGGGAGGAACTTGATTATCGGCTTGATGTCTGCCGAATCACTAAAGGGGCACATATCGAACATTTGTGAATGCCTAAAAAACTTTTTGAGTTTTTCTATGTGTGTGCAAAGCATTGTGAAAATATCTCAAATAATGAAATTATTGTAGAGCTGTGAAATCGCTTCAATCATTTGTAATAACCCTGTATGTTCGATTGGTGAGTGTTTCTTACTCGTAGTTTTGGCTTTTTTCAGTCGTCAGACAAAGGTTCGATCAATTTGTTGGCCACACCAAATTTTCTCGTTACTGTTTTATTCACGGTGATGTGAACACTTGATACATCAGTCACTGATGCTACTGTTTATATCTTACAATAATCTGATCGAAAATCTCGTATCTCTTCACAGTTCATTTTGCTAAGCCATACCAAGTTAATTACTCTGTTAATTTCTCTTTTTAGGTTTTCCTGTTTCCCTACTATATACAGTCTTCTAACATTGCTCGCTCTGATTACTAGAACGGTAGCCTTATTGTTCACCCTCCTGATGACACTCTTGTGTGCAGTTCTAACATTTGTTCGGCTTCATTTTCTATGGATAAACTTTGTGTCTCTAATGCAGTGGTTTCATACTCCTCTACCACATCAAAAAGTCAAGATGGTGTCCTGAATCTCTGTTCGCACCTGCTCTCCCTTTTTACAAGACCGTTGACTGAATAAGTATTACTACTTATAGCACAAGTTGTTTCTAACCGTAGCTCATGACTTTCATTCCAGATCTAAGGGTTACTAGCATCGAACCCAGGACCTCGATTTTTATATTCAAAAGCGGCTCTGAGCACTATGGGGTTTAACATCTGAGGTCATCAGTCCCCTATAACTTAGAACTACTGAAACTGAACTAACCTGAGGACATGACACGCACCCATTCCCGAGGCAGGATTCGAACATGCGACCGTAGCGGTCGCGCGGTTGCAGACTGTAGCGCCTAGAACAGCTCGGTCACAACGGCTGACGATTTTTAGATTAATAATCATTAGGCTACACTTAGACCACGGGTCTACATCTATATCTCCATGACTACTCTGCGATTTACACTTAAGTACGTAGCAGAGGATTCTTCGAAGCACCTTCAGACTATTTCTCTACCGTTCTACTCTCGAACAGCGCGTGGGAAAAATGAACGCTTACATCTTTCTGTACGAGCTCTGATTTATTTTATTTTATTATGAGGATAATTTCTCACGTTATACACAATGTATAGGTTGTATAAAACGTGAATATTTCTTTCATTCAGGGCGTTCATTTCTCATTTTGCACTACTTCATAATACACTACTGGCCATTAAAATTACTACACCACGAAGATGACGTGCTACAGACGCAAAATTTAACCGCCAGGAAGAAAATGCTGTGATATGCAAATGATTACATTTTCAGAGCATTCGCACAAGGTTGGCGCCGATGGCGACACCTACAATGTGCTGACATGAGGAAAGTTTCCAACCAATTTGTCATACACAAACAGCAGTTGACCGGCGTTGCCTGGTGAAACGTTGTTCTGATGCCTCGTGTAAGCAGGAGAAATGCGTCCCATCACTTTTCCGACTTTGATAAAGGTTAGATTGTAGCCTATCGCGATTGCGGTTTATCGTATCGCGACATTGCTGCACGCGTTGGTCAAGATCCAATGACTGTTAGCAGAATATGGAATCGGTGGGTTCAGGAGGGATAATACGGAACGCCGTGCTGGATCGCAGCGGCCTCGTATCACTTGCAGTCGAGATGACAGGCATCTTATCCGCGTGGCTGTAACGGATCGTGCAGCCACGTGTCGATCCCTGAGTCAACTGATGTGGACGTTTGCAAGACAACAACCATCTGCACGAACAGTTCGACGACGTTTGCAGCAGCATGGACTATCAGCTCGGAGACCGTAGCTGCGGTTACCCTTGATGCTGCATCATAGACAGGAGCGCCTGCGATGGTGTACTCAACGACGAACCTGGGTGCACGAATGGCAAAACGTCATTTTTTCGGGTGAATCCCGGTTCTGTTTACAGCATCATGATGGTCACATCCGTGTTTCGCGACATCGCGGTTAACGCACATTGGAAGGGTGTAGTCGTCATCGCCATACTGGCGTATCACCCAGCTTGATGGTATGGGGTGACATTGGTTACACGTATCAGTGACCTCTTGTTCGCATTGACGGCGCTTTGAACAATGGACATTACATTTCAGATGTGTTACGACCCGTGGATCTACCCTTCATTCGACCCCTGTGAAACCCTACATTTCAGCAGGATAATGCACGACCGCGTGTTGCAGGTCCTGCACGGGCCTTTCTGGATACAGAAAATGTTCGACTGCTGCCCTGGCCAGCACATTCTCCAGATCTCTCACCAATTGAAAACGTCTGGTCAATGGTGGCCGTGCAACTGGCTCGTCGCAATACGCCAGTGACTACTCTAGATGAACTGTGGTATCGTGTTGTAGCTGCATGGGCAGCTGTACCTGTACTCGCCAGCCGAGCTCTGTTTGATTCAATGCCCATGCCTATCACGGCCGTTACTACGGCCAGAGGTGGTTGTTCTGGGTACTGATTTCTTAGAATCTATGTACCTAAATGGAGTGAAAATGTAATCACATGTCAGTTCTAGTATAATATATATGTCCAACGAATACCCGTTTATCATCTGCATATCTTCTTGGTGTAGCAATTTTAATGACCAGTAGTGTACTCTAGTTTAGTTCAAGCTACTGTAAAATAAAAGGCCCTGATTGCTATTATATTATGCATTTAATCTGATTTTCACAACACGCATCAGATAGTAGAGTATGGCAAATAACCAATTCGGTTTAGAAGAGAATAAAGGAATATTGCTCAAAAAAGTAAACCAAAGTGCATGCTGCCATCAAGTTCAGAGTGGGGGTTCAGCGCACTAGCCAACCTTTGTTTGTATTACGGAAAGCCTTGTAATTTCGTACAGCCCTCGAAGTAAACAGACTTCTCAAGGTTAAATGATGTAGAATTGTCGATGAACCATCCCGTAAATTTCCTTTTTGTGGGTGGCGCAGGGGAACGGGAAATTTCGAAATAACGTCATTTCCATGAATAAATTCATAAAACTAGTAATTTATTAACGAAAGTGAATGTATTCAGTATGCCATTATTCAGCATGTCTTTACAATCAAAATGTCCAAAAGTGTCTCTTTACTTTTTAAAGATGGCATAGGAAAGATGTGCTCCCATTCGGCGTTCACACTCTAACAGCCTGTTATGAAAACTCTAGAATGCGCGGTGTATTGCTACATCTTGGGGAATGGCAGTGATTTCGTTTTCAGTGTTCTCCTTCAGTTCATGGATTGTTGCAGGACGTGTACGGTACACCTTACCTTTAAGATATCCCCACAGGAAGAAGTGGCACACACTAAGATTAGGGGATCTCGCAGGCCATGCAATGTCACCGTTACGTGAAATAATGCGTCTTCCAAGCAATTGACGAACTGCTGCCATCGATTGTCGAGCAGTGTGTGACGTGGCTCCTTCTTGCTGAAACCACATGTTCTCGACGTTAAGATTAAGCTCGTACAGTCTCGGTGTAAAGAATGTTTGAAGCATTTCAACATATCGAGCGGATGTTACTGTCACTGCACTACCATCCTCACGTTCAAAAAAATAAGGGCCGATAATACCATGACATGATACAGCACACCATATTGTGACCTTGGCGCTACGTAGTGGTCTCTGGTGAAACTCACAAGGATTGTCCTGTGCCCAATAACGAAAATTCTGTTTGTTCACGAATCCGTTCAGGTGGAAATGGGCTTCGTCTGATATCCATAAGTTACCAAGGAAATTCGCGTCCTTGTTCATTTTAGCCAATATCTCGCTACTAAACTCCATACGTGACGCTGGGTCTCGTTCATGTAACTGTTGCACAATCTGCAACTTATAGGGATGGAAGTCTAATTCGTGCAGTATTCTTTGTAAGCTTCGTCGCTTAATCCCTAGCGAAGATGCATGCTGTCGAACGGAGCGGCGAGGACTTCTCTCGGTTGCAGCTCTAAAAGCTGCAATGTTCTCTGGGGTACGTACCGTTGGAATGCCACCTGGAGGTTTCTTTTTCAAGGCAGATCCTGTTTCTTCAGAATTACGCACCCACGTTGTAATCGCATGCGCAGATGGGACACGTCCATGACGTCCAAGCTGGTAATGCTGTCGAAATGTTCTCTGCGCAGCAGTCGCACTATCAACATTTCTGTAAAACGCTCTCACGGCTACTGCACATTCCGCACCAGTCCAATTCTCCATGATTACTAAATGGCAATGCGTTCACATCAGTTGTGCAAAGTTTAGAACATCTGCCGGCGCTACAGTGCTGCTAACTGTCACGTTCAAAATTTCCCGATCCCCTGCGCCACCCTGTACTTCGTTTCCTTCAGTACTACCTTAGGGCCTTCGGGATATCTTGTAAGCGTGTGGCCTGAGAGTTACTCGGACAACTTCGTAGCGGAATACGGGTACGTCGCCTCCTGTGTGAGGCGTGCAGTTGCATGACGCGGTGTGGACGTCGGCCCATGCGGGCCCATCCATCACCGGCGCCGCTTCACCACGCTTCCCTCCCCTGCTGGTGATTTATGCGGACGGCGTGTAATGCAACAAGGCGGCTGCGCTACCCGCGTTGCGCCCAGTGCTGCCGGCACTGACACAGCAAATACCGAGGGCGCCGGCGGAGGAGGCGGCAGCACTAGGCGGCGCACTTGTTAATGGCTGCCGCACCACGTGATCAATCATGCGAGGGACGGTCGACTGCCCATATCCGTAACAGCTATCAACATAGGAGTGCTGTAACACCGAAAATGCAGGATGCATGGCACCTGCTACCGATATATAATTTTTTTTAATTGTATTGTAAGACGTGTATATTTCTATTGTCTATTGTCGAACCACAATTTATGAAAGGTGTTTGTATTTTATTAATTGGATTACGTAGGAATAATTAATAGCCCGCATCTCGTGGTCGTGCGGTAGCGTTCTCGCTTCCCACGCCCGGGTTCCCGGGTTCGATTCCCGGCGGGGTCAGGGATTTTCTCTGCCTCGTGATGGCTGGGTGTTGTGTGCTGTTCTTAGGTTAGTTAGGTTTAAGTAGTTCCAGGTTCTAGGGGGCTGATGACCATCGATGTTAAGTCCCATAGTGCTCAGAGCCATTTGAACCAATAATTAATATTTGTCATGCTGGAAATAATTGTGGTAGCAGGGAATGTCTGCACCAAAGTATTGTTGGCAAGGGAGACGGAAAACTGATATAATTTTAAAAAGGGCGGGAGCGACAGCGTACCGATACAGTTTAAGAAAAGAGCGGGAAAGACCACGCATTGATACATTTTGTAATGGTAGCAGGGATTGTCTGCAACAGAAAGCATTGTTGGCGGGAGAGACCGCACTTTAGCGTTCGTAGGATGTCAGTAGTAAGCGAGATGTGAAGCGAGTCGGCAGCAGGTCTGAAGCGAGAGGTTGAGAGGAGCGGTGTGCCCGCCAGCCACCAGCTATGATTTACAAGAGATTATAAACGGATGTACAAAGACATCAGCTAACTATTATCATAAGAGGAACTAATATTATTGAATTAATTTCTTTGCGAAACTCAAGACTACTTAAGGTATGTTTGCGCAATGCTAGTTGTAAGATTATTGTAAAAAGTAAGTCCCATTTGAACGTTTGTAAAATCATTTCATTACCAACAGTAAATATTTGAAGCGTTTTCAGAATATAATTAACTTTTGCGAGCAATATTGCATTTCTAATTATAATCCATCCCAAAAACCATCAACGTAAAACTTTGCAAAATTTAATTGTTCTCAAGAAAAAGTTTAACTATGAATTACGTAACTTCAGTCAAATTAATTAAAGAATAACGTCAGCTTTGCTATTAAAGCTTTGGTAATAAATACAGCCACTTATTATGAAAACCCACCAGCAGCTAATAGAGTATAGTAAAACAGAGTAAGTATATTCATGTCGCAGTTCAATGTAGCAGTCAGATGGCGATCCAGTAACAGTAAAAAAGGTAAGGAACAGTTTTGGGTTATTGCAGATAACGACTGAGGGCCACACGACGACGACTCATTCTATGTTTCGTCGAAATAATCCGAAAATCACTTTTAAAAAGCAGCAATTAAATTTGTATGCGAAGATTGAGAAAGAGAATAAATTTCAAAGGGAAGATTTCATTTGTTATTATTAAGCAAGAGAAAGAAATCCTAAGGGAAGGTTACATAGCTTATTGTAAAAGGGAAGGTTATTAATAACAAAAGAGGTATAGTGGAGATGGGAAGGTTTCAGTATGTAAATATTTGTAATTTAAATGCTTTCTTTTAATAAGTAACGACATTGCTTCACTGTATGTGTACATTTAGGTAAATGTCTGTTGACGCTTCATTGTTTTCATCTGTGTTTTACTGTGAAACTTATAAGCTCTGGGAAAAAGCCAATGGAATTGTTATTTGCATCGACTAGCAACGATAATAGCAATGCTTGTGCGTTGTAAAATCTTTGGGTAGGGGGTTGTAGGGCAGAGCGCGCGGAGAGAGCGAGAGACGGGTTCCAGCGCTTGTGGTGTGCGGAAGTGTGGTGTTAACGCTCTCGCAGTAGAGAGTACCATTTCGGTGGCATCATGTACGCGCGTCGGCCAGATGACTAGTAGCAGGAGGAAGTACAGTGGACGGGCGGAAGAGGCTGTATTAATTACGATTGCCCGTTCCTGTAATTAGCCGTGGCCCCACAAGATGCTACCGTCTTCGACAACAGCAGCAGTTCCAGCAACACAGATTCGTCGTCGGCTACGAGTTTCGTCGCACGCACAGCACTGAAGTAAGACTGTTCATTGGTAAGTATTAACGGCTAACCAAGCAGCACAACTGAATGTGATTTGATTAATGAACTTTATTTAAATAATTACCAGTTAAATTCAGGGCGATTGTGTCCTCATTGCCCCCAGACATTGTTACCAAGCAGGGTCCTTGTTCCCTTTTTTCCTTATATGCTAACCGAAGTTTGAGAATTTATCACTGGAAAAAATCCAAATCTAAAGAAAATGCACAAATTAAGAGTGCGGAAGTGTTATTTATTTAACATATAGGTTGGAGCACATGGCTGTTTGATTTGGTACGTATTCTATTATTTAATTCTGTTCAGATCAGTAAAAAAGACTTAGTTGTTCAGACAATAATATGAAATCCAATTTGAAAATTAAGTAACTGCAAAGTAAAAAGTGCTTGCCTTTCTCTGAATTTCGTTGATGACGTTATGGTTCAAATGGCTCTGAGCACTATGGGACTTAACTTCTTTGGTCATCACTCCCCTAGAACTTAGAACTACTTAAACCTAACTAACCTAAGCACAGCACACACATCCGTGCCCGAGGCAGGATTCGAACCTGCGACCGTAGCAGCCACTTGGTTCCGGACTGAAGGGCCTAGAACCGCTCGACCACAGCGGCCAGCAAGTGCCATGATGGTGGCAACAACCTGTATACTTGGCAGGCAGGCAATTGTCATTGAAAAAAATTTTATACATTTTTGTTTGGTGCGTACAATCTATTTTTCATGCCAATGTTCCATTCAGCAGTCTTTGTTGTTCACTTTTTCGGAATTCGAACCCTTTTATGGCTTCATCTTCACGCAAGTTATCGAAATGAAAAACACGGGAAAGTACATTGTCCAGTCACATTAATGTGGTCACCTGTCAAAAGCCCGATTAATCACCCTTTGCGAACCGCTACGAGATGTACGCTGACCGATCATTTTAATGTGACCACCTGCCAGTAGCCTGAATAACCACCTTATTCAGCACGCACCGCTACTTCAGATAAATAGTTCCGTTTCCGCATTACGACTGCACTGTTTCCCGACACGCGTTGCTGCCCCTGCTGTATGTGAGTGGTTATTGTACGTTGACGATGAATATAGGCGGTAGACACATAAATGTGACTTGACCATGCATATCTTATTGCTGGGCCGCTGCAACCTCTAATGTAATAAGTACGACTTTTATGTTTGCTACTTTAGACTATGTTACAGTGCATCAACAGGACACACTTGCAGGTGTATTTCATTGCGATAACTGTGCTTGAAGAGGAAGCTACAAAAGTGTTCGAAGCGACTACAAATAAAGTACACGTCAAACGCAAGTGATTTGAAAAATTAGCACGTAACTAGTAAATTGGAAATTTGTGGTAAGTTCCTATGGGACCAAACTGCTGAGGTGACTGGTAACTAGGCTTACACACTACTTAATCTAACTTCAACTAAGTGACACCAAGGAAAACACACACATTCATGCCCGAGGGGGGACACGAACCTCTGACAGGAGGAACCGCACATTAAAGTAGTCTGTGCGCTCCAAAACATAATAATTTGCAGCTGAAGTTCCCATTCACCCACGTCACGGAAGATATCCTTTTGTTTAGCTCATGAGTGGAGAGTCGGGACAGTGATTTGGCTCTCTGTCAACTGACCTTTGCGTAAAATTTCCGTCGCCCTTTCTAGTAAAGTAGTATAAAAATTGGAAATTTGTGGTAAGTTCTTATGGGACCAAACTGCTGAGGTCATCGATCCCTAACCTTACACACTACTTAATCTAACTTAAACTAAATTACGCTAAGGACAGCACACACACCCTTGCCCGAGGGAGGACTCGAACCTCCGACGGGGGAAGCCGCGCGGACCGTGAAGACGCCTCAGATCCCTCGGCTACCCCAAGCGGCCCTGATGTAGTGTAAGTGGTACAGAATGTTCCTTGATATCCCCGTTACACGCAGTTCTTCCAGTTTTCACAGTAGACTTTCGCAAAGTGTTAGATGCGTTTCCTTGTGTGTTTAAATATTCCAGTGATGAACTCTTCTCGGGTGATCAGTTTGAGGATGATGGTACGAGCCGGCCGGTGTGGCCGTGCGGTTCTAGGCACTTCAGTCTGGAACCGTGTGACCGCTACGGTCGCAGGTTCGAATCATGCCTACGGCATGGATGTGTGTGATGTCCTTAGGCTAGTTAGGTTTAAGTAGTTCTAAGTTCTAGGGGACTGATGACCACAGATGTTAAGTCCCATAGTGCTCAGAGCCGTTTTGATGGTACGAAACTCATCGGCAAGAGCAAGCCACCACTCGGCTGATCACCCGAGAAGGGTACATCGCTGGAATAGGCCGAAAAATCCTGCAATAGCGTTTAAGGATTTTGTTTTGTTTCTTCGTTTTTCCGTTTAAAACTTATTAGCTTTCGGTACGTGTACATACAGCCATCTCATCAGTGGGAAGACTACACGACACTATGTTTAGACATTTCAGAACATTCATTACGGCTAAGCCGTACCCTGGTACGAAATCACGTAGATTTAGACTTGTAATATGATGCCACGCAGAAAATTTTCTTGCCCCCTTAAAGACGAAAATTTGCGACGCGTCCGAGAATCGAGCCCGGACCCTTCTGTTTATCAATATGCCGCCTTGATCTCGCAGCTAACAAGGCACTTTTCTTCGCTCTACAGTCAGAATCGCTCCTTCGACTCATTTTCGGTGGTGCCATGGCGTAGCGGTAACTCTCACTCACAGCTCTGTCAGCGATCTACGGATTTCTAACGATAAGGATTTGCAGCAAATAATATTTATCTTATCAAATTTATTTTATTACTCTTTACCATATTGGCTGTTTTCATATTCATATATGTAAGGTGCGGAATGTGCATTAAACAAATTGAGTACCTAATATTTGATGACAGAGCGCTCATTTTTCCTTACTTTTCGTAAAAATTTCTATAGTAATATTTACATAATCTCCCTGCGATGGAGTTAGTGTACCCCAGCTGTCTGCGGCACGTGGGAACCATCACGGTCTTCGCGTAGGGGGATGTGGAACACCGCCTAAAAACCACATACAGGCTGGTCGGCACACCGGTCCTCTGCCGGGCGGATTCGATCCGGGGACGGAGCGCTTACCCGAGTCCAGTAAGCAGCGTCTTAGCGCCCTCGGCTAACCCGTCGAGTAGTAATATACAGGGTGGTCCATTGATAGTGACCGGACCAAATATCTCACGAAATAAGCATGAAACTAAAAAAATACAAAGAACGAAACTCGTCTAGCTTGAAGCGGGAAACCAGATGGCGCTATGGTTGGCCCGCTAGATAGCGCTACCATAGGTCAAACGGATATCAACTGCGTTTTATTAAAATAGGAACCCCCATTTTTTATTACATATTCGTGTAGTACGTAAGGAAATATGAATGTTTTAGTTGGACCACTTTCTTCGCTTTGTGATAGATGGCGCTGTAATAGTCACAAACGAATAAGTACGTGGTATCACGTTGCATTCCGCCAGTGCCGACGGTATTTGCTTCGTGATACATTACCCGTGATAAAATAGACCATTCACCAATTGCGGAAAAGGTCGATATCGTGTTGATGTATGGCTATTGTGATCAAAATACCCAACGGGCGTGTGCTATGTATGCTGCTCGGTATCGTGGACGACATCATCCAAGTGTCCGAACCGATCGCCGGGTAGTTATGTTATTTATGGAAACAGGAAGTGTTCAGCCACAAGTGAAACGTCAACCACGACCTGCAACAAATGATGATGCCCAAGTAGGTGTTTTAACTGCTGTCGCGGCTAATCCGCACATCAGTAGCAGACAAACTGCGCGAGAATCGGAGATCTCAAAAACGTCGGTGTTGAGAATGCTACATCAACATCGATTGCACCTGTACCTTATTTCTATGCACCACGAATTGCATGACAATGACTTTGAGCGTCGTGTACAGTTCTGCCACTGGGTACAAGAGAAATTGCGGGACGATGACAGATTTTTTGCACGCGTTCTATTTAGAGACTAAGCGTCATTCACCAACAGCGGTAACGTAAACCGGCATAGTATGCACTATTGGGCAACGGAAAATCCACGCTGGCTGCGACAAGTGGAACGTCAGCGACCTTGGCGGGTTAATGTATGGTGCGGGATTATGGGAGGAGGGATAATTGGCCCCCATTTTATCGATGGCGATCTGAATGGTGCAATGTATGCTGATTTACTACGTAATGTTCTACCGATGTTACTGTAAGATGTTTCACTGCATGACAGAATGGCGATGTACTTCCAGCATGATGGATGTCCGGCATCTAGCTCGCGGTTGAAGCGGTATTGAGTAGGATATTGCATGACAGGTGGATTGGCCGTCGAAGCACCATACCATGGCCCGCACGTTCACCGGACCTGACGTCTCCGGATTTCTTTCTGTGGGCAAAGTTGAAGGATATTTGCTATCGTGATCCACCGACAACGCCTGACAACATGCGTCAGCGCATTGTCAGTGCATGTGCGAACATTACGGAAGGCGAACTACTCGCTGTTGAGAGGAATGTCGTTATACGTATTGCTAAATGCATTGAGGTTGACGGACATCATTTAGAGCATTTATTGCATTAAGATGGTATTTACAAGTAATCACGCTGTAACAGCATGCGTCCTCAGAAATGATAAGTTCACAAAGGTACATGTATCACATTGGAACAACCGAAATAAAATGTTCAAACGTACCTACGTTCTGTATTTTAATTTTAATAACCTAACTGTTACCAACTGGTCGTCTAAAATTGTGAGCCATATGTTCGTGACTATTACAGTGCCATCTATCACAAAGCAAAAAAAGTGGTCCAACTAAAACATTCATATATCTTTACGTACTACACGAATATGTAATAAAAAAGGGGGTTCCTTTTTTAAAAAACGCAGTTGATCTTCGTTTGACCTATGGCAGCGCCATCTAGCGGGCCAACCATATCACCATCTGGTTTCCCCCTTCAAGCTAGAGCAAGTTTCGTTCTTTGTAGTTTTTTTCGTTTGACGCTTATTTCGTGAGATATTTGGCCCTGTCACAATCAATGGACCACCCTGTATAGTTCATGTTATTATAGGTAAAAGGCATTTTTGTGCCGGTAGTGCCCGTGGTTGGTATACAGTTATTGAAGTTACTTAAAATCCATCGGTAAGTACTGTTTGTTTACAGACTTTTAGTATTTTTCGTTTGACACTGTTACTTGTCTAATCTCACGTTTAACTGTTTCGCTACACATTTGTTGATGCGAAATACAACACAGTATAATACCACTATTTTGATCGATTGCGTACTTCTGGCTAAAGACAGAGTGGTGATATGTTCCTACGGGACCAAACTGCTGAGGTCATGAGTCCCTAGGTTTATACACTACTCAATCTAACTTAAACTAACTTATGCTAAGAAAATCACGAACTCCCATGCCGGAGGAAGGACTCGATCCTCCGTCGGGGTGAGCCGCGCGAACCGTGGCAAGACACCTTAAACCAAACGGCTTCACCAAGCGGCTGTATTATCGCAAACCAACGCGAGATTAGGCAAAAAGCAGCAGCTCCAAAGGAAGGAATATCTCAGAATTCTGCATGCAGACGACATTTCTAGATCCATACTAAAAGTGGACATAAAATACCACCAGTGACGGTGCTTCTTATCAACAAAACGAAACACTTATAATGCTATAAATTGCGGGTGGTTATAATTGAAGTGCTGCTACTCACAGACGCACAGCGTGGGATGTAATTATAATACGGCAGCGAAACTTGTTTACAGTTTTGGCCATCAGATGAAAATCTCGCGCCGTGAATTCAAGAAAGACGTATTTAAATGTTGCCATGTGCAATGGATTAGGTGCGGGACGTGGGCACAAAACATTAAACAAGTGAGGAAGTTATAACGTAAATTTATTATTAACCGTCGTTAACACAGTTTGTTCAATATCAGCACTGGAGACATCGACGAGAGATGCTTTACATACTTTACAGTGTCAGATTTGCACCTGCTGGCCAAAATTGGAACCAATTTTTCCGGTGTAAATCGGTTCCACTTTAACACATCAGCTTATCTACCAAGTTTTGCCGCTGTACGATAATTACAGCCCACACTGGAGCTAAATGAATAGCTGCACTTCAAAAGTGTTCAGATGTGTGTGAAATCCTATGGGACTTAACTGCTAAGGTCATCACTCCCAAAGCTTACACACTACTTAACCTAAATTATCCTAAGGACAAACACACACACACCCATGCCCAAGGGAGGACTCAAACTTCCGCCGCCATCAGCCGCACAGTCCATGACTGCAGTGACTAAGACCGCTCGGCTAATGCCACGCTGCAAAAAAGGTACAAAATGGCTCGAAGCACTATGGGACTTAACATCTGAGGTCATCAGTCCCCTAGACTTAAAACAACCTAAACCCAACTAACCTAAGGACATCACACACATCCATGCCCGAGGCAGGATTCGAACCTGCGACTGTAGCAGCTGCACGGTTCCGGACTGAAGCGCCTAGAACCTCTCGGCCAGAACGACCGGCTTTAATTATTTGACAGGCGGATGCACAGGTATTTTAAATACCTTTAATAGATGCAGTACGGGTTTACAATATTTTGTGTTATTATTCACGTAATCATACTTATGGAAAGGAACCAGGCAATGTGAGCGTTGACAACAAACATTGTAACTGAAGTCAACTAAATGTTAATCATCCGTAGATGAATGCGAAAACATCCGAAATCCTTTAAATTTGATAACATAAATAGTAACTTCCTGCTGCAACTCCTCCTTAAGTAATGTACGACGCAGTCGCAGCGCCACATAATGTATTGCACGGAAATGCAAACCCTGATGAACCAAAAAAAAAAAAAAAAAAAAAAAATGGTTCAAATGGCTCTGAGCACTATGGGACTTAACATCTATGGTCAGCAGTCCCCTAGGACTTAGAACTACTTAAACCTAACTAACCTAAGGACAGCACACAACACCCACTCATCACGAGGCAAAGAAAATCCCTGACCCTGCCGGGAATCGAACCCGGGAACCCGTGCGCGGGAAGCGAGAACGCTATCGCGCGACCACGAGCTGCGGACCCCTGATGAACGCCTGAAGTCTGGCGGCGGAGTTCGGATCATCCTACTACGTATTTGTGACTGCACTGACCTGAACACTTTTGTACCGGGCTCCCGTTGAATGAGACCGTCACAGATTGCGCACGACCTTGAAAGAGTCTCCGGCTGAGCGACTCCACCACCCCTGCTAGGTGGTACGCCTTGTTATCGAGAACATTCACACGAAACCACCGCGAAGTCAGGAGAAGAATGGCTCCTGTCGCGATGATGAGGGGTTTACTGTGAAAAGGAAAGTGGGGAGGGGAAGTTGGTGGCGGCAGCTGAAAGGGTTGAGAAGGCGGAGAGCAGAGGAGAGTAAATAGTTGGCCCGAGCGCGTAAACGCGGCGCGCCACCCGCCACGGGAGAGGCAAATATACGGACGCCGGGGAAGGCGCGACGAGGTGAGTCGAGGGAAGGGCGCCGGGCTGTTTGTGAGGGTGCCCCGCCGGGGCCAGGCCGTGGGAATATTTGCCAGCGAGGCCATTCACCCGACGCCTAATCTCCGACACGGCAGGCCCGCTCCTTTTCGGCAAACAAGTGATACGCGCGGCCAGCACCTTGCGGCAGGCGACTTCCCCACAGAGCCAGCCACGAGCGTCTGCCGGCGTGACGGCGACGTCAGACGGAGCTGATACGGCTCGAGCGCGCTTCCGGGCGCACCGCGCCGTCTGCTGACGCAATGTGAGTCGGTTTGTCCTCTCAGTTTGAGTAAAGTCTTTACGTTTGTTGCCTGACAATTTGTTTTCAACACCTTCCCAGCCCTTAGTGAAACTGTGGCCATGCAGAGCAGTGGCATGACATATCTCGCGTCTATACTGTGTTCACAATTACTTTACGATTAAGATGAAACAGGCGCAGATCCGAGGGGTAGAACCGTTTGTATATTAATATACACTACTGGCCATTAAATTTACTACACCAAGAAGAAATGCAGATGATAAACGGGTATTCATTGGACAAATATATTATACTAGAACTGACATGTGATTACATTTTCACGCAATTTGGGTGCACAGATCCTGAGAAATCAGTACCCAGAACAATCACCTCTGGCCGTCATAACGGCCATGATGAGCCTAGGCATTGAGTCAAACAGAGCTTGGATGGCGTGTACAGGTACAGCTGCCCGTGCAGCTTCAACACCATACCACAGTTCATCAAGAGTATTGACTGGCGTATTGTAACGAGCCAGTTGCTCGGTCATCATTGACCAGACGTTTTCGATTGGTGAGAGATCTGGAGAATGTGCTGGCCAGAGCAGCAGTCGAACATTTTCTGTACACAGAAAGGCCCGTACAGGACCTGCAGCATGCGATCGCACGTTATCCTGCTGAAAAAAAAATGGCTCTGAGCACTATGGGACTCAACTGCTGTGGTCATAAGTCCCCTAGAACTTAGAACTACTTAAACCTAACTAACCTAAGGACAGCACACAACACCCAGCCATCACGAGGCAGAGAAAATCCCTGACCCCGCCGGGAATCGAACCCGGGAACCCGGGCGTGGGAAGCAAGAACGCTACCGCACGACCACGAGATGCGGGCAATCCTGCTGAAATGTAGGGCTTCACAGGGATCGAATGAAGGGTAAAGCCACGGGTCGTAAAACATCTGAAACGTAGCGTCCACTGTTCAAAGCACCGTTAATGCAAACAAGAGGTGGCCGAGACGTGTAACCTATGGCACTCCATACCATAACGCCAGATGATACGCCAGTATGGCGATGACGAATACACGCTTCCAATGTGCGTTCAGCGCAATGTCGCCAAACACGGATGCGACCATCATGACGCTGTAAACAGAAGCTGGATTCATCCGAAAAAAAGACGTTTTGCCATTCGTGCACCCAGGTTCGTCGTTGAGTACACCATCGCAGGCGCTCCTGTCTGTGATGCAGCGTCAAGGGTTACCGCAGCCATGGTCTCCGAGCTGATAGTCCATCCTGCTGCAAACGTCGTCCAACTGTTTGTGCAGATGGTTGTTGTCTTGCAAACGTCCCCATCTATTGACTCACGGATCGAGACGTGGCTGCACGATCCGTTACAGCCATGAGGATAAGATTCCTGTCATCTCGACTGCTAGTGACACGAGGCCGTTGGGATCCAGCACGGCGTTCCGTATTACCCGCCTGAACCCACGGATTCCATATTCTGCTAACAGTCATTGGATCTCGACCAACGCGAGCAGCGATGTCGCGATACGATAAACCGCAATCGCGATAGGCTACAATCCTACCTTTATCAAAGTCGTAAACGTGATAGTAAGCATTTCTCCTCCTTACACGAGGCATCACAACTACGTTTCACCAGGCAACGCCGGTCAACTGCTGTTTGTGTATGAGACATTGGTTGGAAACTTTCCTCATGTCAGCACGTTGTAGGTGTCGCCACCGGCGCCAACCTTGTGTGAATGCTCTGAAAAGGTAATCATTGGCATATCACAGCATCTTCTTCCTGTCGGTTATATTTCGCGTCTGTAGCACATCATCTTCGTGGGTAGTAATTTCAATGGCCAGTAGTGTATGTTTGAGGTGAGAACGAAGTTTAAAAGGGTGTCGAACATATAGTATGTAACAACGACCAACACAGAAAACATACAAATCGTGCACAGCAGAACGGAAAACGTAAGTACGGGACATACACCACTGCTACACTCGAAAATAACTTTTTACGCAAATTCTTCGGACGACAGTGCAGATAACATGCCGTCAAACCATAAAAAGACTTAAAACGAGCTGAGCTTTAAAAATCTACTTCAGCAATTAACCTAGTTTCATGTGAGCAATAAAAATAAAGAAATGCACACTTTATATTTTTTGGGCCAAAAACAGAAAAACAGACATGATGCTTTGTATAATAATTTTACGGAAATAAATCGAGATCCACAGCAGACGTCACACGAGTGTCGCAACGTGTTTAGATAAGCAGAAGAAAAGAAAAGAAATACATTGTTGTCAGGAGAAAGCAGAATTTAAAAGCCCCAATTTAATTTGCAAACACGGGAAAATCGTTTACAGGAATTTCCAACCCCAACGAGATGCGAGCACAGAGCATGGACTCCATGCCCTGCGGTCGCTGGTAGCACACCGTATCTTGTACTCGTCCACCGCGGTCCTCGGAGTCACAGCACCAATTTACGACACCTGAAGATGGGCGTATAAGAACCCGAAACCAGTCGAGTTCTAAATAAAAGAACTGTAGCGGTGTTTTCAACCTCTGGTGCAATGCTTAGTTGTGGATGTTGCTCCGATAGGATTGTTTGGCCCAACAAGATGGTTACAAAAGCCAGTTGTTAAATTTCACAGCTGACTTAGAATAAAACGTGACAACTGAAATTCTCGAAAATGGTAAATAATTACTGAAATTACAAGCAACGCTTAACACAAGTTATGTACTTTTCACTTGCTTGCTTTGAGGGAATAACCATAACATGTGAGTTATTCCAGCAAGATGAGGGTGCTTAAGTACGCGGTTGAATTTGTTAGCTTGGGCCAGCTGCTTCCTTTTCTTCTCCTCTTCACCATAACGCTTCGAGAATTAGCTGTGTTATTCCTTACGTTCCTGTGACCACTGTTAAACCTCTCCCTGGAAATGTGTGATTTGCAGCCAGGACCTCGAAGGCTTTGCCTTCTCTGATGGTATCATCTGTGATGATCATTTCCTGTAAGTCCTACTTAATTCCTTCTAATCAAGTGATTTCTAGTTTTCCTGAATTTATTATATTAAGCAGTTTTTTTAGTTAATCTGATGTTGCCCATTCTGCAGATGTGGTCGCAGAACTTCAAGCGTGTTCTATGTACTGCCACAATGAACTTATCTTTTGCTGTGTTCAGCTCTGTAGCTTTTCTTTTAACCCATATGTAACGTACTTTAATGGGACTATAAATTTACCTGAGAATTTTTCGCTCTTCGTTTCCAGTTTCATCAGTTTTTGAATGGCCCAGAGAAGTAGTTTCTGAGGCATAAAATGCTTCTTAACGCTTCTTTACGCCGAATTTTCGTATTATGGGGTTCATATTTTGTTTATGGGAATCTCCTAATAACTTGATGTAAATTTTCTATCAAATATCTTTCTCATGCGTTATTTGAAGGTCTGTCTTTCATGCTATCTCGCGTAACCTCTTTATGACGTACTTGGTTGCATGTATGGAAGTCCTCATGTCCTCATTAACAGAGTGAGCGAAAGAATTACTGTAGCTTCGAATTTAAGCAGAGACACTGTTGTGAAGATTGTGTGGAAATGTTCGAGGGTGAAAAGGAAGCTAGAAAATCATGAAGCTAGAAACCCTGGGAGAAAACTATCTACGGATATGCGGATTATCAAAATAAATTCATTTGAAACTTCCTAGCAGATTATAACTGTGCCGGACCGAGTCTCGAACTCGGGACATGAGTTCGAGCTCCGGTCCGGCACACAGTTTTAATCTGCCAGGAAGTTTCATATCAGCGCACACTCCGCTGCAGAGTGAAAATCTCATTCTGGATAAATTCATTTGCTGGGGAGAGCTTACGTCGTCATGTTCATTACTATACTGCTGAAGGATCATCAGACACTCAGAAGATTATAATCCTTAAGGAAGGATGTCTTTTTCAAGGCAGACTCACATCGTTATTTACAATACTCTTCAACGTAGACTCTCACAATGGACATTTCTCTAATCATAAGCTACTGATGGTAAGAAGATATAACCGTGTGGCTGTTCAGAAAATGTGGTAACAGGTTAATTATAACCCTTACGCTTACAGGAGACCACAAACTCTTGACGCGCAAGCGCACTTAATACGTCACATTTAACTCAAAGTGTCTCGTGTTAGAAATTATAAACAGAGTTCCTCAAAGGAACAGATAACAACATGATGCGTTCTCAAGATTCTGTTCACATGACATGTACACCTAGCTTCAATAACAGTGAAGTTTCTCACCTGACGAAAATTGGCTAATGTTATCAGGCAAAGCACTTTCGTAAACTTCCTGTGAATCATCGTAAAAGCACACTAAAACGAAAACATGTTGCAAGACTGGTCAGATCCATCTCTGTACACTGTACAGTTCCAGAACTGAAAGTGAATACTAAAATAATTTTAAATGGAGTGCAGAGACACAGCGGAGGTAATCTTCTTTAAACTGAAGTCTGAACACGAGACTGTGCAACTGTTTGTTGGAGTCGAAGTCGGCTTTCAAACATTAAGCACTGAACCGTTGAGAAGAAGAGATGTAATTATTTCCTGTGGCACATGTAACCAAGTTCTTGAGAGATTACTTCTGTTTTAACTGTAAGAGTCTAGGAAATTTTCAGCTAGTTATGAGAATCATTTGGGATATCTTTCCAGGAATGTAGTTTTGATCTAAAATGGAAAGCTTAGCTGTATCAGTTGCTGCTTTCATATATGAAATAATGATTGTTACATTAGTATGAGTTATTACATTGTTCTGTCAAATTTTTTGCTCTATCGAAAAATTTAAATTTTGTGGCGGAGTCTACTTTTGTTCTATTGTAATAATAATTCTGGATTAATGTCTTAAGTTTTCTCTTATGGCTAAATTTAATACTTTGATGTTCCTTTTTGTCGTATTCATTAATCAATTTCATAATTATGTCAAACACAGGAGTTCGTAGTAGCTTTCCTATTTTTAGACATGCTAAATTTTGTTTTGTCTTTGATTAGTTGTTCTTTCGATGTTTGTTGCAGACCTCTTGCTTTATCCACATCACTTCACTTTCTTTTTTTATACGCTTGGCTACCTTTGTCGTTGTTTTTATATTCAGATATACATATTCTGTTGTAGCTTAATTTCTTGCCCTCGTGGAGTGTTTCTTTTGACACAAGAGAGCGGTTCCTCTTATCCTATCCGGGAGTAATAAGAATTTAGAAGTAGCAATACTGCTACAAACTCCTATGTTTGACATAATTGTGTAATCGATTAAAGCATATGACAAGAGTCCAGAATTATACTTACAGTAGAACAGGAGTAGAATGTGATTCAGAATTTGATTTGGACAGAAATAGAATTTCACAATAATGAAATAGGTGTTTTACGAGAAGGCATAGTATATAATTTACCAAATAAACCAATTCATAGTAATATAGCAAACATTATTGTATATGTGAAAATAGCAGTGAATAGAATTGGGGAGAAGAGAAGCTTGTGGCACAACTTGACTAGAAGAAGGGATCGGTTGGTAGGACATGTTCTGAGACATCGAGGGATCACCAGTTTATTGTTGGAGGGCAGCGTGGAGGGTAAAAATCGTAGAGGGAGGCCAAGAGATGAATACACTAAGCAGACTCAGAAGGATGTAGGCTGCAATAGGTACTGGGAGATGAAGAAGCTTGCGCAGGATAGAGTAGCATGGAGAGCTGATTAAGTCTCTTCAGTAAATTGATTTCTTAGGATGGATAGCATGTGTGACTGCTGTGTACGGACGCAGGAGGAGCTGGCCACTCACTCTTCGCGAACAGCTGAGCGTGTTGATGGCCGCGGTCAGCCGTCTTCAGGCTGCTGCCTCGGAGTGTAGCGGCAGTGGGGAGTCTGGTGCGTCGCATGGTTCACCCCAGGTGTTACATGCTTCACCTACTGTCCCTGCTGTCGAGACATCTTCGCGGGTACCGAGCGCGGTTGGGCCACCCTCTCCCCAAGGGGAGTGGCGGGTTCAGCGGCGTTCGCGGCGCACGACGGTAAATGTGGAGGCTGTCCGTGTGGCATCGCCCGCTCTGCCTGTGAGTGGACATGTGGCTGCTCCTTCAGCAAGGTCCGAGCAGGCACACGGGGGGAGGGGTTTATTAGTTATTGGGAGCTCCAACGTTAGGCGGGTGATGGAGCCCCTTAGGGAAATAGCGGAAAGGTCGGGGAAGAAGGCCAGTGTTCACTCTGTATGCTTGCCGGGGGGGTCTCATCCGAGATGTGGAGGGGGCCCTACCGGCGGCGATAGAGAGCACTGGGTGCACCCGACTGCAAAGTGTTGCTCATGTCGGCACCAATGACTCCGCCGTCTGGGTTCAGAGGCCATTCTCAGTTCGTACAGGCGGTTGACGGAATTGGTTAAGGCGGAAAGCCTCGCTCGCGGGGTGGAATCAGAGCTAACTATTTGTAGTATCGTTCCCAGAACCGATCGTGGTCCTCTGGTTTGGATCCGAGTGGAAGGCTTAAACCAGAGGCTCAGACGACTCTGCGGAGATCTGGGGTGCAAATTTCTCGACCTCCGCTATCGGGTGGAGAAATGTAGGGTTCCCCTGAATAGGTCAGGCGTGCACTACACGCCGGAAGCGGCTACAAGGGTAGCGGAGTACGTGTGGAGTGCAAATGGGGTTTTTTTAGGTTAGAGAATTCCCTCCCTAGGCCCGACAAGACGCCTCCTGAGACGCGGCAAGGTAGGAGTAGGCAAAATGCAACAGCGAATAACAATATTAATGTGGTAATAGTAAACTGCAGGAGCGTCTATAGAAAGGTCCCAGAACTGCTCTCATTAATAAACGGTCACAACGCCCATATAGTATTAGGGACAGAAAGTTGGCTGAAACCAGACGTAAACACTAATGAAATCCTAAACTCGGATTGGAATGTGTACCGCAGAGACAGGCTGGACAGTGAAGGGGGAGGCGCGTTTATAGCGATAAGAAGTGCAATAGTATCGAAGGAAATTGACGGAGATCCGAAATGTGAAATGATTTGGGTGAAGGTCACGGTTAAAGAAGGCTCAGACATGGTAATTGGATGTCTCTAAAGGCCCCCGGGCTCAGCAGCTGTTGTGGCTGAGCACCTGAAGGATAATTTGGAAAATATTTCGAGTAGATTTCCCCACCATGTTATAGTTCTGGGTGGAGATTTTAATTTGCAGGATACAGACTGGGAGACTCAAACGTTCATAACGGGTGGCAGGGACAAAGGATCCAGTGAAATTTTTTTAAGTGCTTTATCTGAAAACTACCTTGAGCAGTTAAACAGAGAACCGACTCGTGGCGATAACGTATTAGACCCTCCGGTGACAAACAGACACGAACTATTTGAAACAGTTAATGTAGAACAGGGAGTCTGCGATCATAAAGCGTTTACTGCATCGATGATTTCACCCGTAAATAGAAATATTAAAAAAGGTAGGATGATTTTTCTGTTTAGCAAAAGTGACAAAAAGCAGATTACAGAGTACCTGACGGCTCAACACAAAAGTTTTGTCTCAAGTACAGATAGTGTTGAGGATCAGTGGAAAAAGTTCAATACCACCGTACAATATGCGTTAGATGAGTATGTGCCAAACAAGATCGTAAGAGATGGAAAAGAGCCACCGTGGTACAACAACCGAGTTAGAAAACTGCTGCAGAAGCAAAGGGAACTTCACAGCAAACATAAACATAGCGAAATGTAGTGTGAGGAGGGCTATGCGAGAGGCGTTCAATGAATTCGAAAGTAAAGTTCTATGTACTGACTTGGCAGAAAATCCTAAGAAATTTTGGTCTTATGTCAAAGCGGTAGGTGGATCAAAACAAAATGTCCAGACACGCTGTGACCAAAATGGCACTGAAACAGAGGATGACAGACTAAAGGCCGAAATACTAAATGTCTTTTTCCAAAGCTGTTTCACAGAGGAAGACTGCACTGTAGTTCCTTCTCTAGATTGTCGCACAGATGACAAAATGGTAGATATCGAAATAGACGACAGAGGGATAGAGAAACAATTAAAATCGCTGGACCTGATGGGATACCAGTTCGATTTTACACAGAGTACGCGAAGGAACTTGCCCCCCTTCTTGCAGCGGTGTACCGAAGGTCTCTAGAAGAGCGTAGCGTTCCAAAGGATTGGAAAAAGGCACAGGTCATCCCCGTTTTCAAGAAGGGACGTCGGACAGATGTGCAGAACTATAGACCTATATCTCTAACGTCGATCAGTTGTAGAATTTTGGAACACGTATTATGTTCGAGTATAATGACTTTTCTGGAGACTAGAAATCTACTCTGTAGGAATCAGCATGGGTTTCGAAAAAGACGGTCGTGTGAAACCCATCTCGCGCTATTCGTCCACGAGACTCAGAGGGCCATAGACACGGGTTCCCAGGTAGATGCCGTGTTTCTTGACTTCCGCAAGGCGTTCGATACGGTTCCCCACAGTCGTTTAATGAACAAAGTAAGAGCATATGGACTGTCAGACCAATTGTGTGATTGGATTGAGGAGTTCCTAGATAACAGAACGCAGCATGGATTAATAGAAGAGATAGACATGATCCAGCGAAAAGCAGCGCGATTCGTCATGGGGACATTTAGTCAGCGCGAGAGCGTTACGGAGATGCTGAACAAGCTATGCTATAGTGGTACAATAAGTACCCTCCGCCACACACCGTAAGGTGGCTCGCGGAGTATAGATGTAGATGTAGATAGTAGATAGCATGTCATTCTCAATGGAGCGAAGTCTTCCGAAGTAAGAGTGATTTCAGGTGTGCCGCAGGGGAGTGTCATAGGACCATTGCTATTCACAATATACATAAATGACCTGGTGGATGACATCGGAAGTTCACTGAGGCTTTTTGCAGATGATGCTGTGGTGTATCGAGAGGTTGTAACAAATGGAAAATTGTACTGCAATGCAGGAGGATCTGCAGCGAATTGACGCATGGTGCAGGGAATGGCAGTTGAATCTCAATGTAGACAAGTGTAATGTGCTGCCAATACATAGAAAGATAGATCCCTTATCATTTAGCTACAAAGTAGCAGGTCAGTAACGGGAAACAGTTAATTCCATAAATTATCTGGGAGTACGCATTAGGAGTGATTTAAAATGGAATGATCATATAAAGTTGATCGTCGGTAAAGCAGATGCTAGACTGAGATTCATTGGAAGAATCCTAAGGAAATGCAATCCGAAAACAAAGGAAGTAGGTTACAGTACGATTGTTCGCCCACTGCTTGAATACTGCTCAGCAGTGTGGGATCCGTACCAGATAGGGTTGATAGAAGAGATAGAAAAGATCCAACGGAGAGCAGCGCGCTTCGTTACAGGATCATTTAGTAATCGCGAAAGCGTTACAGAGATGATAGATAAACTCCAGTGGAAGACTCTGCAGGAGTGACGCTCAGTAGCTCGGTACGGGGTTTTGTTAAAGTTTCGTGAACATACCTTCACCGAAGAGTCAAGCAGTATATCGCTCCCTCCTACGTATATCTCGCGAAGAGACCATGAGGATAAAATCAGAGAGATTAGAGCCCACACAGAAGCATACCGACAATCCTTCTTTCCACGAGCAATGCGAGACTGGAATAGAAGGGAGAACCGATAGAGGTACTCAAAGTACCCTCCGCTACACACCGTCAGGTGGCTTGCGGAGTATGGATGTAGATGTAGAAACCAGTCTCAGGACTGAAGACCACAACAACAAACAGCAGTTGATAGAGTTACAGTTGTAGTTTAAAACTACATGACTGGAAAGACATCCAAAATGATTAGTAAACAAAATTGCAAAAGTAAAAATAATAAATTATTCAAAAATAAATCGAAAATATCCGTGTAATATGTGAAAAAACACAGTACTCAAAGTAAACAAGGGAAATGCAGTATTGATGAGAAATTTGGATTCGATTTACATTCACTTGTCAGACAAGAAATAACAGTTAATAATTTGTGGTGATTACAATGTACCTGTCTTAAAAGAATATGACAGGAAACATTATTTGCCCCTTTTAATATGATTTCAGTACTGAATTTTCCAACACGTTTACAGCAAGATAGCGGAACTCTGATTGACTGTATATTTACGGACAGTGCTAAGGCTGAAACAATTAATGTGCATGCAATTCTTAATGTACTATCTGATCACTATGACCAACTAATTGAAGTTAAATTTAGCACCTGTTCAAATAACTTACGGGAATGCGACCGGGGGACGTGCTCGACAAATGTCAGTATTTCGACAGGTGCACATCCTGTCTCATTTTGAAGGCACAAATGTAGCGATGGAACGGTATGGGAGAGAATTTATGACCTCCGCATTCAGAGCGTATACAGAAAGACAAGGCACACACTGCAAACAGTTGCGCCAACATACAACCAAAGATAACCACCGTCGGAAGTTATCGATAGCGAATATTAACGACCACCTGGTACGGTAACGTTAACTCAGTCCCTCTTATCTTTTGGCGAGAGACAGAGCAGGAGTCCACGCAGAATTTAAACAAAAACCTCCATTTCTGTTAGGTTGTTGCATACGTTCATATTATTTTTGTTTTGATTCATGGCATTCCGATTGCTATGGTTTATTTATCGATTGTCATTATTTTATTTGTAGTTCACTGCTGCTATTCGAGTTTATATGTTGTCATTTTGTCGTTTGGAGAGTGTAAGTGGAGCTGTGGACGCTAGAAAATGGAGTGCCAAGTGAAGAAATCTGAAATATTCTTCTGTTTGAAATATTCGTTTTGTAAATACGAAGGTCACTCCAAAATAAATGCACACTATTTTTTTTAAAAAAATCCATCTTTTATTCTACATGTTTGAAAGTTTTACAGTGTGTAGATACATCCTTTAGGAATAATATTTTCATTTCTACACATAATTTCCATCCCTCTCAACTGCCTTACGCCATCTTGGAACCAGCGCCTGTATACCTGCACGGTTTTCACAGCACAAGAATTCTATGACAGCACGTTGCTTCTGACGAAGGTCAAGTGTAGCAGCCATTTTGAAGACATGCTGTGACGGCGCCACTCACGGGAACAGGTTGAACTAAATTTGAAAACAAGCGGGAAGAATGTATCTACACACTGTAAAACTTTCACACATGCAGAATGAAAACTGTATTTTTTACAAAAATAGTGTGCATTTCTTTTGGAGTGACCCTCGTAAAAACATGCTTTCCTTGTGCTTTATTCCTCCCAGTCGCGTTTCGCCTTTTTTTACTTTAAGGCATCTTCCGTGAGATCTATGATGATAAAGTTTTGTTTCGATATGTGTTATTTGTATATTATAAAACGGTTCACGTCTCGTTTTTTAGGTAAATAAGCGATTGCTTATAAATCTTCCCATTTTTGGTTGGCGTTTGCATTTCCTCTCTTCTAGTCACATACTGGAGGTCGCACTACAATTTCATTTACGAAACATAAGCACTTTTTTTCACTATTTTCTTATTGTTAGTCTGCGCCACAACAATAATGGCAAACAATATGAAAAGTGTGAGGGAAAAACATGCTTATGTTTCGTAAATAAAGTTGTAGTGCGACCTCCACTATGTGACCAGATGAGAGGAAACGCAAATGCCAAGCGAAGGCACCCGAAAACATTTTTGCCATTGGACAGAGCACTGCAAGAAAATGGTCTTCTCGTTTTAAGGGGGTTCGTTTTGACATTTGTTACTCTACACGTTCAGGAAGAGCTTCGGTGTTTGATGACGATCGTTTAAAGTCATTAGTTCACAGTTATCGATGTCAGCGTACTCGACAACTGAAATATGCGATGAGCTGTGATCATTCCACCATCGTGTGACATTTACACGCAGTGCGGATGGTTGAAAACGCAGGTGTGTGGGTACCACATGCTGTAACTCAAAATCACAAAAATCATAGGTACATCTCTGCTTGCTCGTCATCAACTGGCTCGTGAATAACACCGACGATTCTTATCCTCTACCGTTACTGGCGACGAGAATCGGTGTCTTTATGCTAACAGAAGGAAAAGAAAGGAATGGTTGAGCACAAAAAAAAAAAAAAAAAAAAACAGCTATTTCTCTTACAAAGAACTGCGCGCATCCACAAAAGCCAGTGCCTTGCATGTGATGGAACAGTGACGGTGTGGTGTGCTACGAATTGCTTCCCCGATGCGTAACCATCACTACGAACATTATTGTCAACAACTGAGACGTCTTCCCGACGTAGTCCGAGAACAGCGACCAGGAAGGCTGCGTGAAGTGAAGCTACTCCACGATAACGCCCGCATACATACTGCTAGACTCACAACAACACTATACAGGAGTTGGGTTGGGTAGCCATTTCGCACCGTCTTATTCACCTGATCTTACCTCCTCAGATTTTCATTATTTCCGCTCTCTATCAAACGATCTTCAAGGAATTTCCTTTCCGGATGAAAGTGCGCCCTGTACATGCCTCGACAAATTCTTCGTCTCAAAACCACGTGATTTCTACAGTCGCAGGATCGAAAAATGCCCCAGCGTTGGCCGACTGTTATAAATAGTGAAGAAAAATGTATTATTGATAACTAAAATCTCTGTTAAGTGTATTTGTCGTGTTTATTGAACTTACGGGAAAATTAAATTACAATGAAATCCAGACCATTAACTGCTTACAGGCGTTGATAAATATCAACGCGAACAGTTGAAAATGTGTGCCCCGACCGATACTCGGACCTCCTTCTATCCGACGGAGCCATGTAGGAAGCAGAGGATAGTGCGACTGCAGGGACTTATCTTCTCTGTCACGTTCCACGTCAGACCCACATTTCTAACTTACTGTCCACACCTACATTTGTAATTCCCCTGTCCACTATACTCTTTACTCGTGGCAGTCAATCTACCGATTCCTGTAAGAGTTTGAGCAATATGAGTGCATCCGCAATTAAGAAGATCATTGGCCGGTAAGCCTTATCTTCATATTATGGGAAAACGTTGCGGATTCATGCACCAGACCAATATTTATAAAGTTACTTGCTAATTTAATTTCTATTGCTTCATTAATAACGCTACCGTAATAACGGAAGAGGACATGAGAATTTCCGTCTTGTTATATTTCATAGGACGATCGGTATCACGACAATGGTCTACAGTAGCAAGCTTGCTCGCCTGTTGTGAGCACGCGCGGTGCTTATGATCGATACATCAATCCTCCACGATCCTGGTCGTCTACTCAATATATGATCGTGACGGACCAGTGTATTGATCCTACGCGTCACACACTCTTACAACAGCCAAGCAGTTCTGCTACTGATGAACACTGCACTTCACAACTCACGAGTGATTTAGTACTATTTTTCACAACCGCCCTCCACCATGTTCGACGTTCCCTGTCCGTCTGTACACGGGGTCTGCCTGCTGTTTCTTTAGCTTCGATTGGTCCTGCACGTTTCCGCTTCACAATCACATCACCAAAAGTCAACATGGGCGGCTTTAAAATGGTTGAATTACGCCTGATGGATTTGTTACAAGGCGACATCCAATAACTAGCCCATACTCCAAGTCACTTAGTTCTCCTATTCGACCCATTCCTCTGTTACTGCCTCTCTACTGACAGCACGGTTCACCCCGCCTACTTTTATAAATCGGGTCCACCTCTCGTCACTTCTAGTGGTCAGTTTCGAATTACACAGGGTTGCTCGTAAACTTTTGATCAGATAGTGTATACAGGGTGTTACAAAAAGGTACGGCCAAAATTTCCAGAAACATTCCTCATACACAAAGAAAGAAAATATGTTATGTGGACATGTGTCCGGAAACGCTCACTTTCCATGTTAGAGCTCATTTTATTACTTCTCTTCAAATCACATTACTCATGGAATGGAAACACACAGCAACAGAACGTACCAGCGTGACTTCAAACACTTTGTTACAGGAAATGTTCAAAATGTCCTCCGTTAGCGAGGATACATGCATCCACCCTCCGTCGCATGGAATCCCTGATGCGCTGATGCAGCCCTGGAGAATGGCGTATTGTATCACAGCCGTCCACAATACGAGCACGAAGAGTCTCTACATTTGGTACCGGGGTTGCGTAGACAAGAGCTTTCAAATGCTCCCATAAATGAAAGCCAAGAGGGTTGAGGTCAGGAGAGCGTGGAGGCCATGGAATTGGTCCGCCTCTACCAATCCATCGGTCACCGACTCTGTTGTTGAGAAGCGTACGAACACTTCGACTGAAATGTGCAGGAGCTCCATCGTGCATGAACCACATGTTGTGTCGCACTTGTAAAGGCACATGTTCTAGCAGCACTGGTAGAGTATCCCGTATGAAATCATGATAACGTGCTCCATTGAGCGCAGGTGGACGAAACTAAAATGAGCTCTAACATGGAAATTATGCGTTTCCGGACACATGTCCACATAACATCTTTTCTTTATTTGTGTGTGAGGAATTTTTCCTGAAAGTTTGGCCGTACCTTTTTGTAACACCCTGTATAAGACAGCAAGTGTCTGGCGCAGTTGTTAGATCGGTTACTGCTGCTACAATGAGAAGTAATCAAGATTTAAGTGAGTTTGAACGTGGTACTATAGTCCGCGCACTAGCTATGGGACGCAGATCACGGAGTAGCGATGAAGTGGGGATTTTCCCGTATGACCATTTCACGAGTGTACCATGAATATCAGGAATCCGGTAAAACGTCAAATCTCCGACATCGCTGAGGGCGAAAAGATCCTACGAGAACGGGACCAACGACGACTGAAGAGAACCCTTCAACGTGATAGAAGTGGAACCCTTCCGCAAATTGCTGCAGATTTCAATGCTGGGCTATCAACAAGTGTCAGCGTGCAAACCATTCAACGAAACTGCGTCGATATGGGCTTCCGGAGCCGAAGGCCCACTCGTGTACCTTGATGACTGCACAACACAAAGCTTTACGCCTCACCTCCACCCGTCAACACCGGGATTGGTCTGTTGATGACTGGAAACATCTTGCCTGGCCGTACGAGTCTCGTGTATCGAGCGGATGGGCATGTACGGGTATGAAGACAAGCTCATAAATCCATGGACCCTGCATGTCAGGAGGAGACTATTCGAGCTGGTGGAGGCTCTGTAATGGTGTTGAGCGTGTGCAGTGATCCCTGATAAGTGTAGATACGTCTCTGACAGCTGACATGTACGTAAGCATCTTGTCTGATCACCTGCATCCATTCATGTCCATTGTGCATTCCGGCAGACTTGCACAATTCCAGAAGGACAATGCGACACCCCACATGGCCACAGTTGTTACCGAGTGGCTCCAGGGACACTCTTCTCAATTTAAACACTGACACTGGCCACTAAACTCCCCAGACATGAATATTATTGAGGATATCTGGGATGTCTTGCAACGTGCTGTTCAGAAGAGATCTCCACACCCTCATAATCTAACGGATTTATGGACGGCCCTACAGGATTCATGGTGTCAATTCCCTCCAGTACTACTTCAGAGAATAGTAGAGTCCTTACCACGTCGTGTTGCGGCGCTTCTGCGTGCTCACGGGGGCCCTACACAATATTAGGCAGGTGTACCAGATTCTTTGCATCTTCACTGTAATATGTAATTAACTCATTAACTAACAAAACATTGTTTGAAGATTAAGTTCTCTTATATAATGCATGCGGTATTTATTAACTTTGTATTACGGAAATATCCTTGAAAACTATCATGTTCTTTGAAAGTTGTAATGTCATGTTTGATTACTGCGTATGTTGAATATGAGGGAGTTGCTTTATTGTCATGTCATATTAAAAAGGGATCAACTACATTCACAAGCATTCTGTAAGTTGTAGAAAAAGTCTACGTAAATATATTCTTTCGTAATTCCGTATATATTTCACCACAGTTTCGCATATTACGATTAAGATGCACAGATACGCTTTTCTGTTGTGTTGGCATCGCAGTGAGAGGTCTTACATAGCAACAGATAATTTGCTTATGAAGCTGTGACTTCGATATCTATATTGGAGTAGAAAAATGCTATAAACACAGTGCACGCATCCTATTACTAACAATTGATTAATTTTACTGTCTTTTTTTGCAAGGAACAACATCTATGACTAACACTAAAGATTACATTTAACTGGCGAAGGCATAAATATTATTAAAGAGTATCGTGGTTACTATTCGAAGAGTAACTTCTCGTTTTTTATTATATTCTTTCCATAGTTCTATATCTGTGAACGTTCTCTTTCTTAACATACTTCTGAGAGTCGTACTCATTAGCGTCCTTATCCCTTCACAGAATTTTAAATGCGGAATTTTCATAATCAGTATGTATGGGCAGAGATGAGGCACAGGAAATGAAGTTCCGCACTAACAGACGATCTTAGTCAACATCCAGGATCTTATTGCTGGAGTTCTTGTGACACCAAACAGCCTTGCAGGAATAAACTGTCAACATTTCTTGTGCAAGACTATATTTGGTTGCACGGATGATGGCACTCCTGAACGTTCCAGTGTTCACGTCTCAAGACACTTTAATGTTCGTTATTCCTGCAGTGAATAGTGATAGAGGGTCAGTTCCTTCGTTTGAATACACATCTGTCTTAAACACATTTGACTTCTTGCTGTCAATTTTAAACGACAGGTTTATGCAATTTGGATCTGATTGTTGCCAGCCTTACTTGCCCCGAGTCCCATTGGGTTTTACCCCTAACGGCTGAGGGACTAACCGGTGGATTTGGTAGTCTTTGCCGTATGAGCACAACGGTGACCACGACTCAGAATATGTCCGAGATGCCCAGCCTTATTCCAAAGTAACTGGTATCCCGACTGTAGGGACCACTTACTTGGCCACTCATACGTTACCCGTGGTTCATGAACTAGGACATGACTACAGGAACCCACACCATGAACCAAGGTATGTAAACGAACGACTGATGTGGATAGATTTGACAGTGTCTAGCAAGAAAATTAGGATTGTGTCAGTACATTCGCATTGTGAAGGGACAGATCAAGATAAGATGGATAGTTTTTATGAGGCACTCAGTGATGTAGTTGTTAGAGTAAAGGACAAGGACAGTGTTCTGCTCATGGGTGATTTTAACGCCAGGATTGGAAATCGAACAGAAGGGTATGAAAAGGTTATGGGTAAATTTGGAGAGGATATGGAGGCCAACAGGAACGGGAAACAACTCTTGGATTTCTGTGCCAGTATGGGCTTAGTAATCACAAAGCTCGGCTTAGTAATCACAAACTCCTTTTTTAAACATAAGAACATTCACCGGTATACTTGGGAAGGCAGGGGAACCAGATCTGTCATTGACTATATAATAACAGATCAGGAATTCAGGAAGGCTGTGAGGGACACATGTGTATTCCGGGGATTCTTTGATGACACTGATCATTATTTAATCTGCAGTGAAATTGGGATTGTGAGGCCGAAAGTGCAGGAGGTCAGGTCCATATGTAGGAGGATAAGAGTGGAGAAACTTCAGGATAAGGAAATCAGGCACAGGTACATAACAGCGATCTCAGAAAGGTACCAGTTAGTTGAATGTAGTCAATTACAGTCATTGGAAAAGGAATGGACAAGGTACAGGGACACAGTACTAGAAGTGGCTAAAGAATGTCTTGGAACAGTAGTGTGTAAAAGTAGGATGAAGCAAACAGCTTGGTGGAATGACACAGTCAAGGCAGCCTGTAAAAGGAAAACTCAGGTAGACGGAGAAAGTTATGTTGAAGAAAGAAACAAAGCCAAACAGATAATTGCAGCGTCCATGAAGAAATCTTGGGAAGACTTTGGAAACAGGTTGGAGACTATGGGTCAAGCTGCTGGAAAACCATTCTGGAGTGTAATTAGCACACTTCGAAAGGGAGGTAAGAAGGAAATGACAAGTATTTTGGACAGGTCAGGAAAGCTGCTGGTGAATCCTGTGGATGCCTTGGGCAGATGGAGGGAATATTTTGAAGAGTTGCTCAATGTAGGTGAAAATGCGATCAGTAATGTTTCAGATTTCGAGGTAGAAAGGGATAGGAATGATGATGGAAATAGGATCACATTTGAGGAAGTGGAGAAAATGGTCAATAAAGCAGCTGGGGTGGATGAAATTAAGTCGGAACTCATCAAATACAGTGGAATGTCAGGTCTTAAATGGCTACACCGGATAACTGAAATGGCGTGGGAGTCGGGACAGGTTCCATCAGACTGGACAAAAGCAGTAATCACACCAATCTTTAAACATGGAAACAGAAAATATTGTAACAACTACAGAGGTATCTCTTTAATCAGCGTTGTGGGTAAAATCTTCTCAGGTATTGCTGAAAGGAAAGTGCGAGTATTAGTTGAGGACCAATTGGATGAAAATCAGTGTGGGTTTAAGCCTCTTTGAGGTTGTCAGGACCAGATCTTTAGCTTACGGCAAATAATGGAGAAGTGTTATGAGTGGAACAGGGAATTGTATCTGTGCTTTACAGATCTAGAAAAGGCATATGACCGGGTTCCTAGGAGGAAGTTATTGTCTGTTCTACGAGATTATGGGATAGGAGGCAAAGTTTTGCAAGTCTTTACATGGATAGTCAGGCAGCAGTTAGAGTAGACGGTAAATTGAGTTCATGGTTCAGAGTAGTTTCAGGGGTAAGACAAGGCTGCAACCTGTCTCCACTGTTGTTCATACTATTTATGGATCATATGTTGAAAACAATAGTCTGGCTGGGCGAGATTAAGATATGTGAACACAAAATAAGCAGTCTTGCATATGCGGATGACTTAGTTGTGATGGCAGATTCGATTGAAAGTTTGCAAAGTAATATTTCAGAGCTAGATCAGAAATGTAAGGACTATGGTATGAAGATTAGCATCTCCAAACCGAAAGTAATGTCAGTGGAAAATAAATATAAACCGGTTTGAGTGCCAAATAGGAGGAACAAAGTTAGAACAGGTGGACGGTTTCAAGTACTTAGGATGCATATTCTCACAGGATGGCAACATAGTGAAAGAACTGGAAGCGAGGTGTAGCAAAGCTAATGCAGTGAGCGCTCAGCTGCGATGTACTCTCTTCTGCAAGAAGGAAGTCAGTACCAAGACTAAGTTGTCTGTGCACCGTTCAATCTTTCGACCAACTTTGTTGTATGGGAGCGAGAGCTGGGTGGATTCAGGTTACCTTATCAACAAGGTTGAGGTTACGGATATGAAAGTAGCTAGGATGATTGCAAGTACTAGTAGATGGGAACAATGGCAGGAGGGTGTCCACAATGAGGACATCAAAGAAAAACTGGGAATGAACTCTATAGATGTAGCAGTCAGGGCGAACAGGCTTAGATGGTGAGGTCATGTTACACTCATGGGAGAAGCAAGGTTACCAAGAGACTCATGGGTTCAGCTGTAGAGGGTAGGAGGAGTCGGGGCAGACCGAGGAGAAAGTGCCTGGATTCGGTTAAGAAATGATTTTGAAGTAATAGGCTTAACATCAGAAGAGGCACCAATGTTAGCAGTGAATAGGGGATCATGGAGGAATTTTATAAGGGGGGCTATGGTCCAGACTGAACGCTGAAAGGCATAATCAGTCTTAAATGATGATGATGATGATGATGATGATGATGATGGTTTATGCAATGTCCCCCAACAATGAAGCATCTCCTCCAGTGCGTGGTGTGAAAGACAGCACGCATGGTCTAAGGTGTACTTGAGTGTTTTCGGCGTTCACTATATGGGCGAGCTGAAACCTTTACTGAGGTGCAGAAAGCTGGCTAAACCCGGAAATAAGTTCAGCAAATTTTTTCAAACGACTAAACATCGTTCAGAAAGGACTGATTAAGTACAGTTGGTGGTGTAGTATTTATTGTTGTCAGAAGTGGTTTTCCTTGTAGGAAAATTGAAGTAGATAGTTCCTGCGAAACAGTATGGGTAGAGTTATACTTGACAATCGGACTAAACCAATAATTGGATCTTTTTACTAACTCCCAGACTCAGAAGATATAGTTGCTGCACAGTTCAAAGAAAATTTGAGTCGCATTTCAAGTAGGTACCCCACTCATACAACTGTGGTCGGTGGTGACTTCAATCTGCCCTCGAATGCTGTAAAAAGTATACGTTTAAAGCCAGCGGCAAGCATAAAACGACACCCGAAATTGTACTGAATGCTTCCTCAGAAAATTTTTTGAACAGTTAGTTCATGAGCCCACTGGAAGCGTAAACGGATGTGAAAGCATACTTGACCTATTAGCAACAAATAATCCTGGACAAACAGGGAGTATCATGACGAATACAGGGATTAGCTAGCACAAGGCAGTTGCTGCTAGGCTGAATACCGAAACACATACAACCATAAGAAAGAAACGCAAAGTACATCTATTTAAAAAAGCTGATAAAGTGCTCTTAATGCCTTCTTAAGAGATAGACTCCACTCCTTCCGATCTGATCACGTAAGTGTGGAAAAGATGTGGAACGATTTCAAAGAGAAAGTATCGACGGCAGTTGGGAGACATATACCACAGAAATTAATGAGTGATGGTACTGATCCCCCATCGTACACAAAACGGGTCAGATCGCTGTTGCACAAGCAACGAAAAAAGCATGCCAAATTTAAAAGAACGCAAAATCTCTAAGATTGGCAAAGTTTTCCAGAAGTTCGAAGTATAGCGCGTCCTTCGATGGAAGATGCTTTTAATAATTTCCACAACGAAACGCTGTCTCGTAATCTGGCAGAAAATCCAAAGAGATTCTGACCATACATAAAGCACACCAGTGGGAAGACGCAATCAATACCTTCACTGGGCGATAACAACGATGAAGTCACTGATGACAGTGTCAGTAAAGCAGAGTTATTAAACACGGTTTTCCGGAACTCCATCACTAAAGATGATGACGTAAATATTCCTGAATTCCAATCGAGAACAACTGCCAAGTTGAGAAACATAGAAGTAGATACCCCCGGTGTAGCAAAGCAGCTTAAATCACTTAATAAAGGCAAGACCTCCGGTCCAGATTATATACCAGTCAGGTTCCTTTCAGAGTATGCTGATACAATAGCTACATATTTAGCAATTATATACAACCGCTCGCTCACAGAAAGTTCCGTACCTAATGAGTGGAAAATTGCTCAAGTCACACCAGTACCCAAAAAGGGAAGTAGGAGTAATTCGCTAAATTACAGGCCTATATCACTAACGTCGATTTGCAGTAGGGTTTTGGATACTGTGTTCGATCATTATGAATTACCTTGAAGGAAACGATTTATTGACACATAGTCAGCACGGATTCAGGAAACATGGTTCTTGTGAAACACAACTGGCTCTTTATATTCATGAAGTAATGAGTGCTATCGACAGGGGATGTTAAATTGATTCCATATTTTTAGATTTCCAGAAGGCTTTCGACACCGTTCCTCACATGCGTCTTGTAACCAAATTACGTGCCTTTGGAATGTCGCCTCATTTGTGCGACAGGATTCGTGATTTCCTGTCAGAAAGGTCACATTTCATAGTAACAGACGGAAAGTCATCGAGTAAAACAGAAGTAATATCCGACGTCCCCCAAGGAAGTGTTATAGGACCTCTATTGTTCCTGATCTATAATAACGACACAGAAGGCGATCTTAGTAGCCATCTTAGATTGTTATCAGATGATGCAGTCATTTACTGTCTTGTAAAGTCATCAGATGACCAAAACGAATTGCAAAATGATTTAGATCAGATATCTGTAGGGCGCGAAAAGTGGCAATTGACCCTGAATAAAGAAAGGTGTGAAGTAATTCAAATCTGCTAAATTTCGATTACGCGATAAGTCACACAAATCTGAAGGCTCCAAATTCAACAAAATACTTAGGGATTACAATTACAAATAACCTAAATTGGAACGATCACATAAATAATGTTGTGGGCAGAGCAAGCCAAAGACTGCGATTCAATGGCAGAACACTTAGAAATTGCAACAGGTCTAGTAAAGTGACTGCTTGCACCACGCTTGTCCGCCCTCTTCTGAGTATTGCTGTGTGTTGTGGGATCCGCATCAGGTGGGACTGACGGACGACATCGAAAAGGTTCATAAGTTTTGTACTATCGCGAAATTGGGGAGATAGTGCGACAGACATGATACGTGAATTGGAGTGGATATCATTAAAACAAAGGCGTTTTTTGTTGCGACGGGATCTACTCATGAAATTTCAGTCAGCAGTTTTCTCATACGATTGCGAAAAAATTCTGTTGAAACCCTCCTACATAGGGAGAAATGATCATCACCATAAAATAAGAGAAATCAGGGCCTGCACAGAAAATAATTAAGTGCTCATTTTTCCCGCGCACCGTTCGATAGCGGAACGGTAGAGAGAGAGCTTGAAGGTGGTTCATTGAACCCTCTGCTAGGCACTTTATTGTGAATAGCAGAGTAATCACGTAGCTGTAGATGCAGATGTAGGTGGAATCTAAAATTTTAGTGTTGAGTGATGTGACCAATTAGTAATATGTATTAAATGAAAAGTATAATCAATATTTTGTTCAGTGCATACATTGGATGCAACTTTCATATTTCGCAAACTAACCAATCTATGTTGATATGGATTTCTTGTTTTTACCCGAAGTATCCGATTATGGTCTTAAACATAGGAAATATTTTTGATATATCCTACTTTAATATGGACTTCGAATCGGAATGATTTCGATTCAAATCACCAAACTTACCATCCACTCTTCAAAATTTAGGTTTTACCTTGATTTCCCTAAATTGAAACCGGCCGCAGTGGCCGAGTGGTTCTAGGCGTTTCAGTCCGGAACCGCGCGACTGCTACGGTCGCAGGCTCGAATCCTGCCTCGGACATGGACGTGTGTGATGTCCTTAGGTTAGTTAGGTTTAAGTAGTTCTAAGTTCTAGGGGACTGATGACTTCAGTTGTTAAGTCCCATAGCGCTCAGAGCCATTTGAACCAACCTAAATCGAATGCTGGGATGGTTTCTGTGAAAGCCGACGGCCGATATCATTTCCAATCCTTCCCCAAGTCCACCTTGCAATCCATCTGCAACGTCATCTTCGTCAACGGAACGTTAAAGCCAAATATTTCTTCTTCCTTCATATATATGCAGAGTGAGTTTAAATTATTGCACACAGTTTGTGAATAGGTTGCTCATATCATGTCATAAGTTATCATGGGAAGTAAGATGTGGTATATGAACATACATTTCGCAGCATCAGGAATATCATATATATATAGTTAGGTGCCAAGATAGCTTGCTGTGAAACAGTTTATTTTATGACCAGTTTCGACACTAACTAGCTGTCGTCCTCAGATTCTCAGATCTCCCAGAAATTTCACTAAGCGTCAGTCTCATCGACATATTGAGAAAATGCGAAGGTGCAGTGACTTCGTTGCTCAGAATTACGATGCATTGTTTCTTGGGATGCATGCACGTAAACACTGGCATTGCTATATTGCATTTATCCGCCGATACCAGTCAGCGTCTCTCCCTGTAGGAGAATTACATAATGTGTGTAAGAGTATGGGTTGTGACACAGGAGCGACGACATACGCAAGTTTACGTCTGGGTCTGTGTTGCGCACAGATGGCAAAACTAATTAAGACGACTGTTGGAGTAAATCGGGAAATACGGCTTCCAGTCCCCGTACGGCACAAATTTTCATTGTCATTATTCCTTTAAACAGCTGATGACTGATCGTATTCGCAACTGCGCATACATTTCGCGTATTTCGTAACGGCTGTAGTCTCCTCAGTGTCTTTTCCTTCAGACATGCATTTATTGTTCTTCTTAATAACACAGCCACTGCAATATCATATTTAATCATCAGCTTATGCGCAGATGGTATGTACGTAGCTCCATTTACTGAGTGCTATACTGACGGAAAAGTAGGAGTTGTGCGACATTAACGAAAATATGCGTGTACTACATTGAAGAGCCAGAGAAACTGGTACTCTTACCTAATATCGTGTAGGGCCCAAGTGCGCACGCAGAAGTGCCGCATCACGACGTGGCATGGACTCGACTAATGTCTGAAGTAGTGCTGGATGGAACTGACACCATGAATCCTGCAGGGCTGTCCATAAATCCGTAAGAGTACGAGGGGGTGGAGATCTCCTCTAAACAGCACGTTGAAAGGCACCCCAGATACGCGCAGTAATGTTGATGTCTGGGGAGTTGGCAGCCAGTGGAAATGTTTAAAGTCAGAAGAGTGTCTCTGGAGCCACTCTGTAACAACTGTGGACGTGTGGGGTGTCGCATTGTTCTTCTGGAGTTGCCCAATTCCGTTGGAATGCACAATGGACATGAATGGATGCAGGTGATTAGACAGGATGCTTACGTACGTATCACCTGTCAGAGTCGTATCTAGATGTATCAAGGTTCTCATACCACTCGAACTGCACACGCCCTACACATTACACAGCTTACACCAGCTTGAACAATCCTCTGCTTACATACAGGGTCCATGTGTTCATGAGTTTGTCTCCATACCCGTTCACGGCCCGCCGCTCGATACAATTCGAAACGAGACTCGTCCGACGAGGCTACATGTTTCCAGTCATCAACAGTCCGCTGTCGTGTTGATGAGCCCAGGCGAGGCGTAAAGCTTTGTGTCGTGCAGTCATCAAGGGTAAACGAGTGGGCCTTCGGCTCCGAAATCCCATGTGGACGATGCTTTGTTTAACGGTTTGTACGCCAACACTTGTTGAAGACCCAGCATTGAAATCTGCATAAATTTGGGGAAGGGTTGCACTTCCGTCATGTTCAATGATTCCCTTCAGTTGTTGTTGGTCCCGTTCTTGCAGGATCTTTTTCCGGTCGGAGCGATGTCGGAGATTTGACGTTTTACCGGATTCCTGGTGTTCACGGTACACTCGTGAAATGGTCGCCCGGGAAAATCCCCACTTCATCGCTGCCCGGGAAAATCCCCACTTGATCGCTACCTCGGCTGTGTCCCATCGCTCGTGCACCGACTATAACATCACTTTCAAACTCACTTATATCTTGAAAATCTGTCAATGTTGAAATGTGTGTGAATTCCTAAGGGGCTAAACAGATGAGGTCATCGGTTCCTAGACTTACACACTACTTAAACTAAGTTATGCTAAGAACAACACACACACACACACACACACACACACACACACACACACACGCCCGAGGAAGGACTCGACCCTCCGGCGGGATGGGTCCCGCAATCCGTGACTTGGTGCCTCAAACTGCGCCGCCACTCTGCGCGACTGATAACCTGACATTGTTGCAGCAGTAACCGGTCTGACAACTGCGTCAGACACTTGTTGTGTTATATGGGCGTTACCAACTGCAGTGCCGTATTCTGCCTGTTTACATATTGTTGTGACTTGGCAAGACAGCCAAGCCACTATGAGGAAGCCGAAAGGCACGCGTTTAAGCTCACGCAGGCTGGCGTGATGTCTGGAACAGTTAAAGGAATAGAGACTAGCAAAAAAGGTACGTAGCTTCTGGAATACTTAACTTTAATCCATAGTTGGTAAACATCGGTCTGACGGTACATGCATCACAAGATAAATAGCAAATGATAATGGCTCCTTGCTAGGTCGTAGCAAATGACGTAGCTGAAGGCTACGCTAACTATCGTCTCGGCAAATGAGAGCGTATTTTGTCAGTGAACCATCGCTAGCAAAGTCGGCTGTACAACTGGGGCGAGTGCTAGGAAGTGTCTCTAGACCTGCCGTGTGGCGGCGCTCGGTCTGCAATCACTGATAGTGGCGACACGCGGGTCCGACGTATTCTAACGGACCGCGGCCGATTTAAAGGCTACCACCTAGCAAGTGTGGTGTCTGGCGGTGACACCACACATATCTCTGTATTTGAATTGGCGCGCCTATACCAGTTGCTTTGGCATTTCAGTGTATATCTGAACGCGGATGTTTATTAAATTACGCACCAGTCGCAAAAGAGTGGCGCTAGCAGCTCCACTACGATGATGCAAATCAGTTTTCTTTAAATATACGCTGTAACGTCGTGAGTGTTAGTCACCCAAGAGACTGGAGGTAGAGAGTTGATGTTTGTCCACTGACCCCAAACCACTGCCATTTTCACCTTCAGTGGTGACAAGCGAGAGCTCATTGGAGGGCAGGGTAGACGTCTGTTGTGTTTTCTGATGAAAACTGGTTCTCTCGTAGTCACAGTGAAGTCCGTGTGATGTCGTATGACAGCAGAGCACACTGGTGGTTATTCCACTCATCCTGAGTGCAAATCAGAACGTCAACCTAGTTATTCGACCAGTTGTGCTGTCAATCATGGCCGGCCGCTGTGGCAGAGCGGTTCTAGGCGCTTCAGTCCGGCACCGCACTGCTGCTACGGTCACGGGTTCGACTCCTGCCTCGGCCATGGTTGTGTGTGATATCCTTAGGTTTGGTAGGTTTAAGTAGTTCTACGTCTAGGGGACTGATGACCTCAGATGTTAAGTCCCATAGTGCTCAGAGCCATTTGAACCATTTGTCATTCATGAACAACATTCTAGAGAGTGTTTCCCAACATGTTAACGCTTGCCAACAAACGGCTGTTATAACCCTAGATGCTCCACAGTGTCGACATGTTGCCTTGGCCTGCTCTATCACCAAATCCGTCTCCAATCGAGCAAGTATGGGACATCAGCGTCATCCACAAACATCGTTAACCTTCCGTGTATTGACTAAGGGCAACAGGCATGCAACTCCATCCCACACGCTGACGTATCACACGTCTACAACGCAATGTATGCACGTTTGCATGCTTGCATTCAACATTCTGTTGGCTACACCCTTTATTGCAGTGGATTATCTCCCTTACATTACCCGAAATTTTATTACTCTACATTAATTGATTTTTGGTGTTGCGATTCTTTCCCCGTCTATATTTACACTTTTCTTTGTGCGGCCGAGGAGAGCAGTCAGAAGGACACTGAAAATAACTGCGGTTGCGAAAAATTCATTCCAAACGTCTCGGTGATGGAGAGCCTTTGGGCGAACTCCAAAGTGGCTTCTTCAAGTACCTGCAGGTTAGTACCTGTTCTGCTTCTGCTCTTTGTTTCAGATGATTGAGCAAGTCGGATGATTCGAACCTCCATTTCCAATGAACTATTAACGCCGGCGCAATTCTCTTCCTCTGTGTTATTCCTGTTCCCATCCTAATGAAATCTGTATGGCGTATCCTAATGTCTTTGTAGCTGAGAAAGTAGTTGCAGATGATGGCTTAAACCCCAAGCTCGAAACAGTTTCTGGTGAGATAGGAATAAGAAATGGTCTACATGTGCAATGCACATGCATCATCAAAGAGAAAAGAAATTATGTTTCACATGACGCCATCGAGACTGTTACAAAGGCACTCGCTTTTGAAGAAAAGAATCAAAAAAGTAATTATTCTGAATACTTGTCATTTAAGTTCCATAAGTAACTATTTTTCTCGCTAATGAAGAGAAGCCAGGGAGATTCAAGGAGACAAAAACGCCAAGAGATGAGGTAGCATTTGATATGGAAGACAATATTAGAGAGTAATAGTCGCAGTTTCTGTGTGCTTCCGTGATGGACAATCAGACAGTCAGGAGGACGCTGAAAATGGCCACTGCAGTCGTGGATGGCACGTTGCGAAGAGATATGTAGCGTAGTCTGCTGACTTAACAGCGCGAAAATAATTCGTAGTCCGGAAGAGTAAATTAGAATTGTCATTGTACTTGTCATTGGCGTGTTGGTGACGGGAGCGAGAGAAGTGGAGAGAGAACTCAATAAAGCACCAGGATTTGTCATTTATGAGAAAGAAGGAGGCCACGTTGAGGTTGTTAGAGACAGAACATCATCTCGGTTAAGCGTGAGGAAAGAACTAGTCTTGGGTAGTTTCAGTAACCATCATGACATCTCCTGCAGTTATTTGAGGAAATTACACTTCGTTGCCCATTCGATTGATCTTTAGGAGCAATATTTTGAGTCCTCACTTCCTCCTACAGATTCATGAAATAACCGGAGACTTTGGTGTTGAACAGCATGGATTGCTCATCCCTTGCCTTTCCTTCTCGATTCCTGAGATAAATATTCCTTCCACCGGTGGGGGTCGAATTGGCTGACGTTGAGCCGAGCGCTTCCAGGTCGTCACTCACTGCTACTTACAGATTTCTTCTTGAAGGAACGTTACCAAAACGTTGAAAAATGTTAATGGGAGTTCAGCTTATTCATCTTCCTTTCCTCCCTATCATGATATTATCGCGTGAAATCCCTGGAAGATTGGAATGGCATGCAATGGCCACAGCGACACTAACTGCCGCTTTAGACACAACATTTCCACGAAGTGGTTTCTTTCGCCAACACATGATATTCATCCAGGTTCAGTATTTAAACATCTACAGCTATTGACGTGCAAGTAACTTACACGAAGACCTACTTAGATATCGCCCACTTGAAGATGAAAGTAATGAATGAAAACGTTATCTTATTTTCAGTGAATCATCAATGAGGACAGGACTTTGCACAAAGTTTTATCGTTGCATGCCTTCTAATTTAAAACACAGCATTCCCGTAGAAGATTGTACAGGCTGCAGTGGAGAATGCGCTGATATGGAACTTCTTTGGGCCAGATCTAGCTGCGATGTAATTTAGCTACCGCAGTTTCCAACAGTAAAGCCACTGCGCCCAAGTTGGAGGGTTGCGGAATCTCACACTAAGCAAAAATACGCTAAAGCTTTGTTTGAAATATCGCGCTTATCATGTGCTTCTTCTCTGCCTGCGAAGCACATCAGTGGTACCAAATTCTAAGTCTAGGGTAAAAAGATGTCGTATTATTGACAGAAGCCGAAGATGAGCAGACAAATAATTTATTACCAAGAATTTCTGTTCGTTAAACACCTTTTTGAGCGAACGAGGTAACTGTTACGTGAAAACTAGTTTGAAGACGTTTGTGTGTTGGTAACGAAACGTATCGGACGGTGCTAAACTTTATACGTGTTCCTAAGATAGCACAGACTATCTTTGCCGTATAAAAAGCAGACACGGGAAGAAAGAGCTACACGCGAATGTATGTTTACACTCACGAAAAGAAATGTGTACCATACGTCTCAGACGCAGCAAACATATCATGTGTGATGTGTCCCGTCAGATAGCACGGAGTAAAGTCGGTTTATGTTAGCTTTCCATGCGTAATTGCGTTTTTCAAGTTTCTGCCGACGATGTGTGAACTCAGTGCTGCGACTGGTGTGTAACTGATTTCTTGAATTTTTGAATTACGTACGATTATGTTACCATGTTTTCGTTAAGAGATACGACTATTTTAGATATTCTATATTAGAATTACTTCGTATTAAGAAATTGCTACGTCTACATCCCACACACACACACACACACACACACACACACACACACACACACAGGCGCCCACTCTAGTACACAGCTGCTTTGTTTCATAGCTGGCAGAAAGGAGAATAATTGAAGACAGAAGGGAATACCGAGGAACGAAATGAAAAGTATAGGTCAAAGTAAAACGCTGAATAATTAGAAACGAGGCGTCAGCGTAGTAGGAAAGACGGAAGGTAAAATAATTAGTTAGCGAAAGAACGTCACCACCCTTCCCTGAATAGTTACAGAAACAATGCGTGATATCATATTGGGTAAAGACAGTATTTCAGGGCCAGGTCCACATATATATATATATATATATATATATATATATATATATATATATATATATATATATATATAAGGAGCTGGGCATTATTGGTGAAGCGCTATTACCAAAACAACAGTGACGCTGCAGCTGCACTTCGATAATATCACCGACTGAAAGGATTACGGAAGGGTCTTCTTTCTCCACCTACTGTGTGCAGCATGATGAAAAAGCGCGTGCTGTGTCACGAAAGCTGAACATCCTGTGGTCCACTGTACTGAAGGTGCTTGGAACCATTCTCAAATGGTGTCCGCGCAAGATCCACACCGTACAGCAGCTTGCACCACAGGACGCACAACGACGTGTTGACTTCGCTCTCCACTTTCCCGCAATGACTCAAGTTGACGGAGGCTGCCCCTGGACCATCCTATGGGCAGACGAAGCTCATTTTTCTCTGACAGGTGAGGTGTACACACAGAATTACCGAGTGTGGGGATCTTCTTTTAACCACCGTTTTGTTAAAAAAAAAACCTGTACATCGATTTAAGATGAAAAACAAACAAAAAAAATCAATTTTTGAAGCCGATTCACAGGGAAGTTACCTGAAGGACAGGGTTTATCAACAGGAGGGACTGAAGATGAGTATAGGAGGTTGCATACTAGCCAACATCCCACCTGAGATGTTTTGGGCAGCAGTAAAGCCATCTGTAGTAAGGTTCCAGGTTGTCGTGGAAGCAGATGGTCGTCACATTGAGCAACATTTATGAAATGCGTGTTTGACCATCAGTTGCTATTTTTAATTAAAAACCAAGTATCGACCGGTTTCAGTCGCAGACCATCTTCAAGGATTCTACCATAGGTACAAAATAATACATGAAATATACAGGAAATGTTACAAAATCTTTTCCAGGGAAGTGAAAAATATGCATGAATGCTTAAAAGGTTAAAATAATTTAGGTCACAACATCACATCTGTCGTTACTCAAATAATGGACACGTCTCATATGTATAGCATGTGATGAATTCCGGTGTAATATACAGGGCTTTTAAAAAAATGTTCAAATGTGTGTGAAATCTTATGGGACGTAACCGCTAAGGTCATCAGTCCCTAAACTTACACACTACTTAACCTAAATTATCATACGGACAAACACACACACACACAACCATGCCCGAGGGAGGACTCGAACCTCCTCCGGGATCAGCCGCACACAGGACTTTTAAAGGCAAACGTATTAATAACATGTGTAAACATAGTAGTACTGAAGAGAAGCTCAGAAGTATAAGTGCTACAATTGTACAAATATTGAGGAGTGGGCCAAAGATCTTTACAAAGTATTTTCGACAAATGATACAAAAATATCTAGATGATAAGTTTCTTGCTGAATGTAGGAGACCAGACTATCTTTCCCGAAGATCTTTGGCATAGTTTCACTTCTAAACAGAAAAACAAAGTTGCTATCCCCAAACATAGGGTAACATCGATCTTGCAATATAAGGCAGATATTACTACAAAATTCAGATGTTAAACAGTAGCATGATCATTGCATATGCTTCATGAAATGCATACAAACAAACGCCAATTATATCATAAACGTAATGAAAATACTATCCATAACATAAAAACAAGTTAAAATATGGTGTTCAGAACCATTACTGTAAAATATCGACTACATTTAGAGGAAAACATCATACGTAAATAAAGTTTAGTTAAAGTGCTTAATTAAAAGCTTAGAATATCAGTAATACTTACATCTTACAGGAATTTGGGGTGAGGGAGGGAGGTAAATAACCACATCATAACTAACCATGGTCCCAGATTTGGCTATAAGAAATGTTGGTAATACATGTATATAATTGTGGTAACGATTAATAACTGTCTTTGTCAAAGTCAAGCTCAGCCACTAAGGCTTTATTTTGAGAGGCAAATAGAATTTTTTTTACCTAATGCAGGCATGTGATTGCTATACAATATATGTACTTACGTAAGTGAAGACTTGAAAACATTAAACAGAATGTAGACCTCGTACTACAGATGACTTATCTAACACATCATACGAAATGTAGGCCTCAGGCTAACAGATGGCTTATCTAGCATATATTACGTAACGTTCATACTAAGGATTTGTTATAAAATGATAGACAGTGTAATGAACAATATGTAAGTGCGAAATTTGCACATTGTCTGGAATCAACATGTCTTCACATCACGTCATGTTATATGCAAGTGGAGTCAATACACGAAGGTTATGCACATACTGGTATATGACAATAACAGTTTTAATTAAAAAAAGAACTTATGACCCATTGCTCATTTAAATGAGAACTAGATCATGAGTGTAAGAACATACTTCATACAAAAGATAATTTATTGACCAGAATTTCGTACAAAATACAATAAAAGTTACAAATAGGATTGTTTATTGTTTAGCACGTTAAACGTAAAATAACAGGAAAGAAGTTACACACACTATATAAAACCTGATCTAATCAAATGGAAGCTATTGTAGATTTTCACCTTTAATGAAAAATTGACTCACAGGACCATGAATTACTACACAACTCTTGGAACTGGTGGATGCTATTCAACAGATTCACAACGGAATCTAACTTCTTCTGAAACATATTACAGTGAAAGCAAGAAATTAATACTCTACTACTGTTTAACACCAGAGACCTATATAATAATATCAATAGGATGCACATAGACACACATATGTAATAAACTAAAATCGGGAAGATTAACTGTAGTATTTATGTCATTAAGAACAGTGAGAGATAGGCATGGTACATTAATAGTGAGTCTGACAGCAAAAAATATATGTGATATAACAATGTATTATAAACTATGTATTAGTAGGAGATATAACAAACCCTAGCCCAAGAAGTACATACATATCCATGACTTGAAAATCAGTTGGATATTCAGCACCATTATATGATGAACAACAGTAATTACTTAGGATTTAAATAAGAAACCATAACACAATCTATCTATAGGTGTATGTCGAAAAAAAAAACATTACGGGAAGCAGAGGAAACTTACATGTAATGAAAGTGTCGCTAGCATCGGTGTTGACATTAAAACATTGGATAAAACTCGTCACCTGTATGTCACACATCCTCTTTATATTATAACTAAGTCATAAAATTTATCATGAAGACAAGCCTGAGGGAAGGGGGGCGGGGGGTGGGGGGTGGGGGGTGGGGGTGGGGGAGGGGAGTGGGTGTGGGGGAGTAATGGTAGAATTCGATGAGACAGGTTATGGAATACAACCAGGTAAGTGAAAGACGTAATAGTCAAAGACGCATTTTAAACATTACTTGACGCTGTCACCTTCCAAAACTGCGCAACGTTTATAATCTAGAACATAAACATGGCACGCAGTTAACAAAGGCTACCCTCTCATGTGGTAACTAATCGTGTTTCTTCCAATAGTTTATTCGTTATTTCTCTTCCGCATATCCTTACAATGTTTCCACAAAGTTTCATTGTCCTATTATCACTCATTTCGCAAGGATGCCTTCTCAAGTAGCAAAATTTTAATTCGAACCATTGAAAGGTGGCTACACTGTGCCACTGCGCCAGAGAGTGCGCCAAAGAGTACTATTAAGCCGCCTCCACAGTGCGTGTTAAGAGTTCGTAGAAGACAGTGCTAGTAGAGAGCTCGTGGAGGACAGTGCTTGTTGTGACATCGGAGAGGACAGTGTGTGTTAAGAGTTCGTACTGAGATGTACTAGTGGGCACTGCTTGTCGTGAAGTCGGAGTAAGATGTTGTAGTAAAGAGTGTTGTTCCTTGTCTTATGCAGTGATTTGATGGGAGAGATAGCAGATGTTATTGTAATGAGTGCATTTCGTCAATATATGAAGGTAAAATTTATAATGTTCCTTTATTAGTTGTGTATCTGAAATAATGTGTCACTACAGGTTCAGTCAACAAAGCATCTGGCTTGTGTTCTTGGATTAGAGTGTAATTGTGATTTTTTTGCATAATTATAGTTTTTCTAAATTTCCTTTGTCACGTCAGTATAATTGGTATCAAAATTCTTGTCTTGTGGGAAAAGAACCGTGCCAGATGTGGACGTTGAGTCACACTCCCACATACAGAACAGTTACTCTTGTGCTCATTGGTTTCGTAGATTTTTATAGTTGCTGGGGTCTTAATTAATTAATTGTGTTTACGAAAATCTTCTTACATTGTTTGTTGCAGTCAGATTGCGTAATAATACTAGTCAGGGCCAACCGTTCACGAGACTTGCGTAATCGTACATACTAAAACAAAAAAAAAATCATTTTCAATCATAAATATTGAATTAAGCCCCCATGCACGTGGCGACCGCTGCTTCGGATCGTCCCTTGGATTCTTCTGATTGTGAAAATTGTAGACTGTAGTATTGTTGTAGTAATTTGTAGTTAGTAATTGTAGTCTATTTTGCATGTGTAGATTTGGTAATTGTCATTCTTCTAATGGTATTTTTGCTCAGAATTAAATTTGTTGTCTTGTCAACAGGTTTGACAATTTAGTGCAATTATTTCAATTGTTCGATTGATCGTGTTTGAGGGAGACATTGCGTGTGAATAGTATTGTTGGAGATAAGGGGTCATTGTGTGTGATTTTCGTACAGTGACGAATCTTTCGTATATTTTGTAAATGATTACGCGATCAATGAAAAAGGCAAAAATGATGAATAGTGAGAATAACGAAATTGTTAACATGGCGAACTCGCCAACAGAGGAAAACAGTATGATGGATAATGAAGTGGAAAACAATGTAATAAGTCGGGAAAATAGTCCGGAACCATTTCAAAATTTTTCTCAATCAGAAAATTCACAGAATCCGAGATTAACGATAGAAGATTCTGAAATAGTATCGAACACAGATAGCTTTACAGCCATGCAGAAGGAAGCTGGTTTTGCGGGAAATGTTAGGGGCGAAAATGATTTTGAAACAGTTACCATGGGGCAGTTGATGAGTGCTATATTAAAAATGGAAACACGAATGGAAACTTTGGGATCTGAATTAAAAACTGATATGGGAACAATGGAAACACGGATGGGAACAATGGAAACACGGTTAGGATCTGAATTAAAAACAGAGATAGGAACAATTAAAACAGAGATGGGAACTTTGGAAACACGGTTAGATTCACGAATAGGGACATGTTTCAAAGATATGAAAGATGAATTAAAGAAAGAAATCAGGGAAGAAGTACAACCGATTCTGAATTCTCACAATAATAGATTAATTGCAGTAGAAATCAGACAAAGGGAACAGGATAGAGAACAGGAAGAAAGAGATCGCGTGATAGTACAGAAATTTTCAGAGTTAAATTTACAACGTGCACAAGACAAGGAAGAAATATTTGAAAGAATCGAGGAATCCGTACCAAATGACAGAATAAATAATCTAACACGACAATATGAACAGTTAACTACCAAATGTGTCAATACTGAAACCCGAGTCGCGACACTTACGGAAAATGTAAACAAACAGAAAGAAAAAATAGGTGACTTATCGGAAAGAGTTGAGGAAATTTCAGATAAATTGACAAATCTTAGTTTACATGGGGACAGAGATTCGGATGATACAGTTCCATTACCATTTGCAGAAACTGAAGAGTATCAGAACATAAATAAGCATGTTGAAAATCAGGGAAAATTTAATGAACGTGTGAAAAGGGAATTTGAGGCATTACGGAAGCAAGTCAAACAAATTGAAAGCGAAATAGTAGGAAAGGACAGTAGAAGGAACTTAGAATCACAGATAGCAGAGGGGTATGAAGAAAACAATTTATTTCATTTACGGGATGCAGTAAGAGAGCGCGAGGCGCGTGAATTTAACAATAATCGACATTCGGACCGGGACAGACGCGGTAGGTCTTTGTCGCCACGAGGCGAAAACTTTGATTATAAACACTTCTTAACTGTTCGGAAGATTAAGATATTCCGCAATTCTAAGAATGACATACATCCATGTTCATGGTTAGATCAATTTACGTACGCACTTCCGCCAAAGTTGCCATTAAGTCACAAACTTGAAATTATGTGCAGCTATTAATGTCCTCAGGGGATTCACTACTCTAAGTGAATATGTGCTGTAGCGAGCATAGGGCCCCGAGCTGTAGTGGTGCTATTTCTCTTTTAGTTTTCTGCACCGCTACCTACTCTTTTACTATTCTTTGCATCTGTCAAAACAACTCTTCGACTATCAATCTATCTAGTGAGTAATTAAACAATAACCTGATATGACGATTTTACCCAAATGAGATTTCGAAAATTACTGTTTGGACTTATTAAACTCCTCAGGGGATTCACTACTCTAAGTGAATATGTGCCGTAGCGAGCATAGGGCCCCGAGCTGTAGTGGTGCTATTTCTCTTTTAGCTTTCTGCACCGCTGCCTACTCTTTTACTATTCTTTGCATCTGTCAAACCAGCTCTTCGACTATCAATCTATCTAGTGAGTAAGAACAATAACCGGATATGACTGTTGTACCTAAAAGTGACTTTGGAATTTACCGTTTGGACTTACTATATTTTCTGCAGCATTCATTCGTTGTCTAAATGAAATTTTACCTGTTTATCTTCGTGACAATATTGCTTCATATCTTGACGACATTCTTATTGCTAAATATTCTTGGAGTGAGCACAACAAAATTTTGGATTCATTATTGCGTATTTTTGCACGAGTTGGCATTACAGTGAACTTAGAAAAATCTGAATTTGGTCGTTCTCAGGTGAAATTTCTCGGCCACATTATTTCTACAGAGGGTATTCTTCCTGATCCAGAGAAACTAGATGCTATTCAGTCCGCAATGACATTTCTTTTTAAACGAAAATCGGTCGACAACTCCGTTTGGTTAGTTTGTATTCCTGATGAGTGGGTCAATAAATTGATTTGGTATACGCATTTCAGTTATGCACACTTTGGTTCCCGAAAATGCTTTCACAAATTACGAGAAAATTGCTACTTCTGTAATATGGAAAAACGTATTCGATCTGTTCTTGCCAAATGCAAATTATGTCAAATGGCTAAGCCTCCAACGATTTCTCACAGAGCACCGTTGTTTCCCATCATTCCAGCGAAATTAAAGGAGATGGCTGCAGTCGATTTGTTTGGTCCAGTGGTTCGTTCTACTAATGGTTTTGCGTACATTTTCGTAGCAGTGGAGTTGACGTCAAAATATGTGTGTTTTACACCGTTACGCAAAGCAACAGCTCGTTCAGTATCTAATGCTTTCATCAAACATTTTCTTAAAGAAGTTGGTCATGTTGACAAGGTTATATCAGATAATGGATCACAGTTTCGTTCTAAAATTTGGCTTCGTACTCTACAGCGTCGTAAAATTAAACCAATTTTCATTTCACTTTTTCACCCTCAATCTAACGCTTCAGAGAGATGGATGAAGGAAATCAATAAATTGTGCCGTCTTTATTGTCATCAGAATCACAGAACTTGGGATCAGAATCTTCATATTTTTCAAAACATTCTGAATGAACTTCCTAATGATTCAACTTCTTTACCGCCTTTACTGGTATTAAAAAACAAACCACCGACAAATCGCATTTCTGAAATCGTTCCTTTTCCGCCTACACGGAAACTGCAGCATTCTGAAGTTGTTAACCTGGCTCTACAAAATATTGCATCTGCGGCTGCTAGAAGAGAGAAATCAGCTAAGCGTCCTGGTCGTTCAAAAATCTTGTCAGTTGGTCAAAAGGTATTAATTAAGTCCCACCGTTTGTCTTACAAAGGAAAAGGCTTGTGTCGCAAATTTTTTCTGCTTTATAACGGTCCATATAGGGTTCGCAAAATTATACATGATAACACTGTTGAAGTAGAAACTCTTAAATCTCGACGCTCTAAAGGAATACATCACATATCAAACGTTAAAATTTTTGTGGAATGACATACTTTAGAGAACTAACAGCTACATGTAAACACGCGGAGAGTACAAGGATACCGCGCTATGTTTTGGCGGCGGCACATACTCAAAGCAACAGTCAAGTCTGCGCGCCGCACAAGGCAGTCGTTGACCGCGAACAATAGCTTCCTACGTCACGCGCCCACAGCTGATCGAGCGCTCAGTGCGAATGCACTGACAGCCGTAAACAAATACACAGTCTAATTTCTCCGACTAAATTCTGTATAAAGCTATAAGGACTTGTTGAATTGTGTTATTAACATTCAGTATTTTGCAGGATACGGTTGTATAAAGTATTTAAGACCTTCAGGTAAATTCTGTGCGTGTCCGACGTTAAGACGACCTGCTATCGAGAAATTTTCAGGAAGAATGTAATTTCGAAGAAGAAAGTAATAAACTAAAAAAAAGGGTAACTATTAATTGAGTTTATTTTTCAGGTAACAAATTTCCAATTGGGTACGTACTTTAGACGTAATTTGCTGCTCGCGATTACGTGATTCATACTTTGTGCTAATTTCATGTTCTATGAATTTACTTGTGAAGCGACATGCTTGCGTACATTTACTGATTTTGACAATGATTATTAATGAACTGGGTTGTGACTTGTATATATTATGCATCGCTTGGCTGCTATGCTTTTTCACTGATGTCATATTTTTTTTTTAATTATGTTCCTGCTGTGCTTATTTATTTAAATTGTAATGGTAACCTGATTTATTGTGCTGATGTGTTTAGGTATGTAAGTTGTACTTTGTCATTTATCTGCTTGCGCCTTCATGTTTACTTATTAAGATTACATATGAACATTTATTTGCGTATGCTGATATAATGATAATGACCCGTTTATTACGTAAGATATATGTTTACTGCTATGCGTATGGATTACATATTTACACATTTCTGTTTTGTTGCCATAACTGCTCTTTAATTTGGTGTATAGAAATGCTGATATACTGTGTATAAACATAGAGTTTAGGTCACACTATTGGATTAATTATAGATTGTTCGCTTGGCAGAGCCTCGTTGTAGGAATTGTGCTGCATCCACTTGTTGACATTCTGTTCTTTACTGGTATATTTACTCGCTATTGCAAGTTTTGCTTACGCTCAGTGTCTTACATTTTTAAGATAAAAAAATTAACTGCTATCATTCGACGAACGACATTAGTACAAGAAAGTCATAGAAGTCACATGAGCTGAGGTTTTATGGAAGCTGTATAGATTTATGCTAATAGGAAGGAAGCTAACGACATGACATACCAATACTAGGTTTAGACCATTGACAATTATTACACTGCATTTTTCGTGAGCAATTGAAATAGGAAGTGACACTTGACACAAAAAATACTCCACATGTTTGCTTCTGCTATGATTCTTGAAGTGGTGTACACACTGTGAAATATTATGATCATTCACACTCCGTAATCGTACTTAATTACTGAGAGTTATTCGAACTAAGTCTGTTAGAGGTCAGGTATGCATTTCTTTTATTTAATGATGGACAAGGAACCAAAATGTATCTTATAATTTATAATGACTAGAAAATTTGGGTCAGATGGATTACACAGAGGTTGTGTGTTGACAATGTGTCTTCGGATTGTATGGGATGCTGACTTGAAGTTGCATTAGGATTTTATCTGTACTTGTTCGAGGAGACTGACTAGAGGAAAGAGTTGTGATGGAAGTGAGATGATATTGGTGCTGAGGTTTATATTTATCGACGTATTATTGAGGTATAGAGATTATATGAAGTTGAGTTGTTATGGAAGTGAAATGATATTGGTGCTGAGGTTTATATTTATCGACGTATTATTGAGGTATGATTATTGGAGTTTTGGTGTATAAGAGGTAAAGTAAGTGAGGAGCATATTTTTTTTGTTGGTCTTATGGAACAAGGAGGATGAAGAGAGCAGACTAGAACAGTAAAATAGAAGGAAGATAGTCTATACACACACTTTGTTAAATAACTAAGCAGTATATACTTTTTTTTGGAAAAAGGAAGTAATTGCATATCGTGGCTCACTGACAGTTGTTCAACAACAGTACATTTGATCTGGCTTGGCAAACATTGGTCTTGACATGATGACTATGACGTTGACTTAACTATTATTGACTGTTATACATTGCTGCCAGTACTACTTGAAGCACATGATGAACATCAGATTTTGACAGAATTACATTTACACAATTAACACTATTCAATTACACAGTAGTACTTAATGTGAATGAAAGATGAGTGAGTGTGTTCTGTGTGTTTTCCTTTACTAATCCTACGCACCTATCTCGTAAATATTATTTATTTGTTTATAGTGGCTTGCACTGACACCCATAAATATTATAGGTTTACTGGTATTTGTGTATTGTAATAGTTAATAGGATAATTATCTGATATCATTTGTGTGTTTGTTATGATTTGTATCTTACTGTAAAAGCATTTGTATGTGCATTCAAACTATTGTTCATGCCTGAACTGTCTGATTAGTGAAGATAAATATTCTGAACTGATACCTGCACTTTTCAACATGATGTGTGACATTAGGACATGTTTAATTTCTGCTCATAAACTCTGATGAACAGTGTGATCAGTGTTAGTGAATTTTGTGGAACTGCTTCTGCTGAGAAATGTGACTTTTTGGTGTCTGCACCTGCACTCAACATTGCTGGGTGCAACTGATGAACTGTTTCTACTGAAATAATGTCACTTGTTGCTGTTTGCACCTGCTCAACATTGCTGGGTGCAACTGATGAACTGTGGGTGCAACTGATGAACTGTTTTTACTGAAATAATGTGACTTTTTGCTGTTTGCACCTGCTCTCAACATTGCTGGGTGCAACTGATGGACTACTCCTACTGAAATGGTGTCACTTGTTGGTGTCTGCACCTGCTCTCAATATTGCTGGGTGCCACTGATGGTCTGCTTCTACTGAAATGATGTCACTTGTTGGTGTCTGCACCTGCTCAACATTGCTGGGTGCAACTGATTGACTGCTTCTACTGAAATGAAGTCACTTGTTGCTGTTTGCACCTGCTCAACATTGCTGGGTGCAACTGATGAACTGTTTTTACTGAAATGATGTCACTTGTTGGTGTCTGCACCTACTCAACATTGCTGGGTGCAACTGATGGACTGCTTCTACTGAAATGAAGTCACTTGTTGGTGTCTGCACCTGCTCTCAACATTGCTGGGTGCAACTGATGAACTGTTTTTACTGAAATAATGTCACTTTTTGGTGTCTGCACCTGCTCAACATTGCTGGGTGCAACTGATGAACTGTTTCTACTGAAATGATGTGACTTGTTGCTGTCTGCACCTGCTCAACATTGCTGGGTGCAACTGATGGACTACTCCTACCGAAATGGTGTCACTTGTTGGTGTCTGCACCTGCACTCAACATTACTGGGTGCAACTGATGAACTGTTTTTACTGAAATAAAGTCACTGGTTGCTGTCTGCACCAACTCAACATTGCTGGGTGCAACTGATGAACTGCTTCTACTGAAAAGATGTCCCCTGTTGCTGTCTGCACCTGCTCAACATTGCTGATGCCACTAATGGACTGCTTCTACTGAAATGGTGTCACTTGTTGGTGTCTGCACCTGCACTCAACATTGCTGGGTGCAACTGATGAACTGTTTTTACTGAAATTAAGTCACTGGTTGCTGTCCGCACCAACTCAACATTGCTGGGTGCCACTGATGAACTGCTTCTACTGAATTAATATGACTTGTTGCTGGGTGTACCTGCTAAACTTTACTGGGTGCAACTGATGGACTGCTTTTACTGAAAAGATGTTACCTGTTGGTGTTCTTTTTTGTATAAACTAATCATTGCAAGCATTTTATGTGAACATTTGTATAAACTGATTTTTTGTATATTGTGTAAACTATTATGTAAAGTCACATGTATGAAAAGAAGTTGTATTGCTTACTGTATTTCATATGTTAGGTTAGTGAAAGGTCAGTGCAAAGCCAAAATTTTTAACTAGTTATGTGATGTTTAGGTATTAATATTATCTTTTATTTTTGTTTGTATTTTTCTGGACGAATTTGGTGGTATTTTCACCACCAATGCTGGCAAAAATACCATCAAATTCTGGCCTGTGGAGGAAGGGCATATGAAAGGTGGCTACACTGTGCCACTGCGCCAGAGAGTGCGCCAAAGAGTACTATTAAGCCGCCTCCACAGTGCGTGTTAAGAGTTCGTAGAAGACAGTGCTAGTAGAGAGCTCGTGGAGGACAGTGCTTGTTGTGACATCGGAGAGGACAGTGTGTGTTAAGAGTTCGTACTGAGATGTACTAGTGGGCACTGCTTGTCGTGAAGTCGGAGTAAGATGTTGTAGTAAAGAGTGTTGTTCCTTGTCTTATGCAGTGATTTGATGGGAGAGATAGCAGATGTTATTGTAATGAGTGCATTTCGTCAATATATGAAGGTAAAATTTATAATGTTCCTTTATTAGTTGTGTATCTGAAATAATGTGTCACTACAGGTTCAGTCAACAAAGCATCTGGCTTGTGTTCTTGGATTAGAGTGTAATTGTGATTTTTTTGCATAATTATAGTTTTTCTAAATTTCCTTTGTCACGTCAGTATAATTGGTATCAAAATTCTTGTCTTGTGGGAAAAGAACCGTGCCAGATGTGGACGTTGAGTCACACTCCCACATACAGAACAGTTACTCTTGTGCTCATTGGTTTCGTAGATTTTTATAGTTGCTGGGGTCTTAATTAATTAATTGTGTTTACGAAAATCTTCTTACATTGTTTGTTGCAGTCAGATTGCGTAATAATACTAGTCAGGGCCAACCGTTTACGAGACTTGCGTAATCGTACATACTAAAACAAAAAAAAAAAAAAAATCATTTTCAATCATAAATATTTAATTAAGCCCCCATGCACCATCCTATATTATGATCAGCTTGTTAACAGCGTGCTGATACACATTTCAAACGTAATATGGTAGCAATTCTGTGGACGGATTCGAAAAATCCTTGCTAGGTTTCTGGAATTCTCTGGCACCAGTTGTGTACGCGAATGTCACGCAACTTTCGCAAGTAACAGGCAGCTGGTTTGTGGGCGCGCAGCTGGCGTTCGATTGAGTCACGGATACGATCTATCGCTTTCGGATTACATGAATTTGATGACCAAGACATCAACGTGAGTTCTCTATCATTCTCCTCAAGCCACTGTAGCACAATTATAGCATTGTGACATGGAAAGGTATCCCGTTGAAATATGACATCGCCTTTGGGAAAGGCATCTAGCATGAAACGTAGTAGGCGATCTGCAATAATGTTCACGCAGTCCATAGCTGTCATGGTGATTTGGATTACTGCCACAGGGCCAAGGAAAGCTCAGGTGATTGTCACCCATAGCATAATATTGGCCCGAACGGAGTAAGTCCGTGATGCAGTGTACGTTTCGAGCAGCCGTTTACCTGTATTTTGACACGACCATCGACTTGGTGTAACGATGAACTAGACTCAACGACTAGCAACACTTCTGTACTGATCCACGGTCCAGTTTCGATGATCCCATGGGCATTACAGTCGTACCTGACAGTGTCGTTAGGTCAACATTGGAACACTTAGAGATCTGCTGTGATGACCCATGTGTGCTGAATGGTGTATACCGAAATAATTGCGCCTGCACCAGCAATGTGCTCCGGCGTCAGATCTGCTTTACAGGAGGGGCTAGCCTCCGACCTCCATACGCTGTGACGAAGCATGGACATACAACACAATGACGCCTACTCGTCGTTTCACCGACCTTCAGCCACTTTCCATACACTCTGACGACATAGTAAGTGAACATTCAACCAACTTCGCCGTTTCGGAGGTGCTCGTTCACAGGTGTCAGGCTATAACAATATTTCCTTTGACGGAACCACTTCCTTCAGAAAATACCCTGTTCCCCTCTGCTTTGCTTACATACTTTCCTTAGCACGTCACATACCTGCAACGCCTGCAATCTCATGGTGAGTAGTGATCATAACGTTTCGGTCCACCAGTGTATGGCCACACGAATGGATTGTAGATGCATTGAGGAAGTACTTTGCTGGATTCCAACATATGAGGAAAAACGAAGACGTGGGTAGATCACAAGCAAGAGTAACATGTATACTTATGGAGGAGGTTCGTAATCTATGGAAAAAGTCTAAAAAAGCTTTCTATTCAGCACTGATGATACTACTTTTCCTATTGAAAAACCCAATATCTGTGTTTGAGAAGTGAAACAAATGCCTGTGGTATTAAACTTTACCGTGAAATCACTGACTTAATGACGGACGAATTTAAGGTATTAAAGAATGACATATACTGTACTTATACGTCTCTGCAAGACTTAAGGATGTGGTAGATAAAGTAATATAACATGTAAACAACTCGGTGGAAATGAATGAAAGTGCGGGAGAATATTGCCAGAATGAAATGATAATTAAATCAAGACCCTAAGCTGTCGACAGGCGTAGATATACATCAACTGGGACAGTTGAGAATGTATGCCCCCACCGGGACTCGAACCCGGTATCTCCTGCTTACATGGCAGACGCTCTAGCCATCTGAGAAACCAAGGGAACAGAGGACACTGCGGCTGCAGGGATTTATCCCTTGCACGCTCCCCGTGAGAACCCCATTCCCAACTTAACGTCGACACACTACATTCGTAGTGCCCCTGCCCATTACACTCATTAGTCGCGGCAGACAATCTTCCCGAGACCCATAAGAGTTCGGGCAATGCGTGTGCACCCAGCACAGAAGAAGGAGGTCAATGGCCGGTTAGCCTTAACTATTGAGGGTGGTCCATTGATCGTGACCGGGCCAAATATCTCACAAAAAAAGCGTCAAACGAACAAACTACAAAGAACGAAACTTGACTAGCTTGAAGGGGAAAACCAGATGGCGCTATGGTTGGCACGATAGATGGCGCTTCCGTAGGTCAAACGGATATCAACGGCGTTTTTTAAAAATAGGAACCCCCATTTTTTATTACATATTCGTGTAGTACGTAAAGAAATATGAATGTTTTAGTTGGACCATTTTTTTCGCTTTGTGATAGATGGCTCTGTAAAAGTCACGAACATATGGCTCACAATTTTCGACGAACAGTTGGTAACAGGTAGGTTTTTTAAATTAAAATACTGAGCATAGGTACATTTGACCATTTTATTTCGGTTGTTCCAATGTGATATATGTACCTCTGTGAACTTATCATTTCTGAGAACGCATGCTGTTACATCGTGATTACCTGTAAATACCACATTAATGCAATAAATTCTCAAAATGATGTCCGTCAACCTCAATGCATTTAGCAATACGAGTAACAACATTCCTCTCACAGCGAGTAGTTCGCCTTCCGTAATGTTCGCACATGCATTGACAACGCGCTGACGCATGCTGTTAGGCGTTGTCGGTGGATCACGATAGCAAATATCCTTCAACTTTGCCCACAGAAAGAAATCCGGGGACGTCAGATCCGGTGAACGTGCAGGCCATGGTATGGTGCTTCGACGACCAATCCACCTGTCATGAAATATGCTACTCAATATCGCTTCAACTGCACGCGAGCTATGTGCTGGACGTCCATCATGTTGAAAGTACATCGCCATTCTGTCATGCAGTGTAACATCTTGTTGTAACATCGGTAGAACATTACGTAGGAAATCAGCATTCATTGCACCATTTAGATTGCCACCGTCAAAATGGGGGTAATTATCCTTCCTCCCATAATACCGCACCATACATTATCCCGCCAAGGTCGCTGATGTTCCACTTGTCGCAGCCAGCGTGGATTTTCCGTTGCCCAATAGTGCATATTATGCCGGGTTACGTTACCACTGTTGTTGAATGACGCTTCGTCGTTAAATAGAACGCGTGCAAAAAATCTGTCATCGTCCCGTAATTTCTATTGTGCCCAGTTGCAGAGCTGTACACGACGTTCAAAGTCGTCGCCATGCAATTTCCGGTGCATAGAAATATGGTACGGGTGCAACCGATGTTGATGTAGCATTCTCAACACCGACGTTTTTGAGATTCCCGATTCTCGCGCAATTTGTCTGCTACTGATGTGCGGATTAGCCGCGACAGCAGCCAAGTGTTGCAGGTCGTGGCTGACGTTAACATGTGGCTGAACACTTCCTGTTTCCTTAAATAACATATCTATCCGGCGAACGGTCCGGACACTTGGATGATGTCGTCCAGGATACCGAACAGCATACATAGCACACGCCCGTTGGGCGTTTTGATCACAATAGCCATACATCAACACGATATCGACCTTTTCCGCAATTGGTAAACGGTCCATTTTAACACGGGTAATGTATAACGAAGCAAATACCGTCGGCACTGGCGGAATGGTACGTGATACCATGTACTTATACGTTTGTGACTATTGCAGCGCCATCTATCACAAAGCGAAGAAAGTGGTCCAACTAAAACATTCATATTTATTTACGTACTACATGAGTATGTAATAAAAATGTGGGTTCCTATTTAAAAAACCTGGTATCTGTTCTTTCGGAAATGTTGGGAAGACTACAGCACGTTCACATGCACCAACTACCAGTGAGCAGAAGGGATGGGAGTTGGACATCAAACGGGCCGACGCGGATCAGGAGAGGCACCACAGAACATTTTAATTTCCACTTTCTCCACTTTCACAAATAAATTCATTAAACTTTATTAGAATGACCAGTAACGATACAGGATTCACATTCATAGCAGTGGAAGTTAAAAAACATAACAAAATAAAATTTTGCGCAGCGTACAAACCATACTTACAGGTGCATGAAACTCTAGAATTTACCAACTCTATTAAAAACTGTGGTAAAAATTGAGATAATTATCTATAAAATTTTAGTTTTTTCTAAACATGAAGTTTAAAATGTAACAGCTCATTCTTTTTTTCATACATTAAATATATTCTAAAGTTTCATACACCTTTAGGTATGGTTTGTATGCTGTGCAAATTTCGTCGAGGGACCTCTCTTACTTATGAAGGAAAGTGTACCTATAGCAACAAATGTAGCCAATGGTAAGTGAAAAAGATGATAAAATTTCACGTGTAGAAAGAAATTTTTTATGTTTTGAATTTCAATTGCTATGAGAGTGAATCCTGATACCTTCCTGGTCACGCTGACAAAGTTTTATGAATTTATGTGTGAAAGTATAGAAAGTGGAAATTAAAATGTCCTGTGGTGCCTCTCCTGCTCCAAGTCGGCCCGTTTGACGTCCTACCTCTCTTAATCACGCTAGTGATGAAATGGAATGCCCTACCACAAGAATTCCTGACCAACCTTCTGGCCTGCATGAGAGATTGATGCATTGCCCTCCGTCATCACACACTGTTAGGAACCATGTTCAGGAGACCACCATAAATCGCGGGTAATTGTTCTCTTTGAATAAAAGTGTCATTTATGTTCTTCCCATAGCGTATTTCTTTTAGGTTCCTTCTGTAATAGACTGTATTAGTTCTTTCTTTGTATGTTCCACGTTTCTTCGAGCTATATTACTTGCCAGTGACACATCTTGCGAAAGTTGATTCATCCTTAAGTTTTGCACACCAATATATAAAGTGATTGTAAACGGTTAATTAACTGTTGTTGTAAATAATAAAATAATTGTTTAAATACATTTATAAGATTTGTAAGCGACTCTTGGGGTTTTTGGATTCTTTTTCTTTGGATTCTGGACTGAAACAAAGGCAACTTCCATACACCTATCCTCTCAATTAGTTACCAGAGCTACGCCGGCTTTCTTCCGCCTGGACTCAAATAAGATGCTCTGCGGGCATCTGTTACGTGAATCAGGGCGACGACGCATCTTTAAACGAACTTTGAACGCCCAACAGACCTTTACGACCTTCGTACATCACTTGTTTCCCCTAACGGCATCAGGGCTACCGTTCATTGGTCCATGTTTGCACCCTGTACTTAGTGTACACAGTGCGGAAGCAGAAGAGTGATAACTACGTAAGATGAAAGTATGCCGAATTTTCTATACAAAATCTTCGTGTGAAACGTCCAACCGAGTGAGGCGATTTCATTACTTTGCAAAATTTGCTCTCGTTAACGTTCAAATTCCCTGTCCGATTTGAAGCTAATAAACAAAACCGTTTGTCAAATGCATGCTTTTGTTGCAGTCTTCAGTCCGAAGACTTGTTTGATGCAGCTCTCCATGCTACTCTATTCTGTGCAAGCCCCTTCATCTCCGAGCAATTAGGGCAATCGACATCCTTTTGAATCTGCTTACTGTATTCATCTCTTGGTCTCCCTCTACGACTTTTACCCCTCACGCTTCCCTCCACTACTAAATTGATGATCCCTTGATGACGCAGAATCTGTCGTACCAATCGATCCCTTCTTCTAACCAGGTTGTGCCGCAAAATTCTATTCTCCCTAGTTCCATTCAGTACTTGCTTATTAGTTACGTGATGTACCCATCTCATTTTCAGCGTTTTTATGTAGCACCATATTTCAAAAGCTACTATTCTCTTTTTGTCTAAACTGTTTATCGTTCATGTTTCACTTCCATACATGGCTACACTCCAAACAAATACTTTCAGAAAAGGCTTCCTGACACTTAAATCTATACCCGATATTAACAAAGTTCTTCAGAAACGCTTTCCGTGTCATGACCAGTCTACATTTTATATCCTCTCTACTTCTACCATACTCAGTTATTTTGCTGCCCAAATAGCAAAACTCATCTACTACTTTAAATGTCGCATTTACCAATTTGATTCCCTCAGCATCATCTGGTGTAATTCGACTTCATTTCGTTATCCTCGTTTTGCTTGTGTTGTTGTTCATCTTATATCCCCCTTTCAAGACACTGTCCATTCCGTTCAATTGCTTTTCCAAGTCCTTTGCTGTCTCTGACAGAATTACAATGTTACCAGCAAACCTCAATGTTCTTATTTCTTCTCCCTGGACTTTAATTCCTACTTAAAATTTTTCTTTTGTTTCCTTTACTGCTTGCTCAACATACAGACTGAATATGGTCGGGGCTAGGGAGGAATAAGTTCGAACAGAGAGTGCTGAAATTGTTGAGTCGTATTGCATGCAGTTTCCCAATGACTTCTTTCGTCTCCTATCCCAGCAGCAACTGACTTTCTTATCAGGAAAACGACAGTCCGATTAGTGCAAAAGACGTGATTTGTTGAAGGTCCTAGAGTTGTTGCACTTAAGTAAACTAATATTAGAGAAACCATGTCCGACGTTCCGCATGCAAGGAGGAAACGTATGACGGTGAATCATCGGCCAACGGCGAGCCACTCTGCAGACGGTACACTCACTGATCTTGAAATGGTTTCTTTATCGGGAAAACCACGTGGCTCTTTACTTTTGTGTCCTTGCATACATAAGGGTATGTTTCCTCAGCCTGCCATTACTAGAAGCAAGGCGTGAGCTTGATGTTTTTATCGGATCGTTTGTTTATCGTGTGCGTGTGAAAGGTGAAGGAGTTTGTGTGTGTATGTACTAGGTGTGACAAAAAATGAGATTTTTTTAATTTCACAGGCTTTATTCATCCGAATTTCAAAACATTTTTTTATCTTGTTGACATACTTGTTCCTGATATATGCTTGCATTTTCAGCTATTGCCCGTTTAGTTTACTGTTGAAAGTCGAAAAGGTTATGCGTTTTCCCTAGTGCTCGGCGAATTTTACTTACGACAAAGATGGATCAAGGGACTTGCATTAAATTTTGCTTGAAAAATTGAATAAAGTGCAGCGCCGCATTCGAACGTTGACTGTGGCTTCTATCGAACCTGTTAAGAGTGGTATAAACACTTCATAGAGGGCCGAGGAGACGTTGAAAATGACGGCCTCCCTGGACGCCTTAGCGTATCAGTTAACAACAATAGTGTGAAAGAAGCAAAGAAAATGGTTCTGGAAAATCGCCGAATCACCATCAGAGAGATTGCTGATGATGATGATGTCCTCTGGCTCATGAAAAGCTATTTTTTTCGCATGTTTTGGGTATGAAATGTGCAGCGGCAAAGTGTGTTCCGAAATGATTGAATTTCTACCGAAATCGACTTCGCGTAGACATCTCTCAGGAATTACTGAATGAATCTCGAACTTCTAAAGAGGATTATAGCATGTGACGAAACATGGGTATACGAATGTGACCTCGAAACCAAGGCACAATCGTCCCAATGGAAACTGCGTGAAGAGCCAAGACTGAAAAGAATTCGACAAATTTGATCACATGTGAAAGTTCTTCTCAGCGTTTTCTTCAATTACAATGGTATAATACATCATGACTTCCTGCCTTATGGTTATGCGGTCAATACGAAACGCTATCTGGAAGTTACGCACCGTTTGCGTTAAGCAGTCAGAAGAAAACGACCAGAATTGTGGCAATACCACTCGTGGAAATTGCATCTCGATAATGCTTCCGCTTGTTCGTGATTTTTTGGCAAAAAAAGTTATATTGCCTCAGCCAGCATATTCATCGTACATGGCACCCTATGACTTCTTTATATTCCCGAGCCTTAAGAGAGCCATGGAAGGACGTTGTTTTGCCACCATAGATGAGGTAAAAACAGAACCACTGAAGGGGTTGAACACGGTAACGAAAAGTAAGTTCCGTAAGTGCTTGCAAGACTCGGAAAAGCGCGGGCACATGTGTATTACATCTGAGGAGGATTACTTTGAAGGTGACAAAGTTTATGTTGATGAATAAATATAGATACTTTAAGAAAAATAAAATTTCCGTTACTTTTTGATCACACTTCGTATGTGTATGTGTAATCCAAAGACAGAGAGAGACAGAGAAGAAAAGATGAGATAAGGTACAGTCAAGTAAAATCGACTGTTATGTTCAAAGCTAAAGATTTGACTTTGGCTCTACTCTCTTCCTGAAAGACTCGCCCTCTGTGTTTCGCTCATGACAGAACCTTCAAAACATATTTATTCTGCAAGCAATCACGGACACTGTTTCGGGAAACTTAGCCAATATTAAAAATAATAATACAAATGAGGACCGAACGACTTGGCACAGATGTTAAAACACTGGATTGACTTTCGGAGGCCGGCCGTGGTGGCCGAGCGGTTCTAGGCGCTACAGTCTAGAACCGCGAGACCGCTACGGTCGCAGGTCCGAATCCTGCCTCGGGCATGGATGTGTGTGATGTCCTTAAGTTAGTTACGTTTAAGTAGTTCTAAGTTCTAGGGGACTGATGACCTTAGAAGTAAAGTCCCATAGTGCTCAAAGCCACTTTTTTTGGTTTTTTTTCAACGTTCGGATGGATGGGGGTTCAGACTCATGATATGATCTTACTACATTGATTAAAGCTATTACCGGGATGGTAATGGCCTATTTCTTTGCCCATCCTTGCCCTCGCCGAGCAACCTGCAGTATATAGGAAAATCGAACGTCATTTATGTATGAAATTACTGAGAAAACGCAAAGCATTTCGGGAGCTAAAGTTGCATCTTCAGGCGACGAAACGTAAAGCTGAGCTCTCTAGCAATGAATATAGATCCATAGTTTACCGTCGCAGAGTCATCCATGCTTATTTCGTGCCCGCATATTGTCAACGCACAGAACTCGCCGCGTAACGGAAGTTGCACGCGCGAGAGACAGCGACCGATATTTCTATTGATAAACTGCTAGATCAGCAGGTGAAGAGTGTTGTACAGTTGACTTCGCTGAAATCTGCCACTTCCCGTATGCACGGCAATATCTAACTCGTGCAATGTCGTGAGTCATAGGAACGGCACATGCCTTGCGGGTAGATAACTGTAGCTCTCACCAGTCTGCGACTACATGCTTCCTCACTGGATTTAATATTCCACGTACAGTTATGTAGTCACGGAATTATTAACAAATATATACACTCGTGTCCGTAAGTTGGGAGATCTTTGAGAGAAAAGAAAACAAACAAAAAATAATACTGCATTAAGCAGGTACTGTGCGGATTAAATCGCCGCGGCACAAAACGGAATCATGTGAGATACATAGCATTTCACTATGATTTCACTTGGTGTACTTGCAACAGCTGAAATGTGCCTTGGTCATAGAAATAGTAAGGAAGGAAGATTATGGTTTAACGTCTTGTCGACGGCAAGAGCATCAGAGAGCTTTCCGCTGATCAGCTAAATAACAGAAGGTCTTTTGAATTCTTCTTGGTGTAGCAGTTTCATTATACACAAGGGAGTCTGAAGAAGCTAGTTTTCGTTTTGAGGTTGGTACGCAACAATGTATGGGCGTAATAGTACAAATAATAAGGGATTATCTTAATAATTCTGTCTTAATCTTTCCTTTTAACACACTGAACACCACATGTCCACTAGTGGGCATTTTGAAATATCTTCGTCAGGCCGTGTGCTCACTCGTGATCATTCGGCGTATCTTACTTGAAGCCTGCCTGTACACCTGTGGGGTTGTTTTGTGTAGGCATGATTTAGTGATCCCATTGAACCACAAAATCAAACGCAGACTGGGCAGAGTGGAGGTACAAATACTGAGTACTGAGGATCAAGTGTAGGAAACGTATTCTGAGATATTATACAATTATATTTTTTATATCGCTTTCATGACTGTTACATAGAAGATTACAAAAACGAACGTAAAACAAATTGTACGAATGCGGAGTATTTACAATAGTTAGATGTAAAAGTGATGTAAAAGACAAGTCTCTTACCATTTGACAGTGCTTCTTAAATTTGGGTAATATGAAGTCATCTGGCCGGAGAGCTCGATAAGGACCTTTCCTTTATTATAGTCAATGACAAAAGCGGACCTACTGGTTTCTTTCTCCTTTTTGTGTATTTTGGGCCGTGCTAAGCTTTAGGACGTCTCATTTAACCTTCCACTTTAATACTACAGTTTTGTCTTCATTCGATTGGGCTACAACGCCCCATTTTTCAATTTTGCCTTGACTACATCAGATGGATTATTCTTTCTACTTCCACGTACAATGCCTACCAACTGTCTCTCGCTGGGTTAGCCTACACTCCGTAAACACACACATGTTAATCACAAAATGAGAAATGCAAGTGATGTAAGTGATGTGTTATAACGAATGTGGGTGAAATAAGGCCGGAAATCGGCTAGCTGGAGTATGGGAACTAATGAACACATATCCAGGACCACACTCATGGGCTAACAGCATTGGGGCTCTAAGTAACACACAACAATAATTTCATCTCACGAAGTTTCTGCTACAAACGTTGATTCTAACCTGAAAAACAAGAGACAAACACGACAAAAAGTAGCATGGTAACATATCGTACCTACCACACGATACATTTATTATATGCATAAAAGGAAACATGCATTACAGGACACTGAAGATGCTCTACAAATAAAAGAAGAGAAAAGCGTACGCTACGGTCGCAGGTTCGAATCCTGCCTCGGGCATGGATGTGTGTGTGATGTCCTTAGGTTAATTAGGTTTAAGTAGTTCTAAGTTCTAGGAGACTAATGACCTCAGAAGTTAAGTCCCATAGTGCTCAGAGCCATTTGAACGATTTGAAACACGTATTGCAAAAAACAAACTGCCTTTCATTTAGTTGCGTAGACGGAACAGACCTCCATGACACATGCAACTGTGGGACTTAACTTCTGAGGTCATCAGTCTCCTAGAACTTAGAACTACTTAAACCTAACTAACCTAAGTACATCACACACAGCCATGCCCGAGGCAGGATTCGAACCTGCGAGCGTAGCAGTTGCGCGGTTCCAGACTGAAGCGCCTAGAACCGCTCGGCCACCATCGGCCGGCCGCATTGATCCGATTCAGAATTTTGACAGTTGGCCACATTAATGTGACCGGTTATGTAGTATTGTTTCCGATCTCATATAAGGGTGCGAAACGAACAGTTAGTTGGTACAACTAAAGTGCGCGTCATTTATGTTGGCGGCCGCGTTTGGGTTCATTCTGCGCATCTGACGTCAAAAAATAGTCAGCCAATGAACAGAGAACGACGATGCCAGATCTCGACTGCAGAGCAGAGCACGGACGAGTGTCTTCAGTTTTAGAAACGTTCAGTCATAAGCAAAGTAATAGAACAAAAGCAATGTCTTGATAGCAGACTTTGTTTTTTGAAAGTTTGGAAAAACCATTCTTTATACCAATTGCTTCATTTTCTATTAATTAATTAAACCAAACGAGCAATAAGACTATTAATTCAGGCGATAGCAAGGAAAGGTGTTTGTATCAATTTCACAAACTGCTTTTTCGCAATAAAGAACAGCGGTAATTGTTTATTTCCTATTGTACTTCGACGAAGTGCGAGTAATTCATAGGCATACCAACAGTGTTTGTCAGAATATTGCGTGACCTGTTAGAGTCCTTATGAAGAACAATTGCATGACGAGATGTGCTAGCGTAATGGTTAAGGCGTTGGGTTAGTAAGCGATTGGTAAGGAGTTCAAACCTCGTGCAATGCTAAATATTTTTTTTTGTTTTAAAACAATATCGAAGTGTCTTACTTCATGGATTTTATTCGTCTGAATGCAATTTTTTGAAATTTCTAGTGCTTTGTCTCTTCATTAACCCTTTCGCTGCTGCAGTCATCACTGCACTGCTCGCCTGTGCAGACACATGGTGTTCCCACTGCTTTGACACACTTATCATTCGATTTCACAAAAACTATTTGGCCCAAAAATTAGATTTTTACACATCTTGACTGATACCTTCCCCCCATAAATGACTTAATTTTGTTTCGATGTTTAACCCAGTTATTGTGCAGCATTAAATGTAGTAAACCATTGCACGAAATTTTGTTGAGTTTGCAGAGGTAAAAGTCCATAGCCTATACTTTCCGTATGCTCGATTTTAATTGCCACAATGTTGAGAATGAAATGTGGACAAGGTACCTAAATTTCATATAAAATTTACTGTATAACAATATCTCATTTAATTTAAGTACCACATAGGTGTCGTATGTAATATTGAGAAATATCCCGTCTTTCGCGACTGTAATAAAAGTTTTATTTACACCGGGTGCGTTTGGCTTTATTTTAAAGCACTTCAGTCAGTCAAAGGAAGTGGGGGGAAGGTATCAGTCAAGAAGATGTGTAAAAATCTAATTTTTGGGCCAAATAGTTTTTGTGGAATCGAATGATAAGTGTGTCAAAGCAGTCGGAAACACCATGTGTCAGCACAGGCGAGCAGTGCAGTGACAAAATCGCGCACAGCGCGGAATGCGGGGAGCACGTCTCTGTAGCAGCGAAAGCGTTAATGCGGCCGTGGTGGCTTTACTTCATAAACTGCGCGCTCCCCCCTAAACGTAAGCTTGCGAACTATACTATACTATGGCGCTGTTTCTATTGGCGCGTGCGTCGTGTGCAACTGGCAACGCAGCAATCTCCCGCGTGTGGGCGGGCATGCGCGAGCCGCCAAGATAAAAGATTTCAACTATAGTCACCGTTAATCATAGTCATGTAGGTAAACGGTACAGCCACGCCATAATCGTAATACCGAGAAGAGCGTAAATTCGTCTAGCTGACAAAAAGTAATCGCTTACCAAAAATCTACACGTCTTTAACCAATCAAATGTTCTGCACCGAAATCAAGGCAAAAGCGTGAACTAGTATTGGTAATTATGTTTTATTGACTAACAAGAATAACAGTGTAAAAGAAAAGTTACAACATGAATACTCTCTGATGTTTCAAAAGGAAATATTGAGATGAGACTAGCGAGAGAGAGTAATTGACCAATGAGTGTTTAAAGAATGAGATTTATATCTAAGACAATAAGCTGCTAAGAAACAAACTTTTATTTGCCATCAGTTTCCATGTATCTGATCAACATCAGGCAAAATAGAAATTGTTACAGTCTTATATCGTAAAAGTCGGCGTGGACAACGAAAGTGGTAGCCACTTCCGCACTGCTTCTGCGAGAGACTTATCCATATCTGTAACTTCTTATCCGCATACGCATCTGCGGTTATTAAAAAGTTTTGTAAAGCAATTTACAAAAGGCTCGTTCCTAGCCTGAAGCTTCGCTTGCGGTAATCCGCACTCGTCTCTGATGCGAATTAGAGGTGGACATATTTGAATGACGTACCAAAGTGAAACTCTTTTTCTTTGATGTAAGAGTGGCATAAAATGTATTTGTTTCTTACTTACGTGGAAAGGAGAAGAAGTTTCCTACCTGATTTTCAGCATTTTACGCAAGGGGCATTGTAAATTAGATAATCATATTTTAATACAGCATGGTCTGCCATATTATCGATGGGGGTCGGCAAATAATAAAATATTGTTATAATTACTGAAAAACATTACGCGACTTTGTCTGTGAATCCTTTCTGCTGCAGTGTTAAGTCAACAAACGTAGTCATGGAACAAGTTCTCATCTGTTCCATACTGTTAAATGTTAGCCACATAGTTGGTTTATGATAAGTGCATCATTTACCACAATGCTTAGTTATCTTAACATGCTCTTCTTCTCACTGCAACAAGGACTGAATCGTGTACTTTTGAATGTACTTAGCATGGACGTTGATTGATTCACCAATTTTTTGCTGACCGTTATTCATGGCAAATATGATAAACAAACAAGGGTGAGATCATCTCATCATCATCATCATCATTTAAGACTGATTATGCCTTTCAGCGTTCAGTCTGGAGCATAGCCCCCCTTATACAGTTCCTCCATGATCCCCTATTCAGTGCTAACATTGGTGCCTCTTCTGATGTTAAACCTATTACTTCAAAAGCATTCTTAACCGAAACCAGGTACCTTCTCCTCGGTCTGCCCCGACTCCTCCTACCCTCTACTGCTGAATCCATGAGTCTCTTGGGTAACCTTGCTTCTCCCATGCGTGTAACATGACCCCACCATCTAAGCCTGTTCGCCCTGACTGCTACATATATAGCATACATCTATAAGGGTGAGATTATAAAAAGAAATTTTCAAAAAAATAGCTTGTCCTAGAACAATCTAGTCATCACTTTGTGGTTATTTTTGAAATTGCAGTTGAGTTCCGTTACTGCGAAAGAAATAGGGCTTAGATACAAGGCAGCTGCTTGTAGTGAAATGTGTAGGATGTTACTGTGAGAGTGTGATGTGCTGAGACTCGGCAGTGGATTATGCTGTCTGCCTGCCACACTTATGTGCTCATCACACAAACGATATGGAAGCTGGTGTAAGCTTTATATTACCTTCACCCAGCAAATTGTTAATCACACTAACTGAAAATGCTCTGACACTCCAAAATTATTTTTATATATATGAAAGAAATCCTCATCAATCATCTGTCATGTAAAGTAATTAAACTTTCTACCATTCTTATACTGTTCCATGAAGGGACACCTGCTTTAGAATGGAACGGCAGCATTGTGAGTCTGTTATACGAATAAAAAAAAGGTAGAAAACAGGTCCATTCTTTTGATCACTGAATTTATTTTCTTCACAATTAAAATGAATATTTCTTCATAACAGAGACAAATATAGTTGCTTGTTTGAATCTCATTGAGTGAAGTGTTACCTCTGAAAAATCTAACAAATTTTATTCCGCATTGGAATGCACACAGATATGTTCAAATTTACAATAAATGATTGCTGGAATGAAACTCACTTGGGACAGACTGTTCTGATAACAAGTGGTGGAAGCCTCTAATTGAACAGAAGTTTGCTATGGAATCACGATTGTTTTTCCAAAATCTGTATAGCTCGAAAACTCAAGTTGAAACTGGATCCAAGATCCAAATAAGTAAAAATACTGAAAAGTAACACAATTTGCCGAGTTGATCTCAAAAATTGTGAGCTGCTCAGAGAAAAAGCAGCACTACTTCTAGAAAGCAACACCAGTTCAACGAAAACTGCGCCATGCTGCAACCAGATGCCTCTCTATCTCGATGTGACCTCAGAGCAATGCATCTCCGCACTGACTCTTTGATTAACCCAGGTTCCTCTCTGCTCCCAGAAAACCACGGCTTGGAGGGGAAGCTCACAACTTTCGCCACAATGACTACCAATAGTTTCTCTCAGCATACTGAAATGCAGGGGCTCGTAGACAACGGAAACTAGCCAGCATGTGGCCATACATGTCTGCGAACCAGCAGAGGGAGTGTGGGCGTGTGGGCCTTGAGCTGTCCCAAATTCATAACGCTGCAATCACCCAGGTCTGTCACTGCACATTCTCAGACCTGTCTCACAGCAGAGAAATCAACGAATTTACATCAGAAGCCATTAATTACGTATTTCTCCCCCAAGGCAATTAAGAACATTAAGCTACCAGTTTTACTTATTATCACAAAGAGAGATATGTGATGGTACTGTCACAATAGGGTGGAAATAGAACACATATTTTAAAGTGTGCGAAACCAAGAGGAAGACCATGTCGGATTTTAGTCCCAGCAGATGTTAATAATGCTTGTATCGATATCAAGGGCACAGCACAGTGAAACCTATACACTGGTCCTCCATCCTCTCAAATATAAAGAAAAGTGTAATTGTAAAAGTTCAGTGAAATATGTTACAACAGTTCATATTACATTAGAAAAGTAGACTTTTGTTATGAATCAACTGGAAATTGTCGCTTTTTGTGAACAATCAAATGTGCGGAATCATGTGTTCTGCTGGCCGTGTGGTTCGCTAACTTCACTGGTCTGCTCGCCGACCTGTCCGACTGTGTATGGGCACTGGCGACTGCTTGGTGGACTCTACCCGCCTGCACTGATGGAGTGTGGGCTGGCAGGTAGCGGTTGAGGTTAGCAGGTAGAGATTTGTCAGTTGAACTGACGAACTTGAACCTTCTCCACAACTGTGAACCCACAGGCGAATGGGTGGGCGAATGGGTAGGCGGGTAGGCGAATGGGTAGGGGCACACCAGACGTCCGCATGTGTATGTCGGCTTTACATAATAGCCGATCTCTGAAGGCCCTCACACACAGGCGACCAAGTCCATTGACCAGAGCAAGTCTGCCCCAACCTGTTCACACTTTGTGCTAGCAATCGATCCACCATTGGTTCTGTGGTATGGGTCCATTGGTTCAAACATCAGACAGGTAGCACATACAGACAGGTAGTTCCTGCCACGGGGTCGCTGGCATCCACACACATTTGGATGTGTTAGCAAGCGGGTCAGTAGACGGGCTGGTGGAACAATCGGGCTGTGGATGGGTGCCTTTATTTATAGCATCATGCGGAATGTGCTTACAGACTGTATGAGAGATAAGATTGGGACAATGCATAGTAAGTACGTGCAGGAGCTGTTAAAGTGGTCGTAGCCAGAAGATAAGGTCAGAAATAGACTTCTAATTTACCTGGATCTTGCAAACATTCCAAGAATCTCCACAGACTTCAAGATTTCAGCCAATGTTATAACCTAGGATTTGGTAATAGTTTATGCGAATCAATCATTCATTGACAGCAGTTAAGACAATGTTTCTAAGAGTGTATAATGAGTTCGATATTGTCCTTTAATTTTTAAATGCCCTTCAATCATTAAGGCTTTCCACATGTAACCCATGGATAGGCACAACTGCACACGCTTTTATCAACAAGGTAACAATTACTACAGATATCTGCAGATATATAACTGCTACTGTATCGTCATCAGCTGCTCCCCTGAGCGTATGACCTCTCAGTACAGGACTTTCGTCAATGAGACGCCAGAAAAGTCAGTCAAGGTTTGAAGGTCTGTAGTGATAGGCACTGACAACATGACACCAAAGTAATGTGCTGGCTGCTTCAGAGAGCTGACAAAAGTGAGTCTGTGTAGTGTAAGCCATGATTGGCACATTTTTCTATAGCCATCCCTTATGGACTTTCTGGAAGATAAACTAGGTCACTTTTAGAAAAAGATTCTGAATAGACTCTACAAATATGTTGTCATTACCTGGCTGCTCCTAAACAGTTACGTATTTTTCTGCAGCATTATGTTTGCGCTCATGGTACCTTATCTCATATAAAGTAGTGTGCTTGGTTATCTTTGTGAAACCCAACAAGCATGTGTAAAATATGACTGACAAAGTACGGAGGATATGAGAAGGAGATGCAGAGAGAGTATTCATAGCTTAAAGAGATGTACTATGAGGGGACTTCAAAAAGTCAAGTTATACATCATTGTGGCAGGCCATCTAACTTGTGCTGAACGTCTCACCACACTTCGTGTAACACTGTTTTTGAACATAGTCATCAAGACTGTTTGAACAATGCTAGGAATGCTCTATCAATCGTTAAATACCTCGATGACAGAAATCTGCTCCTTGGTCATGGAGCCGTTCAGGATCCATTGCATGAATGTCCTCATTGTTGGAAAATCCCATTTCCCCCAGACGTTCTTTCAACTTGCATAAAAGATGTAAATTGCATGGAGCAAGACCTGAACCTCATGATGAGTATCGCACATGTGTATGCAGCCATGTTCAAATTGTTGGCACCATTTCACTATGGCTACACATGACACTGCATTTGGCCTGTCTATTGCCAGAATGTCATCGTGAATCTCTGTACAGTTTAAGCATATTTTGCACAAGAATCCTGCTGTCACACCCTGTTCAGTAAACTGTTATTTCTAGGTGATGCTGACCTTTCTGAGCTCAAAAATGCAAGGTCTGAACCTCTGGTATCAGCATTCTAGGAATTGCTCTCTGGTGTCAGATTAAAGCTGAAGGTATTGAGCTTGATATGTTAAAGGTCACCCTCTCCCCCCCCCCCCCCCCTCACCTCTCCTGCCTTCCCTTCCCCCACTTTGCTCTTGGCCAACTGCACTAAGTCAACATCGTGATGCTCCTTGTCAATCGCCAGGGTGCCCCGCTGCTCTCAGGCAACTGGAATCAAGCTCCCCACCCCTCTTCTTTTCATTATAAAAATACTATTACCTATCACTCAAGATCTGTATGTCATAGTTAAAAGAGACCGTCAAGCACAACCTGCAGGGACTAACCACTGATTACAGCCACAATAAGAAGCAGAAGAAGATTGATAGATGTGGAAGTAAGAATCTGCACACCAATTATTAATAAATATTATAAATAAAGCTATTTTTCATTTGATATTTATTCATTTGTACTTATATGTTGTTATTTATTTTTTCCAGCAGCTGATCAAGTACTAGCTGAAATGCTTAACCATGACACACAGGTGTATGAAAAAAGCTATAGTTTTGTGCAGACGCTAGTTGGAAGAACTGAATGACGTAAGAATGTTACGGGACTAAGACAAGGAAGTGTGATATCACCACTGCTATTTATAATGGTGATGGATGAAATAGTCAAAGGGACGAAAGAAGCCCCTAGAGGAAGAGAGATGAAGTTGTTACTATTTGCTGGTGATATTGAGCTGTGGGGAACAAGCAGTAAGGAGCTACAAAAACAATTGGACATCCTAAATCATAAGGTCGAGAAATATGGAATGAAATTTAGTGTGGAGAAAAGCAATACCATGGTGGTAACCAGAAGGGATAGAGAGGGCAAGGGACAAATTCATATTAAGGGACGGGATATTGAAATAGTGGACAACTTTAAATATTTGGGAAGTGTATTAATGGGGAATGCTCGTTTGGAGACAGAAATTAGCAAAAGAATACAACAGAGTAGTACATTTTACCAGTTTATTTTAGCGTATGGCTAATACAGACATATCATGAAATTACATATACATACAGTATGTACATATTGACACACAAGAAACTTAAGTTTGTCTTTACAACTGAATATCCAGTCCTTCAATCCAGCGCACTGCATCTGGAGTTGCTAGCAGGAAGTCCTCTTTGGCGCCGTGATAGGCTCGAATCCTGCATTCACTGACAATGTGGTGAACAGTCTGGTATGGAGCCCCGCAGTCACAGGCTGGATCAGGCAGCTTCTTCCACTTAAAGAGAGCATCCCTGCATCGCCCATGGCTGGTACGGATTCTGTTGAGAGTAGACCACGTCTTGCGTGGTAAGTCGAATCCACTTGGAAGTTTAGCACCTCAGAAGATGTTATGCAGGTGCACATCTGTCACTGCTTCCCACCGACCTTTCCATTCTTCAAGAGGTTTGAAATTCTTAGCAACCATGTCAGCAGCATCGCACAGAGTTGGATGACGTGATTTCAGTCTCTTGCGATTTAAAAGTGGCAGGTCGCTATTCACGGGTAGGTTAGAATTCCTGGAGATCTTGTGGAATTCTCTCATAAGGGCAGTACATCTGCGTAGATCAGGAGGCATTATACCGGTTAACAGTGGAAGCCAATAAACTGGAGTAGATCTGATTGTGCCAGATATTATGCGCATTGTCGTATTCAGCTGGGTATCAACAAGCCTTGTATGATGACTATTCATCCAATCAGGTGCACAATACTCCGCACTTGAGTATACCAAGCCCAGAGCTGAAGTACGCAGGGTGGTTGCTGAAGATCCCCAGGTAGTTCCGCATAGCTTATGGAGGATGTTGTTTCGAGTCCTCAGCTTTTGAGCTAAGTTAAGAAGGTGTTGTTTGAAGCATAGTGTACGATCCAGGATGACACCAAGATATTTTGGGTTCCAGTTGTGACGAAGAATTCTGCCTCTGAAACTTACCTCCAGTTTTACGTTCACCAACTGGTTATTTAGATGGAAGCAACACACTTCTGTTTTACTCACACTGGGTTGGAGTCTCCAGATTTTGAAGTAATTGTCTAATGCAGACAGGTCATTGGCTAAAATCTCTTCTGTTGTCTTCATTTCCTGGTGTTTGACGGCTAGAGCCAGGTCATCGGCATAGCAGTATTTTCTGGACGAAGTGTCAGGTAGATCAGATAGATATAGGTTGAACAGTAAGGGTGAGAGAACTGATCCTTGAGGCTATCCGTTGTTCAGCTTCCTCTCCTTACTTATGTTGCTTCCAGTGATTACCTGGAACTTCCGATCACTCAGCATGCTGTTAATCAGTCGAGCCATTGTTCTGCAGGGTATGACGCGGAGAAATTTGTAGATAAGGCCTTCCCTCCACACAGTGTCGAAGGCGGCAGTTAGATCAACAAATGCCACAGATGTTTTCTGCTTCATTTGGTATCCTGACTCTATGAAGGATGTGAGAGACAATACTTGGTCGCAGCAGCTACGCCCTGGTCTGAAGCCTGCCTGATCAACTGGAACGTTCACTAAGATAGCGCTACTTATTCTGTTATATATTAGCCTTTCAAAAAGCTTGTAGCAGCAGCTGAGTAGGGAAATGGGGCGATAGTTTTCTACCCTGTTGCTGGGTTTGCCAGGTTTCAGAACAGATATTATCTTCACCTTTTTAAACTCAGATGGAAGTTGACCAGTCAGCAGGATGTCAGTGAAGAATTCTGCCAGCCATTTCTTAGCTTTTCCTCCCATATTGATCAGGAATTCTGGGTGGATACCATCGATTCCAGGTGTCTTAAGAGGTTTGAGGTCCTTCAGTCCAGAGTCAATGTCTGAAACTGTGAAGGGATGGATATACTCAGATGAGGGAGATGCCTACTTTTTAAGGTCACGAAGCTGTCGTCTGATATGTCTTGTATGTTTCTTGTCAGGAGGTACTCTTGAGGTGGTAATGATGTGGGAAGCAATTTGGTCCGGTGTTACTTCGGAATTTTTTCTGCATGCTGGTGCACTTCCTCCCAGTTTTCTCAGAAGACTCCATGCTTTCCTGCTCGAGTGGGTAAGGTCCATAGTTTTGACTGTTTCTGCCCATTTCTGCCTCCGAGACATGTCCAAGCTGGACAATAGTTCCGTAGGTATCCCTGGGTCACCACTTTGCTGGAAGTATTGGTACAGTGTTTCACTTTCCTCGTTCCATCCTGGAACATATTCTTTTCGGTATCCTCTTGGCATACACTTTTTAGCTGTTGCTGTTACTGCACCAATGAAGCGTTGATAGTTATTATGTGATGGAGGTATTCATCGAATGGTCTTATCCAGTTCCGTTGAAAACTTCATCCAGTCGGCTTTCTGGAAATTCCATCGAGCATGCGGAGTTGATCGTATGACAGGAACAGTGCAGCCAATTTGTATTATTACAGGTCTGTGTTGGCTGTGAGGAAAGGCATCTATCACTTTCCTTGTGGTGTTGATGGGAAAGCCAGTTTCGTTGCAGCTAACAAAGCATAAGTCAGGATTTGAATCCTTGTCCCAAGCAGCTGACCTGAAAGTGCCTTGATCTTTGGCATCAAACACTAGATGAAGATTATTCTCTTCGATCCATTCTGCAAGCATGCTCCTATTTTCATCATTTTGAGAGTACTTCCAAAGTTCATGGTGACTATTGAAGTCTCCTATGTAAACTGCAGGATGTTCTGCTGTGTGTAGGACAAAATCGGGCCATGTTGTTTTGGGTGGTTTGTAAACATTTGTAATAGTAATGCCGTGCAATTGTATGACAACTGTATGTATATCTGCCTCCACACTTACAGAAATCAGCGAAGCTTCGTTTATGTTGTTACAGACATACGTAGCAATTCCATACACCTCGTGGTAAGTTACACCAAGTGCAGAATATCCAGGAATTCGACCTCGGCTTCGGAATATTTCTTCGCTGGAAACACGAGTTTCTTGAATGGCGACGACATCGATATTGTTGTCTAGCAAAAATTTTGACAGGTAGTCACACTTTGTCCTGCTAATGGTTTCGATATTCAGTTGAAGGAGTCTGATAGTTAGTCCAATGTTTCTTGTTAATGAGCTCTGAAAAGAACTGTTTCTGCTATTTAGTTGATATGTCATTGCCAGGAGATCCTATGGATAGTCTGGCTGCCTGTAATCACTGTTGCTCAATTAGCACCACCCAGGAGGCACGTGTAGGGTATTTTAAGGTTAAACCTACGGACGTGAGCAACGCTACCTCCCATTTTTACCAGTGTGTGAGGGGCTTGGTGTGGGGAAGGGAAGTGCCAGTGAGGTGCAAGCTGGTGCTATACAAGACTTTATTCACACCCATACTAATTTACGGCTCAGAGACTTGGACTATGACTAGGAGAGAGAAGAGTAGGATACAGTCCAGTAAAATGAAGTTTCTGAGAAGTATGCTAGGAAAGACGAGGAGAGACAGAGCGAAAAACGAATATGTTAGGAAGGAAATTGCAGTGGAGAAGTTGACTGAGAAAATTGAAAAGAATAGATTAAAATGGTTTGGGCATGTGAAGAAGATGGGAGAGGGAAGAATACTAAGAAGAATGATGGAGTCCAAGATTGAGGGCAAGAGGCCAAGAGTAAGACCGAGAACAAGATGGATTGATACAATAAAGATGAGTTTAAGGAGGAGAAACCTGCTATGGAACCAAATTGTGGAAGAAGAATGGCGGAAAGACCGAGTAAAGTGGCGAAGTACCATTGATACCCCAAACTGACCAGATGTTGAATAGAGGGAAAACGAAGATGATGATGAGTGAGCAAATCTGTTCTCAACAAATTCTTGAAAATGTTAAAAGCCACACGAAATTCATTTAATTCTTCATTCAGAGTAGCGTTATAGTGCAAGAGATTACATGGCTACGCTAAATTTTATACAGCCACAATCTTCAACGAAGGCATAGTCGCTCACCTGCTATTTCTTTTCCCTCTTTCCCATGCACTGTAAATATTGTGTAAGAAGGTGAACTGTATATAGAGAAAAAAACTGAATTGTAGTGCAAATAGATTCTTTAGTAATTTTGGTACAAACAAATTGAGTACATATACTTATGTACCTAACAGTATTTGTTTGTGAGATACATATGCAATCCTTAAAATACAAAAAAGTATTGTTAATATCTTTGTAAATCAGTTACAAAGAAGATGCAATGTCACTGTTGTGTATCTGTACGTAAGTCGTCTTTTATAGAACAAATAAGACTGCCAGACTGCCAATGTTATTGTTAACATTTATTTATTGTTAGTAAAGCCATTGATTATTTTGTTATACCATCGTTAATATTTACAAAAGTAGCTGATCCCTTCGTTAGACAGTAAAAGTGACTAAACTGATGAAATTGCTTAAAATGAGGAGTTAGAATTTGTGTGTTATAACAGATCGTGAATGTTGACCTACACTTAACATCGTGCATCTAATTGTTTAAAGGTGCAGCTACATCGACATTGCACACATCTTTCTACGAGAATGGATACATCCACACACCAGGCAGGTAAATCTGCGTTTTTCGCCTATGCTACCAGTTTGTCTTCCCTGTAAATTTGGCAATTTTGATAACCAATCTCCCAGTATTTACAGCCAATGTTGCCAGTTTTAGGATTTGGCTCCCCAAATTTGGCCAGTTTTCCCCAATTTTCACGGCCAAGTTGTTAATTTTACTTCCTGATTTGGCGCCACACAGTTGGCTAAACTAATTATGGCCCTCTCGCTACAGAGCAAATACATAGCATGCTGGGCAAATCGTCTCAGTGGGTCCACCTGGTTACTGGCTGAGGGCAACAGCGCACGATGAGACTGACGTTACACAACTAGATGAGAGCAAACAGGGAGAGGTGGAGAGGAGGGGTCAGTGACCTTGAATAGAACAAGCGAAATTGCCACAGACACCTGGATGCTGGCACCAGAAGTGCTGACCTTGTATTTATTGAGGTCGAAAAGGTCATGATCATCTCGAACCGGCAGTGTCCTTCTAGTACAGAAATCCACTCCTTGGTCAGCGAGCGATTCGAGAACAACTGCATGAATTTTCGCATTGTTGGAAAATTTCTTCCCATCCAGACGTTCTTTCAGCTTGGCTTAATTGTATCGTGCAAGATCTGGACTTCCTAATCGGTATCACCCATGTCTATATAGTCTTGGTCGAACTGTTGGCAGCATTTCCCTATGCCTGCACGCGAAATTGTACTTGGTCTACATATTCCCAGAATGTGACTGTGAATCTACGCTCAATTTAGACTTTTTGTCCACAACAGTCGTACTGTCTTCTATTCTTCAACTTTGAAGTACTATTCTACTTACAGTGCCATTTCACTGCCACACTATGGTTCGCCTGTTAACCTCCAGGAAACCCAGAACATATACCCTCATCTAACGGAGCATCGCTCTCATTGCGCCACGGTCTTACTTTGGGACGACATGCGCAACATACTTTCTGAGATCTCTACGTAGTATGGAACATTGACCTCAACTTCAGAAAGAAATTTCTAAGAATATGTATCTGGAGTTCAGGATGGTATAGAAGATTATCCAAAAGGAAGAGAATCGAAGCGGTTGAGGTACGATGCTGCAGTAAGCTGCTGCACATTAAGGGGAGGCTCTGTTCGAGAGCGATGAAGAAACTAATTTTTTAACATAAATTTCATACTTTAAGTGTAAAAATTATGGATTTCCTGAATGTGGATGTATTTTAGAATATACAGAGTGTTGAATGGAACTGTGCGTCGGCCGAAAAATAGGTAGCTGTAAGCCCTTGATGGATTAGTTCAAGAAAAGATTCGACCAGTATACGAATTCCTGTCCGGAGGAGATTCGATTAAAATATGGCCACTGCCAATAAGAAAAAGGACAAGGCGTGCGTTTGTAAACTCTTGAAACAGCGGCATATATACAGCTGCAGATATATTCAACTAAGGTTATTCACCTCTTCTGAAGACCATGAACGTGTTAGGAATCGTCCTTCCGGCGAACAGCAAAAACTTCGCGGGGTTGCCCGACAGGAAACAAGTGGCTATTTATACACCAATTTATGTATAATAAATTGATGAAACTCAAATTTTAATAAAAACCCCTTTTTAAAAAAATTTGAAACTTTACAAATTTTTCGTGGCTCTCGACCAGATCATACCCTTAAGTTAGCTCATAAGGGGAAAAAAAAAAAAAACTAAGGAGGTTGCCCGCGGCATCGGCGAGCAAAGTAAGATGTGGAAAACTCTATCTAGAAGAAGTTACGTGGTAACAGGTCCTGTGCTAAGACATCAGGGAAGCAGTAAAGGGTAGAAGGGTAGAAATTGGGAAATATAGAACAACGAACTGATGACGTTGGATTGAAGAGATTGATACGAGAGAGCAAATCCTGTCACGTTGCATCGGAGCATTCGGAAAATTGACAGCAAGCACTGTGTCCTCGGAGTCTTTCGCGACGGCATACATGAATAAAACGTTCTCGGGTTTTAAGCCGCGTCAATTCGAATAAACTCCTCGAGCTTTCGATGACCATCTCCGCCATCGTCGTCATCGAAAGAAAGCAAACCGAGCGAGGTGGCGCAGTGGTTAGCACACTGGACTCGCATTCGGGAGGACGACGGTTCAATCCCGCGTCCGGCCAGCCTGATTTAGATTTTCCGTGATTTCCCTTAATCGATCCAGGCAATTGCCAGGATGGTTCCTTTGAAAGGGCACGGCCGACTTCCTTCCCCGTCCTTCCCTAATCCGATGAGACCGATGACCTCGCTGTTTGGTCTCTTCCCCCAAACAACCCAACACAACCAAAGAAAGCAAAGACAGATGCGCGACGCGGGAGCAGCAGTTTTAGATGTGGCACCTGCCCCTGGCGCCACCTGCTCGGATCGACCTACGCGCGTGCGCCACAGTGGGTCTATCTGATTGGCTGCTGATGATGTCCGTAGCAGCCCCGGCAATCATTGAACTCCTGATGACGATGGCATAGATGGTCATCGAAAGCTCGAAGATTTTAATCGAATTGACGCGGTTTGAAACCGAGAACGTTTTGTTCAAAATCTTGCACTGAAATTAACATCAACCAGAAATACATCTCTACTCAATGAACAATGTTATCTAATATTTTTTCCTCTCACTCTCTATCTCTGTCTCTCTCTCACATACTGGAACACAAAAAAGACTACAGTGACTGAAAACTTATCTGCTTCACCCCAGTATCACACTTTAATTTAATTTAGTGTCCTTGACTTTTGTTCATGATGTTAGACTAACATCTTCAGTCCTTTGGGTATAGGGCTGGGAGAAACCGACCAGTTAAAACCGATACCGGTATTTTAGTTATGAATAACCGGTATGTTTCGGTATTCGTTTGGCCTCAGTTGTAACAACTGTCTTCTAGTTTTTACTAATAACCAGGAAAAAACCGAAAAATCGATTAGCCATAGTAGCAGCGGTAAAATTTTTCTCTTTTAAATAAACCTTTTTTAATTAAGGAGTAATTTTTATTCGTGGAGTCTGCATTGGTTCGAAATAGTGCGTTGTTACAGAAAATGGGAAAAGCGATCTGTGCTATTTTAATAACAATGCTGACAGAAAGGAGCAACAATCTCCTGGAACAGGAGTTGGAACAGCATCGCTGAGATAACAATGTCCCTCTTGCCGTGTGTCGTTTACGGGCGGTGTGCAAGATTTGTCCCTACCTGTTGTATACGGTAGTTTCTCACTTTTGTAACCGGACGTCCGTCGTAGTACAGGACGGCATCAATCTAGTTGGAAATATTTGTAGCAAGTGATGTAGTAATATAGCACAATGCTTCATTTGCTTTACAAGATTAAAGATTGTCTGTCATTTCTATGAAATAATAAAAGAGGAAGGGAACAGTTATAAAAACATAACAACAATTCATTCATAGTACGCAACAAAAATAGAAACTAGCCGACCTGCTGCTTATGTGTACATAATATGCCTTTATCTGTTTGTAGCCCTTGAAAATGGACAAATTAACACGAAAATCAGAGTTTCTCGATCTCGGTTTCACCCTTTAGCACTGACTGTTTATAATGCCCAAATTATGGTATGATCTCCGATTGAAACGTGATTTTTAGAAGGGTTTCAAAAAATTGGAATTAGTATGAGAAATGAGAATTTTTGTGGTATTCAGCCATTTATCACCTTTGAGAAAAGCAGCGAATGGTGGACAGACTAGGCTTTCTTTTATTCGCCTATTTAATTTAATGCTTTGATTGTACGTTTCTTAAAACTGAAAGTCTAAAATTTTCAGTCTTTGTTCGATTTCAACGTTTATTACAGCAAACAATAGGAAAAAAAACCGCAAATCGGATTATTTCGGAAACCGGTTACTTTGAGCGGTTTTAACAGTCAGGTTAAACTGGTGTGGAATGGAAGACATGCCGGGAAAAACGGGCTAAACCTCAAATGTAAAAACTTAGAGGTAAGTGTTGCCATCTGTTGCTGGGTATGGAAACTATCAAAATTTACGTTGGTCTCACCCCTAAATAACCTAATGTGATATTTAGGGGTGAGACCAATGTCAATTTCATACTTCCTGTACGCAGCAACAGATGGCAACACTTATCTCTAAGCTTTTAAATTTGAGGGTTAGCCCACTTTCCGCGCCTGTCTTTAATAGTATCGATATAAACAAAAACCCGTACGTGTTTCCTAAAGCTTAGACAGTCCAAATTTTTCAGTCTTCGTTCGATATCTACGTTTATTACAGTAAGTAATAGGAATAAAAACCGAAAATCGGATTATTTCAAAAACCGGTTATTTTGAACATCCGAAAGAACAGATACCATCGGTGACCATGCAGATCGTTAGAATGGTTCAAATGGCTCTGAGCACTATGGGACTTAACATATGTGATCATCAGTCCCCTAGAACTTAGAACTACTTAAACCTAACTAATCTATGGACATCACACACATCCATGCCCGAGGCAGGATTCGAACCTGCGACCGCAGCAGTCGCGCGGTTCCGGACTGAGCGCCTAGAACCGCTAGAATGAAATGAATACCACTGGGTGCATACAGGCGTTGATGTAAGTCAAGGGGACAGGTGAAAATGTGTGCCCCGACCGACACTCGAACCCGGCATCTCCTGCTTACAGGGCAGACGCTCTATCCATCCTTTTTTTTCATTTTGTTCGTTGTTGATCGTTGTGTTTGGTCGTTGCGGACGTCACATGACATCCGGTCAAGTTCGTTTATTGATCCTTCCACTCAGTTTATTATTATTATTATTATTATTATTACAGAGGCCAACCAGCTCTCTGACCGAACACGCTGAGCTACCGTGTCGGCTATCACCTGAGCCAGCGAGGACGCATCCGACAATGCGACTGCAGGGACTTATCTCTGGCACATTCGCAACTTATTGTTAATGGCTCTGAGCACTATGGGACTTAACATCTTAGGTCATCAGTCCCCTAGAACTTAGAGCTACTTAAACCTAACTAACCTAAGGACATCACACATATCCATGCCCGAGGCAGGATTCGAAAGTGCGACCGTAGCCTAGAACCGCCCGGCCACCACGGCCGGCAACTTATTGTTCCGCACTACATTCATAGTGCCCCTGCCCATTATACTCATTACTCGCGACTTTACTGCCGATTCCCGTAAGAGTTCGGGCACTGTTTGTGCATCTGCACAGAAGAAGATGGTCAAATGGCCGGTGAGCCTTAACTATATACGAGTACCTGGTGATCAAAAAGTCTGTATAAATTTGAAAACTGAATAAATCACGGAATAACGTAGATAGAGAGGTACAAATTGACTCACATGCTTGGAACCAAGAAATAACAAACGTTCAAAAAATGTCCGACAGATGGCGCTTCATCTGATCAGAATAGCAATAATTAGCATAACAAAGTAAGACAAAGCAAAGATGATGTTCTTTACAGGAAATGCTCAACATGTCCACCATCATTCCTCAACAAAAGCTGTTGTTGAGGAATAATGTTGTGAACAGCACTGTAAAGCATGTCTGGAGTTATGGTGATGCATTGGCGTTGGATGTTGTCTTTCAGCATGCCTAGAGATGTCGGTCGATCACGATACACTTGCGACTTCAGGTAACCCCAAAGCCAATAATCGCATTGACTGAGGTCTGGGGACGTGGGAGGCCAAGCATGGCGAAAGTGGCCGCTGAGCACACGATCATCACCAAACGACGCGCGCAAGAGATCTTTCACGCGTCTAGCAATATGGGATGCTTTTTTTGGTTCTAATAAAACCCCACGTCATTCCAAGCATGTCTGTCTATATTAGTCTGTGGTTTATTAAGTTTTCAAATTTATACCGATTTTTTGATCACCCGGTATATATGAGGATGGTATCTGTTCTTTCGGACATGTCCAACTTATATCAACGCCTGTATGCAGCCACGGGTATTAATTTCATTGCAATTTTATTGAACGTTTTTAACAGTCAGGTGGAACTGGTGTGGAGTAGTACCGATATAAGCGAAAACCCGTTGTTTTAGTGATAACCGCCGTACCTGTTTTGGTGTCGCACTTCACCTTGTCCACTACGGAAGTGGACATGGATCCTTCCTCGAGAACAGTTCCTGGTAGTAGGATCCCCACTCCCCTGACGAACGCTCTGATATTCGACCCGTGTATAAAATATTGACTCGCGTGTCACTTCTCGTGGGCGTTTCACTCGGAACATTAAGGCAACGCTGCAGTAAAATTAGGACGTTAGGCGGCGGCATCGTGGCCGCAGTAACGGCCACGCCTCCAGCCGCGTGCGCTGGTAGTGTGCGAGGAAGCCGCGCGAGTGCTGCGTTCGCGACGACTCGTCTCTTTATGGGGCGCCGGAACGCGTTTGAGTGGCTGGCGGACTCTAAAGAAGCCACGGGGACGCGCTCCGCTCTGATTCCTCCGCTCCTTTCTCTCCTCCGCCTCGACGTCTTCCGCCCCTACTCTACCCAGCGCCTCACACACCGACACTCCTTCACGTACACTCTGTGTGTGTGCGTGTGTGCGCGGTCTCCTGGCCAATAAATAACGTTCAGAGCCCGCGGAGAGCGGCCGCAGGTTCGCAGAGCGGCCCGGCCTATAAAAGCTTCGCGGCGCCGTGATATGTGGCGCAGTTCGGCCTAACTGCCACTTTACGACGTGTTTGCAGTGCCGGCCCCCTCCGCTGCTCTTGTTTTCACGAGCGGCCGAGCCGGGAGGTCCCGACCCCGGGTTACCCGGACCACGCGCCCCTTACCCCCTCCACCGCGCTGCTCCTATCACCCGAGGCGACCGCCACCGTAATCCATTTTTAAGAGCCGCTCTCTGCGCATGGGGTGGGGTGGGGGGCGTCATCTCAGGCATCCACCCCTCGCTTTCCGGACGAGCCGTCATTTCAATCCTGCGGAGCCGTGCAAATGCGCTTACGTCCCGACGTGTCACGTTGCGCCGAACACCTACAAGGTGTGACGTCGCAGTTAAAGGAGGGAAGGAAGGAAGATTAAGGTTTAATGAACTGTAGACGACTAAGTCATTAGCGAGCGGGTACGAGCTCTCAGGAAGGGAACGAATTCGGCCGCGTCTTTTTCAAAGGAACCATCCCGACGTTATGGTCTTAACTCTGTGTTAACCTGTTGAGCTTCTTTTGCATCTACAGCTGCGCACCACAACCGACCTTACGGAGGGTCTATCATCATCATCGGTTTTTTGCTATATCAGCATGTCCTTTGTGCTTCCATTCATGCGATCCATTGCTTGCTCCTAAATGCTGTTGTTATGTCCTGCTGTCGGTCACATCATCCACACTGAACGAGATGGCGCAACACTTAACGCACTGGTCTCGCACTCGACAGGACAACGGTTCAGATCTCCGTCCGGATATGAAGATTTAGGTTTACCATTGATTCCCGGAAATCGCACCAGGCAAGTGCCTGGATGGTTCCTCCGAAAAGGGCACCGCCGAATTCCTTTACCATCCTGCCGTTATCCGAGCTTATGCTCCGTGTCTGATGACCTCGCTGACGACGGGACGTTAAACTCTAATCTTCCTAGTATTGGTTAAAAACAGTCTTGGTTGCAATTTTAGTTTTTTTATTTTTCAACGACGCGTTTCGCCTTATTTAGGCATCTTCAGGTTATCTACGTAGAAAACAGAGAACAAATACATCTATTTAAGAATCGCGATGGCGTTGTGCAGACTTGGATAACCTATAAGCATGTATAAACAGATCACCTACTGAAAGAGCAAATACCTTAATTTGGCATTTCTTAAGAATCCTTTAGTCAGTGTAGCCAAAGGGCATCGTCGAAGATATCAGGCCAACATCGCCTTCGTTAAACTCAGTAAAAACTAGAAATATAAAATAGTAAAATCATTAACTTTTCTAGATGGATGCGAGAGGCACCAAGATCTGCATAACGCGTTCCCGTTCACAGGATCGAGTAACAGTAACATGGGGCCTCAGGTAGTAAGCATAATGCGCCACAGCGTCGTGTGCCAGTACTGAAGCCTAGAACAGAATCACCACAAGAGGTGGCGCTGCGACGCAGCGGTGATTAAAAATCAGAGATCGTATACTGGATATACATACCCACCAAAACTTTAAAAATGTAATGCACATAAAACATTGATAAGATGGAATTACTAGGGGCAACACCTGTGCTTAACTTACCCTAAAATTTTGACGAATTAAATATAAATGAAGGCGGTAAATTTAAAATGAGAAAACAAGGTGTACAATATAACACACAGATGCAGTACATAAACAAATTTTTCGTATCATATACCACTAGAAGTGTGAACGGGAACGCGTTATGCAGATCTTGGTGTCTCTCGCGTCCATCTAGAATAGGTAATGATTTTACTATTTTATATTTCTAGTTTTTACTGAGTTTAACGAAGGCGATGTTGGCCTGATATGTACGACGATGCCCTTTGGCTACACTGACTAAAGAATTCCTAAGAAATACCAAATTAAGGCTGGCCAGAGTGGCCGAACGGTTGTAGGCGCTTCGCTCTGGAACCGCGCGACCGCTACGGTCGCAGGTTCGAATCCTGCCTCGGGCATGGATGTGTGTGATATCCTTAGGTTAGTTAGGTTTAAGTAGCTCTAAGTTCTAGGGGACTGATGACCTCAGCTGTTAAGTCCCATAGTGCTCACAGCCATTTGAACCATTTTTTAACCAAATTAAGGTATTTGCTCTTTCAGTAGGTGAAGAAAAATGGTTCAAATGGCTCTGAGCACTATGGGACTGAACATCTGTGGTCTTCAGTCCCCTAGAACTTAGAACTACTTAAACCTATCCAACCTAAGGACATCACACACATCCATGCCCGAGGCAGGATTCGAACCTGCGACCGTAGCAGTCGCGCGGTGCCGGACTGAGCGCCTAGAACCGCTAGACCACCGCGGCCGGCTCAGTAGGCGATCTGTTTATATTTTCAATAGGTGATCTGTTTATACATGCTTATAGGTTATCCAAGTCTGCACAACGCGATCACGTTTTTTTTTCTCTGTTTTTTATGTAGATAACCTGAAGATGCCTAAATAAGGCGAAACGCGTCGTTGAAAAATAAAAAAAAAACTAAATTTGCAACCAAATTGCAACCAAGGCTGTTTTTAACCAGTACTGTTAAGCACTGATTTTCTGTTATGCCACATATGGATTGGAAGAATTTCTAATCTTCCTTCCACACCATCTGAAACCTCTTCCTCCCGCGCCTCCTCTTCCCTGCCAAATACACCTCTAAGACTGTTTTCATAAGTCTCTTCCTCTTTCTTAGTATGTATCCAAGCCAGTTCCTTTTCTTCTCTTCTTTCACGAGGACATACTGAAAAGTAAGGCTTCCGAACTTTCTATTCTGTTCTTGTGACACACGTATTACTCGATCAACTTCACCGCTCTGCTGACACTAGCTGCAACACCCTGACGCTAGAACGCTTCGAACTGTAGCGTGTAATGTGGCGATGTGGAACGTAACTACGTTGGTGCGTGAGAGGCCTTCAGGAAACTGAAAGCACGATTTACACACATGGAGCACCCTCTCTTTCAGCATGAGAATGGCAAACCACATACGAGCGCTGCTACGTCTGCAACCATCCGACGTTTTGGGTTTACTGTCATAGATCATCTTCCATACATTCCCGACTTGCCCCATACGATTTTCATCTATTCCCAAAACTTCAAATTTTCACTTTGATAGTGATGAAGCGAAGTAAGCAGAGGTGAGGTTGTGGCTCCATCAAGAAACTCAAACATCCTGCAGTGACGGATTAACCAACTGGTCTCTCGTTGGGAGTAATGTGTTCGTCGCCAGGGTGATTATGTTGAGATGTAAATGTATAGTCATGAAGAATAAAGATTTAGAATGTTTGTTTTGCGTAAAAAAATTTAAGAGTTTTGGCATAAATATTCGGAGGCGTTACTTTTCAGCACACCTTCGTACATTCAGTAACTGTCTTTGCTCTCCACTCTTTTTAGTACCTCTTCAGTTTTCACTCTATCCGCCAACTTATTCTGTCCATACTCTAACATGTCCACAACTCAAAAGCCTCCAGTCTTGCTCTATCTTTCTTCCTCAGTGTCCACATTTCAGAACCGTAGGGGAGGACACTCCATATAAAGCATATTATTAGTTCTTTCCCTCAAATCTTTGTCCATATTGCCGCAGAAAATTCTCCTTTTCTTACAAAATTTTCTTTTGCCATTGCTATCTTGGTATTAATTTATGTGCCGCTTGTGCCCTGCTTGTTCTAATATAACTCCTTTCACCACTATTTTTACCCTCTTGTTGCTTCCTGGTGTCATTACGTTTCTTTTCTTTGTATTTATTTTCGTTCCATGTACTTTTCCTTTAGCTTCAGTAGTATCCACTATATCCTGCAGTTTTTTTTCATGTGTTACTAGAACGGCAGGGTTATATAGTGCACCTGATTCAGTTTCCTTTCCTATTGCACTCACAAATGACACGCAGCGAGAAACAGCTGAGATAACGCGTGACTGATAGAAAGGGAGTCTCTCACATAAGAGTGAAACAGCAACATGTCTCATAAACTGGTTCTAGCCCAGCAGGATACAGTTATTACCAAATCAATTAGAATGAAAATATTACAATAGCTCATCAATATTCATGAATATATACAAAGAAATGAAACGTATTCGTGACGCAAAAGCAAACAAGAGAAAGAAACTGTTTAACTACATAAAGTTTTTTTAACCTGGTCTTCACCCAGATATTGTTTTGAAAATCTTTTTTTCCTTTTTACTTAGATAACTATTAACAACGTTGGGTTGAATTTTCAGAGTCTCTTCAATGGGATGAAACAACTGAGATGAAACGAACCAGCCTTTACAGTTGACGCCAAGGGCCTATCTTCGTTAAATACGTTAGCTTTCGTCGGATCACCAAAGTTAAGCAACGTCGAACCTGGCCAGTACCTTGATGGGTAACTATCTGGGTATGTCACGAGCTGTTTGCTGCTTTTCGTCTACTTTTGTGGTAAAAGGGAGGAGGGGTGACCTCTAGACTTTGCGCTAATGGCCTGGATTAAATTTCAAACTTCTAGACAGAGTCTCATGAAGTGAGGGTATGTGGCACTTTTGATTGTCGGATGGGGATATTAAATCCGGCGGCCCCTTTCGTGCCGTTCGAGAGGAGTGTGCTATGCACCGGTACCGGATACCATTCTCTCCCTTCTCTCACCATCATCATCCAACACAAAGGTTTATTTATTTAACCGTGTGGTGGTTTTATACAATATACAGTTGATATAAGGCAAATGGTTTTATACAATATACATATGATATTAGACAAGATTAAACCTTAAAGTCCGTGTTTTTCAACCAGATAATTAAGCTGGGTGTGAGAGTGAACAAGTCATCGGGAATTCCAGGGTATGAATGAAGTGAACAGCGTTGGACTAATTGTTGAGTTGTCTGCTCGTCTTGATTACATTCACACATTGGTGAACTGATCTAGCCCTGTTTGTGCCTGAAGTACCTGCAACAACCATGTCCAGTCCTTAACCTGTCGAGGCGGCACCAAAGGTTCCAGGGAGGTCAAAACGTTTTGGCTTCTTTGTGGGATCAAGGTGATGGGCTCTTGTTCCCAATGTTTATGTTGACCATTCATGCTACCAGCTTTCATTTAGATCAAAACCATCCGCAATGAGTTGTCATGCAGTAACACTTGCTGGTCTTGTTGATCGCAATCGTTGCAGTGGCGGATGACAGAATTCCTGGTGCAGTGGTAGAGAGGGTGAGCCGGCCGGGTTGGCCGCACGGTTCTAGGAGCTGCAGTCTGGAACCGCGCGATCGCTACGGTCGCAGGTTCGAATCGTGCCTCGGGCATGGATGTGTGTGATGTCCTTAAGTTAGTTAGGTTTAAGTGGTTCTAAGTTCTAGGGGACTGACGACCTAAGCAGTGAAGTCCCATAGTGCTCAGAGCCATTTGAACCATTTTATTAGAGAGGGTGAAGCAGAGATTTTCTTGGCCTCTCTCAGTAGAGCTTGTTTACGCCTTAAGTGAGGTGGAGGTATGTGACTCAGTACAGGTAACCAGTGGCATGGGGGTGATTTGATGGAACCAGTAATGCAGCGCACTGTGTCGTTAAGTTTTGTGTCTACCTTCTTCACATGTCGATTGTTGCTCACGCCCGTAGGTATAACCTATATTACCCTACACGTGACCCCTGGGTGGTGCTAAACGAGCAACAGTGTCATAGGTGATATACAATATGCCCGGAAACATAACACAAAGGTGACTAGACATAAGACACGCCCCTTACCATCACTTATGCTTATGAGATACACATAAACGCACAACTCTCATACTTCGCGAAGGAAAGCAGCCATAGTGCGTGACGGACATAGAAACCATTCCATATTAGGCCGCTGTCGTGCTCTTCGTGTCTCCCAGCCAACAATGCCACATGTTTTTATTATTGGATAGCTAATGTTGAAATATGACGGCCACTCTGTATTCCCTCCCTTTTTGAAGTTATTTTCCCATTAGCCGCCTTTCGAACCACTGCGAGCTCATCATCCGTTTACAGGGAGTTTGCACCAAGTGCAGCTAATCTCTGGAATCGTGATGATGTCACGTAAATAATCAAGATTATAGTGACAAGCAATTCTTGGTGTTGTCCTGGTCTTCAGTCCAAAGACTGGTCTTCATCTCTAAGTACCTGCTGTAACCTCCATCCTTCTGAATCTGCTTACTGTGTTCATCTCTTGTTCTCTCCCTACGATTTTTAGCCCCCACGCTTCCCTCCAGTACTAAATTGGTGATTCCTTGATGCCTCAGAATGGGTCCTACCAATCGGTCGCCTCTTCTAGTCAGGATGTACCAGAAATTGCTCTTCTCCCCATTTCTATTCAGTACCTCCTCATTAGTCACATAATTTACCCATCTAATCTTCAGCATTCTTCTGTAGCACCACATTTCGAATGCTTCTAATCTCTTCGTGTCTAAATTGTTTATGGTCCATGTGTCGCTTATTTACATGGCTACACTCCATAAAAATACTTTCAGAAATAACTTTCTGACACTTAAATCTATACTCAATGTTAACAGATTTCTTTTTTTCATAAATGCTTTCCTTGCCATAGCCAGTCTACATTTTATGTCCTCTTTACTTCGACCTTTATCAGTTGTTTTGCTTCTCAGATAGCAAAAATCATCTCCTGCTTTAAGTATCTGATTTCCTTATCCAATTCCCTCAGCATCAACTGATTTAATTCGACTACCTTCCGTTATCCTCGTTTTGCTTTTGTTGGTGTGCGTCTTATATCCTCCTCTCAAGACACTGTCTACTCCGTTCTATTGCTGTTCCAAGTCCTTTGCTGTATCTGACAGAATTACAATGTCGTTGGCAAACCTCAAAGGTTTTATCTCTTCTCCCTGGATTTTAATTCCTACTCCAGATTTTTCTTTTGCTTCCTTCACTGCTTGCTCAATTTTCAGACGGGGGATAGGCTACAACCCTGTCTCTCTCCCTTTTCATCCACTGCTTCCTTTTCGTGCCCCTCGACTCTTATTACTGCCATCTTGTTTCTGTACAAGTTCAACATAGCCTTTCGTTCCCTGTATTTTAACTCTGCCAACTATAGAATTTGAAAGATAGTATTCCAGTCAACACTGTCAAGTAAATTCTTGATACAAAATGCAAATCTTCTGTAAATGTAACCGCACTGATGATGGGCCTGAAGTAGTTCGACAGCTGGCTAATAGGAAATGAAAAGTTTTTAAAAGCCTTCTGAAGCTGTTATTCGCACATTCTGTGCGAATCATTCACCATTTTGAGCACAGTCGCAGCATTCAAAGCCCATAATGCATGAGATATATTTAGAAGAAGTGACCGGCTTTGTCTGGTGTTAACTCTATTGCTTCAGTAAACCGGGGACATTAACCGGAACCCCGGTGCCACATATTAATATAAATAAGCACAATATTAAGCTCCAGAGTGTTGCGTGATTAATTTACGGCTTTTTACGAGAGCTGGCTGTATAAACGTGCCTTTTGTGACTCTGGCATCATTAGAATTTCTTCGAAGCTTGCTCCACAAGCGGAAGCCTTTCTCTTTGAGCGATACGAGCTGCTGGACCCGTGAAAGGACTTGAGTGTAACATTTTAATTGTACGTAGAAAGCAGGATAAGGCCATCGACCGCCGTGGGCGCCTCGCCTCTTTTCCAGTGACTGGACGGGGCCGATATACTACGCGCAACAAGTCCAGGGCCGCGTGGCGGGAACACAATAGTTCCTGGAGCCTCCAGCCGAAAGAGGCGTGTGTCAGATCGCCAGTGTCAACGCCTGTGACATGGTATGGCGTGTATGTCTTCTGCGCTCGTTGCCTTTGACTCAGTAACAGATGTTCATAGACTGCAGGTGTTATGTTATCTCTCTTCTTAAACACTACCTTTTTCTCGAATGAGATTTTCATTCTGCAGTGGAGTGTGCGCTGATATGAAACTTCCCGGCAGATTAAAACGGTGTGCCGGACCGGGACTCGAACTCGGGACCTTTGCCTTTCGCGGGCAAGTGCTCTATCAACTGAACTTCCCAAGAACGACTCACGACCCGCCCTCACAGCTTCAATTGTGCCAGTGCCTCGTCTCCTACCTTCCAAACTTCACGGAAGCTCTTCTGGTAGAGCACTTGCCCGCGAAAGGCAAAGGTCCCGAGTTCGAGTATCGGTCCGGCATACAGTTTTAATCTGCCAGGAAGTTTCACTACCTTTTTCTGTCCCATGTACTGACGTCTGAGGACCGCCACATCAACAATAAGTAAGTCACTCATTTGTTTTCTAGATTATAGAGAGGCCTTTGATTGTGCCATGCGGGGCAAGTCATAACAGGCCATACTGCAAGGTTGTAGGTGGTTGATGAATAATCGGACTTTCTCAGTGTGACAGATCGAGGCAGACGAGGTTGTGTGCTGTTGGCACAGCTCCATAACATCTGTGCTGAGTATGTCATCGAGGAAGGACCGGATGGCTGGGATGGTGGAGTTTCAATTGGCGGTAGGAAAATCAGGAATTGACCTTTTGCAGGTGACACTTCCCTCATTGACGGAAGCCAGGAAGAGCTCAGTGATCTGGTCTCCATAATGAAATTATTAGTTTATGTTTCGTTCTAGAGATGAACATTAAAAGACCAAACTAATGGTTAATAATAATAAACTAATGGTTATTGATTGCTGAAATTCAGATCAAATTCAACTTAGAGGAAGCTTAAAGGATCTGGGGACAATGAATGATTGTTTATATCTACGATCTCTGATGAATGACACAGGGAAGTGTAAAAGGACTTAAAAGAAAGAATCGTCCTTCGCAAGCCGCAGTGCTTAAACTCACTAACAAGGAAGCCATGGAGTGCTTGGTCACAGGTCAGGAAAAATGTCAGCTGCTAATGGCTCGCCATGTGCATCAGAAGAATGACAGAAAATGAGTGACCGGAAGGTGCAGAGTTCAACCTTCAGTGCGAAGAATGTATTACAATTCACATTATGAACATCGTCGACATTCAAAACAAACCATTAACTTGCACTATGAACACCAAATGAAAAATGGCGCGCCACAGTGATCACAAGGGTTCGCTGCATCAAGATCGACGGTGAACTCCTTGGGAGTTACAAACTGTGCAGTTCGTTCAGCTAGGTATCCACTTTTAAAGAATGCATACAGAATCATATCGGTTCAAACGTTCAAATGTGTGTGAAATCTTATGGGATTTAACTGCTAAGGTCATCAGTCCCTAAGCTTACACACTACTTAACCTAAATTATCCAAAGGACAAACACACACATCCATGCCCGAGGAAGGACTCGAACCTCCGCCGGGACCAGCCTCACAGTCCATGACCGCAGTGCCTTGACCGCTCGGCTAATCCCGTGCGACGAATCATATGGGTATAACCGGTGATGAGAACTGATGGAATGTGATTGCATGCAACCGAATGCGAAGTAGTCTGTCGTGGATTTTATCGTGAAACCGGCTACCCTTCAAGGCGTAGCTGCAGATAATGCGATAAAATGTTTTACGTAACACGGAAAAAAACATGCATTCAGAGGTTGAATCTGTCCAGTGGTTCTAGGTGGTATGAATTGCAATGTCAGACACTTTCCAGTTTGCTCTAAACGAGTATAATTTTTGTACACAGATCATGAAGCAAGCAAACGCAAGTTAATTAGACCAGCTGTTGGCCAAACGCAGTGTTCATACTCGTTTTCCCACTCTTGCTTGCTGTGACATAAATATCTCCTACTGCCATTGCAAGATCACGCACGCGAGAAAGAAGCGTAAAGGGCAGAGTGCTTCCAACTTCTCGCAGCACAATAAATAACTTTCCAGCCAAATTACCATCCTCATTAACAGTCGGCATAATTTTACACGAATGCGTTAAGCCATTAACATTAGTTGGTCTTGATACAGCTCTCCTGATACCGCTAATTTCCAGGGTTCCTTTCAGATGCATTTCCTCTTCAAATCCCGATTATTCAGAGTTGAAAACAAATTCCTTACTGAACGATGGTATAACTTTGTTTACCTCATTTACAAATTTTCTCGCAGATTCCGTAGTTCGTTCTGACCCTTTGTTTGAAATTTCTTTACCTTACGTCTTCCAGTTCTGTAGCATTGTTTGAAGTTATGCAACCATTCACTGCTTCCATTCAAATCACTGTAATTTGAATTGCGCGCAGTTTGATGTGATAACGTAGTCGGTCACTATTATGACATCCTCTAACAGATATCGAGCATCCTTGAAACGCGCAAACATCAGTTTTTGTACTAGTGCGCCTTGTCCTCCCTTGTATGTCTGTAGTTTTTCTCATGGACTACATGGTCGTATTGCTAAGGAGTTATTCGAAATCTGAAACTGCCTGGCAGATTAAAACTGTGTGCCCCACCGAGACTCGAACTCGGGACCGTTGCCTTTCGCGGCCAAGTGCTCTACCAACTGAGCTACCAAAGCACGACTCACTGCCGGTCCTCACAGCTTTACTTCTGCCAGTATCTCGTCTCCTACCTTCCAAACTTTGTAGAGCACTTGCCCGCGAAAGGCAAAGGTCCCGAGTTCGAGTCTCGGTCGGGCACACAGTTTTAATCTGCCAGGAAGTTTCATATCAGCACACACTCCGCAGCAGAGTGAACATTTCATTCTGGAAACATTCGAAATCTGTTCGTAATTGTTTTTTTTTTTTTTTTACTATACTGTGGATGATTTTCCATGTATTTAATTATTTTTAGTACCCGCTCCCTGGACAACTGGAGATGGGATTTGTGGCTCCCTGTACGACAGGAATGATGAACTATATGGCACCTGTTTCAGTCTCGCTTTCACTTGTTAAGCACGTATCGTCGTTATTGTACTCCTCAGGTACATTGTCCCCACAGTCGAACATATACGACATCACATATTCCACTGACTCATCTTGGAGAAACGCTAATGTTTCATCTGCCACTTTTTTTCTCACTTTGAGAAATTCCTTGGGATCCTTTATGGCGAAATGTCAACTTCAGCAACTGTTGTTGTAGATATACCGCCTTTTGTGAATTTGCGCTCAAGGGGTTCCTAGTAAGACCTGACAGAAGCGGCCAACATCCAAACCACAGAAGTTGCACCTGGTGGAATCGTAGGTGTTTCCTGTTTTCTTGTACGACTGTGACACCTGGACCGTGAAAGCTAGTGACAAAAGACGAATTGATGCCTTCGGTGTGTTAGAGGAAGATGTTACGTATACTGTGGACAAAACGAGAACAAATGTTCCGATTACAGAAGAACTTAGTATCACAATAAGTTTATTTCCCCGTGTCAGCAAAATATACTTACAGTTACGTGGACAAATTTTGAGTAGAGAAAGGCATCATTTAGAAAAATACCTTTTGCAAGGAAAAATCTATGGCAGAAGTCCACGAGGAATAACACCAAACATATGGTTGTATCAACCGAAGAGGATTACCAGCCTACTTCTTCACATTATATGAAGAACAGCTAACGTCGCTGTGGATGGAGACGTCTCGTCGAAGATTCAGTAGCTTAAGAAATGAATGAGGGATTGAAATCACTACACTCAGCAATCGGGTAACAGACTAGTGCCGATTAAAAGACTTGTTTTTTTTTCTTGTTTCATAGGTTCTGTCACAATAATTACAACGCTATAAAAAAAGAGCCGTAAAACCAAAACGTCAATGGATGATACAACCCATATTTACAATATATGTGTCACAATAACGTAATGCTACGAAACTGTTATTCTTTCAAACTGTTCCAAAGTTTAGATTAGGAAACACACCCGACTTTGACTTCGCAGTCAGTTTCTAATGACACGGTGAAGACGTGCAGCATGGCGTCCGGTATTAAAATTTTTCGACCGTGACAGGACTCGAACCTGCAATCTTCGGATCCGAAGTCCGACGCCTTATCCATTAGGCCACACGGTCAACTGGGAGATGCTATTCGGCTTGTGTCATGTACCGTGGACTCTTGTAGTGCCGTTCTGTTTCCGTAAATATGACTAACGGTAATGTCAGGAGGCGTGTAGCGCATGGCCTAGCATCAAGTCAACATAATGTTGTTCTTATAGTATAAACTGTTACTCACGGAACGTTCCCTGTTCTTACATTTTATAGTACATAGTTTAACTAATACAACATAGGTTGAAGAATAATCAAACTGTCTCTGGTTACTTGAATACTACACAATTATTGTGCTTATTTTGTGTGTTTATTAATTTGTTCGTGTAGATGTTGTGCAACTTTCTGTTTTAACAATAACGGATGATACTGCAGCTCATGATATCACGTTGTGATCCTTGAACTTTCAAAGTTGGAGGAAAGCATGTTATTATCTTTGGAACTAAATATTGTCAGCTGAAAACTGTAAAGTTGAGAAATAGGGATGACCACACAGCGTACAGTACAGACGAGGAAAACTTAAGTTGTTTATGAAGCAGGTTACTAAAAAGCAGTCTATTTCTGTAATTTCTACGTTAATTGCTCATGGCTTTCTGGAGTTCGTGTAACAGGGCTCATAATAAAAGTTTACATGAATCATATAAGTACTGGGACAACGGATATCTAACAAAAACTTTTTTCAGTGTACTGATCTGTATTTGTGTTGTTGCTGTGAAGACTGCTTTTTCAAGCAGTTGTTGATCACGGAAAGCAGCTCATGCTTCAACTTTTCTGTGTATCGTAGCAAGTCTAGATATACTTTAGGAGGAGGTCGAGCATTTGCTACAACACACACAAAACATTAGTTCATTTTACTCTAGCTCTTTAATGTAAAATGCTTAACTTAGATGCATTCCCGATCCACTTGAATTGAGAATATGTGTTTATTACTGTCGTCGAGTGCAAGAATACTGTTTATACTTTAATGGTACTGAAGTACAATCACATTTTAATGTGCATTTAACTTTAAACTTTGAAACACAGCTCTGACTAGAAATACTAGATCTGCCGGATCTGAGAGATGATGACGCTGCTGTCCTAATCGACTATCAAACAGTGGAGCGAGCGGGGCTGCGCTCTGACGTAAGTAGTTTTCCGGCAGTGGCGGCGTACGGAATCTCTCACGCGCGTCTCTTCGCCGACGAGTTTCATTCGCGGCTGCGTCTGGCAGCGACTGTCTTTAGCCTGTGGTGCCGTTGCGAGTTACCGAGTGTAAACTGGGACCTCACTCATCTTACTACGCCACAAACATCACAACAATGAGCGCAAAGCTTCAGCGACTGTGGTGATCTAACCAGCCAATCGGAGCCAATATCGGCTGGAGTCTTGTAAACTAGGTCCTTTGATACAGTACTGCAGTTACGTCACTGAGTCCATCATCGTAGTAACTGGTGCCTGTATTGTGGGTGAACATGAGCACCACAATCAGATCTTCGCAGCCCAATCTGTTAATCAAAGCTGATCATTACATCGCGTGTAAGTTTTGTAAGCCCTCGTCGCCAGTTTCGTAAACCATCGTCGCCAGTTTTTGTAAAGGCCTCGTCGCTACTGCTGTGGAGGCCCAGTTTTTCAGTCGTGAAACGGTTTCTGGTGCTGTGCACCGCTAAGACAGTTTCTCCCTGCCACTATTACACAGCTATGCCCCAGGGTCAGGTAACAGGATAGGAGAATGAAGGTTCTACAACGTACCAACAAATTAGTAACGAAGTCACACAAATGAGTTGAATGGTTTACTTATCTTTGTGACTTGTTGAATGATTAAGTCTGCAACATTTCTTGCCCTCAGTGGCTAAGTACAAATAATCGTAGGTAAACTTCACAGACCACAGCAAATCCAATTTGCAACTGTCTGTTCAGTTTTAAGAGTACAGTAAACGGCATTCCCCTTCTATGTCAGCCCTGGGCGATGATCTATAACAAAGCGGGCGAGAGCTGCTCTTCTATCTTCCGACTAGGCTTCTGTCCGTTGTCGTCCGGCCATTGGCGGATTGTACTCAGCTGGCAGCTGGACGAGGCGGGGTCGACATCTTCATCCTCAGAGCCGCCCTTGGGCTGATGGAACTCTCACAAGTGGCGAGTCTCTATGGCACTGGCTCCAGCATGCATCTTTGCGCGTGTGGTGCTTCTGCACTGGCTGTGTCTTCTTCGGCTCAAACGGCTCTAACCTCTATGGGACGTAACATCTGAGGTCATCAGTCCCCTAGACTTAGAACTACTTAAACCTAACTAAAGTAAGGACATCACACACATCCATACCCGAGGCAGAATTCGAACCCGTGACCGTAGCAGCAAGACGGTTCCCGACCGAAGCACCTAGAACCGCTCGGCCACATCGGCCGGGTTGTCTTGTTCGGACGACACAGCAGTAAGACGTACCTTCGTCCCATTATGCACAGACCGATATGGTAAGTGGTTATCAGTAGCTACCCATCCAGCAAATGCACGACGATATTTTGACGCTGCAGTTTGTCGACACTTCTTTTTTAGTCTCTTAGGAAATGCAGTTATTCGGTGTCAATATACCCGGACGCCCCTGGATTCCAGATTACCAAATAGTCAGTGCGTACATATAATCACCATTGAATGTTTGCCCATGCGAACAATACCCACCCAGTACATACACTACTTGACAATTACTGAGGAACAGAGACTTGTTGAACATCAATAATCACAGGCAATGATAGAGTACATGAAACACAGTACAAAATTAACAGAGATGGAGCAATATACTTATAATAAAAATCAGTACAGAGTGTACCACATGGGAAATCAGTATAACAGACACAACTACTGTTGATGTTTAACACAGTTGGGGCCCCCAACATAAAAGTCGATGTCGAACTGTCAGTAAGGAATATGTCCTCCTCGAGTACTAATGCACATTTTGAACCTTTATCCATGCTGCGTACGAAACTGTTGAGGTTTCCTTTGTGGACATTGCTCCACCTCTCTCTCAGATTCTGTTTTCAGTTCTTTAACGGTTTGAGGAGGGTGTGTTCGTTGAGAGACACGTCTGCCAAGAGCATTCCAGGCATGCTGTACAAGGTTTACGTCCGGGGAGTATGCAGGCCATTCTGTATGCTCGATATCTACACTTTCCAGTGTGTCCTGCACATCAGCAGTCCTCGTAGGCTGGAACTGTCATCTATAAAAAGAAAGTCGGGACCTACTGCACCTCTAAACAGACGGACATGGTCCAGAATAATCTTCCTGCAATACCGCTGTGCTGTAACGATACCTCACGCAAAGACATACAGCGGTGTTCGACCACTGTACACAGGCCACGCCAATGAAGTACATGAACGTTCTGTGGTGTGTAACGTGTTCCCCTCTCTTTCTTCACACTAACTGGTGACCAGAATCACTCGTCACAATAAAGCGGTATTTGTCAGAGGACGTTACTAGGGTCAAAGCTGCTGGTCCCAATCTACTTGTTCCCTACACCGACGAACTCTTTCTCGACGATGGCGTGGTTGAAGTGGAATGCATTTAAGAGGCTTCTGATCATACAAATCATCCTGACTTAATAGCCACGAAATTTTTCTGGCAGAGACTCGAGTACCGGTTGTGGTTGCAAGATCCGCAATGAATTACACAGGGGTGTTCCTGTTCGCCGCTAGAGCTACGTATCGATCCTCTTGCCGTGTGGTGCTCCTGTACAGCACTTACACTTTCGGTGGCCTTTTTTAATTGTGAAATGACACTTTCGGAAACACCAATCGCTGTGGCCACAGTCCTGACACTTTGACATGTTTCGGATAGTTCAACTGACCGTCCACGATCACAAGCCCTCAATCTATGTCTTGCAGTCACGTTCCCAAACCACTAATCCGTCACTTACCTATTCTGGCGACTGCATACAGACCGTTCGAGAACACGTTTCGCTGCTCTTAACAAGTCTCGCCCTCTATATTTCCTTTTACTATCATTGGTCGGGAGCTACGTAGCAGCTCTCAGTTGTTACGTAGCAACTGGGAGTTGTTCATTAGCAGGTGTCAGTTGTTCCTAAGCAGTTGTCAAACAGTCTGTTATATGACAGCTACCCGATGTATACAGCTTTAAGTCATAGTTTGCTGTGTCACCCACCGCCAGGATGAAAACGTTGAAGATAAGGGTTTCACTTCCTGTCGCCGACGAACGAGGATTTTTGTAATTTTTTGTGTTTATCGTACGAAAAGTTCAGATCTCAATTATCAGTCTTCCAAAACATGTCCATGTAACTCTAAAAAATTTTTGAGAAAATGTTCTTTGAAGTTTTCCGACTGTGTTTAATACCTTAAAGTAAGGATATTTTAGTCATTAGGCAGCGTGTCTCTGTAAGAGGATGCTCACCTCTCATGTAAGAATCCTGGGTTCAGTTCCTGGATGTTGTACTTTTTAAGCCACGGTGCATGTTCTCTTACCAATTCCGTGAAGTTAAAATAAATAAAGATGGAAAAAAATCAGTAGCACTCTAAACTGGTAGTCGCTGGTTCGAGTCTCGATTGGTTCATTATTTTCTTCACTTTCTTCCGTTCAGTCCGAATACCTACATCATTGAAATCGGCCTTGTCCTTTTCAGAGGAACCATCTCGGTGTTTGTCTGAAGATATTTATGAAAACTACTGGGTACCTACACGTGGATGGGCAGACTAGGGTATAAACCGCCATCCTCCTGGATCCAAATCGTGAGTCTTACCATTGCGTTGTCTGACTCGTCTCATGGACGAATGTTCTACTTAACTACAAAGAAGATACGGTTGTACCATCACAAAAATGAGATTCTAACCAGCATTTTTCGGACGCCTAATCCATTATACGATTGACGGATGAACTTCCATCACTACAAAGCATCGCGTGATGTCGTCAACAGGCCCCTTACACCAGGGTGAGGCAGTGAAGATGAGTATCTCTGATACTACTTACAAGTAACGTAAGCTCAGTCACCAGTCAGTACAAAATATATTTCACCTGAAAGTGAAAAATATGCTTTAGACGTGATGCTAGGCGTCCGCTCCAATTTTAAACTGACTGGAGCAGCTCTATTTGATATGAAATCCCAAGATCGAGGTATACCCAAATAGCTGTATGCGTCATAGTTGAGACTTTCGAATTTGGACACTGAAAGGATTCTGACTTTTAGATTCTTCTGTAGAAATAATGTCTCCACTAAAGAGTTTGTTCGCGCGGCCAGGAGCCTTAGAAAATATTTTTATAAACCACATTGAACAGATCATTTTCAGAAAAATAGTAGCAAAAGAATAGAATATACTTTATTGGTTCAGCTACATGGATGACATCATGTGGTTAATAGATGAACCACAAACAGAAATTGAAAAAACAGAAAAATTACATACTGACATCAACAAGGTATATAAAAATATAAAATTCACAAAGGAAATGAAACTGAATAACCAAATTAACTTTCTGGGTATAACAATCAAAAAGCAAAACAATAAGCGTATGTTTGAAGTTTACTGTAAACGGACAGCAACTGGAATTATCATCCCCCATTCCTCGAACCACCCACTCTCACAAAAGCAAGCAGCACTTCGACACATGCTCCATGGACTCAATACAGTCCCACTCAACAAAGGAAACTACCAAAAAGAACAGAACACAAAAATCCGGATAGTCCAAAACAATGGTTACAATAGAAACAGAGCTACAAAATTAAAAGTAAAATAAAAGCAGAAAGTACAAAACCATTGACAACAACACAGCCAAACACAATCACAAACACCCAATACCATAACAAATACAGAGAATAATCGGGAAAATATAACAGAAAACACAAGATTTCACACAATGACACAGAAACACAAACTCACACATAAAATCACTGACATTTTCAAAAGACAGGGAATAAATGTAGCATACACAACACACAATTATATTCAAAAATACACCCCAATACTGACAAACAGAGATATGTACCAGAAAGCATTTGTACATCGATTACAGTGTAATAATTGTGATGGCAAATACATAGGACTCCCAGGCACAACATTTGATGTTAGATACAAAGAACACATGTGAACCTGGAAGTATGGGTAAACTACTCCACATTTTCAGATCACCTAAGAGAACATAATCACAAGCCAATCACTAGAGAAGAAAACATGAAAATAATTACAATCAACAACAAAAAGCACCTAACCCTACAATAAAATGACCACATACAGAAAACGAAAAGCAGAAAAGAAAGCCCTGTTGAATGATCAAGTACATATGACAAACAGCTCATTGTTTACACAATAGATAAAACAATACAGTAAGACTACTATTATCAAAATAATAATAATAAAAATAATACCACCAAAATCTCTTTCTATCCACTTGTCCATGAACCTCTCCACAAAACATTTAAACCAAAACTCATATCAACTAAAGACAAAAAACTTTCAACCATTCTCTGACAGCTACTGCATACATATTCAACATTCTCCAGCAAAAAAAGAAAAACCTATGCATCTCTCTCTCTCTCTCTCTCTCTCTCTCTCTCTCTCTCTCTCTCACACACACACACACACACACACACACACACACACACACACACACACACACAGATACACAGATATAAACATAGCATAAATGAATAGATGTTTTCTGCATATACTTCGTTAGGTTGGCTGTAAGTAAACAAACCAAATAGGATGAGATACACAGTGAATTGTTTTGATTTGATTTGCTTTTTATTGTAGTAGAGACCTCAGAGATCAAATGTTCAAATGTGTGTGAAATCTTATGGGACTTAACTGCTAAGGTCATCAGTCCCTAAGCTTACACACTACTTAACCTAAATTATCCTAAGGACAAACACACACATCCATGCCCGAGGGATGACTCGAACCTCTGCCGGGACCAGCCGCGCTGTCCATCACCACAGTGCCTAAGACTGCTTGGATAATCCGTCATGGCCCTCAGAGATCATCTGAGGCATTACAAAAGTCAATATTACACAGTATAAATCTTACACAAATATTTACAAAAGCAAGACAAATATTACACAATATAAATATTACACAAATAATTGTAATACCTTCACACAAATACAAAACAGAGAGTCATATCATATTCCTTGGCTTTCTCAAAAATTCATCAGTTTCATAGATGTTGAGCTCAAGAAGAAATTCTTTTACTTTTTTATGAATTGTTGGATTGGAAGATCCCTGATATTTGGGGCATGGCAATAAAAAATTTTATGGATTTGTATAGGAAGCACTTTTGTGTATTTTTATAGTTACATTGGAAAGAAACTATGTCCTTTCTTGTGTTATAATTATGTCGTATGTCATACTGTTGATAACTGGAATAGGTTTCCTTAACATGCATTGCACACTGTAGTATAGATATTGATGGTAGGGTCATAATCTGTAATTTTTTAAAGCTTGGCCTACAGTGAGCTCTGGGTGCCAAGGCACATATCAGTCTTATTGCCTTCTTTTGTAGTCTGAAGACATTAGGTGCCTTGCTTTGATGTCCCCAAAGTATTGTGGCATAGGAAATGTGACTGTACATTAAAGCAAAATAAACCACTTTAAGTACTGGCATGATTAGACAAAGACGAAGCTTCCTCAGAGAAAATTTTCCTTTGCTAATTTTGCTTCTCACTCTTTCTATATGGCTGCCCCAGGATAATTTTGAATCAATTGAGATTCCAAGGACATTAACAGCATTTGAGCTCTGCTCAAATTCAGTGTTATTATACTACGATACATACAGGTCTTGTACTTTTTTTCGGTTGACACAAACGGAATTAGCTTTCAACTTTGACAGTGCACTGGTCTGCTTCATATTTCACCTTCTGTACTGTTCCTGCTAAACAGACTGCAAGATCATCTGCAAATAAGTAAGTCCTAGTTGACAGCCCAACTATATTACACGGTAAGTCATTTATATAGATAATAAATAGAACTGGGCAAAGTACAGAACCTTGTGGGACATCCATGCCCACAGGTAAGTAATCTGATTCTGCACCATTAAAAACCACCTTCTGCACTCTATCACTTAGATAAGATTTTATCAGTTCCAGAGCACTTCCTGTAAAGCTATAGAATTGCAGTTTGTTCAATAAGATTTCATGAGACACAGTGTCGAAAGCGTTTGATAAATCAATGAGTTTATTCTGAACCACTAGCTTGTTTTATAGTTGCTTCACACACTGTGTTAAAAGTTATAAGGCAGATTTAACAGTTCCTAACCCTGATCTGAAGCCAAATTGACTATCAGTGAAGACTTTGTTTTCTTCTAAGTATTTTACTATTTGATTATTTAGTATAGCTTCTATCACTTTAGACAAGATTGGTACAATTGAAACAGGCCTAAAATTATCACAACTTGAGAGGCTACAATTTTTGTCTATTAGTGGGAACTGGGCCTCCAATACACATGTGTTATTACATGTGTAATCAATTCTGGCAGTTGATCCGAACCACACTTTAACATGGCTGAACTTAAACCATAAACATCACTACTGAAACTGTTCTTTATTTTCTTCAGTATGTTAGTAACATCCTGTACCTTGACCAGATTAAAGCTGAATGTACTTTCAGGCTTTGTGGTGTTTCTCAGGTAATAATTATGGTCAGTGGCTATATTGGAAGTGCAAGTCACCTTTATTATTTCTTGCACCTTCTCAGTGAAGAATGTATTTAACTGTGCAGCATTCAGATTACTGCTTTCAGCCTGTGAAGTCATTTTCCTACTGCACTGACTATTAATGATCTTCCACATTGCACATGTCTTATTTTCAAATGTTAGTACTATATCTTCATTTTTTTACACCTAGCTTCCATTAAGGCCTGTTTTAATCTTTCCCTTTTCACTGTGAGCATGCTTTTAATTACTTGAGAACCTGTGCTTGTACACCAGTCATCATACTGATCACACTACCTCTTGATCTTCAACCCCTTTTCATCCTTGACTTTATTTACTCTAAGTGTCTTTTTATTACTTAATAACTTAAAGGAAAACGACATCTTAGCTTGTACAGAAAGAGTAGATATGAGATCTTCAACCTTTTTATGTTTTTCATGTTCTCAATAAACGTGCAACCAATTACTTTTATCAATATGAGATTTAAACATATTTAGTTTATCATAATTAAAAACAAATACTTTGTTTCCTGCCATGTGCACTGAGTCAGTGTTACAATTTCTTGTTATATCTGTTCTAAGAAATAATGGCCAGTGGTCAGATACCCAGGTCTTAATTATGTCTGACTTGAGGTGCATTAAGTCATTTGATACAACTATATTGTCAATAAAGGTCCCTGTACCTTTATAATGTGGCGTTGCTGTTTCAGTGGCTGTAATATAAAGACCAAAAGAATTTAATAAATTATTTACATATTAATTATAGATAGTGGACAACTGAAAATTCAAACTGTAATCTCCACGGATTATAATCCTACACTTACACTTACAGACTGTCTCGTACAAAGACACTAACATGTTAACAAAATCGTCTGTTGAATTGCCTCCAGTCTTAGTTATGTACAAAGCTTCAACTATTACATTTGAATCTGTTAATCTAACAGCTCCAGTTTCACAGAACATTTCTAAAGACAATGCTTTAACTTTTACTATTGGATCATATTTAATCCTTTTTTAGAAATATCAGACACCCACCATGATTTTTATTAGTTCTGCAACGTTTATCAGCTAGGGTGTAGCCCTCAGGGCAGTATAGATCTATTTCATCATGCTTTGACCAGTGTTCTACGAGACACACTACATCTATGTGGTAAGTCGCTATGACATCTTCCACTACGTCCAACTTATTAGATAAACATTGTACATTCCAGTGAAGGACATTAAAACTATCTGATCTGTGCTTGAGTCTGTTTACCTTGAGATCTTCCTCCCCCTATTTCCGACCACCAAAAAATCATTTAGATGGGAGGGAGCACTGTTTTCCATTTACTCACCCTTTTATTATTTGATCTTGTTATTGGGATTAGTGATGATGCCGATTCATCTGCTGCTGCTACTGCTGCTGGTCGTGGTTCTGCCATGGCCGATGGTGGAGTGTCAGCTACTGTTGTGACTATGCGTACTGTTGCTGTTGGCTCCTGGTGATTTCACAGTTTCCATTGTGATTAATTCTTTATGAGATGAAGCTGTGGTTTGACTGTCTGCTGATGTTTCTGCAACACCTGCTGATGGTGGTTCTGCTGTGGCATCTGATATTTGTACTGCTACTGTTGTTGCGGTTACATCTTTTTGAACTGAAGCCACCACTCCTGCTGCGGCCTGACTGACTTCTGCTCCTGGTGCTGATTCTATTGTGCCATCTGATGATTGTACTACTGCTGTTGTTGATACTGTAGCTGTTGTTCCTAGTGCATTTACCATTTCCATTGTGGGTTCTTGCTTTTCATTTAATACTACTATTACTGGTAGTGCTAGGCCTAATTATCTAATGTCTTCACTACTTTTTGTGGGTGACATTGTTTTTAAGGTATGTTTTACCTTCCAGCAGGACCTTATTAATATGGCGATGCTTGCACGTAGTTTGCTTTTTCCTCTTCTATTTAAGTAAGTACCATGATGTATGAAGTGACCTCTGTGCAATACAGCATTCACATACTAGGCACTGATTGCTAGGTTATTTTCTCGTTTATCATAACGATAGGGAATTGTACACATCACAATTCTGGTATTGGTAATTACTGAACATAATCTTTTTGTGGTAATCATAAGATCGTTACTGTTTTTATCACAGTCGTTTGAGCCTGAAAGAATTACAGTTACAGCATCTAAGGTAAAGTCTTTTGCTAACTTGTCTACATCCTTGATCACATTCCCAAACAGTGCATTTGGTTTGATCATTGTGACTCCAGAGTTTCCCTTAAAATTGAAGCACAATGTCTGACTTGAGCATCTGACAAGAGTAGAATTTTTTTTTGATCCATTAACATTACTTTTCACAGTGTCCCTGCTTTCATAATTAATATTTACACTTCAGTCTACAGTGTTACTGTCACATAATTTCACTACAGATCCGTGATTATCAGTCTCAATTTTAGATACTTTAGTGACGATGTCCTTGTCTAACTTTTTTTCGTCATTAATAAACTGGATTTGTCAGTACTTAAACCTACAGACTTTTCAAAGTAGTTACTTATTGAAGTTATGGTTTTCGATAAAATGACCATATTAGTGACAGAATACTGATAGTGCTTCACAACGATATGGGCAAGCAAAATGTTTGGAACATAAAAACACGTTATGTTTCGTAAATAGAGTGGTAATGAGACCTCCAGCTCGTGACCAGATGAGAGGGAAGGCAGATGCCAACTTAACACGTGAAGAACTGTAAGTAATAACTCATTTACATAAAAAGCGAGAAACGAACTCTTTTATTATCTGCGAACAATACATTTCAAAACAAAAGTGTATCATAACTGTATCATTACAGATCCCACTGATGATGCCTTAAACTGGAAAAAGGAGAAACAAGTCTGGGAGAATAAAATGCAATGCAGCAAGAGAAGGTGTTTTTATTAACAAAAGAAATAGTTTTTCCACTCATTAATACCGAAAACAGTTGTAGTAAGTAACCATAGAAAGGTCCAAGTGTAACAGAAATAGTCATCCCAGATTATCACTGCAGTAAATGCTCCACATACGTGAACCGTAACACGACATATGTGGGCGATCAGTCGAACAGTGGGAAATTTAAAATAATTCGTACCCATGTAGTAGATTAGAAAAGTTCCTCCGCCATTCTGTAGTCGTATTATAACCTTTATCAGCGTCTAATACACGTCTTACATAGTGGAACATCATGATCGTACAACTTTAATAGCTCCAAGTATGATACAATTCGTTTCAATCTGTTAGTTTCACCAGCGTCTTTTGGGAAGAATCTTCTCGGTGATCCAGGCACGTCAAATGTGTACTATATTCCAACGTGTCGAGAACTGCCGCTAAACTCTTCAGTAGCAGTAGAGAATGGTTAACAAGCAGTATTCCAATTATCGCACGACGCTGTGTACATTCACGGCCCGTGTGACGGAAATAAGCCCAAAGTGTTTTGGACAACCGATATTTTTGTAGGAAATGAGATTGCAAATATATTTCAGCTGCGGAACTCCCTGGTGGATCACAACAGGGTAACCGACGGGGGATCGAACCTTTCATAGGAAATGGCTCTACTGACTGGGCTATCCAAGCACGTGTCCCGACTCTCCCTCGCAACTTTACTTCTGGCAGTACCTTATTTCGTACCTCACAAAAGTTCTCCAGCATATCTAGCGGAACTATCACGACTAGAAGGAAGGGTACTGCGGAGAAGCGGATTCGCTACAGCCTATGGGACAGTTTTCAGAATGCATTTTAGCTCTGCAGCAGAGTGTACGCTGATTGGAAATTTCCTGACACATTAAAAATGTTTCATAAGCGGAAATGTAGCTGCGAAATTTTGTCTTTCATAGACACTTGCTTCACTAACCGAGCTATCCACACCTGACCGACTAAAACTATCTGTTTGTAGCCGTCTGATTTAGACTTTCAAATGAATTAGAAATTGATTCAGATTCCTATACAAAGTAGAAACATTCATAACTGTGTTAATTGATTCAAATTACTATCCCAAAGTTGTGACAGAACCAGTTATGTGGAACGTTTATTGAATTAAACTTTGTAAAGGAACAAAGTCACACAATATTCGCTCGCAGTTTCCTAAGAAGGGTATTTTTCGGTAGAAGAAAAATAAAATAGTTCATCAAAGACGATTTCGAGTTCTATTACAACGTTCATGAACGTTATAGACAGAAGAGCTGGAATAAAATACATTGACACTTGCACATTCGTGTGAACTGTTTCACGTGACATTCATACTCAACATAAATATGGTTGATATACAAGGATATTATAAATGATTGAAGAGATTTTATAAATTCACAATAGTTAAATTAACAGACATATTGTCAAAAAAATTCAGCACTATACCAAAAAATTCAAAAAGTTTCGTATTGTTGGAGCTGCACTTCAGATTTCTGCCACAAGAGGGCAGCAGTGAGCAGCTAGACAAGATGCCGGCAAGCGCCGAGAAAGTGTATGTCGTGCCAGAACTTCGTTCAGTGTAGCCTACCATTACAGTGCAAAGGTCTTTCAGAACTAACTTAAAGAAAGATCCACCAAATGGCAACTACATTCAGCGATGGCATGCTCAGTTAAAGGCTTCCGGATGCTTTTGAAAGGGGAAATTAACACGTCGCCCTGCAGTGAGCGATGAAACGGTTGGTTGCGTGGGTGTTGTGAGAAACTCAACTTCAGCGAAGGCATAATATGCGAATTTGGGGGACAAAGAATCGCCACACTATAGTGCAGCACACTCGAGATTCACCAAAAATTGAAGTGTTCTGTGTAATTTCACACTTTAGAGTTGGCAGTTCCTTTTTCTTCTGAGAAAACACCGTTACAGGTCACATGTATCGGGACATTCTGAAAAATTGGCTCATGCTACAAACTGAGACCGACAGTGTGGACCTCATATATCAACAGGATGGTGCTCCATCCCACTTCCATCACCAAGTTCACGAATTCTTAAACAGGAAATTGAGAAACTGAAGGGTCAGTCCTGGTCAGGTTGATTATCAGAAATTTATGTTCTATCCTCCATGCTCTCCTGACCAAACTCCATGTTATGTGAAAGATTCAGTATTTACATCTCCTCTATCAACCATGAGCTCAAATCAACAGTGCTTTTGAACAGTGATAAGGACATGCTGTGCTAAATGTGGGAAGAATGTGACTATCTGCCAGATGTCTACAGAAACAATAAGGAGGGAGGAGGGGGGGGGGGAGTGGAGAGAGCACATGTGGAGCATCTGTAATATGTCCAAACAAAACTTTTTGAGTTTTTCTGTTTGTGTGGAAAGCCCTGTGACAATGTGTCAAAGAATATAGTCTATGAAATCGCTTCAGTCATTTATAACGAACACTTATGTGTAAAGTGTCAGTGTCAAGTGCGAGGGATAACTGCTATTTTCAATTCTGGTATGATCGCTGGAATTAAGGAAATAGTTATGCAGCTCTTTTGCAATACTGTAAATAAGATGTTAGTTGTCAGCTTCACCTTAAGGAACTTTAAAGTTCTACTAAATATAATGAAGCGATAGTGAAAAGTGGGACTAAAATGTTGACTGAGCTTAATGATTTACTTGTATTTGAGCACCAAAATACCAACTCTGAATTATGTTGTTGTGTATTTTCTTCTAACTGAAAGGTTTGGAGGACGATATAGTTATAACTTTCTAACCGAAATCAGTTTAATCAGTTCTATTTCACATTAATTGTGAAATGGTGGTAAGCTTTATTGTCTTTATGAACAAAATTATGTTCTTCATTAGGTAAGTCAATTTTTATGAAACTCAATAAAAAGCAATTTCAGTGTTTCAGTTGTTATTATATCAATATGAGAGTACATGCAACAACTTATATTTTAGAAATAAAAAAATCTTGGGTGCATAGACTGTGGAAATAGTGGTACTGGCATCTGAGGTTCTTCCAGAATGTAGCAGTTTACCAAACTACAGGAAAACGCCACTCCGTAACGGGAAGGAAAGAGGCAATTCAAATGACACAGTTGCAATAATTTCATAATAATCACGACTAAACAAATTTATGGTCGCGATAATACAGTGAAAGTACTCACAACTCGTGTATTTACCTGTGGGACAGCTGACTCAAGATCTCCATAGTACCAGGACAACAAAACTTTATGAAACCTTGTAAAACTTTATACTTTAGCCTGGAAATTGAAAGACGATCTAGAAAAAATAATGGAATTGTTCAAATTAGATTACATGGAACAAAAGATAACTACAAAACTGTTAGGCAATAGACAAGGCTTAGTATCCTGGCATAAGACCTGTCATCAACTTTGGATGAAAGTGTGGCCTGCGTGGCTTAGTCAGGACATTGATGACAATATGGACTAAGTTGTAAGTTACCCTAACAGAGCGAGAGGGATAAAGTCTCCAAGGACGCTTAGCGCAGATCATTTTTGTAATGGAAAGGAGAAGTTGTTAGCTTTGTAGGAAGCAAATAAGGGTGCAAACACTAAAGGATGCATTTTAAGAACGCTTTATTTCCCAGTAGTTCAACCTCACTCACACTCAGAGAGGTCTCTTACAGTGACTTTATACCTTTACACCCTACCACTCTACGGTTAGTCCTTCCAACAACTCTCAGTTCCTGAGTTCTACCTTTCAGCACAAAATATGAGTGCTCTGCTTCTGACAATACACAATCAATTACTCTTATCATAATAGGTGACAAGTACACAACGGTGCTTCTTTCTTTCTATATTTCGACACAAAGAAAATGCTAATAATCACAAACAAGAAGAATTCTCTTTCAATTTTTATATGGGGCATGAGGCGAGGAGTGGTGTTTCCAATGACATCTGTAGGCTGATTTTTCTATCTGTATATATATATTTATATATATGAGGGGAAATGCTGACGTAATCGGTGCTCGGCCCTACCAACAGAAAGTGCGACGTTTAACATCACGACGCAACTTTGACACTACAGCTGCTAGGTCGCCGGCGTTTTCGGGAATGAAAAAACAGGGAAGTCGGCACGTGACGAAACCGAATGACAGACCCATTTAACACATCTTCTTGTACGTCTTACGTGCAGTTACCACTGTTAGCAAAGTGGTTATCGCCATGCGTGAACGTTCGTCGTTTCCCTTTCAGTTCTTGCTCCAAAGGGGATACGCAGGCTGCTAGCTTGTTGATGTACAGAATATCTAATAATGAATCAGTACTTAAATATACAGCTGTATATATTTACGAAAAGAAGTCGATATTTTTATAGGCCTGTGCGTCGATATTTGTTCCGTCTATATATCGATATATCGGTGCTTCTTCCCTTTATTTCGGCGGCCCAAAATTATATTTTTTGAATATCGATACATCGGATTCTCAATATTTTTAAAAATTTCGGCAGTCCTAGCTGCAGCGGCTGTTTGCCGCCTCAAATCTGTCGCTCTATTCCATCCGCATCCCATAATACCGGCTGTTAAACCCTGTTTCCAGTCATCTGGCCTGTAAAAGTACACAGCTGGTTCACTGTCAAGTCAGTTGATCTGATTGTCATAAAAGTTAAAAGCTTGTTGACTTAACTGGATACCTGCTCCCTTTTCAACCATCGTTCTTTCCACGGCAAACGTATTCATCTTCAGTCGTTTGTTTGTATACATGAACAGTCGGAATTGGCAAAAAAAAAAAAAAATGGAATTTTGTCTTCAAACAAATAAATAAAAACTTGATAAGGTGGTAAAAATGTCATTAAACCTTGTGATAGACAACTCTGTCCAACTCACAGCAAGACCTTACAGTACGTTGTAACTAAGTAACACGGTACTATTTGAAGCGTCGCTAGATGTTCCAAAAGAATTGTCATAGAGAGCATAAACTTTCTGAGGTTCATATCACTGCAGGACAGTCAATATTATAAAGGCATGTAGAGACAGCAAAGGACTTGGAAGAGCAGTTGAACGGAATGGACAGTGTCTTGAAAGGAAGATATAAGATGAACATCAACAAAAGCAAAACGAGGATAATGGAATGAAGTCGAATTAAGTCGGGTGATGTTGAGGGAATTAGATTAGGAAATGAGACACTTAAAGTAGTAAAGGAGTTTTGCTATACGTGGAGCAAAATAACTGATGATGGTCGAAGTAGAGAGGATATAAAATGTAGACGCAATTGCAAGGAAAGAGTTTCTGAAGAAGAGAAATTTGTTAACATCGAGTATAGATTTAAGTGTCAGGAAGTCGCTTCTGAAAGTATTTGTATGGAGTGAAGCCGTGTATGGAAGTGAAACGAGGACGATAAATAGTTTAGACAAGAAGAGAATAGAAGCATTCGAAATGTGGTGTTACAGAAGAATGCTGAAGATTAGATGGGTAGATCACATAACTAATGAGGAGGTATTGAATAGAATTGGGGAGAAGAGGAGTTTGTGGCACAACTTGACAAGAAGAAGGGACTGGTTGGTAGGACATGTTCTGAGGCATCAAGGGATCACAAATTTAGCATTGGAGGTCAGCGTGGAGGGTAAAAATCGTAGAGGGAGACCAAGAGATGAATACACTAAGCAGATTCAGAAGGATGTAGGCTGCAGTAAGTACTGTGAGATGAAGAAGCTTGCACAGGATAGAGTAGCTTGGAGAGCTGCATCATACCAGTCTCAGGACTGAAGATCACAACAACAGCAACATTAGTTTCATGAGTATAAGTTTCTGCTGTAGAGTGCAAATAGACTGGTATGCAAAACTTAAGGATGAAAGTAAATTTCGTATCATGTGCAACTTCCAAAAGACTTAGCTCGATGGAATTTTGACCATATGTAGAAATAAATGTTGCAGTGTAGTACAGTACGGTACAGTACGGGAGGGGACTGAAAAAAATACGCAATGAAACGAACAGAAATGATACTTTTATTCCAAGTGCACTGAAGTCTCTGCGGTTTTTGTTGGTCCCCTGGACATAAAACAAGATGCGACATGGTCCTTGATAGGATGTGCGATCAGCGCAGACGGCAACGCGTGCTCTTTACCGTGCTCCAGTGCTTGCCACAGGATTGGTAAGGAGCGTTCCATCCTCTAGGAGGGCAGTTGATAATTGCTGGATAGTCGTTAGTGCATGTGGATGTACTGCAATACGTCACCCCGGCGCATCCCACACGTGTTCGGTGGGATGTAAGTTCGGAAAATTGTTAACCGCGTTGGTGAGGGAATGGAAGTCCGCACTACAAGAACTGTTAACGAACCTTGAAAGCAGCGTTGGAGCACGTTAAAGTGCATGCCCTGCCGTCAGTAGCGGTCACACAGCTTATTCAGAACCACATCCCGCCTTTTGTAACCTCCACGGGCCCATCATAAACAGCAGTGACATCCGTTTAATCATCATCTTTGAATTAAAGTGTCATTGCTGTTCACCTAATTGAGTATTTCTTCCAGTTTTCTTCTGTGCTATACTGTACCAGTTTCTCTGTGTATGATCCAGTTTCATAGAGCTTTGCTGCTTGTCACTAGCAGATCATCAGAAATTTACTTTCGTCCTAAGTTTTGCACACCAGTATATTATTACGAAGGTGAAACAGAAAATTGTACCTTCAGAGATTCAAAGCTGCCCCTGCCTTAATCAAAGTCTCATGTGAATACAATGCAGTTGTTATTGCGCAGTCACTGGTTGATGGCTGTTCTGTAAAACAGCGAAATATGTAGTTACAGAATTAAGAATGGAAACGTGATATTTACAGCAAAAGAGACCAGTCAGTAAATTGGCTTGTTCTAAAAATAACACCAAAACAGAAATATTTGGGAAAAGTCTTCCTTTCTGATGTACCTTCAGGTTGTAAAATTTCATTTTAAAATTGAGAAACAGTGCTTTTAGGATTACAGCAGACATACTAGAGGGATAATAAAGAGGCCTATTGATACCAAGTATTATTTGTAAATTAAGGCGATCTGCCTTGTCAGCTCGCAGACGTGTATCTGACTTTTATAAACACGAAGAATTGTGCTTCAAAACGAATTCAAAAGTAATTCATGGCCAAAATACAATTGAGCCCTTTTGTTTTAAACCCTGTGAAAATTACATTTTACCCGTTAGGAGGTTATTACCCAAGGTTGAGAACCACTGACCCAGAGGATAATTTGACTGTGGTCAAGAACAGAAAGTAAAGAACGTAAGGAATTCTTTGTATCCTCAGTAGCATATAGCTCAATGTTGAATTTACTGCATAATATAAAACTAGTGCATTATCGTTTTATGGTGTTATGGAATATGTAAAAATTAAGAATGTAGCCATAGAACTAATGAGTGAGTTTTTACATCAAGAGATTTTAAAGAATCTAACTGGACTGACAGGAAAAGAAATAAGCAAAAGAGTAAAACTGGAATGGAATAGTTTTGGCACTTTTAACAGGGTTTCGTAAACTACGGTATCTGATACATCTGAAAAGAAAAACTTACAATCAGTATATACTACCAATTTTTATTTATGGTAGCAACATGGACTTATACCGCAGAAGTCATTCAAAAACTGATCGTCTGACAGTGAGCAGTGAAGGGATAAAAAATGGGAAATACAAGCTGACAGGAAATCTAGCAAATTAATCAAGATGCAACGAGAATGGAAGATATAACTGTAATGAAAATTAAATGTTGATGGGCACAACTTTACACAAGAAAATGGATAGTAGATACTCCAAGAAATTTCTGGTTTTCGTATGATACTAAAGGAGCAACATGACATTCTAACGGTAAATACGAGTGCATAGATAACATTAGCAAACATGTAGGAGAGGCTCCGATGGTTACATACAATGATTGTAATCGAGGTAAAGACTAGAAGATACCTTTATTCAACTACAGGTGGAAAATAGTGATGAATAAGAATAATATTAACATTTTTGGGAAAAAATGTTCATATGATTCTTATTCATGATATATATATATATATATATATATATATATATATATATATATATATATATATATATATATATATATATATATATATATATATATATATTTTTTTTTTTTTTTGAAGAGTGCCGATGTGAAGAAATAACACAGTAGTTTCGTCTAAAAATAGTTTTTTAACGCAACTGCCCGTGCTATTTTTTCACGCCGGGAATCTTGTTGTTCGGTTAACACTGCCATCCCACTGCGGAATCGGACTTCTTCTTTATGCCACCTGTACTTCCTCCACACAGTCAAAAAGAAAAACTGGAGACGATGTAAGATCAAGAAATAGTAAGACCTCTTCACGCAGTGAAGATAATATATTCTACTACAGTTTCAAAAGAACAATTTAAAATACACGGTGTTTCAAAAAGAATATACGCATTTCGAATGCACATATCTACTAAACTTTAAGACATACGAATATGAAACTTTACACATTTACGAACCTCTCAAGTTCAGATAACAGATGTTCAGTATGTCCTGCATCAGCGACACGAACAATATCATATCGATACTCAAATTCTTCCCGTACTTCGGCAAGCATGTCCTTCATCACTGATGTTATGGCAGTACGGATCCGGTTCTTCAACTCTTCCAGGTTCTGTGGGAGTGGTGGTACATAAGCGTTGCCTTTAGCGAAACCCTACAGAAAGAAGGCATAGGGTGTGAAATTCAGTGACCGTGGAGCCCAGCTGAGACATGCTAAGTCGCCAGCTCCTTGACGACCAATCCAACGGTTTGGTAGAGTTTCATTCATATATTCACGAACTTGGCAGCTCCAGTGAGGGTGTGTCCCGTCTTGTTGAAAAATGAAATTGCCTTCGTGCAGCCTCGGAAATAACAAGTTTTGTAACATAGCGATATTCTGCTGACCGTTAACTATGTTTACATCAAAGAAGAATGGGCCGTATACAGATTTTTGGGACATCGCACAAAACACGTTGACTTTGGTCGAATCTCGTACATGTTCAATGGCTGCATGTGGGTTCTGTAGGCCTCAAATTCGAACATTGTATTTGTTTACCTGACCACTAATATGGAAAGTCTCTTCATCACTGAACACGATGCGTTGTGCGAAAGTGTTATCATTGTCAATAGCATCAAGAATCTCGTTACAAAATGCCACACGTTTGCGTTTGCCATCAGGACGCAGAGCTTGTAACAGATGTAACTCGTACGTCTCCATAACCAACCGACGTCTCAAAAAACACGCCAAATTGTTGTTGTAGGCAGTTGTAACTCCCGAGTGGCACGACGAGTTGATTTTGAAGGACTAAGTTGGAAAGCAGTTTTAACTCGTGCAACATTTTCTTCAGGAACACGAGGGCGGCCAGGGCTCTTTCCTTTACATACACATCCTGTATTTAGAAACTGTCGATACCATCTGCGAATGTTACACCCATTCGGAGGATCAATTTGGTATCTCAACCTGAAACGTCTTTGCACTACAATCACGGAATTGCACTTCGCCAACTCGAGAACACAAAATTATTTCTGCTGCAGAATAGCCATTTTAAACATATGTCGGGTGCCCCAAGCAAATCAGAACTGAGCCCCTACGCAAGGTTTTCAGGAATAACGGTTACAGCGCCCATCAAGTGAAAGAAGTGATTTATGGGAAATATCAGAATAAGATCACCCATGAACAGCAGGAAAAGAAAATTGCTTTGCTACCATTTTGTGGCTCTGTGTCGGGTAACATAAGCCGCCTGTTGAAAAGACGGCAGATCAAATCAATCTTCAGGCCTCCAACGAAAATCCGTCAGTTACTGAGACCAGTTAAATACGCAGTAGGTCTCAGAACACCTGGGGTCTACGAAATACCTTGTGAGTGTGGCCAGAAGTGCTTCGGACAAACGGTGCGCATTGTGGAACAACGCAGGAAAGAACATGAGAGGTATTATCGCCTACGCTATGCAGAGAAATCTGCGTTTGTTGAGCATGCGTTAGAGAACGGTCACCACATAAAATTTGACGATACCTCCGTCGTTGCTCGCACTAAAGGCTTCTGGGACAGGTTAATAAAGGAAGCTATTGAAATAAAAATTACCGCAAACACCCTGAATAGAGACGGTGTCTTGCAGCTCAGCGCTGCGTGGGATCCAGCAATCGCGCCGTTGAAGAGGGCACATCGAACGCCGACTCAAAACATGCATATATATGGCAATGTCAAGGGCACCAGTGACGTCACAGCCGGCAGCTAACGTATATAAGGGCGCACCAACAGACCATAACACTTGACAATGGCCAACGAATGCTTGGCCGAAAGCTCGTGTCGTTTTAAGCAATTGACGCGGTTGGAAACCCGAGAACATGTTGTTCAAAACAGAAGACATCTGACATCTAGCGGATATTAATAAAGTAGACTATGTATTGATTTCGCCAATAGCCGGGCTGAGGTGCAGCGGTCGATAGTTTGGACTTTATAATACGTATATTATTTTTGAAACAACCTGTATTTAACGAAAATTGCGAAAAAATATAATATACAAGAAAAATGTCGACGCACGGTATTTCCGTCGCGAGATCTGTATATCGATATAGTAGAACATTTCCTCCCATATGCATCGATATTTTTTGAGGTACTATCGATATATCGATATTTTGCCAGCAGCCCTAGCTGCAGCCCCCGTGGGCAAAGCGGAGAAGAGAAGGGGCCGCGAGTGGCTCTGTTTCCATTCGGACGAGGAGGTGAGCCGCGCGGCAGAGCGCTCTGGCTGGGGGCTGGAGCCGCGCCGTGTGGAGAAACGCGAGGCGGCGAGTGGTGGGACCGGGCCGTGAGAAAGCGGCGCACGGTGCAGCGCGGACAATGGGTGCCGCCCAACCAGGCGGCAGGGAGGCGACGGGCACCAGCTGCGCCTCGGGCCCGGAGATCGCGCCGCACTCGACTGCCGGCTAATTGTTGCTGGGTGCCGGCTCTCGACTGCGCCTGCCGAGGGCTGCCGCCGGCAGTCGAGTGGCTCGTCACCGGTAGCGGACTCCGTGCAGGTCTGCTCCACCCGAAGGGCGTGTACCACACATGATAAAAGGCTAGCAAATCGAGATAACAATGAATGGTCTCCACATGCAGCACTAGTGTAACATACCGGAGATATGTGTTGTTGTTGTGGTCTTCAGTCCTCAGACTGGTTTGATGCAGCTCTCCATGCTACTCTATCCTGTGCAAGCTTCTTCATCTCCCAGTACCTACTGCAGCCTACATCCTTCTGAATCTGCTTAGTGTATTCATCTCTTGGTCTCCCTCTACGATTTTTACCCTCCACGCTGCCCTCCAATACTAAATTTGTGATCCCTCGATGTCTCAGAACATGTCCTACCAACCGATCCCTTCTTCTAGTAAAGTTGTGCCACAACCTCCTCTTGTCCCCAATTCTATTCAGTACCTCCTCATTAATTATGTTGCATGGGGGCTTAATTAAATATGATTGAAAATACTTTTTATTTTTCGTAGCTGTATGTCCGATTACGCTGTGTCTCGTAATCGGTTGGCCCTGACTAGTATTATTACGCTATCTGACTGCAAAGAACAACAACAAGAATGAAATGAAATTTTTCGTTAACACAATTAATTAATTAAGTCCCCAGCAACTATAAAACCTACTAAACCAAAGCACAAGTATAACTGTTCTGTATGTGGGAGTGTGACTCAACGTACACATCTGGCACGGTTCTTCTCCAACAAGACAAGAATTTTTTAATACCAATTATACTGACGTGATAAAAGAAAATTAGAAATACTATAATTGCTCAAGGAAAGTAGAATTACACTCTAATACAAGAACACACGCCAGATGCTTTGTTGACTGAACCTGTAATGACGCATTATTTAGGACACTGAAATAAAAACAAACTGAGTTAGTTACCTCATTTATATTGATGAAAATCATTCTAATCCTTACATTACATCTCAACCAGAACTCTCCAATATCACATCTCAGCAAGCACAGCCTACAAGCACATCTCAACAAACACTATCTGCTACAACATCTCAGCACAGACTACCACTAGACCTCGACAGGCACTGACTACTACGAGCTCTCTCCAAGCACTGACTACTACGAGCTCTTAACAAGCACTGTTGAGGCGGCAGAATAATACTCTTTGGCGCAATCTCTGGCGCAGTGGCTGAGTGTAGCCACCTTTCATATGCCCCTCCTCCACAGGCCAGAATTTGATGGTATTTTTGCCAGCATTGGTGGTGAAAATACCACCAAATTCGTCCAGAAATATACAGACAAAAATAAAAGATAATATTAATACCTAAATATCACATAATTAGTTAAAATTTTGGCTTTGCACTGAACTTTCAATAACCTAATATATAAAATACAGTAGGCAATACAAATTCTTTTCATACATGTGGCTTTACATAATAGTTTACACAATACATAAAAAATCTGTTTATACAAATGTTTACATAAAATTCTTTTAATTATTAAAAAAAAAGTAGTTGATAATTCCAGCCCAGCAATGGTCAACAGGTGCAAACACCAACAAGTGACATCATTTCAGCAGAAACAGTCCATCAGTTGCACCCAGCAATGTTGAGAGCAGGTGCAGACAGCAACAAGTGACATCATTTCAGTAGAAGCGGTCCATCAGTTGCACCCAGCAATGTTGAGCAGGTGCAGACACCGACAAGTGACATCATTTCAGTAGAAGCATTTCCATCTGTGGCACCCAGTAAAGTTGAAGAGGTACACACAACAACAAGTCACATTAGTTCAGTAGAAGCAGTCCATCAGTGGCACCCAGCAATGTTGAGTAGGTGCAGACAGCAACAAGCGACATTATTTCAGTAGAAGCAGTTCTAACAATGGCACCCAGTAAAGTTGAGCAGGTGCACACAGCAACAAGTCACATTATTTCAGTAGAATCAGTTCATCAGTGGCACCCAGCAATGTTGAGTAGGTGCAGACAGCAAGAAGTGACTTCATTTCCATACAAGTAGTCCATCAGTTGCACCTAACAATGATAAGCAGGTCCAGAGAGCAGTCCATGATATTCACTATCACCGATCATACTGTTCATCAGAGTATATAAGCACAAATTAAACATGTCCTAGTGGCACCAATCATGTAGAAAAAGTACAAGTAACAGTCCATAATATTCACTATCCCTGATCACACTGTTCATCAGCAGAAATTAAACATGTCCTAGTGGCACCAATCATGTAGAAAAAGTACAAGTAACAGTCCATAATATTCACTATCACTGATCACACAGTTCATCAGCAGAAATTAATCATTCCTAAGTGTCACACATTATGTTGGAAAAGTGCAGGTAACAGTTCACAATATTTACCTTCACTAATCAGACAGTTCAGGCATGAACAATAGTTTGAATGCACATACAAATGCTTTTACACTAAACATACAAATCATAACAAACACACAAATGATGTCAGATAATTTTCATATTAACTATTACAAATACTCAAATATCAGTAAACCTATAATATTTATGGGTGTCGGTGCAAGCCACTACAAACAAATAAAATAATATTTACGAGATAGGTGGGTAGGATTAGGAAAGGAAAACACATAAAACACACTCATTCATCTTTCGTCCACATTAAGTACTACTGTGTAATTGAATAGTGTTAACTGTGTAAATGTAATTCTGTCAAAATCTGATGTTCATCATGTGTATCAAGTAGTAGTGGCAGCAATGTATAACAGTCAATAATAGTTAGGTCAACGTCATAGTCATCATGTCAAGACCAATGTTTGCCAAGCCAGATCAAATGTACTGTTGTTGAACAACTGTCAGTGAGCCAAGATATGCAAATACTTCCTCTCTTCAAAAAAAGTATATACTGCTCACTGATTTAACAAAGTGTGTGTATAGACTACCTTCCTTCTACTTTTGTGTTCTAGTCTGCTATCTTCATCCTCCCTGTTCCATAAGACCAACAAAAAAAATTATGCATCTCACTTACTTTACCTCTTATCCACCAAAACTCCAATAATCATCAACTTCACACAATCTCAATAATACCTCAATAATATCTCTTCAATACGTCGATACATATAACCTTATTGCCAAATATGCTCCTCACTTACTTTACCTCTTATCCACCAAAACTCCAATAATCATCAACTTCACACAATCTCAATAATACCTCAATAATACCTCTTCAATGCGTCGATACATATAAACCTTATTACCAATATCATTTCACTTCCATAACAACTCTTTCCTCTAGTCAGTCTCCTCGAACAAGTACAGATAAAATCCTAATGCAAACCTCATCATCCCATACAATCTGAAGACACATTGTCAACACACAACCTCTGTGTAATCCGTCTGACCCAAATCTTCTACTCATTATGAATTATAAACAATAGAAATGCATACATGACCTCTAACAGACTTAGTTCGAATAACTCTCAGTAATTAAGTACGATTACGGAGTGTGAATGATCATAATATTTCACAGTGTGTACACCACTTCAAGAATTATGGCAGAAGCAAACATGTGGAGTATTTCTTGTGTCAAGTGTCACTTCCTATTTCATTTGCTCGCGAAAAATGCAGTGTAATAACTGTCAATGGTCTAAACCTAGTTTTGGTATGTCATGTCGTTAGCTTCCTTCCTATTAGCATAAATTTATACAGCTTCCATAAAACCTCAGCTCACGTGACTTCTATGAAGTTTCTTGTACCAATGTCGTTCGTCGAATTATAGCAGTTCATTTTATTATCTTAAAAATATAAGGCACTGAGCGTAAGCAAAACAGGCAATAGCGAGTAAATATACCAGTAGAGAACAGAATGTCAGCAAGTGTATGCAGCACAATTCTTACAACGAGGCTCTGCCAAGCAAACAATCTATAATTAATACCATAGTGTGACCTAAACTCTATGTTCATACACAGTATATCAGCATTTCTATACACCAAATTAAAGAGTAGTTATGACAACAAACAGAAATGTATAAATATGCAATCCATACGCATAGCAGCAAACAGGTCATTAGCATCATATCAGCATAAGCAAATAAATGTTCATATGTCATCCTAATAAGTAAACATGTAGGCGCAAGCAGATAAATCACAAAGTATAACTTACATACCTAACCACATCAGCACAATAAATCAGGTGACAATTATAATTTAAATAAATAAGCACAGCAGGCACATAATTAAAAAAAATATGACATCAGTGAAAAAGCAGTGCAGCCAAGCGATGCATAATATACACAAGTTACAACCCAGTTCATTAATAATCATTGTCAAAATCAGTTAACGTACGCAAGCACGTCGCTTCACAAGTAATTTCATAGAACATCAAATTTAGCACAAAGTATGAATCACGTAATTGCGAGCAGTAAATTACGTCTAAAGTACGTACCTAAGTGGAAATATGTTACCTGAAAAATGAACTCAATTAATAGTTACCTTTTTAGTTTATTAGTTTCTTCTTGGAAATTACATTCTTTCTGAAATTTTCTCGATAGCAAGTCCTCTTAACGTCGGAGACACACAGAATTTACCTGAAGTTCTTAAATATTTTATAGAACCGTATCCTGAAAAATACTGAATGTTAATAACATAATTCATCAAGTCACTATAGCTTTATACTGAATTTAGTCGGAGAAATTAAACTGTGTATTTGTTTACGGCTGTCAGTGCATTCGCACTGAGCGCTCGATCAGCTGTAGGCGCGTGACGTAGGAAGCAATTGTTCGCGGTCAACGACTGCCTTGTGCGGCGCGCAGACTTGACTGTTGCTTTGAGTATGTGCCGCCGCCAAAACACAGCGCGGTATCCTTGTACTCTCCGCATGTTTACATGTAGCTGTTAGTTTCTCACAAGTATGTCATTCTACAAAAAAAATTTTTTTTTTAGAAGTATATCATTCCACAAAAATTTTTACGTTAGATATATGATGTATTCCTTTAGAGCATCGAGATTTAAGAGTTTCTACTTCGACAGTGTTATCATGAATAATTTTACGAATTCTATATGGACCGTTATAAAGCAGAAAATATTTGCGACACAAGCCTTTTCCTTTGTGCGACAAACGATGAGACTTAATTAACACCTTCTGACCAACTGACAAGATTTTTAAACGACCAGGACGTTTAGCTGATCTCTCTCTCTTCTAGCAGCCGCAGATGCAATATTTTGCAGAGCCAGGTTGACAACTTCAGAATGCCGCAGTTTCCGTGAAGGCGGAAAAGGAACGATTTCAGATATGCGATTTGTCGGTGCTTTATTTTTTAATACCAGTATAGGCGGTAAAGAAGTTGAATCATTAGGGAGTTCATTCAGAATGTTTTGAAAAATATGAAGATACTGATCCCAAGTTCTGTGATTCTGATGACAATAAAGACGACACAATTTATTGATTTCCTTCATCCATCTCTCTGAAGCGTTAGATTGAGGGTGAAAAAGTGAAATGAAAATCGGTTTAATTTTACGACGCCGTGAGTACGAAGCCAAATTTTAGAACGAAACTGTGATCCATTATCTGATATAACCTTATCAACATGACCAACTTCTTTAAGAAAATGTTTGATGACAGCGTTAGATACTGAACGAGCTGTTGCTTTGCGTAAAGGTGTAAAACACACATATTTTGACGTCAACTCCACTGCTACTAAAATGTACGCAAAACCATTAGTAGAACGAACCACTGGACCGAACAAATCGACTGCAGCCATCTCCTTTAATTTCGCTGGAATGATAGGAAACAACGGTGCTCTGTGAGAAACTGTTGGCGGCTTAGCCTTTTGACATAATTTGCATTTGGCAAGAACAGATCTAATACGTTTTTCCATATTACTGAAGTAGGAATTTTCTCGTAATTTATGAAAGCATTTTCTGGGACCAAAGTGTGCATAACTGAAATGCGTATACCAAATCAATTTATTGACCCACTCATCAGGAATACAAACTAACCAAACAGAGTTGTCGACCGATTTTCGTTTAAAAAGAATGTCATTGCGAACTAAATAATGCTGTCTAATCGCTACGCTTTCCTTTCTCCTCCACTTCTCCTTAATGTCCTTCCAGATTGGATCCTTATTTTGCTCCTTAGCGATGTCCTGGAGCGAAGACGAAATAAAGTTCTCAAACGCAACACCTTGAATATACATCAAACAATAATTGTTTTCTATGCAGTCCTCTTCAGCACTTTGTTTCAAACCCACAGGTGCACGTGATAAAGCATCAGCAACAATATTTGAAGAACCCTGTATGTAAACAATACTAAAATCAAATTCCTGTAGGTACAACGCCCATCGTGACAATCTGCCGTGAGTTAATTTTGTTGACATAAGAAATTCCAGAGCTCGATGATCGGTGTAAACCTTAGTATGTCTGCCAAACAAAAATGTGCGAAATTTTGTGAAAGCCCAAACAACAGCCAAAGCTTCAAGTTCCGTAATCGAATAATTCTTTTCTGATTTAGAAAGAACACGACTTCCAAATGCAATAGTTTTTTGTACTACAACGCCGTTTTCTTCTATCTCTTGAAATAAGTGTGCACCTAGGCCTTTGTACGATGAATCCGTCGCCAAACAAAATTCTTTAGATAAATCCGGATGTGAAAGAAGTGGAGCAGCAACTAAAGCATCACGAAGCTGTTCAAATTCTGACTGAGCTTCCTCATCCCAACACCAATTAGATTTCTTTCCAGATAGTTCACATAAACGAGGTGTGGCCAAATCGCCCAATTTAACAAAGCGTCTAAGAAAATTACAGACACCAAGGAAACTACGAACATCACGTTTTGTGGTAGGAACAGCATAATTACGAATAGCGTCTAGTTTCTCTGGATCAGGAAGAATACCTTCTGTAGAAATAATGTGACCGAGAAATTTCACCTGTGAACGACCAAATTCAGATTTTTCTAAGTTCACTGTAATGCCAACTCTTGCAAAAATACGTAATAATGAATCCAAAATTTTGTTATGCTCACTCCAAGAATGTTTAGCAATAAGAATATCGTCAACATATGAAGTAATGTTGTCACGAAGATAAACAGGTAAAATTTCATTTAAACTACGAATGAATGCTGCTGAAGATACAGTAAGTCCAAACGGTAATTTCCGAAATTGGTAACAGTTACCAAAGGCTAAAAAGGCAGTGTATTTTCCACAATCAGGGTGGAGTTCTATTTGCCAAAAACTTGCGCGCATATCAATCGTGGATAAAACTTTAATTCCATGGAAATGTTGAAGAAGTTCATCTAAATTTTGTGGGCGGTCAGTTTCAGAAATGATGATATTATTTATCTGTCTGGAATCCAGAACCAAACGAATTGACCCATCCTTTTTAAGAACAACGTGTAATGGGCTGGTATAAGGACTGACTGCAGGCTCAATAATGCCCTGATCTAACATGTACTGAAGTTCATTCTTAACCTTGTCTCCGTAAACCAAAGGAATAGCGTACGTTTTCCCGCGAAATGGTGTGTGTTCTTTTACTTTAAATAAATATTGTAAGCCTTGTATAGTTCCTGTGTGATGACTAAACACTGTAGCATGTGAAGTCAAAATGTGGTGCAGCTCTTCTCTTGCAACGTCATCTGGCACTTCAGCTTTCTTAACCTTTTCATTAATTAATTCTTCGCTATTAATTATATCATCCATCGCGTCTCTGTATCTATTGTCATTGTCATGAATAAACACACTGTCGTCATAATGCTCAACGAAAACATCAGAAGTAAGAAACCTTAAACATTTTGTATCTGGTTCAGATCTTGTTAAACACTCGAAAAATTTCAAACATTTCGGCATTCCAGCAACAGTCAAATTCACACTTCCTTCTTTAAAGTTCAAAATTGCCTTATGTGTGTTAAGAAACTCCATACCTAATATAATTTGTGTACTGAGTAATGGAACAATAATAAAATTAGCAGAAAATTCGTATCCTTGACAAATAAAATTTAAGTTGGTCTGTTGTTTAACTTCCACACTTTTTCCAGAAATAGCACCTCGAATTGTAGTTTTAGAAATAGGTAACACAGGACAGGCAATAGTTCGTTCACATATACGTAAACTGATTCACTAATGACATTCAATGGGCTCCCAGAGTCTAAAACTGCAGTGAACTTATTCTTACCCACACATACTTCAATAACAGGATGTAAAAATGCGTCTACATTATTTTCCTTTTCGTCTAACAAAATGTCTCTCATGTCTTCCAGGCGTACGTAGTGTAAAGTCGTAGTGTCATTACTTTCTGAACCGTCTATATTGCTGCCAGAAGCCGAAGCTGCAAGTCATTGTCGATTGTTTGCGTCACGTCTTTGATTATTCCCGTCATTTCGCGGATCAATTTCTACTATTTGCACTTGTCTCTCTGAAGTTCTGTCACGTGGAGGATGCCAATTAGGTCCTTCCTGTCTGTTAGATGCAAATTCTTGGTTGTGTCTGTTATTAAAATTTCTGTTTTCCTGTCTGTCTGCATAACTACTTCTTGTGTAATTTCGACTATCACTTCTGAAATTATTGTTGTATCTAGTACCCTGGTTATTTCTGTAGTAAGAATTTCTATTACTGTATGAATAATTTCTGTCCTGATGATACGGATTACAGTTTCTGTAAAATTGATCATTCCGGTACGAATTACCGCTATTATAATTGTCTGTGTAATTTCTGTTAGAACGTCTGTTATTGTCATAGGGCTGGTATCTATTGTCCTGTCTGTTACGTCTGTCATTCTCAACATTACCCATATAACGCCCGTTCCAATCACTATCCCTTTTCTCTGAAAATCTATTGTAATTACTGTTACTGAAAAAAATACAGGAAGTCCCATCGTCGTTGTCATACTCGAGTTCTTGCAACAAAGTCTTAAAAGTCTCAATGTCGTCTTTGCATCTTCTGGCTAAAGCAATTTGTCTTATGGATTGTGGCAGCTTAGTTAAACAAATGCGAATTAATTCAGTCGGGCTATAAGGGTTGGACAGGAATTGATTCTTTCGAATCATGTCTTCAAAGTACTCTGCCGGCGTGCGGAACTCAGACTGTTTAAAATTACGCTGCATAATCAGACTATGTTTGACTCTGTCTTGTGTGTTTTCGGACCAATATGCCGATAGAAATGCATGATAAAAATCATTTAGATTATTACAATCTCTAATGAGTGCGCGCATCCGCGTCGCCGGTTCGTTTTCTAAATATCCACACATAAATTCCAGTTTGTGACTTAGTGGCCAATTTGGTGGAAGTGCGTACATAAATTGATCTAACCATGCACATGGATGTATGTCATTCTTAGAATTGCGGAAGATCTTAAATTTCCGAACAGTCAAAAAGTGTTTATAGTCAAAGTTTTCGCCTCGTGGCGACAAAGACCTACCGCGTCTGTCCCAGTCCCAATGACGATTATTGGCAAGTTCGCGCGCCTGGCGCTCTCTTGTCGCATTCCGTAAATGAAACAAATTATTTTCTTCAAACCCCTCTGCTATCTGTGATTCCAAATTTCTTTTGCTGTCTTTTCCTACAATTTCGCCTTCGATCTGTTTGACTTGCTTTTTTAAAGCCTCAAATTCCCTTTTCACGCGTTCATTAAATTTTCCCTGATTTTCAACATGTTTATTTATGTTCTGATACTCTTCGGTTTCTGCAAATGGCAATGGTGCTGTATCATCCGAATCTCTGTCCCCATGTAAACTAAGATTTGTCAGTTTATCTGAAATTTCCTCAACTCTTTCCGATAAGTCACCTAATTGTTCTTTCTGTTTATTTACGTCTTCCGTAAGTGTCGCGACTCCGGTTTCAGTATTGACACATTTGGTAGCTAGCTGTTCATATTGTTGTGTTAGGTTATTTAATCTGTCATTTGGTACGGATTCCTCGATTCTCTCAAATATTTCTTCCTTATCCTTTGCACGTTGTAAATTTAACTCTGAAAATTTCTGTACTATCACGCGATCTCTTTCTTCCTGTTCTCTATCCTGTTCCCTTTGTCTAATCTCTACTGCAATTAATCTATTATTATGAGAATGCAAAATCGGTTGTACTTCTTCTCTGATTTCTTTCTTTAATTCATCTTTCATATTTTTGAAACATGTCCCTATTCGTGAATCTAACCGTGTTTCCATTGTCCCCATCTGCGTTTTTAATTCAGATCTAAACTGTGTTTCCATTGTTCCCATGTCAGTTTTTAATTCAGATCCCAAAGTTTCCATCTCGGTTCTAATTATTCCTATCTCTGTTGTTTTAATTGTTCCTATTTGTGATCCCAGTGAGTCTAAACGTGTTTCCATTGTTCCCCTATCTGTTTTTAATTCAGATCGTAAATTTAATATTGCCCTCATCAACTGCTCCATATTAACTTGTTCGAAATTCTTTTCGCCCCTAACATTTCCCGCTAAGCCAGTTTCCTTTGTCATAGCTGTAAAGCTATCTGTGTTCGATACTATTCCAGAATCTTCTATCGTTAATCTCGTATTCTGTGAATTTTCTGATTGAGAAAAATTTTGAAATGGTTCCGGACTATTTTCCCGACTTATTACATTGTTTTCCACTTCATTATTCATCACACTGTTCTCCTGTGTTGGCGAGTTCGCCATGTCAACAATTTCGTCATTCTGACTATCCATCATTTTTGCCTTTTTCATCGATCGCGTAATCATTTACAAAACATACAAAACTCGTCACTGTACGAAAATTACACACAATGACTCTTTATCTCAACAATACCATTCACATGAAATGTTTCCCTCAAACACGATTAATCGAACAGTTGAAATAATTGCACTAAATTGTCAAACCCATAGACAAGACAATAAAAATTAAATTTTGAAAAATACCATTAGAAGAATGCCAATTACCAAATCTACACATGCAATATAAACTACAATTACTAAACTATAAATTACTACAACAATACTACTGTCTAATATTTTTACAATCAGAAGAATTCCAAGGGACGATCCTGGCAGGGTCGCCACGTGCATGGGGGCTTAATTAAATATGATTGAAATACTTTTTATTTTTCGTAGCTGTATGTCCGATTACGCTGTGTCTCGTAATCGGTTGGCCCTGACTAGTATTATTACGCTGTCTGACTGCAAAGAACAACAACAAGAATGAAATGAAACTTTTCGTTAACACAATTAATTAATTAAGTCCCCAGCAACTATAAAACCTACTAAACCAAAGCACAAGTATAACTGTTCTGTATGTGGGAGTGTGACTCAACGTACACATCTGGCACGGTTCTTCTCCAACAAGACAAGAATTTTTTAATACCAATTATACTGACGTGATAAAAGAAAATTAGAAATACTATAATTGCTCAAGGAAAGTAGAATTACACTCTAATACAAGAACACACGCCAGATGCTTTGTTGACTGAACCTGTAATGACGCATTATTTAGGACACTGAAATAAAAACAAACTGAGTTAGTTACCTCATTTATATTGATGAAAATCATTCTAATCCTTACATTACATCTCAACCAGAACTCTCCAATGTCACATCTCAGCAAGCACAGCCTACAAGCACATCTCAACAAACACTATCTGCTACAACATCTCAGCACAGACTACCACTAGACCTCGACAGGCACTGACTACTACGAGCTCTCTCCAAGCACTGACTACTACGAGCTCTTAACAAGCACTGTTGAGGCGGCAGAATAATACTCTTTGGCGCAATCTCTGGCGCAGTGGCTCAGTGTAGCCACCTTTCAATGTGATCTACCCATTTAATCTTCAGCATTCTTCTGTAGCACCATATTTCGAAAGCTTCTATTCTCTTCTTGTCCAAACTATTTATCGTCCTCGTTTCACTTCCATACACGGCTACACTCCGTACAAATACTTTCAGAAGCGACTTCCTGACACTTAAATCTATACCCGATGTTAACAAATTTCTCTTCTTCAGAAACTCTTTCCTTGCCATAGCCAGTCTACATTTTATATCCTCTCTACTTCGACCATCATCAGTTATTTTGCTCCCCGTATAGCAAAACTCCTTTACTACTTTAAGTGTCTCATTTCCTAATCGAATTCCCTCAGCATCACCCGACTTAATTCGACTTCATTCCATTATCCTCGTTTTGCTTTTGTTGATGTTCATCTTATATCTTCGTTTCAAGACACTGTCCATTCCGTTCAACTGCTCTTCCAAGTCCCTTGCTGTCTCTGACAGAATTACAATGTCATCAGCGAACTTCAAAGTTTTTATTTCTTCTCCATGGATTTTAATACCTACTCCGAACTTTTCTTTTGTTTCCTTTATTGCTTGCTTAATATACAGATTGAATAACATCGGGATAGGTTACAACCCTGTCTCGCACCCTTCCCAACCACTGCTTCCCTTTCATACCCTGAGACTCTTATTACTGCCATCTGGTTTCTGTACAAATTGTAAATGGCCCTTCGCTCCCTGTATTTTACCCTTGCCACCTTCAGAATTTGAAAGAGAGTTTTCCAATCAACATTGTCAAAAGCGTTCTCTAAGTCTACAAATGCTAGAAACGTAGGTTTACCTTTCCTTAATCTTTCTTCTAAGATTAGTCGTAGGGTCAGTATTGCCTCACGTGTTCCAATAATAATCCCTCCATTATTTGGAGAGGAATTCCGCCTTATGCAAGACACCTTTGCAGTCTTGTTTTCAGCTAGACATGTTTCAGCACTTTTTGTGTTGTCTTCAGTGTGTTTGTTAATTTTCTTAATTACTTTTGAATACATTATGGGAGTGGCAGTGATCGATGTCTTACAAATATTTACTATTAAAAACAGTCTTGATCACGATTTATTTATCAAGGTGACCGGTTTCGACCACTACTGTGGTCATCTTCAGACCAACAAGTTGTATACAAAGCTTTAATTTGAGGGCTAGATACATTAAACAAATACATAAATTTGTAAAGCTATAAAACGAGGAATTACCATTGAGTGGGAACCTCTTTCTGTTGGAGAACCACTACTGGAGAAACCAGTGCACGTCTTACTATATATAATGGAGGCTCCGCCCACTTCTAACGGCATGATGTCATTACTAACCAATGAGTTATAAGTCGAATAACAATTTAAAATTTCTTAGTTAAAAGAACAATATCAAGAATCAAAAATAAATACACACTAAACTTAGCTTATTAAACAGATATTGTCAATTAAGAAGTGTTAAAAATATTTAAATATGTAGGATAAATGAACTTCGGTTTGGCAGTACATGAGTTGCCCTCTCAAGGCCTGTTAGTGAACCATTTAGAACAACTGGTTGCCATGGTGAAGTTGGACGCCGTTCCAAAGCTTTGTATACAACTTGTAGGTCTGAAGATGACCACAGTGGTGGTCGAAACCGGTCACCTTGATAAAAAAAATCGTGATCAAGACTGTTTTAATTGTAAATATTTGTTTATTTACCTTCTGCAAAATTGTTACATGTTAATTTTTAAAGGAACATTTGGTACAAAATATTTACATTTCTAAAATGAGCGGTTATTGTCAAATGTTTTTACATCGGTTTGCGTACAGTACACAGTTAAGACGTGTATCACTGACTTGAGGTATTCTGTGTACTTTATTTACGATATATCTAAAATTTCTAGTTTTGTAGTACATATGGGAAAAAATTTGGAAATTTGTGGTAAGCTCCTATGGGACCAAACTGCTAAGGCCATCGGTCCCTAGGCATACAAAGTACTTAATCTAACCTAAACCAATTTACGCTAAAGACAACATACACAGCCGGCCGTCTTGACCGAGCGGTTCTAGGCGCTTCAGTCCGGAACCGCGCTGCTGCTACGGTCGCACGTTCGAATCTTGCCACGGGCATGGATGTGTGTGATGTCCTTAGGTTAGTTAGGTTTAAGTTGTTCTAAGTTCTAGGGGACTGATGACCTCAGGTGTTAAGTCCCATAGTGCTTAGAGCTATTTGACAACAAACACCCATGCCCGAGGGACGACTCGAACCTACGACGGGGGGAGCTGCGCGAACCGTGTCAAGGTGCCCAAGACTGAGCGGCTATCCCGCACGGCGTACATTTGGAAAATAAGGTGGATGTATGCATTTGCTTACATAGCTCACATGGAGCTACTGGATATTTATGCTAGTAGTTTTAGGTCTACTACGCATTCTACAGCTTGTCATCTGCAAACAGCAAAATGTTATTTAATTTTTCTGTTTATTATCCATTTCCGACACCGAGAATCACCACATATCGCGCTATTTGACTTGATACTTACAGCTTTTTTTATGCTCTGATGTTTCTACTTTTCTGTGTTAAGATAACACACTTATTTCTTTCGTTTTTGTCGTTGCACATTCATTTTATACAATTTCTTGTTAAGCACAGAGTTTTCGCCGCCATTACGTGTTGTTGAGACTGTGTAGTGTTCATTTGTTTCGTGCTCATTAGTTTGGGCTGTAGCACGCGCATTTGAAGAATTGTTGAGGTTTGTGGTGTTTATCTTTTGTCTGTGTGTGTTTCCAAGACAGGGAGAGAGAGACAGAGAGAGAAAGTGAGGAAGTTGTGGCTAGTCACGTAGAGTGAATGGTGTGCAGTGTAGGAAGACAGGAATTTAATTTTAGAAGCTGATAAAATGCGGTTTTAGGATGGGTGTTATTTATACAGCGTGGTCCATTGATAGTGACCGAGCCAAATATCTCACGAAATAAGCATAAAACGAAAAAATTACGAGGAACGAAACTCGTCTAGTTTGAAGCGGGAAACCAGATGGCGCTTTGGTTGGTCCGCTAGATGGCGCTGCCATAGGTCAAACGGATATCAACCGCGTTTTTTTAAATAGGAACCCCCCTTTTTTATTACATATTCGTGTAGTACGTAAAGAAATAGGAATGTTTTAGTTGGACCACTTCTTTCGCTTTGTGACAGATGGCGCTGTAATAGTCACAGACGTATAAGTACGTGGCACGTAACATTCCGCCAGTGCAGACGGTATTTCCTTTGTGATACAATACCCGTGTTAAAATGGACCGTCTACCAATTGCGGGAAAGGTCGATATCATGTTGATGTATGGCTATTGTGATCAAAATGCCCAACAGGCGTGTGCTATGTATGCTGCTCAGTATCCTGGACGACATCATCTAAGTGTCTGGACCGTTCGCCGGACAGTTACGTTATTTAAGGAAACAGGAAGTGTTCAGCCACACGTGAAACGTCAACTACGACCTGCAACAAATGATGATGCCCAAGTAGCTGTTTAGCTGATGTCGCGGCTAATCTGCACATCAGTAGCAGACAAATTGCGCGAAAATCGGGAATCTCAAAAGCGTCGGTGTTGAGAATGCTACATCAACATCGATTGCACCCGTACCATATTACTATGCACTAGGAATTGCATGGCGACGACTTTGAACGTCGTGTAGGGTTCTGCCACTGGGCACAAGAGAAATTACGGGACGATGGCTGATTTTTTTGCACGCGTTCTATTTAGAGACGAAGCGTCATTCACCAACAGCGGTAACGTAAACCGACATAGTATGCACTATTGGGCAAAAGAAAATCCACGATGGCTGCGACAAGTGGAACATCAGCGACCTTGGCGGGTTAATGTATGGTGCGGGAGGAAGGATAATTGGCCCCCATTTTATCGATGGCAATCTAAATGGTGCAATGTATGCTGATTTCCTACGTGATGTTCTACCGATGTTACTATAAGATGTTTCACTGCATTACAGAATGGCAATGTACTTTCAACATGACGGATGTCCGGCACATAGCTCGCATGCGGTTGAAGCGGTATTGAATAGCATATTTCATGACAGGTGGATTGGTCGTCGAAGCACCATACCATGGCCCGCACGTTCATCGGATCTGACGTCCCCGGATATCTTTCTGTGGGCAAAGTTGAAGGATATTTGCTATCGTGATCCACCGGCAACGCCTGACAACATCCGTCAGGGCATTGTCAATGCATGTGCGAACATTACGGAAGGCGAACTACTCGCTGTTGAGAGGAATGTTGTTACACGTATTGCCAAACGCATTGAGGTTGGCGGACGTAATTTTGAGCATTTATTGCATTAATGTGGTATTTACAGGTAATCACGCTGTAACAGCATGCGTTCTCAAAAAAATTGTTCAAATGACTCTGAGCACTATGGGACTCAACTTCTGAGGTCATCGGTCCCCTAGAACGTAGAACTACTTAAACCTAACTAGCCTAGGGACATCACACACATCCATGCCCGAGGCAGGATTCGAACCTGCGACCGCAGCGGTCTCGTGGTTCCAGACTGTAGCGCCTAGAACCGCTCGGCCACTCCGATCGGCATTCGTTCTCAGAAATGTTAAGTTCACAAATTTACATGTATCACATTGGAACAACCGAAATAAAATGTTCAAACGTACCGGCGTTCTGTATTTTAATTTAAAAAACGTACATGTTACCAACTGGTCGTCTAAAATTGTGAGCCATATGTTTGTGACTATTACAGCGCCATCTATCACAAGGCGAAAAAAGTGGTACAACGAAAACATTCATATTTCTTTACGTACTTCGCGAATATATAAAAATGGGGGTTCCTATTTAAAAAAAAAACGCAGTTGATATCCGTTTGACCTATGGAAGCGCCATCTAGCAGGTCAACCATCGGGCCATCTGGTTTCCCCCTTCAAGCTAGACAGTTCCGTTATTTGTAGTTGTTTCGTTTTATGCTTATTTCGTGAGATATTTGACCCGGTCACGATCAATGGAGCACACTGTGTAGTTCATCTGTCGTGGCAATGAGGGTTTTATTGCACAGTGATGTGTATTCGCGTACTGCACTATTCACAAGATGATCGATCCCTTGACATTCCTCCAGGAGTTAATCTATTACCCCTTCACTTAATCTCATCGACATATCTTGCGAGTTCTATGGAAAAAACTACGTAGACTTATTCAATACCTTATTCACGTGTTCTGCATTAGTCGCATTTCAGTTACCTTCAAGAAGCCCTTTGGTTTACACTAATCTCTCGGCCTACAAATTCTAAAATTCTGTAAATCTGCCATTATTCTGACGGCACCGATCGGTATTTGGTGTGGAAGAGCGCCAACGACAAAAATTTAATTTTTATGCAGTAGGAGCGACACATACAACATAATGTTAAACATGCTCACAGGACACGAGATTTTCGTATTCTCTCGCTCACTACACAGAAACCATTAGTGCTGCAGGAAAAATGAGCAGGATCTGTTTGCAGGAAATTTAATGTAGTTAAATTTTGTTCTTCGATACGTTTTCCCTCGAGGCAACAGTTTTCCAGTTAATCAAGAAAAATTTACAAATGTGACCTTCAAACGCACTACCACTCCAACACTCACCCCACACTGGTCAGGATTTCTAGTATGCTGTTCGTGACTCACCCTTATAAACATGTCGGATTAAATTTGAATACAATTGGGAAGAAATTTTCTATGGCCTTCATGAACAGCAAGTACGTAGGACAAAATTTGTAGTTTTGAAAAAAAAATATTCACTGCTTGACAATTGTTAAGGCACCGAGACAGGAATAATCACAGACAGTGATAGACGGCATTAATCACAGTACACACGTAACAGAGATGTAGTGGCATATTTTTATCGGAAAGTGGTAAATATTTCACCACATGGGCAAACAGGATAACAGACAAAAATAGCTTTCATGTTTGACACAGGTAAGACTCCCAACATAGAGGTCGACGTCGGGGTCTCAATAAGGAATATTTCAGCACCTGTTATTCACACTGCCTACCAAACTGTTGACAAGCCTTTAGAGAATATTGTCCCACTCCTCTCTCAAGGGGATTTCCAGTTCTTGCATGGTTGCTCGTTGAGAAACATGTGTGCCAGTAGCATCCCAGGCATACGATACAGTGTTTAGGTCCCGGGAGTGTACAAGCAATTCCATTAGTTCAGTATCTTCGCTTACCGGTATGTCCGACACCTCAGTCGTGCTGTGTGGGTGGGCGCTGTCGCCCGTAAACAGAACGTCGCAACCCCTAAACAGACAGGCATGATCCAAAACAACCTCCGTGCAAATACCGCTGTGCTGTAACTCTATCTCGTGCAGTGATATGCAGCGGTGTCCGGCCATTGTGCATAATGTCTGCCCTCACCATAACGCCTGAGCCGTATCGATGACGTTCATGACCATTCTGTGGTGTGTAACGTGTCCCTCTCTCTCCCCACCCTAACTGGTGGTCAAAATCACTTGCCACAATGAGGTTGGATTCGTCGGAAAACGTCGCTATCCACCACTGTTGCTGACCACAACCAACATGCTCCCCACACTAATGAACTCTTCCTAGATGATAGCGTGGTTGAAGTGGGGTCACTAATGAACTCATTATAATAAATGAAAAGCACCAGTTTACTTTTGTTCTACAATATTACTTTTATTGTTAATCGGTTTTCGGCTTACTAGGCCATCTTCAGATATTTACTGAGTATTATCACCAAAGAAGTTAAATGTTAGCAAACAACATTTATTATAATGTTGTTCTACCACCGACGGAAGATTCTGTTAACTCTTTATAGATGAAGGCGAGGTTTAAATGGGGTGAGTTTAATTGGCTTCCATGCATACAAAGCAGTCTGATTTAATCGCAGCGAAAAGGTTCTGGCAGAGACTCGTGTACCGGTAGTGGTTGCAAGGTCTGCAGCAAACTGTCTAGGTATGAGATGTCTGTCCCCTTTCCCCACTAGTGCTACGTATCGTTTCCTCTGCGACCACTGGCATGCCTCGGCATAGCAGTTTCACCTTCAGCGGTCTCTTTTGGACACATCCATCACTGTGGTCACAGCAGTGACGGTTTGTCCGGCTTCGAGCAGTCCAACTGCTCGTCCACGATAGTGAGCACTCAAATGATGTCTTGCAGACATGTTGCCGTGCCACACGGAATGTCACACTAATCGACTCCACCACAACGTGCGTGAAACACTGTACTGTATGAACTGTCGAATACATACTGAGCGTTCTACATTTCCTTTTACTGTCACGGGTCGGGCGATAGGAACAGTTGTCCGTTGCTCAGCAGCAGTTGGCAGTTGTTCCTTAGCTAGCTAGTTGTTCCTTAGCAATTGTCAGGCAGTGTGTATTGTGATTTACTTTAGGAAATATATGTATGTTTTACACCTCGTAGCTACGAGGGGCGATCAACAACGCAATTTTTTTTGGGACATCTACATCTACATTTATACTCCGCAAGCCACCCAACGGTGTGTGGCGGGGGGCACTTTACGTGCAACTGTCATTACCTTCCTTTCCTGTTCCAGTCGCGTATGGTTCGCGGGAAGAACGACTGTCTGAAAGCCTCCGTGCGCGCTCTAATCTCTCTAATTTTACATTCGTGATCTCCTCGGGAGGTATAAGTAGGGGGAAGCAATATATTCGATACCTCATCCAGAAACGCACCCTCTCGAATCCTGGACAGCAAGCTACACCGCGATGCAGAGCGCCTCTCTTGCAGAGTCTGCCACTTGGGTTTGTTAAACATCTCCGTAACGCTATCACGGTTACCAAATAACCCTGTGACGAAACGCGCCGCTCTTCTTTGGATCTTCTCTATCTCCTCCGTCAACCCGATCTGGTACGGATCCCACACTGATGAGCAATACTCAAGTATAGGTCGAACGAGTGTTTTCTAAGCCACCTCCTTTGTTGATGGACTACATTTTCCAAGGACTCTCCCAATGAATCTCAACAATTAATTTTATATGATCATTCCACTTCAAATCGTTCCGCACGCATACTCCCAGATATTTTACAGAAGTAATTGCTACCAGTGTTTGTTCCGCTATCATATAATCATACAATAAAGGATCCTTCTTTCTATGTATTCGCAATACATTACATTTGTCTATGTCAAGGGTCAGTTGCCACTCCCTGCACCAAGTGCCTATCCGCTGCAGATCTTCCTGCATTTCGCTACAATTTTCTAATGCTGCAACTTCTCTGTATACTACAGCATCATCCGCGAAAAGCCGCATGGAACTTCCGACACTATCTACTAGGTCATTTATATATATTGTCAAAAGCAATGGTCCCATAACACTCCCCTGTGGCACGCCAGTGGTTACTTTAACGTCAGTAGACGTCTCTCCATTGATAACAACATGCTTTGTTCTGTTTGCTAAAAACTCTTCAATCCAGCCACACAGCTGGTCTGATATTCCGTAGGCTCTTACATTGTTTATCAGGCGACAGTGCGGAACTGTATCGAACGCCTTCCGGAGGTCAAGAAAAATAGCATCTACCTGGGAGCCTGTATCTAATATTTTCTGGGTCTCATGAACAAATAAAGCGAGTTGGGTCTCACACGATCGCTGTTTCCGGAATCCATGTTGATTCCTACATAGTAGTACGTAGTGGAATGTTCTCGCTTGAACCTCTATAGTCACATGAAGTTCCGATAGGTGGCAGCGCTGTACTTAGCCTTCAAAATGGCGTGTTTAACGGAGGTGCTTTCCAAGCGGAGAGTTACCTTCGTGAAAACCCAGAGCATCGCAGATATTCATGGGCACTTGTAGAATGTGTGGAATTGCTTGGGCATTACGAAGCTAAATGTAACAATTTTTTCTCGGACATCGTCAGAGGCGATGAAACATGGGTTCATAGTTTCGAACTGGAAACAAAAAGGCAGTCTGTGGACTGACACCGCATCACTTCGCCTCCGATGAAAAAGTTCAAAGCCGCACCTTCAAACGGTAAAGAAGTGTCGACGGTCTTCTGAAACTCTGAACGGGGTTATTGTGTTTAATGTCCTCCCTCAAGGGGCAACGATCAACCGTGAAGTGTGTTCTTTCAAATGGTTCAAATGGCTCTGAGCACTATGGGACTTAACGTCTGAGGTCATCAGTCCCCTAGAACTTAGAACTACTTAAACCTAACTAACCTGAGGACATCACACACATCCATGCCCGAAGCAGAATTCGAACCTGCGACCGTAGCGGTCGCGCGGTTCCAGACTGAAGAGCCTAGAACCGCTCGGCCACTCCAACCGGCGAAGTGTGTTCTGCTACCCTCTTGAAATCGAAACACGACTTCAACGTGTTCGTACAGCAAAAATGCAAACGAACTTCTCCACGACAACGCAAGGCCTCGCTCGAGTCTGCGTACCCGAGAGGAGCCCACAAAACTTCACTCGACTGTTGTTCAAATGTGTGTGTGTGTGTGTGTGTGTGTGTGTGTGTGTGTGTGAATTCCTAAGGGACCAAACTGCTGAGGTCATCGGTCCCTTGACTTACACACTGCTTAAACTAACTTACGCTAAGAACAACACACACGACCAGGCCCGAGGGAGGACTCGAACCTCCGGCGGGGGGGGCAGCGAAATCCGAGGCCTCAAATCGCGCGACCACTCCGTGCGGAGACTGTTCTTCCTCATAGACCGTGCAACCCGGATCTCGCATCTTTCGACTTCTATCTGTATGGCCCAGTCAAAGATATACTACAGGAGAAGCAGCACGTGGGTGATAGAGAAGTTACTGACGCAGCAAGATATCGACCAATCGAGTAGTACCATGCGGGCAGTACCATGCCAGTAAAGTGGTGGCGTAAGGCCGTCGCATTAAACGGAGATTATGTTGGGACACACGGTTGTATAGCCAGAAGAGTGCAGAATACTACGGTGCATTGTAATCATGAATAAAACAAACCTCCTCGCAGTTATTGTACCCCTCTCGTGCGTTATTGCGTGACGAAAATGGGTAGGGACGTTGCAGAGTGAGCACAGCGTCCAAGAGAGATCGCGGTCCCCGACCTCGTCCCTCGCGGCAGCCCTACTTTCGCTCGCCGATGTGACGATCATCAGCGCTGACAAGCCGCCTCGGCTGGCCACCCACGCCGCTCTGCTTTCGCCGGCCCCCTGCAGCGCTACTTTGCAAAAGTTGACTGGCCGCCATTAGGCGGCATACACGCAGTTGGCGGAGCGGTTGCGCAGCCTGCAGATGGCCAGTTGACAAATGGCGCTTTCCTGGTAAGCGAAACGCCGCCTGGAGCAGTCTCGCGATACCGTTCCCACGCGGCCCGAGCGAGACGAGAACTAGCCGAGGCATTAACTAATGGTTCGCCTGGCAGAGAGGCAGGCTTGTGTCTACCGGAGTCTCGGATGCAATCCTTCGGGTACGGCTGGCGGTATTTGTTCGTGGACGAGTTTCATAGCTGTTCGGCTGTGATTCATTGCTGATCTTCTGCGGTTGCCGTATGTTTCATGGAAACTCGGTGAGCCTAGGCATTAGAACTTCCGTGTCACATACTTCCACATGCAGATAGTTACATCGAATCCCTGTGGTGAAACATCGCCTGATTACAACTTTGCTACAAAATATCCCTTGTAACGAGACCTTTAAGTAATTTCCAAGCAATAGCTTACTCAGTCCACGAATTTGTGTCATTCTGAAACAAAACTGAAGAGACATGCAAACTTTGACGTATAGCGAATCAACCATAAATGACCCTACTGTACAGGGTGTAGAAAACAAATGCAGTTCTGGAGGTCAGCGTGCGATTCTCCATCCAGATTAAAGACGAAAGTTTATCTAGCAAAATCAGATTGGGTGCGTTCTGAAAACACTTGACTGAAAATGACGAGCTGGCAACACTGTCACATCATCAAGCGCATTGGAATGTACAGAGAAACGTGTGTCACCCCACACTATCGTACCAGCCACCGTAGCTGATTGAGTCGGCTGCTGGATATCAAACCCACGTTCACCATGCAGCTACGGCTCGAAACCTCGTAAGGTTCCTTTCTTTGTTTTTTAATTATCCGTTCCCTATTGCTCGTCGTTTATGACCAGGACATCATTTTGTCACATGACAATAGCCTATCTCATGACAGAGGGATCCATCAAACTAAAATTAACTAAAAACTAAACTCCTCGCGCACAGGCCACGAAGGCCCACAGGTAGCGACTGGCCGCCGTGTCATCCTCAGACCACAGGCGTCACTGGACGCGGATAAGGGGCATGTGGGCAGCACACCGCTCTCCCGGCCGCATGCCAGTTTCCGAGACTAGAGCCGATACTTCTCAATCAAGCAGCTCCTCACTTTGCCTCACAAGGGCTGAGTGCACCCCGCTTGCCAACAGCGCTCGGCAGACCGGATGCTCACCCATCCAAGTGCTAGCCCAGCCCGACAGCGCTTAACTTCGGTGATCTGACGGGAACCGCTGTTACCACTGTGGCAAGGCCGTTGGCGATCCATTAAACTGCATGAACTTATCTACAAACCGTGCAGTGCACAACCATTACTGGTCCTGTCAAGTTCATGTAGGGCGGCTTTCCGATGGAGTACACAAACGATGTATACTTCAATATGAATTTGGTGCTAGGTACGTTCGAGAATCAAACCTGCTGCTGCACCTCTTGCATATGCTGCACGGTACTTTCAAAATGATCAGATGTTCAAATGTGTGTGAATTCCTAAGGGATCAAATTGTTGAGATCATCGGTTCCTAGATTACACACCACTTAAACTATCTTTAACTTACGCTAAGGACAACACACACATCCATGCCCGAGGGTGGACTCGAACCTCCGGCGGGAGGGACCGTGACACGGCGCCTCTAACCGCGCGGCCATACCGCATGTCTCGGTACCTTCAAAGGCGCCATCCCTATGAGAATGTTTTTCCTCAGATGGAGCAACGCCTTCGGGAAACCGGTAGTCTTCATCCACAAGAAATGGGCAGAGGTACTCCAAGGATCACGATTCTTGAAATCGTTCTCCTATCACCTCGGCACTCCCCTGATACTGCAAGGTAGTTCCTGATATCTCAAATACTGTTTGCTGAAGTGTTGCACGATGAAGAACTGCATCCATATCTTTACATATTAACTCAGCATCAGCGGTCGGAAGACCACCTTCGAAGAGTACAGTTTTGTGAGTGGCTTTTGCGCCAACCGGAAGATAACGAACATTTAAAAAATGATGTGATGTAAGAAGACGAATCTAGCTTCATTCGTGAAAGCATTTTCAACCTCCACAACAGCCATTATTGGTCGGAACGCAATCAACGCTCCACTCGTGAACGTGGCTTTCAGGCACGCTTTGGCATGAACCTGTGGGCTGGCATCGTAGAGTTCAGCCACAGCTATAGTTTTAGCATGATGGTACACCACCATAGTTTGGAATAAATGTGCATAACTATTTAAATGAAGCGTTTCCATGGAAATGAACTGGTCGTAGAGGTCCATTGTTGTGATCTCCACGTTCCCCAGACTTTATCCATTAGGCTTTTTTATTTGTGGGAACACTTAAAGGAACAAATTCATTGTAACACTACCGAATAGCTCGCGAGCATGCCGCTTCGGCAATAGTGGATGGCAGTGTGTTGTTTACTGTCCGGCAAAGTACGATCCAGTGTGTGGCAAGGCGTTTGCAAATGCGAGGTGGTCTCTTTGAACATCTTTTCTAAAGCAAACGTTGTTCGTACGTGTACGTACCGGTCCTGTGAAAATAAGCCTGGATGTCAAACATACAGCATGGAATTACTGTGCATAGCATGATGTGCAATCTTGTGTAGCCTACCTATTGTGCTTTTTAAGCCTCACTGGATACAGACGATGTGAAACGTCCCCTTAGAAAAATTTATCAATTACTGTACTGGTTAACCCCTTCCGTTATTTGATTTTCAAACAGCTGAGCAAAACTAAACGTACTCAGACATTTCTCTCTTTACATATTCTGATCATCACTAAACTGACACACAATATTTTTAGCCCAACGCAATCTGACTTTCAATAATCCCTACAAAAGAATGACCCTAACAGTAACCTATACCTTTCATGAATCACTTACCTCACAAAAATCTTCGTTACTCGAACTACTGCAATACAGCGAGCGCCACTACTGCCAGCTAAATAAAAGATACTAACTACTGAAGGGACTAACTACTGATAGGCATAGTTAGTAAATGAAAGATTTTGATAGAGAACAAACAATGTATTTACCTTAATAATGTTCAACAGTCGTTATATATATATATATATATATATATATATATATATATATATATATATATATATATATATCAGTCCATGACATCGAGTCTTACAAATTTACTGTCTCTGATGGACACACGTCCAGATCATCCACTCTCAAAACTGCGCCATTTCTCTCCGCACATCCACCACTGCTGGCGGCTCACCTCCAACTGCGCAACGCTACGCGCTGTTCACGTCCAACTGCCCAACACTACAATAGCGAATATTCCAACAATGCCAACCAGCCACAGACTGCAGACAGCACAGCCAGTGATTTTCATACAGAGCGCTATGTGACGTTACCAACATAAAAACCTAAACAGCCTACGCCAACTTACAGATGTTACTGTATCGATTATTATTTTCTATAGGCTTTACTTGCGTCATGAACGAAAGAAAGTAGTCGTTTATGTCTCTAAGAAGTTCATGTTTTGTCTTAATACAAAGAAATGCACAAGATATCGCATTGTGGAGATATAAACTGGGTACAGTTTGATGCTTTAACTGAAAAAGAAAGTTTGGCGTGAACTCAACTCCAGCAAAGTATGATCCAGCGAGTGGCAAAGCGTTTGCAAATGCGAGGTGGTCGCTTTGAACATCTTTTCTAAAGCGATCGTTGCTCGTACGTGTATGTACCGTTCCCTATGACCTTGCCTAATCTCACTGAGCTAATGGCACAGATCCGGCAAAGCACAGTTTCGCGCTGCCTATTCCTCGCCACGCTCCACACGGTTATAGCGTTGCCAGAGCTTCGTTTCTTTTCTTTTTTTCTTTTTTTTTATCGCGTTTCTGTTAAAACTATTGGCAGGACTAAGTTTTGCTAGATACAATTTTGTCTCGAATTGTGATGAGGAAGCGCATGCCGACCGTCAAGTGCGGCATTTTTTCTTCATCCCGTAGTTTTATCTCTGGAGGAAGCCGAGATGGGGAGCTACAGCACGCATCAAGACTGTTGCGTCACTTTAGTGAAACTCTTTCATATCGGATACTTAACTGGAAGGTAATTCATGCTCACATTATTGTCAGATACTGCTGCAGAACACAATAACTGTTTAACACTTTGAATACAACTAAATGACAGTCAATTGGCACTTTCAGTTAAATATTGCTCAGCTATACATTTTTGGCTAATAATACTAGCTGGCTGCCGGACCTGAACTATAAAGGGCAGTCAGATCAAAACCGAACAGCCATCACAATGGGTCCATGGAATGTTTCCATTCAGAAGTAACCATCCACACTAAGAGCTTTATCTCAATGAGAGATGAGATGATCAGTTCCCGTTTCATAGCACGTGAGTGGTCACTGATGGATCGCTAACCACACCCACTTTTACTCTTCCTCGTCTGACTGAAACCGACGCCCATGCGTGTCTTTCTTCAAGCCCCGAACGATGTGAAGGTCAGACGGTTAACGATCCGGGCTGTATGAAGGATGTTACAGTTTTCCCACCCAAATCACTGGAGGGCAGCCTTCGTCCGAATTGTAGGATGTTATAGTTTTTCCTACCCAAATCACTGAAGGGCAGCCTTCGTCCGAATTGTTCTGTAGGGGCAGGCGTTATCCAGAAGCAATATGGTTCCGTCCGACAGCATTCCAACAGCCTGAGAGCAAACAGCAAAGCCAACAGTAAAAACATCCCGTGTCGTGTCAAATACCGATACCACCCCATCGGCGTTCTACATTTGGCAGTGGAACAGCAAGTTTCCGACAGATGCCAGAAGCGGTTGCGCGGGATCTGGTGGACGCAGTGGTGCACGCCCACTGATCCCATGCCTCCATCGGCTCTAGGCTACGAGCGCCCTTTGGTGCTGCGGTACAGGATGGCTGGCGGCAGCTGCTCGCCCCACCCACGCTTGGAGGCTCTTCCGTGAGACGCTGAGAGCTACAATCTATTTCTTGCTGTATTATTTGTCATGAGTTTTCGTTCGCTTGGAGAAATACGAGTTAAGTACATCTTCTGTTTGTTGTGTTAACTTGTTCGCTAATAATCTCTGTTCCTGTTAAGCTTTCCTACGACGACAGTTCCCATACCACCCTGTAGGCCACCTCTCCTTCCCACTGTGTACGAAATTGTACACAACAGCCTACATCTCGCCCGTGAAAGAAATCCAAAGCTGTTCACACAAGTTCCGGTAAAGTCTTAATGACCTTCTGCTTCGATACTCTCTGCTTGTAGAGTTTATCGAGCGTGGATTCACATTCAATGTGTAGAGTTAAAAAGACACTATACAGGATCTTCGACGTGCCATTAAGTCAGGGCGTCTGGGAATACTGTCAGACGGAATCATTCTGTTGTACGATAACGCCCACTCCAAGACTACCAATCGGACAAAGGCTACGCTTCAGTGATTTGGTTGGGAAACACTGCAACATCTTCTGTACTGGCTGGATCGTTCGCCGTGTGATGTTCGCATCCTTGGCGACCTGAAGAGCAACATGCGTTAGCGTCGGTTTCAGTGGGACGAGTTAGTGCGAGAGTGGGCTTGGCTATGAGCACTATGCGACTTAACTTCTGAGGTCATCAGTTGCCTAGAAATTAGAACTAATTAAACCTAACTGACCTAAGGACATCGCACACATCCATGCCCGAGGCAGGATTCGAACCTGCGACCGTAGCGGTCGCTCGGTTCCAGACTGTAGCGCCTAGAACCGCACGGCCACTCCGGCCGGCGCGAGAGTGGGAGCGGTTGTGGATCCGTCAGTGTCCGACTGCTTTCTACGAAACAGGAATTGATCAACTCGTCTCCCGGTGGGATAAATATCTCAACCCGTATGGTGGTTACTTTTCAATGGATCAGTTCCGTGGCCCTGCTGTGGCGGGTGTTCGCTTTTCATTTTGAAGGCTCGTCATAGAATTGTGCTGCTGCCGTAGTTGGCTTGTGGTGCTGCGCTCTAACGTTAGTTGACTTCCAATAGCGGTGGGCGCAACGGAGATCTTGAGGTGTGTCTTCGTGTATTACAAGACTAACAGTAAACTTCTGAGTAGTAATTATACAGGGTGATTCTAAAGTCATTATAAATTTGTACTTAAACAAATTTTATTAACTAATATGTAATGGCACTGTAACTTATGTTACAATAGGACATAATTTCAGTACATTTCAATGTGACCACCTTGCATGTATAGGCACATCCCCCACCGCTCCACTGTAGACCGAAAAACTTGCCCAAGCATATCTGGTGTAATCTTAGCAGCTGCGGCTCGAATCCGCTGTGTTAAGTATTCAGTGCTGCGGATCTTCACCTGGTATACCTTATTGTTGTTGTTGTTGTGGTCTTCAGTTCTGAGACTGGTTTGATGCAGCTCTCCATGCTACCCTATCCTGTGTAGGCTTCTTCATCTCCTAGTACTTACTGCAACCTACATCCTTCTGAATCTGCTTAGTGTATTCATCTCTTGGTCTCCCTCTACGATTTTTACCCTCAACGCTGCCCTCAGAACATGTCCTACAAACCGGACGCTTCTTTTTATCAAGTTGTGCCACAAACTCCTCTTCTCCCCGATTCTATTCAATACTTCATCATTAGTTATGTGATCTACCCATCTAATCTTCAGCATTCTTCTGTAGCACAACATTTAGAAAGCTATTCTCTTCTTGTCCAAACCATTTATCGTCCATGTTTCACTTCCATACATGGCTACACACCATACATATACTTTCAGAAACGACTACCTGACGCTTAAATCTATACCCGATGTTAACAAATTCCTCTTCTTCAGAAACGCTTTCCTTGACATTGCCAGTCTACATTTTATATCTTACTACTTCGACCATCATCAGTTATTTTGCTCCCCAAATAGCAAAACGCCTTTACTGCTTTAAGTGACTCATTTCCTACTCTAATTCCCTCAGCATCACCCGACTTAATTCGACTACATTCCAATATCCTCGTTTTGCTTTTGTTGATGTTCATCTCATATCCTCCTTTCAAGACACTGTCCATTCCGTTCAACTGCTATTCTAAGTCCTTTGATGTCCCTGCAGAATTACAAAGTCATCGGCGAACCTCAAAGTTTTTATTTCTTCTCCATGGACTTTAATACCTACTCCGAATTTTTATTTTGTTTCCTTTATTGCTTGCTCAATATACAGATTGAATAACATCGGGGAGAGGCTAAAACCCTGTCTCACTCCCTTCCCAACCACTGCTTCCCTTTCATGCCCCTCGACTCTTATAACTGCCATCTGGTTTCTGTACAAATTGTAAATAGCCTCTCGCACCCTGTATTTTACCCCTGCTACCTTTAGAATTTGAAAGAGAGTAATCCAGTCAACATTGTCAAAAGCTTTCTCTAAGTCTACAAATGCTACAAACATAGGTTTGCATTTCCTTAATCTTTCTTCTAAGATAAGTCGTAAGGTCAGTAGTGCCTCACGTGTTCCAATATTTCTACGGAATCCAAACTGATCTTCCCCGAGGTCGGCTTCTACCAGTTTTTCCATTCGTCTGTAAAGAATTCGTGTTAGTATTTTGCAGCTGTGACTTATGAAACTGATAGTTCGGTAATTTTCACATCTGTCAACACCTGCTTTTTTTGGGATTGGAATTATTATGTTCTTCTTGAAGTCTGAGGGTATTTCGCCTGTCTCATACATCTTGCTCACCAGGTGGTAGAGTTTTGTCAGGATTGGCTCTCCCAAGGCCGTCAGTAGTTCTAATAGAATGTTGACTACTCCGGGGGCATTGTTTCGACTCAGGTCTTTCAGTGCTCTGTCAAACTCTTCACGCAGTATCGTATCTCCCATTTCATCTTCATCTACATTCTCTTCCATTTCCACAGTATTGTCCTTAAGTACATCGCCCTTGTATAGAACCTCTATATACTTCTTCCACCTTTCTGCTTTCCCTTCTTTGCTTAGAACTGGGATTCCATCAAAGCTCTTGATATTCATGCAAGTGGTTCTGCTTTCTCCAAAGGTCTCTTTAATTTTTTTGTAGGCAGTATCTATCTGACCCCTAGTGAGATAAGCCTCTACATCCTTACATTTGTCCTCTAGCCATCCCTGCTTAGCGATTTTGCACTTCTTTTTGAGACGTTTGTATTCCTTTTTGCCTGCTTCATTTACTGCATTTTTATATTTTCTCCTGTCATCAATAAAATTCAATATTTATTCTGTTACCCAAGGATTTCTGCTAGCCCTCGTCTTTTTACCTACTTGATCCTCTGCTGCCTTCACTACTTCATCCCTCAGAGCTACCCATTCTTCTTCTAGTGTACTTCTTTCCGCCATTCCTGTCAATTGTTCCCTTATGCTCTCCCTGAAACTCTGCACAACCTCTGGTTCTTTCAGTTTATCCAGGTCCCATCTCCTTAAATTCCCACCTTTTTGCAGTTTCTTTAGTTTTAATCTACATTTCATAACCAATAGATTGTGGTCAAAGTCCACATCTGCCCCTGGAAATGTGTTACAATTTAAAACCTGGTTCCTAAATCTCTGTCTTTCCATTATATAATCTATCTGATACCTTCTAGTATCTCCAGGATTCTTCCATGTATACAACCTTCTTTCATGATTCTTGAACCAAGTGTTAGCTATGATTAAGTTATGCTCTGTGCAAAACTCTACCAGACGGGTTCCTCTTTCATTTCTTAGCCGCAATCCATATTCACCTACTATGTTTCCTTCACTCCCTTTCCCTACTCTCGAGTTCCAGTTACCCATGACTATTAAATTTTCGTCTCCCTTCACTACCTGAATAATTTCTTTTATCTCATCATACATTTCATCAATTTCTTCATCATCTGCAGAGCTAATTGGCATATAATCTTGTACTACTGTAGTAGGCGTGGGCTTCGTGTCTATCTTGGCCACAATAATGCGTTCACTGTGCTGTTTGTAGTAGCTTACCTGCACTCCTATTTTTTTTATTCATTATTAAACCTACTCCTGCATTACCCCTGTTTGATTTTGTATTTATAACCCTGTATTCACCTGACCAAAAGTCTTGCTCCTCCTGCCACCGAACTTCACTAATTCGCACTATATCTAACTTTAACCTACCCATTTCCCTTTTTAAATTTTCTGACCTGCCTGCACGATTAAGGGATCTGACATTCCACTCTCCGATCCGTAGAACGGTTGCATCCGTACCTACGGTTCGGGCGTCTGTATCGCTGAGGCACGCAAGCCTCCCCACCAACGGCAAGGTCTATGGTTCATGGGGGGGGGGGGGGGGGGGGGTATACCTTAGTCTTGATAAACCCCCATGCAAAAAAGTCTAAGGGTGTCAAGTCAGGAGAGCGGGGTGCCAACATCCGTGGAGAGGCATGACCAATCCATCTGCCGGAAAATGCTTGATTCAGATAATCCCGAACAACGAGGCCAAAATGGTGTGGTGCACCATCCTGTTGAAAGACAACAGTATCCATAATCCCAGCAGATATCAACTGGGGCTCCAAAAACTGTTCTAACATATCTAGGTATGTAGTTCCAGTAACGGTTTGTTTGGGGAAGAAGAAGGGCCCGTACACTGTTGACCTCGTTATCCTTAACCATACATTCACTTTTTCTGTGTCCCGTTGCCATTCATGCAGCACACTTGGTTGACAGATCCTGCAGTTGTGTCTGTTCACGTGTCCACAGGTATGAAATATAGCTTCATCACTGAACAAGACATTTTGCATCAAATTATCATTTTTCACAACTTGTAGCAGGACATACACATAGCTTGTCTGGTTATGCAGTCCTCCGCTTCAAGCTTATGTACGACCCGGATATGGTGCGCACCTTTGTGCAGCTTGTAAGGAAGAACTCTCCATACAGTGGTTTGAGGAATACCTAGCTCCGTACTAAGTCTCCTGGTAGATGCGGAAGGGCTACGTGTGATCGCATCCTGTACACTTTGCACGGTTTCTGGCGTTATGGCCGGCCTCCCTAGACGTTCTTCATCTGCAACACTACTAGTACGCTGGAATTTATTGACTAGGGTCTTGGTAGCCAGCCTGGTGGGGCCTGTTTTCCGGAATCGACGGGCAAAGTCTGTCCGCACCTGTTCATACGTCATTCCACGAAGACGAATAGAAGCAACAGCGATTCGTTCTTCTTTGGTTAGCATTCTGTCATAGTACCTACAAGAATCAAATATTCCTTTACTATATCACTGAAATGTATAGTGACTTACTATTCACTGAAATGTATAGTGACTTTAGAATCACCCTGTATAACACGGACAAACATACGTTCGGAAACAAAATACGTCTAGTGATAAAATTCTCTCGAGGTTCCAGCCACATCGAGTGGTTTAAAATCCAAGATCTTTCCGCCGAATACTAATGGGTTTTAATACTCCTCGACCATCGTCAAGTGGTGACTGTCAATGGGCGAGGGGTATTCGGCCGAATGCTAGTGTATTTTAAACCATTTGAGGTGACTGGAAACTCGAGAGAATTTTACCAGTACATGTCGCCGCGAAACCACGCATTCGTGAAATACATATACATTTTTTCATAGTTATGTAGCCACGCACAAGAACAGTTCATAAAAGTTATCAAGAGTACATAAATCACTCACTAACCCGTTCTTCGTTTGAAAATCACGCAAAGGGCTAAATTTTGAAATGGCTGACTTTGGAATGCAATACACTCTTTAACTCCCCTCACAACAATACACACTGTATGTGGAGGCTAACCTGACATCGTTTCACAATGGTAGCGCCAAACGGGAGCAATCAAATCACACCTTGTATCTTTTTCTTAACATCGCTATGTGAAATATTTATTTCTTTAACGCGAGTCCCCAAGCAGTAGTGTGTGCTCCCTTTCTAAAATGAATTGTAGACTAAATCTCGAGCACTGAAGTTCATATAATTTAATATAGTTTGTCTCAGGTGAATCCCTGCCTACAGTAAAAATTTCCTGAAAATATTAATTTACCAATAATCACAACTCGGGCTCTAGAATAAGCTTCTGCCAGTAATGTTGATCTGCTCAGGGTGCCTATAACCAACAAACAGTTCTAAATGACAAAACAGGAAATAAATAACTGTCTCAGTCTCATCCATCAAAATACCTTACAACATGTCATGAAAACAAAAACGCGTAGTACATATTTACAGAAGAAAAGAGACGGTAATGTTATTTACATAGATCCTAAGCGAAACAATAATCAAGGATATGCACTTTTTGGTCTTCGATCGTTCACTGTTTCTATATAGCTTTTTTTCATAGTTCAGTACCCCTTCTTTCTGGTTCCAACCATGATCTGCGTTCAATTTTTGACGGGATACCGACTGAGCCATCTTACCACTAAATCTGAGGGTGAGGGATGGGGAGTTTCCCTTGTAAGAGTAAACATAACAAGGCAAACCTGGCCGGTCAGCCAATGAATAATAAATGCGTTCTCAATCACTGTCCGAAGTCGGCGCTTCCCACACAGCCCCCTCGCGGTAGATCGGAGTTCCTGGGATATGCCAGTACTTGCGTCTTACCTGTAGACCCGCACTCTTGCAGGTTGACTTCGTTTTCGCCTCTTCCTATTGGCTCGTTTGTCGAGTCCAGGGTGATGATGCTGTTGGCTGACCAGTATCACTATCCGGTCGACACAGAGTCACTTGCTTGATATCCGAGGTATCTTGTTGTGCGGGTAGGTCTGGCGTTAGCAAATACGCCGGTTTTATCCACTCCCATGACACCGTCATTGGCTTGTCATTACACAAAATTTGCTCCGTACGTCCTTCCCACCAGGAAAGATACAGAGTATCGTGGTTGCAACCGAGAGCGTACCGCGTCTGTTCTCAACATCACGTGTGAGCACGTTTTACGGTCCTTCTGGATGAACAGTCTCTGTTCTCCGTCCGTTGGAAGGCACAGCTTAGCTATTTGGAGTTTGATATGTTGCAGCGTATATGATAGCTCCGGTTCCGTTTGCATCACTTTCAACGAAAAAAGCACCAACGACAGATGTAACGTCTCTCCATAAACCATTCCATGCTGCTACTCCAGGCGGGTGTAAAATGAATGTGCGCAACAGAAAATAATAAACGCTAAATTGAAGATTTGGCCCTGTCTGACTACCCCCTGAAGCAGATCTTAGCATCTCTTGGTTCTATAAATTACAATCTAAACATAAATGAATGCTGAAGGCAACTAATCCTTCTAAATGATAAACGTTGTTCCTGCTTATATAGTTATTGTAGATTAAAAAAAACACTTATATTACAAAGTTTACATTTCCTAAGTAAAATTACTAACCAGTTGCCCAACTCTGCCCCTTATTCTGACTGCGCGGTCTAATATCACTAACGCGAAATGACTGACATCATCTACGTACCAAACACTAGAACACACTACTTTCAAAGAAGATCTACGGCGGTGTGGAACCTCAATGGAAATAAACTAACGTGATCACAGCTGTTTAGCTTTAATAGGCCTAATAAGCCGAAGCAATCTGCGATATAACTGTATGTATTGCGTCCCGTGCGTCGAATGATGGTTCTCGTACTCGTCTGCGACGACGGAAGAACTCCAGCCACAAATAAACTCTTTCAATCACTAGGACGGCAGAAGGCGGTCCACTGACTAATATCCTCTCATACTGTCTTCTACTCTCTGTGTTCTACAGTCGAGAAACGCGAACTCCCAGCCACAAGGGCGGACTTGAGATAACGTCTCAATGTATGTATAGGCAGAGGAAGTGCTCCCAATTACTGAACGCTGCGTGCTCAACGACGACTTCCAACCCGGAGGTGAAGTCCAGAATCGTATAGGTTCGCAGCAGTACAATGCCTATCTGTTCTAACTAAACTCTTCTGAAAGCAAAGATAGCAAGTCTGTCTGTAGCAACAAAGCTGATATCGAGCGACCGTCACACACGTGCGCTCACAACGGAATACCTCGTCCCTCCGCCGCTGGCCTCCCAGCAAGGCACGGCTCCCCACTCTCGTAACTCCGAAAACGAATCATATTCCCGAAACCACGGAATATTCTCACTCTCTACAGATTCTTCTGAACGCCGACTAACCATATTTTAGTCTTTTGTCGTCCAGCACGGAATGTTTACGAGGTAAGACCTATGCCCGTACAATGGTACGCTTCTGAGTAGTCCGCAGCTCGTGGTCGTGCGGTAGCGTTCTCGCTTCCCACGCCCGGGTTCCCGGGTTTGATTCGCGGCGGGGTCAGGGATTTTCTCTGCCTCGTGATGACTGGGTGTTGTGTGTTGTCCTTAGGTTAGTTAGGTTTAAGTAGTTCTAAGTTCTAGGGGACTGATGACCATAGATGTTAAATCCCATAGTGCTCAGAGACATTTGATTTGCTTCTGAGTAAATATCCTGGGAAATAACCCAGCCTGCATAGTTTCCGAGGTGCCGCCTCTTCGTTCCATTTCACCTGCGTCTAATATTTTCGTAGTTTCCGAAGTATAATTCTTCTGGTTCAGCTACAAAGCAGCCGGTCGCGACTCTATTGTGATCCAGCGCGTAGGTGCTACGACGTCCGTCTTCCTACTTCCTGTGTTAAAGCAGGACCGACACCCATGTGGGCCTTCCACCCACTGCTTGAGTTGCATCTGCTGTATCATTTCCATTGTCGTTCCAACCTCTACTAGTATGATGATAAAGACACTCCATCACCTTTCATGCAATAAGCGTTAACAATTATTTACAAGGCGAATGTGACAATGTCAGTTCCCTGTAAATATTCATATATACGATGTACTACCTATGAAATAATACGGTATGTGGTTGTAGATCACAGCAAAGTATGTGGATGAGGGCTTGTAAGGTGCGAAATTATAGCCACCTTACACCATCTCTGTTGTAGATGTCTTAATGTCCGGGTTAAAGACTGAATGAAGTTCCAGGAAAACCAATGGTAGCGCTACTGTCCAACTGTTCTCACGGCACATAAGCACGGCTTTGAAGATTCTACGCCAGCGTCCTAGCATTCCGCTGCTGGCGGGGTGGTAGATGGTCGTATGCTGGTGCTAGACCCGCACTGTCTAGACCTGTGGTCGTCAACTATGGCCCACGGGCCGTATGCAGCCCCAATCAAGTATTCGTGTGGCCGCGGTCCTCAGACGTTTACTTTAATAACATCCATCTAGCAACTAACTTCCGAATCCAAAAACGTCAACATCCGTTAAGAGCTTCTTCAAAGTGTAGTTGTCCTGCTCATTACCAAACAAATATAATTACAGAGAAAGTAATATTTTAACAGGTACTTAATTTTACTTGACATTGATGAATTCGTTCGTGAGCTATGTAAAGTTGGCCGCTTATCTCAGGGGCAGAGCGGTAAGTAGCGCGGCCACTATAGGGTTAGATGATGAAAGGGGGTTTGTTTGACTGATTGTCTTCCAGTGTTGACAACTCATTCCCGTATGTACCTCATACCGATCAGTTATGGTATAAATTTCAAACGAAAGTAACACAGATTCATGAACGCGCATTATAAGGACGGTAATTTTCAATTAAGATGTATAGTTGTAGCAAGAAAAACGAAATTAACTTAAGGCTGTTGTATTACAACAAATGGTGTGGAACGAAAATGATTTTAATCGTGTCTAATATTGCACAATACATTTAAATATAAGTACAATAATTGATTGTCAAACCCGTCATTTGGCAGGACGCGATAATTGCGGCGGACTGACGATGCCGACATGTCACGGAGTACAAATTCTGCTAGTTTTAAAACGAAACTACATTTATTGATGGACTCCACTGATCGTCATTGTGTTGCGAGTGGTGAAGCAGCCATTTATCGTACAAAGTCTAGCTGCTGGACGGCGGCATCTATCGTTCAGTACGTAAAGAAACTACAGACATGGCATCACGTTGTGTAAAGGACGACGAAGTTTTTCCTGAACTGGAGCAAGATTTTGATGATAATGACAGTGAGGATGACGATATCGACGATTCAGATGATGAGCCTGACTTCGTGCAAGAATAACTGTGTCAAACTCCAAGTGAGTGTATCTCCTTTTGATTTCGTTAAAAGTGATTGAAACGCTGCGTTCTTTTCTAATGTTTCCTCATTTTCTTACTCATGATATAGTTCCTTTATTTGTTATAGGTAGACAGGAAAGGGCTCAAGGAAAGACACAACATACCAGTGCAGCAGAGGCAAAATAGCCATGCGTAAAATGCCATGTTTCAAAGCGTATCACACAAAAGCTTACACTATCTGAACGAAATATGTAAGAATTTATGTACATGTAGTGCAGAAGAAGTAGTTTCAAGCTTTCATAAAGGTTAGTGTCACAGTTAAATGTTTTAAATGTCGGCTGGTGTTCTAAATAAAAATATTGAAAAAACCGTATAAATGGCCAGCCTTCTAACAAACGGCAGGGTCTACGTGGCTGGCAGTCAAAGTGCTAATCGATTAATCATCCACTCACACATACAACACAACACAACAGTACTTCATGGGCAGTTACAATGACACAACTTAGGGGTCGCAGAGGGTGGCAGCAACCTGAAACACAACAGTCGGCACCAAGTGTTCCTAATAGTACCGGCTATGAAGGGTAAGTACTTACTGACCAGCGACCTATTTTCGCGCCTTGCTACAGCTATATATTGGGGATTCATCACAATACTAATTTATGTAGGTTTCAATTAATAATATGATCGACGCACATGTGGGCCGAGGTACTGTCCCACGTTGTCAGTATTTGCTCTTGAGCAAAAAAGTTTAATGACTACTGATGTAGACAGTTCAAGAAACATTGAGACTCAGATAGCCGCTTCTGATCCGTGGTGACATGAGCTGGGCTGACAAAACGGATTTTAGGCAGGCCCTTGTTGTAGTTTCTTCTGATATATCACCAATAGGCATCCCCCCCCCCCCTCCTCAACGTGAATATCTGCTGTGGCTGTAAACTTAAAACGATATCCCTCTGATGGTGGTAGCGGGCCCACGAAGTCTATGGGAACGTTTGAGAACCGACTTGTTGCTTCAGGAATTTTTTCCCACTGGCTTGTGCACATCTTTGCCAACTTTTCATTGTTAACATGCTACACATTCTTTCGAAAACTGGCGACAGTCTTTTTTAATACTGGGCCACACAAATTTCTCCATCTTCAGTCTAATTCTTCGCAGCGTTTCGGGAACGAAAGGTCTAGGTGCGCGTCTAGACACGTCACACCAAATAAGGCCCTTTGTTCCTAACTACTGCACTTACGTGAGCTGAAGAGCTGTTGAACTGTGTTGCAAATATTGTTGGAACTGCTCGTCTGTAGCTTGTGCTGCCGTAAGTTGACCGTAATTTATTGCAAAAGAAATTGCACCGATTCTAGGGGGAAAAAAATCAGCCACTACACTTTCTGCCCCTCTTATGTGTCTCATATCTGTCGTGAATAACCCAGTAAATGCTACCTGGCTGAAATTCCAGGACGAACAATCTTCACTGATCTTGTGAAAAGCGAAAGTGATTGGCTTATGAACAGTGCAGATTGTAAATGGTCTAGTTTTAACATAAGGACGCAAGTGTCATACAGTTTCATAAATGGTCTGTAAAACTCGATCGTACGGACTTCAATTAGTATGGGCCTCCATCAGCTTCCGAGAGAAAAACCCGAATGGTTTCCAATTAGTCTCGACATGTTGGTGGAGAACTGCTCCGATAGCCTGTGTCCTAGCGTCCACCACCATCGCTAATGATACGTTGTGAACCAGGTGGTGTAAGAGGATTGTATTTTGCAAACTAGCCCTATCAGTTTCAAAGGCGTGCTGCATTGTTGGTGACCACGGCAGGAGATGCTTTACCGTAGTGTTGTTACCAGCCAGTGTGTTGTTAGCGGCGCCTGCATCTCTGCTCCTTTGAGTAGATAATGTTGGTAAAAGTTGACGATCTCCAGGAATATTCTTCATTGCTGGTAAACCGTGGGCGGAAAAATGTTGTTAACGACCTCTGCCTTATTTTTGATAGGACAAAAGCACTAACTTAAAGTGTTTCTAATGTATTTCAGCTGTCTTTGACGGTCTCTAAATATCGTCGAGGTAGATGAAGGAGCAATCCAGTCCCCTTAGTACTTCATCTCTAAACCTCTGCCACGACAGCTGTATTCTTTAAATAAATGGCACGTGTAGGTATTCAATGAGACCAAAAGGCTTTATCACACAGTCTTGAGATTATCTTCTTCTGTTACTGGAACCTGGTTATAAGCCTTCTAGCAGTCCACCATGTAGAAGACTGTAGCTCCAGCTGAAACGCTTGTCAGATCCCTCAGCTTAGGAACAGGATAGCGGTCAGGGACTACTCGTGTGTTTGGACTGTGGTAATCCCCACAGGGACTCCAGGACCCGCTTTTCTATTTAACTAGGTGTAACAGTAATACCCATAGGCTGTCAGACTTTTGTATGGTGCCCAGTTGTAACATCTCTGAAAATTCTGCTTTCGCTTCAGAGGTACGGTCAGGTGCTAGTCTTGATGACTGCCGCGAACCCAGCTGCTTGGGTGTAGTCTTAATATAATGCAGCGTGATATGCAATACTTTTTGTAACTGGCCGACAACCTCTCGCCTAGCTCCTGAACTAACCGAACTACTGGATGAGGTGGCAGCATCGGTAGCACGTCTGCCTATAGTACCCATTACCACCATACTTCGTACAATAATTAACTCTGTTCCCAGTCCCGAGAGGTGCGTGTAGTCTACACGCAGTATCGGTTCATCGGCTCACTAACATCTGCCGGTATGAAACTTCACCTGAAAATTTTACTGAAATCCAGGTCCAATGTCACTTCAGAGTCACAATACGTTGTGATGGGCCAGTTGTTAGCTGCCGTAATTTGGAGAGTTGCACGCGCCACTTCAGTCATACTTTGCTTGACTAGGAGCACATTCATATTTGAGCCCGAATCGATAAGGTAGCACCGACCTGCTTTCCTGTCTTTCAAATACAAACGGCGCGATAATGTGAGCAGACACGTTTTCTTCGTGGATGCGGCCGATTTGTCACGAGTAATTGAGCCAATCTTTAGTGTTGGGTCTTGACTACATCTCATTACGTCACCGCTGACGTCTACGGACGCAACACAATCCCTCATCTGCACTTTGGTGCTCGTCTGGAACCGTGCGGCCCATTTCACGTAGTGGATGCCACTGAGGCCGTTTGGGAAAGCGCAAGGAGGTGAGCTTCTCGTGGCTTGATCACCAGAACGCTTGTTGTACCAACACCCCAGGCGATTTTGTCCTCCTTGTAGCAACAGGCCGTCTGTTTCATTCTGTTGACTGTACGAATACCCCTCCTCTTTACCTTTCTTTATGCTCGTCCGTCTACCCACCGCCAGTGCCAGGAATTGCTTCTGAATTGCACCCATCTGATATTTCAGGCACTGGAACTCCTCGTTGACGTTCGTCTGTTGCTCGTGCCCTCTTACTGCTGTCTTCCCAGTGTTGACGACGTTACCACAGGGTATTCTCCTGCGCCCTTATAGCGTGCTGCTGCTAGATCAGAATTAATGGCGCTCTTCCCATATGTCACCACCACTGTTTTAACTGAAAGCGATATTTTCGTTAGCCATGCGTGCCATTTTGTTTCATCTAGTATTGACGATGCTCCTCAGATGGCGCTAGAATTCCGATGGTGTTCTATCGCCGATATGCTCGGACTGAATCACTTGTTTCATTTTTCGTTCAACGATTTACACATCCGTCTGGCCACAGTGTCATTCAAGCGGAGATATGGTTGTCACGAGGGTGGTTTCAAAACAACGTACGACGCCATTATGACCACTCAGGCATCTAAGCCGTCAACCGCCAGGAAAACTTTGTGTAATCGCTAGTAATGCAGTTTTGGGTAAACGCCAAATCTAGCATTGACAACCACAGTTTAGGATTTTGCCGCAGGAACTTCGGTATTTGTGTTTTCATCTTCGGAGAGGAAACGACATTAGACTCAGCAGTCAAATTTTCTGTCATATTCAACATTAGTTGGTATAAACTCATGTAGTCTCGTACTGATCAGTAATCTGCTTCTGTGTGTACTCCCGTAGGTGTAAAAGTTGTCCTTTTGTCTGGCTTCACCGAACATCTGTACATTGCTTGAGGTCTCTGCTTTTTCTTGTAATTTCGTGGTCACAAATCTATAGGACTCATCCATCATTTAAGCTGTAAATGCAGGGTGCTCAAAAAAGTGTCGAATGCTTTCAGAGGTGGTAGTACTCATTGAAACAAGAAAAATAAGTCCAATAAACATGGATTCGGAAATGCATACTTTCTGGGCTAAATCCAATAAACGTGGGTCCTGGAATGCATATTTTCTGCGATAAACACGTGTTTACAGAAGGTGTTCAACGTGGCGCCCATTTGTGACGATGTACCCGTCTGTCTTCCCGTGTAAGGAGTGACGCACGCTTCGAAGTATACCCGGTCTGTAGTGTCCACACATTGTTGATTGGCGTGGCTTAGACAATTTCCTTCAAATGCTCCATAACCAAAAGTCTAGGGGATTGATGTCTGGGGAATGAGTAGACGCCCCCTCCCCCCCCCTCCTCAGCGCCCTTAGGCCAAGGTGAGCCCCCGCCCCCTCCGACCAGCCCAGCGATCCTGAAATGTGCGCGTCAAATGTTCACCCACATTGAGACGAAAATGTGCAGTTACGCCATCATGCATTAATCACATCCGTATTCGTTGCTGCAATGGCACAGCCTCCAGCAAGATATGCAATGCATTAATGAGAAAGTGCAGATAGTGCTCCCCAGTTAACCTTTGTGGTAGCAAATACATGCTGGGTATGGAAATACACAACATCTTATCTTGTTTACCGCGCCTCATCAGTAATATCCCCTTCCTACGAAAACATGTTAATGTCCGAAAGTAAGCATTTCCGGACCCATCTTTGTAGGACTTATTTTTCTTGCTTTCATGAGTACTAGCACCTCTTTGAATGATGACTCTAGGAACATACTACAGCCTCCTACAAATCGCTCCCATAGGAATCCTGAGAATAAATTAGATAATTACAGCGCGCACATAAACATTCTTCCCGTGCTCCGTACGTGAATAGAACGGGAGAAAGTCCTAATAACTGGTACAGTGGGACGTACTCCCTGCCATGCACTTCGCAGTGGTTCGCAGAGTATAGATGTAGGTGCAGGTATAAGTTTTTAACTGACTGTGGTTTAGTACCTACATTTTTCTCTCCTGTACGAACACTCAGCAAAATTTTCGTAATTGTTGACATTCTATCTTCACAGAAATGTCACTTCCCAGCTACTTCATTTCATCGTTAATCAGGATATATCAGGGATATAAATACTTTGAGAAACACAGTTCTCAACACATTTTCTAACTACTACGATAACACAACTTCATCACTAAATTTCAATACACACTACCTTAATTACGTACTAAGATCTCTGTAATTTGATTATATCCTAGGTTACACACGACAATGTGAGTTAACAATGATAATAATTATTATTTCCTTCTGAATTACGGGTTTAAACTTTATAGCTGCTTTGTAATTCAAGTTAGACTGACGGGAAAAAGAATCGTAGCACCAAAGAATAATTAATGTAGAGTAATATAATTTTTAAATACAGTTCGCTATGTAATATATTTAAGTGATTAAAATTGCAATATCACAGGTATAAGTGAGCGCTAGATAAGCCACTGCAAGTGTGAAATAGTGGTACGTTAATAACACTGCCACAATGTTGAATGCAAGGATGCAAACATGCATGCAGTGTATGTACAGGTGCCGGATGTCAGTTTCTGGGATGTAGTTCTATGCCTGTCGCACTTGATCGGTCAATAGAGGGGCGGCTATTGCTTATTGTGGATGATGCTGGAGTTACAGTGTGTATTTAAAGCAAACTTGATTTGCATCCTCATAGTGACGCTATTATCACCACTCCTAAGCAACTACGTGCCCTTAGCGCTAGGATTTCACCCGGAACAAGTCCAGCCCATTCACCCCCCGCCACGCCTATCCATAGTGTAAGGCCCTCCCCTAAACGGCCGCCAGTTCCGCAAACTGGAAGCTACAACAAAGTTGTTATCAAACTTCCTGGCAGATTAAAACTGTGTGCCCGACCGAGACTCGAACTCGGGACCTTTGCCTTTCGCGGGCAAGTGCTCTACCAACTGAGCTACCGAAGCACGACTCACGCCCGGTACTCACAGCTTTACTTCTGCCAGTACCTCGTCTCCTACCTTCCAAACTTTACAGAAGCTCTCCTGCGAATCTTGCAGAACTAGCACTCCTGAAAGAAAGGATATTGCGGAGACATGGAAGGTAGGAGACGAGATACTGGCAGAAGTAAAGCTGTGAGTACCGGGCGTGAGTCGTGCTTCGGTAGCTCAGTTGGTAGAGCACTTGCCCGCGAAGGGCAAAGGTCCCGAGTTTGAGTCTCGGTCGGGCACACAGTTTTAATCTGCCAGGAAGTTTCATATCAGCGCACACTCTGCTGCAGAGTGAAAATCTCATTCTGGAAAGTTGTTATCGTCGCAGTCCAACACGTGTTATACTGTGAGGAAATTCAGTAACGATAAGAAATTTAAGCTTTTCTGGATAGTAATGTAATATGAATCTGCATTATTAAAGAAATAAAAGTATTTATAGAGAATTGAAAACAAAAAATAACGTGATGTTATTTAAGGGCAATAAGGAGAAATTTTCATTAACTAATTCACTTACTATAATACGTTTATTTGAGGGAAACAGCAGAGCAAACATACAATGCGAAAACAATGGTCTTGAATCTGTCATGTCGGCAGTAAAGCCACGGATGCACTCGAATAACTCTGTTGTCTAAAATCACCGTTATATAGAAATAAGTGAAGGTTGTTTTGTTTATGTAGGCCCTCATAGTAGCTCACGAAAATTAAGGAATATAAGAATGTCATAAAGTAGAAATGACTAATGAAAGCAGTAAGATATTTGCATGTATGACATATTTCGTTAGTATTTGCATGGGTAATGGGTGAATTTTAACTTGTAAATTCTTCCAATACCATATCTGCGCATTATAAACGACGTTACAAAGAATTGTAGCGGTTTCTGTGTGATTAGTGACCTATATGATGTTGCAAACGTCTCAGGAAAATAATGTGTCGTTATTCTTTGTCCTGTCTGTTTTTAACCAAAAGATTTATTAATTTCGTAAATGTCATTCAAACCATTTTAAAAAAATAATAATGTGATGTTTATGTTTGTCACAGAGCAGTTATGGAGGAAATATATGCTGCGGTGTTTCATGGCTGTAAAACGTCCTTCATGCTGTGCTAGTTCTTCTTTCACCCCTAAAATTTTTCAGCAAAACTATTCAGTGAATAGCACGCGAAATCAGCTTGGATCGATCTAGCAACAACAAAGTAATTTTGATGCCCTCTGGAAGTATAGTGAACATTGGTGCTTGTTTCACATATACTGTCTGAGTTCTGAAACTTAAGTGTCAAGTATACTGTGGTTCCTCTTTCTCCAAACAAATTATTCTTTGAGGGTAGGTTTATCCTGTTTTAGCTTTGGGTGCTTTTCCTCACATAGAAGTATGTTTCTTCATATGCTATTCATCTGGATACTGAGTTCTCGTATTTAAAGAATTCAGTGCTACATTGTTTTCTGTTATGTTTGCTGTGGAAGTACCTGGCACAGCTGAGGCCAATTGTGCACGTTTCTTGTAATGAGTCTTTTAACTACCTGGGAAAATTCAAGACCTAGCAAGATATTAACGTGACATTCACTCCAAGTGCAGCCGAACGCGGTAAGCCACGTGGGTCAACTGAAACGATGCCCAGGCGCCGAACAAAGACTGGGAAAACCGGGGGTGAGTGGGCGGGACTTGTTCCGGGTGAAATCCTAGCGCTAACGATTCCTTAGGCAACTAGCTCGAAATTTCAGCAGACATTATCATTCAGATATAGAAGAAACACCCCTACCATCTTTCGTTTATGTCGCACAACTCCCTCTTGGTGTTGCGATTTTTTTAAATTTTTTTTGTCATCAGTTTTGTTGTACACAGTCTTGTGGTATTCGTCACGGAGCCGTTGTTCGTGGAACCCGGAAGACGTTGACATCTAAAGTGCCGTAATCTCGTCATGTCAACATTTCCTTCAAAGGCGTCCACTGATCTTGAATGATTTACACTAATTTTACGCTTTGACAGTTTCACTCGTGCCGCTACCAGTACTGTTATTCCGTAACCAGCTCTTTGCTCCTCTACGTAGAATTTCAAGGATTTTTGAATTCGTGTGGCCGCTATTACAAGCATACGATTGAAATTCATCGCTAGAAATACAAGGGCTTTCTGAAATGTACTACCCCCAAACATTTTATGCCAAAATTCTTAAAGATTTTTAAATAAAACAAATGTTATCATTGTCTTACATCTTTATTCTTGATGTTTACAGACTTACTTTGCAAGTTAGTCACCCTGGCGACGAACACATTTCTCCCAACGGGAGACTAGTTTGGCGTGGAACCTCACGTCTGCTACTTCATCACCATCAAAGTGAATCTGTCCAAGGTGTTCTTTAAGTTTTGGAAACAGATGAAAATCGAATGGGGGCAAGTCGGGATTGTATGGAGGATGATCGATGGCAATGAACGAAGGCGTCGGATTATTGCAGATGTCGCACCGCTAGAATGTGGTCCGGCATTCTATTGCTGAAGGAAAGGGTGCTCCATGTGTGGAAGAACTCTTAGAATTCGAAAGTCGATTACAGCACGCTGCTTCTCACACATGTACATAATTACGCCAAAAAACGCCATGTTACACGCAACAATTCGGAGAGGACTGCGAATGTGTAGATATGAAGAGCAGGGATTACAATATTCATAACGTTTGTTTTATTTAAAAAGCTTTTAGAACATTCACGCAACAAATTCGGAAGCATTACTTTTCAGTGCGTCCTCGTAGGTTACGTTACCTCATCGAAGCTTCGGTAACAGGTACAGCTGTGTTTGATTCGCTGTTGTAAGAATGAACTTAATCAACTATGCGTCCGTTTGAAGTTCCACTGGCAAGGGATGATCTGTTAAAAGCGTTTCCGGTCGGCTAAGGGCCATCACGGGCGCAGTTCTGGCCGCGGGGGAGGCGACCTTGGTGTTGTTTGTGAGGCAGGCGCGGCGGCGGCGGTTCCTGGAAAACCCTAATCTGGGCTGGGAGCCGCAGAAAGCCCGCCCCCGCGGCGCCGCCCCCCGCCCTGAGCCGCTACTGCCACAAAGCAGCCGCCCCCTGCCGCCTGGGAAACACACAACCGCAGCCCCCAACGGCACTTTTATCACTCTGCCTGCGACGCGAAACAGAGGATCACTGATTAGTTTTTGTAAACAAATATTTTTGTTGCTCCTGTATTCTACATAACAGTTCTATTTTACTTTCGTCGGCATACGCTGCTTTGTAGATTGTTTTAGAAACTGTGTGGTGTCTTTTGCCTCTGCGTGTCATCACTTTAATTCGTTCATCTGAAAATTCCATTTACGCATTCATGGTGTGAATAGTACTCGCCATAATACAGCAACGTGACGTGGCATTGACTCAACAAGTCGTTTAAGTCCCCTGTACAAATACTGACTCAGGCAAACCTACGTTTCTAGCATTTGTAGACTTAGAGAAAGCTTTTGACAATGTTGACTCGAATACTTTCTTTGAAATTCTAAAGGTGGCAGGGATAAAATACAGGGAGCGAAAGGCTATTTACAATTTGTACAGAAACCAGATGTCCGTTATAAGGGTCGAGGTACATGAATGGGAAACAGTGGTTGCGAAGAGAGTGAGACAGGGTTGTAGCCTCTCCCCGACGTTATTCAATCTGTATATTGAGCAAGTAGTAAAGGAAACAAAACAAAAGTTCGGAGTAGGTATTAAAATCCATGGAGAAGAAATAAAAACTTTGAGTTTCGCTGATGACATTGTAATTCTGTCAGAGACAGCAAAGGACTTGGAGTAGCAGTTGAACGGAATGGACAGTGTCTTGAAAGGAGGATATAAATTGAACATCAACAAAAGAAAAACGAGGATAATGGAATGTAGTCGAATTAAGTCGGGAGATTCTGCCGGAATTAGACTAGAAAATGAGACACTTAAAGTAGTAAAGGAGTTTTGCAATTTGGGGAGCAAAATAACTGATGATGGTCGAAGTAGAGAGGATATAAAATGTAGACTGCCAATGGCAAGGGAAGCGTTTCTGAAGAAAACAAATTGTTGACTTAGAGTGTAGATTTAAGCGTCAGGAAGTCGTTTCTGAAAGTATTTGTATGGAGCGTAGCCATGTATGGAAGTGAAACGTGGACGATAAATAGTTTGGACAAGAAGAGTATAGAAGCTTTCGAAATGTGGTGCTACAGAAGAATGCTGAAGATTAGATGGGTAGGTCACATAACTAATGACGTGGTATTAAACAGAATTGGGGAGAAGAGGAGTTTGTGGCATAACGTGACTAGAAGAAGGTATCGGTTGGTAGCACATGTTCTGAGGCATCAAGGGATGTCCAATTCAGTATTTGAGGGCAGTGTGGATGGTAAACATCGTAGAGGGAGACCAAGAGATGAAAATACTAAGCAGATTCAGAAGGATGTAGGTTGCAGTGGGTACTGGGAGATGAAGCTTGCACAGGATAGAGTAGCATGGAGAGGTGCATCAAACCAGTCGCAGGACTGAAGACCACAACAACAACAACTTTCTCTATAGCGGTCCATAATTCAAATTCAAATGTTTCTAAGCACTATGGGACTTAACATCTGAGATCATCAGTCCCCTAGACTTAGAACTATTTAAACCTAACTAACCTAAGGACATCACACACATCCACGCCCCAGGCAGGATTTGAACCTGCGACCGTAGCAGCACCGCGGTTCCGGACTGAAGCGCCTAGAACCGTTCGGGAACAGCGGCCGGCGGTCCGTAGTTGCGAATATGTTACGAGTGCAGGATTGTATGCACGAACTGACCTCTCGATTATGTCCCGTAAATGTTGGATTCGATTCAAGTCGGGCGATCGGGGTGGCCAAACCATTGGCTCGAATTTTCCAAAATCTCATTCAAACCATTCGCGAATAGTTGTGGCTCCGTGACATGGTTCATTGTCATCCCCAAAAATTTCATTGTTATTTGGTAACATAAAGCCATTGAATGGCTGAAAATGGTCCCCAAGTAGGCAAACATAACCAAGAATGCAGTATATTCGATGCAGACACAACCCACATCATTATCGAGCCACCACGAGCTTGCACAGTGCCTTGATGCCAACTTGGGTCTACGGCCTCGTGGGGTTTGCTCCTCACTTGAACTCTGCCATCAACTCTTACCAACTGTAATCGGAACTCATCCGACCAGGCGTCTGTTTTCGAGTCGTCTAATGTCGAACCGATATGGTCACGAGCGCGGGAGAGGCGCAGCAGTCGACGTCGTGCTCTTAGTAAAGAAACTCCTGTCGGTTCGCGTCGGTGTCTTGTGCCATAGTCCATTAACGCCAAATTTCGCCTCACTGTCGTAATGGATACATTCATCGCAAGTCCCACATTGATTTCTGCGGTTATTTCACGCATGGAACCGCGCTACCGCTACGGTCGCAGGTTCGAATCCTGCCTCGGGCATGGATGTGTTCGATGTCCGTAGGTTAGTTAGGTTTAAGTAGTTCTAAGTTCTAGGGGACTGATGACCTCAGAAGTTAAGTCCCATTGTGCTCAGAGCCATTTGAACCATTTGAGCCATTTCACGTAGTGTTGCTTGTCTCTTTGCAGTGAAGATCGTCGGCCAAGGCGTTGTCTGTGGTGAGAGGTAATGCCTGAAATCTGGTACTCTCGGTACAGTATTGACACCGCGTTCACAGTCTGTTAATTCGCGTCGTGCAGTCATAATCACACTGGGAATCTTTCCACTCGAATCACCCGAGTACAAATAACAGCTCCGCCAATATGCAGCCCTTTTATACCTTGTGTACGCGATACTACCGCCATCTGTATACGTGCATATCGCTTTCGTAACCTCCGTATAATCTAACACTTAAGCTGAGCTTAAATGAGCATGAATACAGTTTTTAGAGCAACCAAGTGCAGAGACGACAGTCAAGTGTAAGCTTACCGCAGTTGCAGAAGTGTTTATGTCTAGTACCTTCACAGATGACGAAGAGATTGAAAAAAACGTGTGATGGTGTGATGAAATCATTTAAGTACATAATTAGAAGGAAAGTTTATTTCAGGAGTGGGGCTTGCATTCGATAATAAGGAAGACAATAAAAGAATAAATAGTTGAACCAGATGAACTGCTGGAGAGGAATAAGAGAATGCCACCTAATACAAAGCACAACATAATCGTCTCTAGCATTTTGTTAAAAAATCATGAAAGAATGTTGTATATAGTGAAGGGCTCTGTTGACACAGGGTGTTTCAAATAGACTACGTAATGATAAGGAAGAGACTTCAAAATAGAATTTTAAACTGTAAAACATTCCCGTGGACAGATGTAGACTTTTATTGTAATCAATTAGCATTGAATAGCAGATTAAAACTGAAATACTTTTAGAAAGGTTGGAAATTAAAGGTATAGGTCCTGTATAAGTTGTAAGAATAGATGTTACTGAGAGCTTCAAGTGGAGCATTGGGCAACGGTAAACTGAAACAGGAGTAACTAAGGCATTAGAAGAGGAATAGTTACTCTTGAGTGATGAAACAGTGAAGGCAGTAGAGGACAAAATAGACAAAAAGACAAGGTCTGGTACCAGTCCGTAGATAACGCATAAGATATTGAATCTAGCCGACGAAAGAAGAAAACATAAAAAAATGGAGAAAAAGAAGCATATAAAACACAATGCAAACGTCTAAAAAATGAAATAAAAAGTAAATGCAAACTAGTAATGCTAGCATGGCCAGACAAAAAATGGTTGCAGAAGCATGCATGACTATGAAAAAGAAAGGTGCAGCGTATAAGAAAACAAGAGAGATCTGCGGAGAAAAGTGAAGACCTGTATGAAAATTACTAGCTCAAATGGAAAGCCCATCGTAAGACAAGATGGGAAAGCTGATAGGATGGAATACATAGATAGTCTCCATTGGAGATACAGCCCTGAAGACAATGTTATAGAAAGACAAGAGGGAATAAATCAAAATGAATTGGGAGAATTAATACTGCGAGAAGAATTTCTCAGACATCTCAAAGACCTAAGTTGGAACAAATCTCTTGGAGTAGATGACATTCGCACAGCTTTTCTGGGGCTTTCCGTCTGAGCTCTTAATGTTGATACACTTGTTATCCTTTTCTGCAGAAGTCTGCTTAGTTTTCCTATACGCGGCATCTATCTTTCCCATAGTCATGCATACTTCAACACCCATTTATAGACTAGATATTCTTGGTTTGCCAGTGTGTAATTCTCATTATTTAGTCTTCTGTATTCCCTTTTGCCTGCTTCTTTTCCTCTGCTTTTATATTTTCTCCTTTCGTTAGTTAGATTAAATATCTCACGTATTATCCAACAATTGGTAATGGGGCCGTGTCGTCCTGCCTATTTGAACCTCTGCAGCCTTCAGTGTCTCATTTTTCAGTAGTACCTGTTCTTCTTTTAGAGTGTTCCTTGCTCCTGTTTCATTCTATTGTTGATCAGTGCCCCATTTGAAGCTCCGAGCAACCTCTGGTTGTTTCAGCTTATCTAGGTTCGATATCTTTTAATTTGCAACCTTTCTGAAGGTCCTTGAATTTTTGTCTGCAGTTCATCACCAATGAATTATAGTAACAGTATACATCTGTAAATGTTTTCAGGTTAAATTTTTGTACTACCGATTACACTGCAGTTCTGTCAGAGACGGTAAAGGACTGGGAAGAGGTTATGAAGTGACTATTGGCAAAACAAAACATGGGTAATGAAATTTACTAGCTCAAATGGAAAGCCCATCATAAGACACGATGGGAAAGCTGATAGGATGGAATACATAGATAGTCTCCATTGGAGATACAGCCCTGAAGACAATGTTATAGAAAGACAAGAGGGAATAAATCAAAATGAATTGGGAGAATTAATACTGCGAAAAGAATTTCTCAGACATCTCAAAGACCTAAGTTGGAACAAATCTCTTGGAGTAGATGACATTCGCACAGCTTTTCTGGGGCTTTCCGTCCGAGCTCTTAATGTTGATACACTTGTTATCCTTTTCTGCAGAAGTCTGCTTAGTTTTCCTATACGCGGCATCTATCTTTCCCATAGTCATGCATACTTCAACACCCATTTATAGACTAGATATTCTTGGTTTGCCAGTGTGTAATTCTCATTATTTAGTCTTCTGTATTCCCTTTTGCCTGCTTCTTTTCCTCTGCTTTTATATTTTCTCCTTTCGTTAGTTAGATTAAATATCTCACGTATTATCCAACAATTGGTAATGGGGCCGTGTCGTCCTGCCTATTTGAACCTCTGCAGCCTTCAGTGTCTCATTTTTCAGTAGTACCTGTTCTTCTTTTAGAGTGTTCCTTGCTCCTGTTTCATTCTATTGTTGATCAGTGCCCCATTTGAAGCTCTGAGCAACCTCTGGTTGTTTCAGCTTATCTAGGTTCGATATCTTTTAATTTACAACCTTTCTGAGGGTCCTTGAATTTTTATCTGCAGTTCATCACCAATGAATTATAGTAACAGTATACATTTGTAAATGTTTTCAGGTTAAATTTTTGTACTACCGATTACACTGCAGTTCTGTCAGAGATGGTAAAGGACTGGGAAGAGGTTATGAAGTGACTATTGGCAAAACAAAACATGGGTAATGAAATTTACTAGCTCAAATGGAAAGCCCAACGTAAGACAAGATGGGAAAGCTGATAGGATGGAATACATAGATAGTCTCCATTGGAGATACAGCCCTGAAGACAATGTTATAGAAAGACAAGAGGGAATAAATCAAAATGTATTGGGAGAATTAATACTGCGAGAAGAATTTCTCAGACATCTCAAAGACCTAAGTTGGAACAAATCTCTTGGAGTAGATGACATTCGCACAGCTTTTCTGGGGCTTTCCGTCCGAGCTCTTAATGTTGATACACTTGTTATCCTTTTCTGCAGAAGTCTGCTTAGTTTTCCTATACGCGGCATCTATCTTTCCCATAGTCATGCATACTTCAACACCCATTTATAGACTAGATATTCTTGGTTTGCCAGTGTGTAATTCTCATTATTTAGTCTTCTGTATTCCCTTTTGCCTGCTTCTTTTCCTCTGCTTTTATATTTTCTCCTTTCGTTAGTTAGATTAAATATCTCACGTATTATCCAACAATTGGTAATGGGGCCGTGTCGTCCTGCCTATTTGAACCTCTGCAGCCTTCAGTGTCTCATTTTTCAGTAGTACCTGTTCTTCTTTTAGAGTGTTCCTTGCTCCTGTTTCATTCTATTGTTGATCAGTGCCCCATTTGAAGCTCTGAGCAACCTCTGGTTGTTTCAGCTTATCTAGGTTCGATATCTTTTAATTTACAACCTTTCTGAGGGTCCTTGAATTTTTATCTGCAGTTCATCACCAATGAATTATAGTAACAGTATACATCTGTAAATGTTTTCAGGTTAAATTTTTGTACTACCGATTACACTGCAGTTCTGTCAGAGACGGTAAAGGACTGGGAAGAGGTTATGAAGTGACTATTGGTAAAACAAAACATGGGTAACGAAATGTAGTAGTGTTAAATCTGGTGATTTTGGGAGCATTAGATTACGAAATGAAAAACTACAAGTACTTGACGGTTTGTGCTGTTGTGACTAGAGTACAGCTTGGAGATATAAAACATGGACTAACAACAGCAAGAAGCGCGTTTCTTCAAAAGACAAATTTGTTGATATCTAATATAAATTTAGGTTTTACGAAATACTTTCTGAAGGTATTTGTATGGAATGTAGCTTTGTAAGGCAGTGAAATGTGGACGATAAGCAGTTTGGACAAGAAAAGAGTAGAAATTGTTGAAATTTGATGCTGCACAGGAATTTAAAAAAATAAAATGGATAGCTCAAAGAACAACGGAATACGAGTAGGAAAGAATTTGAGAAAAAAGATATCTGCGGCACAACTTGACTAAAAGAAGAGATCAATTGACAGGACTAATCTTGAGTCATCTGGGAATCGTCAATTTTATAAAGGAAGAAAGTGAGAGAGGTGAAAACTGTAGAGGGAGACGAAGGCTGGAATGCAGTAAGCAGGTTCAAATGGATATAGGCTGCGATAATTATATGGGGAAGAAGAGGTTTGCATAGAAGAGACCAGCGTCGAGAGCTACAGCAAACTAGCCACTGGACTGAAGACCACAACAGTAACAAACGGCGTTTCAAGAATGAAACCTACAATCTTTTACAATCAGTTCAGATGTTCAATGTAATGACATCTTATACAAAAAGTTATTCTAGAGTTCTGTGTGTGTTTTATTGACGTAACAGTGGTGTGTCCACTTTTACAATGCCGTACTCGCGGGTTACTGCGTCAGTGTGACGTTCGTCTCAAATATGTAGAATACGGGTTGCAATAAGTATTTTAGCTAGAAACTACCCATATCATATTTTAAGAAATTAAGGTTATTACCATCATTGCCTACTCAACAACCAAGAAGTATTCATTTATTACGTTCTTCAGCTATTAGGTAGTTGTCTCACTATAATCTTACCCCTTGGATTAAAGCAAAGATCTACCTTACTCCGTCGACATCCATTCGACTGGCAAATATTTTTAATCACCCTACGTTTAATTTTCGTAGCAGTCATTGTTCCATTCCAGTCAGTACCCTGATTCACTTATTCTTTTTGGTGTCTTTCTTACAACTTACCAAGATGAATCTGTCCACTGCTTGCTGAGCCTTCCTTAGTTTCTGAATGTTTTAGTCATTAAATGTCCTTGTGTTACTACTCAAAGCTCGTACTGCAGACTGATCGTAAACTTCCAGTTTTACAAAAATCGGGACCTTTGTTTTCAAAACCCTAGTTACTTACGAAAAGTGCTCCAGCCAGTTTTAAGGCTTGAATGTGATCTTGCCTTCGCCACCCGCCCCCAACGGCCCCTCCTTCTCCCCCATCCTTTGACTCCTTCTTGGGTCTGTATCTTACAGCATAGCTCGAGGTCTAGGATACGTTGGAAGGTGACAGTTTGGTTGTAAGCTGTAACGCCAGTGAATGGGAATACGAAATAAAGGTTCTGCTAACAGCTCGATGTGTAGCGTAGTCCAATGTCTACGCTAACTCCATTTTAAACACGCTTTTCATTACAAAAACTAAAACTGCAATGTAAGTTCTAAATCTGTATTAAGCGAGAGGTACAAGGTAATACGCTTAATATGTGCGTAAATCTTACATCAAGCACGAAAAATGCAAAAGATACAGTATTTTCGCATTTTTATAAATCTGTTTATTTCTTTTGCTGTACAACCGGTCGTTGATTTCAAGTGCCCTATACACTAAAACTCAACTGATCGATGACTAAACTGTAAATCCGAACAATTTTTTCCGATGTAGCATCATGAGAATAATCCGATGTATTATCATGAGAAAAATCATATGGAAATGTAAGTCATCAACGAAGGAAGTGGCTTACAAGGCACTTTCTCGGTTATTCTTGAGTACTGCTCATCAGTTTGGAATCCTCACCAGGTAGGACTGATAGAAGATGTAAAGAAGGTCCAACAGAGAGCGACACATTTCGCTACAGGATCTTTTAGTAGAGCGCCAGAGTGTCACTTTTTTTTTTGAGTCATCTGTCTTTTAACTGGTTATATACGGTCCGCCACTAATTCCTCTCCTGTGGCAGCAACCTCTTCATCTCGGAATAGCATTTGCAACCTACGCCCTCAATTATTTGCTCGATGTATTCCAATCTCTCTCTTCCTCTACAACTTTTGCCCTCTACCGCTCCCTCTAGTAACATGAGAGTCAGTCCCTGATGTCTTAACAGATGTCCTATCATCCTATCCCTTCTCTTTGTCAGTGTTTTCCACACATTCTTCTCCTCTCCGATTCTGCACAGTACCTCCTCATCTCTTTATTTACCATTCCACCTAATTTCCAACATTCGTCTTTAGCACTAGATCTCAAATGCGTCGATTCTTTCCTGTTCCGGTTTTCCAATAGTCCATTTCACTACCATGCAGTGCTGTGCTCAAAACGTACATTATCAGAAATTTCTTCTTCAAACTAAGGTATTATTGTAATCTTATTATAATTGAGTTTCTTATCTATTTCCGAACTTAAGCTCTACTGGTTCATTTCATTCTATGTTCAGGTTTATCTGCAGCTGAGGCCGAGAGTATGACGTCATCACGAAACCGATGGTGATCCAGGCACGTTCCATTAACACGTAATCCTTCACAGTTTTTCCTTTTTAACTATGCGATAACTTCCCCAGAAATAATGAAAATCTTCACGCTCACTTTTTACACTCGGAATACAATCTTCCTGTGTATCACTTTGATATCTACACTATCGGATAAAAATGCAACTCCACCAAGGACTGTGTTCAATGGGTACTGAGGAGTTGTATCGTTAGTGATTTATTTCTCGCGGTCATGTATGATCAGATGGTGCCCAGAAGGCCTGTCTGTGCGCCCTCTGTTTTGACTCTGCAGGCAGTAACTGTGCTGAGTTTAGATGCGAACACTGTTTGTAACATTCATTCTAGGGTACAACCGTGCCCGATCTACAAGTACGTACCCCTTTTGAACAACTTCAGCCATTTGGACGGGATAGCATTGTGTGCTTTCGTGAAGCTGTATGGACATATCGGCGAATTGCTGCACACGCTGGACACAAGCTATCGGCGGCGTGTCGCTGCTTTCGTCAGCGGTCCCTGGAACATTCCCACATCCGTAGATCGGGTTCTGGATGTCCGCGTATTAAAGATACACGTCAAGACAGACGCATATGTGAGCAGCCGTGGCCGACCGAACATCATTCAGGGAAGAAATCCAAGCACGTGCTGCTGTGTCACCAAGAATCGGGACTAAGATCATGTGCGGCTCTGGCCAGGCTACCAGCGACACCACGGCATCACAAAGCATGGCTCCACTGGTGTCCTGAAAGAGATGACTGGAGAGTGAAACTGCACTCTGTAGCCTTCAGTAATGAGATTAGGTTCCATGTGTATGTCGGTAATGGACGTAGACGTGTACAGCGCTGACCTGGTGAGTGGCCTACTCCGGATTGCATTGCCCACAACACACAGATCCCACTCAGCTCTTCATGGCTTTGGGGGCCATCAGTTACAACTCGCGGTCACATACGAGGTCTGTTCAAAAAGTGCCGCAACTTTGCCCGCAAAATTTTTATACGCTTGTCATTTACTTATTGTGCATTGTCTCCTTCGAAATACTCCCCTACACAATAGATACATCGCTACCAACGCCGTTTCCACTGTCGGAAGCGCTCTTCGGATGCCCCTTGTTCGATCGCAGCACAGTCTGCGAATTTTTTGTTATCTCGTCTATCATTGCAAATCTTCGTCCTTTCAACGGGTTCTTCAGCTTTGGAAATAAACAGAAGTCCGCAAGGACCAGGTTTGGAGAGTATGGAGGTTAAGGTAGCACAGAGATTTCGTTTTTTGTGCAATCGTGCGCACCAACAGGGATGAATGTGCGGGTGCGTTATCGTGGTTCAAATGGCTCTGAGGTCATCAGTCCCCTAGAACTTAGAACTACTTAAACCTAACTAACATAAGGACATCACACACATCCATGCCCGAGACAGGATTCGAACATGCGACCGTAGCGGTCGCGCGGTTCCCGACTGAAGCGCCTAGAACCGCTCGGCCACACCGGCTGGCTGCTTTATCGTGATGCAAGAGCCACGAATTGTCTTGCCACATTTCAGCCGTTTGCCTCACATTTTCTCGCAGGCGTTGCAACATGTCCCGATAGTATGACCGATTAACAATTTGTCCCTATGGCACGAATTCATGCCGAACTAATGCTTCAAAGTCTGAGAAAACTGTCAGCATGGCTTTGACATTTGACCTGACCTGACGAGGTTTTTTTCGTCTTGGAGAACCTTTCCCGACCCATGGTGAAGAGACCTTTGTCTCAACATCATAATCGTAGACCCACGTTCAGTCACCAGTTATGATTCTCTTAAGGAACATCTTGTTCTCATTTCCGCGATCCAAAACCTCTTTACAGATAGCGAGTCGAACGTCCACGTAGTCTTGACTCAAGAGCCGTGGGAGCAACTTGGCGGCAAAACTATGCATTCCAAGATGCTGTGTCAGGAATTCATGATATGATCCAACTGAAATGTTACATGCCTCTGCAATCTCTCGGACAGTCACGCACAATTTCGTTGACGTTCCTAACATGAGCGTCGGCGATAGACGTCGAACGGCAAACCGTGAACGAGGGTCACATGTAATTTCCACCCGGCCATTTTTATACCGACCGAACCATTCGTAACACTGAATACGGCTTAAGCACTCATCACCGTAGACTTTCTGCTTCGTTTGGTGGGTCTTTGTACAGCTTATCTTGAATTTCACGCAAAATTTAATGCAGACGCGTTGCTCCTCTAACTCTCCCATCTTAAAATTTGCAAACTGAGCGACACAACTTTCTACACAATACAGCACTGAACAATAACTATCAGACGTACAACAATGAAATTTCCGGCAGTTGCACGCTAAGGACAGGAGTGTGCACGAATGCCAAACGCATTTCGCTCCAACAAACCATTAATGTGATATTACGAATGTTCCAATGTTATTTGAACAGACCTTGTTTAATGTTTCCGCGGAGTAAAGTAATCACTGTCTGCCACATTGCACAAGTTGTTATCCGTATGGTACTGTCACCTCTTCGACAGACAAGTGATGCACCTTTCCTGCAGGGCAATGCATGTTCACATACAGCTGCTGCGCGCAGCACGCTCTTCGCGGTGTACAACTGGTCTGGGCAGCAAGCTAACGAGATCTCTCTTCAGTTGAACATACAGTCATGGAAATAAGTATTCATACAGTAGGCGGTGACATACTAGGATGGTGTGTTAGGATAGTACATCACCCACGGCGCCGATACGAATGAGTACGATGATATAGCGTCAGATAACCATATTCTTGGTAATGAAGCTTCCCCTATACCATGAATCTATTCTGGGAAAATAAAATATGTTACACTCCGCACGGTCTACGACAGGGCAAAATGTATTCATACAGCTGACTACTTTCAACCAAACAAACGGCTGACGCAGCCCCGGAGTGCATGCCACACTTGTGTAGTCGTGTGGCGGCCGCGAAGCAACAGCACGTCGGACGTGGGTACCGTGGAAAAGTAGAATGGGCCGCAAGGGGAAGGAAACGACCATTGAGGAACGAAACATCGTTCTCACCCAATATCTTCAACACAAGTCGTATGGCGAAATTGTGAACATCATAGGACGAAGCCGAGCGCCTGTGCAATGTATCATTAAGCGATGTTAAGGACAGACATGTAGTAATAAACAGTAAACGACACGGTCGTCTACAGAAGCTTACAACAAGAGGGACCAGAATGCTACTAACAATCATCAAGAAAAACCCGAAAACGACAGCGTCGACACTATCCGCATATGTACATGACCACTCCCGAAAGGACAGCACTCCAAGGGCAGTTCGTACCATTCTCAATCATTCGGGATACAGAGCCAGGGTCCAGAGACGAAAGCCCTACATCAGCAAAAAGAACAGGTAGTGGCGGATGGAATTCACGAAACAGCAAGTATCCAAGGCAGCAGACTTCTGGGATACTGTATTGTTAAGTGATGAAAGCAAATTTAATATCGTGCACAGTGATGGTAAGATCTTGGTCTGGAGAAGACCGAATACAGACCTCGACCAAAACAACATTCAACCCACGGTGAAGCACGGAGGTGATGGAGTGATGGTATGGGGCTGTATGTCAGCCTCCGGTGTAGGAAAATTAGTGTTTGTGGAAGGTACCATGAACAGATTTGTATATATGAACATTCTCACACAGAACTTACAACAGAGTGTTGACGCCTTGGGTCTTCCTAGAAATTATTACTTCCAACAGGACAATAATCCAAACATACCGAGCAAATTGTCCGGCTGTGGTTGCTCTACAACACTTCACACACTCTTAAAACACCAGCTCAGAGACCGGACCTGAATCCCATCGAACACTTGTGGTGTGAGCTGCAAACACGAGTGAGAAAACACGACATCCGTAATAAGGCCTCTTTGAAAGTGGCTCTCTTTCGAGAATGGGAAGGTATCACGTCGGAAACTACAAGAAAATTGGTCCATCCCATGCCACGAAGGTTGCAAGAAGTAATACATTGGAAGGGTATGCATGTAAGTATTAAACATGTTCCAGCTTTGTTAGAAGTGTCATTTTCTGTTGGTGTATGAATACTTAATTCCCAGCGCAGTAGAGAACTTGGCAGACGCTTTTGTATTTTGTTTTGTAAAGGCTTGTTCATTCTCGTTCTATATACCAGCATAGCTGCATTGGCGACTGGCCAAGTGTGTATTGCATATCCAATTAGTGTTTTTGGTTTCGGATTGTCAATAAAGGCAGTTTACTTTTCCACGCTCTAGTGTATGAATACTTATTTCCATTACTGTACATGGAACATGGTGAAGCAGGAACTTTCACGTTCTCCAGAGCCAACAAAAACCATTGCCGAATTGCTAGCTGCTTGGGACAACCTGTCACAGGATGGTGTTTTTCACATATATGATCGTTTGCATGCGAGAATATTTGTCTGCATTGCCGCCACAGGAAAGGCCACAGTGTATTTATGAAGCTGTGTGGGTACCCTTCACTGTAACAAGTATGTTTCATGTCGTCTGAATCTCGTTTCCTGTACTCCTACAATGATGAACTGCTTGTCATTTACATTGTCAATAAAATGATCTTGTCATGAGGGTGATACTTTTCATTGTCTGGCAGTGTACACAGAAGTCGCTTCGAAATCGCCGGTGCACTGCATGCCCCAACAACAATGCAGCGTCTGGGCTCCTACTGTTCGCGCGGTGGCGGCAAGTCGCTGTGACGAAGTCGCTGCCTCCTGGGCGCTATGTCCACGACTGCGGAGGCCTGGCCTCCAAATATGGGCACAACGCAGACCACAATCCGCAGGCTGGAATGCCAAGGATGCGAGAGCCGCTGACGAGGCTGCGGCACGCCGCAGCGCCCCGCCTACGGGTGCACCGCGTTCTGCCTTAACAAATGATCCGTAGTCGCGTTCGTTTACTTATGAAAGTTTGCAACGCTTTGCTGCAACCTGTCTTTCTGTCACCTACTGCAGTTGATGAGGATGCTGGTGATTTGTGGTTCCGACGCGCGATAGCCGTGTTTTTAGAGTCTGTTGGGGTTGTTGTTGATGCAACCTTCCACGATGATCTACCCTGCGCAAGTTTATTCATTTCTGTGTAGCTATAGCAACCCACATCCACTTCAACATTCTTACTGTATTAAAGCCTTGCCCACACAATTTTTATCCGCCACACTTCTCTCAGTTCAAAAATTAACAGCTCCTCGGTGCATCAGGATATGTCTTAGAATCTATCGCTCCATTTAAGCAAGTTGTAGCATGAGGCTCTGTTCTGTCCAATTACGAAGACGCAAGAAAATGTAACATCAAAAAATAATTAATGTAGAAATATGGAATTTCGGGCTTACATCTCTTTAGCTAACATGTTTAAGTGATCAACGCTGCCAAATCACAGGTTAGTGTACGCGCGAGATAAGCCCCTGCAGATGTGAGAGCTTGGTGCATTAATAACCGATGTAACCGGCAGAATACTGAATACAAACAAGCAACCATGATGCCCTGTGTTGTACAGGCGCCGGAGTTCAGTTTATAGGATGGAGTTCCATGCCTATTACACTTGGTCGATCACTACAGAGACCATGACGCTGGAGTAGCTGTCCGATGATGTCCAATATGAGCTCGATTGACGACAAATATGGTGATCGAGCGGGCCAAGGTATCATGGTGGCACTCCATAACCGAGTGAGATGGCGCAGTGGTTAGCACAATGAACTCGCATTCGGGAGGACGACGGTTCAATACCGCGTCCGGCCATCCGGATTTAGGTTTTCCGTGATTTCCCTAAATCGCTCCAGGCAAATGTCGGGTAGGTTCCTTTGAAAGGGCACGGCCGACTTCCTTCCCCGTCCTTCCCAAATTTGATGAGACCGATGACCCAACCCAATGGCAGTATATGGGCGGGCGTAAACCTGTTGGAAACACCACATGCTGTTCATGAGTGGCAGCACAACAGGTCGAATCGCCAGACTGAGGCACAAATTTGTCGTGCGTGGAATAACCACAAGAGTGCTCCTGCTGTCATACGAAATCGCACGTCGTATCATAACTCCAGGTGTAGGTGCAGTGTGTGTAGCACACAGACAGCTTGGTTGCAGGCCCTCAATTGGCCTCCCTGTAACCAACTCACGGCCATCACTGGCATCGGGGCGGAACCAGCTTTCATCAGAAAACACAACAGACCTTCACCCTGGCCTCCAATGAGCTCTAACTTGACACCACTGAAGTGGCAGATGGCGGTGCTTTCTGGATCAGTGGAACGCACGCTTCAGGGCTTCTGGCTCGGAGCTGTCATTGACGTAACCGATTTTTAACAATTCGTTGTGTCACTGTGGTGCCAACTGTTGCTGAAATTCCTGCTGTTTCCTGTCAGTAGAGTCACTTGGACGTCCGGAGCCTGGTCTTCTTTCTGTCGTGCGTTCTTGTAATAACCGCTGCCAGCAGTCGTGTGCAGTGGCTACATTCCTCCCAAGTTTTTCTACTGTATCGCAGAAGGAACAACCAACTTCTGTAGCTTTAGTACGCGACCTCAAAAAAACTCAGTGCAATGTTGATAATGACGTCTTTGTCTCCTTACAGGCTGTCTAGACTAACATCATCTCACCACGTCCAATCTTAAAGATAAATAACACTCACGACCGTTACACCGTGTATTTAAACTGAACCAGATTAACAGTCTCATGATGACACGATTAACGCCACTCTGTTGCGACTGGCGTTAAATTTTAATAGACATCATCCTTCAGGTGTAGGAACATGCTTCCCATCTTTCTTGTATGTCACACAACTTCTTCTTGGTGCTGCAATTTTTTCCGTCTGTGTAGATTCAGTAAGACTTCATTAGGTAATCGAGCTATCCCGCTACTGGTCAGTATTCCTTTGATAACATCACGCTACAAATGATTCTGTATTTATTTTGTCTGTCCTGCTTATCGCCCACGTTTGACTTCCATATGAGGGTACACTGAGCACAAATACTTTCACAAAAGACTTCCTAACATTAAAAGTTGTATCCTGCTAGCGACCTGCCCCAGCTTTGCTCTGATAGCACTAAGCATCTACAATAGGACAACTTGTCTGGCGTACCTCTAATAAATTACATACACTCTTTTTTTTAAATTCCTGAGGGAATGTTTCCTAATAAGGAATTTTGCGCAGAGCGTTCTTGCGGAGACCTCTTTTGCCGCACACAGCGCAGGCATGTTTTTGAGGAGTCTTGCTGCTAGCTGTTGGTAGAGCCTCGCCACGTCTGAGTCGACGAGTGCTTCGACTTCGTCGTTCGGCGTAGTTCTGAACGTCTTGTCATCAAAGTTCCAAGCATCTTCTGTCGCCGCTGCGGCACTGAATCAAAATACCTGTAGTAGTTCCTGAGATTAGGCTTCACGCACAGGCAGAAAAACAAGGCGGGGACTTTAATTTATAATACATTTTGATGTTAAATATTTTCTCTTTTTCAGATTCACTTTCCTTGCTACTGCAAGCGTACGTTTTATATCGTTCTTCTGTCGGCCACCGTCGTACCTAGGGATAACTATTAGGAACAACTTAAACTGGAAATGTCACATAGATAATATTTTGGGGGAGGCGAACCAGAAACTGAGTTTTATTGGCAGAACACTAAAGAGACTGTATACACTACGCTTGTCCGTTCTGTGCTAGGGTAATAATATGCATTATGAGATCCTCATCAAAAGAAAATCGAAAAAGTTCAAAGAAGGGCAACTCGTTTTGTACTATTGCGGAATGGGGGAGAGAGTACTACGGATATGTTACATGAGCTGGAGTGATAATCATTAAATGAAATGCGTTCTTCGTTTCAGCAAGATGTTTTTCATGAAATTTCAGCCTTCATCTTTTTCCTCCAAATGTGAAAATATTTTTTGAAGCTCGCCTATACAGGGAGAAATGATCATCGTAATTATCAAGAGAAATCAGCTATTGCACGGAAAGATTTAAATGTTCGTTTTTCCTGCATGCTGATCGAGAGTGGAACGGTAGAGAAATAGTGTGAAAATACTGCAAAGTAGTCATGGAGATGTAGATTAGGTAATTTGGTGCCCAAAAAGCAAAATTTATGTATTCTGATTGTATCTTTATTATTATGTAAATTTTTTCCCTCTAGATCACCTCCAATACCACCTTTTTGCTGTCGACGTTCATCTTATAAACTCCTTTCAGTACTCTATTCATTCCCTTGAAATGATCTTCCAAGACCTTTGCCGTCTCAGACAGAATTACGTTACCAGTAACAGACCTCAGAATTCTTATTTGTCTTACTCGAACTTCAAGTCCCTTTCCAAATTTCTCCTTGGCTAGCTCTACATAAAGATTGAATAACACGGGGAATAGGCTGCTATTCTATCTCTCTCCCGTCTCAATTATGCTTCTCTTTCGTGTTCTTCGACTCTTATAATCGAGCCTCATTCCTGAACTGTCATGGATAGCCTTTCGCTATCTCAGTTTCACGCAGCGTACTTTGTCACAACGTTTTCTAAACTTACGCAGGGTATAAGTATATCGGTTATTATCTTTTTCATCTTAAGTGTACTGAAAGTTAAAAGCGTTACATCTGACAGGTGTCTCTTTTATTGACAAAGCATCATCAGCTGTTATTAAATAAACACTGCAAGACTACAAAACTCTCTCGGAAGCTGTGGGCGCTTTTATACCGATTGGAAACTGACTTTCTGGCGATACGGGGATTGGTGGAAAGGCAATAATACATCAGAAGTTGAGAGTTTACGAAACTCACATAAATGCGAAACCGAATCGAGCTTGGTGTAGGGCGTTTATTACATGCCTGGTGGAGTGCCACAGCTTTCTTCTGTGACAAGATATACGGGGTTGTTGTCAAATGTGTCAGACTATGGGGGTCTTTGTGAAACGGCAGTAAGCATCTTGACGGAAGAACCGGAATTGTCTCTCCTCTGATCGCCTAGTAATGTAAGTTCTGCTAACCATGGGAAATGCCTGACATCTTTTGGTCTTGGACCCGATCCACTCATTACATTTCATTTCCCACTGGTAGGATGAAACCAAACACAGACTTCCCACATAGTCACAATGGACCTGCTAGTCCGTTGAAAACTGTGACTGGAAGACTGTGGATACGTGAAAATAAAGGTTACTTTTTACAATAAAGTAAACACAGTAATCACGCGCCGTTAATAATGCTAACTATTATCAGGGATGAATAGAGCTAATAATGGTTTCAAACAGACAGGATCATCCTCAGACGGTTGTAACATTTAAAAAATACATCGAGATCTATACTTGATGTTCGCTGATTGGCATTAAAGTTCCTTGGAGTAGTGATGCCCTGCAGCAAAAACCTATGTAAGAAAAAACGGCTATTTCATTGTAAATTTCATTTTCATTGTAAATAACTCATAATAATGTGAAAAACTTCTTAAGAACTACATTAGTTTTGTGTTACTGACACTGAAAATCCAGCATCTTTTTATTGCACAGTTCACTTCAAAGCTATCACAAAAATAGTTCATTTCAGATCTTAGGAAATTGTTCACGTCATTATTATTCACCGTTACGTTCAATTACAATAAAATACTCCTTCTTTCATACATCAGTTTTTGCTATGTAATACCAACATCGCAAGGAACTTCTATTACAGTCAACGAACACCAAATGTACATCACAATGTTATTTCAAATGTGAACAGCGGTCTAAAGATGAATCTGTCTGTTGGAATCCGGTGACAGCAATATTTGTTCCTACTAAATAGAATCATTATACAACTGATGTGATTAATGATACCCATAAGACTGTGGGACTGGAAGGCAGCTTACACCACTCACGTAAGAATCAGAGCGATACACTGTGATCCAAAATGCCGGCCGAAGTGGCCGAGCGGTTGTAGGCACTACAGTCTGGAACCGCGCGACCGCTACGATCGCAGGTTCGAATCCTGCCTAGGGCATGGATGTGTGTGATATCCTTAGGTTAGTTAGGTTTAAGTAGTTCTAAGTTCTAGGGGACTGATGACCTCAGCAGTTAAGTCCCATAGTGCTTAGAGCCATTTTGTGATCCAAAATGCACATTCAAATGAAGTACACGGACTCAACACATTAACTACACAGAAATGGGTAGTAAACAAGCCCATTTAACGGAAATGACTATTTTGCAGATAATTTGTAACTTAAGGATGCTGATACTTATGTAGTCATAAAGATACCTGAATAATATCATTACCTATCGTTATCCCCGGGCGCCTCTAGAATATACATAACATTAATTACAAGCGGCAGTCAAATGAACCGGGCGCCTCTAGCATACACATAAAATTAGTTATAAGGGACAGTCAAATGAAAACGAGAGAAATAGAAAAATGGACGTCAAATTAAACACTTTTCAGCCGTCAAATTTTTTACCTTATTTTATTTGGTAACTAGCCGACTCGGCTGGTGATGGTTGAAGTGATTACTGTAGCAAATAACTACGAATACCAGTATTGCTTGCCCCTGTTTTGATCACAACCGAGGTAGGATCTTCCTACTCGTCGGTCAGGGGCCTGAAGATTGCGTAGTAAAACGCTGAAACTAGTAGCCAAATAAAATAAGGGTGGAAATTTGACGGCTGAAAGGTGTTTAATTTGACGTTCTCTACCGAGCAGCCGAGTCCCGCAACCACCTCTAAAAAGATGGATATACAGAGAAATAGAAAAAAAGTAAGTAAACTATTTATTACTTCAAAGGTAATCGCTATAACTGTTAATACCTTTATTCCACGGTGAGCTGAGACGGACAATGCCTAAATGAAAAAGATTCGTGGTTGCCTACGGAACCATAATTGTACCAAGGCGTGTACGTCTATACCCGCAGCAAATCGGCGGCCACGAAAGTCTTTCTTCACAGCTCCAAAAATACGGAAATCACATGGAGACAGATAAGGACTGCATGCAGGATGTATAAGGTATGTTAAGTTTCCAGAAAAATTCTGCTGTGTAGTTGAAGCAACCTTGGCGAGACGTGATGCAAAGTTGTTTCGAGTAGGTTGGAGAAATTTCGCTGGGATGTCCTTACACATGCTCCATACAGTCGAGATATCTCCCCATGCGGTTTCCATGTTTATGGAGTGCTAAAGAAAGACATTTGTGGCCGCCGATTTGCTTCGGGCGAGGTGATGCTCGCAGTGTCGTGGGGTTTCCTACCATGGGGTTTCCTACCAGCAGTGGCGCGCTAAACCTGTCAGAGGCCAGGGCCGGCAAAAGAAATTGAGGCTCCCCTTGCTGCCCCCTCCCACCCTTCTCACCACACAAGAGTTTCAAACACAAACAGAAGGAAGTCCCACATTGCTTATTATCTTCATTTTGTGTCGCGATAATTTACAAGGTATAACGTTATTTTACGTAATACTGAAAGGACTGCTCTCGTAATCTCGTTGCTATTATTTAATAACTATGTTGGTTCGATTCATGATTCATGTTCGAATCAATTATTTATGTTTCGCAACTAAGCCGGCGTAGAGCGAGCAGGGTGTATAAAAATTAATCCCTATTTCCCAAACCAAGATGAAGGTCACTGTCTACATAAAACTTCGTTCAGTGCACGGTGGAGGGTACATCACTTACGGCTTTCAACAAAAGCCACAGTGCAGCTGCGATCTTGATGAAAATTTGTACATTTGATCTTCAAAACAAGGGGAACCTCACCATGTACGTGAAATTTCATACGGTGTATGGCGGAGGGTACCTTACAACAGAATTACACACCGTTTGACTGATCAGCTTGGGAATTGGCTCATGTATGTATGTTTTCGTGGTGAAGGCATTTATACAAGCCAACGTATGCTGGATGGCGGAGGGTTGTCCTACCTTTAAATAAATTCAACATCGTTTCATCAATGAGCATGAAAGTAGGCAGATATACGTATTTTTTCATAGACGGGGAAAGAGGAGATGGCATGATGGAGGCGGAGGAGGAAATATACGGAGAGAGGAAAACGTGATGGGGGCGGGGAGGGGGGAGGAGGTGCATCCAGAGAAGTGAGAGAAGCAAATTAAAAGAAAGAGGGAGCAACAGGTAAACAGAGCAAGGGGGAAGGTGGTGAATGACTAATGGGATACTTTAATAAATACATAAATTAGTTGTGTTATTGTGAATTTGATGTACTATTAGAAAAAGCGGAGGAGGCGGACAGAGACGGGAAGATGGATGGAGAGGGAGAGGAGGATGGAGAGGAGGAGGAAGTGTTGTGAGAGAGGGGGGGGCAGATGGAGGAGATGGAAAGAGAGACGGATGGGCGGAAAGAGGAGGTGAATAGAGAGACGAGATTGGACTAAATGGACGAGAGAGATGAGGGAAGAGGGGATGAACTGACATAAAACTGAGATGAATAAATATCCGGGCAACGCCGGGTTTACTATTAGTAATTAGATAAAGATTTACGTGACAATGGGCGTGTTCGTCTGAAAGAAATTACGGAATATTTTCCTATGGTTAAATGCGGCGTATAAAGTCTCGATAACTAGAGTGTTGTTCTTGATGTCTACAGATGATAAAATTCGCTGCTTAATATAGATGACTCCACCAAAGTTCATCTAGTTGGAATTTCATCTTCATAAAATGAACTACATAATAATCAGTTGAAAAATGCTCCTGTTGGAGCACAATAAAGGTAAATATGATCGTGTTTAAAAGACTGACAGAAAAGTGGGCAACCAGCTGTCTGAGTCCTCATTCCGCCTTCCTCACCAAAAATTCTGGAAGCTTCACAGGACGAGTGACCATGTTAAGTTAGAAATTTACCAAGTAAAATTTCAGTTTTGTTGATTTGAAAATTCAATAAACAGCAGATTTTGTATTAGAACTTTAGAAATACCGTTAAATGCGTACTTTTGTGAATGAGATCCACCAAATACAAATAATTAGTTTCGTACGACATATATGACGAAACTCCAGAATCGGCAAGTTAACTTTGCGAAATTATTGATTCTGGTAAAATGTGTGCTGTTTTTAAACATACCGTTTTGAAACAACAATATTTTTAAGCCTACAGCAAATCGCAGAATTTTTCACACAGAATATCACTGTAAATTTTTTATCATCCAACTTTTCGAATCCCTAGACCCCCTCCGTGGTGACGCTCGTGTTTCCGACTACAAATAAATATCGTAACCGTGAACTTTCCGATTGGCATGAAAATAAGAACATCCCTTCACATTTTATCCAGGCTTAGGACTGGCTATGCACTAGTATATAGGCATGTTAAAATTTTTCGTTTTTTCATTGTATTTGTTATTTATTTTTTGTTGTTTTTGTTGTTATTGTTTATTTTTTGTTGTTGTTGTTGTTCAACATTACAGCAGCAAATTCATAACCTTTTTTTTCTTATCAATCGTAATTTCTTATTCAATTTTTTGTATAAAGGCTAGAGATTTTAGACACCTTTTTAAATTTCCAGAGTCTTCATACGTTTTCATAATGTCTTTTAATCTTTTGTCTAGCTCTATGAACCTTGTCTTTCTTTTTTGAAGAGGTAGGCCAATGGAATATTTTTTAATTTGAATAATAGCAGTCACTGCCTCCTCCTTCAGGTTTGAATCAGAAAGTACACATTTTGATGTTTCTGATTTATTGAGGAGTTTAGTTTTCTATGCCAACCTTTGACAGCATTCGTCGTTCTGTATCGTTGGTTAAAACATTACATATTCAATTGGTATATTAGGATTATCCATCCATTGATCAACCATATAATCCGCAAATGCTGTAATGTTCTCTCCGCTGGGCATTTGTTCCATTATTAAAATCCACACTTCATCGACAGTGTTAAGTGGAAGACGCGCCACTGCAGCACACATGTGAGAAAACAATCGGACTTCCTCCCTATCCCTGTAGTCTTCCGTTAATCCCAGTTCCTGTATCTTCTTCCACAGACACTGGTTAAAGTGAAAATTACAACCGGAAAGTTGAGTTTCAGGGAACACTGAATTCATTGCTTTAATTGTAACCATTTCAATCTTTGATTTCAATCCAGAAAAAAGTGTTTCGTATGAATTTTGACTTTCGTCTGGCAACAAAGCAAATAAAACAGGAAATATCTTAGTTGCCTCTTCTGTACTTCCGATGTCGACATGGATTGTGTACAATTGTTGGAACTGTTTCGAAAAGCTGTCAAATGTCCCATACATAAGCACAGTTCCATTGTCACAAAGGATTTTCTCTGCTTCTTAACAAGCAAATACTAGAAGTCTCTTGCCTGGAACAGAGCCATCATCAATCTTCAAAAAACTATTACCTTCCATTAATTTCAAAAGGTCTTCGCTAAGGTGAATTTCCGAGCTAGAGCCAGGGTTCTGGGTTGTCCCAATAGCTCCTCGTCTCGCCTTACACAATTGAGTCTTGTAGCTGTCATATATGCCACGAATTCTAATCCTTTATCTTTCAAATCTTGAAATTCCTGCTTAAAAATTTGGGCTACAGGCACTGTCTTTTCTTCACGAACTCTTTTTCTGCAATTATGTGCTCTTTTCTTTATCTTCACATCTGTTTTGTCAAGTGGAAAAGAATGTTGCTGTTCAGCAACCATTTCACCATTTGCAATTTTGAAACGGCCTTTGCACCTACTCCATTCATAATTGAGGCACATCCAGTTCGTACATTCTTCATTTTTCCTATAAATCCGGTAGCGATGACCATCCTTGATAAGAGACGGCCTCCCTTTCGTTGTTGTTATCACTTTTATCTGCATAGAACAGAATTCGTATAGGAAAACGCACAGAACAAAAGCTATCGACAAAGACACTGTCTGAGAAACGGTGACAACACCTGCACTGAGGGTGAGCGACTTGGGTAGACAAGCAGTGGGGGAGACTCAGTTCGCAAACACCTCGTTAGGGAACCGGTTGCTCTGGACAGCTTCGCTACCTGCTGCTCCCTTGTAGGAAACCCCACGGTAGGAAACCCCATGGTAGGAAATCCCACGTAGCCCTGCACGCCTGAGTACAATCACGGTTCCGCAGACAGCCTCAAACCTTTTTCCATGATGGAATTGACCGTCTTGTCTCACGGTGGAATAAAGGTAACAGTTATGGCGATTACCTTTGAAGTAATAAATAGTTGATTTGCTTTTTTCCCATCTGTCTCGTTTTCGTTTCAGTGCCCCTTAAATTTTGGCTGAAAGTTGTGATCTCTGTCTTAAAGTTCGTTATCCATAGTACTACAAAACAACACAAAGCCAAGTTATTTAGGAAAGGAAACTGAAATCACTCTCTCTGGTTACTAAACAAATATCTAATCACACAAGACGAGCGAGTGCAATGTTCATTCCCTTCTCTAAATTTTAAGTAACTGATCATTGAGTTGGGCCCCCGTATACACTGACATCTACAGCTTTGGCATATAGTAAGTTATTATTTGTGATTCTCCTATCGATGGAAAATTTTGTCGTAGAGTAACGGATCTTGAAATCTAAATGAAGACTGAGGGCTACAGATATTTATTTGCTGTTAATGGTTGAGATACTTCACATAAAATTAACGCAGAGCAAAGTTCTCTGAAAGCTCAAATGAAATTATAAAATGATGATGTTAACACTGTGGGGCAGCATCAGATTATATGAAATACTAAAAAAGAAATAAGAAATAAAAAAAGAAAGACCATTGGATCGCAGCAGAAACTTACGACTCTTGCTGTACAAAATTTGGTACTCTTCTATACCAGTGTCTACTCGATTGGTCTAACTCTTAGCACCAAGTACAGTGGCGGAGGCGACTCATTCAATTCTATACACCAAAATTTTGGAGTAAAAGCTCTAAACTTTTCCTACGCTGGTCGGGTTGTGTCATGGTGTCCCATCATTAAGTGTACGTACAGAAAAGGCAAAAAGTTGAAAAGTCAGTGTCTCATGAAGTGAGACCATGTGACACGGTTGACGGTAATCCGTCCGACGGACGGAACTTGACGGCCGCCTTGGTGCTGTTGGCGAGGAGTAGGCTGTGTGGCGGAATCGGGTTTCACTCTCTCCTTTCTCTCATCATTATACAGCACAAACACACACACACACACACACACACACACACACACACACACACACATACATGTACTACTATAGGTAGTGTGTAATGGAGGATGATGTAAATAAATAAACGAACAAATTGTGTACCCGTCAACAAAGAAACGTGGATAAGTTCACCACAGCTGAAGACCATTACTCATACAGCATCATTCATTTATTTTTAATTGCTTGCCTAAATAATATAAAGGTACAAAAGACCAACACCAGGAAGCTTTAACCACTGTAACCGCGTACTGGGGCGTATTTCCTTCCTGCTTTCCCTTATCTAAGTTTGATTCGGCTTCTAAATTAGCAGGTGATCTATCCTCTGTCGAAACGAGGATTCTTCTACTGATTTATTGCTTCTTTCACCACTGGAAGTAATCTGTATATTACACGTTTAAACATGGCTGTTTCTCAGCCACCATGTGTTAGTTTCGTCATAGGAATCACACGGCCGACAGGTTGCAAATAACTATCTGGTACATTGATCTAGGTTTTGATACCTCTTAGGACATCTTCATCAGAATGAAATTCTAAGAAACCGTAAAATTACATTGCGAGAAGGCAGTGGTAAGACTTAAGAGCAGATATGCTTAAGTCGAAAAATAAAATAAAACCAAAGGCTGAAACATATTTTATTTCATCTTTTGACTTGAGCATATCTGCTCTTAATTGACCACTGCTTACTCGGAATATACATCTACATCTACATTTACACTCCGCAAGCCACCCAACGGTGTGTGGCGGGGGGCACTTTATGTGCCACTGTCATTACCTCCCTTTCCTGTTCCAGTCGCGTATGGTTCGCGGGAAGAACGACTGTCTGAAAGCCTCCGTGCGCGCTCTAATCTCTCTAGTTTTACATTCGTGATCTCCTCGGGAGGTATAAATAGGAAGAAGCAATATATTCGATACCTCATCCAGAAACGCACCCTCTCGAAACCTGGCGAGCAAGCTACACCGCGATGCAGAGCGCCTCTCTTGCAGAGTCTGCCACTTGAGTTTGTTAAACATCCCTGTAAAGCTATCACGGTTACCAAATAACCCTGTGACGAAACGCGCCGCTCTTCTTTGGATCTTCTCTATCTCCTCCGTCAACCCGATCTGGTACGGATCCCACACTGATGAGCAATACTCAAGTATAGGTCGAACGAGTGTTTTGTAAGCCACCTCCTTTGCTGATGGACTACATTTTCTAAGGACTCTCCCAATGAATCTCAACCTGGTACCCGCCTTACCAACAATTAATTTTATATGATCATTCCACTTCAAATCGTTCCGCACGCATACTCCCAGATATTTTACAGAAGTAACTGCTACCAGTGTTTGTTCCGCTATCATATAATCATACAATAAAGGATCCTTCTTTCTATGTATTCGCAATACATTACATTTGTCTATGTCAAGGGTCAGTTGCCACTCCCTGCACCAAGTGCCTATCCGCTGCAGATCTTCCTGCATTTCGCTACAATTTTCTAATGCTGCAACTTCTCTGTATACTACAGCATCATCCGCGAAAAGTCACATTGAACTTCCGACACTATCTACTAGGTCATTTATATATATTGTGAAAAGCAATGGTCCCGTAACACTCCCCTGTGGCACGCCAGAGGTTACTTTAACGCCTGTAGACGTCTCTCCATTGATAACAACATGCTGTGTTCTGTTTGCTAAAAACTCTTCAATCAAGCCACACAGCTGGTCTGATATTCCGTAGGCTCTTACTTTATCAGGCGACAGTGCGGAACTGTATCGAACGCCTTCCGGAAGTCAAGGAAAATGGCATCTACCCCGGAGCCTGTATCTAATATTTTCTGGGTCTCATGAACAAATAAAGCGAGTTGGGTCTCAGCCGATCGCTGTTTCCGGAATCCATGTAGATTCCTACATAGTAGAGTATGGGTTTCCAAAAACGACATGATACACGAGCAAAAAACATGTTCTACAATTCTGCAACAGATCGACGTCAGAGATATAGGTCTATAGTTTTGCGCATCAGCTCGACGACCCTTCATGAAGACTGGGACTACCTGTGCTCTTTTCCAATCATTTGGAACCTTCCGTTCCTCTAGAGACTTGCAGTACACGACTATTAGAAGGGGGGCAAGTTCTTTCGCGTACTCTGTATAGAATCGAATTGGTATCCCGTCAGGCCCAGTGGACTTTCCTCTGTTGAGTGATTCCAGTTGCTTTCCTATTCCTTGGACACTTATTTCGATGTCAGCCATTCTTTCGTTTTTGCGAGGATTTAGAGAAGGAACTGCAGTGCGGTCTTCCTCTGTGAAACAGCTTTGGGAAAAGGTGTTTAGTATTTCAGCTTTACGCGTGTCATCCTCTGTTTCAATGCAATCATCATCCCGGAGTGTCTGGATATGCTGTTTCGAGCCCCTTACTGATTTAACGTAAGACCAGAACTTCCTAGGATTTTCTGTCAAGTCGGTACATAGAATTTTACTTTCGAATTCACTGAACGCTTCACGCATAGCCCTCCTTACGCTAACTTTGACATCGTTTAGCTTCTGTTTGTCTGAGAGGTTTTGGCTGCGTTTAAACTTGGAGTGAAGCTCTCTTTGCTTTTTATGTTTTTTTATGGTTCCTCAAAATTTCATTCTGATGCAGACATAGTTAGAGACGTCGACACCTAGGTCAATGTACCAAACAGTTAATTTGAATATGTCGTAAATGTGTCGCTGTGGTTGGGAGTCCACATTGTGCATGTCATCCTATACACGACTGTGTAAGTCAAATCAGAAGTCGGAAGCAGACAGTTGCATAGAACATTTCAATACGACTGATAACGGATACACTATGCTGTTTGTATCAGCCTTCGAATTTGAGGACAGTTTTAGTTTAAATACTTGATTTGTAGATAACACTAGCTTTTCCTGCTACCACTTAATTTATTTATCCCAGACGCGTTTCCCCTTTTTCTTGTTCTAAGGCATCATCTGTGGTATCTATAACAATACAGGTTTGTTTGTTTTACATTATTAAACAGTTCACGTCGCGATTTTTTATGTAAAAAAGTAATTACTCACGACATGCCGATCTGCGTTTACTCACATCTGGTCTGGAGGCCGCACTACCATTTTATTACTGACATTTAAGCACAACTTTGCGTTCTGACCTTCTTCACACTGTTCACCATGTTTCTCCTTCTGTTTTGCGGTGTACTATTGTTCTTTCATCACTCAATATAACTATTTCGTCGGACACTGCTTTTCACAACGGAAATATTGCAACTCCAGTAAGTGTATTCTCTAATTTGGTACGTTTACCTAACGAAGTATAAGTCCAAGACTAACTTCTATTCATGACGTTTATACCGTGTGTGTGAATGAGAGAGAAAGAGAGAAAGAAAAAGAGAGAGAGAGAGAGCGCTGAAGAGTGGTTTTCCTTTTTTTGTTGGGGGAGGTCGGTGATTTGTATTGTATGGTGTTGTATTAGGTGTTAGCGGGTGGTTGAAAGCTTTCGTGACAGCTGATTTGACTTTTCGTTTCAATATTCTGTGGAGGGGTCTATGGATAAGTGAGTGTATAGATGTTGGGTGTTGGTACTATTATTATATTGGATACTATTATTATATTAATCCTGTTTGGGAGCGTTATTCTATTATTTTATCTATTAGAGTAAATCATGAATCGCTTGGCATGTTTACTTGATCATTCAACAGTGTTTTCCTTTCTGCTTTGGTGTCCTGTATGTGGTAATTTTCTTGGAGGGTAAGGAGTTGTTTTTTATTGTTGATTATAATTATTTTCGTGTCATCTTCTGTAGTGGTTGGTTTGTGTTAATGTTCTCTTAGGTGTTCTGCATATGTGGAGTGGTTTGTCCCCTATTTCCAGGCTTTCATGTCTTTTTTGTATCTGACATCAAATGTTCTACCAGTTTATCCTATGTGTCTGCCATTGCAAGTGTTACACTGTAGTTGATATATAGCTATTTTCTGGTATATGTGTCTGTTTTTTGTCAGTTTTGGTGTGTATTTTTGTATATAATTGTCAGATATTCCCTGTATTTTGAAAATTTTGGTGACTTTATGGATTAATAAATTAAGTGGTAGCAGGAGAAGGCAGTTTCATTTACAAATCAAGTATTTATATGCTTGCTGCGGAGGATGGCCAACCAAACAATCTTGTTAGTTTTACTTTAACTTAATTACTTTATCAAGGAAAAGTTTTTCCTTTGTTACTTCATCCTTTAGAGGCTGAAAAGTATCACGGTTCCTGACAGTAATATTTAATGAATCATGAATAATTAGAACTACGCGTCTATTGAAGAGTCGAACTTGCACTGGTAACCTTTTAAGGTTCCTAATATAGTGTCAAGAAATAAATCCTCCGATTTTTTTTTTCACCTTCGTCAGGAAAAGTGTAACTAAATAAGATCATTCTGGTTTAAGGAAATAGTTAGATCTTGCCTTGCATTCGGCAAAATATGTATTTCTTCGAAAACAGTCAACAGTGGAATAAAAAACAGCTGGAGTTACGATGTCACAACTTATTCGACTCTTGTCTTAGGAAATCGAGTACGTTATCATAATTCGTAAGTAGGTCCATTGCCAATAAAACGGCCATTGTTCTCACCATTTTTTGTTGTTACATGGCACTGTTACACCAAGGACCCTTCGCCACAATTCTGTATAACGCAATTTTAAGCGTGAACAGCCGTCTGATGGTCGCAACATGTCAATTTTCGACAAAACAACATAATAAGCAGTTATCAGGAACCAAAAGAAATTCCACTTCCCTTTTTACTACCTCTTCCTTTCCTCTGAACGAGTTGCACAGATTCCCAGCAAACAGTAAAATGCTCTCAAGGGAAGAACAGAATTCCTATAATGTTTTCATTCGTGGCGCTTCATTGAGATTCGGAAGGACAACGCTGCTTTTCCAAGATTTTAATGTTTCGCATGACGTGTTGACAGGTAGTAGGAAATGGGACAAGTCTTATGCAAACACCCATTGTTATTTTATCGACCACTCTTGAATCAGAAGCCTCATTCGAGGTCTGTAAAACAAAGAGACGCGTCATTTCTACAGTGCCTGCATGAATGGAAGACAATGGAGGTTGTTAAATGCTCCAGCGGAAAGCGAGCTAGACGTAAACGGGCATCAAAACGGAGAAATAAAAGGGTATGGAGCTTTCGACAAAACACGTGGTAAACTTCTACACGCAGAAAACACTCCAAAACATTCAATGAAACTCGTCCCAAGCGGCAAACTGGCTTATAGGACTCTTATTCACTTATACAATGACATTGGCGAATCACGGAAGAGAACGTCTATAATGAAAGCAAAATAATGCAGATGTTGGGAAAAGAAATATTTGAAGTCTTGGTCTATATTCATTCTTGTCAGAAGCACATATGAAAATATATTTAAAAATAGTAATGAATTAAAGTGGGTCTACCCTTCTGAAAGTACACAAATTATACTTTCGTTTTATCAGCCAAAAATGTTTCATCACAGTTGTAGCATCCTCAGTGGTTTTTTTATTTAGATTCTGTTGTCATTTAAATTTTATGTGCATTTTACCTTTTATTTTAGGTTCTGTTGTTCTGTGACTGCTAACCAAGATCAGCCGCAGGTCTAAGCTAGTACATTACGTCAACTGAAAACATGAGAGATGTTAGAAAATCGTCTGCATTGATATTTTTTTGTTTATTACCTATTATTTAACATACATGTTCTCGTAAAATTCGTGGCATACGAGTATGTTTGTTTTCGGCATTTCCATTGTAGTATTTTGCTAGCCCTGAGACTGGTTTTGTGTATCAAGCGTATTTTTGTGTAGTTCAGCGGAACATGTGAGCACTGGTAAAAGTTTTGTCAAGCTTATGTTTGCCATGCCTAAGATTCACAAAACATTTACCGATGTCCACAGATTCAGTTCAGGTAGCAAAAACAAAAACACGTCTTGTACATAAAACGAAACTTGTCAGACCTAAGGACTAGCAAAATGCTACAATGGTAAGGTCAAAAATGGACATATGCTAAGAGTTTTACCAAAACATGTATTTTAAATACTAGATAAGAAACACAAATTTCAATGCAGACGATATTCTAACGTACCTCACGTTTTCAGATGACATGGTGTACTAATTTAGACATGTGACTGATTTTTATTGGCAGCCACAGGATACACACAGTGTGGAATAAAAGGTAAAGTGCACATGAAATGCAAATGACAACTAAACCTGATGTATTATATTCCTTAATCTAAAGAACAACCTATATATATGTATTTCAGGAAAATAATTTTATAAAAAAACCACTGAGAATGCCACAACTATGGTGAAACATTGTGGACCAGTCCTTAATTAATTATTATTTTTCTGCAAGCCTGGGAACTGAGCTCAAACTCCAGCATGATATATTTAAAAGTTGTAAGACTTATTACACTAAGTGAAATGATGACTCGACAAAGAACATTAAGAACCAAGAGCTATGCAGAAATCTCTGAACAGGCCTCATGCAGTTTATGGAATGTGTAAGAAAATCTAATTTTCGTATATAATTTACTGTGTAGCCATAGAAAGATCAAGCAACCAGCCACATACTGCGCTGTGAGAGAGTATCTGATTTTTGACATGAAGCGAGCTTACAGCACCACACTAAATTCTATACATGTGACAGGACTAACATTATTGGACAATATAATTGTTACCTACATCTACACTCCGCAAACCACAGTATGATGCGTGCATGAGGGCACCTCTAGTACCTATATACAAGGGGTGTCCAGAAAGTAAGTAGCGATCACTCATGCAATGTAAACCACAGCGAAAATACGATGTGGCTTTGCACAGATGTGTTGTGCAGTGTATCTAGTATGCCTTTCGATCATGTCACGTTGCACTTTGCAGTTCTGCCCGTGCAGTGAACATGTAAAGATGTCTACAAAGCAGTGTCTTCCGCCAAGTACGTGTGTGTTGCCAAGAGATTTCACCTGATTCGATGAAGCCCCACAAAACGCAACTGTCGTGCATTTCCTTCATCATGAGAATTCTCTGCCACACTCTTCAGGGGCAATGAAGACGTTCCTGCAGCGTTTTCGATGGGACATGTGTGATCATGTATATTGCAGCCCGGATGAGGTTCCCTCCGATTTTCATCTCTGCGCACATGAACTGCTGGCTATGAAGACAACATTTTGGTACAGACAATGAGCTGCATACGAGTGAAGACAACTGACGGAAGGCACAGGCGGCTGCATTCTATGACGATGATATTGGAAAGATGGATGGTACAATGTTGCGACAAATGTCTAAGTCGGAGTGGCGACTATGTAGAGAAATAGCTGGAAGGTGTAGCAAATTGTTGGGAAAAAAAGACTGATTTGCACTGCGGTTTCCTTTTCGCGACTAATCGAAACCTACTTTTGGACAACCCTCCTACTTTTATATCTTTCGGGAAGAATGACAATCAGTAAGCATTTATATGGCCTGAAGTTCCCGCTGTTTTGCAGACTTGCTTATTTCGTGAAACATATAAGGAAGGATGTCATATATTTGTTGACTCTTCTTGAGACTTAAGCTCTCTGAAATTTAAATGTAATGCTATTATAGATCCGTAACACCTCCCTTGTAGCGTTTGCCATTGATAAATTCCTGAGCTGATTAAGCGAATCCGTGGCTAAATATACTGTCCTTCTTTTGATCCTCTCTATCTGTCATATATATTACACACGGTGAAGGTACGTGATTAACATACTCATCCAGCGTAGCGCTCAGCGCGCTAGCTTGCGAGACAGAAAGGCAAGTCAACCCCGTAACGAATAGGTCGGCAGATAAATGGCTGGGGGATTGTACACTCGCCAACCTGAGTGTGATTTTACGCGGTTTTCCACGCTCGTTTATTCAAATACTGGGCTCGTCCCCACTTTACACCTCAGAAAATACGATACATATACAGGTAAAATACGATCACAGACAGAACAAAGTTTATGTAATTCACAGGCAAGTGGCGTACATGACTTCCCTCCCCTAACGGCAACAGGAAGAACATCCCGCCGCAAAGTTAAATAAAATAAAATCTTCTTCTCTTTTCTTTTACCTGGCATTCATCACGTGTCTTCAGGGCGTCAGCATAAATGTTTGGATTGGAAATGTTAGCCATAGGGGCTTGACAGATGCACTTCCTGCCGCCACCCCCTGCCCAGGATGCATTTTCTGGGACCCATTTTCCTTTGTCTATTATTATCCCAAGTGAAAATTTGCGAATGTTTTCGAAATGTTTGTGAATCATGTAACTGACAAGGCTATGGTTCAATCCTACATGTCGAAACCCACACTGAAATTTTTCATGCGGGAAGAAAAGAACGAAAGACATGCACTGTCCAAATTTTAGCTGTTAAGATGCAGTACAAGTACTTTTTTTTTAAATTGCTGATGTTACTCGTTTCTCTCGCATGAAGAACCGCTTACGACAGATGTTTGCACAGCCCTTCCTGCCTAGTGTGCGATTGGCTGTGACAAGAGAGCGCAGTGCCACGTAGTGCTAATATTTGGAACGACGCAAGGGAATTTAAAGCACCTAAACCATACAAAAAATGCCACATTTCATTAATATTTTGAATACGAGACAGTTCGTATGGACAGCTAAACTATTGCATATGTGATTCTTAAAAAGGTGACAAGCGAGGAAAATAAATGAAGACAGTGCTGGTGTTACATTACAGATGATTTTCATCAGTCAAGACTTTAATTTATTGAACCAAAATATTTCTTACTCATATATCATTTTATAACAGTTCCTGTAGAACAGTTCTTATGATAATTTTTTGTAATGCGTATTTTAATAACAGTGTAACAGTTACTTTTTCATTTTCCGTAGTTGTGACAATAGAGTGGAGTGTCATTTGAGTGACGGAAACAAACATTTCTCTTACACCAACCACACTTCGCGAGAGAAAATTTAATGGTTTCATGCAAGTCCCAGTCATCCCTAGTTTTATTTAGACAGAATTGCGATGGAGTACGAATGGTTATTGCTGTTGATCTGCTTCTTGTACTACATATTGCGTGTACTTAAAACGATTCGTAAAATGTGCCTATGCAAAACTGATAATGCTCAACTGACTGAAATTTTAGAATACCGTTCTCCTGATACATCTAAATTACACGGAGCTATGGGAAATTAAACTACCCTACAATTTCCTTAAAATACTTTCCAGAGTTGAAAAATCCTATGTTGAGACACTCCCTGGTTATTTCGGGTGGAATCTGAACTATATCAACAGTCTTTTCGTCACCCTCCTGAAAGACATACACTATCTGATCAAAATATCCGGACACCTGGCGCCCTCCATCGGTAATGCTGGAATTCAATATGGTGGTGTCCCACTCTTAGCCTTGATGACAACTTTCACTCTCGGAGGCATACGTTCAATCAGGTAGTGGAAGGTTTTTTCAGGAATGGTAGCCCAATCTTCACGGAATGTATCGATGTCGGTCGTTGAGGCCTGGCACCAAGTCGTCGTTTCAACACATCCCAAAGGTGTTCTATTGGATTCGAGCCAGGACTCTGTGCAGGCCAGTCCATTAGGGGGATGTTATTATCGTGTAATCACTCCGCTACAGGCCGTGCATTATGAACAGGTACTCGATCGTGTTGAAAGATGCAATCCCCATCCCCGAATTGCTCTTCAATAGTGGGAAGCAAGAAGGTGCTTAAAACATCAATGTAGGCCTGTGCTGTGATAGTGTCACGCGAAACAACAAGCGATGCAAGCCCCCTCCATGAAAAACACGACAACACCATAACACCACCGCCTTTGAATTTTACTGTTGCCACTACACATGGTGGCAGACGACGTTCACCGGGCATTCGCCATACCCACACCCTACCATCGGATTGCGACATTGTGTACCGTGATTCGTCACTCCACACAACGTTTTTTCACTGTTCAATCGTCCAATGTTTACGCTCCTTACACCAAGAGAGGCGTCGTTTGGCATTTACCGGCGTGATGTGTGGCTTATGAGCAGCCACTCGACCATGAAATCTAAGTTTTCTCACCTCCCGCCTAACTGTCATAGTACTTGCAGTGGATGCTGATGCAGTTTGGAATTCCTGTGTGATGATCTGGATAGATGTCTGCCTATTACACATTACGATCCTCTTCAACTGTCAACTGTCGGCGGTCTCTGTCAGTCAGCAGACGATGTCGGCCTGTACGCTTTCGTGCTGTACGTGTCTCTTCACCAGTAATTATAGTGGATATTAAATGAGTTCCAAATTCAAATGAACAGTATTTGCGGAAAACCGTTTTAGAGAAAGTATCAATGAAACCTGAAATTCGTTTTACAAATGACTGACTGTTGCGACGAGTCGTGTTATCTCGTTACTGATTTACCGTCAAACAAGGATGTATGCCTGCCGTGTTACACATGCGCAGTGCACTACAGTCGTGGTAAAGGCGTGGGTTTCTCATGCCTCCCGGCGATCTGGGGATTTGGCAGTTTTCAACACTGTTTTCAATATCTGCAGTGCGTCTCAGGAACTAAAGCTTCGGCAGAATCTCTCTTTCCGTGTATTCTTCATGCGTTAAAAAAATTCAGGGGATGTTTCGACATGTTGAACTGGATCATTCCCTTATGAGGCAGGAATTGGAGATCACGCTGGTATTCACGAATCTGGACGGGAGAAACCGCCTAAGAACTATTTCCAGGCAGGCCAGCACACCTATCCTCATCATTAATCCTCCAGGCGGATTCGATGTGGAGCTGGTGCGCCTCCCTTCCTCCCTGAAGCGGCGTGTTAACGCCCTCAGCTGTCCGAGCGGGATAAACAGCGTATCTCACACCACGCGGGGTAAAACCTAACAAAAAGAGAAAGTAAAGGTACCTGACTGATGAGCAATACTCAAGACCAGTCGAACGAAGGTTTTGTAAGCTACTGATTTCATACATGGCTCTCATTTCCGTAGGATTTTCCTTACTTATCTCAGTTTGGCTTCTGCTTTTCTTGCAAATATTTTTATGTGTTAATTCCACGTCAGTTTGCTCCTAATTATGCTGATAGAGGTTTTGCGGTTGCTACTCTTTGCAATGGCTGAGAATCAATCGTATAACCGAATAATACTTGATATGCCTTTACATTTCGCCAGAAAATGCAATATTTGTTTATGCTAAGGGTCAACAGCCAAGTTTCTGCTCTGTATGTCTTCTTTCAATAGTTAAAATTTTCTGGGGTCGCGGCTTCCGTAGACAAGGTGAAAAAAGAAAGTCAACTTTGGCGGTCTGCATGCGATTCCTCGTCCTAATCCAAGGCGAAAATGTATCTAGCAAAACTAGCGCCGCCAAAAGGTTTGATAGAAATGCACCAGTCACATTCACGCAAAACGTTTTTTTTTTAGTTAAAGCATCAAACCGTATCTAATTTACACCTTCACAATGTGATATCTTGTTTATTTCTTTCTATTACCGTTACCTTTATTTAAACATTGAGACATAACATGAACTTCTTACAGACATAAACGTTCACTTTGTTTCGTCTATGACACAAATAAAGCCAATGACGTACAAAAAACAAGATAGATAGGCCACACTAGATTGCACATTACGCTACGTGCAATAATTCCATTACGCAGGTTTGATGTGCAAGCTTATCTTCACAGAGCCGATACATATACGTACGAGCAACAGTCAGTTTAGAAAAGCTGTTCAACGCGGCACCTTGCATTTGCAAACACTTCGCCACACGCTGGATCGTACTTTGCTGCAACACACCTGCATCCACTATTGACGAATCGGCGCGCAGGCGATCTGTTAGGTCGAGTACGTCCATGGATGGAGTACTGTAAACTTGGATCTTTAGGTGCCCCCACAGATAAGGATCTAAGAGATTAAGTTCCAGGGAAGCCAGAACATTGGACGAACACGAGCAATCCATTTCCCTGGAAAAGCTTCACTTAAATAGTTATGCATATACATTCCAAAGTGTGGCGGTGCAACATCATGCTAACACTATAGCTATAGACGAAGACCAAGTGATATGTTTTATAATGCGCAAGCCAAAGTATTGAAAGAAACGTACGATATAGGGCCGCATGAACTTGCCCGGCAATAGGTAAGAGTCCGAAAGCGCTCCTCACAGGATTCCAGCGCAGATGCTTATGCCAAGCGTGTCCGAAAGCCATGTTCAGGGGTGCCATGCGGATTGTGTTCCGATCAATAATGGTTGTTTTGGAGGTTGCAGATACCTTCACGAGTGCAGCTAGAACCGTCAGTCCACATCACTTTATTTATAAAATGTTTATTGCCACCCTCTTAGTGCAAAAGCCATTCACAAAACTGTACTCGTCGAATGCGGTCTTCCAGCTCTGGTGTTGAGTTATCGTATAATGATACAGATGTATATGCGACTGCAGTATTTCTCGTTGTATTCCAATAATGAATTCTTCTCGGGTTATCAGCCGACTGGCGGCGTCGTCTTGTGATAGCTCCGCGTTTTCATACATGTGTTTTCAAACTGGACCCAATCTGATCCTGCTAGATAAACTTTTGTCTTGAATCTAGATGAGGAATTGCATGCTGACCGCCAAGTCTGGCACTATTGTTCGCCCTGTTTACTGTAGCACCATACACAAAAACAGCCTCCCAATGCTTCTTACACCATAGAGCATAGCTTTTAAATACATTGATGGCCATTATCAGCACAGACTGAATGCCTATAGGTGGAGCTCCGGGCACGTCACGCGGCAAGGAAAGCATACAAGCTTAGCAGAGATGCGTGGCGAATCTTCTAGTGACAATACGGGCCATCGGTGGGGAAGTCCACTGACATAAGCGACTTTGGTATAAGAATCATGAATGAAATAAGGTTGCATATGGAATTGTTTATATAATACATTTCGGAACTAGATTTTGAGTTGTAAGACACTTCCAGGGGCAGGTATGGAATATGAACACAACTTATAGGCTATGAACTGTAGATTAAAACTGAAGAAATTACAAAAATGTAGTAAATTAAGGAAATCAGACCTAGAAAAGTTAAAAGAACCAGACGTTGTTTAGATTTTCAGAGGGAGCATTAGGCAACGGTTGACTAGAATAAGGGAAAGGGATACAGTAGAAGACGAATAGGTGGCTTTAATAGTTGAAATAGTGAAGGCAACCGAGTATCAAAAAGCTAAAAAGACAAGGTCTAGCAGAAGTCCTTGGATAAAGCAGGAGGTATTGAATTTAAATGATGAAAGGAAAAAATACAAAAGTGCAGTAAATGAACCAAGCTAGAGGGAAAAAAAAGTTTAAAAAATGAGATTGACAGGAAGTACAGAATGGGTAAGCGGAAATGGCTAGAGGACAAATGTAAGGATTTAGATGCATATTTTACAAGAGGGAAGAAAAACACCGCCTTCAGGAAAATGAAGAACGCCTTCACGGAAGGAGAAGCAGCTGTGTAAGTATTCAGAGCTCAGATGGAAAACCATACCTAAGCAAGCAATGGAACGCTGAAAGGTGGAAGGGTTATATAGAGTGTCTAGACTAGGAACAAGAGCTTGAAGGCAATGTTATAGACATGGAAGACGACGTAGATGAAGCTAAGATGGGACATATTATACTGCGAGAAGAATTTGATACAGCTAAGTCGAAACAATGCCTCTGGAGTAGATGACAGTGGGCCAGAACTAGTGACAGCTTTGGAAGACACAGAAATGGCAAAACTGTTCCATTTGGTGTGCAAGATGCATTAACAGGCGAAATACCCTCAGACTTCGAGAATAATGTAATAATTGCAATTCCAAAGAAAGCACTTACTGGCAGGTGCGAAAATTACCGAACTATTAGTTTAATAAATCATGGTTGCAAAATACTAACACGAATTCTTTACAGAAGACTGGTAAAACTGGTACAGGTCGACCTTGAAGAAGATCAGTTTGGATTCCGGAGAAATGTAGGTACACGCGAGGGAATTACAGACCCTACGAATTCTTTCAAAAGGTGATTAATAAAAGGCAAACCGACGTTTATAGCATCTGAAGACTTAGAGAATACTCTCTTTGAAATTCTTAAGGTAGCAGGGGTAAAATGCAGGGAGCGAAAGGCTATTTACAACTTGCACTGAAACCAGACGGCAGTTATAAGAGTCGTAGGGGCATAAAAGGAAAGCAATGGCTGAGAAAGGACTGAAACAGCGTTGTATCTAGCACGGATATTATTCAGTCTGTACTCTGAACAAATAGTAAAGGAAACCAAAGAAATACTCAGATTACTATTTAAAGTTCAGGGAGAAGAAATAAAAACTTTGATGTTTGCCGTTGGCATTGTATTTGTCAGAGACAGCAAAAGATCTTGAATAACATTTGAACGTGTAACGTGGTTGCTTATTCTAGGATAGAGAACAACTGTGTAAGGTGAAATGATATGTTTAATGTCGCAATTTTTAGCACAAAAATACATGCTTTTACACAGTTTTTAATTTGACAACACAATAACAGTTGTCAGGATAACGCATCTTGCCAACATCAAAAAGTGAAATAATCTTATACACAACAATATTAAATATTAACTCTCAGAAAGAATATTAATCCTAAACACAACAATATCAAAGTTTAATTAGATGTTTCTTTACAAAATTGTTCCTACACATACGTTATGACGTTGGTTAGTACTACGAAAATCGTCCGATTCCGGTTCAAAGTTCGGTACTATTTAGGATGACAATCAAGTCCACGGTAGATGGTTAGTTATTTGACAAATTGAGCGAAAGATTACCCAAGGGCACTAGAGTTTACAGTGGGCGCAAGCTGGTGAACCAACAAAGTTTACGCCTCAGCACGCGGTATTTGCCTTAAGCTGCGACGAGCTGCCGTCTTCTAGGCCGCTCTCTTCCACTGAAATTCCTATAAAACTAGTCAAACCTGAACTTTCCAGCAGAAACTTTCCCTATGTTTCTCGTTATGCGAGAAATGTACTGAGCCCTATTCTTTGTAGGTGGCGATATATACGCGCATGGTTGGAGCAGCGTGCATATTATAGTGCCCTCTCAGTTCTCGCAAGAACAATTAACTAATTGGCTCGTTCGTTTCTCCACAGTTGGAGCTAAATGTTGCTACAGCTAATTTCTAGCTGGATTACAGCCGCTGTGAACGCAGTGTTCACACAAATTTCTTCTCTGCATCATTCAGAGTGTTAAGTGCTCCGTTCCGCACTTGACGCCAGTTCAGAGAAGAGTCCCCCGAAAATTTCTCTCTTGTCTTACTCATGCCCGAACTGCCTCCCCCACCTGGGTTCATTCGTTCTCTTATTTTGTGGAAACTCTCTCTACCAATCACAATGTCCCGTCTAGTATACAGCTTCGAAAATTCAGTATTTTTCTCCTTCCTAGTGCGTTTCCGCCAATCGGACATATTGTGCCTCTTCTAGACATCTAAAGTACATTGACTTTTCCGTGTGTCAGACTCACTGGACACGTGATCGAAACACGTCACTGGTTTTTGTTCGTATTCCTTTGGAATTCCGAAATGCAGCTTTCTAAAGCTTTTTCTCTGTCCCTCTTCTGATATGCCGCCGCGCGGGATTAGCCGAGCGGTCTCAGGCGCTGCAGTCATGGACTGTGCGGCTGGTCCCGGCAGATGTTCGAGTCGTCCCACGGGCATGGGTGTAGGATAGTTTAGGTTAAGCAGTGTGTAAGCTTAGGGACTGATGACCTTAACAGTTAAGTCCCATAAGATTTAACACACATTTAGACATTTTTTTTTACTAATGTGCCGCTACATGCGTTTCCCCCGCTTGAATCACCTGGTCGAGGTCGTTAACTTTCCGCGTGCGACCTCTTTAAGTGGTTTCTGTGGTAACAACTACGGCACGCCTTCGCTTCTACCCTTGTCCCTCTGGCTTTCAAACTCAAATGACTCGTGCTGCTTGTTCCACCATCTGCTCAAAGACATGAATTATATGTGAACGGTGTGTTAATTACCGTTGATTGACTGTCATCCCTTTTTGCATTACATATTGGTACGCAAAGTTGCTCACAACTGCCGAATTATGTTAGGTGTCATATTCACCGTCTCGTTGCGAGTATAAAGCTCTCATGTAAGGTACGAATCTGACCTTCATTTATTCTGCTACATTAGAAACTGTATAGACAGTGTCTTTAAAGGAGGATATACGATGAAAATCAACAAACTCAAAACAAGGATAATGGAAAATAGTAGAATTAAATCAGGTGATATTTGATGGAATTAGATTAGGAAACGAGGCACTTAAGGTAGTAGATGAGTTTTACTATTTCGGCAGCAAAATAACTGATTGTCGCCGAAGTAGAGAGGATAGAAAGTGTAGACTGACACTGGCAAGAGAAGCGTTTCTGAAGAAGAGAAATTTGCTAGCATCGAATGTAGACTTAAGTGTTAGGAACTCTTTTCTGGAGGTATTTGTCTGAAATGTAGCCATGTATGGAAGAGGAAAATGGACGGTAAGCAGCTTACACAAAAAGAGAAAAGAAACTTTGGAAATGTGATGCTACAGAAGAACGCTGAAAGTTAGATGGGTTGATTACATAACTAATGAGGATGTACTGAATAGAATTGGGTAGACAAGAAATTTGTGGCACAACTTGGCCAACGGTTTATACGCTGCTTCTCATTTGTTCCTAGTGTCATTTCTTTAAATAATTACTATGTATTTATCTCTAAGGTTAAGCTCTATGTCTACATTTTTATCTCTTGCTCCTATTGACATTTCTTTAAATAATTGTTACGTATTTATCCCTCAGCTTAAGCTCTCTGTCTATATTTTTAACTCTTGACAGAGTTAGTAGACTACCAGGACTATATAGAAATAAACTATTCCGCTAGCAGGCTCATAATTGATCAAATATCACGGATTTTAAGCTGTTGACCACTGGAGAAGCTTCACGAAATCTTACAGAAAACTGGCCTATAAATCTCCTACGAAAAGACTCAATACATGGAAAGCAAGCCTGCAGATAATCTCTCCATTACAAGTCAGAACGGTAAAGAGGCACGAGTTGCGTGCTTCATATATCTAGGAGAGATAATCCAATCTTCAGGACTGAACTCCACAGCCAATCAAGAAAGAATCTCGAAGTTACAGAAAGCATTTAAGCTCTCTTGGAATCACTACAATAAAAAAACTTATTTCTGTCAACGCAAAACTAAGGCATTACAACACAATGGTTCTACCAGAAGCACACTACACTGCAGAAACTACAGTGATTCATGGTTATACCAAAATCAGAGAGATTGAAAAGCAAAAAGACAGATTCTGAGGAAAATATGTGGACCAGTGTTTCGTGAAGGAATTTTGATAAAGAGGCCAACAAGAGAGATCTACAAAGAGAGAAAGAATAACAGACACTTTTAGAAAGAGAAGGATTACATTTTGTGGGCATATCAGCAGGATGAACAAGAACAGGCTCACAAGACAAAACTTTGACGTAGCATACACTAGCTAGAATAAGACAAAATGGATTGCTATAACAGAAGAGGACAAGAAAAGGTTCAAATGGCTCTGAGCACTATGGGACTTAACTACTGAGGTCATCAGTCCCCTAGAACTTAGAACTACTTAAACCTAACTAACCTAAGGACATCACACACATCCATGCCCGAGGCAGGATTCGAACCTGCGACCGTATCGGTCACGCGGTTCCAAACTGAAGCGTTTAGAACCGCACGGCCACACCGGCCGCCAGAAGAGGACATTAAGGAACTGGGAATCACACAAGACATCGTAAACAACCCAGAACACTTCAGGAACATCATAAAGCACATGCATTTAAACTAAAATACACTGTAAAAGAACAGGAAATAAATAGTCGGAAGGACGCAAGCGGTTGCTCAGCGAGCGTATGAACATAATTTGAGAAGAACGAAGGAAGAAGAAGAAATCATGTCTACTCAAGTTCAGTCGCCCTCTTAAAAGGGAATAACCGAAATAGTAAATAAAGTAATAAATGGTCCAAAGTTTTGCGGGGTCCTTTGATTGTAAAAATAAACAAAAATATAAATGTAAAAATAAAAAGACCTGCAATGTTCCGATGGTGCATCTGTAGGGTTGCGTCACACAAACTTTGTAAACACTGGCGTAAGAAATGATAGTATCTAGAATCTAACTCGTGCTTAAATTATTGTCAGGAAACAGAAATATTATGCTGAATTATATTCCGTATCACTAACATCGATTTGGTGTAGGATTTTGGAACATATACTGTGTTCTAAAATAACAAAATACCTCGAAGGAAACGATCTGTCAACACAAACTCAACGTGGATTCAGAATGACACTCAGCATGGATTCAGAAAATAGCATTCTTGTGAAACAAGTCTGGCTATTTATTCAGACGAAGTAATAAATGCTATCGACAGCAGACTTCAGGTTGATATTTTATTTCTATGTTTTCAGAATGTTTTTGACATCGTTTCTCACAAGCGGTTTCTGGTGAAATTGTATACCGATGGTACATCGCCTCAACTAGGTAACTGGACTTGTGATTTCCTCTCAGAAAGGTCTCAATTCGCTGTCATTAACGGGAAGCCATTTAGTAAACCCGAAGTTATATCTGGGGTTCCCCAAGGAAGCGTTACAGGCTCTCAACATTTCTTAAACTGTTTAAAGAATTTAGAAGTCAATCTGAACAGGCTCATTGGATTGTTTACATATGATGCTGTCGTCTAGCGTCTAGTGAAGTCATCAGAACATGAAAACTAATTAGAAAGTGATTTAGGTAAGGCATTTGGATGGTACAGAAAAAGGCCATTGATACTAGACAATAAAAAGTGGGAGCTGGCACATGAGTAGTAAAACAATCCCGCTAAATTTCGTTTGCACAATAAATTACACAAATCTGAAAGTTGTCCATTCACATAAATATATAGGGGCTAGAACTAAGAACATTCACATTCTTAATGAAATTTGCCAGTTCTAATGCAATAGATATAAAATGCGCCATTGAGAAACAGACGAGTACCAAAGTGTCAAGTGTCGCGAATATCGGTATAAAATTCTATTGTCGGTACTCACTCACGCTGCAAGGCCGCCATATTGTGTTAAGTATATACTGTTTACATGTACATAGAAAAATGTGCTCAGTGAATTACGTCTCCAAACAGTGCCAAAATAAATGCAGCAATAGTGTAATGCCTCACAACAGCTCCGCCCGTGTACCAATAACGCAAACGAAGGTCTGGACGTCAAAAATATAATAAGTATACCACACGATTTTCGCACCATAACAACTGATGCAAAACTATATGCATGCCACACGGGCTTTAGTGTCAACCGTAATAAACAACGAGACACAGCTCCACGCCAGCAGAAGACATCACTGGATAACTTCTGGCTAACCACTGGCCCCTCTTCCTTCCAAATATCCCAACAGCCATACCAGCAGCGAAAAAAACTATGTTAATTTTACACATTTTGTTTTTGAGTAAAAATATTCTGTTTGTATAAGCGCATGAAGATTAGCAGAACAACTCCAAAAAATGTTCAAATGTGTGTGAAATCTTATGGGACTCAACTGCTAAGGTCATCAGTCCCTAAACTTACACACTTCTTAACCCAAATTATCCTAAGGACCAACACACACACCCATGCCCGAGGGAGGACCCGAACCTCCGCCGGGACCAGCCGCACAGTCCATGACTGCAGCGCCTCAGACCTCTCGGCTAATCCCGCGTGGCCCGGCATCCTCGAAATGCGTTTCAGTGTGTTAAATTAAATATAAAACTGGTTGCAGAAAATGCAAAAAAGTAGCAGTACTGCATGTTGTCGTATACCCAACACGTGCTGTAGGCTGTACTAATACCAAGCACTGTTAAAGAAGTGAAACGTTGTACTTGTCGTTTTCAAATACCTACCTTTAAGCGTTTTATCGAGCGATGAACCACTTTAAATCATAATATCAGAGCATTTCTGACACTTTGTATTACTTACGAAGACTGTCGCAAATTCGCTGCGAAAGAAAAATACATATCATGTATTACGTGTATGTTTTAGTAGCTTTCAGTGTATTTCTTTTGGAATAGGTTCCGCCCTAAGCAAATATATATTTTTTTTCTTTCTACACATCCATGGTTCTGTGGAGTTACAGCATTAACAAGTTTTATTTTATTTTTATTACATAACAATAAAATTGCGGTTTACTATCATTACATGTAGAATATCACTTTGTAAGAAAAAATATTCACAACTTTGAAAAACAAACAATTTTTGTATAGAGGGTGAACATTAATAAAATCGACAAATTGCAGGAACGGATTCCTGACTGGAAACGGAGGAAACAAGGTATTACGAACATATACCCGGAAACGCATAGTTGGCTGTGCGTTTCTGTCTGTGTATAGAATATGTTTTCTCTTAGTTTTTCAGTTTTCCCGACTATCTTCACCGTGAGACTGTACTTTTAAAGTAACAGTTCTCAAACAGCAACGACCTCCCGGTAGAAACCGATAATATACCAAAGCTGCCGAACACACAAACGCTTTTGGGCATCATTAGTGGGATATTTGGATATGGTGTTGAATTTTGTGTGTTGTATGATTTTATGAACGTTCAGGTGAAGTCTTCTGATTTTCTGGTATAGAGCACCTGGAAATGTCTGGCATGGCGTGAATAACGAGTTTGTTTGTGTGGCCATCCTCCGCAGCAAGCACAGAAATATATGTTTTGTAAATAAAAACGTCTTCTCTTGCTACACTGTTTTATTCTCGCAGTTGCGTTTCGCCTTTATTCAGTTTAAGCCATCATCAGTTGACTAGTTCTCCGCGTGTCAAGATGGTATTAGTGTATTCTCTTCTCTGGACACATGGTGGCCTCATTACTGATCCACCTTGGAACCGCAGCATGTTTTAGCGTTGGAAAATATTTCTTGTCGGTTATCATTTTGTGTGCCCATGTTGTGACGCACTATCAGTCTTCCGTCACTAACGTATATATAACATTAATATAGGCATAACTGCTTTGAGTTCACTGTGTCAGAAAGCCATATTTGAAGGAAAAGAAATATTAAACCAATACGTAGCTCTCAGCAATGAAACTCTGACCCCAAATAACTGTCAGATCACCAAAATCCATTAACACACACACACACACACACACAAGACAAATGTCCCCACACACTGTCTTTCGCTCTCCCTCCATCCCTCAGCCCACTCTTTCCGTCCTTCACTCCACCCTTCTGTCTCTCCCTCTCTCTCTCTCTCTCTCTCTCTCTCTCTCTCTCTCTCACACACACACACACACACACACACATGCATGCACACTGGCAGATACATCTCTAAAACCCTAAGGCCAAAAAAGATGTCAATTGCCCCCCCCCCCTCTCTTCCCAAGAACACATTCAGTTGTTAATCATTTTGTTTTCGTAGCTTCTAAACAGTGACACTGCTCATGTTTAAAAGTGCAGTTCGTTTAGAATGAAGCCGCTTGTTGTTTAATAAATGCAAATGTTAACTGTTCATAATGTTTATAAATGAAACTGCAACAACCGACAACAATGCTTGAACGTTTATTTGGATTACGTTATGACTGGTTCCAGATATTTTAAAAATCTGTCTTCAGATGGTTGTTACCTGTTTTGTTTTGTTTTCTCGCTGGGGCCTCGTTTTGTATCCATTACGGCTTTGCTGCACTAGGACAGACATAAAGGCCCCAGGAAGAAAACAACATTATGGCTTTGTTGCACTAGGACAGACATAAAGGCCCCAGCAAGAAAACGAAACGAAACGTGTAACAAACACCTGAAAATGGATTTGTAAAAAATTCGAAACCAGTCATGGATTGAGACAAATAAATATTGTTAAACTGTACTTGTGGGTGCTTGCTGTTTCAGTTATAAACCTCACCATAATACAGCCACGGTTTTCAGCATGTCAGTTTTCGAGAAAATAGCGTTCAGTGTTCATGTATCCCGTATGTTATTATAGAGTGTGAAACGGTAGAGAGATTGTCTGAAAGCGGTTATGTGAATTATCCGCGTAACCCGTAAGTGTTACCAGCAAAGCAATCATGCAGACGTAGACGTCGATGTAACAAAGCGGCGCCGCGATAGTGACACAGGCTGAAGATTAGGTACGCTTGGGCTGGCGCAGTTAGTTACCAGTAGGAGCGACATTGAGGAAGAGTGTTTTCGCCGAGTCGTCCCGGCGAGGCCCGCGGCACCGTTAGATAAAGGAAGTGAGGTGGGTGAATGGCGAGCCGGGCCCAGGGCCGGCCGACTTCTGGGAAGGCGCTTTGTCTCGCGGGCGACAATACGGCCCGGCCGGGCCCGGGCCCGGGACGCCCCATAAACAGCGGTCCTCGGCGCCATTGTGCCCCGGCTGCGCTCGCGCCTTTGTCGAGGCGGTCCCCGCCTGCCCGCCGCTGTGAGGCGAGCACAGCTACGCCCCGCGATCGCCTGCTCGGCGCTGCCGATACTCCCAATTTGGCCTTCCGCCGCGCCGCCGCGCTGCCGCCGCCGCCTCCTCACCTGTCCGAGTTGCCACCTGCTGCTGCCCTGCCTGTTGCTAACTTCCAGGCCCACAGCTTGTTGTTATTGCTGTTGTTTGGTGGGATTTCCCAACTCGTGCTGAAAGCACGCACAGTTTGACCACGGACACTACAATAGAGGTCACACGCTGGCGGGCTGTGACGAGGGCCACGAGAATAGACCATAGCGCGTACGTCACAGCACGTGGCACTGCAGGTGTTACGACTGCCAGCAGCGAGTAACTGTTTCAGACGAGTTTTAATACACTCCTGGAAATGGAAAAAAGAACACATTGACACCGGTGTGTCAGACCCACCATACTTGCTCCGGACACTGCGAGAGGGCTGTATAAGCAATGATCACACGCACGACACAGCGGACACACCAGGAACCGCGGTGTTGGCCGTCGAATGGCGCTAGCTGCGCAGCATTTGTGCACCGCCGGTGTCAGCGTCAGCCAGTTTGCCGTGGCATACGGAGCTCCATCGCAGTCTTTAACACTGGTAACATGCCGCGACAGCGTGGACGTGAACCGTATGTGCAGTTGACGGACTTTGAGCGAGGGCGTATAGTGGGCATGCGGGAGGCCGGGTGGACGTACCGCCGAATTGCTCAACACGTGGGGCGTGAGGTTTCCACAGTACATCGATGTTGTCGCCAGTGGTCGGCGGAAGGTGCACGTGCCCGTCGACCTGGGACCGGACCGCAGCGACACACGGATGCACGCCAAGACCGTAGGATTCTACGCAGTGCCGTTGGGGACCGCACCGCCACTTCCCAGCAAATTAGGGACACTGTTGCTCCTGGGGTATCGGCGAGGACCATTCGCAACCGTCTCCATGAAGCTGGGCTACGGTCCCGCACACCGTTAGGCCGTCTTCCGCTCACGCCCCAACATCGTGCAGCCCGCCTCCAATGGTGTCGCGATAGGCGTGAATGGAGGGACGAATGGAGACGTGTCGTCTTCAGCGATGAGAGTCGCTTCTGCCTTGGTGCCAATGATGATCGTATGCGTGTTTGGCGCCGTGCAGGTGAGCGCCACAATCAGGACTGCATACGACCGAGGCACACAGGGCCAACACCCGGCATCATGGTGTGGGGAGCGATCTCCTACACTGGCCGTACACCACTGGTGATCGTCGAGGGGACACTGAATAGTGCACAGTACATCCAAACCGTCATCGAACTCATCGTTCTACCATTCCTAGACCGGCAAGGGAACTTGTTGTTCCAACAGGACAATGCACGTCCGCATGTATCCCGTGCCACCCAACGTGCTCTAGAAGGTGTAAGTCAACTACCCTGGCCAGCAAGACCTCCGTATCTGTCCCCCATTGAGCATGTTTGGGACTGGATGAAGCGTCGTCTCACGCGGTCTGCACGTCCAGCACGAACGCTGGTCCAACTGAGGCGCCAGGTGGAAATGGCATGGCAAGCCATTCCACAGGACTACATAGAGCATCTCTACGATCGTCTCCATGGGAGAATAGCAGCCTGCATTGCTGCGAAAGGTGGATATACACTGTACTAGTGCCGACATTGTGCATGCTCTGTTGCCTGTGTCTATGTGCCTGTGATTCTGTCAGTGTGATCACGTGATGTATCTGACCCCAGGAATGTGTCAATAAAGTTTCCCCTTCCTGGGACAATGAATTCACGGTGTTCTTATTTCAATTTCCAGGAGTGTAGTTCGTGACTGCGTGTTTAAATCCATGCAGGTTCTCGATAGCACACCTCAAAATTGAGACATTTGGTGGGAAACTTTCAATAAAATATTGACTTCCTGTGGGCCCTGCACAGAGCCGAGACTTCGCGAAGTGTGGCGGCTAGTGTGACGTCACAAGCTCGTGTATCTCGTTCGCTCCTGGCTGTGAGCTGTGACGCCATGCTGCACTGCAGTGGAGCTAATAGGCACACGACGTACACCTTTATAACTCATATGCAGCTACGAATGTAATCGGGATTTTGCAGGTTTTATTGTATTATTATGATTAAGATTTATATTAGTCATACAATGTTTTTCTATGGCCGGTAAAGTGCTAGCTTAAAGCCACGGAAGTACCTCTTTTTCAAATTCTATCAATAACTTTTACAATCCAAAACACTAGGTCTTAAATCAATAAAACCTAGTGTAACTGCTTCAGTCTTCTTTTTAATAGCGACTCCACTAAGAAGAGGATTTTTCGATATGTTTCTCACAAATGATAACGCTTTATAATCTAGGCAGCGTAAAGTTGCAGCTTTTGCAGTAGCATAAGATGTCCAGAATTCTAATTGTTGGTGTAAGTATGCACTGTCAAATTTTCACCAGTGTTTGACTTTCAGAGCTAATGTTTATCTAGTACTAATTTCTTCATTTGTTGGTAATATATTTACATGAAAAATAACTTCAACTTCTTTACGGTAGCTACGTTTTTGTGCCCATATATTTCTGTCATTATTAATCTCGTTACTAAGCCATAATTCAGCATCAGAGGATGGTCGATTTAGAGTTGGAACAGCATCAGTTTTCATCTTGCATTTAGAAGGAATATTCAACAGCTTCCTTTTCAAAGCCCTTTCATTATCCGAATCGGTAATACGTATTGAGCATACACTAGCATTTCCCATTGAAAAAGTATCTGCACTTCTACAAGCATTTATCCATGTTTATTTTGTTTCATTGTTCTTAAGAAATGTATAGAATTTAATTCCTGAAGTGCTTAGTTGTCTGCTGTTGTTAGTACAATTGGTGATCACACAGCAAGCCATCATTCTTCAACTGTGAGTTTACTCTAAAAATCCCTCAGTTCTCTGATCATTGTGGCATAGCTCTCAATTTAATCGCCAGTCAATAATAAAATGTCTCACTGCTGTAAACGACCTTCTTTCCCCTTGTAAATGCAATTAAAACACATTACGTTATCGCAATTTCGGGCTACTGAAAGCTTGTTGGTTCCACTCCTTACCTCAGTGGCGCATCTTGCTACTCCGCACACGCCTCGTGATCTCTACAGTGCATTCTGGTATCAGCGAGTGTGACGACTTCCGTCTTCCCGGGTGTTGAACCAAACACTCATCATTAGGGGCAGCTCGGTACGAAACAAGAATAACCAATAGCATTTCACGACCTTCTAGTCGGATCACGTGGCGCCGCTTACTTGTTAAGTCTGAGACTCCATGTTGGTATTCATCGTATTCAGTTTTTACTGGTCATTTCACTTGTAGGAGTTTCAACTTCCATTTTTTAATCAGACTGAAGTCATAAAATCGAAAAAACTCGTTTCCAAGACAGCATGCTCTTTATGTAAACAGCTTCGAATATTACGATCTCCAACAGGATTTTTACATCTGATGTGGCTTTAACTAAGATTTAATTGTAACAGCCAGTTGTAACAGTATGCGGTTCCAAGGCAATGTCGCATTGAAGATTTAGCAGAACTGTCAGCCTTATACGATTTGTTACGTAATATTCGAAGCTATTTACATGAGGAGCATGCTCTCTTAGGAAAGTTTCTTCGATTTTGTACTTCAGTTTGATTAAAAAACGAAAGTTGAAAATCCTACACAGAAATTGCTAGCAACAATATTTGCATTCTAGCTTTTTACCAATACTTTTTTTGTTTATTCGGAATATGCAACAATTTTCGAAGATGTGGACAGGCAGGAACCTAAGAGGACAGATTAAATCGGTGCAGTGTAACAAGCAACAATTTTATTTATAGTTAGTGTCGCTCGTGCGGAGTAGTTTGCTGTTTATTCAGAATATGTCCCGATTTCAGAGGCTGTGTTGCATGTCACAAATATTTAGCTGCGATCGAATCGTTGACAACACTTTCGTAAATTCAAGGGCTATGTTGGTACCACACAACAAGAGATACTGAACTTTGTGAAAAATAGAAAATGGACAATAATGTGGTTTGCGACTGTGATTTGTACCATAATTTCCATACTTCAGTTTTATGTCTGGCTAAATCATCATTTAAAGACGAAATATACACTTAATTGTAGCAAGCAACACTGTTCGCCAAGACAACTATACCATATTGTGACTGCTAGAAATTACAAAAAGTTTTCGGTGACTTTTTTCAGTAGGTGAACGTTCCAGTAGGAGAAAGCAGGAACACGAGCACTCACGTATTGAAAATATTATTTCCGTCCCCTTTTTCACAGAAATAACTGCAGTGACGCATTGACGAAACACACTATTAATTGAATCGTTTGCCGACAAATTGTTCCGCGATGTTTCACATGTGAACATTTAGCTTTTGTCTACCACAGTGCTCACAGAAAACCAAAGATTATAATGTCTCTGTCAGACTACATACAGGCACTCGAAATGAAGCAATCCTATTGGCTCTCGCTAGCCTGAAATGCTATTGGTTATTCACGTTTCGGGCCGAGCTGTCCCTAAAGATAAGTGTACCAAACTACACTAGGAACAATATCTATACTTAAACATTTTTATTTCAAGACATCTGCCTGGTAATATTCGCGCTCTGTAAAGCGGAAGGATGCTGCAGTCGTAGACGGACGTCAAACCTGCTACAAACATCGATGCTCGTGCAGGAAGCTATCGCATCGACATGTGGAGAAAGCCTTCGACCTTATTCAGTACACACTTAAACAGTTAAATCAGTGTTTAACAGCTCGATAATTTTTAGCGGTAGCAATCACGCCTTCTCAGGCTCTTGCTCGCGAACAGAGCAGTTGCGATGTGGTGGTGAGTGAGGGAAATGCGCACGCAACGTGTGGTCGCGGCATCACAGGACAAGCGTCAACTATGAAACGAGGAGCATCGTTTCAAATCGTATTAAGTGCGCAGATCATAATTTTACAGAAAATGAGAAAAAGGTAGTCTTCCTGACCAAATGAAATATGTCAAAATTCTCGACGCAGAACGTAGGTAATTAGATTAAGACCCAGAAACAGTCTTGATTGAAATCATTTCTCGCTGCGTGAATGCACTATTTTAATTTTCACATTGCACTCAATACGTTTTGAACCAATTCACTTAACAAAACACGTTTTGGTCCAACCATGTTATCACACAACATGATTTGAAGCGTTCATTTCTATTTTTTATTGATTTTGTTCTTGGACGCGGCCCATCATGCAAGAACATACAGTTTGTGAATATGTTGTTGACTAGATCGATGTATTACAGTCTTGCACTTAGTCCTTCTCCCTCGTGCAAACAGTCTCAGTCATCGTCCTCATGAGTCGGCCTACCAGTTTCAAATGATGTGGCGTCGATGTTTAGCGCCGAAACATTAAACTGAAAACTATGAATTCCTTTCCAATTATCTCCCAAACTTGTTTTCAATAGTTTATCGACATCCATTTTCTCAGAGTCAGGTAATTTTCTCGGTTTATCAGTGGAGCTTCGACTGCACTTTTCTGCGTAATGCTTTCCAGTTCTTCATGGTTTTGGAGATGTAACTTTCGTCATATAACTGAGTATGCGATCTTGTTCCATTTTCTTTGGTAGCTGTATACCTTACTTTTGCTTTCGCCAGGTAGAGTAATGGGGTGCTTCCACACTTGAAGTTGCCTTCTTTGTGATTACAAGGGGGCTCAAAATTACTTAACCGTCGATCTCAGTTCAAGTCCCTAAGACGAAATACGTCCCATTACATCGCTACAGATAATAAAGTTCAATCCAAGCTTAAAAACATGCATTTATGCAGTCTTTCCCACACGAAAAGCATAACAATGAACCGGAATTGCCGCGCGGGATTAGCCGAGCGGTCTGAGGCGCTGAAGTCATGGACAGTAAGGCTCTTTCCGGCGGAGGTTCGAGTCCTCCCTCGGGCATGAGTGCGTGTGTTTGTCCTTAGGATAATTAAGTAGTGTATAAGCTTAGGAACTGGTGACCTTAGCAGTTAAGTCCCATAAGATTTCACACACACTTGAACATTTTTTTTTTTGAACCGGAATTACAAATATCACTGACAATGATCATTCGTAAAATGCATCAGCTGTTATTAATTACCGAGCTTCTTTTTCATGCTATCTTTTAGTTCTCCCAGCTCTTATTCCAATTTCTTTCGATCGCTCTACCCGGGGTAAACAGCCTTCCATGGTGATCGAAAGTGCATAGTCATGTAATCAACACCACACTGTGAGCTGTAAGATGAAAACAGCGGAAGCAGCGAGCAAAAGAGCGGGCTAATAACGCAGACTGGGAAACTTGCTCTGAACATAATACGTTTTCAATAGTCGGCATAATACGATTTAATCCGATTCATGTCTTTCAGCACTAAATTGCTGTGGGAAAGAAGTAGTGACCCGATTTGACTCAACAGCGTTAAAGAGGTTGGAATGAAAAGTCATCAAACTGTATTTTGACCCCAGCTGCATTTAATATGTTTTTCAAGGATGCTCCTCAAATACGGGAGGGTCAGGTTTGACAGCGGTGCCATCTATTTGCAGAAAAGGCGGGTCGGTTTATGTAACAGTGACCATCTCTTCGCATTTCAATCCAAAGTACGGTATATCTTTTTTTTTAGCACTTAAATAGGGTTCGCAAAATATTTAATAAAACTTAAGACATTAAATACTTTAAGCAAGTTCAGTTTACAAAGGCTGTACATGTCTTATCACCTCAAAGAATAAATTAGATGTTTCAAAACAGAAAAGAAAGCGCTCTGAAGAGGAGAAAGAAGAGGAAGAAAAATCGAATGAATGTGCCGTTCGGATGAGCTGCAAAATTACACCACTTGCAGGGAAATCTGTGAGCCCTTTCACCGATAGTGATTTGATAAAAGAATACTTGGTAATAGCAACTGAACATTTATGTCCACTTTCATAATGAATTATTCCAGGAAAGCTGCAAACAGTTCAATTAGTAGTGCATCTTCCTCACTACAAGCTTGTTTTGGCTGTAGCACCATTCTCAAGTAAACGTCTGGTTGGAATGGATGCCCACATTGCATCAATGAGTACACTATCGATTGTCTGTTTATTGCTAGATTGTTAAAAGTCACGTAATTTCTATTTGTGTAGATTTTTTTAGTAAAGTGCTTTTTAAAGTGTACCACAAGTCTCTAGAGGAATGATTGGAAAAGAGCACAGGTAGTCCCAGTCTTCAAGAAGGGTCGTCGAGCTGATGCGCAAAACTATAGACCTGTATCTCTGACATCGATCTGCTGTAGAATTTTAGAACATGTTTTATGCTCGAGTATCATGTCGTTTTTGGAAACCCAGAATCTACTCTGTAGGAATCAACATGGATTCCGGAAACAGCGATCGTCTGAGACCCAACTTGCTTTATTTGTTCACGAGACCCAGAAAATATTAGATACAGGCTCCCAGGTAGATGCTATTTTCCTTGACTTCCGGAAGGCGTTCGATACAGTTCCGCACTGTCGCCTGATAAACAAAGTAAGAGCCTACGGAATATCAGACCAGCTGTGTGGCTGGATTGAAGAATTTTTAGCAAACAGAACACAGCATGTAGTTTTTTGTGGCGGTGTTCGTAGCGACAAACAATTCGCGGTAGAAACGGCTTACGAAGTCACCGCCACACTTTTAATAGCGGGCCGACCGGTCCGCTGGAACAGTGAACAGAAAGATGAAAACCCAAACACTCTGATTAAATAAAAGTCGGTACTTATCTTTATTAACGAATATACAGAAACACAGTGGTGAACTCCGTGACTACAGAAATCTGTCTAGTTCGAGTCGGAGCGGCTAGGTCAGCGTCGGCTGACGACAAACAACAACTCTGCTGCGATGAACACACAACTGACTAGCAAGTACACAATTCGGTGGCGAGTATACAACTGAGCGGCGAATACAGAACTGTCCTAGCGCTCGCGACTCCAGCGCTTAAGAAGCCAGAAGCCAGCGGTGGCGCGCGCGGACTTGCGGCGATTTGCTGTCTCGCTGGCGCTGCTTATGCGGACGGCGTCCGGACTTTGATGCTGCCAACCTTTTGGCAGCGGGCTCGGGTGGCATTACTGGCTAGGATATAACACTCCTCCCCCCCAAATCGCCGCACCGTCGTTGAGTAATGACGTGGCGAGCGTCGACGGCGGGGGAGGGGTCTGGCCGCAGGCGTAGCAGAAGAGACCGGGGCGGAGACTTGTCGGTGGCAGTCCCCGATCCGCACCCCAGCATTGGCTGCGCGGGGCCTCGGGAAACACCGACTGAAAACCGAGGTCAGGGTGCACGCCTGTGACCACGGGCGCAGCTTCTGGTACTGGATGCGACGGGGCGTCTGGACCCACGAAGAGAGGCAGCGTCTCCTGACGCTGCGTCGACGGCTGCTGAGTGGGCGCTGGACAAGGCGCTGCGGTGTCAGACTCCTTGGGGGTGCCCAAGGAAAGCGGCTGCAGGACAGGCTGCACAGCCACCGCTTGGGAAGGCGGCCCGGCTGAGGGGTCGACGTCCATCAGCTCCGAAGGCGGTGGCGACTGGAGAGGGACCGCTGGCGCCGGAGCGACCACCTGGGGCGCTCCCGGATGAAGCTGCGCGGGAGGCATCAACGGGACGGGCTGTCGACGGGGTAGCGGCGACGGCTGCTGCTGCTGCCCTGGGGGCGGCAGAATCCGGGCGGCCAGTAGCACCTTGAACAGAATAAAAACCGCGACCCTGGACACTTATCACGGTACCACGTTCCCAACGACGGCGACCGTGATAAACTCTGAAAAAAACGGCGTCGTTGCGCTGAAAACGCGTGCGATGCTGAGAAGCGGCGGGTCGATCCGGGGGGTGCAACAACCGTAGTAGGGTGCGGTGACGACGGCCGTGGAGAAGCTCCGCAGGCGAAGGGCCGTCGTGTGGCGTGGTCCGGTACGACGACAGGAACGTGATGAGGGCCTGCTGACGGGAGTGCGTAGCACGAAGGCGGTCCATATGATCCTTGAATGTGCGTACAAAACGTTCCGCTGCACCATTCGATTGAGGGTGGAACGGCGGAGTAAGAACATGGCGAATGCCATTGGCAGAACAAAAACTTTCAAATTCAGCAGAAGTAAATTGTGGACCATTGTCAGACACTAAAACTTCTGGGAGACCCTCAATACAAAAAATTGAAGTCAACGCCTGTATAGTTGGTGCAGACGTTGTAGACTGCATGGGCACAACAAACGGAAAATTGCTAAATGCATCTATCACGATGAGCCAACGAGAATTCCAATATGGACCAGCGAAATCAATATGTACTCGCTGCCAGGGACCGGCAGGGCGTGCCCACTCAAAATAGCGTTGAGGCGGAGCAGCTTGGTGTTCGGCACACGTCGAACAATCTGTAGACATCTGCGTAATCTGCTTATCAATGCCGATCCATGTACAATGACGGCGGGCAAGCTGCTTGGTGCGGACCACTCCCCAATGACCTTGATGCAACAAGTCGAGGACCTTGGATTGGGGCACTTGGGGAACCACTACACGAAGCTGGTCATTCTCGGTGCGTAACAGCAAAACTCCGTGCGAAACAGACAACAGATGACGTTGCGGATAATAGCGACGAACCACAGGATCCGATATGTCCTTTGCCTTGGACGGCCAACCACGTTGAACAAAACGTAATAGTAAACTCAGATGAGGATCCGTAGCTGTCTCAGGTGCCACCTGACGATAATCAATCGGAAAATCCCGGAGGGATTGATGCTCATCGGCGTCAATCTGATGGCAAGAGTCGTCAGAGGAATCGAAGACATCATCCGCAGCAATCGGCAATCTAGAAAGCGCGTCAGCGTTTGCATGCTGAGCTGTAGGGCGATACAGTATCTCATGCCGGTATTGTGATAACAAAAGAGCCCAACGTTGTAGTCTCTGAGCTGTCCGCTGAGGAACTGGTTTAGACGGATGAAACAGTGACGTCAGGGGCTTGTGATCTGTTACTAAATAGAATGGTCTACCATAGAGGTAGTGATGGAATTTTGTGACACCGAACATAATAGCCAACGCTTCCTTGTCCAATTGGCTATAATTACACTGAGCTTTGTTGAGCAATTTAGATGCGAACGCAATAGGACGTTCGGTGTTACCGACTCGGTGAGACAACACAGCACCGAGGCCGAAAGAAGAGGCATCACAAGCTAACACCAGAGGCTTGTTAGGGTCGTAATGGACCAGACAACGATCATTCAATAAAGCCTCTTTAAGCTGCTGAAAGGCTGATTGGCAATCAGCTGACCACACAAACGGAACATTCTTACGGCGGAGACGATGCAACGGTGCAGCAGTCTGTGATGCATTAGGTATAAACCTAATATAATATGTCAATTTGCCAAGAACTGCTTGCAATTCATGCAGATTGCGAGGGGCGGGCAAATCACGAATAGCTGCTAAATGTGACTGGGAGGGATGAATGCCTTGAGCATTAATAACATGTCCCAGATACTCCATCTCCGTAAGGAAAAATGAACATTTATCGATGTTGCAACGTAGGCCTGCCTGAGACAACGCTTTAAACAAACACTCCAAATTACGGAAACGTTCAGCAGGCGTCCGACCGGACACAACAATATCGTCTAAATAGTTGCAACACGATGGCACATTAGCCAGAAGTTGTGACAAAAAACGCTGAAAAACAGCTGGAGCTGACGCACAACCAAAAGGCAAACGCAGAAAACGGAACAACCCCAACGACGTGTTTATGACAAAATACTGTTGTGATTGCTCGTCGAGGGGCAATTGCAAATATGCTTCACGAAGATCAATTTTGGAAAAGAAACGAGCTTCCCCTAACTTATCCATCAGCTCGTCCGGTCTAGGCAAAGGAAAAGAATCAATGACAGTCTGAGGATTAACTGTCGACTTAAAATCAGCACACAAACATAACTTGCCAGACGGTTTCTTTATAATAACTAAGGGAGAAGCCCACTGGCTCGCTGAAACGGGTTGAATAACACCGTTGTTTTGCCAACGACGAAGTTCATCTTCTACAGGTGCCCGGAGAGCGTGAGGCACTGGACGAGCACGACAAAATCGAGGCTGAGCATTATCTTTTAACGTAATATGAGCGGCAAAGTTCGCAGCACAACCTAGTTCGTCTTTAAATATGTCACTGTATCGTTTACACAAATCGGTTATGCTGTCTTGAGGAACAACAACAGAATTAATTTGCAACACATTGTCTTGGATAGACAGGCCAAACAAGTCAAAACAGTCTAATCCGAAAATGTTTACACTGTCTGTAGCGCGGAGCACTGTGAATGAAACTGTTTTTGTATTGCCACGGAATGTGGCTGGCACGCTACATACACCTAACACAGGAATTTGTTCTCCACTATAAGTAGCCAAAGAATGTTTTGCCGCTGAAAGTTTAGGGCGGCCGATAGCCGCATACGTAGCACTATTTATGAGAGTCACAGACGCACCTGTGTCTAATTGAAAATTGAAGGTCTTATCCTGGATGCGTAGCTTCACAAATAGTTTATTACACTGTCTCTGGATCGGTGCAGTGGAGGCGGAAGACACAAAATCAGCGCGTTTAGCGCGTGTTCGCTGCTTACGACAACTCGTGGGTTGGGCGGGTGGAACAACAACTCCCGCTTCACTTGCAGTCTGTACATTACTTTTTACAGCGTCTGAATTACGCTTGGGTCGCATAGCAGAGGGCTGGGTGAGTGGCTTATTGCGAACAAGTTTATTACCCACACGAACCGTGGAAGAGTCTTTAAACGCGACCTTCTGGGCGGGCTGGCTTTGAAGAACATGAATATCCATGGGCTGGGCAGCACTAGAATTGTTCTTGCGTTTACGCAAACAAACAGTCTGGATGTGTCCTTTCCTTTGACAAAAGTGACAAACCGCGTTCCTTAACGGGCAACGTTCACGAGGATGAGCAAGAACACACTTAGGGCAAGACTTAACTCTATCATTTTGCACACACGGCTGACGAATGTGTTTAACATGACGCGGCCGGCTAGTGTTTACAGTCTGACTCTGCCGGTGGGGCCGCGGGCGTGACATAACTTGCTTAGCACAGGCAATTTGAGAAATACATGGCTGATCTAACTCACACTCAGCATAGTCAAAAGTATCTTGGGCTTCAATGATGTTCATCACAGTCTCTAATGACGGGTCAGGCAACTTTAAGATAGCAGCACGAATACGAGAATCAGCAATGTTTTGAGTAATAGCGTCTCGTAGCATGACATCACTGTAGAGAGCTCCACACACACAATTAAATCGGCACTGACGGGTGAGGCCCCGTAAATCTGTTAACCACTGTTTATTAGATTGATGTGGCAGTTTCTTTAATCTGAAGAACTTGAATCTGGCTGCTGCCACATGAACTCGCGACTCGAAATACTCAGCAAGCTTGTTAACAACAACGTCATAGTCTAAAACTTCTGGTCGGGATTCCGGGAACAACTTACAAAGTAGTCGATAGACTTCCACGCCTGCAGTGGAAATTAAATAAAGCTGCCGCTCAGTACCTGTGATTTTGTAGACTGTCATGTGCGCCTGCAACTGCGCGAAATATTCTCGCCATTCTTCTCTTGATGCATCAAAAGCACGGAAAGGTGGTGCTGCCTGTGCTTGTTCCTTTTGTGTTGGAGGATTAGCCGCTTGTTTGGCGATTGCTTCCACCAGACTTTGTATTTGCTGACTCTGTAACAAGATCAACTGTTGTAATTCGGCAGACATAGTGAACACAAATTAAACCAGCCCCCAAAATTTTATCGCTATAATTAGTATAACCAGAAACAAGTTGAACCAGCCCTGCACACGAGTTCGGAAGTCCTCGCCGCCAGTTTTGTGGCGGTGTTCGTAGCGACAAACAATTCGCGGTAGAAACGGCTTACGAAGTCACCGCCACACTTTTAATAGCGGGCCGACCGGTCCGCTGGAACAGTGAACAAAAAGATGAAAACCCAAACACTCTGATTAAATAAAAGTCGGTACTTATCTTTATTAACGAAGATACAGAAACACAGTGGTGAACTCCGTGACTACAGAAATCTGTCTAGTTCGAGTCGGAGCGGCTAGGTCAGCGTCGGCTGACGACAAACAACAACTCTGCTGCGATGAACACACAACTGACTAGCAAGTACACAATTCGGTGGCGAGTATACAACTGAGCGGCGAATACAGAACTGTCCTAGCGCTCGCGACTCCAGCGCTTAAGAAGCCAGAAGCCAGCGGTGGCGCGCGCAGACTTGAGGCGATTTGCTGTCTCGCTGGCGCTGCTTATGCGGACGGCGTCCGGACTTTGATGCTGCCAACCTTTTGGCAGCGGGCTCGGGTGGCATTACTGGCTAGGATATAACATAGTTATCAATGAAGAGACGACTACAGGCGTTAAAGTAACCTCTGGCGTGCCACAGGGGAGTGTTATGGGACCATTACTTTTCACAAAATATATAAATGACCTAGTAGATGGTGTCGGAAGTTCTATGCGGCTTTTCGCGGATGATGCTGTAGTATACAGAGAAGTTGCATCATTAGAAAATTGTAGCGAAATGCAGGAAGGTCTGCAGCAGATAGGCACTTGGTGCAGGGAGTGGCAACTGACCCTTGACATAGACAAATGTAATGTATTGCGAATACATAGAAAGAATGATCCGTTATTGTATGATTACATGATAGCAGAACAAACACTGGTAGCAGTTACTTCTGTAAAATATCTGGGAGTATGCGTGTGGAACGATTTGAAGTGGAATGATCATATAAAATTAATTGTTGGTAAGGCGGGTACCAGGTTGAGATTCATTGGGAGAGTCCTTAGAAAATGTAGTCCATCAGCATAGGAGGTGGCTTACAAAACACTCGTTCGACCTATACTTAAGTATTGCTCATCAGTGTGGGATCCGTACCAGATCGGGTTGACGGAAGAGATAGAGAAGATCCAAAGAAGAGCGGCGCGGTTCGTCACAGGGTTATTTGGTAACCGTGATAGCGTTACAGGGATGTTTAACAAACTCAAGTGGCAGACTCTGCAAGAGAGGCGCTCTGCATCGCGGTGTAGCTTGCTCGCCAGGTTTCGAGAGGGTGCGTTTCTGGATGAGGTATCGAATATATTGCTTCTTCCTACTTATACCTCCCGAGGAGATTACGAATGTAAAATTAGAGAGATTCGAGCGCGCACTGAGGCTTTCAGACAGTCGTTCTTCCCGCGAACCATACGCGACTGGAACAGAAAAGGGAGGTAATGACAGTGGCACGTAAAGTGCCCTCCGCCACACACCGTTGGGTGGCTTGCGGAGTATAAATGTAGATGTAGATGTAGATAAAGTGTCAACGAGAATAAACTGCCAGTCTAGATGTCAAAAGTATTTTACGAAAAAATTCTATACAAATAGAAACTACGTGACTTTTAACAATATAACAATAAATAAACAGTCGACAGTTTACTCACTGATGCAGTATTCCATTAGGTGTTTACTTGAGAATGGCGCTGTAGCCGAAACAAGCTTGTAGTGACGAAGAAGCATTCCTAATTAAACTTTTTGCAGCTTTCCTTGAATAATTCATTGCAGAATGTCATATTACGACGCATTCTATGCTACAGGCACGGCTGAAAAGAAAATTTATGTCCACTTCACGTGGAACAGTTTTGATCAGTGGTTGTCAAACTTTTTTGCTCAAAGGCCAATACTAACATTTGGGGGGAAGGCACCTCCGGCTGTATTTGAACCGACACTATTATGAATTGGTAACATAAATAAGTTAGTATGTCACTGGCTCCCAATATACTAGCTATAGTAAGGTTGCAACATGTTGGGCGGCGGCTCCGAAGTCGTGACCGTCAAAAGTCGGCACCATTCGATACACTTTGTGTCAAGTGCCCATTGCAAGGTTTCGCCTGATTTCACACAACCCCACGTAATGTATAACGTACATGTCATGCATTTCCTTCTTCATGACAATTCCCGGCCGTATACTGCAGGAGCAATGAACACACCCCAGCAGCGTTTTCGATGGGAGCTGTTTGATCACTCACCATACAGCTCGGACTTGGCTGCCTCTGATGTTCATCTCTGCTCAAATGAGCCGCTGGCAACGAACTGCAGATCAGTGTAAAGAAGTGGCGGAAAGCGCAAACGACTGCCTTCTCTGGCGAGGGGATTGGAAAGTTGGTACAGTGCTACGACAGATTTCTAAGTCGGAGAGGCGACTATGTCAAGATGTAACTGGAAGGTGTACCTAAATATTGTAAATAAAACGTCTTTGATTATCATGGAGCTTTCTGTTTCGCGGCGGATCGAAACTTACTTTCTAAGTAGCTCTCATACACTTAATTCGTTCGCCCGGTGCTGATAAATATTTTTCTCGCCGTGGTGGGGCGCTCTTATTCATACTTTACTTCATCTGGTGGCGCTGCTTTCGTGTTTATTGTCGTGGAATAGCGATCGTATTGAAACGCCAGAGACTACTATTTTAGTACATCGACCTTTACTATATTAAGCCCAAATTATGTCATATCTCATTTGGTCAGCAGAGCTCTCTCGCTGAAGTCTCACGTAAAATCATTGTATTCATAGCTCATTGACCTCATTGGCAGGTTAGTGTTTTCCTGGTAGCACATTTGAGAGGCAATTTAGGCTGAACGACCTACTGCTCAACCTCATTTTCTATAATTGTGTTAGGGGCGGCATAGCTATAGACTAAAAATGGACACACACCACTTTCAAGTTTCAGTATGAGGGTGTACTTCACTGGAAGGTGTTCCGAATCATTAGTATGAAGAGTTGCCTGAGATAATGTACGGGCATTTTGACGGAAAGTTAAAACCAGTTATATTTACTGTGTTTCCAGTTACTTGTGGAATTATATTCATACCGTTTCATGACGAACCATCAGTCGACTTTATTTGACCATCACCAGGTTTCTCTTCAATAATCTATCAGCTGTTACAATTTCGTGTTGGAAGCTATGCAAAACACCTGACGTTTGTTCATCCTGATGACATGTTACTTTATATTGCAGTGTGTAGAATGCCTCCGTCCGTAACGTTACTACTGACTCTTTGTATAATACGAATGAGTGGTACATTTTTATGTTTGATGATGTATTTTATATTATTATTTGACAACAGTGACGAATTCATTTGACATCACTGATTTTATATCGCGTAGAAATATATAAATGTTTTCCAAACCTGATCATGGTCCTGACACGAAAACTGCTTGTTCGGTAGAGAATATTTATCAGCAGCTTTTGGCGGCGGTAAAACATTACTTTTTCCAAGTATGACAAACGTTGGATTGGTGTCCATTTTGGCTACGATAATACTTTCACTATAGTGTTCCTTGTAGCCTAACAGCAGTTTTTTTTTTCATTGTTAGACCTATGCTGCTAATATTACCTTAGTTGCCATCATAACTGACCCACTTGCGTGAATTACTGATTCGTTTTACCACTCATTGAGCACGTATTGATACTCATTATAGGCGGTACACCTGTTTTGAGCTTATTCGAATGCATTTTCTTTAAAAAGTAATCTGTGGACAGTTGTTAATTATTGATCCATGAACTTCTGGGAATGTAACAATAACTAATTCTACTCCCCTTGTGGTATTTAGGCCGTAAATCGTCGAGCTATCTTCGGGATGAAGCACAAAACATACTGCAAATGTGTTTTTATTATATTGATCATTACCAGAACTAATTTTCACTTTGAAGCGTAGTGTGTGCTGATTTAAAGTACCCGACAGATTAAGACCGTGTGCCCGGCCTCGACACACGTGAAGATCACCAGGTAAGTAAAATTGGAAATTTGTGGTAAGGACCATGTGACCAAACTGATGATGTCATCGGTGCCTAGGCTTACACACTACTTAATCTAACTTAAACTCACTTACGCTAAGGACAACAAACACACCCATGCCCGAAGGAGGATTCGAACCTCCGACGGGGGGCCAGGTAAGGCTTTTATAGTTGTAGAAGGTGGTGGGAGGATGCAATTCAGATCTTCAATCTGTTAGCAGATCAAGTAATTTTCCTCTATTGAGGTAACAGGATGTTGGGGAGCCGAAGCATCAGCAAAACATGCCGCTTCCCCGTCACGCATCTAACACAGTGGTGAACAAAATTTCTTTTACACAAGAGACAGTACTGACACTGTGAACCGGTACCCGGAGCCACGTATACACCGATCTGATTATAAATAACCTGTAACCTACAGAAATCAGTGTGTCTGAAGGCCCCAAACGTAGGACGCGATAAGTTGACATTCGGCCCCCAGGTAGGCCTACCGATCGTTAAAAGTCGGCATCATTTGGGACACTTCGTGTCAGCTGTCCCTGCTTCAGATTGCTGCCACCGTCAGCGACCCTAAATTGTTGCACTGAGTTGTGACCCTTTATTTACCTGACGATGTGGTGTTGTATTGTATGTGTAAGCTGATGATTAACTGATTAACAACATTAACTGTTCTTATACACTGAAGCACCAAAGAAAATGGTATAGGCATGCATATTCAAATACAGAGATATGTAAACAAGGAAGAATTCGGCACTGCGGTAAACAACGCTTATATAAGACAACACGTATCTGGCGCAGTTGTTAGATCGGTTAGTGCTGCCACAATGGCGGGTTATCAAGATTTAAGTGAGTCTGAACGTGATGTTAGAGTCGGCGGACGAGCGATAGAACGCAGCATCTCCAAGTTAGCGATGAAGTGGGGATTTTCCCTTACGCCCATTTCACGAGTGTTTCGTCAATATTAGGGGTCCGGTAAAACATCAAATCTCCGACATCGCTGCAGCCGGAAAAAAATCTTGCAAGAACCGGACCAACGATGACTGAAGAGAATTAGTCAACGTGACAAAAGTGCAAACCTACCGCAAATTGCTGCGGATTTCAATGCTGGGCCATCAACAACTGTCAGCGTGAGAACCATTCAACGAAACATCATTGATGTGGGCTTTCGGAGCCGAAGGCCCACTCGTGCACCCTTGATGACTGCACGACACAAAGCTTTATGCCTCGCCTGGGCCCGTCAACACCGACACTGGACTGATGATAACTGGAAAATGTTGCCTGGTCGGACGAGTTACGTTTCAAATTGTATCGAACGAATGGGTGTGTACGGGTATGGAGACAACATAATGAATCTATGGACCCTGCATGTCACCACGGGACTGTTCAGGCTGGTGGAGACTCTGTAATGGTGTCGAGTGTGTGCAATTGGAGTGATATGGACCCCTGATACATCTAGGTAAGACTCTTACAGGTGACACGTATGTAAGCATCCTATCTAATCACCTTCATCCATTCATGTCCATTGTGGATTTCGACGGACTTGAGCAGTTCCAGCAGGACAATGCGACACCCCACACGCCCAACATTGCTACAGGGTGGCTCCAGGAACACTCTTCTGACTTTAAACACTTCCGTTGGCCACCAAATATCCTAGAGATGAACATTACTGAGCATAAAAAATGGTTCAAATGGCTCTAAGCACTATGGGAGTTAACATCTGAGGTCATCAGTCCCCTAGAATTAGAACTACTTAAACGTAACTAACCTAAGGACATCACACGCATCCACGCCCGAGGCAGAATTCTAACCTGATACTGTAGCCGCAGCGCTGTTCCGGACTGAAGCGCCTTGGACCGCTCAGCCACAACGGCTGGCTATTGAGCATATCTGGGATGACTTGCAACGCGCTATTCGGAAGAGATCTCCACCGTCTCGTACTCATACGGATTTATGGACAACCCTAAAGGATTCATGGTGTCAATTCCCATCCAGCACTACTTCAGATATTACTCGATTCCATGCCACGTCTGTTGCAGCATTTCTGCGTGCTCCTGGGAGCCCTACACGATATCAGCCAGGTGTACAAGTTTCTTTGACTCTTCAGTGTATGTAAATGCATTATACAACAGGAGCCATGATCACATATACAGAGGGGTCCAAAAAATGTATCCGTAGTTTAAAAGTCCATAACTTGCAAATTAATTGACGAAGTTGTCTCATTTTTGGTGAAAGTTTAGCTTAAAGTTCAACTTAAAGATATCACTGTAGGTGTTCGAAATGATCACCCTTAACATCAACACACAAACGACGCCACTGAACTGCAGCATGAACTACTGACTGCAACGTGTTCAGTTGGATATTGACACATGAATGTACGATGGATTCTCGAAGTTCATCCAATGTGCGTGGCTTTTGTCGATAAATGACGTCCTTTAGTGTTCCCCACGGGTAAAATTCAAGAGGTCTGGGGAACGTGGTGGATACTCCAGAGCACCACTACTGCCTATCCATCTTCCTGGTACATTTTCGTCGAGATACGCCCTAACACGATTTTGGTAGTGGGCTGGGGCACCATCTTGTTGAAAGTAAACTCTTCCGTATCCATACAAGTCTTGGGTGGCAGGTAAAATGGATGTCTGAAGCTTCTGAAGGTACACCTCACCGCTAACTGTGCCGTCAAAGAAGAATGGCGCAATCATATTCACGGCTTTGTCTACATGGATTTTCGAATTTTCGGCGGCCCAGTAGATGCAGCTGTGGCGATTTACTGTACGACTGAGTTTGAACTGTGCCTCATCAGACCACACAATCATCTCTGCAAACTCTTCATCGTTGCGCACCATGTTAGTAAACCACTCGCAGTACTCCATTTTACGATTTGGGTCGTCCTCGCTCATTGCGTGTAGCAATCGTCGGATGTAGCACTTCCACTTTGCTGTCTTCAAAATTCGCCGAACACTTGTGCGACTCACTCCAGTTTCACGGGCACATTGTCTCACAGATTCTGTGGTGAGCGACTGAATTGTTGTAACACATGACGGGAATTATCTGGACTTGTTACTGTTACAGGTCGTCCAGACCGCTGTTTGTGTACATCTTTAACACAGCCTTCGGCTTCAAATTCGTCTCGAATGCGACGAATCGTTAAACGTAACGCCATTGCCGTTGAACCTCATTAACGTTTTCGTACTTAAAATACCACTTCAAAACTGACTTCCTTTCATCGAATGTAAGCCTTGCGCCTGCCATGTTTACTCGAGTAACTAGGTGCAACTAAGAACAAAACACTGACTATCTGGCGACTGTCATCTGAAAAAACAAAAGAACACAATACAACGCTTGTGTAGCGATTGCCGGAACTACAAACTATTACACTATCGAAGACGAGACAACTCCGTCAATTAGAGTGCCAGTTATGGACTTTTAAACAGTGGATACATTTTTTGGACCCCTCTGTATTTGCTGAATGTTTTGAACGTCATTCTTCTGTTACTTAATGGATTGCTTTACAACAGCCTTTATGTAATTCGATATTTATTGCTAAAGACAGACTCTAGGAAAAAAAGACCATGTCCAACGGAGCAATTATCCGAAAGGAACTGAAATCGATCTATGTGATATACGTAAGCAGAAAGACAAATGATCACAGTTTCATAAAAATAATATGATTTATTCAAGAGAAAGAGCTTCACAAATTGAGGAGGTCGATAATGAATTGGTCCACTTCTGGCCCTTGTAGAAGCAGTTATTGTATAAGCCATTATTCAGCTTGGCATTGATTGACAGAGTTGTTGGTAGCACTGAGAGGGATCGTGTTAAATTATGTCCAATCGGCGCGTTAGCTGGCTGGCTGGAGGACTCTTCCCATGATGCACCGAAAGTTCTCAATTGGAGATAGATGGAGAGAGATCGGGTGACCTTGCTGGCCAAGGTATGTTTTGGCAAGAAGGCAAACCGTACAAACTCTCGCCATGTGTACATTTCCTTGCTGAAATGTAAGCCCAGGATAGCTTGCCATGTAGGGCTACAAAAGGACGCGTAGAATTCGTATTGTCGACTTGCCACTGTGCTGTAAGGGTGTTGTATTACTATGAAATGAAGTGGCACCATACACCATCGCACCCCGTTGTCGGATCGTATGGCGGCAGTGACGTCTCCAGAAACGTCTTCGTTGGCTACCGGAGCGGGACTCATCACCGAAGACAATTCTTCTCCATCCAGTGAGGTCCCCGACCAAGGGCATGTCTGGAGGCGTCCCAGGCATCATCAAACAGATTTAAGAAATAAAAGATTTTTTTATAAGTTACAGTTTATTTTATGTGCGAATGGTAGAAAGTAATGTGGCATAAGGACGCATTACCTTTCGCATCTGATGTGGGTCTACTATCTCAACATTCTGTGCAGAAACGTTCGTATTTTTTCATAATATGTACGGTGCTTAAGGTGCTTTTATTTAGTAGGATGGAGGATCATATGTGCTACCACTTCGTATTTTCATCTTTATGTAATTTGTTTTTAGAATCCCTAATCTTACGTGATGTACTTTACCAGGTCTTCACAAATGCCCTGTAACATATTTTGTAAGTGCTCCCGATATTTTCTATTATATTGCAACTTTTACACACGACAACAAGAGAGAATCAAGTGCGCTCCCGTACGTTTTATTTTTGTAAATCAATTTTGTCGTCTTCATTTCGAATTTAGAGTGTTTATTGCTTTATCTAACCTACTTTAGCAGCGCATCATTATATTGCATAATTATTTTTTACAGTTTTATAGATAGCATTTTAAGTAATTTGGAATTTATTATTACATGTACACGTGTTTTTTCATAACTAAATTCCCCTTATTAGGGACAGGTAAAAATACATATCCTGTATTTACGATGTAGTGTCCTGTGATAAACTGTCTCAATTTGTTGTGCTGATTTGTTGGCTGTATAAATGGCGAGCGTTTTGTGCCTTCTGTGTTTTTTCATCAGTTGCAAAGTATTATATCTTTTTCTTTACAAACATTTCACTCCCCCATGCGGGGTCAAGCTGGCAGCAGCAATGTAGCCTCTCTTTGGCCTACAGTCTTTTTTAACATAACAGTCGTATTAATAACATTTAAAGGTGAATGTAATATAAGTATTCGACATTTCTTAGTGATGCTGATGCCGTAGACTTGATGTTTTATGACAAACTGCTCGGAGCTATGAGTTGCAGGAGGCGACGCTTGATGACCAGCTCCACGTAATGTGTAGGCGGAAGAGATCATAGCGGCATAATGCACATGCATGAGGATAGAGAGATGGCACTGAAGTTATGAAGAAGGAGAAAAGGTTGTTGTCGTGGTTGGGAGAGGGGTGTGGCGACAGAAAGGATCGATGGTGCTGTGGGGTTGGAGGGGCTGCTCAAGATTGAGTGGTAATGTATTAGGCGAGGATGCCTACTGCGGGAGAAAGGAAGTGGGGATGGTTTTGAGAACGCTGTGGCAGTGATCTTGAAATGAAATACAGAATGGACTGCCAGGGTGACCTGTTAGAGCTAATATTGAGACTCAAATGGGTGGATGTTTTCAAAGACAGTGGTGGTGAAGCAGATGATATCTTCAGTCGTAGGAGATGGATGTGGGAAATACTTTGGATGAAGTGCTATTTCGATAGGACGAATTGGGATGTCAGTTTGGGTTTGGTGGAAGATTATTTGTCTGTACATTTACAGGAGTAACTGGGATGAGATTGGTTGCAAGTTTTTCAGATGAATGGAAACTGGAGTTTGCGACAGGTGGTTGGCTTATCAGTCGTGGCAGGTAGGATTTTGGCAGTCAGGAGTTAAATGATCATTGTAGAGGAGGCATCTGGGGCAATGGTAGGTTTGGGTTGGGGATTGGGAAGGCTTGGCTTTGTGTTTACATTGATAAATGATAGATCCATTCTGAAGTAGGTGATCTATGCTGGACAGATCTTCGGAAAAGACGCAAATGAAGATGTAAGACCAGAATGATAGATCGAACGGCTTTTCGGATTTGAGAATCGGGATTGGAATTGTGTTCCCTCTCAACTTTCCCCAGTGTGATCTCATGGCCAACCCTCTTGATCACAGCAATATGAATCAGCAAGTGGCAAAAGGGTTGGAGTTGTCGGGCCATGGTAGGGTGTGTAGCACCAGGAAGTGTGTGGACCAAAAGAGGACTTATTGATTACGCAGTCTTTACAGGGTATGAGTTGTGACGTTGAGATTTGGAAGGTACTTTTTTATTTCGAAGGAAAGTGTTTTAGCACTGAGAAATTTGACATCGGGATGTGATAGGATGATGGAATGTGTTGGAGGAGATGTGTGGATTGGTTTGGGAGTGGACTTCGTAGGTTCTGGTGTGTCGGGTTGGCAGTGGACAGTTGGGTGTCAGAGATTGGTGGGGTATCTACAATATGTGGGTTTTAGGGATCGTTTGAGGATGGGGTGACAAAGAATATTGACTATGGACTGGGACAGGATTTTGCACAACATTTGTTATTTTTATTACCTGAATCTGCTGGCGCTGAAGTCAACGAAGCTGAGGCTGATGCGATCAAAGCATATGCTGTTCAAATGGTTCAAATGGCTCTGAGCACTATGGGACTTAACAGCTGTGGTCATCAGAACTACTTAAAACTAACTAACCTAAGGACATCACACACATCCATGCCCGAGGCAGGATTCGAACCTGCGACCGTAGCAGTCGCGCGGTTCCGGACTGCGCGCCTAGAACCGCGAGACCACCGCGGCCGGCCATATGCTGTTGGTATGGGTTTGGTTGTTCTTGGAGTTGGTGTCGCTGGTGCTGCTGCTTCAGAACTCAGATGTAGTGATGATGGCTGAGCAGTGCTGATGATCGTGGCAGGTGTGGTGGTGGCGGTGGTGCTGGTGGCAGTGGGGGTGGCAATGGAGCTGCAGTGGCTGCATTTGCATCTGAGGAGTCAGTTAAGTCTGGGGATAAAGTGTGTGCAGTAAGATGTTGGATGCAGTCATCCAGCTATTGTGGAAGGAGGGAGGAACAGACGGGAACGGTAAGTAGGGGGTAAACAATTAAGTGGAGGTGGGAGTAGAGTGCAGGTGTGAGTAGACGGACGTCGTAGTTGTAGGTCGTAGTTGTAGATTGAGACATCGTTGATTGGTGGCAGCTAAGGTGGGGACAAGCAATTGATGAAATGGTGCTAACAGACTGACGGAGGCACAGACTAGCAGCGAAGATGGTGACTGGCGATCACTGGCGATGACCAGCAGCGAAGGCGAGATCTGGTGGAAAATGTGATGACTGGCAGCAAAGGCGATGACTGGCAGTAAAAGTGATGATGTAGACGGCGAAAGCTGGAATTTTTTACCTGGCGCGACTCCAACCCTGATAGGAGCACGGGCAGTTGTATTCCAGAGGTGCAGAGAGGTTCCATCCCTTAGATGTTCAAAAATGGTTCAAATGGCTCTAGCACTATGGGACTTAACATCTGAGGTCATCAGTCCCCTAGACTTAGAACTACATAAACCTAACTAACCTAAGGACATCACACACATCCATGCCCGAGGCAGGATTCGAACCTGTGACCGTAGCAGCAGCTGGCTTCCGGACTGAAGCGCCTAGAACCGGTCGGCCACAGCGCATAGATATTCGATGTGTGTTTTTCTTTATTGTTATTGCAATTCACCACAAATGGGATGGGCTGGCAGCAGATAAAAACGGCTCTTCAGCCGAAAGTTACATAAAGTGTATTTAAAAGACGATTCAAATATGTAAAAATATGACAATAACAGATGATTTTGTAAAAACACACTGGAGAGTGATATTTTACGATTTTTACATAAAAACGAATGAAAAATAAACGAGGTTTTTGTAAAATAGATATAGAGGGAAAACATTGGTGATTTTTACATTATCGGTAAAATACAGTTACTGATGAAGGTGAATGATGCTGTGGTGTAATAGTGATGCGAGATGATACATGAAAATAATTTTCGTGTTGAGGGTGCAATGATGAGCATGAATGTGAAGCCCATTGAATCGCAGGTAGCGATTAGACATCAGCGGGAAATGGAAGGTCAATATGAGGTGGAGCGCTATGATTAAGGTTGTAAAGAGGATATATCTCGGGACGGATTTCATTTTCCAGGAGTGGGAGTTGATTAAAATTCCCGCGGGAGAAGATGAATAAAGCGTGGAGTTGGGTAGAAGGTGGAGTATGGATGTAATGCGCAGCAGCGTACTTGGACTGGTGATTAGCGGCTGGGGAACTGGGTACTGGGATTTTGCGATTAATTTATCGGATCCTGAGGTGGTGCAGGAAGAGAAGGTGAGGAAAGAGAATGAACTGTTATAAGGTGCGAGTTGGGGAAGGTAGGTGAATGCAGAAGGCGACGCAGAGGTCATGTCTTTCCAGGATTTCAAGGAACTTACAGAATTTAGGCTAGGCCGAGATCCAGGCAACATTGGCGAAGGTTAGGAAGTGTCGGATGAGGGATTAATAGATGAAGACAATGGCAGAAGGGTGTAGGCCCCAGGAGCGGCTTGTTTGTGGTTTTAGTCGGTTTGAGCATTGTTTTGAATGTTAAGGAGATGTGCTTTCACTTTTAGTTTTCTCTCGAAAGTTAGCGCTAAATAGGAGACTTTACTGTGTTAGTCAGAGGGATGGGCTGGTTGTTGATGAAAAGATGGAAATCCGGGTGACAGAAACACCGAGTGATGCGACCATACATGATGGCTTGGTTTTTCTGCAAATTTAGCTGAAGTTTCCATGTATTACACCACTCTACCTGGAGTCTCAGGTGGTGCTGGAAGGAGGCATGGAAGAGTAAGTTGAAGGGTGTGGTGAGCGGCTGGTAGGTGGTGTCGTCAGCATTGAGGATTTAACATACGCCCAAACGAAGTGAGATTACTGTTGCCGTGTTGCCTATGAGTACCCAAAGCATTGTCAGCACTTTCCAACAGATAACGTACTTTTACGCTACTCTGCATAAATAAAGTATACTGTACTGTCCTCCTGTACTTATGATTACATCGTCACATAGAAAGCTATATGTTGTGAATAGATATAACGATATCTTATGATATGAACCTTAGAATTGTTATTTCTGGTATATACTATCTCTGATAAACTTACACAGTCTCACTTGTGAAGGTATTTTCTCGCCAAAGGCCTTAGTTCACATGTAAACAGCGTGTTAGAACATTGATTTGTAGCGAAGTATGTGAAGGATGTTAACACTGGTAACAGTTAACGTAATTTACATCACTTTGCCATGTACTGAGCATCGCACTCGTTTGATATTGCTGTACTTCTGTAGGCTTGGGTTTGACCATGACATGTGTGCATTCGGAGGTTCGAAAGTCTTTCATGTGCTGAAGCGAAATATAAGTGGTTTTTTATTTTCACCATTTTTGTAATGCAACACTATCTGCATGTTTGAGAAGTTCTGTATATAGAGTCTGCTTCATTTTTGTGTTCTTTTAGCTTTTGCAGTACCACTTGTAAAAGGTCAAACGCCGAAACTGCAGTTGTGAAATAAATAATTTACGATTTCATTTTAAAAATTCTACATGACCGTTAACCCCGAGCATGAGAAGTTAACCATTTCATTATAATTATTTTTTTAAAAATAGTAATGGCTTTAACATGAAACGCCCGAAGCTGTTACAAGAGAGAGATCAGTGGTATACTGAGGTACTTCTACGAAAGCAATGCAATGTAGCGGTCACTTACAGCGTTCAAAACAGCAGTCGATGTGGATATTGTGCTATGTGATTGTAGGAGATTGTAACATACTTTTTTTTTTTTTTGTAGTGGCCGTCTTGAGGAGATCACTGAGAGTTAATGTTATTATAACGTAAATTTGAGTTCTTATTACTGCTTTTGTGAGCAGTTTCGGAATGAAAACATTGGGGCAGTACGTAGTTTTGATACAGATTTTATTAAATTTTGGGTCAAGTTTTGCTTGTTATTTAGAACTATAATTTGGTTTAGGTATTTTGAGTTCATGGAAGTTCCGAGATTGTAGAACTGTGCCTAGAAAAGGAAAAACGCATATTTGGTTTCAAATATATCTCATGAAATGATAGATGGTTGAAAACTGTAATTCCTAATGATTCCACAGTGAAACCACCTCCTTAAAACCATTGACTGTTTACTTTTTGTCCATTTCAAGGTGAAACCACATCCTTGAAGCAATTTAGTGTTTATCTTTCGCAATTTTTTCTTGTATTCCTTGACTACTATAACAATAAAGGTTAATTTCGCGAAAAATTTCTAAATAATATTTTTTTTTGTCGTATTGTTGGGACTCAAAGGTTTAATATTTCAGTAGCCTCTCTGACCTTGCGTTTCACCCACCCCTGACTGCTAAGCAAGTGAACATGTTTTGTTGAATTTTATTTTCTTGTCGCAGTGTTTCTGGTGTTCGGCCACTGCAGATTTGTTGTGCTGCCCAAATTGTAACGGTTACAATCCCAAAACAGTATGTAATCCATGGCAGCAAGTACCGGTAAAATACCACTAGGCAGGCAGGACATCGAAAAATTGCATACAGCAGCAAGCTTATCTGATGTAAAGAATGTCATTGACCAAATTTGCTAGGTTCCAACAAGAACAACTTATGCTCTGCACACAGCAGGTGTGTATAAAGTGGACTAAGAGGTTGGATAAGTGAGTTTGTTTCAAACAGGGCAGCACAACAAATCCGTAATGGCCGAACCCAGAAAGACTGTGACAATGAAACGTAATTTAATGAAATCTGTGTACTTGACAAGCAGTCAGAGGTGGGTTAGATGCTAGATCAGAGTGCCCACTGAAATACTGAAACAGCCTAACAATATGAATAGGGAGGATGGCCTTAAACTTGCACTCCCCTGGCTGCCAGCTATGGGTCCAGCAGACAGCACTAGTAATCCGGGACGCTAGAGTTAGGCCGCCGGTACTCGGGGTGATCTGGTTAACGTTATTTTGCGTTCTCTGTGCTCTCCAGTGGCAGTTGTCGGCTTTATTTGGCTCGCAAACCGTACAGTTTGTTCATGAAAACGGACGCACGTAGAATTCCTGCGTTAGCTCTATTAAAACGCACATTTCCTCCCTTGTCCATATGCTTGTCATGTCGTTTACATAAATAAAAACTTCAAGATCGGTGAACATGTAATACGACATCAGCTTATAAAAAAGTTCGCCGAATCAAACAGATTAGGCGGCTAATGTGGACGAGCGGTTCTAGGTGCTTCAGTCTGGAACCTTGCGACCCCTACGGTCGCAGGTTCGAACCCTGCCTTGGGCATGGATGTTTGTGATGTCCTTAGGTTAGTTAGGTTTAAGTAGTTCAAAGTTCTAGGGGACTGATGACCTCAGATGTTAAGTCCCATAGTGCTCAGAGTCATTTGAACCATTTTTTTTCGAACAGATTGACTGCTGGTAGAGAATGTCCTTATAGTTATTTAACATCAAGCATTATCACGTTATTTCTATTAATTTAGTAAGAAAGTACCACAACTGCGTAGAAAAGGGAAGGTGAAAAAATAGAAAAAAATCGGTACAGCAGAACTCGCACCCTCTACCGACCCAACCTCTGCGCTGTAACGCGGTGATTCTGCCCACTACCCGCTAAGCTGTAGGTTGATCATGAAGGACTGTGTTTAATAGTGTACTCTTTTATAGACTTTAATAGCCGAAATGTTATTAATTTACATTTAATTATAAAAAATACTGAGGAGAACGACAGTTTGGCTGGCTCTGAGCACTATGGGACTTAACTGCTGAGGTCATCAGTCCTCTAGAACTTAGAACTACTTAAACCTAACTAACCTAAGGACATCACACACATCCATGCCCGAGGCAGGATTCGAACCTGCGACCGTAGCGGTCGCGCAGCTCCAGACTGAAGCGACTAGAACCGCTCGGTCACTCCGGCCGGCAAACGACAGTTTTTTTATGAATCTTTATTGTGTCGTTGCCTTAAAATGGCTAGCTCTCATATAACGCTAGTTATAATGTGATGAATAAATGCGAAAATTATTTGACCGCCAATATGACGTTTCCCATTTTCATTACAACAAATCGTACCAAAGCGAATCGTTATCGAGACATTCAATGCGCGGTGCTTAACAAACAGCTTATATTCATGGGGTATCAGGTATAACATAAAACCCACCTACTATGGGATTCTACTGAACGTGACAGTTGCGATATGGCCACTCGTTGTCTGCGGGCCTCAGCTTTTCTGCTTGTGATCCAGGGAGAGGTCTTGCTTCTTATTGGTTCTACTTTACGTGATACGACGCCTAAATATCGTAGATTTTATTGTGTGTTTCACGTGGCGAAACGGCTCCTCAACGTGACGTAACAGGAAGTGACGTCACAAAACTCGTAGAGCGTCACTTCCACGTCGAGCCCCACGAGAAAGACCTTTCCGATGAACCCTGCATGGAGCCGAGGGTTCTCTAAGTGTGGCGTACAATCCGTCTCTTGTGACGTCGCAGATTCGTTGCGTGGCCCGTATTTCTCATGAGCCCGGTCAACGTTAGCTCACTCGTCCTGTGTACCTATGGTTTTACGGGAGGGTAATGGCCAACATTAGCAACACAAGAGTTGACATCCCATGCGTCAATGATTACCAGTCACGACACGCGAACAGGCCCTCTCCCTTCCTTACAGCAACCTATTACAATAAAATTTGTCACTCCTTCTACCGCAAGAGACCAATAATATCGACATTTTTAAAATTCTGACATAATATCGTGCTCAGTACAGTAGTTGTGACAGAATATTGTGACAAACGTAGGAAACAAAAATACGCCAGCAGACCGAACAGAAAGCCACTGTAAGCGTGACCGAAACGTTCGTTTCATCAGCGATAGACAATATGCCTCGGTACAATATCCAGAAAACGTCCATGGTAACTATTGTTATCTGTCTGCATAATGATCCTAAGGCTTTTAATATTTCTGCATAACTTGATCATTTAGAAAATTGTGTTACTTAGAAGCGTAAGTTAAGTCATAAACATGTAGCTTCTATTATCAGCGAAAATAGGTAAGTAGTGTGGCGGGTTGCCGCCTGCAATGATCACTGCAGAGGGGTGAAAGAGCCGTTGTTCTATTGGTTAGGGTGGCGATGGCTCTACCACCTGGGCATTGCCGGTTCGACGGGTTGTCAAGGGATACTGGTGTCCGTCGAAGGTGAAGGTGGCTGTAGCATGACAAACGGCGCTCATGTAAACCCATTATTACTGCAGCAAACTACAGCAGTTACAGATGCGTGCCGTCATCTGGAATCTCGCTCCAGCGTCGAGCCACGGCCTCCATGTTCTCCGGGCGCGGTCAGGCGTCGACCTCGTGGCGCAATGTAACCATAAGCGGAGTCGCGACGACGGCGGTAACTGCTGCCCCCATAGTACCGAAGGTTCGCTTGGTCGGTATACGTCGGTAGCGCTGATGCGGCTGCCTAATATTATAATATGCTGCTGGCGGGTCGATTGTGTCACGGCCAGCCGAGGCGAGAGTCGGGAGCCAACAGCTGCCCAGCGTCTCGGTGACTAGGAGGGCACCGCTTCGAACCTCGCCCAATCCGACGCCGACCTGCAGCAGAAAGAATGTTGCCGACCTCGCCACTGCAGTCGACACATAGCGGACGCCGGTTCGAAGCTCAGTTGTCTCGACACGCCCAGATGGCCCTTGGCGGTCTGTTAGATAAGGCAAGTCTTGTTTCGGTTCAGGTCACGTGTGCGGTACACGAAGCGCCGTTGAAATGTCTACAAATGTCGGTTATTGCCCCAATACACGGGTCGTGATCGCGGTGTAAGTGGTGAACTTGAGGTGGCTGCAAACGATCGGATTTCATTGTGCCTCTCTTGTGCCCGCTGCACTATAATAGTCTTCTTGTGGTCAAAGAGACGTTAATGCGCAGATATACTTAGTGAATGCACTGTAAATAAACGGGTTTGCTCGTAACAAGCAAGTGGTTTAATAGGCGTTGTGGACCTGTTGAAGGTGGAGATTCAGTTGCAGAGCCAAGGGGTAAGGTGGAAAAGGTCATGGGATTCATAACCCACATCCTCCCCTAAGCAAAACCTAAGTATGATCTAATGTACATTTTAATTATCATGTTGTAAGTATTTATACGATGGTTGGAAGTTTAGTAGCGGCAACTATTTATTTACAGCTCTTACCAAATAGCTACGTGTTTCAAAGTAGTCACCCGCATTGTCTATAATCCGTTGGCAGCGATGTGGAAGTCGTAGGATACTCTTAGAAGTGCCAGTTGTGTTGACAATTCGAGCGGCGCAGTCTTTTGCCGGACGAATTTGTAGCAGTTCTGAAGCGAATGCTGTGAAGTGTTTCCTTCGGTTTAGAAATCGCGTTGAATTTGCAAGGGCTTAGGTCAGGGGAGTGCAGTAGGCGGTATAGCACTTAGCAGCCCCTTCAGTCAAACAAATCAGTAACAGTAAAACGTCCCCCTAGAAAATTATGTGTTACTCTGCTGTTAAACCTCTTACGTTATTCGATTTTCAAACAGCTGAGCAAAACTAAACGTACTCAGACATTTCTCTCTTTACTTATTCTGATCATCACTAAACTGACACACAATATTTTTTTTTTTTTTTTTTTTTTTAGCGCAAAGCAATCTGACTTGCAATAATCCCCCCAAAAGAATAGCCCTGACTAACAATAACCAATACCTTTCACGAATCACTTACCTCACAAAAATCTTCGTTACTGGAACTACTGCAATACAGCGAGCGCCAATACTGCCAGCTAAATAAAGGATTCTAACTACTGAAGGCACTAACTACTGATAGGCATACTTAGCAAATGAAAGATTTTGGTAGAGAACACACAATGTATTTACCTTAATAGTGTTCAAAAGTCATAATATATATATCAGATCCTGACATCCAGACTTACAAATTTCCTTTTTCTGATGAACACACGTCCAGATCGTCCGCTCTCAAAATTCTGCCATCTCTCTCCCCACATCCACCACTGCTGGCGGCTCACCTCCAACTGCACAATGCTATGCGCTGTTCACATCCAACTGCCCAACACTACAATAGCGAATATTGCAACAATGCCAACCAGCCACAGACTGCACAAAGCACAGTCAGTGATTTTCATACAGAGCGCTACGTGGCGTTACCAACACAAAAACCTAAACAGCCTACTTTCGTACTGTACTACTTTGGTACAGTACTGTAAGTGCACTGTCCTACAAAATGATGGTCAGGTCCTGCAGAAAGTGTCATCACTTCTGTCTCTATGCTGTTCGTTTTTAGAACACAACCTACGACTAGCTTAGAGACTGAAGTGATGACACTTTCTGTAGGACGTGACTATCATTTTGCAAGACAATGCTCAAGCACGTACAGTGCAATCTGTTACCGATCTGTTTGACTGATGGCGCAGCTAAATGCTATACTGCCTACTGCACTCCCCTGACTTAAGCACTCGTGAGTTCAACTCGATTTCTAAACTGAAGAAAACACTTCCACGGCATTCGCTTCAGAACTGCTACAAATTCGTGGGGCAATAGACCGCGCCGCTGGAACTGTCAACGCGACTGGCACTGCTAAGGGTATCCCATGACTGCCACATCGCTGGCAACGGGTTACACACAATGCTGGTGAATCCTTTGAGGGTCAGTAAAACTTTGAAACACGTATCTATTTTGTACGAGCTGTAAATAAACAGTTGCCACTATTAAAGTCCCAACCATCGTATATTTTAATGGTTTTTTATTTGATTGGTTTACTAAGGACCACATGAAATAACTTACGTTTTCTTACTTTTCTCCTTTCTTTCTTTCCAGTAGTTTTACATTCTTTCCCTTTTTTCTTCTTCCTTCTGTTCATAATGTGCCTTTCCTTTTCTTTATTTTCTCCTGGAGGCCACTGAAACTTTTGACTTTTGCTCTGGTCTTTTCTTTTTCTCCTATATCTTCCTCCGTTACTGCCGTTTCTCTCAGGTCTGCTTTAACTTCCTTGATACATGTTAATGTTATTTTTGTGAGTTTCTCAAAAACGTTAAAAATTCTTTTTATTTCACGTTTTCATCTAGCCATTTTAGGTGTCCATAGAATAAAACTTTTCTTTTCTTTGTTTTGTCTGATATTGGATCTAATTTTTCGTAATTTTTAAAGTGATTTTTAATTTCCATTTCCTATTCTCATATTTTGGTACCGAGAGTTTGTTGATTATTTCTGTTTCCTTCTTTTCTACTTCACCCGATTGTTTAGCTGCTTGTAACGAAAGCATTCGGATTTAATGACGGTGTTGTAGTGCCAGAGTTTTCAATTTAAGGAAATAAATACTTTATTGTACAGGTCTTTTCTTTGTTGAAAAACCACATCCATTTTATCTGTCCTTGCTAAATTAATTTCTTTGTCGAAGGCATTTGGTTGCATTATTTCACATAGATATTTAAATTTTGTACCCCTTTTTATTCTTGCGTAATCAGTTTCCATTTATTTCGTGCCTCCTTCGCGTGTCATATACTTTGGATTTTGAGACGATATACTTAGTCTTGATTTTGAAGTCTGTTGCATCTTCCGTAGCTTCAGCTTCTATGGCAAGGTCGTATGCAAAAGCCAAACATTCAAAACTCAGACGCTCCCCTTTTCTCCGAAGTCTGATGTTTTTGAATCCCTTCTTGTCCTCTCCTTTTTCTAATTGTTATTTTTATGTTTACATTTTATTGTTATTAAAATTATGGCCATGTGTGGCACGTGAAACGTAGGGTGATGGCAAATTGCACTCTGTGCATGGGGAGGCGGTGGGAGTTAGAGACAATAAAATAATGTGACCCCTCCCCCCAGAATTGGACACTGGACTTACGCCTGGGTGGAGTCCCTTGCCGTACTCGTATTTGTAAACAGAAGAATCTAAATATTTGTTGAAGTTTTTGGAGTAGCATGGAACGTAGCCGGTCCTAGACCTTGAGGCTTTTTTTCTGTACAATAAGTTGCACAAAGTACCAAGAAATACATTGTAATAAAGTGCGAGTTCTACAGCGACAGAGCAAACTGAGCCACATGTATCAGAGACAACATCTGTGGAATTCAGAGGTGAATAGCTTAGAAGTTTAACAATGGCTGTACACCACGTTTTCTCTGCGTCTGTCAGGCCAAGTTACGAGACGGGCGGATGGAGGTCAACACACCGCCATTGTATGTGACCTGGGCAGGCTCTCACGCTTAATCGCCCTCTGGGCGACAACAGAATATCATTTCCCACTGATTGACGATAATCGCTGGCGCAAGAATCTTAGGGACAAAGTAGATTTTGCGAGGATTTACGGAGCCCCTGTGGCGAGCTGGTTGTGGAAGCAGCTGCTATAAGCTCTCTGTTGTTAGGCGCTCGACCTTGGGAAAGCCTTAGCGCTTCCCGCCGGTGTTTGGACGACGGTCTGTTGGTGTATCGCACACCACAGGCCGGCGGCATTCTTCGGCCTTTTCTTAAACGCTGACGACACGGCCTCCCACCGAGAGGCATCCCTGCTTCCGGGAACCACGGCTCTCTTAAAGGCCCTCGCGTGCGAATGGAGCTAGGAGGACGTCCACCCAGTTTACCGCTTGGGGATGAAATCTGTTATTTTCTGCAGCCATCTAGCGGTTTTCCCTGGCACTCGGACAGGTATTATTGACTGCCTTTTGTCAACAGAGGTGCAGCTGGTGATCACCAACGTGATCAACTCTCAACTGCGAGACAGTACATCCCTAACCCATACATGTAAAAATGGATGTACGAATAAATGTATGTACGTATGTTCCACATCTCCTCCTAAGCCACTGGATAGAATGCAGTCTAAGTTGGTACACGTATCACTTACTGTCTGGAAAACATTCCTGTGGCAGTAAGAACGACCTGCCTAACAACAAGGTAGCGCTGTGTGTGAAGAAGCGGTGTAGCCCACAACGAGAGAATACCAATGATTTAACTGTCAAGCGTGGGAGAATGAGAGTACTTAAAAACTTGCAACAAAATTTTTCTTGTTGTCGTCCTTCAAAAAATAGTGAAAGAGAAAAGTTTATCCCTTAATAATTTTCGCTGTTGATATAGTAAAATTCCTACATGTAGTATGACGTTTTACTTTTTTACTTGTTTATTATTACATTCGTAACACATTTCGCAGATAGTTTCCACATACGCCGCTGAATGTACCTAGAAAAATACAGGTGAAATACTTGCACAAAGGCGTGAAACATGCTATGTACTGAATATGTGAAATGTATTTGACATGTGCATATGTGCGCAAAAACGCGGGTAAAAAGCTCATACTAAACCCCTGGAACGATTTCAACTAAATCTGGTACACATACTATATACAATCTGGAAAGAAATGCTGTGGGCATAAGAACCTCTTGTCTTCTATAGGGGTAAGCGCGTTAATGTGGAAAGAGAAGGAGAGGGGAGAAAATGGACAGAAATGACGAGGAAGGAGGAGACAGATAAGGGGGAGGAGGAGATTGATAGAGAGAGGGGGTGGGGAAAATGGACAAAGAGAGAGAAGAGGAGGAGATGGATAGAGAAAGGAAAGAGGAGAAGACGAACTGGGAGATGGGGGAAGAGGAGATGTACAGAGAGAGGGAATGAAGAGATGGACTAATAGAAGACTGGAATAAATACATACACAGGCAATGCTGGGTACTCAGCTAATGTTGCTATAATTATAGAGGCAGGTGCTTCGTCCATGAGTAGTAACTTGGGCGCTATGCAGATACACTGGGAAAATCCGTTTCTCTGAGGAGCGCTTTAGAGTAAATTAAGTTTTCGTTATCTTGCGTGTCTAACAGAAGTTTTAATTACGGGTGGCATTATCAACTACCGGCAAATTATGGAGAATGACAGTCGCACTTCAGTCTATGCGGATCGAATCACTATTAGAAAACAAGCAGGATTTCACACCACCAAGTAATGTTGCGGTCAAACCCTGAACCTCACACTACATAATAGAAGATAACTACGAACGAAAGCAGATCATAGGCACGGCTTTTATCGATCTCAAAGCAGTGTACGGTTCAGTAAACCATAAGAAACTGAGAAAAAACGTATAATTACCACGAAGCGGTACAGTCTGGCACGGTCCCTGCGGTTAAGTCGAACATGAATTAAACTTGTGAGAAACCATTTAAACAGTTTCCTACGTACTGTGTTTTTTGCTTCCTTATGATGACGTCCATCGCAGTTGGTTGCAGTATCATATTTTGCATGTTGGTAAACGTATGGCTTCTGATATTATTACAGACAACTACGATTATTAAATGAAAAATCAGGACGCTATCATAGTGTTTTTATTGCATTCTGACACCGTGAACTAATACAGTGACACATTTCTGACGTAAATAAACACGACTAACTCGGAAAAATCGTAATGTCATCAAGACACGTTTACTGTATTTAAACATTGCGGATATTACAGTGGTATGCTTCTGATTTCTATAAAAATGAGTAACAGGAAAATGTGTAAAGTGTACACAACACGAATATCTCGGCTTGATCACGTAAACGTCGACTGACGGACTTGGCGTGCTTCAGAACCTACTACGTGACAAATCATGGCATTGTATATTCCAGTAAATTCTCTGCAGACTCTACTAAGACTAAATTATAACTGTCATCCATTCACCGGGTCACCTTCGATCTATACGTCTGCGTCCAAGGCCTTTTCTTATTTAACTGCGCGCTCGTCGTACCACCATCCCGTTACCACACACTCTTTATTTCAATGCAAGATGGGCGTCATACACAATTTTATTTACAACGGACTTAATAGAGTACTGCTATAGCAGCCATTTTTCGTGTGACACATGCAGACGGGGATCCTTAAAGCTTGCACCAGCAGGGAGGGGAAAGCCAAAGAAAGATGTGATTCATTTAGTGAAACCCTAGTCATCAAGTTGGAGATCTCTTTACAGCGCAGCAAAACTCAGTGTATTAGTATGAAAAAAAAATAGTCTCGACTAAAGCATCGTATGCAGTACCGTAAGCCGGATTGAATTTAAGAAAATAACATAACAGACATTTTAATGTCAACAATTAGCAAGGTAGTAGTAGAAGCATTTTTCTGTAATAGTCAATAAATGTCAAATTTAAATCACATTCAGCATTAATTGTTTTGGTTTTGATTCTTGTCTGTATGTAACGACATAATAGATAAAAGTGCATGCCGTAGCTAAATCTACAAAATAACGTGCATATGTCAGCGTGTCATAACTACATGTACCAAATAGTATTTCAAAATGTTAGAACAAGCTCTAAAACGATTGTAAGACTGAGGTCAAATAAACCTATATAGAAAAAGCTAGTGGTCTCGAACTTCACCTGAGCGCGGAGCAAATCGGCATTCGGGCTTCATGTGTCATCAAACGGTTGTCCATCAACTCCGTCACACGCCTTTACTCCATGAGACACTGAAGAAGTGTTTGTGAATCAACCCAGCATATTGACTGAAGGACTCGTAAACAGATAGTAGCTCCTTATGGTCGAATGCCATCTCACCAACGTGAATTAGAGACCTCGTCTGTAGGTGCATGTTGCTATGTGTACGACGAGGTGCAGTTACCGCCAAGTGCACTCCGATTTAAATTTTACTTTGACTCTCAATAATTCCTCATGTCATCTCCTCCTCCCACAGCACTTTGTTTTTAATGGCCTGGTGGCAAAGAATATTTACACGCTAAAGATGAATTGTTTCTTTTTCCTTTTCTTTTCCTATCTCTTGTTATTTATGTTACGCATTCTCTCTTTATCCTACACTTGTTACGGCTAAAAAATGAGCCCTGGCCACTGGTAGCGCCGCGTTAGCTTCCATCCCGAAGCGCAAAAGGCTACCGGAGGTACGTGACTGAAAACAATAGTTGTCTATGACCTATAGCAACACTGAGGCGATGCCATGGTGACGCATACGAAAATGCGGATCCTGACTGTTAGTGGTAGACGCGTAACGCAGCCGTGCCAAACCTGTCTCAGTTTAACACACAAAGGAATGAAAGACATTAACTGCCTGTGGGTACTGGTTTATGTCAATGGCACAAGTTGAAAATTTGTGCCAGACCAGGGTTCGAACCAGGGACTTCTGCTTACTAGGCATATCCACTGACCACTACGTCATCCGAACACAGACGTCGCGTCAACGCCACACCTCTCGTCAGACCCAAATTCTCCTGCACTGAAGGGATAATTGGCCATCATCGCCTTAATTAAATATGTTTTAATTGTCAAGGCTCTTCTTTTTACGTTTTATTAGAGTAGAGTAGATACACTTTTTGTTTCATAGATCCATAGGGAGGGAATTATGTGAGATGTAGAACATCACAAAAAAAGGACTGGCCAAGTTCGATTACGACTTGCGTTCTCAGGATTCCATACTAACTTAAGTATGTATATAAATAGTTCGTCCACTCCGGGAATCAAGAATATCGGCAATTTTTCCCTGTTATCGATATCGTTACTGGAGAGATATAGGTCCTGGGAACCCCAAGACTCTCCAGGTTGTGAGCATCAAAATATGTGAAACTTCCTGGCAGATTAAAACTGTGTGCCGGACCGAGACTCGAACTCGGGACCTTTGCCTTTCGCGGGCAAGTGCTCTACCACTTTTTTCTTTTTTTTTAGTATTTTTTTCGTTATTGATCGTTGTGTTTGGTCGTTGCGGACGTCGCAAGACATCCTGTTAAGTTCGGTGGTTGATCCTTCCACTCAGTTTTTTATTACAGAGGCCAACCGACTCTCTGACCGAACACGCTGAGCTACCGTGCCGGCTCCACTGAGCTACCCAAGCACGACTCACGCCCCGTCCTCACAGCCTTACTTCTGCCAGTACCTAGTCTCCTACCTTCCCAACCTTACAGAAGCTCTCCTGCGAACCTTGCAGAACTAGCACTCCTGAAAGAAAGGAAATTGCGGAGACATGGCTTAGCCACAGCCTGGGGGATGTTTCCAGAATGATCTCATTCTGGGATCAAAATATGTGATATACATTGCTGTATCTTTTGACTGCATTGACTAACAAGCTTTAATATTTTGCAGTGCCGAGGGACGGTAGACATCAGTATTTGACATAAATTTCAGCTTGATGCGTCGACCAGTTCTTGAGAAAAAGGGTTTTTAACAATCGGATGGACATACAGATAGACAGAAGGACAACACAGTTCTTACAAGGGTTCTGTTTTCCCCTAATGAAGTACGGAACCCTGAAAATGGACTTTAGTTCTGTACGACAAGAATAGATAACAAGATTTCCTTTCCGCAGGTAATAAAAAAGAAGGTAAACTTTAGCAAAAATGTGATCAATATCGACATTTCTTCAGGATTGTTTAGGGAGATCAGTTACGGCGCTGGAATTGACGTTGAATAATTACAGTAGAAAATTTAGTGCTAGGCTTACGTTCATATTTCGTAAGATAGCAACTTTCCACATCCTCCCGTTGCAAGCTGGCATGGAAGTAAACTGGTTAAAGCATGCACGTTTCTTTTCGTTTCAGCTTAAACAGAAAAAGAGGACAGGGACCGAACCGCTCTTACACAATTGCAGCGAAGAATGTGGCCTCCTAAATGCAAACCAGAAGACAGGTGACCTACATACGCAGTCGAGACGCCGGGCTAGCCAGTACTTCTGTTCGTGAACAAAAACTCGCAGGGCCTCTGTTTCTGGTAACAGGATGTGGCTGGCAGGTGGTGGAAACCCACCCACCTAGTTTGGAAAGGAGTCTACCTACAGAACACCGACATTCACCGGTTGTATTTGGTGAAAGAAGCCGAAACAATGAACATGAGTTTCTTCGGTAAATTCGTACGCGTACCTACCGGTGAGCGTACCAGATACAAGATAAATCTCCTTCGAAAAGGCTCTCTTTCAGACAGGACTTCCGGAAAACAGCTGCGTTAACCAACGCGCTCGGTGTATGCCTGGCTGTTAAAATAGCTTCTGGTGACTCCCTGACTGAGTTACACGTGTTGTTAATCATTTTCCATTAATCGCTGTACCGACAGGCATCATGATTACGCATCTATTTTTATCAACTTAAAAAAAAAGTTCAGTTTGTTCCTTTACAGTTCTGATGTAGAAATTTTAGCGTGATTCACCTTCTTACATGGAGCCTTAGGGGCGTATCATTAATACATTGCCATTGAATAACTTATTTAGCTGCTTTATTAATAGTATTTGATCCAAATAATCTATTTTCAATGTATACAATTTCATACTGAGACGTACTTGTAACAGTCCAACTCAACCAAAACAGTGAAGTACATAAAGTGATCCAAAACATGTTGTTGTTGTGGTCTTCAGTCCTGAGACTGGTTTGATGCAGCTCTCCATGCTACTCTATCCTGTGCAAGCTTTTTCATCTCCCAGTACCTACTGCAACCTACATCCTTCTGAATCTGTTAAGTGTATTCATCGCTTGGTCTTCATCTACGATTTTTGCCCTCCACGCTGCCCTCCAATACTAAATTGGTGGTTCCTTGATGCCTCAGAATATTTCCTACCAACCGATCCCTTCTCCTACTCAAGTGGTGCCACAAATTTCTCTTCTCCCCAATTCTATTCAGTACCTCCTCATTAGTTATGTGATCTACCCATCTAATCTTCAGCATTCTTCTGTAGCACCACATTTCAAAAGCTTCTATTCTTTTCTTGTCTAAACTATTTATCGTTCACGTTTCACTTCCATACAAGGCTATACTCCATACAAATACTTTCAGAAACGACTTCCTGATACTTAAATCTATACTCGATATTAACAATTTTCTCTTCTTCAGAAAAACGCTTTCCTTGCCATAGCCAGTCTACATTTTATATCCTCTCTACTTCGACCACCATCATTAGTTATTTTGCTCCCTAAATGGCAAAACTCATTTACTACTTTAAGCCTCTCATTTCCTAATCTAATTCCCGCAGCATCACCCGACTTAATTCGGCTACATTCCATTATCCTAGTTTTGCTTGTGTTGATGTTCATCCTATATCCTCCTTTCAAGAGTCTGTCCATCCCGTTCAGCTGCTCTTCCATGTCCTTTGCTGTAGATAACCATATCTAAAATCAGTTGCGCTCCTGTAAGCGTAAAATATGCCACTTGCGTGAGCTTAATAGGTAGCCAAAGATCAAGCAGCTGCACTGTTGTATAGCATATTTTACGGTATAACAGAGATACTGGTGGTGTTCTGGCAAGAGGTTTAGAGACATGTTTATCAACGTGGCCGTAAAGATTTTTTAGGCCTCAGATATGAATTATTTCACTTTCAGCTGAATTTAAAAGAATCAGCTAGGTGAGATATTTCTAATAAGAATCTACTCATTAGGTTATCAAATTAGTCAACACACATGAAACATGGTTCAAATGGCTCTGAGCACTATGGGACTTAACATCTGAGGTCACTAGTCCCATAGAACTTAGAACTACTTAAACTTAACTAACCTAAGGACATCACACACATCCATGCCCGAGGCAGGATTCGAACCTGCGACCGTAGCGGTCACGCGGTTCCAGACTGAAGCGCCTAGAACCGCACGGCCACACGGGCCGGCTTGTATAAGTTACCGAGTGCTCCTCCTGACACCGTTGTAGTACAAGTGACGCAGGTATTAATATTAACAGCAATGATAACAACTGTAATAGCAGCCGCCTGAATATTCGCGCTTACGGGGCTCGCGAAGGCGAGCCGGCCCCGTATCGAATCCGCCCGGCGGATTCACAGCGAGGGCCGGTGTGCTGGGCAGCTTGGACGTGGTTTTTAGGCGGTTTCCCACATCCTACTAGGTGAATACTGGGCTGGTAGACATGTATCAATTCGCAAACATTTAAGGAACATTCGTACACTTTCGTATGGGATAACTCAGGATGCAGACAGTTGCGGTGCAGATATTCCGTCGCTGAGGGTGTAATGTAACATATCACTTTGGTAAAGCGATGTGTTGCACAAGCAATTTTCGAACCGACGAATGATGATCGTCACAATGAAAAGTTTATTTGCGTAATGAATCAGATAATCTCTCTTTGGGTGTATTTTTCATTTATGGGCATGTATCATGAAACGGATGGACGCAGCGTATGTGCAAGCCGAGACGACGATTGGCATCGTACCGCGTTCGCAGTACCTGCTGGTCGAGCGCTTTATTCCGTGTCGTCTGCTCATGCCTTGGAGATATGGTGCGCGCCATACATGAATAGCGGCCGTGACAATGGCTATGACGTCGCGAGACAAGAGAAAACTTGATGTACAAGGACTCAGTTGGAATCTGTCAGATGAGACTGATCGTTTTTGGACCTATCCCTTATCAATGCAACTGTGATGTTCCGAATGGTTAAATACTTCTTTATCGCACAATCAATGTAAACAGGAGTACAGTATGCTATATGTTGTTTAATAGAAACATCGTATTTATTTTGAGAATTAACTTCCAGCACTAACTGTAGCACTTCGATAAACGGAGTCCCATCAGAGAAGGTAGGTGGCTGTGTTGAAGTAGTAAGGTGAGCAACAAAGAGTAAAGGAACATGTTAGCTATCGATCAGACTTTACTTCGTCGTCCGATATCACGATAAAGAACCGCTAACATTACTAAATCCAATAATTAGCATACCGACCCCGTGAAGATACGGGATAAATGCCAGGAATAATAAAAATAATAGTAATAACACGAGGGCTATTCGGAAAGTAAGGAACAATTGGTCGCGAAATTGAAACCACAGTGAAAATCAAAACTGTTTTATTTGCAACGGTGAGCTACTCCTTCCAGCTACTTCTCTACACAGTCGCCGATCAGACTTAGACATCTGTCGTAGCGTTGTGCCAACTTTTCAATTTCCTAGTAATAGAAGACAGCCACCATGCTTTCCGACAATTTTCTAGTCTGGACTGCAGGTCGTTGTCTGTGTCAAAATATTGCCTTCATTGCCAAAGGTTCATTTCAGCAGAGATGAACCTCAGGGGTAGCCAATTACCGGTTATACTGTGGGTGATCATACACTTCCCATCGAAAACGTTGCAGGAGCATCTTCATTGCCCCTGAAGAGTGCGGCCGAGAATAAACTGTCGTGTAGAACGACCAGCATGACAGTTATGTTATGTGGATTGCATAGCTTCAGGCGAAATCTTTCGCCAGGCCCTCATACTTGGCGGGAGACGCTAATTTCTAGCTATTTTTACGTTCTCACTGCGAGCTCAGGATTGAAAAGATCGACATGATGCGATCGACGCTCGTACTAGACACAGTGCCCAATGGATCTGTGCAAAGCGTCATCAGATTTTCACTGTATTTTCCATTTCGCGACCGATCTTTCCTTACTTTCCGAATAACCCTACTAATAATAGTGGCAGAAGAAAGTTATCGTCGGACTTCATGCTTCAGCCACTACTATATTGCTTATTTGGAGGAGCAATGAAAATCAGGGGGTTCTAGTGTAAAAAACCCTTACCTCATACCTGATGCACACTTATCTGTTACCTACGAAAAGATAATACGTGACGTTAGATTTAGGTTTCATTCCCTCTCGGGTGCTTAGCTTATATCTAGGCTTCTATTCATCCCAGAAGCAACGGCTCTAATTTCGAGCCACGATATAATTTGAATTTATATTCACGTGGAATTTAGCTTTGGGTAAACGGTGTTCAAGGTCTAGTGAACGATGGGACCAAGCAAGGAAGGGGAGGAAGGAGGATGAAGGTTTAACGTCCCGTTGACGACGAGATTATTGGAGACAGAGCACCAGCAGTGGATCAGGTAAGGCTGAGGAAGGAAATCAGCCGTATCCATTGCCATGGCTACAGTATTTTATTAAGACTTTCCGTTATGGGGACACTTGAAGAAATTCGTCTACACCACGCCAATCAGCGATGTGTAGACACTATAGGGTCGCGTCTTCAATGTATGTCAGCAGATACCGCAACAGACAAGTATACTTCAAATGGTGCGTCATTCCTTAGACTGGGGGGCAGAAGGGTGCATCGTCATGAATGGACGCCACATAGAACACCTCCTGTAAACACATGTTCATCGCAGCAAGCATACATTTGCAGATCAATGCGTATTGGACTTAGCTCAGAAAGCATGCATTTCCGAACCTATGTATATTGCACTTATTTTTCTTGTTTCGATGAGTATACTACCTTTCGATGTATTCGAACCTTTTTTTGTGAAAAGTTGTGATCCTGCATGACTCCGCTGCGACATTCTCGAAGTTACTTTTACGTCTAAAGACATCTCTCCGTTCAGAATGATATCTCCTCGATTTTGAAGCCGCGTCAATTAGAATAAAATTCTAAAGCTATCGATGGCACCTGTACCACCTTCGTCACAAGTAAGCCCACTGACTGCCGTGGTTGACACGATTTTCCGTTTATACAGCCACGACTGCGGCCCGTGGCACCAATCAGAGAGGGTCAGAACGACGTGTGCGCGGAAGATGATTGACAGCTCATGGCAGCTCCGGCCCGTCGCAGGACTGAGTGACGTCAGGTGGCGCGAGGGGCCGGCGCTACATTTGAAACTGCCGCTTCCGCCTCCCTACAACCATCAAGCATTCGTCGTTGCCTTCTTTCGGTATCTAAAGCCCGCCCCCATGCTCTACTAAGTGTCTGTCCCTGGCCTCTGTTAAGAATGTTGCTATTCATTCTAATTTCAGATACCTCTTTCATAACGGAATATGATGACGCAGGGTCCAAGACTGGGCCGGCCGCTGTGGCCGAGCCGTTCTAGGCGCTACAGTCTGGAACGGCGCGACCGCCACGGTCGCAGGTTCGAATCCTGCCTCGAGCATGGATGTGTGTGATGTCCTTAGATTAGTTAGGTTTAAGTAGTTCTAAGTTGTAGGGGACTGATGACCTCAGAAGTTAAGGCCCATAGCGCCCAGAGCCATTTGGACCATTTGAATCAACCAAGACTGGTGTTTTCAAACTGTATTATGTTTAACCGCGCGAAGTGGCGAAGAAATTAATGCCTCGTGGCGTCAGACCTCCTAGGCTTTATAGATTGCCGAAGATACATAAAGAAAATATCTCTCTTAGGTCCACTGTTACTACAATAGCTCGCATCTTTTAGCGCCATAACTGGGACATTGTGACCACCATGCTGCAAACTCGCAGACATTTGTTGAAACAACCAAGAAAACGAATATAGGCCGATATGACATAATGGTTATACTGGATGTGGTGCCAGTGCAAGACACGCTAGATCTTTTGGCCCAAAGGTTTCCACATGGGATCGTTAAGTTATTCCGTCATGTTCTAACGACAATGCACTTCTTGTACCACGACGAATATTATGAAATGACAGATGGTGTAGCGATGGTCTCACCAGTGCCTCCGATAGTCGAGAATTTCTTCATGGAGCAGTTTGAGGAGCAGGCTATGAACGACGGAGTTGCGTTCGTCTTCCCTCCTACGGTACATCGATGACACCTTCCTGATATGGCCTCACGGTGAAAATACGCCGCAGCAGTTGGTCGATCGCATGAACGGTCTCTATCACAGCATTAAGTTTACCATCGAGATGGAAAAGGATAGCAAACTACCGTTCTGAGACAATTTAGTTGAGCGGTAGGCCGGAGGCGGGCTTGGTCATTCAGTGTATAGGAAACCCATACACATTGATTGATACTTGACCGGAGCCGGCCGTGGTGGTCTAGCGGTTCTAGGCGCTCAGTTCGGAACCGCGCGACTGCTACGGTCGGAGGTTCGAATCCTGCCTCGGGCATGGATGCGTGTGATGTCCTTAGGTTAGTTAGGTTTAAGTTGTTCTAAGTTCTAGGGGACTGATGACCATAGATGTTAAGTCCCATAGTGCTCAGAGCCATTTGAACCATTTTTTTTTTTTTTTGTGTTCAGAGAGAATGGTTATAGCAAGAGAGACATTGCAAACGCTTTCAGGTGCCATCGAAGAAGGACACGTTTTGAATCGGAATAAGAGGCTAAGCCGGCTGGTTTCCTTCCTTACTGAGGGGCAACGAGCAACAGGTTAGGACGTGTGCTGCAGAGAGATGGACTGAGATCAGTGTTCCGGCCCTCCCCCGAGATACGAGATGTACTGCGCCCTGTTAAGGAAGACATAGTTCTTCGTGTGCCCTGTGTGTATGATGTCCCTTGCAAATGCAGCAGCATCTGCATAGGTCAGACAGCTCGGACGCTTGCAGAGCGTTGTAAAGAGCGCCAACATACTGGGACTCTTTCATATAAGAGGTGGCTGAGATGTTAATGAGAAGCAACAGTTTTAACAGAGACGAGGAGTACACACTTGGCAGGGCACGGGGGCGGACTTTGGATGCCGAAAGGAAGCAACGACGAATGCCTGACGGTTGTAAGAAGGCAGGAGCAGCAGTCTCTAATTTGGTGCCAACCCCTCGCACCACCTGACGCCACTCGATCCCTCCACGGGCCGCTGCTATGAACTGTGCAATCACCTTCCGCGCTCTCTCTGACTGCTGCCAGAGGCCGCAGTCGTGCCAGTCCCGCCAGTCAGTCAGTGATTTTACGCCTGACGAAGATGGCGGAGTTCACCACCGAAAGCTCGAGAATTTTATTCTAACTGACGATACTTCAAGACCGAGAAGATTCTATTCAGACATGTCGCCGCGAAACACTCCGAGGACACATGCTGCATTCTGTTTCCTAGAAACTCTTCAGTTCGGTCACACAGCTTGTCTGATATTCCGTACGCTTGTATTTTGTTCATTAGGCGTCAGTGAGGAACTGTATAGTACGCCTTCCGTAAGTCAAGGGACACGGCATCTACTTGGGTATCTGTATCTACAGCTTTCTGGGCGAACAGAGCGAGCTGGGTTTCACAAGATCGTTGTTTTCGGAACCCATGTTGTATCCTACGGAGGAGATCTTCGGCCGCCAGAAATGTTATAATATGCGCCATTCTCGAATGGATCAGGGAAAGATGGGGGAAAAAATAAAGGTGACCAAATCACTCTCCGGCACACAACCGTAAGGCGGCTTTTTAGATGTGTATCTACACTACTGGCCATTAAAATTGCTACACCACGAAGATGACGGCCTACAGACGCGAAATTTAACTGAGAGGAAGAAGATGCTGTGATATGCAAATGATTAGCTTTTCAAAGCATTCACACAAGGTTGGCACCGGTGGCGACACCTACAACTTGATGACATGAGGAAAGTTTCCAACCGATTTCTCATACACAAACAGCAGTTGACCGGCGTTGCCTGGTGAAACGTTGTTGTGGTGCCTCGTGTAAGGAGGAGAAATGCGTACCATCACGTTTCCGACTTTGATAAATGTCGGATTGTAGCTTATCGGGATTGCGGTTAATCGTACCACGACATTGCTGCTCGCGTTGGTCGAGATCCAATGACTGTTAGCAGAATATGGAATCGTTGGGTTCAAGAGAGTAATAAGGAACGCAGTGCTGGATCCCAACGGCCTCGTGTCACTAGCAGTCGAGATGACAGGCCTCTTATCCGTATGGCTGTAACGGATCGTGCAGCCACATCTCAATCCCTGAGTCAACAGATGGGGACGTTTGCAAGACAACAACCACCTGCACGAACAATTCGACGACATTTGCAGCAGCATGGACTATCAGTTCGAAGACCATGGCTGCGGTTACCCTTGACGATGCATCACAGACAGGAGCGCCTGCGATGGTGTTCTCAACGACGAACCTGGGTGCACGAATGGCAAAACGTCATTTTTTCGGATAAATCCAGGTTCTGTTTACAACATCATGATGGTCGCATCCATGTTTGGCGACGTCGCGGTGAACGCACATTGGAAGCGTGTATTCGTCATCGCCATACTGACGTATCACCCGGCGTGATGGTATGGGGTGCCATTGATTACACATCTCGGTCACCTCTTGTTCGCATTGACGGCACTTCGAACAGTGGACGTTACATTTCAGATGTGTTACGACCCGTGACTCTACCCTTCATTCGATCCCTGCGAAACCCTACATTGCAGGAGGATAATGCACGACTGCATGTTGCAGGTCCTGTACGGGCCTTTCTGGATACAGGAAATGTTCACTGATGCCCTGGCCAGCACATTCTCCAGATCTTCACCAGTTGAAAACGTCTGGTCAATGGTGGCCGAGCAACTGGCTCGTCACAATACGCTAGTCACTACTCTTGATGAACTGTGGTATCGTGTTGAAGCTGCATGGGCAGCTGTACCTGTACACGCCATCCAAGCTCTGTTTGAGTCAATGCCCAGGCGTATGAAGGCCGTTATTACAGCCAGAGGTGGTTGTTCTGGGTACTGATTTCTCAGGATCTATGCACGCAAACTGCGTGGAAATGTAGTCACATGTCAGTTCTCGTATAATATATTTGTCCAATGAATACCCGTTTATCATCTGCATTTCTTCTTGGTGTAGCAATTTTAATGGCCAGTAGTGTACAAGTAATAGATAATCAAAAGTTTTAAATGTTAATGTAACCAGACCACGATGACGTGGAAGAACACCAGATTACGGGCAAACTCGAATCCTGCTACTACTTGCCTGTGTTGTGTTGGTTGGGGAGAGGGGAGGGGGAATCCACTAGTGGTCAGAAGCTGAGCCGCTGGACAGCGGACATATTGCCGCCGCTTGCCGACGTCGACACATTCTGGCCAAACACTCAATAGGCAGGGACTGCATCTGCGGGCAGCGAAGAGAAAGGACTTGTTGCCAGAGTCCGTGCTGAGTCGGCTCAGAGTCACTCGGCGCGGCACAAATCTCTGGGGCGGTCCGAGGTTGTGACAGAGAGGCGTAATCTCGGCGGCCGCATGTGGCGGCGGGCCGACCGGAATCAATAGGCAGTGCGTGTCTGCGCGTGCCGGCCGAGGCTTACGTGGGGCCCGCCGGCAGCCGTGGAGGGACGGGCGGCCCTCGGGAGTCAGCAGCGGGCAACAGGCGCCACGCAGGCGGCCCTAGGGACAGGCCACGCGCGCTCCCCCGCAGCCTGCTGGCCCAGCTTGCCACCTCGCAGAAGTCTCACGACGCCTCAGACGAGAACGCCTTCCCTCTGATGGAAACATCGTATCTTCTGAAAATTACCCAACTAATAATAACCCCCCCCCCCTCCAAGAACCTAGGACCTTGCCGTTGGTGGGGACGCTTGCGCGCCTCAGCGATACAGATGGCCGTACCGTAGTTGCAACCACAATGGAAGGGTATCTGTTGAGAGGTCCGACAAACGTGTGGTTTCTGAAGAGGGGCAGCAGCCTTTTCAGTAGTTGCAGGAGCAACAGTCTGGGTGATTGACTGATCTGGCCTTGTAACACTAACCAAAACGGCCTTACTGTGCTAGTACTGCGAACGGCAGAAAGCAAGTGGAAACTACAGCAGTGATTTTTCCCGAGGGCATGAAGCTTTACTGTATGATTAAATGATGATGGCGTCCTCTTGGGTAAAATATTCCGGAGGTAAAATAGTCCCCCATTCGGATCTCCGGGCGGGGACTACTCAGGAGGATGTCGTTATCAGGAGAAAGAAAACTGGTGTTCTACAGGTCGGAGGGTGGAATGTCAGATCGCTTAATGGGCAGGTAGGCTAGAAAATTTAAAAAGGGGTTAAAGTTGGATATACTGGGAATTAGTGAAGTTCGGTGGCAGCAGGAACAAGACTTTTGGTCAGGTGAATACAGGGTTACAAATACAAAATCAAATAGGGGTAATGCAGGAGTAGGTTTAACAATGAATATAAAAAAAAGGAATGTGGGTAAGCTACTACAAACAGCATAGTGAACGCATTACTGTGGCCAAGATAGATACGAAGCCCACGCCTACCACAGTTCTACAAGTTTATATGCCAACTACCTCCAGAGATGGCGAAGAGATTGATGAAATGTGTGATGAAATAAAATAAATTATTCAGGTAGTGAGCTGGCCGATGTGGCCAAGCGGTTCTAGGCCCTTCAGTCTGGAACCGCGCGACTGCTACGGTCGCAGGTTCGAATCCTGCCTCGGAAATGAATGTGTGTGATGTCGTTAGGTTAGTTGGATTTAAGTAGTTCTAAGTTCTAGGGGACTGATGACCTGAGATGTTAAGTCCCATAGTGCTCAGAGCCATTTGAACCATTCAGATAGTGAAGGGAGACGAAAATTTAATAGTCGTGGGTGACTGGGATTCGATAGTAAGAAAAGGAAGAGATGGAAACGTTGTAGGTGAATATGGAATGGGGGTAAGGAATGAAAGGGGAAGCCACCTGATAGAATTTTGAACAGAGCATAACTTAATCATAGCTAACACTTGGTTCAAGATTCATGAATGAAGGTATATACATCGAAGAAGCCTGGAGATACTGACAGATTTCAGACAGATTATATAATGGTAAGGCAGAGATTTAGGAACCAGGTTTTAAATTGTATGACACTTCCAGCGGCAGATGTGGACTCTGACCACAATCTATTGGTTATGAACCGTAGATTAAAACTGAAGAAACTATAAAAAGGTGGCAATTTAAGGAGATGGCACCTGGATAAATTGAGAGGACCAGAGGTTGTAGAAAGTTTCAGGGAGAACATCAGGGAACGATTAACAAGAATGGGGGAAAGAAATATAGTAGAAGACGGATGGATAACTTTGAGAGATGAAATAGTACAGATAGCAGAGGCTCAAGTAGGTAAAAAGACGAGGGCTAATAGAAATCCTTGGGTTACAGAAGAGATATTGAATTTAGTTGATGAAAGGAGAAAATACAAAAATCCAGTAAATGAAGCAGGAAAAAAGGAATACAAACGTCTCAGAAATGAGATCGACAGGAAGTGCAAAATGGCTAAGCAGGGGTGGCTAGAGGACAAATGTTAGAATGTAGAGGCATATATCACTAGGGATAAGGTAGACACTGCCTACATGAAAATTAAAGAGACCTTTGGAGAAAAGAGAACCACTTGCATGAATATCAAGAGCTCAGATGGAAACCCAGTTATAAGCAAAGAAGGAAAACCAGAAAGGTGGAACGAGTATATAGAAGGTCTACACAAGGGCGATGTTCTTGCGGACAATATTACGGAAATGGAAGAGGATGTCGATGAAGATGAAATGGGAGATATGATACTGCGTGAAGAGTTTGACAGAGCACTGAAAAATCTAACTCGAAACAAGGCCCTGGGAGTAGTCAACATTCCATTTAGAACTACTGGTAGCCTTGGGAGAGCCAGCCCTGAGATAACTCTAACACCTGGTGAGCAAGCTGTATGAGATATGCGAAATACCCCCAGACTTCAAGAAGAATATAATAATTCCAATCCCAAAGAAAGCAGGTGTTGACAGATGTGAAAATTACCGAACTATCAGTTTAATAAGTCACAGCTGCAAAATACTAACGCGAATTCTTTACAGACGAATGGAAAAACTGGTAGAAGCCGACCTCGGGGAAGATCAGTTTGGATTCCATAGAAATGTTGGAACACGTGAGGCAATACTGACCCAACGACTTATCTTAGAAAATAGATTAAGTAAAGGCAAACCTATGTGTCTAGCATTTGTAGACCTGGAAGAGCAGTTGAACGGAATGGACAGTTTCATGAAAGGAGGATATGAGATGAACATCAACAAAAACAAAACGAGGATAATGGAATGTAGTCGAATTAAATCGGGTGATGCTTGGGGAATTAGATTAGGAAATGAGACACTTAAAGTAGTAAATTTGCTTTGCTATTTGGGGAGCAAAATAACTGATGATGGTGGTCGAAGTAGAGAGGATATAAAATGTAGACTGGGTATGGCAGGGAAAGCGTTTCTGAAGAAGAGAAATTTGTTAACATCGAGTATTGATTTAAGTGTCAAGGATGTCGTTTCTGGGAGTATTTGTATGGAGTGTAGCCATGTATGGAAGTGAAACGTGGACGATAAATAGTTTAGACAAGAAGATAACAGAAACTTTCGAAATACGGTGATACAGAATAATGCTGAAGATTAGATGGGTAGATCACATAACTAATGTGGAGGTATTGAGTAGAACTGGGGAGAAGAGAAATTTGTAGCACAACTTTACTAGAAAAGGAATCGGTTGGTAGGACATGTTCTGAGGCATCAAGGGATCACCAATTTGGTATTGGAGGGCAGCGTGGAGGGTAAAAATCGTAGAGGGAGACCAAGAGATGAATACACTAAGCAGATTCAGAAGGATGTAGGTTGCAGTAGGTACTGGGAAATGAAGAAGCTTGCACAGGATAGAGTCGCATGGAGAGCTGCATCAAACCAGTCTCTGGACTGAATACCACAGCAACAACAACATCGTGGGATAGACATGATCAGCCAAAGTCGGCACCTAATCCTTGGCAGCAACGCGACCTTTCGGAGTAACGATGGAGTCGGTAGAACACCACGATATGGCTGTCCAAGTCACCACCCAAACCCTTGCCTGTTTCTCTTTTGGAACGAAGAACTCGGTCAGAAGTTGGAAACAGGCTCATTAGACCAAATTCCATTGCTCCTTAGTCCAGGTTTTACTGCTTCGCCAACACATTTCCCTGTTAAATATATTTGCATCACTGATGAGTGGTTTGGAATGTCAGCTCGCGCTGCAATTCCCTGTTTCTGGTGCTCCCATCCTGTTGTTTTGGCGGTGATAGGGTTTGCCAGTGAGACATGCAGCTCTGCAGTGACCACAATCTTCTTCAGTGACTGTCTGTTACGAGCACTCAACACACGCTTTCGTTTGGTTGTGACTTAGCGGATGACGTTTTTCCGCTTTCTCTTTATAAGACATAAACCTTCTCACAACTACATAGAAAACTGCTCTGTCCAAGACCGACACTTGCAGCGTACTGATATTGTACGGGTGCCGTTAGTGGTCAAATACAACGGCGCAACTTGCAGGCTTGGCTAGCAGCTGTATTTATGTTCAAGCATGCATTTTTCCTGGTGTTACCATATTTTCATCCAATCCCTGTATATTACTAAGATTTGGGATTGAGAAAACGTAGCAGAAAGTAGAGGTTTTTAAATGGGCTTACTTACTGCACTTATCAGTGGTAATATTATACTTTTGCGGTGCAAAAAGCAGTTACTGTCCAAGTCAACCCCTTACAGTAAGTGTTAAAGAGAATGAGATTTTCACTCTGCAGCGGAGTGTGCGCTAATCTGGCAGATTAAAACTGTTGACAATACGTTGCAAGTGTCGGTCGTGGACAGAGTTTTCTTTGGAGTTGTGAGAAGATTTATGTCGTATAAAGAGAAAGCGGAAAAACATCATCCGCAAAGTCACAACCAGACGAAAGTGTATGCTGAGTGATCGTGACAGACAGTCACTGAAGAGGACTGTGACGAAAAATGAATAGTTGCAAAAGTCACTGCAGAGCTGCGTGTCTCACTGGCGAGCCCTGTTGCCGCCAAAACAACAAGAAGGGAGCACCAGAAACAGGGAATTGCAGCGCGAGCTGGCATTCCAAAACCACTCATCAGTGGTTCAGGTGTTCAAACAAGCCGCCGTCTTGTTCTCGCTTCCGTTCTGGTCCAAAACGGATGTTAGATGCTATATGCAGTACATCATGTAACCCACTATCTCCAGAGAAGGCCTGCCTGGTGCGATTTTTCATCTCCTCATGGTTTTCAAATTGTTTTGCGTACACCACATCTTTATCGTACGAGGGCAGTTCAATAAGTAATGCAACACATTTTTTTTTCTGAAACAGGGGTTGTTTTATTCAGCATTGAAATACACCAGGTTATTCCCCAATCTTTTAGCTACACAACACTATTTTTCAACGTAATCTCCATTCAATGCTACGGCCTTACGCCACCTTGAAATGAGGGCCTGTATGCCTGCACGGTACCATTCCACTGGTCGGTGTCGGAGCCAACGTCGTACTGCATCAATAACTTCTTCATCATCCGCGTAGTGCCTCCCACCGATTGCGTCCTTCATTGGGCCAAACATATGGAAATCCGACGGTGCGAGATCGGGGCTGTAGGGTGCATGAGGAAGAACAGTCCACTGAAGTTTTGTGAGCTCCTCTCGGGTGCGAAGACTTGTGTGAGGTCTTGCGTTGTCATGAAGAAGGAGAAGTTCGTTCAGATTTTTGTGCCTACGAACACGCTGAAGTCGTTTCTTCAATTTCTGAAGAGTAGCACAATACACTTCAGACTTGATCGTTTGACCATGGGGAAGGACATAGAACAGAATAACCCCTACAGCGTCCCAGAAGACGGTAACCATGACTTTACCGGCTGAGGGTATGGCTTTAAACTTTTTCTTGGTAGGGGAGTGGGTGTGGCGCCACTCCATTGATTGCCGTTTTGTTTCAGGTTCGAAGTGATGAACCCATGTTTCATCGCCTGTAACAATCTTTGACAAGAAATTGTCACCCTCAGCCACATGACGAGCAAGCAATTCCGCACAAATGGTTCTCCTTTGCTCTTTATGGTGTTCGGTTAGACAACGAGGGACCCAGCGGGAACAAACCTTTGAATATCCCAACTGGTGAACAATTGTGACAGCACTACCAACAGAGATGTCAAGTTGAGCACTGAGTTGTTTGATGGTGGTCCGTCGATCATCTCGAACGAGTGTGTTCGCACGCTCCGCCATTGCAGGAGTCACAGCTGTGCACGGCCGGCCCGCACGCGGGAGATCAGACAGTCTTGCTTGACTGCAAGCGCCTATGAATATCTGAGATGCCCTGGTTTTCCGCCAAAAGAAACTCGATCACTGCCCGTTGTTTGCAACGCACATCCGTTACAGACGCCATTTTAACAGCTCCGTACAGCGCTACCACCTGTCGGAAGTCAATGAAACTATACGAGACGAAGCGGGAATGTTTGAAAATATTCCACAAGAAATTTCCGGTTTTTTCAACCAAAATTGGCCGAGAAAAAAAAAATATGTTGCATTACTTATTGAACTGCCCTCGTAAACCAGAATCAGAAGTCGAGGACCGACATGTCAATGCATCTGTCTGTTATTTTATTGGGCAAAAGATCCCGTGCTGCTAGACGAGCGGTTGGATTTCGAACAGAGTAGACAGTTTTCTTCCCGCTGGAAGTTGGTGTACGTTTCACCAGTTCAACCTGCAAGCATATACTGATCAGCCGGTATGTCCACCTTTGGCACAAATGATAGTGGCGACGCGTCGTGTCATGGAAGCAATGTGGTCTTTGTAGTTCGATGGAGGGAGCTGGCACCACATCTGCATGCACAAGTCACCTAATCATCGTAAATTATGGGGAGGGAGGCGATGAGCTCTGACGCCACTTTCAGTCACATCCCAGATGTGTTCAGCAGGGTTCAGATCTTGCGAATTAGGGAGGCAGCTCGTCAATTGGAAATCACCACTGTGTTCCTCGAAACACTCCATCATACTCCTCTTTATGTGACACGGTGCATTATCATGCTGGAAAAGGCTACTGCCGTCGCGAAACATGATCGTCATGAAGGCGTGTACGTGATCTGAAACCTGTGTACGATACTCCTTGGCCGTTACGGTGCCTTGCACGAGCTCCACTGGACCTACGTCAAGGTTCCCCAGAGTATAATGGAGCCACCGCCAGTTTTTCACCGTCCTGCAGTACAAGCGTCAAGGAGTTGGCTCCCTGTAAGACGGCGGATTCACGCTCTCCCATCAGCTTGATGAAGGAGGTATCGGATTTATCAGGCCATGCAACGCTGTGGCACTGCGCCAACGTCCTCTGGCGATGGTCACCTGCCCATTTCAGTCATAGTCACTGATGTCGTAGGGTTAACATTATCGTGTGCGTGGGTTGACGACTGTGGAGGCCCATTGTTAGGAGTGTTCAGACACATTAGTTCTCCGCCCAGCATTAAAGTCTGATGTTAGTTCCACCGCAGTTCACCGCCTGTCCTGTTTTACTAGTCTGCCCAGTTTACGACAAACGACATCTGAAATGAGGAATGGCCGCCCAACCTCACCACGTCTGGACGCGATTTTACCGTGGTTTCGTCACGTATTGAAATTCACCACAGTGCTCCTCGAACACCCCACAAGTCGTGCAGTTTCCGAAATGATCGTGGCAAGCCTCTGGTCCATCATAATCTGCCCCTGGTCAAATTCAGACAGATGGCGGGCCTTCGCCGTACTACACAGGGACAGCATGTTCACTGATACTACATTCACCGGACCTATGTCTTACTAAGTAATTTCTCGCCAGGTGACGCTGCTTTCGTCTGGACGGGCTTATATCGATAGTAGGTAGGTGGTCAGAATGTTCTGGCTGATCAGTGTATTTTTTGGACCAACAACATGCCTGCCGGTAATACCACGTGCAACGGATTATTTCCAAGCCACAACGGACGCTTTTGTGTGCAGCAGCGTCTGTTTGCCAGTGTCGATGCTACTGCGGCTATTCTCCTGTCTGGAGATAAAGACTGGCTTTTCTTAATCCGTCCAACGGATGATGGTCTGGCCCGACTGTGTGGTCGGTCAACGCGAAGGTGTTTCCCACGGAAAGGCTGGCGTTTCCCGGTATCCTCTGTGAAACAAACACCTGGGACTGTCAGCATGCTGTAGCACTTTATAGTAGGACTACGAGCCTTAGGAAGCAATGGTCAGTCGCAGTGCCCACTTCCTGCTCTGGAGGCTGACTGGCCGAAACGTCTGCACGTGGAAAGAATATCGTGGATCGGTGGGCACCTCGTGAAATCGCGGAGTCACACGGTGCCTGGTAGGGCGCGGGAGACGAGTTTGACCCCTCTGAAGCGAAGGTGGTGCGTAGGCGTACGAGGTGTGTGAGAAAGGTAATGAGACTGATTTTTTATCTACCATAGCTTTTATTGTTTTCCAACAATGCTGTCCTATTCATAGTAGTCCAGTTTGGCAGCTATTCACTGGCGGAGTCGTTCCCAGTCTTGGTAACAGCCTGAAAGGCTTCAACTGCTATGGCCTTTAACTTGTCGGTCACATCCGTTTGAATGTCCTACAAAGAATGACGTCGTTGTAATAAATTCTTCGTGCATGATACCTCTCCTGACAAAACATCAAATCAGCATTGTTGTCATTCGAGCTTTTGTATGCCACTCCTCACTTCGCCACTTTGTCTCAGGATCGTACTCAAAAATCTTGCATTCATCACCTGTGATCATACGAGTGAATCATTCGTGGTCATTCGTAATCTTCTCAAGAAGATCAACGCAGACGTTTCTTCGACAGTTCTTCTGCTCAGCTGTGGGGTTTTTCTCGCACCATTTTGGCACAAACCTTTCTCACGTGCAAAAGTTCTGTCAAAATTTGATGTTCAGTGACAGTCTTTTAGTTTAACAGATCACCCATTATCCTTATTGTTAATCGTCGCTCTAATCACACAAGTTGACAGCCTCCCTGAGCGAGATTCGTCTTGAACGTGTTCTTGGACTCACAAAAATGATCTGTGCGAGCGAAAAACTTGTGCTGTTGAATGTTCCCCATAGACCGTCTTCAACTTTTTAAGGACCACACTCGCTGTTTCCGCAAGTTTAACACAAAACTTGATGGCATAACGTTGCTCTAAATTCTGATGTTCTAACAAAAAACAAGAACACATCTTCACTGACGCCCCTCTTAAAAACCACGTGACGACTGTACGGTGCTGAAACTCGGACTGAGCATCTGGAAGGGATGAACACACCGGTCTACACAAGCAGAACAACGCAGCGGCGACAGATCGGTTGCAGCGTTGTCAGCCTCATTAATTTTCTCAACTACCTCGTATTTCGGAAGATCGGAGTCAGTGATCGGTGAGGTTGTTCACTCGATGTGGAAAGTTCAGAAGTGTTGAGAAGTGCGTCCCCTTACACGTGCTTGTGAAACGTTTTAGTGTACTGCTGGTTTTTCGAGAGGTGTTGATGTTAGCGAGCGTAGACGGACTGTTAAATGAGAGAAGTGAGAGGCCGGTCAGCAGAGTGTGGAGCTACTGGCTAACTGCAGGTATTGTGTAACGGACGAAGGAGACTCGGCGAGGGTTATTAAAAGGTAATAAACTGAGTTTTCCGTCAATAAAAATTCGAAGTATGGAGTTCTCGTGATGTCCTTACAATCTTTGACTTTTAAACTTTGTTCCTTTGCTTTTTATAGAAGAGACAGGAGAAACCGGTTGGCAACGGTGTGGTGGCTTATTGCGTTGTTTGATGTCCAATCTAGTGCTCGGACATGGGAACTTTGAAGGAAGTCGGAGGGGTTCAGGGCTAAGTAATGGTACAGAGGGAGTACGCTTTAACCACGTCTGGCGGATCTAGGCGAGGCTGACGACCGTTATTTAGCTTTACAGCTTATGTATAGCGGGATCTAGAAATTATCCAGGTCCGCCAACATCGTTTGGAAGGAAGTCTACGGGGCAATACGTCGCGAGATTTGTCTCACACAACCCACAGCGCTAAGAGTTTGTGGACTCCGCCCTCTGCCACGACAGGAGTTCACCAGAGGCTACTAGAGCTCCGAGGCGACGGAGGAGGAAGAACGTTTAAAGCGGTCTCTCAGGGATGATGGTTTGCCTCACGCATTCTTTGGGGCTTCGCGGAGGCCCAGCAGTATTCTGCAGTACGATGTAACACAACTGTCCTGGAAAAAGTTGGCTCGTCTGTTTACAGAGGCTCTTGAAGCGGACACAGAAGGCAATTTTTACCTCTACCCGTGGTGGAATGAAGATTGTAATGAAGCAATTGAAAAGCGAAGACAGGCTTGGATAAAATGAAATAGCAAGAAAACCTCCGAAAATCATGAAAACTTCTTGAAGGTTAGGAAAGATACATCAAAAGTATTGAGAACAACTAAGAGACTCTTCAACATGAAAGGGTACAGTACCGCCCGACATTGAAAATAGGTACAACATTCTTCGTTATTCTTGTCAGTACAACATATTTTTTATAAAAATAACTCATTTCAATTAATACAGCGAAGCCGGATACCAGTGTGGGAAAGAATGACAATTTATTTATTTAATTGATCACATGTGCAGTCCCACAAAATAAATCCCTACATCCAGTTTGGTGAGATCTTCTGTGAAAGGAATGAATGTATGGTCGTCTGCTAACTGCAGATAGTGAATGTGAATATATGATCATCTTTGAGACGATCCTTTGGCCACCTTTGGTGGAACCAAAGAGATGAAACTTACCGGAGCTTTGAGCGCCCGTAATGTGGCTGACCAATACGGTAGCATGGTCTTCCCCCACCTCGACAGAGGTGCGAGATGACCTGAAGAACGGCCATGTTTCAGTACTCTGCCGTTGGATCTAGTGTTGGTAAGACCTGTCTTAGGCGTGCTCCGTAAGGACAAAAGAGTGGAGACATGGTATGCTTGTGAAATGCTTAAGAGTAGTTTAGAATAATAATTTCTCTATTTCAAGAACTTTTGTGGGGAGAATTAAATGTCAGGCAGGTAACATTAATGGGATCGTAGTAATCTTCGGAAGTGAACAACGGTCACAATGAAACCACGTGTAGCGATAAGTTGAAATACTTCCGAGTGCTTAAGTTAAGCTGAATTACTAGCGTGTGTACTATAAGTTGGAAATATTTAAGAAATGCCGTGTGCAGGACTTGAAATTAGAGACGAGTACTTTCACGTGGTGAGTACTGTGTGAGTTTCAATCTGTGTATGAGACAAAGGATAAAGAGAAGTACTCGTATCTGTTGAGGACTCGCGTGTGTGATGAATATGTTCTTAATATTACTTTGCGTATTATGTTTCCGTGTGACGCTTGATTCAAACTATAATACTCTGAGAGAGAAGCAAGGTGAATCAGCCGTCTATCCAGCAACGCCACTTGGCTTGCATTGCACAGGAAGATGTGCATATATCGTCCAGACTTCGTAGTAGGAAAGAAAAGTTACGAAGTGGGGCAGTGTCGTGTGGAACTGGGATGAAAACTAATTGAAGTGGGAAAGCTGAAAGTGATGTGATTATAACGTTGTGACTATTCCTTATGTTGTATTCCATGTTGCAGTGTGGTGTATGTCATGTAATTTAAGTATGTGTGGTTTGCATGGGAGAGTAGCAAGGTAGTTTCAGAGGTAGTGGGTTATGCATGTTCGTTTTGTACCGCTCGGTCTGGAGGAAAGTTTCGTGATGATGGTTGTGAGAGTCGAAGTGTGAGATATAGCAAAAGATCCACCATCCTATCCAGAAAGTGCACTGTAGCATCAAATAATTACGAGACCATAAGATAGAGAATCACCAATGTAAAGCCATGCCCACTGGGCGGAATTTCTCATGTGTTATTGTTGTAGGTTATAGAATTTGTGTGTTTAGGTTATAGAATTTATCGGAATAAATAAGATAGTGAAAAGAAAAAGATTGGTGGCCTTTTCCTTCGAATAGTGTGTTGCCATGATACCCAGAATTTATAACGTGTGCGTCATTCATATGCAGTGCGATGGCCACGTGTTGATCAAAGCCGTTGAATAAGAACGAAAATGTGGTATTGCCAGTGCGTAGTGAGCAGCCAGAGTTGTGTAAATTACTAATAGTCAGATGTGTGTTTCCGTTGCGCAATATCCAAGCAGGAGAATAACTTTTAACTTAATTGTGAGTACTAGAGTTCATGTTACTTGATAACAAAAAAATGAATCCACTCGCTTGGCAGACCACTCATCTTGCAGGCCTGACTGCTTGATGCCACAGTATGAGCAAGGCGTGTGGGTGCCTCTCAAACAAAAACCGGATCGATGAAATAGAAGCAAATTTTAGAATACATCACACTCGGGAATTTTATAAAGCCTTTAAATCACAACTGTCGAAGTTTAAACCTTCTACGTTACATGTAAGAGGACTTGATGAAAAACTAAATTTGAATGACAGATCATGTGTTGCAGCTTTTGGAAATTACTTTTCATCCCCACTGAATGTTGAAAACCCACCTGAAAAGCTTGATTTCAACCCTACTGTTCCTCCTGCAGATAGTCCCCCTCCCACATTAGATGGAGTCATGAAAACTATGCAAGGCTTCAAAAATAACAAATCTGGAGGTGAGGATCGCATCTTGGCTGAAATGTGGAAATACACAGATGATGATACAATTAAACTTCTCCATGATGTCATAGTGAAGATTTGGGAAACTGAAGCTCTACCTCCAGATTGGACCATAGCAATTATTCACCCACTTCATAAAAAGGCGGTAAGAGTGATACGAATAATTACCGAGGAATCTCTTTGCTACCAACGACGTACAAGATCTTTTCCAGACTGTTGTTAAATGGAGGTGAATCAGTCTTAGATCAACAATTGGGCGAATTTCAAGTTGGTTTTAAGACATCAAGATCCTGTGCAGAGCAGATCCATAACCTGAAATCTGTTATATCATACGCCAAATCAAAATGAAAACCGTTTGTTGTGACCTTTGTCGACTTTCAAAAAGCGTATGGCTCAATTGCTCGAGAAACAATAAAGAACACCCTTGCCGAATTTGGTCTAGATAGGAAAACAATCAATCTGATAAGCGGCACTTTAAATAACGCAGTGTCAAAGGTCAAGTTCAGAGGCGAACTATCAGAACCATTTGAAATCTGTACAGGGGTGAGACAAGGTGACCTGCTCTCTCCATTGCTTTTCAACTGTCCTGGAAAAGATAGTCAGAGAGTGGAAAACAACCGTACCGCCAGGTTATGGGATTCAAATTGGACACAAAAGAAATGGCCTCAGTGGAAACTGTTTGGCTTTTGCTGATGTATACTAGAACTCATGTCAAATAATATCGACGAAACTAAGGTTCAAGTGTCCAGACTGCTAAGACTGGAATAAAAATAGAATTTAACAAAACTGAATTCATCACAAACATCAAACACGCTCCTCCTCATATTGAAATACAACAAGAGAAAATCAAGCAGTCAAAGAAATTTAAATATCTTGGAGAAATAATTACACCTGATGGTTCAGAAAATGCAGCTGTAGAATGTATGTGTTCTAAACTAGAAGGTGCTTTTCATCTGTGCAAAGACTTATACAGAAGCAAAAGCCTGTCTTCAAACATAAAAATTTGTCATTATAACGCTTTATTTAGGCCGTCAGCTTTGTATGCATCAGAATGTTTAAACATGACGAAGAAAGGACCACTACGATAACTTGGAATAAAAGACCGGAAAATTTTGAAGAAAATCCTTGGCGCTATCACAACGGAGATTTCCACCGAAGACACAACTGTGTATTATACGAACATACAGAAGACATTGTTACCAGCATGAGAAAGCGGAGAATGATGTTTTTTGGTCATCTGGAATGAATGAACACTCAAAGACTTACTCATCGCATACATTCATCAATTTCAAAAACCAAATCGTATTCAAAATGCACATGGCAAGTTAAAAAGGATTTACAAGAAGCTGAAATTTCATTTGATGACATTCAGGATCCGGAAGTTTTCAGAGAAAAAGTCAAAATCATTAAAAATCTTATTTCGCTTACTACGCCAGTTCCACGTCCCGCCTGCAAATGGTCAAAACAGAGAATCGTAGTACAGTCATCCAAAATGAAAATCTACTGGCAAAAGAGGAAAACACAATCAGGGAAGAGATAAAAATCTTCGTGGTCCATAGCAGGCCGAAACGATAGAGAAAAAAAATTTTCTGCCAATGCTATTTCACCCTTTGAATAGATACTCTTTTCAACAGAACTATAAGTGTAAAAACAGTGAGTTTTTCTGAATGTTTATAATATATATGATATGTAGAATGAACAAAATACATTTTATGGATTTGAAGAAATTTTTTTATTCTTTCACTAATCAAATTTCCCTTTTTTTAATACATTAATTATTGGGTTGATGGTTCTCAATTTACTTGTAGCAAATTATTACCATCCTGAGTAGAAACTGACCACGTTTCATATTTCTAACCCAGTTAGATTATAAAGTAATGGCACCTGAAAGTCAAAAATGTAGTTTTGAGAAAAATCAATTTAAAGTTAAGTATTGCAATTTTAGTATAGATAATGATGGGAATTGCTTACCACTATTATTTTCCTGCATCATACTGAGCTTCATCTGAATCATAGTGATCTCCTTATCTTTTCTTGGTCCCTCTTCTTTTCTGTTTAGCTTCTTTTGTGTATTTTAAACTAGCAATTGCTGCTTTGCGGATTCTCTCGTTATCTATTTACACCACGGATTTTGCAGTATTTCCACTAGAATTTACGCCCAATACTTCCAAAACATCCAATTTTCTTGTTACACAATCACTGGAGCATTAAGTAGCATGACAACTACCAAATTTGAGGGTTACAATCTGAAAAAATATAGTTTTCGGTAACTGGGTGCAAAAGACAAAATTCACACATTCACTTGAACTTCAATAAAGTACCTTCAGTAAAGTACCTTTACAAAGATCTCTAAGTATAGGTTTAATTTCATTCATTACTGCCGCAGGTAAAGAATATTTATGGCTATATATTGCACATCTCCAGTACTTGCACGAAGTGTCAGGATCATTCGGGCAAAAACAGCGCTGAGGAGTTTCATTTGTGGAAAATTTGTGCAAAAAGATCGCCCACACAACTTTTTCATGTTTTATAAATTCACAACATTTATTTTTATATCCAAGCCATAATAATTCTGTAATCTATCAATTTAAAAATTTATCAGGCGGCATTTACCACCTATCTTCTACCATCTTCCGGTACTATTTCTGACTTTTATTTCAATAATCCTTTTAACCTGGACCCCATTCCTTACTAGACATACCCAACGCATTTTAATTTAGAAATAGAAGCAGTAAATAACGAACAAGGAATAAAAGAAATCTGTGCATTAGTTCTGCAAGGTGCAAAACAGAAGACGTGGCATTTAAATGCTATATCGCACAGAGCTTCAGGAAAACCATCATAACCCACGAAAAATTTTGTCGTATTTATATGAATCAAACGCTGTTTTTGCAGGAAATGGACATTTAAAATACACAAAAATCTAAAAGTCGAGTTTTTTGAGTCTGTTTCATTGACATCTTTCCTTAAGGAAGCCAACAGTTTAATGTAATGCCCGCTGACGAAAGTTTAACGGATTGGTCTTGTCCTCCACTCAAAGCTCTCGGTGTACGTGATAGTGGTCTTTCAAAATATGCTAAAACTTCTGTATCAGATGTCTATATACCGAGAGCGTTCGTGTACTGCTGTGTGGATTAGCGTGTAGTACACCGCAAATTACCAGTGTCTTGAGCTCGTTGTACGAGCTACGCCCCAGAATGTGTCCACACGAAGGTGCCTCCCTTCTCGTCCCAGAAACCTTTCAGTATGCACTCGAGATGCTTGCATGCGAAGCTCATTACACATGTCCAAGGAAATAAAACCGCATTACGGCGTCTTGTCAGGTAGTTCCACTACAGTAAAACAATTAAACGGGATACTGGTACAGGACAGCCTTGGCAGCACTCACCTACAATAAAAGCATCTGTTATTTCTGAAGTGCGACGTGGTAGGAAGAAGACTGAGGTGCGTCCACTGCTAGCTCCAGAGTTCTATAGATCTTGTAATTCTGGTAAACATTTGGTCGCCACGTCCTCCTTGCCCGACTTACCCTGTTCGCGTATCGTCCTGCCGCGCTCTGACAGTTTCAACCGTACAGCAGCGCTACTCAGTCGCTGCTGGAGTATTTGTTATTCTTCCGGTCTTGTTATCCCTGTCAATACTTATCGGTTAACCGAATATCGCTATAGACTAATTTGGGACAGCTATATCGAATAGGCATGTAAAATTTTACTTTGAAAACAAATTTGTTTGTTATGGGAAAGAAATTGGCGTTTTCCGTCGACAGTGGTGGAAATGGGCGTCGCGTGAAACGTGTGACGAACAGTATTTGTTTGGGCCAACTCAACTGACACATTGGAAAAACATCGCAAATATTTACCGAAATATCACAGAAATGCGAGTGACGACTCTTAGGAGAGACATGCTGTATATATCCTGATGACCCAAAACATATTTGACCACTGCCCACCACAAGATTCAGTCTCATGGTGGCCATGTAATGCCATAAGGAAAGAATACAAGTTGAGCAGAAACGAATGGATAATCGTTCTACCAAATGTCGAATACCATTGACAGCAGCGACTTTGACAGGGGTAGATTCCTATGGACTGGGGCCCAGGAAAAGGCATCTCTGAAAAGAAGAAGATGGTCAACTGTTCGCATGTTGAGTATCTGCAGAAAGAGGTTGAAGAGCGGGCAAACTGCTAGTAGGCGACAAGGTGTTACACTTCCTCAGCTTGCCAGCTCTGAAAGTGGGATCGGTGGTGATTTGTGGCAGATCGGACGGTAGTGTCTAGGATCGGCCAATAAGCCATATTGTCCACTCAATGCCTCTGAGCAGGTCTGAAAAAGGTTACATGAAGTGCCACCGACTGCTGCAGTCCGGTAGCCAAATTTCATTTTATGTCTATATGTTTGTGTTCTATAATGCCATATGATAATAATGTTATTGTTGTTGTTATCTTTATTCCTAAGACTCGTTTACTGCACCTCTCCACGCTACTCTGTCCTGTGCAAGCTTCTTCATCTCTGCACAACTACAGCAACATACGATCATTTGAACCTGATAACTGTATTCCTCCCTTGGTCTCTCTCTACTATTTTTATCCGCTACACGTCCCTCCATTATGAAACTATAGATTCCTTGATGTCATAAGATGTGTCCTATCAACTGATCCCATACTTTAGTGAGGTTTTCAGATTAATTTCTCTTTTCCCCAATTCTTCACAGTAAGGGTCATTATTTACTCGATCTACACAGCTACAACGTTCTTCTGTAGAACCAAATTTCAAAAAATTATGTTTTCTTCTTATCTCAACTATGTTACATTCACGGTTCACTTCTATTCATGACTAAAATCCAGACGACCACCTTCAGAAAAGACTTCATAACATTAAAATTTATGTTAGAAATTAACGAATTCCTCTTTTTAGAAATGTTTTTCTTGCTGTTGCCAATCTGTATTTTACATCCTCTCTACTTCGGCCATAAATCAGTTATTTTTCTGCGCAAAGAGCAAAACGCATCTACTGCTTTCAAGTTGTTATTTCTCAATCTAATTCTCTCAGCTCACCTGATATAATTCGACTACATTCCATTACCCTGGTTTCATTTTCGGTAACGTTCACCTTCTAGCCTCTTTTCAAAACAATGTCCACTCAATTCAGCTGCTCTTGACAGCTGTCTCTGGCAGAGTTACTATGTCACCAGCAGATCTCAAAGTTTTTATTTCTTCTTGGACTTTAAATCTCTCTCCAAATTTCTCCTCGGTTTCCTTTAGTGGTTGCTCAATATGCAGATTGAATAACATCGGGGATAGGCTGCGACCCTGTCCTATTCCTCTTCTCAACCACTGCTTTTCTTTCGTGTCTTCTATCTCTTATAATTGTAGTCTGGTTTCTGTAAAGGTCGTAAATAATTTCTCGCTGCCTGTATCTTATTCCAGCTACCTTCAGAGTTTCAAAGACTGTATTCCAGACAACATTGTCAAAAAAATTTCCTAAGTCTACAAATGCTATAAACGTAGGTTTCCGTTTCTTCAGACTGTCTTCTAACTCATAGAGTCAGTATTGGGATGAGGAATTCCACCTCATGCAGGACACCTTCCATGTCCAATAGTATAATGTAAGTTAGGAAATAAAAAATAACCCACTGAAGATAGCACAAACTGTGCTGAAACATGTCTGGATGAAAGAAAACAGAAAAAAGGTGTCTTGCATAAGGTGGAATTTCTCTTCCCATTTCGGAACAAGCACAGACATAACAAGAACTGCAACACCACAAGATGTGTTCCCACATTTCTCCAGAATCCAAACTCATTTTATCTGAAGTCGTTTACCAACCATTACTTATAAACGGACAGTTTGGTAGTATTCACACCTGTCAGTGCCGATATTCTTTAGAATTGAAGTTTTATATTCTTTTGAAACTATGAAGGCACTTCGCCTGTCTCATGAATCTGGCGCATCGGGCGGAATAGTATGGTCTGGCTGGCTGTCCCAAGAACGTCAGTAATTCCTACGGAATGGCGTCTACTCCAGTGGCTCGTTTCGACTTAGTTCTTTCGGCCCTCAGTCAGATTATTCTTGCAGTATCATACTATCGTCTCATATTCATCTAGTTCATCTTCCCTTTCTACAAAATGGTCTTCAAGTTCATTTCTTCCGTAGAACTCTCATATGACTATCTTCCACCTTCCAGTACCCTTCTTTGCCCAGTACTGGGTTGAAATATGATGTTCATGCAGTAACTTCTCTTTTCTGCAAATGTCTCTTAAGTTTTCGAATAATCCTTGTCCACCTATCCCCTACTTCACCCGCTGTTAGTCGCGTGATCTACAAGTATAGCCTGTGCGAACACTAATGACTGTCTTGGAACTAGTAACTTCCCGTAGGGGGTGAGGTTTAAGCCAGTGCAGGTAAGATCTTGAGTGAGCTAAGGCAAACGTTTAAATTTATTTTTGAAATTGGATTACTCCTGTAGTTCATGTACCTAGACCTGTCCCTCTTCGGAGTGCGGGGGTTGAGCATGTTTCTACAGGCTTGCAATAGTCCTCTACCCATTTTTGCTTGGTCATTTTGTATATTCTATCATTTTTATTATTATATTCCGCTTCATCTGCTTCATTTGATGGATTTCTATGTCTTTTCCTTTCATCTTTTCAAGGATAATATACTTAATCTGTTTGAAGGCTGTGTGCAAAATAAAACTGACAAAGAAAATATTTCATGTACCTAAAAGATAGGCAACCCAACTTGAATCATGTGCAACAGAAGTGGATGATATAAACTGTTGCCAGTTGTGGTGTGCGTACTATAAGACCTTCGGTACACATACCATCAGATTATTTGACTTGTCGCTCTAACGAAGTCGGCGAGTGTCAGCAATATGTCTCCTGATCTTAATGTGGCGTGTTTATCTTCTGCCGATAGGTCAGACGATAGAAATGCCACTTGCATGCTTAGAGTAGCAGACTGACGGTGACCAACTTCAAACAGAACTTGATTAATTTTCACACACATTTATTAAAATAATAACAATCATAAACCTTACTTAACTTGATTTTGGATGCTATTTGCAATTGACAATCTGAAGTTCCTTTGGTCTTGGTACGTTAATCTTATTCTCACATATCTCTGATACTTGAAAAAGTGTATATACATTTAACTTCATGGCTATGTACAGGAATCTGATAATCTTCTTAGTTGCAGACTGAAACTTGACCATAGACTGGTACAGACTAATGCAGACTGGTACAGACAGGTGCAGATAAATGCAGACTAATGCAGACTGACTAATCGGAGGTCTGTACACTCGTTATAATACCTCGAGCGTTCAGGTATCACTGCGCGAGTGTGATCCGCGAGGAGAAAAGGTTCTACGTTAGCAGCAATCTCATTGGCTGCGTTACATATTAATACGCGGATCGGCGGAAGCAGAATTTGGTCCGCCTCTAAGATAGCGCCATCTCGTAGTGCGGACACGGACGAAAGCTGCGCCTGCGCTGTTGTGCTTAGCGGGGCGCGCTCTAGTGGGAAAGTTGTGTACGCGCTGACTACGCGGGACTATGTACACAACACCAATCATTTAGGTGGTTGACATGACCAGTACCAGATTGAATGATATGAGTTGTCTATTTTTTAAGTACATGTAAATCCACAACTGAGGAGGATGGTGTAAGTTGTTTTGCCTATCTTATAGGTGCATGGAGCATCCACAAATGAGGAGGATGGTGTAAGTTGTCTTGCCTATCTTTCACGATCATGAAATTCCCCAACCAGGATGGGTGATGTAAGTTGTGTTGCCTGTCTTTTAGGTACCTGAAACATCCACAATTGGGGTTTATTATGTAAGTTGTGTTGCCTATCATTTAAGCGCATGAAACATTCACAACTGGGGAGGATGATGTATGTTGTTTTGCCCAGCTTTTAAGTGTATGGAACATCCACAACTGGTGAAGATGATGTCAGATGTCTTGTCTGCCTATCAAGTACCGGTACATGAAATATTTTCTGAGCCAATTTTATTTTGGCCATCATGTATAATAACTGTATGGCGTTAGTACCTACTGTCAGACTTAGTAAAGGTCCATAGTTATTTCGGCAGCGGTTTCTGATGCGGAAGGAGTCTACTAATATACCTTCAATTAACAACTAAAGAAACTGAAACCATTAATCTTGGCCATAGTATTAGTCCTTGGTTCTAGAAATCTGCATTTTTAACTGTTCAGGAAAATTCCACTTAGAAAATCACCTTGTCTTCATTCTGGAAATACCTACCATACAGTGATTTCTTCATACGAGGAACAAGGAAAATGACATTGGATGCTATGATACGAGAATATGGAGGATGAGGAATAGTTTAATATCCTAACTAAGCAGCATGTATAACTGCGTCACTTGCAGAATAAGCTTTAGTACTTTCGTGAAGTAGAAACACCTGTTTTGAGGGCTTTTCACGATGCTTCATCTTGACAACTACCCGTAATCTCGTTAGAAAGCGTCGGTAGTATGCTCCAGTGACATGTCGTACCCTTCTGAGCATAACCAGGTAGCACTGCACCATTGCGGTCCTAAAAAAAAAAAAAAAAAAAAAAAAACAACTCAGCAACTCCTTTCCCGTTTTCATCGGTGATGAATCCACATATCTCCTACCTATGCTCCTCTGTGTGAGACCACAGCGATATATGCAGTACTCGTTCATGGTGACACACGCCTAAGGAGTGACCTGGATTGACTGATACTGCTGCAATATTTGCACTGCTGTCTCGATTTAGCAGGGTTCTTAAATGGATGTAATTGCGGAATTCATGGGGCAGCGACATTTTTCATGTTCAGATTCTTGTGAATGATGTTAAAAGCTGAACCATGACTGATTTTGACTTTCTTCACTGTCGCCTTGACTGTGACACGCCGGTCTGAGAGCACTGGGGCCTTTCCTCGGTTCTTTTCATAGGGAGGATGAGTCACTTCGTTCTTCGTCATTCATTGCTGTTTGACCTCACTAGAAGCGCTTGTATCAGTGTGCGATTTGTGCTTTTACCAATGGGGGGGATGTCTTTAGGGGGTTAGAATAATTATATATGTTACTAGCTTGGACCGTGGCGTTACCAATGGATAAACAGTTATTTATAAATAGATGTTAATGCCGAAACTCACTATTCACGCGTATGCACTATCAGAAAAGCCACTTTGCGAGATGTTTTAGTAAACCTTCAAATTTAGATCTCTCCTGAGTTGATCAGGAACCATCATGTCTCAGTTTTTCAAAGAGATGGACAAAAGAACTGTGACTTTCAAGAAAACTCGAAAAGCATTAAATGAGGAAGCAACCCAATGTACGCGAAAAATATGGCCTAGTTTTAATAGCTGCGAGGATAATTCTTGTGAAACACTTTCTAGTAGTCTGGTTTTTGGGACTTCGAGAAAAGACAGAATATAAGGAATCTAAAAAAACCTTTATATGGTATACATCTGCTGCATCATTCATAACATCGTGGACAGCTAATTTCATTTTGTGGTTCATACAATGAACGACAGTTAAATCCTTATGTAAATGACTACGCAGTAGAGCGGCTACGCCTTTGTAAGGTGCAAGCATTGTTGAGCCACCATCTGTTGCGACATCTACAAGGTGGTTTTTTAGTTCATCATTTGTAATGCCATACTTTTCAAGAGCTGCTAACAGTGTGCTGAAAATGCATTCTCCTGTCCCGCTTTCTCATTCAACAATGTCAAAAAAATAATCGCAAGCAACTCCCTCAAAGGACAAACGTATATATATTATTAAACAAGTTTTATTGGAAACCGTTGTACTTTCGTCCATCATGATACAAGCTCGCAAGTAAACGGATGACGAACCTTAGACGAAAGCAACAATGACAACATGTTAATGATGATTTAGTTCTAAACGTTTTGAAATGATTAACTACTACATGCATGGAGAGCTGCATCAAATCAGTCTCTGGACTGAAGACAACAACAATAACTACTAGATAAAACTTTTTCAAAATTAATAAGCAAACATATTAGTAGTATTAATAGTAAGACTATATTAAAAACTTTCAGTGTTCAGCTCCACAAATTTAAATTATATGTAAAGTTTTACTCCAGTGCGTGGGAAACAAACATCCCAGGTTGGGATGCATAAACTAAAACCAGAGGTGGGGATGGTCTGATGCACAGAGGGGGAAATCCCCCCCCATCCCCCCCTGCAAATCGCACACTAGTTTGTATCACCTTACTAACGTATCACATGATGATGAAGTGTTACGGTACATTTCCGTCAATTCAGCATAGATTGTTGCAGCGCTGTTCTCGTCGAACCATACTCGAATTTATCAAAAGGCTGCGCCATTTTGTTTGGATATCATTGCGAAGTTTATTGTACGGTGGTGTGGAAATTTCTGAGTGTAACACAAAAACAGATAGCTAACTTTCACATAATTGTGAATGGAGAATTTAGCCCTATGGAGATGGGCATAATTGCCAGAGCCACTATAAAATAAAGTTTTTTAAAAGTATTAGAGAGTGGTTCCGTTCCTCATCAACAATAGTTAATGTCGTACTCAAACACGGAGGCTGAATTTCGACCCATTCTTTCTCTACGGAAAAACCCAAGAAGTGCAATCATTTAGTCAACGATAGGGAGAAGAACTCTCTTACTTGTGAATAAATAAGTGCAAACTAAAACTGATAAATGGCAGAATAATTATCATAGCCTATTCACATAGCTATTTTCTCTCAGTTGAGAAAGATGGTCATCAATAGTTTTTTTTTTTTTTTGCCGTAGATGCCTCAGCTCGTTTATTTCAAGTGAGCTCCTACAAAAGCACGTCATTGTTTGCTCTAGCCAGTAAACAGTTCGTGTGGAAACGACGTGGCTTTCAAGTGCCTCCTAGCTCCTGTGGCACGTTGGAATGCTGACCTCACTGCCTCTCACAGTACCTACACAGAACGGCACGTAATATATGTGGCGGCGTATCAGATCATATCAACAATTACAGGATGGCTCAAATAAAAGTGTTCCGGAGAACAGTGTTCCAGGGTACAAAGAAACACAACAGAGGAAAGGAAGTACAGTACTAAGCTGCCTATAGCAGATATAGAAAGTGACAACTATTCATCCCCTGGTACCTGTGGGTCCTGGTCAGCAATTTGCTGAAGATGAATCGAAGATAAAAAAAACTGCTGGACTTGCTGCAGTTTTATCCTAAATGTTCTACTGCAGTTCTTGAAAACTATGGGGGTTGTTTTGCTACCTTAGACTTGAGGGGTTCCCAAACAAAGTAATCGCATACTGACAGATCAGGTGACATGGGTAGCCTGCTGGGGCCGTGACCAGACTGACCTCTGCTAACAAGTCTGTCAGGCATGAAGGTTGTGTAAATGTTCTGCAAGGTTCGGCCCGCTATATTGACTGTTGCTCCATTGTGTTGGAAGTAACTGTAGGTCTTTCCTGCTTCCGTTAATGCTGTCAGAAATGGTTTCAAAATGTCTGGGCCACTTTTTATTGACACAGCCTGTATATTAGTACTCCGAAAGCCGCCTGACGGTGTGTGGTGGAGGGTGCTTCTTGTGTCAGTAACTGATCCCTCCCCTCCCCTTCCCTGTTCCACTCGCGAATATTGCATGGGAAGATTAACTATCGGTAAGCCTCTGTATCACCTCTAATTTCTCGAATTGTAAGTCTAGTGTCAATCATTTCGATTCTTATTGCAAAATTTGCACCCAAGCCGGGATTCTAACAAAGGGCACCTGCTCGCTAGGCAGATGCGTTAACCACTACGCCACCCTGGCACAGTGGCTTTGAACAACGGTACACACTAGCGCAGCACGCATCCCTCCTCCATCCAAATTTCCACTCACTCCCCAGCGCACTTTGTATTCCCCTTGAAGTCGAACAGCACTGCAGAGACTCTCCATCTGTGTTGGAATAGCACCTCAGCATTGAACAAAACAGGGGATCCCACCTGAAAGCTAGGCATAGGGGCTTTAATCAAATTAAACTGCACAGTTCCAGTCGTCTTTTTAAGTCTCAAACATCTATAATTGCAGACTGAAGCAACGACTAAACATTTGTACCAAGGCTGGAATTCGAACCCGGGTTTTACGCTCACTAGGCAGATGCGCTAACCAATAAACCACCCTGGCACAGTGGCTTTGCACAAGTGGTTAACGCATCTGCCTAGTTAGTGGGAGACTCTACTTGGTGCCAAATATGGCTTGTTGCTTGAAAAAAATGACCGGAAGCAAAGTTGTTGACCTAATAATATGCAATCGATGAAAAGTGGATAATGGAATGGAAAATGGGAACACCTCAAGGCTACTACGATGAAAGTCTCAGTTGATTTTTAATGGTGTCAATAAAAAATTCAGAAAAATGAATTATTATTGTGATGAACTACTCGGAAGCTTAGGTATGCATATATACACCACATAATTTTTGAGAATTGAAAAGGTCTCTTGAACCATGTAGTTTGATTTAGGAGGATTGATTCAATTGTGTTTGTGATTTTGGTAGGGTTATTATTGTGTCTGGGATAGAAATTTTGTAGTAGGCGAGGAGTCAAAGTTTATCGTGCTCGTGCACGTAGGTTGGCGAGAATGAGCCAACATGAGTCTAGAACCACAGATAGTGAGTTTCACATGGATGTTCAGAAGGGAAAATCACAAGAGATCGAAACTAGGGAAAGTGAGAATGCTGATTTTCAGGGATCGGTTGTAACAGAAAGTGAACTGAGTAATTTGCAGGATAGTGGCGAGCAGTCCGAAGCTGAGTCTTTGTAAAAGGAAAATCTGACGATGTCATAGGCAACAGAAAACTCCTAAACTAATGGACGCGAGGAAGTAGCACAAATTGTTTCATATCGTGCACCAACCTCTCCAGTTTCGACTCTGTTTGATCTCCAATCCTTTCTGGTTGAAATGTATTTGCAAAACATGCGACAGTACGAGAAAAACGAAAAGACCGAATAAAATATCGCAGCATTAGCGTTGATAAATAAGCAACAAGATGAGAAAAACGATGAACCATCAAGTTACCTTCCATTAGGAAAGTGGATGCACTCAGCGACTGTTACGTGATTTATAAATTACAGACCGCAGCGATCAGTCGTCCTTTTCTTTTTTTTTTTTTTTTTTTTTTTTTTTTGCAGGTTTTATTACGCAAATCCAGATTTCGGCTAGGAATAGCCATTGTCAACGCACTATTTTCTAATCTCTAAGCATGTCAGTTCCCTGCTGTTCGGTCGTCAGTCACAGTTCTTTGAATACTACTGTATAAATAATAATTCATTTATACAGTAGTATTCAAAGAACAGCAGGGAACTAACATGCTTAGAGATTAGAAAATAGTGCGTTTACAATGGTTAGGCACTAGCCGAAGTCTGGGTTTGCGTAATAAAACCTGCAAAAATAACAAAAAACAACTGATTGCTGTGCTCTATAATTTATAAAAACGATGAACATTACGAAAAGACAGATGAACATTTCAAAGAAAACTTGAGAAAGTGGATCAGGAAAAAGAGATAAAGACACCTTCAAAGAAAACAGGAAAATTTTTGCAAAGATATAAGCTTGGAGGTCAATTACCCGGTTTTGACAAGGGGATCGCTGAGATGTGTAAGAAAATCGGGGAGAAGATAAAAAGTCCAAAGCAAAAACTAGTCAAATAGTTGATGAACAAATGTGTGGCAACGTCAATAAAATAAGCACATTGTCTCAAGAAGTGAAAGGCACTACGAGTCAGCTGCATAAAACTGCAGATGTAATCAAGGTATGAAAAGATGAAGTTACAGAAGTATCTAAGGTTTTAGGAACATCTCGACCAGCTGGCATCACGTAGTGATGCGGAATCAGACGTAGAAGATTAGACAGATAATCAAATTAACGCCAACAGTTCTAACGAGGAAAGAGTCTGTGTCAAGGATTATCAGCCTTGATTCACTGCCCGAACTGACAACCGACGCAAAGCCCATAAATAGAAGATGTCGAATGTAATATGGCGCATCTCACAGAAATTCACCTAGCGATTGAAGAATATTGTCTAACTCGACGAAGCAGAACGAGGCAAAGATTAGCAGAAGTGGTGAATTGTTTAGCAAATGGAAAGACATAATGCTGAACTAGTAGCGCAAACAGAGGAGCAATTTTCAAAAACCCAACACATTTTGGAAAAAAATGGAAGGAAAATTGAGAAACACATCACTGAATTAGCGAAGAAGAGGGTAGAGCATGCCACCAGAACGAGGAGATAGTGTTTGCAAAAATAGACGAGCAATGCATTTACCATTATAGTGCTTGGGTGCTGCAGCGTTACTGCAGAAGTGTGAAATCTGGTGAATAATAAAAGGAAGAAATAAAGTCTATAATTAGGGTAAAAGACGAAATCAGCTAAGATGTAGTCAGTTGTTGCCAGGTCTTCGAAGGAAGCGCTTGCAATACGAATTCATGACATCCAGATACTGATGGCTCCAGTACGCCCATATCGACACGTCTGAATGCCTATACATGAGGTGCATAGGGGCTTGAAGGTGGCATTTGAATTGCCGAAACTGATTATGAAAATAAAATGAAATAAAATAACTTCTCAAACCGCACGGCGGTTTAGCGGTTCTCCCAGTTGAAAATTACGTCCTTCAGGTGCAAGCTCGCACCTGCCAGCTGCCGGAAGCTCCCCCCTTCAAAGAGGGTGTGCTGGGTATGTTCTACCTGAAGGAAACGAACATACATGGAGCAGGATGGCGCAGTTGGGAGCGCATTGGGCTGTTAACCCGAAGGTCCGTGGATCAAAACCACGTCCTGCTACAAATTTTAATTTCTTCTGCTCTGGTTCATTGTAGCTCGGTATAGTCGCAAAATTGTAATACTTGTCACTGTACTGTTAATGTATTGTATCCATTTAATATGTGTAACATGCCCTGCCAACAGTAATTGCAGGCTGCAGATTCGTTTATAGTTTCCCCTACCTCTCTGTTCATCTAATTCATACATTCCTCCACTCATTCTAATTGTGAATGCGGACATGGAGCAACGAGAGCCGTTGAGATTGAGAATGAGTATTTCGTTGTGCAATAGAGAGTGCAGTGATTTCCTGACTGAGATTTTAAGACAAACCACAAATATAAGTAGAAACCTCTATTTTGCTTGCAGTGCTCGTACCATCTGAGTTAGATGTGCTCGCTTCCTCTCCATCCTCATAACTTCAAGCAGCCGCTACTTCTCTTGCACTTTAAATACTTTACACATTCTGTTTTCCAACTTGGTGGACCACTACTTCTACGAGAAAGATCATTGCTCATGAACGTTAAGGGAAAACTTGTTCAGACATAATTCGGCACACAATTTTTTTAAGTGTTACTGAAATTTTTATTTTTTGCCGGAGGGGGGTTACCAATTTTCGGACTGGTTGGGGATGAAGCCCGCCACGTTGATTCTCGTATGGCAATCTCTCATATTAAAGTACTATTTACGCCCAACTTCCTCAACTATTTATTGCATATACTCGTATTTCAATCTCTGTCTTTCCAGACAGTTTTTGCCCTGTATGGCTCCCTCTGGTAGCGCGGAATTGTCCCGGATGTGTTAACATATGTTCCATCGCCCTGTCCTTTCTTCTTGGGTCGTATTTTACACATATCCTTTCCTCCTAGATTCTAACATCATTCTATAGCATAACAACTCGAATACTTCGACTCTGATACTTCCCTCTTTTTACACGTCGACCATCAATCACTTTCATATGGTATTGTAATCCAGAAGTACACTCTCAAAAAATTCTTCCTCGAATTAAGTTCTATGTTAGATACAGACAGAAAATTAATGACAAATGCTTTCTTTATCTGTGCTAGTCTGCTCTGTATATCTCCCTTGCTACGTTCGTCATTTCTTCCGGGGTACCAGAATTCCTTCACTTCGTCTACTGCACGCTGATTTCCGACTATACTGATGACATATCCAAGCTGATGGCTTTCTAATCATGATTTTAGTAACCATAATTGCATATTCAGAACTTAATTAAAGATTTCATTTAATGTTACAAATTATTTTCGGACTGAACCAAACATTCACCAGTGCGCCTTGAGATGGCTGGCGCGAAACAGGCCAACTCACAAAAAGCAACTCTTTTCCATGCTAACAGTATGCGTACCTTACAATTTCTATTATTATGTACTTAAAAGTGAACTAAAGTTTGAAATAGCTTCGGAAAATGTCTGTAAAAAGCCATTCTTCTGATAGGAGTCCTACAGGCTGTGCATGTGCGTCGTAGACGGTTATCAGGTTCGCATAAAGTTGAATTAAATATTGGATTGTCACGGAAAACGTTTCCGTACGTACTGCATAGCCATCAAAACCACGTAAAGAACTTTCGTAAACATTGATGGTGCTCGTCAACTTATGATTAGAATCCGCGCTCTTTAATGGATAGTTGCTTTTAGACCGGCTTCCGAGTAGTTCATTACAATAATAATTCATTTTTCTGAATTTTTTATTGACACCATTAAAAATCAACTGAGACTTTCATCGTAGTAGCCTTGAGGTGTTCCCATTTTCCATTCCATTATCCACTTTTCATCGATTGCATATTATTAGGTCAACAACTTTGCTTCCGGCCTTTTGCAATAGAGGGCATTAGCGGCAAGTGGTGTTCAGGTGATTGGTCGTAGGTGAAATGCAACAAGCTTGGGCATCTGTAAACATAATGCCTTAAAAATATTAGTCGATTTGTGATTGCATCATAAGGTTATTCTCGATTAAGTACGTCAACTTACGAAACCATTTCTCGCCCTTTGCGGGAAGTTTTAATTTTCTGCCTTAACATAAAGAAATCTGCGGCTGTGGCTCTTAAAATGCTGGGCAAGACCAATGGTGAGAGAACTATTAGAGGAAGAACGTGCAGAGAACGATTTCAACGTCTTAAGAACGGTGATTTTGACGCTGGAGACCGGTATGGCGGGGGAAGACAACATTTTCGTTGCTACAGACGAAGACAGTCACAGGACATCGTTGTCGAAAGCAATTGATGCGTTCGAGCCCTGCACTGAAACACAAACGGCCACAATATAGCGATAGACACATAAAGGTAATTTTGCAGTAAGTCACTGCTCGACCCCATATCGCAAAACTCGTCAAAATATACATGGAAACGTTGCAATGAGAAGTCCTATCCCTCCCGCCGTATTCTCCATAAGTTGCTGACTACCAACTTTTTCGATCAGTGGCATACAGTCTGGCTGACGAGCACTTCCGATCATATGAACAAGTACAAAATTGAATCGATTCATGGCTCCCCACAAAAGACTCCCAGTTCTTTCGACATGGAATTCGCATGCTATCCGAAAGATGGGACAATGTAGCGGCCAGCGATGGGCAATACTATGAATCATAATTTTTTTGTAAGTTTTTCACAATAAAGCCCCAAACTTCGAGAAAAAAACAGCGGAAGCAAAGCTGTAGACCTAGTAGTATCACGAATGAGATAGTAGTAATAAGACAGAGAGGGAGACAATGAGAATGATAGGAGACAGTACTCATAGGACCGAACGAAGGAGATTGTCACTGTGAGTGAGGTGGCAGTTAGAAACAAAGAAATAGTGACAATGGGTTGCGCTGATTGAGTGAGTGAGAATGAGCAAGTGGGATTAGGTGGGTATGCGCGATTTACAGCAGTGGGCTAGTGGATGTGAAGGGAATACAGCTTTGGTAGCTTGTGCCAATGCGAGGTGAGTTGCATGTTAAGAAGAGGGCGAGTATGTTCGTATGCCAAAGTTTTTAAAGGTGCTGAGCAAGGTAGAATGAGGCAGCTGGCACGCCGCTTTCCAGTCACACTCTTTTAAAAAGGGACCGACTCGCCTTTTTTGTGCTCCGGTAGGCGCCTTTTTTGCTGGTGTTGAATGGCTCGGTCTGGTGGGAGGTTGGAGTAGAAGACTGGACTTTAGCGTCTCTAGTCGCCCACACCACACCAACCGCAATACATTGACCGCCAAAAAAACTGGTATAGGCATGTGTATTCAAATACAGAGATACGTAAACAGGCAGAATTCGGCGCTGCGGTCGGCATCGATTATGTAAGACAACAAGTGTCTGGCGCAGTTGTTGGATCGGTTGCTGCTGCTGCAATAGCGGGTTAGGATGATTTAAGTGAGTTTAAACGTGATGTTATAGACCATGCACGAGCGATGGGACACAGCATCTCCGAGGTAGCGATGAAGTGGGGAATTTCCCGTACGACCATTTCGCTGATGTACCGTGACTATCAGGAATTCGGTAAAACATCAAATCTCCGCCGTCGCTGCGGCCGGAAAAAGGTCCTGCAAAAACGGGACCAATGACGACTGAAGAGAATCGTTCAAGGTGACGGAAGTAGAACGGTTCCGCAAACTGTTGCAGATTTCAATGCCGGGCCATCAACAAATGTCAGCGTGCGAACCATTCAACAAAACATCATCGATGTGGACTTTCGGAACGGAAGGCCCACTTGAGTATCCTTGATGACTGCACGACACCAATTTTTACGCCTCGCCAGGGTCCGTCAACACCGACATTGGACTGCTAATGACTGGAAACATGTTGCCTCGTCGGACGAGTCTCGTTTCAAATTGTATCGAGCAGATGGACGTGTGTACTGGTATGGAGACAACCTCATGAATCCATGGACACTGCATGCCAGCAGGGGACTATTCAGTGTGATGGAGGCTCTGTAATGGTATGGAGCGTGTCTAGTTGGAATGATGTGGGACCCCTGATACGTCTAGATCCGACTCTGGCAGTTGACACGCACGTAAACATCCTGTTTGCATCCACTCATGTCCGTTGTGCATTCCGAAGGACTTGGACAGTTCCAGCACGACAATACGGCGCCCCCTCACGTCCATAATTGCTACAGACTGGCTCCAGGAACACACTTCTGAGTTTAAACAATTCCGCTCGCCACCAAGGCCCACAGACATGAACGGTACTGAGCATATCTTGGAACATTGCAACGTACTGTTTAGAGGAGATCTCCACCCCGTGGTACTCTTATAGATTTATGGACACTCCTGCAGGACTGATGGTGTCAGTTCTCTCCATCACTACTTCAGACATTAGTAGAGTCCATGCCACGTCGTGTTGCGGCACTTCTGCGTTGTCGCGGGGGCCCTGAACGATATTAGGCAGGTGTACCGGTTTCTTTGGCTCTTCAGCGTAAGTGTCTGAGAGCAACACGGACCGTTAAGAACTGGAAGTGGTGTGTGCGGCCACTGGCCACACCTGTGGAGACAGCTGTCACCCCGCACTGAGCTTTCTCAGCGGGTTTTCCGCTGGCAGGCGCGTCTGTTGTGCGAGTCACTGTTGGCCCCGGCTGGCGAGACACGTTCCAGTTTCGACACTGTCTGCGGCGAGACAGCAGACCTGTCTTGAATAGGGAAACTGCGTCCTAAAGGCGTCAAGGCTGTCTCGCCATTTGCTTTGTACACGGCCATTCTCGGCCGGCATTCATTTCGGTAATACATTTGATTAAAAGTACACTGCTAGTCATTACAACTGTAACGTAGCGAGGGCCACATGCAGTAAACGCCAATCTGACACTAAGTGTACTGCGCGTATAAGATTTCATACGCAAATTATTTGCACCTCAGCAAAACCGCACAAAGTACTCGTAGGAAGCAGAATAACCATCTATATTCTGTCGAAAGGGTGTTCCGAAACTGTTCGTTCAGTTTAATGCAGGAGGTAAACGCCAAAACACATATATTTTGATCTGGAACGTATGGTCCCTGTAGTCAACCGGTAATGTTACGGAACAATTTATTAGTGGCGCTGAAGTAAGTTACTGTGTCAGTATCTTCAACTGTGAATGTGTACTGACATTCAGAACTGCTGTGTGTGCGGGTTCATTCCCAAGTATGTTCATCCAGCACCTTGGGGCGCCAGCTCATTTCAGCATTGTCATTAACCATTCAACTGCCAAGGCCGCATAAAACTTTTTTAAGACAGCCGGTTGCAGGAGACTATGTTGTCATCTTCCCATCTTAAAATCTTTTGTTGTAAAACATCTACATTTTACGCTGATCTCACACGGAAGATGTCAAGTGGATAAATACAGCACACTGTAAAAGATTTGCCATCGCTAAAACAATTAAAAACGTAAAGCACCTTGTGCAGCAGGCTATGTTCACATACATCGCCTTTCAATTCCCTCAGAATGAGAAAATTTAGTCATTTCAACATTGGTGTGAGGAATCATCTAAGACATATCTTCGGGAACCGAGGCGTCGGCCGGGTTGGTCACCCAGTTCACCTGATCGCATTTGCGTTTCCTCTTTTCGGGGCATGAAGTAGGTGGTGTATAGGACCGTTGTCAAAATAGAAGACGACCACGTCGCTAGAATTTACATTGCTGCTCGTAGTATGGTGACAATCAAAGATCCGACAATGAACTGCCTTCATATAGTCCAATCAATGATCACACATTCCAGCAGTTCCTGTGAATGACACTCGTGTAATCAGCGTGCTAAACTACCTTCTGTGTAAGTCGTCTCTACGATCAGGAATTGTCGTCAGGGCAGTATGCACCATAACTAAATATATTTATTTTGATGTTCTCTATCTTCCATATTTATTTGAACGGATAGTTTCGGAACACCCTGTATAATTAAAGAATCCTCGCATGCCTTGTGTAAAAAGGAGGAGCGTCTACCAACGCATGTCGTAATTTGACAGCGGCGGAATCACGCCTTTTCGCGACTTTACTTCGTCTTCGCACAATATTAATGCTCGTGTTGGCCGGGATCCCACGACTGCCATGGGAGTATAGAGTATACAGAGTAGTTCCAAAATACTTTTACAAACTTTGGGGACAAGTTCCTTATACCAAAACTAGAACAAAGTTCATATAATGATGTTGTTGTTGTTATGTTGTTACTGTCTTCAGTCCTGAGACTGGTTTGATGCAGCTCTCCATGCTACTCTATCCTGTGCAAGCTTCTTCATCTCCCAGTACTTACTGCAACCTACATCCTTTGGAATCTGCTTAGTGTATTCATCTCTTGGTCTCCCTCTACGATTTTTACCCTCCACGCTGCCCTCCAATGCTAAATTTGTGATCCCTTGATGCCTCAGAACATGTCCTACCAACCGGTCCCTTCTTCTTGTCAAGTTGTACCACAAACTCCTCTTCTCCCGAATTCTATTCAATACCTCCTCATTAGTTATGTGATCTACCCGTCTAATCTTCAGCATTCTTCTGTAGCACCACATTTCGAAATCTTCTATTCTCTTCTTGTCCAAACTATTTCTCGTCCATGTTTCACTTCCATACGTGGCTGCGCTCCATACAAATACTTTCAGAAACGACTTCCTGACACTTAAATCTATACTCGATGTTAACAAATTTTTCTTCTTCAGAAACGCTTTCCTTGCTATTGCCAGTCTACATTTTATATCCTCTCTACTTCGGCCATCATCAGTTATTTTAATCATCTTGTGGTGCAGTTCTTCTTGTTGTCTCCGTGCTTGCTAAGAAAATGGGATGAGACGTTCCGCCTTATGCAAGACAAATTTTTTCTTTTATTTCACCCATATGGGATGTCTTGCATAAGGCGGAACTTCTCATCCCATCAGTTATTTTGCTCCCCAAATAGCAAAGCTCCTTTACTACTTTAAGTGTCCCATTTCGTAATCTAATTCCCTCAGCATCACCCGACTTAATTCGACTGCATTCCATTATCCTCGTTTTGCTTTTGTTGATGTTCATCTTGTATCCTTCTTTCAAGGCACTGTCCATTCCGTTCAACTGCTCTTCCAAGTCCTTTGCTGTCTCTGACAGAATTACAATGTCATCGACGAACCTCAACGTTTTTATTTCTTCTCCATGGACTTTAATACCTACTCCGAATTTTTCTTTTTTTTTCCTTTACTGCTTGCTCAATATACATATTGAATAACATTGGGGACTGGCTACAACCCAGTCACACTCCCTTCCCAACCACTGCTTCCCTTTCATGCCCCTCGACTCTTTATAACTGCCATCTGGTTTCTGTACAAATTGTAAATAGCCTTTCGCTCCCTGTATTTTACCCCTGCCACCTTTAGAATTTGAAAGAGAGTATTCCAGTCAACATTGTCAAAAGCTTTCTCTAAGTCTACAAATGCTAGAAATATATGTTTGCCTTTCCTTAAACTATTTTCTAAGATGAGTCGTAGGGTTAGTACTGCCTCACGTGTTCCAACATTTCTGCGGAATCCAAACTGATCTTCGCCAAGGTCGGCATCTACCAGTTTTTCCATTCGTCTGTAAAGAATTCGCGTTAGTATTTTGCAGCTGTGACTTATTAAACTGATAGTTCGGTAATTTTCACATCTGTCAACACCTGCTTTCTTTCGGATTGGAATTATTATATTCTTCTTGAAGTCTGAGGTTATTTCTCCTGTCTCATAGATCTTGCTCACTAGATCGTAGAGTTTTGTCAGGACTGGCTCTCCCAAGGCTGTCAGTAGTTCCAATGGAATCCCGGGGCCTTGTTTCGACTCAGGTCTTTCAGTGCTCTGTCAAACTCTTCACGCAGTATCGTATCTCCCATTTCATCTTCATCTACCTCCTCTTCCATTTCCATAATATTGTCCTCAGGAACATCGCCCTTGTATAGACCGTCTATATACTGCTTCCACCTTTCTGCTTTCCCTTCTTTGCTTAGAACTGGGTTTCCATCTGAGCTCTTGATATTCATACAAGTGGTTCTCTTTTCTCCAAAGGTCTCTTTAATTTTCCTGTAGGCAATATCTACCTTACCCCTAGTGATATATGCCTCTACATCCTTATGTTTGTCCTCTAGGCATCCCTGCTTAGCCATTTTGCACTTCCTGTCGATCTCATTTTTGAGACGTTTGTATTCCCTTTTGCCTGCTTCATCTCCTGCGTTTTTATATTTTCTCCTTTCATCAATTAAATTCAATATCTCTTCTGTTATCCAAGGACTTCTATTAGCCCTCTTCTTTTTACCTACTTGATGGTCTGCTGCCTTTACTACTTCATCCCTCAGAGCTACCCATTCTTCTTCTATTGTATTTCTTTCCCCCATTCCTGTCAATTGTTCCCTTATGCTCTCCCTGAAACTCTGTACAACCTCTGGTTCTGTCAGTTTATCCAGGTCCCATCTCCTTAAATTCCCACCATTTTGCAGTTTCTTCAGTTTTAATCTACAGTTCATAACCAATAGATTGTGGTCAGAGTCCACTTCTGCACCTGGAAATGTCTTACAATTTAAAAACTGGTTCCTAAAACTCTGTCTTACCATTATATCATCTATCTGATACCTTCTAGTATCTCCAGGATTCTTCCATGTATACAACCTTCTTTTATGATTCTTGAACCAAGTGTTCGCTATAATTAAGTTATGCTCTGCGCAAAATTCTACCAGACGGCTTCCTCTTTCATTTCTCTCCCCCAATCCATATTCATCTACTACGTTTCCTTCTCTCCCTTTTCCTACTGTCGAATTCCAGTCACCCATGACTATTAAATTTTCGTCTCCCTTCACTACCTGAATAATTTCTTTTATCTCATCATAAATTTCATCAATTTCTTCATCATCTGCAGAGCTAGTTGGCATATAAACTTGTAGTACTGTAGTAGGCATGGGCTTCGTGTCTATCTTGGCCACAATAATGCGTTCACTAAGCTGTTGGTAGTAGCTTACCCGCACTCCTATTTTTTTATTCATTATTAAACCTACTCCTGCATTACCCCTATCTGATTTTGTATTTATATCCCTGTATTCACCTGATCAAAAGTCTTGTTCCTCCTGCTACCGAACTTCACTAATTCGCACTATATCTAACTTCAACCTATCCATTTCCCTTTTTAAATTTTCTAACCTACCTGCCCGATTAAGGGATCTGACATTCCACGCTCCGATCCGTAGAACGCCAGTTTTCTTTCTCCTGATAACGACGTCCTCCTGAGTAGTCACCACCCGGAGATCCGAATGGGGGACCATTTTACCTCCGGAATATTGTACCCAAGAGGAGGCAATCATCATTTAACCATACAGTAAAGCTGCATGCCCTCGGAAAAAATTATGGCTGTAGTTTCCCCTTGCTTTCAGCCGTTCGCAGTACCATCACAGCAAGGCTGTTTTGGTTAGTGTTGCAAGGCCAGATCAGTCAATCATCCAGACTGTTGCCCTTGCAACTACTGAAAAGGCTGCTGCCCCTCTTCAGGAACCACACGTTTGTCTGGCCTCTCAACAGATACCCCTCCGTTGTGGTTGCACCTACGGTACGACCATCTGTAACGCTGAGGCACGCAAGCGTCTCTGCCAACGGCAAGGTCCATGGTTTATGGTGGTAGGCATATAATGATATGTCCCGAAAATTCTTCGTTTTCAAGTTATTAGTGGAAGCTGACGTTGAATGGCTACCCAGTTACTACCAGCTAACTTCACTTATGTATGCCGGCCGCTGTGGCCGAGCAGTTCTAGGCCCTTCAGTCCGGAACCGCGCTGCTGCTACGGTCGCAGATTCGAATCCTGCCTCGGTCATGGATGTGTGTGTGATGTCATTAGGTTAGTTAGGTTTAAGTAGTTATAAGTCTAGGGGACTGATGACCGCAGATGTTAAGTCCCATAGTGCTTAGAACCAGTTTTTTAACTTACCTATGTGCCTGTTTGACCCATTGCATCGTAGATGGTGTTGTGTTACCAGGGAGACTCGTTTACTTTCGCGACTTGTCTGTCATCAACGTGTTCGTTGTGTACATGTGCTAGAGATAGTGAGTTAACTGAAAGTGCTCCGTTCACACATGGCAGGATATTCATTTCGTGAGAAGGCTGACCTGATATTTGTGTAAGTGGCGCGAGGCTGTACGGCTGTATCAGACGGCGTTTCCAGACCGAAGACAGCTGAGTCATTCAACCTTTGGTGCTGTGTTTTGTCGCGTTGCGATGACCACGTGTTGCTTGTACGACTGACCACGAAGAGCGTCTTCGGGATGTCGAAGAAGAGCCGAAGTATCAACGCAAGACAAGTGGCCCTGATACGTAGTATATCTTCAAGTTCAGCATGAAGGATACTTCACAAGTATCTCATGTGTACGTATAATCTTCAACATGTGCAGTGCCTTACACCTGCTTATCACTCACCACGGGACAACTATTGCTGATTATTTGTTGCACCAACTGCCAATCTGTTTGTAACGGACCTGCACTTCCGGTTAATTAATATTTTTAAATGACACATGCACCTAGAATTCCGTTGTTTGGGAAAGACATCCATCATCAAGAATGATGAATATCCGGAATCGTTATCGCGTAATTACTGAAACCTCCCCTTAGAAAAAATTATGAATTACTGTGCTGGTAAACCTCTTACGTTATTTGATTTTAAAACAGCTGAGCAAAACTGAACGTATTCAAACATTTCTCTCTTTACATACTCTGATCATCAATAAACTGACACACAATATTTTTAGCGCAACGCAATCTGACTTTCAATAATTCCTACAAAAGAATGGCCGTGACTAACAATAACCTATACCTTTCATGAATCGCTTACCTCACAAAAATCTTCGTTACTCGAATTACTGAAATACAGTGAGCGCCAATACTGCCAGCTAAATAAAGGATTCTAATTACTGAAGGCACTAACTACTGATAGGCATACTTAGCAAATGAAAGATTTTGATAGAGAACAAACAATGTATTTACCTTAATAGCGTTCAAAAGTCATAATATATATATCAGATCCTGACATCCAGACTTACAAATTTCCTTTTTCTGATGGACGCACGTCCAGATCGTCCGCTCTCAAAACTCCGCCATCTCTCTCCCCACATCCACCACTGCTGGCAGCTCACCTCCAACTGCGCAACGCTACGCGCTGTTAACATCCAGCTGCCCAACACTACAATAGCGAATATTCCAACAATACCAACCAGCCACAGACTGCACACAGCACAGCCAGTGATTTTCATACAGAGTGCTACGTCACGTTACCAACATAAAAACCTAAACAGCCTACTTACACTACTTTTTCACGATAACGACCGTAAGAAATTTAAAAAAAAAGTAAAAATAAGAAAAAGTTAGTGAAATTTGGAATAAATAAACTGAATCTGTTATAATTTTAGATTGAAAGTCATTTAAGAATGGTCTTCAGTAGAGGGGGTGAGGAAAAATTGCTGTGTGGTTATTAATTCTTTATTGACCGTAATTACGAACTATTGACTGAATTGTAATCATACGGGGGCAGAGGCAAAAGCACTGACCTGAGCTCAAATGTAAAAACACAATTAACACCATGAATTAAAACAAATCAGAAAACCAGTAAAATAATTTGTACTGAATAGATGCACTTTCGTGAAAAAGTTGTTCGCGTAATTAATAACTTTACCTTACCTACTGTAATGCTGTTACTGATATTAGAAATGCATATGTTCATTAACATTTGTTTCCTATTATAGGGAAATGTGAGCAGAGTTTGCAGTGCACACAAAAAGTGTTAAATGTATTATTCTGTAGTAATATTTTTAAATTATACTTTTACTGTTTTACTGTTGGTCTTTATTCTTTAACTAATTGTTCTACAAAGCAACAAAGTTCACTACTTTTAAGTGAGAGTTTTGGATAGTTCTCAATTTTGGAAATTGCACTGCTTTGTCTTAGTTACCGAAATTAAATCAGCTCATCAGTTCCAATACGTACTATTCTTTCACTGGCGTTGTTCTCGGAGTCAATAATGGTGACAGGATACGACCCTGCTAGGTAAATGTTTGAGGTAAAGTTCATTTACACTATACCAGTTGCTGCACTGAACACACTGTTATTCAATTACTACGATTGCTAGCTTTGTACAGTCTAAAGATGAAATAGGTCGGATCTTACTTTGATGGTGTAAGATAAAGCATTATTCGTTGACAATGTATGGCAACAGACTCTTCTTTACCGTCACTCCACATAACAAATTTGAGCCCACAATACTCTTTTTGAATATTGATTCCTGTTAAAGACAATGTACTGCACCCATTTACAACCAAATAATATACCTGGCGATATATTAAAAATTAAAATAAACTGAAAAATTTGGAAAGTTAAAAATCTTGCCTTTAATACCCCACATTTCTACGCACCGCGTCTGGACTTGACGATTCGTCGCTAGTAGCGCTCTCCGCCCACTACTTCTGCGCGACTCTGAGAGCTTACGCGGCCAGCGACAATAGCCTTTGCCTGAAACGTTTTCTTTCGCGCTATACAATAGCAAATTTCCCTGTCTTGGTCAGCCTTTTTAATGCCTCATAACGATAATATTTCTTTTAATTAATTTTGTATTAGTTCTTTGACATTTAATTGTATGACAACATTAATAAAATAATAGAAGGTACATTTGACAGAAATTATGTCGCATTTACATCATGGCTAGAGAATTAACTATGTGAAAAAATTATTAGGCACTGTCTTGTTGTGTTTTACGTTGTTTGTCCCTTCAGTTTTTATTTTGACCTATTTCGATACAGATGGTGTTCAATTGTTGCCTGGCCAGCACGTCTTCTAGGTCTCTCACTCCCTGAAAACATCTTGCCATAGATATACGAGATACTGGCACATCACCACTCACGAACCACTACGACTGACGAATTCCATCATATCGTTGAAGCAGCATGGAATCACTCACCTGTATGAGTCACCCATAATGACTCGATGACCAGACGAGTTGGAGTCCTGGCTGTTGCCAGAGATGGCAGCTCCCTGAACTAAATTTTTCATCCAGTATACCCGCAGATCACCTACACATTTAATCACATAGTCTCCCTTCTGTACCGTGTGATCATAATAAGTAAAATTTCGTCCTTTGATATCTTTGTTGGTTTTTCAATTTTAAGGCTAGCAGTGTAGTACGAAGGAGGACTTCCCTAATGTCACAAGTGACACGAGATACTGGTGGGCGAAATGAAAGAGTTCTGTATAAGAAGGAAGATCACCAAGAGAAATTGTGGAGGAACTTTGGAACGTGAAGCAACAACCAGGATGGATAAACGAAATCAGGGAGGATATGAAGGCGCTAGAATTAACCCTAGACTCTTTGCAAAACAAAACAGAAAATTTAAAGAAACTGAAAAACATACAAATAAGATTCAAATGAAAAATAGACAAACGGAATACAATAAACTACAGAAAAGACCCGAACGAATGAAAAGGTACTGGGCAATTCGGAAAGAAAACTTACTGAAGAAGATTATCAAAAACTGATTGACTGAAGTGGTCCAAGGAGACCGAATAAGCGGAAGACGAAGAAGAAGAAAATGTAGAAGAAGAACAAGGCGCAAGATTATTTATGATGTCCAAGGAATGAACACTAGAAGAAGACTGACCAACGTGAAGAATACTTTCTGCCATGAAAGAGATTTAATGATATCAGATATGGATGTGGAAAAGAGGAAGAAGTTCGTGTACTTCGTTGTATGAAAGTGAAACGTGGAACTTAGGAAAACTGGAGAAGAGGAAACTGGGGGCATTCGAAATGCTAATCATTTCAGCTTCATCTTCACGTCATGGAATAGGCTGCACAACCTATTGTTATCCTCGGACGTCCGGTACTTCGTTGTCCAGGAACCTTGTAGTTCATAGCGGTTCAAGGCAGACGATCTTAATGGCTGAACCAGATGAATCTATATTTCTTAATTTTTCTTTCCAAGTCGAAAATCAGTAGTTCTTGTCTTATTTCTATGTTTTGTATTTTGTCCGTCATTGTGCAGCATTTGGCTGCATAGGTTATATGTTTAAACTTGCTAAGTTTTGTTTCTCAGTATTCTGAGCTGGTACAGTTTCCTCAAATTTCTTTTCCCCAGAACTCGTTATGTAAGAAAACATCTATTTTGTGCACCTATAAATTCATTTCATGTATGCTATTGTTATTATTGTTAATATTGTCATCATAATAATTATTATTATTGTTTCTCTTTCCTGTCTCAGACGTTATGTCTGGTTAAAAATGGAAAGTGACGCGGACCTTGATCAAGCGTGACTTACTTTTAACTGTACGGTATATGTTACATTGCATTTAGGAACTTTCGGGTAATTGAACGTGTATCAGTAATTACAGATTTCTGTAGTTGTATATATACGTTTGGATGTAGCTGTATTGCGTTGATGTACTGGTGGATATTGTATGGTATGACTCCTGTAGTTGATAGTATAATTGGTATGATGTCAATTTTATCCTGATGCCACATGTCTTTGACTTCCTCAGTTATTATTATTATTATTATCACTATTAACATTACTAGTGGCACTAGCAGTAGAACAGGTACTGAGAGTATTAACTTAAGTTCATAGCCAGTATCATTTACTCACGTCACTATGTGCCATACCATTTTTCACATTAAAATCGTTATTTCTTAGATAACTATGATGTAAGAAGAGTGCAGTAAGCGAGAAACCCTGGTCCTACGTAAGAAAGGGCCAGATGGCTCTGGGGACATCACTTAAAATAAATAAACAAATAAATAAAATACATTTGAACAGCATTCACGTGGGGACTGAACATGTGTTCTATAAGCAGTCTCTTACGTAGATAAGTTCTACACCTACATGAATACTCAGCAATTCACACGTAAGTGTTTGGCAGAGGGTTTATAGAATAGCTTTCTAACTTTTTCTTGACCGTTCCACTTTTGAGTTGCAGATGGGAAAAATGAGCACTCAAATAATACGTTGTGAGTTCCGATTTGTCTCATTTTATCATGTAGTCATTTCTTCCTGACTGGGTGGGAATTAACAAAATAGTTTTGGATTCATAGAAGAAAGTTGGCTATAAAATTTTTATGAAAACGAAAGTGACTATGCAAACCACGGGGTGTAAGATTTCTACTTACTTGTGTTATTATAATTGTACTTTGAACTTGTATGGTCATTTGGCTGCAATAAATATATTATTTAGTAACATTGTTGCATCTTCAAAGTGTTCTGTCAATGAAATGAAGTCTTTGGTTCGTCTCCTCCACAAAATTTTCTATGTTATGGGTCCAGTTGAAGTTGCTCGTAATTTTAATCCCTGTATATGTAATTGAATCAACAATTTTAAGTTGGGCTGAAAGAGTTTTCAGTAGTCGTGTAGAGGACTTCACACTTTTTATTGTTCAGGGCCTTTTTTTGGCACTTTTTGTCACATGCATTTATCTTGTCCAAAGCATTTTTTAATTCATTTTGGTCTTCTGATGACTGCAATAGCCGGTCAACAGCACCATCTGCAAACAATCTAAGAGCGCTGCTCAGATTGTCTCCTAAGTCGCTTATGTAGACTAATGGCCATTAAAATTGCTACACCACGAAGACGACGTGCTACAGACGCGAAATTTAACCGACAGGAAGAAGGTGCCGTGATACGCAAATGATTAGCTTTTCAGAGCATTCACACAAGATTGGCGCCGGTGGTGACATGAGGAAAGTTTCCAACCGATTTCTCACACACAAACAGCAATTGACCGGCGTTGCCTGGTGAAACGTTATTGTGATGCCTTGTGTAAGGACGAGAAATGTGTACCATCACATTTCCGACTTTGATAAAGGTCGGATTGTAGCCTATTGCGATTGCGGTTTATCGTATCGCGACATTCCTGCTCGCGTTGGTCGAGACCCAATGACTGTTAGCAGAATATGGAATCGGTGGGTTCAGAAGGGTAATACGGAACGCCGTACCGGATACCAACGGCCTCGTATCACTAGCAGTCGAGATGACAAGCATCTTATCCGCATGGCTGTAATGGATCGTGCAGCCATGTCTCGATCCCTGAGTGAAAAGATGGGGACGTTTGAAAGACAACAACCACCTGAACGAACAGTTCGACGACGTTTGCAGCAGCACGGACTATCAGCTCGGAGACCATGGCTGCGGTTATCTTTGACGCTATAACACAGACAGCAGCGCCTGCGATAGTGTACTCAACGACGAACCTGGGTGCACGAATGGCAAAACGTCATTTTTTCGGATAAATCCAGGTTCTGTTTACAGCATCATGATGGTCGTATCTGTGTTTGGCGACATCGCGGTGAACGCACATTGGAAGCGTGTATTCGTCATCGCCATACTGGCGTATCACACGGCGTGATGTTATGGGGTGCCAGGGGTTACGTGTTTCGGTCACCTCTTGTTCGCACTGACGGCACTTTTGAACAGTGGACGTTACATTTCAGATGTGTTACGACCCGTGGCTCTACCCTTCATTCGATCTATGCGAAACCCTACATTTCAGCAGCATAATACACGACTACATGTTCCAGGTCATGTACGGGATTTTCTGGTTACAGAAAATGTTCGATTGCTGCCCTGGCTAGCACATTCTCCAGATCTCCCACCAATTTAAAATGTCTGGTCAATGGTGACCGAGCAATTGGCTCGTTACAATACGCCAGTCACTACTCTTGATGAACTGTGTATCGTGTAGAAGCTGCATGGGCGGCTGTACCTGTACACACCATCGAATCTCTGTATGACTCAATGCCCAGGCGTATCAAGGCTGTTATTACGGCCAGAGGTGGTTGTTCTCGGTGCTGATTTCTCAGGATCTATGCACCCATATTGCGTGAAAATGTAATTACGTGTTAGTTCTAGTATAATATATTTGTCCAATGAATATCCGTTTGTCATCTGCATTCCTTCTTGGTGTAGCAATTTTAATGGTCAGTACATCTACATCTACATCTACATCCATACTCCGCAAGCCACCTGACGGTGTGTGGCGGAGGGTAACTTGAGTACCTCTATCGGTTCTCCCTTCTATTCTAGTCTCGTATTGTTCGTGGAAAGAAGAATTGTCGGTATGCTTCTGTGTGGGCTCTAATCTCTCTGATTTTATCCTCATGGTCTCTTCGCGAGATATATGTAGGAGGGAGCAATATACTGCTTGAGTCTTCGGTCCGGGTTCCCGGGTTCGATTCCCGGCGGGGTCAGGGATTTTCTCTGCCTCGTGATGACTGGGTGTTGTGTGATGTCCTTAGGTTAGTTAAGTTTAAGTAGTTCTAAGTTCTAGGGGACTGATGACAGTAGATGTTGAGTCCCATAGTGCTCAGAGCCATTTGAACCATTTGACTCTTCGGTGAAGGTATGTTCTCGAAACTTCAACAAAAGCCCGTACCGAGCTACTGGGCGTCTCTCCTGCAGAGTCTTCCACTGGAGTTTATCTATCATCTCCGTAACGCTTTCACGATTACTAAATGATCCTGTAACGAAGCGCGCTGCTCTCCGTTGGATCTTCTCTATCTCTTCTATCAACCCTATCTGTTACGGATCCCACACTACTGAGCAGTATTTAAGCGGTGGGCGAACAAGCGTACTGTAACCTACTTCCATTGTTTTCTGATTGCATTTCCTTAGGATTCTTCCAATGAATCTCAGTCTACCATCTGCTTTACCAACGACCAAATTTATATGATCATTCCATTTTAAATCACTCCTAATGCGTACTCCCAGATAATTTATGGAATTAACTGCTTCCAGTTGCTGACCTGCTATTTTGTAGCTAAATGATAAGGGATCTATCTTTCTATGTATTCGTAGCACATTACACTTGTCTACATTGAGATTCAATTGCCATTTCCTGCACCATGCGTCAATTCGCTGCAGATCCTCGTGCATTTCAGTACAATTTTCCATTGTTACAACCTCTCGATATACCACAGCATCATCCGCGAAAAGCCACAGTGAACTTCCGAAGTCATCCACAAGGTCATTTATGTATATTGTGAATAGCAACGGTCCTACGACACTCCCCTGCGGCACATGTGAAATCTCTCTTAGTTCGGAAGGCCTCTCTTCATTGAGAATGACATGCTGCGTTCCGTTATCTAGGAACTCTTCAATCCAATCACACAATTGGTCTGATAGTCCATATGTTCTTACTTTGTTCATTAAACGACTGTGGGGAACTGTATCGAACGCCTTGCGGAAATCAAGAAACACGGCATCTACCTGTAAACCCGTGTCTATGGCCCTCTGAGTCTGGTGGACGAATAGCGCGAGCTGGGTTTCACACGACCGTCTTTTCGAAACCCATGCTGATTCCTACAGAGTAGATTTCTAGTCTCCAGAAAAGTCATTATACTCGAACATAATACGTGTTCCAAAATTCTGCAACTGATCGACGTTAGAGATATAGGTCTATAGTTCTGCACATCTGTTCGACGTCCCTTCTTGAAAACGGGGATGACCTGTGCCCTTTTCCAATCCTTTGGAACGCTACGCTCTTCTAGAGACCTACGGTACACCGCTGCAAGAAGGGGGGCAAGTTCCTTCGCGTACTCTGTGTAAAATCGAACTGGTATCTCATCAGGTCCAGCGGCCTTTCCTCTTTTGAGCGAGTTTAATTGTTTCTCTAACCCTGTGTCGTCTATTTCGATATCTAACATTTTTTCATCTGTGCGACAATCTAGAGAAGGAACTATAGTGCAGTCTTCCTCTGTGAAACAGTAGCGTAGATTAAGAACAGCAGAAGGCTTGTAGTACTTCCCTGTTTACCACCAGCAGCCCAAATGTGTACATAATGTGACTGACTCTAGTTGTGACTCATTAACTCTATAATCGAAGCATACTCTCTTTTTTGCCTTTGATAAAGAGCACATCTTTGAATTTCTTAACCATAACAGCAAATTGTTAGTCTCTGTATCAGTACAATATTTCAAGGTTATATAACTGGATATTAACGCAATTTTTAGCGGGTAGAACCTACTCACAGACAGCTGCATTTTCGAAACTAACAATAAGCTCTGAGTCATCGTCATATAGTATGATCGGCAACTAAACATTACTTAAGAGTCTGTTGACGACCTTTCATCCACAATACTGTGCTGTGTTAGGATGTTTTAGATCTAGCTGTAAATCTGTTAACATGCCATAGCAACTTATTTCTTGTGAAGTGTGTACATGGCATTGAATTTAACCTTATCTTCATCCATCACAATCGGTCATTTTCGAAAGCCTGCGTCTGTATCATATTAATGATTTAAATAATAAGACACTGCTTTAGTTACGTTATTTTCAAGCCTAGCAGAAAGCGTTTCAGTAGTTTTTTCCCATTTTAAAGTGCAACTATTTACGTTAGTATTGTGCACGCTATTTGCGTGCGTGTTGCTCGGCTTCTCTTGCCCTGCTGTCCACTTTATATGGTTTTCGGCAGTCGGAAGACGTAAGTCTTGGAATTTTTCAGACGATGATGTTAGAAAATACTATTTCTTTGTTCGTGTCTTCTTACAGGTGTCGCGCTTCCTCTATTGTGCAGGGATTCTCGCTAAACAAAAAAAAAAAAAAAAAAAAAAAAAAAAAAATCACTCATAGTTCTTTCTTACGAAAAACCCTCAATGGCGCAAAGATATTATGGCAGAATTGCTTCCTAAAGAGTTCAGATACAGTCAGATGTGTTCTGTTTTAGTGGATTACATTATTTACATTCAACTGTCTTTCTGTAACGAAAGTGAATAATTAAATTATGCTTTATATTTTATTTTTACACATCTGTTGCAAATATTGAGCAGAATGTGTGAAGGAATGAAGATATTAATTAATTTACTGTACTCTTTATTATTATTTACAACAGAGGCATTGGAAGAAATTAATCGATTCACCATTTACCTTGTCACTGAGATTTTTCTTCTCCTAACTTTTCGTGATGAACAAAAACTTTATTTTCACCGAGATGTGGCCTATCTATGCAGCTAAATGAACGGTTGCTTGGGTTTTCGCTTTTTTTTTTTTTTTTTTTTTTTTTTTTTTTTTTTTTTTTTACGAAGCATCAAATGTTCAAATGTGTGTGAAATCTTATGGGACTTAGCTGCTAAGGGAATCAGTCCCTAAGCTTACACACTACTTAACTTAAATTATCCTAAGGACAAACACACACCCCATGCCCGAGGGAGGGCTCGAACCTCCGCCGGGATCAGCCGCACAGTCCATGAGTGCAGCGCCTTAGACCGCTCGGCTAATCCTGCGCGGCTATGAAGCATCTTTAGTGGTCTGTAGTGCTTGCTTCTAAATGTATATTATACGTACATTACAAATTGATTTCAGATAATTTACTTTATTATAGTCTTCTTGTTAGCCTCTCCCTGTTAAGCAAGAAACACCTTTTTTGAGCGCGGGGTTCATAAGGTTTAATTTGTGTTATTATTCCATACGTGTCGTCCTGGAGTTATACTTAGTTGGCAGGACCACATCTTCAAGAACATAGACACCTAAGGAACGACAGGTAACAATTTTTTCTCCATGTACGTCAAAACTTCTTAACACAGAGTATATTCGAGGATTTTTGCCACAAATAGATGTGACTGATCATGTACTTCCTTTTTTTTTGTCTTGCCGAAGTCCGCCTGCTTAGCTGAGGGGTGACGTGTTTGCCTACCATGCAGCAGGCCCGCGTTTCATTCCCGGTCGGATTGGAGATTTTCTCCGCTCGTGGATTGGTGTTTTTATCGTCCTCATCATCCTTTCATCATCATCACCTACACCTATGTCGCTCGAGACGAAATAGAGACAGGAGCACCAAAACTATGGTAGATGGAAACGGCATAGCACTAGAAATAGCAGTAACGCTGTTCATAAACATATATGCACCGTCGGGAACAGAGAACAAGAGGGGAAGAAGTCAATTCTCTACGTACGCATTTGCGAACTGCTCCCCGACAATAACATCAACATTGTGCTAGGAGGAGATTTTGATTGCGTTGCCGCGCAACAAGACCAGATCCGGGTACCGAATCTATGCCTACAGCTTAAAGAGATGATGAGGCTTCGAAAACACGACGACTCGTGGCGTCTGCACAACAAACAAACTACAGAGTTCACGTTCTACTAGAACAGGAAAAAGGCAGACTATACAGGGTGTTCAATCGGTTCAAATGGCTCTGAGCATTATGGGACTTAACATCTGAGGTCATCAGTCCCCTAGAACCTAGAACTACTTAAACCTGATTGACCTAAGGACATCACACACATCCATGCCCGAGGCAGGATTCGAACCTGCGACAGTAGCAGCCGCGTGGTTCCGGACTGAAGTGCCAAGAACCTGTCGACCACAGCGGGCGGCAGGCAGGGTGTACTTGAGCAGAGAGTTGGCCGCCTCCGTATCACACGTAGAAGTCTGCTCAGTGATCCTCTCTTATCACTGGTACATACGAGACCAAAATTCGCCTGCCAAGAAGAAAGGTCGCTGGTCAGAAAGCAAGATGGAAAACGGACACACAACACCTCACAGACGAGAGACTACCCTCAGAAATCACAGCGGCATTAGGAAAATGTTCAGAAAGGCGACACTCATGCAACTCCACTTTAGAGTGATGGGCAGAACTCGTCAAGCCAGCGATCAGAAGAGCACTGATCGGATACAGTGTGGAAAAAGCTTTCTGGAAGAAAGGCACGGCAGACGTCTAAGCACTCTGTCTAAAAGACGCACTGAACGCACCTGCGGATGATCCTCAGTACCAGACATGCGTGAGAGAATTGAAAGCATCTCTCCTCAGCATTAAACGGCAGCAATGAAAGGCGTTATCGCTCGTAGCCAGGCACATGGCATCGTCGAGGATGAGCCTGCCACACTGCACCACTTAGTCAGGGAAATGCAAAGAGCCAACAGCAGGGTCATCACCGAACTCCGCGACAACCATGGAAACAAACTGTCAACTAAGCCAGAAATCCTACACCACGTAGAAAATAACTTCGGACAACTCTTCAGAAGCGAAGGGACGGACGACGCCGAAACGGCAGACGTCCTACAAGAAACATGCCGGATCCTGAACAATGATGACCGGGCGCTACTGACCGAAAACGTTGCTGAGGATCAGTTGGGTGCCATCCTCAAAGATAACGCAAACTGCAGAGCACCTGGCTCCGACGGCATCCCCAAGGAATTCTACAGACATCTCTGGGACCCAGTAGGCAGATTCTGAACCGAAATGGTAAACGCAGTCTTAAATGGGACAGTACCGGTCTCCTTCCTGGAAGGGACGGTAATTTTCCTCGCAAAGGAACAGACAGCGAAACATATCTAGGAGTTCAGGCGCGTAACGCTGGAATGAAGACTACAAGATTGCCGCGAAATGCCTCGCAGACAACAGCAAGACGGCATTAATAAACGCGATTTGCCCATGGGAAACATGTGAAGTGCTTGATAGGATATATTCGACATCACCTGGGCATACAGAGACGTGATTTCGCACTCCGCAACCAACAGAACGACCGCAGCGGTAATTTCTGTTGATTTTCACAAGGCTTTCGACAGGATCAGCCACCGGTAACTACTGCAAACGTTGATGAAACTCGGGTTTGGTCGCAAATTTATTCAAATCATAAAAAATTTCTTAACGAACGCCACTGCAGTAATAACCATAAATGGATGGACAACAAGAAGAATAAAACAAGGGAAGTCAGTGAGACAAGGGTGCCCGCTGTCAATGGGTCTTTTCGCGGAAGCACTGGACCCCCTCCTATGGAAACTGGCAGCCAGCCTAAAAGGTTATCAAATTGGAGCACAAATGGACGCATGTGAGGCCTACGTTGATGATGTGGGAATGTTCCTCAACAACGAGCAGGACAGCGATAAAATAGAGCCAGTCATAAGAACTTTCCAAAGCGCATCAGGAACAAGAGTAAATCCCAGGAAATCAGTGCTGCTTCCCATTGCCAACTGGAGCCTGAGAACCAACAGGCAGTGGTACCGAGTAACTGGCACTCATAAAACACTCGGGATAGAAATACGATAATGTCCACTAAAGATGGCGGCACAAAACTGGCGAACAACCCTACAGAGAATGACAGGACTCGCCAGAACTCATGCGAACCGAAATCTAAGAGTCGATCTGTTCAACACAACGATCCCGTCGAAAGCCTGGAGTGTGGCACAGATACTGTGCGCATCAAAAGAAATTGCACGAGCGATACAAGGGGCTGTCTGTTACCTGTTGTGGAAGCGGGAGATATTCTAAGTGTCACAGACGACGTGCTCACAGAGGAAGGAGGGCTGGGACTGGTTGACTGAAGACGAAGTGTACAGCGCTCAAATCAGATTTATATTTGCTGCACAGAGCAATCCAAATGGAGCTCAACAGTGGAGACAGCGTCACGGCCTGCCTAATAGATACCTACAGGCGACGGTCAGAGGAAGCGCCGGTAGACAATAGCCATATTCCCTTCAGGATGCAACACATTAGGCAACTGACACTCGACAAGAGCTAGGCACTCACCACTTTGGCTAACCCACATCTACCGACGTCGAAACACATCTACGGTGTACTAAAAGGGCAAACGAGCAAAACAAGAATCGAGACTAACGATTGGCCAGTAGTCTGGAAAAAATCTCAGAACGAGCAATACCCGAGCACGCCAGATCTATGTGGTTCGAGGTCATGCACAACAATGGATCAACTAACGGGAGGCTGGCCCTAATCCATGTAAAATAATCGCCCAACTACGAAATTTGCAACGAAAAGGATACCACAGAACACCGGTTCCTAAGCAGGGCAAGCAGCAATTTATGGGTGACAAGCAAAAGAATGATAGCCCACATAAATAGGACCGACACACCCAACATACAAATCACGGCTCTCACCGTCCCTGATGCGAAACCGTTACGCAGGCCGAAAGGCTCGGCCACGATGTGGATATTAGGATTGACTACACACACAGTCATCGCCAAAATTCAATCAGACAGAGTGCAGTTCCTCATGGACTAGTTGGGAAGAACACAAGAAGGTAAAACTACACACCAAATACCACGAGACTTTTCAGAACTTTCCGGAGACCACGCCGACCGCCGCCTTCAAGGAAGCCCTGTCTGTGGCCACGACGACGCCACTCACCCCCACAACCCCCAGGCCCTCGTCGCCAACGCCGCCGCACTCCCACACCCCACAAGCATCAAAGTGCAAAAAATGACTGTGAAAAGCGCTTTTTTCCCTTTTTCAAAGTTCTCACACGTAAAGTTTCCTTACAGTACCATCGTAATCTTTGGTGAGTGTGTTTTATCTTTATTCGTGTACAATTAATACGTGTGCCAAACTGTGAGTACCACAATATCATTACAGCTTAGCAGTGAAACCAACTAGTCTTTACATGCTTAAATATGTCCTCTCCCCCACCATGACTGTCTCCCCCTTTCCTTTCAGTTCCCTTTACTCTCGTTCCCCACCTTCATCAAATCAGATTTATAATTGCTTTGTCCATTGCTTCTCAGTGTGTTATTTCTCACTTGATATGTCTAAATACTCTCTTTCTGATAGAAACCAAATGGCAGTTATAAGAGTTGAGGGGCTTGAAAGGGAAGCAGTGGTTGGGAAGGGAGTGAGACAGGATGGTAGCCTCTCCCCGATGTTATTCAATCTGCATATTGAGCAAGCAGTGAAGGAAACAAAAGAAAATTTCGGAGTAGGTACTAAAATCCTTGGAGAAGAAATAAAAACTTTGAGGTTCGCCGATGACATTGTAATTCTGTCAGAGACAGCAAAGGACTTGGAAGAGCAGTTGAACGGAATGGATAGTGTCTTGAAGGGAGGGTATAAGATGAACATCAACAAAAGCAAAACGAGGATAAAGGAATGTAGTCGAATTAAGTCGGGTGATGTTGAGGGTATTAGATTAAGAAATGAGACACTTAAAGTAGTAAAGGAGTTTTCCTATTTGGGGAGCAAAATAAATGATGGTGGTCGAAGTAGAGAGGATATAAGACGTAGACTGGCAATGGCAAGGAAAGCGTTTCTGAAGAAGAGAAATTTGTTAACATCGAGTATTGATTTAAGTGTCAGGAAGTCGTTTCTGAAAGTATTTGTATGGAGTGTAGCCATGTATGGAAGTGAAACATGGACGATACATAGTTTAGACAAGAAGCGAATAGAGGCTCTTGAAATGTGGTGCTACGGAAGAGGGTAGATCACGTAACTAATGATGAAGTATTGAATAGGATTGGGGAGAAGAGAAATTTGTGGCACAACTTGACTAGAAGAAGGGATCGGTTTGTAGGACATGTTCTGAGGCATCAAGGGATCACCAATTTAGTATTGGAGGGCAGCGTGGAGGGTAAAAATCGTAAAGGGAGACCAAGAGATGAATACACCAAGCAGATTCAGAAGGATGTAGGTTGCAGTAGGCACTGGGAGATGAAGAAGCTTGCACAGGATAGAGTAGCATGGAGAGCTGCATCAAACCAGTCTCAGGACTGAAAACCACAACAACAAACAATGTCTAAATGCAACACGGTCTGTTGCATGACCCAATGTAATGTGTTTCTTGCTTCCCAATACTTAGACTTAGTGAGTAAATAATTAAAATACCACATGATTTCAAATGCTGAAACAGATCTTAACATATAGTGGAAACCAGAAATACATCTATGTGCTATTAAACGTAAAAGGATAAAAAAATATTGCCTGCTCACTAATTCAATTTATGCAGCCATCAAAATAGAAAACACACACAACGTAAAATACCACTATAGCCAAACTTATATTAAGTGAAAAGACATTACTACCATTTTTTTTCTCCTCGCTTTTGTGTAATTTAGCTTCTTATTGCATTCAGCGTTTTCTGATTTCCTTCTATTTAAATGTGTAAATGTGATGCATCTGGCTTCATAAAAAAGATAAATTAATATACTAAACAACATAGACATGCACTAACCAAGTCACCTTAAGAGACACTCTAAAATCCAGAGACCATAACAAATAAGAAACAAATTGTCTTAACGAAAAGCGTAACATGAAAAGTGTTTTGTAAAACTTAATTCGTTATCTTGTAAATAAAAGTCTACGCACGAAAAAGTGGCGTCTACTGCAATAAGACTTGCAGCCCGACGGCCGAACTTCTCCGGATGGAGCTTCCCTGCTAACAATGCCACACGACCATTTCATTTTTTTACTGCCGAAGTGATAACTAGCAATCAAGTGTCATAAGTTACACCGAAATTTGTGGATCTAATCGCCTAATAGGTGTACGTTGGACTTCGCTAAGTGGAGCGGCGGGCAGTCTATTGTTCTCATGGTGTTGGAAACTGCACATGAGGGAGAGGTTGGGGTTCCCCCTCACTCACATGACAATGCGTGCGAAACTGGTGCTGCCGCCGAGGAAGATTTCGCTGGCGCCTGGGGGACGGCCAGGTAGGCGCAGGGGTGGCCATTATGCGACGGGAAGCGGCGTCGACGCCTCAGGGCATAACAGGAACGAGGAAACCTAACCGACTATAGATGAAAATGCGGCGTTGTGTAATGAGGGGTACGAAAAGAACGGAATATAATGATAATAACGTGAGACAATAAATATTGTGAAACTTAATATTCGTGATAAATGTATTGCCATTAGATATTGTGACAGTAATAATAATAATAATTAATGTTGTTTCAGGGACGGAAAACGTAATGATGTTAACAGCTACGAGGAAACAGCATTAGATAAACAGACGCTCGTAAAGATGCGCAAATCAAAAACAAAATGTGAAATGCGAAGATTAGATTTGATATAACAGTGTTTGAATTAAAATACGAGAAATGTGTTGATACATTGCATGAAAGATGACGGAATCCACAACTGTGTATTCACATTGCAAGTGGTTGAACCGAACCTTGGACTTGAATTGTGAGATGTTTATTTACTGCTACGTCTTTTCCTTGTGTCCTGTTTAGTTTATGTTATTTATTTATGGCTCACATGCAGTTTCAAAATGCAGGCATAAGATTAGTATACGGATATAACAGAATACGAAAATACAAAACAACATATATAACTAACTAAATGTCAATATCTAAGTTCCTAATAGATATAAGAGCTGTATCATCAGCTTTCATGAGGTCGCTCTAACTGTCCTGATAGGAACGCAAAGAGCGTTCTAATGTGCTTGACTGTCCGGTTCGGAGCCCCACAGTCACAAACCGGGGACTCTGTAGCATCTCATTTGTGAACAGAGACTGCGCGTCTACCATATCAAATTTGACCCATAGTTTCTCGTCGAGTTCTCTGCCGGCCGTATCACAGGTATACTTTCGAAACCATTTACGCTCTTCAGGGTTTTCAATAAGTTGACACTTCTGATACCACAGGTCTCTCACGCCGGTATTACTGCATCTAGATGTTCTTCTTGTCGTAATGGTAGGTTTCTTGAAGGGTGACTATTTCGTAGTAGACTTGGTATGTCTTCCTGTATGGGTGATTCCAGATTCTCCTGTATCTTGCAGTATTCCCTAAGCAATACCTAGCTTCTACGGACTGCAGGTGGATGGATGTTGATCAACAGAGGAAGCCAATAAATCGGTGTTGGTCGGATTATCCCAGTTATTAATTGCATAGTGTGGTTCAATTGGACGTCGATCAGGTTGGTATGGCAGCTGTTAAGCCACACTGGGGCACAATGCTCAGCTGCTGAGAAGACCAGCTCAGTGGGTGACGTGCGCTGAAGCTCACCATGTCATTTCACACAATTTTTGAATTATATTGTTATAAGTTTTTATCTTGGCAGCAGTATTTTCAAGATGTTTTCGATACGATAGGATGCGTCAAGGGTGATACCAAGGAACTTTGGGTACTTGTTATGTCAAAGAGTGTTTCCATTAATTTTCACTCTGAGCTCCGCATTAGCTTGTTTGTTGTTCAGATGGAATGTGCTTACTTCAGGTTTACTTGTACTGGGTTTCAGTAGCCAGTTTCTAAAATAGGAGGTCGTAACGGCTAGATCGTCTGTGAGAATTGTCTCCTCTTGTCTTAAAACCTTGGTTCTACAAGCAAAAGTGATGTTGTCCGCATGGCAGAATTTTGTTGACGTGGTGTTGGTGAGATCGGAGATATATAGGTTGAATAATAGGGAGGCTAAGACAGAGCCCTATGGTAGATCATTACTTAATCTCCTCCCCTTGCTCACATATCCTCCCATGTAAAAAGGAAATATCTATTGTTTATCATGGTGTTAATGAGAGTTGTTGTTTTTTGTGATCGGATTGTTTTTAATAATTTGTAGATGACCCCCTCTCTCCAGACTGCGTCATATGCCGCGGTTTTCTTGGAAATCAACATGTATGAAAGATGCTAGGGCCAGTACCTGATCACAACAAATTCTCTGTGGCCTGAAACCCGCTCCCTCGACTGGGATGTGTTCCAGAACGAAGCTGCTAATTAGGAAGCCGCTAAGTCGATTATAAATGTGTCTCTCCAAGAGTTTATAAGTACAGCCCAAAAGGGAAATTGGTCTGAAATTTTTAGAGTGGTCAACTGGTTTGCCTGGTTTCAAAATTGCCACTGTTTTTGTTCTCTTTACCTCATTAGGTAGTGATTCATTATCTAGGATAAAAAGCGCACCAGCCTTTTTTTCCCACCATTACCAATGTTTACTAGAAATGTCAGGTGTATATTATCCAAACCAGGTGCTTTATCATCTTTAGTTTGTTTTAAGCCCTTATCCAATCCAGTCAGTGTTAATGACGAAGATAAATTGGATTCGTTTGGGCACTAATCTCTTAGAGAGATTTAGAGAGATGAGTTCTGGTTTTACTCGTATTTTGGGAGTATGTTGTTTGTCACGGTATGATTTAGATGTTTCAACTGTATGGTTAGCAACTTGGTTACCTGAAATACCACGCTTCTGCCTGGGTTTATTGGAGGCTCCGACAACTTTGCGCAGAAGGCTCCATGCCTTTCTATTTGAACGTCTGAAGTTTACATTTTCTACCATCACGTACCATCCAACTCTTCTAGCAGTGTCAAGTCTTTGGGAAGTTCGTCTGCAACATCGCTGTCGCCAATTTCGCTATATTGTTCCTAATCTTGTTCACAGTCTTCCTTGCAGTCGGGTATACATTCCTTTCGGTATCCACAAGGGATAAACTTCTAACCAGCAGTAAGAACAGCCCCGCTAAATCGAGGCTAGTTTTTAGGTTCTGGTTATCTAAGTGATCAGCAAAACTCCACCAATCAGCTCAAAGGAAATTCCATCTGGGTCGCGCTACAGATCTCTCTACGTGGGACAGAGAGCTCCATATCGAGGATTACTGGCCTATGCTGGCTATGTGCGAAATTAGATATGACTTCTGTGAATGCAGCCTACCCTCTGAAGTTCCAGGACATAAAGCAGAGATCCAGGTTGTAATCTCTTTGCCAAGCGGCCGATCTGAAAGTTCCCAAATCCTTGGCATTATAAACCAGGCATAAATTTTCATTTTCAGCCCATTCGTTGAGCGCAATACTACACTCATCGTCATGTGCATAGTTCCAGTGACCATGGTGAATATTAATATCTCCAGCATAAATCGAAGGGTGGGTAGTAATTGGCAGAACATCCAGTGGCCACGGCGCATTTGGTGGCTTGTAAATGTTATTTATAATGGTCTCCTCCACTTGTATCGAGACATAATGAATGTCATTTACTGTATTTGTCTAAATGAGGCGAGCATGCTCGATATTTCTTCTTACATAGATGGCTTGTAAATGTTATTTATAATGGTCTCCTCCACTTGTATCGAGACATAATGAATGTCATTTACTGTATTTGTCTAAATGAGGCGAGCATGCTCGATATTTCTTCTTACATAGATGGCAAAACCGTACATACTGTGATATGTAGCAACCATAAGATGGTAGCCATGGATCCTACCTCTTTTACGCAGTTCTTCCATAGTTAGAGCGTGTGTTTTCTGGATTAGGACTACGTCAATATCATTAAATACAAGAAGTTTATATAGGTACTCGCTTTTAGCTCGGGTAATACCTTATATGTTTAAATGGCATACTCGGATTGAAGGGCCAAGTGTTTTAATCAGTTAGTCCTCAAAAGAAGAATTTTTCAAGGCTTTTTGATTTTGATTTATCTGCATGTTTGTAGCCAGGAAATCCAATATTTGGTCTGGCTGCCGATTCGTTCTAGCTCATTTAGCGTTGCCCGGGGTGCACGTGTAGTATTCCACTACGGACGTGATCTGGGTAACATCGCCGTTCCTTTTAGTGGATAATATTTACCCTTGATCAACAAAACAATGCCTTGGGTACTAAGGGTATTCTGTATCTCTTTCTCCGAAGTAGATGACGGTGCCGCGAAGTAACAAGGTTTTTACCAGTGAGTAATTGATTTATGATCCCAGTTTTGCCATCCATATTGCTGTCTTTAGCCGGGGCTGTTATTTAAACAAGACCCACAGATCAGAAATAATGCCAAGCAATTTTGAAAAGACTGCTTTATTGTCGAGGTGGAAGTCATTGATATAATGCTGTAACAATTTCAGACAGATATCTGCGTATGCATCTTGTTTCACTTGTTCTAGAAGTATCTGGTCGAAGCCCAGCGGTGAAGAGATGAAAGTGAAAGTAGCTGACGGTCAGATTGTTAAAACTGTCCAGAATCTCGATTTTTAACTACGAGTATAAGTAACTATCCCGAAAAATGTAATTTCGGTGAGAAGAATGACAGCTGTATAGGAAAAAGAAAATCATTTGATGCATAAACAGAGAGCAAGAGCGAGCACCACATTGTTGAAAACACAAATTTCTGAAATTACGTTCTTGGAGAACAGCACTGTCTAACCATGATACTCGGATAACAAAGATGACGAAAAGCCAAACTGGAAATCTAAGTCTACCTGCTTTTGTGGGCGTTGTTGATGGTACAGCCTTAAGCCGCGTCATATCATCTTCAGACACGTCAGCGCCGACGTTTTGCTCTTCTGCGTGGGTAGATATTCTTTACGCTTCTCTCTCGCTTACCTCTTTTTTAGAGAAATTGAGGTATTTTTAAACTTTTTTTTTTTTTTTTTTTTTTTTTTTTTTTTTTTTTTTTTTTTTTTTTTTTTTACGGCACGCAACGAATTCCGAGTTCCTCTCGTCTTCCATGCTTTTCATCTCAGAGTAGCTCTTGCAACCTACGCCCTCGATTATTTGCTGGATGTAGTCCAATCTCTGTATTCCTCTACAGTTTTTGCCCTCTACAGCTCCCTCTAGTACCATGGAAGTCATTCCCCGACGTTTCAGCAGACGTTCAATCATCCTGCCCCTCCTCCTTGTTTCGTCTGTCATGGCTTATTTTGCTACCTAGGTAGTACAGTTTCTTAACTTCATCTACTTCGTGACCATCAGTCCTGATATTAAGTTTCTCGCTGTTCTCATTTGTGCTACTTCGCATTACTTTCGTCTTTCTTCTGTTTACTCTCAATCCATATTCTGTACTCATTAGATTGTGCATTCCATTCATCAGATCATGTAATTCTTCTTCACGTTCACTCAGGATAGCAATGTCATCAGCCAATCGTATCGTTGATATCCTTTCACCTTGAATTTTAATTCCACTCCCCAATCTTTCTTTTATTTCCATCACTACTTCTTAATAGTACAAAATGAACAGCAGAGGTGAAAGACTACAGACCTGTCTTACACCCTTTTTAAGCCGAGCACTTCGCTCTTTCTCGTCCACTCCTATTATTCTCTCTTGGCTCTTGGTACATATTGTATATTACCCATCTCTCCCTATACCTTACCCCTGTTCTTCTCAGAATTTCGAACCTCTTGCACCATTTTACATTGTAGAAAGCTTTTGCCAGCTCAACAAATCCTATGAACATGTCTCGAATTTTCTTTAGAGTTACTTACATTATCAACAGCGTTATCAGAATTGCCCCTCTGGTGCCTTTACCTTCCCTAAAGCGAAACTGATCGTCATGTAACACATCCTAAATTTTCTTTCCCATTCTACTGTATATTAGGATAATCAGCAATTGGATGCATGAGCTGTTAAGATGATTGTGCGATAATTCTCGCATTTGTCAGTCTGGAATTGGGTAGATGATATTTTCCCCAAAGTCAGATGGTATGTCGCCAGACGCTTACACTTTACACACCAACGTGAATAGTCGCTTTGCTGTTTCGTGCCCCTCATGATTTTAGAAATTCTGATGGAATGTTAACTACCCCTTCTGCCTCATTTGATCTTAAGTCCTCCACAGCTCTTTTAAATTCTGATTCTAATAGTGGATCCGCTCTCTCTTCTAAATCGACTCCTATTTCTTCTTGTGTCACATCAGACAAATCTTAGACCTCATGGAGGCCTTATACTTTACTGGGTAAAGATCTTCAGGCTGCCATTGGTGGGTCGTCGTCGCTGGATAAATACTGAAAGCGGATATTGAAAGAGAGGGAGAATACAAAACACAATGAGGTGACAAAAGTCAATGAATCGCGATATGCACGTATAACGATGGTAGTAGTATAGCATACACAAAGTATAAAAGGGCAGTACCCTGGAGGAGCTGTCATTTGTACTCGAGCCATTCACGTGAAATGGATTTCGACGTGATTGTGGCCGCTGGATGGAAAGTAACAGACTTTGAACGCGGAGTGGTAGTTGGAGCTAGACACATGAGACATTCCGTTTCAGAAATCGCTAGGGAATTCAATATTCCGAGATCCACAGTGCTAAGAGTGTGCCGAAAATACCAGATTTCAGGCATTACTTCTCACCGTGGACAAGGTAAAGGCCGACGGCCTTCGCTTAATGACCGAGTGCAGGTGCGTTTGCTTAGAGTTGTCAGTTTTAACAGACAAGCAACATCGGGTGAAATACCCGCAGAAATCAATGTGGGACTGTCTCACAGACCTGTGTCCATGGCGTGGAGCACGTTTCAAGCATCCGTTCACCAGGATAGGTACAAGACCCTCCACCTGGTGTAAGGAAATGATTCATCCTACAAGGTAACATTTTTCCATGGTCCAATCTCGATAATCCTATGCCTGCAGTCGCAATACACAGTGACATTGGGTCAACATATGGTCACGTGAGGGATGTCTGCTGCTGAGCCTAATGTTCAACGGTGTTCGCCGAGCGGTGTGCAGTGAAACATTTGTGCCGGCATGAGCGTCATACTCTGTAGTCATAACTGCCACAGATCTGCTTTACAGAGAGCAGAGAGAGCAACACTCAGATCTTCGTTCTGTGATGAGGCGTGGGCGTCCACAACTTTGTCGTCTGCTCGTGGTTGACCGTTCTGCTGACGACAGCAGCACGCAAACTGCCGGCCAGCTTCGCCGTTTCCGAGATGTTCATTCCCATACGCAGCGGCATAACAGTCTGCCCTTTACCAAAGTCGATTATGTCACTTCATTTACCCATTTGTGGCCTACACAGAAGTGAAAAAAGTCTTGGGATGCTCCTAACATCGTGGGTGGGCCTACTTTTGCCTGACATAGTGCAGCATCTTGACGTGGCATGGACTCAACAAGTCGTTGGAAGTTCCTTGCAGAAATACTGACCATGCTCTCTCTCCATAGTCGTCCATAACTGCGAAACTGTTGCCGCTGCAGGATGTTGTGCACGAACTGACCTCCCGGTTATATCCCATAAATGTCCTATGAGGTGTCGGGCGATCCGGGTGGCAAAATCATTAGCCAGAATTGCCCATAATTTTCTTCAAACCAATCGCGAACAAGTGCGCCCCGGTGACATAAGGCATCATCATCTATAAAAATTCTATAGTTGTTTGGTTACACGAAGTCCATGAATGGCTGCGAATGATCTCCACGTAAACTAACATAACCATTTCCAGTCAATAATCGGTTCAGCTAGACCAGTGGATGCTGTATATTTCATATAAACACAGCCCACACCATCTTGCTCAATGCATCGTTGAAAACTTGCGTCCATGGCTTCGTGCCATCTGCGCCACACTCGAACCCTACCATCTGCTCTTATTTACTTAAATTGGGACTCATCTGATGAAGCTATGGTTTGACAACCGTCTAGAGCCCAACCGATATGGTCACGGGGCCAGGAGGGGCGCTGCAGGCAATGTTGTGCTGTCAGCAAAAGCAACTCGCGTCAGTTGTCTGCTGCCATAGCCCGTTAACACCAAATTGAATCGTACTGTCCTAACGGATACGTTCTTCGTACGTCCCATATTGATTTTTGCGGTTATTTTACGCTTTCTACTTGTCTGTTAGCACTGAGAACTCTACACAATCGCCGCTGCTCTCGGTCGTTAAGTGAACGCCGTCGGCCTTTACCTTGTCCATGGTGAGAGGTAATGCCCGAAATCTGGTATTTTCGGCACACTCTTAGCACTGTGGATCTCGAAACATTGAATCCTCTAGCGATTTATGAAACGCAATGTCTCACGTGTTTAGCTCCAACTACCAATCCACGTTCAAAGTCTGTTACTTTTCATCCTGCGGCCACAATCACGTCGCAATCCTTTTCACGTGAGTGACCCGAGTATAAATGACAGCTCCGACAACGTACTGCTCTTTTATACCTTGCGTACGCTATACTACTTGGTCTTCTAGGCACACGCTTGTCACTGAGGGTCTCAGAATATTGAATTCTCTAACCATTTCCGAAATGGGATCTCCCATGCGTCTGGTTCTAAATGCCCCACTGCGTTCAAGGTCTGTTAGTTCCGTCTTGCTGCCATAATCACGCCGCAAACTTTTCACATGAAAGTGCTGCCAATGTATTGCCGTTTTGTACATTCTGTACGCGGTACTGCCGTCATTTGCATAAGTGCGTATCTCTATACCATGACGTTTGTACCTCAGTGAATATGGTCGCTAGGGTAATTTCCCATTCATGTTTATAAACTTCCCTCGTTGCCTTAAGTGCACATAACGTAGTAATAAAAATGGCGTAAGACGAGGGCCTCCCGTCGGGTAGACCGCTCGCCTGGTGCAAGTCTTTCGATTTGACGCCACTTCGGCGACTTGCGCGTCGATATAACGTAGTCATACGGCATGCAGTCCCTGGTGGACAGTGGTCATAATGTTTCGGCTCATAAGTGAATAACGGTCCTGGAGAGTCCATTCCACAAGCTGCATGGAGGTAACGAGTAGGAGCGAGAAATTTTTGATTTCTGGCTTCCAAAGCAATAACTTTCCGCTTACGTTCTGCCAGCATCATCTATCGCTTATCGCTATTTTAATGTGTTAGAGGCTTCCACCAGCTTGCTGCCTGGATAACAATGCTTGAAGTGGCGCTAGGATTTTAAGAAAATTTGCCAGACCTTTCATATTGAAGAGAACAATCTGAGCCTGAGCTCTATTTGGATACTATAGTTCGCTGCTTTGTAACAGTACTGGGGAGGTTCCAGTTTGAGAGAAAATTTATAGACAATACGCCAGTTTTTAAGGTCAAAACTATAGAGGATCCTAAAATGTGTATTTTGAGACGAGGAACCGATGTTCACAAATGGATCTTTCACCTGCTACCATGTCCTGAATGAATGATGCACGTGAGGCACGTGTCTGTCAGCTACCTATATTTTGTGGAAAACCTTCCTAATCGGAAGTAATTTATAGCAATAGATAGGAATGTGGGTAATTTCCGCCTCTGAATTGTTCAAGCCATCTCTTTAAGAGACGTCCAACGTTTCTCTTTCCTAGCGGAATATATAATATTGCAGCCTCAGTTATCCTGCTATTAGACATATTTTGGACATAGTTTTACCAGTTTAGTTTGCATTTTTCATTATAGCTGTAAAGGGTCCAACATTTAGTTCTTATCTTTCATCGCTGTTTCTTTTATGATCCAATAATTAATATGTATTTGTAACCGTAGGAACTTCATCTGAGATGATTTGATTAGCCGTATGGTAACTGATCAGATGTTAGGTTCCAGCACTCGCAACCACAGAGAAGCTGAGCAATCGACAAATGCCAGAGGACGCCAGACTGGCTTGTATCGGCTGAACTTACCCATAAAAATGATCGCTTGCCATAGGATAACCTGAATTAAATGACAGTTCTCACACAAGGGCTAACTTAATGAACTGAATTACTTGAACAAGGATGGCCCTAATATACAAGAAACATCGGTGATGAACTTATAAATATGCAAAAGATGGGGAAATCATCAAAGTACTCTGCGAAATAATAGTCACTGTAAAGACCTATTTATTACAAGTGCCTGTACATTTCAAATTAAAAACAAGTACAGGAAGACAAAGGGCCATTATGTTCATTAAATATTAAAATAGGTTACAGTGGAATTAAAATATTAACACTGAGAAATTTCGGATAATGAGTTTGAGGTGAATACGTTTCGCGGATGTCACGCAATGATTGCTGAATATAAACCAAGGAGGAAAGGAAGAACTACAGAGGGAATCACACATGCCTTGATTGAGGATGTATTGAGTTCACGATTGCTGGAGCTCTGAAACAGACAAGCTCTGACGCCCACAATATGTCTTATTTCAGGCAATGAGGCATGCGTACTCAAATACAAAGATAGGTAAACAGGCAGAATACGGCGCTGCGGTCGGCAGTGCCAATATAAGACAACAAGTGTCTGGCGCAGTTGTTAGATCGCTTACTGCTACTACAATGACAGGTTATCAAGAATTAAGTGACTGACGTGTTGTTATAGTCGTCTCACAAGCGATGGGACAAAGAATCTCCGAGGTAACGATGAAGTGGGGATTTCCCGTAGGACAACGAGTGTACCGTGAATATCAGCAATCCGGCAAAACATCAAATCTCCGACATCACTGCGGCCGGAGGAAAGATCCTGCAAGAACGCGACCGATGGAGACTGAAGATGATCGTTCAAAATGACAGAAGTGCAACCCTTCTAAAAGTTGCTGCAGATTTCAGTGCTGGACCATCAACAAGTGCCAATGTGCGAACCATTCAACGAAACATCATGGATATGGGCTATCGGAGTCGAAGACCCACTCGTGTACCCTTGATGACTGCACGGCACAAAGCTTTACGCCTAGCCTGGGCCCGTCAACACCGACATTGGACTGTTGATAAATGGAAACATGTTGCCTGTTCGGACGACTCTCGTTTCAAATCGTATCGAGCAGATGGACATGTACGTGTAGGGAGACAACCTCATGACTCCATGGACCCTGCGTGTCAGAAGGGGACTGTTCAAACTGGTGGAGGCCCTGTAAACGTGTGGGGCGTTTGCACTTGGAGTGATATGGGACCCCTGATACGTCTAGATAATCCAATCTGATCACCTGCATTAATTCATGTCCATTGTGCATTCCGGCCGACTTGGGAAATTCCAGCAGGACAATGCGACACCTCAAACGTCCGCAATTGCTACAGAGTGGCTCCAGGAACACTCTTCTGAGTGGCCACCGAACTCCCCAGATACGAACATTATTGAGCATATATTGGATGCCTTGCAGCGTGCTGTTCGCAAGAGATCTCAACCCCGTCGTACTCTTACGGATTTATGGACAGCCCTGCAGGGTTCACGGTGTGAGTCCCCGCCAGCACTACTTCCGACATTAGTCGAGTCCGCCACGCCGTGTTGGGCACTTCTGCGTACCCGCGAGGGTCCTACACGATATTAGGCAGGTGTACCAGTTTATTTGGCTCTTCATTGTATTATGCAATGGTAGCTGCTCTTACTGTTTCTTAGCAGGGTTTATAACAGTTCAGTAAGCTTGGTACCGTCCTGACGGCTGCAGGTACCACGCTTCATCTTACAGATCTTATAGCTGAACCGTCTCATGCCCAGTGGTTCTTAGAATACGGACTTCCTGTAGGGCACAATGCATTACGATACTGGACAGTCTGTCGCTCTGAGTCGCTCCTCCCTGCCACTGGTTGGCACGCCACGTCAAAAAACAATTTTTCGATACTCAGTGGCTTTCCGCCATTTAGGACGCAAATACCGACGGAGCCTGTCCGGCAGATCTCGTCCCACATACGAGATACCGGACTCCGTGGCTCCTACCTGGCTTCTCATCCTCCCTTCGCTGTGGTGGCGCCCGTCTTTTGTAAAGGACTGCGGCCCCCTAACGACCTGACACTGGCTCTCTCACCCCTGTTCTGCAAGCCTCTGCTCAACACTCATTGAACAGCTTTCCCAACTGCTCATATAAATTATTTTCCAGAACAAGAAATTAGTGTGGAGTTCTATTAGTTAGAAATGACAATCACTGCCGTTAATTTTAACCATACTCGTCGTGTCACTTCTAGCCGTGAATTAATTTAGATTACAAGGGTTTGTCAATTCAATGGAGTTTTGTCACGATGCATGGCATACTTCCTGTTTTAATGTACGTTGTATGGTTCCACAGAAATGACGGAAACTTGGCAATTTAGCTCTGCATCATTTCACTAGGAATATTTAAGATGTACCCTAGATTTTTTACCTCTTCTACTTCTTCAATAATTTGTCCACCTATAACAATACTGGATGCCAACAATAACTGGAATACTCTCTTTCAAATTCTGACCGCGGCCGGGGTGTAATACAGGGAGCGAAAGGCTATTTACAATTTGTACAGAAACCAGATGGCAGTTATAAGAGTCGAGGGACATGAAAAGGAATCAGTGGTTGGGAAGGGAGTGAGACAGGGTTGTAGCCTCTCCCCGATGTTATTCAATCTGTATACTGAGCAAGCAGTAAAGGAAACAAAAGAAAAATTCGGAGTGGGTATTAAAATCCATGGAGAAAAAATAAAAACTTCGAGGTTTGCCGATGACTTTGTAACTCTGTCAGAGACAGCAAAGGAACTGGAAGATCAGTTGAATGGAATGTACAGAGTGTTGAAAGGAGGATATAAGATGAACATCAGTAAAAGCAAAACGAGGATAATGGAATGTAGTCGAATTAAGTAGGGTGATGCTGAGGGAATTAGATTAGGAAGTGACACTTAAAGTAGTAAAGGAGTTTTGCTATTTGGGGAGCAAAATAACTGATGATGGTCGAAGTAGAGTAGATATAAAATGTAGACTGACAAGGGCAAGGAAAGCATTTCTGAAGAAGAGAAATTTGTTAACATCGAGTATAGATTTAAGGGTCAGGAAGTCGTTTCTGAAGGTATTTGTATGGAGTGTAGCCATGTATGGAAGCGAAACATGGACGATAAATAGTTTGGACAAGAAGAGAATAGAAGCTTTCGAAATGTGGCGCTACAGAAGAATGCTGAAGTTCAGATGGGTAGATCACATAACTAATGAGGAGGTACTGAATAGAATTGAGGAGTAGGAGAGTTTGTGGCTCAACTTGACTAGAAGAAGGGATCGGTTGGTATGGAATGTTCTGAGGCATCAAGGGATCCCCAATTTAGTATTGGAGGGCAGCGTGGAGGGTAAAAATCGTAGAGGGAGACCAAGAGATGAATACATTAAGCAGGTTGCAGTAGGTACTGGGAGTTGAAGAAGCTTGCACAGGATAGAGTAGCATGGAGAGCTGCATCAAACCAGTCTCTGGACTGAAGTCCACAACAACAACATTCTCATTCCGTACATAGCGGCAGTTTGCCCCAATTTACTCTGTTCGGTCACATTATTGCGATCATCTGTCAAAAGCTTGAGGGACCACTTTTTCCAGCACGGTCCTCTGCGAGACGTTCAGAATGAGAATCAGAAATTTTTCAGAAGGTAAGTCTTCACTTATGCCGGCTTGAGTGCCCTGGCCAGCCGTAGTACATTTCTCGTACAGGATTCATGATGGGAACAGTGCTGTGATTGGGTTTAAATCACGGGAGTCTGGTGGTCAAGGGAGTACGATAAACTCATCCTGGTGCTCTTCGAATCACGCACGCATACTGCGAGCTGCGTGAGATCTTGCATTGCCCTGCTGGTAGATACCATCTTGCTGAGGAAAAGCAAACTGCGTGTGCAGGTGGACATGGTCCCCAAGAATAGATGCATACCTGTGTCCACTCATTGTGACTTCCAGAATCATGAAATCACCCAAGGAATGCCATGTAAACATACTTCAGACCACAATGCTTCCTCTTTGTTTGCTTTGAGACGTTTCAAGCTGTATACGCCAAAGGACATCAGTCTGTTGGCGCATGAAACGTGATTCAACCGAAAAGGCCCTCTTTCACCACTCAGTGGACGTGCTGTTGCCGTGTTGGTGTACAAATCCAGGACTTCGTCGTTGATGAACAGCAGTCAGCATCGGTGCATGTTGTAGGTCCTGTACGGGCATTTCTGGATACAGAAAATGTTCGACTGCTGTCCTGGACAGCACATTCTCCAGATCTCTCACCAACTGAAAACGTCTGGTCAATGGTGGCCGAGCAACTGGCTTGTCAAAATACGCCAGTCACTACTCTTGATGAACTGTGGTATCGTGTTGAAGCTGCATGGGTAGCTGTATCTGTACACGCCATCCAAGCTGTCGTTGACTCAATGCCCAGGCGTATCAAGGCCGTTATTACGGCCAGAGGTGGTTGTTCTGGGTACTGATTCCTCAGGACCTATGCACCCAAATTGCTTGAAAATGTAATCACATGTCAGTTCTAGTATAATATATTTGTCCAATGAATACCCGTTTATCATCTGCATTTCTTCTTGGTGTAGCGATTTTAATGGCCAGTAGTGTGTTAGTCTCAGACATGATGGTGTGCTACTGCTGTACTACCAGAAGCACTCTACACATCAGAAACGACTATAATCGGAGCATCAGGCACTAAAAAGACAGAAAAAAGGAGAACATAAAAGCCTCAAAAAATTTTGGGGGAGTTTACAGAGACGGTATATGGATGAAGAGACCAACGAAAGTTATACGGGAGGCGACGAGTAAAAAATACAACACATTTTTTTCTCGGCAAATTCGAGGTGATCCGCGGTCCTCAATCAAACACCTCGCTGCACAGCTGGACGTTACTCTTGCTAGTCCTGCACACTCATCCACCAGTTCTGGTGCTCAAAAATGTGTGCCCGCTTGTTTACTTGGATCCTAATAGAAGACGAAGAAAACCATCGAAGAACCGTATGTGCGAAATTGCTTGCACATTACGAGGCTGATAGTGTCATGAAACATGGGTTCATCACTTCGAACCGCAAGCAAAACGGCAATCAAGGAGTATTGCCACACTATCTCTCCTCCGAAGAAAAAGTTCAAAGCTGCACCTTCAGCCGGTAAAATCATGGCGACGGTCTTTTGGGACTCAAAAATGGTCCTGAGCACTATGCGACTTAACATCTGAGGTCATCAGTCCCCTAGAACTTAGAACTACTTAAACCTAACTAACCTAAGGATACCCCACACGTCCATGCCCGAGGCAGGATTCGAACCTGCGGCCGTAGCGGTCGCGCGGTTCCGGACTGAAGCGCCTAGAAACGCTCGGCCACTTCGGTTGGCTCTCTCCATGGCAACGTAAGACCTAATACAAGACTGGGTACCCGAGGAGAGCTCATAAATTTTCAGTGGGCTATTGTTCCTTATCCACCCTACAGTGTCGCACCTTCCGACTTCCATCTTTTTGGACCAATGAAGGATACACTCCACGGAAAGCAGTACTTGAGCGATGGGCAGGATATTGACGCAGCAAGACGTTGGCTCCCACCTCAACCAGTAGAGTGGTACGATGCGGGTATTCTAGTCTACACAGGAAGGTGGCGTAAGGCCGTCGCATTGTACGGAGATTATGTTGAAAAATAGCGTTTTGTAGACAAAAGATTGGGGAATAACATGGTGTTTTTGAACCCTGAACAAAACGAACCTACATTCAGAAAAAAGTGGTGCATCACTTATTGAACGACCCTCGTACAAACACACTTACAGAATTACAGAAATAATCAGAAAACTTTGACTAATATTCTATGGACATCTACACAGAATGAACAACGACAGACTCACAAAGAGGATTTAGATGTAGTAAACATCTCAAACAAAACTACCAGTTGATTTTAATTAATAGAGAACAATCTAAAACAAGCAGGAATCAGTGGGGAAATGCTAAATATAAGAGATGAAACTAGAAACAAAATTATGAACACGCAATCTGAATTACAAGAAAGGAAGCAAACGGGGAAAATGTGGACAGAGGAAAGGAAACAGGAACACAGTCAAAGAATGAAGAGATTTTGGGTAGAGGAAAAGACGAAGCAAAAAAGAAAAAAATTGAATAATCATGTAAAGTTCAGGGTAAATACCTTTTTAAGGGCCAAAATGTGTAATAATAATAAGTTGATAATCTTAATTCTCTTCTTTTCTTCGAGAAATGTGTTTTGTACCGAAAATCACGAGGAGATCATGCTGTAGGAGAACGATCATCAGGAATCTCACCACGTTTTGTCAGTGCACACTTTGAATAATTCACTATAGTGAGTATCAGTTAGAATCCTAAAGTAAGCAACATGTGAACAGTGGTGGGAAATGAGTTTGGAACCCGGACAGAGTACTTCAACGAATTATTCAGCGCAGTGGTGCAGTGCTAGACTTTCTGTCATTTGTGTTGCTCACTGATTAGGACTCTTTCAATGATTAATATGCTGCAATCTTCATGTCTCGTATGACGAAAACGCGTACTACACGACCTCGATGCGCACTTGGCCTCCTATGACCGTTATCAGAATTAGGCCGCGACGTTAAAATAAACAACTATCATGATGACTAAGACAAATGCATCGCACTATGAATGATATGAATACAATTGTGCACGGCCGCAAGTGCAATAAATTATGCCCGACTAATACGCTAAACTCATCTCAGGCCACTGTTAACGGTCCTTTGTTGTTGTTATTGTTGTGGTGTTTAGTCCGAAGACTGGTTTGATGCAGCTCTCCATGCTGCTCTGTCCTGTGCAAGACTCTTCATCTACGGATAAGTTCTACAACTTACATCCTTTGGAATCTGTTTGCTGTATTCGTCTCTTGGTCTCCCTCCAGGATTTTTAACCCCCCCCCCCCCCCCAAACACACACTCCCCCACCAGTATTAAATTAGTGCTATATCAACTGAGGCTTCTTTGAGTCAAGTTGGGATACAAATTTCTTTTTTCCCACTCCGACTCTGTAACTCCTCATTAGGTATTAGATCACCCACCTAATTTTCAGCATTCTTCTGTAGCTCCACAGTTCAAAAGATTTTATTCTGTTCTTGTCTAAACTATTTATCGTCCATGTTTCTCTTCCATTAAATGCTACTCTCCAAATCAAATCTATATTAGGTGTTAAAATCTTTTTCTTCTTTAGAAACGCCTCTCTTGTCGTTGCCAGTCTTCATTTTACATCCTGTTTACTGGGGACCTCATCATTTTGTCTTACTGAACAAAAATTCATCTACTGCTTTTAGCTTTTCATTTAATTCGACTAAAATCCACTAGCCTTGTTTTGGTTTTGTTTATATTCATCTTACATCCTCCTTTCATGACACTGTTTATTCCGTTCAACTGCTCTTCCAAGTCTTTTGCTGCCTCTGACAGAATTACAGTATTATCGGCAAACCTCAGAGTTTTTACTTCTTCTCCCTGAACTTTAATTCCTTGTCCAAATTCTTCTTTGGCTTCGTTTACTACATGCTCAATGTACAGATTGAATAACATTTGGGATAGACTACAGCCCTGTCTCACTCCCTTCTCAACCCCTGCTTCCCTTTCTTTCCCCTCGACTTTTGCTTATCATCTGAAATTGTACTGGGTCAGCTAATAGGATTTTATTTTCTGACTCCTCGTTTGATCGCATCAGTGTTGCACTTTACCTGGTGTTCATTGGAGACGTGCTGCTGCAGTTGTTGAAGATTGCACCTCTGGTTAACGGTGAGAGGATGTTGTCTCAACACGTTACAGCTCATTCCAGTTTCGATATTAACGTTCGTGAGCACCAGAATAACAAATTCCCCATCGTTGGACTGGAAGGGGTGTCCTACCCTATAGCCAGAACGATAACCAGATATTACTATTATTGATTTTTTTCCTGTTGGTGCGGTGTATTGATCCACAGCAAAAACTAAAGGCGAACTGGTTGATATGGTGCTAGCTGCCTGTCTCACTGTAAAATTAGCAATGTAAGTACCCCAGCTCGAATAAAAATCATTTTAAAATACGAAGGTATGGCTGCTCTACTGCCCATTATGGTGATTCATCTATAAAAGTCTATATTTGTGTACAACCAATGTTTGAAAGTTGACAATCCAAAGACGAAAGTCGCTAAAGAAACAACGGACAGTTATTTGGTTAGAAGGCAAACGACGACTACATGTTAAACTTAATAAATTTTTATAAATAACATACAATCTAAATGAGAAGCCATCATGGCAGAATAGAATAAAAAAACTGAACTACGCAAATTACATCACCAAAACTACATACAACAGAAAAGCCTTTCTATATATGCAAAATTAAAACACTACAAAACAGTTACACAACCAGAAATGCAGCTGAAACTATCTTCAAAACAACTCATACAGCAGAAATTGACAGAACACTAAAAATAGAAAGAAGAATAATTAGGACATGTATAAATAAACAGTATAAAATAAATGGACATTGGAGAATAGCATCAAATGAAACAATATATAAGAAAATAGAACCAGTCATGAACACAATCATTCTTTGGATATCTGATGAGAACTCCAGAAAACAGAATTAGTAAAAAAATAATACAAAAATTGTGGAATAGCAAGAGCGACATTAAATGGATCACAGAAATTAAGGAAGATATAAAAGAACTTCAAATTACAGTAGATGATCTAAAAAGAAGACAGAGAAAACCAGAATACTGCAAGATCCGCAAACCAGACTACAAATGAAAATCAATAAAAGGAGTACAGAAGAGTGGTCTCAGATGAAGAAAGAAAGAAAATATCTGAAAGAATGAAGAAATATTGCGCATACAGAAGAGCAAAACACCTTTCATATAAGAATAGACTCTAATAATTATATTACCTAAATATCATATTAAGTTATTGTTGAACCAAATTGTATCCCTGTGTAACAACTTGTTTACAACTTTGTATTTTTGACTAGAGTGGTCCAATGAAGGCCATAAAATAAATAATAATAAAATCACAGTTCCCAATATAAAATCCGCTACATTGTTGTGCTTTCTTCCCTTACTCGTCAGCGAATCGTAAATGTGGATGTGAACAAAACTGAAATGTAAATACCTGCTGTGATGGAGAGATATGGCTCCTGTCGTAAAGTGAATGTTATGTATGAACTGAGTGGCAGAAAATCACGGGAAGGGACGTAGGATTCGAAGACGTGTCGTGTAAACACCGGAATGTTCCTTCTAGACGCGGCTCTTGCGCGAATGTAGCAGCGATTTCTGAGCGGTCTATTACAGACGAGTGTGCAACTCAACGCGGGTTAGACGACTTTTAACATGGGATGTTAGTCGGCGCAAGAGGGTGGGTCAAAGCATGCAAGAGATTGCGTCTAAGTCACAGGGTAACTGTAGTGCACCCGAAAAGGAGTCATATCACTAAGTATTCCAGAACGAATCACTCATTCTGAAGGTGGATAATGTTCCCTATTAAGGCAAGTCTAATGTGTTTGCAGTCAGAATGAGAATAAGTGGAGGAGTGGGTGGAGAAGCCAAACGAAAATGGTTTGTAAATTATAATCGATTTAGCTGTTCAACCAGTGTTGCTAGTGTCTGGAAGAAAATGAGCTGAGCATAAATCACAGAAGCAGGCGGAAGTGTTTCGGTGTTGCTATTATACTCTGTTGCATTAAAGCGTAACAGAACTCAAGAAATTAAAATTTGTAGCAGGACGTGGTTTTGATCCACGGACCTTCGGGTTTACAGCCCAATGCGCTCCCACTGCGCCATCCTGCTGCCCCTTTTATCAGTCTCCCTACAGACCTTATATATTGGAGGGACCCTCTTTGCTAAGGGGGCTCCCCTTTCTGGAGATAGACCGCTCGCGCACCTGGTGGCGAAGTGGACAACGTTTGGCGGACAATCACTCCAGTGCTCTGTTCTTGCTTAAGATTGACACTTACGTCTGCATTGACACAAACTCTCAAATATAGTAATTTTTATTTGTTTATTGCCCAAGTCGTATTGTGGAGATAACCATCTCCAGTGCAGTACACAAAACGCCTTTTCAAAATATATTTATCTCTAGCGTGTAGTGTTTTGTATGAGATAATCTATACGACAGATCGACAGGAAGTGCAAAATGGCTAAGTAGGCATGATTAGAGGACAAATGTAAGAATGTAGAGGCTTATCTCACTAGGGGTAAGATAGATACAGCCTACAGGAAAATTAAAGAGACCTTTGGAGAAAAGAGAACCACTTGTATGAATATCAGGAGCTCAGATGGAAAACCAGTTCTAAGCAAAGAAGGGAAAGCAGAAAGGTGGAAGGAGTATATAGAGGGTCTATACAAGGGCGATGTACTTGAGGACAATATTATGGAAATGGAAGAGGATGTAGATGAAGATGAAATGGGAGATATAAAACTGCGTGAAGAGTTTGACAGAGCACTGAAAGACCTGAGTCGAAACAAGGCCCCGGGAGTAGACAACATTCCATTAAAACTACTGACAGCCTCGGGAGAGCCAGTCCTGACGAAACTCTACAATCTGGTGAGCAAGATGTATGAGACAGGCGAAATACCCTCAGATTTCAAGAAGAATATAATAATTCCAATAAGAACGCAGGTGTTGACAAATGTGAAAATTTGCGAACTATCAGTATAATAAGCCGTGGCTGCAAAATACTAACGCGGATTCTTTACAGACGAATGGAAAAACTAGTAGAAGCCGACCTCGGAGAAGATCAGTTTGGATTCCGTAGAAATGTTGGGACACGTGAGGCAATACTGACCCTACGACTTATCTTAGAAGCTAGGTTAAGGAAAGGCAAACCTATGTTTCTAGCATTTGTAGACTTAGAGAAAGCTTTTGACAATGTTGACTGGAATACGCTCTTTCAAATTTTGAAGGTGGCAGGGGTAAAATACAGGGAGCGAAAGGCTATTTACAATATGTACAGAAACCAGATGGCAGTTATAAGAGTCGAGGGACATGAAAGGGAAGCAGTGGTTGGGAAGGGAGTGAGACAGGGTTGTAGTCTCTCCCCGATGTTATTCAATCTGTATATTGAGCAAGCAGTAAAGGAAACAAAAGAAAAATTCGGAGTAGGTATTAAAATCCATGGAGAAGAAATAAAAACTTTGAGGTTCGCCGATGACATTGTAATTCTGTCAGAGACAGCAAAGGGAAGAGCAGTTGAACGGAATGGACAGTGTCTTGAAAGGAGGGTATAAGATGAACATCAACAAAAGCAAAACGAGGATAATGGAATGTAGTCGAATTAAGTCGGGTGATGCTGAGGGAAATACATTCGGAAATGAGACACTTAAAGTAGTAAAGGAATTTTGCTGTTTGGGGAGCAAAATAACTGATGATGGTCGAAGTAGAGAGGATATAAAATGTAGATTGGCAATGACAAGGAAAGCGTTTCTGAAGATGAGAAATTTGTTGACATCGAGTACAGATTTAAGTGTCAGGAAGTCGTTTCTGAAAGTATTTGTATGGAGTGTAGCCATGTATGGAAGTGAAACATGGACGATAAATAGTTTGGACAAGAAGAGAATAGAAGCTTTTGAAATGTGGTGCTACAGAAGAATGCTGAAGATTAGATGGGTAGATCACATAACAAATGAGGAAGTATTGAATAGGATTGGGGAGAAGAGAAGTTTGTGGCACAATTTGACTAGAAGAAGGGATCGGTTGGTAGGACATGTGTTGAGGCATCAAGGGATCACCAATTTAGTATTGGAGGGCAGCGTGGAGGGTAAAAATCGTAGAGGGTAACCAAGAGATGAATACACTAAGCAGATTCAGAAGGATGTAGGTTGCAGTAGGTACTGGGAGATGAAGAAGCTTGTACAGGATAGAGTAGCATGGAGAGCTGCATCAAACCAGTCTCAGGACTGAAGACCATAACAACAACAACAATCTATACAAGTTATTTTTGTACGTGTCATAAATTTATCTGTATGGATTATGTTAGCTTTTTAGCAAATGCTAAAGATATTTGCCAATGACATTCAGAAAATTATTCAGCTATGCACCTTTGGTAGTCAGATTACGAATTTTGATGTTGTGCAGTTGGCAAGGGTTATGTGCGAAAAAACTAAACGTAATCAGTAAGGGGAAACAAGAACAGAATTTCATGTTTCAATAAGTTATGTCTGTACCATTATTTCTTTACTTAAGTGAGGTACTGAAGACCTTGCGACCATAATTTTCTTCATAAAGCTTTCATGTAAGTTTCCTACTTAACTGCTTCTTCTGTTGCTGTTCGATAGAGCAACATCATTTTATGAATGAAAAGGGGAAAAAATGTGGATGTTTTACAATACTGTTTTATTTAGTTAAGCGGTTTTCAGTTTACAAGACATTCATCAAAGTGCAGCTGGCGTTGTTCATCAAAGAGAATACTTTGCTGGTGAATATCTTTCAAAATGATATTGCATATGGAACGTGAGTTTCAGAAACGGAGTAAAGTCGTCTTCAAAAGAGCAGCTGTGACATAACAGAAAATATTTTTCACCCGAACAATATGTAAAAGGAACGTACCAGGGCACTTTAAGAAGAAACGTGAAAAGGTCTGTGTGTGTGTGTGTGTGTGTGTGTGTGTGTGGGTGTGGTGCGCGTGGCGGAAGAGGAGGAGGCTAACTAGCAAAGAATTACGGCTTGCGGAGGAGAAGACGTATACGTACAGCAAAACAACAGAAAAGGATATCACTTTAAATGAAATTGACATTGTCACTGAATTAGTCACAGGTATAGGCTCATACGGCCGGAAACTGATTAACTATATAAGCAGAACACAACGACCACATGTTTGTGCTTTTCATTTATATTAAAAGAAAGTTTTCAGTGTCAGAGCTCAACACAGAATTATTATTTATGTTGGCGGCGCTGATGTACTTATGACGAGAAAAAGAAGATTGGAGGAAGGGATTATGCAGAACGAAAGAGAGAGGCAGCAGAGATGAATTCCACAGATCGTTCAAAGGCTATGCTATACGTAATAAGAAGTAAAGTAGTCAGAGAAGGATTTTAAGTTCTTAGCATAAATAATATAAAAGATGGCAAGAGGAAGTGGGAGAGCCATGTAACAGTTCATGGATACGCACCAGTGGGTTGAAGAACGACTGAGAGACCTAGACAGAGACCGCTCCTAATGACCTCGTCGTTAAAGGGGCGTTGAACCCAAATCTTTCTTCCTTTCTAGAAAGTTTTACTTAGCGCCCGCTGCTTAGCTGCACAGATTTCTTTTCTTTAATAAAATTTTTATGTTGTCCACAAATTGCAACACCTTCTATAGTTTTCACTCGACTCAAGCCCATAGAAGCACACTCTTTTACGAATGTACTTCTGGCCAAAAGCGATTCTGGTAGCTGTACTCCAAGATTTTCGTTAACCATCCCTTTGAGTTCTTGTGCTGATATTTACATTGAAACTTTCATTCTTGTAAGATATTTTTTTATATCTAACCGAGAAGTCAAATACCAATTTTCATAGATTTTGCTTTAAATCGTTTTAATATGACGAAATATGTTCTTAAACGTTTTATCCTCTATTTCACCCACTTGGAGACTGTATTTCCAAAAAGTCTCAAACACGTACGTTTTTTCTAACAGAGAACTCAAATACAAATTTTCATAGATTTAGATTCGAAAATGCTGTCATAATGAAATTTTCCATAAAAACTCTCATCCACTATTTCATCTCCTTATGGGTAGAATTTCCCAAAACACTGTAAGTGTATTTCTGTATTTCTGACCAAGAAACAAATATCCATTTTCGTAGATCTAGCATCAAAATTGCCTTAATAGCAACATATTTTCTAAAAATTCTTTCATACTGCACTTCAACTCTTAGGGGTGAACGATGCCTACAGTATCAGATCAATCCCCCCTATTTTCAGGTTTCAAGTTTCTATCCTTGGCGGCTTTGGCTGTGCGATACTAGTCAGTGAATCAGCCAGCCCCTATTTCAATCCCTTAGGGACTGAATTTCCAAAACGAGAAAACATATAATCTTTTACTTCTAGCCGAGAGTTCAAATACAAATTTTCATACATTTAATTTTGAAAATGTTTTGATAGTGAAGTATCTTCATAAAACATTTTATCCTATATTTTACAGTCCTTAGGGGTTGAATTTACAAAAACGATGAAACACATTTTTTTAATTTTCAACCGAGAAGTCAAATACCAATTTTCATAGATGTCGGTTTAAAAATTGCTTTAGTTGTGTTTTATTATAAAAAAAAAATCAGCCACTACTACACCCGATAGTGGATAAATTTCCAATAGTGAAACACAAATTTCTTTGTTTCTTACAAGGAAACCAAATTCGAACTATCATAGTTCTATCTTCAAAACTGCTTTCATCTACATCTACATCTACATTTACACTCCGCAAGCCACCCAACGGTGTGTGGCGGAGGGCACTTTACGTGGCACTGTCATTACCTCCCTTTCCTGTTCCACTCGTGTATGGTTCGCGGGAAGAACGACTGCCGGAAAGCCTCCGTGCGCGCTCGAATCCCTCTAATTTTACGTTCGTGATCTCCTCGGGAGATATAAGTAGAGGGAAGCAATATATTCGATACCTCATCCAGAAACGCACCCTCTCGAAACCTGGACAGCAAGTTACACCGCGATGCAGAGCGCCTCTTTTGAAGAGTCTGCCACTTGAGTTTGCTAAACATCTCCGTAACGCTATCACGCTTACCAAATAACCCTCTGACAAAACGCGCCGCTCTTCTTTGGATCCTCTCTATCTCCTCCGTCCACCCGACCTGGCACGGATCCCACACTGATGAGCAATACTCAAGTATAGGCCGAACGAGTGTTTTGTAAGCCACATTTTCTAAGGAGTCTCCCAGTGAATCTCATCTTGGCACCCGCCATACCAACAATTAATTTTATATGATCATTCCACTTCAAATCATTAAATGACACAACAAGTTTACTGTTGCCAGTCACCGTTTTATTTTTCCCCACGACGCGTTTCGAAGGTTTAAACCTCCATCATCGGGTGGATTTACATTAGTTAGTATTACATATGTGTGTATGTTGTGTTACGATTTTGGAGGAACTTGTGGCACTGCCTAGTAGAGAAACAAGACACTATTTAAGAATATGGTTTTGGATAACTTTTGACAAAAAATTAAACTGATATCTAATGGTAAACTTTAATAAGTAAACTAGAGTACCTCCAGTGGTCACAGGTTCCTTTTTCTGTCGTAACACTTCACATGTATACTGCCACATTTGTAAACAAATATTGCGTCTGGAATCAGCTGGGTGCAAGGTTCGTACAGCAGAAGAGAAGACATAATCGCAAAATACAAAGAATATACATCGTAACAACATTATTACAGAATGATCGTTTAAACCATTTGGAGGTGTTTGTTTTGAGGTGTCGAATATATGTGTGTGTACTTCAGGTGGTATATAAATCCAATTTTGAAAGGTTAAAACAGCTAAACATTCGTACTCGTTTATGCAATCAGGTGAAATGTTAAAATGGCTTAAACTTCATACTTGCTAATAACAATTAGGTGAAATGTTACAGGCTTGAATCACAATGATCATATTGGCTACAGCAGTAAAATCATACATAGATGACACTCTTTGAAGAAAGAGTGAGTGAGAGAGAGAGAGAGAGAGAGAGAGAGAGAGAGAGAGAGAGGAAGGAGTGATTATATGAGAGCAAACATTTACATGGCAAGGAGTCTTAAGATTACATGTTGCATATATTATCTGCCTAAAGGTTGGGGTAATACACTGGTTAATGTTATAAAATATGCAGATAGATATACATTTGTGCCAGTAGTTGATGTACATACAGTTTTAAGCTGACAAGGGGTACAAGCTGTTGGTGTGATGAATTATCTGTGAATGCGGTCAATCTCTTGTACTCTTGGCGGCTGTCAATATTTATGGTAAATGGTGTGATGAATTATCTGTGAATGCGGTCAATCTCTTGTACTCTTGGCGGCTGTCAATATTTATGGTAAATGGTTCAAATGGCTCTAAGCACTATGGGACTTAACTGCTGTGGTCATCAGTCGCCTAGAACTTAGAACTACTTAAACCTAACTAACCTAAGGACATTACACACATCCATGCCCGAGGCAGGATTCGAACCTGCGACCGTAGCGGTGGCGCGGTTCCAGACTGTAGCGCCTAGAACCGCTCGGCCACTTCGGCCGGCCATTTATGGTACATATTAGGATGTGTGCACATGTGTGTATTTTTAAGAGTGTAGGCAGTTGCTGAAAACAGAGATGATACTATTGTAAATATTGTCATTTTTGTCATAATCGTAACACAACATACACACATATGTAATACTAACTAATGTAAATCCACCCGATGATGGAGGTTTAAACCTTCGAAACGCGTCGTGGGAAAAAATAAAACGGTGACTGGTAACAGTAAACTTGTTGTGTCATTTAATGTCAGTAACAGTCACGGTAAAGCCAAACCTAAAAATGTTCGCATTTACACCCACTTCAAATCGTTCCGTACGCATACTCCCAGATATTTTACAGAAGTAACTGCTACCAGTGTTTGTTCCGCTATCATATAATCATACAATAAAGGATCCTTCTTTCTATGTATTCGCAATACATTACATTTGTCTATGTTAAGGGTCAGCTGCCACTCCCTGCACCAAGTGCCTATCCGCCGCAGATCTTCCTGCATTTCCCTGCAATTTTCTAATGCTGCAACTTCTCTGTATACTACAGCATCATCCGCGAAAAGCCGCATGGAACTTCCGACACTATCTAGTAGGTGCCGTATTTTCAAGAAACAGTTCATTCACTATTTCACCCCTTAGGAGTGGAATTCCGAAAAATCTCTTTTTAAACGACGTCTACAGTATAAGATCAACACCCTCTCCAAATTTCAAGTTTCTATCCTTAGCAGTTCGGGCTGGGTGATGATGAGTCAATCGGGACATTGCCTCTTATTGAGTGTAGTTTACAATTCACGTTACACACTTCTAGAGGTTCTAGAGCAGATTCAGTAGATGAAATTTAACATACTGTAGAAACCTATGTACGGAAATGTCCAACGACGTTACAGAGCGTCAAAGCTAAAGGCACCTGCGCCTCTAAGTGTGTGTATGTACAAGGTGATTCGATGATGATGTTACAAATTTCCAAGGATAATGGAGACGCATAAATGTATCAATTTGAGTCAAAGGTCCCTGTACCGGAAACGAAGATCCGAAAGTTACAGGCGAAAATCATTCCGATATCTCTGAGAGTGGAATACATTTACCGCTAGTACTGCTGCCAAGAATGTACAAAGGGCGTTCAAAAAGTTTTGCACAGTCGTCTCTAACTTTTTTATTTTTTGCAGGAGGAGAATGAAATTTTTTGGGAGCATAGTTGGAACATTTTGCTATAAGTTGGTGCATAAAAATATTATCTTTTATTTATAGGTGAGCCATAATGGATCGTGAAGTAGATGTCAGGTTGCGACAACGGTCCGTGATGGAGTGCCTCTTCAAGACCTTCCATGACTCTGCCACATCGATTCACAGGAAGTTGCTCCCTGTTTATGGGGAGGACACAGTCGATCGCAGCAGTATCCAGCGCTGGTTGCAGGGGTTTAAAGAAGATGATTTCTCTCTACTGGACAATCCACGGTAGATCATCGACGGCAGTGAGTGATGTGAATAAGGAGACCATTGATCGAATCATTCAAAGTGTCAGAAGTGTGACGGCACGACAGCTTGCTAAAATGACTCGCGTGTCATTGGGTAGTGTGGTATCACTGGCACAGTCACTAGGGTACAGAAGAATCTGTGCACGTTGGGTGCCTAGATTATTGACAAGAGAAATGAAATCGATGAGGAAGAATGTGTGCGAGGGTCTCATGGAGATCTATACTGAAGAGTGGAAACAGTGTTTTGATAGTGTCATTACACAGGATGAAACATGGTTGTTTTTGTCCGAACCTGAGTGCAAAACCCAATCCATGGAGTGGCGTCATCAGAGTTCCCCTCGGAAGAAGAAACCAAGACTTTCACGAACAGCAGGCCGAAAGTTGATGGCCTCCTCCTTCTGGGATCAGTGTGGTGTCTTTTTTATTGACTTTTTGGAACCTGGCTCCGCAATTAACCGGGACCGTTACTGTTCGTCGCTGGACATGCTGTGACGTGCCATCAAGACCCACAGACCACAGCTTCAGGGTCAGCTCATCAGACTACACCATGACAATGCCAAACCCCATACAGCCCTAATGACGCAGGAGAAAATCAGGAAAATGGGTTGGAAAATTGTTCCTTATCCTCCCCGCAGTCCGGACTTGGCTCCGTCTGATTTTTACCTCTTTGGTCGTCTGAAGGTCCACCTGCGCGGTAAAACATTTGATAGTAGGAAAGACCTTATTTTCTGTGTCAAGGCCGGACGGAGTGGCCGTGCGTTTCTAGGCGCTACAGTCTGGAACCGCGTGGCCGCTACGGTCGCAGGTTCGAATCCTGCCTCGGGCATGGCGGTGTGTGATGTCCTTAGGTTAGTTAGGTTTAAGTAGTTCTAAGTTCTAGGGGACTGATGATCACAGCAGTTAAGTCCCATAGTGCTCAGAGCCATTTGAACCATTTTGAACCTGTGTCAAGCGATGGTGTAAAACTCAGTTCCCAGAATTTTACCAAAGTGCATTTACATCACGGAAAGAACGTTCAGGCAGATGCGTCACTGCTGATGGATGCTACATTGAGTAGCCTCAATGTATAGCTAAATGTTCCAAGTACCTTCACTAAAATTTCATTCTCCTCCTGCAAAAATTAAAAAAAATTAGAGATGACTGTGCAAAACTTTTTGAAAGCCATTTGTAGCACAAGCAAATTTAAGAACCGATAGGATGGACTAAGACAAGAAAAAAACGTCTAGTAAACGTGGGCTCTAAAATGCATACCTGAGGGACTACGAGCACATGTTCATCTTCGCTACTGTCAAACACCTCTCCTCTACTGAACACATGCTCATATTCTTAAGGTATGCATTTTAGATCCCATGTTTACTAGACATTTTTTCTTGTTTTAGTCCATACTACCACCTCTGAAAGTTGCACACCTTACAGTTTTAGCAACAGCAGTACCGATACATGTATTCCACTGTCACAACTATAAGAACGATTTTCGCTTATAACATTCGGTTCGTTCATATCCGGTACAGGAAGCCCTACCTATGGTTCATACATTTATCCTTCTCTATCATCCTTGAAGGTTTGTAACATTATCACGGAATACCCCTGTGTATACATACATTTACAGGCGCCGGCGCCTATAACTTTGACGCTCTGTAGCGTCATTGGATGACTTTTCTGGACAGGGATTCCTGTGTAAAACTTGATCTACTAAGTCCCCCCTTACAACCTCTAGAAGTGTGTAACATGAATTGTGAAATATCAAACATTTAAATCCGTGACTGACATGAGCCAGAATGCGCCGTAAAATTTATTGGAAAGGAAGAAGAGGAGCTAGGTAAAATGTTTTCAGTAGAAGTCGCATCAACTGAGATAAAGTTTTGAGGACAATTAAGGCCAGGTTCGAAAATTTTATCTCTATGGATGTGACCCTCTTTTTTACTCCAAGTAGTAGAGCGGGCTGTTTCAGACTCGGACCCACTATAGAGTTGCGTTTCTTTTAGCTAGTGCCAAGCGAGCTGATAGATGGACAGATGGGGTTCCTAACTGGGAAGACATGACAAGGACTTACCACTTCCGGTATTTACCTGACAATCAAGGAAAACCACCGGTATTTACCTGACAATCAAGGAAAACCACGAGAAAATCTAAGTCGTATGTGGTGACTGGAATCATTTAAAAGTATTTCTGGGACAATGTCATTCATTGTCCCAGACAAAAATTAAAATTATGTCTGTGTGTGTGTGCTTTTTCTTGGGCATATGTATTACTGTACGGAGGTACGTATAGTTGAAACCGTGTGGTGACGTAGCCAGAGTACGGAGAACATTTTATGCAATTAAGTTGCTGCGAATGACTAAGAGAACACAGAAGAAAATCTACTACTGAAAGTAGTTTGGCATGTTTGTGCTTGTGTTAGACACAATTAATGCTTGGAAGTCCAGAAATACGGCAGAATGTGCGACCGGCTTTGGAAGGACAAGTGTCGTCACTGCGCGTCAGAGTTCTCGTCGAGTCGACGAACTCGTATATCCGCTGGCGGTCGATGACGGCAGAGACGACAACGAAGCGGCGTTGCCTTCTGCTTCAAAATACACTACTGGCCATTAAAATTGCTACACCAACAAGAAATGCAGATGATAAACGGGTATTCATTGGACAAATACACTCCTGGAAATTGAAATAAGAACACCGTGAATTCATTGTCCCAGGAAGGGGAAACTTTATTGACACATTCCTGGGGTCAGATACATCACATGATCACACTGACAGAACCACAGGCACATAGACACAGGCAACAGAGCATGCACAATGTCGGCACTAGTACAGTGTATATCCACCTTTCGCAGCAATGCAGGCTGCTATTCTCCCATGGAGACGATCGTAGAGATGCTGGATGTAGTCCTGTGGAACGGCTTGCCATGCCATTTCCACCTGGCGCCTCAGTTGAACCAGCGTTCGTGCTGGACGTGCAAACCGCGTGAGACGACGCTTCATCCAGTCCCAAACATGCTCAATGGGGGACAGATCCGGAGATCTTGCTGGCCAGGGTAGTTGACTTACACCTTCTAGAGCACGTTGGGTGGCATGGAATACATGCGGACGTGCATTGTCCTGTTGGAACAGCAAGTTCCCTTGCCGGTCTAGGAATGGTAGAACGATGGGTTCGATGACGGTTTGGATGTACCGTGCACTATTCAGTGTCCCCTCGACGATCACCAGTGGTGTACGGCCAGTGTAGGAGATCGCTCCCCACACCATGATGCCGGGTGTTGGCCCTGTGTGCCTCGGTCGTATGCAGTCCTGATTGTGGCGCTCACCTGCACGGCGCCAAACATGCATACGACCATCATTGGCACCAAGGCAGAAGCGACTCTGATCGCTGAAGACGAGACGTCTCCATTCGTCCCTCCATTCACGCCTGTCGCGACACCACTGGAGGCGGGCTGCACGATGTTGGGGCGTGAGCGGAAGACGGCCTAACGGTGTGCGGGACCGTAACCCAGCTTCATGGAGACGGTTGCGAATGGTTCTCGCCGATACCCCAGGAGCAACAGTGTCCCTAATTTGCTGGGAAGTGGCGGTGCGGTCCCCTACGGCACTGTGTAGGATCCTACAGTCTTGGCGTGCATCCGTGCGTCACTGCAGTCCGGTCCCAGGTCGACGGGCACGTGCACCTTCCGCCGACCACTGGCGACAACATCGATGTACTGTGGAGACCTCACGCCCCACGTGTCGAGCAATTCGGCGGTACGTCCACCCGGCCTCCCGCATGCCCACTATACGCCCTCGCTCAAAGTCCGTCAACTGCACATACGGTTCACGTCCACGCTGTCGCGGCATGCTACCAGTGTTAAAGACTGCGATGGAGCTCCGTATGCCACGGCAAACTGGCTGACACTGACGGCGGCGGTGCACAAATGCTGCGCAGCTAGCGCCATTCGACGGCCAACACCGCGGTTCCTGGTGTGTCCGCTGTGCCGTGCGTGTGATCATTGCTTGTACAGCCCTCTCGCAGTGTCCGGAGCAAGTATGGTGGGTCTGACACACCGGTGTCAATGTGTTCTTTTTTCCATTTCCAGGAGTGTATATTATACTAGAACTGACATGACTGACATGTGATTACCTTTTCACGCGATTTGGGTGCATAGATCCTGAGAAATCAGTACCCAGAACAACCACCTCTGGCCGTAATAACGGCCTTGATACGCCTGGGCATTGAGTCAGACAGAGCTTGGATGGCGTGTACAGGTACAGCTACCCATGCAGCTTCAACACGATACCACAGTTCATCAAGAGTAGTGACTGGCGTATTGTGACAAGCCAGTTGCTCGGTCACCATTGACCAGACGTTTTCAATTGGTGAGAGATCTGGAGAATGTGCTGGCCAGGGCAGCAGTAGAACATTTTCTGTATCCAGAAATGCCCGTACAGGACCTGCAACATGCGGTCGTGCATTATCCTGTTGAAATGTAGGGTTTCGCAGGGACCGAATGAAGGGTAGAGCCACGGGTCGTAACACATCTGATATGTAACGTCCACGGTTCAAAGTGCCGTCAATGCGAATCAGAGGTGACCGAGACGTGTAACCAATGGCACCCCATACCATCACGCCGGGTGATACGCCAGTATGGCGATGACGAATACACGCTTCCAATGTGCGTTCACCGCGATGTCACCAAACACGGATGCGATCATCATGATGCTGTAAAGAGAACCTGGATTCATCCGAAAAACTGACGTTTTGCCATTCGTGCACCCAGGTTCGTCGTTGAGTACACCATCGCAGGCGCTCCTGCCTGTGATGCAGCGTCAAGGGTAGCCGCAGCCATGGTCTCCGAGCTGATAGTCCATGCTGCTGCAAAAGTCGTCGAACTGTTCGTGCAGATGGTTGTTGTCTTGCAAACGTGCCCAATCCGACGTTTATCAAAGTCGGAAACGTGATGGTACCCATTTCTCCTCCTTACATGAGGCATCAAAACAACGTTTCACCAGGCAATGCCGATCAACTGCTGTTTGTGTATGAGAAATCGGTTGGAAACTTTCCTCATGTCAGCACGTTGTAGGTGTCGCCACCGGCGCCAACCTTGTGTGAATGCTCTGAAAAGCTAATCATTTGCGTATCACAGCATCTTCTTCCTCTCAGTTAATTTTCGCGTCTGTAGCACGTCATTTTCGTGGTGTAGCAATTTTAATGGCCAGTAGTGTATGACGGAAGTAGATGGAAGCGCCCTCGATGCGGCCTATGCTGTAATACTGCTGGCGGAGTCTAAATTTCGTAGCGTATAGACTACGTTCTGTTCAGTCGCCTTCCTTTTAAAAGGTATTTCGTTACCGATAGTCCATTATCTATAAAAGCGTATTTTATTCAAGATGCCTGAAAATTTTATACATTTGATCTACGCTCCGTAAATCTTTGTAAAAGAATTTTTATTGCGCCATATGTTAAGGTTTTTCTCTCTTTCGTTCTTGAATGGAGAGTGCGAATCGCTACCTAATGCTACACTGCCGCATGAAAATTTCAAGAGGGTAACGCAGAGAATCAGATCTTCATGTACTGATAGATGGTAGGAAAAAACAGTTCCCGTCGATCTGATAAGCATCAACATAAACTCAGATCAGTGTCTGGTATGGGTCAGAATCAAGGAAAGTATATGAAACACAAACTCATTGTATATCATACTCATTAAAGGGAACTAGAGTAAACTATCAAAAGTACAAGAAAGAATGAAAAAAGGAAATACTTTATGTCTTTCCATGAAAGCTCTGCAATCATGGAGGAAAGCGAAAAAAAATAATAATCAAGAATCCAGGTATCTGCTGACGAGGGCACATGGACTTCGGCGAGGTGCTCAGGTGGAGGTTAAATTTTGGAGTCCGTCGTACATAATGGAGGAAGCTAACCAACTAACACAGAGGCTGCTTTACAGAAATTCTGTATTCTTGTAAGATGTCAGAGAGCAATAAATGAGTCATTCACTGCATAAGAACAAATTGACAGCTGTATGAGATGACATATGAATCTAGAAATAAACTGATGACTTGGGGAAGAGTAAACAGAACAGACATTCTGACATCAGTCACTACGAATGGTTGTTAATTTGAGAAGAGTGAACGGTTTAACTAAGATGACGATGATAAACAACACTGATACTTTGAATGAAATTTTAAAAAATGACTCGTGGCTTTAATAAAGTCTATTTTGTCCTAAGAAAAGCACTTTCTTCAAAGCTTCTATCGTGCTTGACAAAATTGATGACATACAGAACATTTATAATGCAAGTGTTCAATCGTGGTTCAGATATTTTATTTCTGACAATGAGATATACCAAGATGTATGCGGCTTTGAGAGAAAGGTACTAGCAGAATAATAGACCTACTGTATGTAGAAATATCCACCAGCCTGATCATTCTGTTTAATAGGAGACGACTTCAGCTTGCCAGGTATAGACTGGGAGAATCATGTGATCCAAACTGATCCCAGAGACAGAGATTCGTGTGACATTATTCCGAATGTCTTGTCCAAAATTTACTTCTAAGAGATAATTAGAAAACCAATTTGTGAGGGTAAATTCTTAGACTTCCTATCAACAAACAGACTTTAACTTATCGAATAATTTAACGTAGAGGAAGATATTATGATCATATGGCCGTGATAGTAACTACGACTACGGGTATTACAAAGAGTGATAAGAAAGGTAGAAAAATATTTTCGCTTAGCAAGAGTGACAGGACACAAACAGCAGAATATCTGAGTAGTCAGTAGCAGATGTTCAGTGCTGAGGAAGAAGATGTGGAGCACAATGGAAAAAATTCAAAAGCATCGTTCAGTACGCCTTAGATAAATATTTTCGAGGCAAGGTGGTAAGCGACGGGAAACACCAGGCGTGGTTTTACTGCTACGTAAGACAAAGAGAGCTTCATCGCAGATTAACGTGAAGTGAAAACGTAGCTTAGAAACGAAAACCGAACGAAGCGAATATGAACGTAAGGAAAGCAATGAGAGGAGAGTTCATTGACTATGAAAGTAAAATTTTTGTCAGCCGATGTAACTAAAAACCCTAAGAGGTTTTGGTCTTACGTACCGTAGAAGCAGTAAGCCGTTAGAAATCGTCTGTTCAATCAGTGACCATACTGACACCTAAACGGAAGAGATTAGAGAGAAGGCCGAAATTCTGAATTCGGTCTTCCGAAAGTGTTTCACCGTGGAAGATCGTAATACTGTCTCTCCTTTCAAACACCGTACGAACGTCGAAATGGCAGATACTGGAATAATCGATCACGAAATAGAAAAGCAACTACAGTTGCTTACGAATGGAAAGGGATCAGGAGTAGATGAGATACTTGTAAGATTCTACAAAGGTTGTGGTAAAGAACTTGCTCTCCTTTTAGCAGCAGTTTATTGTAGTTTGCTGGTGCAATGGTTACATAATGCCTAGAAAAAATTGCAGGTCCTTCCTATTTTCAAGATGAGTCGTAGGGCATATGCACATAATTATAGGCTTATCTCCTTGACATCGGTCTGTTGTAGAATTATGCTCTAGAGGTCTGTTGTAGAATTACGAAACGTGTATTACTCCCAACAGTTACTAAGTTTTTTGGAAACAAGATCTCCTACATAAAATTCAATATGGTTTCCGCAAATAGAATCTTTCGACATTCTGCTAGCTCTGTTCCTCCACGAGAGCCATAGCACTGTAAACAACGGCGTTCAGGTTGATGCCGTGTTACTTGACTTCAAGAAGGTATTTCACATCGACCCGCGCTGCCGTTTAGTGAGAAAACTATGAGCTTATCGAGCATATGATCAGATTAGCGACTCGATTCAAGACTTTCTTGCAGATAGAACTCAACACGACGCTCTTAGTGGAACAAAATCGACAGATGTAAGGGCAATATCCAGAGTGCCGCAAAGAAAAGTGTACATTATATATAAATGATCTAGTAGAAAGCATCGGAAGCTCTTTGAGACTATTCGCAGACAGTGCGGTTATCTATAACAAAGTGGCAACGCTAGAAGACAATATCGATTTATAGCATGGCCTACACAAGTTTGATAAATGTTGTAGGATCTAGTGGTTGACCCTGAAATTAACATATTGCGCATACATATGAAAAGAAATCTGCTACTAATGCAGATGTCCAGAGCGACTTTAAGTGGAATGACTAGATAAAAAACAACAGTAGGAAAAACAAATGCGAGATGAGATTGGTAGGAAGAATGTAAAGGCAATGTAATTCATCCGCGAAAGAAGTGGCTTACAAAGCGCTTGTTCGACCGATTCTTGAGTATGGTTCATCAATATGGGACTCATAGGAGAGATAGAGAAGATCAAACGAAGAGTGTTGCTTTCGTCACGGTATCATTTAGTCGGCGGGACAGTGTTACAGAGATTCTCAACGAACTCCTGCGGCAGACGATACGAGATGGGTGTTATGCATAACGGAGAGGTTTGCGATTGAAAATTCGAGAGAGCACTTTACGGGAAGAGTCAGACATATTTTTGTCCCTTCCACATACATCTCGCGAAATGACCACGACGAGAAAATTCGAGAAATTAGAGCTAATACAGAGGCTTACCGACAATCGTTATGCCCTGGCGCCATTCGCGAGTGAGCCAAGGTAGGGAATATAAGTTGTTAGTGGTACTAGATGTGTCCTCCGCCACACACCGTCTTCAGACACAGTTCCTATTCAATATAACCTTGTGGCCGAAGCTAATATCAGCTATTAGGTGGATAAACACAATGAAAAACAAACCACTGGAAAGAGTAACAAGGGGCATTTCACAGATTAACAATCCTCCATCAAAACATGCAATCAATAAAAAATAAAATACAACTATTAGAAGTTGAGCTTCAATCTATGAACTGCACAGCAGTTTGTATTACTGAGCACTGGTGTTGAGACGCAGAAATCCAACATGTAGTATTATCATTGTATGAAAAGGCAAACTCTTACTGCAGAACTACTTCAAGGGGTGGAGGATCATGCATTTATATCAGAAAAGGAACATAGTTCAAATCAAGATATGACCTTAGTACCGTAAGTGAAGAGAAACACTTTGAAATATCAGCTATTGAATTAACAAGGCTTGATATCACCAAGAAATTAATCATTTTGTGTGTATAGATCTCTCAGTGGTAGTGTGGACACATTTTCCAATAAGTTAACATCAGTTCTAGATAAAGTCTCAAGTACAAATGTCAATATAATTCTGTGTGGGGACATTAACATCAACACTAACATCATAAATGAATCCAGCAGCATCTTCATAAACATCTTTCAAAGTTTTGGCATGTCCCTATTGGTCAATAGTGCTACAAGGGTTACCACAACGACTTCATCAGTGGCCACAAATATGGACAGGGAAAAATGTGGTGTAACTGTAAAAGATCTCGGACTATCAGACCACCTCTGTCAAATAACAACAGTAAAGTGAGGCATTGAATCATTTCCTGAACTACGAGCCTACAAACGACATCTATCAGAAATCAAAATAAAAGATTTTTCAAAAGAACTAGAAAAACAAAGCTGGGATGAAGTATATGAGGAAACAAGTGTGAATATGAAATTCTCTAAATTCTCCACATTGTTTAAATTGAACTTTGAAAAGGCATTTCCAAAAGTATGCATGTCTGTATCAACATCTCACAAAAACAGATGGATAACAGCAGGTATTAAGGTCCTCCCAAACACTTAAACACCTCAGTTCCATGAAAAAGATTTGCAAATATCCAGAATTCTTAAATTTCCATCATAGATACAAAAAGATCTATAGGAAAGTGCTGATTGCTGCAAAAAAGTCATTTAATGACAAAATAATATATAATGCAGAGAATAAAAGTAAAGCAGTCTGGGATGTTATGAAAAAGGAAACGGGGAGAGGCAAACAAATGCAGAATAACATACTGCTAAGGGAGGTGGATAAAGTAATAAATGATCCACAGCACTTAGAAAACTATGTGAACGAACATTTTTCAAGTATTGCAGAGAAGTTACAGCAAAAATTCCTCCAAACAAATATAACACCTGTAAATAATATTGCACTAAATACAATGATGGTACTTCCAACCACAGGGAATGAAGTCAATATAACTGTTCAAAAACTAAAAAATGAAAAGCCAGTAGGCTTAGATGAAGTACCCACGTTTGTACTGAAACAATGCATAGAGGTCGGACAACGCCCCTTAACAAATATAATAAATGAATCCTTCACATCAGGGACATTCCCAGAGCAGTTAAAACAGGCAAGAGTTGTACCTTTGCTTAAGAAAGGTAATGCAGAAGACATAGAAAATTACCGGCCCATTTCCCTGCTGTCAGCATTCTCAAAAATAATAGAAGTAATTATGAAAGACAGATGATTGAATTACCTGAATAAATACAATCATTTAAGCGAATCACAGTTTGGTTTCCGAAATGGCAAAAATGGGGAGTCAGCCATAGTAGAATTCACAGAAGTTGTACTTGATGCTCTTGAAAAAGATGAGTGTGTCTCAGGCATATTTTTGGATCTTTCTAAGGTCTTTGATACAATCGACTGCGAGATTCTATTAAATAAAATCGAAGCATTAGGAATAAGAGGGGTAGCTAACGACTGTTTTCGATCATACCTAACAGATAGGGTACAAAGAGTAGAGATAACACATGGATATACCAAATAGAGACAACAAATAGGTATAAACATATTAGGACCAATACTGTTCCTGATGTACATCAATGACTTTCCCAGTAATGTTACTCACGGTGAAAAAATGCTCTTCGCTCATGACAGCAATATTATAATCACCGAGAAAACAAGAGAACTAATTGCCGCGAAAACAAATAAAACTCTCAAGGAAGTTGATGATTTGTCAATAAGTAATAAAGTGACATTGAACGTAAAGAAAACTAATGCCATGAATTTCAGTTTGAAGAGGAAAAAGGACAATGTTAAAATAAATGTAGATGGCTCCTCTATAGACTGTGTAACAAATGCAAAATTTCTAGGAATGAATATTGATCATCAGTTGAAGTGGTGTAAACACACTAAACAGAATGTTGCAAAACAGAATGTTTTCTCTTGTGGTACATGGGTCTCGCAGTGGCGGTTTGTCGCCGGTAACTCTCTCGTCTCACGTTATGGCGTAATGTCGTGGTCAATAAAGAAGTCATGACGAAATGTAATGGATCCTAGACGATATAGTACACAAGTACGCTGCAGCCATCGTGAAATGTCGATACTATCTGGTGACAGTTATTTGAGAAGATGGTGCAGCAAATACCCAGAAAACATGTATATTACCTCATTTGTTTCTATAGTTAATGATGCTCATTGCCAGAGTAAAGCCGTTAAGTTTCGTACACCTGAGGACGAAGAATAATGTACGCTGATAGGCGAAAACGTTGAGACCATTTGCTAATTAGTTGCATGCTACTCAACATTTGGAATACTGTCCGCGTGGCACGGATTTGGTAAGTGCTTGGTATGTTTTACGAGATATGTGCCACCCGGTATCTAAGCACAGGTCGAACTGTTGTTGTTAATTAAGGGCCAGTGATTTGTGGGCACGGAGCAGAAGCCCGTTAGCGTCCCGGGTCTGTTTCATAGGTCCCAGAGAGGCAATTTGGTTACCAAGACATCAACGTTGGGCTATCATGCTCGTCAAACCACAATAGCACTGTTCTGGACTTTTGATATGGACAGGTATCCTGCTGGAAGATGTCGTCGCTGTTGGGGAAGACATCAATTGTATGCAGATGTTCCATAGTGATGTTCATATAGTCTACAAAAATCATGGTGTCTTCGACTAGTAGTATCACAGGTCCCATGAAAGCTCAAGTGGGTGTTCCCCATAACATAGTACTGCGCCCACCAGCTTCCGTCCGTGGCATGATACTTGTTTCGAGCAGCCGTTCGTCTTGATGACGGCGTATCCAGACACAACCATCGACCTGGTGTAACAAGAAATGTGATTCATCTGGCCTGGTGAAACGTTTCCAGTGGTCCATGGTCAACTATCTACGCTACTGTGCCCACTGCAATCGCAACTCACAGTGCCATTGACTCAACATAGGAACACTTATGGGTTGTCTGTTACTGGCCTCCATGTTCAACGGTGTGCGCTGGATAGTGTGTTCGGACTTGCACTGGCATTGCAGTCTTTCGTCAGATCTACCACAGATGGCCACCAAATGGTTCAAATGGCTCTAAGCAATATGGGACTTAACATCTAAGATTATCAGTCCCCTAGACTTAGAACTACTTAAACGTAACTAACCTTAGGACATCACACACATCAATGCCCGAGGCAGGATTCGAACCTGCGACAGTAGCAGCAGCGCGGGTCCGGACTGAAGCACCTAGAATCGCTCGGCCACAGCGGCCGGCAGATGATCACCTATCGCAATTTACGGTGTAGGGAAGTCTCCGACGTCCATGTTTTGTGATGAGGCGTGAACGTTGAACACCTTGTCGCCACTTATGATTTCATCATCTTTCAAATCATTATCCATAAATGCTGACAACAGCATCACGCGAACAGCCGAAGAATTCTGCTGGTTCCGACACGCACGTTCCAATGAGCCATGCCATAAATCTGGTGTCACTCACGTTAGTGGATATCAACATTTGCAGTCCGTATGACCGCTACAACGATTCTCCATTCATCTCTGCTCCGTTTCCAATTGCAGTGGATTGTGAGAATAATGATCACATATAACTAAGACGCAAGGAGATACATTAACCTGTTTCTTAGCTTTTTGTCATAGTGCCGCAAAGTCTAGTGGCCAGCATTGGGCTACAAGTGTGAAAATATAAACTTCTGCGGGACTAATCTGAAGATGAAAATCATCAAGCTCGAAAACTAGTTCATGGAAATAAATGAATATTTAATAAGTGATTGTTTCCAGACATCTGTATTCACATTTCAGTTAACATATAATCGCAGGGTTCTGCTGTATCCACTACGGATAGGATAGAAATAACTACATATATGACTCTGAGAATTGTTAATATTTCAGTTTTTCTTTTGGCATCTAAAAGAGCAACATGCAAAACATTGAAGACTGAAGACTCTTGAGAAATCGGTTGTAACGAATTAGTAAGTAAGTTTTTTATACACTCCTGGAAATGGAAAAAAGAACACATTGACACCGGTGTGTCAGACCCACCATACTTGCTCCGGACACTGCGAGATGGCTGTACAAGCAATGATCACACGCACGGCACAGCGGACACACCAGGAACCGCGGTGTTGGCCGTCGAATGGCGCTAGCTGCGCAGCATTTGTGCACCGCCGCCGTCAGTGTCAGCCAGTTTGCCGTGGCATACGGAGCTCCATCGCAGTCTTTAACACTGGTAGCATGCCGCGACAGCGTGGACGTGAACCGTATGTGCAGTTGACGGACTTTGAGCGAGGGCGTATAGTGGGCATGCGGGAGGCCGGGTGGACGTACCGCCGAATTGCTCAACACGTGGGGCGTGAGGTCTCCACAGTACATCGATGTTGTCGCCAGTGGTCGGCGGAAGGTGCACGTGCCCGTCGACCTGGGACCGGACCGCAGCGACGCACGGATGCACGCCAAGACCGTAGGATCCTACGCAGTGCCGTAGGGGACCGCACCGCCACTTCCCAGCAAATTAGGGACACTGTTGCTCCTGGGGTATCGGCGAGGACCATTCGCAACCGTCTCCATGAAGCTGGGCTACGGTCCCGCACACCGTTAGGCCGTCTTCCGCTCACGCCCCAACATCGTGCAGCCCGCCTCCAGTGGTGTCGCGACAGGCGTGAATGGAGGGACGAATGGAGACGTGTCGTCTTCAGCGGTGAGAGTCGCTTCTGCCTTGGTGCCAATGATGGTCGTATGCGTGTTTGGCGCCGTGCAGGTGAGCGCCACAATCAGGACTGCATACGACCGAGGCACACAGGCCCGACACCCGGCATCATGGTGTGGGGAGCGATCTCCTACACTGGCCGTACACCACTGGTGATCGTCGAGGGGACACTGAATAGTGCACGGTACATCCAAACCGTCATCGAACCCATCGTTCTACCATTCCTAGACCGGCAAGGGAACTTGCTGTTGCAACAGGACAATGCACGTCCGCATGTATCCCGTGCCACCCAACGTGCTCTAGAAGGTGTAAGTCAACTACCCTGGCCAGCAAGATCTCCGGATCTGTCCCCCATTGAGCATGTTTGGGACTGGATGAAGCGTCGTCTCACGCGGTCTGCACGTCCAGCACGAACGCTGGTCCAACTGAGGCGCCAGGTGGAAATGGCATGGCAAGCCGTTCCACAGGACTACATCCAGCATCTCTACGATCGTCTCCATGGGAGAATAGCAGCCTGCATTGCTGCGAAAGGTGGATATACACTGTACTAGTGGCGACATTGTGCATGCTCTGTTGCCTGTGTCTATGTGCCTGTGGTTCTGTCAGTGTGATCATGTGATGTATCTGACCCCAGGAATGTGTCAATAAAGTTTCCCCTTCCTGGGACAATGAATTCACGGTGTTCTTATTTCAATTTCCAGGAGTGTAGTTTCTATAGAGGTTTACTCGAATGTTAACCAACTCTTCATGAATTGCAGTCTACGCCCCATAGGATTATAGGAATAATCACGCTAAAGCTGAAAGGTTAGGGATAAAATTCACACAGTAAAAACAAAGTTTGAAGCTGAATGCAAATGGCGCATAGATATGATTAATGATAAAACATAACTGAAGCGCATAGAATTGTTAGCACAGATATATGCTGCGGATTTAGGCACCTAGAATAGTAGAGGATTCACTTATTAGCAGTCACTAAGCACCTTTCATTTGCAAAGAATGCGAACTGAATTTCTTACAGGTGTCTTCGAGTGTGTAAATAGTGGCACTCGTCTGAGGTTTGGAATTAAACCCTACACCAGTGCACGTAGTCTGGTGACCGGAAATCTTATTCTGCCACCACACTTGCCGCTTGTGGCCGATTACCGCTTATGAACATTTCCTGCTGTACCAGAAAACGAATCAAATACGTCTGCATTAGTCCCTACCTTACTGTCTTACCAGTGAAAGTAGATCTTTATTTGCAGTGTAATCATGACAGAGTGGAATCATAGTTGAGATAATTAGGCACAAGGAAAGAACTTACGAGGGTTTATTCGGAAAGTAAAGAACGATCGGTCGCTAAATGGAAACCACAGTGAAAATCCGGTGAAGTTTTGCATAGGTGTGTTGGTCAGTGTCTCTAATATGTCCGTAGATCGCGTTACGTCCTTTTTATTTCTGAGCACACAGGGAGCACATAAAGATACCTAGAACCACAGCGTCTCCCACCAAGTGCTAGGGCCTGGTGAGAAATTTCGCCTGAAGCTATGTAGCCAACTTTACATAACTGTCGTGCGGTTTCTTTTTCAAGACAATTCTCAGCCAGATTCTGTGGGGGCAACGAAGATGCTCCTGCATCGTTTTCAATTTAAAATGTTTGACTATCGACAATATAGCCCGTAATTGTCTCCCTCTGAGTTTCATCTCTGCTCACATGTACCACTGGCTATGATGACACCATTTTGGCATAGACATTGAGTTGTAGGCTAGCGTAGAGAATTGGCGGAAAGCACTGGCGGCTGCCTTCTATAACGAGGGTATTGGAAAGTTGGTACAATGCTACGACAAACGTCTAAGTCGGATCGGCGCCTATGGAGACAAGTAGCTGGAAGTTGTAGCTAGCTGTTGCAGATAAAACAGTTTTGATTTTCACTGTGGTTTCCATTTCGCGACCTATCGTTCCTTACTATCCGAATAGTACTCGTAATCCAAAGCCGTAGAATAGGTACTATAAGTGGCGATCAAAAAATTTCTGTTTGAGGGCGTTGCTGCAGCGTATAAACAACGTAGAGCGACTCCGTTGCGGGTATACAAGCACCGACATGCAGTCAAGGGATTAGTGTGGTATTCGTGTATTTCCGATATGCGTGGAAACGTGAACTACGGCAAGGTATTACTAAATGCATCCAAACAGGACCGACATGTCGTTATTCTTTTCTTGACTGCCGAAGGATAAACACCGGTAGACATCCATCTTAGAATGAAGAATGTGTACGGGGCAGCATGTCTGTTGAAAACAACCGTTGTGGAATAGTGCGCCAAGTGTTGCTGCTGCTTCATTATAACGCACGTCCCCATATCGCAAACGTCGTAATGCAGAGGTGACGCAAACTCAAGTGGAACGCACTCGAGCACTCGGCCAATGGTACTGACGTCTTCTCATGCCATTATCACGCCTTCGGTCCCTTGAAAAAGATCTTGACGGGTCGATGATTCGTGTCGGACGAAGATGTGCAGCAGGCAGTTACGGATTTCTTCACACAGATGGACACAGTGTTTTACCAATTAGGTATCTTCAACCTGGTGTGTCGGTGGTATAATTGCATCAATGCTCACGGAAATACTGCCTGATTGTCATACCGATTGTGGACTGTACGGCTTTGGAGCAGGAACATTTTGATCACCCCTTATAGCTAATTGCAGGTGTAGAGCCTCCGCATAACTACGTTAGTAACAACATACAGGATGACAATATTGAACTTCATAACTTCTGAATAGTTTGAGTTAGGACGGTTGGCCGCGGGGCATGATGGGAATAGGTATGTGCGTGATTTGGTTCATCGACGATGCCCACTTTCATTTGCATCGCTTCGTCGACAATCAAAATTGGCGCACTTGGGGGACTAAGAATCCGCATTTCGTGATGGAGAAGTCTCTCCATCCTCAATAGGTGACTGTGTGTTGTGCTATGTCCAGTCACGGACAAATAAGTGAGATAGCCGGCCGCTGTGACCGAGTGGTTCTAGGCGCTTCAGTCTGGAACCGCGCGACCGCTACGGTGGGTGTGGATGTGTGTGATGCCTTTAGGTTAGTTAGGTTTAAGTAGTTCTAAGTTTTGGGGACTGATGACCTCAGATGTTAAGTCCCATAGTGCTCATAGCCATTTGAGCCATTCGGTGCGATGCTCCTCGATGGCACGGTGAATACCGAACGGTACGTGAAGGTTTTGGAAGATGATGTGATCCCCATTATCCAAAGTGACCCTGATTTCATGAAAGACTGGGCTCGGCTAAGAGAGTGTTCGATATCCTGGAGGAGCATTTTGGGGAACGCTCTGGGATACACAGAGGCCACTAGCATGGCCCTCGATTGGCCGCCATATTCTCCGGATCTGAACTCATGCGACACCTTTTTCTGGGGCTATATTAAAGACAAGCTGTACAACAATAACTCGAAAACCATTGCTGAGCAGAAAACAGCCATTCAGGAGGTTATCGACAGCATCGACGTTCCGAGTCATACAGAATTTCACTATTCGTCTGCGACACATCATCGCCAATGATGGCAGGCATATCGAGCATGTCACAACCTAAATCCGAGTATCTGTAGCGATGTTTGCATGTTGAACAAAGTGTGTGCACGCCGTAGTTTGTTACTGTTTTACGTTTTTTTCATATAATTCAATAATTGTCATCCTTCATGTAAGCTCAAGTTTCTGGTCATACAATGAATTACACGTCATTTAGTCACACTACGATAGTTTTCACTCGGGCATACGTCTTTCTAACAAATGGTGCAGGTTCAGGCATGATGTTTATAAAGAGCATTAAGGAAGGAGCTGCTCGCGTCGGGACGAGAACTCGTTCTGGAGGGGCACTGGAGACAAATGCAGCCAGAGTCACTGGAAACGCGGCGGCTGTTCCCCTTCCGGAAACAAATCGCCGCTTAAGACCGCTCTGCTAACAGCGTGCTGTTGATTTCCCTTTGAAAACGAGTCAAAGAAGTATTTTAATGCGCCTTCTTCAAAGGCGTGAGCCGAGGACAATCAGATTCTCTTTGAAATGCGACTCCTTCTGTGAGATACAGGCGGCACTCACAAATTCCTACAAAGGCAACCTCAGTCAATCGGAGAACTGCTCGCAGAGACGAAACAGATTCTTTGAGGCGAAGTGTAATAGTACGGCTGTGCGAAGGTGGAAACTTTAACCACTTTCATTTGTCTCTTTGATACGTAGGTCTAAATTTAGAAGATACTGCCTTACAGAGTGTTGCATAGAGTGTCTTAACTGTGCTTCCCATTCATAGATGAACAAGAGGGTTAATGACTTCTTGCAGATATCTGTACCAAACGAATTTAATATTACTTGAACAATTCTTACCAAAGTTGCACGTAGGAGGGTGAATAGTAACGCAGTTTGCTCCTTATGTGGCAATGCCTTCTCTCTAGACAACATTTTTTTAAAAATTGGTTTTGTCAATTCAGGTATGCCATCAACTTTCTTGTTCCTCTCAGCGAGTCACATGAACTTGTGACCGTGTGGAGTGCCCTTTCTCTGGTTTCTCTTTTCTTTTTCTTTTTTTTTTTAACTGCAATCTCCTGGAAATACTCTAGCAAAGTTGTGGTAACAATGTTGTCAGTATATCTGCTGTAAATCTCCTTTTCAGAAGGATTATGAATTTCCAGTAGCGTATAGTATATCCATCTTTTTGTAACAGTGGAGGAAGGTTGGCAGCAAAACGTGTTACTCTGCTCTTCACTGGGAATTAAAACACTCAAACAACAGAAACTTTGGATAAGCTAGTTATACCGTGAGAGATTATTTCATATCCGCACGCATATAACTTTATTTCAAATGACTCACTATAGCATTAGTGCATTTATTCTATCAAATACAACTAGTATACATTTATCTACACAAATCTTCAATTGTATGCTTTAGCTTCTCTAATGACATCATCGCCGACGGTATGTTAGTCCCTAATCTTCCATCTCCCTTTATTCAACTTTTATTACTTGTTGTCGGTTTTTTTGCACAATGCTGACAAGTTGCAAGTTCCTTATGGATATCACATAACCCATAGTCATCTGCCGATATATCATCACTATGTCGTAAGCAGTTACCGTTAATCTTCTGCACTTGGTCGTTAATACTGCCGTGTACCATAGTTTCCTGAAGAAAGCCCGAAGCTACGTAGGTGAGCATGTACTGATTGTCAGTGCTGGATACTGTAGTTTTGCCCCATGACCTGCATTGAGAATGCAGTGAAACGACGTCATAGGGAAAGAGGTGTCGCCATCATGATGGCCACGCACTATGATGTAGAAGGACATATGTAGAGTGCAAGAGTACTCATTCAGTACGCAGACACTGAAAAATACGTCCGACACCATTAGTAGCTAGGCTGACTGTGTTAGGGTGTATAGTGCACCATTGCCAGATTTCTGATAATGTCATAGATTACATCGCCAGTAACGTCATGCACAGTTTTTTGATTTTCCCCTCTTCTCGCCCCGCACCCCTCTAACATAGGCTATTAATCCCATGTCTAAATTGTCAGAAAATTAAAAAAAATGGCGGAAATTTCAAAAGCGGTTAGGAAATTAAAAAATATTCCAGTTGTGATAATGGGCTCTGAGCACTATGGGACTTAACATCTGAGGTTATCAGCCCCCTAGAACTTAGAACTACTTAAACCTAACTAACCTACGGACATCACACACATCCATGCCCGAGGCAGGATTCGAACCTGCGACCGTAGCAGTTGCGCAGTTCCGGTCTGAAGCGCCTAGAACAGCTTTGTGATAAAGGGTTCCGCACCTCCCTACTCCCAACTATATGATATCACTGTGAAAGTTGGGCTTTTGCCCTAGATATAAATTAGTGGGAAATTCAAAAAATCCAAGGGTGACATTGTCATGTTGATTGAAGTGTGGCTTGTGCAACTCTATGACGGCAGAATCCAAAATGACTGATCTGGTATATGAGTGGAGTCTGCATTTTAGGAAGATTTCCTGAGTTTTTCCCCTTTGACAAAGATAATTACTTCTGCTACAGGTCGAAGTCTGTGGTACTGGAACAAAAGGCAAGGTCATCCCCCTCTCCCCTGTACTAGTTCTAAGACAGGTCCAGACCTATCTGTTAGACAAAAGATGCTAATCTGAGCTGAATGTGTTATTCATCGTACAGGTAGTAACCCCTTCAACGACATTAAAAACCACTGAACATGTTCTCGCCATGTTATTTTTAGCAGTATGGTCACTTACACAATTCCTGGCATTACGCACCTACTGCTTCTAGTAACTCCAGTTCCTCCATGTTTGGATCTTTCCACTTGCGCTATGTTCATATCTTTAACACCATACTGGGCGGAAACAGTCCTCCACGCCCCACGCTGTTATTACTCCCACACACGGCTGCAGGCACCACGCATTTGGCCAAACATGCAGGTCACTGGCTGCTCTGGGTTAGTCCGATGTAATACAACTTTCCCTGCAAATATACAGTCGTCTTTCTTGAGTGTGTTTGCGGCCTGGCCAATATGTCCCACAGCTACACATGAATTTGTTCTTCCTATGGACTTCGTTTCCTTGTAGGGTTGTGCTGTAAGAAAGTATTAACTATTCTGAGCTATTAACCGAATTGGGCTCTTCCATAAAAGATCTTTTGTATTTTAACTTTTCAACTCAGTAATAGACAGGTCCTAAATCAAGTGGCTCATAGATAGCTTTGCAATTCAATTACAGCATATCAGTTTTCAAGACATACACCTAAGTTACAAAGTAAGTGAAATATGACACCGTGAAGTTATGGAATTTCAGTTTAAACGGACCCATACAGCAAGTGAATCCTTTTACCCTACATCGACGCTTGCTGCTGCCCTTTGCTGTTACTGCTCACGTGCCATCTGCGCAAACCACCGATCAGAGCGAGCACAGTGGATGATATGAAATTACATAGTACTTCATAAATTATTAAATGACATGAGCATGGTACACCGTCATGGATATAGAGTCTGCCAAACTCCACTTATATTCTTGGTTCTGGTACCATGTAGCTGCATCGGACGGATTTCAAAACATCATAAAAGGAACTCAGGGGTACCTACGTGTATACCCATCAAATTTCAAGCCTTAGAAATGAAAATTCCGGTTTTTAGCATGGAAAGACGCATTCTTTCATTTCAGAAAACCATTAATGCAAGATTGATATCAAACTGACATAAAATTAATTATTCAAATTAATTAATTGATCATTTCATTCCCCCATCCTGTCATGACATCATGGGATTTTTCTGGCTGGCATGTGTCCCCTTCCCCCACAATTGCACTGGAAAATCCCTTCCGCACCCCTTCCCTCACCTCACCATCTCCCCCCACCCACCGAAAAAATTGTTGGAAATTCAAATTTTCGCTGGAAAATAAAGTATTTGGGCTACATCCACAAATCTAGCTCCCCATCACTCCTGTGATGTCATCCATTCCCACCACCCAGCCACCCCTGGAAATTGCTGGAAAAATCACTCAGTGCTGGACTGGGAGGATCTCATCAACATAGGCTAATATATCACTGTTCACATTGCGTTTAACAATTTAATGCATAGGAATATTGTTTAAGCAATTTTTGGTGATAGTGTTTATTTAAACAATATGCAGGAGCCAAAGCTGTGCAGAATATTATTTATTTAAACAATTTGCAGGGATGAATTTCATGCAGTTTATTTATTTCTTAAATGACAATAAAGATCGAAATAAATGATATCACACGACTGATGTTATTCTGCTGAAAAAATTCACAGTACCATTCGAAACCAGTAGCAGGCGGATTGAAACTCTACATAGAGCGCTTCCCTTACCTACAAATAAATAAATATCTCTGTAACTCTAAACAGAACGCTCATCACTTTTCCAGTTTTAGCTGCTTGTTTGAAGGCACTGCCAGGCAGAAAAAATTTCTGACTCCTACAGCTGCTGTGGTTTTTTGAAACGCTGCTTGAGTTTAGTTTATATTTGCTATTGGAGTAAGGGATGTTAAGGCACTTTTTTTATTTTCTTCACTTTTCGAAGCACTCTGGTGTGTAAGAACAGAAGGGAAAATCAGAACATTGCATATATAAAAATTCATGAGACATTTCGAAACCCACAACAGATCGTGAAAAAACACAGGCCCATACCAGATTGGATGTCTAAAAAATTCTGCTAGGATTCGAGTACTGTTCTACAGGTGACAAAAATGGCTGGAACTTTCGGTGAATTTTCTGTGTGCTACAATTGCTGATATGGATATCTCTAAAGCCACAATGGCAGGTGGGGGACAGCATTCCAGAGAAGGCTGGCCTGTCTGGACTCGTCTCTGAACACTCGAACAAAGAATACGTCACTGAACTTTCTGAAGATACCTTGTTCTGCCCCCGTCTTTTGAGAGACTCCTATGCCCCCAAAAAGGATGTCTTGTGACTCCCTGACGTCATGGAACTTCCTGTAATTGGAGCATTCTGATGGTTCTTACTGAATTTACCGTCAAACTACTGCTGCTGGTGTGGGAGCACTGTCCACCATTTTCTACAGACGGACAAATTACGAGAATTAGAGCGGTGGATTATTTTGTGTAGATCGAAAAACAGAAAGTAGTCATATCGCAATCCATTTAAACCCTGAAAGAGTGGTCTGCAGATCAAGATATGGAAAATATAGCCAAAGATACTTCCTCAATTACACTGCTCCGCTACTGTTGAAGAAAACTTGAATTTTTCGGCATGAAACCGATCTCCAATCAACCACAAAAGATTGCACCGCCATACCAGATAGTTTTAGTAAACACAATTTGCATCCTCCACCATATAAAATCATCACTTGAGCATCCTCCATGTCGCTATGGACCACCAGGCACTCATGCATATACCACAAAGACGCACAGATCCCAAAAATATAAGCACATGCACCCTATATAGCAGCACCCTATGTATTCCCCATGAGGTCGGTTGGTCATCCATCACAGCCAACAGTTATGAGGCAACTGCCCCCACACATGCTGCTCTGATGGGCGATCAGAACACCCTCTGCAGACAGCGGCCACTCTCTGAACTGTTGTATAAAGGCTGGGCTGGTTCCCTCGGGTATACATTGACCATATGTCGTGAACCCATTAAATATACATGTATTGGTCCGCTGGAACAGGCGGCCAGTGATCCAAGTCACTCCCACGGTCCTGTGTAAAGTTTAATAACCTGTATTGGAGAAAGGCCATATACCACAGACTATCGATCACAATACAGGGTTCTTGTTGTTTCATAATCATTTAGATACACTGTTTTTTGCTGTAACACTTGGAAGCAATATGTGACTACAGCTGTGAACGCAGCCATACATTTTGTTTTTTTACCATGACTTCGAGGTCTGTTTCAGGTACTATACTGACATTGATATGTTTTGATCCACTGACTCTCTGACTCTCATAGAAAGCTGGGCATCGCATTCTGTAAACTAAGCTGTTCCAACAACAGACAGGGTGGTTGAAAAGACAGAGGCAGTGTTTCATACTGTTGAAAATGTGGAAGACAGCTAAATAAAGGGAAACTGGAACAGTTTTATTCATTGTGGAGCGTTTCCAAACAGCTGTTCAAATGAGATGATCTCTACATTTAATCTCATCTTCTGAGGTGATGGGGCAGTAGATGCCTCGGTGTTCCATTTTCAAAGAGACGCAGAGTACTCATTCCTCATATTGATGGTGCCTATTGCACTGAGGTGTGTGATTGCTGTTTCAGTGTGCTAGGTGGTAGTCATCCTGATCTCCAAATCTGTGGACACTACATCTCTCATTTTTGTGACTTACAATGAATAACCACATGTGGAACAAGAGGGTAACCTACAAGACTTAAACCCACAGAGCACAGACAGTATTCACGATTAGTTGGTAGTACCACTGCTGGAGGAACAGTATGACTGTATGCAGCAAGGCGAGCATGTACGTATACTCATTCCTCCACATTTTTGTCGCATTTTCATAAATTTTACGTATTATCGATCAGTCTTCGTAATATTACCAGGTTTTCTTAATTTCAACACATTTTACTCAATTACTCGAGGTCTAAATCTTCACTCTTGATTTACTGTCACCTCAACAAAAAGGCTCGACCTCAAGATGCTATCAGCCAGCGACATTGCAGCATGGTTCTCAATTTCTGCTCATTGTGAAACCACCCCTCCATTACTTCACGAGTGGACATGCCATGAAATCTGTTACACTGCATATATCACATGACACAAGTATTGTTTCTTAGTGCAGGAAATAGCCATCAGCAGATAGGAGGTGCAAAGCCTACGTTCCCTAGCCGAAACACGTTATAAATTCGGTAAGATTTTATTACGATTTGCCATTTTACCCTATGTGCGTGAGAGTCACATAGAAATCTCCCGTTCATAGGGAGACTGAAAGACGTCACCAACAAAAAAAAAAAAATGGTTCAAATGACTCTGAGCACTATAGGACTTAACTTCTGAGGTCATCAGTCCCCTAGAACTTACAACTACTTAAACCTAACTAACCTAAGGACATCACACACAACCATGCCCGAGGCAGGATTCGAACCGGCGACCGTAGCGGTCACGCGGTTCCAGACTGTAGCGCCTAGAGCCGCTCGGCCACCCCAGCCGGCCGTCACCAACAGTTTTGATCATTACTACCCATCTTTATTTATTTTTAATCCATACCTTTTCATTATTTTGTCCGCATCTCGTGGTCGTGCGGTAGCGTTCTCGCTTCCCACGCCCGGGTTCCCGGGTTCGATTCCCGGCGGGGTCAGGGATTTTCTCTGCCTCGTGGTGGCTGGGTGTTGTGTGCTGTCCTTAGGTTAGTTAGGTTTAAGTAGTTCTAAGTTCTAGGAGATTGATGACCATAGATGTTAAGTCCCATAGTACTAAGAGCCATTTGAACCATTTTTGGTCAGCAACTCCTATATAAGACAACAAGTGCCTGGCGCAGTTGTTACATCGGTTACTGCTGCTAAATTGACAGGTTATCAAGATATAAGGGAATTTGAACATGGTGTTGTGGTCGGCGCACGAGTAATGGAGCACAGCACCTCCAACATAGCGATGAAGTGGAGATTTTCGCGTACGACCAAGTCACGAGTGTACCGTGAGTATCAGGAATCCGATAAAACATCAGCTCTCCGACATCGCTGTGACCGAAAAAAGAGCCTGTAAGAACGGAACCAACGACGACTGAAGAGAATCATTCGACGTGACAGAAATGCAACCCTTCCGCAAATAGCTCCAGATTTCAGTGCTGCGTCATCAACAAGTGTCAACGTGCGAACCATTCAACGAAACATCATCGATATGGGATTTCGGACCCGGAGGCTCAACCGTGTACCCTTAATGACTGCACGACAGGACGTTTTACGCCTCGCCTGGGCCCGTCAACATGGACATTGGACTGTTGATGACTGGAAACATGTTACCTTGTCGGAAGAGTCTCATTTCAAATTGTATCGAACGGATGGATGTGTACGGGTATGGAGACAACGTAATGAAACAATGGACTCTGCATGTCACCAGGGGACTGTTCAAGCCCAATATTACCATGTCTTGTATATGCTTGTATATATCCTAATACACAACGAGAGAGCAAGGGGTTGGAAAGAAAAAATATCGACCAAATCTCACGTCAGGATTCAGAGATCACATCTCACCAGCCCCGTAACTAAACCTACGACAGCAACTGCAGTCACAGCACTCACGTCTACTTTGAGCAGTGAGTGCACATCGCGATAAACACACAGTAAATCACTGACTGCGAAATAACACTACACAATTACATATAGTGAATACGACTAAGACTAAATACAACATACCCCCTAAATAATGTTTATAAATGAAATATAAATAGGTGTTTCGTAATAGTCAACTGGAAATGTTAAAATCCATTGTTTACAGAACTACAGCAATGGGGAAAATGTGAACTCCACGTAAAACATGTTCGAAAATGGTACAGTTATGCCTACTTAACGCTCACATCTTACAAGTTTTTACAATCCCGAAGTGTTAAGTTGTTAGAAACGTTTATTAAACTACGTATTTGCCGGCCGGTGTGGCCGAGCGGTTCTAGCCGCCTCAGTCTGGATCCGAGTGACCGCTACGGTCGCAGGTTCGAATCCTGCCTCGGGCATGGATGCGTGTGATGTCCTCAGGTTAGTTAGGTTTAAGCAGTTCTAAGTTCTAGGGGACTGATGACCTCAGATGTTAAGTCCCATGGTGCTCAGAGCCATTTGAACCATTTTTTGAAACTACGTATTTAGTATACAGCTTATTTTTTCTCCACTGAAGTAACTTTCGCATTAACCGTTCAGTGAGTATAGTAGTAGAGGCCATTAGTCATGCAGTCGCACTTCTTTCTTGAGCACATGTGCTCCCTGTGTTGTCTGTTTTGTACGTAGGCTACGTGCAGAGACTTGTTAGAAGGTATGTTGATGCACCCCTGCAACAACACCACACGCCAACTGAATCTGTCAACGTTATTTTTGTCGAGCTCTTGTCACTCTTCTGCCAGTAAAAATCATCCTCTGGTGATATTACTTAGTTTTTTAAAGAAGAGAAGGGTTCTTTCTATTAAGGTTGGTCAGTTACAGGATGAAAATTATTGAAATAAAAAAAATTATTGAAATAAAATCCTCATAACCTCTGAACGGTTTGCCTTAGGACGTTCAAACTTCACGGTTGGCCCGGGGCATGATTGGAATTAGTACAATATGGTTTAGCGACGAAGCCCATTTTCATTTGGATGGTGTCGTCGATAACTGGTGAATTTGGAGGACTGAGAATCCGCATTTCGCGATCGAGATGTCTCTTCGCTCTCAATGGGTGACTGTGTGACGTGCAATGTCCAGTCACGGAATAAGCGGTGCGATATTCCTTGATGGCACGGTGACTACGGAATGGTACGTGAAGGCTTTGGAAGACGGTTTCATCCCCATTATCCAAAGTGACCTTGATTTCAACAAGGTGTGGTTCATGCAAGACGGAGCTGTACACTATCGGAGCAGGAAAGTGATTGATGTCCTGGAGGATCACTTTGGGGACCGCAATCTGCCACTCGTGTACCCAGAAGCCACTGGCATGGGCCTCGATTGGCGCCATATTCTCCGCATCTGAACACATGCGACTCCTTTTTGTGGGCCTGTGTTAAAGACAAGATGTACAACAATAGTTCCAAAACCATTGCTGAGCTGAAAACAGCCATTCAGGAGGTCATCGACAGCATCGATGTTCCGACACTTCAGCGAGTCATGCAGAATTTCACTATTCGTCTGTGACACATCATCGCCAATGGCGGTAGGCATATCGAACAAGTCATAACCTAAATCCGAATATCTGTAGTGACGCTTACATGTTGAATAAAGTGTGTGCACGCCGTACTTTGTAACTAATTTACATTTTTTTCCACATAGTTCAATAATTGCCACCTTGTATCAACAGATCTGTAGTTGTGTCTGTACCAGTGTTATCAGATAGAACTGACAGAATTACCGAATGTTACGTAGTGAAAGGTTTTGCTGTGCTCAGAGCTGAGGATCAACACACAAAACACAAAGTAAACATTAAAATACAGGGCTGAAATGGTGAACAGTTCGATAAAATACCGAACATCTGGCAACCCAGGTCTGTACCTGTGTAAAATGGCAACTAACCTCAGAGGAAGGTAGACTAATTGTAAGTCGTTTCATTCTATATTTTGGTTCATCACACTTTACGGACTTATAACAGATCACGGGTTTCGACTCTTACGAATCATTGCCACAGCCAGCATCTTGTACCAAAGTAACACAACGGATTGTCATCTATCGTCAGTCTCGCAGGTGATCCTCTTCTTCATCTTATCACCTCAGAGAGGGTCGTTAGATGACTATTTGTCGGATTACTTTCTAAAAAAAATTACTGATACTGATGATGATTCATATGACTAGAAACTCATATACCCTTATCTTCCCATTCAGTGCGAGGAACACAATTGCATATAGAAATGTATTTTTCAGAATAGATCCCGTGCTCACATCTAGCAACATCATATTTCTTAAAATTTTTTATTTATACCGCCGTCATTGTAAAAACCAATCGTCAGTGAAAAAATGAACTTTTAGTTTTCGCGTAACTTACGACTCACTCGTCTCTGGTTCACTGTACATCATCACAGGCTGATACCTTTCCATTCCTCCGTATATCTGGATGATTGAGTCATCATCCCTAAGCATCTCGTAAATCTATAGTCTTGTTTTTGGAGAGGATTCGTCTTGAGCAAAACAAAGTTTATTATTTTTAATTTTATTTCCCAGACATGTTTAAATATCATCAGTGGGTTTTTCGTTATCTTCTGAAATACATTAAAAATTCTTTCTAATACTGGTACACAAATGAATTTCAGTTTTTAAAGTCACTATATATGTAGTTGGAAACAGAAAATTTTTGTACATATACCTTGTTACCACACCAGGAAATCTACAGTATGTTTTTAGAAGATAACAAAAGACCTACAGATGATGCTGAAACCCCAGCGAAACATGTCTGGGATATAAAAAGAAAAATAAGAGACTTCAGAAACAAATCGGTTTGTAAACAAATACAGACAGTAGAGCTTCAGATTCAAGATGATTCTGTATACTGCATTTGTTCTTAAATGGCAGTTGTAGGTCGGTTTTGAGAATTAATAAAAAAAAAATTGGCAGAGCGTGGTTTCGATCCACGGACGTCTGTTTTTTTTAACGAAATAAATTTTTATTTACAAGTTAACAGTTCCATTGGTACAGATGAAAATATACCTTTACGTTTCATGTTTACAGTTTCCGTGTAGTTATCGAGCGTCTTTTTCTTTTCTTTTCGCTGTGGTTTGTTTACTGAAACACAAATTTTGTTTTTCAGATATGTATTTTGTTACATTTTGTTCGCTTGCAAATTGATTTATAATGATAATGCGATTTTGTTTCAATTCTAGTGTTTTGGGTATCTATGGCAAGGTAACAATGAGGATTTTTTTTCAGTGATTTTGTTTGTGTTTTTGACATTGGAGGATATATTGTATGAGTTTGTCGCTTCTGCCTTGGTGCCAATGATGGTCGTATGCGTGTTTGGCGCCGTGCAGGTGAGCGCCACAATCAGGACTGTATACGACCGAGGCACACAGGGCCAACACCCGGCATCATGGTGTGGGGAGCGATCTCCTACACTGGCCGTACACCACTGGTGATGGTCGAGGGGACACTGAATAGTGCACGGTACATCCAAACCGTCATCGAACCCATCGTTCTACCATTCCTAGACCGGCAAGGGAACTTACTGTTCCAACAGGACAATGCACGTCCGCATGTATCCCGTGCCACCCAACGTGCTCTAGAAGGTGTAAGTCAACTACCCTGGCCAGCAAGATCTCCGGATCTGTCCCCCATTGAGCATGTTTGGGACTGGATGAAGCGTCGTCTCACGCGGTCTGCACGTCCAGCACGAACGCTGGTCCAACTGAGGCGCCAGGTGGAAATGGCATGGCAAGCCGTTCCACAGGACTACATCCAGCATCTCTACGATCGTCTCCATGGGAGAATAGCAGCCTGCATTGCTGCGAAAGGTGGATATACACTGTACTAGTGGCGACATTGTGCATGCTCTGTTGCCTGTGTCTATGTGCCTGTGGTTCTGTCAGTGTGATCATGTGATGTATCTGACCCCAGGAATGTGTCAATAAAGTTTCTCCTTCCTGGGACAATGAATTCACGGTGTTCTTATTTCAATTTCCAGGAGTGTATAACAGGAAGGTATCATATTAGATTTAGCGACAGATAGAGGTGAGAATTGTGTTTGAGAGGAGAGAGAGAGAGAGAGAGAGAGAGAGAGAGAGAGAGAGAGAGAGAGAGGGGGAGAGAGAGAGAGAGGAAAACATTTGACACATGGTAAAAAAGACGTCTTCGCGAATCGTGATATTTGCATAGGGTCACGAAACTATTGTAAATATACCTGCATGACTATTGATATGAGTTGCAGTGAGATTGTTTGGTATCTTACTTACATAACCACCTTCATCGTGGCGAGTGTTGTTTCTCAGATTATGTTGGCACCCTCTCTTGATATGCAAAATAAAATGGAGGACTCACAGAAGATCTCTAATAACATTATGAACACTTTTTTCCAATAGTGTGACGATATTAATTGTTGTGTCCCACTGTTTCACATGGGAGGACACTGTAGCTGCACTATAGACGTTTAGAGACAATACACACTTTTAATATGAATTTTTGGGATTGTTGGAGCGTGGGGGGGGGGGGGGGGGTGCGGCAGCAACGAAGAGGGTGTGAGGGACTAGGGGTGTGGGTGGTGCGGTGGCTGGGGTGGTGGCAAATACGGACAGTAGAGATTCATACTCAAAATGATTCTGAATTCTGCTTTTTCTTCTTAAACGGCAGTTGTGGGTCGGTTTAAGAATTTAAAAATTTTTAGCAGAGCGTGGTTTCGATCCACGGACCTCTGGGTTATGGGCCCAGCACGCTTCCACTGCGCCACTCTGCTGCATGCAAAAACGTGATACGAAAGAGTATTTGCCCGTCAGTTTCCCTTCCGCTTCTTTTCAAAGTGCTAATCTCAACTAATACCCGACAATAATTACGGCTGAGAAAGCGTTGCTGCGATGCATTTCAAGTGACTGATGACTGATTATTAATCGTGCATGTAATACATGTTATTACACTCTTGATAGTAAAAACTCGTAACGGGTTCATAGGAGTAAGAAAGGCAAACCTACGTTTATTGCGTTTGTTCTGAAAATAACTTGACAGATATGCACTGTCGACGATGGTATACAATCTGTACATTGAGCAAACAGTAAAGAAAACCAAGGAGAAGTTTAACGAGGAAATTCTGTCACAGACAAGGGTCTTGGAAGAGCGGGCGAATGGAATGGTTAATATCTTGAAAAGAGGTTATACGATTAACATAATTAAACTGAGGGTAATGGAATATAATCGAACTAAATAAGGTAACGCAGGAGGAATTAGATTAGGAAATCAGACAATAGAAGTAGTACATGAGTTTTCTCGAAATAGAGATGATATAGATTAGTTTAGATTTGCTTTCATTCCAATTGATCTGTAGTGAGGAGGAGCTCCAGGGTGTAGAACATGTCAGAATAACAATAATACATGACAAATATTTACAACTAAAACAAATAGGCCAATGTATCTTCCATAGGTGACCATTATATAAAAGGATCATTTTACAACGCTCATTTACTAAGATAGCATTAATGCACTGAATTTAAAATTAAAAAAAGTGTTTTTTTATTTATAAGGTAGTAAACATATGTCCGCCCCTCGTGGTCTCGCGGTAGCGTTCTCACTTCCCGAGCACGGGGTCCCGGGTTCGATTCCCGGCGAGGTGAGGGATTTTTCCTTCCTCGAGATGACTGGGTGTTGTTGTGTCGTCTTCATCATCATCATTCATCCCCATTACGGTCGGAGGAAGGCAACGGCAAACCACCTCCATTAGGACCTTGCCTAGTAAGGCGGTACGGGTCTCCCGCATCGTTCCCCTACGCTCTGTAAAGAAGCATGGGACTTCATTTCCATTCAATAAACATGTAGTAGAACTACTACAATACTTATTTGCGATGAACACATTACTGCACTGAAATGGTGCAGAAGTCAGATTGTACTATATATATATACTGAGAAATTTATCAATGGAGCAGAAGGCTATAGCACGAAAAGCGTTCCTGAAAAAGCGCAATTTTTAACACATAACGTAAATTTAAGTATCAGCAAGCTTTTGTGAAGCCAGTACAGACAAAAAGTGAATTCTAAGTAACTCAGACAAGAAGAGAATAGAAGCTTTAGATATGTGCCGATATAGAAGAATGCTGATGATTACATGGGTAGGCTGAATACAAATGAGGAAGTATTAAATCCAATTAGAGAAAAAAAATTATAGCAGAACTTGACTAACAGAAAGTAACAAATGATAGGACAAACTCTGTTGCGCAAAGGAATCATTAATATGGTAATGGAGGGAAGTGTCTGGCGGGAGGTGGCAAGTAAAAACTCTAGAGTAAGACCAAGGGAGGGATACTATAACCTTGGTAACTTGGATAAAGTTATGGAGAGATAAGAGGCTTGCTCAACATGGATTAGCGTGGAGAGCGGCATCAAACCAATCTGAGGACTATACATCACAACAACAACAATTTATCAAAATATTTCTTTATGAAGAACCGCACATGAGAGAGCTATAGCTACACTCATTCTTGAATTTCATATTTGGTTTCATTAAAAAAGGGAAAATTGTCATCAATTCATATTTCGTTAAACTGGTGTCCCAGCTGGAAAATTCTGTTCCAAGGGATTTTCCAAAATGGATTACATAATGGCGGCCTTGGTAAAGCCATCCCAAATCTGAAATTGAAGAACCGTGTACAGTGTGTCTGAATATGTCGTTTGAACTCTGTGTACCAAAGAGGCTAGAATATAGGAAAGATAGCGTTATCCACGCCGAGCATACACTTCAGCTGAAGCTTGTCCGCCATCTTGGTGAGTTTAGAAGTATATTTTTCCGTTAAAGCCCTTTCTTAAAACCTACCCTCTTAACTTTAATGTGTTGAAATGAGAGTCGTTTTTCAGTATGTGATTCGAAACAATATATTGTCGTGGGTGAATATTCATTATCAGAGAGTGGAATATTTAGTATTTTAACTGCAGTTCTAAGTAGTTAAGCTTGGTGTACATTGCGGCAAAACTTCCGAACGTTTTGTTACCGTTCTAAGTGAGATCGAAGAGCAGCACTGCAATATGAACAGTTCATCAAGCCGCAGGAATTTGTCGGAGACAGGTGTAAGTTTCTCCTTATATTCTAACCTGTTTCCTGTGTAGACTATCTTCATTGCTACTTCACACGTAATTCACAGTAAAATTTCTGTAGTGGTGTTATGGACTGAAGGACGTAGCCCTAAGTGGATAAAAGTCTTAGGAAGATGTAAAATCAGTACAAAATTTTAATCAAAGTGCAAATAACAAGACTCTCGCTAATCTGGCCATTCCCGGAACATGTGGGTGCCAGATTAGGCGAAGTGCTGGATTACTGAGTGTCTGAAATTTATTTTATTCATTAATTTTGTTTTTTATTTATGTTGAAAACATAGGGGATATAGTGTACTGTAGTTTATTAAACCTAAGGATACAATTTTAAAACGTAGTGGATATACTTTATTAAATCCAAAAATACATTAATGTTCAAAGAAAAATTAGACCTTAAGTGTATACTGTACATAATTATACAGTTGTATCACTTACTATCAAACATGTCCCTAATTTTTAACTGTCGCAGTGGTGATACGCTATGGCGGCATACTTCATAACGCAGCCGCTTTACAAGCATTACATCAGTACTGCATGTATCTGGTTGTTGCATAATGTACTCAGTGGCCCACAAGGCACGAGCCTGGGGGCGGCACTTTAAGGGGGGTGGCATTTTTTGCTCTGTACTTATTTTAAACTTTTTGTTCTAAAATAACTGCGCTAACAAATGACAAAAAGTTTTAATGTTGTTCAACAGCTTGCTAGTTTAAATAAGACTTAAGAAAGAAATTCGAAAATACAAGCTTGGAAATATACTTAGCTTTGACTGGAAATTTAACATTGTGTTTCTGTCTGGTATAATCTTCATGATTGTTCAAAATATTGTGAAGTAAGCTGTCAGGACGGCAATCTACAATGCATTGTTTGAAACCTTATTATTCCGAGAATGTTGTCGGCTTCTACTTCACCCTACCATATTTTCCCTGTAATAACACCGGGACTCCTGAAAAGCTGTGATAAACTAACCAAACGTTTCCTAAATAGCGTAACATGTGTGGAACTCAGTATGTAAAAGCCGACTCTACTCAAATTTCTTGTAGAAATTACGGGGAAGTATCAAGTCACTCCTCCTTTGATGTAATTATTGTGAAAGCTTTGTAGTCTTCAATATATGAGCTTTGATTTAATGACACCTGTTTAATAAAACATGTTGATACTGGGAATGTTTTACATTTTTAAACACATGTTTGTACTAAAAGAACATAAACAGAATACCTAATAATGAGTGAAATACACTTCACAACAGCTTAAAAATTTTATTTATTTATTTACTTATTTACTTTTTGGCGGAAAAAGAAGAAGAAACCATTTATTGTGCTGCAGCCTGCGCGATATCAAAGTTCCCACTTTGTGCAATCGAATAGTACGTGGCATTGCAAATTTTATGTTAAACTTGTTAACTAAGCTTTCTTTCCTAGAGGAAAGGTTATTTTTATTTTATGTTGGAACAAAACGTGCATTTGTGTGTAGACATAAGAGCAGTGTTCACACAAATGACAACACACCACATCAACTGCCAACAAGACTACTTAAGCTTTGTAGTCTGTCTTCTCTGCCCACAGAAACCGCTAAAGTGGGATAAGGGTAGATCCAGCACACCTCACTGCAAGAAATTGCAAAAATTATTTGCTTATATATATACAATGTTCTGCGGGATGTGACAGACAGAATAGAAATCTCGTATATATGTATATTCTGTCGGTCAGGCACCTCTAGTGGTACAGCGATTGTAGGAAAACGGTATTGCAAGAGAAGCAGTACTTCAGACGCCCACAAGCATTGAAATAAAGCAGCGACGAGTGCTGAAAATTTGTGTCGTACCAGAACTCGAACCGCCAACCAACAACAATTCTCAACCTGTCACGCGCAAGTAAAACCCCCACCCGTTAGCCCCACTGCTCGTAGCATTCGGTAAGTTCCGCCGAACATTCAGGCTCGAGTAACGATCCGACACAGATTTTTTAACCTTCAACATTTATTTCAATGCCTTTAGACAGCTGAAGTCCTGAATTCTCTTGCTATAGTTTCCGCTGTGACACAATGGTGTCTGTTGATCTGTCGGACATGTCTGATAGAACAGACACCATATATATTTAAGAGAGGACAGAGAACAGACACCATATATATTTAAGAGAGGACAGCTTTAGGTACTTTCATCATGGGATGTGTCTGTTGCTCGTCATCCGTGGTTCGCAGAATACCATTGGAAGAAAGGGAAAATCGAATTCTGATCGAACGCTGCTTTGTGAAGAGGTGCTGATTTGTGGAACGAAGCTTTCCTGTCTCAAGGAATATCACTGTATTCGAACTTAAGATTATGCTCAAGAATTCTGCAACAAAATGATAGCTGTCTATGGTACATGTAGAAGTAATGTCGGAACGAGACATCAGGATAAATTGGAGGTTTTCTCACATTAAGTGGAACACCAACACAAAGTCATTTTGGTTAGCCCAATACTGAAAGCTGAAACTGATGGTATTCGTGATACAAAATTACTATCAGAATTAAGTAATTAGCGATGATAGTGTAGTTTATTAGTGGCCATATTAAAATCGTTAACAGATGCTCATGACAAAGACTATGAAAAATTTCTATAATGGCTTGAAATGAAAGAATTGTAAAAGTTTCGTCCAAACATGTCAGAACACCAATATTTATTTACTCCACAAAAAGCATACAAACAAAAAGCACCACACAATTGTATGAATACATTGTTTCTAAGTATTCATATGTAAAACAGCATATAGGTTCAGCCCTGGCCTCAGTGCTACTTTGATTTAATTTTTGATGATATTAGCACCAAGAGAAAAGGAACTGTTGCGATAATTGCTGTGTTCGCTAAACTAAGACGTGAGAAGCGCATGATATGCTACTGTGAATCCTTCTGTGGTGTTTCATAACGGTTAGGAGGATGGAAGAAAACTGACAGAATCTGAACACTGCTAAAATCATGACAAGGGTGCAAGAAAGGTATGAGTATCACTAGTTCGCCGAAGTGTGTAATGTGATGGAAAAATGTGGTGCAATTATTATTAGCTCTGTTGTTTAACAGTTGGTGTCGAGAATATGAGTGATTAACAATAATTCGCAACTCAAAAGTGAGTACATTTGCTGGCTCCTTATGTAATTGTTACCTACTTATGGAATATAATCATCTTCCCACAAATATCATGTTTGACGCTTGCGGTGACGTTACCATGATGGGAGTGACATCTTCAACCAAGGTTCGCCGCCACGATATATTTAAAACGCAACACGTTATAGGCATGCTCTGAAAACCATCACTTCCGGTGCAGAGGACGGATGAAGACACACTTTAACATAATAAAGGGATTCGGTAATCAAGAATAGCTACAGGATGTCACAGATTATTTCACTAATGTTACGCAGGTTGTGGAAAAATACAACAGTTGCTGATATACGGATTAAATGTCAATTACATTGCTGTAAATACTAAAAGCGAATTTTATACTACAGACTTCATATTGAGTGGTAGTGTAGTTAATTTACACTTGATTGTCGCTGCCAAGATAAAACCAACAACTTTATCGCAGTACCGTGGTTGCCATTCCAACTTCTTATTCAGTACCTACAGTCGAACTATAGTACTCAATGACATAAAACCACCTGCAGTTTTCTACCTTTTCATTGACTCTGCATGAAAATTGTCTCATCTATTTATGTTCTTAGTTGTGTACGGTGTGTGATTCTTCTTTGTTCCGGTATTGTAAAACTGATATAATTTTCCGCTTACAGACATTTGGCCTATTTTAATGAAAGAAAACTCACAACAAAAATATCAAGACACGCAACCTTCGCAATTTGTCACGAGAAGTAAGCAAAATAAAATGATGATTATGAATATGCGAAAGCACAACAGTAATTATTATAACATGTGAATGTGGGAAGAGGGAGTTAGTGACGTACCATTCCATAACGACCATTGTGAGTCGACCATTATAGTAAGATGGGCGTTGAAATGGAATGCCCGTTAGTTCACTGTTACGAGTTGTGTGAACGATGACTAAACGATCCCGATGTGGTGTGACAAGTAGAAGTCAGATAACTCATCCTTGGTCTTCTAGAGACAAAAGGGTTATGAGACTCCAAACCATGTATTAATTGCATTGCAGGGTAAGGCTCCATCACCGGCTGGCCAGAAACGGCCAAGCCGCGTTCGACGGACAAAATATACCCAAAAGGACGCTGATATTGTAACGGCAATTCAGTCCTACTCTATATTCAAATGATACTATCGTATGAATTGCGTGTGAATAAGCGTCCACTATTATCGAGGTGTGAAAGACAGCCAGAGGGTTAGACTAAGCATTGAGCAGCACAACTGTTCCCTGAACAAGAGCGACGGAATGCTTAGCGCGTCACAATCTCGCTCACTTCGTAACGGGCTGGCCAAGGAAGCAGACATCTGCTATTAGTCACCGAGGGTACGGTACTGTTTGCTAATAATTGAGTCAGGATCGTTGCCAGCTGAAACGAATTCTACAGATTCTACCTGCTGGTGGGAAACCAAACACTCGAATTCGACAACTGTCCTAAATCAGCCCCCGAAGGGAACGCATTAATTCGGTAACTGACACCTGCTCCCATTATTTGCAATGCTTTTAAAAACTACATTGAAAAGATCCGTACAATAAAAGAGACAAATATGGAAACAAAATGTACATAAAAAGAAAGATTTTATGTTGCATTACACATACTAAAATATGTCATGAACACAACTGAATTCGTTTTATATGCTCAAGCTCAACTTGCAGCTGCTTTGTGTGATACGAACTTCACAAAATGTACTTTCCTAAGTTCACCACTTCGTAGCAACTCTAATTTTTATTGAAAGAAAGCTTGTCTCTTTATGATGTTTGCATCCGTTGTGATGATGCGGCCGTTTTTGGCAGAATGAATTCTAATGTACGTATCAGTTTGTGCATGTTCTAACCTTTCAAAAAATTGAAGATATTTGGGTGAGAGGACTCACACGAAACATTGAATGAAGCACGAAAATTGTCATAAGCGTTAATAGTCCGACACAAGGACGCAGAATCCGCTGTCCAAATGTATGGAGGAAACAATGCATGTTCTTCCTCATCGATGTAATTTGCCACAATGTATTCTGCAACATTCTTTTGTAGGGATTTTTGAAAGTCAGATTGCGTTGTGCTAAAAATATTATGTGTCACTTTAGTGTTGATCAGAACAGGTAAAGAGCGAAATGTCTGAGTACGTTCAGTTCTGCTCAGCTGTTTGAAATTCAAATAATGGAAGAGGTTTATGAGCACAGTCATTCATTAATTTTTCAAAGGGGACGTTTCAAAAGACAGCTGTCTCTTCCCACATTCATATGAATGGATTTCAGAATCTTCAGATAGCTTTCTTCTTATTTTTCATAAGGCTGAATAGCAGTGGTATGTAAGAAGCTCCAGAGTAACAATGTATTGAAAATAGCTGAAGAAAATATTTTGTTGCATACTGGAAAATAACAGGCGTCAATATAATTTCCTTTTCACATTGAAATTCAATTAAGGTTGTCCATTAAGGCTATTTTAGAACCTGCGACTGTTAATTGAATGTAAATACTTATAACTACAACCAGTCAATTTTTTGAATAGTTATTTATTATTCTATGAACTGGTTTTTGAACCTTTTCAGGTTTATCTCCAAATAGTTTTCCGGAAACACGTATCTATTTCCAGCATCATGCTGGGTCTGGTTTGGGACAGTAAGAGCACCTTTTCTCTTTTACTGTCCTTCGGTCTGCTTCCATTGTGATGGCCAGTGTGCACATTACTTCACATACTTTTACACGATATGTATGCATTTACCATGAGATAGTGAAACTTTGCCCTCATCCAGCATGTCCTATACAACTGTTGCTTGTTACAATTGTGTAGCACATGCGGGATGCTGGCATCATTTCAGTATCACATAGTAAATGTATACATATTGTGCAAACATGCGTGAAGTGATCTACCATCTGGCCCTCACAGTGGAAGCAGACAGATGGGCACTAACAGAAAAAAGCCGCCCATGCTGTCGCAAGCCAGCACCCCAGCATGATGCTAGAAATAGATGAGTAACTTCCGGAAAATCGTCTGAAGATGAACCTGTAAAGGTTCGAAAACCGGTTCATCGAAAAATTAATAACTATTCAGAAAAGTGACGGGTTGCAGTTTTACGTATCTACATAGAAATTTGAGATCTGAGTCTGGAGACAAAATAACAAGGCCATTTCAATATCGTTATCAAGTATTAAAGTTTCGCCTCTTGTAGTTGTTAGCTCCATCACGAATACGGCAATCTTAACTTCCGCCGCAGATTTTGGCAGTGTTTACTGTTAATGGATTGTCACCCCCTTGTTCACGAATAAGCTTTCGCAGTCTTTGCTCTAAAGTTTCGCATTTTCTTTTAATAGAATTTAATAACACTCTTCTGTTTATTATGTGCTCCTGATCTTGTGTGTAGACATGTTGGCCTTCCAAATGCGAAAATGAGTTTTTGCTGGGTAGAGTAAACAATTTCACAGAGCACGAAGAACTGTTACCGCAGCTTCGCCATCCACGTTCTTCAGATTTTAAAACGCTTCTTTATGGTCCGAATTTATAACTATTGCAAACAGGATATGCATTACCACGATTACCATAACATGGTTGCAAAATATGTCAGTTTTTCATATTTTTCTCTTCGACAATCTCAACTTGCAAAAAACAACGAAACACTAAATGAGGCTGCATAGATTGTAGCCTTTTGAGAAAGTATGTTTACAGTCAGAAATTTCGCCACTTGTTACTCATTCAACGGGTCCTTCTTGTGCTTGTTAAAAGAAGCGGAATTAGTGTGTGCCCGATCGTTACACAATAGACAATATATAATGAAAAGTATCCAAACACCCTGATATAACGCGTAACTGGCCACTAGATGTCACGAGAACTGGTCCCGAATGTATAAAAGGAGATGAGGAATATTCTTTTGTCAGTAGAGAATAGGTAACAGTAAATGGGTGCGTCAGGAGAGCTCAATGATTTCCAACGTGAAGTTGTTATTGAATTTCAGTTGAGTAACAGATCCATCAGGGACATTTCCAGCCTCCTTAAGATGCCTGCATCCACTGTTGGTGATCTGATTGGAAGAGGAAAGTCGAAGGAACAACCGCGGCCGGAGTAAGGCCAGGCAGACATTATGTACTGGCGGACAGGGACAGACGAGAATTGCGGACGTTTGTTGTAAAAAATCGCATGAAATCAGCAGAGGGAATCATTCATGACTTCCAAAGTGCTACCAGTAGCACAGGTGGCACAGTGACTGTGCATAGGCAGCCAAAAAGAATTGGGTACGGTGATCGAGCAGCTCCTCAGGAGCAACACATTTCTTTTGTCAGTGCTAAGCGATACGTAAGGTGTTGTAACGAGAGACGCCACTGGATGGTGAAAGACCGGGAAGGACTGATTTGGAGTGATGAACCACGTTAAACCTACTGCAGGCCGATGAAGGGGTTTGTGTTTGGTGAATGTCTGGAGAACATCACCAGTAGTGAAATACAGGGGAATTGGTGTTACGATATGGGGAAGGACGTGAATACACTTTACAGTACTGTGTACTGCATCCAGCAGATCAACAGTTTGGAGATGGTGATTGCGTTAAAAGGAACGTGCACCCTGTGATAAAAAGCGACATCTGTAAGACAATGATTTGTGGACAATATTATTGACCAAAGTCGCGACCTAAAGCCAATGGAACATCTTTGAGATGAGTTAGAACGTCGACTTTGCTCCACACACTTGCGTCCAACGTCACTACCTTTTCTGGTTTCTGCTCTGTGACATGGGCTGCCATTCCTCCAAATACCCCATGGAAAGTGTTCCTAGCAAGTTTCAGGCCTTTAAATCGATGACGGGTAGACACACTCCATACTAACACCAATAACAAAGTATCCCTATACTTTTGATCAAGTAGTGTGATTGCCTACTTACCTTAGGTTTAATAAGTGACGTCGAAGAAGCCAAAATAAGTTGACGAATCTATGAGGAAGACATGGGACAGATCAGGCCTACATCTACATCTACATCTACATCCATACTCCGCAAGCCACCTGACGGTGTGTGGCGGAGGGTACATTGAGTTCTCCCTTCCATTCCAGTCTCGTATTGTTCGTGCAAAGAAAGATTCTCGGCATGTCTCTGTGTGGGCTCTAATCTCTCTGATTTTATCCTCGTGGTCTCTTCGCGAGGCATATCGCGGCATATGTAGGAGGGAGCAATATACTGCTTGATTCCTTGGGGAAGGTATGTTCTCGACACTTCAACAAAAGCCCGTACCGAGATACTAGCGTCTCTCGTGCAGAGTCTGCCACTGGAGTTCATCTGTTACCTTCGTAACGCTTTCGCGATTACTAAATGGTCCTGTAAAGAAGCGCGCTGCTCTCCGTTGAATCTTCTCTATCTCTTCTATCAACCCTATCTGGTACGGATCCCACGCCGGTGAGCAGTATTCAAGTAGTGGGCGAACAGGTGTACTGTAACCTACTTCCTTTGTTTTCGAACAGCATTTCCTTAGGATTCTTCCAATGAATCTGTCTGGCATCTGCTTTACCGACCATTAATTTTATATGGTCATTCCATTTTAAATCACTTCTAATGCCTATCTCAGATAATTTATGTAATCAACTGCTTCCAGTTGCTGTCATGCTTTATTGTAGCTAAACGATAAGGGATCTTTCTTTCCATGTATTCGCAGCACATTACACTTGTCTACAATGAGATTCAATTGCCATTCCCTGCATCATGTGTCAGTTCGCTGCAGATCCTCCTGCATTTCAGTTCAATTTTCCATTGTTACAACCTCTCGATATACTACAGCATCATCCGCAAAAAGCCTCAGTGAACTTCTGATGTTATCCACAAGGTCATTTATATATATTGTGAATAGCAAATGTCCTACGACACTCCCCTGCGGCACACCTGAAATCACTCTTACTTCGGAAGACTTCTCTCCATTGAGAAAGACATGCTGCGTTCTGTTATCTATGAACTCTTCAATATAATCACACAATTGGTCTGATAGTCCATATGTTCTTACTTTGCGGAAGTCAAGAAACACGGCATCCACCTGGGAACCCGTATCTACGGCCCTCTGAGTCTCGTGGACGATTAGCGCGAACTGGGTTTCACACGATCGTCTTTTTCGAAATCGATGCTGATTCCTACGGAGTAGATTTCTAGTCTCCAGGAAAGTCATTATACTCGAACATAATACGTGTTCCAAAATTCTACAACTGATCGACGTTAGAGATATAGGTCTATAGTTCTGCACATCTGTTCGACGTCCCTTCTTGAAAACGGGGATGACCTGTGCCCTTTTCCAATCTTTTGGAAGACTACGCTCTTCTAGAGACCTACGGAACACCGCTTCAAGAAGGGGAACAAATTCCTTCGCGTACTCTGTGTAAAATCGAACTGGTATCCCATCAAGACCAGCGGCCTTTCCTCTTTTGAGCGATTTTAATTGTTTTTCTATCCCCTTGTCATCTATTTCGATATCTACCATTTTGTCATCTGTGCGACCTTCTAGAGAAGGAACTACAGTGCAGTCTTCCTCTGTGAAACAGCTTTGGAAAAAGACATTTAGTATTTCGGTCTTTAGTCTGTCATCGTCTGTTTCAGTACCACTTTGGTCACAGAGTGTCTGGACATTTTGTTTTGATCCACCTACCGCTTTGATATAAGACCAAAATTTCTTAGGATATTCTGCCAAGTCAGTACATAGAACTTTACTTTCGAATTCGTTGAACGCCTCTTGCATAGCCGTCCTTACACTACATTTCGCCTCGTGTGATTTGTAACCTGTAACTTGTAACCGTATGCAACTGTACAAGTGTAAAGCATAGTAATCGCGCACTGTGCCATGGCCTACGGGACTTTGGAAGCCGCCTCCGGGACTGATGGCCGCTCTTAATTGGGAGCCTGCACAACCACCTGAGGCGGCGCGACCGCTTTCGCCAGCCGGGATTCCAGACGGGGCACCGCCGGGCACCTCGCTCAGACCACATGACACGGGGCGGAAGGTCGTCAGAGTTATGCGTCTCAGGGCGTGCCGCCTCTGATCCCGTTAGTTAACGCCGAGGGAAAGGCTGTCTGGCATTCTGTAACATATAGCGAAACGGATATTAGGTCAGAGTTATAGCGCTGTCATAAATTACGTTGTGACTAAGTTTTGTGATCCTCTGATTTGTAAGGGGTAGCTTAGTCACGATTGACCTTTAGTATTTTTTATCCGTTACAAATGGTTCGTGGGAGACCCCAATTGCAATGGTAATGGGTTTGTTTGACATAAAATAACATTTGCTGCGGCCTTGTTTTTCTTTTTTTTTTTTTTTTTTTTTGTACACTATGTGTTGCGAAAGATGATTAACCTTCTCAAGTCCGTTTTTCGTATATTATGACTTATGTAGGTCCCTTCAGATGCTTCGATGCTGTGGATTTCAGGATCAAGTTGTGTGCTTGGCATAACTCTAAGCGCCGCGCGGTATTAGTCGAGCGGTCTCAGCCGCTGCAGTCATCGGCTCTGCGGCTGGTCCCGACGGAGGTTCGAGTCCTCCCTCGGGTAAGGGTGTGTGTGTTTGTCTTTAGGATAATTTAGGTTAAGTAGTGTGTAAGCTTAGGGACTGATGACATCAGCAGCTAAGTCCCATAAGATTTCACACACATTTGAACTTTCAATAATTCTAAGCCTGATGGCATTTTGGTTAGTTCTTTTACGTGGTGAATAGTTTTCAACAATTTTTTTGTACTTTTTCGCTATCTGAGCACTGACGTCACCTGTAAGTAGGACTCTGTGCTCTTCTGGAATTCGATTTGGTCCAAAAATCGTTCCATCTTTTATTTGTCCCTTCTGCTGTCTTTTATGGGAGCACGTGCATTCACGATAGTGTATGGTTTGCTAGGAGATTTGAAGGTAAATGTTAAGAGTCTTTCAGATTGTGATTCAGAGTTGATATTGGAGTCCAAAATATTTTTGTCTACTGTGAAGCTAGTCCCAAGATCCGTTTTTTCTTTCGTTTTGTGTATTCTGAAGCCTCCGGAATCAAAATTGTTTTCATCCATGAATCTGGTTTGTTGTAGGGCCGTTATTAGAATTTTGTGGCGCTTGAGTGTGTCTATGTAAGATGTATTAATTATCCAGTTTTTAGAAGGGAATTTACTTTTAAAGCAACTAGGTAACTTGCTTTCTGTACTTCATCTTGCATGACTTTCCAAGACGCTCAGATTCCTCTCTGTGTAACGCAGTAGACTCCCAAGAATCAGATTTTCTGCTTGCATACTTTGGTGCGGAGGATTGTTCACCTGCGGTAATTTGTTTCCCATCACTATCTTTGTTTACCATCCCACCACATGAGTGATAATATGGGTAGTGTTTATTATTAGAGCCACTGGTTTACAGCCACGGTTGTTAGCGCTGGATGTTTTTCTCAGCCGCCCCAAAGCTGGGGAACAGACGCTGACCAAAGGTCAGAGCTTTCCGCTATCCGCCTCCTGGGAATACGCCTGGTAGGCAAACAGAAACCCTCAGGAAAGTGAATGCCTATTAAAATGGAATTTATTAAATTTTCAGCAGTAATGGGGAAGGAGGGGGGGGGGGGGGGAGGGAGGTGAGAAGGGCGAGAAAAACTTTATAGTTCATAGTACTTACTTACTTTCACAAACGACAGCTGTGACATCAGCAAATCATCTTATCGATGTCCATTCACCCTGAGTTTTGTGTGTGTGTGTGTGAAATATTATGGGACTTAACTCCTAAGGCCATCAGTCCCTAAGCTAACACACTACTTAACCTAAACTATCCTAAGGACAAACACACACACCCATGCCCGAGGGAGGACTCGAATCTCCGGCGGGACCAGCCGCAGAGTCCATGACTGCAGCGGCTGAGACCGTTCGGCTAATCTCGCGCGGCCCTGAGTTTTAAAAACCTGTGTACTATGGTATAACATTTGGTTTAAAGACGGGGTAACGATCAGCTGGTCTGACATAATCGGATCACACAAGCAAATCTCTACATAAGACACTAAACAAATAACTGACCTATAGGGTGATCAGAAACAGTCTGAAAAGCTCGCAAGGGTGTTTCAGGGTAGGTAGTGCCGATAAATGATTATTAAGAAAAAAATTCGATATATTACGGTGTTCCCGAGTTATTAGCATCGAAGATAGTAATTAGACCGTTATACACGGAAATTCAAACGGCCCACCAAGTTCAATTAGTGTCAGTTTTTCACACTGCATAAGTGATAGCGCACGCGGCTTTTCACCCTATACCTCGGATGCGATCCTTTGCACCGTCCCACGTCAAATTTTTCTGCTGCTCTCTTGTTCGGTTTTAGGAAGCGAAACGAAGAACACGTTCGGCGACACCATCTCTGGAGGCCACTTGAATATGTACGCGCTACGGCCTGATTGGTTAACTTCATGCTAATTAACTCTGCAACGGGGAACTTGTCGAATTTTTTCTTAACTGTTGTATCTCAGCACGACCTACCGCGCACCACACTTACTAACTTTTCACACTGTTTCTCAGTACCCTGCATTACGCGGTGTTGCTGCTCGTGTTATCGGGATCCCACTACTCTCTTGCTAATATGGTGCAGATAGCTCGAGAGGGCCATACGCAACGGCATGCAGGATCTCAGTGGACCTACACTACTAGCGACCCAGAGGCCGGACATTTTCTTCGGTCGGTCGTGCAGGAACATACAGACTCGTTGCGACCCTTCAATGAGTTGGTTTGCGGCAAGACAAATTTTCACAATGACACTGACACGACTTCTGGAGCACCAGCCAGGGGACCAGTTTTGAAGCTTCCCTTTATGCGGTAGCAGAGAGATCTAGATCGATGATGACACGCCCAACCAAGGAGTGAGACGTCATAGTTCTTTCCAGACAAGACTGGTTCTGTGTACAGCATCACCATGGACGTACCCGCGTTTAGAAGCTCAGAGGAGAAGAACGTTGCCACACTGGATTCGTCATCGTCATATGTGTTCAGGATCTGACATCATGGTATGGGGCGATGCCAGATGCTCATGACGATTAGACAGAAACTGTTACTTTTGTGAATTTAGTTGTGTTGTTATCTTCATCACTCCATGACATTACCTTTTTGATATAATTTCATAATCGATTATCGATTATGGAAGGAAATTCGATAGCGACACGTAACAACAAATTCTTTGACCCTAACCTAAATTTATAATAACAAGTTACTTTTTTCCTTATACATGAGATATATTTATAGCTACGGGGCAACACTGATGACAGCTCGGCGATACCATAGATATGATAACATCTTTTTCAAATTGTATTTTAGGATTCCTGTAGTAAAATAATATTTCGAATGTATAAACCCATTTAATTCATGACCCCATATTTTACTACCATGAAATGAGGATTTATAACAACTAAAGACTATAACAGGATAATAAATTTCACGAGGGACCTAGTCATTTGGGTAATTCAAAAACTGCATCACCTGTCAACAAAGAAAGTTGCTTTGCAATATTAAAAGTTCAGTTAAAGGACTGTTCTCGAAATTAACGTATAATCAACTGACGCTGAAGAACAGATGCTTATCTTTTACAAATGCAAGTGTTACACTAGCGTGTCGGCAGGATTAGTATTACTAAAAAATAAATCATGATTTTTATTCACAACTTCGGAAATAATACAGACTCGAAAAGTCTGAGACTAGTCTTATGATCAGCACAAAAATTCTTTCTTGATACTATACTTTATATCTCAATTTTAAGTCGCTTGAAATTTTGTTAAAATTTCATTTATTTATTTATTTTTTTGCTAAGGTGGCAGTTAGGATGAGGTAGTAAAAGTGGACTCAAGTGCATTTGCTAGTACATTAATGTATATCTTGAAAGAAATCTAATATGCAAAGAAAAAACTCTTTTTTAGTTAATATCAATATAGATTAAAATATCGCTAGCCTTCAGGTGGCTTAATCTTTTGTTAAGTGCCGGCAGCGGTGGCTGAGCTGTTCTAGGTACTTCAATCAGGAACCGCGCGACTGCTATGGTTGCAGGTTCGAATCTTGCCTCGGGCATGGATGTGTGTGATGTCCTTAGGTTAGTTAGGTTTAAGTAGTTCTAAGTTCTAGGGGACTGATGACCTCAGATGTTAAGTCTCATAGTGCTCAAAGCTTGTTTAGAGAAGCTGTAGAAATACACAAACACAAATACAGCTTAAACAAGAAAGAGGAAAGCCTTAACGTAAACGGATCCTGACTTCCCGTACTGCAGCGAATGACCGACGCAAGTAGCAAGAGGAGAACCGCACCGGAAGAGACCGCGGAGAAGCCCTCGGACGTTGGCACGCCAGGTACACTCGACAGCAAAAAAAGTGGGTCACCCCTGAATTCCAACGTGTAGGCTGCACCTGAATGTATGCTACCAACATAGCGTGTCTGTGTTGCACATAGTCGCAACCCTCCACAGTACAGTAGTTGTAAGATACACAATGGGTATAGCTAGAGATACTAGAGCACACTGGTCTTTATGACAGTCTGTCCAGATGTAAAGTAACACCACGATAGTACAGAAGAGATCAGACAGTCCTTAACGTTTGTAAACTAAACTTAATTACAATAAGTGACATTTCAAATGTTTGGGACAACTAGTTTTGTCACATAAATCGTTCAGTAATCCTTAGGCACAATTAAATATTTGAGACATTATATGGATTTATAAAGTTGTATGGCAACTGGAAACAAGTTCTTTGCTGTCTAAAAGGTTTACCCAACACATGCTGAACGTCGTTCAACGTTCAGCGGGGAGTGGTTTCGCATCAACTTTATGTAATACTAAGCAGTTAAAAGAAAACGTGATTAACGGCGGCAACCACTCTACGGAAATCCCAACATTAACAGCGAATCACAAGTAATATCATTGTTCACATTACTCATCAACAGTTACTTGTACACGAAGTTGTACTTTAAATGACATGACGAACGTCTTCGTTCTGGATACGGATGCAAACCCAGAATGTAAAGCCATTGTTAACCAAGCAAAGCTTTGTGCCTTATCGACACTCGATCACTAGGCAGAAAGAGACGTCAAATATTGACGTTTTCACCGGTATCAGTTATCAATTCTCAACTTGAACGTAAATGACGATAATGTTTGTATGAAGGTAGGAATCCTAACATGACAATTACCTTCTTGGTAATTAACATCGAAAGACGTTGTATAGTGTTGCATTGCCAAGGAATAAAGGATACACATGTTTAAAATCGAAATGCCATAATGTAATGCTGGGGACAAGGATGCGAACCCAGCACCTAATCGGATTGTTGAATACGTACGTAAAATCGGAATGTAGATATCAAAGTTTGTCACCAGTAGTGAGGTTGGAACCTTAAATGACGACTGAAGTTGTATTGCCTGACCGGGATTCGAACCCGGCGCCTACCGCCGTCGTTGTCTAACCAGGAACAAACGAGAAATGTCCTATGTTGGTCCACCATCAGCGAGGTGTGCACACGTTTAACTAGAAATAAGGTGACGAAAACGTCTATGCTGACTGAGAGTCGAACGCCGCACACATGGTTATGAAGACACGTTAATAATCAACTTCATATTCAGTAGTAGCTAGGAGTAGCATGTTTAGTTGCAAACCTTAAGGCCTTACTCATCCCTAGTAACGTGTTGCCTAATATCTGCGATATCGTGATGTTAATATACAAGTGGACTGACTGCCGTAAAGAGCAATGTTCTCTAGTAGTCGTGTATCATTGAGATGTAAATGAAGTGCCTCAGCAGAAAGTAATTTCCGTCGTGCAGCACGTATTGTTTCAGAGACACTGAGTACATATTATAAGTGCACAAAACGTCTATTATATACTAAGTATATACTATTATTCGGAGAAGCTGCCTCCAAACCTGTTTACTTTTACATTCCGCTTAGTTGCCGTGGTTGAATACAGGTTTTCTTAAGGCTACATCTAACGCACAGTGCTAACAAGAATGTATAGTTTCCTGCGTCATGCTATTGCTAGATAGATGAAATATTTTGTGGTAGCTATGTTTAAAATAAATGTATTTTTGAAAGTATTGTTCGTCAAATATTTGAATAAATCGTCAACTGTAGGTGTGCCTGCACATGTTATAGCATAATAGTTGTAGCTGCGTTAGTTTGTACTACAGACTTGGGTAGGTTAGGTGTAACTTTTGATCCGTCAATGGGTGATCGTGGCCATGCGGCCCGGGTCTGTACTAGCCGCGGCTCGCGAGCTACGGGCCAGCCGGGCTGGCCAAGGCAAGACGCAAGTGAGCGAGCTGGCGGTGGGGTTGGTGGGCCAACAGCCCGGGACGAGCCAGCACGGCTGCGCCGCATGCCTCTGCCTCTGCCGCTCCGTTTGACGTAAATATGTTTACCTCCTGTCCTGGAATCAGTATAAGAGCGGCAAGCAAAATACACATCAGGCTGTCTGCCGTAATGGCTCAGAGGTAGAGTCAAAAAATGGTTCAAATGGCTCTGAGCACTATGGGACTTAACATCTGAGGTCATCAGTCCCCTACAACTTAGAACTACTTAAACCTAACTAACCTAAGGACATCACACACATCCATGCCCGAGGCAGAATTCGAACCTGCGACCGTAGCAGTCGCGCAGTTCCCGACTGAAGCGCCTAGAACCGCTCGGTCACTCCGGCCGGCCGAGGTAGAGTCGTCCCTCTCATTGAGGAAGGAGGATGTTCCATCAGAGAAGCTGGCAGACGGTATGGCGTACCACATACCACTGCAACGAGATGGATGAGGATCTGCCTTGAAAGAGGCACCACCAACAGGTCTCCTGGCTCTGGCAAGACAGGAAGACAGCAGGAAGACAGGGACCTAGTGTCTAGGAGCAGAGGAAAATCCATTTCTGAGCGCGGAGCAGTTGCGGCGGGAGACCAACTTCCCCGGCTCCAGTGACACGATTCGCCGAAGGCTGAGGGACGCTGGACTGCATGCACGACGATCCGCCGTGAAACAAGAGCTCAGCGAAGACAACGTTTTATACCGGACAGCATTTACGGAGCTCCATCTGAGGGCGTCATTTTCACTGATGAGAAGGTGTTTTCCACCAATAACGACGATCCACGAATCGTTTACAGACTGAAAGGGACTCGCCATCGACGCGAATATGTAACCACGACGAGAAGAAGTGGCCGGCTATCTGTTACCTGCTGGGGTTGGAATTCTGCGAGAGGGGCGGGAATTCCTCACAGGATAGAAGGAACTCTGGACAGCGCGCAGTTCGCCCACATATTGGAAAATGTGATGCTTCCGTCAGTGCGAATGCTGTACGCAGAAGGGGACGTCACATCGGAAGAGGACCATTCTCCCATTCACAAGTCTGCATTTGTTCAGCAGCGGCTCTCCACGATTGGCGTCATCGTCATGGACTGGCCGCCACGGGCGCCTGATATGAACTCCATGGAAAACATGTGGGCTGAGGTCGCCAGAACATTAACAGAGAACTGGCCACGAAACCAACCAATTACTACGAACGCTCTTTGGGACTGCGGCCTGGAAGCCTGGGAGGAAGTTGCTTCTTCAGGCTGTTACGTCCGACGGCTTATACATTCTATGCCAAGACGCGTGATAGAAGTACAAAATAATGAAGGATTCTGGATAAAATATTAGAGTTCTTAAAATGTTTTGATATGTCTTCTTTTTCGTCATTTTTCCTCATTGGGAGCTAGTGGAAGATCGCGTGGCAACTGAAAAGATACAATATGGGTTACCTTTCCTTTGAGTTGCCCTTTTAATTCAAGTGGGTTTCTTTTGAATATACAGTTTGTTAAGTATTCTATTTTGATTTCATTTATACTCTGTCTACATACTTACAAACTAATCAGCGTAGATGGACTCTGTCACAGTAGTTTAGGTTATTTCAAATACGTCTCTCTCTTCCCCTCCATCTATGAATACACCCTCCGTCCTCCACACAATACGCCAACGATTTCATATTATGTTTACTCGCCGCGCGGGATTAGCCGAGCGGTCTGGGCCGCTGCAGTCATGGACTGTGAGGCTGGTCCCGGCGGAGGTTCGAGACCTCCCTCGGTCATGGGTGTGTATGTTTGTCCTTAGGATAATTTAGGTTAAGTAGTGTGTAAGATTAGGGACTGATGACCTTAGCAGTTAAGTCCCATAAGATTTCACACACATTAAAACATTTATGTTTAATCGTTGTTAATATCTCTTCTATTCTCTCTCACACACTCTCTCTCTGACACTATCGCCGCAAGTGCCCTTCTATTTCACTCCCCCAAAACCTTGTAAACAAATCTAGCGGTTTCCAATGACGCTACATTTTCGCTTTTAATTGCTTCTGTCTTTACTCTATCATTCCTCTCACCACCTATGAAACCGTATTCTTTGATCTCACCTTTCCTATAACCCATTCTTCGTTCTGAGAACAGCCCTTCCTTATCTCTCGGTCCTAAGATAAAACGAACTGTGGCACACATCTATGTAAGCAATACTTTGCAAGCATTTCACGCTTATATTTTGCACTTCTGCACTTCTACCCATTCCCAGATCCCGCACTCTTTCCTGTTACGCGTCCCTTGACATCTGCATCTACATCTAAATGAATACTCTGCAATTCATAATTATGTGCTTGGCAGGGGGTTCTGTCGTCTGGTGGATTAATCTTGTATTGATGTATAAAACGTGTAGGTTCACATCTCAAGTCAGGCTTAGATTTTTAACACACACAAGTAGCTCTCCTTCACCGCTAGTAACCCCAAGTGCAGAACCCCAGTAAGCTCCGTAGTTCAATATCCGCAGTAAAGGTAGGATCCCTTCGCTGGCGACTGGGCATTCGTTTGAGCCGTGACAGATGGAGAAACCCCATAAGGCAGAGACTCTGTCACCAGCAAGCCGTATTAAACTAGAAAACGTATTTCATTTAATAAACCAATGGCCATGTAAGTTCACAAGGCTCTTACTTTATTTGAAACTGAGACGTTGAAAATTGTGGTGCTGGACTGGGATTAGAATTCGATTTTACTGTGTTCCCGAAGATTGCAAACTCTTCTAGGCGTCCTCGAAAGGCACCTATCTGGTTTCGAATCCTGATCAGCACAAAATATTCATTATTTCATTTCAAGCCCTAGCATGTGCACTCCGAACTACTGGTGAAAAATAGTTGCATTTTCAACGTCTCTTCGTGCGTTGTCAGCTGTAACGTGTTCGTTTCAACTCACAGACACATGGTGAGCTTTTTATCACAACATTACAAGATCAAACGTTTCCTTAGATCTTTTCAAGTTCAAACATTCCTCTCCATCTTACTGGTGAAAACGGATTTGGGTTTGACGTTGTGTTCGTTGTGATCACCAACGACCACATGTTGTGGATTCAACTTCTAGCCAGCAGAGTGTTTTCCATCACATCATTGAAAGTACAAACATGCCATTCCTAGCTATTATTGGAAAAGAATTTGATAGTTAAAGTTTCTTCGTGACCACGTGTGCGGGGTTTGAATTCCATTCAGCTCAGAAATTTTGGTCGCCTAATGTCTAGCTAAATATGCGCCCATCTCGCTACTGGTGGACCAACAATAGCTATTTATCGTCTGTTCCTGGCTAGAAAACGACGGTGCTAGATGCTGGATTCGAATCCCAGTCAGGCAAAAGCAATTCTATCGTTAATTAAGGTTCCAGCATTTCGCTATTGGTAAAAAATTTGATATTTAACTTCTGATTTTATGTAAAGTCGTGCTCAAAAGTATAATATGGTGTCATTCACAAGGAACAAGGTATGCTCATGTTTAAAATTGAAATGTCATCATATAAAGTTTGTGACAGGGATTGTTAACGAAGTACAGTCATGCTCAAAAGTATCTGAACGACCTGAATTGCATTTCACCTGAGTCCCATGCGACAGACATAACGCAGCTGTCTAGCAGGTGCTCTAATCGCTCCTTGATACAGTCGTTTGACTATTGAAAATGTTTCCAACAAATCACCACTAGAAAACACTGCTCTGTATCGCAATAACTCAAGATGTAAAGTAATACCACGATACTACAAACATCAGGGAACACCTCATCACAGATAAGACTGTCTTTAAGGCTTGTAAGGTCACATTTATTGCAATAAATGACATACCGGAAATGTTAGCACTCTCATTATTACGTCAGATAGGTAATGCACGTAGTAATTTCGTCGTATTGATGATTTCCTCTTCAAAGTAACAAACCATACTTGTTAACACAAAATGTCATTAAAATTTTACGTTATTCACGAGCAGCTAGTTGAGAATATGTGTGAACTTCAAATGACACGACGAACCGCCTCGTTCTGCATGTGGATTCAAACCCAGGTCATGCAGGCTAGACCGCGATGGCCGTGCGGATTTAGGCACTTCAGTCCGGAACCGCGTGACTGCTACGGTCGCAGGTTCGAATCCTGCCTCGGACATTGATGTGTGTGATGTCCTTAGGTTAGTTAGGTTTAAGTAGTTCTAGGTTCTAGGAGACTGATGACCTCAGATGTTGAGTCCCACAGTGTTCAGAGCCATTTGAACCAATCATGCAGGCTAAGATTTCGTGGCTGACGGAAATTAACAGTCATTAATGACTAGGCATAAAGAGAGTGATATATCTCATTTTTGAACAGTATCAGTTAGCAAATATCAACTTTAAATTACATAACGTAACATTTTTAACGGACGCGAATTCCTACCCAGCATCTATTGTCCCTGTTATCGAACTACGAGAGATGTTAAATATTGCTACTTCACAAGTAACTTACTTGAAGTGCAGTGAGGTAAAGCTTTGTGTTGGACAGGGATTCGAACCCAGAACCTAATCGGATTGTTATCGAAGCACAATCAACTTTGACATATCGGATTTTCTCGGCAGTAGCTAGATGTATTAAATGAAATGACGAGACGAAACATTAATTTTTCCTTCCCAGGGCTCCAACCCGGCACGTATCGCTGTTATATTCTAGAGAAAAGGAACTTTACGTATAGGTTTGTTACACCAGCAGCAACATGTGAGCATGTTTGAACTACAAATAATATGACCGAGTGTTCAGTGCTGACTGAGAATCGAACCCCAAACATATCGTTGTTGACTACACACAAAGAGACGACACTTACCGAATTTTTCTCCACCAGCAGCTCGGAATAACATCCTTGAACTTACAGTGATCTCGCAAATAGTTCTGTGTCTCACTGGGAGTCAAAAATGTCAGATATCGTTAGTGTTGACAACGAATAAAAATGCATTAAAAATAAAAATTATTATCCACCAGCAGATAGGTGTTCTCATGCTGGAGCTTGATAATACATAGTTAAATGTTTAGTGCTGGGCCAGGATTCCAACCCATTCATGCGCAGTATGTGGAGATGTTGAGGAATCTGCAGTTTTGAACAAACAACAAGTTGTAGTCGAGCTGTATTGTCACGAAGGGATCAAATTCCGCGTTAAGGGCGGTCTGAGTTGCATTCCCAGTTCAGAACCATTTTTATCGACATACGGAAGCTCAAATAAAAGACGGAGTAAGTGTCCTGTGACCATACACAGGGTTTGTTTCGTCACTAGAAATAAATAACTAGTGTAAGAAAGGTTACTGGTGATAGAGTTTCTACATGTCGCCACTCGTTACTTTATTGTGGTTCCACCTAACGTCTCCTTGGTAGAAAAGGAATATCATGTTCAATGTGATTTTCAAACCACAATGCCATTATACCTTCTTCACTTGGCGTAGCCAGAAGAGAATAGATACTGCCTCTCCCTATCAAAAGAACATCATCTGAAGTTGGACTCGAACCGAGACCAACATCACATGAAACTATCATCAGTCCAGCAGACCACCAAAACCCTCTTCTTTACGACTGATTTCTCTATCATAACACCGTTGCGGCACACAAGATGAGAATTCTGACACACAGGCTCCCTGTAGTGGTTTGCAGGATGTTCAGTACACTCATTTACTTGGTTGACCGAATCGCCATGAACTAGCTGCCTTGGCTACCCAGTGCATACATTCGACTCTATTTTGTAATCACCGAAATATAATAACGTAACTGCCACCTACACACAACTGCCAACAGTGTAGGATGCAGAAATTTAAATAGGAAGTGTTCCTTTCCATTTGAGCTACTCTATTGCGCTATCTGTTTGTTGAAACCATCGTGCAGTGCAAAAGATATGCTGTAACTGTCTCTCTCTCAGAAGTCTAGATCCGGCCATATGCATTATCTCACAGCACTGTGGAATGCCGAAGTTCTGGAGGAACTGTTGTTCACTTCCAGTGGTGCTGTAGCTATGTCACAGCTAGTAGCGTAACGGTAAGCGTCGCGCACTGTTGATAACACGTCGTGTGTTCTATTACATTCGCTACTACATTTTTTAAAAACGCAATTCTGCTGTCTGTTGAAGTTGTTCTTTTCATGTTTAATAGACGGCCAGGCAGCAGATGCGTCTCGAAGCTTTTGTATTATGTATGGGGATAGCGCATCGTGCCAAAATGGTCAGAAAAGTATTGTCTACATTAGCTGTCGTCTGGTCGTGGCATTTTATTCTTCTTCAAACCTTGTTTCACAGCTTTAACTCAGAACAAGTTTTCTAAATGCATGTAATCAATAAACTGCATGTGCATTGTCAGACTGTTATAGATAACACCAGGAATTCGCATAAATCGTTGATGATTAATTTCTCTCTCATGTTTAGTATTGTTTTAACATCACTAAAAGAAACGTTACGAAAACTGTGCACTGTATTGTAAGAAATGAAATAAAACTACCCCAGATAACCTTACGACGAAAGTAAGTCTGTTTTAACAAAACTATCTGTACACAAGCGTGCCTCTTTCTACACGAATTAGTAAAATACTACTCACTTATATTTGGATTGGGTCTGTGTTTAAATGGTATGCTGAGTCATACTCAACAGGAATGCAAACGTGGCATTTCATAGATAAAGTTACGTATTCCTAGAAACCCAAAATTTGCTTGTCAGCAGCGGAAAGAGGCGTTACATGTTGTGCAGCATTGTAAGTTTTTCACCATTGCACATTGAGCTGAAAGTATTTTCTTACGATTTGCTTATCGATGTTTGATCTGCCTGCTTGCATCTCTTACTCAGAAGGGATAAAAACGTTACATTCAGCGAGGCTGGAACCGTGAACCATAAGAATCGAGTTTCCACAGGTCAGCACGTTAACAAAGAGCTAGCGGATATATATGCTTGCGCTTTCTTCTTACGAGGCCAATAGTGGTTAGAACTCGTAACCCGCTATTTACAGGACGAGATTAGTTGCGATTGCCACGTTCAATGACTTTGCTGGGCTGAAAACCTTAAATTTACAATCTTCTGTTACACCTCAAGCGATAACAACTCAGGTTATTCGATGGAAATGACACGAGAAATCAAGTGAACTTTGAGGCTTAATTCCGTGCACACCAGGAAGTAACTCGTCGATCACAGAGTTGCCAAACATACCTTGCGTTGTTGCCCAATCTCAGTTACATTACCAGCAAGAAGAAGACGAACCGTTGTGATCCTACAGCGGGCTGGGAAGTGACCATAGCTAGCGCCTCGAAGAGGCGGCTGCCACGGCCTGGAATACGTAATGCGTCTGATTCGCATTTCTGTAACTAGGTTTAAGGACTGGAGCTTAGTTACTAATAATACTCAGAACTGACTGCTACTAAGCATCATAAATCAGTAACTCTCATAGTTGTTTTTATATTTCTTTCGTGACTGTGCTCAAAATAAGAAACTCATTCACGGACGTTTTCGTGCCTCGCCGATAGTCGAGCACAACAAACAAATAAAAATAAAAAGAGAATGTGTGTGTGTGTGTGTGTGTGTGTGTGTGTGTGTGTGTGTGTGTGTGTGTGAGAGAGGGGGGCGAGTAAAAAATTGTTGTAAAAGAAATTGAATACTGGTATGTAAAGAAATCTTTCATTAAAATGACTCGTTCCACATCATTTTTCAACGTCTCTAGTTCAATCAAGTACAAGTAAAATAAGAGCCCTGTTCCTTAAGACGGCTATCAGTTCATCAAATAAAATAAAATTTTCTAATGTAAGTAAGTTTACTGGTGACAGTATTTCTGTTTACCCTGACCTCCACCTATGTCATTTTCCAACGTAAACCGGCTCTGCCCAGTTTGGAACGAAGGAACGTGATGTTTAATGCGGATTCTGGATTATAACAGCATCCTTTTGCGGTTACCAGAGGTAAAGTAAATCTGTTTGTGCCTCTTAAAAGTAAATGCCTGAACCCACGCATTGCACTTGTGATAGTTCGTTCCACTAAACCATTGTGGCCACATTTCCCAGCCCCAGGAGTGTGCTGTAATGGATGATGTGCTTAGCTTACTAAACTAGTCACGGTGGAAAAAAAAACGCGAGTTTATTAAATGGTTAAGTAGAAGCAAGCTTCTGACGTGGAGATTATACTATTCTCATGTCAGCAGGATGTATAGACTCTTCTAGGCGTCATAGCCTCGATTTGAAGCCATTTTGAAATTTTCACTAATTCAGGAAATTTCTTAGTTCGAGAAAATCACTGTGAAGTGAGAAGTTACCGGATAATTCGATTATCACCGTCATTATTACTATCATTTTCTTCATACCGCTGCTGGAACACATGTGCTTGAAGATCATTTAAGTCCTTTTGGTTATTATAGAAGTAGTTGCCCAAGAACAAGTTCTTTCCCTCTCTACGGAATCCTTTTCATGTTAATATCAAACATCAGCAATTACTCGTAGATCACATTAAAACTAAAGTAATTGATGAAGACGTTACTCGATAACGAAAACGCGCTGCCTTTCTTCATTTACTTGTGCCTAGAAATGGCTGTCAAATACCGCCAAACCAAAAGCCAAGGGATCTTACTGCATTTCAATATACGTCGCTGTCAGTTCTTCCATATGGTTTGGTCGACGTGACCTGTTTCAAGTTGTGTATGACACAGAATGTTTTAGAAAATCAATTGTTTTCCTTTGCAATAAACAGAAAGATTTTCATTCTAAGCTATCCAAGTCCAAAATTTTCGCAATATTAGTTCAAATTTAATATTCGCTTCCATAATGTAAGGAAAGTATTTCACAGTTGAAAAACCCGCATCCGACTCACTGTCCTTACACTTAGTCGCTGGCCATAAATTCTAGCTCAAAGTGACGCCAGTTAATCTAATGTAGCGAAGACTGTTTGCCAGTGCTCTTTCTCACCGGAAAATATGCAATTCACTCATTGGGCTCCGTAAGTACACTGTAACAGTAATTTCTGTGTGTATGCAATGCATACGGATTGTAGAATTTAGTGGTGCTCTCTCTTCCACTTCTGTGTACAATATGCCTGACCTAAACGGGCCCTTTATCATTACAGGCCCTGGGCAGTGCAACATCATACTGACAACAGTAATGTGCTTATACTGACAACCTCATTGTTCGTTTTACCCGATTTTATAATCATTTAAGTAAAACAACACGACCTTCGAGTGGGAGACATTTCGTCCCCCTTTTCCTTGTGTGAAATTTGTCAGTAAGCTTTTTGCCTTCGAACCAGCGAAATGCGGCGGAGTACGGCTGGTAAACGATTTACAAACCACGATTTAGTGCCGTTAACACGATTTCTTTAAACATTGGGGTAGCTGAAGGAATTTAGTTTCTTCGTAAATCGTCTTATGCAGCAACGTTCACAGATATCTCAAATAGGAAAAGCTCTTTATCCAGGTACGAAGGTTGTAAAACAAACTTCCCACAGTTTGTGTCAGGTTGATCTTTTCGTCTGATAGCACTGCGAAAGTACACTCCTGGAAATGGAAAAAAGAACACTTTGACACCGGTGTGTCAGACCCACCATACTTGCTCCGGACACTGCGAGAGGGCTGTACAAGCAATGATCACACGCACGGCACAGCGGACACACCAGGAACCGCGGTGTTGGCCGTCGAATGGCGCTAGCTGCGCAGCATTTGTGCACCGCCGCCGTCAGTGTCAGCCAGTTTGCCGTGGCATACGGAGCTCCATCGCAGCCTTTAACACTGGTAGCATGCCGCGACAGCGTGGACGTGAACCGTATGTGCAGTTGACGGACTTTGAGCGAGGGCGTATAGTGGGCATGCGGGAGGCCGGGTGGACGTACCGCCGAATTGCTCAACACGTGGGGCGTGAGGTCTCCACAGTACATCGATGTTGTCGCCAGTGGTCGGCGGAAGGTGCACGTGCCCGTCGACCTGGGACCGGACCGCAGCGACGCACGGATGCACGCCAAGACCGTAGGATCCTATGCAGTGCCGTAGGGGACCGCACCGCCACTTCCCAGCAAATTAGGGACACTGTTGCTCCTGGGGTATCGGCGAGGACCATTCGCAACCGTCTCCATGAAGCTGGGCTACGGTCCCGCACACCGTTAGGCCGTCTTTCGCTCACGCCCCAACATCGTGCAGCCCACCTCCAGTGGTGTCGTGACAGGCGTGAATGGAGGGACGAATGGAGACGTGTCGTCTTCAGCGATGAGAGTCACTTTTGCCTTGGTGCCAATGATGGTCGTATGCGTGTTTGGCGCCGTGCAGGTGAGCGCCACAATCAGGACTGCATTCGACCGAGGCACACAGGGCCAACACCCGGCATCATGGTGTGGGGAACGATCTCCTACACTGGCCGTACACCACTGGTGATCGTCGAGGGGACACTGAATAGTGCACGGTACATCCAAACCGTCATCGAACCCATCGTTCTACCATTCCTAGACCGGCAAGGGAACTTGCTGTTCCAACAGGACAATGCACGTCCGCATGTATCCCGTGCCACCCAACGTGCTCTAGAAGGTGTAAGTCAACTACCCTGGCCAGCAAGATCTCCGGATCTGTCCCCCATTGAGCATGTTTGGGACTGGATGAAGCGTCGTCTCACGCGGTCTGCACGTCCAGCACGAACGCTGGTCCAACTGAGGCGCCAGGTGGAAATGGCATGGCAAGCCGTTCCACAGGACTACATCCAGCATCTCTAGGATCGTCTCTATGGGAGAATAGCAGCCTGCATTGCTGCGAAAGATGGATATACACTGTACTAGTGCCGACATTGTGCATGCTCTGTTGCCTGTGTCTATGTGCCTGTGGTTCTGTGAGTGTGATCATGTGATGTATCTGACCCCAGGAATGTGTCAATAAAGTTTCCCCATCCTGGGACAATGAATTCACGGTGTTCTTATTTCAATTTCCAGGAGTGTATTTTGTGTAAGAGGTATGAAAGTAGTGTTCCTGCAGCTGTGGGAATCATTGGCAGAAAACGAGTTTCATACCAATGGGTACAGTACTGATAAATATTCAAAATGATTATCAACCTAAGTCTGCGTTCATCCACAAACTGAGGCGTATTTGTAATATTGAAGCTAAACTAGGTATCCTTGTCTTCCTTGAGTGGGCATTGGAAGACGTTTACACACACGTATACGAGGGTAATGCCAAAGGTAAGGTCTCCGAAGGGACACGCAAGTGCCAACGCTGGCACAAACGAGAGATCCTTAATATTCATGGCAAGCAGAAACCACAGTCTTGGGTGCATGGTGGCAAGGTGATAAAGAGCAAGACTATGGATACGAAGGTCTCAGGTTCGATCCCTCACCAGTCCCACAGTCGGCTTTCAGCCGTAATACCGTGCGGACGGGCTCGGCGCGCCGGGCAGTGCTCCGCAGGTGTTGTTGTGTACCCGCTAGCGCGCGGTCGCGTCGTTGTATTGCCGTATAGTACCTGTACCGACCCGACATGGCGTTCTCATATCGACAAGCTACAATCAACCTAACATTCAACGCATCGTACACGGGACCGAAGGTCCATGAAATTGAACGGTTTCTACGAGACATCATGCACATAGAACCACAAGAACTGATAGGAATTCATCTGTCTATTGTAACCAGCACTGTGTACCTCAAACTGATTGACGAAGCGGCCTGCGACAGATTACTCCAACGATCTGCAAACGGCTTTCGCTTCTGTCACGCAGACGGGAATGTGAGCGTGGTAGGAGTTGACCATGCTGGTCTGGGGGCGCGTACCGTGCGCATCTTTGAACTACCGTTCGAAGTTCCTGCCAACCTAGTCGTTGATGCGCTGCGGCCATACGGCACAGTTCTGAGCCACACAGAGGAGAAATGGAACACATTCGAAACGTACCCTGTCCTTAACGGGGTACGAGCAGTGCGCATAGAACTTAAGAAGCACGTTCCATCATATGTTTTCGTTGGTGGCTGCCGCGCAATTGTTATATATGATGGACAACCGAGGACCTGCTCGGGCTGCGGCCAGGAGGCCCATGTTAGAACTGAGTGTCTGCAGCGCCGCCTCGTTCAGGTGCCCCGCAACGAACTTCCCCAACGATCCACTATGACCTCTCTCCCGCTAACATATGTGGAGGCGGCACGACATGATGTGATGGATGATCAAAACCTGCTACCTCCTCAAGCCGCTGCCAGCTCCGTTGGAGAGTCAGCCCCGTCGACGACGCCGCAACCCAGCGGTGCAGAGGTTCCTACAGCCTCTGCCCACCGCAGCGTCGTGGGCACCCAGCCATCGTCACTGTCGGGATCGGACACAGGGGTTCCTAGCGACCGAGACTGTGTCGAGCCCCGCCCTCCAGTGGATGTCGAATCTCGGACCCGAAAGCAAAAATCACCCAAGCGACACAAGAAGAGGCGATTGTCAGCTGAAGAACAGGACAGGGATGTGAAGCCGGCGGAAGACATCGACTTCGTTGACTCGTCCACAATTGCAACGGACTCCAGTGGCATCATTCACCAGAAGGTGCCTGAAGACAAGGAACACTCTCCTAAATCTGGTGGCCCAGAAAACGAGGCGCATTGCGTCGACTCCCAAAATGTGGGCTCCTGTGAAAGCGACCAGCCCCCAATGACATCGCAATCGTCTCTTGGTGATTGGGCAGACGATATGGAGGCAGATGATGCGCAGAAAACATAGATATCTCCACCAGAGCCCATGGCTGACATTGAGACCGGAGGGCTCTGCCAGTCAGGGACTCATACGGCGCAGTAATGCACAGCATGCAGATGGATGGCTGTGTGGCGTGTGAGATCACTGTGGGCTTGCACCGGCACACTGCCTCCGCCACTTGATATGTCTCAGTCATACCGTGTGGGAACAGTCAATGTAAATGGAGTCCACTCCACTGTCAAGACCCGCATGTTACACGACATGATCAGAGCGGCAGACTTGGACATTGGCCTTCTCCAGGAGGTCCGTCCCGAGCTGCGTTTAGACCTATATGGCTACACCACGTACAGCCTACCCGTAGGTGATGGCGCAAGAGGAACGGTCATCCTTCTCCGAGATGGCATAGACGCGACGGACGTGACGTACTTGCCGAACGGGCGAGGCATCGCACTCACACTTGGCGCAATCCACCTCATTAACGTCTACGCTCCCTCCGGTAATTCGCACCGTGGTGACAGGCATGTCTTCTATTCGGAGGAGGTAGCCCCACTTTTGCAAGGAAATATGGACCATTACATAGTGGGCGGCGATTTTAACAGTGTTCTGCGGCCCGAGGACCAGATACCGCATTACGTCCCATGCCCAGCTCTACAAGCATTGATACGTGACCTCGCGCTCCACTATACATGGCTCTTACATCATGGGACCCAGAGTGGATATACGCACTTTAGCAGCCATTCTGCCAGTCGTCTGGACCGGATATACGTCTCGCGTGCCCTCCGCACAGCAACCCGTGATGCAGAACTCTGGCCGACGGCCTTCACGGACCATCTCGCGTACATCTGCACTGTCACCTTGCCCCGACAACTCACAAGACGCAGCAGGGGCCCGCGGACGCTGAACGTCTCTCTCCTTCGCGAGGAAGCGTGTCGGCGAGCAGTCACTAACACGTGGCGTCGATGTATCAGGCGCCTGCCCATGTATGCTTCCACGTTGCTGTGGTGGCTGGGATGTGTCAAACCTGCACTCCGAAAGACCTTGATGGCCTACGGGCGTGACAGATCGAACTGGCACAGGGCAACATCGGAATTTTACTATACAGCGTTACGTGAGCTGGCGGCGCAACCGCCGTCTCCCGAACGTCAGATGTCCGTACAACGCATCAAAGCTCGTCTACTTCGCGTCAGGACAGAGCAGCTAGAAGGTGTCCGCATCCGTGCGCGAGTGCAAGACTGTATCCCCATCGAAACAGCGTCAGTGTATTACATTGTGCGCGAGAGGCGCCACCGCAAACGGTCAGCTCATTACGGCGGTAAACACGGAGGAGGGCGGCCGCGCAGTGACACAAACGGACATCGCGCACACGTTCGCCAGACACTATGGGACCTTGTACATGTAAGATCCGCGAAATGTACGTGATTATGACGAGCTGTTGCACGATTTTCCCGCCCCTCGGGATGTGGCACCCGATAATAGTCTGCTGTTGCCCATTACACCCGACGAGCTGACATCGGCCTTGGCACGTGGAGCACCGAACAAGTCGCCTGGACCGGACGGTTTACCTCTGGAATTCTACCGCACTTTTTACCACCTTTTGGGTGACAAGTGGCTCCAAATGTTTCAAGACCTGATCCGCCCTGATTTCACTGTCCCCACAGAATTCACAGAAGGCATCTTGATCCCAGTACCGAAACCGAATGGTGGTTGTAGGTGGCAGGATTTTCGCCCACTCATACTCCTCAACAACAACTACAAGATCTTCGCCCGTATTCCCCGCGCGCGTCTCCACACCGCTATCGGGAAAGCCATCCACACCGATCAGACATGTTTAGGTGGTGTCAGCAACATTCATACGGCGTTAGGAGCATACCGCGACGTAATTGCTTTGACGGCGGCCTGCAAAATACGAGGAGCCCTTGTCGCCGTAGATTGTGACCACGCATTCGACCGCCTCGACCACGGCTTCTTACGCGCAGTTTTGCAACACATGGGCCTCTCTCCGGAGTCTGCACAGATGGTCCTTCGACTGGTCCACGGAGCGCGCTCCCGCGTGATGGTCAACGGTTATCAGTCTGGTCACATTGTTGTTGGACGGTCAGTGCGACAAGGGTGCCCCCTGTCGGGTATATTATTTGCTGCAGCGCTTGAATCAGCTTTACATGGTCTACGGCAGCGATTAACTGGTATCTCCTTGCGGGGCGTGACCTTTCGTTGTGGTGCATTCGCCGATGACGTGTTGTTCCTGGCCAGATCAGAGGATGAAATGCATGTGGCGCTACAGTGGCTACGCCAGTACGGGGCTGTCGCTGGGAGCGTCATCAACGTGAAGAAGACAAAATACATGGATGACGGAGGGGGCTTTCCCACACAACGGCGGTGCCCTTTGACAAGGTGCCCGTACTCAAGTGTTTAGGAGTGCAATTCTATAGCAATGTCCGCCGCACGGCGGCGGCTACGTACCGCCGGCTCCTACACCAGACACGTGCTCTGCTGCAGAACAACAAACTGCGTCGATTGGATATGCTCCTCAGAACACGTTATGTCAACACCTATCTTGTCTCAAAACTGAAATATTTTGCGCATATCCTTCCCTTGACGGCTACGATGGCCGACAGATTTCAAGCAGCATATGGACATTTCGTAAGCACCGGTCTGGTTTTTAAGTCCGATACGCCACCCTGACACTGCCGCAGCGGGCGGGCGGTATCGGTTTAATTCATGTATATAACCGTGGGCGATCGCTTTATCTCAACAGTATGCGTCGCAAGTGGACCTCTGCCCACGCCACTCTGATGGGCACCCTGATAGCGGAAGTGGCACCACACACTCTGTATCCCCCGGTTTCTGTAGGACACATTTCATCGGCGCTCACCCACATCAGAGACTTCTTGATTGACTTCAGCTACTTACGGTCAGAACTTCCGACGACACGGAAGCCCAGCACAAAAGACTGTTATCGCCTCTATCAACAGCAGCAACCTGTAAATACGGTCACCCACAGACATCCTGAAGTTGCCTGGAACACGGTGTGGCGAGCGGTACACACGCCTTTTCTACCTACGACGGTGCGTTCATTGTGGTACGTGGTTGTGAATGGGAAGTTCGCTACTCGTCAGAGGCTACATTCCATACATCTGACGAACGACCCCTTGTGTCCGACATGCTCAGTCGCTGACTCGGATGCACACCGTCTGACGTGTGCCGCGACCAGCGAGTGCTGGCTACTGACGCAGCGCATGCTGGCATTACTTTGCGGCGATTGCCGGAGTCTATCTCCCCTGATGACGTATTTCGCCCCGACGGCGTATACTTTCCATCAACCAGAACGAACGCCGTTAACTGGCTAAAAGGCATGGCCGTTTACTACATATTTTGCGATGCTCCCAAAGGCACACTCGACTTTTGGGCCCTATTGATGGCGACACATGCAGCTTTCAGCTGCCACCCGAAGTACAAAACTCGTTTCGCAAATTATTTGCGGATCCTCCTGCTCACTGGGGCGTTCCGGATATGAGACGCTGAAAGTGAAGAAGAATCCTGGAGCATATTGATCCCCTACGGACGGAATAATGGAGAACTCCTTCCAACAGACGAGAAGACGACTCGGACGCTCGGCTACGGCAGTTGTAGGATCTTTCTTTGTAATGAAACAAAAATAAATCTATAATACAAAAAAAAGCAATCTTATAAAAATTAAAGAAATAAATAAATAAAACAACATCGACAAACCCACTACATCCTCTTCCTGATCCTTCGATCCTCGACCTCGAACACGTTGCTTGGGCGTGGCGGCGGGATGGCCAGGCTTCGGGTGTCGACCCCAGCCCTGCCCGTCGTCCTGCACCTGCAGCGGTTCATTAGATTAAAAAAAAAATGTCCCACGGTTTTTATGGGCCGTTTTACACATATTTCCCCCGGGGCAGTGTTTGTTGATGTGAAAAATGCCGAGTTGGTCCGAAAGCAACGTAAAAATGTAGGCTCCCTTATTAACTGGCTAGGTAAGTCAACTAAAAGGTCGGATGAAAGCAACGGCATACCACCTCCAACAAGACCGTGCCTATTAAAGCACTGTGGTGTTCAAACCACTCTTGCGACTGATGACTGCTTTACTTTCTATGGGTTCCAAAACTAATGATCTTCGGGTTATTAAAATTTTTGTGTTTTCATGCTGTAGCTTTGATGCCAGTAAACGTAAGTAACCGGCCGAGCACTGTCACCGTTCGAGTTGTCCAGATGGTAGACGACGATGCTGTCGACCCCAGTTACAATTTTGGTCATCGCTATGTTTCAGTCGAATACCTCTATGGGCCTTTCTGTGTATTTCAAGATATACTTTTATACACTTGGTACGCTTCCAAATTGATATCTGGTAGAGCTGTATTTAGCAACATGAATCAGATATGTTTTCCGTGCAATATATCGGACAACACGTCAGTGCAGCGAAATTTCGTTTATGTGTTGTGCATGAGCAAACCTTGTTCCTTGTGAATGACACAATATTAAACGTCGTTGGAGCTAGTTCCCAGGACGGTAACTGTTATGACAGGATTCCCAGTTCAGTACAAACATTTTCGTCATTTATTTTCAGGATCTGAATTGATAACTGATAGTGGTGCAAACGTTTATACTTCACGTCTCTTTATGCCTAGTGATCCGGTATCACTAAGGCACAAACAAAGCTTAGCTTTGTTAGCAATGGCTGTAGGTGCTGGGTTTGAATCCAGGTCCAGAACGACGACGTTGGTCATGTCATTTAAAGTTTAAATTTGTGTACACGTAGCTGTTGATGTGTTACGAGAACAATGATATTACTGGTGATTCGCTGTTAATGTTGAGATTTCCTTAGAGTGCTTGTTGCCATTAATCACGTTTTTCTACTTGTTCATCCCATATCCAGTTTCCAGAGCCACTCGCCGTTGAGCGATCTTCAGCGCGTGGATGGAAAACCTTTTAGAGAGCCAAAAACTTTTTTCCAATTTCCGTATAGCTTTGTAACTCCGTATATTGTCTCAAGTATTTAACTTTGACTAAGGATTACTGTACGATATATGTAAAATAATGCGTTTTCTCAGAACTTTTGGAATGTCACTTGTCGCAATTAACGTTAGTTTATGAGTGGTATGGGGAGTCTCATAGCTAAGAACGTGTTTTCTAATATGTTTTGTATGACGATATTAGTTGACGCTTAGAGTGACAGCCATAAAGACCTTTGGTCTCTTACTAGCCTCTTGCAGTACCCATAATGTGTTGTCAAACGACTGTACCCCACGGGATTTTGGTGTTTAGAGGACCTGCAACACAACTACGTTATGTTGGTTGTAATCAGCAGTGACCCACTTTTTTTGCTGTCAAGTGTACATATAGTCTGCGACCGCGAGCTCGGCTCCAGTTCACCACCGGCAATGGAGGGTGAAGCTTTGACAATGCCAGCCACTCGTGCTGGAGAAATGTCAGTAAAATCATGAGACGAACGTCGGCCGAAGAACCCGAGACAGAATAGAAGCAAATAGGCAGTTTGTCAACAAGTGGCCACGAAAGCCTTAACAATTTTGTATCATATTACTCTTCGAATGAGTGCAGTTAAGCAAGTAAAAACGATGGAAACATGTTTTAACACTCTGTCGTCGATACCTAGAAACCAGTGTCGGGTGATTAAATGATGGTCAGCTGCACTGCGATCAACTCAGAGAAGGAGCACAACTGCCCGTTTTCGACTGCGCATCCTCTGACGTTGTATCATCCCTATGAGTACTACATTGCTCACAACAACAGGTCAGTATGTTTCTTTGGAAATACGTGTAACGTACTGTGCAAGTATAAAACATGGGTTTTTGAGGGAAAATTGGCGTAATGGCACTGTGGCCGTCGTTGTTCTATGAACGGCGTAACTGATGACTGTAATTGGCTTTCACGCTGTTCATGCCCTTTCATTGTAAGCTAGTCATTTTTGTTATTGTTTATGTGGCAAAAAGTGGCCAGGTGCACTGACTGGCAATTTGTTAGCTCTCGTTCTTCTTCTTCGTCTTCGCGGATGGATCACTTAGGACCACGCGTAATCAACATTTGTTGGCCTTCCTTTTCGCCCAGTATTCCTTCATAAGCAACGAATGGGCTAGTTTTCTTTGCCCAGACCACGTATGTCGGTTTGTTTTTCTCTCTTCGTCCTCAAAACCCCGTGTGTTTGTGATTTTTCTGATTTCATTTGTGTCATGTAAATTTGGAAACCCTAATTCTCTCAGGTCTTTTTCCGTCTGTTTCTACCAGTTCGGTCCTGTAGTTTTGTTCTTTAAAAATGTTTGGATTTTGTACGTTAACCTGTTTAAGTCCATTCTTTCTAAATTCCCCATGTGTTCTGTGTTGAAGATTTAATGTCTCAGATGCGTAGAGAGCTTCGGGTTTAATTACTGCTGTGTAGTGTCGTATTTTACAGTTCCACGAGAGACTCTTTTTGTTGTAAACGTTTTTTGTTAACTGAAACGCCGTCTCCATTTTCTGGACTCTTGAGCTGACAGATTTCTTTTCATTACAATTTTCTGCAATCCATTCACCTAAATATTTAAATTCCTTTACTCGATAGATGTAGTTATTACCAATTTTGAGATCTGAAGGTGTATCTTTGATGTCAGTCTTAAATTCTGTGTTTTTTTTTTCAAATGAAATTTGTAATCCTATTTTTGCTGCCTGCTCTTGTAATAATTCTAGCTGCTTCTGTCCATCGGTAATGTCTTGGGCAATCAGTGCCATGTCGTCAGCAAATGCTAAACCGTCTAATTCTATGCCCTTACGTTTCGGTCCCAGTTGGTGTGCTGGTGCACCTGCTTTTCTCCATTCTCGAACAACTTCTTCAAGAGCACTGGGGACAGTCCATCCCCTTGTCGTACTTCTGTGTCTATTTCAAATTCTGTGCTAAACCCTCCCATAAATTTTACTTTGGATTTGGTCTCCGTGTGTGTTTCTTTTACGATGTCTGTTGTTTTTTGATCTAGTCCAAATTCTGCTAACACTTCAAAAAGGGATTCTCGGTCGATATTTTTTAAAGTCGACAAACGTGATGACATAACTTTCGTTTCAAGCGCTATACAAATATTTCTTCTAGTTTTTCAAGTTAAGGATTTGTTCTACGCGTGATCGACGTTTCCCGAATCCGCCTTGGTATTCGCCTAATTTTGAATTCAGCTGAGGTTCTGCTCGGTTTAGTAGGGCTTTAGACAGAATTTTCTACTCATATGTTATTGAGAATAAAGAGATTCCACGATAGTAGCTGGGGTCTGCTTTACTTCCTTTTTTGTTCTGAGAACTCATATGTTATTGACAATAAAGAGATTCCACGATAGTAGCTGGGATCTGCTTTACTTCCTTTTTTGTTCTGAGAATGTATGATTGCTGTCTTCCAATTTGTGGGGATTTTTTTCAGTTTTCCAGGTTTCCCGTTCAATTCTCACTACTGCCATTATATTTTAACATTTTATTATGGTTCAAATGGCTTTGAGCACTATGGGACTTAACTTCTGTGGTCATCAGTCCCCTAGAACTTAGAACTACTTAAAACTAACTAACCTAAGGACATCACACAGATCCATGCCCGAAGCAGGATTCGAACCTGCGACCGTAGCGGTCACGCGGTTCTAGACTGAAGCGCCTTTAACCGCACGGCCACACCGGCCGGCTACATATTATTATATTTCTCTCAATGTTAAACTATCAAGTATAAAATTTAAGTATATTTAAACAGTTCAATTTACATACATAAAAGTACGAGTATTATATACAATTAAATTACGATTATTACCCTTGTAAGCCTAGAGGCTATAGGCCACCACATTGATGGACATGGGTGAAATTTTGCACGAGCCACCAATGAAATTTAGTATACGGAGCTGCCACCCCTGAGAGTAACAACGGCTGTAACAACCGAGTTCGAATGACAGCTGGGGTATGTCACTCCTCGCTGCCTCAACTCTATACCGAAGGTCATCAATCATAGTGGCTATCGAGTGGTTGTGTGCAGAGTCTCTCAGCAACCCATTACCAGATGTTCTGAACATGTGAGAGGTCTGAAAGAAGTGCTGGTCAGGGAAATATGCGAACTATGTCAGACGGCCTTTGTACTCGCCCCAGCCAGTTTCCTGAGGGAGAAGGAGATTTTTCCCTGATCCCACCAAATTGGAAGGCCGTAGTCTGCTTTGTTGGCTTACTGGAAAGCAATTTCCCCGTGACGGCCATTGCTGGACGGATTCCTAATGTCCTGCTGGAAGCGAACACTTTACAGGAGCGATGTAGGCGGGAGAAGGGGAATGGACAGTGACTGTGTCTAATTTCTGATTGGCTGAAAAGCCTTTGTCTTAAACTGTTTCGTGGAGAGGTGTCCAGCTCGCGAAATCGAACAGGTGGACCTCGTGGTTTGCAGAAGCCGTTTGCCCTTTGGTGCGGAGGCGCTGTCCTTTGTCTATGAACTCATGACTAGGTGACCCTCATGACCAACCAAGAGGCTGAATGTAATTCAGAAAACTGAGGGAATCTGAAGGACGTTACCGTACACGGGCGGCACTTTCTGCTTAGGTACTTTCCTGTTGTACTCTGCGAGTGATGAGGGGTCATAAGTATGGTTCAAATGGCTCTGAGCACTATGGGACTTAACTTCTGAGGTCATCAGTCCCCTAGAACTTAGAACTACTTAAACCTAACTAACCTAAGGACATCACACACATTCATGCCCGAGGCAGGATTCGAACCTGCGACCGTAGCAGTCGCGCGGTTCTAAACTGTAGCGCCTAGAACCGCTCGGCCACCCCGGCCGGCTTGTAAGTATGGACTTGTCCTGTATGACCAGGGTTTTGAGGAAATGTTGAGACTGTAGCTAGCTGGAAGTGCTGGTCAGATAAAAAGTCACTTTCTTGGCTATTATTATTAGATATTAATAAATTTCATTTGCATGAGTGTAAATCGGTGAGTGACGTTTTTTGAGTGATCTTTTCCTTGTTGACACTGAACTGTGTTTTCCTTTTGGTGATTAAGGTAATTATCAACGGCAGTTGGTAATAACCAGTTGAAGGTGATTTACTGTACTGTTAGCCACTGGTCGGATCTAGGGCTCCTACCTGAAAGGAGATAGCAACAGCGCTTTTAATAGTTGACTTTTCACTTGTGAATTTAACACTGTCTCGCGGGTTAGAGCGATGCTGGCGATATTATTTAATCAAACTGGAGAGTGTCGCACAGTGCACATTTATGCAGGTCCGCCTAAAGCTTTACCCCCTACGTCCGCAACCGAGCGAGGTGGCGCAGTGGTTAGCACACTGGACTTGCATTCGGGAGGACGACGGTTCAATCCCGCGTCCGGCCATCCTGATTTAGGTTTTCCGTGATTTCCCTAAATCGCTCCAGGTAAATGCCGGGATGGTTCCTTTGACAGTGCACGGCCGACTTCCTTCCCCATCCTTCCCTAATCCGATGAGACCGATGACCTCGCTGTCTGGTCTCCTCCCCGAAACAACACAACACACACAACCCAACCCCTACGTCCGCGGAGCAGTTCATCGCATCATTGGTCTCGCGCGGCGTTCTCGCCAAGAATACGTGGATTCTGCTCTCGGGCGCGAGTGTGACTTCTCACGACGGCAAGGCAGCTCCGAGAAAGGGAGAAAGGAACGGTACTAGTTGTTATTGTGAAATTTTTCATCAGTGTTTACATAATAAATATAGTGCTGTAACGGCCCCACGTGAGCCGCTACATGAGTCTATGAATGTGTAGAGGCAGTTGAGCCCACCTTTGTATTAAGTTGAGTGCGACAACAGTGGGCCAGAGAGGCATCAGGTCCCTGCACGTTAGCATATCCCATTAGGTTGGCAAATAACAGCTGTGCGAACTCTCTAAGCTCTTCCGGTTATCGTGTGTGGACCTTGAACGTGGAGAGGCGATTAGGCGCTCTTCGCTAGGACGCCTGCTCTGAGTAGCATCTCTGTTTGCTGAGTTGAGATGTGTGAGAAGTTTGTTTGAGTTTGCGGTAGTCTCTCCGGTGCGTGGCATTGATTATCATGCCGCACCAACTATTTCAGTCAGGGAACGGTGCTAATTTTAGTAGTATTCAGTTTATTCGATGAGACCTTTTGTGCAGCTGCATCTTGGCGTGGATGAGCGGTGCCAGCACGTGATGTACAGCTTTAGTTAGTTTAGCGTATTACGTCGTGTACTATGTGGAATGGTTGTGTTAAATTTTATTTAATTTACCGTCCAATTTGTGTTTCATTCCCACGGACTCAGCAGCCCCTACTCTGGTGCACCACGTGTGTTTGTTTGTACACCATGAGGCTCCAGTTCGACGTAAACTCCTCTAGTGATTGAACTGAAGCCTCAGTTTCTCGACGGAGTAGATGAGTTCTTGTTTGGAAACTTATTTACAAAATTACTGAGTAGTACGGAATTTTAGAAGTACACTTTGTTCTCTTAAATTGACCGTTAAAGTCAGTCGCGCTATGATCCAGTGAACTTACATGTGAATAGGGAAATTATAATACTGTCTTTCGTTGTGTGAGTGATCAATGGGAACGTGGTGTGTGTGATCTTGGTAATTCGTATCCAGTAATTTAGCAGTCTTGCCCCACACGTGTCGGTCCAGATACTGCGCTGCATAATGTATCATGTGTCGATATTCACGCTCTAGCATTCTAAGTAACTGTTTTTTAACTTCTGTGTTTGTGTTACTGCTAATGAGGAAATAAAAGTGAATTATTGCTAAATTCTTTGTTATTACATTTCATAGCGTCATTCCGCTCCCTAGTTAGGATCCTTAAAATCAGTCAGTTTGCAGCTCCTCTTGGCAATATCTCAATGAAATTTATCCTGATTATTGTATATCCAATATATGGATTATATGTATCGGTATTTTATTAAATCATTAAACTATCTGTGAGGTGGCGCCTTTTTATCAGTTTAATTAATTAATATTTAAATAAATTTGGCCCACTAAACAGAAATTTTGTGTTCGGTACTTGTTGCATGTAATCAAACGTAGCCTCTACTTGCAAAGCTATTCTTGGGATTTAGGAACTCAGAAAAGAGATATTTTGCGTAGCTGATATTACCAGTACCTTGCAGCAGTAAAAGACGACAGGTATTTGTCAATGCTATGAAAATATGTCTTGATTTATCAATATCTACATGTCACCTACTTACAAAAATCTGATAACACAGGTGAACTTTTGGACCAGAATCCTGGAACTGACTGCAGGCATTAAAATTCATCATTTTATCTAATGAACTCAACAAGCTCGATATGTGGCGTGGTTTAATGGGGGACCAGACTTTATTTTTTTAGGCTCCACGCATAGGAAACGATACATTTTTCACGATGGTAGCGTAACAGCACATAATGCCCTTGCCGTCGTGACGTACTTCAGATATTTCCCTGACCAGCACCTCTTTCAGACCTCTCACCTGGGTTGCTGAGAGACTCTGCACACTACCACTCGATAGCCACTACGATTGATGACCTTCGGTTTAGAGTTGAGGCAGCGAGGAGTGACATACCCCGTCTGTCATCCGAACTCGGTTGTTACAGCCGTTGTTGCTCTCAGCGGTGGCAGCTCCATATACTAAATTTCATTGGCGGCTCGTGCAAAATTTCACCAATGTCCATCAATGTGGTGGCCTATAGCCTCTTGGCTTACAAGGGTAGTAACAGTAACTTAATTGAATATATTAATTTTATGTATATAAATTGAACTGTTTAAATATACATAAATTTTATACTTGATATTTTAACATTGAGAGAAATAGGGCAGGAGATGGTCATAATATCATGATTCGTCAAAGAATTAGAGTGAATAGAGTTTTTGTAATACACTACCTATTTAGAAGTATTGGGACACTCATATGTAATGCGGAATTGACTACTAGATGTCATGATGTTGGATCTGCCAGCATAAAACTAGGCGACGAGTTTCATGCTGTCAGTAGAGAATCGGTAAAATGGGTCAGACATTTAGAGCTCATCTGCTTCTAACGTGGACTGGTCATTCGATGGCACCTTAGTAATAATACCATCTGGTACATTTTAGCCCTTCTAAAGCTGCCCACGTCATCTGTCGATGATATGACTGTGAAGTGGAAATCGAGAACGAACAGTCACAAGCGAACAAGGACGAGGCAGACCACACGAACTTACGTACAGAGACCATCGACCTTTACGGACGTTGGTTCTGAAACATCTCTTATAACCAATGGAAGGAATCAGTCACGAGTTCCATAGTGCTCGTAGCAGTTCAGCCAACGCAACGACTGTGCTTAGGGAGTTAAAAAGAATGCGGTACGGTGGTGTAGCAACAATTCGTAAGTCCCACATTTCTGCAGTCATTGCTAAGGGACCCTCGAGATGGAGTGAAGAACGACGGCAATGGACAGTGGATAACTGCAAACGAGTTACTTGGTGTAATGAATCACCCTATACCCTATGGCAATCCGATGGAAGTGTTTGGATTCGGCGAATGCCTGTAAATCACCATGTTTAATGCCAAGAGTGATGTTCGGTGGAGATGATGTTATGGTATGGGGCAGTTTTTCGCTCCTGGGATATGAGGCCCTCATTGCTTTTAAGTAAACGCTTAATCTGGAAGGATATGAAAGATTTTACACCTTTGTGTACCACATACAGCAGAGAAACAGTTCAGAGATGATGACTGTACCAGCATGACTAAGCACCCAGTGATAAAGCAGCATCTATGAGGCATTGGTTTGTAGCCAATAACATTCCTGAAATGGACTGGTCTGCCCTGAGTGCTGACCTGGACCCAAAGGTACACCTTTGGGATCAGGTAGAACATCTCCAGACTCCAATATCCAACATCACTGCCTTCCATGACTTCGGCTCTTGAGAAAGGCTAGACTGCTATTCCTCCACATACATTCAGTCACCTCACTGAGAGTTTCCCCAACACAGTCCTAGCCCCCATAAATGTTGTGAGTGACTCCGTACACAACAGCAAGGAGAGGTGGCCCAAGAGTGGTATGACAACTGTCTCCGTAGGAAAGCTGGAAGGGAACAGAAATGATTAGTGAACAAGTTAAAATGGTAAACAGAAGATCTCATTACAAATAATGCACGAGGAAACAGAGTCCAGTTGATACAACAGCAACAAAGATGAGGCTCTCTGAACTAAAGCATGAACGATGGTGTCGGAGGCGCGACTGCTCTACATCTACAACCATACTCGGCAAGCCACCTGACGGTGTGTGGCGGAGGGTACCTTGAGTACCTCTATCGGTTCTCCCTTCTATTCCAGTCTCGTATTGTTCGTGGAAAGAAGGAATGTCGGTATGCCTCTGTGTGGGCTCTAATATCTCTGATTTTATCCTCATGGTCTCTTCGCGATATATATGTAGGAGGGAGCAATATACTGCTTGACTCCTCGGAGAAGGTATGTTCTCGAAACTTCAACAGAAGCCCGTACCGAGCTACTGAGCGTCTCTCCTGCAGAGTCTTCCATTGCAGTTTATCTATCATCTCCGTAACGCTTTCGCGATTACTAAATGATCCTGTAACGAAGCGCGCTGCTCTCCGTTGGATCTTCTCTATCTCTTCTATCAACCCTATCTGGTACGGATCCCACCCTGCCGAGCAGTATTCAAGCAGTGGGCGAACAAGCGTACTGTAACCTACTTCCTTTGTTTTCGGATTACATTTCCTTAGGATTCTTCCAATGAATCTGTCTGGCATCTGCTTTACCGACAATCAACTTTATATGATCATTCCGTTTTAAATCACTCCAAATGCGTACTCCCAGATAATTATTGAATTAACTGCTTCCAGTTGCTGTCATGCTATTTTGTAGCTAAATGATAAGGGATCTATCTTTCTATGTATTCGCAGCACGTTACACTTGCCTACATTGAGATTCAATTGCCATTCCCTGCACCTTGCGTCAATTCGCTGCAGATCCTCCTGCATTTCAGTGCAATTTTACACCGTTGCAACCTATCGAAATACCACAGCATCAGCCGCAAAAACCCTCAGTGAACTTCCGATGTCATCCACAAGGTTATTTATGTATATTGTGAATAGCAACGGTCCTACGACACTCCCCTGCGGCGCACTTGAAATCACTCTTACTTCGGAAGACTTCTCTCCATTGAGAATGACATGCTGAGTTCTGTTATCTAGGAACTCTTCAATCCAATCACACAATTGGTCTGATAGTCTGTTCATCATCTGCTTTGCATCACGTAGCTAAGAGGCTCCAAGTGCGAGTGGGCTATGTGGCTGCCGGTGGCCGTCCCGTGGTAGAGGGCACTCGTGGTATGGAGCAGCTAGAGGCGTGCCACAGTGGGCATGCGCTATTGGGTACGCCGGATACCGGACGACCGCTATCGGTGTCTCACTGAAACTTGTAATTCCGTTGGCAGCTTTGACGCCTGTGGGGTGGTATCGATACGTGATACCACAGTAAAGACAATGGGTAGGCATATCTGATAGTAATTTTCAGTGACTGATGTCCGGATACTTTTGATCAGGTAGTGTACATTGACGATCAGTTTGTAATCGGTAATAGCCCTGCGCTAGCGCCTTGACAGGAGCAGCGTCCTTGAGACAGGAGATTAGCGGCGGGCTGCGAGATTGGCGCTGCGAGTGGCCGGTCAGGCGGGGACCGCGGCAGCTGGGCTCAGGGTAGGCCCGCCGAGGCGTGGCGGTAGATGGCTATCGCCGCGGCCGCGCGCGCTTTAAATAATGTGCCGGGTTCGCTCACCTCTGCGGACCGCGCCGGGCCCGGCTGGGCAGCCAAGGTGAAGGCTGCCCGCCGCCAGCGGCGAGGGACACAGTCGCCCCCGCTCCCACTTAGCGTCACTCACACACACAAACACACACAAACACACACACACACACACACACACACACACACACACACACACACATGCTCCAAATTTGTATGCCTCCATTAAATATCGAGGTCCCAGTGGTGTAACGGTTATTTGCATTTTAATGTGGAAACTGAACGGTCCTCTGTTGCTGGCATGCGTCACGCACGTAAATCAAGACGTGTCGTTGTTGGAGCGACAGCTCGGAATTTATCAGCAACGTTCATCTGTATCACTGTCAAGGCGCGTGTCCAGAATTTCAATCAGTATTCCACTCCATCTTGCTCTGTTTGTTAATCATTTCCTTCCAGTTCATTGTACCGTCAAGGTAACTGCAAAATAATCGTGCCCTGAAACTGTTGTGTTCTTCAGTCCGAAAGCTCTTTTCGCTAGTCCATCCTGTGCAGTAGTCTTCAGCTCTGCGTAACTACTGCAACTTTCATTCATTCGAACTGGTTACTGTAGTCAAACCTCGGTATCATTCCAAAATTCTTACCTCCCACATTTCTTATTTGCCACGTTCTTGACGTATAGCGACGGAATATAACGATTATCAGTTATCTATGAATGTAGTTTATTGGTTAAACTAATTTCGGCTGTTTGGTAACTTTCGGCAGCCCTCTGAAACAAGAAACAATACACTTGCACAAAAACATACTTGCCAAAATTACAGAAACAAAATTAATCAACAACTCACTATGTCACATAAATCAGAGATGCTGCCAGATTTACTTCTTAGTCGATGGCTGCGGCAGAACGTAGTAAGAGTGATGGTCTCTTAAAGGTTTTAAAGGGGACTGAGTGGGGCTAGCCAGTGAAAGTCCTTACATAGGTGGAGGTGTGTGTATACATCGAGGTGTCAGAAGTCATGGGAAGCCTCCTAATATCGTGTCGGACCTCGTTTTGCACGGTGTAGTCCAACAGTTCGACGTTGCACGGACTCACCAAGTCGTTGGAAGCCCCCGCAGAAACAATGAGCCACACTGCCTGTGTAGCCGTACGTAAATGCGGAAGTGTTGCCGGTACAGGATGTTGTGCGTGAACTGATCTCTCGATTATGTCCCAAAAATGTTCTATGGGTCGCTAAATCATCCAGAACGTTCTTCAGACCAACCGCGAAGAACATTGGCTCTGTGACATGACGTATTGTCATCCATTAAAATTCTATCGTTGTTTGGGAACATGAAGTCCATGAATGGCTGCAAATGGTCTCAGAGTAGCCGAACAATACCGTTTCTAGTCAGTGACCTATTCAGTTGCACCAGAAAATCCGGTGCTTTCCATGTAAACATAGCCCACCGCAGCGCGGAGTGGCTGCGCGGACTGCGCGGTCTCTCCCGTCAGAGGTTCGAGTCCTCCCTCGGGCACGGGTGTGTGTGTTGTTCTTAGCATAAGTTATAGTTAGTTTAAGCAGTGTGTAAGTATAAGGACCGATGACCGCAGCAGTTTGGTCCCTTAGTAATTCACACACACACACACACACACACACACACACACACACAGCCCGCGCCATTAGGAAGTCATCATAAACTTGCACAGTGCCTTGTTCACAACTTGGGTCCATGGCTTCGCATGGTCTGCGTTTCACTCGAACCCTTACCATCAGCTCTTACCAGCTGAAATCGGGACTCATCTGACCAAGTCGTGGTTTTCCAGGCGTCTAGGGTCCAACCGATATGGTCACGGGCCCAGGAGAGGCTCTGCAGGCCATGTGCTGTTAGCAAAGGGACTCGCGTCGATCGTCTGCTGCCATAGCCCACTAACGCCAAATTTCGCTGCACTGTCCTAACGGAAACGTCCGTCGTACGTCCCACACTGATTTCTGCGGTTATTTCACGCAGTCGTACTTCTCTGTTAGCACTGACAACTCTAAGAAAACGCGGCTGCACTCGGACGTTAAGTGAAGGCCGGCGGCCACTGCGTTGTCCATGGTGAGAGGTAATTCCCGAAATTTGGCATTCTCGGCACGTTCTTGACACTGTGGATCTTGGAATGTTGAATTCCCTGACGATTTCCGAAATGAAATGTCCCATGTGTCGAGCTGCAATTACCATTTCGCGGTCAAAGTCTGTTGATCCCCGTCGTATGGGCCTAATCACGTGGGAAACCATTTCACATGAATCACCTGAGCACAAATAACGGTTCCGCCTATGTATTGCCCTTCTTTACCTTGTGCACCCGATACTACCGCCATCTGTATATGTGTATATCCTCTGAGTTTGTCACCTCACTACAAGCTAGTACCTTTTAACTTGTGTGAGTAATGAAATTGAAGTTGACGTAAAATAAGTATATACCAGTGCTCTACACGATAAATTGAAGCTAACTGTGTTTGCTGAAAACATCGCTGAGATCTTTGCTATCTGACAATTTTTGAAAGTATTTCACACGATTTCTCGCTTTTGAGTTTAGTTTACATGTATGTGTCGATGCTATTTAATTATTTTGTGATTTATAAAATCTTTTAAAGAAGATTGAGGGGCTAGCCAGCGAAAGTCCTTATATAGGTGGAAGTGTGTGTGTACTATAAGGGGTCAAAAGTGTTGGGATACCTGCTGATATCGTGTCGGATCTCCTTTTACACGGAGCAGTGCAACAGTTCAACGTGGCATGGACGCAACAAGTCGTTGGAAGCCCCCGCAGAAACATAATCTAAACCAGCACTGTGTTTTATTTCTTTTGCGTCACCCCAATTTTAGTCACGTTTGTAACGGAAGTTATAGTTGCTTATACGGGAAAGTTGACCTGTATAATGCTTTTCACTGGCTAGCCACACTATAGGATCCTCGAGGATATACTCATTACTGCAACGTGCTAACGCAGCCATCAGGTATGAAACGTTATTTTATCACTTTTAATTGATTTAGCGTTGTTAGTTGTGTATTGCATTTTGTTAATTGATTTAAGAGTCAAAACAAATACAATTTATGTCAGCATTGACTGATAAAATTAAAGTCCCTTAGTTCCATGCACTACCAGTCTGACGATTCCTTAATGCCTCAGGAGGAGCCCTAGAGCCGTTCCTCTCTTTTAACGAACTCGGTATGAAGCTTGTTAAGTTTTTTCACTTCTCTTTCACTTGTCTTCAGTTGTGTGTAATTATTTGCTCATTTTGGCCTCCTCCTCTTTCGCTTGTTTCTCTGTCTCTCTCCCTTCCCTCTCTCTGTCTCTCTCTTTCTCACTCGAGCGTGCGCGCGCGCGCGTGCACACACACACACACACACACACACACACACACACACACACACGGATTTATGTTTTGCCGTAATATTTCCTGGTGTCCCTTTTCTGTTGATTTACTTTCTAGCTTTAACATTTGCAGACCGCCTCCATCGGTCAGTGATCAGGGTAGATTGCTGTTACGCCGACTGCCAATGATTTTTTCCTTAGTGGGAGGACTGATAGGGGAAACACCCAGCCTCATGAAGCTAGTTTGCGTAGTAGTATCGGCTCCATGATCTGGAAAATCTGGAAAACGTTCGGGAGGGCGGTACGCCGACCACATGCCCTTCCATACAGCATGCGGATGACGCCGGAAGGCATAGGATGACACGGGCTGCCCGTAGACATCCCTTGGGTCTTTACGGCTTCGCGAGGAGCTCGTTTCGTTTCAATATTTTCAGTGACGTTACCATTGTATTTTCATTTCTTTGCTCTGTATTTGCACCTTACTCTGCAACTATTATACACCAGCATTGCACTGTCTTCGATGATTACAGTTACACTTCTGGTCATTAAAATTGCTACGCCAAGAAGAAATGCAGATGATAAACGGGTACTCATTGGACAAATACATTACACAAGAACTGACTTGTGATTACATTTTCACGCACTTTGGGTGCATATATCCTGAGAAATCAGTACCCAGAACTACTGGCCGTAATAACAGCCTTGATACGCCTGGGCATTGAGTCAAACAGAGCTTGGATGGCGTGTACAGGTAGAGCTGCCCATGCAGCTTCAACACGACACCACAGTTCATCAAGAGTAGTGACTGGCGTATTGTGACGAGCCAGTTCAAAAATGGTTCAAATGGCTCTGAGCACTATGGGACTTAATGGCTGAGGTCATCAGTCCCCTAGAACTTAGAACTACTTAAACCTAACTAACCTAAGGACATCACACACATCCATGCCCGTGGCCGGATTCTAACCTGCGACCGCAGCGGTCGCGCGGTTCCAGACTGTAGCGCCTAGAACCGCTCGACCACTCCGGCCGGCGACGAGCCAGTTGCTCGGCCACTATTGACCAGACGGTTTTAATTGGTGAGAGATCTGGAGAATGTGCTGGCCAGGGCAGCAGTCGAACATTTTCTGTATCCAGAAAGGCCCGTACAGGAGCTGTAAGATGCGGTCGTGCATTATCTTGCTGAAATGTAGGGTTTCGCAGGGATCGAATGATGGGTAGAGCCACGGGACGTAACACATCTGAAATGTAACGTCCACTATTCAAAGTGCCGTCAATGAGAACAAGAGGTGACCGAGACGAGTAACCAATGGCACCCCATACCTTCACGCCGGGTGATACGCCAGTATGGCGATGGCGAATACACACTACCAATGTGCGATCACGGCGATGTCGTCAAACACGGATGCGACCATCATGATGTTATAAACAGAACCTGGATTCATCCGAAAAAAAAAATGACGTTTTGCCATTCGTTTACTGAGGTTCGTCGTTGAGTACACCATCGCAGGCGCTCCTGTGTGTGATGCAGCGTCAAGGGTAACCGCAGCCATGGTCTCCGAGCTGATAGTCCATGCTGCTGCAAACGTCGTGCAGATGGTTGTTGTCTCGCAAACGTCCCCCTCTGTTGACTCAAGGATCGAGACGTGGCTGCACGATCCATTACAGCCATGTAGATAAGATGCTTTTCATCTCCACTGCTAGTGATACGAGGCCGTTGGGATCCAGCACGGCGTTCCGTATTACCCTCCTGAACCCACCGATTCGCAATACGATAAACCGCAATCGCGATAGGCTACAATCCGACCTTCATCAAAGTCGGAAACGTGATGGTACGCATTTCTCCTCCTTTCGCAAGGCATCACAACAACGTTTCACCAGGCAACGCCGGTCAACTGCTGTCTGTGTATGAGAAATCGGTTGGAATCTTTCCTCATGTCAGCACGTTCTAGGTGTCAACACCGGCGCCAACCTTGTGTGAATGCTCTGAAAAGCTAATCATTTGCATATCACAGCGTCTTCTTCCTGTCGGTTAAATTTCGCGTCTGTAGCACGTCATCTTCGTGGTGTAGTAATTTTAGTGGCCAGTAGTGTACATTTCGATAATAGCCTTGTGAGTCGAAAACCGCTTAACTAAATAATTTCATACCGCGCAACCTATACAGTTATGGTCTTTACGTTTATAATTATATCTTAAATTTATTTTCTCCCCACTAATCTTCAACATTTTAAAACCTTTTGTTCCCTTACATTTCTGATGCACCTCTGACGGTCATTTGTTTCATTGTTTTGTTTTGGTTTGAAGGCCACGACTTTTGTATCTATTCCGTTTGCTTTCATTCCAGCATGATACCTAAAATTTAAATTCGATGTTAACAAGTTAATTTTTTCCAGAAATACTTTTCTTGCTATTGCCAATCCGCATTTTATATTTTCTTAATTTCAGCCACTGTCAGTTATTTTGCTGCAAAAATAGCACAAATCATCTTCTACTCGCAATGTCTCAATTTCTGATTGAAATCCCACACCATCACCCGATTTAATTCAGCTACATTCCGTTACATTTCTTTTGCTTTCGTTCATTGTCAACTTGCAACCTTTTTCCAAAACACAATCCATTTCATTCAACTGATCTTCCGCCTCCTTGGCAGGATTACCATGTCATCCTTATATTTCAAAGTTTTTAATTTTTCTCTCTGGGCTATGAATGCCCTTTCCAAATTGCCCCTTGTTTTTCTTTAGTGCTTGCTGAATGTACGGATGCATAATGTCGAGAGTATATTACAATACAGTCTCACTCGTCTGTGTAACTGAATTTAATAGCAAAAGAAGGACTGTGCCACCGACGTATACCTAATACAAATACTTTCAGCTTTTGCTCCATCTCTAATAATTTTGCCATCAGTGGGATCTTATACCTTAATCTTCATAGCTGTTCTTTAAACTTGTAGTTATTGTAGCTCTAAGATAGTGCCTCGAATCTATTATCCGGAATACGATGTACGAAATTCCTCGACAATAGAAATTGCCGTTTTAGTTTAAGGCAAAGTTTCCGAAGATAGTATGCATGCTGATAGGCATCGGCAAGTAGGATCTGCTCTTTCTCTATCAGCGTAGTGACTCATTTTCACAGATGCATTCGTTAACCAATACCGCTTGCCATTGTTCGTCCCCAATCGGGTTATTGTTGGTGGCTAACTGAACAACAAATCCATGTGACTTTTTGCAAGCCACGATGGAACTGTCGTTTCATTATCTAGCAAATCTAGAAAAAGAAAAACAGGTACAAACTGTTGCTAACGTAAGGGAGCATACTAACGTCTGCGTTTTTCATAAACAGCTGTGTTATTTTCGTCAATGGCCAAAACAGAGGCAATTTTTTTCTTCTTTTCAATGACAAGCGCAACACCATGTATGTCTGGGTGTATAGACGCAGTGAATAATCAACGAGGAGTTCCTTTTGATGTAGTTTATTGTAAAAACTAATAATGATATCGCTGTACCTGCTCAAGGTCGTTTGATGCACTTGCGCACGATTTTCTCCCCCGTGCCAACCTCTTCGTCTCAGAGTAGCATTTGCACCTAACTTCCTCGACTAATTTGTAGAATATGTTCCAATCTCTGTTTTCCTCTACAGTCACAGCTCCTTCAAGTAACACGGAAGTTTTCCTTGATGTCCCAATCTGTGTATGTCGTGGCATGGTCGGATCATGTTTAGGCACGCCATAACTTACGGAGTAGATCTGACACTGACGTTCGTATAGTGGAATCGTCGTAGCCGTTGCGAAAATCGTTGACAGAAATCCATCTCTCTTTTCACACTTCCTCCAGGAAAAAGGTTTGGCGCTGTAACAGGACGTCTCCCACGTATTTCTGTAGGTTTTCAGCTGGGAGCAAGCAGCGTTACGCTGCATGGTGTGGGTTAGAGGTATCTTGGGAGAACAGAAGCGTGAGACTCGCTACAATCTATGATTGTGACGTGTTGTCGCCTCAGGTCTGACGAAGAGATGGCTACAAGAGCGTGGTGAAAGGTGCTGGTGTAGTTCCCAGCTTTCTAGTTATTGCGTGTATCGACTCCTTTAAATGGTCATCTATTTGGTGCTGTTTCTGCCCCCGAATCACACCAGTGCACGGTATTCGGCGGTAGTCGACACGAGGGATTGTCTGGTGGTGTGTGAGATATCCACTTACACTCCCCAGGCTGTTCCTGCGAGTTTCCTTATTTCATTATTTGTCATCTAGTTTCTGTCTAGTCAGCTGTGCTTTTCATATGTCTGAGAACGGTCAAAATTGATGTCAAGGGATTTTGGATAATTTCTGCGGTTTATATTGTTGTTATAAAATGCAACAGTCAATTTTGAGTCCCCTTCGTGTATACTGAGGTAATGCACACTGGATGTGGGCGCAGCCACCACTTCTTATATTATTTTTATGCATAATGACGATAACTGATAAACGGACCTCTAATAACAGGCAAGCCTCAAGATGACGCCTAATACTTGTGTTTCGAAACTTTACCCTCACTGTTAGCAACCACACGGGGGGTGTCTCACACCTTTTGTGTCAAACTGAAACAGTTATTACATAAACGATTATATTGAGATAGAGACGCAATGATCGGAAATAATAGAGACGCAATGATCGGAAATACATATTTATTGTGTTATGGACGTACGAGCATAATTGAATGTAGCCGAATTAAATCAGGCGATGCTGAGGAAATTAGGTTAGCAAATGACACTTAAAGTAGTAGATGAGTTTTGTTATATGGGGAGCAAAATAAGTGATGATGCTCGAAGAAGAGAGGATATAAAATGTAGACTGGCAATGGCAAGGAAAGCGTTTCTGAAGAAGAGAAATTTGTTAACATCGAGTATAGATTTAAGTGTCAGGAAGTCTTTTCTGCAAGTATTTGCGTGGAGTGAAGCCATGTATGGAAGTGAAACATGGACGATAAATAGTTTAGACAAGAAGAGAATAGAAGCTTTCGAAATGTGGTGCTACAGAAGAATGCTGAAGATTAGATGGGTAAATCACATAACTAATGAGGAGGTACTGAATAGAATTGGGCAGAAAAGGAATTTGTGGCACAATTTGACTAGAAGAAGGAATCCGTTGGCAGCACATGTTCTGATGCATCAAGGGATCACGAGTTTAGTACTGGATGGCAACGTGGAGGGTAAAAATCGTAGAGGGAGATCAAGAGATAAAGACACTAAGCAGATTCAGAAGGATGTAGGTTGCATTAGTTACTTGGAGATGAAGAAACTTGCACAGGATAGAGTCGAATGGAGAGCTGCATCAAACCAGCCTCTGAACCACAACAACAACATGGACGTGTACAGCGTACACCGCATAACAACAACGTAGCTCATAGTAATTATTCAAAATGGCGACCGCCAGTCTCAGTGTCTCCATGGCAACGGAGCATGCAGTTCTGCCTCCCTCTCTCAAAGATCCCACTTGTGTGTTGTACCAGGAGCTAGGCAGCTTGGACCCTAGAAAGCAGGCCTTCATCCGTTTCTACGGGATTTTCCTACTCCGACATCTTGACTTTAGTGAAGAGGAAAAGTCTAGAAGCGTGAGATACGGCGACCGCGCTGCCCATGTGACAGGACCTCCCCTTCGTGTCCAGCGATGAAAGTTTGTGTTGTTGAGGCGCTAACATCCAAGTGGGCTGATGCATCGTCGTGTTGAAACCGCTGCCTTTCGCGAACAACAAAGGGTACAGTCACCAAGACTGTGGCAGAACCTCTCCCAGGAACACCGGGTGACGTGGAGCAGTTAAAAGGGGAGGCATGAAATAAGATTGTGTTAGGTGATCTTGGACAATGTCCGCCTTTACGTTGACAGAGAAATGTTGCTGATGGCTACCGATTCGGGGGCGTCGGGATTGTCCTCATTCTAGACATTAGCCGTTGAAATACAAGCATTGAGAATGGCGGTCGTTGCTACGAAGAATTACTATGAGATTCCTTCGAGTTAGCAGTGTACTCTGTGTAAGTGCATAACGCAATAAATACTCGTTTGCGACCATCATTTCCACATCTCAATATAATCGATTGTGGACTCATTATCACCTGTTACAATTTAGCAAAAAGGCTTAAGGCAACGAGTGTGGTCGTCGCTATTGGTGCCGCAGACAGCGGCTGTCAGCTTAAGAGGGCATCGCTTTCAGGACGCGGCGACATCCATATTTCCATACGACTACACAGGCGACCACAATTTACAAATTACAAACGTTCATTGAGCCTAACACATTCACAGGTGCGCCAAACCACATTTATTCATAGTTTGGAAATTAATTTGTCTTACTCTTGTTGCAGCTCCAGCCATCGTGTAGTTAAGTAATCTCACCATTAGGTTGTTAGTATCTTTCACTGTTTGCCTCTTACTCAACGTTTTCCTACGTCACAAGCTGGAATTTCTTCTCTCCTCTGTGCACGTGGTTACGTTCTCCAGATGCCTACCCGCACCGCCCAGGTGCCGGTAGCTCCCCTTTCAAAAAGTTGAAGCGGCCGGGGGGGAGCGGGGGGGGGGGGGGGGGGGTGACGTGAATAGCGTATGTCTTACCTGCAGGGATCGTGGAGACGTAAAGCAGGATGGCGCAGTTGGGAGCGCATTGGGCTGTTAACCCAAAGGTCCGTGGATCAAAACCACGTCCTGCTACAAATTTTAATTTCCTCAACTGCGATACTTTGTAACGCGGTATAAACGGGTATATATGTAATGTGTGTGTTGATAAGTACTGCATACATTTAATATCTTCCCGTGCACTGGAAACAACAATTACGCGTTGCAAAATCAACTGCAGTTTCCCACAGTTCTCTGTTCTGCCAATTCATCCATTCTTCTGCTCATTATAATTTTGAATATGAGCGTTTTAGGTTGGGAGTAACTGGAACGGATGACGCTCAGAATGATATTCGTTCTGCAGCGGAGAAACTTTGAAACTTTGACACGAACTGCAATTAAAATCATTACTGTTAATTTCACGAGCAGTGATGGTACCATCCGTGTAAAATGGGCCCACTACCTCTCCGTCCTCGCACCTTGTTACCTCTCCTACGCTCCAAACCTTTCACTTGTTCTCCTGCACAGCTTATAGAACCAGCACTCCCGGGAGGATGATCATCAACTGTGAAGGATACGTTTTTGAGCCTTAATGAGACACACAATTTGTTGCCTTGAACATTGTTGGTGGTCATCAGTGCTCAGACTACTTAGATGAGGTCCCGCCACGAATCCCCCCTTGTGACAATCTCCTCATCTAAGAGTAGCACTTGTACCCATCGTCGTCATCCATTGGTTGGATATATTTCAGTCTCTGTCTTTCTTTACATTTGTAGTCCTATCCAGCCCCCTCCAGTACCATCGAATTTATTCGTTGATGTCTTAAGACATGTCCTACCTGCCTGTCCTTCTTGCCTGGATTTTTCGCATGTTCCTCTCACCATCGACTCTGCGGAAGACCTCCTGATTTCTTACCTTACTAATCCACCCAATTTTCGACACCTTTCTAGAGCACCACATCTCGACCGCTTCGATTCTACGCTTTTCATGTTTTTCCATAGTTCATGATGCGATTCTATACAACGCTGTGATCCAGACGTATATTCTCAGGAATTTCTTCCTCAAATAAAAGTCGATGTTTTTTTTAACACACTTCATTTGGCCTTAAGTGCCCAGTGTACCTTTTTGAGCCTGCTTTTCATGCCTCCTTGTTTCGGCCGTCATTTATTATTTTGTTTCCAAGGTAGCAGAATCTCTTTCACTTTGCTTGTTTAGCGGTCATCAGGTTTAATGTTAAGTTTATCGATAACTTCATTTGTGTTGGTCCTCATTTCCTTTTCTTTGGCTACCTCTCAATCCATATTACATGCTCATTTTATTTAAGAGATCCTCTAATTCTCCCTCACTTTCATTAAAGATAGCAGTGTCGTTAGCGAAACAGATATCCTTTCACTCTGAATCTTAACCATACTCCTGAAACTTCCTTTTACTTTCGTCTTTGCTTCTTCGAGGTAAAATTGAACATTAGGGATGAAAGAGTGCAGTCCTACCTTATACTCATTTTAAACGGAGAACTCCGATCCTGGTCTTCCGTTCTTATCGTTTCCACTTGGCTATTGTACACAGTAACTACTCTGTTTCTCAGAATGTCGAATTCGTGCACCATTTCACATTGTCGATCGTTTTTTCTAGGTCGACAGATCCTACGAATGTGCCTTGAGTTTTCTTAATTCTTGCTTCCATTATCAAGCTCAAAGTCAGAAATTGTTCTCGTGTTCCTTTACTTATCCTGAAGCCGAACTGATCGCCATCTAAGAACACCACGATTTCCGCATCTGTTCTTCTGTATGCTTTCCCTGTCAGTAACTCATATCCATGGGAGTTTAATCTGATCGTACAATGGTTCTCATATTTACCTGCCCTTGTATCTTCGTGGTTGTGGTGGATGATACGTTTTCGGAAGTCTGGTAGTCTGTTTCGTGTCTCATAGATTCTACACACCAAGTTGAATAATCGTTTGGTTGTCATTTCCAAGAATTTTAAAAATTCTGTAGGAATGTTTGTAACCTCCCCCTCACTTATCGACCTTAATGACAGTGAAAAATTAAACCGCGTGTACCTAATGGAAATTTGGGAAAGCAATCGTCACCGAAGTTAATCTGTCGGTAAAGAGGGAGGAAAGGGTTACATCTAAATGAAAGGAAAAATGCAAGTGAAACTGGTGGAAATTAATTTTGAAAAGGGATAAAGTTAATAAAGAAAGTAAATGTGCAGCCGTTACGTTAACAATTAACTAGCGGTAATTAGGTATTTGAGATTTGAGGGAAATTACGGTCGCCATTCCTAAGGACAATTACTATAGTAACTGAAAAAGAAAGGTTATTACACATATAATTAACACTAGAAGCGTGGCAACTGAAGGTTGACACGTGTAGTGTGAAAACTGAAAGTTTGTCAGAAGTAATAAATTTCGCTACACTCTGACTAATTTAGCCAAAGAATTAATAAAACCGGAAAATCGAAAGTTAATTTAGTGACTGAAGTTAATAGTGAGCTTTCTTTCTGAAGCACATCGAAATTCAGTAAAATACGGTTAGTCTTGGACTACCTCAACAATCATTTCAAAAGCAACTTGACTCTACGCAATTTAGAAATAAGAGATTTAACTTTGAACCTGAATTAAATGATTCTGAACAATTAACAATAGTAAAATTTTGTACGTACCAAGCTGAGCTGCAGTCACAGGTAAGCTAAAATATGCTAACAAAACTCGCACTCTTAATTTGTACTTGTGTAATTTAAATATTGTAGGCAGCTATGACTACTTTAAGTGAACTTTGAAATTAAAGCAGTGAAATCGAATTATAATGCTTTAATGCTGGCGTTTGAATTTCAACGACACTCGGGTTCATTTCGGAAAAGGAAGGGACCCTGCTTGGCAATGCAATTGGGACAATGAGCAACAAAAGTTCGTGCTAAGTTGCTGTAATTTTGCGAGGCAAATGGAACAGTTTGAAAAGCTGAGGTCTGCCATACAGTTCTGAAACTTTACGTGCTTTTAGTCTTCCTTGTTGGTTGATTGAAGGTTTGAAGTCGTCGATCGAGGAGGTGGCGACAGTCACTCATTGTCGGCCGCCGCTGTTGCAGAAGCTGGATGTTGGCGCGCCTTCTTCTCGACACGGTCACCAGACGAAACGGGCTCTTGATGTGCGCCAGCTAATGCTTCCCGTCCGCGACACCATGTCAGAAACTATCATCGCAAGTCGAGCGCAATTATGCTGCCAAACCCCGAAAGCGCGGCAAATCGCGGGAGCGTCACACAACACACCTGCTCCACTCGCTACTGCAGCCAGACTCCCTCTTGCTCTGCCCGCGCTCCACGCGTCAGAGTTAACACTACCAAAGATCCTACACACTTTGATTCTTCACACGACCTATCGATGTAATCGTTCGATAGCAGTTTTCCCTAGGCAAGACCCAGCGTAAAAATACAAATAATATTTACGAAACAAACCAATTATACAGTGACATAAATGCATAAATATATATACAAATAGTAAAACAATTACAATATGTAAAGACACAGAAATGTCATATATTCAGGTAACAAAAATAAGGAAAACAAATTATAGTACAATAGATGGAAATACGAGGATATGCATTTCCGGCGTTACACGTGCCCCACATTGTCTGAGGATGTTCGTGTAACCTAAACAGACTCAGAAAATGTCCCAAAAAAGAAACAGCGGAAATGCATATGCTCAAAACATCAAAAAAATTTAGCATTCGTCTAATTAAGCATAAATCAATTTTTAGACCATAATAATTGAGTGGAGACACTCCTAATCTTATTCCACTCTGTCATCTTGCACAAAATAAAACAGGTTGACAACATATCAAAATTCATAGAAAACATAGAAAATGGTTTAGCTATTCCAAAATCATTAAAATTCGTAACACTACAAGAAATGGAATACTATTTGCAAAATTAATTAGAGTGCATGGTCATAAAAACAGGTAGATCAAAATACGCAAATAAATAATTAAATAGACTACACATTTTGTATAACCTTTTCATAATTAATATTCTCGTCATTAGAATCTATTTAACGCTAAACAAGAAAATAATGTACAGCAGATCGACAAAAACATAAATATTAACAGTACAATTCTTTCAGAGCAGCTGTCCAGGAAGAAAAAACAACTCCACCTTCCGTACTCGTAAGTACAAAGAATGCCGACAGCGGCACAAGAGCCAACAGCGGCACAAGAGCCGACAGCGGCTCCGCCTTGCCAGTATTGTTGCACCCGCCTGTGCGGCACGCTTGATCTCACTCGCCCTTGTAACGGCGTTTCTAGAACGTCCGTTTCACTGAATTCTTTCGGAAAAACTCACTCCCGAGTAATCTCAAGGAGTCCATAAACACTATCACAGTGGATAACTCAACACTGTCCATCATCACACGCATGTACTAGCCTGAAACTTAAAACAGCGTCTAAGTACATCGGCAATGACTAGTAAATCACATATTTATGAAATCTTACAGCTATTTACAAAATCATATTTACATTCCTTAATCTACTGTGACTCAGCTGAAAACTTAAACTAGCAGCTTGGATCTTTCAACTGACAAATAATCACTCTCTCTTAAATCATTTAGTAAGATTAATTACTTATTAATTACAACTTCTTTAATGTCCTCTTGGTCAGGCAAAAACCTGGCAATCTAGCAAATCGTTTAAATCTTACACTCTATATTTACATACTGTACAAATTACCCTTTCTGTGGTATTAATCAATCCTAGGTTGGTACAATTTCAAGTCTAAAATGTTCCGTATACCTAATAGTTTCCCAGAGCTTGGATACTCTAAGCAATAAGCATTTGTGTGAGGTATACCAATGACTTTATATGGTCCATTATAAACAAACTTAAATTTAGAGATTTCATGGTCTATCTCGCTCGATTTCTCATGAGCTTTTACAAGTACTAAGTCTCCGATTGCAAACTTAGCAAAACGCGTTTTAGCGTCATGACGACGTATGCGAGCATCGGCTTTAAGCGTCATTACTTCTCGCAAACGATCTTTTTTCACACCAATACTAATGTCAATCCGTGGAGGGAATTTGATTATCTCTTCCACTAAACTTTTACTTCTGTCATCCAACAGGATTTCCTCTGGAGAAAATCCCGTCGATTCATGTCTCAAGGTGTTCATAATTCTCTCAAATACTGCTTCATATTTGCCCCATGCCCTATGGTTGTGATGGCAATAGGTACGGGAAAGTCGGCCTCGTCTTTGTTCGTGTGTTACGTTTGACACACCGTCTACAATACTTTCCAATTCACTTTCTACATTATTGTCAATGCCGAGATTCTTCACATTACAGAAGTTCAGATTCATACCTACGTCAATACCACCCGGCCAGTTAACAATGTGTATAGGCTGGTATTGCCTATGCACACCGTCTCCTGCCTCGTCAAAACTAACTACTATTGTTTTATCTTGTGACGTACATGTCAAAGTTTTGCTTTCGCAATTAATCACTGCACGGTACTTTAATAGCCAATCTAACCCGATAATTACTTCCGTAGTTAAGTCTGGCACGACGACAAACTCTTGCTCAAGTCGTGCCCCACATATCTCGAAGTTGACAAAAATCTGTTTTGTGACCGGTTTACTGGCCTTCCCAGTAGCACCGATAATTTTCACTCCTGTTACTGGCATAACTACGATGCCGGGTCTGTCTTTCAGTAACTCAAATATTTTTCCAGATACAGCACTCAATTCTGCACCGGTGTCAATCAACACGTTTAGTTGTAGGTCGTGCATATTAACAGACACTACTATCTGTCTACACTTGTCCTCGACTGTTTCATTATTTTCCCACAGTAAATCCTCGTCTATATCCAGGTCATTCCAGAAAAAACCATCCGGCTTTGATCCTAAATTCGGCTTATCTGGCGGCTTTTTTAGCCTCTGTTCACATACAGTTTTAATTTCAACACGTTTGTCCTGAGGCTTAGTCTGTAGCTTCGCCTCGAATACCGAAACCTTTTCCTCTAACTTGTCAACTAGTGAGTGTTGCTTTGCTATCAATTCACTAATTGTCACCTTCGTTGATTCCTCTTTAGTCAGATTGATCTCATCTGCCAATCTACCTGGAGAAATGTGCCCAGTAGTATCTGCAATTACTTCCTCTAGATCTGCGCAACCCACACTGTTCCCGTCTGACCGTATAATGTCATCTCTAACCCGATACACGCTGCAATCTATGTGCTTTTCTACCAATCGTGTCCGGCTGTCACTAAAATTCTCGTACTCTTTCTCCTTAATACTTTCGCAATGTTTAAACTGGAGTTTTGCGTCGGATGGGTCGGCTACTTCTACCACTATAACTTTCGGCAAAGTCTGCCGGTCAGGGCCAGAACTTTCCGTTACTACTTCAACATCCAACTCTTGCGGGACGAAACACGACGAATCTTGCTCGTGCTCCCCATTAACATCAACTATTTCTAGTAAAGTCTGCCGTTTAGGGCCAGAACTTTCTATCATTTCACAAACACTCTCTTCTTGCGGGACGAGACGCGGCAAATCCTGCACGCGCTCCCCATAAACACTTCTCCCATACAGACCCCTATAATCTCTTAGTTCGTCGTATAAGCGACCGAACTGCCTTAACCAGACCTCATCCCTCTCTGCATCCCCTCGCCCGATGACGACGTTTTATCCGACATCTGATCTTCTCTCAACACTTGCGAATCATTCTTAAACTCAATCTCCAGTTCTGCTGTTGGTGTTACAGCTGCCACTTTATAATCTATTTCCGGAACACTACTTACATTGTTCTCACTGGCAGTGAATGTATTTTCTACTGCCGTGTCTACAGCTGATCTACTACTTGTGGGCGCACTCCTTTCTCCTAACACTGGCACACTCTCCAGCCGTTGATTATTCCACACGGAATTTTCATAACGACGACACCTGGGTTTTCTCCTGTTATTGGGCCGCCAAAATTTCTCCACGCCTGGTCGGCCCCTCACCGGCGCGGCTAATGGTTTCCCTGTTTCGTCCCAGCAGATACGCTCCCCGGATGCTGCTGAGGCGGCTGATCACACCCTCTGGCGTTATTACTATTGTGTGAAGCCCGTATCACGTTAGTATGATACCGGTTTCCGTCATTCCTGTTATTATTTGCATTGTACCGATTGTTATTACGGTCCGAACCATTATTGTTATTGCTGCCATGGTTGCGGTATGCATTATTCCCATGGTTATCGTTGTTGTGGTTGCTGTGGTACCCGTTGTTGTTACCACGGCCTCTACCACTGTCGCGATTATTGCGCCAATTGTCCTCGTCGTCCACTCTTTCCAGGAAATCATTTATTGTCCTGTAATTGCTTCCTACGTAGCGTTTTGTATCATCTGGAAGCTTTTTGTAGAGTTCCCAGACTATTTCGGATTCCGTGCGGCGATCACGCAAATATTCTAACTTGCGGATCCAGCCCTCACAAAACTCCTTCATCGAACCGCGCGAATTCGCATCGAAAGGCCTCGATACGACAAATTTGCGCCAGACACATTGCTGTTTTTGCTCTGACCAGTATTCAGCCAGAAACAAATTTTTAAATTCGTCAAAAGTCAGGTTCGTAATGTTGAGGTTTAAGCCCCAACGCTTGGCATCACCAGCCAACACATCAATAATCGCATTAATTTTTCTCTCATTAGTCCATGATCTGGGTAAAACCCTTTCACAATTCTCAATGAAATCCGTCGCGTGTATACCGCCTTTTTTCAAGGGGTCGAACCGCTCCTCTTTCGTCAACAATTCCGAACTATGTGCATAGATTGGCACATAGCTCTGTTTTTCGTCAAGTTTCTTTTCTAATTCCGACACTCTCGTAATTACTTGGCAAGTGGTTGTCGCAAGCGTTTCTACTTCCCTTTTTTCTCTTCGCAGGTATTAGCCTGCTTCGTCACTTTGGTATCTACTTCGGATACTAAAGCCTTTAAAGTTTCCACCTTCTTTTGATCCTCTTTTTTCACTAATTGAATTTGTTCCGTCACCTTATTCTCGATGATCGGAGCAACTGATTCTCCTACACTTTTCTCGATTCTGCTAATTTCGGAATTAAAACGAGTATTTATGCTAGCAATTTCCGCCTGAACGCCTACCATTTCCTGTTTAAGATAACCGATTTCGGTATTAATTACAACAATATCATCTTTGATTTTATCAACTTCTGTGTTAGCAACTCCAACATTGTTGATACAACGTTAATAGCTTTGTTCTGATTGTCTAGCATCCGTTCAAATTTTTCAGACTGAGCTTCTTGCTTGGCAGCCCGAGCTTCTTGCTTGGCAGCCAGATCTTCTTGCTTGGCCAATTGACTCTTGATTTCGTTAATCAAAACATTCAATAAATCAGTTAAATTCCCGGAAACTACCGGTTTTACTTCCGTAGCGGCTTCCTCTTTAATTGTCCCCCCGTATTCGTCATCAAGGGATTCAGATTTGATTTTCACTTCCGATTCCGAAACATTTTCTAAAGTTTGGAATTCCATTTCTGCTCTTTGTTGCGTTTCGGCGGTCGCGTCTTTCATGATAGGCGCCTGCCCCTGAACAATGGGTACCGCGGTGCGCGTTTCCCACTGTTCGACCGATTGTTACGTATCCAAGTCTACCAAATTTTGGCAATTGTTGCCTTCACTCATTTTAATAATTTTCAATATAAATGCCAAATCTCAAATATAATTAGGATTACTCCCACTACTTATTCTCGCTGACGTAACGGCCTGTACGTAACCAGTACTTTGTTACGAGATTTGCACCACACAAAATTCGTGTCCAGAACAACCTCAAAACTGAAGATTGTCCTGTCACCAAGTCGCCACGTGTAACCTCCCCCTCACTTATCGACCTTAATGACAGTGAAAAATTAAACCGCGTGTACCTAATGGAAATTTGGGAAAGCAATCGTCACCGAAGTTAATCTGTCGGTAAAGAGGGAGGAAAGGGTTACATCTAAATGAAAGGAAAAATGCAAGTGAAACTGGTGGAAATTAATTTTGAAAAGGGGTAAAGTTAATAAAGAAAGTAAATGTGCAGCCGTTACGTTAACAATTAACTAGCGGTAATTAGGTATTTGAGATTTGAGGGAAATTACGGTCGCCATTCCTAAGGACAGTTACTATAGTAACTGAAAAAGAAAGGTTATTACACATATAATTAGCACTAGAAGCGTGGCAACTGAAGGTTGACACGTGTAGTGTGAAAACTGAAAGTTTGTCAGAAGTAATAAATTTCGCTACACTCTGACTAATTTAGCCAAAGAATTAATAAAACCGGAAAATCGAAAGTTAATTTAGTGACTGAAGTTAATAGTGAGCTTTCTTTCTGAAGCACATCGAAATTCAGTAAAATATGGTTAGTCTTGGACTACCTCAACAATCATTTCAAAAGCAACTTGACTCTACGCAATTTAGAAATAAGAGATTTAACTTTGAACTTGAATTAAATGATTCTGAACAATTAACAATAGTAAAATTTTGTACGTACCAAGCTGAGCTGCAGTCACAGGTAAGCTAAAATATTCTAACAAAACTCGCACTCTTAATTTGTACTTGTGTAATTTAAATATTGTAGCCAGCTATGAATACTTTAACTGAACTTTGAAATTAAAGCAGTGAAATCGAATTATAATGCTTTAATGCTGGCGTTTGAATTTCAACGACACTCGGGTTCATTTCGGGAAAGGAAGGGACCCTGCTTGGCAATGCAATTGGGACAATGAGCAACAAAAGTTCGTGCTAAGTTGCTGTAATTTTGCGAGGCAAATGGAACAGTTTGAAAAGCTGAGGTCTGCCATACAGTTCTGAAACTTTACGTGCTTTTAGTCTTCCTTGTTGGTTGATTGAAGGTTTGAAGTCGTCGATCGAGGAGGTGGCGACAGTCACTCATTGTCGGCCGCCGCTGTTGCAGAAGCTGGATGTTGGCGCGCCTTCTTCTCGACACGGTCACCAGACGAAACGGGCTCTTGATGTGCGCCAGCTAATGCTTCCCGTCCGCGACACCATGTCAGAAACTATCATCGCAAGTCGAGCGCAATTACATGCTGCCAAACCCCGAAAGCGCGGCAACTCGCGGGAGCGTCACACAACACACCTGCTCCACTCGCTACTGCAGCCAGACTCCCTCTTGCTCTGCCCGCGCTCCACGCGTCAGAGTTAACACTACCAAAGATCCTACACACTTTGATTCTTCACACGACCTATCGATGTAATCGTTCGATAGCAGTTTTCCCTAGGCAAGACCCAGCGTAAAAATACAAATAATATTTACGAAACAAACCAATTATACAGCGACATAAATGCATAAATATAAATATATACAAATAGTAAAACAATTACAATATGTAAAGACACAGAAATGTCATATATTCAGGTAGCAAAAATAAGGAAAACAAATTATAGTACAATAGATGGAAATACGAGGATATGCATTTCCGGCGTTACATGTTGTCTATCCCTTATTCCTTAATTGAACTAGTTTTCCACACCCCTGTTCAGCTCTAATATTGTCAAATTGTCTGAATTACCTGGTAGCGCTGTCACACATTCGTTCTTGTAGAGAGTGGTTTCTAGGCAGGCACATGATCGAGAAAGCCGAGATCTATCTCCTATCCGCAGACTGATCTGTGTCTCAACTGTAGCACAAGTTACACACAACAGTTAACAAGATTGGGTCACACAGCATATTTTCAGTTTTGTTTACTAGGTCACTTATTTAGAAACATCAAAGCAATGACTTTATTTTATTATTATTATTATTATTCTCGTATGGGCCCAGTAAGACCACCCGAGGTACAGTCCATCAAGGACACGTTCGATGGTTGGCCTTTCTTTGTGCCCAAATTTGTTTCATCCTTTCAGAATGAAGTCTCTTTCTTTCATCAGACCACGCTGTTCCAGTCCGTTTTCTAATTTCCTTCTAACCAACGTTCCAATCAAATATCTTTTTTCTGAATGTTTTCCTATTTGTAGGGTCTGCCTGAGTTATATCGTCTCCTTAATCGCAGCAATCCATTTCATTGGCTCAGTTTTGGCCTTAATTCGGTTTTCGTAGAATTCTACTACTTGTTTTGTCATCCTAGTGGGTGCCATTCTTTTAATGTGCCCTTAAAATTTAAGTCTTCGTTTTCTCATGTCACCATGTATGCCTGTGTATTTTATTTATTCTGGTAGCCTACATTTCCATGTCCATACGACGTTCCTAACAGCAGACCAGAGTGCACATAGTTACCAACAAATGGGAGGTTAGTTTGAATACCTGGACGGAAGAAACTCTAAAAAACAATATCTGTGGTGGACTGCCCATATTTGTGAGACCCTTTTCCTTACCATCTAACTGTAAGAATGGCCACGAAAGACAAGTCTAGGGTGAAATAGTGCTGTCTCCAACGCAGAAACGTCTATGCTCTGTTAACGGTGAGCATTATCATGCACACATAAGGGTTCTATAAGGTCTGTTATAAATATTTGGCATATAGCGAAGTACACAACTGAACATGTCGCTGTAGACTTAGTCTCCTCCGTATGACAACTGGAAGTCAGTGAAAATCGTACACAATGTCGTCCAACGTAAAGACAAACACAGACGGCGCACTATCTGGGAATCCAGAAGATCAATGAAGGTACAGTCATTTCCTTGCCTAGGGTGTCACCTTGAATTTTATCAGAAGTCATTTATGGATTGGATGGGTATTTGAATCCTCCTGCTTTAGAAAAAAGTCCTACTTATTACCGGCTCCGCCAACTAGCGCACTGACTTGGTACTCTACTTCCATTCTGGTGATGTGATGCTGCACAAATAAATTAGTGCCTTGCTTCCCATTCAGCGCGTGTCTATTTCTGGCCTCAGTTATCGTCTCCATGCTTTCTGGTTGTACGTTGCTTGATGTAATTTAGCGGGGACCAGACAAATCTCTCGCGAAACATGAGTTGAGAAATCTGTTGCTTACGATGTCCTAGAATTAGACGTAGGAGGAGCCTACAAAAAGACATCAGATTTCTCTGAAAGATTCTGGGACGCTTCACCTCTCAGTCGGAGGCGCAATATTGCATCGAATTGTAAGCTGTCATGATTCAGAGTCACACACGATCATCGGAAACAGAGTTGTTTCTATTGGACAACTACATGTTAGGTTGTACAATAATCGTTTTGACATTAGGTCTCCCGATATTCTACCAGTGCCGTCGTAAGATAAAGACGTATCGTCCAGGTGGCCTTTAAACCTTTCCCATCGCCAACTTTGTTTTGTTTGTGCGATTGTGGAACCTGTTTTGAATACTCCTACTGATGCAAACATTGTCTAAAAAGTTTTCGACGTGTACTTACTCACCTTCCCACTGAACGGCTGCATTGATATGGTTGCCTCATCTAGACATGCACAGCAGCTGACATTTCTCTCTCTTTCTTTCTCTCTCTTTCTCTTTTTCTTTATTTCCCTCTCTGTCTCTCTCTTTCGATACGCGAGCAGGAACGCTCGTGTTGGCCATTCTCTGCAACAGTTACTGGGTCGAAACTTTCTGAATGAGACACAAATTCATTCTTTTCGTGCGTAATAGTAGTCAGCGCATCGTTTGCTTTTTTTGCCCAGACTTTCATTTCATTCTGCGTGCACAGTTTTATTCGTAATGTCACGTCGGTAAGTAAAAGCTCATACACAAGTTTCCGAGGTCCTACTTTTCAGATGAATGAATCCTCTATACAACTATTAATCTCTGTAGACTTTTAACAACAAAGACGGATGTCGAGCCAGAAATGTGCTTGTAACATGTAAGTAAATAAATAAACAAAAAATTATATTGTTCAAGAAGGTGGATATTTCAAAACTATATACAAATCAGTATTAATAACGTTTGTGATTTTATATATATATATATATCAACCAAGAGAAGGCAATGCGTAGAATCTAAAAATACAAGAAGAAATGTAACCTAACTGACGGCCAGCATTCACGACCAAATAATGTGATGCAATTTTGTCACATATAAACATGGTTGGATACCGTGTCTGTCACATAAAGTAAATTGTTGATGGTGTACAGCAAACAGCCACAAATTGGTTTCAGATTACTTTATTCAAAAAGTACAGGTTTCAAATATTTTACAATCCATCAATATTAGAGGAAATAAAAATACACCCAAACATCCTTCCCCTGATAAGGTCCTTCATGAGCAGACTGAATTGGCTAACCCACCCTTCCTGAAAAACTTACAGAAAGTACTTTTTGTGCCTCAACATATATAGTATTTGGACAACTATCAGCATATCAAGTAACAAATACTAAAATATTGTATGTATCTACAATGATCAGTACTTTTTATGAAACTAAATTCCAATGCAGTATCATCATCGATGTTCAAATAGCACATAAGAATCCACACACTTTTTGCCCACACTTGTGAGCCGTGCGTGGCTCGTGTCCGTGCCATATCTCATTTGACATCCTGTTTTTACTGCACTACTATCAATGTTATGTTAATTTCAATTACTGGTGTCACTGAGTTGCCGCTTTGCCTGCCAGTGAACGGCAGCAGCGGCGCTTATGGATATAATCCCTTGCGTATGATTTTTGCTGACTGCTGTCACTTCCCAGTTGTCATGTGTTCGGAGCTAGTTCGGATCTGCCAGTGAGTTGGGAGGCGCTAGCAGTGCAGTTCGGACCTGGCACTGTTTGACTTAGGACGCGGCAGAAGTTTGGTCGGGGCGCGGCTGCAGTGAGGTGCACACAGCCATGACTCGTCCGACGGTTGCCGATATGTATCACTTGAGCGTGGACAACCTTGGTTGGTCGTCGGTCGGTCGTCTTGTCGGACGACGTGTATGTCGGCCGGCGATCGCTTATGAGTTGCCTGCATGTGCCGACTCGTGATTCGACCTTGTTATTGCACAGTCGCTGCCGTTAGTATTGTCTAGTCCTTAGTGCAAGTGTTCGTGAAACTGTGTGTAGCTTGTGACGTCGACTGCTCAGTTATTTCAGTTCTGTCTCCGTGCTGATGTCTGGGAGTCGGTCGGTTGGCGTGGAACAGCGAAGAAATCTCAGCAGGGTGTAGTTTGGCTGGGGGCCGCTAGTGGTCTCTGCGCAGAGTGAGAGTGTGTGGGGCTGTTCCCATCGCTACGAGGTCCGTGGCTCACCGACCTTGGACACGAAAGTTGAGTTTGGATTTAATTTATCAGCGAGTCAAGACTGTTCACATTGTGCCGTTTGGTTCTCGTTGTTAGCTGTTGGGACATTCCCGCGAGCAACAACGTGTGTGTTCGAGTTGGGGAAGGTTTAGCCATCATCTGGTGGAGTCTCACTGTATTTGGTTATTTGCAATTGAAGTGCAGCAGCAGAATTTTCTGTCTTGTGGCCATTCAATTTCCGGTTACCTAACTTGGCCATTGACGTAAATTCAGGCAGTGTCCTTTCCTCACCGAGTAGTCCCTGTCCAGCACGGTGTGTAGCTTGACAGCTTGATGTATGCTTGCTTGTGGACGTCCATGTCTTTTACGTTTTGCATCGAACTCCTGGTTGTGTGCTGGTCGAGTGGAGCGCAAGATACCTCGTCGGTGGGTCCGTTGACTGTCTGTTGGTTGGGTTGTCACTGGATGGAGAACGGTTGTGCCAACTGCCTGTCTCACCTAAGTGATCGTTAGTATTTCAAGTGCTGGCCGACCCCCGAAACTTCTGAGAGCCGTTAGTTGCTCTGCCTTTTCTTATTTTCTGTGTGTATTTGTATGGCTCATAGCCCATGGTTTTGAACTGAAGTTGAATTGTTTTTAGTGGTGTTTTAAGTCATGGGCCTTCAGCCGCTTTGAAATTAAAAGTCCTTGCTTGTAAAGTGTTAGATTGTTTGGGCTTTCAGCCTGATTGATATATTTTTTGAAGATAAAGCCTCGGGCTTTCTGCCTAATAAAATTTATTTTAGTGTGTTTTAAGTCATGGGCCTTCAGCCGTTTTTAAATTAAGGATCTTTGTCTTTCGAGTATCAGACTGTTGGGGCTTTCAGCCTGATTGAAGATAAGGCCTTCTGTCTTGTGTCTATGTGTGTGTTTTTTTTTTTTTTTTTTTTTAATTTTACCTTGAGTCTTAAATCATTGGCCTTCAGCCGTCTTCAAATTAAGGTTGTTGCTTTCTAAGTGTTAGATTTTGGGGCCTTCAGCCCAATTATAGAACTTACTTAACGTGAGGCCTTCTGGCTTCTAAATATTCTCTTTGCCGTCTGAATTTTTGGGTTAATGGCTTTTAGCCTTTTTTTTTTTAAATTGAAGTGGTTGTGCCCTTAAGGCATAAGATAGTGTGGTGTATTCAGCCGATAACTAAGTTCAAGAATTTGTACTGTAATGTTTGATCAAATAAATAAAGTTATATGTGTTCGAGTGTAACTGACAGCCGCTTATTTTGGCCCCTTTCCACAATTCCAACTAGCTGTCCTGTCCTGTGAGTTTAGCAGGGCGTTTCAACTTGTATCCCAACCGTTGTGTAAAATAAGTTCGTAATGCTCTAATTCACAAAATCCCATGTATTTAACGTCTCTGTCTGCTTGTAATGCCCAATATTTAATTTAAAATACTATTTCAATCTAATATAACAGTAATTTACGTTCCATTTCATCTGAAAAAAAAGAAAAAACGGATTGCGTGCGGCATCTTTGATACTCATATACTTTGCAAACTGTGTATTTGTTGTCACATCAATGAATCAAAACATGTGGTGTGTACTGGCGCAAGAAGGACATTAGCACAATTTGTTGGTGTTGGTTGCCTACATTCAGGGGCAGCCAGATATTCAGGGCAAACCCATTGTTCCCTTTTATTGACAGGTCTTTAACCTATTGTTCTGCTATGTGGATTATGACCCTCTGGGGATAATCCGTCCTTTTGATTGTTAGGTCCTTAACCTATTGTTCCCCTACCCATCTTCCTCCCCTTCCTCCTCCCACTCCCCCTCCTCCTCTCCCATCCCTCTGGAACTCTCCTCACCGATACAAGCACACTTTTGATATCAATTTGATTGACTAATTAATTTAATCGATCAACCAGTTAACCCCTCACCCTCTGTGAAACACCCCACCCTCCCACTCCCCTCTCCCATCCGGCAATTGGCGGGGAAAAGACACAGTTGTTTGGCCATTTGGAGGGAAACCGATTGCAGTGTATGGATTATTGTTTAAAAAATTTAGACAACGTGTGGAATATTGTTTATTTAAATAATTTATGAGATCCAAGACCGTCTATGAAAATAACTCATTTATTTATTTTAAGAATGTGGTGGGAAATCGATTGCAGTGTATGAAATATTGTTGTGGTTGAAAAGACAGTATGGAATATATAAACAAAACGGCGCTTGTTTCACTCTGATCGGGTAAGGAAACACGTAATTATACCGTCGCTGATCGCTTAAACATATCTGAAAAACTTTTCGCGTCCCGCCACCCTAGCAGGCTACCCCAGCCGTGCACCCCAGGGCCCGCGACAGCTGCTGGCTGCCTCACCGTGCAGACGTGTGTAACAGTGCCCTCTGGCTCATGCGCCAGGGCCTTGGAATCACTCGTGTCCATGTCAACTGCTACAAGTAGCAGCTAGCTAAGCCCTCCCTGGACAAAAACACAACTTCTGTCGGCGTCCACCGCAATCTCAGGTGGTCTGTACGAGTTACCAACCGGTCGGATACCAGCTCACGCCAGAGACGCCTTCCTTCCAAAGCAAAAACCTGCTTGTCAATCGATCCTGAAATACTGCTGAAGTTAATAAATAATAAATTTCCGAAACTTCCTGGCAGATTAAAACTGTGTGCCGGACCGAGACTCGAACTCGGGACCTTTGCCTCTCGCGGGCAAGTGCTCTGCCAACTGAGCTACCCAAGCACGTCTCACGGCCCGTCCTCACAGCTTTAGTTCTGCCAGTGTGAGGAAGGGGCGTGAGTCGTGCTTGGGTAGCTCAGTTGGCAGAGCACTTGCCCGCGAAAAGAAAAGGTCCCGAGTTCGAGTGTCGGTCCGGCACACAGTTTTAATCTGCCAGGAAGTCTCATATCTGCGCACACTCCGCTGCAGAGTGAAAATCTCATTCTGGAATAAATTTCCGGTCACTTGTTCGTGATCTATGGATATAAGACTGACACGGTAGCTATTTGACACATCCACAACTGATGATGTCACAAAACTAGTAGCTGGCTGACTTGAGATACACAAAAAAAAAAAAAAAAAAAAAAAAAAGAAAATATCGTTTCGTATAGAGAGAGAGAGAGAGAGCTGTAGTTTGCTTTGCAGATGGCGCAGGAGCTACCGTGGTATATTTGTATATTTCAGCCTGCCATGGGCTCTAAATTGCCACAGCCTTTCTGGTACACTTCTTGTGGTGCAGTTCATGAACTGTTTCAGGAGTTACTAAATCTGGTGCGGAATATCACGCCTTGAAGATATCACAACTGTTGCTTCAGTAGATGCGCCACGGGAAATATTATTTAAGTCGTTAATATAGCATTTAAACAATCTGCTTCACATAGTTTAAAACTACTCGATATAAAAAAGGATCGACTCTGGACAGTAGTTTGCGTGTATAAACAACAGTGTTACGTTTCTGCCAAGAAATTTTCATTAAATAATCCAAACCCATTATAATTTGGCGTCACGACAGAAAGCGGTGATGTATAAAATGATAGTTGGAATTTCAAATTTCGTAATTTCTTGACGAAAGAAGACGAAGTAATTATTTCATAATTCGGAACCAGAACAGCTGTTAGCATGAGTGACATAAAAGTAGATATCTTAGGTGTTGCGAAACAACTCAAATCACTTAAGAAAGGCAAGTCTTCCGGTCCAGATGGTATACCAATCAGGTTCCTTTCAGAGTATGCAGACACAATAGCGCCTTTCTTAGTAATCATATACAACCGGTCATTAGACGAAAGGTCTGTTCCTAAAGACTGGAAAGTAGCACAAAAAAAAAAATGGTTCAAATGGCTCTGAGCACTATGGGACTTGACATCTATGGTCATCAGTCCCCTAGAACTTAGGACTACTTAAACCTAACTAACCTAAGGACAGCACACAACACCCAGCCATCACGAGGCAGAGAAAATCCCTGACCCCGCCGGGAAAGTAGCACAGGTCACACCAATATTCAAGAAAGGAAATAGGAGTAACTCATTGAATTACAGACCCATATCACTGACCTCAATTTGCAGTAGGATTTTGGAGCATATACTATACTCGAACATTATGAGTCACCTTGAAGAAAATGACTTGTTGATACACAACCAACACAGATTCAGAAAATATCGTGCTTGTGTAACACAGCTAGCTCTTTATTCCCATGAAATAATGAGTGCTATCGACAAGGGATCTCAGGTCGATTCGATATTCCTAGATTTTCAGAAGGTTTTTGATACCGTTCCTCATAAGCGACTATTAATCAAATTGCGTGCATATGGAGTATCGTCTCAGTTGTGTGACTGGATTCGTGATTTCCTCTCAGAGAGGTCACAGTTCGTAGCGATAGACAGTAAATCATCGAGTAGAACAGAAGTGAAATCTGGCGTTCCGCAAGTTAGTGTCATAGGTCCTCTGCTGTTCCTGATTTATACAAGTGATCTAGCTGATAACCTGAGCAGTTCCCTTAGATTGTTTGCAGATGACGCTGTAATTTACCGTCTAGTAAAATCATCAGACGATCAGTTCCAATTACAAAATGATCTAGAGAGAATTTCTGTATGGTGCTAAAAGTGGCAATTAGCACTAAACAAAGAAAAGTGCGAGGTCATTCACATGGGTACTAGAAGAAATCCGATAAATTTTGGGTATACGATAAATCGTATAAATATAAGGGCTGTCAATTCGACTAAATACCTAGGTATTACAATTAAGAGCAACTTAAATTGGAAAGACCACATAGATAATATTGTATGGAAGGCGAAACAAAGACTGCGCTTTGTCGGCAGAACACTTAGAAGATGCGACAAACCCACTAAAGAGAGAGCCTACATTAAACTTGTCCGTCCTCTGCTGGAATATTGCTGCGCGGTATGGGATCCATACCAGGTAGGATTGACGGAGGACATCGAAAAAGTGCAAAGAAGGGCAGCTCGTTTCGTGTTATCGCGCAGTAGGGGTGAGAGTGTCACTGATATGATACGCGGGTTGGGGTTTTAGTAATTGGAGAAAAGGCGGTTTTCTTTGCGGCGAGATCTATTTACGAAATTTCAGTCACCAACTTTCTCTTCCGAATACGAAAATATTTTGTTGACACCTACCTACGTAGGGAGAAATGATCATCATAATAAAATAAGAGAAATCAGAGTTCGAACGGAAAGATTTAGGTGTTCCTTTTTCCCACGTGCCATTCGAGAGTGGAATGGTAGAGAAGTATTATGAAAACGGTTCGATGAACCCTCTGCCAGGCACTTAAGTGTGAATTGCAGAGTAGTCATGTAGATGTATACCATCACGGTTAAAGAGTTTCCGACCACTACAAGTCTGTTAAGTGTATTTTCTTTTTTAAAGCCATATAGAATTCCTAGGTTAACTCGTTCTCTCCGCTGCACCAGAATGAAGAAGGAGGGAGGAAGGGGACTACCATATGATGGGATTGCAGCAACAACAACATCAAATACCTACGCAAGTCCCCTCCACTGTGATGTATTGAGAAGCACCAAACACGACATACCCTTAAACTGTGGTCCAATGAGTAGTAATAAGTTGTCATAGCTAGATTTCAGAATCACTATCAATCGGGAATTTGTCGTCGCGATGGGTTTTTAAAGCACTATTGAATTCCTAAATTGGTTCTCTCCACTACGATTCGGAAGGAGGAACACCTACTGCATGATAGGATAGAGAGAACAGCAAGCACCACTGCAAGACAGAGTCCACTGCAATGTACTGAGAAGCACTAGACATGACACACTTAAACCACAATCGAATCCGTAGTAGTAGCTGTCATGGTTACATGTCGGAGATTGCTGAAACGTTCGAACGCTCGGACATCTCGCGCTCCAATGCTTAGAAGTTGGTGAAAACTACTGCCACGGCCTCAGCACAGTCTTGGACACGTGTGCATGCCACAGTGCACCACTACCGGTCGTGGAGAGCATTCAGGGATGATTCGATGTTATCAATACGTCCATCATAAACACATGCCCATATTGAATCTTCTCTTACGCAACACACACGTCCGATCCTGTTGCGCTCACCCAGCACATTGGGACACTTCGCCAGCCCTCGCAGCCGTGGGCAAGATCAGACACAGTGCTCTACCAAACAAGCAGCTGCAACTTCGACGTATAGAGTAGTAGACACCGCGACGTAGACACCCTTGCAAGTTTAAAAAACAACGTTACTCAATCCGAGGCAGCGACGTTGTTGACCACACACTTATACATCGCACGATATGTAGTATTCTCCCTTTTATACAAGCCATTTTCGAAGACAGGAGAAATCGAGGCATACACGCTTTTTGATATCGCTGAAGTATCGTTACTTGTTGTGGTAATTATGGAGCTGTATGGGTTAGGCTACATCTCACTTTCTTTCATCAGGTAGGAAAATTTCTTTTCTTATCTATTACACCATGCTTCACAGGACTAGAATATTAAACTCATTTTCGGCTCATGATATAGTACTATGATCTACCTCTGTCATAGGACCCCTCCTCACTTTCGTTCTACCTCTTAGGGTAACCAAATGCCTCGTCTCTTAAGGTACCGCACAAAGAAGTTGTAAATACCTGGTTTATGCTACGTATCACTTTATAAATTCGGTAATACAACTGGTTTTATTTCCATGGTCGTCTCTCCCTTTGTAGGTTGGAGATTGGAACATCGTTAAAACATATCGCTGCAACACAAAAAAAGTCAATAATCATGCCTGTGGTACCCTAGCCCTTGCTTCCACTCACCAGGCGGCACATCACTCATACACTATGTGATCAAAACTATCCGGACACCTGGCCGAAAATGACTTACAAGTTCGTGGCGCCCTCCATCCGCAATGTTGGAACTGAATATGGTGTTGGCCCACCCTTAGCCTTGATGACAGCTTCCACCCTTGCAGGTGCTGGTAGGTTTCTTGGAGAATGGCAGGCCATTCTTCACGGAGTGTTGCACTGAGGAGAGGTACCGATGTCGGTCGGTGAGGCCTGGCACGAAGTCAGCGTTCCAAAACATCCCAAAGGTGTTCTATGGGATTCAGGTCAGGGCTCTGTGCAGGTCAGTCCATCACAGAGATGTTACTGTCCTGTAACCACTCTGCCACAGGCCGTGCATTATGAACAGGTGATCGATCGTATTAAAAGATTCGCCATCCCTGAATTGCTCTTCAACAGTGGGAAGCAAGAAGGTGCTTAAAACATCGACGTAGGCCTGTGCTCTGATGTTGCCATGCAAAACAATAAGAGGTACAAGCCCCCTCCATGAAAAACACGACCAAACCATAACACCACCGTCTCCGAATTTTACTGTTGGCACTACTCACTCTGGCAGATGACGTTCACCGGACATTCAACATATCCACACCCTGCCGTCGGATCGCCACATTGTGATTCGTCACTCCACACAACGTTTTTCCACTATTCGATCGTCCAATGTTTACACTACTTTCACAAAGCGAGGCGTCATTTAGCATTTACCGGAGTGATGGGTGGCTAATGAGCAGCCGCTCGACCATGAAATAAAAGTTTTCTCACCTCCCTCCTGACTGTCATAGTACTTTCAGGATCTTGATGCAGTCTGGAATTCCTGTGTAATGTTCTGGATAGAAGTCTGCCTGTTACACATTATGACCCTCCTCAACTGTCGGCGGTTTGTCAGTCAACAGACGAGGTCGGCGTGTACACTTTTGTGCTGAACGTGTCACTTCACGTTTCCACTTCACTATCACATCGGAAACAGTGGACCTAGGGATGTTTAGGAGTGTGGAAACCTCGCATACAGATGTATGACACAAGTGACACCCAATCACCTGACCACATTTAAGTCCGTGAGTTCCGCAGAGCACGCCATTCTGTTCTCTCACAATGTCTAATGACTACTGAGGTCGCTGATACGGAGTATGTGGCAGCACAATGCACCTGATACGAAAAACGTATGTTTTTGGGGGTGTCTGGATACTTTTGATGACATAGTGTATCAAGTTGAATGGCTAATTAATTAAATTGGTGTAAGAGTCACTTTGCATGCGAATTATTTTCTTTTTCAGTTGTCGGATTACACTCACCAACTAGTTCAAATAGGAATCCCTGGAGGTAAGACGATCTTCTTTTCGAGGAACACTATTGAGAACCGATGCTTGAAGCTGACCTCAGACGGATTCTACCGCTGACAACAGATATTTTGCGTAAGGACCCTCTATTAAATGACTACGTTACTGTCACACTGCACAAAAAGCGGTCCTGATTCCTCAGGCACACAGAAGCGTCGCTAATAGTGTTATGCTTTCTGGTAGAAATGCTGTCTGGAATTTGGAATCAAGTATATCCATGCAATCACATGCTTGCTATGGATCCTATGGAGGGGTCTCTTACTGATTACAGTCATTGGTGAATCATATTCGTGTCACTCTCATATCTCGAGACGAGTCGCCTTTTTCGAACATATCTGCTACAGTAAAACTCAAAGATACTTTTAGAGAGTCCCTCTGCATCTTGTAACGCTCCGCAGACGCTGCCCTGCCCTTCCTGCAGCTTCATGCACGTGATCATCCCAATTTAAGTCGGAACTGAATTGAACTCGGAGAGCGCTATATGTAAGACCTTCTGCATCCCGTGGAGAATCAGGGTGAGTCGAGTTAATGCAACAGGACAGTGTTTTGACCACTTGCAGGAATGGGAACATGTCATGGCTCCCCCAACCATGTGTAATGTGTAAGGACAACGCCAAAGGAAGCTTTCTTCTGCAAAACGAAGTAGTAGAAAAGATAGTAAAAGTAGATAGGGAACTGGAAGAAGGATGGAGATTTTGCTACTGCATTGCGGTGTGTTTCCAAATTACATACAACTGCGTTGAGAAGGAGATCTGCATCTCCTGGGTTGCATATAAACATTCTCTCTATCCTCTTTATTTTGTGCCATCCAGCAGAGAAAAACTATGAACTATAAAAGCTCTGCTAACTGAATCCGAGAGAGAACTAAACAAGATTTTACCGTGCCCTGTCTTCCGATACATCGAAAACAAATGCCGTCTGTGTGCTGGCATTGAACATATGTAGCGATCCTATTAAATGTGTATGTGTTGTTCCATTGGAGCAGGTGGCCAGTGATGAAAGTCACCTGCAAAAACCAGTGTAAAGTTTCATTGCCTGTACTGTAGGAAGACTGTACCCCATAAAATATCAGCCGAAAGAGAAGATCCCTATTATGTTGTCTGATACATGGTGTAACATGCCCAAGCAGAGTATTACTACAGTTTTGTACACTGCCCTATATTTTGTTTTCCCACCACGACTTCAAGATCGCTGTCAGGTTCTAAGCTAACATTAATAAGTTTCAATCCATTGGCTCTCACACAAAACTGGACATCGCATGGTGCAAATCGTGTCACTGCTGCTCCCACGACACACACACACACACACACACACACACACACACACACACACACACACACACACACACACACCTGATGATTGAAATAAAAGACAGTTACAATACAAGGAAACTGGAAGAGTGCTGAAGGCACTGTGGAGCATTTTCAAACAGCTGTCCAAAGATGATTGACGACCTCTACATTTAAACTGTTCTTTCAAAGTGACACGGTAGCAAAAGTCTTGGTGTTCCATTTCGATTGATCCCTCTTACTGCAGTCACATATCCAATCACTGTTTCAGTGCTGGCCATCCCCGAAGTTGTTGCTCCTCCACCAAGACTCTTTCTCCATCTCAAACAAGTGATGTCAGCCAATCATTATATGGTAATCAACAGCATATCAGTGGGTGGATGGAATGGAAAAAACGCTACAGTTGGAAGTGTGGTCAATTTTTGAAATTTTGACAGTTTTTCTCTGTAGTTTCAACGCTGACCAATGACACAGCAATATGCTTCCCATTTTCTGTATCATCACTAAACTGCCCATTCACTACTCTGAGAGCACTACTAAAGACCCTTTATTGAAATTTCAAGCCAGAATTCGTGAAATGGTGGACGAAAGTGAAAATTTATTCTCCTCTAAGGAGACAGTATCTCTCAAAGTGATGAACCCGCAAATACCCAAGCTCAGGGCCCAAATAAAATTACATAAACAAGATTGGCTTATACGACCAATAGTTAATAACATAGGATGCCCTTCTTACAATCTTAATAAGAAACTGAATATGCTGTTGAAAAAGTTCTATACATATGACGAGAATTTTTCAGTGAAAAATACCTATGAGTTAGTAACAGGAATACATAATATTACCATACCGATAACAGCTAGATTTGCCACATTAGACATTAAAAACTTGTATCCAATGTTCTGGTGGCAGAAACAATCGAAATTATTAGAGAAAACCTTATGCGCCATAAGGTCCTGAATTACGATGAAATAACTGAATTATGAATCTTCTTGAGACAACCTTAAGTTTTAACTATTTTTCTTTTAATGATCAGATACATCAGCAGAAAGACGGCCTAGCTATGGGCAATTCACTGGCACGAACGATAGCTGACATTTTCATCAATAATAAAGAAGTTATGTTTTTGAAAGATCATCCGTGCATACGCCAGAAAATTATATACTATAAGCGATATGTTGATGACATTCTAATATTATTTGACGGTACAATAGAGGAGATAAATAATTTGACGGAAACGTTGAACAGCATACACCGAAAACTTACTTCCACGGTTGAGCGTGAACAACATAAATCTATAAATTATTTAGACCTAACTGTTTTTAACGATAATGGACACCACAACTTTGGCATCTTCGGATACCTACCACTACAGATACCATTATCCCTGCAAAGTCATGCCACTCAAATGTATATAAAAAAGCTTTCTTCTTCACAATGGTACATAGGTTGAATAGAATACCATTAACACCAGGACAGAGGGCGAAGGAGATTAACATATTAAAGCAAATTGCGATATCTAATGGATATAAAGCAAATAAAGTAGAGACGATACAACAGAAAATACACGTCAGACAGCCGAAAATACCCGAAAATGGAACTTTGGCGAAGATGTTGCATATGGGGACTATATCAGATAAGATAAATAAACTGTTCAAGAATTCGGATGTTACGATTGCTTTCTCTACAAATACCATAGCTAATAGTCTTAGGCATAGTATAGGAGATGTTAAAAACATGATGCTTGCTAAATCAGGAATTTATAAATTGACTTGTAAAGATTGTAGCAAAATTTACATCAGGCAAACAGGGAGAAGTTTTAATACTAGATTTAAAGAACATACTACTGGAACAGCACGTAACTAATCACTCTTCGGACAGCATTTAGATATGGAAAAACATGCAGAAATCAATATAAGGGAAAATCCGAAGATACTGCATGTAACCAAAAAAGGACCCATGATGGATATTCTAGAGAGCCTGGAAATTTTTATACATAATAAACCGAATCCGGAAGCGATGCTGAATGAACAAATAGAGAATCACGATAAAAAAATTTTCGAGCTGTTCGTAAATGTTATTTGTACACATTGATGCTACTTTTCCTAATATTATCTTAATACTTTAAGTCCTTTAATGGTGACGTAAACTTTTATCCTCTCTTTAGATTTTTTAGATTATTCTTGATTGTCGATATTTCCACAACCTCAAATAAGTGACAACTTCTCTGTGGATGAAGAGCCATGACATACCGCTATCACGGCAACGGACGCCGTGGCCAGGGCAAAGATAACACCATATGAACACACCAGTTGCTACTATGTAATTCATGGCAACGGCGGCCTCACCACAAGGAGTAGAGGGCGTTGTAGTCCTTCCATTTTAACCGTTTTAGTAAATTGACTCAAATGTTTTCTACGTAAATGTACGAATAGATATAATACAAGACGACACCAGTTTGTGTGTGTCACAGATTGTTTTACTTTATATTATGACACATAATCTAATATATCATAATATCATAATGAACAGGGGCAGCAGCCTTTTCAGTAGTTGCAAGGGCAACAGTCTGGATGATTGACTGATCTGGCCTTGTAACAATAACCAAAACGGCCTTGCTGTGCTGGTACTGCGAACGGCTGAAAGCAAGGGGAAACTACAGCCGTAATTTTTCCCGAGGGCATGCAGCTTTACTGTATGATTACATGATGATGGCGTCCTCTTGGGTAAAATATTCCCGAGGTAAAATAGTCCCCCATTCGGATCTCCGGGCGGGGACTACTCAAGAGGATGTCGTTATCAGGAGAAAGAAAACTGGCGTTCTACGGATCGGAGCGTGGAATGTCAGATCCCTTAATCGGGCAGGTAGGTTAGAAAATTTAAAAAGGGAAATGGATAGGTTGAAGTTAGATATAGTGGGAATTAGTGAAGTTCGGTGGCAGGAGGAACAAGACTTCTGGTCAGGTGACTACAGGGTTATAAACACAAAATCAAATAGGGGTAATGCAGGAGTAGGTTTAATAATGAATAGGAAAATAGGAATGCGGGTAAGCTACTACAAAGAGCATAGTGAACGCATTATTGTGGCCAAGATAGATACGAAGCCCACGCCTACTACAGTAGTACAAGTTTATATGCCAACTAGCTCTGCAGATGACGAAGAAATTGAAGAAATGTATGATGAAATAAAAGAAATTATTCAGATTGTGAAGGGAGACGAAAATTTAATAGTCATGGGTGACTGGAATTCGAGTGTAGGAAAAGGGAGAGAAGGAAACATAGTAGGTGAATATGGATTGGGGGACAGAAATGAAAGAGGAAGCCGCCTGGTCGAATTTTGCACAGAGCACAACATAATCATAACTAACACTTGGTTTAAGAATCATGAAAGAAGGTTGTATACATGGAAGAACCCTGGAGATACTAAAAGGTTTCAGATAGATTATATAATGGTAAGACAGAGATTTAGGAACCAGGTTTTAAATTGTAAGACATTTCCAGGGGCAGATGTGGACTCTGACCACAATCTATTGGTTATGACCTGTAGATTAAAACTGAAGAAACTGCAAAAAGGTGGGAATTTAAGGTGATGGGACCTGGATAAACTAAAAGAACCAGAGGTTGTACAGAGATTCAGGGAGAGCATAAGGGAGCAATTGACAGGAATGGGGGAAATAAATACAGTAGAAGAAGAATGGTTAACTTTGAGGGATGAAGTAGTGAAGGCAGCAGAGGATCAAGTAGGTAAAAAGACGAGGGCTAGTAGTAATCCTTGGGTAACAGAAGAAATATTGAATTTAATTGATGAAAGGAGAAAATATAAAAATGCAGTAAGTGAAACAGGCAAAAAGGAATACAAACGTCTCAAAAATGAGATCGACAGGAAGTGCAAAATGGCTAAACAGGGATGGCTAGAGGACAAATGTAAGGATGTAGAGGCCTATCTCACTAGGGGTAAGATAGATACCGCCTACAGGAAAATTAAAGAGACCTTTGGAGATAAGAGAACAACTTGTATGAATATCAAGAGCTCAGATGGAAACCCAGTTCTAAGCAAAGAAGGGAAAGCAGAAAGGTGGAAGGAGTATATAGAGGGTCTATACAAGGGCGATGTACATGAGGACAATATTATGGAAATGGAAGAGGATGTAGATGAAGATGAAATGGGAGATATGATACTGCGTGAAGAGTTTGACAGAGCACTGAAAGACCTGAGTCGAAACAAGGCCCCCGGAGTAGACAATATTCCATTGGAACTACTGACGGCCGTGGGAGAGCCAGTCCTGACAAAACTCTACCATCTGGTGAGCAAGATGTATGAAACAGGCGAAATACCCTCAGACTTCAAGAAGAATATAATAATTCCAATCCCAAAGAAAGCAGGTGTTGACAGATGTGAAAATTACCGAACTATCAGCTTAATAAGTCACAGCTGCAAAATACTAACACGAATTCTTTACAGACGAATGGAAAAACTAGTAGAAGCCAACCTCGGGGAAGATCAGTTTGGATTCCGTAGAAACACTGGAACACGTGAGGCAATACTGACCTTACGACTTATCTTAGAAGAAAGATTAAGGAAAGGCAAACCTACGTTTCTAGCATTTGTAGACTTAGAGAAAGCTTTTGACAATGTTGACTGGAATACTCTGTTTCACATTCTAAAGGTGGCAGGGGTAAAATACAGGGAGCGAAAGGCTATTTACAATTTGTACAGAAACCAGATGGCAGTTATAAGAGTCGAGGGACATGAAAGGGAAGCAGTGGTTGGGAAGGGAGTAAGACAGGGTTGTAGCCTCTCCCCGATGTTGTTCAATCTGTATATTGAGCAAGCAGTAAAGGAAACAAAAGAAAAATTCGGAGTAGGTATTAAAATTCATGGAGAAGAAATGAAAACTTTGAGGTTCGCCGATGACATTGTAATTCTGTCAGAGACAACAAAGGACTTGCAAGAGCAGTTGAATGGAATGGAAGGTGTCTTGAAAGGAGGATATAAGATGAACATCAACAAAAGCAAAACAAGGATAATGGAATGTAGTCTAATGAAGTCGGGTGATGCTGAGGGAATTAGATTAGGAAATGAGGCACTTAAAGTAGTAAAGGAGTTTTGCTATTTGGGGAGCAAAATAACTGATGATGGTCGAAGTAGAGAGGATATAAAATGTAGGCTGGCAATGGCAAGGAAAGCGTTTCTGAAGAAGAGAAATTTGTTAACATCCAGTATTGATTTAAGTGTCAGGAAGTCATTTCTGAAAGTATTCGTATGGAGTGTAGCCATGTATGGAAGTGAAACATGGACGATAAATAGTTTGGACAAGAAGAGAATAGAAGCTTTCGAAATGTGGTGCTACAGAAGAATGCTGAAGATTAGATGGGTAGATCACATAACTAATGAGGAAGTATTGAATAGGATTGGGGAGAAGAGAAGTTTGTGGCACAACTTGACCAGAAGAAGGGATCGGTTGGTAGGACATGTTCTGAGGCATCAAGGGATCACCAATTTAGTATTGGAGGGCAGCGTGGAGGGTAAAAATCGTAGAGGGAGACCAAGAGATGAATACACTAAGCAGATTCAGAAGGATGTAGGTTGCAGTAGGTACTGGGAGATGAAAAAGCTTGCACAGAATAGAGTAGCATGGAGAGCTGCATCAAACCAGTCGCAGGATTGAAGACCACAACAACAACAACAATCTAATATACTTTTACGAATTTTACGAGTTGACTACGGAACATTTGTTATTATTTTATAATTAACACTATGATTGTAACTCTTTTTAAATGGAATGGTTGCCGGCCGGAGTGGCCGAGCGGTTCTAGGCGCTACAGTCTGGAACCGCGCGACCGCTACGGTCGCAGGTTCGAATCCTGCCTCGGGCATGGTTTGTGTGATGTCCTTAGGTTGGTTAGGTTTACGTAGTTCTAAGTTCTAGTGGACTAATGACCTCAGAAGTTAAGTGCCATAGTGCTTAGAGCCATTTGAACCATTTAAAATGGAATGCTTCCGTTTTCTGTTATTTAGTGTCACTTAAATTTATGTTAAACCAAAGTGAGTAGTAATTACATATAATAAACTGTATTAAATGCTGTTGATCGCCGCTGGGGGTGTTGCCGTCTATTCAGGTGATCTCAGCGCGCTATTTAAGCCCATACGAAGGGTTAGCCTCGCATAGTTTCCTGCCGTTATGCAGACAGGAGTGACACCACCAGCAGTAGAACAATGATTACCATATTTTAAAGTTACGTTATTTTAGCTGTTGTATAATAGAATGTACCTGACGGATATCTACAATTTTACAGTGTAAACGCCCAGAAGATGACCCCTACGTCGGGTTGAAACCGGTTGGTGGTATAATAATAATAATAATAATAATAAATGCGATTAAGACTGTGTTTGAATTATTGACTACACACTAGATTGCGAATACAGATAGACGTCTGTACAGCACGTCCATTCATAGTAAATTCTCCAGCATTTACACCAAAGTATACCACAAAGCGATCTACATATGTCTAGCACTTCAATTATAGGGCGTAGTTTACGATTACGATTGCCAATGTTTCCCTATGTGGATGGGAGTCAAAGAGCATTTTTGCATTATTACGATAAAGTTAGAGATTTGAAGATCTTCTCGATTGTTTTTGGCCAACGCTCCCTGCAACACTGTTGCCGATTTAAACTGAAGCTGACCAGAAGTAGACCACTACATTCCACGTCTCGTAAAGGAACAGAGTGAGCCGGTTCTGTAACCTCTCTCCAGTGAACTCTGCTCCGCTCCGGTCTTTCTCACAGCGCCCGTTCAAGTGCACAAAATCTCTGCAGATGCGCGCATTCGAGGAGGTTAACACCCCTTACCGGTGTATAGTAGATATGAGGGTGTTGTGGTGCTATAACATACGATTATAAAGAAGAAACGTGATTTATGCATGAAAGAGCTCCAGACGGATGCGGTTTGAAGCAGTTTATGTAAATCGGCTGACACAGACATACAGGAAACAGAGAAAACGCACTGCAATTGTTGAATATGGTATTGGAGGTGACTGGATGCATTCGAGTACAGTGCTTTACTATGCCCTCCCATTAGAAAAATATTGCATTTGTGCTAGGTGTTGGCAATTTATCCCGCACATGAGCAACACAGCCTAACGTCAGACCACGACTTCTGTGTGCAAGTGGAAGGTTACCATGGGTGGTGGTAAACTGCGGTAAGACTGTTACATCTCCTCTGGCAACTGATGGTAGTGTTTATTTCCTCGTAAAATGTCACGGTTTCTTCGTATGGATTTTCGGCTGTTAGCGATCATTTTATAGGGCTGTTGTGAACGTATAATTTTCGAACCGTAGCCGGGCATGAACTTGGTAAACAGCAGGTCTTATACACCTCTGGAAACATATGTAGTGTTTTCTTTCTTTGGTAAGGAAGGTAGTAGTTTTATCACTGTACAGTTTGACACCATAGTTCATCGTAGAGAAACTTTCATGGAAAATATATCGGAATATATTTCTTACATTGGAATATTAACAGCCTTGAATCTCACACGAGTCGAAGCCACACCGCTCTAGCGTTATTGCGTATTTTAAGTGCAGAACCGTGTAGCCTTAGGAATGCATGTTTTTATGTTCCACGATTATTTCTCTCTTACCAATAGCTTCTAGGTACTGACCTCAGATACTAGAACAATACTTCTGAGTTGATTGCGCTGATGATTACTTAAAATGCTTCAAACTAGAGCTCCATCGTGCGTAAACCACATGTTTCTTCTTCATAACCGTCTGTTACATCACCACAACACTCTCATATGTACTTCGTACTATACGCCAATGAGGGATGCAAATCTTCTCGACTTTATAACGTTCCCAACTTTTACACGAAATTACCCAGAATAATGCAACTATGCCAGACACCTCTGGATAATATACCAATAATCATACAAAGATCAAAACGTGTAATTAGTTTAAATAATCGTAAAACTAGAGCACCCCTCTCTTTTCTTTTTTGCCCTGCTCTTTGCGTATACAATGAAATGGTCATAGGAGATCTTTCTTGGACTGTTACTTAACTATTTGTAACTGGAATTATTATTAGAAATCAGAATATCAAATGCGTGCATTTCAATATCGCGCGTTTCGTGTAGAGGATCTTTAGCTTTAAATATTAGGCTGTGTGGAATAGTGTAAGTTGACTTTAGTTTCTTTAAAATATACTGTTAAAGATTAATCATGTTTCACTTCTAAATCTGTCCTTCCTCTACACATTCATAATTTTTGTGTTTTCTTAAATACGAAAGCTTTTTTTTCGTTAACATAATTTGCGTGCGCCATTTCATGGGCCTTAGTCCTTTGTTTGTGAAAACCTGCAATCATTTTAAGTCCGATAATCAGTTTAACACTAATTTCCGCAAGGACACATATTTAAAGTCACGGTCGATAGCAAATTTTACCAAAAGATTTGCTCTCCAAACCAAAACTTCCGGCCGTTGCCACTTTAAGAAGAAACTGCATTAATTTTTGTAAAAGTACTAAATTAAATAAGTCATTTAACGAAGGAGGCCCCAGTTTCGTTTAACGTTGCTGCCATAGCTTTTCATTTTAATATAAAAATAGTTCACAAACCGAAATCGCCTTTCGTATTAATAGCAAGTAAAATAGTTAAATCCGAATTAACCGGCGGTGACGTTAAATTGGCGACCTCAGACGAGGACTGCAAAGGAAACAAAATAAATGAAATTTCATTGTGCATGTAATTGTCAGAATATCATGTCTGTAATTATATGAATTTCTGTTGCATGTATGAAACACGTAACTAATGTGTGCAATTGATAAACATCATGAGAGTGAACCAAGAAGAGGAATAATAAAAGTAATAACGTGGTAAGAAATCGCAACAGTAAGGTAAGGAAAAACAGTTCTAGGCCAAATCTCGTATTTCGTGTTAGAAAATAGATGGACCTGAAGTCAGATCCTGTGCAATTTATAAAATTATTTCGTGTGACTTTTAGATATTTATGTACAAAAATTGCGCGCCAAAAGTTGATTCGTGTAATACCTACGCGTAGTTAGACTGTTTAGCTTTGTTGGTAATTATTACATCTTAAAGTGATTTCGGATGTACTCGTAGGATATGTATTTGTAGGAAAGCGTTTTTTTTGTGTGTTTACGACTTTCGTCTATATAACTCATTGATATGGGGAAAATAGGAAAGAATCCGACAGCCGCAAGCAATGCTGATATGACGGCAGAATTAGTATCCAAAATTGAATTAGCAACTCCTATATTTGGTTCTTTTGTCGAATTGTATAAGGGACTACCAGATTTTACACAGCAAAATTTTGAACAACCTACGAAGAAACAAACGGCGCCAATTAATGAAAATTTCATACATCATGTGTGAGAGCAGACCTTAAAAATTAGTACGTGTATTCAACTCCAAATGAACGAAAATTTTAAGCAATTTTCAAATCAACGGAAGGAACAAATAAGCGGTGAAAATTAACACCAGATGAATCTTAATTCGAACACTTAAAGGAAAAGTTAAGTGCATATTTTCGGCGGGTAGCGGAAAAGCAGTCTGCCGAAATAAGAAACTGTTACTAATAACTTTGCTGAATCACAAATTGCATATAAAAACATACCCGATTTGGAAAGGTAGTTGAACTCGGGAGTGAGCAAACTAAAAGAAACGCATTCTGTATTGCAAAATACTGTACAACAGATCGCGTTGTAAAGTGACCAGCGGAATGAAGAGTTCTTACCTGGTTGTTTGAAAAAGACAAACAGGTTACCGAATGTTTAACAGTACAAAGAGACAGAATTAATATCGTCTTCGCCAACTGGTTGCATCGAAAGGATGTTGAAGAGTTACGAAAAGGAGAATATTGATGTAAAAACAGAATTAGAACAAACTGCCTGTTTGCTTCTGTCTCAGGTTCTTCCGCTGACGATATTTCTGACGTTTCTCCAGCACGAGTGGCTGGCATTGTCAAAGTTTCACACTCCATTGGTGGTGGTGGACTGGAACCGAGCTCACGGCCGCAGACTACATGTACCTGGCGCGCCAACGTTCAAGGGCTTCTACGCAGTCATTTCCGGTGCGGTTCTCTTGCTACCTGGGACGGTCGTTCGCTACAAAACGGGAAACCAGGTTCCGTTTAGCCTTAGCCTATCTTCTTTCTTGTTGAAGCTATTCTTGTGTTTGTGTATTTCTACAGCTTCTCTCAACAAGATAGTTAGTCTCTACAGCCAGTACTTAATCGTCGGCGAATTTTACTACGAGGTCTGTCTCACACAGCGCGTGCTCTGCCACGGCCTATTTCTCCATCTGCCCCAACCTGCAATGTCGCTTATGTTCTGTGATCTTGGTGATGATTGACAGTCTAGTCATTCATACATCAACTTTTCTGCCTGTCGTGGTATGTAGTACATTCCCGACATTCCAAGTGGGTCCTTTTCTGCTCTGCCGATGTAAGACTCTCTTTGATCTTCTTTGTCGGTTTCCATACGTTGCGCTATTTCCGAGCTAATTAGCATTGAAATTAGATAATAAGGTCGCTGAGCGCAAAAATTCAAACTGTCTGCCAGAGACGATGTTGCCAAATGTGTACTTCTTTGGTTCCCTAAAACAAGAGATCGATACAGAGATTGTACATGGGACGGTATTAACAAGGGAAACTCCCCACCTCACCCCATCACATTTAGTGGCAAGACTGAACACGGATTGAGCATGAAAACAGGAAGAAGGCGTACTGTAATACGAAAAAAAAGCAAAATAGAGACAGTGAACGCTCCAAGCTTAGTACGTGCAACGTCGAGAGGATTGGAAGATCCGTGGCATTGTGGTTGTGTGACCACTATCTTGAACTGTAACGCAGGATATGTGAGTTTATATCCTCCCTCGTGTCCCCCCTCTTTTTTCTCAAAAAATTATGAACTGTCTGTCCAGTCATTGATATCTCTGTTCTCCTTCTGTAGTCTTGGCGATTGTCATACTATTCATTAGTTACAGAATATGAGTCATATGAGAAGAATATATTACAGTCGCAAGTGAATGTGATGAATAGTGAGAGCAGGCGAGATGCCACGTAGCCCGCTCACAAAAATGGAAAGAACAAACAAACGGGTGTGAACTATGTTACGAGAAAGGAATTAAAGCGGCAGAACTTCCAAAACGGAACGCAAGAGTCATCTACGTATGTAGAAAAAATATGTACGGACGTATGGAGGTCCCTTTCTTACACTTCGCTGTTGCAAACGGATGTTACACCAAGACGCAGACACAAATTTGAATACGGTGGGCGGACAAGTCAATGACCGGGCGGACAGTCCATAATTCTGTGAGAGATGAAATTGAGTAGGAGGAAGAGTCGAACCCGGATCTCCTATTTTGCAAACCAAGGCCATGACCACATAACAACGACGAAGAGGCTCTTCGGATTTGCTCGATGTTGCACATCTTGAGCTTCTACTTTGCTTCTTTTCTCACAGTTCTGCACATCTTCTTCCCTCTTCCATGCTCTTCTGTGTTCAGTTTTTGACGGGCTGTCCATAGGGCTAACTTACCACTAAATCTGAGGGGTGTTCGATGGCGGGGGTTTCCCTCGTAAGCACTGAACCGAAGCCAAAGGCTGAGCAGTCTCGAGCGCTATGATCTGCGCTACGAGAATGCCTGACACTGATTGCGTCTGGCGCACCGTCTGATTGGCTAACTTCACAGTTCTTCAACTACAAAATGGAACAACGTATCAAATTTTTTTCTAACAGTTTTTCTCAGTATCCTTACTTTTCAGACTGTTTCTGACCACCCTGTATGTGTGGTCAATTTGGAATTCAATGCGTTGTGATACGGAGATAATTATACCATTTGCTACCTTCATAACAGTATCACCTAAGGCTACGAATTTTTTTAGGAAATTTTCGAGAATGTCAGGAACTTCAAATTATTCCCACAGGCTATCGATCTTTTCTGTTTGGCTTACAGACACCTGTAAGAATGTGCGCAATAGTTCATACTTTGTTGTTGAGTCGAAACGAGTGTTCTGAAAGTTATAATTATATGCGGTTCTCGATCGCACCCGAATTTTTCCTCCTGGCAATAAACCCTTATCCCACGCCGGCCGAAGTGGCCGAGCGGTTCTAGGCGCTACAGTCTGGAACCGCGCGACCGCTACGGTCGCAGGATCGAATCCTGCCTCGGGCATTGATGTGTGTGATGTCCTTAGGTTAGTTAGGTTTAAGTATTTCTAAGTTCTAGGGGACTGATGACCTCAGCAGTTAAGTTCCATAGTGCTCAGAGCCATTTTTGAACCTTATCCCACACACGGATTATTTAGTGCAGGAGCTCATCAATTGTATTTTACTGGTTGTTTGACTTAATGTTACGAAAGCCTGCTCATTTGTGAATCTTGTTTCCAGAACTGATATGTTCATAATTTGATGTTAAGGAGCGTTTGCTTAAGGTATCAATTAAATTTCGACATTTATGCTTGAATGGTTTTCGTCATTCTGAGTGAACTGTATTCCAAAACCGGTAAAAGGATGTCGTCGTTCCCTAGAGACTGTATTTCTGTACTATATTTTATTCTATACCATTGCCCAACTTCGAAAACCTGACTAATTTAAAGGTGTCCCAGAGGGAACACGAACATAGTGACACTATAATTAAAGATTTAAAATATACAAAAATCTGAGTGTGAAAGGAAACGATGTAGAATGCCACATGATAAAATCGTTAAAAGCTACTCACACGTATAAAATTATGATCGGACGAAGGCTGTTTGCTATAGTTCAATAAATCTATTCCTGTATCAGGAGCAATATGTTTTGTATTACGTAGGGACTGATAAAATATGATGCACACATGGATTGTTTTGACACCTTATAAGATCGCACAACGTTTTAGGTCTGATCAAATGTGCATATGAGCAGATTTGAACCTTTTTATCATGTGGTGTTCTCCCGTCAGACTTTTAGAATATATTGAAAAATGTAAATTACCGTGTGCCTATGACCACTGTTTCAACATCTTCGTTGGTAAGTCCTACAGCGTAGCTTGAAAATGACTGTGTGAACGGTACTGCCAATAGAAAATACAGTGTAGTACAGAATTACAGCTTCTGGGGAACAATGATTTTCTCTAGCATTTTTATGACTGGTATTGCCAATACTATGCAAACTTCATACTTTCTTGTATAATCAGGACTGTAATAAAAATGGCAAAGGTAATGTTAATCAGAACACTGGGAAGAGCTGTGATCTAAATAACAATAGATTTATTCATTCTTAACATCACAAGTCAAAAATGGCTAAAGAAACGTCACACAAACACTTTTATTTGACAAACGTTTTCACTAATATGGGGTCTATGGTGGACAAAGTGATCAGCTGGGCATCGAAACACGATACTAACGAAAACACTAATCGCTTTATCTGGCTTCTTATATGTGAATCCGGGGTATGGCACAAAAACTACACCACAATCAAGTATCTATACTCTACTACTCCAGAAAGAAAAATATGTTTCCAAAGAACAGGGTGCTGAGAATCATATATTGGAGCCCTACGCTGTAACAGCGAATACTTTATCCTCTTGCTGGTCAGGGCATCGCACCACGATGCATTCAGCGACTGAAGTCATGGACGGCAGGAATCTGCTACTAATGGCGCGTGCCCGAAATATGCATTCGGCTAATTCGGAATGCAGATACTTCCATATGAGCCTCTGAAACTCCGGTGAATTCCAATGCGCAGGTGGACCCATTTGCTGGTCTGCCGAACCAATTTGACTCTGTTCCACAACTATGCATGACGGAATATGTCGAACATTTAGATGGCCAACACAAAACAAATTAGTACACCCATGCTTCATTTGTTGAATGTGTGATGCTAGAAGCGGTACCTCTGACATTTCAGAAGGTGACCGGCACAGGCTGTAAGTGGCACACTAACAAAGGACACAAGTATCACCGTTTAGGTAAAGACCTGCAGTTCTTTGCTAGCGAAATGCCAGTAGTACCAGCCACCAGCTGGGGCGCCACATTCGAAGATGGGAGACTGCCCCTTGCTCTGCATACACAGATTCGACCAATCAGAGACTTTAAAGTTAAGTAGGAGAAAAGGGGAAAAAAAAAGATTCAGCTTCGTGGCCTCTTTCTCACACGTTTACGCCAAGTCGTTTGCTAACAACATGACCTGGATGGAACCACACCCTTCCACAAAAAGATGGTTATCTCCCCTGTTGCGCCCATTTTGAACTTTCCAAAGAGTGGCCATAAACTCGCTAAAAGCCTTGTACCTTCACACATATATTTTGTAACGCAGTCTGGACGTCTGCTCGCCAGTGACCAGTCCCATGGAAATTCGGAGAAAGCTCACAGTTGTCTCATCGGTTTCCTGCCTAACAAATACCCATCCTCTGCTTTGTTGTTGGTCTTTGATGCTCTGCCCATTGCAGCGGCGACTTCTCGGCGCTAGTCAGCCTACGTGGATGCGGCCGCCGACCGACTGGCGCCATCCAACGTGTCTGCACAATGAGACTGCAGAATTCGGCAATCCGCAAATGTTTTCACCCAGGTTCGACAGAAAAAACGCTCCCCTCGGCCCTCACCCACCGTATGCTTTTACTGTAGTTGTTCAAATCGGCATCCTACTCCTTTGAACACAGGTAAAGCTTACTGCTATTCCTTCACTAGAGCACACAAGCAAGGGCGTTAACTACTGCCCACCATTTCATCATGACGTATGAAGTCAGATCATAACCAGGTATAGTAACCAAGTAATAAAGATCAACTTCCCTAAAGGTATTACCAGCATAACACCGTATTAGAAGTGCCCTGCCATCTCTCAACAATTCGAAACATTCAATCAAGATTGTGGAAATTATTTGGACTCGCAGAGTATACAAGCATTATTTATCGATGGATTGATTACCACTTTTGGCTAGTAGCATCTGCTGAAAATCCGCTGTCCATTTGACACAAGATTTCCCACAGAAATGATGGGTAAGTTAGTTCCCAGGATAAAAAAATAATTTAACAAATTATCATATTTTGCCTTTGTGCCATTGGAAGATAGTAAAAAGGCTTGCGATCGAGGTGCCTGTGAATGTGCTGAAATTATTGCGGTTAAATGTCTGATCATTTTGCTCTCTGATACAGAGTCCCGCTATTGTCGATTGTCCATCTTCCATCTGCGATATTTGGTTTAGCGTGGACATCTCTTATAGATGTGCTGGATTTTATGCGAAAAGTTACTTCCGCTGCCAAGATGATAGTTGATGAAGTCACTTTTGTCTTACATTCTTAGCAAGTCAAATTACGAACCTTCTTTTTGCATGATTAATCATTTCTCCTTTTCTAGAACAAATGACAGAGAGACCATCGGCGAGTTGCCCTTCCTATTTCGAACAACAACGGAAGAAGAAACAGGCTACAATGTGACTAGTTGGCTGGTTTAGCCAATTTCCATACCAATTATATCAATATTTTCTTCTTTTAAGCAACGAACATGTCATACAGGGCATTCGAGCTTTCTTTCCATCTTTGCAAGAAATAACAATGAATTAAAAGGGTCTGTTTTTCTGGAAGAACGCAATTTTGTTTTATTCTTCAAACATGTTTCACCACAGTTGTGGCACCTTCAGTGGGTTATCTCTTTATTGTTCATGAAATATGTCCATACAAAATTTTATGTTGATTAGGAATATGAAACTGCTGGATCAGAGTTTATCCTGTCACTTACGTAACGTGTGTCACTTAAATTTAACCTTTCGTCCTGTGACTGTTAAAGGAATTCAGCCACAAAACACAGTGTTGATATACCTGTGCTACTGCCTGCTCAAATATCCTTATCACAACTGAAATTGAATCATAGAAGAAGATACACTTCCTACACATCATAATAGAAGACAAAAAGGACCACCACCATTTCCGAATGTACAGAAAACCAACAACAACCAGTACAATAATACACATCGGATCTACCCATCCCACTGCACATAAACAAATTAACTTGTTACCTCCTACACAGATTCAACACACTTCAAGTAAATAATGACATTACACACGACAACTAAACATAATCAAACAGATTGATAAAGCTAATGGTTACGAACTAGACACAGTAGACAAACAGAACCAATGAAATTAAAATACAACCAGCACAAAACAGACACAACAATATTACAACGCTACACAGCAGTAATCATGATACAGCGCAGAACAACACACTAAAGTCGCAATATTAAAAAGAAACAAACCAATAAAGAACACACTACAGGAAAGATAAAAGAAACACTCAACACAGTCTCAGGTAAGTTCAGAAAAGCAGGTATTTATCAGTTAATCTGCAAGAGCTGCGAATCAGTATATGCCAGACAGACATGCAGACATTTCAGAATGAGACAGTCTGAACACTGGGAACCACTGAAAATTTACAGACTACCTCATTGTAAACAAGCACTACTCCTGCGGGACAGGAACAGATTCCAATGTTCCAAGGCATAGAAAGTATCAGTACCATTTATTATCACCACAAGAAAATTTCCACATCAAACAGTTAGTACAGGCCAAAACGCTCATCAATGACCATACAGTAATCTGCACCAGAACATTATTCAACATACTAAACGAACTATCAAACAACACACCATAAAGGCCTCACCCACCCAGTCACACACACACACACACACACACACACACACACACACAAACACACAAAGGACACGGAAATAAACAAACTGAAAACACAACTGTACGAATTCAAAAATCAAACGTTAACATAATAACGAAACAAATGACTGTATATAACCTATCTGTGTCCTCGTAATCTTTCCCTGCGACATGTCTGAATAAAATATTCTCGGTTTTCAGTGGTTTTACACCTTATGACGATGACGAAAAAGGCTATCGAAAGCTCGAGAATTTTATTTGAGCTGACGCAGCTTGAAAACCGAGAAGATTTTATTCAGCTTATCTGGAGCGTAAATTTGCAGTGAAAGCTACATGTAAGCGACGCCAGTGAAATAACAACGTAGGTTCACCAACTTGTGCGATAAAACGTAAATATTACAGTCCAGAAAGCTCAGTTTTCCAAACAAATAAATAACGAAGTAAGAGTGGCCTGGGGCGTACACTAACTTCTATAGTCTATACGTTATGTTCCAGAAATAAATTCAATACAGAGGCTGCACTAGCACTCTTGTGATGGAAACTGCTGTATCCTGCGATTCGGATATCGATATATGCGATCGAGTTCTCCGCTTTTACGCCGGTAGTGGCATTACAAGCTAGGAACAAGTTTCCAGCTTCACGTAGGATCATGTCGCGAAAATTAACTTTTCCCGACTCGGAGTACAGATGCCAACATGCCCAGCGGAGGACCACTTGCATGTTTTCTATCAATGCTCGAAGCCTGTGATCCGGCAGTTATTTATACGACGGCCACTGTGATAGACTTGGTCTTCGTGAGGTTTACTGTGCCTATCGGTTTCTCTCTTACAGATCACAGTCGATTACGCCTGGGTCAGTGTACCGTATAACCAATGTATCATGCTTAATTAACGAGACGCAAACCACGAGTTAACAGTTGGCACGCTGAATTAATACACTAAAGACCCAAAGAAACTGCTACATCTTCCTATCTTCCTAATACCGTGTAGGACTCTCAGAAGCACGCAGCAGTCCCCCAACACGACGTGACATGGACTCGATTAATGTCTGGAGTAGTGCTGGGGAGGAATTGACACCATGAATCGTGCAGGGCTGTCCATAAATCCGTAAGAATACGAGAGGGTGGAGATATCTTTTGAACAACATGTTGCAAGGCATACCAGATATGCTCAATAATGTTCATGTTTAGGGAGTTTGGTGACCAGCGGAAGTGTTTAAACTCAGGAGAGTGTTACTGGAGCCACTGTGTAGCAATTATGGACGTGTGGCGTGTCGCATTGTCCTGCTGGAACTGCCCAAGTCCGTTGGGGACTTGGGCAATTCCAGCAGGACTATGCACAATGGACATGAGTGGATGTAGGTGACCAGACAGAATGCTTACGTACGTGTCACCTGTCAGAATAATGTCTAGACGTATTAGGGGTCCCATATCACACTAACTGCACACGCCCCACACAATTACAGAGCCTCCACCAGCTTGAACAGTCCTCTGCAGACATGCGGAGTCCATGGATTCATTAGGTTGTCTCCATAACCATACACGTCCTTCCGCTCTATGCAAATTGAAACGAGACTCGTCCGTCCATGCAACCTGTTTCTAGTTATCAACAGTCCAGTGTCGGTGTTGACGGGTTCAGGAGAGGCTGTATGTCGTGTGGTCGTCAAGGGTACACGGGTGGGCTTTCGGCTCCGAAAGCCCATATCGATGATTTTTCGTTGAATGGTTCGCCGGCTGACACTTGTTGATGGCCCAGCATTGAAAACCGCAGCAATTGCAGAAGCGTTGCACTTCTCTCTCGTTGTACGATTCTCTGCAGTCGTCGTTGGTCCCATTCTTGCAGGATGTTTTCCTGTCCACAGCGATATCGGAGATTTGATGTTTTACCGGATTCCTGATGTTCACGGTACACTCGTGAAATTGTCGTACAGGAAAATTACCACTTCATCTCTACCTCGAAGGTGGTGAGTCCCGTCGCTCGTGCGCCGACTATAAAACGAAGTCCAAACTCACTTAAATTTTGATAACCTGCCATTGCAGCAGAAGTAACCAACAACTGCGCCAGACACTTGTTCCCTTATTAGGGCGTTGGCGACCGCAGCGCCGTATTCTGCCCGTTTACATGTCTCTGTATTTGATTACGCATGCCTATACCAGTTTCTTTGGAGCTTCAGTGTATATCCGGAGACTTGCCATCTCGCTCCTTTAGGAAAAAGAGTTTCCAACAAATGCTACAAATGCTGTTTAGGAGTTCCAATTTTAGCGGAATCCGTCAGAAACTCGTGAAGTCATTAATATTCTTTATTTTTGATTATCGTGTTCTATCCTCCGCGGGCTTTCGTATGACAGCTCACTCCAGCTGGAACTGGCGATGAATGGCTTGTGTGCGATACGCGCAAGACATATGCTGTTTGGACCATGTCTCTGCTGCCTATGAGCAATTGTCATGGCTACGTGCCGATAGGCGTAGAGATAATCATGCCCTGTGTTTATTCTATCGTCTTCTCAATAACTGCACTCCCTCTTTATTTATCTTCAACTCTTACACTACTACCTAAACAGCACAGTAGAAATACAAAGTAAAATTCTCTCTGCACCACTACATAATAGTGCTACGTTTTCGAAATTGTTCTATGTATCGGGAACCGGACTTTGGAACAATTTTCCTCAAAATATTAGAGAAATTAAAATCTTTTCAAACTTCAAAAGACATCTAGTGGCCCAACTTCTATCAAAATAGCTACCTCCTTCATTTATTTGCGTGCAGCTCACTCTCGTCAATTCCCCCCCCCCCCCCCCTTTTACTTTTCCCTTTCCCTCGTCTGCAGATATCTCTATCGAAATTCTTTTGTTTCCTAATACCCATTGTCACTTTCATTTCAGTCTTCTCCTCTTCCATTATTCCTTTCACTTCTTATAATACCAAACAAGATTTGAAACGTGCTAAATTAATCAATATCAATCCTAATGCCTCTATTATCTTATCGTTATTATTAGTCTTACTTTTACGATTATTATCATTACCAATTTATTAATAATGCAAATTATTATTATTTTGATTGTTATGTAGTGTTTTTGTTAGGTATTGTTCCTGGCCAGATGTAAGAGAGAGCCTTAAGGCCCTGATTAGGTCAGGCTAAATAAGCAGCAAATAAATAAAAGTTTCTGTTTCCTGGTTGATACGGTCAATTTCCCGTGAAGGGAGAAACCAGCGCCGTATTAAAATGTGATGATTTATAATTCAGTTCTAACTTAAAATATGTAAACGAAACAATGAAACGAGCGTGGATACATAGCAGTTTCTCTCAGACGGAAGTCTATCAGTTTTGTGCAGTTCGATGAAGCGTCAGGCATCAGCAGGGGAATAACACGGTTACAGGAGTAGCCGGGAGACAGTAGGAGAAGAAGCAGTACACTTTCTTTCGTGCAATTATTTCTTTTAAGACATTGCATCGTGTCATAGTTTTAGCTTGCAGACAGAGTAAGAAAGAGCTCCAAGTGTCCCCATTGCGAACCAGGATCACGAACGGTACGTGGGAACCAGAGACAGACAATCGTTGCATCAGCGTTTCGACCTCATTTCCGCAGTTCCTCGTCGTGACAACTGCAAGGGTCACTGGCTCCATCGATGGGAAAGTGCAGCGACCTCTCAACAACTCTCTAACTTCTCGACTTCCTATTTGGCTATGACGAAACAGATAGAACTATCACTATCGTTAGAGAGAATGGACATGACTGAATTTGAGAGCCAATTTTTATAAACTTAACTGCGTCGACAGATGATTAGGAATCTTTGTACAAGGATAAGTGGTCGGACCCAAATATGTGACGTAATTGCCTGAGGCAGTGACAGGAGACTCATCACTAGAGATTGAGAGCGATCCATGAAATCGCAGAAAATTACAGAAAAGTAGGTTATTAAGAAAGGGAACCTGGATTAGTTTAAAGAAATACTGACAGTGGAATTTTTAAATCAGAGCATTACATAGTGATTGAATCAAACAGGGGGAAGAAATACAACAGAAGACGATCGGACTACTTTGAGGTATCAAACAGTGACGGCAGCTGTGGGTAAACTGGACTGGGAGACAAGGTAGAGTAGAAATAATTTGATAACGCACGAGATACTGAATTTATCTGAAGAACGGAGAAAATATAAAAACACAGGAACCGAAAAAAAAAATGGTTCAAATGGCTCTGAGCACTATGGGACTCAACTGCTGAAGTCATTAGTTCCCTAGAACTTAGAACTACTTAAACCTAACTAACCTAAGGACATCACAAACATCCATGCCCGAGGCAGGATTCGAACCTGCGACCGTAGCGGTCTCGCGGTTCCAGACTGCAGCGCCTGTAACCGCACGGCCACTTCGGCCGGCGAACTGAAACAGAAGAAAGGAATTCTTCCTCTTTAATTCTCAGTCCATGGGTTGGCCGGCAGCAATTCTCGTTCTCCATTTTTCTTTGTTAACTGTCCCTCTGCAGTATCTGTAATTGTGTTGTTCAGGTTGTTCCTCGTATCAGTACTGTGTTGGATTGTTACGTAAACAACTCAGAAAAGAATTTATAAGTAAGCACTGACATTGTACATACTTTGCACTTTTGCCAGCCTACACTTGGATATCGTCCACTGACATTAAAAGTGTTGAAGGTCTCCAGAATCTACCACATCATTTCACTCTGAGCTACCCTTCAGCGTCTCTCCATCATCTGTTTAAAGTCGTCCCTCTTCTCACCAGTTTAAGGGGTGTGAGGTGACGAAAGGAAAATGTAAACACACGTTTAATAATAACGCTGCCTGAAGGCTAGCATTATTTTAATTTGTATTAGAATAAACTTGAAAGAGTTCTTCGTTTCCGTATTAAAGTTGTTTGAAGGTACAGAATGTGTGGGCTAGAGGTATAAACAAAACAAAAAAAGCTTATAATTAAAAAATTCGACATTTTATGTTGTTGGGTAAATACGCAATCGATAGAGACACTCTGCAAGATGTGATCTCATCATTTCATGAACAGCACTGAGCTGTATGGCGCACGTTCACAAATGTTTACTGTGCAGCAATACTGACAGTCAACAATTGGACGCCGCAACGAAATGTGCAGTGTTTGATACAGTTATCGGCGTTAAATCTGTAATACGTGTTTAGCGGCGTGCAAGAAGAGAATTGAACGTGGATCCTCCCATACGTAAATCCACTTATCATTGTGACAGAACTCTTCGAGAACGGTGAAGCTTGATTTCATATTCTGAAAGACATCCTAAAATACACTTGAATGAAGAACTGTGGAACATGGGTGCGATGCATTCGCTAGAAGCCCACGGAAATCCACTAAGCAAGTTAGTAAGGAAGTAGGTGTCCTCCGTTCGACACTGCACAACATTGTGCACAAACGTCTCCGGTTGCGTGGTTACAAACTCCAACTTTTGCATTACATTAAGCTTGAGGATTACCACAGAAGATGTGATTTTGCTGTTGAAATGTTGCATCGTATAGTTGAAAACGACGATTACCTCGATGTACTGCTATTCAGTGTCGAATCTATATTTCAAGTCTGTGCAAAGTTATCCGACATAACTGTCGAATATGGGCAAGGTGAGACACAGAGAGAAGAAATTGAGTACAAAAGGGACAAACCAAAAGTTAATGTGTAATCGGGATTGTATAAACATAATGCGGTTGATCCATTTCTTTTACAGAGTCTACGGTAACATGGCGAACTATGCAGTTTCACAGATAACTCCCGACATCATTTTCCAGCAGTACCGTGTCCCACTCTACTATCATGGGGATGTTACCACATTTCTCCACGACGTTTCCTAATCGTTGGATGGGAAACAGGACGGGGGGGTGGGGGTGGAAGGAGGGGAGCGGGTTTCCATTGTCCGGACCCCTCGGTTTCCCCATCTGACTCCGCTGGATTTCAGTGCATAAGGTTTATCAGGGACTCTGTTTACAGAACAAACTTTCAGTATCTGGTAGATCCGAGACAAAGGATATGCGCTGCAGTACAGGCCATAACATCTGTCATGGTTATGGACGTGGGGTGAGAAATACAGTGTCGTTCCAAATCTGTCGAACTTCTAACGTTTGCCACATTGAATTGTAGCAACATGCATAGAAATGTTGAACCTCCTGTGTACAATGTTGGACAAATAAAGTTATAAACCTTAATAGTACTGAAATATAAATAAATGTTTTTATATTGCTGTAGCTCGGACATCCTATATATTTATTAGTTAGTAACCATATTTAAGTTCACTATTAACTCAACAAAGCTCTCTGTTACCTTAGCAAAATATAAGAAATGGTTTATGAAATTTCAAACGACTGAGAATTGACGTATCCATCATCTAAAAGGAATTTTCGTTCAGATCCAAAAACTAGCTTTAGATTGTCCTAATCTGTAGTATTTCCGAAGCAATGGAACATGTTATATTATGATTTATATTTCAATAGTATTAATTCAGCTGGTTCTTTTCGGTTGTATCTGAGTGTGTAAGACATATCAGTTAAAGCTTCACCTGATAAACGTTACTCTTCAAAACAGTCGTTTAATGGAAATTTAATATTGCATAGCGGTTACCTTTGTTAAATCGGGATGCAATTTTGGAATTAGCCAAATCAAAACGGCTCTAATGAAACCTACACTGGGATGACGAAATTCATGGGATATGTCAACATGGATTGATCTCAACAAGTCGTTGGAACACCCCTGCAGTAATGTTGAACCATGCTGTCTCTATAGTCGACCATAACTACTACAGTAGTACAAGTTTATATGCCAACTAGCTCTGCAGATGACGAAGAAACTGAAGAAATGTATGATGAAATAAAAGAAATTATTCAGATGGTGAAGGGAGACGAAAATTTAATAGTCATGGGTGACTGGAATTCGGTAGTAGGAAAAGGGAGAGAAGGAAACGTAGTAGGTGAATATGGATTGGGGCTAAGAAATGAAAGAGGAAGCCGCCTGGTAGAATTTTGCACAGAGCACAACTTAATCATAGCTAACACTTGGTTCAAGAATCATAAAAGAAGGTTGTATACATGGAAGAGGCCTGGAGATACTGACAGATTTAAGATAGATGATATAATGGTAAGACAGAGATTTAGGAACTAGGTTTTAAGTTGTAAGACATTTCCAAGGGCAGATCACAATCTATTGGTTACGAACTGTAGATTAAAACTGAAGAAACTGCAAAAAGGTGGGAATTTAAGGAGATGGGACCTGGATAAACTGACTAAACCAGAGATTGTACAGAGTTTCAGGGAGAACGTAAAGGAACAAATGGCAGGAATGGGGGAAAGAAATACGGTAGAAGAAGAATGGGTAGCTTTGAGGGATGAAGTAGTGAAGGCAGCAGAGGATCAAGTAGGTAAAAAGACGAGGGCTAGTAGAAATCCTTGGGTAACAGAAGAAATACTGAATTTAATTGATGAAGGGAGAAAATATTGAAAGAGTCCTGTAACCATCCCACAGTATGAACGCAGAGGGTGGAAACGTCGCGGGGTGCCGTCTAGGATGAACAACCTTTGTTACAACGGATGTTACAATCAACGCCGCGGTGAACTCCCTAGTTCAGTGTTGTGGTACCTCAAGTAGCTTATCCTCCAAGTCGCCTTTAGAAGAGACGCCCACCCCAGCACCTAAAGAGAATACCCAGTGAAACAACCATGTGACGAAACTGAAAAATGACAGCGTGTCAACGAGCCGGTTTCTGGATGTGTTTTTGTACTCATGTCTTATTTTCCATAGGTGATTATTTACCAACTGTCATTCCATTGGGTTCATTAATGATTTTGTATTACTGTATTTGTTGCGAATATTGTATTTTGCTCAAAAATAGTTCAAATGTCTCTGAGCACTATGGGACTTAACTTCTTTGGTCATCAGTCCCCTAGAACTTAGAACTACTTAAACTTACCTAACCTAAGGACATCACACACATCCATGCCCGAGGCAGGATTCGAACCTGCGACCGTAGCGTTCGCGCGGTTCCAGACTGTAGCGCCTAGAACCGCTCGGCCACACCGGCGGCATTGTATTTTGCACTTTCACTTACATGTATTTATATATGTCAGCACCAGCTGATACTGCTTTGGTTCGTGATAATGATTTTGCATCACTGTATTTGTTTATATATTTATATATATTGTGTACCTGTTCATCTATGTCTCTATGCTAACTTTTGACAATTGGTTAAAGCAATTTTAAAATAATATCTCATAGTTGTGGTCGTAGTAGGTCAGATGACATGATGTTAGCGTACAATACCACGCTTAATTTAATTTGTTCTGTTTGCTTTGCGGACCGCAAGAGGTCACAATTATTGACTAAGGTCAGATAAAACTCACTTGGATATAAGAGATTAACCAATTCTTTTGTGCTGCTGTTTGCCTGTTGCAATTGTTACTCGTTAGGGTATGTTTGTTTCGAAGACTGTTGGCGAATCTCCTAGCATGGAGAAAAAATTCGCGGCACAGTCTTCTCCGGGACGTCTGGGGTGATGAAAGGGTCCTGTAGCCACCTTTCATTGGTCCGGTAGCCCATTTTCACTAGTATTTCTCTTTCCTTCCTTGTTTCTCTTTTCCCATAATTATCATAGTGGTGTGATTGAATGAATTGTGTTGTGTGTCACGTTGCTAGACGGTGGCGTAGTCTGCTGCAGAAAGTCTGCGATAGTCGTACAGATTCAGCAGCAGTGGTACAGAATAGCCAACTCTCGTAGTGGTCAAGTCGGCAAAGAGGTTTTCGCTACTTGTGAGAAATCCACCTGCGTTAGGTTGGTGGCGGAAATGGCATATTTGGGTTTTCCGGGCCACGCGGAGCGTGGAAGAGGCTGGAGAAGCGGGAGGCAGTCTGCCGCCGGTACGGGAAGCGTCCACAGCTGTGCTCCAGTCGAAGAAGGGTGAGTTAGACTGACCGCGTGGCGCGCTGTTACTTGGCGAGGGGAGAGCTGTTAGATTTTGGTCTCGCTTTTCAAATCTGGAAGATTGCTTTGCCTTGTCGCAGCAAGGAATGCAAAACTTTGGCAGATTTTTCTTTTAGCAAATTTCTGTAGCAGACTTGGATCCGCCGGAAGAGAACCACACAAAGTTGTCGATAAGAAGTGAACACTCGCTTCTGTATGAATGTCTGTTTGCCTTCAGCTGTGCCTGCATAAGCTTTCACCTTTCTAAATATTTAGAGCTTTGCCTTCTCATAAATTTTCCTTGCTTTATGTGTCTTTCGTCCGTGGGGAGCCAACCACGTGGTAGAACATTATAGTTGTTGGGCTACCGGCATCACTAACTGTCCGATCGCATGTTTGTTTTAGATAATGTTAACATGATTGTGTGATGTGATTTTGTTGGAATTTGGCACTATACCCAGAAATTATGTCTCCACAAACCGCGTGTTATCAGGAATCGCGTACATACCTCACACCCTTATCTTAGGAATAAATAATTTTATCTACAATTTTCTCTTGTGTTCTGAGATTACGTTTTTGCACCTAAGCCACTCACCTCGTAGCTTTCCCGTTAGCACATCCAATGCGTTTCCCTATGGACGGGTCCAGTGATTAGTCTCCCCTTGTATTTTATAACAAATGCTTTAGATTAAGTCTTATTTTAAGGTGTGTTGCTGGGAGCTGATCTGCACAGTGTTCTTGCATGTGCTATTTTATTTTAAATGTTTGATTGTCGTGAACAGTGCACGGGGAACACTATTAATTACATCGTATCCCCTATGAGCGACATCACAACGCATGCATTTTTGTTTTTGGTCTGTGATCAAATTAATTTATTTTCCGACTCGACCAAATCTTTGACTAGTTGTATGGTTAGAGTCGGTGGCGACCCTACTCTTCTCACGTTAATTTCATAAGCAATAAGTATTTCCATTCCCAATAACAAGGAATAACCCGTAGTAACAGGTTAGTTACAATCTAAAAATGCAGTAAATGAAGCAGGCAAAAAGGAATACAAACGTCTAAAAAATGAGATCGACAGGAAGTGCAAAATGGCTAAGCAGGGATGGCTAGAGGATAAATGTAAGGATGTAGAGGCTTATCTCACTAGGGGTAAGATAGATACTGCCTACAGGAAAATTAAAGAGACCTTTGGAGAAAAGAGAACCACTTATATGAATATCAAGATCTCAGATGGAAACCCAGTTCTAAGCCAAGAAGGGAAAGCAGAAAGGTGGAAGGAGTATATAGAGGGTCTATACAAGGGCGATGTACTTGAGGACAATATTATGGAAATGGAAGATGATGTAGATGAAGATGAAATGGGAAATATGATACTGCGTGAAGAATTTGACTGAGCACTGAAAGACCTGAGTCGAAACAAGGCCCCGGGAGTAGACAACATTGCGTTAGAACTACTGACGGCCTTGGGAGAGCCAGTCCTGACAAAACTCTACAATCTGGTGAGCAAGATGTATGAGACAGGCGAAATACCCTCATACTTCAAGAAGAATATAATAATTCTAATCCCAAAGAAAGCAGGTGTTGACAGATGTGAAAATTACCGGACTATCAGTTTAATAAGTCACGGCTGCACAATACTAACGCGAATTCTTTACAGACGAATGGAAAAACTAGTAGAAGCCGACCTTGGTGAAGATCAGTTTGGATTCCGTAGAAATATTGGAACAAGTGAGGGAATACTGACCCTACGACTTATCCTAGAAAATAGATTAAGGAAAGGCAAACATATATTTCTAGCATTTGTAGACTTAGAGAAAGCTTTTGACAATGTTGACTGGAATACTCTCTTTCAAATTCTGAAGGTGGCAGGGGTAAAATACAGGGAGCGAAAGGCTATTTACAATTTGTATAGAAATCAAATGGCAGTTATAAGAGTTGAGGGGCATGAAAGGGAAGCAGTGGTTGGGAAGGGAGTGAGACAGGGTTGTAGCCTATCCCCGATGTTATTCAATCTGTATATTGAACAAGCAGTGAAGGAAACAAAAGAAAAATTCGGAGTAGGTATTAAAATCCATGGAGAAGAAATAAAAATTTTGAGGTTCGCCGATGACACTGTAATTCTGTCAGAGACAGCAAAGGATTTGGAAGAGCAGTTGAACGGAATGGATAGTGTCTTGAAGGGAGGATATAAGATGAACATCAACAAAAGCAAAACGAGGATAATTGAATGTAGTCGAATTTATTCGTGTGATGTTGAGGGTATTAGATTAGGAAATGAGACACTTAAAGTAGTAAAGGAGTTTTGCTATTTGGAGAGCAAAATAACTGATGATGGTCGAAGTAGAGAGGATATAAAATGTAGACTGGCAATGGGAAGGAAAACGTTTCTGAAGAAGAGAAATTTGTTAACATCGAGTATAGATTTAAGTGTCAGGAAGTCGTTTCTGAAAGTATTTGTGTGGAGTATGGAAGCGAAACATGGACGATACATAGTTTGGACAAGAAGAGAATAGAAGCTTTCGAAATGTGGTGCTACAGAAGAATGCTGAAGATTAGATGGGTAGATCACATAACTAATGAGGAAGTTTTGAATAGGACTGGGGAAAAGAGAAGTTTGTGGCACAACTTGACTAGAAGAAGGGATCGGTTGGTAAGACATGTTCTGAGGCATCAAGGGATCACCAATTTAGTATTGTAGGGCAGAGTGGAGGGTAAAAATCGTAGAAGGAGACCAAGAGATGAATACACCAAGCAGATTCAGAAGGATGTAGGTTGCAGTAGGTACTGGGAGATGAAGAAGCTTGCGCAGGATAGAGTAGCATGGAGAGCTGCATCAAACCAGTCTCAGGACTGAAGACCACAACAACAACTGTGAAAGTGTTGCAGGGGGAGGATTTTGTAAGAGGACCCAGTTCGTTTTATGTAAGCGCGGCCCGCATGACTATGGAGCTATCACCAGCTTGCACAGTGCCTTGGCCGTGCTTTGTGGCCGAGCGGTTCTAGGCGCTTGAGTCTGGAACCGCCCGACTGTTACGGTCGCAGGTTAGAATTCTTCCTAGGGCATGGATGTGTGTGATGTCCTTAGGTTAGCTGGGTTTAAGTCGTTCTAAGTTCTAGGGGACTGATGACCTCATATGTTAAGTCCCATAGTGCTTAGAGCCATTTTTGAAGAGTGCCTTGTTGAGAACTTGGCTCCACGGCTTCGTGGTGTTTGCGCTACACTAGAACCCTACCATCAGCTTTTACCGACTGAAATTGGGAATCATCTGACCAGGACACGGTTTTGCAGTCGTCAAGGGTGTAACCGATATGCTCACGAGCCCAGGAGAGGTGCTGCAGGTGATGTTGTGCTGTTACCGAAGGCACTCGCGTCAGTCGTCTGCTGCAGTAGCCTACTAACACCCTATTCCGACGCATTGTCCTAACGGGTACGTTCGTCTTACGTCCTACAATTATTTCCGCGGGTATTTCACTCAGTGTTGCTTCTCTGTTAGCACTGACAACTCCACAGAAGCACCGCTGTTCTCAGTCGTTAAGTGGAGCCTATCGGCCACTGTGTTGCCTGTGGTGAGAGGTAATGCCTGAAATTTGGTATTATCGGTACATTCACGACACTGTGGATTTCGGAATATTGAATTCCTTAACGATTTCCTAAATGGAATATCCCATGCGTCTAGCTTCAACTACCAAGGTTCAAGGTTAGTCAATTCTCGTCGTTTGGCCATAATCACCTTGGGCAGCTTCCCACATGAATCACATGAGTGCAAATGGCGCCGCGCGGGGTAGCCGCGCGATCTGAGGCGCCTTAAAAAAAGTTCGCGCGGCACCCTCCATCGGAGTGTCGAGTCCTCCCTCGGGCACAGATGTGTGTTGTCCTTAGCGTAAGTTAGTTTAATTGTATTAAGTAGTGTATATGCTTAGGGACCGATGACCTCAGCAGGTTCGTCCCATAAGATCTTACCACAATTTTAGTACAAATGCCGTGCCCTTTTATACCTTATGTACCAGATACTACCGCCTTCAGTATACATGCATACTACTATCCCGTGACTTTTGTCACCTCAATAATATGTTAATTCCTCCAGCTCCCATTCCCCTCCCTCCGGATGGAACTTGCGTACCCCATCTGTCTGCGTCTAGTGCCACACCACGTGAAAGCACGAGAACCTTTGCGAAATGTGTGCGAACCGTGGAATTAAGTGGAAACGTGGGTAACAGCCCTGTATTCACCTACTCGGATGTGGGAAACCGCCTAAAAGCTACATGAAGAGTGGCTGGCACACCGCCCCTCTTGGTTAATCCGGACGGCGGATTTGATCTGGGACCGGAGAATCCCGGAAGCGACGTTCTAAGGCTTGCGTCTATTCGGGTAGCTTAATTACACTGAGATGACAATCTGCGCATATAGAGATGCCGGTAGTTCCGCGTACACAAGGTATAAAAGGGCAGTAAATTGGCGAATCTGTCATTTTTAATCAGGTGATTAATGTGACAAAGTGTTCATTGTGGCTAGGACCGCACGAAGGAACTGACAGACTTTGAACGCGGACAGGTTGATTAGTTGAAGCTAGACGCAACGGACATTCCATTTCGGAAATCGTTAAGGAATTAAATATTCCCAGATCCACAGTGTCAAGAGTGTACCGAAAGTACCAAATTTCAGGCATCACCTCTCACCGCGGGCAACTTTGTAGCCGACGGCCTTCATTTAACGATCGAGAGCTGCGGTGTTTGTGTAGAGTTATCACTGCCAACAGGCACACAACACTGCGTGAAATAATCGCATAAATCATTGTGGGACGTAACGACGAATGTGTCCAATAGGACAGGGCGGTCAAATCTGGCGTTATTTGATTGTGGCAGAAGACGATTGGCGCGACTGCAGCACCTCTCCTGAGCTCGTGACCATATCGTTTAGACCCTAGACGACTGGAGAAAGGTGGCCTGGTCATATGATTCCCGATCCCAGTTGGTAAGAGCTGACGGTAGGGTCCGAGTGTGGCGCAGACCGCACGAAACCATGGATCCAAGTTGTCAGCAAGGTTCTGTGTAAACTTGCGATGACTCCATAATGATGTGGGCTGTGTTTACATGCAAAGGACTGGCTCCTCTGGTACAACTTAACCGACCATTGACTGAAAATGGTTATGTTTGGCTAGTTGGAGACAATTGACTGCCGTTCACGTTTCCAAACAACGACGGAATTTTAATGGATGACAAGCTCCACGTCACCGGCCACAGTTGTTCGCGATTGATTTGAAGAACATTGTAGACATTACAAGCGAATTATTTGGCCACCCAGACATGAATACCTCCATACATTTGCTGTACATAATGGACAAGATCGACAAGACAGTTCATGTACAGAGTCCCGGACGACAACACTTTCGCAGTTATGGACGGCTTTGAAAGCAGAATGGCCCATTATTTCTGCAGGGGACTTCCAACAACGTGTTGAATCCATCCCATGTCGAGTTGCTGCACTACGCCGCGCAAAAGGAGGTCCGACATGATATTTGGAGATATCCGCTTAATTTCATCACCTCAGTGTATATCGAAAGGTACTGGACAGAATTGGGAGATAGAGGAAATACATGGCACGCAGTAACTAAGGGAAAGGGTAAATTAGTAACACAAAATCTGTGTCATCAAGAAGTGGCCAGTTTGCTAACGGATTTAAATGCTTTTGGGTGTGTGGGCAGGCTTAAATCTAGTAGGAGGAGACCAAAGCTTGAGTAGAGTAAGATGGATCTACTGCTCGTTGGGTGCAGTTGTTAAACGGAGATGTAGCGCTTTCCACGGGCTAGCGAGGACAGCTGCATGAAATGAGTTTTCGGACTGAGGACCATAGCAACAAAATGACGATATGAGAGCCTAGATGGTAGACCTCCGCGACATAAACGACGTATTAACTGCTGGTGCTGGCAGAAGCACGCGGTTGCGCTTACAGCGGACTGAGCAGCGGCGCACTGTAGTTGCTGTTGGACCCCGGCCGAGGGAACAGGCCGGCCCATCAATCATGGCGGAGGACGTGCAGGCGGCCGGCTGTGGCGTGCCATTCATCCGGCAAGTAGCGGCTCTCGCTGCTACCTGGCTGGCAGGCTCTTATCTGCAGCCGCGTGTTGGTAAACACGGCGGAGCCAGTGACCGAGCCAGGGGTGAACGGCCCTCTCTCCGCTCGCCGTTGGCGCGAACACCACATTCCTCGTCCGTCCCTGAGAGCCCGTGCGACACAACATGCGGGAGGCGAAAATGTTATTAAAACAAAGAGGAATAAAAACATTAGTTGCCATTGGACACTGATTTAGCCGGCCGAAGTGGCCGAGTGGTTCTAGGCGCTTCAGTCTGGAACCGCGAGACCGCTACGGTCACAGTTTCGAATCCTGCCTCGGGCATGGACGTGTGTGATCGCAACAGTCAACCAACACTGACCGACAGGATTGTCAGTAACAGAAAACATAAAATCAAAACGACCCCCTCGAAAAACAGCCTGTCCTTTCAACAGATCAACCAAAACGGACGAACTGACGTTCATATTATACTCAGTCTCCACGTCCAAAATATATTTGTAAATAGTAGGCTTCCACCGGAAGACACGATGTATTCTGCGACGAGGCATGCTGCCGATTATGCGCCAGCTACCGTAAACACGCTGTTTATAGCTGACACATCCTTAGGTTAGCTAGGTTTAAGTAGTTCTAAGTTCTAGGGGACTGATGACCTCAGATGTTAAGTTCCATAATGCTCAGAGCCATTTGAACCATTTGAACACTGATTTATATCAATGGGGAAAACCGAAAATTTTTACTGGCTCGGTATTCGAAGTCAGGTCTCTTGCTTATTAGGCAGACGATAGTAGGCTGATGATGCTAGGCAGATGAACTGAGCACTACGCCATCCGGACACAGTGGTCACAACAACCGCACGGACTACGCTACCACGTCTCCCGTCAGACCTAAATCCTCGACTACTGCTGTAGTGCCCCTGCTCATTAGCCGCATTAGTCGCGGAATCTCACCGATTCGCGTATGAGTTCCAGACTGGTGTGCATCTGCACGGAATGGATTATTGGTTGTCATCGCCGTTATTATGTATATGATGTCTGTTCTTCGAGACATGTCCGAAAGAACGGACACAACATACCTTGAAATGTAATTCATTTTCGCTGTCGTGTTCACATGTTAGTCCTGAATCAATTTTACTACTCCGAGCAAATATTGGTTTCACGTGCGCCAGTTATTTTCTACATCTACATCATGCTCTGCAAGCCACCTAATGGTTTGTAGCCCAAGGCACTTCTGTTACTGCTAACTGGTCCACAGCCGGCCGAAGTGGACGTGCGGTTAAAGGCGTTGCAGTCTGGAACCGCAAGACCGCTACGGTCGCAGGTTCGAATCCTGCCTCGGGCATGGATGTTTGTGATGTGCTTAGGTTAGTTAGGTTTAACTAGTTCTAAGTTCTAGGGGACTAATGACCTCAGCAGTTGAGTCCCATAGTGCTCAGAGCCATTTGAACCATTTGAACTGATCCACCCCTTCCCTGTTCCACTCGTGAGAGGCGTGTGGGAAGAATGAGTGTCGATAAGCTTTATATTGCCTCTAATTTCCCAGATTTTCTTGTTGTGGCTGTATCGTGAGATGTATGTGAGGGGAAGAAATACGTCTTCCGACTCTTCCCCGGAAATTGCACACTCAAAATTTCGGTATTAAGCTTGTCCTTGATGCACAACGCCTCTCTTGAAGTCTGCCAATGGAGTTTTGTCGATCATCCCGGTAACGTCCTCGCACCGACTAAACGATCCCGTGACGAAACGCTCCGCTCTTGGGTGGGTGTTCTCTGTCTCTTCCATCAGTCCTAGGATACCATACTCATGAAGAGTGCTCAAAAAACCAGTCGAGCAATCGCCTTGTGAACCACTTCTTTCGTGACTGAGTTACATTTCCTAAGATTCTTTGTATGAATCATGGTCTAGTATCTGCTTTTGGTAGTATTTGTTATACGTGGTTAACCCACTTAAGGTAGCTGTGGATAGTTACTCATAGTTTATTGCGAATACCGTTTGCAGCAGTTTCTTATCAATACTAAAGTCATACAGATTGGCTACCTTTTCCTATGTATGGGCAATATGTTACATTTACCGGTATTTACGGTAAGGGTCAACTGCATCATATATCAATGCTCTGCATGTCATTCTGCAAATCGGTACTGTCTTCTTGCATTGCTACTTAGCCGCACGGGGTAGCGGCGCGGTCTAGGGGGCTAGCCACGGTCTGTGCGGCTCCCCACATCGGAGATTCGAGTCCTCTCTCGGGCATGGGTGTGTGTGTTGTGTATAGTGTATGTTAGTTTAAGTTAGATTAAGTAGTGTGTAGGCTTAGGGACCGATGACCTCAGCAGTTTGGTCCCATAAGACCTTACCACAAATTTCCAAAATTCCCATTGCTACTTTGTTACAGACAACCGCATCAGCTGCGAGCAGTCTCAAAAAGCATCCGACGCTTTCTGCTGGATCATTTATATAATATACTGTAAGTAACAACGATCCTATCAAGATTCCTTGGCGTATTCCGGAAATTACCTTCACATATGTCGATTTTGTTCTTTTACGAGTGACGTGTTGAGTTCTGACGTCAAGGAAGCCTTTAATCCTGTCTCAGATCTGGTCCGATACTCGATCAACCTGTATTTTTGTTTCACTAAATGGGAGTGCGGGACAGTGTTAAATGTCTTCCTGATGTCAAGGAACATGACATAAACTTTAGCACCGTTGTCTACAGCGCTACGGAGTAACAGAGCGAGCTGAGACGAATAGTGTCTATAAATTAGATGTTTCCATCTCGTCAGCACATTGAAGCGAGATTATCTGGAACTTCGTAATTATTATCGTGAGGATAGAGTACGATTGCCTTATGGATGTCAGCATATTCCTAACGATGAGGCGGAGGGACTGGTCAAGAAGAAACGTTTCAAAATCTTATCCACGCCAATTATTGCATGAGAAACTCTTTTGTTCTATCCTCCTGACAACGTGATTTGTGGAAAAAATTGTGATCACTGATATAACTTTAACATTCCTCAATATTTGGTGATTACACAGAAAACTTCCGAATCACTAGCCTTGACTGCATATGAGAGGCTTTGGCACCAAAAGAGAGAGCGGGTATATAGCAAATAGAGTTTTCTTTTCTCGAGCTGATCGCCATTTGACGGACGCTCGCGGATATTTAAGCACTTGATGCAGCTGTAATTTCTAGAAAATTTTATTGGTTTGTATTGGCATGAGGCCATGCATTTGTAAATCACATATACAGCATACCTGAGGAGGATGGCCAATATAAAAGGATATGACGTGAATGATCACTCGAAGCAAAGAAGTATGGTAAACTTAGGCTCTAAAACGCATACCTTAAGAGCTAGGAGCTCTTGTTCAGTAGAACAGATATGTTTAACAATAGCGAACATCAAGACTAGTTTAAGGTATGAATTCTGGAGCCCATGTTATTAGACGTTTTTGCTTCGAATTATTATTGCTTTCACGTCCCTGAATATTGACCTTTCCTCCTGGGACACCTTGTACAGCAGTTTACAAAGGTTATAGGATTTTACCAAGTAGTTTGATTTCGCTAATTCAGATATGAAAAAGTATGCGTCACTTCAAGGACACGAAGGAAATCAGTAATTTTCTATGTTAGTACAATACTTCCTTTCCTGTAATACGCACGCTACCATTTGAATGATAATCTCCCGCACTTGCTGTCCACATCTACATCTACCTCTGCAAGCTACGTGAGGTGCTTGGTTGGATGGTTGATTTGGGGGAGGGAACCAAACAGTGAGGTCATCGGTCCCATCGGATTAGGGAAGAATGGGGAAGGAAGTCGGCCGTGCTCCTTCAACGGAACCATCCTGGCAATTGCCTGATGTGATTTAGGGAAATCATAGAAGACCTACGTAAGTTTGGGCGCAAGCAGGTTTGAACCGTCATCCTTCCGAATGCGAATTCAGTGTGCTAACCACCGTACCACGTTGCTCAGTAAGTGAGGTGCATGGCAGAGAGTAAGTCCCTTTGTACCAGTCATTAGGGTTTCTTCCTGTTCCATTCACGTATGAGGCGTGGGGAAGAATGATTGTTTGAACGCCTCTGTGCCTGCAGTAATTATTCTAAACTTATCCTCACGATCCCTGTGTGAGCGTTACGTAGTAGGTTGTAGTTTATTCCTAGAGTAATCATTTAAAGCCGTTCTTGAAACTTTGTCAATAGACTTTCTCGGAATAGTTCGCGTCTGTCTTCAAGAGTATGTCATTTCAGTTCCTTGAGTATCTCTGTGACACTCTCCCATGGATTAAACAAGCCTGTGACAATTCGTGCTTCCCTTCTGTGCGTACGTTAAATACGCCCTGTTAGTCCAATCTGGTATGGGTCACACGCACTTGAGCAATATTCTAGGATGGATATCACACGAGTGTTTTTTAAGCAATCCCTTTTGTAGACTGATTGCACTTCCCCAGTATTCTAGCAATAAATCGAAGTCTACCATCTGCTTTACCACGTCTGAACCCATGAGATCATTCCATTTCATATCCCCACGAAGTGTAGCACCCATGTATTTGTATGGGTTGACCGATACCAACAGTAACTCATTGATGTTATAGTTACAGGATACTACGTTCCCACGTATGGTGAAGTGCACAATTTTACATTTCTAAACATTTAGAACAAGTTTACAATATCTGCACCTTGTTGAAATCTGATAAACAACTGCCTGAATATTTATGCAGCTTCTCTCAGCTAGTACTTCATGATACATATCTACATAATCAGCGAAAAGACTGATTTTACTATTAATATTGTCTACAAGGTCACTAGTTGAATTGAAATACCTCTGATATTCACCATGACGACGTTATTTTAAATGTGTAGGTATTTTCAATTGACTCTTAGAAATACACATTAGATGTGAAGTAGTTAAAGCACAAAATATAAAACAACTATCGGTTTTTTTAGCAAAAGTACAATCCATCAAATGGATATTCCTGATTTAGAGAGTCAGAGAGTTCGTCAAGTCTCAAAATGATTTTAAAAAATAAGAAAAATAAAAATGAGGCAACTTAGGGGCTCGATATAGTTTTCAAAAAAGTGAAACATAAATTTAGCAAAATTCAAAGTGGTGGAAATATAATGAAACACAAAATTATATTATAAGAAATTGGTATTATCAAGCTTTATGATCAGAGATATGGCACAAGTATTACTTAAACATCAGTGACGTAATATTCAACTTAAGAGCGTGCAGTGATGAATCAGAACATTACGATCACCTGCTTACTAGCGTGTTAATTGACATGAGTTCACCATCATGTTCCGTGAACTAATGTAGCATGATTGTGGCCGTGTGACATGGACGTCAAGCACGAAGGGATCCAAGCGGACTGTAATAATGGTCGCGAAGTCCATGGTAGTCATGATGCCACTGATTACCAACCTGTGTGCCACGTAAACTCTGATGAATGTCTGCTTTCCCGTAGTACAACTTCCACGGCCTGCGTCTGTGGCGCTATGCATATTTCGAGCAACTGTCTCAAAGGATGACAGCTTATCCAGACACGACGATCGACCTGATTTAACAATAAATGTGATTCATTCCGCCGGGTGACATGTTTCCATTGATCCACGGTCGAATCTCGATGATCGCGTGCCCACTGCAACATAACTGACAATGCCGTTGGGTCAACATCCGACCGTCGGCTACAGAGCCCCATGTTCAACCATGTCCTCTTAACACTGTGCTCTAAAACACTTGCGACTGAAGCAGCATTGTTCTCAGAGCAGGTACAACACCACCATCCACATTCCGTGTTGAGGCATGGAGGTCTATGATTTTTCACCTAGTTGTGGGTTCGCCATCCTTCAACCATTTTCTACATATACTGGCGACAGCAGCGCCGAACAGCCGACCAGCTTCACTGATTGCGACTCGCTCATTTCCAGATTGCGACTCGCTCATTTCCAGGCGCTGAGATGTCAGTGTCTTTTCTCGTTTGCGGCCCTCATCGTCGCTAGAACGATTCCCCTTTCTGTATGATTAAGTGTGCAGCAGATCATTATAAGTCAACAAATGTGAGTGAAATAGGAAGGTGTTACTTAGCAAAATCCATTCTCAGAACACTTTCAGATGAATGCCTATAGGTTCATCACACCTCACATATTGTTCTACCTAGAAAAGAACGATCAGAAATAACAGAATCACTAACTAAAATTAATAAAATCTATCATCATGTAACCTGTGTTTTCAAAAGCACTAAGCAACAACAGGCATTACCAGGTACGTAATATACAAGTAGTATAGAAAACATCATCATATAAACCGATAAACATATTTGTCATAAAGGTCTTGATTACCTGCAGTTAAAATAAAAATATAAATTTCCCATAGCTGAATCAAATAGTTGTAGTTTACAATATCAGGCAAAACAACATTCATGTCTTCTAAAAGTTACATGAATTTTATGCTCACTGATAACAACCATGAAGCTTACTATCAGCGCAGTGTTCATTCATGACCTAGCACCCCCCCTCCCACCCCCTTGAATGCTGCACTCCTATTGGCTACTGCATTTGTCACATTATTCGACTTCATAGAACCTAGGACTTGATGTGAACACTGTGTAAAGCTAATTCTCATTCTTGAGTGCACAAGGGTAGTGTGACCAATGCATTCCTGTCCCAGCGGCGATGAAATCTGTCCCAGCACACAGTATCTGCCTCAGCAGCCAGCAGGGTCAATAAACACTCTAACCAAGAAACTGTCAAAACCGAGACCGCCACAGAAGTTGGAACAGAACTCTTACATCGTCCACGTGGGTGATGCCAGTATCTGATATGAGGCTAACAGTGAGATGATCTCTGAGGTCACTGCCACATATCTTTGATGAGTCCTCAGTCCTTACATAATTACAGACTTAAGTGTGGAGTGTATGAACTCTTAACCCCCGGCTGGACCCTTTTAACATATTACTCACGGTGAGGCATCTAAGACAGGCCACCCAAATGCATTCAGAATGAGTAAATATATCGAACTGCGGTTTCTGCCAAGTTACGGCGGACAATAAGGCGAATTTCGAGATGTTCACAAGTAATTCTTAACGTTTATCGTCGCGGATTTGCAATGCCGACTCTTTTTTTCTAATGGAAATATGCACTTTTTCTGTGGCATGTGAAAGGTGCTTCTAAGACAAGGTCAACGAAATGGCATATAGAGGACCTAATCAAATAGTATCAAGAAAACAGGACCACTATGAGGAGAAGATGTTGCACCAATGTGTGACCTATTATACCAAATGTAAGCAGCATTATCTTGTACATACAGTTTACATGCACACATGATGTGCTGCCAACCAGATACACACACACACACACACACACACACACATATGTATGCACCTATACATTATGAGAACAATTCATCCAACTACTCCATATACACTTGCACACATGGATCTGCTGTTTAGAAATAAATGTCCATTCACATACTCAAACGAATAGTGTATGGGAGAGTCTTGATCCCTTTCACACAGATGAATCATATGTTGTCATGATGTGGCAAATCAATTTTAAGTTACAAAACAGTGTACACTTCATGGTCTCATGATCGAATGTTTGCTTGGCACACCACTTGCGGAGAAGAAGAAGAATTCTCACTAGGTAGCAGGCTACCCAAGTAATCAACAATCATGAATGCCGCTGAGATTGCATGACAGACACCTGTAGCCTGTCTTTGGGTGGCATCTGCTTGTTTAAGGTATGCATACATTTTGTATTTAAGACCCATGAATCCACACACTGTGTACTATTCATTGTGTCATTCACCAGGTCTACAACGTTCTTGTTTTGAGGTATCATACCATAAGGATTATCGACTGCATATCCAGATGTTTCCACTTCTTCAGGATTGTACCTAATTCCTTCACATGGATCGCTGCTTTCACCAAGTACATGAAATTGTCTGTTTCTATCTACAGCATCTTCGGATCAGCAAAGTTTGACAATCTGATAGTGAAATCGGTGCATGCGGAGTTTGGAAATTTCCAGTGTAGACACAGTTTAAGCACTTTCTTGCTGGCACTGGCACAGACGTTGTGGACAAAAACTTTGTCCCGATTTTAGCATGAAATGGATGTCTCCCCTGGCTGGAGCGCCTCATTTGGTGGTGGTGAGCAAATTCTATATTGCGCCAGTAGGGGGAAAAAAGTTCGTATCATGTGTAATTATGGGTAACCTACAACAGGGGTAACCATACATTCAGAGGCAAACGTATTGTCCTCTTTTGATTGACAGGTTCTTAACCTATTGTTCTGCTAAGCGAATTACGACCCCCTGGGGATAATACGTCCTTAACCTATTCTTCTGTTCAGTGGTTTATGTCACACCTACCACTGCCCCCTCCCCCTCCCTCCTCTCAGAAACCCAGCTCCTCTTCTGATATCAAATTAATTGACTAATTAATTAAATTGACTGTAAAATGGCCGGAAACAGCTCAGTTGCGCCACATTCAGTATTCACGACCTACTGCAGGTTATTCGAATAGCCTCCCCGTAAAACAGTATCAGTTTGGCTGACTAATTAATTAAATCAGTATTCCTAGGGTTTCCTTGCCCCTCCCTTCTGGAAATATTGATTGATTGATGAAAATCGATTGAAGTTTATGAAATATTGTTTAACCAGTTTAGAAAATGTGTGGAATATTCTTTATTTAAACAATTTACAAGGATACAAGGTGGTGTATGGAATACAGTTTATTCAAAATATTTGCTAGGAATCGATTGCAGTGTGTGGAATATTTAAACAATTGAGGTGCATTTTCATTCCGATCACGTAAGGAAACACACAATTACACTGTCATAATCGCAAAACAGATTTGAAAAAGTTTCTCGCATGTTATCATCCTCACAGGCTGCCCGAAGCCTGGGGGCACCGGGGGACTTGAAGCGCCAGTGGGCTCGCCACACCATTGTTGGCTATCGGCTGCCCCATAGCTCCGTGAAGTACCGCGCTAGTCCCAGAACAAAAGCACACACCTGGTCTGCGTCCTCTGCCATCTCAAGTACTCACGTCCTGCTTCTGCATGCGTGAACCACTCTGTCAGATATCAGCGCAGGAGAGACTCCTTGCTTCCAAAGCTAATGGCTGACTGGGAATCGATTCAAATATACAGCTGAAGTCAATAAATAATTAATTTCCAGTCCCATGACCATGATTAGGGGATATAAGTCGGACGCAGTAACTATTTCATACACAAATTGATGATGCCACAAATCTAGTAGCAGGCTGATTCGAAGTACACTTTAAAAAGATCGGATCTAAATGTTGTATACAGAAAGAGAGACAGACAGAGAGAAAGAGACAGCCGTAGTTTGCTTTGCAGAAGAGATAGGAACTGGCAGGGGATATTTATACAGTAACATTATTTCTTTCAACAAGAACTTTGTTGCTGTGGAGATGCCGAAGACTGTAGTAGAGTTGCGAAACTTATTTATGTGAAGATGTGCCTACTAAACCTATCCAAATTGCATATGTATCGCTTTCATTATGAGTTTGCGAGAACCTATTTCACAGATTCTTACTTTAGGTGGATACAGATAGATTCATCTATTTGGTGAAGAACTGCGATCCATATGAAGTAATGAGGTAGCACAGTAACGAAGTAGGCACGCCTTCATACACGACCAATAATCCTTATGGTATTGTTCCACAAAACAAGATGGTTATCGGCCACATGAAAGGTGAAGCGAATGGATTGCCAGTTTTGGAGTTTGTAGGTGTGTGACCAATAATTTATGCGTATAGCGCATTGGATGTAGCCACCCAAAGGTGGGCTAAGGGTGTGCATTGTATGGTATGAAGAGCCCTCTCTATAGAAGACTGTTTGCAGGGCCTGTACAGCGCTGTTGATAGTGCTGCACCGCAGGCGCCACATATGGTACAGCAGACCAGTATTCGATCGAGAGGACACGAGGTGTACACTGTGCTGCGGTCTAAAATCGGCCTGTCACCTCATGATGGTAAACGGGTCATTCGTGATGATGGGACTGTAACTCTCCCTTACACACACTACTTACTTGTAGCGAGAGAAGGGGTTTTGTGTGTGTGTGATGTAAATATTTGTTTATTTATGTGTACTACATACATTTGTACATACACATATCAAGTGTGAAAAAAACAATAAAATGATATATACACCACGTCCGAAAAAGTAAAAAAAAAAATTTAAGAAATCTATGTATATTTATTAGAAAAGGATAAACAGAAAAAATATTTATATTCACTTATACACACAGTGTATATACTATACTAGAGGACCCCACAGACGTTGTCCTGCATGATATTTCCAGCGATTACGATATTAAACAAAGTATGAAATGAAAGACAAATAATATAATAATTTCACTATTCTTCATTTTGAAATAACATCAATTTTTCCAAAACAATTCGTTATAATCAATAATGTTTGATTAATTTTATCTTAATGCGAGTTGATGAACAATATTTTTAGTCAATTCCTGAGGAGTATAAATGAATAAACTTGACGGTTTTCCAACGCGAGAACACGCCACATATAATTGGCCATGTGAAAACACTGGATTTTCTAGATCTAACCCACAAATAGACATTGTTTGGCCTTGTGACTTATTAATAGTCATGGCAAATGCCAAACTAATTGGAAATTGCAGACCTCTGAATGGAATGGGTGAGTCTGAAGGGATCATTGGGATTCGTGGCAGGAGAACAACTTCACCTTCAAATTTACCGTTCAAAATTGTAGCTTCAAGAACATTGCCCATAATTTATTATGACTAATCTTGTACCGTTGTATAGCTTAGGTGCATTTATATTCCGAAGCAAAATGAGCCAATTTTTAATCGCAGGTTAAGTGGTGCCATTCCTGGTAAATGCAGCGAATTCAAAAATTCAACAGGGTAGTTGACTGCTTCGTCAGGATCGGTAACAGTGTCTATCGATTTGAACAATATCTCATTGCCATGCAATGACTGTTGTATCTTGAAGTTAATAGCGTCAAAGTCGATATTTTTGCGTCTAAAATAGTTCGTTCACGAAGCCACGCATGATTAATATAATTAGCTTGTAATATAATTAGCTTTTAATTAATCAAAGCATCTTTCGTACTTACTATATTGCAGAAATTGTCTGGCAATTACGCTCAATATTGCACACAAAAATGCAACGCCACCTACCGTGCTGATTTAAGAATGTAAATTTTCCAGGCCTCCACTTGAATGCATACACAAAAATTCATTCAAGTCGATCCAGCCGTTTGGTTGCAGTATAGATAAATAACCTAGATACCGACTGCAGCGCCATCTGCCAGGCTGATTTGTAAATCTAAACCATCCAGGGCTTCACCCAAACGCATACAAAAAAATTCATTCAAATCCGTCCAGCCGTTTAGGAGGAGTTCAGTGACATACACACGTACAGTAGAACTATATATATATATATATATATATATATATATATATATATATATATATATATATATATAAGGACTAGCGGACCCGACAGACGTTGTCCTGCATTTTTTTGTTTGATATTTAAATGATACCCATCTTCTCCTTCCCAAAATATCAATGGATATTGCAAAGCGTCATAAGAGCGACGACTGTCTTCAATCGTATGCACTGTGTTCTCTCTGCGTTGGATTCGTATATCTCGACGTTCAAATGCGTCGCCAAACATAACAACTGCAACTTCATTAATGGTCGGGGCATTATATCGCCCGCGTGCTATCCAGATGGTAGTTTGCTGTATAGTTGTCGTTTTGCAGTCTGTTTGAAACAGTATTGAACAACTGGACCAACTGGTTGTGATTATGTAAAAACGGTTCTAAAATACCTACAATTTCTCGCTCCTCCATCTGCTCGATATGGTTGTACTGGCAGCGTGCGTTTATTTGCTGCTCCTCATCACCCATGAAGTAGATTTGCATAAATTTTGAATCGGCATCAGGCATCGGCATTAAAGAACCAGTTTGATGATACACTTGACCCTGAATCTTAAATGTTGATTGAAAATTGCGACCATCCTCATTCTGAACGATTTTGTTGCTCCAAATGATGTTACTTAAAGGCACGAATTGAATTTGCAAATTTTACGCAAAAACAATTTAGACTGAGATGTAGCTCCAGCCAACAGTGTTTTCAATGGTTCTGGCGGGGAATTCAATGGTGGCAATATAACTTTTCCAGACGCGCAGCATAAATCGGCCGATTCACCTTTGTATTTGAGGGCATGACAGTGTTGGCATTGTTTGTTCATAGCACCGATTACAATTTGTGAATGTGACGAGTAGTCGATGTCCGACTCATATTCAAACGCAAGGCGAAGAAGTGATGTACGTGTCAATGCGCGATACACTTGCCAACGCTGTTGTTCACGTGTTCTGAATGTGTCGGTGGCTCGTTGACGGGCCAGTCTTTGTCTCAATGCATTAGCTCGAAGGCATTCGTTGCGTTGCTCTTGACTTTCATTAGCACGTCTGATTGCAGCCTGGTTTCTTAAATTTTCATTGTCCGTCAATTGATCTTCTGTCGAACTATTTAACCGATGGTTCTGGACTAATTGTGAATTCCGAGTCCGTCGACCAATATTTCCTTCTCGTCCACGAAGACGTGGCATTGTTTTATGTACGTAACGTATATGTAGATATAATACACTTAATATTCACTGAAATGCGACACCTGAAATATCAAAAGACACCGCACAAAAAAAATTAAAATGTCAAAATAACGAAACACACATAATATAATACACTCAAATTAAAATGTCGAAAAATAAACGAAATCCTATGCACGTAACTTATATCTGAGTTTAATACGCTCAATATTGAACACAAAAATGCAACGCCACCTACCGTGCTGATTCAAGAATGTAAATTTTCCAGGCCCCCACTTGAATGCATACAAAAAATTCATTCATGTCGATCCAGCCGTTTAGTTGCAATATGCATAAATAACCTAGATACTAACTGCAGCGCCATCTGCCGGGTTGATTTGTGAATCTAAATTATCCAGGCCCCCACTTGAATGCATTCACAAAAATTCATTCAAATCGATCCAGCCATTTAGATGCAGTATAGATAAATTACCTAGATACCAACTGTAGCGCCATCTGTCGGGCTGATTTGTGAATCTAAACCATCCAGGGCGCCGCCCAAACCCATACAAAGAAATTCATTCAAATCGGTCCAGCCGCTTAAGAGGAGTTCAGTGACATACACACGTACAGTAGAATTATATTTATATGAAGATAAATCTACACACCATTCGAATCTTGTAAATAGAAATTTTTTAAGCTTTTCACCACCCAGTTCAGATTAGTTTTTAAGTGTATACAGTCCATCAGAATTGTTGTAAAACCTTTGCTATTGGGTCTGTGGAATTTAGTTGTAGTATCTACTCATTAGTTTTTTAACCTTAAATTTATAAGAAAATTCTAAAAAAAAAAGTTCTTATCCAGTACTACTGGAGAAAAATAAATGTAAAAACTATTCTCAACTAGTGTCACCGTTGGGAGATTCTGGTTTTCCTGGTTATTAGTAATAACGTGTAGGTTAAAAGTATCTCTGCACTGAAACATCAGAGTCAAACTTTACCTCAAGAACTATATTGTACCTCAAGAACTATACTGTAACTCAAGAACTATATTGTACTTTAAGAACTGAATTGTCGTCTCAAGAACTGAAGTGTAATCTCAAGTGCTATATTGTATAACAAGAACTGAATTGCATCAGTGTGAATGTAATAAACGAATATCAGGAATCCGGTAAAACATCAGATCTCCTACATCGCTGCGGCCGGAAAAGATACTGCATAAACCGCACCGATGGCTACTGAGGAGAATCGTTCAGCGTGATAGAAGTACCCGTACAACCCTTCCGCAGATTGTGGCAGATTTAAATGCTGGACCTTCAACAAGTGCCAGGGTACGAACCCTTCAACGAAACATTATCGATATACGCTTTCGGAGCCGAAGGCCCACTCACGTACCCTTGATGACTGCAAGACACAAAGCTTTACGTCTTGCCTGAGTCAGTTAACACCGACATTGGACTGTTGATGACTGGAAACATGTTGCCTGGTCGGTCTCGTTTCAAATTGTATTGAGGAGATGGACGTTTACGGGTATGGAGACAACCTCATGAATCCATGGACCCTGCATGTCAGCAGGGGACTGTTCAGGCTGGTGGAGGATCTAAAATGGTGTAGGTCGTGTGCAGTTGGAGCGACATGTGACTCCTGATACGTCTCGATACGACTCTGACAGGTGATACGTACGTAAACATCCTGTCTTATCACCTGCATCCTTTCAGGCCTATTGTGCATTCCGAGGGACTTGGGCAATTTCAGCAGGGCAGTGCGACACCCCACACGTCAAGAATTGCTACAGAGTGTCCCCAGGACCACTCTTCTGAGTTTAAACACCTCCACTAGCTACCAAACTCCCCAGACATGAACATTATTGAGCATATCTGGTAAGCCGTGCAATGTGCTGTTTTGTAAAGACCTCCACTCCCTCGTACTCTTGCGGATATATGGACAGTCTCGCAGGATTCAAGGTGTCAGTTCCCTCCAGCACTACTTCAGACGTTAGTCGAGTCCATGCTACGTCGTGTTGCGGCACTTCTGCGTGCTCGCTGGGGCTCTACACGATTTTATGCAGGTGCACCAGTTTCTTTGGCTCTTGAGTGTATGAAGGCTGTCCAGGAGACAAATGGTATTAGTTCTGAACATAAGTACTATTAAGGAGGGGAAGTTAAAGACAAAGAATAAAAACAATATTGGTAATGGCTGCATGGATAAAGCCTTCTCTGCTGCACGTATTGGGTTACGAGAGCAGGCGGCATGTGACAGTGTCCACTTCCTAAGATACGTAGCAAATATTTCTAGAATTATAGCTACTGTGCTAAAGTAGAACCACAGACGTAGGATCTGGGCAAAGCTGCATACTATCAAGGTGCGAGATAAAAGTACACGGATTGTGAGGTAAAATATCATCTATTTTTCAACCCACTTATAAGTAACTTGACATTTTCATAAGCAGATAGAACAGCAACACTATTTTCACCGCTTCGGTCGCAGGTTCGAATCCTGCCTGAGGCACGGATGTGTGTGATGTCCTTAGGTTAGTTACGTTTAAGTAATTCTAAGTTCTAGGGGACTGATGACCTCAGATGGTAAGTCCCATAGTGCTTAAAGCCATTTGAGCCATTTGGCAGAGTGGTTGGTGAAGTATGTATAGCCATGGTGCTCCCTAACAAGGAGATACCACATGTCTTGCAGTGCCAGATCTCTAACGAGTGCCTGGGTCCTTTGCCTGCTGGATCCAAGACGCTATTGAAATCGCCCCCTATGACATAGTGTTGTGTATTTGTATTCAGGAGTGGAGCAATTTCTTTTGACTCCGGATAAAGCAACACACCGAGATGTGCCAGAGGGTGCGTACACATTGACAATATGGACTGTTCCCTCCATCAAGGCAAGGCCTCGTGCAGATGGCATCCAGTGCCTCGATGCCATCGCTTAAGAGGATGGCAGTTCCGCCAGCACCGTCGCTAGATGGGAAGCTGTGGGCCATGTACCTATAAATGTTCAATTGCAGTTCTACGTGGAAGCCGGCCTTGGTGGCCGAACGGTTCTAGGCGCTTCAGTCTGGAACCGCGCGATTGCTACGGTCGCAGGTTCGAATCGTGCCTCGTACATGGATGTGTGTGATGTCCTTGGGTTAGTTAGGTTTAAGTAGTTCTAAGTTCTAGGGGACTGATGACCTCAGATGTTATGTCCCATAGTGCTCAGAGACATTTGAACCATTTTTCTACGTGGACTTCTTGAAGGAGGATGATATCCAGGTCTGCCGCCTGGAGCATGTCACGGAACATCGGCGTTTTGATGACAGAGTGTGTGCTTTTAACGTTGATCGTACCAACACGGTATCAATGGGAATGTTAATGCGAAGTATGTAAATGCAAATGGCGGTCCCTTGGTGATAATCGTGTCAGTCAGCTACTCATCCTTGTGGCAGCTTTAACACGGCACTTCTGCAGGTATTAGGTCCCCCTCAAATGGTTCAAATGGCTCTGAGTACTATGGGACATAACTTCTTTGATCATCAGTCCCCTAGAACTTAGAACTACTTAAACCTAACTAACCTAAGGACATCACACACATCCATGCCAGAGGCAGGTTTCGAACCTACGACCGTAGCGGTCGCGTGGGGTTCACCTCAAGTGGGGTACCAGTCATGTGTGGTGTAGGAGCGTTAATGGGGTCTGGTTGGTCTTCTGCCTCCATTTCAGCAGCGGTTACCCAGTGGGGAAGGGGCTAGTGACGGGGCGTCTTCGCAGGCAATGGGCTCCATCACATGGTGTTTTTCCTGAGGGGCTTTGGTCATGGGGACGTCTGGGGTGAGTGAGGCTGCCGTCCGGTCCGTGGCGTTGGGCGTTGGATACCTCTCTTGGGATGGTACTGGTAGAGTCTGTTGGTAATGATGTGTCAGAGACTGTGTCAGCAGCTTGCTCCGTGCGCCCGTCCCATTGGTCGTCTATCGAGAGGCGGTATTTCTTATGACGCTTCGGCGACCACTGTTTCCGGGACTGCATGGTCGCCCCGTCAGAGGGCTGGGGTCAGCACCTTCGGCCATGAGGCCGCCGTCCAGAACTGACGCCCCAGGTACGAGTACAGTGGTGGTGGTGGTAGCGGATGCTGTGTTCTTCAAGGGCGTCTCGTGGGACGCCACCGTCACGAGCTCATCGCCGGCTGAGCTCGAGGTCGCGTGAGACTGCGGCCTTTTATGCACACCGGAAGAACTGCTGCCACGTACGTAGGCAGTAATGTGGCTCAAATGGTTCAAATGGCTCTGAGCACTATGGGACTCAACTTCTGAGGTCATTAGTCCCCTAGAACTTAGAACTAGTTAAACCTAACTAACCTAAGGACATCACAAACATCCATGCCCGAGGCAGGATTCGAACCTGCGACCGTAGCGGTCTTGCGGTTCCAGACTGCAGCGCCTTGAACCGCACGGCCACTTCGGCCGGCAGGCAGTAATGTGCTCGACACCGCTATCTGTACTGTTTCCGCATTTGGTTCCTGGAAAAAACTGTGCTGGAGGCAGTTTGATCGGACGTCCAAAGCCAGCACACATTCGCGGTTGTCCGCCATAAATAATGATGGTTCGGCAACCACCGATGAACACGTACGACGGCACGTGTGCGCTGAGTTCAATGTATACATGTCGGACGCCACTGAGAACGAGACAGTTTTCAAAGGTGTTCCACTTCTCTTCCATGTAGCTTAGGACCGTGCCACACGGCCGTATCGCGTCACTGACGAGCGCGGCCGCGACTTCGAAAGGCAATTCGAATATGAGCACTGTACGTCCCCACATAGCCGCGTGGTTCACGGTTACTGTGCTGACGTTAAGGTCAGCATGGCGAAAGCGGTAGCCGTTGGTGGAGCGTCCGACTAGGTTGTCACAAGCCTCTTCGTTCTTCATCTTGAGGTAGACAGTACTGGAAGCGATAGACAGGTGGATGGCTATCTGGTCGTGGAGATCGACATGCATGTCGTCTCTCTAAAAGCGTTCCATTAAATAAGTCTGTGGACGCGCGAAGGAATCGTCGAACGTTTCACCGTCGCCTAGCAGTAAGAGATCGCCAAACTAGTGAGAGCTCTAAAGCACAACAACGAACGCAGTACCTCGCAGAGCGAGTAAACAAACACGTGCGTAGCGCTGCTCGGCACGCCGCGCGTCCCAGCCGTGGCTCGGCTGATGTCGACTGCGAGCTTGGCTGCTACTACTACTACTACTCTTCCTCGCATGCAGCTAGCGCTTGATTCCTGCTAATTCTAATCGAGAAGGACGCAGGCGGACTTCGTTGCTGAATGATGCGGGCGTAAGTTGTAAAGGGATGCAATTTTGGACGGTTCCCGCTATCAGGCTTCACAAAATGCCTTACCATTGCTACTTGAACGTTTTGAAAGCGTTTCGATAGTTATTAAGTAAATCGTTTGCAGGAAAAAAAACGAGCAGGCCGGAGTGGCCGTGCGGTTCTGTGCGCTACAGTCTGGAACCGAGCGACCGCTACGGTCGCAGGTTCGAATCCTGCCTCGGGCTTGGATGTGTGTGATGTCCTTAGGTTAGTTAGGTTTAACTAGTTCTAAGTTCTAGGCGACTGATGACCTCAGAAGTTATGTCGCATAGTGCTCAGAGCCATTTGAACCATTTTGAAAAAGAACGAGAAGCCACTAGTGATTTCATCTAAGTCACGTAATATACAAAAGCAGAGCCGACATTTTGAAAATGAGTGATTTTTAAGCTTTTAATTACATATAAATAAAAGGTATTTTGTGAGAATACTGACCGAAATGTTTATGAAGAATGTATACAGGGTTGTCCATTGATAGAACCGGGCCAAATATCTCACGAAGTAAGCATCAAACGAAAAAACTACAAAGAACGAAACTCGACTAGCTTGAAGGGGGAAACCAGACGGTGCTATGGTTGGCCCGCTAGATGGCGCTGCCATAGGTCAAACTGATATCAACAGCGTTTTATTAAAATAGGAACCCTCATTTTTTATTACGTATTCGTGCACTACGTAAAGAAATATATATGTTTTAGTTGGACCACTTTTTTCGCTTTGCGATAGATGGCGCTGTAATAGTCACAAACGTATAAGTATCACGTAACATTCCGCCAGTGTGGACGGTATTTGCTTCGTGTTAAAATGGACCGTTTACCAATTGCGGAAAAGGTCGATATCGTGTTAATGTATGGCTATTGTAATCAAAATGCCCAACGGGCGTGTGCTATGTATGCTGCACGGTATCCTGGACTACATCATCCAAGTGTCCAAGCGTCTGGACCATTCGCCGGATAGTTACGTTATTTAAGGAAACAGGAAGTACTCAGCCACGTGTGAAACGTCAACCACGACCTGCAACACATGATGATGACCAAGTAGGTGTTTTAGCTCCTGTCGCGGATAATCCGCACAACAGTAGCAGACAAACTGCGCGAGAATCGGGAATCTCAAAAACGTCGGTGTTGAGAATGCTACATCAACATCGGTTGCACCCGTACCATAATTCTATGCACCAGGAATTGCATGGCGACGACTTTGAAAGTCGTGTACAGTTCTGCCACTGGGCACAAGAGAAATTAAGGGACGATGACAGATTTTTTGCACGCGTTCTATTTAGCGACGAAGCGTCATTCACCAACAGCGGTAACGTAAACCGGCATAATATGCACTATTGGGCAACGGAAAATCCACGATGGCTGCGACAAGTGGAACATCAGCGACCTTGGCGGGATAATGTATGGTGCGGCATTATGGGAGGAAGGATAATTAGCCCCCATTTTGACGGTGGCAATCTAAATGGTGCAATGAATGCTGATTTCCTACGTAATGTTCTACCGATGTTACTACAAGATGTTTCACTGCATGACAGAATGGCGATGTACTTCCAACATGATGGATGTCCGGCACATATCTCGCGTGTGGTTGAAGCGGTATTGAACAGCATATTTCATGACAGGTGGATTGGTCGTCGAAGCACCATACCATGGCCCGCATGTTCACCGGATCTGACGTCCCCGGATATTTTTCTGTGGGGAAAGTTGAAGGATATTTCCTATAGTGATCTTCCGAGAATGCCTGACAAGATGCATCAGCACATTGTCAATCATATGCGAACATTATGGAAGGCGAACTACTCGCTGTTGAGACGAATCTCGTTACACGTAATGCCAAATGCATTAAGGTTGATGGACATCATTTTGAGTATTTATTGCATTAATGTGGTATTTACAGGTAATCACGCTGTAGTAGCATGCGTTCTCAGTAATGATAAGTGTACAAAAGTACATGTATCAGATTGGAACAACCGAAATAAAATGTTCAAACGTACCTACGTTCTGTATTTTAATTTAAAAACCTACCTGTTACCAATTGTTCGTCTAAAATTGTGAGCCATAAGTTTGTGACTATTACAGCGGCATCTATCGCAAAGCGAAAAAAGTGGTCCAACTAAAACATTCATATTTATTTATGTACTACACAAATATGTAATAAAAATGTGGGTTCCTATTTAAAAGAACACGGCTGATATCTGTCTGACCTATGGTAGCACGATCTAGCGGGCCAACAATAGCGCCATCTGGTTTCCCCCTTCAAGCTAGACAAATTTCGTTCTTTCTGTTTTTTTTGGTTGACGCTTATTTCGTGAGATATTTGGCACAGTCACGATCAATGGACCACCCTGTATATGTTAGGTAATGTTTAGTATTTAATATCATTCTTTCAGTGACATGTTCGACGTTGCGTGAGTGATAATAAGAAGTAAAATAAGGTTAAGACAACGGGGGAATCAGACTGAGCATCGTAGCACTATGCAGAACAAACAGGATCGGGATGAGAGCGTATCTGTGGACTATATGGTTTACTATTGAGAGGTGGCAGAAGCCTCCTCTGATATTCCTGTCTTACTCTGAGTAATTCGATTTTCCTCTCTAATTGCATGTGGTGAAAAGTTGCTATTCCTTCACTCGCGGACTTCCCACGCAGCGTCTCTCGTCACCCGTGTGGTCCGGTGACAGGCAGGCTCTGCTGATCTTGAAAGGGTTAAGCCGATGGGTGTGAGGGAGTCGAGTGAATGCTTTCCAGACGCCGACATTGTCAGTAGAGCGGCGGAGACACGCCCGCAGGGGCCTGAAGGAGTGGCTGGGCTAGAGATTCTGTTACTTCGCAGAAACTTAGCGAAAACACTTTCTGGCGGGCTACCAGCGAGGCGTGGGAATGACTTGTGACCCCAGGCAGTCTTGGCGGGCAAATTCCCACGTTTTCTGCCAAATCGTAACTGTGATTGGCTTGCTCAGGACATAGCTCCGTGACGTAGCAAAATCGGCGCAGAAATTGGCGCCAAGAATCTCCATTGGTGGAATGGTAGTGCTTCGGCAATAGGGTGGAATTTTCCGCCGGTTTTCGAGTTGCTGATTGGAACGTTTGACCACGGCCACTGTCGTTGGGGCGGGAATGTTCTGTGTTTGGTTTGTACGGGTGCTCTTGTGGGAGTCGTCTCTCGCCTTTCGGTTGGAGTAGGTTGCGAGACTGAGCTCTCGCTGCTCTGGACAGCCTGCAGTCCGGTGGCTGTCTAATATACTTTTATTTGATTGTAACTGTGTAACGAAGTTGCTGAAGTTTCGTCTTCAACGTAACTTTCCGAGTACAGTTGGCAATTGAGCGTTCTGCGTACAAGCGGCCTATGTTTTCTGTCTTGGGCAGTTTTGGCTAAAGTTGACTGCATCGGAGTTGCTGTGTAACTTCGCTTGTTAAAATCAATCACTGTACCGTCAGTGATTGTGTGGCGAGCCTTCTTCGTCTCCCACTGAAGCGCATTTGTCTTGGTAGGAAGTCTTTAGTCTGGAACAACCAGATCAGGACAATTTGTTTCGGGCTATACTCGCGACATTATCATCACCACGACGGGATGTCGAAGCAACCAGCCATCGCTTCCGGTATGCCAGATCGTGTGCTTGCAGTTAAGAAGACAGCTTGGTAATGTATCTCCGCAGCACCGGCTAATTATGGAATTTGCACTGTGATAATCAGAGCTCAGCAGAGCGCGCCTGTTCGTCTTTTTATAACTTTGTTCTGTCTTGGGTGTTCATTGTCTGAGTTGTCACTGCTGTAGCAGCAATTAATGTTGGGTTGGTCGTGTGTTTCTCTTAAGATTTGAGTTGCAAGGGATTGGCTCCACATACCACTTCGTCATAAATGTCACAATCTAGTTTATGGACAACTTCACCTTCACAGCATTTATTTGAGTATCCAATTTGATCCAGTTTGATGTAAATGTTTCATGTGTTTTGTTTATGATTTTGAGTTTAGTCATAATAAATCAAATTGCTATTTTGGACAGAACTTTCATTCTGTTAATCGGTAGAGCAACCCTTTCATTTCTCGCTACGTTACTGAAACTTTCCTTTATTTAATTAACGTCTATCAAATTAAATTATTGCAGGTGTCAAACTCTTTTCTACTCCACTTGCAGTGTCGATTACAGTCAGTTCGCGTTTCTTCTTAATCCATGTGCAACAGCAAAAGTAGGAGTTAGAAAAGGGGAGGCTTAGAGCATCATTTCCATATGAAGATTCGAGAAGAATTTAGTGTTAAATACGCTGCTAGCCCCGGCACCTCGCACTATACCAAGGGCATTCAGCAGCGAGTCTCGATGATTAGGAAAAAACAGCAAAATATTATTGGACGTTTGGACAAATGAGAAACATGAGCGAGGAAGAAGTTGAGTTGATGATAGGCACGTAGATGCTATAGTCAAGATCGGGGTTGACACAGAGTAGGGGCACAATGGGCTAATTCTGCCACATCAGCGCAATAGAACGAGGGAGTCACGTGTCTCCTCACCAGTAGCCGACAGAGTTACTGCCAGACACAGTCATAGCACTCTTGATACAAGTGAAAAGGGATAGAAAAAAAGAAGTAACAAAATTAGAAATGAAGAGGGATCAAGATGCGAAAAACTTAGAAAAGACGTTAGAAGAAGCAGGAAAGAAGTAAGGGAACAAGTAACTAAAAATTTAGGAAACAAGCTAAGTGACAAATTCGAGAAGTCAGCTGAGAAATTGACAGCATGCATGAATAACATCGAATGCTAGGCGGGGTAGCAGAGAAGTATGGAAGATGAGCACCAACTCAAAGCACATTGCGCTAGGAGTGAAGTAAGATGCACAACTAGCTAGAATAGAAGCGGCTGACGTCAAGAAAGTAGTGCTTGGGGCAGTTATACATGCCAGGTTAGCCAGTAGCACCGCAAGGAAAAATACAAGAGTTTCGTCCTCAATAGAAACACAGGGTCAGAATATCTTAGTGGAGACGTCGAATAAGACAGAGAATACAGATAATCATCAGGTTCAATCCAAGAAAAGTTTAAAAGTTAGCCACGAAGGCATATACCGTTTGGATCAGGAAGCACGGAAGGGAACACCACGCTCAGATGTCACTGAGTCTTTGCGTAGAGTCAATGACGCGATGCTGCATACACGTGGATTCACTGCAGGGCATCAGGTCACAAGGCAGGTGCCACGGCACGGACAAATGTGTCCCACTGAGAAGGTATGATACACGTGTCATATACGATGATGAAGTAGGTCAGAATCGCAGCAACATGCTACATGCCGCGCGGTATTAGCCGAGCGGTCTTAGGCGCTACAGTCATGGACTGTGCGGCTGGCCCCGGCGGAGGTTCGAGTCCTCCCTCGGGCAAGGGTGTGTGTGTTTGTCCTTAGGATAATTTAGGTTAATTAGTGTGTAAGGTTAGGGACTGATGACCTTAGCAGTTAAGTCCCATAAGATTTCACACACACGCACACACATGCTACATGAGGTTTCGCAACTCGTGGAACAGATTAGAGTGACCGAGACTGGAATGAGCAAAGAGGCAAGAGAGGTGCCTGCGTTTGACCACAAATATTTCTCTTTGGAGCTAAATTTTAAAACTTCCGGGATATTGGGAGCACACACTACCCGAGGGTTGACAGCATTGTGGCCACTGGTGTCCAGACTGGACTTCATTTGCGGACACATGGAGGGGTTGGCAGTGAAGATGCAGTGCTTTGCGACGAACTGTCGATCGTACTCGGAATTCATGGACGCTTTTCTCACCAGTTCTGGTTCTGTTTCTCTGTGAACACTTCTTGACATTTCTTCAGTCATTGCTCCTAGGTGGCTGTTGGTCGTTCCCACTGTATTTCTTTTCCTTTCGCTCTCTACATGTTGTGTTTCATATATAATTACATACCGTGGGGAAGGCTCTTAAATACTTCCACATTATCAACGCATTTTCCTAAGAGTGCCCGCTAATAATTCACGGAAAGTGAGACACAGGATCAAATCAAACAATACTCCGGGTCTGGAATAGTCGCGGTTCAGGAGCCCAGTCAAAATGTTTGAGGCACTAATCCCCACGGGCTCTAAATTGTATATGAAGCACAGCACGGAGAGAGAGAAAGGAAAAGAAATTACGATGGGAACAACCAACAACCACATGGGAGTAACGAGTGGAACCAAGACAGGAATGGTCCGCCAGGAGAAAGTGACCAGAGAGAAACAGAACCAGACAGAAAACGGAACTGGGAACATACAGTGGAGGCAATAACAACCGGAGCTTTCATTGTAACTGGCACGAACCATACAGGAATCGTTAGGTGATCGAAATCGTAAGGACCTGACCGCAAAACCTGACTAACGAACAGCGCTATTGTAGCCGTACACGGGAGTTGTTTAAGGGAAGGGCGCGAAAGAATTGCGGAACTTCCATGACAGCTATCGGATTGAGTCGAATTCACATGTTGGACTATGAGAAATGGCTCTTAGCACTATGGGACTTAACATCTATGGTCATCAGTCAACAAGAACTTAGAACTACTTAAACCTAACTAACCTAAGGGCACCACACAACACCCAGTCATCACGAGGCAGAGAAAATCCCTGACCCTGCCGGGAATCGAACCCGGGAACCCGGGCGCGGGAAGCGAGAACGCTACCGCACGACCACGAGCTGCGGACGTCTGTGAGAACACGGTAGAGACTGCTTTAGAAGAAAAAGAAGAAGTTGCGAGACAGAACCTACATCCTATAATTATTGTCAAAGTTGGAGACATTCGGCTGCGGGGAATTGAGACAGCGGCACCAGTATCACCACCATTCCGGAGGCAGCGCACCAGCAGTGTATCAAGAAGCATTTTTGTCGAAAACAAAAATAAGAGGAGCTTTGGTAGGCAAATATACAGAGGAGAACCTTCAAACTCGATTAGAGTTCGTGTGTCAAGGACACAAGCTTGAAGCAAATTTCTTGGTCATGCCGAATTTGGCGATTGATCTAATCTTCGGCACGAACGTCTTGAATGAACATAAGGCAGTACTTGATCTCAGCACAGGCGAAGTTATTCTGCACAAGGACACAACTGTCCGTATTGGATTCGAGGAGCACGCCATACGAATGCAGATTTCAGCCAATTGTTAATAGCTCAACCATACCAATAACGACAATAGCGGTGAAGCTAGGTCCAGTCAGTTCACCAGGGAATTACGCGACGGAGAAAAGGAAGAAACAAAGAAACAAATCAAGGAAGTAATAGAGAAAAATGTGCAGATTATACGAGGTGTCGAGTGTACGAAGAGAAAAAAATTACGCAACGTGTTGCTAGAAAATACCAAAGTATTTTCCATCGGTTCGGAGTCTAAATTTGAACAAGCGTGTGCCTTGCACAAAGGTGTGAGGGAACCATTTGCGAGGCAGATCATTAAGAAAGCCCGAGCGGATAATAGCCTCGCCATAGCGGCACTTCAGGCCAGTTTCGAAAATTAAACTCAGTGACCTTTCCCAGGTGTCTGTTACAAGGCTTAACCCAGAAAGTACACCTGAATTCAGTAATGTGCATGCGTTCCAATTAAACCCACATTAATACAATCCATGTTTAGGAAAAGTGCTTAAAAGCACATGGTGTACTGAATATCAAAGGCAATAAAAATGAAACTAAAGCTGGGTCAAAATCAGTTCCCAGCCTTATCTTATCCCCTGGGATGCTTGAAATAAAAGGTAACATAGGCAGAAAAAAGACACGCTGCATGACTTGATAAAATTGCAAAATCTCATGACAGGTGGATTGATTGCCGCCATTCGGAGTAAAAACGAGATGCAGTAGATAAATTGACAACACTACAGATACAAAGAAACAGACTTACTTTTAGCCAGGATAACGTAAATAGACATTACACCTGGACCGGAATTTACTACTAGTTGATTATAGGACAGCTACTGTAGCAATAACCAATCCGGGAACGAACTTGGAACAAATTTGGTCACGATTTGCATTCTGTTTGTTGTTATCACATCGCTCTGCTGCCTCGGTTCCAGTTGCTACCATCAGTTGCAGACGTGACATACGGTATCATTGTTATTCCATTTCGTTGTTTGCCTTACTTCTATGAGCGACGCGTTTATTTTACGCAACATAATGTACTAAACTAGTTGGTAATATTACCTCGGTAGTAAAAAATCCAATACTGCATGGTAACGGACTGCGTTAAAAGTGTCCAAGAACAGAAACGTGCAGCTACTACTGCTGCAGCGATCTCATGTGTGCAGACATAAATGAATGGACATCTCCATGACCCATGCTCGACTATCAGTCACTTTATTTTGATCGATGTTTGTAGGTATGAGATTTTGTCGTGTTTTACGTCATGAAATATATAATGCTGCAATCCAGTAGGAATAAAACAAAACACGTGTGGTAAAATAAATACACACTTTTAGTACTTGCGAAGTTGAAACTGAACTAACCCAAATTAGGCAACTTTTTATCTGCCACATCACATAAAGAGGGTAAAGAACCTAAGAACACGCAAAGACTGATGTCTGACGCGACATTAATGGGGCTATTAAAAATGTTCTGATATTTTATCAAAATTTTTTCGAGATATAATTATTTTTTTTAGAAAGTCACGGCTTAGTGGAAAATGTTTGGTTTTGTTAATTACAACATCACGGATAACGGCTGTTGTAATTGGTGTTCAGGCTGGATTCCAGAATCTTTCTGCAACAGTGAGTTCTTTTGGTAAGGCTCATGTAATCTGATGAAATACCGTAGTCTCGGCCTTCTCAGTCTCGTAACTTACGGGTAAGAGAGCGATTTACTGCTGGCGAGGCTAGGAGGCTGCCAGTTAGTCAGAAACAGTTCCGGGTTACCGACGCCTGACCGCCGTATTTTTTCAGATTTATTTCCAGAGTCTTCCAACAATAACGAAGCCTTAGCAATGTCAAGAGGCAACGCGGGAAAGCTGTAATAAATATTACGCTAATGTTGTAACTCAAGGCGACCTCGAAATGCATAGCTAAATGTTGGCGATATCTCTAGGGTCACAAAAATTCACTAGGCCTCCATTAGATAATGCTTCAGCGCTCCACGGAAACCTTCATTACCATTGTTGAACAGTTAATATTTAATACGATACACTACCAGTGAAATAACACCAATGTTACCAACACCTTCTCCAGCGTTGACAACTTCCTCAGTTCAGCGAAAAAGAGAGTTCACAAGTTTGTTTACTTATGCCACAACCAACTGAAGCCTCTCATTGATTACTAGTTTCCGCAGAGCTACCAAATTCGAGAACGATGATTGCTACATTTCATCAACAGTGCCAGACATTTTCTATGGTATTAATACGAGCTGGTTTAGCCGAACAATAAAGGTATGATAGGGCGTTTGGGCGTTCGTCAAACCAGGAACGAATGCCTGCAATTCTGCAAACTCGGCTATTGTCACCTTGGAAGAAGGGATTGTTCACAGCATACTCATAATGATCTAGAAAGAAGGTCAACAATTAGTCACCGATGATTTCGAAGTAAACATCCTCGTTCATGTTCACATTCACGTGAAGGAGTGGGCCCATGATATGGTACAATAAATATCTCCAAAACACCAGAGAATCACCTCATGTCTGAACTAAACCCCCTATATTCTGCAGGTTCAAGATCTCATTGGGCCATCGGTGTTTTCGGCGCCTTTCATCATTTGAATAGCGGAATATTAGCGACTCGTTGGTCCGAATTACGCGCCTCTAATCAGCTACTGTGTTGTTTATCACGTGGAAGACGTGCAATTGTATGTATTAATCTGGGAGCGATCAATCGAATGGACATGTAAAATGCCACTTTAAAAGTCATTCTTCTCGTACCGGGAAGCAAACCGACGCTGTCCGTCAGTACTGGGTCTCGCATGAACGACTTGAGCTGTATTTGTTTGGGCTGACTCCACTTGCAAAGCGCATAAACGAAATTTCAAATATCTCCTGAAATACCAAACATAATACACCTGCCGATTCTGATGACAGAAGCCCTGTGTGTGATATTAACCATGTTTAGCCACTCAGGAGGTGAAGCTGAATACTGCCAAGAAGCAGGAAATGTGGTTTCAAGGTGTAAGGTAATAACCGTGTGCAGCCACTCAGGCAGAGTAGTTAAGTTACAGAAAGAAGTATTGTGATAGAGTTATGGTTAAGAGTCCTTCTCATTGATACTATCTTACTTTTTGTGTTTGGTGAGTAGAGTTTTCGCGTCCCCAGAGTCTGAAGTATCGGAGTAGTCTGCACCGTTTGAAACGGGCAATGGTCGTGAGCAGGGAATCCGGCTCAATATGTACAGTATGTGATCAAAAGTATCCGGACACCTGGCTGAAAATGACTTACAACTTCGTGGCGCACTCCATCGGCAATGCTTGAATTCACTATGGTGTTGGCCCACCCTTAGCCTTGATGACAGCCTCCACTCTTGCACGAATACGTTAAATCAGGTGCTGCAAGGTTTCTTGGGGAATGGCAGCCCATTCTTCACGGATTGATACACTGAGGAGAGGATAGATGTCGGTGTGTGATACCTGGCACGAATTCTGCGTTCCAAAACAACCCAAAGGTGATCTATAGGATTCAGGTCAGGGCTCTCTGAAGGACAATCCATTACAGGAATGTTACTGTCGTATAAACGACTCCGCCACAGGCCGTGCATTACGAACAGGTGCTCGATCGTGTTGAAAGACGCATTCACCATCCTCGAACTGCTCTTCAACAGTGGGAAGCAAGAATATGCTTAAAACATCAATGTAGCCCTGTGCTGTCATATTGCCACGCAAAACAACAAGGGGTGCAAGCCCCCTCCATGAAAAACACGATCACACCATGACACCACCGCATCCAAATTTTACTGTTGGCGCTACGCACGCTGGCAGATGCGTTCACCGGGCTTTCGCCATACCGACGCTCTGCCATCGGATCGCCACATTGTCTACCCTGATTCGTCACTCCACACAACATTTTTACACTGTTCAATCGTCCAATGTTTATTTTCCTTACACCAAGCGAGGCGTCGTTTGGCATTTACCGGCTTAATGTGTGGCTTACGAGCAGCCGCTCGACTATGAAATCCAAGTTTTCTCGCCTCCCACCTAACTCTCATAGTACTTGCAGTGGATCCTGATGCAGTTTGGAATTTGTTTGCGACGATCTGGATAGATGTCTGCTGATTAGACATTACGACCCTCTTCAACTGTCGGCGGTCTCTGCCAGTCAACAGTCGAGGTCGGCCTGTACGCCTTTGTGCTGTTCGTGTCCCTTCACGTTTCTACTTCACTATCACGTCGGAAACAGTGGGCCTAGGGATGTTTATCGAGCGAGGTGGCGCAGTGGTTAGCACACTGGACTCGCATTCGGGAGGACGACGATTCAATTCCTCGTCCGGCCATCCTGATTTAGGTTTTCTGTGAATTCCGTAAATCGCTACAGGCAAATGCCGGGATGGTTCCTTTGAAAGGGCACGGCCGACTTTCTTCCCCATCCTTCCTTATTCCGATAAGACCGATGACCTCGCTGTTTGGTTTCCTCCCCCAAAGCACCCACCCCCTCTCCAAACCTAGGGATGTTTAGGAGTGTGGAAATCTCGCGCACAGACGTATGACACAAGGGACACCCAATCACCTGACTACGTTCGACGTCCGTGAGTTCTGTGGAGCGCACCAATCTGCTCTCTCACGATGTGTAATGACTACTGAGGTCACTGTTATGGAGAACCTGGCAGTAGGTGGCAGCACCTAATATGGAAAACGTATGTTTTTGGGGGTGTTCGGATACTTTTGATCAGATAGTGTACGTATGTAAAGTAGTGAGACGTGCTAGGATAGTAGAGTTGTAAGTGTCTTTGTCGTTTGTGTTGGTGTAATGAGAAAAGGGTAATTCTGTCGTGGACAGAATCAATGGGAGTGGAGTCTTCGATAGCACAAGGTGCTACGATGAAGAAGGTAAAATTACAAAAGACGAAGTAGTTAATATACGAAAGGACAATGAAAATCTGTAGAAGAGACTGGTTGTATACAGGGTGAGTCAACGTTACCGCTGGATATATTTCGTAAACCACATCAAATACTGACGAACCGATTCCACAGACCGAACGTGAGGAGAGGGGCTAGTGTAATTGTTTAATACAAACCATACAAAAATGCTCGGAAGTGTGTTTTTTAACACAAACCTACGTTTTTATAAATGGAACCACGTTAGTTTTGTTAGCACATCTGAACATATAAACAAATACGTAATCAGTGCCGTTTGTTGCATTGTAAAATGTTAATTACATCCGGAGATATTGTAACCTAAAGTTGACGCTTGAAACCTCCGAAGTTCAGTTGCGTGTTGTAACAAACACGGGCCACGGTCGGCGAGAAGCATCTGCAGGCACATGTTTACGATGACGACCGTGTTTAGGAGTGTGGCTGTAGTGCACTGTTGTGGTTTGGTCTAGCTGTCGCAGTGTCCGCATGTAGCGCTTGCTGCTATTGTTATTCTGCATTCGTCTCCGCACGCAGACCAACTTTAGTACACCGTGTTACCAGACGTCTGTGATAGTGTAGTGTTGTAGGAACTGTGACCATGGTGTATTCGAACTCTGAAAAGGCGGAGATGATACTCATCTATGGCGAGTGTCGACGAAATGCAGCTGAAGCCTGCAGGGTGTATGCAGAACGGTGCCCGGACAGAGAGCATCCAACGTGCCGCACATTGCAAAACATCTACCGCCAACTGTATGCAACAAGTGTGGTCGTAGCACGCAAACGGGTCCGTAACAGGTCCGTCACAGGAGAAGCGGGTGCAGTTGGTGTGTTAACTGCTCTTGCCATGAACCCACACATGAGTACACGGGACATTGAGAGAGCCGGTGGACTGAGTCAAAGTAGTGTCATGCGCATACTGCATCGTCACCGCTTTCACCCGTTTCATGTGTCGCTACATCAGCAATTACATGGTGATGACTTTAATCATCGAGTGCAATTCTGTCAATGGGCATTAACAGAGAATGCGTTGCAGTTCTACCTGTTTACCGATGAAGCGGGTTTCACAAAACCCGGGGCACTGAATCTACGGAACATGCATTACTGATCCGTTGACAATCTTCGCTGGCTCAGACAGGTAGAGCGACAGCGACCGTGGACTATAAATGTATGGTGCGGAATCATTGGCGACCACCTCTTTGGCCCTCACTTCATTGCAGGGGCCCAAAAAGCTGCACCATACATCGCGTTTCTACAGAATGATCTGCCAACGTTGCTCGAAGATGTCCCACTGGAAACGTGTCGACTTATGTGGTATCAGCATGATGGTGCACCTGCACATTCCGCAATTAACACTAGGCTGACCCTTGACAGGATGTTCGACGGGCGTTTCATAGGACGTGGAGGACGCATAAATTGGCCAGCCCGTTCTCCCGATCTTACACCTCTGGACTTCTTTCTGTGGGGTACGTTAAAGGAGAATGTGTACCGTGATGTGCCTACAACCCCAGAGGATATGAAACAACGTATTGTGGCAGCCTGCGGCGACATTACACCAGATGTACTGCGGCGTGCACGACATCCATTACGCCAGAGATTGCAATTGTGTGCAGCAAATGATGGCCACCACATTGAACATCTATTGGCCTGACATGTCGGGACACAACTATTCCACTCAGTAATTGAAAACGGAAACCACGTGTGTACGTGTACCTCACCCCTCATGGTAATGTACATGTGAGTCAGTGAAAAAGACCAATAAAAAGGTGTTAGCATGTGGACGTAATGTGCTGTTCCAGTCTCTTCTGTACCTAAGGTCAATCACCGTTCCCTTTGGATCCCTACGTAATTCGGTGCTCTCCGATACACACGATCGAACAGCGGAGGAGTGGTAATCAAGCGACAACTTTAGGGTACAATATCTCCGGATGTAATTAACATTTTGCAATGCAACAAACGGCACTGATTACGTATTTGTTTATATGTTCAGATGTGGTAACAAAAGTAACGTGGTTCCATTTAAAAAAACGTAGGTTCGTGTTAAAAAACATACTTCCGTGCATTTTTGTATGGTTTGTATTAACCAATTACACTAGACCCTCTCCTCACGTTCGGTCTGTGGAATCGATTCGTTAGTATTTGATGTGGTTTAAGAAATATATTCAGCGGTAATGTTAGGTGACTCACCCTGTATTGAGCTGGGGAGAAGGAAAAAGCTCTCCGAAAGTCTCCAGAGCATGAAGAGGATTTGCGGAAGACATTTGAGTGAACGAGGAAGGAGTTGAGGAGGGAGGACTGAAATGAGAGGATGCACAGAGAAGGAAGCAGGAGAAAATCGAAACGGAGGGGAACCAGCCTGGGTTTGGCTTTTCTGTTCCCATAGTACGTCCAGATGTACTAATGTGGATAAACCTGCCAATCCTGCGAGGAGCAAGCCAGAATTAAATGCATGGTGGCCCGATCTCGTGAATGGGAAAACCAACATAACGAGTGAAGAGGTCAATGAAAGCCCGCAGAGTTGGCTAAGTGCGCTGAGTACTAACTTTGTTGACGTTACGGAAAGTATTGTAGAAGTATCAGATTTGATATCATGTGGAAGTGTTATTTTGTGTCCAAAACAACACTCTCATCAACATTAAATCGGAAAATGTGAGAAAAAAGTTAATAAATACTTTATAGGTCAATACATTTAAGAATGAACGCATCCTGTGATGTAAGACAGTTTATTAGAGCTTTGGAATGTACCTTCTTTAGAGAATACAGTGACCCAGTTGTCTTCTGTTGCTCGATCAGTTATCACGATAAGGAGCTTCCTGTTTCAGTTACATGTGGTTCTGACTGATAATTATAGCCACTAACGACTTCGTTCTTTGGTGGTCAGACACACACTGGTGTCCTAAGTTCGAAATTCATTGACAATCTGAAGTTTGTCTGTGGTCGAAAGGTTTGCAACGCAGTTTATCTGGACACATCCCGCTAAATGAGAAGGCGCGTTATAAAATAAGTAGCAAAATTCACACATAAGGCGACGAAGTGGCGTCAGATACGAAGGTTCATACCAGTCTGGGAGCGACACGTTATTCGTTGATTCACAATACCTATCTGTCACTATAGTCTCTTTATAGAGCCGTAAACTACTCTTACTGTATAGTTGGCTATATGATCTGCAACTGTGTCTCTGATCATGACGTTATCACCGAAACTTTATTCTAGATTTTTAAGGAAAGGAAATTAGACGGTAATTCTTTCTATCCAGGAGTTCAAACGCGTGAGTAGTGCTCAGATGGAATTTACACACTAATTTCTAAGTATTAGGCTTGACTGAAAAGGTATACACTCGAGGCTGTGCATTTTGGTTCATTTAGCCCGAAGAGAAATTCCTTCATTTAAAACAGGCATAAAATTAAATCCCATAGATTTTACAGTTAATGGAAGTATGTGACGGACCTGTTTCTTAGCGACATCATACTGTTCCACATATTTTTTATTATAGTTTTGACAACATCTTTCATCGCTTCCATATGATTAGGTGATGGTATGTATACCTTTTTATTTTTAAATTGCGCATGCGTCTGCTTGTGTGTGTGTGTGTGTGTGTGTGTGTGTGTGTGTGTGTGTGTGTGCGTGTGGGTGTGTATATAAATATATTAAGTTTGGATGTGCATGTGTGTGTGTGTGTGTGTGTGAGAGAGAGAGAGAGAGAGAGTGAGTGTGTATACACACGCACACACACACACACACACACACACACACACACACACACACATAAATATGCATACCCGCCCAGTTAGCCGAGCTGTCTAATGCACGGCTTTCCGGAGTGGGAAGAAGCGCCTGGACCCCGGCACGAATCCGCTCGGCAAACTTGGGTCGAGGTCCGGTGAACCGGCCAGTCTGTGGATGATTTTTAGGCGGTTTTCCATCTGCCTCGGCTAAAGTGGGCTGGTTCCCCCTATTCCGCCTCAGCTAAACTATGTCGGCGATTGCTGCGCAAACAAGTTCTCCACGTATGTATACACACAAACATTGGGTTACACTCGTCTGGTGTGAGACGTTCCCTGGGGGATCCACCGGGGGCCGAACCGCACAATAACCCTGGGTTCGGTGTGGGGCGGCGGAGGGGTGAACTGGACTGCGGTAGTCGTCGTGGGGTTGTAGACGGCTGTGGCGGGGACGGAGCCATTCCGTCGTTTCTAGGCCCCCGGTTAACAAACAACAGACACATACACACACACACACACAACACACACACACACACACACACACACACACACACACACATGAACACAAACAGATGACAAACGTCATAAAAACACTGAATATTTGGCAACAACGTTCGATCTTTATTGCTACATCATAGAAAAGCAGAGTGCCAGAACTTTTTATAACGTATATATACATCGTTCCAAATGTAAACTATAAAGTATAACAAAAATATGTGCGTATTCCAGGCCACTGAAGTGCCTTGCAAAGAATAAACTCGAAACGTGTATGGCACGAAAATTGTGTTTCATTTCGTTATAATTAGGAGGTCCAAAAGTAGAATGCATCAACATGCGGTGACTGTGTATACCGAATTATATTATATTCATTATTAGAAAAATAAAATGTATTAACTGTTGCACAATTAACACGTGCTGCTTCAAAAGTCTAACGAACCAGAGTTAAGGCTGATATTTCTTCTATAATTTTTGGTACTTAAATTACGTTTAATATGTTTATTCTTGCTTAATAGACATTGGTTATGAATAAGACACCAGAGATTATCATGTTGGTGGCTTCATTTATTGATAATGTTGAGTTATGTGGGCATTGGGCATATTGGAGAGTGGGTTTTCGTTCAATTTGTGTGTGTGTGTGTGTGTGTGTGTGTGTGTGTGTGTGTGTGCGCGCGCTTAGTTTTTTAAGATAAAATAGTCTTTAAAATTCTGATAAAATGTGTTATTTTCTACATCACTTTTTTAAAATTAAGACAATGTGGAGTGATTTATGGTTATGTATAAAAGGTTCTAAGTTTTCCAGAAGGACCATCTTTATTTTCTTTTCTGTAGTGTGTAGAATATGTGGGTTGGTTTGTATGTCTCTAAATGGATTGACTACGCGTATTTTATGCTAGGTGAGTCGATGCAGTACATAGTGGGAGTGAAACGCTACATTTGATCAGCCTGTTACAGAGAGGTGCGCAGTGAACAAGGCAGCACGTCACTAGATAGCCGATTTTGAATGCCGGGTGGTATTCGGTGCAAGACACACAGATCAAAGGACACTGGAGATTAGACAACAATCTGCGTTTCCGAGGTCCGCAGAGTCTGAGACAGATATTCAGTATCACAGAGATAAGGCTTCCAAATGTGTAAACTGTAGCACAAAACCTCCACAGCTGTTTGGCGGGTGGGAGCTAGCTCGCCCCTCCTGAGCCATACGAGACGACTGAGGTCCAGTATGAAACAGAAAGCCAACGATTTGATTATGGCACGTCAGGGATCTACATCTACTAAGTCTGTATGCAGACAAACAAACCAGCACTCACTGACCAATTCGTGTTCCTTTGGTGATATCGAGGCACAAAGCTCAGTGACTGGCCTGACCTGTGAATATTGTCACTCTGCCATCGAACAGTGGGGGGCTTGTGGCATTGTTTCACTTGTATCGACGTGACTGGTGTTTCACAGTGAGGCATGTGTCAGATTAAACTATGGACTCAGCATGTCAGTAAGATTATGTTCAGAGAATTGGTGATCCAGATATGGTCTGGGTTGGAGGTACGCCCCATTGTCCTACTATAAGAACCAACAGCATATGCATGTATGTGAAAACTCTTGCATATCATCTAAATATCTTTCTGGGATAAGAGTACCATGATGCATATCCCATGTTACAGCAGGATAATGCGACAAGTTACCGCTATTTATTTGCATGCACCAGAGATGATGAGCGTTCCATGAATACTTGCTCTCCCCCCCAGAGACCCCACCCCCCTATCATCCGATCTTAATACCATTGAGAACGTGACGGGATGCTATCGATACATGTGTTCACTCAATTTACTCAGCACTGACTACAGAAGAACCATTGTGGATAGCACTGAAAGTTGAGTGGATCAATATGGTGTGTTCTAAAATGTTCTTTACAGCTTTGACTTCAGAAAAGGGGATAGATAGAGAGCTGCCGTTTGCGTCATAATGTTCACACAAAGAGCTGAAGTTATAGTAGAGTTCGGCAGACTTCAGTGTGTGTGACATCTGTAACATGTAATGCATCTAAGTTATATTCCAATTCCTCTCATGTCTGGACTAACATGCGCTTATTAATGTGTGCAGTTGCGGATCTGATGCGAACTCACAGTTCATGTAGGTCCCACATTAGGGTCTGGTAGACAGCATCCTACACAAAACTCTAAAGAAAAAGGTGTAATGGGGTCACATATGGTGACCAGAAAATGGGTCCCCCTCTGCCTATCCAGCAGTCTGGAAATGAGTCGTCCAAACTTCTCCCACGGATTGAGATCCAGTGAGGAGGGGCACCACCCAGCTGTAGCATGATATCAGGTTGCAGTTCTACAACCTGTGGAAATACAAACTGTTCCACCATATCCAGATAAACAGCAGAGGTTATTTACGCCTCCACAGAGAAAACTGGTGCTACCACATAGTCTTTGGACTATTGGTCACAATTTCCATGTTAAAGTTGGGATTCTTATAACTCCAGATCCTCACATTTTATCGGTTTACCTTCCTCAGCAAATGAAAGAGAGCTTCGTCCGTGAAATCATATTTTTCAGACTTTGCGTTTTGGCCTGTCAACAGGTTGAAGTGCTTTGCAGCAGCTGTCTCTTGTAGGCATGAACCATCAGTCTCTTGTGTAGCACCCTGTATACAGTGGTTGATGGTAACTGCAAGTGTCGAGACGTTGGACGGATTGATATCACTGAGCTCCGGATAAAAGCCTTTTACACCTGTTCCACATCTGCATCACTCACGTCCAGACCTCCAGAACTCGCACTCTTCGTGATGCTTCTGGAGTCCTCGGACCTCGTGTACCACTGTCAGTTGATCGGACGTGATTGTGGTGGGCTTCAGCAGCATGTTTGGGAGTTCTCTGGGTCAGGAAGTCAGATTGGTCTCTATCAACCATTCCACACACTGTGTCATTTGTTGCGGGTGAGAGGGAGGTGGAGTGGCCATTTTCGTCAGTAACTAAACCGGAAAACAAAACTTGAAATACATGTGATCAACGCTGTGAAGATCATTTTGGAAAACGCTGTATCTCTCCAGACCGATACCTAGCACCTCGTACAGTCTATGCCTTGGCTTGTTTTTGTAGTTTTTAGGGCTCGTGGAGAAGCAGTTTGGTGTTAACATCACCTCTACTCAGCGTATAATGTCATCAGACATTTGTAATTTGATTGTTCCAGGAGAAGAAGTTTCTGTTGGAAATTAAAAGTCCCTCGGCTTTGTAGTTTCTGAAGAGCGTGAACTCAGAATGAGAATGATAAGTAATCGGCAGTACCCTTTTTCAATAATTCGATGTCTCACGTCTCTCGACTGATCAAGGAAATTCTGGAAAATCTACAACAGGATGGTGGGCGGACAAGAATGTTAGCCTCCCTTCTCCCGAATGTATTATGTGATCCTTTACTCACTTGCCTCCACTGATCAATAGTCGGTCACAGTAAATTGCAGTGGTACTCGCGGTAAACATGAAATAATATTTGCGATTGTTTTTCTCTTATGAACATATTATTAGCAATCATTGTCGTCGTAGGATAATATTCTCCAATGAAACAGTTCCTCATTTCTTCGGGAAGTCTGCTGCGATTGCTAACCTGCGAGCGACCTCACAAAGCGCCAGGTGAAGATCTGCTTAGTGTGCAACAGAACTAATGCTGGAGATTTTCAGGGCCTTTGACTGCCATATTTCATGAAAGCTAATGAGCATCCTTCTGTCCTATCGATACACATCTGGTGGCTCCTGCATTAAATTACGACACATTAGCTAACACGGCTGGTCCATTATGTCGGAAAATTCTGACTGGACGCGGCTGGTCGCAGTAATGAAGCAGCTGTTATCGATCGCTGCGTGTCCACGACGTGTGGTACACGCGTGTCATCATGGACTGAGGAATGCTCTGTGGTTGCACAAGTCTGAGGCAGGGTGTCCTGCTCGTCTGCCATGCACCGCTCCGTTTACACTACTTTACATTTTCTCTAATGACCTCGTTGTCGACGGGACGTTAAACACTAATCTTCCACTTCATTATACTGATGTGAGTATCTTCATGTGCCAACAGTTGTGCAAAGGACAATATTACTGCATCTGCCTATTGCTTTGATTTTGCGCGCATTTTTCTGTTGTTGGAAACACGCGGTGATGTTACAGTAAACAAGCACAGTGGTGACTAAGGAAAACGCATCGCACTAACATTGCTTTCAGGACAGTTGAGCATACACTGTTAAGTGGTTGAGCGTGTCCTCGTGAAATATCACAACAAAGTCTCACAACGAGCCGACCGCAGCTTTCTCACTCCCTGGTCTGAACAATATTGTGATCGACTAGTACGATTTGTTAAGCTGCGTACACTTATTTCTTTCTGTATAAGTCGAGTGTATGGAATAGGGCACTTCCCGTTGCTGCACTTACTAGGGTATCTACCCGCATCATTAATGTATGGCGTGCGGGAAGAATAACTGCTTAAACGCCTCTGTCTGCGTTGTAGTTGATGTTGTCTCTGCGATCTCTACCAGAGCGATACGTAGGGTTTGTAGTATATTCCTAGATTTCAGCTTCCAGCTGATACTTGACACTTTGAGCTAGCTTTCACAGGATTGCTTCTATTACAGGATTTGCATCTATTACAAGCGTTTGCCAGTTTTATTCAGCATCTCCATGACGTCGCCTGTGGCTCAAACCAACTTGCACACTTGCTGCTGCCGTTCTCTGTATATGTCCAATATCCCCTGTTAGTCCGACATGGCACAAGTCCCACACACTTAAACAGCATGGGTTGCAAAAGTGTTTTCTAAGCAATCTATTTTGTATACAGATTCAGTTTTCCAAGCATACTAACGAAACTGCCTCCTGCTTTACCTATGACTGAGTCTATGTGATCAACAATTTCATATCACAAAAAATTGTTACACGCGGAGATTTGTATGAGTTTACTGATTCCAGTTGTGACTCACAGGTACTTCAGTCATAGCACACTACGTTATTTATTTATTTGTTCATTTCATTTTGTAAAGTGCATAGTTTTGCGTTTCTGGTCATTTACAGCAAGTTGCGAATATCTGAACAACTTTGATGTTTTACCGAGGTGTGATTGAATATTTGTGAAGCTTCTACCAGACAGTACCTGTAATGTCGTGTGCCTAGGGCCTCCCGTCGGGTAGACCGTTCGCAGGGTGCAAGTCGTTCGATTTGACGCCACTTCGGCGACTTACGCGTCGATGGGGATGAAATGATGATGATTAGATCAACACAACACCCAGTCCCTGAGAGGAGAAAATCTCCGATCCAGTGGGAATCGAACCCGGGCCCTAGGATTGACATTCTGTCGCGCTGACCACTCAGCTACCGGGGACGGACAGTAGATATAATGAGATAACAGTACCTCTAATGAGGTAACAGAATAATTGCGAAAAGTCTGGGGTTGTATTAATACTGTCTGGAAAGTCACTGACATTTAACGTGAAGAGAAAGATCTTAAAACATTGCTCTGGTCACACCTTGAGACTTCTACATCTGTCTAAGACTATCCATCCAAACTCCAAACTACATGTCGCATTGTCCCTACTAAGAAGTCTTCCAGTCCATTCACAAATTCCGCTTGATACCCATACGATCGTATTTTTTATTTCCCATCACAGTCAGTTTATTATCTTTACAGATAAACAATTCCGAGTGTTTCAGACAGCCATTGTTAGAGGCGGGTGCTGCACCGGAGAATCATACGTTGCCCGCATCTCGTGGTCGTGCGGTAGCATTCTCGCTTCCCATGCCCGGGTTCCCGGGTTCGATTCCCGGCGGGGTCAGGGATTTTCTCTGCCTCGTGATGGCTGGGTGTTGTGTGATGTCCTTAGGTTAGTTAGGTTTAAGTAGTTCTAAGTTCTAGGGGACTGATGACCATAGATGTTAAGTCCCATAGTGCTCTGAGCCATTTGAACCATTTTAGAATCATACGTTGTTACCAACTTAAAGAGTATTTCGCTACATTTACTAGTACATTACATGTATTAACAATTATTATTTTTAATGTTTTCAAAATGTCGTTTCCTTTTAGTTCATAGTAAAGTTATTTTTTTAATTGTGAATATTATGTTCTTCGTAGCTTGGGTTCCTTTCCGCGACCGAACAAAAACCATTTTTTTCTTTGCCATTGCATTTCGTTGCTTGTTGTACTTCATTAGAGACTTAAAATACACATATCTGTTTTGTAATACATACAAAATCAGGCAGCTAAGACAGGCCACCTTAAATACTTCCAGAATGAATAAATATATCGCGGTATTGTTTTAGCTAAGTTATAGCGAACAGTATGGCCAATTTCCTATTGTTCTTAGGTAATTTTTATCGTTTATAGTCGCCTAATTACTACACTGACTAGGTTTTTCTGTAATGCAACTGTATACTCTTTTCTGTGACATTTGAAAGAAACTTCTAAGAGTATTTCAACGACATGACATATACGGGACTTGATATAATAGTATCAGAACAACAGTTCGGAAAACCACTGTCGTGCCGTCAGCTAAAGAGGTTTAACAGACCTCTACTCTACTATATCAAATGTAAGCAAACAAGCAACTCAAGTTCGGTTCGTGTGTTTATTGTCACAACTGTCATACCAAGTGCTTTGGAGCACCGTCAGCATTGCCACACGCTGTGAAGTGATTTTGGAGAAACGATACTGCGCGTTCTATTTCATCTTGAGTTAACGACAATACAAGCCCATGCTGTAAGGCTTTCCGTGCCTTCGGAAGTCGTTGGTGATTCCTATTAGACCACTTGTTTTAATTTCCGCTACAGACAACAGTATACAAGTGTTTTAAGTTCGATGCGTATGCAGACCATTTTTTGTTTCCTGAACGACTGTTTAGTGTACTCCAAATGTTCTCTTTAGTGGGCCTGTAATTACATGTGCGGAATGGGAGGGTAAATGTCTTGTTAGTGCCACACTGATTGCCTTACATCCAGTGGGATGTCTTCCAATAACTGCAGCAGCAACATGTCTTAGGAACTCGACATATTTGAGTTCATTTAGCTTCCCGTCAATAAAAAAGGGACAAATGATGCGGCTTTTGAAAAACACGCATCATCCGCGACCCTGCAAGAATAGTGACACAATTCAAAAATGCAATGCTTGAGAAAAAGCGACTTAAGAATTCTAGAAAACTTATGCTGGTATGGTATAGGCTACATTTAAATTTAAATTAAGTATTTATGGCAGTAAATTCCGTAATATTTTGTTCAACAGTAATGTGTACGTGTAGTTATGTTCTCGTCATTGTGGGAAGTTATCAGGTCATTATTAATTAGGTATTTGGGTTGTGTAACTTTTCTTGTTTTTCTAAACACTTTTCTGCTTTAAAAACAAGTTGAAATTGTTTTATCAGAAAATACAAAATGCAAAATTATAATTTATGAATATTATTACAATTAATAAGGAGCATCAATAAGGTATAATTTAAGGAAAACAATTTACGAAAACACAGGTTGATAAACTCACACAATGTTTGAGTACTTTTCGACGAGAAATGGAACGCTGTATGAACTCTCTCTACAGCAGAAGTTACTATTTTTTTGTTGTACGCGAGTCACGAAACTTCGTAGCAGGTCTTTGCAAAGTGAGGTATAGACACTGCATAAACACAAACACTGTAATAATCAATGATATTAAAATTACATTCAACTTATACACGAAAAGTGTCACAACTCAGAATCTGTCAGTCTTCTTCAATGACCCACCCACACTTGCCAGAGGCAACGCTGAAGCAACTCTGTTGTTGCCGTGGCGAATCTTGCACCAGTGCACTTAAGTGGATACAATGCGAGATGTAGCGTGTTTCGTGCATGTTGGGGCAATACACGTGTGTTTTTCAGTACCACAAACTCAAATTTGTGTCACTTTTCTTGTCGGGGTGCGAAACGTTGATAGACCTAGAACGGTGTTTTTATCCACTTCTTTGCGTCAACGTGAATTTTCAACTGACAATTAGTGCAAATTGCGAAGATTGACTTGCTCATGGTTTGCATACGATGCTTCTTGTTTAAACGAAATTTTGCATAGATGTGCCCACATAAGTTTGCACTTTTTAAAGATAACATTGCCGGCCGCGGTGGTCTAGCGGTTCTAGGCGCGCAGTCCGGAACCGCGCGACTGCTACGGTCGCAGGTTCGAATCCTGCCTCGGGCATGGATGTTTGTGATGTCCTTAGGTTAGTTAGGTCTAAGTAGTTCTAAGTTCTAGGGGACTGATGACCACAGATGTTAAGTCCCATAGTGCTCAGAGCCATTTGAACCATTTTAAAGATAACATTCGAAGAATTCTAATCAAGTCTGGAAGTCATTGGCATGAACCGGTAAACGCAACGAAACATGAAAAAGATGAAATTCGATGGAGTGTAGAGTACGTAAAACACTCGTTTGCTTCATCCCTCTCGTACTTCAGAGATGTCTCTTTGCATCGTGCGGAACTGTTGCTAAAATACTAGTTTTATTTCTCTCATCAGTTGCTTTGATTTTCTTTGGCGTATTTTGTTCTCCAGTGTTTGCAAAGACAGATAGTGAGTGCCTGGCACTATCTGGGTACTCTTCAGCATACAGCCGCACCTCTGCTCCAATAGTTTGGTGACATTCGCCAAAAACAATGTTCATTTTTTCTAATGTCGTATACGTCGTGAATGTCTCAATAGTTTTACGAGCAAGTTATCTGATGGTTGCAACAGCAGAACACAAACTGGAGAAGCGCACAGGTAAACACAAGAACCACACCCGAGTTACATGTTACCTTACATTTGATATAATAAGGTACATGTCCGTTGAAAATCTTCTTTTCATTCTACGACAGTGGTTTGCGGGGCTATTACCTTGATAATATTTGAACAAGTCCCACACGTGTTATGTCGTAGAAGTTCTGTTAAAAACAAGTTTCAGATACCACAGAAGAAGGTATATACTCCTTCGCTGTAACTTGGCGAGGTAACGTGTTTTATAGAATACGACGCGAGGCCTTTTTAAAAAAATCTGGTAAGGGCAACAAAGTGCTGGAGCTTTCATGTGTTTTAGGCGGGGCTTCCCGTGTGTTTGGCATCTTCTGTATCGGACACTGCACAATGTTTTCTTCAAATTCTGACCACAGCGGTTAACAGGGTCCGCTCTTTCTTGCATTTGCCAAAACTGGATAATAATTAATCAAGTCTTACAACCAATGCTGTTTGCATTTGCCGGCCGAGGTGGCTGAGCGGTTCTAGGCACTACAGTCTGGAACCTCGCGACCGCTACCGTCGCAGGTTCGAATCCTGCCTCGGGCATGGATGTGTGTGATGTCCTTAGGTTAGTTAGGTTTAAGTAGTTCTAAGTTCTAGGAGACTGATGACCTCAGAAGTTAAGTTCCATAGCGCTCAGAGCCATTTGACCCATTTGTTTGCATTTTTGTACTGTTTTCACGGATTGTGGTACAGAAGTTCGATAAATACAACTCACTCTTCAACCCGACTGCTAAAAGAAAAAAGAAAAAGTGCATAGTTCTTCATACAATTTTTGTTTGAAATTATGTATAAAGAAAAACAATATATATAAGAAAAACATTTACTCTAACGGTTTAAATTCCCTGCTATGGTAGATGGAACTGACTGCGAGATGGAAAACGATATGACACTTTTTCACAGCGCAGTGTAGCACAGCATTTTCTTTCTCAGAGTCAGTGTTAGGAAAAAGTCCTGTAGATCGTTGTTCAAAAATAACGTCCAATATGTAGCCTATGCCATCCGAACGCTTACTGGAGCCTTGTGCAAAAGTGTGAAGTATATCGCGCAAGTAACTTTCGAGATTTCTGGCAACAACTTTAAGCAACGACGTGTCTTTCAATAGTAGTATAGATGAAGACTTAAAGCTGGGAATAACTGATCGCGAGTTTACAGCAAAGAGCAGTTTTTAGCCGGGAAGTAAATGACCGATTCTCTGACAGAGTGGGTGAGCTGATGGAAAACTTCAACTTTCTAATCATTTACTATCCAGTTAAAACTTTTTTTCTACATCTACATCTACATGGTTACTCTGCAATTCACACTTAAGTGCCTGGCAGAGGGTTCATCGAACCATTTTCATATTACTTCTCTACCATTCCACTCTCGAATGGTGCGCGGGAAAAAGGAACACCTAAATCTTTCCGTTCGAGCTCCAATTTCTGTTATTTTATTATGATGATCATTTCGACAAGGAATTACGGAAAATTGTATTTAGTAACTCCGCTTTAGTGGCACCATCGTCGGTAACATTTCCATCGCTATCGCGCAGTGACGGTATTGACTGTTTTTTGCCACTGGTGTACTTTACATACGACCAGAATCTCTTTGGGTTTTCTACCATATTTTGAGACAATATTTCATTGTGGAAACTATTAAAAGCATCTCGCATTGACGTCCGCACTAAATTTCGAGCTTCCGTGAAACTTAGCCAGTCTTGGGGATTTTGCGTTCTTCTGAGTTTGACATGCTTTTTTCGTTGCTTCTGCAACAGTGTTCTGACATGTTTTGTGTACGACTGTGGATCAGTCCCGTCTCTTATTAACTTATGCGGTATGAATCTATCTATTGCTGTCAATACTGTATCTATGAATTTGAGCCATATCTGGTCTACACTTACATAATTAGCTCTGAAGGAATGGAGACTCTCCATTAGGAAGGCATCAAGCGAATTTTTATATGCTGTTTTAAATATATATATTTTGCGTTTATTTTTAGTGGTTTTGGTTGATATGGTTTTGAGCCTCGCTACAATGACTTTGTGTTCACTAATACCTGTATCCGTTATGAAGCTCTCTATTAGATCAGGATTAGTTGTGGCTAAGAGGCAACCTTTTACAATTCGTGTGGGCTCATGAACTAATTGTTCAAAGTAATTCTCAGAGAAAGCATTTAATACAATTTCGGAAGATGTTTTCTGTCTACCACCGGCTTTGAACATGTGTTTTCGCCAACAAATCGAGGGTAGATTGAAGTCTCCACCAATTATAACTGTATGAGTGGGGTACTTATTTGTAATGAGATTCAAGTTTTCTTTGAAGCATTCAGCTATTATATCATCTGAGTCGGGGGGGTCGGTAGAAGGAGGCAATTATTATTTTGGTACAGCTGTTAATTATAACTTCTACCCATAGTAATTGGCAGGAACTATCTATTTCAACTTCACTGCAAGATAAACTACTACCAACAGACACAAACACACCACCACCTAGTTTATTTAATCTATCCTTTCTGAACACGGTTTGCGCCTCTGTAAAAATTTCGGCAGAATTTATTTCCGGCTTCAGGCAGCTTTCTGTTCCTATCGGTTTCAGCTTTAGTGATATCTATAGCGCTTGAGGCTCTGGTACTTTCCCAACACAGCTACGACAGTTTACAACTACAATACCGACTGTTGCTTGGTCGATTCTCGTCGTTTCTTTGCAATAGAAACGGTTTTCTTACACATTATAGATTCATGTCCGATATCAGCATTCAAGTATTTAAACGACCAAACTGCGAAGGGTAGAAAAAAATTTATAAAGTCAACGAACTTATATTTTTATGACATTGAGTTTTATAAGCCTATTACATAACGTATAGTAGTGTTATTTAGTATGATGAGTGTTCCAATACAACCTTCAGAAAATCTGATCTCGGAAAAACTTACGTGTCCGATAGTAACCGAAGTTCTCCTACATAGGGACAAAATACCTGGGGCCACTACCAACGACCCGCCCACGTAGCTGCGTGAAACATTCTTTTCGTGTGTTCTTTGGAGCGGTACCAGACTCTCGACTGCGAGCAGAATCGACGCACTCTTGTCGTTGTGCGGAAAGCGAGACAAATTTACGCGACATACTGCTGTCCGCGGATTTAATTGGAAACATTTATTGCCGGATCCTGATTGATTGTCTCCTCTGTGAAACTCGTATTACACAATCGACTTTCTTGTCTCCTTTGACTCCTCGAGACAAGCGAGTCAACTCCAGCGACCCTGGCGTTGTATCCCTGTACCGATTCGCGTGTGTCTCGAACGGTCCTTTTTTTCACACGTCAGTGGCAAATTGCGTGTGTCTGATGTGCAGTTTGGCGCCTGAACGGTGAAGTGACGTTGTGAGGGACCATAAAAATCGTAATATAGTAACAAAAGGCCAGAATAAGCAATGATGACAGAGTTTATTAATGTCCAAAGCAAAATTCACAGTGGATGTTCTTGTCAAAAGTCGCTTAGTAATAGGAAATGTGTCGTGCAAACACTTCAAAACGTGCACATCTTCACGAGAAAATATAAGCGCACAAACACTTCGAACACCGTCTAGAACGCAGTAAATAGCACCTTTTTACTATATCCTAGGCTTTTTTATACTAAGTGTCAAATAATATCAAAGACTTATTTTTCTCTTCAAATAATTCTGTCTTTTACGCTGCTGAAATAATTTTCATTAAAAAACGCGTCTCTCTTTACGCTCTAGTATTTATTTCTGCGCAGTGCAGACTTTTTCTCTGTAAAACGAAAATACATTATTCTCAAGTTGTAGAGGTTAATTTCTGACCTTAGCAAGTGTAATAAAAGTCTTATTAAGAGTTTATTTACGTCCCTCCTGTAGAAGAACATTAGTAGGAAACGTATCACCGAGGGAGGTGGCACAGTGGCTAGCACACTGGACTCGCATTCGGGGGGACGACGGTTCAATCCCGCGATAGGTCATCCTGATTAGGTTTTCCGTGATTTCCCTAAATCACTCCAGGCAAATGCCGGGATGGTTCATTTGAAAGGGCACGACCGATCTCCTTCCCCGTCCTTTTCTAATTCGATGAGACCGATGACCTCATTGTCTGGTCTCCTCCCCCAAACAACCCACCCCAAACCAACCCAAAAGTATCAGCACCTACTGCAACTTCAGTGGCTCACGAAAACAAAACAAACCACGAATAAAGCTTAAGAAGACACGAAAACTAAGAATCTGTTTCTCTAGAACAGGTTAACTGCCAGTGTTAGCAGATCCTGCCATTATCCCCTGTTTCTGCGTTTGCGCGGCGTGCAGCGTACTGGGGAACTTAAAACCTCAGACTCGGCACCATCTGCCAATACTGACAATGAAAGGTGGCACCTCATGCCGCATATGTAGCGCATTTATTATTAGTTGGTAAGCTACATCAATAATATGTTATGAGCCCGCGATAGACTAACTATAGAAAAAGTCTGATAAGTTGGAAGCTGGCCCCAGTGTACCGATAAGTCAGCATCATTCGGAACACTTCGTGTCAACTGTCCTCTGTTACGGATTTCACGAAAATTAGTCCACTTTGCTTATTTTCATTCGCTTATGTCGTATGGTATTGTATTTTGGGGTAACCCTTTCCTTCCTCAAAGGATATTTTTGGCTCAGAAACGAGGAGATTGGGCAATAAGTCGTGTTAGTTCGCGAACGTCTTATCGACCACTGGTCTGGGTATTCTGACATTGGCTTCTCAATATATATATTCTTTAATGTTAACAATATGAGCTTATTCTCAAGAATGTGCAGCTTTCACTCAGTTAATAACAGGCATAAATCCAATCTACATTAGGATCGGACATCCATGACTCTTGAGCAGAAAGGTATGCAGTATACTGCTGCATCCATTTTCAATAAGCTATCACAAGAATTCAAAAATCTTGGCGGAATGTAGTCGAATTAAGTCGGGTGATGCTGAGGGAATTAGATTACAAAATGAGACACTTAAAGTAGTAATGGAGTTTTGCTATCTGGGGAGCAAAATAACTGATGATGATCGAAGTAGAGAAGATAGAAAATGTAGACTGGCAATGGCAAGGAAAGCGTTTCTGAAGAAGAGAAATTCGTTAATATAGAGTATAGATTTAAGTGTCAGGGTGTCGTTTCTGAAAGTATTTGTATGGAGAGTAGCCATGTATGGAAGTGAAACATGCACGATAAATAGTTTGGACAGGAAGAGAATAGAAGCTTTCGAAATGTGGTGCTACAGAAGAATGCTGAAGATTATATGGGTAGATCACATAACTAATGAGGAGGTATTGAACAGAATTGGGGAGAAGAGGAGTTTGTGGCACAACTTGACAAGAAGAAGGGACAGGATGGTAGGACATGTTCTGAGGCATCAAGGGATCACAAATTTAACACTGGAGGGCAGCGTGGAGGATAAAAATCGTAGAGGGAGACCAAGAGACGAATACACTAAGCAGATTCAGAAGGATGTAGGTTGCAGTAAGTACTGGGAGATGAATAAGCTTGCACAGGATAGGGTAGCATGGAGAGCTGCATCAAACCAGTCTCAGGACTGAAGACCACAACAACAACAATAGCAGTAATCCACGCGCTTTCCTCACGGGTCAGACCTTCTATTCCTTCGAGGAGTTCCATGAAAAATTAAGCTGATTCCTGTGTTATATTGTTGACTGCGTTTACTTAAACTAATGGCTTGTCTTTGTTTGGGTTCATAAACATTTTATTTCATCTGTTATTACTTTTATGTTGCAATTTAATGTACTGAAACGTTCCATGCCCTTGCAGATTTGCTCCTCAATTCGGCCCTGCGGAATTAGATGTTCAAAATAAAAATTAAAAATAAATCCCTGTTTAGAAAAACAACGGAAAGACTTGAAAGCAAATAAATCGCCAGGTTGGGATTGAATCCTAATTGGGTTTTACAAAGAGTACTCTACAGCACTGGCCCATTACTTAGTTCGCATTTATCGCGAATCTCTAGCTCAGAAAAAGTACCAGACGGCCGGAAGATGCGCAGGTGACTTCTGTGTGCAGGGTGTTCGGAAATGCCCATTACAAACTTGTAGAACTTGTTTTGAACAGGATCCCGAATCTGGAAACAACATCCAACGACGCTGTAGAGCGTCAAAACTGTGATGAAGTTACAAACTTTCTAGGATGGTGGAGAACGATAAATGTATCGATTGCGGTCCCTGTATCGGAAACGAACGAATCGAAAGCTAAAAGCGAAAACCGTTCTCATATACCTGACAGTGAAATACATGTTGTTGATAAGATTGTAGGAAAGGAAACTTTCAGAGATAGTAGCATGGACCAACGTAAGAAAAAATGCACAATGGAAGTGGGCTCTAAAGTGTATACTTGATGAGCTATGGGCACTTGTTCATCTTCGTAACTGTGAAACACTTCTCTATTGAACAAGTGCTCATAGTTCTTAAGGCCTACATTTTCGAGCCCATGTTTTTTCTTGTTTGGTCCGTATTACCACTTCTGAAAGCTGCCTGCCCTATAATCTTAACAACACCGGTATCAGTACATATATTACAATGTCAGGGGTATCAGAAAGGTTTTCTCTTACAACTTTCGATTCGTTTGTTTCCGGCACAGGGACCCTTACGTCAAATTGATATATTTATCCTTCTCCATCATCCCAGAAAGTTTGAACATCATCATGGAATCACCCTGGATACACATACATTTACAGGCGCCGGTGCTTATAGCTTTGAAGCTTTGTAGCGTCGTTGGATGACGTTTCCGGACATGGGTTGCTGTTTAAAATATTATCCACTCATGTCCCCCTACAAGTCCTAGAAGTTTGTAACGGCAATTTCCCAACACCCTGTATAAGAAAGGTAAACGAACGGACCCGCAAAATTACGGAGCAATATCCTTAACTTCGGTTTGCTGCAAAATGCTTGAAATATTCTCAACTCGAAAATATTAAATTTTTTTCGAGAAGCTTACGTCCAAGAATCAGCACGGTTTTAAAAAGTATCGTTCGTGCAAAATTCAGCTTGCCCTTTTCTCACATTATATTCTACGAACTATGGATGAAATGCAACAGGCACATTCCATATTTCAGGATTTCCGGAAAGCATTTGACACCGTGTCCCTTTACAGAGTATTAACGAAGGCGAGAGCGTATGGAATAGGTTTCCAGATACTGAAAGTTTTCTTAAGTAATAAAACCCAATATGTTGTTCTCGACACCGAGTGTTCACCACAGCATGGGTATCGTCAGGAGTGCCCAAGGTGATTGTGATAGGATCGCTCTAATCCTCTATAAACAGGGTGACAGTTACTGAACTATATGAAAAAAAACGCAAATTAGTTACAAAGTATGGGGTGCATACAATTTATTTAACATGTAAACGTCACTCCAGATTTTGGGATTTAGGTTTTGACATGATCGATATGTCTGCCATCATTGACGATGGTGTGGCGCAGACGAATAGCGAAATTATGCATGACCCGCTGAAGTGTCGGAAAATCGATGCTGTCGATAATCTCCCGAATGGCTGTTTTCAGCTCAGCAATGCTTTTGGGGATATTGCTGTACACCTTGTCTTTAATATAGCCCCGCGAAAAGGAGTCGCATGCGATCAGACCCGGAGAATGTGCCGGCCAGTCGAAGTCCATGCTAGTGGCCTCTGGGTACCCGAGAGCGGTAATGTGGTCCCCGGAGTGGTCGTCCAGGACATAAAACACTCTCTTGCTTCGTTTGGGTCTAGCTCCGTCTTGCATGAATCACAGATTGTAGAAATGAAGGTCGCTTAAGATAATGGGGATCAAATCATCTTCCAAAACCCTCACGTACCGTTCGGTAGTCATCGTGCCATCAAGGAAAGTAGCACCGATTATTCCGTCACTGGACATTGCGCGCCACAAAGTCACCCGTTGATGGTGAAGAGACTTCTCGATCGCAAAATGCTGATTCTCAGTCTCCCAAGTGAGCCAATTTTGTTTACTGGCGAATCCAAGTGGGCTTCGTCGCTGAACCAAATCATGTTTGCGCACACTAATTCCCATTATACTCTGCGGCCAACCGTGCAATTTGAACACCCTAACTCAAACCGTTCAGAAGTTATGACGATTATATTTCATAGAGTTCAAAATTTATCACCCTGTACATAAACGATCTGACGGACAGGATGAGCAGCAGCCTGCGACTGTTTGTTGGTGACGCTCTGGTGTACGGAAAGGTGTCGTCGTTGAATGACTGTAAGAGGATACAAGATGATTTAGACAAAATTTCTAGTTGGTGTAATGAACGGATGCCAGCTAGCTCTAAATGTAGGAAAATGTAAGTTAATGCGGTTAAGTAGGAAAAACAAACCCGTAATGTTCAGATATAGCATCAGTAATGTCGTGCTTAACACAGTCACGACCTTCAAATGTATGGGAGTAACGTTACAAAGCAATATGAAATGGAAGGAGGATGTCAGGATTGTGGTAGGAAAGGCGAATTGCCGACTTCAGTTTATTGGGAGAATTCTAGGAAATTGAGGTTTATCTGTAAAGGCGACCGCATATAGGACGTTAGTGCGACATGTCCTTATGTACTGCTCGAGTGTTTGGGATCCGCACCTGATCGGATTAAAGGAAGACATCGAAGCAATTCAGAGGCGGGCTACTAGATTTGATATCTGTGAGTTTGAACAAGACGAAAGGGTTACGGAGATGAATTGGTAACTCAAATAGGAATCCCTGGAGGGAAGCCGACGTCCCTTTAAAGGAACAGTTTTTAAAAAATATTGAGAAGTGGCATTTGGAGTTGATTGCAGGACGAGTCTACTGCCGCCAGCATAAATTTCGTGTAAGGATCACGAAGATAAGATACGAGAAATTAGGGCTCATACGGAGGTAAATAGATAGTCATTTTTTTCCTCGCTCTGTTTTCAAGTGGAACAGGAAAGAAACTAGCAGTAATGATACAAAGTACCCTCCGCCACGCACCGTACGCTGGGCTGCAGAGTACATCTACATCTACATACATACCCCGCAATCCACCATACGGTGCGTGGCGGAGGGTACCTCGGAACACAACTAGCATCTTCTCTGCCCGTTCCACTCCGAACCAGAACGAGGGAAAAATGACTGCCTATATGCCTCTGTACGAGCCCTGAGCTCTCTTATCTTATCTTTGTGGTCTTTCCGCGAAATATAAGTTGGCGGCAGTAAAATTGTACTGGAGTCAGCCTCAAATACTGGTTCTCTAAATTTTCTCAGTAGCGATTCACGAAAAGAACGCCTCCTTTCCTCCAGAGACTCCCACCCGAGTTCCTGAAGCATTTCCGTAACCATCGCGTGATGATCAAAACTACCAGTAACAAATCTAGCAGCCCGCCTCTGAATTGCTTCTATGTCCTCCCTCAATCCGACCTGATAGGGATCCCAAACGCTCGAGTAGTACTCAAGAATAGGTCGTATTAGTGTTTTATAAGCGGTCTCCTTTACAGATGAACCACATCTTCCCAAAATTCTACCAATGAAGCGAAGACGACTATCCACCTTCCCCACAACTGCCATTACATGCTTGTCCCACTTCATATCACTCTGCAATTTTACGCCCAAATATTTGATCGACGTGACTTTGTCAAGCGCTACACTACTAATGGAGTATTCAAACATTACGGGATTCTTTTTCCTATTCATCTACATTAATTTACATTTATCTATTTTTAGAGTTAGCTTCCATTCTTTACACCAATCACAAATCCTGTCCAAGTCATCTTGTATCCTCCTACAGTCACTCAACGACGACACCTTCCTGTACACCACAGCATCATCAGCAAGCAGCCGCACATTGCTATCCACCCTATCCATAAGATCATTTATGTAGATAGAAAACAACAGCGGACCTACCACACTTCCCTGGGGCATTACAGATGATACCCTCACCTCCGATGAACACTCACCATCGAGGACAACGTACGGGCTTCTATTACTTAAGAAGTCTTCGAGCCAATCAAGTATTTGGGAACCAATCCCTTATGCTCGTACCTTAGTTAGGAGTCTGCAGTAGATATAGGCGTGAACTTCGTGCTACGGGGGACTCAACGCCCTCATACTCGATACGATCACGAAAGTCGATAGACATACCCGACTGTCGAAACTGGGCAACATAGTGACGTCACGGAGGTGAATCTATCGTCTGCCCCGCTTCTGCAGCTCGCCAGTGTCCGTCCCAGCACATCGGACAGCGAGTTCAGCGTCCGCGCCGGGCCAGGCCTGGCTGGCCGTCAGCGCCCACGCCCCGCGATCAGCTGGGCCGGCGTCTGAGCTATTCCTGACGGCGGCGGCCTCCCGCGTCGCCCACGTCACTGGCCCACGCGACTCCTCCGGCCAGAGGCCTGCCCGCCGGCCCCCTCCCCCTTCCAATTGTGCCACCGAGTTGCCACAAAGTACCAGCCGCGCCACACCTGCGCCTTCTAACCCTGCCAGCACTTCCTCGTGTCTTCGCCAGGGTTATTTTTTTCCGAGGCCCTACAGCACCTCTGGATCACCTGGGGACATCCGTGCCCCACGTCCCGCAGCACGGATTTATCTAGACCCTTTCAACGTGCTTAATGTTGGACACGAAGTCGCACAGGAGGCCTGCCCTGTTTTTTGTGGTTTCAAACTGTCACTCGTAATGAGAATTTTCTTTAATTTTCGATTATTTGTACGATTTTTGTATGATGAATGGTCTGTAATTTTACTATTTTTCCCACACTTCTTTCTCATCCCTACACCCTTTCTTCGCTTTTCTTACCGGTCCTAATTGTACCTTGTTGGTTTATACACCGTTCTTACACTCATGTCTGTATTATAACACGGCACCCATAATTAAAGTTTTACGAGGGTCACTCCAAATGAAATGCACACTATTTTTTTTAAATCCATCTTTAATTTTACATGTTTGAAAGTCTTACAGTGTGTAGATACATCCTTTAGGAACAATACTTTCATTTCTCCGCTTAATGTCCATCCCTCTCAACTGCCTTACGCCATCTTGGAACCAGCGCCTGTATACCCGCACGGTAAAATTCTGGACCAACCTATGGAGCCACTGTTTGGCAGCGTGCACAAGGGAGTCATCATCTCCAAACCTTGTTCCACGAAGATAGTCTTTCAGTTTCCCATAGAGATGATAGTCACATGGAGCGAGGTCAGGACTATAAGGCGGGTGTTTCAGTATTGTCCATCCGAGTTTTGTGATCGCTTCCACGGTTTTTTGACTGACATGTGGCCGTGCATTGCTTTTGCCGATGTGGTCGAACACGATTTAGTCGAGCTTGAAGTTTCTTCAGTGTCATGACATATGCATCACAATTAATGGTGGCTTCACTTGGCATGATGTCCACAAACAAGAATCCTTCGGAATCGAAAAATACCGTAGCCATAACTTTTCCAGCAGAAGGTCTGGTTGTGATTTTTTTTCCCCTTGGGTGAATTTGCATGATGCCACTCCACTGACTGCCTCTTTGTCTCTGGTGAATAATGATGGAGCCATGTTTCATCACCTGTCACAATTCTTCCAAGAAATTCATCTACACCATTCTCGTACTGTTCCAAAAGTTCGCTAGATACCGTTTTTCTTGTTTCTTTGTGAGCCACTGTCAACATCCTGGGAAGCCAACTGTCACAAACCTTTTTTAACGAGAACAATCCTCAATATTGCTGAGTTCCCTTTCATCACATAACCTGCTTGCCTACCGAATAACTGTACTGCGATCGACAGCAGCATCTCCATACACCTTTTTCAACCTCTTGTGGATGTTTCCCACTGTCTCGTTTTCACAGCACAGGAATTCTATGACAGCAAGTTGCTTCTGACGAATGTCAAATGTACCATCCCATCCTGTAGACATGCTGTAACGGCGCCACTCACGGGAATAGGTTGAACTAAGTTTGAAAACAAGCGGGAAAGATGTATCTACAGGCTGCAAAACTTTCACACATGCAGAATGAAAACTGTATTTTTACAAAAATAATTTGGATTTCTTTTGGAGTGACCCTCGTAGATTCAAAACGCTGTAGAATGAGAACCACTACTCAGACAGGTTGGTTGGTTGATTTGGGGGTGGGGAACCAAACAGCGAGGTGATCGATCCCTTCGGATTAGGAAAGGATGGAGAAGGAAGTAGGATGTGTCCTTTCAAAGGAACCACCCCGGCATTTGCCTGAAGCGATTTAGAGAAATCACGGCAAAATTTAAATCAGGATGGCCGGACACGGGTTTGAACTGTCGTCTTCCAGAATGCGAGTCGAGTGTGCTAACTACTGCGCCACCTCGCTCGATCGCTGCTCAGAGTGATGTCAAATTTGAACAGCATATTATTGACGCTGTGGGAAACGTTGTGGAGAAAAAAATATTACCAAAATTTTACCGATAGATGGCACTGTGAGAGTCTTAACGTAAATGGGGTCGGCTACAAATGGCAGATGAATCGCAAATGGTTCAAATGGCTCTAAACACAATGGGACTTGACATCTGAGCTCATCTGTCTCCTAGACTTAAAACTACTTAAACCTAACTAACCTAAGGACATCACACACATCCATGCCCGAAGCAGGATTCTAACCTGCGACCGTAGCAGCAGCGTGGTTCCGGACTGAAGCGCCTAGAACCGCTTGGCCAGATGAATCGCAATACGACAGCTATTGTTTGAGTTGCATATTACACCATCCGTACTGTTCAATGTGCATGACTGCACAAGTTCTGTAGTCATCAGTTATGGCAGTGTTAGTAAGGTAAACCCATCCACCATGACAAAGTCGTACCGCATCGGATGGTGAGTACCGGTTTTTAATTGTCATCAGGCCAAAAACTGCATACAAATCAAAAGCACATCGGATTTTAACTGTCGTAATAGTAGCGCAATACATGTTCAATATGCTGCCCACTGTTTCCTGCCAGAAGTTGAAATCGAGAACTAGCATATTCTACAACATATTGGAGTATCTCGAGGATCACGTTCCGAATGTGACGCGCACTTCGTGCCATCAGTTCAGCTACATTCACAATTGGAGCACTGAACACAACATCTTCCAGATAGCCCCAAAGCCAGAAGTCACACAGATTAAGATCAAATGATATGGACGGCCTACCCACACATCCACGCCGGTAAAGGGTTGAAATAATGTTCGTGCGCAAGTGACTCGCATAGTGTTTACCAGTGACGGTACAGGTAACGTAGCCAGCAGCGCTAATCTCCTCGAAAAAATACGGCCCTAAGGTAAACGATGACGTCAGCCCGCACCACAGTCACCTTTGCAGAATCAAGTGGTACCTGTTGATGTGCCTGCGGATTTTTCTGTCGCCTGTATTCTGCAGTTCTGTGCGATTACATGTCGTTGAAGATGGATATGAGCTTTGTCTGTCCACAGAATGTTCCATGGTCATTCATTGTCTAAATTCATGCGAGTAATAAATTCCAAAGAGAACTTTTGTCTTGCTGGGAGGTCAGCAGGAAGCAACTCCAGAACGTCGGAGAATTTATATGGACAGCAATGCAGGATGTTTCGCAGGTTTTTATGCATCGACTTTGCAGGCCTGTCCACCGTTCGGGTATTCCCCGTGTACTGCTACTTTGTACTCCACTGCTCGACCCGTCTTGGAATGCTGTGACCACAACTTCGACAGACGATTAATTGGTTTCCTACCTCTGCCACGCAGCCCTTCAAAAGAACGTTTCTTTTTCAAATGTTGTAGTCAGTTTCTTCAGACCCTAAGCAGATATCGGATCAATTCCTTTTTTCATATCCCATATTTATGCAGGGTTACTCGCGCACAGTCACCGTTCTTGTAAAAGAGGTTTACCTCCTTCATGGAGGGAGTCACGTTGGCCGTCTCGGAGACAAACTGAGGAACAGCCATGCGCCGCGAGTCTGTTGATGTGCATATTCTAACACTTAAAGTGCCATCTGTTGGTCAAATTTTCGTTTTTTTTTTTTTCAGTGACGTTTCCCCCCGCGCCAATAATACGCTGCTCAGATTTGACGTATTTCTGGTTAGTGGATGTCTTTCTGCAGCGTTTTGGAGTTCTAAAACTGAAACTTCAGTTATGGGCACCCTATATAATCAGGATCAGAATTAGTTCTCTGTTCATACTTCTACTTTTTATTTTCATTGCCATGTTGTTCATTTATTTACGTGGTCGCAAATAACCTCACTACAGTGATAGTATTGCCGCCTGGTGGCTTATTTGACAGTTAAGTTTCGTAACGCCGCTAATTGAACTATGTATGCTTCATACACTACTGTCTATACTCTTGTTGCTATGTTCTGTAGGTTTAAATTTAGGTCTTTGTTTCTGTTATGCACTTTTTGGTTCCAGTATCGCCGCGCGGCATTAGCCGGGCGGTCTGTGACGCTGCAGTCATGGACTGTGCGGCTGGTCCCGGCGGAGGTTCGAGTCCTCCCTCGGGCATGGGTGTGTGTGTTTGTCCTTAGGATAATTCAGGTTAAGTAGTGTGTCACCTTAGGGACTGATGAGCTTAGCAGTTAAGTCCCATAAGATTTCACAGACATTTAAACATTTGGTTCCAGTATCAGGTTCTTGAATTGTTTCTATGGGCACAATATAGCGCCATTGTTCTTACACATTCACGCACCCTTATGGCAAAACCTGTTACTTAAGCTTTGTAACACAGTCTTTCTATCAGTTGAGTTCTGATGCTGACGACCGACATATGTGACTCCACAGTTTCTACGAAAACTTTTACTTTTGCTATATCTACTTTTTGAACATTCTTGGTTACAAATTTTCTATGTTTACTTCCAGTGACTTTCGTCAATTGCGCTTGTGTTTTGTAGCTCTGTACTTTTCTTTAGCAGATGTTCTGATGATGAGCTCTGCCCCGAAATCACCAGTAAGTACGAAGTCTTAACAGCAAGTAATCAGCTTTTCTAGCGACCTATTCAGCAGTGGCATAAATCTCTTTCTTTTAACGACCTACCTGCTGTTTGTGGACCACATTCTCTACCTCAAAGTATTTTTTTTCATTGTAAATAAAACCATTAATTTGTACATATAAAATTCAGAAGTTACGCCCTACAGTCCTGACCTCTCTCCATGCGATTATGGCGCATTCCGTCCCTTAAAGGCCATTAAGGATCGATGATTACTGTCGAACGAAAACTTGTGGTAGGCAGTTACGGACTTCTTTACGTACCAGAACACGGCTTTTACCAAACGGGTGTTTTCAACCTGGTGTGTCGGTGAGTAATTGGCTCGGTGCTCACGGCGATTTTGCCTGATTCGTATACCGATTCTGGACTGCAATACTTTCGAATTGGAACATTTTGATCGTCCCCTATACAACCGAGCCGAACAAGTTTCGTAGTAAGCAGCAAAACAAGAAAAATAAGTGCATTTACTTCCCTTGCTAATAAAGTACTCTGACGCTTTCTACATTTCCGAGAGGTAATCATAAGGTTTCAATATCTTCTCGAAAAAATCAAACTGTGACCGTGAAACGAAGTGCAGGCGTGAAGAACACTATAGTATTCTCCACACCTGCACAAATGGACTTGCTCCACGCCAACGTTTTCTGCGGACGTCCAGCAGTGTAAGACCTAAAGATGTTCGCTTAGAGGCCAGCCACGGTGGCCGAGAGGTTCTAGGCGCTTCAGTCCGGGACTGCGTGACTGCTACAGTCGCAGGTTCGAATCCTGCCTCGGCATGGATGTGTGTGATGTCCTTAGGTTAGTTAGGTTTAAGTAGTTCTAAGTACTAGGGGACTGATGACCTCAGCTGTTGAGACCCGTAGTGCTCAGAGCTATTAGAAACATTTTTTTTTCGGTCTCTTAGAAGATCGAAACCGGTCATTTGAAAATAAAAACAAATAACTTAAATGCGATCAAGGTCTTGTGTTTTGAAAAAAGTTATGTGTTGATTTAGTTTTTGGTCAGTATCAATGTGAGTGAGTAGATACGAGAGAGGATACCGAATAATAAGAGCACAGGCTTTTATCATATGGCTCTGAGACCTGGCGGTTCATTCTGTGGCTAGAGTGGGTCAGACTCAAAGAGTTTTGGGTGAACATGGGTATATTTCTGTGAAACTTCCCCTTATAAAAATTATACATGACTGCTTAAACTGACACACAATATTTTTTAGCGCAACGCAATCTGACTTTGAAAAATCCCTACAAAAGAATGGCCCTGACTAAATTAACCTATACGTTTCACAAATCACTTACCTCACAAAAATCTTCGTTGCTCTAACTACTGCAATACAGCGAGCGCCACTACTGCCAGCTAAATAAAAGATTCAAGCTACTGAAGGCACTGACTACATCTGTTCTCTCTCGTCCTGCGGCTAACTATTGGTGGCTTTTCTGATGTGATAAAGTTGGACTGTTAACCAGTGAGGCGTGCTTATAGCAGAGAGTTGTGCAGTCGCGGAGCAGTTTGCTAGAAAGCGTTCTTGTTCTTGTGGTTAGTTAAATACGCAGCTGATGCTTCGGGTACAAACATCTGTCCACCGGCGGACTCGTGTCCTGTGTTCATGTGTGCTGTTGGCATATAATTAGAAGGGAGAATATTCTGTGAGTTGCTTATTGTCTTATTGAATTAGGGAGCATAACGTTGTTTATGTACCATACACCTTAGTGTTCTCCCCTCTGGCGATAAACAATCATTGATGTAATCTATTGTGGGCTTTTGGGATTTTGTATTTACTATTTTTAACACACGCATGATTCGGACGCACTTGGCAGTGTACTGCCTGTTCTTAAAACTGCGGTATTAACCGTTGGCTGCGTTAAGCACAGGCTAACTTTTGTTATGAACCTTGGAGCTTACTGTATCGTAATTGAAGCTGAAGCTTGACCGGCAGTTGTGTTTTGGAAATGTGACTTGTGTAGGATCAGAAACTTGGGCGTATAGTTCGTTTAATCATTTAAAGACATTAATTTGAGAGTACCGTACCTGGAGTTTGACCAACCTAAATCTGTTAGACTTGCATATTTAAGTTTTTAGAATTGTACTATTCATTAATTTTTTTAGAGGTTGTTTTGATATTTTGTAGGATAATTGTTTGCACGTGGTTGGGAACTGGGCACAGAGCCGTTAGGAGTGGAGATTTCAGTTGTTGGAGAAATGAATGGTTCTAAAGAGTGTACGTGTCTCTCAACCTAGCACCACCTCTCCACAAATCTCAGTTCTCGCTAGATAAATGTTTATGTTACTGCAGAAGTGGTATCATTCTTCTGTTTCATGTCACTGGCTAACTAGGGTAATGCGCGGAGCATCGCGGGAGCGACCCGGGCCCCGCACAACTATATCTGGCCGCCAGCCACTGCGAGTCTAAGGTCGTCTCAGCTGCGAGACGTACCATTCTTTGTCCACGGAACTCACGCTGTTCTTTCATTTTGACAGCTAAAAAACATTTAGTTAGTCTTTTTCACACCCTTGATTAAAATACATCATGTTGTGCAGTCAGCTGTGCAATAAATAGGTATACTGAAATTAATTTACCGAGTTCTTACCGTTAATACACTACAGTAATAGGAAAATTTCCGTTTGATTCGCGGTACACGTTGATCGAGATTTATGAGTTTCCTATTCTGCAACGGCTACAGAAACTTCTTCAATATTATTTTAGCGAGATAAAATTGAATTTGGATGTTTTAATAACACCAAATATGAAAAAAAGTCTTTTATCGACAGATAAAATTATTGAAGATTTGGTATTTATATACAAGTTCTTTGACAACATTACAATTTGTTGCTGTAGAGAACTGACGGTAGAAATAATACTGAGTTTTCCTGCGTTATCGCCCTCCCTGCAACTTCTCTCACCAAGTTACCGAATTCTCGTGTTGTAACAACGAACCTGCTCGAAGCATTCTTGAACATCCAAGCGAAGAAACGAAGTCCGAAACGAGAGGTCATTACTACACTAGGTAGGAATACTACAGTTTTCTTCGATACTCTCTTCATAGTAGTGCTGATATCTGTGCTACGTGGATGTACAGTAGAAGCCTGTTCACGGAGAACTGAAATTTAGCATGCCTGCAGGTTTTCAGTTATACCGTCTGCCGTGTTGTTGTCGGGCAAAAAGCTTCGATAGGTCTGTAGCTACTTATTTTTCGGTATAAATTTGCATCATTAACTGCAACAGTATCTGAAGCACTGAACTATTTTATTAGAACAATATTTCAAAACGTCATTCGATGGCCCAGTGCACCCCTCCCTCCCACTACACACGTAAAAAGAAATAAAAAATCCTTCCTTCAAATAAGCTAAGAACTTTGTAGTATCTCTTGTTATTTGATTCCTACAAATTGCAGCAGAAAATATAGACCTGCTTACTGAATTAAAATTCAAAAGACATATATACTGGGTCTATTGTGCAGGAAATTGAATATCATTTGTAACAGTTTTCCCGAAACCCATTATGTTTCGCGTTACACACATTTCTCTGTTGGGAACATACACGACATGTGTTACCCAAAGTACAGCTTTCTTCCTGAAAACTCTACGTTTAATATAGTGCTGGGAGAAACTCATTGCTGTATTTCCAGTACGTGTCTCCACGATGCTGAGTGCCAACATAAATGCTGATAGGACATGTCACATGAAAATTTATTTAGCTTTAAATTGTGCACTTGGGTCACATAAACACGTTAATATCAGTTTATTTTTCCTTAAGAAGAACTTAAATAATGCATACATCATTCGTAATTATATAATCAGTAGAAATATGCCAAAATAAATGATGACAACTGTGTTCAAGATGCGAATGTGTTGTGTGGGACTCATCAGCTTACGAATTACAGTATCTTTTTTTACCTATTTCTGTTAAATCTCATGCTGTTGTTTTGCAAGACAGATGAATGACTGAGTAACACGTATTGAGTGAAAATGAATGAAACATAACGTTTTAATGCGCCTATCCAGGTCTGGGTGACATTCGAGTTTTAAAGTGATACAGTAGAACTGTAACCCTTAGTTGCGCTAATATAAAATTATGGAAATACGGTTCTGCTTTCAGAAAACACAAATTCTTCTTGTTTAACATCCAAACATGAATCTGTGAAGTTTCACCATCGTTCGCGGTTTCATTTATTTTCCTCGTATAATGTACAGACGGTAATCTGCTGTATGACATTTGTAGTACAGCTCATATTTTGTTCCAGTATGTCATTTAGTGTTGATTCGGCTTTTCCAGGATTCTATAGCGCACGTAAACGGTGCCTTCTAAGAAGTACTGTAACTGTTTGTGAGATATTCACTTGTTCCGCCATCTAGTTTTATGATTACTGTGGAACAAGTGAATATCTGATAAACAGTGACATGCCGTATTAGAAGGCATAGTTTACATGCTCTGTAGAGTCATTAAAAAGTGTAACAAACAGAATATGACATACTGGAACAAAATAGCATCTCTACTGCAAATATCAGACAGCCACATAAACATTAGTATCTCATAATAAGAACATAAATGAACCCACTGCTGATGGTGAAATTTTTCCAATACACGTTTGCATGTTAATGAACGATTTGTGTTTGCTCAAGAAAAAACAGTATTTTCCTAATCAGAAAGCAAACACGGCAGAAAGTGAGCTTCAGCTTCCAGATGAATGTTACTCTAGTCTTCAAATAGTTCGTATAGCTCTTTTCCAGAATTGTGATAAAATCGATGTACCATATTCATGTGGGCACAGCGTAGGAAAATATTTTCTTTTGTGCTGAAGTGAGGTACGGTACGCATCTTAGGCTGATGCGTTCAGACAGCTGCAGTTCCACATCGACTGATCTATAATGATTCGGTATATGATAAAATATAGTCTAATCAGAGGTAAGAATCTGTTAGTTTAACACCCATCTCGTATGCCGGTATTTGATCAATTTTACACAACGGTGCGTACCCTAAAATGAGTACATATAAATCGGACGCTTTTTTGAGCTATGTTGAATAGGAAATGGTTAATGTTTGGACCGTTTACGATAGACGCGCCACTAGGATGAGCGTGTGTTACAATAGGCAAGAGTTTATGTGTAGGATCTGTGAAGTACTTTTCGCTTCTTAATCTGAAACGTACAAAATTTATCCTCTGTTAACCCGACTGTCGAAAAGCAACTAAACCTAACGTTCCTGTTTCGTTTTAAATGTAATAAATGCATGACTTACAAAAACGTTAAGAGAAGTCTATGTATTGGGAAATATTAAATTTATTCGCTAAGCTTTTAAGGGCAAAGAGTCGAACATAATTTGCTGCTTATAACTAGATTTCTTTTATACCGAGATATTTTATACAGCCAATTGACAACTTAATATAGAGACTTTCTCATTTCCTAATGAAATTTATTTCTCTCAATTCCTATTCAGACGCTATCCGAATTATTTATGATATGTCTCTATCGTTCGATAAAATGTACGGGGAAGAGTTTATAAATAGGGGAACAAGCAGAGACAATTTAAGCGGCCGTGTGAAACTCGTAAACTTTTCTTCAGATTCTAAGGCGTTTGTTCACAGCTCGTTACGCAGATATGTCGTACTGTGCGTGAGAGATCGCTGTTTTATTGTTCATGAGTTGCGAAGCTATGGATTGCTGCAGAACTTACTTCTAAATTTGTTGTTTTATCTTCAGATTTATATTCATTATCCGAGGAAAGTTTTCTTGAACCCCTTGGCTAATTGATTCTCTCACTCAGCTTGTCTTTTTTTCAGACAACAGGTACACACAGTTTCAGCTGACAATGTCAGCATTTGTTTATCTGTAAATTTAAAAATAGCTCGTTATTCAAATACTGTCAGTGACTCGTAAATGGATCTAACGGAGGGATGAATACTTTGGACTTCGGAAGCATCTTAGTATTGCTTGTGTAATGTGTTTCAGAACTGTATTACTTCATCTGCCGATCTGTAGCAAGGAAACAGCTGTCTCCTGTGTGTACTACCAGAAAGTTATCTACACTGATAAAGCTGCACGGTCATATGTTCAAAGCTCTGGGAAAGCCAACAGTAGCGGTTCTACGTCAAGGATCACAGTCCGCTACCGACTAAGAGGACTGTTTTTACGTTCTACAAACAGCATGACTGCGTTAATCTGTTTCGAAAATTACTGATAAAGAGCTACATTCTGGCTCTCTCTGAGTCACGGGTGTTCTATCACGGACAGCACAATTGTTATGACACGCCAGCCGATTACACAGGGCTTGATCAATTTCAAAAGTGAAAACAGTGCCACCGGTTATGCGATGTGGCTGTGTATGTGAAAGAAAATTATCGCGTTTCTGGAAAGAGAACACGCAGATGGGCACATTTATACATTTTATCGCGTTGCTTACAAACAACTCTTATTCATTTTACGCAGATGGGATATTAGTTATAATTCAGTAATATAAGGAAGAATGCGCATCGTCACTTGAAGACGGGCATAAATCGCAAAACCAGGTACGAGCACGTAAGCATTCACATACAGAAAACATGCGACCGTCGTTATTAGGGAAGTGTATTCGTATCCTTACTGTATATTTGGTATTTTAATGAAGTGGCAGAAAATGTTAATATAAAGTGTGCCCAACTGAAAAGGGGGCTACAGTTATAGGCAAAGAAATTTTAATAACAATATTACAAAAACCGTTCATATGGAACCGTACAACTATACATAATTGCAATTGACATTGATACACACATGGGAAGGATGTGGATGGCTTCAGTCTAGAAACTCCTGGGTTTCTGACGGATCGAATTTTTCACTGTGTCCTGCTCTTCCGTGCCGGCCGCGGTGGTCTCGCGGTTAAGGCGCTCAGTCCGGAACCGCGCGACTGCTACGGTCGCAGGTTCGAATCCTGCCTCGGGCATGGATGTGTGTGATGTCCTTAAGTTAGTTAGGTTTAAGTAGTTCTAAGTTCTAGGGGACTGATGACCGCAGATGTTAAGTCCCATAGTGCTCAGAGCCATTTGAACCATTTTGCTCTTCCGTGTCCGATGTGTCAGACATCGTTTCAAGAGATCGTAGATGAGGGTGTCACATGGGGAGATATATGGCTATAAGGAGGATGTTTCAGGACTTCCCATCAACATTTCTGAAGGAGCTCCAAAGTTTTATTGGCCACATGTGGCCTAACATTGTCCTGAAGAAGCAATGTACCATTCGAGAGCTTGCCTCCGAATCCTGTTCTGGACCGCCTGTTTATGCCACAGTAACGTGCTGTAAAATTATTCAGCGTTAACTGTGGCACCCCCCGGAAACCAGTCGACGAGTAGAGGTCGTTCTTCGTCGAACAAGAAACAGAGTATCATTTCTCAGGCCTTCGGGCCAGGGTGGACTATTTTGGACGAGGGGAGCCAGGATGCAGCCACTCCATGTTCATTATTTTTGGAGGCAGGGTCGAAGTAGTGACACCATCTTTCGTCATATCCCCCAATCTGTACAATGAATGTCATTCTATTTACATCTACATCCTTACTCCACAAGCCACCTGAGGGTGTGTGGCGTATCTATTCCAGTCTCGTATTGTTCGTGGAAAGAAGGATTGTCGGTATGCCTCTGTGTGGGCTCTAATTTCTCTGATTTTATCCTCATGGTCTCTTAGCAAGATTTACGTAGGAGTGAGCAATATACTGCTTGACTCCTCGGTGAGGGTATGCTCTGGAAACTTCAACAAAAGCCCGTACCGAGCTACTGAGCGTCTCTCCTGCAGAGTCTCCCACTGGAATTTATCTACCATCTCCGTAATGCTTTCGCGATTACTAAATGATCATGTGACGAAGGGTGATGTTCTCTGTTGAATCTACTCTATCTCTTCTATCAATCCTACCTGATACGGACCCCACACCGCTGAGCAGTATTCAAGTAGTAGGCGAACAAGTGTACTGTAACCAGGTTCTTTGTTTTCGGACTGCATTTCCTTAGGATTCTTCCAATGAATCTCAGTCTGGCATCTGCTTTACCGACGATTAATTTTATATTGTCATTCCATTTTAAATCATTCCTAATCCCTACTCGCAGATAATTTATGGAATTAACTGCTTCCAGTTGCTGACCTGCTATATTGTAGCTAAATCATAAAGGATCTTTCTTTCTGTGTATTCGCAGCACCTTACACTTGTCTACATTGAGATTCAATTGCCATTCCCTGCACCATGCGTCAGTTCGTTGCAGATCCTCCTGCATTTCAGTACAATTTTCCACTGTTACAACCTCTCGATATACTACAGCATCATCCGCAAAAAGCCTCAGTGAACTTCCGATGGTATCCACAAGGTCATTTATATATATATATATTCTGAATAGCAACGGTCCTACGACATTCCCCTGCGGCACACCTAAAATCACTTTTACTTCGGAAGACTTCTCTCCATTGAGAATGACATGCTGCGTTTTGTTATCTAGGAACTCTTCAATCCAATCACACAATTGGTCTGATAGTCCATATGCTCTTACTTTGTTCATTAAACGACTGTGGGGAACTGTATCAAACGCCTTGCGGAAGTCAAGAAACACGGCATCTACCTGGGAACCCGTGTCTATGGCCCTCTGGATCTCGTGGACGAATATCGCGAGCTAGGTTTCACACAATCGTCTTCTTCGAAACCCATGCTGATTCCTACAGAGTGGATTTCTAGTCTCCAGAAAAGTCATTACACTCGAACATAGCCGGTCAGTGTGGCCGTGCGGTTCTAGGCGCTTCAGTCTGGAACCGCGTGACCCCTACGGTAGCAGGTTCGAATCCTGCCTCGGGCATGGATGTGTGTGATGTCTTTAGGTTAGTTAGGTTTAAGTAGTTCTAAGTTCTAGGGGACTGATGACCACAGAAGTTAAGTCCCATAGTGCTCAGAGCCATTTGAACCATTTAAACACTCGAACATAATACGTGCTCCAAAATTCCACAACTGATTGACGTTAGAGATATAGGTCTATAGTTCTCCACATCTGTTCGACGTCCCTTCATGAAAACGGGGATGACCTGTGCCCTTTTCCAATCTTTTGGAACGCTACACTCTTCTAGAGACCTACGGTGCACCGCTGCAAGAAAGGGGGCAAGTTCCTTCGCGTACTCTGTGTAAAATCGAACTGGTATCCCATCAGGTCCAGCGGCCTTTCCTCTTTTGAGCGATTGTAATTGTTTTTCTATCCCTCTGTCATCTATTTCGATATCTGCACAGCGCATCTCAACAGATGGGTCAGGCAAACACTCGTCTCACTGTCTCCTCTTTCATTGAAGAATGCTTGGGCACACGCTGTGCACTAACTTTGTAATAACGAAGCTTGTCGTGGATTATTTATGCACATTTCCTTTGCTTATCGACGGTTCATCAGCAGTGTAGTGGTTCGACGATCCGCCTGCATGAGCTCCTCCACAGCCGAAATCGTGGCGTTGGTAGTGAGAAAGTGCGGCTGCCCAGGGCGTGATATGTCCTTGATGTTTACACGTCTGGCCTCATGATGCTGACACCGCCGGAATGTTGTGCACTGTACACTTTACTGCGCAAGGAAATTGGACAACCGCTCTTTGTCCTGATCAGGAGGGATCCATAACGCAACGAACTGTGGAAACAACTCTCCAGAAATGAGGATACTGCAGAGACATCGTTAACTCCGTTTGCGCGACTGCGAATATTACCACGCCATCTCTCAGCAGACACTGAGATTATACACACTGCTGCTACAGCAAAGGTCTTCGTTTCAGTTGGACCTACGTTATAGTAACCTCAGGGCTTCTGCAGACGATGCAGTTCTCTGTAATGAAGAACTTTAAGAAAACAGCTACACAAATATTCTTGATACTATTTCAAATTGGTGCTAAAACTAGTAATTTGCTTTAAACGTTCAGAATAGTAAAATTTTGTGTTTCACTAAACTCAAGCACGTAGTATTCTACGACAACAGCATGAGTGGGTCACAACTCGAATTAGTCAACTCATACAAATACATGAGTGTAAGAAACTGCATGGATAACTGAACGATCACTTAGACTCATTAGTAGCTAAAGCAGGTAACAGACTTCGGTTTACCGGCAACATACTGAAATAATATAGTCTACAAATATGATTGCTTATAAAACACTTGTACTTCGTATCTTGGAATACTGGTGCAGCATGTGGGAACCTAATCAAGTCGGAATAACGGTGGGTATTAGAAAAATACAAGAAAAGTGCAGTACGGACGGTCACAGGTCTGTTTGACTCACGGAAGAGCATGGCGGAATTCCTGAAAACCTGAAGTGCCAGATGGTTGAAGACAGGCGCCAGATATACCGCTGAAACCTGCTTGCAAGGTTTCATGAAAGATCAAAACAAACTGCAAAACGATTTTGAAGAATTATCGGAATGGTGCGAAAAGTGGCAGTTGACCTTAAATAACGAAAAGTGTGAGGTCATCAACATGAGTGCTAAAAGGAACGCGTCAAAATTCGGTTACACGATAAATCAGTCTAATCTAAAAGCCGTAAATTCAACTAAATACCTAGGTATTACAATTACGAACAATTTAAATTGGAAGGAACTCATAGAAAATGCTGTGGGGAAGGCTAACCAAAGACTGCGTTTCATTGGCAGGGCACTTAGAAAGTGTAACAGACCTACTAAGGAGACTGCCTACACTACACTTGTCCGCCCTTTTTAGAATACTGTTGCGCATTGTGGGATCCTTACCAGATAGGACTGACTGAGTAAATCGAAAAAGTTCAAAGAAAGGCAGCACGTTTTGTATTATCGCGAAATATGGGAGAGAGTATCACAGAAATGATACAGTATTTGGGATGGACATCATTAAAAGAAAGGCGTTTTTCGTTGCGACGGAATCTTCTCATGAAATTCCAATCACCAACTTTCTCCTCCGAATGCGAAAATATTTTGTTGACGCCGACTTACATAGGGAGGAACGATCATAAAGGTAAAATAAGGGAAATCAGAGCTCGTACGGAAAGATATGGGTGTTCATTCTTTCCGCGCGCTATACGAGATTGGAATAATAGAGAATTGTGAAGGTGGTTCCATGAACCCTCTGCCACTCACTTAAATGTGATTTGCAGAGTATCCAGTAGATGTAGATGTAGATGTAGTGTCAACAGTAGAATTTAGAAAAACTGTACATTTCAGCCTTCTAGCCGGCCGGAGTGGCCGAGCGGTTATAGGTGCTACAGTCTGGAACCGCGCGACCGCTACGGTCGCAGGTTCGAATCCTGCCTCGGGCATGGATGTGTGTGATGTCCTTAGCTTAGTTAGGTTTAAGTAGTTCTAAGTTCTTGGAGAGTGATGACCTCAGAAGTTAAGTCCCATAGTGCTCAGAGCAATTTGAACCATTTTTTTCAGCCTTCCACGTATCGTTCTCACAAGGGCCACATAGATAAGACCAGATATGTTTAAGGTGCCATCCTTCCCCCGTTTCATACGCTGTTGGATGGGAGAGAAATCGAAACATATTATACAACGAGGGCTGGTTTAAGGCCCAAATGACATAAACCGAGCTGAGATAGCGCCGAGCTGAGATGGGAGCCAGAGGCGTCGCAACTGCAAGATTTCTACACAGGACGTATCACAATTAGTAGCGGGCGCTTGGCGCTCAAAGCTGAGGGGGCGCCAGGGATGTCCAAGTGCGAGATTTGTATACAGTGGGTGTCACAATTAGCAGCGAAAACTGACACAGTAAAAAGTGTACGGTGGAAAAGGAGGACGGGGCGAGGGAGGAGGTGGTGTAGGAGGGGGAGGGCTTCAAATGTTACGTCACTCTTGTGGGAAAAATGGTCTCGAGCCGGCTCTGATAACAATGTACGAGGGCCTTCTAAAAAGCAATTCCTCCGAATTTATGTGAAGATGTTTGAAGTTTTTTTTTTTTTTTTAAAAAAAAAAAAGAAACAAACCTTGTAACATGCTACATCTATATTCTTCATGTCTAGATATTTGCAGCCCTGAGCTGCTAGACTCCGAGCTGTATTGTATAACGTGGTGGTGTGTGCCGTATTTGTGTCGGTCCGTGAGAAACAGCTTGTTGTAATTGAGTTTCGAATTCGAAGAGTTCGCCCACACACTGAACACCCTCTGCTTCACTAAGGCAATGCCATACCACACACGAGCGCCGCAACACTGCAACAATCCAATGCCTACGGTTCGCTGTCATTAGTCATCCTCCGATTTGGTCCCTTTCTGTTTTCACCTGCTCCCAAAACTTAAAGAATACCTTCGAGGACTTCACTTTGATAGTGGCGAAGCTGTGCAAGTGGTGCAATGACGATATCGACAAACTATTCTCCCATTGGGAGAACTGTGTTCGTCACCAGTGTGACTATATTGAGTAATAAATATGTAGACATGAAGAATAAAGATATAAAATGTTAATAAAGTTTGTTTTATTTAAAAAGCTTTAAGAGTTTTCACATAAAAAATTCGGTGGCATTACTTTTCAGCGCGTCCTCGTGCAATACTAAAGCCTTCTTCCACCCACTTGAAAGTGACATGTAGAGTTCCTAGGCACGTGTAGTTGTACGTGTGGATTCCAAGTAATGGAACAAAAAATTCTACGCATTAGTCGTGTCGATTGTGCCTGTATGTGGTGATAAATGAACTGCGGGCGTATTCACCCTATTTTGTCCTTGAACGTGCGACTTAGCCTCTTAAGGAAGTTGGGAACAAAAGCAAAGTTATGAACTACAACTTTCTGTTTTACACGTACTGCGCTATGCAGGTCATATGATTCTCAGGAATTTTATTTTTTATGAATAAAAGTGCTCCTCGGCCGTATAGGATTTATTTTCGAAATTTTATTATACCTGACCTAGTTACAGTAATTTTTGACAGATTTTAATGAGTAGGATCAGAAGGACGTAAGTTGCAGTAGTTATTCGGAGATGAAGAGGCTTGCACAAGATAGAATACACTGGAGAGCTGCTTCAAACCAGTCTTCTGACTGAAGACCAAAACAACAACAGTTACAGCATAATAAATTTTTAAAAATGTATACTGGGCAGTCGAGGTCGACTTTTAGTCATGAAGGAAGAAGTTGTGTGGAACTATTCTGATGACAGATCACTATTGTTAAGACCTGTAACAGAGTTTTATGAAAACGTTTGTCTTACATCCAGCATTAGCATGTTTTTGGAGTTGCGTAAAGTTGATTGAACAGATTCGTAAAAATCCAACAGAAGGCGTTACATTGTATCACTTGTTAGTTGAAAGAGAGCAGCACAGAAGGACTGCCGTCCAGAAGGGATCCAGTCCACTGGGAGTATGGGAATTGGCCACGTCCTTGCAAAAAGCTCTTTTAGATGGTAGCCTGGTAGTAGTCTTTCGATATGACGCCACTACGCCCACTTGCATGCCTTTCCTTATTGCTCCCCAGACGTTCTCGTGATGCTGATTAAAACACACCGCAGAAGCGTTTCCCTCGAGAAAAGCGTAGTAATGTTGATGAATCAACACTGAAACCTGAGCAGTTGCATTTATCAGGCGTCTTCCTGGAATATGAAGGACGAAGGACGATCGCATGCCTGTATCATGCAAACGCAGCCATGCAGTTAACATCCAATGTTAATAAATTCTGATGACTGATACATATAAATGTGATCCCTATTCTTCTCCGCAGAAAAGGGAACATCAGCTCTTAATAGTCAACCCTGACTTTGCAGTTGTTTTAGTAACGTAACAATGTAAGTCTAGCTTTACAAAAAACAAATCTTTCTTCCCTTTTTTCACACCCTTTAAAGGTTTGAACGATAATGGCTCATAATCAGGAGGCGGTTCATATTTTCCGTTCTTTCTCTGGTAGTTGCAATGTTTGCGAGATCCTGTAGTGGGTGGCGTGCGGGTCTTGATATTTCACCATAGCATCTGTGAAAACACATACATGAGATCTTTTATTGAAAAGTGGCTTTTTACAAACGATTGTGCAGTTTCCACTTTTTGGTTCGTTTCGTATACACGTAGGTGGACTGCTGAATTTAATGATCATATTCATGTTCAAATGGCTCTGAGCACTATGGGACTCAACTGCTGAGGTCATTAGTCCCCTAGAACTTAGAACTAGTTAAACCTAACTAACCTAAGGACATCACACACATCCATGCCCGAGGCAGGATTCGAATCTGCGACCGTAGCGGTCTTGCGGTTCCAGACTGCAGCGCCAGAACCGCGCGGCCACTTCGGCCGGCTTATATTCATGTCCAATAAATTAAATTTATATTTCTTGATCTGTTGAATAGCATGTATTTTTCATTTCACTTATATGAAGAATTAGAAAATTCAAAATTAATTCCCACAGTTTGAAACAATATGTTATATGTAAATATTGATTATTATAGGATTCCTAAATAAAACTAGTGTCTGTTATCATAAATATCGTGTTGTTTACTGACGTTACTCACGATCAAGTACATGCATTTACGAGGGTTGGAACTTTAACAGTGGAAACTATTTATTTACAGCTCGTTCAAAATAGATACGTGTTTCGAAGTTTCACTGACCTTCAAAGTAATCACCAGCATTGTGTATGACCCGTTGCCAGCGATGTGGAACTCATAGAATACTCTTAACAGTGCCAGTTGTGTTGACAGTTCGAGCGGCGCGATCTATTGCCCGACGAACTTGTAGCAGCTCTGAAGCGAATGCCGTGAAGTGTTTCCTGCAGTCTAGAAATCGAGTTGAACTCACGAGGGCTTAAGTCAGGGGAGTGCAGTAGGTGGTATAGCACTTAGCAGCCCCATCAGTCAAACAAATCAGTAACAACTTGTACTGTACGTGCTTGAGCATTGTCCTGCAATATGATGGCCAGGTCCTACAGAAAGTGTCATCACTTCTGTCTCTATGCTGTTGGTTTTTGTAACATAACCTACGACCAGCTTAGAGACAGAAGTGACTTAAGCCATCCTAAGTTCAACTAGATTTCTAAAATTAAGGAAACACTTCACGGCATTCGCTTCAGAACTACTACAAATTCGTAGGGCAATAGACCACGCCGCTCGAACTTTCAACACAACTGGCACTGTGAAGAGTATTCTACGACTCCCACGTCGCTGGCAACGGGCTATAAACAATACTGGTGACTACATTGAAGGCAAATAAAACTTTGAAACACGTATCTATTTTGTACGAGCTGTAAATAAATAGTTACCACTATTAAAGTTCAAACCCTCGTACTAACCATGCTCAAAACTAGTTTCACAGCACTTAAATATATGTGAACGTGTGTGAGCTTACGTTCAAGGACAGTAAATGAAAGAATGCGCCTGCGAAACAAAAATAAAACAATAGCACAACCAATGACAGTGTGTTCAAAACTGCACATCTTTGTACAACACTGCAGTCAAACACTGCTGCTTGGTATTGCTCCATTCCATGAATTGTAACATGTTTGAATCCTCCTTGGCATGGTGCTCGATAGTGTCCTTCTCTTCGACAGCAGTCCTTTTGAGCTCCTTTTGAGCTCATCCAGTGTGTGAAAAGGGTTCCTCGGATGACACGATGGAAGCTCCAACTGGCCTCAAACATGGAGACTCGGGTTAATGAAAAAAGCTACTGCAAAGAATTCCATTTAACTGATTCCCGCCTGCTGGGAGAAAGCGTTCATGATGTAGGCACGCTGTGCTTATGCATAATCTTGTTCAGTCGATCTCCAGAGTTTTGCTATGGTGCTGGTCAATAGACTGGGGCGCCCTGTCCCGATATTATTCAGTCCTCAAATTACTCTCGTTAGCAGTTCGGTCTGACAGTCGCACGTGATGTAATACCAAAACGAGGATGGCCCACCCCCGCATATGGGGCTGCATGCCTGAGATGGGCATTTTCACCATGCCACCTCCATTCTTTTATAGTGATCATTAGTTGTCCGACAAATACTACACACATGATTGAACTTGCTTCAAGTGCTTATATCTACAATACATACTAAATTTCTCAGGAACTGTGTTTGATCTTTCGTAACAGTTATTAACAAGGGAAATTAAAATAGGTATTCTTGAAAGATTGTCTCCTGGAATAGAGACCAACATAAAAAAGTAATGTTTGCTTTAGTGTACTATAGTGGCACTTGTATCTTTTCAAATTAGTACAATTTTTGGTGCCAATAGCAGCCTACGGCCTTATTACGATCAGAAATTAACGGTGCAAAACTAGAATACGCTTTAGGGATATTGATAAATCATTTTTCTGTATAAAAAGCAAAGTTTGGTAGAAAGTGCAATGCAAAACTGTAGGCACCTTCTTACACCTCGAATGCAGTCATGATAATGCCATAGACTGTTCAGCATACAGAAAGTTAAAATATTTTGATATGAAACACTGACAGTTAGATGCACTAGACCACACAGGTAGCAGGGTCAGAAAGTCATCAGTATGCCCTTAATATCCTGCAACCAGTGTATGACAGGCTGCAATTTAGCTACGTACTGTTCATATGTGTTCTCTAGCAAGTTCTTAAAAATATGGGAAAGACCCACCGCGATTTGATAGCTGAGATAAAAAACTGATACCTAAACGAAGAGAGCTCTATCACAGACTGAAGAGGAGTCAAAACATAGCTGACAAAAGCTAAACGAAGCAAAAATGAGTGTCAGGAGAGCAATGAGAGAAACGTTCAGTGACTTTGAAAGCAAAATTTTGTCAAGTGATCTGAGTCAAAATCCTTAGAGTTTTTTGTCTTGTGGCCAGGAGCATGTAGATATGCTCTGTTCATTCACACAATGACCATACTAGCACCGAAATGAAAGATAAGAGAGAGAATGTCGAAATACTGAGTTTGGTCTCAGAAAATTCTTTCACCGTGGAAGATCGTTGTCCGGTCTCTCCTTTCAGTTACCGTACCGACGCCGAAATGACAGATATTGAGATAACCTATCTCGGAATAGAAAAGCAACTAAACAATTTAGTTGCCTAAAGACATCAGAAGTAGATGAAATACCTACAAGATTATGCGAAAGAACTTGCTCCCCTTCTAGCAGCAGTTCATGGTAGCTCGCCGGAGCCACGAAGAGTACCTAGCGATTGTAAAACAATCTCAAATAATTCTCGTTTTCAAGATATAGGACTGTTGTTAATAGTTACGGACTTCAAGCGTTGCTGTCAATTTGTTATAGTACTACGGAAGAAGTTTTATGCTAAAGATTTATGAAGTTTTTGGAGAACGAAAATATCCTCTGAAAAAATCAACATGGAGTGCGCAAACAGAGATCTTGTAAAACTCCGCTAGCTCTGGTGCTCTACAGTGTCCATAGCGTTGTAGACGACGCCACTCAGGTTGATGATATGTATCTTGACTTCAGGAAGCCAATCACGCGACAATTAGTGAAAAAAATACGAGGTTACCGAGTCATCGGCGCAGATTTATCCTAGGATTCAATACTCCCTTGCAGGTAGAGCTCAACACTTTGCTCTTAACGGAACAAAGTCGACAGTTCTGAAGGCAGTTTCCGAACCCCGAGAATGTGTGACAGGTCCAATACTGTTTACTGCGAGCTAACATCCCAAAGATGTTCGGGCTCACATGCGGTTCCCCTTCATCGAAATGTCTTGGCTCAAACTCGTCTAGGGGTTGAACCGCACGTGTCGCATTACACGCCCTAAATTAGACACTTGTGACCCTTTGGTTAAATTGCCTGGCTGATGGCAAGTTTGCGAAATACGAAGTTAATATAACATATAATAACAGTAATAATAATATCGGGAACTAAATTAACGACCCATAGGTGATGTAGGCAACGCAGTTGCGATTTGGTTAGAACAATGTTTATTCAGAAAGCAGACTAATAGCGCAAATGGTCGTATTTAGAGTTACTGTTACACTCGAGCGCATATCCATCTGACACGGTTCGATCATTCACAATCTCATCGCGAAACACAAGTCCGATACTCCACCTCGTCATTTACAAGAAAAGTTAAAGAGTTCACACCAGGCGCGCGGCTGCTCACCGCTCAGAGTCTGAGTCCCGCTATACCACACAACGCGAAATTTTCTAAGTCGTTTCACTTCCTAGCTGCCTAAAGACCGACTGTCCGCTACAGAGTTGATATTTACAACATTTGTCATTTTAATGATGCGCTTCTATATGAAATGTCGATCGTTAAGATCGAGCAAAGCGTTCAGATTTTAGCATTCAGGTCTTTGTTACAAAACTTGTTAATTTCACTTTAACAGTAAATCCCACACTATTGTAGATATGATCAATATTCGAGTTTTATTGAGATCGCCATGAAAATTTATGGACGATTGCAGATTAAAATTACTATGGCTTCATTCCCTGAATTACTATAGAATTAAATAGTTTCCATAAATGTTTCCCTTTATGGCCGATCTTAGGTCCGCCATATTTAACACTGCTACGTCTCCTTCGCCACAAAAGCCTTCCACTGTGTTTCCCTATGACATATGTTCTCGTCTGTCTCAGTAGCAGCGCTTAGGCCTCAATAGACAATAGATGCCTGTGAGTTTCCCCATCTCGGGGTGAATCTGCGCGCTTTGTGTCACACGGTCCTGGACGACAGGGTTCGTTTCACAATTCCTGTAGGCTGACTCTTTCGGCCATATATTCAAATGAGAGCGCAGTGCTCCTTAAGTCACATAACAGTGAACGTAAATGTTCTAGTGGAGAGCGTCGGAGGCTCATTAAGGCTTCGCAGATGATGCGGTTGTCTATAACATAGCAGCAACGCCAAAAACAGTGTTGAATTGCAGAACGGCTTGCAAAGGTTTACTGGATGGTGTAGCTGTGGTGTCACCGCCAGACACCACACTTGCTAGGTGGTAGCCTTTAAATCGGCCCCGGTCCGCTAGTATACGTCGGACCCGCGTGTCGCCACTGTCAGTGATTGCAGACCGAGCGCCGCCACACAGCAGGTCTAGAGAGACGTTCTAGAACTCGCCCCAGTTGTACAGCCGACTTTGCTAGCGATGCTACACTGACAAATACGCTCTCATTTGCCGAGACGATAGTTAGCATAGCCTTCAGCTACATCATTTGCTACGACCTAGCAAGGCGCCATTACCAGTTTATATTGATATTGTTATTAATGTATCAACAAGAGCGATGTTCTCCAATTATGGATTAAAGTTAAGTATTACATCAACGACGTACTTTATTTGCTACTATAAATTCCCTTAACTGTTCCAGACCTCACGCCAGTCTGCGTGAGCTTAACGCATGCCTTTCAGCTTCCTCCAAACTCCGTGAATTGGCTCCTGCCAATTCACATCACATGGCGACGAGTGTAAAAACGGTCTTCTTCCTTACATCGCACTAATTTACTTGTGTCATGGCTTCGCCACAATCTCCAGATGTACTGTCCGAATTTTATCGCTTACAGAATCAGCAGACGCAGGCCTTATTGGATGCCCTTGGACAGCTCGTCCAGGGTCAACGTGCAATGCACAACGATGCGGCAGCCGCCGCTCCACCGCTATCGCAGCCACAACACGCAGTTGCACCACCTTTTCGTCCTCTTGATGCGGCACTGGAAAGCTGGACGGAGTGGTCACGCCAATTTGGATTCCATCTCGCCGCCTACAGCATTCAAGGTATTGAGCGGCAGCTTTTTTTGCTTTCTTGTGTAGGTGTGTCCACCTACCGTGTGATACTGAAATTGTTTCCCCGTCGCGACGTAGCCACTCTGTCCTACGACGAAATTTTGTCTGCATTAGATGCATATTTCAAAGAATCAGTCAATGTAGTTGCAAAAAGGTATACTTTCTTTCGTACAAAACGTACGGCCGGTCAAACTAATCGGGAGTGGGTTGCAACTTTGCAAGGCCTTACTGGGGATTGTGCTTTTGAGTGTGAATGTGGACTCCCTTATTCAGATACTATGGTACGTGATGCAATTGCACAGAACGTTTTGAAACTAGTCAATCCCTCCCATCAACAAGTGATGGACATATTGGATAGGCAAGACACACTTGACTTTGCTCAGGAATCATTTGAACCTTCACCAGCTGTGTGTCACATTAACTGGCCCGCCGGACGAGCTGCACAGAACAGTAAACAGCCCTCGCGCCCGTCTGCGCAGCTGCCGCCAAGCTCTCGACTACGTGTGCCGCGCAAGCAAGCAAATGCAGTGCTAAAATCATGCCCGCAGTGTGCTACTAGACATTCGCGTGACAATTGCCCGTCACGCCAAGCTATTTGCTTTTTCTGTAATAAAAAAGGGCATGTTCAAAGTGTTTGCCAGGAAAAGCTCAGAACGGACACTCACAACCATTCCAGGCCCTTTGCTTCACGCCAGAATCGAACCAAGAATATTCAGGCTCGTGAACATTCACCCATGGAAATTCATGTAGTTCATTCCACTCCGCCCAGTGCCATTCTCTCTCACAGTGACAGTGTTCGTCCCACAAATAGTGTGCGTCGACATCGACAGAAATCCCGTCACGTCGCAAGTGCTTCTGTACCAGTGTCTGTTCCCGTTGCACCAGACAGTCGCTCTTGTCGTCAGCAGGACAATAAACTTTTTGTAGATTTGGACATTCATGGCACCGTGATACCATTCCAGCTCGATACGGGAGCTGCAGTTTCATTGATCAATAAGGACACGTACAAACAACTGGGCACACCTCCGGTGCGTGCCGCAAATGTTACGTTAAATAGTTATTCAGGACAAGCTATCCCTGTGTTAGGACAGTGCAGCCTTATTGCAACATACAAGGGACAAACAAAACTTGTGTCATTTTATGTCCTTCGTTCTTCTTCCGCAGTGAACTTGTTTGGTTTAGATTTACTTCAGTTGTTTAACTTGTCTGTAGTCAATCAGGTCCTATCAGTGAACCAGACTGTGCCTTCAGCCGGTGTTTCTCGCCTATGTGAAGAATTTGCAGACATTTTTGCACCGGGCCTTGGTTGCGCTAAGAACTATGAAGCACATTTGGAACAAACTAAACGCGCAACCGAAATTTTTCAGAGCGCGCAATGTTCCCCACACATTGCGTGATGAGGTCGCAAGAACGTTAAACGATTTGGAATCACAAGGTGTGATTGAACGTGTGCAGGCTTCTCTCTGGGCATCACCCTTAGTAATTTTGCCAAAACCTTCTGGAAAATTGAAACTTCGTGTGGACTTGAAGGCAACGGTGAATCCACAACTAGTGATTGCAACTTTTCCTTTACCCCGCCCGGAAGATCTTTTTGACAAACTGTGCCCCGGTAAATATTTTTCGATGTTGGACCTAGCAGATGCGTACTTGCAAATACCGGTGGACGAAGAATCCCAGTGCGTTTTGGTGGTTAACACGCATCTTGGTTTGTATCGATTCAAAAGACTGCCATTCGGGTGTGCATCCGCCCCTGCATTGTTTCAGCAATATCTGCAAACTGTTTGTGCCTCGGTCCCTACTGCAGCAAACTATCTGGACGATATTGTGATCTCCGGAGAGACAGAAGAAGAACATTTAGCCAATCTCAGAGCATTATTTCAGGTCTTGCGACAAAATGGTCTTCGCTTGCGGAAGGACAAATGTGTGTTTTTTGCTCGTGATTTACCCTATTTGGGATATGTCATCAATGCCCAAGGCATACATCCCAGTCCAGAGCACCTCCGTGCCATACAAGACTTGCCTTCGCCGCAGAATTGGAAGCAACTACAGAGTGTGCTGGGAAAAATCAATTACTATAACAGATATGTGCGCCACGCCTCTTCCATTTCAGCTCCGCTTCATCGCTTACGCCGTAAAGGTGTTCCGTTCGTCTGGACGACGGAATGCGAACGCGCCTTTCGCCAGTTTAAATCGGCGTTGCTTTCCACTACTTGCCTTACGCCATTCGATCCCCAGAAACCCCTTTTGTTGATGGTAGATGCATCGGATTTCGGGATGGGTGCTGTGCTTGCGCACAAAGATGGGTCGTATGATCGCCCTATTGCCTTTGCGTCCAAATTGCTCTCGTCTGCGCAAAGAAATTATTCACAGATAGAGAAAGAAGCTTTGGCTCTCGTATTTGGTGTTACTAAGTTTCATGATTTCTTGTATGGTCGTCACTTTACCATCATCACCGACCACAAACCCTTGACGTCGCTTTTTCATCCGAACAAGCCTGTACCTCCACGTACAGCGCAGAAATTCATTCGCTGGTCTATTTTCCTCTCGCAGTACCGCTACGATATCTTGCATCGGTCCACTGCTAAGCACGGAAACGCCGATGCGTTGTCCCGTTTGCCTGTTGCTGAGGATAGAGCATTCGATTCTTCCGAACTTGCTTGCATGTTCATTGATGCGGAAACCGATGACGTGGTCGAATCGTTTCCGATTGATTTTCGTCGTATAGCTACAGCCACAGCTGCTGACCCTGTCCTTGCTACCGTTTTGCGTTTTGTTGCCACGCAATGGCCCTTGTCCAAATCACGGATCGAGGATCCGTTGGTTCGCCGATTTTTTGCTCACAAGGAGAGACTTTTTGTACGACGTGGTGTTTTGCTGTTGCGTTCTGATAATGATCAGTCCCGGGTCGTGGTCCCACGTTCGTTACAGTCCTCTGTCTTACGGCTTCTCCACCAAGGACATTGGGGTATAGTGAGCACGAAACAACTTGCTCGTCAGCACTGTACTTGGTTCGGAATCGATGCTGCGATTACGAATATGTGCTCTTCTTGCATAGCGTGTGCCGAACAACACTCCGCACCACCGTGGAAATTCTTTGCATGGCCGAAAGCCACTAACCCCTGGCAACGCTTACACATCGATTTTGCTGGCCCATTCTGGAATGCTCGATGGTTGGTTGTGGTCGACTCTTTCAGTTATTTTCCTTTTGTTGTCCGGATGTCTTCCACGACGTCATCTGCCACCATCCAAGCGTTATCCGCTATCTTTTGCATTGTAGGTCTTCCACAGACTATTGTTTCCGACAATGGCCCACAATTCATGTCCGCAGAATTTCAGTCATTCTGCAGGGCCAATGGTATTCAACATCTGACATCCGCGCCGATTTCGCCTCAGTCAAACGGTGCCGCTGAACGATTGGTCCGGACTTTCAAGTCACAGATGTTGAAGTTGAAAGAGTCGCATTCTCGGGAGGACGCGTTATTGCTCTTTTTGTCCTCGTATCGCTCTCATCCCCGAGATGGTCGCTCGCCGGCTGAGTTGCTCCACGGTCGTCCTCATCGAACCTTGATGTCTTTGCTGCATCAGGTTCCTGTGCAGCGGCAGACACCTGCTTTTGCCCCAGGCGACGTTGTATACTACCGCAACTATCGAGGTTCACGGCGTTGGCTCGCAGGGCGCATTCTTCGCTGCCTCGGCCGCGCTATGTATCTGGTTTTGGGGGCCTCTGGTGAGGTGCGTCGGCATCTCAATCAGCTGTGCCTCTGTCGTTGCAGGGGATCTGCCGCTCCCCGTCTGCTTTCAGCGACGGTGCCGTCCGGTCAGCGCCCTGGGGACCCATCTACTGGCTCGCCTCATCCCCAGGTGTTACCTACGCTGCCTTCCATTTTGCCCCATGGCGACGCGCCGCCGCCGCCTGTTCTCCCGCCGGCGACGCCCGCAGTGGACGCTTCGCTGCAGCCGCCAAGCGCCTCCCTGGGTCACGCGCCTCCGATCGCTTCCCGTGACCAGCTGTCCTCCGACATGGAACTCTTGCCCGCTCCGGACCAGATGTCGTATTCACCCGTCGGGTGCCCCGACGCGATGGATGTCGACCCTACGGCCCCTCCTGTCTCTTTACGGGCGCATACCCCGCATGTTGGCGTGCATCGTGGACTAGGTTTTCAGGCGTTCCATAGCTCCCCTCGGACCGAATGGCAGGGTGCGGGTGGCACAGCCTCGCTTGTTGTTAGGTTCCCCACCTCGTCGCATACGTCAACATGGGGTCCTCCCCACGGCGGGTGGAAGCCTTATAACACAACCGTACGCCGATTTGCGGGGGAGGAATGTGGTGTCACCGCTTGACACCACACTTTCTAGGTGGTAGCCTTTAAATCGGCCGCGGTCCGCTAGTATACGTCGGACCCGCGTGTCGCCACTGTCAGTGATTGCAGACCGAGCGCCGCCACACGGCAGGTCTAGAGAGACGTCCTAGCACTCGCCCCAGTTGTACAGCCGACTTTGCTAGCGATGCTACACTGACAAATACGCTCTCATTTGCCGAGACGATAGTTAGCATAGCCTTCAGCTACGTCATTTGCTACGACCTAGCAAGGCGCCATTACCAGTTTATATTGAGATTGTTATTAATGTATCAACAAGAGCGATGTTCTCCAATTATGGATTAAAGTTAAGTATTACATCAACGACGTACTTTATTTGCTACTATAAATTCCCTTAACTGTTCCAGACCTCACGCCAGTCTGCGTGAGCTTAACGCGTGCCTTTCGGCTTCCTCCAAACTCCGTGAATTGGCTCCTGCCAATTCACATCAGTAGCTTCTGGCGGTTGACCATGAACGTAAATAAATGTAACATATTGCGCATATATACGAAAAGAAATCCACTGTTGTACAACTACGTATTGATGGCAAGTTGCTGTATATAGTATCTGCCGTAAAATGTCTAGTAGTAACCATCCAGAGCGATCTTAAGTGGAGTGATCACATGAAACGAATGGTAAGAAAAGCTGATGCGAAACTGTGATTCACAGGATGATTCTTTAGGAAATTTAGGTCATCCACGAAAGAAGTGGCTTATAAGGCGGTTGTTCGACTGATTATTGAGTATTGTTCATCAGTTTGGATCCATAACCGGGGAGGTCAGATTTAAAGACAGAGAAAGACCAACGAAGAACGGCGCATTTCGTCACGGGTTCGTTTAGTCGACGTGAGAGCGTTACAGAGATGCTCAACAAACTCCAGTGGGCGATGCTACAAGAGAGGCTTTTTGCATCACGGAGAGGTTTATTATTCAAATTTCGAGTGAGCACTCTTCTAGAAGAGTCGGACAATGTATGCCTGCCTCCCACGTACATCTCTCGAAATGACCACAAGAAAATTCGAGAAATTTGAGCTAATACTGAGACTTAACGAGATTCACCCTTCTCATGTGCCATTCGCAGGTGGAACAGGAAAGGGGGAACCGATAAGTGGTGCCAGAAGTATGCACAGCCACACACTATAAAATGGATTGCAGAGTATAGATGTAGCCATAGATCGATTCGTTGATGCCAACAAGTACAGCCAGTCTGTGAACATGCGCGTTTAGCGGCTAGTATGCACTCTGCGGGCAGTCTCAGCGCAAGAGCACCCCTGCGACGATTCCCTCACACTCGCAATTGAAGAATATCCTTTGTTAAACGTAATTCGTAATTTCTAAAATTTCTTGGCGTTTTCCGAGATGCCGAAGTTTTGGTTTTTCAAGAGGCACCGTATGAATGATTTATACTGCAGGAAACGTCATTAGCTAAGTTACAACGCGAACGAAAATGTATATTGCATGATCGTGACAGACGTTCAGTGAAAAGAATTGATACGTAAAATAAGAGGATGACAGCTGCAAAAGTCTCTACAGAACTGAATGTCACACTCTTGAACCCTGTCAGCGCGACGAAGGGAGCTTCACCATAACCAAGGATTGGCAGTGCGAGCTGGAATTCCAAAACCACCCATGAGTGATGCAAATGGCTGGAACAGAAAAACATACTGCCGAAGCCATAAAACCTGGACTGTGGAGCAATGGAAGAATGAAATTTGGTCGGATCAGTCTTCTTCCACACAGTTTCCGGCTTCTGCCAGAGTTTACGTTCTAAGAGTGAAACATGTTGGGAGTTTGGTGACCATTTGTCCAGTCATATCGTGGTATTCCATGGGCAACATGCTTACTCAGCAAGTTCGCATTACTGACAAAGATTATTTGATCATTTTGGCTGATCAGGTCCATCCCATGGAATAATGTTTGTTCCCCAATGGTGATGACGCGTTCCACAAAGACAGGGCTCTAGCCGGCAGCTGTGGCCGACCGGTTCTAAGCCCTTCAGTCCGGAGCGCGCTGCTGCTACGTTAGCAGGTTCGAATCCTGCCTCGAGCATGGATGTGTGTGATGTCCTTAGGTTCGTTAGGTTTAAATAGTTCTAAGTCTACGGGACTGATGACCTCAGATGTTAGGTCCCATAGTACTTAGAGCCATTTGAACCATTTCTTTAAAAAACAGGGCCCCTGTTCATACAACTTGCATCATCCACTACTGGTTTTGTGAGTACGAACGTGCACTGCCACATCCCTCCCAACCCCTGGCAATCAGATCTCAATCTTATTGCGCCTTTGGGGTCTTACTTTAGTGTACATAGTGTGTGATCACTACCCACCTCCATCATCGTTACCTGAACTTGTTACTGTTTTACAGGAAGAACGCTCTAAGAAACACTTGAAGACCATTAAGGACCTATATTTACCCATTCCAAGACGTATGGAAGCTATTTTGAAAGTCAACCGTTTTTCTACACCATGATTATGTGTTGTGATTGTGGTGTTTCTGTATTTTTGCCCAACCCACGCAGATGTTGAAGCTATAGACTTCAGGAATATCCAAGAGGGCAAACTTTGGAGGTTGAAAAGTGAGAAGCGGAATTACTGTCCTTCCCCTCCTACTCCTTCCCAATTTCACTCGCTGTTGCTGGTGCCTTCAACGTGCCACTGTTGGCTACGATTTTAGAAATCTCTCGCTTCACGGAACGTACACAGAAAACAGAAAAGACAGTAAGTTCTGTCCTGTATGCTGTACAGAAGCCGATGTCAGGGGCAGGGTTTTTCGACGTGATGGAGGATATCCTCATAAAAGTCGACAGTGCGAAGCGTCCGTGGAACAATACAGTCAACCCTCCTACAGTGAAGAGCCAAAGGAACTGGTATACGTACCTAATATCGTGTAGGGACCCCGCGAGCACGCAGAAGTGCCACAACACAACGTGGCATGGACTCGACTAATGTCTGAAGTAATGCTGGTTGGAACTGACACCATGAATCCTGCAGAGCTGCCCAGCAATCCGTAAGAGTACGAACAGCACGTAGCAAGTCATTCCAGATATGCTAAATAATGGTAATATCTGTGGAGCTTGGTGGCCAGTGGAAGTGTTTAAACTCAGAAGAGTTTTCTTGGAGCCACTCTGTAGCAATTGGGGGGTGTCCCATTGCCTTACTGGAGTTGCACAAGTCAGTCACAATGCACAACGGACATGAATGGATACAGGTGATCAGACAGGATGCTTACGTAAGTGTCACCTGTCAGAGTCGTACCTACACGTATCAGTGGTCCCAAATCGCTCCAATTGCACACGCCCCACACCATTACAAAGCCTCCACCAGCTTTAACAGTGCCTCGCTGACATGCAGGTTGCAAGGAGTCATGAGGTTGTCTCCATATCCGTACTCGTCCATCCACTCGATACAATTTGAAACGATACTCGCCCGATCAGGCAACATGTTTCCAATCATCAACAGTCCGACGTCGGTGTTGACGGACCCAGGCGAGGCGCAAAACTTTGTGTCGTGCAGTCATCAAGAGTATACGAGTGGGCCTTCGGCTCCGAAAGCCCATATCTATGATGTTTCGTTGAATGGTTCGCACGCTGTCACTTGCTGATGGCCCAGCATTGAAATCTGTAGCAATTTACGGAAGGATTGCACTTCTGTCACGCTGAACGATTCTTTTCAGTCGACGTTGGTCCCGTTCTTGCAGAATCTTTTTTCGGCCACGACGATGCAGAAGATTTGATATTTTATTGGATTCTTGATATTCACGGTACACTTCTGAAATGATCGTGCGGGAAAATCCCCACTTTATCATTGTCTCGGAGATGCTGTGTCCCATTGCTCGTGCGCGACGATAACATCATGTTCAAACTTACTTAAATGTTGATAAGCTGCCAATGTAGCAGCAGTAACCGATCTAAAACTGCTCCAGACACTTGTTGTCTTATATAGGCGTTGCCGAACGCAGTGCCCTCTTCTGCCTGTTAACATATCACTGTATTTGAATAAATATGCCTGTTCCACTTTCTTTTGTGCTTCAGTGTAGTTGCGAATATATCAGTTTCTCGCATCCGATGTTGTAATCTAGCGAAAATGGTATATGATGTCATTACAACAGAAACTGATGACGGCACTCTCTTCTCACTTTGTTTGCGTATCGTTAAACGAGAGATTTCGAACCTACATTACATCCAAACGGTACATTTCCAAGCATGGGTTCCTTAACTAAACTTCATCTGCTAAGTCCCCTCTAGAACCCCACAAACTGCAATTCGATTTGTGAAACAGGTTGTATAATGGCAACAACAGTTCATGACCTTGTCTACTTCATAATTTACTCAGTTTAAAATGGAACTGTGCCCTCAACGTTATCAATATTATACAAGCGCTATAGATATGAATTCCGGTTTGCAGACTATGCCTAGGCGAAGGTCCAAATGAGGGCTATGCTGTCACATTATGTCTTCCTCTCCTACGTTTGAGAAGTCTATGTTTTTATTATTTTTTGAGAATTTTTCATTCCTCACTTTCCTTGCTTAAATTTCTGTGGTTTGCCGGATCTACTCTTTCCGTCTAGCGATCGTGTCGGATACAGTTGTTGCCAACAGGTACGGTCAATGTGGAAATGGGCCCCTTTACGTGGCTGTGTCTGAATTGGTCTAGTGCTTCATAGCCTCAAGATCACGACATCCCGTTTTCGATTCCCTGCCGGGTCGGAGATTTTTTCGCTTAGGTACTGGGTGATTATGATGCTTTAAACATTTCACGGTCACCAGCTAGACGCGTAGCTTGGCGAAGTTCCCTCAAACAGAAAGATTTGCAGCAGGTGGTAGTCGTGTTCTCCCAGCTAAAAATGCCATCCGATCAGTTACTTTCATGAACCTGGTTGCACTGGCACATTTACAAGATCGTCTTCCTTGTCTCAGCTGACTACTCGAGACAAGTAAGACTGCTGCATTATTGTACTGATTCTCGACTGTTTCGAGTGTTCGTTATCATTTACGCGTCAGCGCTAAGACGTTCCCTGGGCGGTCCACCGGGGGCCGAACCGCACACTAATCCTGGGGTCGGTGTAGGGCGGCGAAGGGGTGAAGTGGACTGCGGTAGCCGTCCTGGGGTTGTGGACCACTGCGGCTGCGGCGGGGACGGAGCCTCTCCGTCGTTTGTAGGCCCCCGGTTAACATACAATACAATACAATTAGGAAAATTGTGCAGTTTGGCACCTGAACGGTGTAAGCTAGGTTATGAGGGACTATCCTCTTTAAAGTTCGAAACATAGTAACGAATAGTGGACGACCAAAGTAGAATTCATAGTGGAAATTATTGTGAAAGGTCGTGTGGTACATTCTTTACCTCGTGTGAACTGAAAGAATTGGAAAAGTGTCATCCAACCATTTCAGAACACATACGTTTATTTGTTCGAGAAAATACGTACTTGCAAACACATCAAACAATATCTAGAACGCACTAAACAGCGCGTTTTTCACTTTAAGCTTCGAGTGTTGTTTTCTTGCTAAGTGCCAAATAAGACCGAAATTATTTTTCTCTTCAATAATTCCGACTTTTCCACTGTTGAAATAAGTTTCACCAAAAACATTTCCCTATGAAAGCTCTTATTTAAGTGTAGTGTACCCATTTTCTGCGTAAAATGTCAATACCTTTTCCTTTCGGATGGTTCGTCTCTCTTGTACAAAACACTATTAGGAAAAATGCCCGCCTGGTTGGCCGCGCGTTCTAACGCACGGCTTTCCGGGCGGGAAGGAGCGCCTGGTCCCCGGCACGAATCCGCCCGGCGGATTTGTGTCGAGGTCCGGTGAACCAGGAAGTCTGTGGATGGTTTTTAGGCAGTTTTCCATCTGCCTCGGCAAATACGGGCTGGTTCGCCTTATTCTGCCTCAGCTACACTGTGTCGGCGATTGCTGCCCAAACAAGTTCTCCACGTACGCCTAACCACCATTACTCTACCACGCAAACATAGGGGTTACACTCGCTGGTGTGAGACGTTCCCTGGGCGGTCCACCGGGGGCCGAACCGCACACTAATCGTGGGGTCGGTGTAGGGCGGCGAAGGGGTGAAGTGGACTGCGGTAGCCGTCCTGGGGTTGTGGACCACTGCGGCTGCGGCGGGGACGGAGCCTCTCCGTCGTTTCTAGGTCCCCGGTTAACATGCAATACAATACAATTAGGAAAAATATAGGAGATCGTGCAATCTTTTCAATGTGTAACGAGAACTATGTAAACAATACAATTAAAATTAAGAAGATACTTAAACACGAAATCCACTTATATTACAGTGAGAGGCACCCACATGCCTTGCTCATACTGTGGCATCAAGCAGTCAGGCCTACAAGATGAGTGGTCTGCCAAGCGAGAGGATTCATTCTTATCTGTCGAGTAACATGAACTCTAGTACTCACAATAAAGTTACAAATTATCCTCCTGTATGAATAATACACAACGGAAACGCACATCTGACTAACAATAATTTACAGAACTCTGACTGTTCACTACGCAATGGCAATACCACATTTTCTTTTTTCTTTTATTTAACGGCTTTTAACAACACGTGGCCATCGCACTGAATATGAATGGCGCACACATTATAAATTCGGGACATCATGACAACATACAATTCGAAGGAAAAAGGCCACCAATCTTTTTCTTTTCACTATCTTATTTATTCCGATAAATTCTGTAATCTAAACACACAAATTCTATAACCTACAACAATAACACATGAGAAATTCCGCCCAGTGGGCATGGCTTTACATTGGTGATTCTCTATCTTATGGTCTCGTAATTATTTAACGCTACAGTGCACTTTCTGGATAGGGTGGTGGATCTTTTATTATATCTCACACTTCGACTCTCACAGTCATCATCACGAAACTTTCCTCCAGACCGAGCGGTACAAAAGGAACACGCATAACCCACTACCTCTGTAACTACCTAGCTACTCTCCCATGCGAACCACACATACTTAAATTACATGACATACACCACACTACAACATGAAATACAACACAGGGAATAATCACAACATTATCATTTTCAGCTTTCCCACTTCAATTAGTATTTATCCCAGTTTCACACGACACTGCCCCACTTCGTAATTCTTCTTTCCTACTATGAACTCTGGAGATATACGCACGTCTTCCTGTGCAATGCAAGCCAAGTGGCGTTGCTGGATAGACGGCTGACTCACCTTGCTTCTCTCTCAGAGTATTATAGTTTGAATCAAGCGTCACACGGAAACATAACATGCAAAGTAATATTAAGAGCGTATTCCTCACACAAGCGAGTCCTCAACTGATACCATGGACGAGTACTTCTCTTTATCCTTTGTCTCATACACAGATTGAGACTCATACAGTACTCACCACGTGGAAGTACTCGTCTCTAATTTCAAGTCCTGCACACGCCATTTCTTATATATTTCAACTTATAGTACACACGCTAGTAATTCAGCTTAACTTAAGCACACGGAAGTATTTTAACTTATTGCTACACGTGGTTTCATTGCGACCGTTGGTCACTTCCGAAGATTACTACGATCCCATTAATATTACCTGCCTGACATTTAATTCTCCCCACAAAAGTTCCTGAAATAGAGAAATTATTATTTCAAACTACTCTTAAATATTCCAGATGCATACCATGTCTCCACTCTTTTGTCTTTACGGAGCACACCTAAGACAGGTCTTATCAACACAAGATCCAGCAGCAGAGTGCTGAAACATGGCTGTTCTTCAGGTCCTCTCGCACCTCTGCCGAGGTGGGGGAAGACCATGCTACCGTATTGGTCAGCCACATTTCAGGCGCTCAAAGCTCAGGTAAATTTCATCTCTTTGGTCCCACCAAAGGTGGCCAAAGGATCGCTTCAAAGATGATCATATATTCACATTCACTATCTGCAGTTAGCAGACGACCATGCATTCATTCATTTCACAGATATCACCAAACTGGATGTAGGGATTTATTTTGTGGGAGTGCACATGTGATCAATTAAATAAATTGTCATTCTTTCCCACACTGGTATGCGGCTTCACTGTATTAATTGAAATTGAGTTATTTTACAAAAAAATGTGTTGTTCTGACAAAAATAATGAAGTATATTGTACCTATTTTCAATGTCGGGCGGTACTATACCCTTTCAATAGGAGTGCGACATGGTACGACATTTTCCTCTATTTCAGTATCAAGAAGTTCAAAAAAGGAAAACAATCTCATTAATAGGAGAATCTCGTACTACTTGATACATTCTGTTAAATAAGAGCGTGGTCGGCACTACACACAGATGGTAAAATATATCGTCTCAGTCTTTAAACAGCCCAATAGAGGAAACCTTTGTCCTTCATGCAATGTTCATCAAGCATTACTTTACTTTTGGACTCTCGACTGACGCATACAAGAAGAGACATGAAAGCAACTTACGCGTCGCTTTTTAAGGCTGTGTTGCTCTGTAGCCACATTAAAGGCCCGAAAATGGGTCATGCCATGGAGTCTAAATATATGGAGAAATCAAAGCCAACTGTACAAAAGCGGATAACACGCCATAAATTGGTGAAACACTTCGATGACTTTGAAGAACGTGGCTCAAGTGGGAAAAAATATTACTAACCTCTGAAACAACTGCCAACGAAAATTCAACGCATTTGGAGGTCTCTTCCAAGTGAATACGTGGAAAACTTGGTTTCAAACATTCCTTGGAGATGTCAAGCAATTATCGACGCTACGAGAACTGGACATATTATTAACAATAATTGCAATTCTTTTCCTCATATGTGACCTAAGTATATGTTTTAGTTTGTTGTCAACTACACTATTCTACTGGTAACCGGACCACAGTCTTACTTAAAGGATTATATATAAATGAACAAGCTTACCTAGTTGTGCGTTTTGGTAAAGGTGAGTACTACCTGACCACGATATTACTGCACTTGGCCCACTATGGTCGTTATCGGAAACACGTCTTAACGTTACACTAAACAAGTACAGTGGCGGCTAAGGAACATGCATCACATTTTGAATGATTTCAAGACAGTTGTACATTTACTGTCAAGTGGTTCAGCGTGTTCTCGTTAAATGTTGCGATAAGAACTCACGATAAGCCGACGGAAGCGCCGTCACTCGTAGGTGGTCGACTAATAGAAAGGTCAGTTCGAGGATTAGAGCTATTTTTATTATGTATGAACGTTTATTACGCAGCACGTTCTGTTGTGGTTGTTACTTTTATATGCCGGAGGTACTTCTTGTGGGCTTCGTGCGGTGACGTGAACTGCAGGAGGCTGCTGTGCCGTACCCAGTTCCAGGGAATGTCAATGGCAGTAATCTCGGTGTATATATTTAATATTTTTGCAAAAGCTTTTTGTTTAATTGGAAGAATGTCACTGTCTGAACTGGATGTCAGTCTAACATAAACGTACTCACTTGCTTACTCCTTAGCGCTGCAGCCCGTGTAGGGCCATGGCCTCCTGGACTATCTTCGCCCACTCTTCTCTGCTGGCTGCCTCGGCTCTCCATCTTCCAACTCCCATTCTTCTCGAGTCCTCCTCCACGTAGTCTAGCCATCTGGTCCTTGGTCTGCCCCTTATACGTCGTCCTCCTGGCTTCCCTTTGAAAACTTTCTTGACTGTGGTGCTCTCCACCATTCTTTCTACACGTTCCAAACAACGTAGTCTATTACTCTTTATTTCTGTTACGATATTTGGTTTGTTGTACAACTCTCTGATCCCCTTATTATTTATGATTCGCCAAAAACCCCTATAGTTCACAGGCCCCATAACTTTCCTAAGTATCTTCCTTTCCCATCTCTGCAACAACTCCTCATCATTTAACGTTATTGTCAAAGTCTCCGAGCCATACATCACCACAGGTCTCGCTACTGTACAATACACTGTCAACTTCAGATTCCTACTAAGGCTTCTTACTTTAAATACTTTAATCTGTGCGAAGTAGCTCCTGTTACCAGCTGTAATCTTTGCACGTATTTCTTCTCTCATATCACTATTCTCTAATTACCAGTGATCCAAGATATTTAAAGCTCTCAGAGCGCCAAATTCTTTCCCGTTCAGAGTCAAGCTTCTCTCTCCTTCACATTACCTTTTCCTAGATGTTAACGTATACTTTGTCTTTAACCGATTAGTTGTCAGCTCCATCTCCACGCCGGCCGCCGTGGTCTAGCGGTTCAGGCGCTCAGTCCGGAACCGCGCGACTGCTACGGTCGCAGGTTCGAAACCTGCCTCGGGCATGGATGTGTGTGATGTCCTTAGGTTAGTTAGGTTTAAGTAGTTCTAAGTTCTAGGGGACTGATGACCACAGATGTTAAGTCCCATAGTGCTCAGAGCCATTTTTTTCCATCTCCACTCCATATCTTTCTAATTTTTCAAGCTTTTCTTCCTGGCCCTGTTCCCTCCTGGATAACAAATCAATATCATCTGCATATGCAAGAGTCTCCGTCACTCTATTTAAGTGTTCCCCCAGGGTTGCCGCTTTGTCTCTTTCGTATTACCCTTCCAAAGCGACATTAAACAGAATAATGGAGAGCACGTCATCATTTCCCAATCCTTCGTTAGCTTCAAATGCCTTTGATAAAGTGCCCTCAACCTTCACTTTACATACTGTTCTTCTCAAGGACATTATTAGTTTCTTGGGTACTCCTGCATCTTGCGTTGCCTTCCAGAGTCGATCTCTTTTGATACTATCATGAGCTAGTTTGAAATTAATGAACTGTTGGTGGACATCGATGTTATACTCATAACAGTTTTCAACGATCTGTGTGATGGTAAAAATCTGATGTGTAGTGGATCTATTAGTTCTGAAACCACATTGGTAGTCTCCTAGATACTCTTCTACATAAGTACTGAGTCGCCCCGCCATGATTTTTCCTAATACTTTATATACTATACAGAGCAGTGCAATTCCTCTATAATTTGCACAGTCAGCTTTGTCATGTTTCTTAGGTATAACTGTATTCCACTGTTCCGGCACCATGTTTCCAACATAAGCTCATGCAAAACTCTTACTAATTTTTCTCCACCATATTTTATCATTTCTGCTGTAATATCGCCTTCTCACAGAGCTTTATTGTTTTTAAGAGTATTGATACTAGCTTTAACTTCTTCCATTGTAGGTTCCTCGACAGAATCTAACAGAAAGACACATGCTAATCTGTTGTCAGATGTATAGTCAACGTGTAATGAAGTCTTGTTGTAATTCACAAGTTGTCGGAACACTGATTTGGTAGACCTTCGCCGAATCAGGATTTAAGAAGATTTCATCTAGTCGGGATTTGGACGATTACCTTAAGACAGATGTGCAGTTTATTAGTAGCACACGTATTGACCGAACACTCTCAAGTGAGCTCGAGCAAAATAGGTTACGTTCCGACGAAAGCAGACGCAGCCAACCTCCCAAATTTCTGCGTGTACGCAGAGTGCAACATACTTGAAAATTTAGAACTACATTCTCGGCATAACCTATAAACGATTGACGTCGTAGACGCACATGCGACGCCGTAGGTTGTTGCTTTACACGCAGGCACGAAAGGCGAACGCAACTCGAGTAGTCGATTTTGACCAGAAAGTCTCTCGTGTAAAACAGGCTTTACTTGTAAGGATACAAGCATATCCACTGTGACCGGTAGATGAATAGTATCTTGTGTTATATGTGCCCCGAAATTTCCAGAATTGCTTGCGATTTCCAAGATCTGCAACAGGTCAGTCGGTGGCGAAGTGACAGGCGACGACGTTTGAGGAGTTAGGCTAAAGCAGATGCCTGTATTTTAGTTCTGATTAACAGGTATTTTTCAATACTTGTTTGGTCTCGGTTATAACAGGGTTTTTAATAACCAGCTACAAAACCAAAATAGCAGTTACCGATAGCAATGTTTTAATATTTTTGGTTATTAAGGAAACCTTTTTTTTAAAGAAAAACGAGTAATATTTCTTCGTAAAATTTCCGTTGCTTTGAAATGTTTTATTATACAGGTAGAAAATGGGAAAAGAGTTATGGGCTATTTTAAAAATAATGCAGACAGAAATATCAACAAACACGTGGCATAAGAATTTGTACAGCATTTCTGAGAGAATAATGTACCTCTTTAAAGTCAATACCGCCATTAGATTGTTGTTCATTTACAATGTTACATTTACACTTACACAATCATGATTTCGGCTTCAAAGTGCCATTATCAAATGTTTTAAGTGTTATAAATTGCCTAAGATGGCATACTGTCGTATTAAAATACACTATTAGACACATTGTCTAAGAGTCGATATTTCTGGGAGAGCCCACTGCTTTGTTTCATTACTGAGTACACCATTTTGACTCAAGATTGTGTACTCAGTAATGAAACATAGCAGTAGGCTCCGCCAGAAACATCGACTCTTAGACAATGTGTCTAATAGTGTATTTTAATACGACAGTGTGCCATCTTGGGCAATTTATAACACTTAAAACACTTGATAATGGCACTTCGAAGCCGAAATCATGATTGTGTAAGTGTAAATGTAACACTGTAATGAAACAACAGTCTAATGGCGGTATTGACTTTAAAGAAATATAAAGAAAACTGGCGTTCTACGGATCGGAGCGTGGAATGTCAGATCCCTTAACCCGGCAGGTAGTTTAGAAAATTTAAAAAAGGGAAATGGATAGGTTAAAGTTAGATATAGTGGGAATTAGTGAAGTTCGGTGGCAGGAGGAACAAGACTTTTGGTCAGATGAATACAGGGTTATAAATACAAAATCAAATAGGGGTAATGCAGGAGTAGGTTTAATAATGAGTAAAAAAATAGGAGTACGGGTAAGCTACTACAAACAGCATAGTGAACGCATTATTGTGGCCAAGATAGACACGAAGAACACGCCTACTACAGTAGTACAAGTTTATATGCCAACTAGCTCTGCAGATGACGAAGAAATTGAAGAAATGTACGATGAGATAAAAGAAATTATTCAGGTAGTGAAGGGAGAAGAAAATTTAATAGTCATGGGTGACTGGAATTCGAGAGTAGGAAAAGGGAGGGAAGGAAACATAGGAGGTGAATATGGATTGGGGTAAGAAATGCAAGAGGAAGCCGCCTGGTGGAATTTTGCGCAGAGCATAACTTAATCATAGCTAACACATGGTTCAAGAATCATGAAAGAAGGTTGTATACATGGAAGAACCCTGGAGATACTAGAAGATATCAGATAGATTATATAATGGTAAGACAGAGATTTAGAAACCAGGTTTTAAATTGTAAGACATTTCCAGGGGCAGATGTGGACTCTGACCACAATCTATTTGTTATGAATTGTAGATTAAAACTGAAGAAACTGCAAAAACGTGGGAATTTAGGGAGATGGGACCTGAATAAACTGAAAGAACCACAGATTGTACAGGGTTTCAGGGAGAGCATAAGGACCAATTGACAGGAATGGGGGAAAGAAATACAGTAGAAGAAGAATGGATGGCTTTGTGGGATGAAATACTGAAGGCAGAAGAGGATCAAATAGGTAAAAAGACGAGGGCTAGTAGAAACCGTTGGGTAACAGAAGAAATATTGAATTTAATTGATGGAAGGAGGAAATATAAAAATGCAGTAAATGAAGCAGGCAAAAAGGAATACAAACGTCTCAACAATGAGATCGACAGGAAGTGCAAAATGGCTAAGCAGGGGTGGCTAGAGGACAAATGTAAGGATGTAGAGGTTTATCTCACTAGGGGTAAGATAGATAATGCCTACAGGAAAATTAAAGAGACCTTTGGAGAAAGGAGAACCACTTGCATGAATATCAAGAGCTTTGATCGAAACCCAGTTCTAAGCAAAGAAGGGAAAGCAGAAAGGTGGAAGGAGTATATAGAGGGTCTATACAAGGGCGATGTACTTGAAGACAATATTATGGAAATGGAAGAGGATGTAGATGAAGATGAAATGGGAGATATGATACTGAAAGACCTGAGTCGAAACAAGGCCCCCGGAGTAGACAACATTCCATTAGAACTACTGACAGCCTTGGGAGAGCCAGTCCTGACAAAACTCTACCATCTGGTGAGCAAGATGTATGAGACAGGCGATATACCCTCAGACTTCAAGAAAAATGTAATACGTCGAATCCCAAAGAAAGCAGGTGTTGACAGATGTGAAAATTACCGAACTATCAGTTTACTAACTCATAGCTGCAAAATACTAACGCGAATTCATTACAGACGAATGTAAAAACTGATAGAAGCCGACATCGGGGAAGATCAGTTTGGATTCCGTAGAAATGTTGGAACACGTGAGGCAATACTGACCCTACGACTTATCTTAGAAGAAAGATTAAGGAAAGGCAAACCTACGTTTCTGGCATTTGTAGACTTAGAGAAAGCTTTTGACAATGTTGATTGGAATACGCTCTTTCAAATTATGAAGGTAGCAGGGGAAAAATGCAGGGAGCGAAAGGCTATTTACAATTTGTACAGAAACCAGATGGCAGTTATAAGAGTCGAGGGGTATCAAAGGGAAGCAGTGGTTGGGAAGGGAGTGAGACAGGGTTGTAGCCTATCCCCGATGTTATTCAATCTGTATATTGAGCAAGCAGTAAAGGAAACAAAAGAAAAGTACGGAGTAGTATTAAAATCTACGGAGAAGAAAAAAAAAAAAAAAGTTGAGGTTCGCCGATGACAATGTAATTCTGTCAGAGACAGCAAAGGACTTGGAAGAGCAGTTGAACGGAATGGGCAGTGTCTTGAAAGGAGGGTATAAGATGAACATCAACTAGAGCAAAACGAGGACAATAGTATGTAGTCGAATTAAGTCGGGTGAGGGAATTAGATTAGGTAATGAGACACTTAAAGTAGTAAAGGAGTTTTGCTATTTGGGGAGCAAAGTAACTGATGATTGTCGAAGTAGAGAGGATATAAAATGTAGACTGACAGTGGCAAGGAAAGTGTTTCTGAAGAAGAAAAATTTGTTGACATCGAGTATAGATTTAAATGTTAGGAAGTCGTTCCTGAAAGTGTTTGTATGGAGTGTAGCCATGTATGGAAGTGAAACGTGGACGATAAATAGTTTAGAGAAGAAGAGAATAGAAGGTTTCGAAATGTAGTGCTTCAGATGAATGCTGAAGAATAGATGGGTAGATCACATAACTAATGAGGAGGTATTGAATAGAATTGTGGAGAAGAGAAATTTGTGGCACAACTTGACTAGAAGAAGGGATCGGTTGGTAGGACATGTTCTGAGACATCGACAGATCACCAATTTAGTATTGGAGGGCAGCGTGGAGGGTAACAATCGAAGAGGGTGACCAAGAGATGAATAAACTAAGCAGATTCAGAAGGATGTAGGCTGCAGTAAGTACTGGGAGATGAAGAAGCTTGTACAGGATAGATTAGCATGGAGTGCTGCATCAAACCAGTCTCAGGTCTGAAGACCACAACAACAACAACATCACGAGTGTGGCCCCGCATTACGAAAAAATTAATAATGTACCTGTTACCACGTGCTGTGACCTACTGAATGGTATTGTGTACAAAGTGCGAGACTTGCCCTAACTGATATGTATCGTAATTTCACCGTTCACTACTGACTATTCACATTGCCCATGCAGAAGTATGATCCTCAGTTACAGCATAATTTTTCAGCAGAATTTCAAAAAATTAGAATCAATAGGTAGTATTCAAGCACTTAGAGAAAAACAGTGAATGGTGGACGGACTGTTGTCTTTTATGTTCCTATTTAATTTAATATTATAGTTCTATATATCTTTAAATTGAGGAAGTCAAAATTTTTCAACTCTTGTTCGATTTCTGTGTTTATTACATGAAATAATGGGAATAAAAAACCGAAAATAGATTATTTCATCAACCGGTTATTTTGAGCGGTTTTAACGTCCAGGTTAGACCGATGTTGAAAAAAAGAAATCTAACTGAAAATGGGTTGCTTTAGCTATAACTGTGGTCCCTAGGCGGAGCGCGGTCGGACGCTGGTGACCAGACTGCGAGCGCATGCGCGGTGTCCGCCGCCAGACGGCGGCCCAGTGGCCCAGTGCTGCGGCCGGCCGTGACCCGTGACCCCGGCTGAGTCAGCGCCAGCCGCTGCCGCAGCCGCCGCCGCCGCCCGGCGCTCTGAATCACCGCACTGACTGCCCGCCACGACAGCCGTCACGCTTCGCCAGAACTCGCCTCTGAGCGCCCAGGAATCCCTGCACACTCACGCCAATCGTTTCTGCGATATTCCAACTTAGTCAGCGCAACGCGGATATCGTGCTAGCCCTGACGCTGGTCGGCTACTACCTTTGTGAATGAGTGGCAGTAATTGCTTCCTGAACAACTTCTGTGATATTGGTGTGTCGGCTTGGTGTTGAATTTAGTTGCCTCCTCGAGCATGAGTGAAGCTGCCGCTTCTATGTACACTGAAGCGCCAAAGAAACTAGTATAGGCATACGTATTTAAATACAGAGATATGTAAACAGGCAGAATACGGCGCTGCGGCCGGCAAAGCTTATATAAGACAACATGTGCATTGTTGTCAGATCCGTTACTGCTACTACAATGGCAGGTTATCAAGATTTAAGTGAGTTCGAACGTGGTGTTATAGTTGGCGCACGAGTTAGCGATGAAGTGGGAATTTCCCGAACGACTTTTCCACGAGTGTAGCGTAAATATCAGGAATCCGGCAAAACATCAAATCTCTGGCATCGCTGGGGCCGGGGGAAGATCCTGCTAGAACGGGACCAACGACGACTGAAGAGAATCGTTCAACGTGATAGCCCTTCCGAAATCACTGCAGATTTCAGTGGTGGGCCATCAACGTCTACGTGCGAACCACTCAATGAAACATCATCGATGTAGGCTTCCAGAGCCGTAGGTCCACTCGTGTACCTTTGACGACTGGACGACACAGAGCTTTACGCCTGGTTGGACGAGTCTCGTTTATTATTGTATCGAGCGTATGGACGTGTACAGGTATGGAGACCACCTCACGAATCTATGGACACTGCATGTCAGCAAAAAATGGTTCAAATGGCTCTGAGCACTATGGGACTTAACTTCTGATTTCATCAGTCGCCTAGATCTTAGAACTAATTAAACCTAACTAGCCTAAGGACATCACACATCAGCATGGATGTTTGTGATGTCCTTAGGTTAGTTAGGTTTAATTAGTTCTAAGTTCTAGGCGACTGATGACCTCAGAAGTTAAGTCGCATTGTGCTCAGAGCCATTTGAACCATTTTTTCAGTTAATCCATCTCCTCCTTTCCACTCTCTCTGTCCATCTCTTCTTACTCCTTCTCTCTGTCCTCCTTGATTCGCTCCCTCTGACCGAGCGAAGTGGCGCAGGAGTTAGCACGCTGGACTCACATTCGGGAGGACGTTGGTTCAAACCCGCGTCCGACCATCCTGATTTAGGTTTTCCGTTATTTCCCTAAATCGCTTCAAGTAAATGCAGGGATGGTGCCTTCGAAAGGGCATGGTCGACTTCTTTCCCCATCCTTCCTTAATCCGATGGGAGCAATAACTTCGCTGTCTGGTCCCCTTCCCCAAATCGCTCTCTTTCTCTGGCCGTATTTATGTCCACCCCTTACTTCCCTTCTCTGTCCACTTCCACCTCCCCTGTCTCTTCTCACCTCATAGTCGCCCTCTCTTCATCCATATACTCCTCCTCCCTCCCGCTGTCCACCTCCTGCAACCCTTCCCCCTTCCGACTCTCTCTCCATCTGCTTTTCTCATCTGCCCACCGTCTCTTGCCCTTTTTCAGTACCCATCTTCTCCAAGCCTCTCTGTCCGCCTCCTCCTCTTCTGTGCGCATTTTCTCCTTGCCTCTATCGCTCTCCATCTCCTCGCCTTCCTCTCTCTGTCCATTTCCACATGCCCCTCCTCTCTATCCATCTCCCCATTTCCCCTCTTTGCCTCTCGATCGCATACTCACCTACCCTTCTCTGTGTATCAACCCCACACCAATAGCAGGTTGATCCCTCTTAATCAACCCCCCTCCCAAATACTTCTTTACAGATAGAAAGTCAAATGTGCATCAAGTTTGGTTGACACCATTGTAGTAATTTAAGAGGAGCTTTGTACTCACATCTTGATCCATGAACACACATGTCACATATAAGCCACATATTTTTAACAAATTTTACTTATATCTGTAAATATATTTCATCTGTATCTCTAGCGAATTTCACCCATAAGTTTCGTTTTCAGGCAGCGCTATATTTATGAAATCTTATCTCCTGAATTGTGTGTCGAACATTGGTAAATTCAACGATATATGTGGATACTGTCTACGCAATGTGGTAGGAATAGAGTTAGCAGTAAAGAAGTAACTAATTAAAACGTCTTGCATGATGTGGAAGTTTTTCGGGTACCTCAGTGTTATGACGAGATATCTCCTGAACTAAGTACTGTGCAATGACTCAATTTTGCATGTACTTTCAGTGGTATATGTGAATACTCTCTGCAAAATGTATCGGGTGTACAGTAAGTAGTAAATAAGTAATATATCAAAACGTCATGTCTGATGCGGCAGTTTTTCTGCACGAACAGCGAAAATGTAGTAAGCCATAAACTTATTTCCTTCGATCATTCGGGGGAGGGGGAAGTGTTAGCGAGAAAAAGTTCCTTAAAGGTTTGACGTGATGTGTAAAGTTTGCTGCGAGAGACTCAGTGCTCTCATTCTCAAATACTGGATGAATAAAGCCTGGGTATTTGGGCGTCATTGACTACACATCTTTCTCACAGCCACCCCCACCCTTCTGATAGATAGGTGGTTCTAATCCCCACAGCGCTTCTTTCCAGACAGTAAGTAATACGTTTAACAAGTCTGGTAGAAATAGATCCAGTAGTTCAGTAGTTCAGGAGGAGATGTGGAACATACATACCTACGAACAGGGTGATTCAGCTGTCCCTACCGAGGACATTTTATGCAACCCCGAATGTTATATCTGGCTTCCAAAAAGCCTACGAGATTTTCATATTCTCTCGATCGCTGCGCGCAAACTCTTAATCCTACAGGAAAAATAAACAGGATTTTTTTGTAGGAAATTTGATGTAGTTAAATTTGGTACTGGGATACGTTTTCGCTAGAGACAACAGTTTTCGAGTTATTCAAGAAATACCTACAAAAGTGACCTTCAATATACTTCCACCCCTACATACACTTCAACAAATACGTACAAAAGTGACCTTCAATGTACCTCCACCCCTACACTCATACCTCACCAGTCAGGATTGTTAGTATGTTGTTCGTGGTATTTCCTCCTACCGCTGTACAAAAATTACGGACTTATTATTCTCGATGTTCCATCTCTTTTGGTCTCTATTGACTGAGCTATTATGCCACCAGCATAAGCTAACCTTTGAGGGTAATGACAGAAAAATGACGTTACGCTAAGACTAATTACATTGACAGTTCGATGCAGTCTTAACGTTTAGAAGCTCAGTAGTTTGGTAGTCAGAAGGCTTGACGAAAACAACGCTGCAATTGTTTGCCTAATGTTGTTAAAATTCACAAAACTGTCCGGTAAAAATTACTCAAGCATCAATTTCACAATTTGTACATTTTCGAGTGATCCGGTGGAGTAATAAGACCAGTCAATGAAAACCAAAAAGGGTAGAATCGTGGAAATAGTTTGTGTAGTCTCAAATTTTTGCACGGGCATAGGAGGGAGAGCTATGAACAACATACAAGAAATACTGACCGGTCGGGGCTGAGTGTGGTAGTGAGAGTGCGTCTGATCGAACGTTTTTCTTGAATAATTCTAAAACTACGGTCTCTAGCGAAAACGTATCCCAGTACATAATGCAACTACATTAAAATTCCTACGAAAAGATCCTGATTATTTTTTCTGTAGGACTAATAGTTTACGCGTTGCGAGCGAGAAAAAATGAAAATGTCGCCCGTGGTTTTTGAAGGTCGGATATAACATCACTGGTTGCATAAAACGACATCGGTATGGGCACCTGAATCACTCCGCATATTTTTATAATATGTATGATTTGTTGCTAGTCGCTTTAAAAACTTTTTTCAGTTAGGTAACTTACGAACCACTGGAGGCTTGGTATTTACAGGCACTTTCAATTTTATTACAGATGCACCTAGTCTCGGGCAACGTGGCCAAGTGATGTAATTCTTGAAGTTGAAGTTGTGAGTATAACACTTTAAAACAACACATTACACAGTGTCGTGGAAAGCATAGAACTAGATACACTTGGTTTAACAACAGAACCACCTGAAGATGAGCCTCAGTAGCTTCGACTCTAAGTAATGGAAGAAAAGCATTAGAAAAATTGTTAAATTATAGCCTCTGTTATTTCACACACTGCCACAGGTTCAACATTTGTAATGGACAAAATAAATAAGTGAGTGAAGTTGTTCAATGTTGCCATTACTGTTAGTGTGTCTCTTCCGACATAGAATCCGTAATGATAAAAATGATTACATGTACGGGAACCTAGGTCAAGTGCACGCTTCATCTAAAAGTAGGCACTTCTTTCGCTGCAGTTTCCAGGAAATTGGCGCTGGGTAACCATTGTAGCAGTGCTTTGTGACACTAAACCTGACGTTTTCTGTGACTTCTGCTATTTCTTGATATTCAGATAAGTAAGCGTTTCTGTTGGTAGTGAAAGTAACATCCACTCCTCGTAATTTAAGCACTCTTGAACAGCTTAATTTATTGCATTAGCTTTGAAGTCTACATGCTACTGTTCCATTGTGCATGTGGTAGAAGCTGTCTGTCTGTTATGTGGTAGAATTAACGATACCTTTGTCAATTAGTGATCTTTAGGGCGAGAGCACTCACCACTGCAGATGTTTATTGGGAAGTGCCTACTGGTAGACAGCAACAGTAGAGAAGACAACATACGAAATTGCTGTTTAAATCATCAAATATAGTAAAATGATCCGGTGAAGTAAATCGCAAGCATGCAAACGGGCACGCCCATTTCGGACATCTCCTCTGTGTCAAAATTGTCTTCAGTTGACACATGGTAGCGGAGGATCAAAACATCGAACACCTCTTACACACGACCAGTGAAGAATGATCTCGAACGGAAAGAGGAGGATAACAAGGAGAAGTAAGCCCGAAAGATAGGGAGAAGAAAAGAGAGAACGGAGACAGAACATTCTACAACAGAAAAAACTCGTTTTGCAAAAAGGACATTGCTCATAGCTCCTCAGAATACAGATTCTAAAAACAATGTATTTCCCCAGGATGTTCAAATTTCATGAGGGTGGATGTGTTTTGCGAACAAACGAACTGTAACTGTTCACAGTAATAGTGCTCAAATCGGCATGTTGAGCTTGGTCAGTGGTTATCCAACCAAAAGACACCTACAGAAGTTGTGCATCTGTAGTTGAAACACGATTTTTCCGCAACCAGAATCCGCAGTTTTTTTATAAGGAAAACGAAGTGCCTATGTTGCCCCAAAAGAAAGGAAATAAGTCCTTCGGAAAAAAAAGAAAGAAAGAGAAAGGAAATAAGTCATAGTCAGACGTAGTATCTGCGGCCCCATTGATAAAGCAACTGCAGTCACAATTAATAGTATAGAAACAAGAAACTGTTTAATGGTGATCAAGCAAACAAACAGAAATCAAACCAGAACTCAAACACGTTGAAAATAAAGAGAGCGAAAGGCTATTTACAATTTGTACAGAAACTATTAATCCTGCAGATTAGCAACTTGAAAAGTACAATTTAGCAGTAACAGATGGCATAATGCGAGGATTGGTGCCATCAGGCCTGATTATTTAGTGTAAACTGGATGAGTGATCTCTGACGAACAATTTACTATTTTAACTGTACGGTTTCGAGCAAGAAAATATATTATTTTTCGAAACAAGCATTTGAACTATACCTGGGGTCTCCAGCATGATCGAAATGTCGTTCCTTCCAAAATATATGTTTCATTTTGATGGTAATACGCAAATTTGCTCCATCAGAAACGCTCATAAGCAAAACGTGAAAACTTCGTGGCGTCTTCTACTAATTAAAATGTTTTCTTCCGCTCCATCCAGATCTCCAGATTTCGTCGTAGGTGGCTTATTAATTGGATCTTCCATCTTTCAACCACAGTTTAGCAGCTAGTTTAGTACTTCAGCGACTCGTTTTCGACCCAGTTCTGTTAAAAGGTCTCCTCTCTTGCCACAGCAGTAAAAGGGTATATTCGCCCCAAATAAATAGACCGTAGGTACACGATGTACCAGTTTCCTTTAGTCTATATCTGAGATCCTTTCTTCAGGCCCTTATATCATTTATAAATTATCTTTACGCTGTTCGACGTTTTTAACCGCTTTCAGCTTCGTCAGCTGTAATAAAACGCCAACATTAGCAAGTATTTTCTGACAGTTTAGGGCTGCGTCACCTGTTGTAGAGGTAAGGGGTCACTCCTGGTACTACTTCTGCAGAATATTCACTGAAATATAAATAACGTTAAATTATCTCTGTTATTTTAATGTAATTATTATTTCCTCCTTTTAGCGGGCTCTGCAACCATTATCGTCAGTGTATCGTAAATAAAGATAGGTAAGTAGTGGACTTATAGGCATTCTGGAAAACCGGATGGGTTGTACCCCTATGTAAACAAACCAGCACTTGGCCTAGAGTCCATATGTACACAAGCTTCTGTAATCTGAGCTAACGATTTGTAGTATCGTTCCCAGAACCGGTAGCGGTCCTCTGGTTTGGAGCCGAGTGGAAGGATTAAACCAGAGGGCAGACGATTCTGCGGAGATCTGGGGTGCAGATTTCTCGACCTCCGCTATCGGCTGGAGAAATGTAGGGTCCCACTGAATAGGTCAGGAGTGCACTGCACGCAGGAAGAGGCTACAAGGGTAGCGGAGTGCGTGTGGAGTGCACATGTGGGTTTTTTAGGTTAGAGAATTCCCTCCCTAGGCCCGACAAGACGCCTCCTGAGACGCGGCAAGGTAGTAGTAGGCAAAACGCAACAGAGAATAACAATATTAATGTGGTAATAGTAAATTGCAGGAGCGTCTATAGAAAGGTCCTAGAACTGCTCTCATTAATAAACGGTCAAAATGCGCACATAGTACTAGGGACAGAAAGTTGGCTGAAACCAGATGTAAACAGTAATGAAATTCTAAACTCAGATTGGATTGTATACCGCAGAGACAGGCTGGACAGTGAAGGGGGAGGCGTGTTTATAGCGATAAAAAGTGCTATAGTAGCGAAGGAAATTGACGGAGATCCGAAATGTGAAATAATTTGGGTGAAGGTCACGGTTAAAGCAGGCTCAAACATGGTAATTGGATATCTCTATAGGCCCCCTGGCTCAGCAGATGTTGTGGCAGAGCACCTGAAGGAAAATTTGGAAAATATTTGGAGTAGATTTCCCCACCATCTTATAGTTCTGGGTGGAGATTTTAATTTGCCGGATATAGACTGGGAGACCCAAACGTTCATAACGGGGGGCAGGGACAAAGAATCGAGTGAAATTTTTTTAAGTGATTTATCTGAAAACTACCTTGAGCAGTTAACCAGAGAACCGACTCGTGGCGATAACGCATTACACCTTCTGGTGACAAACAGACCCGAAATATTTGAAACAGTTAACGCAGAACAGGGAATCAGCGATCATAAAGCGGTTACTAAATCGATGATTTCAGCCGTAAATAGAAATATTAAAAAAGGTAGGAAGGTTTTTCTGTTTAGCAAAAGTGACAAAAAGCAGATTTCAGAGTACTTGACGGCTCAACACAAAAGTTTTGTGTCAAGTACAGATAGTGTTGACGGTCAGCGGACAAAGTTCAAAACCATTGTACAATATGCATTAGATGAGTATGTGCCAAGCAAGATCGTAAGAGATGAAACAGAGCCACCGTGATTCAACAACAGAGTTAGAAAACTGCTGCGGAAGCAAAAGGAACTTCACAGAAAACGTAAATATAGCCAAAGCCTTGCAGACAAACAAAAATTACGCCAAGCGAAATGTAGTGTGATGAGGGCTACACGAGAGGCGTTCAATGAATTCGAAAGTAAAGTTCTATGTGCTGACTTGGCAGAAAATCCTAAGAAATTTTGCCGTGCGGTTAAAGGCGCTGCAGTCTGGAACCGCACGACCGCTACGGTCGCAGGTTCGAATCCTGCCTCGGGCATGGATGTTTGTGATGTCTTTAGGTTAGTTAGGTTTAACTAGTTCTAAGTTCTAGGGGACTAATGACCTCAGCAGTTGAGTCCCATAGTGCTCAGAGCCATTTGAACCATTTGAACCTAAGAAATTTTGGTCTTATGTCAAAGCGGTAGGTGGATCAAAACAAAATATCAAGACACTCTGTGACCAAAATGGTACTGAAACAGAGGATGACAGACTAAAGGCCGAAATACTAAATGTCTTTTTCCAAACCTGTTTCACAGAGGAAGACTGCACTGTAGTTGCTTCTCTAGATTGTCGCACAGATGACAAAATGGCAGTTATCGAAATAGACGACAGAGGGATAGAGAAACAATTAAGATCACTCAAAAGAGGAAAGGCCGCTGGACCTGATGGGATACCAGTTCTATTTTACACAGAGTACGCGAAGGAACTTGCCCCCCTTCTTGCAGCTGTGTACCGTAGGTCTCTAGAAGAGCGTAGGGTTCCAAACTATTGGAAAACGGCAAAGGTCATCCCCGTTTTCAAGAAGGGACGTCGAACAGATGTGCAGAACTCTAACGTCGATCAGATGTAGAATTTTGGAACACGTATTATGTTCCAGTATAACGATTTTTCTGGAGACTAGAAATCTACTCTGTAGGAATCAGCATGGGTTTCGAAAAAGACGATCGTGTGAAACCCAGCTCGCGCTATTCGTCCACGAGACTCAGAGGGCCATAGACACGGGTTCTCAGGTAGATGCCGTGTTTCTTGACTTTCGCAAGGCGTTCGATACAGTTCCCCACAGTCGTTTAATGAACAAAGTAAGAGCATATGTACTATCAGACCAGTTGTGTGATTGGATTGAAGAGTTCCTAGATATCAGAACGCAGCATGTCATTTTCAATGGAGAGAAGTCTTCCGAAGTGAGAGTGATTTCAGGTTTGCCGCAGGGGAGTGTCGTAGGACCGTTGCTATTCACAATATACATAAATGACATTGTGGATAACATCGAAAGTTCACTGAGGCTTTTTGCGGATGATGCTGTGGTATATCGAGAGGTTGTAACAATGGAAAATTGTACTGATATGCAGGAAGAGCTGCAGCGAATTGACGCATGGTGCAGGGAATGGCAATTGAATCTCAATGTAGACATGTGTAATGTGCTGCGGATACACAGAAAGAAAGATCCCTTATCATTTAACTACAATATAGCAGGTCAGCAACTGGAAGCAGTTAATTCCATAAATTATCTGGGAGTACGCATTAGGAGTGATTTAAAATGGAATGATTATATAAAGATGTTCGTCGGTAAAGCAGATGCCAGACTGAGATTCATTGGAAGAATCCTAAGGAAATGCAAAGGAAGTGGGATACAGTAACTTGTTCGCCCACTGCTTGAATATTGCTCACCAATGTGGGATCTGTACCAGATAGGGTTGATAGAAGAGAGAGAGAAGATCCAACGGAGAGCAGCGCGCTTCGTTACAGGATCATTTAGTAATCGCGAAAGCGTTACGGAGATGATAGATAAACTCCAGTGGAAGACTCTACAGGAGAGACGCTCCGTAGCTCGGTAGGTCTTTTGTTGAAGTTTCGAGAACATACCTTCGCCAAGGAGTCAAGCAGTATATTGCTCCCTCCTACGTATATCTCACGAAGAGACCATGAGGATAAAATCAGAGAGATTAGAGCCCACACAGAGGCATACCGACAATCTTTATTTCCACGAACAATAAGAGACTGGAATAGAAGGGAGAACCGATAGAGGTACTCAAGGTACCCTCCGCCACACGCCATCAGGTGGCTTGCGGAGTATGGATTTAGATGTAGAATTTATGACCTAATGCAAACAAACCACTCATTTGGTGTTGTTGTAGTTGTGGTATTCAGTCCTGAGACTGGTTTGATGCAGCTCTCCGTACTACTCTTTCCTGTGCAAGCTTCTTCATCTCCCGGTACCTACCGCAACCTACATCCTTATGAATCTGCTTGGTGTATTCATCTCTTCGTCTCCCTCTACGATTTTTACCCTCCACGCTGCCCTCCAATACTAAATTGGTGATCCCTAGATGCCTCAAAACATGTTCTACCAACCGATCCCTTCTTCTAGTCAAGTTGTGCCACAAACTCCTCTTCTCCCCAATTCTATTCAATAGGTCCTCATTAGTTATGTGATCTACCCATCTAATCTTCAGCATTCTTCTGTAGCACCAAATTTCGAAAGCTTCTATTCTCTTCTTGTCCAAACTATTTATCGTCCGTGTTTCACTTCCATACATTACACTCCATACAAATACTTTCAGAAACGACATCCTAACACTTAAATCTATACTCGTTGTTAACAAATTTCTCTTCTTCAGCAACGGTTTCCTTGCCATTGCCAGTCTACATTTTATATCCACTCTTCTTCGACCATCATCAGTTATTTTGCCCCCCCAAATAGCAAAACTTCTTCACTACTTTTCATCTTATATCCTCCTTTCAAGACACTGTCCATTCCGTTCAAATGCTCTTCCAAGTCCTTTGCTGTCTCTGACAGAATTGCGATGTCATCGGCGAACTTCAAAGTTTCTATTTCTTCTCCATGGATTTTAATACTTACTCCGAATTTTTCTTTTGTTTCCTTTACTGCTTGCTCAATATACGGATTGAATAACACCGGGGAGAGGCTACAACCCTGTCTCACTCCCTTCCCAAACACCGCTTCCCTTTCATGTCTCTGGACTCTTATAACTGCCATCTGGTTTCTGTACAAATCGTAAATAGCCTTTCGCTCCCTGTATTTTACCCATGCTACCTTCAGAATTTGAAAGAGAATATTCCAGTCAACATTGTCAAAAGCTTTCTCTAAGTCTACAAATGCTAGAAACGTAGGTTTGCCCTTCCTTAATCTATTTTCTAAGATAAGTCGTATGGTCAGTATTGCCTCACGTGTTCCAATATTTCTTCGAAATCGAAACTGATCGTCCCCGAGGTCGGCTCCTACCAGTTTTTCCATTCGTCTGCAAAGAATTCGCGTTAGTATTTTGCAGTTGTGACTTATTAAACTGATAGTTCGGTAATTTTCACATCTGTCAACACCTGCTTTCTTTGGGAGTGGTATTTTCATATTCTTCTTGAAGTCTGAGGGTATTTCGCCTGTCTCATACAGCTTGCTCACCAGATGGTAGAGTTTTATCAGGACTGGCTCTCCCAAGGCTATCAATAATTCTAATTGAATGTTGTGTACTCTCGGGGCCTTGTATCGGCTTAGGTCTTTCTGTGCTCTGTCAAACTCTTCACGCAGTATCATATCTCCCATTTCATCTTCATCCACAGCCTCTTCCATTTGCATAATATGTCCTCAAGTACATCGCCCTTGTATAGACCCTCAATATACTCCTTCCACCTTTCTGCTTTCCCTTCTTTGCTTAGAACTGGGTTTCCATCTGAGCTCTGCAAGGGTACCCTGTACCACTACTAGGTGGTAGCCATCATTACTCTTTAAACACAGTACAGCCAATGTAAAAATGTCCACTGTACAAGCCTTAATATGGGATAAAGTACGACAGGTTGATGGTATTTTAATGACACATCACTCTCTGAGGTGAGAGCCTACAGCACCGATCGCTACAGTAGAGCTAGTGCTACTAGATGTCCAGGCAGATTCTGATGCCCCTCTTTCGGCCGATTCTGGTTACAAGCTGCAAAAACTAAATCGCAAATGTATACTGGAACTGCAGAGAAAAATGCACATGATGACTCTTCTGAGTGGTGCCCTGTAGCTGTAACTCAAACGAAGGGAGAGTCATCCCCCATAACTCTAATATCAGTTGATACATTGAAAGGTCTCTGTTGGATTGAGACTGAGCAGTTAAATGTGTTACTTTTACACATAAACAAGTACGATCTGTCACACTACTACACTTTAAAACACAGTTTATATCTAATTCGTCTCACACAGTCTCATACGGAACCTACATCCGCTTTCTTTTATATACTGTATATGATAAGATACTGTCATGCCCCCCCCCCCCCTTCTGTGTGAGAGGATGAATGAGCAAATGTATTTCTAGTTGCATGCTTGATGGTAGCAGACAAGCCTGTCTGCTAGAGAACAGTAGGACCAACGTCGGAACAGGTAGCTACGTCTTCTAATAGCAGAGAGGTTTCTGTTCTTAGTATGGTCCTGTCCGTCCCTTGTCATGTTGGTATAGGAAGCTGCCATTCTGGTCACTTCCGTTTGTATCTGTTAAGCACGCTCAGTAGGGGACCAGGTCAGTCTGTCCGCGGCAAGCGTCTGAAGTGGTAAGATCTCCGGCTAAGCGCTTGTCTGCTAAGTCCATAGGACAATGGATTTCTTAAGTTCAGCCTAACTGAAAAATTTAATCACCTTTATTTCAGGTTTAGCTCTAAAATATCTAATGTTATCTTAAATTGCAACACAGTGTAATTCGAGTGTGAAGTTCAGGATATCTTCCGGTAGTTGCTTTATCACTACTTTGTGAGTAAAGTGGAACTACGTGTTGATCAGTAACTCTAACTAAGATCATCAGTCTTAAATGCGAATGTGCGTGAGATTATAACGTCTTGTCTTGACAATATTTTTCAATATAGCAACTTTTCTTTATGTTCAACCCACGTGGGGTGTACGTTGTGAGACCAGTACCACGTTCTTATACAATTGTTTGACCCATCAGGTTAATAGTGAGACGGGCGCAACCAGTTCGAGGTTTTTCTTTTGTAAATTGCGTTTCGATGTTATTTATTTCAATTATCAAAATTATTGTGGAGTTACAGTCTTTCTGTAAACCAAGTTGATCACGTGAAGCATGTGGTGTAAGAATCAAAGTAGCCCTCAGCTATTCTTTTCGGGAAGATTTCACAGAGAGTTAGTATGAATCTAGTATACCAGTGTGTGGTAATTTCATGACGGACAGAATTGCGCTACGAATGTAACTTCTTTGGGTGAAAATTGAATCGGTTGGTTGTGGTTAATTTCCTCTTGGATATGTTTCAACATTCTTCGTGTGTTATTTTATGAATGCAGTGTTGTAAGTAGTCTCCCAATCTTGGCTCCCTATTTGATGTGTTCCGTAAGATTACAAACTCACATTTTCACAATGCTAAATAAGACACCAGTTTAGTTACGAATCAAGTTTGAAATGCTGAAATTTTAACGGAACAATGATCAATGTTAAAGTAAATGTCCAAATACAAACTGATTTATTTCTTTTTATTTAAATTGTCTTATATATATATATATATATATATATATATATATATATATATATATATATATATATCACCGGTTATCGTAAGATGAGTACTAAAAGATTATAATTAATGTTAGTCTGGTTGGGAATTTGGTAAGCTAGACTGGATACCGGGTGAAACAGTTACTCATTAATGCAAGGTTAATTTCCTCAGATAGCTCACAGCTTTTAACTCACTTTTATGGTCTTGAATATCAGCGCCGCTTTCAGAACAAATTAATGCAACAACATTACAACATTCGAAAATTATTCTGTCATAATTAGGAAAAAATTACCATAATCAGATGTGAATTTCATAAACTTATGAATGAAATGCGTCAGTAGAATAATTGTTGTTGTTTATGGTATATTGATGTGGTATGCAGGTGCTGGAATTGATTACATCCGTATTACGCATCTGAGGGTTAGCATATACATTTTAGCCAATTGCCATCAAGTGTGCTCTGCTAAGATAAAATTTCGGAGTTGCTCTGCAGCTCAAAACTGCTACTTGCTTAATACACGTTGTTCGTTGTGTGTTTCAGAGAACTTGAATTCTTAGGAGAATTACTGAAGCCATCATAAATCGTTTAATCTTCTGTATATATTTGGAAAGAAAATTTGCTGCTGCTGTTGTTGATCGACCACCACACAGAGCACGAACGCCAAGTCCATCTCATGACGCTGGGTGCCTCAAAGAGTGGTGGGAGGGTCAAATTTCACCAACAGGATCGAGCTACAGTTATGGTAAATAAGGTTAAAGTAAAAGTAAAATTAGTCATTTATAAGCACATACATGCAAATGGACTACTTGGTGGTCATTTTGGATACTAAATAATGTTCATTAAAATGGCAACTATGCAGATTAAGATAAAAGCATTTGTCGATAATTAGATCCTAAATAAACAAAACTATACACAATGAACCATGGACCTTTGCGTTGGTGGGGAGGCTTGCGTGCCTCAGCGATACAGATAGCTGTACCGTAGGTGCAACCAAAACGGAGGGGTATCTGTTGAGAGGCGAGACAAACGTGTGGTTCCTGAAGTGGGGCAGCAGTCTTTTCAGTACTTGCAGGGGCAACAGTCTGGATAAATGACTGATCTGGCCTTGTAACACTAACCAAAATGGCCGTGCTGGGCTGGAAGTGGAACGGCTGAAACTAAGGGGATACTACAGCTGCAACGTTTCCCGAGGGCATGCAGCTTTACTATATGGTTAAATGATGATGGAGACCTCTTGGGTAAATAGTCCCCCATTCAGATCTCCGGGCGGGGACTACTCAAGAGGACGTCGTTATCAGGAGAAAGAAAACTGGCGTTCTACGGATCGGAGAGCGGAATGTTAGATCACTTAATCGGGCAGTTAGGTTAGAAATTTTAAAAAGGGAAATGGATAGGTTAAAGTTAGATATAGTGGGAATTAGTGGAGTTCGGTGTCAGGAGAAACAAGACTTTTGGTCAGGTGAATAAAGGGTTATAAATACAAAATTAAATAGGGGTAATGCAGGAGTAGGTTTAATAATGAATAAAAAAATAGGAGTGCGAGTAAGCTACTAAAAACAGCATAGTGAACGCATTATTGTGGCCAAGATAGACACGAAGCCCACACCTACTACAGTAGTACAAGATTATACGCCAACTAGCTCTGAAGATTACGGAGACATTGATGAAATGTATGATGAGATAAAAGAAATTATTCGTATAGTGAAGGGAGACGAAAATTTAATAGTCATAGGTGACTGGAATTCGATAGTAGGAAAAGAGAGAGAAGGATACATAGTAGGTGAATATGGATTGGGGTAAGAAATGCAAGAGGAAGCCGCCTGGTGTAGAATTTTGCACAGAGCATAACTTAATCATCGCTAACACTTGGTTCAAGATTCATGAAAGAAGGTTGTATACATGGAAGAAGCCTGGAGATACTAGAAGATATTAGATATATTATATAATAGTTCAAAATGGCTCTGAGCACTATGGGACTCAACTGCTGTGGTCATCAGTCCCCTAGAACTTAGAACTACTTAAACCTGACTAACCTAAGGACATCACACACACCCATGCCCGAGGCAGGATTCGAACCTGCGACCGTAGCAGCAGTGCGGATCCGGACTGGAGCGCCTAGAACCGCACGACCACCGCAGCCGGCTATATAATAGTAAGACAGAGATTTAGGAACAAGGTTTTAAATTGTAAGACATTTCCAGGGGCAGTTGTGACTCTAACCACAATCTATTGGTTATGAACTGTAGATTAAACCTGAAGAAACTGCAAAAAGATGGGAATTTGAGGAGATGGGACCTCGATAACCTGACTAAACCAGAGGCTGTACAGAGTTTCAGGGAGAGCATAAGTGAACATTTGACAGGAATGGGGGTAAGAAATTTGTTATGAATTGTAGATTAAAACTGAAGAAACTGCAAAAAGGTGGGAATTTAGGGAGATGGGACTTGAATAAAGTGAAAGAACCACAGATTGTACAGGGTTTCAGGGAGAGCATAAGGACAAATTGACAGGAATTGGGGAAAGAAATACAGTAGAAGAAGAATGGGTGGCTTTGTGGGATGAAATACTGAAGGCAGAAGAGGATCAAGTAGGTAAAAAGACGCGGGCTAGCAGAAATCCTTGGCTAACACAAGAAATATTGAATTTAATTGATCAAAGGAGAAAATATAAAAATGCAGTAAATGATGCAGTCAAAAACGAATACAAACGTCTGAAATATAAGATCGACAGGAAGTGTAAAATGGCTAAGCTGGGATGGCTAGAGGACAAATGTAAGGATGTAGAGGCTTATCTTCCTAAGACAGATACTGCCTACAGGAAAATTATGGAGATCTGTGGGGTAAAGAGAACCACTTGTATGAATATCAAGAGCTGAAAGAGTGTAAATGTAGATGGTTTTGATGTTGCTGTAGTACACCCCACACAGCCAAAGATGCTCTGGCTCCAGACAGAGCCACATGTAATTCATTTTTCCTCAACGGACCTGATGTGCAACACATGTTAAACATGGTTTCCCAGAATAAAGCTCCACAAAACCTTTAAGATACAGACTCCCTATTAATCTGTTAATCGTTTGTAATATTCGTTTATCAGATATGTATTAATAGAGACGGTGTGGCTTAGAGACCTGGTGGTGAAGTGCCAGACAACAAATCTAAAGGTATCTGGTTTGATGTCTGGTCTGTCCTAGGACTTTTCTCTGGCACATATAATTTTTTTGTCGTCTGGCAATGTATTTTGATGTGAAAAATATCGAGATCCACTGTGGTTCCGAATTCAAGTTATGCTCTCTGTAGATCCTCCTAAAATCTAAGCTGAAAGGTTTGGAAGAAAATGGAATACCAGCTCCAGCAGCACCTTTCCTAGTAAAGCACTGAGGGGTTCAAAACAGTCTTCGGACTGATGACTGCTTTACTCACTTATTAACTGGGACATTTAGACCTACACCAAGCACCACTCCCCTCCATGCACAGTGATGTGCAGCATGTATGTGGAAAGAAAAGTGGATGTGATACTTCAAGGTATGCATCTCTTAACAATATTACACACAGATAAACGAAATATGTAATTATTTAACGGACTTTTAATTTTTTCCAAATTCTGCTTGAGAGTGCTGCATTTTCTTAAAATTTGTGGAATGACAGTACTAAACTTACAGGAACAGCTGATTATGCTTTTTTCTTAAAACCTATTCAATAACAACATGTACAGCGTCCACTTAACCACATGCTATTGCCATCCTCCTTTAGTCAAATAGATATTCTGTAATAATATCAAAGGCAAATTTATACTAAAAACATCATGTACACTAACCCATGTCAGCTCTATTTCAGAGTACAGCTGTGTGGTACTGCTTTTCTTCATAGTCTTCCCCTCCACATGTGTTGCATTAAAACTACAATCTCTGATATATAGTATTTGCATCGCCAACATCTACCCTCCTGATATTTGGATGAAATTTGGTTATTGCATCCTCAGTTTCCATCTTTCTGATTGAAAATTCAACAAGCTTTTTGTCACCAGCACATCTTCATATGTAGATCCCACATAATTATAATTTGCTAATCATCCAATGGTGTAGTAATCTATCCTTATTTTTAATGTTATTTTACCCATGTTGGATCCTCTGATTCCAAAGGTATGAATGACAGTTGGTGAATGATGAAACTAGCCAAAAATAATTTTTACGTGTTTTATTTTAGTGCCATAATTGATTTAGGGCTGCTATACTCGTCTTTAGATGGCTGATATTTTGTTAGACAAGATGTTTTGACCAATAGCATGTCGTCCAATACCAGCCTGCACAACAATATTTGAATATTTAGTGGCACTTTATAAGTTGTTTCATTAATAAAAAAGTTGTTTCATTAATAAAAATAGGCTAAAGTGCTTGTATTTGTTTATATATTGGAAAAATTGTTGTGTTCCCTTACATAAGTTCCAGCAGATGGTGATTTGTTTTGCTGTAGCTGTTTGCTGTCCACCCTTCAGGGAGTAGGCAGCGCCCTCTTGCCAATTCGCAAGCCTTGCCTGACTGGAGCGGTAGCACAGTAGGTGGTGTAAAGTTGGCGGCCGTGACTGAAATGAGTGAACCGAATAGGGGCACAAAACGTATAGTGATTATCATTGTAAGAGTCAAAAGTATGCGGGCCAGTAACTTATTTAACTGTTAACAGCGATTTGTTAAATTATCGTCTAACAGTCTATATGGGTTGATAATCTATATTGCGAGATTTATACAGTTCAGTACAATTATGCAAGCTAATCATTAATGTGCTTAAGAACAATTACAATGAATGACGCGAAAATCAGAGTTGCTGGTGTTACGATAAGTTATTTAACAATTAATTAAGGCATCCTGTAATTAACGAAAAAAATAGGGAAACCAGGAATTAAGAGGCAACAAAGAGGAAGGTAATGTCACACACACACACACACACACACACACACACACACACACACACACACACACGCATGTACCATACTGATTTTAATGCTGACTCGCAAAGAATTTATGGTTAAATGTAAGAGACAGCCGGACAGTCTGTAGCTTGACAGGTGAAACAAATGTATAGGAGACTAAACTGCAGAAGAGTGTAACACGTCATGGTCTCCTGACCATCATTGGTTACATATTCCGCCCTCACAATCATATTCCGCACATCAAGACACTTAATTCGAACCCAAACTCGATCAGATAAAGCCAATGTTGTATGAATTCATGTAAACGATATGCAAATAACAAGTAAGCGCACCGTGGTTGAAATATTCGAGGCTGACGTACACACATACATTCCAGACATGATGGTCACAGGAGCTTTCAGTTCAGGAGACGCAAACTGCACAACGGGACACCAGTCCCTTCAGAGGACGAGTCAACGCGAAATGCCGAGGTGACTGCCCGTGAAGTGGACAGCGGGTGCCCGAGTGAAAGGGGGAATGCCCCCGTGTTCAGCTTAAAAGCAAATTCCGCTACATTGTGTGGGAGTGGCCAGCCTACGCATTCTTTACACATAGCACTTAGTTTCAGAGATTTTCAAAGGGAGACAGCAAACGCCAAACGCCAATGCTACGGATTTCTGGATTGGCCACCTTAAACGAAATGTCATTCTCCCATTTTAGAAGAGCAATGCTGATTGGCAGACGATATTTCTGACATCTTGAGCTGAAGGAGTAATGGAAGAGACCGAAAGATATACTCCTTCATGTCTGGCGTGGAGAGGCACTGTTCTGTTGTCGCTCTTGGAGCGAGGGACAAGTCTCTCCTCAGTACTTCACTGGGAGAGCACCTCTGTCGAGAGCGAATCAAAAGGCGACTCTATATTGAGTCCTTGCGATTAAGCTTTGTTCACTGGGTTGACCGACACACTTATTGTGCTGTGTGAACGGACACAGGTATAGTTAAACGCCTGTGAGCGAATTTTTGAGTGGCATCACAGTGAGCTGGTTATCTGACCGGTGTACCACGCCAATAGCTAGACTAGGGGTGAATAGGAATCCTCGACTTCATCAAGGTGTAGGGAGAGTTTGATTGGCGAAGGTAAATCCAGATAGAACGAGAGCTATCTTATTTGTCTGCAGCGAGCGGCGCAGACAGCAGTCATTGCAGCTTATGGTATTGTGCGCTACAGATATTGCGAGCCCCATATTTTCTCCACAACAGTACACTTCACTGCATTTCACATGCGACAGCCTCAACCATACCTAGCAACATTCTGAAGGATTATTATTCAAGTTGAGTAGGCGCACCTCTCAGTCACTCTGCCAAGTCTACAACCATCATAAACTTTGTATAGAAATTTCATTAGCGAATCCTATCCTTGAGAGGTAACTTCATATTCCGAAAAGAACCAGGATGTAACTTGTTCAATTCATAACTAAAAGTGCCATTGTGATTTCTCAGAATTTTTGCAAAATAAATAATAACTTTCGTTAGTTTCATGTTTTTCTTACACTAACTAGCACTACTCCAGTACCCAAGTATCCTACTAGTTACGTAAGAAATTTTGTGAATTTTTGTGTAATTTCCTTACAGCGGACGACTCCAGAAGATATTTATTGCTGAAAGTTTTCAGGCATTTCTCTTTAGATCATTACGAGCGTCTGTTTGACTTCTGTAGTAGTGTAGGGGTGGAAATTGCATCTTGCAGGAGCCACAGGGTAAAGGGTACATCTCAGATTAATCCGTTGCGCAGACTAACAGAATCTCAGATCAACCCCACGCTCACAAGAGAGCACTACAACAACGGTCGAAATGCTGGTTCTAGTTATTTTACTGTTTTATGATGATCCGGGGTAACAAACAGTGCTCTTCTATTCAGTTTAACATCGGTCATGGATGCCTAAGATCTTATGTCCGAAAGCTATTTTGACCTTTGTAAATGCTTAGTCTGGTTTTTGAACGACCATTCCTGTTTTAATATACTCACATTTTCATGTAGCACTTTAGCTTTATCTCCTTTGAACTTCTTATTGATTTCATTCCTATAACGCGCCTGTATGTCGGCACCGTATGTGTTTTATTGTCATGAAAATGTTTTTACTGTTCTGAGGCTAATGTTTTCCATTTTTTTCTTAGACTTATTTGTATCTTCTGCATATATGGATTGCATTACCGATTCATATTTCCAGATGGCACTGCAGCGCCCATAATGTTCATGTATAATAATTACATAATTATTGCGTTATATATTTTACCTGTTTTCTGCTTTTTAGTTAATGTAGCTCCGTTGGTACTTGTTGATGCTAGTTTTCGCAAGGCATATGTTAAGAAATGTATTTTATGTGTTGCTCGGTATTATGCTTTTTGTCTGTGTGCCATATTTATGTTTACTACTATTTATATTTCACCATTTCTGTTTTGTTTTTTACACATATTTGATGATATCCGTGTCCGAAACGTGTAATATTGGACTAAAAACGTCAACTTGCTTCCAGTCAATGATTTTTCCTTAGCGAACTGTCTAGTATGCTGCAGACTGCACGTGTGTTTTTTCCATTACTGAATTTTTTGCACTTGCTTCTTTCGTCAAGCAGTTGTATTGTTTTTGTTAAACACAACTTATATTGGTTTGTCAATCTCCTGTGACTATACTTTTCCGGGATTTCCATTCCTTCTCATCTGAACTTCCTTTCCTGGTATTCATTGCTGCAGCATCTACACTTTCAGAGAAGAGAGAAGTTCCAAATCACACCACTATGCCACTATACTACAACATCCAACTTCTTTCCATATTGATTTTTCCTGATGAACTTTGGAGTGTGCTGGAGCTGTTCCATTACCTCAGTGAGACGAAGCAATGCCGTGGAGAAGGATATGCAGACTTGCCAGCCTTCGAGTCGTGTTCGCGTCGAACTTTTTCTTTTTTTCAGTTAAAGATCAAATTGTGTCTAATTTACATCTCGACAGTGCGGTATCTTGTGCATTTCTTTCTGTTACTGTTACCATTGTTTATACATTAAGACATAACTTGAACTCCTCAAAGACGTAATAGACCATTTTGTTTCGTCCATGTCACAAATAAAGCAAACAGAAAATAATAGTGAAAACAGTAACGTCGTCTGTATCCATTGAGGTACAAAAAACGCAATGAATAGGCTACACTAGATTGCACATTCTGCTACATACAATAACTCCATTCCATACGTTTGCCGTCCAGCCTTATCTTCACAGAGCCGATATGTACACGTATGAGCAACGTTTTTTTAAGAGATGTTCAAAGCGACCACCTTGCATTTGCAAACACTTCGTCACTCGCTGGATCATACTTTGCTCGACCCTAGGCAACACACCTGCATCCATTACTCCCAAAGCGACACGTACCGAGCTATTAGGTCGTGTATATGTATGGGTGAAGTACTATAAAGTTGTTTCTTTAAGTGTCCCCACAAATTACAATCTAGTGGATTGTTCGGGTAACGTAGAGAACAGAACATTCAATCTCCACGACCGATTGATTTCCCTGGAAACGCATCTTTTAAATCATTACGTCCATTCATTCCAAAGTATGGAGATGTACCATCATGCTGAAGCCATAGCTGTCGTCAAACACCAAGTGGAATGTTTTCTAATGCGTGAAAGCAAAGTATTACAAAGAAACAGACAATACAGGAGCGCTTTCAACTTCTCTGGCGATAGCTAAGGGCCCAAAAGCACGCCCCCCCCCCCACGATTTCAGCCCATAGGTTTGTGCCAAAACGTGCCTGAAGGCTACCTACAAGGGTGAAATGTGGCCTGTTTTCTGTTTTCCGACCAATAATTGCTGTTGTCGAGGTTGAAAATATCTTCACGAGTGAAGCTACATTCGTCACTACATATCACATTATTTATAAAAGGTTTCTTCATCTTCTGCTTGATGACAAAGCCATTTACGAAAGTGCACTCGCAGAGTACTGTCTTCTGGACACTGGTGTAATGATGTGAATGTAGTTCTTTATCATGCAATACTTTGACAACTAGTCTTTGAGATTAGAATTATATATTAATACCTTCAGCTGCTGACGGGCGTTGACATTTATCAACTGGGACAGGTGAAAATGTGTGCCCCGATCTGGACTCGAAACCGGGATCTCCTGCTTACATGGCAGACGAGGGCACAGAGGATAGTGCGACTGCAGGAACTATCTCCCGCACGCCTCCCGCGAGTCCCACATTCTCACCTCATATCTCCATACGCTACTTTCGTAGTGTCCCTACCCAACACACTCATTACTCGTGGAAGACATTCTTACCAAGTCCCGTAAGAGTTCGGGTAATATGTGTGCATCCGCACAGAAGAAGGAGGTCATGGCCGGTATTGCCAGAACTATATACTTTATATGGGTATGGGGTCTGTTCTTTCGGACATGTCACTTCTTTTAGTCAAATTAGTACCTCCCCATTATTTACACAGTCTATCCATCTAATTTTCAACGTTCTCTTGTACTACCACATTTCGAATGTATCTAGTCTTTTTTTTTGTGTAAACCGAACGAGATGGTGCTGTTGTCAGTATACTGGACTCGCATTCGGGAGGACAGCGGTTCAAATCCCCGTCTGTCCTTTGAAAGGGACCCGGCCCATTTCCTTCCAGATCCTTACATAATCGGCCTTGTGCTCCGTCTCTGATGACAAAGCTGTCGGTGGGAAGTTAAACTCTTTTCTTCCTTTTTCTTCTTGTCTGAACTGTTTATCGTCTTCATTTACTTCCGTACAAAGCTACACTCTAGAGAAATATTCTGCTAAAAGGCTACCTGTGAATTTATATTCGTCATTAGCAAATTTCTCATTCCCAAAAATATGTTTCCTACTATTGCTACTCTGCATCAAACATCCTGTCCAGATGTGCATATCATGCGGCGATCGGTCGGTCCCGCTTTGGCCTTCTGTGACTATAAGGGCATTGCTTTGTTGCTTCTTCTTCGGCCGTCGAAGCTTATTTTGCTACTTAAATAACAAAAGTCATCTACTACTCTTAGTGTCTCATTTCGGAACCTAATTCCCTCTGCATCCCCCGGTTTAATTCGAGTACATTCTATTGCCCTTATTTAATTTGCTGGCATTCATCTTATAATTTATTTTCAATACACTGTCCGTACAGTTGACTCACTCCTCCAAATCCATTGCCGTCCCTGACAGATTAAAATATCATTGGCAATAAACAAAGTTTTCATTTCTTCTTCCTGAACTTTAAATACCTTTTCAAATTTCTTCTTGGTTTCCCACACAGCCTACTCAGTGTGCGTATTGAGTATCAGCGGGGATCAGCTACAACCATGTCTCATTCCCTTCACGTTTAGTGACTTTGTTTCATGTCTTTCGGCTCTTATAATTACAATCTGGTTTCTGTAGAAGTTGTAAATAACTTTTCCTTCCCCGTATGTCATCCCTGCTGCATCCAGAATTTCAACCGATATTCAGAGAAAATGCTGAGGGACAGTTGCTATTAATAAAATTAAAAAAGGATATAAATAAAAATTAAATAAATCATAGAATTTTTCAGCGGGAACTAATATGGAGCGGTGGGAGTGTCGGAGCTACCAGTGGAAGCGTGCTAAACAGGTTACTGCAAGCGAAAATAATTACATCCTGTTAGATAAGATAGAAATGGAAGAAACGGGAACCTGTCATGGACAGTAACACATCTCTAAGTGGACGCAAAGTAACCGAAAAGAAATAAATTTTTTATTTATGCCGTAGCAAAACTTCGTATTTTTACGTGAGGCATTCACTGTTAACGTTTGTTTTCTCTTGCAAGAAACGCTTTCGCTATGCAAACCGACTAAGTGAAGAGATGGCCTCTCATTGTCCTGCCAATTTGAAGAGAAAGAGATAGAGGTACAAGAGATATTCATTTAAACTGGAAAATAGAGCACTAGCGACAGGCGTGGCTTGCGCAGTCGATATTATTCAGTAAAGTCTATAACAAAGGTTCCAAAATATTCATGGATCATTACCGCTAAAAGTGATTAGATATCACTGTCCCTTTCGCTTCTATAAGAAGTGGATTCCTTCTTCGAGTTGTGACGTGGACCTCAAAGATGATGTAAGGATGATGAATAAATATTTCACAGAAATTCAACCCACTAACAAAGACTGTTTCTATAGTGTGGAACACCATAGTGCAATGTCAGGTATAGGATTTTCATCACTAGTATTAAAGGCAAATGCGTAATTCTCATTCTTGTACGTCTGTAAACGTAATGGAACATACCACGAAGAGATTTTGCTACATTGCAAATGTTTAGTGGAAGTTTCATACATGACTCTACGGGAAAGTCCTGCATATCTATCGTCCCCCATTTCTAAACCTGAATTCTCAAACGCTGCTATCCAACCTATCTGTAAAGTATCGAGTGCGCCACTCTCTCTCTCTCTCAAAACCTAAGTGCTATACCTGGAAGCATTCAGAGTACCTTCACCACAGGTTGTAACAACAGTGCGACTAAAGTCTCAGGAGGTAGCCCGCGCCGAATGAAACATCCGAGTTACGCTCCACAGTTGTTAGGTGGTATGTCGATTTTTTTTTAAAAAAATAGACAGCTTATTACACTCGCCAACTGAACAAATCCGTGACACAGGTGGTACAGATGAATGAGGGTAGTCTCTGTACCTTACTGAACACAGTGAATGAATGACTGGCTACCACGAAAACAGGTGCGTAAGGCCCATCGGCGACTAATGTTTGTTTAGCGAATGACCATCGTGTGAAAAATAAACACTCAGGGACACAAGAGTTCTCCTTCTGTCCACCATGCCTCGTCGCAGACAGAGTGGGTTACAAACAAGCGATAAACTTAAAAAGCAACGTGGTATTCAGGTTTCGCTAAGTAGTTACCGCCGCCACCCCTACTCCCCAAAGCTACTAACAAGTGTTTGCACAAGTGGCTCCTCATACCTCAAACGTGTTGCGGTATTAACCGTGAGAAAAAGAAATAGCGATAATCTCTTCTGAAGCTGTTACAGCTCACATACAGTAAGACCGATAAAAATGTTGAGGCAAGAGTAACTGTTGTGGCGGACGTACCGGTATTTGGTTTCGCTCTTGTGAACGATCTGTAATTCTAGCGAATAGATATGAAGCTTATACTGGAACTAATATCCAAAACCATGTTTCTAGTCTGGCCAATCAAAGTGCGATATATGTGGAATACATTAACTACGAGTATAACTATAAACTTTCGTTTAACTTGCTATGTACCATATTTCAGGACTACTTAGTCACAGTACGTAAAAATTTCGACCTTCAATATTGTGCTTTAGTGCTGTGGTCCACGTTGTTCAAGTTTTTCAAGATTAAATAGTCACGAAATATGACAGATCTAATTATTAATAATTTTTCCTCGTTTCCAGTTCGTATTCTATGATTTTCTTTTCTTCTAAATCTAACATACAGCCTGTGACATGACTGTCACTATGTGATACTGTTTCATTTTTCTACCACTATTTCCTTGAGAGTATTGAGCTTGTTAGCCTGTGAGGAAAGATCTGTATCTTCTTGCTGGGAAGGTTCACTGCTGGTGTGGTTGTTAGTTATTGTTTGACGGCAGAAGGTGGTCAATGAGTTTCATTAAGCGGTGCGATCATGCCCGAGTTAATCAGTTTCATGGAAGTGGAGCCATAGCGTTCTCCATGCTTATGTTGGGTAGAGCCGGCTCCTGTCCTCTCTGAGTGGCCGCCATTACCATCCCCAGAGAATAACTGAGGATGCAGTCGCCCGAGCACCATGGGAAAATCAGTTGCTCTCGCTCCAAATCTGTGATGTATCCAGTCAAATGAGTCGCCACTGCCACTGTGGATAGTATGAAGAGGCTATCCAATTATTGGACACAGTTACATGTCGGTAGCGATCTCCTGTTTCTTAAGATGTATTTACACACCTAGAGAGTTGAGTTACCTGTCCCAGCTTAGCAACTTGTGTTGCCTGTTTGATTGTAACCTTGGTTTCATTTTCTCTCGTTAACTCTGAATTAGCGAGCTGCCCTTATGATAGAATCTTGCTGTTTTCTCCATACAGTCTTCCATACAATTTGATGCCCCCAACAGTGACAGCGTTTTCGTGTATAATATCTATTGAGATTTTAGAGAAATTAAATATATATCTTTATTATTTGGATTGTGTTCATCACAAAGAGCAAATGAAAATCTGATATACTCAGACCTGACACAGATTTCAAGATCTCTTAATTGCCCTACTTTTAGGCGACCCACAAATAACAAATATAACCTGTTGTATACCTAAGATTTTGTTCATATGGTGACGTTGTTTCAATTAGGTACAGTGGCAAAAACAACTGTCTGCTGTTTTAAATTAAAGAGAGACCCCCATCGAATTTCAAACATTTTTGTAGTAATACGCTCATTTTCACAAGATTCTCTCTCTCAGGTACAAAGTCTTCCAGCATTTGCATCGAACATAGCCTATATCTCCATCTCCTTGGTTTCAACGAAGAGCCTTTAAACTTTTAAACAGTTTTGCTCCATAGCCTTTAACAGATTATGCATCAGTCTTGGACCATATTCAGTAGTTATCTATTCAAAGATACAAACATAAACAAATAAAGATAGATTCCAAGAAGAACTGGTTAACAAGACCTTATAGAAAAAGAAAAAAAAACGAACATTAAAATCTAGAAGATTACCATGGTTAAAAATAAAAGTAATAAAAGAACCAGAGACGTGAATTTTGGCTAGTTAAGTAGTGTCTCAGATCAGATCAGCCAAATATTTGACAAAGGTAATGTGAAATTGGCTTTCAAACTGAAAATGACATAAAAATTATATGAAAAAATCATGTGCAAAAACGTCATTATAGAACCAGCCAGATGTCTACAAAATTAAGTCTCAGCAATGTGAAATGTTTTACATAGGTCAAATTGGAAGGAAAATAAAAGTAAGGTTCGATGAACATGAAAAATAAGATGCTAGAAAATTTCTCTGAAATCTTTCACGTACCTATTTCAGTACCATAAACCTCTCCCCCACCTATTCCTCTCTTTCTCTCTCCTCCCCTCCCCCCCCCCCTCAATTGGGTTTCTCTTCATAATTAACCCATTACCTCCCAACTTATGTTTTTGGGAAGTGACAATGTTTTTCTATGTTTATACGATATAATGATGTAATTTTCAGATAGTCGAAGATTTATGGTATGGAGCATGGTTCTGAAGATCAAGGTTTCGTTGAAACTATAGGCCTACTGTAGTTTTCATTACATTATACAAAATTTTTATAAAATTTATTTTTTTAATTTATAAGTTATTTTGTGTTATTTGACAATAATCATGTTGTGTATTTGACAATTTTTTTCATTTCCATTATTCAATCTTAAACATGTAGTCAATATGTCGTCTTTTGTGTGAACTATGCTGCTGTTACTCAAAATGCAGTTTCTTTGCATCTCAGTGAATAATGTGTCACATATTTTGCAACAGATACTATACTGTCAGTACTTGCTTATACACATGCCAGTGTGACCCCATATTTGCTCTAGACAGTGTGTAAATTTGGCTCATACTTATCCTTCATAGTCATTGTTTTGGCGATTTTGATCACCAGCCACTTAATATTGTATATTGTGTAATAGTTGTTGGATAAGTCAGCTGTAGCCTGGGGTCTAAGCTCCTTGTAATATTTGAGGGGTCAACATGCTTATAAGTACATACAATATTTTACGTTATGCACCTGGATTAAATAATTTTCTTAAATATCCTGCCTTATAACTACATTAGTTTCTTAAAAGGAAAATTGTCTGATCATTATTACCGTTGTATAAGCTTGCTACTAGCAGTTCATAAAGCCTAACTTGGACACTCACTCAGTTATTCTGTGACTGGTTACATTTTCGGGATATAAATATTCCTGCTAGATCTGGTTTTCAAAACAAACAGATTTAGCAATCACGTAAGACGTGGTCCTTCACATGTAGTCGTTAACATATGGAAATGGCTGATTAATGTAACAAGGATGTAAATAAATGGTAACTGACAGTTTACACTTGTTTTAAGTACCTTATTTTCTAATCTGCTTCATGTTACGATCACCACGTTCATTTCGATTCTGTTGTGATTGATGTTTGTTTTTTACAAATCCCATAAATTATTATCCAATGATTGCGCTACTGCTTAGCATTTATATTCTGTGGAGGTTTGTACCTTTTTCCTGTGGGACAGATGTTTTTCTATATTTGTAATGGAAATTTGATTTCCCATTTTATCTTTAAATCAGAAACTACCAAAGAAATTCACCAAAGATAATCTAGTCCATCAGTAGGTAACTCATGACCGATATAATTTGTCTCTTAAGGGGGCTTGCAAACGTTGAGTATTTATTGACAGTGATAGTTTGTCAAACCTTCGATGTATTGAAGCGAGCCCACACTATCAATAAAATTGGCAAACATTCTCTGTTGACAGCGCGATTCTAGAAGGTAAGTTGTCGAGCAGCCAAAAGAAAGCGTGTGCTGCAGTTATATTATCTATAGCTTCCAAGCAATAGAGAACAACGAAAAAGAGGAAATGGTTCCGAGACTCGTCAAAAAAGGAGCAAATGGTGTAGTGGGACGAAATTAAGCGTCACCCATCCACCAAAGTCAGCCCAGTTTGCAGGTGACTATAAGTTTAATTTAGTTTTGTTTATGTGTTTTCTTATTATTTGTAATAAATGTGAATTATCTAAAAGTTTGTATTTTTTTTATGTGTTTCATGTACGGAGAGGTCGGCGCAACGAACGGGGACAGCATCTTCGTTGCCGCGACCAGAGAGGAAATTGTTGGCCGCTATACGTCGCGGGTCGACAGCCAAGGAGCAACAGAAGATCCTGGAACCGAGTTGTTGCGTCGTGCTTCTAAAAATTAAAAATGAAGTTTTATACTCTTTTTGTACAACAATGACATCATATAGATCTTAATCTTATTGAAATGTTAGTCACTGTCTGTCAACGCTCAAGTTCACATCTGTATGTGTAGGAAGCTAATAAAATAGTGTATGCTACTAAAGTTGAAACACGTGTCTTGAAGATTTATTTATGAAGAGTTATGTGAACGGATTAATAATATATTTGACAAGATTATTGATTCAGACAGCGTTGGCCGAAACTTTGAATCTAAAAAGTTTATTTAATGTGTGATTCTGATATCGATTAGATCAAGATAACGTGTGTCGATATAATTTTCTGAGGAGAAACAAACGAAATTTAAATTCGAAAAAGTTACGAAAACCAATTGGCCCAAGTGATGTAATTCTCTGCACACGACTCAACTGATGTTTTACAGTTTCGTTCAGGAACCATTCTATGACAATTTAAAAAGAATATGAATCATTTTTGAAGTGGGTTGTAACTGACGTAGGTGACGAAGTCTGCACATGGTCATATATCAAACGAAAACCTAAATACGTCGTTACACCGCACCGTGGCGACCTTAGAAACAGGACTTGTGTGCAACTAAGGCACACAGGTACGAAACAAAGCATCAAGAGTCCTTCGGAAGTCAACGCGAGTTTCTTGGAGCCTTCACCAGCCAGCGGCGACTTCGCGGGTGTGGGCATCTGACGGAGTGCAGCCAAGCAGTACGGTCACGCAGTTGTTCCACGAGAAGGCGCATCTGTTGGGCAGCAGCTGAACGCTGCAAACCTCGACAACCCTTTTTCTCCCTAAACTAATAGGCCCAGTACGTCAGCTGCGGGGCGTTCCTCCGGCTGGTATTAGAGGTGTTGCTGAGGGCTTCGCCTGTCTACGGCGGTGCCGGGCGTGGTTGCAGCTAGCGACGTTTCCGGTGTTCGACTCAGCGTCCTGCCGGTTGCGGAAGCGGGGTCGCAGCATCTCAGCGGCTGCATCGACGGCTGTTACATCTGTAGCCCATAGCAGCACACTAATCATCGAGAACTACAAATTACAATATTAGTGTCCGGTGAGTTTGTTTCAAGTTGGAAGTGGAGTGTTGTATATAGGGAGTGTGCTTTTACAGGATTGTTGATTACAAGTCTGCGTGTGTAGATAGTTAATATCTTACAATAATGTCGGGAAGTGAAATGTCAGACGAAGAGCAACCTATGTCAGATAGGAGCATGAGATCCCTTTTTAGGGCGATCGCTAAATTAAAACAATCTAACGGGGATTTTCTAGCTGAATTAAAACAGTCTAACGAAGAATCTGCTGCTAGATTAAAAGAGGAACTAAAACAGGAATTAAAACAGTCTAACGAAGAATCTACTGCTAGGTTAAAACAGTCTAACGAAGAATCTATGGCTAGATTAAAACAGTCTAACGAGGAATCTACTGCTAGATTGAAACAGGAACTAAAACAGGAATTAAAACAGTCTAACGAGGAATCTACTGCTAGACTTAAAGGGGAGCTAACAAAATCAACAGACAGGTTGCAGGAATATCTTAATGAAACCAGTCGAGAATTAAGTGATAAAATAGAGTCTTCTAAAGTTGAAATGCAGGAAAAATTAGTAGGACTTAGTAATAAGATTGCTGATAATTGTAAAAGGTTAGAAGAACATATCCAGGAATCGCGCGAGGAAAAAGCTCGCATGCGACACGATATTACTGACTTAACCGAGAGACTAGATAGTGTCAATATCTTAGTTGTAAATGAAATACAGAAAAATAACGATATGTTACGAGATGAATTTTCTATGCAAACAGAAACTGTTCGCAGAGAATTATTGAAATCTATTAAAGAGGTCTCTACCAAACCTGTAGAGATTTCTTCAATAGATAATGTAGAATTAGAGACGTTAACTCATCAAGTAGAAAAGGACCATACCGAAATCGAAAACATCAAATTTTTAATTACTGAAATATGCAGTAATCTTGAGACTGCCAAAGATAATAACATTTATGAAGGTACAGAGCGTTCACATCGTGAGCACAGTGAAGAATCGATATTAGCTAATCGAGTATCCAATACAGAAATGCGGATACAGGAAATTACTAAACGGTTATCGGAATTAGATAATAACGAGAACATTTCAGGTAGCAGAGGTAATAACATAATCAGAGACAACAGTCGCATCGAATTTGCTAGCTCGGACGACAACAATATGAATAAAGCAATCACGGCAAGCCAATCCGATGCAACTCCATCTCTGCAATCTAAACAAAATCCGACTATTTCTCTCGCAGAATGTCTGGATGACATAACGACAAATTCAAATGTAGCAAGTCGATTTCCTGTATTCAAACCAGGAGGCGAACTTCACCCTATAATCTTTATAAAAGCTTTTGAAACGTCATTATCTCCTAAATGGAGTAATGAAAAACGCATTCAATTTGTAATAGGACATTTAGAAGCAGAAGCTGCGGAATGGGCAGTACTGCATAGAAATGAATTCAGGGATTGGGATGATTTTGTTAAGCAGTTTAAACAAAATTATTGGTCAAGAGGAAAACAACAACACTTAACTTTAGAGTTGTTAGACCCTCCTCCATATTCTAAACGGTGGGGAGGTTATAGGAATTATTTTGAATGGCATTTAAACCGTGCTAAATTAATTGAAGAACCAATTATTGAAAGTCATTTAATACGAGTCCTAATTAGTAGGTTACCGTATTATGTAAAGGAAAGAATGATAGAAAGAGAATGGTCACAGCCGTGCGAATTGTTAGGATATTTAGAGCAGTTAGATATACTTAATAGAGAAAGAGAAGACGAGAAGTTTAGATTTGGTAGAAATGACAATCCTCGAAATAATAATAATAATTCAGAACCACGAAAAGCTAATAACAACAATCATAGCCGGTTCTGTTACATAAAACGTCAATCCAAAGATAAAGAGAGCCAACAAAATCGTGGTAATAACTCTAAAGTGCGGAAATTATACAATAACGATCATGAGATAAATCATCCTCAAGTAATTAATGAAGGTCAAGTGGTAGGTGACGTCATCATAGAAAGTTCGGAAAACTAGTGAAGTCCTTTAGTACGGGTCAACTAAAGGGAACTATTGGTCAAGATTATACAAGACCCAATTGCAATTTATCATTAAGCTGCCAAAAGGACGGTGACTGGCAACAAGATTTACTTCAGGAAGACAATCAGATAAGGGAGAATGTAACTTATAAACCCGTTATTAAAGGTTATATTAAAGATACCGAAGTAAATATTATAGTTGATTCGGGTAGTGAAGTAAGTATTTTATCCAAAGAATTATTTCAGCTTAAAAGGAAATATTGGAATTTCCCGACTTTACCTGTAACTGGGGTGAAAATTATAGGAGTTACTGGTAAAAGAAGTCAAAATATTACTGAAGAAGTTTATGTAACTTTTGAAATTGCTAAACAATTATTTGCTCACTCTGTACTCGTCGTAGCTAACTTAAATGTGGCCATAATTTTAGGTATAGATTGGCTGTGTAAATATAAAGCTATATTAGATTTTAAAGATTCTTCCTTAATCATCCATAAGGAGGCGTGTACTTTTAAAGTGAGGTTCTCTAATAGTCAAGTACCTGAAAATTGCTACGAATCCTTACAGGTTAAGTACGCACCGACCGTGAATCTATTAACAGATTTTAGTGATCTTGGGTATGCAGTATACCAATGTCAGGCTAGTAATAGTATCGAAACCGAAGTGAAAGAAAAATGTTTATCTACGAATTGTCTATCCGAGCAAGAAAAGGAAGAGTTGGAATCTTTGATGTTAGAATTTAGAGCCGTCTTCTCAGATGAACCGGGGAGAATTAAAGATTACGTTTGTAAACTTAAGATTAAAGATAAAAAACCATTCTTTAAGAAACCTTATCCCATTCCAGTACAATTCAAAGAACCGGCTAGTAGAGAAATAAGTAAGATGCTAGAACAAAACATTATCGAACGATCATGTAGCGCTTTTAACAGTCCGTTGTGGGTAGTTAAGAAAGCCACTGGTGGGGTACGACTAGTTCTGGATGCCCCGGAATTAAATAAAATTATAGAGATGGAAAGAGACAGACCTATTCCTATGGAGGACGTACTTCTTAAGATTGCTGGTTCTCGTTATATGAATACAATGGATTTAACCGCCGGCCACCATCAAGTAACATTACACCCGGATTCACGGCAATATACGGCTTTTCTTTTTGAAGGCAGATCATATCAGTTCCAAGTTTTACCTTTTGGACTTAATATATCAGTGTCAACTTTCATTAGGGCATTAGATTCTGTTTTGGGTCAGCAATTGTTACAAAAGATTATTTTATATGTAGATGATATTTTGGTAGCTACTAAAACGTGGGAAGAACACGTAACGATATTACGGGAATTGTTTAACCGTTTAATTGACAGAGGAATTACTTTAAAATTATCTAAGTCTTACTTCGGAAAGGAGGAAGTGAGATTTTTGGGGCATATAGTGGACAGTAAAGGTATTAGGCCAGACCCAGCACGTATTGTAGCTATTGCTCGATGCCCGAGTCCTAGAAATCGGAAACAATTGAAATCATTCTTAGGAATGGTAGGATTTCTGAGAAGATTTCTTCCAGGGCAGGATATTGTTAATCCTACATTACTAGATTTATTGAAAGAGAAGTCAGTATGGCTCTGGGGACAAAAGGAAGAGGAAGTTTTTAATAAGATAAAAGGAGCGTTAACCAAAGCCAAAATGTTATACCACCCAGATTTCGATCAGGACTTTGGCATGTGTACGGATGCCTCTGATTATGGTGTGTCTTGTGTAATATTCCAAGGTGATCTGACCAATGAAGAGGGATTATATCGGCCTATTGGATTCGCTAGTCGAACTTTAAATAAACATGAAAGAAATTATTTTGTATCCGAGAAGGAAGCTCTCGCAGTGGTATGGGGTTTTCAACGATTTAGAGGATTATTAATGGGAAGAAAAACAATTGTATATACTGATCATCAGGCTTTAATCTTTTTGAACAATTGCCGGTTACTTCACCGTAGGCTATTACGTTGGGTATTATACTTGCAAGAATTTCAGTACGAAATTAGGTATATAAAAGGATCTCAGAATGTAATTTCAGATGCTTTGTCAAGGCTTCCCGTAGGAATGGAGAATATTAATATTGCAGAAGAACCAGGAACAAATTATCATGTTTATTTCCTTTTAACTAAGGAGAACGAACGTAAGGTTAAACGGATAGTAACTGCTGTTAGATGCAATCAAAGAAATGACGATCAATATAGGGACCTTATACAAAACCTTAATAATGGGGACGAAACAGTTAACACCCGGGGTGTGTGGTTATATTTTAACGACTTGTTGTATTGGAAAGCACAGAGGGAACACCAGAGATGGAAAATCTGCATTCCGAAAACTGTTGTGGACGAGTTAATTACTTATATTCATGAAGGTTACGGGCATTTTGGAATTCATAAATGTATTAAACATCTAATGAAGTATTATTATTTCAAAAATATGTCACGTATTGTGAGAAGTATTATTAGGGCTTGTGAAACCTGTCAAAAGGTTAAAGTTAATAACAAATCCAAGCGTTATAAATTATATGCTGTAATTCCTCGAGGTTTGTGGGATCTACTATCATTAGATTTTTTCGGCCCTCTGCCTCGGAGTTCAGGAGGATTAACCTATGTGTTTGTTGTAATGGAATGTTGGTCCAAACATGTGAAACTGTATACTTTGAAACGAGCGAATACAGCAAGCGTTATACGCTGCCTCACCCGAAATTACTTTGTTAACTGGGGCATTCCTAAACGACTTATGTCTGACAACGGTAGTGCCTTTATTAGTCAAAGATTTCAAGATATGATAAGACAATATGGAATCAAACATATCTTAATTTCGAAATATCACCCTCAAAGTAATTTAGTAGAAAGAGTCATGAAAGAATTAGGACGATTATGTAGAACTTATTGTGCACATAAACATACTCGGTGGGCCAAACTAATGCCTGAATTCGAAAAGATATTAAATGAATTGCCTCACCTAACGACGGGATTATCACCTATAGAAATTTTAGGCAAACGAATTATAGGTGAGCCTTTACTAGCTGCTTTACCTTGGCCACCAGTAAATGAGATCCAACAATGTATCCCCGACGAAAAAGTTTGCGAACAGATTGTAAAAAATGCCGAACGGAGAATTAAAAGTTATAACCAACAGGCTATAGAACCCTCATTTCAGGTAGGAGATCTTGTGTTAGTACGATCTCATCCTAAAAGTTCTAAGATCGGTAAGGAATGTAGAAAATTCTTCTTGATCTTTGAAGGTCCATATGTTGTACATAAGATTGTACATCCCAAAGCATTACTTCTTATGGAACCTTCATCAGGTGTAATTAAAGGATTATATAGTGTTGATCAAATGAAACCCTTCATTCCTAAATAAGTTAATATTTAGTATATGTTACACACGGAAGAGCGTTCATAGTTTATTCATGTGAAGTTTTTCGTGATAGTTACGTGTTAATTTAAATAAATGACAGAAAGCTTAAACATGTGTTCTACAATAATCTACTGGTACTTCAAAAAGAGAAAGATAACCAAAAGGGGGATTTATATGGAAGAAATTTTGCTCTTAGGTCAGAAGGAATTTTGCATATTTTAAATTTACTCGGATAGTAGGAACCAAAGGGGATGGTTAATAGTTTTAGGGACCATGGGCGTCCAGAGCTATATGGCTCACGAGAACATAGCAGAGTGCCTTTAATAGAGGTTTGTAATAGTGTTAATATAGAACACACCAAACGGGGCTCTCTCGCTTGTTTCTCCTAAATAAATGGCCATTACTCAACAAGGTGTCCGAAGGTAAAGAAAGCCGTGCCGAGATTCCAAAGAAAGTTTTGCTTGATTTCTTCTTGACCTCAGGCATAAATAAGGCATTAGGGAAGAGGATGACGTAAAGTAAATAGTACTATTAGTTATTGTGAGAAACTTATTAGTAATATACATTCTTGAAAAGAATAACTCTAGTAAATAAATGAAACTGAAACTAATCTATCACAATTTGAACGCTCTGTCCTAATGTACAACGTTAAAGAACGTACTAAATTAGTATTTATTAGCAACTATTAACTGAAGAGGAGCAATCTCCCTATATTCGGTTACGAATTACCATAAGAGCACAATTAAGAGTAAATGACAAATAGTCACAACGATATCGTATTAAAAGGATTAAATCTATCTAATAGCAAGGACTCTAGGTTACGTAAAATGTGAGGAAAATGTATTAACAGTTAAATATTGTATATTGAACAGTTTTAATTCCGGTTAAAACCTGACAAACTGAGCTTGTGGGTGGGGTATGTAGTGGGACGAAATTAAGCGTCACCCATCCACCAAAGTCAGCCCAGTTTGCAGGTGACTATAAGTTTAATTTAGTTTTGTTTATGTGTTTTCTTATTATTTGTAATAAATGTGAATTATCTAAAAGTTTGTATTTTTTTTATGTGTTTCATGTACGGAGAGGTCGGCGCAACGAACGGGGACAGCATCTTCGTTGCCGCGACCAGAGAGGAAATTGTTGGCCGCTATACGTCGCGGGTCGACAGCCAAGGAGCAACAGAAGATCCTGGAACCGAGTTGTTGCGTCGTGCTTCTAAAAATTAAAAATGAAGTTTTATACTCTTTTTGTACAACAATGACATCATATAGATCTTAATCTTATTGAAATGTTAGTCACTGTCTGTCAACGCTCAAGTTCACATCTGTATGTGTAGGAAGCTAATAAAATAGTGTATGCTACTAAAGTTGAAACACGTGTCTTGAAGATTTATTTATGAAGAGTTATGTGAACGGATTAATAATATATTTGACAAGATTATTGATTCAGACAGCGTTGGCCGAAACTTTGAATCTAAAAAGTTTATTTAATGTGTGATTCTGATATCGATTAGATCAAGATAACGTGTGTCGATATAATTTTCTGAGGAGAAACAAACGAAATTTAAATTCGAAAAAGTTACGAAAACCAATTGGCCCATTCTATGACAATTTAAAAAGAATATGAATCATTTTTGAAGTGGGTTGTAACTGACGTAGGTGACGAAGTCTGCACATGGTCATACATCAAACGAAAACCTAAATACGTCGTTACACCGCAATGGTCGCGTATTAATTTATTGACTGAAATCAGAATCACGCACCCAAAAGATTTCATAAATTATCTTCTGATGAGTTCTGCATCATAGGACTAGTTATTAGTGTTGATACGAGATAAAACCTAGGAGCAAAATATATTTATGAGAGAGGCAGTCACGTTCGTAAAGAGATTAGGAGTAACTTTGAGATCTCTGACGACAGACAGGTCATTTTAACGTCATTCTAATGCTCGAAGTTTAGTTTCTTAATATCAGCAAGCACAGTTAGTAAAATTCTGTGGAAACCTGTGACACAATTGCATCTGCGTTGCTAGGACTTAGTTAGGCAATTAACGTAAACTTTTTCTGACATGCTTTTCGCAGATCTCTTAGTAGTCATTGTAGGTGTGCGACACATTTTTTCAAATGGGAGTGTTTTTCAAAATTGCTGTGTAACAAGAATCTGCACTATATTTTCAAATTAATAACATAAACTATATAATAATGAGTCCTCCATTAACTGTCCTAAAGTGACATATACAATGATTACATAGGCTATTAAAATTCTTTTGTATTAAAACACTAATTAAAAATTTAGTCTGAGATACGATATACACAACGGCGAATTGAAGAAATAAACACTGTACACTAATGCCATGTGGCTGGTTCCTGAAGCTCTGTCACCATCTGAATGGAGAATATTGTCAAAGCTTCAATGTTTGACCTCAGACCATCAATCCCATTCATCAGTATTACTAGTACTGGCAGTGTGTCAATTCGTTCACTCAGACGATCAATATGTTGACAGCTTGACACTATTATTGAATTGTGAGGTCCCCTTTAGGATGAAGTGGTTTAGTGAAGGTCTTTGACCAACTCTTCAGTGTTTGTAACATGATAGTACCTAGGTCTCGAGATTTCTCATTAGTGTATATACTGCACTGTGTACTGATGTCCCTATTGAGCCCAACTAAAATGCCATGTGTAGAACCTAAATATACTGGAATTTATTACATATTATAACACCTAAAACGTATGCACTTCAAACGATGATATGAGAGACGTATTTACTTGAATTGTTTTTGATTTAATAAGTACCAACATTCTTTTTGCACCTTTTTGTAATTTCTTACCATATTTTTGTGTACTTTATTTACCTCTATTTGTACCTTCGGATAGATATCCATTGATGATCGACTAAGACTAAGCTAATTGATGCTGAAGATTTCAATAAAACAGCTGATAGTCAAACAAGCATTTTATAAACATTAAACTTTATATCCATCTCATCACTCTTATTTCAGTATTGTGAATCACAGAAATGAAGAAAGACAGGCAACACTTCAATACTTCCTTGACATAAGTGGTGGCTGTCCTTCAAAAATATCTGACAGGTGTGAGAAGTACTTGTTCTCCGAGGGTTTCAATAAATTTAATTATGTGTGTAGATAATAGCAGCTTACTGGTCTGGTACAAGTCCATTGGGTGCCACTACAGTGACTTACATCTCACTAATGCACCCTAGTTATCCAACGAGGGAAAGGAGACGTAGATTTTTAAATGGAATCCAACACTCATGTCGGTTGTGGTGACTTCTCCTTTGAGAAGTGAAGGCTGGGTTAAAAGGAAGATTGAAAAATACCTGGTCTGACAGAGTGTCGATCCCGCAGACACTCGGATTCCATGCATGCACTTTCACACTAGGACACCAAGCTCGAATCACCTGTAAATAGTTCATTTATAGGTTTTAGTGATTGAGATAGCGAGTAGCAAACTATATGATGTAAATGGTCACATCTTTTGATTACAGTGACTGCAAAACTTACAGTCAAGGGACCATAAAATTTAGGAAAGATCAGGACTTTCAACTTGATTGTAGACTTGCATAACACCGTGTTGGGTTAACATGGCAAAACGAGGAGTTACAATATTTGTACAAGTTGGTCACAAAGTGAAAAATATTGAAACAAATAGATTTTGTGCTGATCGGAACCTGGATGCATGTTCTTGTCAATGGTAACTGCACAATATTTTTCTGATAATTGTAATAGTTTACAGATCCCCTCTGGGAAATTTTCAACTGTTTATGCGAAATCTAGATGCATTATTGATTTCTCAAGAGATAAGGACATAATAATGAAATTTGGGCATTTGAATCTAATTTCAGTAGTAAATTTTTCAACTCGTGAGTAGCAAAATAGTAGGACGCTGGTTGATAAGAATTTTATAGACATACTCAGGCTGAAAGAATTAATGTGTACCTAGTTGATAATGAACTATCTGATCATGATACCCAATTAATGGAAATAAGTGCAGTCCGGAACCACGCGACTGCTACGGACGCAGGTTCATATCCTGCCTCGGGCATGGATGTGTGTGATGTCCTTAGGTTAGTTAGGTTTAAGTAGTTCTATGTTCTAGGGGACTGATGACCTCAGCTGTTAAGTTCCATAGTGCTGAAAGCCATTTAATGGAAATAAGCATCTTGGCATGTTACAAACTGAAGACAGTTTCATGCAAAGCAGTGAGTTCAGGATACAACATTTCAAGGGTAAGCTAACAAGATTTCCACCCAACATTGCCGTCACAATACATATTTTCGTTAATGAAATTCGTCGTAAGCAATCCATCACAATTTGAGAAGACCAGTGACGTACGTACCTACAACACTAGAGGGATAAATGACCTTTATTTCTCATTGTTAAAGCTGACAGTGACTCAGAGAGGAGATCAATATACAGCAATAACAATTTCTTATCATCCGTCCAATAACATAAAATTTCTGACAAGTAGCGAAGGAAGTTTTAAATCTGACTTAAAATCATTTCTCCTGGAGAGCTGCTTCTATTCTACTAACGAATTTCTCCTTAAAAAGTGGTACTCAGAAAAAAGAAAAGAAACATGTTTTGATGTGTGAGTCGGGATAAAATCATCTGTTCATTACTGTTAATGGTAATCATGTAAACATATTCTGTAAACTGACTTGTCCCTCATCATTTAGTTGGAATAATCCTTCAAATTGTCTATGGAACATGTAACTAACTAACTAACTAACAACCGTTCCCAAGAAAAAACGGTCTTTTTCCGTAGTTTTACAGAGAAACCTTGCTTCTTGTTATCTGTCATGATTCTACGTCAGCCCTGTAGCTTTTGGTGAGTGAGTTTGCGAGTGCCAAAATATTTGACGTAAAGGTATCTTTTGACTGCATTGACTTAGAAGCTTAAATTTTTCGCGCCGCAAAGGGTCCATACACTTTAGTATGTGAGACAAATTTCAGCTTGATATATATATATATCCGTTCCTGTAAAAAAAGCGGTCTGAGGTGACAGACAGACAAGCAGAGAGACAACAAAGTTACCCTGTAAGCGTCCCGTCTTTACCGATTCAGGTACGGAACCATAAAAATTAAAAACAATGAGAGAAAGCGAAAGAATTCAGCAGTCGCATGGATTGGTTTACGGAAACAATAGGAAACCTAAATATGCTTGAACGGATAGAAAGCAGAACCTCGGTCTTCATAAATACGAGCCTAATCTCTCTAATTGTTTCTTCCTCAGCACTATGCGATTCGCAGCACATCGAACTGTTGTACTTATTTCAGTCGAACACGGCTACACACAGCATAAACGATCCACACAACGACATTAATTCTCTCGATCGGAGAATGTAAGGTAACTGGAAGGCTAAATAAAACGTACCTATCTTTTTGAAACAGTATGGAACGAGTAACGACCGTTTCCTTTAAGCTGATAACTTTCGTAAATTACATTTTGAAGAACAAAAGTCAACTTTGTAAGGTGTGTGTGTATATGCGTGTGCGTGTGTGTGTGTGTGTGTGTGTTGTGTGTGTGTTGTGTGTGTGTGTTTGTGTGTGCGGTAAAAACTGTATTACTACCGTGAGCAGTTGATTAAGACAGGGAATATTAAGCTGAGCTGTAATATATGAACCTCTATGCTCCAGAAAACAAACTGGAAACGCTCTCTGACCACGAATTCTTAACGGAATTATCGCACACACACACACACACACACACACACACACACACACGCACGCACACACACAAACATACACACACACATAGGGTTACTTAATGCGAGCACGACGGAAATGAATTTTACGTTGCCACTTGTTCAAACATTAAACAATAAGTAATTTCCACCAAGAAACTGTCGGAATTTATAGAGTGTGTTTGCTTACAGCCCCAAGCAATGCGAGTGTGAATGTTCCCTTTACCTCTGCTCCCTGCATTCTGACATGAAAGAATAATTAAAACACTACTTTCTTGAGCCACCGTGATCATTACTTCAAAATATGTTCTCCTCCCAGTATTGCAGTTAGAGAATCCCTCGATATCACGTATTCCACAAGATATCTCACAGATTTAGCAGACCACTGCACACTGCATTTAGAAGGAAGCAATCTTCCAGAATAGCAGCCGACGACTTCCCTTTCTCCATCTCAAGTCTGACTCCACGCGAACGTTTCTAATGCTTTACGATTGTAGAACGTAATTAATATAGTTAACTGTTTGTATCATATTTGAATATTTACGGGAAGAAATCGGCAGGCCGCAGTTCTGCACAATATGCCGGCGTGGCGGTATGACAAGCCTGTTTTGCACGAAAAAAGTTCAGAGAAAAACATTAGAAATGTTTACGTACACTGTTCTCAAAAGAATGCAGGTGAAGATGTAAGTAGGATGTTTAGGTTTTTTTGTTGGTAACGCCACGTAGCGCTCTATATGAAGATCACTGACTGTGCTGTGTGCACTCTGTGGCTGGTTTGCATTGTTGCAATTTGCTATTGTAGTGTTGGGCAGTTGGCTGTTAACAGCGTGTTGCGTTGCGCAGTTGGAGGTAAGCCGCCAGCAGTGGTGAATGTGGGGAGAGAGATGGCAGAATTTTAAGAGCGGACGATCTGGACGTGTGTCTGCCAGAAAGAGTAATTTTGTAATACTGGATATCATGAACTGATATATATATATATTTTGAACACTATTAAGGTAAATACATTGTTTGTTCTCTATCAAAATCTTTCATTTGCTAAGTATGCCTATCAGTAGTTAGTGCCTTCAGTAGTTAGAATCTTTTATTTAGCTGGCAGTAGTGGCGCTCGCTGTATTGCAGTAGTTCGACTAACGAAGATTTTTGTGAGGTAAGTGATTTGTGAAAGGTATAGGTTAATGTTCGTCAGGGCCATTCTTTTGTAGGGATTTTTGAAAGTCAGATTGCGTTGCGCTAAAAATATTGTGTTTCAGTTTAGTGATGATCAGAATAAGTAAAGAGAGAAATGTCTGAGTACGTTCACTTTTGCTCAGCTGTTTGAAAATCAAATAACGTAAGGGGTTTATCAGCACAGTCATTCATAAATTTTTCTAAGGGGACGTTACAAAGAAAGATCTCACCCATTTTGTTCATCATTGCGGAACCTCTGAACTAGCTCGCATCGACACCAAACAAAACCAGACTTCCTCGCAAATCGAACAGAACAAAACGTGCGGAGAATCAGCACCAAAGTAATAAATACCATTCGACCTGTAGCATCTCGCGGTTACTAATCCGACGTCTGAAGATATAGAATGCATCACTGGAGACCCAAAGAGCTTACTCCAAGAGTCTCACTACTCGGAATTGACTATAGCAGAAAGACGCAAAGGAATGCAAAGACAACTCTCAGTTGATTAAAATCAAAAAGATTATGAGAAAAAGTCAGATTGCAAATGAACAGGCAACTGTCAGCTTCTTTCTCATAAAAGAGCTTTCTTAATTACGAGGGCAAGAAGAAAATTTCTCGGCCTGGAAAATAGGTACATAGATTTTTAAACTAACTCTGTACTGATATTTCGAATTGCTCTTCCTGTAGGTCCGTGCATTTTCTTTGATATTTCTCGAAAGAGTGCATTCCACCTTTGAAACACATTCCTGAGCTTTACTCCATCTGACGTGGTTGATAACTATCATCATCTCCTGTATTTTAGATCAGAAGGTGACCTATATCGATTGAAACCGGTAATTACAACTTAAAGAAAAGAAACACTGATCTAGACTGGTTCATAAAGTTCTGAGAATTTCCAAAACACTCATAAATGGTGCAGTAATCTGCTTATTGGATACAAAACGTTTGTCGCTATTTTTCTTCTTTAGTCTCCCATCTGGTTTCATGCAGGAATGGGCAGAAGTAATGGGGCCACAGGTCTAGTGAATACACTATAAAACTTGCCTCAAATTCCGAAGTTCTCGCTTTAACAAAGCACCTTTGTGGATAGGTGAAAGAAGACGTCATTATTTTGCGTTCACTTTTTCGTCTAAGTGGTGCAGAATCATTACGTATTCACAAATTAGTTTACCATTTCAAGGGTAATTAACAGGAATAGTCCCCTTTGCACCACAGGAACGCCGTCCCTAACCTGTCTTGCAATTGGTATCGACTTCGTCCTCTTTGGGGCAGGGGTAAAGGTCCCCTATTTAATTTCTTCATCGAAGTCATGGACTTCCATCTCATCCACAGTAGAAAATTGATGCAAAACATCCGTTTGTTATTACAAAGTCAAATTATCATTTACGCATTTGCGGTTGATCAAAATTCAACAAATATGGCAACGTCGCACTCTTCAGTGCTTTTTCACAATTTATGCCGTACTCGTTTCTCCTGATATCAGAAGATCTTCTTTAATGAACCGGATTCCTAGGAATAAAAAACTTCAAACGTCTAATTACTTTATAGATTAGTGAACGTGTAAAATATTTTCCCTTAACATGTAAGCTAGGAAAGTTTAGTAAGGGTTTGAAATTATGTTCAAAGTTTGTTGAAAGTCATTTAGTGCTCTTATTATCAAATATTGTATGAGGATAATCTGGGTAATTTTAAGAAAAAAATAACTTTTCAGGATCTCAATGTTTATGACGTCATATCTCCTGAAATACATGCCTTACATTTCTATAGTTTTGGAGATACATTCACTGCTATACGTATATACTGTCTGCAAAACGTGTTGCGAATAGAGTTAGTAGTAAAGAAGTACTAAATTAATAGTTAATATGTCATTCCTGATGTTGACGTTTTTGTGCGTGAATAACGAAAATGTAAGCTACATAATTTTTTCATTTCATCTTTTTGTCGGGAGTATCACGGAGGAATGTTTCGTAAGAGGGTGCAAATAATGTGTAGAAGTTTGTTGGAAATCACTAAGTACTCTTATTCTCTAATACTGGACGAATGTAGACTGGATAGTTTTGTGCGTCACGAGATGCGCTGCTGCAGGATATAAACACAGTTTAGAACGCTAATACTTGTCTTGCTGTGTTAAACCTTTAATATAAGGTTATAACTCTTAATGAATAGATTACGAGAGCATTTTAAATCGTTAAACTCTGTCAATAAAATTATGAAATACACAAAATCAGTTTCTCTCTCTCTTTGTTTTTTTTTTTATGTCGTTTGACAGACAACATTGGGTGACCGTGGCCTGGGTCAACAGTGTGGTAATATACTCATAGATGGCTATGGCGTCAGCTCGTTGATGCACATTTAATAGCCCGTCAACCAATACAGTGCTGTGTATTTCTTTTATCTATTCATCTGTGACTGCAGGTTTTGGACGGCGTATTCAAGAAAAGTGCGCTACATTTCAGTTTAAGCACCCACTCCATAATTGTTGGAAATCAAGGAGCAGATACCTCACAAGCAATCACCAATTTCGACTGGAATTCCATTTAAAGTAAAATTTCTTGCCGATATGGTGGTCCACTTAACTCATTTGAGCGAAACATACCCAGACATGACCATTTTAAGAATCCATACCTACCAAACACACAGATCACTTGATTTACTTTATTACAGAATGAGTAGAGACATCACAAAAATAAAATTACGTAGTGCCAATGCTGTATTTGTTCACAGCCTAGAAATTCCCTCTTCTCGTTGTATTTACAGCAAACATTGCATGTAGTATTATTCATGTGAAACTGTGGAAAAGTTTTCCGAATGTTTCCCAATCGTGTGACTTGGCCGGGACTTGGGTACCATCCCCGTATTCACCTAGTCGAATGTGGAAAACCGTATAAAAACCACATCCACGCTGTTCGGCAAATCGACACTTGTCGTTAATCCACCAGGAGGATTTGATCTGTGAGAAGCGTAACTTCCCATCCCTAACGTGGGGCTTTCACATGTACGGCAATCCGAGCCGGTGAAGCACGGAATACGGTAACTGATTTCGAACCGTACTCCTGTAGAAGAACGCTGTAGATCCGATGAGAGATAACTGGTGAAGATTCATTTTATCCGCGATGGTCTGAGAACATCGCAGCAGTGTCTAGTGCTTACTTTAGACGAAAGGTTCAGCTACAGGTAACAACAGACAAAAGCTGTTGCAAAGTCACTACAGGGACTAACATCATACGGAAGCTACTTGACATAACATCTCTTCGGCATCTACTTTACGAACAGCTTTAGCTTAGGTTTATTCTGCAACCTAATACTGCAGTCCCATCTAGCTTAACAGCTTACACTGTAAGAAAATAGACACCGAAACAATTTATGCAATGTGAAACATTGAGAGTACTCTCACTCTCTTGCTACCAGTCCTATGTTATATATTATTTATTCATTTATTTATACGTCAAGTTCCGTTGGACCAAACTGAGGAGGAAATCTCCAAGGTCGTGGAACGTGTCAGTACATGAAGTTACAACATAAAAGTAGTAATAGAAAAAAAAAATGTTTATGAACCCGAAAAAGTTAAGCCATGAATTTAATTAAACACAATCAACAATTCATCAAGAAACAGCTTAATTTTTCAAGGAACTGCTCGACAGAATAGAAGGAATGACCCATGTGGAAACTGTTCAGTTTCGATTTGAAAGCGCATGGATTATTGCTAACATTTTTGAATTCTTGTGGTAGCTTATGGAAAATGGATGCAGCAGTATACTGCACACCTTTCTGCACAAGAGTTAAGGAAGTCCGACCCAAATGCATGTTTGATTTCTACCGAGTATTAACTGAGTGAAAGCTGCTTATTCCTGGGAATAAGCTAATACTGCGAACAAAAAATGACAGTAAAAATATATACATATATTGAGAGGACAATGTCAAAATATCTAGACTCGTGAACAGGGTTCGACAAAACGTTTGTGAGTTTACTCTAATTACTGCCCGAACCGCCCGTTTCTGAGCCAGAAATATCCTTTGAAAATGGGAAGAGTTACCCCAAAATGTAATACCATGCGACATAAGAAAATGAAAATAAGCAAAGTAGACTAGTTGTTGTGTCAGATGTTAAGTTCCATAGTGGTTAGAGCCATTTGAAACAAGTTTTTTTAAGCAAGGATAATAGCAAGAGTGGAGTCATTACGCGTCGGATGTGGGTGTATATCGGCTGTTAGATCATAGCAATTATTGATACCCTCTGATTCATAAAATTCCGGTGCCAAGAAGACAATTTACAGAGCAATTTCACATCAAGAACCATGATCACGTACGACGACTTCGTATATGTGCCACAGAATGTCGTCACAGCCATCACCTTTAGTATAATTAAATTTTAGTATTGTATTTATTTGCGTGGACCAGTAATGTGCAAATAATAAGTGATCTAATTTCGACCTTGCATTAGGAACACTGATTTATTCCTCTGTATTTACCTGGACTGGTTCCTTTTCCTAGTCATTCAATAATTCTAATGAACTATTGAATCGCTATTGTTTTAAAAGTGTCCATTAGCTTTCGTGGAGTAGTAATTTTGTTAAGTGTTTAGTTAGTCCTTTGTGCTCCATATAATCAGTGAAAGTGAATGATTAAAGCATATTGACGGAAAAAATCGCAACACCGAAAAGGAGCTGTGTGACGTAAACGAAAGTTGGTAGACGCGTTTCTACATCTGTAAGATGATTTCTATTCACATGCTGCACCAGTAGCATAAAAGTGGCCCCTACGAGAATTGAAATCAGGTTTGCTTTATATACAGGCTGTAACCGTAGTGATAGTTACTTACCTTTGAGGTTGGACTTGGTGGCTTTATGTCAGACAAGTATATCTTTACAGCGACAAAGTCGCGATTATCTACACATGGCTGAGTTTGAACGAGGTCGTGTAATCGGACTACAAGGAGCTGGATGTTCCTTCTGCAGTGCTGCAGAAAGACTTCACAGGAATGTAGCTTCTGTACATGATTGCTGGCACCAGTAGTCACCCGAGACCTCAGCCAAGGGCAGGGTGCAAGTCTGCTGTGTTTTCTGATGGAAGCTGGTTCTGCCTCTGTGACAGTGATAGCCATGTGTTGGTTAGAAGAGGTCAGGTGAGAGCCTGCAACCAACCTGACTGCGTGCTGGACACACTGGACTTACACCTGGAGCTATGGTCAGTGGTACGATTTAAATGACAGCAGGAGCACTCACCAAGTTATCCCACGGACATGATTTCAAATTTCTGCATCAGTCTGTGATTCGACCTGTCGTTCTTCTACTCATTAACAGCATTGCAAATGGTGTTTTCCAACTGGATAACGCTTGCTCGCATACTGCTGGTGTAACCCACTATGCTCTACAGCAGGGGTTCCCAACAAAATTTTCTCAATGAGCCCCTTACCGAGTATGATTGGTACCTTGTCATATCACAGTATCAAGTACCTAAAAATGCCAAATTAGAAGTCTTTTTATACGTTTTCTATTTTTGGTACTTAGAAAAAATATTGACATATTCATTATTGAAAAAATATTGAGCTTAAAACTTTTTCAATTTAGCCGTCATTGTTATTGTTAAATTTTTGATTATTACTCAAAATCTTTATCTTCAAATCTGGCTGTTTAGTATAACAAACTCCTTAAAAAAATAAAAATTGAGTATGAACCGAAAATTACAGGAAAAAATTAAAAGTAAGTGTATTGGTCTTTCAAGTGTACTACACTTGAAAGGGACTTTGAGGAATTGAGTAGACATGTGTGAAAAATAAGAAAACACTATTTTCATACAAGGTGTGCTAGTGTCAGTTGGCTCTAGGAAGATGCTAAACGCAGAAGTTAGCGTTCGCTAAAGCTCTGCTCATGCAGGAAGCGGCCAAAACAAAAAATCTTTTATCATATGAAATATATTTAATATATTTTTTATTCTAATAACATCTTGCGGACCCCTCTGGCATAACTCGTGGACCGCTGGGGGTCCGCGGACCACCTATTGGGAACCACTGGCCTACAGGGTGTCGCCTGTTGCCTTGGTCTGCTCGATCACCAGACCTGTCTCCAGTCGACCAAGTGCAACAGGCGTGGAACTCCATCCCACGAACTGACATACGGAATCTGTACAAGACAATGAATGAATGCACGTTTGCAAGCTTGCATTCAACATTCTGGCGGCTACATTGGTTGTTACTGTGTCACCATTCCACATTTGCAATAGGTTATCTAGTTCCTACGTTAACCTGTGGTATTGCAGTGTTAATCTCTTAAACATGTTATCTAGGCAAATCTATTCTCGATATTTCATTGCTCTACATTAAATGATGTTGCGATTGTTTTCCGTCTGGGTGTTTCAAAAGAATAAGTGTAAAGAAAAAAGCCTATTTGCAATATTTAACTGTCATTCATATTGAAAGCTTTGCTCGGTATTAAAAGTATCAGTATAGAACTGTAGTTGAAACCTCCTCGCTGATTAAAACTGTGCGCCAGATCGAGACTCGAACTCGGGACCTTTGCCTTTCGCGGGCAAGTGCTCTACCATCTGAGTGTCCCAAGCACGACTCACGACCCGTCCTCACAGCTTTAATTCCACTAGTACCTCGTCTCCTACCGTCCAAACTTCACAGAAGCTCTTCTGCGAATCTTGCAGAACTAGCACTCCTGGAAGAAAGGAAATTGCTGAGACATGGCTTAGCCACAGCCTGGGGGATGTTTCCAGAATGAAATTTTCACTCTGCAGCGGAGTTAAAAGAAGCATTGACGGACCATTGCATCTTAAAGGCCTGCTCCTGTATTATCTAATTGACAGATAGTAATAGTATTTTTATTCTTATAATTACGTTTATGTATTTTTGTTTGTTTGTTTGAAGTGTTTGCCCAAAACCTAGTCGGTAGGTAGCAAATTTTCTGGGTCCGCCCACCAAATTTGAGCCAGTACCTCTGTAATTATCAGAACGAAAGTATTTATGAAGACAACTGTGTTTTTGTGAATGTAACTGGAAACAATTTACTAAAACCGTAGTAGATTCAGGGTCCCCACGCTTCACTTATGCTCTACGTAATGCAAAGACGTATATGCTTCATTTGAAGACAAATAGTAATCATGTTGGTTAGTATGACACTTTGACAATTATTTTTATTTTACTGTCTCTCGATAGTAAGATGTAAAAGCCATTCCATGTCCAAGATACCTTTGCTCCTCCCTTACTAAATGGTACTGTGTAATAAACTTTCTTACTTTGAAACAGTGTACGTTAACGGGAGATAATTTGTTTCCAAGACATTTTATGCTTTTATCTGTGTTGTTCGTGAATAGCTACTTTTCAGACATTTGCTAGAGTATGCCATTGTCCAATTTACAAAACAGTAGAGAATCCCATGAAAAGTCTCATACAGCCGTTAGTTTTTTTCATTAGCAGGGTATTTGCTTGGAATACCTTTGACTAATGGAATATCTTTGACTAATTAGGCTGGCGACCGTCTTTCATTTACATGAATACAATTTTACTTTCCAACTACAATGACATTGGTTCGATTTCCGCTAAATTAACCACTGCTCATTATGGATAAGTAAATTTCTGGTGACAAAACATAATCCAGGTAATTTCCGTTAGCTCACGATAACGGTCAAATTTTAATTCCTGTAGTAGGAAAGAGGCCATGGGTAACAGAGGAAATACTTATTAGTCGACGAAAGAAGGAAATACAAAACTGTCCAGGGAAATTAAAGAATATAAAAATAAAAGTCGCTGGCGACTGAAATGAACAAAAAGTGTAGGGAATGAGAGGCGAAATGACTGGAGAAAAAAATGTGAAGAAATCGCAAAAGAGTAAAATACAGAAAAGTCGAAAGAACCTTCCGCAAAATTAAGAGTAAGGGGGGTAACATTAAGAGTGCTACGGGAATACCACTGTTACATGCAGAGGCCAGAGCGGGTAGGTGGAAAGCGTACATTGAAGGCCTCTATGAGGTGCAGGACTTGTCTCTTGTGATGGAAGAAGAAGCGAAGAGACAGGGGATCCAGTATTAAAACAACAATTTCAAAGAACTTTGGACGATTAAGGTCAAATAAGGCAGTAGGGACAGATAACATTCCTTAGGAATTTCTAAAATCGTTGGGGGAAATGGCAACAGAATGACTATTCACGTTGATGTGTAGAATGTAAGAGACTGGCGATATACCACCAGACCTTCGGATAAACAACATGCACACAATTCCGAATACAGCAAGAGCCGACAAGTGCGAGAATTAACAGCTCACGCATCCGAATTCCTGGCAAGAATGATATACAGAAGATTGGAAAAGAAAATTGAGGATCTGTTAGATGACGAAAAGTGAAGGAATTAGAGAGACATTTATCGCGTTGCGGTTGATAATGGAAGCAAGACTGAATACTCTTTCGTAGGATTTGTCGAGCTGAAGAAAGCGTTCGCCAGTGTACAAAAGTGCAAGCTGTTCATGCGATATGTACAGAAACCAAGAGGGAACAATAAGCCTGGAAGATCAAGAACGAAATGTTCTGATTAAAAAGGCTATAAAACAGAGATGTAGTCTTTCGCCCCTACTGTTCAAACTATGCAGAAAATAAACAATGACGGAAATAAAAGAAAGGTTCAAGACTGGGATTAAAATTTAGAGTGACAGGATTTCAATTGTGAGATTAACTGATGACACTGCTACTTCAGTGAAACTGAAGAAGTGGTACAGAATATGTTCAATGGCATGAACCAGTCTAAAGAGTATAGATTAAGCATTGAGAAGAAACTGAAAAAGCACGAAAGTAATGAGGAGTAGCAGAAATGAAAACACTGAGAAGCTTGATGTCAGAATTGAGGATAACGAAGTAGACGAAGTTAAGGAATTCTGTTGCCTAGGCAGCAAAATAACCCATGTCGGATGGAGAAAGGAGGACATAAAAAGCAAACTAGTAGTGGCAAGAAGGGCATTCTTGGCCAAGAGAAGTCTATTAATATCAAACGTAGGCCTTAATTTGTGGAAGAAATTTCTAAGATTGTACGTTTGGAGCACAGCATTGTATGGTAGTGAAACATGGAGTGTAGGAAAACGGAACAGAAGAGTATCGGAGCATTTGAGATAATGTGATACAGACGGTTGTTGAGAACTAGGTGGACTGATAAGGTAAGGAACGAGGAGGTTCCCCACAGAATCGACGAGGAAACAAATGTGTGAAAAACACTAACAAGAAGAAGGGATAGGAGGGTAGGACATTTGTTAAGACATCAGGGAGTAACTCCAAAGGTTCTAGAGAGAGGTGTACGGGGTAGAGGAAGACAGAGATTGGAATACATCGAACCAAATATTGAGCCTGCGATCGCTACTCTGCGATGAAATGGTTAGTATACGAGAGGAATTCGTGGTAGACTGCATCCAAACAGTGAGAAGACTGATGAGGAAAAAAAAAAAAAAAGAAAAAAGAGGGTTTGGTGGTGACATTATTGGGGACTTAATCTTGTAGTAATAACCGTTACTACTGCAGAATGACAGACCAGTAGAGGGTGTGCAGATTGCCATTGTGCGGAGGCAGCATGACAGATGTTTCCCCCTCTGTGAGGAGGTGGGCATTCATGTTTGCGGAGAGCGGGAAGAGAAGTGACCGCCTGAGCGAATAATCACTTTCATGAATAAACAGCGCTGCAGATAGCGAATCCGTCGGTAGGGAGTACCTTGTCGCGTGGCGGCGATAAGCGCGAGTCGACAACCTCAGCGGTCAGTAACTCCGGTGCGCCGTTCCCACGCCTGCCAAGGTCCCGAAAAAGCCGTCCGGGCCACGGCGGAAGGAAGCGAGGCCACGCGCCGCAGGTTTCGGTGGCATACGGCACGCACGACCTGCCGCCACAGCGCACTGTCGTGGCTCAGTAGCAGCTACACTGGCCTCCTTGTACTTCTTGTTCTTTGTCGAGCCTAAGTCGTTGTTGTGGTCTTCAGTCCGAAAACTGGTTTGGTGCAGCTCTCCACGCTGCTCCATCCTGTGGCAAAGGCTCCTCATTTCCGCTAACCAACAACAACGCATGTCCTTCTCTGTAGCAGAGTGGCCACCAACAATCGATGTGGGACAAACAAGGTGTGTGAGAAAAGTAATTAGACATACAACAAGTAATTAGACATACAACGCTACGAGCGATCTGACAACGCTGCGTTGTTCTGTTTGTGTTCACAGATGTGTTCATCCATACCAGATACTCAGTCCGAGATTCAGATTCATACAGCCACCAATTTTTGAGAGCGACGTCATGAAGTTCTGTTTTTGCTGTGGGTTACGAAAATGGATCAGCGGAATTTAGATCACTATTATGCGATCAAGTTTTGTTATAAACTTGGGGAAACTACGCATGTGACCTCTGAAATGTTACAACAGGTCCGTGAGGAACATTCCTTACCAACAGCACAAGTTTTTCGCTTGCAAGAATCATTTTAGTATGGCTGAGGGGGGCATTCAACTCGAAAAACCAACGAGAACGTCGAACAACGTTTTGAAGCAAATCACTTGTAATAAGTTGGAAGCAAACGCTACTGTCTTCTCAAAAACTGATAAGGCTCTCCACTTTTCTAGTGTAAATACGTCTGCAAAAATTGTCATATTAGCTATTATTCTTGCTGTCGAAAAATTACGACAAACTTGCTGCAATGCCTTGGTTATCAGCAGTAGATACTTCCATTGTTTCGTTCAGCACAGCGAGTTCTGATTTCTGTTATAGTGGCCCCTACCATTGACTTGGCGGGAGATAATTAATTCCTCCAGCCATTTCTCGTTCACGTGAGGCACGTGGAAAAGCAAAATTACAGACATTGCGTTCATTCCTGTCTTACTAATAATTTAAAAAAAAGTTAAAAGAAAAACACGCAACTATCATCAACATCTGTTAAAATCCTGTATACACTGAAGAGCCAAAGAAACTGGTACATCTGCCCAATATCGTGTAGGGCCACCGCGAGCACGCAGAAGTGCGGCAACACGACGTGACACAGATTCTACTAATGTCTGAAGTGGTGCTGGAGGGAAATGACACAATGAATTTTCCATGGCTGTCTATAAATCCATAAGAGTAAAAGGAGGTGGAGATCTCTTCTGAACAGCACGTTGCAAAGTATCCCAGATATCCAGAATGAGATTTTCACTCTGCAGCGGAGTGTGCGCTGATATGAAACTTCCAGGCAGATTAAAACTGTGTGCCCGACCGAGACTCGAACTCGGCACCTTTGCCTTTCGCGGGCAAGTGCTCTGCCAACTGAGCTACCGAAGCACGACTCACGCACGGTACTCACAGCTTTACTTCTGCCAGTTCCTCGTCTCCTACCTTCCAAACTTTACAGAAGCTCTCCTGCGAACCTTGCAGAACTAGCACTCCTGAAAGAAAGGATATTGCGGAGACATGGCTTAGCCACAGCCTGGGGGATGTTTCCAGAAAGTAAAGCTGTGAGTACAGGGCGTGAGTCGTGCTTCGGTAGCTCAGTTGGTAGAGCACTTGCTCGCGAAAGGCAAAGGTCCCGAGTTCGAGTCTCGGTCGGGCACACAGTTTTAATCTGCCAGGAAGTTTCATATCAGCGCACACTCCGCTGCAGAGTGAAAATCTCATTATGGAAACATCCTCCAGGCGGTGGCTAAGCCATGTCTTCGCAATATCCTTTTTTCAGGAGTGCTAGTTCTGCAAGGTTCGCAGGAGAGCTTCTGTAAAGTTTGGAAGGAAGGAGACGAGGTACTGGCAGAAGTAAAGCTGTGATTACCGGGCGTGAGTCGTGCTTCGGTAGCTAAGTTGGTAGAGCACTTGCCCGTGAAAGGCAAAGGTCCCGAGTTCGAGTCTCGGTCGGGCACACGGTTTTAATCTGCCAGGAAGTTTCTTATCCCAGATATACTCAATAATGATCACGTCTTGGGAGCTTGGTGGCAAGCGGAAGTGTTTAAACTCAGAAGAGAGTTCCTGGAGATGTTGTTGTTGTTGTGGTCTTCAGTCCTGAGACTGGTTTGATGCAGCTCTCCATGCTACTCTATCCTGTGCAAGCTTTTTCATCTCCCAGTACCTACTGCAACCTACATCCTTCTGAATCTGCTTAGTGTATTCATCTCTTGGTCTCCCTCTACGATTTTTACCCTCCACGCTGCCCTCCAATACTAAATTGGTGATCCCTTGATGCCTCAGAACATGTCCTACCAACCGATCCCTTCTTCTGGTCAAGTTGTGCCACAAACTTCTCTTCTCCCCAATCCTATTCAATACTTCCTCATTAGTTATGTGATCTACCCATCTAATCTTCAGCATTCTTCTGTAGCACCACATTTCGAAAGCTTCTATTCTCTTCTTGTCCAAACTATTTATCGTCCATGTTTCACTTCCATACATGGCTACACTCCATACGAATACTTTCAGAAATGACTTCCTGACACTTAAATCAATACTGGATATTAACAAATTTCTCTTCTTCAGAAACGCTTTCCTTGCCATTGCCAGCCTACATTTTATATCCTCTCTACTTCGACCATCATCAGTTATTTTGCTCCCCAAATAGCAAAACTCCTTTACTACTTTAAGTGCCTCATTTCCTAATCTAATTCCCTCAGCATCACCCGAATTAATTAGACTACATTCCATTATCCTTGTTTTGCTTTTGTTGATGTTCATCTTATATCCTCCTTTCAAGACACTGTCCATTCCATTCAACTGCTCTTCCAAGTCCTTTGCTGTCTCTGACAGAATTACAATGTCATCAGCGAACCTCAAAGTTTTTATTTCTTCTCCATGAATTTTAATACCTACTCCGAATTTTTCTTTTGTTTCCTTTACTGCTTGCTCAATATACAGATTGAACAACATCGGGGAGAGGCTACAACCCTGTCTTACTCCCTTCCCAACCACTGCTTCCCTTTCATGTCCCTCGACTCTTATAACTGCCATCTGGTTTCTGTACAAATTGTAAATAGCCTTTCGCTCCCTGTATTTTACCCCTGCCACCTTTAGAATGTGAAAGAGAGTATTCCAGTCAACATTGTCAAAAGCTTTCTCTAAGTCTACAAATGCTAGAAACGTAGGTTTGCCTTTCCTTAATCTTTCTTCTAAGATAAGTCGTAAGGTCAGTATTGCCTCACGTGTTCCAGTGTTTCTACGGAATCCAAACTGATCTTCCCCGAGGTTGGCTTCTACTAGTTTTTCCATTCGTCTGTAAAGAATTCGTGTTAGTATTTTGCAGCTGTGACTTATTAAGCTGATAGTTCGGTAATTTTCACATCTGTCAACACCTGCTTTCTTTGGGATTGGAATTATTATATTCTTCTTGAAGTCTGAGGGTATTTCGCCTGTTTCATACATCTTGCTCACCAGATGGTAGAGTTTTGTCAGGACTGGCTCTCCCACGGCCGTCAGTAGTTCCAATGGAATATTGTCTACTCCGGGAGCCTTGTTTCGATTCAGGTCTTTCAGTGCTCTGTCAAACTCTTCACGCAGTATCATATCTCCCATTTCATCTTCATCTACATCCTCTTCCATTTCCATAATATTGTCCTCAAGTACATCGCCCTTGTATAGACCCTCTATATACTCCTTCCACCTTTCTGCTTTCCCTTCTTTGCTTAGAACTGGGTTTCCATCTGAGCTCTTGATATTCATACAAGTCGTTCTCTTATCTCCAAAGGTCTCTTTAATTTTCCTGTAGGCGGTATCTATCCTACCCCTAGTGAGATAGGCCTCTACATCCTTACATTTGTCCTCTAGCCATCCCTGCTTAGCCATTTTGCACTTCCTGTCGATCTCATTTTTGAGACGTTTGTATTTCTTTTTGCCTGTTTCACTTACTGCATTTTTATATTTTCTCCTTTCATCAATTAAATTCAATATTTCTTCTGTTACCCAAGGATTTCTACTAGCCCTCGTCTTTTTACCTACTTGATCCTCTGCTGCCTTCACTACTTCATCCCTCAAAGCTACCCATTCTTCTTCTACTGTATTTATTTCCCCCATTCCTGTCAATTGCTCCCTTGTGCTCTCCCTGAATCTCTGTACAACCTCTGGTTCTTTTAGTTTATCCAGGTCCCATCTCCTTAAATTCCCACCTTTTTGCAGTTTCTTCAGTTTTAATCTACAGGTCATAACCAATAGATTGTGGTCAGAGTCCACATCTGCCCCTGGAAATGTCTTACAATTTAAAACCTGGTTCCTAAACCTCTGTCTTACCATTATATAATCTATCTGATACCTTTTAGTATCTCCAGGGTTCTTCCATGTATACAACCTTCTTTCATGATTCTTAAACCAAGTGTTAGTTATGATTATGTTGTGCTCTGTGCAAAATTCGACCAGGCGGCTTCCTCTTTCATTTCTGTCCCCCAATCCATATTCACCTACTATGTTTCCTTCTCTCCCTTTTCCTACACTCGAATTCCAGTCACCCATGACTATTAAATTTTCGTCTCCCTTCACAATCTGAATAATTTCTTTTATTTCATCATACATTTCTTCAATTTCTTCGTCATCTGCAGAGCTAGTTGGCATATAAACTTGTACTACTGTAGTAGGCGTGGGCTTCGTATCTATCTTGGCCACAATAATGCGTTCACTATGCTGTTTGTAGTAGCTTACCCGCATTCCTATTTTCCTATTCATTATTAAACCTACTCCTGCATTACCCCTATTTGATTTTGTGTTTATAACCCTGTAGTCACCTGACCAGAAGTCTTGTTCCTCCTGCCACCGAACTTCACTAATTCCCACTATATCTAACTTCAACCTATCCATTTCCCTTTTTTAAATTTTCTAACCTACCTGCCCGATTAAGGGATCTGACATTCCACGCTCCGATCCGTAGAACGCCAGTTTTCTTTCTCCTGATAACGACATCCTCTTGAGTAGTCCCCGCCCGGAGATCCGAATGGGGGACTATTTTACCTCCGGAATATTTTACCCAAGAGGACGCCATCATCATGTAATCATACAGTAAAGCTGCATGCCCTCGGGAAAAATTACGGCTGTAGTTTCCCCTTGCTTTCAGCCGTTCGCAGTACCAGCACAGCAAGGCCGTTTTGGTTATTGTTACAAGGCCAGATCAGTCAATCATCCAGACTGTTGCCCTTGCAACTACTGAAAAGGCTGCTGCCCCTCTTCAGGAACCACACGTTTGTCTGGCCTCTCAACAGATACCCCTCCGTTGTGGTTGCACCTACGGTACGGCTATCTGTATCGCTGAGGCACGCAAGCCTCCCCACCAACGGCAAGGTCCATGGTTCATGGAGATACCCTTTAGCAATTCTGGACATGAGAGGTGTCGCATTGTCCTGCTGGGGTTGCCCACGTCCGTCGGAATGCACAGTGGACGTGAATGGATGCAGGTGATCAGACAGGATGCTTACGTACGTCTCACCTGTCAGAGGCGTATCTGGACGTATCAGGGGTCCCGTATCACTCCAACTGCACACGCCTCATACAATTATAGAGCCTCCATCAGCTTGAACACTCCCAAAAAATGATCAAATGAGTGTGAAATCTTATGGGACTTAACTGCTAAGGTCATCAGTCCCTAAGCTTACACACTACTTAACCTAAATTATCCTAAGGACAAACACACAGACCTATGCCCCAGGGAGGACGAACCTCCGCCGGGACCAGCCGCACAGCCCATGACTGCAGCGTCTGAGACCGCTCGGCTAATCCCGCCCGGCTGAACAGTCCCCTGCTGACATGCAGGGTGCATTGATTCATGAGGATGTCTCCATACCCGTACAGGTCAATCCGCTCGCTACAGTTTGAAACGAGACTCGTGCGACCAGGCAACATGTTTCCAGTCATCAACAGCTGAATGTCAGTGTTGACGGCCCCAAGCGAGGCGTAAAGCTTTGTGTCGTGCTGTCATCAGGGGCTCACGAGTGGGCCTTCGGCTCTGAAATCCCATATCGATGATGTTTTGTTGAATGGTTTGCACGCTGACGGCCCAGCATTGAAATCTGAAGAAATGTGAGGAAAGGTTGCACTTCTGTCACGTTGAACGATTCTCTTCAGTCGTCGTTGGTCCCGTTTATGCAGCATCTTTTTCAGGCGGCAGCGATGCTGCAGATTTGATGTTTTACTGGATTTCTGATATTCACGGTACACTCGTGAAATGGTCCTACAGGAAAATTCCCACATCATCGCTACGCCGGAGGTACTATGTCCCACCGTTCGTGTGCCAATTATAACACCACGTTCAAACTCACTTAAAACTTGATAATGTGGCATTGTAGCGACAGTAACCGATCTAACAACTACCCCAGACACTTGTCATTTATAGTTGTTGCCGACCGAAGCGCCATATTCTGCGAGTGTATATATGTCTGTATTTCAATATGGGTGCCTATACCAGTTTCTTTGTCGCTTCAGTGTATTTCGCCATAGCTTACTGAGCCGTGCACGGCTCACGTTTAGCCCATTTACTGTTTGTCTTCTTCTATTACAGTTCTGCCGCCTCGTTTTCATATTCCATTTACTGGCGTCACTACCTTCCTGCCTTACTTGCCGTGAGCGGCAGCAGCAGCGCGTATCGATAAGTGCACTGCCGTACCATCTCTGGAGCGACCGATAGCATTTCCGGGTCGCTGTGTGTCTGGCAGTCAGTTCGGATCGGACTAACAATGCAGTCGGGACGCAGCAGCAGTGAAGTCGGGGGACGGAGCGCAGGTGAGGCGCCGACAGCCAGTGCTCACTGACCACTGGCGACACCCATGAACTGTCCGACGGAGGGAGATTGGAGCGGGACGACCGTTGGTTGGTCGTTCGGTTGGTCGTCTCATCGGCCGACGTATATTTGGCCCTTTCACCGTTTCCGGGCCTGGGCAGTTGGTCGGTTGGTGTGGAGCAGCGAGAAAGTCTTCGTGGCGCGTGTCTGACCGGGGTCTGGCGGCGTCCACGCGCGGTCAGAGTGTGAGGGGCTGTTCGCATTGCTATGAGGTGCGTGGCTCACCGATCCCGGACAAGAAGGTTGAGTCTTTACTTAATCTACCAGCCAGCCCCAACTGGTCACACTGTGTCGTTTGAATTAGTTATCTTGCCGCTTGATCCGTTGACTGTCTGTCGGTTCGGTGGTCGTCGGATCGTGAATGGTTGGTCCGACTGCCTGTCTCACCTAAGCGAGAGTTAGTGTTTGACTTCCAGGCCGACCCTCGAACATCTGAGCGCTCTTGGGTGTACTGCCTTTTTAAAAAAAAAATGTTCTTGTTGTATGTACTTTTATGGCTTGTAGCCAATTTTTTAAAAAATTACTGTTGTTTTGCCCTTAAGGCGCAAGGTTCTTTAGGCCTTCAGACTAATTTAAAGAAGTGTTTCACGTGAGACCTTTGACATTTTAAAGGTTTTAATGTTGTTGAATTTTAAGTGTTGGACCTTCAGCCGATTTTGAGTTTGAATTGGTTTGCTCTTAAGGCCTTCAGCCCAAATTAAAGAACTGTTTCACGTAAGGCCTTTGGTATTTAAAAAATAGTGTTTGGCGTTTTAAGTGTGAGGTCTTTAGCCAATTTGAATTTATCTTGTTTGCTCTGGAAGTGTCTGATTCTTTGGGCCTTCAGCCTAACTAAAGAACTGTTCGAAGACAAGGCTTTGCCTTTTAAATTTCTGTTTTGGTTGAGTTTTGCCTAATTAAGAAATGTTTTACGTAAGGCCTTAGATTTTTTTTAATTTAGCGTGTTGCGCTTTCAGCCGAGTTTGAATTCAAATTGTTTGCTCTGAAAATTCCAGATTCTTTGGGCCTTCAGCCTAAAGAAAGAACTGTTATAAGATAAGGCTTGCCTTTTAAATTTCTGATTATGCTTGCGTTTTAAGTTATTGGCCTTCACCCGTTTTTAAATTAAAGTGGCTTTCAGCCGGTAATTAAGGCCCAAAGATTAAAGCTGTGTTTTTTAAAAAAATTGGGATCTTGTAATGTTTGATCAAGTAATAAAGTTGTATGTTCGAGTGTAACTGACAGCCCCTTATTTTGGCCCCTTTCCACAATTTAAACTACCTGTCCTGTCCTGCGGGTTAAGCCGCTCTAGGGTAGACGGCGGCATTTACAAGCAACGAGAGGGTCTACAGTACACGTCCGTCATGGCACGCTGGAGTAGAGTGTTCCAGACTGTACGCCCCGCAGACCCAGGTGCCGAGATTCGCGGCTGATACAGCGCCGAATTTACGCGCCTGCGCGGGGACCTCAGAGCCACAGTTAACATTACGTTCCCATGCGAATGGGCTGGATACATAACGTTTTATCAAGCGCCACTGCAGCCCACACCGCTGCTATAATTTCCGCCACGCGCTTCCCCTCTTCACACGAGACATTTATGTCTGCGGGCCTTTTGGGTTCCACTGGTTCCCCGTTATCTGCTGTGACACCTGCGAACCATTGCCTTGTTCGTTACGTTCCTCCGAGGGCAGCTGTAACTTTTATTCAAGTATTATAACAAACCGGCTCGGGTGTCTTTTTACACAAACAGTATTTTAAAACTCTCCGCTCACGTTAAAAATAGACCAAGATTGTCGCCTGACGACGTTACGAATTAAGGGATGAAACGGGGGTCGATTTAAGGCCAGTAAGCCAAGAAAATTTTTATGCTGATTAGTACGTTGACAAAAGTGATCATGATGTCCAGGACAGTTGAGGGCCCTTCATAGGCTGACCTTAATTTGTTTGAGATAAAGTTATATTTTATGTGACATTTAAAAGCGCCACCACAAAACTTTGTAACAACGACCAACTACATTTCTCCTTTGATGTTCATTCAGAAGCATCTCACCAAATAAACAATGAACTCTGTAATAATGGACAAAATCCGACCACGTTTATCTCCTGTCGAACACTTCTTTTCAGTAGCCTGTCTTATTCTGAAGGGTTTGTATGAAATGAAGATCCAGCAGCAGTGAGGTTTAATAGTTAGTTTCCATTATACAGGGTGTATCAAAAAGAATTATCCGACTATTATTATTAACTATTATGTTGTTTGAAATATGTGCGTGAACAACGTACTGTTGGAAATAACAAACTCTCGAGCTTTATATGGTACATCTAAAAGGATTATGTGGTTTTTTTAAAAAAAATCATAATTGTCATGTTATTTGAGATAAGGTGTAAGATCCATTTTTCTTTGCCAAGAACAGAGTTACAGGAATCACTTATCTCGATATGCTTGAGAACTTTCTTTTCCCACAGTTGGAGACTGATTCGAACTACTTCATTTACCAACAGGGTGGGGCACCGCCACACTGCCATCTGTAAGTGCGGAAATTTTTAAATCAAAGGCTTACTGAACGATGGATCAGTCACACTGGACCAAATGATCCAGCCTTACGTTAATGGCCTCCAAGGTCACCGGATCTGAACCTTTGTGATTATTTCTTGTCGGTGTTTATAAAAGATGCAGTCTATTAGCTTCCGTTACCAACAACAATGAATGAACTGAGACATCGCGTAACAGCAGCTGAGAAAGCTGTAATTCAAAACGTGCTCGCTGCAGTGAGGGGACAATTTGAATACCGCATTGACGTATGCGGTGCATCTCAAGAGGTGGCAGGCATCCTGCACTCCTATGAAAAGGTACGAAAAAAAAGTTTTTGAGTTTCCCGTACATCAGAAAACAAGATTCATTGTAAAAGGTATGTCCACAAAGTAAGTTCCGTTTGGTTATATAAAAAAAGTGTACAGATTCAGAAAAAATATTTATTGTACAAAAATCTACATCTATTAAACTACTTTTCTTCATAGCTTCCGAAATTTTGTAGGTACTTGTCATAGCGTGGCACAAGTTTTTGTATGCCTTCTTCATAGAAGATTGTCGCCTATTTATTCAGCCATGTGGTAACATCTTCTTTCAGCTCGTCATCACCGTTGAAGTGTTGACCATCAAGGACAGATTTTAGGTGTAAGAAGAGATGAAAGTCGCTAGGTGCGAGGTCCGGACTGTACGGAGAATGACCAAACGCGTTCCAGTGAAACTCCCGTAAGAGTTATTTGGTCACATTCGCCGTGTGAGGTTGGGCGTTATCGTGGAGAAGAAGAGCACCTTTTGACAGTAATCATCGGCGCTTCTTCTGTATTGCGCGGTGCAATTTCTTAATGGTCTCGCAGTAACGATGTGCATTGTAGCCTCGTGGTAGGAAATCAGTCAGTAAAATGCCTTTTCTGTCAAAAGAAAACGGTGTACATGACTTTTCCAGGTGTCAAGATTTGCCTAGGCTTTACCTTTGCTGGGGATGAAGTATGTCTCCATTGATTGCCGTTTTTTTTCGGGGGTGTTGTACGATACCCAAGTTTCATCCCCCGTGACTATCTGAGAAAGAAAACCAACTCCTTCTTCATTGTAGCGTGCCAAAAACTAAAGTGCATTGCACATCCGTTGTTTCGTAAGACTTCTGGATACCCAGCGTGAGCAAAGTTTTCGAAATTTCAGTTTTTCAATAACGATTTCATGAATTAGTGAACGTGAGGTTTGCGGAACTTCCGTATCAAGGGCACTAAGTGTAAACTTACGGTTGCGTTTAATCTTCTCTTCAATTGTGTGAACCAGTTCACCAGTAACCACAGACGGGCGTCCACCTCGGTCTTCATCGTGCATTGGATCGCATCCTTCATTGAACAGTCTGACCCATCTTCTAACCATTGAAACACTCATAGTATTTTGTCCGTAAACCTCACAGATTTGCCGAAGAATTTCCTTTGTTTTAACTTTCTTTAAATTTAGAAAACGAATCACAGATCTGATTTCACACGTGGCGGCATTTTCAGTTACGGCTGACATTACAAAGAAGCACTACAAAGCACTCGTCGGCAGCAGCGATCTGAAAATGGCGTACATGTCTTCTCCTTGAGTCAGAGTAACTGCCACGCATGCTGGGAGCTGCGATCGTAGCTCTGCCGCGGATAGAAATAGAAACTAAACTTACTTTGTGGACGACCCTCGTATTTGTTTATTAGTTTCGGAAATATATACCTGCCAAATCGGATGGTTCTTTTTTGATACACACTCTATGTTAAATCTTAAAATTTTGGTTTCTGTAAAAACTTCTTTGAAACTGTTTATAAAGGACGCTTTCATCAATACTACACATTATTCCTGATTTAAAGGCAGCTGCCGTTGTTCGCGAAGTCGTTCCTTTTTACGATATATTAATTTGTGACTCACGAGACATGAAGAAAGCTATTCCTCTATACATTTGTGGACGCTGCGTTGTTGGTCAGTTCTCCCTAGGGGCTCTCTTTGATGTCGTCTGTCCACTTTCTCCATTGTTTTTACCTTCATCTTTAGCCTTCTGTTCCTCCGAGTATTAAAGCTTTCTCTACTGACTCTTCTGCTCGCATGACATACCAAAAGTACTTACGTTTCATGTATAATTTTGGGCTCCAAACACATTTTTGTCTTAATTTTCTTCTAAAACTTTTCTTCAGCTGATGAGACCTAAGCATCCTGTTACATCGATAGCTACCGTTCTTCACAGATTATTTTATATTAGATAGTTCTTTCCACGGAAGCATGGCGAACAACCCAGGACGATACGGGGCATGTGGGGAAAAAATAGAAAAAAAGTACTGTAAGCCAAAACTGTGATTACGGTTATAAGAAGAGTGATTATTGGGTCTGGAGTTTCTGTTTCTAACGTCAATCACATGTAAATGCCACTTGAGTGATCTATGACTGATTAAACTGCTATATCTGCTTCCCCCGAAAAGTGCAGGAGAATTCATTAATTGTTGAACGGAATTTGTCGTAGGCCGTTGTACCGTGATAATTAATACTTGATTTATTATTTCATAGCCCATCTAGACGACAAGTCTACCCTTTTAACTTCTGGAGGAGGTCGACAAGCTTTTACAACATTTAAATGACACTAGAACAGTTTCAGTGAAACACTTTAATAAAAAATACTTTTCTTTACAACATATCCATGTCCATATGTGGGACGATAATGCATAATACAATCTCAGAAAACAGTCAGTGATAAGTTAGTCTTTACGTCGAATAATAGTACTGCTGTTGTCGCTACTGTATATAGTTCTTGTACTGAATAACTGTCAGGCAGTACTGACTTTGGCCTATGGGTCCGTCGTGAGGTACAAACTTTACCATGGGATCCGCTCTTGAAGTACGAGAAGAGCATTGTAAAGGAAGATAACCACTCGGCAGAAACTATGCGAACATACAGTCTGGTATTTGTTATTCGCACAACTCAAACAAGGTATGAAAGACACGAAATTAATAAATAACGACTGCACTTGAGACCTTCACAGAGTGTATGGAGGATGTACTGACAGGCGGTGTGACAGTCTGGCAAATCAACAGGCGAGCCACAAAACATGTCTTGAGGCATAAAAAACTAGCAGCACGTCGCTCATGGACGGTCAGCCCCATAAGGCAGCAACTGGAAAAGTATAGTTCAAGGAAGCATATGAAAATAATTTATTTCTTTGTTTTATTTTTTCATTATACGAGGGTTCTCCAGAAAGTAAGTTCCGATTGGTCGCTGAATGGAAACCACAGTTAGCTACACTTTCCAGATACTTCTCTATATAGTCGCCGCTGCGACTTAGATATTTGTCGGAGCGCACCATCGTCATAGAAGGCAGCGGCCTGTTCTTTCCAATAATTCTCTACGCTGGTCTATAGCGCGTAGCCTGCGCCCAAGTGTTGTCTTCGTATCCAACGTTTAATGTGAACAGAGATGATAGGATAAACCAGTTAGGGTTCTGTTGTGGGCGATCGAACACTTCCCATCGAAAAGGCTGCGGGAGCGTCTTCACTGGCCCTGCATGGTGCGGCTGAGAATTGCCATGAAGAAGGAAGTGCGTGGCAGTTGTGTTAGGTGGGCTGCATTCATTAAGGTGAAGCCTCTCAGTGGGCCCTCCTACTTGGGAAGAGACATAGTTGTTCTAGGCACCTTTACTCGCTCAGAGTGTGCTCACAACTGAAAAGAGCGTCTTGGTGCGATCGACGGTCATACTAGAGACACTACCTAACACATCTGTGCAAATTTCCATCGGATTTTGACTGTGGTGCCCATTTCGCGACCGATCGGAACTTACTTTCTGGACAACCCTCGTATATAGTAGTAAATGTGAGTACAGTGAAATAATACCTGTATCTGGACATAAGTATTTCAAAGTATTTATATATATCTTTGCTGCAAGAGAATCTGTTGAAGGCTATTAAAATGGAACAATCGAGTGACAGATCGGTTACGGGAAGAGCGCGGGTTGCTGACGTGACGGCGTCGTTGGCGTGTTTGCTTTCATGTGTGAGGACACCGATGAATCACTTAAATTAATATGTGCGTCATATCAATGTGAAATGCAGAAAGACGGTGATTAACACCGAGTAAACTGTGAGCACTGCTTTTATGCTTGGATGAACTAAGTTTCGTTCTGCGTGTGCAATGGACTGAAATCGATGGACCATTGGTGAGGCAATTCTTGTGCATGATATAAATTTTGAACATTTGTAGGACTGTGCTTGGATGTGATTAAGACTTGAACAGAGTAGAAGCTATCACTGATCTGAAACTGTTTTGCTCAGATGCGAATAAAACTTGAACAGTGTAGTATCAATCATTGATCTGAAACTGTTTTGCAAGTGCCATGGAATGGGAAACTGTATACAGTAATTCAGTCCATAAATATGGGAGTGCCATATATTTCAAATTTTGTAGACTTTGGAAATATGGTCGACCTGATTTTATATAGTGTAAATGACTGAATAATCAAGTGGTGACCTCATCTCGTTAAGCAAGCAGAAATCAGGAAACCAGGGTTAATTTCCCCACCTGCCGCAAATTTTTAGTGGTTACAGTCACCTTATCGGTTAGGGTATATGGGCATGTATTCAGGAACGTCACTCAGTCTTTCCGTGCCACTGATGTTCTCATGTATGATTTTTGAAAGCAAACAAGGAATAGAGGTTTTCCTGCATGGAATGTGGGAATAATAGTAGTGGGAGAATGTAATCGTTGTAGGATCGTCGCTTACCCTAGCACAAGAGATAATATCAACTGGATTAAATTCTCTAAACTCTAATTAATGAATGCTTGATGGGGATGAGACCAATGAAGATACAATGGCTTAAAATAATATCGAATTAGTGGATTGTTTCTACAGTAAATCCTTTCTTGAGAAATGAGACCGGTTCAACGATTTTAATTTATCGGGAATATCTGTGATAATAAATTTTAAAAATTTGTTGACAAAATCAACAACCTATTTCCTATAAAAGAAATTCTCACTGATGATCCAAAACGTTGTAACCACTCCTCAACTGGAGAGTTAATGCCAACCAAAGGCACTGTGGGCACGTAATGGAGTAAGGAAAACATATAAGCAGATCAGAGACAAACGGAGAATCATTCTAGTGAAGATAAAGGCCGCAGATGGGGAAATCCACTCACATAAGCGACTCTGATGACGTCGGGATTTGTGGCTCAAAATCTGGGAACGTGCATCGCGGAAATGGCCAAACTGGTTGGCTGTTTGTATGCTACTGTCATGAGCAACTATGGAAAGTGGTTGAAGGAAGATGGAACCACGAGTTCGCACGAGATAATCGAGATTGGGCTGTTAATCAATGGAACCGTGTTACCTGGAGAGATGCCATCATGTTTCTCATTACACTAGGTCGATGGTCGTATCTTGTTACGCCTTTGTCCAGGGGAACTTCTGCTCAAAACATGCACCGCATCGTTGATGCTGGCCGGTAAGGATAGTATTATGTGTTATGCTACTAGGCATATTCAGTTGGGCTTCCATGGGACCTGTGGAAGTAATCGAAGGCACCATGATAGTTGTAGGCCACGTGTACATTACTGCGGACCATCAGCTTTTCTTCATGTGTGATGTCTTCTTCGAATACATCTTCCGGATGGATAACTGTTCCTGTAGTAAGTGGAGAATCGTGCTAGAATGCTTTGAGGAACATGATCATAAACTCATGTTGATGCCTAGGCCACCAAGTTCACCTGATCTGAATTCGGTGGATCAGATATATGGGACGCTATCGGGCACCAGATCCGCGCCGAAGAACCGCCGGTCCGTAATTTCTGGGAATTGCTTGACCTGGTGCCTCACTCCTTCGGAAACATGCCGAGCACTCGTCGAATCCATGCCAGGTAGAATCGGTACTGTGATACGGTCCAAAAACAAACTAATGCGGTATTAGCCACATGTTTATCACACTATGGGTTATCACTGGAAGTAGTAATACCAACCCGTTTGAAACGTAGCTTCTTTTTTCCCCAACCAAGAATCAGTTTTTTGTAGTATAGAAGGCCATATACCGTTCATCTCTGAATCCAAGACTAGGTTTATTGCTGAAATTTCGTGCGCAGAAGTAAGTGGGGGGGGGGGGGGGGGGATGGGGAGCAAGGCGGGTGCTTGCTTTTGCGGCATATGATTTGTAGTTCTTCTTTCCTTTACCGGAGAGAACTTCGAGCTTCCAGTATGTTGTAACTTTGCTGTCTGCCACGCCTACCGCTTTAACCTTGAAAGCAGCCACGCACTTTCAGTATTGTCGTAAGATAGCCAGAAGTGTTCGTTCCGGCATTTTCTTTTAATCAGTTGTTGCTTGGCTTTGGAGATTCCACCTCTAAACTGCGTAGCAATGTGTGTAATGGGTCGTAGTGTACAGCAACGTCGTCCAACATTGAATTTTTCAGTGGGATGCTGGCGTTACTGTGACGAAAATTTCAAACACTGTTGTTCGACATGCAGAGGCAACAAATAATTATGTTGTTTAAAGGAAGTGTGGAGTCACTGAAGCCAATGTTCGGACCTGGAGTAAGGACGAAAGACGTCTGGAAAATGTTAAGTCTGCTAGGAAAGCTTTCAGTGGCCCGCAGGGTGGACGTCTCTAAAATACTGAAATGGAAGTCGTGACTTTAGTGCGAGAGAAACGTAAAGAAGGTTTGGTAGCTTCCCGCAATGTCATATGAAATAAAGCACGCGAATTGACAGAGGAAGACGGTGTTAAATCGTGGGATATCGATTCTCGATACTTTCAAGAGCCATCGCACACCAGAAGTGAAGGTAGAAATACCAGAATTAAACGCAGCTCTTATCGGCATTCCAGGAGGCATGACTTCGCATCTACAAGTGTTAGATGTGGTGGTGCATAAGCTATTTAGGGGCCATCTGAAACAGCTATAAAGCAACTTGTTACTTCAAGGTGGTCACGTTCTGACCCCCACCGGGAGGCTGATGAAGCCTTCAGTGTCTGTAAGTGCGAAGTGGATCGAGACTGCTTGGACACGCATATCGAGTTCAGCTGTTGTAGACGGCTTTAAGAACTGCTCCGCAACAGATGCATTAATTAGGTGGGAGTGAAGAGGATCCGCAATGGGAAGAAATTCAAGATAAGCATGAAGTGACAGTGACACTGCAGATTCTGTGTTTTTTTCAAGGAGGTGGGCTAAGTGGCATCTGTATCTAACTAAGAGAGGCCTTATCTGATTTTATTTTCTGTGTATCGGTACTTTTATTGTCTCCTTCAGTTAAGTATAATAATACCGAGCGAGGTGGCGCATTGGTTAGCACACTGGAGTCGCATTCGGAAGGACGACGGTTCAATCCCGCGTCCGGCCATCGAGATTCAGGTTTTCCGTGATTTACCTAAATCGCTCCAGGCAAATAACAGGATGGTTCCTTTGAAAGGGCACGGCCGACTTCCTTCCCCATCCTTCCCTAACCCTATGAGACCGATAACCTCGCTGTATGGTCTCTTCCCCCAACCAACCAGTTAAGTGTAATAAGATAACTATTTGTAAGTTTTCGAAATAAATCAAGTGTGTGTAAGCATGTTTTTCTGTTAACTCTTACCTGATAATGGAGGGTCGCCTTACATTTAGAGTCGTCTTGGATTCGGAGATACACGATATATCGATATTTTACATCTGAGGTAGCCTCAAAAATGATATTTTTCATCTGCTTTATCTATATGTTGATACTTCAGAAAATTCTGCCATTTCTAGGCAGGCACAGTGTCGCGTCCCAGCACAGTTTTCCAATTTCTTTTTCCTTTGGCTTCGGTGTTATCTATGTGTTGTAATCAGGACGTTGACGACAATAAGAGTTTAGTTATCTTGTTTGTCAATCTTTATAACGGAGGAGAGGGAGGAGTTCTCCTTGATTGGGATGGTAATTCTCGTGGAGTTGGCAGGACTGATTTTCTTAAGTAGCAATTTATTACTTTTAGCCGATTCGTTTATTGTTCTAACCAACACATTTGTTTGTTGACGTATCAGACCAAAACCTCTTAACAGAGTGTCAGATTCTCTCTATAATCGCTAGCAATAACATTTATCATAGGGCTTGTGCTTTCTACTGGCCACTTGCCCTAAATCATAAATCATCAACACTTTAAAATAATTCGCTACCACTCGAGGCCCACTTTCTGCACAGTACAAGAGATATGTACCGATCAGTAACTTGTTCCTGCTATTCACTGAAATTTGTCTAACTTAATTCTTTGAGACAGAGACAGGCAGTCTATGTTCAATGCTACTTTGCCATGCGTGTACTAGGATCTATCACCGGCTTCTCGTAGCTGAAGTGCCTACTGCTACATCAGGCGCTGCTGAGGGGCGTCGGTGTACTCCAGCTGCTCGGATTACTCGTTGAATCTCTGGCCTCCTTTGATCTGGCCCTCTCTGAGCTTTTATTCCGTTTCACATTGGTTCGAGGGAGGTGCACACGGCCTTCTGCAGTATCTGTTGGGAATATTACCTACGATACGATATTGGAGTGCCTATATTGCACGATGCAGCGTTCCTTCCGACATGCACACCTATCAGAAGTAACATTGCAACGTAATTCTCAAACAATACAGGCACTGCAACATCATTTTAATCCGCTAACACTTGGCAAGCGATCTTCAATTAAAATGTCACCTCTGTAAAGGAATATGCATAACGAATGTACGAGTGAAGGTTGTAGACACGTGGTTGACGACATATTGAAGTTTGGGCCTTGCCATGAGTCGTGCTCGGATATCCTACTGGTAAGGCAACTGCTTGTGATAGGCAGGAAATCCAGGTTCGAGTTCTGGTCCGGCATAAATTTTCATTGCCATCATTCCATTATACAGCTGATGATTGCCCATACTAGCGCTTGTGAATACTTTTTCACGTATTCCCTTGGAAGCATTCCTCGACATGTGATCATCTTGATGTTTGACTATCGTTCTAAATTCTGCCAGGAATTCCTCCATTATATGCATTGGAAGGTTATCACTCTGACACCTGGTACCGCGACCCACGTTGCCTTGTTGAACCGCCACGAATAATCCTCACTGGCGTGTTTGGTCAGCCACTGAGATGAATGCAGTTTTTGGTTGCTTCGGGGCTCGTTATCTCATCCTGTTTGTCATCCTTGTCTTCCATGCGCCTGGAAGCCTATGTCTGCTTCCAGTGATGATTTAAAATCTACTCAAAATTATTAACATTTTCTGATCTGACCTGTAATAAATATTACACTGAAGTGCCAAAGAAACTGGTATAGGCATGGGTATTCAACTACAGAAATATGTATACAGTCAGAGTGCGGCGCTCGGTCGGTGGCGCCTATATAAGACAACAAGTGTCTGGCGCAGTTGTTAGATCGGTTACTGTTGCTACAATGCCAGGTTATCAAGGTTTGTGTGGGTCTGAATGTGGTGTTATAGTCGGCGCACGAGAAATGGGACACACCATTTCCGTGGTAGTGATGAAGAGGGCATTTCATCCCACGACCATTTCACGAGGGTACTGTGAATATCAGGAATCCGGTAAAACATCGAATCTCCGACATCGCTGTGGTCGGAAAAAGATACTGCAAGAACAGGATCAACGACGACTGAAGAGAATCTTTCAACGTGACAGAAGTTCATCCCTTCCGCAAATTGCTGCAGATTTCAATTCTGGGCCTTCTACAAGTGTCAGCGTGCGAACTGTTCTACGAAACATCATCAATATGCGCTTTCGGAGCCGAAGGCCCACTCGTGTACCCTTCATGACTGCACGACACAAACCTTTACGCCTCTCATGGGCTTGTCAACACCGACAATGCACTGTTGATGACTGGAAACATGTAGGACGAGACTCGTTTCAATTTGTATCGAGCGGATGCACGTGTACGGGCATGGAGACAACCTCTTGAATCCATGGACCCTGCATGTCAGCAGGGGCTGTTGAGACTGGTGAAGGCTCTGTAATGGTGTGGGGCGTTTGCAGTTGGAGTGATACGGGACCCCTGACACGTCTATATACGACTCTGACAGGTGACATGTACGTAAGCATCCTGTCTGATCACCTGCATCCGTCATGTCCGTTCTGCATTCCGACGGACCTGGACAACTTCAGCAGCACAATACGACAGCTCACATATCCAGAATTGCTACAGAGTGGCTCCAGTAACTTTCTTCTGATTTTAAACACTTCCGCTGGGCACTAAACGCCTCACACATGAACATTATTGAGCATATCTAGGATGCCTTGCAACGTGCTGTTGAGAGGAGATCGCCACCCCCTCGTAGTTTTACCGATTTATCGGCAGCCCTGTAAGATTCATGGTATCAGTTTCCTCCACCTCCAATTCAGACATTAGTCGAGTCCATGCCACGTCTTGTTACGGCACTTCCGTGTGCTCGCAGGGGTGCTACATGATATTAGTCAGATGTACCAGTTTCTTTGGCTCTTCAGCGTATTAACATTTTCTAGTGTCATGGCAATAGGAGTCTGCCATTGAGAACCCGGGTGCTGCCAGGTATTTTTCCTTAATGAGGTGCACTCAGCTTTGTGATGCCAGCAGAGTAGCTACTTGAGTGAGAAGTAATGGCTACAAGGTCTGGGATGGTGACAACGATCAGGAGAGCTGTGTGCTGACTTAATGCCACTCCGCACTGCATCCTAACGACGCCATCGGCAGAGGATGACATGGTCTCCGGTCGGTACTGTAAACTCGACAGGGCCAGGAGAGTGAGCTTTAGCTTTTTAGACATGGACAGGTAACGGCGCCTCGTACTAGTTGCAGCGCGGCCACGCCCCACACTGCGGCAAGCGCGGGCGGCTGCTGCCTGGCATGTGCTGAAGCCTGCGTCTGCTGCTGCGGCCAGGCTGCGGAGCGGCGGACAATGTCCGCGCGGAATGCGGGAGGCCTTGCCCGTATATAGGCCGCGCGGGGCGCTCGCGGCGTTCCCAGGGGTGACCAGGCGGCGCGCCTCCGTCCCGCGTGGCGCACGATTCGTCTCATCTGTGACTGCAACCTGCCAGTTGTGTCACCCACTACAGGGCTCGCCTTAAGGCTTATCAGCAGCCAGTACACTATAAGTCAATGTTAATTTGGTTGGTGTCAAGACCGACAGAGACAATTTTCTGCTTCACCAGTCACATTCTGCAGTTTCTTGCTATTACGCCGCAGATTTCTTTGACAAAGATTTTTGATCAAGGCCCTCTGGTCACATCTATAGTCTAATACATACAGTCACTACACTCCCTGGTATGAAAGTTGTTACCGTTCGACAGCTGGAGTGACGCCAGCATCCCAAGCGGCGAGAAATCGGACAGTGATATGTGTCGGAAGGATACTGTATGCCTTTTTCTTTTTCCACTTATTTAAAGAAATAAGTGTTATGTTTCTAAGGTTTTGTAAGCCCCGTCGCCAGTTTTGTATACCCTCATCGCCAGTTTTGTAAAAGCCTCGTCGTTGCCGCTGTAGAGGCCGGCTTCTGGTGTGGTACACCGCTAAGACAAATTCTCCCTGCCACTATTACACAGCTATGCCCCAGGGTCAGGTAACAGGATAGGAGAGCGAAGTTCCTACAAGACTCCAACAAATTAGTAACCAAGTCACGCAAATGAGTTAAACTGATTTATTTGTCTTTGTGACTTGTTGAATAATGAAGCCTGCAACACTGCTTCTAATATAACACAAAAAAGGCCCTGAATGGGGAGGGGCAAGTAATCGTAGGAAAACTTTACAGTATGTAGCGAATGCAGCTTGCAGTAACTGCCTGTTCACTTCTAGGCGTCCACTAAACGAAACGACTTTCCCCGTGTAAGTCAGCCCTGGACGATGATGTATAACCAACGGGGCGAGAGCAGCTCTTCTGAGTGGGCTTCTGCCCGTTCTTGTCCGGTCGTTGGCGGATTGTACTCGGCCGGCAATTGGCTGAGGCGAAGTCGATATATTCGTCTTCAGCGCCGCCGGTGGCGCTGGTGGAACTCGCGCAGGTGGTGAATCTCTATGGCACTCGCACCAGCTCGCATCTTTACGCCTGTGGTGCTTTAGACCTGGCTCTGTCTTATTAGGGCGACACACCACATGCGTTACCAAATTACCAAGTGACATGAATTTTCGCGTAAAAAAATTGAAAACAAACGAGTTCCATTGATTCAGTGACATAAGCTACGTCAGAATTATTTCGAATTGCAGCTCACTCCTTTGACAACAAGAGAATACGAATAAATATCTCGCGTGTGAGAAGCGTGTATTTCTGTTGTTGTATGTTCTTGTTATATAGGGACGTTCCCTGACACGTAAGAAACGTGTAAGTATGCCAGCTGCAAGCTGCAAGGCATTTACGTTAGTCCAGTGTGAAAAGTGTGGAGTAGCTCTGTGTCAGAAGAAGAACATTGATTGTTTCAAAATTTATCGCATTGAATAAGGGTCATGTTTTACAGTGTCATTTTGTTTCTAAATATTTCATAGTGACTGATAGTTTTGGAAAAATATGACTATTTTTCTATATTGTGCTGAACTACTTCTTAGAAGCTACGAAATATTGATTGTACAGTTTGTTGAATGCTGTTAATCTAACCTATTTCATGTCACACTGCATGATGTATCATTTTTGCACAATATCAAATATTAGTCTCATTGCATGATGTAGCGTTTCCGCACTTTTTTCGTTTTGTACCCAAAATGCAATAATAAGTGAAACATTGAGGTATCTTAAAAGTTATAGTTTATTTTTTCTACTCAAAATTACTGAAATAATTTTTACCACAATTTAATAACTTAAAATAAATTCATGCAGTGTAGGGTTAAATAAGTATATTGTTTGCAAATATGAGGGTCTACAACGAGTCATGAGAAAGTTGGTACCAATCGGAGATATCGGCATAGACACACCCACAAGTGTTTCCTTGCGCAGCTGCAGCCGGAAAGTTATTTACGTGCGAGCTCAGTGACGGTCGGCTCACTCTTTATGTAATCATGAATGATGTGCTAAATGATATATGTGTCAGCGAGAGCATCAGTTTCATGTCATCTGTGTGGACACTACTTGTCTACAGAGTTAATTATCTAGCATATTCAGGATTTAATAAGTTGCTAGCAAGTTGTGCGTGCGTTGTAGCATCTGCTCGACTTCCTCCTGAACTCCACTTTCAGCCATACGCCACACTATTTGTGAATTTCTTAGCGTCAGAAAGAATGCTTATATGAAGTTTTCTTCTACAGATGGGACTAGTGCAAGCATAAACATAAATCATTATTGTAGTCTCACTATCTTCACTAAGTCAAGTGAGGAAATCAAGTATGTCATGGAGAAGTTATGCGAGAATGCATCAAAAACTCTAAGGAAAATTAAAGGTACCAGTGATATTAATGGCATATGGATCAAGAGAAAAATTACAGACCTGTACACAGCACTAGTTCACTGATGCAGTACGCTGAAGACACTTGGAGTTCTATGGTCACATCTACAGAACCGTCAAGACTGAATTGACAAAAAACTGTTTCCTATAAGAAGTTAAGCAGGACTTACTCACAAATTAGTGGAGAAAGCACAAAACCTTAATGGAAAACAGTGGACAGCGGAACGCAAGAACCAATACAGCAAATTTACGAAAATATTTTGGCAAGAGAAGAAGAAAAAGAAGCTTCCATACCAGGCTAACAAGATCAAATGCGGTATTTAACTTGACATAACGAAGAAAGAAGAAGAAATCAATAAATTATGGTCTTAGCAAACTTGGATGGATCTAGGAATACAATTGAAGTGACTTGTATCTAGACAAAACATATGTACTTACAGTGATTACATTATGTTAGTTCACAGAGACAGAAAACACTACAGAATTTACTGCCAGAGTTGAAGGCATGTTGAACCTCTAACTGAATAAAGTATTTTCGAAATGAAGACTGAAATTACTGAACAGTCTGCTTCGCTATTGCAGTCGGATCTCATCATACTCATAAGCTGAAAATGGTTGTGGAAGTGGCTGCAAAATCAGTTATTGGCTTGGTATTAACAACTCCTCCCTGCTTGCATCTAAGTTCAACTCAACTCCATGAGAGCTTGTCATTCCAGCTGAGAGAAAGTTCCGAAAGAATGTGGATGTGGTTAAGATCTGTTTGAGAAATCGTCTACAATGAAGCCTAGAAGTGAAGAAGCCTGCCTGAGAAATGGCTATTTGCAGGGCGCTTCCGACAACGAAAACTTGGAGCTCTGTTTCTCATCATAGCGTAATTTTGATTGGCTGCATACTAATTCTTACCAATATGGCAGGTCCTCTGTAAATGCAGTCGCACTCCTTACTTTAACTTCTCTGAGTGATTAATATGAAGCTATAACAGCCTTTGTTACATTTCCGTAAACATTCAGTCTGGATGGCCCTGGGCCTGTGTTCGTGTCCCACGTGCTACAAGCAAGTCGCAAACTTTCCCTTTCCGTTCCACCTTCTATGAAGTTAACAGCCCGTGACTTTCGGTGATGTTTGATTGTCCACTATTACCAGAAGGCGATGCCAGTGGCAAATCAGTCTATTTATACTGTCTTTTATTTGTTTCGTGCTTTTCTACCGCAGTGGTAACACCGATTCCCGTCAAATCACCGAAGTGAAGCACTGTCGGTCAGGGCAGCACTTGGATGAGTGACTGTCCAGTCTGCCGAGCGCTACTGGCAAGTGGGGTTCATTCAGCCCTTGTGAGGCCAATTGAGGAGCTACTTGATTGGGAAGCAGCGGCTCCAGTCACGAAAACTGACAACGGCCGGAAGAGCGGTGTGCTGACAATATGCCCCTCCATATCCGCATACAATGACGGTTGTGGGCTGAAGATGACAGAGGGGGGGGGGGGGGGTCTGTCAGTAGGCTACCGTTGTATCTTCAAGGCCTGTTAGGATCGAGTTTAGAGTAGTAATTCTTGTGACTGCCGGCCAATAAGATGTTGTCTTTATTAGACGCTGATGTCCCACCATTACTCGTATTTCAGGAGATTAGGCAGTCAAAAACTTGTTAGTCTTGGTGCTACAAAATATATGCGACTTCTGAATCCCTCTCCCATCTTTGATATGCTGGCCAATATGGCAATACGTCTGTGAGCGCAGTCACACCCTTACTTCAACTTCTAAACAATTTATGTGAACCAATAGTAGCCATTGGCCAACGGCCTTGCTGCAGTGATAACACCGTTTCCCGTCAGATCATCGAAGTTAAGCACTGTCGGACTGAGCTAGCACTAGGATGGGTGACCACGCAGTCTGTCGAGCGCCGGTTGGCAAGCGGGGTGCACTCAGTCCTTGTGAAGCAAACCGAGGAGCTACTTGGCGGCTCCGGTCTCGTAAACTGACATACGGCTGGGAGAGCGGGTGCTGACCACATGCCCGTCCATATCCGCATCCAGTGACGCCTGTGGGCTGAGAGTGCCACGGCGGCCAGTCGGTACCGTTGGACCCTCATGGCTTGCTCCTGCGGAGTTACTTAATAGTAGCCATTGTTGCAGTCATTAGACATTCAGTCTCGCTGCACCTGGGCCTGTGTTTGTGTCCGACGTGCCACAAAGAAGTACCAGACTTCCTGTCCCCATTCCACTTTCTAACATGTTAACAGCGCATGTCTTTCGGTGATATCTGGTTGCCCACTACTTCTAGAAGGCGATACCAGTGTCAAATAAGTCTATTTATACTGTTTTTTATCTGTCCCGTACATTTTTACCTGATACATAATGTATCATCAGCTGCTATGTGTTCTTTAGGTACTTAGACGCCTGCCGCTGTGGCCGAGCGATTCTAGGTGCTTCAGTCTCGAACCGCGCGACTGCTACGGTCGCAGGTTAAAATCCTGCCTCGGGCATGGATGTGTGTGATGTTCTTAGGTTAGTTAGGTTTAAGTAGTTCTAAGTTCTAGGGGACCGCCGGCCGGTGTGGCCGTGCGGTTCTAGACGCTTCAGTGTGGAACCGCGTGACCGCTACGGTCGCAGGTTCGAATCCTGCCTCGGGCATGGATGTGTGTGATGTCCTTAGGTTAGTTAGGTTTAAGTAGTTCTAAGTTCTAGGGGACTGATGACCTCAGAAGTTAAGTCGCATAGTGCTCAGAGCCATTTGAACCATTTCTAGCGGACTGATGACCTCAGATGTTAAGTCCCATAGTGCTCAGAGCCATTTGTACTTAGACAAAAGTTTTTTTTAATCCTCAGATGTTTAACTTATGTAATATGGTGCTACCTGCAGGGTACACGTGAAGGATGTAAACACATGCCGGAAAACAATACAAGGCCCTCAAGGACTGCGTTTAGTGGCACCAGAGTGTAACATGTGCATACTAAGCGGTTGTAATGTTAGCCATTTACTTGACTCGGTCATCGACGATTAGAGGGCGCCCGGGAAGTCTGTCTGTGCAGCCTCTATTTCGACTTCGCAGCCAGTAGATATGAAGATTTTACAGGTGAACAGTGCTTGCAACATTCATTCTAGGGTTCAACCACACTCCACGAATGAGTATCTCCTCCTGTTGAACAGCTTCAGCCATTTGAACGGTGTCGCATTGTGGGCCTGCAGGAAGATGGATGGACGTACCGATGAACTACTGAAAGTGCTGGTCACAATGAATCGTTTTTGTGTCGCTTCTTTCAACACCGATCTTTGGAAGATTACCACAACCACAGATGACGTTCTGGACGTTGTGTAGTACAGACACACATCAGGTTCGACACATCGTGCGACCATTGGTGGCCAACCGAACATCATCCAGGGACGAAATCGGACACCTGAATTACCTGCTGTGTCATCAGAGATGCATGGGAACTATCGGCTTGCAGCAGGATTAAGATGACATGTGCCTTAGGCCAGGCTATCACTGACACCACAACCCCATCAAGCTTGGCTACCCTGGTATCGTGAAAGAGCTGACTGGAGAAAATAACACTCTCTTGTCTTCAGTAATGAGAGTACGTTCTGAACGTATGTGTTTTATGGATGTACACATGTATGGCATAGACCTGATGAGCTACCCACTCCAAAATGCATTCACCCACGACCAACGCCACCTTTTCATCCACTTGGTGTTGCCATGACACACAGATTTTGCCCGAGGCTTGAAGATATGAAGGGCCATCAATTTCGTGGTCTCATTTGGTGTTTCTGCAGGGTAAAGTAACTGGTCCCTGTGCTGATGTAAGCTGTCGCCAGCACACTGGTTGGCAAAGATGTAGCACAAAGATCGTTAGCAGGCGCTGGATCAAGCACACCTATCATGGGCGAGGCCAGAGACACACCCGCAAGCAACACGCTAGAGTGGATTCAGTTCTTATCACAGGTTACGACCATACATAGCGACCAGATTAGTAACCATAACGGGACCAGCAGTAAGACTAAAGTTTTTAATAGTAAGATTGCTGACATTGTTTGGAAAAGGACTATTTGAAGAGTTTGTACCACAACAGATGGACGCTATTCAAGATAAGAAAATACTTCAAGTTCATGTAAATAAAGAATCGTATTAATCCATATGTGCATTTGTGTTGCTGAAAAGCGGATACCGGCCACCCATAACAACATCCTCTCCCTTGCTTCCTTACGGTACAAGACGCTACAGTCCCCACTACATTACACAGCCTGTTATTCCCGTACTACTGGCATTTCTTCGACAGGAGGGTGGTGTGCTCTTTCAGCAGGATGATGATTACCCACATGCAGCTACTGTGACGCAGCGTGCTTTACATGGCGTGCAAGAACTACTCTGGCCAGCAAGATCACCAGATCTGTCGCCAATTGAATACGTATGGGTCATGATCAAGTGGGAACTTACACGTTCTCCTGCGTCTGCAAAAAATCATTGCCGGATTGCAACAAAAGGAGAAAGATGCTTCGGACAGTCTATCGCAGCACGTCATTCGGCAACTTTATGATGGTTTTCATCAGAGAATACACGGCTGTGTTGCTGCCAGAGGTGGGCATACTGTGTAGTGATGCGATTCTTTGGGCACTCTTCACTGTGACATGTGTTTCATTTGGCCTGAATTTATTATCATATACTCCTACAATGACTAACAACCTGCCGCCTCTCTTGTCAATAAAATGGAAATGTCATTCAGGGTGTTACATTTTTTTCCGGCAGCGCGAGTAAAAAAGTGAAAGAAATCTCTGCAGATCAGTATGAAGCCCTTTTATTTTCTTCAGCAGCAGCTGGTGACGCTACAGCCATGTGATTTAATTTGTCTGATAGCCTGAAACGCTGAAAGAGGCAGCGTCAGGTTGGAACACGTTCCGAATTGTCAGTCAGCGCTCAGAGATCAGCGCTCGGAGACGCTTGAGTGACATTGTATTTACCGTGTCTGTCGCGCATTCTGGATTTCGAACAACGCGTAAACATTAAGTGCTGTTTAATTTTTCATAAAAATGTTAAAGAAATTCACGAAATTTTAATACTGGTGTATGGCGATATTGCAGTCACTCTGAAAACTGTTTACAGGTTTTATGAGCGATTTATAAGCGGAAATGAGTTGGTAGAAGACGAGAAACGTTCTGGAAGTCCCTAACCTCAAAATAAAGAAGATAACGTGCAAAAAGTGGCAAAAATTGTGCGCTCAATCAGGAGAATAACTATTCGAGATCTTACTTAAGAACTTAGCACCTCATACGGGGCCTTGCAAAGCATTTTAACCGATAATTTGTAAATGAGACGAGAAATGCAAAATTTGTTCTCAAACTTAAGTGATGAACATAAGGAACATCGTGTGTTAGTTTGTATGGAGTTGAAGGATCGTCTTCATTCAGATTAAGACTTCATGTCAAAAATCGTAGCTGGAGATGAAACTTGTGTCTTCGTTTATGACCGCCGAGCGGTTCTAGGCACTTTAGTCCGGAGCCGCGCTGCTGCTACGGTCGCAGGTTCGAATCCTGCCTCAGGCATGGAAGTGTGTGATGTCCTTAGGTTAGTTAGGTTTAAGTAGTTCTAAACTAGTTCAGCCCCTGCAGAGAAAGAATTACGCAACTAACAGCTCGTACAAAGGCACATGAGCAGTCATTCCTTCCATGCGACGGCCCATTAGTGGAATGAGAGAAAGCCTAACTACGAGCAAGCAATCACTTTTGAAGACTTACAGTAGTTCCCAAGTATTCTTTCAATAAATCTCAAGACGCTCTCCGCAACAAGAAAAGACCGCACTTCGACAGAAAGGATCACTTCGTGTAATGACGATTGACATACTATGATAGGAACAGATGCGATAATTATCAGCTGTTAGAAGATCGAGTAGAAGACTTGGAATAAGAAAAATAAGGAAAATGGCATGGTAGCGATACTACATCTAAAAGTGTGTAGTAATAAATGCCTCCGTTATTATTTTCTGTTCGCTCTTACAAATCTGAAGCATTTGTTAGTCATTCATTCTAGTACATGAAAATTTAATTTGAATATCTCGTCATATATTTGAATAGTTCATTTGTTTTTTACAGATGGGCATTCTACATAAATTATATAGGTGCATCGAGCACCAGCCCTAATTTGCATACTTGTAAATTACTAAATTAGTGCAGGATTTACATATTCGACAAGGTAAATTCACTCCAAACTGCTGTATAACTTCAGTATGTGGCTGTCGCTGTAGAACCACTATGGCGTAAAAGAGCATTTCTCTTTTAAAGATAAGGAATGGCTGATAAGATACACTCCAAGTCTGAAGATTACTTTGATCGTAAGTGATTTACTTTCCACCATGTGAAAGTACACCACCCAACTTTATTTTACGTGTTAACAATCAGAATCTGAGTGCAAATAAAAGAACTTTGTAATGTAATAGTGCACTCTTGTTAATGATCCGTGATGATAATAGTAATAACAATAATAAGAATTACAAGAAATTGAAATGCTATGATCTCAGTAACGAAAATACTAGTACACAGTAGCTGAATGTGGAAGTCACTGCTATCATGACTTTTGCCTCTGAATTTGAAGAATTCTCTTCTTCAAACTTTAACATGAAAGATACAACATTATCCGACACATAATGTTTCTACCGATCACTAATATAACGAAGAAATGTTATACTACCGCCGCTATCAACTCTAGTTGTATACATCAAACAACAAGAAGTAGATATCAATTCAGACACAACGAATGAGATAACCTCTTGTCAAAATAATGACAGAAGAATTAGCAATGAAAACGTCGGACATTATGAAAAACAAATTACGCGTATTACTAATAAAGTGGTAGGTCCGAGGAGAGCTTCAATTGCTTGGTTAAAAATAAACGACATTCTACATGTCCAAATTAAAGCGACATGTATATCTGAATACACTAAAATACTTTGTAAGACATCTCAGTGAAAATTCAACGATGACATTTTCCTAAGCGCTAAGATAATGTCTTTAATTAAAATTCGTTTTTCTTTCTGCAGTTGTGAGCTGTAGAACTGGAGTACGACGGCACTCACTGAAAACGTAAAAATATAGATTTCATGTGACACTTCAATGGAATGAGGTAACTGCTTATTATCCCAAATGCGAAGCCCATAAGTGAAAGGTTAAGACGTAAATTTTTTACTAGTGTTGTCATTGTGGCAGCAAGCTAAACACTGTAGCTAAACTATTAGAGTAAATAGACACGTGAGGTGGAGAGCGTCTTAAAATGAAATGGGATGCATGTCAACGAACCTAACAGCACAACTGTATCGTCAGTGCTATAAAAAACCTGTTGTTGTTTTGTGGTTCTCAGTCCGAAGACTGGATTAATGCAGCTGCTCTATCCTGTGCAAGCCTCTTCACCTCCTGATTATTACTGCAGCCCACATTTATTTGAACTTGTCTACTGTTCTTGTCCAGTTGTCTCCCTCTGCAGTTTTTACCTCCCACGTTTCTAACGAAACTAAATTGACGATTCCTTCATGTCTCAGAATATGTGCTATCAACTGATCCCTTTTTTTTAGGTAAGTTATGCCACAAATTTCTTTTTTCCTAATTCTATTCAGTACCTCCTCGTTACTTACGCAATCTATCTATCTAATCTTCAGCATTCATCTGCAGCACCACATTTCAAAAGCCTCTGTTCTCTTCTTGTCTGAACTGAATATTGCAGTACTGTATGGCTACAATCGACACAGATGGCTTCAGAAAGACATTCTAACACTTAAATTTCCGTTCGATGTTAATAAATTTCTCTTCTTCAGAAACACTTTTCCAAGAGGTCGCGAAAACGAATCCTATTCGGATCTCGGATTTTTCAGTCTTCGTTTCAACTTAGCCATCATCTCTTATCGATGTAAGGGGTCGCCACCAACGACATGTTGTTCTGATTTCACGTTAAAGTGTAGGTACACTATATCAACCATTGTGTCAATGTCATTTGTTTATTTGAAAACCAGCATTCTGCATTTTACATCCTCTCTACTTCGACCATCATACGTTATTTAACTGCACAAATAGCAAAACTCATCTAATATTTTTCGTGTTTCCTGTATAAAAGAACCTATACACTAACAATACCAACTTTGTTTCAGACGTTACTACATAAATATACTTAATATAAAAGTTTTATGGAGTGTGTCATAAGCAAAAAAATAATCAGAAGAAGCTTTAAAAATTCGAGAGGACGGATATGTGCACAATTACTACATATGGAATTTACGTTTCTTGTATTTATTGTGAGTTGTTATAGAATTGTAGCATATACATGTTGTGAACGTATCTACTAGAGTTGTGCGAAACTCACTCACGCATGCCTCCATACACTGCTACCACTTAGAAGATGCGTGGAATATATCATGCTTTATCAGAAATAATTTTTCCTATGATGTAAGTACCTGAGGTGTGTAATTTTCGGCTGGTTCCGGCGGAGGTTTGAGTCCTCCCTTGGGCATGGGTGTGTGTGTTTGTCCTTAGGATAATTTAGGATAAGTAGTGTGTAAGCTTAGGTACTGATGACCTTAGCACTTAAGTCCCATAAGATTTCACACACATTTGATTTTTTGTGTAATTTTTTAAATAAGGCGTTTCAAAATTATGCTGACAAATTTGTAGCGGATGTAGAAGGAGCCTTGAGGAATAAATTAAGGAAAAGAAACTGTAGCCAGGAACGCCATTCAGTGACACTACACAGCTTCACAGCACCTGTGCCTGCCGCTAGCCCTCCACTCCAGCAGCGGGTCTGACGTAAGCAAACAGGCCACGAGCGGGTTGACACCCGTGGTTTTTGATTTTCAGTGATCACAGCTGATTGCCAAGATTGCTCATGGAGCAGATGGAGCTAGATTTTGCATATGCAGGCCTTGTCTCCTATGAACGCAATATTGTGTTGCTGTGGTGTGTATTCAGTCTGTGCAGTTGCACTTCCAGAAACTATGGCTCTTGAAAATAGAAACCTGTAAGCATTTATAACACCACAGGCATAAGCATTTGCGATGCTATCAAGTCTTTAATACTTACCAGTGTTCTCATCTACGCATCATGTTCCTCCTGACATTTACAAAAAGGATCTATAAGGAGGTGCATTAAACATGCATTACCAGTTGTGGTTCAAATGCATTGTCATACACTCTGACTCTAAAATAATGATAATCAGTATTACATGTGAATTACTTCCTGCCAATTGATTTTGGAGTATTGGACATAAGTCTTTATTTTGCATGCAGCCTTTATTTAAACAATCTGAGGCAGTAGCTCCATCCTCTGACATGGAATCGAGACAGAATGCATTACAAATACTGGAGAAATATCCAGCAGTGGCATGAGGGAGTTGCAAATACTAGTTTTATACCATGTTTCTTAGCCGAATCACTTTCTAAATTCGGTATTTTCTAATGAGGTTGCACCGTTGGCAACATGTAACCGCACTGTTGGTCTGGTAATATATAACCTGGCAATCACCGTCTATATTCAGTGTCACAGTATTTGTACGGAAAAACCACTTCATTGGGATGCCATACCTGGGTTTATAAAGCCTTTATAGTTTTTAACATGAATATTTTTGTGCACCGGTAAAAACAAGACAGATTGTGATGGTAATACAGTCGTGTTTTTTTTTTAACATATAGCGGTTTGTAAGATAATTATGTGTCACTTTCTAAGACACAATGGTAGTACTTGCAGGAAAAACTTATCAGACACGTCTACCCATCTGATTTTCTCTCAGTATTATTTTGTATTGTCAGCAATCAATTATTGGCAGAGTAGTATACTTAGTAGTGGGGGGTACATGATAGGTTCACCTTGAGCATCAGGTTTATAAAAGTTGTGTGCGTATTCCGAAATGTGTAAAGGAAACGACTAGTCCAGTCATAAGGAAGGTATGGATTTGAAGTGGAATACTGTGATACCAAAGGGGAAAGTATGTCAAGTAATATGAGTGGTATAGATATTTCTATTTCTAGAGCCACAGCCATCAACAGGGTGTATTTCCAATATTCGCTCATTGTCGAATCTCGTTCAATTGAGACCACGATAGTACATTTAATTGTAAGTATAGCGATCAAATATATATGTGACTGGTTTCCTAGAATGATTCTGTTTGTGCTGGTGAACTGTGGCGGGAATGATTCACGTTTCACGCTAACAGTAGAAGCTGTCTGAATAAAGAGGCCTGTTGGGATGCAGGAATGTAGCTGACTTAACCGTGTCATCCTCTAGACCGCCGAATAGAGAACTAACACTTAATATGTGTGGTCATGTGGAAATTTGAGAAGATTCAATATGGACGTGTGTTTGTGCTGGACCATTATTCCCTCTCATGTAAATTGTCTGATTGACTACTTCAGCACATTTCCAATCTTTATTTGGTTGAGAGAACATTGATTGTGGTGTGCGCATCTAGCAGGTGAAAGACAGGTGGAAGACAAGTTTGCTGGTTCTCTAGATATGAGAAACACCTTAGCTGACTTTGTAAATTATAGGGATAATTTGCATCTGCTCTATCACCGACATCGGTATTCATGAGTGGAAATATCAATTTACTCTATTTTTTTCGAGTTTTCATGTAAAGATCTTCGCAGGCAGTATAAGTTTCAAGTTACTCAATGGCTTACAGCACACTACACTTCTCTAAAGTTTCGGGTTATTTTAGAGAAATAATTTCCAGTCTATATCCTTAGAATTATGTTGCACGAGCGATCAATAGCATTCTGCTATGTGCTTGATATCGAGAATTATTGCGAAAATGGTATGACATTCTGACAAAACATGTGAAATTACATATGTTCTTGTAATACCAGAGTCTGGAGATTGGTGTAGAAAGCAAGCAACCAAGAAGGTCGGGACCCAAACTCATGATGCCTTTGTGCCAAGGGGAACTGACCCAACCTTTGTACAACAGTCTTCACAGTGTATGTACGAGTGTCTCACAGTTGATAGCTATTTGAAAGATGCAAATGGTGTTGATTTTGTATTAATGCAGGATACGAATTGTATGTTTACGACATCGAGAGGGTACGTGGTGATATATTGTTGGGTTGAGGATCGGTTTCATGCTCTAATATTTAAGCTTCCATCCTCAGTGGCAGATCAGTGAAATCGAGTAAGAGTCTCTTCATATTTGATGTTCTGTGGGTCACTTTGCAAGTTTTAATTGTCGGTGCAATATGGCGATCTGTACAAAATAGTTTTTTGCAACTGAATGTCTCGTCTGCAGAAATAAAAGAATGGCAGACAGTGCTTACACACCAGTGGCATCAATTACTTGGCAGGTAAATTCAGTAATTGTGAATGATAATGCTCAATTCATTCACAAGCCATTCTTTGTGCCAAGACATAAGAACCTCTACATGGTGATGAGAACGTTTGCATTTCAGAGATGTTTGTTGAAAGCAGGACTTAACTATTTCCAGGAAGGGTAACACGCGATGGACAGGGTGCCATGTTAGGACCATCAGGAGGAATGTATTCACCGTTATTCTGCTCTATTTTCGTAAACAGATTCCGTTAGGGTAAGGATTTCCAGGCAGACGTGCTGAGACATCATGAAAGCTTTTACAAAAGTGACCGTTAATTATTTCTGGCACACTATACAATTTCCAAGAGGTTGACTTAGCTCTTATTTACATAGCCATGTGACACCATTATAACAATGAGAACCTTTCACATGCACCTGTTGTGGTAAGTAGCTACACAAGCATTTTGCACTGATGCATCTGCCACACTTGGCTGGTAAATGTGTGCATGGCTAGACATATCCAGACACAGCTCGCATGCCCCATTAGGACTGCTAGGAACAATGCAGCCTGCGCTATCCTGGAAAGCATTGGAACATATTTCTTCTACAGTCGTGAGGGTAAGTCACTCAGCAATTAGATCTTTGCTGGACTGCAGATAGAGAGGCATCGTGGCGGCAATGGTGAACACATGTGTGTTCAGAGGATGACTTGGCTCTTATTTACATAGACATGTGGCATCAGTATAACACTCAAAGAACTTTTACCTACTGGCCACCAGCGCCAGCGGTGCCTGAGCATGTGTTTGTCTATCTGGTGGTGGCTTGCAGTGGCGGCGATGCATGGGCGCATTGGCACAGTTCGCTGATTCGTCACGGTTGACAATAGTTCGAAAGCGTTTTTTATGTGCACTGAGTGTTTGTGCACTACATTATTTTCGGCTGTGTAAGTGTTGTGTGGGTGTCTGCAGAGCATTTTACATGCATTATTTTGATAATTTACGAGTTGTTTTCATGTCTGTACAACAGTGTACTGCATTATTTCGGTGATTTACGAGTAGTTTACATGTCTGTAGGCTGTGTACAGACCCCAAGCATGTCTGAGCGAGTGTTTTGTATCAGAGTAATAAATAAACAACGTGAAATCTGTGCCTAAGTAAATGGTTAGAAAATAAATAAATTACGCTCCTTCCTTTTTCCAGCAGCTCATAACAGGATGAGTCCTTTTTCCACCATTTTCACCAACCCAGACCGCCATGGGACGACAGCACCCTGTGGTGGCAGAATTGTGTACTACGTCAATTGGACTCTGGACCTCATGGTGAATACACTGGATGGCGCTACTGCCTCAAATTGTTTAAATAAAGACTGCAAACAAAATAAAGACTTACGTCCATCCTATCCAGCACTGGCTGAGTGTTTTTCCTGCCAATTCTTGGAGGAGGTGGCATTCGGGTGACTTAGTGGAGGTAGCCCAAGTGACCTATCTTTCTGCCATTTTCTTCGGTTAGTGGAGGTAGTCGTGGTGTGTTACTTTATCCTGCTGCTATTTGAACTACCCACAATTTCCTGTGGAGGGGAGGGGAGGAGAGGGGAGGGGGAAGGGAGGGTGTTAGGTTAGAGGAGGTAGCCTAATTCACCTATCTTCCTGCCCAAATTTGAACTTTGTGCCGTGACGTCATTGCGACATTGCCATATCTATTGAGAGGCACCCACATGCCTTGCTCATACTGTGGCATCAAGCAGTCAGGGATACAAGATGAGCGGTCTGCCAATCGAGTGGATTCATTCTTATTTATCGAGTAACATCAGCTCTAGTACGCGCAATTAAGTTCAAATTATTCTTCCATTTGAATATTACGCAACGGAAACGGATAACGCACATCTGACTATTAGTAATTTACACAACTCTTACTGTTCACTATGCACTGGCAATACCACATTTTCTTTCTTACCCAACGGCTTTGATCAACACGTGGCCATCGCACTGAATATGAATGGCGCACACATTATAAATTCTGGATATCATGACAACATAGTATTCGAAGGAAAAGGCCACCAATCTTTTTCTTTTCACTATCTTTTTTATTCCGATAAATTCTATAACCTAAACACACCATAACATTTTCTACAACAATTGCACATGAGAAACTCCGCCCAGTGGGCATGGCTTTACATTGGTGATTCTCTGTCTTATGGTCTCGTAATTATCTAATACTACAGTGTACTTTCTGGATAGGATGGTGGATCTTTCGGTATATCTCACACTTCGACTCTCACACCCATCATCACGAAAATTTCCTCCAGACCAAGTGGTACAAAAAGGAACATGCATAACCCACTGCCTCTGAACCTATCTTGCTACTTTCCCATGCAAACCACACATACTTAAATTACATGAAATACACCACACTGGCAATATGGAATACAACACAAGGAAAAGTCACAACTTTCACCTTTCCCACTTCAATTAGTATCCATCCCAGTTTCACACGACACTGTCCCACTTCGTAACTTTTCTTTCCTACTATGAACTCTGGAGGATATATGCACGTCTTCCTGTGCAATGCAAGCCAAGTGGCATTGCTGGATAGACGGCTGACTCACCTTGCTTCACTCTCAGAGTATTATAGTTTGAATCAAGCGTCACACGGAAACATAACACGCATAGTAATAATAAGAGCATATTCGTCACACACGCGAGTCCTCAACTGATACCATGGACGAGTACTTCACTTTATCCTTTGTCTCATACACAGATTGAGACTCACACAGAACTCACCACGTGGAAGTACTCATCTCTCATTTCATGTCCTGCACATGCCATTTCTTAAATATTTCCAACTTATAGTACATACACCAGTAATTCAGCTTAACTTTAGCACTCGGAAGTATATCAACTTATTTCTACTCGTGGTTTCATTGTGACCGTTGGTCACTTCTGAAGGTTACTACGATCCCCTTAATATTACCTGCCTGTCATTTAATTCTCCCCCCAAAAGTTCCTGAAACAGAGAAATAATTATTCCAAACTACTCTTAAGTCGAGGGACATGAAAGGGAAGCAGTGGTTGGGAAGGGAGTGAGACAGGGTTGTAGCCTGTCCCCGATGTTATTCAATCTGTATGTTGAACAAGCAGTAAAGGAAACAAAAGAAAAATTCGGAGTAGGTATTAAAGTCCATGGAAAAGAAATAAAAACGTTAAGGTTCGCCGATGACATCGCAATTCTGTCAGAGACAGCAAAGGACATGGAAGAGCAGTTGAACGGAATGGACAGTGTCTTGAATGGAGGATATAAGATGAACATCAACAAAAGAAAAACGAGGATAATGGAATGTAGTCGAATTAAGTTGGGTGATGCTGAGGGAATTAGATTAGGAAATGAGACACTTAAAGTAGTAAAGGAGTTTTGCTATTTGGGGAGCACAATAGCTGATGATGGTCGAAGTAGAGAGGATATAAAATGTAGACTGGCAATAGCAAGGAAAGCGTTTCTGAAGAAGAGAAATTTGTTAACATCGTGTATAGATTTAAGTGTCAGGACGTCGTTTCTGAAAGTATTTGTATGGAGTGTAGCCATGTATGGAAGTGAAACATGGATGATAAATAGTTTGGACAAGAAGAGAATAGAAGCTTTCGAAATGTGGTGTTACAGAAGAATGCTGAAGATTTGATGGGTAGATCACATAACTAATGAGGAGATATTGAATAGAATTGGGGAGGAGAGGAGTTTGTGGCACAACTTGACAAGAAGAAGGGACCGGCTGGTAGGACACGTTGTGAGGCATCAAAGTATCACAAATTTAGCATTGGAGGGCAGCGTGGAGGGTAAAAATCGTAGAGGGAGACCAAGAGATGAATACACTAAGCAGATTCAGAAGGATGTAGGTTGCAGTAAGTACCGGGAGATGAAGAAGCTTGCACAGGATAGAGTAGCATGGAGAACTGCATCAAACCAGTCTCAGGACTGAGGACAACAACAACACTCTTAAGTATTTCACATGCAAACCATGTCTCCACTCTTTTGTCTTTACGGAGCACACCTAAGACAGGTCTTAACCAACACAAGATCCAGCGCCAGAGTGCTGAAACATGGTTGTTTTTCAGGTCAGCTTGCACCTCCGTTGCCGTGGGGGAGCACCTAGCTACCGTATTGGTCAGCCACATTTCAGGCGCTCAAAGCTCAGGTAAATGTCATCTCTTTGGTTCCACCAAAGGTTACCAAAGGACCGTCTCAAAGATGATCATATATTGCCCATTCACTATCTGCAGTTAGCGGACGACCATACATTCATTCATTTCGCAGATCTCACCAAATTGGATATAGGGATTTATTTTGTGGGAGTGCACATGTGATCAATTAAATAAATAAATTGTCCTTCTTCCCTACACTGGTTTCCGGCTTCGGTGTATTAAGTGAAGTTGAGTTATTATTATAAAAAATATGTTGTTATGACAAGAATAATGAAGAATGTTCTACCTATTTTCAATGTCGAGCGGTACTGTTCCCCATTCACTATCGCTGCCATCTTTAATCCGCTCTCCGAAGAAATTTGGCAACACTGGAGTGTGAGGCCACACCGCTCTCGTCGAACTACTAGCACCCTGATTATCAGAGAGGCAATTACTAGTTGAAAAGAACTTTTGAAACAGGACTTGGTCCATATGATATTGATGATTGAAGTCTTAAAATAGTCTGGAAAAAGGATGGAACTATGTGCAGAAATCAGTACACTTAAATCCAAAATGAGACAGTGAATGCAACGATTGACTTTAATCAGAAAGACACAATATGAAGACAACTGGGTTTCACGAAAGGATTGGTTTTGAAGAAGGCTTCGAATAAATTTTACAGATCTGATCAGACTGTGGATGTACCGCACGGTCTAGGGCGTCTCGTCACTGACTCGAGGTTCCACCCCCACTGCCCCCCCCCCTCCCCCGGTAAGAGATTCGAGTCGTCCCTCGGGCATGGGTGTGTGTGTTCTCCTTAGCGTAAGCTAGTTTCAGTAGCTGTAGGTTTAGAGTCCCATAGAACTTACCATAAATTTTTATACTACCAGTCAGTGCAATTCGTGTCGACTGTAACATTTCAATAACTCCTATCTCAATAATAGACTGATTCATACAATTTGTGGATTCTTCCTGTCAGTTGGTTCAAAATGGCTCTGAGCACTATGAGACTTAACTTCTGAGGTCATCAGTCCCCTGGAACTTAGAACTACTTAAACCTAACGAACCTAAGGACAACACACACACCCATGCCCTAGGCAGGATTCGAGCCTGCGACCGTAGCGGTCGCGCAGTTCCAGACTGTAGCGCCTAGAACCGCATGGCCACTGCGGCCAGCCCTGTCAGTTGGTTCGAGGTATATAACACGGTAACGCTATATATCTCCCAGTGACAGTTCAGAGGTTGGATTATCTGGACCAGAGTAATAATTTAGAGAAACTAAGGAAAACTTAAATTTCAGTGGCCACACGTGATTTGAATCACCTTCTTCCGGGTTGTTAGTGAAGTATCGTCCCTAATGATCCAATTTTGCTAGTAATAATTGAAAAACTGTTGCCCCTGAATTCACATAAAATGTTGGAGTGGTACGAGATCAAGTAGGCATCAAAATAGAAAATAGATTTTTTAATTGAAATACAAGTATTCATATACTGTCATAAAATTTTGTACCATTGCTGTGTATTTAAAGTGTTCAGAGAAAAATACTTGTTTGTAAATGAACATCACATATATTTAGCGAGAGTCAGTTAACAGGTTTAGGTGTATGAAAGTGGAACGTATTTTCAGCCATTCCACGTAATCTGAGTCCTCATATTAAATTATCATATTTTACACACAAAAAGCCCTGGAGCTTTTAATTACGAGTGGAAAGCGGAATTTAGAAACACAGATATTAATTTAATTTTGCTTCAGTGTTCATTTATCTGTGGAGATTTCCTATGTCTCTGTGTAAAAAAAAAAAAAAAAAAAAAAAAATGAAAAAGAAAGAAAGAGAGAAAAGCGCATTCCCGAAACGGCATACGCTTACAGAAGAAGCATAGACGGAACAGCCAAAAAAATCGGCAATGCAATGTGTGTTGAAGTATTCTGAGTCATTTCTGTTGTGGAAGGATTGTTTTTGAAAGTTAATTTGAAATTCTTTACGGCACATTCTATCTGATTGAATTTGAAAAACTGAAGATCATAATAGTTTTGTTTCGGAACGTTGATTATTTTATTTCTCATGACTATTTCTGTCCAAAACATGACTAAAAGCTCATATTAGTTCAGTCTTAGGTCACCCCATGTAGAACAATTTAAGTTTAAGGGTGGAAAGACAGCGTGTTAGGCTATCATATATTGTGAATGAATCAAAATTTTGAATACTAATGATATTACTGAGTACGCAGGGTCTTTCGTCGTAACAGTGGATAGAAATTATCAAGCAGAACACATGAAATTAATTTGGTTGTAACATAGTTAGATTAATTAAGAGATATGTATTTTTTATCTAAAACAAGTACTAGGATACCGGTAAGATAAGTACATGTTCAGTTTTCAACGCTTAATGCACTTGCTCATACACTAGGTGGCCATTGTATCTGGGCTCCTCTATGTAATACGGAACCGATCATTAGATGTCACAGGAGGCGGGCCCACCAGTACATAAGGGGGCGGGGAGTGCTGTGCTGCCAGCAGGAAACGGTAACAGAAGAATGGTCAGTCAGGAGGCCACAGTGACACCGAACGTGAACTAGTCACTGGAAGTCACGTAATAAGTTGATTGCTGGTGACGTGACTGTGAAATGGAAGCGTGAAGGAACAGCCATTGCCAAACCAGGACCTTAACAGACGTCATTTACTGACAGGCTGGGATAGTCAGGAATTGCGGAGTGTGGTTGTGATAAATGACCGAAATTCACCGAAAGGAATCACATGTGACTTCCAAAGCACTATCAGCAGTCTACCTAGCACAATGACCGTACGTAGGAGTACCCATAGATCTCTGGCGTCAATGTAAGAGACAACTAAGCTGACTACACAGTGGAAGACTGGAAACGAGCGATTTGGAGTGATGAATTACGCTGTATACCCTGTGCAGTCCGATGGAAGGGTTTCGGTTTGGCTACTGCCTGGAGAACCATGGCTGCCATCGTGTGAAGTATCAACAGAGAAGTACAGATGGGTTTGTGTCACGGTAAGAGGGTGTTTCTCGTTATCAGCGTGTGGTTCCCTTATTGTGCTTAAGAAAATGATAAATGTGGAAGGATATGAACTCATTTTACAGCGCTGTGTGCAGTGTAAAAAAAAGTAACAGTTCAGAGACTATGACTGTCAGTATGACAATGCAATCTACGATGAAGGAAACTCTATGAGGTAATGGTTTCTGGACAATAATGTTCCTGGCATGGAGTGGCCGGTCCTGAATCAATGCAACACCCACGGGATAAGTTAGAACCGCGAATTCATTTCAGACCACAGCATTCAGCATCAAAATGTACCAGACGCCAAGTGTTGGCTCTTCTTCTTCTGCTACTCGAAGGTTAGGCCTAGTGCTGGTTGTAGTCTCACCGTGTCTTCCCCGGTTTTCCCACGCTCGTTTTGTCCCACGGTTTATAATCAATTGCTAGTTTAGAAAATCTTGGAGGTGACATACGAAGTACATGTTCTCTCCATTTTTCTTTGAACTAGATTGCCCTTTGAGTTACTGGTTGGATTCGTAATTCCTCCCTTATTGCTTATTTTCCACTTTTGTCTTCCGTAGTGCAGCCTTTCACAGATCTTAGAAATTTCGTTTCTGATGCTTCTAGTTGCCGTAAATCTTTATTTCTCAGTGTCCAACTTTCCGACCTATATAATAAAGTAGGAACTGCCAACCTTTACCAAAAAATTCTCAGGAACCGTTGTGCACAGTGACCGAGGCTGTAATGAAGTATTGGCACACAGCAGTCAGTCGCAATCGCATTAGTTTTTATTAAGCTTGCAAATCTAGATTTCGGCTATAAATAGCCGTCTTCAGTGCATTTCCGTTGCAATTCAACAGACTCGCGGCATTTCATGCCACCATACGTTACAGGCAGTGTACAGGCAGTGTCCTTCTGCCTATACACGTCTAAGAACATATGGTGGCATAAAATTCGGCGAGTCTGTTGAATTTTATTGCAAATGCATTGAAGACGGCCATTTGTAGCAGAAATCTAGATTTCCAAGCTCAATTAAAAGCAACGGGATTGCAGCTGACTGCTGTGTGCCTCTCCCTCATTAGTTTTTTTCTGTTTGTCCGTATCTTGATCATATGATGTGTTACATTCTAAATACGTGAAATGAGCTACATGTTCTACCAGTTTATTATTGAGGACTATTTTTGTTAGTGATGGGTGAATAGCAGAAATGGCCACAGTTTGAGTTTAATTTATTTAGTCAGATTTTAGCTCGCACTTATCTCTTTTACTTTATGTAATGCCATTTGTAATTTATCTTTGCTGTCTCGTATGATATTTTAATAATCCGCAAACAACAACCTTTTAGAATATTTATCCCCCCCCCCCCCAATATTTATGCATGATGATTTTCTATTTTTTATCCATTCCCTGGTCATGTTATCTATATACGAGGGTAAGTCAAATGAAAACCTTAAATATTTTTTTAAATATTATTTATTGTGCAGAAGTGGTACAAAGCTGTATCAATTTTCAACATAATCTCCCCCAAGCTCAATGCAAGTCCTCCAGCTCTTACAAAGTGCATAAATTCCTTTAGAAAAAAATTCTTTTGGTAGTCCGCGCAACCACTCACGCACCGCGTGGCGTACCTCTTCATCAGAACGGAACTTCTTCTTTCCTCCCATTGCGCCTTTGAGTGGTCCAAATATATGGAAATCACTTGGGGCAAGGTCTGGTGAGTATGGTGGATGAGAAAGACACTCAAAATGCAGGTCTGTGATTGTTGCAACTGTTGTATGGGCAGTGTGGGGCCTTGCATTGTCATGTTGGAAAAGGACACCTGCTGACGGAAATCCACGTCCTTTTGATTTGATTGCAGACCGCAGACGATTTTTTAGGAGATCTGTGTATGATGCACTGGTGGCGGTGGTTGCTCTAGGCATGTAATGCTCTAAAATGACACCTTTTTCGTCTCAAAAGAGAGTCAGCATAACCCTCCCCGCTGATGGTTCTGTTCGCAACTTCTTTGGTTTTGGTGATGAGGAATGGCGCCATTCCTTGCTCGCTCTCTTCGTCTCCGGTTGGTGGAAGTGAACCGAGGTTTCGTCCCCAGTAACGATTCTTGCAAGGAAGCCATCACCTTCTCGTTCAAAGCGCCGAAGAAGTTCTTCACAAGCATTAACACGTTGTATTCTCATTTCAGGTGTCAGCTGCCGTGGCACCCATCTTGCAGCATGTAAATATGCTGCAATGTCATTCAGTGTCACTCGGCGGTTTTCCTTCACTATGGCTTCAACTGCTGCAATGTTTTGTGGAGTCACAACTCGTTGTGCTTGACCTGGACGAGGAGCATCTTCCACTGAAGTCACACCATTTCCGAACTTCCTACTCCATTCGTAGACTTGCTGCTGTGCAAACATGCATCACCGTACTGAACCTTCATTCGTAGATGAATTTCAATAGGTTTCACACCTTCACAACGCAAAAACCGAATAACAGAACGCTGATCTTCCCTGGTGCAAGTCGCAAGTGGGGCTGCCATTTTTATACTGGTACTGCGACGGTATGTGTGCATCTGCACTAGGCTGCCACCTGCAGGCCATTCTGCACGCCGTTTGTAGCACGCTTACCAACTTACAGGTTAACGGCGGGAAATTTCTATTTGTTATTACGAATTTAAGGTTTTCATTTGACTCACCCTCGTAGATACGGAGTAATGTTGGCGACATGCTACACCCTTGTTTTAGTCATTGATTTGTTTGTATTTTAGGTTTTACCTCCCCCCATGAACCATGGACCTTGCCGTTGGTGGGGAGGCTTGGGTGCCTCAACGATACAGATAGCCGTACCGTAGGTGCAACCACAACGGAGGGGTATCTGTTGAGAGGCCAGACAAACGTGTGGTTCCTGAAGAGGGGCAGCAGCCTTTTCAGTAGTTGCAGGGGCAACAGTCTGGATGATTGACTGATCTGGCCTTGTAACATTAACTAAAACGGCCTTGCTGTTGTGGTACAGCGAACGGCTGAAAGCAAGGGGAAACTACAGCCGTAATTTTTCCCGAGGGCATGCAGCTTTACTGTATGGTTAAATGATGATGCCGTCCTCTTGGGTAAAATATTCCGGAGGTAAAATAATCCCCCATTCGGATCTCCGGGTGGGGACTACTCAAGAGGACGTCGTTATCAGGAGAAAGAAAACTGGCATTCTACGGATCGGAGCGTGGAATGTCAGATCCCTTAATCGGGCAGGTAAGTTAGAAAATTTAAAAAGGGAAACGCATAGGTTAAAGTTAGATATAGCGGGAATTAGTGAAGTTCGGTGGCAGGAGGAACAAGACTTCTGGTCAGGTGAATACAGGGTTATAAATACAAAATCAAATAGGGGTAATGCAGGAGCAGGCTTAATAATGAATAAAAAATAGGAATGCGGGTAAGCTACTACAAACAGCATAGTGAACTATTATAGTGGCCAAGATAGACACGAAGCCCATGCCTACTACAGCAGTACAAGTTTATATGCCAACAAGCTCTGCAGATGACGAAGAAATTGAAGAAATGTATGATGAGATAAAAGAAATTATTCAGGTAGTGAAGGGAGACGAAAATTTAATAGTCATAGGTGACTGGAATTCTACAGTAGGAAAAGGGAGAGAAGGAAACATAGTAGGTGAATATGGATTGAGGCTAAGAAATGAAAGAGGAAGCCGTCTGATAGAATTTTGCACAGAGCATAACTTAATCATAGCTAACGCTTGGTTCAAGAATCATAAAAGAAGGTTATATACATGGAAGAATCTTGGAGATACTAAAAGGTATCAGATAGATTATATAATGGTAAGACAGAGATTTAGGAACCAGGTTTTAAATTGTAGGACATTTCCAGGGGCAGATGTGGACTCTGACCATAATCTATTGGTTATGAACTGTAGATTAAAAGTGAAGAAATTGCAAAAAGGTGGGAATTTAACGAGATGGGACTTGGATAAACTGACTAAACCAGAGGTTGTACAGAGTTTCTGGAACAGCATAAGTGAACAATTGACAGGAATGGGGGAAAGAAATACAGTAGAAGACGAATGGGTAGCTCTGAGGGATGAAGTACTGAAGGCAGCAGAGGATGAAGTGGGTAAAAAGACGAGGGCTAGTAGAAATCCTTGGGTAAGAGAAGAAATATTGAATTGATGAAAGGAGAAAACATAAAAATGCAGTAAATGAAGCAGGCAAAAAGGAATACAAACGCCTCAAAAATGAGATCGACAGGAAGTGCAAAATGGCTAAGCAGGGGTGGCTAGAGGACAAATATAAGGATGTAGAGGCTTATCTCACTGGGGGTAAGATAGATACAGCCTACAGAAAAATTAAAGAGACCTTTGGAGAAAAGAGAACCACTTGTATGAATATCAAGAGCTCAAATGGAAACCCAGTTCTAAGCAAAGAGGGGAAAGCAGAAAGGTGGAAGGAGTATGTAGAGCGTCTATACAAGGGCGATGTACTTGAGGACAATAATATGGAAATGGAAGAGGATGTAGATGAAGATGAAATGGGAGACACGATACTGCGTGAAGAGTTTGACAGAGCACTGAAAGACCTGAGTCGAAACAAGGCCCCAGGAATAGACAACATTGCATTAGAACTACTGACGGCCTTGGGAGAGACAGTCCTGACAAAACCCCAGCATCTGGTGAGCAAGACGTACGAGACAGGTGAAATACCCTCAGACTTCAAGAAGAATATAATAATTCCAATCCCAAAGAAAGCAGGTGTTGACAGATGTGAAAATTACCGAACTATCAGTTTAATAAGCCACAGCTGCAAAATACTAACACGAACTATTTACAGACGAATGGAAAAACAGGTAGAAGCCGACCTCGGGGAAGATCAGTTTGGAATGCGTAGAAATGTTGGAACACGTGAGGAAATACTGACCTTACGACTTGTCTTAGAAGAAAGATTACAGAAAGGCAAACCTGCGTTTCTAGCATTTGTAGACATAGAGAAAGATTTTGACAATGTTGACTGGAATACTCTCTTTCAAATTCTAAAGGTGGCAGGGGTAAAATACAGGGAGCGAAAGGCTATTTACAATTTATACAGAAACCAGATGGCAGTTATAAGAGTCGAGGGGCATGAAAGGCAAGTAGTGGTTGGGAAGGGAGTGAAACAGGGTTGTAGCCTCTCCCCGATGTTATTCAATCTGTATATTGAGCAAGCAGTAAAGGAAACAAAAGAAAAATTTGGAGTAGGTATTGAAATCCAGGGAGAAGAAATAAAAACTTTGAGGTTCGCCGATGACATTGTAATTCTGTCAGAGACAGCAAAGGACTTGCAAGAGCAGTTGAACGGAATGGACAGTGTCTCGAAAGGAGGATATAAGATGAACATCAACAAAAGTAAAACGAGTATAATGGAATGTAGTCGAATTAAGTCGGGTGATGCTGAGGGAATTAGGTTAGGAAATGAGTCACTTAAAGTAGTAAAGGAGTTTTGCTATTTGGGGAGCAAAATAACTGATGATGGTCGAAGTAGAGAGGATATAAAATGTAGACTGGCAATGGCAAGGAAAACGTTACTGAAGAAAAGAAATTTGTTAACATCGAGTATAGACTTAAGTGTCAGGAAGTCGTTTCTGAAAGTATTTGTATGGAGTGTAGCCATGTATGTAAGTGAAATATGGACAATAAATAGTTTGGACAAGAAGAGAATAGAAGCTTTCGAAATGTGGTGTTACAGAAGAATGTTGAAGATTAGGTGGGTAGATCACGTAACTAATGAGGAGGTATCGAATAGGATTGGGGAGAAGTTTGTGGCACAACTTGACTAGAAGAAGGGATCGGTTGGTAGGACATGTCCTGAGGCATAAAGGGATCACAAATTTAGCTTTGGAGGGCAGCATGGAGGGTAAAAATCGTAGATGGAGGCCAAGAGATGAATACACTAAGCAGATTCAGAAGGATGTTGGTTGCAGTAGGTACTGGGAGATGAAGGAGCTTGCACAGGATGGATTAGCATGGAGAGCTGCATCAAACCAGTCCCAGGACTGAAGACCACAACAACAACAACGTCTTTACCCCCTTTAGTTCTAATTCTGGTGTTCACAAAAAATAATACCGAGAAACCACAGAGACGGCTTCATGGCTAGAAACGGAGTTAAAATGTCCTAAAAGTACAAGTCCGTAAAATGCACCGTTGCCACGGTACATACCGCTCACGAATGAAAGTTCCTGTGACCATGTGGCGTGCGTTCCTTACGTGTTGCAGGCTGTGTGATTGACGTAACATAGTGTAAGTAGCAGAATGGTCCGTTGTTCATGTCGGGAAGAAACCGAATTTGTGTTTGCATACGGCCAAGCAGTTGTAGACGGTCGAGAGGTAGCACGGCTGTACCAATAAAGAATCTTCACAGACACCAACCACATCACACAATATTTCAAGCCCTTGTTGTTCGTCTGTGTGGTCATGGTTCCCTCCAGACGGACGAACGTGCAATGTGGCGTCAGACTGTGCGTACACCATATTTGGAGCACCAGGTTCTACAGGATATTGAGACGTACCCCAAGCTCCAGGCAAGTGGTCTGCCAACATTGTGTACTCCAATGTATGATTATGTGTATCCTGCATCACAACCGCAACTATCCATGTCACCTACAACGGGTACAAGGATTATCAGATTTTCCTCTACGGGAAGGATTTTGTCGATGATTTTTGCACCAAACCATCAGAATTATGGAATTTCTGTCATCAACTCTCTTTACCGACGAAGAACCCTTAACAGAACTGACGTCATCAGTCTGCATAATTGTCAGCCGTGGACTACAGACAAGGTACGTGGTCAGAGGAACTTTCATTCGTCAGCGCCACCTACGGTGGTAACGATGCACTTCCGGACAAATGTTCATACGACATTTTCTCCTTCATTTCCAGTCAGGAGTTTGTCCCTGCAATTTGTCGGTTTCATTAATGTTCACCCTATATATAGGCTTTGTGTTGCTTGGATGTTTCGGGATTACTCTTTTTTTCCTTGTTGCCCATAGCATGGCTGTGTGACATTTGTCAAACGCTTCTTCATAATTCACAAATGATAAGTGTGATTCCAGATTAAATTGTCGTTTCTTCTGAATTATCAGTTTCAGTGCCAAACTTCGTGTATGTATGTTCTTCCCTTTCAAAAACCTGCTTCTTCCTACATTAAAATAGCATGCGGGATATTTCGCAGTCTTTCGTTTAATATTTTGCTGTAGATTTTGTAAGAAATATTCAGAATACTTATGCCACTGTACTTAGACGTATTACTTCTTTCGAGTTTCTTATTTACTGAAATGACCTTTGCTATTTTCCATTCCGGTATTTCATATTTTATCCGGGACACATTACAGAGATGTAGCATTTCTTAATCCCAAATGCACCGTGTTCAATGAACTCCAGATCTATTCCTGGTGATTTTCTGTTTTCATTGGTTTTAAACTGTCTTAAATTCTGTCAGTTCAATATAATCTACTCCTTGCGGTTGTTCTTTTTTATCTGCATCTTCGATCGCTGGATTGTACCATAGTCTTTTATAACGTCAAATCCAGTCAGATGGTTGTATTAAATTTAGATTTGCGGTTTCTCTTTCTTCTTTGTTGGGGTGTTTCATTAATTTGTGTTGTATTTATTGTCTCCCATGGATATCATGTTCAGCTCTGTTTATAAACGGGTCTCACGGTGTACTGCGTGGTACTCTAACTATCGTTATTGCTTCATTTCTTTTGCGATGTTATTGCTCTTTAGCTTCTGTAAGTATTCATTATATTCTTTGTGTTTATCGTTTGTCGCTTTTTTTAAACTATCGTTCCGTATTTCTAAACCTTTTTTCCGATTGGTCCTATGTTTTTCTCCAGGAATTTCAATTGCTATCTGTTTAACGGCGTTTTGAATATTAGAACATTCTTAGTTTGTATCTTCACTAGTTGCTGTTGTGTAAGTTAGTTATGGTACATATTTCTCAAGCACTTTTCTTGCAACAGATGTCCCTTGAATCTTTTATTTTAGCGGTTTTCATCTTTATATTTATTTTTTATTGATTGGGTTTTCCATATTGATCATAACCGTAATTTTGATTTTACAAGATAGTGGTCTGTATTAACATTTTTAGGGCTGTATGCTTGAGTGTCTGTTATCCTTGGAACTAACTTTTGGTTAAGTTTTACATAATGTATTAGTAAGCGGCACTCTCGTGTAGACCATGTAAATTTGTGAATGTCTTTCTTGTTAAAGAATGTGTTCGTTATCTTCAAATCGTTAATGGTATGAACTCCCTTACTTTTCCTTGATTCTTATTTATGGTATCTTTGTAGCATCTACCTATCAAACTGAGAGTATGTGGGTGCCATGAACCCTTAGCTATGTCTGACATTTCTTCGGCCATTTTCTTTCCTGTTGGCCTCCCTTGGCCAGCTATTGAGTCGACCAGCAGTATTAGTTTACAAGATCCTTTCAGTTCCGTTTTCTATCTCTAAAGATGAAGAACCCAACTGGTCCCCGTGCAACTACTTCACTGGTGAAAGCTTCAAAGCAGTCTCAGAACCTGCTGCTTTGCAGACAGGCGATGACTGATGAAAGGCTAATGGAAGAAAATTTCTAACAAAAATTACCTGGTCCTTCTGGATGCGGGTTTTTCTATTGGCTGGTAATCCATACATGCAGAAGGACAAACACTCGAAAGTCTCACATCGAGCCTCGGAACAAGGCCGCGCAAAATAGAAAACGACCAGGCATGAATAAAGATGTGAGGAAAGATTAACGGACTCCCTGAATGTGGTCACATGAAATGTACAGGGAGTAGGGTCAAATGAACTAAACAGAATTCTCAAATAATATAAAATAAATATAGCCATGATCACAGAAGCAAAGAAGCTTAAAGGCATGAAGGAGCTGGAAGACCATGTCATGCTTTACAGTGGACTGACACAAACAACGAGAACACATCGTGGAGTAGCAGTTTAATATACAGGAAATGGAGGCATAAAATAAGACATCATTCTTTAGTAGATGAAAGAACAATACGACTAAAATTCGACGGGGGAACGGTAGTATGAACTTATACACCAGAGGAAGTAGGACCAAAACGACCTTCACTACGAAGAACCTCAGAAGTGATTAAATAAAACGAACAATAAACACCAAGTAAATATAACGGGAAGCATTCTTGTAGGGTATACAAGTAACGGGAACTCCAGTAAATCACTATTTTATCCTGCGGCGTCGCATGTTAGATATTGCTGACTATTGGACGAGTTACTCTTCTAACCGATCCAGTCAGGTACGTTCTGGTGTGTTTGATGTTCGGTGATGCTACGGTATGATAACATTATGTACGAGTATTTGTTGATTAGTTGTTTTACTGCTGACTGCAGGTCTGAGAAGGGTTAACGTTCAACCGAAACCAGTCATTCAACAATTAACTTAAAGCAATCGAGGCAGAGAATAATAAAGTCTGTGATAAGATATGTAACTTACACCACGTACATGGGGACACATGGCCATCTTAATAAAACAAGAGAAATCAAAGCTCGCACGAAAAGATTAACGTGTTCGTTCCTTCCACGTGCGATTGTGGAGTGGAACGGTCGAGGTACATATATCACACATACACACTCCGTAAGCCACCGTACAGTGCATAGCGTCCTTCTTGTACCACTGGTATCCAACTCATTTCTTTTTCACTCGTAAGTGGAGGGAGGGAGAAACGACCATCTATAAGCCACCATAGGAGCCCTAAATTATTTTATTTTCGTGGTCCTTACCCGAAATGTACGTGGCGGCAGTTCTTCAGTTAGCCTCAAATGGCAATCCTCTATATCTTCTCAGTAGCGCTTTGCGAAAAGAACTTCGTCTTCTGTACAGATGTTCCCATTTCCGTAATACTTGTGTGCCGATGGATCATGCCAATAAAGAACCTAGCAGTACGTCCTTGAATTACATTGGTGTTCTCCTTTAATCCGACCTGGTGGGATCCCACACACTCGAGCAGTATTCGAGAATGGGTCACACGAGTGTTCTATGTGCTGTCTCGTTTATTGGTGGGCTACACGTTCCTAAAATTTTGCCGATAACCCGAAGTCGACCATTCACCTTCTATGCTACCGTCCTTACATGCTCGTTCCGTTTCAGATCTCTGTATAACGTTACGCCTAGATATTTAATCGAGGCGACTGTGTTAACCAGCACACTGCTAATGCTGTATGCGAAAGTTACGCGGTTGTCTTTCCTACTCATCCGCACTACCTTACATTTTTATGCATTTAGAGCAAGCTGCCATTCATCATACCAACTAGAAATTTTCTCATTTTGTAGCCGCCTTCCCTGTGTCTCCCCTGACGATAGCCTTATCTATGATGAACAGTCGCCGACGAAGATGACGTTCTGCATTCTGTTACTTAAGAAGTCTCCGAGTCACTCACATGTCTGCGAAGCCATTCCGTACGATCTTACCTTCGTTAACAGTCTGCATGTGGCGCACGGTGTCAAACGCTTTCTGGAAATCCAGAAATGTGGAATCTGCCTATTGTCCTTCACTCTTGATTCGCATGATGTCATGTGATAAAAGGGCAAGCAAGATTTCGTATGAGCAGTGCTATGTAAATCCCTGCTGATTTATGAAAAGAAGCTTTTTTATGTCAAGGAAATTTATTTTATTGTAACTCAGAATATGGTCAAGAATTCTGCAGCAACCGATGTTAAGAGTACTGGTCTGTAATTATGACGATCTGTTCTTTTATCTTTCTGATATACTGGGGTCGCCTGCGGTTTTTTTCCAGTGGCTTGGGACTTTGCACCGGGCAAGGGATTTGCGATAAATGCATCCTAAATAAGGGTACAATGTCGTAGCAAACTCTCTGTAAAATGGAACATTGATTCCATCCGTACCTGGTGACTTACTTGTTTTCAACTCATTCAGTTGCTTCCCTATTAGTGTCTCCTCCATACGATAGTCTGTGCTACAGTCAAACGATAGTATTTTTGTATGATCCTCCAGCGTGAATGATTTCTTAAACGCGAAATTTACATCCTACCTTTCCTTTTACTGTCTTCTATTGCCTCTCCAGAATGGTCGACGAGTGTCTAAATAGGAGCCTACGACCTGCTTGGCGATTTTACTTAGGACCAGAAGTTTCTCGTGTTCTTGGGAAGATTTTTCGCTAAGCTATGACGGTCGAAGATGTATCTTCGCACATTGATCTTCTTACAGACACACGAACATCTACTAACTTCTGCCTCTCGAAATTTGCGCGTTCTCTTTGAATCGATAGTGTAACAATCTCTACTTCCCCCTTATTTCCCGACTTTTGTAACTAAACCACGTTGGATCTGTTTCACAGAGGAAGACTGCACTGTAGTTCCCTCTCTAGATTGTCGCACAGATGACAAAATGGTATGTATCGAGATAGACGACAGAGGGATAGAGAAACAAATAAAATCGCTCAAAAGAGGAAAGACCGCTGGACCTGACGGGATACCAGTTCGATTTTACACAGAGTACGCGAAGGAACTTGCTCCCCTTCTTGCAGCGGTGTACCGTAGGTCTCTAGAAGAGCGTAGCGTTCCAAAGGATTGGAAAAGGGCACAGGTCATCCCCGTTTTCAAGAAGGGACGTCGAACAGATGTGCAGAACTGTAGACCTTTATCTCTAACGTCGATCAGTTGTAGAATTTTGGAACACGTATTATGTTCGAGTATAATGACTTTTCTGGAGACTAGAAATCTACTCTGTAGGAACCAGCATGGGTTTCGAAACAGACGATCCTGTGAAACTCAGCTCGCGCTATTCGTCCACAAGACTCAGAGGGCCATAGACATGGGTTCCCAGGTAGATGCCGTGTTTCTTGACTTCCGTAAGGCGTTCGATACAGTTCCCCACAGTCGTTTAATGAACAAAGTAAGAGCATATGGCCTGTCAGACCAATTGTGTGACTGGATCGAAGAGTTCCTAGATAACAGAACGCAGCATGTCCTTCTCAATGGAGAGAAGTCTTCCGAAGTAAGATTGATTTCGGGTGTGTCGCAGGGGAGTGTCGTGGGACCGTTGATATTCACAATATACATAAATGACCTTGTGGATAACATCGGAAGTTCACTGAAGCTTTTTGCGGATGGGGGGGTTGTTGGGGTTGTTTTTTGGGGGAGAGACCAAACTGAGAGGTCATCGGTCTCATCGGTTTAGGGAAGGACGGGGAAGGAAGTCGGCCGTGCCCTTTCAAAGGAACCATCCCGGCATTTGCCTGGAGCGATTTAGGGAAATCACGGAAAACCTAAATCAGGATGGCCGGACGCGAGATTGAAACGTCGTCCTCCCGAATGCGAGTCCAGTGTGCTAACCACTGCGCCACCTCGCTCGGTTTTGCGGATGATGTTGTGGTATATCGAGAGGTTGTAACAATGGAAAATTGTACTGAACTGCAGGAGGATCTGCAACGAATTGACGCATGGTGCAGGCAATGGCAATTGAATCTCAATGTAGACAAGTGTAATGTGCTGCGAATACATAGAAAGAAAGATGTTTTATCATTTAGCTACAATATGGCAGGTCAGCAACTGGAAGCAGTTAATTCAATCAATTATCTGGGAGTAGGCATTAGGAGTGATTTAAAATGGAATGATCATATAAAGTTGATCGTCGGTAAAGTAGATGCCAGACTGAGATTCATTGGAAGAGTCCTAAGGAAATGCAATCCGAAAACAAAGGATGTAGGTTACAGTACACTTGCTCGCCCACTGCCTGAATGTTGCTCACCAGTGTGGGATCCATACCAGATAGGGTTGATAGAAGAGATGGAGAAGATCCAATGGAGAGCAGTGCGCTTCGTTACAGGATCATTTAGTAATCGCGAAAGCGTTACGGAGATGATAGATAAATTCCAGTGGAAGACTTTGCAGGAGAGACTCTCAGTAGCTCGGTATGGGCTTTTGTTGAAGTTTCGAGAACATACCTTCAGCGAGGAGTCAAGCAGTGTATTGCTCCCTCCTACGTATATCTCGCGAAGAGACCATGAGGATAAAATCGGAGAGATAAGAGCCCAGACAGAGGCATACCGACAATGTTTCTTTCCACGAACAATACGAGACTGCAATGGAAGGGAGAACCAATAGAGGTACTCAAAGTACCCTCCGCCACACACCGTCAGGTGGCTTGCGGAGCATGGATGTAGATGTAATGTAGATCTTTTGCATCCTTAATCCATTTACTTGGCACATTATTATCATTGGTGCGATTCAAAAACAGTTAAAAAGTTAGAGGTATCCGTCAGGGATTGTCGACGATCGTTGCTTATCCCAAACTGTCCAAATTTAGTCTCCACATAGCTTTTTTTATTTCCACATGGCTGTCACATGACAGTGAACTTTCATTTCCATATTTGTCCGGAAACAGCAAAGCCTAAATATGTGATCTGGCATTCTCTTGGTGCGGGACCAACGGGGGCTGGTGGCTGAAAGTGGTTGGATGAACCCACCGCCAGACTCGTAATTGTTATTGCAGAATAACCGTATAAACGTAAATGAACATGTTCAACACGAGAAAACGTTCCTCCAGTACTCTAAGTAACGTCAAAGTTTTCTCACTGGGAAAGTAACAGCGAACTGCAACTTAAATGACAGACAGTTCAGACCTTATACCGACGGGAACAACTTGTTATCATTTTAATCCTTACGTTCATACAATAAAAAGCGAAAAAGTAAACAAAATAGAGATGAAACGAGAGCGTCCTCTTGCCCCATGTGTGTTACGTTTAGTTTAGAGAAGGAAGACTGAAGAAAATTAATGGGTCCGCTTGCGCGACAGCCTCCAGGCGTTCCTTAAAGAAGTTCCCCGACAGGCGCTAAGAGGGCCGCCGCGTAAACACGGCCCTCGCGTCCTGCGTCATATTTATCTGCGTCTCTCACGGGATAAAACACAACTAGACTCGGCGCACGAGTGTGTTGAAACAATGGACGTGCTGTTCGCATCACCTAGAAGCCGTCTTTCGGTCAAAAGCTGCATCATCGACACCAGTTACTTTCCTACTAGCATCCGAGCGCTAGAGGGTAAACCTGCAAAAGGCTACAAGCTTTACCAGCTGAAGCTGCTGAACAGGAAACCGATCCGTCACCTTCGCTTGACTGGACGTTGTAACAGAACAAAATGGTTCAAATGGCTCTGAGCACTATGGGATTTAACTTCTGAGGTCATCAGTCCCCTAGAACTTGGAACTACTTAAACCTAACTAACCTAAGGATATCGCACACATCCATGCCCGAGGCATGGTCGCGCTGTTCCAGACTGTAGCGCCTGGTGGAACAGAACAAATGTGGACCTCAACTACAGGGTGTATCATAATAACAGTAAAAAGTGACACGGATGGAAGTGTACATTAGGTTGGTTGTTTATTTATTTTGGGGGAGGGGACCAAAGAGCAATGTCATCGGTCCATCGGATTATTGAAGGATGAGGAATGGAGTTGGCCGCGTCCTGTCAAAGGAACCATCCCGGCGTCTGCCTGAAGCTATTTAGCGAAATCACGGAAAACCAGAATCAGGACGGCCGGACGCAGAATTGGAACCGTCGTCCTTGCGAATGGGAAACCATAGCACTAACCACTACGTCACCTCGCTCTGTAGTATACCTGAATAAAAGCAAAAACGTTCCAGTAAACATTGGCCATTTGCAAGATAATTACGAATATGTCCTTACAAGATGTCACTACGTTATCTGAGAAATATAGCCCTGTGCACTACAAAGACATTTTCAACGTAGACTTTTCGATTAAGCCCTTATCTAACAGGGCTCAAAATTCACGTGCGGTCTACGTTTACAACTTTAACATAAATGGTTTGTTACAAGTCGCTGTGTGATCTTTATTTTATCTAAAAATGTCTACGTCCCCTTTACTGTACTTGAAGAACGGACACATGTAGTGATTATAAGATCCAAGTTTCAATATTTTCTCTTGTAGGAAACACGTCAGGCTAGCCAGCATCGTGCTTGGGAGGGTTTGTCGCTTCGGAACACAGGGCTCTTTCCATAAGCTTCTCAAGGCCCGCAAACTTCTAAGAACACACGGGATGCCTGTGACAATTCTTGTCTGTTGGAAGGACAGAGCGCGCCCTTTGAAGTCAGGAAGTTCCGTTGAGCCCCGAAACTGTTTGACAGGTGTTACGGATCTGTTAAACATGCAGGGCACTGGAGTAAGCGGCTCCGCCATTTTGTGCTTCCACAGCGTGAATGCATCAGCATCGAGCGTGGGACCGCTGGTCGCTTCGGAACACAGGGCTCTTTCCCGAAGCTCCTCAAGGGCCGAAAATTCTAAAAACACACGGGATGCCTGTGACGATTCTTGTTTGCCGGCAGAAGAGAGCGCACCCTTTGAAGTCAGAAAGTTCCTTTGAGGTCCGAAAGTGTTGAGGAATTTTGGATCTGTTACCTCTTGGAGGGCACTGGAGTATGCGACTCCACCATTCTGTGCTTCCATAACGTGGGAACTTTTCATATTCTGGGAGCTCCAGAAGCCGCCTATCTCTGTTTTTCGTTTACCCAGTGGGCGTAGAGATAGTAATCGGTATGGAAACCTTCATACAAACAAGGAATACGCTATTCAAGAATTTTAGCTGTTTCTCGACCGCCGTTTGAGATGAAAAGAGAAATCCTGAGTTCTCGGGCAGGTAATCGTGACACTTTCTTCCCACGATGACGTGGTCTTCTGGAGGAGGTGTTCGTGTTTTTAGAAAGGATGCTTTATTACTGAGGATAGTTCGAACAAGAATATTATTCTAAGCATACTACTACTACCGTTTGTTAAGATCAGAGAGGTGCTCATGTCAAGCTTCTGAAGTCTTTCGTACTGACAAGTATGATCTGTTTTAAGAAAATACTTATTGAAGTTTTATGGTAATTAACTGGCTGAGAAACTCGGCTTGGCCTGGTTATTTATTTACAGCTGTGCCAGATACTCGGTACGTATGAAATTTACGTTTTATTTATAAAGATTCTTTGTGTTCATTGTTTGAAGTACTATAACTGGTGAAATGAATAAAGAGCTTGTTCGCTTCACTAACACAGAAGGGAGCCACGCAGGGCCAGTCGTTCGAAAAGAAACTGACGGTAAGGAACATGCCCGCGACACGCAGCATCCAGCCTCGTGGTTTGTTTACAATCATGGCGTAGCATAAGCTCACAGGGAACTGTACACCTTTGAAGCAAAATGGTAAATTGTCAGGAATAAGAGGTATTCGGTGTATAAAAACATGCTCGTCTGTGCCCCTTTCAGTCAAAATTTTCGCTTTTGTGATGTTGTACTGGAGAGAGATAATACATGACGCTTCAGATCAGAGTTAGTCCCATCTTGTTTTTGGAAGGAGTTTAAAAACAGCTACACTATTTGATCAAAAGTATCCGGACACCCCTAAACATACGTTTTTCATATTAGGTGCATTGTGCCGCCACCTACTGCCAGGTACTCCGTATCGGCGACCTCAGTAGTCATTAGACATCGTGAGAGAGCAGAATGGGGCGCTCCGCGGAACTCACGGACCTCAAACGTACTCAGGTGATCCGGTGTCATTTGTATCATATGACCGTACGCGAGATTTCCACACTCCTAAGCATCCATAGATCCACTGCTTCCGATGTGATAGTGAAGTGGAAATGTGAAGGGGCACGTACAGCACAAAATCGTACAGGCCGACCTCGTCTGTTGGCCGGCAGAGACCGCCGCCATTGAAGAGGGTCGTAATGTGTAATAGGTAGACATCTATCCAGATCATCACACAGGAATTCCAAACTGCATCAGCATCCACTGCAAGTACTATGACAGTTAGTCGGGAGGTGAGAAAACTTGGATTTCATTGTCGAACGGCTGCCCATAAGCCGCACATCACGCCAGTAAATGCCAAACGACCCCTCTCTTGGTATAAGGAGAGTAAACATTGGACGACTGAACAGTGGAAAAACGTTGTTTGGAGTGACGAATAACGTTACACAATGTGGCGATCCGATGGCAGAGAGTGGATATGGCGAATACCCGGTAAACGTCATCTGCCGGTATGTGTTTTGCCAACAGTAAAATTCGGAGGCGGTGGTGTTATGGTGTGATCGGTTTTTCATGGAGGGGCGTGCCCCCCATGTTGTTTTGCGTGGAACTATCACAGCACAGGCCTACACTGATTTTTTAAGCACCTTATTTTTTTTAAAATTTCTTTATTCAAATTATTTCATACATTGTAACCCACCACCTAATACATTAGTGGGTCTTAGATCTACATTACATTTTATTGATATTAGCAGCATTGTTAACTTCTATTTCTAGTGTTAGTGAACTTACTTGCTATAGGAAATGTGGAGTTAGCTTCTTATTGGGTAAGATCTAGTTCTACTCTTAGCTAACTAATCTAAGGGCTACTTCCTGCAGCGTTACAGGCGTGCCAGTTGTTAAATATAAACCTACTGTGTGGCCGTGCCCACTGAGCTAACCCCAGTGAGCATGCCCCTGGCACTGGGCTGGCCTTAAAGAAAATCGCTGCAGGTTCTGTTAGGGGTCTTCTATCTCCTATCTACTAAGTGGTTAAATTAGTAGTAAGTCACAATCGGTGTGCAGTTGTCAATTTCGGGTATTGGCGCTCCCTCCCCCTTGTTCCAGGGCGTGCCGAATTCCTACCGTCACGGCGATTGGCCAGTCCACGCCCCGGCGGAATGGGATGGGTCGCCTTCAATTATGTCATGTCTGGTGGTTCATATATTTTCCCTGAGGTATTCTTGCAGGACTTTTGCTGACACCTCGCTGGCAAGGTGGTTTAATATGGTGAATGTAGTAGGGTCTCTAATTAACTGGTACGTGTTGTTGTGAGGCAGCTGGTTTCTTAAGTCACCGGCTACGTCATCAAAGACAGGGCTCTCATAGATCACGTGATCCGGAGTGCCCCATTCAGCTCCGCAGTCACACGAGGGGGTAGCCCTTTTCCCGAATCGGCAGAGATATGCCGGATACGGTCCATGCCCTGTGAGGAAGTGCACCAGTCCCTTGCTTGGTTGAAAATGCGAGAGTTGGAGGCGTTCTTTGATGTTTGGGAGCAGCTGGTAAGTCCTTCGGCCTGTTGTTTCTGCGTCCCAGAGTTCTTGCCATAGCTCTTCTCCTCTCCTCTTAATTGCAAACTTGTCCCCCACCTGCACTCCCAAGATGCTCTCGGTCTTTTCTACATCTCCCCTTTTCACCCAGTACCAGGCTGCCTGTTCCCGGATTTCGATGTCCAGGGGACACACCCCCATGAGTGTTAGTAGTGCCCCTCCTGGAGATGTTCTGTACGCTCCGATGGAGCGCAGAAGCATGTTACGTTGCACCCTCCTCACAGACATAGCGGGCACGACCCTCGTGAGCCTGTGTTCCCACACTCCGGATCCGTAACCCACGATGGAAACGAGAATGGTGTTGTGGTACAGTTTTATGAGTTCTGGTGGAAGATGAAATCTACTGTGTCCTATCATGATCAATTTGTTTAGAGCTTCTAGTGATCTTTGTGTAACAGTTTCGATGTGTTTGGCAAAGTTCCACCTTTCATCAATTGTTACTCCAAGGCCGGGCCTCTCGACGCCGAATCACTGGTGAGCCCTCGATTCTTACCGTTGGATTCCTGGCCAATTGGCCTTTCAATAACAGGTATGTTGACTTGCTAGGCGCAATAGTCATTTTCGTGTTTTGGCACCACTGTGTAAGAATTGCTAGTGTCCTATTAATTTTAGGTTCGAGGTCTTCGCGACTTCGGCCGCCAACCAGCAGAAGGAGGTCGTCACCGTAAGCTATCGCCTCTAGCACATCCACACTATTTTCCAAGCTCTCCAGGAGAAGTTCCATATTTATATCCCAAAAGAGTGGCCCCAGGACAGAGCCCTGTGGACACCCCTTCGTGATTTTCTTGCCAATTCGCTCGCTAGGGGACGATAGCCAGACCTCTCTTTCCATACAATAGCTCCTAAGACAGCCGTATAGCGGCCCTGGACACTCCTTCTCCCGCAAGCAGGAGAAGAGCGAAGGCCACCACAGGTTATCAAAGGCGCCACTGATGTCCACCATGATGCCAACTATGTACTTGTGCGGAGACGACCCACAGACCTCGGATGCGAGGGCAACTGCGTCACACGCAGATCGCCCCTGCCAAAAACCGAATTGTCTGTCGCTCATCCCGCACAACATCCAGTGTGCTGTCAGTCTATCAGCTAGTAACCTCTCCAGCAATTTGCCTAACAGGTCCAAAAGACAAATAGGTCTATAAGATTTTGCTTCTTTAGGCTCTTTGTCCCGCCCTTTTTTGATAATTATAACATTGGCCTGTTTCCAGATTTTGGGGAATGTTCTGAGGCGCAGGGCCTCGTTGTAAATTCTTGCTAAAGGTGTCACCAGTTGAGGAGCGAGGTATTGCACCACCTCCGCGATGATGCCGTCTGGTCCTGGGGCCTTTCCTTTCTTTAGTAATTTTATGTGGGCTGCCACTTCCTCTTCTGAGAAAGGGTACACCATGGTGTTATTCTCGTAGTCTGCCTGCATAGCCTGCCTAATTAGGCATTGTTCTTCTGTGTCCTCTTCCTCTTTATCATCAGGGAGGAGGGAGTGGAGCAGGACTTCAGCAGTTTCCTGCCAAGATCCAGTCATCCGGTTCCCGTCCCTGATAGTGGAGAGCACCATTGGCGACCTGATTTTCTCTCTTACTATTTTTTAAGGAGTGCCCCAGGGATCCATAGCCAATTGGCTGTGCACATATTTCTTCCAGCTTTCCAGCCTGACTGTTCGCAGTTCCTTCTGGAACTGCTCTTTAGCTTCCCTGTATGTTCGTAGCCATCTTTGTTTTTCTTCCCAGACGACACTTCGCTGGTAATACCTCCTCGCCCTCCTGACAGACTGACGCATCTGCCCCAGTTCCGCAGACCATGGTGATGGAGAAGCCGCAACGGCTCTCCTCCTGGTTGGTACAGCAGCCTTGACTGCCCTGGTAAGAGCGCCCACCAGATCTTCGGCGTGTTTGTCGATATCTTCGTCATCATCTGGCCATGTCGGAGGGTCAAACTCTCTTGCAAGGCGCTCCCAATTGGTCTTATTATAGTTTAATCGTACTTCCCACCCTATGTCCCAGTGGCACTCCCGATCTGAAATTGTAAATGTGATCAAGTTGTGATAGCTGGTTGTTTCTCCATCAGTAACATACCAGTTTTGTATATTGGCAGCGATGTTGGTGGTCATCATCGTGATGTCGATATTAGTTCCATCTCCTCCCCCTCCTGTGTAGGTGTGGGGGTTTCCTGGTCTATTGGCAATGAGGAGTTGTAGAGACATGAGTCTCTTCCAGCTTGCCTCCTCTTTCATCTCGAGTGCCACTGTGCCACAGGGGGGATTTGGCGTTCACGTCCGCCACCACAACTGCCTTTCTACCCCTCAGCACCGTTGCCACCTGCGTGAGTTGGTCAAGGTAAACGTCAATGTCTGTACCGTATTGAAAGTACATGTTTATTAAGTATATTACGCCAATTGGTGACTGAAGTTCGATGACATTGCAGTGATCGTCCGAAAGATGTGAGAGCACCGTTACCCGCAGTGCCTTGTTGGTTATTATGATGGTGGCTTTTGGGTCATCTCCGAAGCTTACCACTTGCCAGCTCATGGCAGCAAAGGCTACATTCCCCGCAAGAGAGTATGGCTCCTGCAAACAGAGCACATCAAGGCTCCTCTTCTCCACCACTCTTCGAAGCTCCTGCATGACCAGCCTACTATTATGTGCGTTTAGCTGCCCTATCTGTATTTCTGTAATTATGGGAAATATGTGTGTACATATGATGCTGGGAAGGTTTTCGTCCAGTCGTAGGCTATTCTCCCATTGGATAGGACAGACTGATTATATATTTCATCTAAGTTGAAGGTTTCGTTTCTTCTCTCAAACACCTTCTTTACTAGGTCACGCAGGGCGCCAAAGTCGGTGGGGAGATTCATAGTCTTTAGTTGTACCCTGTCAACAGCCTCCATGACCGAGAAGGTGACCTTACGCCCGTACCTATGTCCTACTCGCACTAGATGTCGCAGTGCAGTGGTCAGGACAGCCGGCTCCTCCAGGCGGGATAATTGTAAAGAATGTTCGAGATTAGGGTATATTCTGATCGGATCAACCGCTCTTCTCACAGCTGTTGGTTGTCTCGAGTCAGTACTAGCATTAGTGTTATTTGTTGTATGTGTATTTGAACTTGTAATTGTGTTGACCTGCACCGGCAATTCCAGTACAGGACTCACTTGAACGAATGCTGGTCGGCCCACCGCTACAGGACGCCTGTCTCGAGTTGCCTGATTTCCTGGCGTTCGTGATCCCCAGCAGTAGGGAGAGGGAGCTGCCGCTTGTTCTTGTGGGTCCGTTTGGACACACGCATCCTTCATTCTCTTCCTGCCATCTCTTCCTTCTGCGAGTGTTGCAAGGAACTGTTTGAACTGGGCTGCTCTTGCCGCGTCCCTTCTCCTCTTGCATGGGGATTTTCTTTTAGGCATCCTGGGTGCCGTAGTTAACTCAGCCATAGTCGGTTCTTGATATTAGCCTCTGCTCCAGCATCCTGTACGTTGGGCAGTTGCGACCAGAGGCATTACAAGTCTTCTTGCCTCTTCTCATGCAGGGGATGCATATTGCAGATTTTGTGCAGTTTTTTCTAATGTGATTTTCTTCTCCACACCTGGAGCAAGCCGACTTCCTTTCACAATATTTATGCACATGGTCAAGATCGCCGCAATTATGGCAGCGAGGTACCACCAAAAAGTCCCGCACGTTGATGGCGTGAAAGCCAATGTAGATCCTACCCATTGAGGTTAGTCTCTTCCACATCTGGCCAGAGACTTCCGCTACATGATGTACAACGTCTTTGTCTCTTGGCCCCGTTTTAAATTTAAGTTTGAATTCATTTTTAAAGTCATCAGTACTTATATCATCAAAATTCTGATTTCGAATTGTTTCCTGGAGTTCATTATTATCAAATGTGACTGGTATGTCATACATAATAACAAGAGGATTTCTCTTTCTTGGGGGTTCACATTTTACTGCTTTACACAGTTTCTGATTGTTAAGTATTTTATTCCGGTCGTCTTCCGTTGCCACATCGACTATTACTACATTCTTTGTAGCTTTCACTTTATTTATTTTGATTTTGTCTTTTGCAGGGTTAATCGTTGTTGTAAAAATTTCCTGTACTTTCTTAGTGTCTTGACCGGGCAGTGGTCTCAAAAAGACACCAGTGTCCGGTCTTTGTGACACTTTTACAATGGTATCTCTTGTAGTCTGGCTCTTAGGTGCCGTTTGAGCGACTACATTAGCCCATGATTTTGTTGGCTGCTTGCGCAGCCTTTCATTTTCCTTCTGCAGTTCTTCAACTCGCCCCTCGAGCTTCGCATGGGCGATAGCCCAGGAGGCGAGTTCATTTTTTAAGGTCAAGATCGCAGCCTGGCTTATCTTTCCATTTTTTACATTGGCTTCCAGGTATTGTGTAATCCTGGCATGCCTCTCACTGATGCTTTCCTCGATCTGCCCCATGCCCCCTGATGGGGAGGGAACAGTAAGCAAAGAAGCCCTCGAAGGCGCGCATGAATCGCTTGTCTCTGTCTCAGCCATATTGTTGACAAGCGAAAAAAGGATTGGGAGCCCGTCTCTTGCCCCGGACCGGCTCCTCTGGCATGGGGGGGGGGGGAGGGGGGAGGGACTGTTGCAGCTCGCCCACCGGCCTCGCCCCAAGGCCAAGGGCACTCTTGGAACTGCGGGGTTCAGCGCGCCGTTGCCAGCGCACTGGTCCCCTTCGGTGGCTCCGTCATCGTCGATTTCACCCGCCGCTTCTCGGAAAGTGCACCCCGCACTCCGGAGAGGCGGATGCACCTCTCGCCCTTCGCCGCTTACTAGCCCGAGCTTCCACCTGTCGGCCAAGGACCCACTCCCACTCAGGTGGTGGGTCGGTCACCCAGTCGTTCAGCGGTCTGGATCCATCTCACCTAGCCCAGGCGATGTCACCACCTCCTGGGTTTGGCAGAACACGCCCCGGTTACCCAGGGGCGCGGCGAAGCACCCTCGCCGAGTGGCGCCGCGATCCCATGCCGACAAACGAGGTCTCCGGCATGCAGAGCACCTGATGGTCTGTACCCTGCGAACAGAAAGGGACTGATGTTCGGTCCCTCGACACAGCTCCCCCTGTGCCACGCACCCTTCGCTTTCGCATCGGGTTGGGTCGCAGCTCTCCCTTTTGTCGCAGGGCAGAATACCGAGCTTAACGTCTGGCACCACGGGAAGGCGGAAAGAGCCACTTGGGAAGGAGAGGCTATAAGAGACGCATCACTTCCCCTGTGAGGACCGTCGCGGCACACCCGACTGGAAAGCGATACGCCCCAGTGCGAGCTTCCGTGCCAACGGGCGGGCCCGCGCCGAAACGCGCCGTCAAACGACTGACCTCACGCCAGACTAAGCACCTTATTGCTTCCCACTGTTGAAGAGCAATCCGGGAATGGCGATTGCGTCTTTCAACAGAATCGATCACCTGTTCATAATGCATTACCTGTGGCGGAGTGGTTATACGACAATAACATCCCTGTAATGGACTGGCCTGCACAGAATCCTGACCTGAATCCTACAGAACACCTCTGGGATGTTTTGGAACGCCGACTTCGTGCCAGGCCTCACCGACCGACATCGATACGTCTCCTCAGTGCAGCACACCGTGAAGAATGGGCTGCCATTCCACAAGAAACCTTCCAGCACCTGATTGAACCTATGTCTGCGAGAGTGAAAGCAGTCATCAAGGCTAAGGGTGGGCCAACACCATATTGAATTCCAGCATTACCGATGGAAGCTGCCACGAAATTCTAAGTCATTTTCAGCCAGGTGTCCGGATACTTTTGATCACATAGTGTAGTTAAATAAAGCCTGATGTTTTCGAACCTCAGCAAGCCTCGCCTCACGATATTCATTGGATTTTTGATATTGCATAGTTCGTAACCTTCTAACCGTTCTGGTGTATTTAAAAACACGCGACCGTTTACTAGGCATTTTTATTTGTAAACGAAATTAAGTAAAAGCGCAATGAGTAGTCACCCAAAGACAAGAAAAATTTAAGGAAAGGTATAGGAATAAAACTTATCGAAAGATGAAAAACAATGTCGTTACGTTTTAGAAACACCAAAAGAAAGCAGTAAATTCCTATATCCCAGCCAGTTAAATTTGCTGTTAGTATGTATTCGTAAAGATAATTGACGTAAACTACCGAAAATACAGATCTCACTGAACTGAAAAAAAACTAACAGCGCCATTTATGGGTTCTTTGGTGGACTTCGCCTTAATGATTAAACACCCGAACTATCGATTGCAAGCGATGGAAAAATCGCAGATTAGTTGAAATACAGTTTTAAGGTAAAAAATAATGTTTATCTTTAAATTACGTGGATTAAAAACAAATATTAGATGTGTGTATAAGTGTAAGTGTATCAGAGGCGTATTAAGGGCCAAATTGTGTTATCTGGGTGTAACAGGGTGAAGGGACTGATGTGTGGTGTATAAGCCCGAGGGAAAACAGGTCTCTGGATTGCTTTCTTGCACTTCCCCCTTTTATAGGTCGGCAAACTGACGAGGTGGTTCCCCACTCTCTCTGCCCACTACGTCACAAGAAACAACTAAGGGCCTTTCAAAAAGTTGTACCGGCTTCCCACAGTGCAGCCTATTGATCATTAGCGACATGCTGCGCAGACATGACCGGGACTGTTTAATTTCCAATAAAATCCGTTGGCACTGTATGGAATGCATATATGAGCTACTAATAATACTAAAGCAAGTAATGTATATAGACAGATTCAGCGTAAATGTCTGCACACTGTTCTACACTGCCAGGGGGGAAATGGATTCTTAGTTATCCTGTGCGGCAGCTCTTCAGGGAAAGAAGACTTCCTCCACGACGAGCGCTGCACAGTTTTCAGTTTCCAGACACTCTTTACCTCTCTAGCATCACCCATCCCGTGTTTATATAGTGGAACTATTTTCAGTTAAATGAGCTCTTATTTGCAGTTGTTAAGTGAGGGTAAATGTAAAACATGTTCCTATAAACAGTGGGTGAGAAGTGCGTAATTTGTGTGATGTTATCAGTGACCTATGCTGTGTTGGTGAGAAAGGATTATATTTTTAATGAATGGCCGGAAGATCACTGCGTTTCCCTCACTGTTGGCTGTGTTACTGGTAGGCTGCGTAAATATTTTCCATCAAGAGTTAGCTGCTCTGAGTGGAGTCACTCACCGAACATCTGCAGTTTATCTTACAAGATGGTTGTGAATATGACTGATGGAACGGGACTGATCATGTTAAAGTCTAGAACAGTAATTTATTACAAGGCATTGCTTGACTTGTGCTGAAATATTGGAAGTCCTATAACACCTAGGTGACCTACTGCTATTGTAGAGGGATGCAGTTTATGCCTCAGGGTCTCTTATATGTTTGGAAGAGCTGAGGCTGGGGTGATGAACTGGATGAAATCAACATTGTCGAGTACATATTGACAGCATGATGCACTTGGAATAGGCTTTTTAGTGTGGTAGACAGCTGAGAGCTCCAGTTGATGACCTTTTTTACGTATTGGCTCACTTAACAACTGCAAATAAATAATTACTTAATAAGCTGAATATAACTCCACTATACCGGTTGAGTCACTAACTACTGCCACCAAGAATAACTCCGAAAATATAACAGGAGCTGAATAGTTTGTGGGACAAAAGTTGCACAGGACAACGGGGGCCATAATATGACGCTGGTTTTTTGTTACTGGACGGGGTCGCTTCAGAGATATGAAGGTCAACTTTGGTTTTTTCAATGGGATGCTACAGTTTGGTATTTATTTTCTGATAGCGGCTATCGAGACGAATCCAGTGATGTGTAACAGTAAGGTCTTTGAAGGTCAAGGAAGGTCACAAAGGTGGCATGAACGTCCATTTACAGAAGGTGTTCGAAGTGATGACTATTGGTATCAATGCAATGCTGCAATCATCTTATCATGGAATGAGTGGTATTCCTTATCACTTCGGCACTGCTCTGACATTTCTCTCTCGTATATCTTTAGGTGTAGTTTGAACGTCTTTATGAACAATGTCTTTTACGAATCCTCACAAGAAAAAATCCAGATGCACATTCAGTTACTTGTTCCTAAAGGTATTTCTTTCAATAACAGACCTAACGTTTCTTGCAGTAATGTGGTGTACTGCCTACTGTTAAGATTTCCTTCGATGAAATAGGGGCCTATAATTCTGTCCTCCAGAATCTCACACCATACATTCACCGGCTAAGGTTTTAGGTGTGCAACTCGTCTCGATAGCCTCTATCAGAAAATAAGTACCAGACTATAGCATCCTATGTAAAAAAACAAAGTTGACCTTCATATCTCTTACGTGAGCCAACCTAGCAACAGAAAACCAACGTCATATTATGGCCCCCATTATCACATGCAACGTTTGTCCCACAAACTTTTCAGCTACTATGATACGTTCGGGGTTATTCTAGGTGGCAATAGTTAGTGACTCACCCTGTGTCAATATGTGATAAATGAAGTTATTTTAGTCTACTCGCTTAGGGGGACTGGACAGAAAATGCTGGAAAGCTATAGTCTGTCGGTAAACTGAAAATTGAGCAACTGTCTCCGTGGGGTAAGTTTCCGATATGGGAATAACACGTCAGCTACCGTACAAGATGACTAAGAATCAATTTCTCATCTACAAATCTCGAAGAATATGCAAAATTTTACGGAGATTCTGTTGATATGAGTTAAATGCGGTACTGTCATTAGTAACTCTTATACGTTAACGCGTTTTGTGGAAAATAAGCATCCCTCGGTCATGTCAGCACACTGCGTCGCACGTGATTCATATGGCGCGCTGTGAAAGGTCGGCGTAACATTGTGACACACCTTACAGTTGGTTCTTGTGATTTAGTGCAGAAGACAGGGTGGGGAATTGCCTGCTCGATCTTCAGTTAGCAGATCTATGAAGGAGAGAAGTGGATGACCACAAGCAGACGACGGGCCTTCCATCACCCTTCTACCCCACGCGTACCCTTCTTCAACCTGTTATACACACTGAACATAATTGATCCCTTAACACGGCTTTTACTGTACTTACATGTCGTATACACATTTGATATTTGTTTTTAACTAACCTAATTTAAAGATAAACTGTGTATCTTAAAACATTATTTTGGCCTTTCTATGTTTCTTCCATCCCATGGAACGCGAAAACTATCAGTACTACTGAAAAAGTGAATAGGTGATGTTTTTGTAGGAAAGTTAATGTAGTAGAAAGAAGGCGCTGTTTTCGATTTATTTCAGAAAATATTTGAGAAAAACGTGAAAAGCTTAGTTTTAAAGCCCTCCCCTCTCTCTCCATCCCAATGGTCACAACCATTGGTCATCATTTATAGTATGTTGTTCAGGACACTCACTCCTAGAAAAATGCAGACGTTTGCGACTGGACGATTTTTCCTTTAATCGACATGTTTGGTCGTCATTGAAGAGGCATCGTAGTACGCTAGTGGCTAGTCCTGCAACCAGCAGGCGACAGCGGACAAGACAGATGGGACAGTCTGTAGCATGTGAAAGCATACGGCGGAGCCAGGGCTTCATGGTTACTGAGACCCATCCTGCCGCTTCCCAAACGTCAATGCATTTCGTTACGCCACAAGTATCGAAGTAGATAAGTAAATAACAACGCTAACGAGACGGAAAGGTAAACGCCCCCACTGTGTAACATCAATCGTCGGGATCCTTGTACCTGTAACTAGCCTGTTTAGAATGCTGTGGATATACGTGTTAAAAGTACTAAGAGCTAATGAATGACATCTAGAGTTCCATGGTGCGTATTTGATATTGTGTATGGAGAAGTCACAGTGCTAAAATGTTGCAGAGAAATGCAGGAATATCTGCAAAGAGTCGACACTTGGTAGAAAGATTGGCAGTTGATCCACAACGTAAACAAATGTTCAAATGGTTCAAATGGCTCTGAGCACTATGGGACTTAACTACTGAGGTCATCAGTCCCCTAGAACTTAGAACTACTTAAACCTAACTAACCTAAGGACATCACAAACATCCATGCCCGAGGCAGGATTCGAACCTGCGACCGTAGCGATCACGCGGTTCCAAACTGACGCGCTTAGAACAGCACGGCCACACCGGCCGGCTAAACAAATGTAGGGACAAAATTGGAGGGAAAACTCTTATTGTATCATTAGACGATTTCAGGACAATGACTGGGAGCAGTCACATCCGTTAAATACGTCGGAGTAAGCGTACAGAGTGATTTGAAGCGGAACGAGGGGATAAAGCTGATTGCAGTAAGACAGGTGCCAGAGGAACAACCCTCAGGAAGTGTAGCCCCCCCCCCCCCCACCCCGTAACGTAATGGGGTAGCTTTAGCTTACAAAACCCTCGTTCTTCTATCAATTTGCTTATCAGTCTAAGCTGCGAACCAGACAGCATTAACCAAGGAATTAGAGAAGATCCTAAAAAGAGTGTCACGTTTCGTTACGGGTTCGTTTAGTAAGCGCGAAAGCGTCACTGAGGTACTCGGCGGGCTCCTGTAACAGACGCTACAAAGCGAGGCTTGTGCATCAGGATACGATTAACTGTTAAATTTCCTGTGAGCATACTGTGCTAGAAGAGTCAACCAGTATATTGCATACACCTAACAAGGGAACCTACCCATCGCACCCCCCTCAGATTTAGTTATAAGTTGGCACACTGGATAGGCCTTGAAAAACTCAACACAGATCAATCGACAAAACAGGAAGAAGTTGTGTGGAACTATGAAAAAATATGCAAAATATACAAACTGAGTAGTCCATGCGCAAGATAGGTAATATCAAGGATAATGGGAGCCAAGGAGCTCCGTGGTCTCGTGGTTACCGTGAGCAGCTGCGGAACGAGAGGTCCTTGGTTCAAGTCTTCCCTCGAGTGAAAAGTTTACTTTCGTTATTTTCGCAAAGTTATGACCTGTCCGTTCGTTCACTGACGTCTCTGTTCACTGTAATAAGTTTATTGTCTGTGTTTTGTGACCGCACCGCAAAACCGTGCGATTAGTAGACGAAAGGACGTGCCTCTCCAATGGGAACCGAAAACATTTGATCGCAAGGCCATAGGTAAACCGATTCCTCCAAAGGAAAACACATCTGGTATATTTTATACGACACTGGTGGCGGTATGTGCGTCACATGATAGGAATATGTTGTCGACCCACCTAACTTGTACACTTGGCGAATGGGTAAAAAGATTCTTATACCTTGCCCGATTTAGGTTTTCTTGTGGATGTGATAATAAATCCCAAAAAGTGATGAAAACATAGGAGTTTGTTACATAAACTGGAAATAAAAAATTAAACTTTTCACTCGAGGGAAGTCTTTGACCAAGGACCTCTCGTTCCGCAGCTGCTCACTCTAACCACGGAACCACGGCGCTCGTGATCTCACGTTATCCTTGATATTGCCTATCTTGCACATGGACTACTCAGTTTGTGTATTTTGCTTATTTTTTCATAGTTCCACATAACTTCTTCCTGTTTTCTCGATTGATCTGTGTTCAGTTTTTCAAGGCCTATCCCCTGTGCCAACTTATAAGTAAATCTGAGGGGGGTGCGATGGGGAGGTTCCCTTGTAAGTACATGTCGCGTAAGGTTTATGAAGGTAAAACTAAATATGAGGTATAGTAACTAATCGTCCTTCCCGGAGACTACTCGTGACCGGAACAGGAAAGTGGAAATGTGACAGCGATACACAAAACATCCTTTGCCAATCGCAATCAAGTAACCTGCAGAGTATAGATGTAGACGTAGATGTATGTAGCCCACTTTGGGCGTTGGGAACAAAAACCGCACTACCGTTGCTCTCATCGCCTGTCAACAAGCTGTCCAAACAGGAGAAGAGAATCAAGAATGCGACATCTATCGCAACTGGACTCAGTAATTTATATGTAATTCTCGAATAAATGCTGCACCTGAAGCCTTTTCTGTCGGAGGAGCGGCGACAGTGCAAATGTAAAATGACAGAAATAAAGATTTACGAACGGTCGTAACAGGGTCTGCAGCGGGAAAACGTCGATATTTGTTATGGTATTCTTGGTTAATGACAGTTGCGAGCGAATGACGACGTTCCTCAGCCCCTAACGATCTCGGCGCCAGACTCGGTCGGCTGCAGCTGGGAGTGGCCCCGGTAACAGCGCCATTTATCTTGCGCCGCTTGCTCCTGCTGTCATCGGCAGCGCACCAGCCGCAAGTAATTCTGTCTCTCGCGCCGTCGCACTGCCGCGTGCTGAGCGGTGTACAAACGCCTGCTTCGATTGCGTCGCCTACTGAGACCACAGGTGTCACTTGTGCTAATATTTATCGACCGTACGGTAATCAGGCAAGCTTGCTAAGCGATTCTCCATCATGCTCAATATAACCTGCGGGAATCCGCTCATCATCTCAAAGTAGCAGCTAATTCACCGTTTTTTGGCGTATTATGACAAGACGTGAAACCTGGGTGGAAGGGATGGATTCTTAATTCTTTTTCAGTTTGTACAGGCAAGACGTGCAATGAACGTAAGTTCCTTTTCGTCATAAAATATTCCCATGTATCCTCACAACTTCATTCCGACACAAGTTAATGCTTACCGACATAGACTTGATGTAGGCGTTACCACTGGTGGCTCGTACCTAAAATTAGTGGAAGTGCTGATTCAAAAATTTTTAGCCTTTGTTTTAAAACTGGGTAAAAGGAAACATACATGTACAACCCTTATATTTTGCTAATTTATTTAAAGTCTGTGTGCCTCACTAAGCTTCTCTCAAAATGGCTCTGAGTACTACGGGACTTGAGACCTGAGGTCATCAGTCCCCAAGACTCAGAACTACTTAAACCTAACATAAGGACATCACACACATACATGCCCGAAGCCGGATTCGAACCTGCGACCGCAGCAGCAAAGCGGTTCCGGACTGAAGCGCTTAGAACCGCTCTTCCACAGTGGCCGGCCCTAAGCTCCTCCTTAATCCCTGCAACACCTAGAAGTTAAAGCGAAACTACATGATCAACGTGCTTCTTTGACTTCTCGTGATTTTTAGCTTTTCATCCTAACACCATCTCTTGTCCAAGTTAAATCAGGAGAGCGAAACAATACTTTTCAAAGCCGCAAAGCCAACTTTTCCGTTGGTGTCATTCAGGAATGAGGCAACGAAATAGTTCTTGTCGTTGCTTATGCCTGCCTGAGATATTAGTGTATCAATGTTGAAGGACCTTTTCTTTTAACTGCAACTTTTTCCTGGAGAAACAGCCGTGGAAGTTTCAGCTGTTTAACCTGACTTACAGTCACATAACTTAAATCTTCGGGATATGTCGTTGTTGTTGTGGTCTTGGCAGCTCTCCATGCTACTCTATCCTGTGCAAGCTTCTTCATCTCCAAGTAAGTACTGCAACCTATATCCTTCTGAATCTGCTTGGTGTATTCATCTTTCGGTCTCCCTCTACAATTTTTACCCTCCACGCTGCCCTCCAATACTAAATTGATGCCTCAGAATGTGTCCTGCCAACCGAACCCTTCTTCTAGTCAAGTTCTGCCACAAATTTCTGCCCAATTCTATTACTTCCTCCTCATTAGTTACGTGATCTACCCACCTAAACTTCAGCACTCTGCTGTAGCACCACATTCCGAAAGCTTCTATTCTCTTCTTGTCCATGTTTCACTTCCATACATGGCTACACTTTCTGAAAAGGCTTCCTGACACTTAAATCTATACTCGATGTTAACAAATTTCTTCATAAATGCTTTCCTTGCCATTGCCAATCTACATTTTATGTCTTCTCTACTTCGACCATCATCCGTTATTTTGCTTTCCAAAGAGAAAAATTTATTTATTAGTTTAAATGTCTTATTTCCTAATCTAATTCTCTCAGCATCACCTGATTTTATTCTTCTACATTCCATTATCCTCGTTTTGCTTTTGTTGATGTTCATCATATATCCTCTTTTCAAGACGCTGTCTATTCAGGTCTTTTGCTGTCTCTGACAAAATTACAATGTCATCGGTGAACCTCAAAGTTTTTATTTCTTTTTCATGGATTTTAATTCATACTCCAATTTTTGTTTTGTTTTCTGTACCGCTTGCTCAATATACAGATTGAATAAAATCTGGGATAAGCTACATCCCTGTCTCACTCCCTTGCCAACCACTGCTTCACTTTCGTGCCCCTCGACTCTTATAACTGCCATCTGGTTTCTGTACAAATTGTAAATAGCCTTTCGCTCCCTGTATTTGATCCCTGTCACCTTCAAAATTTGGAAGAGAGTATTCCAGCTACCATTGTCAAAAGCTTTCTCTAAGTCTACAAATGCTAGAAACGTAGGTTTGCCTTTCTTTAAGCTATCTTCTAAGATAATTCGTAGCGTCAGTATTGCCTCACGTGTTCCAACATTTCTACGGAATCCAAACTGTTCTTCCCCGAGGTCGGCTTCTACCAGTTTTTCCTTTCGTCTGTAAAGTTTTCGTGTTAGTATTTTGCAGCCGTGACTTATTAAACTGATAGTTCGGTAATTTTTACATCTGTCAATACCTGCTTTCTTTGGGAATGGAATTATTATATTCATCTTTAAGTCTGAGGGTATTTCGCCTGTCTCATACATTTTGCTCACCAGTTGGTAGAGCTTAGTCAGGACTGGCTCTCCCAAGGCCGTCAGTAGTTCTAATGGAATGCTGTATACACCCGGGGCCTTTTTTCACTTAGGTCTTTCAGTACTCTGTCAAATTCTTCACACAGTATCACATCTCCCATTTCATCTTCATCTACGTCCTCTTCCATTTCCATAATATTTCCATCGAGTACATCGCCCTTGTATCAACCCTCTAAACACTCTTTCCACCTTTCTGCTTTCCCTTCTTCCCATAGAACTGTTTCCCCATCTGAGCTCTTGATGTTCATACAGGTGGTTCTCTTTTCTCCAAAGATCTCTTTAATTTTCCTGTAGGCAGTATCTATCTTACCCCTAGCGATATATGCCTCTAAATCCTTACATTTGTCCTCTAGCCATCCCTTCGACATATAACTTTCTGTAAAATAAAAGTAAAAAAGTACGAACAAATAGAACAGCTGCAAGCAGGATAGTAATCTATTTCTATACTTTATCACGCTCAAGAATACGATACACGGATTTTTAAGCACAACACGCGAGAAGTAAAATAACTATCGGGCATCAATAGTGTCGACACCGCAGGAGCGACACTGCTCTCTCACCAAAGCAGCCTCTTGGGTGGTTACCTACGGATGCCCGCAATAGCAAAACACCACGCCGCCGGAAATGTGAAGCACACAATTCCATACAAAGATTTCTGTATCTTCTTTATAAAATGGGAAGTAGCTACAAGCTTAAGTGACTTCTTAGGCTATTTAGACGGATCTGATGCAAATACGCCTCTCGGGTTTGCCACTGAAATATGTGCAAAAATTCCACACAATTTCATCGATACAACTCTTCGACATCTTCAGGTGGTGGTAGTTGCCGACGTCACTGCTGTAAGACGCGTCTGCTGGTAATCACACATTTTTCTTTCTTCATTGTTATTTCATCCCCCTCGCCCCATATACAGGAAAACTATGCGGATGGGAGGTAGTAAATGAAGTGGATAATGAGAAATACAGTCTGTGGATAAGACAGGGAGTGAGGAGTAATATGTCGTGCGGGTTGAAAGAGGAAATGGATCGGGATGGATAGAGAGGGAAAGAAGAGCCATTATGTGGCGTCGGAGAGGTTATTCAGAATTAAATTGGTAGGAGGGATAAATATCGGGGCTGATCTCATTGTATGGGAGAGGGAGTTTGTTGAAGCTGCGTTGGAATAGGAGATGGAGTGTTTGTGAAGCGCAACAGCATAGCAGAGTTGGTGATCAGAGGGGAGACAATGGGGTAATTGGAATCTAGTTCGTCGACCGTCTAGGAGACGTGGATGTGTTCGACCTGGGTGAGGAGGGGTGGGAATTTGACGAGATGGTAGAGGATCCAGGAAGGCGAAGGTAAACGGATGGGGAAAGCGAGACGGAGTACATGGCTTGCAGAGGATTTGGAGAGGCTTACAGAACTTTCGTGGGGCGAAGATCCATGCAACACTCACATAGCAGACAATGGGTCGGATCAGGATTTTTCGGTGTGGAGAATACTCGAGGGATTTAATCCCCAGTTGGTCACGACGCGATGTCGAAATTTATCAGGTCAGGAGCAGGAAATACGCATGCGTGGAGAGGCGGTCACAATTGGATGAAATCGACACTCATAGAGCACCCCCCGCCGGGTGACTTCGGCCCGTGAGCGGTGAGGAATCCTGCCAGACACTCCTGTGGTTAATAGGTTCTTATTTCTCCCGCTGGATTCCAGGTGGCACTTACAAGGGCATGATCCAATACGACATGTTGAAAGATGCCGTGAATTTTTTTTTTTTTTTTTGTGCAAGAAGAATACACCGAACGACAGAACCTGCCAAAATTTTGGCTGCTAAGACGCATTACAAGCATTTTAAAAAAATGTCAAAAACTGCCAAACTCGTAGCTCGCCAGGCGTCTTGAGGCATGGAACTGCTACCGGTGCTGTACGGGAATGCGTATGCGCAACATTGCATTCGCAGATGTCTGGTTGAAGGCATATCGGTTAACAGAGAATACGAGTTGGTACGATCGTAATTTGTAAAGTTAATTTCAGATTTCGTTGATAATTCCTGTGAGATAATTGCCCATAGTTACTGTTCATTCAGTTTTGCAGCTCAAATAACATCCATAATAATTACCATTTGTATTTGTAGTTGCGTAAGCGTTAACAATGGATATAAAGCTGAATTAATAAATGGTTCAAATGGCTCTGAGCACTATGGGACTCAACTGCTGAGGTCATTAGTCCCCTAGAACTTAGAACTAGTGAAACCTAACTAACCTAATGACATCACAAACATCCATGCCCGAGGCAGGATTCGAACCTGCGACCGTAGCGGTCTTGCGGTTCCAGACTGCAGCGCCTTTAACCGCACGGCCACTTCGGCCGGCAGCTGAATTAATGTTCAGTGTGTTTAAAGCTTAATGTTAAGCACTGCGCAAACCCTGTTTTCTTCATAAAATCTTTCCTTGAATGCATAAATGGAAGAAAGACTTACACGAAACAATAAATACGCGCCAAAATGAAACTCGTAAAACTATCAAAGAAAAACTATCCGATAAGATTTACTCTACATGGTGGCCACAGACACCGGTTACCACCATTAATAATCAGCATAAACCCCTAAACTTGAATAAATAATGCGAAAAACAGTTTTTTTTATTTTTTTATTTTTAGATATGAAGGACGTAGAGCTGCTCGTGAGAGGCAGTGCCCTATTACCGATACAGACGTATGAATGAGAGTGCGCCCTCCGAATCGCACTTGAGATGATGAACACTGCTGAAGTTTTCAGCGACCCGGTTAAGCAGATTCAAGAAATCATACAATGTAGGAAGTCGTAAACAACGATGTTTACTTCAAGTAAAAGTGTAGAGGAGACACCATTAATTAGTAGCTGACGTAACGTGCTGTTATCCCGATATCTGCTGTGTCTAAGGTTAGTCAGTCAGGTTTCGGGAAAGAACAGTGAAGAAACAGCACTTTATCATTTCCTGGCGAAAAAGGACCGAGTCTGTTGTGTAATGACAGTGATAACTACGGCTGGATTATTGTTTTGCAGCTTTTTATCTGCCTTTAGCGCCCTCAAGGCATATTAGGACCAAAAATAAAAAAAAGGACTGTTCCGTAAGAAAAATCTTATAATTCATTTGTCAAAATTTAGAAAAACAAAAAAGAATCATTTTTAACATGTCTTTCGAAACGGTTTTTAATCATTTGCAGTAATTAAGTCATTGCGTTTGTTGGACTCTTGGCCTGGACATAACGACACCTTTGTGTTTCTAGTGGATGACGAAAAGAGTGTTGATATAATTCAGGTTCCACTCGGAACAACCTATGTAACTGTGAATGAAAAAAATTTTTCCTCTGTGGAAAGTACTTTTAAGAAAACTATCGCACTATATAATTTCCGATAACTTCGTGTTACTTGAAGTTTATCAGCAGAACAACATTCTTAAATGTCAATTATTTGTGCATTATCAGTTTGCATTGGCATATCTTACGAACTGCGTTAAGTATGCTCGGTATGCAGCACAATAAGCAGAGCAATGGCCAGGACCATTGCTTACACCACTGCAGTACTGTCTAAATACCACTAGTAATTACTGTGATGTGCCTGCAAGCTTTCATTTTTATTTCGTGAAGTCTACCTGGTGAAAGGAAAATGTTTGTTTTCGTCATTCGAATGATACTTTACTTCACTGCAATGACTTTGGGGTGAAACAAGGAACTGTTAGTTTGTTAGTGAAATATACATTATTTAAAAATTACCATAAGTACTATGCTACTGTAAATGTTATAAAACTATGTATGTATAAGAAATAATTTCTTTCAATAAATCAAAGTCAGAAATGACGGAAGTCGTCTGGAATGTAACATCAGACGCTGACTTGATTTATTTTCCTTTGCTAGTCACCTTTGTAGGAATTACATATGAAACAGTTTAGCTGTGGTTACGAAATGGTTCTTATTCGAAAAATTAATGATCCATGACATTTTTCGGTATGGTTTAAGAGCTTCAAATTCGCTTGTGCCACTCCCAGTGTTAGCACTACATGGAGCTACATTCTCTTGTCAGGGTCGATCGCGCGCTAGGGAGGAAGATCTATATAAACCGCAGTCATAAGCATTCCTTCGTGCGTTGAAAACGAGTAACTTAAATGCTTTTTGAAAAATACTTGCACAACGTCTTAGCAGCCAAAATTCTGGTAGTTCATTTCTTTCGTTGTACTTTTCACGCAAAAAAAATTTCAGGTTCGGTTTTCACATATCAGATTGGGCCATTCCCTTGTAAACTGCAAACCTATATGCCTGCTGAAAGGATTGTCCGCTTCTCTGCTGTAAGGATGTGTATGGACTCCTTAAAAATAGAGTCCCACAACGATGACGCTGAGGACAAAACTTGAATCTCTTTGTAAAACATGCGATACCCTGTGTTCGACTATCGCTGATTTAAGAGGTTGGCCCAGGTTTGTATGATGTTGGTGTTCAACACAACGTTCTTGCACGGTTTAACATGTCTGCCCAATATAAGATTTCCCACATTGGCATGGGTTCTTACGCACGCTGCATTTTCTAAGGAAACATCATCTTTGGCCGAACACAAGAAATTCCTAAGTTTTGCTGGGGGACGAAAAACACGCTTGATGTGGAGTCTCTTGAGGATTCTTTCTATTCTTGAAGACACACCGCCAAAATAGGGCAAGAAGTCTGTTTCATAGGGTGCCTCCGCATCTTCTTTCACGTCCCTACTTTGAACTTGCTTGCAACGGATTGCACTGGGCATCTGCCTATCAGAATAACTGTTCTGTTGGAACACCGTTCTTAGGTGTTGTAGCTCACCAGGCAGATTGTTGGCATCTGAGAGCACATGTGTTCCACATTCGAGAGAGCGTAAGACACTACTGCTTTGTGCAGGATGATGACAGCCTGTGGCCTGCAAATATAACTCTGAGTCGGTTTGCGCTAGACCTTATGTCCTAGCGTACCGCCGACTTTTCATCTAATCATGACATCCAGGAACGGTAACATACCATCTTTTGCCACTCCCATGGTGAATTGAATATCCGGATGGAGCGAGTTCAGGTGCTGGAGAAGCATAGGTAATGTATCTTTTCCGTTGGGCCACAGCATTAATTTGTCGTCTACATATTGCCAGAAGCAGGAATTTTGGAGACTTACCGATTGCAGTGCCTTTTCCTGGAAGTGTTCCATGAGAGACAGAGGACTTACTATGGTGACACCGTCCATTTCTTCATAATACTTGTTATTAAGTAAGAAATACGTTGAGTTAAGCACATGTATAAACAATTCCACAATGTCTTTCTCAATCTTGCGCTGATAAGCTATAATGAGTCCTATGGAGGTATTTTTTAAATAAAGATACATCAATGCTAACCTAAAGACCCGGCGGTTGTAGTTCGTCTTCGGACGTCCTATGAAGTCGTCTGATTTCCAATTATGAAAATGCCTCCTTAGGGCTCATTAGAGCAAGTCAGCGGCAAGTTTGAAAAAGGCATTATAGCATTGTCTAAAAATTATTAATAACTTTTGTTGTGCTAAAAAGCTTTAAGACTTTTGACATGAAAATTCGAAGGTATTATTTTTCAACAAGTCCTCGTATACACACATACACACACACACACACACACACACACACATATATATATATATATATATATATATATATATATATATATATATATATATATATATATATATATACTTCAAAGAAAGTTTTGTTTGCATCACCTCGGTTCCGAGAATCCCGGAACCTGAACAGAAAATTGGAATAGAGATCGAGATCAACATACACATCATTTCCGCCCTTTTTATTGCTCATGAAAACCACACATTGCATGTTGTACCACCACACAGGGAGACCTTCAGAGTTGATGGTCCAGAATGCTGTACACACCGGTACCTCTAATACCCACTAGCACGTCTTCTCGCATTGATGCGTGCCTGTATTCGTCATGGCATACTATACACAAGTTCATTAAGCCACTGTTGGTCCAGATTGACCCACTCCTCAACGGCGATATGGCGTTGATCCCTCAGAGTGGTTGTTGGGTCACGTCGTCCATAAACACCCGTTTTCAATCTATCGCTGGCATTTTCCAGAGGGTTCATGTCTGGAGAACATGGTGGCCACTCTAGTCGAGCGGTGTCGTTATCCTGAAGGCGATCATTCACAAGATGTGCACGACGGGGACGCGAATTGTCGTCCATGAAGACGAATACCTCGCCAATGCTGCCGGTATGGTTGCACTATCGGTCGGAGAATGGCATTCACGTATCGTACAGTCATTACGGCGCCTAACCACCAGTGGCGTACGTCGGGCCCACATAATGCCACCCCAAAACAGAAGGGAACCCTCACTTTGCTGCACTCACTGGGCAGTGTGTCTAAGGCGTTCAGCCTGACCAGGTTGCCTAGAAACACGTCTTCGACGATTGTGTGGTTGAAAGCATATGCGACACTCATCGCTGAAGAGAACGTGATGACAATCCTTTGCAGTCTCTTCGGCATGTTGTTGAGCCCATCTGTACCATGTTACATGGTGTCGTGTTTGCAATGATGGACCTCGCCGTGGACGTCGAGAGTGAAGTTGCGCATCATGCAGCCTATTGCGCACAGTTTGAGTTGTAACACGACGTCCTGTGGCTGCACGAAAAGCACTATTCAACATGGTGGTGTTGCTGTCAGGGTTCTTCTCAGCCATAATCCGCAGGTAGCGGTCATCCACTGCAGTAGTAGCCCTTGGGCAGCCTGAGCGAGGCATGTCATCGACAGTTCCTGTCTCTCTGTATCTCCTCCATGTTCGAACAACATCGCTTTGGTTCACTCCGAGACGCCTGGACTCCCCCCTTGTTGAGAGCCCTTCCTGGCACAAAGTAACAATGTGGACGCAATCGAACCGCGGTATTAACCGTCTAGGCATGGTTGAACTACAGAAAACACCAGCCGTGTACCTTCTTCCTGGTGGAATGACTGGAACTGATCGGCTGTCGGACACCCTCCATGTAATAGGCGCTGCTCATGCATGGTTGTTTACATCTTTTGGCGGATATACATATTTTCCCAGATGTACTAATGTTTTTAGCTCGTCTTCGACTCACGCCACAACATCGACGTACACGGCTCGACTGGTGTCGTTAGAGGACCACTTGGAACATAGAATGGTGCACTGTGGTCTTCAGATTCTAGGCTGCACGCAAGTGATGGTCGTTTGCGCATGTGACGTAGATATTTGTCCAAGACACTCTAGCCCCACCCCAGATTTTAAGCTCCAAGATGTGATAAGGTTCGGTTCTCGTATGCCGAACCAGCGCTCGGAACGCACAGAATGTATTTATGCAGTTTTTTTGTCGTTTTTGCAACAGGAAGAAGATGTGTTGTTCAACAGGATAATCCTTGACCACACACCATCTGTGAAGCTCAATTTGCTCTGCAAAACGTGCAGCAACTTCCCTGGCCAGCACGATCTCTGGACTTGTCTCCAACCGAGCACATGTTAGATATGATGGGATGAGAAATGACTGGTGCGACTCGTCAGCCAACAGTTCTTACAGAACTATGTGAACAGGTCGAGGAGGTGTGGCAAACTGTATTCCAGGACAGTATTCGACATGTGTACGATCGAATGGATGCCAGAAACAGTGTCTGCATTGCCGCCATTTGGGGCTACACCACGTACTAATATAGGAGATTCGGCATGAGTCGATACCTGGTGTCCCAGAACCGCTTTGTGCTATTGATTTGCAAATCTAATCATTTCATTTACTCTCTACGCTCTGTTGCAAGAATAAATGTTTCGTGAACTGGAAACTGTTGGCGCGAACTTTTTAGGATTCTATCTATTCAATGCATCTCTTTCTTTCCTTAGGTAAACGAATGTGTCTACATGATTTAGATGTTAGAGCTGGAAGAATTTCTGATATATTCCCACACAGAGTCCCCAATGATCACTTCATCGACAGGATGAAAGAACATAATCATGATTTTCTTCTTATTTTTCATTTTTGAACCAAAACGTTACAATCTGAACGGTTGCATATAAAAGAGAAATATAGCCACTGACACAATTACTTAAAAAAAAATAGAAGATGGGGCCCCTCCACGCCCGCACCAACGTGGTGACCAAACCAAAAGTTCTACTGTCACCTCCGTAAACATGTTAGTTGTCTAGTATGTGGATCACAGGATGCTGGGCTGTGACGTTGTCCGTGCGTCTGGGTAAGGCTACGCATTAACACGGTCCATCAGGTGATAGATAGTGGACGAAACGCGAGTGAGGGTAGCGATTTGAAGAGCAGAGGAAAAAAAAGTGCCATGGCTCGTGCTGTGGGAAAAAAACCTCTGCGACAGTGGGATGGGTAGTAAGAGCAGTAGTGGCTTACTAGCTGCGATAGTTCATGCAAGGTTGGATTTGTTAGTATAGGTATCATGCATCATTACCGTGACAAGCGATGGCGATGTGTCCCAGTTGTTGCTGCTGCTGCATTCCTGGAACAATCAAGATCGTTATACAGTAGTGGGAGATCGGCCATAGATCATCTCACTGTGTGGGGGATGTGTGGAGCTTGTTTGCATGCAGTGTACGGTACGGCTTCCCTGTGTGGTGCCAGTTATTCGGCAGTGTACTCCAATCCAGCTGGATATCCAGTAATGGGTCTGATAAACAGGGGCTCGCCTGTGCCGTTATGTTTGCGTATGCTTGGCCATAGATGTTATGTCCTTACAAGTATGTCTTTTGGTCTTTTATGTTTCCATCTATGGTTGTGGTCGTAGTTCCCCAGATTCAGAATAAACGGGTTCTGCGAATGTCTGGAGTTTCTGTATAGTCTTGTGGTGAGTTTGTGGATTACCTCCGTGAGAGTCTCAAGTCGGTATTCCCGGTGAAGGTCCGCGATGCGTGTGTATCGTGGAGCATTGCTTATGATTTTGAGTACTTTGTTTTGTATGAGCTGCAGACGGCGCAGACGTGTAGGCGCAGCGTATCCCCAGACAGGAGCTGCGTACGTCATCAGGGGTCGGATAAGTGTCATGTACATGGACCTCGACACCCTTCTGTTCAGTGTGCTACGCCTGTTGAGCATAGGATAGAGCTGTTTGAGCCTCGCGCTAGCTCGGTTGGTCATGTGTTGTATGTGGTCCCCCCAGAGTAACTTCCGGTCCAGCCAGACACCGAGGTATTTGACTTTCTCGCGGAAACGTATTGGGCGTGCATGTAGAGTTATTGGTCTGCAGTAGCGGTGTTTGCGCAGTTGCTTCGGTCTTCTAGTGAACAGAACGGCTTCGCACTTGTCGACGTTTACTCTAACACGCCATTTCTCCAACCAAGGCTCGGCCACTCTGAGTGCAGTCTGTAGGCGTGACGTAATGTTTGATGGTTTCCAATCTTGCGCAAGGATGGCTGTGTCATCCGCGTAGATTGCCATCATTGTGTTGTGTGTGGTTGGGAGATCGTTTATGTAGAGGTTAAACAGCAGGGGCCCTAGGATGCTTCCCTGGGGTACTCCCGCGTGTATACCGTGTTGTGTTGATTGTTTTCCCTGCACGTCAGTGTTGAAACTCCTGTCTGTGAGGTATGAGTGTATTAGACGCAGCAGCCCGTCAGGGAATCCCGCGTCGCTGAGTTTGCGGATGAGGCCGTTGTGCCATAGACGGTCGAAAGCCTTTTCGATGTCCAGGAACACTGCCCCTGTAGCTTTGTTTATGTTGAAGCCATGTGTTATATGTTCAACGACCCGTAGGAGTTGTTGCGTTGTGGAGTGGTGATTCCTGAAGCCGAATTGCTCCGGTCTCAGGATGTTATTTGTTATGCAGTGCCTAGTGATGCGTTTGAGAATCACCTTCTCAACAATCTTACTGAGCGAACTCAGAAGGCTGATGGGTCGGTAATTTTGTGGGAGGCTGTGGTCTTTCCCCGGCTTCCTGAACATCAGGACCTTGGCCGTCTTCCAAAAGGCGGGGAAGTGTTGGTGTTTTAGTATGGCATTCGTTATGTGTGTTAGGTACTCAGTTGCTTTATCCGTGAACTCCTGGAGGACACGGTTTTGAATGCCATCATGACCAGGGGCTTTCCTAGCAGCGGAATGCATTATAGCCCAGGAGACTTCGGCTGTGCTAGCATGTCGAATGTCGTCGCGCGATGGTTGGGCTAGAATGCGTGTAACCTCTTGGTCAGTAGCAAGTGTGAACACTGGATCTGATGGTACCAGATTCGGTGTGAATGACGCTGCGAGTGTTCGAGCCATTAGTTCTGCTTTCTCTTCCGCTGAGTATGCGGGTCCGTCAGGCCCTTGAAGCGTTGGGGTGTATATTTTCTCCCTGGTGAAATGTCGGGCTAGCTGCCACACGCCAGGTCGTGCGGTGTCCAGCCCTTCGAGTTTTTGATTCCACTGTTGTGTTCTATGTGTTTGTATTTTATCGTGTATGATGCCCTGTAGTCTGTTAATGTGCCGTTTGAAGTACGGACGCCTGGTGTGCTGCCATTGTCTCCTGAGGCGATTCCTCATTGAGATTAGGCCCAGGATTTCCTGGGGCAGGGCCGCACTGCGTTGTTGTGAGGTGCGATCAGGTATGGTGCCTGCCATTGCGTCCCAGACGGCGTTAGTGAGGGTTTCCACTGCCTCGTCAATTTGTCCTGTTTCGTTAATTTCGTGTATAGGTGGGATGTGGCTATCAAGCGTTTGCTTGAACAATGTCCAATTCGCACGCCCGTAGTCCAACATCTTGCGTTGTTCTGTGTGCTGCAGTGTTTCCTCGATGTATAGTATTACAGGTTGGTGGTTTGAGGGCAGATCGTTTTCAACGGCAACGTTGAGTGGCGCTGTAATGCCCTTGATGAGTGCCATGTCTATCACGTCTGGCCTGTGTCCCCTCTGATAGGGAATGTGCGTCGGTTCAGCCGGCGCTAGTGTAATGTAGTTTCTACCTAGTGAATGTTCGTACAGTTTTTTGCCGTTGGGATTTCGTATGCGTGAGTTCCATTCTGGGTGTTTTGCGTTCAGATCTCCAGCGACTATTACTCGCGGTGAAATGTTGAGTAATGTGCTGATATCGCGTGTTGAGATGCCTACAGGGCTGTTGTATACCGATATCAGCGTGGTGTAGGCTCCGTTGAACTTGACTCTGACGGCCGTAGCCTCGATTTTTTCCAGTTCAGGGAGCTCTATGTTTGTGTGCTCAATGTCTTTGTGTAATTACTTAATAAAAAATTGAATCTATGCACCAGCGCTGCTGATACAAACCCTGAATATATCCGGAATTAGTTCAAATCACTTTTTATCACCTTGCTTTTCTGGTATGAAACCCTAGGGGCATTAGTCATTGCTGCATGCGAAAGATATTTTCTCGTTACTACGTTCCTCCCACAGTTCTCTTCCCTTTCACCGTAACCGAGGTCACCAAGTGGTGGTGGCTCTCATGTCAGAGGTAGCCGGTTCGAACACCGGTGATAGGGCTTTGGAAGAGCGCTGATGGTGTCGAGTTGCTCACCACAAGTGCTGCTCCAATGTCCTGGCTTAAATTTCAAACCTTTCTACAACGACGCCAAGACACTGATACATCCTAAGGTGTGGGAAATTTACGCTCTCGTCTTGTTACATTTCACGAGTACCATTTGGCGGTGTGTTTAACATTGTCATTTGGATTACTTTTGAATGCATTGCGGGAACAGCAGTGATCAATGTCTTGTAAATAATTACTATTAAAAACAGTCTTGATCACGATTTATTTAACAAGGTGACCGGTTTCGACCACTACTGTGGTCATCTTCAGACCATTGAGTAGGAACCCCTTTCTGTTGGAGAATCACAACAGAAAGGGGTTCCTACTCAATGGTCTGAAGATGACCACAGTAGTGGTCGAAACCGGTCACCTTGTTAAATAAATCGTGATCAAGACTGTTTTTAATAGCAATTATTGTCATTTGGATCCAGATCTGTGTTGGTCAAGGCAAATACAAACACTTACTTATACTCGTTGGATGCAAGAAGGATTGTATGGTGAAAACTCTCAGGTGCAACTATTGAAATTCACGAGGGATTTAGTGGAGTGAGGGCGTTGAGAAGCACGTTTGGACTACAGAAACGTGGAGTAATGAGAACGTTTTTTAGTAGAAGTTACTTCAGAGAAACGCATTGGTGTAGTTTATGTGAAGAAGAAAAGGCACGACAAACCAGCCGAAAGGATGTAGAAAAGAACAAAAAGAAAGTGATGGACAGCAACATGTTTCGCAAGTATCGTAGTTGACATTCCGCAGTACTCAGCCGTCCTTGGATGCATGTTGCAGTGGACCGGGAGGCCCAGAAAATGTTGGAGGCTACGTGTTGTCTGGCGGATCACGTGCGCGTTCAGACGCCGGGGCTGCCCCTGTTTATCCTTCTGGGAATTACAGCGGCGGGTCGCGACGCCAGCGATCACTTCGCTCCAAAATGGGCGACGTCCTTGCCGCTGTCTGCAACTGCCGCAAAAACTCCGCAAGGGGGCGCATACCACCTGTCCGTGACCGGAGATCAAAAGTGGGCGCTGCGCAGAATGCAGACTGCTTCACACGCTCCAAAATCCATTACGTGTGCCCATCAGAGCAACACATCCCCACAACCCTGCCCTGTAATAACACAAGTCGCGTCTGGAAGGAAGTGATGGGAATTACAAATTTGGTATGCAAGTTGTGGATGATTATAAATGACAGTGTTTCAGTTTTTCCACGCTCGTTGACGATTATAATTGAGCTCTGAGGGAAATGGCGTGTCTCTTCTGAACTGCAAAAGACCGTCGCCTCACATCTAACTTCGTTGAAATCATTTCTGTCAGTATCAGAGTTAAATACACACATCGTAAACGTAAGGGAGGAACATTTCTCATTTTCAGAGGTTCTTAGAGAGGTGTGCCCGGAAACTAAAGAACTTGTTGCCTAAAACGCAACCCAAGTGTAGCCACAACCAGATCTACGCAACATCGCGGTGGCTAGCCCAGAAAAAAATTTCGTTTTAAAGGGCGCGGGAGATTTTTTGACCACCAGCCGCCAATAACATTATCACCAGCTAGCGTCCACAGGGAATAACTCGTAGACAGTGCCTCTGAAACGTCTGTGCAATGTGTGTAGTCGTAGGGTCCGAGTTTGCCCGACATAGCTACTGTAAAGCTCAGGTTGCTTCACTTCATCAACCACTTCCCAGGAAACATATGGCATTTGTACTTATAATAGTGCTCACGAGATTTATGTTATTGGGTTTGAGAAGTACTGGTCTCCAAGTTGGATTGCTGCGAGACATAGCCAACGTCTGCGGTATCGATGCGTGTTGCCAACATAGTGTGGCACTGCAAATTTTGGATGACACCACAAATCCCACAATGGCTGTGTCCTGACATTAAATGTCTGCCACACTGTTCACCACAAAGGATGTTGCATAGTCACTCTGACATACTGTGTATTGTTGTTGGTGACAATGAATACAAGCAACTACACAGGAATGGTGTGGACTACCGCCAAAAACCACTGTGAGAGAACAATAAGGATTATCTGAGGATTATAAATGGCAGCAACTGCTACGACTGCTGCCATTCAGAAAGCAGTGATTCACCTTCTTGGGACACCGAAACGGGCCCACGAACAACGATAAACGTGGACATTGTAAAAATGAACGCATGATTGAACTGTCAAGTGATTTCATGAATTAGTTCCCGATTTCGCGTGAAGTCCTGTCAATCAACGTCGGTTTTCAGCACGAGTGGCAGAACATAGACAACTAACTGCGTTGACGTTTGTAGCGTTCACTACCAATGATCGACTTCAGTACGACATCACTCTTTGCAGCTTCCAGGTTTGATCTTGCAGGGGTAAATACTATTCCAACACTATTCAGGTAAGAGATTGTGTGAGTCTGGAAGTTTCCTATTCGTTTGCAATTTCATTTTTGATCAATATAATTATATCCTTTTTTTTATCATGCCGGAATCTTTGCAAGGCTTTGCACGTTTCCGCTATAGTCAGCTTCGATTACTTGAGCAATTCTTGGTATATCCACCCAGGCGTTTCGCATCTTTGGAGGTCGGTTTTAGCCACCACCCAGTCAGAAGGCTTCGTGGTTGTAGGATCACGAGACTTGTTTAGTTTGAATGGCCAGCTGCCACGCTGTTTCCTCTTGCGTTTCTGCTTGCAGGTCTACTGCTATTTTTTGTCGTGTGTTGCACTGTTTGATTTGAAATTTTCTGGTTCTGGTGTGAACTGGTCTGGAATTTCAATAGCGGTGAAAAAGTACAGCGATATCCTGTCAGTTACTTAGCATGGTGCTACGCAATTCACTAACGATTACTCCTCGCCCAGACTAGCGAGGATGTGTCTCCGCGTGGCGAAATACACTCCTGGAAATGGAAAAAAGAACACATTGACACCGGTGTGTCAGACCCACCATACTTGCTCCGGACACTGCGAGAGGGCTGTACAAGCAATTATCACACGCACGGCACAGCGGACACACCAGGAACCGCGATGTTGGCCGTCGAATGGCGCTAGCTGCGCAGCATTTGTGCACCGCCGCCGTCAGTGTCAGCCAGTTTGCCGTGGCATACGGAGCTCCATCGCAGTCTTTAACACTGGTAGAATGCCGCGACAGCGTGGACGTGAACCGTGTGTGCAGTTGACGAACTTTGAGCGAGGGCGTATAGTGGGCATGCGGGAGGCCTGGTGGACGTACCGCCGAATTGCTCAACACGTGGGGCGTGAGGTCTCCAAGTACATCGATGTTGTCGCCAGTGGTCGGCGGAAGGTGCACGTGCCCGTCGACCTGGGACCGGACCGCAGCGACGCACGGATGCACGCCAAGACCGTAGGATCCTACGCAGTGCCGTAGGGGACCGCACCGCCACTTCCCAGCAAATTAGGGACACTGTTGCTCCTGGGGTATCGGCGAGGACCATTCGCAACTGTCTCCATGAAGCTGGGCTACGGTCCCGCACACCGTTAGGCGTCTCCCGCTCACGCCCCAACATCGTGCAGCCCGCCTCCAGTGGTGTCGCGACAGGCGTGAATGGAGGGACGGATGGAGACGTGTCGTCTTCAGCGATGAGAGTCGCTTCTGCCTTGGTGCCAATGATGGTGGTATGCGTGTTTGGCGCCGTGCAGGTGAGCGCCACAATCAGGACTGCATACGACCGAGGCACACAGGGCCAACACCCGGCATCATGGTGTGGGCAGCGATCTCCTACACTGGCCGTACACCACTGGTGATCGTCGAGGGGACACTGAATAGTGCACGGTACATCCAAACCTTCATCGAACCCATCGTTCTACCATTCCTAGACCGGCAAGGGAACTTGCTGTTCCAACAGGACAATGCTCGTCCGCATGTATCCCGTGCCACCCAACGTGCTCTAGAAGGTGTAAGTCAACTACCCTGGCCAGCAAGATCTCCGGATCTGTCCCCCATTGAGCATGTTTGGGACTGGATGAAGCGTCGTCTCACGCGGTGTGCACGTCCAGCACGAACGCTGGTCCAACTGAGGCGCCAGGTGGAAATGGCATGGCAAGCCGTTCCACAGGACTACATCCAGCATCTCTACGATCGTCTCCATGGGAGAATAGCAGCCTGCATTGCTGCGAAAGGTGGATATACACTGTACTGGTGCCGACATTGTGCATGCTCTGTTGCCTGTGTCTATGTGCCTGTGGTTCTGTCAGTGTGATCATGTGATGTATCTGACCCCAGGAATGTGTCAATAAAGTTTCCCCTTCCTGGGACAATGAATTCACGGTGTTCTTATTTCAATTTCCAGGAGTGTAGAGTCGAATAAGTGGCTTTTTTTTTATACTGAAGCTGATTATGTCTTCCTGCCTCCGTGTTGTTGGCTTAACGTCTCCTAAGCAGAGTAAATGAGTTATTGCCTTGCTGGCAGTAGTGTATTAAGAGCCCGTCTTTTCGTTACTCGTTGTACCTCTCAGTTAGTTGAGTCTTTCCAAAACATGGTTCAAATCGCTCTAAGCGCTATGGGCCTTAACATCTGAGGTCGTCAGTCCCCTAGACTTAGAACTACTTAAACCTAAGTAATTTAAGGACATCACACACATTCATGCCCGAGGCAGTATTCGAACCTGCGACCGTAGCAGCAGCGCGCTTCCGGACTGAAGTGCCTAGAACCGCTAGGCCATAGCGGCCGGCTGAGTCTTTCCACACCACTTAAATTGTTTCATTTACTTAAAGCAACTGTATGCTGGCTCGCCATCGTATTGAGCACTCTTGTAGGAATAGAATGAAGCACGTAAACACTATGAAATGGCCAACAAGTTAACCGACTTCATTTTGTTTTGAAATTGCAGACACTAGCAATAAATATAGTTTATTTGCATGAAATTACATTTCAGGTGGGGGAAGCCAAGTCGACGTCTGCTGCTGTGGACGATCGATACTTTCGAAGTGTAGTACTTATGCGAGAACTGGCATATTAGTGAGATATATAGTGAGGCGACAAAAGTCGTGGGATCCCTTCTAAAATCGTGTTGGACCTCCTTCTGTCCAGTGTAGTGCAGTAACTCAACGTGGCATGGACTCAATAAGTTGCTGGTAGTCCACTGTAGAAATATTGATCCTTGCTGTCTCTATGATGATGAGGTCCCCTACTCCGAGGAGCGTAGGGGACGATGCGGGAGACCCGCACCGCTGTACTAGGCAAGGTCCGAGTGGAGATGGTTTGTCATTGCCTTCCTCCGACCTTAATGGAGAGTCGTCCATAATTGCGAAAGTGTTGGCGGTGCAGGATTTTGTGCATGAACTGGCCTCTCGATAATGTGTCCCATAAATGATCGATAGGACTCATGTGAGGCGATCTGGGAGAGCAGATCATTCGCTCCAACTGGCCAGTGTTCTTCAAACCAACCGCGAACACCTGTGGCGCCGTGACATGGCGCATTGTCATCCAATAAAATTCCATCGTTGTGTTGGAACGTGAAGTCCATGAATGGCTTCAAATGGTCTCCAGTTATCCGAACATAAACACTTCCAGTCAGTGATTGGTTCAGTTCATGTAAACACAGCTCACACTATTATGAGTCACCACTAGCTTGCACAGTGGTTTGTTGACAACATGGGGCCACTGCTGGTGGAGTATGCGCCACACTTGAACCCTGCCATCAGCACTTAACAGCTGAAATCGAGACTCACCTTTCCACTCTTCTAGGGTCCGGCTGATGTGATCACGAGCCCAGGAGAGGGGCTGCAGGCGACGTGCTGTTAGCAAAGGCACTCTCGTCGATCGTCTTTTGCCATAGCTCATTAACGCCAAATTTAGCTGTATTGTCCTGACGGATACGTTCGTCGTACATCTCACATTGATCTTTGAGCCTATTTCACGCATTGTTGCTGGTCTGTTAGCAGTAACAACTCTTCGCAAGCGCCGATGCTCTCGTCCATTAAGTGAAGGTCGTGGGCCTCTGCGTTATCCGTGGTGAGAGATAGCGCCTGGGACTTGGTATTCTCGGCACATTCGTGACACTGTTGATCTCGGACTACTGAATTCCCTATGATTTCCGAAATGTTGTAGTGTGGCATGCGTCTGGCTCCAACTATCATTCCGCGTTGAAAGGCTGTTGATTACAGTCGTGGGGCCATAATCACGTAGGAAACTTTTTCACAGGAATCGCCTGTGTACAAAGGTCCGCCAATGCACTGCCTTATTATGGCTTGCGTAAGCAATTCTACCGCTATCTGTATATGTTCATATTGCTGTCCTATGACTTTTGTCACTTCAGTGTATGATGGAATACGTGATAGCAAGAGGCTTCCTATTGCACATTTAACTTTTGTTCTGCTCTTAGTGCTTCAAGAAAACATTGGTTTAATTATTCTTGCAAATTCAGAGTCACCGATTACATATTAGGGGGAACATCCTCATTTGTCTTGCTTGGAGCTATAGCCCAAAAGTAAATAAACTATTCAATTCCTGGACAGCATCTTGATGGATCATTACTTTTTATTTAATTTTTGAACATTACTTAAGCAAACTACATTTTCATTAGCGCTTAGATTACGTAAGTGCTTGACTGTGGTTATTATATTAGCGTTACTAATTTGTTTTTTGAAGCAAAAAATTTCATATTTTACTGCATACCTCAATAGTTCAAGACTTTAGCTTAATGCTCGTGGTAGCAGTTCAGTTCTTCCACGCACACACACACACACACACACACACACACAAAATGTTTTTTCGTTTGTGGACATGTCTCCACCTCTACAAGGAGTCTACTGCCCAACTAAGATATTAGAAGGGATCCCACGACTTTTGTCGCCTCACTATATATCTCACTAATATGCCAGTTCTCGCATAAGTACTACACTTGGCCGTTATCGGAAACACTCGGTGACGTTACAGTAAAGTAATACAGTGGTGACCACGGGAAACCCATCATACTGGCAATTGTTTCTGGTCAGTTGTGCACAAACTATGAAGTGTCCAGCGTGTCCTCATAAAATATCGTCAGTAGTGCATGAATACAACTGAGAGTGGAAAACAGAGGAATATGTCACGAAAGTGGACACATTCAGGCGGAAAAGCGCTCATGTACAGAGTTGCGGAATTTTACAAGGAAGGAAAATGGCAAGATACCTCCACAGAAAGATATCTTTCGAATGGTTGAAATGATAGGAATTCAGAAAGAAAAGTGAAATACATTTTTAAAGATATTAATAGAGAGGAAGAAACCAGAAAAAAAGTTAAAAATTCAAGAAAAAAAGACGTTCTAGGCCTCTAGGGAATAAGTTTCTGTGGGTGACTACGGTAAAGCATTTATTTGAAGATTTTTTTTTTAATATTATGAGCAGAAGAAGAAATTCCAACGTCGAGAAAGTTGCTTGTATTTTCGATAACTGTGATAAATTTTCAGAGGGGAGCGAAACATTTCGAAAAATTTTTGAAGAGATGGTATATCGTTTAACAAATGTAAGAAATAAGAAAAAGTCCTAACAGTCTGTTCCGATATTGTTACAAAGTGTGAGGAATACTCGAAAGCTACCTGAATTAATAAAAAGGGGCCAAATAAACCAGTGCTATACAAGGACGAAGCATGGGTACATATACACTGTACTATGAAAAAGTGCTGGTAGCATGATGTAGTTCCGAGTGTAATGACAAAAGGCAGCGCAGGTCAAATAACTATTATTATTCAAGCTAGAGGAGCAATGGGCTTCATAGGTGGAACAGAGTTAATTAATTATTCGAAATCTAGATCCCATGATTATCACGGTTATTTGAAGAAGCATGTTTATCCCAAATAGTTAGAAGATAAACTGATACCTACCATCCCAACTGGTAGCATTGTTATTCTTGATAACGCACAGGATCGTACTGTTCAGGCAAATGAAGACCCCACTTCTGCAGCTCTCAAAAAGGACATAATTGAATGGCTCACTGAGTCTTTCAGAATAAAATCAGTTTTGAATCGTGCTTAACATGAAATGAGCTGAATTGTGCGCCCAGAACAAAATCAGTTTTGGAGCGATTTTAACAAGAAATGAACTGAATTGTGCTCTATAATAAGCTAAAGCCTCTTTTTAAAACAGAGGGTTTTAAAGCGTAATGGATATACTGTTCTGAGCTTTCCACCATACCGCTGTGCTTTAAGCCCATAGAACTAAAATGGAATACAATGAAACAAGAAAATGCAGAAATAAACATTTCTTCCATTAATTTAGCCACCCTAACATGGTTGGTTAAAAGCTTGCGAACATGTAAAAGGAATTGAATATTAATACTGGCGTAGAGATGGGTTAATGGAACATGCAACAGAGAATATAATAATCAATGTTGACCTGGAGAATGAACATATATATGAAGCAAATGACGATATGCGAAGAACGGTGGCGTGAATGATCACATGCTACTTTACCAGCAGATGACTGTAACTAAAATGTTGAATTTGCTAACTGGCTAGCACAGGGAGACACGTTATACATCTCACGAGAAGATACTTCGAGAACTTCAAGAACTGATTTTTACGGGAAAGACTAAGTATATTCTTTAGCTCCTTAGCTGACAACCATTAATTACGTTAGCTCAAAATAAGAGGGAGGGGACGGGGAGGGTTTGTCTAGCAAAATCTTACCAAATCTCACTTCAGCGGCGTGGGGAAAACATGAAAATCTCACATACTATTATAACAGACAACAGTTTGTTTTGTATAATTAATCCCGAGTACAGACAATATTTAAGTGCCCACCAGTCTTAAAGATCTCTCTGAACTGAACCGAGTGCTTTACGCATATGTATGCCCGGGATTCACCGATTTTGAACAAGTGCCGAACAAGTGTCAGATTTCTTTCGGAGAACTCTCCGCCGCGCCGGTCGATATCTCTGCGTGCCAGTCAGTGAGTCAGTCGTGATAATCTGCAACGCATATAAAGCCGACATTATTGTCTTCAGCACGAATTTGTATCAAAACTCGTACAATGCGTATGTTAAGCGGCATACTGACAACTCGAAACACACGTGGGAGCAAGAAGTTAATCGTTTGTGTAAGGAATCTAAGCTGAAGTTCTGCGACAAGGATTCTCTTTGTGATAATATATATCAAGAGCCTTCAAAGCTAAGTAATCATACAATTCATAGGAAGATACAAAAGATGTTCTCCTGCGTCTACAAAGTAAGTCAGGTTCAATGACATTTAATTTACATAACATACCAATAAAAGGTCAATCATTAGGGATCCGCCAAAACGGCTACTACTATTTTGGTGAAGCTTTCTTGTCCGTCTGTCTGTGTGTGTCTGTCCCTCCGAATACTACCAGGGTTGGTATGTTTAAAATAATGTGTTTTTAATGACGTGTTAAAACAGGGTTAAACACACTTTACAAAGAAAACATGGTTTTATTGAAGTGTTTTTATTGAACTGTTAAAAAAAATACGTGATTTTACACGGCTACGTGGTTAACCGCACATGAGGGTGAGGGGTGAGTGTAGGGTGATGGTCCCGCCACCTCTCACCAAATCTCACCAAGGGGGAGGGGGGTCTAAATTTTAAGGAAAACCTCTCACATAATTGTTGGACGTCCCCTTATATATCGATCTCATACAGACCGTACCGACAAAGTTATACAAAAACAATGGCATAGAGTGGCGAAAACAGTCATCCTAGACATGTTCAATAGCGCAGTGGAACAGGAAGAAATGTTAATATACGGTAGCATTAAAAGTGACTTCTGTCATGTATTTCAGACATTTCTCTCTTTACTTATTCTGATCAACACTAAACTGATACACAATATTTTTGGCGCAACGCAATCTGACTTTCAAAAATCCCTAGAAAAGAATGGCCCAGACTAACATTAACCGATACGTTTCACAAACCATTTAACTCACAAAAATCTTCGTTAGTCGAACTACTGCAATACAGCGAGCGCCAGTACTGCCAGCTAAATAAAAGATTCAAACTACCGAAGGCACTAACTACTGATAGGCATAGTTAGCAAATGAAAGATTTTGATAGAGAACAAGCAATGTATTTACCTTAATAGTGTCCAAAAGTCATAATATACACTCCTGGAAACTGAAATAAGAACACCGTGAATTCATTGTCCCAGGAAGGGGAAACTTTATTGACACATTCCTGGAGTCAGACACATCACATGATCACACTGACAGAACCACAGGCACATAGACACAGGCAACAGAGCATGCACAATGTCGGCACTAGTACAGTGTATATTCACCTTTCGCAGCAATGCAGGCTGCTATTCTCCCATGGAGACGATCGTAGAGATGCTGGATGTAGTCCTGTGGAACGGCTTGCCATGCCATTTCCACCTGGCGCCTCAGTTGGACCAGCGTTCGTGCTGGACGTGCACACCGCGTGAGACGACGCTTCATCCAGTCCCAAACATGCTCAATGGGGGACAGATCCGGAGATCTTGCTGGCCAGGGTAGTTGACTTACACCTTCTAGAGCACGTTGGGTGGCACGGGATACATGCGGACGTGCATTGTCCTGTTGGAACAGTAAGTTCCCTTGCCGGTCTAGGAATGGTAGAACGATGGGTTCGATGACGGTTTGGATGTACCGTGCACTATTCAGTGCCCCTCGACGATCACCAGTGGTGTACGGCCAGTGTAGGAGATCGCTCCCCACACCATGATGCCGGGTGTTGGCCCTGTGTGCCTCGGTCGTATGCAGTCCTGATTGTGGCGCTCACCTGCACGGCGCCAAACACGCATACGACCATCATTGGCACCAAGGCAGAAGCGACTCTCATCGCTGAAGACGACACGTCTCCATTCGTCCCTCCATTCACGCCTGTCGCGACACCACTGGAGGCGGGCTGCACGATGTTGGGGCGTGAGCGGGAGACGCCTAACGGTGTGCGGGACCGTAGCCCAGCTTCATGGAGACGGTTGCGAATGGTCCTCGCCGATACCCCAGGAGCAACAGTGTCCCTAATTTGCTGGGAAGTGGCGGTGCGGTCCCCTACGGCACTGCGTAGGATCCTACGGTCTTGGCGTGCATCCGTGCGTCGCTGCGGTCCGGTCCCAGGTCGACGGGCACGTGCGCCTTCCGCCGACCACTGGCGACAACATCGATGTACTGTGGAGACCTCACGCCCCACGTGTTGAGCAATTCGGCGGTACGTCCACCCGGCCTCCCGCATGCCCACTATACGCCCTCGCTCAAAGTCCGTCAACTGCACATACGGTTCACGTCCACGCTGTCGCGGCATGCTACCAGTGTTAAAGACTGCGATGGAGCTCCGTATGCCACGGCAAACTGGCTGACACTGACGGCGGCGGTGCACAAATGCTGCGCAGCTAGCGCCATTCGACGGCCAACACCGCGGTTCCTGGTGTGTCCGCTGTGCCGTGCGTGTGATCATTGCTTGTACAGCCCTCTCGCAGTGTCCGGAGCAAGTATGGTGGGTCTGACACACCGGTGTCAATGTGTTCTTTTTTCCATTTCCAGGGGTGTATATATCAGTCCATGATATCCAATATTACAAATTTACTCTTTGTGATGGACACACACCCATATCGTCCGCTCTCAAAATTCCGCCATCTCTCTCCCCACATCCACCACTGGTGGCGGCTCACCTCCAACGGTGCAACGCTACGTGCTGTTAACAGCCAACAGCCCAACACTACAATAGCGAATATTGCAACAATGCCGACCAGCCTCAGACTGCACACAGCACAGTCAATGATTTTCATACAGAGCGCTACGTGGCGTTACCAATATAAAAACCTAAACATCCTACTTAGAGTTCCACTGAATTTAGGTTGCAATGCTTATCCAAAGATAAAGCTGCCTGCATCAGATTCACTAGCATGGGTAGCTGATTCAAACTAGTCTTCGGACTGAAGGCCACAACCAACAACACACTAATCGTTATTGGAACTGTTGGAACTACACTGATCAGCCGGAAGACTATCACCACATACCTACAGTCCGTATATCTACCTTTGGCACGGGTAATATCGGCGACGCATCGTGTCATGGAAGCAATGAGGCCTTGGGAGGAAGTAGGTACAACATCTACACACACGACTCAAGGAATTGCCGTAAATTCCAGGGATGGGGGCGATGAACTGTGATCCCACGTCCAATCACATTCCAGACTTGTTTGATTTGGTTCAGATCTGGCGAGTTGGGAGGCCAGCACATCAACTAGAAATGAAATGAAATGTCGTGTGACGAGGGCCTCCCGTCGGGTAGACCGTTCGCCTGGTGCAAGTCTTTCGATTTGACGCCACTTCGGCGACTTGCGCGTCGATGGGGATGAAATGATGATGATTAGGACAACACAACACCCAGTCCCCGACCGGAGAAAATCTCAGACCCAGCCGGGAATCGAACCCGGGCCCTTTGGATTGACAGTCTGTCACGCTGACCACTCAGCTACCGGGGGCGGACACATCAACTAGAACTCAGCACTGTGTTCCTCGAACGACTTCGTCACACTCCTGGCCTTGTCCTGGCCTTGTGACACAGGCATCTTGTTGAAAAATGCCACTGATGTCAGGAAACATGAGTGTCATGAAGGGGTGTTAGTAGTCTGCAAGCAGTGTGCGATACTGGGATACTCCGTGGCCGTGCCGTGCACGAGCTTCGTTGGACCCATGGATGAACACATGAATGTTCCTCAGGGCATAAAGGGGCCACCGCCAGCTTGTCTCCGTCCCGCAGCACAAGTGGCAAAGAGCTGTTCCTCTCTGGCAGACAATGGATTCGCGCCCTCGCATCGGCATAATGAAAAATGTATTGAGATTCTTCCGACCACGCAACGCTGTGTCACTGCGGAGGCCCACCGTCAGGAGTGTTCGGTGCATTCTGTGTTCAGGCACACTTGTGTTCTGCCCAGCATTAAAGTCTGACGTTACACTACTGGCCATTAAAATTGCCACACCACGAAGATAACGTGCTACAGACGCGAAATTTAACCGATAGGAAGAATATGCTGTGATATGCAAATGATTAGCTTTTCAGAGCATTCACACAAGGTTGGCGCCGGTAGCGACACCTACAACGTGCTGACATGAGGAAAGTTTCCAACCGATTTCTCATACACAAACAGCAGGACCAACGTTGCCTGGTGAAACGTTGCTGTGATGTCTCGTGTAAGGAGAAGAAATGCGTACCATCACGTTTCCGACTTTGATAAAGGTCGGATTGTAGCCTATCGCTATTGCGGTTTATCGCAACGCGACATTGCTGCTCGCGTTGGTCGAGATCTAATGACTGTTAGCAGAATATGGAATCGATGGGTTCAGGAGGGTAATACGGAACGCCGTGCAGGATTCCAACGGCCTCGTATCACCAGCAGTCGAGATGACAGGCATCTTATTCGCATGGCTGTAACGGATCGTGCAGCCACGTCTCGATCCCTGAGTCAACAGATGGGGACGTATGCAAGACAACAACCATCTACACGAACAGTTCGACGACGTTTGCAGCAGCATGGACTGTAAGCTCGGAGACCATGGCTGCGGTTACCCTTGACGCTGCAACACAGGTTCTGGCTGATCCGTCTACTACGAGAGAAGCAGCTATGAGGTTTGGCAGGCATGTTATTAAGCAATTATTGAAATCTAAGGAACAATATTTTGTGCTACTACCTCACCATGACATTATTGAATGTGACCTCCCATGAGCGTTTTTACCAACGAGTGAATGGTGTTGTTATAGCAGCAATGTACAGGGGTCACTGAGGAAACTGCACTGCATTCTGAATGATTTCAAGGCAATTATGCATATACTATCAAGTGGTTTAGCGTGTCCTCCTGAAATGTCACTATAAAAGCTCACCACAAGCCGACAGAAGAACCCTCACTTCCAGATGCAGTAACATTGTGATCGAGTAATAGTTCAGTATGACTTTGGGTTACGATGTTTGCAAGGACAGTTTCCCTGTGGTCGTAGAAAGGAATTATATTAGTCGACCACAATATTAAGGCACCTAGGAATAACGGCGCTTCGTTGATCTTATAGTGAGTCAGTGCGTAATCGGGGGTTTGCGGAGGGAAGGAAGAACGGTACAACTACATTTCTGCGATGAAATCTGCGCTAAATTTGGTGATTACAGTTATGGAGTGGACAGTCCATCACACAATTTAAAGAGGCCAAGTTCTTCATCTGCTGTATCTGTTTCACTGGAATCCTTTCCATCTTCATCCACCGTGTCAGTTTCCATATGATTTGTGTGACCTGTAAATCCGATCTTATATGGATTTCATACATCTGAACAATGTTTAATTAGCGGTCGAACGAGTGTTCTGCAATTTTTACCAGTGACTTGTAATTTATTGTTTTTTTCCGCTTGAAATTTGTATGTTCTGCTGCTCCAATGTATTTTTGTGATAAGACTGACTCTACGTGTCACTTCTTAGTTTTACATTCTGTGAAGTTTACGAAATTTCTGGAAGTAATGCAAGTCTATATATACACACATTTAGCCTAATGCTAATGTCTTAATTTATACACTCTCAGCCATTCGCACGTTGGTTGCATATCGTACCCATCGAAAAAAAAAAAAAAAAGAACCAGGAACACGCAAGAGATTGCCATCTCACTTACTAAACAGGTGTAGTCGATCTTACATGTGTTTTAAATGCGGCATAGAGTACATCGATGCTGTCTTAAAAATTTCTGTCGCCTGCCAGTAGTGCAATAAAAGAGCTACATACGGAGCGCAGCCAGGCCAGGCGATAACCCCTGAGAATCTGAATGCCCGCTGGCACAGTAACACATTTTTGTTGCAGGTTACGCAACAGCGCCGAACTTGGCCGGACACAGGGGCAACGTTCGACCCTTGCCTTCACTGTTATCGCAGCCGGTCAAGGGTAACGCCTGCGTCACGGGACCGAGACTGCCCCGCCAACACTGTTCCTCTTACTGGACCCACTGCTCACTGGTGTTCTTAAAGCCTTATGTACGGGGATACGCCGCAAGAAAATTGTCGCACGGTCAATTAAGGGCAGACTGGATTTTTCTTATGTGAAAGTACACTGATGACACAAAACATTACGGTCATCTGTTTGATAGGGTATGAGTCCATCTCTGAATTGTAATGGAGCAGCGATTCTATATGGCATGGATTCAACAAATCTTTGACAAGTTTCCTAAAGTATGTCGCACAAGATGCCTACCGACAGGATACATAACGCTCTTAAATTAGCAGCCAGTGGTTTGCGAAAGCAGAACTGCCTCCCATAGTGTCGACAGATGTGTTCCATCGAATTCAGGTCAGCCGAATCTGGTGGCCAAGATATCAACGAGAGTTCAGTGTCAAGCTCCACAAATGATTGCAGTATTATTTCGATTTTGTGAGACGGACGTTTATCCTGGTGTAAGATCCCACTGCCATCGGGGAAGACGTCAACCATGCAGCGTTGTGGGTGGTACCAATTACGTACGTGATGAAAGGGTACAGTACCGCCCGTCATTGAAAATAGGTACAACATTCTTCGTTATTCTTGTCAGAACAACATTTTTTTGTAATAATAACTCATTTTCGCTTAATACACCGAAGCCGGATACCAGTGTAGGAAAGAAGGACAATTTATTTATTTAATTGATCACATGTGCACTCCCACAAAATAAATCCCTACATCCAATTTGGTGAGATCTGTGAAATGGATGAATGTATGGTCGTTTGCTAACCGCAGATAGTGAATGAGCAATATATGATCATCTTTGAGACGGTCCTTTGGTCACCTTTGCTGGAACCAAAGACATGAAATTTACCTGAGCTTTGAGCGCCTGAAATGTGGCTGGCCAATACGGTAGCATGGTGGTCCCCCACCTTGCGGGAGGTGCGAGATGACCTGAAGAACGGCCATGTTTCAGCACTCTGGCACTGGATCTTGTGTTGGTAAGACCTGTCTTAGGTATGCTCCGTAAAAACAAAAGAGGGGAGAAAATGGTATGCATGTGAAACACTTAAGAGTAGTTTGGAATAATTATGTCTCTATTTCAGAAACTTTTGGGGGGAGAATTAAATGACAGGTAGGTAATATTAAGGGGATCGTAGTAATCTTCGGAAGTGACCAACGGTCACAGTGAAACCACGTCTAGCAGTAAGTTAAAATACTTGCGAGTGCTAGTACTAAATTGGAATACTTGCGAGTGCTAGTACTAACTTGAAATACTTCCGAGTGCTAAAGTTAAGCTGAATTACTGGTGTGTGTACTATAAGTTGGAAATATGTAAGAAATGGCGTGTGCAGGACTTGAACTTAGAGACGAGTACTTCCACGTGGTGAGTACTGTGTGAGTCTCAATCTGTGTATGAGACAAAGGATAAAGAGAAGTACTCGTCCATGGTATCAGTTGAGGACTCGCGTGTGTGACGAATATATTCTTATTATTACTTTGCGTGTTATGTTTCCGTGTGACGCTTGATTCAAACTATAATACTCTGAGAGTGAAGCAAGGTGAGTCAGCCGCATATCCAGCAGCGCCACTTGGCTAGCATTGCACAGGAAGACGTGCATATATCCTCCAGATTTCGTAGTAGGAAACAAAAGTTACGAAGTGAGGCATTGTCGTGTGAAACTGGAATGAATACTGATTGAAGTGGGAAAGCTGAATGTGATGTGATTCTAACGTTATGACTATTCTTTGTGTTGTATTGTATGTTTCCAGTGTGGTGTATTTCATGTAATTTAAGTGTGTGTGGTTTGCATGGGAGAGTAGTAAGATAGGTTCAGAGGCAGTGGGTTATGCATGTTCCTTTTTGTACCGCTCGGTCTGGAGTAAATTTTCGTGGTGATGGGTGTGAGAGTCGAAGTGTGAGATATATCAAAGATCCACCATCCTATCCAGAAAGTGCACTGTAGCGTTAGATAATTACGAGACAATAAGATAGAGAATCACCAATGTAAAGCCATGCCCACTGGGCGGAGTTTCTCATATGTAATTATTGTATAAAAATGTAATAATAGAATAACAGAACTTATCGGAATAAAAAAAAGATTGTGAAAAGAAATAGATTGGTGGCCTTGATCTTCGAATAGTGTGTAGTCATGATATCCAGAATTTGTAATGTGTGCGCCATTCACATTCAGTGCGATGACCACGTGTTGAACAAAGCCGTTGAGTAAGAAAGAAAATGTGGTATTGCGAGTGCGTAGTGAACATTCAGATTTGTGTAAATTTCTAACAGTCAGATGTGCGTTATCCGTTTCCGTTGCGTAATATTCAAACATGAGAATAATTTGTAGCTTAATTGTGAGTACTAGAGCTCATTGATGTTTTGTGATAAATAAGAATAAATCCACTCGCTTGGCAGACCATTCATCTTGCAGGCCTGACTGCTTGATGCCACAGTATGAGCAAGGCATGTGGGTGCCTCTCAGTGCAGTCCAAAGCTGTCACGATGCTTTCGAGTACAAGCACAGATCCAATGAAAGCCCACGTGAGTGCCACTCACAGGATAATAATGCCCCTAAAAACTGCGCCGGTAGCGTGGTGCATGTTTCGAGCAGCTTTTCTCCTGGATGAAGGCGTATCCAGACACGAACATCAATCTGACATTACACTCCAATGTACCACTCCATGTGCTGTGACCATTTGCAAAGCACGAAATCCCGCTATGATTGTCTGCGGAGAGACTGGTAATTGACGGATCTGGCTAAATCGTTTGACTACTATATTTGCAGAAGAGTTCTTGGATGAGAATCGACAGTATTGTTTTGTTCAGTCAGACTAAGTGCAAAGGGTAGAACTCTGACACTACACACCACATCCCCATTGGCTTAGCTACAGATTGCTCTTAGAGATTGCTCTAAGCTCATGCGCCTGGAATGGAAGCATACAGCTCTATTAGTCTTCATCTCCATCCAACTGGTTCCTGACGTCTTCTTCGACAGTAGAGCCAAAGAAAAAGTCTCAAAATGTGATTTCAGAATTAGCTAGTAAGTTATATGCCAACGGCCTTTCTGCATTGGTAACACCCGTTGCCGTGGAATCATCGAAGTTAAACGCTCTGGGGCTTGGCTAGCACTTGGATGGATCACCGTCTGCGTCCGCCGAGTGCTGTTGGCAAATGAGGTGCACTCAGCCCTTGTGCGGCTAATTGAGGAGCTACTTGATGGAGAAGTGGCGGCACCGGTGACGAAAACTGACAACGGTCGGAAGAGCGGTGTGCTGACCACATGCCCCTTCGTATTTGCATCCGGTGACCCCTCAGGGCTCAGGATGACATGGTTGCCGGTCGGTACCGTTGGGCCTCCATCCCTGTTGGGACGGTGTTTACTTATTTTTTTAGTTAGTTATGTATTACATGCGTCACTTTGCACAATATTGTTAAGACGTGCGACGAGTGATATACAGAATACTGACATGACTGCTATTCAACTACGCTAGCATATTGACCATTTAAAGATGGATTCACATAACAGAGAGCAATATTTAGTTTTATAGGTCAAGTAAGTGTGTAACACTTTTACGCTAAACCAGCAAGTAGTATGAAAATAAACATTCACCTTTAAAATAGAATGACTTGCCCATTGGCATGGACTGAAATCCGGAAAGACTAACGACTTCCCCGATGACGAGTCCCCATTGAGTTGTAAAATCTACGCTATACATACCCACAACAGACTCTTGCCAAACTCAACCTACCAAATTTCTTTTAAACTCAGTGGTATGCCTTTGGTTTTCCAGCTGCTGCATGGAATCTTTCTGTTTCTGTAACTGGATCCATAGTTTTATGTTCCATTTGCTCTTTTTGATTTCGCTCGAAAGTGGTAGTCTATGCCTTGGGTCTACACTTACTCCTCTTCCCACGTTCCAAAGTAAATTACTGCAGTATATGTAAATAACTGATCTGAATGGAAATATCATAATAATACACCCTCTTGCTAAGACACGCAGATAAATGACTAATAGAATTTCATTCAAACTACATTCTGGGTGGGGTAAATAGCAAAGAGACGTCCAAAGAAACGAGGCTTGTAATTCTGCCGACTGAGTAATTCACTAAGTACAATCCTGACGTATTGCGTAGATGTTAACGTTACTGGTATTTTGTCATTTCAGTAAGCAGATAAAAGGGATTGTGACAATAAAGATGCATAATGAGTTCATTGTACATATCAGCATTTTTAATGCACAATACCAGACACAAAAAGTGAAGCACCCAAAAGAGTGACAAACTCCCAATTGGCTTCTGTCTCGCGTTCTCCGGCCGATGTTCATCTGATGATTTTACTGACGTTTCGCCAGCACGAGTGGCTGGCATTGTCAAAGCTTCACCCTCCATTGCCGGTGGTGAAGGAGGGTGAAGCTGTGACAAAGCCAGCCACTCGTGCTGGCGAAACGTCAGTAAAATCATCAGATGAATGTCGGCCGAAGAACCCGAGACAGAAGCCAGTAGGGAGTTTGTCAACAAGTGGCCACGAAAGCCTTAACAATTTTGTACCCAAAAGAGTGTCGGATGTCAATTTAACTTCGAACGTGTAGACACCATCGACCTGTATGTGAATGGCTGATCGAAGCGTACAAAATCCACAGTTGTGGAGCATCCAGATGTGGCACTGACCAGACTTCAGATTGCAAGGGAACGTGAGGGTAAGAAAACACGTCCTCCAGGTTCTGATCGACCATGTTTGTCTGCCGGAAGGGAGAATCGCCATATTCTGCACCAAGTACATACTAACCTTTTCACATCTGCGCCTGCCATCCGAGAACAAGTAATGGACTCTCAGCAACAATCTATGTCATCCCGCTCCATTGATCAGAGACAAGCAGCAGACGGACTGGGTGATTGCGTACCATTGGTACTGTAAGTAGGCTGTTTAGGTTTTCTTATTGGTAACGCCACGTAGCGCTCTGTATGAAAATCACTGGCTGTGCTGTGTGCAGTCTGTGGCTAGTTTGCATTGTTGTCTGCCATTGTAGTGTTGGGCAGCTGGATGTTAACAGCGCGTAGCGTTGCGCAGTTGGAGATGAGCCGCCAGCAGTGGTGGATGTGGGGGGAGAGATGGCGGAATTTTGAGAGCGGACGATCTGGACGTGTCTCATTAAGAAAGAGTAAATTTGTAAGACTGGATGTCATGAACTGATATATATAATATAACTTTTGACCAATTTTAAGGTAAATGTATTGTTTGTTCTCTATCAAAATCTTTCATTTGCTAACTGTGCCTATCAGTAGTTAGTGCCTTCAGTAGTTTGAATCTTTTATTTAGCTGGCAGTAGTGGCGCTCGCTCTATTGCAGTAGTTCGAATAACGAAGATTTTTGTGAGGTAAGTGATTTGTGAAACGTATAGGTTAATATTAGTCAGGACCATTCTTTTGTAGGGCTTTTTGAAAGTCAGATAGCGTTGCGCTAAAAATATTGTGTGTCAGTTTAAGCACAGTCATGTATAATTGTTCAAAGGGGACGTTTCAGTAGGTTGCGTTTGGAGTGGTGTCGCGACCGTGAAGCATCAACTGCTGATGAACGCCATCGCATTGTGTTCAGCCATGAATCTCAGCTCTGTTGCGCACTACCCCGGAAGATCATCGTAGGAAAATACGGCGACGCCCCTCAGAGAAGTCCCATTCTTCCACTGTTTTGGAGTCGGACAGCGGTTTCACTTCTGGCCTAGTGGCGTGGGGAGCCATAGAACATGATTTCTGGTCGCGGCTGGTAGTGACTATCAACATTACGGTAAGGACATCTGTGTCATCATGTGTTATCTCTCATGTGACAGTAACGTCGTGCCATTTTGCAACAGGATATTGCTCGTCCGCATATGGAAAGTCTCTCTATGAACTGTCTGCATAATGTAGGGGTACTCCCGCGGCCAACGAGATCGCCAGATCTGTCCCCAACAGAATACCTGTGGAACGAACTCGTGTGTCGCCACTGTACCAAAGCCAGTATCCAGCGTATTATGGATCAGTTAGAACAACTACGAGCCGTCTTGCATCGTGTCGTGGTCCATATGACCACACAAGCACGAGAAACATCTGCGAGACGGGCGCGGGCCAAACCGGCGTGTCCGAGGCGTCGTGTGCGGCCCTTCGGAGCTACTAGAGCAGCGCTGTGCCGTGCCGTGGAAAGGTGCGAAAACACGGAGGTTCGCCAAAGCATCCCTCTTCTAGAAACGACAGATAAATTTTTGTTTACAAATTTGCAGTTGTACACGACTACAAAACAATAAGCCCTGATGTATTTCAGAACATTTTCAGAGACTGTTTGTAAATCTTCCTTGGTAAGGCATTATGATAGTAATTCTAAGCAAATCAGCCAGACCTTGTGCAACAACGCACTGATAGTGGGCTTACAGTGAGGTGACAAAAGTCATGGGGTAACGATATGCACAAATACAGATACCGAATAAAAAAGGTATAAAAGGGCAGTACATTGGAGGACCTATCATTAGTACTCAGGTGATTCATATGAAAAGGTTTCCGACGTGATTATGGCCGCACGACAGGAATTTACAGACTCTGAACACGGAATGGTAGTTGGAACCAGACGTGTGGGATGTTCCATTTCGGAAATCGTTAGGGAATTCAACATTCCAAGAAAAAAAATGGTTCTGAGCACTATGGGACTTAACATCTTAGGTCATCAGTCCCCTAGAACTTAGAACTACTTAAACCTAACTAACCTAAGGACATCACACATCCATGCCCGAGGCAGGATTCGAACCTGCGACCGTAGCAGTCGCACGGTTCCGGACTGAGCGCCTAGAACCACGAGACCACTGCGGCCGGCAACATTCTAAGACCCTCAGTGTCAGGAGTGGGGTGAGAATACCAACCGGACGATGTGGCCGAGCGGTTCTAGGCGCTTCAGTCTGGAACCGCAATGCTGCTACGGTCGCAGGTTCGAATCCTGCCTCGGGCATGGATGTGTGTGATGTCCTTAGGTTAGTTAGGTTTCAAATGGCTCTGAGCACTATGGGACTTAACATCTGAGGTCATCAGTCCCCTAGAACTTAAAACTACTTGAACCTAATTAACCTAAGGACATCAGACACATCCATACCAGAAGCAGGATTCGAACCTGCGACAGTAGCGGTCGCGCGGTTCCTGACTGAAGCGCCTAGAAGCGCTTGGCCACACCCGGCCGGCTTAGTTAGGTTTAAGTAGTTCTAAATATAGGGGACTGATGACCTCAGATGTTAAGTCCCATAGTGCTTAGAGCCATTTAAACCATTTAAGAATACCAAATTTCAGGCATTATCTCTCATCAAGGACAACACAGCGGCCGACGGCCTTCACTTGACGACATAGAGCTTAGAGTTGTAAGTGCTATCAGAGAAGTCATACTGCGTGAAATAGGCGCAGAAATCAGTGTGGGACATACGACGAACTTATCCGTTAAGACAGTGCGGCTAAATTCAGCGTTAATGGGCTATTGCAGGAGATGAGAGGCGGTAGTGCCTTTACTGACACCACAACATGGCCTGCAGCGTCTCTCCAGTGCTCTTGACCATATCGGTTGGACGCTTGAGGACTGAAAACCATGGCCGGTCAGATGAGTCCCGATTTCAGTTGCTAAGAGCTGATGGTAGGGTTCGAGTGTGGCGCAGACCCCTTCAAGACATGGGCCGAAGCTGTCAACAAGACACCATTCAAGCTGGTTGTGGCTCCATAATGGTGTGGGCTGTGTTCCCATGGAATGGACTGGGCCGTCCGGTCCAACTAATACCGATAATTGACTGGAAATGGTTATTCTCAACTACTTCTAGACCATTTGCAGCCATTCATGGATTTCTTGTTCCCAAACAACAATGAAATTTCCATGCGCCATATCACCGGGCAACAACTGTTCGCGATTGGTTTGAAGAACAGACTAGACAATCCGAGAGAATGATTTGGCCACGCAGATTGCCCAACATGAATCCCATCAAACATTTATGGGTCTTAATGAAGAGGACATTTCGTGCACAAAATCATGCATCGGCAACACTTTCGCAATTATGGGTGGCTATAAGACAGCATGGCTTAATATTTCTGCAGGAGACATTCAGCGACTTTCCGAGTTCATGCCACGTCGAGTTCCTTGATTACGCCAGGCAAAAGGAGGTTGAACCCGATATTAGGAGGTATCTCACGACTTTTGTCAGCTCAGCGCGTACTGCCTAGTTCTTTAAAAATTTGACTTTATTTTTTAATCACTCTCTGACGTAACATCACATATACTCTCAGCTCGTGAAGTTTCGTTTCGTTTCTTCCTCACCTTCTGGGCGCATCACTTTCTTTGTCAGGCAGCGTGTATCTTCCTGAAACGTGCCAATCCTTCTTAACCATCATATTTAAATATCCATCTCTAACATAAAACCATTAGTTGATTTGGCTGCCAAGACCTGCGAGTGAAAAACCAGAACGAGATAATTTGAAAAGCTGCCTAAACTTAATGTAAAAAGATAATTCTACATTGAAATCTTAGATATAAAACTTATTCATCTTTCGTACACAGTTCTTGGGCCCAAAGGATGTTATTTTCGGTCACAGACGCATTTTTGGGCAACCTGCCCTTGTATTGATGTCTTGTACCTAGTAATCTGTATGGGGATACTGCCTACTGTAATCTTCCATTATTTGAAAGCAGACCTTTTGTTCAGAGCCGGCTGGTGTGGCCGAGCGATTCTAGGCACTTCACTCTGGAACCGCGCGACCGCTACGGTCGTAGGTTCGAATCCTGCCTCGGGCATGGATGTGTGTGATGTCCTTAGGTTAGTTAGGCTTAAGTAGTTCAAAGCTCTAGGGGGCTGATGACCTCAGATGTTAAATCCCATAGTGCTCAGAGCCATTTGAACCATTTTGTTAAGATATCCAAATGTAACAGTCAAAGTGGGTCATAATTGTTGAAGTTTCTTACTGTTGGGACTGTAAATGAAATAGTTTCGTAATGCCTCACGATCGCTTACCGTGATACAGTAAATGAAAACAGATTAATAGGCAAATGATTAGGGTGACGCAGTCCACATTGTACTGCGATATTTATATCTTAGAGTAGAGTAATGTATAAAAGGATGGGATGAACCCATCAGACTCTCGTACATACCAACACGTCTGAGTGATAATTAAGGTTGGGCAGGAAAACCTAAGAGCTAAGCTGGAATCCAGGTGATATTTCTCGGTTCGTTGAAGGATGCCCTTGGGATAAGATTATAGAAGAAACGAGTCAGTGAGAAGGAGACTGAAGACATTAGCCAGAAATCAGAAACGAAAGACTACAAATAATAATGGAATTCCACAGGTTTTCATAGATAGCTATCGACCAGAGAGAAGAAGACCAATGGATTGGAAAATGTTACATCTAATCCATAACAGTCAATTTAAACAGCTGGTTCATTCGACAATTCTGTACATCGTCTGTACTTGTACACATAGAAAATCTTTCTTTTGTTCACTTTCTTCCTTTTCGCCTTCGATTTAGAGCACTTTGTTTGAAGATGATGTTTAAGTTTCTCGTTTATATTTGATGGGATGTATTATATTTGGAACTTAAGGATAAACACATTTTATCTATCTTTTTTTCGCAAAAAAAAGAGACATCCAGAAAAAATGTATTATAGTATAGCATAATATAATCATCATCATGAGCTATTTGCATATATGCTGCATAGGCCTTATGGTGTTCAGCTATAAGCGCAGTTTCTAATGTCACTTACCCACATTCCATTATGTCATCGTCGCAATATATTTCTATTCGTTTGAACCCAATAGAGATGTACACGGTCCATCTCAAAATGGTTCAAATGGCTCTGAGCACTATGGGACTTAACTTCTAAGGTCATCAGTCCCCTGGAACTTAGAACTACTTAAACCTAACTAACCTAAGGACATTACACACATCCATGCCCGAGGCAGGATTCGAACCTGCGACCGTAGCGGTCACGCGGTTCCAGACTGTAGCACCTAGAACCGCACGGCCACTGCTGCCGGCACGGTCCATCTACCATCCATCTGCCAGGCTATATGTTTATTTCACTTCCATTGGGCGTTCATTACATTACATAATTATTGTAGTTGTGTATTTCATTCTGCGACACATCTTTCTTCACTTACCTGTCTATCCCAAAAATTCAAAACGTTCAAGGATCCATTCGTTTTTCTCCGAGTAATTCTCAGTATTTGTATAACTTTTGCTTTGAAAGTACACTCACAGTGACATTAGGCAAAATTTGCAAAAGCTACGCTTATCAGTTATGTGTATCAAAAGTATTTCATGCCTTTTCCTTCTTTCCTTTATTTTTTTCCCAGTTCATCCAAAGGTTTTCTTGAACTGCCACAAATTAGACATCAACTGTTTCTATGTCTTCATTCTTTGCATCTTTTTCATACAAATGTAAACGTAACTAGTGGATGGAACTGAAGGCCGCTACGGTCGCAGGTTCGAATCCTGCCTCGGGCATGGACGTGTGTGATGTCCTTAAGTTAGTTAGGTTTAACTAGTTCTAAGTTCTAGGGGACTAATGACCTCAGCAGTTGAGTCCCATAGTGCTCAGAGCCATTTTTTTGGATGGAACTGAATGAAGTACAAACATCTTAATTGATCCAGAATTACATCTTTTTAGGGTTGTGTACCTCAATCGGTAAAAATGAAACCTCCGTCTGTTTGTCTGACTGTTAAACATTTCTTTTTCAGAGACGCGGGCAGACGTATCAAGTCGAAAGATATGTCACGTACTGAGTTGTATGGTCCCTTGGTGTTGTAAAAACGTTAAGCTTCTATGTCAATGCAGTCCAAGGTACTACCATTTGTGTTACATATCTTCATACTCGCTAACTGACTCATTAAAACTTATTGGGTACTTTATCTTTACCTAGAATTATGAAATTTGACAAGAAGCAAGGTTTCACAGTACAAGTAAAGGAAAGAAAACCAGAAAATTGTTAATTTGTAGTTATATCACACTAAAAGTATTCCTTTCCTAATTTGTTATTCAACTTCAAACTTAAAATTAAAACCTTCTGGAATGTCTTGGAATTCTCGGGACTGATATCTTTCCTGTATCATTGTCTATAAGATGCAAAAATCGTCGAGATTCTCGAATACAGAGATAGGTTAACTGTCTATACACATAACTAGGTTTGCACGGAACCCGCAGAGCGCGAGTTCTGCTCGCACCTGAACAGATTTTCGTTTTAATTAGCAACAGTACTCCTTACAAAATAGTCTATAACACGTGTAATACTTAACGTAATTGATTTTCAGGCCTATCTACAAACTTATTTTTCAAAATTCTTCCGTTGCTGCTGAAATTTTTCTGTACTACAGGCAAATAATATAACGTGATCAGTCGAACCGATTAGCATGTGTTACTGCTTCTTTTTGTATACACTCTTGAGCCGACACATAACCATAGTCCACCGTGAGACGCATGCTGCCTCGTGGCATTGCGGTTAGGTGACGCGCTAAGGAAACCATACACTGAAGCGCCAAAGAAACTGCGACAACGCCTATATAAGAAAATGGTTCAAATGGCTCTGAGCACTATGGGACTTAACATCTGAGGTCATCAGTCCCCGAGACTTAGAACTACTTAAACCTAAATAACCTAAGGACATCACACACATCCATGCCCGAGGCAGGATTCGAAACTGCGACCGTAGCAGCAGCGTGGTTCCAGACTGAAGCGTCTAGAATCGTTCGGCCACAGCGGCCGGCTGCCTATATAAGAGAACAGGTGTATGGCGCAGTTGTTAGATGGGTTACTGCTGCTACAATGGCAGGTTATTAAGATGTAAGTGAGTCTGAACGTGGTGTTATACCGGCGCGTGAGCGATGGGACACAGCGTCTCTGAGGTAGTGATGAACTGGGGATTTTACCTTACGACCAGTTATCGAGTGTACCGTGAATATCAGGAACCCGCCAAACATAAAATCTCCGACATCACTGCGGCTAGAAAAGCATCCTGCAAGAACGGGACCAACAACGACTGAAGAGAATCGTCCAGTGTGACAGAAGGGCACCCCTTCCGCAAATTTCTGCAGATTTCAACGCTGGGACAAGTGTCAGCGTGCGAACTATTCTACGAAACATCATCAATATTGGCTTTCGGACCCGAAGGCCCACTCGTGTACCCTTGGTGACTGCACGACACAAAGCCTTACGCCTGGCCTGGGCCCTTCAGTACCGACATTGGACTGTTGGTGTCTGGAAACATGTTGCCTGATCGGACAAGCCTCGTTGAAAATTGTATCCAGCACATGGACGTGTACGGGTATAGAGACAATCTCATGAATCCAGGTCCAAGCATGTGAGCAGGGGACTGTTCAAGCTGGTGGAGGCTCTGTAATGGTGTGGAGCGTGTGGAGATGGAATGGTATGGGACTCCTGATACGTCTAGATACGACTCTGACAGGTAACATGTATGTAAGCACCCTGTCTGATCACCTATATCCATTCATGACCACTGTGCATTCCGACGCACTTGGGCAATTCCAACAGGACAATGCGACACCCCACATATCCAGAACTGCTACAGAGTGGCTCCAGGAACACTCTTCTGGGTTTAAATATTTCCGCTGTCCACTAAACTCAGCAGCCATGAGCATTATTGAGCATATCTGGGATGCCTTGCAACGTACTGTTTAGAAGAGATCTCCACCCCCTGGTACTCTTACGGAATTATTGACAGCCCTGCAGGATTCATGGTGTCAGTTCCCTCCAGCTCTACTTCAGACATTACAGGAGTCCATACCACGTCGTGTTGCGGCACATCTGCCGGCTCGCAAGTGCCCTACACGTTATTAGACCGCTGTAGCAGAGACTTATGTGGAATGTGAGACGGTACGGGTCACGAACGGAGACATCCACCGACATTAGAGAACCTGACAAAGGCCGACTGTTGTGTCGTGGCGCCTGGGAATCAGTATCCCGAAAACAGCGAAGCTGGTCGACTGTCAACGTGCTACTATCTGAGTATCTCTGTAGAATGTGGCAGAAGGACTGTGAAACTACGAGTAGGCGACAAGGTGCTGGACGTCTGCACCTCTTCACAGAACGCTCAGGTCGGTGGCTTTCCGCTCTGTAATGCAGGAAACTCGGCGCGGCTGTCGATGGTAGGTCTGACTACAGAGTACAATGCTAGTGCAGACTCAGGCCTTTCGGACGTCTTCGTTCAGCGCTGACTGTTGAACATGACACCTTCACTTACATGACTACTGTGCAGTTTACACTTTTGTCCTTGGCAGAGGGTTCATCGAATAACTGTTTGACTATTCCCTCCCATACATGCATCTGGGGATAACAAACACCTAAATGCTCTGATTTCTGCTGTTTTGTTACGACAGCAATTTTTCGTACGTAGATGGGAGTCAACAAAATATTTTAACGTCCGAAGGGAAGGTTCGTCGTTGAAATTTCGCGAAAAAATCTCACAGCCTTTTTTTAATAATTTATACACCAACTCACGTATTCGCTCCTCCATTTTGCGGTAACACAAAATTTCAGTATTCTTCTACAAAAACGGAAATGAAATTCAAATACACTCCTGGAAACTGAAATAAGAACACCGTGAATTCATTGTCCCAGGAAGGGGAAACTTTATTGACACATTCCTGGGGTGAGATACATCACATGATCACACTGACAGAGCCACAGGCACATAGACACAGGCAACAGAGCATGCACAAAGTCGGCACTAGTACAGTGTATATCCACCTTTCGCAGCAATGCAGGCTGCTATTCTCCCATGGAGACGATCGTAGAGATGCTGGATGTAGTCCTGTGGAACGGCTTGCCATGCCATTTCCACCTGGCGCCTCAGTTGGACCAGCGTTCGTGCTGGACGTGCAGACCGCGTGAGACGACGCTTCATCCAGTCCCAAACATGCTCAATGGGGGACAGATCCGGAGATCTTGCTGGCCAGGGTAGTTGACTTACACCTTCTAGAGCACGTTGGGGCACGGGATACATGCGGACGTGCATTGTCCTGTTGGAACAGCAAGCTCCCTTGTCGGTCTGGGAATGGTTTCGATGACGGTTTGGATGTACCGTGCACTATTCAGTGTCCCCTCGACGATCACCAGTGGTGTACGGCCAGTGTAGGAGATCGCTCCCCACACCATGATGCCGGGTGTTGGCCCTGTGTGCCTCGGTTGTATGCAGTCCTGATTGTGGCGCTCACCTGCACGGCGCCAAACACGCATACGACCATCATTGGCACCAAGGCAGAAGCGACTCTCATCGCTGAAGACGACACGTCTCCATTCGTCCCTCCATTCACGCCTGTCGCGACACCACTGGAGGCGGGCTGCACGATGTTGGGGCGTGAGCGGAAGACGGCCTAACGGTGTGCGGGACCGTAGCCCAGCTTCATGGAGACGGTTGCGAATGGTCCTCGCCAATACCCCAGGAGCAACAGTGTCCCTAATTTGCTGGGAAGTGGCGGTGCGGTCCCCTACGGCACTGCGTAGGATCCTACGGTCTTGGCGTGCATCCGTGCTTCGCTGCGGTCCGGTCCCAGGTCGACAGGCACGTGCACCTTCCGCCGACCACTGGCGACAACATCGATGTACTGTGGAGACCTCACGCCCCACGTGTTGAGCAATTCGGCGGTACGTCCACCCGGCCTCCCGCATGCCCACTATACGCCTTCGCTCAAAGTCCGTCAACTGCACATACGGTTCACGTCCACGCTGTCGCGGCATGCTACCAGTGTTAAAGACTGCGATGGAGCTCCGTATGCCACGGCAAACTGGCTGACACTGACGGCGGCGGTGCACAAATGCTGCGCAGCTAGCGTCATTCGACGGCCAACACCGCGGTTCCTGGTGTGTCCGCTGTGCCGTGCGTGTGATCATTGCTTGTACAGCCCTCTCGCAGTGTCCGGAGCAAGTATGGTGGGTCTGACACACCGGTTCAATGTGTTCTTTTTTCCATTTCCAGGAGTGTAATTTGAAAGCCCGCTAAGACACTCCATTCGAGTCATGTGATGCGCGTGAAAATTGTCTTTTCATCCACCTACCCATAAATTGTTCGGTAGCTCGGTTGTCAGAGCGATACGAATTGTTGTCCATAGATCGCTGGGTCGAGTCTAACCCGAAAGCATATTTTGACTTATTTGTAAAACGACTCGACAGTCCTCTCACATGAAAGCCAAATCATAATGACAAAGCTTCGCAACACCGATCAGAAACAGAATATTATGGCGTTTTCTTTGCTGTTTACATGCGCTTACATTTGCAATCGCTATTCACACACTCTACGTTCAAAAAATATCTTCTTGTTAGTGTGAACACACACTTTTTACTTTATTAGAAACAGTATTTCTATCTTCGTACTGTCCAGCTTGGATTATTATTGTTTAAATTTTTGCAGTTTCATCTTCTTACATAAAGCTGAAGTAAGTCCGCTTCAGTCACCAACGTTAGTTTACGCTCCCAAACATCACAGTTTGTGTCATCTGCATGTTGTACACACCTCATGTCTCTCCGTTTTCTCATCCTCTTACACCTCGCTGTACTGTGGGCGTATGGTGATATAGTAACTACTAACAATGATTTCCAAAAAATGTAAATGTTTTTCGCAGAGTAAATGCGTTTATGCTCCGTTGTTCATTTCTCAGACTTAGACTAATGTGAAGCTACATACAATACATCCCACAATCGAAACAACTGCTCGTCAGTCCTTGTTATCGCTGTTTTCGTATTTCGTGCAAAACTTCAAAATGACATAACTCTTCGGGGATTCGAACATATGACTTGTTCATTTGAAATCGGACGCATTATCCGTTACTCTACAGACGATATCAGCGCTAGTTTCTGCCAAGGTCAATTTTATAGTACTTTGGATTGTAACTTATGACAGATAGTCTACAATCTAGTTATAAAATACGGACCCACTTGCGAAAGTTCTTCACTTCCTTAGTGCTGAGCGAGTTGAATGATGCTGCAGGGAGCTGGGAAAATAATGTCAGCCTTTGCACATACCGCCTCTCTAAATGGGTGGAGCATAGATGCATCAACTTTCGCAAGGCTTCCACTACCAGCGTTCCCAAAATTCATTTCTATTGTTACTTAAAAGTTGTAATTGCGCTTTCCATCACTAAATAGCTAAACTGTTTGCAGAAAAAGTGCTTAAAAACCTCGTAACCTCGGCTAATACTCCTATATCACACGTGTAGATTCGTTTTACTCCTAGCCTGTAAAGTCACCAGAGCATCAGCCAATAACAGAGCGATTTCGACCACGTGACCAGATCCTGTCATTTAATGACTCTTTAGTCTTAATTACATAAATAACAGATATTTTGTGAGAACATTAAGCGTAAATGGTATTTAAATGTTGTAATCAATCAGGATAACAACAATCTGAAAATTATTTTTAACATAGGAAAACAGCCTGTACTCCACAAAAGGATGGATATGCATAGTGTAGACAGTCTCTTCAGCAGATTTTCTACTACTTCCTGAGCGCTCTGTCAATAGAACGCAGTCTTTGGTTCGCCCTCTCCATTTTCTTGCGATGGTTCAAATTAAGCTGTTCGTAACTGACTCAACGACGTCACCAATTACGATTGCAGTGGGCACGGAGTAATCAATATTGGACGGTTAATCGATATAAGTATGTCACCTGATCGGATGAGATACATCTTTTGTTGCATGGGGTCGATAGCTGTGTCCGGACGCACCTTCATCCAGGCGAACGTCTACATCTCTTCCTGTCTCCCTCTCTCCACCTCTATCTGTCCATCACCTGCTCTGTCCATCCTCTCCTCCACGTCTCTATCCATCTACTCCTTCCCCTCTCTACCCCTCTCTGTGTCTATCAACTCCTCCCACCTCTCTCTGTCCATGTTATCTTCCCTCGTCTCTCACCATCTCGTCCAGCCCCTCCCCCCCCCCCCCCGCCCCTCACCGACCATCTCCTTCTCTCCCATTTCTATGTCTATATTATCCTCCTCTCTCTTTCTGTCTTCTCCTTTGCTCTCTCTAGGTCCGTTTCTTTCCACTCGTCTGTCCATATCCTCTCCATCACCTCTCTCTGACCTTGAGCCTCGTTTATTTTTACTGCAAATTCAGATCCTACAGTAGTGTTCTAATCATGAGCCGTAAGCCATAAATACAACTATCTGTTTGTTAATAACATTTCACTATTTTCGAGGGCGCTTAGTAAGAAATGCAGTTCTTTTTGTCGAAGGAGGTTGGTTTTATTCAGAATTTTAATACCTTATATTATTTCCCACTTTTCTGGCTTCAAAATCCCAGTTTTCAGCGTAATCTTCATTCCATGCGACAGCCTTACGCCACCTTACTGGGAGGGCCTGTACCATCTACTGGTGTACGTTGGAGCCAACGTCTTGCTGCATCAATAACCTCCCCATCATCCACGTACTGCTTCCTGTTGAGTGCATCCTTCACTGGACCAAAGAGATGTAAGACGGATGGTGCGAGAACCGGGCTGTAGAGTGAATGAGGAAGAACAGACCAACCTCGTTTTGTGAACACCTCTTTGATGCACAGACTTGTGTGAAGCCTTGTGTTGTCTTGGAGAACGAGAAGTTCGTCTGCATTTTTGTGGCTACGAACTCTCTGAAGTCGTTTCTGCAGATTCCTGAGGGTAGCTCAGTACACTTCCGGTTTGATCATTGCACCATAAGGGAGAACGTCGAACTGAATAATCGCTTCAGACTCCCAGCAGATCGTCGCCAAGTGTTTACCATTGAGGGTACGACTTTGAGCATTTTCTTCGGAGGAGAGGTGGTGACTGGTGTGACGCCACTCCATGAATTGCTGTTTTGTTTCCGGTTCAAAGTGATGAACCCGTGTTTCATACCCTGCGACGATGTTTGACTGAAATTGTCACAGTCAGGCTCGTATCACGCAAACAACTCTGCACAGACGATCTTTCATTGTTCTTTATTGTCTTCTGAGAGATGACAAGGAATCCAGCCGTCGCAAACCTTTGAGCCCCTTCCCCCCCCCCCCCCCTCCCGCACTAATAGACGAGTGTGTCAGTGTCACCAACAGGGACGTCCATTTGTGCATTGATGTGTTTGATTGTAATCCGTCGATCACCTCGAACGAGAGTGTCCGCCCTCTTCCAACATTGCAAGAGTCACATCCCTGTGTTGTCAGCCGGCACGCGGGACACTGGACAGGTTTCTGCGACCTTGTTTCGATGACAACACACAGTTCGCCCAACGACTCACCGTGCGTTTGTTCAGTGCCAGATCTCCTTAGACATTCTGCAAGCGCTTATGAATATCTGCGATGCTCTGGCTTTCCGCCAAAAAGAATTTAATGACAGCTCTCTGTCTGGAACGCGCCTCCGTTATATACGCCATTTTGCAGGCTAAGTTTAGCGCCACAGTGTACCGGAACTTCATGAAACTGAAGGGGCTGAAGCGGGAATATTCTACGATTCTCACAAAAAATTCCATTTTTTTTCAGTCTAAAGTGGCCGACAGAAAAACTGTCTTGCATTACTTATTGGAAGTTCCTCGTAGATTATACACTACTGGCCATTAAAATTGCTACACCAAGAAGAAATGCAAATGATAATCGCGTATTCATTGGACAAATATATTATACTAGAACTGACATTTGATTACATTTTCACGCAATTTGGGTGCATAAATCCTGAGAAATCAGTACCCAGAACAGCTTCAACATGATACCACAGTTCATGTAGAGTAATGGCTGGCATATTGTGACGAGCCAGTTGTTCGGCCACGATTGACCAGACGTTTTCTGGAGGATGGAGAATGTGCTGGCCAGGGCAGCAGTCGAACATTTTCTGTATCCAGAAAGGCTCGTACAGGACATGCAACATGCGGTCGTGTATTATCCTGCTGAAATGTACGGTTTCGCAGGGATCGAATGAAGGGTAGAGCCACACATCTGAAATGTAACGTCCACTGTTCAAAGTGCCGTCAATGCGAACAAGAGGTGACCGAGACGTGTAACCAATGGCACCCCATACCATCACGCCGGGTGATACGCCAGTATGGCGATGACGAATACACACTTCCAATGTGCGTTTACCGCGATGTCGCCAAACAGGGATGCGACAATCATGATGCTGTAGCAGAACCTGGATTCATACGAAAAAATGACATTTTGCCATTCGTGCACCCGGGTTCGTTGTTGAGTACACCATCGCAGGCTCTCCTGTCTGTCATGCAGCGTCAAGGGTAACCGCAGCCATGGTCTCCGAACTGTTAGTCCATACTGCTTCAAACGTCGTCGAACTGTTCGTGCAGATGGTTGTTGTCTTGGAAATGTCCCCATCTATTGACTCAGGGATCGAGACGTGGCTGCACGATCCGTTACAGCCATGCGGATAAGATGCCTGTCACGTCGACTGCTAGTGATACGAGGCCGTTGGGATCCAGCACGGCGTTCCGTATTACTCTCCTGAACCCACGGATTCCACATTCTCCTAACATTTATTGGATCTCAACCAACGCGAGCAGCAATGTCGTAATGTGATAAACCGCAATCGCCATAGGCTACAATCCGACCTTTATGAAAGTCGGAAACGTGATGGTACGCATTTCTCCTCCTTACACGAGGCTTCACAACAACGTTTCACCAGGCAACGCCATTCAACTGCTGTTTGTGTGTGAGAAATCAGTTGGCAACTTTCCTCAGGTCAGCACGTTGCAGGGGTCGCCACCGGCGCCAATCGTGTGTGAATGCTCTGAAAATCTAATCATTTGCATATCACAGCATCTTATTCCTGTCGGTTAAATTTCGCGTCTGTAGCACGTCATCTTCGTGGTGTAGCAATTTTAATGGCCAGTAGTATGTGCGGGGTGCTCGAAAAGTCTCTCCGCAGTTCCGTATGAGTGTTAGCCGCGCGGCCATAGTCTGGAAACGCGCGATCGCTACGGTTGCAGGTTCGAATCCTGCCTCGGGCATGGATATGTGCGATGTCCTTAGGTCACTTAGGTTTAAGTAGTTCTAAGTTCTAAGGGACTGATGACCTCAGAAGTTAGGTCCCATAGTGCTCAGAGCCGTTTGTTAGCCGCGCGTGTCATATAATTTTTCGCCTGCCTGGGTTACTTCCCTTCAGGTGGAGTCTCCTAACATTGCACTGTTTCGTTTATCTCAGCCAGAGTCAGTAGTATCGTTGGTGTGTGCCTTTATGTGTTGACGTGAACATTTGAGTTTAGTTCCTTTGTTCGTTTGTTTCGTTTTTGTTATCGTTAAAGTGCTAACCATTGAAGAACGTGTGCTTTTAGTCGAACAAGTGTTCAAAGCTGGCGGTAAATACACAGTTTCAGTTCCTCAAACATTTAATTCAGTTTTCTCCGAGACAACACTCCCACATCGCGGTTCTGTGCGAGATTTGATTTCGAAGTACGGTTTCAGTGACAGATGCACCGCGAAATGGCCGTCGTAGCGTTTTGTCTGAGGATAAACTACTCGATACTTCCGATAAAATGTCCATGAGTCCCAACAAGTCAGTAAGAAAACTCAGCAAGGAAATCGATGTTAGTGTCGGAACGGTCCACACAGCTGTAAGGAAAAAATTAGAACTTTTCCCATACAAAGTGGCAATCGTGCAAGAACTGAAAAATGCTGATCATGGCAAGAGACTGCATTATTGCCAATGGCTCAAAAATTTCGTTCAACAAAATGGAAGGCATATTGTTAAAATCAAATGGCTCCGAGCACTATGGGTCTTAATATCTGAGGTCATCAGTCCCCTAGAACTTAGAACTACTAAAACCTAACTAACCTAAGGACATCACACATATCCATGCCCGAGGCAGGACTGAAGCGCCTAGAACCGCTCGGCCACACCGGCCGGTTCATATTCTTAATGAAATGTTTTTCACTGATGAGGCGTGGTTTCATTTATCTGGCTACATGAACTCGCAAAATTCTCGTATGTGAAGTACTGCAAATCCATAATGTGTTCATGAGGAATCACTTCATTCTGTGAAAATAGGAGTTTGGATTACAACTTCTAGACGTCTGGTTGTGGGTTCCATGTTTTTCAATGAAACGATAAACGCACAACAATACTGCAGTAATATTCTGTACCCATTCGCAGGAGAACTTGTGTCAAGTGAAATACTGAATGGTTATTTTCAGCAAGATGGTGCAACCGCGCATACAACTCGCGTTTCTATGTCACTCCTTGCTGATGTTTTTGGTGATCGTATAATTTCACAGTGACTTGGTCTCCACCATCGCCTGACCTAGCCGGCCGCGGTGGTCTCGCGGTTCTAGGCGCTCAGTCCGGAACCGCGCGACCGCTATGGTCGCAGGTTCGAATCCTGCCTCGGGCATGGATGTGTGTGATATCCTTAGGTTGGTTAGGTTTAAGTAGTTCTTAGTTCTAGGGGACTGATGACCACATATGTTAAGTCCCATAGTGCTCAGAGCCATTTGAACCATTTGAACCTGACCTAACACTACCTGACTTTTTCTTCTGGCGTGCAACGAAAGCAATTGTCTATAAAAACCGTCCAAAATCCATCGATGAATTGAAAACTGCAGTATCCGCTTTCACGGCTTCTGTTACAGAAGAAATGTTACAGCTTGTGTTTGGAAACATTATTAGACGAATTGAATTGTGTATTCAACAACAGGGGGGGGGGGGCACTTTCAACATTTAAAGTGAAAATTTGTAAGCAAAAAATGAATATTCAATAAATTAATAACTTGTATTTCACTGAGTTTCATTTCGGTGTATTCACTGCAGCATACGGCACACGAGGCTGATAATCATACGGCACTGCGGAGAGACTTTTTGAACACCCCGTATTTATATATTGCATATATTTAAATATGTAGCTGATGTCTGTCCGAATGTTCATTAGAAAATTATGTAAAAATTTGAGGTAAATGGGTTAAGAACTTCTCGAGGTTTTCGGTAATAACGTTCTCCCTTTATATAATATATATTTATACATAATATACATTTAAAAAGTGTGGAAACACGTGACTTCCATTACGTATAAAACTCGCGTATTCGAATGCAAAGTTGTGTCAAAATTTAGATTCCAGATTTTGAACAAACGAACTACATTTCTATTTATATAGGTTCCGTGCAAGTACACACAGGTTATTGCTCACAAATTACTTGCCAAGTACTGAAACGAGCTCTTACAGTGGTAACTTTCAGCGTCACTGATCTTTAGAATACTTCTCGTCAATGTGATCTGCACATTAAATTTAACAGCAAACTTTCGTTTTTTTGTTTGAGTATTACGTGACTGTATTAAGTAAGTGGCGGAATGCTACCCGTTCCCTCTTACACACATGCGCCTTGCGCTGCCTGTCCCCGTGTAGTGCGCCTTCCCGCCTCTCTCTCTCTCTCTCTATCCTCTCCGTCTAGCAGGCGCCGAGTGCGGCCACGGTCCAGCGCTCGGAGCCGTGCATGCATTTTGCACGCCTTTCTAATTTGTTAATGCGGCCGCGCATAAAAAGTGCAGCGTGTCGCCCGCTTTAAATGGCCGTCGCCGTTTCCCCGACAATTACACGGCCTGCGACTATTCCGGGCTGCGTGGTTGCCGGGCAACGGGCCGCCTGACGTCACAGATTACGCACGCTATCGCCCGCACATGCCTGCAACTCGCTCGCACGTGGCCAGGTCGTCGTGCCACAGCCGTACTCCAGGTGAACTTGACGCCGCAAACGTGTATAGTGGTAAATATAACCTCCCTTGTATCACGTAACTTGAATATGACTTGCAATTACCATCGAGTAAAATGTGGAATTTGTAAAACAGCCCACTAATACTATTTAAACAATTTTGTTGTTCGGTCCCTCTATCTACACTTGCATAACATAACTACTCTGCAAATCACACTTAAGGTTCATCGAACAATGTTCACACTAATTTTCTATTATTCCACACTCTAACAGCGCGAGGAAAAAACATACACTTGTATATTTCCGTGCGAGCTCTGAGTTCCCTAATTTTATTATCATTATGATTCCTTCCTGTGTAGGGCGGCGCCAACAGAATATTTTCGCATTCGGAAGACAAAGTTGGTGACTGAAGCTTTGTGAGGAGATCCCGCCCCAACGAGAAACACCCTTGTTTTAATGATTTCCCCCCAAATCTGTACAATGTCCGTGAAATACTCTCTCCTATTTCTCGATAGTACAAAACTCACTGCCCTTCTTTGAACTTTCTCGATGTCCTCCGTTAATCGTATCTGGTAAGGATCCCACACCGCGCAGCAGTACTCCAAAAGAGGACGGACAAGCGCAGTGTAACCACTCTCTTTAGTAGATCTGTTGCATCTTCTAAGTGTTCTGCCAATAAGACGCAGACTTTGGTTGACGTTCCCCACAGCATTTTCTATGTATTCTTTTAAGTTTAAGCCGTACATGATTGTAGTTCCTAGGTATTTAGTGAAATTTAAGGGCTTTAGATTTGACAGATTTATCGCGTAACCGAAGTTTAACGGATTACTTTTAGCATTCATGTGGATGACCTCACCCTTTTCATTATTTAGGGACAATTTCCGGTTTTCGCACCATATATCTTTTCTAAATTGTTTTACAGTTGGCTCTGATCTTTATGACTTTACTAAATGATAAATGACAGCATCATCTGCAAAGAACGTAAGACGGCTACTCAGATTGTCTCCTAAATATTTTATATAGATAATACACAGCAGAGGGCCTATAACGCTACCTTGTGGAACCCCAGTAATCACTTCCGTGTTTTTATTACCATCTGTGACTCCTCTGACAGGAAACCACCAATCCAGTCGCGTAATTGAGACGATATACCATTAGCACGAGGTTTAAAAGTCCTTTGTGAGGAGTAGTGTCAAAAGCCTTCTGGAAATTTAGAAATACGGAATCAATTTGAAGTCCCTGTCGATAGCACTTAACACTTCTTGTCAATAAAGATCTGGTTGTGTTTCACAAGAACGATACTTTCTAAATCCATGTTGACCATGTGCCAATAGACCGTTCTCTTCGAGGTAATTCATAATGTTCGAACACAATATATGTTCCAGAACCCTGCTGCATGTCGACGTTATTGATATGAGCTGGAACGTAGTAGATTGTTTCTTTTGACTTTCTTGAATATTGGTGTGACCTGTGCAACTTTCCAGTCTTTGAGTAAGAAATCTCTGCGGTCGTTTATGATTGTTAAGTACGAAGCTATTCCATCAGCATACCCTGAAATGAAACTAATTGGTACACAGTTGAACCGGAAGGCTTGCTTTTATTAAGTGATTTAAGTTGTTTCACTACTCCAACGATATCTACTTCTAACTTACTTATGTTGGCAGCTGTTCTTGACTTCAATCCTGGAATACTTACTTCGTCGTCTTTGGTGAAGGAATTGCGGAAAACTGTGTTTAGAAACTCTGCTTTAGCAACACTGTCATTGATAGCATTTCCATTGCTATTGCACAGAAAAAACATTGGTTGTGTCTTGCCGCTAGCGTACTTCACATACGACCAGAATCTTTTTGGATTTTCTGCCAGGTTTCGAGTCAAAGTTTCTTTGTGGAAACTATTATAAACATCCCGAAAAGAAGTTCGCGCTAAATTTAGAGCTTTTGTAAAATATCACAAATCTTGGGGATTTTGGATTCCTTTAAATTTGGCAAGTTTTTTCCTTGTTTGTGCAACAGTATTTTGACCTATTATGTGTACCATGGAGATCACCTCCGTCTTTTGTTAAGTAGCGAGCGCTGATATTTCCCTACAGGGGAACAGCAACCGTGAGAATTTAAAATTGTATGACATCCACAAGTCTCATATCATATTTTCCTTATTTTTACATGTTTCACTCGACCAACGCGAGCTTTTTCAGACGTGTGGAAATACAATGTACTACGCCACCATACAATTAGATAAATTCACAAATGCAACTTACAGCGTGATGACTTACATTACGTAGCCGAAGGCCGCACGTTACAGATATCGAGCTGTGTATAACGCTGTCATCATATCTAACATGGAGTAAGTTGCTTGTGTCCAATTAACGTAAACTATCTGCTCAAGTAAATTCTAACATTAAACAACAAGCCCTAACAAAATGCGCTTTGGTTGAAATTACGTCATGAAGCCTAAAATAAAACAATACAATACAAAAAACATTAATATCGTTAAACTATGGAAAATATCTGCCACTTTTTCAGGCGCTCACATATACAAGTCTAAAAATATACCTGGTTTTTAAAATAATTTTGAAAACACAATTACAAATCAAAATTATAATTGCCACTTTTACGGGCGTTAATACGCACATGTGTACAGCAGGTTGTTAATCTCACCGACAGTAACCAATGTTCTTGTTGTGGTTTTCAGTTCTAAGACTTATTTGATGAAGTTCTCTGCGATACTCTATCCTGTGGAGGCGTCTTCATCTCCGAGTAACTACTGCAACCTAGATCCTTCTGAATACGCTTGCTGTATGCATCATTTGGTCTCCCCCGCCGCTCCCCAACCCCTTTCCTCCACACATACTTTCTTCCAGTACTAAATTGGTGATCCCTTGATGTCTCAAATGTGTTCCACAAACCGATCCCTTCTTCTAGTCAGCTTGTGCCCCATCTAATCTTCAGTAGTATTCTGTAGTACCACATTTCAATAGCTTCTATTCTCTTATTGTTGAAAATGTTTACCGTACATGTTTCACTTCCATACACTTCATACAAACACTTTCAAAAAAAGACTTCCTGGCACTTAAATCTATATCTGACGTTAACAAATTACTCTTCTTCAGAAACGGTTTTCTTGCCATTGCCAGTCTACATTTTATATAGCGTAGCTTAAACGTACCTCTTAGACAAGGTGGCACGATTCCTCTTCCTTCTACATCTATTACAAAGAAAATGTTACATGCGACTCGTGACTGCTCTATAATTTTAATCTGAAATGTTACGTATTTCCCAAATTGTTAATGATTTTGTCTAAAACGCGGATTACATTTTGGCAATTTTTTCTGCCTTTCACACGTTTGCTTTTTACGTAGCATACTCATATATTTTATTTACTCCCTTCGTAAGCATTCACATTAGATTCTGTAAGTTTACATATTCAAGAAAGGAAATAGAATCAATTTAGACATATACACACATAAAAAATGAAAATGAAACACTTTTTCCCAGGAACGAGAAACTGCTAGAGTATTTTCTTGTGGCTTGAACAGCCACTCCCAATTGCAAGAATTGGGGACATTGACATAGGTGATTCATTGTCTGTATTCTCCACATGCACTCAATGTTGGTTCTTGTAAATATTCCCATTTTGTTAGACTGTACTTACGTTTGTCAACGTCCGGCCGTAACTTCTTCAGTGATCTGCGTATGGTCCAGTCTAAGCTGTGTCTGGCTGCTAAGCATTCTGCTGGCCTTAACTCTAGTTGCAGATAGCTCATTCTTGCTGCCCACAGTTTTTTTCTGGGTTTCTTGGCTGATGTATTTAATGCAGATGTTGACTGTAGGAAGTTCTTCATAAACCTGAGATGACTTCAGTGCTCTACTTTCGATCGGCAAGAGGTCTCCCTATCTGTATGGGCAAGTAGTGAATATTGCGATGAATATCTTCCCCTCCGATCCATGCCTCTGACGTCATATGACGACATATGAATCAGTTGAAGCTTTCTAATTACGGAAATGTTTCGCTAACATTCTCTTCATATTTAACACACGAAGTAAAAATGTATGGCAACTCAGAAATGTTGTTACACATGACAGAGAAACCTCCGACGCTTATTTTTGTGCATGTTTCGCATAAACATCGTAAATCAACGGTCAAAATCCACCACTATTGTTAAATTTTGTTATTATTCCTCACAAACAGGCGCTCCAGCTTCAGCCCACAGGGCCATTTCGAGGTGTCTTCGTAAGCACAAGTAAAATATGAATCATACTTACAAGCGCCTAAGCTGTTCGTATGTTATGGTGTTACAGGCATAGTCATCCAAGTCTAGAGATTCTTGCGTCCAAACGTGTTTGCTTAGAATGCCACAAGCAAACTCATAGACAACAAACTCTACTACATTAACTATTAAATATGAATCATATTTACAGGCGCATACTGACACATTCATCTGAAAATGCCTTGCGTGCTGAAAGGGGATGACAATGATGGTGCGGTTTAACAGCCACCACCTTTGCCTAGAGTTCTGATCGACTTTTCATTAATTAAAACTGGAAACGATTGTACCGCTCGTTTCTTGCTCATATGGCGTGGCTCTGTAGTTAAGTGATAAAGTGCCAGGCTGCACAGAGATAACGGTTTGACTCCACGATCGATTCTAGGAATTTTTTGTGTCACTTATTACTTCTTGCGGTATTTTTAACGTAAAAAGTCCAGTGTTGCACAGTGGTTCGTATTCCGTGTTAGACTGGAGTTCTCTTTATAACTGGGTCGGGTGGTTAGTTGAAAGGTTGGAGGAAGACAAGGATGCATCACCTCCAGCAGGACAACGCCTAAAAGCAGCTTAGTGTCACACTAACGTTCAGGTTGACGGCAGCTTCAGTTGAGGTAAATACATACCTGACGAACTTCCAATGAATCTGTCACCATCTATCCGAGGTTTGTGTGAAGAATATCGCGTGTTTCACAAGGAATTTTGAAAGTAAGGACGATGTGTAAATGCGATGCTCATAATTATGTTCTGTTTCGGAACATATCCTTGATAAGCGCCTGTTAATATTTGTTATCATTAAGTTATATGTTTTCATGGATTGGTTACTACCTTTTACGTTTCACGTTACAATAATTTTCAATATATTTTCAGCATTTCACATTAATATCCAGCCGCAAAGTGCAGTTTAAATATGACTACACTGTAAATTTACAACATTTCTCAATCAACTCAATGAGAACAATGAAGTTCGAAGCTTCTGATGTCTTCTTGTGGCCGGTTTTGGACTCTTAGAAGAACATCTTGTGTTGAAACTTCAGGCAGATAAAATCTGTGTGCCTCATCGACACTCGAAATTGGGATCTTTGCTCCACCGACTGAACTACCCAAGCATGACTGACAACCCCTCTTCACAGCTTTAATTCTGCCAGTACCTTTCAAGCTGCCAGGAAGTTTCGTATCAGCGCACACTCCGCTGCAGAGGGAAAATTTAATTCTGGAAATATGCTGTGTTGCTTGGCTTAGTGTGTTTTTGCGTTCTCTTGTGAGAATTTATTTATTTATTTGCACGTCAAGATCTGTAGGACCAAATTGAGGAGAACATCTCCAAGGTCATGGAACGTGTCAGTACATGAAATTGCAACATAAAATTAATATCGGATAAAAATATAATGTTTATCAACTCAAAAAAATTCAAGCCGTACGTTTAAGTAAACGCATTCAATAATACAAGAAGAATAAGCTTAATTTTTCAAGGAACTCCTCGACAGAACAGGAGTGACCCATGAGGATACTCTTCAGTTTCGTTTGAAAGCGCGTGGATTAATGCAAATATTTTTGAATTCCAGTGATAGCTTATTGAAAATGGATGCAGCAGTATACTGCACACCTTTCTGCACAGGAGTTAAGGAAGGCCGATCCAAATGCAGGTTTGATTTCTGCCGGGTATTAACTGAGTGAAAGCTGCTTATTCTTGGGAATAAGCTAATATTGTTAACAAGGAACGACACTAAGGAATGTATACATTGAGTGGCCAATGATAAAATACCCAGACTCATGAACAATGGTCGACAAGATGTTCGTGAACATACACCACTTTTTGCTTGGACTGCCTGTTCTGAGCCGAAAATATCCTTTTAGAATGGGAAGAGTTATCCCAAAATACAATAACAGACGACATAAGCGAATGAAAATAGGCAAAGTAGACCAATTTTCGTGTCGAACAATCGTTCACTTCAGATACCATTCGAATGGTAAAAATGGCAGCACTAAGTCACTGAACAAGATCCTTTCCATTACAGTTTACTATCTATTTGAGCACCTAGAAATTGGAACTGTTCAGTTTAACTAATCATATGCCCATTCTGTGACACTAAAACGTTAGGTTTTGTTGAATTGTGTGTTAGAAACTGTAAAAACTGAGTCTTACTGTGATTTAGCGATAGTTTATTTTCTACAAGCCAAGAACTTGTGTCATGAACTGCTCTATTTGAAACCGAACCAATATTGCACACAACATCCTTTACTAACAAGCTAACGTCATCAGCAAACAGAAATATTTTAGAGGTACCCGTAATACTAGAGGGCATATCATTTACATAAATAAGGAACAGGAGTGGCCCCAACACTGATCCCTGGGGCACCCCCCACTTGACCGTACCCCACTCAGACGTCACATCACAGCCATTCTCAACACTGTGAATAATGACCTTTTGCTGTCTGTTGCTAAAGTAAGAGGTGAACCAATTGTAAGATGCTCCCCGTATTCCATAATGGTACAACCTCTGGAGCAATATTTTGTGATCAACGGAATCAATGGCCTTAGTTAAATCAAAAAATATGCCTAGCTTTCGAAATCTTTTGTTTAACCCATCCAGTATCTAACAGAGAAAAGAGATTGTAACATTTTCAGTTGTTAATCGACTTCTAAATTCGAACTGTACATTCGATAGCAAATCGTGTGATATAAAATGATCAATTATCCTTACATGTACAGCCTTGTCAATAACTTTTGCAAACACTGATGGTATAGAAATAGCTGTTTTCATGACGAACCTAGGAGTTCACCTCGAGTATCCACTTTTCTCTGTCTACTTCGTACGGCATAAAACCCCATAAAAAGGGCGTAACGATACTACAACTGGAGATCTTGGTTTCGGATAGAGCAGTACTTCCAATACCATTCGACGATGAGAAAAGAATGAGTGTGGTCGCTGTGGTGCTTTACACCAATGGTAATGTGGAGCAAATTCATCATGCTGGAAGTACATTGCATACCATGTCTGCATCGCATTTAGCTTGGTTCTTAAAAACGACCGCAACTAATAAACATACCAACGTACACGAAACATATTCCATATCGGAAAAAAGTCGGGACAGAACATAAGACTGTACGAACGTTTTAACTCCAATGTACATACAGGTCTGTCACCTCACGTAATACTTATCTACCTTCCTGAAACTGTCTGTCAAACTCTGAGATGCTGAAATACTCTCCACTACTTTCAACAGCACACTCACAAAATGATTCCGTTAACAAATTTGATAGGGTATCAAGTAAAACTAAATAGCAAACCGACAGTCTCACATACTTACTGGACGTAACATATCGTCAAAAAAATGCCACCAAGATAATTCTTTCAATACTTAAGAAAATATAAAAGAGAGGAAACAACAATACCGAATCTCAGTGAATTTCTTTCTTCGAGGAGTGCCATTTAAGCATGTAGCAATAGCCCTCGTGTGAAGTTTGGAAACCAAGAGAGAGGTACTGCGAGACTGAAGGAGTCGAAGTAGACCCTGACTTATATCAGGATAGCTCAATCGGTGAGAGTGCTGCTCGCGAAAGAGAAGCGGCCGGCTCCGACACCCGATCGGGCGCGTATTTCCGTGTTCAAGACGATTCACTAATGTGGAAGGCATTCCACATTTAAAAGTGTTTATCGCTGTAAAGGAGAGTTGTACGTAATATTACAGTCAGAAACAAAAACAACCTACATTTTATTGTAATGCGTATTACATCTGTTGACTTGGCGTCTAACTACGGAAGCGCTCACGTCTTCGTTGTTGTTGTTGTTGTGATGTCTTCAGTCTGACTACTGTTTTGATGCAGCTGAGCACCTTATTCCACATTGTGCAAGTCTCTTCTAATGGGTGTAACTATTGTAACCTACATCATTTGAACTTCATTGCTGTATTAGAGCCTTGATCTCACACGACACTTTTTACCCATCACTGTTTTCTGCACTATTAAATTTACGATTCCTTGATATATCAGTATGTGTCCCATCCACCGAGCCATTCGTTTAGGAAAATTGTATGGGAAATGTTTTTTTTCCGATTAGATGCATTACTTCTTCATTAGTAACTCCATGTACCTATACAATCTTCACCATTCGTCTTTCGAACCACGTTTCGAAAGTTTCAGTTCTCTACCCGACATAACTGCTTATCGTCGATGTTGTATTCCGTCTTCAAGCAAATACCTTCAGGATAGACTTCCCAACATTTAAATTTTTGATTATATTCATAAGGCTTCTACTCTTTCCTCCAGCGGCCTCTCTGATTTTCCATTAGGCAGCATCTGCCTTTCCCTAATCATGCATACTTCATCAACCTTGTACTCGTCCTTCAGCCATTCCTGATTAGCCATTTTACATGTTCTGTCATAATGGTTTTTAGGCGCCTGTATTCCGCTTTACCTTCTTAATTTTCTGTATTTTTATTTCCCCTGTCATCAGTTAAATTTAATATCTCGTCTGCTATACCAATGTTTCTGCTTGTCCTTGTCTTCTTTAATCTCATCTGTCCCTCTGCTGCCTTCATTATATCATCCGTCAAAGTTACCCTCTTGTTTTATATTCCTTTCTTCTTGTTTTCTAGTTAATCTCTCCTTAAGACTGTCTTTGAAACACACGATGGCCCCTGGTTCTTTTATCCAGGTCCCATCTCCTTAATTTACTATCCTTCAGTATGCAGTTCATGAGCAATAAATAATTATCATAGGTCAAATCTGCCTACGGAAACGATGTGCAGTTTAAAATTTGGTTTCGAATTTTTTGTGTTACTATCACATGTTGTTGTTGTTGTTGTGGTCTTCAGTCCTGAGACTGTTTGATGCAGCTCTCCATGCTTCTCTATCCTGTGCAAGCTTCTTCATCTCCCAGTACCTACTACAACCTACATCCTTCTGAATCTGCTTAGTGTATTGATCTCTTGGTCTCCCTCTACGATTTTTACCCTCCAAGCAGCCCTCCAATGCTAAATTAGTGATCCCTTGATGCCTCAAAACATGTCCTACCAACCGATCCCTTCTTCTAGTCAAGTTGTGCCACAAACTTCTCTTCTCCCCAATCCTATTCAATACATCCTCATTAGTTACGTGATCTACGCACCTTGTCTTCAGCATTCTTGTGTAGCACCACATTTCGAAAGCTTTTATTCTCTTCTTGTCCAAACTGGTTATCATCCATGTTTCACTTCCATACATGGCTACACTCCATACAAATACTTTCAGAAACGACTTCCTGACACTTAAATCTATACTCGATGTTAACAAATTTCTCTTCTTCAGAAACGATTTCCTTGCCATTGCCAGGCTACATTTTATATCCTCTCTACTTCGACCATCATCAGTTATTTTACTCCCCACATAGCAAAACTCCTTTACTACTTTAAGTGTCTCATTTCCTAATCTAATCCCCTCAGCATCACCCGATTTAATTTGACTACATTCCATTATCCTCGTTTTGCTTTTGTTAATGTTCATCTTATACCCTCCTTTCAAGACACTGTCCATTCCGTTCAACTGCTCTTCCAACTCCTTTGCTGTCTCTGACAGAATTACAATGTCATCGGCGAACCTCAAAGTTTTTACTTCTTCTCCATGAATTTTAATACCTACTCCGAATTTTTCTTCTGTTTCCTTTACTGCTTGCTCAATATACAGATTGAATAACATCGGGGAGAGGCTACAACCCTGTCTCACTCCTTTCCCAACCACTGCTTCCCTTTCATGCCCCTCGACTCTTATAACTGCCATCTGGTTTCTGTACAAATTATAAATAGCCTTTCGCTCCCTGTATTTTACCCCTACCACCTTCAGAATTTGAAAGAGAGTATTCCAGTTAACGTTGTCAAAAGCTTTCTCTAAGTCTACAAATGCTAGAAACGTAGGTTTGCCTTTTCTTAATCTTTCTTCTAAGATAAGTCGTAAGGTTAGTATTGCCTCACGTGTTCCAACATTTCTACGGAGTCCAAACTGATCTTCCCCGAGGTCCGCTTCTACCAGTTTTTCCATTCGTCTGTAAAGAATTCGCGTTAGTATTTTGCAGCTGTGACTTATTAAACTGATAATTCGGTAATTTTCACATCTGTCAACACCTGCTTTCTTTGGGATTGGAATTATTATATTCTTCTTGAAGTCTGAGGGTATTTCGCCTGTCTCATACATCTTGCTCACCAGATGGTAGAGTTTTGTCATGACTGGCTCTTCCAAGGCCATCAGTAGTTCTAATGGAATGTTGTCTACTCCCGGGGCCTTGTTTCGACTCAGGTCTTTCAGTGCTCTGTCAAACTCTTCACGCAGTATCTCATCTCACATTTCATCTTCATCTACATCCTCTTCCATTTCCATAATATTGTCCTCAAGTACATCGCCCTTGTATAAAACCTCTACATACTCCTTGCACCTTTCTGCCTTCCCTTCTTTGCTTAGAACTGGGTTGCCAACTGAGCTCTTGATATTCATACAAGTGGTTCTCTTCTCTCCAAACGTCTCTTTAATTTTCCTGTAGGCAGTATCTATCTTACCCCTAGTGAGACAAGCCTCTACATCCTTACATTTGTCCGCTAGCCATCCCTGCTTAGCCATTTTGCACTTCCTGTCGATCTCATTTTTGAGACGTTTGTATTCCTTTTTGCCTGCTTCATTTACTGAATTTTTATATTTTCTCCTTTCATCAATTAAATTCAATATTTCTTCTGTTACCCAAGGATTTCTATTAGCCCTCGTCTTTTTACCTACTTGATCCTCTGCTGCCTTCACTACTTCATCCCTCAGAGCTACCCATTCTTCTTCTACTGTATTTCTTTCCCCCATTCCTATCACATAACCTATCTGAAACCTTGCTATGTCTCAAGATGTCTTCTGCTAACACCATATCATATTATTTATAATTTTATCTCAGCTGCGTAAATTCCTATAACCTTGCTAATTTGCTGTGATGTTTCTGATGCACAAGTGTGATTTCCACTCTGGAAGACAAATGCAGTGTATCCTCCGCTCTTTGTCAGACTCAAGCGCTTCTCGTCGCCAGGGTTCTGATCTCCGTGGATGAGTTCTCAGAATATGGAGAGGGTAGCTGCCGCTCGTTTACTGCGTACCGTCACGTAACTTTTGCTACCTTCACTCACATTACTAAAAATAATCGTCTACGGAGACCAGTTAACCACGTTAAATCTTTTACATATGGTTCCTGTATCGTTACAAACTCGATTTCGATTAGAACTAGACAATAATAATTACACTCCTGGAAATTGAAATAAGAACACCGTGAATTCATTGTCCCAGGAAGGGGAAACTTTATTGACACATTCCTGTGGTCAGATACGTCACATGATCACACTGACAGAACCACAGGCACATAGACACAGGCAACAGAGCATGCACAATGTCGGCACTAGTACAGTGTATATCCACCTTTCGCAGCAATGCAGGCTGCTATTCTCCCATGGAGACGATCGTAGAGATGCTGGATGTAGTCCTGTGGAACGGCTTGCCATGCCATTTCCACCTGGCGCCTCAGTTGGACCAGCGTTCGTGCTGGACGTGCAGACCGCGTGAGACGACGCTTCATCCAGTCCCAAACATGCTCAATGGGGGACAGATCCGGAGATCTTGCTGGCCAGGGTAGTTGACTTACACCTTCTAGAGCACGTTGGGTGGCACGGGATACATGCGGACGTGCATTGTCCTGTTGCAACAGCAAGTTCCCTTGCCGGTCTAGGACGGTTTGGATGTACCGTGCACTATTCAGTGTCCCCTCGACGATCACCAGTGGTGTACGGCCAGTGTAGGAGATCACTCCCCACACCATGATGCCGGGTGTTGGCCCTGTGTGCCTCGGTCGTATGCAGTCCTGATTGTGGCGCTCACCTGCACGGCGCCAAACACGCATACGACCATCATTGGCACCAAGGCAGAAGCGACTCTCACCGCTGAAGACGACACGTCTCCATTCGTCCCTCCATTCACGCCTGTCGCGACACCACTGGAGGCGGGCTACACGATGTTGGGGCGTGAGCGGAAGACGGCCTAACGGTGTGCGGGACCGTAGCCCAGCTTCATGGAGACGGTTGCGAATGGTCCTCGCCGATACCCCAGGAGCAACAGTGTCCCTAATTTGCTGGGAAGTGGCGGTGCGGTCCCCTACGGCACTGCGTAGGATCCTGCGGTCTTGGCGTGCATCCGTGCGTCGCTGCGGTCCGGTCCCAGGTCGACGGGCACGTGCACCTTCCGCCGACCACTGGCGACAACATCGATGTACTGTGGAGACCTCACGCCCCACGTGTTGAGCAATTCGGCGGTACGTCCACCCGGCCTCCCGCATGCCCACTATACGCCCTCGCTCAAAGTCCGTCAACTGCACATACGGTTCACGTCCACGCTGTCGCGGCATGCTACCAGTGTCAAAGACTGCGATGGAGCTCCGTATGCCACGGCAAACTGGCTGACACTGACGGCGGCGGTGCACAAATGCTGCGCAGCTAGCGCCATTCGACGGCCAACACCGCGGTTCCTGGTGTGTCCGCTGTGCCGTGCGTGTGATCATTGCTTGTACAGCCCTCTCGCAGTGTCCGGAGCAAGTATGGTGGGTCTGACACACCGGTGTCAATGTGTTCTTTTTTCCATTTCCAGGAATGTACATCGACAGCCAAATGGCATGGAAATGTGATGTTAATAGCGTGTCGCTCCTTCACAAGTGCAGTAACAAGTGGAGGCACGGACTCTGCGATATGTTGGAATCTTTCTGGAGAGGTACTGATTCAAGGATCTAGCAACATCACCGTCATCCGTTCTGTGTAATTGGTACTGGGTTCATCAAGCACAAACGGATGTCAACATCACTTCATAAATAATAGATTTGAATGAGAGATCCTGTCTTCTGAACGCAGGAAAGGGGGGTGGGAGAGAAACCACTGTTATGAATTCACAGAAGTGTTTATCCAATGGATGCAGGTGACATGTGAGAAAGTCGATATAAAGTGTACCTGTCATGTGACCATAGTCAGACCATAATCGAGCCAATCCTTGCCTAACTACCGACCACGTTCACATGCAATTGTCAATATCAATGAATTTCGCCTACAGTCGTGTAACTGAGGTGTTTCACAAGTGCTGCATTCAAAGACTAGCTAACAAGTGGAACGGTCTGAATTCACGACATCAGGGATATATGGAAGTGTATGATATTATCGTTTATTTTGAGAGATGCATATGGGGCCTGAAGATGGGACAGTGGAATTCCGAAACTGGCAGTTGTCGAAATAAAATAAAACAACGTCTCAGTTACAGTGCTGTTGGCGATTGTCTTTGACGCTGACAATTACTTAACCAGCTGATGCCCCTCCCTGTCGGTGTTGGATCAACAGAGGTGTTGACACGCTGGTTCAGTAGTTTCACGGGGCACACGTTATACTCTTATTTGCCCATCGGGAATGATACGACTGAAGTTAGGATTCATCGGCCATGCTGATCGTCGCCACTGTTCCACAGTCCAGTAACGAAATTGGTGGGCGCATGCCAGTTGCTGAGGTCTCTGTCAATGTGTCACGAAAGGTCCGTGAGACAGTCATTGACTGCTGAAGCATATGCAGTGCATGTTTCTTCATACAGTCCTGACATGTATGTAGTCTTGATCCCCACATTCAGATCGGTGACGATCTAACTCACAGCAGAGACACTGTGCAGGCCGACAGCCTCGTTCACTACTCACCTACCCGAAATAGACTATTCACGCCATACGCTGCATCGAGCTGCAAGATTCGAGCGTTATATCACGGCACACTTTCAAACTGGAGAACTCTTTCCAAAGCTATTGACTACGCAGTTTGTATTACTGCTCTTGTTGTCGTCGTGGTCTACAGTCCAAAGACTAGTTTGATGCAGCTCTCAAAGCTACTCTACCCTGTGCAAGCCTCGTTATCTTCAATGCACCACTACTACAACCAGCATTCATTTGAACCTGCCTACTGTACTCGTTTCGTGGTCTTCTTCTACAATTTCCCTCTCCTCCCCCCTGCCCCTCCCCCTCCACTGACCCCTCTCCCCCATTTCCCATCAACAGTTCATTGAAGATTCCTTGAAGTCTCAGAATTTGTCCAATCAAACGATCGCTTCTTTTATTCAAGTTACGCCACAAATTTCTTTTAGCCCCAATTCCAGTCAGTATCTCCCCATTAGTTACACGATGTACCCATCTAATCTTCCGAATAGTTCTGTTATGTCGCATTTCAAAAGCTTCTATTCCCTTCTTTTTTTTTTTTGAACTGCTTATCGCTTACGTTTCACTTCCGTACATATGCGCCGGCTGGAGTGGCCAAGCGGTTCTAGGCGCTACAGTCTGGAAGCGCGCGACTGCTACGGTCGCAAGTTCGAATCCTGCCTCGGGCATGGATGTGTGTGATGTCCGTAGGTTAGTTAGGTTTAAGTAGTTCTAAGTTCCAGGGGACTGATGACCTCAAATGTTAAGTTCCATAGTGCTCAGAGCCATTTGAACCATTTGTTAACATATCTCTCTTCTCCAGAGGAGCTTTTCTTGCTGTTGTCAGTCTCAATTTTATGTGCTCTCTACTTCCGAAATCATAAACTGTTGTTCAGCCCTATCAGCAAAATTTGTCTACTACATTTAGTGTCTCATTTCCTAATCTAATCCACTCACAATCCCCTGATTTAATTCGACTACATTTAATTACTCTTGAATTGATTTTGTTAGTATTTATCTTACATTGTCCTTTCAAGATACGTTACTACTACATGAATAAAATTAATGCCGGTGAGACTATGGAGATCACTCCATGACAACAGGTCGCAGCTATATTCTCTGCACTGGACGTTGATACATTGGAGTGCCAGTGTGGAGGGAAGGGGGATGTAGCTAGCACACTGGTTTCCCTGATGTTGAGTGTTGAGGTTCGAACATGCAAATGCTACCTTCCATTCAAATATCCAGTCACCTGCTGACTGTTCAGTTAAGGACTTCACAATTCCTGATGTGATAATAAATAAATAAATAAGAACATTCGAATGTCTTACACAATACGTATGGTGCATAAAAAACGTAAAGCCGTCAGATCAAGATAATGGACACCGAATTGCGCAAATGTTTTCAGAGAAACGCAGGCCGGAAGTGAACTGTTGTGAAGCTACGGCCGTGAAACTGCAGCGAATCAGTGACGATCCCCGGAAAGTGTCTACCTTTTGACTTGCCCCAGTTGATACTTGTTATGCTAAAGAACGCAGTTATCCGTTAAATAACCTCCAAGTAATTGCTGAAGCCGAACAGTCAAAGCTAGCTGACTTCGTTAGAAGCGAGTTTTCTGTGATGTTCCCTGGGTAAAGATTGACTATTAAATCAAAAAGACTAGAAGTACTGTAATTCAGTTTATCCCTTACGGTAAACTGTTATCCAGCAGAATTATAACGGCAGTGAGTGGCCCTTTATGTAGAAGTGTAAGGTGCAATGATATCAATAATGGAATACAGTCACGTGATAAATTTTTGGTGATGCACGGAGAACAAGAACGAACGTTAGTTACAACAAGAAGATCAGTGACTTTAAATTAACACACTGATGAGCAAGAAAATAGAAACTAAATTTTTGTGCTTAGTTTTCTTAGGTGTCATTTTTACATAGATGCTATAAATATCTAATTATTAGCCGTGTTGACTAATTAGTCTTTCATGAATGTATTATAGTAAAGTGTAAACGTATGTACCGCAACTGCTACACAAAAGAGGACAGTGTTCAACCACCGCAGCAGCCCGTGGATCTATAAGTAGTCAGTTACCAACACACGATCGTAAAGAATTATTTAAATATCAGCATATCATTGGGCAAGAAATGCAATACACATTTTTCCGCTTTCGTTTTAGGGTGGCAAACGTTCTGCACTTGCTGAAGAAACAAGGAACCCAAAACATTAGCGATAAACTACTGCAGATAATATTATTGACAGTGTGAATAATATTTAAGTATTTGTATGTCTTGATGTCTGGCAATTAGTAATAATGGCTCAAAACATGTTCCTAATAAATAAATGTTGAAAGATCAATCGTCATTAAACACTGAGATTAGTCGCTGTACATAAATACATATAACCTCTAAAATTCTGATTCGAACTTCGCAACAGTGTTAACATCCTGTAACAAAGGATTAAGTCACAATCTCCAAAATTACTGGGCTAATGAGACTTGTTGACACAGACTTAAATATTCTTGCGATTAGCTTGACAGACGTCGGTCCGTTGGCGGACTGCCACATTCGTTTTATTCCGTAAATTCCATTAATCACAATTAAAGTCCTGTTTCTAACAATCATTTTACGCTTGATACTTGTTACTGTAGTGATACCAGTGATTGTGAAGGTCAACCCATTTTTTCCATTCTATTAATCTTCTCTGTTCTGATTGGGAATCTTTACTTGCGGGTATTTTTTCCTGTCGTTGCAACTACAAAAATGCGTGCTTTTTTCACCAGAAGCATTTCGCTTTATTGACCATCGTCAATGGTCTGTAATTAAGTTATTTACATTTTGATTTGCTTTAAGACAGTAAAACAGTTTGTTAATAATAAGTAGATTTGTACGGTAATTTCCGCTTGATTTTTCGCTTCCATAGGGAAATACCGTCTTCTAGCACATCGTTTCTGTTTTTCTTGTTTAGTTCTTGTTTAGACATTGGTAGTTGTGGTCTAATTTTCAGTTGTTCTGCAGCACTATGCATTTCTTATGTTTTGCACACCACTCTTTTTCGCACAACACTGTTTGTTTACTGTTTGTTTTTATACTTTTAAGTATGTGTTGTGGTTTGTGTTTTGTAGTGTTACCTACCATAAAAACAGAATACAGCACTCCTCGTGTGTGTTGATTTCTGCGGAGCTTCGCCGACTGGCTGCCATTTTATAGCGCAGCTGGACAACGGGGCATTCATGGTCTTTGGGTATGGGCGGAATTTTACTCGAGTCACCGTCCCCTACCCTCACGTGACACTATTCCAGGGTTTCTTCTGCTGTATGTGCAACACTCTACTAGCGATAGGAACCAATAAATGTATGTTGTGACTCAGTTACGTCGTTCATCACATCCTTGTAGATTCCATAGACATGCAAGACATACGTCATCTGTTAGACCTTGCACATCTCCTAGCACAGTTTCTATCTGATGAAGTAACAGTCGTAAGACATGTGCTACATTTATTACAAAGGAGTGAACATAATAGTCCAAATTGCTCGTATACCTTTCTGCACCTACTCTGAATCACAATAGACACAAATTGCTTATACCAGCTTGAAATTTTAACTTCTTTGTATAAAGCTCTTAGTTGTACTTTAATGAGAGCTAAACTTTACGAATTTACTTGTTTTTCTGCTTATGGCTATAGAAGCAACTTATTCTGCTATTGGAGTCCCAGCGGTACACCACCGTCGAGCACCTGCAAACACAAAGAGCATGATATGAGGAAAATACAGTACACAGCAGAACTTAAGGATGAGATGGATAAAGTTGAAACCTTCCCTTCTCCTCTATATCTCATTTGTTACGCAACCTTCCCTTCTACAATAACCTATGAAATCTTCTTTTAGGATTTCTATCTCCTGCTTAATAATAACAAATGAAATCTTGCCTTTGAAATTAATTCTCTTTCTCAATAATAATAAGTGCAATCCTCGCATACAAATTTAAATGTTGCTTATTAAAAGTGATTTGCTGGTTATTTCGACGAAACATAGAATGTGGCGTCGTCGTGGCCCTCAGTCGTTACCTGCAATAACCCAGAACTGTTCCTTACCGTTTTTACTGTTACTGGATCGCCATCTGACTGCTACATCGAACTGCGACATGAATATACTTACTCTGATTTACTATACTCTATTAGCTGCTGGTGGGCTGTCATAATAAGTGACTGTATTTATTACCAAAGCTGACGTTATTCTTTAATAGCAAAGCTGACGTTATTCTTTAATTAATTAGACTAAAGTGACGTAATTCATAGTTAAACTTTTTCTTGACAACAATAAAATTTTGCAAAGTTTTACCTTGATGGTTTTTGGGATGGATTATAATCAGTAATTCAATATTGCTGGCAAAAATTAATTATATTCTGAAAATGATTCTTCAAATATTTACTGTTGGTAATGAAATGATTTTACAAACGTTCAAATGGGACTTACTTTTTACAATAATCTTACAACTAGCATTGCGCAAACATATCTTCAGTAGTCTTGAGTTTCTCAAAAAAATAATTCAATAATATTAGTTCCTCTTATGATAATAGTTAGCTGATGTCTTTTTACATCCGTTTATAAGCTCTTGTAAATCATAGCTGGTGACTGGCGGGCACACCGGTCCTCTCAACCTCTCGCTTCAGACCTGCTACCGACTCGCTTCACATCTCGCTTACTACTGACTTCCTACGAACACTAAAGTGCGGTCTCTCCCGCCAACAATGCTTTCTGGTGCAGACAATCCCTGCTACCATTACAAAATGTATCAATGCGCGGTCTTTCCCGCTCTTTTCTTAAAATGTATCCATACGCGGTCTCTCCCACCCTTTTTAAAATTATATCAATGTGCGGTCTCTCCCGCCAACAATACTTTAGTGCAGACATTCCCTGCTACCACAATTATTTCCAAAATGACAAATGTTAATTATTCCTACTTAACCCTATTCATAAAATATAAACATCTTTCATAAATTGTAGTTTGACAATAGACAATAGAAATATACACGTTTTACAAAGTAACATATCAACAACTCGGTGTAAATAAATGAAAGTGCTAGTGCATGTTGAAAAAGGTCGCCCTGTCGTGTATAAAAAGGTAGCCGCCACATCATACGACGTTAGCGTAACTATAGCACCAAATGTGGCCCTTCAAGGAACGGAAAAAGACAGTGTGTGACCATCAGCGAGCAATGACGGTGCGTTGTTGTGGTGTTACAACTTGGCCCGGAGACAGCAATTGGATGACTTCACAGGAAAAGAATCTTTGGGAAACTGGAAGAAGGACGAAATCTGCTGAGTGTAGCCCAAGAGCTTGGTGTAGTTCACAGCGTTGTTTCTCGTGAATGGGGAGCGTTCCGAACCACAGGTACCGCTGCCTGAAGAGGAGAAGGGCAGTCGACCACAGCCAACTGAAGCAGCAAATCACCACTACACTACGCAGCAGGCAAGAAGGGATGAATGTGAAACAGACAGGACAGCAAGGTACGCAGTATTGCGCTCCCCTGTAGCACGGGGACTGCATGGTTCAAAAAAATGGCTCTGAGCACTATGGGACTCAACTTCTGAGGTCATCAGTCCCCTAGAACTTAGAACTACTTAAACCTAACTAACCTAAGGACATCACACACATCCATGCCCGAGGCAGAATTCGAACCTGCGACCGCAGCGGTCGCGCGGTTCCAGACTGTAGCGCCTAGAACCGCTCGGCCACCCCTGCCGGCGGACCGCATGGGTTTGGTCTTTTTACCCGATGGCCAGTACGTTGTGTCCCGTTGACAGTCACACATGGGCGACGCCGTCTGCAGTGGCACCAAGAGCACAGGCTGTGGATCATCGAGGAGAAGGATAGCGTGCACTTCTCGGATCAGAGAAGACTCAGTCTGAGTAGTGATTCCGTACGCACCCCTATACGGTGGGAGGTGGGAACACGTAATGCATCCAGGAATATTGTCTAACATGATCGTTTTCGAGGTCCAGGTATTATGGTATGAGGAGGCATAATGTTGCAAGGGCGTACTAACTTCCAAATCTTTGACTACAGTTCACTCACCGGTCAACGTTATTGTGACGCTGTACTTCTTCGCTCTGTGCGTTTTTTTCAGTAGTGCGTTCCACCCAGACTTTATTGTTATGGGTGACAATGCGCGAAGGCATCGAAGACCGCAGGTGAAGAAGCTCTTGAAACAAGAGCATATTCGGCGAACGGACTGACCTTCCCGTTCCTCCGCCTTGAATCCCATCGATCACGTGTGAGATTCGTTGGGAAGACGCGCCGCGTCACGTCTACATGAACTACTGCGTGGTCACGTCCAAGGTCACACCACCGCCGCCTAGCGCAGCAACCAGCGCTGCCAAATTATAAAAAAAAAAAAAAAATTATTTCACGAGCGATCTGGTGCGACCAATAGCCACCACAACCGCGTTCTCTAATGAAAGCGCGCGCTGCTACATAAGTGGATCAATGTTTTTATATTTTTGGGGGGAGGGGGGGGGGATAAGGAATAAGGAAAGGGAGATAAGTAATCTACATTTGCAGTCTATAATACAACATAAAGCCACCAACCGCTTTTATTTTACATTTTCCATTGCCTTCTTTGGACCAAATACACAGAATTCAACTTTTTCTTTCTTCTGTTTGACAATACAAAGGGCTTATCTAGAACCAAAGTACCATATGGCACCTTAGCAGGTGTGCCAGAAGTCTCTATTATACTCCATGTCTTCCACGCAGAAATATTCGCATCAGGGAAAGCTTCAAGGCCACCGCAGTCTCCATGGTTACCCCAAACTGCAGCAAGAGTCAACCATTTAGTACCTCCAAAAACAGCAGATACTTCACAAGTGAACTGCAATTTTAGTCCTCGAAACACATTAGGTCCTCCAATAAGCTGCTGCTTATTGAACTTTGCCAGCAAGGTCGATGTCTATAGCTTTCAGAAACTTGTACACATAGACATTATACGCCGCCAACGGCGACGAAAATGACGTCGACTAGGCATTGCAGAGGTACATCACGTCCGAGTCCAGCAGTTGTTAGTCGCACTGACTGTGGTCAGCATGGGAGCACAGCTTGCATAGCGGTCCGTTATGATCGCGCACTCAGTTAAGAAAGATATCGCGCCTTTTATAATGTCCAAGGTATCATCATAAATCGCGGTGACTTCTGCGTAATTATTGTCGTTAAATGAAAGTGTCACATCTGTTAGTCTCACTGCGTTTTCCTTTCAGTCACCTTGTGTGCTGTACTGTAATACACTGTAGCAGTTGAGTCTACGATCTAAGTTTCATCGAGCTATATTGGCAGTGGCACGTAATGCGAAATTTACTTTCATGCTGATGTTTTGCACACCAGTGCATGTATTTTCATCTTTATCCTTCGTCTTTTTGGATTTGACTAAAAAAATAAAGAAAATCAACAACGTAGCTTTAAGTAAACATCATAAAATGTCCATCTTTTCATAGACTGTAAAAAGTCTATAAAATTTCGCGCTTTAATTAAATCTGCAGCTTCCTAATGGGCATTTTAAAGCTTTTGGTTGATGAGTGGAATTCTACACCATTGGAAGCCTGCCTCCGAGCTTACAGGGTGACGGGGATAAAATAACAATATAGAAAAACTTTATAATACTAAATAACAAAACACTTTACTAATCTGAATAAAATCTTCTAGAGCCTAAAACGGAAAGGAGGTGCTTCAGACAATTTATACAGGGCTACAACATGAACAGCGAAAATGTGGTAAGTGGAAAAGCTTTCCCCTTTCATCGTGTTATGGGGAGGGGGGAGGGGAGGCCCGCCATCGAGAGAAAGTAAGTTAATGGTTTGACGTTTTGAGTAAACTTTGCTGTAAGTTGCTAAAGATTTCATTTTCAAATACTGGTTGAATGTAGTCAGGGAAGATAGCGGGCCGTGAGTTATGTTGCCTGAAGACATACACAGTCCAGCACCATTAATGTGATCGCCGCCTAAGCTCGACGCCATCGTGCAATAACGACTGACAGACGTCACCTGGCAGCCCTAGCAGTGGAGGGTATATGAAGCTTGCCGGCGGGACGCGGATAACAGTACAGTCGTTGTCGCAATGTGGAAACGGAGCGATTTATCTGAGGTGCGGGAAGGGCATGATCATTGGCTTTCGGGACAATGGTGGAAGAGTTTCCGAAATGGCTAAGTTTGTAAGCTGTTCGCGTGGTGGCATTGTCAACGTATGCCATGCATTGGAAAATGATGCTATCGAAAACCGGTGGCGAAGCAACTGTGGCCGTAGATGAAAGAGGTGAACGACGGTTGTGGAGATGTGTACGGGCAAGTAGGCGTGCAGCTGTTGAGCAACTGTTACGCAACTGCCCACCCAGATGAACCAAGGGGCTACCAACAGCGCCTCCTCAACGACCGTTGAGCAAACGTTACTGCATATGGGTGTCAGCAGTAAGCGCCACTTTCATTCACTCATGCTAACAACTGTTCAACAGCGGTGAAGGCTGGAATTTACACGACAGCGCCGCAGCTGGATGACCGCTGAGCGACGACAGGTGGCCTTTTCAGGTGAATCACGTTTTATGCTCCAAAGACGGATGGTAATTGGTGTGTACGGCGTAAAACGTGTGATAGCAAATAACCTGCATCGGGGAGGGAGCGTTGTGCTTTTGGGAGTGTTTTCGTGCCATTCGCTGGGTGATCTCGTCATTCTGGAAGGGACAATGGATCATCACATCTATGCATCTATCCCTGGAGACCAAGTCCACATGCAGTTCGTTTTCCCTCGACAAAATGGCATCTGCCAGCAGCACAATGCAACGTGTCACACAGCTTGCAGACTACGTGTGTGATTGGAAGAGCACCGGAACGAGTTTACCGTACTCCCCTGGCCATCAACCTCCCCGGATTTATACCCAATCGAGAATCTGTGCGACCACATCGATCGGGCTGTTCGCGCCATGGATTCTCAACCGAGAAATGTAGCTCGACTGGCCGCAGCACTGGAGTCGTCGTGGTTCTGTTGGTATCTTCCACAATCTGACTGACTGACTCTCTTCATGCACGTCTTGCGTTGCAAAAGGGGGCTATTCAGGTTTTTGACAGTGGGTCACATTAATGTGACTGGACAATGTGGGTTATAAAATGGAAGTCCATTTGGTATGAGCCTGCTGCTTCAGCAGGTTTCCACCACCGTACTGCCCTCTGTGACCGAGCAGTTCTAGGCGCTTCAGTCCGGAACCGCGCTGTTGCTACAGTCACAGATTCGAATCCTGCCTCGGGCATGGATGTGTGTGATGTCCTTAGGATAGACAGGTTTAAGTAGTTCTAAGTCTAGGGGACTGATGACGTCAGATGTTAAGTCCCATGTGTTTAGAGCTATATGAACCATTTGGAACCACCGTACTGCAGCCTACACTGAATCCGCGACCCGGTCCCGCCTGGTGGTGCAACGGGACGTCCGACCTTGCGGCGGCCGCCACATTGAATCTGTCTGCTTTACTTAGCCGCACCTTGCCTCGCCAGATCGCATTCCAGACGTCACGAGGCTCAAACTACCGGTCCGGTGTGCGGAGGGAAAGGAAAAATGTGCGCCACCCAACTTCGCTGCCTTAATTGGCCGGCGAGCAGCTGCTCGGACTTAGTCTGGTAACGGCACTTCTGGCAGAAGCAGACTGGGAGTAGCCCGGCGTGGCGTATCCAGATGGCAAGGCAAACCACTGTGCGTGTCTGTGTCTGCCAGTGGGAACGCCCTTCGGCCGCTAGCTGGCCGGCCGGAGCTGCCTGCCTCCGTGACCTAACTCTGTCGCGCCGTTTCGTCACGTGCTCCGCTTACTATTCGCTTCACCAGACTTGGCCAGACAGTAACACAGCAAGCGATCACTGTTATTGTTACTCTAGCAATTTTAACGTAGCCGAGACGTTATCTGTATAAAAATCTCCCATCTTTGTGTAACAGACACATTTTCTAAGCTCACAATACATAATGTCAGTCTCTCCCGTAGGGATCACGAAAGTAAGCTAGGAGAGATTATGGTGCGCATTTCCTCCGTCGTTTAGCGTGTAAATGGTATTGGAAAAAAATAGATAATGTTGTTGAAAGAGTTCTAGTATTATCGAACGGGTGGTGAACCTGAAAGAGTGGGCTTACTGTAAATTATGTGATTTAGAGTATGGAAGATTAAGAGGGTGGGTAGTCGGAAGGGAACTAAATATCCTGCCAGGATGAGTCAAGCGAAATATTTCTTTTATTGGGGGGCGAGTGGGGTTCAAATGGCTCTGGGGTCATCAGTCCCCAAGAACTAACTAACCTAAGGACATCACACACATCCATGATCGAGGCAGGATTCGAACCTGCGACCGTAACGGTCGCGCGGTTCCAGACTGTAGTGCCTAGAACCGCTCGGCCACAACGGTGGACTTGAGGGGGGAGGGGGGGGAATAAATCAAAGTCAGCTGTTGCTATTGGTTCTGCTAACGATTTCTTGCAAGGATCGCCAGATGCCTGAGCATTAATAATTAATACAAAAAAAAAGGGATTGTACCCTGTGGCCTGTAGGCTGGTCGGTAATCTACGAGGGTAGGAACATTAATAGTGGCAACTATTTATTTACAACTCGTACAAAATAGACACGTGTTTCAAAGTTTTACTTACCTTCAAAGTAGTCACTAGCATTGTGCATAACCCGTTGCCAGCGGTGTGGAAGTCGTAGGATACTCTCAGCAGCGCCAGTTGTGTTGACAGTTCGAGCGGCACGCTCTATTGCCCGACGAATTTGTAGCAGTTCTGAAGCGAATGCCGTGAAGTGTTTCCTTCACTTTAGAAATCGAGTTGAACTTATGAGGGCTTAAGTCAGAGGAGTGCAGTAGGTGGTATAGCACTTAGCAGCCCCATCAAACAAATCAGTAACAGTTTGTACTATACGTGCTTGAGCATTGTCCTGCAAAATGATGGCCAGGTCCTGCAGTCCTGCAGTTCATTTTTCGAACACAACCTACGACCAGCTTAGAGACAGAAGTGATGGCACTTTCTGTAGGACCTGACCATCATTTTGCAGGACCATGTTCAAGCACGTACAGTGCAAGGAGTTACTGATTTGTTTGATTGATGGGGCTGCTAAGTGCTATACCACATACCGCACTTCCTTGACTTAAGCCCTCGTGGATTCAACTCGATTTCTAAAGTGAAGGAAACACTTCACGGCATTCGCTTCAGAACTGTTACAAATTCGTCGGGCAATACACAGCGTCGCTCGAACTGTCAACACAACTGGCACTGCTAAGAGTATCCTACGACTTCCACATCGCTGGTAACGGTTTATACACAACACTGGTGACTACTCTCAAGGTCAGTGAAACTTTGAAACACGAATCTATTTTGTACGAGCTGTAAATAAATAGTTGACACTATTAAAGTTCCAACCCTCGTAAATTCAGGTGACATGGGGTTAAATAATTAGCGAATTAATTTCTAGATGAACTCGATTATTCCACATTTATTTTACCAAGATCTAAGAACATGAAAAATTACTAAACTTGGCGAAAGTCTTTGTTAAAAGTAACAAGAAATACATGAAGTACTATACTGTGTCAATTATATTGGACGTATGGTGGGTCCGCAAGGTATTGGGTACCACAGGGTGAACGAGGCGTTACTTGCAGACATCACGACTGACTCAACTTCATATGGTGTGCCAGAAATAGCTGCATTAGTCATGGTCTTAAGCAGAGATTAGTCATGCACCAGAATTAATATGTGCACCAGGCGAGTTAAGAAGCTAGCCAGTGGTAACTCAAGAGTCACTGTAACGAACGTGGAGTTCCTACTCGCAAAGACATTGAAATGAAAAAATAAGAAACGTGTCACCGACTGTGAAACGACTCTAACCTGACCGCAAGGTTCCTAAGCTTCACACGATGCTAATCTCAAATGCAGTGAAAATCCTCACCATTCTAGCTGCATCTCGGATCTCGAACTAAGAACAATTTCTCCCCGTCGATCTCTGTGTCATCCTCCTAAATCGGATAAATTCTATCTACTTTGCTCTTTCTAACTCTTTTAAAAATAAAAATAAAAACAGAGGAATAAATTTTAAAGAAAGAGACAAAGTTTCTGTTGAATTATCCTGCTGAAACATGTGGAAAACACAAGTCATTTACGTAATAGCCAGAGCGAATATAATTGCGCCGTAACACTCACTACGATATCTAAAATGAAGTATCACTTCCGAATAGCAAAACTAATATGAAAAATATCTTCACTAAATGTAATCTAGGTATACCGAATGTCTATATTAAGAGAAATAGAAGGGGATAGGGAGGAGGAGGGGAAGGAATGCTGGCAGCACAGATAAGTGATGTCTCTCCACAATGCTAATCCTATCAAGTATGTATAGTTGCGAAGTGTTAAAATGTGTAACGAAGACGTAAAATCAATTATTTGCCAGATAAATAACAGACATAAATTTGTTCAGACAGTACTGCGGAAGTTCATAGTTTCTGGAAAAGAGATTGTTTGTCAATCTCCAGTGGCAGAGGGGCTTTCAGTGCATGAGAAGCAAAAATATTTCGGTATACTGAAGCTGCGCTGTAACAGTTATGATAAAGTGTTCATTTTGTTATACCAGTTCAGTTAAAATGTTCCATTCATGGATACATTGTGGAAAGAGTAGTGACTTAAATGCTGCTGAACGCCGTGTAATTAATCTGATTTTATCTGTACAGTGCTTTCCACTGTATTGTCTGCTAAATTGTAGACCGCGCCCGCCTTACTGACATAAAACCAGTTCTTAATACTTCACAAGAAATATTATCCCCAGAAGCAAGAAGAAAAAAAAATCAGCAATAAAAAATAACTGCTCAGTGTGTGTCTAAAGTACTTCGGCAGAGCCAAGTGATGGGGACTGAAACTGCGAATGTTATACACGTTCCGAGGTCTTCACACGCAGAAGTTATAGCACTTACTTACTACTAGTCGTATTTGGTTCTCCTCTTAAGGTTACTAAGCAGTTAGAATAGTGTATTTGTTTAGGTTACCGAAGCATGGTAACAGGTGAAACCATAAATGAGCAACTTTTTTCCAATAAAACATAAATGCAAAAGCGTATATCCCATACAACACCTTCGATTAATTGCCACTTTGGCAGCTTATATCTCAAATATCTCCTTTGGCCTCGCGATGCTGATTGAACGCAGTTCTAGATTTATCATCACAGAAATCTCTGGCCCGATTACTGGTAATCGAATACACGACCTTCGCGTCAAGAATCAGTCACGCTATCTAGCACTCCACTGAGTGGTCTAGAGAAATGTTGTAAAATTTAAATGTAACACCAGCTTCCGCATTCAGAGTACAACATATTAAGCAACACAGATGGAATCAGTTACAGAAAAATTGCGTGGGAAAAATTCAGTCAGTTGAGTTCAGATATTTTGAAAACAGTAATTACCAAGTATAATAATCTAAAGAGTAACTATATTATCTCAAAATTCGCTCAAAGTGAACGATTTACAGGTGGATGTACTGCACTTGCAATTTTTTGTGTTTTGTAACATAAGCAGTTGGGGATGCTGTGCTATCGATACGAACCATCTCCATTCTGTAGAACAACACATTCACGTTCAATATGGTGTCATAGCTCGTGATCAGAGTGATTATTTTTATAGATTCTCTAAATAAACGCAGTTTCAAGTGGAATATTAGCTGCAGTGATAAATACGAAGTCTGTTATCAGATTTGTACCTTCGTCTAGGGATTTGGCCTTCATGTTACTTTACATCTGTGGTCCACGCCACTAATCCGCATCAAATATTGGCACTTGATCTGAAGTTAATCTATTTGAAACGCAGTAAAGGTAAAAAATTCTGTCTTAACTATTTAAACGAGAACTAGAAGCAAGTGCAGCGTATAGTTCCTATTCGTTAAGTTGTACGACAACGCAACTGTTTGAGAAAATTAGCAAGTCACTTCAGATGCGGATGTATTCAGCATATGTCGATAAATTTAGGAATCTGTTCAGTTCTCTTTGGCGATAGTAGGCTACATGTTACGTCGAGTTTAGTCTCACTATTATTGTGTGTGTCATTATTATCCACTATGATTTAGACATAATACCACACGTCGTATTGGCCCCCGCAGTTATGTACATTGTTCAGTTGCAGATTTCAGATGTAGTTCAAACTTAACTGCTGTTGCCAAATCATGGTTTCACACGTATCTATTCCGACTCGTAAGTACCGTGATAGCTCCTTATGAGTCGTAACCGAGTTAGAAGTAAGTTTCTTGTGGCACATTTAGTGCTATTATTGCATTAGGAGTTGGTTACGGATGGTGCTATAACCATTTCATATCATTCAAACAGGCAAATGTCATCGATTATGATACATGATGTTAAGTACAAGGCACCCTCCGCCACACACCGTTTAGTGGCTTACAGATTATGCAGAATGCACTTACACCAAAGTAGCAAATACAGTCACACCCACGTTTTGGTGACCGGAAGCCTGAAGATAACACTAACCATTTTTGGTTCTGCATTTTAAAGACGTAGCTGGTAACGAATCTTCATATTTCCTAACAGAATTCAGAGAAAAGCATCGAGGAACTCAAGAGAAGTGCATTAAAAAGATATTTATGCCTTATATCACATATTTAGCAGCTTGCAGAGACGCTTTATCAATGGAGTTATTATTCTATGCGGATTTCAGTTCAAAGAGTAATTTTACGTTACCTAAGTGCGGGACTACAGATCACCGTATGTACTGAGAAGACGACAAAGTATTTCCTAGGACTTTCAGGAAACGATCCTAGCTGTACGGAAGCTAGAGTCTTCTCTTTCTCGCCAGCTTACTTTTACTCCTGTTGTATAAAAACGGTTTGCCTTCATGTACTTAAGAATCTGACGATCGGTATTTATAGCCGATGTTAAGGCAAGCTAGATGCATTTATCAGGAACATTGTTAACGGTTATTTAGATTTATACAGACATTCCCTTCCATCAAAATATACACGGTGTATCAAAAAGAATCATCTGATTTTAAAAAAAATCATCATTATTATGTTATCTGAGATCTGTGCGTGAACAACGTACTGTTGGGAAGAGCAAATTCTCGAGTTTTATACGGTTTCCGTTATGTAGCAGCAGTGTGCGCCCACTTCAGTTCTAGAACAAATTGTGCCGGGACTACAGAAAGCATTTTGTGCTCTACGCTTTGCGCAGTGCGGATCAGTAATAACTGTTCAGCGTGACTTTCGTACTAGGTATGGTGTGGACTCTCTACAACACAGAGCATTAGATGATGGCATGATCAATTCCGACAAACAGATTGTTTGTGTAAAGGCAAATAGCGGGGCAGTCCCCGAGTGTCTGACACAAACGTCGAACGCATCCGCCATAGTTTTACAAGGAGTCCGCAGAAACCCGTTCGCCGTGCACTTCGACAGCTCAACATGCAACCGATGTCCGTTTGGCGTGTGTTGCGTCGACGCTTACGCGTGAAACCATACAATATTCAGCTACTGCATGTTCTTCGTGAAAGTGACAAACAACCACGTTTGGAATCTGTAATTTCGTTCTTGGCAAGATGGAGCATGACAGTTTTCTTCCACGCTTAGTGTTCAGTGACGAGGCAACATTCCAGTTAAATGGAAAGATGAATCGTCATAATGTGAGAATAAGGGGTACGGAACAACCACATGAAATTGTACAACATGGGAGCGACTCTCCAAAATTTAATACGTTTTGCGAAATTTCACGGGAAAAGATGTATAGTTCACTTTCCTTTGCCAAGAACACTGTTACAGGAAGCATATATCTCGATATGCTTGAGCACTTTCTTTTGCCACAGTTGTAAACTGATTCGAACGACATCATTTACCAGCAGGATGGGGCACCGTCACACTGTCATTTGGAAGTGCTGGCCTCCAGGGTGACCGGACATGACTGTATGTGATTATTTCCTGTGTTTTTTTTATAAAAGACTGTTTATGTGCTTCCGTTACCAGCATCAGTGAATGAATTGAGACACCGTATAACAGCAGCTGTAGAAGCTGTAACACAAGACATGCTAGCTACAGTGTGGGAACAATTTGAATACCGCATTGACATATGCCATGCATCTCAAGCGGGGATATTGAATGCCTATGAAAAGATATGGAAATAACTTTGTGAGTTTCCCATTCATCAAAAAACAAAATTCATTGTATATGTTTATTAGTTTCAGAAATATAGACGTGCCAAATCGGATGATTTTTTTATACATCCTGTATTTAATTCCGTTCTGAAAAAGCATTACTTTCACTTTTAATAACATAACTTAACAAGACAGTGAAGTTTACACATATTTAGGACGTCGTATAACTTGAATATAGATTTTCCATTCTACAGACATTCTTATTGTCTAAGTTCGGCAACTTAGGAGATACAGATATTAGGTGATATTAATGATGAAAGTGAAAAACCTTAACTTTTTGCCTATTTTCGTTCATTAATGGTTTTACCCAAAATGTTTACTGTATTTCATTATTAGTAGAAAGTATTCCTAGAAAAATCATTTTATTCCAGGGTGTATGGTGTCTATCCATGCAAAAATGATACATGTTGGCGAAGGGACCATCGATTAGGCTTATCTCCACCACTAATCCGATGCTAGCGGACACATCTTGTGCGCATTTGTACCACATGGAAGCGAATCGGACGCGAAGAAGAGGTAATTTACATCACGGGCGGGTAATGTCAACTTCTTATCATATCCTCTGAAATCTTGTCTACGAATGCAATGCTGGTTTTCCACACACACTATTCAAGCACTTAGCTGCTTAGTGTTACATAAATCTTACATCGCTGTTATTATTTAGGCTGCCCCAAGTACTGTAAGCAAGAAGGACGTTGATTTATCCTTCCCGGAAACTGCACTTTTACCCCTGAGACTCTCCCATTTATGCCGCGACGTGGTGACTTGTTTACGACGACAATTAGTAACTATGTGCCGGCCGGGGAGTCACTGACGTAATTAAGCTTAATTTATGAGCTACCAGGAATGTCTCAAGGGAATATGAGATCAGTTTCGGCGTAATAACCTAAACAACTTGCTGATAATGTTAACAGCTGTAAGTGGCCGACGTATCGCACCAACGAATTGTGGGTCACGTGCTTTGGCTAGAGAGTCGCATACATATCAGTTTTTTTTTTTTTTCGTTTGGAATTATCGGTTGAGTCGCAAGGTTCAAGGAAAATCAAAGATCGTTCATTGACTGTCTGCCATCAAATATCACGTCAGACGTCGAAGTTTTGTCTTCTGAAAGGTCGAGGTGACCGTGACCGGGTCACTGTTAGTATGAGAATTACGCCTGAACAGGACTGACTGCGACTTCCTTAAGGTTGTTTATCTTGCCAAGCTGTAGGGTCGCGCTTCCGAAAAACAATGATTATGGTCATAGTGCCGGCTCGACTCCAAATTCCAACCTGTCACACATCTTGTTTATTTATTTTTTATTGTGCCCATTAGGAACATGTACAAAACTTTGCGTTAGAAACAAAATAGCAGACTTTTTATGTGCCATGGTGAAGTAGTTTAACTAACGATAGAGACTTTTATGCCTGTACCTGCGGACATCCACATTCACAGATACTTTACGGACATCCGTGGGTGTACCTACTGATATCCGTACTAATAGCTGCTTCGTGTTTAAAAGTTAGAGGATGTTGTATCATTATACGACATACGTCACATTGTACTATTGCGGCCAACGGGAGCGTATACACGAAACGACACCGAAAGTGTATTGTAAGGAGAGCTGAAAAGAAGTCATTCCTGTTTATCTGCAGTAACAGAGCTCAATAATGCTATTAATGAAAACTGCTGATAAGTGATACATAAGATGTTCTAAGATAAGCAGGTTTTAGAAATTATCGCTTCACAAACTGACTCCTGTTTGAGCAGCACATGCAGCATAAATAATGTTTGGTTCAAAATCGGTGAATCTCTCAATGTTGTTATTAAGCATATTTGAAAGTACACAATGCACCATATGTTACTGGCAGAAGTATAATTCGTTGACATGATTTAACACTGTGGTGAATTAATGTACATATGGTAAAAGAATTTCGTAACTGACATTTAAGAATACGTAACATGTGACATCTTACACGACGACCTCATACGACTTATCGATGTCGCTGAAATGTCCCGTAGCAAATTTCACAATTTCAGTTTCAGTAATAACGATAGCATGTTGTAATTCGTTGAACGTATACAGAATTTGGCAAGCTACTTTGTATTAAAATGCCTCTACAGCCTTATTCTACGAACTGTTATTTAAGAAAGTTCGAAATTTCGTATCAGCTAAATGTTTTAAGCAAAAGTAAAAGGTAATATCTGCGGCGTTCAAACCATGAACGGGCTTGGAGCATGACTGCAAACACAGTGCAGCCTTTCGTTCGCTTTGGCCCTAGGAGGGGGTTGATGGAGAGCTGTCAAAATGTGTGTAAATTTCTAAGGGACAAAACTGCTCAGGTCATCGGTCCCTAGACTTACACATTACTTAAATTAACTTAAACACACACACCCATGCCCGAGGGCGTACTCGAACTTCCGGCGGGAGGGGCCACGCTGGTGGAGAGCCATTCGCCCCCAGCGCCTCTCACCCCTGGGAAAGAACTTCGGTACTCAATGTAAGAGCAAGTGGAACAGATCTGGGCCCTGACTGAATCCAGGACCTGCAGGGTCCAAGTCTAGCGCTCTAACCGCTAGACCATCACGGCTACCAACATAATTACAAGAAACTGAGGTAGAATGAAATTTTCACTCTACAGCGGGGTGTGTGCTGATGTGAAACTTCCTGGCAGATTAAAACTATGTGTCGGACTGAGACTCGAACCCAGGACCTTTGCCTTTCGCGGGCAAGTGCTCTACCAACTGAGCTACCCAAGCACGAGTCACGCTCCGTCTTCACAGTTTTAATTCCGCCAGTACCCAGGTCCCGAGTTCGAGTCTCGGTCCGGCACACAGTTTTAATCTGCCAGGAAGTTTCAAGAAACTGATGTTTTATGTCACTCTGAGATGCAGAAAGAAAATGAGGTTAATGCTATATGACTGACACTGAAATATTTTGAAACATGGATGTTGACTTGAGTTTTGAGAAACTTATGTGTTTTAGGCCGAGTAACCACGTCAAAGAGTTGGAAGGAACTTAAATTTCATAAAAGCTGACGGATCATTAGAAGTAATAAAAAATGGTTGATGAAACTGAGCCATTTGTACAGTCTATCTACATGGCGATCGGAAATTCCCGTTACAAACTTCTAGGACCTGTATAGGGGAATGAGCAGACAATATTTTCGATTGGGACTATAGCGTCCCCAATGCTATGTTGCGAAAAGATTTAAAAAACGGTATTTATAAAGAAGAGACATTTAAAATTTGAATAATAAGTGGCGAACATACATTTTTCTCTATATTACAATAATTTCTCTGTGTAAGTTTCTAGGGCAAAGAAATATAACAAAATGATCAAAGAGACGACAAGATACGCTCTTTTGTTAATTTTTTTAGTCGTCTTCACTTCTTCTCTTGTCTTGGTTGCGTGTAGACGGACATCCTGCGAGTGCTGGCAAATGTAAGCATATTTGTACGAATTAAGCATATAATATACTGATTAATATCATTGTTCACTTTTAATTTGTAAGAGGTGATCCCGATTTCATGTCCGCCTTCCTTGAATTAACCTGCATTCAAATAATTTACAGTTCAACAATTTCAGCGGCCGATGCAGCCAACGATCCATTACGTGGCGATATTAACTTATAAAAAATTAGCGGAAGCGAAAAACACGCCCGCTATTAACATAATATTCATTTTTCTCCACAGCCGCACAAAGTTGCAGAAATACGGAGTTTTAAGATTCTTATTTTCAGTACCATAGCCGAGAGCCAGAGCCAGGACTCCGACTACAATACAATGGTTAACGGAGGTAAGAAAAAATACTCTCGCGAGTGTGTGGGCCGCAATTGTAATTAATAACTAAAGATTTTTTGCTCTAAAGTGAACAGACTAGCCGAGTAAATTAATATGAAAAGTTTCTTCCATTGTTCAATTTATATGCTCCTGTATTAAGATTCAGTGAGTCCAACGTTCATTAACGTAAAAAATAATTTAAGATTAATATTGTTAAAAAGGAGAACTTCAGGAAAGCATTAAATCGTAAATCAAAATTGGATGAAATATCATTTTTATTAAGGCCCACCACGTAAGTCGGCAACAATCAAATAATAATAATAATATATTAAATTACGACACCCGACGGACGTGAGATTGGCGCCGCAACTTTGGGGCCCGATCAAAGAAAAGGCGAAATTTATTAGATCTGATTCTATTGTAATGAATGTAATTATGTATGTGCCTAATTGTTGTAAAATATTAATGCCTATATGAATTCTTTTACATGTACAACAACAAAACCACACTCTGAGGAGATCTGGAGAAGAAAACGTGTAGAAAAGAAAAAGGATTTCGAGAAACAGAAATAACTAAGGTAAGGTCTGTTGTGCAAGCATCCTGTGTAGCTCTGTGCGGAATACCGAATCCACATGCACATGAGATACCTTCGATGAAAAATAGTAAGTAAAGTGCAAATTAAATTGTGTATTTATGCGTCTGTTTTTGGAGGGGATAATTATTCGTGTGCGTATCAGTGTTAAAGATTTGCCAGTGGCTTAAAGTGAATTTACTATGGGTAAGATAGGACGAGCTAAAGCATCCGTACCAGACGAACAAAATTTTGTTAATATGGAAAGTGAGGATCAATTGCAAAACGTAAACGAATCCCAAGCCACCGCCTCAGATAACATAATTTCCGGAGCGGGGGGCGAGGATCTGTGGACGGTGAATGACGCTCCACAGCAGAATCGGAATAGAGCAATAACAACTCCACTGCCTGGGCAGGGGGGCCAATCGAGTGCTAGATTAAGCGGGGCACCAGTATGCTCACCGATTGCAGACCCATTTGCAGAATTTCTGCGCGGGTTAGAAGAAAGACATAGGGAGAGAGATCAGAAACTGGCTCAGATGCTACGTGAGCAAGAGCAGCGCAGTGAAGCGAAACTAGACCGTATCCAAGACGAACTTGCCGAGATGCGGGACGCATGCAAAGAAATACCCGATCTTGTGCAAAGCTTAGCCGGCGAGATGCAAAACCTACGGATATCGCAGGCTAGGCTTGAAGACAATGTCCAGACTTCAACCACCCGTGTGGATAATGTGGAGATAGATGCACGGAAAAGTATTGATACATATTTGGAAGTGCAAGCTCAAAAAGTCGAAAAGGAATTCAAGGAATGGCTAGAAGTAATGGATCGCGAGATATCTGCAAAGTTTGAAAGTCTATCTATATGGTGATCTGGAATTCCCGTTACAAACATCTAGGACCTGTATAGGGGAATGAGCAGACAATATTTTCAATTGGGACACATGTCTGAAAAATGCCGTTTCCGTGCTACAGCCGTTTGATAGCATGCATGTTTCCTAGGTAGGTATGCAACAAGGTAGTCCTGGGGGGGGGGGGGGGGTGCGTACATCGGATCGGCTGATGGCTGATGTCATTTGACGTCTGTCTGTCCTACTTCTCTCTTACCTAGTTCGAGCTTCATTCAAGTGTCTCTGAGTGTTAGATCAACATGGTTGAGTACAAAGTCCGACTCCATCGCATACCCTTTCCGCCACAGTTACGCAAAGGCTTGGAGAAAGGGGTAACTTCACTGTCAGCGGGCGTGACTGTGATGTCCAAGTAGACGCTGCACTGCCGAGTTGAAAGAGGTCGATCAATGCTTGTGAAAACTGATTAAGTTTACTATGTGTTTCTTTAGTTGTTTATGAGTGGAATTTTAGAACAAGTGATGTGGTAGGTCACGCCTCATAAACTACTTGTAAAGAGGTCCCGTTACCAAAATGTTTTCAAATGGCTGCAGCACGAAAACGATGAGTTCCCGTTCAACGTATTAACTACTAAATCGTCTTTGCAAGTCCCAGAAGTTTGCAGCGGGAACTTCCGAACATCCTGTAAATAAGTAAAAATGCAGATGTTCGTGTTTTTGGGTACTTTTCCCTATTATTAAATTTGATTAAAAAATTTTGCTTGGGCTGCCGAGTGAAATTGAATGCAAGTGTCACTTTGCTGGTCTTCATCTGTTCAATATGGCTGCTCAAATATAATGACCTGACTTCAAATAATTAATACAAAAGAACAGCCCTGAATTAAAAGAAATTTTAACAATAACCCATACATATCATAAGTCACTTACCTCACAGAAAATCTTCATGACACGAACTACAGCAATGCAGCAAATACCAATAAAGACAGCTAAATAAAAGGTTCTAACTACTGTAGGCTCTAACTACTAATAGGCATGTGGTTAGCAAAGGAAAGATTTTGTTGCAGAGAAAACAATGTATTTAGCAGATTTTACCTTAATTATGTGACAACCAGTTCAGAAAAAATTATATAATCACCATTAATAAATCTCCATGATGGATATTCATTCAGACCGTCTGCTCGCGCTATTACTGCAAACCTCCAACAATCCTAATTATTAACCTCTAACCTCCATCACTGCTGCGTACTCACTCCCAACTTCCATCACTGCCGGCTGTTCATCTCCAACTGCTATCACGGCTGACTATTCACCTCTAACAACGAATCCTACCAGCCACAGAGTCCCTTACAGAGTGCACACAGCGCTGTCAGAGTTATTTATGCAGAGCTCTACATAGCGCTGCCAACATACAAACAAATAAACAGCATACTTGCAAATTTATAAAGAATTGTGTGTTACCTAAATTATATATATATATATATATATATATATATATATATATATATATATATATATATATATATGTTTGCACCTGTTACTGTCCATCAAAGTAGTCACCAGGTTTGTGTAGAACCCGTTGCCAGCGGTGTGGAAGGCGTAGTATGCTGTTAGCAGAGCCTGTTTTGTTGATGGTGGGAATGGAACAGAGTACTTTCTGTCGAATCTCTGGAACAGTTCTGAAGCGAATGCGACGAAGTGGTTCCTTCATCTTCGGAATCAAATCAAAGTCACAAGGACTTAAGTCTGGGGAGTATAATGGATGGTACAGTACTTCCCAGTCCCATCGACCGAACAGATCAGCCACAGCATGCACTGTATGCGCACTTGCATTGTCGTGCAAAATAATGGGTGGGCTAAGCAGAACGTTTCACTGCTTCTTTCGCAAAGGTGATCGCAGGTGATGCTCCAAACACGAACAGTAATACTGTGCATTGACGGTCTGCCGTGGAGGAACGTAATGCGTTAGTATAACACCATCACAGTCGTGCACGAGAATCACCATAGCTTTAGACCGCTCCATTCGCACGATCAACAGAACAGGCTCTGCCAACGGCATACTACGCCGTCCATATCGCTGGCAACGGGTTCCACACAACGCTGGTGATTACTTTAAGGACAGTAACGCGTGTAAACATGTAACTCTTTTGTATCGGTTCGAAGTAAATAGTTGACACTATTTAAGTTCAAACCCTCGTAACTACGACTGCAAAAAATTGGGCAGAAAAACAAAGAAGGGAACAGATGCTGATTTCTACTATCCATCTAGTACTCAGCCTCTGGTGATATTCACTTTTAGTGTAAATTAATGCAGGGCATGGTGACAGAAACTAAGACATTCGAAAGCAGTCACATTCATTCACTCTATACCAGACTGGTTCACGCACTCCACAATTGCTTGCGGGACTCGAACCCGAATGCTTTCTACTGGCAGTTCTCTTGGAAAGTATGACAGAGGTAGTAGCATAGGAAAGGGTCTCAGGGCTGGTAGTCAGTCGTGCCTGGATAAATAAGTCGGTAAGAGCAATGGCCATGAAAGTCAAGGTTGTGGGCTCGAGTCCCAATCTGTTCAAATGGCTCTGAGCACTATGGGACTCAACTGCTGTGGTCATTAGTTCCCTAGAACTTAGAACTAATTAAACCTAACTAACCGAAGGACACCACATACATCCATGACCGAGGAAGGATTCGAACCTGCGACCGTAGCAGCAGCGCGGCTCCGGACTGGAGCGCCTAGAACCGCACGACCACCGCGGCCGGCAGTCCCAATCTGTCACATAGTTTTGATCTGCGAGGAAAGTTTCGAACTAGCACTCGCTCCTCTGCAGAGCGAAACATTTATTCTGGAAACAATCCACTAAAGAGTCGATAACCCATTTCTTCGCGATATAGTTTCTTTCAGGAGTACTATTGAACGAGGTATGCGGGAGGACATCAGTGAAATTTGGAAAGTAGGGGAGAGTTGTTGGCAGCAATAAAGATACGAGATACAGGCTTGTAAGTAGGGCATGTATAAATCATTTAATAATAGTATTGCCCTTCGACAGCCAAAATTCCTTTTTTGAGTACCGCTCTGTTAAACAGTTTTAATCTGCTTTGTCGTTTGTCGTTTCAGAAATTAAATGATTTACTATAGTAACTATATTTTATTCAGCCTGCGCTAGAAGGAAGACTCGGTTGATAAGACATATTCTAAGAAATCACGGCGCCGTATATATATATATATATATATATATATATATATATATATATATATATATATATATATATATATATATATATATATATCTGGACAGAATTTTTTTCACAATTCGGATCAGTGTCTCTTCATTAGTTATTATTCGATCTACCCACCTAACCTTCAGCATTCCGCTGTAGCACCACATTTCGAAAGCTTCTAGTCTCTTCTTGTCTGAAACGTTTATTATCCACGTTTCAAAAGGAAAGATTCACTAACTCCACAAAAAACTTTCTAACCTTTAAATATATCGTAATATATAGTCCATAGAAAAAGTGCAAAGAAAGGCAGCACGTTTTGTATTATCGCGATATATGGGAGAGTGTCACAGAAATTATACAGGATTTGGGCTGGACATCTTAAAAAAAAAGGCGTTTTCCGTTGCGACGGAATCTTCTCACGAAATTCCAATCAGCAACTTTTTCCTCCGAATGCGAAAATATTTTGCTAACAGCGACCTACATAGGGAGGAATGATCACCAAGATAAAATAAGGGAAATCAGAGCTCGTACGGAAAGATATAGGTGTTCATTCTTTATGCGCGCTGTACGAGAATGGATTAATAGAGAATTGTGAAGGTGGTTCGATGAAGCCGCACGGGATTAGCCGAGCGGTCTGAGACACTGCAGGCATTGACTGTGCGGCCGATCCCGGCGGAGGTTCGAGTCCTCCCTCGGGCATGGGTGTGTGTGTTTGTCCTTAGGATAATTTAGGTTAAGTAGTGTGTAAGCGTAGGGACTGATGACCTTAGAAGTAAGTCCCATAAAATTTCGCACACATTTGAACATTTTTTTGGTTCGATGAACCCTCTGCCATGCACTTAAATGTGATTTGCAGAGTATAGATGTAGATGTAGATGTATGTATTCGGTGTTAGAAATTTTCTCTTTTTCGGAAATATTTTTCGTGTTATTTTCAGTCTGCGTTTAATGTCTGTTATGTAACAATCGAGAATTAATAAGCAGTCGCACGTTATGTATTTTGTAATATTGGTATGATAGTCAATCAGAGTCGCTGTGAACACTAAGGCAGTCGTCCCACCAATGCACCAGCTCCAAGATACCCACATGGTAAAACACCATGACCTACTGTGAGAAGCAGTCCGTAACTGCCTGCTGCACGCCCTCGTCTGCCAGAACAGGAGGTGGTAAAGGCATGGGGAGAGATCAGGACTATAAGGCGGGTGCTCAAGTGTCCCCCACTTGAGTTGGCGTAACTTATGTGTTATGGGGACGTGGATTATTCGAAGCAGCAAGACGCTTTAGCGCACCATTCCACAACAGTTGTTTTCCACAGAAGTTCTGCACCATAGACAAACTTCATTCTACGATGTACACTACTGGCCATTAACATTGCTACACCAACAAGAAATGCAGATGATAAACGGGTATTCATTGGACAAATATATTATACTAGAACTGACATGTGATTACATTTTCACGCAATTTGGGTGCATAGATCCTGAGAAATCAGTACCCAGAACAACCACATCTGGCCGTAATAACGGCCTTGATACGCCCGGTAATTGAACCAAACACAGCTTGGATGGCGTGTATAGGTGCAGCTGCCCAAGCAGCTTCAACACGATAACACAGTTCATCACGAATAGTGACTGGCGTATTGTGACGAGGCAGTGGCTCGGCCACCATTGACCAGACGTTTTAGCTTGGTGAGAGATCTGGAGAATGTGCTCGACAGGGCAGCAGTGGATCATTTTCTGTATCCAGAAAGGCCCGTACAGGACCTACAACATGCGGTCGTGCATTATCCTGCTGAAATGTAGGGTTTCGCAGGGGTCGAATGAAGGGTAGAGCCACGGGTCGTAACACATTTGATATGTAACGTCCACTGTTCGAAGTGCCGTCAATGCGAACAAGAGGTAACCGAGACGTGTAACCAATGGCACCCCACATAATCAAGCCGGGTGATACGCCAGTATGGCGATGACGAATACACGCTTCCAACGTGCGTTCACTGCGATGTCGCCAAACACGGATACGACCATCATGATGCTGTAAACAGAACCTGGATTCATTCGAAAAAATGACGTTTTGCGATTCGTGCACCCAGGTTCGTCGTTGAGTACACCATCGCAGGCGCTCCTGTCTGTGATGCAGCGTCAAGGGTAACTGCAGCCATGGTCACCGAGCTGATAGTCCATGTTGCTGCAAACGTCGTCGAACTGTTCGTGCAGATGGTTGTTGTCTTGCAAACGTCCCCATCTGTTGCCTCAGGGATCGAGACGTGGCTGCACGATCCGTTACAGCCAATCGGATAAGATGCCTGTCATCTCGATTGCTAGTGATACGAGGCCGTTGGGATCCAGCTGGGCGTTCCGTATTACCCCCCTGAACAAACCGATTCCATATTCGGCTAACAATCATTGGATCTCGACCAAAGCGAGCAGCAATGTCGCGATACGATAAACCGCAATCGCTATAGGTTACATCCGACTTATCAAAGTCGGAAACGTGATGGGACGCATTTCTCCCCCTTACACGAGGCATCACAACAACGTTTCACCAGGCAACGGCGGTCAACTGCTGTTTGTGTATGAGAAATAGGTTGGAAACTTTCCTCATGTCAGCACGTTGTAGGTGTCGCCACCGGCGCCAACCTTGTGTGAATGCTCTGAAAAGATAATCATTTGCATATCACAGGTGCTTCTTCCTGTCGGTTAAATTTCGCGTCTGTAGCATGTCATCTTCGTGATGTAGCAATTTTAATGGGCAGTAGTGTATGTCTACCTGTGTTTGCCCTCCTGCAACTAAAAATAGAAGAACAGTACGGTAGCTTTGTTTGGACGCATTTGTTAATAACTTCGCCATTGTTCACATTTCCGGATTTACAGCACGAAGATCGGCAAGATATGAATCTCGCATTAATCTCTTGCCTACATGGGGGTCCTTACATACCCGCATCGGAGTCGCGCTACGTTGCATATACGCTGCAGCAACGACCTCAGACGGAAACTTTTTGATCGCCCGTTACAGTAAGCCATGCTCCCTTGAAACCTGAATCAAATTACAGTGTCGCTATAGCTTGGCCGTGTTCCCAATCTTCAAACTGCAAGTCATGTCTCTCAATGGACAAAAGCTGTCTGCTATTCACTTTCTTTTCTTTTTTTTTTGTTACTCGCTATGGCACTCTGTAATCACTGTGACCCCATTGTTTAGTGCTCTCGGTGGAGGGCGTGCGTTGTCTTGTAACGGTCATGTATTGTGCCGTAATTATGTCGCAATCGCAAATGTACTGTTCTAACACTGTTTTCGTAGTCATTAGTTTCTTTTAAGAAAATAAAGTGTTTTGGTTTTGATAACTTTCGCAGTTCTGTGGAACTTCTATGTTTTGTTCTCTCCTTTAAGTTTTAGAAACAAAATAATCACTGCTGCAGACATCTGCAGATAGACCATCGGATATCCTGATCAGCATAAAGTCAATATTGCTTCAGACATCCACATCTGCTCAGAACTATACCAATTGGTTTCCCACATACGGTTAGTGAGCGGTTGGATTAATGTGTAAGCCTTCGGTTAAAAATCTTTGAGGAAAATTGGGTGAAGAGTATTTTCTGCATTTGATGTGTATATGTTAACAAACGTACATTGTCCAGCAGAATGAGTGCGACTTTCAGTTAGCACAATATGAGGTCATGAATAACGTAGAAACTAAAAATAAGGAATCAAATGTAGATGTAAATATTATAATGCATTTGTTTTTATGTTACTTCTGCAGTGAAAACATAGATTTTGAGAGTATAATTATAACGCTAAATAAGAGCTACTGGCGAGGGGGGCGAGAGGGGGGGGGGGGGACAAACCCGGAACTCATTATTTATTCAAAGCGTTTCTCTTCAAGCCTCGCAATGCTGAGAGAAGATTTCTAGATTATTCATCACAGAAAAGTCTTACATAGTCACTACAAATCTAATTTAGGACAAGCAAATTCCTGTAAATTACGGGCCGGTAGTTTGTAGGCGCGGGGTTAAAGGATATTGTGGATACTACGATTTTTGTCAGTTTTTGGATCGTAAGAGATCGATAATAATAATAGCTACTGTGTAAGTTATTATTATTATTATTATTATTATTATATTACTGTTACTCTTATTATTACTAACTTAGTTCTTGTCCGTTGGATTGGCTAGAACGCATAGTATCTTGCACAAGGTACGTGTGGTGTCATAACGTGCTACAGCCAAGCATGGTGAAGTGATGATCATCCTGGTTTTCTGCAAGGTTCAGGCTCAAAGATAGCCAATTCGACCTGTAATTCTCCTTGTTTGCAACTTTCCGTGGTTATTTTCCTTATGTGGGTGCTTTGTGTGATTGTACCACTGGATGTGGCTAGTTCATGCTTGAGGTTGTAGTTACCTCAGTATTGCCGTGATCTTTTACGTCTGCGATTTCTTGACTACTCTTTTTATTTCTTCCGAAACTGGAATTTCTGGCGTTTATTCTGTATGTTAATCTGCTCGGCCACGTGGCTCTTTCCTTGTCGTTTGGATAAATGCGTGCTCCTGTTAGACCGCTGAAACATACCTGTTTGCCGACTATATGTGATTAAGGTGTTTTAACTCATCTCCTTTCTTTTCTTTTCTCTGTGTCGTACTGGTGTGAAAGTGGAAGAGTGTGTGTGACACATGTCCGTCAAACTGTCCCTGTTTTACAAGATATCAATTGTTCATCAGCCCATTGGGTGAAGTATTTTGTTAATTTCTGTACTAACGTGCCTAGAAATTCAGTTGTCAGCAACCTATTATCATCCATTGTAAATATTTCGTTGTTTTTCTCTAAAATTCTGGAATTGGTAAATATTCAATCTAATTTCAACTGAGTTTCAGTCTCAGTATTAGTAAATTATCCTACACATGCCAACCTATGTTTCCTAGGGTACACCAACGTCGTTTTCCTTTGCGTAAGTGAATGCAGCTCCATTAATTTTCTTTATTAAGTAGAAGATCGATTTCCTAATGCGGACATTAGAGGAAGATTGGTTGTCTGATTAGTAATGTGTTTAAGCTGTTAGTCATCTACTTTCAGTCTTCCATACTTCCAAAAGAGATAGTTATTTTGAGTGTGCATTGTGTTTTGCTGACTGAGGCTTTTTCTCTGCTAGTTGATTTTTTATTGTTGTTTGTTGAACTAAGGGAGTCGGCTGGTGTGGAAATGTTTTCAGTTAATCCTTAAAATTGGTTAAGTAACTAGCTGCACCCGACCACACTTTGCAGTGTCTCAGTCTGCTTCAATGGAAAAGAAAGAAAATAGAAAGCACACGTTTCTAATATGTATGGGAATTGGACGTGTGCCCAAATCATCTTATCTCTCCTGCTTGTGTCCATCACCTCTTCCCCCTTTTTTGTCCATTGCCTCCTCCTCCCTCCTCTCTCCGTCCATCACCTCCTCCTGTTCTCTCTGTTCGTCTTCTCCTCCCCCTCCCTCTTTCCATCTCGTCCTGTCGCCCTCCCTCTGTCCATCCTCTCCTTCCCGTTTTCTATGCACATTTCCTCTACCCCTCATCCCTCTGTCCATCTGCTCTTCCCCCTCTCTCTGACCTTGACTCTTGCTTATCGTTACTGCAAATTCAGATTATGCAGTAGTAGTCATATTCTAAAAATAAACCAGTAAGCCATAAATGCAAATTCCCTGGAACTTTAATAGTGACAACTATTTATTCACAGCTCGTACAAAATAGATAAAAGTTTCAAGGTTTTACTGACCTTCAGAGTACTCACCAGCATTGTGTATAACCCGTTGCCAGCGATGTGGAAGCCGTAGGATACTCTTAGCAGTGCCAGTTGTGTTGACACTTCGAGCGTCTATTGCCCGACTAATTTGTAGCAGTTATGAAGCGAACACCGTGAAGTGTTCTTTCGGTTTAGAAATCCAGTTGAACTCACGACGGCTTAAGTCAGGGGAGTGCAGTAGGTGGTATAGCACTTAGCAGCCCAATCCAGTCAAACAAATCAGTAACAGCTTGCACTGTACGTGCTTGAGAATTGCACAGAGCAAGTTGTTACTGTTTTGTTTGACTGATGGGGCTTCTAAGTGCTATACCAACTACTGCACACCCCTGACATAAGGCTTCGTAAGTGCAACTCGATTTCTAAAGTGAAGGAAACACTTCACGGTATTCGCTTCAGAACGGCTACAAATTCGTCGGGCAATAGACCGCGCCGCTCGAACTGTCAACACAACTGGCACTGCTAAGAGTATCCTACGACTTCCACATCGCTGGCAACGGGTCATGCACAATGCTGGTGGCTACTTCGAAGGTCAGTAAAACTTTGAAACTCGTATCTATTTTGTGCGACCTGTAAATAAATAGATGCCACTATTAAAGTTTCAACCCTCGTATTTAGCTTAATACCGACTTTTGCGACTGTGATAAAAGTCTTATTAAGATCATAACCGTTTTACTTTATTTATCGTCAGTTTTCATTGTAACAATAACGTGTTTTCTTATAGGCTGATTCTTGCAGGGAAGGTAACAGCAACCAGCCACATCTTATAACGCTATTAATTTCCGTAAATAGCGCGTTACCGGTGTCGAACCGACAGGCTTGTCATCAGACGTGTTGTTTACGTTGAGAAGCACCTCTGTTGTATTTCACATCATTAGAATTTGACCTTATTTTTAAATTTCACGCCAAAATTGAAAAACAACTTAAAATTATAATCACATCTTAACTAAATGGAAAGTGCGTGACTTCCATAAACCCCACAGCACATCATCTCCATTCACAGACTAAGAAACATAAACAGAATTTTTTTACGCAGCACTTTCACTGAAACTATATGTATTTACGTTCTTATGTTGTGTAGGTCCATTGACATCTGCATTTACGTGTCCTGCTTTTTTGACTGATGGAGCTGCTAAGTGCTATACCACCTACTGCACTCCCCTGACTTAAGCCCTCTTGAGTTCAACTCGATTTCTAAATGAAGGGAAGTGATTGCCATTTGTTTTTGGTTTGGTGGTAGTGGAAGCGTCTGCTATTGTTCTCTCTCTCTCTCTCTCTCTCTCTCTCTCTCTCTCTCTCTCTCTCTCTGTGTGTGTGTGTGTGTGTGTGTGTGTGTGTGTGTGTGTGTGTGTGTTTTGTGCGTGTACCTGTAGTACATAAGTAATAACTCCTCTAATCACCGCTAAAATAGTATCACATAAACTAGAAAATATACCCACACTAAATCACCCACTGCGCTACCATAGTAAAATAATAACCTAGACACACGGAAGTTAGGAGATATTAGCTCCCTTCACGTAGACACACACACACACACACACACACACACACACTACAATAGCAGACACTACCACTACTAATGAAATTTTGAAAAATGACGATCGCATCTCGCAATATCAAAGCAAAGTACACGAAATGGTGAGATGGTAGTGGACGTAACATAAAAATGAAAATATATATCGTGTCAGTAAAAGTGTTGTGTACAACACGTAGGTTTATGGGTTTAAGAACATTAAAAAAGAGAGAGCGAACCTTGAGTAATGATAATAAAATAACACAGTCTATGCTAGAATTTAAAGCGTGAGAACTGTTCATAATCATGGCAAACATAATTAAAAAAGAAAGAACGTTGTTACAGTGACGACTGAAGATGTGAAACGCTTATGGCCTTAATGAGACTTTCTTTACAGTGGCAGTATATGTTGTTAACTATATAATTTGAGTGAATGAATCGTATCGTTTTTAGGGATGCCTCTTAGATTTCACCTAAAATAACGAAAGGGGAAACCTAAAAAAGGTGGCCGCATGGACACTTAAACCTCGCTGCTGCCGAATAAGAATTCAGTGTCTAGACTGCCCCGTCAAATACTTCGCTTTACCTGAGCCATGTAGTAGAAGTGTCAGAAGTAAATGAAAATCTGAACTATCTGAAATACTGGTCTCTGACATTACCCTTCGCAAGAATGTATTCTCCTTCCATCAAAGGTTTCCATTTAATTTCTATAATCATTCTCCTAATGCTAATATGTGTACCACAGTGAATGATGAGAAAAATAGCTAACCTTCTCTGAATTCCTCAATGCCTGAATCATGAAGTTCCTACGCTCTTTAACAATGCTCGAGAACTCTCTGGGCGATAATAATGCGAGCAGTCTCATACTAAGCGGCTTTTCATGAATTCTTCGAACAGATTAAGAGATAAAATCCAGCATGACTATACCATCTCCGATGCACTTCCGTCTCTAATGACCTCCATGTCGACGGGACGTCAAACTCTAACCTTCCTTACTTACATCCATTCTCCAATTCACTCCAGATCGATCAGAACGTTTAACTGTTACAGAATCTAGAAATTTTAACTAACACTATAATCGACTGTAACGCTTTTTTCTGATATTTATGAGCAATATAATAAATGAGATTCTTCCTCCATTGACACTTATTCGAGAGTGCATTCGAGTAGGAGATATAGTATTTTGTTTCACTAGCAATCACGTAATCGTACATTAAAAAGCATTACGATTTTTTACAGTAACAGTTTTCCCCATTACTTGTCAAGGAAGCTGCTCATAGTTTTTCATCTTGCGTTTGAAGCTCCTTTTTCGTCCTTGTCATGGAAGCAGTATTCTGCCTCGAGAAAACACTTTTCTTTTCTAACACGAATACATGTTTCATTGAAGTTTCACCACTGCCAGCATGTATATTTTACTTCTTACTCTCACATACATTCACAGGAAAAAAAAAGAATTCGCATCACCAAGGAGTTGTGCGTCATTAACAAAAATTGGTGGGCGTGTTTCTACATCTGAAAGATGAGGTCTATTCAGATTCGACGCCAGTCGCGTAAGAGTGGTGCTAGTTGCAACAGTATGAGGATGCAAATCAGGTTTGCTTTAAATACACTCACTAAGACCAAGTGGCACAACCGAGAGGGAAGAACATCGTGTTCGGCATATGGCCATGGTGCGTCGTACTGCATCTGCAGCAGAATTTGGGCAGCGTTTGGCACCACAGTGATACAACAACCTGTTGTAGATAGGTTACTTCAGGGACAGCTCCGAGTCAGACACCCTGCAGCGTGCATTCCACGGACCCCAAATCGCTACCATTTGCGATGTCAGTAGTGTCAAGCGAGAGCTCATTGGAGGGCGGATGGAAGTGTGTTTCGCTTTCTGATGAAACTTGTTGCTATCTCGTTGCCAGTGACGGCCGTGTGTTGGTTAGAAAGAGGTCAGTTGAAGGATTGCAACCAACCTGTCTGCATTCTAGACACGCTGGACCTACACCTGAAGTTAAGGTCTGGAGTGCAATTTCATATGACAACAGGCACGCTCTCGTGGTTAACCTTCGAACCCCGACTGCAAATTTGAACCCAAGTGTGGTGATTCGACCTGTTATGCTGCCACTACTGAACAGCATTTCAGGAGGTGTGTTCTAACAGGATGACGATCGTCCACATACCGCTGTTGTAACCGAACAGGCTACACAGAGTGTCGACTGTCTTGGCCTGCTGCACCACCAGATCTGTCTCCAGTCGAGCACATATGGCACGTCATCAGACATCAATCCCAGCGTCATTCACAAACAGCATTAGCTGTCCCTGTACTGAGCGACAAAGCGCAAGAAGCATCTAACTCCGTCCCACAAACTGACATTCGGCACCTGTACAACATAATGCATGCACGTTTTAATGTTTGCATCCTACATTCTTCAGGTAATTAGTGTACCAGCATTTGACATTTGCAATGGCGTGTCTCACGCTTACATTATCCTGTGATCTTGCAATGTCAATCACTTAAATACAGGGTGTTACAAAAAGGTACGGCCAAACTTTCAGGAAACATTCCTGACACACAAATAAAGAAAAGATGTTATGTGGACATGTGTCCGGAAACGCTTAATTTCCATGTTAGAGCTCATTTTAGTTTCGTCAGTATGTACTGTACTTCCTAGATTCACCGCCAGTTAGCCCAATTGAAGGAAGGTAATGTTGACTTCGGTGCATGTGTTGCCATGCGACTCATTGCTCTGAAGTACTAGCATCAAGCATATCAGTACGTAGCATCAACAGGTTAGTGTTCATCGCGAACGTGGTTTTGCAGTAAGTGCAATGTTTACAAATGCGGAGTTGGCTGATGCCCATTTGATGCACGGATTAGCACGGGGCAATAGCCGTGGCGCGGTACGTTTGTATCGAGACAGATTTCCAGAACGATGGTGTCCCGACAGGAAGACGTTCGAAGCAATTGATCGGCGTCTTAGGGAGCACGGAACATTCCAGCCTGTGACTCCCGACTGGGGAAGACCTAGAACGACGAGGACTATTGCAATGGACGAGGCAATTGTTCGTGCAGTTGACGGACGATAACGCTAATGTCAGCGTCAGAGAAGTTGCTGCTGTAGAAGGTAACGTTGACCACGTCACTGTATGGAGAGTGCTACGGGAGAACCAGTTGTTTCCGTACCATGTACAGCGTGTGCAGGCACTATCAGCAGCTGATTGGCCTCCACGGGTACACTTCTGCGAATGGTTCATCCAACAATGTGTCAATCCTCTTTTCAGTGCAAATGTTCTCTTTACGGATGAGGCTTCATTCCAACGTGATCAGATTGTAAATTTTCACGTCAACATATGTGGGCTGACGAGAATCCGCACGCAGTTGTGCAATCACGTCATCAAAACAGATTTTCTGTGAACGTTTGGGCAGGCATGGTTGGTGATGTCTTGATTGGGCCCTATGTTCTTCCACCTACTCTCAATGGAGCACGTTATCATGATTTCATACGGGATACTCTACCTGTGGTGCTAGAACATGTGCCATTACAAGTACGACACAACATGTGGTTCATGCACGGTGGAGCTCCTGCACATTTCAGACGAAGTGTTCGTACGCTTCTCAACAACAGATCCGGTGACCGATGGATTGGTAGAGGCGGAGCAATTCCATGGCCTCCACGCTCTCCTGACCTCAACCGTCTCGACTTTCATTTATGTGGGCATTTGAAAGCTCTTGTCTACGCAACCCCGGTACTAAATGTAGAGACTCTTCGTGCTCCTATTGTGGACGGCTGTGATAGAACACGCCATTCTCCAGGGCTGCATCAGCGCATCAGGGATTCCATGCAACGGAGGGTGGATGCATGTATCCTCGCTAACGGAGGACGTTTTGAACATTTCCTGTAACAAAGTGTTTGAAGTCACGCTGATACGTTCTGTTTCTGTGTGTTTCTATTCCATGATTAATTTGATTTGAAGAGAAGTAATAAAATGAGCTCTAACATGGAAAGTAAGCGTTTCCGGACACATGTCCACATGACATATTTTCTTTCTTTGTGTTTGAGGAATGTTTCCTGAAAGTTTCGCCGTAAATTTTTGTAACACACTGTATATTACCTAGACAAATGTATTCTTTCATTTATCTACATTACCTATTTTTTGGTGCTGCAGTTTTTCCCATCGGGTTTAAGGGCCAACTGCTGGTTTGTGCCCGAGCAGTATCGGAAATTTTGTATATTGACAAACCCACTGAAATGAAAGTTCGCCTCATTGTACTTCACAAGGTTTTTCAGATATGCGCCATCCTGGTCAATTCTGTCCAGCAATGTTGTGCAGAAATCGCACTTAACATTCCAGCAGTAACTGCAGAGCCACTATAGCATGAAACTATAAATTCTGTTTCACAATCCTCTGAAAACATATGTGAACGATTTTTTATGTTCTGGCGACGGAAAAATCACAGTGGCCTTCGTTGCAGAGCTGCACGAGCTCGTCGCATATTTTCTGGCTTTCTGACATCACAGATTCCTTACACTTCAGTTGGGTTACAGAACGCGTATTACGCCATTGTTTTATCCAACTGTATATTGTCCTTCTGTCCGGAACATGGAAATGGCGGTCTGTTCCAGGGCTAGAAGAGCGTAGTGTTCCAAAGGATTGGAAAAGGGCACAGATCATCCCCGTTTTCAAGAAGGGACGTCGGACAGATGTGCAGAACTATAGACCTATATCTCTAACGTCGATCAGTTGTGGAATTTTGGAACACGTATTATGTTCGAGGATATTGACTTTTTTGGAGACTAGAAATCTACTCTGTAGGAATCAGAATGGGTTTCGAAAAAGACGGTCGTGTGAAACCCAGCTCGCGCTATTCGTCCACGAGACTCAGAGGGCCATAGACACGGGTTCAAAGGTAGATGCCGTGTTTCTCGACTTCCGCAAGGCGTTCGATTCAGTTCCCCACAGTCGTTTAATGAACAAACTAAGAGCATATGGACTGTCAGACCAATTGTGTGATTGGATTGAAGAGTTCCTAGGTAACAGAACGCAGCATGTCATTCTCAATGGAGAGAAGTCTTCCGAAGTGAGAGTGATTTCAGGTGTGCCGCAGGCGAGTGTCGTAGGACCGTTGCTATTCACAGTATACGTAAATGACCTTGTGGATGACATCGGAAGTTCACTGAGGCTTTTTGCGGATGATGCTGTGGTATATCGAGAGGTTGTAACATTGGAAAATTGTACTGAAATGCAGGAGGATGTGCAGCGAATTGACGCATGGTGCAGGGAATGGCAATTGAATGTCAATGTAGACAAGTGAAATGTGCTGCGAATACTTAGAAAGATAGATCCATTATCATTTAGCTACAAAATAGCAGGTCAGCAACTGGAAGCAGTTAATTCCATAAATTATCTGGGAGTACGCATTAGGAGTGATTTAAAATGGAATGATCATATAAAGTTGCTCGTTGGTAAAGCAGATGCCAGACTGAGATTCATTGGAAGAATCCTAAGGAAATGCAATCCGAAAACAAAGGAAGTAGGTTACAGTACGCTTGTTCGCCCACTGCTTGAATACTGCTCAGCAGTTTGGGATCCGTACCAGATAGGGTTGATAGAAGAGATAGAGAAGATCCAACGGAGAGCAGCGCGCTTCGTTACAGAATCATTTAGTAATCGCGAAAGCGTTACGGAGATGATAGATAAACTCAAGTGGAAGACTCTGCAGGAGCAACGCTCAGTAGCTCGGTACGGGCTTCTGTTGAAGTTTCGAGAACATACCTTCACCGAAGAGTAAAGCAGTATATTGCTCCCTGCTACGTATATCTCGCGAAGAGACCATGAGGATAAAATCAGAGAGATTAGAGCCCACACAAAAGCATACCGACAGTCCTTCTTTCCACGAACAATAAGACTGGAATAAAAGGGAGAACCGATAGAGGTACTCAAGGTACCCTCCGCCACACACCGTCAGGTGGCTTGCGGAGTATGGATATAGATGTAGAGATATTACGCGTTGGACAGCGCCAGCGCTGTGATCATGACGGAACTCCTCCTTTGTCTCAGTACACACCTGCACTGCGCAACGTTCTGTACTGAATTGAACGCTGTAGTACTTACATGTGGGTCAGATTAGATGCGGTAGATGGCGCAAGTACATCTGCATCTTAGCTGGACACGTAACTGAAAATGTAATACTCGCATTTTCCGTGGGCCACCCTCTAGTAATATTTGAACAGTACAGTGCTTTATAGGGTAAGCCTGGGATAGACGGCTAAACGCGAGAGTCGGTCCACGCCTGCAGTTCGACCATCCGCTGTACAGCGCTGCCGGTCACTGATAGTTAATAACGTGAGGGATTGTTTCTGCTTCCGATGACTCTTTATTTCAACTAAAAGTAAGTAATTTCCATACTGTAATTTTTCAGTATACAATGAATAGTATGTAGTATGTTATAACCGTTAGATTTAAACATAACTTACGCTGTGAGCAGCGACGGAAACTTTAGTTTTAGAGTTGTTTAGATCTAACTGCGTACCAGTAGGTAGGTTTCGTTTGAGTTTACGTGCGCCATATTTGATGAGGCGCTACGGCCTGATCGGGTGAGATGGCTATGCGATCACCACCATAGATGGTCGTCCCGTAAACGTGTTATTTACTAAACTTTGATGGCGTCGTTACCAAATAAATACATTCGAAAGACCGGCTCCTCTAGCAAGCCGCAATCCACTACTAGATCCACCGACTCTACTTCAGTAGACAAAAATCCCCTGAAAGGAGATCAATGTCACCTCTGCCAGAACCTTTTACAGGACCAGACGATAGGCCTATTTGGCCTGTGATTTCAAATGAAATTAACCAAGTCATCCCTACAAAAATTTTGAACAATATTCACCTTTAGTAGCTAGACCCGAACCTCATACAAACACAAACCTAGAAAGATTAAAGCTACAAACTTGACGTCAAAAGAAAATACAAAAGTTAAAATTGAAACTTAATGCAAAGAAAACTAGGCCTATTGGGAAAAAATTACTGAAAAAGGCTGTGGTCAGAACGGTTCAAGGTATTTCAGACAGTTCAGACTCGTCAGATGACGTTCAGTACGAAGAAAAGTCAAGTGACGAACTTCTTGAACAGGACGAGTGCGCTGGATCTGGGGCAGGTTACTCAAAAACAGATAAAACCTGTGACTGGATTCAGTGTGTCAGGTGTAAGCGTTGGTTACGTGAATCCTGCACATCATATGTTGTGTGCCATCGACATGGTAATACAATTTTTAAAGAATAAACCTAAGCCTATAAAGTAAACATTCCTTCTCATAAATAGGGCTTGTTTATAGATTCAATTAACTACACAAATGAGACGATTTCTGTTATTTTCTATGTAATACTGGTATTCCAATGAGGTAATAAAATTTTTTTAAAAATCAGCAATTGTAAGATGCTTGTTACAAATGAGGTTCTGTTAAGTTACAATTTACCTACAGTTAATATCTTCATAGAATATTTTTTTTTTTACATCAAGCGATTCAATAAAATAGGTTTAAAGTGTTAAAAGTGTCTTTTTTATAATTTTCTCTTTGATTTTAAAGTGCTTTGTCCGATGGCCATTTTTCCCTTGCATGTCTGTTCATCTGATCCAGATACTTGGGTAAGATGGCCAACTGTTAAATATTTTTTAAGAATTTTTAGCTAGTATGATATTTGGTATATCTTTGTAAACGAAGCCGACTTTTCTACGGCTGCAGGTTCGAATCCTGCCTCGTACATGGATGTGTGTGATGTCCTTAGGTTAGTACTAGGGGACTGATGACCTTAGAAGTTAAGTCCCATAGTGCTCAGAGCCATTTGAACCATTTTTTTGAAGTAGACTTTTATTTTTTATAAGTTAAAAAGGAAGTTTATGGAAGTTTTCAGGTTGTTCTTGGTATCAGTTGTGAAACTGGCTTCTGAAAATATCATTGCCATTCATCCCGGATTTACATTATCCCCAGCTCGTATGTGTCCCTTATTATATAGACATGCGGTTGTGCACTGTGCGGTTGTCCTAATGTGAAATCCAGACAACGATACAAATGACGTTGTGCCTACTCGCCACAGTGGTAACTTCATATACCTCCGCTAACAGCATGAAACATTTTATAAAGGAAGGTTCGTGCAGCAGAATTACAGTCCAGTGATAGTCTACTGAGTGCAGTGCCGCCTCGGGCATCGCGTCGGCGCGGCGGTCCCGTAACCACATTCGGGCAGTCTTTTTCCTCTTCGTCGACTGCAGGCGGCTCCGCCTTAAACTGACAATCGAAAGAGAGCTCCGGCGGCAGCGAGTGCGCCATTTGTTCTGCGCTGGAAGAGGCAATAGGACTTAATCTACGGTCGCAGCGGACGAACCGTTATTTACGGTGATTTAAACTGCACTTCGTCCTGAGGAGGCGGCAAGCCGACCGGGACGGGACGGCCACCATCCACGCGAGAAGCCGCGATTTATAACTGAGCGCCGCTCGCCGATCATGGAGCGGCGATTTATAAAGGCCGCCTGCGATCGGGGTCGCCCTTTCTTCTCCGATGCAGCCAATCTCGCGAAAGGCGCCAGCCAGATACATCTTGCATTATAGCCGTCTCTCTCTCTCTCTCTCTCTCTCTTTCTCTCTCTCGGTCTCCAGGCTTGGATCCAAGATTCGGCTTCAGGGAGCCGGGGCTTGAGGGGGGGGGGGGGGGGGGCGTCCTAGTTGCTTACACTGTCCCACCTCCCCATTCACACACTCGAGTATAGACTACTGGCCATTAAAATTGCTACACCAACAAGAAATGCAGATGATAAACGGGTATTCATTGGACAAATATATTATACTAGAACTGACATGACTGACATGTGATTACCTTTTCACGCGATTTGGGTGCATAGATCCTGAGAAATCAGTACCCAGAACAACCACCTCTGGCGGCAATAACGGTATTGATACGCCTAGGCATTGAGTCGAACAGAGCTTGGATGGCGTGTAAAGGTACAGCTGCCCATGAAGCTTCAGCACGATACCACAGTTCATCAAGAGTAGTGACTGGCGTATTGTGACGAGCCAGTTGCTCGGTCACCATTGACCAGACGTTTTCAATTGTTGAGAAATCTGGAGAATGTGCTGGCCGGGGTAGCGGTCGAACATTTTCTGTATCCAGAATGGCCCGTACAGGACCTGCAACATGCGGTCGTGCATTATCCTGCTGAAATGTAGGGATTCGCAGGGATCGAATGAAGGGTAGAGCCACGGGTCGTAACACATCTGAAATGTAACGTCCACTGTTCAACGTGCCGTCAATGCAAACAAGAGGTAACCGAGACGTGTAACCAATGGCACCCCATACTATCAAGCCGGGTGATACGCCAGTATGGCAATGACGAATACACGCTTCCAATGTGCATTCACCGCGATGTCGCCAAACACGGATGCGACCATCATGATGCTGTAAACAGAACCTGGATTCATTCGAAAAAATGACGTTTTGCCATTCGCGCACCCAGGTTCGTCGTTGAGTACACCATCGCACGCGCTCCTGTCTGTGATGCAGCGTCAAGGGTAACCGCAGCCATGATCTCCGAGCTGATAGTCGATTCTGCTGAAAATGTCGTCGAAATGTTCGTGCAGATGGTTGTTGTCTTGCGAACGTCCCCATCTGTTGCCTCAGGGATCGAGACGTGACTGCACGATGCGTTACAGCCATGCGGATAAGATGCCTGTCATCTGGACTGCTAGTGATACGAGGCCGTTGGGATCCAGCACGGCGTTCCGTATTACCCTCACGAACCCACAGATTACAAATTCTGCTAACAGTCATTGGATCTCGACCAACGCGAGCAGCAATGTCGCGATACGATAAACCGCAATCGCGATAGGCTATAATCCGATCTTTATCAAAGTCTGAAACGTGATGGTACGCATTTCTTCTCTTTACACGAGGCATCACAACAACTTTTCACCAGGCAGCGCGGTCAACTGCTGTTTGTGTGTGAGAAATCGGTTGGAAACTTTCCTCATGTCATCACGTTGTAGGTGTCGCCACCGGCGCCAGCCTTGTGTGAATGCTTTGAAAAGGTAATCATTTGTATATCACAGCATCTTCTTCCTGTCGGTTAAATTTCGCGTCTGTAGCATGTCATCTTCGTGGTGTAGCAATTTTAATGGCCAGTAGTGTACATTTGCTCTCATCCCTACTTCTGATATGCCACAGACGACTGGAATTTAATAATAACCACAATAATATAGAATTAACCTTTCACTCTGCAGCGTAGTGTGCCCTGTTGCAAACTCCCTAGGAAACTAAAACAGCGCACGAGACTGGGAGTCGAACTCAGCAGTTCGTCTTCCGTGTGCAATCATCTTGGAAAGTAGAACAGGAGTACGAGAAAAACGGTGTTAGTTTGTCGCCCTGGACGGTACTGACGGTAAAATCAACGCCTGTGAAAGGCAACATTCTGGGTACCAGTGCTGCACACAGTTTTAGTCTGCCAATGAAGTTCCAGACCAGCACATATTCCGTGCAGAGGGAAACATTCATATTGGAAACAAACACCTAGACTGTGGCTAACCTATCACTACGCGATACAGTTTCTTCTAGGAGTGCTAGTGCCGCATGCAGGATAAGTTCAGTAAAACTTGGATAGCAACTGAGAGTTATTTCACTATAATTAGACGTGTGTTATTATAACTGTCTTCAGTCCCGGTCTATGAAGTCAGATGTAACGTGACGTTATTTTAATGAATTTTTGTGCTCTTTCAATAGTCAGTTCCTTAAACTTTATTGGTGCAGCGGATGTTCACATCTTTTTCCTATTATGCCTTCTGACTGCTATAAAAATGCTATAATCCGTTGCGTGCAAGCTTTTAATTCTGCTCACTGAAATCCCTCGTATTCATCTTGGAAGATTTATTCTGTTACACATGTGAAACTTCTGCTGTGGTTACCTTTAATGTGATGGTGAAATTAGCTTAAGTACGGCGATCCTTTCTTGAAGTTATTCGGGTACAAGAATTCAACGAACTAATGGACCTACAATTCTTCCTTTTTGAATTGTCAAAAAAAAAAAAAAAGTTCAAATGCGTGTGAAATCTTATGGGACTTAACTGCTAAGGTCATCAGTCCCTACGCTTACACAGTACTTAACCTAAATTATCCTAAGGACAAACACACGTGGCCGAGCGGTTGTGGGCGCTTCAGTCTGGAACCGCGCCACCACTACGGTCATAGGCTCGAATCCTGCCTCGGGCATGGATGTGTGTGATGTCCTTAGGTTAGTTAAGTTTAAGTAGTTCTAAGTTCTAGGGGACTGATGACCTCAGATGTTAAGTTGCATAGTGCTCAGAGCCATTTGAACCATTTGACAAACACACACACCCATGCCCGAAGGAGGACTCGAACCTCCACCGGGATCAGCCGCATAGTCCATGACTGCAGCGCCTTAGACCGCTTTGCTAATCTCCCACGGTTTGTGGATTGTCACTTATTATTTTCCACTCGTTGGTTTTGGCACCGTCTGTTATCGTACTTTTGCCATGGACTGTACCACATTCGTTCATTCTCTCCAAGATTTCGTAAAAATAAAACTTGTGTACTGGCGTCTCCTCTCTTACGGCCTCAATATCCCTTATAAAACTGTTAAATGTCACAATGCTGCTACGTTTCACTCATTTTATTCGCCGAATTCACTCTCACGTCCACCCCTTCAGACGGCAGAAGCTCTTTTCATATCTGGTCTAATGTGTTGTCCCGTTACTACTTACAGCGACGACACTTTCTGCGCAATCCACCCATCATTTTGCACGACAATGCGCGGGCGCATACAGCGCAAGCTGTGGCCGCTCTGTTCGGTCGATGGGACTGGGATTCTTTCACAAAGCTGGTCGCAGGTAATGCTCCAAAAACGAACAGTAATACTGTGCATTACTACTGACGCTGGTCTGAGACGTTCCTCTACTTGCAGCATGTGTACTCATAATATATGGCGCCGATGTGTACGCTATTCTTTTAAACAATTCTTTTTTCTTAGAGGCCCTTTTTCATAGCAAACTTATAAATACCAGAGTTGTTGGGAAAATACTTGGCAGGGCAAAGTTTCCTTCTTGCTCGCACAAGTAGTTATGGGCGAAATGGATGGAGATAATGGAGGACTAATTCGGATTGCATCATGGTAGAGTATGTAAGAAATAAAGCAATAAAGTACATTTATAAATGCTTAGATGCTGTGTATGATTAACAAGCTCCTGCTCATTGGCTGGTGGATCATTGTCATCAGCAGTGGAATGATGAGCAAAGTTGACATAACTGGGGCTGATTGCCGTGCCACCACTCATCGAGGCAAAGTTTTGAGTTCAAATACCGAATTAATTTGCTTGCAGGTTTCGAAAATAAAATATAATTTTTTTGATGGAATGATAATATTTTATTCACAACTTCGCTAAGAGAAGGAGTCGGTTGTTTGGACATATCCTGAACCACGGAATCATCTGCTTTATGGTGGAGGGAAGTGTGGGAGGTAAAAACTGTATAAGCAGACAAAACTTCAAATACAGTAACGAGATTCAAATAGATTTAGGTTGCAATAGTTATCCAGAGACGAAGAGGCTTCCTTTGTCATTCTACGTGAAGAGATGCGCCAGATCAATCTTCAGACTGAAGACCACAACAAGATCAATTTGTACACTTGAGTCTTTACTTCATCACTTCAGTGTAAGTTGCGAAAAACTGTAATTCAGAGGATATATAAGTTGAAAAGAAGTATTCCAAACATTTGAGAAGCACATACATTGATGATCACTGCCCACTGCGATACTGAATGCTTTCTGGTGATGTGTTGCTGGCACGTGACGCAGTAAGGGAATAATGTAAGCGGAAGAGAGACGAATGGGCTGTCATTATAGCGAAGATGCGGGACGCAAATGCGGAAATCCGCTGTATAAGCTGTTTTGATAAAGGGCACATTGTTATGGTGCTGCGACTGGAAACGAGAATCTTTCAGAAGGCGAAGCTGGTAAGCTGGTCCCCAGTTGGCGTACTATTGTCTTGAGCACCTATGGAAAGCGGTGAAGGATGGTGAAATAACGATTAGGCCGTATGCTATTGGACGACCATGTCTCATCAGAAAACGGAGAGGTCGGAAGATCCTCCAGTGTGTAGTCCAGCATAGGCAACGATCTGTGGCGGATCTGACGACAGACTACAATGCTGGTCTGGCACAAGTGTTTCGGGGCACACTGTTCAAAGGCCATTGTTGAACATGGAGCTCCACATCACACGCCCGCTACATGTTCCTGTGCTGATCCGAAGGCATCGTCAGTTATGACTGCAGTGGCGCACCATCACTGAAGTTTCATATCGCCTGCTGAATGAATCACATTTCTTGTTACACCAGGTCGACAGCTGGGTCCTTACATGCCGTCATCCAGGCGATTGGCTGCACGAAATATGCACCGCGCCACAGGTGCAGACCGGTGAGGGCAGAATTGTGCTATGGGATACACTGAGTTGGGCTTCCGTGGGACCTGTGGTGGTAATCGAGGGCATCATGGCAGCAGTGAACTACGTGATGTTTTTTGCAGACCACCTGCATCGCCTCGTGCTTGAAGTCTCCGCCTACGTCGATGACATCTTCCAGCAGGATCAATTTCCGTGTTGCAAGGTCAGAATCGTATTACAGAGGTTTGAGGGGCATTATAGTAAACTAACATTGATGTCTTGACCAGCAAATGTGCCTGATGTGTACCCACTGGAACACATGCAGGGCGCCAGCTGCGTGCCCATAAACCACCACCGTAATTTGCGGGAATCGCTTGACTAGAGCGAAGACATCTGGCTTCACATGCTTCTGGAATCCTGTCATATACTTGTACAAAGGGTGTTCAAAAAGTTTTGCACAGTCGTCTCTATTTTCTTTATTTTTTGCACGAGGAGAATGAAATTTTTTGTGAACATACTTGGATCATTTAGCTATACATTGAGCCTACTCAGTGTAGCCTCCATCAGCTGAGACGCATCTGGCCCAACGTTCTTTCCATGATGTAAATGCGCTTTGGTAAAATTCTGAGGATTGACTTTTACACCATCTCTTGACACAGGAAATAAGGTCTTTCTCATTGTCAAATGTTTTACCGCACAGGTGGGCCTTCGGACGACCAAAGAGGTAAAAATCAGACGGAGCAAAGTCCGGACTGTAGGGAGGATGAGGAACAATTTTCCAACCCATTATCCTGATTATTCCCCTGCGTCATAATTGCTGCATGGTGTTTGGCATTGTCGTGGTGTAGTCTGATGAGCTGACCCTGAAGCTGTGGTCTGTGGGTCTTGATGGCACGTCGCAGCTTGTCCAATGACAAACAGTAGCTGTTGTGAAACTTCCTGGCAGATTAAAACTGTGTGCCCGACCGAGACTCGAACTCGGGACCTTTGCCTTTCGCGGGCAAGTGCTCTACCAACTGAGCTACCGAAGCACGACTCACGCCCGCTACTCACAGCTTTACTTCTGCCAGTACCTCGTCTCCTACCTTCCAAACTTTACAGAAGCTCTCCTGCGAACCTTGCAGAACTAGCACTCCTGAAAGAAAGGATATTGCGGAGACATGGCTTAGCCACAGCCTGGGGGATGTTTCCAGAATGAGATTTTCACTCTGCAGCGGAGTGTGCGCTGATATGAAACTTCCTGGCAGATTAAAACTGTGTGCCCGACCGAGACTCGAACTCGGGACCTTTGCCTTTCGCGGGCAAGTGCTCTACCAACTGAGCTACCGAAGCACGACTCACGCCCGGTACTCACAGCTTTACTTCTGCCAGTACCTCGTCTCCTACCTTCCAAACTTTACAGAAGCTCTCCTGCGAAACTTGCAGAACTAGCACTCCTGAAAGAAAGGATATTGCGGAGACATGGCTTAGCCACAGCCTGGGGGATGTTTCCAGAATGAGATTTTCGCTCTGCAGCGGAGTGTGCGCTGATATGAAACTTCCTGGCAGATTAAAACTGTGTGCCCGACCGAGACTCGAACTCGGGACCTTTGCCTTTCGCGGGCAAGTGCTCTACCAACTGAGCTACCGAAGCACGACTCACGCCCGGTACTCACAGCTTTACTTCTGCCAGTACCTCGTCTCCTACCTTCCAAACTTTACAGAAGCTCTCCTGCGAACCTTGCAGAACTAGCACTCCTGAAAGAAAGGATATTGCGGAGACATGGCTTAGCCACAGCCTGGGGGATGTTTCCAGAATGAGATTTTCACTCTGCAGCGGAGTGTGCGCTGATATGAAACTTCCTGGCAGATTAAAACTGTGTGCCCGACCGAGACTCGAACTCGGGACCTTTGCCTTTCGCGGGCAAGTGCTCTACCAACTGAGCTACCGAAGCACGACTCACGCCCGGTACTCACAGCTTTACTTCTGCCAGTACCTCGTCTCCTACCTTCCAAACTTTACAGAAGCTCTCCTGCGAACCTTGCAGAACTAGCACTCCTGAAAGAAAGGATATTGCGGAGACATGGCTTAGCCACAGCCTGGGGGATGTTTCCAGAATGAGATTTTCACTCTGCAGCGGAGTGTGCGCTGATATGAAACTTCCTGGCAGATTAAAACTGTGTGCCCGACCGAGACTCGAACTCGGGACCTTTGCCTTTCGCGGGCAAGTGCTCTACCAACTGAGCTACCGAAGCACGACTCACGCCCGGTACTCACAGCTTTACTTCTGCCAGTACCTCGTCTCCTACCTTCCAAACTTTACAGAAGCTCTCCTGCGAACCTTGCAGAACTAGCACTCCTGAAAGAAAGGATATTGCGGAGACATGGCTTAGCCACAGCCTGGGGGATGTTTCCAGAATGAGATTTTCACTCTGCAGCGGAGTGTGCGCTGATATGAAACTTCCTGGCAGATTAAAACTGTGTGCCCGACCGAGACTCGAACTCGGGACCTTTGCCTTTCGCGGGCAAGTGCTCTACCAACTGAGCTATCGAAGCACGACTCACGGCCGGTACTCACAGCTTTACTTCTGCCAGTACCTCGTCTCCTACCTTCCAAACTTTACAGAAGCTCTCCTGCGAACCTTGCAGAACTAGCACTCCTGAAAGAAAGGATATTGCGGAGACATGGCTTAGCCACAGCCTGGGGGATGTTTCCAGAATGAGATTTTCACTCTGCAGCGGAGTGTGCGCTGATATGAAACTTCCTGGCAGATTAAAACTGTGTGCCCGATCGAGACTCGAACTCGGGACCTTTGCCTTTCGCGGGCAAGTGCTCTACCAACTGAGCTACCGAAGCACGACTCACGCCCGGTACTCACAGCTTTACTTCTGCCAGTACCTCGTCTCCTACCTTCCAAACTTTACAGAAGCTCTCCTGCGAACCTTGCAGAACTAGCACTCCTGAAAGAAACGATATTGCGGAGACATGGCTTAGCCACAGCCTGGGGGATGTTTCCAGAATGAGATTTTCACTCTGCAGCGGAGTGTGCGCTGATATGAAACTTCCTGGCAGATTAAAACTGTGTGCCCGACCGAGACTCGAACTCGGGACCTTTGCCTTTCGCGGGCAAGTGCTCTACCAACTCTACCAACACAGTTTTAATGTGCCAGGAAGTTTCTTATCAGCGCACACTCCGCTGCAGAGTGAAAATCTCATTCTGGAAACATCCCCCAGGCTGTGGCTAAGCCATGTCTCCGCAATATCCTTTCTTTCAGGAGTGCTAGTTCTGCAAGGTTCGCAGGAGAGCTTCTGTAAAGTTTGGAAGGTAGGAGACGAGGTACTGGCAGAAGTAAAGCTGTGAGTAGCGGGCGTGAGTCGTGCTTCGGTAGCTCAGTTGGTAGAGCACTTGCCCGCGAAAGGCAAAGGTCCCGAGTTCGAGTCTCGGTCGGGCACACAGTTTTAATCTGCCAGGAAGTTTCATATCAGCGCACACTCCGCTGCAGAGTGAAAATCTCATTCTGGAAACATCCCCCAGGCTGTGGCTAAGCCATGTCTCCGCAATATCCTTTCTTTCAGGAGTGCTAGTTCTGCAAGGTTCGCAGGAGAGCTTCTGTAAAGTTTGGAAGGTAGGAGACGAGGTACTGGCAGAAGTAAAGCTGTGAGTACCGGGCGTGAGTCGTGCTTCGGTAGCTCAGTTGGTAGAGCACTTGCCCGCGAAAAGCAAAGGTCCCGAGTTCGAGTCTCGGTCGGGCACACAGTTTTAATCTGCCAGGAAGTTTCATATCAGCGCACACTCCGCTGCAGAGTGAAAATCTCATTCTGGAAACATCCCCCAGGCTGTGGCTAAGCCATGTCTCCGCAATATCCTTTCTTTCAGGAGTGCTAGTTCTGCAAGGTTCGCAGGAGAGCTTCTGTAAAGTTTGGAAGGTAGGAGACGAGGTACTGGCAGAAGTAAAGCTGTGATTACCAGGCGTGAGTCGTGCTTCGGTAGCTCAGTTGGTAGAGCACTTGCCCGCGAAAGGCAAAGTTCCCGAGTTCGAGTCTCGGTCAGGCACACAGTTTTAATCTGCCAGGAAGTTTCATATCAGCACACACTCCGCTGCAGAGTGAAAATCTCATTCTGGAAACATCCCCCAGGCTGTGGCTAAGCCATGTCTCCGCAATATCCTTTCTTTCAGGAGTGCTAGTTCTGCAAGGTTCGCAGGAGAGCTTCTGTAAAGTTTGGAAGGTAGGAGATGAGGTACTGGCAGAAGTAAAGCTGTGAGTAGCGGGCGTGAGTCGTGCTTCGGTAGCTCAGTTGGTAGAGCACTTGCCCGCGAAAGGCAAAGTTCCCGAGTTCGAGTCTCGGTCGGGCACACAGTTTTAATCTGCCAGGAAGTTTCATATCAGCGCACACTCCGCTGCAGAGTGAAAATCTCATTCTGGAAACATCCCCCAGGCTGTGGCTAAGCCATGTCTCCGCAATATCGTTTCTTTCAGGAGTGCTAGTTCTGCAAGGTTCGCAGGAGAGCTTCTGTAAAGTTTGGAAGGTAGGAGACGAGGTACTGGCAGAAGTAAAGCTGTGAGTACCGGGCGTGAGTCGTGCTTCGGTAGCTCAGTTGGTAGAGCACTTGCCCGCGAAAGGCAAAGGTCCCGAGTTCGAGTCTCGGTCGGGCACACAGTTTTAATCTGCCAGGAAGTTTCATATCAGCGCACACTCCGCTGCAGAGTGAAAATCTCATTCTGGAAACATCCCCCAGGCTGTGGCTAAGCCATGTCTCCGCAATATCCTTTCTTTCAGGAGTGCTAGTTCTGCAAGGTTCGCAGGAGAGCTTCTGTAAAGTTTGGAAGGTAGGAGACGAGGTACTGGCAGAAGTAAAGCTGTGAGTAACGGGCGTGAGTCGTGCTTCGGTAGCTCAGTTGGTAGAGCAGTTGCCCGCGAAAGGCAAAGGTCCCGAGTTCGAGTCTCGGTCGGGCACACAGTTTTAATCTGCCAGGAAGTTTCATATCAGCGCACACTCCGCTGCAGAGTGAAAATCTCATTCTGGAAACATCCCCCAGGCTGTGGCTAAGCCATGTCTCCGCAATATCCTTTCTTTCAGGAGTGCTAGTTCTGCAAGGTTCGCAGGAGAGCTTCTGTAAAGTTTGGAAGGTAGGAGACGAGGTACTGGCAGAAGTAAAGCTGTGAGTACCGGGCGTGAGTCGTGCTTCGGTAGCTCAGTTGGTAGAGCACTTGCCCGCGAAAGGCAAAGTTCCCGAGTTCGAGTCTCGGTCGGGCACACAGTTTTAATCTGCCAGGAAGTTTCATATCAGCGCACACTCCGCTGCAGAGTGAAAATCTCATTCTGGAAACATCCCCCAGGCTGTGGCTAAGCCATGTCTCCGCAATATCCTTTCTTTCAGGAGTGCTAGTTCTGCAAGGTTCGCAGGAGAGCTTCTGTAAAGTTTGGAAGGTAGGAGACGAGGTACTGGCAGAAGTAAAGCTGTGAGTACCGGGCGTGAGTCGTGCTTCGGTAGCTCAGTTGGTAGAGCACTTGCCCGCGAAAGGCAAAGGTCCCGAGTTCGAGTCTCGGTCGGGCACACAGTTTTAATCTGCCAGGAAGTTTCATATCAGCGCACACTCCGCTGCAGAGTGAAAATCTCATTCTGGAGTAGCTGTTGTGTCGTCACAAATCTGTCATTTTTGATGATTTGATCAGTGGACTTCTTATTCACATCACTCTCTGCCAACGATGGTCTACCGCATCGTGAATTGTCCAGTAGAGAGAAATCACCTTCTTTAAACCTCTGCAACCACCGCTGGATACTGCTGCGATCCACTGTGTCCTCCCCATAAACAGGGAGCAACTTCCTGTGAATCTATGTGTCAGAGTCATCGCCGGTCTTGAAGAGAAACACTATCACCGACCGTTGTCGCAACCTGACATCTGCTTCACGGTCAATTATGGCTAATCTGCAAATAAAAGAAAATCTTTTTATATACCAACTTATAGCTGTGTTGCAAGTATGTTCACAAAAAAATTCATTCTCCTCCTGCAAAAAATAAAAAAATTAGAGACTACTGTGCAAAACGTTTTGAACGCCCTTTATAGAATCCATGCCAAGCAGAATCTCAGTTGCACTGTGTTTAAAAAGTGGAACGACACACTATTAAACAGACGGTCACAATGTTTCGGCTTATCAATGGTTATCATCTAATTTTGGTAAGAGCTACAAAGTGGATTTATCTTGACACTACGAGTCTAAAAACAAGATGTCACACAAGAGATGGTGGGAGGGGAGAGGGGTGCTGTTTCTTTCAATCTGTCCCCCGGCGCTCGGAAGAGGCAGTTTTTCTGTAACTTTTCTTGCTGGAGAGTCTTCGCCTTTCTGTCTTCATTTACTCAACTTCTTGTCATTTGCTAGTTCTACCTATTGACTCACGAACCGTATCTCGTTTTTTGTTGAAAGCAGGTACAGGCACCTGCATTTCTGGCTGGAATGTTTTCTGCATCCTCTAATGCCGCAAGTCAATCTGTGTGATCGAGCCTTCAGACAAACAATTAAAAATGTAGCCTGTGCTAAACACAGCTTGTAATTTTCCATAGCTATTTTTCATATTTGAGACTCTTAGGTTTGCTACTTTTTCGTTGACAAATTGGTAGTTTGATGTAAGTAAAAATATGAACGCTTTTAGTAAAATATTCTTCGGTGGTGGTGGAGTGGGAAAGGGGGGAGGGCGGAGAGGAAAGCCCCATGACACCCATGACAAACCCGATTTCTTGGATTCCACTATGTCATTCTCTGTCTCCCCTTATTCTATCTTCGTTTTTGCTCTTTTTATTACAGGCACATTCAACTGTCGTCTTATTTTCCTCTTTCGTGGTCTCTTTCTTGTTCTACCGTTGTCTCCACTTCTTCCGTGAATGTATCCGCCAAGATAGCCTCTGTAGCGGTTCTTATTATCTGTTGCACTTTCCCGCCTTAATCAAAGTAATTTCGTTCTTCCCCATATTGTGAATTGACATGTATGTCATAATTTTCCGGTTACTGTCAAGAGCGTTGAATTTTCAGTGACTCAGTGCCGTAAAAAGCACATGTGACTTAAAAGTACTTGTGCGGTTAGTCATATTTTTTACTTCGTGCAACGTGTAAACTAAATGAAACAAGAACACCTGCAATGCTGTTGGCTGTGTAGGTCATCTCCTAACTCACTTCATCATAAGCAAACATTACAATATAAGATCAGAATGTAAAAAACTTTTGAGGGTGCTAAACGAATTACCAAATGCTTTAAGAAAGAGATGTGGCTGCTAAAAATCATACTGTATGCTACAGTGAAAAGCCATAGCAAAGATAAGCAGTTACTACAATGCATGATCACTGATTTATTAAGAGATGTTTTGCTGTGCGTGTTTGTGTATTAAGGCCATTAATTGAACACAAACTTAAAATACTTGTTCAAGAGCGTGCTAAAAATTATTACCGCCGAATTTTTTATGCGGGTCTATTTATTTTTAATTTAATTTTTTAAGAGTGAAGCCGGCAAAGCTTCGCAATTGCTAAATATGTACGGGCATTGGATATATGTCCCAATCCCCTTCTTCCTCCTCTCTCTCTATCACTCTCCTTCTCCCACTTCCCTTTGTCCATCTCCTACTCCTCTCCCCCCTAACTCTGTCCATCACCTTCCTCCCGCTCCCTGCATATCTCTTATCCCGCACTCTCTCTATCCACCTCCTCCTCTCTCATCTCCCTGTCCATATCCTCTTTCCCCTTCTTTATATCTATTTCCTCCCCTTTCTCCGCCCATATGCTCCTCCACCTCACTCACCTTATTTGTTATTGCGCAAAAGGAACCTTGATTGGGAATAGAAGCGAAAATGAATGGCTTAATCGATCTGAATCATTAGTACACAGGGCATCAGAGAGACATTTCCAGCTACTGGATCTGTGACAATAGTGGCTTTAATGACAGTGTTTTGCATGGTTTTAATCCACGAGCAGATAGGATTATAAAGTTATCCATAAACATAACTTTACTGTTTTCTGTTACAAATGACAGCGATGTGGAAAACAAGACCGCATATTTTCACAGAGCTGCTGGGCGTGTTCCTTCTCGCAGCCGATTCAACAGTAAGTGATTACAGTATAACATGTCTTACCTCAAATCGTTTGGACCGCGCGTTGTCTGTCTGTTAGACTGTCATTATCCAAATCGAATTTTTGCTAGACTTTGTGTGACTTGAATCATAATAACTGCAGTATGATCATGAATTTATTGAAATGAGATAAATCAGAATTCATTGTTTCGCTCTATGAGCTCCGGTGAAACTTTGTGAATCATTGCTGGTTCTTTGTGTGATGTGTTTGGGGATGTGATGTGTTATGCAGTCGAAAAAGAATTTAATTTAAAAGTTGAGTTAATACCCCGTTCTTCCGTGTCTTTTCGTCCGAAATGACTTAGCACTACTGTATATTCTGGAAGAAATTCTTCGATGGTGATTCTTGGCCAGAAAGCTATGACGCCAGCGTCTCTGGTGGCGGTGTAAGTCGTGCTAATTTGACCTTTCCGTTCGCACAACATAATCATGGCGGTTCGTGTCGTAATCTCGAAGCGTTGCAGTGTTGACAAACATTATTCATGTTCCGAAGTCGACCAATACATCCACTGCTAAATCGATTGTTGGATAGTATCTGAACGCCGAACGTTCAGTTCGAATTGTCACGTTTGGCCGTCTGTTTTGTCGACGTTGCAACTTGTTTTGTGCGTAAGCTCCAGCTGAGCAAGTCGAGCTCGACACTATCCTTCGCTCCGGCGTCTCAATGGAGAAATTCTTACTCGATTTGCCTCCAAACGCTCTCTACGTTCTTCGGCAGTCTCACTGACTCGACGTTCATGCAGTTGGCTTGTGTTGCGCGTACGTCGACCAATATTTCGGCGTCTCACTGGTGGAATTTGTTTTCTTTTTTTTCTAAAAAATATAAACTACGAACTGAAATAAATTGCATCTATGCAACACACCAAATTACCACGAATAGACATCGATTCAATCTTTGCAACACACCACAGATATGATCACCACCCATCGTTTTCAGCTGCATTCTTTTTCACGAACTATCGATAATCAATGCGGATTTTGATGATATTTGTTATTGTGAAAACATGCAATAGCGGAACTGTCAAACTAAATGTCAATTTATTTTTGATCACGAAAATATATGACAACAGAACTGTCAAATCGAACGTCACATTTCTTTCATTGAAATTTTCATACGAAAATATTATCAAAATTTCCGATTTTTCCGGTGTATTTTCCAAAAATTTTCTTTCACACGAACACTGTGCTGACAGTTACGGAAAAAAGGTCAACCAAATCTGTCGAATCATTCTCAAGTGACGCGGCAATTGATTTTTATTTATGCAGATATGCTGGGCTCAGCTTCTTCCCTGTTTAGTGTCGTCTTTCAGCTTTGTTAGTCAAACCATTGTGTTCCAATTTGAAGTTAATGTCGAGTAGTGGTGTGCATGTAGCAAATTTTGATTTGGATGAATCATTTTCGTCCCCTATGACCGAAGGGGAGGAAGAGAAGGAGGCTCTAGATAGTAAAAGCAATTATGGTTACAGCTCTGTTGTAAGGGTTGCTGGGCGGCTGGTCCCGGCGGAGGTTTGAGTCCTCCCTCAGTCATGGGTGTGTGTGTTTGTCCTTAGGATAATTTAGGTTAAGTAGTGCGTAAGCTTAGGGACTGATGACCTTAGTAGTTAAGTCCCATAAGATTTCGCACACATTTGAACATTTTTTTTGTAAGGGTTGCAGAGATTTTTGTACGGTAGTTTACGGTGCCAGTGTAGCAAGAATAGGAAGTGGCAGCTGTCTACCTAAAATGCGTATTTGTGTAGTCGTTAACTTTCGATTTTGACCGCAATGAGCGTTTATTACTGAATCTGACTGAATACTGTAACGAAAACGAAGTCCGAAAACGTAAAAGCTGTTGCGACATAAATAAAAAGAGTTTCTTCTGACAACTAGTGTTTGGTTCGTTATAGAGTCCAGGTTTAAATATATCAAGCTTTAGCCAACGTTACACTGTCCTCACATATGTGCGGTAGTGACACATTGTACAGTCTACATTTCTGAAGGTTTGCGTGAACAATTGATTATGTACAATTCGCGTTTCCGCTAGTGTGCAGTTTGAAAACGTGTGCTCACGATGTTTCAGTCCTATTTACAGTACTACCAACAGTCACGATACGTTCTTCCGTCGCCTTTTGATTGTAATGTAATGGCTTTGTCGATTTCAGTTTTCTTACGAGTGGTCAATTTGTGGTGCGGAGAGGGTGGTTCTGTAAAAGAGGGTGAATATTGGTGGACGAAGTCGCTAACATCGATTTTTATCGGTTATTCCCCCCCCCCCCCCAACTCAACGTTCAGACCACGCGAAACTGTCAGGAAAGCCCTTCTTTGGTTTGGGATGTCATACAAATCGAGCGTCGCATTCGCTCGCACGTAAGGTATGTGTCAAAGCATTGACCCTTTATGTGAATTTCTGCATTTGGTTGTCGGAACTTTCAGGATGGTTGGTGTAAATTCCCTGTCACAAAACTGCCTGTCAAATGGAGTACGCCTGTGCAGTCACAAATCCAACAGCGTTGTTGTTATGGTCTTCAGTCCAGAGACTGGTTTGATGCAGCTCTCCATGCTACTCTGTCCTGTGCAAGCCTCTTCATCTCCCAGTAACTACATCCTTCTGAATCTGCTTCCTGTATTCATCTCGTGGTCTCCCTCTACGATTTTTACCCTCCACGCTTTTCTCCTGTACTAAATTGGTGATCCCTTGATACCTTAGAACGTGTGCTACCAACCGATCCCTTCTTCTAGTCAAATTGTGCCATAAATTCCTCTTCTCCCCAATTCTGTTCAGTACCTCTTCATTAGTTACTTGATCCACCCATCTAATCTTCCGAGTTCTCCCGTAGCACCACATTTCGAAAGCTTCTATTCTCTTCTTGTCTAAACTATCATCCATGGACGCGCGGGGTAGCCGCGCCGTCTCAGACGTCTTGCCACGGTCCGCGCGGCTCCCCCCGTTGGGGATTCGAGTCCTCCCACGGGCATGGTTATGTCAGTACTGGCAGGTGGCGCTGAACTCTGTCTTCCTGCAGTCGACGCTTTAGTTTGCACATTCTGGCAAATTAAAACTGTGTGGTAGTTTGGAAGGTAAGTGATGAGATACTGGCGGAAGTAAAGCTGTCAGAAGGGCTCGTCAGTCATGCTTGGGTAGCTCAGTTGGCAGAGCACTTAACCATGAAAGGCAAGTCTCGGTTTATACAGGAAGATTCACTTCTAGGTTTGCTTCCGCAACGCTTAACCACTCATTTGAAAGGTTGAAAGGGCCCTGCGGTACAACATTGGAAAGCACGTGCAGCTGCTTCTTCACATGTAGCTAGGTAGAGAAAGAGAGGGGTCTCGCATGCTCGCTCCTCAGTTTACCGACAGCTTATACCAATAACAGTTTTTATCTAATCAGTTGCACCCCTTAACAAGCAGTCCATTAAATTATGTTTTAAGTTTCTTGAACGTCTCTAAGTATTCTCATCACCAAGCACTTGAGCATAATTTGGGTAATCTGCAACTCTTTTAAGAAAAACATTGTTCTTTACGCTTCTCACTGCCCATGACGTCATATCTCCTGAGTTGTGAGTTGTACAATGACATAATTTTTCACGTACATTCAGTGATATAATGGATGCTGTTATTGTGGTCTTCAGTCCAGACTCAGGTTTGATGCAGATCTCCATGCTACACTATCTTATGCAAGCTTCTTCATCTCCCAGTACCTACTGCAACCTACACTTTCTGAATCTGCTCAGTGTATTAATCTCTTGGTCTCCCTCTACGATTTTTACCCTCACCGCTGCCCTCCAGTACTAGACTGGTGATCCCCTGATGGCTCAGAACATGTCCTACCAACCGATTCCTTCTTCTAGTGAAATTGTGCCACAAATTTCTCTTCTCCCCAATTCTGTTCAATACCTCCTCATTAGTTATGTGATCTACCCATCTAATCTTCAGCATTCTTCTGTAGCACCACATTTCGAAAGCTTCCATTCTCTTCTTTTCCAAACTATTTATCGTCCATGTCTCACTTCCATACATGGTTACACTCAATACAAATACTTTCAGAAACAACTTCCTGACACGTAAATCTATACTCGATGTTAACAATCTCATTTCCTAATCTAATTCCTTCAGCATCACCCTATTGAAATCGACTACATTCCATTATCCTCGTTTTGCTTTCGTTGATGTTCATCCTATAAGCTCCTTTCAAGACAGTGTCCATTCCGTTCAGCTGCTCTTCCAGGTCCTTTGCTGTTTCTGACAAAATTACAATGTCTTCGGCGAACCTCAAACTTTTTATTTCTTCTCCATGGATTTTAATTGCTACTCCGAATTTTTGTTTTGTTTCCTTTACTGTTTGCTCAATATACAGATTGAATAACACTGGGGATAGGCTACAACCCTGTCCGACTCCATTCCAAACCACTGCTTCCCTTTCTTGCCCATCGACTCTTATAACTGCCATCTGGTTTCTGTACAAATCGTAAATAGCCTTTCGCTCCCTGTATTTTACCCCTGCCACCTTCAGAATTTCAAAGAGAGTATTCCAGTTACATTATCAAAAGCTTTCTCTATGTCTGCAAATGCTAGAAACGTAGGTTTGCATTCCTTAATCTATCTTCTAAGAGAAGTCGTAGGGTCAATATTGCCTCACGTGGTACTACATTTCTACGGAATCCAAACTGATCTTCCCCGAGGTCGTCTTCTACCAGTTTTTCCATTCGTCTGTAAAGAATTTGCTTTAGTATTCTGCAGCCGTGACTTATTAAACTGACAGTTCGGTAATTTTCACATCTGTCAGCACCTGCTTTCTTTGGGATTGGAATTACTATATTCTTCTTGAAGTCTGAGGGTATTTCGCCTGTTTCATACATCTTGCTCACCAGATGGTAGAGTTTTGTCAGGACTGGCTCTCCCAAGGCTGTCAGTAGTTCTAATGGAATGTTGTCTACTCCCGGGGCCTTGTTTCGACTTAGGTCTTTCAGTGCTGTGTCAAACTCTTCACGCAGTATCACATCTCCCATTTCATCTTCATCTACATCATCTTCCATTTCCATAATATTGCCCTCAACTACATAGCCCTTGTATAGACCCTCTATATACTCCTTCTGCCCCTGTACTTTTCCTTCTATGCTTAGAACTGGGTTTCCATCTGAGGTCCTGATATTTATAGAGGTGGTTCTCTTTTCTCCAAAGGTCTCTTTGGTTTTTCTGTAGGCAATATATCCTCTGTTACCCAAGGATTTCTAGTAGTGAGATATGTCTCTACATCGTTACATTTGTCCTCTAACCATCTCTGCTTAGCCATTTCGCACTTCCTGTCGATCTCATTTTTGAGACCTTTGTATTTCTTTTTTCCTGCTTCATTTACTGCATCTTTATATTTTCTCCTTTCATCAGTTAAATTCAATATATCCTCTGTTACCCAAGGATTTCTTCTAGCCCTCGTCTTTTTACTCACTTGGTCCTCTGCTGCCTTCAATGTTTCATATCTCAAAGCTAACCATTCTTCTTCTAATGTATTTCTTTCCACCATTCCTGTCAGTCGTTCCCTAATGCTCTGCCTGAAACTCTATGCACCCTCTGGTTCTGTCGGTTTATCCAGGTCCTATCTCCTTAAATTCCCATGTTTTTGCTGTTTCTTTGTTTTAATCTACAGTTCATAACCAATAGATTGCGGTCAGAGTCACATCTGCTCCCGGAAATGTCTTACAATTTAGAACCTGGTTCCTAAACCTCTGTCTTACCATTATATACTCTATCTGAAACCTTCCAGTATCTCCAGGCCTCTTCCATGTATACAACTTTCTTTCATGATTCTTGGACCAAGTGTTAGGTATGATTAAGTTATCCTCTGTGCAAAATTCTACCAGGTGGCTTCCTCTTTTATTTCTTACCGCCATTCCCTATTCACCTACTACGTTTCCTTCTCTTCCTTTTTCTACTATCGAATTCCAGTCATCCATGACTATTAAATTTTCGACTCCCTTCACTATCTGAATAATTTCTTTTATCTCATCATACATTTCATCAATTTCTTCATCACCTGCAGAGCTAGTTGGCATATAAACTTGTACTACTGTGGCAGGCCTGGGCTTCGTGTCTATCTTGGCCACAATAATGCGGTCACTGTGCTGTTTATAGTAACTTAGCAGCACTTCTATTTTTTATTCTTTATGATACTTACTCCTGCACTATCCCTATTTGATTTTGTTCTTATAACCCTGTATTCACCTGACCGAAAGTCTTGTTCTTCCTGCCAGAGAACTTACTAATTCCCACTATATCTAACTTTAACCTATCTATTTCTCTTTTTAAAATTTCTAACCTACCTGCCCGATTAAGGGATCTGACATTCCACGCTCCGATCTGTAGAACGCCAGTTTTCTTTCTCCTGATAACGACGTCCTCTTGAGTAGTCCCCGCCATGAGATCCGAATGGGGGACTATTTTACCCAAGAGGACGCCATCATCATTTAACCATACAGCAAAGCTGTATGCTCTTGGGATAAATGACGGCTGTAGTTTCCCCTTGCTTTCAGCCGTTCGCAGTACCAGCACAGCAAGGCCGTTTTAGTTAATGTTACAAGGCCAGATCAGTCAATCATCCAGACTGTTGCCCCTGCAACTACTGAAAAGGCTGCTGCCCCTCTTCAGGAACCACACGTTTCTCTGCCCTCTTAACTGATACCCCTCCGTTGTGGTTGCACCTACGGTACGGTTATCTGTACCACTGAGGCACGCAAGCCTCCCCACCAGCGGCAAGGTCCATGGTTCATGGGGAGGGGGGTATAATGGGTACCATCTGCAAAATGTATTGCGAATGAAGGTAGTAATAAATTAAAACATCATACCCGACGCTGAAATTTTACTACATGAACAGCGAAAATGTAATAAGCGAAAAAGCTTAACTATTTCGTCGTTTTGTGCGGTGCGTTATCGGGAAAAATATTTCGTACAGGTTTGAAACTGTATGTAAAGCTGGTTGGAAGTCGCTAAGTGATTTCATTCTCAACTGACGGATGAATACAACCTGGGTAGCTTGGGCTCTGTCGCCTCAAGACATACACAGAGGCGGACAGAAGTATTCAGACACTGGGAGTAATCAGAGAAGTAAACCTCAAATGTGTTTTTAACTCAAAAAATATGTTTCATTCTTTACAGATGTGTAATACATGTGTTAATCTGAACATATGCAGAGCAACGCCGGCCGGGGTGGCCGAGCGGTTCTAGGCGCTACAGTCTGGAACCGCGCGACCGCTACGGTCGCAGGTTCGAATCCCGCCTCGGGCATGGAAGTGTGTGATGTCCTTAGGTTAGTTAGGTTTAAGTAGTTCTAAGTTCTAGGGGACTGATGACCTAACAAGGTAAGTCCCATAGTGCTCAGAGCCATAGTGCTCAGAGCAGAGCAACGAGTAACAAAACGCGCCATCCTTTTTTAAAAAAAGCAAGTAAATCAAAATATACAGTGGGGAAATATATTCAGACACTCAGTAGTCAGTATTTAGTAATCCGTCCCTTTCTCTGTATTACAGCCCTCAGTCCTTGTGGCGTGGAGTAAAAAACCTTTTCGTTATATGCGAACCGATATTCATCCATTCTTCTTGTATCATTGCACGCAAATATGTCAAACTGCTGACATGTCGTTTGTGTAGTCTCGTTTTCAGTTCATTTCAAATGTTTTCTATGGGACTGAGGTCCAGAGGCTGCGGTGGGGTAATGAGGCGATGAGGCATGTTGTATAGGATACATAGTATGACAAATTCCACCATATGCATAGGATTACTGTCTTCTTAGAATTAAAAGTCACCTCCAAGATCCAGCTTCGCAGCACTTTTCTTCAGTTTGTTTGAGTATATCGAGACAGACAAATTCGTCCATGCTGCCTTCAACAAAGACAAGCTCGCCAACACCTCTGTAAGACTTACATCCCCTCACCATGAGACTGTCGTCTCCATGTTTGGAGGTTGCTTGCATGGTTTTGGGCTCCCACTCTGTGTTTGCTTGCGCCACACTTAGTTAAAACCATCCACGTGGCTCAAAGTAAATCTGCATTCATCACCCCACAGAATCTTCTCCAAAGAGGTCGCATCCTTGCCGACAAATACTTCTGCAAAAACTATCCGCTTTTTTGCGTTACACTTGCTCACGAACGGTTTGCGCATTGGCACCCTGGCACTGAATCGAACATTGCTCAGGCATCTGTGCACTGTTTTAACACTAACTTCGATACCAACACCTGCCAGTTCTGCCGCCATAGCAGATGCCGTTGTCCGCGGGTCGTTTTTCATCATTCGAACTATCTTCCTCTTGTCTCTGTTCGTGAGTTTCTGAGGACGCCCCTGTGGTGGACGTTTGCCGAGTTTTTTTTCTTTCCTTTTCTGGACGACACTAAATATAGTTTTTCGACTTCGGCTGACGACCTTGCCTATTTCTGCATATGACTTCCCCTCATCATGCTTCGGCACAATACGTCTTCGCTCTTCCAGTGTAGTTTCCCCACCTATACGGGGCATGGCTCTACGTTGGTCTTCTTTGACGAGACCTATGCTCTGCTGTAGTACGAGACAGCTGCCTTGTGTACACAGACTGCTTGCTGCCGTCGAGTTGTGCCTTCAGACTGCGGTTACCTAAGCAAGCGGGGCGGCGTCTGATTTGTTTTGTCCCACGTGAATCACACGCCTGTGATGGTAGCGCAGAACTAATCGTTCCAGGCAGAGGGTACGGTGACATTCGCATAGTCAACGTCTTTCGAAATATTCCCTGCATTATGGCACATACGCAGATACACATTCCGTGTATGCATCAGTCACACGTGACTGTGAGATACCGTGACCTGGGTCTGAATACTTTTGTCCACGTCTGTATGTCCTAAATGATTAACATAGGATTATACATTTTAATGAGCAGCCGCGCAGGATTAGCCGAGCGGTCTAAGGCGCTGCAGTCATGGACTGTGCGGCTGGTCCCGGCGGAGGGTCGAGTCCTCCTTCGGGCATGAATGTGTTTGTCCTTAGGATAATTTAGGTTAAGTAGTGTGTAAGCTTAGGGACTGATGACCTTGGCAGTTAAGTCCCATAAGATATCACACACACACATTTTTTTTTAATGAGCAGATAATGACAGCATTTTAAATTTTTAAATTTTGGTAAAGAATTACACCAAATATTGAAAATCAAATTTTGGGGCCCCTGGAAGTTGTTAGACAGGCAACCAGCAAGGTTACCAAGTTTCTGCCGTCGTAGAGAGGAAGGAGAACATTGGGGAGTCTCTCGGAACGTCCGCTGCGATATCTAACATGGCGTGAGTTGTAGTAAAACGGCGGGAAACGTCAAATTGGTCGTTGAGGAATTGTAGTATATTGCGTATTATGAAAGTACTACATTTCAAGGCAACGGCCCTTTGAGGATCCATTGGAAATGCATTTGTTTTAATTAAATGCCAGTTAACAACATATCTACGATTAAAGAAGAGTATTTCTGGAGCCACTCTGTAGCAATTTTAGATGTGTAGGGCGTCGCATTGCCCTGCTGGAAATGTCCAAGTCCGTCGGAATGCACAATGGGCATCAGACAGGACGCTTACGTGCGTGTCACCTGTTAGAGTCGTATGTAGACATATAAGGAGTCCCATATCGATCCGACTGCACACGTCCCATGGAATTACAGAGCCTAAACCAGCTTGAACAGTCCCATGCTGACATGCAGGGTCCATGCATTCATAAGGTTGTCTACACACCCAGACACATCCATGCGCTCTATACAATTTGAAACGAGACTCATCCGACCAGGCAATATGTTTCCAGACATCAACAGTCCAATTTCGGTGTTGACGGGTCCAGGCGAGTCGTAAAGCTTTGTGCCGTGCAGTCATTAAGGGTACAAGAGTGGGCCTTCGGCTCCGAAAGCCCATATCGATGATATTTCGTTGAACGGTTCGCACGCTGAAACTTGTTGATGGCCCAGCACTGAAACCTGCAGCAATTTGCAGAAGGGTTGCTCTTCTGGCTTCAGTCGTCATTGGTGCCGTCCTTGCAGGACCCGACTCGAACGATGTCGGAGTTTTGATGTTTTACTGGATTTCTGACATTCACGGTATATTCGTGAAATGGTCGTACAGGAAAACCCCACTTCATCGCTACCTCGAAGATGCTGTGTCCCATTGCTTGTGCGCCGACTATAACACCACGTACAAACACACCTAAATCTTAATAACCTGCCATTGTAGCAGCAGTAACCGATCTAACAACTGCGCCACACATTTGTTGAGTATATAGGCGTTGCCGACCGGAGCGCCGTATTCCGCCTGTCTACATATGTCTGTATTTGAATACACCTGCCTATACCAGTTTCTTTGTTGCTTCAGGGTAGAATGTACCTGTCCTTCAGTAATAAATAAAGTATCATAACCTATTAGAAAACGCGAAGGTTAGTAAAAAAAATATTTGAGTACTGTGAGACGTGAATCAGCAACGCCTCACTTACAACGTTATAGTTATTATATGCATACATATATAAACAAATGCATTTCCAACATTTAGTTAACAATGTAAGAACTGTAATGAAAATGATCATACATAATACAAATCTTCTTTTCAAAAAATCACAAAATCTTGAAAAATAATAAATATTTCAATATCAGTATGGTTCAAATGGCTCTGAGCACTATTGAACTTAACTTCTAAGGTCATCAGTCCCCTAGAACTCAGAACTACTAAAATCTAACTAACCTAAGGACATCACACACATCCATGCCCGAGACAGGATTCGAACCTGCGACCGTAGCGGTCGCGCGCTTCCAGACTGTAGCATCTAGAACCGCTCGACCACCCCGGTCGGCCAATATCAATAAAAGTAGAAGGAAGATTAAGGAATTTTCTTTAATTATGTCCACCTACCTTTTTTATATTCGGGGAGATAGAAAGACAAATAACAATCCTCGTCAAGCGCTGGAGTCAAAAGAAAGCAAACTTTTATTTCATATTCCAAGCAGCACGCAGTGATGCATCATAAATCTTGCGACCAGCCGGATTAACTTAATATCCCCGCCTTTAGGGCGGCATCCCTATTTTGGGTGCCGGCGATTTATCGGAATGCTATGTGTGTCGTTGTAGCCGTTCACCATCGTTCGTACGATTCGTAAACATTATCCGATCACATCTGGCGGCAACAGCCGGGCCCAGGTGTCTTCTCAACGTGCAGTATGCCAACATAAATAAACCGTGTACATTACCATCTTTAAACGTTCGTTGCCACAAGTCGTCTCATTTCTGGGATTCTACAACTATTGGGTGATTTGTGAAACACACTTCCTAAATAGTTGGCGAAGTAAGTTCTCCATTTCGTATGACAACGTACACTACTCCCCATAAAAATTGCTACACCACGACGATGACATGCTACAGACGCGAAATTTAATCGACAGGAAGAAGATGCTGTGATATGCAAATGATTAGCTTTTCAGAGCATTCACACAAGGTTGGCGCCGGTGGCGACACCTACAACGTGATGACATGAGGGAAGTTTCCAACCGATTTCTCATACACAAACAGCAGTTGACCGGCGTTGTCTGGTGAAACGTTGATGTGATGCTTCGTGTAAGGAGTATAAATGCGTACCATCACGTTTCCAACTTTGATAAAGGTCGGATTGTAGCCTATCGCGATTGCGGTATATCGTATCGTGACATTGCTGCTCGCGTTGGTCGAGATCCAGTGACTGTTAGCAGAATATGGAATCGGTGGGTTCAGGGGGGTAATACAGAACGCCGCGCTGGATCGCAACGGCTTCGTATCACTAGCAGTCGAGATGACAGGCATCTTATCCGCATGGCTGTAACGGATCGTGCAGCCACGTCTCGATCCCTGAGGCAACAGATGGGGACGTTTGCAAGACATCAACCATCTGCACGAACAGTTCGACGACGGTTGCAGCAGCATGGACTATCAGCTCGGAGACCATGGCTGCGGTTACCCTTGACGCTGCATCACAGACAGGAGCGCCTGCTATGGTTTACTCAACGACGAAGCTGGGTGCTCGAATGGCAAAACGTCATTTTTTCGAATGAATCCAGGTTCTGTTTACAGCATCATGATGGTCGCATCCGTGCTTGGTGACATCGCGGTGAATGCACATTGGAAGCGTGTATTCGTTATCGCCATACTGGCGTATCACCCGGCGTGGTGGTATGGGGTGCCATTGGTTACACGTCTCGGTCACCTCTTGTTCGCATTGACGGCACTTTGCACAGTGGACGTTACATTTCAGATGTGTTACGACCCGTGGCTCTACCCTTCATTCGATCCCTGCGAAACCCTACATTTCAGCAGGATAATGCACGAGCGCATGTTTCAGGTCCTGTACGGGCCTTTCTGGATACAGAAAATGTTCCACTGCTGCCCTGGTCAGCACATTCTTCAGGTCTCTCACCAACTGAAAACGTCTGGTCAATGGTGGCCTAGCAACTGGCTCGTCACAATACGCCAGTCACTACTCTTCATCAACTGTGGTATCGTGTTGAAGCTGCATGGGCAGCTGTACCTGTACACGCCATCCAAGCTCTGTTTGACTCAATGCCCAGGCGTATCAAGGCCGTTATTACGGTCAGAGGTGGTTTTCCTGGGTACTGATTTCTCAGGATCTATGCAGCCAAATTGCGTAAAAATGTAATCACATGTCAGTTCTAGTATAGTATATTTGTCCAATGAATACCCGTTTATCATCTGCATTTCTTCTTGGTGTAGCAATGTTAATGGTCGGTAGTGTATAAGCTCATATTGTTCTTGTAGATATGTTCAATAATCCATCACGGAACACAGACAATACAATCTCGAGAAAGCATGTATTACGTTGAGTGTCCAGCAATCCATACGTCTTGTGTTTAGGAAAGAACGTTGTGTCCGTTAAAACAAGTGCATCCGATGTGATCTCTGTATCGATTTTTCATTGAAGGAAGGCCAATATTTGACGCGTCAGCATGCAAACGTTCCTCACCGCCACGCACATTTAACTATGTTCTTCCGTATCCAGTAGTCCACAGGTTACGCAAAGCTGAGAATCAACCATATGAATAGCGAACAACCGTTTCCGTGTGTCAGTTTTACTGTTGGTGAGGGTACACTACGTCGATCGTGCTGTCGTTGACAATAGTTGTGTATGCGCTGTTCGTCAGATATGTTGCCGAGCTCTTATTCGATGTTTGATTTCCGTGACGTTGCGGCCGTGGGAACTCATCAAGCAGCGATATATCTTCTGAGTTGTACATATTCTCATGGCAGATGCTTCCAGACGAACATAAATATAATCAACAAAAAATGAGACTACGCGAGGAAGAGAAGGCGAGATGTTGCCAACCGCTATCGGTGATTCGAACGACGGGGGAAGATATTCTTCTATCACAGCTGATGTTATGGTGTGTTTCCGCTGATGCCAATTCCGAACCATTGTTAGCAGATAAACTGCGCACGTTCGTGAGGTTGAGGCCGTTGTTTCGGAACATTAGGATTAACATATCACACTTGATCTTAAATAACATTGCAGTACTAACATAATGCCCAAAGACAGCCATGAGGCGATCCGCGATATCCTTCGGTATCGGTAGGATCTGAGCTAAATGTGGCAGTCGTGACGCGAGCTGAACGTTGGTGTACGCTACACGTTGGCTCATGTTGGGGCTCTCAACAAATTTTTGCGTATGGACAATCGAACATTCTGAAGCAGCCGTCGATAACACGCCGCCGCTGACCGTCTCAGAGAATGCGTAAATGTGATCGCTAGGCATAGCAGCGTTTCGACAGTCTGAAACGATCCTGACACGTCTTCCAGAGTCCAGAGTATAGTATTCTTGGCTTCATCATGTTAACGAAACTACCTGCTGCCATCCCGTAATTACTGAGCTGCCGCACAGCCTGGCGCACTTCATCTTCTGAGTGGACATGGAGTATCAGGTTGAAACTGGAACTTCCTGACATTAAAACTGTGCGCCATACCGAGACTCGAACACGGGACCTTTGCCTTTCGCGGGCAAGTGCTCTACCAACTGAGCCACCTAAGCACGACTCACGACCCGTCCTCACAGATTCAATTCTGCCAGTACCTCGTCTCCTACCTTCCAAACTTTACAGAAGCTCTCCTGCGAACCTTGCAGAACTAGCACTTGCGCGCGAAAGGCAAAGGTCCCGAGTTCGAGTCTCGGTCCGGCACACAGTTTTAATCAGTCAGGAAGTTTCATATCAGCGCACACTCCGCTGCAGAGCGAAATTCTCATTCTGGAGTATCAGGTTGTCCACATAGACACGACAGATGAATAAGGTTTCATATAGCGTTATTCCACTGAGAGGCTCGAGTGCAGTTGCAAAAATCGCCACTAAAAGCGGACCTAGCTGTTAATGTGAATTAGGCCCCTTCCCTGACCGTTTACCATTACGTTTGATGTAGTCCGACGTATCAGTCCCGTAACTGTGGAGATGAAGACAGATGGAACCGACATTCGGCTCATAACTGACGGTAAAAATCATGATTTACCCTGTCGAATGCACGATCAAAGTCCACCGATATTAGAGCTGCTCGCATTCGACACGTTTCCGCAATGGCTACTATTGCACGTTATCCACTTAAAGCTGAGTTCATGCCCAGTCAGGGGAGATAGCCCTCGTTATTGCCAATTTAAGACGAGACGCTACCAATCTTAGGAAGATTTTGCAATCGTTATCAAGCGTGGTGAGCGGCCGATGTTGATTCGCACTGCGACTTACCATCACAAAATCAGGCGACACGCGCATTTCAACGCGCAGTAGCTCATCGTACATGGTCTGCCGCTGTGGCATCACCATTTCCGCGAATTCTCGTTAAAATACTAACGTTATCTCATCCGGAGCTGGTGATTTATGCGCCGCTCCTTTCTTGAGTGTCCCCATTAATTCACCTTCTGTTTGTGGTTCTATTAGTGCAGCCTTATTCATCTCAGTCAGTCCTTTGCAACTGTTAAACTACATCCTCCCCCACCCAGTGGTCTGTCGGAGCTCCGCAAACAGATGACATAAAAAAAGCACTCCGTCTTCGGGCCACGAGTGGCCTACCGGGACCATCTGACCGCCGTGTCATCCGCCGTGGGGGATGCGGTTAGGAGGGGCGTGGGGACAGCACACCCCACTCCCGGCTGTTGTGGTGGTATTCTTGACCGAAGCCGCTACTATTCGGTCGAGTAGCTCCTCAATTGGCATCCCCAGGCTGAGTTTCCCCGAAAAATGGCAACAGCGCATGCCGGCCTGGATGGTCACCAATCCAAGTGCCGACCACGCCAGACAGCGCTTAACTTTGGTGATCCCACGGGAACCGGGGTAAGCATTGCGGCAAGGCCGTTGCCCAAACATATGACATAAATGCTCCAAAAATCCATCCGCACTGTCCTTTTGTGTCATCAGTTGACGACCCCCTGAGTCATGGAGCACAGCGAGCTATGATCGGCGGTAACGTTTGTGTTCTCGTGACACATGATGCACAAAGGTGCATTCCACAACGACCGTTGTGTAGGCACATTGCCCTGATCGAGATGACTCCCAGTCTTCGACGCGTGATCGATAGGATACATGCCTTGACACGATGAACTTGTGCTTGATGTTCTGGAGACGGATCCATAAATGACAACTCACAATGAACTCTTAATTTACCACGTTGAGGCACTCTTATCGATGCAGAAGTCGCATCGTTTCTTAGCGTTCAGCAGCACGGTGAACTAAGGAAGCTCAACGTTGCCAATAATATTATCTTGGAACTCTTCCATCTGGTCCGTGTTTGCATAGAAAACAGTAATATCACAAATTGAGTCCGCCTTAATGCAAAACACCGTGTTATTTGTTTATTTCTTTAATATCCCAAACTAGTTTCGGCGATAAATATCACCATCATCAGTGGTTTTATTTTAAAATCTAAAACATGCAGAAAATGGTATGGTTGCACAAACACAGTAAAACATTATTCCATTTTTACAAATCGTCTTTTGAAATATAGTTTTATGTTGATACTTTTATACTACGTTATTTATTGTATGCTACAGCATATTTTAAGCTACTATTGTCGCTGTTTGTGGCATATTTTCTGTTCTCTCTTTTTTCTGTTGCCGTCTTTTTACTTAGCGAACATCATGTCATCTGCAACCATGTGAGCGGCTGTTAGTAAACAAATACTCAAAGGTGAACTTCTTATGTCAGCAGTATATACTTGGCGTTGTGGTAGTGTTGTGGAAACCAGTTATTTTGGTGTGTATTTAGCTGTTGCTTTGCTATTCGTGTACTCACGTTCGTTGGATGGTATGTGGCTGCTTTTTACACTGAAAAACAAAACTTTTGCACTTTGTTTCTGATCCACAATATTACGCCATTTTGCTGTTCGCTTGTGTCGCGAGAGGGGTATCGCAAGTGGCGAGAAAAGCTATGAAAAACTGTAGCGCGAATTACGACGACTTCTGTTCATTATTTATATCTCTGTGTGTGATGGGGAAGTGGTTCTTTTGGGTGTGTGTGCTTTCTGTTCTGTGTCCTTGGTCAGTTCTCTCAGAGCTCTAAAGAGTGTGTTGTTGCAGGATGTTGTGTTTTCATTTATTACATTTTTCCCTTCGACTATAGCCTTTTGTATGTGGTAATTTTCTTCTATCGTTAGTTGTCGGGAACGACTGTTGCTGTTTCTCAGAATGCGTAGATCGTTTTAGATATTAGTGGGGTTATGGTTTTTGTTCATTAGATGTTCTGCAAAAGTTGGATGTGTGCTGTCACTTCTTAGAGCTCTCATGCGCTCTGTGTACCTCGTTCGGAAATTTCTGCTTGTTTGTCCTATGTAGTGGTCCTGACAAGAGTTGCAAGTGAGTTGATATATTCCAGCGTTGCTGAGGTTTTTCTGACTAGTCTTAGTCTTTTCTGAACCGTATTGTTTGTTCTGAATGTTATTGGGATGCCTTGCTTTTTTTAAGATGTTTCCTATTCTATGTGACATTTTGTTATTGTATGTTAGTGTGTACCATCTCTCTCTTTTTTCTGAAGTGGTGTGGTCTGCTGTGTTGTCTGTGTGTGCTGCATGTTTCCGTTTTACCTTGTTGTTGGGTTTTGCATCAAGGCGGACTCAATTTGTGATATTACTGCTCAACGTTGACGTTCGATAGCACGGTCTGTGTGCGGACGGCTTTAGCCATTTAGTAGTACAGATAGTGTTGCACTGCTATGCGGCAGAGTGCGGCACGACGAAGCGGGCAGCGCAGCGTGAAGTGCGCACGTGTCGGTCGCCTGCTCTTCCTGCTTGCGAGCAGGGATGGCGGCGCGGCGGCCGGCGTTCCCCTGCGTCAGGTCGGAGCGCGGGGGCGTTAGGCAAGAGCGGCCGCTAGGAATGCCCGCCGGGTTGCTGAACCCCGCGCCGCTCGCCTCCGGTGGCTCCTCAAGGACGCCGCCTTCATGCAGAGGCTCTACTCTGGACCTGTACGCCCTCCTGTGCCATCATAGTCGCCTCCTCAGACCCAAAAACTTGGCTCATCCTGGCTACACACCTGAGCTACAGCATCCATCCTCTCGCTGACGTAGGTCACGACAGTGAGGAGGTGTGTCTGTAGCAGTTGGTTGTGTCGATTGAGCACACTGGGATGGGCTGACATGGGGAGGTGACACAACGGAATAAAGGATCTATCGTGTTTGGACGTGCCTGTGACCACACCGTGAATGACCGTATCCGATTTGTTGGTGTATCAACGTAGACTGTCCAACTTGTCTACAAGGAATAGGACTTTCGAACACTTGCACGTATAACAGTTGTACAGAGATGGAACGTGATGACATTTCTACGGATCGCAGGACACTTCAGATAGTGGAGCTCGAAACAGGGTGTACCAGAAGTAGCATACACACGCGAACAGCAAGGTGGCGTGATATTCTGGATCACAACAAAGTGAAAAAGTTTTGTTTTTCAGTGTAAAGAGCAGCCACACACCATCCAACGAACGTGAGTACACGAGTAGCTAAGCAACAGCTAAATACACACCAAAATAACTGGTTCCCACAACACTACCACAAACCCAAGTATATACAGCTGACATACGAAGTTCACCTTTGAGTATGTTTTTACTAACAGCCGCTCACATGGTTGCAGATGACGTGATGTTCGCTAAGTAAAAAGACGGCAACAGAAAAAAGAGCACAGAAAATATGTCACAAACAGTGCCAATAATTGCTTAAAACATGCTGTAGCATACAATAAATAAGGTAGTATGAAAGTATCGATATAAAACTATATTTCAAAAGACAATTTGTAATAATGTAATAATGCTTTGCTGTGTTTGTACAACCATACCATTTTCTGCATGTTTTAGATTTAAAAACCCCACTTATGATGGTGATATTTGTCGCCGAAACTAGTTTGGGATAATAAAGAAATAAAAGAATTACAAGGTGTTTTGCATCGAGGCGGACTAAATTTGTCATATTACTGATACACCAGGCTGTCCGCAACTACCTGCTTCGAACTACTGGTGAAGGTAATTTCTTGTGCCAAGAAACGTGTCCGTAAATGAGTGCATTGACAAACGGCTGTGGTGCGTGGCTTCCTCCCAGAGTTCTGTATCACAGTTGATCTCTGACTGGCAAGTAGTGTTCCGTGTTCTAAGAGTGAATTTTTCTGTTCTATAAATTGTGTGTGTGTAATGTAGTGTGCATGTGTTCGAAACTAATTACTGAAAAAGGTGATTACTTAAACCCTGTATTGCACAGTCGAGTGAACAGTGGTGTATTGCCTGAAGTCACAGTGGACAAAAATGGTTCAAATGGCTCTAAGCAATAACATCGGAGGTCATCAGTCCCCTAGACTTAGAACTACGTAAACCTAACTAACCTCAGCACATCACACACATCCATGTCCGAGGCAGGATTCGAACCTGCTACCGTAGCAGCAGCGCGGTTCCAGACTGATGAGCCTAGAACCACTCCGCCACAGCGGCCGGCTCACAGTGGAACGTTTTCAACATCTGGAAGATATGGGATGTCGAATGAACTACTAAATTTTGTCTGAACAAATTTTCCAAATTACTTTAATAAAAGTCCACTACTCATTTACGTACCTAAATATGAAACAGAACTCACAATACGATAAATGTTTCACACGCGAATGTATCAGACTGCTCACTGATATGTACTTTGTACGATAAGAAAATAATTTACAAACTGAATGTAAGCTATGTCACCTGATCACTATTTAACTGTGTAAAGACACTGTTCTCTATGTATAGTGAAACTGAATGACTATGATCCTGAACTATTCTTGCACTTACCTCGGTATAGTAAAAACTTTCACTCGAGTTTGGAGCGCAGCGAGTAGCGCCGCAGCAAAGGTAAATTAAAATGGTAAACTAAAAACGATATTCAAAAGCATCCATACCGCCACGTGCAATGCGGACGCAAGCAACATAAAATTTCTTCTATGAGAATAATTTTGGGGACTAATATTCTACAAACGATGTTTTCAAAAGCAGTTTAAAGCAAAGAATCACTTTATAACTTGACTTTCAAGATAGTGAACAATACTGACTTTATACAAAAATAATTGTTTTTTTTTTTTTAACAGGTCGATTATTCAAAGATTTTACTTTAGACAAAGATTAACCTACCCAAAATGATATCTTTGCTTTCACAAAAATGTATATTTGGGGAAGGAGAACTAACTTCCCTAGCTGTGTCCAATCCACAAGATATGTTTCAACCAAATTGCGGTACGACATTAACTTTTGCAACAGAGTATTAACTAAGCATAAGTATGAAAAGCTATCAATTTGCCTTGAATCATAATTCTTTACAAAACTCTTTTCAAAATCTATAAATACTCTCATCATTGTCTTACTCAAACTTCTCCATCAAATCCGTATTCAATATTTAGCAGCTCAGTTCCAGATAAAAATTTCCTGACCGTTCAGTTCCACGTTTGCTTCTCATCAAACCTCGAGTAATAAGAATCTCTCTCTATGAGCGCCCTCAGGTAGGGACGGTTTAGCAACACAACCAAAGGCAGTGGGTCAGCGTGGCTTGCTCTGAGATACGTGCGTATCGATATATGAAAGTATGGTGTTAACAATTTTTTAAAGACCAAGGTGACATACATGCCTCACAAGTGTTGTGAAGATGGATTTACAAAGGACGTCCTTAGACAACGCACTTTACCACCAAAGTAGAAACGTACTGGCGTTGTGTTTACGAAATGAAGAATAAATGTAAACAACTATTAACCACTAAAAATAAAACACTTTTAGGTGAAGTTAGCGGTTAGTGAACTCCAGAGAAGCAGCAAAACAAGGGCGAAAACATCTTTCTAAATGCATCTTCAAAAGAAACAGGTACTACAATTTCATCAATTTACGTTGTGAAGTAGGGCTACAGTCGATGCTACGAGTTAGTAACATATTTAGCATCACATAGAAGTGTGAAACAGTAACTGCAGTGTATCAGGTTTATGTACATGGAACCTACTCAAGATCCGGCAGATTATGGAGGAATATTCTTGGTAGAAAATAGTTTATTGTTGAACAATAGCAGCAAATTTTTATTTACGGATAACCACAGGGGCCCGAAAGATTGAATAATGGTGTCTGGCAGAAAAAAGAGAAAATCATGTTTTTCCAGCTGTGAATCATTCTTTATGGGTGGTATGTTCCAAAGACCTAGTAGTTTGGATAATTGTTTATACTTTACTCCGATTCTACAAATTCTTCAGGGAAAAGACACACTATTCCAGCTCTTCACGTTCTGCTAACCAACAAAAAGCGAAAACATGTGATATTTTATTTAACTATTAAAACCAACGTGCCTGTATGCAACCCTGCTTCTTTCATAATGGACTTCGAAACTGCTATCACCCAAGCAGCTAGAAGTTTATTTCCTTAAACAGAGATTATGGGTTGCAGTTTTCATTTTAATCAATGTTTCTTTGAAACAAGTTCAGCGTTGCGGCCCTGTCCCTTCCTATAGGGGGAAAAACATTGTTACATAAGAATGGTTTGAGATCTAGCACATCTTCACCTGGAAATGATGGATAATGGTTGGCTGTGTATTCAGGACAGCACGTCTGAAATCCAGAAGTATCAGTATCTACACGACTATTACTGAACCGGTGACTCGGTAACAAGCATATGGCAAAGAGATATGCGGAACTGCAGTGGAAGGTGCCGATACACTAACAACGTCCGTGAAAGATGGAACCGAAGGATAGATATGTTAATATCAAATGTTCATTCAAATGTCTACTTACAAAAATCTTCGAGAAGACGGACACCCTTTTGACAGATTATTTTTAAATTTCTTGCTAAAAAAAGAAGGACTCAGCAATTAAGACTAACGAGGGTATTGCAAGGGCATTAAAGAGACTCTAAAATGACGGTAGCTTAAAAATCATATCCGACTTGAGTGACCTACATACAGAAATTACAGTGTAGAAATTACAGTGTGGAAGTTACGAAAAACTTAGAATTTGCTTAAAACACGACATACTCATTGGAAATCTAGTAAAAACTTTAATGCAGGACGAAATGAGACAACCTCCTCGTAGTTTTCCTTAGAAACGATACAAAGTCAGCTAAATGTCACTTGCAACCTGTTAAAAAATCGCTAATGAAGACTGACAAGACTGTCTCAGAGACCACGTCTCTTCTAGGAAATCACCGTGGCATTCCCCTTGAGAGATTCTGTTAATTAAAATCTGTATGTATAGACACTGAACACCAAATCGTTGGAGCGGAAGCGTAGACAAATGACATGCAGCAACATCCATTAATACTCCCTCCTTCTGACGACGTGTAGCAGACTACGGCATGCTGTGCTATGCTGCTGGACTTCTTAGTGTGCCTGTGCAAATCCGCTTATCCCAGCAAAATCCCCAGGCTCCACGCAGGTGTCACTCCGTAAGAATGCTACTCCATATAAGTGTTCCAACCACAAGTAAGCAGCAAAGTACCACGGATTAAGAACGAGGCTCGTAAAGAGATCCTAACCGACAAGTACTGGAGACGAGTGCCACACCTTGTCAGACCCGTCATGTATCGCTGCTGCCAATGAATGCAGGGCTATCTCAAACAGTATCCTAGTGAACGCTGTGAAGCGAGTGAGGGACTTCGCGAAGATCATTTGAAGAGAGGAACTGGAAAACGTTTTTGAAGTGTTGGCAGAAGAGCCAACACTGTGTTGTTAGAGTAGGCTGAAATGCACGCGTTTAATTACGCGCTGACTGGCGTGAGGTCTGTAACAGGTCAGAGAAATAAGACTAGCAAAACAAGAGTAACTGGTAGAATACTTAACTTTAATCCACAATTGTAGAACATCTCTCTTGATGATACATAATTTGAATCTCAATATAAAATGCTATGGCGCCTTGCTAGGTCGTAGCAAATGACGTAGCTGAAGGCTATGCTAACTATCGTCTCGGCAAATGAGAGCGTAGTTGTCAGTGATCCATCTCTGACTAAGTCGGCTGTACAACTGGGGCGAGTGCTAGTACGTCTCTAGACCTGCCGTGTGGCGGCGCTCGGTCTGCCATCACTGACAGTGGCGACACGCGGGTCCGTCGTATACTAGCGGACCGCGGCCGATTTAAAAGTTACCACCTAGCAAGTGTGGTGTCTGGCGGTGACACCACAGTTTTAGTGTAGTTTTTTCACCAAATACGTTTCCAGTTCTGTTGTCTTCCCGCTATTGCTTGTCTCTAGACTTGATACAGGTGCCAAACCATGGAAGAATTCTTTCAACCATGTGTTAGTAAATAGAGCACTCTCTTTGTACCAAGCTGTGCTTTCCTCTTGAAACCAAAAATTTAAAGATATGCGAAGTCGTGACGGTTGAAAACACTACAGTTGTAATAGTTAAAACCTTAGTGCTGTTTTTTTGTACTTAACACTAGCAAAACATAAATTGTCGTTTTTCGAATCGTGGCTATGTACAAAATACGAGTTTATTCTTTCAAAGAAAAAGCAGCAAAGCAGCAACCACCCATTGTTAATAATGCAATTAATTTATACAACGAGCGACGTTACCGGTTTCGAAAGGAGAAGTTCATCTTTGGATTGCTGTTCACGGTCATATTACATTTATTGTTGTTTACATAAGTTCTTGGAAAAGAAAACAGCCAATAACTAATGAATTCCGGCTGGCGCTTAGACCCACTCAATAACGTTCACGTGACCATGGCGACCAAATGTTTCCATTACTTCCAAATGTTCATGATGAGCATGCTGTGGACTCTTCCATCTTCCAAGATGACAACAGCCGTGGTCACAAATCTGCAAGCATACTTTCAGGCACCCTATCACGTATTTAGAACATTGTTGTTGTTGTTGTGGTCTTCAGTCCTGAGACTGGTCTGATGCAGCTCTCCATGCTACTCTTTCCTGTGCAAGATTCTTCATCTCTCAGTACCTACTGCAACCTACATCCCTCTGAATCTGCTTCGTGTATTCATGTCTTGGTCTCCCTCTACGATTTTTACCCTCCACGTAGCTATCAGTATTCCCGCAGCTCGGTAACTCTACGGGGTCTAGTCGAAAATGGGTGGCTTCAGCTTGACAGGGAACACCTGAAGGAAGTTATGGAGCCTCTTACTCGCCGAAATGAGACGATTATTAAGGCTAGGTAAAGTGTTATAAGGTTTTATGGTGATATGTTCTGTAAGTGTCCATTTTTTCCCAGCGTGCTTATGTAGGTAGCTATGTAACCAACAATTCGGTCAGGCCCGACGATCACGTGATACGGAGCGTCCGCCGTCTCATCCCGTGCCAACAGCATTATTACGCTGAGGAAACGGCTTCGTAATCATTGTCAGCTTTCCCACCTTGTCTTATGTGTGGTGTTAGTTGTGCTGTTTTGCATACCTCTATGAGACTGAAGTTTGATCTCTTGCGACCAACAGAGAAAGGAAGCACCCCATATGATCATGCATGTTAATTAAAAGAAATAATAATGTCGCACAACAGAAACGTCTTACTGATTGATAATTAATAGAGCTGACTCGATTAAACATGACAGTATGGGAACAACATCACACACATGACATTCTGATGGGAGGATGGGTCGATTATTAATGTTAGCAAGTGGTCATTATAACATCAGATCTATTGTCGGAAAATAAAACAAAGACTTATCCACTGTGATAAATAACTGAAAATTAAATATTTGGACGAGGAGTTCTAATGGTGAACTTTTTTGAGGACAAATGAGCGGCCATGACAGATGCAAACGTATGTGGATAATAACACGAATACGAACAGTGACTGAAAGCACTGTTAGTGAATCAAAGGCAGAACATCCAAAATATAGGATCGAACACCACTGAGATCGCGGAAGTGTATACTTACTGAAATCAAATTGGCTGGCTGAGAAGTATTAAAATGGAGTAACTGGCTCCTGGAAGGGGCGAACTATTATAGCGCTCCTACTGAACCGCCGATGATGCATCTTACCACACTCTTAGCTTAATACGGGAGGCAGTGGCGGTAGTATCAGATATTGAAAGTTCAGCTCTCTTTCTCAGAACTCGAGTGGAAGGAAACATCCTTCTCTCTGTGACGGCCAGATTTGTCTCATCAGACGTCCAGCAGCCTCTTCACTACTCCTCCACAGTCTAACGTGAAGTCGTTACTCTTCACAAGCATAAAGCGAAGTGTTCTCACTCTGCACATACTGTAACATGGTTACATTTTGTCAGAGCCAAAATGTGACAGCCAATTCCGTCCAGTAAAACCCAAGTGTATACGTCAAAAAAATATCCTATTTTTTGTAGATTTTTGCTAGTTCGAGCTTTTAATGCTCTTGACGTGGGGAGGAAAGCAGAAAACCTCTCCCACTAGATGCCGCAATTTTGGAAAGGACCCATGAGAAGGCTGACACGCAGGCACTGTGAGGAAACAGCGTGCTCTTCGGAAAATAACAGTAAGAACCAAGCAGAATGCTGAATTCCAAAATTCAAACCGAACGGTATTTCGTGGCCTCGCCACTTAAGTAACGAAGATTCACACGCTAATCGCTGGGAAGCGACACCTGGCTAGAGATCTCTCATATTGCTAAAAGGCTTTTGCAAGCAATACCGTGTTTCGCGAACAGAAAGCGACCGTCCCACTTCCCGCCTGGACAGAATGGGACAAGGGAAATGAATGCCTGTCTATCTATCTGAGCCTGCAGCTTCACCTCGGATTCAGAATATATTTACGTTATCTCACTCCTCTTAAAAGGATTGTAACCTTTTGCTAGCCAGCCAGCAGGCTTTCAACTGTACTGACCCTTAACAACAATGTTGACTGTTGACTGGAATACTCTCTTTCAAATTCTAAAGGTGGCAGGGGTAAAATACAGGGAGCGAACGGCTATTTACAATTTGTACAGAAACCATGTGCCAGTTATAAGAGTCGAGGGGCATGAAAGGGAAGCAGTGGTTGGGAAGGGAGTGAGACAGGGTCGTAGCCTCTCTCCGATGTTATTCAGTCTGTATATTGAGCAAGCAGTAAAGTAAACAAAAGAAAAATTCGGAGTAGGTATTAAAATCCATGGATAAGAAATAAAAACTTTGAGGTTCGCCAATGACATTGTAATTCTGTCAGAGACAGCAAAGGACTTGGAAGAGCTGTTGAACGGAATGGACATGGTCTTGAAAGGAGGATATAAGATGAACATCAACAAAAGCAAAACGAGGATAATGGAATGTAGTCGAATTAAGTCGGGTGATGCTGAAGGAATTAGATTAGGAAATGAGACACTTAAAGTAGTAAAGGAGTTTTGCTATTTGGGGAGCAAAATAACTGATGGTGGTCGAAGTAGAGAGGATATAAAATGTAGACTGGCAATGGCAAGGAAAGCGTTTCTGAAGAAGAGAAATTTATTAACATCGAGTATAGGTTTAAGTGTCAGGAAGTCGTTTGTGAAAGTATTTGTATGGAGTGGAGCCATGTATGGAAGTGAGACATGGACGATAAATAGTTTGGACAAGAAGAGGATAGAAGCTATCGAAATGTGGTGCTGCAGAAGAATGTTGAAGATTAGATGGGTAGATCACATAACTAATGAGGAGGTATTGAATAGAATTGGGGAGAAGAAGAGTTTGTGGCACAGCTTGACAAGAAGAAGGGACCGGTTGGTAGGACATGTTCTGAGGCATCAGGGGATCACGAATTTAACATTGGAGGTCAACGTGGAGGGTAAAAATCGTAGAGGGAGACCAAGAGATGAATACACTAAGCAGATTCAAAAGGATGTAAGTTGCAGTAAGTACTTGGAGATGAATAAGCTTGCACAGGATAGAGTAGCATGGAGAGGTGCATCAAACCAGTCTCAGGACTGAAGACCACAACAACAACAACGACCCTTAACATTAAAAAGAGAAGTGAGCAGAAAGCAATAAAAGAAACAGTCGCTGGAGGTACTGAATCTTGATTGCAGTTACCATGCAGCTTCAATGATGGTCTACTAGATCAGAGAAAATGAGCATAAAATATTTTGAAATATGTTGGGATGACAATTTCAGAGAAAACGGGCCATGTAACACTTGGAGTTCCTGTTTCTCATTAAAGTATCTTCTCAGTTTGCTTTCCATCAAGAAAATGTTCTTGAACTAAGTCATATAGCCTTCCCCTCTCCTGCCCGCCCACACAGTAATTAGACAAGGAGTAAGATAACTGCAGATACGAACCTTACGTTAAATGTTTTCATTAAATGGGTATGGTCCACAACAGTGACAACTGTGAATGCCACAGAGTTTAAAAGTTGGTGTTTCGCAGATTTTCTTAACATTTTGTGTAAGATTTTTTAAACTAAGAAATATGCGTTACACAACGCAACACAAGTGAGCCAGGCAGAGTGGGTATGATGTTCTGACTATGTACTGGTACACTGAAATATGTCAATCAGTTTGATACAACGGTTTCAAGCAACAGTTTCCCACTTACTCCGTCTTTTAAATCACAAACATAAAGCAATTTTGTAAATATTGCTGTAAACGTCTCGTGTACGTGTTAGTGTGACTAATGAATCAGGAAAGGTATTGTGAATTTTTGTAAGAACTTACATGTCCGTCTTCGTACCATCCTCTTCCTGAAGCCTTATTTATTGAGTCCTGTGAGGACTAAGCAAGAGGCTATTCATTAAAAAATCATATATAAGGGTGAGATCAAAAAGTTTCCGAACAGTCCAGAATCGGTGTACCAACCAGGCAAAATCACCGTGAGCATTGAGGCAATCGTTCCACCGACGCACCACGCCAGGTTGAAGATACCCGATTGGTAAAAATCCGTGTCCTTCTGCATGAAGAAGTCTATATCTTCCTGCTTCACATCCTCGTCCTGCAAGAACTTTCGATCCTTCAAGGCTTTTTAAGGGACCGAATGCGTGATAATCACCTAGGGAAAGATCAAGACTGTAGGGCGGGTTCTCTAGTGTCTCCCAACCGAGTTGGCGTAACTTTTGAGTTACGATATTAGCACTATGGGGACGTGGGTTATCATGAAGCAACAACACCCCTTGGAAGTTGGAACACCATTCCACGACAGTGATTTTCGGCAGACACGCTGCCTCATACAAATTCTTCATTCTCCCGTGGATGTCTACCGGTGTTTGTCATTCAATAACCAAGAAAAGCATGACAGTACGATTCTACGGCAAAATTTACATACGTTTTGTCTGAAGCATTTTCTTGATTCTGTAATCGAAGGAATAAAAATGGGTACACACTCGTATTTTACGATATGCTGTTCAATGACCCTTGAATATCGAATAACACGTGTGACCCCACCCCCATGCTGTGAGGGTAGGACAGTTCAGTATTTCGTTACTTCTAATTGGAAACCCCATTCGCAACGTTGTATTCCTCCAACATATTGAACAGGGGACTACACGAAGCGCTACTGTGGCCGTTGCGCGAGGCGAACGCCACTCTACTTTTCCAATTAGAATAAGTGTTGAAACGTAGTATCGCCAACTTCTATACACTTTGTGATCCACTTTTCAAATGATCGTACACAGGACAGAAGCATATATGCCTTTATGACAGCACACGTGTTTCTGATGCGTTCGACATTGTCTTCGCGGCCTGTTGGCACTTGCTGGTACATCTTGTCTTTTAAATATCTCCACAGAAAGAAATACGACGACGTCAAGTCCGTCGACCTAACGGGCCAATTAATAGGGCCACCTATGCCTATCCACCGACAAGTGTAAACACGGTCTATTACCTCACATGCTTCAATTACGTAATGCGCTGGGCAACCATCATGTGAAACCACATACGTTGTCGAGCGCCCAGGGTAACATTCTGCAGTAGTACCGTAGTTCCTGTTTCAAAAACGTTCGGTATTTGAGTCCATTCGACTTTCCGATGATAAAATACGGACGAATGAGTTTGTTCCCAATGATGCCACACCATACGTTAACCGACCAAAAACGTTGATGGTCAACTTGACGTAACCAGTGGATATTGTCCACACTCCAGTAATGCATTTATGCCGGTTAACGGTACTGTGGTTTGTCAATGTAGACTCACCGGAAAATAGTACATCGGAAAAGAACCTGGGGTCGTTTCGGTTTTTTGACGTCCCCATTCGTAAAAAAAAAAAAACTACACAGCTGTGGAAATCGTCGCCATGAAGTTCTCGTTAAGGCGATACATGTTCTGGATGACTTTACGATGATGCAGTATCGTGACAGTACTACCTACGGACATACAGTAATCGCGGTGTAATTGCCGTGTGCTTATCCGTGGGTTGTGGTGCACTGGCACTAGTACAGCTATTTCATTAGCTTCTCCTGTAAAACGTTTGCTTCATTTCCTTTTACCGGTCTGTACGTTGCCATCAGACATAAAGGCATTCACAATGTTGTTAAAGAACCGAAGAGGAGAGCTTTCTCTGGAAAACGCTCGGCATACAAGGCAACAGCAGCCTCAACATTTCTCCTACATTCTCCGTAAATCAGTATCATTTCAGTTCTGTCTTCTGAGGTTGCAGCATTCATCGTTCACTTGGAATCTGTTCTCCAAATGATAGGCGGGGTGTGCGGGCAATAAACACTGCACAAGTATTACAATGATGTTTGGTTTGTGGGGTGCTCAACTGCGCGGTCATCAGCACCCGTACAAAGTCCCAATTTTTTCACGGTCCAATTTTTTTCACAGTTCAATCCATCCACTGTCACGAATGTTGATTATGATGAAATGATGGGGACAACACAAACAGCCGTCACTGCGAAAGTATTGTAATGTATAGAAGCACTACCTGTTCTACGTCTGCACGATACGTGATCCCCGATAGCAGTGTACATTCTGTTATGATATGTCGTGGTACGTTACACGGCCACGATAGCGCGTCGAGTAGTCCCTTTTTCGATATGTCGGAGGATTACTATGTTGCGAATGGGGTTTCCAGTTAGAAGTTATGAAATACTGGGATGTTATACCTTCGCAGCATGGCGGTGGGGTCCCGCGTGCCATTGGGTAGTCAAGGGCCATTGAGTAGCAGGTCGTAAATTACTACCCCGCAGCCGTTTCTATTCCTCCTATTACAACGCCATATGTGGCGAAACGAAGGAAATGCTTCAGACAAAATGTTTGTAGATATTGCCGTAAAATCGTAATCTGCAATAAAAAACGGGGGTTTCCATTGAAGATTTCAAAGATGCCCCCGCCACCCACGCACGGGGTGGGATGGAGGGTGTCGAGAGTGGTATCGTTGGATGTTCCCTTCCGAGACAAACAAAGTGGAATCATAAGTTTTTATGATCCGATGTGTAGTTCTGGAGATATTTCAATGTCTTGAGTTAAAATGAACACCCTGGACACTGCAGCAATGCTCTCAAGCAGAAACCTTTTGGTCACCCCTTATACACAAAAACAGAAAAGTAATTATAAAGGCGATATTGGTTTCTGCACATCCCGCCCGTGGGAAACCTACTAAAGCAGTTTGAATAAATGTTCCCATTTTTTAAGTGGGTGTCTTACTGTGTATCGCGTAATACTCTTCTCTGGGGAAATAACATGTAATACAGCAAATTGGCATTAGGCCAAGGGAACGCACATGTATGCATTGAAGTCACGTAGAGACAAGATATACCCATCTGATGATAAAGATGGAAGTCCCCGAAACAATTCATGGACCTTGTAGAAAATTGTGTAGCAACTGAACCATCATTTTGCCAGATATGTCTTTCTCATACTGTACACCTTGCCCCGATCACAAGTAAAACGAGGAAAACAAACTAGACTGATATTAGTTGAAGGAAACGTAACTATGATCTCAAGGAGGTCTATATGTGTTTATTAAATGGAATCAATAACAGAACGCAGAAATTTAGAAAAAAATTAACAAGCATATACTGAATATTAATTTGTAATTGATTTACAAGGTATTACTGTGTAACGCATCTTATTGTCGTCACGATTCCATGTTTTAAGTTATTTTACATCGTTTCGAAGCATTGTGCGTTTCGGCATTGTTGCCATTTTCCACGGGTATTTTTTTCTGTTTAAATAGGTGACGCGATGAATATATACAGATTTGTGTGTCCTTAGTTCACTTGTCTTTCTTACTACCACTGTAATAAAATAAGTGAGAAATGCCAAACAGGAAAGGAATATTACGGCTGTAGCCAACTGCACTGGCACGAATACAACACATCACGCACAAAATTACTCATATCATTAAAAAATAACGTGAGTATTATAGAATATTGGATGAAGAAGGAATACCCATTTATAGCATGTATTTGCAATGTTTTATCCAATATAAAGTTAAAGAAGGTTATTATCCTGTGGTATCCATATCAAGTAAGTTCTATGTACGTAACACGGCAGCTTAGAAACCTGTTTGGTGTGCAACTAGCCGTTCAGAGGTTCGTTCCAGTATTGTCGTGGTTTAGACCGAGATTTTCCACAAATTCATAAATTCATTTGAAGACTGTTTATTAGAATCTCCTGAGGCATTTTGCGTAGACTCCGTGCTGTGGCTGCTGTTATTAAATCATTGTTTATTACGCGTCTGTCATTCAGTATTCTTTACATTGACATTCGTATAACGTATTGCAGTGCAAGGGAGTTATTTGAACGAATAGCAGTTGCGTAATATTTAATGGGCTCATTCCTGAGCATGAAGGAAATCTGTTTAATCACTTATAGTTTAGTTTCTCTTGTTTTTGCTCCTATGCGGCAAGAGCTTTATTGACATTATGTGTAATTCTTATTTTTATTTTTACCTTGTATTTCCCTCACTGGAGGTACTGATTATGTATTTATTAATTTATATTTCCCCAAGTCTATCACGTGAAAGCTGTTTTCTACATTATATTGTGAATTCTGTCAAGACTGGAAAAAGGAAGAAAGAAGATTACTTTTTTACGTCCTCTAGATGACAAACTTAGAACCTAAGAAGATGCTAATCCCTCCAAAAATAATTTTTTTGTGTGTTTATTGTAAACGGTTTGTTTGAAGATCGCGGTGTAATATATTGGGTAGTCTGTGCATATTACTTTCAAACGATTTAGGATTACTAGAGACTACTTTTGTCTCTAGCGTCGTATCAGTCGCCAAATTCTACGAAGCACTGTCTCATATAGAAATGAGGGCTGCGGATACCGTTGCACAGTGTTGTGGGAGCCTCACCGTTTCCAGTACCGTTGCACTGTGCGGAGAAGCTTATCGAGTAACAGTCACAGACGCGAGCGTAGCGCAGTTCCGATATGGCCCACGTCAACCAAAGTCCAGACTGCGTGTCCCTTACTGCTGATTGATACTGTTGCCAGCTAAGCTCATCGTCAAAAAGTAAGCTGCCCCTATAGAAATCACTAGAAGCATCATTTAATACCGTGTGATTCCACCTCTGGATTTGATGACCGCCTAGATCCGGTTACCAAACGAGTCCAAAAGGTTGTGCAGCTACTTCGTATTCAGGTTACGCCACTCGCTGCGGATCTGATCACCAAACTGGAGGACGCTGATGTCGGTGTTTTAACCGCGGTTCCAACATGTCTCATAGATTTTCTATGGAGTTCAAGTCGATGATTTTGCAGGTCAGGACTACGAGGCGACTTTAATGTCAGTCATCTAATTTTCCATTTCGATCACGTAAGCCGATTTCATTACTTTAATGTCAGTCATTTAATTTTCCATTTCGATGACGTAGGCCGGTTTCATTACGTAACCTCACATGCAATTCTGAACGAAGATAGAGAGTGGAGGAAAAATGCACGAAGCCAAGATAACACATAAACCAACCATTTCTCCATTTCAAATACTGTCTGTGTGTTGATTTGTACGACACCCCTTTCACCATAATTTGAGACGTGTTTTAGATCCAGTATTACTTTATGCATATCAACAAAATGGCTGCGAGAACGATTATGGATAACAGCAATGGTGAAGTTAAAAGTTTGTAGTGGATTCTCTCTCTTCGCAAAGAAATGATCTTTGAATTCTTCCGAATTCCCATATTACGTATTTATTGTCTCTGTTGCATCTCGCTAGGGCGAGGACGGTATTTAACTCCTTTACAATAGAATTAACACATATATAATTTATTCTAATATTTCATTCCAATAGAGAACAACTTTTACGATACAAACGCCAATGGTACGTATGGGAAGTGAGTATCATATGTTTTATACAGACGATTTAAAATAAAAATAAAAATTAACAAACCCAATCTACCCCCGTATGCACAGCATAGAAATACCTGTGAGGAGATGAGAAAGACCGTAACAGTTTGTGTTATGTTCCAACGCTTCTTCAAAGGATCATTTGGGAATAGTTATGGCTAGTCTGCGAGCTGTAGAGTTCTGGCCGGAAAATATGCAGTAAAATATGTTATGCAACATATTCTTGAACCAGTAAACCTCTGAAGTGAAGTGTATATCTACATCTACATCTAAATAGATGGTCTACAAACAATTGCGAGATCTATGGCTGATGGGACTTAACTTTATGCGAAGTAACATTTTCGACAGTGTACTCAAAATGTACGTAAACTACCACGTTAAAATATTATACAGTAATTTCGTTTAGGTAACTGTTGAAGCAGGAACCAGGTACTAAATACTAAGACACATCCAGGGGCAGCTGAGAACTCTGACAACAATTTACTGGTTATGGAATGTACGAGGTGCATTCAAGTTCTAAGGCCTCTGATTTTTTTTATAATTAACTACTCACCCGAAATCGATGAAACTGGCGTTACTTCTCGACATAATCGCCCTGCAGACGTACACATTTTTCACAACGCTGACGCCATGATTCCATGGCAGCGGCGAAGGCTTCTTTAGGAGTCTGTTTTGACCACTGGAAAATCGCTGAGGCAATAGCAGCACGGCTGGTGAATGTGCGGCCATGGAGAGTGTCTTTCATCGTTGGAAAAAGCCAAAAGTCACTAGGAGCCAGGTCAGGTGAGAAGGGAGCATGAAGAATCACTTCAAAGTTGTTATCACGAAGAAACTGTTGCGTAACGTTAGCTCGATGTGCGGTGCGTTGTCTTGGTGAAACAGCACACGCACAGCCCTTCCCGGGCGTTTTTGTTGCAGTGCAGGAAGGAATTTGTTCTTCAAAACATTTTCGTAGGATGCACCTGTTACCGTAGTGCCCTTTGGAACGGAATGGGTAAGGATTACGCCCTCGCTGTCCCAGAACATGGACACCATCATTTTTTCAGCACTGGCGGTTACCCGAAATTTTTTTGGTGGCGGTGAATCTGTGTGCTTCCATTGAACTGACTAGCGCTTTGTTTCTGGATTGAAAAATGGCATCCACGTCTCATCCATTGTCACAACCGACGAAAAGAAAGTCCCATTCATGCTGTCGTTGCGCGTCAACATTGCTTGGCAACATGCCACACGGGCAGCCATGTGGTCGTCCGTCAGCATTCGTGGCACCCACCTGGATGACACTTTTCACATTTTCAGGTCGTCATGCAGGATTGTGTGCACAGAACTCACAGAAATGCCAACTCTGGAGGCGATCTGTTCAACAGTCATTCGGCGATCCCCCAAAACAATTCTCTCCACTTTCTCGATCATGTCGTCAGACCGGCTTGTGTGAGCCCAAGATTGTTTCGGTTTGTTGTCACACGATGTTCTGCCTCCATTTAACTGTCACACCCACGAACGCACTTTTGATACATCCATAACTCCATCACCACATGTCTCCTTCAACTGTCGATGAATTTCAATTGGTTTCACACCACACAAATTCAGAAAACGAATGATTGCACGCTGTTCAAATAAGGAAAACGTCGCCATTTTAAGTATTTAAAACAGTTCTCATTCTCGCCGCTGGCGGTAAAATTCCATCTGCCGTACGGTGCTTCCATCTCTGGGACGTATTGACAATGAACGCGGCCTTATTTTAAAACAATGCGCATGTTTCTATCTCTTTCCAGTCCGGAGAAAAAAAATCGGAGGCCTTAGAACCTGAATGCACCTCGTATTGGGTCTTGTCCACTTGCCTCTAATAGGGTTCGTAAGGGATACAGCTTTCTCAGAATGCTATACAACAATGCAAGCAAATAACCTTTGCAGATTTATTTCTATAAAACAGATATGAAAATGCTAAACTTTAATTACAGCACATGTCGCAAGCGAGAGGCGACATGCAAACAGTAAATGTTCGTCGCTAAGGACGAAGTTCCTGCAAGTTAAGACACGTCACTGATTACTGAATCTGCGATACTGAGCCCGGTCAACACCTGTTCCCATACTGTCCGTATACGGAGACGATCCGAGCGGCCGTGGCTGGCACGAGTGGCCCTTATACTCACTTCTTGCAAGGGGGACTCCTGGATCAGCGCCGTCCAGTTCCGGGCATCATTGGCCGACGTTTCCTCAGCGCCTTCTCTGGTCTTCTGTTCGTCTTCGTTCTGGCGCTTGTAGTTACACCAAAACAAACTGTAGATTAAAACCGAACAAACTGCTCAATGTAGACAAGTGTAATGCGCTGAGAATACATAGAAAGATAGATCCCTTATCATTTAACTACAAAATAGCAGGTCAGCAATTGGAAGCAGTTAATTCCATAAATTATCTGGGAGTACGCATTAGGAGTGATTTAAAATGGAATGATTATATAAAGTTGATCGTCGCTAAAGCAGATGCCAGACTGAGATTCATTGGAAGAATCCTAAGGAAATGCAATCCGAAAACAAAGGAAGTAGGTTACAGTACGCTTGTTCGCCCACTGCTTGAATACTGCACAGCAGTGTGGGATCCGTACCAGATAGGGTTGATAGAAGAGATAGAGAAGATCCAACGGAGAGCAGCGCGCTTCGTTACAGGATCATTTAGTAATCGCGAAAGCGTTACGGAGATGATAGATAAACTCCAGTGGAAGACTCTGCAGCAGAGAAGCTCAGTAGCTCGGTACGGGCTTTTGTTAAAGTTTCGAGAACTTACCTTCACCGAAGAGGCAAGCAGTATATTGCTCCCTCCTACGTCTATCTCGCGAAGAGACCATGATGATAAAATCAGAGAGATTAGAGCCCACACAGAAGCATACCGACAATCCTTATTTCCACGAACAATACGAGACTGGAATAGAAGGGAGAACCAATAGAGGTACTCAAAGTACCCTCCGCCACACACCGTCAGGTGGCTTGCGGAGTATGGATGTAGATGTAGATGTAGAAGGCAGGAATTTAATGAGACGGGACCTGGATAAACTGAAAGAACCTGAGGTTGGAGAGAGTTTCAGAGGGAGCGTTAGGGAACGATTGACAAGAACAGGTGAAAGGAATACAGCAGAGGGTAGCTTTGAGAGATGTAATAGTGAAAGCAGCAGAGGATCAAGTAGGAAAATAGACGAGGGATAATAGAAATCCTTGAATAACATCTGAGATACTGAATTTGATTGATGAAAGGACAAAATATAAAAATGCAGTAAATGAAGTAAGCGAGAAGGAATACAAATGTCTCAACAATCAGATCGAATGGAAGAGCAAAGTGGCTAAACAGGAATGGCTAGACGAAAAATGAAAGGATGCAGAAGCATATAACTAGGGGTAAGACAGATGTCGCTTACAGGACCTTTGGAGAAAAGAGAACCGGCTAAATGAATATCAAGAGCTCAGATGGAAAACGAGTCCTAAGCAAAGGAAGAAAAAAGCAGAACGGTGGAAAGAGTACACAGAGGGCTCTATACAAGGACGATGTACTTGAGGGCAATATTATAGAAATGGAAGAGAATGCAGAGGAAGATGAAATGGGAGATATGATACTGCGTGAAGAATTTGACAGAGCACTGAAAGACCGAAATCGAAACAACACCCCGGGAGTAGAGAACATTCCATTAGAACTACTGATAGTCTTGTGAGAGCCAGCCAAGGGCGAACTCTACAATGTGGTGAGCAAGATGTATGAGACAGGCGAAATACCCTCAGCCTTGAAGAAGGATATGATAATTCCAATCTCAAAGAAAACAGGCACTGACAATTGTGAAAATTACCGAACTATCAGTTTAATAAGTCACGGCTGCAAAATTGTAACAAGGATTCTATACAGACGATTGGAAAAGCTGGTAAAAGACGACCTAGGGGAAGATCAGCTTAGATTCTGTACAAAAGTAGGACACGCAAGGCATTACTGACTCTACGATTTATTTTAGAAGGAACAAGAAAAATTAGCAGCTAGACAATGGTATATAGGAACAGAAAATACGCATCTATGAAGAAATTACAGCCGGCCGCTGTGGATGAAAATATGCATATACAAAGAAATTACAGCCGGCCGCTCTGGCCGAGCGGCTCCAGGCGCTTCAGCCCGGAACCGCGCTGCCCCACGGCCGCAGGGTCGAATTCCGCCTCGAGCATGGTCGTGCGTGATGGCCTTAGGTCAGTTACGCTTAAGTAGCTCCAAGTCTAGGGGACTGATGATCTCAGATGTTAAGTCCCATAATGCTTAGACCCATTTGAAGAAATTACAGGTATTAGATTGACAGACACTGCCTACTCACAAACCTACGTTTATAGCGTTTGTAGACTTGGAGAAAGCTTTCGACAATGTTGACTGGAATACTCTCTTTCATATTCTGAAGGTTGCAGGGGCAAAATACAGGGAGCGAAAGGCTATTTACAATTTGTACAGAAACCAAATGGCAGTTGTAAGAGTCGAGGGGCACGAAAGGGAATTAGTGACTGACAAGGGATTGAGACAGGGTTGTAGCCTGTTCCCGATGTTATTAAATCTGTATACTAACCAAGAAATAAAGGAAACCATAGAAAAATTTGGAGTAGGAATTAAAAGCCAGGAAGAAGAAATAAAAACCTTGAGGTTTGTTGGTGATGCTGTAATTCTGTCAGAGACAGCGGAGGACTTGGAAGAGGTGTTGAATGGAATGGACATGGTCTTGAAAGGAGGATATAAGATGAACATCGACGAAAGCGAATCTAGGACAATGGAATGCAGTTGAACTAAATCAGGTGATGCTGAGGGAATCAGATTATGAAATGAAAGACTTAAAGTAGTAGATGAGTTTTGCTATTTGGGCAGCAAAATAACTGATGATGGTTGAAGTAGAGAGGATATAAAATACAGACTGGCGATAGCAAGGAAAGCCTTTCTGAAGAAAAGAAATTTTTTTACATCGACTGTATATTTAAGTGTCAGCAAGTCTTCTCTCAAACTATTTGTTTGGAGTGCAGCCTTGTATGGAAGTGAAACATGACGATAAACTGCTTAGACAAGAAGCGAATAGAAGCTTTTAAAATGTGGTGCTACAGAAGAATGCTGAGGATTACATGGGTAGATCACGTAGCAAATGAGGAGGTACTGAATAGAACTGGGGAGAAGGGTAATTTGTGGCACAACTTGACTAGAAGAAGTGATCGATTGGTAGGACACGTTCTGAGGCATCAAGGGATCACCAATTTAGTTCTGGGGGGAAGCGTGGAGCGTAAAAATCGGAAAGGGAGACCAAGAGATGAATACACTAAGCAGATGCAGAAGGATCTAGGTTGCAGTATTTACTCAGAAATGAAGAGGCTTGCACAGGATAGAGTAGCATGGAGAGCTGCATCAAACCAGTCTTAGGACTAAAGACCACTACACAACTGTTGAACACTGGTCTCTTACTTACTACTCATTTGTTGCATCAGCTCTCATTTGATGGTAACACATTTGCATTTAGTATTACGCTGCGAGAAAGATAAGTTTCTTCTTCTAGCAGGCGAAGAAAGCACTTGAATAATTATAAACAACGGTACCCATTTAAAGCACAGTTCAGTGATGATTCAAACAACGGAACAAGAAAAATTAGCAGCTAGACAATGGTATATAGGAACAGAAAATACGCATCTACGAAGAAATTACAGCCGGTCGCTGTGGATGAAAATATGCATATACAAAGAAATTACAGCCGGCCGCTCTGGCCGAGCGGCTCCAGGCGCTTCAGCCCGGAACCGCGCTGCCCCACGGCCGCAGGGTCGAATTCCGCCTCGAGCATGGTCGTGCGTGATGGCCTTAGGTCAGTTAGGCTTAAGTAGCTCCAAGTCTAGGGGACTGATGACCTCAGATGTTAAGTCCCATAACGCTTAGACCCATTTGAAGAAATTACAGGTATTAGATTGACAGACACTGCCTACTCACAAACCTACGTTTATAGCGTTTGTAGACTTGGAGAAAGCTTTCGACAATGTTGACTGGAATACTCTCTTTCATATTCTGAAGGTTGCAGGGGCAAAATACAGGGAGCGAAAGGCTATTTACAATTTGTACAGAAACCAAATGGCAGTTGTAAGAGTCGAGGGGCACGAAAGGGAATTAGTGACTGACAAGGGAGTGAGACAGGGTTGTAGCCAGTTCCCGATGTTATTAAATCTGTATACTAACCAAGAAATAAAGGAAACCATAGAAAAATTTGGAGTAGGAATTAAAAGCCAGGAAGAAGAAATAAAAACCTTGAGGTTTGTTGGTGATGCTGTAATTCTGTCAGAGACAGCGGAGGACTTGGAAGAGGTGTTGAATGGAATGGACATGGTCTTGAAAGGAGGATATAAGATGAACATCGACAAAAGCGAATCTAGGACAATGGAATGCAGTTGAACTAAATCAGGTGATGCTGAGGGAATCAGATTATGAAATGAAAGACTTAAAGTAGTAGATGAGTTTTGCTATTTGGGCAGCAAAATAACTGATGATGGTTGAAGTAGAGAGGATATAAAATACAGACTGGCGATAGCAAGGAAAGCCTTTCTGAAGAAAAGAAATTTTTTTACATCGACTGTATATTTAAGTGTCAGCAAGTCTTCTCTCAAACTATTTGTTTGGAGTGCAGCCTTGTATGGAAGTGAAACATGACGATAAACTGCTTAGACAAGAAGCGAATAGAAGCTTTTAAAATGTGGTGCTACAGAAGAATGCTGAGGATTACATGGGTAGATCACGTAGCAAATGAGGAGGTACTGAATAGAACTGGGGAGAAGGGTAATTTGTGGCACAACTTGACTAGAAGAAGTGATCGATTGGTAGGACACGTTCTGAGGCATCAAGGGATCACCAATTTAGTTCTGGGGGGAAGCGTGGAGCGTAAAAATCGGAAAGGGAGACCAAGAGATGAATACACTAAGCAGATGCAGAAGGATCTAGGTTGCAGTATTTACTCAGAAATGAAGAGGCTTGCACAGGATAGAGTAGCATGGAGAGCTGCATCAAACCAGTCTTAGGACTAAAGACCACTACACAACTGTTGAACACTGGTCTCTTACTTACTACTCATTTGTTGCATCAGCTCTCATTTGATGGTAACACATTTGCATTTAGTATTACGCTGCGAGAAAGATAAGTTTCTTCTTCTAGCAGGCGAAGAAAGCACTTGAATAATTATAAACAACGGTACCCATTTAAAGCACAGTTCAGTGATGATTCAAACAACGGAACAAGAAAAATTAGCAGCTAGACAATGGTATATAGGAACAGAAAATACGCATCTACGAAGAAATTACAGCCGGTCGCTGTGGATGAAAATATGCATATACAAAGAAATTACAGCCGGCCGCTCTGGCCGAGCGGCTCCAGGCGCTTCAGCCCGGAACCGCGCTGCCCCACGGCCGCAGGGTCGAATTCCGCCTCGAGCATGGTCGTGCGTGATGGCCTTAGGTCAGTTAGGCTTAAGTAGCTCCAAGTCTAGGGGACTGATGACCTCAGATGTTAAGTCCCATAATGCTTAGACCCATTTGAAGAAATTACAAGTATTAGATTGACAGACACTGCCTACTCACAGCAGAGGGGATAAACGACAAAACCTACAAACAAGAAAATTGAAAAACATAACGATAGCAGCTTGATAACAGTAACCTATGGGAAGTGTAGCGAACGTAGCTTGATAATAGCAACCTGTACATCTTCGGAAACCACCTGAACGACCTATAATGTGAGATTTCCAGCGAACGTCGTTTGTTTTCCGACCGCAAACTAGATGGTAAAATGGAAGCAACTAAAGGTGGCAATTGCTGTGGTACCCTACCGATCCAAATTGCACAGAAAGGCCGAAGTGGAAACATCTAAATGCAATATTGAAAACTTTCTGCATCCATTCACAATTGCACTACTCAACATTCTTCCGGAATGTAGTTCCCCCATTACGAAAACGACTTCGAGAAATTTCCTTCGGCGGGGCACGGAAATTACACACCCCTGGAATAACATAAGTATCTACATCAGGAACCTGCCTAATACATCTGCCTAAGTCTAACCTATTGCTACACTCTACAAATTTGGTAATCTTTCAACATTTACGTCCAGAATAGACACTGCAGTTATTTACTTTGTCAACGCAGACAGTTTCTGTACTAAAAAAGAGTTTCTACAAAAATTGATTTGAGAACAAAACATTACAATTTTTTGAATTTCCGAAACCAAATACTGCGGCAAATGCATAAGCCTTCTCGATTATGTGTGTCACAGATTAGACAAGCTCGAAACAAGCATAGGAAGATGTTCAGAAGGATGGGTAGCCATCTTTGATACAAAACAAATTGCTGCTATAAGACTAGATTTGCTAGAAAATCTGAACACCCACCAATCTATTGTCTTAAGAATGGTAGGAAAATATAGGAAACTGATCCTCTTAGCCACTGTATACGTGCAACTCACTGAGGATCTACCGATGTATCTCTTTGTTACATCTCTACATTTGGCCCAGCAATTATTGCAGGAGACCTTAATTCCAGATCCACTGTCCTCGGTGACAGACCCAATTACAAAAATGGCGATCTTCCCATTGCAGCACTAAAAGACACTCTGTTCCACCTACTTTCATCAGTCATACTGGAACCTCCATCTTTGATCACGTTAGCTGCACACCGCAAATTGCTAGTAATTGCAGTGAAATGGAAATAGGTGACAGCATTTCCAGCGCCCACCTGTCCATCATCATAAAAACAACGGCTATTACCCAAGTCGAAAATGGCGACCACAACAAGAAAACTATCAACGACTCCAAAAACCTTAATATAGAAAACTTCAGAACAGAATAGATTATCTAAACTGATTGTTAAAACGGTTCCATTACGTTTTAGCCCTTTCATTAGGTTGTCGTTTAATTCATACAATTTTCTATTTTCATTGATTAGGTTAAGTGTATTTCTAGGAAGCTTGTCCTCATGTTCTGTGATGGTTTTCTGTGGTGCATTGATAGTGATAGCGGACTGCATCGTTTGAACGATTAGCGGGCTATAGTTGTCAAGGTCTTCAGCCAAACTATTTCTGTCACAGGGACTTGCTCTGACACTAATACCTTTATTTAATGCAGCCTTAACTCAAAAAACTGTATCATCCCAAAGGAAAAATGTGTATATTAGAATGATTCCGAAACCCGGAAAACACAGAAACAATCTTGACTCAAACAAACCTGTCACATTAATTCCAATAATGGACAGAACCTTGGAAGCAATAATTAACAACAGACTACAACAGTTTGCGGCAGATAATAAAATTATACCACATGAACAATCTGGTTTCAGAAACAGTCATAGTGCCACTGATTCGTTGTTAAGGCTAACTAACAAAGTAGCAGAAGCCTGCAACTTAACAGATGCGGCTGCTGCTCTCTTTCTGGGCGTAGAGCGAACCATTGATAAGGTATGGCATGCGGTACTTATACACAAAACGCTAAAATACAACTTCCAACCTGAAATATTATAATTAATAGCTAACCTCATTGGAAATATGAAAGTACGAGTTAGGGATCAAGAATTGTCTCTACTGCGCATCCAAAGCGGAGTCCCTTAGGGTGCCGTCAAATCCCCATTGTTGTATACGACATACACTGCTGACCTTCCAAGACCCAGGAGGTGGAATGAAAGCATAGCTCTGTACATGGATGACACACTTATGGCGCCATGTACTCACCTGCAACGCAATTAATGAACAAGCCATAACTAAATCAGCAAACCTGAAAACTGATTCAGTAAAAGAAGAATCCCACCTAATCCAACCAAAAGCCAACTTATCCTATTCAGTCATAGAAATCCTACTAAGCACCAACAACAAGGCCACCACAAACACAACATTCGGCTTTGGGAACAAGAAACAACTCTATTACCAAACGTCAAATATCTTGGAATCTATATATCTCAAACTGGCAGAAAAACATTACTGAAAAGGCTAAACAAGCTGCAAGCCGACTTAATGTAGTACGTCTCATAAAATACCGAACACTTGGAGTGAAGCAACCAATTGCCCTTCTTAGTTACAAAATATTTGTCCGGTCCATTCTCGAATATGGATCTCAAGCGTGGATTATGTCATCTAACCAAACGAAATAAATTCTATCTGCTGATTGGAGGATGCTTCGAATAGCTGAAGATTTACACTATGACATCCTAACAAACTCCAAGGACATGCTGGACAGAATGCGACACAGAATAAAAGAACAAATCAACAGATTCGGGCTCAACACACTACGTAACAAAGGGCGTGCAGAATAATTCTTGCAGCACGATCCTACAAGGTTTAATTTTCCGAAATTCAAATATGCATTTCCTCCCTACATTACTCTTGAAACAGTATCGAATTCACTTCTTCAGACTCCTCTGGAAAACGAAGAAATCATTGAAACTGTCAACAGATCAAGAACAGTTACAAGGATTTGGGACGATACGGCAGCCTGATATAGAAATAAAAAAAATTTTGAGCTAAGTTACTTCAGTCAACTCCTATAGAAGAAGACTCCTATAGAAGAAGACAAAATTCTCTACGTAGACCAGATATTCAAGCTTCTCTTCTTCTACCGAATTACTCTGAAATTTTGTATATCAAAATGATTCCAAGGTCACAGTTTAACATTATCAAGACGACTAAGATAATATTAAGATACAAAAGCCCAAAAACGGGCAACTAATCTCAGCTGAGGCCTTTTCGATCGGGAGGCTTTTCCAAGAGCTGTAAGGTAAATGCCGGAATTGGGAATACAGGAAACTTAATGAACATCTTCCTCTCAACTATTCATCTGTATGCAATTAAAAATCCTACAAAATTAAACAAGCACCCAATTGTCCTGAATAAATGGTGTCACAAGAGCACAGGCTACAACTGTTGGCTGAAAAGAGCTGCACAGTCCTACGGTCTATCATCTCCTTCAAAGAAAGAAAAGAGGAAGATTAAAAAATAAAGATTAAAAAAGAAACATTAAATAAATAAATAAAAATAAAAAATCAATGGGTAGGTGAATTGTCAGTTGCGAATATATTGGTGTGAGGTTATACGTAGGAGCGAGCATTTTCCGAGTAATCTGTCCTTTGTCGAGTAAACAATATTTCGTATCACACCACAAAAAAGTAAGCAGCGTTGCTAGCAAAACTAAATTATTTACGCTACTATCATACTCAAATTACGCTATAATATCAAATGTAGGTATATAGGCTACGTAAAAAACTCTAAACAAGTATATTCCATACCTTTCTAGCTAGGCCATTCGACAATCAGCGATATCATAGACGATAGTGACGAACTTGAAGATCGTGGATCATATACCAGCCCTACACTGAAGCAGTGGCGGATGAAGAAAAACTTCAAGGAGGGGGCACTGAAGATATCTTGAACTACCTTTACTTTTGCCGTAATAAAAAATAATGAAGTCACTTGCAAAGTTTAAGAAAGTTGTATTTAAACTGTTTATACACATATACAAGACAATGCCATCTTACGATATAAAGAAATTACAGTTGTGCTTCTCTTCCTTAAATGATGAATTCTATGGGCCTATTCTTCCTGGCAAATTGGTTAATTACATCACAATAGGACAATCAATGTCAGGGTGAGTGTTCAACAGAGCTAATCCATTAAATCTAAACGTGAAGTAGCTTTCTATTCGGCGAATAGTCAATACTTACAACGCTACGCATCGAAGGTTCTCTGTACAAGAAAACAGTAGAATATTTGCGACTTTTCTCGAACAAACGCCGGACACAATAACCTATCGAGGTCACTAGAATGGACGCAACTTTTCTCGGATGTATGTGTTAACTATCTATGTGCCAGACAGAAACGTATAAAATACGATGACGTGGACGCAAGTGCTACATAATAAAGTACAACTACTCGATAACTCGATTCAGTCGAGTCGGCTGACGAAAGAAACGAACGAATAGCGTGCGGGCTGGCTGGCGGGGACGGCGCGGGTGGCAATGTGCGCCCCCCCCCCCCCCAGCAGGTATCCGCCATTGCACTAAAGAGCCAAATAAACTGGTACACCTGCCTAATATCGTGTAGGGTCCCACAAGCACGCAAAAGTGCCGAAACACGATGTGGCGTGGACTAGACTAACGTCTGAAATTGTGCTAGAGGGAACTGACACCATGAATCCTGCAGGGATGTCCTTAAATTCGCAAGAGTACGAGGGGGTAGAGATCTCTTCTGAACAGCACATTGCAAAGCATTCCAGATATGCTCAATAATGTTCATGTTTTGGGAGTTTGTTGGCCATCGGAAGTGTTTAAACTCAGAAGAGTGTTCCTGGACCCACTCGGCAGCAATTCTGGACGTGTGGGGTGTCCCACTGCCTTGCTGGAGTTGCCCAAGTCCGTCGGAATGCACGATGGTCATGACAGGATGCAGGTGATCAGACAGGATTCTTAAGTACGTGTCATGTCAGAGTCGTATATAGACGTATCAGGGGTTCCATATCACTCAAAATGCACACACCCCACACCATCACAGAGCCTCCACCAGCTTGAACAGTTCCCTGCTGATATGCAAGGTCCATGGATTCGTGAGGTGTTTCTATACCCGTACACGTCCATACACTCGATACAATTTGAACCAAGACTCATCCGACCAGGTAACATGTTTCCAGTCACCAACAGTCCAATGTCGGTGTTTACAGGCACAGGCATAAAGCTTCGTGTCGTGCGGTCATCAAGGGTACACGAATAGATCTTCGTGTCCAAAAGCCCATATCGATGATGTTTCGTTGAATGGTTCGTAGGCTGACACTTGTTGACGGCACAGCACTAAAATCTGCAGCAATTTGCGGAAGAGTTGCACTTCTGTCACGTCGAATAATTCTCTTCAATCGCCCTTGGTCCCATTCTAGCAGGATGTTTTTCCGGCCGTAGCGATGTCGGTGATTTGATGTTTCACCGGATTTCTGATATTCACGGTACACTCGTGAAATGGTCACACGGGAAAATCTCCACTTCATCGCTACCACAGAGAAGTTGTGTCCCATCGCTCGTGAGACGACTATAACACCACGTCCCAACTCACTTAAATCTTGATGACTAGCCATTGTAGAAGTAGTAATCTATCTAACAACTGCGCCAGACACTTGGGTTATACAGGCGTTACAGGCCGCAGCGCCGTGTTCTGCTTGTTTACATATCTCTGTATTTGAATACGCATGCCTACACCAGTATTTTTGGCTCTTCAGTGTATCGTAACTGATAGTCAGACGATTCCAGCACATGTTTGTCTTTGTTAGACACTGAAACATACATTTTCCAAATTAAAGGAGATGTTCTAACGTATTTGGATACGAAATACAACAATGGTGCTTATTCTGCACGTTTAAACGTACTGTTGTCACGTCACTCAGTGTGTCTGGTTATTGCCTAATGCAGTTTTTTATGTTAATGTCTGTCACCATGAAGAAAGCCTGTTCGACGTCTGCAATCCCATACGGAAAGACTAGTACTATTTTTACTAGTTTGACATTATTTGAGAAGACATAGTATTGATCAAAGTTTTTTATTTCACCTACTGCACTCCAGAATCCGATGCTATTCTTTGAGTCTAACGCCTCTTTATCTGTACCAGAAAAGTACACCCTTAGTTTGTTTAACTCTTTGACAGCTTCGTGTTTATTGACCTTCATTTCATACTTTTCCAAGTTCTGTTGTATCACGTACTTTGTCTGTATCGTCATTAAGGACAATTTTTGGATTCCAGATGACACGTTCTTACATAAATTATTAAATTATTGTTATCTAGAAATATCTTCAACGCACCACACACTTTTGCTAGAATTTTACACACATTACCTTGATCTGCTCTTTCTGCCTCTACCTGTAGTATTTCAGCGCTTCTGCTGTTTGATTACCACCACATTAACTTCTTCAGTATCGAGCTACACTTTAGGATCAAATACATTTAAATTGTCTAATTTCAGGTCCTTGGTGAGGAAGGAAGGTTTGATGATACTGTCTACTAGTTTCTGATAAATATTCTACTCTTTGCATACAAACTGAAGCGCCAAAGAAACTGTGATAGGCATGCGTATCCAAATACAGAGATATGTAAACTGGTAGAATACGGCGATGCGGTCGGCAACGCCTGTGTAGGGAAAAATGTGTCTAGCGCAGTTGTTAGATGGGTCACTGCTGATACAATGGAAGGTTATCAAGATTTAAGTGAGTTTGAACGTGGTGTTATAGTCGTCCCACGAGCGATGGGACACAGTATCCCCGAGGTAGCGATGAAGTGGGGATTTTTCCGAACGATCATTCCGCGAGTGTACCGTGAATATCAGATATCCGGTAAAACATCAAATCTCTGACATCACTGCGACCGGAAAAAGACAAGAAGGGGACCAACGACGACTGAAGAGAATCGTTCAACGTGACATAAGTGCAACCCTTTCGCAAATTGCTGCGGATTTCAACGTCACCGCGCACACCATTCAATGAAACATCACTGATACAGCCAAAGGCCCACCCGTGTACCCTTGCGACTCCACGACACAAAGCTTTATGCCTCGCCTGGGCACGTCAACACCGACATTGGACTATTGATGTCTGGAAACATGTTGCCTGGTCGGACGAGACTCGTTTCACACTGTATCTAGCGGATGAACGGTACGGATACGGAGACAACCTCATGCATCCATGGACCCTGGATGTTAATAGAGGATTGTTCAAGCTGGTGAACGCTCTGTAATGGTGTACGGCGTGTGCAGTTGGAGTGATATGGGACGTCTAGATACGACTCTGACACGTGACACATACGTAAACATCCTCTCATGTCCATTGTGCGTTCCGACGGACTTGGGTAATTCCAGCAGGACAATGCGACACCCCACACGGCTAGAAACGGCTCTAGGAACACTCTTCAGACATTAAACACTTTCGCTGGCCATCGAGCTCTCCAGATGTGAGCATTATTGAGTATATCACACCTTGCTACAAGCTGTTCAGAAGAGGACTCCACCCCTTCGTACTCTTAGGGGCTTATGGACAGCCCTGCAGGATTCGTGGCGTCAGTTCCTTCCAACAATACTTCAAACATTAGTCGAGACCATGCCACGTCGCGTTGCGGCATTTTGGCATGCCCGCGGGGGTTCTTCACGGTATTAGGCCGGTGTACAAATTTCTTTGGCCCTTCAGTGTAGATACTATAAAAGGACTTGCAGTCACTATAACATCGAATGGAACTTGTTAATGAGTGGCTATACATGGTCCATAAAATGAAGATAAGACTTTTTGTAGCGATTTTGAAGTTCAGAAAAGATCACATTTCCTACAGTATTCTTGTTCTGGTATAGCTTTTTTTTTTTTTTTTTTTTTTTTCTCGTTCAAGCTCATCCCCTATATTCCCTTTTCTTCTTTTATGTTGAATAGGCAGTATAACCACTCAACTTAATATTTAGCAGTGTTACACCTTTAACGTTAGTATATCCAAGTCACACGTATCCGATTCACACGACTTGTTGTAATGAATTGATTTAGTGATATATTGTTATCGTCTCGTGTGTGAAATGGCGCTTTAATTAATGATTCCGGTTATTATCGTCGACTGCCAACTGTCGGTGGCATCTTTCTCTTTATGTGATGTCTTAAATGATATCGTCTCAGCTGGAGCTGTATGCAACGTGCTCAGTACTTATTAAATCTGTATTAGTCTGTAAATTAATAACGTTTAAAGTGAAGGTCATAGTGAGCTAAATATTTTTTATACTTTGGAATAGAAGTTTACGGGGGTTTACTTTGAGCCAAAGCATGTTAAATTACGCTACATTGTTAACAATTTTAAAACTCTACAGTTACATCGCGAAGGTCAAGAAACTCTTCTACGCGTAGCTGATTTCTTGTACGGATAGCGTCACTGAAAGTAAGTTTTTCTTATACCGGAAAAAAATAACGGCTTAAATAGCCACATACATCTTGCTTACTGCAATGAGGGTAAATATGTCTTCTTTCACACAAATTAAGTATCTGCTTGTGTGATTCACTACAAATGTGTTCCATAACGCTTTTCGAGAGCTTGTGCAAGAACAAGTCTTCATTAAAACCGATGAAGTCATAAAACGTCGCGCCTGGAATGAAACTGACATCATTATCATCATCATCATCATCATTTAAGACTGAGTATGCCTTTCAGCGTTCAGTCTGGAGCATTGTCCCCCATATAAAATTCCTCCATGATCCCCTATTCAGTGCTAACATTGATCCCTCTTCTGATGTTAAGCCTATTACTTCAAAATCATTCTTAACCGAATCCAGGTACCTTCTCCTTGCTCTACCCCGACTCCTCCTACCTCTAATGCTGAACCCATGAGTCTCTTGGGTAACTTTGCTCCTCCCATGCGTGTAACGTGACCCCACCATCTAAGCCTGTTCGCCCTGACTGCTACATCTATAGAGTTCATTCCCAGTTTTTCTTTGATTTCCTCATTGTGCACATCCTCCTGCCATTGTTCCCATCTACTAGTACCTGCAATCATCCTAGCTGCTTTCACATCCGTAACCTCAGCCTTATTGATAAGGTAACCTGAATCCACCCAGCTTTCACTCCCATGCAACAAAGTTGGTCGAAAGATTGAACGGTGCACAGATAACATAGCCTTGCTACTGACTTGCTTCTTGCAGAAGAGAGTAGATCATAGCTGAGCGCTCACTGCATTAGCTTTGCTACACCTCGCTTCCAGTTCTTTCACTATGTTGCCATCCTGTGAGAATATGCATCCTAAGTACTTGAAACCGTCCACCTGTTCTAACTTTGTTCCTCCTATTTGGCACTCAATCCGTTTATATCTCTTTACCACTGACATTACTTTTGTTTTGGAGATGCTAATCTTCATACCATAGTCCTTACATTTCTGATCTAGCTCTGAGATATTACTTTGCAAACTTTCAATCGAATCTGCCATCACAACTAAGTCATCCGCATATGCAAGACTGCTTATTTTGTGTTCACCTATCTTAATCTCACCCAGCCAGTCTATTGTTTTCAACATATGGTCCATAAATAAAATCAACAACAGTGGAGACTGGTTGCAGCCTTGTCTTACCCCTGAAACTACTCTGAACCATGGACTCAATTTACCGTCAACTCTAACTGCTGCCTGATTGTCTATGTAAAGACCTTTAATTGCTTGCAAAAGTAGGCCTCCTATTCCATAATCACGTAGAACAGACAATAACTTCCTCCTAGGAACCCGGTCATATGCCTTTTCTAGATCTATAAAATATAGATACAATTCCCTGTTCCACTCGTAACACTTCTCCATTATTTGCCATAAGCTAAAGATCTGGTCCTGACAACCTCTAAGAGGCCGAAACCCACACTGTTTTAATCCAATTTGTCCTCAACTGATACTCGCACTTCCCTTTCAACAATACCTGAGAAGATTTTACGCACAACGCAGATCAAAGAGATACCTCTGTAGTTGTTACAATCTTTTCTGTTTCCATGTTTAAAGATTGGTGTGATTACTGCTTTCGTCCAGTCTGGTGGAACCTGTCCCGACTCCCACGCCATTTCAATTATCCTGTGTAGCCATTTAAGACCTGACATTCCACTTTATTTGATGAGTTCCGACTTAATTTCATCCACCCCAGCCGCTTTACTGCACTGCAATCTGTTGACCATTTTCTCCACTTCCTCAAATGTGATTCTATTTCCATCATCATTCCTGTCCCATTGTACATCGAAATCTGGAACATTACTGATCGTATTTTCACCTACATTGAGAAACTCTTCAAAATATTCCCTCCATCTTCCCAAGGCATCAACAGGATTCACCAGCAGTTTTCCTGACCTGTCCAAAATACTTGTCGTTTCCTTCTTACCTCCCTTTCGAAGCTTGCTAATTACACTCCAGAATGGTTTTCCAGCAGCTTGACCCAAGGTCTCCAACCTGTTTCTAAAGTCTTCCCAAGATTTCTTCTTGGATTCTGTAATTATCTGTTTGGTTTTGTTTCTTTCTTCAACATAACTTTCTCTGTCTACCTGAGTTCTAGTATGTAGCCATTTTTGATATGCCTTCTTTTTCCTTTTACAGGCTGCCTTGACCGTGTCATTCCACCAAGCTGTTTGCTTAATCCTACCTTTACACACTACTGTTCCAAGACATTGTTTAGCCACTTCTAGTACTGTGTCCCTGTACCTTGTCCATTCCTTTTCCAGTGACTGCAATTGACTACATTCAACTAACTGGTACCTTTCTGAGATCACTGTTATGTACTTGTGTCTGATTTCCTTATCCTGAAGTTTCTCCACTCTTAACCTCCTACACATGGACCTGACCTCCTGCACTTTCCGCCTCACAATAGCAATTTCACTGCAGATTAAATAGTGATCAGTGTCATCAAAGTATCCCCTGAATGCACGTGTGTCCCTCACAGCCTTGCTGAATTCCTGATCTGTTATTATATAGTCAATGACTGATCTGGTTCCCCTGCCTTCCCAAGTATACCGGTGAATGTTCTTATGTTTAAAAAAGGAGCTTGTGATTACTAAGCCCATACTGGCACAGAAATCCAAGAATTGTTTCGCGTTCCTGTCGGCCTCCATATCCTCTCCAAATTTACCCATAACCTTTTCATAACCTTCTGTTCGATTTCCAATCCTGGCATTAAAATCACCCATGAGCAGAACACTGTCCTTGTCCTTTACTCTAACAACTACTGGGGTGTAGGGCTTTTCATCAGGAAAGAAATAGAACCCAGCGTAGTTGCAATAAGGTATTAAACGAACGACTGATGTGGATAGATTTGACAGTGTCTAGCAAGAAAATTAGGATTCTGTCAGTACATTCGCATTGTGAAGGGACAGATCAAGATAAGATGGATAGTTTTTATGACGCACTCAGTGATGAAACTGACAGAATGGCGGAAAATACAGTCCATCAAAAAGCTGTCGTTTAGTTTTCTTAGCGTTTAGTGCGTCACCTTTCTACTGAATACAGTGGTCACTGCTTTTCCATCATTTAGACTCTCCAACTAGAAGATCAATACTACATCGTCAACGTGCTTCTGAAACCTACGCGGAAGAGAGATAGGGCTTCTTTACTTGGCTTGTACCTACCAAGTTTCTTTCTCTCTCTCTTTTTAATTCTGAGTTTTACAAGTTGTCCAGGAGGTTCTGGGTGTTTGTCTACACTCCACAGTATCATGAATACGTTTGTTTCACACAAGTCTGATTCTTGAATTATGAGAGGTTCGTTTGTTCCGTCTAGCTGCTAAGTGAATCTTTATGGATTTCGCTGTCTAATTCGGAAGACGTTTGTTAGCTGAAATCCTATGCTGACTGGATGTTTTATGCATCTTTGTGTCCACATAATCCCTCTGATGCATCGTCAGTTGGTACTGTAGCTGTTTCGAAATCAGTCACCCGAGAACCCTCAAAACTGATTTTCCTATCCGAATCACTCATTCTGAAAGATAGTTTAGATATGACTTTCTCCACATGTACCAAGACTGTACGCTCCTTATTGCCAAAAAATACTACAGTCTGTCACAGGCGCACGCAAAATCAGCCAGCTTTAACGGCGACCATCACCAACCAGTACAGGCTTTGGATACGATCTACTGTCTGTAACGGTTCACAGTCTCTGTGGTCGTTAGAGATGCAACACAAGCTTGAACTAGGAAGGGGGAGAAGAAAAGCACGGTTCGTTACAGGTTCTTTTGTAAGCACCAAAGCGTCACGGAGATTATCATCCAACTCCAGCGGCAGATGCCACAACAGAAGAGGCGTTCTGCATCACGGTGCGGTTTGTTGTAAAGTTCCGAGAACTTAACCTTCCTAGAAGAGTCAACAAACACATTGCTTCCTCCTATGTACCACGGACGCTAAATAAGTAATGAAATACATTTTTTTCTGAAACAGATTCGCTTTATCCAGGATTTCAGTACATCATATTTTTACATGAAGATGGTATCTGTTTTTTCACACGTACTGCTTCTTAGGTACCGGCCTAAAAGAATTTATTTCTCCCTAAGATTCTCCTTTCAACGATATTTTTACGGAACTTTCCTTTTTTCTGAGTCTCATCATTTTTGTTTTTCCTACCTGTGTGCTCATTACATATTCTGTTCCCTCTTTTACGTTCCTTTCTATCATAAATTGTTGTCCTTCCTCTGACGCAACCAACACTGCTCAATCATCTACATAATTGTTTGTTTTTTTCTTAGAACTATGAAACTTTTTGTTTTTTTCTAACACTTGGGCCGTTATTAGGGCGTATACTGCTGCTAAAACGCTCTCAGCCCTTCTTCGCGACGTGTTCCATCTTTTGTGTTAATACTAGCATAATTTACACTAGCAAACCTAAATATTCCTTATTTGTATCTAACGCCAGTACCAAATTAATTAAGACCTCTTCTACGATACGGTAGGTGTACCGAAACAAAATACTTCCACTTAAATAAATAATTATTTCTTTCGTATTCTTTGCAGATAATTTACTGTCTAAAGCCATTAGACGGAACATGTTTGATGAAACCTAAAGTATAAATACAGTTGAAATAGACGAGTAATCTCGTCTACAATAAGAAAATCTCCCAGACGGTAACTGAGGAAGAATAACTGCAAATAATTCAAACCTTTACGAGACTTTTTCTCGCTGAAAACCCCCACAAAATGCTGAAAGGAAAACGTTTATCGCTCCCTTCATTTTCGCTTGTCATTCGGTAAAACAGCAGTACGAAGAATGGCTTTTTAAATTATTACTTCTTCACTACTAACTCTATTCGTGGCAAGTTTTGCAGGCAATATTCACATATACTACTGAAGGTACAAACAATTATTGTACGACAGTAGATATGACGTCAGGAGATATGACGTCAAACACTGAGATGCGTGAAAAACCGTTGCATCATCCAAGAAGTTTTAATTTATTACTTAATTACTACTGGCTCTATTCGCAACACTTTTCGCATACGCTATCCACGTATGTCGCTGAGTGTACCTACGAAAATATATCACTGTACGACATGCATTTCAGGATATATGACATCAAATACTGAGATGTAAGAAAAACTATGACATCATGTATGACGTTCTAATTTATTACCACTTTACTAGTAACTCTGTTTGTAATACATTTCGCAGGGAGGATCCACATATGCCACTGAATACACCCGGAAAAATATACCACTGTACGACACATAGTTCAGGAGATATGATGCTATAAACATTGAGTTGTGTGGAAAACTGCCACATCACGCAAGACGGTTATTTTTATTACTTCGTTGTTGCTAATTTTTTTCGTAACATATTTCCCAGATAGTACGCGCATATACCACTGGATGTACCTGTAAAATTATATCACTGTACAGCCCATAGTTCAGGAAATACGATGTCATAAACATTCAGCTGCGTGAAAATGGTACTGCAGGGCGAAATTCGCCAGAGACACAGGTGAAGTGTGTTACAAAAACGTGTAAAATATTTTAAATATACGTGAAATATAGTTGACATCTGCGCACGTGGGCAAAGCCATGGTAAGAAGCTCATCCTAAACCCCTGGAACGATTTCAAACAAATTTGGTACATATATTAGTTACTATACAGAAAGAAATACTGTGAGGGCAAGAACCACCAGCCTACTATAGGGGCGTTGGAGAGAGAGGGGGGGGGGGGGGAGAAGGAGACAGACAGACAGCAATGGGGAATGAAGAGATGGACAGACAGCAAGGGGGAAGGAGGTGATGGCACAGATAGGGAGAGGAGAGTTTGGATACAGAGAGTGGAAAAGGTAGCGGAGCAGATGGACAGAGAAAGGAAAGAGGAGGAGATAGAGAAAGAAGAGAGGAGGCAATGACTATGAAGAGGGACATAAAGAGGGAGGAGAAGGATATGGAGAAGGAGGAGGACATGATAGGTAGGGAGAGGGGCGGGAGGAGATCGATGGAGAGAAGGCTTAGGAGGGGATGGACAAAGAGAAGGTGGAGGAAGAAATGGAATTATAAGGGAGAGAAGGAGATGTGAAGAGGGGAAAGGAGCCAATGGACAGAGGGGTGAGGAGCAAGTGGAAGAGAGAGGGGGAGAAGGAGATGGACAGACAGATGAGCAAGAGGATAAGGATAGAGAGTGGAGGGGTGGATGCGGTAGACAGAGAAAGGCGTTGGATGAGGTGGTCAGAGAGGGTGTGAAAGAGGAGATGGGCAGAGAGAGAGGGAATGAGCAAATGGATTAACAGAAAACAGGAGTAAGTATATACCTGGGCGAGGGCGGGTACTCATCTATTACCATAACAAAAGTTTATTCATCTGAAGATGGGCTTTATTGGCCGAAACTGGTCATGGCAGTGAAATAGAGCTTTTTAACTGTACTTGTGGTTGATTGTGTTGTTCACTAATAACCCTCACTATTCGGTATGAGTTTCTGGGTACCAGCTTTCGTCGTCTGGCAGCCAACCTCCTTGAGACACCTACAGCGCAGAACTGGATGCTGCCCATTTCGTGGCCGCGGTGTGCCGGTTCTACCAGCAGGGCTGATGTAGAGATCACGATCGCTGCGCTGCCTCCGCCTGCAGCGGCCACTTTTGGACAGGAAATGCCTCTCGTGCCTCCCTGGCTCTCGCCTGCAAAAGCGGCCCCTGCGTTCGCTGCCACCATCAAGGCCGTCTCGAGAGCTGCAGACCACACCCCACTGATGTGCCACAGGTCTAACGAGGAGAACCCGCCAGAGGTCACCCTTTGATAAAGTCGAAAATTGACAGGGTGATAAAGGATCAAAATAAATGGACAAGTATTTTGACTTAGATGTCAACGCGCTGTAGCTACCGACAAAATAACGATCAAAGTTTCGACACGCGCGTTAAACAGACTTCGTTTATAGCGCCCTGGCTAAGAGCGCACTTCCAAAATTTTTCTCCACGTCTTCAAATCCAGTCTCACGTTTTCTTTCCTTTTGTTGTCGCGGAAGAACGTGACATCATAATTTTTTATGGGATCGTGAGATCCAATGAAATTAGTGGAAAAGAAACTAAATATACCCAATCTGATTAAGAGCAGTTCTTATTGTCACAACTGACACGGAATGACATCTTCCAGAAAACTGCAGCCAATAGTTTTCTTTTGTCTTCAAGAAGTTAATGACAAATATTGTCCTCGAGTTCATCAAGAAGTAAACCACTTAAAGAAACGACATCAAAATGTGCACACAACATCGACTAAATCTGAAAAGCTCACAAAAGAAATCTATCATCAGTTTCTGGACAACGTTTTGCCACCTTACCTAAAAATGAAGCTGTTTTGTACGTTATTGACTAGTAGGGTGAACGAATGCTCCGTCCCTATTACTATGTTTTGTTTGTCAATGAAATAGGAATATACAGATGTTCATTTAAAGTAATTCCGCCAAAGCGTATGCAGTTACGTAAACTCTGCGAGGCACACTTTTACTGACATATGAATAATTATATAAGTGCCCTAGTGTCATCGTACAGCAAAGGGAAATGACAAGTACAAGAGGTACAACTAAAACTTACACCTTGATCCATAATCAATGCAAGATCCAGCTTTCAAGAAAATGTCTCAATATACGCGAAATTATCGGGAGATCGGAAGGTGTTTTCCGAATGATATTCAGCCCGGAATAAATAACTATAGTATAAGAGACTTCTCACGTTGCTTGTGGTGTTCGGAATTATCATGCTATGAATGTTCATAGGAATGCACTCGTTCTCTCGAAGCAGAAATTAAAATACAAAGCAAAACTTGAAGTACTAGAACTTTCAGGTTTTTAGTTTTCAGTTACTGTTAATTATATAAGATTACATGAGACTTGTGATGATATCTATTTTCATACTATTAGAAATTCTTATTTCTTTAATCAATAATTCCATTTTATTTTACGAAGTCGCAAAAAATATTGATGTGACGTACTTCCACCACAACAATAGTAAGAAAAACGTAAGATTGGATTTTAACACGAGGCGTGAAATTCCGAAACTATGCTCTTAGTCTCTGCGCTATCAACCCACTTTGGTTTCGGCTGCGCGGGTGGACTGATGTATTCACGTAGAAAGTTTGATTGTCATTTTCTCGAAGACTACGAGCGTTGGCACATAAGCTGAGATAGGTATCCATTTATTTTCTCTTTACTTTCGCCATGCCTATGCCACGTTCCCCTTGTAGGTCATACTCTCGTGAGGCTTATCTTTTTCTTTTCTTAAAAACTATAGAAAGGTAAATATTTCTCATACATTTGCGCGTCTTGTCATGATTAGCTATCCGTGATCGGTTTCTAATTTTATCACGAATCGTTCTAGGTTCCATGTATCGTAGAGTTTACTCCGTTCCAGACGCGCGACTGTTGTTAATAAACTTCATGGCCAAAACTCTCGGGAAACACTGCTCCACTGCCGTGTGTCTCGATAAAATGTCATAGGATATTGCATACGTAGCTGTTACAGACACGATGTCTGAGCAGTGTGTTACAGACATGTAGGTAATAAAATCGGTAAGACGTCGCCAATTAACCAACCTGAAACACGTGACGATAATCGTTGCAAGATGCGTGGGCCATAACATTTCCGAAATTGCCCAAAACTTTGGGTTTCTTGGATCGATAGTGTTTAGTGTGAATACTTATTATCGCAGTGTCAACATTTTCACATGCGTCAAAGGCGGCACAGGATGGCCACAAGTGCGGTGGCCGATCGGTTCTAGGCGCTTCAGTCCGGAACCGCGCGACTGCTACGGTCACAGGTTCGAATCCTGCCTCGGGCATGGATGTGTGTGATGTCTTTAGGTTAGTTAGGTTTAAGTAGTTCTAAGTTCTAGGGGACTGATGACCTCAGATGTTAAGTCCCATAGTGCTCAGAGCCATTTGAACTATTTTGATGGCCACAAGTGTTGGACTAACGGATGCCGCATCGCTTCCGCACCTATGGGACGACCGACGGAACACTGCCAAGTAAATCACCTGCGAAATGAAAGCGGGGCTACAGGAGCCCATTTCTGCCACGACTGTACGGAGACAAAGACACTGCTTAAGATTCAGTAGCCTCCTACCGATTCGTGCCACAATGCCTTCCATTAGTTTCGGCCAGTCATTGTTTGGTGGAAGAGGGAAAGTTGGCGCCCTTATTGTACGCCAAAATTTTTTTATATATTTGACGACGTTTCAGTACAGAAATATATCTATCTTGGTCCCTAATTCCGTCTAGTTATAGTTAAGTAAATTAATAAATAAATAATTTAGTGGCACAAAGAGAAACACAATGTAAGAGTTATATCCGAACTTGTACTTCGTAGCTTAAACAAAACCAGCGACCGTTCTACTCATTTATAGCCAAGCAGAATGTTTTTCAAGTCAGTGCCAAAGGCAATTGAGAAATACGTTTATTACTAATTTCAGTATTCTGCCATTATCTGAAAATATTAGGAACTAATTCAAATACCACCACTACAGTAATACACTGAAGCGCCAAAGAAACTGGTATAGGCATGCGGCTTCAAACACAGACATTGTAATTTGGCTGTTTAGGTTTTATGTTGGTGACGCCATGATGCGCTCTGTATTAAAATGTCTTGACTGCGCTGTGTGCAGTCTGTGGCTTGGTTGGACGCACTGTAGGCTTATTCGCTAGTGTAGTGTTGGGCAGTTGGATGTGAACGGTACGTAGCGTTGGGCAGTTGGAGGTGAGCCGCCAGCAGTGGTGGATGTGGAGGGAGAGAGATGCCAGAGTTCTGAGAGTAATTCATGATGGGTATAGGATATTGTTAGTCAGGGCTATTCTTTTGTAGGGATAATTGAAAGTCAGATTGCGTTGCGCTAAAAATACTGTGTGTCAGTTTAGTGATGATCAGAATAAGTAAAGAGAAAACTGTCTGAGTACGTTCAGTTTTACGCAGCTGTTTCAGTATCAAATAACGTAGAAGTTTACTAGCACATTCATTCTTAATTTTTGAAAGGGATGTTTCAAAATATGTAAACAGGCAGAATACGGCGCTGAGGTCGGAACGCCTATATAAGACAACAAGTGTCTGGCGCAGTTGTTAGATCGGATATTGCTGCTAAAATGGCAGTTTGTCAAGATTTTAAGTGAGTTTGAACGTAATGTTATACCTGGTGCACGAGCGTTGGGACACAGCATCTCAGAGGTAGCGATTAAGGGGGGATTCTCCCGCACGACCATTTCACGAGTGTACCGTGAATATCAGGAATCCGGTAAAGCAACAAATCTCCAACATCGCTGTGGCCGGTGAAAGATCCTGCAAGAACGAGACCAACAACGACTGGAGGGAATCGTTCAACGTGACAGAAGTAAAACCCTTCCACAAATTGCAGCAGAATTCAATGCTGGGTCATCAACAAGTGTCAGCGTGCGAACCATTCAAGGAAACATCATCGATGTGGGTTTTCGGAGCCGATGACCCACTCGTGTACCCTTGATATCTGCACGACACAAAGCTTTACGCCTCGTCTAGGCACGTCAACACCGACATTTGACTGTTGATGACTAGAACCATGTCGCCTGATCGGACTAATCTCGTTTCAAATTCTATCGAGCAGATGGATGTGTACGGGTATGGAGACAACCTCATGAATCCATGGGCTCTGCATGTCGGCAGGGGACTGTTCAAGCTGGTGGAGGGTCTGTAATTGTGTGGGGAGTTGCAGCTGGAGTAACAAGGGACCCCAAAACGTCTAGATACGACTCTGATAGGTGACATGTACGTAAGCATCCTGCCTGATCAACTGCATCCATTTATATCCTTTGTGCATTCCGAAGGACATGGGCTGTTCCAGCAGGACACTGTGACGTCCAGAATTGCTACAGAGTTGCTCCAGGAACACTCTTCTGAGTTTAAACTCTTCCGCTGGCCACCAAACTCCCCAGATATGAACATTATTGAGCGTACCTTGGATGCCTTGAAACGTGATGTTCAGAAGAGATCTACATCCCCTCGTACTCTTGACAATTTATGGACAGCCCGGCAGGATTCATTGAGTCAGTTCCCTCCAGCACTACTGCAGACGTTAGTCGAGTCCATGCCATGTCGTGTTGCCGCATTTTTGCGTGCTCGCAGGGTCTCTACATGATATTAGGCAGGTGTATCAGTTTCTTTGGCTCTTCAGTGTAATTCGTAATTGGAAATTAAATCTAGTAACTACGTGGTAAGGTTACTGTTGGACTTGAGTAAAGAAAAAACTCTCTGTAAGTGTTAGCAGTATTCTATATTAACTGTATATACGAGCACTCAAGTAAGACTAAAAGTGGAGTAGAGTTATGTGCACTCCAGTGTATGTTTACTCATAGTCAAGAGTAAATGCTACCCTAATGAGTGTCATAAAGTTGTACAACACAACTGTAACTGTGTCAAAATAGTGAAAACAGATACTTTTTGTAGTTTATGTAGAGAACTCACAGACTAAGAAGTTGGCATGTGTTGAGCTTCGCAGGTTGCCATCTTTGGATGCAGTTCTCTACTGGAAAATGGGCATACGAGCCGAATTCTAGGTTATATAAAAGTAAGGAAGTTTTATGAAACAATGCAAAAAAGTCTTTCGTTTGGTTAATACAGCATACGTTGTTTCACCAAGAGCGCACAGTTGACTCAATTAAAAAGCTTCCTCTCTATTAACATTTGTTATTTTAGTCATACTGAAATTTTAGTTCTGTTAGTTTAATTTTTATTAGTCCCGTACAATAGAAAGATGTGAGGAAATGAACCACAATTTCTTACGACATAAAATTCATAATTTTGGCGAAACTATGTTTGTTAATCAGAAGATTATCAGGAGATCTGTATGTCTTATTATTCTCTCAGGAGGTAATGCTAGGAAACGTGTGAATGGTTTCTCTGTTCACATTTTTATAGTTATTGACACTACCTGCTAAAAATGATGTAGATGTAGGAAGTATGCAGCAGACCTCACCAGTTACGGTGGCTAGGACAGTTGCAAAGTCGAAGAGAAAGAAGAAGGTTCTGCTGTTAGGTAGTTCTCACGGCAGAAGTGTAGGCCAGCAGTTGCAGGAAGTGTCGGGGAGTGAGTACCAGGTCACCAGCATTGTGAAGTCTAATGCAGGATTGGTTCAGGTGACTGTTAACATAGGGGGGTTATGTAGGGATTTTACTAAAGAGGGTCAGGTAGTGATTGTGGGTGGGGCTGGTAATAGTATTGATAGGGATGGGGAGTGTGACATAGATGGTGACCTGTAAAAGATAGACACTCACATTGGCAACACGAATGTGCATTTCGTGGAATTGTTTCAGCGTCACGATCGGCCTCATCTTAATACAGCCGTCAGGCGTAATAACATGAGACTTGGGGGTGCGCTGATTACAGAAAGCATGGGTCACATTTCAGTGGTGTCGGTGGAGTCTATCAGCAGGACGGGTTTCACTAGACATGGCCTGCACCTCAACAGGTATGGGAAGGGGAGGTTGGCAAAGCTTGTAGGTGACAGCATAGATGGGGGTAGTGGGATCACTCATGGGAAAATTCCTGCAGTAGTGGGTGTTAGAGCTGCAACTTTTTTAGATTGAAGTCAGCTGATAGGTATTCCTGCTTTAGTTAAGTCTCTCTAACAAAGGAACCACTTTCGAGAAAGCTTAGGTATCCGAGTAATGAGGGAATTAGTATATTTCATCAAAATATACAAGGTATTAGAGATAAAGTTAGCGAACTGCTTATAGATATTGACTCTGAAATTATTGGTGTAGCTGAACACTTCTTAAATAAGAAGATAATTAAGAGGCTTCCTTGACCATGATACAGGTTGGCTGGCAGCTTTTCTAGGAGCTCTTTGCGATGTGGGGGAGTAGCCATGTATGTGAAAAACGGCATCCCATTTGAGTCAATTGATTTTTCAAAGTACTGCACTGAAAAGGGTTTTTTAATGTTGTGCAGGTGTGGTTAAATTTAGTGGAGCTAAACTTCTAACTGTTGTTATTTATAGATCCCCAAACTCCGATTTCACAACATTTTTGCTAAAGCTAGAGGAGGTTCTTGGTTCACTTTACAGGAAATACAAAACGTTAGTTACATGTGGTGACTTCAATATTAATTGTATAAGTAATTGTGCAAGGAAAAGGATGCTGATAGACCTCCTTAATTCATATAATCTTATGCAAACCGTATTCTTTCCAACGAGAGTGCAAGGGAACAGTAGAACAACCATAGACAACATTTATGTTCATTCCTCATTACTAGAAAGAAGGGCATTCTGTTAGCAAAAAGGTGAATGGCCTTTCAGATCATGATGCACAAATTTTAATTCTAAAAGATTTTTGTACTGCAACACATGTTGAATATAGTTATCAACTGTTTAGGAAAGCTGATTGCTGTAGAGACCTTCGTAAACCTTATCAAGGAACAAGAGTAGCAAGATGTTTATAGTGCTGATACAGTAGACGATAAATATAATGCTTTCCTCAAGACTTTTCTCGTGCTCTTTGAAAGTTGCTTTCCGTTAGAACGTTCAAAACAGGGTACTAGCACAAACAAGCAGCCTGGGTGGCTGACTAGAGGGATAAGAACATCTTGTAGAACAAAGTGGCAATTATATCAAAACGTTAGAAACAGTCAAAATCTAAATGCAGCAGCCCACTACAAACAGTACTGTAAGGTGCTTAAAAATGTTGTTAGGAAGGCAAAAAGTATGTGGTATGCAGATAGAATAGCTAAGTCTCAGGATAAAATTAAAACCATATGGTCAGTCGTAAAGGAAGTGGCTGGTCTGCAGAGACAGGTCGAGGATATAGAATCAGTGCGTAGTGGGAATGTCCGTGTTCCCGATAAGTCGCATATATTGTAAGTAGGCTGTTTAGGTTTTTATATTGGTAATCTATGGTCATCAGTCCCCTAGAACTTAGAACTACTTAAACCTAACTAATCCAAGGACAGCACACAACACCCAGCCATCACGAGGCAGAGAAAATCCCTGACCCCGCCGGGAATCGAACCCGGGAACCCGGGCGTGGGAAGCGAGAACGCTACCGCACGACCACGAGATGCGGGCTGGATGATCTGGACGTGTGTCCATCAGAGACAGTAAATTTGTAAGAGTGGATGTCATGGGATGTCATGGATATATATATATATATATATATATATATATAATGACTTTTGAACACTATTGACGTAAATACATTGTTTGTTCTCTATCAAAATCTTTCATTTGCTAACTATGCTTATCAGTAGTTAGTGACTTCAGTAGTTAGAATCTTTTATTTAGCTGGCAGTATTGGCGCTCACTGTATTGCAGTAGTTAAAGTAACGAAGATTTTTGTGAGGTAAGTGATTCATGAAGGGTATAGGTTATTGTTAGTCAGGGTCACTCTTTTGTAGCGATTTTTGAAAGTCAGATTGCGTTGCGCTAAAAATATTGTGTGTCAGTTTAAGCACAGTCATTTATAATTTTTCTAAGGGGACGTTTCAATATGTACAGAGTTTAATAATCACTTTCTGAATATAGCAGGTGAATTAAATAGAAACCTAGACCCAACGGGGAATCATATCGCGCTCTTAGAAAAAAGTATTTCAAGACTGTTACCTGAAATGCTCCTCCATGATACTGACAAGAGGGAGATTGAGTTGATAATTAAACCACTAAAGACCAAGAACTCTCATGGATATGACGGGGTATCTAGCAGAATACTGAAGTATTGTTCTATGTATGTTAGCCCAGTACTTAGCCATATCTGTAACTTTTTCTTTAGGAGTGGTCGGTTCCCTGACCGATTAAAGTACTCGGTAGTGAAGCCACTTTATGAAAAGGGAGATAGGGATAATGTTGACAATTTTAGACCTATTTCTATGCCATCGGTGTTTGCTAAAGTTATCGAGAAGGTTGTATATACAAGGTTACTGAAGCATTTAAATTCACATAATTTGCTGTCAACTGTACAGTATGGTTGTAGAAATGGTTTAACAACTGAAAATGCTATATTCTTTTTTCTCTGTAAGGTCTCGGACGGATTATATAAAAGGTTGCGAACGCTAGGTGTTTTCTTTGATTTAACGAAGGCTTTTGACTGTGTTGACCACAAAATATTACTGCAGAATTTGGACCATTATGGAGTAAGGGGGTAGCTTACAGTTGGTTGGCCTCTTACTTTAAGAACAGAAAGCAGAAGGTAATTCTCCGCAATATTGAGAGTGGTAGTGATGTTCAGTCCCAATGGGGCACTGTTAAGTGGGGCATTCCCCAATGGTCGGTGCTGGGGCCACTGCTGTTTCTTATTTATATAAGTGATATGCCTTCTAGTATTACAGGTGATTCAAAAATATTTCTGTCTGCTGATGACACCAGCTTGGTAGTGAAGGATCTTGTGTGTAATATTGAAACAGTATCAAATAATGTAGTTCATGAAATAAGTTCGTGGCATGTGGAAAATAATTTGATGCTAAATCACAGTAAGACTCAGTTTAAACAGTTTCTAACTCCCAATTCAACAAGAACCGATATTTTTATCAGAAAGATTGGGCGTATTATAAGCGAGACGGAACAATTCAAGTTCCTAGGCGTACGGATGGATAGTAAGCTGTTGTGGAAAGCCCATGTTCAGAATCTCGTTCAGAAATTAAATGCTACTTTATTTACCATTAGAACAGTATCTGAAATAAGTGACAGTTCAACACGAAAAGTAGTCAACGTCGCATATTTTCATACACTTATGTCGTATGGTATTATTTTTTGGGGTAATTCTTCTGATTCAAAAATGGTATTTTTGGCTCAAAAACGGGCTGTTCGAGCTATATGTGGTGTAAGTTCGAGAACCTCTTGTCGACCCCTATTCAATAGTCTGGGAATTATGAAATTCCCCTCACAGTATATATTTTCTTTAATGTCGTTTGTTGTTAGCAATATTAGCTTATTCCCAAGAGTTAGCAGCTTTCACTCAGTTAATACTAGGCAGAAATCAAATCTGCAAGTGTAATGCACTTCCTTGACTCTTGTTCAGAAAGAAGTACAGTATTCTGCTGCATCCATTTTCAATAAGCTACCACAAGAACTCCAAAATCTTAGCAGTAGCCCGAACACTTTTAAGTCTAAACTGAAGAGTTTCCTCGTGGCTCACTCCTTCTATTCTGTCGAGGAGCTCCTGGAAGAGCTGAAAAATTTAGCAAATTCCAGTGTTACATGGTTGATTTTCTTTATTTAAACTTACGACTTTTCGCCTGAATATGTTTCTTATATTTCATTTTATCTATTTCTACTATCGTGTTATAATTTCATGTACTGACTCGTTCCATGACCATGGAGACTCCTCCTTAATTTGGTCCCATACAATAAATAAATAAATAAGGAATAACATAGATGCTGGAGTTTTTGAGATTCCACGACAAATGGCTCTCATTTTACTTCCCGCTGGTCAGTGTCTATTGTACGAAGATCAGCCAAAACATTGTGACGACTGCACACCGCGACGTTGGATGCCACCTGGTGGCACTGCGGGCTCGTGAAGCAGTAACAAAAGTATGCAAGCAGAGCAAACACGGAGTGGGGTCGTTCTAGCAAAGATATGGGCTGTGCAAATGTGGAAACCCATTGAGACAAGCGATCTTGACAAAGGGCAGATTATTATTACGTAGAGCCTGTGAACGAGTATTTCGGAAACGGCGAAGCAGTCGAATGTTCACGTGCTACTGTCGTGAGCGTCTATGGAAAGTGGTAGAAGTACAGTGAAACTATCACTAGGTGCTTAGTGGTTGGACGTCCACGACTCTTTACAGAATGTGGGGTCGCAGGCTCGTCTACTCTGTAAACTGGGATAGACAGTGACCTGTGGCAAATCTGACAAAAGAGCACAATGCTGGAGCACGTACAAATGTCTCAGAGCACACAGTTCATCGTACATTGTTGAACGTGCAGCTCCGCAGCAGACTACGCCTACGTGTTCACATGTTGACCCAACGACATCGTCAGTTACGATTGCAGCGTGCACGGGACCATCGGGATACGACCATCAATGGAAACGTGTCGTCTCTACGGGTGAACTGTTCTACAGAAACGCTCTCATCAAGTGAACGGCGGTTCAAAACGTGCAGTTCGCCACGAACACAGGCCGGTAGCGCAGTGTTACACAATAGGAGACATTCTTGTGCCTTCGCATGGGACCTGTGGTAGTAATCTAAGACATGCTGACAGCTGCGAACCACCTGCATCCCTTAATGCCTGAAGCCTTCCCCGCCGGCAATGTCGTCTTGCAGCAGAGTAATTGCCCATTTCTCGGAGCCAGAACCGCGCTACAGTGGTTTGAGGAGCGTTATAGCGAATTTACGTTGTTGTCACGGCGACCAGATACACTTGATGTAAATCCTGTGGAACCCCTGTGGGTCGTTATAGGGCGCCATCACGGCGTTCGCAAATCGGCAGCCCGTTATGTACGCGAATTACGTGACCTGCGCGTTGATATCTAGTGCCACATACCTCCACAAACCTACCAAAAATGTCTCGGATCCCTGATACGCAGAACCAGTGATGTATTTCGTTCCAAAGGCGGACAAACAAGTTATTTAGCAGATTATCGTAGTGTTTTGGCTTATCATTGTACCTGGTTTTCTTTAGATTTATACTGATTGCGTTGTGGGAAAGATGACAATTCGGTTTGCAAAGATCACTTTACAGGCAGGTGACACGGGGGGAGGTGGGGTGGGGGAGGCGGTCTGCAGGGGGAGAGGGCGAGCATGTGCCTACCTTTGCTCCTGCCAAAGCCACTTGCTAGGTAATTCACGGAAGACACTATTGTTCTAGGCATTTCTACATGCTGAGTGTGCTCTCAGAATCGAAAATTGCGACATTTTCACTGTGGTATTAATTTCGCGACCGAGCGGAGGATGAAAAAGACAGCCATCATAATTAGTACTTACAACGAATCCCTATGCGATGTGTCGTGTGGCCATCCGCAGTGCGTAGGTGCTGGTTCGTACATCAATCACCTTTGACGTTGCTGCGAATAATGTGTCGTATAGGGACTGACGGTGATTCAAATGACTGCGATGCTAAGATTTTTTTTAAAAATTGAATTGGACTGGAAAATGAATAAAACTGTTCACAGTGATATGGTTTTTATTACACACGACTTTGATAAAATCGTAAAAGAAAATTCACATTACTGATCTACACAGTATACACCTGCGTACTTTAGTCTGAGTTGTTAACTCAGCTACTCATCTTGAAGCGTCCACGCCGTATCACCGTGAAACATGGCCTCCCCTTTCTTCAGCATAGCAGGGACCACCATTCAACCTCCATCAACCAACCATAAGCCCTGGAAAATTTATGCTTCCTCATCAGGCGATGGAATGTTCCTACCTCCGTGGACTCATATTCACAAATGGAATTGGAAGCAAACGTGTTGTTACCTTATAAGGCAATATTACATATCTCACCATGCGGCAAGTACGTGACTATGAGTGCAGTCCGCTGCCGTAACACTGCATCTGAATGTAGTTTATCCTTGAGGTAGCGAGTATGCTTTAGTTCACGTATAGGGTTAATTAGATATGACCGTTACTTACAGCCATGGGTGACCGCATCGGTACAGACTTTTACCCACAAAGTCATCATTACCGCGGGTATAATAGCAGATATTCGTATCCGCGCATACTTCTAATCGTGTTAACGATAGCAGATCAATTTGGAAAATCACAGCCAGTAACTTTTGTTGCACGAATACTGGTGTCCTCATCCTTAAGACTTGTGTCGCTTTGGTGTATCGGAGGTGTCATGCTTTTGCTTCGCTGTTACGTGAACTGCTTTACTCAGACTGCTGAAATGGGATCTGCAGCTTAACATATAATCCAGACAGTGATACTTCAGACATCAATTTGCAGGGGAGCAGTCTCACCTAGAATTAGGTAATGTACACCATATTTTTATTGCAACAAAGTGCAGCTAACATGCAGCTTCAGAAAACTGTAGTGTGTAGGAAGAGAAATGTCGTTTACCGTAATTTCAGGAATAAAGAGCCTTTGAGTTCATCGTTAACCGACGTCTGCAAGTAATCACGTTATTCAGATAGGAATAATGAGATGACGGTACCCGATCGGAAGGCAAATTGCTACGCGTCCCGTTTACCTGGTCGTCTGCCCTTACATACACCCAAACAGTTGTAAGACGTGAGTGACTCGTATTAAGCCATCGACGGGAAATGTTCATCTACCATTTTCACAAAGATCTGAAAAAAAATTAAGGCTCACATTATTCCACAAGTGATGATTTTATCGTCTCTGTACTTCAATGATACCCATCCCAATGTTATTTATGAAGTTAGTAGCGCGAAATTAATCGTAAAATTTTATAAACGATATTTCATTTGATGATGTACCGCTTCTGATTTCCATTCCTCGCTGTGTCAGTTTGCGTTTGCATTCTTATTTTGCATTCTGTATGTGAATTAGTGGGTCAGTCACCAACGTGAGTGCCACCGAAATCTACAATTACGCTTCTTTCCACATCAATGCGCGACAAGCCTGGGCTTCGAAAAGGAAATAAATACTTCATAAACTACGAGGATCGTCCATAAAGTAAAGAATGTTTTGGCGAATTAAATGAAAACGAAAAATATCAATAGAAAACTTATTTACAAAGTTACAGCAATTTACTCTATTTTTCAAAGTTGTCATCATAAATGACAAGGCACTTTTTGTAACATGGGGCAAATTGCTTAATTCCCATGTTGTACTCCTCTATCGCCAAGGATATGAATCAGGGTGCCACTTCTTGTTTGTGGACTTCATCGTCTGCGAACTAGTTTCCACCAAAAAATTCCCTTACTTTCCGGAATAAGTGAGAAGCATTTGGTGAACAAGTCAGAGCTGTAAGGAGTATGTCCCAAAGTTTCCCATTTAAAACGCTGAAGTTCTTGATCTGTTCGATCTGATTCATGATGCCGCTCATTGTCATGAATCAAAACCACAGTGGCGACAACATTCCATGTCGCTGAAGACTCGTCCATGCACTATCACCATAAAAACTCTTTATTTGTCTAAAAATCTTAATACGCCGAACATTTTGTGCATTCATAAAACGAATGACGACACTATGCACTTTGCATCTAGGGGGACGGGGGGGGGGGGAGGGGGGTTTCAATGGGGGCCGAATCACCTGTACAATTTCATGAAGAGATGTCAATATAATCCCTGCCCATCCTCGGTGTCGATCTCTTTCCACAATGTTTGGGTTCTGAAATCGTGTTCCGTGTTCCATCCAGTTGCGAATGCGTAGAGAATTACTCTCCAGACCAAATCGGAACTCGTCTGTGAAAAGAACATTGGTCCACTGTTCGATCGTCCAGGAGGCAAGTTGACGACTGCCCTCTAGACGTTCTCTTCTGTGAAGACGTGACAGAAGCACTCATACAGCTGGTCTCCAACAATAAAGGCCACTCTGCCGGAGCCTTCTGTACACCTTTCGCCCCGATACAACACGTCCAGTGGACGTTGCGAGGTCAGATGCCAGTTGCTGTGCAGTACTAAGGCGATACCGTTCTGTCCTTACAACCAAATAACGGCCCTGTCTTTCTGATATCACACGTGGTGGGCCCTGCCCTGGTCTTCGGGATACCAGTTTCGATCTCTATAAACTGTCACCACATCCGACAAACAACAGAGCGTTTCACATTAAGACATCGCACCACATCAGTTTCTTTCTATCCTGCTTCCATTCTTCCTATGGCCCTCCACTGTAGCGTATGGCAGGCGTCGTCTCTATGCCATACTGCACCGTCTGTGTCCGCCTGCTTAGCTGAAAGTACGCTGGCACGGTAGCTCAGCTTGTTCGGTCAGACAGCTGGCTGGCCTATGTAATAAAAAAACTGAGTGAAAAGATCAACAACGAAATTCAACGGTTATCATGTGACGTCCGCTACGACCAAATACAACGAACAATAACGAACAAAAAAATGTGGTAACGTGCTTGCCTCCCATGCAGCGAGCCCGGGTTCGATTACCGTCCGGGATGGACTGAGTGTTGTGTTGTCATCATCATTTCATCCTCATCATCGGCACGCAAGTCGCCCAGTGTGGCGTCGACTTAAATAAGACTTGCACTCGGTAGCCGAACTACCGCGGATGGGGCCTCCCGGCCAACAATGCCACACGCTCATTTCATTTCATTTTTGCACCATCAGTGCACTTTTCGAATTAGAGGATGTATGCCAAAGATGGAAAGAGTATATTGAAGAACTATATGAAGGAGAAGATATTGCTAATGAGGGGGAAATTTTGGAAGAAGAGAGCAGTGTGGATATCGACATGATAGGGCCATCTATACCTAAAGAGGAATTCAACAGTGCCTTGAATGATCTAAATAATGGCAAGGCGACAGGCTCAGATAACATCCCAGCAGATCTGCTTAGCAGCAAGACAGTAATAACCCAAAAAAAGGAAATGCTCTGGACTGTGAGAACTATAGAACTACCTCCTTACTATCCCAAACTTCCAAAATAATGTTAAACATAATAAAAAATCGAATGAAAAAACTTGAGGTAAACCTAGAAGAAGACCAATTTGGTTTCAGATCAGGAAAAGGAACTAGAGAGGCAATACCAGCTTTTAGGATGGTATCAGAAAGACGAATTGGAGTTAATAGGAAAACCTGCTTGACCTTTATAGATTTACAAAACGCATTTGACATGGTTAATTGGAAATTGTTATTCCGAGCAATGAAGGAAATAAAGCTTGATTAGAGGGACAGAAGATTCATCTGGAACCTGTATAAAAGGTAGGAAGCAGAGATAGAAGTGAATGGTGTGAAGAAGAAAGCAAAAATAAGGAGGGGAGTAAGGCAAGGATGCCCATTATCATCATATTTGTTCAACTTATTCATTGAAAAAAACCATCGAAAAATTGCAAAGAATAACCAAAGGAATTAAAATTCACGGGAAACGAATGCACTGTATCCATTCTGCAGATGATATAGTAGTACTTGCTGACTCAGTAAAGGAAATGTAGTTTATGTTGCTAAAATTTACCAAAATCCTAAGAGAATTTAATCTAAAAATAAATAAGTAGAAAACAAAAACTATGGTAGTAGGGAAGACAAAAGAAAACGGCAAACTTAATATTAAACTAGAAGATGATGTTCTAGAGCAGGTTGAGAACTTCTGTTATTTGGGCAGCACAATCACTGATGACAATAAATGTATCACAGATACAAAGAGAAGAATAGCCTTGGCAAAGCAAGCTTTCCAAAATAGAAGGAATTTACTAACAGACAATTATATAAGCCTAGAAAGTAGGAAAAAGTTTGCCAAAACTTTTGTCTGAAGTGTCTTAACGTTCGGATGTGAAGCGCGGACTCTGGGAAAGGCAGAGGAAAAGAGACTGCAAGCAATGGAAATGTGGATATGGAGAAGAATGACGAAAACGAGCTAGGTAGATAGGGAAAGCAATGAACAGGTCTTAAGAAAAGTGAATGAGAACAGAACGCTGCTAAATTATATTGGAAAAAGAAAATGAAAAATAATAGGGCACATAATGAGACACAACCAGTCCCTAAAGAATGTATTTGAAGGAAAAGTTTTAGGGAAAAAACCAAGAGGTAGGCCAAGAGCAACGTATTTTAATATCATAGAAGAAGATATGGGGATAAAATCGCATGAAGAATTGAAGATGGTGACAATAGAGAGAAGGACGTGGCTATATCGACAAGGCATAGTCTTACGTTTATGATGATGACCGTCTGCGACTTTGTACACAGCGATTGTGGGTGTGGATTATCCGGAAAATTCTGTTCCGTTTTGTAGGTGTCCTTAAGTCATCGTTGACGTGTTTGTCCGTTGACCGGAATGCCATCTGGCGTGCAGAACACGATCGTAATCACATCTTGTGACAGTTTGTATGATTATATCGTGAATTAGACACAGGACAAGAAATAGCGGTTTGTTACTTTAACTTTGGACACCATTGTAAGAGCCATCAGAGCTCATATGGAAAGGTTTAATTGTTCGTGTTTCCCGCGTGCTGTTCGAAAGTGAAACGGCAGAGAAATTGTATGAAGATGCTTCCATCAACTCTCTGCCAGGTACTTGACTATGAATTGCAGAGTAATCATGTAGATGTAGAATAACAAGTCACGTATTGTAGAACATTATCATTGTTTCATAGCGAAGCATTGCTGCCTATACGATGTAGGAGTAGCAATGGAGTGTAAAGTTTATACATTTGCCGTAGAAACGTTTGGTTAACATTTGTAAACGACCGAGCTAGGTGGGGCATTGGTAACACACAGGACCCGCATACCAGAGGACGACGGTTCAAATCCCCTTCCGACCAGCCGGATTTACGGTATTTGTGATTCCTTAAATCGCTTAAGACAAGTGGGAGGATGGTTCCTTTGAAGGTGTAAGAACTATTTCCTTCCCCATTCTTCACTAATCCCATCGGGTCCTCCATCTCTAATGGCCGCGTTGTCGACGGGACGTTAAAACTAATCTTTTTCCTTCCTTTTGTTTACGAACAATGGTAAATGTTACGTCAAAACTTACGTTACTCCTGCTAGCACTTCGTTGAGGAAGTGTTGCATCCTGTGAAACAATTCTGTCTTACAAAATTGTTAAGGCTTTCGTGGCCACTTGTTGACAAACTGCCTGTTGGATTGAGTCTCGGGTTCTTCGGCCGACGTTCGTATGATGGTTTTTCTGGTGTTTCGCCAACACGAGTGGCTGGCATTGTCAAAGTTTCACCCAAAGTGAAACTTTGACAATGCCAGCCACTCGTGCTGGCGAAACATCAGGAAAATCATCATACAAACGTCGGCCGAAGAACCCGAGACTGAAGCCAACAGGCAATTTGTCAATTCTGGTTTAGCTGAAATGCTACTAAGAAAAAGACGTTCAAGTCTGAAAGTAATTCTTAAAAGATCGTCCAGCGTCAGCGAGAACACCAGGAAATATTTACCGCGTGATAGTGGAGACTAGCCTGCAACCGTCAGCTCAGAAACACGGTGCTGTTACGCATGTCTACCTGACTGCAGCACAAGGCGAACACTTAATTGTAATTTCCAATTGTACCCTTACAAAACTGCCATGGGTTAGCAACTACAGGCTCAAGATTACGCAAAACGCATAAGTATTTCACAACAAATGCTCAAATTGATGACTGCTGACTTGCTTCTTTAGACGATCGACGAAGACCGTTTCCACTTATTTGATTGTGTTATGAGCCAACATTTTCACTGATGGTCAGGCAAAAACGCTAGGAGTAAGCATGGAGGTCCTCTTCCCAGTGACGAAGTATTATTCGAAACAGTGTACCGTAGCCGCACCCATAGCGAAGAATTGACTTGGTCACGTGTCTCGGCGTAGCCGTGTCGCGGACACTGTAGTGCGCGTTGTCGCATCACCGTACAAAGAGGGGAAGTGACCGGCGGACAGCCGCGACGATTTGCTGTTGACGATGTAAGTGAGAAACCAGTGACATTATAGTTGGAAAAAGTGACAGAACGTAGAAACAAAATGTTAAATTTGAGTAAGTCGATGGTGCAAAAATTTCGGCAGGGAGAACATCTTGGTGAGTGGAATGGGGCTCAAGTATACACTACAAAAAAGATAAAGCAGTGTATACACAGTAAATATTACATTGTCGATATGGCTGCATTTACTGTCCCGGAGCAGTGTCTGCGGTATTATGGACAGTACAATGAAATGCCAATTATTCAAAAACTTCACGGAACAGAACTTTGAGGCTGTCAGGGAAACTGTAAGAGAAAAATATTGTATCTGTGGGTCGTGGTATACTTAAGAAAGGTATACAACGTTACTGTTTTATATACAGATCAAGTATCACTACTGAAATGTCCAGTGATTTATTCAGCCGAAACATGGAGTCATACACATTTCACTATGAATAAAAGTTGTTACAGTACTTTCTTTGAAATTTAATGGATTCTGCGAGAGTAGCCTTGATAGCCATCACGTATCCCAGTGAAAAATGAAGCGAAGTTCTCCATGTTTACACGGATGGATCTAGAATAGTGTCAGAAGGTAACGGAGAGGGCACTATTTCTGTCCAAAAACGGTTCACTTTGAACAGTACAAGCTCGTTCATCAGCATCTTCCCATACTTCGGAAGCAGTAGCAATCATGAAGGCCATGAAGCACTCCTTAACCTAGGATTACTAAAGGGTTTTCAGCCGTCCGGTATGGCCGTGCGGTTCTATGCGCTTCAGTCTGGAACCGCGTGACCGCTACGGTCGCAGGTTAGAATCCTGCCTCCGGCTTGGATGTGTGTGATGTCCTTAGGTTAGTTACGTTTAAGTAGTTCTAAGTTCTAGGGGACTGATGACCACAGATGTTAAGTCCCATAGTGCTCAGAGCAATTTGAACCATTTTTTAAAGGGTTTTCCTTATCTCTGATTCTAAAAGCATTCTTAGTGGCGTAGAGAACAGGAATTGTATAAGCACAACAATAAACTTGTTTTCGATATGCCTCACGAAATAATGGAATGCTCTCTAAGAAATAAATGTTAAATGTTTTACCCACATCGGATTACAGTTCATGCAGGCATTTTGTGTAACTAAACTGTGGCTCAGTTGGCCAAGGAAGCTACTATATCATCAAGAGCCTTCTCAGATATCCAGTTACTTCTCACAGGAACCATACATCAAGGTGAAATGGACGGCAGATATCAGTGAGAAGAGGAATGGGAAACATCATCTGTAAAAAATTGAAAATATGATACTCGGACACAACCCCCCGCCTCCCCCCCCCCCCCCCCCCCACACCTAGCTTACCACAGAGCTATTTCTACAGTCAAGAGGATGAGGTTTAATCACGGCAACTTTCCTTCTCATTTATTTCGTCTAGAGCTTAGGAATTCTGACACCTATGACAACAACAACTAGCACATGGGGGACATTAATCATTTAATCTTCACCTGCCTGAAGTATAATCAACATAGCGAACAATTCCTCTCAGCTCTTAGCAAGCTTAGTGTTCCATTCCCAACAAACAATATTGGTATTCTGATAAAGAGCAATAGCAGTGTTTCGAGTCTGACAAGACTTATTTTGATGAGCAATTTTAAAATCTGACCAGAGAACTATAGACCAGAAGCAGGCACCATTTTACTTAAGAGCTTTTTATTATTATTATTGTTATGTTCTTTCCTTTCTCAGACCTTAGGTCTGGTTAAAAATGGAGAGTGACACGGACCTTCATCAAGCATGACTTCCTTATAACTGTACGGTATATGTTACATTGCATTTAGGAACTTGTGTCAATAATTACAGATTTCTGTAGTTGTATATATAAGTTTGGATGTAGCTGTATTGCATTGATGTACTGGTGGATATTGTGTGGTATGACTCCCGTAGTTGATAGTATAATTGGTATAATGTCAACTTTATCCTGATGCCACATGTCCCTGACTTCCTCAGCCAGTTGGATATATTTTTCAGTTTTTTCTCCTGTTTTCTTTTGTATATTTGTTGTATTGGGTATGGATATTTCGATTAGTTGTGTTAATTTCTTCTTTTTATTGGTGAGTATGATGTCAGGTTTGTTATGTGGTGTTGTTTTATCTGTTATAATGGTTCTGTTCCAGTATAATTTGTATTCATCGTTCTCCAGTACATTTTGTGGTGCATATTTGTATGTGGGAACATGTTGTTTTATAAGTTTATGTTGTAAGGCAAGCTGTTGATGTATTAATTTTGCTACATTGTCATGTCATCTGGGGTATTCTGTATTTGCTAGTATTGTACATCCCCTTGTGATGTGATCAACTGTTTGTATTTGTTGTTTCCAAAGTCTGCATTTATCTGTTGTGGTATTGGGATCTTTAATAATATGCTTGCTGTAATATCTGGTGTTTATTGTTTGATCCTGTATTGCAATCATGAATCCTTCCATCTCACTGTATATATTGCCTTTTCTTAGCCTTGTGTTGGATGCATCTTGATCGATGTGCGGCTGCGTTAGATGATACGGGTGCTTGCCATGTAGTGTTTTCTTTTTCCAATTTACTTTCTTCGTATCTGTTGATGTTATGTGATCTAAAGCGTTGTAGAAGTGGTTATGAAATTGCAGTGGTGTAGCTGATGTATTTATATGAGTGATTACTTTGTGTATTTTGCTAGTTTCTGCTCGTTCTATAAAGAATTTTCTTAAATTGTCTACCTGTCCATAATGTAGGTTTTTTATGTCGATAAATCCCCTTCCTCCTTCCTTTCTGCTTAATGTGAATCTTTCAGTTGCTGAATGTATGTGATGTATTCTATATTTGTGACATTGTGATCGTGTAAGTGTATTGAGTGCTTCTAGGTCTGTGTTACTCCATTTCACTACTCCATATGAGTAGGTCAATATTGGTATAGCATAAGTATTTATAGCTTTTGTCTTGTTTCTTGCTGTCAATTCTGTTTTCAGTATTTTTGTTAGTCTTTGTCTATATTTTTCTTTTAGTTCTTCTTTAATATTTGTATTACCTATTCCTATTTTTTGTCTGTATCCTAGATATTTATAGGCATCTGTTTTTCCATCGCTTCTATGCAGTCGCTGTGGTTATCCAATATGTAATCTTCTTGTTTAGTGTGTCTTCCCTTGTCTGCTATTTTTCTTACATTTGTCTTTTCCAAAAGCCATATTTATATCATTGCTGAATACTTCTGTTATCTTTATCTTTAGTTGTTGATTTGTTGCTGCCAGTAGTTTTAGATCATCCATGTATAGCAGATGTGTGATTTTGTGTGGGCATGTTCCAGTAATATTGTATCCATAATTTGTATTATTTAGCATGTTGGATAGTGGGTTCAGAACAAGGCAGAACCAGAAAGGACTTAATGAGTCTCCTTGATATATTCCACACTTAATCTGTATTGGCTGTGATGTGATATTATTTGAATTTGTTTGGATATTAAGTGTGGTTTTCCAATTTTTCATTACTATGTTTAGGAACTGTATCAATTTAGGATCTACTTTGTATATTTCCAATATTTGTAGTAACCATGAGTGAGGTACACTATCAAAAGCTTTTTGGTAATCAATGTATGCATAGTGTAGCGACCTTTGTTTAGTTTTAGCTTGATATGTCACCTCTGCATCTATTATCAGTTGCTCTTTACATCCTCGTGCTCCTATGCAACAGCCTTTTTGTTCTTCATTTATAATTTTGTTCTTCGTTGTATGTGCATTAATTTCTGTGTAATGACTGAAGTTAATATTTTGTATATTGTTGGTAGGCATGTTATGGAGTGATATTTAGCTGGGTTTCCTGTGTCTGCTTGATCTTTAGGTTTCAGATAAGTTATTCCATGTGTAAGTGTATCAGGGAATGTGTATGGGTCTGCAATGTAACTGTTAAATAATTCAGTTAGCTGTGAATGTGTTGAGGTGAATTTCTTTAGCCAGAAATTTGCTATTTTATCTTTTCCAGGGGCTTTCCAATTGTGAGTAGAATTAATTGCTTGGGTGACTTCATGTTGCAAAATTATCACTTCAGGCATTTGTGGTATCATCTTGTACGTATCTGTTTCTGCTTGTATCCACCGTGCATGCCTGTTATGTTGTACCGGGTTTGACCATATGTTGCTCCAGAAGTGTTCCATGTCTATTATGTTTGGTGGATTGTCTATTTTAATGTGTGTGTTATCTATTGTCTGGTAAAATTTCTTTTGGTTTGTGTTGAATGTTTGGTTTTGTTTCCTTCTATTTTCACCTTTTTGTATCTTCTAAGTCGTTTGGCCAATGCTTGTAATTTCTGCTTCTTTTCATCTAATTGCTCCATCACTTGTTGTTGTGAGATTTTACCTAACCTTTTTCGTTTTTTTTCTGACATTTCATTTCTTATAAATTGTATTAGTTGTCCGATGTCTTTTCTCAGTTTTTCTATTCTGATCTGTATACCTGTGTTGCCATGCCGGTTTTGTGGGTTTCTTCTGTGTGTTGGTTGGTTCTGATCTCTGCCTAGTGTGTATATTTAGTGTAGTGAGTGCTCCTATAGAAACCAGTAGTTGTAACTCTTCCATAGTTGTGTTTTCATTTATTTTGTTGTGTATGATTGTGTTGATAGTTTTTATTGTTGTTTCGACTTGTGGGTTATTTGGCGGTCTATGCAAGAATGGTCTAATGTCTATATTTGTGTCTTTGTATTCTATATATGCCAGCTGAAATTTTTCTTCTATATTGAACATGTGTGTCACTTCGTGTTCTATTTGTGCTTGTTCTGGTGGCTGTCTTAAGATTTCGTTTTCCTCTGACTGTTTAATTGATGCGTGTTGTTCTTTGTTTGTTTGCTCTGGGATGTTTGAGTCCGTTACTGTATTTTCTTCTTCTTCTGATTGCACATTATTTTGTTCCAGTATTTGTTGTACTTGTTGTTTGATGTTTTCTAATTCTGACTAGGGTATCCTTTTATTTTTGATTATTACATGGATCTGATCAGCTAGTCGTTGTTCTGTTAAAAATTTTAATTTTGGGTATCTGGTAATAAATGTTGTGTATACTTGTGATCTGTATCCAGTTGTGTTGGTTCCTAGGTTTGTTGCTTGGTAATAACAGAACATGAGGTGTCGATTAACTTCATCTGACCATCTCATCCTCTGTTTTCCTTCTAGGGTGGTTGCAGGAAGCATATCCTGCAAAACACCTGTATTTGGATTTGAATCATTTTCCAGTCGGCTAGCAGTGTCGTTACCATTGTGGGCGGGCATAGGGTTCAAGCGTCGTCCCCGACCATGACGGCGCTTGTCCGAGGCTTCTTTAGTTCTGTCCTGAACCAACTAATCACCCTAAAAGGGGGGTTAGCCCTATTAGTGGTTTGTTCTTTTCGTCGCCTTTTACGACTGGCAGAACATACCGGAAGCCTATTGTTTTCTCGGGCCTCCACGGGACTTATTGTTATTATTATTATTATTATTATTGTTATCACACAATGGCGGAGGAGCAATGTTCACCTATTTTAATGAAACAAGCTCATGTCTAAGTTGAACAAATTCCAACTTTTCTTTTAAGCAGGCACCATTTTACTTAAGAGCTTATCGTTATTATTATTATTATTATTATTATCATACAATGGTGGAGGAGCAATTTTCACTTATTTTAATGAAATAGGCTCATGTCTAAGTTGAACAAATTCCAACTTTTCCTTTAACTGTTAGTGGGTCAATAATGTCCTCACCCTGAAGGGTAAATAAATAAATATATAAAGCTACTTTGTTGTTCTATGCGAAGTATTAGCGTTTTAGTCGTGTAACGTTTAGACCTTGTAAGACTTTGTAGACCAATGGTCGTCAAACGTTTTTGCTTCAGAGCCAATGCTGAAAAGGTGGAGAAGTACCACGGGACTCATATGTACCGATCTTATTGTTAATTGGTAGCCTACATAAAATTCTAGCTATAGTAAGGGCGCGATAAGTTGGCCGCCGGATCCGAAGTACTGATCGTTAAAAGTCGGAACCGTTCGGAAAACTTCGTGTTGACTGTTCTCTGTTTGAGTCCACCGTCACCCTCAGCCTCAGTTGTGGCACTGTCACTGCCTGACGAAGCGTTGTTGTGGGATCTGTGTGGGCGGATGATTGATTAATATGAGTAATTGGACATTTTTCTTCCAGTCAATATATTGTATTACAACAGCCTTAATATAATTTCATATTCCTTACTACAAACAAGTACCGGAAGATGACAATCGTGTAATGCACATTCACAAATCAATGTTACTCTTGCATGAAAATTTATACCATAGCAACTGATCGGTAAGAGTGTCAGTAGTGGAAGACAAACAACGAAGCATTGTCTCCCTCGAATCCCCTAACTCCGCAGTGGCAGCACTACTTACCTCTCTATCCTGAGGTAAGTGGCCAATTTTACACAGCTCATGGCCAATTTCACCAACAACAACTAAAACGAGGTACATCTTAAAATATTACTGTCTCTGTAAGTATTTTCATTTCTTACTGAGCAAGAAAACTATACATTTAAGAAGCTCAAAAGCTTGATGACGTTTTCAGATTTTTCTTTTACTTCATCTTCATTTGCATCTACATAGATACTCTGCAAATCACATTTAAGTGCCTGGCAGAGGCTTCATCGAACCACCTTCACAATTCTCTATTATTCCAGTCTCGTATAGCACGCAGAAAGAATGAATAACTATATCTTTCCGTACGAGCTCTGATTTCCCTTATTTTAACGTGGTGATCGTTTCTCCCTATGTAGGTCGGTGTCAACAAAATATTTTCGCATTCGGAGGAGAAAATTGGTGATTGGTATTTCATGAGAAGATCCCGTCGCAACGAAAAACGCCTTTCTTTTAATGATGTCCAGTCCAAATCCTGTATCATTTCTGTGACACTCTCTCCCATATTTCGCGATAATACAAAACGTCCTGCCTTTCTTTGAAGTTTTTCGATGTACTCCGTCAGTCCTATCTGATAAGGATCCCACAATGCGCAGCAGTATTCTAAAAGAGGACGGACAAGCGTAGACAGTCTCCTTAGTAGATGTGTTACATTTTCTAAGTGTCCTGCAAATAAAACGCAGTCTTTGGTTAGCCTTCCCACGACATTTTCTAAGTGTTACTTCCAATTTAAGTTGTTCGTAATTGTAATACCTAGGTATTTAGTTGAATTTACGGCTTTTAGATTAGACTGATTTATCGTGTAACCGAATTTTAACGAGTTCCTCTTAGCACGCATGTGGATGACCTCACACTTTTCGTTATTCAGGGTCAACTGCCACTTTTCACATCATTCAGATATCTTTTCTAAATCGTTTTGCAGTTTGTTTTGATGTTCTGATGACTTTATTAGTCGATAAACGACAGCGTCATCTGCAAACAACCGAAGATGGTTGCTCAGATTGCTAGATCCATATTATTATACAATAAAGCTGAGAACAGTAGGCCGCACGAATACTTGATTCGGGCCAAATGCAGTACTCGGGCCATAGTTTTCCGAGCACTGGTGTAGACTGTTATTGCTTCCCTTTCCAGTTTTTTAAGCTTTAACACGACAATGCTGTCAGCCTGATTGCCCCTCCACCCTAAACCAATTTGCTTTGCCGCGCAGTATGTTCCCAGTATTTCGTAATCTGGAAATTTATTTCATTTTAACTTTGTTGTGGGATGCCCTTCCCGACGCCACAGTCAGGGTAACCTGACGTGTGGGCCATCTATATGTGAAGAGTGTAAACTACGTTCTGTATGTTATCGTATTTAACTGCTTCTTTATAGTATTTTCTGAGACAGATTAGAGACCAGCCCATCATTTACCTAAACGAGAGTGGAAAAACGACTAAAAAGGGAGGGGCGAGTGGCTATGAAACTGAGGAAGAGATGGAAGACTGAGAACAGGTGAAGGGGTTTCGAGAAGGAGGTGGTTACTACAGTAAGACGGATGTGAGGAAGTGGGGTGATGGTATGAGAAAAATAAAATTAGAGAGTGTCACAAACAGAAGGCGAGGGAGAGAAGAGAGAGAGTAGAGGGAGGGGAGAGATGGAATTCATGCGTTATCTTTTCTGTGTTTTCCACGTAGTATATTTATCAATTTTTGTGCGTGTTTCTCTGTTTAAGAGGTTTAATCTCCATTTTTTACAAGTGTAAATTCATTCAGTCTGTAGCAGAATAGTTATTCACTGGACAGCCAGATACGTAGCTCATTAACGCATCAGAGTCCGTTAGTGACATTAGGAGGGTAGCAAGCTGCAAATCTAGGATTGTCTGCTTTTATAGATCACTTCTTCAGTTAGTCTTGCTGGGATGCCTATCATGTGTGCATGCTGTGTGCGGACGCAGAAGGAACAGCCGGCAGTTCGCAAACAGCTGAATGTGCTATTGGCTATGGGCAGTGATCTTCAGTCTACTGCCTCGGGAAAACGGTGGCGGAGAAGCTGACGCATCGCATGGGACACCTAAGGTGTCGCTGGTTTTGCCCACGAGCTCTTCTACTGAGGCACCTCCCATTGCACTCGACGTGGTGGGTCCGCCATCGCAGCAGGGTGAGTGGCGTGTGGTGACGTGTTCGTGTCGCTCGAGGTGGAGGCCGGTGTGGAGATTGGTCGCCTGGCCTTGTCCATTCACCACGTGAGTGGGCAGGTGGTCGCTCCTTCAGCAGGGGCCGAGCAGGCACACGGATGACGGGGTATATTGGTTAGTGAGAGCTCCAATGTTAGGTGCGTTATGGAGCCCCTTAGGCAGATAGCGTTCAGGGCTGGAAAGAAAGCCAATGTGCGTTCGATATGTCTGCCGGGAGACTTTATCCGAGATGTAGAGGTGGCCTTGCCTGTGGCTATCGAGCGTGCACAGTGCAGACGTCTGCTTGTTGTGGCGCATGTCGGCACCAGCGGCGACTGTCTCATGGGTTCTGAGGCGATCCTCGTTCCCTACGGCCAGCTGAGAGGAGGTGGTGAAGATTGCTGGTCTCGTGCGCGGGGTGCAAGCAGAGCTCGCAATTTGCAGCATTGTTCCCAGAGGTGATTTGGGTCCTTTGGTTTGGAGCCGAGTGGAGGGCCTCAACCAAAGGCGTCGTCGACTCTGTGACGGTCTTGGCTGCAGATTCCTATTTTGTGGGGATTTGTAGGATCCCCCTTGATAGGTCAGGGGTGCACTACACAAAGGAAGCAGCTACTTGGATAGCAGATTACCTGTGGAGTGCACATGAGGGTTGTTGTGGCTAGGCATTAGTCTGAGGTGCTCTGATGGACACTCGCCAGTCGATAAGCAGAAAGGGAAGTCAAACGGCGATCAGAATAAAGACACATCGATTGTTACAATTTTATCAGTACACTCACCAAGTATTCGTACTAAAGTACCATAATTTACAGCCCTCCAGGAAAGTTCTCGAGCTCAATTTTTTCTGGGGCCAAGGGCTGGCTGCAAACTGAAGTGGATAGCTCTGAAACATTTAGCGAGTCGTGGAAAGTATATCGGAAAGAAGGGGCAGTGTTCATTGCAGTTTGCAAAAATATTGTCTGTATTGAGGTCGAAGTTGTGTGTGCCACTGAGGTCATCTGGTCGCGTATAACAGATGTAGATGAAATCAAGTTAGTTGTTGGATGCTTTCACCGGCCATCAAATTCCGCTACGACAGTTCTAGAGTCATCTAAAGAAAGTCTACGGTCAATAGCGCGTAAATCCAGATCATGCAATATTGGTTGGAGGCGACTTTAAGCTGCCGAGTATAGACTGGGATGTCTATGAACTCATTGCAGGGGGCACAGACAGACAGTCATGAGAAATACTTTTGAAGACGTTTTCTGAAAATTGTCTTGAGCAGCTAGCTCGACAGCTCACACGCAGTGGAAATATCTTAGACCTTGCAGCTACAAATAGGCTGGACCTTATCTACAATGTTAGCATAGAAACGCGGATTAGCGATCATGAAGTCATTATAGCAACTATGATTGCGAAAGTTAATAAATTAGTAAATCAGTCAAGAAGGCTGGGAGAGTGTTTCTGCTAGATTGAGCAGATAAGCAGTTATTAACTTCTCACTTAGACATTGAATTGGCTCCACTTACTTCCTATAAGATGGAGGTAGAGGAATTATGGGCAAAGTTTAAGCAGATTGTAAATCGTGGTCTGGAGATTTATGTGCTTAGTAAGTGGATAAAGGATGGAAAGGACCCACTATCGTTTAAGAACGAAATTCGGCGGATGCAGAGGAACCAGAGGCTGTTGCACTCTAGGTTCAAAACAGGACGCACAAATGACAACAAGCGAACGTTAGTAGACATTCGTGCGTGTGTGAAAAGGTCTATGCGCGAAGCATACAACAGCTACCACCGTCACACCTTAGCAAAAGATTTGGCAGAGAAGTCAGGAAAATTCCGGTCTTACGTAAAATCGCTAAGCGATTAGTCCCTTGTTGACCATTCTGGTGTGGCAGTTGAAGATAGCAAAACGAAAGATGAAGTTTTGAATTTCATTTTCAAGAAATCGTTCACACAGGACAATCGTAAAAACATACCGTCATTTGACTATCGGACAGACTCCTGTTTGAACGAAATAGTAATAAGCATATCTGGCGTAGAGAAACAACTGAAAGATTTGAAAGCAAGTAAGTCACCAGGTTCGCATGCAATCCCAGTTCGAGTTTACAAAGATTGGCCCCTTACCTAACTAGCATTTATCGTGAATCTCTCGTCCAGCGCAAAGGATAAAGGCACTGGTAACTCCAGTATATAAGAAAGATAAAATAACGGATCCGCAAAATTATAGATCAATATCCCTAACTTCAGTTTTTCTGCAGAATTCTTGAACATATTATCAATTCGAACATATTAAATTTTCTTGAGACTGAGAAGCTTATGCCCACGAATTAGCATGGTTTGAGAAAGCATCACTTGTGTGAAACTCAGCTTTCCGTTATCTCAGATGATACAATGAGAACTATGGATGAAGGGCAACAGGAAGATTCCATATTTATAGATTTCCGGAAAGTATTTGGCACTGTGCCCCATTGCAGGCTAATAATGAAGGTACGAGCACATAGAATAAGTTCACAGATATGTGAGTGGCTGAAAGACTTCTAAAATAATAGAACCCAGTATGTTGTACTGGGCGGCAAGTGTTCATCAGGGACGAGATTATCGTCAGGAGTGCTCCAGGGAAGTGTTGTAGGACCGCTGTTGTTCTCTATATAGATAAATGATTTGGCAGACAGGGTAGACAGCAATCTGCGGTTGTTTGCTGATGATGCCGTGGTGCACGGTAAGGTGTCGAAGTTGAGTGACTGTAGGAAGATACAAGACGACTTAGACAACATTTCCAGTTGGTGTGATCAGTGGCAGCTAGCCCTGGATGTGGAAGAATGTAAGTTAAAGCGGAAGAGTAGGTCGATCAAACCTGTAATGTTCTAATACGGTATTACTAATATCCTGCTAGACGCAGTCATGTCGTTTAACTACATGGGCGTAACGTTGCAAAACGGTACGAGGTGGAACGAGCATGTGGTAGGGAAGGCGAGTGGCCGTCTTCAGTTTATTGGGATAATTTTAGAAAAGAATGGTTGACCTGTAAAGGAGACCGCATATAGGACGCTGGTGCGACCTATTCTTGAGTACTGCTCTAGTGTTTGGTACCAGGTCGGATTGAAGGAAGACATCGAAGCAGTTCAGAGGCGGGCTGCTAGATTTGTTACCGGTATAGTCAAACAACACGTAAGTGTCACGGAAATGATGTGGGAAATCAAATGCGAATCCGTAGAGGGAAGGCGACGTTCTTTTCGAGAAACACTGTTGAGAAAATTTGGAGAACCGGCATTTGAAGCTGACTACCACGTGATTCTACTGTCGTCAACACGCTTTGCGCGTAAGGACCACGAAGGTAAGATACGAGAAATTAGAACTCATACGGGGGCATACAGACAGTCGTTTTTCCCTCGTTCTATTTGCGAGTGGAACAGGAAAGGAAATGACAGTGCAGGGTACCTTTCGACTCACACCGTACGTTGACTTGCGGAGTATCACTGTAGATGTAGATGAAGTGAGGAGGGTGGGGGGATGGGGGTCAGATAAGTATGCAGGATGCTCTACAAATGTCACAACTACGTCAGTGTTCCCCCCGAACAAAACGAAACTCGAATGTTATTGTTATTATTGTATGGAATTACAGAAGACACAGATTTATTTGAGGACTACGAGGGCTACTCAGAAAGTAAGGTCTGATGCTCGCGAAATGGAAACTACAGTGGAAATCAAAAATATTTTATTTGCGATACTTTGCTACACCTTCCAACTACTTCTCTACATAGTCGCCGCTTCGACTTAAACATTTGTCGCAGCGTTGTGCCAATTTTACCTCCTACCCTTGTCACACAAGGCCTGTGCTTTCTACCACGTCTCTATGCTTGTCTACCTATCGCTGTCGCTGCCAAAATGTTGTCTTGATAGTCAGCGGTTCATGTGAGCAGAGATGAACATCAGAGGAAGCCAATGCCGGGTTTTATGATGGGTGTTCAAAATCTTCTCATCGAAAACAGTTCAGGGGCGACCTCATTGCCCCTACAGTCTGCAGTCAAGAATTGTTATGAAGAAGGAAAAGCATAACAGGTACGTTATGTGGGGTTGCATGAAATCAGAAGCAACCTCGCAACGGGCACCCATGCTTGGTGGGAGACACTATTGTTACAGGCATCTTTACTTGCTCACCGTTTGCTCCGAACTGAAACGAGTGACTTGAAGCAATCGACAGGCATACTAGACACAGCGGCTAATACATCTGTGCAAAGCTTCATCGAATTTTCACTGTCGTTTCGATTTCGCGACCTTTCAGACCTTAGTTTCCGAATAGCCTTCGTATTTTCTTTTTTCTCGAGATCAGATCGGTCGCAACATTAACATCAAAGTGAAAATCCCTCGATGATCTGCACAGATGTGTTACGCAGAGTCTCTAGTATGTCCGTCAATTGTGTCACATCACACTCTTGGGTTCTGAATGCACAGTGAGCACATAAAGCTACGCAGAACAGTAAATGTGCGCGTTGCTTGTGCACTGGACACGTTCCACATCATAACGGTTACCGTAAGATTGATCAATGAAACACGTAACTAATTAAGTAACTGAACCTCCTCCCAAATTTGAAAAAAAAAAAAAAATTTCAAATGTGTGTGAAATCGTATGGGACTTAACTGCTAAAGTCATCAGTCCCTAAGCTTACACACTACTTAACCTAAATTATCCTAAGGACAAACACACACACTCATGCCCGAGGGAGGACTCGAACCTCCGCCGGGATCAGCCGTACAGTCCATGACTGCAGCTCCCCTGACCGCTCGGCTAATCCCGGGCGGCCCAAATTTGAAGTGCGTGCTGTCATTCACTTTCTTCAGGCTGAGACGTTCCGCCTGCTTTCATGCAGCCCTCATATCGTATCCGCCATGTGTGGCAGCAAAGTGCGCAGTGCTGCAGGAACTTTGAAACAGGACATACAGACGCTCATGACGTAGTCGATCAGGGAAGAAAGTGAGTGCCAGCCGATGATCTTGTTTAATGAGTGGATCAGGCTATTCGAGAACATCGTCTATGGATGGCAATTAAGAGTAAGCGAAGAGTAATGTTGTCTTTAGGCATTTGTAGTCTTTCATGACAGTGTCGGCTGCACATTGCATCTGAAACAAGGACATTCCTATGGCATTTTCGATGGGAAGTGGTTGATCACCCACCATGTACCCCGGACTTGTCTCACTCTGATTTTCCTCCCTTTACCCACATGAACCATTGGCTACGAGGACAGCATTTTGCCACAAAGAGCTGCAGGCCAGCGTACGGAATTGTCGGTTGCCTTTTTTGTCGAGGGTGTTGGAAAGTTGGTACAACAGTACGATAAACGTCTAAGTCGGAGCTACGACTATGTAGAGAAGTAGGTGGAAGGTGTAGCTAAAAACTTTTTTAATATTCTCTGTGGTTTCCACTTCGCGACCGACTGGACAGTGAAAAAAGATAGCCCTTGTACCCATGTAATGCATTTGTAAGTTAAAGTTTAAAATTTGAACACAAGACTGCAGCCCTCGGTGTCTTCACGCAAGTCTTTCTAACATCCTTTAAAAACATGGAGTGTGCAGTTCTCCACAGTTCGTCTTGTACTAGACACCACACACACAACAACCTCAGTTCTTTAAGGTGACGCCACATTTCCCTTGTCCCATTTGGATGTGGTTAAATCTCGATCATCAGCGACGGGGAGGATCTGGCCCTGCAACCTTGGTCGCTGGGCTTTGAATTAAGTGGGCTGTGTTGGGTGGATTTCCATTCAAGAGCTCTTTCCTGTTCCCAGTGAGGTCGTAAACGTCTGCGACCCGAAGATCGATGCAAGATGGCTTGCCTGACTTCAGGAGCGCAGCTGGTGGGCTGTACAAAGTGCTAGCTAGAATTGAGTTCTTAACGGACTGTTGTCTCTTCAAAAATGTGTACCTTGGTATCTTTTCTTCTGAGATACTAAGAAACAGTATTGAACAGAACAGTTGCAGTAATGCTCCTGACAGGCTTATTACACTGAGCTGTTGTTCCATGCGGTGAAAGCTGTTGAGTACGCAAGTGAAACTCTAATAGGGCCTGGCGTGTCTACATTTTCTCCCTGGTTGTTTTCGGATTTTTTGTGGAGTAAAATTTACTTTTGAGCCAAGCTTCTTTGACAGCTTCGTGCAGTGCAGCTTAAGAAATACGTAATATTAATAGAATTGTTTATGGGAAACTCCATAAAATTCAACGTGCAACTACGTGTGTGTGTGTGTGTGTGTGTGTGTGTGTGTGTGTGTGTCTCTCTTATGAAAATGGAACGCTGTGAATTCCGTTTTACAGGGGTTTGGCTGGATCTATCGTTTGCAAAACTACTTATTCAATATGATGAAATCTCCTGACAACGCTCGATATTTTTGTTGAGACACATTAATGGCACGTGATCAGTTCATTAGCTTTTCTGCATCGCCGGTCTAAGGTCTACAACTGGCCGCTGGGGCACCAAAATGAGACAGGCGACAGAGGTGTCAAGGTGCAAATTTTCGTCTCGGACTGTAATATCGAATATTGTTCTAGTTAATGCTAATTTATTTGGAATGTTAACTTTTCGCTTAAGTCTCCATTTCATTGAGCTGTAATTTCACCTTTAAGCTGGGTTTCGTGCTGGCGATAAACGTGATATCAGTCGGCAGGAAATAAACCTAGAAATTTTTACCTTACCACGCATTCTACCTGCTGGAAGTACTTCACCGCGCTCATTACGTTATATTACGAAAAGCAATTCTATTGATATTTTTCCAAATACTTTCGTAAGCTCACGCAACCTCCAGACTTTACCTACATCTGTAGCTAGTGCCGAAGAGTTTTAAAAACACCTAGTTGACTAAGACATACCTCAGGTCAACACTTTATCTAGAACAATTGTGTGGTCTGTCAACTTTCACCATTGAAAGCAATCCTTGAAGTCAACAGACTGACATTCTATTTTGAATAATTTTGCTAAGCTAAAGGCTAGAAAATTTTCCATACAATGTATTTCTCCAACGGAAAAATTGCTGGTAAATATACTGAAAGAGTGTAAGAATTCTATACGACTTTCTTAATAAAATATTTCTGTTTCATATTACACACAAAAATAGATCTTACTTTTTAGTTGCACACATTAAAATTTCGCCCATATTTATGTATTTTCTACTACTTCTATGCATAATGTTCTAAAATTTAACTACTTACTATTGATTTTCTTAACGTGTAACATATAACTTACGCAGTGTCTAGTGTTTAACATCCCAATACAAAAATAGATGATAACTTTTGTATTTCTGTTCCACTTTTTCCAATGAAAGATGCAACAATTTGCAAAGAACAGAATAAAAAGGTTCCATTGTTAAATCAAAAAAATATCCTAATAGAAATTTTACTTTTTTTGCACTAAATGTCATTGACAGCATATGTCAATTGACACTAGAACAGACGATGAGGGTGTTTCTTTTTGATTTCACTAAAGGCTTTAAAAGATCTCAGAAATTACATTGCATGGAAACAAACTATTTTTTCTTCTAATATTTAGAACTGGAATAAAATTCAGAAATTTATTGCTCTCTCAGAGATAAGTTTGGGCCACACTTATTTTAAACGGATAAGCAATAGATTTTCACGACCACTAAATGTATGTTTCTTTTTAATGGTCTTACCTAGAGCTCAAGGGAAGGCAAATAATGTGTAAGGGAGGGCAAAAAGAGGGGGGGGGGGGGGGGGGAGTCGTCAGATGATGTGTCACTCGTGCGGAAAAATGTTCTCGAACCGGCCCTGAGTATTTGGCAAGGCGTGGATATACAAATGAATTCAAAAATTTTGCTTTTCTTCTACTTTGCCGATTTCAGCTGAATTTTAAAATCATGTCTGTCACATGAAGATGTAGCAATATCCAACCTTTGGAGTTCAAAACTTCACTGGTTTTTGAGTTACTAATTTTTAATCAGGTTTATAAACGAATTTTTGAAAACCAGCTTTTGCTACTCAGACCTCAGTTTTCAGTTTCCTGATTTTCTAGGCATATTAAGAAGACATTTTTCAACAGTTCTATGCATTCATTTTACGACAAATGTTATTAATTTACTTAGAGCATTTTTTTCAGTGTTCTGACTTAGATTGTCATTAACTACATAGGCCAACAAAAAAAATTTTTGAGAAATTTTTTTACTTTGATAGCTGATCTTGATAGATTTTTACGAGCTGAATCCAAATCTGGCCTTAGTTTTTTTGTATCACCCATAGTTTTCGAGCAATATGCTTTTTATTGTATAGTATATAAATCCTATGCTATACAGTAAAAAGGGAAATTAATGAAATGCTTTGTTAGAACATAAGCATGGTTTGTATTTAAAGTATTTACAGTAATCTACTTAAACAATGATATGTGTTAATAGAGGTTTCACTTGTCAGCTGGAATTGGTTTTTATTTTCTTTCTCTCTTTTCTTTGAAGCTTCTTGTGTAGCTTTTTCTACGATGAGTCGCTTGCTGGAATTCTCGGTGAAGTGACCAGCAGTAGTCCCCCATCATGTTGGTGTTCCAGCGGCCTTGGTAGCGTTTATCCATCTCTTTAACGTCCTGGTGAAAACGCTCTCCTTGCTCCTCACTAACATCTCCCGTATTGCCCACTAAGTAATCAAGGTGACTGTTCAAAAAGTGAACTTTCAGGCTCATTAAATATCCTAAAGTTTTAAACTTCTTTAACATTGTAGATATGATAGAAACATATTCTGGGTCTTTTTAATGTCCTAAGAACTTTGTAACGACTTGCTTGAATGATACCCATGCTTCTTGTGGATTCAAAGTTAACATCAAATATCAGTTTTCTAATATCAGCTCCGACAAAGACGCCTTCTTTTAGCTTAGCTTCTGAAAGGTGTGGAAACTTTTGGCAGAGATACTTAAAACATGGTCCATCTTTAGGCAAAGCATTTACAAACTGTTTCATTAGGCATAACTTTATATTTAGTGGTGGTAGGAGTACGTTTTTTGGATCTACAAGGTTTTTGCTTAGAATGTTCTTCTCACCAGGTTTTAAAGACTCCCTCACATGACAGTTCTTTCTGCACCAGTGTTGATCCGTAGCCCTTCTGTCCCATCCACTCAAGAAACATGGGAATTTGGTGAATCCACCTTGCTGACCAAGGAGCATGCATGTTACTTCTAGATCGCCACATAGCACCCAATCATGAGCAGAATAACCTATTTTATTTAGCTCTCTTTCTAGGTTTTGATAGCTTTCTTTCATAAGTACAGAATGTCCAACCGGTATAGATGCATACATGTTATCATTGTGTAATAAAACAGCCTTTAAACTAGTTTTGGATGAATCAATAAACAGCCTCCAGTCTTCCTTTTTGTATGCAATATCAAACTCATTCATCAGACTGGGTATATCTGAGCAGTACACTAAATCACCTTCTTGTTGAAAAAACTTGGAAAACTGCTGTTCTCTCTTTCTACACATGTATATGCTGGTTCCAACTGCCAATAAGTTCTTTTCTTTAAATGTAGAGCCAAGAAATTCAGCTTTTTGTTTCATTAAGCCAAGATCCCTAACCAAACAATTTGGGCTCTAGACTTTCTGTATTACGAGGTGCATTCAAGTTCTAAGGCCTCCGATTTTTTTTCTAATTAACTACTCACCCGAAATCGATGAAACTGGTGCTACTTCTCGACGTAATCGCCCTGCAGACGTACATATTTTTCACAACGCTGACGCCATGATTCCATGGCAGCGGCGAAGGCTTCTTTAGGAGTCTGTTTTGACCACTGGAAAATCACTGAGGCAATAGCAGCATGGCTGGAGAACGTGCGGCCACGGAGAGTGTCTTTCATTGTTGGAAAAAGCCAAAAGTCACTAGGAGCCAGGTCAGGTGAGTAGGGAGCATGAGGAATCAATTCAAAGTTGTTATCACGAAGAAACTGTTGCGTAACGTTAGCTCGATGTACGGGTGCGTTGTCTTGGTGAAACAGCACATGAGCAGCCCTTCCCGGTCGTTTTTGTTGCAGTGCAGGAAGGAATTTGCTCTTCAAAACATTTTCGTAGGGTGCACCTGTTACCGTAGTGCCCTTTGGAACGGAATGGGTGAGGATTACGCCCTCGCTGTCCCAGAACATGGACACCATCATTTTTTCAGCACTGGCGGTTACCCGAAATTTTTTTGGTGGCGGTGAATCTGTGTGCTTCCATTGAGCTGACTAGCGCTTTGTTTCTGGATTGAAATATGGCATCCACGTCTCATCCATTGTCACAACCAACGAAAAGAAAGTCCCATTCATGCTGTCATTGCACATCAACATTGCTTGGCAACATGCCACACGAGCTGCCATGTGGTCGTCCGTCAGCATTCGTGGCACCCACCTGGATGACACTTTTCGCATTTTCAGGTCGTCATGCAGGATTGTGTGCACAGAACCCACAGAAATGCCATCTCTGGAGGCGATCTGTTCAACAGTCATTCGGCGATCCCCCAAAACAATTCTCTCCACTTTCTCGATCATGTCGTCAGACCGGCTTGTGCGAGCCCAAGTTTGTTTCGGTTTGTTGTCACACGATGTTCTGCCTGCATTAAACTGTCGCACGCACGAACGCACTTTTGACACATCCATAACTCCATCACTACATGTCTCTTTCAACTGTCGATGAATTTCAATTGGTTTCACACCACACAAATTCAGAAAACGAATGATTACACACTGTTCAAGTAAGGAAAACGTCGCCATTTTAAGTATTTAAAACAGTTCTCATTCTCGCCACTGGCGGTAAAATTCCATCTGCCGTACGATGCTGCCATCTCTGGGACGTATTGACAATGAATGCGGCCTCATTTTAAAACAATGTGCATGTTTCTATCTTTTCCAGTCCGGAGAAAAAGTGCACCTCGTACAATGGAATTCATCATCATTTGGTTAATCTAAATCACACTGTACATCAGAAAGTACTTCTGTTGGAATAGAATTTAAATCATCTGGTGGTTCAGGAACTGGCAAATCTACACCACGCCCTACTGGTCGGATTTAGGACAGAAGGTTAGAGTAGCTCATTATCTTCTTGGTTTTCTAATTATGACCAGTAATATGAACACTGCGAAAGTAGCAATCACTGGAATGATTTCTTGGTTCCCTCCATTTCATAGGAACAGCAAATCTAAAGGCTTTTATTCTCCTTTTTGGACCATTTTCTCAGATCTTCAAAACATACATTAACATACCTTATGCAGTGCCCAAGATTTATGTTAATCACCAAGTTTAGATGCAAAGTATGATAGATTAACGTTTTTCAAAAAGTCTGTAATGTTTCTTTGGTGTTTTTTAATCACAAATTCACAACAAATGTAACGAAATCTGTCAGTAGTGTTTTTACAACCATGATTAGACGTTGTAGTGAGCACATATACAGGAAACGCGAAAGTGAGGTCAGATTGACAGTAAACAAAACACCATCTATTAACACAAAAATAGAATCGACCTTTTTTGCCAGCAAATGTTTTTCAGCAGTGCTACCAACGTCATTTACATTCATTACACCCCATTTTTAAATTATTTTAATTATATAAAAGCTGTTAAATTCTTAAAAATCGCTTAAATTAATAAATTTAACTGTAAAATGTGAAGAAATACAGTATTTTAAGTATTATATTTGGATTTCCCATTGTTGGCCTGTGTTGTTGATGTATAAATGTGATAATAAACAGATAAACCCCATTTTGATAATAGTAATTCACAGAGGTATGAAAATACTTCAGGACCCTTTGTTGCAAATATTCAAATGAAATTGGTTCATACTGAGGATAAAAGAGTTGTCATTGAACTTGGAAAAATAAACTAATGGGACTGAGAATTTTAAAATTTTATTTAAAAAATGAGTGTTAGTACAAGCCCATACCCACTAAAATTCATCAACACTATACCTTTTCTCTTCCTGCTCCTGCAAGGCATCTTCTTCTTGTAATTTAAAGACGGGGTAGCCTGTTTCTTAAATTTTTCCTTCTCCAGTAAGCCTCCTGTGGACTGCTTGATCCGTCGTTGATCTCTAGATAACGAAATCTTCTGTGAGGATGATAGTGGAGTGCTGGGGCTACTGCTTTCTCCAGTCATCGATCATCCCTAACCGAAATGAGAAACAGCTTGTACGAGACCCGCTTTTATTTTCTATTTTTTTTACTTATTTATTTATTTATTTTATTTGTTTTTCTTTGTGGTGGCACTTGGACCAAATGGCACTGTGCAGGCTTTAATGTGCATGTTGTGTCTTGTCATCAGTGGATCTAGCCAATAGTGCAGCACATGCAACTTTCTGATATACACGTACTATCTCAACCACTTTGGCAGCTGCCAGTGTGTCATGTCTCCTCGCGCAGTCTATATTTCAAACACATCTTAGATGTGCTTGTTACTCGAATACAGCCAACTCGTTTTGGGATGTATAAGTACTTGCCCTAAAGATGTGAAACAGCCATTAAATTTTTTTTTGAAAAAAATAAAGTGTTATAGTTAGGTGTCCCTTTAAGAAAAATTCGAACCACAACTTCGGGGATTTGGTGTCATAAGCACGTATCTGCCAAATTCGCCATTTTGAAGTGTTTGCTTCATCACTGTTTTAATATAATTCTGAAAAATTATTCAGTGATTCTAAACACATACTAAGTACTATGAGGTATCTCGATTATGAGCAACTTGAAATTAGCTGGTAACAATGAGAGTGTTTCCAGGATGCGAAACTTCTTTTCCCTTTATACCTAAACACGCATTTTGCAGATACGTCTCCGTTACTCACCCCTGAAGTAGGCCACTGTTCAGGGCTTATTTCGTGGATGCAGAGGACGTAAATGAATGGGCAAGGTGTCGCAGGATCCGACTGGTACGGAGGGGCAGAGGGAGAAGGGGGGAGTGCTGCGTGTGTGAGTACGGGACGGAAACCTGTTGTGGGTGAATAAGGTGGCGCGGCGGGGCGGAATTCTAGGCCGTGCCGGAAACGCGAGCGGCGGCGGTGGCGTTCCACGTGTGTGAGGCGGCGGCGGCGGCGGCGGCGGCGGCGGCCACGCCCGCGGAGCGTTGACCCGCGCCGCGCAGGCGCGCCGGCCAGGTCCGGGTCCGGTCACGACTCGGACAATTCGCACGGCCGCCGCCGCCGCAGCAGCAGCAGCAGACGTAGAGAGACAGCCAGAGGCGGCGCCGTGCCGCGCCGCGCACCGCTGCGCCACTCGGCGGGGGCGGAGGGCCGCACACCGCCAGCCCAGCACCGCCCCAGGCCACCACCGCTACGTTCCCCGTTCTGTACGGTAGTTGTCAATCACCGAGTGAACGTGGCGTCACTGTATTGGCGTAAGGACCGAAAATTCGTGAACACTTTACCAATCGGGGAGTCTAGACTGCAAAACAGGAGTTACCACAGAAAGCTAAAAGCACAGTTCGAAAACAAACAATATTTGATCAAAAAATCCAGAAAGCAATGTGCAATGTGGAACTAACAACTAGTAGTCACGAGATCCCAGGGATTAGTCTTAGGTAATACTCTCCTCATCCCCCCCCCCTTGCCCCCCCCCCCCCCCCCCCCCCCCCATGAACCATGCATGAACTTTGCCGTCAGTGGGGTGACTTGTGTGACTCAGCAAACAGGTAGCCGTATCATAGGTGCAACTACAATAGAGGTATTTGTCGAGAGGCCAAACGAAGAGGGCAGCAGCCTTTTCAGTAGCTGCGGGGGCAACAGTGCGGATAATTGACAGATCTGGTCTTGTAACGTGAACCATAACTGCTTTGCTGTGCTAGTACGGCGAACGGCTGAAAGCAAAGGGAAACTACAGCCGTAATTTTTCCAGAAGAAACGCAGCTCTACTATATGGCTATGACTTCCTCTTGGGTAAAATATTCCGGAGGTAAAACAGTCCTACATTCGGATCTCCAGGCGTGCACAATTCAGGATTTCGTCACCAGGGCAAAGAAAACTGGTGTTTTACGGAGCGGAGCGTGCGATGTTAGATCCCTTAATCCAGCAAGTAAGTTAGAAAATTTAAAAAGGGAAATAGGTAGGTTAGACATAGTGGGAAATAGTATCGTTCGCTGCCAGGTGGAACAAGCTTCCTGGTCAGGTGAATAAGTGGTTATAAATACAAAATCAAATGGTGCTAATGCAAGATGGGGTTTAAAATGAATAAGAAAACAGGAAGCTCCTATGAACACTACAGCCAAAGCATTATCGTATCCAAGATAGACAACAAACCCACACCATTACACTAATACAAGTTATACGCCGACTTGTTATGCATTGATGGGGAAACTGAAGGAACGTATCATGAGATATAGAAATTATTTAATGGTTAAGGCAGACGAAAATTTGGTTGTCATGGGGGACTGGAATTCGACAGTAGGAAAAGGAAATGAAGGAGAAATAGAAGGTGAATATGGAATGGGGAAAAGTAATGAAAGAGGAAGCCACCTGATAGAATTTTGCACTGAAAGTAATTTATTCCAGCTAAAATTTGTCTTAAGAACCATGAGAGAAGGTTGTATACTTGTAAGAGATCTGGAGACACTGGAAGATTTGAGATTGATTATGTAATTGTAAGGCAGAGGTTTCGGAACCAGATTTTAAATTACAAGATGTTTCCAAGGAGATGTGGACTCTGACCACAATTTGTTGACTACTAACTGTAGTTTAAAACTAAAGAAATTGCTAAATGGTATGGAAATAAGGAGGTAGGTCCTGGATAATTTGAAAGACCCAGAGGTTGTTGAGAATTTCGGAGGAGCATTAGGCAACGGTTGACTAGAAGAGGGTAACGGAATATAGTAAAAGACGGACCGATAGCTTGGCGAGATGAGATAGTGAAGGCGGCAAAGGATCAAATAGGTAGAAAGAGAAGGCCTAGTAAAAACCCTAGGATTACACAGGAGATACTGAATTTAACTAACGAAAGGAGAAAATACAAAAATGAAGCAGGCGAAAGGGAATAAAAACGTCGCAAAATGAAACTGATAGGAAGTGCAAAACGGCTAATAAGGAAAGAATAGAGACAAATGTAAGGATATAGAATCGTATTTGACTAGGCGAAAGATAAAAACCGTCTACAGGAAAATTAAAGAGGACTTTGGGGAAAAGAGAAGCAGCTGCATGAATATCAAGAGCTGAGATGGAAAACTAGTCTTAAGAAAAGAAGGAAAAGCTGAAAGGAGCAAGGAGTACGTAGAGGGTCTATACAAGGGAGATGAATTTGAAAGGAATATTATAGAGAGGGAAGTGGACGTAGATGAAGATGAGATGGCAGATATGATACTGTGAGAAGAATTTAACAGAGCTCTGAAAGACTTAAGTCGAAACAAGGCTCCGGGGTGGACAATATGCCGTCAGAATTGCTGACACCCGTGGGACACTCGGTGATGACAAAAACACTTCCATCTGCTGTGCAAGATGTATCAAACAGGCGAAACACCCCCCAGACTTCAAGAAGAATGCAGTAGTTCCAATTAAAAAAAAAAAGTAAAGCGGGTGCTGACAAGTATGAATATTACCACATTGCCGAACTATCAGTTTAATACGTCATGGTTGCAGAATACTAACACAGAGGACTATAAAAACCGGTATAAGCCAACCTTGTAGGAGATCACTTTGGATTCCGGAGAAATTAAGGAAAACGTGAGGCAACAGTGACCCTACGACTTATCTTGGAAGACAGACTTCGTAGACTTAGATAAAGCTTTCGACAATGCTGATTGGAATGCTCTCTTTGAAATTCTGAAGGTAGCATGGGTAAAATGCAGGAGCGAAAGGCTATTTACAACTTCTTCAGAAACCAGACGGCAATTAAAAGAGTCAAGTGGCACGGAAGGGAGTGAGACAGGGTTGTAGCCCATCGTCGATAATATTCAATTTGTACACTGAATAAGCAGTAAAGGAAACCAATGAAAAATATGGAGTAGGAATTTAAGTTCAGGGGGAAGAAAAACAAACTTTGAGATTTACTGATGAAATTGCATTTCTGCCAAAGACAGCAATGGACTTGGAAGAGCAGCTGAACGGAATGGCCAGTGTCTTCAAAGTAAAACCTAAGATGATCATTAACAAAAGCAAAGTAAGGGTATTGGAATGTAGTCGAATTAAATGTGATGCTGAGGGAATTAGATTAGGAAATGAGACATTTAATGTAGTAGATGAGTTTCGCTATTTGGAAAGCAAAAAACTGATGATGCCCGTGGTAGAGAGGATATAAAATGTAGACTGGCAATAAGAAGAAAAGCGTTTCTGAAGGAGAGAAAGTTGTTAACATCGAATATAGATTTAAGTGTGAAAAATGAACGATAAACTGTTTAGACAAGAAGAGAAATTGTTCAAATGGCTCTGAGCACTATGGGACTTAACATCTGACGTCATCAGTCCCCTAGTACTTAGAACTACTTAACTAACCTAAGGACATCCCACACATCCAAGCCCGAGGCAGGATTCGAACCTGCGACCGTAGCAGTCTTGCGGTTCCGGACAGAAGCGCCTAGAACAGCTCGGCCACCGCTGCCGGCTAAGAAGAGAATAGCAGCTTTTGAAATGTGGTGCTGCAGAAGAATGCCAAAGATTAGATGGGTAGCTCAAGTAACTAATGAGGTGAATTCTGACCAGAATTGGTGAGACAAGAAATCTGTGGTACAACTTGACTAAAGAAGGGTTCAGTTGATAGGACACATTCTGAGATTACAAGTGATTATCAGTTTACTATTGGAGGTTAGTGTGGGAGGAAAAATCTTAGAGGGAGTCCAAGACGCGAATACAGTAACCATGTTCAGAAGGATGTAGGTTGCAATAGTTATTCGAAGAAGAAAAAGCTTGCACAGGGTAGAGTATTGTGGAGAACTGCAGCAGACCAGTCATCGAACTGAAGATCACAATAACAACAACAACAACAACTCCTTGCACTGGATGTCAATGACGTGTCATCAGTTTTGTTCTACTGCAAATAGCACACGTACGCTGATCATCTCCAGTTGTATCAAAGTTCAAAACCAATAAACCTGAAGACAGCTATCAAGAATCTCAATACGACATGTGTACACTATCAAAAAGGGCGCACGATATGGGATTAAATCTCAACACATCCATAGTCCAGGCGATACTGGTTGATCATGCGAAGCTCATTGTCGAGAATCCCTACTGTCCTTAATCCTAAACGGGACAAATATCAACTACTCACCTTCAAGAAAGAGTCTAATAGTAATAGTAGATGAAAATAAAAAGGAGACCGATCACGTAATTCCAAATTGCAAGAAGTTATCAGCATCTATCCATGCCCTACAAAAATAAGGAGACCTCTCGCCTCAATTATTTATTACGCCGGCCGTGGTGGCCGTGCGGTTCTAGGCACTGCAGTCCGGAATTGCGGGACTGCTACAGTCGCAGGTTCGAATCCTGCCTCGGGCATGGATGTGTGTGATGTCCTTAGGTTAGTTAGGTTGAAGTAGTTCTGAGTTCTAGGGGACTGATGAACTAAGATGTTAAGTCCCATAGTGCTCAGAGCCATTTGAACCATTTATTTATTACAGCGATGTAATCCTGCAAAGTCTTTCTCAGGAAAGCTCACGGTTCCTGGAACTAGTTACGATTGCTTCTGTTAGTTGCATCTGTGATGTTGAACTCTTTCATCATATTTCACCATCGCGTAGACAGTTACCCTGGTTGCGTGCAGCCAAGCACAGAGATTTGTATACCCTCCGTGTTATCAACGTACACTGTCCGCCAAATTTCTCCTCAGTGTTAATGCTTTTGTCTAAACGACGTGGCAGAAACAGCCATTTCCATCAGAGCAAAACCCTTTCTGTCCCACTCCATCCTCCAGTTCTCGAAGATCTTCTCAGTAGCAGGAACCCTACTCTAGAATAAACTTCCCGCAACATATTACAGAAATGTATAACATTTGTGGCTTGGGAAGAAAGTTATTGGCATATCTACTAACGCTACAATAATGATTACTGTGTCCCTGTACCCTAGTATTTCCTTCTTTCCAACTAGATCTTCTACAATTCCCAGTATTCTTAGGTGGTGCGGTCTCCTTAAATCTCCTTTTCCCAAACTCGCTACATCAGAAAGCATATATTCTGTACACCTGTGAATTTTTTTATACCTAGCGCTATCATTATTGTTATTATTGTCATTGTTATTACTATTTTTATATACTATTATCAGAGCTAGTGGGAACAGCAGTAGCAGCAGTACAAGTGCCTGTATTAAATCTACCAGTCCATAATCAGTACTATTTTCTAACGTTATCATTATATAGTGTAGACACTCAAATCATTTTGATGCTATTTCCCATACTAAAATTGTGTCTTAGGTAACTATGATGTAAAAAATGTAGTGTATGTGTGAAACTCTGGTCCGATCTAAGGGCCTGGTGCATCTAATCAGATTATGTTAAATAAATAAACAAATGTCCACTGCCTTAGGTGAGTGCTCAGCGCGTCTGACTGCCGTGCAGTGGGCCTGGGTTCGATTTCTGGTCAGGTCAGAGATTTTCTCAGGTCGGATACTGGGTGATGTGTTGTCCTCGTCATCATTTCATCATCTTCGACGCGCTCGTACCCCATGTGGCGTTAGCCGGCGGAAAGGTTGCAACTCGGTATCCAAATGTCCCCAGATGGGGTCTCCCAGTCTTCAATGTCATATGATAAATAAATAGATAAAAGGAGGAGGAAAGTATTGTGTTGCCTGTAGACAAGGAGTAACAGTAGAATGAGGCAATCAGGACTAGTCACTGGATGTCATCTGAATAACAAATCCATCAGGGACACTTGGATCTTCTAAAGCTGCGTAGGTCGACTGTTGGTTGTATGACTGTGAAGGGTAAATGGAAGTAGGAGGGGGAAAGGAAAGGAAAGGGAAGGGACTGTTGAAATCAGCTGCATCAGGACTTTGTGCGACATCAACGGCGGCGAGTGAAATTGTGTACCAGACTGGGATTCGAACGTGGGATCTCCTGCTTACTAAGCAGTTGCGTTAATCGCTGCGCCCCCTGCACACAATGTTTGTCACAGCTGCAACGACTATCTCGTCACGCCTCCCTCCGATCCAAATTCCCAACCTAGCTCTGCCGGTCCGCAGTCCCCATACATGTCCTCCATGCTCGTTGCTTTGAGATTCCCACAGGAGGTAGCACATAATTGTGATCTGCGCTGTTGTGGTTGAGTCATTCCCCATCCTTATAGGAAAGCGTAGTGTCTGTTCTTTCGGACTTGTCCGCGCACTCATACAATACACTCACTCATAAAGCAGTTTTGTTTGGCAATGTTTTGTTTGCAATAATATTCCTGAAATTAACTGACCTGGCCAGAGCCCATTCCTGAACCCTGTGGGAAACGTTTGGGACACGATGTACCGTTGACTTCACTCCAAATCCCAGTGTTCCATATCATTAGCTCCTCTGTTTTCGGCTCTTGAGGACGAATGTGCTACCATTCTTCAACAAACATACCCAATGTTATTGTCCACTAATAGGTCTCCGCATTCCTTTGAAAAGATAGTATACGCCGATGAGCCATTACATTATGGCATTGTCCAGGGACTGTCTGAAGGCCATCTGTTGACATTCCCAGAGGTGACGCACTAAAAAAAGTAAATAAGAGTATCAGAGGTGAACAGGTTCATTCTAGCGACTATGCGGTTTGCAAATGAGAAATTCCTTTCATGTTCGACTTTCACAAACAGCACTGTGGTATATTCTGGGACTACAGAACCAGGATCTAGGCGGTGCTGCTCGGCCGATCGTGTTTACTGCACTTAGCCTCTACGTAAAGTGATTGAAGGACAGTGAAAAACCACGATTAGACAACCAGGTGTTGGACGTCTCCACCTCATCATAAAACGTGCATGTCGGAGGCTTGCCTGGTCTGTAATGAAGGACAGGCGGCGATCTGTGGCGGATCTGATGAGAGGGTGGAATGCTGGTGCATGTATAAGTGCTTTGTAGCACACCATTACGTGTACATGGTTGAACATCGGGTTCCTCCACATATTCCCATTTTGACCCAATAGCATCGTAATTTACGACTGCAGTTGATGTTGGACCGCGAAGTTTGGAGCAAGCGTCTCGCTTGTTCGGATGAAAGCATTTCTCGTTACACCAGTTCGACAGTCATGTCTGATACGCCATCATTCAGGCGAGCAGGACACAATTATGCTATGGGGACAGACATCTGGGCTACCATGGTACTTGTAGTAGTGACTGAAAGCAACATGACTGCTGTAGACTACAAGGACATTATTGTGGACCACCTGCAGCCCTTCATACTTGATGTCTTCCCGAATGGCGGTGGCATATACCAGCAGGATATTTGTCTGTGACACAATGTTAGAGTGGTGCTACAGTGATATGATGAACATTATAGTGACTCCAGTCTGATCCCATGGCTACCACATTCGCATGATCTGAATCTGATGGAAGACGTCGGGAACGCTATCAGTCGCCAACTCAGCGCCCTCAAAACCACCCACCCGTAATTTACTATGCGGCCTGTTTGTAGACGTCTGGTGCCATATACATTGTTGAGTCTATTCCACGCACAATCGCTTCTGAACTGCATTCCAAAGGGTGGGCCAACACCGTAATAAACAGATGCTCATATTGCTCTGCCTCATCAGCGTACAAGGATCATGAAGTATGACAATAATAATTGAGCCACTGCTGCGTATCTATAGATCGCGGCAATGAATCATGAGGCACAGAAGAGGCTACTACTCATTTGCTACTCCATCTACCGTCAGTTATCGTCACCGTATGTTTTTTGGCACCATTACATCAGTCTAAGACCAAACATTTATGACGATGATATTAGTTAGAGCTCGGCTGGGCAACCTGAGGCCCTCTGGTCGGATCCGTTATCAATGGAGAGACGTCTACAGACGTTAAAGTAACCTCTGTCGTGCCACAGGGGAGTGTTATGGGACCATTGCTTTTCACAATATATATAAATGACCTAGTAGATAGTGTCGGAAGTTCCATGCGGCTTTTCGCGGATGATGCGGTAGTATACAGAGAAGTTGCAGCATTAGAAAATTGTAGCGAAATGCAGGAAGATCTGCAGCGGATAGGCACTTGGTGCAGGGAGTGGCAACTGTCCCTTAACATAGACAAATGTAATGTATTGCGAATACATAGAAAGAAGGATCCTTTATTGTATGATTATATGATAGCGGAACAAACACTGGTAGCAGTTACTTCTGTAAAATATCTGGGAGTATGCATGCGGAACGATTTGAAGTGGAATGATCATATAAAATTAATTGTTGGTAAGGCGGGTACCAGGTTGAGATTCATTGGGAGAGTGCTTAGAAAATGTAGTTCATCAACAAAGGAGGTGGCTTACAAAACTCTCGTTCGACCTATACTTGAGTATTGCTCATCAGTGTGGCATCCGTACCAGATCGGTTTGACGGAAGAGATAGAGAAGATCCAAAGAAGAGCAGCGCGTTTCGTCACAGGGTTATTTGGTAACCATGATAGCGTTACGGAGATGTTTAATAAACTCAAGTGGCAGACTCTGCAAGAGAGGCGCTCTGCATCGCGGTGTAGATTGCTCGCCAGGTTTCGAGAGGGTGCGTTTCTGGATGAGGTATCGAATATATTGCTTCCCCCTACTTATACCTCTCGAGGAGATCACGAATGTAAAATTAGAGAGATTAGAGCGCGCACGGAGGCTTTCAGACAGTCGTTCTTCCCGCGAACCATACGCGACTGGAACGGGAAAGGGAGGTAATGACAGTGGCACGTAAAATGCCCTCCGCCACACACCTTTGGGTGGATTGCGGAGTATAAATGTAGATGTAGATCTAGATCCGGCCCACGACTGGTTTCAGCCTGGCCCGCGGAAGAAATTCATGGGAGAGAGAGCGAGACGCTCGCATTGTATTTTGCCCGGGATGGACTTTCGGATACTCACCATTCTGCTGTTCACATTTTTCCATTTTTGCTTCTGTATAATACAGCCACTATAAGCTAAGTTCAAGTGATGCAGACTTTTAAACGTTTTAAAATGAACAAAGGAACGTCGGCTTAATTTGTTTAACATTGCAGAACCAAGCCATGCCTATTTGATCAGTGCTCAGATGTATTTTTGGACAAATATGTTTAAAAAATACCAGCTAACAATGTTTGTGTGTATTAACACATTGAATTTCAAACACTCTATGACTAGTCGAATTCCCTGTCGACTCGGATTGCCTGTCTCCTTGTCGTATTTTGTTTGTCTTTTCTTTCTCGTATAAACATTTGAAAATTATTTTTGTCGATTGTGTTCAGCTGTTGAAATGGAAGATAGTTTTCCGTGATGACATCTCAAGATTCCTGGTATTTCAGCTTCAGATATTTATATTTATGTACGTAACGTGAAAATCATTTCATTACTAACGGTGTTGCAGAATTTTACAACGAAAATTTTTAAGGCAGGTGTTGCAAAATGTAGTAAGTAAGAAAAATGTTGACATCTCGTAGATAAATGCAAACACTTGAAGATGGGGTGAACACAAAATGGATATTCTGTCAAAAATGCGTGTTTTGAGGCATTTGTTGGCATGACATGTCGGGAAATAAGTGGTATTTATCGCTGTGTCACCCCATAATCATTAACGTCACGGGTACTATAGTTTTGACTTTATGCACTACGAGCAATGTTGTCTCGTCACTTGACGAACCGGCCCGAGAGCGTAAGTAATTCTCAATCAGGACCGCAGGTCGCTTCGCTGAAGGGTGCCCATACCTGAGTCAGACTGTCTAGACCACAAATCAGTATATCTGGGGACAACGGGCAGAAATTTGAAAATGAGGGAGCACGAATGTTGTCACTGGACGCTTGAAACTACAAATTACTGTAAACGGACGTAATTTATTTTTATTTCCACTACGCGTTTCATACTGTTATACCTCTATGAAGCCTGTGACCACAGAAAAATAGAGCCTCAGGATGCCCAATAACAGTACGTACAATGCATAAATGCCTTTTTAATCGACATAAACCTCCTGACATGGAGGTCTAACCCTAAGAAACACGGAGAGGAAATAAAAAATAGTATGTGATTCGCTAGAGGGTAGTTTTAATAGATATTTCACAGCAGTAATTGCAGTGTCTAGTCCAAGTCATTCAGTCTATGTTGTGCATCTAAGAAAGTATGATCATGAACCATCAAGCACACAACTAGATATGAATGTTATTACAATGAAATACCATAACAGAAAAACGTTAACTTACAGAAGAAAAACTTCAAACACAAAGCCCCTATAATGAACACGAAAGTAATTAACGAATAAACCAACACAAGTAGCAAAGCATTGACCATGATACCCAAATTTTAGTAACGCCCCGAAAAATAGAGCAAAACCACACGAAACAATAACTCACACAACTTGCTTCCGTGCAGAGAATAAACGGATGCCTACAACAGGATAGAATTGCCCGTACTTGAACAAGTATTTAATTCCGGACATACGTTTGTAGGAGTTTTTTCTACTAATTGCCAGTACTACATAGTGTAAAAATAAAGAACAGTTCCCTTAAATATCCTAAGTGACTGAAATGAAATGAAATGGTAATATGGGACGGATGGCCGGGAGTCACCACACGGGGAAGTTCGGCCGACGAGTTGCAAGTCTTTTCAGTTGGCACCACACTGGATAACATGCGTGCCGATGATGATGAAGACAACGGAATAGCCAGTCCCCGAGTGGCGAAAATCTGCGTTCGGGTTGGGAATCGAACCCAGGCCCCGCTCCAACGCAGTCAAATGCGCTGACTCTTCAGCTAAGGGGGCGTGCTTGTGTAAATGATGACATGGAAGACAAACAGTTAGCCTGAGGTGGTTGTTAAAAAATTGTTTTCGTTACTGGTTTATAAACACATCGCTTCACCAAGCGTTGCGGCAAACACAATTAGCATTGTAACACACATAATAACAAAAAAGAAACTGAAAACAAAACATAGAACAAAATCCAGATTAATACAGACGGGTCCAGAAAAAATGAAAGCACTCTTTGGTAGGCAATACCTTTGGAACAAAGTGACAGATCGTTGCAATTTGGCGCTGTAGCGTAGTCCGTTGTTCTCTCAACAGATCTTAGCGTGCGCTTTCCAACAGATGGCAGTGCAGCAAGGAATGAATTAAGATTGCCGTTTGAGCAACGCAAGGCTGTACTGCAGTGGTACCAGAAGTACCAAAACGTGATGGAGGTAAAACGGTAATGGCGTAATTCGTACGGAACTCAGCTACCAACATGTACAGCAATCTGTCGCTTTCGGGATAAATTTGAAGCCGACAGTATTGTTCAGGATGTGCATAAGGAAAGGTCTAGCGGACCAGAAACACCGAGTCCAGCTCCCAGCGCTGCTGTGTTGCCACATTTCACTAGGTCATCTAAAAAATCTGCGAAATAGAGTGCACGTGAAAGCGGGGTAAACCGATCAAGCATATGACGAATTCTCAAGGCTGCAAAGTGGAAAGTGTACATTCGAAGATCACTGCACGCTACGAACGAAGACGACCTAGATCAGAGGATGGAGTACTGTGAGCGATTTGAAGGCATGCTTCGCGAGGATGAACTGCTTGCAGGAGTAGTTACCATGTCCGACCAGACGCAATTTAAACTAAACTTTAGTGTAAAACGCCACATCTGCGTGTACTGGCCTCCTGAAAACCCTCACGTTCACGTGGACAAACATATTAGTGTACCAGAAGTTAGTGTGTGGTGTGGCCGTTTGTCATCGCACGCTTTGATTGGCCTATTCTTCTTTGAAGCTACCGTAACTGGTGAGGTGTATCTTCATATGCTGCAAACAAACTTTTTACCTGCCATCCGAGGAATGTTTGGAAACAAACGATTTTACCTACAAGAGGACGCCTCACTAGTACAGAGATATTCCAAGATGCTACTCCATGCGGGTGTAAAATGAATGTGCGCAACGGAAAATAATAAATGCTATAATGAATATCTTTGCCTTGTCTGACTACCCGCTGAAGCAGATCTTAGGATCTCTTAATTCGATAAATTACAATTGTAAGAGGTGCATGATTAAGGAATTTGTTGCTAGCGCACTTGAGCAGATGTAATTTCGATGGATTGATGGATTGCTCACGCGCTGCCTGCCATATGTAAGCTATAAGAGAATCTCAGACCAGAGAGCAGTGTTGTATGCAGTACGAACTGTGTAGCAGTAGGAACTGTGTAGCAGATGTAGTAGTAGTAACGAGCAGTTGTGTGTGTCGAGTTGGCTGGGCCGGTCGTGGGGAGCGATGGCGGAGCCTGAGCGATGTAGTATAAGGTAAAAGCAGCCTCGCGCATATGTAGTATTGATACATCAAGTCCCATGTAAATGTTTAAAAAAATCTCTTAATAATAAGCTTTCTCATAAAAATTAACTTTTGACAATCATTCATCTCAGTTTAAAGAATTTACTAATCTCCCCAATCCATTGTCATCCCGATTATTGTAAAAAAAAATCAGTTGTTTCTTTTCATATATGACAAATCCATCAGCCAGCATTGCACTGGGCTGTGTCAGAAAAATTTCTTATAGGAGCAGATATATACGCGTCATCCGGCGACCATATTGAGGTAAGAATTTGCAATTTATTCAGAATGAATTTTCAGAGCCATAACGGAGCACTGCTGACGTCTGAAATTTACCAGTTTAAATTCACAGTCAATTATTGAAAGGTTATAAGTGAGTCACATTTTTTATAGAGAGCTTAGTCTCATTTTGTTATTGGTAGGTAGCGGAATTTAACTGTTGGGTAATTACACTGAATGTGAATTATATCATTATATTTTTTACTGTTGGGAGGTTATTATATAATTACCTTTGGGAGATTACACTTGGCGACAACCGGCCAGGATCGTATTTTCTTCGTGAATTTCTGAGAAGTAGTCAGTTATATATCTGCTCTTGTTTACATTATTGTTAAAGGTAGTTTGCATCTGGTGCAACGCATTTACTAATTTGTCACTCTTTCTTTTACAGATCATCGGCAACTTATTGCTCTTTGTTGTCACTGTATTTGTTCCATTTTTGCTTTGTCTTTGTTTGATTTTGTGCTTACCTTTGACTTGTGAAAATGCCGCGAAAAACTGCTAACAGTACATTGCGAACCGTAATGAGTGAAAAAGCCAACTAAAATAATTTGACCGATAATACCAGCGACGCTCAGTGTCATAGTGATAATCCTCTAATTACAGGCAATCAGTGCGTGCCGACCACCACTAATGATTTTATTTCAAGTGATGAATAAACAAATCCAGTTATGTTAGCGACAATTGATAACGCGGCACGTTCCGTTACAATGAACGCTGCCCAGTTTGACACACCTGACTTGCAAAATTTACATAATGAACAGACAAATGTTTCTGACCAAGATGAACAATGTAGTCAGAATATGTCAGATTTATTTGATTCCGATGTAGTGACCAACAGTGCACATCCAATTGGCAAACCTTTTCAAGAATCAGAGAATAACCGAATGGTTACACAAAACGTGTGGTTAGCACACTGGACTCGCATTCGGGAGGACGACGGTTCAATCCCGTCTCCGGCCATCCTGATTTAGGTTTTCCGTGATTTCCCTAAATCGTTTCAGGCGAATGCCGAGATGGTTCCTTTAAAAGGGCACGGCCGATTTCCTTCCCAATCCTTCCCTAACCCGAGCTTGCGCTCCGTCTCTAATGACCTCGTTGTCGACGGGACGTTAAACACTAACCACCACCACCACAAAACGTGACAAATGCAGATACACCATCACACAGCACAGAGAATAGAGTAGGTAATATTGGCATGGATCAGGTTATGGCATTATTGCTGCAACTTAATGAAAATCTCAAACAACAACTTAATGAAAATCTCAAACAACAACTCAATGAATCGAACAAACAACTTAATGAAAATCTCAAACAGTCGAATGAAAAACACGACAACAATTCCAAACAACTTAACGAAAGTTTCAAACAGTCGAATGAAAACCACGACAGGTCGCTCAAACAAATTAGTGAAAAACTTGACACCTCTATTGAACAGCTTACTGAACAGATTACAGCCGTTGCGGAGCAATGTAATGAAACTAAAAAACAGTTACGTGAGGAAATTAAGGCCTGCGCCAGGAATAATAGTGAAGAGATACGCAATACACATGCTGCCACAACTAAATTACTTAGAGATGAAATTAGTGCAGTCGCTAAACAATGTTCTGAAAACGCAACACAGTTACACGACGAGTTTAAATTAATGTCATCAGAACTTTCACGCACACTGGAAGCGAAAGTAGACACGAAATTTGACCAACAGAACAGCCAAATTGACGAACGTTTTAATCACCACCTACAAAACAGTGAAACACGTTACCGTAAATTTATACAGGAACAAAACAAAGTAAAGAAACAAGTCATAGAAACAATTACTGTAAAGAGACAGGAAGATAAGCGTAAGTTATTTACGAAAGAAAAAACATACGTAGACAACAACATTGCTACAGTATCAGACGAAATCAGTACTATCAAACAGTTGATCACCGAAATGCATAGTGAAATATCCGATCTAAAAACAAAACCAAATACTAATATTCAGACTTTGGAAAACAAATATACAGTAGACTTTCAGACAATGACCAACAGACTTGAACAATTGGAATTAATACAGGGTCCCGATGCCATTAAAGCAGACGTTAAGAAATTGAACAAAACCACCCGTAAAATCCAAAAACAAATTAATGTTTGTGACACTAAAAATGATGATCAGGTAAAAGCACTGACTGAAAAAATCGATGAATTGGCCAGTCGTATTGATGTTATCGAAAATAACAATGACACCAAATCAGACGATACGTCACCAATTTCGTTCAATCAAACACCCGAACTCCAAAACTTACAGCAGACAGTCAGTGAGATAGGTTCGTCCAGTAATACATTACGTAGAAAATTGTCATCTTTACAGCAAGAAGTGACAGAGATGAAAAATGTTTCAACCTCTAAGACGGCACAGCATACGCCACATTCCGAACATTTGTCACACTCACACAGCCAGTGTAACTTCGGTAATCTACAGAGAGTACGTGACTTAGATTCCGAACAGACACAGACAAATAGATTCTCATGCAATCATGAATCTACTCAGACATTCAGAGACGATAATTTTGATTACAAGAACTTTCTGTCTGTAAGGAAATTTAAGGTATTTAAAAATGACAGAACACAGATTCACCCCTTAGATTGGATACAACAATTTAGCTTTGCTTTTCCACCAACTTGGCCCGTAACACACAAACTTGAATTTATTTACAGTTTTTTGGAAGGCGAACCGGCAACTCGTATGAGACCGATCGCGAGACAATGCTACTCGGTAGAAGAATTTCAGAAAGTTTTTCTGTCAGCGTATTGGTCGAAGACGACACAGCGCGGAATCAAGGATCAATTAATTAGCTTATCGAATTATGAGAACTCAAATTTTCCCACTGTCACGCAATTTTTTGAACACATGGTACAACAAAACCAGTACTTAAGTGAGCCATACAGTGAATCAGCACTTATCCAATTGTGTATTTCTAAATTACCATGATCGTTAAGAGTATCACTTTTAACAGGTCAGCAGAGAGAAAATATTTCGGCATTCAGAGATCTGTTACAGCTTTTGGAAGTTCAGCAATCAGACTATTCTTTCATAAACAAAAATTTTTCACATCATAACCAAGGCCAACAAACATATAGTAATTACGATCAGCCACGCTATTTCAATAGCAAAGGTAATAGACGCTCCAGGACTGACAACCACCAGAATTTTAATAACAGACAAAATTTTAATTATTAGTATCATCAAAATTATCAGAAACAGCAAACACATTTTGGCAACAATAGAGACTTTTCCCCACAACAGCATCAAAACCAGCCGGTTAACATACCTAATCAGCAACAGCATGAAAGCCAGCCGGTTAGCATACCTAACCAACAATGCAGTCTGCAAAGTCAACCAAGGTTTCGCCGCCTACACGTATAGCGTCGGCTCCATCAAATAGTAATGCACAGCAACAAGGAAATCACTACGTGCAGAAGACACATCATTTCAATTCCTATCGCAACGCGCCTTATAGTAATGACTATCATGACAGACGTAAAAGTAATGAGCATAGTTTTCAGCGTAACAGTCGCTCTTACCAGCAGCAGAATCATTCGCAACAACAGATTATCATGAATGAACCAGGCAGTCGGTATCATCCCGAACCTACTACGTCAGGATGGAATAACAGAACGGTACAAATAATCGAAATGCCACAGCATCCTCCCGTAAATAACAGCACGTCAGAAAGAATTTGACTAGATACAGTACAGGTTGCATCTTCCATCAACATAAGCAATGCTTTTGACAGACAGAATCTTGTTCACGAAAATGTTATTACTTTTGACGACATCCGAGACACTCTTGTACATGAAAAACCAGTTATTCAAAAAACCATTTCCCACCCTGTCATTGAAGTTAAGATTGGATCATCCACATTTTCAGCAGTAATCGATTCTGGATCACCTACGTCGGTTATAAATGAAGAAACGTTCAACGAATGTAACAAAGAGAACACCTATCCTGAGTTACCATTAGGCAAAACTAAAGTAAAAGGAGCAGTATCTGGTAAAGGAGTAGATGTAAAATAACAGACACACTTATCATTTTGTATTGTAGGTCATACGTTCCACTCAAATTTTTGGATTTTTGTTTCCTTATTGACAACAGGCGTTATTTTAGGTACGAATTTTTTGGTACAACACGACGCAATTATTGACTTTCAAAATTCCTTTTTAATGTTAAAGGATGAAAATGTACAACTGGCATTAGAATTTCAGCACGCTTTATCTGCAGATGAACAGGCAATTAATCGAACAGAGATCATTTCTACATCACGTAACACAGACTGTCATTCCACATTGTTCACAGATACGTACGTACACAATTATAATACACCAGACGAAGCTGACTATGACGTTATGCAGATGATTTGTCATAAAGTAAAACAAAGCAGTGCAAATACAGACGACGAACGTACTCAGCTACGCAATATTCTTTTACAGAGAGCTCCAGTTTTTGACAACATCCCTGGTACTATGTCCGGTTTTATGTATGAATTTCAAGTTAAACAGCATGACACGTTTAAAGCCAAACATTATCCCATTCCGTATATTCACAGAGAACAAGTTAAGAAAGAATTAAAAGGTATGCTAGACCAAGGTATTATTGAACCAGCAGTTAGTCCGTACATAAACCCATTCCACAGTGTCAAGAAAAAGGATGTATCACTTCGCCTCGTACTTGATTCGCGTCATGTCAACGACATTATTATTAATGAAACAGATCGCTCACAGACACTAGAAGAACTTTTACAAAAATTTCATGGTACTGCTATTTTTCCACATCAGATTTGAAATCGGGATTTTGGCAAATTCAGCTCCATCCGAACTGCAGAAAGTACACATCATTTCTCTGTTTGGTGACTGTTACCAGTTTTGCAAATTACCGTTCGGTTTAACAATTTCTTCAGCAGCATTTATTCGCGGTTTAAATACTATACTTCCGACAGAATTTAAAGACAGAATCACAACGTATGTAGACAACATCCTGATTGCAGAAGCTAACTGGTCTGAACACAATTTGATTCTGGGACAACTGTTGCAAACTTTTCGTACGCAAGGACTCACAGTTAATCTTAGCAAATCGCACTTTGGGAAAACTTCCATAAAATTTCTTGGACATGTAATTTCAGCAGAAGGCATTGCGCCTGACCCGGAATAACGTCAAGCTTTACGTGACATTACTGTTCCAACTACGAAGAAACAACTACGCAGCTTTCTGGGTTTAATTAACTTTTTCCGTAAATTTATTCATTACTCTGCTTTAGACACGACTAGATTATGCCAGTTGACGGGTAAAAACACTATTTGGTCTTGGGATAGCCGAGCACAATCTGAGTTTGTCAATCTGAAACATGCCTTGTTGAATGCACCACTTTTATCACACCCAGATCTTACCAGAAATTTTTCCATTGCCACCGACAGTTCTAACACCGCTTTAGGGGTACACATTTTTCAGGAAATTGAAGAAGACGGCACTACAGTAATTAAAAACATCGCCTTTGTGAGTTGCATTCTGTCACCTGCTGAACGCAATTATTCTGATACAGAACTTGAAACATTATGTGTTGTATGGGCATTTACCAGATTTAGACATTTTCTTTATGGAAGACATACGACCGTTTACACAGATCACAGAGTTCTTCAGTTTTTACTTTCTGCTAAAATTTACACACGACAGGTTAAGCAGATGGAAACTTTTTTACAGGAATTTAACTTTACAATTGTTCATATTCCCGGTACTCAAAATGTTGTAGCAGACGCACTATCCCGTTCTGTCTGCAACAATCAGCAAGACATCGCAACCAACGTCTGCCAAGCAAATTTTAGCGTCATGTATATTCAACAAGTTGCATTTTAACATTTCATTTCGTCTTCATTAAGAGACATAGCACAAGAGCAGAGCAAAGACAACGTATGGAAAGAAATTAAACACCTTTGGCAAGATAGGAATAATGTTACCATTAGAAACCATTATACTGTACGCAATAATATTCTGTTTCGCCGCTCTCACCCTGACAGCAACAACTGGTTATTATGTATTCCTGACGAGCTTGTTAACAAATTAATTTGGTATACTCATTTAAGTTACGTACATTATGAAGCCAGAAAATGTTTTCTTATACTGAGACAGAACTGTTATTTTGCCAACATGGAAAAACGTATTCGACGAGTTTTAGCGTCATGTAAAATCTGCCAGAAAGCTAAATCAGACACGACTTCACATATTCCTCCGTTACATCCCATTGTACCCTTTAAATTGAGACACATGGCCGCTGTAGACATTTTTGGTCCAATTCCCAGAACTAATAGAGGTTTTTGCTACATCTTTGACGCTGTTGAACTCACATCGAAATGTGTTACCTTCACTCCGTTACGCAAAGCTACTTTACATCTGTTTCGAAAGCATTTGTAAAACATTTTCTATTTCATGTACGGCATGTATTGAAAGTAATTTCTGACAATGGACCACAATTTCGATCTGTAATGTGGACACGTATGTTACGAGCTAGAAACATTTCTCCGATCTATATACCCAGGTGTCAAGCTTCTTCGAACCCTTCTGAACGACTGATGAAAGAAATTGGTAAACTATGTAGAATATACTGCCTTAAAAAACATATTGATTGGGATACACACATACACTCATTCCAGGATGTAATTAACTCCATACCAAATGAATCTACTATGTTATCTCCGACTGTTATATTAAAAAACGTTGAACCACCTAACAAAATTAAAGAATTAGTATCCATTCCTACATCTCGTCGACTATGCCACCATGAAATAATTGACATTGCGCTCAACAACATCAAACGTGCCGCAGAGCGCCGGAGCAGACAACAAAAACTGGTTTGTACACGCCGTGACTTTCACATTGGCCAGAAGATTTTAGTACGGACACATTATCTATCCAACAGAGGAAAGAGTAGGTGCAGTAAATTTGAGCTTTTATACGCAGGTTCCTCACCCCAATGTAGTACACGTCGAAACTTTGAGAACCAGAAAAAGCAAGGACAATCATCATATTTCCAATATTAAACCCTTTATTGAATGAACATACTCTATAACTTATCACACTGTAATACCACCTCCAAATATTTATATGACCACTTATTGATGATGATTACATTTTTTCTAGGCAAGTGCTCGGCAAGGTAAGGTTAGAAGGTCGCTTTTCTTGTCGTTACACATCAGACCATGCACATTTTTCCAGATAAACTTACATATTATATGACCACTTATGCAATTATATTTATGTGACTACCTACTGATGATGATCGTATTTTTCTTGGCATGTCCCCGACAAGGTAAGGTTAGCAGGTCGCTTTTCTTGTCGCTATATATCAGACCGTGCACATTTTCCATTCTTTTTTTGTATGTATGATTGTTTTTCTATCGAAAGTAGTATTTTTCTCTGTATGCACTATGAAATCTTTAAGATATAACAAACACCAGTTAACTTTAACATTTTTGCCTTATGATATCTCAATATCTTGACTATTCTAGATTTTTTGCTACTACATTATAATATTGTGTGTACGTTTTTGCACTTGAAAACTGTCTATGTTTTGACCTAATACGTTTTCTGTCATGCTTTATGCTTAGTTATATCACTAGAAACAAGTATTTATTTAATGAGTATATGAATGAAATGCAAGATATTAATCCTTATTCATCATTTTCAGAATGCATTACTGTGTAAAAGAAATAAATTATACACCCACAGTGGTTTACTATGAAATGGAAATTTCACAATTGGAATGGACGAAAGAAAATGCAATACCTTATCATGAAGAGTAATTGGATCAGAATTAACAAGCATTAACAAAAATATACTATACACATCGTATAATTGCAGTCTTAACTAATTATTTTCTTTCAGAATACGAGGCAATTGATGCAGGCTGCCAGACAGAACTACACATGTTAATTTTAGTGATGAAATATGTTAGTAAGAAACTCTATACTATAGGAAATAATGAATTATAATGAATAGTTGTATGAAGTAAATGGTTATATGAATATGAATAATGAAGTGTCTATTTTTTGCAGATGATAATAAATGATGATGAATAGTTACATGAAGTATATGGTAATATGAATAATGAAGTTTATCTTTGCAGACAATGATAATGATGAAGCTATGGTAATATGAATAATGAAGTTTTTCTTTGCAGGTGATGATAATGATGAAATTTATAAATTTTCTGTTAGTTAAGAAATGCTATTTAGTTATTTAAGTATTTGTTGCAGTTCCTTTTGATAGCATGTCTTATGTCGCATGGTATAATGACTGAATGTTTTGGGAAAGACAGCTAGAGTACATACATATTGAGTAAACGTTTCATTACCTGTTAATTCGAAGTTTACTACTTTTCAGCATAATATGAATACATTTTTTCTTTCAGCCCAATAATCCACTTTGTATTTTCTCCAGGAGAAGCTTTTCATGATATTAATATGCTGTAAGAACTTAATTATGAAACCTGTTCTAATACTTTCATTTTCTTTTTTACCCAGTTGTGTCTATCATTTATGAATGTGATCACATATACTCTACTTGTTTCATAACCTTGCTACAGCTGACTCATGACAAACGACGTTATTAATCCTTATTTCCAGCAATAAGTCAAAAGTAAATATTTTCATGCCCCAGCAATGCAGTGCTAGCACAAAAAAATTATTACCAGTCCTAACTATTACCAGTATACAACTAAATAATGCTACCAGTTTAAGATACGTTTCTAGTCCTAAATATAATGTAAATTTCTCTGATGTATTGAATCCATTATATCTATGTAGTATTGGACTACAGACCTTGAGTAATAGTTGCAATGTGTTACATTTTAAATATGTCTTATGTCACTTGCATGATATCATATATGAACACAACAGCTTGATGCTACACGTAATAGCTCTTGTTGTGAATGATGACTTCTGAGTAATATTGAATGGTATTTAGTAATACTGCAATAATGCTATGCCAATAATTACTGTAGTTAGATGACATATGGATAATGTTCTGTAATAATTACTGTAATTAGATGATTTATGTATAAATGCTATGCCAATAATTTCTGTAAATAATATATTGTTATACTCTATAAATGCTATGCTAATGATTACTGTAATGAGATGATTTATGCATAAGTGCTATGCCAATAATTACTACAATGAGGTGAGTTATGAGTAGTGTTTTGTAAAATTCAATACTTACTACATGTTTATAATTGGCCAATGAATGCCAAAGATTACTGTAATGAAATAACCTATGCATAAATGCTATGCCAATAATTACTACAATGAGATGAGTTATGAATAGTGTTCTGTAATACTCGATACTTACTACATGTTTAGTAACTGGCCAATGAATGCAAATGACTTATTAATAATGTTCTGTTACATTCCATAAATGCTATGTCAATAATTACTCTAATGAGATGACTTATTAATAATGTTCCATTACATTCCATAAATACTATGCCAATAATTACTTTAATGAGATTAATTATTAATAATGTTATGTTACATTCCATAAATACTACGCCAATAATTACTGTAATGACATGACTTATGCATAAATTCTATGAGATGACTTATTAATAATGTTCTGTTACATTCCATAAATGCTATGCCAATAATTACTTTAATGGGATTACTTATTAATAATGTTCTGTTACATTCCATAAATGCTATGCCAATAATTACTTTAATGTGATTACTTATTAATAATGTTTTGTTACATTCCATAAATGCTATGCCAATAATTACTGTAATAAGATGAGTAATGAATAATTTTGTGTAATACTCCATACATATACAGAAATGTTTAGTAACTAGCCAATAAGTTCCAATAATTACTCAAATTGGTTGACACACTAGTGTAATTCTGAATGATAACTAGCATAAGACTTAATGTCCTTCACCTTCTGACCTAATTACCAGCAATTACTGCAATATCCGTATGTCCTGTCCATCCTCACGATCATGAAGTACTATATTTGGTTTTTGCACTAGTTCTACATTGATGTAAGAGTATGGATTCTACAAGAATGTGGTGTCGATATATCAAACTGTCCACCACCTTGAACGATGGAGATGTTATTGTGATCCTACTGTTTGGTGTACCTAATGTATTACCAAAATGATAACACACAATATTAATGCAACATTTCAGTGTCTTGGCTACACTAATAAATACTTCAGGAAGAGAACTTCAGATTGCCTCAATTGGTGTTGTGCTTCTGTAGAAAGACATGGACTTTCAGTGCAGCTACATGCAATCCACTGTGCTACAACCATGATACTATCCTTCCCATTCCTTTCCTAGTTCTTGTAAAATGATAAAAACTTTTACAGTGTGTGTGCACTTTATTTCATTTCTTAATGTATTCAGTTCTTGTAAAATGCTAAAGACTTTTACAGTGTGTGTGCACTTTATTTCATTTCTTAATGTATTCAGTTCTTGTAAAATGCTAAAGAATTTTACAGTGTGTGCGCACTTTATTTCATTTCTTAATGTACTTAGTTCTTGTAAAAAAATGCTAAAGACTTTTACAGTGCGTATACACTTCATTTCACTTCTTAGTGTATTCAGTTCTTGTACAAAATGCTAAAAACTTTTACAGTGCGTGTGCACTTTATTTCATTTCTTAATGTATTCAGTTCTTGTAAAAAATGCTAAAGACTTATACAGTGCATGTGCACTTTGTGTCATTTGTTAATATATTTTATACTCATTGCGTATACATTTTGTCATTTCTTAATATGTTCTGAACTCAGTGCGTGTGCACTCTATTTCATTTCTTAATATGTTCTGCACTTATCAATAATGTATATACTCTGTGACTGTAGACTCAGTAACTAAATAGATTATAGAAAAATTTGTTGCTCATGGCAAGTCCAATTGACTCACCATCGCTGCCAAATTTTTTCCTCCCCAGTGGAGGGTTATGTAAGAGGTCCATGATTAAGGAATTTGTTGCTAGCGCACTTGAGCAGATGTAATTTCGATGGATTGATGGATTGCTCACGCGCTGCCTGCCATATGTAAGCTATAAGAGAATCTCAGACCAGAGAGCAGTGTTGTATGCAGTACGAACTCTGTAGCAGCAGGAACTGTGTAGCAGATGTAGTAGCAGTAACGAGCAGTCGTGTGTGTCGAGTTGGCTGGGCCGGTCGTGGGGAGCGATGGCGGAGCCTGAGCGATGTAGTATAAGGTAAAAGCAGCCTCGCGCATATGTAGTATTGTTATATCAAGTTACATGTAAATGTTTAAAAAATTTCTTAATAATAAGCTTTCTCATAAAAATTAACTTTTGACAATCATTCATCTAATTTAAAGAATTTACTGATCTCTCCAATCCATTATATAATTATATTTTTTACTGTTGGGAGGTTATTATATAATTATCTTTGGGAGGTTACACTGTATAATTCACAGTCAGTGTAACTACCCAACAGTTAAATTCCGCAACCTACCAATAACAAAATGAGTCTAAGCTCTCAATAAAAAATGTGACTCACTTATAACCTTTCAATAATTGACTGTGAATTTAAACTGGTAAATTTTAGACATCAGCAGTGCTGCGTCATGGTCCTGAAAATTCATTCTGAATAAATTGCAAATTCTTACCTCAGTATGGTCGCCGGATAACGCGTATATATCTGCTCCTATAAGAAAGTTTTCTCGCACAGCCCAGTGCAATACTGGCTGATAGATTTGCACATATATAAAAAGAAACAACTGATTTTTCTTTACAATAATCGGGATGACAATGGATTGGAGAGATTAGTCAATTCTTTAAATGGAGATGAATGATTGTCAAAAGTTAATTTTTATGAGAAAACTTATTATTAAGAGATTTTTTAAACATTTACATGGGGCTTGATATAACAATACTACATATGCGCGAGGCTGCTTTTACCTTATACTACAACGCTCAGGCTCCGCCATCGCTCCCCACGACTGGCCCAGCCAACTCGACACACACGACTGATAGATACTACTTACTCCTACTGCTACACAGTTCGCACTGCATACAACACTGCTCTCTGGTCTGAGATTCTCTTATAGCTTACATATCGCAGGCAGCGCGTGAGCAATCCATCGAAATTAGTGCGCTAGCAACAAATTCCTTAATCATGGACCTCTTACTCAATCTAAAACTAAATGAACGATGAAGGCAACTAATAATATTAAATGATAAATGTTGTTTGTTATTATACGTTTATTGTAGATTTAAAAAGAAAAACAGCCTTTATGACAAATGTCTATATTTCCTAAGTAAAATTATTAATAAATTGCCCAGCTCTGCCCCCTGTTATGGTCACGCTATCTACCATAAATAACTCGTAATGACTGACATTATTTATGTACCAAAACTACAAGACACTACTTTCAAAGATGATCAACAGTGGTGTGGAACCTCAGTGGAAATAAACTAATGTGATCACAGCTGTTTAGCTTTATAGCCCTAATAAGCCGAAGCAATTTGCGATATCGCCGTATGTACTGCGTCTGGTGCGTCGGCGTGCTGGTTCCCGTACACGTCTGCGTCGATGCAAGAACTCCAGCCACAAAAATAAAAACTCTTTCAAACACTAGGACGGAAGAAGGCGGTCCTCTGACTACTAAACTCTAATACTGTCTTCTCCTCTCTGTGACCTACAGACGAGAAACGCGAACTCCCAGCCACAAGGACGAAATTCAGATAACGTCTCAACGTAAGTATAGGCAGAAGAAGTGCTCTCAATTACTGAACGCTGTGTACTCAGCGACGACTACCAACCCGGAAGTGAAGTCCAGAATCGTATAGGTTCGAAACAGACCAGTGACAAATTGTTCTTACTATAAAATCTCCTGAGAGCAAAGACAGCAAGCCTGACTGTATCAATAAAGCTGATACCGAGCTACCGTCACACACAGGTGCTCACAAAGGAAGACCACGTCTCTCCACCGCTGGCTTCCCAGCAAGGCTCAGCTCCCCACCCTCGTAGTTCCGAAAACGAATCATATTCCCGAAACCACGGAATATTCTCCCTCTCTACGGATTCTTCCGAACGCTGACCAACCATATTTTAGTCTTTTGTCGTCCAGCGCGGAAAGTTTGCGAGGAAGAACATACACTCGTGCAATGGTACGCTTCTGAGTAAAAATCAGCGGAAATAACCCAGCCTGCGTGATTTACAAGATGAGGGTTCCTCGTTCGTCTCAGCTGCGTCCAAGATTTTTGTAGTTTCCAGAGTATAATCCTTCCCATCCAGCTACAATAACGTGTTACAAACTGGAAAAATTCCGCACACTCTCAAAAAGGCTAAAATTGTTGCCATATTAAAACTGGGCAAACCGAGTGACCAACCTCAGAGCTACCGCCCAATCGCCTTACTCAGCATGATCTATAAATTACTGGAGAGACTTATGTACAACAGAATGAGCGAAGTCATCCTGGAGGCTGTACCGGTAGAACAGGCGGGCTTCCGGCCGAAAAGAAGCTGCACGGATCAGGTCCTCGCTCTAACAACCCACATCGAGGCGGGCTTCCAAAGACAGCAAAAAACATCAGTGGTATTTGTTGACCTGACGGCGGCGTTACTGTCTGGAGACAGGGCCTGATTTATAAGCTCCTCCGCATCGTGCCATGTCTAAAAACGGCTAACCTTATCAACGAAATGCTCTGCAATAGACCATTCCAGGTTGTTATCGGTAACAACAGAAGTAAATTCATGAAACTTAATAATGGCGTGCCCCAAGGCTCAGTACTGGCTCCACTGCTTTTCAGCATGTATATAGCCGATATGCCTAGGACGAGATCCAAAATGTTCGGATATGCGGACGACTGGGCCTTGGCCACACAACACCGGGTGATGGAGGAAACTGAGATCACACTATCCAGCGATTTGACCACTCTAGGAAAATACTTCCGTGACTGGAGGCTCCAACCCAGCCCATCCAAAACAGAGGCCACTTGTTTCCACCTGAATAACAAATTAGCAAACAAAAAGCTCAAGATCCGCTTTGATGGCGGCATTCTTCCATATACTAGAACACCAAAGTATCTGGGCGTGACACTCGATAGAACATTGAGCTATAAACAACACCTTGTAAACACTGCTGAAAAAGTCAGAACTAGAAACAACATTGTCCAAAAGCTTTGTGGCACTAGTTGGGGGTCCACTGCCTCTGTTCTGCGTAGCTCTGCACTAGGAATTGTCTATTCTGCAGCAGAGTACTGTTCCCCAATATGGTTAAATAGTGCTCACATCAAGAAGGTGGATGCAGTCTTGAACCAAACGATGAGGATTATCTCTGGAACGATCAGGTCAACTCCTGTCCAATGGCTGCCTGTATTGAGCCATATCCCGCTGCCACATTTGCGCAGAGAACACGCACTTGTCAGGGAGTGTCGAAAAATCCAAAATAGCCCAGATTTTCCTATCCACACCCTGAGTAATGGAATTGAGCAAAATAGATTGAAATCCAGACACCCCTCTCTCGCAAGTGCCAAAGATCTGGTAAGGAACGCTTTTATTCTTGAGGACCGCTGGAGAGTAGAATGGGAGGAAAAGACACCGCCTCAGGTGAACACCTTATTGGGAACATCTAACAGACCTCGGGGCTTTGACTAGCCCCGCAAATTCTGGTCTACCCTTAACAGGATCAGGACGAGCAACGGCCGTTGTGCGGACTCCTTGTACAAATGGAGCATAGTGCCATCACCACAGTGCGACTGCGGCGCTGACAGGCAGACAATTCACCATATCGTGGTAGAATGCCCTCTGAGGGCCTACCCTGGGCCAACAAGGGACTTCATGGATGCGACTAACAGTGCAATCGATTATATTTCTAACCTAGATGTTTGTTTGTGATAATGTAACTGTTTTGTGTGTTATGTACTTTTAGATTTTTTCATACGTGATTTGTACTTGCCATACGCTAAATAAAATAATAACCGCCCAGTCGCGACTCTATTGTGCTCCAGCACTCAGATGACCCAACGTCCGTCTTGCTACTTCCGGTGTTTGAGCAGGACCAACAAACCTGTGTGGGCCTTCCACCCAGGGCTTGAGTGCCGCCTGCCGTTTCATCATTCATTACGCCGTTCTGGTAATAAAGACACTCCGTCACCTTTCATGCAATAAGCGTTAACAGTTATTTACAAGGCGTACGTGACAAAGTCTGTCTCGTTTAAATATTCATATATACGATGTACAAACCATCGCATGATACCTAATTGTGTTTGTAGATCACGGCAAAGTATGTAGATGAGTGCTTGTAAGGTGCGAAATTATAGCCACCTTACAATATCACAGCCTACTTGAATGAAAATCTGGCTGCAGAGTGGATGGATAGGTTGAAGAGGAGCTGATGAGTACTTCAGTGCTTCAGACCATACACCTCTTGAGTTCTACCTATAAGGGACGTTGAAAAATGAAGCTTATCAGCAGAAGCAAGCTACACAGAACGAGCTACAAGAAGCCCTCCTGTGTGGCTATCACACCGGCAGCACTGGCAGCCGTAATTCGGTCAACAGTTCAGTGGCATGGACGTTGTTTGGCTGCTAATGGAAGTCACTTCGAACACATAAAATAACCTTCCGCCGTGGAAGAATTGTAACCGTATGTCATTTTGTTCCATTAATATTGACCATCAAAGAATGTCAACATTTTTCTGGACCCCTCTGTTGTGCAACATAACGTACGTCCATCTCCGGAGCCGAGTGGTCGGCGCGACAGATCCTCAAGCTAGGCAGTTGGGTTCGATTCTCGGTATTGACAGAGATCTTTCTCTGTGGAATGACAGGACTCGGGTGAACTTAGCCTCGTGTTGCCAGCTGAGGAGCTACTCTACTCAGTGATAGCAGCTACAACACAGAAATGTCGACAAGCGTCAGGAACGCAGGCTGCTGGCCCATGCCCCTCCATACTGCATCTGACGATTAATGACAAAGGATGACGCAGCGATCGATTGACTGTCGTGTCTTCAGATCATGATTGCGGGATCTCCTTTTTCCTTTGCAACCTCAAGCGCAGTAAATATAATGAAGTGCCAAAGAAACATATATTCGTGCGTGTTCAAATAAAGAGATATATAAACAGGAAGAATACGGCGCTGCGGTCGGCCACGCCTATGTAAGACAACAAGTGTCTGTCGCAGTTGTTAGATCGGTTACTGCTGCTACAATGGTAAGTCAGCAAGGTTTAAGTAAGTTTGAACGCGATGTTGTGGTCGGCGCACGAGCAATGGGACACAGCATCTCAGAGGTAACGATGAAATGGGGATTTTCCTGCACGACCATTTCACGAGTGTACACGAGTATATTCAGAGAAGGAATAAGCTAAAACATCAATTCTCCGACATCGCTGCGGCCAGAAGAAGATCGTGCAAGAACGGGACCAACGACGACTGAAGAGAAACGTTCAGTGTGACAGAAGTGCAACCTTTCTGCAAATTGCTGAAGATTTCAATGCTGGGCCGTCAACAGTTGTCAGCGAGCGAACCAATCAATGTCTTCGATATGGATTTTCGGAGCCAAAGGCCCACTCGTGTACCCTTGATGACTGCACGACATAAAACTTTACGCCTCGTCTGGGCCCGTCAGCACTGACATTGGACTGTTGGTGACTGGAAAAATGTTGCCTGGTAGGGCGAGGCAGGTCTCAAACTCTATTGTGCGGATGGACGTGTACGGGTATGGGGACAACTTCATCAGTCCATGGGCCCTGCATGTCAGCAGGGGATTCTTCAAGCTGGTGGAGGCTCATTACTTGAATTCATTCATGTCCATTGTGCATTCCGACGGACTTGGGCAATTTCGACACGACAATGCGACACACCATACGTCCAGAATTGCTACAGAGTCGCTCCAAGAACACTCTTTTGAGTTTAAACACTTCCACTCGTCACCAAACTCCCAAGACTAGAACATTATTGAGCATACCTAGGATGCCTTGCAACGTGCTGTTCAGAAGAGATCTCCACCCCCTCGTACTTTTTCGGATTTATGGAAAGCTTTGCAGTATTCATGGTGTCAGTTTCCCCCAGCACTATTTCAGACATTAGTCGCCTCCATGCCAAGGCGTGTTGCGGCACTACTGCGTGCTCGCGGGGGCCTACATGATATTTTAGGCAGGTGTACCAGTTTCTTTGGCTCTTCAGTGTATAATGCCCGCGTAGGCTGAGCTCACATCAACTTATGTACGCCTAATCTAACACCTTACCTGAGTACAAAGTGAAAATATCACCGAGATCCGCGTTAATATTCAAATGGTTCAAATGGCTCTGAGCACTATGCGACTTAACATCTGAGGTCATCAGTCCCCTAGACTTAGAACTACTTATACCTACGACCACAGCGGCCGGCCTCGTTAATCTTGTGAGGCTCAGATTTATGTTACGAAAAACTTTGGTAGAATGAACTTCCACGTTGATGCATATGAGTCCATTAACTTGATCAATGGTTACTCACTTCTACCTCCACCATGATGCAGACTATTTAGTTTTTAATTATATTTATTTAAATTTGTTTGTTTTAATATTATATTCCTCAGTGAGACTTTCACTTTAATGTCTGGGTCAGTCTTATATACATTGTTGAGCTGAAACATTATGACTGCCAGCTTAATAGTGTGTTGTTCTACCTTTGGAATGCGATACAGCAGCGATTCCACGTGATATGGATTTCAGCAGTCCTTGGTGGGTTCTTGGACGTGTGTGACTCGAGGTGTATACGCACAGCTCTCAAGATTGCCGTATATTACCGGCCGGCAGTTGTGGGCGCCTAGCTGGCACCCGATAGCGTCCATCGAGTCCAGATCAGGTGAATTTGGTGATCAAGACATGCTCCTCCTCAAAGCACCTCTTGCAGCACGGTTCTGGCCTTGTGACCCGTCAGTTATCGTACTAGAAGATTTCATCGCTTTCGGGGAAGACATCAAGGATAATGGGATGCAGATTGCCTGCAATAATGTTCATGTATTCCACATCTGTCGTAGTACCTTCGATTATTACGACAACTTTCGTGGAAGTCCTGATGAATGTCCTCCATGGAATAGTACTGCCCCCACAGGCCTGTGTCGTTGCGCGGTTTCTGTTTCAAGCAGCCCTTCATCCAGATGGCGTCGTATTCGGACAGTAGCGTCGACTTAGTGTTAACAACCAGCGAGACGACACGTCTCCAACATCCACGGTCCAAAATCGATGACTACGCGGCTATTGCATTCGTAATTGACAATGAAGCTGGGTCAACAAGGGAGATCTCTGCTGGTTAGTGCCATGATAATCAATGTGCGCACAGACCTGTGCTCCGAAACACTTGTGCCAGCACCAGAATTGTACTCTCTCGACATATCTTCTGTAGAAACACCTATCCTGCTTGCAAGCCTCTGACCACATTCTATGCTGAGGCGTGCACGTCCAACACTTTGTCGCAGAGTAATAGTTTCACTGTACTTCAGCAGTTTTCATACAGGATCACGACAGAATCATGCTAATAGTCGACGAGCAACGCCGAAATACTCGTTCCCAGGCTCCAAACCATAACAAGCTGGCTTTTGTGACATCTACTAATCCTTAAAAGGTTTTGACGATGTTAGCTGCATTTAGGCATTGAAATGTATCAATGATAACAGGTAAAAATTTGTGCCAGTCCGGGACTGGAACCCGGATTTCCCGCTTTACGCGAGCTGTCATATATATAAGGTGACTACTACCAACGATTCTTTCTTTCAGCAGCGTTGTCTTGCACACAGTACCCGATATCTTACGGGAGTCAGGAACTGCAAGTAAGGTGTCGCTACGTCAGCAGAGAGTAACAGGCTGGGCTAAAATGGTTCAAATGGCTCTGAGCACTATGGGACTCAACTGCTGTGGTCATTAGTCCCCTAGAACTTAGAAAAACTTAAACCTAACTAACCTAAGGACATCACACACACCCATGCCCGAGGCAGGATTCGAACCTGCGACCGTAGCAGCAGCGCGGCTCCGGACTGGAGCGCCTAGAACCGCACGGCCACCGCGGCCGGCAACAGGCTGGGAATTTAGGTCGAACCGGAAGCGTGCACTGATCGCCGAGGAGGTTAAGGCGACTGCTAGTGTAAAGCGGGAAATGTGGGTTCAAGTCACGGTACGGCACAATTTTTTCACCTGTTACCATTAATATACTTCACTGCGCAAATGCAGCTAACGTCGGTAAAACATTTGAATGATAAGTTTTATGGCTGCAGGTTGGAAGCTGCTTGTTCTTTAGGATGTATCCGAAGGAACAGTGATCCATATATGGATATAAAGTTGCTAATGTCAGTGGATTTCCCCATTTGAAATCCGTATCGTTGCTAAAATGATAGCCCGTTCGTCTCTGCTCCACTTACATACTTTCCTTAGCGCGTCTCGTGTCCGCACGCCAACAGGCAACATGAAGTCTCGCGGTGGGCAGTGTTCATAACGTTTTGGCTCATCTTCTGTCCCAGTATAAGCAAGGTTTAAGGCCAGTTGAAAGGAATGGTAACATATAGAGCAAAGACGAAGGTGATGGAGGACAGTATGGAGGAGGATAACTACTCGCTTTATATCAAAACTGGAAACGATTCAGTAGTGGTAGAAGTAAGAGAGAATTACATTTAGGAAAGCGAACAGCACAGGATTTCCCAAGCAAGCCAGATGTCAGAAGTAGACTGGAACAGATGAAGAAAGCTTGTTGGGCGTAGTAACTGTCTAGTTACGGAAACATAAAAGACAGCATCAAATCTGTCGAAAGACTGATGACTAAAAAATAAGAAACAGCAGTGCCTGTTAATAATTTTTTCATAATGCGGGGCCACAATCATAATGTATTAGTCAACTGGTATTCAGTCAAGATGCTGTACTCAACAATGAAGCAAAGCAGTAGGCTCTGCCAGAAATATTGACTCTTAGACAATATGTCTAATAGTGTATTTTAACACGACAGTATGTAATCTTAGGCAATTTATAACACTTAAAACACTTGATAATGGCACTTTGAAGCTGAAATCATTATTGTGTAAGTGTAAATGTAACACTGTAAATAAACAACAGTCTAATGGCGGTACTGACTTTAAAGAGCAGTACCATGCAACTCAATTCGGACATACATGCATGTACTTCTTAACGACGCAGGCACTGCTATTACCTATTTATTCGCCAATACCTGCCCTCGCCTCTCAATTCGTATGTCCTTCCTGAACGGGAATACACGTGAAATATGAGTGAAGACTCTGACACAAGGACGACTCCATATGGCAGTTCGAGTTTGACCGTGAATCATGCACGGATAGGCGAAGCGGGTAAGGTGATAGTTCGCGTAAAGCGGGAAATCCGGGTTAGAGCCCCAGTCCCGCACAATTTTTCATTGTCCTCATTCTAATATCGAGCCGAAAGTGGTTCATATTCACAACTGCAAATACATTTCATGTACTTCTTGACGGCTGCAGTCGCAGCAGTGCCTGTTCATTTCTATATGCATGCATGTTCGAAGGAACATTACATCATAAGCCAGTTTCTTAATGAGACAGGCACTACATTTTAGTACTTATTCGCCAGTACCATTCACTCGAATCTCAATAAATACGTTCATGGTGGACGGGGATGTTCTTAAACTGTAGCTTGTGATGCAAAAACGACATCATATGGAAGTCTGGGTATGACCGCGATACGAACACGGCTGGCGAAGCGGTTAAGGCGACCGCTCACTTAAAGCAGGAAACCCCCTTTCGAGTCCCTGTCCGGTACAAATTTTCACTGTCGTCATCTTAATATGCAGTCGTAGGTCGTTCATATTCGCAACTGCGAATACATTTCCTGAACTAAAAACTCGCTGTGTCTGACGAGAACCACATATTCGTCAGTATCGTTTTGTGCACAGAAAAATCCGCCCTGCTGCAGAGGATGTGGGATACGGGCCCAGTGTCGGTGGCTCTGTTTGGGAGCCCTCCGCCCACCGCTCGCCACTCTGCTGCAGTGTGTCGAGGCGGCCGATGCCCCGACTCCCACGCTGCGTCAACATCTCCTGGCTGTTTCCGGGGCAGTAGACAGTTACTCTGGAACCGTTTGGCCACCGCAGAAATATCGCGTCAGTCTTTCGCCGTAGTTCCCAGAACTGGGCATGTGGGTGCACTGCGTCCACACGCCTTAGCGGTCAGCTGTTGACAGAATTCTTCGTCACTTTCCCGTCCGTCACTCCTATTGGTATCCGGTGTAAAACGACGTTCGTCTATTGCTAAGGAATCTGTTTCGCTTACAGTCAGTGTAGAGGGGCTCTGTCGGTTATAAGTAACCTATCATTAATACATTGCAGCCGACATCGGTATTTCTACTCATGGACTGTGCGGCTGGTCCCGGTGGAGGTTCGAGTCCTCCCTTGGGCATGGGTGTGTGTGTTTGTCCTTAGGATAATTTAGGTTAAGAAGTGTGTAAGCTTAGGGACTGATGACCTCAGCAGTTAAGTCCCGTAAGATTTCACACACATCTGAACATTTTTGGTATTTCTACTGGGTAATGCACTGAGGTAACAAGTCGTTGGATAACGATGTGCACTTATACAGATGTCAGTAGTGTCGCGTACACAATATATAATAGGGCACTACATTGGCGGAGCTGTCATTGGTACTCAGGCAATTCACGTGAAAATGTTTCCGACTTGATTACGGCCGCACGACGGCAAGTAACGAACTTTGAACGCGGGATGGTAGTTGCAGCAAGACGCATGGAGCGTTCTATTTCGGAAATCGTAACGGAAGTCAATAATCCGAGATCCACAGAGTCGAAAGTGAGCCGAGAATACCAAATTTCAGGCAATACCTCTCACCACCGACAACGATCGAGAGCAGCGGCGTCTGCATAGAGTTCACATATCTAACAGACAAGCAACACTGCGTGAAATAACCGCAGAAACCAATGTGGAACGTACGACGAACGTATCCGTTAGGACAGACGGAGCGAGATGTTGCAGTGATTAGCACGCTGGGAGGACGACGGTTCAAAGCCACATCCAGCCATGCAGATTTAGGTTTTCCCTTGTCTCCAGGCAAATTCCGGGACGGTTTCTTTGAAAAGGACTGGCTGATTTCCTTCCTCATCCCTGATACCATCTGAGCTTGTGCTGCGTATCTCCCATGTTCGTTCGTTCGTTAGGACAGTGCAGGGAAATTTGGCGTTAATGACCTAGGGCAGCAAACGACCGACGCGAGTGCCTGTGCTAACAGCACCATACAGCCTGCAGCGCCTCTCTTGGGCTCGTGAAAATATTGGTTGGTCCCTGGCCTGGTCAGATATGTCACGATTTCAGCTGAATAGAGCTAAGGGTAGGGATCGAGTGTGGCGCAGCCTCTCGAAGCCATGGAACCAGTTTGTCAACGAGCACTGTGCAAGATGGTGGTGGCTCCGTAACGATACGGATTGTGTTTACACGGAATGGACTGGGTCCTCTGGTCGAACTGAATAGATCATTGACGGGAAATCCTTATGTTCGGCTACTTGGAGTCCAGTCATGGACGTCATTTTTCAAACAACGATGAAATTTTCATGGATGACAATGCGCCATGTCACTGGGCCTGAATTGTTCGCGATTGGTCTGAAGAACATTTTGGACAATTTGAGCGAATGATTTGATCCTCCCAGAGTCCACGACATGACTCATAGAACATTTATGCGACATAATGGAGAGGTCAAAAATCCCTGCACAAAATCCTGGACCGGCAACACTTCTGCAATTATGGACGACTATAGAGGCAGAATACCCTTTATTTCTGGAGCGGACTTACCACGACTCCTTGAGTACATGCCACATCGAGTTGCTGCACTAGATCGGGCAAAAGGGGGTCCTACAGGATGTTAGGAAATGTCCCATGACTTTGGTCACCTCAGTGTAACGCTGTTGTTGTCATCAGTTCGATGGCTGATTTGATGCAGCTCGAAGCGCTAGTGTATCACGCGCAAGTCTCTTTACCGAAAAGTTTCTATTTTACCTAAATGTGCACTAACAACACTTCAGATTGAAGACAGTGGTTCAGTTATCTCGTAAACGTATCATTCGTGTATCCATGTTTACTGAAATGATTTTCATTCTGTTATCATATACACGTGTCAGCGTTTGCTATCACTTCGTGATTTTTTATCAGGAACATAGAAGTTGGTACTAACTGATGGAAAGTCATCGAGTAAAACAGAAGTGACTTCTGTGGATAGTGCTAGTGTTTAGGCTAGCGCTGCTCCTAGCATATATAGATAATTTAGTACAAATCAGAGCAGCCATATTAGACTTTTTGCAGATGACTAGGTTTAAAAAGTGGCAATTGATCCTACATAATGAAACGCATGAGGTAATCCACATAGGACTGAGAGAAATCCGTTAAATTTCATTTATACGATAAATCGCACAAAACTAAAGACAGTCACTTCACCTAAATACCAGAGCTACAATTATAAATAACTTAAACTGAAACGATCCCATAAATTGTGGTGTGGGAAAGCAAACCAAAGACTGTATTTTATTGGCAGAACACTTAGAAGATGCAACAAATCCACTAAAGAGACTGCTTTCATTACCCTTATCCTTTCTGTGCTAGTGATCAAAGAAGGGCAGCTCGTTTTGTACCGGGTGGTTATAATTAAAATACAGCTAGTCACTGAAGTCCAGTGTGGGCTATAGTTATCGTATGCCAATGAAACTTGATATAGAGGGTGAAGCGAAATTCACGCACTCGGCCTTCGCAACGCGACTCCTCACATGACAGCCATAAAAAAAGTCTCACAAAATTTCGTCCGGCGAGTTCATCCGGCAGAAAAAGGACTTTAAAGAGTGGGAATCTGGCAACACTGTAACCATATGTACGGAAACAACCGCTCTGTGCAAGTAGTCCTCGTTCTGTACAGCTGGCGCAGTACATGCAGTTTTGGGTTACCATGCAGGTGGTCGATGGTTAGATCCTGGGTTGATGTATATGTTTTTTATTTGGTAAATGTAGCCCAGGTAGTACGGTACATAGCATCTTAATCGTCAACAGCGATTGCAGCGAGTCCTCTAGAAAACGTGTGCACTTACGTACTACAGTTGTTGAAATGGAAGCTTTGTCAGCTTTGCAAGAAGCTCTTTCCACGTCGTGGGCGTCACTTTATTCGCACCACTTCATGCACTAGATGCGAAACCTGTTTTCTTTGTACCCTCCTCCAATGGTCCCATAGATTAGTACCAACCATTATTCTTGCCTCGTCCAGATCTATTAGATTTCGTTCGGGCCTTACGTTACCAGTAGGACTAGCAACGTGCTGTGCCAATAATGTCCAAACTTGGTTACTATTTGTATGTGTTATCACCATGATCCCACCTATTCTGCATTTCAAAACTGAGTCTGACAATCGCATGCTGTTTAGTACGTATCTCAGTGGATTATTCAAATGGTTCAAATGGCTCTGAGCACTATGCGACTTAACTTCTGAGGTCATCAGTCCCCTACAACTTAGAACTACTTAAACCTAACTAACCTAAGGACATCACACACATCCATGCCCGAGGTTGGATTCGAACCTACGACCGTAGAGGTCGCGCGGTTCCAGACTGTAGCGCCTAGAACCGCTCGGCCACTCCGGCCGGCTCAGTCAATGATTATTATTATTATTATTATTATTATTATTATTATTATAACGATTGTTCCCCGTTAGGAGAGCGATTGAACTTGAATTCATAATTTCATCTTCGGATGTTTTTCTTCTTTGCTTCCCAAAACCTCCTCACCCTCTCAGAATGCTCCTTCTTCCGTTCCTCTGTCCATTTTTTACCAGGCTGACGCGATGTTCTTTCCCCAAACTTCACACTTGTGATTTTATGCCGGAACTCGGTGCGATCTTCGAGATTTTTTATGTTGATTTGCTGTATATCCCTCTGGACTTCTTTCAGCCGTTCTGTGCCACATTTACTCCTTGTTATAATATTGAATAATTTCTTTGCTGTTCTGGAGCCTTCCATCCTGTAGATGTGTGTATAAAATTTGGCTCGGCGCTTTCTGATTTCATCTGTTACTATGTTGATCTTTCTATAGAGTTAGTTTTGTGGTCTCTTCATCCAAATGCCATTTTTGTTGATTGGACCGTAAATCTTCCTGAGAATTTTTCTTTCCTGCTTTTCTATTTCCTTAATTTTTGAATGACCGTCAATCACCATTGTTTCAGCTGCATAGATTTCTTCTAGAAGAATCACTGTCGTATAGTGCCTTAATTTTGCGTCTGTCGAAATGCACTTCCTGTTGTAATGTGTCCATGTTAGCTTGTAGGCCTTCTGGAGCTTGGTGATTCTTTGTTCATTGGCAATTCGGGCAATCCTGAGGACTGTATAGTTTGACCGAGGTATTTAAAATGGCAGACTTGTGCAATTTTACCATATTTTGTTATTAAAGGGGATTTATTTTCTGGCTGCCTTTCCATATATTGGGTTTTTCATAAGATATCTGTAATCCGTTTTTTTTTGAAATTTCATGTAGTTTTTCCACTGCGTGAATCGCTTCTGTTCTGTTATTGGTGATAATTGCAATATCGTCAGCGAAAGCAAGGCACTTGACTTTAATTCGGTTCTCTTTATTGATACCAATTTGGATACCCTTTACGTGAGGTTCCCATTCCCTGATTAACTCTTCTAGAACAATACTGAAAAGGATTGGGGATAGTCCGTCCCCCTGTCGGACTCCAGATTTGATTTCGAAGGTTTCTGATACTTCGCTCATGAATTTCACTTTGGCCGTTGTTCCTGTAATTGTCTGTTCTGTGATTTTTCGTGTCTTTCGGTCGATCCCAAATTCTTCCATGATTTTAAACAGGGTTCCACGGTCCACTGAATCATATGCTTTCCTGAAGTCGATGAATGTAACTACTGTGTTTCTTCATTTCCTCATTTGTAATATTGTCTTTAAGCACCAGATCTGTTCCGCACATGAGCGTCCTTTTCTGAATCCGGCCTGATATTCACCAATTAGTGTATCTGCTTGGGATTCTACCCTGTTTAAAAGCGCTTTGGAAAGGATTTTGTAAGCGACTGAGAGCAGGGAAATTCCTCTGTAATTGTTCATGTCTGTCTTGTCACCCTTTTTGTGTAGCGGGTGAATTAGAGCGCATTTCCAGTCTTCTGGTATCTGCTTCGTTGTCCATATGTCTGACATTATATGGTGTAATTTCTGCATAAGTATAGGATCGTTTAGTTTCCAGAGCTCAGCAATGATCCCATCTTCTCCTGGTGCTTTGTTATTTTTCAACTGCTTGACTATCTCCATAATTTCTTCAAGATCCGGGGCATGTGGGTCTGGGTGTGTGAATACTGGAGAAGAGAAGACAAGTTTTGCTTGGGGTGGTTCGCAGTTGAGGAGGGAACTGAAATATTGGGCTAAGATTTTGCAATTATTTTTCGTGTTGGTCTCCAAAGAGCCATCGGGTTTCTTGAAGCACAAGCTAGGCGCTTGGTATCCCTGTAAGTTTTCTCTGAAAGTCTTATAAAAATTTCTTGTATTATTTTTGATGAAATCCTGCTGGATTTCAGAGAGTCTGTTGTTGTCATATACCCGTTTTTCTTTTCTAATTATTTTTGAGGTCTGTTTTTGGGTTTTAAGAAAGTTCTCCCAGTTTTCTTCAGTTTTGCGAGTGCTAAATTTTTTCCATGCAGTTATTCGGTTGTCGACTGCCTCATCAGAGGTTGCATTCCACCAGCGATGTTTCCTGTTGCGAGGGGGTTGTCCTAATTTGAGGGCTTCCTGAATTTTCTCTGCTAGTTTCTTCCAGTATGTTGATTTTTCCTGATTAATTTGCATGTTGATTTTTTCTTTGTTGAGTTGCAGATATTCCGGATCTGGTTTGGTTCTTTTGGGTGTTCTTTTTAGCATTCTGTTGGAAATTTGTTTTTATTTGGAGAAGATGATGATCTGATTCAAAGACACCTTTTCGGGTTCTGATGTTTTGAATTTCTTTTATGTTTTCTTTGGAAATTGCGACATGGTCTGTTTGGTAACCACCCTGTCTAAGACTGGGTGATCTCCATGTGGTTAATTTATGTGCAGGTTTTTGAAACTGGGTACTCATTATTTTAAGTCCAAAGTTTCTGCAGAAGTCGATTAGTTATTATTATTGTTATTATTATTATTATATCGTTGGGATTGTGGAAACATCCAGACTATTACCGTCAGGGAAGCAGTGTAATTCGGTGTAATTCGAAATCGAACATTTCACAATTAGCGGTCTCGGCATGAATCATACAAAACAGTATCTGTCAGAAGGGTAATGCGCTTTAGGTGGAACAGCGCACAGGACTGACGGCTTGTTTATACTGTATGCGCTGTCCACCAGGCAGGGACTAGTTGCGAGCGGAGTGACGCGCCCGTGACAGACTACGACGTACATGCGTACACGTATCGAATTTTCTCATAGTAAATCTCCAAACCGGTGTGGCAGACGTATGGAATACACAAGCGATTAATATGCGGATATGCCTCTGGTCCTTGGTACATCTGATAACCGGGCTGGTGATGCCGCTCGTGATTATGCTGCTAGATATCCTCGTCGACACCACCCGGATAAAAATGTATTTCGTCGTCTGGAGCTGCGCCTTCGGGAGTCAGGTTCTCCCCATCCACCATCGCGTGACAGAGGACGTCCACGGACTCGCCGTACTAAAGCTACTGAGGAAGCTAATTCTGGATGTCATACACCAAGAACTTCAGTGAAGTACACGTAGTGTAGCAAGGCAGCTGCGTGTCTCGCGACGCACTGTCGTTAACGTGCTGCACGAGCATGGGCTGCACCCCTATTATAATGCTTTCACGCAACAACTGCATCCTGCAGATCGCCATCAGTGGATGCAATTATGTGAATGGTTCCAACAACAACAGGAAGTCAACGATGACTTCGTGAACACCGTAACATGGTGGGATGAAGCTGCATTCACTTGTGAGGGTGACTTCAATAAGCACAATGCCCACCACTAGTGTGAGGCTAACCCGCACGTTAGCCGCAACTGTGGATATCAAGTTCGCTTTGGTATCAACATCTGGGCCGGAATATTGAGCGACAGGTGTTTGGGCCCCTATATGTTGCATGACCGGTTGACTGCACGAAGGTATCATGCATTCCCCTCAAACTATCTGCCTGATGTTCTGGAAGATGTTGCACTACATGTTCGGCATAGGATATGGTTCCAACATAATGGTGCACCTCAACAATCTGGAATTAATGTGCGACAGTATTTGGACAAAACATTTCCAGGGAAATTGCTTGGACGTGGAGTTCCAGTTGTATGGCCACCGCATTCATCTGACGTAAATCCACGGGATTTCTTCCTGTGGGGACACCTGAAGAAGCACATGTGCTCTACTCCGCATCTGGCAGTAGTGGCCGAGCGGTTCTAGGAGCTACAGTCTGGAACCGCGCCACCGCTACGGTCGCAGGTTCGAATCCTGCCTTGGGCATGGATGTGTGTGATGTCCTTAGGTTAGTTAGGTTTAAGTAGTTCTAAGTTCCAGGGGACTGATGACCTCAGCAGTTAAGTCCCATAGTGCTCAGAGCCATTTGAATCATTTTTTTCTACTCCACCGACGTATGTGAAAGAATTGGTAGCACGTGTTCATGCTGCTCTTGTTACTATGGACGCAGCCTTGCGGGTTGCGCAATGTTGGGAACTCCACAGAGATCGCTTTGAGCATCTGTTGTTTTGGGGACAACGTATTCTGTTATGAAGGTCACGCGGTTGTTATTATAGATACTATTATTGTCACTGGTTGCTAATGTGCGACATCTGAGCGCTCGTATTACATGTAGTATAAATGACAAGTAGATGTTGTGTTATTGTACTGTGCTATAAGCCAGTATCAATAATGACTGTGTGGACGATGTGGCCTATTCTACACATTATTTTAGATCTATGTGACGATGCTGTGCTATATTTATACGTTTTGACGATGCCATTATGGCCTAATCATTTTAGGATATGGTGCAGAAAAGATCGGAGGATGGTCATCATCGACTGAAGCCGGTCATCGTCTAAAGAATTGATATTGTGATCAAAGACTGGAATAAAAAACATTAGACATTTTTTTATCGCTAGCATGTGAGAAGTCGAGCTGCGAAGCCCGAGTGCTCGAATTTCTCTTCACTCTGTATGTGCTAATGCATTAACATGGAACCTATTTACTTTGAGAAAAAAGCAGTTTTAATTTTGGCCACCAGGTGCAAAATTGGCGTTGTACAGCATCTCGTTGACGTCTCCGGTGCTTACACTGAACAAGTTGTGTAAACGGCGGTTAATAATAAAATCAACGTTATTTCCCTCACACTTGTTGGATCTTTTCTGCCTGCATTAATTACATATGGAAATATTTCTATACGTCTTCCTCGCATTCCCAGCGCCAAATTTGCACCTGATGGCCAGAATTGGAATTAACTTTTTTCAGTGTTAATCGGTTCCTCATTAACGCAATAGAATATACACCAAGTTTCACTGCCATTCGATAATTACAGCCAACACTGGGCCTCTGTGAGTGGGTGCACTTTACTCACAGCAACCGACACTATCGCGATGTAGGAGAGAGTCATGGCTGGTATGACACGCGAGCTGAACTGGAAATCATTAAATAAAGACATTTTCCATTCCACCGAGACCTATTCATGAAATTTCAGTCAACAACTTTCTCCTCCAAAGTCGAAAACATTCTGTGACTGTAACCTATGTAGGGGGAACGATCGTTACAATAAATTAAGGAAAATTGGAACTCACATGTAAAGGTATAAGTTTTCGTTTGTCCTGCGCACTTTTCAAGTATACATATTCTGAAAGTGTTTCGATGGACCCACTGCCAGGGACTTAAGTGTGAATTGCAGAGTAGTTATGTAGATGTAGACGGAGATGGAGATACATGCTGTAAGTATGATCCCTTGGCGAGGTATTCACTGGTCGCACAGATTCCTTCGAACAACGTTTTTCTAAATTTGCCCAACATAACTTTCGTGAGAATTATGTTGCCTTTATTCCAAGGATACCCATTTAGTTATTATTTGTTTCTTTTTTTCCACTAAGGCTACTGCAATTTAAAAGTGTTTTACATCAGATTTTTAAGTTTCATTTACAAAGCATTATCAATGGTTGTTCTGTAAATGGATTAAGTGTAATATGTATTTCTTTCTGCTATTTATAAATTAAAAAGAGGTTCTCTTTAAGAATTGCGCATACAGTTTACTTTCGACAGAAAAGATTTACCCTTTCACCGTGTTTATTGGAAATTAAAATAGTTTTTATGATTCCTTATTGGCAAAAAAGAACTTAACAACCGTCGTGCTCGTATTATAGCCTATACTGAGTTCCTGAACACGATATAAAGTGTTCTAATAGGGTTATTACGTGTAGTATAAGGAAAGAGCAGCAAGGCAACATTTGCTCCGAAGCGTGTGTCGAACTAATAGAGCGTAATTGCCGCTTGTTTTCTAAACGAGAACTTCGGAACGCGCGTTTACCAAGTACAACTACGAGACGGCATGTTAAGCATAGAAGAAACTGCGTGCCGCACTCGTGTACGACACATAGCTGACTGTTGTTGTTGTGCGAGGAATTTCTAACGCGCGAACCGGTAGCCGTGCTGAAAGCGCGCTCTGTGAGCCGCCTGTGCCGTATATCTCTAGCTTCCACGTTACCAGTGTGCGAATACCAGATGGTTTGGCACTGGAATGCTTAAGGACACAACGACAAAACAAGAATCTCAACAGAATACTCTAGTTCTAAAATCTACTTTCTCGGGCCATTCCCTTAAAGACAGTGAGGACAAAAATGTGTATCGTTCTCGCTCTGTAAACAACTATTTATTCATTTCGTTTACCTCTCTATTCGTCAAATCTATAAGAGGCGATCAAAAAGTTTACGTTCGAAGACCGTACAGTGGGGAATCGCTTTGCCAGTCAGACAAAATTGTCCTGAGCATTGGAGCCGTCATCCCACAGATACACAGAGTTCAAAATAACAGTTTGGTAAAACACTGTCGCCGGCCGCGGTGGTCTAGCGGTTCTGGCGCTGCAGTCCGGAACCGCGGGACTGCTACGGTCGCAGGTTCGAATCCTGCCTCGGGCATGGGTGTGTGTAATGTCCTTAGGTTAGTTAGGTTTAAGTAGTTCTAAGTTCTAGGGGACTTATGACCTAAGATGTTGAGTCCCATAGTGCTCAGAGCCATTTCAACCATTTTGAAAACACTGTCCTGCTGCATGAAGAAATCCGTAACTGCTCTGGTTCAAATGGCTCTGAGCACTATGGGACTTAACATCTGAGGTCATCAGTCCCCTAGAACTTAGAACTACTTAAACCTAACTAACCTAAGGACATCACACATATCCATCCCCGAGGCAGGATTCGAACCTGCGACCGTAGCGGTCGCGTGGTTCCAGACTGAAGCGCCTAGAACCGCTCGGCCACAACGGCCGGCCGTAACTGCTCTCTGCACACCCTCGTCTGGGAGGAATCGTCGTCCCTTCAAGGCCTTTATTAAATGACCGAAGGCGTGATAATAGCCGATTTTAGTTGGCACAGCTTCTCCCTCCAAAAATGGCACTAAGCAAAAAATGGTTCAAATGGCTCTGAGCACTATGGGACTTAACTGCTGAGGTCATTAGTCACCTATACTTAGAACTACTTAAACCTAACTAACCTAAGGACATAACAAACATCCATGCCCGAGGCAGGATTCGAACCTGCGACCGTAGGAGCAGCGCGGTTACGGACTGAAGCACCTAGACCGGCTCGGCCACAACGGCCGGCTAAATGCTGCTTCTCCCTCCCCCTCAGAGCGCCCAGCGTCCTGTGTCGAATCGCGAGCAGCAAGGAACTTGGCGTACCATTCCACTCCTGCGGTTTTCGACAGACATGCTGCCCCATACACATTCTACATTCTCCGGCAGATATCTACCGGTGTTCGCCCTTCGACAACCAAGTAAAGAACAACAGCACATTGGTTTCTCTTTGGACGGATTTGGTAAAAGTGTCGCCATATTTCACGTTTCCGTATTTACCGCACACACGTCAGAAAGACAAGTATGCCACACAAATCCGGAGCTTACACGTAGGTACGCAGCACGACAGAATGTCAATCCTAAGGGCCCGGGTTCGATTCCCGGCTGGGTCGGAGATTTTCTCCGCTCAGGGACTGGGTGTAGTGTTGTCCTAATCATCATCATTTCATCCCCATCGACGCGCAAGTCGCCGAAGTGGCGTCAAATCGAAAGACTTGCACCCGGCGAACGATCTACCCGACGGGAGGCCTTAGTCACACGACGTAGGTACGGAGCGGAGATTCGCTATGGAGCACGTATGCGACAGCAACGCCCTCAGACGGAAACTTTCTGATCTTCCCTTATTTATCACTAAACAAATAACGTGGTGCATGGTCACACCAATTTCAGTTTACCTATCTAACGGCTTGCAGCGGCAACGAAAACCAGATTTTCAATATTTCATACAATAATTTACCGGATTTAACAATTAAAACTGTTGTCATAATCTGCTCATTAAGAGATGAAATGAAATGTCGTGCAGCGAGGGCCTCCCTGGTCGTCTGGTGCAAGTCTTTCGAGGTGGCGCCTCTTTCGCGACGTTAAGAGATATAATCTTGTGTTAAAGGTTTAACATAGTCAGACAGGTTTTACAGTTAGAGACTGTGTTTACGTCTTGAGGCAGCCTAATTCACAGGGTGCAAATAACCCATAAAATATTCACCCAGTATCTGAGAATGAGAGAACTTAAAGAATTCGAACAAACTATACACGTAATTTTAACCCCTTTTGAAACCTTTACTCGCTGACACCTGCAACAGAGTAGTGAAAAGAAATAAATTTACCGCTTACTACCTTTTTGCTGTTCATCCAGTAAAATTTCAGCATCAGGCATGACGTTTCAATTTATTGCTTCTTTACTGCTGATCCTATCCGCAATACATTTTGCAGACAATATATATACCACCGAATGAATCTGGGACATTATATCAATGTACGACACATAGTTCAGGAAATATGACGTCAAACACTGAAATGTTAAAAATAAACTAGCTTTAAAAAAAACCGGAGTGCAAATTATCCAGATTGGTATTCACCCAGTACTTGTTAATGAGGGCACTCAACAATTTCCATTAAACTTTACACATCGTGTCAAACCTTTTCTAAACGTTTTCTCGTTTACAAGCTTGACGTCAAATATTTAACACATTAGGTCATTTGTAAAGTAATCAGACGTCTGGAACCGTTTTACACATGGCAGCTTCATTCTTTATGTAAACGGAGGGGCGAGCGGACGGGGGCCAAGGGGTTTACTGCTTATTTTCTAGAACAGATAGTGAAATATATGCTTGGCCTCGGTCCGCTTACCCATGCATAAGAAAGAAATTAATGGGTAAACGATTAACTAACGCATGTCTCATGCTGAGGTTTGAATTAAAGGCCTTTAACGTCTCTCTGTTGAATAGAATGAACGGGTTAATGAGTGCAGAATATGGAGTGAGAGTAAATCAGAGAAAGACGAAACTAATGAGATGCAGCGACAATGAGAAGATCGCGAAACTTAACATCAGAATTGTGGATCACGAAATAAACGAAGTTAACAGATTCTGCTGCCTATACAGCAAAATAACCTCTGATAGACGAATCAAGGACAACATAAAAAGTAGACTAGCGCAGGCAAAAATGGCATTCCTGGACAAGAGAAGTCTACTAGTATCAGACATAGGCCCTAATTTGATGAAAACGTTTCTGAGAATTTACATTTCGAGCACACTGCATTGTTGTGAAACACCGACTGTGAGAGAACCGTGACAGAAGAAAACCGAAGCACTTGAGATGTGGTGTTAGACAAGAATGTTGAAAATTAGGTGGAATTATAAGGTAAGGAATGAGGAGGAGCAAAGAAATGTGTGGGAAACACTAACAAGAAGATGGGACAGGATGGTAGGACATTTATTAAGACATCAAGGTGTAACCCCCAAGGTACTGGAGGGAGCTTCAAATCGTTCAAATGGCTCTGAGCACTATGGGACTTAACATCTGAGGTCATCAGTCCCATAGGACTTCGAACTACTTAAACCTAACTAACCTAAGGACTTCACACACATCCATGCCCGAGGCAGGATTCGAACCTGCGACCGTAGCAGTCGCGCGGTTCCGGATTGAAGCGCCTAGAACCACTCGGCCACCGTTGCCGGGTGGAGGGAAGTGCATAGCATAAAAACTGTAGGGGAAGGCAGAGACTGGAATACATCCAAGAAATAAATTAGGATATGGGTTGCAATTGCTACTCTGCGAGGAAAGGCTTGCACACGAGAAGATTCGTGGGGCGCTTCATCAAACCACTCACTTATCTGCTTTTCTCCAAACCAGTTTTTTTCAGTTGTGGGACGACTTTGGTGTATAAAATCATTGTGTCACTCGTGGTGTTGATGTCTTGCCTCTTGACACAAGTCACGAATCGCCACTAGCAATAGAGGGTGAAACCTTGCCACACACGTACAGAGCCGGGAAAGGAAACTTGGCAACTTTTTCAAACACTATGTACTGACTTGGCACCGACTTTGATAGGGCTGTGACCAAGACACCAGATCGACTGCGGGAGCACAAAGGTTCAAATTTCTACTCGATTTGTAGCGCGCCTACTGTTTCCCCATGTATAACCATTCAATGTATAGGCCTAATTAATCCACACACTATAATGATGAGCCATAACACAATGACCTCCTATACCCTGATGAGCCATAACATAATGACCTGCTTAATAGCTTACTTGTCCGTCTTTGGAACGAAATACTTCACTGATTCAGCGTGTCAGGGATCCGACAGTTTGTTAATAAGTTGGTGAAGGTTGTAACTTAACCTACAACTAATATTGTCTATGTTCGTCTGTGAAAATTGACTCGATAAGCAACCTGAGCTATCAGTAAACGGAATCTAACCTGCATAACATTGTGTTCTTGTTGTACGAGTGTCAGTTTCACTGTCATTTAAGCCCTCAACAGATCGTAACATGAAACATTTAAAATTAAACTTCGGATAAGCTATCTGATTGCGTGTTTGAATATGAAAAACTACATACACAAATGGAAATGAAATGAGCGTTTGGCGTCATTGGCCGGGAGGCCCCTTGCGGGGCAGGTCCGGCCGCCTTGGTGCAGGTCTTATTACATTCGACGCCACATTGGGCGAGCTGCGCGCCGGATGGGGATGAAATGATGATGAAGACAGCACAACACCCAATCCCTGAGCGGAGAAAATCCTCGACCCAGCCGGGAATCGAACCCGTGCCAGTAGGACGGCAATCCGTCACGCTGACCAGAGTATTTTTTTTTTTTTTTTGCATTTTGTTCTTTTTTCATCGTTGTGTTTGGTCACTGCGGACGTCACGTGACATCCGGTCAAGTTCGTTTGTTGATCGTTCCACTCAGTTTTTTATTACAGAGGCCAACCAGGTCTCTGACCGAACACGCTGTGCTACCGTGCCGGCAACCCACTCAGCTATCGGGGCGGACACAGAAACAAATGAACTTGTAACAGTGAATACCTAAGTTATCTGACTGCGTTTTTGAACAAGAATTTACAAGTGGTACAGAATCTTGCTTGTGCAACGGAATTTACTGGATTAGAGAACATGACATGTTGTTGTGTGTCAGTGTCTCTGTTTTGGCTCTACGTTTTGCACTCATCTCTTCAGATGACTGACTTTTTCCATGTGCTTTACAGCAATTCGTTACAGCAAGCAGCAGCAGCGGCTAAAGCTTATTGTGTCTAAGAATAATTTTAATAAATTGTAGTTTGCTTGGGTCCTGTTAACTACTAAATAACTTATGAGAAGGGATTTCATAAATTAAGTCTATTTAAAACTTAATAAATCATCATATCCAATAACAGACAATGCCACTTACATAAGAATGAATGCCGGCCGGAGTGGCAGAGCGGTTCTAGGCGCTATAGTCTGGAACCGAGGGACCACTACGGTCGCAGGTTCGAATGCTGCCTCGGGCATGGATATGTGTGATGTCCTTAGGTTAGTTAGGTTTAACTAGTTATAAGTTCTAGGGGACTGATGACCTCAGATGTTAAGTCCCATAGTGCTCAGAGCCATTTGAACCATAAGAATCAATAATGAATGAGTATCAGATTAACTATTTCAGTTTCAAAGTTACATTGACATTTAATAACCACCTCATATTTATTAATTAGATGTGGTAATAATTATTATTATTTCGAGGATAAGGAGGCTTCTTTAACTGACAAGCAAAACATGAGATTATTGCAAATTCGGACTAACAACCACGAGCCTAACCCTGCAATTGCTTTTGCGCTAAGTTTGCGAATTCCATCTTCAAGAGTAGTTAAGCCATCTAAATCTCTGCTGGCCATATAAATGAAAAGAGGCCTTGAGTTTGGTAAGATCTGCCATCACCGGCGCGAGGGCAGCATGAGACGTCTTCCGTCTCCGAGCTCTCGACCGACGCTACTACTTCCACTGTCGCAGACAGACCTCGTCCCACAATAATGCTTAGAATCACGCTTTCATGTTTCACTCCCAGATTGTTACTTTCTATATCTTATAGCTTATTTATATCCAATTTTACACAGTGCAAAGAATAGTATTAAGTTGGCTATATTGTTTTCAATGCAATGGGGAGTTCTGACACACACTTTAGAAGGTACATAGCGGTAGATGTCTACGCACATGTCATGTAATTCGCATAAATAACGGGCTGTTGATTTGTGTACGCGGTGATGGCGGCCGATAGCGACCAGATAGATTCCGTAGGATTTACATCAGGCGAATATGGTCACCTAGACATCAAAGTGAATTCACTATAACATTCGTCAAACCACAGTAGCACGGTTCTGGCTCCGAGATACGGACAATTACACTGCTGAAAGACGACATCGCCGTTGGGGAAGACATCGAGCGTGAAGGGATACAGGTGGTTTGCAGCTGTCAGCGTGTCTTCGACTACTACCACAGGCTCACGCAAGCACAGGAGAATGTCTCCCATAGCATAATACTGCTCCCACCAGCCAGCGTCTGTGGCGCGCTGCACAATTCGAGCCGCCGTCCACCTCGATGACGGCGTTTGTGGAGACGACTGTCGACCTAGTATAGCAAAAATGTGATTCACCCGAAGTGCAGACACATTTCCATTGATCGACGGTCGAATCCCGATGGTCCCGTGCCCATTCAATCATGATTAACGATTTCGTTGCGTCAGTATCTGAACACGTATCGTGGTCTGCTGTGGAGCTCCGTGTTTAGCAATGTACGATGAATGCTGTGCTCTGAAACACTTGTCCGAGCATCAGCATTGTGCTCTTACGGTATATATACCACAGATCACCATCTGCCTTACTTTACAGAGCAGACAAGCCTCCGAACCCCACTTTCTGTGAAGAGTTGTGGACGTCCAACCATTTAGCGTCTTGTGATAGTTTCACTATTCACTGTCCTTCCACCTCTTTCCGTAGATGCTCACGACAGTAGCACGTGAACATTCGACCAGCTTTCCCGGTTTCGAGATACTCGTTCACAGGCTCTGCCTAGTTATAATCTGACTTTTGTCAAAGTCGCTTGTCTCAGTGTATTTCCCCGTGTGCAGCTCATGTCTTAGCTAGGGTGATCCCCCGTTCGTGTCTGCTCCGCTTGCATAGTTGTGTTACCGCGTCACATATCCGCAACGTCACTAGGCGGCATCCAACGGTGCAGTGGGCAATCGCATAAAGTTTTGTGTGATCAGTGTAAATAAGATGTTGAAACTTGTCTGACCTAGAGAATTCGATATATATATAAGCAGCACCCCGTGCTCTAAAAAAATGCTCCTGTCAGAGCGCAAAGAAGGCGTACATGTCCCTCTTTAAAGGCCTCTGACAGACGAATAAGAGACATTGATGGTGGGAGAGAGAAAGTGACGTGAAAGAGAAAGAGATGGGTGGGGACAATAGCAGTGTGAGCCAAAGAGAGAGGAGAATAATATTGATGGTCAGTGAGAGACAGCGGCCGTAAAAAAAGAGAAAGAGGGATGGATGCACGTAGAAGCAGTGAGACCAAAAGAGATCGCAGGAGGGGAAATAAAAAAATTCAGACCAGTGGAGCTTCTTGCGTGGTCTGGGCCCCCTCAGCTTCTACACGTAGGCGTACAAGAGTGCGCATTTGGACGGAAATTTTAAACCCGTGGGTACAGGGGAAAACAAAAGTTGGACCACTCAGAATTCTGGAGCTGCAGAGGTGTGGTGGAGACAGTATAAGTGAGAGAGGAGTCGTGGCAGCGGGATATACTGTAAATCAATGGGGGGAAAGGAGACAATCGGAGAGACACATATGTACAGTGGCAGTGAGAGAAAGATGCTGTGTGTGAAGGGTTGGTTACGAAGAGAGACTAGGTAAAGAGATTTAGAATGTTCTGTGTTACGAGAGCACAATATGTTCGCATGCCAAAATTTTTGGTTGGAAAGGCTGAATGAGAACTTAGGTAGCTCCCCACTTTCCTGTCAGACTCTTTCAAAGGAGAACAATTCTCTCTCTCATCACTCCTTTCGCTTCTTTAAGTACGGACGCACTGGCCCCCGCCGTTGCCGCCTGCTGCAGGTGTAATTGCGGTCCCGGTGCAGTGGAGACTGCTGGCGTGTCCCGCTGACAGACGGCGGCCGGCGCGCGAGGCTGTCACGACAGAGCGCTGCCGCCAGCCTCCGGCCCCGTTTCAATTAGGCACTGGGCGGCGGGCGGCTCGCGAGTCTTCGCCAATGATTTATCGTCGCGCGCTGCACGCTGCCGGCGAGCCGATTCTCGGAACCGATTTCCAACCGGGTGCCGTGCTTTCTCGCGTCACCTGGCCCGCCGAGTCATGATCTACTCGCCGGCGATACGTCACTGGGCGGCTGCCACTAAACCGAGTTTAATGGCCGCATTAACGGTGCCAGTCCGGCTCTCCACCGGTCGTGCAGGTGTAGCAATAGTTGGCGAACGTTTAGCGTGTTTTGTTTTTCCTGGTTTCGCGGTGGTCTCCACACTCTAAATAAATTGGGGTCCATCTTTTTCCATCAATACTATATATGCTCAATAGTCCGTGTTTGAAATGACTTACTATTTTCTCACTCCAGCAATTTTGCTCCAAGTGCTCAGTGTTCCTAAGAAACTCACTGCTACTCAGCTTCTTACAAGGACACCGCTCCTACTTATCATCATCGACGTCGTCCAAATTTGTAGTGTATCTAGGGCTGGGCCAGAAATGAATGTCGTAGGAGTGTGGGCCCCAGATTGGAAAGCTTTAGGGAAAAAAAAGTGTTTCTCCTGAGATTTCTGAGAGGCGTTAGCCATTGATGTTAGCGTAGTTCTCGGGCAGCGGTTGGCGCAGCAGAAGGTCTGTAGGAAGGTAATCTGAGAGGCGTGTGGTCGAGTGTCAATGTGGCAACGTGGAATGTTTTCATTTTATTCATTTATCTGCTTTTCATTTTCAATTTTTACGTTACTTATACGGCAAGTAAACCGCAATAATGATTAATATATTGTATTTATTAAGATTTTCATAACAGGCGTGAGAAGAAAGGCAAATAAATGTGTAGGTAGTTGGTAGTGACGGAGTATTGTATGGCAGGTAAAGGTCTAGGTTAGCAGGTAGTGGCTCGCCAGTGGAACCGACGTACCCGGACCACGGAGACGGCTGCAAGCACACAGAGGTGAGCAGATCGGGCAGAACTGCTCGGCGGACAGATCGGTCTGTGTATGGGTGCCTGGGGGTTTCTCTAGGTCTGCGTTCACACCTATTAGTATAGCGTAACTTGCAGCGCACTAACTTGTAAAACTGGGAAGCGGGTCATACCCACATCGAAACCACATGGTGAATTCACAACTTCAGTCTACCACACCATGCAGCCCTAGCTTGCTGTTGTACAGTCTCCCGTGCTCGTTCAGGAAAATGCTCGGCTGATCGTCAGATTCTGCCTCACAGAGCATGATGCATAAACTGTTAACATACGATAATAGACAGAATAAAATTTACGCTGTTCACAGGTAGATGGTGAATCTGCGTCTGCTCTCATAGATTGCACTGATGACTTTGACGTTAGGATCAGCATCCATCCACAAAGTTAAATAACAAAATAAAATTTGCCAAATCCTGTAAAAGTAGACCCAGTACTGAAAGGGATAAACACTTGAGGAAAGAGGAAGTTATATTGCCTGACAAAAACCTTGAAACACTCAAGAAACATGACCAGAGATCATTGTAACTTCGTATACGTGCACGTCATTCGTCGGTATGTACAGGGTGTTTCAAAAATGACCGGTATATTTGAAACGGCAATAAAAACTAAACGAGCAGCGATAGAAATACACCGTTTGTCGCAATATGCTTGGGACAACAGTACATTTTCAGGCGGACAAACTTTCGAAATTACAGTAGTTACAATTTTCAACAACAGATGGCGCTGCAAGTGATGTGAAAGATATAGAAAACAACGCAGTCTGTGGTTGCGCCATTCTGTACGTCGTCTTTCTGCTGTAAGCGTGTGCTGTTCACAACGTGCAAGTGTGCTGTAGACAACATGGTTTATTCCTTACAACAGAGGATTTTTCTGGTGTTGGAATTCCACCGCCTAGAACACAGTGTTGTTGCATCAAGACGAAGTTTTCAACGGAGGTTTAATGTAACCAAAGGACCGAAAAGTGATACAATAAAGGATCTGTTTGAAAAATTTCAACGGACTGGGAACGTGACGGATCAACGTGCTGGAAAGGTAGGGCGACCGCGTACGGCAACCACAGAGGGCAACGCGCAGCTCGTGCAGCAGGTGATCCAACAGCGGCCTCGGGTTTCCGTTCGCCGTGTTGCAGCTGCGGTCCAAATGACGCCAACGTCCACGTATCGTCTCATGCGCCAGAGTTTACACCTCTATCCATACAAAATTCAAACGGGGCAACCCCTCAGCGCCGCTACCATTGCTGCACGAGAGACATTCGCTAACGATATAGTGCACAGGACTGATGACGGCGATATGCATGTGGGCAGCATTTGGTTTACTGACGAAGCTTATTTTTACCCGGACGGCTTCGTCAATAAACAGAACTGGCGCATATGGGGAACCGAAAAGCCCCATGTTGCAGTCCCATCGTCCCTGCATCCTCAAAAAGTACTGCCCTGGGCCGCCACTTCTTCCAAAGGAATCATTGGCCCATTTTTCAGATCCGAAACGATTACTGCATCACGCTATCTGGACATTCTTCGTGAATTTGTGGCGGTACAAACTGTCTTACACGACACTGCGAACACCTCGTGGTTTATGCAAGGTGGTGTCCGGCCACATCGCACGGCCGACGTCTTTAATTTCCTGGATGAATATTTCGATGATCGTGTGATTGCTTTGGGCTATCCGAAACATACAGGAGGCGGCGTGGATTGGCCTCCCTATTCGCCAGACATGAACCCCTGTGACTTCTTTCTGTGGGGACACTTGAAAGACCAGGTGTACCGCCAGAATCCAGAAACAATTGAACAGCTGAAGCAGTACATCTCATCTGCATGTGAAGCCATTCCGCCAGACACGTTGTCAAAGGTTTCGGGTAATTTCATTCAGAGACTACGCCATATTATTGCTACGCGTGGTGGATATGTGGAAAATATCGTACTATAGAGTTTCCCAGACCGCAGCGCCATCTGTTGTTGAAAATTGTAACTACTGTAATTTCGAAAGTTTGTCTTCCTGAAAATGTACTGTTGTCCCAAGCATATTGCAACAAACGGTGTATTTCTATCGCTGCTCGTTTAGTTTTTATTGCCGTTTCAAATATACCGGTCATTTTTGAAACACCCTGTAGATTACGATAGGTATAACGGCCACCAGAGTTTGTTAGTGCTGTTCGTGTTAAGTGTTGTTATCAGGTCTGGAGGGCATACAGGGTGGTCCATTGATCGTGACCGGGACAAATATCTCACGAAATAATCGTCAAACGAAAAAACTACAAAGAAAGAAACTTGCCTAGCTTGAAGGGGGAAACCAGATGGCACTATGGTTGGCCCGCTAGATGACGCTGCTATACATCAAACCGATATCGACTGCGTTTTTCTAAATAGGAACCCCCATTTTTTATTACATATCCGTGTAGCACGTAAAGAAATATGAATGTTTTAGTTGGGCCACTTTTTTCGCTTTGTCATTGATAACGCTGTAATAGTCACAAACGTATGGCTCACAATTTTAGACGAACAGTTGGTAACAGGTAGGTTTTTTAAATTAAAATACAGAACGTAGGTACATTTGAACATTTTATTTCGGTTGTTCCAATGTGATACATCTACCTTCGTGAACTTATCATTTCTGAGAATGCATGCTGTTACAGCGTGATTACCTGTAAATACCACATGAATGCAATAAATGCTCAAAATTACGTCCGTCAACCTCAGTGCATTTGGCAATACGTGTAACGACATTCCTCTCAACAGAGAGTAGTTCGCCTTCCGTAATGTTCGCACATGCATTGACAATGCGCTGACGTATGCTGTCAGGCGTTGTCAGTGGATCACGATAGCAAATATCTTTCAACTTTCCCCACAGAAGGAAATCCGGGGACTTCAGATGCGGTGAACGTGCGGGCCATGGTATGATGCTCCGACGACCAATCCACCTGTCATGAAATACGCTATTCAGTACCGCTTCAAACGCACGCGAGCTATGTGCCGAATATCCCTCATGTTGGAAGTACATCGCCATTCTGTCATGCAGTGGGTCATCTTGTAGTAACATCGGTAGAACATTACGTAGGAAATCAGCATGCATTGCACCATTTAGATTGCCATCGATAAAATGGGGGCCAATTATCCTTCCTCCCATAATGCCGCACCAAGGTTGCTGATGTTCCACTTGTCGCAGCCATCGTGGATTTTCCGTTGCCTAATAGTTACCGCTGTTCGTGAATGACGCTTCGCCGCTAAATAGAACGAGTGCAAAAAATCTGTCATCGTCCCATAATTTCTCTTGTGCCCAGTGGTAGAATTGTACACGACGTTCAAAGTCGTCGCCATGCAATTCCTGGTGCATAGAAATATAGTACGGGTGCAGTCGATGTTGATGTAGCATTCTCAACACCGACGTTTTTGAGATTCCCGATTCTCGCGCAATTTGTCTGCTACTGTTGTGCGGATTATCCGCGACAGCAGCTAAAACACCTACTTGGGCATCATCATGTGTTGCAGGTCGTGGTTGACGTTTCACACGTGGCTGAGCACTTCCTGTTTCCTTAAATAACGTAACTATCCGGCGAATGGTCCAGACGCTTGGACACTTGGATGATGTCGTCCAGGATACCGAGCAGCATACATAGCACACGCCCGTTGGGCATTTTGATCACAATAGCCATACATTAACACGATATCAACCTTTTCCGCGATTGGTAAACGGTACATTTTAACGCAGGTAATGTATCACGAAGTAAATACCGTCCGCACTGGCGGAATGTTACGTGCCACGTACTTATACGTCTGTGACTATTACAGCGCCATCTATCACAAAGCGAAAGAAGTGGTCCAACTAAAACATGCATATTGCTTTACGTACTACACGAATATGTAACAAAAAATGGAGGTTCCTATTTAAAAAAAACGCAGTTGATATCGGTTTGACCTATGGCAGCGCCATCTAGCGGGCCAACCATAGCGTCATCTGGTTTCCCCTTCAAGCTAGACACGTTTCGTTCTTTGTAGTTTTTTTGTTTGACGCTTATTTCGTCAGATATTTGGCCCATTCACTATCAATGGACCACCCTGTATAACGGGTGTGAACAACGACAGATGTTGTTGACCACTGTGAAGGACATGGAGATGTCATGTACTAGTGTGAGACGACGTTATCAGCACCTGACAGAGTGTGTAAGTGGCCTCATTGTGGACTTCTTTCATTAGCTGGTCGAATTGAGCATTATCCAGATTTCTGGAGCATTTAGGTATGACACAGGCTGCTTGTCACCAAGGTTCTGGTCAACCACATGGGACCACCATAAGGATCGCTGCATTGTATACCAAGGACATTTTAACTGCTTTACGCCCTTCCATGTCACCTGAGGATATGTAACAGCTAACAGCAGCTGAAATAGGGAATTTCCGTACCACAAAGAGGCTGCTGTAAACTCTAGAGATGTGCGATCCACTGCTGAACCTATCTGAAGAACCAGAGTCTTGTAAGGAGTGAGTGATCAGTGACTCATAAAAAAGGAGCGGTGCTCTTCTGATCTGAAATGTCTCTTTGTTGAAATTAGTGAATGGAACGAAGAGGTTGCAGTAGGCTGCTGCAACAGCGCCCCATGCCACATACTGAAGGAAACGTTACGTAAGCTTCCAAAAAGTTCCCAATAGACCATGTGTATTCACAGATCTGCATATCTTACTATCGTGTGCAGCTTTTCTCAACCATGAAGAGAACGGAACATGAAGAAAGATCAGTTCTTCAGAAAGCTGCAGTAACGCAGAAAACACTTTTTCGCCTTTATTTACCCTTTTCGATTTGAAAAGAGGATCACTAAGTTCACAGGACCAACGTTAACGTATACTGAGAAAGGACAAGTTACTCTCTCACCTGTTTTTCGTATACAGAAAATTAGTAAAGATTTTATTACAACCAATGTAAGACAGGAGTTATGACATGAGTCGCAATTTAAAGAACAAAGCAGCATTCTTTGGGTTCAAACAATACTCTGAAAAAGTTCAAAATATGCTTTATCCTGAAAAGGATTCACTAAGGAGAAGGTATGGATCGTTTCTTTGGTGGACAAAAATCTCAAGTTCTTCCAAGGTATCTAAAAGGAAGCGTTTTTGGACAGTATGTAGGGTTTACGTGCCATGTTCTATATCACATTCTTAATAGTTAGTACTCATCACATGTTGTCCAAGTGCAGATTTTCTGAGGGCTACACACTCCATATGCTCTTTGAACCTTGTCTTAAAGCTCCTACCAGTCTGTCGAATACATACCTTATGGTAATCCTTGAATGTTAATTTATATACCCCAGGTCTTGAGAATCGATATTTTGAATTTCCGATAACGTATTTTAGTTTATCTGAAATTACGTTTGTGGTGCAAAAAGCTAACGTTATGCAAGTATTTTTGAATAACTTGTTTATCCTGTCAGATGCAGTTTCCAAATAGGCCATTTGAGAGAAATACATTTTTGTAGTTGCCTGCAGTTGTTGCAACTGCATCTTCTGAAAAAGAGTGTCAACCATTTCATGTCCTGGTATGGAGCGTGTGGAGTTGGAGTGATATGGGATCCCTAACACGTGTAGATACAATTCTGACAAGTGACACGTACATAAGCATCCTGTCTGATCACCTGCATCCATTCATGTCCACTGTGCATTCCGACGGACTTGGGAATTCCAGCAGGACAATGCGACACCCCACACATCCCGAATTGCTACAGAGTGGCTCTAGCAAAACACTCTTATGAGTTTAAACACTCCCGCTGGTCACCAAACTCACGAGTCATGAACATTATTGAGCATATCTGGGATGGCTTGCAACGTGCTGTTTAGAAGAGATCTCCACTCTTTCGTCTGTTACGGATTTATGGACAGCCCTGCAGGATTCATGGTGTCAGTTCCTTCCAGCACTACTTCAGACATTAGTCGAGTGCAAGCCACGTCGTGTTGCGGCACTTCTGCTTGCTCGCAGGACCCCTACACGATTTGAGGCAAGCGTACCAGTTTCTGTGGCTCTTCACTGCATTATTTACATGTTGCATCTACACCTAACACTCAAAAGATTTCTAGCTCCCAAACTAAATGCGATAAAAATGTGGATGAAATTGATTTTTACGTAGCTGGTTTAAATACTTAACGTACTTGATAAAAAAGCTAATGTTCTATTTAATAAATCGTATCTTGATGCTGTAAATCTCTGAAAAATAACTCAACAAACTATGTTAATAATCCTGCAGAAAGTGTAACGTTTCTTGTATGGAACTATCTCAATAAATATTCTCGTCGCCCATTATTTTGTAAGTTAAGGAGGCATACAGATGATCTGAAATACCCTGTATAAGCGGTAACACTCGGCTTTGATTGTGAAAATGTGATGACAGTTGTTGACAACAGCTAGTGGCTCACTGATGACTACGTCTGGAACAGTCCGAGTGAAGGTATGGAATTGCTTAAATCTGCAACACGCAAATTCATTTACGAACTGTTAGCTGGATGGTGTCAGAGTCCTCTATAGGCTCAGACGTAACTATCGGCGGATGAATCAGAGGATTTGAATGTCTTATGATGGAAGCATAACGCAGTTCCTATTACGGGCGCTACCTATGTGCTCTGATCATAAGTATGGGGCGCCACACTGGAGACTGCCAGGCGTGTTGCGCCCTCCGTGGCTACAGCTGCATACCATACCCGGTGGTAGACACAGCAAAGAGGCGAGCACAGAATAGTCTAACATGGAGATCTGCGTCAAACCAGTCTTCTAAATGAAAGCCTCAACGAAAAAAATTACTCGATTTTAGTGTTTCAAATACTTCTCCAAGCTGTGTCAAAGAACTGATTTCCTATAAACTGAGTCGAATAAATTACGCTGGAAATGTAGGTGTTGTGTAGAATTGGTCAAATTGGAGCTGTAGGTGATAATCTTCCCTCCCCCAAAACTGATAATATACTCCTTGGGGCGTCGGTTGTAAATCCCACAATGCACACTCAAAGAGGAGGTAAAAATCAGTATGTGATTTATAAAGATACCCCATCTTGCAAAACCCCCTTGTCTGTATGTGATGTTCATCTGGATCTGAATTAATGATGAATCAGGCACATCTTTGAGACCCAGTGCTGAATGTAATGTATGGAACAGATTTGCTAACGCTACAATTTATCTAGGCACTAGCAGTGTATCTGAAGGTGAGGAATTTGGCATAATATTTAACACTGAGAAGACTGAATATGATAATACATAATTTAAGAATACTCTATGTTTTACTACCAAAGACAAATGGAATTATAAAGGATTGAAAACAATCATATGAATATAAAATTTACAATGATGTACCTTCCAATGAGAACTGCAAACTAAAACTCACAGCTGGCACAATTACAAAATGAGGTGGAGTTGGCAAATAATCTTGTATCTGATTCTGTGAACTATACTGCAGTCTGACTATGACGATCACGGTGACCTTTTGTCTGTAACAAGAACATATAAATCCCAAAGATCTGAGCAAGCACTGGTGAATATCAGACAGTGAAGCCTACCATGAATTTGAACTACAAGCTCTCGCTTGATCTAATATGCCTGAGCTGTAAGCGACACTTATCACAATCTCCACTGTAATGCGAGCGGAGGGAGACACTGTAGCTCTCTGGTCCAAAGTCAGCACTGTGATCGGGTAGCTGAGGACTTTCACATTGGACTCCAGATGGTTCCACCACTTGAGAGCGTGCAGCTGCCACTCTTCTTACCATATCCTGACTGTGACTTATCTGTATTTCGCCTACTTTTTAAGTCTCTGGAAGGTAGCGTGCTCCTTTCTTCCCACTAACAAACCATGTCCACCAGTCCTCTCAAAAGTTGCTACAGCTGTCCAGTGGCTTATTTTTTTTTTTTTTATATAAAATATCCTCCAAAGAAACAACGAAAGTCCCAACAAGCCATTGAATTTAATTCTTCCTCTCTTGTGTAAAGTAATCTTCTACTAAGTTTTATGTCCTCCTGACATCACTTCTGAAACACTGATCAATGCTCATTCAGCTGCCAGCAAGCCCTACTTTACAGGTCCTGTGAAAATGTTAAAACACTGTTCACGAGGCTAGTTGCCAAGTCTGCTGCAACTTCCGACTGTTAAGTAGGTCAGAGCTATTTTGTCATGTTTTTGCCAAAGCCAAAAATGTTTATATGCACAAGTATTTGCTTCAACAAATTCCTAGGGCCTACCAAACACTGGTAGAGTTCTACGCTCTAGAACTATGGCTTTGACCTCGGCCATCGCACATACCATTCTATAAAATGGATAATAGACCCGGAACCTGTAAAGCTACTTTCAACCTGGACATGGCGAGCACTATACACCTGCGTCTCTCCTCCCTATGTTTCTCCGGAGGCCGGCGCCCCACGGTTCAAATGGCTCTGAGCACTATGGGACTTAACATCTATGATCATCAGTCCCCTAGGACTTGGAACTACTTAAACCTAACTAACCTAAGGACATCACACAACACCCAGTCATCACGAGGCAGAGAAAATCCCGGACCCCGCCGGGAATAGAACCCGGGAACCCGGGCGTGGGAAGCGAGAACGCTACCGCACGACCACGAGCTGCGGACCCCCACGGTTCCCCACGGGTTATTTCACTGGGCCTCGCTACAAGTCGTCAGCCATGTATTTACACCACTCATTACTTCGTAAGCTTGTCCATAAAGCAAATCAGTATACCCAGTAGCATGTTAGATTACAAAAGATTAAGTAGATGAAGTTATATCTGCTCATACAGTCACTCTGATGTCATGACTCCCGTTTAACTTAATTCAGAATAATTAAAGGTGAATAAATGAACAGAGGCCAGTTGAAGGTCTATGAGCAATTATCATGAAAAATTGTTTTGAGGAGATGTATCATAATTCTTGTGCTCAGACCGTCTTGCCAATTTGTAAATTGCACTTCCCCTTTGACATTGTTTCTCGGAGCATTTTTGTGCAATGTTTAGACAGCTAGTTTCGGTACATAAGGTGAAAGGCGATTGGTTCTAGCTAGAAGGATGCTTTTTTTCTATAGGCGAATGTTTCCCACCTGACTTAGATCTCTGTCTCTAAACATTGGGCCAGGCAATCATAACCCAATCTACTTCTCGTTTTGACCCACCTTGCGCTGTAAGACCATCGCCTCCCTCATACTGATAGCTTTTTGGCCTCAATAAATTCTAATAATAGAATGATTTGGCACTTTGTCGACAGCTTCTCCACACCGCATAATTCTGATTTCTCTCTGCAGTCGTTCTCTGAGCGAGGAAAAGTGTGTCAGAGACCAAGTGCACCACATCTGTTAAACATATAACTTTAATTGCATCTATAAACCATCTCAAATTGCCTTACCTGTATGTCGCTGGGCATTTATGTAAAGCCGCACCAGTGTAAGTGGTTAGCTGCTAAACGATTACCCTACCTCATTTGGTTTAGAACTGCAATGACTGTAAACAACTTCTGCACGTTTACCTAAATGTACCTGAAGCACTGGACAGTAAACTGAATGTCGGGAAGTCAGACGGAGAATATTGAGGTCAGTGTAAGCGCATAAGCTGCCCGAGTTCTGCTCTTACTGTGCCTGGGAAGCTTTCAACAGATGAACAGGGGGAACATAAGTTTTTGCGAGCGCCGTTAAGTAGAGGGAGAAACGATCCATGCGGCAACGATGAAATGTTGCGTGCGTTTTCTCAAGAGAGAGTACGTACAGTTATTACTAGAGGAAGGAAGGAAGGGAGACTTGGATTTAACGAGGTCATTACAGACCGAGGACTGGCTTAAATGGCACAAGAAGGCTGGGACGAGAAACGAGACGTAGACTTTCCAAGGAACTGTCTTGGCAATCGCCAGAACTATTATGAAACCCGTCCCTCGTGGATCCCTGTCTGCTGCGTTAACCACAGCGCTATCTCATTCTGTTCTGCACTAAAGGCACGCAATGATGCCGGTCCCGTAGAAGGCACAATTGCGACGTCGAGTCACAATATTAAATTAATCTGCTTCACGCACCTGCTACATAAGTGTTAGGTTTACGTTTGGATACCAACACATTATTACATATTATTGCGACAGAGATCAGCCATGCGAGAAGGCGCGATGGTGAGCACTAGAGATCAGAAATGGACCAAGTACGAATACCTCAGTGCTAGCGTTCCCTATGTAGTTCCACCAGTGTGACGAGTCTGAGAACTGTGGCGCTGCAGTCGCTTCATACTCGTCGACTCTCTCTCACTGAAGCATGCAGGAGTGCAGGACCACTGGTAGCCAGGACTGGGCCCGGGGCAAGATATATAATTGGAACCATCTCTAAATGTAGCAACCCATTCATTGTTACTTTAAAGACGGTTTTACATGATTTAAAAATGACACTATTCGGGGGATATTGAAGAAACTCAAAAGATATTAATTGAGATGAAATATAGAATAAATATAATTTTTCATTAAACGCTAAACATATTTTCACAAATGCAGTCGGTCAGAGCCGGCCGGAGTGGCCGAGCGGTTCTAGGCGCTACAGCCTGGAACCGCGCTACCGCCATGCCTCGGGCATGGATGGCATGGATGTGTGTGATGTCCGTAGGTTAGTTAGGTTTAACTAGTTCTAAGTTCTAGGAGACTAATGACCTCAGAAGTTGAGTCCCATAGTGCTCAGAGCCATTTAGTTGGAAACACCATTTTCCCATTTTCGAAATCTGTATCTGTTATCAAAATATACCCAATAACGAAGATTTTTTGGTACCAAAAGCAGCAATTGTGGGAATGGACACTGCAATATTTTCGATTAATGGCAGATCGTCGGATATTTTACCATATGTTCTTAGGATAATATTCTCTGGTAACTACGAAACTTTTTTCGGTATCATTATCCTTTGCCAAGAGTCAGCGGTTCAAAATATTTTCGCAATTAGACAGAAAAATATAGGCACGTAGTGTCTGGTCTGCGGCGTAAGTGTGGTTTCAGCTGACGTTGTGCACACATGGCAGGGGTTCTAGGGTTTTCCTAAGGGTTCTGAGGTCACTGAACTATATTTTAGTCAGCATTTTTTACCAATAAAATTTTGGTGCACTGTCTCTGTGCAGATGGCACTTCATTCCTACACAACTGTGCCCAAAGCGATATTGTAGTAACAAAAAGTAGGCTAAAATGGTCTTAACATGCCTGGAAAGAACTTAAAATGAGTGCCAAAAATTATGTGAAACTGGACAGGACTATAAATTCAGTAAAATATTTTTCATAACATTTTATTCTATTAAGGTACACATCATAAGCAGGCCGTTTTTGATGCACTGCGATCGACGAACAAAGTAGTGAGAAAAAACATGAAGCGAACCATTTTGTATTAACCTTATACAACCTCCGACAATAAAGTTCGGTGAATAGTCCTGTAAGATTAACGTGGATGAACTATTAACTACATTCCTTCGAAATAGTTACCTCCCATAACTATGAACCGCTGAGCTCTGCAATACATGTCCTGGAAACCTTGCACAAAGTCTTCCTTTTGGGATGGTGTTCAAAAGCCGCGTCACATTTCGTTGGATGTCAGGAATATTGTCAAATCTCTTTCGTTTCAAAGCGAGTCTGGAGGATTGAGATCCGGCGAGTATGGTGGATATTCAAGTTGCACCACCCCCTTTTTTGCCAGGAACTGTTGACGATATTGGCTGTGTGTGGGCGAGCGTTGACGTGAACAAAACCAGGAACTTTGTCGTGCGTACTGGGGTCGTACCCTGCGTAGACGTTGCATGAAGCGGGTCAAAATTTCAATGTACTGAGCAGTGTTCAACGTCGTTCCCTCAGGTAGAAATTCCCTGTAGATAATACCTTGACTACCGAAAAAGGTGATGAGCATTGTTTTGACGCATGATTTTTTGGCTCTGACCTTTTTCCGATGAGGTGATGTCGGAGAACACAATTCCACGCTTTGCCGTTTCGTTTCAGGGTCATAACGCAGACACCAGGTTTCAGCCTCAGTGAAAATACAGTTCAAGAAACTGGGTGTCACATCCACCGTTTCGACCGAATCCTGTGAAGCCTCTAAACGTGCCTACTTCTGATCTTCAGTCAAGTTACGTGGCCCAAGACGGCAACACGTTTTCCTCTTCCCTATCTCCTGGGTAAGGATTTGTCACACGGATTCGCGGTTCATCTGCAGTCATTGGCTATCATGCGCTCAGTTAATCGACGGTCATTAGTGATTAATGTCCTCACTTTCTCAATGTTTTCATCACTGACGGCGGTCGCCGGTCGTCCGTGACGGGGATTGTCAGAAACACTTTCCCGGCCTTCTCGAAAACGGGCGAACCACTCGTACACACACTTTATGGGCAGTGCTTGATCCTCGTTAACACGTACCAGCATTGCATGCGTTTCTTTCGGTGTCTTGCCAAGCTTAAGACAAAACTTTAAACTGATCCTCTGCTCGTTGATTGTCCTGTTCTCAGTTCAGAAACAACACAATAACAAGCACTTCGTCCAACAGGTCTAACACGGTACACACACGATGCTCAATTGCACTAAGGTGGAGGCAGGTTGTCAACACCGGCCGCTACGCAGGTGCAGCGTTGTGAGTCGTCATTGTTGACGATCGACCGTTCTGACTTCGTTCGCCGAACTTTATTGTCAGAGGATGTATTATGCATACTTACTCGATGTTTACATGTGTCAAAGTATATAAATTTGTCTAAGTATGTAAACTGTCAAAGCTTGAATGATCTTTGGGATTCGTTTTATATAAGGTGCATACACTGCTGTAGTTGGGTAAAGGAGGGGACCGCGGAAAAATGATCCTGTCGGAGCACAAAAAGGCGAATGCGTTCCTCTTGAAAACAGTCACAGGAAAAAATGGCGTGCCTCAATCCTCATTCCACCCTCCTCACCAAAAATGTTGGCCAGGGAACATATTCGTGCTTTTTGTTCTGAAAGAGAATAGCAGATAGATAGTGACGGTGCAAAAGAGTGGAGATAGCGTCAGTCGCGTAGAAAGAGAGAATTCAAAATGTTCAAATGTGTGTGAATTCCTAAAGGACCAAACTGCCGAGGTCATCGGTCCCTAGACTTACACACTACTTAAACTAACTTACTCTAACTTATGCTAAGAAAAACACAAACATGCCCGAGGGAGGGCAGCGCAATCCGTGACATGGCGCCTCAAACTGTGCGGCCACTCAGGGTGGCAAAAGGGGAGTATACGGTACTGGTGGGAAGGAGAAAGTATTAGTAAAAGAGATGAATGAAGCCAATGGCAGTGACAACCAAAGGGAGAGGAGATACTGATGGTCAGTGAGAGACAGTGGCAGTAAAAGAGAAAGGGAGATGCATGGAGACAGATACAGAGGGAGTAATGGAGAGAGGAGACAGTGGAAACGAGGGATGAGTGGACAGCGTACATAGGCTTCGTTGATCTGGACGCTCCCAGACCCGAGAACTCTTAAGACGTAGATAAAGGGGAGGGTGCATTTTGGACCGAAATTTTAATCACATGGGTGTAGGTGAAAAGGATAAGTAGTACCCCCTTCTTTTCCCTACGCCCCCAAATATTTGAGCTGCCGAGCTATGGTGGAGACAGTGACAATGCAAATAAATACTTAAGGAGACGGTGTAAGAGAGAGACGAAACAGTGACAGTTGGATATGCTGCAAATCAAAGGGAGAAAAAGGAGACAATGGGCGAGAGACGTATATAGGTAGTGGCAGTGAGAGGTGGATGCTGAGTATGAAGGCTTCGCAACAGAGTGAGGCTGGATAAGATGTTCTGTGTTAAAACAGGGCGAATATGTTCGCAGTCCAAAATTATTGGTGAGGAAGGCGGAATGAGGGCTAAAGCAGCTGGTTTTCCATTTTTCTGACAGAATCCTTGAAAGAGCAGTACATTCACCTTTTTTGTGCTCTGACAGGATAATTTTCCGTTGGTTTATGCTAGAGTAGTATACGTTGCACAAGATTCTACCGTCGGAATTGGAGCGAATTCACAGTTGTTCATGGTACAATAGGTTGAATCAGGGTACGTGGTAGTTCAAACACGTGTGTCAAAGAGCCACTTTCAACGCCATTAAGTTCAGTTGCATATTGATTGCACTGTTATTCTGTATATATGCTGACTGCGACATGCCATTACAATATATTTAGAAAGTGGATACCCCGAAGGAATACCTGGAAGTGCTCCGACGTAGGGCAGAAAGTTTATACGCAAGTATTTCAGAGTAATTGTTCTTAATTTTCTGATATAGAGGACAAGGATGCGAACATTACTTAACAATAATATATTATCTACAAATGATTCGTTATTTATACAAAAAACCAGTGCTCAACACTTCGAGTTCAGATGTTTTTGCTTCAGCAGGTATTCTTACCATGGAAACAATGAACAACTGAAGTTCGTTCGTTACTGTTGGCCACAGAATATCTTATATCTTTTATGATTTTTTTTTTACTTAGTTTAGGGTATGTTTCTCTACGAATGTGAAGAGAGGATGCCTAATTACAAAACTAACACAAAAGTTAACTTTGCTGCCCCCAGCACGTAATTTTTTTCGAGCTCATTTCCTGCTGTCACAGTTCTGGTTTCTACATACATTTTCAATCAGAATTACGGCAGATCTAGGTAGCTACAAATTTAACCAACGTTTATAAATATATTTCCAATTGTCATTGTATTTAGTTATAATAATTTCATAGAAATGAAACAGTAGCACACTTGCATAACGTGCTCTTGCTAAAATCAATTTCTAAATTTCACACTCGTTTTGCAAAAATGTCTTTCCATAACTTTTATTACAATATAGAGTTCCCGGCATCCCACTGAAAGTTCAGTACGTCACACTAGTAGCTATTATTACATACCGGTACCCTGTATAATGTTGTAATACAACCAAAACTACAAGGACTATAGAAACACAAAAAATCATCTAAACCATGTCCCTACTTTCCCACTGGGGCTGTGAATGAACTAACACAGGAATCAGATGGATCATGAATGAATGTTCAAAGGTTAAATATATCAAGAAAGAGTACTAGCGCCTTGATGCTTTCATAGAATAGCAGACTAAAAGAATAGTAATAAACTGGTGTGGAAAGTAGTAACGAAGACAGTTATCAGGGGTCCGAGACCACCACAGCTAGGGAACTGGGAACTGGATGATAGCTCAGCCATGACTTACACGGCAAGGGAGAAAACCGATATGACTGACAAACTTGCGAGTTCAGCTTCAGATGCTACTCAGTATCGAATAATTGTAAAATGCATGTATTGTCAACTTAATTTTATTTTTTACATTTGTTTAAATTATTTTCAGTTGGCTTCAAAACAAAAGTATAAGTGTTATACTTATCCGTACATTGATGAAATGTCTGGTTCCAGTAACGCTGCGTAATGGTGTTCCGTTCTCGTTCCCTGGCATGCCCACGTATTTAAATAAAGAGACATCATCGCACTCGCATGTGAACCGCCATGAGTCATGCAGTATTATTACCTGCTTTCCTATAAAATTGGCTATGGCACTTTGGAAAACTTTCGATCAGCAAATGTTTTCAATCACAACATTTGAGTGTAGTTGCCTTGCCAAATTATATTCAGTTGCCAAGATACTCAAATCTCCGATACTTTGTTGATGTACAGTTGATATGAGGCAACTTTAAAAACGAGCCAGATTGCTGAATGACCTTCTCCTTCAGCTACTGTCGCTGGAAGATTGCAAAATTTGCGCAAGGCTACACATAAATTCGGAAACAAACTTAAAATTTTAAGATAGTGCATTTTATTCAAGAGTTCTAATGATTCTAAAGTAATATGTTCAAAGTTTGAAGCTTAAGTGGTTTTCAGATATTCAAAAATTGGCTCTGAGCACTATGGGAGTTAACATCTGAGGTCATCAGTCCCCTAGAACTTAGAACTACTTAAACCTAACTAACCTAAGGACATCACACACATCCATGCCCGAGGCAGGATTCGAACCTGCGACCGTAGCAGTCGCGCGGTTCCGGACTGAAGCGCCCAGAACCACTCGGCCACCGCGGCCGGCCTTTTCAGATATTAAATTTCTTTTTTTAAATGTGTTATGACGTCATTATGGTATACATTGATAAATAACTTACATACAACAGCGATCTAATCGTCAGTCATCTTTGAATATTTCCAAGCAACCCATATCTTTCGTTTAAAATCTTCACTTTTTCACACTGGGTTTTCAAATTAGACTCTTGATTGTCAATAATGACTTATAACACATTTATCTTGATGAATAAATCTTCTGTATTCGAATCTGTCACTCCATTCTTGGTTCAATCATGAAATGATTTCCTCTTCTTCTGCGCAACTCCGAAAATTCGGGATTGCTATTAGTTTCAATGGAAACAGCTTTACATAATGGAGGATGGCGTCTCAATTTCCGCGAAGGTATTTTAAGTAATTTAACAAGCTCTCAAAGTCTCTTCCCTCTACATCAATGGCAATATTTCGAGTTTGTAATAATTTGCTTCTGTAATCAGTTGGTGTTAATAAATTTAGCTAAATTGATGCCGTGATCAGACACGTCAGTGATCGCACATAATCCAAAAAAACTATACCACTGAAGATGTGTCAGCTGAAAAATCTAAGTTGCTGAGAGGTTTAACAACATGGGAATCTTGTTCTAGCAAGGTGCCATTGGTAATGCAGCGGGTCAACCCGAGCGCTGCAACGTTTATCAGACATGGAATATAAATATCATCCAACACACTGTTTCAGAATTTCCCATCGTTGTGGACTGCTACTGAACAGGTTGGGAAGAAGCTGAATCACTCAAAAAAAAGTATATGCTTCATGAGAACTCTCAGCTGCATGTGCACCACATAAGGCTATGACAATCACACAACAATTCAGTAATACTTCTCATTTTGTTTCAGTTCCAATACACGCCCGGGTTCCCGGGTTCGATTCCCGGCGGGGTCAGGGATTTTCTCTGCCTCGTGATGACTGGGTGTTGTGTGCTGTCCTTAGGTTAGTTAGGTTTAAGTGGTTCTAAGTTCTAGGGGACTGATGACCGTAGATGTTAAGTCCCATAGTGCTCAGAGCCATTTTTTCGGTTCCAATAACGCACCCCTGATATAAGGGCCACAACAACAAATAAATTCATTCCGAGCATCGCGTGATAGATAATGCATCTGCGAACGCTTTCCAGCTCCTTGTCAGTCTCTGATCTTGCCAATGTGTTTTGGAGGAACTGGATCATAACGACTCAAGAGCTGTAATACTCCGAGGCAATTTCCACTATTTGGATCTCCAATTTCAGGAGCTGAAACTCTGAAGGCCAAACCTCTTTGACCAAAAAATAACGTCACATCAAGTGACATGAGAGTTCCCATGGGAGCCGGCAACTCTACGAACGAACGAAACAAGAACTTTACCTATTTACATACGACCATCAGCATGGTTAATGCACTTCTTCTACGTCATTCCACTTCTTCAATTTTACGATTCTTCCGGGACAGTTATATACAAAAAGAAATACTTTATTCTGTCTTCGCTCTTGAATGCGCAATGTTTTTTGTATACTCGGTTTTCGTGTAAAATTACCTTGTGATGGAATCAGAAGTGCGTTATCGTTGAATATTGTTGACAAACCTAACAAATTATAATGACGTTTCAGAGCTGTTGTCGTGTAAAATTGTTGGGGAAATATTTTGGTAGGATTTCCAACGACATTTACAGAAAATGCATTTTCGACTCTATGACAAAGTGACTTTAGTGAACAAAATGTTGTGCATTCAGGATTAAACACGAAATAGAACTGTATCCACTGGTCTGTATGACTCATAAAACTGAAGTGGATAACGATAGCTAGTGTGGTTATGCTGGTACTGGGGTACTGTTCGTCTTATTTTTCTATGATACAAAATTTATTTTACTATAGCAGTCTGATATTTGCCAACCGAGCACCCTGGTGAGGACCGAACCCTTGAGAGACTTGTGCCTACCCCCCCCCCCCACCCCCCACTCGACGCTTGGGTCCCTCTTTCCCCCCCCACCCCCCACTCCACGCTTGGGTCCCTCTTCCCCCCCCCCCCCAACCCCCCACCGCCACCCAATCTCATCGGGCCGGCAGGACTGAAAGGCTAGTCGTGATTTATTCTTATTACGGAAGATAAGTACAAGATTTTATTGCTACAAAGAAGCACCCACAAGATGAAATGACCGATTGCCGGTGTCAGACTGTGCAGGCTGTAAGACGAAAATTAACTGATGCAAAGTACACAACTGCAAACGTGTTCCATTAGATGAGGACTAATATCTGCAATCAGTTTCATGCTATAGTTCATTTTCAGAAGGAAAATATACAAATTTCGTCGGGTGCAAACAAATCGGTTATATTCTTGTTTATACTATCTACAGCGTGAGAAAACATTTGTGCTGCGTCAGATGAAAACTAGGCACAGAGCAACATTAGTGTTATATCTCTGCCACAAAAAAGCGCGCTATTTCTGTATTGGCCATGTAAACTAACGTTTCGGGGCAAGAGCGAGTTGTGTAGCTCATCACTCATTTCTGTACTTTATTTTAATAATTAATCATCATGTAGAGATTGCACTTTATTCTCATGTCATGTTTCTGGTACTGTCGTTACACACTCGGTAACATCCTGAAAGTGTGTATGTGCCGTCATAAGTGTTACACATTCTCTGAATAGATATTAAATATCAGAATAAATTTACACCAGTCTTCGAAAGTGTTTTATTTACATAAATGTATGTATAAACAGAACAATATTCACTGTAACCGATCAGTCGTTATATTAGTAGATGGCTTCTGTCATGGGTCGGAAATTTTGTGACATTTCAGCCTGCACTTGAGAATATCTGTAAAGCCGAAATCATGATTGGGGGAAATAAATGAAAAATAATTTACATTTTAATGGCGGAAATTTCTTTCAAAACGGTTGTGTATGTAGCGGGAATGCCACGAATCTGCTATTACACTATTTGCGAAGTCGGGTGCTCGCTCGCCTTTCTGAGCAAGTCGAGTCCATTGCTACCTAACAAAAGACACATGTGACGAGGGAGCTGCGGCGGGATTCACGAGTGCAGTCTGCGGGCACATGGAGACAGAGAGTTCCGAGGTGACGTCACAAGACTCGCTGGCTAGTTTAAAGCTAGTATATGGAGCTCATTTCTGATCTCTAGTTAGCACACTACGCTTTGCACTTGGGAGGACAACGCTTAAAATCCCCGTCCGGGCATCCTGGTTTAGGTTTTCTGTAATTTCCCTGAAACTGCTCCTGGCAAATGCCTAGATCGTTCCTCTCAAAAGCACGGAAGATTTCCTTCCCCATTCGTCTACATCTACATCTACATCTACGTGATTACTCTGCTATTCACAATTAAGTGCCTGGCAGAGGGTTCAATGAACCATCTTCAAGCTGTCTCTCTACCGTTCCACTCTCGAATGGAGCGCGGGCAAAACGAGCATTTAAATTTTTCTGTCGAGCCCTGATTTCTCTTATATTATCGTAATGATTATTTCTCCCTGTGGTTGGGTGCCAACAGAATGTTTTCGCAATCGGAGGTGAAAACTGGTGATTGAAATTTCATGAGAAGATCCCGTCGCAACGAAAAGCGCCTTTGTTTAAATAATTGCCTCTCCAATTCACGTATCATTTCTGTGGCACTATCTCCAATATTTCGCGATAATACAAAACGAGCCACCCTTCTTTGAGCTTTTTCGATGTCGTCCGTCAGTCCCACCTGATGCGGATCCCACACCGCACAGCAATACTACAGAACAGGGCGGACAAGCGTGGTGCAAGCAGTCTTTTTAGTAGATCTGTTGCACCTTCTAAGTGTTCTGCCAGTGAATCGCAGTCTTTGATTTGCTCTACCCACAACATTATCTAAGTGATCGTTCTAATTTAGGTTATTTGTAATTGTAATCCATAAGCATTTAGTTGAATTTACAGTCTTCAGATTTGTGTGACTTGTCACGTAATCGAAATTTAGCCGATTTCTTTCAGTGCTCGTATGAATATCTTCACACTTTTTTCATTCAGGATCAATTACCACTTTCGCACCATACAGATATCGTATTTAAATCATTTTGCAATTCGTTTTAGTCATCTGATGACCTTACAAGACGGTAAAGGACAGCATCATCTGCAAATAATCTAAGAGGGCTACTCGTGCCGGCCGTAGTGGCCGAGCGGTTCTAGGCGCTTCAGTCTGGAACCGCACGACCGCTACAGTCGCAGATTCGAATCTTGCCTCGGGCATGGATGTATGTGATGTCCTTAGGTTAGTTAGGTTTAAGTAGTTCTAAGTTCTAGGGGACTAATGACCTCCGATGTTAAGTCCCATAGTGCTCAAAGCCATTTGACCCATTTTGAGGGCTACTCATATTGTCTCCTATGCCGTTAATATAGATCAGGAAAAATGGAAGGCCTATAACACTTCCTTGGGGAACGCCGGATATTGCTTCTGTTTTACTCGATGACTTTTCGTCCATTACTACGAACTGTGACCTTTCTGACAGGAAATCACGAATCTAGTGCCACAACAGGCGATATTCCATACGCACAGAGTGTGGTTAGAAGACGCTTGTGAGGAACGGTGTCGAAAGCCTTCTGGAAATCTAAAAATATGAAGTCAATTTGACATCCCTTGTCGATCGCACTAATTAATTCATGAGTATAAAGAGCTAGTTGTGTTCCGTAAAAACGATGTTTTCTGAATCTGTGCTGACTATTTGTCAATAAATCTTTTTCTTCGAAGTACTTCATAATGTTCGAATAGAGTATATGTTCCAAAACCCTACTGCAACTCTACTCCCCCCCCCCTCCCCTGTCGGAGGTTCGGGTCCTCCCTTGGGCATGGGTGCGTGTGTTGTCCTTAGTGTAAGTTAGATTAAGTAGTGTGTAATCCTAGGGACCTATGACCTCCACAGTTTGCTTCCATAGAATTTACCACAGGCTTTTTTTCCAAGTCTACGTTGGTGATATGGGCCTGTAATTCAGCGTATTGCTCCTATTTCTCTTGTTGGGTGTTGGTGTGACTTGAGCAATTTTCCATTCGCGAAACAATCCGAGGTTATCCTCCATTCCTAATGTCTGTAATTTGAGACAGAGATCCCGCAGTCGTTAAATCATGCACACGTGTTTACCTGTTTAACGCTGTGGCGGAGCACAGTGCACTGACCATTGGCGCTCAGAAGTCTAATAGGACCTAATGAAATTCTGAACGATTTCCACAAAAGCAAGTCGATCGATGACGAAGGCAGACTGGCAATCGAATTGGAAGATAATAGTGATACACTAATTCTGTGGTCATCGCGACACTGTTGTCTAGCATATGGTGACTTTTTGAGATGACTCCGGTAATCAGAAGTCGGTGCGTCCCCGGCAATACGTACACTTCCGTTTTATCATTCAAAGATTGTCCGCCCCCAGTAGCTGAATGGTCAGCGTGACGGATTGTCAGTCCTCTGTGCCCGGGTTCGATTCCCGGCTGGGTAGGGCAATTTTCTCCACCCGGGGACTGGGTGTTGTGCTGTCCTCCTCCTCACCCTATCACCCTCATCGACTGCAGGTCTCCGAAGAGGCGTCTAATTGAAAGACCGGCACCCGGCGAACGGTCTGCCGGACGGGGGGCCCCACCCATACGATTAAATAAATAAATAAAATTCGAAGGTTGCCAAGTCCATCTTTAAGTCAGGATGAGTAATAATGAACCGAAGAACGTTATTAACTTGTATAAGAAATGAATTAAGAAGCCAACGTGCAGTCTTTGTGCTGTAGACACGGATGTGTTAATGTGCTTTCCTTGGTGAAGCTGTTCAGGGAACGCGACGCCATTTCAGTTGCCGGAAACTGCAGATAAAGCGACTGTATGAGTAGACAGCTTTTGGATGGTGACAGAGTGGTACGGCGTTAGTCCCGCGCCCTTTGCAGAAATGCCAAAGCTGCCTCCTCCTCCTTCTCCCTTCCTAAAAACTGTTTTTCGGCAATTTTATTCTAGACATATTCAAGGTATTTTGTTTCCATCCTTTTTAGTTAATTCTTAACGCCAGGGATGACTATTTTTGTGACTTTATGGGGGTCCGTATGATAGTCAAACGATGATACGTCCGTACAGTCCCCCTACATTAATGACTTCTTAAGCGTGAGACTTAAAATTCGCCTTTCTTTTTCTGTCTTCTGTTGCCATACCAGACTGGTCGACGAGTGACTGGATAGAAGCCTTCGGACCGCTTAGTGATTTAAGGCATCACCAGAATTTTCTCGGTTTCTCTGGAAGATATTTCAATACGATATGATGGTGAATATCATTATATGTTCGCGCATCTATCGTTTTACAGACCAACGAGTACCTACTAATTTTTGATTGTCGACGTTAACGTGTTCTTTTATGAACCGAGAGTGTAGCAAGCTCTGTTTGTTCAGTATTTTCCAAATTTTCTTATTAAACCACGGTGCAATGTTGCCGTCTTTAATTCTCTTACTCAGCACATGAATCTACAGAGCGTGATTTACAATCAATTTAAACTTTGCTCGCATTTCCTCAAAGTTCATCATGTTTGAGCCAAACTATGTCCGTTCCTCGTTTCAATTAGATGCTAACAACTGCTCATCTAATCTTTCCAGCATAAAATATTTCCAGCCCTATTCTTCAATAATCAACTGCTCTATGACAATATTTTATCACTGGTGATTAAGAAAGAAAGATTCAAACTTCGCCTATCATCTTTTAACTGAAAACGACTCATACGACGTAGGACGTGAAGTTTTACATTCAGTTAAGTACAAGTAAAGCAGAAATATGACTGTACTGTAAATACTGGAAATCACCAAACAAATGACACAGAATGCAGTATTAAATGACCAAACTCAATTTCCTTTCCCCCCCCTGTGTTAATTTAAGTTCTAGTTACAAATAAAATATTTAAACAGTAAATTCAACTCTAGCTTTCATCAATTGTTAAACATATTACCACAAGAAAAATTTCTTTTCCTTTTTTACTTGAGGTAACTATTTTTGTCTGGCAAAAATTTAACGCTTCCAATGCAAACAGTCTGCGTATCATAATTTTTGTAACGTCTAAATAAGTAATATCCGTGCAATTTGCACCTTGTTTTATCTGTGTTTGTGACATTCAGTTGTTACCTGAAGATGACCTAAGAACCGGAAAGCCGGTCCGTGACGAAATGAATATAATTTTGCAGAACATTAGGAGATTTTTCTAATTTCATACTATTTAAATTTATATTTGATTTTAACTAATTTCTGTTTTTACATAAATATTTTTCTTTCTATTGCCAGTTTGCCTGTACCTGGACCTTCTTCAGTTGTTTTGCTGCCCAAATAACAAAACTCATCTTTTGCTTCGAGAGTCTCATTTCCTAATCCGATTCTCTCAAAATCGTCTGATTTCTTGACAGTGTCGGCATTATAACCTCTTTTCAAGACACTGTCCTCTCCGTTCATCGACAAACCTAAAGAATTTTATTTGATTTTATTTATTTCTCTTTTCAAATTTCCCCTGTTTCCCTTAACGCTTTGCTTTATGTACAGCTTGAATAACATAGGGAACAGGCAATATTCATCTCTCCCTTCTCACCTACTGCTTCCTTTTTATATCCTTCACCCCCCATTTTTTACATGTTGTAGATGTCTTGGGACTTTTAAAATCCTCCTTCCGCAAAACACAATGTGTTTCTTTTTTCTGTTCATCTGAACATGATTTGACACCTATGTGTTATGTTCTGTGGGTCTCGATATATTTCTGTAAAAATGCTAAATTTATATCATTGTTGTTTCAGGCCTATAAGCTGCAGCATGTGACTGTTTTTATTTTGTTTTGGTTGCTCACCTGAAATTACGTTAGTTGTAAATGTGGATTTGTACAGATCAGCCTATTTATGGTTTGACAACACGCCATCTGCATAGTAATCGGAAGAATTTTCTTAGAGGATTATTCATTATGAAACACTTTTTCCGGGAGTAATAGTTCTGGATGTCCAGTACTTACGTTTTTGATCGTGTTGTGCGTCTTTGGTGCGTTTTCCGTTTTGTTTTTAATACTTACACTGTTCACACCTTTTACGCTTCTCTTTCACCTGTTTTCACACACAGGAAAAGATTTGGAATTAAACTTAGGCTGTCACACTCTTGGGGAGATACTGTATTATAAAAAAGATCGTATGGCGAGTGTTACTGGGAGACCTTGAAGGGTAGGTTCAGCCGCTTAATTGGAAAAGTTTTTGCGATTCTTCGCGCCCACAGGCACCTTCCTGTCGTGAAGGAAGAGGGCTGTATATGTAAGTGTATCTGTTAAGTATAGATTGTAATAGTGTGTGTGTGTTTGTGTGTGTGTGTGTGTGAGAGAGAGAGAGAGAGAGAGAGAGAGAGAGAAGAGAGAGAGAGACAGAGACAGAGAAGAGGGTTGGGGAGTGGGGAAGAGTGAGTGAGGGAGGGGGGAGAGGTTTCCAAGCAGATGTTTTGGATATTCGAGATTGTATGATATAATTTTGTTACCTGTGTGCTACACCTGCTACGTTCTAAAATTTCAAAGCGTGTTCCAACATTCCGACATTATCAATTTTTTCCTGTAGATCTAGAAACGTTGTATGAAGGAGAACTATAAAGTTTTAACTATCATCTCTACAAAATAGAGTTATCTATTTAATGTTTTGACCATTTGCAGATAGATATCTGTATCTCGGCACACACCGACATCACTGAACCACGGTACAGTAGTTCGCTTCTATACCCAATGTATGCTGATACAAAATATATTGCACATTACTGATACAAAATTTTTTTGTTATAGGTCCAATAGGAGGGCTTCGGGTATTCCCGTCGATGGCCAATGTTCCGGCTGCAATATATCCTTCCACTTGCTGCAGAGATTACAGGGAGCATCCGACATGGATCCAAAAATGATTTCTTGAAGACAGAAATATAAGGAATGAAACTATTTCATTAGATTTGGCACTGATTTTTATTTTACTTGGAAAATATCACGAAAATACGTACTTTTTATGCTTTCAAAGAGGCTTACCCATTTAAATCCGTCGTCGCACGGGACAGGTTAGCTAACGTAGGCGTGGAGCTCTACGAGTGTTGTGATGTCACTACCTGCTATTTCACATTGAGAAGCCATTTCGTCACGTGAAACACAGAATAAGTTCTGCGATATTCCGGCAACGTTCCACGAAAAAGTGGAACCAATAGGACGCAAGAACGCTTCCTTCGCCACAAGCAGAAAACGAGACACATTATTCTATTTTTCGTATTCAGTAGAAGCCCGTATTTGGTGGGTTTTATGTTATACCTCAAAGCCTATAAATATATGCTGTTTCCAAGCACCAGGACATCGAATATCTCGAGAAATAATCGGTGTTGGTACGATTTTGTTGTAACAAAATGACGGGAAATGTCATGTTGGTGGTAAAAGAACTTTCATATCTAGTTATTTTCGCATTATAGCCCGCGTATTATGAAAGTAAGCCGTTTTAAAGCAACGGCACGTTGTAGATTAATGAAAATATGTCGTTCTAGTTATTATTTACTATAGTTAAATGTCAATTAATAGCACTTCGGTTGTTAAAGCCTTCAGAAGACCATAACGAAAGAAACAAGATCAGCTTTCGCTTAGCTAGTACAGAACTTATGTGACAGTCATATTGTGTGTCTAATAGTGTCAAAACACAAGACATTAAAGTTGCATTATTGGTTTATATTAGAAATCTGGAAATTGATAGTTTTTATGGAAATGTCCCCATCAATTGGTTAAAACTATAAGATTCTGTCTGATGTAATGTAATATCCAATGGCTGACACATTGCCCTGTTCATTTTTTGCACTATGTTGTGTAAGTCAGTTTTGCAGTGAAAGATTTATTATAGAGGTCTGATCACTTCTGATACTTAACATTCAATAAATATCCAGAAATTGTAGTTGGAAGGCTAGTCAACTTTATAATGTCTCATTTCCGCCGCCCTCAAGTATTTCTGAAATTGTCTAATATGATTATTAAATTGTTTTTATGTGCGATGGCCATAAATCTTCCATATTCCGTATTTGGTGACTTCCATACATTTGTGTGAAATGCTCATAGCTAGTCTGACTAGGCTGAGAAGGTTAAAGTTCAGTTTCTACCCTTAACCTGTCTCTCACAGAGACGATTTCCTTGTGTACATTTATATATTAAAAATTATCCCACCAACTTACTGATAACCTTCATAAAGAGCTATTTATGCTTCTGTAAAGATTGAAGCACATGTATTTCAAAGTGCAGATTTTATTTCTTCATGTTTGAATGTCTTTAAAAAAAATAATTTAGTCAGTAACACAATCTTCTGTTGTATTTCTTTAACATCAGTATAATTGCAATGATCAAACTGCTTTTGTTTAAATCATTTCATGTAAAAGATGTGTACATGGTTAGTATATGTACTTAGTATGTATCTGGAATGTGTAACATTGTTTCTTTAATAAATGTTTTTATATAAAAAAAAGCGGAGTTAATAGATGTGCCACGTTATGGAACAGAGTACCGGTAAAGTGTTCACGTCCCGCTGCAACTAATCTTTTTCTTTTTTTTTCGTACTTCGCGTTTTCTCAGAGGTTGTGTGACTTTCATATCAAATTAGTAGAAATAATTTCTGTAGTATTTCATGTGAAGTAAACATAAGTGCAGTCTCTGTCAGGAGAGAGTTTGTTCGATTTGGTGAACTTTTCTACGCTGATTTTCTTACTGACTGAACATGTATCTTTCTTTTTTGTCTCATTACTTGTTCACGGATATTGAAGTTTTTATTTATGTATATCGCAGACAGACCAACATGTCTAGCATGTGAAAAAACTGTGTGGTTTGTGAGCCAAATAAAGCCGAAAAGTGCCACTGGAGAGCCCTTAGGGTGCAAAATCAGCTCGTTCCGTATACCTACGACGCTGTGTGTCGTGACAATGAATATCCCGTCCGCTTGCACGTCAACGTTATCTCTCTCTTTTCGTGTGACGACAGCTGAAACGAACGCCAGTTCAGGTACAGCGGCCGAAGTCTAAAACGGGATGACGGGGTTGGAGAACTGGAACAACATATAATGCTTGCTGGTAATGAAACTTTGGTTACTGGCCCGCTCGCAGGTGTTAACATCCACTCCCGCGCGGAGTCTTGTGGTAGGCTGTAGTGTTTACAAACAGCTGCGGCAGCCGGCTCGGCGCGGAGACTGGGCACTCCTCCGGTGGTTGCTGCTGCTGCTGCTGCTGCTGCTGCCGCTGCCGCAGCGGTCGTTGACCCCGGCGGCTGCATTCCTTACGGTCGCTGTCTGCGGCCCGAGTCTGGCCGCTTCTTGCTCCCCCTCCCCCCCCCTCTCTCGTCCTCCCCCGCGGCGCAAATTCCCCGCTTAAGCGGTCTGCACTCGTGCAGGTGCTCCCACGCCTGGAATCTCTGTCCAGCAGCTTGCAGTCGACACCAACCGTCTATTTCCGTGTCTGACTCTTCTCCTACATCACAATCTGCGATGAAAGATGCTTTCTCGATCGCCTGCACCAAAATGTGCCAAAATGACAAATGGTGGTTAATAGTTAACTGTCAGTGCCAGTCCACTGTCTCGTGGGGCCTGTAGGACTCAGAAACTAAGGCTCCCATTCCGCAGTATATACCCACACTACATATGTTTTTGGATAGGATCCGCCTTTAGCGAAACACAATTTTGTTTTTCAACCCAAACATGTTTCACTGCAATTGCAACATCTTCAGTGGGCTTTTATTTTTTATCTTTTTACCACATGGTGTGGTTTTTCCGATGTATTGCGTTTCTACAGTGACTGTTTTGTTCCACAGTTTATCATCTGCAATCACTTGCACATTTTATTTTTCTTCATCTTCATCACCGTTAAACACTATATATTAAGTTGCCACTGTCACTGTCACTGTCTCTGTTTATAAAGTGTTTAAGAGTGATGAAGATGAAGAAAAAGAAAATGTGTAAGTGGTTGCAGATGACGAACTGTGGAACAAAACAGTCACTGTAGAAACGCAACACATCAGAAAAACCACACCATGTGGTAAAAAGATGAAAAATAAAAGCCCACTGAAGATGCTGCAACTGCAGTGAAACATGTTTGGGTTAAAAAAAAATTGTGTTTTGCTTAAGTCGGACTATATCCAAAAACATACGTATTGTTAAAGCAAACACGGAAAGGAAGAGCCTCAACTCCAAGATGATTATACCCACACTTTTAAGCGTATGATTTTACTTGCTTATAAAATGAGAAGGTAACTTACAATGAAATTCTGTTTCGCTAATTGAAGCATTAACTGATGCTGTGCACTTTGATTATTGAACCATTATCTGAGCATCTTACCAAACATAAGACAGTAAAAGTGATCGTCGCAATTGACTCTCACTAGCTACATGTCCATCGTGATTCAGATGACGCTACCCATGGGTTGCAGGCAACCTGCAACACCTTTAAATACCACTCTCACAAACGCAAGATTTTCGTTTTCTCTCGCTTGTTACTCATAAACTGTTACTCCTACAAAAATTATTAACAGGTCCCTTGTGTATGAAATTTAATGTAGTTAAATTTTGTACTGGGATACGTTTTCTCTAGAAGTCGTATTTTTCGAATTATTCAAGAAAAGCGCACAACAGTGACCTTCAAACACGTTATTCTTGAACAACTCTAAAACCGTCTCCTCCATCGAAAATGTATCCTGCCACAAAATTTAACTGTGTTAAAGCTCCTAGAAATAAGTCTCGTTCATTTTTTCTGTAGGATTAAAAGTTTACATGTGGCGAGCGAGAAAACACGAAATACCATACGTACTTTTGAAATCGTTACAAGTTCCAGGAAACCTACCAGGAGGGGCAAAAAAAAAATGGAATAGAGACTTTATAGTTGAACAGATTTAGCATCTAAAGATTTTTAAATCGCCATTGATAACTTGAATAGGAGGTCGGGATGGAAGATTTTTAAGAAAAAGTGGTTATGAAAGATACGTCATACAGACTGAGGTATCTCTACACAAGTTGCCCCAAAATACTGCGACGAACTTTGAGACCTTGTAATGGGTGTCTTGAGGAACAAATCGAGCATAGGAACCCAAGTCCAGAAGCGTCCATCCAACGACAATATAGAACGTCGAAGTTTTAGGCTAGGCCACCCCTTCAGCAAGCCAATGTGACTTTGTATGCTGACGGACCCTAGGCGGATAGTCTCGCAGAGTTGTTTGTTGCTCAGTAATCGCAACTGGAGAAGATGGAGCTAGCTGCTGCAAAGACAGGCCTTGTCTCCTATATAACCAATGCTCTGTTCCCTTGGTGGATGACGATTTCAGGCACAGGTTTCCCTATCCAATTTATTTTTCTCCTGTATGCCGAAAGACATTGGAGACTTCAGAGGGTCCCAGGAGAAAAATTAACTGCAGATGGAAAATCGGTCCAAAACCATCACACAGAAGCAACAGAGCATTATATTCGTAGAGTCCGGAGCTCGTGGTCAAGGGGCTAGCTTTACTGCCTGTGGATCATGGCGTCCCGGGTTCGATTTCCGGCCGGGTTGGGGATTTTCTCTACCAGGGGACTGGGTGTTTGTGTTGTCCTTATCATTTTATCATCATCATCATCATCATTTGTGAGAGTGACTTGGTTGGATTGTGAAAAGAAAATGGACTGCGTAAAAATTGGGACTTTGTACGGGCGCTCATGACCGAGCAGTTGAGCGCCCCATAAACCAAGCGTCATCATGACATTCATATGAGACAAGGTGTTTCTACGCAACAACTAGCTCCATCTTCTTCACTAGCGACTGTGGCAACCAGTCGCGATCACTGAATAACAGAAAATAGTGCGAGATGTTCCACATACGATACGCCAGTGTACAAAGGCGTGTACAAAGGCATGTTTGCTGCCGTGAGGGTAGCCTTAAGTGGCAGGCGCCGGCGCCTGTAATTGCGACGCTCTGTAGAGTCATTGGACAGCGTTCCTGGACACAGGTTCCTGTTCACAATTTCTTTCTGAAGACACGCTCTGCAGCCCCTTGAAGTTTGCTACAACAGCGTACCAGCAGTTTTCTCTTACACGAGTCCAACAGAACAGGTTCCCAAATTAAAGGAGGCAGTAACTGATGCGCCTTCTCAGTAGGACACCTTAACGTGTTCATGGACTACAAGTCCTGGACACAGAAATCTAAGGCTGATTCACAATTTATTTGAAGAAATGAATGCTACACTATATGCTGGTAGTCTATCCGATACATAGAATAAACTGGAATTGTTAGTGTAAGGAAACCAGCAACGCGCCCGAATAGCCGCGCGCATTAGCATACTGCTTCCGGGAACTGAAAAAGTGTGTCGGTCCCAGATCAATACACTCGGTGAATAAACGGCCAGGACTGGTGTGTCTGTTAGCCCGGATGCGGTTTTTAGGTTCAAATGGCTCTGAGCACTATGGGACTTAACACCTGAGGTCATCAGTCCCCTAGTACTTAGAACTACTTAAACCTAACTAACCTAAGGACATCACACACATCCATGCCCGAGACAGGATTCGAAGCTGCGACCGCAGCGGTCGCGCGGTTCCAGACTGAAGCGTCTAGAACCGCACGGTGACGCAGCCAGCCAGGTTTTTAGGCAGTTTCTCACATTAGACTTGGTGAATAGCAGACTGGTACCCACGTTCTGTTTCAGTTACAGGATTCGCACGTATTTCGAAAATGTCCACGAACTTCAACGCGCAATAACACTAGATGCAAACAACTGGGATACATAAGCCATGTCAAGAAGGGGGGGGGGGGCGGAGAGAAGGGAGGAAGGGAGGAGAGGGGAAGGAGTGGCGACATGAATGGCTGCAGCCACCCTCTACCACTAACATTGCCAAATCCAAGGATTAACTTGTCGACCCTGCCAAAATATGCGGTAATGCCGGGAAAAGCAAGACGAAGACTTTAAGTAAACTGCAAAATTTCAGTCGCCGAAACAACAGCCAATGTATTCAACGGGATGTTGGTGGTAATACGAACTACAGTGGTTACTGAAGGTGTAATAACAAGGTAATTACTTGCGATGTCGTATTGTGACGTCTACAACAGAATCAAGTCCAAATTTGAAGACAGAGTTGTCAATCAAGTTCAACATTTAGTTCAAAAAGAGCGTACAGTACTGACTCAAACACACTGACAGAACAAAGCTGACCTCTCGGATGGAGAGTGCAAACATTTATACAAATATTGTCTGTTACAGAATGATGATATCTACACAAATTTCATATATTACAGACTATACTCATATAAAATATTTCAAGAATCTTCCAGAAATTGTAAATTATGTAAAACAAATAACCGTGGGTAACCGGGTTCAAACTAGCGACTGGCACCACATCAGTTACCGATACAAACCACTACGCATACTCCATACACCACTAGTTGCAGAAATGTTTCACATTAGAATAACATAAACCCAGACGAAAAAATGAAACTTTCTAAGAAATGTTTATGCAGTTATTCAAATGGTTCTGAGCACTATGCGACTTAACTTCTGAGGTCATCAGTCGCCTAGAACTTAGAACTAATTAAACCTAACTAACCTAAGGACATCACACACATCCATGCCTGAGGCAGGATTCGAACCTGCGACCGTAGCGGTCACGCGGTTTCAGACTGAAGCGTCTAAACCGCACGGCCACACTTATGCAGTTCTTCACAGAAATGTATAAAATACGTCGATCAGCCAGAACATTATGATCACATAACTAAAAGCGGTATGTCCGCCTTTCGCACGGTTAACAGCAGTGACATATCGTGGCTTGGAAGCAATGGGGCCTTGACAGGTCGCTGGAGGGAGTTGGCATCACAAGTATCTAATTCCCGTAAATTACTGGCAGGGGGTGATGAGCTCTGACGAAATGTGTTTGATCGGGTTCAGATCTGGCGAACTGGGGGCCAGAAAATGCAACTTTCGACTGTGTTCCTCGAACATCTTCATCACGCTCTGGTCTTGTGACAGGGCGCATTATCTTGTTGAAAAATGCCACTGACATCGGGAAACATGGTCGTCATGAAGGGGTGTACGTGATCTGCAACCAGTGTACGATACTCCCTGGTCGTTATGGTGCCTTGCACGAGCTCCACTGGACACATGGATGCCCACGTGAATGTTCTTCATAGCATAATGGACCCGCCTCCAACTTATCTCCGTAACTCAGTGAAGGTGTCAAGGAGCTGTTCCCTGAAAGACGACGGATTCGCGTCCTCCCATAGGCATGATGAAGAATGTACCGGGAGTCATCAACCACGCAACGCTCTGCCACTGCGCCAACGTCCAGTGGTGATGATCGCGTACTCATTGCCCATATCGTGGTGTTAACATTGGCACAGGCGTACGTCGTCTGCTGCAGAGGCCCATCGTTAGGAGTGTTCGCTGCACTGTGTGTTCAGGCACACTTGTACTTTGGCCATAATTAAAGTCTGACGTTAGTTCTGCCACAGTTCCCCGCCTGTCCAGTTTTACCAGTCTCCCCAGCCTACGACGTCCGACATCTGTAACGAGGGGTGGCAGTCCAACTTTCCAACCTCTGGAAGTGGTTTCGCCTTGGTTTCGCCACATACTGAAGACTCTCACCACTGCACTCCTCGAACACCCAACAAGTTGTGCAGTTTCCGAAATGCTCGTGCCGAGCCTCTGGGATTTCAAAATCTGCCCTCGGTTAAACTCAGATGGATCGCCTGCATTTTCCATTTTACACACAAACAGTATGCCCACTGATAATACATGCAGCGTGCGTGTGTCAGACTAGCAGTCATTCTTCGCCAGGGGAACACTACTATCACCTAGGCTGGTTTATATACATTCTTTCTGATCAGTGCAAGAGACGAAGGAACACAATTCATAAATATATTTACTGTTTAAGCTCTCATGGAACGAAGGCAGGTTACAAGTACAGAATAACAATTTTTTTACGTTATTTGTCTGACAGGAAGAGAAACACTAACCTTAGAAACGAACTTAGTGTGGCATGAATAACCAGTAAAATAAAAAGAACGAACTGAAGATAGCGTAAAAATTGGCAAAAAACGCTTCTTTGTAGGTAACCAGCTATAGCCATGGAAGTTAGCCATGGAAGTGTCGAAAAAAGGAAAAGGAACTGTACACAGACTGAGGAAGAACTGGACACAATCTTTTTTTGTCGCCTAAATCGTGGAGATAAAATGAGTAATAACGAGAAGAATGCTACATCTCTCAATGTACACGACATCTATGATTGTGCCTGGATAGTTCGATTGGCGGCGTTACCTAACGGTTTCCTGCTGTTGTTGCTATCTCAACAGCATCCCACATTAGTAAACCAGTTGCGACTTTACGTGGGATTGATCGTTCCTAAGGTAATTAAGCTATGTGCAGCTCTGTTTAAAAAGAATGGCTCAATAGCGTCGTAGAGTCGACCCACACACGTCGCCTTTCATGCCGAGCAGTTTACTCGCTACAAATAATAACCTGAAGTTATGATCCAGCAGGCAAATTGATATGCATTGGTTAGAACTGCGAATTACTGAACTCAACAGGAATATTAAATAAAAAGTAAATGAATAATTAATAAAAAGGGCTCTATTCTAATGTCTGCAATTAACAACAGAGAAATATGTTGAAAAATATTTATTCAAGAAGTAAAGCTCAAATAAATGGAAAGTGGTCCTTTGATAATTAAGTATAATACAGACAGAAATAGTATTATTAAATCCAGTACAGTTTCGTTCACAATGTTAGGAGGATGTCAGCAGAATCCCCGAGCTACACAGTCGTCCAAGACTCACGAAAATTAAGTCCATTTCATGATCACAATACATAGAATATTCACCAGCTCAAAATAGGTCAGAGTTCAACATGAAATTAAAGAGTTGAAACTCATACTCTGTCAGTTGTCAATTCTGTAATGCAATGAGAAAAAGTTAGGGTTTTGTAATAGCCATTCCCCGTGCAGAATCAATCACCTTTGTGACCAAATCATGCACATTACCACAGGCACGTCTGCTCTCTACCAGCATGAACATAAAAGTGTCTTCTTCAAGATCTCAAAGAAAAGTGCCCTGCCTTGAGTGCACCACTCGAAAAGTGTTTGTCTTCACTTGACTTCAGCAGGCCTGCTTTTCAATTGGATGAAGGCAATCTCCACCAAAATACATCATTTGTCAGTTAAAAAGACATTATTTGACTCTACGTGATCACTTTCTGGACTAGGCTAACATATTACAACATTTTAAAAAAGAAATGTCACAAAAATTTGGTCACGCTCAGATCATATACAATAAATATAAACAAAGGCTTGTTCATAAATAAATAAGCCAGTATTCTTGCACAAGTGTGCTCACGTTAAATGACAACAGATTGTCATGAAATATAATTTAAACAATTATTTAGGCCTGCTTGACAGAGGCGTCTATTTTCAAAGGTGATGTCAGTTAACTCATGTAACTGACCACTTCTCAAATTACCACTGTGTTTAACATCAATTGTAATGGACATTTAAATTAATATAGTGGCAAAATATTAAAATATTACGTAAATAACTAAACAAGAACGACAAGCTACGTGGTTTTCATGCTGCAGTCATTTGCTATATTTTTTGGAGAATATAGTGTTCTGAGAGACATTTACGTAAAGGAAAGATATAAAAAACATAATAAATCAAGGAATGTAATAGATACAGGTATGTAGCTTTGAGGAATGATAGCTACACCACAATGATATCTAAAGTATTGTTTGCTGAGATCGCAAGAAGAGTTTAAAAGTTGTTAATTCAGGGTTTCAGTGCAAAAGTGTTTAGCGATTGTAAAATATTAACATCCGTAATTTTAAAAGTATTGAAAATATTGTTGTGTCATCAATTGCACCTCATTTTCCTGAGATCGCCAGTGTATTCAGATTTGCTTTATTGTGTAGCTGTGATTTATTGTCGAATTTCTAAGAGTTACAATTTAGACATCTTCCAAATTGACTCAAAATCCGTCTCCGCTGAAGATTCTGCGTTCTGGTAAGTGAGGGATCACTGCCCAACTCCTCCATCCGGAATTTCTCCGTTTCCAGCCATGCTGCTTGCCTTTGTACCTGGCTGTCTGGTACCAATTACCAATGCTTAGCTGCACTGGCTGTGGCGTGCTCTCAGCCCTGGAACCATATAGCTTCACAAACAAATTCACCTCACCACATACCAATTCCAGGCAGCCGGTTAACTTATTTACATATGTCTAACTTTGTAATAGACTAGTGTTCAAAGTTCGGGTACAAGCCTGACACACTTTCTACACAATATACACCCCACTGCAAAGTGTATCAGTTTATGAACTTCAGAAAACAGGAAACAGAAAACGGAAACACTGGAAGTTTTAAAGGAGAAGTGGAAATGAGGCACAGTAATAACATTTTATGACCACATGACTGTACCATCTGAACTTTGCTGTCTTAAAGACTGATTTACAAATTAATCATATAGTAACTCTCCAAAAAGTGTAAAATCCTTGAGACGTAAAACAGTGTGAAAACAAGTTGACATCATGAACCGGTAACATTGGATTATTAACTCCACACTTTATTCTAAGGTATTAGCTCTTATTAGAAGGTGGGTCTAATCTGTACTTCCTACATGCTCTTTGACAAATACTTGCAATAAATGTAGGCAGACAGATACAGCGTCGAACCAAACATAAGTGAAAGACTATTGTCTAGTGCACAATGTTTTCTTTGAAATTTGCTGTTCATTGAAGTGAATCGTTGTTAACCATCGTAGTCCCGCTGGGGTCAATATGACCCCATAAGCACACTGCAAACCCGTAACTTCCTTGTTTTATAAACTGTTATTTTCAAGTTTTGCGGCTTTCTACCCCTAAGTCAATTTCATCCAATGATATTTTGGTCAGTTTTATACTTACAACACGCTTACATTTATTCATATTTTTTTTGCACTGAGTGGAAAAAACATTACTTATTTTTGTACCAATGTAAGGACTTCTTGCCTCAGTTCTTGTTGTGCTCTTCCTAGTACCACAGAAGTCAGCGTGACCCCATAAGGACATGATAAATATATATCTCCCTTGTTTTCAATGCTGTTATCTTTGAAGTATATGACCTACTTCTTCTGACAAGGGAAAGTCCCAATCGCACTCCGCTCAGATTTAGTGGTAAGATGCCCCAGTGTATAGCCTGTCAAAAACTGCACAGCTTGAAAGAGGAAGAAGGTGTACTGAACTGTGAAAAAACAGCAAATTAAAAAAAGCGAATGGTCCAAGCTAAGGAGTGCAATATGCGGAGGAGTTGAACGGAATAGTGGTTAAGGGTCACGATGTTAAACTACGATATGGACGATCTGTGTTCAAAACGGCATCGTATCATTTATTTTTATTTTTTTTTCACAACATTATGAGCTTTCCGTCCGGTCATGGAAATGTGTATTCTCCTTCTGTAATCCTGGCAGACGTCATACTATGCATCGGTTATAGACTATGAGTCGTGTAGTAAGAATACGTTACTGTCGCTAGTCAATGTGACGAATAGTGAGAGCAGGCGAGGTACCATATAGACGTCTCACAGAAATGAAAACAACGAATAAAGGGGTTCTGAACTATGGTACAACAAAGGAATTCAAGAGTCGAAACTTCCAAAACAGAACACAACTTCAAAAACGTTAAAAACATATGTTTTGACAGATCACAGAGAAACTGTGTGATTATGAAACTTTGGCGTTCATTAGTTGCAGCTTATGTGACAAAATGTTATGTTTTCATCATTACCTTGGGAGTGATCACATTCACATTCATACGAATACCTAAACCGGGCAAGGAGGCATATCTCAATACATTGCCAGGCGTACAAGTTCAGTGTTACGATAAGAGATTCCTGTCATATGACATACGTACCGTCACTAATGCCATGTATGACAAACCAGACGTGTTTTCCGGTGGAGGATTGGGTTGACTTATCGACTTGTCATCAAACGGTTGTAGTGCCCATTCGAAAGCCACTTCCTTTCGGCTGCTAACAGAGTAGTGGTGCGGAATCAACTGTCATTATGGGCCCCTACCTTACACCTCACTGTTGCAAACGGGCGTTACACCATCATGACACAGACACAAATTTGACTACAGCGAACAGCCGAAAAAAGAAAAGAAGGTGGAACCAGGGAGATTTGAACACGGTTCGCCCACGTGTTAGTCCAACACCGTGACAGCTTACCGACAACGCCATTGCTCTATACAGTTCAGTGCAGCATCGTTCTGTTCTCATGCTTGATCTGTGTTCAGTCTTTGACGGGGTGTCCACTGAGCTCTCTCACCACTGCATCTGAGCGGGGTGCCATGTGGAGTTTCCCTTGTGAGTCAAGTATAACTAGCGATTTTTTTTTTTCAGACTGATGTTTACAAAACATTGAAATTCGTTCACTGCTTTTTGTACTGAGTACAATTAGGGTCAACGTGACCCCAATCTAAATTTTGTTTTTTTTTTCTCGAATAGTACTTATAAGACAATAGAATGACGACTGTTACGTTGACGAGCTATAATTTATCTAGAATGAATTTTTCACTCTGCAGCGGAGTCTGCTCTGATATGAAACTTTATGGCCTGTGCCGGACTGAGACTTGAACTCAAGAGTATCCTGTCCTCAAAGCTTTAGTTCCTCTAATATTTCATCTCCCAACTGCCACACTTCACAGTGATTCTCCTGTGTGAATTCCAAGACTTTCTCTCCTGAGAGAAATGGTCTTGGGTAGCTCAGCTGTTACAACACTTGGCCACGAAAGGCAAATGTCTCGAGTTTGTGTCTTGGTCCTGCACACTGTTTTAAACTGCCCTGTAGTTTCGACTCTAATGCTTGTTTTTGCGTTAGTTCATTAACATGTTGTCACTATACCCCGTGTCAGTTGCCAGGTGTCTTTATGACTGTGTGGTACTCAGTGAAGCAAAAAAACCATGATAGTAAGAGGGTTAAATTGAAGATAATAGCCAAGCGTTCACGGCGTACACTTACGAAGAAGTGAACATTTCATAACTGATGACATCACCAGTTTATCGATGTAAACAGTAAACAGTATGACTTGAAACAGATGCTAAGTAGTGAAACGGTAAAGACTGAACAAAAGGGAAATAGGTGCTTCAAGTCTGCCTCGAGATACCGCGTAGATTTCTCTAGGACTTATGTCCCCGCATGCTACCTTTTACAGCCATCGGTGGTCTTTTGTGTCAGCGCCCGCGCGCCGTAGGACGTATGTCAGACAATGATAAATGCGTGCTGGAGAAAGCGTACGCCCACACGCGCCTTTGTCTGTAGGTGTGCGCCACTTGGCTTGCGATTTCATTGTGCTCATTTTGACATTACCAACACTCCTGATAATTGTCCTGCTTCCTTCCTCACTTTCCCTTTCGGTTTTTTAGTATTTCTCATTGACCCGCCGTAGCATTGAATGGGTCTTGAAAAATTTCTTATCCTAAAAGCTCACTATGAAATCATAAAAAAAAGAACAGAAAAATCGCTACCACAGTACCCACTTCCTTCTTTTTGATCAATGCTATTGTTTCTCCCTCTGTGCTGTCAAAGTTTGAAAGACCCCATGTGCCTTTCCTGTCTCTCCATTGAATATGTCAATGCAGTACAACGCTCCAGAGCCCCACGCCGAATATGATTGTCGCCCCTCTCATTAGTCATCCGGAGCCCAGTCTTCTTGCGACAGTACATTCTCACGATCACCAGTCAGCAGCAGTCATGTGCAGTGGCTACATTCCGGCCAAGTCCTTCTGCAGTATCGCAGAAGGAACATCCAACTTTTTGTAGCCCTACAACGCGACTTCGTTCAAACACAGTGACGTGTTGAAATGGTGCCATTGTCGCCTTAAAGGCATTCTTGACTAACATCGTCTCACCACGTCCGATATCAAAGGTAACTAATACTCACGAGCGTTACAATATGTATTTAATGTAGACCTGCTTTGCATCCTCATAGTGGCAATACAAGTGCCACTTTCATGCGACTGGCGCGTCATATGAATAGACGTCATCTTTCAAATGTAGAATCACGCCTACCAACTTTCGTTTATGTTGCACAATTCCTTCTTGGTATTGCGATTTTTTTTCAGTCCGTATAATTCACGCGACCTATCCAAGAAGATTTCTCACATACGTGGGACCCACATCGAATAAGACCAATACAGAATATTGATTGTGTAAAGAGATGGGTGTCAAGATTGGTCTCAAGTGTTTTTGGTCATTGGGAGCGTGCCACAGAGATGGTAAAGATTCTGAACTGTAAGACAAGTGAAGACAGTTGCAAACTGTCTCGAGATTGTCTACTTACAATGTTTCATGAACCGGCTTTAAGTGATGACACTAAGAATACACGACAGCCCCCTGTGTATCACTCCCGTAGGGACACTGAGGACAAAATTAAATTTATTACAGTGCGCACAGAGGCATTTAATCGCATTTTCCCCCGCATCATTCGTGAACGGAACAAAAACAAGCCTTAATAGCTGGTACAATGGGAAGTACCGTCTGCCACGCACTTCATGGCGATTTGCAGAGTAAGATGTCAGATGTAGATGTGATAACAATACTGATTTATCGTTGTCAAGTAGTTGTCACGGTACGGTTCATGCGCTTTACCTTCCTGTAGTGTCTCCCACCAATGTCTGTCTGTGATTGAGCTACTTATCCTGAGCGATCATTCTTAACCTATATTATCACCTTACTTGGTGAATTTTTTCTACATGTATTGCTTCGATCTGTATCATACCTTGAAACAGATCATGGACTCATCAGTTAATTGCAGCTGTATAAAGTAATAGGTTTTCTTGGTTACTCTTAAAATCCTTCATAGCAAAGGATGTAAGCTGTAATTTATCGTAAACCACTTCACGAATTTTCGGTTACAGTTGGTTGTCATTCAAATCGAAACGAGATTTGAACAGAATCGATCACAGCCTTAAAAAAGAAATGACCATAAGTGACAGATTTAACCGAAATAAACGGTTGTAGCATGGTTGTTGCATTCAGAAATATCTTCTTTAGTTCTTGACGGTGACTAGTTTCGCACACCTATGTCCATTTTCAAACCATCCGTGTGGTAAGCGCGACAATACAGGCGGTAGCGCATGTAGAGAAACTGTCCCTGCAGTGATGATCAAAGCGGCAGGGTAGTCTGACATTTCATCATGGTCTAATAGATCTGTTGAAAACAAATTCCAATAGTCTGAAAATTTTTGCTACCAAAAACTTGTGATCTAAACAAAAGAAACAATAAAATAAATATTTCGAATGAGAAGGCACAAAAGGAAAAAAACCTTCACTATAGCTTGAGTGCGTACAGCGAGAAATGCTTAACTGCCAATGTCGGCAGATGACGGCAAAACCTTCCCTCCAACGTAAACATTCCGCCGTTTCCGCGCACGTGCAGATTTCCGCACACTCAGGATTTTACGCATTCCAACAGTCGCAGAACCAATTGATCACTGGTGTCACCGCCCCATTCGCGACAGGGTTTATGGCTGACATAATCGCTGGCGTCTGACGTGCGCTAGCCGCTGAGAGCTAGTCGATTTAGACAAGAAAGTAACTCGTTGTAAAACAGGCCTTAGGCATGTGAATCCACTCGTCAAGTTAAAATTCGTGTTTTACGATTTATTGCTACGACTGCGCGGTTCCGCAAAATGCGGAAAACATACATAACAGCCACTCACAATCAATCAATTTCTCATTCGCCCCCTCCTATCTCCACTCTCCTCATCAATTCGCATCTCCTGTTCTCCTCTTCTCCTTCCTCGAGCACTTCTCCCTTCCTCTCTCTCTCTTTCTTTCTCTTTTTCCCACGCTCTCTTTCTCTCTCTCTCTCGCACATGTATGCACGCAAACGACTAACTGCTCTAGGCAACTGACTCCTGCCCGTCTATACGGCGCAGAAGATGGTGCCGACGGCCGTCTCTGGCCCACATCCCTCAGGAGCGCGGCGAGATTTATGGGACACGCAATTTGCTCGCCTTGTAAGGCGACCGCGGGTAATTGCTGTTGCGATACTGCGCCATCTGCATAGGCCCGCTGTTCAGGCGCGCACCGTGTGTGTGTGTGTGTGTGTGTGTGTGTGTGTGTGTGTGTGTGTATAGCTGCCGCCGCCGACGCAGTCACTGCTTGCGAAATGGAAAATGCATTTAAATAAGGAAATGCTCGGTTGTCTGCACAGCGCACGGTGCGTTGTTGCCGATTGCACGGCCTGCACTGCTCTTGCGACAACCTCCTGCGTGACCTATCTGTACTGCAGTCTGCAATCACGTGTGACTGTACCATCACGTATATCGTTTTGCGGTAATAACTAAAATTGGCACCTTAATGTTCACAACTGTGCTGGAGGGAAATACATTGACGGAAGAAAATACCAGCGGCAAGAAGGGAGTAGTACAATACAAACGAAAGTTGGTAGGTCTATTTCTACGTCTGAAACACGATGTCTGTTCTAACTTCACGCCAGTCACATAAAAGAGACTACTGTAGCGCCTTTATGAAGACGCAAATCAGATTTGCCTTACATACACACTGTATCAGACGCGAGCGTGTCCGCGCCCGGGCCGGCCTGAGTGGCCGAGCGGTTCTAGGCGCTACAGTCTGGAACCGCGCGACTGCTAAGGTCGCGGGTTCGAATCCTGCCTCGGGCATGGATGTGTGTGATGTCCTTAGGTTAGTTAGGTTTAAGTAGTTCTAAGTTCTAGGGGACTGATGACCTCAGCAGTTAAGTCCCATAGTGCTCAGAGCCATTTGAGCCATCCGCGCCCGTTAGCTGAGTGGTCAGCGCGACAGAGTGTCAATCCTAGGTACGCGGGTTCGATTCCCCGCTGGGTCGGAGATTTCCTCCGCTGAGGGACTGGGTGTTGTGTTGTCCTAATCATCATCATTTCATCCCCATCGACGTGCACCAGGCGAGCGGTGTACCCGACAGGAGGCCCCCGTCACACGCCATTATTATATTGTAGTCGTGAGCGTTAGTTCAAATGGCTCTGAGCACTATGGGACTTAATATCTGAGGTCATCAGTCCCCTAGAACTTAAACCTAACTAACCTAAGGACATCACACACATCCATGCCCGAGGCAGGATTCAAACCTGCGACGCCCTGTACCCCGTATTCCACTGACCCCAAACCATCCCCATTTAGGATTTCAGTGCCGTCAAGTGAGAGCTCATTGGAGGGGAGGTATCTGATGAAAGCTGGTTATGCGTCGGCTCCAATAATGGCCATATGTTGGTTATAAGGAGACTCGTTGATGGTCTGCATCCAGCCTGTCTGGATGCTAGACACACTAGATCTACATCTCGAGTTACAGTCTGGAATATGATATCGTATGACAGCAGGAGCACTTTCATGGTTATCCCACGCACCCGCAATACGAATTTGTACGACAGTTTCGTGATTGGAACTGTTGTGCTGCCGTTCATGAATAGCATTCCGGAGGGTGTTTTCCAACAGGATAACGCTCGCTCACATATCGCTCTTGTATTAACATGCTCTACAGAGTGTTGCCATATTGCCTTGGCCTGCTCACTCACCAGATCTATCTCCAATCGAGCTCATATGGGATGCGATCGGACAACAACTCTAGCATCGTCCACAACCAGCACTAATCGCCCCTCTGTTGTCTGACCAAGAGCAGTAGGCATCGTATTGCATCCCACAAACGGACATCTCGCACCTGTACAATGCAAAGCATTCACATCTGCATGCTTGCATTCAACATTTGGTGGTTACACCGGTTATCGATGTACCAGCATCTCTCTTTTGCAATGGCTTATCTCTGACTGATATTGACCTGTGATTTTGCAGTGTTAATCACTTAAGTATTTCACCTAGACAAATGTATTACTGAAATTTCATTGCTCTGCATTAATTAATTTTTGGTGTTACGACTATTTCCCATCAGTGTGCATCACTAGTGGCTTCTGGTGTAAGATTCGTAAATATCACTCCGCTGAGACAGACTTGTGAGGGTCAGTGGCGTACGTGGATGGTAGCAGCGCTGTGAATACGGGACGGATAAAGTTCTCCCCTGCTGGGCTCTTGGCTCACAGAAATGTAATGTCTACGAACCGGCCCATTGCGGGTGTATGCGAGGCGACACGGAAGATAACAGGGCGACCACAGGTCCCCTCTGCATTTTTAATGTGACGTATCTGCATTTCCTGTTGGCGTTTGCAAATGTGTGACACCGACATTGTGTCGTGTTAGTTGTGGGAAAGTTCCAAAATGTAACTTTCCGGTTGATGTCGGGCAATCAGAAGTTGTCTTCAATATAGGCGTTGTAGCGTAAAAGTCTGAACCAACTAGTAGCGACACAGCGTATATAGTGTACCAACCTCTGGGTATTTAACGGTCGTACTGTAAGCGACAGTGGAGTAGATGTGGAAGAATCCCCCAACGTTTCGGTGCATTGAGAGGACTTCTCGGTCGCTGCTGTGGTGAAAGATGTATATCTTCCCCTCCAAGCCGTGGTTTTCTGGGAGCGGAGAGGAACATTATTCACTCGTGGAGTCGCGGAAGGACGGACCACGTGACCGGGAGGTCATGTTGAGGGAGGGGGAGACACTGGTCACAGGGGAGTGAGGGAGAGGGGGTTGTAGGGTGGGAGGGCTGGCGCAGTTTTCGCTGAATCGATGGAGTAAGTGTCGCCCTTTCTACCTTTCAGCAGCTCACAATTTGCGAGGCAAATTCCGCAATTTGTTCTGCTTTCTCAGTCCTTTTACTTGTTTGAATCTTAGAATGGGTTTAACTCATTGCGGGCTGCACAGAGTTTGGAGAGCCAATCCAAGGCAATTTTCTTTTCAATTAGACGTCTGCCCCACTTATTAGCAGAACAGTGTGTGCCAAGTGAGTTTCGCTGAGGCAATCGTTTATGATACTTTCAAAGTGCATTCCCTTGCGGAATTTGATTTGTTAGACTTTTCTTTTTCTTTTTTTTCTTTTTTGTAGAAACGATTTGCCACTTATGTGAGCACTTAACAAGAAACGGCTTTAAGTTGTGTGACCAAAACTAGTACCTCCTGGAGCTGTGAGTGCCGGGTCACCAAATCATTTCTTATCTGAACACAGCAATAGTAGTTCTTGTTCATACTAAAGACGGCGAAAATATACTCTACACAGTTCATAAACGACGATATGCGAATGATAAGTAAACACGCACAAAATTAACGAGTTTAAACAAAAGATAACAGAGAAAATTTAAAATAAGCCACTTCTTATAGAAATCTGTATCAAAATCACAGACGAAAATTGTGTCCTCTGATGTGCTGCTGTAGTAACTAAAGCTAGCACTCGACAACTCTTCCTTTAGGAACACGTTAAAGCGGTGACGAGCGACGGTTCGCTGGGAGCCCTGTCTTAGCTCTTGCAGCTAACAGTCAGCTCCAGAATGTGCTGTTTGTGGCTGACACTCGCACAGGCAGATTGCCGTCGCCTATCCTCTTTCAGAAGAACCACTTAGCCTGCAAGATCCGGGCAATCACAGAGGGTGAGATTATTGATAATTGGCAGCTCCAACGTTAGGCGCGTTATGGGGCCCCTCAGGGACATGGCTGCCAAGAAAGGGAAGAGAGCCAGTGTCCACTCTATGTGCATGTCGGGTGGAGTCATTCCAGATTTGGAACGTGTCCTTCCGGATGCCATGAAGAGCACAGGATGCAGCCAGCTGCAGGTGGTGGCCAACGTCGGTACCAATGATGTGTGTCACTTTGGATTGGAAGACATTCTCTCTGGTTTGGAGCGGCTAACAGAGGTGATAAAGACTGTCAGTTTTGCTTGTGAGATGAAAGCAAAGCTAACCATTTGCAGCATTGTTGAAGGGACCGATAGTGGACCTCTGGTACAGAGCGGAGAGGAGGGTCTGAATCAGAGGCTGAGACGGTTCTGCGACCGTGTCGGTTGCAGATTCCTCGACTTGCGCCATACGGTGGTTGGGTTTCGGGTTCGGCTGAAGAGGTCAGGTGTCCACTATAACCAGGAGGCGGTTACACTAATAGTAGGGACTGTGTGGCGTGGACTGAGCGGTTTTTTACGTTAGAGGGTCTTGGAAAAACACAAAAAGAGCATCATTCACAAAGGGTGGAAACACGTACCCGGCTCATACAATTATAGTTGGTGGTGACTTAAATTTACCCTCAATATGTTGGTGAAAATACATGTTTAGTTCCAGAGGTATGCATAAAACATCAATAGAAATTATGCTAAACGCAATCTCTGAAAATTATTTCGAGCAGTTAGTTCTTGAACCCACGCGAACCCTAAACAGTTGTGAAAACATACTTGGCCTCTTAGCAACAAATAATCCTGAGTTAATAAGGAGCATCAAAACGGATTCAGGGATTAGTGAACACAGGGTTGTCGTAGCGAAAGCAGATAAAAATTCACATAACGCCTTCCAGAGAGACAATCTCCATTCCTTCCAAATGAACAGTATAAGTGTAGACTAAATGTGGCTTAAATTCAGGGAAATAGTATCAGCAGAAACTGAGAGATTTATACCAAATAAATTAACAAACGACGGAGCTGATCTTCCTTGGTAACAAAAACTGGTCAGAACACTGTTGCAGAACAACGAAAAAAAAAAATGCCAAATTTAAACTGACGCAAAACCTCCAACGTTGGCGATCTTTTACAGAACCTCGAAATTTAGCGTGGACTTAAATACGAGAAGCTTTTAATAGCTTCCACAACGAAACTTTGTCTCGAAACCTGGCAGAAAATCCAAAGAGATTCTGGTCGTATGTAAAGTATGCTAGGGACAAGACACAATCAATGCCTTCTCTGCGCGATACCAATGGAAATACTATCGACGACAATGCTGCCAAAGCAGAGTTACTAAACACACCCTTCCAAAATTTCTTCACCATAGAAAACGAAGTAAATGTTTGAGAATTCGAAACAAGAACAGCTGTCGACATTAGTAACTTAGAAGTAAGTCTCTTCGGAATAGTGAAGCAACTTAAATCACTTAATAAAAGTAAGTCTTTTGGCCCAGACTGTATACCAATTAGGTTCTTTTCAGAGTATGCAAATGCAATAGCTCCATACTTAAAAATCATATACAACCGCTCGCTCGACGTAAGATCCGTACCCAAAAGACTGGAAAGTTGCACAGGTCACACCAATATTCAAGAAAAGTAGTAGGAGTAATCCACTAAATTACAGGCCCATATCATTAACGTCGATATGCAGAAGGATTTTGGAACATATTTGTATTCGAACATTTTGAATTACCTCGAAGAAATCTTTCTATCGACACACCGTCAACATGGATTTAGAAAACATCGTTCCTGTGAAACCCAACTAGCTCTTTATTCACATGAAGTGTTGAGTGCTATTGACAAGAGACTTCAGATAGATTCTGTATTTCTGGATTGCCGAAAGGTTTCTGACACTGTACCACACAAGGGGCTTGTAGTGAAATTGCGTGCTTATGGAATATTGTTTCAGTTATGTGACTGGATTTGTGATTTCCTATCAGAGAGGTTGAAAGGTGGCTACACTGAGCCACAGCGCCAGAGTTTGCGCCAAAGAGTTTTATTCCGCCGCCTCCACTGGCAGTGCTTGTCGAGATGTGGCAGTAGAGTGCTTGTTGAGATGTGGTATGAGACAGTCGGTGTTGAGATGTTGTAGTAGGGAGTGCTTGTTCCATGTTTTATGCAGTTGTTTGATGGGCTAGACAGCAGATGTTGTTCGAATGGAGATATTATAATGATCAGAGTGCTTTTCGTCGATATATATGAAGGTAAAAAAATTTCCTTTTTTTAATTATTTCAGTGTCTTAAAAATGCGTCATTACAGGCTCAGTCAACAAAGCATCTGGCTTGTGTTCTTGTTTTAGAGTGTAATTCTGGTTTTCTTGCGCAGTTATAGTATTTCTATTTTTTTTAAATTACTTCAGTATAAATGGTATTTAAAATTTCTTGTCTTATTGAAGAAGAACCATGCCAGATGTGTACGTTGAATCACACTTCCACACACAGAACAGTTACACTTGTGCTTTGGTTTCGTACTTTTATAGTTGCTGGGGACTTAATTAATTAATTGTGTTAACGGAAATTTTCTTTCATTCTTTGTTGTTATTCTATGCAGTCAGATTGCGTACTAAAACTAGTCAGGGCCAACCGTTTACGAGACTTCATAATCGGACAGACAACTACTAAAAATTAAAAGTATTTGCATTTCATATTTAAATAATTAAGCCCCCATGCACGTGGCGACCGCTGCTTCGGAACGTCCCTTGGAATTCTTCTGATTGTAAAAATAGCAGACAGTAGTATTGTTGTAGTAATTTGTAGTTTAGTAATTGTAGTCTATATTGCATGTGCAGATTTGGTAATTGTTATTCTTCTAATGGTATTTTTTTTTGCAGAATTTAATTTTTGATGTCTTGTACACGCGTTTGACAATTTTGTGCAATTATGAAGATTTCAATTGTTCGTTAATCGTGTTTGTCGGGAAGCATTTCGTGTGAATGGTATTGTTGGAGATAAAGTCTCATTGTGTGTAATTTTCGTATAGTGACGAGTTTTGTATGTTTTGTAAATGATTACGCGGTCGATGAAAAAGGAACCAATTCAAAACTTTTCACAATTAGAAAATTTTCAGAATTCGAGATTAACGACAGAAGATTCTGGAATAGTATCGAACACAGATAGCTTTACAGCTATGACGAAGGAAGCTGGTTTTGTGGGAAATGTTAGGGGCGAAAGGAATTTTGAACCAGTTCATATGGAGCAGTTGATGGGTGCAATATTAAATTTGGGATCACGGATAGACACACTGGGATCACAGTTACGATCTGAAATTAAAACTGATATGGGAACAATGGAAACACGCTTAGACTCACTGGGATCACATATAGGAACATTTAAAACAGAGATGGGAACTTTGGCAACACGTTTAGAAACTGATATGGGAACAATGGAAATACGGTTAGACTCACTGGGATCACAGTTGGGATCACAAATAGGAACAATTAAAACAGAGATGGAAACAATGGAAACACGGTTAGATTCACGACTAGGGACATGTTTCAAAAACATGAAAGATGAATTAAAGAAAGAAATTAGAGAAGAAGTACAACCGATTTTGAATTCTCACAATAATAGATTAATTGCAGTAGAGATTAGACAAAGGGAACAAGATAGAGAACAGGAAGAAAGAGATCGCGTAATAGTACAAATATTTTCAGAGTTAAATTTACAACGTGCACACGATAAGGAAGAAATATTTGAGAGAATCGAGGAATCCATACCAAATGACAGATTAAATAACCTAACACAACAGTATGAACAGTTAACTAATAAATGTGTCAATACTGAAACCCGAGTCGCGACACTTACGGAAGACGTAAATAAACAGAAAGAAAAAATAGGTGACTTATCGGAAAGAGTTGAGGAGATTTCAGATAAATTGACAAGCCTTAGTTTAAATGGGGATAAAGATTCAGATGATACAGCTCCATTACCATTTGCAGAAACCGAAGAGTACCAGAACATAAATAAGCATGTTCAAAATCAGGAAAAATTTAATGAACGCGTTAAAAGGGAATTTGAGGCATTACAAAAGCAGGTCAAACAAATTGAAGGCGAAATCATAGGAAAAGATAGCAAAAGAAATTTAGAATCACAGATAGCGGAGGGGTTTGAAGAAAGTAATTTGTTTCATTCACGGGATGCAACAAGAGAGCGCCAGGCGCGCGAACTTGACAATAATCGACATTGGGACTGGGACAGACGCGGTAGGTCTTTGTCGCCACGAGGTGAAAACTTTGACTATAAACACTTTTTGACCGTTCGTAAATTTAAGATCTTTCGCAATTCTAAGAATGACATACATCCATGTTCATGGTTAGATCAATTTATGTACGCACTTCCATCAAATTGGCCACTAAGTCACAAACTGGAAATTATGTGCAGCTGTTAAAGTCCTCAGGGGATTCACTACACTAAGTGAATATGTGCCGTAGCGTGCATAGGGCCCCGAGCTGTAGTGGTGCTATTTCCCTTTTAGTTTTCTGCACCGCTGCCTACTCTTTTACTATTCTTTGCATCTGTTAAAACAACTCATCGACTATCAATCTATCTAGAGAGTCGGTAAAGAATAACCGGATAACGACGATTTTACCCAAAAGAGATTTCGGAAATTACCGTTTGGACTTACTGCATCTTCAGCAGCATTCATTCGTAGTTTAAACGAAATTTTACCTGTTTATCTTCGTGACAATATAACTTCATATGTTGACGACATTCTTAATGCTAAACGTTCTTGGAGAGAGCACAACAAAATTTTGGATTCATTATTACGTATTTTTGCAAGAGTTGGCATTACAGTGAACTTGGAAAAATCTGAATTTGGTCGTTCTCAGGTGAAATTTCTCGGTCACATTATTTCTACAGAAGTTATTCTTCCTGATCCAGAGAAACTAGACACTATTCGTAATTATGCTGTTCCTACCACAAAACGTGATGTTCGTAGTTTCCTTGGTGTCTGTAATTTTCTTAGACGGTTTGTTAGATTGGACAATTTGGCCACACCTCGTTTATGTGAACTATCTGGAAAGAGTTCTAATTGGTGTTGGGATGAGGAAGCTCAATCAGAATTTGAACAACTTCGTGATGCTTTAGTTGCTGCTCCACTTCTTTCACATCCGGATTTATCTAAAGATTTTTGTTTGGCGACGGACCCATCATACAAAGGCCTAGGTGCTCATTTATTTCAAGAGATAGAAGAAAACGGCGTTGTAATACAGAAAACTATTGCATTTGGAAGTCGTGTTCTCTCTAAATCCGAAAAGAATTATTCGATTACGGAACTTGAAACCTTGGCTGTTGTTTGGGCTTTCACAAAATTTCGGACATTTTTGTTTGGCAGACATACTAAGGTTTACACCGATCATCGAGCACTGGAATTTCTTATGTCAACAAAATTAACTCATGGCAGATTGTCACGATGGGCGCTGTACCTACAGGAATTTGATTTTAGTATTGTTTACATACAGGGTTCTTCAAATATTATTGCTGATGCTTTATCACGGGCACCTATGGGTTTGAAACAAAGTGCTGAAGAGGACTGTAAAGAAAACAATTATTGTTTGATGTATATTCAAGGTGTTGTGTTTGAGAATTTTATTTCGTCTTCGCTCCAGGACATCGCTAAGGAGCAAAATAAGGATTCAATCTGGAAGGACATTAAGGAGAAGTGGAGGCGGCGGAATAAAACTCTTTGGCGCAATCTCTGGCATTGTGGCTCAGTGTAGCCACCTTTCTAGCTCTTTATTCACATGAAGTGTTGAGTGCTATTGACAAGGGACTTCAGATAGATTCTGTATTTCTGGATTGCCGAAAGGTTTTTGACACTGTACCACACAAGGGGCTTGTAGTGAAATTGCGTGCTTGTGGAATATTGTTTCAGTTATGTGACTGGATTTGTGATTTCCTATCAGAGAGGTCACAGTTCGTAGTAACTGACGGAAAGTCATCGAGTGTAACCGAAGTGATTTGTGGCGTTCCCCAAGGTAGTGTTATAGGCCCTTTGCTGTTCCTTATCTATATAAACGATTTGGGAGGCAGACTGACCAGCCGTCTTAGGTTGTTTGCAGATGACGCTGTACTTTATCGACTAGTAAAGTCATCAAAAGATCAAAACAAATTGCAAAACGACTTAGAAAAGATATCCATATGATGCGAAAATTGGCAGTTGACCCTAAATAACGGAAAGTGTAAGTTCATCGACATGAGTGCTAAAAGGAATCTGCTGAACTGCGGGTACACGATAAATCTGTTAAATCTAAAGGCTGTAAATTTACCTAAATACTTAGTAATTACAATTACGAACAACTTAAACTGGATGGAACACATAGAAAATGTCATGGGGAAGGCTAACCAAAGAGTACGTTTTATTGGCAGGACGCTTAGAAAATGTAACAGATATACTAAGGAGACTACCTACACTACGCTTGTCCGTCCTCTTTTAGAATACTGCTGCTCGGTGTGGGATCCTTGCCAGAAAGGATTGACGGAGTACATCTAAGGCGTTTTTCGTTGCAGAGGAATCTGCTCAAGAAATTTCCACTTACCAACTTTCTCCTCCGAATGCTAAAATATTTTGTTGACACCAAACTACATAGGGAGAAACGATTAACATGTTAAAATATGGGAAATCAGAGCTCGTACAGAAAGATAAATTTCGGTGTTCCCCATATTCTTACGTTTTGGTGGTGGTGGAATGTCGCCTTATCATAAAAAACAACGCGCAGAATGAATCCACAAAATTCTGCACATAGTTGATTATCATCATCATGAAAGACATGTCCCAAATGAATACTGTATGGCTTAAAACACAAAAGTCCTGCGAAACATGCCAGAAAGACTCATAAGGGATGGATGGAGAACTCCCGGTTGGAACGACGAGAACACTTTGGTGAATTACATGCAAAACTTGAATGCGCATTACGTCTTGAACGAGCACACGGGAGCTGCCTGCGAATTTTCCCTCGCGGTACCCTTTATGATCTGACGAGACTTTTGAGTATTACTTTAAATAGAAAACAGCATAAAATATTCTCTTTCGTCAGGAGCCTGACAGGACTGCTAAGCCCTGTTTACTTTTAGTTTGGTACATTTTGAACATATCACAGATATTTTACGGATGCTGCAAAGCAGTTTGGATCTCAGCACGTGTAGTTCTCGCGCTGTTCGGCTGCGTATAGTTCGATGTGAATCATATTGTGCTAGGTTTCGAGCTTTTACTACGATAATGTGGCCTTCATATTTTTTCCGCAATTTCGAAGTTAATCTATTTATGCCGATAACTGTTTAGAAACACAAAATAGAGAAGCCTAAAGAAAACTTTCTTATAAAATATTCTTTACTTATTAAGGCCCGTCAAGTCAATAGCTTCATGTCTTTGCGTGACAGGCCATGGCGAGAAAATGGGAAGATAAGGAGAATATGGAGTTACGCAAAGGTTTTCCCTCTCTGATAGTGACACACAATTCAAGAAAGTATTTATTGTGAAACAAAACATATTCTTCAATTATTTTAACTCACCAATATACGGGCCAAACAAACAGTAAACGACGTTACATCAGATGTATTTATCAACAGAATATTTCCATTTATTCTCCAGAAGTTGAAGAATTAATTTGAAGATGATAGTGATGGGAAGACATATCTCTCAATTATTTTCAGAATAAATAAAAAGGGAGGGATTTTCACGTTCAACTGAAACTGGAGGTCATACCAGATTTTGTTGCGAATCGTGGAAAATGTGAAAACTATTCTATTTACAATATTCTCGCAGAATCAAGAACGCATTCAAAGTGTTCGGAATGTAAGGTATTTTTATGCGTCAAAGAGAGAGAAAATTGTTTTATCAGAACCAGTTTCCAAAGAAGTGATGTCTGTTGATGTCTAGATCATTATGACCTGATAGGACTCTATAGTTCCTTTTTTTTAAAAAAATTATCAAGAAACGAAATAAAAAATGAAACAAAAGGTAATATACATATATCCAGTTTTCTTTCAACTAAAGCAATTTACAACTTGCCTCAATAACAGAAAAGTACTAAGTGTTTTCAGTAATATAGCACAAAAATTCAGTTCACAAAAGTTGTCTTGAACGAGCACACGGGTGCTACTTGTCAGTTTTCCCTTACATAAACAACTAATGTCTAGAAACTGGCGGTGTTAATGTGGAATGCTTTGAGTTATGTAAGATGCAGTGACTTTCTCTCTATCAAAAACAAGTCACACAGTTATATCTGAATTGCACCGGCGGAAACAAAGACAGCAAAACACCTTTTGTTAATATGTCATTTGTAAGGCTCAGTGCACATGGGGTAATGGAAGTGCGAGAGAGGTAGTTGTACCATGGAGATCACTACTGGCAACCAGATGAACCAGCGCTTTCAACTGGATCCATGTTGGAATTCCAGTTAACCCCAAATTTATGTCTTCCTTCATTTAGAAACATTGGTCTTCCGAAATCAGGTGAATTTAAGATTTGATGTGTGAGCACTAGGTACGAGGTGCATTCAAGTTCTATGGCCTCCGATTTTTTTTCTAATTAACTACTCACCCGAAATCGATGAAACTGGCGTTACTTCTCGACGTAATCGCCCTGTAGACGTACACATTTTTCACAACGCTGACGCCATGATTCCATGGCAGCGGCGAAGGCTTCTTTAGTAGTCTGTTTTGAGCACTGGAAAATCGCTGAGGCAATAGCAGCACGGCTGGTGAATGTGCGGCCATGGAGAGTGTCTTTCATTGTTGGAAAAAGCCAAAAGTCACTAGGAGCCAGGTCAGGTGAGTAGGGAGCATGAGGAATCACTTCAAAGTTGTTATCACGAAGAAACTGTTGTGTAACGTTAGCTCGATGTGCGGGTGCATTGTCTTGGTGAAACAGCACATGCGCGGCCCTTCCCGGACGTTTTTGTTGCAGTGCAGGAAGGAATTTGTTCTTAAAAACATTTTCGTAGGATGCACCTGTTACCGTGGTGCCCTTTCGAACGCAATGGGTAAGGATTACGGCCTCGCTATCCCAGAACATGGACACCATCATTTTTTCAGCACTGGCGGTTACCCGAAAATTTTTTGGTGGCGGTGAATCTGTGTGCTTCCATTGAGCTGACTGGCGCTTTGTTTCTGGATTGAAAAATGGCATCCGCGTCTCATCCATTGTCACAACCGATGAAAAGAAAGTCCCATTCATGCTGTCGTTGCGCGTCAACATTGCTTTGTAACATGCCACACGGGCAGCCATGTGGTCGTCCGTCAGCATTCGTGGCACCCACCTGGATGACACTTTTCGCATTTTCAGGTCGTCATGCAGGATTGTGTGCACAGAACCCACAGAAATGCCAACTCTGGAGGCGATCTGTTCAACAGTCATTCGGCGATCCCCCAAAACAATTCTCTCCACTTTCTCGATCATGTCGTCAGACCGGCCTGTGCGAGCCCGAGGTTGTTTCGGTTTGTTGTCACACGATGTTCTGCCTCCATTAAACTGTCACACCCACGAACGCACTTTCGACATATCCATAACTCCATCACCACATGTCTCCTTCAACTGTCGATGAATTTCAATTGGTTTCACACCACGCAAATTCAGAAAACGAATGATTGCATGCTGTTCAAGTAAGGAAAACGTCGCCATTTTAAGTATTTAAAACAGTTCTCATTCTCGCCGCTGGCGGTGAAATTCCATCTGCCATACGGTCCTGCCATCTCTGGGACATATTGCCAATCAACGTGGCCTCATTTTAAAACAATGCACATGTTACTATCTCTTTCCAGTCCGGAGAAAATAAAATCGGAGGCCTTAGAATTTGAATGTACCTCGTACTAAGCACTCAACACACGAAATGAAAGATTTTTGCCTTCTTTCAGTTTGTTTTCTTTTTATTCCATATCTCTGGCACGAAAAGATTATGAGAAATTCCCATGCTGCTTACAACACTTCGCATCTTCCGTTGACACTCTTCCATGTGTTGTGTACGTGGACACTCACAGCAACGTTACGCATGACCGCTGCCGGAGGACAACGTGTGGTGTTCGGAACACAATGAGAGTGCTCATCAAAACGCCGCCCACGCTCACAGCGGAAAGGCATCATTTGGCTACCGCTAACCAGTCAGCCTCAACGTATGGGCCTTCTCCAGTAAAGAAACAGAATGTTAATATTGTAGTTTTGAAGGCCAACTTTCACGGCAGCTGTTATAGAATTTGCTCCTCTGCTTTTATCCGTCTCAGAAAAAAAAGAAAAAGAAAAATTACTTATGTGAACAACCTTTAGTATCTGAATGGTTGTTACTAATGTTTGCGTGGAAATAAAAGTTGTGGCTTTAAAACAACGGGACTATTGCTGTAAAACATTTCCTTTCAAAAACATGCATCTTTAGTTACTGTTACCCTCAGTATACGCCCCTCCTCTATCCCTACAAAGCTCCTTGCGGATTTTCCATTGATGAGAACAATGATGGAAGTCTTCTTCCTCTATGAACCCCTTCACGACATGTCCCGCTTCTTCTCCCACTACTTCAACGGACTGAAATATTCTTCCTCTGCTTTAAGCAGATTTGACATTGGAGAATAGATATAACTTACAAGGTGCCAGTTCATGCGAATAAGGTGAGTGGTCTATCACCGGGATGCTGTACCTCGCTAAGCAGACAACGCGGTAAGAGCCGGTATGTTGTCTTGATACAGAATCCACCACTTATTCTTCTACAATTCGGGCCTTCTTTTTTCACGAGTTCGAGCAAGAACCTCGAGGTAGTAATGCTGATTAATAGTTGACCTTCGGAGACCCAGTAAAGATACACAATTCCATGAAATAAGAGAAAACAATCGTGGTTTGCTCGTGCAAGCTTTTTTAGTTCGTGGTGTGGTTGGAAACTTTCTGGCGCTGAGTTTTGGATCATAAGTGAAAAACCAACATTAGTCACATGTTATCGCTCTTTCCAAGTAATTAGAATCATTTTCAATTGTGTTCAAAATGTCAAAGATTTTCAAGAGCTTTTTGTTCGATCGTGAGAATTTTCGGCACCACTTTCGCACACACTTTTCTCGTGTTACGTCGATTACGTAAAATTTACCTTACACATTCTTTGTCAGTTCTCCAAGATGCTGCTCCAGGCGAATGTAAAAATGAATGCTTCTTCAGTCTTAGCAATCGATCGAATACTAAACCGACGGTCAGATAGTATCAGATTACCTACTTTTTCGATATTTTTAACTGCTTTTGATGTTGAACATCATCCCGGACGTGAATCACCTTCAGCATCTTCTTAGCCACCTTGGAAACGCTTGAATCGTTCAAGAACTCGCATACGTGATTAACAGTGTTCACCATAAACTTCTTTTAGTGAAAGGTAGGTTTTAGTAGCAGTTTTTCCGTGTTTCATGTAAAACTGCACGACAGTTCGTTGCTCTATTATTACAACTGTCATTTATCTGTCGAAACAAAATAACTGCTCTTACACAAACGAAAGCCACGACCACAATGATTTGTCTGCAGACACCAGAGATGCCACATTAGATAGAGAAGGTTTCACGCTTGACAGCTACTGGTCGTTCATTTTTGGTGCACACGTACTTACTCTGTGACAGCATTAGTCCTGTTAAAAAAATGAAATGATGGTATTGCATTGCCGCCTGGGAGGCCCCATCCGGGGAAATTCGGCCGCCGAGTGCAAGTCTTATTTCAGTCGACCCCAAATTGGGCGACTCTCGTGCCGGTGATGAAATGATGATGACGACAACGCAACACCCAGTCCACTGGCGGAGAAAATCTCCAACCCGGCGGGGAATCTCACCCGGGGCCGCTGCATCGGAGACAAGCACGTAACCACATTTTTTTAAATCGCATTTTGTTCCATATCGTTACATTGTTCGTTGCATTTTTTCGTGGCGGACGTCCCATGAAAATCGTTCAAGTTAATCGATGATCTGTTCACTCAGTTTATTACTGCAGAGGGTTGCTAACCTTCTGACCGAACATGCTGAGTTACCGTGCCGGCACTCAACTAAGCAGGCGGACATTAGCCATCTTCTTATCTGAAAGGTGACAAGACAGTACGTACTTTCGACATTAAGGGTATGTACAATATGCTTTTAACAAAATTATTGGGCAGTACATGTGAATATATACAGGACAGTGTCTAACGTACGAGGACACCTTATCAATTACCTCTTACATTAACGTAGACATCGGTAACATGCGGCACTGTTATACAGTATAATGTAACACTGCAAATGATGTATACCTCCAGATTATCTATAAATATTCTCCAGTGCGCAGGAAGGTTGATTATCAAATATATATTACAGAGTTTTGTTTGTTATACTAACTTTGTAAACCAGACCCTCTTATCATGTACGGTACCACAGCTCATGTCGGTCGTTCTTATGTTGAATCTCAGCTGTTAACTGTATCGTGCCAAATGCTATTATTTATTTCCGTTATCATTTTTATATTATTTCTACTATCACGGTGTACATTGACATTGTCTCTTTGTGGCTATCACATAGATGCGTAACTGACTCCTGTTTTCTCTATACATGTAAAAGATTTTGTATATAGATTTGTACAAGTTAGTTTATCATTAGTTCTTCCATACAAGTAGAAAAGAAACGCTATCTGTCCAGCTTTATATTTATGATTAAGCGACCTTTCTACTTTACTCTAATAATTTCATTAGAAAAATTGTAATTTTAATTATTTTCTTTTTCTATTTTGTACTTAACTGATATACAGGGTGTTACAAAAAGGTACGGCCAAACTTTCAGGAAACATTCCTCACACACAAAGAAAGAAAATATGTTATGTGGACATGTGTCCGGAAACGCTTAGTTTCGATGTTAGAGCTCATTTTATTACTTCTCTTCATATCATATTAATCATGGAATGGAAACACACAGCAACAGTACGTACCAGCGTGACTTCAAAAACTTTGTTACAGGAAATGTTCAAAATGTCCTCCGTTAGCGAGGATACATGCATCCACCCTCCGTCGCATGGAATCCCTGATGCGCTGATGCAGCCCTGGAGAATGGCGTATTGTATCACAGCCGTCCACAATACGAGCGCGAAGAGTCTCTACATTTGGTACCGTGGTTGCGTAGACAAGAGCTTTCAAATGCCCCCATAAATGAAAGTCAAGAGGGTTGAGGTCAGGAGAGTGTGGAGGCCATGGAATTGGTCCACCTCTACCAATCCATCGGTCACCGAATCTGTTGTTGAGAAGCATACGAACACTTCGACCGAAATGTACAGGAGCTCCACCGTGCATGAACCACATGTTGTGTTGTACTTGTAAAGGCACATGTTCTAGCAGCACAGTTAGAGTATACCGTATGAAATCATGATAACGTGCTCTGGAAGAACATGGGGCACAATCAAGACATCACCAACAATGCCTGCCCAAACGTTCACGGAAAATCTGTGTTGATCATGTGATTGCCCAATTGCGTGCGGATTCTCGTCAGCCCACACATGTTGATTGTGAAAATTTACAATTTGATCACGTTGGAATGAAGCCTCATCCGTAAAGAGAACATTTGCACTGAAATGAGGATTGACACATTGTTGGATGAACCATTCGCAGAAGTCTACCCGTGGAGGCCAATCAGCTGCTGATAGTGCCTGCACACGCTGTACATGGTACGGAAACAACTAGTTCTCCCGTAGCACTCTCCATACAGTGACGTGGCCAACGTTACCTTGTACAGCAGCAACTTCTCTGACGCTGACATTAGGGTTATCGTCAACTGCACGAAGAATTGCCTCGGCCATTGCAGGTTTCCTCGTCGTTCTAGGTCTTCCCCAGTCGCGAGTCATAGGCTGGAATGTTCCGTGCTCCCTAAGACGCCGATCAATTGCTTCGAACGTCTTCTTGTCGGGACACCTTCGTTCTGCAAATCTGTCTCGATACAAACGTATCGCGCCACGGCTATTGCCCCATGCTAATCCATACATCAAATGGGCATCTGCCAACTCTGCATTTGTAAACATTGCACTGACTGCAAAACCATGTTCGTGATGAACACTAACGTTTTGATGCTACGTACTGATGTGCTTGATGCTAGTACTGTAGAGCAATGAGTCGCTTGTCAACACAAGCACCGAAGTCAACATTACCTTCCTTCAATTGGGCCAACTGGCGGTGAATCGAGGAAGTACAGGACATACTGACGAAACTAAAATGAGCTCTAACATGGAAATTAAGCGTTTCCGGACACGTGTCCACATAACATCTTTTCTTTATTTGTGTGTGAGGAATGTTTCCTGACGGTTTGGCCGTACCTTTTTGTAACACCCTGTATATTGCTGCTTGAAACTGTAACATAATGTGCTGCTATCTGCTGGCTCTTTTTTCACCTACGAACCTGTGCACTTGGCATCGGTCAGTTTGCATACGACCATCTCATGGAAACTCTTACTGTCGCTGTCACGAAAGAGCATGGCTTCTATATACGTTACTCTGTCCGCCGCTCGTGGTCTAGTAGTTAGCGTTGCTGTCTCTGGATCATGAGGTCCCGGGTTCGATCCCCGGCCAGGTTGTGGATTTCCTCTGCCCAGGGACTGGGTGTTTGTGTTATCCTCATCATTTCATCACATCATCATTCGTGACAGTGGCTAGATTTGACTGTGAAAAAAAACTGGACTGAGTAATAATTGGGACTTCCTATGGGCCCTAATGACCGCGCAGTTGACCGCCCCGCAAACCAAACATCATCACCATCATACATGTTACTCTGAACAAGCAACAGTGCTTCCCTGTATTTGCGGTTTACTCATGTATGAGTTCGAAGGTATGCTTCTAGTGTAATGTTTCTCGTGTAACTTTTACGCTATTTCTTGTCATACATGACATACATTCACCATCAGTACGGCGCTTCTGTGTCATTCTTTGCGTCGTTTGTTTCACAGATGATGCATGTGTTTTACAGCTGACAATCCCTTGCGTTGTTAAGAGCCAATTGCCAGAGTGCCCTCTCATATTACACACTGCTATGTATATTTTGGTATGTACAGTTCAAATATTTTGTTACCATTTATTATACATACCGTTAATGTCGAACGCAGTTCTTGCCTCGTAAACATTCGTTTCAATATCTTTCATACTTGAAGATGCCCGGTAACGGTCGAAACTAGTTATCAGATTTCCCATATGCGATCTTGGCTAATAAAGATTTTACGAAAAAATCAAGACCCATTGCAACAGTTTTAATTGATGTGAAAATTAGTAAAGGGAACGGAAACAACTACAAGCCCGTTAATCTTTCGTCGGTGATAACAAAATTTTAACAGTTCAGACAAGCAGTGAGGAGATCCTTTTGAAATGTGGTGCTACAGAAGGATGCTGAAGACTGGATGGGTAGGTCATGTAACGAATGAAGAAGTACTGAATAGAAATCAGGAGAAATTTGTGGCATAAATTGACTAAAAGAAGGGATCAGTTGTTAGGACACGTACTGAGACATCAAGGGATAACTAGTATTGTAAGGAAGTATGTGTGTGTGTGTGTGTGTGTGTGTGTGTGTGTGTGTGTGTGTGTGTGTTTGTGTGTGTGTGTGTGTATATGTGTGTGTGTGTGATGGAGGAGGGGGGGGGGGTGAGGAGGTAAAATAGTAGAGAGTGGCCAAGAGACAGGTTGAAAATGATGTTGGTTGCAGCAGTTATTTGGAGATGAGGAGGTTTCCACGCGATAGAGTAGCAGGGAAGAGGTGCAGTAAACCAGTCTTCGAACTGAAGACCAGAACAATACCACAACAAAATTTTATAAAAATTTCTCTACTGATTAAGAATGAAAGAAAGAAAGAAAGAAAAAACAGATTTTAAAAGGAAATGAACAAGTTTGATTCAAAAGTTAATGTATTACAATGAGTCATACGAAACCAAACGATGATATACAGGATGATTCACGAAGATATGCAAATATTTTAATATGTTATCCTACAAGTAAAACTAAAGACTAAAGTTCATGGTAACATAGGTCCACAAATGTTTAATTACTGAGTTACGGCTAATAAGTATTTTCAGAAAATTTTTAATTTATTAACTACACTACTGGCCATCAAAATTGCTTCTCCAAGAAGAAATGCAGATGATAAACGAGTATTCATTGGACAAATATATGATACTATAACTGACATGTGATTACATTTTCACGCTATTTGGGTGCATAGATCCTGAGAAATCAGTACCCAGAACAACCACCTCTGGCCGTCATAACGGACTTGATACGCCTGGGCATTGAGTCAAAGAGAGCGTAGATAGCGTGTACGGGTACAGCTGCCCATGCAGCTTCAACACGATACCACAGTTCATCAAGAGTAGTGACAGGCGTATTGTGACTAGCCAGTTGCTCGGCCACCATTGACCAGACGTTTTCAATTGGTGAGAGATCTGGAGAATGTGCTGGCCAGCGCAGCAGTTGAACATTTTCTGTATCCAGAAAGGCCCGTGCAGGACCTGCAACATGCGGTCGTGCATTATCCTGCTGAAATGTAGGGTTTCGCAGGGGTCGAATGAAGGGTAGAGCCACGGGTCGTAACACATCTGAAATGTAACGCCACTGTTCAAAGTGCCGTCAATGCGAACAAGAGGTGACAGAGACGTGTAACCAATGTTGCCCCATACCATCACGCCGGGTGATTCGATGGCGAATACATGCTTCCAATGTGCGTTCACCGCGAGGTCGCCAAACACGGATGCGACCATCATGATGCTGTAAACAGAACCTTGATTCATCTGAAAAAATGACGTTTTGCCACTCGTGCACCCAGGTTCGTCGTTGAGTACACCATCGCAGGTGATGCAGCGTCAAGGGTAACCGCAGGCATGTTTTCCGAGGTGATAGTGCATGCTGCTGCAAACGTCGTTGAACTGTTCGTGCAGATGGTTGTTGTCTTGCAAACGTTCCCATCTGTTGACTCATGGATCGAGACGTGGCTGCACGATCCGTTACAGCCATTCGGATAAGATGCCTGTCATTTCGACTGCTAATGATACGAGGTTGTTGGGATCTAGCACGGCGTTCCGTATTACCCTCCTGAACCCACCGATTCCATATTCTGCTAACAGTCATTGGATCTCGACCAACGCGACCAGCAATGTCGCGATACGATAAACCGCAATCGCGATAGGCTACAATCCGACCTTTATCAAAGTCGGAAACGTGATGGTACGCATTTCTCCTCCTTACACGAGGCATCACAACAACCTTTCAGCAGGCGACGGCGGTCAACTGCTGATTGTGTTTGAGAAATCGGTTGGAAACTTTCCTCATGTCAGCAGGTTGTAGGTGTTGCCACCGGCGCCAACCTTGTGTGAATGCTCTGAAAAGCTAATCATTTGCATATCACAGCATCTTCTTCCTGTCGGTTAAATTTCGCGTCTGTAGCACGTCATCTTCGTGGTGTATCAGTTTAATGGCCAGTAGAGTACTTTGGACAATTTTTTTTTAAATTCCAGACAACTGCTTAAAGTTTTCAACAGAGGTTGTAGAGAATTTAATTTTGGAGAAATGATGGTAATAATGTAAACTGATACTCTATGAATGTGTCAGATAATCCGCTTTTATTAATACCATAGCACACATGAACTCATGTTAAACAGGAAAAAACAAAGCTCAGTGCTGAGGAAGTTGTACAGTGTACATACAATTTTACAATACATTCACAATAAATTTTCAAGAATGTCTCCATGGACTTCAATGCATTTAGCTGCAAGTCTATGAAGAGATTTTGTTGCTCATTTCAATTTCACGGGGTTGTTCTTAATTTCGTCTATTGCATTCATAATGCTAGAAAGTAATGCCTGATGTGTATTTACTGTGTCCTCATAAACTATGTCTTTCATCCATCCCCATAAACAAAAATCCACCGGTGTTAAATCGTGCCATCTGGGTGGGCACAGACATGTAACACCACGACTAATCCATTTCTGGGGAAAATGTTCATTTAAATGTGTAGTAACGGCGTTGGTGAAACGTAGAGGCGCGCGGTCATGTTGAAAATACACTCCTGGAAATGGAAAAAAGAACACATTGACACCAGTGTGTCAGACCCACCATACTTGCTCCGGACACTGCGAGAGGGCTGTACAAGCAATGATCACACGCACGGCACAGCGGACACACCAGGAACCGCGGTGTTGGCCGTCGAATGGCGCTAGCTGCACAGCATTTGTGCACCGCCGCCGTCAGTGTCAGCCAGTTTGCCGTGGCATACGGAGCTCCATCGCAGTCTTTAACACTGGTAGCATGCCGCGACAGCGTGGACGTGAACCGTATGTGCAGTTGACGGACTTTGAGCGAGGGCGTATAGTGGGCATGCGGGAGGCCGGGTGGACGTACCGCCGAATTGCTCAACACGTGGGGCGTGAGGTCTCCACAGTACATCGATGTTGTCGCCAGTGGTCGGCGGAAGGTGCACGTGCCCGTCGACCTGGGACCGGACCGCAGCGACGCACGGATGCACGCCAAGACCGTAGGATCCTACGCAGTGCCGTAGGGGACCGCACCGCCACTTCCCAGCATATTAGGGACACTGTTGCTCCTGGGGTATCGGCGAGGACCATTCGCAACCGTCTCCATGAAGCTGGGCTACGGTCCCGCACACCGTTAGGCCGTCTTCCGCTCACGCCCCAACATCGTGCAGCCCGCCTCCAGTGGTGTCGCGACAGGCGTGAATGGAGGGACGGATGGAGACGTGTCGTCTTCAGCGATGAGAGTCGCTTCTGCCTTGGTGCCAATGATGGTCGTATGCGTGTTTGGCGCCATGCAGGTGAGCGCCACAATCAGGACTGCATACGACCGAGGCACACAGGGCCAACATCCGGCATCATGGTGTGGGGAGCAATCTCCTACACTGGTCGTACACCACTGGTGATCTTCGAGGGGACACTGAATAGTGCACGGTGCATCCAAACCGTCATCGAACCCATCGTTCTACCATTCCTAGACCGGCAAGGGAACTTGCTGTTCCAACAGGACAATGCACGTCCGCATGTATCCCGTGCCACCCAACGTTCTCTAGAAGGTGTAAGTCAACTACCCTGGCCAGCAAGATCTCCGGATCTGTCCCCCATTGAGCATGTTTGGGACTGGATGAAGCGTCGTCTCACGCGGTGTGCACGTCCAGCACGAACGCTGGTCCAACTGAGGCGCCAGGTGGAAATGGCATGGCAAACCGTTCCACAGGACTACATCCAGCATCTCTACGATCGTCTCCATGGAAGAATAGCAGCCTGCATTGCTGCGAAAGGTGGATGTACACTGTACTAGTGCCGACATTGTGCATGCTCTGTTGCCTGTGTCTATGTGCCTGTGGTTCTGTCAGTGTGATCATGTGATGTATCTGACCCCAGGAATGTGTCTTTAAAGTTTCCCCTTCCTGGGACAATGAATTCACGGTGTTCTTATTTCAATTTCCAGGAGTGTACATTAGCAATCGCGTACCAAGTGGAACATCTTCGAGCAATCGGGGCATTTCTTCTTGAAGGTATTGTAAGTACGTCTCGCCAGTTAGACGTCCTGGGAAAATGAACGGTCCAATAAAGTGTGAGTTGATTATACCACTCCACACTCTTATCTAAATCGCTGCTGGAAATTGCACTGCACTGTTGCATGTGGATTTGCTTCAGACCATAAGTGCACGTTGTGTAAATTGTTTATACCCTCTCGAGTAAATTGTGCCTCATCAGTAAATAACGTATTTGTGCAACTGCCGATTAATTTTTAACCAGTTGCGCAACTTAAAGCGAAGGGATGTACATGATGCAATTTTTGTTTATGGTAAGGACACAGAGTATTGTACTTCAGTGTACGCCATACCTTAGACTGTGAAATGCCTAATCGTTGAGAGTACTGGTACCCGTTGAACAGCATCCGTAATATCTTTATCATCGTCTTCACGTATCGAGCGCTCGTACTGACTATGATTATGATTGTGAAACTGTCTCTCGTAACATTCGAAAAACTCCACTAATGGCCCGTGCATTCGGAATCCTCCGAGTTGGATGACGTACGCGATATTCCTTAACTGCAGCCGTAGAGTTACCATCACGTTTGCCATAAATAAACACCATATCGGCGTATTCCTCCGTCGCAAATTTGAAAGCCATCCCTATTTCATAAATAATCTACTAACTACAACAGTTACTATGTGGTTTCACTTAAATACACTGTTGTTATTATGTTCTTTCACTGAACAATACAAAAAACTCATTTCAAAGTTAGGAAACGACTGAAAAAACTCACTATCGGTTGCCAACAATGACAAAAACGTTTCTACATTCTTAATGGAAAGTAAACAAATTTACTTGTATAATAATTTTTACTTTTCTGAATGTTCTGGAAAACTGCTGCAGATACACGTCTGTGACATGTTTAGTAGATTCACCCAGCAGCAACAAAATAAATGGAAATTGTGCTTTACTTTAACCTCGTACAATTTTGTGATGGTTTCATATTAGCGAAGTTGCTAAATTTCAGGCAAAATCTTTTATTAGCCGTAACTAAACATTTGCGGACCTATGTTTATATGAACTTCTTTCTTTAGTTATACTTGTAGAATAACACATTAAAATATTTGTGTATCTTCGTGAATCACCCTCTATGAATGGTATAGAGTTATCAGTCTGTCTGGCATTTTATTTATTTTAAATAAGCTTTTCACTCCGTTAGGAGTAGATCGTTGCTGCGAAAATGCGATAAGTAAAAAGCAAATCAAAACAAATTACCGAGCGAACGTTAACAGTCTAAACCAAAATTCAGCAGGTTCAGAGTTGATGAAGGACTTAGACAATTGATCCTATCGCGGGAAGAACTTTTATTACACTGCCTCGGACGAAATGTTCAAATTACGAAACTGGAAAGTATGATGAGTTTATAGCGAAGGAGTTAGGGCAACACGTAAGAGGTCTTACGTGGACCGCTTCCGGTTTGTAGATGACATTGTACTATCTGTTTCAGTTTTTCTGAAAACACTTCATTAAGGCATCAAAACCCAGAACAGCAGTCAAAATTAGATCCATTGAAACTAAGATGACGAGTGATCTGTGTTATGCATTTTTTTAATTTAAAACAAGTGGCAACCTTCGCAATGTCTTTGAAAAATTAATATCATGCAGTTACCAGAATGAGATTTTCACTCTGCAGCGGAGTGTGCGCTGATATGAAACTTCCTGGCAGATTAAAACTGTGTGCCCGACCGAGACTCGAACTCGGGACCTTTGCCTTTCGCGGGCAAGTGCTCTACCAACTGAGCTACCGAAGCACGACTCACGCCCGGTACTTACAGCTTTACTTCTGCCAGTACCTCGTCTCCTACCTTCCAAACTTTACAAAAGCTCTCCTGCGAACCTTGCAGAACTAGCACTCCTGAAATAAAGGATATTGCGGAGATATGGCTTAGCCACAGCCTTGGGGATGTTTCCAGAATGAGATTTTCACTCTGCAGCGGAGTGTGCGCTGATATGAAACTTCCTGGCAGATTAAAACTGTGTGTCCGACCGAGACTCGAACTCGGGACCTTTGCCTTTCGCGGGCAAGTGCTCTACCAACTGAGCTACCGAAGCACGACTCACGCCCGGTACTCACAGCTTTACTTCTGCCAGTACCTCGTCTCCTACCTTCCAAACTTTACAGAAGCTCTCCTGCGAACCTTGCAGAACTAGCACTCCTGAAATAAAGGATATTGCGGAGATATGGCTTAGCCACAGCCTTGGGGATGTTTCCAGAATGAGATTTTCACTCTGCAGCGGAGTGTGCGCTGATATGAAACTTCCTGGCAGATTAAAACTGTGTGCCCGACCGAGACTCGAACTCGGGACCTTTGCCTTTCGCGGGCAAGTGCTCTACCAACTGAGCTACCGAAGCACGACTCACGCCCGGTACTCACAGCTTTACTTCTGCCAGTACCTCGTCTCCTACCTTCCAAACTTTACAGAAGCTCTCCTGCGAACCTTGCAGAACTAGCACTTGCCCGCGAAAGGCAAAGGTCCCGAGTTCGAGTCTCGGTCGGGCACACAGTTTTAATCTGCCAGGAAGTTTCATATCAGCGCACACTCCGCTGCAGAGTGAAAATCTCATTCTGGAAACATCCCCAAGGCTGTGGCTAAGCCATATCTCCGCAATATCCTTTATTTCAGGAGTGCTAGTTCTGCAAGGTTCGCAGGAGAGCTTCTGTAAAGTTTGGAAGGTAGGAGACGAGGTACTGGCAGAAGAAAAGCTGTGAGTACCGGGCGTGAGTCGTGCTTCGGTAGCTCAGTTGGTAGAGCACTTGCCCGCGAAACGCAAAGGTCCCGAGTTCGAGTCTCGGTCGGGCACACAGTTTTAATCTGCCAGGAAGTTTCATATCAGCGCACACTCCGCTCCAGAGTGAAAATCTCATTCTGGAAACATCCCCAAGGCTGTGGCTAAGCCATATCTCCGCAATATCCTTTATTTCAGGAGTGCTAGTTCTGCAAGGTTCGCAGGAGAGCTTCTGTAAAGTTTGGAAGGTAGGAGACGAGGTACTGGCAGAAGTAAAGCTGTGAGTACCGGGCGTGAGTCGTGCTTCGGTAGCTCAGTTGGTAGAGCACTTGCCCGCGAAAGGCAAAGGTCCCGAGTTCGAGTCTCGGTCGGGCACACAGTTTTAATCTGCCAGGAAATTTCATATCAGCGCACACTCCGCTGCAGAGTGAAAATCTCATTCTGGAAACATCCCCAAGGCTGTGGCTAAGCCATATCTCCGCAATATCCTTTATTTCAGGAGTGCTAGTTCTGCAAGGTTCGCAGGAGAGCTTCTGTAAAGTTTGGAAGGTAGGAGACGAGGTACTGGCAGAAGTAAAGCTGTGAGTACCGGGCGTGAGTCGTGCTTCGGTAGCTCAGTTGGTAGAGCACTTGCCCGCGAAAGGCAAAGGTCCCGAGTTCGAGTCTCGGTCGGGCACACAGTTTTAATCTGCCAGGAAGTTTCATATCAGCGCACACTCCGCTGCAGAGTGAAAATCTCATTCTGGAAACATCCCCAAGGCTGTGGCTAAGCCATATCTCCGCAATATCCTTTATTTCAGGAGTGCTAGTTCTGCAAGGTTCGCAGGAGAGCTTCTGTAAAGTTTGGAAGGTAGGAGACGAGGTACTGGCAGAAGAAAAGCTGTGAGTACCGGGCGTGAGTCGTGCTTCGGTAGCTCAGTTGGTAGAGCACTTGCCCGCGAAAAGCAAGGGTCCCGAGTTCGAGTCTCGGTCGGGCACACAGTTTTAATCTGCCAGGAAGTTTCATATCAGCGCACACTCCGCTCCAGAGTGAAAATCTCATTCTGGAAACATCCCCAAGGCTGTGGCTAAGCCATATCTCCGCAATATCCTTTATTTCAGGAGTGCTAGTTCTGCAAGGTTCGCAGGAGAGCTTCTGTAAAGTTTGGAAGGTAGGAGACGAGGTACTGGCAGAAGTAAAGCTGTGAGTACCGGGCGTGAGTCGTGCTTCGGTAGCTCAGTTGGTAGAGCACTTGCCCGCGAAAGGCAAAGGTCCCGAGTTCGAGTCTCGGTCGGGCACACAGTTTTAATCTGCCAGGAAGTTTCATATCAGCGCACACTCCGCTGCAGAGTGAAAATCTCATTCTGGAAACATCCCCAAGGCTGTGGCTAAGCCATATCTCCGCAATATCCTTTATTTCAGGAGTGCTAGTTCTGCAAGGTTCGCAGGAGAGCTTCTGTAAAGTTTGGAAGGTAGGAGACGAGGTACTGGCAGAAGTAAAGCTGTGAGTACCGGGCGTGAGTCGTGCTTCGGTAGCTCAGTTGGTAGAGCACTTGCCCGCGAAAGGCAAAGGTCCCGAGTTCGAGTCTCGGTCGGACACACAGTTTTAATCTGCCAGGAAGTTTCATATCAGCGCACACTCCGCTGCAGAGTGAAAATCTCATTCTGGAAACATCCCCAAGGCTGTGGCTAAGCCATATCTCCGCAATATCCTTTATTTCAGGAGTGCTAGTTCTGCAAGGTTCGCAGGAGAGCTTCTGTAAAGTTTGGAAGGTAGGAGACGAGGTACTGGCAGAAGAAAAGCTGTGAGTACCGGGCGTGAGTCGTGCTTCGGTAGCTCAGTTGGTAGAGCACTTGCCCGCGAAACGCAAAGGTCCCGAGTTCGAGTCTCGGTCGGGCACACAGTTTTAATCTGCCAGGAAGTTTCATATCAGCGCACACTCCGCTCCAGAGTGAAAATCTCATTCTGGAAACATCCCCAAGGCTGTGGCTAAGCCATATCTCCGCAATATCCTTTATTTCAGGAGTGCTAGTTCTGCAAGGTTCGCAGGAGAGCTTCTGTAAAGTTTGGAAGGTAGGAGACGAGGTACTGGCAGAAGTAAAGCTGTGAGTACCGGGCGTGAGTCGTGCTTCGGTAGCTCAGTTGGTAGAGCACTTGCCCGCGAAAGGCAAAGGTCCCGAGTTCGAGTCTCGGTCGGGCACACAGTTTTAATCTGCCAGGAAATTTCATATCAGCGCACACTCCGCTGCAGAGTGAAAATCTCATTCTGGAAACATCCCCAAGGCTGTGGCTAAGCCATATCTCCGCAATATCCTTTATTTCAGGAGTGCTAGTTCTGCAAGGTTCGCAGGAGAGCTTCTGTAAAGTTTGGAAGGTAGGAGACGAGGTACTGGCAGAAGTAAAGCTGTGAGTACCGGGCGTGAGTCGTGCTTCGGTAGCTCAGTTGGTAGAGCACTTGCCCGCGAAAGGCAAAGGTCCCGAGTTCGAGTCTCGGTCGGGCACACAGTTTTAATCTGCCAGGAAGTTTCATATCAGCGCACACTCCGCTGCAGAGTGAAAATCTCATTCTGGAAACATCCCCAAGGCTGTGGCTAAGCCATATCTCCGCAATATCCTTTATTTCAGGAGTGCTAGTTCTGCAAGGTTCGCAGGAGAGCTTCTGTAAAGTTTGGAAGGTAGGAGACGAGGTACTGGCAGAAGAAAAGCTGTGAGTACCGGGCGTGAGTCGTGCTTCGGTAGCTCAGTTGGTAGAGCACTTGCCCGCGAAAAGCAAGGGTCCCGAGTTCGAGTCTCGGTCGGGCACACAGTTTTAATCTGCCAGGAAGTTTCATATCAGCGCACACTCCGCTCCAGAGTGAAAATCTCATTCTGGAAACATCCCCAAGGCTGTGGCTAAGCCATATCTCCGCAATATCCTTTATTTCAGGAGTGCTAGTTCTGCAAGGTTCGCAGGAGAGCTTCTGTAAAGTTTGGAAGGTAGGAGACGAGGTACTGGCAGAAGTAAAGCTGTGAGTACCGGGCGTGAGTCGTGCTTCGGTAGCTCAGTTGGTAGAGCACTTGCCCGCGAAAGGCAAAGGTCCCGAGTTCGAGTCTCGGTCGGGCACACAGTTTTAATCTGCCAGGAAGTTTCATATCAGCGCACACTCCGCTGCAGAGTGAAAATCTCATTCTGGAAACATCCCCAAGGCTGTGGCTAAGCCATATCTCCGCAATATCCTTTATTTCAGGAGTGCTAGTTCTGCAAGGTTCGCAGGAGAGCTTCTGTAAAGTTTGGAAGGTAGGAGACGAGGTACTGGCAGAAGTAAAGCTGTGAGTACCGGGCGTGAGTCGTGCTTCGGTAGCTCAGTTGGTAGAGCACTTGCCCGCGAAAGGCAAAGGTCCCGAGTTCGAGTCTCGGTCGGACACACAGTTTTAATCTGCCAGGAAGTTTCATATCAGCGCACACTCCGCTGCAGAGTGAAAATCTCATTCTGGAAACATCCCCAAGGCTGTGGCTAAGCCATATCTCCGCAATATCCTTTATTTCAGGAGTGCTAGTTCTGCAAGGTTCGCAGGAGAGCTTCTGTAAAGTTTGGAAGGTAGGAGACGAGGTACTGGCAGAAGTAAAGCTGTGAGTACCGGGCGTGAGTCGTGCTTCGGTAGCTCAGTTGGTAGAGCACTTGCCCGCGAAACGCAAAGGTCCCGAGTTCGAGTCTCGGTCGGGCACACAGTTTTAATCTGCCAGGAAGTTTCATATCAGCGCACACTCCGCTGCAGAGTGAAAATCTCATTCTGGAAACATCCCCAAGGCTGTGGCTAAGCAATATCTCCGCAATATCCTTTATTTCAGGAGTGCTAGTTCTGCAAGGTTCGCAGGAGAGCTTCTGTAAAGTTTGGAAGGTAGGAGACGAGGTACTGGCAGAAGTAAAGCTGTGAGTACCGGGCGTGAGTCGTGCTTCGGTAGCTCAGTTGGTAGAGCACTTGCCCGCGAAAGGCAAAGGTCTCGAGTTCGAGTCTCGGTCGGGCACACAGTTTTAATCTGCCAGGAAGTTTCATATCAGCGCACACTCCGCTGCAGAGTGAAAATCTCATTCTGGAAACATCCCCAAGGCTGTGGCTAAGCCATATCTCCGCAATATCCTTTATTTCAGGAGTGCTAGTTCTGCAAGGTTCGCAGGAGAGCTTCTGTAAAGTTTGGAAGGTAGGAGACGAGGTACTGGCAGAAGTAAAGCTGTGAGTACTGGGCGTGAGTCGTGCTTCGGTAGCTCAGTTGGTAGAGCACTTGCCCGCGAAAGGCAAAGGTCCCGAGTTCGAGTCTCGGTCGGGCACACAGTTTTAATCTGCCAGGAAGTTTCATATCAGCGCACACTCCGCTGCAGAGTGAAAATCTCATTCTGGAAACATCCCCAAGGCTGTGGCTAAGCCATATCTCCGCAATATCCTTTATTTCAGGAGTGCTAGTTCTGCAAGGTTCGCAGGAGAGCTTCTTTAAAGTTTGGAAGGTAGGAGACGAGGTACTGGCAGAAGTAAAGCTGTGAGTACCGGGCGTGAGTCGTGCTTCGGTAGCTCAGTTGGTAGAGCACTTGCCCGCGAATGGCAAAGGTCCCGAGTTCGAGTCTCGGTCGGGCACACAGTTTTAATCTGCCAGGAAGTTTCATATCAGCGCACACTCCGCTGCAGAGTGAAAATCTCATTCTGGAAACATCCCCAAGGCTGTGGCTAAGCCATATCTCCGCAATATCCTTTATTTCAGGAGTGCTAGTTCTGCAAGGTTCGCAGGAGAGCTTCTGTAAAGTTTGGAAGGTAGGAGACGAGGTACTGGCAGAAGTAAAGCTGTGAGTACCGGGCGTGAGTCGTGCTTCGGTAGCTCAGTTGGTAGAGCACTTGCCCGCGAAAGGCAAAGGTCCCGAGTTCGAGTCTCGGTCGAGCACACAGTTTTAATCTGCCAGGAAGTTTCATATCAGCGCACACTCCGCTGCAGAGTGAAAATCTCATTCTGGAAACATCCCCAAGGCTGTGGCTACGCCATATCTCCGCAATATCCTTTATTTCAGGAGTGCTAGCTCCGCAAGGTTCGCAGGAGAGCTTCTGTAAAGTTTGGAAGGTAGGAGACGAGGTACTGGCAGAAGTAAAGCTGTGAGTACCGGGCGTGAGTCGTGCTTCGGTAGCTCAGTTGGTAGAGCACTTGCCCGCGAAAGGCAAAGGTCCCGAGTTCGAGTCTCGGTCGGGCACACAGTTTTAATCTGCCAGGAAGTTTCATATCAGCGCACACTCCGCTGCAGAGTGAAAATCTCATTCTGGAAACATCCCCAAGGCTGTGGCTAAGCCATATCTCCGCAATATCCTTTATTTCAGGAGTGCTAGTTCTGCAAGGTTCGCAGGAGAGCTTCTGTAAAGTTTGGAAGGTAGGAGACGAGGTACTGGCAGAAGTAAAGCTGTGAGTACCGGGCGTGAGTCGTGCTTCGGTAGCTCAGTTGGTAGAGCACTTGCCCGCGAAAGGCAAAGGTCCCGAGTTCGAGTCTCGGTCGGGCACACAGTTTTAATCTGCCAGGAAGTTTCATATCAGCGCACACTCCGCTGCAGAGTGAAAATCTCATTCTGGAAACATCCCCAAGGCTGTGGCTAAGCCATATCTCCGCAATATCCTTTATTTCAGGAGTGCTAGTTCTGCAAGGTTCGCAGGAGAGCTTCTGTAAAGTTTGGAAGGTAGGAGACGAGGTACTGGCAGAAGTAAAGCTGTGAGTACCGGGCGTGAGTCGTGCTTCGGTAGCTCAGTTGGTAGAGCACTTGCCCGCGAAAGGCAAAGGTCCCGAGTTCGAGTCTCGGTCGGGCACACAGTTTTAATCTGCCAGGAAGTTTCATCATCATGCAGTTAATTTCATTATTTTAATCAATTTACGCCTACCGCTATCTTACTTACAGAAATGCATGTAACAAGTATTAAGAAATCCGTACCTTGATGGCATGACAAAATAGATTAATGTAAAATTTACTGTACCAGTGAACAAGTCCATGTAATTTAGAAAATTAAAGACAATGAGCCAAAACACATTTAAACAAACGAGAAGAGAGTAAAGAAATGGCTAGCAGTTCCTTTCTAAAATTGGAATCAGTGCCGAACAGGATATTTCCAATGTCTAGAATGACAATTGTAGAACCAAATCGTACGGATAGCTTTAATCTGCGGCACCTGGGCATCGGACATCGAGCTTCGAAACATCATCAAAAAATATAGAATGTGTCTTGTAATTAACGAAAGGAAAGAAAGGCTCACAAATGTGCAGGAGAAAGTACGTACACTTGCAGAGTTATGTCATAGTGAGAACCAGCAAAATGAAATAGAAATGGACAGGATTTAAAGCCAGATGATGGACAAAGGATAGATTAAAGAAAAAGTTCACTGGATTACTCCTGATGAAAAACGAAACAGACGACAACCTAACAGATAAGTGCAACACGACTTCAAAGCTGAGACTGTGCAAACGCGGGCGCATATAGCAGTAAACTGTAAGACTGGTAACATACTCATTTTCCAAAGACAATAGGCCAAAACCAAAGGATTTACTGATTCCGTCGGTTCACATTTCGTGTTTCCTTCCTGGAACATTTCACTGACAGACTGGTGTATGCCGATAAGGACTTCTACAAAAGTTGGCACAGTGCTTTGGATGTTTTCCAGATTCTACATCAGGCGCGTCGGACGAAGCTACTCGTATGATAGATGCGCTGGTACAATGCGAACTGCATAACAATGTTGTGCGCAGTCTCCTTGATACGCTCTTTGCGGTTTTCCAAATATTCTCTTTCCGCAGAGTGGGGGCCCACTGTCTGCTAGACAACACGTAACGCGTCTGCGTCCTGCATCTAGTTGGCGAGATTCCATCAACTGCTGCCATCGGCATATTCATAAGTGATGGTACGTCTTTTTCCTTTTACATTCATGTAGATACGATTTCTTTACTTGATCTCAGCTCTAAGCGATTCGGTCGCACAACACAGCTCTTGTGTTTATGCATTTCGGTTTTAAAGCTCAGAAAATAGTTCTATACACACAATCAAAAGAGTAGCATGAAACGATGGCCATATATCTGCATTGGTGGTTTTTGTAACGGAGGTGTCCACTCTTATTTACCCGGTGCTCCAACCACCACCTCCAGACCTTAATAAATTGTGCACGATTCCATATTTAGGGAAAATCCGTGTGAACGTGGCCGTAAAGCTTAAATCCAGGAACAGTAAAACATCATTTTATCTCAGCAACACTGTTGGGCACTTTTTCCCAATGGTGATGACAGCACTCGAGCTTTGGAAAATACAGATATGTATAAAATCACTTGTAATCGTGGCAAATTTTGTATAGGCTTGTTTTCAGCCTCATTGAAGCTGGAGACTTTGAAAAGGAGACTATGCTTTTAAAGAAAGGCACAGTAGCAACGTGCAACATGAACTCTTACATAGTATCCACAAAGGAAGGAGGATTAACTACCTTTAAATAATAGAAATTAATAAACGTAATATGTCCTGTTTCCCAAGCTTAGTACTGAATGAGCAGATGACACTGTTCCCATATTCGCCACATCTAACTGTAGATACTACTAATAATGCCATCCAAACCACATTGTAAATTACCCCTACCACTCACATCGCTCATTTTTCCTTTATTTCAGTTACTGTACTTTCACTTGCACTGTTAAAAGTATTAATTTGTATAATTAAGGCTGTTTTATTTACATGTTTAGTCTCAGTTATTATATTGCACTTGTTTGTAATAGTGGACCTCTGAAGCACAACATAAACTTCTTCAGTCACCACCTTAGGACATGTCACCAAATTTAACTGTATATTCTACACTTATTTTTCCTCTTAGAAAAAAAAGAATGTTCAAATGTGTGTGAAATCTTATGGTCCTTCACGTTTTAGTCAGACATTAACATGTGTCATCTTTGGAAACAAAATGAGATATTCTGCAGTTGCACTGTTTTTAAAATCTTTGATCCCATAAAAATTTCACGGTCAACCATATTTGTATTTGTATTTGATGATGCCATAGTAGCCGAAAACTGGTTTCTAAAACAATAAATATTGCATAATATTAACCAGTGTTGTATGCATTTTATTCATTACATGAAACACTACTCTTCCTTCCTTCCTTTTATCGAAATGTTCGAGGATCTGGTGGAAATTTACACTGTTGACAGAGGTTCACGTCTGCAGATTAACTTTGCCCCTGTTCTACATACATACATGTACTTGCTACAGTTATCTTTTTCTATTCATTATTGAAACTCATGTCAAATTGCCCCTGTGCTTCCACAAAAAGTCACCATAACCTCAGTCTGGATCAGTTTGGTACCTACATAATACGAAAATAATTTCTGAACTATCGTGAATTGATGTCTAGCCGAGTAGGCACTTACACGACACAAAAATGAGTTTTCAGCTATTGCGAACAGATATTTATCCGAGAGTAAATGCGTGGTGTCGAATTAGTGGAATTTTATGGTGAGAAGTTGAATTTTTTTTCTAGATTCTTACGTATAAACTGACCGAATTAGTCAGCTTCGAAAATCATGCCTTTTGTATCCGTACTGACGGACAGCCATGCGATACCTTTGTAACTAATAAGATTTTAAAATTATTTTCGTTTTTGTTGATAAACAAAGTGAAAAGTGTGAACCCGGCGCCAGCAGCAGCGGGGCATCAAAGCAAATGCTCTCATTCGACGGACGAATCGTCAGAAGCGATGCATGCCCTTGCCCCACATGATAAAAAACTGTAATGAAAATGTATTCTTCCTTCGTAATTCAAACCTCGCCACCTTCGTTAGAGACCTCGACTACGTGGTAATAGTACAGAAAGCAAGCGACTTATTATGTGACTGAATACCTGACACAAGTCTCGATTCCTTTACTGCTGATATACTGACTAAAATATGGTTGTTCGGAGATTTTCGATCTAAGTAAGTACTATATTTTTATGAAAGGATGAAGATTCTCTTCAGTGTTATCGATATATCTGACAAAACGATATGAAGTCACAGACCCTAACACAGCATTTCCATAGATTCATTTCTGATGTAACACTAACGCACTGATGCTGTTCTAAGTGTTTCTCTTGTACTGTGAAATTATGTAAGCCGTACTTCTGTACCGTTGGGGAGTTGTAATGATCTTCCGCTACGAAGAATCTCATAGAAATTAAAAAAGGGCAAGTCTTATGAGACAGCTTAGTTGATGTAACTGTGAAAATAATCTAGAACGTATTATGGATATTAAGAATTATTGCTGAATGAAACAATAAGTTTACTGTTACAAGTCACTGTTTAATTTATTTTCCAATCGCGTTTCAGATGTTTAAAGTTCCATTAACAGGTGAATTTGCTTGTATTAAAGTGGCATGCTTGTGCTGTTTTACGACTTCGGGGTAATCTGTGGCACTGTGTCCAGTGGTGACAGATTCACTTCTCTGTCGTAATACATCTTTGTAAACGGAGATGGTAACAGTGAACTTGTTGTTCCATTCGATACCAATAACAGTCGCGGTAAAGCCTCACCTACAATTTTCGCATTTAAAGAACTAATGTGCCAAGTATCGTATGAATATGAAAAACTATAAGGAAAACTTCGAAAGATGACCTTAATCATCGCTAAAGACAGAGGAGGGAGGATAAAAGAGATCTATTGCTGTAATGAGATGACCATTTGCATGAAAGTCCCTGCAGGTTCCTCACAGAAATTGTTCGTAGTAGAGTCTCCACTATCAATTGTCTTGAAAACTCTGTGTATCCAAAAATGTGCCAGTGAGAACATGAAATGTAGTCCGACTAGTCTATTCTTCTTAGGACGGGACGCGTGTGCATATTGAGAACGATGGCGAGAGTGCACAATCGAAACTCTCCTCTTTCAACAGTGATGTGTGTTCTGGGTTCCGTAACGATTTCGACTGTCATTTAGTGAGTTCCAGAAGGTGGAACTGTCATACAGTAAGGGAAGGTGATGAAGTTGGTTCAGTAACGCAAGCTTTGTTTCCATTAGGACCACACTACCTTAAATGCCCAGTATCGATGTCACGATCTCGGTAATGAAATGACAAATCTTTTCTGATAACTTTTTGTGGCTAGGGTTTAGAGCCACGCAATTTTTAAAACTGCTCATTGTCGCTTTTTACAGACAAAAGACGTCTTTTAAAGGGAGACTCCAACCTAAAACTTCAACTTTTTTCAAAGAAACTGTAACGGCTGTGACAGGTCTTTTGAGTGTTTACCCTTAGATCCCAAAACGATTTGACGTATTTAAATTACAAATATTTGAAATGTGAACCGTACAAGGGGCCGTACCACACTGTCAGTTGTCAAAGCCATCGGGTATAACCTGTCTATCAGGGACTTGCATCAATTGCGCTAACAGAAAGATACAGTGACGGAAAGACACAAAAATGAAAATCTGCGTAGTGTCACTTGCTCCAAGTGTCCTTAAGAAAAAAGGGAAGGAAGGAAGAGGGTTCAACGTCCCGTCTAAATTGAGATTATTAGAGACTCGAATTGTGTTACGGATGGGGAAGGAAAGCGGCCGTGCTCTTCCAAAGGAAACATTCCGGCATTTGTCTAGAGCGATTTCGGGAAATCACAGACAAGTTAAATCGGGATGGTCGGGCGCGGGTTTGAACCGGCGTCCTCCCGAATGCGAGTCCAGTGCACTCACTAATCAATGCGCCACCTCGCTCGAGCGTAAGGAAAGAGATACTTTTGAGTCTTGTAGAAGCTGTTTCTCAGTTCATTGTGGGCTGTTTGACGACTTAAGAAAGCAAGAGTCCTACCACTCTTTTATCATCCTCTTAGAAGAAGATCTACTAATCTAGAGATCAACGGTGGATCAGGCAGTCCACAAGATGATCTCTGGAGAAGGAAAAATTCAAGATAAAGGACACTCTGGTATTGAAACTATAAGAAGAAGAAACCTTACGGCAGAAGGAAGAGAAAACTGTGATTCTGGTTAATTTAAGTGATATATCTCTCGCAACGGCATTCATTTTTTAAAAAAAGCTTTAAAATTCATTTTCTCGTAAGTTTGTTTTCCTAAGTTAGGTGCCAACTTTTTATCCCAAATATTAATCATCCTCAATAAATTTTTTGCAGGAAATATCCTTAAGATATTTGGATTCTTTTAGGCATTAGTCTTATCGATGTAGTGTGCCTGTTTTATTATCACATTTATGTATCGATAATTAATGAAAATTTAAGTCTGAAACTTGAAAAATGTACTGAAAGTAAATTAATAACATTTATCATAAAATGAATGCTTAGAACTGTTGAATAACGTCTTGTAAATGTACCTAAAAAGTTCGGAATGTTAAAATTGAGGTCTGAGTAGTAAAAGTTGTTTTCCAAAATTACTTTTAAAATCATTTTAATAATAAGAAAATCAGAAACAAATGAAGTTCAGGACTTCAAAACTTGGATTTTGCTACATCTTTAAATGATACATATGATTCTAAAATTCGGTTTACATTGGCAAAATATAAGGAAAGTTGCATTCTTGGGTGAAGTCCCTTGGTTTCCGAAATATCCTTAGCTGAATATTATCTAATTACTATGCTTTACGTAGGAAAGATAATTATTGTTCCATTATGCTTCTTCAACTACTAGCAAAGATTTGAAAATCGATGGAAGACTACGTTTCAGAACCGGTCCACATCGAGGTCATTAGAGATAGAACCCAAGCTCAGACTGAGAAAGGATAAGAAGGGAAATCGGCCACGCCTTTTTTGCCAGCTAGCTTGAGTAATTTACTCAAATTAATAAAGACATTGACATGGGTGGGCGGACGGGAATTTTAACCGTCGTTCTCCCAAATGCGAGTCCACTTCCTACTAGCGCAGCGCCTCACGACGTGCAAAGTATTGTAATAGTTTTGTTTGGTTGCGATAAAATCTGTGTAATCCAACTGACCATATTAAGTAATAAGGGTGTATTCGCACAACAACACAGTACGTAATAAAAGCAACAACGACAGTGATACTTTGCATTTCGACCACGTGTTGTAGATGTGTAGGAAGGGAAATCACCTATGAACGTTAAGATGTAAAGAAATTGTAAGAGGTATGCGCTATATGCGCTGCCTGCAATAGGCAAGGCATAGGAGAGTCTCTGACCAGAGAGCAGTATGTAGTTAGTTGTTGCTTGTCGCTAGTCGGCAGTAGTCTTAAGTAGTCTGCGCGTGTCTGCGCGTGTGTGTAGTCTGCTCTGGTCGGGACTCTGGAGGATGAGTATTATTGTTTAAGGTAAAGAAGCAGCCTTGCGCATATCTAGTAATGTATGTGAATTGTCATGCCAATTTTTTTAAAAAATGCCCCAATAATTATTTTTATAATATAAAGTATTTTTTTAAAAAACGCATTCATTTCAATTTAAAGAATATATCCAATGGTTAATTATTCCTTTCACGAATCACAAAGCATAGGCCAGCATTGCAGGGGGCTGTGCCGAAAATCGTTTAGGTAAGAGCAGATATATTCGCAGTTTTTATTGAGGTAAGATTTTTTTTTTTTTTTTATTCAGAGCACAGGGCCAGGACGCAGCGATGCTGTCGTCCCAAAATTTACCAGGTTACTGAATTTTTATTATTATTTTTGGGTTTAGGAATTTTTCTGTTTCGAACTTAACATTAAATGAGAAAAGAATTTTGTGGGTACATTAAATGTGAATGCATTTCTGCACAGAGATTATAAATGGGAACCTAATTTAGTTCAGAGGTTACAATATTTAAAAATTCATTTAATTAATTTTTCGTGGGGAGGTTACACATGGTTCATTTAATTAATATTTTTGTGGGGAGGTTACACTTAGTTCATATTTATTTTAAATATTTTTGTGGGGAGGTTACTCTTGGTGACATCCGGCCAGGATCGTATTTCTTTGTGAATCTTCTGATAAGTAGTCATAGATCTGCTCTTATTTACTTAAACGTAGTTTGCATCTGGCGCAATGCATTTAGTAATTTGTCACTCTTTCTTTCACAGATCATCGGTAATTTATTGCTCTTTGTTGTAATTGTTTGTTCCATTTTTTTTGCTTTGTATTTGTTTCATTTGTGCTTAATTTTGATTTGTGAAAAATGCCGCGAAAAACTGTTAACAGTACATCGCGATGTGTAATGAGTGAAATAGGCGACTCGAATAATTTGACCGATTGTACTTGCGACACTCAGTGTAATGATGATAATCCCCTAATTGTAGACAATCAATGCGTACCGACCACTAATATTGATTTTGATCCTAGTGATGAGCAAACAAATTCAATCGTGTCGTCTATTAATTTAACGACAATTGATGACGCGTCTCGTTCTGTTACAATGAACGCTGCCCAGCTTCACATACCCGGTTTGCAAAATTTATGTAATGAACAGATAAATTTTTCTAACGAAAATGAACAATGTACTCAAAGTACGTCAAATTTATTTGATTCCGATTTAGCGACCAATAGTGCACATCCGATGGGCAAACCTTTTTGTGAATTACAGAATGACCAAATGGTTACAGAAAACGTGACAAATGCAGATATACCAACACACAGCATAGAAAATAGAGTCGCTAATTTTAGCCTGGATCAAATTATGGTAGTATTGCTACAGTTTAAGAAAGAATTTGACAACAATCACAAACTACTTAATGAAAATTCCAAACAACAGAATGAAAGACAAGACAACAATCACAAACAACTTAATGAAAAACTAGACAACAATTACAAACAGTTGAATGAAAAACAAGACAACCTTAATGAAAATTTCAAACAACTTAGTGAACAGAACAAACAACTTAGTGAACAGAATAAACAGCTTTGTGAACAGATTCCAGTCGTTGCCGCGCAATATCATTATACTAAAGAACAATTACGTGAGGAAATTAAGGCTTGTGCAAGGAAAAGTAGTGAAGAAATTAGATCTGTTGCTCAAGAATTAAGGAATACGCAAACAGCTGCAACAGAATCACTTAGAGACGAAATTAGTGCAGTCGGTAAACAATGTTCTGAAAAAGCAACACAGTTACGCGACGAGTTTAAATTAATGTCAGCAGAACTTTCACGCACACTGGATGCAAAAGTAGACGCGAAATTTGACCAACAGAACGGTCAAATTTATGAACGTTTTAATCACCACCTACAAAACAGTGAAACGCGTTACCGTAAATTCATACAGGAACAAAATAAAGTAAAACGACAAGTCATGGAAACAATTACTCCACAGAGACAGGAAGATAAACGTACATTGTTTACGAAAGCAAAAACATACGTAGACAACAATATTGCTACAGTACCAGACGAAATTAATAATATCAAACAGTTGAACACCGAATTGCGTGATGAAATTTCCGATCTTAAATCAAAAACAGATACACACACAGTAGACTTTCAGACAGTGACCGACAGACTCGAACAATTAGAACTAATACAGGACATTAAAAAATTGAACGAAACCACACGTAAAATACGAAAACAAATTAATGCTTGTGACACTAAAAAAGATGATCAGGTAAAAATACTGACTGAAAAATATGATGAATTGGCCAGTCGTATTGACGTTATCGAAAGTAATAATGACACCAAATCAGACGATGCTTCACCGATTTCGATTAATCAAACGCCTGAATTCCAAAATTTACAACAGACGATCAGTGAGGTAGATTCGTCCAATAATACATTACGTAGAAAATTGTCAACTTTACAGCAAGAAGTGACAGAAATGAAAAATGTTTCAGTCAATAACACGTCACAGCATGCGGCACACTCCGAACATTTGTCACACTCACACAGCCAGTATAATTTAGGTAATTTACAGAGAGTACGTGACTTAGATTCCGAACCATCACAGACAAATAGATTCTCATACAATCCTGAACCTGTTCAGACACACAGAGACGATTCACCCCTTGGATTGGATACAACAATTTAGCTTTGCCTTTCCACCGACTTGGCCTGTAACGCACAAACTTGAATTTATTTGCAGTTTTTTGGAAGGCGAACCGGCAACTCGTATGAGACCGATTGCGAGACAATGCTATTCGGTAGAAGAATTTCAGAATGCTTTTCTATCAGCGTATTGGTCGAAGACGACACGGCGCAGAAACAAGGATCAATTAATTAGTTTACCGAATCATGAGAACTCAAATTTTTCCACTGTCACGCAATGTTTTGAACACATGGTCCAACAAAACCAGTACTGATGTGAACCATACAGTGAATCTGCACTTATTCAATTATGTATTTCTAAATTACCACGATCGTTAAGAGTGTCACTTTTAACGGGTCAGCAGAAAGAAAATATTTCGGCTTTCAGAGATCTGTTACAGCTTTTGGAAGTGCAGCAATCGGATTATTCCTTTATAAGCAAAAATTTTTCATATAATAACCAAGGTCAACAAACATACAGCAATTATGATCAGCCACGCAATTTCAATAGCAAAGCTAATAGACGCTTCAGGAACGACAACCACCAGAACTTAAATAACAGACAAAATTTTAATTATCAGTATCGTCAAAATTATCAGCAACAGGAACCACATTTTGGTAACAATAGAAGTTTTTCACCGCAACAGCATGAAAGCCAGCCGGTTAGCATACCTAACCAACAATGCAGTCTGCAAAGTCAACCAAGGTTTCGCCGACTATGCGTATAGCGTCGGCCCCAACAAACAGTAATGCACAGCAACAAGGGAATCAGTACGTACAGAAAACACACTATTTCAATTCCTATCGCAATGCACCGTATAGAAATGACTATCATGACAGACGTAAAAGTAATGAGCACAATTTTCAGCGTACGTTTAATAACAGTCGGTCTTACCAACAGCAAAATCATCCGCAACAACATATTATCATGAATGAACCAGACAGTAGATATCATCCCGAACGTAATACGTCAGGAAGAAATAACAGAACAGTACAAATAGTTGAAATGCCACAGCATCCTCCCGAAAATAATAGCACGCCAGATAGAATTTGACTAGATACTGTACAGGTCGCACCTTCCAGCAACGCAAGCACTACTTTTGACACGCAGAATGTTGTTCACGAAAATGTTATTACTTTTGACGACATCCGAGACACTCTTTTGCAGGAAAGACCAGTCATTCAAAAAACCATTTCACACCCTGTCATCGAAGTAAAAATTGGATCATCCAAATTTTCAGCAGTAATTGATTCTGGCTCTCCTATGTCAGTTATAAATGAGGAAACTTTTAACGAATGTAACAAAGAGAATAGCTATCCTACGTTACCATTAGGCAAAACTAAAGTAAAAGGAGCAGAATCTGGTAAAGGAGTAGATGTAAAATTACAGACACATTTATCATTTTGTATTGCAGGTCATACATTTCACTCAAATTTTTGGATTGTTCCCTTATTGACGACAGACATTATTTTAGGTACGAATTTTCTGGTACAACACGACGCAATTATTGACTTTCAAAACTCCTATTTAATGTTAAAGGATGAAAATGTACAACTGGCTTTAGAATTTCAGCACTCTTTATCTGCAGAAGAACAAACAATTAATCGTACAGAGGTCATTTCCGCATCACTTAACATTGACTGTCATTCCACATTGTTCACAGATACGTACGTACACAACTATAATACTCCAGACGAAGCCGACTATGACGTTATACAGATGATTTCTGATAAGGTTAAACAGAGCAGTACAAATACAGACGACGAACGCACGCAACTACGCAAAATCCTTTTACAGCTAGCTCCAGTTTTTGACAACGTTCCTGGTACTATGTCCGGTTTTATGTATGAATTTCAAGTTAAACAGCACGACACATTTAAAGCCAAACATTATCCCATTCCGTATATTCACAGAGAACAAGTTAAGAAAGAATTGCAAGCTATGCTTGACCAAGGAATTATTGAACCGGCAGTTAGTCCGTACATAAACCCGCTCGATATTGTTAAGAAAAAGGATGGTTCACTTCGCCTCGTACTTGATTCGCGTCATATCAACGACATTATTATTAATGAAACAGATCGCCCACAGACACTAGAAGAACTTCTACAGAAATTTCATGGTACTGCTATTTATTCCACATTAGATTTGAAATCGGGATTTTGGCAAATTCAACTCCATCCGGACTGCAGAAAGTACACGGCTTTTCTCTGTTTTGGTGACTGTTATCAATTTTGTAAATTACCGTTCGGTTTAACTATTTCTTGAGCAGCATTTATTCGCTGTTTGAATACAACACTTCCGACAGAACTTAAAGACAGAATCACAACGTATGTAGACGACATTCTTATTGCAGAAGCTAACTGGTCTGAACACAATCTGATTCTTGAACAACTGTTACGAACTTTACGTGCACAAGGACTCACAGTTAATCTCAGTAAATCGCACTTTGGCAAAACTTCTATAAAATTTCTTGGACATGTAATTTCAGCAGAAGGCATTGCGCCTGACCCGGAAAAACTTCAAGCTTTACGCGACATTACTGTTCCTACGACGAAGAAACAACTACGCAGCTTTTTGGGTTCAATTAACTTTTTTCGTAAATTTATTCATTATTCTGCTTTAGACACCCCTAGATTATGTCAATTGACAGGTAAAAACACTATTTGGTCCTGGGATAGGCAAGCACATTCTGAATTTGTGAACCTGAAAGAAGCGTTGTTGAATGCACCACTTTTATTACATCCAGATCTTACTAGAAATTTTTCCATTGCCACCGACAGTTCTAACACCGCTTTAAGCGTACACATTTTTCAGGAAATTGAAGAAGATGGCACTACAGTAATTAAAAACATCGCCTTTGCGAGTCGCAGTCTGTCACCTGCTGAACGCAATTATTCTGTTTCAGAACTTGAAACATTGTGTGTTCTATGGGCATTTACGAGATTTCGGCATTTTCTTTATGGAAGACTTACGACCGTTTACACAGATCATAGAGCGATACGGTTTTTACTTTCCGCTAAATTTACACACGACAGATTAAGCAGATGGAAACTTTATTTGCAGGAATTTAATTTTACAATTGTTCACATTCCCGGTACACAAAATACTGTAGCAGACGCCCTATCTCGTTCTCTCAGCAACTATCAGCAAGACATCGCAACCAACTCCTGCAAAGCAAATTTCAGCGTCATGTACATTCAACAAGTTGCATTTGAGAATTTCATTTCGTCGTCATTACAAGACATAGCACAAGAGCAGAGTAAAGACAACGTATGGAAAGAAATCAAACACCTTTGGCAAGATAGGAATAATGTTACCATTAGAAACCATTACACTCTACGCAATAACATTCTGTTTCGCCGCTTTCACCCTGACAGCAACAATTGGTTATTATGCATTCCTGACGAACTTGTTAGCAAATTAATCTGGTATACTCATTTAAGTTACGCACATTACGGAGCCAGAAAATGTTTTCTTGTACTGAGACAGAACTGTTATTTTACCAACATTGAGAAACGTATTCGACGAGTTTTAGCGTCATGTAAAATCTGCCAGAAAGCTAAGTCAGATACGACTTCACATATTCCTCCATTACATCCCATTGTACCTGTTAAATTGAGACACATGGCCGCTGTAGACATTTTTGGTCCGATTCTCCGAACTAATAGAGGTTTTTGCTACATCTTTGTCGCTGTTGAACTCACTTCAAAATTTGTTACCTTCACTCCGTTACGCAAAGCTACTGCTAAAACTGTTTCGAAAGCATTTGTAAAACATTTTCTATTTCATGTAGGGCATGTATTGAAAGTAATTTCTGACAATGGACCACAGTTTCGATCTGCTATATGGACACGTGTGTTACGAGCTAGAAACATTTCTCCGATCTATATAGCCAGGTACCATGCTTCTTCGAACCCTTGTGAACGATTAATGAAAGAAATTGGTAAACTGTGTAGAATATACTGCCACAAAAAATATATTGATTGGGATACACACATACTCTCATTCCAGGATGTAACTAATTCCATACCAAATGAATCTACTATACTATCTCCGTCTGTTATGCTGAAAAATGTTGAACCACCTAACAAAATTAAAGAATTAATAACCTTTCCTACATCTCGTCGACTACGACACCATGAAATAATTGACATTGCACTGAACAACATCAAACGTGCCGCAGAGCGCCGGAGAAGACAGCAAAAACAGGTTTGTACACGCCGTGACTTTCACATTGGACAGAAGATATTGGTACGCACACATTATTTGGAGAAAGTAGATGTAGTAAATTTGAGCTTCTATATGCAGAACCATATCGAATTCGCAGCATTCCTCACTCCAATGTAGTACACGTCGATACTTTGAGAACCAGAAAAACCAAAGGGAATCACCATATCTCCAACATCAAACCCTTTATTGAATGAACACACTTTATGATTTATCACACTGTAATGCTATTTCCTGATTTTTTTTAATGACCACTTATGCAATTATATTCACATGAACACTTACTGAAGATTATCGTATTTTTTCTTGGTAAGTTCCCGGCTAGGTAAGGTTAGCAGGTCGATCTTCTTGTCGTTACACATCAGACCGTGCACATTTTTCCAGATGAACTTATACATTTTATGACCACTTATGCAATTATATTTATATGATTACTTACTGATGATTGTCATATTTTTTCATGGCAAGTGCCCGGCAAGGTAAGGTTAGCAGGTCGCTTTTCTTGTCGTTACACATCAGACTGTGCACATTTTCCATTCTTCATGTATGTATGATTGTTTTACTGTTTTGTTTGTATGCACTATGAAATATTTAAGATGTAACAAACACCAGTTGTCTTTGACGTTTTGCCTTATGATATCTCAACATCGTGACTATTTTTACATTTTTTTTTTTTTTTTTTGCTGCTACATTGTGATACTCAGTGTACATTTTTGCATCTGTACACTGTCTATGTTTTTGACATACTACGTTTTTTGTCATGCTATGCTGTATGCTCAATTATATCACTAGAAACCAGCTTTTATTTAATGGGTATATGATTTAAATGCAAGACATTAATCATTGTTCATCATTTTCAGAAAGAAATAACGTGTAAAAGAAATAAATTAAACAGAAATGGGAATTTCACCTTCGCAATGAACGAAAGAAGATACAATATGTCGTCAAGAAGAGTAAATGGATCAGAATTAACAAGCATTAACAATAATGTACTATACACATCGTATGATAGCAGTCTTAACTAATTTTTTCTTTCAGAATACGAGGCGATTCATGCAGGCTTTCAGACAGAACTACACATCTTAGTTTTAGTGATGAAATATGCTAGAAATAAGGAACCCTATGTTATGAATAGTTGTATAATGAATAATGAAGTGACTTTTTTGCAGATGATAATGAATGATGATGAATAGTGATGCAGAATATGCTAATATGGAAGTTTTTCTTTACAGGTGATGATAATAATGGAATTATGGTGATATGGATAATGAAGTTTTTCTTTGCAGGTGATGATAGTAATGATAATGAAGTTTTTCTTTGCAGATGAGGATGATGTTGAAGTTTATGTATTTATGCTATGTGGTTATTTAAGTATTTGTTGCAGTTCGTCTTGACAGTATGTCTTATGTCGCATGGTATGATGACTGAAGGTTTTGTAAAGGACAGCTAGAGAACGTATATATTTTATACACATTTCATTACCTGTTAATTCGAAGTTCATTACTTTTCAGCATAATATGCGTTTCTTCTTTCAGTTTAATAATCCATTTTGTATCTTTTTTTCTAGGAGAAGCTATTCATGAAATTAATGTGCTATAAGCAGTTGGTCATTAAACTTGCATTTTTTTTTACCCATTTGTGTGTGTCATTCATGAATGTGATCACACATACTGTATTTGTTTCATAACCTTGCTACAGCTGACTCATGACGAATGACGTTACCCATCTTCATTTGCAGCAATAAGTCAAAAGCAAATATTGTTATGCCCCAGCAATTAATTATCGATCCCAGCGCAATGCATTGCTAGCACAAAAAAAAGTATTACCAGTCCCAAATATTGCTACTAGTTTAAAAGAGTTATGAGCAATACTGAATGATGTTTTCTAATCACAGACTTTGAGTAATAGTTACAGAGTGTTACATTTTTAAATATGTCATATGTCACTTGAATGATGAGTCCTGAGTAATAGTGAATGATATTTTGTAATAATGCATGCATGCTCTACACTCTTTAACTCCTGTTTTGAAGGATGACTTCTGATGTTTTGTAACTGGCCAATGAGTGCCAATAATTATTTTTAAATATGTCATATGTTACTTGAATGATGAAAAATGTTTTGTAATATTCAATACTTGCTGGCCAACTAATGCCACTGTTTCTTATATATTTTAAATTTGTATTATGTCACTTTCATGCTATATGTATGAATACCAGTAGCTTGATGCTACGCTCATTAGCTCCTGTCTTGAATGATGACTTCTGATGGTTTGTAACTGGTCAATGAGTGCCAATGTTCTGTGTAAAAAGATGACTTATGAACATTATTCTGTAATACTTCATACATGGTACAGAACTGTTCAGTAACTGGGCGATGAGTGCCACGAATTACTCCAATCAGTTGATAGACTAGCGTAATTATCAATGATGACTGGCTAAAGACTTAATGTCCTTCACCTTCTGACCTAATTACCAGGAATTACTACAATATCCGTTTGTCCTGTCTATCTTCATGATCATGGAGCAGTATATTTGGTTTTTGCACTAATTCTGCGTTGGTGTATCTTACAAGAACGCGGTGTTGACACGACATGCTGTCCACCACCTTGAGCAATGGAGATGTTATTATGGTCTCACTGTTTGGTGTACATGATGTACTACCAAAATGATAACATGGAATATTAATACGACATTTCAGTGTCTTGGCTACACTTATTAATACTTCATTGAAAAGAACTTCAGATTGTCTCACTTGGTGTTGTGCTTTTGTAGAAAGATATGGACTTTCAGTGCAGCTGCGTGCAACCTAATGTGCCACAACCATGATGCAATCCTTCCCTTTCCTATCCTAGTTCTTGTAAAATAGTAAAAAAAAAACTAGCGTGTGCACTTTTGTCATTTGTTAATATGATTTGTACTCATTGCGTATACATTTTGTGATTTTCTGATATGTTCTGTACTACAGTGCGTGTGCATTTTTGTCATTTGTTAATATGATTTGTATTCATTGCGTATACATTTTGTGATTTCCAGATATGTTCTGTACTACAGTGCGTGTGCACTTTATGTCATTTGTTGATATGATTTGTACTCATTGCGTATACATTTTGTGATTTCCTGATACGTTCTGTACTACAGTGCGTGTGCACTTTATGCCATTTGTTAATATGTTTTGTACTCATTGCGTGTACATTTTGTCATTGCTTGATGTGTTCTGTACTCAGTGCATGTGCACTATATTTTATTTCATGTTCTGCACTTATATATATGTATATATTCTGTGATTGTAAACTTAGTTAATTAAGAAAAATTTGTTGCTCATGGCAAGTCCAATTGACTCACCATCGCTGCCAAATTTTTGCCCCCCCCCCCCCCCCCCAGTGGAGGGTTATGTAAGAGGTATGCGCTATATGCGCTGCCTGCAATAGGCAAGGCATAGGAGTGTCTCTGACCAGCGAGCAGTATGTAGTTAGTTGTTGCTTGTCGCTAGTCGGCAGTAGTCTTAAGTAGTCTGCGCGTGTCTGCGCGTGTGTGCAGTCTGCTCTGGTCGGGACTCTGGAGGATGAGTATTATTGTTTAAGGTAAAGAAGCAGCCTTGCGCATATCTAGTAATGTATGTGAATTGTCATTCCAATTTTTTTTTAAAAAATGCCCCAATAATAATTTTTATAATATAAAGTAATTTTTTTAAAAAAGCATTCATTTCAATTTAAAGAATATATCCAATGGTTAATTATTCCTTTCACGAATCACAAAGCATAGGCCAGCATTGCAGGGAGCTGTGCCGAAATTTTTTTAGGTAAGAGCAGATATATTCGCAGTTTTTATTGGGGTAAGAATTTTTTTTTTTATTCAGAGCACAGGGCCAGGACGCAGCGATGCTGTCGTCCCAAAATTTACCAGGTTACTGAATTTTTTTTATTATTTTTGGGTTTAGGAATTTTTCTGTTTCGAACTTAACATTAAATGAGAAAAGAATTTTGTGGGTACATTAAATGTGAATTCATTTCTGCACAGAGATTATAAATGGGAACCTAATTTAGTTCAGAGGTTACAATATTTAAAAATTCATTTAATTAATTTTTCGTGGGGAGGTTACACATGGTTCATTTAATTAATATTTTTGTGGGGAGGTTACACTTGGTTCATATTTATTTTAAATATTTTTGTGGGGAAGTTACAAAATGAATAATATTTCTCTCGAATGCCGTGAATGTGAATAACGGAAAGTTAAAAAGAAAACATTAGATCATTTGTTCTAACGAGATATTGCAGAATAATCTAAGGAAAATGTAAGGAAAAGACATCTGAATGGTGTGATACGAACACCAGCAGAAAGTATGATATAAAAATGCGCTCCAACGCCTTTGTGAGTACACAATTTTATTTCAGATTTCGGGTGAAGGGTACGAGCAAATTTTTCACAGCAACCGGCATGGTCGAGAAGGATCTATGGAGACGGATTCGTAGTAGCGGTAACACTTGGGGTCAAAATTCGTAGAAGTCCCGCAGAATGTGTCAGCTGCCTTTCTGGGGAGCGACTTTCACGTCCCCTAACACACGACATCTGTTTCCTTAGTTGCCCTGGCAGTTGTGTCAGCTGGACAGTTTCTAGGAAGGGACAGGTCGACAGACGGAACACCTGGGAGGTAACCGGTCCTCCGAGTGCCAAGCAGAAAGAGCGCCCTGAGGCTACCACCCCCCGTCGTGCATATTCATTTCAGGGGAGAGCATTGGACTCTGCGTCTTGAGTTACCTCTCGTCGGCATCCATCGTTGGCCGGCAGTATGGCTTGTTGAGAGGCTGCCCTAAAGTGCGCATGCGGGATCGTGACCTGCAACTGTTGATGGATCTGCCTGTCGCAAACGAGAGCTGTCAAGGATATTCTCAGTGTGACTGTCTCCACGGAACGGCAGCTACTAGCGAGCGACATTGATGTACGTGCGTGCTGCAGAAGCGGGTCAAGTTAGTTTCGTATCCAGAATGACAGCGGGTAAATTACGGTGCTCCAGTACTCTTATGGCAGAACAACTAGAGACTATCTTTCCGGTTAACGTGGCCTCGCCCGTCCGGCGTACACCACCTCAACATGGAAACGAAGTCTTTTTTTTTAAGCACAGTGAACTACTAAACAGATGATGGGACGTCAGGTTCGCTGTGTGCTTGTCAGGTTTCCTAACCCCGACGGCAATCAAGAAAGGATAAAAGCACATCCATCAAAAAATTAGTCATCTCCTTAGCAGACATCGCGGTAGTACGGCGTAAAGCAGCCTCTAGCCCTGTTAATCGTTTCACTTTGGCGATAGAAATGTGCAAAAGTTTCTTCTGGTATGTCATATCCAGCTGATGACTACTCGGTCCAGTCACGTTAATGTAACCACCTGTTAAAAGCCTCAATAACCAACTTTAGCAGCGCGGACTGCTTCGAGACATTCAGGACGTTTCAATCACCAGTTTTCTCCTCCGATTGGGAAAACATTCTGTTGGCACCCACTTACATAGGGAGAAATGATCATCACGATAACATAAGAGAAATCAGGGCTCACACGGAAAAATTTAAGTGCTCGTTTCTCCCGCGTGCCTTTCGTGGGTGGAACGGTAGAGAGACAGCATGAAGGTGGTTCATTGAACTCTCTGCCAGGCACTTTATTGTGAATAGCAGAGTAATCACGTAGATGTAGATGTAGGAAGAGAGCCTGAGAGGTTCTAGAAGGTACTGACAGGAGTATGGAGCCATGCCGATTCCAGTGCCGTGGCCAGCTGCAGTAGGATTCTTGGGTGAGGATCCAAGGCGCATACAGCACGATCCAGGTGGTACCACAGATTTTCGATTATGTTTAAATTAGGAAAGTTTGGTGGCCAGTCGAGTAGAGTTAACTCATCCTCGTGCCCTTCGAACCGCACGCGTACACTGCGAGCTGTGTGACACGTTGCATTGTCCTGCTGGTAGATGCCATCGGGCGGAGGAAACAAAAATTCCATGTAAGGTATCGACATGGTCTCCAAGTATAGTTGCATAATTGTGCTGATTAATTGTGATTTCCAGAATGACGAGATCACCAAGGCAATGACCGCTCCCTCTTCCGTTCTAGACCCTTACGACGATTGTTGCAGCGTGTTCGCTTTCAGACGTTTCACGCCGTACACGCCAAGGGTCAACCGCCCAATGGAGGATAAAACGAGTTGTTCACTTGAAACAGCCACCTGTAGCCACCCAGTCGATGTCCAGTTGCAGTACTGGCATACAAATTCCAGCCTTTTCGCCGATGAACAGCAGTCAGCGTGGACGCGTGAAACAGGAACCTGCTGCGGAGACCCATATGTTGCAAAGTTTGCTGATCGGTCTTTGAGGAAACACAGTTCGCAGACCCTTTCTTCATCTGAGCTGTCAGCTGCTCAACAGTTGCACGTCTATTCACGCATACATATCAGCGCAGCCGTCGTTTAACCCTGTCATCTATGGCCCATGGTGCACCGCAGTTGCCTCAGCACCTGTTATGGATAGTGCCATTTTGCCTTGCACGCTATACTTCAACCACGGTGGTACGCGAGCAGTTTACAAACTGACCTGTTTAGGAAATGCTTCCACCTTTGGTTCGAAAGCCAATGATCATCTCCTTTTGGAAGTCAGATAAATCGCCCCTTTTCCGTATTACAGTAACGAGTGCACTGTGTTCGGCGTCTCCGCCTCCCTCCTCCCGAAACGCCTTGTATACCCTCCAATGCTAGTGCTGCAACTTGCTGTCTGTGAGTGGTGATTGCACGTTGACGTCGAACGTAGGCGTGGTCACGTTAATGTGACTGGAGCGTGTATTTTCTTCATTGAGCTTAAACGCTGGTCTACTTAGTGACCATCCCCCAATAAAACGATATGCTTTAACCGAATGCCCAAATCCTCACGAGTACTGCTCTCTCACGATGTCATCTCAGCATCTTCAACAGAGCCAGCACGAAGACACAGTGGTTAAGGTGCTGGAATCGCATTCGGCACGAGCGAGGCTCCAACCGTCGTAATACGGTTGATCGTTATGCACGCTAAGAGTCGCGAAAACCAACTAATCTCAATTCTGTGACTGTAATACATCCAGAACGTTGCTTAAAGTTTAACGGGTAAATCAAGTTATAGGAATTATCAAAAGTATTTCGCGGAAAGTCTACAAGAATACTGAAGATTTTTATTACCAACAGCTTGCAGAGCAACTCATCAGGAGTTGTTTCTCTTTGTCTCGTGGTCACCAGGTAAAGCGCCTGTTTGCACAAAAGTGATATATTGCTTTCCCAAGCAGTTGGAAGTCTTCGTTTCCTAGTCCGACCAACCTAAAAAGCACGCACGTATTCCCGATGGCCAAAGAGTTTAATGCTTCAGAAATATCGATAGCGACAGGGTGTCTTTGTTTCAGCAGGCTCTTCTGCAGAAAGAAGTGCTGTTGTAACTTGACAGTTGGCTGTGTTGCCTATACGTACAGCAATAAACATTCAGCACACTAAGTTTCATCACGCTTCTAGTGATTACTCTGATGAAGGCTGGACATAAAGGTTGTACATCCAACATTGAAGTTATAACTGCTCTGATCCGTTATGGCTAGTTTTTATACAGGGTGTTACAAAAAGGTATGGCCGGACTTTCAGGAAACATTCCTCACACACAAATAAAGAAAAGATGTTATGTGAACATGTGGCCGGAAACGCTTAATTTTCATATTAGAGCTCATTTTAGTTTCGTCAATATGTACTGTACTTCCCCGATTCACCGCCAGTTGGCTCAATTGAAGGAAGGTAATGTTGACTTCGGTGCTTGTGTTGACATCCGACTCATTGCTCTACAGCACTAGCATCGAGCACATCAGTACGTAGCATCAACAGGTTAGTGTTCATCACGAAAGTGGTTTTGCAGTCAGTGCAATGTTTACAAATGCAGATTTGGCAGATGCCCATTTGATGTATGGATTAGCATGGGGCAATAGCCGTGGCGCGGTACGTTTGTACCGAGACAGATTTGCAGAACGAAGGTGTCCCGACAGGAAGACGTTCGAAGCAATTGATCGGCGTCTTAGGGAGCACGGAACATTCCAGCCCATGACTCGCGACTGGGGAAGACCTACAACGACGGGGACACCTGCAATGGACGAGACAATTCTTCGTGCAGTTGACGATAACCCTAATATCAGCGTCAGAGAAGTTGCTGCTGTACAAGGTAACGTTGACCACGTCACTGTATGGAGATTGCTACGGGAGAACTAGTTGTTTCCGTACCATGTACAGCGTGTGCAGGCACTATCAGCAGCTGATTGTCCTCCACGGGTACACTTCTGCAAATGGTTCATCCAACAATGTGTCAATCCTCATTTCAGCGCAAATGTTCTCTTTACGGATGAGGCTTCATCCCAACGTGATCAAATTGTAAATTTTCACAATCAACATGAGTGGGCTGACGAGAATCCGCACGTAATTGTGCAATCACGTCATCAACACAGATTTTCTGTGAACGTTTGGGCAGGCATTGTTCGTGATGTCTTGATTGTGTTTCAGTCGAAGTGTCCGTATGCTTCTTAACAACAGATTCGGTGACCGATGGATTGGTACAGGTGGACCAATTCCATGGCCTCCACGCTCTCCTGACCTCAACCCTCTTGACTTTCATTTATGGGGGCATTTGAAAGCTCTTGTCTACGCAACCCCGGTACCAAATGTAGAGACTCTTCGTGCTCGTATTGTAGACGGCTGTGATACAATATGCCATTCTCCAGGGCTACATCAGCGCATCAGGGATTCATTGCGACGGAGGGTGGATGCATGTATCCTCGCTAACGAAGGACATTTTGAACATTTCCTGTAACAAAGTGTTTGAAGTCACGCTGGTACGTTCTGTTGCTGTGTGTTTTCATTCCATTATTAATGTGATTTGAAGAGAAGTAATAAAATGAGCTGTAACATGGAAAGTAAGCGTTTCCGGACACATGTCCAAATAACATATTTTCTTTCTTTGTGTGTGAGGAAAGTTTCCTGAAAGTTTGGCCGTACCTTTTTGTAACACCCCGTAGAAGTTTTGCAGAGAGACCACTCGAGTCGGAGGAACTGGAACTAAAATTCTTCTGGCAATATGAAATTTATACCTTTCGCGGTTTTTACAATATCTAATTTCATAAGTTCACTCCACAATAATACCCCATTTGCGACTGAAGTGGGAAAAGTTACCTGTCTGTAGCCTCGTATTACTCATACGGAAAGTGGCTCGGTCACCACATTTTTCACAACTATAACGATGAGTAAACGTGACCAGTTACAAGATAAAGTGGATAAGGAGGTGTGCTTCCCGCGACCTTATTCCCATTTGTGGGCAGCAGTTCGTCTAAATTCAGGCAGAATCCCAAAGTAAGCTGATGTTAAAATCATTTCCTGGTGTCTACAGACTACCATCTAAGTGCGACAAAGCCTACATTCATCAAACGACACGCTAGAGCATCGAAGATCCTTGAACATCATCGCCGCACTCACCTTTTGCGACGCAGATATGTCGACCATAGCTAAACATGTGTACCTCTACGGGATATTATACAGGGTGATGCCGTCTTGATATTAAAAACTCCGGAAGCTACAGAGTTGAAAGGCATAAGCGAAGATCCGCGACGTTCCGCCTTAGCCTCACTCGAAGATTAATCTAAGGACTCCTTCTTAGCCGTGTTCTTGACGCATAGAATTCCTGCTGAATACTTCGTAACACTCTCAGATAATTTAGCCTATTTGTGAGCTACTAATTGCGCACGTAACTTTGTAGCAGAGAGACCGAAAATCCTAAGTACAATAATAACAAATTTCACTTACCTACACAAATTTCACAAGCTGCTACGTTTTCAACAGCTGTTCAAATGGCGTCAGGCATGGTGTCGCGCGCAAAGTTCTGTCGCAAGTGTTCTAATATCCCGCGTGCAGTTTGAACAGTGTCGCAGTGCGCGAGACTTCGTGCCAGGAGGTGCTCTTCAGTGTCGTCAGGCGTCTCGTACACGACACTTTCACATATGCTCACAAGAAGAAAGCAAGTGGAGTGAGATCAGGTGAACGTGCTAACCACGAGACAGAACCTCCTCTCCCTGTCCACTTTTCGGGGAATGACAGATTCAGATGTCCACGAACCCGCCGTCTAAAGTGAGGTGGGGATTTTGCAGTGAAACCAAATCCGTTGACGAATAGCAAGTCGGATATATTCTAGGAATCTATAACATTAGCAATAACAGTACCTGTACATGTATTCGACTGTCAAACGCATCAGAACGATTTTCGGTTATAACTTTGGATTCGGTCGTTGCCGGACCAGGGCCCTTACCTCAAATTGATACTTAAGGGTATTTTTGTTCTGTCGTTGCAACTACAAAAATGCGTGTTTTTTTCACAAGACACGTGCCGCTTTAGTGAGGTGAAGCATCGTTAGTGGTTTGTAATTAAGTTATTTACATTTTTATTTGCCTTAAGATCGAAACTTAATTACAGACCACTGACGATCCTTTACCTCAATACAGCGAAACGGTCGCAGGTACGAACCTGCCTCGGGTATGGATGTGTGTGTTGTCCTTAGGTTATTTAGGTTTAAGTAGTTCTAAGTTCTAGGGGACTGATGACCTCAGAAGTTAAGTCCCATAGTGCTCAGAGCCATTTGATTTGATGCATTTATCCTTCTTCATCACCCCCGAAAGTTTTGGGCATCATCACGGGATCACCTTGTACAGATTATTCTGCCATTACACTCCTAGCCAGGACATTCTTCTGCGTTTTAATTGTTAACGGATCTGCTGATATACATTTGGTAGAAAATATTATCAATCGCGATGGCTTCCGACTGCACAAAACGAATGGCTCGATCTTTTTTTTTTTTCATTTTCTTACAAAGACTAAATTTTAAGCCAAATGTGACGTCTTACAGTTAGCCCTATTAGTCTGACCATTGAATATTAACTTCATAGCCTTAAGCCAATTGAAGATGCACATGCTATAACAGTCACGCGTGCGTGCCTCAAAAAGAGCAATAATCGACAACGGACAGAGGGTGGCTATGCAGCCAAAACTTATACGCACTCTCCTTCGCGCTAATTTTTGGTATAATCAGCGATGTGCACCAGCAATCTCCAGTGCAACGCTCACCCGAAGCAGGATGTCTGGGTCTCAGCCGAAATATCGTAGTGAGATGCCAACGTCATACGACTGCTATCCGGAAACGACAAGCAAATCTGATATAGGTTTCTAGTGGCTTCCCTAAATCGATTAATGCGAATGCCAATATGGTTCCTCTGAGAAGCAGACGCAGTTCCTTCCCCATCCTTACTGTGGCCGAGTTTGTGCTTCATCCCTAATGACATCGTCGTCGACAGGGTTTTAAACCTTAACCTTCCGTCGTTCCGAGCCAAGATGGTATCGAATTTAGGCGCCTCTAGGACAGTTTAACGCAGAAATATCGAGTGGTACATTATTAGACATAGGTGGAGAGTTTGTCCTCAGACATTCATTTATATGAAGCTGACAGAGAATCTTGTTAACAGGGACAACAATAACATGTAATTCTGCTGCTAGGAAGTCTCAAGTGCAGATTTAGATAGCGATATTCGAGGTGTACGAGGAAAGTAATGAGGCAGATTTTTTGTATACGAAAGTTTTTCTTATTTTTCGGACAACAATATTCTTCTCTTCAAAGTAGTTCCCTTCGGTAGCTACACAATGGTAGAGTCGATGTTCCCAGTCTTGGTAGCAGCGCTGAAAGGCTTCAGCTGGTAAGGAGTTTAACATGTCGGTCAATTTCTCATGAATGATCTCCAGGCTTCCAAAATGATGCCATTTTAAGTTATTTTTCATTTTTGGAAAAGAAAGAAGTTACAAGGACTCAAATCAGGTGAGCAGGGGTGGCTGTGGAATAACAGGAAAGTAGTAGGGCAAAGGAATATCGAGCCAGTGCAGGTTGTCTACATCAGGGACAAGCATACATTCAGTGGCAAAGGAATAGCTCTCTTTTGATTGACAAGTCCTTATTCTGCTAAGTAGATTATGAGCCCTTTCAGATAATCTGTCCTTCTGAGAAAACTCCCCTCACTAGTCCCTCTCACCCTCTTTCTCCCAACTCCTCTGGAAACCTCCAACACCACTTCCGGCCCTGCTACTGCCAGACCTGCACGTATCGTCAGTCGCACTCCAATTGAACTGCAACAAAAGCCGTGTATACCTAGTAACCTACTGGCTGTGGGTGCCTTGGAAATATCCGCTCACTCTCTTGCACTGATTGACTAATTAATTAAATTGATATCCTTTGTGTTGGATAGTTTCTCCTTGTTTCCTATTGGTGGATTCTACGATTGAAACATTTGGCAGGATTCAATTCCACAACTGTCCAGTTTCCAAACACTACAGGATTTTTTTCCCCTTGATTCCTACCGGTACATAGCGAAACAGATAGGTCATTTAGTAGGAAGTTCATTATGTTGGAGGTAGCTGAAAATTTAAAATTTCAGCTCAGTTGCATGCTATGTCTTAAACAATATGTGGAAGGATTGGACTGGTGTGTGTGCTTGTAATACCAGTATTGAAGATAATAAACTGATCAGTCGGGAATCTGATGCTGCAGTTGGCTTTTTAAAGCACTACAGAAATTGTGATTAGGTTCTCTCCTACATTCTGGAGGAGGAGGAAGAGGAGGAGGAGGAGGAAAGGTCTACTGCGTGATAGGATAGAGACAATGGCAAATATCATGGCAAGACAGAGTCCACTTCAATGTATTCAGAAGCACTAAACACGAAACACTTCAATCACGATCCAGTCCTTAACAGTAGTAGTAGTTGTTATAGTTATATGCCTGAAAACACTGGAAATAATCACACATCTCACACGCTCACCTCCCAGATGTCCACATGCAGCATGCCTATCACCTCATACCGGCACCAATGCTCAGAGGGCAGAGACAGTTTTGGAGATGCATGTATGGCAGAGTGCACCACCCTTGGCCATGGAGGGTAACCAAGGAAGATTGGAGTTGTAGGAATTCGGATTTTATCAACACATGCAGTGAAAACACTTGTAAGTTATTGATACTGAATTGCTTAATTTTACATGGAGAATACATACAACACATGCAGGCACAGATAGAGCACAACGCATACTGAGTATTAGCTTTTATGTCAACAGCCCTCGAAGTCATATTGGAAAAAACAAAATGATGGTAGTGTACTCTGCTAAAGTCATACAGTGTTTGGATGTGTTACAACAGGAAACACAAACCATCAAACTCCTTGTGAAGAAGCAACACAGGGACCCTCTCTTGTGATTGATGCTTTGTGGGATGTGGTTCTCCTATAGTATTGGTGATGAAACTTTACACTGGTCCGTGCATGTGACTTCGATCACCAGCCACCTGCTCCAATGGAATACACGTATATTTAGTAGGGTCGCCACATATGTTGATGATAGCATGCAGATGATATTTGTTTTTGATACATCGGAAGAGAGATGTGACATTAGCAGAGTTTTTATAGTTTGTAGTTTTTTTCTGCCAGATGGTACAACATAATGGGGAGGGAGAGAATGGTTGTGTGACAGACGTGAATGCACGCTGAGGGATGTAGATCTCCTTTGGACTGCAATACCTGTAGGTAGTTTGGAAATGGATTTCAATTCAGTAGCAAAATTATTGTCCTTCATCCAGTTTCTGTATGATGTGGAGTCTTACTAATTTTCCTGATAAGAAACAGCACTGTAAGTGCTCGTACTGACTATTCTACTACCTCGTGTTGCAGGAGCAAGCGTCTTTTAGCGCTGGGCTTACTCATTATACAGGGTTAGCCGAGCTGTGACCACATGTTCCCATATCCACCATGCAGTAAAAACCTGATCCTGTAGCATTAACTCAGCTCGCTCTGTTACTCCACAAGATGCAGAACTTCTTGCACATAGCGGTCTCTGACTTCCGCTCAGTTCCGACTCCAACTGGAGCGATCACATGGACAGAGCTGCAGGGAGGTTGGGGCAGATACTGGGGGACAGTTACAAGATGCAGAGCGACTGTCTAAAAAACCGTGTTGGAGTTTGGCTGTATGGGTTCCTTAGAAAATAGGTTCGAAAAAGGATACTTGTTTAGAAAATATGAGAGTGCCATTAATGTGATTCACTAGTGGCTATGATCATTAGAAGTCGTCTCCTTAGGATCCAGGGCAGGTATGTGGTTGAATGGAGAGACCTGATTGCAAATCGCAGACATCATTTCTACGAGAAAACGTAACACTGCAGATCGGAGAAACCAGTGTATTGGCCATAGGATTTTGTATATTTCTTATGACTTCAATCCAGTGTTGTATTTTTAAATGATTCCTCACATAGCACACCATCTACTTTAAGTGATCATTCTCAGTCAACCATCATCCTCCCTCTCTTGTTACTCTGTGGATATACTGCAGAACCTTTGTTACACTGCCTACATGATACTGATATTGAATGCATTTCAATTACTATTTGTTATCGTGGGAAACATCTGGCAGTGGCATGATTGAGATTTAAATATTGGCTTAATACCATGTTCCTTAGAAGAATCACTTTCTAAATTAGGTGATAAGGGTGATTCTGTTGCGAGCTTACACTGCTGCTGACCTGGACCCACACTTTCTGTCTGTTGATACACACCCCACAATCACTGTCTATATTCAGTGTCATGGTATTTGTGTGGAAGACCACTTAATTCAGAAGCAATACCATAGCACGATTTATAAACCATGCATAGTTTTTAATATGTGTATCTACAGTGATACTTGTATGTGCCTTAGAACCAAGATTGCTTTTTATGCAGGGTGCCAGTAACACAGTCATTGGGATCGTGTATTCAAGAGCTGGTGGCTTGAAGGACGACTACATTGTTATCCTAAGACATAGTGACACAACTCACTATAAAAACAAGTGAGGCATGTGCATCCATCTTCAGGGTGCACTCAGCCTCGTGATGCCAACTGATGAGCTACTCGACCGAATAGTAGCGGCTCCGATCAAAGAAAACCATCATAACGACCGGGAGAGCAGTGTGCTGACCACACCCTCGACCTACTCGCATCCTCAGTCGAGGATGACACGGCGGTTGGAAGGTCCCAATGGGCCACTTGTGACCTCAAAACAGAGTGCTTTATGTGCATCCATCGAGTATGTTCACTCAGTATTGTTTTTTGCCACCATCATCCAGTTACTGTTGAAGTATTATACTTAGTATGGGGTGTGTGATAGATACACTGTGATTGGTAGGATCATAAAGTTTGTGATGGGGGCTAAGGTTACTGTGGTCATTGTTGCAACATGTGTACAGAAAATGACTGTGCCAATTTACAAAGAAGTTGTGGATTTGATGTGGGAGACCGTGATATCAGTGCACTGATAACCTTCAGGGAGATGAAGGATTCTAAGTGCAAAATGTCTAATGTCAAATGTCACCAGATTGGGGCTGCAGTCACAATATTTAATTGTAATTGTTGTTATTGTGGTCTTCAGTCCAGAGGCTGGTTTGATGCAGCTCTCCATGCTAATTACATTGTAATTTAAGTAATGAATATGTGATGTGAATCTTCAATTTCTCCAGGCGTATTTTATGACAAAGTAAATCTCAGGTGAAGAGCCTTGTATGAGTGTGCATAGGACACAATATTTCGGCAATAGACCACGTTGCCATCATCAGGTGCGCTGATGTACTGACCGGCGGTGGGCCGGCGCCATGTATATATGGGACAATCCCCCTCCTGCTCCTCCCTCAGGCACTTCCGATGAGTTGCGGTCCGTGCCCCGCGCGTGGTCCAGGTACAGCGCCCGTTCTCCCACCATCTGGGCACTGCATCCTAGGTCTTCTCGTTCAGGAGGGTCTACCGCCACCGCTCTCGTTATTCTTCCCTCCTCCCCCATAGTCGGTACACTCTGGGAAATATCATTTTTCTTCTTAATCCGGGTGATTGCGGGTTCCCACGCCTTGCATAGGATGTAACCGCTGTCATGATTTAGTTGTGGCTCCCTTACTCTGATCTCTATGGCTTCTTTGATGACACAGTCCCAGTATTTGGAAGTCTGTGTCAGGACTTTGGTTTGGTCATAATCCATGCTGTGGAATTCCGACAGGCAATCCTCAGCAACTGCTGACTTACTTGACTGTTGCAATCTAGTGTGCAGTTGATGTTCTCCGCATCGGTCCTCAATGGTACGAATGGTCTGCCATATGTATACACTACCGCATTGACAAGGTATCTGATAAACCACTGATTTACGTAGACCAAGGTTGTCCTTGAGACTACCAATAGGGCTCTTGGTTTTGCTTGGAGGACAGAAGATGGTTTTCACTTGGTTAAGAAAGGACTGAATTTCGCTCCGACTCCTAAAGATGTACCCATTGCTGACATCATTAGCACAGTGGAACAAACAGCTGCTCGACTTCCACCTGAAGCTGCTGAAGAAGTTTGTCACGAAACCTGCAGAGCTCTAACCAAAACAAAGCTGATGAAACCGAACATCTCTTACAGGGAGAGGGCCGCCATACGGGAGCTAAGAGAAGATCCAGACACAGTAATATTACCTGCAGACAAGGGCAACGCAACAGTGATACCATCCCGACAGGATTATGCTGAGAAGATGCGGGGCCTACTTGGTGACAGTGCATACCGCAAGATTGACATTGATCCTACCAAAAGGAAGACTCTGGCGCTTCTCAAGGATTCTGGTTTCCCTGACAAGATTACCAAGAAGCTATGCCAAAGGGCTGCTGTTCCTCCTAGACTTTATGGACTGCCAAAGGCGCACAAGGAATCGATTCCGTTACGCCCCATTGTCAGCAATATTGGTGCCTCAACTATCTTCTCGCCAAGCACCTCAAACGACTGCTTAGCCCTTACGTAGGGAGATGTACACATCATATCCGTAACTCCATGGATTTCCTGGGAAGCATCAACAACCTTGCGCTTAAGGAATCTAACATACTGGTGAGCTTCGACGTGGTATCTCTATTCACTAAAGTTCTGTTACAAGAATCCTTGGAACTCATCAGCCAGAAATTTGACAAAGAGGCCACCAACCTTTTCAGACATGTTCTGACATCAACTGACTTCTTATTTGATGATGAATACTACGAGCAGACAGAAGAATCAGCCATGGGGAGTCCACTCTCACCTGTTCTCGCAAATGTGTACATGGAACATTTCCAGGAGGAACCTCTTGAATCAGCACATCTAAGGCCCACCTGTTTCTTTAGATATGTGGATGATACCTTCGTTATCTGGCCACATGGAAGAGATAAACTGGCAGACTTCCTCACACATATCAGCTACAGACACGAGAATATTAAGTTCACCATGGAGATCGAAACGGATGGGATGCTCCCTTTCCTAGATGTCTTGGTTAGAAGACGAGCACTCTGGGCCACAGCGTGTATAGGAAGAAGATGCACACCGATTTGTACCTACATGCAGATAGCTACCACCACCTGGGACAAAAGAATGGCATGCTCAAAACTCTTGTACACAGAGCTCACACCATCTCCTACAGGGACAGGAAGGATTGAACCATCTGAAGACCGTGTTTCGGAGGAACGGTAACAAGGAAGGGCAAATTCAGAAGTCTCTACATCCCACACCTGCAGCACTGGCGGAAACTGAGGATGAACCTCAGGAGGAGGCGGCCTTGGCTATTATTCCGTTTTGTGGGGGCTTATCCAGAAAAATTGGACGCATTTTACGCAAACACCAAGTGAAAACCATCTTCTGTCCTCCAAGCAAAACCAAGAGCCTTATTGGTAGTGTCAAGGGCAACCTTGGTCTACGTAAATCAGGGGTTTATCGGATACCTTGCCAATGCGGTAGTGTATACATAGGGCAGACCATTCATACCATTGAGGACTGATGCTGAGAACACCAACGGCACACTAGACTGCTACAGTCCAGTGAGTCAGCAATCGCTGAGCGTTGCGTGTCGGAATTCCACAGCATGGATTATGAGCAAACTAAAGTCCTGACACAGACTTCCAAATACTGGGACTGTGTCATCAAAGAAGCCATAGAGATCAGAGTAAGGGAGCCACAACTAAATCGTGACAGCGGTTACATCTTAAACAAGGCGTGGGAACCCACAATCACACGGATTAAGAGGAAAAAGGATATTTCCCAGAGAGTACCGACTTCAGGGGTATCACACAGTAGGCCCCTCCTTCTCCTCCTCCTCCTCCTCCTCCTCCTCCTCCTCCTCCTCCTTTTGAATGTAGCAGAGAGAAACGAATCACAATTTCTGCAGTGCTTTAAAATGCTATCTGCAGCATTAGATTCCTGACTGATCAATTTGTTGTTTTCGATACTGTTATAACAAGCATACATGTCAGTCTAATCCTTCCACATGTTGTTTAGGACATAGTATGCAAATGAGCTGAAATTTGAAATTTTCGGCTACATCCATCATAATGGACTTCCTACCAAAGGACCTAACTGTGTCAGTATCCAGCGATAGGAGGCAAGGGAAAACAAATCCTGTAGTATTTGGAAACTAGGCAGTTGTGGGATCGAATCCCGCCAAATATTTCAATCCCAGTACCCACCATTAGGAAGCAAGAGAAAACTGTCCCACATAAATTGTATTGACTTAATAAATTAATAAATCTGATAGCATGAGGGAATTTTTCTAAGGCTTCCACCTTGGGAATTTATCAGGTGAACGCTGGTATGTTTAAGTTAAGTCAGAGTGTGACTGATAGGGCGTGCGGTTCCAGCAGTAGCATGCAACATGGCATGGACACTTGAGATGGATAGCAGATGTTTCGGCATAAATTTCTCATGTATCCTCATCGGAGTTGCTGTCGCCTGACACTTTTGTTCAGGGATTAGCACAACATTCGATCTGTTAGTCATGGGGTCCAAATGGGCATAGTGCATCCTGTGCTTGCGAGAATAGCAAGTGATTGACCTGGTGCACAGTACCTGTGGTCGGTGCAAAAGATTTTCAACAGCATAATTACGTGTATTGAACTATGTTGAGGTATTGCTAGTGTGATCAGGATAAAAAAGGACTGCAACTGTTTAAATATTCCATGCTTCCTTGTTGTCCTTAAAATGGTTAAATCATACAGCACAGTCAATTTCCTAACAAATTCCTTAACAAAATAAATAAACCATATTCCAAACAGTGTCTTGTAGCCCTTATGTTATTTAAATAAACGATATTCCACACATTGCTTTGTCTACCATAAATTGTTTAAACAATATTCCATACTCAGCAATTCATTTCCCACAAATGGCCAGTCGACTGAGCCTTTTTCCCGACGATTTTCGGAGTGGGGGGCCTGTTGGTTTCCCATAGGGATAGGGATAAGTTAATTGATTAATTTAATTTATTAGTCAATCAATTTGATATCAAAATGTTTCGTGTATCTGCTAGGGGGAGGGGGTTATTGGAGATTTCCAGAGGAGTTTGAACTGGCTTCTTATGAAGCAATGGGTAACTTTGAGTGAGGAGGTAGGTCGAAGAGAAACCCTAGGAGCATCATCCACTTTGTTTCATAAACTGTCAGTGGAATATCCTTTAGAATATAAGAGACATTTGCGAATGAATGTTGAACAATTTAAGGAGCTTTTAAGCATAACTGAGCCGCAGGTAACCAAGACAGACACTAGTAGGAAAAATGCAATGACGCCCAAACAAAAACTAGAGGTCACACTGTGATATTTAGCAACTGGTGATAGCTTTCAGTATCTAGCATTATTATTTCGTATACCAGCCACCACAATTTCACGATTCATTCCTGAAGTTCCTCAATCAATCTTAGTGGATTACAACACTACTTAAAGGTGAGATTTGCTAATTGATTATTCTGTTATTTGATAAAAGTAGAAGTTTAGAAAGTCATGTAAACATACTTTCTATTATATGTTTAAGATTTAAAATGAAAAAGTAAGTTAAAAACAAAGTGATTATTCAATTGTTTTAATAAATTACAATTTTGTGCAATATTAATAAAACAAAAATTACATTTTTATATTTAACCTTTTATTTAATGACTATTATTCAGGAACAAGAAGTATTTGTCCATAACCTACTATTATGTAAATCTGACAATGCAGCTAAAAGATTCATCAAACATTTTCGCAGGTATTTTGGTTGACAGAAAGTTTTCTTCAAACAAAACATAACTTTATGTAACCCTTAACTCAGTCTTTATTTTTGGAGAAGCTACTGAAGAGTTCGGTGTATCATATCACCAAATGTGAGTAGATCTGAGTTCAAACTGGGAAGGTCTTCCTCATCATCCGAAAGGTGCGAAGATGTACTTCCTTGTGGTGACTCAGGAGTAACTGGTGAATCTGGCGCTAAGAGTCTCAGCTTTTCATTGATGATAAGGCTCTGAAATTTTCATTGCAACACCGCAGAGCTTTGAGCAGGAAGTGTTCTCAATTGGCCAGCAATATATTGGTCAAACAGCTCGTACTCATCCACTACTTTTTTTTGAAGACGATTCTCTAATCGTAGAATTTTTGGTAATTTGTCAGTTGCTATTTCAGCTTTGGAAAGTTTTGAAATACATCTTTTCTTTGCAATTGACTTTGCAAATTGGTTCTCTTGCTTTTACTGTTCCTGTTGCTTTTACTGTACTCTTAGCAGCTAGAAGGCTATCATCAACCATGTCTTCACTATCTTGTTCTTCACTTTCTTGACGTTCAGTACGGACACTAAAGGCTTCCTGTTTGTTGTTCGACATCATTATCTTCAGTAGTGGGGCATTTCTCGAAAGTACAAACGCGACATTATAGTAATTTTACAATAATTTGCAGATTTGAATAGTGTATTGTTTCGTTTTTTATGTGTACTGACTAAATTACGTTTTGATTTTTTTCCTCAAACTTTGGATACGTGGAGACAGATTCAAAATAGTTCTGAGATCAAATGGAATTTTCCGTCTTTCTGTGCTGCATTGGACAGTAAACATTGGACAGTGCAGGACTGTACAACTTCAAAGGGGTTTACAGCGTGACGCAGTTGGCTTTGGTTAACGCTGATTGTAAATTCATTTATGTGGACACACATGGAAGGGTTCATGATGAAGGTGTGTTTAGGACGTATACTTTGAAAACAGCCACTGAGAAAAACAGCTTGAATTTGTCTCGTGAATACATTATCGTAGCAGATGACGCATTTCCCCTGTGTACAAATTTGATGAAACCATTCCAAAGAGGAAATTTTCCTTAGAAAAACTCGTATTCTACTACCAGTTATCGAGAGCACGAAGAATAGTTGAGAACGCGATCGGCACATTAACAGCTGGATTTAGAGTACTTCGAAAAGACATTGAAGTTAATTTATTCACAGTTGATTTAATTGTGCAAGCTGGATTTACGGTTCACAACTGGGTACTTACAGTATCGGTAGGTATGTGCTTTGAAAAGGGGTGGGCTGATTATGAAGACACAGAAACAGAAGTAATGCATCCACGCCTATAGCGCACACCTGGAACTGAGCTACCTTTTGATAAATGCTGTTCGTACAGCAAACATCTACTCAGAGCAGACATAAGAAAGAAGGAATAAAATGGCTGTTTACTCCAACTAAGAGGACAAATTCCTTGGCAAATGAAGATAATCAGAACGTAAATATAGTGGAAGGTGATCAGTAATTTAAACTTCTGATTTTGTCTACTTATGTACAACGATTTAGCTCTTTTACTCTTGTAAAATAGGACTTTCAACAATTTCCAACAAACAGTTCAATTTGGAGGTATGGAAGTTAGTACATACTATTTAGTAAGCAATCAATGAAAAACAAATAAATTATCAATTTATTAAAAAACTGTTAAATTTTACCATTAAATGTTTTTCCTTACATTGGAAAATACAATTAAACGTTTTCATGTGTTAACAATTTTAAAAGTCTAAAAAGCCATTTTTATCTGATTTATGTTTAGTAGTTTTCAAGCTTTATATTTAGAATAGAATACGTTAACTTACAAAATTTTATAGAGAGTCTCGAGTTACGACAACGCTGTTTAGAAACGTGTCGCTCATGTTGAACCAAGGTAGCTTTTACATACAAACATTATCATCCCCAACTCCGCTTGTTTTTGACGAGGTAACTTTTAGTATCTCACTTCTCTACGTTGTCTTGATAGTCTTTATTCTGGCTCTCAAAAATGCAACATCAGGAGCAGCTAATACCTGACTTATAAGGACTTCATTCAATTTCAAAATACTACTTTTCCTTTCTGTTTTGTTAGAGTAATCTTCACTGTGTATATTCCACAGCAGTTCATAATTCTGGAAAGTTTCTAAACATGTTTCAATATTATCTCGCCTCCACTTTACGTTCTTCCTACTACTGGTGTCTTAGTTTGCTTGCGAACAAGACATATCAGCTCGCAACATGATAGCACGGCACAACAGTCATTTGATTTAGGCACAGAAACAACGGGATAGCTCCTCACATCACGGTTGATTCAATCCTACTGAGGCCACTGCACTTAAGAACCATCCAGTAGTGGCCGCCGGTAGGTCACGAGAGCTGATACTGGCCGCCTCACCGGCCACAAAACTCAAACATGTTTGACATTACTGGCCATCACTCGTTAATGGCCGTGGAAGGTGCTAGTACCCATATACACAAGGCCAGTAGCACGGTAATAGATGGCGGCCGGACCTGGCCGGATAGAGTGGACGTCACTACTGGCCCCGTGTACAGCAGTGTTAAAACACTCACATACACACACACACACACAGACACAGACACACACACACACACACAAAAAGAGCGCAACTTCACCTATCGAGCAATCGAAAATCACGTGTGGGCTGTATAGAGCTGAAACTCGGACTGAGCCCGTGGAAGGAGGGAACACACCTGTTACACAAATAGAACAACACAGCGTTTCCAGATCGCTCACAGAGTTGTCAGTCCCATTTCTTTTCTCATACACCTCGTATCAACCTTACGTGGTTTATCACGTGTATGTTTACTTGATATCATTAAAGGCGATCGCAGACGCGGACTCGGGGAATTCGGCTCGTGATTTCATTACGATGTGGACAGAAATGGCATCATGTTTGATTGAATACAGACTGTAACTAATTTTCCTTTCCTAGATACCTGTCAGCATTTACGAAACTTCCCAGTAAATAACAGTGCCTCAGGTTCTGAATATAAACTACTGATTTATTTAAACATAATTAATCCTATCGAAACACCTGCAACCAACAGTTCCATTCTCTTTAGTTCTGTAATCCGAGAAATTCTTAAGCTGATAAAATATGTCCCTTCCAACCCGAAGAACTTTAGGCAGGGGAGGGAAAAACTCCTCACCTTTCATTGTATTGACTCAAATACACTCTTGTTCAGAACAAAACCGAACACCTTAAACGACTTTAGCTAGGACGTTCATATTAGTGGGATATGTACACTAGTACGTTCAGCAGAAACGATTATCATTTCATCCACCTCGGTTCAGCAGGTGTCCTGTTACCTTGTAGGCACAGGGTCCGCTATGGGCTTTGATAACTTGTTCCATCCTTGATGACACGGATGCGTATAAGGCGCGAATGGCGTCCTGTGGTGTAGCCAACCATGCTATAATCACCTGTTCCAAAATTCATCTATAATGGTTGGCAATGTGTCACAGCACTGCACCTGTCGTTTCACCATATCCCACACCTTTTCGATCGGCTACAAGTCTGGCAATCTAGCGGGCCAACGCAAAAGACTAACACCCTGTGATATCAAGAAGGCACGTGTTCGTGCAGCAACATGTGGTCGTGCAATGTCCTGCTGAAAAATGGCATCTGGGGTGTTGTGTAGAAAGGGTATTGCTACAAGTCGCCGGCTGTCATTCACGTGGGTCACACTGGTCACAGTGCCCTGGACACGCACCAACTACGATTTGTGGTTGTACCCAATAGCGCTTCGCACCCTAAAGCATTGACTTGGCGCTGCATGTCTTGTGCGAATGCAGTCACTGTGATGCCGCACTCCCTGCCTGCGCCGAACCAAAATGCGACCATCATTTTCAGATAAACAGAATCTAGATTCATAAAAAAAAAGAAAGAAACACTGTCTGATGACATTTCTGTAGCCAATAACGTCGTTCCATGCATTATTTCCATCTAGCATGTTTCTGCACATTCGTCAAAGGTAGGCGGAGAAGTTGACGAGGTGCATGTAATTCATGTCGTAAAACACGTTTACAGACTGCCACCCCTGATAGTGTACGATGTGTTACACTAATCCACTGTTGCGCTAGTGCTGAGGAGGAGGCAAATCTGTCCCGCAATGCCACGCGGATGAGGTGTCGATCTTCTGAAGGAGGTGGCTGAGCGCTTCTTGGCGCTACAGTCTGGAACCGCGCGACCGCTACGGTCGCAGGTTCGAATCCTGCCTCTGGCATGGATGTGTGTGATGTCCTTAGGTTAGTTGGGTTTAAGTAGTTCTAAGTTCTAGGGGACTGATGACCCCAGAAGTTAAGTCCCATAGTGCTCAGAGCCATTTGAACCATTTTTTTTTTCTCAAGGCGTGGTCTGGGTGGTGCGATATGACCAGTCTTGTCATGTTCTAGGCCATACGTGAACCAAACTGCACACACCCGTTGCGATTTCGAAACACTTTGTCCCACGCGACTAGCAGTCCCCGAATAGATCACCTTGTCTCAACCCAATATTGCGCTCCCTTTCAAAATCATTGATTTGACGGTACGGTTCGCACATACATCTGAGAGACATCCTGCACGTCTACTCAAGTCACACTGATCCATTAACTTCGGTTTATAGCGATAACGAGAGTCGCAGACACATTTTACCGGTAGGTGGTGTGCGCTGACCTTAAATCCGTGGACCGACATGGTTCTACTGCTTAACATTTCTGGAGAACACACTAATGCACATGTCCTGTGAATGTGAACGTCCCATCTATAGTCGTTCAAGGTGTTCCGTTTTTTTCTGAACATGAATGTAGTTTATAGTTTCAGTGTCTTGTCACTCGTTCGAAGATCGAAGCAGGAAAACTCTCCTAACTATTAACGGCTGAGCTAAGTCCTCTATACGATACGCAGACTGCACTGGAAACGTCCCTCAGAACGTTTTCGTGTTGCAAAAGCAGGTAAGTGCATGATGTTAAGTTTTTTTTCTGTATTGTTATTTCCAAACCTGTGAACAGGCAGGCCAGCAGCAGCATGCTACGCCGCTCTTTGACCTCAGAGAACACACAAGATACAAATGAAGACATCGAGAGAAAGAAAAACATGGTGGACATAGAAACGGAGACAAACACTTTTTAAAATACGTGGAGCCGTTCACGGGCGTAGCGTCCACGATAAAATTTGTTCAGACACTTGGACAGCGACAAATATTGTCACACGTGAACGTAGGTGCACAAAAACGAATAACACTGATCCACTGAAACACAAAACGACAACACACACAGGACACTAGGCGTTGATCTCCGGCGCGCGAATGTTCACCAACTGTGTACGAGTCCGGGGACCTGCCAAGAGAGGAGGAGGGAGGGTGGGAGAGGGAGAGGGGAGAGCAGATGCCAAGGGCAGGGGAGATAGGGGGAAGGGAGGAAGGGGGAGGGGAAGCCCGGGGGAAGAGGGGAGGAGGGAGGGGACGGGGGAAAAGGAAAGAGTAGGGAAGGGAAGAGAAGGGTGGGAGGGTGCCTAAAGGAAAGGACACAGGAAGTGGGGGATCAAAGTTGATAGGAGGGTTAGATGGAGGGGAGGAGGACATCATCAGGGAGCTGGTGGAAGCCACCTTGGGAGAGGGTAAGGAGGGTGGAGAGATGGAGACCAGTTGGGACATGGGAATACAGGCGCGGCAGTAGGTGGGGGTGGGAGAGGATTGGTGAGACAAGCGGATGAGGAGGATCGAGTTTGCGGGAGGTGTACAGGATCTGTATCCTTTCAAGGAAGAGGAGGAGGTGGGGGAATGGGATGAGATCATACAGGATCCGCGTGGGGGAGGGGAGACGGATGCGATAGGCGAGGCGGAGAGCATGGCATTCAAGGATTTGGAGGGATTTATAAAAGGTAGAGGGGGCGGAGATCCAGGCCAGATGGGCGTAACAAAGGATAGGACAGATGAGGGATTTATAGGTGTGGAGGATGGTGGAGGGGTTCAGACCCCACGTACGGCCGGAAAGGAGCTTGAGAAGACGGAGTCGGGAGCGTGCCTTGGCTTGGATTGACCGGAGATGGGGAGTCCAGGAGAGGCGACGGTCAAGGGTGACGCCAAGGTACTTAAGGGTGAGAGCGAGGGCGATAGGGCGGCCATAGATGGTGAGATAGAAATCAAGGAGGCGGAAGGAAGGGGTGGTTTTGCCTACAATGATCACCTGGGTTTTGGAGGGATTGACCTTGTGCAACCACTGGTTGCACCAAGTGGTGAACCGGTCAAGATGGGGTTGGAGAAGGTGTTGGGAGCGCTGCAGGTTGGGGGCAAGGGCAAGGAAGGCAGTGTCATCGGCAAACTGGAGGAGGTGGACGGGGGGTGACGGCGGCGGCATGTCCGCCGTATAAAAAAGGTAAACAAGGGGGGAGAGAACGGAGCCATGGGGCACACCGGCAGAGGGGAAAAAGGTGTAGGAGTTGGTTTTATGGATGGTGACGTAGGAAGGACGGTGGGAGAGAAAGGAGCCGATCAGACGGACGTAGTTAATGGGAAGGGCGAAGGTTTGGAGCTTGAAGAGGAGACCGGAATGCCATACGCGGTCATAAGCTCGTTCGAGGTCCAAGGAGAGGAAGATTGCAGAGCAACGGGAATTAAGCTGGGGAGGAGGTCGCCTTGAAGGGAGGAGAGGAACCGATGCCACCGCCGTAACTCGGCGGCGGAACGACTATGGATGTTGAGGTCGGCGACGATCACGTAGGAGGAGAAGGTACAGTCAATGTGTGAGAGGAAGTCGAAGGGAATAGGGGCGCTAGGGCGGACATAGATGGTGGCGCAGGTAACGGTAAGGCCGGGGAAGAAGCGACTAAGGATCAGGTGCTCGGGAAGGAGAGGCTGGAGCCGAATGGGGATCTGGCGGTGGTGACCAATGGCAAATCCGCCACGCGCAATCGGGACGGGATTATCGGAACGGTGGAGGAAGTAGGGCGAAGTGTGAACGGTGTGGTGGGGTTGGAGGAAGGTTTCTTTGAGGAGGAAGGCATCCACGTGGTGGGTGGCAAGGGTGTGCAGGAAGAGTTCTTGTTGGTGGGAAGGGAGCGGACGTTGATGAAAAGGATACGGTGCTGTTGCACCATGACAGGGATTTAAACGAGGGTGTCAAGATGGGAGACGGTGAAATGACCCTGGTTGTTGGAGTAGGTGGTGTACATTTTGAGTTGGAAAACAGAACGGGTGGCGCGGGAGATCTGTTGGAGGATGTGCGGGCGCTGAAAACGATGAACATTCTGAAGGACGATGGTGAGGAATCTGATGATGTCCTCAGCGGTAGGGGGTGGGTGAAGGGAATTGCCGCGAGGGGTGGGGGCGTCCAAAGGGTGGACAGGAATGGTGAGTTCAGGAGTGGTAGGAGGGGATCGAGCCTTACATTTCTGGGAGTAGGTAGGATGAGGGAGGTTACAGGTATTACAGGAGGGGGGGGGACTGGAGATTGGGGCACTGCCATAAAAAGTGGGCTTGCCTACAGTGCGGGCAGGTGGGGGCCTCGCGGCACTCAGATGTTGGGTGTGCATTATACTGCAAGCACCATGGCAGCAGAGGGATTAAGAAGGGGAACAGGAGGGGTCAACTTTATAATGTTGGTTAAATAGGAGGGCACCCTCCTTCAGGAGACGGTCTATGGAGGGGGCATGCTCAGAAAAGACCCCCATAAGGCGGGTGGGGTTGGTAGCATTGTGTATGCGACGAACCGCGCGCACCTCCAGATGGGGATGTTCCAGAAGCTCTGCCAACACCTGCTCCTCCGTGATCGTCGGACTAAGCCGAGTGATCACGGTGGTGAGCGTCGGCGGGCGACGTGGGTGTTGGGGTTGGTGGGAGAGAGGCGGGGAAGGAGCAGGGGTGAGAGAGACATTAGGGCCAAAGCGGGTGACTGGGATGCAGGAAAGGAGGTCTGTGTGGAGGGTAGGGCTGGGGGAGGAGATGAGCACCGAATCACAGTGAGGAGTGAGGAGGGAGATGGGGGCACCAGGAAAATTCTGGCGAAGGAAGAGGGTGAGTTTCCGGGCTTCAAGAAGGGAGGGATCAGGACGGGAGAGGGGGGTAGTGGTAGGAGGAGGGGGTAGAGGAGGAGGAGGAGGGGGCAGAGAAAGGCGGGGAGACATCTATGGCGTCATGGGTGGGGGAAGGGGGACAAGGCGTAGCCTTTTTGGGAGTAAAGGAGGCAGGGGTGCCACTGGGGCGCTTGACAGCGATGGAGGAGGTGTGGAGGATGGGAGCGACTGGAAGGTGGCGGGGAGTGGCAGGTCCCAGTGCTGGAGGCGGCGTCAGAGATGGTCAGGGCGATGGCGAAGGCGACGGTGAAGATAATGACGAGAAAGGCAAAGGGGAGAGTGGAGCATGGGCCGTAGCCCTCCAAGCGACCACCCGAGCAGGGGCCGCAGAAACGGAAGGAACAGAGGGAGGGAGTGGAGGGAAGGGATCAGAGGAGGCGCGGGAGGGAGGAGCCGGGGATGGGGTGACAAATAGGGAGGGAGACGAGAGAGTGAGGAGTGGGGGGATGGACTGAGGGGGAATGATGCGGCACAGCACGTGATAGTGGTGGCAGTGGCGGAGGTGAATATGATGGCAGTGGTGGTGGCTGTAGAAGAGGTGGTGGGGGTCGACATTATGAGAAGGAGGGAAAAAACACAGGACAAGACAAGAAGCAAATGAGAGACGGGCAGGGCGACGAGAGATACAGAGTAGAAAGGGGCGGAGAATGACCAAGGACGAATGAGACGGGGGCCGAAGCCCCACTCTGCTGCTGCTGGCGGGGTGGGCAACCCAGCTGGCAGGACGGTGGGCACGCCTCCACTGCTGCTGCTGGTGGCGGTGGCGGTGGTGGTGGCGGTGGCGGTGGCGGTGGCACTGCTGCTGCTGCTGCTGGTGGTGCTGGTGCTGGTGCTGGTGCTGGTGCTGGGGGCAGCTAGGACCACTGCTGGCTGCGACCGCTGGTGGCTGCGACCGCTGGTGGCTGCTGGCGGGGACTGCTGCTGGCCGCTGGCGGGGACCGCTGCTGGCTGCTGGCGGGGACCGCTGCTGGCTGCTGTTGGGGAGCGCTGCTAGCTGCTGGCGGGGATCGCTGCTGGCAGGGACCGCTGCTGGCTGGACTGCTGCACGCCGACGGGCTGGCTGGCTGGCTGGCTGGCTGGACGGCTGGAACCTGCAACACCTAACGCTTCGATTGGTACCAGAAGAGCACAATCGAAGGGCGGTATTCAACCGAATTACCGCCGGAGATGTGTGATGTTAAGTAGGTGCAGGCAGCTTTTATGTGAATCCAGAATGATTTAACCTGACACACAAAAACATTACAACACAACGTTTAGTAACACAACGAGAAGTGGACGCTTGAGCAAAAATGCAGATGCTAGGCAAGGCTGCAAATTGCGCTGCTGTATTTTATTACGAACGGCTCTTGTGTAATCTCTTCAGAATGCGGACAGTGTCAGTCATAGTAGGGACGCTGTTTTGTATATGAGGAGCGTTTGAAAAGTCCGTGCAAACTCCGAGAGATGGCACCACCGGCCCTTATCGAGGTCATTTTTAGTTAGTATCATCTTTCAACCATATTGGTCTATTTCATTCGTGTGAATGAAGGAAGTCGTGTGATTATCGAGAAATGGATAAAAAAGAATTTCTTGTGGTGATTAAACATTACTTTATGAAAGGCGATACGCCTTAGAAAACTAAAGATAAGCTTGATAAACATTACGGTGGCTCTGAATCTTCGATTAGAACATTGCATAAGTGGTTTCAAAATTTTCGGAATGGCCATATGGGCACAAGTGGTGCTGAACGTTCTGGACGTCTTGTGAAGGTTATGACTCCAGTAATCATTGATAAAATCCATGATGTGGTGATTGACGACAGAATAGTTAAGGTGTGTGAGATTGCTAGTGCTGTGGGCATCTAGAATGAACGGGTAAATAATATTTTGCACAAACATTTGGACATGAGAAAGCTACCCGCAAGATGGGTTCCGCGATTGCTCACGCTTGACCCATAAACGGAATCGTGTGAAGTGTTGCAAGGATGGTTTGCACCTGTTAGGAAGAGTCTGCACGACTTTAAGCGTCGTTTCGTCGCTGTGGATATAACATGGATACATACTATGCTCCTAAGACCAAAAAACAATATAAACAATGGGTTACCAAGGGAGAATCTGCACCAAAAAAGGCGAAAACCATTCCTTCGGCCGGAAAGGTTATGGCGGCTGTCTTTTGGGATTCGCAAGGGATAATCCTCATCGACTACCTGGAAAAGGGTAAAACTATCACAGGTGATATTATTCATCGTCACTGGACCGTTTGAAAACTGCGCTGCAAGAAAAACGCCGGCGTTTGGACGACAAAAAAGTCCTTTCCCATCACGACAATACACCAGCACACACCTCAGCAGTTTTGGTCCCAAAATTAATGGAGATAGGATTCGAATTCGTTCCACAACCCCCCTATTCTCCAGATTTGGCTCCCTCGGACTACTATTTGTTCGCGAATTTGAAGAAATGGCTGGTGTGACAAAGATTTTATTCAGACGAGGACGTGATTGCAGCAACTAATAACTATTTTACAGACTTGGACAATTCCTATTATTCGGAATGGATCAACAAATAAGAACAGCGTTGGGTGAAGTGTATAACTCTAAACGGAGACTATGTCGAAAAATAAAAAAGGTTTACCCCAACACGTAAGTAGTTTTTATTTTTGCACGGACTTCTGAAACGCCCCTCGTAGCTGTGAGCGCATTATGCCGGAACTAAGTGAATTCGAAAGTGGGGAATTTGTTGATGTTCCTATGGTGGGTGCTTCAGCCACTAAGGGAGCCGAAGTGGAGCCAAAGTGTCTGCTGTTTCAAGCGGCACCCTGTGTTATACCACACACAGGGAAAGTAGAAATACACCATTCGCTAAGACAACGCGGATCACAGTGTGTAGTTGGTGATTGTGGTGGACGGTCATCGAAGAGGATTGTGACGACAAATAAGAAGATGATGACTGAAAAAGACACTGCAAAAGTGAATGTCGCACTCGCGAACCCCCGTCAGCACCACCGAGGGGACACCATAAGCAAGGAATTGCAGGGCAAGCTGGAGTTCCAAAGCCACTCATCACTGACGTAAATGATTCTAGCAGTGAAACGTGGTGTCGAAGCCATAAAATCTGGACACTGGGGCAGTAGGAAAAGTCATTTGGTCGGATGAGTCTTGTTGCATACTGTTTCCAACATATGACCGAGTTTACGCGAAACATGGCGCGGGTTCGGTGATGATTTAGGTAACCACGTTGTTATACTCCATGCGCCCCATTGGTAGTCCATAAGATCGCTTTACGTGACCCTCTTAACTGATGAGAACCATCCCATGGTACAATACTTGTTCCAAAACGGTGATGCTGTATTCCAAGGCGACAGGTTCCCTGTTCAAATGGTTCGCATCATCCAAGACTGGTTTTGTGAGCACGCGGAAGACTTGTCGCATATTTTCTGGCCACCAACGTAACCAGATTTCAGTATTTTGAGCCTTTGTGGTTTATTTTAGAACTTGCCACTGTTTTGCAGCAAGAATGGTACAAGATACCCTTGACAACCGTACAGGATCTGTATTTATACATTCCGAGAGCATCAGAAGCTGTTTTGAATGCCAACTGTTTTGCTACACAGTATTAGGCATGGTAACGTGTTGTGTTTCCGGTGTTATTATATTTATGTCCATCGCCTGTACGTACTTCACGAATAGAAGTCCGTCACTGGGCTCCATTTTTTTAAAGGTTTTTATTTCTAATACGTATTTCGCACGAAAACTCCATCGTCAGGTCCTAAGTTTCACACGAGGCTTTCCGTTGTGACCCGATGAAACAGAAGTACCGTACCTGTCCATCGCAAGAATCGGCTCCCCTGGCATCGGTGAATTTTTCCATGAGCCACCAGTGAAGCAGATTCTCGCTATATGCAGATGGGCCTACTTCACCACTTCAGTGGTTCGCAGAAGGCTCCGTCTAAATCTTGGCACCCCCATCGATGGACCTTCCGCTCTGAATTACACATCGCAATTAAAAACCCCCAAAGAAGGAAACTCAAAATACAGACGCCAAAGAACTTTTGTCTGTAACATATATGGGATGCAGGCAGTGCTGAGAGTGAGTGTCAGGGGACGATCCAAGACAGCGGGACCGGCGAGCCTGCGGCCGCCTGCAGACTCGTAGCCCTGCTGCGGCACCTGGGCCTGGCCCTGTGCCAGAGCCCTGCGTCACAGGTCGAGCGTCTGTCCCCATATCTGGAGAAGTGTCCCGCGTCGCATCGACGCCTCCCGCTACTGGCATCTCGTCGAAACATTTCAAAAACGCATTGGTACATTTAGGTCCACGTTCAATATTGCTCCAAAGTAATAAACGGATACTAACAATTCTACAGGGTGCATCACAACGTATCATCCGATTTGGCACGTCTGTATCTCTGACACTAAGAAACGTATACAATTAATCTTGTTTCCTTATGAACGGGAAACTCAGAAAGTTTTTTTTTCATACTTTTTCATAGGTGTTCAAAACGCCCCCCTTGAAATGCACAGGATATGTCAATGCGGTATTCAGATTGTTCCCACACTGTAGCGAACATGTCTTGAGTTACAGCTTCCACAGCTGCTGTTATTCGATGTCTCAGTTCATTCATTGTTGCTGGTAATGGAGGCACATAAACGGAGTCTTTTATAAACCCCCACAAGAAATAATCATACACAGTCAGGTCCGGTGACTTTGGAGGCTGATAATGTAAGGATAAATCATTTGGTCCAGTGCGACCGACCCATCGTTCAGTAATCGTTTGATTTATTCCGCCTGCTTATCTGGGTGGTAACGTGCTCGCCTCCCATGCAAGTGGGCCGGGGTTCGATTCCGGGTTGGGTTGGAGGTTTTCTCAGCTCAGGGACTAGGTGTTGTATTGTCCTCGTCACCGGCGCGCAAGTCGCCCAACGTGGCGTCGACTAAAATAAGACTTGCAGTTGGCGGCCGAACTTCCCCGAATAGGGGCTTCCCCGCCATCGATGCCATATGTTCATTTTTATTTTTCCTTTGACTTAAAAATTCCAGCACTTCCACATGCCAGTATGACGGTGCCCCAGCTTGTTGGTAAGTGAAGTCGTTCGAGTCAGTCTGCAGCTGTGGGAAAAGAAAGTTCTCACGCATATCGATGGTTCAAATGGCTCTGAGAACTATGGGACTTAACATCTGAGGTCATCAGTCCCCTAGAACTTAGAACTTCTTAAACCTAACTAACCTAAGCACATCAGACACATCCATGCCCGAGGCAGGATTCGAACCTGCGACCGTAGCGGTCGCGCGGTCGAGATATGTGCTCCCTGTAACAGTGTTCTCGGCGAAGAAAAATGTACCATACACCTTTTCCTGTGAAACTGCACAGAGCACTTTAGATTTTGTAGAGTCCCTCTCATGTTGTACAACTTCATTTGGTTGTTCCGTATCCCATGTTCTCACATTATGACGATTCGCCTTTCCATTTAAATAGAATGTTGCCTCGTCACTATACACTAAGCGTGGAAGAAAACTGTAATCCTTCATCTAGCCATGAACGAAACCACAGAACTCCACACGTTGTTGTTTTTCACCTTCACGAAGAGCTCGCAGTAGCTGAATTTTCTATGGTTTCATGTGTAAACGTCGACGCAACACACGTCAGACGGACATCGGGGGCATGTTGAGCTGTCGAGCTGCACGGTGAATGGATTTCTACGGACTCCTTGCGAAAATATGGTGGCTGCTCTCGATGTCTGTGTCAGACACTTGTAGACGGTCCAGCGATTTGCTTTTACACAAGCAACCTGTTTCTCGGAATTACTCATGCCATCGTGTAATGCTCAGCACACTAGGAGAATCCACACCACACCTAGTACGAAAGTCACACTGAATATGTATTAACCCGCACTGCTCAAAAAAGTAGAACACAAAACACTTACTGTTGTCCCGACATTATTTTTTAATAGAACTAAAGTGGGCGCACACTGCTGCTACATAGTGGGAACCATGTAAAGCTCGAGAGTTTGCTCTTTCCAACAGAACGTTGTTCACGCACGTATCTCAAATAACATAATAGTTACGATTTTTTTAAAATCAGGTTCTTTGTGATGCACCCTGTACTCGGGAACTCGCAGTCAGAAATTAGTTCGTGTTACTGATGGTTTAGAGATTGCTGTATACCGAGAGGAGGCAAAGTGGCACGAGCAACGAAGAGGTATTCGGTGGACATAAAGAGTATCAGGGTTTAAGGTACCATCGACGGCGAAGTCATTAAAGCCATAACGCCATCTCGGACTGGGAATTTCTACAGAAAGATATCGAACGTACCTTTTCGTAGGAATCATTCCAGCGTTTATTTTAAAATATTTAGAGAAGTCACGGGAACCCAAAAACATGATGGTCCTGCGGTGATCTGAAGCGCGCCCTTCTGAATACGCCACTTCACTCGGTTAGTCCGGTGAAGCGGCACTGGAGTGTTGTCCTGCAAAGCCGATCATACTTTGCACTGGCTTTCCACGATCAGTCTTTTAATGTGCAGTGGAGCGTGCAATGATCTGTGACTTCGTGTCAGATTGTAATTGTGTGCCAGACTGTGATTCGAATCTGGAACCTTATCTCTGGAAAATAGGAGAGGGGTAGAGGCAGAAGTGAAGCTGTGCAGCCAGGTCTAGAATCGCTCCTGGATAGCTCAGTCGTTAACACTACTCCCCGCAGAAGGTGATGTTCCACATAAAGTCCCGGTATGGCATACAGTTTTAATCGGCCAGGAAGTTTCATTCCATGGCTTGTCTAAATCATTTCACACAACTGCTTAGATGATTTTTGAAAAAGAGCATCGCTTTTCCTTCCCGTAGGCTTGTGAGTCACTTAATACTCGTCTTCTAAGAAACGCAAGTAGGGCAGTGATTCTTAACAATTATCGTTAATTACCAGCAGTGTCATTTGCAACAGACTTGCTGTAAAGTGCACTGTGCTTAGTTTACTTGCTTATGTCCGTCTGCTTGGATGTTACAGCGAATAGGTTTTACTGTGTTTAATGCTCGTAATTTCCTTACCTTTGCAAGGGCTCACGTTTTGCTTTCAGGGTGGAAGTATAGATACTTTTATATGTTGTACCTTAATAATTACACACATTAGTGTATCGATTGGTTTTTCCCTGCAGTGAACAGTCACAAACTTTACGACCTGAATTTTTTTTGCACGGTCGTAGCTAGCTGCACACTTAGTGGACTATGCCTGTTAGCACAGTCTAACCATTTTGCGTCCACGTGTCCGTACTTCAACACCTGACTGCTGCCCAGGGGAATATAAGCATTAATGACTTACCCATGCCATGTGAACTAGGAGGTACTATTCAACCTAAAAACATACTGCTGCTAATATCTGTAGTTATTGGTCTGCAAAGAAAGTAAACACTGATGTAATACTGTTCGGTATACTGTCCTCTGTCACCAACAAAAATACCTGCATTTATACCCATTACATGCAGTACGGGAAAGTATTGTGGTCGTTAAAGGACTCGATGGTGGAGCAGAATGCTGTCTGCGAAAACCTGGAAGCTGTGTTATCAGCTGTCGATCGGCTGCATACCGCTGTTTTTTTCTATATAGTGGGTTGCGGATATACACGTTAATTATGAAGTTGTTCTACCGAGAATAGAAAGAGTCAGTTAAAATCTCTTCTCGTTAACTTTCATTGCGAATTAATTGGCCCCTCACTACCGATTAGTTAACAACAGATTTCCAGAAAAATAAGAGTATTTTCAAGAATGGCTGTACTGAAAGGATACACAGGTTTGAGAGGTACAAAACTTCTTTAGTTTTCTGTAGAAATCCACTCCGGTGTTGACTCAGTGTCGGTGTATATGTTTGGAGTCTGCTGACTGTGAGGAAATGGCCCGAAAATATTCAATCAAGTCAATCAATACGCAGGAAGTGTCCACACATCATATCCTGTGATATGTACGAGTGGTATTTCCCGTTGACACTTCCTGCCTTCATTTCCAGATTCTTCTTCAGCCGTACACAGTTTGGGAGAGCTCTAAACCCTGTTACCCGTAACTGAGTTCGTAATACACGATCGTACAGTGGCACTCGATCACGAGCTGGTTAGTTAAAAATCTTGCCATTGAAGAAATTTTATTTATCTGTAATTGCTCGAGTGGAAGGAGAGGTACTTCTACTTGCCAGTAGACTTTACGACGACGTTAAATTCCATTGAAAATTGGATTGAGGCAACTGGAAACGTTAATGGTATCTACTGTCATTTACCGAATAACGTCGGGCGTGGATGTAAAACGGACTTCCTCTATCATTTCACAAAAATGGTTTAAGTAACGTCCTCCGAATACATAAGACTTTCCTGTGGCACGAAGAAGAACAGTCATTGCCGTTTTGTGAGATCTCAACCCCGATGCCGCTACGCAGCAAGCAATCTACAAAATAGAGAGGTAACAGTTCCCTAAGTATATTTCGAATTTCACGTTGAAATCTTATTGTACGTCTGCTATTGTTATCGTCTTCAGTCTGAACACTGGTTTGATGAAGTTCTCCTCCGTGTTCTACCCTGTGCAAGTCTTAATCTCTGCATAACTATTGCAACCTACACCCATTCTAACCTGCTTAATGTGTTCGAGCCCTAGTCTCCTTCTATAATTTTTGCTGCAGACACTACCCCACATTACGATTCCTTACACACGAACAAATTTATACTCGAGGCAAATACCTGTAGAAAAAATTCCTAACATGTTACATGTTAACAAATGCCTCTGATAGCTTTCTTCCTGTTGGCAGTCTGCATTATATGTTTCTTATACTTTGGCCATTATCAGTTACTATGATGCCCAAATAGTAAAACTCAGTCCCTTAAATAGCTCGTCCAAAGACTCCTTCCCCTTTCAGTTTTTCCTATACTTATTACTGGCTTGCCATCTGAGATCTTGATAATAATATAGCATTTATTTTTCCTAAGGGTCTCTTCAATTTACCTAAAGGCAGCATGTGTGTCTCTACTAGTCTTGCATGCTTCAGCAGCCTTGTATAGCCTTATGTCTAGTTTGTGCGATGAATGGCACCTAGCTCTAAATCTAGAAAAAAATAAGTTGTTGCAGACGAGTAGGAAAAACAATCCCGTAATGTTCGAGTACAGCATTAGTAGTGTGGTGCTCGAGACAGTCACGCCGATTAAACACGACGGTTGTCCAGAAAGTAATTTCCGATCGGTCACGAAATGGAAACCACAGTGAAAACCAGAAACATTTTATTTGCGTACATCTTCCACCTACTTCTCTACATAGTCGCCGATCCAACTTCGAGATTTGTCGTAGTGTTGTATCAACTTTCCAGTATCCTCGTCATAGAAAGCAGCCGCCTGTGCTTTCGGCCAGTTATCTGTACTGGTCTGCAGCTCGTTGTCTGTGGAAAAATTTTGTCTTCATAGCCAGCGGTTCTAGTGATCAGAGGTGAGACTCAGGGGGAACCAATTACAGACTGTATTGTGGGTGATCAAAAACTTCTCATCGGAAACGCTGCAGGAGCATCTTCATTGCCCCTGCAGTGTGCGGCCGAGAATTGGCATGAAGAAGCAACTGCTCGACAGTTGTGTTACATGGGATGCAGGACACAGGCTCGAACAACATGCAGGTATTACGGAGATGCTTCGGGAACTCACATGAGACACCAATGACTGAAGGTGACGTTCTTTTCGAGGACCATTATTAGGAACGTTTGACAACCGCCTTTTGAAGTTCACCGCAGAACGATTCTACTGCTGCCAATGTTCATTTCGTGTAAGGACCACAAAGATAAGACAAGAGAATTTAGGAAATGTACAGAGACATATATATAATAGTTTCTGCATCGTTCTATTTGTGAGTGGAACAGGAAAGGAAATGACGAGTAGTGCCACAAGGTACTCACCACCATGCACCATACGGTGGCTTGCGGACAATGAATGTAGATATAGATTTTTATGTCCTGTTGCAATACTTTCTCAGTCATTTTCCATTTTTTTAAACGTCTGTATCTCCTTTTATTGTTTCATTGTTATATTTTCTCCTTTTGTCAATTAAATTCAATGTCTCGTGTCCAACCCAATAATTTCTGCTGAGCCCTGTCTTTTTCCCGTAAGTGCGTCGTCTTTCAAAGCTATTCGTTCGTCTTCTATTGTTTTTCCTTCCCCTCTTTCCGTCAGACGTTATGTAATGTTCCCTTTGAAAATCTCAACCTCTTGTCCTTTCAATTTTTTCAGTTTCCATTTTCTTAATTTCCAACCTTTCTGCAATTTCTTCAGTTTTAATCAACGGTTCACAACCAATATGTTAAGGTCAGAGTCAGCATTTGCCTCTGAAACTACTTATAAACTGCTGAAGTTTAAAATAGGGTTTTTGAAATCTCTGCCTTATACAGGATGTTCATTTTAACTGAAGACACTGAAATATCTCGAAAACTACACGCCGGATCAAAAAAAGTTATAATTTCAATTTGTTTGTCTCGGAGGGGAACATCCAACGATACCACGCTCGACTCGCCACCCAACCCCATATTAAGTGGAGGAAGGCAAATTTCAGATCTTCAGTAGGAACCCCAGTTTTTATTGCAGAGTACGATTCTCCAGCAAAATCTACATACGTTGTGTCTGAATCATTTTCTTCGTTTGGCCACAGATGGCGCTGTAAAAAGAGAAATAGAAATGGGTACACAATCGTAATTTACGACGTGCTACTCAATGGTCCTTGAATATCCAATGGCCCGTGGGACACCACTTCCATGTTGCGAGGGTCGGGCTGGTCAACATTTGATAACTTCTAATCGAAAATTGTATTCGAAATGTTGTATTCCTCTGACATATCGAACAAGGTGCTACTCGGCGTGCCGCTGTGCCATGGCTCGAACCGAACGTTACTCTACTTGCAATCAGAGTAAGTGTTCAAACGTAGTATCACCAACTTCAATACACTTACAGATCCGCTTTTAAAATGACCGTACACAGGACTGATGCGTTTCTGATGCAGTCAACCATGTCATCACTGCCTGTTGGAACTTGCTTTATGCCGGCCACGGTGGCCGTGTGGTTCTGGCGCTGCAGTCCGGAACCGCGGGACTGCTACGGTCGCAGGTTCGAATCCTGCCTCGGGCATGGGTGTGTGTGATGTCCTTAGGTTAGTTAGGTTTAGGTAGTTCTAAGTTCTAGGGGACTTATGACCTAAGATGTTGAGTCCCATAGTGCTCAGAGCCATTTGAACCATTTGAACTTGCTTTATGTTTTAAATATCCCCACAGAGAGAAATCCGGCGACGTCAAATCCGGCGATCTAGTGGCCCAATTAGTAAGGCCACCTCTGCCGGTACACCAACCAGTGTAAACATGGTCTAATACCTCCCGTGCTTCAGTTGCATAATGTGCTGGGCAACCGTCAGGCTGAAACTACATACGTTATCGAACGCTCAGGCAACATCCTGCAGTAGTACCGGTAGTTTCTGTTCCAAAAATATTCGATATTCGCGTTCATTCAATGTGCCGTCGATAAAATACGGACCAATTAGTTTGCTCCCCATGATGCTACGTTAACCGACCAAGGATGTTGATGATCAACCAGTGATGTATGTTATGCCGGTTAACGCTACTATGGTTTGTGAATGTACACTCATGGGAAAATACGCAAAGAGCGTGGTTGTTGTTGGCATTTGTTGACGTGCCCATTCGAAAAACACTACCTTGTTATGGAAATCGGGGCCAAGAAGTTTTTGATGCAGTGACACGTGGTATGGAAGATAGTTACGACGATCAGTATTGTGACAATACTACCTAGGGACATACCGGAATCGCGGTGTAATTACCGGGCGCTTATCCGTAGGTTGTGATGCGCTGCCGCTAGTACAGCTAGTTCATCAGCTTCTCCTGTAACACGTTTGCTTCGTTTGCTTTTGCCAGTCTGTGCACTACAGTCAGACATAAATGCGTTCAGAACTTTGTAAAATAACGAACGAGAGCGAGTTTTCTCTGGAAAACACTCGGCATACAACGCAACAGTAACCTCAACATTTCTCCTACATTCTCCGTACATCAGGATCATTTCAATTTTGTCTTCTCGTGTTGCAACATTCATCTCTCACTTGCACGACTGTTCTCCAAACGTTATGCTGATGTGAGACAATAAACATTGTGCAAGTACTGTAATGTTTAGAGCCGCTATCTGTTCTACATCTGCACGATACTTGAGCTCCAGTTGTAGTGTAGTGCTTGTTATGATACGTCGTAGTTTTCTGCACGGCCAGGGTGCGCGTCGAGTAATCCTCTATTCGATATGTGGGAGAAATATAACGTTGCATATGGGGTATCCAATTAGAAGTTATTAAATACTGGCCTGTCCTAACCTTGTAGCATTGGGGTGGAGTCTCAAGTGCCATTAGATATTCAAGGGCCACTGAGTAGCATGTCGTAAATTACGATTATGTATCCATTTCAGTTCCTCCGAATACAGCGCCTTCTTTGGAGAAACGAAGAAAATGAATTAGATGAAACTTATTTAGATTTTTCCGTAGGATCGTAAACTGCAATAAAAAGCGGCGCTTCCCAATGAAGATTTGAAGTTGCCCCGCGCCACGCAAGCACGGAATGCGGTGGCGGGTGCAGTGTGGTATTACTGGATGTCCCCCTCCAAGACAAACAAATTGGAATTATAACTTTTTTTGATCCGATGAGTAATTTTCGAAATATTTCAATGTCTTCAGTTAAAATGAAAACTCTGTATATGTAATAAGTCTGGAAATTCCCGGTCGTTATCGTGTTGCTAGATACTCTACCTGTGCTACTCTCTTGTTTCTAGGAGAGCAAACATTTGCAACATAAGTCTTTATAGAGAACTTGTACAATTTTTCGTGGAAAGAAAGAAGATCATATAGTATTTCTGGAATTTAGTCAAAGCCACATTTCTGTTCGTCGCAGAAATCATGGAGCAATTCAACTACGTACCATGTTTCGACAGTAGAAACCTCAAACCAGATAGCGAAACCGACTTCTTCTTCTGCTAACGTCAAAATTGTCTCGCATATGTAAACCAATCGTCTAAAAATTGTTACATGTTTGTTAGATATTACCAATGATGACGGATCGTGTTCTAGCCAACGTTTTCCTTAAACTTTAAAAAAAATTAAAAAAACTATACATCACCGTACATTGGCAATTTTCTCGGCTATTCCTGGGGTGATGCATATCCGGGTCACACCGGATCACATTAGATAATGGACTGGAACGGATGATGTAGTTGGGATTGTAATGGAAATGAAACGCCAGAGAGCGGGACAGGTAAATTGGTGAAGGGATGGCGGATGGATGAGGGAAGTTCTTTGCTGTATTCGAAGACACAGAAAAGGGAGAGAGAGATCTCAGTTGGGTAGAACCATACAGGAGAATCACAGATGTGTGTGGTTAGAGATTGCAGTGATGATAATAATGAAATGATCTATCATATATCTATCTAAACATACGATGAGTAGCGTCATCACATGCAAGTTCAAGAAACCTAAGACGTAGCGGACGATGCAACGTGATGTAGCTTAGGAATCAAACGCCGCATAGATAACTAGTACTGACAATATAAATTTGATAATTACCCTTTGTCACTGTTAAATGACCCCTTTATTAATATGGTGTTAAACTGTAATCTAATCTCTCGTCGTTCAAAGTAAAGCACATTTACGCACACAGTTAACTAAAACTTATTTTGATTCGTTATTTTAACCAATGTAGGCATTCTAGAATGCCGAAATTGTGCTGCAAATTGACAATAGCTCTAGTAGAAACATTTGTCGGTCCGTATTTCTTCTTAATATATTTAATAGTCCACGAACTAGCTTCGACATTAGACTAGAGTCATCATCAGATTATAACATTTACAACAGTTTACCACGTAAGCAACTTCCAGGTCATCGCAAACATTGAAAGATGCAGTAGAAATGAGGAAGTTGTGTGTAACATTTTTGCTGACGTAAGATATTTAATCATTGGTTGAATATCATAAGCCGTAGGAAATAATTCATTGTTTCAGTAGCGTCGGTTAACAGCATACGAAAAAATGTCATTCACCGATAGTGCGTGGTGCCACACCACAGTTTAAAAAAAACTGGTAACTATTTTTAACAGATAACGTTAAAATGTCGTGACAGATCAAAGTCTCAATGAGTCGAAACACATTTCCTAAAGCATGCGGTTTGGGTAGTATGTATGTCGCGTTTATGGGCGCCCGAAATTGAAAAGTGCGACTCTTTGTTCCGTGAGGTGTGAGGTCACATCCATCTTGAACAGAGGGTACTTTCCCATATCTGCCACAAACCGTAGTATGTTTGCATCAAACTCAAACAACAGTTTGTTAGTTTAATTAGAAAATTCTGTATTTTAACATTACAACAGACTCAAAATTCTGACACCAATAAAACGAGTGGCCAAAGTTAATATCCGAATGTGGTATTTTAGTTTTTAAAAAAAATCTGTATTGGATGCCATTTCTTTATAGAATAGTTCTCGGCTTAATAAATGATTGATCCTTAAGTGTGATGATTCATTTTGGAAACCATACACCAATAATTACGTGTGGTATTCGGAAAGTAAGGTCCCATCGATCGCGATGAGGAAACCACTGAGAAAATCTTTCAAGTAAATTTCTACATAGTCGTCGCTCCGACTCAAAAATTTGTTTTACCATAATACCAACTTTCCAGCACCCATGTCATAGAAGGCAGCCGCCTGTACTCTCCACCAACTGTCTACGTCTGTCTACACTACAGCTCGTTGTCCGTACCAAAATGTTGTCTTCATAGCCAGCGTTTCATCGGTTCATAAGAGGAGAGATGAAACTGGGGATTGGGGACGAGGGTGGGGAGGGGGCTAATTACGGGCTGTATTGTGGATGATCAAACACTTCCCATTGAAAACGCTACAGGATCGTCTTCAGTGCCCCTGCAGAAGAAGGAAACGCAAGACAGTTATGTTACGTGGGCTGTATTACATCAGGCAAAATGTCCCAGCAGGCCCTCGTAGTTGGCGGGAGACACTATTTTCTAGGCATCTGTATGTGCTTATTGTGCGCTCAGAACCAAAAAGAGCGACTTGACGCGGTCGAAGGGAATACTAGAGACAATGCCCAACACATCTGTACAAAGCTTCAAGGGATTTTCACTGTGGTTTCCACTTCGCGCCCGATCGGACCTTACTTTCCGAATAGTCCTCGTATAATCTCAAGTCCCATAAAGATTTTCACTCTACATTAACTTATTGTTCCAATGTATCCTTGTAAATAGGAAACTGACCAGCATCTGACGAGACAGAAGGACGGAAAGCGGGAGGATGCAACGGATGGATGATTGACCAATGAATTAATCCGTAAACTCTCACCTACAGGCCTCCTGCACTAGAAATATGACGGACACGCAAACATGAATTTCAAAAACATCGTGAGAAGAGCAGTGGGCGGTAACGTGAGAAGTGACGCGTCAATTAATTATGCGGGTGCTACAGATTCTGAGGAACAGCTGATGTTCCGGAGGGGCGGTTAACGGCACACGTCAGCATGCGGGGAGATGGTAATCGGCGCACGACCTGCCCTAACGATGCGGGCGGGACCCTAGGGGTCGCGTGCCGAGCCGCCAATTCCCATGGGGGTTGCTACCCCCACACCAGCTTCGTCCCGCCCCCAGCATACGCGTGTAATCATCCGGCCATTTCACAGCGCTAACTACCCCACTAGGCGGCTTTCCGCCCGTTACGTGCCGACCAACACGACTGTAGCTTTATTGTTGAGGTAGACGCGGGTCCTCTTACAACCCACACTCTCTGACCTACGATAACCTCCGCACAGGCCGTCGGTGAACGATGATACGTTACAGAAATATAGACAGTGTTTTTATTTGACAGTTTTGTAATTTACATGTCAAACAAATTTCAGGTTTTACTTCTCACTGCAGACAACGCATTGGCAGACGGTCTTCACGTAATGACCGAGAACTACGTGTTTCCGTAGAGTTGACAGTGCTGAGAGACAAGCAACACTGGGTGAAAGCCGGCCGAAGTGGTCGTGCGGTTAAAGGCGCTGCAGTCTGGAACCGCAAGACCGCTACGGTCGCAGGTTCGAATCCTGCCTCGCACATGGATGTTTGTGATGTCCTTAGGTTAGTTAGGTTTAACTAGTTCTAAGTTCTAGGGGACTAATGACCTCAGCAGTTGAGTCCCATAGTACTCAGAGCCATTTTTGAACTGGGTGAAATAAACGCAGAAATCAATGTGGGATGTACGATGAACGTACCCGTTTCGACAGAGCGACAAAATGTGTCGTTGATGGGTTTGGGCAACAGACGACCGACGCGAGTGCTCTTGCTAACAGCACAACATCGCCTGCAGCGCCTCTGCTGGACTCGTGACCGTATCGGCTGGACACTAGAGACTGGAAAACCGTGGCCTGGTCAGATGAGTACCGATTTCAGTTGGTAAGAGCTGATGGTAGGGTACGGATGTGGTGCAGACCCACGAAGCCATGGACCCAGATGGTCAACAAGGCACTGTGCAAACTGGTGGTGGGTTCGTAGTGGCGTGGACTTTGTTTACATGTAATGGAATCGTTCATTGTATGGAAATTGTCATTTCCAGTTACTTGGAGACCATTTGCAGCCATTCATGGACTTCATGTTCCCAAACAACGATGGAATTTTTATGGATGACAATGAGCCATGTAGGCGGTCACAATTGTTCCCGATTTGTTTGAACTACGTTCTGGACACTTCGAATGAATGCTTTGGCCACCCAGATCGCCCGACGTGAATCCGTGAATTCTATCGAACATTTATGGGACATAATCGAGGGGCAGTTCATGTGCAAAATCCTGCACCGACAACACTTTCGCAATTATGGGTGGCTCTAGAGGAAGCATGGCCCAAAATTTCTGTAGGGGACTGGCAACGACTTATTGAGTCCATACCACATGGATTTGGAGCACTGCGCCGAGCAAAAGGAGGTCCGATACGATACTAAGTTGTAGGCAGGAAATTAATGTGTGATGGTAAGTACAACAGTTATAAAAACAGATTAGCTACAGTAAGAAAATTATCTCCGAAATGGACGAATTTGTTGGTATCTTGTTAAGAGATATTTTCTGACGGTATTGGTCTGGAATATGGCCTTGTACGGTAATTTAGCGTGAACCATAAGCAGATCAGACAAGAAGCTTTTGAAATGTGGTGCTACAGAAGAATGATGAAGATAAAGTGAGTAGAGTGGGTAATGAATGAGGAGGTGCTGAATCGATTTGGGGAAAAAAGAAATTTATGGCACAACTTAACTAAAAAAGGGAATGGTTGACATGACACATCCTGAGACATCGAGGAAGCCCCAATTTGGTAATGGAGGGAAGTGCGAGGATTAAAATTTGATGAGGGAGACCAAGAGATGAATACAGTAAGCAGGTTCAAAACGTGTAGGTTGCTGTAGTTATGCACTAGTGAAGAGGCTTGTACTTGCGTGGAGAGCTACATCAAACAAAACCGCAAGACCACAACAACAAATGTTTATGTCACAACTTACCCCACCCTTGTTGCTGCCACAAGTAGTGTGTGTTATTTACTTATGCATCCCGATAAAATTGGGTCCTGAAGTTCTAATCAGGTATCCTTCATCCTTTATCATTAAGTTACTTGTGACGCATTTGTTATAACAGACTGTTCATTTAGCATGAAAACGAATACTTAGAAATAGTAACTAGAGACGAAGTCAAAACAATAAGACTTATAAAAGAAAAAAAGACGCATTACCTGTTATGAAGAGTAGAATGTTGTTGTGGTCTTCGGTCCTGAGACTGGTTTGATGCAGCTCTCCATGCTACTCTATCCTGCGCAAGCTTCTTCATCTCCCAGTACCTACTGCAACCTACATCCTTCTGAATCTGCTCAGTGTATTCATCTCTCGGTCTCCTTCTACAATTTTTACCCTCCACGCTGCCCTCCAATACAAAAATTGTTGATCCCTTTGTGCCTCAGAACATGTCCACCAACCGATCCCTTCTTCTGGTCAAGTTGTGCCACAAACTTCTCTTCTCCCCAATCCTATTCAATGCCTCCTCATTAGTTACATAATCTACCCATCTAATCTTCAGCATTCATCTGTAGCACCACATTTCGAAAGCTTCTATTCTCTTCTTCTTCAACTAGTTATCGTCCATGTTTCACTTCCATACATGGCTACACTCAATACAAATACTTTCAGAGACGGCTTCCTGACACTTAAATCTATACTCGATGTTAACAAATTTCTCTTCTTCAGAAACGCTTTCCTTGCCATAGCCAGTCTACATTTTATATCCTCTCTACTTCGACCATCATCAATTATTTTGCTCCCCAAATAGCAAAACTCCTTTACTACTTCAAGTGTCTCATTTCCTAATCTGATTCCCTCAGCATCACCCGACTTAATTCGACTACATTCCATTATCCTCGTTTTGCTTTTGTTGATGTTCATCTTATATCCTCCTTTCAAGACACTATCCATTCCGTTCAACTGCTATTCCAAGTCCTTTGATGTCTCTGACAGAATTACAATGTCATCGGCGAACCTCAAAGTTTTTATTTCTTCTCCATGGATCTTAATACCTACCCCGGATTTTTCATTTGTTTCCTTCACTGCTTGCTCAATATACAGATTGAATAACATCGGGGAGAGGCTACAACCCTGTCTTACTCCCTTCCCAACCACTGCTTCCCTTTCATGTCCCTCGAATCTTATAACTGCCATCTGGTTTCTGTACAAATTGTTAATAGCTTTTCGCTCCCTGTATTTTACACCTGCCACCTTCAGAATTTGAAAGAGAGTATTCCAGTCAACATTGTCAAAAGCTTTCTCTAAGTCTACAAATGCTAGAAGCGTAGGTTTGCCTTCCCTTGTTCTAGCTTCTAAGACGAGTCGTAGGGTCAGTATTACCTTACGTGTTCCTATATTTCTACGTAAACCAAACTGATCTTCCCCGAGGTGGGCTTCTACCAGTTTTTCGATTCGCCTGTAAAGAATTCGCCTAAGTATTTTGCATCCGTGACTTATTAAACAGATTGTATGGCAATTTTTACGTCTATCAGCACCTGCTTTCTTTGGGATTGGAATTATTATATTCTTCTTGAAGTCTGAGGGTAATTTGCCTGTTTCATACATCTTGCTCACCAGATGGTAGAGTTTTGTCAGGACTGGTTCTCCCAAGACCGTCAGTAGTTCTAATGGAATGTTGTTTACTCCTGAGGCCTTGTTTCGACTCAGGTCTTTCAGTGCTCTGTCAAACTCTTCACGCAGTATCGTATCTCCCATTTCATCTTCATCTACATCCTCTTCCATTTCCATAATATTGTCCTCAAGTGCATCGCCCTTGTATAGACCCTCTATATACTCCTTCCACCTTTCTGCTTTCCCTTCTTTGCTTAGAACTGGGTTTCCATCTGAGCTCTTGATGTTCATACATGTGGTTCTCTTATCTCCAAAGGTCTCTTTAATTTTCCTGTAGGCAGTATCTATCTTACCCCTAGTGAGATAAGCCTCTACATCCTTACATTTGTCCTCTAGCCATCCCTGCGTAGCCATTTTGCACTTCCCGTCGATCTCATTTTTGAGACGTTTGTATTCCTTTTTGCCTGCTTCATTTACTGCATTTTTATATTTTATCCTTACATCAATTAAATTCAATATTTCTTCTGTTACCCAAGGATTTCTACTAGCCCTCGCCTTTTTACCTACTTGATCCACACTGCCTTCACTACTTCATCTCTCAAAGCTACCCATTCTTCTTTCACAGTATTTCTTTCCCCCGTTCCCTTCAATTGTTTCCTTATGCTCTCCCTGAGACTCTGTACAACCTCTGGTTTAGTCAGTTTATCCAGATCTCATCTCCTTAAATTCCCACCTTTTTGCAGTGTCTTCAGCTTTAATCTACAGTTCATAACCAACAGATTGTGGTCAGAGTCCACATCTGCCCCTGGAAATGTCTTACAAGTTAAAACCTGGTTCCTAAATCTCTGTCTTACCATTATATAATCTTTCTGAAACCTGTCAATATCTCCAGGCTTCTTCCATGTATACAACCCTCTTTTATGATTCTTGAACCAAGTGTTAGCTATGATTAAGTTATGCTATGTGCAAAATTCAACCAGGCGGCTTCCTCTTTCATTTCTTAGCCCCAATCCATATTCACCTACTACGTTTCCTTCTCTCCCTTTTCCTACTACCGAATTCCAGTCACCCATTACTATTAAATTTTCGTCTCCCTTCACTATCTGAATAATTTCTTTTAATTCATCATACATTTCTTCAATTTCTTCGTCATCTGCAGAGCAGGTTGGGATATAAATTTGTACTACTGTAGTAGGCGTGGGCTTCTTGTCTGTCTTGGCCACAATAATGCGTTCACTATGCTGTTTGTAGTAGCTCACCCGCACTCCTATTTTTTATTCATTATTAAACCGACTCTTGCATTACCCCTATTTGATTTTGTATTTATAACCCTGTATTCGCCTGACCAAAAGTCTTGTTCCTCCTGCCACCGAACTTCACTAATTCCCACTATATCTAACTTTAATCTATCCATTTCCCTTTTTAAATTTTCTAACCTACCTGTCCGATTAAGGGATCTGACATTCCACGCTCCGGTTCGTGGAACGATAGTATTGTTTCTTCTGATAACGACGTCCTCTTGAGTAGTCCCCGCCCGGAGATCCGAAAGGGGGACTATTTTACATCCGGAATATTTTACCCAAGAGGACGCCATCATCATTTAACCATACAGTAAAGCTGCATGCCCTGGGGAAAAATTACGGCTGTAGTTTCCCCTTGCTTTCAGCCGTTCGCAGTACCAACACAGCAAGGCCGTTTTGGCTAGTGTTACAAGGCCAGATCAGTCAATCATCCAGACTGTTGCCCCTGGAACTACTAGAAAGGCTGCTGCCCCTCTTCAGGAACCACACGTTAGTCTGGCCTCTCAACAGATACCCCTTCCGTCGTGGTTGCACCTGCTGAGGCACGCAACCCTCCCCACCAACGGCAAGGGGGAGGAAGAGAAAGAGTAGAATGTACCAGGTAATTTACAAGCAAATACGAGAGCGTGCTGAAAAGTGAAAACTCTGAAATTTTATGCGAAATTCCTACAGCTTTTTAAATAAAATAAACGTTATTAACATTCCACAGCTTTATTCCTGATTTCTGCATATTTATTTCTCAACATAGCCACCTTGCCGACGAACATGTTTCTTTCAACGAGACAACAGTTTGTCGGTTTGTTGGTACCGTCACTGTAGAACGTTCGACTTCGTTGACGGAGCCACAAAGCCTCACCTCTGCTTGCATAGCTTCATCACTATCAAAGCAAAGTCCTCGAAGGTGTTCCTTAAGTTTTGGAAACTGATGAAAATCGGATGGCGCCAAGTCGTGACTGTATGGAGAGTGATTGATGACAGTGAACCTATGGTGTCGCATTGTTACAGATGTCGCAGCGCTCCATTGTCCCCCGGCATTGTCGTGCTGAAGGAGAGGGCACTCCCTGTGCGGACGAAATCTTCTAACTTATGCTTTCAGTTTTCTGCGGTTAGAAACTCGACTACAGCACGCTGTTTCTCAGGCGCCGACATTGTTCCGTTTCTCACCGCCATATTATACGCTACAATTCGGACCCGTCTAGCCGCAGAGTGTTGCAACTTGCGTCAGCAAAGCAGCAAGGTCGACCCAATAACTTGCATGTCATGTAACACGTCAACTGGTATTGAGAACAGAGAAAAAAATTCGCAGTCATTGCTTTTCAGCACGCCCTCGTATATTTCGACTGTCGGCTGGGCCAGCAGAAGAGATTGGAGACAGGGAGACAAGGAACGGTCAGATGAGGATACGAGAGCTGCAGAGAGGAGAAAGGACGAACTATACCTGTGTTGAAAAAGGGAACTATAAGGAAGTGTAGAAGGAGATATGAGTATTTACTCACTGAATGACAGAAAGAAATGACGATATATTCGTACTTTAACTTTTGAGGGAAGAATTTCAAGTGAGACGTAAGAAAGTTCTTGAGCTGTTTTTTAAACGCAACAGAGTATTGAGATGCGCTTGTTGTAGAGATTAGATAATTCCAGTGGTGGAGAGAGCCACTAGAGAAGGAGTATCAGAAGGTTTTCCACTTGTTGTTGGCGGATCATACTAATTACTAATCACCATCGACTTTCGTATACTGTACGTAGCAAAGATCTGGCGAGGTTTTAGTTGGTAAACATGTCGGAAAATTTGTCAGTCTTCTGTATAAATGATTCTAATCGTGACTGGCGTTGCTGCAGTAAAAATGACTCCGACGGTAGGGGGGAGGGGGGGGGGGGGAACGAGTATGAAAAATGGGGCACACTAATTAGTAGGAAGAAAACGTAATAGCCCCAGGTTGAACGCATCGAGACACTGGATCTGGAAACTGAAACGGAGAGAATTAATAGCACAAAATCGTTTAAGCATTTAGAAAAATTGCTAACAAACGGCGAAAGCGGGATTGCATAGCGTACAAAAATTTAACTGACCATTCTGTTTTCGTTTGTTAGGTAAATGATGATGAGCAAGAACACTTTAGTGTTACCATGAGAAATGATTTCGAACTAATTTGATACTGTATTTTATGCCAGTCAGATGTCACAGTCATTTCATTAATAGCCGGTTCCTTTGAAGTATTAAACATCTTCACATGATACTGACTGCAGTGCAAGCAATGGACTACTAACGTACACTTATTCACATACGTTGTACCATCACTTGCAAACGACTGATTACTTTTGCAGCTTTTTCCACAGCCTGTAAATGTCTTATGGGAACTGTGCTGACTAAGTACTGAAAGTAGATGTAAATAAATAAATGAAGAAACCTACGACAATTTAGCGGTTTACCCTTCAGGAGAAACAAAGCTGGCGTGGAATGTCAGATCTCTTAATCGGACAGAGTAGGTCAGAAAATTTAAAATTGAAAATGGATAGGTTTAAGTTAGATATAGTAGGAATTACTGAAGTTCGGTGGCAGGAGGAACAAGACTTTTGATCAGGTAAATTCAGGGTGTCAGATCTCTTAATCGGACAGAGTAGCTCAAAAAATTTGAAAATGGAAATAGATAGGTTTAAGTTAGATATAGTGGGAATTACTGAAGTTCGGTGGCAGGAGGAACAAGACTTTTGGTCAGGCAAATACAGGGTTATTAACACAGAATGAAATACGGGTAATGCAGGAGTAGGTTTAATAATGAATTAAAAAAATAGGAGCGCAGGTAAGCTACTAAGAACAGCATAGTAAAAGCATTACTGTAGCCAAGATGGCCACGAAGCCCACGCCATGCCAACTAGCTCAGCAGATGACGAAGAGATTGAAGAAATGTATGGTGAGATAAAAGAAATTAATCAGATAATGAAGGGAGACGAAAATTTAGTAGTCATGGGCGACTGGAATTCTAAAGTAGGAAAAGCAAGACAAGGAAAAGTAGTGGGTGAATATGAACTGGGGGTAAGGAATGAAAGAGGAAGCCGCCTGGTAAAATTTTGCAGAGAGGGTAACTTAATCATAGCTTACACTTTGCTTAAGAAATGTGAAACAAGTTGGATACATGGAAGAGGTCTGGAGCCACTGGAAGGTCTCAGGCAGATTATATAATGGTAAGACAGAGATTTAGGAACCGGGTTTTGAATAGTAAGACATTTCCAGGGGCAGATCTGGACTCTGACCACAATCTATTGGTTATGAACTGTAGATTAATACTGAGTAAACTGCAATTTAAGGAGATGAGACCTGGACAAAGTGAAAGAACCAGAGGTTGTAGAGAGTTTCAGAGAGAGCCTTAGGGAACGATTGACAAGACTGGGGGAAAGAAATGCACTAGAAAAAGAATGAGTAGCTTTGAGAGATGAAATAGTGAATCCAGCAGAGGATCAAGTAGGTAAAGAGACGGGAGCTAGTAGAAATCCTTGGCTAACATAATATATATCGAATTCAAGTGATGAAAGGAGAAAATATAAAAATGGAGTACATGAAGCAGGCAAAAGGGGCTCAAAAACCAGATCGACAGGAAGCGCAAAATGGCTAAGCAGGGATGGCTAGAGAACAAATGTAAGGTTGTAGAGCCATATATCACTAGGGGGAAAATAGGAAAATTAAAGAGACCTTTGGAAAAAAGAGAACTACTTGTATGAATATCAAGAGCTCAGATGGAAAACCAGTTCTAAGCAAAGAAGGGAAAGCAGAAAGGTGGAAGGAGTATATAGAGGGTATATACAAGGGCGATGTACTTCGGGACAATATTACAGAAATGGAAGATATGATACTACATGAAGAATTTGATAGAGCACTGAAAGACCTAAGTTGAAACAAGGTCCCGGGAGTAGACAACATTCCATTAGAACTACTGGTAGCGTTGTGAGAGCCATCCCTGACAAAACTCTATCATCTGGTGACGAAGACGTATGAGACAGGTGAAATACAATCATATTTCAAGGAGAATATAATAAGTCCAATCTCAAAGAAACCAAGTGTTGACAGGTGTGAAAATTACCGAACTATTAGTTTAATAAGTGACGGATGCAAAATACTAGCACGAATTCCTTACAGATGAATGGAAAAAGTTGTAGGAGCCGACCTCGGGGGAGATCAGTTTGCATTCCGTACAAATGTTCGAACTTGTGAAGCAATACTGACCCTACGACTTATCTCAGAAGATAGATTAAGGAAACGCATATCTATGTTTCTAGCAATTGTAGACTTAGAGAAAGCTTTTGACAGTGTTGACTAGAATATTCGTTTCCAAATTCTAAAGGTGGCAGGGGTAAAATACTGGGAGCAAAAGGCTATTTACAATTTGTATAGAAACCAGATGGAAGTTATAAGAGTCGAGGGCATGAAAGGGAAGCAGGGATTGGGAAGGGAGTGCGTCAGGGTTGTAGCGAATCCCTGATGTTATTCAACCTATACATTGAGCAAGCAGTAAAGGAATCAAAAGAAAAATTTGGAGTAAGAATTAAAATCCATGGAGAAGAAATAAAGACTTTGAGGTTTGCCGATGACATTGTAATTCTGTTAGAGACACCAAAGGACCTGGAATAGCAGTTGCCGGCCGGAGTGGCCGAGTGGTTCTAGGCGCGTCAGTCTGGAGCCGCGCAACTGCTACGGTAGCAGGTTCGAATCCTGCCTCGAGCATGGTTGTGTGTGGTGTCCTTACGTTAGTTAGGTTTAAGTAGTTCTAAGTTCTAGGGACTGATGTCCTCAGAAGTTAAGTCCGATAGTTCTCAGAGCCATTTGAACCATTTTGAACAGCAGTTGCGCGGAATGGAGAGTGTCTTGAAATAAGGATATAAGATGAACATCAACAAAAGCAAAACGAGGATAATGGAATGTAGTAGAATTAAGTCAGGTAATGCTGATGCAATTAGATTAGGAAATAAGATGCTTGAAGTAGTACATGAGTTTTGCTATTTCGGGTGCAAAATAACGGATGATGGTCGAAGTAGAGAGGATATTAAATGTGGACTGGCAATGGCAAGGAAAGGGTTTCTGAAGAAGAGAAATTTGTTAACATCGACTATAGACGTCCCTGTCACGAAGCCGTTTCTGAAAGTATTTATATGGAGTGTAGCCATGTATGGAAGTGAAACATGGACGATAAATACTATAGACAGGAAGAGAATAGAAACTTTCGAAATGTGATGCTACAGAAGAATGCTGAAGATTAGATGGATAGATGACGTAACTAATGAGGAGGTACTGAATAGAATTGGGGAGAAAAGGAATTTGTGGCACAACGACTAGAAGAAGGGATCTGTTGGTAGGACATGTCCTGAGGCATCAAGGGATCACCAATTTAGTATTGGATGGCAACGTGGAGGATAAAAACGTAGAGGGAAACGGCCAAGAGATGAATACAGTACGCAGATTCAGAAGAAGCTTGCACAGGATAGAGTAGCATGGAGAGCTGCGTCAAACCAGTCTCTGGACTGAAGACCACAACGACAGCAACAACCCTTCGTTCGGGATTGATACACCACTTTTTTTTAATTTCTATAATTACTTGAAGTAACTTTGGTTATTTGTTAATCTCATTGCGATAAAACAGGATGTGATACTTATTATAGATACTTTTAAAAATATCAGATCTGTATTCCAGCTCAGTAGTTCGGGAGAATGGTAATGAAGCTGTGACACAAGAAAAAACAGTCTTAACGTCATACGGTTTATGGAGCAATGTGGAACGAGAGACTCTACTGCAGAACGTCACAAGAGACGAATGACCAGTACTTCAGAGTGATTATATGCCAACAGAATGTCATACAGAGTGACACGGCGATTCGCAACGTGGAGACACATGAGACAGCGTAGTGATGAACTGTTAGCATTTGCTGAGAGGGTGACAGAGAGAGCTGGCGTTCCTGTGAATGATGGATAGCGGTCCACGTGCCTCGATTTACTTCGGGTCCGTACCGTTAAGGTCTACGACCGACTGGACAAGATTCGTGTCCCGATTATTCGCACAGTGGGCGACCGTTCCACTCTGTATTCATGCAGCCCGTTGAATAGTTGTGTGCTCTGACAACAGTCGTTAGCAAATACCCTCAGCCGACTTTAATGCTCGTTTTCACGGTTGAGAACTTACAAGATGATCTAATCAGATACGCTGTTACTACCACGACTTAACTGACCGTGAGAATTCATTAGACAAGTGCACGGACACTAACGCGGGGTAATAGCCATCAACGAAACTTAACAAACTAGTTCGCGCCTGTTGATTTATACTTTGTGTCTTTTTCAAGCGGAAGAGACTTTTTTGTTTCTGTCTGTTTAGCTGTCTGTTATGGAATAGCGAAATGAAAAAAAAAGGTTCAAATGGCTCTGAGCACTATGGGACTTAACATCTGTGGTCATCAGTCCCCTAGAACTTAGAACTACTTAAACCTAACTAACCTAAGGACATCATACACATCCATGCCCGAGGCAGGATTCGAACCTGCAACCGTAGCAGTCGCGCGGCTCCGGACTGAGCACCTAGAATCGCTAGACCACCGCGGCCGGCTAGCGAAATGAAAGAGAGATTACTCGAAGAAAAGTAAGTACATTGTTCACGATTTCAAAAATAATCCCCATAACTGCTAATACGTTACCTCACTGTGAGCCAAGACGGTCCTTGACTTCAAGAAAAATGTTTGCAGTTACCTGACGATCGAAGCGTGCATCTCTTCGTCCGGTGCAAAAAGACGGTCCCGAATATCTCTCCTCAAGGCTCCAAAAGTACGGAAATCGCATGAGGAGGGATCGGGACTTAATGGTGGATGTGTAAGGGCTTCCTGCGAAACTTCTGCAGCACAGTCACAAAAACCTTGGCAACTTCTGGTGGGAAACATCGTTCCGTAAGCAACCGCAAACGTTTTTCAATTGGGGCACTGGCTGTCTTGTCTTACAGCTGGATAAACGTATTTCCGTGCGGGATTAGCCGAGCGGTCTGGGGCGCTGCAGTCATGGACTGTGCGGCAGATCCCGGCGGAGGTTCAAGTCCTCCCTCGGGCATGGGTGTGTGTGTTTGTCCTTAGGATAATTTAGGTTAAGTAGTGTGTAAACTTAGGGACTGATGACCTTAGCAGTCAAGTCCCATAAGATTTCACACACATTTGAACATTTTTGATAAACGTATTAACAATTAAGGAGATTACTTTTCAAATAATAAACAGTTTACTTACATTTTTCCATCCCGCTTGTTTTCATTTGGCTGCCCCTTATAATTTATTAGACAGTGTGCTGCAATAACATCCACTGACTACGAATTTACGCTATTGTACAGAACTTAAGGACGGAATTAACTTTAGTATTATGTGTCAATGCCGGTAACATAGCTCGATGAAACTTACACCATAAGAAGAAAGAACCGCTACAGCATAGTACAGAAGGTAACTGAAATAAATACAGAATGAGGTAGAAATTACACTTTGAAACAAATACATAATTACACTGAAATCACGGCGAATTATGAGGGTTCCCTGGACATTACAAAAGGCAGGACACGTTCTTAATAGAGTGAGAAATCATCACTGAGAGTAATGCATGCTCCTCAACGCGCTCTCTTGCTAGTCACAAGACGTCTGTGAAAAGGTTCTTGTGTTAGAGGGTTCCATTTCTCCACCGGCCGGGTTGATGACTGCTGGAGCTGGATGTTCATTATTACATGTGGACGTGCTGCGATACGCCTCCCCAAAGCATCTCACCGGTGCTTAATGGAATTTACGTCGGGGGTACGGGCAGGCCAGTAAATTCGCCGAATATCCTCTCGTTCCAAGAGCTTCTCCATTTGCACTGTTAGATACGGTGTACATCGTCGTCCGCATAAATGAAGTCGGCGGCGAATGCACTCCCGAAAAGACGTACATGGGTAAGGAGTACAGTGTCACAATAACGTTGACCTACGAACGTACGGTGTTCAAATTTTTGGCGGTCAGTACGCCCATGCAGCATTATGCCTCCCCAGAGCATAACACCTGGACCACGTTCGACACTGTTCCTCGTTAGAGTACGTGTTTCCACCTCTCTCCCTGTGAGGATACGTCCTGAATCACCACTCCCAAGAGGAGCCCGCGACCCTCCACACCTCACTGATTCGGTCCATAGCTCTGGGTGCCATCGCAAATGTTGCCACCGATAGCCAGGGTGGATGGAACGTAACGTACTGGTCGTCAGGCACAGACACCACCCCCATTGCAGTCGCCATGCCACTGTGGATCATGAGAATGTGCGCCTTTCGGTCTTGATAAATGCAGCTGCAATTGTACCGCTGTTTGACTTGGGTCCCTTCATCCGTGTTGTACAATGTGGCGCCATCTGCTACTGTAGTTGACCGTGGTCGACCACACCTCTACTTCGCAGTACCAAACTCGAGGGCTGCACGCGTCACACTTCGTCCTTCTTTCAATTTGCCCTATGATTTTTATGATTCCGTGGATCGATCGGTAAAAACGGAACCCTTATAGGTTCGCTGTGTCGTCCGTCTCTCTGTCTGTCCGACTGTTAACAACCGATTTCCTCAGGAACGGGTAGATTTATCAAATTACAATTTCTGCAGATATTAAAGTCCGTTGTACCTCAGTTGTTTAAAAATTTAAAACATCTAAGTCCTTTCAATCAAAAGATACGGCCATTTATGTCACATGTTTTGATACTCGAAACCTCACTCATAAAAACCTATAGGATGCTTGCCATTGACACAGAATCATAAAGTTTGGCAAGAAACAAGGTTTTACAGTACAAATAAGGGAAAAATCTGAAATTATTAATTCGTAATTATATCACATGAAATATATATTTTGCCATTTCAACATTTATTGAATTCATCGTTCGTCAAAAGCAAATATAAAATGAAAATTGTAGTCATGTTTTAGTAAGTAAATAAAAAAGGTTTTATTATATGTTCTCTCTCTGCTCTTATACATTGAAATCTCCTGCTCACTTCTTTTTTGTATGTCCGGGCTAGTCTGGGGAACTACTGTAGAGATTTTGATATCGCCTTCGAATCCTCAAAACCAATATCTTGAAAGTATCGATATCGCAGACAAACAAAAATCGTTGAGATTTCTCGATTCCCAGGATATATATATATATATATATATATATATATATATAGTAACCTCCCCACAAAAATAAAAGAAAATATTTAAATGAGGATAGACATCGTGCTAAGTGTAACCTCCCCGTAATTATTTTTAAATGATATGAATTGAATGAAAATGCAAATAGTGTCAAATGTTAGCTTCCCACAGTAATAAAACTCAATGATAATAAAAATGTGCAAAAATGTTAAGTCCCCACAAAATTAACGTTAAGATCAACCTGATAAATTTTATAAGGGCAGCATCGCTGACCTTAGGCCCTGTGCAATAATTAATCTGATAAATTGATTCTGGGAGGATAAGCATAGGAAATATTGGTCCAATTGGAATGACTCTTTTCTTAAAAACGATTGCTTTGAAAACAAAATTATTATTGGGGCATTTCGTGAACAAATTAATTACAATTGACTGATGTTATTCGCTGAGCGCAATGCTGCTTCATTAATTTATTTAACATTATACCTCGTCCCAAACCTTGACCAGAGACCCATGTCGACGCCCGCCGACTCCTCACACACGACTTCTAGCACTACCTGAGTGCAACTCGCAACTGAACTACATGCTCTCGCGACTCGCTACGTACAACTACTGAACTCTCGCGCGGTCAAGCGCAGACTAGCAACGATAAACAACTCTCTGGTCAGAGATTCTGTCATGCCTCGCCATCGCTGCTACTGAATACATACGTGTTTCATAACCCTCCGCTGGGGTGGGGAGGGGGGGGATCAAAAATTTGGCTGCGATGATGAGTCATTTGGACTTGCCATGAGCAACAAATTTTTTTTCTTAATTAATTAACTTTACAATCACAGAATATTCAGATGTAGATCATGAAGTAAATGTGGTGCACATGCACCGAGTACAAAATATATATACAATGAGTACAAAACAAATGACATAAGTGCACACACACTGAAAAACTCTTTAGTATTTTCACAACAAATAAACATAATGGCATAAAATCACATTGACAAGTGACATAAGGGCACATGCACTGTAGTTCAGAATATATGAGCAAATCAAAACGTACATACAATGAGTAGTAATGATGTTAGAAAATAACAAAGGTGCACTCGCACTGTAGTTCGAAAAAAAATATGTATAGGCCATGAATACAAATGATGTTAGCAAAAATGATTTTCACTGTGTTACAAGAATTAGGATAGGAAAGGGAAGGATTGCATCATGGTTGTAGCACTTTAGGTTGCAAGCAGCTGCACTGAAAGTCCATATCTTTCCACAGAAGTACAACACCAAGTCAGACAATCTGAATTTCTTTTCCCAGCAGTATTTATCAGCGTACCCAAGACACTGAAATGTCGTAGTAATATTCCATGTTATTATTTTGGCAGTACATCAGGTACACCAAACAGTGCGACCATAATAACGTCTCCATCGCTCACGGTCGTGGACAGCATGTCGTGTCAACACCACGCTCTTACAAGGCACACCAATGTAGAATTAGTGCAAAAACCAAATATAGTGCTCCATGATCAAGAGGATATACAGGACAAATGGATATTACAGTAATTCAGGGTAGTTAGGTCAGAAAGTGAAGGACATTAAGTCACATACTAGTCTTCATTGGGAATTACATTAGTAGTTTGCGGCATTCATAGCCCAGTTATTGAACATTTCTGTACCATGTATGTAGTATTACAGAAAAATGTTCATTAATTGATTTACAGACAACATTGTCATTGGTCATTTCAATACTGTAATCAGTAGCGTTCATTTCCCAGTTACAAAGCATAATCAGTAGCATTCATTTCCTTGTTACAAAGCATAATTAGTAGTATTCATTTCCTAGTTAGAAAGCATTATTAATCATTGGTCATTTAAATACAGTAATCATCTCAATACAGTAATCAGTAGCATTCTTTTCCCAGTTACAAAGCATAATCAGTAGCATTCATTTCCTTGTTACAAAGCATAATTAGTAGCATTCATTTCCTAGTTACAAAGCATAATTAGTCATTGGTCATTTCAATACTGTAATCAGTAGCGTTCATTTCGCAGTTACAAAGCATTATTGATTACCCATTGGTCATTTAAATACAGTAATCATCTAAATACAGTAATCAGTAGCATTCATTATTCAAGGGACATATTATTCGTAGCTGATCAGCATTACTCAGAACTCTCTTAAACTGGTATCATTATTTGGGACTGGTAATACATTTTTTTTGTTAGCAATGCATTGCGTTGGGTAATTATAGGGGAAAGCAAGGGAATGAAAAAAAAAATTTGCTTCTGGTTTGTTGCTGTAAATGAAAATGTGTAACGTCATTCGTCATGAGTCCGCTGTTGCAAGATTATGAAACAAGTAGAGTATATGTAATCACATTCATAAATGACATAGATTTAATGAACAACTGCTTATAGCACATTAATTTCATAAGTAATTTCTCTTGCAAGAATATACAAAAAATGGATTATTAAGCTGAAAGAAGAACTTCATTTTATGCTGAAAAGTAGTGAACTTCGAATTAACAGGTAGTGAAATGTGTAAAAAAATGTGTTCCATAGCTGTCCTTTCCAAAACCTTCCGTCATTATACTATGCAATATAACACTTGCTGTCAAAGCAAACTGCAACAAATACTTAAATAACTACATAGCATAAATACATAACTTCAACAATATCCTCATCCGTAAAGAAAAAATTTCATTATCCATCACTTCATTATCATAACTCCATTATTATCATCACCTGTAAAGAAAAACTTCATTATCCATAGTAGCATATTCTTCATCATTATTCATCAGCATTCATTATCATCTGCAAGAAAATCACTTCATTACTCATTACATAACTATTCCTTATCTCTAGCATATTTCATCACTAAAACTAAGATGTGTAGTTCTGTCTGACAGCCTGCATCACTCGCCTTGTATTCTGAAAGAAAAAATTAGTTAAGACTTCTATTCTACGATGTGTATAGTATATTCTTGTTAATGCTTGTTAATCCTGATAGATTTACTCTTCATCACGAGGTTTGCATCTTCTTTCGTTCATTCCGAAAGTGAAATTCCCATTTCTGTTTAATTTATTTCCTTTACGCATCATTTCTTTCTGAAATTGATGAACAAAGATTAATGTGTTGCATTTACATCATATACTCACTAAATAATGACTAGTTTATGATAACATAATTAAGCATACAGCATACCATGACAGAAACCGTAATATGAAAAAAAAATAGACAGTGTTCAAATGCAAAAATGTACACAGAATATCACAATGCAGCAGCAAAAAATGTAAAACAGTCACGATGTTGAGATATCAGAGGGCAAAAATGTCAAGGTCAACTGGTGTGTGTTATATCTTAATTATTTCACAGTGCATATAAACAAAATATGAAAAATCGTACATACATAAAAAAAATGATGACAAGAAATGTGACCTTCTTTGAGTCCACCTTGTATGTTGTGTAGTTAGTAAAGGCGAGAATTAAAGACTTTAATGGAGAGAGAATTTAATGAAATTAATATGTCACTAGATAATATTGCATAATTATTCATAAGATACTTAAATTTCTCTGGAAAAAATGTGCACAGTCTGATATGTAACGGCAAGTAGAGCGACCTGCTAACCTTACCTTGCCGGGCACTTGCCAAGAAAAAATACGATAATCATCAATAAGTAGTCACATAAATATAATTGCAGAAATAGTCATAAGTGTGTAATTTCATCTCGAAAAATATGCACGGTCTGATGTGTAACGACAAGAAGAGCGACCTGCTAACCTTACCTTGTCGGGCCCTTGCCAAGAAAAAATATGATAATCATCAGTAATTAGTCATGTGAATATAATTGCATAAGTGATCATAAAAATTAGTAAATGGTATCATAGCATGTTAAATCATAAAGTGTCTTCATTCAATAAAGGGTTTAATATTGGAGACATGGTGGTTGCCTTTACTTTTTCTGGTTCTCAGAGTTTCGACGTGTACTACATTGGGGTGAGGAATGCTGCGAATCCGATATGGACCTGCGTATAGAAGTTCAAATTTACTGCACTTACCTTTTATTCTGCTGGATAAATAGTGTGTACGTACTAATATCTTCTGTCCAATGTGAAAGTCACGGCGTATACAAACTTGTTTTTGCTGTCTTCTCCGGCGCTCTGCGGCACGTTTGATGTTGTTCAGCGCAATGTTAATTATTTCATGGTGTCGTAGTCGACGAGATGTAGGAAAGTTTACTAATTCTGTAATTTTGTTAGGTGGTTCAACATTTTTCAGTATAACAGACGGAGATAGCATAGTGGATTCATTTGGAATGGAATTAATTACATCTTGGAATGAGAATATGTGTGTGTCCCAATCAATATGTCTTTTGTGGCAGTATATTCTACACAGTTTACCAATTTCTTTCATTAATCGTTCACAGGGGTTCGAAGAAGCATGGTACCTGGATATATAGATCGGAGAAATGTTTCTAGTTCGTAACATACGTGTCCATATAGCAGAACGAAATTGTGATCCATTGTCAGAAATTACTTTCAACACATGCCCTACATGAAATAGAAAATGCTTTACAAATGCTTTCGAAACGGTTTTAGCAGTAGCTTTGCGTAACGTAGTGAAAGTAACAAATTTTGAAGTGAGTTCAACAGCGACAAAGATGTAGCAGAAACCTCTATTAGTTCTCGGAATTGGACCAAAAATGTCTACAGCGGCCATATGTCTCAATTTAATAGGTACAATTGGATGTAATGGAGGAATATGTGAAGTTGTGTCTGACTTAGCTTTCTGGCAGATTTTACATGACGCTAAAACTCGTCGTATACGTTTCTCCATGTTGGTAAAATAACAGTTCTGTCTCAGTATAAGAAAACATTTTCTGGCTCCGTAATGTGCGTAACTTAAATGAGTGTACCAGATTAATTTGTTATCAGTTCATCAGGAATGCATAATAACCAATTGTTGCTGTCAGGATGAGAGCGGCGAAATAGAATGTCATTGCGTACAGTGTAATGGTTTCTAATCGTAACATTATTCCTATCTTGCCAGAGGTGTTTAATTTCTTTCCACACGTTGTATTTATTTTGCTCTTTTGCTATGTCCTGTAATGACGACGAAATGAAATTTTCAAATGCAACTTGTTGAATGTACATGACGCTGAAATTTGCTTTGCAGAAGTTGGTTGCGATGTCTTGCTGATTGTTGCTGAGAGAACGAGATAGTGCGTCTGCTACAACATTTTGTGTGCCGGGAATGTGAACAATTGTAAAATTAAATTCCTGTAAATAAAGCTTCCATCTGCTTAGTCTGTCGTGTGTAAATTTAGCTGAAAGTAAAAATTGTATCGCTCTATGGTCTGTGTAAACTGTAGTGTGTCTCCCATAAAGAAAATGCCGAAATCTCGTAAATGCCCAAACAACACATAATGTTTCAAGTTCAGTATCGGAATAATTTCATTCAGCAGGTGACTGAATGCGACTTGCAAATGCGATGTTTTTAATTACTGTTGAGCCATCTTCAATTTCCTGAAAAATATGTACGCCTAAAGCGGTGTTAGAACTGTCGGTGGCAATGGAAAAATTTCTAGTAAGATCTGGGTGCGATAAAAGTGGTTCATTCAACAAGGCGTGTTTCAAGTTCATAAATTCAGAATGTGCTTGCTTATCCCAGGACCAAATAGTGTTTTTACCTGTTAATTGGCATAATCTAGGTGTGTCTAAAGCAGAGTGATGAATAAATTTACAAAAAAAAGTTAATTAAACCTAAAAAACTGCGTAGTTGTTTCTTCGTCGTAGGAACAGTAATGTCACGTAGAGCTTGGAGTTTTTCCGGATCAGGCGCAATGCCTTCTACTGAAATTACGTGTCCAAGAAATATTATAGAAGTTTTACCAAAATGCGATTTACTGAGATTAACTGTGAGTCCTTGTGCATGAAAGGTTTGCAACAGTTGTTCAAGAATCATATTGTGTTCAGACCAGTTAGCTTCTGCGATAAGAATGTCGTCTACGTACGTCGTGATTCTGTCGGAAGTATTGTGTTCAAACCGCGAATAAAGGCAGCAGAAGAAATTGTTAAGCCGAACGGTAATTTACGAAATTGATAACAATCGCCAAAACAGAGAAAAGCTGTATACTTTCTGCAATTCGGATGAAGCTGAATTTGCCAAAACCCCGATTTTAAATGTAGTGTAGAATAAATAGCAGTACCATGAAATTTTTGTAGAAGTTCTTCTAGTGTCTTTGGTCGATCGGTTTCATTAATAATAATGTCATTGATGTGACGAGAATCAAGTACGAGGCGAAGTGAGCCATCTTTTTTCTTAATAATATGTAGCGGGTTTATGCACGGACTAACTGCCGGTTCTATAATTCCTTGGTCGAGCATATCTTGCAACTCTTTTTTAACTTGTTCTCTCTGGATATATGGAATGGGATAATGCTTTGCTTTAAATGTGTCGTGCTGGTTGACTGGAAATTCATACATAAAACCGGACATAGTACCAGGAATGTTGTCAAAAACCAGAGCTTGCTGTAAAAGAATTTTGTGTAGTTGCGTGCGTTCGTCGTCTGTATTTGCACTGCTTTGTTTAACTTTATCAGAAATCATCTGTATAACGTCATAGTCGGCTTCGTCTGGAGTATTATAGTTGTGTACGTACGTATCCGTGAACAATGTGGAATTACAATCTATGTTATGTGATACGGAAATGACCTCTGTGCGATTAATTGTTTGTTCTTCTGCAGATAATGAGTGCTGAAATTCTATAGCAAATTGTATATTTTCATCCTTCAACATTAAATAGGAATTCTGAAAATCGATAACTGCTTCGTGTTGTACCAGAAAATTCGTACCTAAAATAACGTCTGTTGTCAATAAAGGAACAATCCAAAAATTTGAGTGAAACGTGTGACCTGCAATACAAAATGATAAATGTGTCTGTAATTTAACGTCTACTCCTTTACTCGATACTGCTCCTTTCACTTTCATTATGCCTAATGGTAATGTAGGATACTTATTCTCTTTGTTACACTCGTTAAAAGTTTCTTCATTTATTACTGACATAGGTGATCCGGAATCGATTACTGCTGAAAATTTCGATGAACCAATTTTAATTTCGATGACAGGATGTGACATGGTTTTTTGAACAAGTGGTCTTTCCTGCAAAAGAGTGTCTCGGATGTCGTCAAAAGTAATAACATTTTCGTGAATAACATTCTGCGTGTCTAAAGTAGTGCTTGTGTTACTGGAAGATGCGACCTGTACAGTATCTAGTCAGATTCTATCTGACGTGTTATTATTTTCTGGAGGATGTTGTGGCATTTCTACTACACTCCTGGAAATGGAAAAAAGAACACATTGACACCGGTGTGTCAGACCCACCATACTTGCTCCGGACACTGCGAGAGGGCTGTACAAGCAATGATCACACGCACGGCACAGCGGACGCACCAGGAACCGCGGTGTTGGCCGTCGAATGGCGCTAGCTGCGCAGCATTTGTGCACCGCCACCGTCAGTGTCAGCCAGTTTGCCGTGGCATACGGAGCTCCATCGCAGTCTTTAACACTGGTAGCATGCCGCGACAGCGTGGACGTGAACCGTATGTGCAGTTGACGGACTTTGAGCGAGGGCGTATAGTGGGCATGCGGGAGGCCGGGTGGACGTACCGCCGAATTGCTCAACACGTGGGGCGTGAGGTCTCCACAGTACATCGATGTTGTCGCCAGTGGTCGGCGGAAGGTACACGTGCCCGTCGACCTGGGGCCGGACCGCAACGACGCACGGATGCACGCCAAGACCGTAGGATCCTACGTAGTGCCGTAGGGGACCGCACCGCCACTTCCCAGCAAATTAGGGACACTGTTGCTCCTGGGGTATCGGCGAGGACCATTCGCAACCGTCTCCATGAAGCTGGGCTACGGTCCCGCACACCGTTAGGCCGTCTTCCGCTCACGCCCCAACATCGTGCAGCCCGCCTCCAGTGGTGTCGCGACAGGCGTGAATGGAGGGACGAATGGAGACGTGTCGTCTTCAGCGATGAGAGTCGCTTCTGCCTTGGTGCCAATGATGGTCGTATGCGTGTTTGGCGCCGTGCAGGTGAGCGCCACAATCAGGACTGCATACGACCGAGGCACACAGGGCCAACACCCGGCATCATGGTGTGGGGAGCGATCTCCTACACTGGCCGTACACCACTGGTGATCGTCGAGGGGACACTGAATAGTGCACGGTACATCCAAACCGTCATCGAACCCATCGTTCTACCATTCCTAGATCGGCAAGGGAACTTGCTGTTCCAACAGGACAATGCACGTCCGCATGTATCCCGTGCCACCCAACGTGCTCTAGAAGGTGTAAGTCAACTACCCTGGCCAGCAAGATCTCCGGATCTGTCCCCCATTGAGCATGTTTGGGACAGGATGAAGCGTCGTCTCACGCGGTCTGCATGTCCAGCACGAACGCTGGTCCAACTGAGGCGCCAGGTGGAAATGGCATGGCAAGCCGTTCCACAGGACTACATCCAGCATCTCTACGATCGTCTCCATGAGAGAATAGCAGCCTGCATTGCTGCGAAAGGTGGATATACACTGTACTAGTGCCGAAATTGTGCATGCTCTGTTGCCTGTGTCTATGTGCCTGTGGTTCTGTCAGTGTGATCATGTGATGTATCTGACCCAAGGAATGTGTCAATAAAGTTTCCCCTTCCTGGGACAATGAATTCACGGTGTTCTTATTTCAATTTCCAGGAGTGTATTTGAACTGTTCTATTATTTCTTCCAGACGTATTACGCTCTGGATGATACCTACTGTCTGGTTCATTCATGAGAATATGTTCTTGCGGATGATTTTGCTGTTGGTAAGACCGACTGTTATCATATGTACGGTGAAAATTGTGCTCGTTATTTTTACGTCTGTCGTAATAGTCATTCCTATACGGTGCATTGCGATAGGAATTGCAATACTGTGTTTTCTTCACGAAGTTATTTCCTTGCTGGCGTGCGTTACTATTTGTTGTAGGTGGCACTATACGTGCACGCGGCGAAACATTAAAGCTTGGTTGACCTTGTGTACTGCATTGTTGGTTAGGTATGCTAACCGGCTGTTTTTGTTGCTGTTGTTGTGAAAATCCTCTATTGTTACTAAAATGTGGTTCCTGTTGCTGAAAATTTTGACGATATTGATAATTAGAATTTTGTCTGTTATTAAAGTCCAACCCCTCGTCCAAGTCGTGGGAGATGGGCAACGGCACAAAGTAGGGGACTGCCCATAGGGGCGATGTACAGCGGGGACTTCGTGTGCCCCAGGACCGCTACGGTATCTGGGAAGGCCCTATGGGAACCCTGAAACGTGACGGCTAACGGGGCTCTGGTGAAGCTGCGATAGGCCTAGCAAGCCAGTAGTGGGTAAATCAACTGCTTTTAAAAAGGGAATATGCCTCGGATCACGGAACGGATTTAAAGGAAACCGACCAAGCAATGGAAAAGGATTACGAGATGGTTCACGACTGGGCACCTTAAACGTAAGGACTCTAACTGGGAAGTTAGAGGAAATTGTAGAAATGATGGAAAGGAGGAAATTGGACATCTTGGGACTTGCTGAGACTAGGTGGAGAGGAGTTGGTGAAAAACCACTAAGTAAAGGATGTAAACTGTACTGGATAGGGAATGAGAGGGGAAGGAATGGAGTGGCAATAGTGGTCAGAGAGGGTCTGCAGGAGGAGGTGGAAGGTATCAATGATCGAATGATAAAAGCCAGAGTTCGAGTGAAAGGAAAAAGCACTGAAATCATCCAAGCATATGCCCCACAGGTGGGGTGTACAAAAAAGGAGAAGGAGGAATTTGAAGATGACATGCAAAAGCAGCTAAATGGAGGTAATCAGATTATAATAGGGGACCTCAATGCTCATGTTGGCACAGACAGGAAAGGATTAGAGGAGATCATGGGACCAGAGGGCTGGGGGAACCGAAATAGAGAAGGAAAATTGTTGCTGGAATTCTGCAAGAGGAATGGGCTGGCGATCGCAAATTCCTGGTACAAGAAGAGAAGTAGCTACAAAATAACTTGGTACAGTGGAGACTGGTCCCAAACTTCAGTAGTAGACTATGTACTAGTGGATAGGCAGATGATGAGCAGCCTCACAGATGTTAAGGTCATTCCATCTGAGGCCTTAGACAGTGACCATCTGCTGATGGTAGCCACCCTGAGAGAGAAAAAAGATAGGAGGGCAACAGATATACAGGAGAAAAGGTTGAAGACATAGATGCTGAAAGAGGATGAACGGAGGACCCAGTACCAGACACTGATCAGGAAGAAGCTGCCAAAGGAAGATCAGAGAACAGTGGAAGAAGAATGGGGAGATTTTAGGAGGGCTCTAGTTGAGGCAGCTGAGACTGTGTGCGGAAGAACTAGCACAAAGAGGAGAAGTAAGGAAACCCCATGGTGGAACAACATATGTAAAGAGGCAGTACTTCGAAAGAACAAAGCCTTCAGAGAATGGTTCCAGACCCGAACAGAGGAAGCTAGGGTAAAATATAAGGAAAGCAAGAAAGCGACACAGACCATAGTAAGGGCGGAGAAGAAGAAGTGGATGGGAAAATGGACAAGAATGTTAGAAAGGGCAGTGAAGGGAACAAAAAAGTACTTTACACCATGGTAAGAAATAAGAGGAACGACAGAAGCGAGTGCCTGAGGATCATGGATAATAATGGAAGAGTTGTGAAGGAAATGCATGAGCTCAAAAAGATTTGGAAGGAGTACTTTGAAGATCTGTTGAATGCCGCCAAGCGGGTAACTAACAGCGATGGAGAGCCTAAGGCAGCAGACGATTATAATAGTGGGGAAATTGATGATCTAACTTGGAATGAAGTGGAAGAAGCCATAAAGAGGATGAAAGGGGGCAAGGCACCAGGTTGGGACGAAGTAACAGTGGATATGATACGAGCAGCAGGAGAAGTAGGAACCCAGTGGCTATACAGAGTGCTGAGGGTGGTGTGGAAGGAGAACAGAATTCCTGAGGATTGGAAGAAAGGAATTATAGTCCCGATCTTCAAGAAAGGGGATAAAAGGAGATGTGAGAACTACAGAGGAATCACCCTGCTATGCCACTGTGGAAAAATCTATGAAAAGATCCTGGAGAAGAGAATAAGAAGCAGTATTGAAAGTAGACTGCAAGAGGAGCAGTATGGTTTCAGACCGGGAAGATCAACAACGGACCTCATATTTGCGGTAAGGCTACTGCAGGAAAGGCACTATGAGTACGGGAAGGACTTAATCATGGCCTTTTTAGATATTGAGAAGGCGTATGACAGTATCTGTAGGGACAAGCTCTGGGATGTGCTGAACGCAAAAGGGATAGATGAAGAGATAACACGAAAAGTCAGAAAAATGTATGAGGGAAGTGAGAGTTGTGTGAAAGTGGGGAGGGAACGTAGTGCATGGTTCAAGCTGGAAAATGGGCTGCGACAGGGAAGTGCACTTTCGCCTTTATTGTTTATTATTGTTATGGATGAAATCCTACAGCAAGTATCAGATGCAATTGGAGATCATAAAATGAAAGCAGTGCTTTTTGCCAATGACCTGATGTTATGGGGAAATTGCGAGAAGGAGGTGCAAGAGCAGTTAGATGTATGGGAGGCAACGGCAGCACAATATGGAATGCATTTCTCTGCAAATAAAAGTGAAATAATTGTCACAACAAGGAAGAAGAATAGGCCAAATGTGGATATAACTTGTGGAGGGGAAAAACTACAAGTGGTAGAGAACTTCAAGAACCTGGGAAGCATGATTGAAAGTAAGGGGGGAAACGCAATGGAAATAAATGAAAGGTGCAGAAAAGCAGGGCAGTTCTACAAATGCATTAGGGGGCTTATTTGGAGCAAGGAGGTGCCACAGAAATCCAAGGGAATTATATACCGAACCTACTTTGTCCCCATATTGGCATACGGAAGTGAGACATGGGTAATGCACAAAAGCGACAGAAGTAGAATACAGGCTAGTGAAATGAAGTTCCAGAGGAGCAGGTTGAGTGTAACAAGACGAGACCGATTGCGAAATGTGTATGTGAGGGTAAGACTAAAGGAGGAACCAGTACAGGACAGGATAGAAAAATCAAGACTGCAGTGGTATGGACACATGAAGAGAATGGATGAGGGAAGAATTCCAAAGAGGATGTTTGATCTGCAACTGGAGGGGAAGAGGCCCAGAGGAAGACCAAGAGATAGATGGGTGAAGGGAGTGAAGGAATGTGTGATGAGAAGAGGAGAGAACTGGACGAAGGTGGAAGAGGGGGAATGGTGGAAAGACAGAACACGATGGAGAGGCTTATGTTCCCGACAGACCCAGCCAGTGGCTGGAAACTGTCCAAGATGATGATTAAAGTTCTGTTGGTTGTCATTCCTAAAGCGTCTGTTACATTTGCTATTGAAATTACGTGGCTGATCGTAATTGCTGTACGTTTGTTGACCTTGGTTATTACAAGAAAAATTTTTGTTTATAAAGGAATAATCAGATTGTTGTACTTCCAAGAGCTGTAACAGATCTCTGAACACTGAAATATTTTCTTTTTGCTGACCCGTTAGAAGTGACACTCTTAATGATCATGGTAATTTAGAAATGCATAATTGTATAAGTGCTGATTCACTGTAAGGTTCACTTAAGTACTGGTTTTGCTGCACCATGTGCTCAAAAAATTGCGTGACACTGGGAAAATTTGAGTTCTCATAATTTGGTAAACTAATTAACTGACCTTTAATTCCACGCTGTGTTGTCTTCGACCAATACGCTGACAGAAAAGCATTCTGAAACTCTTCTACCGAGTAACATTGTCTCGCGATCGGTCTCATACGAGTTGCCGGTTCGCCTTCCAAGAAACTACAAATGAATTCATGTTTGTGTGTTACAGGCCAAGTCGGTGGAAAAGCAAAGCTAAATTGTTGTATCCAATCTAGTGGTTGAATCTGTGGTCTGTCATTTTTAAACACTTTAAATTTTCTCACTGATAGAAAATGTTTGTAATCGAAATTATCGTCTCTGTATGACGGAACAGGTACAGTATTGTAAGAGAATCTATTCATCTGTGTCTGTTCGGAATCTAAGTCCCATACTCTCTGTAGATTACCCAAATTATACGCACTGCGTGAGTCTGACAAATGTTCACAAAGTGGCGTCTGCTGTGATGTGTTATTAACAGAAATATTCTTTATCTCTGTTACCTCTTGCTGTAAACTTGACAGTTTTCTACGCAATGTGTTGTTAGACGAATCTATCTCATTAATTGTCTGTTGTAGATTTTGGAATTCAGGTGTTTGGTTAAACAAAATCGGTGCAGTATCGTCTGATTTGCTTTCATTATTACTTTCAATAACATCAATACGACTGGCCAATTCATCATATTTTTCAGTCAGTATTTTTACCTGATCATCGTTCTTAGTGTCAGAAGCATTGATCTGTTTCTGTAATTTACGTGTGGTTTCGTTCAATTTTTTAACATCAGCTTTGATGTCATCGGAATCCTGTGTTAGTTCTAATTGTTCGAGTCTGTCGGTCACTGTTTGAAAATCTGTTGTGTACGTGTCTGTTTTTGATTTAAGATCAGAAATTTCATCACGTAATTCGGCGTTCAACTGTTCGATGGTATTAATTTTGTCCGATACTGTAGCAATATTGTTGTCTACGTATGTTTTTGCTTCGCAAACAATTTACGTTTGTCTTCTTGTCTATGTGCTGTGATTGTTTCCATTACTTGTCGTTTTACTTCATTCTGATCCTGTATGAATTTGCGGAAACGCGTATCACTGTTTTGTATGTGGTGATTAAAACGTTCATCAATCTGGTGTTCTGTTGGTCGAATTTCGCGTCTATCTTTGCGCCCATTGTGCGCGAAAGTTCTGCTGTCATTAATTTAAACTCGTCACGTAATTGTGTTGCCTTTTCAGAGCATTGTTTACCGACTGCGCTAATTTCCTCTCTAAATGTTTCTGTTGTAGCTGTTTGCATATCCCTTAATACTTGAGCAAGAGATCTAATTTCTTTGCTACTTTTTCTTGAACAAGCCTCAATTTCCTCGCGTAACTGTTCCTTAGTGTCATGACACTGCGCAGCAACGGCTGTAATCTGCTCGCTAAGCTGTCTGGAATTGTTGTCTAATTTTTCATTTAACTGTCTGGAATTGTTGTCTAATTTTTCACTCAGTTTGTCTTGTTTTTTCATTAATTTCTTTAAGTTGTTGTTTAAGATTTTCACTTTGTTGTTGCAGCAATCTTGCCATAATTTGTTCAAAGTCAATATTAGCATTTCTATTCTCCGTGCTGTTTAGTGGTGTACCTGCAATTGTCACATTTTGTGTGACCATTTGGTCATTCTGTGACTCACAAAAAGGTTTGCTTATCGGATGTGCAATGTGCATCACTACCTTGGAATTAAATAGATCAGTCGTGTTTTGAGTATCCTGTTCACTTTCATTAGAAAAATTTATCTGTTTGTCACGTAAATCCTGCAAACCGGGTGTGTTAATCTGGGCAGCGGTCATTACAACAGAACGCCCCGCGTCATCGATTGTCGTCAAATCAACAGAGGACATAACCGAGTTCGTTTGTTCATCATTAAGACAAAAATCATCATTAGTGGTTGGAATGCACTGACTGTCAGTGAACGCAGGATTGTCATCATTACACTGCGTGTCACAAGTACTATTAGTGAAGTTATACTTCGCGATGCACTATTCACAGTCTTTCGCGGCATTTTTACAATAGTCACAATTATTCACAAATGAAATAAGAACAATGCAAAAAGCAACAAACAGAGCAACGAATTGCCGATGATCTGAGGAAAGAAAGTCATAAAATTAGTAAAAGTGTTGCGCCAAATGCTAATTATATTAAGTAAATAAGAGCAGATATCTGACTACTTCTCAAAAGATTCTCAAAGAAATACGATCCTGGACCGGATGGCGCCAAGTGTAACCTCCCCACAAAAATAAAAGAAAATATTTACATGAGAATAGACATCATGCTAAGTGTAACCTCCCCGTAATAATTTTTAAATGATATGAGTTGAATGAAAATGCAAATAGTGCCAAATGTTAGCTTTCCACAGTAATAAAACTCAATGATAATAAAAATGTGCAAAAATGTTAAGTCCCCACAAAATTAACGTTAAGATCAACCTGATAAATTTTATAACGGCAGCATCGCTGACCTTAGGCCCTGTGCAATAATTAATCTGATAAATTGATTCTGGGAGGATAAGCATAGGAAATATTGGTCCAATTGGAATGATTCTTTTCTTAAAAACGATTGCTTTGAAAACAAAATTATTATTGGGGCATTTCGTGAACAAATTAATTACAATTGACTGATGTTATTGGCTGAGCGCAATGCTGCTTCATTAATTTATTTAACATTATACCTCGTCCCAAACCTTGACCAGAGACCCATGTCGACGCCCGCCGACTCCTCACACACGACTTCTAGCACTGCCTGAGTGCAACTCGGAACTGAACTACATGCTCTCGCGACTCGCTACGTACAACTACTGAACTCTCGCGCGGTCAAGCGCAGACTAGCAACGATAAACAACTCTCTGGTCAGAGATTCTGTCATGTCTCGCCATCGCTGCTACTGAATACATACGTGTATCAATATATATATATATATATATATATATATATATATATATATATATATATATATGGCCCTCCTGTCACGCTGAACTCACGCCTTCTGTCGTCCAGTTTTCTGTGCACAACTCGCAGACCCCTGACAATTTGATTTCCACTGAGCATTAAATGAAACAACAAGTTCACTGTTACCAGTCACCGTTTTATTTATTTCCACGACGCGTTTCGAAGGTTTAAACCTCCATCATCGGGTGGATTTACATTAGTAAGTATTACATTTGTGTGTGTGTTGTGTTACCATTTTTGGAGCAACCTGTGGCACTGCCTAGTGGAGAAACGAAACGCTATTTCAGGATATGGTTTAGGATTACTTTTGACGAAAAATTAAACTGATATCTAATGGTAAACATTAAATAAGTAAACTACAGTACATTCAGTGATCACAGGTTCCTTTTGCTGTCGTAACACATCACATGTATACTGCCACATTTGTAAACAAATATGGCGTCTGGAATCAGCTGGGTGCAAGGTTCGTATAGCAGAAGTGAAGACATAATCGCAAAGTGCAAAGAATATACACCATAACAATATCATTACAGAATAATTGCTTTAAGCATTTAGCGGTGTTTGTTTTGAGGTGTCAAATATATGTGTGTGTACTTCAGGTGGTATATAAATCCAATTCCGACAAGTTAAAACAGCAAACATTCGTACTCGTTTATACAATCAGGTGATGTGTTAAAATGGCTTGAACTTCATACTTATTGATAACAATTAGGTGAAATTACAATGATCATATTGGCTACAACAGTAAAATCGTACATACATTACACTCTTTGATTGGGGTTAATAAACAGATGTGAAGTGAGGGGCTGGAGGCAAAAGGAGAGGTAGAGAGAGAGAAAAAGTGTGTGTGCATTTGTGAGTGAAAGGGAGAGGGAGAGAGAGAGAGAGAGAGAGAGAGAGAGAGAGAGAGAGGGAGGGAGAGAGAGAGAAAAGAGTAATTATATGAGAGGAAACATTAACATGGCAAGGAGTCTTAAGATTGCATGTTGCATATATTAGCTGCCTAAAGGTTGGGGTAATACGTTGGTTAATGCTATAAAATATGCAGATGGATATACATTTGTGCCAGTAGTTGATGTACATACAGTTTTAAGCTGACAAGGGGTACAAGCTGTTGGTGTGATGAATTATCTGTGAATGAGGTCAATCTCTTGTAGTCTTGGCAGGTGTCAATATTTATGGTAAATATTAGGTGTGTGTGTGTGTGTGTGTGTGTGTGTATAAGTGTGTGTGTGAGTGTGTGTGTGTGTGCATTTTTATAAGTGTAGGCAGTTGCTGAAAACGGAGATGATACTATTGTAAATATTGTCATTTTTGTCATTTAAGATAGATTCTGGTTGTTTCATTTGATGTTTGTATATTTGGAGTGTTTCAAGGGTGTCTAGTTTTCTGCCTTTTGGTTGGATGTGTAAGATGCTAATACTTGTGTTGTTAACAAGGTGTTTTGTTTCATGCAGGTGGGTAGCTATTGCTGATGTGTGATATTTTTTGTTTTCTAGTGCTGCCATGTGTTCCTTGAACCTAATCTCAAATGATCTGCGTGTCTGGCCTGTGTAGAAGCAGTCTCAGTCCAAACATTCAATTTTGTACACACCTGTGTGATGAAGTGGGTGCTGTGTGCCGATGTTGTGGGGTAACTTCTGTACAATCTTGTTGTCTGTTGTAAAGGATATGCTTATGCCTTGCCATTTGAAGATATTGGCAATTTGGTATGAAATGTTACCCAGAAAGGGGATTGTATGGAAGATGTTATTTTCTTTTTGTTTTTTGTGTTGTGATTCCTTTGCCATTATTGAGTGTTTTAGGGTGTCTACTATGGAGCTGTTATAACCATTTTCAATAGCTGTTTGTTTTATTATTTCAATTTCTTGATCACATTTATCTTCTGAGAGTGGTAGTTGGATAGCTCTATTAATCATGTACCGGAATGCTGCCATTTTGTGAGCTGTGGGGTGGCAAGAGGAGGTGTGGATTGTGGTATGTGTTGTGGTAAGCTTCCGATAAATTTCAAACTGATGTCTGTTATTCTTTATTCTAATAGTAAGGTCTAGGAAATTTATACTGTCGTCTTTTTGGCGTTCAACTGTGAATTTTATGTTTTCATGGGAGTTGTTGAAAAACTGATTCAACTCACTGATGTCATCTTTAGTGCCTTTGATTAAAATGATGGAATCATCTACATATCTGTAGTAGTAGATGATATTTTTGAGGTGGTTGTGATTGGAATTCAGGATTTTGTCTTCTAGGTTGCTTATAAATATTTCTGCTAGCAATCTGGAAAGATTTGAGCCCATTGCCAGACCATCTGTTTGCTGGTAGATTTTATTGTTAAATTTAAAATAGTTGTGTGAAAGTGTGAATTCAAGCAGGTCCATTAGTTCATTAATGTGAGATGAAGAGATATTTTTGTGTTTATGTAGGTTAGCATTAATTATCTGTAGTGTGGGATCTATCGGCACAGAGGAATATAGGTTTTGTATGTCAAATGAGGCAAGTGTGGCTCCATCAGGTACTTGTATGTTTTTGACATATTGTGTAAATTCTGTTGTGTTTTTAAGTGTTCTCTCATTATTGAATGTGTATGCTTGTTTGAGAATTCTGAAGAGTATTTTATTGAGCTTGAATGTTGGGCTGTTCCTACAGTTCACTATAGGCCTGATGGGGGTCCCGTTTTTGTGGATCTTTGGTTGTGATCTAAGGCAAGGTGCTTGTGGGCTCATTGTTACAATGTTTCTTGCTTCTTGGATGGTGAGTAGGGAGATAATGTTGTTTGAAATGTGTTTAATCTCCTTTTGTATTCTGGCTGTTGGATCTTTATGTATTTCAGTTATGTTGCTCGTTTGGAAGAAGTCTAAAGTTTTTTCTATGTATGTTGTTCTGTCCATTACAACAGTTGTGTTGCCCTTGTCAGCTTTTACAATTATTGCATTATTCACATTTAATTTAGTCTTAATGGTACGTGTAAGGGCTCCTTCTCTGTTCTTGTATGCTGGGAAAGGTTTTGCAATTTCCTTTTCAATGATTTCGTTAATTTTGTGGCAGGCTGATATTCTGTCAGTTTGCTTCTTAAAGGCGATGGTCGCGATCTGTGTTGCACAAGTGATGAGCTTTTCTTGTTTCTTTTGATCCAGCGAACTTCTGCTATACGAACCTTGCACCCAGCTGATTCCAGACGCCATATTTGTTTACAAATGTGGCAGTATACATGTGATGTGTTACGACAGCAAAAGGAACCTGTGATCACTGAACGTACTGTAGTTTACTTATTTAATGTTTACCATTAGATATCAGTTTAATTTTTCGTCAAATGTAATCCCAAACCATATTCTGAAATAGCGTTTCGTTCCTCCACTAGGCAGTGCCACAAGTTCTTCCAAAAATCGTAACACAATACACACACAAATGTAATACTTACTAATGTAAATCCACCCGATGATGGAGGTTTAAACCTTCGAAACGCGTCGTGGAAATAAATAAAACGGTGACTGGTAACAGTGAACTTGTTGTTTCACTTAATGTCAGTAACAGTCATGGTAAAGCCTAACCTAAAAATGTTCGCATTTAAAGTTAATCTGACCACTCAGGCAATCAAGGCTATTTTCGAGTACAAAAACAGTGCATAAAAGGTCGCAATGACGACACAACACATACACTTCAATAGGAATTGTCTCAAGAATAACGTCATCCCAAATTATTTCAAGATTGACATCAAAACAAACACAACCACTGCGAAGAAAACACTGGAAATCGCACTAAAACTCTGTGTGAAAAATGAACTGAAATAACTTTATATTAAAAAACAAATGTTCAGTACACAGCTTTATAATGCAGAATTACAGTTGGGAAAGTTGCTTCATAGATTAGAATATGATTCCATAACGGAAAAAGTCAAAGAGTACACCGAGTTCATCGTACAGAAAACGAAAACTACACGGAAGAGAAAACTAGCCAATTTTATATAGCAACAAGTCCCAAACCAAACCAAAACAGCCAAAAGAAACACACATTCTACACACCCTTCCTCAACAACACGAACATAACATTTACTGCAGAAGAAGAGGCACTACTCTGCAAAGGCTTAAAACACAATGTTCAAGCTCCGCTGGATCAAAAGAAACAAGAAAAGCTCATCACTTGTGCAACACAGATCGCGACCATCGCCTTTAAGAAGCAAACTGACAGAATATCAGCCTGCCACCAAATTAAAGAAATCATTGAAAAGGAAATTGCAAAACCTTTCCCAGCATACAAGAAAAGAGAAGGAGCCCTTACACGTACCATTAAGACTAAATTAAATGTGAATAATGCAATAATTGTAAAAGCTGACAAGGGCAACACAACTGTTGTAATGGACAGAACAACATACATAGAAAAAACTTTAGACTTCTTCCAAACCAGCAACATAACTGAAATACATAAAGATCCAACAGCCAGAATACAAAAGGAGATTAAACACATTTCAAACAACATTAACTTCCTACTCACCATCCAAGAAGCAAGAAACATTGTAACAATGAGCCCACAAGCACCTTGCCTTAGATCACAACCAAAGATCCACAAAAACGGGACCCCCATCAGGCCCATAGTGAACTGTAGGAACAGCCCAACATTCAAGCTCAATAAAATACTCTTCAGCATACACATTCAATAATGAGAGAACACTTAAAAACACAACAGAATTTACACAATATGTCAAAAACATACAAGTATCTGATGGAGCCACACTTGCCTCATTTGACATACAAAACCTATATTCCTCTGTGCCAATAGATCCCACACTACAGATAATTAATGCTAACCTACATAAACACAAAAATATCCCTTCAACTCACATTAATGAACTAATGTACCTGCTTGAATTCACACTTTCACACAACTATTTTAAATTTAACAATAAAATCTACCAACAAACAGATGGTCTGGCAATGGGCTCAAATCTTTCCAGATTGCTAGCAGAAATATTTATAAGCAACCTAGAAGACAAAATCCTGAATTCCAATCACCACCTCCTCAAAAATATCATCTACTACTACAGATATGTAGATGATTCCATCATTTTAATCAAAGGCACTAAAGATGACATCAGTGAGTTGAATCAGTTTTTCAACAACTCCCATGAAAACATAAAATTCACAGTTGAACGCCAAAAAGACGACAGTATAAATTTCCTAGACCTTACTATTAGAATAAAGAATAACAGACATCAGTTTGAAATTTATCGGAAGCTTACCACAACACATACCACAATCCACACCTCCTCTTGCCACCCCACAGCTCACAAAATGGCAGCATTCCGGTACATGATTAATAGAGCTATCCAACTACCACTCTCAGAAGATAAATGTGATCAAGAAATTGAAATAATAAAACAAACAGCTATTGAAAATGGTTATAACAGCTCCATAGTAGACACCCTAAAACACTCAATAATGGCAAAGGAATCACAACACAAAAAACAAAAAGAAAATAACATCTTCCATACAATCCCCTTTCTGGGTAACATTTCATACCAGATTGCCAATATCTTCAAATGGCAAGGCATAAGCATATCCTTTACAACAGACAACAAGATTGTACAGAAGTTACCCCACAACATCGGCACACAGCACCCACTTCATCACACAGGTGTGTACAAAATTGAATGTTTGGACTGAGACTGCTTCTACACAGGCCAGACAGGCAGATCATTTGAGATTAGGTTCAAGGAACACATGGCAGCACTAGAAAACAAAAAATATCACACATCAGCAATAGCTACTCACCTGCATGAAACAAAACACCATGTTAACAACACAAGTATTAGCATCTTACACATCCAATCAAAAGGCAGAAAACTAGACACCCTTGAAACACTCCAAATATACAAACATCAAATGAAACAACCAGAATCTATCTTAAATGACAAAAATGACAATATTTACAATACTATCATCTCCGTTTTCAGCAACTGCCTACACTTATAAAAATGTACACACACACACTCACACACACACACTTATACACACACACACACACACACACACACACACACACACACACACACACACAGACACACACACACACACACACCTAATATTTACCATAAATATTGACACCTGCCAAGACTACAAGAGATTGACTCATTCACAGATAATTCATCACACCAACAGCTTGTACCCCTTGTCAGCTTAAAACTGTATGTACATCAACTACTGGCACAAATGTATATCCATCTGCATATTTTATAGCATTAACCAACGTATTACCCCAACCTTTAGGCAGCTAATATATGCAACATGCAATCTTAAGACTCCTTGCCATGTTAATGTTTCCTCTCATATAATTACTCTTTTCTCTCTCTCTCCCTCTCCCTCTCTCTCTCTCTCTCTCTCTCTCTCTCTCTCTCTCCCCCTCTCCCTTTCACTCACACACACACACACACACACACACACACTTTTTCTCTCTCTCTACCTCTCCTTCTGCCTCCAGCCCCTCACTTCACATCTGTTTATTAACCCCAATCAAAGAGTGTAATGTATGTATGATTTTACTGTTGTAGCCAATATGATCATTGTAATTTCACCTAATTGTTATCAATAAGTATGAAGTTTAAGCCATTTTAACACATCACCTGATTGTATAAACGAGTACGAATGTTTGCTGTTTTAACTTGTCGGAATTGGATTTATATACCACCTGAAGTACACACACATATATTTGACACCTCAAAACAAACACCGCTAAATGCTTAAAGCAATTATTCTGTAATAATATTGTTATGACGTATATTCTTTGCACTTTGCGATTATGTCTTCACTTCTGCTATACGAACCTTGCACCCAGCTGATTCCAGACGCCATATTTGTTTACAAATGTGGCAGTATACATGTGATGTGTTACGACAGCAAAAGGAACCTGTGATCACTGAACGTACTGTAGTTTACTTATTTAATGTTTACCATTAGATATCAGTTTAATTTTTCGTCAAAAGTAATCCTAAACCATATTCTGAAATAGCGTTTCGTTTCTCCACTAGGCAGTGCCACAAGTTCCTCCAAAAATCGTAACACAACACACACACAAATGTAATACTTACTAATGTAAATCCACCCGATGATGGAGGTTTAAACCTTCGAAACGCGTCGTGGAAATAAATAAAACGGTGACTGGTAACAGTGAACTTGTTGTTTCATTTAATGTCAGTAACAGTCACGGTAAAGCCTAACCTAAAAATGTTCGCATTTTAAGTTCCACTGAGCAGTTAATGTGTAACGTAAGTTTATCTACCTCGTGCTTCAATTTTGCAAAGCCGCGTGCATTTAGATTGTAAAAGTCATTGTTGTTGTTGTGGTCTTCAGTCGAGAGACTGGTTTGATGCAGCTCTCCATGCTACTCTATCCTGTGCACGTTTCTTTATCTCCCTGTATCTACTACAACCTACATCCTTCTGAATGTAAAAGTCATAGGATAGCGATATTCACAAATACGCATGGCGAGTGGCATAGCGTACACAGGATATAAAAGGGCAGTGCGTTGGCGGAGCTGTCGTTTTGTACTCAGGTGATTTAAGCAAAAAGAACTCCGTCGTGATTATAGCCGCACGACGAAAGCTAACAGACTTTGAACGCGGAATGGTAGATGGAGCTAGACGCATGGGACATACCATTTCCGAAATTGTTGGGGAATTCAATATTCTGAGATCCACAGCGTCAAGAATGTGCCGAGAATACCACATTTCAGGCATTGCCTCTTACCACGGACAATAGTGTCCGACAATCTGCACTTACTGACCGGGAGGAGCGGAGTTTGTATAGAGTTGTCAATGCTAACAGACAATCAGCACTGCGTTAAACAGCCTCATAAATCAATGTAGGACGTACGACTGACGTATTCGTTAGACATCGCCTCTCCCGGGTTCGTGACCATATCGGCTGGAGCTTTCACGACTGGAATACCATAACCTGGTCGGATGAGACCTAATTTCAGTTGATAAGAGCAGATGATGTTAGAGTGTGTCGCAGCCCCCACGAAGCCATGGGCGGAAGTTGTCAGCTAGGAACTGTGCAAGCTAGACGTGGCTCCATAATGGTGAGGACAGTGTTCACGTGGAATGGACTGGGTCCTCTGGTCGAAATGAACGGATCATCGACTGGAAATGTCTATTTCCAGTTACTTGGACACCATTTGTAGTCATTCATGGACTTCATGTTCCCAAATAACTATTGCATCGGGACACAATTGTTCGAGACTTGTTTGAAGTACATTCTGAACAATTCGCCCGAAAGATTTGGCGACGCAGATGACCCGACGCGAATCCCATCGAATATTTGTGGCACATAATAGAGATATCAGTTCGTGTACAAAATCATGAACTGGCATCAATGTCGCAATTATGGACAACAATAGACTCAATAAGGCACAATATTTCTGCAGGGGACTTCCAACGACTAGTTCATTCCGCGCCACGTCGAGTTTCTGCACTAAGCCGTGCAAAAAGAGGTCCGATTCGATAACGTGAAGTATCCCATGACTTTTCTCACCTCAGTGTACATTGCTAAACTGCCAGAACGTTGCAGTCACCCTGTCTAACGGCTTCCAGGTTCAACATAATTTGATTTTCTACATTTCGTATAATTTTCGACTAAATTAAATTTTTTTAAGTATTATCATAAACTACTCATTAAAGTTTACATTTAATGCTTATAACAATAAGTCACTTATTAAAGACAAAAAATGTATATATTTCTAGAGGGTGTGAAGAACCATGCTTTAGGAGTGGCGTCTTTGACTAATTATCGAAATGTCCTGGGTTCCAGGTACGAACACCGCTACTGCTTAAATCTTGAATAAAAATCACTAGTAACGGCGGCGCAAGATTTACGGCATGTGAAATCACTAGGATCTGTCAAAAAAAAATGGTTCAAATGGCTCTAAGCACTACGGGACTTAACATCTGAGGTCATCAGTCCCCTAGACTTAGAACTACTTAAAAACTAACCTCAGGACATCCCACACATCCATCCCCTAGGCAGGATTCGAACCTGCAACCGTAGCAGCAGCGCGGTTCCGGACTGAAGCGCCTAGAACCGCTTGGCCACAGCGGTCGGCGATCTGTCAACAGCCTTTTCCAAGAAGGGGGAGGAGCGGACAGAGGTTCATGGCTCTCTCTTGCCCTAGGGTGGAAAACTGGCACTAAAACGCGGAAGAATCAGCAATGATCAACGGCATCAACGGTATGAGGATGCAGGAGGCAATGGAAACCACTTATCAAAGACACATAAGTTTATCCGCAGGATATGTGGCCTGTAATTCAAAAAGTGTCATGATGATCTCTCTACTGGCAAAATATTCTGGATTAGTCCCCCATTCGGATCTCCTCGAGGGAACTGAAAGTGGCAAAAAAACAAGAAAATCTGAAAAGGGAAATGTTATGGCTAAATCTAGATGCACTGAGGTCAGTGAAGTGAAATGGATTGAAGAGAAGGATTTCTGGTAAGACGAGTATAGGATAATGTCAACAGCAAAAGAATCTGTCATAACGGGGGTAGGATTCGTTATCAACAGAAGGCAAGGCAGAGAGTGAGTTTCTATGAACATTTCAGTGATAGGGTTTTTTTCATCAGAATTGACAACAACCCAACACCGACAATAGTAGTTCAGGTTTTGCCCATATCGTAAGTATAACATGAACAAACAGAGTATTTGAGGATACTGAACAGGTAATTCGGTAGTTACAGCATACAGAAAAGTCAGAACAACATTGATGGAAATTAAAAGCAAGAGCAGTGATATTAAGAGTGCAATGGCAATTTCACTGTTAATGCATAGGTGAGAACGAATAGGTGGAACGAGTACACTGAAGACCTCTAGGGTTTGTCTGATGACATAATGTAAGAAGAAACAGGAGTCGACAGGAAAGGCACAAGGGGGAAGTACTAAAGTCAGAATTTAAAAGAGCTTTGAATTACTTAAGATCAAATAAGGCTGAAGAGATAGACAAAATGCCATCTGAATTTCTAGAATAATTTGGGGCAGTGAAACCAAAACTTTTATTTACTTTGTTGTGTAGAATTCGTGACTGGCGATATACCATAAGACTTTCGGAAAAATATCATTCGCTCAATTCCGAAGAGAGAAAGAGTCAACAAGTGCGAGAATCGTCGCACAACCAGCTTAACAGCTCTTGCATTCCAAGTTACAGACAAGGATGATATACAGAAAAATGGAAAAGAAAATTGAAGATGTGTTAGATGGCCATCAGTTTAGTTTTAGAGAAGGCGAAGCCACCAGAGAACCAGTTCTATCGTTGCGGTTGATACTGGATGTAAGACAATAGAAAAATCAAAACATGTTCACAGGATTTGTGGAACTGGAAAAAGCGTTCGACAATATAAAATGGTACAAGCCCTACGAAATTCTGAGAAAAATAAGGGAAAGCTATAGTGAAAGATGGGTGATATACAACATGTGCAAGAAGCAAGAGGAAACAATTAGACTGGAAGACCACGAACGAAATTCTCGGATTAAAAAGGGTGTAAAACAGGGAGGTAGCCCAGAATGAGATTTTCATTCTGCAGCGGAGTTTGCGCTGATATGAAACCTCCTCGCAGATTAAAACTGTGTGCCGGATCGAGACTCGAACTCGGGACTCGAACTACCGAGTTTATTTTAATTCAGATCCTGACAACATTACGACAGTGTATCACAAAACGGGCACATCGTGAATGTAATACAAATCGAAAAGTATTCTATTAGTTTTGTGAAATTATATTCAGAATGCGACCACTTTGTAATGTACCATTGTAACTTACCAGGACCAGAATTAACCTAAATCTGGAAAACTAATCGATGTAGACCGTCGAGTACACATGGAGATGAGTCCCTATGGCTCGAAATGCATCATTGACGGCAGTTCTTCATTATTTTAGGAAAGTAATACTGTCACGGAAGAAGGACTGACAGAAATGGATGTAATGAAATAAAAGAAAGGTTGAAGAATGGGATTAAAATTCAAGGTGAAAGGATATCATCAATAAGATTCGCTGATGACATTGCATTCCTCAGTAAAAGTGAGGATGTGTTGAACTGAATGGACATTCTATGAGTACAGAATATGGATTATGAATAAATCGATGAAAGACGAAAATATCGAGAAGTAGCAGAAACTAGAACAGCGAAGAACTTAACAAAAGGATTTGAGTTCACGAAGTAAAGGAGGTTAAGAAATTCTGCTACTTAGGCAGCAAAATAAAACATGATGAACGGAACAAGGAGGACTAGAAAAAAGAGCATTCCTGCCAAGAGAAGTCTGCTGGTATCAAACATAGACCGTTAATTGAAGAAGAATTTTCTGAGAATGTGCGTTTGGAGCACAGCGTAGTATGGTAGTGAAATATGAATTGTGGGAAAACCGCAATGGAAGAGCATAGGAGCATTTGAGGTGTTGCGTTACAGAAGAATGTCGAAAATTAAGTGGACTGATAAGGTAAGAAATGAGAAGGTTCTCCACAGAATCGGCGAGAACAGATATATATGAGAAGTACTGACAAGAGGAAAGTACAGAATAATATGACATTTGACATGGTATCAGGGAATAACTTTCATGGTACTAGAGGGAGTTGCAGTGGGTACAAACTGTAGAGGAGGACAGAGATTGGAATATATCCAACAAAGAATTAATGACATGGTGTCAAGCGCTACTCTGAGATGAAAAGATTGGCATAGAAGAAGAAGCCGTGCCAGGTTGCATCAAACCAGTCAGAAGACCGATGACTCGAACAAAAAAGATTCTTTAGGCTGTATAACTAACAGTGCGAACTACTCAGCCTACATTCACCCAGTATTTGAGAGCGAGTAACCAGGCATTTGAAGTTATTTTGTACATAGGACATCGATTCTTTAAAGAATCGGTATTGGGGGTAACTGGTTGGTTATAAACGCTGGCAAATGTAGCGACAGCAATTTCTGAGGTTGAATGTGAACTGAGTTTCAACTACTAAGAAAAATTAACTACAACTAGGATCAACTGTACCAAAGAAACACTCGCGATCAGATGGGTGTCATTCCAGTGACCGAATGCCTTAAATTAGCGAGTATCACAAAACTAGGCTGAGTGAGATATATATTCAGTTTGGGTCATTCAGTCCATAAAATAGTGGATTTTATTTGTCATTTATTTCTATACGAACGGTTTTTTTTTGCAACTTCACACTCTTCCGATTAGCACTGGCTACTCTCAATTCGCCCTATCATCAGGTCGCCCCTGATGCATGATTTCTGTAGCCAGCAGAACTAATTCTGAAAGTCGAGATCGTTTGCATCTAAGAACGTGAAGATGTTTATCACACTGGTATGTTAATTAAAGTTAAGATTTCTAAAATTTAGTTTCTGTTACTTGGTGTGTTTCAGCCAGATATGACCCCACATATATTAATCTTATTTACATTTTTCAGGACGTGTACTGCGGATTCGGTGAATTCATTGTAAATGGCCAAAACAGTTCATTCTAAATTTCTCAATACATTTTATCAAACACGAAGTTCGCTTTTCATATTACGTAAATCTGAAAAGTACCTGTCTGAAAGAAGAAACTAGTCTTTCATACAAAGTTTTCTTCACACTAACTTGTATACCACCAAAAGGCTTCCTTTTTTATGTTTTTTAAGTGTTCACAGAGACATATTTTTTTACTATTTCAATCAATGTTTGCCCTAAACGTTCTCAAGTCCTTAACACACATTTCCACACACTTGTCAGCCATTAGATTTTGCTCTTCTTTCAAAATATTTTTGGAATGAGGAAACTGCTGGTCAGATTTACAAACATGTAACATACTCGAGGCTCCTAAATGAGTGTGTAATAAATTTTTACACAATTTTCATTGCGAGACACCAGCCGATTCATATAAATCTGTCTCATAAACGCACAACTTTTACCCAGCTGGGCCTGGGCTCTGTTTCATGCCTGGTATACAGGCTGTTCGGAAATTCCTGTTACAAACGTATAGGTCTTGTAGAGGAGAGTGATTACATAATATCCTGAACGGGATCTCAAGTCCGGAAACGTACCGTTTCCGTGCTACAGCCGTTTGAAAACATGTTTGCTAGTTGAGTATTTAACAGGGTAGTCATGTTGAGGGGGGGAGGGGGGTTCTTACGTCGATTCGGCTGTCATTTGATGTCCGTCCTACCTCTCTAACCTGGTTCGAGACTCATTCACATGTCTGTGAGTGTTAGAGGATCATGGCTGTTAACACGTTTACAGAATGTACCAACATGATCCTTCTGTATGCCGAAGTTCAAGGTAGGTGCTGGTCATCTTTATCAAGGTCGTTATCCACAACGTCCGACTCCATAGCATTTTTACCACAATTACACTGAGGCTTTCGGAAAGGGGTACCTTCTCCGTCAGGAGGCAGGACAGTGGACCTCAAAGGAGATGCAGCACGCTCGAATTGGAAGAGGCCGTACTGCATCACGTTGAAGAGAACCCGTCGACGAGTACACCAAAAATTGATCGTGTCTCTTTTATTATTAATGAGTGTAATTGTAAACAACTTATGTACTGGGTCACATCTAATAAATTACTTGTAAAGGCAGTGGTGTTACCAAGATGTTTTAAAATGGCTGTAGCACGGAAACGGTACGTTTACGGACTTGAGTTCCTTTTCAGAATATTATCTACTTACTCCCGTCTACAAGCCCTAGAAGTATGTAAAGGGAATTGCTGAACGCCCTGTATATTCCTCTGGTCTTAATTTCTTCTTAGTCTTGGTTTATTCATTTCGCTGCTCCCACCACCATGATAAATGGGCTGCAGTAAACTACCTACGCAAACATCTACCTGGATAGTCACGCTGGATTGCTAGCGCAACCTGTTGTCAGGTGTGGCAGGCTGAGCGGGTCCCATAAAGCTTGCCAGGCTCGAAGAAACCCAGGTTGGCCTGCTTTAACAACCGCGCTTCCAGTAGTTTTGTGTCTCGGTTGCCGCAGGTTGAGATGCTGTGATGGCTGCGCCGGAGGTAGGGGCAGACGGGCTGGAAGGAAAATTTGAAAACCTCCGGTCTCAGTGCCGGCGAATACTAAAGGACGCCAAGCGTCGCTGGAAAGTGTCAGCAAACAGTTTATCACTAACAAACGTTGTTACCCATGACATTATCCATCAATCTTTCACGTTTGATGCATACGCTTTGAAACGCCCTCTACGTAAAAACGTATGCAGGGTGAATCACCACCGGCCCTAGTGGCCGAGCGGTTCTAGACGCTACGGTCTGGAACCGCGCGACCGCTACGGTCGCAGTTTCGAATCCTGACTCGGGCATGGATGTTTGTGATGTCCTTAGGTTAGTTAGGTTTAAGTAGTTCTAAGTTCTAGCGGACTAATGACCTCAGAAGTTAATTCCCAAAGTGCTCAGAGCCATTTGAACAATTTTGGTGAATCACCTGAAACATTCACAACAGATATTGTCAAAATGGATAGTGCTACTGATATGCGGCGTTCACAGAGGGGACTGCTAGGCAGTGGCTCGTACTGTTAGCCAATAAAGAGATTGTAATAAAACTTAGAAGGTGTGTTTTTGTACAAACATACACTTTTTTAAATGGAACAATGCCTATTGACATTAACAAACAAAATGTTGGGTAAATTAGAAACTCAGTTGAGCCTTGCGCGGCTCGTGTTCATGCCACTTATTGCTTGGCATCTTGTCATTGCTGTTATGGCATCTCTTTTCTTATTCGATTTAGGTTAGGTTAGTGTTGTTTAACGTCCCGTCGACAGCGAGGTCATTAGAGACGGAGCGCTAGCTCGGGTTAGGGAAGGATGGGGAAGGAAATCGGCCGTGCCCTTTGAAAGGAACCATCCCGGCATTTGCCTGAAACGATTTAGGGAAATCACGGAAAACCTAAATCAGGATGGCTGGAGACGGGATTGAACCGTCGTCCTCCCGAATGCGAGTCCAGGGTGCCAACCACTGCGCCACCTCGCTCGGTTATTCGATTTACTGGCGTCACTAAGTTGCTGGCTTACCTGCCCGCGAGTGGCAGCAGCAACACTTATCGATACGAGTACTGTGGTACTACCTTTGGAGCGACTGCTAGTATTTCCGGGTCGCGTTGTGTGGAGAGGGAGTGGCGAACGGACATCAGGCCGGTTGGGGGCGCAGCAGCGAGCAGGTCCGTGCAGCGCGGAAGCAAGCCGGGGCCGCTGGCAGTATGCTGCCACTGCCGGATCGAGGAGGGGGAGCTGCGAGAGCGACGACTTCGTTGCATACCGTACCCTGGACGTTTAAGCTGAGTGAAGAGTTAACTGCTAATGCAACCTCGACTATTCTGATATCTCGCCTTTGGTCTGCAGGTTGTTGCTCCCAGGACCACTGAGCATGGCAGCAACGACTGAAGTGTTTCGAGGCGGTGAATATTGCAGCCGTCTTTCTCTACTTGTTATTCATCATTGAATTTAGTATTATTCTTATTAGTGAGCCGGCCGAGGTGGCCGAGCGGTTCTAGGCGCTACAGTCTGGAACCGCGCGACCGCTACGGTCGCAGTTTCGAATCCTGCCTCGGGCATGGATGTGTGTGATGTCCTTAGGTTGGTTAGGTTTAAGTAGTTCTAAGTTCTAGGGGACTGATGACCTCAGATTTTAAGTCCCATAGTGCTCAGAGCCATTTGAACCATTTTTTCTTATTATTGAAGTGCAACCAACGGTATTTTCTGCCTTGCGGCCGCTAACGGCCCAGTTACCTGCCGTGGAGGTTAGAATACTTTTCCGGCAGTGTACCTTTCCTCGTCACATTGATCCTGTCCGACACGGCGTGTAGTTCGACAGCCTCTTATACTGTACTGTGCATATTTTTTTGGGAGGTCTACCTTGATTCTAGTGTTTCCTTTGGCCTTTGGTGTTTTCTGAAGACGTAGTGTTTGATTATAGTGTTTCCTTTGGCCTTGGGTGTTTTCTGAAGACTAGCGCTGTCTGTCTCTTCGCCCTTGCCTAGAAATATTCCATCGTTGTAGTGGTGATCGGAGGTTAGGCGGATTGGTTAGTCGGTCGGTCGGCGCTTAAGCTGCCCCTAGTTTGAGTTGCCATCCTGTTCCGTGAGTACAGCTCTTGGCTGCATGTCTCACCTCACCTTATGTTTGAGTTACCTTTTCAGGCCGACCCTTGGAACACTTGCTGAGAACCGCTTGTCCTGATTCCTTAGATTGTGATGTTTGTCTTAAAGATATTTATAATTTTCTAATTACTGTTGGTGTGGCCTTTAGCTGAGCAATAATTTCACCTCTTTCATAATAAGGTCTTTAGCTGTTTTACAATAAGTTTTTTCTTTAAGCAAACATGTTTTAAAAGGAAGGTATTTATTGAGATGTGTGCTGTTTGGAATTGTTTTCCTGACTTATAATACAGGCCTTCATCCATTTGTTATTTGAAATGGTTTGTGATGATTTCACTTCTTTTATGAGTATAATTAGGCCTTCAGCCGTGTTACAGTTTCTTTTAAAAAGAAGTATTTATCTTAATATGTGCTATTTGAAATTGTTCTTCTGACTTCTAACGCCTTCAGCCGTCATACAGTCAATTGCGTTTTTCTTAAGAGATTGTTTTAAAATTTTAATTTCTTTAAATAAAGTTTACGTGTCTGTTGTGCAACCGAGAGTAACTGATTACGGCCCCATTCACAATCGTAACCTTATTCTGCCCCATCCTGAGAAATCAGCTCTCGTCAGTAGTGTTTGTTGCAGGATTTCAGCGTGAGTCGCTTACGAGATACCGTATCGTGCAAAGTTTCTACACTGACACGTCTTTGTACCATTCAACCTGCGTAGATGCGACTTACGATGTTGCTATGTTCGCTTACAGGTGTTAGTGTTTACCTTTATTGCACTGCTACTTGCTGATCAGTGACCGTGTGACAGTCCACGCACTCCTTGAGAGGACAATGATTTACGAATGCAGAGAGAGCAGACATGCTCATGATGTATGGAGAGTGTAGGAAGAATGCATTTCGTTCTTGTGCTGTATATGTGGCAAGGCATCCCAATAGGATTCAATCATCTCAGCAACTATTTATCAATTTCCCCTCAACCAGTTAGACGAAAGTGCTAGTGTAACACCTAGACAACGTAACAGAGGGAAACAAGTGACGAAAGAAGAGGGAGGAATTAGTATTCTTGCTGCTGTTTCAGTTGATCGGCGCGTTAGGTCCAGCGAATGGCACAAGAAGTGTCCTGAGTCAGGCAAGTGTCTTCCGCATTCTCCATCGATATAGGTTACTACCCTATCACATTTCTTTCCATCAAGAGCTGCATGGAAAAGATTATGAGAAAGACCTGTACATCAGCATTAAGACAGGATACTCAAGATGTATCACGTTTCTTGTTTAGTGATGAAGCCCCATTTACCAATCATGGTCAGGTAAACTGCCGAAGCATGCACTAGTTGTCTGTTGACAATCCGCGTTGGCTTTGGAAGATGGAACGTCAGCGTGTGGTGTCGGATAGTGAACTATCAGCTCATAGGCTCGTTTTTCATAGATGGAATACTGAGCACGCACAACTGATTCAGCCTCCCAACAGACCATCTTCCTCGGATACTAGAAGACTTTTCTCTGCAGACTAGGAGGAACCTTACCTGTGGTAACAAAATACGATGGCTCAGTCCATAGTGCGCGAAGGACAAGGACCTGTCTTCACGAATTGTTTCCAAATCGTTGCATTGGACGCAAAGGACTTGTACTTTCGCCGGCCCATTGCACGGATTTCACGTCTGTAGACATTTTTTCGTGGTGACAGCTGAAAGACGGTCTCTACAAGAACATTCCAACTACGCCCCATGACTCGTAACGAAGTATTACTGCAGCCTGCTCAGGCATCTCCGGTGAAATGCTAGCACGTGTGCAGCAGTCGTTCCAGTGGTCATTTTGAACACAACCTGTGATGGTCAGTTGTCTCGTTACACATAACTGGTGTATGCAGTTACGTTGTTCTTTAGTGTGAGCTACCACAGGTATTGCACAAGGGTCGGTGTGAGACCTTTTCAAAATACGATATCTCATAAACGACTGGCACTAGAATCCTGCAAAAACACCACTAACATTCTAACTTACCCTACGTTTATATGAAGATGGTATCTGTTCTTTAGGACATGTCCGAAAGAACAGATACCATCGGTGACCATGCAGCGCTCTAGAATGAAATGATAATTAAATCAAGACCCTACGCTGCTGACAGGCGTTGATATACATCAACGGGGACAGTTGAAAATGTGTCCCCCGACTGGGACTCGAACCCGGGATCTCCAGCTTACATGGCAGACGCTCAATCTATCTGAGCCACCGAGGGCTCAGATGATAGTGGGACTGTAGGGACTTATCCCTTGCACGCTCCCCGTGGTACCCACTTTCCCAACTTAATGTCCACACACTACATTCGTAGTGCCCCTGCCCATGACACTAATTACTCGCCGCAGACAATCTTACCGAATCCCGTAAGAGTTCGTGCATCCGCACAGAAGAAAAAGGTCAATGGCCGTTTAGTCTTAACTATATGAAGATGGTATCTGTTCTTTCTGACATGTCCGAAACAACAGATACCATCGGTACCATCTTCGTCGTGTGCCATGTAAGCAGGAGATCCCGGGTTCGAGTCCCAGTCGGGGCACACATTTTCATCTGTCCCCGTTGATATACCGAGTGATAAAAAAGTCAGTATAAACTTGAAAACTTAATAAACCACGGAATAATGTAGATAGAGAGGTAAAAATTGACACACAAGCTTGGAATGACATGGGGTTTTATTAGAACAAAAAAAAAAACGAAGTATTGCTAGACGCGTGAAAGGCCTCTTCCGCGCGTCGTTTAATGACGTTCGTGTGCTCAGCCGCCACTTTCGTCATGCTTGGCCTCCCAGGTCGCCAGACCTCAGTCCGTGCGATTATTGGCTTTGGGGTTACCGGAAGTCGCAAGTGTATCGTGATCGACCGACATCTCTAGGGATGCTGAAAGACAACATGCGACGCCAATGCCTCACCATAACTCCGGACATGCTTTACAGTGCTGTTCACAACATTATTCCTCGACTACAGCTATTGTTGAGGAATGATGGTGGACATATTGAGCATTTCCTGTAAAGAACATCATCTTTGCTTTGTCTTACTTTGTTATGCTAATTATTGCTATTCTGATCAGATGAAGCGCCATCTGTCGGACATTTTTTGAACGTTTGTATTTTTATGGTTCTAATAAAACCCCATGTCATTCCAAGCATGTGTGTCACTTTGTACCTCTCTGTCTACATTATTCCGTGATTTATTCAGTTTTCGAATTTATACTGACTTTTTGATCACCCGGTATATCAACGCCTGTCGGTAGCGTGGAGTCTTGATTTATTATCATTTCACACTACGTTTAGTCTGTTAAGAGTCAGTGGGAATTGTTGAATTTAAAAAGAAATGTATGTTTGCACAAAAAATTCACTTTCTAAGTGTCATTACAGTATTTTGTTGGCTAACAGTACGAGCCCCTGACTGTTAATCCATTCTGTGAAGACCGCACATCAATAGCACCTTCAATTTACGAAATATTTGCGTTTCACGTTTTAGGTGATTCATTCCGTGTAAACGCTTTTCCTGTAATGTTGTCCGACATCCAGACACCTAGAAGTGGTAAGCAGCGGGTTCTTTGTCTCCAGCGAGCGCCGTGCTGCGGCCTCGATGCGCCGGCAGCCGGGCCCATTGAGAGGCTGCTGGCGCGCCATCGCTCGTCCAGACGCCCGGTGCGTGCTGCGTGGTGCCTGCTGCCTGCTGCCGGCTGGCCGACTGGCTGCTGGCGCGTGTCCTTGTGCCAGTGGGGCCGATGTCTCGGCGCTCCTCCTCCAAGGACTCCGCGCCAGCCGTGGGAACAGCGCCGCTGCGTTGGCGGAAAGCTCCCGCAGCCTCCGCCGTTACGTAAGCCCGCTCGCCCCAGCCAACTGCCGAAGCCACCGGCGGAAGGTTACACCAGCTGCGCCGCAGTGCGTTGACTCCGAAAGCGAGGTCTCTGCCGTACGTTAGTCGCAAGGACAGACGTCGCAACGAGTTCCGGTTCCGAGGTGACTTCGCTACAACTGGTTGGCCGGACTAACGCGAAAACAGTTACTTTCTATCAGGGCTTGCCTTCGCCACGAAGGTGAGACGAAACAGTGTTCGCGTGGCCGCATACAATCGGCGTCTTACAAACAACTTTCCCGGGAGGGTAACCACAACTCAGAGACCTTTCGAATAACGGTAAAGAACACTCAGCACCCAATAACCGTTCAGATTACCGTAATCATCATAATAATTAGAATTATGAGGTGTTTCCATAGCTGTTTGAAGGCGCTTTATTCACAACTACCTGTTTCATGTCAGGGTAGATACAACTTGAGGTTTATTTGCCAAGAACATAAATCACGGTGGAAATACAGAACCGCAGTGTTGGTAATAAAAAGAGACATGTACACTCAATGTTTATATTTTCATAAGGAAAATGTGGACCGTTATGGAGTCCCTGATTTCGGAAAGTTATCCATATTAAGAGTAAAACCACACGAGTGGACTACCATAATGAAACTGAGTACACACCAAAGACGCTTGTCAAAATGTTCAAAACATGATTGCTAAATGAGCCATCACTAGACAAAAAACAGGGTAAAAACAAATAATGAATGGGACTCTACTACAAATGGGGATAAAATGTCTAAAAATCACCTAACGTCTAAGGAATATATTATAAATACAGTGGAAATATCCAAAAAATAACACTTTTGTACGAACCGAAACGTCGAGAATGAAAGAAACCCGAAATATAGCTTACGAGATAGCCTCCTGTAGGATATATTGCAAGATCTGCTAGACAACAGCTGTATAAATCCACTGTAAATAAAACTTAAAATCCTGTGTGGTTGCACTCTTCAACTGCGTTGTTAACAGACCAATGTGGTGTAAGAAACGCGTGGAAGCTGGCAATACACTGGTCGGTGGAAGGCCAAATGTCAAAGAGGGGGAGAGAAAGAGAGAGGGAGAGAGAGAGAGAGAGAGAGAAAGGATCTTACGAGCGTTCCACAGTGAAGTAATCAGCGTCCTTACACACATTAAAAGAAACCAATGTGGATAAAATGCGAAATGTTTACGTATGCGCGAAGACAACGAAGAAATATTCGTTATACGAGGTGCATTGAAGTTTTAAGGCCTCCGATTTTTTTTCTAATTAACTACCCACCCGAAATCGATGAAACTGGCGTTACTTCTCGACGTAATCGCCCTGCAGACCTACACATTTCTCACAACGCTGACGCCATGATTCCATGGCAGCGGCGAAGGCTTCTTTAGGAGTCTGTTTTGACCACTGGAAAATCGCTGAGGCAATAGCAGCACGGCTGGTGAATGTGCGGCCACGGAGAGTGTCTTTCATTGTTGGAAAAAGCCAAAAGTCACTAGGAGCCAGGTCAGGTGAGTAGGGAGCATGAGGAATCACTTCAAAGTTGCTATCACGAAGAAACTGTTGTGTAACGTTAGCTCTATGTGCGGGTGCGTTGTCTTGGTGAAACAGCACACGCACAGCCCTTCCCGGACTCTTTTGTTGCAGTGGAGGAAGGAATTTGCTCTTCAAAACCCTTTCGTAGGATGCACCTGTTACCGAAGTGCCCTTTGGAACGCAATGGGTAAGGATTACGCCCTCGCTATCCCAGAACATGGACACCATCATTTTTCAGCACTGGCGGTTACCCGAAAATTTTTTGGTGGCGGTGAATCTGTGTGCTTCCATTGAGGTGACTGGCGCTTTGTTTCTGGATTGAAAAATGGCATCCACGTCTCATCCATTGTCACAACCGACGAAAAGAAAGTCCCATTGATGCTATCGTTGCGCGTCAACATTGCTTGGCAACATGCCACACGGGCTGCCATGTGGTCGTCCGTCAGCATTCGTGGCACCCACCTGGATGACACTATCCGCATTTTCAGGTCGTCATGCAGGATTGTGTGCACAGAACCCACAGAAATGCCAACTCTGGAGGTGACCTGTTCAACAGTCATTCGGCGATCCCCCAAAACAATTCTCTCCACTTTCTCGATCATGTCGTCAGACCGGCTTGTGCGAGTTCGCGGTTGTTTTGGTTTGTTGTAACACGATGTTCTGCCTTCATTAAACTGTCGCACCCACGAACGCACTCTCGACACATCCATAACTCCATCACCACATGTCTCCTTCAACTGTCGATGAATTTCAATTGGTTTCACACCACGTAAATTCAGAAAACGAATGATTACACGCTGTTCAAGTAAGGAAAACGTCGCCATTTTAAGTATTAAAACAGTTCTCATTCTCGCCGCTGGCGGTAAAATTCCATCTGCCGTATGGTGCTACCATCTCTGGGACGTATTGACAATGAACGCGGCCTTATTTTATTTATTTATTTATTTATTTGGTTCAAATGGCTCTGAGCACTATGGGACTCAACTGCTGTGGTCATCAGTCCCCTAGATCTTAGAACTACTTAAACCTAACTAACCTAAGGACATCACACACATCCATGTCCGAGGCAGGATTCGAACCTGCGACCGTAGCAGTCGCGCGGTTCCGGACTGCGCGCCTAGAACCGCGAGACCACCGCGGCCGGCAATTTATTTATTTATTTATTTAACCTGGCAAGATTAGGGCCATCAGGCCCTCTCTTACGTCTAACCAGGCATTCTACTTATTTTACATTCATATGTTTTAGTAGGCATGTTAAACTACATCTAGTACAAAAAGTGAAATAAACAATTTGAAAGGTACACTTGGAAAAATACATACATACAGAGTTTATATTCTTAGGTCACAAGTACTGTTACAATTAGACATTATTGAAGAGACAGATTTTAGATAGGAGTGCTGGCAGCAAGGAGTATGAGGGCGACTCATGGTGAAGGGAGGAGAAGAATAGAGACATGATGAAACATAATTAAGGAAATATAAAGGAAAATAAGATTACGTGGCTAATAGAGATAGATGAAGAGGAAGGCATCTCAGGAGCAAGATAGGAGACGCTAGCTTTGCTATTTGACAGATGAGGGGATTGCCCTTGTACATTAATTTTGTGGAGAACTTTATGAGGATGATAGTAGGAAATGCTTCAACTTCTTCTTAAAAGCAGCAGGAGATCGAATTTTGCGCAAGGTAAGGGGCAGTTTGTTCCAGAGGCGGACAGCGGCAACTGAGAAGGAGTCTGCAAAAGTTTTTGTTTTGTGAGTGGGCACAGTTAGGATACCAAATAAGAGTGACCTCGTGTTTCGATTATGATGACATGACAGGTTTTTAATCTCTGAAGCAAGGTACTGGGGTGCTTGCGCGACGAGGAGTCGGTGGAGTAGACATAGAGTGTGGTAGTCACGCAATTTGTCCGGCCGCAGCCACCCTAGCTCGGAGTATGAAGCACTAACATGATCATATCGGCGAATGTTGCAGGTGTAACGCACACAGGTATTCATGGTTAGCTCTAGCCGTCTTTTGTTTTCACTACTCATGCCTTGTTGAATCACATCACAATAGTGGAGGTTCGGTAGAACGAGTGCTTGCACGAGCTGGCGTTTCAAGTCCTATGGAAATATGTTTCGAAACTTTTTGAGAGCATAGAGACAAGCAGACGTCTTTCGGCACACTGCGACTGTATTCTCCACCCAATTGAGATGCTCATCCAAAGTTACACCCAAGTTCTTCACTGTTTTCTGATATGGTATTGGAGTACCGTCGAGCAGAATAGGAGGTAGCCGTTCGCGGAAATCTGAACTTATTAATGCGCATTTTAAAACAATGCGCATGTTTCTATCTCTTTCCAGTCCAGAGAAAAAAAATCGGAGGCCTTATAACTTGAATGCACCTCGTACAGGAGATTAAAACACAAGTAAAACGACAGAAGAGCTAAAAGAAAGGCACAGGGAAATGTGATTGGCTCACCACTTACAAAAAACGTGCGTGAGCCAGTCACCCTGCGAACAAATTAAAATCATTCCCCTAAAATCTTGGGAAAAGTATTAGACAATTCACAAAACTGCAAAACCACGTTCGCTTGAACTTTACTTAAAATAGAGGCAGATCCGTTGTGAAATACAAGTCCGCTGGTCGGAAAATAGGACAACGTCCGATAAAATGTGGCGCACAGTCATCTGTACGCCACAACCAGCACACATTGGAGGGTCCTCTCGCCGGAGCAAGAAATTTTCACTCTGCAGCGGAGTGTGCGCTGATTTTAAACTACCTGGCAGATTATAACTGTGTGCTGGACCGAGACTCGAACTCGGGACCTTTCGCGGGAAAGTGTTCGACCACTGAACTACCCATGCACGACTCACAAGCCGTCCTCGCAATTGGACTTCAGCCAGTACCTAGTCTCCTACCTTCCAAACTTCACAGAGGTTCTCCTGCGAAACTTCCAGGACTAGTACTACTGGAAGAAAGGATATTGCGGAGACATGGTTTAGCCACAGCCTGGGGGATGTTTCCAGAATGAAATTTTCACTCTACAGCGGAGTGTGCGCTGATTTGAAACTACCTGGCAGCACTTGGTAGACCACTGGTAGAGCACTTGCCCGTTAAAGGCAAATGTCCCGAGTTCGAGTCTCGGTAAGGCACACAGTTTTAATCTGCCATGAAGTTTCAGACAGAGTGATTGGCTGTCACTTCCAGCCACTCATCGTCCCACTGACGCAAGACTTTGGATCTCAACAACTAGAATATAGCCTGCAGAGGGATGGCGCACTGAAATTGACTAAGGATCACGACACATCTCCTTGGCTGCTAGTTTCTCCCTTTCGTTCCCCGCAATACCCATGTGCCCTGGTACTCAGCAGAGAAACACCTCCTTGGTGGAGGAGTGCATCCTTGATCTTCTGGACTACCTTATCTGCTAGGTAGAACTGTTGTAGAGAATCGGGACAGGAAATTTAGAAGTGAAGAACGTCTCATCTGCTCCAGTGCTCGCAAGATCTCATATAATTCTGCTTCGAAGACAGTAATGTCTTGAGGCAGTCGGACCTTGAGGACACGATTCGGGAAAACAACCTTACAACCATGGTGTCCCCCTGTTTGGACCCATCCGTAAAGACAACTACATGGTTGTGGTGCTCAGATCAAATATCAGAAAATATCGTTTGGAAAACAGAAACAGGAGTGTAACCTCTCCTGTTCTGCGCCGAATCTAAAATGACTCCAGGCCTCTGTAGTAACCAGGATGGTAGACGATTAAAACCCTGGATATCAGATTGTACTTGCCCCACTCCAAGTGACTCCAGCATATGCCGAACGCGGATCCTAAAATGCCTTGTTGCTTGTGGACAATGGGAGAAAAGATTTTTAAAGGGAGACGAGCAACAGTATGATATGCGGGTGAATTCGAAGCTGCCAGGAACGTACGTGCCTGATGCAGCATGAACAGTTGCCATCAAATTTAAAGTGTCGGTTCACCAGCAAAGACTAAGTATGGGGTTTTTCAGTAAACACACGTGGCCAGCCTAATCCCCTCATACACCGTGCAACCATAGTCCAGCCGCGGAAGCACGAAAGCCCTGTAAAAGTAGAGCAGACGCGCCAAAAATGCTAAAGAGGAAAACATAGTAAACACTGAAACAGCTTCAAGGAGGGAATCATAACTAGGAAAACAACCCTAGGCTGGAAACTGCATTACATAACTTTAAAAAATCTTTAGTTCATTGTAGATATAAAATAAAACATAAAACATAACCTGCTTTACATCGGTACTGCAACATAATGCATAATGTTTGAGTATTATACAGTTGCTAATAGGTGTTTTATCTATCTGTATTTACATAAATACTCGAAAACCATTAGACAGTGCAGGGCTGACGAAATATCGCACTAGAATTATCAAGGTCACACTGTCTTCAAATTCACGTTCTCTAAATCAAACCAGCCATGTCAAACTGTAATATACGTGTCAATATCATCTAAATAATGCGGGAAATAGTAATGGATACCCCTGCAAAGTAATGCACCAAGGAAAACTGACGTCACCTATTAGTGCGAAGTCAGGGCTAAGGCTGAGATGTTTTTCCTCTGCTTCTATAACGGACAGTCAAATAAAATCTTAACGGCAGCAACAGTGGAACCATGAAACGATTCCATTCAAAAATAATCAATATACGCTTTAAGACATTTATCATCCTGGGAGGCGAGACGATCAATTCCTGTTTCTTAGAACTCTGTCGACCACAGACGGGTGTGCAACTGCACCCACTTTTGCACTTCCTCATCCGACTGTACCTGACGTCCACGGGTATCTTTCTTCAGATCACTTAAGATATGAAAACCACACGGAAACGGTGGATGTTGCATTTTTACCCAACCAAATCACTGAAGCATAGCCTCCGTCCGATTTCCTGACGGTTTTGATTTTATGGCGCGTCACAGTTTCTGCAAAGTGTCTTCAAAAACCTGCGCATTGATTGTGGTTCCACGCTCTAGGAACTCGATGAGCAGAGAGTCCCTTCGGTCGAAGAAGATGGTCATCATCACCTCCATTTCTAGATCTAGTGCAATCGGCGAAGCCAACAGTGGGAACATCCCACAGCTCCACCGCCAAAGAAATCCAAAGCTACTCACCGAAGTTCTGGTAAGGTCATGATTGCCGTCTTCGACTGCAGGGCCACTCTCCTCGTCGGTTTTCTCATGGGTGGAAAAATGGCTCTGAGCACTATGGGACTTAACTTCTGAGGTCATCAGTCCCCTACAACACAGAACTACTTAAACCTAACTAACCTAAGGACATCACACACATCCATGCCCGAGGCAGGATTCGAACCTGCGACCGTAGCAGTCACGCGGTTCCAGACTGTAGCGCCTAGAACCGCTCGGCCACCCCGGCCGGCTCGGGTGTGGAACCGCAATCAATTTGCAACACTATGAAGACACTTTCCAGAAATTGCGATGCGACATGAAGTCAACACTCCTAGGAATGCTGTCAGAAGGAGTCATGTAGTTGCACGGTAACACCGGCACCCACACTGTCAATCTGTTGAAGGTTACGCTTCAGCGAGTTGGTGGGGAAACACTGCAACACAGCCCAGATCCTTCACCGTGTGATTTTCACACCTGTGGTGACCTGAAGAAAGACACGTGTGCACGTCGGTTTCAGTTGGGCGAGGAAATGGAAGACTGGGCGGGGTTGTGTACCTATCAGCGGCCGACCGCTCTCTACAAAACAGTAACCGATCGTTTAGTTTCCCAGTGGGATGAATGTCTTAACGCGTGTGGTGATTACTTTTCAATGGAACCACTCCATGGTCCAGTTGTGGCGATTTTCATTTGACTATCTCTCATATCTTCTTAATTGTAATGCCAGGTTTTTGACAAAGACACCTGAAGTCAAAAGAACAGAAATAAGCTAGAGCTCCACCGACCAACTACAAAGACGCTGTTTGAACCGATAACGTATGTCTCCTCTCTTAAGACTTCAGGCATGTGATTGACGAAGTGGAAGATCTGTTCGAACGTGTGGACAGGCTTGCGTCAACTAGAAATGGAGGAAAGCTCAACCCTCTTCGGCTAAATGCGATTGTCGACAGGAAGTTCAAAATAAATGGAAGGGATGTAGGTGACGTTGAAGCTTCACCCGTCTCGGAAGCACTGAGACCAAAATAGGAGGAGCCGAGGAGGATGTCTGTAACAGAAACAGGAAAGCAAATGCGGTCTTCATCCAACTGCATCCCATCTGGGAAAAATTGAGATTCCTTCCGAAACGACTTCAAATGTTCAGGGACAACTTAGAAGCATTGTTATTGTTCGAGTGTGAAACCTGGGAGGTGACAAAAACAGTCACCAAGAAAATACCGACTATTACAAATCAGTGCTTACGAATATACCTGACAGTATTTCCCCTCCCCCATAATTTGTCCCCACCCCCTATCGGCAGAGTTCTCTGTTTATATCCTGTTGTTTCCTAACAGCCAGTGTCACTGTCGTTTCAGGTTTTTCCTCTTCCTTTATCCATTCCGCTTGTGATTGAATATGGTTTTAAGAGCACTATCCTAAAGTATTCTAAATGTCCTTTGCCATTATATTATTATTATTATTTTCGATTATTCCCATTTAAGAGAGTGTTTGAACTTGAATTCCTTTATGATGATTGTTTATGTTTTTTCTGAGCCCAAAATTTCTTCATGTGTTCACTGTGTTGTTTCTTTCGCTCCACTGTCCATTTGCATCCTGGTCTCTTCTGTGTTGTGGTGTCAATTTTGATAATGTTCCTGAACTCAGTTCTAGTTTCTGCATCGTTTACTGTTACGTGTGCTTGTCTGAGGTCCACTTCAACTTCTTTTACCCATTTTGTTTTTCCCCTGCTTGAGTTGATGACTTTAAGAATTCGCTTTGAAATTCTGTTTTCATTCATCCTGTGGATATGTCCGTAGAACTGCATTCTTCATTTCCTTATTGTATCCGTAATCTCGTCTGTGTATTTATATAATTGTGATGTTGGTCTCTTCTTCTAGATTCCTTGCTCTTGTATCGAGCCAAAAATTTTCCTGAGAATTTTCCTTTCTTGTTTCTCTATTTCTTTGATTTTAGTTTGACCACGTATTTGTGTTGTTTCAGATGCATACAGTGCCTCCGGAAGTACGACAGTGTTGTAGTGCTTCAATTTTGCGTTAATGGATATGGACTTTTTGTTATAATAGTTCCACGTGAGTTTATATGCTTTCTGTAGTTTTTTTATTCTTTCCTCATTGGCCTTTAGGTTGATCCCTGATGGCTGGATGATTTCTCCCAGGTACTTAAAATGTGGTGCTTGTACGATTTTCCCATGGGTTGTCACAATAGGCAATTTGTCTTGTGGCACTCTTTCTATGTACTGGGTTATTATTATTATCATTATTATTATTGTTATTAATATAAGTTATTATTATTATTAGGTTGGGACATAAGTTAGTAGAGTTTTCGTTTCTTATGTCGGTAATCCAGCTGCGGTGCGTTTTCTATCGGTTGTCGTTTTTTATTTGTAGTTCACTGTTGCTATTTGAGTTTGCATGTTGTCATTTTGTCATTTGGAGATAGTGAGTGGGGCTGTGGACAATATAAACTGGAGTGTCAAGTGCGGATGTCGGAACATTTCCAACGTATTCCTGTGTATGCATTCAGTAGAGGAGTGACGGCAGCAGAGGCAGTCAGAAACATTTGGACCTTGAATTGGGATAATGCCATTTAAGAAGGATCGTTTTAACATTAATGAATCCACGTTCAGGAAGACCTATGGGCTTGATGAAGATCCTCAAAATGCATTTGAATTGAAACGCTTTCCTTGCCATTGCCAGTCTACATTTTATATCCTCTCTACTTCGACCATCATCAGTTATTTTCCTCCCCAAATAGCAAAACTCCTTTACTACTTTAAGTGTCTCATTCCCTAATCTAATTCCCGCAGCATCACCCGACTTAATTCGACTACCTACCATATCCTCGTTTTGCTTTTGTTGATGTTCATCTTATATCCTCCTTTCAAGACACTATCCATTCCGTTCAACTGCTCTTCCAGTCCTTTGCTGTCTCTGACAGAATTACAATGTCATCGGCGAACCTCAAAGTTTTCATTTCTTCTCCATTGATTTTAATACCTACTCCAAATTTTTCTTTTGTTTCCTTCACTGCTTGCTCAATATACATCGGGGAGAGGCTACAACACTGTCTCACTCCCTCCCCAACCGCTGCTTCCCTTTCATGTCCCTCGACTCTTATAACTGCCATCTGGTTTCTGTACAAATTGTAAATAGCCTTCACCTCCGTGTATTTTACCCCTGCCACCTTCAGAATTTGAAACAGAGTATTCCAGTCAACATTGTCAAAAGCTTTCTCTAAGTTTACAAATGCTAGAAGCGTAGGTTTGCCTTTCCTTAATCTATCTTCTAAGACAAGTCGTAGGGTCAGTATTGCCTCACGTGTTCCAACATTTCTACGGAATCCAAACTGATCTTCCCCGAGGTCCGCTTCTACCAGTTTTTCCATTCGTCTGTAAAGAATTCGGGTTAGTATCCTGCAGCCGTTACTTATTAAACTGATTGTTCGGTAATTTTCGCATCCGTCAACACCTGTTTTCTTTGGGATTGGAATTATTATATTCTTCTTGAAGTCTGAGGGTATTTCGCCTGTCTCATACATCTTGCTCACCAGATGGTAGAGTTTTGTTAGGCCTGGCTCTCCCAAGGCTGTCAGTAGTTCTTATGGAATTTTGTCTACTCGCGGGGCCTTGTTTCGACTTAGGTCTTTCAGTACTCAGTCAAACTCTTCGCGCAATATCATATCTCCCATTTCATCTTCATCTACCTCCTCTTCCATTTCCATAATATTGTCCTCAAGAACATCGCCCCTGTATAGACCCTCTACATACTCCTTCCACCCTTCTGCTTTCCCTTCACTGCTTAGAACTGGGTTTCCATCTGAGCTCTTGATATTCGTGCAAGTGGTTCTCTTTTCCCCAAAGGTCTCTTTAATTTTCCTGTAGGCAGTATCTATATTACACCTCGTGATAAGCCTCTACATCGTTATATTTGTCCTCTAGCCATCCCTGCGTAGCCATTTTGCACTTCCTGACGATCTCATTTTCGAGACGTTTATATCCTTTTTGCCTGCTTCATTTACTGCATTTTTGTATTTTCTCCTTTCATCAATTAATTTCAGTATCTCTTCTGATACCCAAGGATTTCTACTAGCCCTCGTCTTTTTACCTACTTGATCCTCTGCTGCCTTCACTATTTCATTCCTCAAAGCTACCCATTCTTCTTCTATTGTATTTCTTTCCCCCATTCCCTTCAATAGTTCCCTTATGTCCTCCCTGAAACTTTGTACAACCTCTGGTTATTTCAGTTTATCGAGGTCCCATCTCCTTAAATTCCCACCACTTTGCAGTTTCTTCAGTTTTAATCTACAGTTCATAACCAATAGATTGTGGTCAGAGTCCACATCTGCCCCTGGAAATGTCTTACAATTTAAAATCTGGTTCCTAAATCTCTGTCTTACCATTATATAATCTATCTGATACCTTTTAGTATCTCCAGGGTTCTTGCATGTATACAACCTTCTTTCATGATTCTTGAACCAATTGTTAGCTATGATTATGTTATGCTCTGTGCAAAATTCTACCAGGCGGCTTCCTCTTTCATTTCTTAGCCCCAATCCATACTCACCTACTACGTTTCCTTCTCTTCCTTTTCCTACTGTCGAATTCCAGTCACCCATGACTATTAAATTTTCGTCTCCCTTCACTACCTGAATAATTTCTTTTATCTCATCATACATTTCGTCAATTTCTTCATCATCTGCAGAGCTAGTTGGCATATAAACTTGTACTACTGTAGTAGGCGTGGGCTTCGTGTGTATATTGCCCACAATAATGCGTTCACTATGCTGTTTGTAGTAGCTTACCCGCACTCCTACTTTTTATTCATTATTAAACATACTCCTGCAATACCCTAAAAGTCTTGTTCCTCCTGCCACCGAACTTCACTAATTCCCACTATATCTAACTTTAACCTATCCATTTCCCTTTTTAAATTTCCTAACCTACCTCCCCGATTAAGGGATCTGACATTCCCCGCTCCGATCCGTAGAACGCCAGTTTTCTTTCTCTTGATAACGACGTCCTCTTGAGTAGTCACCGTCTGGAGATCCGAATGGGGTACTATTTTACCTCCGGAATATTCTACCCATGAGTACGCCATCATCATTTAATCATACAGTAAAGCTGCATGCCCTCGGGAAAAATTACAGCTGTAGTTTCCCCTTGCTTTCAGCCGTTCGCAGTACCACAACAACAAGGCCGTTTTGGTTAGTGTTACAGGACCAGATCAGTCAATCATCCAGACTGTTTCCCCTGCAACTAATGAAAAGGCAGCTACCCCTCGTCAGGAACCACATGTTTGTCTGGCCTCTCAACACATACCCCTCCGCTGTGGTTGCACATACGTTACGGCTATCTATATCGTTGAGGCACGCAAGCCTCCCCACCAACGGCAAGATCCATGGTTCATAGGCGGGGGAAGGGGTGGGGAGGAACTCTAACTCTACCATCTGGTGAGCAAAATGTATGAGACAGTCAAAATGCCCTTAGACTTCAAGAAGAATATAATAATTCCAATCCCAAAAAAGCAGGTGTTGACAGATGTGAAAATTACCGCACTATCACTTTAATAAGTCACGGCTGCAAAATACTAACCCGAATTCTTTACAGACGAATGGAAAAACTGGTAGAAGCCCACCTCGGGGAAGATCAGTTTGGATTCCGTAGAAATGTTGGAACACGTGAGGCAATACTGATCCTACGACTTATCTTAGAAGAAAGATTAAAAAAAGGCAAACCTACGTTTCTAGCATTTGTAGACTTAGAGAAAGCTTTTGACAATGTTGACTGGAATACTCTATTTCAAATTCTGAAGGTGGCAGGGGTAAAATACAGGGAGGGGAAAGCTATTTACAATTTGTACAGAAACCAGACGGCAGTTATAAGAGTCGAGGGACATGAAAGGGAAGCAGCGGTTGGGAAGGGAGTGAGACAGGGTTGTATCCTCTCCCCGATGTTATTCAATCTGTATATTGAGCAAGCAGTGAAGGAAACAAAAGAAAAATTTGGAGTAGGTATTAAAATCCATGGAGAAGAAATGAAAACTTTGAGGTTCGCCGATGACATTGTAATTCTGTCAGAGACAGCAAAGGACTTGGAAGAGCAGTTGAACGGAATGGATAGTGTCTTGAAAGGAGGATATAAGATGAACATCAACAAAAGCAAAACGAGGATAATGGTAGGTAGTCGAATTACGTCGGGTGATGCAGAGGGAATAAAATTAGGGAATGAGACACTTAAAGTAGTAAATGAGTTTTGCTATGTGGAGAGCAAAATAACTGATGATGGTCGAAGTAGAGAGGATATAAAATGTAGACTGGCAATGTCAAGGAAAGCGTTTCTGAAGAAGAGAAATTTGTTAACATCCAGTATAGATTTAAGTGTCATGAAGTCGTTTCTGAAAGTTTTTGTATGGAGTGTAGCCATGTATGGAAGTGAAACATGGACGATAAGTAGTTTGGACAAGAAGAGAATAGAAGCTTTCGAAATGTGGTGCTACAGATGAATGCTGAAGATTAGATGGGTAGATCACATAACTAATGAGGAGGTATTGAATAGAATTGGGGAGGAGTTTGTGGAACAACTTGACATGAAGAAGGTACCGACTGGTAGGACATGTTCTGAGGCATCAAGGGATCACAAATTTAGCATTTGAGGGCAGTGTGGAGGGTAAAAATCATAGAGGGAGACCAAGAGATGAATACACTAAGCAGATTCAGAAGGACGTAGGTTGCAATAAATACTGGGAGATGAAGAAGCTTGCACAGGATAGAGTAGCATGGAGAGCTGCATCAAACCAGTCTCAGGACTGAAGACCACAACAACAACAACAACCCTAGTGTTGGCAGATTGTTGTAAATAGTGAAGGAGAATATAAGATTGATGAGTAATGTCTCTGTTATGAGTATCTTTTGAGTATATCAAACTTATGGAAAACGCTACGAACTTAAGCATTAGACTTGTGTAATTATTATTATTATTTCCATAATTTTAGTATTATTATTATTAATATTGGCATTATTATTATCGTTATTATTATTATTGTTAATGAGAAGTTGTGCAATAGGTTTTGTCAGTGTTTCTCACGGTCAGATACAGGCGAACGCCTTAAGGCCCTTATCCGGCTAAATAAGCAATAAATGAACTTATTCGCGAATATAATATCTACTGAAGAACTGTGAAACCGTACGAAAGAGGCCAGACAAAGGTATGAGAATGGAAATTAACTATTCACACTCTGTGCAAAAATCAGACAAGAATAGAGAGACAAGCCCTGAACCGGAATCCTCAGAGTCAACGCGCAAGAGGAAGAATCAGTATAACATGGAGGAGGACGGTGCAGAGAGAATCAACCGAAGCTGGATGAACTTGGTGACGACTGTGTAAGGTGGCTATAATTTCGCACCTTACAAGAACTCATCCACATACTTTGCCGTGATCTACAAACACAATTAGGTATCATGTGATAGGTTGTACATAGTATATATGATGAATATATAAAGGAGACTGACATTGTCACACACGTCTTGTAAATAATTGTTAAACTTATTGTATGAAAGTTGCTGGAGTGTCTTTATTATCAGGACGGGGTAATGAATGATTGCCTATACTAGTGGAGATTGGAACGCCAGTGGAGATGAAACGGCAGGCAGAGCTCAAGCTCTGGGTGGATGGCCTGCACAGGTGTTGGTCCTGCTTAAACACAGGAAGTAGCTAGACGGACGCAGTGGCACCTGAGCTCTGGTGCACAATAGGGTGACGGCTGACCGGATAATACTTCTGAACGCTGAAAATCTTGGACGCATTGAGAGGAACGAAGAAGCTGCACCTTGGAAACCACGCAGGCTGGGTTATTTCCAAGGATTTTTACTCAGACGCGTACCATTGTACGAGTATAGGTTATTGGTTCAAATGGTTCTAAGCACTATGGGACTTAATATCTGAAGTCATCAGTCCCCTTAACTTGAAACTACTTAAACCTAAACATAAGGACATCACACACATCCATGCCCGAGGCAGAATTCTAACCTGCGACCGTAGCAGCAGCGCGGTTCCGGACTGAAGCGCCTAGAACCGCTTGGCCACAGCGGCCGGCTATAGATTTTTCCTCGCAAATTTTCTGCACTGGACGACAAAAGACTAAAATATGGTTGGTCGGCGTTCGGAAGAATCTGTAGAGAGGGAGAATATTCCGTGGTTTCGGGAATATGATTCGTTTTCGGAATTACGATGGTGGGGAGCCGAGCCTTGCTGGGAAGCTAGCCCTGGAGAGATGGGGTCTTTCCGTTGTCAGCGCCTGTGTGTGATGGTCACTCGATATCAGCTTTGTTGATACAGACGGACTTGCTGTCTTTGCTCTCACGAGATTTTATAGTTAGAACTGTTAGACACTGTACTGTTGCGAATCTATCCCTACGGGTTGGATGTCGTCGTTGAGCAGGCAGCGTTCAGTAACTGAGAGCACTTCCTCTCCCTATACTTACATTGAGACGTTATCTGAACTCCGTCCTTGCGGTTGGGAGTTCCCGTTTCTCGTCTGTAGAAGACAGAGAGGAGAAGACAGCATTAGAGTATATTAGTCAGAGGACCGCCTTCTGCCGTCCTAATGTTTGAAAGAGTTTTTATTTTTGTGGCTGGAGTTCTTCCATCGACGCAGACGTGTACGGGAACCAGCACACCGGTGCACCAGACGCAGTACATACGGCGATATCGCAGATTGCTTCGTCTTCTTAGGTCTATAAAAGCTAAACATCTGTGATCACGTTAGTTTACTTCCTCTGAGGTTCCACACCATCGTAGATCATTTTTGAAGGTAGTGTCTTCTAGTGTTTGGTACGTAGATGATGTCAGTCATTTCGTGTTATTCATATTAGACTGCGCAGTCATAATAAGGGACAGAGTTGGAAAATTGATTTGTAAATTTACTTAGGAAATGTAAACTTTGTAATATAAAGGTTTTTTAATCTACAATAAATATATAATCAGGAACAACGTTTATCATTTAGTAGTATTAGTTGCCTTAATCATTCATTTATGCTTAGGTTGCAGATTATATGTTTAAATCCATTAAGAGATGCTAACATCTGCTTCAGAGGGTAGTCAGAAAGGGCCAAATATTCATTTTAGCGTTTATTATTTTCCGTTGCGCACATTCATTTTACACCCGCCTGGAGTAGCTTCCTGGAACTGGAGGAAATATAAGAAACCCAGTAGGCTGTCGATGACTCGTCAAAGCCCTTTGGTAAAGCGATTGTAACTAAAGGACGTGAGACAAGTAAATTGCATTTACTCAACAGAGCTTTACGAGAACTAAGACGTTTTTCTTCCACGACGAAAGACGCCGAAGACGATGGCATCGTCCATCTACCGAGCCAGCAGTTCGATAGCTGCATTAGACATAACTCATTGTTGACGGTGGACATGTAGTGTTACAGATTTAAGTATTTCATATTGTTCAGTTCGTAACAAAGTTATCTAATATTTGTTGCTGCGTGTTAGTGTCATCTACTGTAGCACTTAAATAAAAGATTGTTTATTTATGTTTGTTTGACGTAACACAATAATTAAAACCCAGGAACGTGACCTTGAGGACATTATGAGCACAGTGTATGTATTATAGATTTTTTTTTTTAAATTTTGGTACTAGGTGAGTACACCGCATTACGGGGTATATATTTACTTCGGTCTTCTATGAGTGACCCTCCTCCTTTCCTCCCCCTCTGTTCATCTCCTCCTTCCCCTTTCTTTCTCCACATTATCACGCTTACCTCGACAGTACGCTGATTGTTCTACGCCCACAGTATTTCTATCCAGATCGTAACTAATGTGTGTATAAAATTTTGTTCAGATCGTTCCAGTGGTTTACGATGAGCTTCTTACTCATGGTTTTGTCCGCATTGTACGCACTTCAAAACACGTTTTGCATCACTCCGGTTACCAGAACTCCTGAAGTCAGATGTTGACTATTTATATTGTATAACAGACACAGTATCTTTGACTGTTCAGAGATGTCGCTAAGCCCGCCAAAGATGTAAACAACCATGCATGAGCAGCGCCCATTAGACAGCGGGGGTCCGACAGCCTATCGCCGGCTGGAGTGGCCGAGCGGCTCTAGGCGCTTCAGCCTGGCACCGCACGACCGCTACGGTCACAGGTTCGAATCCTGCCTCGGGCATGGATGTGTGTGTTGTCCTTAGGTTAGTTAGTTTTACGTAGGTCTAAGTTCTAGGGGACTGACGACCTCAGCTGTTAAGTCCCATGGTGCTCAGAGCCATTTGAACCATTTCTGAACTGCCGATCAGTTCCAGTCATTTCACCAGGAAGGAGGTACACGGCTCGTGTTTTATGTAGTTCAGTCGTGCGTAGACAGTCAGTACAGCGGTTCGATCGCGTCCGGATTGTTACTTTGTGCCGGAAAGGACTCTCAGCAAGGGAAGTGTCCAGGCGTCTCGAAGTGGACCAAAGCGATGTTGTTCGGACATGGAGGAGATACAGAGAGGCAGGAACTGTCGATGTCATCCCTCACTCAGGCCGCCCAAGGGCTACTACTGCAGTGACTGACCGCTACCTACGAATTATGGCTCGGAGGAACCCTGGCAGCAACACCACCGTGTTGAATAATTCTTTTCGTGCAGACACAGAACGTCATGTTACGACTCAAACCGTGCACAATAGGCTGCATGGTGCGCAACTTCACTCCCAACGTCCATGGCGAGGTCCATCTTTGTAACCTGCGCACTACAGATGGGCCCAACAACAAGCCGAAAGGAAACGCACAGGATTGGCATCACGTTCTCTTCACCGATTAGTGTCGCATATGCCTTCAACCAGACAATCGTCGGAGACGTGATTGGAGACAACCCGGTCACTGTCCAGCCAGTGTAGCAAGGTGGAGGCTCCCTGCTGTTTTCGGGTGGCATTGTGTGGGGCCCACGTACGTCGCTGGTGGTCATGCAAGGCGGCGTAACGGCTGTACGATACGTCAATGCCATCCTCCTATCGAAAGTGCAACCATATCGGCAGCATATTGGCGATGCATTCGTCTTCTTGGACTACAGTTCGCGACCCCATCGTACACATCCTGTGAATGGTTTCCTTCAGAATAACGACATCGCTCGACTACATTAAATTGTTAAGAGACCAATAAGTCATTATCAATAATATGAAATTAAATAACTAGAAGTGGCGCTAGTTTTGGTCAGCTTTTGTTATGGTGGGTAATCGGTAGTAAAAATGGTTCAAATGGCTCTGAGCACTATGGGACTTAACTTCTGAGGCCATCAGTCCCCTAGAACTTAGAACTACTTAAACCTAACTAACCTAAGGACATCACACACATCCATGCCCGAGGCAGGATTCGAACCTACGACCAGAGCGGTCGCACGGTTCCAGACTGTAGCGCCTAGAACCGCTCGGTCACCCAGCCGGCCAATCTGTAATACATCATTGTTCACAAGAGGAAACGATTTGTTATAAATAATTTAGAAACACTTGAAGCTTACAATAAAAACATATCTTAAGAGCAGTAAAGCTGTAAAAATTACGTTAAAATGGTATACATGTCATTTGTAAACTCGCTGACGTTACTGGTATTATAAACAAATATTTTTGCGACTGTTCCATTTTATACGTCAGGAGAGAGTGACAACTTGAGGTACATTCATAAGATTTGCTGTCTATTTGATGTTAAAAATCGTGAAACTGGCTGTAGCATGGAAGCTTAAAAATCAAACAGAACAATAGACAGTTGGGGGAGCAAGTATCCTCTATTTCAAAGAGCTTCTTCAAATAATTCAAAAATTCTCAAAAATAGTTCAAATGGCTCTGAGCACTATGGCACTTAACATCTATGGTCATCAGTCCCCTAGAACTTAAAACTACTTAAACCTAACTAACCTAAGGACAACACACAACACCCAGTCATCACGAGGCAGAGAAAACCCCTGACCCCGCCGCGAATCGAACCCGGGAACCCGGGCGCGGGAAGCGAGAACGCTACCGCACGACCACGAGCTGCGGACTCAAAAAATCTCATGCATTATACTTGATACGAAGCAGAAAGGTAGAATACTGTAATGTGGGCGTAGAATTCAACCCTCGTAATTGGAACCTCGTGGGCCGCGTAGCCAATGAAGAGAAAATGTGTCGGAAGAGAAGGCGGCCGGTTAAATTCTAAAACGATGGGCGTAAACAGGGCGGCGCGGTAAGCAGATACTGTCCAGCTCTGGCCTCTCACGGCGTAACACTAAACCGCGGCCGGGGGCGCGAGACGTTAGGTTGTGCAGACAAGTAGAAGCGAGCTGCTGATAGCGAGTGACCTAAGGCAAGCGCCGGCCACCGGCGGTCTAGCTGTTGTCCGTGTTAACAGAGCGCCGCCCGCCGACCGCCGGCCGACCGTAACCCGAGACGAGGCGCGTCCGGGAGCGTTTAAAGGAAGGCCTAGGTCGTGGAATTCATTAATGACTTACTCCGCCTCCAGCTTTCGGAAAGACCAGCGCCTGACGAATAGCTTCACCTGGAAAGCTAGAGCTGAGAATGGAGCGAATGTTATAGCAAAACTGAAGATCGCCCGAGCTGTTTGAGTCAAGGGCTGGCAGCCATACATCAGATTATAGGTATTACTGATACACTGACGGAAAAAAATCTGTCGTATTCTTGGCTGTGACCGCCAGTATTTTATTTTGCTACACTACTGGCCATTAAAACTGCTACACCACGAAGATGGCGTGCTACAGACGCGAAAATTAACCGACAGGAAGAAGATGCTGTGATATGCAAATGATCAGCTTTTCAGAGCATTCACACAAGATTAGAGCCGGTAGCGACACCTACAACGTGCTGACATGAGGGAAGTTTGCAACCGATTTGTCATACACAAACAGCAGTTGACCGGCGTTGCCTGGTGGAACGTTGTTGTGATGCCTCGTGTAAGGAGGAGAAATGCGTACCATCATGTTTCCGACTTTGATAAAGGTCGGATTGCAGCCTATCGCGATTGCGGTTTATCGTATCGCGACATTGCTGCTCGTTTTGGTCGAGATCCAATGACTGTTAGCAGAATATGGAATAGGTGGGTTAAGGAGGGTAAAACGGAACGCCGTGCTGGATCCCAACGGCCTCGTATCACTATAAGTCGAGATGACAGACATCTTATCCGCATGGCTGTAACGGATCGTGCAGCCACGTCTCGATCGCTGAGTCAACAGATGGACTTTGCAAGACAACAACCATCTGCACGAACAGTTCAACGGCGTTTGCAGCAGCACGGTCTATCAGCTCGGAGACCATGACTGTGGTTACCCTTGACGCTGCATCACAGACAGGAGCGGCTGCGATGGTGTACTCAACGACGAACCTGGGTGCACGAATGGCAAAACATCATTTTTCGGATGAATCCAGGTTCTGTTTACAGCATCATGATGGTCGCATCCGTGTTTGGCGACATCGCGGTGAACGCACATTGGAATCGTGTATTCGTCATCGCCATACTGGCGTATCACCCGGCGTGATGGTATGGGATGCCGTTCGTTACACGTCTCGGTCACCTCTTGTTCGCATTGACGGTACTTTGAACAGTGGACGTTACATTTCAGATGTGTTACGACCCGTGGGTCTATCCTTCATTTGATTCCTGCGAAACCCTACATTTCAGCAGGGTAATGCATGACCGCATGTTGCAGGTCCTGTACGGGCCTTTCTGGATACAGAAAATATTCGACTGCTGCCCTGGCTAGCACATTCTCCAGATCTCTCACCAACTGAAAACGTCTGGTCAATGGTGGCCGAGTGACTGGCTCGTCACAGTACGCCAGTCAGTGCTCTTGATGAACTGTGGTATCGTGTTGAAGCTGCATGGGCAGCTGTACCTGTACACGCCATCCAAGCTCTGTTTGACTCAATGCCCAGGCGTATCAAGGCAGTTATAACGCCAGAGGTGGTTGTTCTGGATACTGATTTCTCAGGATTTTTACACCCAAATTGCGTGAAAATGTAATCTCATGTCAGTTTGAAAGGTCCCCTTAGAAAAATGAAGAAATTACTGTGCTGATAAACCTCTTACAGTATTTGATTTTCAAACAGCTGACCAAAACTGAACGTACTCAGACATTACTTATTCTGATCAACACTAAACTGACACACAATATTTTGTAGCGCTACGCAATCTGACTTTCAATAATCCCTACAAGAGAATGGCCCTGACTAAATTAACCTGTACGTTTCACAAATCACTTTCCTCACAAAAATCTTCGTTACTCGAACTACTGCAATACAGCGAGTGCCACTACTGCCAGCTAAATAAAAGATTCAAACTACTGAAGGCACTAGCTACTGATAGGCATAGTTAGCAAATGAAAGATTTTGATAGATAACAAACAATGTATTTACCCTAATAGTGTTCAAAAGTCATAATATATATAGCAGTTCATGACATCCATTCTTACAAATGTACCGTTTCTGATGGACACACGTCCAGATCATCCGCTCTCAAAAATCCGCCATCTCACTTCCCCACATCCACCACTGCTGGCGGCTCACCTCCAACTGCGCAACGCTACGCGCTGTTAACAGCCAACTGCCCAACGCTACAATGGCGAATATTACAACAATGCCAACCAACCACAGACTGCACACAGCACAGCCAGTGATTTTCATACAGAGCACTACGTGGCATTACCAATAAGAAAACGTAAACAGCCTACTTACAAGTTCTAGTATAATATATTTGTCCAATGAATACCCGTTTATCATCTACACTTCTTCTTGGTGTAGCAATTTTGATGGCCAGTAATGTAGAAGCGCACCTTGATGCAGCATGATACACGTGAAGTAGCATATGGTACAAAAGTGCAGTGAGGTAAAAGCGACAGACGGTACAGTATGTACCAGTCCGGTGGGAGAGTCCGCCAATAGTGCTGAATTTCCTTCTGATTGATCGGCACGTTCGGGTGCTACACGCCAATACGCCGAACTTTTCCTATTAATCATGTGTGTACTTTTCATTGTATTTAACCCAGGTTTTAGCATCACAGTCTCTCATGGTTTCCCTAAGGCTCTATCATGTTTGTCTATAAAATTTTACTAGTTTTGGGAAACATAGGAGAAACTATATTGTAACCGGAGTCCCTCGAACACCTTCGGGACGCTTTCGTGCGCCTGGGAGGCGAAATACTTCGGCTGCTCTTGTCACTCTGTTTCGGGCGTTCTGGAGGGCCGGACACGTGTCTCAGTATCGTGCGTTACTTAGATGTGAATATCCAATAGTCACTCTGTTTGGGGTATTCTTCAGAGCCGGGCATGTTGTACTCTATATCGGGCGTAACTTAGTTGTGAATATGTAATTTTCACTCTGTCTAGTGCGTACCGGAGAGACATGTGTAACATATATCGGAAGTTGAATGGAAAATTTACCATACAATTAAGAAAGTTATGTCGAGTGCTGTAAAACACAGTGTAAAATGTGTGAATATTTGAATAATAACCAAGGAGGATACATTAATCAGAAGTGTCGCCTACCAACATTGTCAGTACTACAGATCTAGCCGTCTGTAGATGCAGAGACTAACATGGGCAAATGGCCTCCCATAAAAAATAGAATCACAGGATAGAACTGACAGTGTAGCAGGCTCCACCGAAGAAGATCCTACGACCGACGATCTGTCTTCTCCGCTGGGAACAGAACTTTAGAAGACGACAGGTTACTGGATAGAACGGCCAGAGACTCCTATTCAGTCTCTCCAGATCTCCCCAGCTTCCAGATCTGACTTCCAAAGGATACATAATTTGTAAATCGCAACACCAAGAAGGAGTTGCCGACATAAACGAAAGTTGGTTGGCGTGTTTTTACATCTGCAAGATGATGTCTATTCAAATTTTACGCCAGTCGCTCATGAATGGCGCTACTAGCGCCACTGTGAATATGCAAATCAGATTTCGTGTAAATACACGCCGTAACGGTCTTGAGCATTAGTTACCTTTCATATTGTAGTTGGTGAGTTGACGTTGGTCAAGAAAGCTTGTAAGGTGACAAAGACGCCATTAGAAATACAACATTGAGTTTGAACGAAGACGCGTAATAGGGCTACGAGAAGCTGAATGTTTCTTCTGCGATACTACAAAAAGACTTGGCAGGAATGTAGCTACGGTGCATGGTTACTGGAAGCGGAGGTCATAAGAATGTACGATCGCGAGAAGTCCGGGCTCCTGTCGGCCACATGGCATCACCGAGAAGGAAGACCACCATGTTCAACGTATGGCCTTGTCGTATCGTAGTGCATCTGCAACAGCAATTTGAGCAGTGACACAACGAACTATTAGAAGTCGGTTGCTTCACGCACAGCTCCAAGCCAGACGCCCAGTAGCGGGCATTCCATTACCCCCAACCACCGCCATTTTCGACTTCAGTGGTGTCAAGCAAGAGCTCATTGGGCGGTGGAGTGGAGGACAGTCGTGTTTTCTGATGAAGGCTGTTTCTCTCACAGTGCCAGCCATGGCCGTGTCTTTATTAGGAGGAGGCCATTTTAGGGCCGGCAACCAACCTGTCTGCGTGCTAGACACACGGGACCTACATCTGGAGTTATGGTCGTGCGGTGCGATTTGGTATGACAGCAGTAGCGCTCTCGTGGTTATCCCATGCACCCTGACTGCAAATTTGCACGTCAGTCTGGTGTTTCGACCTGTTGTGCTGCCATTCATGAACAGCATTCCAGCGGGTGTTTCCCACCTGGATAAGGCTCGCCCACATACTGCCGTTGAAACCCAACATGCTCTACATAGTGTCGACATGTTACCTTCTGCTGTTCGATCTTCGGATCTGCCTCCAATAGAACACGTGTGGGATATCATCTGATGACAACTCTGGCGTCATCCTCAAACAGAATTAACCTTTATTTTGTCTTGAAACTCTTCCATTGCATACAGAACAACAATATGGGATTGTGAGTCCACCTTGGTGTAAAACACTTTCGTTATTTATTTATTTATTTCCTCAAACTAGTTTCAGAGACAAGTATCACCATCATCAGTGGGTTCTTTGGTTCTAAAACATGCAGAAATAGCGTACTTATAAGACATTGTAAAAATTGTTTTATGTGTACTGTTTTGTTCCAAATATTGTTTCTGTGAATAATTTCATAATACATTATTTACTATACGTCACAGTATGATTTTACAACTGAGCTGCATACGTTTTCAGCATATTTTCTGCGTCTTTTTTATATAAAGGAAAAAGCAAACAGCTGGCTGAAATATTAAATTTACTCACCAAGCTTTTTTTTTTTAAAAAAAAAGAAAAGAATTGAATGTCATATCTTCTGGTAAACCTTCCGGGATGTAAGGTCGTGGTCCATGAAACTCTTCAGCTCCTAACGTTTCGTCCAGAGCTGCGCTGGAGATCTTCAGAGGGGTGTTTCTCCTCCGGTGAGTCTTACCGAATTCATACTATGAATTGAATGTCAGCTTGTACAAACTACACCTACAACCAGAAAACCAAATGACCAGCTCCCCAATATGTGTGATATAATGGAAACAAATTACCGCAAATAGTCGATAATGCGAAAAGAATGGTAGTAGAATCAGGAACACAGATTAAATAAACTCAGGAAGAAAAACATCTCTGCAATTAAGACACTAACTCAACATACATTCCACGAATGCTTCGTTAATTTTACTGACATAATATAAAATAAGTGCACCAGCTACTTGCAAAAGGCTCCAAATATAATTTGAATACCCATATAACATGTACCAACATAGAAAATCGCCGGCCGGAGTGGCCGAGCGGTTATAGGCGTTACAGTCTGGAACCGCGTGACCACTAAGGTCGCAGGTTTGAATCCTGCCTCGGGCGTGGGTGTATGTGATGTCCTTAGGTTAGTTAGGTTTGAGTAGTTCTAAGTTCTAGGGGACTGATGGCCTCAGAAGTTAAGTCCCATAGTGCTCAGAGCCATTTGAACCATTTTTACTACAGATTATCCACAATAACAAAAGCTGACTAAACTAGCGCCACTTCTTGTTATTTAATTTTATATTATTGATAATGACTTATTGGTCTCTTAACAATTTAATGTAGGCCGTTCATGTAGAGCACAGATACAGAGAATTCTATTGCACATTTCTACGAGGTGTATCCAACGCTTGTCTGAGAATCTTGGACTGAAATTTTGCGTTCATATCAATTAAGTATCAACGGAAAAATATTATTCGACAGTTTCAAGCGACATGTTCACTTTCGTGTTCAAAGTAGGTAATCAGAGATGCTTGATTGCTTAGTTATCTGTGCAAGGGAATTTTTTGTAGCGTGCCGGCAAGAGTGGCAGTCCGGTTCTAGGCGTTACAGTCTGGAGCCGAGCGACCGCTCCGGTCGCAGGTTCGAATCCTGCCTCTGGCATGGATGTGTGTGATGTCCTTAGGTTAGTTAGGTTTAAGTAGTTCTAAGTTCTAGGGGACTGATGACCTCAGAAGTTAAGTCGCATAGTGCTCAGAGCCATTAGAACCATTTTTTTGTAGCGTTATCCAAACTACATCTTGGGTTCAAATGGCTCTGACCACTATGGGACTTAACAGCGGAGATCCTCAGTCCCCTAGAACTTAGAACTACTTAAATGTAACTAACCCAAGGACGTCGCACACATCCATGCCCGAGGCAGGCTTCGAACATGCGACCGTAGCGGTCGTGCGGTTCCAGACTGAAGCGCCTAGAGCCGCCCGGTCACTATGGCCGGCAAACTATCACCCTGCTGATGTATTCTTACAAACATTTTACAAGGCGCTTTGGACAACAAGGAAAGTCGTGTGACACATTCTGTGTAGTTCTCCAGGATATTTTAGTCTGTTCGAGATACATTGCTATGTCTACTATAACTGGTGGACCAGTTTCGTGACCTCCCTGGCTGCGTGATCTTAAAGCTTTTAAAAGCCTTCGACGCTATTAGAACGTCTCTCAAAACGTGTGATCATTTATGATCTGTTCAGGTTACGCACTTGTCAAACAAAATAAAGAACTTTTTTTACATGCATGAGTTTCTGTATATTTATCGTATCTTAAACAGTTGTTGTTAGCTGATGATTTGAGGTCCATAGTGTGTCTTTTCATAACACTCTTTCAGCAATAACTAGGGAGGAAATAAGAGAGCTTGAAAGATTTTCCATTTCGTGTAATGAACGGCAGCTCCCTGGATAAACGCAAGAGAATGCCCCTAACAAGGAGATAGAACTAGGTGATATCTGTTTTCATTGTTAGTGCTAAACTTGTCTGGTATTTTTAACAGCGTTGATGCACAGGATTTTTCAAAAAGATTCATTCAATTTCACAAGACTACATATGTACCATGAGTGAAGATAGGAGCTTCCTGATGACAACTTATGCATAGAACTACTAAGTTTTTATTTTCAAAAGAAGCATAATAGTTTACAGAAGTGTATCTATTACAGGAATAGGCCGAGCGTTTCTAGGCGCTACGGTCGCAGGTTCGAATCCTGCCTCGGGCATGGATGTGTGTGTTGTCCTTAGGTTAGTTAGGTTTTAGTAGTTCTAAGTCCAGGGGACTGATGACCTCAGATGTTAAGTCCCATAGTGCTCAGAGCCATTTGAGCCATCTTAGCTTTACTCTAGGAGGGGCAGAGATGATACTACAACATGTAAAACATGTAGGTTCTTCCTTGCTTGTTCGCAAACCTCAATTTCTAACGTTTCCATCATCCTAACTACAACTGATAGAAATTTGATTTAATCTGATTTGTACACAGTTGGTTCAAATACGTTACCTACATGATAAACAAAAACAGTGTTCTATTTAGAAAGAATTATAACTCGTTGCTGTAACTCTGTGAAAACTAAGTAAATAAACGATGCAACTAACTCCGCAGAAAGAGGAACACTTTTTTCACTTTAAGCTATCTAAATAAGTATTTTGTAAACTGTAAAGAAAGCACCTTAATGTGAAACATCGTGGATGTGGACGTAGACGTAGAGGTTGATGTAAAGAGGGTCATTTCGATACGCGTGTTTACGTAACACTGACTGTAACTTTAAATGAGTCGAAAGCAATTACGTATAAGGTTTACAACAGCTGAGCTATTCCTATCGGTAGTTGCCCAGCTGCGGAATAGACCAACCTGCAAGATATCGAGGAGAACGCGGAAGAAGCGACGGGGAGAGAGAGTGCTGTGCGGGCGGACCTCCCAAGGCGACGCCGAGTGGGGCCGCGGCTACTGTCGTGCGCGTCCACGCTGACCTCTGGTCGTGGAGGGCGCTGCTTCGTTGCCTCGGGAGGACTAAACTGCTGTGGGGAGGTCGGACTGTGCCAGCTCCAGCGTGGCCTGCGCCTTCTAGTAGTCGTTACCCCAGGGTGCAACGCAAGTAACACTGGTTTGACATCTACATGTACGTCTGCTGCTAAGACAGGCCACTCCAAACACATCCTTAATAAATAAATATATCGAGTTTCGGTTTTTCAAAGAGCTAGAGGACAACATGGTGCATTTCCTTGCATTCGCAAGTAATTTTTATCGTTCACAGTCGACCTATTATGACATCTACTTGTAATGGAAGTACATATTTTTTTCTAAGGCATTTCAAAGAAGATTCTAAGAGAACTCAGTGACATAACATGTATAGGACTTGATAAAATAGTATCAATATAACAGCGCTGCAAGCTACTGTCCTGCTGTCAGGAAAAGAGGTTCCATAAACGTCCGTTTATACCAAATATAAGTAAACACGTAACTCGTGTACAGGTCATGTGGTTATTATCACGACCGTCATAGCAAGAGCTCGAAATATTGACCTTGAGCATTGCTACACGTCATAAAGTAATTTTGGAGAAATAATACTGCACCTTGTATTTAATCTGCAGTTAACGGAGGGCTGTTCCGTGTTATCTGGCATTTAATGGCTTGGGGAGCTCTTGCTTAACAGACATATGAAGATAATAACTGTTCTTTAAAGAACAGATACCATTGATGACCATGCAGCTTCTCTAGAATCAATGATAATTAATTGAAACCCTCAGCTGCCGACAGATGTTGTTGATATACTTCGATGGGGAAGAGCTGAAAATGAGTGCCCTGACCAGGACTCAAACCAGGGATCTCCTGCTTACATGGCAGACGATCTATCCATCTGAGCCACCGAGGACACAGACGAATAGCGCGACTGCAGGGACTAATCTCTTGCACGCTTTCCGTGAGACCCACATTCCCATCTGTCCACAATCTACATACATAATGTTCCTAATAGATATTTGCCCACCCACTCATTACTCGCGCCAACTAAGGTGACTATTCCCGCAAGAGTTCTGGCAACCTGTGCGCATTCCCATAGACGAAGTTTAATAGCCAGGTAGCCTTCAGCTACATATGAAGATAGTAAATGTTCTCGAAAGAACAGATACCATTGATGACCGTGCAGCTTCTCTAGAATCAATGATGATTAACTGACACCCTCAGCTGCCTACAGGTGTTATTGATATACCTCGATTGGGGACATCTGAAAATGTGTGCCCTGACTGGGACTCGAACCTGGAATCTCCTGCTTACATGACAGACGATCTATCCATCTGAGCCACCGAGGACACAGATGAATAGCGCGACTGCAGGGACCTACCGCTTGCACGCTTCCCGTGAGTCCGACATTCCCAACTGTCCACAATCTACATACGTAATGTTCCTAATAGATATTTGCCCATCCGCTCATGTCCAAACACACATCTTGTTTTAATTTTCCTCACAGACAAAAGTGTAGAAGTTTTAAGTTTGTCGAGTATGCAAATCATTTTGCATTTCCTGAACTATCATTCCAATTATCTCCAAATGTTCTGTTAATAGTGTCTGTCATCACTCCTGAATGGGAGGGACATCCATCGTTTTGGAACCGCACTGATTCCCTTACGGATGTCTTCCAGTAGCTACGGCCGTAGCACATCTTAGCAACTCGAGATACTTGAACGTATTTACATTCCCGCCAGCAAAACAGGGACCAATGATGCGGATCTTGAAAACACGCACAGAACGTCGACAGTGGAAGAGGGATGTTTTTATCCACTTCTTCGAGTCAGTAGAGATTTTCATCTGACGATAACTGCGTATGGTAGAGATTGACTTCCCTGTGGTTTTTAGATTTTAGATGATGCTTCTTCCTTAAACAAAATGTAGTGTGAATAAGCGGCATCAATTCGCACTGTTCGTAGTTAACATTTCGGGAGTTGTAGGCAGTTTTGGGAGTCACTGCCAGGATGCTATACTTGCAGCGAAATGTGAAGAGGATAATATGTGATGGAATGTAGTGTTTGCAGAACATTTGATTGACATCTCGTACTTCCGAGACACGTCTTAGTGATATTGCCTTGTGTGCTACTGCCGCTAAAATTTTAGTTCCATTTCCCTCATCAAGTGCTCTTCTTTACCTTTGCGTATTTTATAATTCATGCTTCCAGTTCCTAGAACTTCTTTATAATGTTTGCAAATAACGAACTTGAGTGCTTGGCACAATCTCGGTCCTCTTCAGCGTACAAGCGCACAGCTTCTCTAATATGAGACCTGAGTTTCTCCTGGCGTATACAACTTTCAAATAACTTCCGGGAATTCAGCCAGGTAACACTTTCAGCGACCGCCGATATTTCGGCGGGAGAACACCCCGCCATTTTCAAGGCAAACTGCAACGTTGCAGTTTGCCTTGAAAATGGCGGGGTGTTCTCCCGCCGAAATATCGGCGGTCGCTGAAAGTGTTACCTGGCTGAATTCCCGGAAGTTATTTGAAAGCTTCTCTAATAGTCTGGTGAAATTCGCCATACAAATGTTTACTTTTCGACTGAGACATACAAATGAGAACGTGTCAGCGTTTTGTGGGCAATGGGCTTCAAGCACACAGGTAAACACAAAAACTCTGAGTTACATATTTTCGTACACTGGGTACAGTAGGACGGGCGTTAGTAGTGGGACAAAGCGGTTCTGGGACTCTTTAGATACAAATTGATATAAAATTAATTATGTAAATTAATTAATTGATGAATTAATTACTCCCCATCTCCTGATGATATCGTGAGTTATCCCCCAGCTGACATGTGGTCCCCCCTTCAGGGAACTCTCAGGCCTCTCACCTCCCCATCCCCTCCCATGATGTAATACAGTATGGCGGCCCAGGAAAAATGGCAGAAAATTCTAATTTATTGCGGAATACCAAATTTTGTATGTTGTACTAATTGACCTAGTTCATAATATGATCACCAGGGGCACTGTTACATATTCCCTCTCCCCCCCCCCCCCTACCCACTCCCATCTGGAAATTGGCAGGAAAACGAATCAGTCTGTGCTGGGCTGCTGGATAGGATAGATGTAAGTCTTTATCATTTTGTACAGAGTGCAGTATATTGTTTGTTTACAGGAGATGTCACTGATAAAGCACTAGGCGGTAGTTCTGTCAATAACTGCTGGATGTGGAGTGGATATTTTGGATATTAGTCTAGCACTGGAGAGTTGCTCTTGCCAACCTAAATATAGCTCTATATGGGAAATAATGATAGAACAGCGAGCTATCACTGAAGTACAAGGGAGCAACCTCCTGCATTTATAGGTAATGATGGTATTAGAACAGTGACATACTGCCCCAGTGCACATAATATTAGAACAGCTATTCTTTGATCCCACTGCGCCTGTAACACCCTGCCCTACATGCAGGAGTCCTGTAGCAATACCACTTGACAATAAAAAACACTGATACCCAATTATGAGACATGAGTCACATCCTGTTGTTGTTGTTGTGTGGTCTTCAGTTCTGAAACTGGTTTGATGCAGCTCTCGACTCTACTCTATCCTGTGCAAGCTTCTTCATCTCCCAGTACTTACTGGACCCTACATCCTTCTGAATCTGCTTAGTCTATTCAACTCTTGGTCTCCCTCTATGATTTTTACCCTCCACGCTGCACTCCAATGCTAAATTTGTGATCCTTTGATGCCTCAGAACATGTCCTACCAACCAGTCCCTTCTTCTTGTCAAGTTGTGCCACCAACTCATCTTCTCCCCAAATCTATTCAGTACCACCTCATTACTTATGTGATCTACCCATCTAATCTTCAGCATTCTTTGTAGCACGATGTTTCGAAAGATTCTATTCTCTTCTTGTCCAAACTATTCATCGTCCATGTTTCACTCCCATACATCGCTAAACTCCATACAAATGCTTTCACAAACGACTTCCTGTCACTCAAATCTATGCTGGATGTTAACAAATTTCTCTTCTTCAGAAACGCTTTCCTTGCCATTGCCAGTCTACATTTTATATCCTCTCTACTTCGACCATCATCAGTTATTTTCCTCCCCAAATAGCAAAACTCCTTTACTACTTTAAGTGTCTCATTTCCTAATCTAATTCCCTCAGCGTCACCCGACGTAATTCGACTACATTCCATTATCCTCGTTTTGCTTTTGTTGATGTTCATCTTATATCCTCCTTTCAAGACAATGTCCATTCCGTTCAACTGCTCTTCCAAGTCCTTTGCTGTCTCTGACAGAATTACAATGTCATCGGCGAACCTCAAAGTTTTCATTTCTTCTCCATGGATTTTACTTCCTACTCCGAATTTGTCTTTTGTTTCCTTTACTGCTTGCTCAATATACAGATTGAATAACATCGAGGATACGCTATAACCCTATCTCACTCCCTTCCCAACCGCTGCTTCCCTTTCATGTCCCTCGACTCTTATAACTGCCATCTGGTTTCTGTACAAATTGTAAATAGCCTTCACCTCCCTGTATTTTTCCCCTGCCACCTTCAGAATTTGAAATAGAGTATTCCAGTCAACATTGTCAAAAGCTTTCTCTAAGTCTACAAATGCTAGAAACGTAGGTTTGTCTTTCCTTAATCTTTCTTCTAAGATAAGTCGTAGGATCAGTATTGCCTCACGTGTTCCAACATTTCTACGGAATCCAAACTGATCTTCCCCGAGGTCGGCTTCTACCAGTTTTTCCATTCGTCTGTAAAGAATTCGGGTTAGTATTTTGCAGCTGTTACTTATTAAAGTGATAGTTCGGTAATTTTCACATCTGTCAACACCTGCTTTTTTGGGATTGGAATTATTATATTCTTCTTGAAGACTGAGCGTATTTCGCCTGTCTCATACATCTTGCTCACCAGATGGTAGAGTTTTGTCAGGACTGGCTCTCCCAAGGCTGCCAGTAGTTCCAATGGAATGTTGTCTACTCCCGGGGCCTTGTTTCGACTCAGGTCTTTCAGTGCTCTGTCAAACTCTTCACGCAGTATCATATCTCCCATTTCATCTTCATCTACATCCTCTTCCATTTCCATAATATTGTCCTCAAGTACATTGCCCTTGTATATATACTCCTTCCACCTTTACTCCTTCCACCTTTCTGCTTTCCCTTCGTTGCTTAGAACTAGGTTTCCATCAGAGCTCTTGATATTCATTCAAATGGCTCTCTTTTCTGCAAAGGTCTCTTAAATTTTCCTGTAGGCAGTATCTATCTTACCCCTAGTGAGATAAGCCTCTACATCCTTACATTTGTCCTCTAGCCATCCCTGCTTAGCCATTTTGCACTTCCTGTCGATCTCATTTTTGAGACGTTTGTATTTCTTTTTTCCTGCTTCATTTACTGCATCTTTATATTTTCTCCTTTCATCAGTTAAATTCAATATTTCTTCTGTTACTCAAGGATTTTTACTAGCCCTCGTCTTTTTACCTACTTAATCCTCTGCTGCCTTCACTACTTCATCCCTCAGAGCTACCCATTCTTCTTCTATTGCATTTCTTTCTCCCATTCCTGTCAATAGTTCCCTTATGCTCTCCCAGAAACTTTGTACAACCTCTGGTTTAGTCAGTTTATCCAGGTCCCATCTCCTTAAATTCCCGCCTTTTTACAGTTTCTTCAGTTTTAATCAACAGTTCATAACCAATAGATTGTGGTCAGAATCCACACCTGCCCCTGGAAATGTCTTACAATTTAAAACCTGGTTCGTAAATCTCTGTCTTACCATTATATAATCTATCTGATACCTTCTGGTATCTTCAGGATTCTTCCATGTATACAACCTTCTTTTATGATTCTTGAACCAAGTGTTAGCTATGGTTAAGCTCTGTGCAAAATTCTACCAGACAGCTTCCTCTTTCATTTCTTACCCCCAATCCATATTCACCTACTATTTTTCCTTCCCCCCCCCCCCCTTTTCCTACTCTCGATTTCCAGTCACCCACGACTATTAAATTTTCGTCTCCCTTCACTACCAGAATAATTTCTTTTATCTCATCATACATTTCATCAATTTCTTCATCATCTGCAGAGCTAGTTGGCATATAAACTTGTACTACTGTAGTAGGCACTCGCACTTCTATTTTTGTATTCATTATTAAACCTACTCCTGCATTATCTCTATTCGATTTTATATTTATAACCCTGTATTCACATGACCAAAAGTCTTGTTCCTCCTGCCACCGAACTTCACTAATTCCCACTATATCTAACTTTAACCTAACCATTTCCCTTTTTAATATTTTCTAACCCACCTGCCCGATTAAGGGATCTGACATTCCATGCTCTGATCTGTAGAACGCCAGTTTTCTTTCTCCTGATAACGACGTCCTCTTGAGTAGTCCCCGCCCGGAGAACCGAAAGGGGGACTATTTTACATCCGGAATATTTTACCCAAGAGGACGCCATTATCATTTAACCATACAGTACTGCTGCATGCCCTCAGGAAAAATTACGGCTGTAGTTTCCCCTTGCTTTCAGCCGATCGCAGTACTAGCACAGCAAGGTCGTTTTGGTTAGTGTTACAACGCCAGATCAGTGAATCGTCCAGACTGTTGCCCCTGCAACTGCTGAAAAGGCTGCTGTCCCTCTTCAAGAACCACACGTTTGTCTGGCCTCTCAACAGATATCCCTCCGTTGTGGTTGCACCTACGGTACGGCCATCTGTATCGCTGAGGCACGCAAGCCTCTCCACCGATGACAAGGTCCATGGTTCATCCTAGCCAAGAGAAACATTGTAAATGTATCATACAATATTTTTTATGAATGTAGAGTTCATTATCTTTCCCGAAATTATGTCTCAAGACGAAGAAAAAAAACTAAGCAGTCATGTCCAGTCTAATCTGGTGCTATCTACTGAGTGTATTGTTTACCTGAAGAACCGGCCGACCAAGAAACTGTCGGTTGCTGTAAGCCAGGCTAACAAAAGCCTCTACTTCCAGCTGCCCAAGTACTCCCACCACCAGCTGTGGCACAATGGAGCCCAACTCTATCTAACTGCAGCCTCACTATTGACATAGAGTTCTCAGTTTAAAAAAAAAATCCGAGATAGCGATAATGTTGACGATATGCATCAAATTTCTTGCACGAAATGTAGATTTCTCCTTTTTACATGAGTTATTTTCGAAGACAGAAGAAATCAGACCATACAAGCGGTTTTACGTCACTAAGCATCGTTACTTGTTGTGAAAATTTTGTACATCAGTACATATGGTATAGGCTATATTTCCTCTAAGTATTTTATCATCAGGTCCACAAATGTGTTTTCTTCTCTGTTACTTCCTGCATCACAGCACTGGGATATTAATCTCACTTTTGTCTCATGATGGAGAGCTACAAGCATGCTCTACCTCTGTCACAGGATGCCTCCATACTTTCGAACTCTCTCTTTGTTGCAGTCACCACAGATGCCAACTGCAGCAGAAACTAATCAGACAGACCAGCGCGGCGAGGGTTGCCAACTCCACTGCGAAGTTTGACCAAAGGAAGAGTGTTTTGAAGCAAGTACCACAGCTGACAACAAACACGTAGGTAAGACCAATGTCCATCAGAGGGCATCAACCAGCAGTAGGGAAGGGAGCGTGACGATCAATGGACTATTTCTTGGCAAACACGTGTGTGTAAATAATCCCGGAAATATCCTTCCACTCAGGGCTAGATGAGCTGGCGCCTGGCTGTTCAGCAGGCAGTTCTCGACTTGCCAAGTGCGGAGAAGATCGGCCGGTCCAGCAGGGTGCCACTTCGACCATCCTCCCTTCCACAGCGATTGTGATACGTCGCTTCTGTCGTGTTAGGCAATCTACCACCTGCTAACAGCCGACTTCAATGTGGAACAGTTGTATGGGTATAGAGACGAAGGGAACTCTCATTACAGGAATTAGATGTTATTTGCTTCATCCGCAGAATGGTTCCTTCTTATTTTTGGGTTTTGCAGAGTGTGTCACAAATGGTGGTTTTATTGTAGTTTCCTTATTAAGGAAGTTGGCAAAACAAGTTGGTTCTTGCTCCATAGATTTAACAGTGGCCATGAAGTTGTTCGAATTCCTTCGATGCTTCTATCTTTGTTGACATGGCTGAAGGTATTCTGGGTTTAGATTCGCCATCGGCTTGTGTCCCTGAACTGTTGAATTGCATGCAACATACAATACGCAATACACAACTGAACTTCTGATTTAGTGTTCACAGGCTCTGCATAGTTTTCTTCGGGGGAAGGGGGGGGGGGCAGCATCAGCTGCTCCTGCTGCCTTCCCACCGTTTGACAAGTCTTGAACTGTGGAGCAATTATGTGGCTCGCTTGGAACAACATTTCCTTGCCCATGGAATCATCGACACCGGCCAGTATCATGTGTTTTTTCTTGCCTATGTGGGTCCTGACATTTATAGCTTACAAGGGGAAGGCCTCAGAGATGGCCAACCGATTCGGCTCAGATTTGGCAGGTCGCTTGTGTACAACCTAAAACGAAGGAATCTAAGATATTTTGGGTCAACACCCCCACGTTTTTGAGAAAATCACCCCTAAAAGTTATGACGAGCGATCGACTCAAAGTTGGCGGGATCGATAGATAATTGTAAATAGAGCATTTCTCATCATCATGTATGGGGTCCGAAAACGCATACTTTTCCAGAAATCGAGGTAAGAAACTTTTACAACTGCCGCGTCTGTACCCACATTGTTAACGCCTGTCACCGACAGCGCCGATAGCGTGCCGGCATGGTAGCTCAGCGTGTTCGGCCAGAGAGCCGGTTGGCCTCTGTAATAAAAAACTGAGTGGGTCCCTCTGAGTATGTGGCAATTTTAAGGCCACTGTCAATGCCCAGTCTGTCATTGACTCCTACCCTATCGCAGTGGTCGCTGATGTTCTGTCCAAGTTGGTAGGTGGAAAGATCTTCGCCAAGATTGATCTAAGGTAAGCATACCTCCAGCTACCAGTCGACGCTTCCTCTCAGGAGATCCTCATCATCAGTACTTCCTTTGGGCTCTTCTGGTATAACTACTTGCCTTTTGGGATCGCCAACGCTCCAGCCATCTTTCACCACTTTCTGGAGTCTCTGACTAAGGAGGTCCGTAGCACCACCAATTACTTAGATGACATCTTAGTCACAGGGATCTTGGTCCTGGACTTAGTGTGGGACCTTTGGCGACTTTCTGAGGTTCTGCAGGCTGCGGAGTTGCGGTGCAACAGGGCCTAATGTCAATTTTTTGTGCCACAAGTGACCTATCTCGGCCATGTTTTGAGCACTGTAGGCATTCACTCGATGCTGCAATACCTCGAGGCTCCCGACCCTGTCAAACATCTCCCAGCTCAAATCCATCTTGGGTCAACTCAACTGCTATTGGCGCTTCATCCCACATGCTGTGGCTCTGGTGGAGCTTCTGCATTGCCTGCTTCACAAGAGTGTTCCATAGATCTGGTTGCCAGAAAGTGATCAGGCTTTCCAGCACCTCAAATCTGCTCCTATCGCTCCACCATGCCTCATCCCATACAACCCCACCAATCCTCTTATTTTGGCTGCTGATGTGATTATGGGCTGGGGGCTTGTTGTCTCATATCGTTGACAGTGTTGATCACTCAGTGGATTTCACCTGAAAAACTGTATCACAAGCATAATGCCTCTGTAGCCACATCGAGAAGGAGGCCTTAGACGTCGTCTATAGATTCAAGAAGTTCCATGACTTCGTCTACAGCCATCAGTTCATGCCCTACATGGATGTCCATGTTCGGCGCCACATCCGCCATCCCTACCTGGACCGCTCACCGCTTGCAGTGCTGGGTGTTATTCCTTGCAGGGTACACCTACGACATCTGTTACTGGGCCACAGCCCTCTATGCCAATGTTGATCTTCTTTCTCGACTTCTTGAGAGGCCTGATTCTGACTTCGATGCTGATCCATTTGCTTATTTTCATGTGAATGCTGCAGCCTCCTCCACTGTTGCCGCATTGCCACTTGATGCCCAGCTCGTCGCAGAGCACACGGCCTTGAACCCAGTTCTCCGGACGATTCTGTGCCACATCAACTCAGGTGGCCCTTTGATCATCATTAGGTATCAGACCCAGAGGTTCACAATAACTTTTCCATCAGCAACAGGGTAATTCATCTCTTAGGGGTTGCTGATCATTGGCGTGTTGTGATACTGTCCTCCCTCTGTCAGCTGGTCCTCATGCTCATACATTTCGAGCGCTGGGGGATTATCCTGATGAAGTGCCTCACCCACCAATATGTCTATTGGTGGAGCTTGGATGGCGACATCATCCACATGGTGAGTTCTGACTTCTCCTGTCAGTATCAGCAGTCGTTGCTGCCATGATGCCTTCTTCTGTGGCCTCTGGCTGCCACCCCGTGGCTCCTGCTCCATCTGGATTTTGTGGATCTATTCCTAGGGTCCTAGTGACTCATTTTGGTGGATACCGGCAGTGGTTTTCATACGTCCCATACATGTCCTCGACGACTGCCGCTCACACCATTCCAGCCTTATCTCATATTTTCCCCATCGAGGGTCTACCAGAGGCGACTGTGATGTACAACCAGCAGTTCATGTCAGCAGAGTTTACATCCTTCTGTGCTACATTAGGCATCCAGCTGCTCCATATGACACCATTCCATCCCATGTCCAATGGGTTGGCTGATAGACTTATCCACACATTTATATTACAGATGGCCAAACTAAGTTAGCATCTGTCCCAGAAAGCTGCCCTCGACCTCTTACTTTTCATTCTCCTGGACCCTCAGGGTCATCACTGGGGGAGAAACTGCGTGACTGTCCTCATCAGGCACCCTGGTCACTCCTCTTTCCTGCTTCTCCTCGTCAGTAGCTCCTGTCTCAGTGCAGCTGAGTTTCTCTACACAGGATCTAGTCTGGGCATTGGTGTTTCCCAAGGGCCACCCCAGCTGGGTTCCCACCGAGGTCTCCACGTGTCTCGGCCACACCATAGCAACTGTTGTCCTCAACGGTGATGCGCACCTCCATTGCCACTCGTTCCACCAGCGGAACCTGGGACCAACATTGAGATGTGCCTTCGCCTCGTCCATAGAAAGGGGGCCGGGGGGGGGGGGGGGGGGGGGAGGGAGACTGCTGCAGTCACCACAGACGCCTACTGCAGTGGCAACTCCGCAGACAGACCAGCGACACTGGTTGCTACCTTTACTGTGAAGTCTGCCTGATGGAAGAGTGTTTACAAATTGACAACAAACATGTAGGTAGGGCCAACGTCCACCAAAGGGCATCAACAAGCAGCAGAGCAAAGGGACACGATGATCAGCGAACTATTTCTTGGCTATAGTCCCAGAAATATCTTTCGGTCTGAAGGTAGATAAGTCGGCGCCTGGCCGTTCAGCATGCAGTTCTCGACTCGCCAAGTGCAGATAACATCGGCTGGTCCAGCAGCATTCCACCTCGAGCATCCTCTCTTCTGCAATAATTGTGATACATCGCTTCAGTCATATTAGGCAATCTACCAGCTGCTAACAGCCAACTTCAACGTGGAACAGTTGTACATGTATAGAGGCGAAGGGAACTCTGATTATAGGAATTAGTTGTTATTTTCTTGATCCACAGAACGGATCCTTACTATTTTTGGGTTTTGAAGCATGTGTTACTGTTGGTGGTTTATCATAGTTTCCTTAATTAAAAAAATTTGGCAAAACGAATTGGTTCTTCCCTCATAAATTTATCACTCTTAAAGTAAATATATGTCTTATCATATACCAAGTCTCTCAAGGCAGCAGCACAGAGAAATTGTAAATATCGGTTTTATACTATGTATCATTTTATAAATTCGGTGACATAGCTGATTTTATTATGATGATCATCTCGCCCTATGTAGGTTCCATTAAAAGATCTCGCCATAAGGAAAAAATGCCTGATTGCTACTACAACCCTTGAATGATATATGTGGTACTCTCACACTCGCTTCCACCTGCCCAGTGGCACGTTATTGATATAAAATTGATAAGCTAATTAATTAAAACGATCTTGAGGGTCACATTGTATGGTGAGTAACTTTTTTTCCTGCTGTTGGATTACAATTGATAGATAACCGTTACAGGCACTTCCGTGACATCTCTGCAGGCTTCGTCTATACCAAAATGGGTGGAGACCTTCGTAGGATGTTCCACTCTCTTCTCCAGCCCCGCGACGCCTCCACCACTGGACAGTGTGTAAACAACTACCAAAGGATCACAAAATTCTAGCTGGGCATCAGGGGTATACAACTCTCTGCCAACAACCCACTGCTGCCCATGCCACAGCTGTTAATAATTCCAGACCCTCAAAAGTTGTCCTATCCTTCTCAGATGGACTCAGCTCTTAAATGTCGCTTGGGATAAATACCAGGATGTTCAACAATATGCTTCCCCCATCCCTCCTGCAAACCGAAATGTTCAGAGTTGTGTTTTCAATATATCCTAGAAAGGCTGACGCAGTGAGCGTTAACAAAATATCTGTCTACTGACAGCCACATCCCAAACATGCATGAGTCTAAAGACCTAGGTTTCTCTCAGAATACAACGCTATAAAAGTCTTCCTGGTGGCTTCCGCTAAATTAGTGGACGGATGCTTCAAGAACTCAACTAGGAATTCCTGGGGGAATTCTATACAGAATCAGGATTTGAAGCTGACCGCAGAAGGATTCTACTGCCTCCAACATACATTTTGTGTAATGACTATGAAGATAAGATACTGGAGATAAGATAGGGAGGCAAATAGCTAGTCTTTTTCCATCGTCAATTCTCTCGAATTCACATCACATTCAGACAGCCGTTTTCCAGTTCATTGGAAGACTGACAGGCAGAGAGCTTCACAACGAGAAAAATACACACTAACATACAGGAGAAAATACACAATCATGCAGAGTATACGCAGAAAAAATGGTTCAAATTGCTCTAAGCACTATGGGACTTAACATCGGAGGTCATCTGTCCCCTAGACTTAGAACTACGTAAACCTAACTAACCTAAACACATCACACATCCATGCCGGAGGCAGAATTCGAACCTGCGACCGTAGCAGCGAGTATACGCAGACTGCACACAGAAAATCACAAACATAACCCCTACAAATCATCGATATCCAATGACAGTCTGTAAGTATCACTCTGTAAATGTCCAATCTCCTTTATCATGTTTCTATGATTACCATTCTAGAAATACGACAGTGTAGTGAGGACCGAGTCTTTATTGACAGCACAGTGTCTCTCTTTCCCTTTATATTTTTGTAACATCCAACAGATGTAAAACTATGGACTAAAAAAACTTCGCTAATGTCACCTGGTAGAGAACTCAATAAGACTTTTACCGCATCTCCCTGTTCAAAAATATCGACAAACAAATACCATTTGCGTGTTGACATCGACAGTATACGGTGAACCCATGAAATATGCATTTATCGATCAGCTGGAGCAGGTGACTGGTGCTCAAAGTCCCTTCCAGGGACTTGTGTAAGGTTTTGCCACCTATACTGGAGGAAGACCATATCAGATAAGGGTCACAAGGATAGATGTCTTTTGTTGTTGCATGATACATTGCTTTTTGCTGTAATGCAGCAAAGTAGTGTTTTACTACAGCTGTGTATACAGCCATGAATTTTGTTTTTCTTCCACGACTTCGACGCCTATGTCGGGAATTAAACCAACATTAACACATTTCGATCCATTGCCTCTGGCACAAAACTGGATATCACATGCTGTAAACTATGCGGGTCGCACAACACACGGGATGGTTGAAATAAGACAGAGGAGGCGTTTCTTATTGACAAAAATATGGAGGACATGCCAACATATGGAAACTGGAAAAGTTTCCAAACAGCTGTGTGTAGGTGATGATCTCTACATTTAATCTCATCTTCCACAGTGAAAACGTAATAGATGTCTAGGTGTTCCATTTTGAAGAGACCAAAAGCATTGTTCGCATATTGCAACCATGTACACTATGTGCTCAAAAGTATCCAGACATCTGGCTGAAAATTATTTACAAGTTCGTGTCGCCCTCCATCGGTAATGCTGGAATTCAATACGGTGTTGGTCCACCCTTAGCACTGATGACAGCTTTCACTCTCGCAGACATAGGTTCAATCAGGTGCTGGAAGGTTTCTTGTGGAATGGCAGCCCATTCTTCACGGTGTGCTGCACTGAGGAGAGGTATCGATGTCGGTCTGTGACGCCTGGCACGGCGTTCCAAAACATCCCAACGGTGTTCTATACGATTCAGGTCAGGACTCTGTGCAGGCCAGTCCATTACAGGGATGATATTTTCATATAACCACTCCACCACAGGCCGTGCATTATGAACAGGTACTCGATCGTGTTGAAAGATGCAATCGCCATCCCCGAATTGCTCTTCAACAGTGGAAAGCAAACGCCAACGCCTCCGAATTTTACTGTTGGCACTAAACGCCCTGGTAAATGATGTTCATCGGGCATTCGGCATATCCACAACCTGCATCGGATCGCCACATTGTGTACCGTGATTCGTCACTCCACACAACGTTTTTCCACTGTTCAGTCGTCCAATGTTTACGCTCCTTGCACCACTCTAGGCGTCATTTGGCATTTACTGGGGTGATGTGTGGCTTATGAGCAGCTGCTCGATCGTGAAATCCAAGTTTTCTCACTTCCCGAGAAACTGTCATAGTACTTGCAGTGGACCCTGATGCAGTTTGGAATGTCTGTGTGATGGCCTGGATAGATGTTTGACTACTACACCTTACGACCCTCTTCAACTGTCGGCGGTCTCTGTCAGTCAAGAGACGAGGTCAGCCTGTACGATTTTGTGGTGTACGTGTCCCTTGTCGTTTCCACTTCACTATCACATCGGAAACAGTGGACCCATGGATGTTTAGGAGTGTGGAAATCTCGCTTACAGACATATGACACAAGTGACACCCAATCACCTGACCACGTTCGAGGTTCGTGAGTTTCGCGGAGCGCCCCATTCTGCTCTCTCATCATGTCTAATGACTACTGAGGTCGCTGATATGGAGTACCTGGCAGTTAGAGGCAGCACCATGCACCTGATATGAAAAACGTATGTTTTGGGGAGTGTCCGGATACTTTTGATCACATAGTGTACATGGTCGGTGCCAGCCATCCCCAGAAAGTGCTGTTCCAGCAAGACTCTCTCCATCTCAAGCAAGTGGTGTCAGTCAATCATTACGTCGTGATCAACAGAGTACCAGTAAACAGATGGTATGGAACAGTGTACTGTAATAAGCACCACAGTTTACAGTGCTATCACTTTTAGTAATTTTACCAGTTTTTTCTTAATTTCAACCCCAACCAATGGCAATGCGGCATGCTTCGCAACTTCTGCATCATTGCTTAAACACCACTCCACTACTTTGCAAGTGTCATATACTAGATTGCAAATGTAGATAGATGACTGTGCAGTACGTCCTTTCATGGTTAATTCTCGGACATATCGACCAATGTATACCAGGCAGCTTCCTATAATGATGCAGTTAGGTTATTTATATTTCTAGCACTTGAATCACAGTGCGGAATTTACGATTACGATTGGCCTTGTGTGTGTGGGAGTCATGGAGTATCCTTGAATTCATGGGATAAAGTTGGATATTGAAAGGTGTCCCTGCATTGTCTTTGACCAACCCTCCCTTCAACACTGTCGTTGATTTAATTTGCAGCTGCCTAGAAGTAGGAGGGTACTACATGCGCTACATTCCACGTCTCATGGAGGAACATAGCAAGCTCAGTTCATAACTGCTGTTCGGCGAAGATTGTTCTGCACCGACCTTACTCATTGCATCCATCCAAGTGCACAAGATCTCTCCAGATGTGTACATGCCAAGGACGTTAGCTCCCCTTATCGGTGTACAATAGATATGGGAATATTGCAGTGACATAACAGAAAGTTAAGAAGAAGAAAGGTGTAGTTTATGCATGATGGAATTCCAGACGCACGGAGTTTGAAGCATTTTACGTAAATCAATTGTATCATCACTTCTGAAGTATTGTGTTAGTGTATGGGGTCAGTGCCGAGACGGTATTGACAAGAGAGAAATGATTGTAGAACATAAACACTTGCACTCCTAAGGCTACACGGTTCTGTACTTAGACACACTGTAATGTTTAAGTACGTGATTTCAAAAATATTAGCCATGCAGAGTACAATGCTCTTAACACTCTGATGCAGGAAATATATATCCAACAACATCGACATTTATCCTCTCTGAAAGTTTCTGTCCAACTCACTACGGTGACAAACATTAAGGCGATAAAACTACTTCCTTCTACACACAAGAAGTGTAGATCCTTTATGAAACAGGCACAATGCACTTTCTGGATCTGTATAGTCCCCAGTGCTCACATCTAATTACAGTTCAGAAATAATGCTACGTTTGCATTAGCCCTATGAAATAATCGTCAGAATGAAGAATATGTCTGATGAGGAATCAGACAAATGCATAACAGCGATGTTTACACGTGAAATTACATATCATGCTGCACTAACTCCATAAACAGGACAACTGTCAAGCAAATGTACACACATAGGGTTTGCAGTACCTCACAAACCTCTTTCAGTGACTTAGAAAAGAAGTTTGAATCATTTTACGTAAATCACTTGTGCTAACAATTCTGAAGTATTGTTCCGGTGTTTAGTGTCCTTACCAAGAAGATATCGGAAAGAGAGAAATAATCGTGGAACATAAACACATTCCGAGGACTACACGGTTCTGTACTTAAACATGTTGTAATGCTAGAGCTGTGCGGTTTCCGACCTATTAGTCATGTGGAATGCAGCGCTGTTAATATTCCAATGTAAGAAATATATATACAGTGCATGATACACATTCTCCATGCAAGTTTGTCTACGATAAACTATGATGACAAACTGTAATGTAATAAAACAACTACCTTGGACGCCAAAGGAAACTTTGATTCTTTGTAACACAAACACTAGATAGCTTTTCAGAGGTATATCATACCTGCTGTTTACGAGGTTCAAGCCCGATTACGGTTCAGAAATTATGATATATTCACAACAGTCCTATAAAATGATCTTTGGCAGTCGAAAATGCACACAAAAATAGTGACGTCTTATGAGGAAACAAACACCAGTCACGGGAGTAAGGGTGGTTATTTGATTAATTAATTAACTTGTGTAATTAATTTTATGTCAGTTGAAAGGTCTCTGTTGGATTCCTTTCATGTTAATTTCTTAAATCTGTTGTCATTTACGGCATAAATTCCTCTTCTAAATTTACTGTGGTGTTTCTGACTATTGGGAGGAGACTGAGCAGTGAAACGTGTTACTTTTACACATAAACAAGAACGATCTGTCACACTACTACACTTTAAAACACAGTTTATATGTAATTCATGTCACACAGTCGCATACGGAACCTACATCCACTTTCTTTTATATACTTTATCTGATAAGATACTGTCATCCCCCTTCCCTTCCGTGTAAGAGGATGAATGAGCAAATGTATTTCTAGTTGCATGCTTGAGGGTAGCAGACAAGCCTGCCTGCTAGAGAACAGTAGGACCAACGTCGGAACAGGTAGCTACGCTTTCTAAAAGCAGAGAGGTTTCTGTTCTTAGTATGGTCCTGTCCGTCCCTTGTCATGTTGGTACAGGAAGCTGCCTCTCTGGCCACTTCCGTTTGTATTTGTGAGCCACCCTCAGGAAGGGACCACGTCAGTCTGTCCGCGGCGAGCGTCTGAAGTGGTAAGATCTCCGGCTAAGCGCGTGTCTCCTAAGTCCGTAGGACAATGGATTTCTTAAGTTCAGCCTAACTGAAAGTTTAATCACCTTTATTTCAGGTTTAGCTCTAAAATATATAATGTTATCTTAAATTGCAACGCAGTGTAATTCGAGTGTGAAGTTCAGAATATATTCCGGTAGTTGCTTTGTCACTACTTTGTGAGTAAAGTGGAACCACGTGTTGACCAGTAACTCTAACTAGCATCATCATCTTCAAAGCGGATGTGCGTGAGATTATAACGTCTCGTCTTGACAATATTTTTCAATATAGCAACTTTTCTTTATGTTCAACCCACGTCGGATGTCCTTTGTGAGACCAGTACCACGTGCTTATACAATTGTTAGACCCATCAGGTTAATAATAAGACGATAGTAACCAGTTCGAGGTTTTTCTTTTGTAACTTGCTTTTCGATCTAATTTATTTTAATTATCAAAATTATTGTGGAGTTACACTCTTTGTGTGAACCAAGTTGACCACGTGAAGCATGTGGTGTAATCATCAAAGTAGCCCCTCAGCTATTCTTTTCGGGAAGATTTCACGGAGAGTTAGTGTGAATTTAGTATACCAGTGTGTGGTAATTACATGACGGACAGGATTGCGCTACGAACGTAACTTCTTTGGGTGAAAATGGAATCGGTTGGTTGTGGTTAATTTCCTCTTGCATATGTTTCAACGTTCTTCGTGTGTTATTTTATGAATGCAGTGTTGTATGCAGTCTCCCAATCTTGACTCCGTATTTAATGTGTTCCGTAAGATTACAAACTCACATTTTCACAGTCCTAAATAAGGCACCAGCTTAGTTATGAATCAAGTTTAATATGCTGAAATTTCAATGATCAATTTGCAAATATAAACTGATTTATTTCTTTTCATTTAAATTCTCTTTTTTATATACATATCACCGGTTCTCGTATGACTATTAAAAGATTACAATTAATGTTAGTCTGGTTGGGAATTTGGTAAGCTAGACTGGATACCTGGTGAAATAGTTGCTCAGTAATGCAAGGTTAACTTCCCCAGACAGCTCACAGCTTTTAACCCCCTTTTATTGGCTATCAGTACCGCTTTCATAGCAAATTAAAGCATCAACATTACACAGTCTGACATAAAAAGTGTCCCAGAAACCGCTTTCTTCTACTATTAATGTCTGCCCTGTTATACCCAATGTAAGCGAACAAGTGAGTCACATAGATTTCTTTTGTTTACCTGTGCGCTTGAAGCCCATCAATCTGTGTTCTGCTGTTGTAGCAGTCAGATAACTTGCTCATAAATATATTCACACATTATCTGTGTATATCTCAGTAGTAAAAGTAAATATCTTTTACAGCGCATTTCGCCAGGCTATAGAGAAGCAGCGCAGTTGTAAGCTTAAGAGCATCTAGATCGTGCTAAGACTCACGATATGTCTTTGAAAACATCATAAAAAAGTTCTATTGGAGGATAAAATATGCCGAGAAAGAAGAGCAACTGATGGGAGAAAGGAAACTAAAATTTTAGGAGAAGAAGCACAAAAAGCAATATCACCAACGGGTGTCTCGGATGTACGATAGGTATCAATCAAATGAGTGTTCTGCAAACACTACATTCATTACATTACAATTCCCCAAATGTTATCTACGAACAGTGCAAGGTAATACTACTTATCTATGTCACAAGCCACAGGGAGGTCAATCTTCACCGTGTGCATTAAATGTCAGTTGAAAATCCTCACTGACACAAAGAAGTGGATAAAAATATCCTTCTTGGATTACCAACGTTCTGTGCATGTTTTCAAGAGCCACATAACTGGTCCCTGTTTCACTGGTGGAACTAAGTACACTCAAGTATCTCGAGTCCCTAAGATATGCTGCTGCTGCAATCATTGGAAGACATCCACTTGGGCATAAAGGAGACAGTGCAGTTCCAACACAATGTACGTCCCTCGCATTCAGCGTATGTGATGGCAGACACTATTAACAGAGGGGAGGAGAGCGGCTGTGGACAATAGCGCCCTCTGCTGGTGATATTGTGAACTATGCCGGCCGGAGTGGCCGTGCGGTTCTAGGCGCTACAGTCTGGAAGCGAGCGACCGCTACGGTCGCAGGTTCGAATCCTGCCTCGGGCATGGATGTGTGTGATGTCCTTAGGTTAGTTAGGTTTAATTAGTTCTAAGTTCTAGGCGACTAATGACCTCAGAAGTTAAGTCGCATAGTGCTCAGAGTCATTTGAACCATTTGAACTAGGTCAGTTGGTCTCTGAACCTCAAGAATAACATAACAAATTTGACATTCCAGTCAATAAATTTTAATTTCCCACAATTTTGTCGCACGGCACGGCTGAATTGTAAAGAATGTCCTTAGTAGGATTAAAACATTTCCCTAGTATTCTACCAATGAACCGCAGTCTGCCACCTGATTTACCTACGATCGAGACTATGTGATCGTTTCATTTTATAGTCCTACAAATTCTTACACAAAGTTACTTGTGTAGGAGTTGACTGATTCCAAATTTGACTCATTAATATTGTAGTCATAGGATACTACATGTTCTCGTTTTGTGGGGAGCACAGTTTTATATTTCAGTCATGTAAAAACCAATTTTCACTTTTCTCACGTGACATACTGAAACCTATGGATCAAGGCAGTCGGGTAAATGAAAACACTTCTCGATTTCCGAGAAACCGTTGACCCATTACCACATCTACTCTGTATCTAAAGTACGATCGTTTGGAGTATCAAGCTGCCAATATTTGTACCACTTTCAAATCTCATCAAAATCTGACAATGTTTGTGTAGCTTATTTCAGATGGTACTTCATTACAGATTACTATATCATATGCTAAATGTCGGACGGTATTACTGATATTATCCGCAAGGTCACTAATACATAACATGAGCAGCAAGTGTCTCAACATTTCCCCTGGGGTACATTTGAGTCGATATCTCTTCATCTAAGATAACCTGCTGTGCCCTCCCTACCAAACAATCCTCAGCCTAATCATAAATTTCACTTGATACTCCATACGATCGTACTTCAGATATTGAGTGTAGATGTGGTAATGGGTCAACGGTTTCTCGGAAATTGAGAAGTGTTTTCATTTACCTGACTGCCTTGATCCATAGGTTTCAGTATGTCATGTGAGAAAAATGAAAATTGGTTTTTACATGATTGATATTCTGGAATCCATGCAGGTTGCTATACAGGAGGTCATTCAGTTCGACATACCTCATATGTCATTACATTTGATTCTAATATTCTACAACAAATGGATGTCATAAATAGTAGTCGGTATTATTGTGGTTCACTTCTGCTACCGTTCTTGTAGGTGGGTGTCAGTACCGGTTTTGGTTCGAGGGATCAACGACAGATCACAGCTAAAAGAGGCGCTAACTCAGTGGCAAATCCACCATAGGATCTGGTAGGGGTGCCATCGGGCCCTGCTCCTTTGTTCAGTTTTAACAATTGCAGCTGTTTCTCAAGCCACCGACACTAATATTTATCTCACTCGTCTGTTTAGTGGTACAGAATAAAATCGAGACAATACTCCTGGATTTTCGTCTGCAATGGAACATATGAAAAAGCAGTTAATCGTTTCCGCTTTTGCTTTGCGGCCCTCAGTTTCGGTTCCTGTCTCGAGCGCTATTAATTGGACACTAACTCTGGTGTTACTAACAACTTTTACATACTAGCAGATTTATTTTCGGGTCTGTGAAAAATCTTTCGACAGTATTCTGCTACGATAGTCTTTGAAAGCTTCATGCATTGCTTTCTTGACAGCCTAACGCGTTTCATTCAGCATCTCCGTATCTATAGCCCTATGCGTTGTTTTACATCTAATAAGCAGAAACCTGTCTCTTTTTATTTTTGTTTTACAGTGGCTGTATACTATGGTGGGGCCTTTACACCATGAAACTGTTCTACTGGGTACATATCAGTTCAGTGTGTGGTCAACTACTCATTTAAGTTTAAACCATAGTTCGGCTGTATTCACCTGTCCTGAGCTAAAAGTTTCAAGTTCCTCTTTGATATACATTACTGCTTTTTTTGTTTAATTTACTGAACAAATAAATGTTTCTACTCGTTTTATTTGCCATTTGTACCTTTGGTGATCAGTGCTGTTAGAACTATTTCATAGTCACTGATTCTAGTTTCGATGTGAACATCCACAAAGAGGCAAGGATGCCAGGTCCGTCTTTTGCCATTGGATCTAATATATTACCTTCCTGACTGGTGTTCCGAGCTGCGAGGGTGGATATGACGTAGTGGCAACACTGTTGTAATATAAAGGATGTGCGTCAAATGACACGTGCACTATCTGTAGCTGATAGCAGAAGGTAAGTTGGACTACTGCAGTAAGCGGCGACCACTGTATATGAATGAGTTTGTATTTGTACCGTCTGAAAGTGCGGGAGGCCAGTTCAGGTACCATAACAATTTGTTTAGAAAACATGAACAACGTGAGTGGATCAAGGCCGAAGTGGCTCTGGCGGAGCGCACAACAATGTTTTCAGGAACTGCGAGAGGTGTGTGGTGATGCAGCATTGTCGTATGTTACGATGGCGAGATGGGTGAAAGTGCTTCGGGATGGCAGGGATGTCATTCAAAGGGCTCCAAGCACTATGGGACTTAACATCTAAGGTCATCAGTCCCCTGGACTTAGAACTACTTAAACCTAACTAACCTAAGGACATCACACACATCCATGCCCGAGGTAGTATTTGAACCTGTGACCGTAGCAGCAGCGCTGATCCGGATTGAAGCGCCTAGAACCGCTCGGTCACAGCGACAGGCGATGTCCTTCAAGATCGGCCCTGTTCGTAATGACCCCACTCCCCCCCCCCCCCCCCACACACACACACACTACGAGCAAAATGACAATTGAACTCCTTGCTTCCCTGCTGGATTTGCATCGCTGTTGGATTGCTTGTGAGTTAGCCGCATAGGTGTGTGCCACAAAACAGTGCTCCAAGATCTGCAGGACATTCTTGGTTTCTGCAAAATTACAGCGCGTTGGTTACGCGCACTGAATAACTGAGGTGCAACAGTGGTATTATTATGTACTTGGAGAGGATTTACTCAGTCGCTACCACAGGGAAGGTGAGACTTCTTTGGAAGGGTCGTCAGTATGGATGAAACCTAAGCCCGATCGTACGATCAACGATTAAAGAGGCAATTCAGTGACGCACTGGTTCTCATCGCCTACAGAACCTGTGCCGTGAACCAGCTGGTTGGAATGTGATGGTTATCGTGGCTTTGGTATCCATGGGTTAATCCTGCATCACCCTGTACCAAAATCAATGCAGCCTACTGCTAGAGAGCCGAGTCTAATAGTTCCTCAGTAAAGCGCTAGCAGCGCGCTTCTTTTATTTTCCGTGTTGCCCACGTTAGTTCGTTACCTCAACCGTCTGAGATCCCCTACGGCAGCTACCACACACGCTCCGACAGCACACTGGACGCCTCGTAACTTGTGTTGCCATCTGCTACGATTAGTATTATGTTGGTGCCCAACACATGTCGGCTTCCGGTAAGTTTGACCGTCAGCGTAGGCTTCTTCCTTTCGATTACTGGAGGTCCCTAAAACATGTTAAAGATAATTTCAATACATTAATTTTATTAGTTTCCATCACTAACTTTACTTTATTCTTCAATCACCCCAAGAGCCAAGACTGTCCTGGTTAACATTCAAGAGGTAAATCATCTGTTGCTTGACGTAGGCCCACAGCAACACTTTTCAAACGGTAAAACGATGACAGGTCGTGATTTTAACACAAGCCAGTTTCGTTTTTGGCAGATTTTCCATGTTACAGGGGGACTGTCCCATCTCTGTTTCATTTTAGTAACTGATTCACTGCTGTTTAATCAAGAATCAGTTTCTGATTCCTAATTTTATTACTTCATTTTCTAGACTGGACATTCATCACTGACGACGGTTTTCTTCAACTGAGGGAGGCTGTGAACTTTTACTAGCCACGTCGGCTGTTACTTTGCGGCATTCTGTAACAACTCTCTATAACATATGACATAGCATTTGTAAGTAGCCTTCTTCTAGTATGAATTTACAAATCTTATTTATTAAATACTTATAGACCTGTTGTTTGTGGGGCATTTGTGATACACACGTAGTTCTATAACTAGGTGCGTAATATTTTCTTCCTTGTTTAAGTCTGTTCACTCAGTACGTTCAGATATCTCAAATGACTTCATTTCCCCTTTATCAAAACAATAATTTGTAAAATTTCCTTTATAAACATACATCGGGAGATTCAACTTAAAAGTTGCGCACCCAGTTGTGTGAGTCTGTAACTGACTTACATAAATACAGCTACAACGGGCTGTCGGACTTTTCATACAGTTTTGTACTGTAATAGTTTTAACACCCGTATTTAAATACTTGGTGTACTGTATGAATTGGTCAATCGGTCATGAACACTACTCCAATTTCTTGCGACATCATTTTTGTCCTGCACTTAGAATAAAGCGCGAGCACCCTCTAGGACCCATAATTTTCATGACAATGGACAATGCCCCGGCAGGTGCTCTTGCGTACGTAGGGTGGGAGATACTGGAATGTTCACCGCAGTCTCCCGATATGAGTCCGTGTGATTACGACCTTTCCGTGGCTCGTTCTATAAGACATCATCTGTGCCATAGGGCGACCCTTGCGTGACATCGACAGAGGTGGACGCGCTGACAGTGTATGACACCATCCACTTACGATGCGGAAGTTGACTACGATGAGGGATGATTGTACTGATGGTACGTAATGCGATGAACGTCTGTCAGTAAGGTCTTGAACGAATTATAACAGTGTCATTACTACTTTATATCCAACACATATAGCTACCCAAGGTATTTTACAGACAAGTTATTTAGGAACATGTCACAGGATGTCTTGACACTCCCATTACTGATAAAACTGTAATTATCTCAACTAATGATTGGACGATTAAAATGTTTTCCAATCATTACAGTATAGGAAACTCACGTACAAGTGAAATGAGGCTCCCTAAATTTTTCCATTACATTGAAAGTTGAATCCGGTGATCGGTAGGGTACGTTGTAGTCGTACTTAAACGTTAAAAAAAAGCAAGATCTCAATATGCAAAATATTTGATTATTAATCACTGAAATCTGTCAACGACAATAGGAACGTACATGCCTCCGTAGCTGAAGTTCCTACATAATATTATTATTTCCCGTGATCGGACACAAGGGAGCTGTGAGTTGCTGACTAACGTCTGCACCCTTTGCTTAAGACGTAATTGCACGTCTGTATGGAGGGGCGTGTTGAAAGGGGCCTTCCTTTCAAGAACATGAGTAAGGTAAGTGATTCAGTAATTCAAACTTCACAACATTGCAAGTGTCATAGAACCTATTTAAAGAATTTCCTCCAGACTGTAAGAACACTCGTGGTAGGAATTTCGCTTTGCAGCGGAGTTTACACAGATTTAAAATTTTTGCGAGATTAAAACTATGTGCTACAATGGAACTCGAATCTCGGACCTTTGCGCTACAAGTCACAGCACGCTCTGCTGCAGAGTGAGCCGGCCAGTGTGGCCGAGCAGTTCTAGGGACTTCAGTCGGGAACCGAGCGACCGCTACGATCGCAGGTTCGAATCCTGCCTCGGGCCTGGATGTGTGTGGTGTCCTTAGGTTAGTTAGGTTTAAGTAGTTCTAAGTTCTAGGGGACTGATGACCTCAGATGTTAAGTCACATAGTGCTCAGAGCCATTTGAACCATTTTTGCTGCAGAGTGAAAATTCGGCGCGCGGGATTAGCCGAGCGGTCTCAGACGCTGTAGTCATGGACTGTGCGGCTGATCCCGGCGGAGGTTCGAGTCCTCCCTCGGGCATGGGTGTGTGTGTCTGTCCTTAGGATAATTTAGTTTAAGTAGTGTGTAAGCTTAGGGACTGATGACCTTAGAAGTTAAGCCCCGTAAGATTTCACACACATACATATATAGAGTGAAAATTCATTCTGGAAACATACCCTAGACTGCGGCAATATCCATTCTTCCAAGCGTTCTAGTCCCGCATGGTATGCAGTAGAACTTCTGTGGACTTTGGTAGGGAGGGAAGAGGTCATGGCTGAAGTAGGGTGGAGAAGGGAGGAGACATAAGTCGTGTTTGGATAGCTCTGTTGCTGAAATGGTTACCTGCGAAGGGCAAACTTCTCTGTTTCTAGTCCCGGTACGACACACGGTTTTAATCTATTATTGGCACCATCTGCAACATTTCGGAAACAGTGAAGCTCAGAACCAAAGGGAATATCTTAAAAGGGGGGACATGGATGTCTTAAACGTCCTTTCTGAATCAGAAAGGATGGGACTGTGAATCTACATAAGAACATGAGCGTTATAAATCCCTGTGGTCACTGACACATAAGAAATTCGCAATCAAAGCTTAGACATGAGGTGCCTAATAACCACCACAAGAAGCTGAATGAAACTGTCGAGGTGTGGATCACATAATCACACCTAATCTCATCTTTATAATCATAACAGAATGCAGATAGAAAGCACAAAAGATTTAATGACAGGAAGAAGCCTTGTAAATTCTTTTAAACTAAAGGAAATATAGGCGAGAAATAATCTTCTGATCTAGGCTAGACATATACAACATAGACGCTTATGATTACCACGAAAACCTACGTAATCCAAAAAAAACGTCTTGTAATTTTGCCTTAAAGAGGAACAAGATGAATTGCCCTACTTCGCAACGACCAGTCAGAAACACTGTGTGGTTGAGCTGGGTACCAGGCTTTCGTAGCCCACTGCTGCGCAAGTTAACTGCTCACCAGGTACACGTCCGCTGTTACTGATTTTGATTTCTGGAAACCAGTCCGTCCCCCCCCCCCCCCTTGCAAGAACGTGTGCGGTGGAAATTATGACCTTACGGCACACGAGGACCCGCGAAAAAAGTGAGTCGTTCTGCAAAGCACAAAGCAGAGACGCCAGTCAGAGAAGTAACTATCGATGCTAATGACTTTGCTATAAGTCAGAGATATCACTAGTGAAATTCAGCGAATATTGTAATTAAAGATACTGTTAGAGACAGGGCTGCAGAAAGCACCAAGGGTAAGAGCTAAATAAACACACTGTCATTTGCTAAAACATCTGTATCGCTACAGGTCAGGACAATACGGGTAACATGCGGTCGTGCTTTATCTTATTGCCAGATAAGATCACGAAGACCTCCAAGGCAGGGCACCACTCTTACTTCAGAAATGTAACATCTGCTCTCATAATTGTCAGCTGGGGGAACTAGAACAGATCTTGTTGTGTATCCAATGGGACTCAAAACCAATACGCAAAGTACTGGGTCTATATATACCCGTGGTAAAGGGTTAGCGTCTTTGATTAATAATCAAAACGACTTCGGTCCTGGGTTCGATCCCCGCCACTGCCTAAATTTTGATAAATAATCAGCATGGCGGCCGAAGACTTCCGGCATAAGAAGTCAGCCTCATTCTGCCAACGGCCTTGTCAAAGAGGGCGGAGGAGCGGATAGAGGTTCAGGGCACTCTCTTGTTCTAGGGGTGGGAAATTGCTCCTAAAGGCGGAAGAATCAGCAATGATCAACGACATGAGGATGCAGAAGGCAATGGAAACCACTGCATTAAAGACACGTAACGTGTATCCACAGGACATGTGGCCTGTATTTGAAGAAGTGTCATGATGATCTCTCCATTGGCAAAAGATTCCGGAATAGTCCCCCATTCGGATCTCCGGGAGGGGACTGCCAAGGGGGAGGTTACCATGAGAAAAAGATTGAATAATCAAGGAAAGGATAACGTTCTATGAGTCGGGGCGTGGAATGTCAGAAGCTTAAACGTGGTAGGGAAACTAGTAAATCTGAAAAGGGAAATGCAAAGGCTCAATCTAGATATAGTAGGGGTCAGTGGAGTGAAGTGGAAGGAAGATAAGGATTTCTGGTCAGATGAGTATCGGGTAATATCAACAGCAGCAGAAAATGGTATAACAGATGTAGGATTCGTTATGAATAGGAAGGTAGGGCAGAGGGTATGTTACTGTGAACAGTTCAGTGACCGGGTTGTTCTAATCAGAATCGACAGCAGACCAACACCGACAACGATAGTTCAGGTATACATGCCGACGTCGCAAGCTGAAAATTGAACAGATAGAGAAAGTGTATGAGGATATTGAAAAGGTAATGCAGTATGTAAAGGAGGACGAAAATCTAATAGTAATGGGCGACTGGAATGCAGTTGTAGGGGAAGAAGAAAAGGTTACAGGAGAATATGGGCTTGGGACAAGGAATGAAAGAGGAGAAAGACTAATTGAGTTCTGTAACAAGTTTCAGCTAGTAATAGCGAATATCCTGTTCAAGAATCACAAGAGGAGGAGGTATACTTGGAAAAGGCCGGGAGATACGGGAAGATTTCAATTAGATTACATCATGGTCAGACAGAGATTCCGAAATCAGATACTGGATTGTAAGGCGTACCCAGGAGCAGATATAGACTCAGATCACAATATAGTAATGATGAAGAGTAGGCTGAAGTTCAAGACATTAGTCAGGAAGAATCAATACGCAAAGAAGTGGGATACGGAAGTACTAAGGAATGACGAGATACGTTTGAAGTTCTCTAACGCTACAGATACAGCAATAAGGAATAGCGCAGTAGGCAGTACAGTTGAAGAGGAATGGACATCTCTAAAAAGGGCCATCACAGAAGTTGGGAAGGAAAACATAGGTGCATAGAAGGTAGCTGCGAATAAACCATGGGTAACAGAAGAAATACTTCAGTTGATTGATGAAAGGAGGAAGTACAAACATGTTCCGGCAAAATCAGGAATACAGAAATACAAGTCGCTGAGGAATGAAATAAACAGAAAGTGCAGGGAAGCTAAGACGAAATGGCTGCAGGAAAAATGTGAAGACATCGAAAAAGATATGATTGTCGGAAGGACAGACTCAGCATACGGGAAAATCAAAACAACCTTTGGTGGCATTAAAAGCAACGGTGGTAACATTAAGAGTGCAACGGGAATTCCACTGTTAAATGCAGAGGAGAGAGCAGATAGGTGGAAAGAATACACTGAAAGCCTCTATGAGGGTGAAGATTTGTCTGATGTGATAGAAGAAGAAAGAGGAGTCGATTTAGAAGAGATAGGGGATCCAGTATTAGAATCGGAATTTAAAAGAGCTTTGGAGGGCTTACGGTCAAATAAGGCAGAAGGGATAGATAACATTCCATCAGAATTTCTAAAATCATTGGGGGAAGTGGCAACAAAACGACTATTCACGTTGGTGTGTAGAATATATGAGTCTGGCGATATACCATCTGACTTTCGGAAAAGCATCATCCACACAATTCCGAAGACGGCAAGAGCTGACAAGTGCCAGAATTATCGCACAATCAGCTTAACAGCTCATGCATCGAAGCTGCTTACAAGAATAGTATACAGAAGAATGGAAAAGAAAATTGAGAATGCGCAAGGTGACGATCAGTTTCGCTTTAGGAAATGTAAAGGGACGAGAGAGGCAATTCTGACGTTACGGCTAATAATGGAAGCAAGGCTAAAGAAAAATCAAGGATTTGTCGACCTGGAAAAAGCGTTCGACAATATAAAATGGTGCAAGCTGTTCGAGATTCTGAAAAAAGGAGGGGTAAGCTATAGGGAGAGACGGGTCATATACAATATGTACAACAACCAAGAGGGAATAATAAGAGTGGACGATCAAGAACGAAGTGCTCGTATTAAGAAGGGTGTAAGACAAGGCTGTAGCCTTTCGCCACTACTCTTCAATCTGTACATCGAGGAAGCAATGATGGAAATAAAAGTAAGGTTCAGGAGTGGAATTAAAATACAAGGTGAAAGGATATCAATGATACGATTCGCTGATGACATTGCTATCCTGAGTGAAAGTGAAGAAGAATTAAATGATCTGCTGAACGGAATGAACAGTCTAATGAGTACACAGTATGGTTTGAGAGTAAATCGGAGAAAGACGGAGGTAATGAGAAGTAGTAGAAATGAGAACAGCGAGAAACTTAACATCAGGATTGATGGTCACGAAGTCAGTGAAGTTAAGGAATTCTGCTACCTAGGCAGTAAAATAACCAATGACGGACGGAGCAAGGAGGACATCAAAAGCAGACTCGCTATGGCAAAAAAGGCATTTCTGGCCAAGAGAAGTCTACTAACATCAAATACTGGCCTTAATTTGAGGAAGAAATTTCTGAGGATGTACGTCTGGAGTACAGCATTTTATGGTAGTGAAACATGGACTGTGGGAAAACCGGAACAGAAGAGAATCGAAGCATTTGAGATGTGGTGCTATAGACGAATGTTGAAAATTAGGTGGACTGATAAGGTAAGGAATGAGGAGGTTCTACGCAGAATCGGAGAGGAAAGGAATATGTGGAAAACACTGATAAGGAGAAGGGACAGGATGATAGGACATCTGCTAAGACATGAGGGAATGACTTCCATGGTACTAGAGGGAGCTGTAGAGGGCAAAAACTGTAGAGGAAGACAGAGATTGGAATACGTCAAGCAAATAATTGAGGACGTAGGTTGCAAGTGCTACTCTGAGATGAAGAGGTTAGCACAGGAAAGGAATTCGTGGCGGGCCGCATCAAACCAGTCAGTAGACTGATGACAAAAAAAAAAAAAAATGACGATCAAGCATGCAGTCTGACAACGATCGTTCTCCTCAGAGCCTCTAGATAAACATACGCCCATACTGATGCTGTACGCAGAATCTGGACTCGTCTGAAAAGTCAAGATGGTATGCTGCTGTATGCAGTGTTGTTGGTGGGCGCATTGCTGTTGGCGCGCCTTACTGTGGCCGCATCATGGCAAGCCACAACAATGATCGCCATGCTGACCGGCGGTCGTGCCCCCGGTATCGTCATACTGTGGGTTTGGATACATATCTTGCTTTAAACAAGCCTATGTCCCGAATCAAGCTACGACCCTTCGTGACTGAGTCTGTTCTCTCAATTGCTAGTCGCAGTGGGTGGTTGAGATCCAATATGGCGTTACATATGGTGGTCCTGAATCCATAGATTCTGTATTTGCATGACAGTCAAGAGAGCTCGAGCAATGCGAGTGGTAGTATCGCGGAAAGATAAACTGTAGTGTTGACAGGCCACGATCCTGGTGCTGTGGAAGTCTGACGGATGCTGGAGACATTTCTTTTTACACGAGGCATAACACGAACTTCTCACAAATAAAAAACATTCACACGCGATTTCTGAAGGAGGAACATGACGTGTAATCATCCTTATATACAAAATGCAAGTGACGCTATTTCTACCTACTTGGCACGGTTGCACTGAAATGCTAATTGTTATGACCATTCTAAAATACAGTGATCTGGCCGTAACTTTGGGTCTTTTGATTGCTCTTGGAGATGCCTTATCTGAACTACAGTATGCGAAATACACTGAAGCGCCAAAGAAACTGGTATAGGCATACGTATTCAAATACAGGGATATGTAAACGGGCAGAATACGGCGTCGCGGTCGGGAACGCCTATATAAGGTAACAAGTGTCTGGCGTAGTTGTTAGATCGGTTATGGGTGCATGGGTGCTACAATGTCAGCTTATCAAGATTTAAGTGTTTGAACGTGATGTTACAGTCGGCGCACGAGCGATGGGACACAGAATCTCCGAGGTAACGATGAAGTGGGCAGTTTCTCGTACGACCATTGTACGAGTGTACCGTGAATATCAGGAATCCGGTAAAACATCAAATCTCCGACATCGCCGCGGCCGGAAAAGGATCCTGCGAGAACGGGACCAATGACGACTGAAGAGAATCGTTCAACGTGACAGAAGTGCAACCCTTCCACAAATAGCTATAGATTTCAATTTCGACAATGTCAGCGTGCGAACCATTCAACGAAACGTTGGGCTTTCGAAGTCAAAGGCCCACTCGTGTACCCTTGTGACTGCATGACACAGAGCTTTACTCCTCTCCTGGGCCCGTCAACACCGACACTGGACTGTAGATGACTGGAAACGTGTTGCCTGGACGGACGAGCCTCGTTTCAAATTGTATCGAGAGGATGGACGTGTACGGGTATGGAGACAACCTCATGAATCCATGGACCCTGCATATCAGAAGGGGACTGTTCAAGATGGTGGAGGCTCTGTAATGGTGTGGGGCGTGTGCAGTTGGAGTTATATGGGATCCATGATACGTCTAGATACCACTCTGACAAGTGACACGTACGTAAGCATCCTGTCTGATCACCTGCATCCATTCGCGTCCATTATGCGTTCCGACGGGCTTGGACAATTCCAGCAGGACAATGTGACACCCCAAACGTCCAGAACTGCAACAGAGTGGGTCTATGAGCACTCTTCTGAGTGTAAACATTTCCGCTGACCAGCAAACTTCCCAGACATGAACATTATTGATCATATCTGGGAATCCTTGCAAGACGCTGTTCAGAAGAGATCTCCGCCCTCTCGTACTCTTACGGATTTGTGGACAGCCCTGCAGCATTCTTGGTTCCATTTCCCTCCAATACTACTTCAGACATTAGTCGAGTCCATGCCACGTCGTGTTGCGGCACTTGTGCGTGCTCTCAGGGGCCCTACCCGATATTAGGCAGGTGTCCCAGTTTCTTTGGTTCTTCAGTGTGTTAATTCACTTTATTACATGAATGATACAAAGATTTACTTAACTTGATACTATCTTTTAGAGGGCTTGATAATCTACAGTTGTCATTGACTATTAAAGCATCACTTCATACATTCAATCACAACTCTTCACTTGAAGTACAATGTTCAGAATTTACAAAAGTCCAATTCCGTCTGAGACTTGAATAATTCTTTGTTCTACTTGGTGATGTTGACTGCTTCAGCTAAGGTCACGAACTAGGATAGAGTACTTCCAAGCTTGTCTCTATATTGACCTCCGAGTAGTGGCACTGCTGTGCTGAGATAGAGGCGCTGTCTTCAGGAGTGCCTCCTATTCGTCATTGCAAATTGAAGTGAGACCTCGCTATCGTCCATGGTATTAATGTGCGTTTTTGACTGATGTGGCACTACCATCTCTGGATAATGGTATACTAATCATTTGCATATCCAAGGATGCAGTACACTCATGCCATGTTGACTTTGTTGAATGTCGCCTTCGTGGTGTTGCTATATTAATGACCAAAAGTATAGCTTCTTAACTCCGATGAAGTCTCAGTATAACACCTTACATATATAAGAAAGAATGCTAGAAGTGAACAGCATCCTCTCAACTGGGGGGTATACACTGTCTACTCTATATTTCGGTAGGTACAGTAGTTTGTGTGAGCAAACACAGGAGATGAAATATGTCATGGTCTATTCAAACGAATCACTATCGCACTCGTCTCGAATGATTTAGGGAAATGAAGATAAACCTAAGTCTGCACTCCAAGACGAGGGTATGAAATACATCTCTTCACCATATGAGAGCAGTGTCCTGATCAGTCCATTCAGCCCAAAGTCATCATCATACACTATCTGGCAGCAATGGCACAGCAGGTAGGCCTTGTGGATTCTCCACAGTCAGAATTGCGCCATTGGAAGACAGACATGTCAGGTGACGGCTCATGATCATCACAAGGAGAGACAATGTCCTTCAATGGATTAAAATTCCTCTGCAGAGCCTCATGTTCAACATGAACAGTACACGTCATTGCACAACTGGGCCTATGCATTGGGGACAAACGCTACTGCGCAATTCTTTTACTCTGACTGGGGACTTGGCAATAGACAAGGATAGTATCTACGTAATGTATGCCAACATTTTAGAATTGTACAGATGGCAAAGGACTCTAAGCCGAGTAGTATCAGATAAAAAACTCGTTAGCGGGAGTGAATAATTAAGAAGGAGGAGGCATGTTTTGTAAGCTGCTTAAGTTTCATAACAAACAGTTGCCTGTAGCATCACTGTCACTTGGGGAACCATAAATGATAGTTCTGTGATGTGTTCTTGGTGGACTATTTACAGTTCATGAACCCCCATTCCCCTCATTTTTTAACTGACCTAATGTGATGTCACCTAATGTTTAATTCTCAACGCTCTTTCTGACTCTCCGTGTAGTTAAACAAAATATGTTGTACAAAACTTATACAAACCATTTTAAAAAGTGATAAGAAATTTTGAGGAGAAATTTTATGCAGATAACATGATGGACAGAGACGTAATGTCATTTAAAAATATTAAAATCTACTTTGTGATTACAATGCCTACAATACTAGCTTTGTATGTATTCTTACCCCACATTTCTTAAGATTTGCAGTAAAACATAGGGAAACCATCTTGTGACGGTATGACATCACTGAAACATATATGGATAAATGGGGAAAAACACAGAATTACGTTTTGCTCAAGACAGAATCCTCACAATATATGTACTGCCCAACTAATCAGGGGCATAGATAACGAGCTTTCCTGAAGAAAATTCCTTTGTGAGGAATCGGGAATGAGCCTTTCACAGTGCAGCTGTCTTTAAAGCTCTTGCCAGAATAGAACTTTGTGCTAGACTTTATCTATGCAGGGTAGTGCTCGTACCAGCTGAGCTATCCAGACACAACCACGACACTTTACCACGGCTTTCATTTCGTCGAAAGCTCTCCTCCACATTCCAAACGTCACTCTCCTGCATATCAAGCTGGAATATAGCTCCCTGTGCGAAGAAAGGATATGTCGGAGAAATAGCTTAGCTGCAGCCCAAGAAGACTGTTTCCAGAATGAATTCCGCAAAGCAGGAATGTGGTACTGGAGGTACTAAAGCTGTGATGAGAAGCTCTGAGTCATGCGTGGATTGCTCAGTGGATAAGAACAGAGCAACCGAAAGGCAAGGTTCAGGACTAGAGTTCCGATCCGAAGCATACTTTTCACCTATCAGTAAGTTTCAAAACAGTAGCCTATATACTTCGCTGTAGAGTGAAATTAAAGTTCAAACAATCTCCTATCTGGCGCTAAGACCTTTCTCCGCAATATTCTTTCTTCTGTATGTGACTAGGAGAAATTACCTTATAATTTTTTGTCCTGTTTAAAATCGTGGTATAAATAAGACTTTAGTTTTATCAAAATACTTATTTTATGCAACTGTATAATAACAAGAGTGTACACATGTTCTGATCTTGGACTTAAGGTGGGAGGGGGAGGGGAGGGATTGGGGGAGGCATGGATACCAACTCACATTAATTTTGCGGTGAAAGATTGAGATTTCACGCCAAATGGTTCTGGGTACACTTGCTGCTAGTCAGAATCCACGATCCACACTTCAGACTGACACACTAGTGATACACATATCTCGGTGCTGGGGCACGATGCGAGTTCTGTCTGTGAAAATCAGTTTTTTTTTTTTTTTTTCTCTCTAGCGGTGATGAGGGGGAGGGGAGGGAAGCGGGATAGGTCAACTGCACTCATGGGATATGGTATTTTGGGTAAAGATTATGGCAGAATTTTTCGAAAATAAGAATTCATATAATGTTTATAATGAAACTCTTTCTCTCGTTACACATTATTTCATATATATAGACATATTCTAAAACTGAAATACTAGGATGACGTATTTAACTACAAGGTTTTTGCTGCGTTATTTTTTTATTTACTCGCAGTGATAAATGTTACACGACGAGCTCCTTTCGACATTTTGCCATCATGAAGTATACCTGTAAAGATGATACAATAGGTATAATATTGTTCCTTACGTCTATGTTAATCTGTGTCTTCGTACGACAGCTTATACTTACGTCCTAGCTGATATGACGCTGTCCATATGGCATCTTACAGCGTAAATGTCGATTGTCTTTTTGTTATGATTTGATCATGTTATTTACATGTTTACTTTGTAATTGCGTGATCTTGTAAAGTTATTTTAAGGGCCTTTTTTGACAGTTTCGGCTCCAGAGATCTTACTTGTCGGCACTGGAATTTCTCTTTCGCGGGAAGTCAGTGATTATGTTTAATTTTTTAGCTAAAGTATTTTCTCAGTTTTATGTAAATGATGAGTGTTCTGTTGTTTTGTGCTTATAGCGATCATTTAGTCTTTTTCTTCCATAATGTCAGTAAAATTTTCGAGATATATTTTTATGTATAAAATCTGTTTGTTCGTTGAGGATGTTTCCTGGATATTTTTCTGTATGAGTGTAAATTTCCGCGCCCTCCAAAATGTTCATTGTATGTCCTTCAGATACTTTGCGTAGAGTTTATAGGGCATTTTCAGTATTTTCTGCTTTATGTTCTTGTATTTTTAAATGTAAGTAAATCGCGTTTTGGCCGCGTTCGCGGTTCCGTGTATACGACAAACTCAAGTTAGATCAGAAATTTTCGAAGTTAGAACTAAAAAAGCTGGTGACCTGAGCAAATGAAACTGAGATTTGAATGCGCACCATATTGTTTGTGAAAGCTGAAGTGGAAAATATGGGAATTCTGATTTCAACAAGACAAACTAGTATGTCAAAATGGAAATTCCAGCAAACAGAGGCTGTTTTAATTTTAACTAGCAACTCATTCCGGCTTTGCACTTGTATTACTCCATTGTCAGACGTATTGTCTGGCGTAGCAAATTATACAAGCCAATCCTCCTCGTGAATAAGTCTACCTATTAACAGAAACCGTATCAAAATCCCTACTGTATTCCTAATGAAGTACGGCATTTTTGTCCAGGATTCCCGATCTTAAGTTACCTTCCATTAGCAGTGTGGAATGCACTAAACGACTGTAATATGACTTTCAAAACGATGGAGCACAGAAATCAGTCGTCCTTTCCTTTCAATCTTTATTAAAGCTAATCTAGATGTTGGCTAGCGCCTAGCCGTTATCGATGCACTATTTCATAATTCTAGTACATGTCCTAGTACGTACGTCAGTCCCCTATTGTTCGGGCTTCTGTCACGTTTCATTCCAAAAAAGAGTGAACTGTGACAGAAGCCCGAACAACAGGGACTGAAGTACCACAGAAGTTGCGCCGAGGGACTTTTTTGGAAATTTGTGTAAGATCTTGTGGTACCAAACTGCTGAGATCATCGGTCCCTAACCTTACACAGTACTTAATCTAACATAAACTAACTTACGCTAAGGACAACACAGACACCTATGCCCGAAGTAGGACTCGAACCTCCGACGGGGGCAGCCGCGCGAGTCGTGAGAGGACGCCCTTGGCTACCTCGCGCCGCAGGGACTTTAATTTATAATTTCAATACATTCCCTATCAAGCAATCATCTTGGCTTGGTGCATCAACCGTTCACGAATACAATAGAACGGAAGAATGTACAGTATCTGATTTCTTCATGGTTTTCATTCTGTAGCCATGGCGTTCGGAGAAAGTTCGTCGATCGGTATCATCTGTCGGATGTCGTTGCTCATGCAGTTGCCTGTCGGCTGATTCATCTTCCACACTCCATCATAATTATTGCGAGGATCGTTACAATAGGTCGCTTCTTTAACATATGTTCCACAAGCGTTAGTATAAATACATTCCTCCCTCTCCTCCCCCCCCCCCCCTCCGACACTTTCAGTTCACTTTGCCGTTCTGTAATACTGGTCTCACACCCTGACGATATACTCGAGGGTCAAAACTGGGGCTAGGAAAACGATACTCACTTTCAAATGGGCTCGAGATTTCGCGATACGCCATGCCGTTCGACGCAGTACCGAGCTCGTTCGAATAATCGCGTGACTTTTGACTCGCGCAGTGCGGTTGTAAGGAATATGCAATAAACAACGAAAAAGCCACAACAAAAAGCTACGGTTCTTGTGAGTGAGTCTTAACGAGAAACAAATTTCAACCCTTGATGCTGCCTGACACTGTAGCTGACATATCAATCATAGCGCAGCACGCAGAATAACGTAGGCTCAGCTTAAAATCAGATTTTCCTCCAGTATTTTGTGAAATACTAGAGGAAATAGCATTAAATCCTTCCACTCCTAAGGTGTTTGGACAAATTTACATGTATATCGTGATAACACAGTACCGATATACATGGATTTTTAAGCAAAGGTAGCAGAAAAAGACGAAAAATTTGTCGTCCAAAAAATATTACTTGATTCAACCCATTAAAATACTTTATTATTTTTATGAGAGATAGTAATGATCTACGTAGTAAGTTGCATATGGGCAATTCACTTCCTGTTCACATAGTAGAATGACAGTTAAAAACGATATCAGATTTTAATCAGTTTGAAAACATTACGGAAACATTCAGGTGAAACGATGAAGACAAAAATTGACAGTTTAATATCGAACGAACGAAATAGATTGTAATAAATTGACTGCAATTTTTATCGCAAGAATGCAAGGGCCGTCTTGGAAGTATTACTATCAGACGTTACTAGATCGTGGGACGAAACAAACCTCGAAAATTGGACGGAATTTTAATTGTAATCTTTTATTTATTAATTAGTTGCCTTTCTTAGAACGTATTTCAGACCGTGTTTCACAGTTACTTTTATTATATGTGAGTCCAGGCTTTCTCGGCGAATTTCAGATATGAAGTCTTCACGGGTTGTCAGCCGAGTAGCGTCGTCGTCTCGTAGCAACGTTTCGACGCATTTCATCGAAACTTTGCTACGAGACGACGACGCTACTCGGCTGACTTCCGTGAAGACTTCATATAAGTTATTTTTATTACTGAAATCCACGCTAGAGCAGGTCGTTGTGATAGTACCAACAAAAATCGGCAGACCACTGGTGAATCAAGAGATCGAATGGAATCCGAAATAACCATCTTGGGGTTGAAGCTCGTTTTTCGATGTTTGCCTTAGCAATACGTATGTTTTTGGATAGGTTCCGCCTTAAGCAAAACACAATTTTGTTTTTTTATTAGCCCAAACATGTTTCATTGCAGTTGCAGCATCTTCAGTGGGATTTTATTTTATGGCTGTTAAAGAATGTTCTTTACAGTTTGTATACATGTAACTATTAGTTTTTAAATCGTAATTACAGATATTTGAAAAAAGGACATAAAATTATGAATTCATACGTTTTTACGACATGGTGTGGTGTTTTTGGTGTACTGTATTTCTACAGTGACTGTTTTGTTCCACAGTTTGTCATTTGCAACCACTTACACCTTAAAGTAGATAAACTGTTTAAGCCGAAATTACGATTTGAAAATTGTTATTTCTATGCCTGAAATTAATTATGTGTGTGTGTGTGTGTGTGTGTGTGTCAAAAAAAAAAATAGTTCAAATGGCTCTGAGCATTATGGGACTTAACCTCTGAGGTCATCAGTACCCTAGAACTTAGAACTACTTAAACCTAACTAACCTAAGGACATCACACACATCCATGCCCGAGGCAGGATTCGAACGTGCGACCGTAGCGGTGTCGCAGTTCGAGACTGTAGCGCCTAGAACCGCTCGGCCACCACAGCCGGCGTGTGTGTGTCTATTTACGTTATGTTTCACTTACGTTTTCAATTTCCTCATGCTCATCACTGTCAAACACTCTATATTGTGCCGTCACTGTCACTGTTTCACTGTTTACCAGCTGTAAAAAGAAACATGATGGGCAGTGGATCAGTTGAAGGTGTAAAAAAAAAGATGGCTGACGGTGGAACAGTTGAAGGTGTTCCTGGCGGTTGTTCTGAATCTTTCAGAGGTGTCTGTGCATTTTGTGTGTGTGTGTGTGTGTGTGTGTGTGTGAGAGAGAGAGAGAGAGAGAGAGAGAGCAGGTTTGAGGAATTTTCATTATTATTATTATTACAAGTTTTTTGTCTGTGTGTGTGTGTGTGTGTGTGTGTGTGCGTGTGTGTGTGTGTGTGTTGTGTGTGAAAAGGGGGAGAAAGAGGGCGAGCGAGCGAGAGGGACTGAGAGAGAGAGAGAGATAGAAAGTGTTTTTCTAAAGGCCGAACGTATCCAAAAACATACGTAGCATCCGAAATATCCCGAACTGCGACGTACACATTAGAGTCATGTTCAAACGCAGCCCTAGTCAAAATAAGTACTGACGGCTGCACTGTGCGCACCGTCACAAGCTCAATCAATGAGAAGATTGCCGCCATAAGGGAAGGATTCGAGCCCCAGCCGGCACAGACGTTTAATCTACTACCGAGTCACGCCCACCCTCCACACGTCACTCCAGGTGACACGTTGCGCTTAGGGCAGCGAGCGCGATGACAACCGTGGCCGGAGCTCGGGGGTTGGTGGGGTGGCGGAGTGGCGGTCTGTGGCGGGCCCCCCATTCAGCTGCGCGGCCAGCCGATTGAGAGGCAGAGTACGGCACAGCACGGCACAGCGGCGCGTGTCGCACCGCGCTGGGCGCCGCATTCCTGCGGCCGGCCGTGAGTCACGCGCCGCTGTGACGTCACATCCGCTGCCAGGGGGCCGCGCCGCACGGTGTGGGCGGATGCGGGGCGGGGGCGGCGGCGGCGGGAGGCACAAGGTCGGCCGGCGGCATCCGTCACTGCTCCCAGGCCGCGCGACTGCGTGGCGCGTGCACCACGCGACGGCGGCGCCGCGGCGGCCGACCGCTCGTGAATGAACGTACGCCCGCCACAAGCGCACTGGCTGTGCGAACCGCACACCAGTCGCTACGCGACCATCACTGGCGTTAAAACAAACGCAACACATTAACGCCATCACAACAAACGATAGGCATTCAGACAAAGCTTTTAACAATGTTAACTGGAGACATAAATTAAGATCGTTTTAAACTTCGTAATTCAAATGCCATATTATCTTCATAAGGGACCAATTACACGAGGGCCATTCATAAAATCGGTCTCTAAATGGAAAAAAACTAAGGAAATCAAAAATGCTTGCTTCTCTTCATAGTCGCTGCGACGACTGAGACATTTATCGTAGCACTGTACCAGCTTTCTAACACCCTTGTCGTAGAAGGCAGCCCCTGACACTTTCTGCCAATTGTGGCGCGTCTCTGTTCCAAAATACTGTCTTCATACCCAGTAATTCATCTGAGGTGTCACATCTGGGCTCTGTGGTGGGTGATCAAACACTTACCATCGAAGACGCTGCAGTAGCGTCCTCATTGCCCCAGAAGCGTGTGGCCGAGAACTGTCATGAAGAAAGAAATGCGTGACAGTTACGTTGTGAGGGCTGCATGAAATCAGGGAAAATCTCTCACAGGCACTCATGCTTGGTAGGAGACACTATTTTCCAGGCATCTTTATGTGCTCATTGTGAGCTCAGAACCGGAAAGAGGGACCTGACGTGGCATAAAGGAGACACTGCCCAACATATCTGTGCAAAGCTTCATTGGATTATCATTGCGGTTTGAATTTCGTAATCAATTGGACTTTACTTTCCAAAAAGCCCTCGTATTTCATTTGCAGCCCTATGAAGTTCAAAACAGACAACCGGTCTCATCCATCAAATTAATCTATAATATAATTATCTGATCCACCTGAAGATGAGTGTATAAGCCTTCGAAAAGTGTCGAGGAAGAAAATGGAAGTCGCTCACAAAAAAATAAAGTAGTCTTATGGCTTTATTTCCCAGGAGGCAACATCAGGGGCTGTTCAGCTGCCTCGTGCATGTCACTTGGCCAACTTGCGCTTCTTTGTGATGAAGATGACATGAAATGATTAGAACAACACAGACACAATTCCACGAGCGAAGAAATTCTCCAACCCAACCGGGGATCGAACCTAGAACTGTGAGCACCAAGGCAGCGACACTGACAACTACAGCACCAGCTCCTGGCAATGACTGTATAGATAATAAATTTAGTTTTTTTATGTATATACTATAAACAGTCGCAGATTCTACACTACAGTCCAACATGCACCACACCACGTAACATCGAGTGGAATACACCTTTGGAAATTCTGACAAGTGTTGTTGTTAATGATGTGGTCTTCAGTCCCAAGACTGGTACTATGTAGCTTCCCATGCTAGACTGTCATGTACATGCTTTTCATCTCCCCATAGCCACTGCAACCTACATTCATTCGAACCCATATACTGTATCGAAGGCTTGGTCTCCTTCTAGAGTTTTTACCCTGACCCTCATCCAGCCTCCCGTTCATTACCAAACTTTCGATTCCTTGACGCTTCATGGTGCATCCTAAAAATCTATACCTTCCTTTAGTCAAGTAGCGGCATTAATTTCTTCTTTCCCCCAATTCAGTTCAGTGCGTCCTTAATTACTTGATCTATCAATATAATACTCAGCAGTCATCTACGTCTACATAGATACTCTGCAAGTCACCGTCAGGCGCGTGGCGGAGGGTACCCTGCACAACTACTTGTCATTTGCCGCCGGCCGGAATGGTCGTGCGGTTCTAGGCGCTACAGTCTGGAACCGAGCGACCGCTACGGTCGCAGGTTCGAATCCTGCCTCGGGCATGGATGTGTGTGATGTCCTAAGGTTAGTTAGGTTTAATTAGTTCTAAGTTCTAGGCGACTGATGACCTCAGAAGTTAAGTCGCATAGTGCTCAGAGCCATTTGAACCATTTCGTCATTTGCCCTTCTGTTCCACTCGCAAATACAGCGAGGGAAAAACGACTGTCCGTACGCCTCCGTATGAGCCCTAATTTCTCGTCTCTTATCTTAGTCGTCCTTCCGCGCTATGTATGTTGAAGGGAGCAGAATAGTTCTTTACACAGCTTCAAATGCCGGTTCACTAAATTTTCTCAATAGTGTTTCCCGAAAAGAATGTCGCCTTCCCTCCAGGGATTTCCATTTGAGTTCCCGAAGCATTTCCGTAACACTAAATTTTTGTTCGAACCTACCCGTAACAAATCTAGCAGCCCTCCTCTGAATTGATTCGGTGTCTTTCTTGAATCCGACCTGGGGCGGATCTCAAATACTCCATCAGTACTCGAGAATAGATCGCACCAGCGTCCTATATGCGATCTCCTTTACAGGTGAACCACTCTTTCCTAAAATTGACGTAATAAACCGGAGTCGACCATTTGCCACGACTTGACTGTATCAAGCTGGAAACTAGTAACACAGTACCTAAGATTACATGTTTGTTCTTCCTACTCATCCGCATCAACTTACATTTTACACATTTAGGGCTAGCTACCATTTCTCACATCAACTGGAAATTTTGTCTAAGTCGTCTTGTATCTTACTACATGCACTGAACTTCGACACCTTACCGTACACCACGGCATCATCAGCAAAACAGTTGCAAATTGCTACCCACCCTGTCCGCCAAATTATTAATGTACACAGGGTGTTACAAAAAGGGTACGGCCAAACTTTCACTAAACGTTCCTCACACACAAAGAAAGAAAATACACTCCTGGAAATGGAAATAAGAACACCGTGAATCCATTGTCCCAGGAAGGGGAAACTTTATTGATACATTCCTGGGGTCAGATACATCACATGATCACACTGACAGAACCACAGGCACATAGACACAGGCAACAGAGCATGCACAATGTCGGCACTAGTACAGTGTATATCCACCTTTCGCAGCAATGCAGGCTGCTATTCTCCCATGGAGACGATCGTAGAGATGCTGGATGTAGTCCTGTGGAACGGCTTGCCATGCCATTTCCACCTGGCGCCTCAGTTGGACCAGCGTTCGTGCTGGACGTGCAGACCGCGTGAGACGACGCTTCATCCAGTTCCAAACATGCTCAATGGGGGACAGATCCGGAGATCTTGCTGGCCAGGGTAGTTGACTTACACCTTCTAGAGCACGTTGGGTGGCACGGGATACATGCGGACGTGCATTGTCCTGTTGGAACAGCAAGTTCCCTTGCCGGTCTAGGAATGGTAGAACGGTGGGTTCGATGACGATTTGGATGTACCGTGCACTATTCAGTGTCCCCTCGACGATCACCAGTGGTGTACGGCCAGTGTAGGAGATCGCTCCCCACACCATGATGCCGGGTGTTGGCCCTGTGTGCCTCGGTCGTATGCAGTCCTGATTGTGGCGCTCACCTGCACGGCGCCAAACACGCATACGACCATCATTGGCACCAAGGCAGAAGCGACTCTCATCGCTGAAGACGACACGCCTCCATTCGTCCCTCCATTCACGCCTGTCGCGACGCCACTGGAGGCGGGCTGCACGATGTTGGGGCGTGAGCGGAAGACGGCCTAACGGTGTGCGGGACCGTAGCCCAGCTTCATGGAGACGGTTGCGAATGGTCCTCGCCGATACCCCAGGAGCAACAGTGTCCCTAATTTGCTGGGAAGTGGCGGTGCGGTCCCCTACGGCACTGCGTAGGATCCTACGGTCTTGGCGTGCATCCGTGCGTCGCTGCGGTCCGGTCCCAGGTCGACGGGCACGTGCACCTTCCGCCGACCACTGGCGACAACATCGATGTACTGTGGAGACCTCACGCCCCACGTGTTGAGCAATTCGGCGGTACGTCCACCCGGCCTCCCGCATGCCCACTATACGCCCTCGCTCAAAGTCCGTCAACTGCAAATACGGTTCACGTCCACGCTGTCGCGGCATGCTACCAGTGTTAAAGACTGCGATGAGGCTCCGTATGCCACGGAAAACTGGCTGACACTGACGGCGGCGGTGCACAAATGCTGCGCAGCTAGCGCCATTCGACGGCCAACACCGCGGTTCCTGGTGTGTCCGCTGTGCCGTGCGTGTGATCATTGCTTGTACAGCCCTCTCGCAGTGTCCGGAGCAAGTATGGTGGGTCTGACACACCGGTGTCAATGTGTTCTTTTATCCATTTCCAGGAGTGTATGTTATGTGGACATGTGTCCGGAAACGCTTACTTTCCATGTTAGAGCTCATTCTCTTCAAATCACATTAATCATGGAATGGAAACACACAGCAACAGATCGTACCAGCGTGACTTCAAACACTTTGTTACAGGAAATGTTCAAAATGTCCTCCGTTAGCGAGGATACATGCATCCACCCTCCGTCGCATGGAATCCCTGATGCGCTGATGCAGGCCTGGAGAATGGCGTATTGTATCACAGCCGTCCACAATACGAGCACGAAGAGTCTCTACACGTGGTACCGGGGTTGCGTAGACAAGAGCTTTCAAATGCCCCCATAAATGAAACTGAAGAGGGTTGAGGTCAGGAGAGCGTGGAGGCCATGTAATTGGTCCGCCTCTACCAATCCATCGGTCACCGAATCTGTTGTTGAGAAGCGTACGAACACTCCGACTGAAATGTGCATGAGCTCCATCGTGCACGAACCACATGTTGTGTAGTACTTGTAAAGGCACATGTTCTAGCAGCAGAGGTAGAGTATCCCGTATGAAATCATGATAACGTGCTCCATTGAGCGTAGGTGGACGAAACTAAAATGAGTTCTAACATGGAAATTAAGCGTTTCCGGACACATGTCCACATAACATATTTTCTTTCTTTGTGTGTGAGGAATGCTTCCTGAAAGTTTGGCAGTACCTTTTTGTAACACCCTGTATAGAGAACAACAGCGGTCCTCTGACACTTCCCTGAGGCCCTCCTGGCGATACTCCTGTCTCTGATGAACACTCGCCGTCGAGGACACGAAGCTGGATTCTATTATTTAAGAAGTCTTCGAGCCACTCACCTATCTGTAAACTCATTCCATATACTCATACCTTCGCTAACAGCCTGCGATGGGGTGCTGTGTCAAATGCTTTTCGGAAATCTAGAAATATGGAATACGTTGACCTTCATAAATAGTTCTCAGTGAATCATGTGAGAAAAGGGCAAGCTGAGGTTCTCACGAGCGATGCTTCCTAAAAGCATGTTGATTTGTGGACGTAAGCTGCTTAGCCTCAAGAATGTTTATTATATTCGAACTGAGAATGTGTTCAAGGATTCTGCAGCAAAAAAGCCATTCTTTTACCTTTCTGATATACTGGTGTCACCTGCGCTTTTTTCCAGTCACTTGGGACTTTGCACTGGGCGAGAGATTCAGGTAAGAGGCCAACGCCGTGGAATACTCTCTGTGAAATCGAACAGTGATTCCATCCGGACCTGGCGGTTGACTTGTTTTCAAATCTTTAAGTTGCTTCTCTACGCCAGGGATGCTTATTTCTATATCGTCCATACGGTAGCCTGTCCGTCGGTCAAATGACTGTAAGTTTGTATGGTTCTCCTGCATGAATGATTTCTTAAACGTGAAATTTGAAACTTCGGCTTTCTTTTTGCTATCTTCGGCTGCCACACCAGACTGGTTAACAAGGGATTGAATGGAAGCCTTAGTCCTGCTTAGTGATTTTACATACGACCAGAATTTTCTCGGGTTCTCTGCCAGATGTTTAGCTAAGGTGGGAAGGTGGTAGTTGTATGCTTCGCCCATAGATTTTTTCACAGATGCACGAATCCTTAGTAACCTTCGCTTGTCGTCGGTTGGGTGTCCCCGTTTGAGAGTAGAGTGCAACAGTCTCTGCTTTGTCATCATCTTACGAGTTTCCTTATTAAACCATGGTTGGTTTTTTCCATTCTTCACCCACCTACTAGGCACGTAACTCTCCAGACCACGATTTACAATCTGCTTAAACTTTTCTCACACTTCCTCTACATCCATCTTGTACTAAGTGATGCCAATTCACTGTCTAAGTAGGATGTTAATAACTCCATATGTGCTCTATCTAGCAGAAACAGTCTCCTAGCCTTCTTGACTGATTTATAAATTTTCCTAATCATAGTTTCTGTAATACATCGTGATCGAAAATCCCCCTTTCTGTACTGACATTGTCGATAAGGTCCGACCTATTTGTAGCTACAAAGTCTAAGATATTTCTATTGCGTGTAGGCTGCCGAGCTAGCTGCTAAAGACAACTTTCAAAAACGAGTTCAAAAGTATTTTTCATGGCTGTCCGTCTGTTCCCCCCGCAGTGAATCCATGGACATCTTGGTCTATACTTGGCAGGTTAAAGTCTCTCCAACTAGTATTACATGATCTGAGTATTTACGCACTGGTGCCCGTAAATTTTCTTTGAATGACTCTAGAACTGCCACAGCGGAATCGGGTGGACAGTAAAAATATCCAACAACTAACTTGATTTCATCTACTCCTGTTATACGCGACCAGACGACTTCACTGTCACACTGTACTTCGACACCAACAGGGACAGTATTCTTGTCAAATGTCATGATATCTCCCCATCCAATGGCTTCCAATCTGTCTTTCCGATATATGTTCCACAACTCGCTAAATATCTCAGCGCTTTCCTCTTCGGGTTTCAGCCAGCTTTCAGTCCCGAGAGTAATCTGAGCGCGAGAACTTACGTGGACGGCAGTAAATTCGGGAACTTTATTACGAATACTTCGACAGTTTACTGATAAAATGCTGACAGTCGAAGTGTCATTATTCTGAAGGCTGTTTGACTTCCCTTCCTATGAATCGACTGGCAAGTGTTCGTCAGTGGAGGTCAAACTACCGCTTTCCGTAAAAAAAAAAAAAAAATCATGTGCTTTTCCAATATCGCAAGTTGGTTTTTTTATTATTTTCTTTTCTGAAGAGCTTATCGTCTGTCCTTTACTTACGTACAAGGCTACATCAAAGAAACTATTTAAGTTTATATTAGATGCTAAAAGAATCCCTCTTCTTCAGAAATATTTTTCTTCCTATAGGTAGTCTCCGTTTTGTATCAACTCAACTTTGGCCATCATCAGTTTGTGAACCAAATAGCAAAACACATCTACTTCTTTTAGTGTCTCATTTCCTATCTAATTCCCACAGTGTCAACTGATTTAAATCAAGGACATTCTACTGACTTTGTTTTACCTTTGCTGATGTTCATCGCATAATCTGTTTGTGCGACATATCCATTACCGTCAACTGCTGGTCGAAGCCTTTCTTGTTTCTGGCAGAATTACAATGTCCTTGCAAACCTTAAAACTTTTATTTACCCCTAAATTACTGTGTTGTTGTTGTTGTGGTCTTCAGTCCAGAGACTGCTTTGATGCAGCTCTCCAAGCTACTCTATTATGTACAAGCTTCTTCATCTCCCAGTACCTACTGCAACCTATATCATTCTGCTGAATCTGCTTAGTGTCTTCATCTCTTGGTTTCCCTCTACGATTTTTACCGTCCACGCTGCCCTCCAGTACTAAATTGATGATCCCTTGATGCCTCAGAACATGTCCTACCAACCGATCCCTTTTCTAGTAAAGTTGTCCTACAAATTTCTCTTCTCCCCAATTCTACTCAATACCTCCACATTAGTTACGTGACCTACCCCTTTAATCTTCAGCTTTCCTCTGTAGCAACACATTTTGAAAGCTTCCATTCCCTTCTTGTCTAAACTATTTATCGTCCATGTTACCTCTCCATAGATGGCTACACTCCATACAAATACTTTCAGAAACGACTTCCTGACACATAATCTACACTCGATGTTAACAAATTTCTCTTCTTCAGAAACCCTTTCCCTCCCACTACCCGTCTCCATTTTATATCCCCTCTCCTTCGAACATCATCAGTTATTTTGCTCCCAAAATAGCAAAACTCATTTACTAATTTAAGTGACTCATTACCTAATCTTATTCTCTCAATATCACCCGACTTAATTCGACTACATTCCATTATCCTCGTTTTGCTTTTGTTGATGTTCATCTTATATCCACCATTCAAGACACTGCCATTCCGTTCATCTGCTCTTCCAGGTTCTTTGCTGTCTCTGACAGAATTACATTGTCATCGGCGAACCTCAAAGTTTTTTTTTCTTATCCATGGATTTTAATTCCACTTCGAATTTTTCTTTTGTTTTCCTTACTGCTTGCTCAATATGCAGATTGAATAACATTGGGGATAGGGTAAAATCCTGTCACATTCCCTTCCCAACCACTGTTTATCTTTCGTACCCCTCAATTATTATAATTGACATCTTCTTTCAGTACAAATTGTAAATAGCCTTTCGCTCCCTGCATTGTACCCCTGCCACCTTCAGAATTTGAAAAAGAGTATTCCAGTCAGCATTGTCTAAAACCTTATCTAAGTCAACACATGCTAAAAACGTAGGTTTGCCTTTCCTTAATCTACCTTCTAAGATAAGTCCTAGTGTCAGTATTGCCTCACTTGTTCCAATATTTCTTCGGAATCCAAACTGATCATCCCGGAGGAAGCTTCTAACAGTATTTCCATTCGTCTGTAAAAAAATCGCGTTAGTATTTTGCGGCAGTGACTTATTAAATTGATAATTCGGTTATTTTCACATCTGTCAACACCCGCTTTCCTTAGGATTGGAATTATTATATTCCTTTCAAGTCTGAGGGAATTTGGCCTGTCTCACACATCTTGCTCATCAGGTGGTAGAGTTTTGTCAGGGCTGGCTCTCCCAAGGCTACCAGTAGTTCTAATGGAATGTCGTCTACTCCCGGGGCCTTGTTTCGACTAAGGTCTTTCAGCGCTCTTTAAAACTCTTCACACAGTATCATATCTCCCATTTCATATTCATCTACGTTCTCATCCATTTCTATAATACCGCCCTCAAGGACATCGCCCATGTATAGACCCTCTGTGTATACCTTCCACCTTTGTGCTTTCCCTTCTTTGGTTAGAACCGGTTTTCCATCTGAGCTCCTGATATTTATACAAGTGGTTCTCTTTTTTCCGAAGGTCTCTTCAATTTTCCTGTAGGCAGTACCTATCTTACCCCTAGCGAGATATGCCTCGACATCCTTACATTTGCCCTCTAGCCGTTTTGCACTTCCTGCCGATCTCGTTTTTGAGACGTATGTGTTTCTTTTTGCCTGCTTCATTTACAGCCTTATTATACACTCCTGGAAATGGAAAAAAGAACACATTGACACCGGTGTGTCAGACCCACCATATTTGCTCCGGACACTGCGAGAGGGCTGTACAAGCAATGATCACACGCACGGCATAGCGGACACACCAGGAACCGCGGTGTTGGCCGTCGAATGGCGCTAGCTGCGCAGCATTTGTGCACTGCCGCCGTCAGTGTCAGCCAGTTTGCCGTGGCATACGGAGCTCCATCGCAGTCTTTAACACTGGTAGCATGCCGCGACAGCGTGGACGTGAACCGTATGTTGACGGACTTTGAGCGAGGGCGTATAGTGGGCATGCGGGAGGCCGGGTGGACGTACCGCCGAATTGCTCAACACGTGGGGCGTGAGGTCTCCGCAGAACATCGATGTTGTCGCCAGTGGTCGGCGGAAGGTGCACGTGCCCGTCGACCTGGGACCGGACCGCAGCGACGCACGGATGCACGCCAAGACCGTAGGATCCTACGCAGTGCCGTAGGGGACCGCACCGCCACTTCCCAGCAAATTAGGGACACTGTTGCTCCTGGGGTATCGGCGAGGACCATTCGCAACCGTCTCCATGAAGCTGGGCTACGGTCCCGCACACCGTTAGGTCGTCTTCCGCTCACGCCCAAACATCGTGCAGCCCGCCTCCAGTGGTGTCGCGACAGGCGTGAATGGAGGGACGAATGGAGACATGTCGTCTTCAGCGATGAGAGTCGCTTCTGCCTTGGTGCCAATGATGGTCGTATGCGTGTTTGGCGCCGTGCAGGTGAGCGCCACAATCAGGACTGCATACTACCGAGGCACACAGGGCCAACACCCGGCATCATGGTGTGGGGAGCGATCTCCTACACTGGCCGTACACCACTGGTGATCGTCGAGGGGACACTGAATAGTGCACGGTACATCCAAACCGTCATCGAACCCATCGTTCTACCATTCCTAGACCGGCAAGGGAACTTGCTGTTCCAACAGGACAATGCACGTCCGCATGTATCCCGTGCCACCCAACGTGCTCTAGAAGGTGTAAGTCAACTACCCTGGCCAGCAAGATCTCCGGATCTGTCCCCCATTGAGCATGTTTGGGACTGGATGAAGCGTCGTCTCACGCGGTCTGCACGTCCAGCACGAACGTTAGTCCAACTGAGGCGCCAGGTGGAAATGGCATGGCAAGCCGTTCCACAGGACTGCATCCAGCATCTCTACGATCGTCTCCATGGGAGAATAGCAGCCTGCATTGCTGCGAAAGGAGGACATACACTGTACTAGTGCCGACATTGTGCATGCGCTGTTGCCTGTGTCTATGTGCCTGTGGTTCTGTCAGTGTGATCATGTGATGTATCTGACCCCAGGAATGATTCAATAAAGTTTCCCCTTCCTGGGACAATGAATTCACGGTGTTCTTATTTCAATTTCCAGGAGTGTATTTTCCCCTTTCAATTAAATTCAATATTTCTGCTGTTATTCAAGGATTTTTACTATCCTTTGTCTCTTTACCTACTTGATCCTGTACTGCCTTCACTGTTTCAGCTCACAAAGCTACCCATTCTTATTCTACTGTATTTCTTTCCTCCGTTCTAGTCAATAATTCCCTAATGGTCTCCCTGAAACTCTCTGCAACCTCTGGTTCTTTCAGTTTTTCTAGATCCCATCCCCTTAAATTCAGACCTTTTTGCAGTTTCTTCAGTTTAAATCTACAGTTCATAAGCCATAGATTGTGGTCAGAGTCCACATCTGCCCCTGGAAATGTCTTTCAATTTAAAACCTGGTTCCTAAATTTCTATCTTACCGTTATATAATCTATCTGAAACCTTCCAGTATCTCCAGGCCTCTTCCATGTATACAACCTTCTTTCATGATTCTTGAACCAAGTGTTAGCTATGATTAAATTATGCTTTGTGCAAAATTCTACCAGGCGGCTTCCTCTTTCATTTCTTACCCCCATTCCATATTCACATACTGCGTTTCCTTCTCTTCCTTTTCCTAAAATCGAAATCCAATCACACATGACTATTAAATTTTCGTCTCCTTTCACTATATGAATAATATCTTTTGTCACATCATACATTTCATCAATCTCTTCGTCATCTGCGGAGGTAGTTGGCTTATAAACTTGTGCTACTGTGGTAGGCGTGGACTTCATGTCTATCTTGGCCACGATAATGCGTTCACTATGCTGTCTGTAGTAGCTTACCCGCATTGGTATTTTTTTTATTTATTATTAAACCTGCTCCTGCATTATCCCTATTTTATTTTGTATTTAAAACTCTGTATTCACCTGACCAGAAGTATTGTTCCTCCTGCCACCGAACTTCACTAATCCCCACTATATCTAACTTTAACCGATCCATTTCCCTTTTTAAATTTTCTAACCTACCTGCCCGATTAAGGGTTCTGACATTCCACGCTCCGATCCGTAGAACGCCAGTTTGCTTTCTCCTGATAACGACGTCCTCTTGAGCTGTCCCCGCCCGGAGATCCGAATGGGGGACTATTTCACCTCCGGATTATTTTACCCAAGAGGACGCCATCATCATTTAACCATACAGCAAACTGCATGCCCTCGGGAAAAATTACGGTTGTAGTTTCCCTTTCCTTTCAGCCGTCCAGTACCAGCAGAGTGCAAGACTGTTTTGTTAGTGTTACAAGGCCAGAGATCAGTCAATCATCCAGACTGCTGCCCTGCAACTGCTGAAAAGGCTGCTGTCCCTCTTCAGGAACCACACGTTTGGTTGGCCTCTATACAGATACCCCCCCATTGTGGTTGCACCTACGGTACGGCTATCTGTTTCGCTGAGGCACGCAAGACTCCCCACCAACGGCAAGGTCCATGGTTCATGAGAGGAAATTATTGGACAAGGCGTAAATTATTGTACAAGGCATAAAATATAGGAAGCGGAAGATTATCTACAACTTCTGCAGAGACATGAACACAGTCAGAAGAGTCCGACATGAAAAGAAAGCAATACCTGAGAAGGGAGTGAGACGGGATTGTATTCCATCCCGGATTTTAACGAATCTGTCCATTCATAGGGCAGTGTCGGAAATCAAGCAAAAATGTGGGGTGGATGTTAAATAGTAGCGAGAATGAATATACACGTTGAAGTTTCCCGATGACATTACAGATTATTGTACTGCGAAGAAAAGAAACTTATGTCACAATTTGATTAAAAGAAGGACTTGAATGACAGGACACACCTACAGGCATCAACGAATCATCATTTTGGTAATTGAAGGACGTGTGTGTAGAGGGAGGGCAGAAATTGTAGAGGGAGATCAAGCCTTCACCGTAATAAGTAGTTTCAAACGGATGCAGGTAGCAGTATTTATTGAAAGATGAAAAGGTTTGCACAGGGCAGTCTAGCAGCAAGAGCTGCACCAAAGCCATTCGGACTGAAGACCATAACAACAACTTGTGCCAGAAAAAAATGGTTCTCTGCTAAATCAGTGTCGTTAGGACCTCAAACAAATAACTGTCTAACATTATAAACTGTTTATTTGTATGTGAACTGTACAATGATCGACAATTTTCTCTTCAGATATTTGAAAGAAGGAAGGAACTTTAGGGTTTAACATATTGCCAATAATGATGTCATTAGAGACTGAGCACAAGCGTAGTTTTGGGAAAAGATGGAGAGCGAAATCGGCCATATTCCTTTCATGGAACCATACCAGCATCTGCCATAAGCGTTTTGGGGAGGCAACTGAAAAATCTGGATCTCCTTGCAGTTATTTGAACTACCACCATCCTGCATACGAGTCCACCGCTGTTCGACAACGGGGTAAGGAACCACTTTGATAGTTAATTACTTCGATACTGCTGGCGCTGCATTATTTCCGACCTGTTCCTCTATTCAAGAGTGTTTTCTGACTACAGTAGCAAGAGGGACAATTTATTGGTACAGGAGCAATGGCTAATGAATATTGATGAAATGCTACATTATTATATTGAAAGACACAGCGACCGGTTGTATAATACTTGTAAAAGAGTAAACAATATTTCCCTCCATTTTTATTGGTGGTTTCCATCTATACTTTGATTGTCAGTTACGACTTTTTATGAATAAAGTCGTCTAGATCATGTATTAAAATTTCCTAATGTATTACGAGATTTCTGCTGCTGCCATCACAGATATCTGCAGTTAGGATGAAAGGAACTCAATAAAGATTAGGTGTTTGTTATTCAACTATATGATGATAAAACACATGGATTTAAGACAAAAAAGTATTTTTAATGGTACTCTCATCAAAAAGCTTGTAACTTACAAAAGCTTACTAAATACTGTGCCTAATCGAGGTGTGAACTAGGAGCTTGGTTGGAATATAATACAACGATGTATGTTTCAGTCGACAGCTGGCGCTAGTGTTGGGGTTGTTGCCTTCAAATATTATTTTATCTTCTCATACTTCTACACTGACAGATCATCTTTGAAACATAAACATTCAAAGTGAAATTATAAAACCATGATTTAAATGTCTCTAACTCCGTATTTTTCAGTTATATATTCAGATGGCACCAGTTAGCCCACGTGGAGTTCTCAGAACTCCAATTTTAATACGTGATCTAGATAGTTTCATTCACAAAATATTTACAATGATTGCAGACTCATACATGAAGTACATATCCTATATTAGCATCAGATAGATCTTTCACTGCAAAATATCGTGTAAAATATATGCAGACGTAAGGAACGAATGAAAATTTGTACCAAGGTGGGGATTCCAACCTGGGCCTCCTGCTCACTAGGCAGATTTGATAACCACTACGCCACCATGGCACAGCAGCCTTGTAAATTGTACGGACTACCCTAGGACACTTCTCTCCTCATTCCAAATACCCACTAGCCCCTCAACCCACTTGATATTTCCTATAATGTGTAATGCGAGTTTGGAATGAGAAGGGAGGCGTCCTAGGACAGTACGTACAGTTGTGCAAAGCCACAGTGCCAGGGTGCCATAGTGATTAGCACGTCTGCCTAGTGATCGGGAGACCCAGCTTCGAATACTGGCCTTGGTACAAATTTTCATTCGTTGCTTCAGTCTGCTTATATACATCATCGGTCTCTGAGATTTGGAAAGGTCTCTGGAACAAGGTAGCTTCATTTTATCATCGTACAAAACTTAAAAATTTCGCAGCCAATACAGGCACCATCAAAAAATGCAAAGATATAATTAAACCATAATAAACAGACATAATCGACTAGTAGTATAAGGCCAGTATGGACATCCTGTGACCTTATAATATTTTAGCGTGAAAGACATGTCTCACGAAGGTCGTATCCATTTATATCTGTAATGAAACAAAAAAGTAGCTATCAAAAATCGTTTACATTCCACAAGTATAATAAATTTTGTTTAATGGGCGAAATCTACACAGACCTTATTAAATCAGTTTCACGAACGCTCCTGCTGGATATTTCAGTTTCACAAATGCTCCAGTTGGATGTGGTGTGCTCGTGCTTTCTTTTGACCTCCCAACTGATCGACCCAGACAGTTTTAGGGGAACCTACAACTGCACATCAACTTCGAAAAATGGAGCTAACTGGTATTTTCCATACACAGACAAATTGCCATGGGTGGAAGACATGATTAACGACCACCACTGAAAATACAACAACAAACGTCTGACATTTACCCATCAAGTCACCAAGTCCACGCTATATTTATCCTAGAATGGGCCATCTTCGCTGCCTAGAAAATGTGGGTGTCTAACCAGTAGTGTGGACCATACGAAAGTAGGCAGGGGGCGTTCTCCAGCATTCGTGGAAGGTATCATTACATACTCACTACCGGAGCTTTCGCTAATCCTGAGTCAGCAGTCAAAATTTAGATCAGTTGCGTGACTGATACGTAAACTCCCATCTCTATTCTTCACGAAAAATGGTTCAAATGGCTCTGAGCACTATGGGACTTAACTTCTGAGGTCATCAGTCCCCTATAACTTAGAACTACTTAAACCTAAGTAACCTAAGGACATAACACACATCCATGCCCGCGGCAGGATTCGAACCTGCGACCGTAGCGGTCGCGCTATTCCGGACTGTAGTGCCTAGAACCCCTCGGCCACTACACGAAAAACCAGCAAACTGCGCCAACACAAGCTAAGTCTCAGCTAGTACGCTGTGTAGCCAATTAATCTGGTGCACCTGTCTAACATCGTGTAGGACCCCCGCGAGCACGCACAAGTGCCACAATACGACGTGGCATGAACTCGACTGATGTCTGAAGCAGTGTTGGAAGGAAATGATTCTATGAGTCCTGCAGGCCTGTCCATAAATCCATAAGAGTATGAGGGGATGGAGATCTCTTCTGAACAGCGCCTTGCAAGGCATCCCAGATACGCTCAATAACGTTCATGTCTGGGAAGTCTGGTGGCAAGCGGAAGTGTTTAATTTCAGAAGAGTGTTCCTGGAGCTACTCTGTAGCAATTCCGGACATGTGGGGTGTCGCATTGTTCTGCTGGAATTTTCCAAGTCTGTCGGAAAGCACAATGGACATGAATGGATGCAGGTGATCAGACAGGGTGCTTACGTATCTGTCACCTGTCACCGTCGTATCTAGACTTATCAGGAGTCCCATATCACTCCAACTGTGCACGCTCCACGCCATTACAGAGCCTCCACCAGCTTGAACAGTTCTCTGCTGACATGCAGGATCTATGGATTCATGAGGTTGTCTCCATACCTGTACACGTCCATTCGCTCGATACAATTTTAAACGAGTCTCGTCCGGCCCGGCAACATGTTAACAGTCATCCACAGTCTAATGTCGATGCTGACGGGCCCAGGCGAGGCGTACAGCTTTGTGTCGTGCAGTCATCAAGAGTACACGAGTAGGCCTTCGGCTCCGAAAGCCCATGTCGACGATGTTTCTTTGAATGGTTCGAACGCTGACACGTGTTGCTGGCCCAGCATTGAAACCTGCAGCAATTTGCAGAATTGTTGCACTTTTGTCTTCAGTCGTCGTTGGTGCCGTCCTTGCAGGATATTTTTCTGGCTGCAGCGATGTCGGAAATTTGATGTTTTACTGCATTCCTGATATCCACGGTACATTAGTTAAATGGTCGTACGGGAAAATCCCCACTTCATCGCTACCTCGGAGACTATGTCCCATCGTCCAAGCGACGACTGCAACACAATGTTCAAACTCACACAAATCATGACAACCTGCCATTGTAGCAGCAGTAACCGAGCTAACAACTGCGCCAGACTCTTGTTGTATTATATAGGCGTTTATGACCGCAGCGCCGTATTCTGCCTGTTTACATATCTCTGTATTTGAATGTGCATGCCTATAACAGTTTCTTTAGCGCTTCAGTGTAAGATGAAGTTTGAATGAAGTTCCAAGTGTGCAAGTATATGAATGCATTTTTGTTACAGAAGGCAACAGTTGTACAGAATGTAGATAGATTATAGCTTTGCTTGCTGATATGTTGCAAGCAATGTGAAGTCATCTGCGGATTGGCGTAGAAATCTTTGTTAAAAGAAGACCGCTAATCAAAGTAAAAATTGTTGCCTTGAACGATACTATACCTAACAACATCAATCTTAAATTCCTTTACGTTCGTGTAACGCAAAAATACCAGGCAAGCCAAGACATGAGTTACTTTATCAAGAAAAATACCATAGCGTTTTGAGAAATTAACAACTGTGAAAGCAATTCCCTAATACTGGGATACTGTTAGTACCATCATCAACACACAAAACGATCTTCGCGTGCTCATTTCCCCCGAGTTTTGCTGGATATCAGATTGCAGTTACCAAGAGTAGCTGTAAAAAAGAGGCAAGATGTTAAATTTTGTAGAGAGAGACAGTCCTTGAATATCGAATCAGAGACTACCTGTACAAAAGGTCAACAAACCGGTCAAGGAACATGAAGATAAATTTTCGTGTTGTGATCTCTAGTTTACCTTGAAATAAGCTTTTAAAAGGTCGTCCGCTTCCAGTGTCAGGGAAATCAGATAAATGGAGTGACCAACTAAACGAATTCGAGTGCTCTGAAAGAAAAAGAAAAATACTCAACTCAAAATCTGCAAAATAATTATTTCTTGGTATTAATAATAATCCACGAAACGTAACACATCTAAGGTTGTGAACAAGTAGACAATAGTCATCACCAGAGACTTTCAATACAGTATTTCAATTGCCTGTTTCTAAAGCGTGTAGGGATGTGTAAATGTTATTTGAGATTTCGTTTCTGTCAGTCTGTGCCGTGGTTGCTAGTGTAGGCTAGTTAGTAGCCCATATCTTGTTCAGTACTTTTACGTTGCGTTGATGACTCCTGTGACACTCAGTAGCCCCTCTGTACAGACGACGATAAAACTGTACGTGACACGTAAAACTCAAGCCCCAGATAGTGTTTTGTTTTGTATTTCTCAGGTTCAAAAGTTATGTGCCTAGTTTGTGGATAAAGGAAAGAAAAGACCCACCACGATTTAAGATCGAAATTCGGAAGATACTCAGGAAGAAGAGGCTGTTGCACTCCCGGTTCAAAAGATAACGCGCAAATGACGACAAGCAAAGATCGGTAGAGATTCGTGCGTTTGCGAAAATATCTACGCGTGAATCATACAACTATCGCCGCTGTCACAACTTAGCAAAAGATCTGCATAGAACCCGAGAAAATTCTGGTCTTATGTAAAATCGTTAAGCTGGTCTAAGGTTTCCAATCAGTCGCTTGTTGATCAGACTCGTGTGGCAGCTGAAGACAGCAATACGTAGGCCGAAGTTTTAAATTTCACGTTCACGAAGTCGTTGACACGGGAGAATTGTACAAATATACCGCCATTTGACCATAGGGGAGACCCCGTATGGATGACACAGTAATAAGAATCCCTGGCACAGAGAGACAACTGAGAGATTTGGAAGCCAATAAATCACCAGATCCGGATGGAATCCCAGTTCGGCTTTACAAAGAATATTCTACGGCATTTTCCCCTTTTCTAGCTTTTATTTATCGTGAATCTCTCGCCCAGTAAAAAGCCCCAAGCGACTGGGAAAAAGAACAGGTGACTTCAGTGTATAAGAAGGGTAAAAGAACGGACCCGCTAAAATACGGACCAGTATTCCTAACCTCGATTTTGTTGCAGAATCCTTGAACATATTCTCAGTTCGAATATAATAAACTTTCTTGAGACTGAGAAACTCATTTCCACGAATCAGCATAGTTTTAGAAAGCATCGATCGTGCGAAACTCAGCTTGCCATTTTCTCATATACTGCAAACTGTGGATGAAGGGCAACAGGCAGATTCCTTATTTCTATATTTCCGGGGAGCATTTGACACAGTGCACCATTGCAGGCTGTTAACGTAGGGGCTCGAGAACTTCTTAAGTAACAGAAGCCATTATGTTGTCCACGATGGCGAGTGTTCATCAGAGACAATGTTATCGCCAGGAGCGCCCCAGGGAACTGTGATAGGACCTCTGTTGTTCTTTATGTATGTAAATGATTTACCGGAGATCTTGGGCAGCAATCTGCGGATGTTTGCTGATGTGTGGTGTGCGGTAAGGCTTCGAAGTTGAGTGACTGTAACAAGTGGCAAGATGACTTAGACAAAATTTCCAGTTGGTATGATGAATGGCAGCTAACCCTAAATGCGGAAAAAATTAAATTAATCTGAAATGTTCGGTTATAGTATTACTAGTGTCCTGCTTGACACAATCACTTCATTTAAATATCTGATCGTAATGCTGCAAAGTGATATGAAGTGGAACGAGCATGTGAGAACTGTGGTAGGGAAGGTGAATGGTCGACTGCGGTTAATGGTTTATTGGAAGAATTTTAGGAAAGAATGGTTCACCTGTAAAGGACAGCATACAGGACGCTGATTCAACCTATTCTTGAGTAATGCTTGAGTGTTTGGTTTCCGCAGATCAGATTGGGGGAATACGCCGAAGCAATTCAGAGGCGAGCTACTAGATTTGTTACCGGTAGGTTCGAACAACACGAATTGTTACGAAGATGTTTGAGGAACTCATATGGGAACTACCGAACGATTCTACTGTTGCCAACATACTCTGCGCTTAAGGACCAGGGAGATAAGATTCGAGAAATTATGGCTGATACAGAGGCATATAGACAGTCGATTTTCATTCCCTCTATTTCCGACTGGAAAAGGAAAGGAAATAACTGGTGAGTGGCGCAACCAGCCTCAAATACTTTTTGAAGGTTTCACAGCAACCGGACACAAATTGGACCCCTAACAGTCATACAAATGAAGTTTGTGATACTAGTATATAGTTTTATAAACATAAACTACCACATGAATAAATGTGTTCTTCCCATCCCCCCCCACCCAAATTTTTAACATTGTATTTCTTGCAGTTAACTTACGAACTGCATTGATATCCAAATATCTGTATATAAAATTCAAGTACATATATATCTATTTTATAAAATGTAGTGGCTTTGAAATACTTCGTCAATAATTACCATTGACAGTACAAAGAAAAAGAGAATAAGAAAAATGTACCAGCAAAACCAATTTATCAAAAATGGTTCAAATGGCTCTGAGCACTATAGGACTCAACTGCTGAGGTCATTAGTCCCCTAGAACTTAGAACTAGTTAAACCTAACTAACCTAAGGACATCACAAACATCCATGCCCGAGGCAGGATTCGAACCTGCGACCGTAGCGGTCTTGCGGTTCCAGACTGCAGCGCCTTTAACCGCACGGACACTTCGGCCGGCACCAATTTATCCTATTGTCTTTTAATAATAAGTTTACTCGTAAGGTGCAATAAATTTTTGTCATTACCATGCTACATTTACCACATTCAACATCATCTTTCTTCTCTGCATCGATGGTCGAAATTTAATGTATGATATCTTTGTACCTTGCTTAATAATAATTTTTGCATTGTAAAGAAGAAGATCAAGTGTACAATACATGTGCGATGTTGAACACGCATTTTAACAGTATAGTGAGGTGTGCCAAAATAAATTTTTTACAATGTGTGTGTTTTGGTTAAATTCAAGAACAAATACATCCAGCTAGAAAAATGCATAGGCTGCAACAAAACGAACCACTATCTACAGGAACATACGTAAGTAAACACTATTATTTTGGAGTATAAAATGGCACTAAGCACTCAAATATTCTTGTACAGTGTGGAGCAGACGATATGCTGTTAACCACGACATCTATGTAACGAAAAATGGTAGCCATATGAAGATTGCGAAACCGATTATAACAGTAAAATAACGGCCGAGGAGTTCGAAAGATCCAACATGGATACAAGAAAAGGAAATGATTAGTAGTAGTACAGCGTATCCTCCGCACGCACCGTGTGCTTGCAGATCATCTATGTAGATGTATAAAAACTTTTATTACGAAAGCTGAGTTACTGGTTTCCCCTAGAGGACAAATTATTTAAAGATGATTTCCGCAAGCGTGTTGTTCCCATACTCTCCTTGCTTGCCAGTCTGCTGCGCTTCAGTACAGTTCTTATCAGATGAATCCCATGTGAACCGGAAGCACTTCGACGAAATAAGTTACTACATCAGAACACGAACAGTTGGTGGTTTTCCACTAATAACTGAAAGTTGTAACTGCGTGCGCTTCTGTGGCCAGAGTCAGTCGACATTAAAATTTTATGGGTGTCCAACCGCGTCGTGTTGTAGGCTGATTGTCACTACATGATTAAACATACGTTTCAGCCACTGCTACAATTGCCGTGGCCTGGGTCTTGCCATGGTACTGGTGGGTGTATAAAGAGTTTAACTTGCTGCTTTTGCATTGTGCTTGCATGTGTGAATTTCGTAACCTGCGAAAACCAGTGGGCCGAGATCTTTTTTGTACTGCTCATACAAAATTTACTCCCATCTATACCTCTGTCCTCTGTCGCACACCCAACACTGTGCGTACACAGCATGTACAACTACGTCAGCAGGAACTAATAAAAACACTAACGTCAGCACCTGGTTCTCAACCTGTAATAAACTAACTAAAGTCAGAACAATTATGTTGTTTTTTACAATTGATCAGTTATACAGAAACACTAAATTATGATAGCATTATTTGCACTAAAACGGATAGGCCACGAATTGTTCCTGGATGCGGAAAACCAACATCAATGGAGCAGGGTAACTGGTGCACAACATGTCATCAGTGTTGTGCAACACTGTAGTTAAAACTATCTTCAAGGTCTGAGTGTCGAGGAAGAAGTACTGCGAGTCTTCTTGTCTCGAGTGTCAAGGAGGAAGTGCATTCACGAGCGTATTCGTCTCCTGACCAATGTACACGCCGGATATTTGGGCCAGCCAACCAATGATTGGTACCTTCTTCCACACTATTTCATCTCTTATCGAAATTTTAGACCAGAGGAAAAATGCTGATATCGGAGCACAAGAAGGCGAATATGCTTCTATTGAAAAGACTATGACTGAAAATGGAGGTAACAGCTGCCTCGTCCCACCTTCCTCAGCACCTTTAATCTTCGTCGGCAGGTGATGGCTGAAGTGATCACTGTAGCAAATATCTACTAATATCAGTATTCCTGGCCCCTGTTTTGATCACAACGGAAAATCCTTCCTACACGTCGGTCAGGGGCCTGAAGATGGCGTAGTAAAATGCTGAAACTGGTTGCCATTTAAACTAAAGTTAAGAATTGAAGGTTGAAAGGTATTTAATTTGACATCCCCTATCACCCTGAGAATTGTCTTCCAATATTTATATTCGATGTCAAAAAGTTCCTGCCTTTTTCTTCTGAAACGCTTGTCTTGCTGTTGCTACTCAGCATTTTATACCGTTTCTACTTCAGCCATAGTTACTTATTTTGCTACTCAAATAGTAAAACTCATCAACAGATTTTAGTGCACCATTTCCTTGTCTCAGCGTCGTCTTATTTAAGAGCACCACAATCAACTGCCGTTGTTTCGCTTTTGTTGATGCTGTGGATTCATTTGAAGCTCGGCAGCATAATATTATGATCTCATTCGATTATCGCAAGTCTAATACCTGACAAATCTCTCCGATTGTACTGGAGAGAGGGTAGGTCTGAAATTAATTGCCAAATTCACTCACTACATGTCACAAAATGGCACTTAGTGACAATCTTCTGCTACTAAGAATTAATTTCTTCACGACACTACTGTTTTAATGGGCTTCCTTGTTTTATGGAACTTCACAGCGAAACGTGCAATCCGTGGTCGAGCAAAGCATGCGCTCAATTAAGAGAATCACACAAGACAAAGTCAGCGAAGGAAATTCTTGCAAAATGGCCACTCATAACATATCGGGACTTCGGGAGACTTCACAATATAAATCGCACAATTGGAAACACTTCATAACATAGACAAGTTAGCGTGGTGGAAGAGAGTGTGTGAAGTTTGTGTTCTGTGCTGACAATGGTGTTTAATGCTGCACACACAACAATAGCTTCACCAGCAGTTCAGAGCAAATACATGTAGAACAATAATAGCACAAACAGAAAGTAATAGAATATATTGAACGAAAGGTGCCTAAGACAGAACTGTTTGTAACTGACATGAATAGTATCAGAATATCAAAATTGAAAGTGTATAGGCCTACGTATTTCGGGTCACTGACAATAAAGTGAGGTGAAACGCTTCTGGCAGAACATATATTGCCATTAATTGGTTGCAAACAGACAGTCTTAACCTAAATAGCATAAATACAACATTAACAGCAACTGAGAATTGACAAATGAAGAACATTCAAGATATAATTGTGTTGTTATTGTGTGACATTTCTTACGTCTTTGAACTGTGTTCTCTGTTTTGCTTTAGATGGAGCTCATTGGCGGAAGTTCCTAGGAGTAAGCAGGTGGCGATTTATGAAACCTTACGGCGGCATCTTCCAGTCCGACAGTCGGGTCTCGGAATCTTACTGAAAATAGTTAGTTACAGTGCTTTAATGATTCACTTTGGAATCATTCATTCACAGATGTCCTGATCGATTTCTGTGGGTGTGTTACTGTTCAACAGTTTCGGTTCTAATGAGTCACCATCGGAAATAAAATTCCAATATTTTATTAAGATAGTAACACTTCGCCATAATACAATCATTCTGACCACTCGATTTTAAGTGAGCACAATGAGTGCTTCCTGAAACACTTGACGCCACTTTAGTAAGAAGATACTGGATTTTTAGAACTTATGACGACTCATTCGTTGAAATTGTTTAATTGTATTGTCGTTGTCGCGGTCTTCAGTCCAGAGACTGGTTTGATGCAGCTCTCCACGCTACCTATCCCGTGCAAGCTGCTTCATCTCCCAGTACCTACTGCAACCTACATCCTTCTGAGTTTTCTTAGTGTGTTCATCTCTTGGTCTCCCTCTATAATTTTTACCCTCCTCGCTGCCTTCCAATACTAAATTTATGATCCCTTGATGCCTCAGAACATGTCCTACCAACCGATTCCTTATTCTAGTCACGTTGTGCCACAAATTTCTCTTCTTCCCAATTCTATTCAGTACCTGCTCATTACTTATGTCACCTACCCATCCAATTTTCAGCATTCTTCTGTAGCACCACATTTCGAAAGCTTCTATTCTCTTCTTGTCTAAAGTATTTATCGTCCATGTTACACTTCCATACATCGCTATACGCCATACAAATACTTTCACAAACGAATTCCTGACACGTAAATCTGCACTCGATGTTAACAAATTTCTTTTCTTCAAAAACCATTTCCTTGCCATTCCCAGTCTATATTTTATGTCCTCCCTACTTCGACCATCATCAGTTATTTTGCTCCCCAAATAACAAAAGTCATCTACTACTTTGAGTGTCTCATTTCCTAATCTAATTCCCTCGGCATCACACGATTTAATTCGACTACATTCTATTATCATCTTTTAGATTTTGTCGATGTCCATCTCATATCCTCCTTTCAAGGCACTGTCCGTTCCGTTCTCTTACAGGTCCTTTGCTGTCTCTGACAGAGTGACAATGTCATCGTATATCCTGAAAGTTTTTATTTCTACTCCATGGATTTTAATTCCTACTCCAAATATTTCTTTTGTTTCCTTTACGGCTTGCTCAGTATACAGATTGGATAACATCGGGGAGAGGCTACAACCCTGTCTCACTCCCTTCCCAACCACTGCTTCCCTTTCATGCCCCTCGACTTTTATAACTGCCATCTGGTTTCTGTACAAATTGTAAATAGCATTTTGCTCCCTGTATTTGACCCCTGCCACCTTCTGAATTTGAAAAAGAGTATTCCAGCCAATATTGTCAAAAGCTTTCTGTAAATCAATAAAAGCTAGAAACGTAGGTTTTCCTTTTCTTAAGGCATCTTCTAAGATAAGTCGTAGGGTCAGTACTGTCTCTCGAGTTCCAACGTTCCTACGGAATCCAAACTGATCTTCCCTGAGGTCGGCTTCTACCAGTTTTTCCATTCGTCTGTAAGGAATTCGTGTTAGTATTTTATAGCCGAGACGTATTAAACCGATAGGTAATTTTCACATTTATCAATACCTGCTTTCTTTGAGATTTGAAATATTATATTCTTCTTCAAGTCTTAGGGTATTTCGCCTGTGTCATATATCTTGCTCACCAGATGGTAGAGTTTTGTCAGGGCTGGCTCTCCCAAAGCTACCAGTAGTTCTAATGGAATGGTGTCTACTCCCGCGGCCTTGTTTCGACTAAGGTCTTTCTTTAAAACTCTTCACGCAGTATCATATCTCCCATTTCATCTTCTTCTACGTCCTCTTCAATTTCCATAATATTGTCCGCAAGTACATCACCCCTGTATAGATCCTCTATATACTCATTCCACCTTCCTGCTTTCCCTTCTTTGCTTAGAACTGTGTTTCCATCTGAGCTCTTGATATGCATACAAGTGGTTCTCTTTCTCCAAAGGTCTCTTTAATTTTCCTGTAGGCAGTATCTATCTTAGCCCTAGTGATATATGCCTCTACATCCTTACATTTGTCCTCTAGCCATCCCTTCTTAGCCATTTTGCACTTCTTTTTGAGACGTTTGTATTCCTTTTTGCCTGCTTCATTTACTGCCTTTTTATATTTTCTCCTTTCATCAACTAAATTCAGTATGTCTTCTGTTACCCAGTGATTTCTACTAGCCCTCGTCTGTTTACCTACTTGATCCTGTACTGACTTATTTCATCTCTCAAATCAACCATTCTTCTTCTACTGCATTTCTTTCCCCCGTCCTTGTCAATCGTTTCCTAATACTCTCTCTGAAACTCTTTACAACCTCTGGTTCTTTCAGGTTATCCAGGTCCCATCTACTTGAATTCCCACCTTTTTGCACTTTCTTCAGTTTTAATCTACAGTTCATAACCAATAGATTGTGGTCAGAGTCCACATCTGTCCCTGGAAATGTCTTACAATTTAAAAACTGGTTCCTAAATTTCTATCTTACCGTTATATAATCTATCTGAAACCTTCCAGTATCTCCAAGCCTCTTCCATGTATACAACCTTCTTCTCCGTCTTACCATCGTATAATCCATACGAAACCTTCCAGTGCCTCCAGGCTTGTTCGATGTGTAAACCTTCTTTCATGATTCTTGAACCGAGTGTTAGCTATGATTAGATTATGCTCTGTGCAAAATTCTACCAGGCGGCTCCCTCTTTCATTCCTTACCCCCATTCCATATTCACCTATTACTTTTCCTTCTATTCCTTTTCCTACTGTCGAATTCCAGTCGCCCATGACTATTAAATTTTCGTCCCCCTTCCCTCTCTCAATAATTTCTTTTATCTCATCATACATTTCATTAATCTCTTCGTCATCTGCGGAGCTAGTTGTCATATAAACTTGTACTACTGCGGTAGGCGTGGGCTTCGTGTCTATCTTGGCTACAATAATACGTTCACTATGCTGTTTGTAGTAGTTTACCCGCACTCCTATTTTTTTTATTCATTATTAAACCTGCTCCTGCATTACCCCTATTGGCCTTTGTATTTATAACCCTGTATTCACCTGACCATAAGTATTGTTCCTCCTGCCACTGAACGTCACTAATACCCACTATATCTAACTTTAACCTATCCATTTCCCCATTTTGTATTCCTTTTTGCCTGCTTTATTTACTGCCGTTTTATATTTTCTCCTTTCATCAATTAAATTAATTATTTCTTACCTACCTGCCCGATTTCTTTTTAATTATAATTAATTTCTTTTTAATAATTTAATCATAGTATTTCTTGTTCAAACAAATTTCGGGCTCACCTGAAGATGACAGGCAGGTGCCCAGTTGAAATATCGTGCGAAGTATTGAACTACGACCGGCTGCAAGCCCGAAATTTGTTTGAACAGTCAATTCGCCGGGAAAATTTTAAAATTCACATAGTATTTCTTTCTCACCTACCTGCTCGATTACGGGATCTGACATTCCACTCTCCGATCCGTAGGACGCCTGTTTTCATTCTCCTGATAACGATGTCCTCCAGAGCAGTTTTTGCCTGAGGATCCGAATGGAGGACTATTTTACCTCCGGAATATTTTACTCAAGAAGACGCCATCATCATTTAACCATACAGTAAAGCTGCATGTCCCCGGGAAGATTACGGTGTAGTTTCCCCTTACTTTCAGCCGTTCGCAGTACCAGCAGAGCAAGGCCGTTTTGGTTAATGTTACAAGGCCAGATCAGTCAATCATCCAGACTGTTGACCCTGGAACTACTTAAAAAGCTGCTGCCCCTCTTCAGGAACCACATGTTTGTCTGGCCTCTCAACAGATACCCCTCCGTTGTGGTTGCACCTACGGTACGGCTATCTGTATCGCTGAGGCACGCAATTGTAATATTTTTACCAAACGCGATCAAGTTATACATGAAATAGATCACGTGCACCATTGTGAGAATCTTAAATTTTACTGGATTAACTTCGTAGTGAGAAACTGAACACCTGTTCGCGGGTCAAAGGAATGTCGACGACACTTAATTTACGCCGATTTAACGGTGTGGTAACGCTGAGGATTGATCGGATTCCGGATCGGACTCCGGCAATAAACCTTTGCTTTGCGTGTAAGTCTGCGGAGCATAAGAACGTTTCAGACTGCGAATGCCCGTAGTGCTGCTTGGAGGCTCAATATGCTATTCATCAGTGCTTAACCACCATAATATCGCAATTATAAGGAAAACGTTGTGACGATGTTTAATGGCAGTGATATACTTGACTAGTCACAAATGGATGTGTAGTTTGCGTACTGAAGAGTGTAATACTTAATGTATCGATCTCGTGAATACGGAGCAATGCTTCACATTACGGCAGTACGTGTTGACCTAGTCTTCTCTTGAGCCCACGCGATACGAGTGGGCATCTTCAGCTGACGGTCGCAGTCCGCTGGGAGTCCCCTGGCTGCTTCCCTATTCCACCGGCGCGAGGCGCTGCGCTCGGCAGGCTGGTCACGTGACCGCCTCCAGGAAGCGCCTGGGCGTATGAGGAATGTCGCCGGAGACCGTTCCACGGCGTGCTTACCGCTTCTCGGTACAAGACGGTGGCTGCCTTCTCGATAACCAGAACTGCCAGCCCCGAGAATTCTCTCGCGTCAAGCGCGCGAGTTAACGCTACGCGCTAGGCCGCGAAGGAATCCAGAAGCTCTAGTTCAGGCTTAAGACACGGAGATGGATGGGGGCGCTGGTACTTGTTCTGTCAACATAGTTAGACTAGGGACATTATTAAGTTCTCATTCCCGCAGAATCGAGAGAGGTAATTCGGACACTCGGTACAGAGAAGTAAGGTCGCTCTGGTTTCGATTTCCCTACTTTAATGGAAAGAGCTCCGGGTTTTTTCTTCAACAAATTTACGGCCAGTTATTCCCCCTTTTCTTTGTGCCAGTAGGGTGTTTTGACGATGGGAGGATGCTGAAGACGTTGAACTACGCCACTCTCTCCTCCGCCTCCACACAAGGCTAGCGAAGACCAGTTGTAAATTGTCGTAGATTTGTTGGGAAAGTACCAGTGCTTCAAGCGCTAACAGAAAGCACTGATGCACAAATCGTTATGGGCACTGAAAGCTGGCTAAAGCTGGAGAGAAGTTCAACCGAAATTTTTGCGAAGATCCTAATGGTGTTCAGAAAGGAATAGGCTCAACACAGTTGGTGATGGCGTGTTTGTTGCTGTTAGAAGTAGCTTATCTTGTGGCAAAATTGAAGTAGATAGTTCGTGTGAGATAGTATGGGCAGAGGTAATTCTTGGCAAAGGGAATAAAATAATAATCGGAACCTTTTACCGATCTCCCATTTCAGATGATACAATTGCCGAAAGTTTCAAAGAAAACTTGAGTTATTTTCAAACATGTACCCGACTCATACATTATAGTTGGTGGTGACTTTTATTTATCCTCGATAGTTTGGCGAAAATACACGCTTAAATCCGGAGTTACACATAAAACGTAGTCCGAAATTGTGCTAGAAGCATTCGAAAATAATTTCGAGCAGTTAGCTCATGAGCCGATAGTAAACAGTAAGCGAATAGTAAACGGTTATGTAAACACACTTAACCGCTTAGCAAAAAGTAATCCTGAGCTAATAAAGAGCATCTAAACTGATACATGGATCAGTGAACACAGGGTTATCGTAGCGAGACTGAATATTGTAACCCACAAAGCCTCCAAAAATAGACGAAAAGTATACTCATTCAAAAAAGCAGATAAAAATTCACTTGACGCCTTTCTAAGAGACAATCTCCACTCCTTCCAAATTAACAATGTATGTGTAGACCAGATGTGGCTTGAATTCAAAGAAATAGAATTGACAGCGACTGAGAGATTTATACTAAATAAATTAACAAACGACGAAGCTGGCCCCCTTGCTACACATAACGGTTGAGAACACTATTGCAGAAACAACGAAAAAGCGTACCAAATTCAAACAAACTCAAAATCTCCAAGATTGATGATCTTTTACAGAAGCCTGAAATTTAGCATCGACTTCGATGTGAGACGCTTATCAGTTTCCATAAAGAAATTTGTCTCGAAATCTAGCAGAAAATCCGAATATGCTGTCCGTATGTAAAGTATGCTAGCGTAAACATACAATCAGTGCCTTCTCTCGGCGATAGCAATGGAAATATTATCGACGACAGTGCTGCCAAAGCAGAGTTACTAAACACAGCCTTCCGAAATTCCTTCAGCAAAGAAGACGAAATAAATTTTCCAGAATTCAAATCAAGAACAGTGTCCAACATGAGTAACTTACAAGTAGGTATCCTCAGAGTAGTGAGGCAACTTAAATCACATAATAAAAGCAAGTCTTCTGGTCAGAATGTATACCAAATAGGTTCCTTCCAGAGCATGCTGAGGCAATAGCTCCACACTGAACAATCATACACAAACGCTAGCTCGACGAAAGATCCGTACCCAAAGGCTGCAAAAGTTGCACAGGTCACACTATTATTCAAGCAAGGTAGTAGGAGTAATCCACTACATTACAGGCCCATATCACTAACGTCGATATGCAGCAGGATTTTGGAACATCTTCTTCATCATGCTCCGCACAGCAGGTGGAGAAAGAGGACCCTTGCTCAATCCTTTCAGCCGGCTATATTCTCGAAGTGAAGCGGCAGCATTACTGTTGTTTTGATAACAGAGCTTCACCAATGATGAATTACTCCTTTTGTCCAAGTTCATGTTGATACTTCAAAGACTGTACTGCGACTGGTTAGGTGGTGTGAGACAATGAATCACGAAGACTGATCACGGCACCTAGTGGCCATGATTGGAACTGGATGGTGGCGCTGTGACGTATGGCAATCACACATCCCGTCCTCTGGATATTAATGCTACCAAGTCTGGTATTGGCACTATATTTAGTTTCCATGTTATAACGTGCTAAATAGGGAAGTTTCATTATAACCACCAGGTACTAATGCAGTAGGACACAATTATGACGACAGGAACGTTACAAATATGGTCCCTATTATAAGTATTGCTGACTAATCCTCTGTGTTAGCCAGGTTACTGAAAGAGGTGGAGTTACATCAAACCTTGGATCTAATTCTGTAAGATAGGCACAGTTGCCTAGCTGTGATGATTTGCCTGGAACCAACACCCAAAAATCCTACAGAGCTGACGTAGATCTGATTAATAAGCCAATGGCAGCTATCTTGCAACTGATCAACAATACACTAGTTTTCCCTAATATGCAGGAGCTGTAAGCAATGCTTACCATAATCTTCACTGAGATACGAGAAGATTGGAAACAAAGTGACTTACCGACTTGAAAACACAGCCGTAATCCAGCCACCACCTTCCCCTGGCGACACTTTTTCGTGTCCACGTTTCCCAGGCTTGTGTCCCCAACGGCTCCCTACGGCTTCGCCTTCTCATCGACTCCCTTTCTTGTGTCTCTAAAACTGTAGCTTGTTGCTGTCTTCCCACCAACAATATGCAGCAACTAATCCTCCTAAAAAGTTGTCAGTGCCGCCCATGACGTAATTGTTTCATAGGTAAGCTTCCGCAACGGTCAATGAGTCACATTTATTCCCCTGTTTTCTAAAAAGGTTGCTGCCGTGTGTTATGTCCACATGATGCCACAACTAATACGCCAATCGGCGCTCATTCTGCCGTTAACTAACCCTGAGAAAACGTAAAAAGCTTGCTACGACGCTAAGCTGGCTCTGCTACAGTGCCCGTCTGTAAAGTAAATCGTAACTGTTTTTGAGGCTGTTAGGAATGCTCGGAGAAGCTGAAATCCCAAAGAATGTCACTTTACAAGCTCTAGCAGGCAGAGTTCTGTTTTCTTGGATCGAAGATTTTGTTATCTCAGCTGCCAGCTCACCATCAAAAATGTACAGTTGTTGGTCTGCCAGTGCTCCTTTCACCCAATTTACTTTCATCCCCTGGGCAGGAGGTGGTGCCTGATCTACCATTCTTTCCTTTTTCTGCAAATAGGTGGCATAGCCCCTATGGATCGTTTCGCCAAGTCTCGCAACATGACGCCAGTCTCATGTTCACAGCACTCGTCACTTGTATAGTAAGCCCAGAAAGCATTTGAAAGTATCCAGCACCATATAGAAAATGAAAATTAAGAAGACGAAGTGAGCTCATCATATCTCATCATTCTGATAGTACATATCCAATCAGCTCCCCACCATATGTACACTTAAAGGCGGCCAAAGAATGAAAAGACGCTCACCGTAGAGTTTGCCGCGTTTCAAGTTTTATAGCCTGGCACCCACGTCTGCATTGTATGTTCCCTGCTCCTAAAGGGAAAGCAAATCCGCTGGCCCTGCACATTTTGCTGATGCTGGTGGGCCCCCATGCCATCCGGCCTCTGCGAGTACCTGCCTACCTGTTCTATGGCATATCTCTGGCCTCTTCTGTTGAGTGTAATTCTTTACTAATGTTGTCTTCCACTTCTTCCAACTCATATTCGCGCACAAATACACACACACACACATACACGTGCACTTTTTTCCATGTTTAGTGTTAAACTTTTTTTTATTTGTTTGCTTGACATTGACTTACTGATTATCTTTAACATTTTCAATTTCAAAAGCTTTTCTTAAGTGACTGTCTACGGCTGTTAAGTATTTTGGAAGAAGCATATTAGTGTCATCATCTCTACAGTTGTGTATTTATTTTATACCGTTTCCAGATGTAACAACCATCTTCACAGGCGAAAAATGGGATACATCAGTGGATCAAAAATACGTTTTCGTCGAATACGACGCAACCAAATGTAAAACATACATAACTCTTATAAGAGACTGTCCGAACATAATCCAATAAACTTGCTGTACATTACTGTAATTGTAATATGGATAATGTAATATTGTTGTATGGATTATGTTCAGACAGACTATTTTGACAGTTATGTATATTCTACATTTGGTTGTGTCATACTTGATGAAAATGTATATTTGATCCATTGATGTATATTGTTTCTCTCCTGTAAATGTGTTTGTTTAACTGAAACCAGTAGAAAACCAAATACACAATTGTGCAGTTGCTAGCCCAAATACGCCTTTATTTTAAAATTTTCCATTACATTACCCATTACGTGGTAAATGATGACATTTACTCTGTGCTTCCTCATAATTCTCCATGTGTAGTATCTAATCAGTATTGTTCAAGCAAAAACCAGGTTACTAAAATAAATTAGTATTGCAGAACGTCTGCAATTTTATGATTTTCATTTATAATAAGTTTTGACAGTATTTGTTAACATGCTTTCAAGTACATGTAAGAATTAGTTAAATTTTAATTGTGTTCCATTGTCAAGTTTAACTTTGTATTGATATACCGAATCAAAGTTTTTATTGTCACTGTAGATGAATAACTGACAAGCAATAGCAACTAAATATAAACGAAATACGTATAAAAATAAACGTCTTGACTTACAGATGAAACATGTATGATTACTACTGAAACGGAAGCAACCATTTGCCTTCCTGAGAGAGTCAATTTCCGTATACGCGCCTGAACCCGGATATTTGCTTTGCATATGTAATAAAAAGCCCGAAGATTGTATGGAACTGTCAGGCGCCCAGCCTGCGGGGTGTAGGGATGGGTACACTGAGGTGAACGTACCGCAGTTATGTAAACAACCTGATTAAATCCCCTTCACAGTCGAAGACCCGCCAATGCAAATACCACTAGACATCAGTATGACATCATAGTCTACCGGCACGACATGATGCCTGTACCATTTGCATGAGATCATTTTACGACTCAGTCAAGAAAGAAGGTTACGCTTATAATTTATTATGTATTTACATGCAACAGTTACGTGCGAAACCAATTGTGCAGCATTAATCTCATGTTCTACTGGCTGTTCACTTATAACGTTATATGACGCATAGCTTCTATTAACAAGTAAAATTTGAAATAAATTGGGAATACTATTAGGAAATAAAAAGTATCAACGACGTTTTAGCTCGAAGCATGGACACAAGCAAATCGATACTGACTAGTATATCGCTCGGTCCGAGTTAAAATACAGATTTTTCTTTTCCGATAAATATTCAGAGACCTTTACCGTTTAATGTTACTTGTGGAGAAATGAGGTAATTTGGTGATGTCATTCATAACATCTGAACTGACATGTTCAAGAAGCTAGTGCTTACATAGCTAAATAAATCATATCGATGCTGTACCTTCATTTAAACTGCTACACTTGCGTAGAAAACTGCAAAATGACTAAGCATAATTCCACATCCACGCACGGCAGCATACTAACGAATTCTTGAAGGAAATGTCATTACTCTTACGCCAGCATAGCAGGCTTTAGCAACAAACCATTCCACTTCAAGTTCAGCCACAAACATCCTTATCTTCAATCCACTTTCACTTCTTGATGTTTTGTGAAACCTACAGAGTACTGAACTTGTTCATAAGGATACAATACTTCAGAATAAATAATATCATAACTGCATTAAATTAAATTAATACCAATATCTCGGTTTTTAAGTTGTTAAATTGCATTGGTTCTTCTTTCATGACCTACTGGTCGCTATTCGCCAAGATGAAAAGAGGTTAAAATATAACAAGTAAAAAGTTATTTGATGTGAAAAGCTCAGGTGCCTACACCTATGGCAGTGAAAGCATGATATTCCAGTAATATTCTGCTATACCCTCATAACATCAGAGACCCTTGGGTTGCAGTTGCAGGCAGAAATAAGAAGTAACTTCAATCAAAATGATAATTTGAATGGGGCTTGAGTTGTCTTCGGATAAGAAAGGATTGAAATATAAATGTAGGGCCACCCATCACAACAGGTTAAGTGTCATTATTTAATTCAGAGTGGTACAAACCCCTCCCAAATCAAGAAGAAAGCGCTGCTATATTGCAAGGTCCCAAGGCGAAGGTACTGACTGTGGATTTATCAGAAGTGTCAGTTACTCAAAATGTTTGTTTCATTATCATTTTTATCTTACAAGAAAGCGCTAGGCTAACTGAAGTTTATTTTCCTTTTTAGCGAAAATTTAGTTTCCACCGTGAGGTTTTAAGGTTACGAGAAGATTTAGATTCGCTTCTCAAATTCCAAGATTTCCAAGAAGATGCTAAAGATCACAAACTTCCAGAGTTCAAGACAAACAGGGAATTTCCAACAAGAATTTTCAGTCCTAGAAAGGTTTCTTTCGGAGATAACATTAAGTGCATCTTAATTAATCAGAGTGCTAGGAAAATCGTGGTATCCAGGTTCGGTTTGACCCAATTTATTCAGTAAGCTACTCTGGCACCGAGGTTGTAGGCCCTCTTGGAACTGAAGTACTCGCAACACATCTTTATACCTTCTGGAGAGGTAAAGGACCTGTGACCGTAATGTGCTTAAAAAGTCTGCTGAACTGCTTATCAGATGGACTCGGAGATCATTTTTTAGCATGCAAGACATGGCCTCGCACGTTTTCTCGAGTTGCTAAACCATAGCAGAAAAAGATAGCGGAAAAGAGAGAAGAGAATGTACAGAATCATTCCTACGTACAGACAGTACAATAACAGAAAACAGAAAGGGTGTGACGAACCGATACTTACCCAAGAGTTGCGAGTAATTTACTGTACAGTAACAGACACTAATACGAATGAAATTACAATAGTGATGTAGGACTGTCCACGAAAAATAAAATTTTCGCAACACTATTTACCCCATGAACAGTCTCCCGAATCTCGTGGTATTTGCGATTGAATGCACCTTCTCTCTAGAAAGCCTCGTGACCTCCCATGGCGCGCACTCGTATACACATTCATTTGGGAAGGGAAACTTGACGACTGCGTGCCAGAGGAATGCCCTGTGATGGTACTTGGTGCCGAAATTGGTTATCAGAAGGCAAAATAAACGTGCAACTATAGAGTTAAGGAAATAATGTTTTCAACTTGAGACGAGTGCAACCAGCTATCACATTCGGATAAATAGTATGGGTTCTAGTTCCGTACCAAACGCTGACAAGAGAATGGAGCACAAAGTTTCGTCCAGAACAAAATTATACATGGGCAAAATGGTGAAATGGTATTTTTCGAAGCGCGTCTCGAGGACAGCTTCAATATCAACATTAGCTTAAAATTATGTTCTCACTAACAGAGAAGTAAATTCACCTGTTTCTGTATTTTCTTATTCCATATTACTAGTATCATATGTTGTACCAAGCATAGTAAAACAGGAACAGGTATTTCAGTATATTTAATTTCTCCTTTTTTCTCGTTATTATTACAAACACTTTATCTATACCAAAAAATGAAAAATAAAAAATGTCTCAATTATCTTCAAAAATGTGAAAGAAAATTATACAGCCTTCAAATGTTTAGTATTTAAGAATGACAATAGCGTGTAAACTGTAAAAAAAAATTGTAACAAACAGCAATGTAAAATAAAATTTTGCAAGATATGTAAGTAGTGGAACAAAGTCAGTGTCACCCCACTCTGCATGGCTGCCAAATTTAGTGGCCATAGATGTGGTTACGTCACATAGGTGTCATGGTGGGAAGTTCAAATTTCAGAGGGAAGCTGGCCGGTGTGGCCATGCAGTTCTAGGACCTTTAGTCCGGAACCGCGCGACTGCTACAGTCGCAGGTTCGAATCCTGCCTCGGGCAAGGGTGTGTGTGATGTCCTTAGGTTAGTTAGGTTTAAGCAGTTCTAAGTTATAGGGGACTGATGACCTCAGATGTTAAGTCCCATAGTGCTCAGAGCCATTTGAAGCATTTTTTTTTTTCAGAGGGACAATAGGTCAATTGGGCTTCGTCAACTAACCTAACTCCACTCCTTGCCCCTCTCTCCTAACCCTCCCCTCTCATCCGCTCCCATGTCCGCCCCCATCCCTACCGAGTGGGGTAGTGCAGTGGTTAGCACACTCGACTCGCATTCAGGAGGATGACGGTTCAAACCCACGTCCAGCCAACCTGATTTAGGTTTTCTGTAATTTCCCTAAATCATTTCAGGCAAATGCCGGGATGGTTTCCCTGAAAGGGCACGGTCGATTTCCTTCCCCATCCTTCCCGAATCCGAGCTTGTTGTCGATGGGACGATAAACAGTATTCTCCTCTATCTCCTCCTCCCCCAACCCGGAAAATGATGGGAAATGGACTTAGTCTGTACTGGGCTGCTGGATAGGCTGGACGCAAGTCTTTATTTTGTACAGATTGTGGTATTGTTCATTTAAACAATCTGAGTTGCCATAGACAGTGGCTCCATCCAGTGTGTACACCATGAGGTATGGAGTCTAACGGACCTAGTTCACAAGACCACCAGCAGATGGTGTTGTTGCCCCTGACCCCCTCCCCTCCCCCTTCCCACCTGTGATGTATTCTAAGATGGCGGTCCAGGGAAAAATGGCGGAAAATTCCCTCAGCCTTTGTCCAGCTACCGGACAGAGAGGATCTCACGACGATAATCTAATATAGCGTGCACAAGCCATTGTGTAAACAATTTGATTAAGAATATTGTTTATTTATTTAAGAAATCACAATACACCTGGAAACTGACACTGGTGTTTACACAATTTAGGCGATGCTAAACAACTGCAGCGCGTTTACATTCCGATCGCATAAGGAACCATGTAGTCACATTGTCACAAATCACTAAAGTGTACCTGAAAAACTTCCTCGCATCTTGGCAACCTACACAGACTGCTTGGAGTCAGGGTGCACCAGAGGGACTTGGATCTGCTGGTGTTCGTGCCGGCCACTGGAAGAAGCCATGCACAGAGCTCGCAGCGCTGGACCATGGCAGCTGCAGGGTGGCCACATGCTAAGCTATCCCTGTCGTGCTGGAAATACCTGCAGCATTCCTCCTTCTCACCCCAGCACACGGAAGCTCCTCGTCGTTGAACACAAACTAATTCAAGAGTTATTATATCTGATTTTTAAGCAATGTGCAGAACATTGTCAAATACACTACTGGCCATTAAAATTGCTACACAAAGAAGAAATGCAGATGATAAACGGGTATTCATTGGACAAATATATTAAACTAGAACTGATATATGATTACATTTTCACGCAATTTGGGTGCATAGATCCTGAGACATTTGTTCCGAGAACAACCACCTCTGGCCGTAATAACGGCCTTGATACACCTGGGCATTGAGTCAGACAAAGCTTGGATGGCGTGTAAAGGTACAGCTGCCCATGCAGCTTCAACACGATACCACAGTTGATCAAGAGTAGTGTCTGGCGTATTGTGACGAGCCAGTTGCTCGGCCACCATTGACCAGACGTTTTCAGTTGGTGAGAGATCTGGAGAATGTGCTGGCCAGGGCAGCAGTCGAACATTTTCTGTTTCAAGAAAGGCCCGTACAGGACCTTCAACATGCGGTCGTGCATTATCCTGCTGAAATGTAGGGTTTCGCAGGGATCAAATTAAGGATAGACCCACGGGTCGTAACACATCTGAAATGTAGCGTCCACCGTTCAAAGTGCCGTCAATGCGAACAAGAGGTGACCGAAACGTGTAACCAATGGCACCCCATACCATCACGCCAGGTGATACGCCAGTATGGCGATGACGAATACACGCTTTCAATGTGCGTTCACCGCTATGTCGCCAAACACGGATGCGACCATCATAATGCTGTAACAGAACCTGGATTCCACCGAAAAAATGACGTTTTACCATTCGTGCACCGAGGTTCGTCGTTGAGTACACCATCGCAGGCGCTCCTGTCTGTGATGCAGAGTCAAGGGTAACCACAGCCATGTCTTCGAGCTGATAGTCCATGCTGCTGCAAAAGTCGTCGAACTGATCGTCCCCATCTGTTGATAAGGGATCGAGACGTGGCTGCACGATCCGTTACAGCCATGCAGATAAGATGCCTGTCATCTCGACTGCTAGTGATACGAGGCTGTTGGGATCCAGTACGGTGTTCCGTATTACCCTCCTGAGCCCACCGATTCCATATTCTGCTAACAGTCATTGAATCTCGACCAAGGCGAGCAGCAATGTCGCGATACGATAAACCGCAATCGCGATAGGCTACAATCCGACCTTTATCAAAGTCGGAAACTTGATGGTACGCATTTCTCCTCCTTACACGAGGCATCACAACAACGTTTCTCCAGGCAACGCCGGTCAGCTGCTTTTTGTGTATGAGAAATCGGTTGGAAACTTTCCTCATATCAGCACGTTGTAGGTGTCGTCACCGTTACCAAAGGAGAAAAATGCTGCGGATATTTCCAGTGTGACAGGAAGTGCTTAGTGCGTGGCCACCCTGCATGCTGGTGCTGCAAGCCTGGCACACAGCTTCTTTCAGTGGCTGGCATCTGTGGCAGTGGTTGCAAATTCCTCTGGCGCACTCTGACTCTGGCCAGCCTGCATGCGGTAGTGAGATGCAATAAAGTTTTTCACAAATGCTTCAGCATTCTGTGACAGTGTAACTACATGCTTGCTTACACTATTGGAATGAAAAAGCACCACAATTGTTTAACGATATCTAAATTGTTTAAATACCAGTTCAGTTTCAAGGTTCATTGCGATTTCTTAAGAAAATAAACAATATTCTTAAACAAATTTTTGAAACAATGCCCTGTGCACGCTCTATTAGCCCACCATCGTGAGAACCTCCCAGTCTGGTAGCTAGACGCAGACTGAGAGAATGTCTCGCCATTTTCCCCTGGGCCGCCGTCTTCACTAACATCATGTAAGGGGAAGGGAAGACTAACACCATTGTGGTGTTGTGAACTAGGTTAGTTGGACTCCACACCCAAGGTGAACACACTGGATGAAGTTACTGTCTAAACAATACACCACAATGTGTAAAAAAATAAAGATTAAGTCCACACTATACAGCATCCCAGCACAGACTGAATCCTGATGGGGAAGGGAGGATGCGAGGCGAGGAAAGGGGAGGGATTATATGGCAGGGGGAGGGGGGGGGGGAAGATTGGTTACTGGAGGTAGCCCAGTTGACCTATTTCCCCTCCACAGTTTGAACTTCCTGACAAGATGTCAGTACAACGTTGTCACATCTATAGCCCCCATCTTGGATCCGCTATTTTGAATACATTTGGCAACAATTCACAGTGGGAAGATGATGCCTTTGTTCCACTACTTATATAATGCTGAATTTCCCCCCCTTCAATATAAAAACAAACTTTCCTTTGAGATATATCATTCACTAATAAGAAAAACCGTGCGGAAAATATCAATTTGATGTTGCAGCAAAAGAATTATGACAAAACGCAGCAATAAATAACGTGCTCCAATAAAATGAACTGGGGTCTTGAAAGACCCCCATGTGTCAAGTCATGTAATTTTTCCAAAGTGTCCAGTGGAGAAATAAGGCAACTGCTTCCGTTAAGCAGAAGATACAGATTCGAGATGGTCCAGCAGAAATTTTCAACTTTGGATGCCTGCTTGGGGCTGGTGTTAATCTTTCCTTAGAAAAAGAATTTAATAGAAAATGAATTTTATCCATAGTGGATGCAGCTGAGCTCTATGACTTCCGTTATAGGATGTAGAATAATAACAGCTACCAATCACAACAGAAGGTGGTTTTATTTAATGCGTGACCAGTTTTGGGCTTGTGCTCCTCTTCAGGTGGTTGACATTCAACTGAGCGTCAAAACATGTAATTGAATATAAATCACCTGAAAATGGCCTCTACCCCGAAACTGGTCATGTGTCAAAATCACATTCTATTGTAACTGACAGCAATTATTATTCTAGACACTCTGAGTTTAATAGTTATACTTGCTGAATCATGTGGACATAAATACACACATCAAGAAAAGTTTTGCATCGCATCGGTTCCGAGAGTTCCGGAACCTGTACAGAAAATTGGAATAGAGATCAACATAAACATCATTTCCACTCTTTTTATTGCTCATGAAAATCACACATTGCATGTTGTACCACCATACAGCGAGACCTTAAGAGGCGGTGGTCCAAAATGCTGTACACACCGGTACCTCTAACACCCAGTAGCACGTCCTCTTGCATTGATGCAGGCCTGTAGTCGTCGTGGCATACTATCCACAAGTTCATCAAGGCACTGTTGGTCCAGATTGTCTCACTCCTCAACGGCAGTTCGATGTAGATCCCTCAGAGTGGTTGGTAGGTCACGTCGTCCATAAACAGCCCTTTTCAATCTGTCCCAGGCATGTTCCATAGGGTTCATGTCTGGGGAACATGCTGGCCACTTTAGTCGAGCGATGTCGTTATTCTGAAGGAAATCATTCACAGAATGTGCACGATAGGGGCGCGAATTGTCGTCCATGAATACGAATGCCTCGCCAGTATGCTGCCGATATGTTTGCACTATCGGTCGCAGGATGGCATTCTTGTATCATACAGCCGTTAAGGCGCCTTCCATGACCACCAGTGGCGTACGTCGGCCTTACATAGTGCTACTCCAAACAGCAGGGGACATCAACCTTGCTGCACTCGCTGGACAGTATGTCTAAGGGTTTCAGTCTGACCAGGTTGCCTCCAAACACGTCTCCGACGATTGTCTGGTTGAAGGCATATGCGACACTCATCGGTGAAGAGAACGGGATACCAATCCTGAGCGGTCCATTCGGCATGTTGTTGGGTCCATCTGTACCGCGCTGGATGGTTTCGTAGTTGCAAAGCTGGACCTCGCCATGGACGTCGGGAGTGAAGTTGCACATCATGCAGCCTATTACTCACAGTTTGAGTCGTAACATGACGTCTTGTGGCTCCACGAAAAGCATTATTCAACTGGGTGGTGTTGCTGTCAGGGTTCCTCAGAGCCATAATCCCTAGGTAGCGGTCATCCACTGCAGTAGTAGCCCTTGGGCGGTCTGAACGAGGCATGTCATCGCCAGTTCCTGTCTGTCTGTCTGTCTGTCTGTATCTCCTCCATGTCCGAACAATATCGCTTTGGTTCACTCCTAGACGTCTGAACATATCCATTGTTGAGAACCCTTCCTGCACAAAGTAATAATGCGGACGCGAACAATCAGCGCTATTGACTGTCTAGGCATGGTTGAACTACAGACAACAAGAGCTGCGTACCTCCTTCCTGGTGGAATGACTGGAACTGATCGGCTGTCGGACCACCTCCGTCTAATAGCCGCTCCTCACGCATGGTTGTTTACAACTTTGGGTGTGTTTAGTGACATTTCTGAACAGTCAAAGGCACTATGTCTATGATACAATATCCACAGTCAATGTCTATATTCAGGAGTTCTGGGAACTGGGGTGATGCAAAACTTTTTTGATATGTGTATAATTAATATATATTCACCACTGAAGCAACATGTACATAGAAAGCTACCAAGAGGAAGCTTTAAAATTAAGAAATGAAAAAAATATGATGACTATACTAGAGCAATGTTCTGAGGCAGATTGTAACCTGCCACGAATCTTAATTTACAATTACCGAGTTGTTTGTTTTCAGAAATGAGACTCACGTATCTCCTTAAGTTTATACAGTATTACTAACTTTTTTCTATAATTTTCTGTGGTCTATACCTAACTAGTACATGTAAACTTCATTGCAGGTTCAACTAAATTATAGAGAAGTAGAAAATTAATTATGAAAGTATTCAAAATATTGATGTACAAGATATAATAATTTTTATTCTTGTTAATATACTTAATGTGTACAATTAAACAGGGCTAGTATGTCACCCAACATGTCATACGTATCTGCTAAAAATTTGGTTTACACCACATGTGTTCCATTGGATTAAATGCTCCTGAACTTGAAGAAGCATTTTTGAAAATCTTGTACATCACTTTTTAATTATTGATTTATAAACCCCAGTTTGGCCTAAATTGTTCAATATACCTGCAAATTGTGTAGAAACTAATCTTTATTAATCGTGGTAAAGTAGAAGACTGTAAACCAGATACAAAAGAAATAGTGCATGAAAGAAACAATTGCTGATTTGTACATATCATGGTGTCGAAGAAGCACCCTGTTTTCTAAAATTTTGTAATAAGAATGTGGTAGTACTCCTTAGCTTAACTTTGCTACATTCCTACAATATGATTAACAGTTGTGTCGTGAGGCTTGGCCAACAAGATAAATCACAGGCATGCTGCTACTTGCGAAGTTCTGGAACTAGTGACAAAGTCTGTTTTTGGCAGGGTGTGGAGTGCGAGTGTTCAACAGGTAAAAGTAGCTTCGTCGTGGCCGATTCGAGAATGGAACAGGGAAGGGAAGAGACAAAAATGTGTGGGCCTCGTACTTTTCTTTAACTGAACTGAACACATGAAAATATGTTTCAGTAAGGACCCCTGAAAATGTTCTTAATTTTATACACAATTTTGACCCAAAAAATTCATATCGCTACTACGACGTTTTTATAAACATAGCATGATTAGGACATGCTTAGGTTCTTGAGCAACTGGGAGAAACAGAGGCACAAATGAATACTTGAATGAATTTAAGATCACAGTTTTCTGGAAGTTTCGTAAATTGACTTGGTTAATGTGTAGCTGATAGTCGTTATTGGCAGACCACGCCCGATGAGGACGTGAACCTTACACTGAACGCCTAACGTTTATCCAGACAGGAACGTGAGACACAAGTCATGTCGAACATAATCTTGAAAACAGCACCAGCTCTCGGAATGCCAGCAGCACTAATTACGTTGCGAGCTGTAAAGGCACTCCAAGAATTTAAAAAGCCGATAGGGTGATTGCAGTTTTGAAGAAAAGCTTCTGGTGATAGCAGTTTTGTTTCACTGTGACTAATATTTCTGCTGAGGGCTAGATGGTGGGGCTGAGAAAACATGTATTACAAGTCCTTGCTGAAGCAAAATAAGTAAATATCTGCCAAAGTTAAATGGCTATTTATAAATTTTGCGAGTCACTATCGAAACATCAAATTTTCTTTTTCCTAATGATCAGTTAGTCTGTGTATAGTTATAGGTTGTAGTGCCCTGCACTATTTTGTATAACATATTAAAAATACGTACACTCCATGCGTGTTAAAACTGTTTAGAAAAAACTGGTACAAGTGCAAAACATTTTATTTACTGTGATCCATTTTGAAAATTTTTGGTAACATGACATACATATCACAACACTCGACGTTACAAAGCAAGAATATGTGAGTAACTAAACCGAAATTAGTGTAAAAAAGCTGAAAGACAATCAAAAATAGCATGGTACGAAAATATATGGTTTGGTTCCAACACTTACAACAGATTATTCATAGTCACTTTCTATAATCCTCTCAGAGTCAGCGTCTTTAGAATCATAATAATTTCCATCTGTGGTATTTCTTGAAGAATGTCCTTCCTGAGTAACACTCGTGATTCTGTACGTACTACGGTGTTGTGCCCTTTCAATGTTCCTCGTCCCTTCTTTGACAATTTCCTCTTTTTTCGCTACTCGTCTTTTTACACCCACGGTACCTCACGACTGTCTGGGAATGGGACATACTGTTGTAGATCTCATCATGAAGTGGAGGGATGTAGTTCTTGATCTCCTGAAAATTTTATCATTCCTCAAATTTTGTTTCAAACTTATCTTGATGCAAATACTGCAGAAGTCGTGATGTGGCACCAACGTCATGCCTCCTAAGATCATCGGTTATTTAATGGTTGAACTGCATTGTTAGAGGACTTTCTTTGCTGATTCAGATCCACCTGGTATTCCTCCACTGAATTTTGTTTCCTTCTGTGTTTTTAGCAACTTTATCCTTTGCTGTGGCTGTAATTGAAAGAAAGTTTTTTGTTTTCACTACCACTACGGAAAATATTCCGCATCACGAGACAATCGAGGAATCGCAAGCACCAGCCATAGGGGTAAACGCTATAACCCTTCTCTATTTTTTTAATGCCATATACAAAAGTACTCTTTGTAATTATTACTACAGCTTTCCTGTATATTATTTTAAAGCCATATGTAATAATACTGTTTGAAACTTTGCTGTTCCTACCCTTGCAGGGCCAAAAATCTGAAGTTGGCTTTTACATACGTCGAAACCGTCAAATAAAGAAATATTATTCCGATCTTGACTGTTCACTCCAAATTAAATATTCTGCTGACCTGCTTCACTGCTTGCATGCTGCCTTGGGGAACAAATCTATGTCTGAAGTAGTTCTTTGCCTTTTCATGGGCCAAAATCTTTATCACATCCCACATAAATACGACCAGGTTCAAGAACCTTGTGATCTGTTGTGTCAATTTGGTTATTTTACCTCAAAATGGACAACTGGTACTTCAAAATATGGCCTATTCACAAAGCATTAAATATCACTATAAACACTCTTGAAAACATACGCATCGGGCTAGTAGTCATTTTACTCGGAAGAGATCCACACCTTAGCCCTCCAAATGTGCATTACGTAATTTTCTTGTGAAATGTCAGTTGTACCACTTGCACTCTCAGCTCCTCAATTCGCAGTACAGTTGGTGCACGATTTATGTACAGACTCGAAAATAAATGTAACAGCACGTGCGCATTTGAAATTTAGTATAGATGTCATAAGTGACCGGGGAAGGAAAATAAATCATAGATGTTTCATTTAAATTCCTTGTTATTGAGACTCAGTTCAAAACGACTAACAAACAGAAAATTACAATTCTCCTGTGATAGACATCGAGATATAAAAGTCCACGGTACATGAAAAATTGAACAAGTGAGAAGCTGTATACGTATTACCAAATGCTGAGCACTTTTAAATAAGCGGTAACGTGACCGAGCTACTACGCTAATTTCACGGCTGAACAAGTGAGAAACCAGTACTATGCCACAAGCATGGGAACAATCCACTTCTCTGAACTACAGAAGTTCACCGCACACTACATCGACATCAAAAGAACAATCGTAGACGGCTGCTCACTCAACCTACAGGTCGTTCATATACTCACAGAAGAAGCACATCCACCATATACCGTACGGTGAGTTCCGGAGTACAGAGGTGGATGTACAAGTCGTGATATTATGAAATTACGTTTATATTAACCTGAAAGTCGTAATACATACCCGAGTGCAGACGTCCTGGCACCGTCAGGGACATACGGAGAGAAAATTATTTAAAGGTTCAAACTCTTGGAGGTTGCATGGGACACCAAAACAAATAATAAACTTATATGGATATGGTGTCTGTTCTTTCGGACATATCCTGGCAATATATGTTCTGGCAATACCGGCCATGACCTTCTTCTTGTGTGCACACATATTACCCGAACTCTTATGGGACTTGGTAAGAATGTCTTCCACGAGTAATAAGTGTGTTGGGCTGGGACACTGCGAATGTAGTGTGTGGACATACAAGGTGAGAATGTGGGTCTCGCGGGTGGCGTGCGCGAGATAGTCCCTGCAGTCGCACTGTCATCTGGGCCCTCGGTGGCTGAGATGGATTAGGGCGTCTGCCATGTCAGAGGAGATCCCGTGTTCGAGTCACGGTCGGGGCACATATTTTCACCTGTCCCCGTTGATATACAGGGTGAGTCACCTAACATTACCGCTGAATGTATTTCGTAAACCACATCAAATACTGACGAATCGATTCCACAGACCGAACGTGAGGAGAGGGGCTAGTGTAATTGGCTAATACAAACCATACAAAAACGCACGGAAGTATGTTTCTTAACACAAACCTACGTTTCTTAAAATGGAACCCCGTTAGTTTTGTTTGCACATCTGAACATATAAACAAATACGTTATCAGTGCCGTTTGTTACATTGTAAAATGTTAGTTACATCCGGAGATATTGTAACCTAAAGTTGACGCTTGAGTACCACTCCTCCACTGTTCGATCGTGTGTATCGGAGAGCACCGAATTACGTAGGGATCCAAAGGGAACGGTGATGGTCATCAGGTACAGAAGAGACTGGAACAGCACATTACGTACACATGCTAACACCTTTTTATTGGTCTTTTTCACTGACGCACATGTACATGACCATGAGGGGTGAGGTACGCATTCGACGGGCGTTTCATAGGACGTGGAGGACGCACAAATTGGCCAGCCCGTTCTCCTGATCTTACACCTCAGGACATCTTTCTGTGGGGTACGTTAAAGGAGAATGTGTACCGTGATGTGCCTACAGCCCCAGAGGATATGAAACAACGTATTGTGGCAGCCTGCGGCGACATTACACCAGATGTACTGGGGCATGTACGACATTCATTACGCCAGAGATTGCAATTGTGTGCAGCAAATGATGGCCACCACATTGAACATCTATTTGCCTGACATGTCGGGACACACTCTATTCCACTCCGTAATTGAAAACGGAAACCACGTGTGTACGTGTACCTCACCCCTCATGGTAATGTACATGTGCGTCACTGAAAAAGACCAATAAAAAGGTGTTAGCATGTGGACGTAGCGTGCTGTTTCAGTCTCTTCTGTACCTACGGTCCATCACCGTTCGCTTTGGATCCCTGCGTAATTCGGTGCTCTCCGATACACACGATCGAACAGCGGAGGAGTAGTACTCAAGCGTCAACTTTAGGTTACAATATCTCCGGATGTAATTAACATTTTACAATGCAACAAACGGCACTGATTACATATTTGTTTATATGTTCAGATGTGCTAACAAAACTAACGGGGTTCCATTTAAAAAAACGTAGGTTTGTGTTAAAAAACATACTTCCGTGCATTTTTTTATGGTTTGTATTAACCAATTACACTAGCCCTTTTCCTCACGTTCGGTCTATGGAACCGATTCGTCAGTATTTGATGTGGTTTACGAAATATATCCAGCGGTAACGTTTGGTGACTCACCCTGTATATCAACGACCGTCAGCAGCTGTAGGTATTAATATATAATATAAAATTCTCCAGTGTCGTATTTCCCTGTGAGAGTTATGTAATCCAGCAGAGCGTGGATTCACTATTCACTTACAATGACTGATTTGTTGTTCTAACGTTTCCTGTTGCACCGGTAGAGGGTACGCTTCCCTCTTCACTTGTAGTAGCTGTTTCACATTCACATTTAATTGTGCACCTTGACCCAGCACAGGACTTGTTTATTAATAAAGCGATACACCTGGAGTGATTACACTAATGTGATTAGTTCTTACTACATAGTGATGGTATCTTCTACACCACAGTTCACGTGTTTGGAGTGACTTTAGTTCACTAACTTTGCGATCATGAGGCGCGGTTCTACGTAAATGTACGGGCAGGTGCTGTTGGTGACTGTTTAATTGAGCCATATCCCCTACAAGGCTATTAAATGACAGGGATTAGAACAGTTTCCTCGCTAGGTCATAGCCAGAACTACTGGATGAAGCCTAACTCACTACAAGACAGCATATGTCGTTCCAGCATGATTGGGCGCGAGAACTTTCCAGTAAAACTGGACTGGTGGAGGTAGTCCTCTACCGTCACCTACTATACACTTTTTTGGTGTTGGCAGAGATACATGGCCTTGTTTAGAAAACCGTTGTTGCGTCAGAAGGGGATCTGCTTGCCCAGAGAGTAGCAGCAGCGGGAGAAATTAAGGACCCTCCTACTGTCTTTGACCGTATTAGACAGAACATGTCCCGCCGGTGTGACCTTCGTTTACAAGTCAATGGAGGCACTTTTGAACCTCTACTGTAACTGAAGGTAATTGTACTGAGTTAATGTTTTTGTATCTTGGCAATAAATAATTAAGAATTGTTTTTGTTACTTTTTGTCTGCTCTAAGTGAAATCTTATGCACGGTAGCGTAGTGTGTTCGATCAGAGGGCTAGCTGCAATTTGTAACAAAAAATCTAAGTGAAGCATTCAATGATGTACTTGAAGGCGTGCAGGTGACGTCTGAACAGACCAAACGCCAAGAATAATAACGACCAAAACAATGAAAATTGAAACAAATAGGATGTGCTTTTAAAATGGTGCCTGATAGCGAAAAAAAGGCACCCATTAGATAACTTGTTTTCGGTGTCTGTTACAGATTCCACAGAGCTTGTTGCTTTAATTAATTTTCATCCAGAGGAAACTCCTTCTACCGAGTTTAAAAAATCCTCACATGAATACATTTAGAAGTAAATATGTATCGAGACACGAAGAATTGCCTGGCATAGCTGCTAGTGGGCATTGATTGAAATCAATGGGGAAAGCAGAAAATTTGTCCCAGACCTGGATTGTAACCTGAGCCCCTGTTTACTGGACAGATACGGTGACCACTCCAGCACGCGGATACAGTCGTCAGCGCAGCTGCACGTACTACCATAACATGCCTCGCACAGTTGTCAGCGCATCTCCCTCGTAAACAGGAGACCCAGATTCGAATCCTGATCTGGCCCAGATCTTCAACCTTCACCACTGATTTCTCTAGCAGCTAATGCCAGTCATTTATCTGTGTCTTGATTCATAACGGTGAGGGATCAAAATATGTCTGTTCTTTCGGGCATGTGTGAAAGAACAGGTAGCACATATAAAAAATACTTCTTTTGACATCCCGTGCAACCTCCAACAGTTTGTCAGTTTAAATAATTTTCACCCTGTATCTCTGTAAAACTAAGTAATATCCGCTTCGTTCCAATATTGTACGACCACTATGTTTCGTGACGTGAGGAACGATATGTGACCATGTCGTGGAGTAAAGAAGCAGATGTAGAAGTAGTGAAACGTTGAAATTACGTTTATATTAACCTGATTGTCATAATCCACATCCGAATGCCGACGTCCTGGTACAGTCAGGGACATATAAACAAGAGGGGAATAACATCGTATTGTGGAAACTGTAATATCTGCTCCGTTCCAATATTGTACGACCACTATTTATCGCGACGTGAAGAAGATGTGCCTATGTTGTGAAGTACGTAAGTATATGTAGAAGTAGTGAAACGCTGAAATTACATTTATACGACGGCGAGTCAAATGAAAACCTTAAATATTTTTTTAAATATTATTTATTGTGCAGAAGTGGTACAAAGCTGTATCCTTTTCAACATAATCTCTCCCACGCTCAATGCAAGTCCTCCAGCGCCTACAAAGTACATAAGTTCCTTTAGAAAAAAATTCTTTTGGTAGTCCGCGTAGCCACTCATGCACCGCGTGGGGTAACTCCTCATCAAACGGAACTGCCGGCCGGTGTGGCCGTGCGGTTCTCGGCGCTTCAGTCTGGAACCGCGTGACCGCTACGGTTGCAGGTTCGAATCCTGTCTCGGGCATGGATGTGTGTGATGTCCTTAGGTTAGTTAGGTTTAAGTAGTTCTGAGTTCTAGGGGACTTATGACCACAGATGTTAAGTTCCATAGTGCTCAGAGCCATTTGAATCATTTGAACGGAACTTCTTTCCTCCCATTGCGTCATTCAGTGTCAATCGGCGGTTTTCCTTCACTATGACTTGAACTGCTGCAATGTTCTGTGGAGTCACAACTCGTTGTGCCTGACCTGGACGAAGAGCATCTTCCACTGAAGTCACATCATGTGCGAACTTCCTACTCCATTCGTAGACTTGCTGCTGTGACAAACATGCATCACCGTACTGAACCTTCATTCGTCGATGAATTTCAATAGGTTTCACACCTTCACTACGCAAAAACCGAATAACAGAACGCTGTTCTTCCCTGTTGCAAGTGGCAAGTGGGGCGGCCATCTTTATACTGATACTGCAACGGTATGTGTGCATCTGCACTATGCTGCCACCTACAGGCCATTCTGTACGCTGTTTATAGCACGCTTAACAACTTACAGGATAACGGCGCGAAATTTCCATTTGTTATTACAAATTTAAGGCTTTCATTTGACTCACCCTCGTATTAACCTGAGCGTCGTAATCCACACCCGACCACCGACGTCCTGGCACTGTCATGGACATATGAACAAGAGGAAAATAATACCCTACAGCGGAGTATTGTAATATCCGCTCTGTTTCGATACTGTATAGCTATGATGTTTAGCGACATGGGGAAGGAGACGGGCTATGACAGAGTACTTGACGACAAAACAGAGCAGTGGGCGGCTCTCTGTGAACGTCGAGTGCAAGATTACGACGCCGGTGAACCTCCCCATTGTGGCCGGCTCACAGCGGATCGCGTTATCTCGGCCCCGCTTTCTGAGCGGCGCGGCGCGAGGGCCCGGCTGCTGGTGGCGCGACAGCTGAATGGGAAGCGGCTCGGCGAGGGAAAAAACGCCCACCGGATGTCGCCTCAGATAAGGAGGGCTCCTCCCGCAGCGCAGCCGGGCAGGCAGCTACTTGTTGAATGAGGAGGCGGCGCCGGTGGCGGATGTCGCTGTGGCTGTGGCGGCGCCGGCTCAAATTTCCCGCTGCGGCAGTGGCCGAGCCGCTCTGCCGGCCGTGACTAAGCGCCTCGACGCACGCTCCGCTTGCGTGTCAGTCGGCGCCAACTCTCGCCGGATGGTCGCTGGCCTACACAGCTGGCTGTCAGCAGTCTAGTAGCCCAACCGAGAGAACAATGGGTACGGTCAGCGGAGCACTAGCTCAGACGAAGAACGGCAGTGGAAGCTACTGGGGACATCCACATCTACAGCTACAGTCTGAAGGCACTTCATAGTCCAATGCAGAGAGTCCATGACCTGCTTACCAACTACCTGTACTCACAAAAACAAGTCTGGCGGCCAACGTAAGCTTACCGGACAAAAAATCAGTCACCGCTAGAAAAATTATTACAAGCGTCGTTCAATACTGTATAATTCCGCCCCTGGATTCGGTTATGAAGTGAGTTCAGAGGGTTGTCAGGTACGTCGCAACCAGATTAAGCCACTCGCTGAGGCCGGCCGTTGTGGCTGAGCAGTTCTAGGCGCTTCAGTCCGGAACAGCGCGGCTGCTACGGTCGCAGGTTCGAATCCTGCCTCAGGCATGGATGTGTGGGATGTCCTTAAGTTAGTTAGGTTTAAGTAGCTTTAAGTTCTAGGGGACTGATGGCCTCAGATGTTAAGTCCCGTAGTGCTCAGAGCCATTTGAACCATTTTTTAGGTAGGTTTAAGTAGTTCTAAGTTCCAGGGGACTGATGACTTCAGATGTTAAAGTCCCATAGTGCTTAGATCCATTTGAACCACTTACTGAGGAACTGATCGCACAGTTCCACGAGATTTCGGGGATGCTCATGTCGGACAGGTGATTTTGCAGGAAGATCGAGATGTAAAAGGAAGAAAAAGTGTTTAGAAAACCGGTCATTTACGCTCCCAGCTCGAAGAACTTTGCTGTTGTCGGCTTCATGTGTGTATGTGAGCAATACCTACTTGCCAGGTGACCGACTCCAAATGTTCACTGTGCGCAGTTCCCATCGCAACGTCCTCACGCTAACAGGCTGATAAGGACGTTCATTCACTACCAGCAGCGACTCCTATCGGCTTTAGAAGCGATATCGGTTCACAAATCGTGAAACGCGCCGCCGGTCATTCTCATTCAGGATGTTTTTCCCGTTCTCGCTTCCCGCGCCCGGGTTCCCGGGTTCGATTCGCGGCGGCGTCAGGGATTTTCTCTGCCTCGTGGTGACTGGGTGTTGTGTGCTGTCCTTAGGTTAGTTAGGTTTAAGTAGTTCTAAGTTCTAGGGGACTGATGACCATAGATGTTAAGTCCCATAGTGCTCAGAGCCATTTGAACCATTTTTTATGTTTGCCCGACCACTTTTCTGAAGACGTGTTTCGTGGCTACGTCTTCCACCTTGCTTGTAGACACAACGAACATTTCGCCGCGAAACACCAAAAAATCCAGCAGCTTCACGCAACATATGGCCTCGGCCACGGCCACACACGATTGCCACTTTTTGCCACTGTGTCACCCCATGCTTACGTAGAATCTCCGATTGAAACATTAATGCCTAACTGATTGCTCCCGTAGAGCCAGTGCGAGCGCGGTTCAACACGTGACTCGATCACTGCTCTATCTGTAAGGCTTCACTGCGGTGACAAATTTCTTTGTTCAGTGAACTTACAACTTAGTAGGAAGCGCAGCACCTATCACAGAAAAGCACTTCTTGTACAAAAGTAGCTTTCTAGCACGCTCTCAAATAATTTCAAGTAGTACAAAGATAAACAACAGCGTTTATTAAAATTACTTCCAGCAGAAATAATTTTGAGTAATGTAGACTGGCAATCGCAAGGAAAGCGTTTCTGAAGAAGAGAAATTTGTTAACATCGAGTATAGATTTAAGTGTCAGGTAGTCGTTTCTGAAAGTATTTGTATGGAGTGTAGCCATGTATGGAAGTGAAACATGGACGGTAAATAGTTTGGACAAGAAGAGAAGAGAAGCTTTCGAAATGTGGTGCTATGGATGAATGCTGAAGATTAGATGGGTAGATCACATAACTAACGAGGAGGTATTGAATAGAATTAGGGAGGAGTTTGTGGCACAACTTGACTAGAAGAAGGGATCGGTTGGAAGGACATGTCCTGAGGCATCAAGGGATCACAAATTTAGCATTGGAGGGCAGCGTGGAGGGTAAAAATCGTAGAGGGAGACCAGGAGATGAATATACTAAGCAGATTCAGAAGGATGTAGGTTGTAGTAGGTATTGGGAGATGAAGGAGCTTGCACAGGATAGATTAGCATGGAGAGCTGCATCAAACCAGTCTCAGGACTGAAGACCACAACAACAACAATGACGCGTGCCTCTGCAGCTGAAGTGCTACACACTAATCTAACAAAGCCCAGTGAAAGAATCTATAAAAGACAAGTGTAGACTACTAGAGGGTTAGAACTTTAACAGTGGCGACTATTTATTTACGGCTCGTACAAAACAGATACGTGTTTCAAAGTTCTGCTGACCTTCAAAGTAGTCACCAGCATTGTGTATAACCCGTTGCTATGTGGAAGTCGTAGAATACTCTTAGCTGTGACAGTTGTGTTGACTGTTCGAGCGGCGCGATCTATTGCCCGACGAATTTGTAGTAGTTCTGAAGCGAATGACGTGAAGAGTTTTCTTCAGTTCAGAAGTCGAGTTGAATTCACTAGGGCTTAAGTCAGAGGAGTGCAGTAGGTGGTATTGCACTTAGCAGCCCCATCATTCAAAAAAAATCAGTAACAGCTTGCACTGTACGTGCTTGAGCATTGTCCTGCAAAATGATGGTCAGGTCCTGCAGAAAGTGTCATCAGTTCAGTCTCTAAGTTGGTCGTAGGTTGTGTACAAAAAATGAACAGCATAGAGACAGAAGTGATGACTCTTTCTGCAGGACCTGGCCATCATTTTGCAGGACAATGCTCAATCACGTACAGTGCAAGCTGTTACTGATTTGTTTAACTGATAGGGCTGCTAAGTGCTATACCACCTACTGCACTCCCCTGACTTAAGCCCTAGTGAGTTCAACTCGACTTCTGAACTGAAGGAAACTCTTCACGTCATTCGCTTCAGAACTACTATAAATTCGTCGGGCAATAGATCGCGCCGCTCGAACAGTCAACACAACTGTCACAGCTAAGAGTATTCTACGACTTCCACATAGCAACGGGTTATACACAATGCTGGTGACTACTTTGAAGGTCAGTAAAACTTTGAAACACGTATCTATTTTGTACGAGCTATGAATAAATAGTTGCCACTATTAAAGTTTCAACCCACGTATAACTGACAGTTTGCTGATCAGGCTCCACACTTTCACACTCGGTGTTTTCTGTCCTACGATCACTCGTTGATAGTGCTGGCTAAAACTGCGCCAACTGATCATCTGCAAAGACTGATAGGAACACTGGACTGACTGTTGTGAGCGATGAACTGGCCGTGTGTGGCTGAGCTACCGCATTCATCTGCAAACGGCAGAATGATGTGCGACTGCGATCTAATTGATGGGTGTAGAAGATACACTGCGGAACAGAATTAAAGGATCACTTTTTTGAGACCCCATAACTGCCTCCCGTTACGACGCATAAGTGCGAATTTTGGCTCAAATGTGCCTGCAGCCCCCTCTGTAAGGGTGGAAAGGCGTTGCACCCTGCGGCGTCACCCTTGGACTCGGCGATGCTTCAAACAGCAAGTGTCAACACCTGCCAAAAAAGACCACAACTCATATGACATGTAAGGTGGGTTAATGATGTCACATTGCCGCCAAATTTCACCACAATTCTGCCCATCGTCACCGCGGACGTGTCACACCCTGGGAAGGTTGTCAAAGCCGCTCTTACTCACATTTCACCCCTTCTTGCGACGCCTCTGCATGGAGGTCATAACCGTGACACCCAGTGTCGAAATCAGGGACACCGCCACTCAAATTAGCACGAAGAGGCCTCAGGGGCCGACATAAAGATCATCAATGAAACCACATCTTTCCCTTGGCGTTGATCCTGCACATTTCTCTATCGAAAACGACAGTATGCAGTGTTTAAGCAACAGGGAGACGTTCTTGACAACTCTTGGACATTGCAGTTTTTCTCTAAGGACGCCGTGGGGTTGCATACCGCCCCCCCCCCCCCCACACACACACACACACACACACTCCCCGAAGGTGATCTCACCCCTTTGGTGAGCAGCGAGACTGCAATTTTCGCTCTTGTGGACAGGTTGTAACCACTAGGGACCGTTCAAAACCATTCACCGAAATTTAAAAGTGACCCCAACCATTAATTTATCGATCCATAAAAAAATTATTCACAGACCAAGGTAAACTATAGTGACAATTCACTATGGTGTGAATCAAAGAAATCTGTGTGAAATTACAAAAAAGAATTACAGTAGTGAGATAAAATTCCTGTCTGCTCTGAAAGCGCTGTCTAACTGCTGAAGGCACCTGAATGCTATAATGAAGACTGCTACTCAACAAGCAAACGGCTTTTCTGAGTCTGAGGAACTCGCAAATGCAATAGTACTCTAGAAGATCTGCTCACGATCCCAGCACAAAAACTTACCACAAAAAGCGAACTAACATTGCGGAATAAACACGCAGATAGTGAGCTACTGAGAAGAAAAGCAGCGCAAGTGCTAAACGTGACACTTGAGCAGAAAAGAAGAGACAGGTTGTGCCGGACACCTCTCGATATCTCCGTGACGACACGTCGCCCCTGCAGTCCCGACCGGTGAACACTAAGTGTGTCCCTCCTGCTCCTATATAGTACTGGTTGAGAAGATTCGTGACTTTTTCCAATGTGCTCACTGTGAATTTTTCCACACCTTCCATGTTTCAGCGCAAGCCCGGAGAATTTTCTCCACAAGTGTTTATGGTGTTTCTGTAAACTGACTAGAAGCTGGTAATAGACGAGTTCTAATCGTTCTAATGTGTGTGAAATCTTATGGGACTTAACTTCTAAGGTCATCAGCCCATGAACTTACACACCAATTAACCTAAATTATCCTAAGGACAAACACACACACCCATGCCCGAGGGAGGACTCGAACGTCCGCCGGGACCAGCCGCACAGTCTATGATAATAGACGAGTTCTCACGCAGCCCGTTTACGTGTAAGGTAAAATGACGGTGGCTTGTTACCCGCCTATGCTTCTAGGAAAGTCGGTGAGCACTTCTGGCTACCGCCCAAGGACCATTCGTAGTTCACACAGCTCTGAGAATGCTTTTTTGGTTCCCCGGCCTGGGAGCACCACTACCTGCGGTGGCCTTCTCTCATGGCTCTACCGTCCTTGTGGGAATTTGGCGAAAACGCACATCGACCACCCAACGCTTAAAGCTTGCGGCTGGCGTTCCTCACAACGTTCCAGCAGTGAGGGACTTAATAAGCTCATACGCCAGACTTCACAAGCCCTTTGAAAATTTAGGATAATAAACAGCAACGAATTTATTATCATCGCTTAGCAACATGTGACTAAACAGTTACGTCACATCAACCTCTCCTCTCCCCAAGCTGAAAAAGTAAAGCGTCCTTGATACTGATCCTGGTTTATCAGTGCTTAGTGGCAGCCATTTTATCGTACACGTAAACCGGTTGCGTGAGAACTCGTCCATTACCAACTTCTAGTCAGTTAATGAAATTTTACTAACTGCTTAGTGGCATGGCAAGAGAAGAGAATTCCTCCTCAAATTTGTCATCGAAACCGAAAAAAAAGGAAGAACTGTACTGGAAGCAGTCTTCCTGTAAGAAAATTAATTAAATTTGTCGAACTCAGTCCCTGCACCACAATACAAATCAAAACTGTAGTGCCAAAAATTTAAGGCAACTACTGGGGTACGAAGTGTAGACAACCTCCTAGATGGTGTACCCCAGGCAACGCTGTAACATGGTACAGCGGCGTAAAGTCTACACATCCACGACGGCCGGACGCGACAATGCCTCCCGGCCCACACAGAGGCAAATAGAGCAGAGTCTTAGCATGAAGAAGCTGAACGTATGCCAGTTCAACATAGAAGGCTACACGAGGACCATGGGAGAAATCTTCGAAAAGATCTTAACGAGAGAACGAGTAAGTGTCGTACTCCTACAAGAGACCCACCTCACCATCAATCGACTCAAAATACCAGGATTTACAGCTGTGAGCTACACAGGACACGACAAAGATGGCATAGCCACCCTAGTGAAGAACGAACTCCTAAGGAATTTGGACACCAAAGTGGTACCAGCAGAGCATGCGATAGGCATAAAACTGGGAGAGATGACACTGTATAATGTCTACAAACCTCCATCACAGAAATGGCCCACAGGTATCCTACGCGGGGCTAACCACCCAGCAGTTTACGCTGGCGATTTTAACTCTCAGCACACCAGGTGGGGATACCCGAGATCCACAGCTGAAGGGACTGGACTAAGTGACTGGGCAGACAACCGGGACCTACACCTCCTTTTCGAACCCAAGGACACAGCGACCTTCAAATCAAAGGCGTGGGGCACAACGTCAACACCTGACCTAACCTTCGTCACACGTGGAGCAACAGGTACACCCGTGCGAGCTATAAGAAGGGTCCTCGAGGCGTTTCCCCGGAGCCAGCATAATCCAGCAATAGTGGAGATCGGACTATCAATCCCAGTCATAAAAAGCCCCCCCAATCCCCCGGTGGAACCCGAGGAAAGCTGACTGGAATAAATACCGATCCTATGTTGAGAAAACGATAAATCGGATACCACCAAAACCTGAGAACTACAAATGATTAGTAAACTTAGTACAAAAAGCGGCCCTAAATGCATTTCCACGAGGATCGAGAAAGGAATACTCCCCCTGCTGGACGAAAGAGTGTGAAACACTACTGGAGGAATATGAGAAGACTGGGGACGAGGAGACTGCAGACCAACTGATCAACGCCATGAATAAGGAACGTAGGAGTAGATGGAAGGAGGCGATGGAAAATCTAGATTTTACCCACTCCAGCAGGAAGAGCTGGGGCCTGCTGAAGAAATTAGGCGGTGCCACAGCGCCTAACAGGCCGACTCTTGGAACCAGCTGAGATTTCAGCTGTCCTGAAAGAGACCTCCAAAATCCAGCTAAAAACAGCCGAAAAGAGAGAAATTTCCCAAGAGCTAAGCAGTTTATTGCTTAATAACCCATCCAACATGGGCATCGTAAAAGAAGTGGAGACAGAAGAGATATCCCAGGCCTTGAAGCTAATGAAGACAGGAAAAGCAGTCGGTCCCGACAACATCCTACCAGAATTCTTAAAGGAATTGGGAACTTTAGGAAGAAGGTGGCTGGCCAAACTTCGTACGGAATGCATAAGCACGGGGGCTGTGCCTAAGGAATGGAAAGAAGCAAAAGTCATCGCAGTGCTGAAACCCGGAAAGACTGGAGATAATCCAAGGAATTACAGACCAATATCCCTGCTATGTACCTCCTATAAATTATTCGAGAGAATATTGCTGACTAGATCAACTCCATACATCGAAGCCAACCTCCCAACATACCAAGCGGGTTTCCGAGCAGGTAGAAACTGCTGCTATCAAGTGCTGTCCCTCACAACCTATATTGAGAAAGGCTTCCAGAACAAGATGAAAAGTGGCCTGGTCCTCATAGACCTCACATCAGCTTACGACACAGTATGGATTGAAGGGTTACTGCTTAAGCTAACTAGAATCATAAATTGCAAGCAGACTTACAAACTAATCACGAACATACTAACGAACAGGAAAATCGAGGTCTCACTCCATGGTACGAACAGTAAGTGCTGTCCCTCACAACCTATATTGAGAAAGGCTTCCAGAACAAGATGAAAATGGTCTGCCACAGGGTTCGGCACTAGTACCCGCTCTCTTCAGTCTATATATAGCTGACTTGCCAGAAACTAAATCACGCAAATTTGCATATGCAGACGACCTGGCCATCGCATATCAGAGTAAAAACTACAACGATCTCGACGAAACACTGAATGCAGGCCTTGAAGTCCTGAACACATATTACTCCAAGTGGCACCTACTTCCCAACCCCAACAAAACAACCAGCACTATAATGCACCTCAACAACAGAGAGACACACAGAAAATTACAGATCATTTCGAATGGCCAAAGCATAAAACATGAGGATAAGCCTAAATATCTGGGAGTGAAACTAGACCGGACCCTAACGTACAGCTCACACCTCGAAGACACAAAGCAAAAACTAAAATCCCGCAATGCTATCCTTTCTAAACTGGCTGGAACAACATGGGGATGTGGAGCGAGCACTTTGAGAACTTCAGCACTAGCCCTTGTCTACAGTGTAGCTGAATATTGTTCACCAGTCTGCAGGAGAAGTGCGCACGTATATAAAGTGGATGTCCAGCTGAGGGAGACAATGCGAATAATCTCGGGAACACTCAGGGCCACCCCTGTGCATGGCTTCCTGTACTAGCGAACATGGAGCCTCCAGAAATCAGGCGATCACAGCTAGCCCTAAAAACCTACAGGAAAATTATAGACAACCCGAACCTCCCTATCCACCAAGATCTGACACCGACAAACAGACTTAAATCCAGATCACCTTTTTGGAAAATCGGTGAAGAGCTACAAACCTTTGAGCCGAGAACGGCCTGTAACGAAATATGGTCGGCAAGTGAATTTAAGAACAAAAACTTAGTACACGATCCGAACAAGAAGATTGATGGCTTCAACCTACCAAGAAGAGTGTGGACAGCTCTAAACCAGGTCAGAACGAGTGTTGGGAGATGTAAACACCTGATGAACAAGTGGTGCCTGGCAGACAGCGCTGTATGTGAGTGCGGTGAAATACAGACAATGGACCATTTACTCGTGTGCAAAGTGTATGGCTATGGTGGTGAGCTTATGGACATACATAGACTAAGTGACTCAGCCATAGAGTGGCTCAAAAACATATCTAATATAGTGTAGAAATATATTGTTCTCTTTTTAGTATATAGTGATGAGAATATTGTAAATTATGCCTCTGTGATGCCGAACGTGTAAATAAATATATAAGGCAACTACTGACACTATGGTCACACAAATGAAGAATTTAATTATTAAAAAGTATCATTAGCAAATTAGTTTTCCGTGAAGCCGGCCGGAGTAGCCGAGTGGTTCTAGGCGCTACAGTCTGGAACCGCGCTACCGCTACGGTCGCCTCGGGCATGGTTGTGCGTGATGTCCTTAGGTTAGTTAGGTTTAAGTAGTTCTAAGTTCTAGGGGACTGATGACCTTAGAAGTTAAGTCCCATATTGCTCGGAGCCATTTGAACCATTTTTTCCGTGATTTCGTGCAATTTGGACTCATAAAATCACCTTGCGCAACAAGGTTACGGACAACAGCATACTGACAAACAATTCTGAAAAAGGAAATCTATTAGTTAACCCATTTAACAGGATCACTAATGGCTCCTCATATAAAAATATCTAACATTGTGTACATTCAAATGTCACCATGTGCGGTGCTGCTTTTGGTCAGGTGGCTATGCAGAATTAATAAGCTGTGTAGATGTAAATGAGTGGTTTTTTAGTACTACCAACGTCCATCTCAACAGACTCTGGGCCGCTGGCAGATGTCGCGTAGCTACGGTGTTTGTCACGCAGGCGGGCTGAAGAAGACAGCCAGGCGCTCAGGACCGGTTGTAGCGGCTAACGTGTTTACAAGCCTGGATGTGTGAGGCTCACACATGCCCCACATGACGCTCGTCCCGGCAGGAGATTAACTTCAGCAAGCGCTCGCCCGCTCTTTGTCACTGTCGCCGACCTCGACAACAGCTATGTGGAGGCCTCGCAGCATTCTGTGAACCCACTCCCCCCCCCCTCACGAAATACATCGGAACCTCGAATAAGCAAAGAACATAGTCGCTTACACTTGTACAACCTCAGTTTCTTTGCTCTAACTCAGTTCGATCAGCGTAAATTCTGAAGCTGAAGCACAGCCCTAGTAAAAAATTGAATTTTTTGAAATTTTACTGAGTAACTGAATGGTTATGGATTTTTTTTTTTTTTAATTTTGTGGTAAGTTCCTACGGGACCAAACTTCTGAGCTCATCGTTCTCTAGGCTTACACACTACTTAATCTAATTTACGCTAAGGACAACACCCATGCCCAAGGGAGGTCTCGAACCTCCGACGGGGGCAGCCGCGCGCACCGTGGCAAGGCGCCTAAGACCGCGCGGCTACCCCTGCGGCTGAATGGTTATGGTTGAAATGGTTGGGGAAAGGCAAGTATGAAGAGTGGTGTTTCCTCCAAAATCTTAAGTCTATCAAATATACGAGGTGCCCTCAGTTTTAATTGAGGAGGGCCGGAACAAAAACCGATAAATCCGCATTTGCTGTAAATACAGGAAGTAACAAATAGTGATCTCTAAATGGCTCCACAAGCTATAAAAAGAAGAAAGACTCCATAAAACCCTTGATGTCCCGCTGTGCTGAAAATTATTTTGTAGCAGCGTGTATTACTCCCGTATCTCCCCCCTACAGCTGAAACACGTGAATACAGCAAAAGTGGATATATCGGGTTTTATTCCGGCAATCCTCAATTTTACCTAAGGCTTTGAGCTTGACAAACGTGAGGCAGAATATTTCCGCAATTCGGAGCTAGTGAGAGCAATAGTTTTAAACCTTGTCTTTTGTGCAATGAGTCACTTGAGTGACGACGAGAGATACTGCGAACGTAAATCACACTATAAAAGAAATCTTGTCAACCCTTGTTCAGGGCTTAAGAGCCTTTAACTGGCGGCTGACAACGTAAGTCTCCAAGAAAATAGCCTGTTCCCTGGTGAGCTAAGAACTCTTTTTAGCGGGAAAGACCATAATTAGACGTGCAACAAACCACATGAACTCCAAGATATTCTATCGACAACAACTGCACAACACTCCTATTAAAACTTCGCTGAGAACCAGTTTCTCCTACGACAAAAAGATACCATTGATTCACGATAAACAATAATAACAAGATAGTTCAGAGCATGACAATCATACATACGAAGATGAGCCACCATATTACGAGTAGACAATCACAATTTTAAGAAGGGGATGAAACGATACATGACGTCATGTTACCTTTCGCTGCGATTTCTAGTACATCTGAAATAAATACTCATAATTTTTCACAGCAGAAATGTCCAAACTTGCCGGCCATTCTTGTGGCTTGTCGCTTCCCACTTAGATCTACAACAGTCAAAACCGAGTGTTAACATGTAGTTGAAAACAAGAGTTGTACAAAATGTTCAAATGTGTGTGAAATCTTATGGGACTTAACTGCTAAGATCACAATTCGGAGCTAGTAAGAGCAACAGTTTTAAACCTTGTATTTTGTGCAATGAGTTACTTGAGTGACGACGAGAGATATTGCGAGCGTAAATCACACTATAAAAGAAGTTTACCCACTATTTAACCTAAATTATCCTAAGGACAAACACACACACCCATGCCCGAGGGAGGACTCGAACCTCCGCCGGGACCAGCCGCACAGTTCATGACTGCAGCGCCCAACACCGCTCGGCTAATCCCGCGCCGCAAGAGTTTTACAACACTGGCCTAATAGAAAGGCCAAAACATCAAGTGTGTACACGGACACGCAGATATTTAAAGATACAGCCAAAATGTACAGAGAACGCCACGAAAATTAAGCTGACACATGTACACACAAGCCAACAAAGACTAATACTGTAAAACTGGACACTGACAACAGTGAAATAAAACAACAAAGTAATCTATAACTAATCCTACGTAGAACTTACGGGAGGAGAACATCTTACTACAGAACTAATACCATGTGGGCTTTGAGCTGGTGCAGGGTTCCATATTTCAATTATTTCCCAAGATCCATTATCTCGCTCTGTTGACTAAGCCGTCAGTCTACTCTTTTCGTCGTTTGGCCCTCAAACGGCCGATACTTATTACCACGCCATTAGGTTTCGAGTTGTGTCCCCTATAGCGATTACCAACGTCCCTCGCCTTTGCATTTGCGTGCTTACAGTTATGGTCACTTTTAATTTGTCGCCTTTCATATTCCACCATTGAATTACGTTCCTCTCACTCATATTCTTCGAGATCAATTAGTTCAGCCTAAATGCCTATAGATTTGTCTTTCCTTTTCCGGTGAGTGACCACTGGTGTTCGGTAGCCATCGAGTGGATGAAAAATTGCATCAACTCCCAGATTCTGTATGGGTTATCCCAATGTTGTTTTCACGTAAAATGTCATCAAAGTCCGCCGGGTACGATGTGAAGTGCGTCTTCGCCTAGCGTGCGACTTGATTTATGCTCAGATACACCCTACCGTGCTCAGCCACATACCACTACATCTTCATTGTTTTGAATTTGAAATCGGTCATGGACTTGCATCTGTGAACAATGGACAGCCTTTCCAACCCTAGCAAATGCTTCATCGGTCAGGTGACTTGTCATGAATTTAGATTACTGGTGACAGAACCATACATACATACTGAACCGCCAAAGAAACGGGTAAAGGCATGCGTATTCAAATACAGAGATATGTAAACAGGCAGAATACGGCGCTGCGATCGGCAATGCCTATATAAGAGAACAAGTGTCTGGTGTGCTGCAGTTGTTAGATCACTTACTGCTACTACAATGGCAGATTATCAAGATTTAAGTGAGTTTGAACATGGTGTTACAGTCGGCGCACGAGCGATGGGACACAGCATCTCCGAAATAGCGATGAAGTGGGGATTTTCCCGTACGACCATTTTACGAGTGTATCGTATCAGGAATCCGGTAAAACATAAAATCTCCGACTTCGATGCGGCTGGAAAAAGATCCTGCAAGAATGGAACCAACGACGACTGAAGAGAATCGTTTAACGTCACAAAAGTGCAACCCTTCTGCAAATTTCTGCAGATTTCAGTGCTGGGCCATCAACAAGTGTCAGCATGCGAACCATTCAACGAAACATCATCGTTAAGGGCTTTCGGAGCCGAAGGCCCACTCGTGTGCCCTTGATGACTGCAGGACATAATGCTTTACGCCTCGCCTGAGCCCGTCAACATTGAATTGGATTGTTGATGACTGGAAACATGTTGCCTAGTCGGACGAGTCTCATTTGAAATTGTATCGAGCGGATGGACGTGCACTGGTATGGAGACAACCTCATGAATCATGGACCCTGCATGTCAGCAGGGGACTGTTCAGACTGTTGGAGGCTCTGTAATGGTGTGGGGTGCGTGCAGTTGGAGTGATATGGGACCCGTGATACCTCTAGATACGACTCTGACAGTTGTCACGTACTTAGGCATCCTGTCTGATCACCTGCATCCATTCAAGTCCATTGTGCATTCCGACCGACTTTGTCAATTCCGGCGGGACTATGTGACACCATACACGTCCAGAATTGCTACAGAGTTTCTCCAGTAGCACTCTTCTTAGTTTTAACACTTCTGCTGGCCACCAGACTGCCCAGACATGAACATTATTGAGCATGAAACTTCCTGGCAGATTAAAACTGTGTGCCCGACCGAGACTCGAACTCGGGACCTTTGCCTTTCGCGGGCAAGTGCTCTACCAACTGAGCTACCGAAGCACGACTCACGCCCGGTACTCACAGCTTTACTTCTGCCAGTACCTCGTCTCCTACCTTCCAAACTTTACAGAAGCTCTCCTGCGAACCTTGCAGAACTAGCACTCCTGAAAGAAAGGATATTGCGGAGACATGGCTTAGCCACAGCCTGGGGGATGTTTCCAGAATGAGATTTTCACTCTGCAGCGGAGTGTGCGCTGACATGAAACTTCCTGGCAGATTAAAACTGTGTGCCCGACCGAGACTCGAACTCGGGACCTTTGCCTTTCGCGGGCAAGTGCTCTACCAACTGAGCTACCGAAGCACGACTCACGCCCGGTACTCACAGCTTTACTTCTGCCAGTACCTCGTCTCCTACCTTCCAAACTTTACAGAAGCTCTCCTGCGAACCTTGCAGAACTAGCACTCCCATGTGGCATAAGGTAGGAACCCTCACCAGAGATAATAACCTCAGATACAGGTATAGTACGGTAGGCCTCTCTCTCACACACTCCACAGCGCTCTCTCTCGCACGCTCAAGGTCACGCGTTCTACTGTGCTGCCATCTATTGAGCACCCAGAGAGTTCCCCAGAGAGCATCCCAGGGTGCCCCAGAGAGCTACAACACCAAGAAGAATCGCTTCTCAGCTTTTGGCAAGATCAATGTGTAGTATTGTGGCCCTTAAAAGGGCCTTTTGTTGAGAACTGCTTCAATGGTTATACAGAGTACAGTCACCCACAATGCGACAATCTTCCAAAGAGGGAGACCCACTGGCCTTAACCCATAAGTGAATATTGGAATCAGAATTTATCTTAACACGTCTACGACAAGTCAAAGATAAACTCCCATGTGGCATAAGGTAGGAACCCTCACCATAGATAATAACCTCAGATACAGGTATAGTACGGTAGGCCAAAATTTCACGAGTTTCAAAGGATTCCAAACCAGCTCTCCCTGCACTGTTACAGGCAACGAAAGCAACTGTTATCCATCCGTTACCCAAAGATGAAGAAGTAGAAGTTTTCATTAAAGAAAAATTAAACCTCGCGCCACAGAACAAAGTGGGTCCATTTATAAGAACAAATTGAGCAGTTTTACCGACGCCCCTTACTTCGTTCTTTTTCCCCTTCGAGGAAGATGTCGAAGCACCAAGAGTGCAGTCCACATTTACAAGTGTTTTGTAAACAAGCAATCGTCGGCGACGACGATAACAACGTCTACGAACCATTGTATCTTATAAATGGACCCACTTTGTTCTGTGGCGCGAGGTTTAATTTTTCTTTAATGAAAACTTCTACTTCTTCATCTTTGGGTAACGGATGGATAACAGTTGCTTTCGTTGCCTGTAACAGTGCAGGGAGAGCTGGTTTGGAATCCTTTGAAACTCGTGAGCATATCTGGGATGCCTTGCAAAGTGCTGTTCAGAAGAGATCTCCACCCCCTCATACTCTCACGGATTTATGGACAGCCCTCCATAACTATTTTAGACGTTAGTCGGGTCCATGCTACGTCGTGTAGCGGCCCATATGCGTGCTCACGGGGGCCCTACATGATATTAGGCAGGTGTACCAGTTTCTTTGGCTCTTCAGCTCCCCATCCACATTGAACATTAAGAATTTTCTTAATGAGTTTTCACCGAAAGCTCAGAGTCATCCCAAATTATATCTGTCGGAGCTGAACCATTCGGCCGTAAGCTACTGCGTGCTACAGTACCTTTATTTTCATTGCTAATTCAGCTCTCTCCTACCGGCAAGAGCGGTTCCGTCATCCGCGGTCGCTTCGTCTCTTTCTTGTCTCTTCCCATTCTGTAATCTGAGTTGGCTCTGTCGGTTCTTAACCCAGATGCTCCTCTAAACTTTGCACTCTTTGCGCAACGTCTGAGTTGTGAGTTCTCAATCCCTTATACATTCTTAGCGAGGGCAGAGCTAATTTCCCCTACTTTGCTTATTTTATTTTCGGCTTGGCAGAGTCTGTCTACAGAGTCTGTCTACCCTACTCTGAATCGTTCTATTTTCATCCTCTATACGTTTATGAATGATTTTGAATGAGAGATCTAACTCAACCATCTCCTTCAAAAATTATTACTTATCTTTCTTGATTTACCTGCTTTTAGCTTTCTTCCTATCGACTTCTGCGTTTTCCAACGTCATTCTAACCCAAGGTGGCACAGCCCCCAACTCTTCAGACATGGACTGACTGGATGCTACGTTGGTTTCTCTTTAGTTTGGCTGATTGTCCCTATTTTCTTCAGGAACCGTAACGTTCTCTTGCGTCTGAGGCACGGTTTCCTTTTCCACTAATTCCTCCACTAGAGATTCGGCAAAATTAGTGTCAGATTCTAAAGGAGCCTCATCCTGTGTGCTATTTCTCGCTTCATGAGATAGAATTTTATTGGCATGCTTCATGATTCACTGGTTACTGAACTGGCCTATTACTCACTAAATGTATATGGGCAAAAAATAAAATCTGCAGACAAAATAACTAATATAGACATCACACACTGAATATTTATCCTTCAAAACAATTTTCAAATATGTGTGAAATCTTATGGGACTTAACTGCAAAGGTTATCAGTCCCTAAGCTTACACACTACTTAACTTAACTAACCTAAGGACAAACACACACACCCACGCCCGAGGGAGGACTCGAACCTCCGCCGGGACCAACCGCACAGTCCATGACTGCAGGGTCTTCAGACATCACGGCTAATCCCGCGTGGCATTTATCCTTCACACGTAATGTAAACCGTCACAGTATTTTAAAACAGTTCAAAGATACGCGAACAACAATAACTAATAAGGCTGAAAGAAAAATCACAATTAAGAAATAGGTAAGAGCAAAGTGGTCACTACAACTCAGCTTTACACATTACAATGCGTCTCGCCGTGCCGTTGAATGCGTCTAAACAGGCAAATCAAAGGAAAGAGCCCTGAATCAGGGTCGAGCTGAAATGTGTCTTTTATGTGTATGACCCACTGTAGTTGGTGTGAGTCAACTGTGGCTTAGCAGTAGTGAGTGCAAGCTGCCTGCCACACTTCCGGGCTGGCTGTTGTGGCCGAGCGGTTCTAGGCGCTTCAGTCTGGAACCGCGAGATCGCTACGGTCGCAGGTTCGAAGCCTGCCTCGGGGCCGGTTGGAGTGGCCGAGCGGTTCTAGGCGCTACAGTCTGGAACCGCGCGACCGCTACGGTCGCAGGTTCGAATCCTGCCTCGGGCATGGATGCATGTGATGTCTTTAGATTAGTTAGTTTTAAGTAGGAGGAGGAGCAGGAGATTAGTGTTTAACGTCCCGTCGACAACGAGATCATTAGAGACGGAGCGCAAGCTCGGGTGATGGAAGGATGGGGAAGGAAATCGGCCGTGCCCTTTCAAAGGAACCATCCCGGCATTTGCCTGAAGCGATTTAGGGAAATCACGGAAAACCTAAATCAGGATGGCCGGAGACGGGATTGAACCGTCGTCCTCCCGAACGCGAGTCCAGTGTGCTAACCACTGCGCCACCTCGCTCGGTAGTTTTAAGTAGTTATAAGTTCTAGGAGACTGATGACCTCAGAAGTTAAGTCCCATAGTGCTCAGAGCCATTTGAGCCACACTTCCGGAATCAAAACAAGGTTAATTCTACAGGCTGTTCTACGCTTGATAGGTTTCAACGCCACGGATAACATTGGCAATGATTACCACTCGTGTTGCTCATGCAGATACAGGTGAAGTTTAATTCCCAAAAAATAAACTAGAATAAAATTTAAACAAGAAAGTGAAACAATTTACTTCCCAGGGTAATCAAAAAAGTTCCTGGTAATGGCACCTTCTTTACACCGGAACGCCGGCACAGCGAGCGCACAGTTCAGTCAAATAGAATCGACTCAAGCTATTTATTAAGAGAAAAATAGTCGCCGCATCAGTCAGTCATAGGGCAAAAAAATGAGAATATTCCTTAAAACTAACCATTAATTTTTCGATCCTTAAAAAAGTGATTCAGAGATTATGGTAAACTGCAGTGACAATTCAATACGTGAAGGATAAAAATTTCTGAGCATGGAATTACAAACAAAATTACATTAATCAGTAGTGAGACAAAATTCCTGTCTATTCTGAAAGTACCGTATAAATTCGGAAAGGATCTGAAAGCCAGTTCTGGAAAACTGATAATCGACAAGCTAATAACGTTTCAAAGTCCAAGCAGCTCGCAAATGCATCGATGTGGGAGAAGTGTGACTCACGACCCCAGCACAATAATTTTACTACCAGTGAACTCACGTTGCGGGATAAACTATCAAACTGCGAGCTTCTCAGGGGAAAAGCAACCCAAACGCTAAACGCAACACTTGCCCAAAAAAAAGAAAAGACTGAACTGGACACATCTTGATATCCCCTTGACGAAATGTCGCCCATACGGTCCCCGAACGATGAACACCAAGATTGTGCTTCTGTTTATCTTCCGCCCCACTTCCGATCGCGACTGGTTGGAGGGGAGAATTCCAGAGGTGTTTTACCAGCATGAAAATCGAGAATTTTTCCGCCCTTTTGAACTACAGGGAAGAACCACAGAATTTTCTCCAAAATCACTTGCTTATCTCCCAAAACTGACAAGAAGTTGGCAATGAATGTATTCTCACAAAGCCCGTTTCCCACGCTTTTTACTGTAAAATAGCGGTGGCTCATTATCTGCATATGCTTCTAGGAAAGTCCGTTTGATTTCTGGCTTACTTCTCCGCCCCCACCACCAAAAAAAAAAAAAAAAACCACTCGTAGTTCGCACAGTCCTGAAAAGTCACTTTGCCATATCCTTCCCTTGGAGCATCGTTACCTATGGCAGGCTTCTCACGCGACTCTATTGTTTTTGGGGAATTCGTGGAAATATCTCCTCGACCATCCAATGCCGAAAGCCTGCAGCTGTCCTTTCTCACCAGATTATAGCAATGGTAAATGTAACAAACACATATTACAGACTTTACAAGCCCTGTTCCTCCGTCTAGAAAATTTAGTATGATACAACAGCAGTGAAATCATTTATCATCACTTAGTGGAATGTGACTAACCAGTTACGTCACAGTCTTAATTTGCATTAGCTGATTACTCTGCATCCTTATCTTGTATTTTACTCTGAGAAGGGTGTGTTGTGGCTGATGTGGTGCACACCAAAGGTTTACTTGAGTTAACCATTTCCGACTCAAATGCATTCACATACACAGTTTTATTTTCCAACTTCATCGACCCATTATAAACAGAAAATTATTTTATATATTCTCTTTTGTTTGTTCGAAAGTCTGCCAGATTTTATTACGACTTTCTGGCCCACGTGATATTCTCGCATTCTACTCTTCTTTTCGGAAAGTCCCTTTCTCTTGTGAGCTGCATCTTTTATTTTGCGCAACGCCCCGTCGACCAATTCCCTACGCTGCTATCGCATCCGTGGCAGAAAATCCTCTCTTTCTGTCCGATATCTGACGCTTCTTTAGCACATAAATACCTGTAGATTGGCCAAATCATGACTTCTTGCAGTGGAGCACCTCACTCTTTGCTGAGCGTGAAACCTATACTGCATGTTGCCCCTCATATCAGTACTTTGATTTTGTGTCATTTTGCGAAAACCTCGTCTGTGTTTAATGTTGCATACTCGTTCTATTCGTTTACTCTTCTTTTTACATTTATACTACCGTCTGCAGTTCGTTCTTCTCCTCATTTGAAATGTCTAGCCCATCCAGAGAATCCATTTCACGACTCCTTAACACCAAACATATTCGAAATTTGAGTCTGACTAATTCTCTTCATTCCATCATGCCCTCCCGAATTACACTAATTATTAGTACGAATTAGTGGCCTGCCTGGAGTTTCATAACCTCCACCAGCCAAGACTTCGACTGCTTTACATTGTTCTGCTTTAATTCCGCTGGGGTCCAAGACTCGCATTCGAGGATAATGCACGCTCTCCTGTCTAGCTTTCGGTTCTCCCGTAATTACATCAGCATACAAGTCATCTTCAATGTTTATCTTTAATGATTCCCCGTTGGATCCAACTTCCAACTTTGTTTCTACAGACAAGGTTTGTCCAGAAGACTGAACTAATATCATCCATTGAAGATAAGTAACACCCGCCAACTCACAGAAACTGACTGGGGTGTGACATCTCACATAGTATTACCTTCAACAGTCAGCTGGACTGTAGTGACAGCAAGTTCAAGTTTCGTTCCAGTCGCCTGTATGAGAAAATGCTCTACGTAAGCGTTCTCAGTGACCACTCTGCCCTCTGCTCCTTGTCTGTTATTATCCTAATTTTCTCAGTTTTCATTGTACAGGCTGGCAACATACAGTCCGTGATCAGTGCTGTCAGAACTGGTCTGGCAGCTTGGCATCGTTTCTTTGCTCTCAAGTCTTTCCTGGTTGGGTTTACTCTCCTCGGCTAGCCCTTTCCGACTTCCTAAATCGCTGATCTATTGTTTCAGGAATGGAATCTGCTTCAGCTGTGTTCCTACTTCAATTAGACGCGCCTCTTATTTGTTTAGTAGTTCACGACATTCCGTTTTCGTCTTTCCACATGCCTTCATAATACCCTCGGTAAGTGAGATCTCTTTCCTCTCTCCAGTACGTTTTACTTTCGATGTGCCGGCCTGGCTGAACCTTCTCCAATTCTTCTACGTATAGCTGCTATCCGTCATCCAGCTGCATCTATCGCTGACGGTTAGAGATCTTCATGGAGGCCATCTTTCCTTCTCTTCCTTGGTTTTTCCGAGGGCCACCTACCTGTGGGAATGAAATCCAGGAGCTTCCGTGGCCACCTGTCATCTTCCATCCGAACCAGTACAGTCTCTTGTATTGTATCTTATGATTGCTGATATACTGGCATCTCGATGCGTCTCATCTGGGTCATGGTTGTGTCTGACTCTCCATTCAACAGTGTTTGCGTCCAACACCGGACCAAGGAGTACCTGCAGCACTTTTTCTCTCAAATAAGTAAAGTTTATGAAAGTCCTGCTCTCGGGTACTCCACATCTCACAACCATATATTACCATGGAATGGATCAGGGTTTTAAACAGGGCGTTCGGAAATCCCCGCTACGTAACTCTAGGACTTGTAGAGGGGAGTGACTACGTAATATTTCGAATAGGAACCCATATACGGAAACGTACCGTTCCGTGCTATAGCTGTTTGAGAACGTGCTCGCCAGGTAGATATGCAACAGGGTGGTCGTGAGGGGGGGGGGGGGGGTGGCTGGGGGTTGTTAAGTCAAATCTGCTGATGTCATTTGACGTCTATCGTACCTCTCTGACGTGATTCGAGCCTCATTCACGGACACGTGAATGTTATAGCAACATGGTTGAGTGCACGTTTGCAAAATACACTGACATGGTCCTTCTGAATGGCGAAGATCGTGGTAATGGGAAACCTGCTCGTCGCCTTTATCAATAGCGTTTTCAACAACATCCGACTTCATCGCATAGCTTTTTCGCCACGATTACGCGGAGGCTTCGGGAAAGTATACCTTCGCAGTCAGCAGGCGTGGCTGTGGTACTACAAGGAGACGGAAGAGGCAGTACTGCATCGCTCTCAGGAGAATCCGTCAACGAGTACGCCAGCAATTTCTTTGGCTGTTAATAAGTGGTACTGTAAAACACGTGATGTACTAAGTCACGCCTAGCCAGTTACTTGCAAAAGTAGTCGCGTTACCAACATGTTCTCAAATGGTTGTATCACGGAAACGTTACGCTTCCGAACATTGGTTCAAGCTCAGGATACTACCTACCGACTCCCCTCTGGAAGTCCTAGAAGTCTGTAACCGGAATTCCCGAACATCCAATAAAACCGTATCTTGAACTGTCCCGAGAGGTACATGGACCGGAGCAGCTGTGTTAAAGGATTGGTTTTCCGCCTCTGTCGTGGAGTTGATCTCTACTTCTTATGACGAGTTCTTCTTGGGAAGCGCTCTCATATATTTGAACTAGCTGACTCTCTTTCAGGACCGGTCTCCCACCCGCAATGACTGTAGTTGTTGTGTCCTGAACTTGTCGATGAGTCATAACGATTGCGTGCATGTATTTCGTCATTAGGTCTTAACGGTGTGTCTGCATCACGATCAGTTTTGATACAGTTCACTCGCGCACATTTTGGGTTTCGCATTAATTGCAGACTCTACCACGACCGAATGAAGGTAGGAAATTCTGGGGTGCTGTAAGAAATTTAACCTTTTTCGTTTTTAATGGTTCATTTGGAAAATGTAAACATTAAGAGCCGTGGGATTCTCTACAATGATTGCTGGCGCAAATAATTAACATTCTTTCTTTCTTGATTTCTGTATTTTCGTGGATTCTGTTCCACTTCTGATTGGTTACCGGCTTCGTGATGAGAGGGTTGAAAATTTTGGAGGGGTTTTATGTATGTATTTGTGTCAAATAATTCATATGTTGCGTGTGAAACGTTAGGTAAAATAGTGATGTGCTTTCTTGTTGCTGTTACAGTAGATTCTCAGCAATTTCAATTTTTCTTGTACTTATGAGAAATTTTGCCAAATCCAGGATGGGGGACACTTGGTCAGTTTGCAGTTTTTAAAAATATGATTTTGAGAGGTGATTAAAGAAAAATAGTTTTCTGGTTACAAGTGATACTGGACGAAGAAGGGGAATCGAAAACAGTTGAATGTCACAGTCGCACTAGGGCTGCAATTGTAAGAATTAACGAAATGGGTTGGGAAGTTGCTGATCGAAGATGGTGGATACGTCAAACGTATGACCAGAATACTGTGGTAATTTTGCCGGAAAGTGATTTAGAGGTTATAATAAAAGAACATAGGAGGCGGAGTGCATGGAGTCGTTTAGACCAGGGAACGCTTGAGTGGAAAGAAACGGAGTTCAGTGATAAGTCAGTTACTGTTAAGTACTGGGTATAGTTAGCACGCAGTAACAGACAATACGTTGAAAACGGGTCCAACAAAAAATGAGAGCAGCGTGGAATTGATCTATAAAGTGGAGGGACGGAGTGAAATAAGCGGTGAGAAACTCATAGCCAAAGCTCACGTGAGCCAAACACCTCCTGTTACGGCGTCAAAAATTTCGTGTAGTCAGAGCAGTATCGATGGTATACTGCAGAGTGTAGACAGAAGATGTAAAGAAGTGATGAAGGCGGTGAACGCAGTTTTTCAGTTTTTGAAAGATGATTTGAAGGCAGGAAGAAGTCTGAACTGGTAAGCAGGAGCGACAATGAAAATGAACTCATCAGACGCGTAGAGAAAGAAGTACTGACGAATAATCGGACAGTCCAAAGCTGCTGAACACAACTATCCCGTGATGCCAGAAAGAACCTTGCAAAACTGTATAGCAGAGTGAGAGAGCTGAAAAGACGGTAACAAAGGGAAAAAGGACAGAATAAAATAACTACCAAGGAAACTTAGTCAAAAGTAGTTGCAGTAAGTCGTGCAAAATCGGATTATGACGCACATAGGACGGACGCTCAGGAACTGAAACAAACGACCAGCACACCGAAGATGGCTGCCAAAAAATTTGGGCTTCCCATAAACTAAGCCAAGACGGATTACGCAACGGAATGATAAACGCTATGAAAGATCATAACCCTAGTAGTGAATATTAAGGTGGGAAATGCGTATTTTATCGTTGAAAAATATTAAATATGACCAGGAGACACGATCTACTCGAATCAAATACATGAATAAAGTGACATCTTTATTTCATTCCAAAAATGAATGAGAATCAACAAGCATCTAAATAAGGCGTTCCGATGCATTCAGCACCAAGTGCAGAGGCAAAGTCTCCAATTTCTAGTCAGTAAAGAACTGACTCCTCAGTTAGGCCTGCCAAGATCCTCGGAAACCAATTCTCTTTAAATTATACCACGCTGACAATGGAACCAATATTCTCCATTTCGTCCTCACTTTTCCTAAGAACTTCGTGAAACGTGTTACGTCATCCTGACGTCACATCAATTTCACCAGTCGCTGCTCTCTCAACCAGGAGCTTACCTAGCATCACAGGCAGTGGGAAAAGCTAAAAAACTGTGTCTGGGGCTTTCCGTCAACTCTGCAGTTCTACGAAGGATGCGCTCCCTCTGCCCTCAGGGAATCCGTTTTTGTACGCCACTCTTGTGATTCCCCTGTCCCGTATCCTCAGCGCATTTCAATGCTAAAGCTCTCCCAGACAGGCAATTGAAATAGTCAACACCGTGTTGTATTAAAGAATGTTAAGAAGAAGAGATATCAACACTTACAACCATCTTAATTGCATTAATCCATATCAAAATTTATATTCTCAGACCCTGTATAATTCGGCTGACATAGTAAGTAATTATTTATCAAAATTTGAACAGAGAGTTGAGCGGAACAACTTACCACTTCTCAAATTAACATCATAAACAGTTTCATATGCGTTCTCTATCGCATCTACCTAAAAAACACAATCTGCAATTTCCCTCTGCATAACGCAAAATTCAGAGGCACCTGCATTTCTCTGCACATCTGGCCCAAATTTCACGACTTCAAAACAACTATTATCACAATAATATAGATACCATTGCGCCTAATTCAGTATCACCCACGTTGCTACTCACACACCCAATTCCTCCTGTGCAGCACACACGTACTTCTTTCGGCACTACAGGTAAATCAGGCTCCACATTTTCACAAGAGATTGGAGCTGATATCTCTACATTAGTCCCTGTTCCTTCTACAACGCCAGTACCTTGCGTATCAAGTAAACTTACTGGAACTTCCACAACCTTCCATTCCTGACACCTGTTCACACTGTCTAGTGTCATACAACCACTTTTCAACCGTAAATTCTTCTGCTTCCTCATATTGACAGCGTGCTAGACTAACCATATCAGCGATTTGCTCCCAGCAAACATCCATTTTTTTCCTCTCTTTCCTCTCTTTCTTTTGGAGTAGCAAAACGACAATCTTGTTTTTCTCCCTTTCGACCTATTTTTTCTCCTCTACAGTTGCATTAGTTGCCCCTGTAGCCTTTACCATTTTAAGCATATTCACACTGTTCGCTAGTACGTGTGGCTGGTCTTAAATTTCTACTTCCCCAGTTTTCTGTACAAGCACTGCTTGTAACCAAACGATCTGCTCCGTCATAACGGCAACAGAATCACCCGTATTTCCACCGGCATCTTGCACATTCTACTGCTACCAACCAAAAAACGAATATACAGGGTGTTATAAAAAGGTACGGCCAAACTTTCAGGAAACATTCCTCACACATAAAGAAAGAAAATATGTTGTGCGTACATGTGTCCGGAAACGTTTACTTTCCATGTTAGAGATCATTTTATTACTTCTCTTCAAATCACATTAATCATGGAATGGAAACACACAGCAACAGAACGTACCAGCGTGACTTCAAACACTTTGTTACAGGAAATGTTCAAAATGTCCTCCGTTAGCGAGGATTTATGCATCCACCCTCCGTCGCATGGAATCCCTGATGCGCTGATGCAGCCCTGGAGAATGGCGTATTGTATCACAGCCGTCCACAATACGAGCACGAAGAGTCTCTACATTTGGTACCGGGGTTGCGTAGACAAGAGCTTTCAAATGCCCCCGTAAATGAAAGTCAAGAGGGTTGAGGTCAGGAGAGCGTGGAGGCCATGGAATTGGTCCGCCTCTACCAATCCATCGGTCACCGAATCTGTTGTTGAGAAGCGTACGAACACTTCGACTGAAATGTGCAGGAGCTTCATGTTGTGTAGTACTTGTAAGGGCACATGTTCTAGCAGCACAGGTAGAGTATCCCGTATGAAATCATGATAACGTGCTCCATTGAGCGTAGGTGGACGAAACTAAAATGAGTTCTAACATGGAAATTAAGCATTTCCGGACACATGTCCACATAACATATTTTCTTTCTTCGTGTGTGAGGAATGTTTCCTGAAAGTTTGGCCGTACCTTTTTGTAACACCCTGTATAGAGAACAACAGCGGTCCTCTGACACTTGCCTGAAGCCCTCCTGGTGATACCCCTGTCTCTGATGAACACTCGCCGTCGAGGACACGAAGAAGTCTTCCAGCCACTCACCTATCTGTAAACTCATTCCATATACTCGTACCTTCGCTAACAGCCTGCAATGGGGTGCTGTGTCAAATGCTTTTCGGAAATCTAGAAATATGGAATATGTTGACCTTCATAAATAGTTCTGCATGTATCCTCGCTAACGGAGGACATTTTGAACATTTCCTGTAACAAAGTGTTTGAAGTCACGCTGGTACGTTCTGTTGCTGTGTGTTTCCATTCCATGATTAATGTGATTTGAAGAGAATGAGCTCTAACATGGAAATTAGGCGTTTCCGGACACATGTCCACGTAACATCTTTTCTTTAACTGTGTGTGAGGAATGTTTCCTGAAAGTTTGGCCGTACGTTTTTGTAACACCCTGTATATAATGCAAAAGGAAATGAACACCAGGTTCAAATTACAGAGTACACAATATACAAGTTACTCTACTTCTTACAGCGTATCGTAGTCCACCTACATTCAGCACAACCCCGTACCAAATAGGCCCCACTGTCGAAAAGTGAAGGATATGGCTGGCACAACTATCGTGCAGGGCAACACGCGCTCAGAAAGACTCCAAAATGTACAGCTGCCAGGTGCTAAATACGACTTCAAAACCAGACAGGTCAGAAGGTTCACACGGCTGTACACTAATTACCGTCAGATTGAAACGAGCTTCCCTTCGATCCAGCAGGGCCAATGGATTACACAATGAAAACATCCAGGTAAACAAAATGTTTCTCACTCACCACCTTGCGTTGTTTGAAGCGCTGAGCGCAAGGTGAGCGAAACAGTTGTGGTGATGATAGCGACATCAGAAAGTTGTTGTAGCAGTGGTCAGTCAGTTATGACGCCATTTGTAGCGGTGTAATTGTGGGGCCCTCTTCTGGACACCACTTGTAGAGCCGTTGGTCTGAGGTCCACGTGTGATCGTCAGCTGTAGCGGTGGTGGCGTGAGACCCATTCTGGACGCCTATTGTAGTCGTGGCAGTGTGAGGCCTGCTTTTGGACACCAGTTGTATCTGGGCGTGGAAGCTGAGCAAGTGAGGTGGCGATGAAACATGTGCTGGGCGCCGAGCTCAGTACCCGGTAAGCGTAGCTGTCACAAGCTCAAAGGTGTCAGTTAAACAGCGTTGTCTGCAAACATATTTATTTGTCTCTCTGGCTTGGCGGAAGGCGTGCTCAATCACACAGTTGGATGCGACAAGGATTTTGGACGCAGTGTTCTGTCGCATGCAGCCACTAGTCCAGTGAAACTGTCAGAAAAAAAGCCTGTACGTTGCAAAAGGTGGGGTAGAAGATTTTATTTTTTTAACTCGTTCATATTGTTGGAAAGGTTAGAAAACGAAGTTTTGCCAACAAAATGTCTCTTGGGAAAACTTTCTGCAGTCAAAAAACTTCGAAAATTTCGGACTTTTTCCAGTTTTTTCAAAATACCTCAGTTTCATTTGCTCCTATCGCTTTGACGTCTAGTTTCTTTTTTAAAGAGCACAAAATTCTCTACAAATTTGATTCTTACCATTTTTTTCTACTCCCACTATCTAAGGCGCTACAGCGCGTCAAAAAATACCATTTTTTTTCAAATTGCGAGCAAAGTGGCAAATTACCTAATTTTTGAACACTATTATTTCAGTTTCTATTTGTGTAGTATAAACATATTACACATCATGTTATTCATTGGAATTTACCATCTCACTCTGCTGCAGGGCCAGGACAAACAGCATCATATTCAGTAACTACGAACACATTCACGTCGGATTGCGTGAAGTTTATTTGTGTTTCAATATGTAATACGATTGCATGCAGGTGCCGTACATTTTCTACAGTTGATTGAAGTTAATGATCAGTTACAAGAAAAAGTCTGTTGGAATTGTTCTTTAGCGGACAAAAGCGTATTTACTCTTTGACCTTCGTTCCAGTGGAAGATGTGAAGTCAGGTGGACCGAATAAATTTTTTGTCATTGATGGAGGGTGCCTTATCCACAAAGTGACTTGGACTCGAAATGTTTCCTTCAAGTAAATAGCCCAAAGCTATGTTTCTTACCTGCAACGTCATTTTGGATCTCAATTTGCTATTGTATTTGAAGGGTATCCATGTGAGGGAGACAAATGTAGCACAAAGAGTGCTGAGAGGATTCGTAGGTCCAAAAAACATTCTTCGGTTGACGTTGTGGTTGAATCAGAGGTTGTGAACCAAGTCCCTCAGGACAAGTTCTTGTACAACGAACGAAACGAGATGCGTTTGATCACACTTCTTAAAAAGGAATTTCTGGAGTGTAGCATTGAATTGCTCCAGGCACAAGAAGATGCTGACGTTATGATTGTAACATCTGCCATTTCAAGAACCAAATATTTTGGAAGTGTTGTCATTGTAGGAGATTTGGGGCAAGGCACTGAAAACTTATTTTTCTTAAAGCCAGGAAGAAGAAATGCTGAAGACAAGTGGTTTTCCACTGCAGCTTATAAGTTTGACAGTTCACTTACGCCTTTAGCGGATGTGACACAACATCCGCTTTTTTTGGTCAAGGAAAAATTAAGTGCTACAATATTGTTGCGAAAAATGAACACCTAACCTCAGCTCTTTGCACGTTCAACAAACCACATGCTACCCGTGTAAAAATAATAACAGCAGGAGAACAGATTACTATCGCATTGTATAGTGGAGGTGTCAGCAGTTCCCACACACTAGACCACTTGCGGTACGGTACCAGCTATTCGCCAAGTCTGCCACAAAAAGCAAACTGAATCTTGCACGGTTGCCACCTACACAAGATGCTGCACACCATTCGTTGCGGACTTACCAACAAGTCCAAAGTTGGATGGGAAACTGGAAACCTCCTGAGAAATGGGGCTGGAATCACAGTGAGCACGGTCCAATACCCGTTATAATGAGCCAAGATCCAGCACCTGAAGCACTTCTTCACATTGTTTCATGCTCATGCAATCTGAACTGTGGCGGAGCGTGCTCCTGCAGAAAAGCGGGTTTGAAATGGTCTTCAATTTGTAAGAAATGTATTGGGGTCAATTGTGAAAACGTGCCAAAATTTTTATATGAAGACAGTGAAGATGTTATGGAGGATGTTGAGGAAAACGCTGACGAAATCAACGAAGTTGCTGAGGCTGACTCGCTGTTTAAAGAAGAGGTCAATCTGGGATCAACTCTATGTACAGACCCTGAATCCGTAACTCAAGGTATTTCTGGTGACACTGAGGAACCTGGCCCATCAAAACGTTGGAAGTGATGCTCATATCTGTCTGAAGTGCGCTAAAGTGCGATATTACAAGTATTGCACACCCAGAACTGTCAACTTTTTTTAGTAACTGACAATGCATTTGAATTATAATAAAGCTACTTATTTTTAATGTCAACTGCGTGGCTTTTATACACAAGAAGAATTACCTACCTAATTAGGTTACCTATTGCAGCTAATAATAGTTCAGTTTCATGAGACAAATTATTTTGTGTGCATGTGTGTGTGTGTGTGTGTGTGTGTGTGTGTGTGTGTGTGTGTGTGTGTGTCTTAATGATGTATTTTTATATGTATGGTTTTACAAGTACCAGGGCAGAGGTGCCCCATAGTGAACTTGAGGTAGTGATGTTGATGTAAGAATCACAATAGTTGGGTTCCCAGCAATCTTCATGTTGCATACAGAGAAATTGAATACCTGAAAGTGAGGTGGTAAATTCCAACATATAACATGATGTACAATGTATTTATACTACACAAACAGAAACAAAAAAAATAGTGTCAAAAATAAGGTATCTTGCCACTATGCTCAAAATTTGAAAAATTGGTATTTTTTAGGCGCTGTAGCGCCTTAGATATTGGGAGTAGAAAAAAATAGCAAGAATCAAAATTGTAGAGTATTTTGTGCTCTTTAAAAAAGAAAATAGACGTTAAAGCGATAGGAGCAAATGAAACTGAGATATTTTGAAAAAACTGAAAAAGGTCGAAATTTTCCAAGCTTTTTGATCGCAGAAAGTTTTCCCAAGCGAAATTTTGTTGGCAAAACTCGGTTTTCTAATCTTTCCAACCATAAGAACGAGTTGAAAAAATAAACTCTTCTACCCCACCTTTTGCAAGGTATATCTGCAATTTGACTAGACTACATTGTGCAGGTAATTTCTTGACGGCATTGTCATGCAGGTAGCTGAATCAGGTGTCTGCAGGCGCGAGCGTACTGTGGCTCACCAGCAACATGTGCAGCCCGCCGCAGAGCTCTCGAAAACGGACGTCACTTTGGCGGATGCCTACAGCACATCACGGACGGCTGGGGTCGTGAAAGCGAAAGCAGACAGCAACACAGCATATAGCCAGGTAGGTAGTACTCAGGTGCTTCACCTAAAAGGTAGAAGGCGGTAGTTTTAAGTTACTTGGTACGGCTCTTCAGCAGGGGTAGACTCAGGATCGTCCACATCTTCTATCAGTCATGGAGGTGACCAAACAGCAGCGGGAGCTTGCAGCTGCTAAATTCAACTGTAGTCAGCTGGCCCAGTCTAAGAGACGAAGTCTTCTTTCACGCAGCACATCAAGATTCACCAAGTTATCTTGCAACTAGCGAGACTGTCATTCTGTAGGAATCAGAGAGGCTGACGAGACAACCAGACACTAGGCTGAGGCTTCGGAAATGGATGTAGTCAAGCTGGACCTGACGTAATCGCGGCTGGTGATGTGACCATTTGCCCTCATTATCTGAAGCTGTTAGCGGACTTGTCATCACTCTGCTCTCTCACTTATTGTCAGTTCTCCTTGCCTTCACACTTTCCGTCCGTGATATGACACTGTGGAGCAACTGAGTTAAGGTGTTACATGTCAGGGCTCGGTACTTAAAGGCTTTCAGAATGACGTATTGGGTGCTGTCACATATTGCACTACTTGGTTATGGATTAGTGCAGTTTGACAATGTATTACGAGTGGTGCCCTGCCTTTTGCAACACTGCCTCTCTTTATGGCACACGGTATAGGCCGGGCCTAGTATACAGGGTGTTTTTTTCCGCCGTGTACAAACACCAAGGGATGATCGACGACAGGATGCTGAACAGGAAAAGTCTAATGAACTTATGTCCGGAAATGCTTGGTCTCCATGCTAGAGACCATTTAATCCGTGATACAATGTTACAGAGACTGCGGTCTAATATACGCTCTCCATGCAACCACAGTAACAGTACGTGCTGAAAATGGTTTCCATGTGCCTCAACGCATGCGCGCACAAGCCATAACGTGTTCTGCCTCACACGTTCACTTCGGTCATGCTGCATCCGAACAGTGTCAAAGGCAGCATGAATACGTTGCTCCAGTGTCTCCACACCCGGAATGGGCTCTGCATAAACGATACTTTTAAAATGGCCCCATAACCAGAAATTGCACGGATTGGGATACAGTGAACGAGCAGGCCCTGCAACTGAACCCCCTCGTTCGATCCATCGACCAGGGAAGACACGATTGAGATGCGTCGAGACGTTAGTGGTGAAGTGGGCGGGAGCACCATCATGTATTAGCTACAAAGCTCTTCGAATAACCAATGGCACTGCTTCCACAAGGGGAGGCGAAGTCACCCCCAAGAAACGCCGATAGCTCTGGCCTCTTAGGCGATGTGGATGGAAGACTGGTCCCAAAATACGGTTGCCAATTATCCTGGCCCACACATTCCGGCTACACCGATGCTGGTGATTCGTTGTCACCATATCATGAGGGTTCTGCACACTAGCCTACAGATGACTGCTTTGAAAGTTGAAGATACCATTCCTCGAAAAGGTGTCCTCATCTATGAATAGGATGGATGACACAAATCCTGGACTCTTAGTTGCCTGGTGAAGAAACCAGTGACAGAACTGCTCCCGATGTGGAAAGTCTGTCGCTAGTAAACTCTTCACGCGGTGTAAGTATGAGGGTAGTAATAATTGCCATGGAGAATGTGTGACACAGTCGTCTGGCTGAACCTGTACTTGCAGGCCAACTGCCTGGAACTGACACAGCGGTCGTCTTCCTCAGTGTTCATCACATATTCCTCTGTGTCTGAACATTCCTGCTTTCTGAAACGACCTATGTGTGTGGGGTATATCTCCTGGACAACACTGCTGCCCGCCGCCCATTGTCATTTGCCTTTCCGAAAGTAAACACCATGTCGGCAAGCTCTCGAATCGAATACGGAACCATTGTGTACAACGCTGTATCACGTTAACTACATGTGAGTCAGCAAGGGAAGTGTATCGGACACAACGTTACCAATTACTATGGCAGGATAGGGTTCTAGAACATGACGTATTATTAACAGCACCACACCCTAGGACGAAACCATGCATACTGTAACTGTAGCTGCATGCGACAGTGCATATTATATCCCAATCCCTGTTACAAATTATGCTTCAATAATTGGACTCTAGCATGGAAAGCATGCATTTCCAGACAGAAGTTCATTAGACCATTTTTGTTCAGTGTCCTGTCATCGATCAATCCCTAAAGTTTGTACACAGTGGAAAAAATCACCCTGTATGTATGTCAAGCAATAATTTTTTTTAAATTGATATGTACATCCAGGAATTGGCGCTGCTGTGCAACAATACCTAATACAACTTCCTTCACCTCCCACAACGTGATATCAGTTAAAGCTCTTAAGTTTGATATTTTAAACTAATGTGTCTACAGAATATCTGCATTTCCAGAGAAGACAATGTTAACGTTAGAAGTAGAAATAAAACAAAACGGATTATTTCAGTGTAAGTGTGATGTAAGATTATTTAACTAAGATAAAATATGTGACAAATTAAGAGATGAACTATAGACAAATTACAAAAGTTTTACATAGAAGAAAATAATTGAAAAATAAAATTTGGTGACATATTCCAAAGACGTGGCTGAAAAAAGTAATCTTTTCTTTAATTGTCCTGAATCACAAACAAATAAGATATGTTACCGATAGTCAGTGAAGCAGCTGTGATTATACAATTTTTTAACACAACGAGAGGAGTTACATTAACTGAAATAAAGGAAAATGGGTTATATGAGTAAGATGGGCGAATCAAAACATGGTCTGGATGGGGTTATGAGTAGTACCTGAAGTTTGAAGTGGCGAGTAAGGGAACTGTGTCTGGTCATTCAACTTGGGTTAGTGGAAAAATGTTTATTAATTTCCAAAATTTCAAGGTAGTTCATCTTCCTTCCTTTATGGATATGATCTAATGTTTCATATTTCACCTTGTAACTATGGCCTTTTTTAAGCAGATAGTCTACAAAAGTAGAGTCTCCTTTCCTAAGTTTCCAGCGTCGGTAGTGTTCCTTCAGGTTTATACATATTGCCTAGCCAGACCGCGCTACAGGTAATTTTATGTATCTGACTGTTTTTGAAAGCCGGAGGGCTGTCTTTACCATTGGGCAGAAAGTGCCAGCAGTGTTGGGCACATAAAATGATGTTTTCACTTTCCCGGATTTGTTGTCCACATCCACTTCCCCTCTACATCCAGTGAGACTTCCCCTAAGTATGGAGTAGGGTGTACCATTTATTGCGTTCATGGGCCAAGAACAAGGTAAATAAGATAGTACACCTGTTGTTTCCGCTTTTTGTGCATTATTGAGTCCGCTGAGGTAGGAGGAAAGCCATTGTTTGATGCTTTTTGTTTGACTGTATCCATTTGGAAGCTGTCTACACTCATGGGGGTGGATATTAGGAGATGTATCATTGAACGAAAAGCATTGTGTTTATGAGTCACTGGGTGTTGAGAATTGGCTGGTATTACCATAACCGTGGTAGTAGGTTTCCTATGAATCTTGAAAGTCTGAATATTGTCACTGATGTCTCTGATTAGATCTAAATAGTTTATACGGTTACCCCCAAATACCATTCTGAATTTTAAACTGTTGCGTTTAGAATTTCTTAATGCCACCAAATTCCGATACATACAGAAGGAACCCACACGATCCCATAATCATAAAATTAAAAGTGTTATCAGACTGTGCAAAAGTATAATATCAGGCTCTGATGCCTGCTTCCTTACCATCATGAATCCTATAACTCCCAGACTTGGTGACCTACTTCAATTCCATAAAGAAAATACCCCATTTCATCCTGTGGTGTCTTCATTCTCAGCTCCATATTACAAATTAGCCAGAGAGGTAAATGATGTGATCAAGATCAAAACCAAGTTCAAACCTAGTTATGGTATCTTTAAATCAGTTGACTTAGTAAACAAGTTGAAAGATATGCAAATCCCCCTAGTGCCAAGCCAGTTTCTTCTGATTTTAGCAACTTATTCATTAAAATACCTGTTCAGGAGTGGCTAAACACTCTCACAGGCTTTCTAGATAATTCAGGAGTTAACCTGGTTCTCACAGATGACATTAGGTTGGCTACAGAACTTTGTCTAACACAAAATTATTTCCTTTTGAATGACCGGATATACAAACAGTTAGAAGGTCTGGCTCTGGGACCCTCTCAGTCCAGTCCTTGCTGAAACCTTCATGGGCAATTTTGAAACACAGTTTTTGGAAAATAATCCACTCTCTTCCACGTTTGGATACTGGATTTGGCAAGTTGATGATGTATTGTGCTTATGGATAGGTACTACCAGACAGCTTCAAAAATTCCTCAAGCAACTAAATTCTAAACACAACAGTATAAAACTCACAATGGAGACAAAGGATAACTGTATACATTTTTAGCTGTAACCGTAGAAATCAGTGACTGTGTTCATACTTTCAAGATTTATAGGAAACACCGCAACACCAATAAGATATTACCATTCAATTCTCAGCACCCATAAATATGCTTTGTTCCATTAGGTGATGTAGATGCACTAGTTTAAATTCTTTGATCCAACAAAATTTCGCTGCAGTACCTATTTATTTCTATACCTCATGATGGCGTAACAGCCGAGAACTGGTTCGTGTAGCAAATAACATGTATTGCGAAATATTACACCAGTATTATGTGTATTTCATTCATAATGAATATCATTTAACTTCAGTCTAAGGTAAACTTATTCTTGCTCTCAATTTATCATATTTTTCCATTCCTGCAGTTCCATCGGCAATGTAAAGCTTAAATATATGTTCCACTCTACCTGTTTCCATAAGTGACGTATGCCAGTCCCGATTAACTCTCCCTTTCACACTGTGTTCTAAACTTTCGTATATTTGGATACTGGACTTCGTCACTGTGAACCAGGTTACTCACTGATCTTTCTTCTGTGGCGCCCACATTTTTCGTCAAATCGGCACCTGGAAGATGAACAACTCTGGTCTTGAATTGGAAACAAAAACTGAAAATAATTACTCTCCTCTATGCACCCTTTACTGTTCCATTCCTAGAACAGATATCACAGAATATTTCCCAAAAACATGGAAATGCTGCAACTATAGAATTTCCTACCATGTGTTGAACAAGAAAGTCCAGTGTATTTTCAGTAGTAAAGATAAGCCATAATTATTAGCTACAAGTCGGTATAAAAAATTACTTGTCTTGATTTTGATAAGTTTTGTATTGGTCAATCAACGAAAACTTAACAACCAGATTGTCTAAACATGCACGCAACTGGATGTAGCAGATTTATGAGTCCACATCTGCTCAGCAAGTACTGAGTGAGGCCCACAGACTTCAGTCATAGTCCCAAATCCTCTTAGCAGACAAAGACCAGACACTCGTCCTGCTGGATGCTCTGGAAATAAACAGATATCTAGCCCAAAGTCTTGATTTAAGGTGAGATTATACCTTAGAAGGGGGCAAAATATAAAAAAAAAATTTTTGGCTCATAAACATTCCTTGAAGTGTATTTTACTACAGAAATATGTTTTCTAAGTGCATTATAGCCATTAAAGGCTTTAAATATTCATTTACTTTAAGGGCAACACATGTTGCCACGCCCCCCTTTTGCCTTCTGTCAACTTCTTGAACTTCTAAAACCTAATTTGCTGATTTGTGAAAATATTTCGTGCTCGCAGTTGGCTGTCCTGTTCGCGCGCTATATTCACTTGTTCCTTGTCCTTCCAGAACCCAAATGAATCGTTAAACTGTGTCTTAAACTGTGTCTTATGGTCTAGAATTCCCAAAGCAGTATTTGTAGGTAAAGATACATTGAATCTGGTTGTTTATGATGCAGTTCTTTCATTTAATTATGGTGATGTGGGAGAGTTAGACTGCCTCAAAAGTTAGCATACAATCTGGGGAAAATATGGTGATGGCATGTTCGGAATTGGATGCTGTCTGTGTGAAGAAAGCAGTTTATGAAGTGACAATGATAGCTAGGAATGCAAGAGTGCACTCAAGGAATGCTTAGAAAGCAAGGGAGGATGAAGAAAATGCAGATGACCCAGGATATGGTACAGGGATGTTCTAATGTCCTGGTTTACTCGCTTTATACTTATTTACAGTTTAACTTTTTTAATTGTAGTACCATTACACTGTCAAAGACGACTTTTAATTTGTCTTCGTACTTCACTCTCGATGTGTAGCATCTTTCTCACAGTTGCTCATCACGAACATTGTAACCTCTTTGATGACTACAATCAGTTAAAGGCTTATGATGGCCTTGTAAGACGAAAACTGCTTAATGCAATATATTAATATTGTAGAACGTGCACAATATTGTTCTTTTCATTTAAACCCTGTGAGTGTATATATCTACATGTATATATCTACATGCACATTTACATGTAGATGATTACTCTGCAATTCACACGTAAGTAAGTGGCAAAGTGTTTGATCGAACCACCTTGAAACTATTTCTCTGCGGTTCCACTCTCTAACTGCTCGTGGGAAAAAGGAAACTTAAATCATTCTGTGTGAGCCCTGGTTTCTCTTAATTTATCACGATGATATTTTTCTCGGGGAGCTGTGCGGCATCAACGAAGTATTTCCACATTCGGAGGAAAAAGTCTTTGACAGAAATAGTGTGGAAAAATTTCACCGCAATCAAAAACGCCTTTGTTTTAATGATTGCCACCCCAGCTCGCTTATCATATCCGTGGCACTCTCTTCCCTATTTCGCAAAAATACAAAACAAACTGTCCTTATCTAGACTTTTTCGACGCCCTCCATCAGTCGTATCTCGTAAGGACTTCGTAATGCGCAGCTATAATGCAGAGGTTGACTGACCAATTTGCTGCAGGAAATGTTTTCAATAGACGTGTTGCAACTTCTAAGTGTTAAGCCAGTGAAACGCAATCTTTGGTTTGCCTTCTCCATTGAATTATGTAACAAGGACACATTTACGAGTACCAATAAACGATCTTGCTGACACTTGGCAGGTATGTAGAGGGGCCAAAATCAAGTGATACGTTTCTTTTTTTCTTTTTTTGAGTTCGATTTAACTCTTAAGAGGAAAAACGCACCACGAAAGGTAATTTGCATTCTTGGGTTTGGAGGGAATATTTTCTGAATGATGATATACGAAAAATGTTTCTCATATAAAAGTTGATACGTAATTAAAATTTTTGAAAACTGTATTCTCGAATTTTCTATGGATCTGCAGTTTTGCAAAATCCATCACCACCATTAGTTAATTTTGAGAAATGAAAACTTTTGTTACAACATAAATTAAAGAAACTTTCAAACTACATACATCTGTGTGTAATAAAACTGCTTTCTCGAATATATTTTTGGAAAATGAGCTGTATAAAATGTGTTGTCAGAATATTTTCAACATATCTAATTACAAATCTATACATTCATTTTAATCTAGTTAATAATTTCACTTATATTTTTATGTTTTAATTTGTTATTTTACGTTTTGCATTCATTTTCTTGTTTACCATTTCACAAATGTGTATTTCATTCATTTAAAATAATAAGTAACCTATTATTATGGTACATAATCGGTACAATAATGACAATCTCTAAATGAAAACGTAAAACATAACGTTTTCATACGCCATGCACATAAAATGAACAATATACATGTCTGAGAACACAATAAAAAGCAAAATTCAGCAGGATTTCAAATTATTGAGGGTCATTCTCTAAATATCCTGATCTGTATCAGACATATTTCAGTACATCGGTAAGTCTCGGAGAAAAGAATTGGTTATGTACTAGTGACTGCAGCTTAATTATATATTTTTTATCAACTGGAGATTGACGTCAAAATCATTCAGCAGAACAAGATTTGAAAATTTTTTCACTAAGTTCTTCCAAGCTCGAAAGTTATATACATCTCATGCCTATACCTGTGCCATCGAGCCCTTTGAAAACACCAGATGAACAACTTCCTTGTTCTCAGGTACGATGTCACGTATGATTTTTGCAGACTGACAGCCCGATTTTTCACTGTCACTGGGAAAGAAAAATCTTTCAAATATCTTCTGACCTAGTCAGAAGATTGTTTCCCAGATTTCGATTCTGTCACAAGGACATCTGGGGCTTCGAAAAGAGATGCTCGACTTCTCGCTCCAAACTCATAGCTAGTTTGTTATAAAATAGAAAGGCGGGTGGCCAGTGTAAAAAAAAACGTTTTGATCACCATATCCGAGGACAAGAAATTTGTTCATCTGCTGATCACAAAGGGCTCGACGGCACAACTACAAACGTGGTACATGTATGGCTTTCGATGTTGGAAGAACTTTCTGAGAAGATTTTCCGATTGAGTTGCGTTGAATGATTTTAATGTCAATCTCCAATTGAGAAACAATGTAATTAAGCTGCAGTCACTAGTACATGAACAATTCTATCGCCACGGCTTACGAATGTACTGAAATATGCCTGATACAAACCAGGATATTTAGACGACCACTGCGACAATTAGAAATCCTGCTGAATTTTGATTTATGTTGTGTTCTCTGTATTGTATATTATTTAAAGGAATTTAGTTGATTTTATGTGCAAGGAAACATTATGTTTTAAAAAGTTATTTACAGATTATCATTACTGGAAAGATTTTGTATCATAATAATGAGTTATCTATTACTTTTAATTAACAAAATACACGTACGAGTATGTGAAACGGTAAACAAAACAAAAAATGAATTTAAAATGTAAAATAACAATTAAAGCATAAAACAAAGATAAGCCAATAAATAACTAGACTAATAATGTATGTAAATAGGTAAGATGAAAATACTTTGCTAGAACACTGTGTACAGCCCATTTTCCGAAAATGGTATTTAAGGAACCAGCTTTGTTATACCAGTACCGTGCATGGATGTAAGTAGCTTGCTTTCAAAATTAATTAATGTGGTTGCGTATTTTGCATAATTTCAGGTTATTAGACAATTCAGTTACACAGTTTTCAAAAAGGTTAATTACATATGAACTTTTATGTGAAAAACAATTTTTATATCATTGTTTCGAAGATATTCCCTAGAAACCTAAAATGCCAAATTACCTTTCGGGGTGTGTTTTACCTCTTAAAATTGAAATTGGGCCCAAACATAAAACACTTATTATATTATCTTTCCCCTCTACATACCCGCCAAGTTTCATCAAGATTGTTTCTTGAACTTGGGAATGTTCTCTTGTAAGTGATCGTTTCAATTGAAAGTGTAATCCCCAGGTATTTAGTTGCAATGACAACCTTGAAATTTGTGCGATTTGTTATGTAACCAAAAATTTAACGGGTTTCTTTATTTATCTGTATGAACTCAATTTTTTATTTTTTTCTTATTATTTATTTATTTATTTACTTATTTAGTCAGTGGCTACTTTTCGCGCTATAGAGGTATCTTGTCGAAATTATTTAGTCTTGTCACATGTATCTAGTTCAGTTTCAAAGTAATTAAACCCTATGAACATCTTGTAAGTTGCATCACTGGAGAGCACCGAGTTCCTCGTACTTGTAGTGAAGTTTTATGTCGAACATCGGAGAGTATGGATTGTGCTATTGGGCGAGACAAATATGCTGTCCAATCACAATAATGTGACCACTCGTCAGAAGGCTGAATAACCACCTTTGACAGCGCAGTAGGTGCATGAAGAGAGTCAGTGAGTTTCTGGAAGTTACCGAAAGGGATGTGAAGCCACGCTTACTTCAGTACGACGGCTAGCTGTGCTAGTTTCTCAATTGACGATCCACGGCGTACGGGTCAAGGGCCGTCATTTCGATGGGGCATAAAACTTGATTCATCTGAAAAGGTCACCTGTCGTCACTCAATGGACTCCAGCTACGGTAATGGCGTTCAAATTCCATCCCTCGTCGCCCATGAACAGCAATCAGCTTGGGTGCGTGAAGCGGGCGTCTACTGCGGAGACCACACGCAGGAACGTTTGCTGAGCGCTCGTTGAGGAGACGCTGTTGGTAGCTCCTTGATTTATCTGGACGGTCAGTTGTTCAACAATTGCACATCTATTCACCCGTAGCTACACATCTTCACAGCTGTTGTTCACCCTTTTTCTGTAAGGCCCTTTGATGCGCCACAGTCGCCTAGGTGTCGGTTTTGGACAGCGTTATTTTGCCATCTACATCTATGTCTATACTCAGTAAACCACGGTGAGGATGCATGGCAGAGGGCACGTCCCACTGTACCAGTTATTAGGGTTTCTTTCTATTCCTTTCGCGTATGGAGCACGGGAAGAATGATTGTTTGAATGGTTCCATGCGTGCAGTAATTATTCTAATCTTGTCCTCACGATCCCTGTGTGAGCTACACGTGGGGGCTTGTACAACATACCCAGAGTAATCACTTAAAGCCGGTTCTTAAAACTTTGTTAATATACTTTCTCGGGATAGTTTACGTCTGTCTTCAAGAGTCTGCGTTTCAGTTCCTTTAGTATTTCTGTGACAGTCTCCAACGGGTTAAACAAACCTGTGACCATTAGTGCTGCCCTTCCCCGTATACGTTCGATATCCGCTATTAATCCCATCTGGTACCGGTCCCACACACTTGAGCAATATTCTAGGATGGGTCGCACGAGCTATTTGAAAGCAATTCGCTTTCTAGGCTGATTGCACTTTCCCAATATTCTACTAATAAACCCCATCCTACTACCTGCTTTACACACAACTGAACCTATATGACCATTCCATTTCATATCACTACAGAGTGTTACACCCATTTATTTGTATGAGTTGGCCGATTACAACAGTGGCTCATTCATATCATAGTTAGGGGATAATACGTTTTTTCGTTTCGTGTAGCGCACAATTTTATATTTCTGAACATTTAGAGCACGTTGCCAGTGTCTGCACCTTGTTGAAATCTTATCAAGATCTGACTGAATATTTATGCAGACGCTCTCTGACAGAATTTCATTATAAATAACTGCGTTCTCTGAAAAAGCCTGACTTTACTATAAGTATTTTTGCAAGGCCAATAATGCTCAATATGAACAGCAAGGGCCCGAACCCACTTCCCTGGGGCTCACCCGAAGTCACTTCTACATCTGATGATGACCTTCCAACCAAGATAACTTGCTGTGTCCTCCCTACCAAAAAGTCCTCAATCCAGTTACAAATTTCACTTGATATCATCCACAGCATGCTTTAACCATGTTGGTACGTAAACAGTGTACAAACTTAGCCGTTTCGGAAATGCTTCCACTCTTGGTCAGAACGCCAACAATCAGGCCATTCTGGACGTCAGATGAATCGATCCAGGCCATTCTGGACGTCAGATAAATCGATCCAGGCCATTTTGGACGTCAGACAAATCGATCCATTCCGCATTATGACAAGAGCTGCACTTTTCCTCGCGTCTCACCAACACGCTTTACTTACCCTCCACTGCTAGTGTTGCCACCTGGCGTGTGCGATTGGTTACTGCACGTTGACGTAGAACGCAGGTGGTGGTCACGTTAATGTGACTGAACCTCGTATATCACAGGGCATCACCTAGTTACCTTTCCTCGTACCTGCAACGACGTTTAATCGCGCTCGCCGGGGAGTCTGGATTGCGCTATTGTGCGAGACAAATAGATTCGCTGCGCCGTCAGTTGGCAACGTACGAGCCGAAGAGCCCGTAAAGCGCTCAGGGAGATAAGACGGGGCTGGCTGCCGGCAGTAACCGCCGCACGCGTCTGTCTTGCCTCCCCCCGCCGCAGCCGCAACAGGTAGACGGCAGCGGCAGCGGCACCAGGTGACGTGACCCGCCTCCAGACAGCGCCGCTCACCGCCTCTAGTCGCGACAGCCGGCACGCGTTTCGCACAGCAGACGGCTCGTGCCGGCACGCATTGTGTGTAAATGGGCGCGCGGCCTCGCAGCCCCAGACGTGCGGGATCTTATCTCCTCCCGCGCACGTGGGGCCGCCGGCCGGCCGCACTAAGCGGAACTGCCAGCCATTAACGCCTCGACTCGCACCCTGCGTGCGTTTCCCGTTTTAGGCCTCAGCTTGGCATTACGTCACTGATGGAGGCGGTGGGGCTCCTGTTCGAAACATTTGGGTTTTACTACATCATATGAGTAAATTTACCATTAGTCACGCATTTTAAAAATAACCTTGATAATTACCTATATATGACGGTAGTATCTGTTCCCGAAAGAACAGTTACCGTGGATGACCATGCAGCTTTGCTAGAAATGAAATGATAGTTAAATGGACACCCTAGCTGCAAACAGGCGTTGATGTACCTCATTGGGGACATTTTGAAAATGTGTGCCCCGACCGGGACTCGAACCCGGGATCTCCTGCTTACATGGCACACGCTCTATCCATCTGAGCCACGGCGGGCACAGAGGGTAGTGCGTCTGCAGGGCACTACGAATGTAGTGGTGTGGACATGTTGGGAATGTGGATCTCACGGGGAGCGTGCAAGGGATAAGTCCCTGCAGACGCACTATCCTCTGTGCCCGCGGTGGCTCAGATGGGTAGAGCGTGTGCCATGTAAGCAGGAGATCCCGGGTTCGAGTCCCGGTCGGGGCACACATTTTCAACATGTCCCCAATGAAGTACATCAACGCCTGTTTGCAGCTAGGGTGTCCATTTAAATATCATTTCAACCTTGATAATTGCTATACAAACAGCCTACCCATGACTAGGGAACAAGATATACATTGATCTCATTATGATCAGGACCATTGCCAGAGAAAATGCCTCCTGGTGGCGTTGTGGGTACGTCAAACGGTAAGGAAAGTATAGGCTATCTGATCAAAACACTCTGGACACTTATCAGTGGATACTGATATGGCGTGTTTCCATCATTCGCCTTTATGACAGCCTGAATTATGCTGGGAACACTATCAATGACAGGGCTGAACGTCTGTGCATAACTGGCAGCCCATGCTTCCTCAAGAGCATGTAAGGTGGCAAATTTTAGCACCTTACGTGATATTTGTTCAGAAAATAATATATATGACAAATGCCAGGCAATCAGAGATAGCTATTTGACAGATCGATGCTACCAGGTGATCAAAAAGTCAGTATAAATTTGAAAACTTAATAAACCACGGAATGCTTGGAATGACGTGGGGTTTTATTAGAACAACCCCATATTGCTAGACGCGTGAAAGATCTCTTGCGCGCGTAGTTTGGTGATGATCGTGTGCTCAGCCGCCACTTTCGTCATGCTTGGCCTCCCAGGTCCCCAGACCTCAGTCCGTGCGATTATTGACTTTGGGGTTACTTGAAGTCGCAAGCTTATCGTGATCGACCGACATCTCTAGGGATGCTAAAAGACAACATTCGACGCCAATGCCTCACCACAACTCCGGACATGCTTTACAGTTCTGTTGACAACATTATTCCTCGACTACAGCTATTGTTGAGGAATGATGGTGGACATATTGAGCATTTCCAGTAAAGAACATCATCTTTGCTTTGTCTTACTTTGTTATGCTAATTATTACTATTCTGATCAGATGAAGCGCCATCTATCGAACATTTTTTGAACTTTTGTATTTTTTTTTTTTTTTTTTTTTGTTCTAATAAAACCCCATGTCATTCGAAGCATGTGTGTCAATTTGTACCTCTCTATCTACATTATTCCGCGATTTACTCAGTTTTCAAATTTATGCTGACTTTTTGATCACCTAGTAGTATCAACATATCAAGGTTAATAACGATACGTAAGATTTTAGAACCGTGCATATTATCATTGGGAAGGTGGTTTGGACGGACACAGGAAATAGTTGTTTGTGATATCGAACAGGCGAGGTGGCCGGCAGCTGGCCGGTGCTTTACACGGCGGCTGTTTTGTTGGTTGAGTGGCACTTGTGACCACAGGGGTTGTTGGGGGAGCCTGAGACCTCACAGGTGGAAGAGCCGGCCGCTGTGGCCGAGCGGTTCTAGGCGCTTCAGTTCGGAACCGCACTGCTGCTACAGCCACAGGTTCGAATCCTGCCTCGGGCATGGATGTGTGTGATGTCCTCAGGTTGGTTAGGTTTAAGTAGTTCGTAGTCTAGGGGACTGACGACCTCAGATGTTAAGCCCCATAGTGCTTAGAGACATTTGAACCATTTGAAGAGGTGGAAGAAGAGAGAGAGGGCGTACGTGCGAGACAGAGAGAGACTGTTTTCCGCCGTTGCGGCTAACGGGGCGCAAATATGGCGCGCCCATGAAAGGTGGGAGATCCGCGTGAAATTTTAGAGTGCTGATTGGCCGAAGAGCGTAGGAATACATGTGAGAGGAAAGGCAGTTAGGCTGCAACAAGATCGGGACTCTGGTGCCGGCGGTGGTGCCAGGCGGACGCTGAGAGTCTGCTCCGGAAGAGCTCTCACAGGTTAAAGTCGACATCACGCTGGTGCCTGGGACGACTGTCATAATCTTCGTGCTGAATTATGGTGATATTAGGGCAAACAGCTGGCAAAGTAGGGCACTGTAACTGAAATTGCATATTCATTCCACTAGCTCTTTACTAGAGCTCTCTGATTGTGTGTCCGTCCAGGTGGAACTTCAGTAAAACCACTTGCGTGGCCAGTATTAACCTACGTAAGTTAGGAAAAGGGACGATTAGGGATAGAGTCTCCATTGTGCCAATGGTAGGATAGTTAGTTTAGGGAATTAATTTGTTTGTAATGTTTTAGGTTAGGAATATTGCTCATCCTGTTTTTCATGAATGAATGTAAGATTCAATAACATACCATAATCAAAGCATTATCATTTCTGTAGGTAGCAAACTACTGATAGAATAAGAGTTTTATTAATAAAATATATTATCATATTAATTCTATGCAAACAATACTGGGGGTATATTCGCGCATTGAAACAGATCCGAGGTCAGATAGCAGTGATGAAACAAGAAGTTTAATATTCATTATACCCCCGTACGTTGCAAGCCGAAACCAGAGAAGAAATTAATTTTGGGTGTTAGGGTCCGGAGCGTAGTCGACACTCTCACTCACTCCATAGGTCTTCCACTGGCTTCGGGTCGGGACGCTGGACAGTCCAGTCCATGTAAGGAATGTTGTTGTCCACAGATCATCCACTCACAGAGCTGCTTCATGGCGGGTTCCATTTTCAAGCTGATGTAGACAATCGCAAGCTCTAAAATCTATTCATATCCTTCCTCATAATCGCTTTCTTGAGTGCAAGAATGAGACGACACAATAATCACCGAAATGTAATACCATCTCCTCTGCAGTTCATTGTTCCCACTACACACGATGGCAGCTAACAGTCTCCAGGCGTTCTCCAAATCACTATCCAGTGGCATCTCTCGTTACAACCTTATCCCTTTGCTTGGCATTTACAGAAATGTGTGGTTTACCAGGGGCTACTCGACAACGGTACTCCATTCTTTTCAACTCCATGTGCCAGGACCGACAAGGGAGTGGCATTCCGCACGCAAGCTGGATGTGCAGGCGGCGTGCGGGCTGAGGCTCAGCCTCTCTGAGCATTACTCCGTCTCTCTGTAAACTACCCGGTACAGTGCGACTTTTCATATGTAACTGCGCTGTGGCATTTTTCTGTCGGTACAACTCTCTTCAGTTCGGTAGAATCATGGTGTCAGTGTTGTTTTCCCTCCGCTATTTGTTCATGGTATGAAAAAAGAGGCAGTCTAGCGGTCTATCGTCGCAGATATTTAAAACCGAGTGGAAATGACAGAAAAGAGGGTTGCGAATTCTCATTGTCTATTACGTAGTCGCATAATCGACAGGTACTGCAGAGTTTCTATGAAGCAGCATTTCAGCACCATGCAGAAAAAAATTTAAAGATGTAGTTGACAATGAAAGAGCAAAAAACTGCAACGATAGAGAGAAGGGATTCATTGTTCTGTACATCAGGAAGGTTTCTAAACCCTTTGAGGATACTGACAATCTTATATCTGTTCTCGAGCTGTTTAAGAGAGCATTTGACATTTCAGCTGAAAGAGCCCCTGTGTGTGTGTGTGCAGATGTAATTGAATGACCTGCAAGATAATTCCCCTTTTCAGACAAATCCTTTTACTTTAAAACTGTCCAGGACGTCTAAGTTGTTTTCCTCATGTGAAGTATACACATGAGATTGCAAAAGTGTTGTAATATTTTGATCAACAAGTACATGAGAAAGACTTCATTTTCTGAAACTTCCTGGCAGATTGAAACTGTGTGCCCGACCGAGACTCGAACTCGGGACCTTTGCCTTTTGCGGGCAAGTGCTCTACCATTTTTTTTTTTTTTTAATCTTATTTTGTTCTCTATTGTTCGTTGCATCTGCTCGGCGCGGACGTCGTAAGACATCGATTTATGTTCGTTGTTGATCGATTGACTCAGTTTTTTTTATTACAGAGAGCACGTAACACCCTGACCGAGCACGCTGAGCTACCGTGCCGGCCTCTGAGCTACCGAAGCACGACTCAGGCCCGGTCTTACAGCTTTACTTCTGCCAGTATCTCGTCTCCTACCTTACAGAAGCTCTCCTGCGAACCTTGCAGAACTAGCACTCCTGAAAGAAAGGATGCTGCGGACACATCGCTTAGCCACAGCCTGGGGGATGTTTCCAGAATGACATTTTCACTCTGCAGCGGAGAGTGCGCCGATATGAAACTTCCTGGCAGATTAAAACTATGTGCCCGACCGAGACTCCAACTCGGGACCTTTGCCTTTCGAGGGCAAGTGCTCTACCATCTGAGCTACTGAAGCACGACTCACGCCCAGTCTCCCGAGACGAGATACTGGCAGAAGTAAAGCTGTGAGACCGGGCGTGAATCGTGCTTCGGTAGCTCAGATGGTAGAGCACTTGCCCGCGAAAGACAAAGGTCCCGAGTTCGAGTCTCGGTCGGGCACACAGTTTTAATCTGCCAGGAAGTTTCATATCAGCGCACACTCCGCTGCAGAGCGAAAATGTCATTCTGGAAACATCCCCCAGGCTGTGGCTAAGCCATATCTCCACAGTATCCTTTCTTTCAGGAGTGCTAGTTCTGCAAGGTTTGCAGGAGAGATTCTGTAGAGTTTGGAAGGTAGGAGACGAGATACTGGAAGAAGTAAAGCTGTGAGACCGGGCCTGAGTCGTGCTTCGGTAGCTCGGATGGTAGAGCACTTGCCCGCGAAAGACAAAGGTCCCGAGTTCGAGTCTCGGTCGGGCACACAGTTTTAATCTGCCAGGAAGTTTCATATCAGCGCACACTCCGCTGCAGAGTGAAAATCCCATTCTGGGGACTTCATTTTTTGTTTATGATACTAAACAAGTCACGATTACATGACAACGTGAGTCACAAAATCTGTGAAATCACCTGTGTTTCACGGTATGCCGACAGTTTGCACGAATAAAAATCATATCTTCAGCTCACCAAAAATACTTGTAATTAAATAATACCGACAGTATGTTTTGTTTACGAGCTATGTTGTTGTGAAATGTAAAATATAAAATCGAGTCGTAAGCTGTGCGATTGCATTGCCATTTAAATGTGGTGCATTCGCAGTTGGCAGTTCCTCCATCTTCCCCCTTCTCACACTCAGGCAACGTGCTGTTGTGGTGGGGGAAACGTGCAACCAGACTGAGCGCTATGGCACTCGTGTCAGGGCGTGGCTCGAGAGCCGAATTCTTGACCGATCCCGCCATATGCACAGCTGTTGAGCCAGCTGGACTGCTGGTAGCACTTTGGAACTCGAGACTGATTCCTTCCGCTGATATGATGCGATTTCTTACGATCATTTTTCGCAATGCTCGACGATCCCTGTTCCGTCAGTAAATGAAGCCTGCCTGGTCTTGATTTAGCAGTAGTTGTTATTTAGCGTGTCCACCTCACAGTCAAATCATGAACAGTCGCCTAGGGCTGCTTTACAAGGGTTGAAACGTCCCTAACAGATCTGTTACTCAGCTATCGTCCAATAACTAATCCACGCTCGTAGTCACTGGGCTCTCCAGACCAACCCACTCTGCTGTTACGGCTTCTCTGCTGATAATAAAATACTCCCCGCCTCCTTTTATACTGACGAGTCCGCTTCTCGTGACATCTACAGCACACCAGCGATCAGTAAGTGAAACAAAATTGAGAAGAAACATTCTCAAAAACGAATTACGAGATAAAAACTTTTGAAGTAGAGGCTATTGGCAACTAACTCGAATTCCCGTTTTCAAGACAAGGAAAATAGTTAGGACATTAACAAAGCTCAACTCGTATGAAAATGTCACGTATTCCATGGCTGAAGTCCTTCTTCCATTTCAAGGTTCAAAATGGTGCACGCTACTGACAAAGTATGCATTAACTTTCCGCAAGGTGTGTAACTAGATTTAAAAATATACAGAATTTTACTCTACATAAAATCTCAAACTGAAGAGTCATCAACATCTTCACAATATGCAGTACTTAAATATGTAGAAGTCGTAATATTTATTAATGATGCACAGATCACTACTACATGCCTCAACACAGAAACAGTTGGAAATGCCGGAAACTGCTTAGCGTGCATCCCTTCACGTGGTTCTAAAATCAACCAAAGGACTGGAACATCGACCAGGAACTGTCATAACCTTCCTTGGTACATTATCCTCGACGTACAACATTCTCCCCTACTACCAGAGTCAAGACAGAAAAGGGCACAATCCTCTGTAGACTGAAATATTCGTCCCGGATGTAACAGATAGGGTGTGAGAAACCATTTCTCCAGGTATTATAACCCGGCACACCTTTATGTTCATCGAGATCACAGGAGTGCCCATTTCACTGCCAAGTGACAGATTAATTCGAGATACTTTCAAGTGTGTCAGGCAGGATTATCATTACCATCGTTCCTACCCCAGTTCAAAATTGAGTTGTGTTCCAAGAGGATCTTGATTGTGGCACTGATTGACAGTGATTTTCCCACGGCTGATAGGCCAAGGGAGGATCTGTAATGATGCTTTTCACTAGTGCGATATTTTTTCCAACTTGCAACGGGACATCCTCCTCTAGCATTACTTTTCATCAACAGTAGTTGTCGATACCAGTATTGTTTTTCGGATTTAGGATAGGTCAATATTATCTCAGTCGCTTTTCTGAAAACTGTCATATAATTGTATACACAGTGTGCTATATTTCAAGCTAAAATTTATGATAAGCTTTATAAAATATTTTAGTCTCGATGTTATAATCGATAAGTACTAGATCTGATGGTGCAGTTAAAATTTTTTTAGAAACATTTGAAATTACGAATTATTGGCATACTTAAAATTTATATTGGGTAATCCTGTGTTGTTCAGTATGTATATTTCTGGGTTGGGTTGTTTGGGGAAGGAGATGTAGAAAGGAAACGCACGCAAACTGGATGCTCATCAATTTTCTCAAACAATTTTAAGGAAACTACTAGATGAAAAATGTGCTTCTCTCTCATCTTACAGCCTGCTTCATCAGCTTCGTTATAAAATGCTTTACATTTCGTTAATGGCCATAATTATTGCGACATTTTGAAATTAAGTAAGCTGCTGCAAGAAATTCGAATAATGCGCAATAAAAACTAAGATTCACTATGGCTTTGCCTTTTGTACCTGTTAGGTCATACATTGCTGCATATGAAATGTAACTAACATACTGAATTATTCTTTAAACTTAGGCGTAAATGTATATTTATCTTCATTCTCATGAAACTTGATTATATGTGGCGCGCTCCATTCTGCTTACATGACCAAACTATAAAGTAAGAATGGAATACTGATAGCATCCATTATATCTCGTAGGCCAGGGGTGAACAATAGTTTTGGCTTGTGGCCTCTTTGACGAAAAAGAGCTTAGGGGAGGGCTGCACCTTTTAACATGATCCGTTGCATTAGTTAACTTTGCATTTCAGAAAAGTTGTAAATTTTTATATAAACATTCTGACTATACAGGTGGGCCGTACAAAAACAATTAGTGGGCGGCATGTGGACGCTTTTTGCCCATATCTGTCATAAATGGTTTGAAATATCTAAACGAAATATTGGCAAATAATAGCGTGCAAACATGATTGTATTTCATCATATGGTTAACACGTAAAACTTGCTTGTCTACTGCCAGCCGGGGTGGCCGAGCGGTTCTAGGCGCTACAGTCTGGAACCGCGCGACCGCTGCGGTCGCAGGTTCAAATCCTGCCTCGAGCATGTATGTGTGTGATGTCCTTAGGTTAGTTAGGTTTAAGTAGTTCTAAGTTCTAGGGGACTAATGACCTCAGATGTTAAGTCCCATAGTGCTCAGAGCCATTTGAACCAGGCATTTGCTTGTCTACCAGTAATGTCTCATTCTCGCTCCATCATTTGCAAGTGGGTGCAGAACTGACTGTGTTACATACAATTTACTTCGTCAAGAATGCAGATATATACAACCTTCCTCCCATGTTTGAAAATAATTCAGTATGTTAACTACGATTCGTTTGCAGCTATGTCTGACCCAACATGCATCAAACACAAACTCACAGTAACTCCTCTTATGCATTGAAATCTATTCGAATTTCTTGGAGTAGCTTGCTTAATGTCAAAGTATCATAATAATGTTGAGCACTAACCAAATGAAAGGCAGTTCATCATGAAGCTGACGAATCGGCATAAGATGCGAACAGTTCCTTTAAAATCGTTCTAAGAACATTGCAGAGCAGCCAACAAGTGCATGACAATTCCGTCGTGCTTTGTTGATTAGCCATCGTTCTCCGAGATAGTCACACTGCCGGCTGTGATGCCAGATCCGAAAGGGACACCTCCTTGGCCAGCACAGGTGGCATTCAGAGAATCTTACAAGGGAAATGGCAGAGGAGCTATCACGGAAAACATATGAAGCTTCTTGCAGCGAAGTTGGCTATTAGACGACGGAACCTGCTGAGGAGTGTTGCCTGAGCCAGCAGGTAAGCTTACAGTGCATCTTACTCCATCTGAGGTGCGCAGAACAGCAAAATGTTCTTCATGTTGTGAACATTTTCGCTGAGAGTTTGTAATCTCCCCCCTCCTTCCTACTACCATCAATTGTCCACATTACACAATGTCCAGTCTAAGTATTTAATAAGCAAAATCTTTTATGAAGATTTGAGAGGAGCGAAGATTACAATAGTCTAGTTTACTTCGCTTGTCATGTTGAGATGGCTCCAGTTATTCTTGTCTAGGGGCCTGGTTCTTGAAACTGAAAATGTCACATCAGGTCCTCATGGTTGGTTTAAACTACTACTACTACTACTACTACTACTACTACTAAACTAACTAAATCTTAAGATCGTTGTTGCAGCATTTTTTTACGTAAATAAATTTTAGTATACATTAGAGTATTTTGATTTTTCACATTAAAAAAGCCGAAATTACATTGTTCACACGAAATAAAAAATACGTCCGATCACATCAGAGGCGTGCTTACATCTCCCACCCTCCGCAGAAATAAATATATTACAATGTGTTTACAATTACAAATGAATTTCTACTAGTTTCCGTTACATTATTAATTTCAATTATTATTTCATAAATGAATCCACAAATATACAACCGAGCGAGGTGGCGCAGTGGTTAGACACTGGACTCGCATTCGGGAGGACGACGGTTCAATCCCGCGTCCGGCCATCCTGATTTAGGTTCTCCGTGATTTCCCTAAATCGCTCCAGGCAAATGCCGGGATGGTTCCTTTGAAAGGGCACGGCCGACTTCCTTCCCCATCCTTCCCTAATCCGATGAGACCGATGACCTCGCTTTGTAATATAGTTATTTCTGCGGAGGGTGGGAGTTGTAAGCACGCCTCTGATGTGATCGGACGTATTTTTTATTTCGTGTGAACAATGTAATTTCGGCTTTTTTAATGTGAAAAATCAAAATACTCTAATGTATACTAAAATTTATTTACGTAAAAAAATGCTGCAACAACGATCTTAAGATTTAGTTAGTTTAGTAGTAGTAGTAGTAGTAGTAGTAGTAGTAGTAGTTTAAACCAACCATGAGGACCTGATGTGACATTTTCAGTTTCAAGAACCAGGCCCCTAGACAAGAATAACTGGAGCCATCTCAACATGACAAGCGAAGTAAACTAGACTATTGTAATCTTCGCTCCTCTCAAATCTTCATAAAAGATTTTGCTTATTAAATACTTAGACTGGACATTGTGTAATGTGGACAATTGATGGTAGTAAGAAGGAGGGGGGAGATTACAAACTCTCAGCGAAAATGTTCACAACATGAAGAACATTTTGCTGTTCTGCGCACCTCAGATGGAGTAAGATGCACTGTAAGCTTACCTGCTGGCTCAGGCAACACTCCTCAGCAGGTTCCGTCGTCTAATAGCCAACTTCGCTGCAAGAAGCTTCATATGTTTTCCGTGATAGCTCCTCTGCCATTTCCCTTGTAAGATTCTCTGAATGCCACCTGTGCTGGCCAAGGAGGTGTCCCTTTCGGATCTGGCATCACAGCCGGCAGTGTGACTATCTCGGAGAACGATGGCTAATCAACAAAGCACGACGGAATTGTCATGCACTTGTTGGCTGCTCTGCAATGTTCTTAGAACGATTTTAAAGGAACTGTTCGCATCTTATGCCGATTCGTCAGCTTCATGATGAACTGCCTTTCATTTGGTTAGTGCTCAACATTATTATGATACTTTGACATTAAGCAAGCTACTCCAAGAAATTCGAATAGATTTCAATGCATAAGAGGAGTTACTGTGAGTTTGTGTTTGATGCATGTTGGGTCAGACATAGCTGCAAACGAATCGTAGTTAACATACTGAATTATTTTCAAACATGGGAGGAAGGTTGTATATATCTGCATTCTTGACGAAGTAAATTGTATGTAACACAGTCAGTTCTGCACCCACTTGCAAATGATGGAGCGAGAATGAGACATTACTGGTAGACAAGCAAATGCCTGGTTCAAATGGCTCTGAGCACTATGGGACTTAACATCTGAGGTCATTAGTCCCCTAGAACTTAGAACTACTTAAACCTAACTAACCTAAGGACATCACACACATACATGCTCGAGGCAGGATTTGAACCTGCGACCGCAGCGGTCGCGCGGTTCCAGACTGTAGCGCCTAGAACCGCTCGGCCACCCCGGCTGGCAGTAGACAAGCAAGTTTTACGTGTTAACCATATGATGAAATACAATCATGTTTGCACGCTATTATTTGCCAATATTTCGTTTAGATATTTCAAACCATTTATGACAGATATGGGCAAAAAGCGTCCACATGCCGCCCACTAATTGTTTTTGTACGGCCCACCTGTATAGTCAGAATGTTTATATAAAAATTTACAACTTTTCTGAAATGCAAAGTTAACTAATGCAACGGATCATGTTAAAAGGTGCAGCCCTCCCCTAAGCTCTTTTTCGTCAAAGAGGCCACAAGCCAAAACTATTGTTCACCCCTGGCCTACGAGATATAATGGATGCTATCAGTATTCCATTCTTACTTTATAGTTTGGTCATGTAAGCAGAATGGAGCGCGCCACATATAATCAAGTTTCATGAGAATGAAGATAAATATACATTTACGCCTAAGTTTAAAGAATAATTCAGTATGTTAGTTACATTTCATATGCAGCAATGTATGACCTAACAGGTACAAAAGGCAAAACCATAGTGAATCTTAGTTTTTATTGCGCATTATTCGAATTTCTTGCAGCAGCTTACTTAATTTCAAAATGTCGCAATAATTATGGCCATTAACGAAATGTAAAGCATTTTATAACGAAGCTGATGAAGCAGGCTGTAAGATGAGAGAGAAGCACATTTTTCATCTAGTAGTTTCCTTAAAATTGTTTGAGAAAATTGATGAGCATCCAGTTTGCGTGCATTTCCTTTCTACATCTACATCTACATTTATACTCCGCAAGCCACCCAACGGTGTGTGGCGGAGGGCACTTTACGTGCCACTGTCATTACTTCCCTTTCCTGTTCCAGTCGCGTATGGTTCGCGGGAAGAACGACTGTCTGAAAGCCTCCGTGCGCGCTCTAATCTCTCTAATTTTACATTCGTGATCTCCTCGGGAGGTATAAGTAGGGGGAAGCAATATATTCGATACCTCATCCAGAAACGCACCCTCTCGAAACCTGGAGAGCAAGCTGCACCGCGATGCAGAGCGCCTCTCTTGCAGAGTCTGCCACTTGAGTTTGTTAAACATCTCCGTAACGCTATCACGGTTACCAAATAACCCTGTGACGAAACGCGCCGCTCTTCTTTGGATCTTCTCTATCTTCTCCGTCAACCCGATCTGGTACGGATCCCACACTGATGAGCAATACTCAAGTATAGGTCGAACGAGTGTTTTGTAAGCCACCTCCTTTGTTGATGGACTACATTTTCTAAGGACTCTCCCAATGAGTCTCAGCCTGGTACCCGCCTTACCAACAATTAATTTTATATGATCATTCCACTTCAAATCGTTCCGCACGCATACTCCCAGATATTTTACAGAAGTAACTGCTACCAGTGTTTGTTCCGCTATCATATAATCATACAATAAAGGATCCTTCTTTCTATGTATTCGCAATACATTACATTTGTCTATGTTAAGGGTCAGTTGCCACTCCCTGCACCATGTGCCTATCCGCTGCAGATCTTCCTGCATTTCGCTACAATTTTCTAATGCTGCAACTTCTCTGTATACTACAGCATCATCCGGAAAAAGCCGCATGGAACTTCCGACACTATCTACTAGGTCATTTATATATATTGTGAAAAGCAATGGTCCCATAACACTCCCCTGTGGCACGCCAGAGGTTACTTTAACGTCTGTAGACGTCTCTCCATTGATAACAACATGCTGTGTTCTGTCTGCTAAAAACTCTTCAATCCAGCCACACAGCTGGTCTGACATTCCGTAGGCTCTTATTTTATCAGACGACAGTGCGGAACTTTATCGAACGCCTTCCGGAAGTCAAGAAAAATAGCATCTACCTGGAGCCTGTATCTAATATTTTCTGGGTCTCATGAACAAATAAAGCGAGTTGGGCCTCACACGATCGCTGTTTCCGGAATCCATGTTGATTCCTACATAGTAGATTCTGGGTTTCCAAAACTGACATGATACTCGAGCAAAAAACGTGTTCTAAAATTCTACAACAGGTCGACGTCAGAGATATAGGTCTATAGTTTTTGCGCATCTGCTCGACGACCCTTCTTGAAGACTGGGACTACCTGTGCTCTTTTCCAATCATTTGGAACCTTCCGTTCCTCTAGAGACTTGCGGTACACGGCTGTTAGAAGGGGGGTAAGCTCTTTCGCGTACTCTGTGTAGAATCGAATTGGTATCCCGTCAGGTCCAGTGGACTTTCCTCTGTTGAGTGATTCCAGTTGCTTTTCTATTCCTTGGACACTTATTTCGATGTCAGCCATTTTTTCGTTTATGCGAGGATTTAGAGAAGGAACTGCAGTGCGGTCTTCCTCTGTGAAACAGCTTTGGAAAAAGGTGTTTAGTATTTCAGCTTTACGCGTGTCATCCTCTGTTTCAATGCCATCATCATCCCGGAGTGTCTGGATATGCTGTTTCGAGCCACTTACTGATTTAACGTAAGACCAGAACTTCCTAGGATTTTCTGTCAAGTCGGTACATATAATTTTACTTTCGAATTCACCGAACGCTTCGCGCATAGCCCTCCTTACGCTAACTTTGACATCGTTTAGCTTCTGTTTGTCTGAGAGGTTTTGGCTGCGTTTAAACTTAGAGTGAAGCTCTCTTTGCTTTCGCAGTAGTTTCCTAACTTTGTTGTTGTACCACGGTGGGTTTTTCCCGTCCCTCACAGTTTTACTCGGCACGTACCTGTCTAAAACGCATTTTACGATTGCCTTGAACTTTTTCCGTAAACACTCAACATTGTCAGTGTCGGAACAGAAATTTTCGTTTTGATCTGTTAGGTAGTCTGAAATCTGCCTTCTATTACTCTTGCTAAACAGATAAACCTTCCTCCCTTCTTTTTATATTCCTACTAACTTCCATATTCAGGGATGCTGCAACGGCCTTATGATCACTGATTCCCTGTTCTGTACATACAGAGTCGAAAAGTTCGGGTCTGTTTGTTATCAGTAGGTCCAAGATGTTATCTCCACGAGTCGGTTCTCTGTTTAATTGCTCGAGGTAATTTTCGGATAGTGCACTCAGTATAATGTCACTCGATGCTCTGTCCCTACCACCCGTCCTAAACATCCGAGTGTCCCAGTCTATATCTGGCAAATTGAAATCTCCACCTAAGACTATAACATGCTGAGAAAATTTATGTGAAATGTATTCCAAATTTTCTCTCAGTTGTTCTGCCACTAATGCTGCTGAGTCGGGAGGTCGGTAAAAGGAGCCAATTATTAACCTAGCTCGGTTGTTGAGTGTAACCTCCACCCATAATAATTCACAGGAACTATCCACTTCTAATTCACTACAGGATAAACTACTACTAACAGCGACGAACACTCCACCACCGGTTGCATGCAATCTATCCTTTCTAAACACCGTCTGTACCTTTGTAAACATTTCGGCAGAATTTATCTCTGGCTTCAACCGGCTTTCTGTACCTATAACGATATCGGCTTCGGTGCTTTCTATCAGCGCTTCAAGTTCCGGTACTTTACCAACGCAGCTTCGACAGTTTACTATTACAATACCGATTGCTGCTTGGTCCCCGCATGTCCTGACTTTGCCCCGCACCCGTTGAGGCTGTTGCCCTTTCTGTACTTGCCCAAGGCCATCTAACCTAAAAAACCGCCCACCCCACGCCACACAACCCCCGCTACCCGTGTAGCCGCTTCTTGCGTGTAGTGGACTCCTGACCTATCCAGCGGAACCCGAAACCCCACCACCCTATGGCGCAAGTCGAGGAATCTGCAGCCCACACGGTCGCAGAACCGTCTCAGCCTCTGATTCAGACCCTCCACTCGGCTCTGTACCAAAGGTCCGCAGTCAGTCCTGTCGACGATGCTGCAGATGGTGAGCTCTGCTTTCATCCCGCTAGCGAGACTGACAGTCTTCACCAAATCAGATAGCCGCCGGAAGCCAGAGAGAATTTCCTTTGATGTAGTCTAGACAACCTGCTAAATGCTATGCGAAAATTAAGCTGTGTAAGATCTTCGGAATTTGAACTACCCATTCCACTTCCCCGGTAGCCAAACGTCAATGCCGCCACGTACTAGACTTACAAGGAAGCTTCCTCTATGTGAGATGGACTTTAGAAAGTAAATTAGTTATTTTTGAACATTTTAGAGTTTCAGATTAGTTTATACCTGTTGTTAACTGCAGCAAGAATGTAGAGACAGACTCATCATTTTCTTAAGAACTGATCTAACTTCGTACAATTTGTGTAGCATTAAAATCTGCAGAGTTTTGAAGATACTGATTTTATTAAAACTTCGGATTTGCATTTTTGGCTTCTGGCACACACCAGTGTTGTATAAGAAGTCCTAGATGTGGCACCCTTCTTCTTCTGCTCAGTGTTGTTCAATTTCCCTATCTTCCTATTTTTGTTGCAGCGAAACTTCCTTACCACACGTCTTCAATATCACAGTGGCACCAAACTAGGTATCAGTCAGGCACTAATTAGCAACGAAACGTTAATCAGCGGACGTGGATCAATTCTCGGCACTGTTACACTTAAAAAACCGTCTTCATAAGGGTTTATAGCTTCATTTCGTCCTGCGAGATAGTGTTAAAACAGCCACTACTGCAAGACAATGATAAATGCGCTGTAACAACCTAAAGCCGCATTCACACACGCGTCTGGAGTGCAGTCACAGCTAGCGCCATGCTTCAGTGGAACCGTGAACTGCAGTTTCCTCAGAACGCCGGAAATTCTGTGTAGTGGCACAGATTTTAATGTGATGTCAGGCTCACGTGGGTGCTATTGTTGCAGTGCAGCTTATGGCATTAGTACTGAGCCAAGAGTTAAGTTCAGATTGGGGCAAACAAAGTGTCTAGAGAACAGAGTTCCAGGGTACAAAAGAAACACAACAGTGGTGTGGAAATACAACACTAACATGTCTGTAGCAGATTTTGAAACTGACCACCATTCATCTGTTGGCACTTTTGGGCCCTAGTCACAACGTTGCCGAAACCAGATCGAATTTGGACCGCTGGAATTGCTGCAGTCTCATCCGAAACGATCTGCTGCTGTTCTTGAAGACTATGAGAGCTCCCCATACAAAGTAATCGCACACTGACTCATCAGATGATCTGCGTGGCCAGCTAGGGTCGCGACTAGTTTGCATGTACAGGTGAAATATTGGTCTGCTTGACCGACGTGATAAGCTGGTCTCTTGCGACAGACATCAGGTTGATTTGGTAGGACTCTGAAACATTTTCTGGCGAACTGCAGCCACATTTTCTGGTGTGCGGGCACGTTTCGAACTGTTTATTGACTTGTTCAAAACAGATCATATCTGACGCCATTTTCGAATTAAGCGTTGCTTGTTACTCTTTGCTGGCAGTTTGACACCATTAAATTTCGCAGCAAATACCTGACCACACCGTTTACATGACTTTGTTGTCACGTAACTTTACACAACTAAAACCCACTGCTCCACTGTGAGTACCATCGTCCACTTATCAGTGCTCCACTCGCACTGACACAGCCCGCACTACGCTCTGAACAAGTGTGGATCACGTGGGGGGCATAAACGTGGCGTGTGCGTCCCGGTATGTGGTTATACACATACATTCATGTCCAGTCGTATCCACTATCGGGCCAATTTTATTTGCCCTACCCTGTACAAGGAAAACGGAACCGCATTTCTTGGGAAAAAAACCATTGAATTTCGTGTATTAATTATCTGCTGTGGAAAAACAACCTACAGTTGGCTTGCAGATGTCATCGGTAGACGCATCTCTCTTACGAGGTTTTGGGATTTTACTGGAAGCATTTCGCTTACTTTGAATTTTGACCTTCGCAACTGTCACATTACATTGGGAGGCTATTTCCCGCATACAGCCGACAATTTCTCCAGTGAGATGTGCGCATGGCACTCTTGGTAGGGGATCCCCTTTTGGGGACTTCTCCGCCTGGTGCAAGTCTCTTTATCGGACGCTACTTCGACGACTTGCGCTTCGATGATGATGAGGGCAACACACACTTCCAGTCCCGTGCGGAGAAAATTCCCGAGTCGACTGGCAATCGAACCTCGGGTCCCGTGATCAAAAGTCAACACACGCTACCTACAAGACCAAATAACATATTTTCTTCCTCTATACACGAGGAATATTTCCTGGAAGTTTCGCCATACCATTTCGTTAGGTCTTCTTTTTTCTAAAAGCATGTTTGTGTTTTTCTAGATTCCTATACACGATACAATTGCCCACTCTTCTGGCTGCAATCAGCTGAGCTGTCTAAGGCGCTGCAGTCATGGACTGTGCGGCTGGTCCCGGCGAAGGTTCGACTCCTCCCTCGGGTATGGGTGTGTGTGTTTGTCCTTAGGATAATTTAGGTTAAGTAGTGTGTAAGCTTAGGGCCTGATGACCTTAGCAGTTGAGTCCCATATGATTTCACACACGTTTGAACATTTTTTTTTTCTGGCTGCAAAACTTACATACCTGTATGGTACCACTCTATTGGCGACATCGGAGTCGACGTCTTTCTGCATCAATAGCCTCCCCGTCATGCATGTACTGCTTATCGCGGAGAGCATCGTTCATTGGGCCAAATAGATGGAAGTCGGAAGGTCTGAAATCCGGGCTGTACCGTGGATGAGGAAGAATAGTCCAAAAAAGTTTGTGAGCTCCTCTCGGATGCGCCGACTTCTGTGAGACCTTGAATTGTCATGGAGAAGGAGAAGTTCGTTTTCATTTTATGGGCGACGGACACACTCAAGTGCTCAACAAACTTCAGACTTGGTCGTTGGATCCTGTGGGAGGATAATGAACAGAATAAGCTCTTCAGGATCCAAGAAGAATTTGCCGACTGAGGATGTGGCTTTGCATTTTTCGTTCAGGGGAGAGGTGGTGTTTGATGAACCCATGTTTCGTCGCCTGTGACGATGTTCAACAAGAAATTGTCAGGATCAGCCTCGTAAAGCGCAAGCAACTGTGCAAAGATGTTCCTTCATTGTTCTTTATGGTCTTCTGTTGGGCGATGAGAAACCCAGCGGTTACACCCACCTTTGAGTACCCCAACAGGTCGACAAGTGTGTCAGCACTACCAACAGAGACGTCCAGTTGTGCGGAGAGGTGTTTGACTGTGAATCATTGATCATCTCGAATCAGAGTGTCCGCACGTTCCAACATTACGGGACTCATAGCTTTGTGCGACCGACCGGCATGCGGGAGTTTTACGCAACCTTGCTGCAGTGATTACAAATGCCTTGCCCAAACACTCCCCGTGCATTTTTCCTCCGCCAGGTCTCCGGAGACATTTTGCTAGCGCCTATGAATGTCTGCGATGCTCTGGTTTTCCGACAAAAGAAACTCAATGACAGTTCTTCGCTTGGAACACACCTCCGTTACAGACACCATTTCGAAGGTTACTTACGGCACTTTATAAAACTATAGGGGCTGAAACGGAAATATTTCACGATGTCCCACAACAAATACCTCATCTTTTCAGCCGAAATTGGCTGAAAAAAGGTGTTATAATACGTACTGAACGCCCCTCGTCTAATCGACTATAGAACGGTCAAAAGCCAGTTCTCTTACAGCAGCCTCACTGATAATTGTCAGCTTCGTTAAGCCACCATCTTCTCGCCGCAATCGTCCCTGGACCCTCGAGTACGACATCGCTCCATTCAAGTGGATTGTGCCACTTTTGTCCTGTAGTCCCATTGTGTGGCCGTGCGACAGTAGGTGCTCGGCTGCAGGCGATAGATTCGGAAACATTTCCTATGGAATTCACTGCTACAGTGACCAGTGTCGTGCTAAACACTGTGAACATGCTCATATTATTGTCAAGTGTCACTGATCGTGTCATAAACACTGAATTTCCGAAACATTAAGTGTAATCTCCCTTAGCTGCGTTTATTGTCTCGTGGACTTTAATTTTTCCCGAATACAAAAACTATTCCCCAATAGTTTACAGCACAAAGTATGCGCACTTAGTGTGGGTCGCGTCCACGAGCGTGGTCGCGTGGGCCTCGAAGCGGCGGTGTGCGGTGTGGGCAGGACCGGAAGCGGTTAGCGCCATCAATCTCGGCCGCTCCTTTGTTTTATGGGCGCACATTCTTGCGACCCCCCTGCCGCGTGCCTGCACGTCCCCGGGGCCTTTTTCTTCCGCCCCTAACAGCCGGCAGGCAGCCGCCACCGCTGCTCGTTATCTCTAACCCACTCCTATGATGCTCGCCGCGCCCGGCTACAAATTACTCCAGGAGTCATAATGTTCGGCCCGAGTGACGTCCCCTGTTCACCAAAATGATATTTCCCACCCGCTGAAGATGTCATTGTCCTGCTTGAACGCCAAACCACTCATTATTAAATTTGATTCAGGTTATTTCCAGAACCACAATCAATCACATAATTAATTAGTTAGTTAGTTACATGTTACAAAGATTACTTGAACGACCCTTTTTCGAAATGATGTGAAACAAGTCAGTTTGCAGGGTATGTGTATATGATTAGTGCTAACATTAATAAACACATTATTATTTTTAGCCCTACTCGAACAACAACACTTATTTTATTCCTTTTTTTGACTATCAGTTTTTATGTAGAACTTCCTCAGCGGAATAGAGAGAGCTGCCCAGGAGAAATGATTTTAAATTAGATTTAAAACTTGCTTCACTCCTTGTCAGATATGTTATGTTATTGGGCAAATGATCAAAACTTTTTGTGGCTACGTATTGAACTCTTCTCTGAGCCACTGACAGCTTTAACAATGAGTGATAAAGGTTACTTTTCCCTCTAATGTTGTAGGAATGGACATTACTATTCTTCTCAAATTATGACGGGTTATTTATGACGAATTTCACTCTCGAATATATGTAGTATAACAGCGCAGTAAAAATGCCTAGTTCCTTGAATAGGTACCTACGTCACGTCCGTGGGTGAACACTACATATTATTCTTACAGCTGTCTTTTGCGCAACCAATACTTTCTTAATAGTGATGAGTTACCCGAGAAAATTATTCCGTGAGGCTTTATTGAGTGGAAATATGCAGAATTGTAAGGAGGCTAATGAGTTTGTTTTCAAGATTAGCAAGTATACGAAGAGATAAAGAGGCTAAACTTAATCGTTTAAGGAGCTCAGTAATATGCTTCTTCCATTTCAAGTTTCCATCAAGAAGTACACTAAAAAATTTGGAGCATTCTTCCCTACATACTGACTCCTTCACACAGAATGTAGTGTGTTTAATTTTTAAAAATTTATGGTGAATCCATTTTCAGAGAACCACATAACAGTTCTTCAGAAAATGTCATTTACAAACTCCTCTTTGCTTTTTCTATAATGGAATTTATTATAACACTAGTGTCATCACAAAGTGCAAATACTGCTCGTTGAATTTTGAGAAGAAGATCATTCACTTATATAAGGAATAGGAGTGGACCCAAAATTGAACCCTGTGGGGCTCCCTTTATGATGATTTTCCACCTTTCTGACACTGTCTGAAATGTTCAGCACAACCTTTACCTTATACCAATCAGTCACGAATAGACTCATAAAGCTAGCTTAAATCAGACGACAACATCCCAGCAAACCACGAAGGCCCACATACATGTCCTCTCTCATTGTCGCTTTCCGGGAATCCTGTTTCATACGAACCACCACAACTCCTCATCAAGCTGGCAGGTGAGGCTGCAGTGCACAGTAACGGCGCAGCAACGGCTATGCCCGTTTTAAACAACACAACACGAAGTATGTATCCAGAAATATTTGTAACCGCGTTTGGTCGTGAGGGTTTTGATCCTATTGTGACGTGTGTTCTACGCATACAGGGTTTGCAGACGCTATGGTAACTTTCTATGCACAGGCAGCCCGATTCCAGTGGCACCGCAGTTGTGTGTGTCAAAACATAGTATTTGTTGTATCACATTCTGCCATGTCATTAAAATTTAAAGTCTGTGGTGCGTGTACTTACTAGCTCCATTAGCCTATCCCAAACTGAACCTCTCCCGAATCGGATGGATAGAAATTCTACATCAGTCACCTTAACGGGATGCGAAACAAGATACGTGCTTTCCTCACTTTAGATTTCACACAAATTAAATACGCTTAAGTGACAGAGTAAACTTCAGTCTTACAAATTTTCAAAAGTTTCGAGGGACTCATACCCGAATTTTAAATATAAAATACAGCATCAGTATCGACTCATTATCAAGAAATTTGTTCCTTATGTGTTAAACATGTATTTGAGTCAATAAGAGCTAGATTCTGGCACGTAAATTAAATCCTCCAAGTACTCTGTACACACTCGTTATTGTGATATTTTGTGTACAAGAAGAGGTAAACAAAGCGCCAGAAAAAAATTGACTGCAATGCAACAACCCATAGCAAAGCACGTACGCTTTCGCGAATTCTTCAATGTCCGGTATGTAACCCTTCATATTTGTTTTTAAAGTAACGTTTGAAATACCGATCAAAATCATAGTGGTAACCTGTGACAATATCTGAAGCGAAGCGTGCGACGTCATTCACGCTCTTGTGCCTCTAGACAATGCCATATAGTACCAGACACTGATAAAATCCTTACAACACGTTCTGAGTGTGTGTCAAATGGTTTCCCATAAACTAGGATCTTCATTTGACTTCGGGAGAAAAAGGTCATCCACCTAATATACGGGATGATTCCATGATGACGTTTACAAACCCTCAAAGATGATAGAGAAGGGTAAATGTATCAATGCGAAATAAAGAATGCTGGTGCGGAAACGACAGAGTCGAAAGTTATAGGTGAAAATGGTTCTCATATCTCAACAGTGGACCTCTTCTGCAGCAAGCTCTTTGTTCTCATCTTTTGGGAGGAGGCAGTATGGACGACAACAAAAAAAAAAGTCCCATTAAACATGGACTTTAAAGTACAGACCTTAAGACCTGTGAGCGCTTGTTCATCTCTTCTGCTGGGCACACACAGAATTTGGTTTTGTGCATTCTACGGGTACGCTGTCACCACGACCGACACCCTACTTAACAACCAAACCGAACTTATCAATTTCATATTGCAATAATGTCCTAAGACAACAGAGCAAAAATCAAAATCATGCATTATTCTTAGTTTTTTACTGAATAAAAGATTTCTGAAACAGATAAAATTTCTTTCTTGTTCTCCTAGAACCAAAACAGATTTCCCTGTTCACCCAAATGACCAGTTAATAGAAAAACAATAAAATTAACGCTGCTTTTCTATTCACCCCGCCCTGTAGGATGAATAGAAACACAAAGTTTGTATATTCTTTAATATTAAAAATCATGATCTAGGTCCCAAAGCTAATTATAAGTTTATGATTGGGCATAAGCGCCATAATCCCATAATATTTTGATTTACATGTTTGTGTTTAAAATTATCAGTTGTTTTTTCGTTTAAGGTAGAGAAGTGTTACCATTCACCTCATTTTACGGTAATCCTGTTGCGTAGCCAGTGGCACCACATACTATTCATGTTCAGGTGTTGGGCCATTATGGTGATGACGAACGAGGTCTGTCAATTTTAGTTTTTCTTTCTGGTTCTGTAGACTGATACGTCCATCGTGATGCTGTACAGAGACACGGGACAGGTCTGAAAAGGCGGAATCGTGCAACCATGGCGTCCGTTGTTGGCACTCAACACATCGTCACTGGCGCGCTTTCCTCTGCTGCCGCCTCAGTGGAAACTGTAACGATGGTCACCCTGTTGACAGTACTTGCTGTCCCAGACATTGTCACACTGGCCATCTGCATGCGTGACACTTTTCTTGCTATAAATAAGCGCATTTCTTGACTAAGTGAACCTGAACTAGCCGCATGATCCTGCATGACCGAGCAAAAGATATGTCTGTCCTCTCGGAAGCTAGTCGCGTGGGACTGTGGATATAGTACATTGCTTTGAGTATGGCTCTTCTGAATCCATCGATTCCACATCCTCATGCCAGTCGTGAGATCCCGACCGACGCGAGCAGGAATATGGAGGAAGGATAATCTACAGTCTCGATAGTCCACAAGCCTTCGGCCGTCAGATTCCGACACATGAGGGTCACAAACACTCAACATTCAAGTACCATTATTCCTTGTATACAGAATACACATGTGGGAGTCAATATGTAAGTAACAAACGCCAGAATATCATATATCGGTTTAAGTTTCGCGCTTATACGTACTGTTACGCCCCAGGACAGTTTCCAAATGGACACTAAAAATTCGTACTGTTACGCCGAACCAGCTGTATCAGTGTTCGGTACACTGCAAGCGAGGAGGAAATGCTGAGCGAATTGCGGTAAATACGGAAGCTGTCGCAGCACGGGGGGACGACCGAGCGCCCGAGTGAGCAAGCGAAGTATATGGCATCATGCAAGCCGAGAGGTACCGTCATACTAGTGACAAAACAGAGCGTCGTAAGGAAAGTTGGGTACAACGCATCAATTAGTATTCAGGTACTGAGTCAACGCAAAAGAGCATCTGAAAGGTGAAACTGGGAAAGTCTGAAGTCACTAGGAGAGCTGACAGCGAGAGAAAACGAGGACCCATGATGTCACTGCCACCCGCAGCGCCACGCTTTCGTTCTTAACAAATGTTCCATTGCTGACTGCCGACTGCCCAGTACACATTTTCAGCCTATGTGGCAGCTGCAGCTATCTCGCGAGTGTTGGAAGCTATGGAGGTCGACCTTCGGCACACCTGGCTGTCTTCAGTCGTCTATGGAACCACGATACCAGTTTGAAGAAGGCTGCTGCTCCCAGCTACACTGCTAACTTTCGATGCAACACTGATGGGGCACAGAGGCCCACCATCTCCCTGCAGGCTTGCTGAAGGCTTTCATGACCTGGACTCTGTCCGTCATCCGCCTTCGTGACGGGGTGGAGTGGGGGCGGGGGGCGGGAGGTCACTTCTGCTGCTCATCTCCACCCTATGGCAGACACTGATGCTGCCGGTTCGTGTCTCCGTTTGGGTGCTGGCAGCTGACTCGTGCATGCCAGCGAGTACTTTACGTGTACCTGGGCGACTCCTGAGTGAAACTCTACGATGTCAACAAGAGCTTTGAAGAGGGACACACAGAGCTGGAAGCCACCGGAGTCCGCCGGTCGACGGCCGCCCTGTGACGTAACAGCGGTCACCCGACGCTTTGCTGCGCTGTCGACACTGCGAGACGAGCGCATGTCGGGTTTCACCACTGACGAGGCGCTCCACCGCCGCACCGTTGTTGCTTTGCGCTTTGGAAGACAATCCTATATTAATGTCTAATAACTGTGTTATTGTCTATTATGTTTCCTTGGCGCTCTCGTGTAACTGGTTCTCACCACCGCTTCCCGCCAGGCTCTCTCCTGACGACTGTAGGAGTCTGCAACCGCATCCCTGTAGTATCTAGAAAGTGGCAGCGCTTGTCGCGTAGAAGGTAACCGAAACACAGCATCCTGCGGCCAATGGTTAATGACCTTCAGTCAGACCAAAATGGCAGGTGTGCTGTGAATATGTGCCCTACTACACTCATGATCATAAATTAAAGTAATACTGATACATGGCGAAACAATGCTCTGGTAGGCGGTTTGCAGGTTTACATCACCTTTGGGTATGACCATGCGGTGCATTTGACCATCGGTCGTCGCACGGTGGCGCTGGCAGCAGTCCACGTACGCAGAGGTGTTTTGGTGCATGTCAGACTACGGTGCAACGAGTAAGTGTGCGGACATTTTCAGACGTGCTAATGGTGACTTGTGTCTTAAAAATGAGTCAAATAACACATATTGATGACGTCATGAGGGGTAGAATACTAGGGCGACTGGAGGCTGGTCAAACACAGAAGGTCGTAGCACGAGCCCTCCGTGTGCCACAAAGTGTAATCTCAAGATTATGGCAACGATTCCACCAGCCAGGAAACGTGTCCAGGAGCTGCAGTACGGGACCTCCACAGTGAACAACACCGAGTCCAGGTATAGTCTGAACAGTGATTCTCGACGGGTTTTCATCTGGCGTGAACCGGGAACCAGATACCAACCCCTTAATGTACTTGGAAGGGACCTGTATGGAGGTCGTGGTTTGATGGTGTGGAGTGGGATTATGATTGGTGCACGTACACCCCTGCGTGTCTTTGGCAGAGCAACTGTAACACGTCAGGAGTATCGGGACGTCATTTTGCACCAGTATGTCCAACTTGTCAGATATGCAGTGGCTCCCACCTTTCTCCTAATGGATGACAACGCACGTCCCGACCGAGCTGCCATCGGGGAGGAGTACCTTGGAACAGAAGATATCAGGTGAATGCAGTGGCCTGCGTGTTCTCCATACCCAAAACCCATCGAGCACGTCTGGGATGCTATCGGTCGACATATCACTGCACGTCTCCAAACCCCTAGGACACTTCAGTAGCTCAGACAGGCAGTGGTGCAAGAATGGGAGACTACACCCCAGCAGCTGCTCGACCACCTGATCCAGAGTATGCCAACCCGTTGTGCGGCCTGTGTACGTGTGCATAGTGATCTATCTCATATTGATGTCGGGGTACATGCGCAGGAAACAGTGGCGATTTGTAGCACATGTGTTTCGAGACGGTTTTCTCAACTTATCACCAATATCGTGTACTTACAGATCTCCGTCGTGTGTGTTCCCTATGTGCCTATGCTATTGGCGCCAGTTTTGTGTAGTGCCACGTTGTGTGGTGCCACATTCTGCAATTCTCCCTAATTTATGAGCATGAGTGTAGAATAATGTAACGTAAAGAAACCGTCCGCAGAGCACGTCCATGGTGACACTTATCCTTCTATTTCATGCAAATTTGTGTTCAGTGTGGTACAGCATTTCAACAAAGGACAAAAAAAGTCAGGTCCTTGTCGCACTAGCCACAGACTTGGTAGTCCAGTGGTGGCACATTGTTTCTCTATATATGGTTATTTCGCTGCCCACGGGACACATCGGTCTTGTGGGTCGCAGGAGTTTAAGGAACGAAATAAGCTTTTTATATCCCCAGAGGTCCCTTACTAGATACGAACACTACCACAGGAATCCATTGTTGAACAATGCGATAAGTGTTTGAGTTTACAAGGGGAATATGTTGAAAAGTGAAACAAATTTCAGGCTAGTACACATGGCACTGATGTCTCTATTCTTGCGTGTGACGTTTATTGACTCACCCTCGTAACTGTCGTTACTCGAATATACATTTTGCAATTCCGATGAGATACTAATCATGTGCATGTCCAAGTATACAGTACACTACATGGCAATTTGATGCTTGTTGCAACCCGCCTTCATGGTATCCCAGTTTTAATAAACAACAGTGTTATTAGAAAAGAATTATTATATACTTTAACAGAACAAGCTGCATCACCCGTCTACGACTTCAGACAACTAATTTTAGATGAAAAGTCCTAACTATAGTGCTTACCTATTGAATTACTTCTAAAGCTAGTCGCCCCCCCCCCCCCCAATGAAATATGGACCTTGCCGTTGGTGGGTGGGGAGGCTTGCATGCCTCAGCGACACAAATAGTCGTACTCTAGGCGCAACCACAACGGAGAGGTATCTGTTGAGAGGCCAGACAAACATGTGGTTCCTGAAGAGGGGTAGCAGCCTTTACAGTAGTTACAGGGGCAAAAATGTGGATGGTTGACTGATCTGGCCTTGTAACATTAACCAAAAAGGACCTGCTGTGCTGGTACTGTGAACGGCTGAAAGCAAGGGGAAACAACAACCGTAATTTTCCCGAGGGCATACAGCTTTACTGTATGGTTAAATGATGACGGCGTCCTCTTGGGTAAAATATTCTGGATGTAAAATAGTCCCCCATTCGAATCTCCGGCCGCGGACTACTCAGGAGGACGTAGTTACCAGAAAAAAAAAAAACTAGCGTTCCACGGACGGAGCGTGGAATGTCAGATCCCTTAATCGAGCAGGTAGGTTAGAAAATTTAAAAGGGAAATGGATAGGTTAAAGTTAGATATAGTGGGAATTAGTGAAGTTCGGTGGCAGGAGGAACAAGACTTTTAGTCAGGTGAACACAGCGTTATAAATACAAAATCACATAGGCGTAATGCAGGAGTAGGTTTAATGATGAATAAAAAAATAGAAGCGCGGGTAAACTACTACGAGCAGCATAGTGAATACATCCTTGTAGCCAAGATAGACACGAAGCCCATGCCTAGCACAGTAGTACAGGTTTACATGCCAACTAGCTCCGCAGATGACGAATATATTGAAGAAATGTATGATGAGACAAAAAGAAATCACTCAGATTGTGAGAGGAGACAAAAATTTAATAGTCATGGGTGAGGAATTCGATAGTAGGAAAAGGAAGTGAAGAAGAAAAAAAGAGGTGAATGTGGAATGAGGATAAGGAATGAAAGAGGAAGCCGCCTGGTATAATTTTGCACAGAGCACAACTTAGTCATTACTAACACTTGATTCAATAATCATGAAAGAAGGTTGTATACGTAGAAGAGGCCTGGAGACAGTGGAAGGTACCAGGTATTCTATATAATGGTAAGACAGAGATTTAGGAACCAGGTTTCAAATTGTAATACATTTACAGGGGCAGATGTGGACTCTGATTACAAATTATTGTTTATGAACAATAGACCAAAACCGAAGAAATTTCAAAAAGGTAGAAATTTAAGGGGAGGGGACCTGGATAAACTGAAAGAACCAGAGGTTGTAGAGAATTCCAGAGAGAGAGAGAGCATTAGGGAACGATTGACAAGACCGGGGAAAGAAATGCAGTAGAAGAAGAATGGGTAGCTTTGAGAGATGAAGTGATGAAGGCAGCAGAGGATCAAGTAGGTAAAAAGACGAGGGCTAGTATAAATCCTTGGGTAACAGAAGACATGTTGAATTTAATTCATGAAAGGAGAAAATATAAAAATGCTGAAAATGAAGCAGGCAAAAAGGAATACAAACGTCTCAAAAATGAGATCGACAGGAAGTGCAAAATGGCTAAGCAGGGATGGCTGGAGGACAAATATCATGTTGTAGAGGCATATATATCACTAGGGGTAAGATAGATACTACCTATACGAAAATTAAACTGTGCTTTGGAGAAAAGAGAACTACTTGTATGACTATCAAGAGCTCGGATGGGAAACCAGTTCTAATCAAAGAAGGGAAAGCAGAAATGTGGAAGGGGTACATAGAGGGTCTATACAAGAGCGATGTATTGGAGTTGGACGATAATATTATGGAAATGTAAGAGGACGTAGATGAAGATGAAATGGGAGATATGGTACTACGTGACGAGATTGACAGAACACTCAAAGGTCTGAGTCGAAACAAGGCCCCTGGAGTAGACAACATTCCATTATAACTACTGATAGCATTTCGGAGAGCCTGCCCTGACAATCTCTACCATTTGGTGAGCAAGATACACTACTGGCCATTTAAATTGCTACACTAAGAAGAAATGCAGATGATAAACGGGTATTCATTGGACAAACATATTATACTAGAACTGACATGTGATTACATTTTCACGCAATTTGGGTGCATAGATCCTGAGAAATCATTACCCAGAACAACCATCTCTGGCCGTAAAACGGCCTTGATACGCCTGGGCATTGAGTCAAACAGAGCTTTGATGGCGTGTACAGGTACAGCTGCCCATGTAGCTTCAACACGATACCACAGTTCATCAAGAGTAGTGACAGGCATATTGTGACGAGCCAGCTGCTCGCCCACCATCGACCAGACGTTTTCAGTTGGTGAGAGATCTGGAGAAAGTGCTGGCCAGGGCAGCAGTCGAACATTTTCTGTATCCAGAAAGGCCCGTACAGAACCTGCAACATGCGGTCGTGCATTATCCTGCTGAAATGTAAGGTTTCACAGCGATCGAATGAAGGGTAGAGCCGCGGATTGTAACACATCTGAAACTTAACGTCCACTGTTCAAAGTGCCGTCAATGCGAACAAGAGGTGACCAAAACATGTAACCAATGGCACCCCATACAATCACCCCGGGTGATAGGCCAGTATGACGATGACGAATACACGCTTCCAATGTGCGTTCACCGCGATCTCGCCAAACAGGGATGCGACCATCATGATTCTGTAAACAGAACCTGGATTCATCCGAAAAAAATTACGTTTTGCCATTCGTGCACCCAGGTTCGTCGTTGAGTACACCATCGCAGGCGCTCCTGTCTGTGATGCAGTGTCAAGGGTAACCGCAGCCATGGTCTCCGAGCTGCTAGTCCATGCTGCTGCAAACGTCGTCGAACTGTTCGTGCAGGTGGTTGTTGTCTTGCAAACGTCCCCATCTGTTGACTCAGGGATCGAGACGTGGCTGCACGATCCGTTACAGCCATGTCGATAAGAGGCCTGTCATCTCGCCAGCTAGTGATACGAGGCCGTTGGGATCCAGCACCGCGTTCCGTATTAACCTCCTGAACCCCCCGATTCCATATTCTGCTGTCATTGGATCTCGACCAACGCGAGCAGCAATGTCGCGATACGATAAACCACAATCGCGGTAGGCTACAATCCGACCTTTATCAAAGTCGGAAACGTGATGCTACGCATTTCTCCTCCTTACACAAGGCATCACAACAACGTTTCACCAGGCAACGCCGGTCAACTGTTGTTTGTGTATGAGAAATCGGTTGGAAACTTTCCTCATGTCATCACGTTGTAGGTGTCGCCACCGGCGCCAACCTTGTGTTAATGCTCCGAAAAGTTAATCATTTGCATATCACAGCATCTTCTTCCTGTCGTCTGTAGCACGTCATCTTCGTGGTGTAGCAATTTTAATGGCCAGTAGTGTATATGAGACAGGCGAAATATCCTCAGACTTCAAAAAGTATAATAATTCCAATCCCAAAGAGAGCAGGTGTCGACAGGTGTGAAAATTACCGAACTATCAGTTTAATAATTAGTAACAGACGAATGGAAAAACAAGTAGAAGCCGATCTTGGGGAAGATCTGTTTGGATTCCGTCGAAATGTTGGAACACGTGGGGCCATACTGACCCTACGACGTTTTCTTAGAAGATAGTTTAAGGAAAGGCAAACCAACTGTTTTGGCACTTGTACACTTAGAAAAAGCTTTTGACAATGTTGACTGGAATATTTTCTTTCGGATTCTGAAGGTGGCAGGGGTCAAATACAGGGAACGAAAGGCTGTTTACAGTTTGTACAGAAACCAGATGTTAGTGACAAGAGTCGAGGGGCATGAAAGGGAAGCAGTGGTTGGGAAGGGAGCGGGTCATGGTTAGAACCTATCCTAGATGTTATTCAATCCGTGAATTGAGCAAGCAGTAAAGGAAGCAAAAAAAAAAAAAAAAGAAATTGGAGTGGGAAGTAAAATCCATAGACAAAAAAACAAAAACTTTGAGATTTGCCGATGACAATGTAATTCTGCCAGAGACAGCAAAGGACCTAGATGAGCGGTTGAATGGAGTGGACAGTGTCTTGAAAGGAGGAAATAAGACGAACACCAACAAAAGCAAAACGAGGATAATGGAATGTAGTCGAATTAAATCAAGTGATGCTGAGGGAATTAGGTTAGGAAATGAGACACTTAAAGTTTTAGGTGAGTTTTGCTATTTGGGAAGCAAAATAACTCATGATGGTCGAAGAAGAGAGGATATAATATTCAGACTGCCAATGGCAAGGAAAGCGTTTCTGAAGAAGATAAATTTGTTAACATCGAGTATAGATTTAAGTGTCAGGAATTCGTTTCTGAAAGTACACTCCTGGAAATGGAAAAAAGAACACATTGACACCGGTGTGTCAGACCCACCATACTTACTCCGGACACTGCGAGAGGGCTGTACGAGCAATGATCACACGCACGGCACAGCGGACACACCAGGAACCGCGGTGTTGGCCGTCGAATGGCGCTAGCTGCGCAGCATTTGTGCACCGCCGCCGTCAGTGTCAGCCAGTTTGCCGTGGCATACGGAGCTCCATCGCAGTCTTTAACACTGGTAGCATGCCGCGACAGCGTGGGCGTGAACCGTATGTGCAGTTGACGGACTTTGAGCGAGGGCGTATAGAGGGCATGCGGGAGGCCGGGTGGACGTACCGCCGAATTGCTCAACACGTGGGGCGTGAGGTCTCCACAGTACATCGATGTTGTCGCCAGTGGTCGGCGGAAGGTGCACGTGCCCGTCGACCTGGGACCGGACCGCAGCGACGCACGGATGCACGCCAAGACCGTAGGATCCTACGCAGTGCCGTAGGGGACCGCACCGCCACTTCCCAGCAAATTAGGGACACTGTTGCTCCTGGGGTATCGGCGAGGACCATTCCCAACCGTCTCCATGAAGCTGGGCTATGGTCCCGCACACCGTTGGGCCGTCTTCCGCTCACGCCCCAACATCGTGCAGCCCGCCTCCAGTGGTGTCGCGACAGGCGTGAATGGAGGGACGAATGGAGACGTGTCGTCTTCAGCGATGAGAGTCGCTTCTGCCTTGGTGCCAATGATGGTCGTATGGGTGTTTGGCGCCGTGCAGGTGAGCGCCACAATCAGGACTGCATACGACCGAGGCACACAGGGCCTACACCCGGCATCATGGTGTGGGGAGCGATCTCCTACACTGGCCGTACACCACTGGTGATCGTCGAGGGGACACTGAATAGTGCACGGTACATCCAAACCGTCATCGAACCCATCGTTCTACCATTCCTAGATAGGCAAGGGAACTTGCTGTTCCAACAGGACAATGCACGTCCGCATGTATCCCGTGCCACCCAACGTGCTCTAGAAGGTGTAAGTCAACTACCCTGGCCAGCAAGATCTCCGGATCTGTCCCCCATTGAGCATGTTTGGGACTGGATGAAGCGTCGTCTCACGCGGTCTGCACGTCCAGCACGAACGCTTGTCCAACTGAGGCGCCAGGTGGAAATGGCATGGCAAGCCGTTCCACAGGACTACATCCAGCTTCTCTATGATCGTCTCCATGGGAGAATAGCAGCCTGCATTGCTGCGAAAGGTGGATATACACTGTACTAGTGCCGACATTGTGCATGCTCTGTTGCCTGTGTCTATGTGCCTGTGGTTCTGTCAGTGTGATCATGTGATGTATCTGACCCCAGGAATGTGTCAATAAAGTTTCCCCTTCCTGGGACAATGAATTCACGGTGTTCTTATTTCAATTTCCAGGAGTGTATTTGTATTGTATTGAGTGTAGCCATATATGGAAGTGAAACATGGATGATAAATGCTTTAGACAAGAAGAGAATAGAAGCTTTCGAAATGTGGTGCTTCAGGAGAATGCTGAAGGTTAGATGGGTAGATCCAATAAGTAATGAGGAGATACTGAATTGAATTGGGGAGAAGAGAAATTTGTGGAACAACTTGGCTAGAAGAAGGGATCGGTTGTTAGGACATGTTCTGAGGCATCGAGGGATCATCAAGTTAGTATTGGATGGCAGATGGAGAGTAAAAACCGTAGAGGCAGACCAAGAGATGAATACACTAAGGAGATTCAGACGGATGTAGGTTTTAGCAGGTACTTCGAGATGAAGAAGGATAGGGTAGCATGGAGGGCTGCAACCAACCAGTCTCTAGACTGAAGACCACAACAGCAACAACAACGCTGGTAGGAGGCTCGAAGGTGTGGGATATTCAGGGTCAGATGCGGACTCAAAACATACTATAACGTTTTTAAGCCAACATAGTACTCGTCACAGTCATACTGCAACACACTTTCATTCATGAAACATTGTTCGGCATTATTCGTAGTTTGAGATTTTCTATAGGTGATGAACATTAATAAAACCATCAAAATGCAGGGACGGATTCCTGACTAGAAATGGAAGAGAGGAAGTTCTTTTAACATGTGTCCGGAACTGGACGATGCGCGTGTAACAACAACAAATCATCCCGAAACATAGTTCAGAGCTGCATCGAATCCCCGTCTCAACAAATGTTCTAGGTAGCCTCCATGGGATGCAATGCATGCATTCATACGTCGCTTCACGGACTGCTGCGGCTCTTCCGCACGTTCCTGTCTCTCTCCGAATAGCGTCACAGGCGTCGTGAATAAACTGTTGAATAGTCGGCACACCAGTATCTGGTTCTGCATATACAAAGCTTTCCGGATGCTCCCGAAGGTAAAAATTGAGGGATTTATGTCCGGTGATCAAGGAGGTCATTCCACAGGGCCCCAGCATCCTATCAAGCTTCCAGGGAAGATGTTGAGGTGTCAGCGAACTGTAGAGGGGAAGTGGGCGGTGCTACATCATGCAGAAACCACATAACCTGTCGAATTGCCAAAGTCACATTTTCAAGGAGCCCAGGCAGAGTATTCCACAGGAAATCCAGGTACCTTCCTCCGTCGAGGCGCTGTGGAACAATAACCTATACAAGTATGTGGTCGCCAAGAATCCCTGCTCACACGTTGATGCTGAACCGATGCTGATGAGACGCCTCAACCCCTCCCCGACAATTGCCTGTAGCCCGCAGATGTCGATTATGCAAATTGATGATGCCAGTTCTGCTAAAGGTTACTTCGTCGGTAAAGAAGACTGATGACAGAAATCCCATAATTCTGATGGGCTTGTGTAAAAACAATCTACAAAGTCCTTCCCCTTAGGGGGAAATACGGACCTGATAATCCTTTCATTCGCTGCAGGTGACAGAGAGAGTAACGGTTGTCGTACTTTGGCTGACACCATATTGGCGGGCCACTTGCCTGGAGTTTGTACTAGGGTTCATCTCAATATCCCGTAAAACCTGGTCTACCCAATCCGGCGTACGCACAGTCCACCGCTACCCTGAAGGTTCGTCTGTCTGGAAGGACCCACGATTACACAAACGTCCGGGATGGGTTTGTAACGTTGTGTGATGCGATTGTTTTCTGTGAGGGTACTTGTTTGGCTGCATCCGTGCTGCCTCTCGACCGATTCCGTCTGCTTGACGATACACAAACACCATCTCGGCCCGTTCCCGACATGAATACCGAACCATTCTGCTGTTTACATTACGCTGCGTCAACCATACAGCCTGCAATACACAAGGAACACGCAGCATGTGGTCAGAGGAACTTTCATTCAACAGCGCCATCTAGTGTGGCAACGATGCATTTCCGGAGACATGTTCGCAGGACCTTTTTTCTTCCATTTCCGATCAGGAATCCGTCCCTGCAGATTGTCGGTTTAATTAATGTTCACTCTGTATATGAATGAGATTGTAATAAAAGTCTTTAATCGGTACTGTCATCACTGAGAATCATTTGGCTTAATACAACGCCAACGTCTATACGCGGTAGTACGATCAAATACGATATTTGCTGCGGGACTGATGAATTATTGGAAGGGAGGATGCAGAAGTGTTGTCTTGAATGGTGAGTCATCGATAGATGTAGACATGCCCTTAATAGTGTTCCAGGGGAATATATTGGAGCCATTCGTATTGATGTTGTACATTAAAGACTCACAAGGGAATGGTCAGACTTGTCATGTCGAAACCTGTGTTGCTTTTTTTACCACTGTGAGTTAACATTGCAAGAAGTCTGTATGCAGAATTTTAGCTGCTGACATGACCTGGAAGTCTGTAAACAATTTTATGAAGTAAGACATTATTGTCACATGGTTTCCACGCTTATAACTGCCTCTTGTACGACCCTGACCGCTCTCGCTACGTTATACCAACGCCATCTAGGGACAAGGTGGCGTTAGCTACGCGCCGCTCTCTTGCCACAGCAGTGAGAGAGCTGATTCCCCCAGTGAAAGCGATCGTATGATAATTAAACATTCGTTGACAAATATGGCTGATATGTTATCTACAACATTCTTTACAAACGGCTATGAAACAGACACAAATAAATATACGGTTTAGAACACGTCCAAATTTTATTTCTTGTAATTACCGCAAAAATGCGAAACATTGATACTGGGAGGTGGCATGAGCCCCCTCTCATATTTCTATCTTACGATTCTCCTCTCTAATTGCATGCGGTGAAAAGTTGCTATTCCTTCACATGCGGACTTCCCACGCAGCGTCTCTCGTCACCCAGGTGGTCCGGTGACTGGCGGGCAACACTGATCTCGAGAGGGTTAAGCCGACGGGTGTGAGGCAGTCGAGTGAATGCTTTCCAGACGCCGACATTGTCAAGAGACACGCCCGCCGGGGCCTGAAGTAGCGACTGGGCTAGAGGTTCCGTTACTTCGCAGAAACTTTGCGAAAACACTTTCTGGCGGGCTACCAGCGAGGCGTGGGAATGACTTGTGTACCCAGGCAGTTGTGGCGGGAAAATTCCCGCGCTTTCTGCAAAATAGTAACTGTGATTGGCTTGCTCAGGGCATAGCTCCGTGACGTAGCAAAATCAGCGCAGAAATTGGCGCCAAGAATCTCCATTGGTGGAATGGTAGTGCTCCGGCAATGGAGTGGAATTTTCCGCCGGTTTTAGAGTTGCTGATTGGAACGTTTAACCACGGCTACTGTCGTGGGGGCGGGAATGTTCTGTGTTCGGCCTGTACGGGTGCTCAGGGGTAGTCGGCTCTCGCCTTTCGGTCGAGGACGTCGAAGCAACCAGCCCTCGCCTCCGGTACACCAGATCGTGTTCTGGCAGTTAAGAAGACAGTTTGGTAATGTATGTCCGCAGCACCGGCAGATAGGGATTTTCCTAGGTGATAATCACAGCCCAGCAGAGTGCGCCTGTTCGTCTTTTTCTAACTTTGTTCTGTCTTAAGTAGCAGCAATTAATGTTGGGTTAGCTGTGTGTCTCTCTTAAGATTTGAGTGGCAAGGAATTGGCTCCACATACCACTTCGTCATAAACCTCACAATCTAGTTTAGGGACAACTTCACCTTCACAGCGTTTGTTTGTGTATCCAATTTGAGCCAATTTGATGTATTATAAATGTTTCATGTGTTTTTGTTTATTATTTTGTGTTTAGTCTTAATAAATCATATTGTTATTTTGGACAGAACTTTTATTCTGTTAATCGGTAGAGCAACCCATCATTTCTCACTACGTTAATGAAACCTTCCTTTATTTAACTTATTTATCAAATTAAATTATTGCAGGTGCCAAACTCTTTTCTACTCCACTTGCAGGGTTGATTACAGTCAGTTCGCGTATATTTTTTAATCCTTGTGCAACAGCAAAAGTCGGAGTTAGAATAGGGGGGGCTTAGAGCATCATTTACATGTGCAGATTCTAGAATTTAGTGTTAAATACACTGCTAACCCCGGCACCTCGCATAAAATGGCGACCCTTAGCCTCGGATCTTTCCTGTGAATCGCTGATAAGCAAGTATTATTAGTAGTAGGGACACTCAGAATTTTTTTTGCTTAATTTTTTATTGATTAATACCCAAGTTTTTTTTGGTAGTTCCGCGTTTAGTTTTAAGTAGTGGCGCATGATTACAGTTTTTGTGTTCAGTGTATATATTCTTTTGTTCATTTTCTTGTGTTCCTTTGATGTGTTGTCTGTACCTCATCACACTTTGTCGGGTTTGTGTGCAGTTTCTGTACCACAACAAATCGTGCTGGTAGTTACAGCGTTGGAACGGCGTTGTTGAAATTTTATGTCTATGTGGAAAAACATTGGGAGTAGATGATTTATATTGTGAATTTTAGATAAATTTGTTTTTTCATGAATGATCACGAGAAGTAAGGCACGACTATTATCGAGCGAAACTAAAACAAAAGAGAATAGCATAATGGATAAGAGGCAGGTTACCGACGAGGATAGGTTCGGAGATGAGATGGGCACATTTTTAGCAGCACAGGACGACAGGGTCATTGATGAGGAAGGTGATTTGGACGCGATCTTAGAGCAACGTCGCGACCGTGATTATGATAGTGAAGTGGAGGATGGAACAGAGACAGGCACACAGGTCGAGACGGTAGCAGAAGTTTATAGTCAAACGAACGAGTGCAGACAGAGGCCAGCTCGGTCACGTCAGAGCTGTAGCGCCCAGGTGTCCAGAGTTACATCGCCCATGTTTGAAGAGGATCAAAAAGATGACGTAAACCCAATACTGAGCTTCCTACGATCAATGAAAGAAGAAGCTGACGAACAGCGTAAGAAGGAGAAGGAAGAAGATGCGAAACAGCGTAAGAAGGAGAAAGAAGAAGCTGATAAACAACGTAAGAAGGAGAAGGAAGAAGCTGACGAACAGCGTAAGAAGGAGAAGGAAGAGGATGAGAAACAGCGTAAGAAGGACACAGAGGCAATAATTTCGCATATAGGGGAAATTCGTGGCGAATTATTAACAATAAAGAAAGAATGTGGAGAAGCAAAACAATTGTCAGTGGTAGCACTAAAAGTAGCAGGCCTAGCCAGAACGGCAGCAACAGGGGCAATTAAAATCACAAAAGTAACTTCTCAACTTGCAGGTCGCTTGCGACGTGCAACACAACCCACTCAAAATCCCTAGCGTTCTTAAAAACCCAAGGTAATATTGCGGTTACGATCATCACGAAACGAATGAAAGAAGTAGAGAGTCAGATAGCAAAACTAGAGCAAAACGGGCACACGACCACTGCGCGTTCGGATACCAACGATGGAATACACAGAATTGTGTCTCCGAGGAAAAGCCCGCCGTGCTCTAGCCCAATGACCGAGTGCGAAACTAACAATGCACAAGCAGAAACAGCGAGTAATAACTCCAATAATTATAGCCCAATTAGGAGAGTGAATTCTGATTGCCACTTCCACTGTGATACAGAGGTAGCACTTCACAGTTATCAGCAAGCTAGAACACGACACTCAGCAGACGTGCAAGTATTGGAAACGAGTGACAACACCAGTGCGAGGATCAGACAGGATTTTGATCACAATCACTTCCTGTCGATACTAAAATTCCAGAAGTTCAAACAAAATGGAGGGTCGATGCATCCCAAGAGCTGGGTGATGCAGTTTACAAATTCATTACCGTCATCATGGCCAACCCTGGCAAAATTAGAATTCTTGTGTGGACACATCGAAGGCCAAGCCGCGGGAAAGATGCGGGGTGTGGCAGCGACGTGTCAGACTTATCAGGAATTTGTTGATGCGTTCCTGGGGATCTACTGGTCAAAGGAAACGCAAGACAGGATTAAAGAGGAAATAATATTTTGTCCTGAACTGGAAGTGTCCGGGCAAAGGATCGCAACCAAATTTTTTGATGATTTACTCAAGAAGAATCAATTTTTAGATAGTCCATATAGCAAGGGAGAAACCATCAAATATTGTTTTTCCAAATTGCCTGTTAGGTATCAACAGACACTTGTCGGCAAGTGTGGATCTAATATAGAAGCATTCAAGAATCTATTGCGCGAATTCGAAGTAGTCTTCGATAAAGAAGACGCAAAGGACAGGAAGAAGGCGCAAAATAAGAAATACCACGGGCCAGCAAGGGCAGACGACAACAGATCGCGTAATCGCGCTCGTCAGTTAGGAAACCAGGGTTACGGAAATCAAGGTTACGCAATTCAAGATTATGGAAACCAGAGACACGGAAACCAGAACGTCAGGGAACAGGGTCATGCTAGACAAGGAATCTGGGAGAGGAGGAATAACGAACGGCAAAGCGACCGTAATTGGAGAGAGCGGAATCAAGGACAACAGGAGAACCAGGAGATTGAAATTAGACCTCAAATCCTAATGCACGTCAGAGGAGGGGGAGTCTAAGAAGGGATTGGCGCTAGTCCATAGGACTCCACCACTTCTCTCACACAAAGAAGTTCGTGGAATAATAGTAGTTTAAGTGGTGTACATAGTAGAATAGGCAAACATATGAACCTTTCTTCGTGGAACAATAATCGTTGCATTAATAGATTAAGATTGTTAAAGTATTAACACGCTGCGTTTTCTCGCATAAGAATTTACTGCTGTTAACTTTTTTTTTTGTCTATGTTCGGGATCTCCTCTGTCGTTGCGATAAGAGGCACTACCTTTCCATGAGCAATGCTTTTGTCCTTTCCTATCTTGTGTCCATGTTAAGGGATAAAGATGAGTGACGAGATGTCGCACAAACGGGCACATACAAGAACGTGCTCTTAGAAGCGTTCTGAGAAGTCGTGATACCCTCCATAGCGGCCACAACCAGTTCGTGAGACGTTCATACCAATACTTGCAGGCACGCGTCAGTGCACTGCAAGATTGTGGTATATTGCGTGATTTCGAGGATGAATATGGGCAGTATAGTTTTTTGCAGAGCTGCGCCAGCATCGTTGTCTTGCAAGTCGGGGTGAACCTGTGAGCGTTTGACTCCAATGGTGCCCTAGACGAGAGAAATGCGGGCATAAAGCCTACCATGCCAATGTGCTGGTTGGGGATTTAGCGTGCTGCTCGTGACTGTCACAGATGAATAACCAGGGACTTATACTTGGATAATCGTGACATACTGTGTAGCTGTCGTGTGTTGGGCGACTGAATCCTCAAGGGGAACCAGTCCTGGCTTGGTCATATTACATTACCTCTGGAAAGGTGTGCTTTGATCGCGAAAACAGCATCACATAGAGAAGGAAGTTGCAATATTGTCGTGTATAGCCATGGCTAACCCAGTCTCTGGAGTTTCAGTGAGGCGTAATGAAAACTCGGAGGTCATGTCGTACGGCGCGCACATCACTGTCGTCAATAGCGGCGAGCAGCGAGACATCTCATTGTAACAGGAATTATGTAAGAGTATCATATAAGGTAAACAAAAAGGTACGATATACTAGGATAAGTTAAACTGTAGGATTTAACAATAACTAGATTAATATTGTGGGGGTTTTCTACCACAAGTGTTTGGCGCGCGCCTGTTGGGATGTTATTTTTCAGGTCATCAAATCACAGACCCGAGATGGAGGGACGACCGGCGAGCGAACGTAGAATAGTTGCATGTTCTTTATAGCTCAGTAAAACTTCAGCCTGCATAATAACATAATTTATTCAGAAGACATAGAATGTTGATCGTTGGTATATGGTAGTTAATTCTTGAGCATGTCTACTGTCGATCTATATAAGTAATAGTAATATTGGTGCGGGCCTGCACATTTAGCTATTCATCCAGTGTAGCGTCACACACCATGTACAGTAGTGAGACCGGTCTCTACACAAATATCAAGATAAATTATTTCCATGTCTAAATTTGTTACACCAAGATTTTGTTATAATGATATCATCATCATCATCATCATAATGATAGCCATAGATTAATAACTATAAAAGTAAAATAAGAGTGTCTGAAATGACAGACCATCAATGTGTCATTATGTAAATTTATTATAACATAGAAGGTCGTGGGGAAAAGTTAGGCATAAGATTTTTGTAAGAATTGTGCAGATGACGGGGATCGTGGCAATGCAGAACAAGAGGTCATCGGCTACCTGCAAGAAGAGAGGGTCAGCGCGCCACCTGGCGTGAAGGGCGCGAGAGCATCCGGTCCTACAAGCTGACAGTCACTGGGCAGTATACCTGAGGGATTAGGCGGCAGACAGCCCTCGCCGGGCCACAAGCGAAAGTGAGGCTGGCCGTTGACACTGACACATGACCCACACGCGACAGCCTGCTAGCTCTCCGGACGCGGCAGCCGTTTGGAGGGATTCCCTGCGGCAGACCACATTGTTGTGAGTACACGAAGAAGATCACATATCATGTCAGAACCTGCGCCTCATGTGCCTCAGGACGGAAAGGGACGCTATATACTCACCTGTTTGGGTTTTTACAACTCACTAGCATTGGCCGATCTGCATACATAAAGCATTATCGTGCCACACTAACAAATGTATGGTCTCATTTCTAACTTCTCCTCTCTATTAGAGAGCAGTTTTAGCAATCGTCGCTCCTAGTTCGACCCTGTATGGATGACCTCACACACTTGTGGAGTCACTCTACGTGCCATCATCCCTCGTCGAACTGCAATATTGGGAAACGTAAAGTACTGTCCAGCGAGAGAAGAGACCTAGACTAGTGATGTATCCCAACAAGTAGACCTCAGAGACAATTAATCAACGTGAGGAGAACCTATCACTGTGTCTTCCTACCGTACTGCCGTGATCATATGCGTAGGTCTTGGTGCAATCTCAACAGAGTACTGCAGATGCTCCAGAACACCCTATTGCCGTTGCAATAACGTAGCAACAACACCCGACGTTTAGCCCTATGTGATGTCAGTACTGTGGAATTTGTGTAGTGCTTCGAATATTTCTAACAATGTGATTTAGTGCCTCATTCTCAGCACAGTCGTGAACTTTGTGCAATGTGCACGCACAACTTGATGTCCCATGAACCTTGTTTTTTTTCTTAAATTTCTTTCTCTAGTGTTGTTTTTGTAATGTATGTTATACCTTGTATGTGTTTGTGTTTTACACTGTAATTCTTATTACAAATTACTGTATTGTTCTCCACACCATGTTTTTTTTTTGTATTTTGTATTTATTGTTGTGTGTATGCAAACACTGTGCCTGAAGTCCCCATAAACTGAAGCAGATACCACCACTGTCATTGTGAATGGACCATCAGTTCAGGGAACATTTTGTAAAGGTTATTCTTGCTGCAGGGAGACAGAATGAATCGGAGGTTGTAACTAGATTCTGAAAGCTCACAAAGAGATTGTTAACTTAAATAGTATCATGTGTGAGTGAGTTCAGGTTAGTTTCATGATTCAAATTGTTGTAAAATCTTGGGCATTTAATTGCGGAGCACTCCAACTCTGATTGTAAAGAATAAACTGCTCCATATTTGGCTCACATGCCCGGGCCATATTTAGAGCGTGAATGTCTGTGTGAATCGGTGTTTGGAAGGGGCTCCCTGGGTATGGATGTGTGATGTGAGTGTTAGTGTTCCATATTACGAAGGTGAAGTTGGCTACATCATAAATAATCCTCCCTCTATGAGCTGCATTTTTCGGTTGCAGTGATTCTTTTATAGAGTGCGGCATGTGGAGTCAGTTTGTAAGATTGTTCTTGGGCGATAGACTCACTACCTTGCTCCTAAGTGAGCCAACCGCTCACCAATTACAATCTAAAATGGCGTAGGGGCAACGAGAGGTGGCATGAGCCCCCTCTCATATTTCTATCTTACGATTCTCCTCTCTAATTGCATGCGGTGAAAAGTTGCTATTCCTTCCTACGCGAACTTCCCACGCAGCGTCTCTCGTCACCCAGGTGGTCCGGTGACAGGCGGGCAACACTGATCTCGAGAGGGTTAAGCCGACGGGTGTGAGGCAGTCGAGTGAATGCTTTCCAGACGCCGACATTGTCAAGAGACACGCCCGCCGGGGCCTGAAGTAGCAGCTGGGCTAGAGGTTCCGTTACTTCGCAGAAACTTTGCGAAAACACTTTCTGGCGGGCTACCAGCGAGGCGTGGGAATGACTTGTGTACCCAGGCAGTTGTGGCGGGAAAATTCCCGCGCTTTCTGCAAAATAGTAACTGTGATTGGCTTGCTCAGGGCATAGCTCCGTGACGTAGCAAAATCAGCGCAGAAATTGGCGCCAAGAATCTCCATTGGTGGAATGGTAGTGCTCCGGCAATGGAGTGGAATTTTCCGCCGGTTTTAGAGTTGCTGATTGGAACGTTTAACCACGGCCACTGTCGTGGGGGCGGGAATGTTCTGTGTTCGGCCTGTACGGGTGCTCAGGGGTAGTCAGCTCTCGCCTTTCGGTCGAGGACGTCGAAGCAACCAGCCCTCGCGTCCAGTACGCCAGATCGTGTTCTGGCAGTTAAGAAGACAGTTTGGTAATGTATGTCCGCAGCACCGGCAGATAGGGATTTTCCTAGGTGATAATCACAGCCCAGCAGAGTGCGCCTGTTCGTCTTTTTCTAACTTTGTTCTGTCTTGAGTAGCAGCAATTAATGTTGGGTTAGCTGTGTGTCTCTCTTAAGATTTGAGTGGCAAGGAATTGGCTCCACATACCACTTCATCATAAACCTCACAATCTAGTTTAGGGATAACTTCACCTTCACAGCGTTTGTTTGTGTATCCAATTGGAGCCAATTTGATGTATTATAAATGTTTCACGTGTTTTTGTTCATTATTTTGTGTTTAGTCTTAATAAATCATATTTTTATTTTGGACAGAACTTTCATTCAGTTAATCGGTAGAGCAACCCATCATTTCTCACTACGTTAATGAAACCTTCCTTTATTTAACTTATTTATCAAATTAAATTATTGCAGGTGCCAAACTCTTTTCTACTCCACTTGCAGGGTTGATTACAGTCAGTTCGCGTATATTTTTTAATCCTTGTGCAACAGCAAAAGTCGGAGTTAGAATAGGGAGGGCTTAGAGCATCATTTACATGTGTAGATTCTAGAATTTAGTGTTAAATACACTGCTAGCCCCGGCACCTCGCAATACAATGTTCAAAACATAGGTTTTTTGTGCACCAAGAACATACAAGCAAAGACGACATATGACAGCCCTGCGAATCACAGACGTTGTTTGATGTCCGTAGACAAAACTGGGCTGGTGTTAGGAATGAATCAGGCCTAATATCAGCATATTTCGAGGAGTGCCACGCATATTTAATCAAATTCTGAAATGATAATGTACTACTGATTGCAGCTTGAGAATATTGTCACGGTGATAGACAGGAAATTGCAGTGATCAGCACACAATAATTTTCTCTGCTAGTTTTCTGTAAAATGCCTTCCACTGACGGAAAAATTCTCTGTCTAATGGTTGAATTACGTTGGTCGTGCCTGGTGGAACCTGAAGCATCTCTACTTCTTTGTCAGGGTGGGCTCGAAATACAGCTTTTAATGAATCAGACCTTTTATGACCTGACCACGAATCTAGAAGGAGAAGAGATTTGTTCCCGCAGAACGGAAGAAAAGCATGACGCATGAAAAGTGTAACGTTTTCGTTTCCCATTTTTGGAGACTTCGATGCGTCTACTACAAGACTGTTTGCGTAGAACATTGTTCTTTTGACACGTGGTCCAAAACGTCCAGTTGGTTCTTGAAGACACACATATATTTTAGGCAGCAATGAACCATCCAGACTAATTATGGGCATTATAGTATATGGATGGGTGAGTGCAGTCGTGGTCTGTGCAATCGCCTAAATATGTTTTTCCCATTTGAATGACAGTGTTCTTTTCGCACGCATTTCTTTTTGAAAACCTGACTGATCTGCATTGTACACGTATGATTCACTAAAACTAGCGATCTTATTTTTTGCATTCGTAAGAAAAGCTTCTATCATTTCGATTTGTGTCACTTCATTTTCCGACCTGTTTCTCGATACAAATTTTGTTATTTTTCTTGCCACAATTTTATGTGATCTTTTGAAGCGACTAATCCAACTTTGAGAAGCTGTAAATTCTTTAGAGCCTATCTCGTTGGCAATCTCTAACGCCCAATCACGCAAAGTTGTATTGCTCACACCAAATGACTGTTGTCTGGCATCGGTAAATAACTCAAAAAGTCGCGCGTTTATCTCCGTCGCAATTTCCAGTCGACTATTACGTCGTCGAGCGACTTGCTTTTGCCGGCCGGAGTGGCCGAGCGGTTAAAGGCGCTACAGTCGGGAACCGCACGACAGCTACGGTCGCAGGTTCGAATCCTGCCTCGGGCATGGATGTGTGTGATGTCCTTAGGTTAGTTAGGTTTAAGTAGTTCTAAGTTCTAGGGGACTTATGACCACAGCAGTTGAGTCCCATAGTGCTCAGAGCCATTTGAACCATTTTTTGAACTTGCTTTTTCCATCTATACAATTCACGTTCAGAACGGACAAAGCGATACTTATTTCGAACAGTACTGACACGTAGGCGTTTCTTACCACTTTCGTTCAACCAATACGTCACCGCTTTTTCTTTGTCTGATAAGGTAATTGTAGTTGCTGGTGTTACTTTCGGAGATAATTGATGATGGTACGTGGCACTATCACTCGAAGAGTCTTCATGAGTGCAACTTTCGTCGGTGTCTTCGCCGTCTGTAGAGTCACAGTCTGCAATATCGAGTGTTCCAGTTGTTTCTAGCCACATGTCTGCGCCATTTACATGCTCGTCTAGAAGTTTAACAACCATGTCGCACAACACACAGTCTTCACGCGTGTTTTCTGTTGATTGCTTCATTTGGCGTCTGTGGTATATCTCTATGGCAAGCAGCAAAACATTTACAGGGTTCGCCATCACCTGTGAGGGGAGATTGAATGTTCACCGTAAAGTGGCTTGCGGAGTATAGATGAACATGTACAGAACATCTTTCATATCTCTAACCAGTTTCAGGACGGTATGTTTCGAAATACGTACCAGAAATTAAAAGGATGTGCATGCCACAGAAACGAATATTCGTTTCCCCTTTCCACCAAAACCATGCAGCGATATTCCTCTTTAGTGAACGCCGCGATAAGACGGCCGCACTTCCAGACCATGCGCACAACGCTCGCGACTCGCCATTTCCAGGGGTGGCCAGCCGTCACTGCAAGCGCCAAGCAGGAAACACAGCTATGTTCATGATTTTTTTAAGGGACTTCCAGTTCATGTCAGCAGCTACAAGTCTGACCATTCCCTTGTCAGTTGACAATATAAACAAAGACCTCAGAGAAGGTCATCCTGTCCAGACTTGAAGATGATGCAGTTATCTACAGTTTGTTCCGAAAACTATTCGTTCAGATTAATACAGGAGGTAAAGTACACCAAAACAAACGTATTTCGACAAGGTACACAAGTCTTTGAAGTCAACTAGTAATATTAGGGAACATTTCGTTAGTGATGCTGTGTCGATGTCTCTAACTGGGAATGTGAACTGACATTTGCTCTGTGTACGGATACGGATGGTTGGCCCTGAGGTCTTCCTGGAAACATGTCGAGTCATTCACAAGCATCACCGCCTTGTGACAATAACGGTGACTTGCTCGTAAACGCACTGATTCAGTCACAGACATTACCAACTTGTGACAACAACAGTGAACGTGGAGCGGTTTACGTATGATGAAACTGCTGACAAGGATCTGGTATACGGGTCTGTGAATGGAAATGGACAAGCTGCAGTGGGAGAGTATCAACAGCGCTTTCCCAAGTGACGTGCTCGACAACACTAAACGTTCGGACCTCTGTGTCGTCTGCTACATGAAACAGGCACTTCTCGTGCAAGTAAGCATGATACCGGTCGGAATCGAACACTGTGAACTCTCGAAATGGAAGACGAGATTCTGCGACATGGTAAATACACTCGATCTAGAAGTACACGACGTACTGCACACATCCTTGGCGTCAGACATAGCATTTCGTGGAATGTGTTACGTGACCAGCTGCTTTATCCTTTCCATCTTCAGTGGCAGCGCTAGCAACTGAAAATATTCCCCAACACGTTCAGTTTTCACAACGGGTTTTGCAACATGCTACCCTGCACCGTTTATTTCCGGCCGAGGTCCCGTAGACTGTCGAGGCTTCGTTTAGTGTTGAGGCTACTTCAATAGTCACAATTCGTATGGTTGGGCACACGTGAATCTACAACGTACTCGACCTGGTGCTCATCAATAGCATTTCGTGGAATGTGTTACGTGACCAGCTGCTTTATCCTTTCCATCTTCAGTGGCAGCGCTAGCAACTGAAAATATTCCCCAACATCATCTTCAAGTCTGGACAGGATGACCTTCTCTGAGGTCTTTGTTTATATTGTCAACTGACAAGGGAATGGTCAGACTTGTAGCTGCTGACATGAACTGGAAGTCCCTTAAAAAAATCATGAACATAGCATCAATAGCGATTCGGTGCTAATGTGCGGGCTGGCATTCCCGGTCATAAGTTGATTGGACCATAGATTCCTGCCTCAAAACTCGCATCTTTGTGGAGTATGTGTTGCCAGAAATGCTGGAGAATGTACCTCTGAATGTTAGACTAAGAATGTACATCCAATACAGTAGGGCACTAGTCCATTTCAGCATTGCTGGGAGGAATCATTTGAGAGACACCTTCGGAAATCAATGGATCGCCCGAGGTGGCCCTGTGGCCTGACCACCCAGGTCACGTGACGACACGTATCTTGGTTTCTTCCTCTGGGGATATATGAAGCAGCTGGTGTATGGAATCGTTGTGGAAACAGAAGAAGAACTCGTCGCTAGAATTGTGGTCGCTGCTAGTACCATTGCGGGTATACCAGGAATCCTTGCACGGACACGCCAGTCAATGGAATGACGATGTCCTGGTTGTATAGAGGCCAATCGTCGCGCATTAGAGCAGTTTCTATGAACATCAGTGCTGTAATTAGCTTGCTAAATTACATTCTGCGTAAATCGCTCCTAGCTTTATAAATTGCCGTCGGGGACCACATATACCATAACTAAAAGTATTTGTTGTTATTTTTCTCTACCTCCTGTACTGATCTGAACGAAAAGTTTCGGAACACCCTGTATAATGAAGTACTATTTAAAAACAGCTGCACAAATATTCAATCAGATGTTGATAAAATTTCGAACTCGAGCAAAAACTGGCAACTTGATTTAACCTTTCAGAAATGCAAAATAAGCATTTCACAAAAAGCTATTATCCTGTGAATACAATGCCAGTGAGCCACGCCTGGATTTTGACAACTCATACAAATACTTAGGTGCTAGAATCTGAGCGGATATGAAATGCAATATCATATACACAGTCGCAGGTAAAGTAGATAACGGAATTCGTTTTATTGGTAGGATACTGGGATAACGCAACCCGTCTACAAACGAGACCATTTACGAAACATTCGTGCGATCCATCCTACAATACTATTCAAGTACGTGGGACCTATCCCATAAGCGTATACAACTTACAGGTGGTACTGAATGTATACAAAGAAGCGCACCACGAATGGTCACTGGTTTGTTTGACCAATGGGAGGGTGACAGGGAGATTCCGAGAAACGTCAACTGGCAGACGTGTGAAGATGGGAAAGAATTATCTCGGAAAAGTCTATATATAAAGTTTCAACAACCAGCTGTACTGTGAAGTGCCACATTTGTGACGGCAAGCGTCTTTGACTCTTGGCGGTGGCGCCATACTGGGCAGGAAACCGGAGCCAGAGAAGCAGAGTGGCAGTCAATGTAAGTTGGCACGAGGAGAATGAAGGTTCCTCGTGGGCACACTCAGTACGGGCTTTGTGCGAATTTTCTCCCTAAAGACACTCAGTGGACCTTGGAGCCATCTGTGTTTGTCTAGATATTAAGGTCGGGGTGGGAAATTGCCCCTAAAGGCGGTAGAATCAGCAATGATCAACGACATGAGGATGCAGAAGGCAATGGAAACCACTGCATTAAAGACACGTAACGTGTACCCACAGGACATGTGGCCTGTAATTGAAGAAGTGTCATGATGATCTCTCCATTGGCAAAAGATTCCGGAATAGTCCCCAATTCGGGTCACTGGGAGGGAACAGTCAAGGGGGAGGTTACCATGAGAAAAAGATTGAATAATCTACGAAAGGATAACGCTCTACGAGTAGGGGCGTGGAATGTCAGAAGCTTGAACGTTGTAGGGAAACTAGAAAATCTGAAAAGGGAAATGCAAAGGCTCCATCTAGATATAGTAGGGGTCAGTGAATTGAAGTGGAAGGAAGACAAGAATTTCTGATCAGATGAGTATCGGGTAATATCAACAGCAGCAGAAAATGGTATAACAGATGTAGGATTCGTTATGAATAGGAAGGTAGGGCAGAGGGTGTGTAACTGTGAACAGTTCAGTGACCGGGTTGTTCTAATCAGAATCGACAGCAGACCAACACCGATAACGATAGTTCAGGTATACATGCCGACGTCGCAAACTGAAGATGAACAGATAGAGAAAGTGTATGAGGATATTGAAAGGGTAATGCAGCATATAAAGGGGGACGAGAATCTAATAGTCATGGGCGACTGGAATGCAGTTGTAGGGGAAGGAGTAGAAGAAAAGGTTACAGGAGAATATGGGCTTGGGACAAGGAATGAAAGAGGAGAAAGACTACTTGAGTTCTGTAACAGGTTTCAGCTAGTAATAGCGAATACCCTGTTCAAGAATCACAAGAGGAGGAGGTATACTTGGAAAAGGCAGGGAGATACGGGAAGGTTTCAATTAGATTACATCATGGTCAGACAGAGATTCCGAAATCAGATACTGGATTGTAAGGCGTACCCAGGAGCAGATATAGACTCAGATCACAATATAGTAGTGATGAAGAGTAGGCTGAAGTTCAAGACATTAGTCAGGAAGAATCAATACGCAAAGAAGTGGGACACGAAAACACTAAGGAATGACGAGATACGTTTGAAGTTCTCTAACGCTATGGATACAGCAATAAGGAATAGCGCAGTAGGCAGTACAGTTTGAAGAGGAATGGACATCTCTAAAAAGGGCCATCACAGAAGTTGGGAAGGAAAACATAGGTGCATAGAAGGTAGCTGCGAAGAAACCATGGGTAACAGAAGAAATACTTCAGTTGATTGATGAAAGGAGGAAGTACAAACATGTTCCGGGAAAATCAGGAATACAGAAATACAAGTCGCTGAGGAATGAAATACACTCCTGGAAATGGAAAAAAGAACACATTGACACCGGTGTGTCAGACCCACCATACTTGCTCCGGACACTGCGAGAGGGCTGTACAAGCAATGATCACACGCACGGCACAGCGGACACACCAGGAACCGCGGTGTTGGCCGTCGAATGGCGCTAGCTGCGCAGCATTTTTGCACCGCCGCCGTCAGTGTCAGCCAGTTTGCCGTGGCATACGGAGCTCCATCGCAGTCTTTAACACTGGTAGCATGCCGCGACAGCGTGGACGTGAACCGTATGTGCAGTTGACGGACTTTGAGCGAGGGCGTATAGTGGGCATGCGGGAGGCCGGGTGGACGTACCGCCGAATTGCTCAACACATGGGGCGTGAGGTCTCCACAGTACATCGATGTTGTCGCCAGTGGTCGGCGGAAGGTGCACGTGCCCGTCGACCTGGGACCGGACCGCAGCGACGCACGGATGCACGCCAAGACCGTAGGATCCTACGCAGTGCCGTAGGGGACCGCACCGCCACTTCCCAGCAAATTAGGGACACTGTTGCACCTGGGGTATCGGCGAGGACCATTCGCAACCGTCTCCATGAAGCTGGGCTATGGTCCCGCACACCGTTAGGCCGTCTTCCGCTCACGCCCCAACATCGTGCAGCCCGCCTCCAGTGGTGTCGCGACAGGCGTGAACGGAGGGACGAATGGAGACGTGTCGTCTTCAGCGATGAGAGTCGCTTCTGCCTTGGTACCAATGATGGTCGTATGCGTGTTTGGCGCCGTGCAGGTGAGCGCCACAATCTGGACTGCATACGACCGAGGCACACAGGGCCTACACCCGGCATCATGGTGTGGGGAGCGATCTGCTACACTGGCCGTACACCACTGGTGATCGTCGAGGGGACACTGAATAGTGCACGGTACATCCAAACCGTCATCGAACCCATCGTTCTACCATTCCTAGACCGGCAAGGGAACTTGCTGTTCCAACAGGACAATGCACGTCCGCATGTATCCCGTGCCACCCAACGTGCTCTAGAAGGTGTAAGTCAACTGCCCTGGCCAGCAAGATCTCCGGATCTGTCCCTCATTGAGCATGTTTGGGACTGGATGAAGCGTCGTCTCACGCGGTCTGCACGTCCAGCACGAACGCTGGTCCAACTGAGGCACCAGGTGGAAATGGCATGGCAAGCCGTTCCACAGGACTACATCCAGCATCTCTACGATCGTCTCCATGGGAGAACAGCAGCCTGCATTGCTGCGAAAGGTGGATATACACTGTACTAGTGCCGACATTGTGCATGCTCTGTTGCCTGTGTCTATGTGCCTGTGGTTCTGTCAGTGTGATCATGTGATGTATCTGACCCCAGGAATGTGTCAATAAAGTTTCCCCTTCCTGGGACAATGAATTCACGGTGTTCTTATTTCAATTTCCAGGAGTGTAAATAGGAAGTGCAGGGAAGCTAAGACGAAATGGCTGCAGGAAAAATGTGAAGACATCGAAAAAGATATATTTGTCGGAAGGACAGACTCAGCATACAGGAAAGTCAAAACAACCTTTGGTGACATTAAAAGCAACGGTGGTAACATTAAGAATGCAACAGGAATTCCACTGTTAAATGCAGAGGAGAGAGCAGATACGTGGGAAGAATACATTGAAAGCCTCTATGAGGGTGAATATTTGTCTGATGTGATAGAAGAAGAAACAGGAGTCGATTTAGAAGAGATAGGGGATCCAGTATTAGAATCGGAATTTAAAAGAGCTTTGGAGGACTTACGGTCAAATAAGGTAGAAGGGATAGATAACATTCCATCAGAATTTCTAAAATCGTTGGGGGAAGTGGCAACAAAACGACTATTCACGTTGGTGTGTAGAATATATGAGTCTGGCGATATACCATCTTACTTTCGGAAAAGCATCATCCACACAATTCCGAAGACGGCAAGAGCGGACAAGTGCGAGAATTATCGCACAATCAGCTTAACAGCTCATGCATCGAAGCTGCTTACAAGAATAATATACAGAAGAATGGAAAAGAAAATTGAGAATGCGCTAGGTGACGATCAGTTTGGCTTTAGGAAAAGTAAAGGGACGAGTGAGGCAATTCGGACGTTACGGCTAGTAATGGAAGCAAGGCTAAAGAAAAATCAAGACACTTTCATAGGATTTGTCGACCTGGAAAAAGCGTTCGACAATATAAAATGGTGCAAGCTGTTCGAGATTCTGAAAAAAGTAGGGGTAAGCTATAGGGAGAGACGGGTCATATACAATATGTACAACAACCAAGAGGGAATAATAAGAGTGGACAATCAAGAACGAAGTGCTCGTATTAAGAAGGGTGTAAGACAAGGCTGTAGCTTTTCGCCCCTACTCTTCAATCTGTACATCGAGGAAGCAATGATGGAAATAAAAGAAAGGTTCAGGAGTGGAATTAAAATACAAGGTGAAAGGATATCAATGATACGATTCGCTGATGACATTGCTATCCTGAGTGAAAGTGAAGAAGAATTAAATGATCTGCTGAACGGAATGAACAGTCTAATGAGTTCACAGTATGGTTTGAGAGTAAATCGGAGAAAGACGAAGGTAATGAGAAGTAGTAGAAATGAGAACAGCGAGAAACTTAACATCAGGATTGATGGTCACGAAGTCAATGAAGTTAAGGAATTCTGCTACCTATCCAGTAAAATAACCAATGACGGACGGAGCAAGGAGGACATCAAAAGCAGACTCGCTATGGCAAAAAAGGCATTTCTGGCCAAGAGAAGTCTACTAGTATCAAATACCGGCCTTAATTTGAGGAAGAAATTTCTGAGGATGTACGTCTGGAGTACAGCATTGTATGGTAGTGAAACATGGACTGTGGGAAAACCGGAACAGAAGAGAATCGAAGCATTTGAGATGTGGTGCTATAGACGAATGTTGAAAATTAGGTGGACTGATAAGGTAAGGAATGAGGAGGTTCTACGCAGAATCGGAGAGGAAAGGAATATGTGGAAAACACTGATAAGGAGAAGGGACAGGATGATAGGACATCTGCTACGACATGAGGGAATGACTTCCATGGTACTAGAGGGAACTGTAGAGGGCAAAAACTGTAGAGGAAGACAGAGATTGGAATACGTCAAGCAAATAATTGAGGACGTAGGTTGCAAGTGCTACTCTGAGATGAAGAGGTTAGCACAGGAAAGGAATTCGTGGCTGGCCGCATCAAACCAGTCAGTAGACTGATGACCAGAAAACAAAAATGCAAATGGAGATGTGCAACTGTGGCCTGAGACAGAAATTGTTGAATTTTACGCAACACTATTATACTGGGTGACCTATCGACAGCACAGCATTAATGCGGCAAGTCTAGTCTAAGTTCTACGCCTTTATAGCTGCTGTATAACGGGTGTCTACATTTCTAGTTACGTTTTTGGATACAAGTGGTGACAAATCGGTAGTCTGTTATTATTTTGCTGCTAACGTTTGTGGTTACATCACACTATTGACTGTTTTAGGAGCAGTTGTAATTCGCATGTTAGATCGAGCCGTTTCTCGCATCGCCATAACCGTTATTCACTGAAGCGCCAATTCAAATGGTTCAAATGGCTCTGAGCACAATGGGACTCAACTGCTGAGGTCATTAGTCCCCTAGAACTTAGAACTAGTTAAACCTAACTAACCTAAGGACATCACAAACAGCCATGCCCGAGGCAGGATTCAAACCTGCGACCGTAGCGGTCTTGCGGTTCCAGAGTGCAGCGCCTTTAACCGCACGGCCACTTCGGCCGGCACTGAAGCGCCAAAGAAACTGGTATAATCACGCGTATTCAAATACAGGGATATGTAAACAGGCAGAATACGACGCTGCGGTCGGCAACGCCTATATAATACAAGTGTCTGACACAGTTGTTAGATCGGTTACTGCTGCAACAATGGCAGATTATCGATTTAAGTGACTCTGAACGTGTTGTTACAGTCGGCGCACGGCGCACGAGCGATGGAACACACCATCTCCGAGGTAGCGATGAAGTGGGGTTTTCCCCGTACGACCAATTCACGAGTGCATCGTGAATGTCAGGAATCCGGTGAAACATTTAATCTCCGACATTGCTGAAGCAGCAAAAAGATCCTGCAAGAACTGGACCAACGATTTAAGAGAATGGTTCAACGTGACAGAAGTGCAACCGTTCCGCAAATTGCTTCAGATTTCAGTGCTGGGCCATCAACAAGTGTGAGCGTGAGAACCATTCAACGAAACATAAACGACATGGGCTTTCGGAGCCGAAGGACCTCTCGTGCACCCTTGATTGCTGCATGACACAAAGCTTGACGCCTCGCCAGGGCCCGTCAACACTGACATTGGATTCTTGAGACTGGAAACACGTTGTCAGGTAGGACGAGTCTCATTTCAAATTGTATCGGATGGATGGACGTGTGGGTGTATGGAGGCAACCTCAAGAAAAAAATGGCTCTGAGCACTATGGGACTCAACTTCTCAGGTCATTAGTCCCCTAGAACTTAGAACTAGTTAAACCTAACTAACCTAAAGACATCAACACATCCATGCCCGAGGCAGGATTCGAAACTGCGACCGTAGCGGTCTCGCGGTTCCAGACTGCAGCGCCTAGAACCGCACGGCCACTTCGGCCAGCCAACCTCCTGAATTCGTGGACCCTGAATGTCTGTAAGGGACAGCTCAGGCTGGTGCAGGCTCTGTAATGTTGTGGGGCGTGTGCAGTTGGAGTGATTTGGAACCCCTGATACATCTAGATACGACTCTAACAGGTAACAATTACCTAAGATTCCTGTCTGATCACCTGCATCCATTCACGTCCACTGTGCATTCCGACCGACTTGGGCAATTCCAGCAGGACAATGCGACACCCCATACGGCCAGAGTTGCTAGAAAGTAGCTCCAGGAACACCCTTATGAGTTTAAACACTTCCGCTGACCACCAAATTCCCAAGACATGAATATTTTTGAGCATATCTGGGATTCCTGGCAGCCTGTTGTTCAGAAGAGATCTCCACCCCCTCGTACACTTACGGATTTATGGACAGCCCTGTACAATTCAAGGTGTCATTTCCCTTCAGCACTACTTCAGACACGTCGTGTCGAGGCACTTTTGCGTGCTCGCGGGGTCCCTACACGATATTAGGCAGGTGTGCCATTTCTTTTGCTTTTCAGTGTAATTATATGTATGACATATGTCAAGCCTGAGTAGGAGAATGAAGAATGAGGTATTTCTTTATGTTGTAAAGAGATTCATTTCAAGGTTCGCATTACAATGACAAACATTCAGATACAGGTGTATTGGAGCTCCAACGAATATAGTCAGTAGTGCTAGTCCGGTGCTAATTGGCTCTGTAGGCTGCGGGGCGGTTGTGTACGTGGGGGGTCTGAAGCTACTTGGTCAAAAGAAACTTGCTAATCCTTGTCAAGTGCTGGTGATTAATTTAACCTTAAGGGTTGCCAAACCCTACTTGGTTGTGACAATACGTGAGATGATTTTATAAATTTGTTTACAAAAATCGTTAATTACTGTTTCATGGTTAATAGAAAATCGTACATGTTATACCGAGACATAATGTGGTTCTAAGGTTTTTCTTTTCATTCTGTTTCAGGTAAATTATAATTCTGTAAATGGTCATTACGCTTTTACAGTTTTTTGGTTAAGTAATTTCCAGTAAATTAAAATTTTGAATGCAAGTAGGCCTACTTCTATTTAGTTGCGAATTTCAGTGGATTATTTAACTAAAAGCAACTTCCTAAATATCCCTTGGAACATATAACCCACAAAATGTGTTTCTAAAAAGGAAAATTGTGATTAACGATTTAATAATGTCTATTAATGTTCAGTTGTAACAAAAATTTGAATGAGTCAGTCCGCTTTTCTTATAAGCAGTACTCGCTTAGTGGTACCTCCTGGTACACAGCTTTAAGTGAGGAACCTAGTCTTTCCCTCAGGTGACGCAAAGACAAGATAAGACTAATTAGAGCGTGCACAGAAACGTTTAAGGGCAGAAGTTAGGGAACACAAGTGGAAATCTTAAAAAAAATTGTCAGTTTTTTTGAATAGTGTAGGTCTAAGAACAAGTGTTGTAAGCCCATGTAATGCTTACTATCTTTTGACAGATCTTTTGGAAACAACTTTGTTGAACGACAGCTTTTGGTCTCACATATTTTTCGAAATTATATTATGTGTTGCGAGTGAATTATTTAGGTCCGCCATATGGTACACATATCTCAAAATTAAAAGTAACGTAGAAGCTTGATTTTCTTCTGGGAGTTCTTTACACTATTATGTTTAAAGTAGACTTTTACAAAGATGTAGATATCATAAAGTATGGCTCAAAACTTTTTTAAATAATGACTATCAAAAACTTCAGTCATTAACTCATAATTTTTGTATAAAAAGGTCTTTAATTTTCAAATTTAAGTTATAAAAATAGTCTAATTTTCAATTAAGTTGGTTTTAAGACATTACAGAAAATTTCAGCCCTGTAAAACTTTCTAACTAGCTTGTAACAGAACGTCAAAAAAGTGAACTTCCGGGAAATTCATGTTAAAGTTAAAGCTGGTTTCTCACCTACCCTACCCAGGTCCACATTCGTCTTGTTTCTGGTGTTGTTTTCCATCCCTTTTCTTTTTAAGACTACTTTTTCTTGCTTCTTTGGTGGATTCCAACAGTGATGCCTTGGCTTCGAACAGTCTCCTGTGCTCAATGACAGTTTTTTGGTCTCCTTTTCCATATGCACTTGGGTTTTGAGTCCCACAGTGTCATTACTTCTCTAATAATCTTGCGCCATTAAGACATTAGACTAAAAGGTCATAAAAAACAAACAACTGAGAATAAAATTTTGTTTTTAACAGAGCTGTCTGCGTGAAGCTGATGGGTCGTCATGTGTGGAGTCGCTTTTAAAGCCCTCTAATTTTGGGGCTTGCTTCAGTACAATCTCCACGAAGTAACATTTTTCTTGTTCAGGAGACTACAGAGATTTTTTAAGACAAAAATTAAAAAATTGTTTTCTTGTTACTTATTCACGTAGTCCCCAAAAGCCATCATTCTTCCCGCAAATCGAACGAGAAGAAGCCCTAATAACAGGTACAATGGGAAACACCCGCCGCCACGTTCTTCTCCGTGGTTTGCAGAGTTCGTATGCAGATGTGGAACCCTTGTTACATTACAGTGATGTAAGAGGCCGCAGCAGAGGAAATACGGGGGGGAGCTGCCGCCACGTTTGAGTGGTTCGCGCCCGTTGAGTCAGCGGTTTGCGCGTGGTCCGGACGCCGGATGTACGGCACATGTGTCAGTCACGGGACCTCAACAGAGTCCTGCACTTGACACGAAATGAATCACACCTGGCCCAACTGCTCGATATCCTTACTACAGACATGAGAGGAAAGTTCCAGTTCACGCTGTTCCAGGCCACGCAACGCTAATAAAGTTGTTGACACCCATATTTATAACTTAACTTCTATTGACATAATACGAAGCGTAGAGCAGCCACCTAAGGTGTTGTTGCCCCTTACACTGAACTGAGAATTACATCTATTAACCTGCCTCTCCGAAAGGGCCTTACAGAAATATGGGTCACCAAGAAAAAGTAAATGCATTGACGGAAAAAAATAGCGACACCACGTTGGAGTTGTGCGACATAAATGAAAGTTGGTAGGCGTGTTTCTCCATCTAAAAGAAGATATCTATATAAATTTCACACCAGTATCGTAAGAGTGGGCCGGCCGTAGTGGCCGCGTGGTTCTGGCGCTGCAGTCGGGAACCGCGAGACCGCTACGGTCGCAGGTTCGAATCCTGCCTCGGGCATGGATGTGTGTGATGTCCTTAGGTTAATTAGGTTTAACTAGTTCTAAGTTCTAGGGGACTAATGACCTCAGCAGTGGAGTCCCATAGTGCTCAGAGCCATTTGAACCATAAGAGTGGCGCTAACACAGACACTCTGATGATGCAAACATAGTTGTTATAAATACACGCTATAACGGTCGTGAGCGTTCGTTACCTTTCAGATTGTAGGTGGTGAGTTTATGTTACTCAAGAATGCCTTTAAGGTGATAGAGATGCCATTATCAACACCTCACGGGGTTTGAACGATGTAGTGCAATAGGGCTACGAGAAGTTTGATGTTTCTTTTGCGATACTGCAGAAAGACTTGGCAGGAATGTAGCCACTGTGCATGGTTGCTGGCAGCGGTGTTCACGAGAATGTACCGTCGCAGGAAGACAGAGCTCCACAGGCACGTGGCACTGCAGAGAGGGAAGACCATGTTTGGCGTATGACTGTGGCGGTTCGCATTGATGTATCTGCAGCAGCAACTTGAGCAGCAGTTGACACCACAGAGACATAACGAAGCCTTACAAATCGATTACTTCAAGGACAGCTCTGAACCAAACAGATGGGCAGAATGGGCTGTTGAGATGCGGCCAATTATAAGGCTTCGAATCTTTTTAGACAAATACCATGTGGTAATAGTATAGAGGGGTTCCCAAATAGGAATTACTCAATGGGAAAGGGCTACCCCAGATCGGGACATTTGCCTTACAACCATGGGGAGCTTTCCAAAAACTGAAATTATGTTTTATGATACGATTGTAAGCTATGCATTACAATTTAGATGTACGGTTTTAAGTTTAGCGACAATTCGTTAAGTATATTCTTCTACGTACTTCAGATGGATTGGTACTGTGTGAGTGCATGTTATCTTTGAATGTCTCTTAGAGCACCTGTTCACTATAGAATAAATATCAGGAATTCTGTTACGAACATTTCATTGTCAGGAAAATATAGGAAAATTCCTACTCAAATGAGCTAAATCTTTAGTACCACTGTGTGGCGAAACAAGCGCTGTATCATTGTGAGAGATACAAGATAAACGATGTTCAGGAATACAAATAATATCAACAAGATTTGTAGCCTGTAGCTCAACTAAACAGATCTGAAATTCATTAATTTTGTTTTTTAAACCCCTAATATTTTGATGTAGTAAATTTACTTCACAAGTATTATGCTTAACATTTTCAGACACATCTTGTTTCAATACTGAATATGTAAATAATGAGCTTAACCTAATAATGAGCTTAACCTAATTATATTACAAAAAATTCCACAGCATAACTTTTGCACGAAAGAACAGTTAAAATTAGTTATAAAAGAATGCAATAAAAAGACTTCCTTCACTTCATGACATTATACACGCTACAACACTTGTGCATGGATAAGGCGTCCTTACGCTAAAGATGTTCAAATGGCTCTGAGCACTATGGGACTTAACTGCTGAGGTCATCAGTCCCCTAGAACTTAGAACTACTTAAACCTAACTAACATAAGGACATCACACACATCCATGCCCGAGGCAGGATTCGAACCTGCGACCGTAGCGGTCGCGCGGTTCCAGACTGTAGCGCCTAGAACCGCTCGGCCACCCGGCCGGTGCTAAAGACTTACCGCGACATATTTCGACTATGTCCAAGAAAGGAAAAACAATCCCTTTACAAAAGAAATAAAATCCGAAAGGAGAAAGAAACCGAAATGTGCCTATTGCATGCTGCCTATCACTGTTCGGCTTTAATAACACAGGCACAATTTGCTAGCGTATGTTTGACAACACTCGCACGCCCGACACTTCACTCCTTTTTATATTTGCCATCGCTGCCATACGCTTGTCGGTCTAACGCGTCCGTTGATCCCTGACGGACTCACTGGTCCCTGATGAAGGGCAAAGCCTGCCTTTGGCCTTGCGCTGACGCCTCGCTGTGTACCTTGGTGACAGCGTAAAAGGGAGCCACTGTCGCCTCTCCATGGCGGGCTCAGATCAGCCATGGTCTCTGTGATTCTCGCTCCATAGGCGCTTCATCCAGTGTGGGCAGATACAGATCCTTCTCCACTGGTCGCTCTCGAGGTCTCCTGGTCGTTGGCGTGACAGGAGACGTGCTGTGCTCCCAAACATCGCCATCCACGATATAGGTCGACTTCTTTTGGATGGGTACCACAACCTCAATAATTCTAAAGAAAGACGCCGTTCTACCAGACTGTATTTAAAAAAGCTATTTTGTTATGCACTACCATTTTCTGAGCGTTGCTCCCTCTTACGTGCATCTCTCGAAGTCTGTTATAGTTGCACTTGAAAATGTGAAATGCTCGAAACTGGGGTGGCTTAGCAAAGTACTATGAGTATTTTAAAATACAGTCCGGTGCGAAGATATCGTTCATCAAATGCCCATCTTTTTCTGAAAGGTGCACTAACATTGCCCACGTAGTGGTCTCTGGCTGAGTAGGTCTCAATTCGCCACCTGTGAGAACCTTAGTACTCGTTCAAACTAGCATCACTTTGTTCGGTGTGGACACCGTGCAGATTGTCTTGATCGCATTTGGAAGATATTGTAAGACATCGTGGTCTCCTGACCTTCATTGCTTACATATTCCGCCCTCAGAATCATATTCCGCACATCAAGACGCTTCATTCGAACCCAAACTCGATAAGATAGTCAATGTTGTATGAATTCATGTGCTGGCGTACACACACACACATTCCAGACACGACGGTCACAGGAGATTTTAGTTTGGAACAGCAACCACACACCAGACACACCAGGAGCCCAGTCCCAACCTATCTACGTCGGCCGGTGACCGCCCGTGGAGCGGACAGTGTGTGCCCGAGTGAAAGGGGGAACGACCCCGTGTTTGGCTTAAATGCAAATTCCGCTACATTGTGTGGGAGCGCCCAGCCTATGCATTCTTTACAAACAGAGCACGCAGTTTCAGAGATTTTCAGAGGGAGACAGCAAACGCCAAACGCCGATGCTACAGATTTCCGGATTGGTCGCCTCAAACGAAACGTCATTCTCCCGTTTTAGAAGAGCAATGCTGATTGGCAGACGATCTTTCTGACGCCTTGAGCTGAAGGAGTAATGGAAGAGACCGAAAGATATACCCCTTCACGTCTGGCGTGGAGAGGGGCCGTTCCGTTGTCGCTCTTGGAGCGAGAACACATAATGAGAGCGTGCGCGCTCGTATGTGTACTCAAAGAGCGAGGAACAAGTCTCTCCTTAGTACTTCACTGGGAAAGCATCTCTGTCGAGAGCGAAACGAAGTGCGACTCTATATTGAGTCCTTGCAATTAAGCATTGTTCACTGTGTTGGCCACCACACTTATTGTGCAGTGTGAACGGACAGCGTTATAGTTAATTGCGTGCGAGCGAATTTTTGAGTGGCATCGCGGTGGACTGGTTATCTGACCAGTGTACCACGCCAATAGTTAGACTAGGGGCGAATAGGAGTCCTTGACTTCATCAAGGCGTAGGGAGAGTTTGATTCGCAAAGGTCAATCCAGATAGAACGAGAGTTATCTTATTTGTCAGCAGCGAGCGGTGCAGACAGCAGTCATCACAGCTTACGGTACTGTGCGCTTCAGCTCTTGTGAGCCCCATATTTCCTCCACAACAGTACACTCCACTGCATTTCACATGCGACAACCTCGACTGTACCTAGCAACATTCTAACGGATAATTATTCAAGTTGAGTAGGCTCGCCTCTCAGTCTTTCCGCCAAGTCAATAACAATCTTAAACTTTGTATAGAAATTTCATTAGCGAATCCTATCCTTGAGAGGTAACTTTACATTCCGAACAGAACCAGGAAATAACGTGTTCAGTTCATAACTAAAAGTGCCATTCTGATTTCTCAGAATTTTTGCAAAATAAATAATAATTTTCGTTAGTTTCACGTTTTTCTTACACTAACTAGCACTACCCCAGTACCCAAGTATCCCACTAGTTACGTAAGAAATTTTGTGAATTTTTGTGTCTTTTCCTTACAGCGGACGACTCCAAAAGATATTTATGCTGAAAGTCTTTCAGGCATTTCTCTTTAGAACGTTAGGAGCGTCTGTCTGACTTCTGTAGTAGTGTGGGCGTGGAAATTGCATCTTGCAGGAGCCACAGGGTAAAGGGTACATCTCAGATTAATCCATTGCGCAGAATAACAGAATAGCAACCCCACGCTCACAATATATTACAGTTACCTACTTCGGCTCCAGCGACTCATCATCAGAATTAAAATCCGGTAGAGAAGTAACAAGTCAAAGGGGTGATCAAGTACTCAGTTTTCGCACATTATTATAAATGACGATGACGACTGCTTGATCACTCCTTGACATGATACTTGCGTAACAATATACCAGCCTTTTAGTTCTTCCATGAGTCACTAGAGTCGAAACCGGTCAGCTGTAGTATATCTTCCAACTGCGATCAAGGCATTTTCAGTTAAAGAATGTTTTTCAAGTAGATCGCAAGCTCCTGTATTGGCTACGTCCGAATTCACTGAATATGCAGATTGTTCTCTACCTGATTCGGTGGTATTGTGTTGTGGATTCGAAGTACAATCCCGCCCCGCGATACCGTCGGATCGCAGACGAAAGTGGGAATCAACGTGCGCTATTTACCACGTACGGAAGAATCGTCATGTGACGGTTACCGGCCCTTCGCGGCAGGCAGTCAGCGAGTGGTGCCACGTGCTTAAAGGCCGGTTCCCACTAGAGCGCGGCAGCGCGGCGTGCGGCAACGGCGGCGGCAAGCGTTTTCCGCTTTGACGCGGCGGCTCGCGGATTTGGCGTTCCCACCTGGAAGCGGCAGCCGCTAACGGTAGCCAATGACGGACATCCACTGAGGTACGGGGCAGGACCCACTGAAACGCGCGGTGCGTTTGATTAACTATATCTTACACCTACATGAAGGAAAGACGAAGTTGGATGAAGACATACCAATTTTTCATTTTCTGTACAATGTACTCTTTCACATATTTCATTATTCATGTTTTCTCATTTCACCATAAACAGATTTCATGACTACCGTTCACGATTGTTCACTATCTCCTAACACATTGAAACAATGTACAACAAGAGAGATTATTAAGATAGTTAAGCGAGACAAAAATTTAAAATGTGGTACGGTAGCAGGTACACGAAAACAGTAAGAACACAAAGGCTAGGTGGAAGGGATGAAAGTGGAAGCCACCTGATAGAATTTCCCACAGAGCATAATGTAATCATCGCCAGCACCTTGCTTAAGAATCATGAAAGAATAATATATATTTGGAACAGTTTTCGAAACCAGATTTTAAATTGTAAGGCATTTCCTGGTGCAGACGCAAACCTGACTGAAGACTGTCAATAGCAAGAAAAGCGTTCTGAAAAAGAAAATTTGTTCACACCGAATATAAATGCTAATGGTTGGATACTATTTTACAAAGGTATTTGTGTGGAGTGCAGCCTTGTATGTAAGTGAAACGTGGACGATGAACAGTTCTGTCAAGAAGACAATGGATGCTTTCAAAACGTGGTGATTCATAAGAATGCTGAACATTAGATGCGAGGATCGTGTGACTAAAGAAGAGGTACGGAATTAAATAGAGGAGGAAGAGGAAATTACGGCACAACTTTGACAATAATAGGGGTTAGTTGACAGGACGTATTATGGGGCGTCAAAGAGTGAGGACAAAGAGGTTGGGTGATAGTATTCTGATAATAATCATCTGTTGAAATACTATTCTACTATTTTATCTATTAATGTAAGCAGTGAATTTACTCTTCCATGCACTCCTTAAAACATTTAAACCAAAACTGAAATCAGCTGAACACCAAATCTTTCAACCACTGTCTGACAACTACTGGATTCACTTTCAACTTTCTATAACTATCACTGGCTAGCCACACACACATACAGATATAAGGAGAACAAAAATAAACAAGCATTAGTTTTCAGCATATAATTCTGCAGGTTGGCAACATGTACATAAACAAACCAGACAGGAAGGGACATGAGGTGAACACACTGTAGTTACGACTTTAAATCAGAGTTTTCGGTAAAACGTCTACTGCTAGTGACAGGGAAACGTATATGTCCGCCAAAAACTCAATTCACTGTAAGTAATCAGTCATTCACGTAAAAAAAGATGTGAACTGTTTTATAATCTGCAAGTATCACAGATCAAAACAAAACTGAGTCATTCTAGGTTCCACCGAAGATGCCTTAAAGTAAAAGGCGAAACGCGTCTTGAATCAGTAAAGTACACTGGATAAAGAAAAAAGAAAGGAAATAATCAATAGCTCTACATATTTAGTAAATTACATCTTATGACATACCAGCAAATTAGTTTCGGTTTAACTTCTCATTCGACATGCTATTAATGCCATTTAAAAAAATTCATCTATCCCTTCTGAAAAACTGTAGTTACTTTCATATCTCGGTATATAAACAGATTTAGGATATTTATCATGCGACGAAATACATGACTTTTCACAAGTTATCGTTTGCAAAAAAAACACATTTCGATTTCTTGAACCGTTTACGAAATTTGCGGTTGATACAACCACATGGTTTACGACGAGCAGGACGAAGTACCGGTCGCGTCGCGAGCAACCCGCGAGCGGTGACGGCACAGCCCGTCCGCCGACATATCAGTCAGTATCTCGAGAACGGTGATAGCTATCGATCTGCTCTCAGCTTTAAAAACAATTTCGATATGTTGACTAAATTTCATACGCAATAATGTATTACCTAAAATGAACTGTACGCAAAGTCCACGCAATACGTTTTTACCTCTGCACACTTATTAAAATTTCGTGTAAAGGTTTACGTAAATGCGATACAGCAAGTAACCACGACGAATAACGAAAAGAAATTCGATCCTTTATCGAGAGAAGATGTCAGGCTGTAACATGCCCAAGAATCAAATTTTTCTACCGAATAGTTTCCTTGGAATCGGATGATAAGTATTTCATAGCTGCCGCCGCGTCCGCGCCAGCGGTTCGGCGAAAGTTCGTGTGGCCCGGGAGTCCGTACCTGACGTCACGCTCAGCGCGTTCTGTGATTGGCGGCGCGCACCTGGAGCGCGGCACGCGGCAGCGGAAGCGGTTCGACATGGTCAAACCGCGACGCAGAGCCCGCCGCGCCTTGCCGCTGACGCCATTTCCATGGCAACCACGCCGCTGACGCGCCGTTTTGACGCGCGGCAGCCCTAGTGGGAACCGGCCTTAAGTGTCTGAAGACCGCTTTGAAGGTGTCACCTGGAACTAACGCAATTACCGGCTAAGTCGGTCGTACGGCTTGCGGAGGGGCCGGGCCGGTATTGTTCTCGACTAAGTGGTCGGCGGGTTCCCACAGAAAGTTAGAAGTTCCCTAACGATATCGGACGTCGGGTGCAATTTCCAAGCAGCGAGTAGTCCAGACACAGTGCTTTTAGCTATTAACTGCGTTCTTCTTGTTGTGATCTTCTGTTCGAAGACAGTGCAGCTCTCAACACCAATCTACCATGTGTAAGGCCGTCGTCACACAGGACGACTTAGCCGACGGTGCGTGGCACTCTAGGAGTTTTGTGAAGTCACTTCCTGCTATTACACGTAGCGAACCCATTTCGTCAAGTGAAACACAAACAATAAGATAAATATCTGACATTGTCGGCTGGAGACCGATCAGTAAATCGAATGAAAGGAAAGCTTCTAATATGAGGTTTTTTATCGCCTTGATTTCGTGTAGGTACACTGGATTACTATTTTTGACATCTTCTTCAGCCCCGCGGTGTACAGGTTCTGGGTCTGTGACTCTGAAGATTGCAGCTTAGTTCTATCGAAACTAGTAATCCAGTATACCTAAACGAAATAAAAACAAACAAAAACCTCATATCTCAAGCCTTCTATATAAAAAAAAAGTTCTGTGATATTTCAGCAACGTTCCACGTAAAGTAGAACCAAAAAGAAGCAAGGATGCTCCCTACGTCACTAGCAGGTCATGCGAGAGGTCATGTTTCTGTTTTGTCTCTAATTACCAAGATGAATGTCTTGAGAAAGCAAGTTATTTCTAAGATTCGTTGTAATAAAATGACGGGAAACGTCGTATTGGTGGGTAAAGTATTTTCGTATTTATTTTCGCTTTATAACTCACGTATTATTTAAATAAGTTACTTTAATGCAATGGTACACTGAAGACCTGTGAAAATCTTGTCGCTCTTGTCAGCATTTTCTATAATTAAATGTCAGTTAATAACACGTCGGGGATTAAAGCCTTTAGAAAACCGTTATACAAGATACAAAGTCGATTCCCGCAGAGCTTTATGGTTAATATGTGCACCCGATACATAATAGCAAGGTTCGAACCTAGAAGGTTCGCGTCCCGCTGTATACAGTAATTATTTTCCCGCCTTCGCGTTTTCGAAAAGTTTATGGGACTTTGGTATTAAACTGACAGAAATAACTTCTGTAATATTTAATGTTATTTAATATAAGTACGCCCACTATCAGAAGTGAGCCATTTTTCTGCTCGCCCCGTATAGGTGGGAGGGGGGGGGGGGAGGCTGTCACCGGTAAAATATTCCGCTCTTCAGCAAAGATAATTTTTAGAAAGATAACAGGGGTGAGAAAAAGAATATGAGCACTGATTTTCTACTTTAGATTAAAAGGTCAAGGACGAACATCTAAATACAGAAAATATGTACATTTTAAGAACACACCGCAGAATGGTGAAATTCTTCTAAAAAAAAAAGCACTAAAGCACTGCAGTTACACTTAAAATCTAGAGAACCTGCACTGGCAGAAAGTATTTCGCGAGGAGAGTATTTGTTTCATAGGGTTGAGGGGTAGAAAAAATATGGAGAGGGAGGCAGTAAAGGTGGGAAAGAGAGAGGGTGTGGAGGAGTTTGGTGTGAGTGGGACTGAGGTAACAAGAGGAAAGGGATAGGGGTGGATGGAGAGGGATATTGAGAGATGAGCCGTGATATGGAGTGGGATGAGTGGAGATCAGTTAAAGTAGCCAGAAGGGACAAATATCGGGACGGATCTCATGTTCAGGTAGAGGGAGTGAGATCGTTCGATTTTGTGAACCTCATGTTCTTACTGACTGGTACCCGCCAGGTTGGCCGAGAGTGCTAATGCGCTACTTCTGGACTCGGGCAGGTGCGCCGGCCCCAGATCGAATCCGCCCAGCGGATTAAAGACGTGGGCCGGTGTGCTGGCCAGCCTGGATGTGGTTTTTAGCCGGTTTTCCACATCCCACTAGATGAATACCGAACTGGTCCCCACATCCCTCCACAGTTACACGACCCGCAGACATTTGACACACATTCGCACTTTTTCGTGGTTAACACTAGATGCAGACAGTTGGGGTACACCGATTCTGTCCCAGGAGGGTTTGGGGTGGTGGCAGGATGAACATCCGGCCACCCCTTTAAATTAACCTTGCCAAATTCGATTGTAACAATGCCGATATTGCGGAAACTGCGGGACAAAGGTACAAGTAAAAGAAGAAAGATGTTCTTACTGACTGGAAATGTGTCTTTCCTTTTTATGTTATTACATTTTCACAGATAATGAAGCTTTTATACCACAGACAGAGCAACATCACTAGCATATGGATAAGGGAGGAAATGTGCGTTTTAACAGAGCTAACATAACAATTTTGTATGCGTACATTTTCATGAGCGGGCTGTATGGTTTATGAGACAAATAAAGTAGACAACTGCTGCTGGAGAGCACTGAGAGCGCAAAACCACGTTAACCAGTTCGTCCCCTGTGCTGACGTTGCTGTGTCTCATGAAGTTGACATTAGCTGCCTCGTCCCATGTGATGACAGCTTAAACCCCACCATAGTTACCGAGACGTACGTCTACTTCAATCTTCTTACTGGAGGTTAGCCTTGATCTACCTTCAATTACTTTTGCTTTCATCCCCCACCCCCTAATTATTCCCTATTCCCTCGTTACCAAACTGACCGTTCCTTGATGCCTCAGGATATAACCTGTCAGGTGTTGGTACAGTTGTGATATAAATTTCTTACCTCCCCGATTCGATTCACTACCTTTTATTAGCTATCTGATCTACGCATCTGATCTTCATCAGTCTTCTGTAACACCACATTTCAGACCTTTTTATTCCCTTTCTGTCCGAACTATTTATGGTCCATGTTTCACTTCCGTAGAAGACTACACTACATACAAATACCTTCAGAACTACCTTTCTAACACGTATATTTATTTCATGGAGGTGTATTTCGTCTTTACGTCTAAATGAAGGGAATTTTGTTTTTCGCTATACGTGTTTAGCTTCTTTTATTTGTAAAGCTTCTTTAGAGGTCTGTAGTGGTTTGTTTTATGTCTATAATAAATGTATTATGTAGTAGTAACAAATATGTTACTATATTGTGTCTTCTGATGTTATTCTTTTATTTTCAGGTTAGAAACAATTTTTGCAGCGCAAGTTTCGTGAGGTTAAATTATCACTTGGTGTAGCTTAGTATTTCTGATGTTGTTAATCCGTGTTTGTCGCCCTGGGAAAATGTTTTTTGTCGGTCTGCAACTAAGAAACGACTGAAAACGCGTTGAATGGTGAAATTGACGTAAATTTATATTAAACTGTAAAAATTTGTTTTCTTTACTCGAAAAAGTTTCTCTTACTATTGCCAGTCTGCATTTTATATCCCCTCTAATAATGGCAGCCTGATTACTGTAGAGTGGCAAATAAGCTATCGATTCTTGAATTTTTGCTGCTACTATCAGAATTTCAAAGAGAGGCTTATCAGCTATTATTGGGCTGTAACTACGATCTAGGTGTTGAAAATGAAAATTTTCAGTTATCCTTCATTTATTGCCGGACGACTGGTCAACTTCTTCAGCTCCGTATAGGATGAGACCTATTTCTGAACAGGTGTTTCCACTCCTGCACGGTTAAACGAACTGACGTTATTAATCACAGTTTCCTCAGTTTCGTGAGACGTGTATTTTGAGTCCAGGCATACCATACAAGCAGGCTCGAGAGACGCCAAATCTACAGGGTAAGAGTGGCCCATTTAGACAAGAAAAAAACTGTAACTGTAACTATAAATGAAATCCTAAATTAAGTATTTTGCCTTCCAATCCATATAATGGTCACCGGCTTGGAGCCCGACCGCCTTAGTGTAACGATCGCGTGTGACTTTACTTTCCGTCACCATTTCCGTAATGTTTACGACGACTTTTCAAATTTGGTCCAGTGTCGTTTACTCTTCTCTCGGGATTTCTTCAAAGTTCCGTATTATGCCAGTCGGCCCTTGCCTCATGAAGACCTAACAAGGCGCTCTGCCAGTGGTGGAATGAGGAAAGCTAAAGAGCGGCTCCTCAAAACTGTATATATTCGTGCCATGGGGTCATGTTGCACTTCGCCGTTTATTTTGAGGCTGTAGCACTTAGATATAAGAATCGTTTTCATTTTCAATACTCCATTAATTACACGCCATTCCTTCGCATACACTGTGGCACATTGCACTGACCATTTTCGCCAGCTTGCCTACGTGGGTAGTGCGGCACTATAAACGTTACGCGCGACTTTTCATCACAGACCTGCCTTAAGTTAACGCAACTGAGCGCAATGCAGCAGCACTTCCATGATCACAAACACGTAAGCGCACTCGTTGTTAAACCACGGAACCATCCCACACGCAGAGGACTACTAGGTATTTTATCCTTTTGGACACGTTTAACATGACTCAATGATCATACTTTGGATTACAGGTCCACATGTGCAAAACATGACACGCCATGTCATTGAAACATCCGATCTCCTTGAGAAACGAAGAAAGATAAGGTTCTGATGTCCCATAGACGATGTAGACAAGAATACGAGGTCGAACTGGAGAAGTACGGGAATCGAAATTGGCATTAGCCTTTCAGGCAAAGCACTCCAGCATTCACCATAAACGGTCTATAAAATTCCCAGAAAGTCTACATCTGGATGACTGGATGGGGAGTCATCCATCCCGAAAAGAGTCTAGTGTATGATTACTATGCAACCTTATTTGGTAACGTTCCTTCAGTTTCTTCTCGTAGTTCTTAGTACTGAAATGTACTAAAATGAGTGTGACTGAATATACCAGATCAGCTTAACACAATATACCACATAAGTTTAACATTGACTGCACCCAACTCGGCTCACTTTGAAGATGGCTGGACGGTATTCAGCCGAAATATTAGAAGGAGAAGTCAAATTTATGCGGCTGCACGCTCGAAATTTTATGGATCAGTATTTGCACTTCCGTCATCATTTTTACGCGACGGTCTTCCACGCCGCGTACGCTCCTTTCTCTCTGCCTATATGACATAAGATGGTTTAGATATACACTAAAGCGCCAAAGAAACTGGTATATGCATACGTATTCAAATGCAGAGATATGTAAACAGGCAGAATACGGTGCTGCTGTTGGCAACGCCTATACAAGATAGCAAGTGTCTGGCGTAGTTGTTAGATCTGCTAAAATGGCAGATTATCAAAATTTAAGTGAGTTGCTATAGGCGGCACACGAGTCATGGGACACAGCGTCTCGGAGATACCGATGAAGTGGAGATTTTCCCGTACGACCATTTCACGAGTGTACCGTAAGTATCAGGAATCCAGTAAAACATCAAATCTCCGACATCGCTGTGGCCGGAAAACGTTCCTCAAAGAGCGGGACCAACGACGGATGAAGAGAATCGTTCAGCGTCACAAAAGTGCAACCCTTCTACAAAATGGTGCAGATTTCAATGCTGGGTCATCAACAAGTGTCAGCGTGTGAACCGTTCAACGAAACATCATCAATATGAGCTTTCGGAGCCGAAGATTCAGTCGTGTACCCTTGATGACTGCACGACATAAAGCTTTACGCCTCGCCTGGGCCCGTCAATACCGACATTGGAGTGTTGATGACTGGAAACATTTTGACTGGTCGGAGGAGCCCGTTTCAAATTGTATCGAGCGGATGGACACGTACGGTTATGCAGACAACCTCATGAATCCATGGATCCTGCATGTCAGCAAGGGAATGTTCAAACTGGTGGTGGCAATATAATGGCGTGAGGTGTGTGCAGTTGGAGTGATTAGGGACCTCTGATACGTCTAGATACCTCTCTGACAGGTGACATGTACGTAAGCATCTTGCCTGATCACCTGCATCCATTCGTGTCCATTGTGCATTTCGACGGACTTGGGCTATTCCAGCAGGACAGTGCGACATCCCACACGTCCAGAGTTGCTACAGAGTGGCTCCAGGAACACTCTTTTGAGGCCAAATATTTCCGCTGCTCACCAAAATCCCCAGACACGAACATTTGAGCATATCTGGCATGCCTTACAACGTGCTGTTCCGAAGAGATCTCCATCCCCTCGTACTCTTACGGATTTATGGACAGCCCTGGAGGATTCATGGTGTCAGTTCCCTCCTGCACTACTTCAGACATTAGTTGAGTCCATGCCACGTCGTGTTGCGGCACTACTGCGTGCTCGCGGGGCCCCTACGCCATATTAGACAGGTGTACCAGTTTCTTTGGCTCCTCAGTGTATTTACCCACTGTTTACTAGCGGCTACTACCACATCTGACTTTGCTCCATAGTAGCCTCTATCAAATGTGTCACCGTGATTGTAACACACGTTCAATTGGGATACATTCCAAAATATTACGTTTCGGCACACTGTACCTCAGTGATTGCATCAAGTGCTGATTACAATCCGTACAGTGGAAATCAGCACAACTGCATGCATGCGACCAGACCAGCCCACAGCGACTTTGAAAAACAGCGACACAAGCAAATCCACACGTACTGTAATGCTACAGTGTCGTGTCAACACTTGGTGGAACTATACAGTCTAGAGGAATGCAGGCATATGACGGCCTTGCATGGTCTTTACTCGGTTGTGGTGACGAAACAAAGGGCGAATGAACTTTGCGTTGCTTGCAGGAAGCTACTGAAGGTAACCAGTACTGTACCTCACCTACTGAGGGAGCATGTGTACGGTACATATGAATACACGGTGCATACTCGGCTGTGTCCACCTGCGCGTAGGTTGCGAGGTCACAGAGTTTGCAGGAGCAATGCGCTTCCTTTACTCAACAGTGCAACTTCTGCTGCGCTGTGACGTACTCAGCCGCCCTGTTTACTTAGCCACGTGGGAGGCCGGGCGCCTCCTGGGTGGCACTCGGCGAGTGCCGCCCGTGTGTGGGCGTGTGATGGCTCTGTCGGCAGAATAAAGCAGAGCAGTGTGAAAGTCGAGAAGCAAAGAACGAGAGCAGCTCACGAGAACCACCTACACGGGTACGGTGGATTTTAATATTTTGTACTAACATTGATGCGACCAGAATGAGATTTTCACTCTGCAGCGGAGTGTGCGCTGATATGAAACTTCCTGGCAGATTAAAACTGTGTGCCCGACCGAGACTCGAACTCGGGACCTTTGCCTTTCGCGGGCAAGTGCTCTACCAACTGAGCTACCGAAGCACGACTCACGCCCGGTACTCACAGCTTTACTTCTGCCAGTACCTCGTCTCCTACCTTCCAAACTTTACAGAAGCTCTCCTGCGAACCATGCAGAACTAGCACTCCTGAAAGAAAGGATATTGCGGAGACATGGCTTAGCCACAGCCTGGGGGATGTTTCCAGAATGAGATTTTCACTCTGCAGCGGAGTGTGCGCTGATATGAAACTTCCTGGCAGATTAAAACTGTGTGCCCGACCGAGACTCGAACTCGGGACCTTTGCCTTTCGCGGGCAAGTGCTCTACCAACTGAGCCACCGAAGCACGACTCACGCCCGGTACTCACAGCTTTACTTCTGCCAGTACCTCGTCTCCTACCTTTCAAACTTTACAGAAGCTCTCCTGCGAACCATGCAGAACTAGCACTCCTGAAAGAAAGGATATTGCGGAGACATGGCTTAGCCACAGCCTGGGGGATGTTTCCAGAATGAGATTTTCACTCTGCAGCGGAGTGTGCGCTGATATGAAACTTCCTGGCAGATTAAAACTGTGTGCCCGACCGAGACTCAAACTCGGGACCTTTGCCTTTCGCGGGCAAGTGCTCTACCAACTGAGCTACCGAAGCACGACTCGCGCCCGGTACTCACAGCTTTACTTCTGCCAGTACCTCGTCTCCTACCTTTCAAACTTTACAGAAGCTCTCCTGCGAACCATGCAGAACTAGCACTCCTGAAAGAAAGGATATTGCGGAGACATGGCTTAGCCACAGCCTGGGGGATGTTTCCAGAATGAGATTTTCACTCTGCAGCGGAGTGTGCGCTGATATGAAACTTCCTGGCAGATTAAAACTGTGTGCCCGACCGAGACTCGAACTCGGGACCTTTGCCTTTCGCGGGCAAGTGCTCTACCAACTGAGCTACCGAAGCACGACTCACGCCCGGTACTCACAGCTTTACTTCTGCGGTTTATAGAGGAGGCGGTAATTAGTATTCCTGCTCTAATAAGTTGTGTCATGTAAACTTCTGACGTCAGTGACAAATATTTACAGGCAAATTTATGATGTTGCAAGAACTGCACCAATTTACCTCAAGAATGGTTTCAAAACGTATACATTACGAAGTGTTTTTTCTGTGGAAAAAATATGAGATGTGGAGATATTGTGGAAGCAAATTTGCACAATATTCTCAACTGTACTCCTTCTGAAAAGGATAGCTAAAATCATATATTTCGTTACCAAACAATTAACTGAAAGCCAGCCTTGCGTTAACGTGGTAATGTTTTTGGATTGAAACGGTAATAATTAATTCACATAAGTTTTACCTTCTTATTCACGCACATCCTATTACAACGCTTAAATTCTCTCTTAAAAATTATATTTGTTAAATAGTAAAGCAATTGCATTTAAAGCAATGTTTTTTTTTATGGTTAATATACGCTAGAGCGCGCAGATTCACAAATCAGGCAGAGTACATTGTAACAGTGTTTGCATAAATTAATTTGCTTAGTATCTTAAGACTAAAATGAATGTAGTCTAATGTTAATAACTAAGTTTCGTGAAATAGTAGTTAGCAAGGAAATCGTTAAAGATCTTGTGAGTTTCAATCTAATACTAAAAGCAAAAATAACGTTACTGAAATCTCAATTCATTAACTGTTCCAGTAATTATTATAATGTCGAAGCTCCTTTCTTGCCCAAATACTTGATAAGGAAATGTGCTTCTGCCCTGAACAATTACACGTTTTTTCTGTTTTGGTACCCAAATATTTTTCGGAAAATTTTCTACATCTTCAGTGGGTTCATTTATTGTCTGTTAAATAATATACAAAAAATTTATTGATCGTAATGCATAAGAGCTTTTTAAGTTATAGTATTTACATTAATAAAAGTACTGACACAAATTTTAACAGGAAAAATAAATCTATATCTGAAAATTACATGTTAGTGTTCATGTGGCTGTCTGATATTTGCATCACAGCTTCAGTTATTACCTTCAGTTATGTCATCTACTATTAATAAGAGTCTATCAATGTTTTGTTACATGATTTGCCAAATTTTAGTGCTAATGTGAAATAATCGACTTTTATTTTTTCTAATGTTTTCTCTTTTCTATTTCTTTCCCATAACACTACTGTAGTTACATTACGTTGCATTGTAAACAAATATACGCTAGTGTACTCTTTGCAGCATTCTTAGGTTAAAGTAACAGTTTTTCAAAAATGTGTTCATGTATACGTGTTTTGTGATTAGGCTTTGTGAAATAGTGAGTCGGTGGGGGTGGGGGCGGACCATGTATATAAATGAGTGTATTTACTTCTTGCAGACGTCGGGTTTTCATGCTTCCACGGGGTGGATGTTTGGAGTTTTCTAACACAGACTGTTTACCGTTTGTGTGATGTTCACTTGTTCCGCCATCTTTTTCTGGGTGTTCTGGTCGGGAATTTTATGATGTATCATGTAATAAGATTGCTATGCATTAAAGTCACAGTACCAGAGAGAGAGAGAGACAAAGATACTCTTTATTACCCTGTGGCGTTGTGCGCTTAGATAATTATGCATAGATAGTAAGCTTTTGTTCTTGTTAAGATTTAATTTCATGAGAGAGGAGTCTGTTCTTTATTGTGTAGTAAAAATCGACGCCGGTGTGGCGGAGTGGTTCTAGGCGCTTCAATCTGGAACCGCGCGACCGCTACGGTCGCAGTTTCGAATCCTACCTCCGACATGGATGTGTGTGAGGGATATCCTCAGGTTAGTTAGTTTTAAGTAGTTCTAAGTTCTAGGGGACTGATGACCTCAGATGTTAAGTCCCATAGTGCTCAGAGCTGTTTGAACCATTTTTTTAAATTCTTTTTTACATGTTTTCGCAGTCACCGTCGAATTTTGACGTGCAGCCATGGAAGATGTGAGAGGTTATAGTTACACTACTGATGAGCGCTTAGTGATATGTATGTGGCTGCAGGAACGACAACACACAGGACAGACAATGAGACAGATTATGAAAGCATTATAGGAAAAATTTAATCAGGCTCCGCCGCAAAAAGCAAAACTTCTTGATTGGAAAAGATGAGATTTTGTTTTTGGCAGTGTTGAAGACAGGCCGCACAGTGGAAGGAAGAAAATACGAGAGGAAACATGTGCCGGAGTCCCTGCTTTGACTGAACAATTTCCTATGATGTCGACAGGTAAACGCGCTTCGGAACTCGGTATACCCAGGACAACAACGCTAGGTCACATGAAAAAAGTCCTTGAAGTCAGACCTTCTCGACCGATGTTCGTAAACGAGTTAGCGTTCCGTGCTTTGTTAACTCAGTTTCCAAATGCAGTGAACCGTGCCAAGGTTGTGTTTTCAGGTGAATGTGCCATTTGTCGCTGCTCACATCTAGAAATATTTTCGTTACGACCAAAGAGAATCCTCATTACTCAGTCGTGTTAGAAAAGAACCTGCCTCACGTAACGATAAGGGTAGCGATGGCATCACAACATCTGCTTGGACTGTACTTTTTTGAAGGGACTATGAATGGCGTAAATTATTTACACGTAGTGCAAACCTGATTGATACCTCAGCCTGAGGAAAAGGGCCTCACAGAACGCATAGGGTTGCAGCAAGCCTGAGCGCATCCCAACTACGCTCTTGCACTGCACAAGTTACTAAAAGAATACTGTCCAGGACGGTGGATAGGTCGTGGTCCATCGACAACATCAGCTCTCTTGAAATGGCCACCATGAAGTGTGCACCTCACCACACCTGACAACTCGGAAAGGAGAGACTTTAAGGGGCATTTATCTTCACACCGATGTGCTACATACGAACTCCGCATTGGTGTTAGGGATGCATTTCGCATCATAACACGGGACATGCTCAAAAAAAATTTTGGAAATTTGTGATGAGGTCTTATGGAACGAAAGTGCTGAAGTCATCGGTCCCTAAGCTTACGCACTACTTAATCTAACTTAAACTAACTTACTTTAAGGACAACACACACCCATGCCCGATGGAGGACTCGAACCTCCGATGGGGGCGAGCCGCGCGGACCGTGACAGGGCGCCCTAAACCACGCGGGTACCCCGCGCGGCCACCATAAAGAACATGGAGGCGTAGGGAAACGTGTTTGCAGCATTATGGGTAACATATCGATATACAGGACATCGAATACATAAGTAACTACTTGTGCTAAAATAAAACAAACCCGTTAGCATTCCATACTAGGGGTACGGGAACTTCTCGCGCACCCTGTAGATTGTAGCGGTTAAGCAGAGATGAAGATAGACTAACTTATAGGGCTGCATCCAATTAGTATTCAGACTGAAGACCCCAACAACTACAACAACAACAACCAAAGAGACTTTATTTGGCGTAGACAGAAACGTTTCTGCTGATGTTATATACTCACCGCTGTCGTAAACGGAAAATCGAGGAGAAGAAGATCCTGCTCTCTGCTGGCCGTGTGATTAGCCAAGTAATTAAGGAGCGGCGCCGCAGACCGCCCAGCTACACGGCCGCAGCCGCCAACTCCGCCGCCGCCGTCGCAGGATTACAAATTGATCCCGGCGCTAATGGCCAGCCTGCGGCATTCAGCGCACGCGCGCCGCTGCGTTCTTTCCATTAGGAGCCAAATGAACAATGATTGATGCCTCAAGAAGAGCCGCAACTTTGTCGCCGAGCCTCGCCAGCACCGGCCGAAAGTTTTCGCGGCCATGGAGAGGTGCGACAAGTGGAAAGAACCGCCTGTGTCTACAAATCTGAGAACAAGAAGCGTGAAACTGTGGGAATGGAGAGGAGAAAACACCATCTATCGTACCTTGTACTTTGTTGAAGTAAAGATTATTGACTATTTGTGTTAGGCATATTCTTTCCTCATTGCCCTGCTCGGCTTTACATCAACGAAAATCATTAAAGACGATTCTACGCCATTCAATGAGATTCCAGGCCGAAGACTTGTGTGCGAGAAGCTCCGAGCAGCGTTGAGAAACCAACCTGATTGTAGCCCACCATAAGGCCCGATAACCAGAAGTGCCATTCTGGGGAGCCATTTCTTTTCATTGCAGTACCCCTCTGGTTGTTAACCGCGGCATCCTTACAGCACAGCAGCACGCAGCGATAATCTACACCCCGTTTTGTTGCCCTTCATAGCAAGCCATCCTGGGCTTACATTTCATCAAGATAAAGCATGCTCGCACACACACGGCGAGACTTTGTACTTGCTTGGCCAGCAAGGTCGCTGGATCTCCCCACGTTTTGAACATTATGGGCAGAGCCGTCCAACAAGCTTAGTATTTTGACGGTCTAACGCACCAATTGGACAGAATTTGGCAAAATATTCCTCAGGAGAACAGCTTACACTCTCTCTAAGATTTTATTTTCATTCTCGCAAACTCATCAACCTGTGGGATACTTCCCGTTGACGTAGAATCACGAAGTTTGGAAGAAACAAGGTTGCACAGCGCTAATAAAGGAAAAAATAAGACAATTCCAGAATGAAATTTTCACTATGCAGTGGAGTGTGCGCTGATACGAAACTTCCTGGCAGATTAAAAGTGAGTGCCGGGCCGAGACTGAAACTCGGGACCTTTGCCTTTCGCGGGCAAATGCTCTACCTCAGAGCTACCCATGCATGACTCAGAAGCCATCCTCGCAGCTTCAATTCTGCCAGTACCTCGTCCCCTACCTTTCAAATTGATAAAGACAATTGTTAATTTTATATCGCAACTAAAATACATTTCTTTTGTCATTTGATATACGACTTCGAACTTAAAATTAAGACGCTCTCGAAAGTCTTGGAATTTCGACGACCGAAATCATGTCAGTATCAATGTCGATAACAGGCCAAAATCGGCGAGACTCTTCGCAACGGAACAACACACTCACTTGAGAAGCAATCTTCCTCTTCCTAGCAACTACGTCCACGTGGTTCTACTGCGCTGTGAGATATCTGACACAGTGTGCAGAGTGCAGGAAATTATAAAGTTCAAACCCCAAAGGGGATATTTCGAGGGGAGGGAAACGGAGGTCATACTTGTATTCCTGAAACGGAAAGTGTAGTGCTCCGAATTTAATTTTTTACTATTTCACGGTAATATTCAACATCAATGTACGACTCCCTCTGCCCACTGACACAAAAAGGCTTAGCCTCTCTCGCAGTCTGCTACTAGCATCGCAGAGCGTATTACTCACGCTGGATAATTAAATAGGCAATGACTCATCCAAAAGAAAAAATACAGTTAAATATACTCTAGTGCAGAAACAGGCCTTTAAGAATTAGTGCAAGTGCGTATCAAACAATCACATTCAACCTCATCCCCACTTTTATGTCAGAATGAAGATAGAAAGCTCAAAAGATACAAAGACACAGGGCAGAACGACAAATTCTACCAAAAAGTAAGACAAAACCACGACCACGACTCATACTACCGGCCGCAACACACTGGACCTAAGTGCAGCCACATAGAATAGTAAAATAAAGGAAAATCACAGAACCACCAATAAGTCATAGTTTTCATATGACGCGGCTGGCAACGACGTGCCGAAAATCTGAATTCCAACGACTCGAAATACTTTCATTCGAACGTTGGTCCAAGTCGAGGAGAGGAGATCCAAGTAAAGACGTTCGATCATTAACGTAGAACACACGGTGTGACACAGTTTATCACCAAGATGTTGCTGTCGTGGTTTTCAGTTCGAAGACTCCATGCTGAAGACTTCAGTCTACATCCTTTTGAAACTGCTTTCTGTACGCGTCCATTGGCTTCCCTCTACAAATTTTACGCTCAAATTTCCCTCCATAACTACACAGATGATTTCTTCACGTCTCAGAATGTGTCGGGTTGTGCCACAAATTTGTTTTCTCTCTAATTCTATTCAGTACTTCCTCATTAGTTACGTGATCTACTCATTCAATATTCAGAATCCTTCTGTAGCATTCTGGGCGCTACAGTCTGGAACCGCGCGACCGCTATGGTCGCAGATTCGAATCCTGCCTCGGGCATGGATGTGTGCTATGTCCTTAGGTTAGTTAGGTTTAAGTAGTTCTAAAGTTAAGTCCCATAGTGCTCAGAGCCAGCCTTCTGTAGCACCACATTTCAAAAACATCTATTCCCGTCTTGTCTCAACGGCTTGTGGTTCGCTTTTCGCTACCATATAAGGCTAGACTCCAGACAAATACCTTCAGAAAAAACTTCCTAATACTTAAGTTTGTATTCCATGTTGACAAATTTTTCTTCTTTAGAAATGATTTTACTGCCGTAGCCAATCTGCGTGTTGTATCCTCTCTTCGGCTGTTATCATTTATTTTACTGTCCTAATACTACTCACACATTTAGTATCGCGTGTCCTAATCTAATTCCCTAGCATCGTCTGATTTAATTCGACTACATTCCGTTACCTTTCTTTTGCTTCTGTTGATGTTCGTCTTACACCCTCCTTTCAAGACACTGTCCATACCGTTCAGCTCCTCTTCCAACATTTTTGCTGTCTCCGACCGAATTACAATGTCATCGGCAAACCTCAAAGTTTTTTATTAATCTCTCTGAGCTTTAATTCCTTCTCTATCTTTTTTGTTTTTTTGTTTTTCTTTACTGCTTGCTCAACGTATAGATGGTGCAACATTTGGGGTTGGCTAAACTCTGTCTCAGTCCCTTCTCAATCACTGCTTCCCCTTCGTGCCCTACGACTCTTATAACTGCCGCCTGGTTTCTATACAAGTTGCAAATGACCTTTCACTCCCTGTATTTTACACCTGCTACTTTCAGGATTTCAAAGAGTGTATTGCAGTCAACATTTACAGAAGCTTTGGCTAAGTGTTCAAATGCTATAAAAGTAGGTTTGCCTTTCCTTTACCTATTCTCTAGGATAAGTCGTAGGCTCAGTACTGCTTCTTGTGTTTCCAAATTCCTACGGGACTCAGACTAATCTTGCCCGTGGTCGGTTTCTACCAATTCTTTTCCCCCATTCTTCTGTAAAAAATCATGTCAGCATTTTGCAGCCATGTCTCATTAAACCGATAGTTTGGTCATACTCGCACCTGTCAGCACCTGCTTTCATTTGGTTTGGGATTACAACATGATTCTTGTAGTCCTAGGGCGTTGCGCGTGTCTCCTACATCTCACATACCAGATGAAATAGTTTTGTAACGGCTGGCTCTCCCACGGATGTCAGCAGTTCCGAGGAAATATCGTCTACTCCAGGCGCCTTGTTTCGACATAGGCCTCCCAATGTTCAATCAAGATCTTCCCGCAGTATCATATTTTTTATCTCATCTTCATCTTCTTTCTCCTCCTTTTCTATAACAATGTCTTGTAAGTTCATTTCCCTTGCATAGGTCCTCTACGTACTTCTTTCCCATTTCAACTTTCTCTCCTTTGCTTAGTTCTACTTTTCCATTTGAGCGCTTGATATTCATAGAGCTGCTTCTCTATTCTGCAAAGGCCTATTTAATCTGTAAACAGGGTGAATAACCTAAAATTTGCACCTCAAATTTTGCGGAAGTGGGAAGCGCTATTGATGTACGAATTGCACAGAATAGATCGGTAGTCAGGGGCTCCTATTATTAGCCAATAAACAAACTGTAATAATACTCAGAAAGTGTATTGTTTGTGCAGCCATAGAGCTTTTACATGGAACAATTCGTAGTGACATTAATAAACTAAAAGTAGAGTAAATTAGTATGTCAGTGGTGTTTGCTGCAGGGTTCTAGTGAGGATAGTTTACGATATATAGTGATCTGGAGCACTTCTTTGTGGCATTCTACCTGGGTAGTTGCTAGGTACCATATTAATATGTCTAACCACGCGGAGTGGCCGCACGGTTTAGGGCGCCATGTCACGGACTGCGCGGTCACTCACGCCGGAGTGTGTGTGTGTGTGTGTGTGTGTGTGTGTGTGTGTGTGTTTTGTTCTTAGTATAAGTTAGTTTAAGTAGTGTGTAAGTCTAGGGACCGATGACCATGTCACGGACTGCGCGGTCACTCACGCCGGAGTGTGTGTGTGTGTGTGTGTGTGTGTGTGTGTGTGTGTGTGTGTGTGTTTTGTTCTTAGTATAAGTTAGTTTAAGTAGTGTGTAAGTCTAGGGACCGATGACCTCAGCAGTTTTGTCCCTTAGGAATTCACACACATCTGAACATGTTTTTTGAAATGTTTACTTATAGTGTGCTCGTGCGTTTCTTGGTTTACTTATAGTGTGCTCGTGCGTTTCTTTAGTACATTGCGACTTTCGAGTCAGTTAGTGTGTGACAATCCAAGCGGTAGGTGGTGAGTGCAGGAAGAATGCAGTTCGTTCTTGTACTGTGTATGAGGCTTGATGTACCGATAGACGTAAACCATCTCGGCAGGTATTTATCAATCTCTTCAACCAGTTACAAAAAAGCGGTGGTGTAACACCTAGCCAAGGTATCGGAGCGAAAGAAGTGACAACAGGAGAGGGAGAAGTCAATGTTCTTGTTGCTGCTGCAGTTGATCAGCACGTTAGCTACCGCACGAGGACGTGGTATGAATTCTCCATCGACGTACCATCCACCTCCATCACATCTCTCTCCTTCAAGAGCTGCGTGGAAATGATTATGAGAATCGTGTTAACTTTTGTATATGGGCATTGAGACAGGATACCCCAGGTCTGTCATGTATCTTGTTTAGTGATGAAGCCACAGTTACCAACCACAGCCAGGTAAACCATTGAAATATGCACTATTGGCCTGTTTACAATCCCCATTGGCCTCGTCAGGCAGAACATCAGCGTCCATGGAGAGCAAACGTGTGGTGTGGGATAGTGAACCATTACTTCATAGACCCGTTTTTCATGGACGGAACACTGCACGCACGCGGTTATCGCAGCATCCTAAATAGTCCGCCTTCCACGGATGCTAGAAGACTTTCTTCTGAAGACTAGGAGAAGACCAGGAGAAACCTGTGGTACCAACATGATGGCTGTCCACCCCATAGTGCACGAAGTACTGCAGCATGTCTTCACGAATTGTTTTCAAATCGTTGGATTGGACGCAGGGGACTTGCACGTTTTCCGGTCTCTTCCCCGGATTTGACGCCTGTTGATTTCTTGCTGAGAGGAAAACTGAAAGACGCTGTCTACCAAGACATACAAACTGCACCCGATGATATGCAACGACATATTACTTCAATCTACTCGGACCTCTCCGCTGAAATGTTAGCAAGCGTGCAGCAGTCGTTTCATTTCAGACTGGACGCGTGTGTTCCCGCTGCCTGTCGTCATTTTGAACACAACCTGTGACGGTCAGTTGTCTCGTTACTGCTCAGAACCCACATATCTATCGTTTATGCAGTTGTGTTGTTCTTTAGTGTGTGGTGCCATCGGTATTGTACAAGTGTAGCTGTGGACACTTTTCAAAATACGATATCTCGTAAACGACTCGCACTAGAATCCTGAAATAAACACCACTGACTTTCCAATTACCCTACTTTTAGTTTGTTAATATCAGTAGGCACTGCTCCATTTAAAAAGTGTGTTTTGCGCAAAAAATACACTTTGTAAGTGTTATTATGATCTGTTGATTGACTAACGTAAGTCCCTGACTACATATACATTCTGTGAAAACCGCACATCAGTAGCACTTTCCATTTCTGTACTTTCCCATTTCCAAATGCAACTCAAATTGCTTCTGCAGATGGAATATGCTGCGACAGAATCGTACGCATAACACGGTGGTCTTCACTCTCGGTAGTGCCACGTGGCTGTCGGGAGACCGGTCTTCTTCCCACGGTACATTCTCGTGAACACCGCTTCTAGCAATCGTGTACAGTGGCTACATTCCTGGCAAGTCTTCCTGCAGTATCGTAGAAGGAACATCCAGAGGCTTTTTTAACTAACATCAACTCACTACCGTCCAATCTCAAAACTAAATAGCGCTCACGAGCGTAAAAGTGTTTATTTAAAGCAGACCTGATTTGGATCTTCATACTGGCGTTATTAGCGCGACTCTTATGCGACTGGTGCGAAATCTAAACAGACATCATCTTTCAAAAATGGTTCAAATGTCTCTGAGCACTATGGGACTTAACATCTATGGTCATCAGTCCCCTAGAACTTAGAACTACTTAAACCTAACTAACCTAAGGACATCACACACATCCATGTCCGAGGCAGGATTCGAACCTCCGACCGTAGCAGTCACGCGGCTCCGGACTGAGCGCCTAGAACCGCTAGACCATCGCGGCCGGCATCATCTTTCAGATGTAGAAATACGGCTACTGACTTTCGTTTATCTTGCACAACTCCTTCTTGGTGTTGCATTTTTTCCTGTCAGTGTATTTCATTATGAAACCGTTTTTAAAACCAAGTCTCGGGAAACCTTTATTTTGCCTCTCTGTTAGAATTTAAAAAAATACATGTTTCATTATGTTTTGGAACTTCAGTCCCTAAGCGGCTGAAATAGGGGCTGAAAATTCTGATGCACGTATTTCGTTGCCGGTAAATCAAAACATTTTTAAAGCAAAATCTATGAAAATTGTTGTCCGACTTCCCAGGAAATACGAAGGTTGTCCAGTAAGTAAGTTCCGATTCGTCGCGAAATGGACACCACACTAAACACCCGATGAAGCTTTGCACAGACTTGTTGGGTAGTGTCTGTAGTATGACCGTCGATCGCATCACGACGCTCTTTTCAGTTGTGAGCGCACTGTGAGCGAGTAAAGCTGCCTAGAACAACTATGTCTCCCGCCAAGTTGGAGTGCCCGCTGAGAGGCTTCGCCTTATGAATGCAGCCCACCTAAGACACCTGCCACGCACTTCCTTCTTCATGGCAATTCTCAGCCACACTCTGCAGGGGCAGTAAAGACGCTCCTGCAATCTTTCCGATGGGAAGTGTTCGATCACCCATAACACAGCCCTAATTAGCTCGTCCTGAGTATCATCTCTGTTCACATGAAATGCTGGATACGAAGACAACACTTGCGGGCAGGCTACGCGCTATGACCAGCGTAGAGAATTATCGGAAAGCACAGGCGTCTGCCTTCTATAACGATGATGTTGGAAATTTGGTATAACGCTCCGACAAGTGTCTAAAAGTCGGAGCGGCGACTATGTAGAGCAGTATTTGGAAAGTGTAGCTAACTCTTGGAAATAAAATGTTTCAGATTTTCATTGTGGTTTCCATTTAGCGGCCGATCGGATCTTACTTTCTGGACGACCCTCGTATGTGTTACGGGAAGATAGTTTCTATCGAAATACCACCATATGAACTCAAAAGCCACGATTAACAGAGACCTCTTACTCCACCTACCAGAATCGCATATTGGTCACAAGTACATCTGGAAAAGACCATGTTTCTATGGTCTTCATTAGGTCGAAAAGTTTAGGAGGTGCTGCGATTTATGAACAACATGAAAATTCATTAAAGATAAACAGATGACACAGTACACGCGAGCGAAGCAACTAAGTTACTTTTCCCATATGTGGTAATTTTGCCAGGTCATTTTCTACGTTTTTATATTTTTTCCGTGGATCAATTAAATTCAAAAAAATGGCTCTGAGCACTATGGGACTCAACTGCTGAGGTCATTAGTCCCCTATAACTTAGAACTAGTTAAACCTAACTAACCTAAGGACATCACACACATCCATGCCTGAGGCAGGATTCGAACCTGCTACCGTAGCGGTCTCGCGGTTCCAGACTGCAGCGCCAGAACCGCGCGGCCACTTCGGCCGGCTATTAAATTCACTATCTCCTGTGATATCCAAGGATATCTATTAGATCTTTCTTTACCTGTTCGAGCCTCTGATGCACTCACTTTTTCATCTTTCCAAGCTACCCATTCGCTTTCTACAGTATTCCTTCCTCCTGTTTCAGTCAATCGCTGCCTAATTCTGCCTCTGAAGTTCTCAACAACCTCCGATTTCTTCAGTTCTAATCTTCAGTTCATAACCAATAAATTGTGGTCAGTGCCCGCATCTGCCCCTGGAAATGTCTTATAATTTGGATTCTGGTTACGAAATCTCTGTCTTAAATTACATGATCAGTCTGAAGTCTTCCAGTGTCTCCGTGTCTTTTTCACGTTTTCAGCCTTCTTTCATGGTTTTGAAGGCGTTAGCGATGATTTATTATACTGAGTACAAAGCTCTACCAGTCGGCTTCTTCTTGCATTCATACCAAAGAGTAGGTGCTTAAAACTGAAAATTCATGGTAGGCATATAGAAAAGTGAATATCAACAATGTCGGTAAATGATACATATAATGCCATATCTTGAAACGCCTACATCTCCATATATACTCTGCGAACCAATGTGAAGTGCATGACAGAGGGTGAGTCCCACTGTGCCAGTTATTCGAGCTTTTTCCCTTTCCATTCACTTACGAAGCGTGGGACGAATGATTGTTTAAATGTCTCTGTATGTGCTGTGATTAATCTAATCTTGTTCTCACGACCCATGTGGGAGCGACATGTAGGAGGTTGTAGTACATTCCTAGAGATCATCTACAGCCAATCCTTGAAACCTTGTCAGTAGACTTTCTCGGAAGACTTTCCACCTGTCTTCAAGAGTGTAGTTCAGTTCTTTCATCATCTCTGTAACACTGTCCCGTGGGTCAGACAAACCTGTGCTGACTTCTCTGTGTACGTTGAATGGCCGCTGCTAATCCTGTTTGGTACGGGTCCCACACACTTCAATAATATTCAAGGATGGGTCGCACGAGTGATTTTTCTTTTCCCACGTCTTATCCTACGTGATCGTTCCATTCCATGTCCCGACTAAGTGTTATGCCAGGTTTTTGTATGACTTGACTAAATATTTGTATAGCTTCGTTCAGATTGTACTTCGTTGTAGATAACAGCATAATCTGCGAAAAGTCTGAGATTACAATTAATAATGCCGCAAGATCGTTAATGTGTAACGCCCCACCCGTCACTTATCTGGTTTTGGTGTGTTCACCCCAGCTAATTGACTAACAGATCAACAGAGAGTGCAAAAGTGCCGCAATATCGGATAACGCAAAGAAAGTAACAAGGCCCTGTGACTCCTGATTGAACTGCGGTGGCAGTGTTGACATTAATTGATTCAGAATTGATCATTTTTAATTAAAAATGGGTGCAAATTGATGTTATATTCAGCTATTGAACACCAGATGCAAATGTTGAACATAAAATTAATTAAGAAAGTGACTTGGGATTTCGGATACTTGACTGAAAACAGGTGCTGTCGACTAGCACAAATTTATTTTAACTCACGACCTTCAATCATCATGTTACATTACTCTCCTAACAGGCAATGGGAATAAATTGCGTTTACATGGAGTAAAGCGCGATGAATCAAACTTAGTTCCTATCGACTACAATACACGGCCCATGAAACCCTCGTGGAAACTTTGCCGAGATGATGCAACAGATTAATCAGTGGCCTAACTCAAGCCGGAGTGGGCGCAATATCACCGAATTCAGCGTGGCGGGGCGGCGTCGTTGTGCGGACGTCGGCCGACCTCGTGGTGCTGCGAGGCTGCGCTCTTCTATTCACTCATAGCTATCTTGCTCAGTACATAGGTGAACGGAAACTTTCTATCTACAAGCTCAATCGTTCCGTTTGCTAAGTCCTAAACTGCAGAGATGCTCACTCTCTTTCAGGCAAGCTAAGTAAAGAACGCCACGTCCGCACTCTAGGTAAGCTGGGAAAGGAACACCTCTACGGAGACTTCTGCCAGTCTGCTCTTCGCCTCGGTTTCCCATCCAGCAAAATCACTTTCGCTAATTGCAGCGTAAGTCGCGTTAGTTATGAGTCGCTTCCCAGCGCCGACCAGTGCCTGCTCTGGGAGGTCAACAAATTCCCACGAAATTTCCCTTCCTCTCAACTTCTGCTATTTAGCTCTTCCCAGGCCACCCATCAAGGTTAGCATCTGCATAAAACACCAATTTTTCCGAAATTCTGACTCCCAGGGAGTTGCTTCAAATTCCTTGGTCCTACGTTCCCATCGGAGGCCGGCGTATTTCATTCTGCGCTCTTCACCTGATTTACTTCAGACTCTGTGGACCGAGAATTCAGCGTGAAGTTGCTATAGTTACGAACACGCATATTTTGGCCTTTGTTGACCGCTCTACCGTAGCTTTGCGCGGCTTTCTCGCATGTTTCACTGAAAACGGGACGATGGACATTTATCAACAGGTGTACAAGTTCTCCGTCTGCTTCCCGGTACACCAGCATGGGGTCAACCACCCACTCACTGTCACTCATCTTAAGGCAGCTGGAGGCCGCACCCCGTTACCGCTTTCTCAGAGCTTGAGCCGCCCTAAGCTGCCTACTGTCGCTTCCCTTCGCCGGTCCCCAGCCACGTGCCGCCACCCGGATGCTATCAACTCTGAATACTTCCCTGGGATAAACTAGCCTCCAGTAAATCGACGCGTTTCCACAATGTTTTCATGTCACGTGAATTACTTTAAAACCATCACCCAACATTAATTATTCCAGTACGTCCATACTATACCCTCTACAAGATGCATTGTGCCTTGTCAGTCATTTTTGTACAGCCCTACTGTTCGCTAAATGTGAGTTCGGTGATCTTTAATGACTTCATGTAAAGGGCACATTTCTTGCCATCTTACAAATGTACATCAAGAACAGCAAGGTTATTATTTTTTAAATAGGGTGTAGCCCCTCCACGCCCATACCGGCGTGATGGGCAACACAAAATGTCTATTGCCATCTTTGTATATTGATTAGTTTTCATTAAGTGAGATTTGAAGGATGTGGGTACTGCAATGTTTGTGATGTTGATTAACCATTAATGCGTGCTGACTTGAGGACAGATTGGGGCGAATGTCGAACGAAGGGTAGCGGTTTAAAGGGCGGAGGGAAAAAAATGCCAAGGCAAGAGCTAAGGGGAAAAAAATACCTCTGCGGTTGTTAGAGCAGTAGCGCTGCCTGCGACTGATCATACGAGGGTAGGTTTTCTTTGTAGTGGATATGAAGCAATCGGATACCTGCAGAATATGGCAAGGGACCCAACATGCTTCCATGGGGTTCACCGAAGTTATTTCTATATCTGTCTATGACTGTCCATCCGAGATAACATGTTGCGTCTTCCCTACCACGAAATCCTCAGTACAGTTACAAATTTCGTCTGATACGCCATACGATCATACTTTTGATAATAAGCATAGGTGTGGTACTGAGTCACAGATGGGTGGTACCTCAAGAAGAATTCACTGCTGACCAAACAGAAGAATGGATTACCTGGAAACCACTCAGCTTACTCTGTTCTGGTGTCACAAGGAGCAATACTAATCTTCAAAAATGAAGTTTCGTTATGTAGTTTATACTTTGCGATACTTTCTTGTTACACTGAAGCTTGTTCTCAGCTTCTTGAACCATTGAAGACTTAGCAAAATATATCATCAGTTCTCTTGGGCTTGTCTAATCCTGTCCTGAAATTGTATAACATTTGTCGTGTTTCTTATCTTCTTGTAGAAACTATGTATACTCGTGTTGCCGTTGTTTTGACACTGATGCGATGTAGAGATACATATTCTGGTCCAATAATTAGCAGTGAGTTATTAGTAAGATACAGGAATAATGCATGTGAGAACGATAAATTTCCTTGGCCAGTTATTGTAATGATGATTGTTTCTGGTTTAACGAAATAAGCGTTTATGAACTACCATATTGGAATTTTGCGCTCAGTTCCTGTGCCTGCACAAAATAACAATGAATAAAAGATGTGCCTGCCTTTTCGAAAGTATACAATTACTGTTTTTCTTTCATGCCCAAAATGTTTCACCACAATTGTGACATTCTCAGTGGGCTTATTTCCTTCATTTTCCTTTTCTTTTACTTCGTGAGAGTTCTGAGGCTGCCAACCGAAACAAACCACAGATCTAAATTAAAACACTATATTACTTTTGTATTTCTCTGGTCCTGGTTTGTTTTTGTGTGCCAAACGTTCTTTTGTTGTTGTTGTGTAGTTGGAATGACGTTTTCTCGCGGTCATTTTTTAATACTGTGGCTTGTTACGTTACTGTGGCTCGGACAAACGTTTCACTGCACAATTTACGTTTCGATGCCCTTTTGACAATCAAATGCAGGAGAGAACGTTGTTCCAACCACCCAAAAGCAGCAAAAAACAATTTGGCACACAAATAAAAACCACCAGCACTTCAGGACGGGTGAAACACAGCAGTGATATGGTGTGCTAGTTTAGACCTGTGGCTCATTTCAGTTGGCAGCCACAGGACGCTCACAAGGTAAAAGGAAAGAACAATAAAAGAAATCAGCCCAATGAGACTGCCACAACTGTGGAGAAACGTGCTCGGCATGAAAGAAAAAAATAAATATGTAGTTGCAAAAAGGACGACGCATCTTTAATTCATTATTATACACTCCTGGAAATGGAAAAAAGAACACATTGACACCGGTGTGTCAGACCCACCATACTTGCTCCGGACACTGCGAGAGGGCTGTACAAGCAATGATCACACGCACGGCACAGCGGACACACCAGGAACCGCGGTGTTGGCCGTCGAATGGCGCTAGCTGCGCAGCATTTGTGCACCGCCGCCGTCAGTGTCAGCCAGTTGGCCGTGGCATACGGAGCTCCATCGCAGTCTTTAACACTGGTAGCACGCCGCGACAGCGTGGACGTGAACCGTATGTGCAGTTGACGGACTTTGAGCGAGGGCGTATAGTGGGCATGCGGGAGGCCGGGTGGACGTACCGCCGAATTGCTCAACACGTGGGGCGTGAGGTCTCCACAGTACATCGATGTTGTCGCCAGTGGTCGGCGGAAGGTGCACGTGCCCGTCGACCTGGGACCGGAGCGCAGCGACGCACGGATGCACGCCAAGACCGTAGGATCCTACGCAGTGCCGTAGGGGACCGCACCGCTACTTCCCAGCAAATTAGGGACACTGTTGCTCCTGGGGTATCGGCGAGGACCATTCGCAACCGTCTCCATGAAGCTGGGCTACGGTCCCGCACACCGTTAGGCCGTCTTCCGCTCACGCCCCAACATCGTGCAGCCCGCCTCCAGTGGTGTCGCGACAGGCGTGAATGGAGGGACGAATGGAGACGTGTCGTCTTCAGCGATGAGAGTCGCTTCTGCCTTGGTGCCAATGATGGTCGTATGCGTGTTTGGCGCCGTGCAGGTGAGCGCCACAATCAGGACTGCATACGACCAAGGCACACAGGGCCAACACCCGGCATCTTGGTGTGGGGAGCGATCTCCTACACTGGCCGTACACCACTGGTGATCGTCGAGGGGACACTGAATAGTGCACGGTACATCCAAACCGTCATCGAACCCATCGTTCTACCATTCCTAGACCGGCAAGGGAACTTGCTGTTCCAACAGGACAATGCACGTCCGCATGTATCCCGTGCCACCCAACGTGCTCTAGAAGGTGTAAGTCAACTACCCTGGCCAGCAAGATCTCCGGATCTGTCCCCCATTGAGCATGTTTGGGACTGGATGAAGCGTCGTCTCACGCGGTCTGCACGTCCAGCACGAACGCTGGTCCAACTGAGGCGCCAGGTGGAAATGGCATGGCAAGCCGTTCCACAGGACTACATCCAGCATCTCTACGATCGTCTCCATGGGAGAATAGCAGCCTGCATTGCTGCGAAAGGTGGATATACACTGTACTAGTGCCGACATTGTGCATGCTCTGTTGCCTGTGTCTATGTGCCTGTGGTTCTGTCAGTGTGATCATGTGATGTATCTGACCCCAGGAATGTGTCAAAAAAATTTCCCCTTCCTGGGACAATGAATTCACGGTGTTCTTATTTCAATTTCCAGGAGTGTATATTACTTAATTTGCTACTCCGGTTCTCTTTGTTTATTGATCTTTAAAAGCAAATCACTAAACAGGACTACCGTTTCCACCTGGTCGCACAAGACAATGTTCCGTCCCTTTGTAGAAACATACTCATTGAGCAGAGTGGACGAGGAGGGATTAGACTAACTACAGCGTGCGCAGAGGGGTCGTACACTAGTGGAAGGGTAAGAAACATCAATACGTGGTGGAATCACAAGTACCCTCGTACATACTCTCCACAGCGCTTTAGAGAAAGGATGTCGCGTTAGTAGGCAAGTGTTTGTCGGAATAATTCCGTCGCTCACTACTCCCATCTATTCAGCGGCAGCCACTGTACTTCTCTTTTAGATCCTCGTGTGGGAGTTTCATGGTGACTATACGGGTAAAAGTAAAGGTAAAACGTACGGCGCGAGCCAGTAACAGGGCTATTGGCCTGACTGCAGGTGGAGCACAAATTTTCGTCTCGCCGCCATTAGGAGGGGGAGGGTGGCGGGCTCAACACTCCAGATGCGTCTTACTCCTCCCCCCCTCCCCCCCCCCCCCCACGGAATAATTCCGGGCTTCATTTCACAACAAGCAGAGTGGATGATGGGCCCTCCTGGAGGGAAGAGAATCTAATAACTTTTTTGATAATGTGGGGCCACAGTCATAATATATTTCTTTTAAGTCAGTACCGCAATTAGACTGTTTTTTTATTTGCAATGTTACATTTACACGATCATGATTTCGGCTTCAAAGTGCCATTATAAAGGGTTTTAAGTGTTACACAGAGCGACAGTTTGCCATCGTAGGCACTGTATAACATTTAAAACACTTGATAATGGCACTTTGAAGCCGAAATCATGATCGTGTAAATGTAAACTGCAAATGAAAAACAGTCTAATAGCGGTACTGACATTAAAGGGAAGAGAATTGTTCAATGTGGCAGAAATGCACTCCTTCCGCAAATTGTTGCAGATTTAAATGCAGGGCCATGTACAAGTGTCAGAGTGCGAACCATTCAGGAAAAATCCCGACACCTGTTTATAATAATCTCCATGCCCGCAGTCTAATGCTCTACCCAGTTGACCACCACACAATCACAATGATCAGATGGAACAGTCTTAAACGAGACCTTAATCTGAACTTCACACCAGACTAAAGATCGGTTTCCTTTCCAGTACGACGAGCCTCTGGTTTGTTGCCACAGATGTATCTCATAATACAAATCAAAGAGGAAATGAATTGTTTCTCAAACGATTGTTCCATGTAAGTTATTACTTTCATTAAGAATGAAAGACTTCCAATAATTTTTTCCTCCTGTAGCTCGCTTTGGGGTGCCTCAGCTGTTATATTGCATTCATTGACGTATCAAAATGGTTCAAATGGCTCTGAGCACTATGCGACTTAACTTGTGAGGTCATCAGTCGCCTAGAACTTAGAACTAATTAAACGTAACTAACCCAAGGACATCACACACATCCATGCCCGAGGCAGGATTCGAACCTCCGACGGTAGCGGTCGCCCGGTTCCAGACTGTAGCGCCCAGAACCGCACGGCCACTCCGACCGGCCATTCACGTACAATTCAAACAATGCAGTCACCTTTCTTACTGTCATCAATTAAGGAGTAAAAAAAAAAATTATGCGTCCCTCATCTTCAGTAAGTGTTGTAGCTATTTTCGTTGTTAGGAATTCGTCACCTAAATCGGTAAAAATGGAAACCTACTAGTCTCGCTTTCTTGACCGTCTATCTGTCTATCCAACCCTTAAAACCCGTTTACCTCGAGTACAGGTAGACGTAATAAACGGAAATGTATCGCAGTTCCTGCGGTATACGGTCCCTTGGTGGTGTAAAAAATTCATTTTTATTAGTACAGTTCATGCTAATTAGCGTTTCTTCTTTCATTTACATCTTATATTTAAATGTTGTTTAACACACTAATCAGCATTAATTTGGAAGGTAGGAGATGAGGTACTGGCAGAAGTAAAGCTGTGAGTACCGGGCGTGAGTCGTGCTTCGGTAGCTCAGATGGTAGAGCACTTGCCCGCGAAAGGCAAAGGTCCCGAGTTCGAGTCTCGGTCGGGCACACAGTTTTAATCTGCCAGGAAGTTTCATATCAGCGCAAACTCCGCTGCAGAGTGAAAATCTCATTCTGGAAACATCCCCTAGGCTGTGGCTAAGCCATGTCTCCGCAATATCCTTTCTTTCAAGAGTGCTAGTTCTGCAAGGTTCGCAGGAGAGCTTCTGTAAAGTTTGGAAGGTAGGAGACGAGGTACTGGCAGAAGTAAAGCTGTGAGTACCGGGCATGAGTCGTGCTTCGGTAGCTGAGATGGTAGAGCACTTGCCCGCGAAAGGCAAAGGTCCCGAGTTCGAGTCTCGGTCGGGCACACAGTTTTAATCTGCCAGGAAGTTTCATATCAGCGCACACTCCGCTGCAGAGTGAAAATCTCATTCTGGGAGCATTAATATAGTCTTACACGTGATTGAAGACAGTTCAAAATGGTTCAAATGGCTCTGAGCACTATGGGACTTAACAGCTGTGGTCATCAGTCCCCTAGAACTTAGAACTACTTAAACCTAACTAACCTAAGGACATCACACACATCCATGCCCGAAGTAGGATTCGAACCTGCGACCGTAGCAGTCGCACGGTTCCGGACTGCGCGCCTAGAACCGCGAGACCACCGCGGCCGGCTTGAAAACAGTCTGACAAAGTTCGGATAGTTTTTCAATTTCACCCTTGTGCATAGCATGTTGGTAGCAGTTCGTCGCCTTGCCTTGTATGATGTGTAGCAGACATTAAAGCTGTGCGGATCAGCATAACGAAAAGGCGAGGGGTGTCGCTCGTTTTATCCACGACTGTACATGGCCCTGCAATGAAATCTGCAGCAATTTGCGGAAGGATTGCACTTGTGTCACGCTGAACGATTCTCTTCAGTCGTCGTTGGTCTCGTACTTGCAGGATCTTTTTCCGGCCGTAGCGATGTCGGACATACGCTGTTTTACCGGATTCCCTATATTCATTGTTCATTCGTGAAATGATCGTATGGGAAAATCCCCAATTCATCGCTACCTCGGAGATGCTGTGTCCCATCGCTCTTGCGCGACCGTAACGCCATGTTGAAGTTCACTTAAACCTTCATAACGTGCCATTGTAGCAGCAGTAACCGATCTAACAAATGCGCCATACACTGGCTGTTTTACATAGACGTTGCCGACCGCAGGGCCGTTATCTGCCCTTTTTACATATCTCTGTATTTGAATACACTTGCCTATACCAGTTTCTTTGTTGCTTCAATGTAGAAGCAGTTACCGTTCCGTTTAACTTGTGATGATTTCTCTTAAATGGAATCACTCTACCCGTTAGCTGCTGTTGAGAATGAGACCTCTGTTGCTCGTAACTAATCTCCTATAACTTGTTACCAGCTGCTTGTTGTTAGATGTATGCACCAAGATGACAAAAGTCTTAGGGTACTAATATGCACATATACAAATGGCGGTGGTATCACATACACAAGGTGTAAAATGGCAGAGTATTTTCGGGGCTGCCATTTGTACGCATGTGATTCATGTGAAAACGTATCCGACGTGATTACGGCCGCACGACGGAAATCAACAGACTTTTAATGCGGAATTGTAGTTGGAGGTGGACGCATGGCACATTCCATTTCGGAAATTGTTATGGAATTCAATATCCCGGGATCCACAGCGTCAAGAGTGTGCCAGAATACCAAATTTCAGGCATCACCTTATACCACGGGCAACGCAGTGGCCGACGGCCTTCACTCGACGACCGAAACCAGCGACGTTTGCGTAGAGCTTTCATTGCTAACGGACAAATAATAAGCATGAAATAAGCACAAAACCAATGTGGGACGTACGACGATCGTATCCGTTTGGACAGAGCGGCGAAATTTGGCTTTAATGGGCTATGGCAGCAAACGACCGATGAGAGTGCCTGTGCTAACAGCACGACATCGCCTGCATCGCCTCTTCTGGGCTCGTGACAATGTCGGTTGGACCCTAGACGCACAGAAAACCGTGGCCTGGTCGGATGAATACCGATTCCAGTTGGTAAGAGCTGATTATAGTTTTCGAGTGTGGCGCAGCCCCCACGAAGTCATGGACGCAGGTTGTCAACAAGACACTGTTTGAACTGATAATGACTCCATAACAGTGTGGGCTCTATTTCCATGGAATGGACTGGGTCCTCCGGTCCAGCTGAACCGATCATTAGTAGAAAATGGTTATTTTCGGCTACTAGACCATTTACAGCCCTTCATTGACTTCATGTTCCCAAATATGTCACCAGGCCACAACCGTTCGCGTTTAGTTTGAAGAATATTCTGGACATTTCGAACTAATGATTTGGTCATCCAGATCACCGGACATGGATCCCATTGAACATTTACGGAACATAATTGAGAGGTCAATTCTTGCACAAAATCCTGGACCCGCAATACTTTTGTAATCACGGACAGTTATAGAGGCAGCGAAGTTCAGTATATCTGCAGGGGACTTCCAACATTTCTTGAATCCATATCACGTCGAGTTACTGCACTACGCCGGGTAAAAGGAGGTCCGATATGTTATTAGGAGGCATCCCATGACTGTTGTCGCCTCAATATGTTAAGCCATCGTGTAGGTCCGCTCTGTATTATGTTTCCTTTTACATACTTTGAGATGATTTTAGGTGTTAGCATTTAGGTTGGGCTTGTTTAGATTTTTTTTTAGCTGGAATTTGTGTTTTGAAGGAACCGTAAATATGAAAACATGTATGCTAATAATTGTATTGGAGGGCAGCGTGGGGGGTAAAAATCGTAGAGGGAGACCAAGAAATGAATACACTAAAAATATTCAGAAGAATGTAGGTTGTAGTAGGTACTGGGAGATCAAGAAGCTTGCACAGGATAGAGTAGCACGGAGAGCTGCTTGACTGAAGACCACAACAACAACAAATGGCTCAAATGGCTCTGAGCACTATGGTACTTAACTTCTGAGGTCATCAGTCCCCAAGAACGTAGAACTACTTAAACCTAACTAACCTCAGGACATCACACACATCCATGCCCGAAGCAGGATTCGAACCCGCGACCGTAGCGGTCTAAGGCGGTGCAGTGATGGACTGTGCGGCTGGTCCTGGCGATGGTTCGAGTCCTCCCTCGGAAATGGGTGTGTGTGTTTGTCCTTAGGATAATTTAGGTTAAATAGTGTGTAAGCTTAGGGACTGATGACCTTAGCAGTTAAGTCCCATAAGATTTTTTTTTTTTTTTTAGAAAAGAACTCTTTCCTATATCTATCTGGCTGCCGCAGCGTCTCAGTCATCCTGGATGTTATAAACCTTTTTACACAATTAGGTTTCTGATACCATCTACACTCCTGGAAATGGAAAAAAGAACACATTGACACCGGTGTGTCAGACCCACCATACTTGCTCCGGACACTGCGAGAGGGCTGTACAAGCAATGATCACATGCACGGCACAGCGGACACACCAGGAACCGCGGTGTTGGCCGTCGAATGGCGCTAGCTGCGCAGCATTTGTGCACCGCCGCCGTCAGTGTCAGCCAGTTTGCCGTGGCATACGGAGCTCCATCGCAGTCTTTAACACTGGTAGCATGCCGCGACAGCGTGGACGTGAACCGTATGTGCAGTTGACGGACTTTGAGTGAGGGCGTATAGTGGGCATGCGGGAGGCCGGGTGGACGTACCGCCGAATTGCTCAACACGTGGGGCGTGAGGTCTCCACAGTACATCGATGTTGTCGCCAGTGGTCAGCGGAAGGTGCACGTGCCCGTCGACCTGGGACCGGAGCGCAGCGACGCACGGATGCACGCCAAGACCGTAGGATCCTACGCAGTGCCGTAGGGGACCGCACCGCCACTTCCCAGCAAATTAGGGACACTGTTGCTCCTGGGGTATCGGCGAGGACCATTCGCAACCGTCTCCATGAAGCTGGGCTACGGTCCCGCACACCGTTAGGCCGTCTTCCGCTCACGCCCCAACATCGTGCAGCCCGCCTCCAGTGGTGTCGCGACAGGCGTGAATGGAGGGACGAATGGAGACGTGTCGTCTTCAGCGATGAGAGTCGCTTCTGCCTTGGTGCCAATGATGGTCGTGTGCGTGTTTGGCGCCGTGCAGGTGAGCGCCACAATCAGGACTGCATATGACCGAGGCACACACGGCCAACACCCGGCATCATGGTGTGGGGAGCGATCTCCTACACTGGCCGTACACCACTGGTGATCGTCGAGGGGAAACTGAATAGTGCACGGTACATCCAAACCGTCGTCGAACCCATCGTTCTACCATTCCTAGACCGGCAAGGGAACTTGCTGTTCCAACAGGACAATGCATGTCCGCATGTATCCCGTGCCATCCAACGTGCTCTAGAAGGTGTAAGTCAACTACCCTGGCCAGCAAGATCTCCGGATCTGTCCCCCATTGAGCATGTTTGGGACTGGATGAAGCGTCGTCTCACGCGGTCTGCACGTCCAGCACGAACGCTTGTCCAACTGAGGTGCCAGGTGGAAATGGCATGGCAAGCCGTTCCACAGGACTACATCCAGCATCTCTACGATCGTCTCCATGGGAGAATAGCAGCCTGCATTGCTGCAAATGGTGGATATACACTGTACTAGTGCCGACATTGTGCATGCTCTGTTGCCTGTGTCTATGTGCCTGTGGTTCTGTCAGTGTGTTCATGTGATGTATCTGACCCCAGGAATGTGTCAAAAAAATTTCCCCTTCCTGGGACAATGAATTCATGGTGTTCTTATTTCAATTTCCAAGAGTGTACATTGCGCCACATTCAGAGCTGGTGTTTACTGCATATAAATTGTATTCCTTAGCGTTTACCTGTTTCTTACGTATTCAAGATCGTTCTTTCTTACCTCTTTCTCTTTTACGGCGTAGCGTGAAATTTGAAACTAAATTCCGGGCAGCTGAATTTATGACTCGCGACGTTTCAAACTTCATACACTGTCACCGTTGCATTGTGATCAGGGTATTGGGAACTTAGAGCGATCCAATACCAGCCACGCAATTCCTCGAAATTACACATCGGTGAGAAATCCGTTTTGTGAAAAAAATTGTTCTCAAATAGTACATTAGCCTTTGGAAACAGAATCTTAGTGCGATCGAGAAACATCGCAAGTGCAACTCGTAGGATCATTTCGAAACAATGGTTCCCGCTGCGCAATACACGCATTCGGAATTTCTTAGCGGACATTGACTTTCGCCACGTTGGCCCACCCAAGGATAAACTGTGTGTGCCGAAGGACGGGCCTCTTTGTGAGAGACAAAGGATAGGTCTTACCGCCTAAAGACGTCAAATGTGAATTGCATTTGTGAGGAGGTAGCTATGTCATTTTGTCCAAAATAAGTATTCAAAGAGAAACCTGTGTTCATTACTAACTGATACTAGCATATGATGTCAATACAGCCTTCTGTGGGCAAGGAAAATGTAAAAATTGCTTGCGATTTGTTCATTTCGTCTTACTGCATCTTTATTTTACGCCCTTTATGGACGTTTTATAACTTACTGGTACTCCTTTTTAATTCTTCCAATGACATGATACGTAGTATTAAATGTAGATATACTCTTCACCTAAGTATGAGGGCGTGTGAAAAGTAGTGCCTCCGAATTTTTTATTCTGTCCTCAATATCGGTTCATTCCTCGTTCCATTTTTCCGCTTCACTGGCGCATGTAACAACCCCTTGCCGCTAGAGGGGTCCGAACTGCAGCATGTGACATGGCAGTGTGTAACGTAACTGTGTAGATGCGTGAGAAACAGCGTGCTCTAATCTAATTTCTAACCACATAAAACATGCCTGCAAATGAAATCCATGGAAGAATGAAAGCTGTGTACATGATGATTGTATCGACACCAGAAATGTGCGACGTTCGGTTGTTCGTGCTTACTATTGTGATCCTGAAACGAGAGAGCATCAATGTAGTTCCTCCACAAAGGATCACTAACGCCAAAAAAAATTCAAGATCATGCTATCAGCAGGCCAAGTCATGCTCACAGTGTTCTAAGATGTTCAAGGTGTGGCGCTTTGAAAGCTCACGCCTAAAGGCACCACCATAAACTCTGCAAGGTAGTGCGAGAGCCTCAGAAAACTGAAATCAGGAACTTGAAGAGTTCGTCTGCACATGGTGCACCATATTCCTCAAGTTGTCAATGCTCGTCCAGGCAAAAGCACTGTAACATCTGCAACCATGCAACCCCTTCGGTTCAGCGTGACGGATTGCCGTCCTATGGGCCCGGGTTCGATTCCCGACTGGATCGGGGATTTTCTCCGCTCAGGGACTGGGTTTTGTGTTATCTTCATCATCATTTCATCCCCATCCGGTGCGCAGTTCGCCCAATGTGACGTCAAATGTAATAAGACCTGCACCAACGCGGCCGGACCTGCCCCGCAAGGGGCCTCCCGGCCAATGACGTCAAACGCTCATTTCCATTTCCACTGTTATCGATCATTCGTCGTACAGTCCTGACTTGGCCTAAGCTGATTTTCATGTGTTTGCGATACTTAAAGAACACCTTCGAAGGCTTCACTTTGATAGTGATGAAGTTCGAAGACTTCACTTTGATGCTGATGAAGCTGTGCAAGCAGATTCTGGCTCGGTCCATAAAGTCAAACATTCAACGGCGACAGTATCTGCAAACTGCTCTCTTGTTGGGAGAAATGTGTTCATCGCCAGAGTGTGTATGTTGAGAAATATATTTGTAGACATGAAGAACAAGGATGTAGAATGTTAATAAAGTTTGTTTTATTTAACAAGCTTTAAAAATTTAGCTTGAAAAATTCTGAGGCACTACTTTTCAGCTTGCCCTCGCAGGTTCATTCTCGAAAACTATTTCTTTGAAATTCAGTTGATTTTATGTCGATTTATGTCAGTGAGCAACTTTCACAGCCAGCGACACGAGTTATACTTTCCTACTGAGGAATGTATGCTGATCTTTCAGAGTTCAGCCCTTTCAAGCGTCCATAAAAATTCTTTCTTTTTCTGGTTGCAATAGCGATCTTTCCGATTAACTTATATATTTATTTTTCGAGCCTCATTTGAAAGGCAAACCCTCCAGCTTTTCTTTGGGTTAAGCCTTTTCCCCTCATAATTCTTTTTTCTCATTCGAGAGTTTTCCTTCCAGAATGGAAACATCACAGCTTCCATATTATAAATCTGGGGTTAAAAAATCCTCAATATTCTATTCGCTGATTTTCTCGTACTGATTCGGATGACCATTTCATATTGCAGAAAGCCAGGCTCTCATCTAGTTGACGTACAGCGTGCTTCAACACTACTGTTAGCATTACTGTCATCTGATTCGGTCTGAAACTGAGACGCCTGAATAACTTCAATATTTCTTCAAATCTCGTGTTATCAGCACCAAGTATGGTGACTCCATATGCAAGGCGCCACTGGGGTAAGGCTCTAGTCAATCTGTTTTGCACTGACATGCACTGGGTATCCCCGCTCGTAGCACAAGTCCCCACTACGGTCCAGAATTATGTAAAGGAATACTGTGCACGGAAACAGAAGAAAAGAGTTGGCCCTAACACGCCGACTGTAGTCGTGTGCCCTGATTAAACATTAATAATTACTAACGTTTGATGGAAACTGTCAGCTGCTGTAATGAAACAAGGTTTACAAATCACGTTCATGTATTGTCACCACTTAAATGATTGCTAAGAACAAGCAAGGATCAAGTACTCATTGTGGTAGAATGAGTGCATATATGAGGGTGTGATAATTATGCATCTTCAGAGGGAAAGAATTGGAAAAGTTCTCATAAAATAGACGAATAAACAAGAAATCGTGTTAAATGACTGTTAATCACGAAACTGAAGGAGATGACTGCTTGAAAGGTTAGTGAGCAAAGAGTTATAGAATCAAAGAATAAAATCATGGCCGAAAGGTCACCACACAGTGACTGACTGATCAATTTGAACCTACGCACGTATCATGCTGTGCGAACTTCCTACGCCGTTGCTGTGACACATAATGTGCACGAGGTGACGCACGGTGAGGTTGCGGGCGAAGTCGGACGCTAGCTTGGAGCGGATCATCTGTTCGCGAATTTCCTTCACCTCTCACGGTGAAGGATACCGTTCTCTGCGCCTGTCAATGACCAAGACCGTCTGCTCGGGCTCACGGTAAAGAAGGTTTTTCTGTGGCTCCCAGCAAGGAACTGTTTACTATGGCTTCCATGAAGTATCACACTTTTCTCCAGCTCTTTCTTAGTATCAGCCCTCCAGAACTGTCATTTTGATCAGTTTGATACCGCGCACTTCATTTCACCAATCCTAAACCTCCTAACAGTTTTTTTGTGGAAAATTCTAAACGCTATCTGAACTCTTTACAGCAATTTTCGAGTGCCGCTCAATGACACATGGCCGTTCCCAAAGATTTAAAGTTCCGACCTCTCAAATGGCACACCGCCAAAAATTTTCTGTAATTTTGTCTTCCCAGTGTTTAAGCTCAAGGCATCAGTGGTCCATCGGGACCAAACAAAAGACTCGCCTCCAATGGCGCCCCGTGGCTACCGGACAAAGCGATACTATCGCAGGGGACACGCCATTTGAGTGTCAACACTACTGTTAGCATTACTGTCATCTGATTCGGTCTGAAACTGAGACGCCTGAATAACTTCAATATGGACAAGCCTCTGTTTTCATTTTCGCCCTCTGGCGAGGACAGGGCGAGTTCGCTGAACAAAAGTGTATTCTTTCCTGTGTGTGACTAATTTTGTCAAAGACGCATGGCGCCCTCTGACGTGGTGAATGCGACAGCGGGTGGCCACCCTCCCCCCTACCCTGGCCATCATCCCCTTCTACAGCTCGCGTCAGGTCAGCTGCCTCGTCCGCTGAAGACAGGCCAAGCCGAGAGGACACTCTAAAGCCGTCGGCACACGGACCGTGCTGTCGATCGTCAACGTTGAGCGTGCTAAGTTCAACGTGCTGCTGAACGCTCAGAAACGATTCGACTTTTGCATACGGTACGTGAGCCCCAACGTGATACACGCGATCGCAACGCACCTCGGCGGCAGTTGCGGGAAGTTTCTAGTTCGAAGATCACACTGTTTACTCAACAGGGGTGCGTAAAATTCCCACGTTAGCTCTATTAAAACGCACATTTCCTCCATTGTCCACGAAAAGGAAAGTACCATATCCAATCAATAAGTTCCATTATAAACAGTGCGATACAAATTTACAATACTTTTTCACATAAGATAAACATTATTTCATCATTCCCACATTTTAGTAAAACTCTGAGTCTTACTTGATCACTGTTCCCACCCACATTTTAGTAAAACTCTAAGGTCAGTCTTACTTGATCACTGTTCCTACCCACCAGCAGAATCTTTGCACACGTGAATTACGAAGCGTAAAAGAAAAAAGAGCAAAATAGCTTTACACTAGTAGCGCAAGGTGTCCTGTAGATCAAGCCAATCGAACACTCAAAGAAAGGTGAACTTATATTTACATAACATCAAAAATTATAGTATATACTTATATTAAACTAATAATTAAGTAACAGAACCTAATAAAACGCATATGATAGGGAAAAATTTACGTACTGGCGAGTCGCGAGCCGCCGCCCAAACATAAAAAATCCACAAATTAGTGACGATACTCACCACGCTAAACGAACATTTTGAAGTTAATCGCCATTCCTAGGATCTTACCAATCTTGGCACATGCTGAAAGCTTTAATCGTAACTATGTTACTTACTGAAATTTAATTGTAACAAACTGTACCAAGAACAAAGCGTTCTGCGTGCATCCTCAGTGTATTTCTGTCTTCAAATAGCATACTCTCATAATACGCAAGTTACACTAATTCTTTTGCCACGAATATGATGTTACTTATAATTTTATTGCGATGGATCACACAGTTAACAACGGGTTTTCCATTGATTCTCAATTTTCTGGTGCTCAGAAACGGTATATATACGTGTAGGCTTGAAATGAATGCCAATATGGCGCCTAACAACTTTATGCTCAAGGGAGATGGCGTACATGTGACTTAGGTGGCGTTGTGCCATCTCATTGGTCAACGCTCAGACGCACGCTCTGCATATCTGACATTCCAGATATTTCTCTGTACGTTCGGAAAGACTCCCGAACGTGCTATTCCACGCTATGACGTCAGAAACGCGGCATACTCAACGCTCAACGTTCGGATGCACGGTCCGTGTGCCGACGGCTTAAGGGCCACGTTTCCACTTCCACCTAACTATCAGAATGCCAGGATGAAATCGTCATGCACTTTAGAATTAAGAGACGTTAGAGGAAATTCTCCACAAGCAACACTCTCTCTCTCACGGATAATACTGCCTTTTTGCAGATGCATAATTATTCATTGATTAATTAGACCTATCTCATCGAGGGATTAAGGGTGCTGAGTAAAAAGGGGAAACAAACACGATGCTGGCTACAGCCTGATGTGTTACACACAGTAGCACCAGCAAAAAATGGTTCAAATGGCTCTGAGCACTATGCGACTTAACTTCTGAAGTCATTAGTCGCCTAGAACTTAGAACTACTTAAACCTAACTAACCTAAGGACATCACACACATCCATGCCCGAGGCAGGATTCGAACCTGCGACCATAGCGGTCGCTCGGTTCCAGAGTGTAGCGCCTAGAACCGCTCGGCCACTCCGGCCGGCGTAGCACCAGCAGCTCAGTTTTGTGCATTGCTCTTGTTTTAGTCTTTACGTAAGCACAATCTACTTTTGAAAATTCCTCACCTTCTTTTTGTCCTTGCAAAAGACAAGTTCGCATCACGATGTGCCTAGGAATTGTGGCCGTCGCTGCATCATCAAGAATTTGGCTGCTGTTTGCGAATAGCTATAAGCTTCGTTGGCCACCGTCGAACGATTTTCAAAACTAGGTATATATATATATACAGAACCTGGCGGTGATCCGGAGCAGAGTCCAGGGGCAACATTCAATCGAAAGACAATTGGTTTGTCAGCAAGCAAAATCCGTAAGACAATACGAGACAGAGTCCGAAGCACAGCAACCAGTTGTTAGTCCGATGGTCAATCCGCAAGCAACGTCTAGGTCAACAATATCAACTACAGTGTACGAAACTTGAGGCAGACGGCCACGACGAAAAACAAACACGAAATGCCTTTAGCTGCTTCTGGCTGGCTTCATATACAGTCCGGACCAGAGAAACAGCCCATCTCACTCGGTGCAGCCACTTCCGTAATCGAAATTAGAATTATATTAATACCTTCATCTGCTGACAGGCGTTGATGTACAGGGCGTTACACTAAACGTGTTTGCCTCTGTAAGTTAGGAAGTAATAGGCGACGGAAATATATATTGCGGAAGGTCACCATAAGAAACGTTACACCGTCTGCGGAGCCATGAACATAGTTTGTTGTGTTATTATCCAAAGGGCTACAGCAAAAAGATACAATTTTTTTAATGGAACAATAGTTGTTTCTATCATGCACTGGCATCAGTAACACCTGCTGTGTATACATCAATTTAAATTACATTCCAATCACTTTTAGATTGGGAGCTACAACCCTTCAAAGTTTCAGGGTCAGATACCACACACGCTGCGCATAACGCAATGCGCCTTCTAAATGTGGTGCGGCCGAGTTGTAACGTCGCTGGTGTCGCGGAGCGAGAAGCTTCCTCGGTGCGCTGTTAGACTGCCGACTGTCGCCGCACGCGGCCATATACCCGACAGTTCGAGACACACAAACAAACGGGGCTCAATATACCACAGTTACTGACTTCAGATGAAGATGGAATACACGAACAACGAGTACGCTGACATGTTGCTGATGCTCGGCGAGTGCCGACACGATGTCACTGAAGCTACCATGGCGCACGCCGTGAGATATCTTAGGCGAAGAGCTCCGGCAGCCATTATGTTCTCACATGCCGAACAAAGACTTCGGGAAACAGGCAGCTCGGTAGTGCGTCGCAGTAACAGACGAAGAACTGCAAGAAGTGAGGAGACGGAGGTGTTTGTTTTAACTGCAGTACACCACGATGTCATGTCAGCTTACGAGCCGTTGCTGCAGTAACTGGTGTCAGTGTCACATCTGTGTGGCGTACAGTACACGGCCACAGGTTTCACCCGCACCGCCTGTCACTGACCCAGGAGCTGCATGGGAACGATTGCCGCGCGAGAGTTACATTCTGTGAATGGGCCATGCATAATTTCACGCTGGAGTCTTTACAAGGTGTTATGTTCTCTGATGAGTTCACGTTCACAAATTCTGGTGCAGTGAATCGCCATAACGTGCACTACTGGGCCGCAGACAATCCTCGGGGAGTACGACCTGTCGACCGTCAACGTAGGTGGTCTATTAATGTATGGTGTGGGATCCTTAGGGATGAAATCATCGGTCCACACTACATCCCAGGTACACTGACAGGTGAGTTATATCGCGAGTTTATAGTCGACAGCTTGGGTGGTCTCCTTGAACATGTGTGTCTACACACGAGAGTCCACAGGTGGATGCAGCACGATGGTACCCCAGCCCATTCTGCGCGTGCTGTTGTGAAAGAACTAAACAGGTTTGCAGGAAGGTGGTTGGGGCACCATAGTCCTCATTCATGACCCGCAAGGTCGCCCGATTTAACACCATTAGACTTCTTTTTGTGGTGATATCTGAAGGATCGTGTTTATGTCACTGACCCCACATCCTCAGATGATCTAAAACGGCGCATCGAGGACGCATGTTGCTCCTTGACATTGGCGATGTTACATCTCGTCCGCAGATCCTTTAGAAGGCGCATTGCATTGTGCATTCAGGAACATGGACACACATTTAAACGTCTCATTTAAATCAACTTCCCACCGCCTTTCCTTCGCCTATTACTTCGTAACTTACAGAGGTAAACACGTTGAATGAAACACCCTCTATATCAACGGAGACAGGTGAAAATGTGTGCCCCGACCGGAACTCGAACCCGGGATCTCCTGCTTACATCTGAGCCACCGAGGGCATAGAGGAGAGTGCAACTACAGGGACTATCTCGCGCACGCCTCCCGCGAGACCCACATTCTCACCTTGTATGTCCACATACTACATTCGTAGTGTCCCACCCCAACACACTCATTTCTCGTGGAAGACATTCTTACCAAGTCCCGTAAGAGTTTGGGGAATATGTGTGCATCCGCACAGAAGAAGAAGATCATGGCCGGTATTTCCAGAACTATACACTTATGTGGATATGGTGTCTGTCCTCTAGGACATGTACGGAAGAACAGACACCATATCGATATAAGTATGTTATGTTATGTTATGTTAACCGGGGACGTAGAAACGACGGACAGGCTCCGTCCCCGCCGCAGCCGCAGTGGTCCGCAATCCCACGACGACTCTCGCAGTCCACTTCACCCCTCCGCCGCCCCACATCGAACCCAGGGTTATTGTGCGGTTCGGCCCCCGGTGGCCCCCCTATGTTTGCGTGATAGAGTAATGGTGGTGTACCCATACATGGAGAATTTGTTTGCACAGCAATCGCTCACATTGTGTAGCCGAGGCGGATGGAAAACCGCCTAAAAACCATCCACGGACTGTCCGGCTCACCGGACCTCGACACAAATCCGCCGGGCGGATTCGTGCCGGGGACCGGCGCTCTTTCACGATATAAGTATACTTCCGTAATCAGCTCCGTGTTTACCTCTGCAAGCTGTACATATGACTCTGTGGTGCCCTCTGTTGCTGTGGTCTGACTCTGGAACCAGCTCCATATTTATTCTCTAGTTTCCAGCGCCCTACAGCCAAATATCTTGGTGTCACGTTGGAGAAGAGACTGATGTGGCGTTAATACGTACGCCAGGTCAGACGAATTCATTCAGAAGACAAACAGAGACAACCTTACCTCCTCTCACGTGGAGAACACGGCAAGTGACATAACACGATTTCCGAGAAATTTGGCTCGGTGGAATAGTGGTCAAAGTAAGTGAATACGTGTCTCGGCTTATCCACAGATATTCGACAGTTTCTGAAAAAAACACGGTCAAATTTTCGAGATCTTTTTCCAGGTACTTCATGTGCCTTTTATCGGGCGATATCCACACACATCAACATCACTGTATCAGTGCAAGATGGACAGTCTATGTGTTTGTTGTATGCATTGGTGTGATACACTTAGTGTTCTGTTAAAATACTTCAAAACTTTGAACACAACAACGTTACAATGGATTCCATGCAAAAGATTATGGACACTCGGAAGGCGAACAGCGAAAGGCCGATGAAAATAAAATAAAATAAAATCGCTTTAAAGGGCCATGACTGAAGAAAGTATTTGTCATATGAGACCAGAGAAATAAACGTGTCCGTAATTTTCTCATCATTTTCATTATGGAAAAAAAGTTTTGTTTTTAGTAGTAACACTCAGTGAATGAACATGCAGTTAGATCAAGTTACCATATTGCTCTTCAGCTTATAAAAGGTAGCACAGTTTCAGTAATTTTCAGGTTATGTTGACAGTGTGGAAACTCTGATACAGCTAGAACTTATACTTTGTGTAATTAGTTTCTTAGCAAAATTAGTCTCGTACACTTCTGTTTTCTCATTTTAAATTTTCACGACTTTACAAGTCTGCAGCTGTGATTATGTGGATGCTTAGACATACATGTACATTCTGCTTTTTTAAGGAATGAAGAGAACGAAATCCACCAACAGAAGCTCACTGGCAGACTTCAACCTAAAAGCATGTCTTCCAATTAGCATTACTCGAAAAGTGGTACCAGACATTGATCTCTTAGTGACAAGCAAAAGTAATAATATTCATTGACATGTTGTGATTTTATCTTTAAAGTTTAAATAAAGTGATAACGAAATGTAAATTTATCAATTTCAACTTTATCATGGAGGAGAAACATGGACAATAACAGAAAGGGACTGGAGCAGACTGCAAGCAGGGGAAAGTTAAGGGAAATACAAGAATGGACAAAGTAAGGAACGCAGATATCAGAAAGGACCTTAAACAAGAAAGTAAGAGAGGAGAAATTGATTAAGATGGTACGGGCATGTTAAGAGGATGTGTGAGCAGAGACTCCCCAAAATTATGGAAGAACTAAAAAATGGATGGAAAAAGACCTAGAGGGCGCCCAAGAATACGGGGAAAACGGGAGTGACAATATCTGTGGAAAGGAGAGGTGTGGCCTGGCAGCAAGTGGAGGAAGAAAAAATGGAGAGGACTCGTCAGCACCCAGACCCGACAGCAGCTGGAGTGGGATCCGGATGTAGGTAGGTAGAACTTAACCATAAAACGGCAGTCATCATAAGGCTGCTACAGTCGTAAGAAATACGGTACCATGATTCTTACTTAGCATCATCAAAATATTAAAAGAGATGTTGAATTTCATTGTCAGTTCTCATTATGTTGAATTTCATTGTCTTATTAATACAACAGTTTTAAAAATAAATTTGCCACGGAACGCTTTAATGAGCCACACGGTTGCTCATTGCTGTGGTGTGAGCGATAGCCTGCTTGCACTAGCGGCTGTGCTGAACTGCTAGACTTTTTAGTGTCCCTCTTGAACTTTTAATAAAATTATGATGACACTAGATATTTCAGATGGATAAAATAAAATCAGACACGCTTCCTTGACAATGGCCTCGAATATCTCGATGTTTGTATAGTAACAAGATATTTTTGACTTATCCTAAGGTGTGGTGTCATGATAATTTTATTGAAAGTTCAAGTTATGAAGCCACGGAGGTTTTTTCGGCAACAGTCTCGAGGAGTTGGAACACTTGCACGGAGTAATTTTTGGAAGGAGTGACACTTGCACGGAGCCTGGGGCTCTTGCCAGGCTAACTGGCTTTTCGCAGCTACAGGCACACCAGTAAATCTAGCAATGCAGTATAGCTGCTCGTGCGAGCTGGCGTACGTCCACATCACAGCAGTGAGCAACCGTGTATCGCTTCAGGGCGGCTCATTAGCGTGTTTCGTGGGAAATTAATTTTTAAGACTGTTGTATTAATGAAGACTGAAAACGAAATTCAACGTCCCTTTTAATATTTTGATGATGCAAAGAACGGTTAGTAAAAAACATGGTATTTCTTACGACTGTTGCAGGCTTATGATGACTGCCATTTTATGACGAAATTAAAATTGACAATTTTATATTTCGTTGCCATTTTATTTAAACCCTAAACATAATACCACAGAATGTCAATGAATATTACTACTTTTGCTTTTCACTAAGAGATCAATGTCTGGTACCAATTTTCGAGTAATGCTAACAGGTTCAAATGACTCTAAGCACTATGGGACTTAACATCTGAGGTCATCAGTCCCCTATACTTAGAACTACTTAAACCAATCTAACCTAAGGACATCACACACATCCGTGCCCGAGGCAGGATTCGAACCTTCGACTGTAGCAGCCGCCTGGTTCCGCACTGAAGCGCCTAGAACCGCTAGACCACTGCGGCCGGCAATGCTAAAAGGAAGACAAGCTCTTAAGTAGAAGTCTGCCAGTGAACATCTGTGGATGGATTTCGTTCTCTTTATTGCTTAAAAAAGCAGCGTGCACATGTGCGTCTAAACATCGACATAATCTCAACTGCAGACTTGTAAAGCTGTGTAAATTTACATTGAGAAAACAGAAGTGTACGAGACTAATTTTGCTATGAAACTAATCACGCTAACATCGCACTAAAGGTATATAGGTACTAGCTGTTGCGGAGTTTCCACACTGTCAACCTGACCCGAAACTCAGTGAAATCGTACGATGTTTTACAAGCTGAAAAGCAGTTATGGTAACTTGATCTAGTCATAGAGTCATTCATTGAATGTTCCTCCTGAAAATAAAAAAAATTTTCGTATCGAAAATGTTGGGAAAATTATTGAGACGTTTATTTCTCTGCTCCCATAAGACAAATAATTTTCTCAGTCATGTCACTTAAAAGCGGTTTTTTTATTTTAATTTAATTTAGTTTATTTTTTTCTTCGGCTTCCATAATCTTTGCTTGGAATCTATTACAATGTTTTTGTGTTTAAAGTTTTGAAATATTTTAACAGAACACAAAGTGCATGCAACAAACATATAGATCAGACATCCTGCACTGATACGGTGATGTTGATGTGTCCGACCGCTTTGAAGTTCTTAACCCGACCATCCTGCTGCTTTTCCTCCCTTTAAACACAACAACTCTCAATTTCAAGGGAGACTCCATCCTAAAACTTCAATTTTCTTCAAAAAAATTTAATGGCTAATTCACATCTTTGTACTGTTTGCTTTTAACACCCAAAACGATTTGACTGTATTCCAGTTGCAAGTATGTCCAAGAAATGTTTGAAATGCGGACTGCGGAAGGGATTGTGGCACATCGAATAATGTCAGAGATAATTTTTTATTTCTATCGCCATCAAACGGAACCATCTTATTCCGACCTTGGTATAAACTTAAACTGGGAGAAACAAGTTGCAAGATTTCCAGGAAAACTGAAGCCAAATAATTGGTAGCCAGTCGTTGGAAATCAATTACTCTTCCTGTTGACCGTGTAAACATAAATATAAGGAATAAACTAAAATCCTGTTCAGTGTAATCAACAAGCTCCTAACGTACAGTCAGATATGCCTATCACATCACCTCCTCAGAAAATTCAAGACTGGCACGGGAACAGCGAACTTTGTGCAAGAAATGGGCTTTGCCCTTCCCCAGAATACGCCGCAGGTAGCCACGGACATGCCGGCGTATCCTACTTCTAGAACAACCTGTCCAATGCCTGCAGTGTCCTGAGCCCCGTGCAAATGCCAAAACATTCCCTCTCCGTATAAGTGAAACTCCGTGGAAGGATCACAAACTCCAGCCTCGAATATCTCGACGTTTGTATTAAAGGCCAAATAGTTTTGACTTACGCTAAGGCGTGGTTGTACGCGTATGACAACGGCTTAAGTGCCGTAGTGTGAATCGTCGATGAAAAATAAAAGATTACAGCCAACAGCGGAAAGACGATGTCGTTCAAGAATCTATATTTGACTGTGCGTCCAGGCATCAGAAGCTGTTATAATGTATTTTTACTCTCAATAAATTTCCCGTGGTCTGCTTAATCACAAGATGAGCGATTAGGATGTAACGTCCTATTGACAACTAGGTCATTAGAGTAGCACAAGCTCTGATCGAGAAACGGAATCAGCATTGCACTTTCAAGGCAACTTACCAGGCATTCAGCTTAGACAATTCAGCAGAACCGCGGAAATTTAAATCTGCGTGGCCAGACAGCGATCTGAACGCGACTTGTGTGTCTAGCTAGTGACCCACTTTTCTCTTTACAAAATCGCAGCTTTCCCCTGGCCATATTTCCCTGCGCTTTTAAAGCTGCACGTACCCAGGCGTCGCGTGTCTGCCGCAGAGTACGTCGAGTCGCGCGCGGCTAGACAGCGTCGTTATTATGGCCCAGCAGGGTGGGGTGTGGGGGTGGCGGCGGGGGCGGGAGCGGGGGCGCCGCTGAATGAGGCCGAGGTCGCGAAACCTGAGCCGGCGCAGCTCCGCTCGGCGCGGCCTTACGTTTCCCGCCAAAACGGCCGGCACGTGCTGGCGCCCGCCTAGTGACGTCATCAGTCGATAGGCGGCCGTCCGCTGGCGCGGCGCCAGGCCGCCGCCCCACCCCGCCGGCCCCGCCGTCGCGACGCCCACCACGACCGCGGCACTCGCGTGACGTCACGGAGGCGGCGCCGGAGCTGTAGTTGCGCCTGCACCCGCCTGGCGGCAGCGCCGTTTAGCGTCTGCCCGCCGAACGAGAAGAGATCCGTCGCTCTTTTACTACTCCTTCCGTACAGACCTTGGCAGTCTCAACGGCACCGACCGACCGCCATGTCATCCTCACCTGAAATGCCTCAGTGGTTGCGGGTATAGAGGGGCACGTAGTCAGCACACCGCTCACGACCGAAGTCATTTTTCATGGCTGGAGGCGCTGCTTCTCAGATAGCTCCTCAGTAAGCCTCACAAGGGCTGACTGCACCCTCCTTGACAGCAGTGGTCAGCAGACTGACGGTGATCCATCGAAGTGACAGCCAAGCTCAACAGCGATCAACTTCGGTGATCTGACCGAATCGGTGTTACCGCTGCGGCTAGGCCATTGCGTCATTGACTACTTCACTTGCCAAAAATTCGTTGGAAGGACAGCTACCGCAAAACACTTGCGAGTAACCGTTTGCAGCGACCTGCAGTGAAATGAACTTTTACAGCTAACTGCACAAAAAGTACGGACCAGGCTTAAATTCTTAAGGAAATGGAGACTGGGCCACGTTTACGCACGGGGACGGGCATACGACAATTTTAGTGCGGCTGCATACCATCATTTTGCACCTTGCAGGAATACACTGAGGTGGCAAAAGTCATGGGATACGTCCTAATATCGTGTCGGTCCTCCTTTTGACCGGCGCAGTACAGCAACTAGATGTGGCATGGTCTCAACAAGTCGTTGGAAGTCCCCTGCAGAAGTAATGAGTCTTGTTGCCTCTATGGCAGACTGTAATTTCGAAAGTGTAACAGGTGCAGTGTTTCGACCACGAACTGATCTCTCGATTAGTCCCATACGTGTTGGATGAGATTCATGTTGGGCGATCAGGATGGCGAAAACGTTCACTCGAATTACACAGAATATTCTTCAAACCAATCGCGAACATTTGAGGCCCGGTGACATGGCGCATTATCACTGGAACATTAAGTCCATGAATGACTTCAAATGGCCTCCAAGTATTCGGACACAACGATTTACAGTTAATGATCTGTTCAGTTGGGCCAGTAGACCAAGTTCATTCAAAAATGGCTCTGAGCACTATGGGACTTAACTACTGGGGTAATCAGTCCCCTAGAACTTAGAACTACTTAAACCTAACTAACCTAAGGACATCACACACACCCATGCCCGAGGCAGGATTCGAAACTGCAACCGTAGCAGTCGCGCGGTTCCGGACTGCGCGCCTAGAACCGCTAGACCACCGCGGCCCGCCAAGTTCATTCCATGTAAACACAGCCACCACGAGCGTGCATAGTGCCTCATGACAACCTGGGTCGAAGGCCTAGTGTGATTTGCGCCACTTCCGAAGCCTGCATCAGCTTTTACCAACAGAAACAGAAACTCATCTATGTAGGGCATGGCTTTCCAGTGACCTAGGGTCCAACCGATATGGTGACGAGCCCGCGAGAGGCATTACAGGCGATGTCGCGCTGCTAGCAAAGGCACTCACGCCAGTCGTCTACTGCCAAAGCCCGTTGACGCCATATTTTGCAGCACTTTCCTAACAAATATGTTAACCATACGCCCCACGTTGATTTACACGGTAATTTCACACAGTGTGCTTGTCTGTTAGCACTGACAACTCTACGTAAACTTTGCTGCTCTCGGTCGTTAAGTGAAGGCCCTCGGCCACTGCGTTGTTCAGGTTGAGAGGTAATGCCTGAAATTTGGTAGTCTCGGCACACTCTTGACATCGTGGATCTCGAAATTTTGAATTCCCTAACGATTTCCCAAAAGGAATGTCCTATATATCTAGCTCCAGCTGCCATTGTTGCTGTTGTAGTCTTCAGTCCTGAGACTGGTTTGATGCAGCTCTCCATGCTACTCTATCCTGTGCAAGCTTCTTCATCTCCCAGTACCTACTGCAACCTACATCCTTCTGAATCTGTTTAGTGTATTCATCTCTTGGTCTCCCACTATGATTTCTACCCTCCACGCTGCCCTCCAATACTAAATTGGTGATCCCTTGATGCCTCAGAACATGTCCTACCAACCGATCCTGTCCTCTAGTCAAGTTGTGCCACAAACTTCTCTTCTCCCCAATCCTATTCAATACCTCCTCATTAGTTATGTGATCTACCCATCTAATCTTCAGCATTCTTCTGTAGCACCACATTTCGCAAGCTTCTATTCTCTTCTTGTCCAAACAATTTATCGTTCATGTTTCACTTCCATACACGGCTACACTCCATATAAATACTTTCAGAAACGACATCCTGACGTTTAAATCTATACTCGATGTTACCAAATTTCTCTTCTTCAGAAACGCTTTCCTTGCCATTGCCAGTCTACATTTTATATCTTCTCTACTTCGACCATCATCAGTTATTTTGCTCCCCAAATAGCAAAACTCGTCTACTACTTTAAGTATCTTATTTCCTAATCTAATTCCCTCAGCATCACCCGACTTAATTCGACTACATTCCATTATCCTCGTTTTGCTTTTGTTGATGTTCATATATCCTCCTTTCAAGACACTATACATTCCGTTCAGTTGCTGTCTCTGACCGAATTACAATGTCATCGGCGAACCTCAAGTTATTTATTTCTTCTCCATGGATTTTAATACCTACTCCGAACTTTTATTTCGTTTCCTTCACTGCTTGCTCAATATGCAGATTGAATAGCATCGGGGACAGGCTACAAACCTGTCCCACTCCTTTCCCAACCACTGCTTTCCTTTCATGTCTCTCGACTCTTATAACTGCCATCTGGTTTCTGTACAAATTGCAAATAGCCTTTCGCTCCCTGTATTTTACCCCTGCCACCTTCAGAATTTGAAAGAGACTATTCCAGTCAACATTGTCAAAAGCTTTCTCTAGGTCTACAAATGCTAGAAACGTTGGTTTGTCTTTCCTTAACCTAGCTTCTAAGGTAATTCGTAGGGTCAGTATTGCCTCACGTGTTCCAATATTTCTACGGAATCCAAACTGATCTTCCCCGAGGTCAGCTTCTATTAGTTTTTCCATTCGTCTGTAAAGAATTCGGATTAGTATTTTGCAGCCGTGACTTATTAAACTGATAGTTCGCAACACCTGCTTTTTTTGGAATTGGAATTATTATATTCTTCTTGAAGTCTATCACGTTCAAAACCTGTTAATTTCCGTCGTGCGCCCGTAATCACGTCGGAAACAAATGACATCTCGGCCAATGCTTGTGTACGTGACATTACGGAATTTTGTATACATGTGTATTGCTATTCCATGACTTTTGTCACCTCAGTGTACAGTGAGACTGCGAGCAACAGTGTAAGGAGTTCATTATGGAAGAGGTTTACTGTTCACTAACCTACCGGAGCCGGCCGCGGTGGCCGTGCGGTTCTAGGCGCTCCAGTCCGGAGCCGCGCTGCTGCTACGGTCGCAGGTTCGAATCCTGCCTCGGGCATGGATGTGTGTGATGTCCTTAGGTTAGTTAGGTTTAAGTAGTTCTAAGTTCTAGGGGACTGATGACAGCAGTTGAGTCCCATAGTGCTCAGACCCATTTGAACCATTTGAACCAACCTACTGGAGCAAATGTAATTTCGATGTATTGCTCACGCGCTGCCTGCGATATAAAGCATCTCTGCTGCAGTAGAGTCGCAGGTCAGAGCATTGTCGGTATCAGTAATAATCGCTGGCTTCTATAGAGTAGTCGCAATAGCTCGCTGTTAAGGACAAGTCGTAGTAGCTCACCGCTATAGTACAGTTGCTAGCCATGTAAGAGCAATAGCAGTCACCGCTGGTGCAGCGCAGTTCGTTGCCATGTGGTGTAAGGTAAACTTTATAGTTATTCATCGCCATGTGCGTACTTAAATTTGTTGTCTGAGATGTTAATATCAATTTGTTTCAATCTTTTTGTGATTTGTCAGCACTAATTAACTCAGACTTTTAACGTTCAATTTTTATGTAATGGTTTGCAGAAATGTTTCAATAATAAGGTTTTTCAGAACATAATTTTTATCAGTAATTTACCGGAATTTAAATAGTTTACAAATTTTCCCAGATCATAGTCGTGTGTTGTTTAATGATCAAAGGACCAGCTATGCAGCTGTGTCAACAAGCAAAGTCCGTTTTTTGTTAATAATGCAAATCTCAGACCAATGTTGTTCACTAGTGGTAGATAGGCCGGCACCACACTAATCCGTGCCATTTAGGAGCAGATATGTAGACAGCGTTATCCGGCGAAACCATTATTTCAGTTTATTCATGTTGATTTCACAGGACCATGACGTAGCGCTGCTTACGTCCAAAATTTTTCAGTTCCAATTCTCAGTCAATTCTGTGCCAGAAATTTTTATATACGGGAAGATTACAACAGGGAAAATGAATGGTGATCAGCATTTCGGAGTATGAGTCGGACAGGGAGCGTCCCGAACGGGCCGAGGCGGTCAAGGCGACCATTCGCGACAAGCAGAGAATCCTGGTTCGAGTGCCAGTCCGGTCAAAAATTTTCAGTTGCAGCTGTGGAATTATTTCTACACCTAAAGCGGATAAATAATACAATTTTTCTTATAGTTGTGCATGTAAGGCTGCGTAAGTCGACGTGTCTGAAAGAACGGACACCACACATCTAATTGTATAAATACACGTCGACGAGCATTCAGCTATTTCGATGCAGATTCATACCAGGGTTCACCCCCTTGGGGGAATACAATGAAGCTGCGAACAACAGGGAAAATGAACAGCGACAAAACATTAATGATGAGCAGCACTCGGGAATGTGAGTCGGCTGGGAAGTTTGTTCGTATGGCCGAGGCTGTCAAGGCAACCGTTCGCAAGTAACGGGAAATCCAGTTTCGTGTCCCAGTCCGGTCACATATTTTCAAGTGCAGCTGTTGAAGTATTTCAACTCGCAAAGCTTGGGCTTTGACTTTACTTGTTTCCATACCACCTTTCTAAAATGGCTATTAAATCCCGTTGGGGCTTTGACACCTCTTAAAACCTTCCTCAGATGGCGCTCCACATCTCCACCCTTAGAACTAAGTATTTCAAATGGTTCAAATGGCTCTGAGCACAATGGGACTTAACATCTGAGGTCATCAGTCCCCTAGAACTTTGAACTAGTTAAACCTAACCAACCGAAGGACATCACACACATCCATGCCCGAGGCAGGATTCGAACCTGCGACCGTAGCGGTCGCGCGGTTCCAGACTGAAGCGCCTAGAACCGCTCGGCCACCCCGGCCGGGTAAGTATTTCATGTTAACTATTCAGGTACTCTGCAGTTTGTGTTGCTCTTGTTAAGGAAAGATATTTTCCTTTCTTAACATACCTTGTATACTGATGCTATTGCAACCTTTTGATCTCTGATAAACTCCTCTGCTTTAACTGACTGATTCTTAAACTGCAGGTCTTCTTGTTGCTAGGAGGTCAAAGACGTTACTGTCTCTAACTGGTCCTCTATCTACTCAAAGTAATTTTCGGGTAGGGTAGAACGATTCACACGAATTCTTGTCTCTGGAACTAGTTTTCATCGCGTAATTCTCTCATTGTATAGCTGTCATACGGAAGTTTCCTCCAATTGCAACACCGTTATCAGGAACCTGTGTAATATTGTTGCATTAATTTGTTCTGAAAGCGGTGCTGATAGACAATAAAAGAGGGTTAAAAGCTGTGAGCTGTGTGAGGAAGTTAACCTTGCATTACTGAGCAACTGTTTCACCAGGTATCCAGTCTAGCTTACCAAATTCCCAACCAGACTAACATTAATTGTAATCTTTTAATAGTCATACGACAACCGGTGATATATATATATATAAAAGAGAATTTAAATAAAAAGAAATAAATCAGTTTATATTTGGAAATTTATTTTAACATTGATCACTGAAATTTCAGCATATTAAACTTGATTCATAACTAAACTGGTGCCTTATTTAGGATTCTGAAAATGTGAGTTTGTAATCTTACGGAACACATCAAATATGGAACCAAGATTGGGAGACTGCATACAACACTGCATTCATAAAATAACACACGAAGAACGTTGAAACATACGCAAGAGGAAATTAACCACAACCAACCGATTCAATTTTCACCCAACGAAGTTACATTCGTAGCACAATCCTGTCCGTCATGTAATTACCACACACTGGTATACTAAATTCATACTAACTCTCTGTGAAATCTTCCCAAAAAGAATAGCTGAGGGCTACTTTGATGATTACACCACATGCTTTACGTGGTCAACTTGGTTTACACAAAGAGTGTAACTCCACAATAATTTTGATGATTAAAATAAATTAGATCGAAAAGCAATTCACAAAAGAAAAACCTCGAACTGGCTACTATCGTCTTACTATTAACCTGATGGGTCAAACAGTTGTATAAGCACGTGGTACTGGTCTCACAAAGTACACCCCACGTGGGTTGAACATAAAGAAAAGTTGCTATATTGAAAAATATTGTCAAGACGAGACGTTATAATCTCACGCACATTCGCATTTAAGATTGATGATCTTAGAGTTACTGATCAACACGTGGTTCCACTTTACTCAGAAAGTAGTGACAAAGCAGCTACTGGAAGATATTCTGAACTTCACACTCGAAATACACTGCGTTGCAATTTAAGATAACATTAGATATTTTAGAGCTAAACCTGAAATAAAGGTAATTAAATTTTCAGTTAGGCCGAACTTAAGAAATCCATTGTCCTACGGAGTTAGCAGACACGCGCTTAGTCGGAGATCTTACCACTTCAGACGCTCGCCGCAGACAGACTGCCGTGGGCCTCTACCGAGGGTACCTCACAGATACAAACGGAAGTGACCAGAGAGGCAGCTTCCTATACCAACATGACAAGGGACGGACAGGACCATACTAAGAATAGAAACCTCTCTGCTTTTAGAAAGCGTAGCTACCTGTTCCGACGTTGGTCCTACTGTTCTCTAGCAGACAGGCTTGTCTGCTACCATCAAGCGTGCAATTAGAAATACATTTCCTCATTCATCCTCTCACACATAAGGGAAGGGGGATGACAGTATCTTATCATATACAGTATATAAAAGAAAGTGGATGTAGGTTCCGTATGAGACTGTGCGACATGAATTGCATATAAACTGTGTTTTAAAGTGAAGTAGTGTGACAGATCGTTCTTGTTTATGTGTAAAAGTAACACGTTTCACTGCTCAGTCTCCTCCCAGATAGTCAGAAACACCACAGTAAATTTAGAAGAGGAACTTATGCCGTAAATGACAATAGATTTAAGAAATTAACATGAAAGGAATCCAACAGAGACCTTTCAACCTTATTCGTGATATTCTGACAGTTCTGTCTGAAGTACTCTGCTACTACAACTTCAGATGCGGCTGTTTACAACACCTACGATTAGTATGTTTGTAACCCACCTTCGATGTTCATCATCAGATTATTTTATGCTTGGAATCCGTATTAACTTCACTAGACATCGTAGAATTCGGCACCACCATTGATGTCTACCCATTCTTGCGATATACACGGTGGACCAGAACTCTGCCGAAAAAATGTCGAAGTTTGTCAGTGATATTTTCCGAGTGTTTTGATGTAAGGGGGGTCGTTACAGAGTACTTACATTTCGTTTGATTTCTTACGCCTTGCATCGGTTTTGCATTGACGATGTCTCCACAACAGTGAAAGTGTCAACGATTTGTGCTCCGCTGTGTGTCTCGTTTGGAAATAAACTTGTACCATTCACTCACGACACTTGCTATTGGCAACAGTAAGGTCTACTTTACACCTGGCCCCCAAGCTTGCATTCAATAGGCTAAAGAGTAAGGTTATTTAGTAGTATTTTCAACAACATGTATTGTTTTAGTAGACCAAGATAACACAATCGCTGTAATTAATTTTATTAATTATTATGTGAACCACATTTAACTAGCGTCTTACGCTCCTCTTATTATTGTCACTGTTCATAACTGCAAGCAAACTTGAAGCATATGTAGGCAGGTAAATCCGCAACAGGTAAGGTAATTCTGCAGTAGTGCTGAAGTAACTTCACAATACAATGTAACATTCTCCCTACTACATCTGCCATCATCTTCGGAATGAATGTTCACAACAATTCTGTCACACGAGCAGACAGCTTTCGTTGTCGATAGTTTTTGGCATTTTTATGGAAGCGTGCTAAGCAAAAAGAACTTGTGTCCATGATGGACCTCTGTTTTTCCCTTCACATTATATGAATATGTCTTCAAAGAGACACCACAAATGCAATCGTTATCTTTCTTGTTGCTTGAATGTTCTTGCTTGGATCAACTGGCTGCAGCTTTTGGAGCTTTATCTGCATCTGTGGAATGGGATTGGAATCTTATTTCCTTTTAACTACGTCGAGATATTTGGCCAATAACGACTTTCTTCTCGGATTTGCTGCGGGTTGTTCTTACATGAAACAGTTCCTGAGCACATCCTCGTTGACCAATGACGCAAAGTACGCCGATAGATTCTCTGGAACACTTAAGCACAAATCAAAACGACGTTTGAATTTTAACCACCCCCCACCCCTTACTAGCCACCTACTTCGCAAGATTAAATATATACCCATCTCCTTTATTTGTAACTTACTCATGCGGAAGCTTTCTGACCTATGTCACGGTTTCTCCAAAACAAACGCCTGCGTCTTAACAATTTAATTGACAACACGATGCTCTACTTCAGCTGGCAGTGCAAATGGTCTGCCGAGTTTTTGTATTTTGTGGATGTTCAGTGCCTTCATTGCCCAACAAAAAGGTTTTTATGGTGTTATAGGCGGGTAACATGTAGTTTTGATGTTTTATGTACAGTATATTCATATTTCTATCTTTCACTCATCTAATCGCAGCAAGAAGGTCCGAAGTCTCGTTACTTACGTACTCTTTTCGATTCTTCCTTCCTTTTATTCATTTCTGAAGATATAGTATTTCCTTCTTGTAGCTCTAAAATGAATGTACAATTACGTAAGAACAATCAGCCCTGCTCCTTCTGTGGATTACGTCACACAACAGTAACTTGTTTTGCCAGCCCAGTCTATTGACTGCGGGAGAGTAGAGATATAACATAACTGGAGAAGACATTGTCTGTTGCCAAAAAAAAAGGAAACGCTATACTGAACTGGTTGATCGCAAAAATCTTACCACCAAATACTGCAAAATCACCCATTACTGCGAAATTACGTTTCCTTATCTTACCCTACCGTTTTTACGAAAGTGTTCGTCGAATGTTACTACACACAGCAGTATGGATTGGTTTCCTGATGAAGAAAAGGCCGATATGCATCTCGTATACAGTTTCACTGAATGCAGTGGTAAAGCGGTACGACGACGCTATACTCAGCTGATCCCACAGTAACGGCAATCACATTACTGCAGGTTGGCATCTGTATACGGGCGCCCACGCATAACCGGATTCTTTTGTGTCAGTATGTTTTGGTGACTGGATATTATGGTCTTTTTCACTGTTGTGAAAATATTTTCACAGAAGCAAAGAAATATCTGGTAACAAAGCCGAATAATTCATAATGACGTCAGGCCTATTAGTCTGTAACGAGTCACTGGAGTCTACAGGACACTTGTACCGAAATATAGAGGGTGTTAGGAGTATAAGTTCAGATATGGTGATAACAGTCTTCTCGCAAACACGTCAGATAATTTACTACCTGATATTTCCTGCATGGTCGTAACTTTACCAATTAGTGAACTCCGCCTATTGGTATAGACTTACCGTTTTGCGTCCACGCGTCCACACTTCAACAACTGAGCTGCTGCCCAGGGGAGTACTTGGGGGTACTAAGCAAACTAAAACCATAAGACTCCTAATATCTAGAATTATTACTCTGAAAATGAAGTATATACTGATTTAATGATGTTCAGCACACCGTTTGCACTCAAATCCCTGAACATCATGTATGTATCCCTAAGTAGCGTCCGAAATTTTGTCGGCGAAATTCTGGTTCATGCTGTATATTCAAATTCGAATTTAGGATCTCGATGGTATTCACTTCCGGTTTCATCCAAGTTTCTGTTCCTAGTGCTTCGCGGGGGTTGTTACCTTTAATAGTCGATAGTAATTCTAGGACCTTATCACACAAGCTCTTTCTGTTTACTAATATATTAACTCTTCCTACTTCAGATCTGCAAGAATGAACGTTCTCTAAGAATAATGAGCCTGATCCCTATTCGATTTCATCAGGCAGTTGATAACTGAAGTCAAGGAGGGGTACCTCTAACCTAAAAGCCCTCCATCTGCACCCCACATGTACTCCGCTATCCTATTAGCAGCTCGTGTTGTGCAGTGGACGCTCGGCCTGTTGAGGGGTCCAGCACTTCCCCACCCTGCAGCGGAGGACGAGAAATATGCATGCGATATCGTTGCAGAATTGTCCGAGTTTTTGGTTTAGGTCTTCTACTCTGCTCCGATCCAGAGGACCGCAATCACCTCAGGGTATGACGCTAGCTATAGCGATACGATCTTGCGTAATATTGCCTCTGCCACCCTGCGTCCATAGTATGCAGGCTGTTTCCAGCTGCCATTCGTCTACATGACTGCGAATCCAGACTCAACCGTCGACCTGATGTAAAAGGAAATGTCATTCAAATGAGGCGACTCGTTGCCATTGATCCACGATCCAGTCTCGATGATCCCGTTCCTACAGAAATGGTAACTGACAATGTCGTTGTGTCACCATGAGACCGCGTACGGACCTCTCTTTCAGCAATGTCCGCTGAGTGCTGTGCTCCGAAACGCTTGTGCCTGCACGATCAGTGGGCTCTCTCGTCAAATCTGCCACAAATCTGCGATTATCCTGCATTAGAGAGTAACAAACGTCCGGCCTCCAGGTTATGTGATGATGCGTGGACGTCAAACATCTTATTGTTTTCTCGTGGTGTCACCGACCTTCAACCAATTTCCATATAATATGCTCATGAGAGTTGCATATATGCTTATAAGACTTGTCTGCCGTTTCTAATGTGCTCGTTCCCGGGCACTGGTCCATTAACAATCTGTCCTTTGTCATTACCGCTTACGTCAGTAGAATTTTGTTTTTCTTTTTTCTTCTGCCCCTATCGCCTATAGAATCATTCCTCGTTCGTCTCTCCTCCGCTTATAAACTTCCCTTACCACGTGACGCGCTGCAACGGCACCAGTCAGCATCCGTTCTCGCTGTGGGTACTAGTCGTAATGTCTTGGCTCGACAATGTATCGCCGTGCGCTCAGCGAGCGTGTGACGTATTCGTTCCTGCTGAAGCAGTTACCTGTCACGTTGCAGCCCTAACTTCCAGCAGAATACTGTCTCACAAACGCGTTGAGAGGTGTATTATGTGGCAAACCGAACTGAAGACCTGGCCAAGGTGGCAGCATCATCATACTTGCGCCCGGGAAACAGGGAAGGGACGTAGTAACAGAGCACTTTCCAATATTCCCACAAGCGAAATGCTGCCACACGCTACACACCTGTACAACAATGCCCTGCATAGCACAATAACTAAACACTGACCAGAGATTTTCTTTCACAGTACTCCTCGTATACTGTTTTTGTGAGAACAAATGGTTCAAATGCCTCTGAGCACTATGGGACTTAACATATGAGGTCATCAGTCCCCTAGAACTTAGAACTACTTAAACTTAACTAACCTAAGCACATCACACACATCCATGCCCGAGGCAGGATTCGAACCTGCGACCGTAGCTGTCGCGCGGTTCCAGACTGTAGCGCCTAGAACCGCTCGGCCACTCCAGCCGGCCTTTGTGAGAACATAATGTATTAAGAGTGTCAAGTGTCCGAATAAATCACTGGTGCTTTAATTCTGATGCTTCATTTCTTTCTTAACAATCTGATGTGTGCCTTTTATGAAACTGCTAGCTGACTAGCCAGGCATTGCCCGCGTACTCATTTTCCCATTTTTCTATTAGAAATTATGTTCGTGGTGTAATATTGAAAAAAACTCATTTGCCTGTATTCGTGAAAGCACGACTGAAATTATGGAACAGTCGTACAAAGAAATATGCACGACGTACAGATGTAGACGTCCAGTACCCCGAACAGTTTTTGTGTGCCGGGCGCAGCTGCTTCGCGTGTCTACAATGTGGATAAGTGAAAGTCTCTGTGGCAACGTCTCTTCTTAGCTATATTAGATGGCTATTGCTTTCGCCTACAGCCTTTTGCGCATCGCAGTTGAAAGCTGTCAAAAGCGCTGGCAGGTATCAGGAATTTCCTTAAGTTTATTAATACTTCATGCATGATGCGGATTTTTTCACGCATTTCAGTGTGCATGATGTCGTATCTTTTGAACTGTGTGTCGCACATTGATATATTGATATAGGTAATTAGCGGCATATGAGGACACTGTCTGCGAAATAGGTTGCGAATACAGTTAGTAGCAAACAACTGATAAATTTAAACTTCGTGCATAATGCGTCAGTTTTTCACGCATCTCACAGTTTATGACTCATATCTTCTGAACTACGCTTGGTATCATGATATAATTTTTGTAGGTGCATTTAGTGCCATATGTAGATACTGTGTAAGATGGCTATAATTTCGCAGCCGGCCGAAGTGGCCGTGCGGTTAAAGGCGCTGCAGTCTGGAACCGCAAGACCGCTACGGTCGCAGGTTCGAATCCTGCCTCGGGCATGGATGTTTGTGATGTCCTTAGGTTAGTTAGGTTTAACTAGTTCTAAGTTCTAGGGTACTAATGACCTCAGCAGTTGAGTCCCATAGTGCTCAGAGCCACTTATAATTTCGCACCTTACAAGCACTCATCCACATACTTTGCCATGATCTACAAACACAATTAGATATCATCTGATAGGGTGATCATCGTGTATATGAATATATAAAGGAGACTGAAATTGTCACGTACGTCTTTTAAATAATTGTTAACGCTTATTGAATGAAAGATGACGGAGTGTCTTTGTTATAAATACGGCGTGCGAATGATTGCCTATACTAGTAGAGGTTGGAATGCCAGTGGAAATGAAACGACTGGCGGAACTGAAGCCCTGAGTGGAAAACCCACACAGGTGTGTTGGTCCTGCTTAAACACAGGAAATATCAAGACGGACGTCGTAGCACCTAAGCGTTGGAGCACAATAGAGTTGCGACCGGCCGGTCTTGTAGCCGAACCAGAAGGATTATACTTCGGAAACGCTGAAAATCATGGACGCAGGTGAGAGGAACGAAGAAGCGGCACCTCAGAAACCATGCGGGCTAGGTTATTCCCAAAGATTTTTCCTCAGAAGCGTACCATTGTACGATATAGGTTTTTCCTCGCAAACTGTCCGCACTGGATGACAAAAGACTAAAATATGGTTGGTCCGCGTTTGGAAGAATCTGTAGAAAGGGTGAATATTCAGTGGTTTCGGGAATATGATTCGTTTTCGGAATTACGATGGTGGGGAGCTAAGCCTTGCTGGGAAGCCAGCAGTGGAGAGACGAGGTGTTCCGATTTTGAGCTCCCGTGTGTGACGGTCGCTCAGTATCAGCTTCTTGTTGATACGGACGGACTTGCTCTCTTTGCTCTCACGAGATTTTATAGTTAGAACGGTTGTGCTGTTGTGAACTTATACGATTCTGGACTTCGCCTCCGGGTTGGAAGTCGTCGTTGAGTACGCAACGTTCAGTGATTGAGAACACTACTTCTGCCTATACTTACGTTGAGACGTTATCTGAACTCCGTCCTTGTGGCTGGGAGTTCGCGTTTCTCGTCTGTAGAACACAGAGAGGAGAAGACAGTTTTAGAGTATAGTATTCAGAGGTCCGCCTTCAGCCGTGCTACTCGTTGAAAGAGTTTATTTTGTGGCTAGAGTTCTTCCATCGCTGCAGACGCATACGAGAACCATCGCTCCGACGCACCGGACGCCGTACATATGGTGATATTGCTAATTGCTTTGTCTTATTAGGGGCTATAAGGCTAAACAGCTGTGATCACGTAGGATTTATTTCCACCGACGCTGCATTCCATTTTAGATCATCAAGTGGTGTCTTCATGTGTTTGGTACGTATATGATGTCAGTCATTTCGCGTTATTTATATTAGATCGCACAGTCATAATAAAAGGGCAGAGTTGTTCAATGAATCAGTAATTTTAGTTACGAAATATAAACATTTGTAATAAAGATAGTTTTTAATATACAATAAATGTATAAGCAGCAACAACGTTTATCATTTAGTATAGTTAGTTCCCTTAATCATTCATTTCTGTTTTGGGTGGCATTTATATATTAAAGAGCATTGAGAAACCCTAAGATCTGCTTCAGGGGGTAGTCAGACAGGGCCAAATCTTCATTTTAGCGTTTATTATTTTCCGTTGCGCACAGTAATTTAACACCCACCTGCAGTAGCATCTTGGAACTGTCTGTGAAATTTATTGCGAATAGATATAAGCAAATCACTGTATATGACGACGTATCTCCTGGATCATTACAGAGGGGTGGTTCTTCCGACCACAGAGATTGTTGGCTGACGGTAACGGATCTGTGTGTCAGGTTTGATGAAATCAGCCGAGTGGTTAAGGAGGAGATGCGAAATATACATATACACCCACGTACATACAGGGTGACCCAAAAGTATGTATACACTCTTTGAAACCGAACATATCTTTAATTAAAGGGGTTAGAAATACAATTTTAGTGGTGTTAGGTGCCTCATGTTCCGACTTAATCTGGTAAATGTTCAAACTGGTATCCGTCCATTGCAATGCACCTTCGACAACGGCTTATGACTGAGCTACATGCCAACTTTATTGTTTCCAACGGAGTAGCATCACAGGCTTGCTCAATTTGCTCTCTAAGGTCATCCAGTGTGTGTGGTCTCGCAGCGTAAACTGTGTTCGTAAGAGTACCCCCTAGAGGAGTTAAATCTGTAGATCGAGCGGGATACTCCACACTCCCACTTCGACACGGAATGTACGATTGAGAAATGCCCTCATATCCAGGTGAAAGTGAAGTGACGCCCCATCCTGTTGAAAGTAAAAATCTTCATTTCCAAACACAACGCTAAGACCAGAACTTATCATTTCTAACATTTCAAAGTATGAGTCGCCCGTGACAGTGCTGTCAAAGACAGACCAATCAAGACTTTTACTTCTGGTAGATTAACATGCCTTTGCTCGGTTACGTATGGATTCTCCTTGGCCCAGTACACGCGATTATGGCGGTTAATTGTTCCATCAGGTTTAAACGTCGCTTCATCTGGCCAAATAATTCTATCTAGGAAACGTTGATCTTCTTCATATCTGTTAATAAACCACTCACAAAATTATCTCCGCCTATCAGGATCATCCTCGTTAAGAGCATGGAGGAGTCTTGAAATGTAAGTTCTCAGGCCGCATAATTCTATGAAGACCCCAGTCTCAAGAGAGCGTTGCCTCACAGATTTGCCGGCCGTGGTGGCCGTGCGGTTCTAGGCGCTGCAGTCCGGAACCGCGAGACTGCAACGGTCGCAGGTTCGAATCCTGCCTCGGGCATGGATGTGTGTGATGTCCTTAGGTTAGTTAGGTTTAAGAAGTTCTAAGTTCTAGGGGACTGATGACCTAAGATGTTAAGTCCCATAGTGCTCAGAGCCATTTTTGAACCTCACAGGTTTCTTCGGAGATCGTGTGTATGCCTGGATTACTGCATCATCACTCTCATTGTCTGTTGAACTTCTCTTTCGTCCGCTACGTCCCTTCTTCATATCGTGCACCGTTCCTTCGACTTCAATCTTTTCTCTGATTCTTGTAACTGTTACTCTTGTCGGTGAGGGTGTTCCAAATTCAACTCTCCAACGTCGGCGTACCGCAGTCACATTCTCTGTTCTCCAGTAACACTTCAGCACCTATTTCCGTTGTTCAAACGATAACGCCAAGTTTGCTGACAATCCTGAAACAAAAGAAAGCATTGTTATGTTTTTCACTATTACCCATAAAAATTGTATTTCTGTCTCCTCTAATTAAAGAGATTTCTATTTCAAAGAGTGTATACATTATTTTGAGACACCATGTATATATGTCTTTAGAATATGTATGGATGTCGGCTCGTTCGCACATGATAAGTCTTCTAATCTATCCCTTCTAAAACCAAATCTCACAATCTAAGTAATTTTCTCGTATTTTCCTTACTAAACCTGACTTATAATTCTGTGTGACAAAAGGTGTGAATCTTTCCCAAAGTTGGTCTTTCTCTGTAGTGTTCGTAATATCGCAAACAATGCTGGGCAGTACAGCGAATAGGCTATTTCTTGTGTGCACGTTGCCTCTTCTTCTTCTTCTTCTTCTTCTTCTTTGCGATAGGTACTTCAAACACATTCCAGTTGGTATCGTCTCTCCTTTTATTATGATGTAGACCAGCAAGTCAGTTTAAAATTTTCTTACATGATCAGTCATTTTTTTCTTCAACATTGTGATGTCTTTCTCCTTCGCATCTATAGGTTAAGGCAGCTGAGACAGGCCCCCAAGATATATCCACTACGAAGAAATACGTCAGGTACTGATTTCCTCAAGCTATAGTGGATAATATGGTGAATCTCCTGGCATTCTCAAGTAGCTTTTATCGTCTGTAGTCGCCGAATCAAGACATCACGACTTCGCCCCCTGTGCTATTTACAAGAAGCTTCTAAGGACTTAATAAAATAGTATCAAGATAATTGCGCCACAAACACCGTTGTCCCGCCATCAGGAGAAGAAGTTCCTCAAACGTCTGCCCTATTATACCAGATGTAAGAAACACGTAACTCAACAGTCGAAAAAGAATATCTTTTATGACGAATGTCGCCAGACTATCGGAGCAGCGGTGCGGATGTATGCTGAAAAGTATCTAGATCATGCCAGGTGCTAAATTTGCAAACATTGTAAAATATTTATAGAAACTCTAAATGCGGAGAATAAAATACACCAAGCAAAAAGAAGAGCATCTGATGAAAAACGAAACTAATATTCTGTCAGCAGTAACACACAATGCAAATGTCGCTAAGAGGCATCTCGTAAGTACGAGAGAAATCAACCAAACGAGTATTCTGCGAACACTACACTCCATCACATTTCATCCTCTTCACATTTCGCCGCAGTTGCAGCTCCGTAGCAGTTACTTCCAAAACTGGTTACAGTTCTCCGAATTCTATCTGCGAAAAGTGCATATTTATGCGACATATCTATGCAAAGCATTGTTTAACGAAGAAGCATCGTCAACAAACCATGAGCAAATTAATAATCGACAGTTGAAAACGCAAGCTGACTCAAAGAAATGGACGAAAACAAGGCTCTAGGTCTACCAACGTTTGGTGCGTGTTTTTCAAGACCTGCATCACTGGTACCTGTTTTTCTGATGGGAATCTAAATACACTGAAATATCAGAGATATAAGGCAATCAGTGTGATACCAGCATGAAGGATGTCCCTCCAGTCTGCACAACTAACGGTAGATCCTCTTAGGAGAACGTTTGTAGAGCATTCGAATGGTCGTTCAGGAAACGCAAAATGGTCTGCACACTCACCAAACTTAGCGCTTCTATACAAATAAAACAGTTTCTGCGTCAGTCATTTGTTTATATTGCCACTACGCATTTCGATGGTCCGCACCATCATTTTCAGGTGGAGAATGGTTCATTTACTTGGATGGTTATGGTGAAGAGTACAGACGTCTTCTCACAATCGTAGACCAAGGGCAATGTGGCTTATTTTGCGTCTTTTGAGGGCCGGCAGAGTTGTAATCTGCATACTGTGGTTAGTTGTATGCCCTCTTCACTGCACATTACCTTTCCTTTTTCATCTTTGCTACAGTAAATCACGTCTCTACAAGTGCTCGTAACTCTTAAAGTATGCACTTTAGAGCTCATGTTTACTGCGCATATCTTTTTCTTGTTTTGATTCATACTACCTCTTCTCACTATATGGTAAGCAAACAGCACGCAGCGAAAGAGATATGCTTTACAGCATCGAAAATGAAGAAGTGCTCATAACTCTTAAGTATGCATTCAAAGGCCACATTTGCTAGATATTTTTTTCTTATTTTGGTTCATACTACCACCTCCTAAACTTTGTCGGTGGACTTGTGCTTCATCCCGTTAACATAATTTAAAGATCAGCGACGTGTTTTTCTGGCTGTATGTGTAGGCTAATCTCGGCAAGTACATTTTTCACGATAACTGTTTTTGTATATAATTTATCACCGGCACGCCAGACAAATCGTCGCACTTTTGGTACGTAGTGCTACCCATGCGAAGCCTTAGCAGGTCGCTACTATTTCATAAATTTATGTTAATAGCAAACCATCGCGTTTGCCTGCGATGGAGTTTTCCGCGATCAGTTCCGTGCTTGCACTGTGAGGTAGCAACACGCATGTCCTTGAACTACACTCATGCTCACAAATTAAGGATAAATGCAGAATGTGGTGCCACACAACGTGGCATTGCACAAAACTGGCGCCAATACCATAGAAACATAGGGAAAACACACGACACAGATCTGTAAGTCCACAGCATTGGTGGTAAGTTAAGAAAACCGTCCCAAAACACATGTACCCCAACATCAATATGGGATATGATCACCATGCACAGGTATACACGCCCCACAACGAGTTGGCATACTCTGCATCAGGTGGTCGAGCAGCTGCTGGGATATAGCTTCCCATTCTTGTACCAGTGCCTGTCGGAGCTCCTGAAGTGTCGTAGGGATTTGAAGACGTGCAGCGATACGTCGACTGAGAGCATCCCAGACGTGCTCGACGGGGTTAGGTCTGGAGAATAGGCAGGCCACTCCATTCACCTCATGCCTTCTGTTTCAAGGTACTCCTCCACGATAGCAGCTCGGTGGGGCCGTGCGTTATCATCCATCAGGAGGAAGGTGGGACCCACTGCACCCCTGAAAAGGAGAACATACTGGTGCAAAATGACGTCCCGATACACCTGACCCGTCACAGTTCCTCTGTCAAAGACATCCAGGGGTGTACGTGCACCAATCATAATCCCACTCCACACCATCAAACCACGACCTCAATACAGATCTCTTTCAAGGACATTAAGGGATTGGTATCTGGTTCCTGGTTCACGCCAGATGAAAACCCGGAGAGAATAGCTGTTCAGACTATACCTGGACTCGTCCCTGAACATAACCTGTGACCACTGTTCCCATGACCATGTACTGTGTTCTTGACACTCGGCTTTACTGGCTCTCCTGTGACCAGGGTTCAGTAGAACGCACCTTGCAGGTCTCCGGGCGAATAAACCATGTCTGTTCAGTCATCTGTAGACTATATGTCTAGAGACAACTGTTCCAATGGCTGCGGTCAGGTCTCGAGCAAGGCTACCTGCAGTACTCCGTAGCCGTCTGCGGGTACTGATGGTGAGATATCGGTCTTCTTGTGGTGTTGTACTCTGTGGACGTCCCGTACTGTAGCGCCCGAACACGTTTCCAGTCTGGTGGAATCGTTGCCATAATCTTGAGATCATACTTTGTGGGACACGGAGGGACCGTGCTACGACCTGTTGTGTTTGACCAGCCTCCGGTATTCTACTCCTCATAACGTCATCAATATGTGTTCTTCGAGCCATTTTCAACATACAATTACCATTACCAGGTCTGAAAATGCCTGCACACTTCCTCGCTGCACCATAGTCTGACATGCAACAACACACCTCTGCGTATGTGGACTGCTACCAGCGCCACCGTGCGGTGACTGCAGGTCAAATGCACCGCATGGCCATAACCCGAGTTGATTTAAAACCGAAAACCGCCACCAGAGCGTTGTTTCACCATGTATCAGCACTATCCTTAATTTATGAGCATGAGTGTAGAACGTCATTGTACCTAGTCACGTGATGACTACAATGAGGTGACAAAAGTCATGGGATACCTCGTAATATCGTGTCGGGCCTCTTTCGCTCGGCGTAGTGCAGCAACTCGACGTGATATCGACTCAACAAGTCGGAGGAAGTCCCCTGCAGAAATACTGCGCTCTGCTGCCTCTGTGAAAGTGTTACCGGGGCAGGCTTTTATGCGCAACTGACCTCTCGATTATGTCCCTTAAACGTCCTATGGGATTCGTGCCGGGCGATCTGGGTAACCAAATCATTCACTCGAATTGTCCAGAATGATCTTCAAATCAATAGCGAACAATTGTGGCACTGTGGCATGACATTTTTGTTTGGGAACATGAAATATATAACCATTTCCTGTCAATGGACGGATCAGTTGGACCAGGGGACGCAGTCCATTGCATGTAACGTAGCATATACCTTTATGGAGGCACCACCAATTGCATAGTGCTTTGTTGACAAAGTGGGTCCACGGTTTTGAGCGATCTGCGCCTCACTCGAACCCTACAATCAGCTCTTACCAATGGAACCGGGACTCACATGACCAGGCCACAGTCCCCGAGCCGTCTAGGGGCCAACCGATATGGTCACGAGCCCTGGAGAGGTGCTGTAGGCGATTCGTGCCGTTAGTGAAGGCACTATCATCGGTCGTCTGCTGCCATAGCCAATTAACGTCAACTTTCGCCGCACTGTTCTAACGGATACGTTCGTCGTAGATCCCAAATTGATTTCTGAGGTTATTTCACGCAGTGTTGCTTATCTGTTAGCACTGATAACTCTACGCAGACACCGCTGCTCTCGGTCGTCAAGTGAAGGCCGTCGGCCACTGCCTAGTCCGTGGTGAAAGGTAATGCCCGATATTTGGTGTTCTCGACACACTTTTCATACCGTACATCTCTGAATATTGAATTCCCTAACGATTTCCAAAGTGGAATGTCTCATGCGTCTAGCTCCAACTACCATTTCGCGTTCAAAGTCTGTTAATTTATTCCCGTCGTGCGCGCGTCATCACGTCAGACACCTTTTCGCGTGAATCACCTGAGTGTAAATGACAGCTCCGCCAAAGCATTGCCCGTTTATAGTTTGTGTAGGCGATACTATCGTCATCTGTATACGTGCGTATACTCATCAAATTCTAAAAATTTTGTCACTTCAGTATACAGGGTAAATATAATTAAAGGTAAACTTTCAAACCGCTGTAAAAATAACACCTCTGGTCAGAATGACGTCAAATTGCAAAGGAATATTACCGGAGAAGGGGGGAAACGCACGCCAGAAGAAAAATAAATAGTTACAAAATGTAGCAATAGATGGCGCTGTAAGCATCCTAATTCAATTGTGGTCGATTACAAATGACAAATGAATCATACAACAATGCTAAGGTGTATGTCTGACGTTAAGCAAACTGTACTACTGTGCATGGGTGTACAGCTGTCATGTTGTTAGTTACGTAAGCCCATCCACCACGGTAAGGTCATATCACATCGGATGGGAAAAATCGGTTTTTAGTTGTCATCCGCGCGGTCTGAGGGTACCTTGTCACGGTCCGTGCGGCTTCCCCCCCCCCCCCCCCTCCCCCGCCCCCGCCACCCTCCCCGTCGGAGGTTCAAGTCCTCCCTCGGACAACAGTGTGTGTATTGTCCATAGTCTAAGTCCGTTTAAGAGTTTAAGTTAGTTTGGTCCCGTAAGACCTTACCAGAAATTTCGAAATTTTAATTGTCCTGAGGCCAAAAGCCGCATAAAAACATCAATCCCATCGGTTTTTAAAAATTGTTCTGAGGCCAAAAACCGTGTAAACAGCATCAATCAAAATAAAATCGAATTATTAATTTCCGCGTGACTGGCGCAAAACATGTTCAATATCTTGTCCATCATTATCTGCAACAAGTTGAAATCGAGAAACAGCATGTTCCACAACTGATCGAAGTGTTTCCGGGTGACGTTCAGAATGTGTTGCACAATGCGTGCCTTCAGTGCCGTTAAGTTTGCAATCGGAACACTGAACACAACATCTTTCAGATAGCCCCGCAGCCAGAAGTCACACGGATTAAGATCAGGTGATCGGGACGGCCAGGCTGTAGGAAAATGGCGACTGATAATTCTCGCATTTCCGAAATGGCATTTCAGTAGCTGCTTAATTGGATTTGCAACGAGCTGAGGTGCGCAATCCACACATCCACGCTGTTGGAGAGCTGGAATGACGTGGTTACGAAAAGATACTCATAACGGTTACCAGTGATGATACAGGTAACAGGACCGGAAGCACCTATCTCTTCGAAAAAATATGGCCCTGTGATAAATGATGCCGTAAACCCGCACCACACAGTGAACTTTTCAGGATGAAGTGGTACTGGTTGACTTGCGTGTGGATTTTACGTTGCCCATATTCGACAGTTCTGTGTACTGACATATCCTGTCAGATGGAAGTGGGCTTCGTTTGTCCTAAAATCTTCCACAGCCAATCACTGTCCACTTTCATGCGAGCAAAAAATTCTAAAGGAAAGGTCTCTCTTGCTGGCAGGTCAACGGGAAGCAACTCGTGCAGATGTGTAATTCTGAATGGATAGTAGAGAAGGATGTTTCGTATGATTTTATGCACCGTATGTCGGTCGGGTATGTCGAATGTTCGTACGGTTCTCCGTACACTGCACGTTTGCAAACCACCACTCGTCTTCTCTTGCATTGCTGTGACCACTGCTTCCACTGGCGTAGAATCAATTCGTTTCGTCCCTCGCCCAGGTTGCACACCAAAAGAACCCGTCTTTCCGAATTTTTCGAATCATTATCTTCAGACCCACGGCAGTCATCGGACCAACGCCTTTCTTCAAACCCTTCAGCGTCCGGAACTTCTGCACAGCGACGTGTGCACAGTCATCATTCTTGTAATACAGCTTTACAAGCAGAGCGCGATTCTGCGCTGGGACAGTCATGGCGAACATCGCAGACGCGAAAGGAGGAAAAGCCGTCTACTCGGCTTGTTTATAAAAACTTCAATGGGTCGTGCGCATGACTTGTTTTCATTTACGTATTCTGATGCATACAGCGCCATCTATTGATCAATTTTCACACTATTTTTTTCTGCTGCCGTACGTTTTCCCCCTTCTCCGATAGTATACCGTTTCAATTTGACGTCATTCTGACCACTGGTGTTACTTCTACAGCGTTTAACTTTAATTATGATCACCCTGTAATTCCGGTATTCGTTTCGCTTTACTAAGTGATACATATGTCGCTGATCAGGGACACACTTCTCAATTTGCCTAGGACCTAATGCACCATATTTCCGAACATATTTTCACCTATTCCCAAAAATCGGCGCTGAGCTAAGCAGTTTCCTTTACTGACGTCAGCATATGTCTAGTAACTGATCAGATTCATGATGGCTCTGAGCACTATGGCACTTAACATCTGTGGTCATCAGTCCCTTAGAACTTCGAACTACTTAAACCTAACTAACCTAAGGACATCACACACATCCATGCACGAGGCAGGATCCGAACCTGCGACCGTAGCAGTCGCGCGGCTCCGGACTGAGCACCTAGAACCGCTAGACCACCGCGGCCGGCCAACTGATCAGATTCTTGATTGTTTGCTTGTTGACAGTATTTTATTTCTGACGGTAGACGTTTGCGCAGATGGTTTGAGACAGATTAAGATACGAGGCTCGGGAAGCGCCGAGTGCAGCGACTGGGTTCAAGTTAGGGACATCTCGTCAGCGCGGCCGTGGGCGTTGGCGGCACCAGCTGACGTCGGCTCGCAAACAGCGGCTCTCCTAAACATCCGGGGGCGACGCACCTCTGCCTACGCGGCCGCAGGTCGGTACAGACGTCCGACGCGGATTACTAACAGCAGCTCCGAGGGAGGGCGGTCATAAAAGGCGGCCGCCGTACGTATCGTCTGCCTCAAAGACTTGCCATTCCTGCTGTTAGGGATGGGAAAAACTGACCGGCTAAAACCGATACCGGTAGGCCTATTTTAGTACTGAATAACTGGTATTTTACAATATCTGACTGATCTCGGTTATAACAGCTGCTTTTCTATTTTTTAATAATAGCCGAGTAAAAAGTACGAAATATCAATTAGCCAGAGTAGCAGTACTAAAATATTTGTTTTTTAAATCATCACCATCATCATTTAAGACTGATTATGCCTTTCAGCGTTCAATCTGGAGCATAGTCCCCCTAATAAAATTCCTCCATGATCCCCTATTCAGTGCTAACATTGGTGCCTCTTCTGATGATAAACCTATTACTTCAAAAACATTCTTAACCGAATCCAGGTACCTTCTCCTTGTTGTACCCCGACTCCTTCTACCCTCTACCGCTGAACCCATGAGTCTCTTGGGTAACTTTGCTTCTCCCATGCGTGTAATGACCCCACCATCTAAGCGTGTTCGCCCTGACTGCTACATCTATAGAGTTCATTCCCAGTTTTTCTCTGATTTCCTCATTGTGGACACTTTCCTGCCATTGTTCCCATCTACTAGTACCTGCAATCATCCTAGCTACGTTCATATCCGTAACCTCAACCTTATTGATAAGGTAACTTGAATCCACCTAGCTTTCGCTCCCATACAACAAAGCTGGTCGAAAGATTGAACGGTGCACAGATAACTTGGTCTTGGTACTGACTTCCTTCTTGCACAAGAGAGTAGATCGTAGCTGAACGCTCACTGCATTAGCTTTGCTACACCTCGCTTCCGGTTCTCTCACTATATTGCCATCCTGTGAGAATATGCATCGCAAGTACTTGAAACCGTCCACCTGTTCTAACTTTGTTCCTCCTATTTGGCACTCAATCCGTTTATATCTCCTTCCCACTGACATTACTTTCGTTTTGGAGATGCTAATCTTCATACCATAGTCCTTACATTTCTGATCTAGCTCTGAAATATTACTTTTCAAACTTTCAATCGAATCTGCCATCACAACTAAGTCATCCGCATTTGCGAGACTGCTTATTTTGTGTTCACCTATCTTGATCTCACCCAGCCAGTCTATTGTTTTCAACATATGATCCATAAATAATATGAACAACAGTGGAGACAGGTTGCAGCCTTGTCTTACCCCTGAAACTACTCTGAACCATGGACTCAATTTACCGTCAACCCTAACTGCTGCCTGACTATCTATGTAAAGACCTTTAATTCCTTGCAGAAGTTTGCCTCCTATTCCATAATCTCGTAGAACAGACAATAACTTCCTCCTAGGAACCCGGTCATATGCCTTTTCTAGATCTAAATAAATATTTAAAAACTGGGAGAAATTTTAATTCGTGAAATTTACTTTGCTTTAATCCTTAATTAATTGGGGTCTCGGAGTACCGCAATAAGTTAAACGAAACTGTAATTTAAATAAGTTTTATTTTGAATTGTACTTTTATCAGTGAATATTATAATCATTTTTACGCTCTTGAAATATGACTACAAACAATTTTGGCACACCGAAGATCTGTGGTTGGGACAATCAGGTTTTAGGCATTTTTCGAACACTCTTTTGGTTTTCTTGTCCGCATTTCTTGCACACATATAGCGTCTTGCTTTCCTGATTGGTTCTGGCTCTGAAGATGTTGAGGCAAGAGGAGTCCCACCAAGTTTAACAACAATGTCTCTCAGTTCACGGGAAAGGGGTACGATATCTCGACGTTGTATATGGGATTTTAGTAAATCCATTCCAAGCCTTTGTAGCAATTCTCTTCTTTTTAAATCATCAGTTTGATCAAGTTGTTTGGTGCACTGAAATAAAGCAGAGGCATTGACTCCTATTATGTTTAAAATGGCATAAAATACATACGTTGGCCATCTGTTTGTTCGCCGTGATACCGAATAGTTGGCGCACATTTCGTCCAGTGCATCCGCTCCTCCTTTTGTGGCATTGTAAGCTATGATCATTTTAGGGTTTCTCTTTTGAGTACTAATTTTCTGATCATGGTGCATAGGTGAAAGAAACACAACAGCTCGACCTTTCCGAGGAACATAAGAATAAATTGTTCTTCCTTCGTTATGCCCAAATAATGCAGATTCTACTTGGCGCTTACTATTTGGTTTGAATTCTTCTGGGATCTGCGGTTTATTTAGTTTTAGAGTGCCTAAGACATTCAACTTTTTGGCTTCCAGTTAATCACAGAGATCAAGTGGCATGAACCAATTATCTACTGTCACATTTCTATTGCTTACCTCAATTGGTGTTATTGATTTCAAAACATGCTGTGTTGGAATTGATAATATACTTTTATCTGTCCCTTTGCCTGTGTAGACAAATGCATTGCATAAATAGAACGTTCGTGAATCACAAAGGCACATAACTTTAAGGCTGTATTTGGCTGGCCTCTTAGGCATATACAGGCGAAATCTGCACCTACCATGAAAGGGTACTAACATTTCATAGATTGTCACGTTCGCTCCTGGAGTATAATACTTTTGACGTTTGTCTATAAACAGTTCCCAGACATCTCTAATGGCTGCAAGTCTGTCATCAGCCTTCCTAGCATCTCTTGTAGTAGCACAATGGAAACGCAAACAAGACAAAATGAATAAAAATATGTGAACGCTCATAGTGGTTCGAAACACATCACGACAAGCTCCATCATTAGCAAAAAGTCCAACAACATTTTCGTGATTAGATTTCATTACTTCAGATAAATAAAGCAGACCTAGAAATGCTCTCAGTTCTATTATATCTAGCGGCTTTATGAATACTGGTTGAGGAGCTCTGTATTTCTTTGACATGTCATGTATCTTGACGTTTGTATTGGTGAGTATTAGTTGTAATAAATTTTTAGTAATGAACAATTCCCAAGCAGATAATACGTCATTTGAATCAAGCGTTTTTGCTTCACGTCTAGCGCCTGGAAGCCGCCTAACTATACTATGAGCACGGGTAAGAGTTGCAGGAGGAGCTTTTTTGACCACTTGAGGCACAGATTTTTTCCAAAAAAATATTTGTCAGCGGAAGGCCTAAAACACGCCTCTTCATCGGAGTCTTTTCAACTACTTTCTGATGTAACTTCAGACGTGGAGTCATGATCATTTAGTATAAATTCATCCTCATCAGATTGCAAAAACGCAGGCTCAGTCACTATTCTTTCCAACTCGTCATCTGTTAATGACTTCGATTATGCCATTCTGAAAAATAATGCATCGATACTCACATAACCTTAAAAATTGACATTATTGAAATTTTGCTCTTTTCGAAGTGCTCCAAGATTTCAGTCGCGTAAAAGACTAATTGAGATAATGAAAAACAACTTGCGTTAATACTCTGGTGGGGTATTCTGAGACGTCTTTCTCTTTATCTCACAAAACATTACCGGAAGCTTGCCGCTGTGGCCGAGCGTTTCTAGGCGCTTCATTCCGGAACCACGCGGCTGATACGGTCGCAGGTTCGAATCCTGCCTCGGGCATGGATGTGTATGATGTCCGTAGGTTCGTTAGGTGTAAGTAGTTCTAAGTTCTAGGGGACTGATGACCTCAGATATTAAGTCCCATAGTGCTTAGATCCGTTTGAGCCATTACCCGAAACACCACATCCAACACTCCGCATTAAACGGCATCACTTCACTGAGGACTAGCAAGAACACAGGCGCTATCTGTTGTTCCGTTCACATACGATGTATTGTATTCATATCGCCTGGGGTTCTACAGGATCCCACTAGAACAGTTAAGGATTTAAATATTACTTCTTAATAGATAATTGGGAAAGCGATCAATACTACTATAATAACAATGCCGACAGAAACGAGCAACAAGCACAGGGCATAATAATTGGTACGCATTGGTGAGACAGTAATGTACTATTACCATGTGGCGTGGCCTATTAAATGCTACACGTGTACACGCATTTTGTAAGGCTTGCCCCATCTGTTCTATATAGGGGTTTCTCACTGTCGTTGTCGGACATCAGTTGTATTACAGAGTGGGACCATCCCTAGTCTGGAAGTATTTTCAGAAGTGTTGTGTCAGTGAAATACAATGCTCCATTTGCTTGAAGAGCCTAAAAACGGTAGCAGCCACAACGAACTTGCGACATCATATGAGGAGAAAAATTAACGGTTTCTACATTGTATGAGTTCATTCGTAGTTTACGATAAAAATAGACAGTAGCTGATGTGCCGCCGGTGTCTACACAATAGCTCCTTGATGCTCTTGAAAACGAGCTAATTAGCACGAAAACTAGAGTTGTTCAACCTCAGACTTCATCCTTCAGCACTGACTATTCGTAATGCACGAATAGTAGTGTGTTTCGCGATTACTACGTGATTTTCGAACAGAGTTTCAAAAAATTAGAATTAACGAGTGAATACTGAGTGATATTTTAGTAGCATTCACCGCTTATCACTTTTCGAGAAAAGCAGATAACAGTGGACAGACTAAGTTTTATTTGTCAATTTGATTTAATATTTTGATTCTACGTATCTTGAAACGGCGGGAGTCAAAATTTTTCAATCTTTCTTCGATTTCTGCTTTTATTACAGGAAACAATAGGAATAAAAAACCGAAAATCGGTTATTTCAAAAACCGCTTATTTTGAGCAGTTTTATCAGACATGTTAAACTGGCGTCGAACACAAATGATATAACTGAAAACCGGTTCTTTCAGCTATAACCGCCATCCCTACCTGCTGTACACAGCAGCCAAACGTTACGAACCTCCTTAGGTAACCTGTTCCTTCCATAGCTCGATGGCTTCGGGTAATGTAGCTTACGAGTACTGAAAGATTTACACAAAACAAGTCTCATCGTTTCTGTTCACACCAGGACAAATACTTTGCGTACAACGTTGTGCAAAGTGTTGGAATGGAGTAGAAACAATGAGATATGCTATAGCTAAAATTGTTCTACGCAGTACTTTTACGAAATTGTTAATTTTTACTGTTCATAGTTTACCCACGCCCCCCTCCCCCCATGAATCATGGACCTTGCCGTTGGTGGGGAGGCTTGCGTGCCTCAACGATACAGATAGCCGTACCGTAGGTGCAACCACACCGGAGGGGGTATTGTAAGTAGGCTGTTTATGTTTTCTCTATGTAAGTAGGCTGTTTATGTTTTCTTATTGGCAACGTTACGTAGCGCTCAATATGAAAATCACTGGCTGTGCTGTGTGCAGTCTGTGGCTGCTTTGCATTGTTGTAATACTCGCCATTGTAGTGTTAGGCAGCTGGCTGCGAACAGCGCGTAGCGTTGAGCAGTTGGAGGTGAGCCAACAGCATTGCTGGATCTAAGGACAATTCCAGAAACTTTGTGAGTGCACAAGTGGTGGTTTATGGACTTGCTATATTGTCCGCAAGACTCTTCGATGGTGATTGTGCACCTGCACAGTCGCAACAGATGGCTGCTGGCCGTCTCTACCAGGACTACAGTGGGTCTACATCAACCATCAATACCATCATCTCTACAAGGACTGCAGTGGGTCTGCACCTCTGGTGGCCCACCAATACCGTAATCGCTACCAGGACTACAGTGGGTCTGCTCTGTGATGACCTACCAATACTCTTCAAAACGTCGAATGACTCTGCTGTGGGTTTGCTATGTTGTGGCCCATTACCTGTCAGCATGTCAAGAGCCAGCACTGTCTTTCTGATGGAAGGACACTACTTCTTCAAGACTGCATGGAAATCCACTACTTCTGTGTGCATTCTCTTTTACTGTTCAGACTTTGAAAAAAAAAGAAAAACACTGTAATTTTACCGTGATGAATCGGGACTGTCTTTATGGACTGCGAGAAAAGGTTAGCTTTTGACCAACATTGTATCAATAAGTGTGTGCATTTGATTTCTTTGTTATTGTAATTATGAAAAATTTTATCAAATCATTATTGGCCACTGCCCAAAAAAAATTTGTAAAATTTTTTGTGGGGAGCATGGGGGCTATGTAAGTAGGCTGTTTATGTTTTCTCTATGTAAGTAGGCTGTTTATGTTTTCTTATTGGCAACGTTACGTAGCGCTCAATATGAAAATCACTGGCTGTGCTGTGTGCAGTCTGTGGCTGCTTTGCATTGTTGTAATACTCGCCATTGTAGTGTTAGGCAGCTGGCTGTGAACAGCGCGTAGCGTTGAGCAGTTGGAGGTGAGCCACCAGCAGTGGTGGATGTGGGGAGAGAGATGGCAGAGTTTTGAAATTTGTCATGAACTGCTATATTTATATATGATGATATCAAGGTAAATACATTGTTTGTTCTCTATTAATATCTTTCATTTGCTAACTATCCCTATCAGTAGTTAGTGCCTTCAGTAGTTTGAATCTTTTATTTAGCTGGCAGTAGTGGCGCTCGCTGTATTGCAGTAGCTTGAGCAGCGAAGATTTTTGTGAGGTAAGTGATTTGTGAAACGTATAGTTTAATGTTAGTCAGGGCCATTCTTTTGTAGGGAATTTTGAAAGTCAGATTGCGTTGCGCTAACAAAATATTGTGTGTCAGTTTAAGCACAGTCATGTATAATTGTTCAAAGGGGACGTTTCAGTATCTGTTGAAAGGCCAGTCAAACGTGTGGTTCCTGAAGAGGGGCAGCAGCCTTTTCAGTAGTTGCAAGGGCAACGGTCTGGATGATTCTTTGTAACACTAACCAAAACTGCCTTGCTGTTATGGTACTGCGAACGGCTAAAAGCAAGGGGAAACTACAGTCGTAACTTTTCCTGAGGGCATCCAGCTTTACTGTGTGATTAAATGATGATGGCGTCCACTTGGGTAAAATATTCCGGATGTAAAATAGTCCCCCATTCGGATCTCCGGGCGGGGACTACTCAAGAAGACGTCGTTATCAGGAGAAAGAAAACTGGCGTTCTACAGATCGGAGCGTGGAATGTCATAGCCCTTAATCGGGCAGGTAGGTTAGAAAATTTGAAAAGGGAAATGGATAGGTTAAAGTTAGATATAGTGGGAATTAGTGAAGTTCGGTGGCAGGAGGAACAAGACTTTTGGTCAGGTGAATACAGGGCTATAAATACAAAATCAAATAGGGGTAATGCAGTAGTAGGTTTAATAATGAATAAAAAAAATAGGAGAGCGGGTAAGCTACTACAAACAGCATAGTGAACGCATTATTGTGGCCAAGATAGACACGAAGCCCACGCCTACTACAGTAGTACAAGTTTATATCCCAACTAGCTCTGCAGATGACGAAGAAATTGATGAAATGTATGATGAGATAAAAGAAATTATTCAGGTAGTGAAGGGAGACGAAAATTTAATAGTCATGGGTGACTGGAATTCGATAGTAGGAAAAGGGAGCGAAGCAAACATACTAGATGAATATGGATTGGGGCTAAGAAATGAAAGAGGAAGCCGCCTGGTAGAATTAAGCACAGAGCTAACTTAATCATAGCTAACACTTGGTTCAAGAATCATGAAAGAAGGTTGTATACATGGAAGAACCCTGGAGATATTAGAAGGTTTCAGATAGATTATATAATGGTAAGACAAAGATTTAGCAACCAGGTTTTAAATTGTAAGACATTTCCAGAGGCAGATGTGGACTCTATTGGTTATGAACTGTAGATTAAAGCTGAAGAAACTGCAAAAAGGTGGGAATTTAAGGAGATGGTGTAAGTAGGCTGTTTATGTTTTCTTATTGGCACGGTTACGTAGCGCTCTGTACGAAAATCACTGGCTGTGCTGTGTGCAGTCTGTGGCTAGTTTGCATTGTTGTCTGCCATTGTAGTGTTGGGCAGCTGGATGTTAACAGCCCATAGCGTTGCGCAGTTGGAGGTGAGCCACCAGCAGTGGTGGATGTGGGGAGAGAGATGGCGGAGTTTTGAAATTTGTAAGACTGGATGTCATGAAATGCTATATATATTATGATTTTTGAACACTATTGAGGTAAATACATTGTTTGTTCTCTATCAAAATCTTTCATTTGCTAACTATGCCTACTAGTAGTTAGTGCCTTCAGTAGTTTGAATCTTTTATTTAGCTGGCAGTAGTGGCGCTCGCTGTATTGCAGTAGTTCGAGTAACGAAGATTTTTGGTGAGGTAAGTGATTTGTGGAAGGTATAGGTTAATGATAGTAAGGGCCATTCTTTTGTAGGGATATTTCAAAGTCAGATTGCGTTGCGCTAAAAATACTGTGTGTCAGTTTAAGCACAGTCTTGTATAATTGATCAAAAGGGACGTTTCATAATGGGACCTGGATAAACTGAAAGAACCAGGGATTGTACAGAGTTTCAGGGAGAGCATAAGGGAAAAATTGACAGGAATGGAGGAAAGAACTACAGTAGGAGGAGAATGGGTAGCTTTGAGGGATGAAATAGGGAAGGCAGCAGCGGATCAAGTAGGTAAAAAGACGAGGGATAGTAGAAATTTTTGGGTAACATAAGAGATACTGAATTTAATTGATGATAGGAGAAAATACAAAAATGCAGTAAATGAAGCAGGCAAAAAGGAATACAAACGTCTCAAAAATGAGATCGACAGGAAGTGCAAAATGGCTAATCGGGCATGGCTAGAGGACAAATGTAAGGATGCAGAGGCATATATCACTAGGGGTAAGATAGATACTGCCTACAAGCAAATTAAAGAGACCTTAGGAGAAAAGAGAAACAAGCGTATGAGTATCAAGAGTTCAGATGGAAAACCATTTCTAAGCAAAGAAAGGAAAGCAGAAAGGTGGAAGGAGTATATAGAGTGTCTATGCAAGGATGATGTACTGGAGGGCAATATTATGGAAATGGAAAAGGACGTAGATGAAGATGAAATGGGAGATATGATACTAAGGGAAGTGTCTGATAGAGCACTGAAAGACCTGAGTCGAAACAAGGCCCCAGAAGTAGACAACATTCCATTAGAACTACAGACAGCCTTGGGAGAACCAGTCCTGACAAAACTCTACCATCTGGGGAGCAAGATGTAGGAGACAGGCGAAATACCCTCAGACTTCAAGAACAATAAAATAATTCCAATCCCAAAGAAAGCAGTTGTTGACGGATGTGAAAATTACCGAACTATCAGTTTAATAAGTCATTGCTGTAAAATACTAACGCAAATTCTTTACAGACTAATGGAAAACCTGGTAGAAGCCGACCTCGGGGAAGATCAGTTTGGATTCCGTAGAAATGTTGGAACATGTGAGGCAATACTGACCCTACGACTAATCTTAGAACTAAGATTAAGGAAAGGCAAACCTACGTTTCTAGCATTTGTAGACTTGGAGAAAGCTTTTGACAATGTTGACTGGAATACTCTCTTTCAAATTCTGAAGGTGGCAGGGGTAAAATACAGGGAGCAGAAGGCTATTTACAATTTGTACAGAAACCAGATGGCGGTTATAGGAGTCGAGGGGCATGAAAGAGAAGCAGTGGTTGGGAAGGGAGTGAGACAGGGTTGTAGCCTATCCCCGATGCTATTCAATCTGTATATTGAGCAAGCAGTAAAGGAAAGAAAAGAAAAGTTCGGAGTAGGTATTAAAAGCCATGGAGAAGAAATAAAAACTTTGAGGTTCGCCGATGACATTGTAATTTTGTCAGAGACAGCAAAGGACTTGGAAGAGCAGTTGAACGGAATGAACAGTGCCTTGAAAGGAGGGTATAAGATGAACATCAACAAAAGCAAAACGAGGATAATAGAACGTAGTCGAATTAAGTCGGGTGATGCTGAGGGATTAGATTAGGAAATGAGACACTTAAAGTAATAAAGGTGTTTGCTATTTGGGGAGCAAAATAACTGATGATGGTCGAAGTGGAGAGGATATAAAATGTAGACTGGCAATGGCAAGGAGAGCGTTACTGAAGAAGAGAAATTTGGTAACATCGAGTATAGATTTAAACGTCAGGAAGTCGTTTATGAAAGTATTTGTATGGAGTGTAGCCATGTATGGAAGTGAAACGTGGACGATAAATAGTTTGGACAAGTAGAGAAGAGAAGCTTTCAAAATGTGGTGCTACAGAAGAATGTTGAAGACTAGATGGGTAGATCACATAACTAATGAGGAGGTATTGAAGAGAATTGGGGAGAAGAGGAGTTAGTGGCATAACTTGACTAGAAGAAGGGATCGGTTGGTAGGGCATGTTCTGAGGCCTCAAGGGATCACCAATTTAGTATTGGAGGGCCGCGTGGAGGGTAAAAATCGTAGAGGGAGACCACGAGATGAATACACTAAGTAAATTCAGAAGGATGTAGGCTGCAGTAGGTATTGGGAAATGAAGAGGCTTGCACAGGATAGAGTAGCATGGAGAGCTGCATCAAACCAGTCTCAGGACTGAAGACCACAACAACAACAACAACAACAATAGTTTACACTCCACAAAAAAAGTTACAGTGCTAACAGAGTGAAGCTTAAACACTGTTATTGTGGTCTTCTGGCCTAACACTAGTATGATGCAGCTCTCTACGCTAGTCCATCCTGCGCAAGCCTCTTCATTTGCAATTACCTATTGCAAGTTGGACCGGTGCCAATTTGCAAAATAACAACGAGTGCTTCAACATGTGGACTTGAAAACTGGTACCAAAGCATCTACATTGTGGGACAAAAACGGTTGAAGTAGGGGCATACGAGCATACAGTTGCAATTATATTCAACGAAGGTTATTTATCTATTCTGAAGACTATGGATGTATCAGAAATTGTCGTAGGAGTGAACAGCAAACACCGCACTGAGTTCCATGACAGGAAATGAGCAATCCCCGTGGAACAAGGGATGTCTCAGTTTCCTAAAAGAGCTCGGATTGAAAAAATTACAGCATGAAATTCAAAAACAGAACGTGTCTGAGGAAGAGGAACGATGCCTCTATGGACTGGGATTGCAGATTAACCGTAAGTTCTTAAACAGCGTTTCTTTTGTTACTCCAAATTTTAAAAGCATTTATCTCGAAACAACATTTTTCACAAAGCTGTCATTTTCAACGAGTTTTGTTTCACAACTCCACAGTGGAGGTCCCTCAAATTCTTATTTAAGAATTTTCTAGTTTTATGGTTTTCAGAAATAGTTACGAGTCTGTGCAACACTTCGCCCAAACCAGGATGCGCCGCGAGGCATATACTTTGGAAACGGCTGCAGTCGCCAGTTTAACTTGTTATGAATTAAAAAATATGTTTTCATACACGAATGTATGTATAACAAAGTGGTAAAACCCCCATTTTAATAAAAACAATCCTTTTATGAAAAAATTTTAAACTTACCCATTTTCTGCCTCTCGACCATAACCTCTCCTTAACTCGGAAACGTAATAAATTAAAACCCAATGATTTTACACATGGAAGAACTCGGTTTGCTGTCAAACGTATTATAAATCTAACTACGGAATTCAATAAACAGAAGTTCAAAGTAGTATAAATTATAAAAATTCTCAAGACGATCCTTAAAAAAAATTTGTCACACAAATAATATCTCCCAAAGATAAGTACAAAGCGTGTAAGATCAGCCACGATTATGAGAACGCAGAAATATGACGAGAACCAGAACGTAAACTCAAGCTCACATCATCGGACAGGTGTCAAATTTTAAACTCTCACGGCGTTTATGCCACGCACAAGTGAGAAACGACCTACTTTATTCTGAGTGGTCGGGCCACAGCGGACGGCACATATTATGCATTTGAGTAAGTGCACCATTTAAGTACTTAAAAATGGTTCAAATGGGTCTGAGCACTATGGGACTTAATATCCGAGGTCATCAGTCCCCTAAAACTTAGAACTACCTAACATAACTAACCTAAGGACATCACACACATCCATGCCCCAGGTAGGATTTGAACCTGCGGCCGTAGCTGTCGCGCGGTTCCAGATTGAAGCGCATAGAACAACTCGGCCAATGCTGCCCGCAGTACGTAAAATTAAAAAATTCACTGCATGTATTTAAGTCTAAGTGCAACCCCCAAAAGATAGGTAAAGATACATACAATAGCAAATAAAAAAAAAAAGACGAAATTAGCGAAGAGAAGTGGTAGAGGAATAATAGTATGGCAAACAGTGACAACGTGAATGTTGAATTCACTCACTATAATACTATGTTCATTCAAAGAATTACATCATGAAAAAGGTTGGTAATGTTTAGAGATGCTTTCCACGTCTTATCGAGATACAATTAACAAAGTACATCTTCAATCAATTGCTGAGTATTATTTTCTTTTATGACTTGACCTAGGTTTCGATACAGCTAAGAGTATCTTCTTCAGACGAAAGAAGAGTTACTAGGATTACATTACGTAAAACGTGTTAAGTCCATCACGAGCTGAGGCGTCCAAGTCACATGCAGACAATGATAAAATTAAAAACAGGTATGACTATTGAGTAGACGTTAGTTTGACGTTTGTTTGCTCAGTAGCCACATCTGTCTTTTGCTTTAAATTTTGGAGTTTTTTATGAATTAATCATATTGTCTATATGTGACGTGAACGCCTCAGCTCATGATGGTTGTAAAATGTTTTACGTAATGTAATCTAAGTAACCCCTTGTTTTTGTAAAGGAGATAGTCTTAGTGGTATCGAAACATAGGTCAAGTCTAAATAAATAAATAAATAAGAATATCGGCATCTGATTAACAGGGTACTTAATTAATTAGGAACTTACAATTGTTGCTAACAGCCATATTCAAGATTTGCAAAAACATACATAATGTTCGATGGGACACTGCAATCACTGGTTATACAATATTACTTATACTCCTTCTTAATCGCAAAAATGTTTATTCACAATACCGGTTTCGGTTCCTCTAGAACCATCATCAGATCTGCAATTTCGGTTACAGGAGTAACCCGTCCACACACAGCAGCCTTCACACGCAGCATGTGAAGGTTGCTGTGTATGGACGGGTTACCCCTGTAACCGAAATTGCAGATCTGATGATGGTTCTAGAGGAACCGAAACCGGTCATGCGAGGAAACATTTTTGCAATCACGACGGATTATAAGTACATTATACTCAAGATTGCCTTGTTTACTGAGATGGAGCGTTATGTCAAATATCTTAACTGTGAACGGAAGGCGATATACGTTGTCGTTACTAGCTAAGTGACTGCAAGCCATGTCATAATAGATCCACCAGCGGTACAGCTAGTAACTGTACTCCCATCAATCCTCTTATACCGTTATTCTCGAGAAATTCCTCATACTGTCTGGCGGAAACTCGCTTGTGCGGATGACCTAGCTGTTGGTGTGCTAGAAAGTCTATGGACGGAACTGAAAAGATATTAACAGAAGATTCCTCTGTCTTGTGGAAGTTCTATAGTAAGTGGCGATTCTAACACAGCCCTAGTAAGAATGAATGCTTGTGCTTACATCTTAGTAACAGAGAGGCCACTGCCAACTGCGGATCAATAGCTGCATCACTTCTCTAGTCTGTACTGGGATCAGGGTACAGCACCGCAGAATACTACGCTTATGTATGACTAAACGGTAACCACATCAGCAATCTCGGCACCCAACTCAATGCAACACTGCGTATGGTCACAAGCTGTCTGAAAACTACACCAGCATATTGGCTCCAACACCAAGTCACATCTCTCCACCCGAATCCAGAAGACTGGAAGCTCTAATCCCCGAATGTAAGAAATTGCTGGACAAACCCGAACTTCCCATTCTGAAGTGTTGCATCGGATAGGCTGAGCTTCCAGACAACCAGCAATGAAAACTGTGGTAGAGCTTCTTGATGAAAGATTTGTTACACACCATTATAAGAGCAAATGTGGATCCAGCAAGCAACACCAGGAATTCACAACGACGTACAATACACCATCAAGCTTCGAATTACCCCGTCATACGTGGAAAACAGCAAGTCGCATCCGCACAAATACACGAAGTATTCAATAACATTCGTTTGAAGTCAAAACAAGCGCTCGGTCTGTTTTGAAACTGCTGAACATGCAACATATCATCCAGGATTGTTCTGTAACATCATATCTGGGTAATGTAGATTTTCTGAAACTAACCCAGGATGCTGTTGATCGCAATGAAAAATTATATTTAATATTATAAATTATTCCAACGTAAATGTATGACATATCCAATCTCTCTTTTGTTTTCCGTTATTACCACTGATTTTTATCTCCACAATAATATCATGTTTTGTGCTGTACCATGGTAACAATTTCCGGTGAGAGTCTGTTACAAGTGAAACAGACTTGATGCTTGTACTTGACACACTGATTTCACTACATCAGTTTTAAGGCAGCTGTAGATATGTTTAAAGTGAACCCGGGAGGTTTGCGCACAGCTTAAGTTAGCTACTTGTATGAAGGCTCTTCAAGGCAGGATATAACCTAGTTAATATGTATGTGACTTTGATAGATTCTTAATAGCTACCTCATTTACAAAAAAAACTGCTACATGCCTATTTCATCAAACTACCTGACATTATGTTGTGATAGATCAAGTGAAACTCAGTCAACTACATAAAAACACCGGACAATGCGGCGCAATGGTTAAGCACATTTGGACGACAACTGTTCTAAACCGCATACGGCCATCCTGATTTAGGTTTTCCGTGATTTCCGTAAAAGACTTCGGGCAAATGCCGGTATGGTTCCTTTGAAAGGGCACGGTCGATTTCCTTCCCCATCCCTCCTTGATCCGATGGGACCGATGACGTCGTTGTTTGGTCCCCTCCCCCAAATCAACCAACAAACAATTACAACAGAAATTGAATAACATGCAGCTGAAAACTTTAATCTAACTGCGTGCTCCTTTATAGGAATCATCCATTCACTGCAGACCTCTCAGTATATATCAAAAAGATAACATATTATGTGAAACACCACTGATTGCAATATACACACATCAAAAAAGAAGTTTTGCATCACCTCGGTTCCTAGAGTTCCGGAACCTATACAGAAAATTGGAATGGAGATCAACATATACATCATTTCCGCTCTTTTTATTGCTTATGAGAACCACACATTACATGTTGTATCACCATATAGCGAGACCTTCAGAGGTGGTGGAACAGACCGCTGTACACACCGGTACTTCTAATACCCAGTAACACGTCCTCTTGCATTGATGCATGTCTGTATTTGCCGTGGCATGGTATCCATACGTTCATCAAGGTACTGTTGGTCCAGATTGCCCCACTGCTCAATGGCGATTCGGCGTAGATCCCTCAGAGTAGGTGGTGGGTAACGTCGTCCATGAACAGCCCGTTTCAATCTAATCCAGGCATGTTCGATTGGGTTCATGTCTGGAGAACATGCTGGCCACTCTAGTCAAGCGATGTCGTTATCCTGAAGAAAGTCATTCACAAGATGTGCACAATGGGGACTCGAATTGTCGCCCATGAAGACGAATGCCTCGCCAACATGCTGCCAATATGGTTGCACTATCGGGAGGAGGATGGCATTCACGTATCGTACAGCCTTTACGGCGCCTTCCATGACCACCAGCGGCGTACGTCGGCCCCACATAATGCCACCCCAGAACATCAGGGAACCTCCACCTTGCTGCACTCGCTGGACAGTGTGTCTAAGGCGTTCAGCCTGACCGGGTTGCCTCCAAACACGTCTCTGACGATTGTCTGGTTGAAGGCATATGCGACACTCCTCGGTGAAGAGAACGTGATGCCAATCCTGAGCGGTCCATTCGACATGTTGTTGGGCCCACTTGAACCGCGCTGCATGGTGTCGTGGTGGCAAAGATGGACCCCGCCATGGACGCCGGGAGTGAAGTTGCGCATCATGCAGCCTATTGTGCACAGTTTGAGTCGTAACAGAAGGTCCTGTGGCTGCACGAAAAGCATTATTCAACATGGTGCCGTTGCGTTGCTGTCAGGGTTCCGCAGAGCCATAATCCGTAGGTAGCGGTCATCCACTGCAGTAGTAGCCCTCGGGCGGCCATGAGCGAGGCATGTCATTGACAGTTTCTGTCTCTCTGTATCTCTTCCATGTCCGAACAACATCGCTTTGGTCCACTTCGAGACGCCAGGACACTTCCCTTGTTGAGAGCCCTTCCTGGCACAAAGCAACAATGCGGACGCTATCGATCCGTGGTATTGACCGTCTAGGCGTGGTTGAACTACAGACAACACGAGCCATGTACCTCCTTCCTGGTGGATTGACTGTAACTGATCGGCTGTCGGACCCCCTCCGTCTAATAGGCACTGCTCATGCATGGTTGTTTACATCTTTGGGCCGGTTTAGTGACATCTCTGAACAGTTGAAGGGACTTTGCCTGTGATACAATATCCACAGTCAACATCTGTCTTCAGCAATTCTGGGAACCGGTGTGATGCAAAACTGTTTTTGATGTGTGTATAAGCATACTAACTGAGCATTTAGTGACAATGAATCTGATTCTAATTCACAGAAATTTGCTACACATGTTCACTGCTACATTGCTCGTCGGCTTTTCTTGTGAAATTGAAAATACCAAGCGATCAAAAGAAATAGCTAAGTAACACTAGTGTTGAACATCTGACAAAGAAAGTACAGTTAAATCGGATTATAGGCATAGCACCGCCTAATGCTCGAAGGTCTTTTGAAGGCCTTCAGTAGGTGATAAGTGAGAAAGGAGGAACTAAATGTGGGGATCCGCCTCGTTAGCTCCACAGTCAGTGCGCCTGAGTGCTAACCGAAGGGGCCCGCGTTCGATTCCTGAACCTGTCGGAGATATTCTCCGCTCGGTGACTGGGTGTTGTGTTTTCCTCGCGTATGTATCATCATAATTGAAATTACACTGCTGAGACAGATGTGTGGTAACTACTCGATAGCCAGTGAAATACAAAAAAAAAAAAAAAAAGGTCTAGGAAAGTTGCTCACTTGTGGATGAGGTCTGTTTAAGACTCTCCCTGTATTTAGGCGCTAACATTTTACAAAATAAAACTGGCACATAAGATGAAATCGCTAGCTAACAGCATAAGTAATCCCCAAATAGAATGCCAAACTTCACTAGCAATGAAGATATTAAGAGTTAACGTCGTACATAACTCATGAAACATGAATACAAGTGGTAACTAAATGATTATACCCACTAAGCATACAGGTGGTCTTCGGTTCCAAGTAGTATAGCAAACATCAGATAACATCATTTCACAGCACTCATACGTAGTGGCGATAGAAAACATCCAAATTAGTTAAGGTGCTTGCTTCCAGCTGAAAGAGGTTGCGTACGCGACTTGCAAGAACGGCTGACGGGTGAATATCTTTGATCACATGTGCGTTAGACTCATATCCATTTGCAAATTATCGAGTTCTGTCTCACCAGAGAAGTCAATAAATGAATGAATTTACCCTGCATAGAAAAAACATCGCAAGCAGAATGACTTGTGCTAAGTTAACGTAGAAAACAAAAGTTGCAATGCAATCCCAATGCGCAAGAGTGTCATGCTATTTCACCAATTAAGGCAGCGACTCTGATTAAGAGAATCCGTACCCGTCCATCTAATAAGGAATTGACCACTAGATGTCATGAGAAGCAGACCTGTCAGTTTAAAAGTAGACACCGTGTATGGTGGTTGTAAGAAATAAATAAATAATAAAAGAAATCAGTGGAAACAGTCACTGTAACTTCCAAAGTAGCAACTTCTCGTAAGCCACAAATTTCTGTGGTCAACGCTAATCTACGCTTGACGTGATGTAGAGAGCGACGGCACTGAACAGTCAATCACCGCGAACTTGTGATTTGGAGTGATGAATCACATACTGCAGCAATCCAATGGAAGGGTTTAGGTTTGGCGAATGCCTGGAGAACGTTAGCTACCGTCATGTGCAGTGCCTACAGTGAAGTGCGGGCAGGAACAAAATGCGACCGTTTGGAACATCAAACAAACTGTGTGATTGGACTGAAGAGTTTCTAGCAAACAGAACACAGCATGTGATTCTGAACAAAGAGAGGCCGTCAGGCGTAAAAGTAACTTCGGCCGTGCCAATGGGGAGTGTTAGAGGACCATTACTCATCATCTACTAGATAACCTCTGACACTGCATGAGGCTTTTCGCGGATGATAGAAGATTATAGATGTTACGGCGTAAAGTCAGCGCCGGCATGCCAGTCGGGAACGACAGAGAAGAGACGGCTGTGAGAAGAGGTCAGCCAACCGCACGCTGACAGAGTATGCAGGATTCCTAGACTCAACAATAGCGAAATGCAGAAAGACCTAAAGGGGATCGACGCTTGGTGCAGGGAGTGGCAATTCACCCTCATCTTAAACAAATGTAACGTACTGCAAATACACAGCAGGAAGACCTATTATGTACGATTACAAAATTTCAGAACAATCACTGGAAGCAGTAACTTCCATAAAGTATCTAGGAGTATGTGTATGGAGCGATCTGAAGTAGAACGACTACAAGAAAATTAATCGCGAGTAAGGCAGACGCCAGACTGAGATTCTTAGAAAGAAATCTCAGGAAATGTAGTTCATCAATAAAGGAAGTGACTTACTAAACACTCGTGCTACTAATACTTTAATATTGCTCTTCAGTATCGGATCCGTACCAGATAGAAGTGACAGATAGAGGAAATAGAGAAGATCCAGTGAAGAGCAGCACGTTTCGTCCCAAATTAATTTTGTAAGAGTGAAACCGCCATGGAGATACTCAGCCAACTCCAGAGGCAGACGCTGCAAGAGAGGCGTTCTGCATCACTATTAAAATTCCGAGTGCGTACTTTCCTATAAGAGTCAACCAAAATATAGTTTCCTACAACGACAGCATATTGTGACGGTCGGAGGCTCAGAAACAGCATTTCGGAAACTGCACAACTTGTCGGGTGTTCGAGGAGTGCTGTGATGGCTATCTTCAACACCTGGCAAAACCAAGGTGAAACCATGTCCAGACGTCTTGGAGTTGGGCGGCCACTTGTCATTACATATCTCGGACGTCGTAGGCTGGGCAGACTGGTGAAACAGGGAAGACGGTGAACTGTGGCGGGACTGATATCAGACTTCAATGCTGGGCAGAATACAAGTGTGTCCTAATGGTGGGCCTCCGCGGCCGACGACCCATGCATACGCCAACGTTGACGCCACATCGGCAACTACGATTGAAGTGGGCACGTGACCATCAGCACTGGACACTGACGCAGTGGCAGAGCGTTGCACGGTCTGAAGAATCTTGATGCCTTCTTCAACATGCCGATGGGAGGGCGCGAATCCGTAGTATTCCAGGGGAACAGTTCCTTCTTTAATAACAGCTTCAGTTAAATGAAATCACCAAGTAGAAAACAGGCAGGCCTTCAATAATAACAGATTTAGTTTAGTAAAATTACCAAATAGAAAGCAGACAGGCCCTCAGTGATAACAGCTCCAGTTAAGTAAAGTTACCAAACAGAAATTTGGCAGGCCTTCTTTAATAACATCTTCCGTTAAGTAACCAAGAGTTTGAATTGTCTCCTCGTAATGGGTGCTACAGAAGGCGTATACGCAAAGAGCACAAGACTACACCAAATAGGAAGACCAAGAACGGTTACAACGAGAGGACCGGCCTTCCAAGGCCCTTTTCCTTGGTTACAGACCGGCAAAAGAAATATTAACACAGCAAGGTTAATTACGTGAAAGCAACAATAACTGGCCAAACGGTATACCCGTGTCACTGCAAGATACCACCTCTACAAAGCCGGGAAACGCCCGAAAAAAAAGGGGAAAACAGGCTGCCAAATCCAATTACATAGCCTCAGAAATTGCAAATTTTGAGACCCATGCACCTCCTGAGCCAAAATAATTAACAGGGCAATGACGTCTGTAATGCCCGAAGGTATCTGGAAGCCAGCATCCGGCCGCATCACAAGAGAAAGGTACTTATCTGGTGTTCGAAGACGTTTGGCAGGAAGGTCGGCTAAAACCCAACCATCTAGGTACTGGGTCACGACGGTTGAGAGGTCCCCGGACACAGCTTGGAAGAAACACGTTATCGCTCCGGCTCAGGAAAAACCATCGGCTCACTCAGTTTAAGATATCCTTTTAACAAACAACCAAGGCCAGTATCGACTCAGTAAAAGCAAACAACAGCCACAGTTCAAGAAACCATCTGGTGGTGAAATACACTCCTGGAAATTGAAAAAAGAACACATTGACACCGGTGTGTCAGACCCGCCATACTTGCTCCGGACACTGCGAGAGGGCTGTACAAGCAATGACCACACGCACGGCACAGCGGACACACCAGGAACCGCGGTGTTGGCCGTCGAATAGCGCTAGCTGCGCGGCATTTGTGCACCGCCGCCGTCAGTGTCAGCCAGTTTGCCGTGGCATACGGAGCTCCATCGCAGTCTTTAACACTGGTAGCATGCCGCGACAGCGTGGACGTGAACCGTATGTGCAGTTGACGGACTTTGAGCGAGGGCGTATAGTGGGCATGCGGGAGGCCGGGTGGAAGTACCGCCGAATTGCTCAACACGTGGGGCGTGAGGTCTCCACAGTACATCGGTGTTGTTGCCAGTGGTCGGTGGAAGGTGCACGTGCCCGTCGACTCGGGACCGGACCGCAGCGACGCACGGATGCACGCCAAGACCGTAGGATCCTACGCATTGCCGTAGGGGACCGCACCGCCACTTCCCAGCAAATTAGGGACACCGTTGCTCCTGGGGTATCGGCGAGGACCATTCGCAACCGTCTCCATGAAGCTGGGCTACGGTCCCGCACACCGTTAGGCCGTCTTCCGCTCACGCCCCAACATCGTGCAGCCCGCCTCCAGTGGTGTCGCGACAGGCGTGAATGGAGGGACGAATGGAGACGTGTCGTCTTCAGCGATGAGAGTCGCTTCTGCCTTGGTGCCAATGATGGTCGTATGCGTGTTTGGCGCCGTGCAGGTGAGCGCCACAATCAGGACTGCATACGACCGAGGCACACAGGGCCAACACCCGGCATCATGGTGTGGGGAGTGATCTCCTACACTGGTCGTACACCACTGGTGATCGTCGAGGGGACACTGAATAGTGCACGGTACATCCAAACCATCATCGAACCCATCGTTCTACCATTCCTAGACCGGCAAGGGAACTTGCTGTTCCAACAGGACAATGCACGTCCGCATGTATCCCGTGCCACCCAACGTGCTCTAGAAGGTGTAAGTCAACTACCCTGGCCAGCAAGATCTCCGGATCTGTCCCCCATTGAGCATGTTTGGGACTGGATGAAGCGTCGTCTCACGCGGTCTGCACGTCCAGCACGAACGCTGGTCCAACTGAGGCGCCAGGTGGAAATGGCATGGCAAGCCGTTCCACAGGACTACATCCAGCATCTCTACGATCGTCTCCAGGGGAGAATAGCAGCCTGCATTGCTGCGAAAGGTGGATATACACTGTACTAGTGCCGACATTGTGCATGCTCTGTTGCCTGTGTCTATGTGCCTGTGGTTCTGTCAGTGTGATCATGTGATGTATCTGACCCCAGGAATGTGTCAATAAAGTTTCCCCTTCCTGGGACAACGAATTCACGGTGTTCTTATTTCAATTTCCAGGAGTGTAGATCAGCTAAGAAATCGTAACTATCACTACAGACCTATAGATATCAACACGAAAATAACAGTTAAGACTTCAAAATCCAAATTTAACTGAATTTAACGAATCGAAGCTCAAGCTTGCCGGTTCCAAAAGGGGCTCAGAATTTAGCACTGCGAACTGGCTTCAAGTCTATCAGTGTATCGCGTCACGGAACTGGCTGGCCAGGCTACGCACGAAGGGCGGCACTCGAAGTCAGCCACGGACTCTAACCGGACCACAAATATGCCCAGCAACGAATAGCCGGACTTTGTGCCCAAGACACTTGCGCAAGTGCTCTCCTTACTCACCGGGCGGACCTCTCACACCGTCCTCCACGTTCCGTTACCACTCGCCAACTCGCCACGCCACAACACGCCACGTCCCCTTCAACAACCTCGAGCAAAGGTCTTAGTCGCCTCATACCAGAGGGACATCACACGACAGATCGAGATAGTGGTGCCAGGAATTCTAAAGGCGACGCCAGCAACTCCGCCACGGCTCAGTTTGTATTAACATTTAAACATTACGCGGTTACATTATTCCAAAACAAGAAAGACTCCAGTAGATGTTCCTCTGTCTTTACAGGAGTCCCGTAAATTAAACTTTGCGTACGACTCCAAAAGAAGTAGTTCACAGAGTTACATCCGGAAATTTCGGCTGCCACGCTGTTGGATCATCTCGCTCTATCCATCTTTCACCATATCGTCTGTTTAGATGTCTCCGAACCTCACGTGTGATGTGAGGTAGTGCACCATCAGCGCTGAAACCACATTTACTGAGGGACATTTGGTGGCACAGCTTCCATGAACAGGTCCAGCACGTTTTGTAGGAAGATCAAGTATGCAGGACAAGACAGCTTGAGTGGAAGGAGGTATGGCCGAATCACATGACCACCCAGAATACCTGCCCACTCGTTAATACCAAACTCGTGTTTATGTGGTATCGACAGCTACGATGCCACAACGTAGGTGCGCTCTGCTAGGTTGCCACCACGACACCGACGACAGCGCCCTCTAGCCGGCGTTGTGCAGGTCTACGAGCGCCGCTCCGGATTCAGCCCATGTGATTCCGAGTAGACGACCAAGCAACATTGTTTCTATTTCATAGTGGGCGAGCCACTACAGATTTTGCCTTTGTAACTTGATGTACAGCTTCGCACCTACGTACTCATCTCAGCCAAAGTTAAGTAATATTGATGTATTCAAGTCACTGTGTGATGATATAGTAAAACCACTTTTAATTGCAGTACCAAGTTTTATACCTCACCTGCTCCTCCTAGCTTCCTACATTCGGCCTACCCTTCAGTTTTCAGGAGCAGACCCACGCGCCGCCTTCCAGGCGGGATACAAAAGCTTAAATCCCCAAACATGCGTGGCACGAGGGATTTCGTCTGCGGAAGCATGGCTGTTTCGCGAATTCAGGACAGTCTATAGTAAACTTACAGTCATCTTTGAACAGAATACGATGCGAAAACAGTGGTATGTCGATGCAGTGGTACAGGAAGCACGTCCACTAGGCCACACGTTGTGCAAAATCGTCTGGACCGATTGCTTGTATCCTTTGCAAGTGGTACGGATGTAATTGTTGCTCACGTAGAACGTCCCAGACGATACTGTGACTAACACCCGTTGCAAGTGCTCTTAGACGGATGCTCTTCAACGAGATGAAATACAGTTTCTTCAAATTCGGGCGTGCGGCTTTGCCGTGGAGAATGACCACAGACATGACTGCTCACGGTGAAAGCGTTAAGGTACCTGTTCCTGGGAGCCGCTGCGTAACTCGAGCAAAACGTTCGTGCCACGTTGCAGCCGACTAGCAACTCTTATGTTACCTCGATCTTTGGCATAGACAAGCAGCATGTTTGTGTATTCCGAAAACGTATACCGTACCACGTTTACTGTATCGGAGATGCACAGGCGTTAAAACGTCTCGCAGCAACAGACGTTAAGTGGCATCACTAGAGCGTCTGCCGTTGTACACGTCATCCCGTCTACCCCATTGCATGAAGGACAAGCAACTCTGGGACTTTTCTCTTTCCCTTGGCAGACGTGAATTTGTTACACATCTGCACTGGAACCGTCGCAGAACGGAAACGGTTCTTTTTCTTACATGGGTTCGTGTCCAAAATGTTATGTACGAGGCGTGTTTTTTAAGTAAGGTCCATTTTGTTGTAGACACTAGTATTTCACGCGCATACAGCAACAAGCGCGTGCGTCGTGTACTGGCATGCCTCGGTAACAGCAGTGCTCAGTTTCAGCTATGTAGCTAACCTGTACGGTTCTGTTCTGTGCTTTCAAAATGTTTAAGACTATCAACTCGCCCACCACGTGTGAGGTTCGCTCAGTGATACAGTTTTTATCAGTAACGAACCTGTCTGCTGCAGACATTCATCGACAGATTTGCGAAGTGTACGGTGATACTGTTATGAGTGAAAGCAAAGTGCGTAAGTGAGTACGAGAATTCAAAGACGGCCATGACAACGACCATGATGAGAACCGCTCCGGTCACCCTTCTTTGATCACAGACGATTTGATGGCTTCAGTTGAAGCGAGGATTCGTGAGAATAGGCGCTTCACAAAACAGGTCTCTCAAACGAATTTACTGACGTGTCGATATCAGTGCTTTACAACACTGTTTCTGAACACCTAAAGTTTAGGAAACTGTGCTCCCGTTGGGTCCCGAAACTTCTAACAGAGGACCACAAAAACCAATGATTTGAGTGTGCGATGAAGTTCTTGACTCGTTATCACGAAGAAGGTGACGGCTTCTTGAGCCAGATTGTAACTGGAGACGAAACATGGGTTTCGCATATCACGGACGAATCGAAGCAACAGAACATGGAATGGAGACACACACACACACACACACACACACTCCTGTAAAGGTGAAGGCCAAACAGACTCTGTCCCAGCGCAAAATCATACCGTCGGTGTTTTGGGTGTTTTGGGATAGGCATAGTGTTTTGTTGGTCGACTTCATGCAGCGAGGAACCACTATTAATGCTGAAGCATACTGTCAAACCCTGAGAAAGTTACGCAGAGCGATTCAAAACAAAAGACGCGGCATTCTGACAAAGGGAATTGTTCTTCTCCATGACAATGCAAGACCTCACACTGCAGGTCAGACTCGCGATTTATTGGACAGTTTTGGTTGGGAAGTTTTAGACCACCCACTCTACAGTCCTGATCTTGCACCGAGCGATTACCATCTGTTCCTCCACCTCAAACAACACTTCAGTGGCAACCGCTACAATGATGACGACGACGTGAAAACGGCAGTGAACTCTTGGTTATCGGAGCAGGCGGCAGGTTTTTATGAAGAGAGAATTTTAATGATACGTCTTTGAACTTGGCAACTACGTCTAAAAATAGAGTGAAGTTTGAAGTTTCTGAAAATAAATTTAATTTTTTGAAACAACCTTTCGTTGTGTGCTTATGTTCAAACGGACCTTACTTAAGAAAACACGCCTCGTACTCAGTCTCGTCTACAAGTTCTATAAGTTTGTAACAGCGATTTCCGAAAACCCTGTATATGTAATTAAGTTTGTAAGGGACCCCCAGAGGGCGAGTCCTAACCGCACCTGGCGAAATTACAGTAAAATTGTAACACATTAGCACGTCGCGTGTGGCAGTTGCCTGACCGTAAAGTGTTTGAACAGGAGACGAGGCGGAGCTGCAAGAAAGGTCAGAGGTGAACGACGGCGCCGGCGCATGGTGAGCTGAGGGCGTCACGCCTGCAGGGCAGGGCAGGGTGCGTGGGCGGCGGTGACGCAGGCCGGCGGCGGGGGCGGCGGCTGCGGCGAGTGGCTTCCCGTGTCGCCCGCAGCTCCAACCCCAGCCAGCGGGCGGCTCTGCTTAATCATCCCGGCCTCATCCTGCGCCATCCTCCTCACGTTTCTCCTCTGACCACCAAACCACGCACACCGCCAGGCTGCACACAGCGCAGCGGCTAAAGCCGTCGGCACACGGACCGTGCTGTCGAACGTTGAGCGTTGAGTGTGCCGAATTTCTGACGTCATAGCGTGGCATAGCACGTTCGGGAGTCTTTCTGAACGTGCAGAGCAATATCTGGCATGCCAGATATTCTGAGCGTGCGTCTGAGCGTTGACCAATGAGATGGCACAACGCCACTTACGTCACAGGCACGCCGTCTCCCTTCAGTACAGAACTGTGAGACTCCATATTGGCACTCATTTCAAGCTTATATGTATATATGCCGTTTCTGAGCACCAGCAAATTGAGAATCGCTGGAATAACCATTGTTAACTGTGTGATTCGTTCCAATAAAATAGTGAGAATCATCATATTCATGGCAAAAGAATTGTTGTAACTTGCGTATTATGAGAGTAGGTTATTTGAGGGCAGTGGCACACGGAAGATCCACACAAAACGCATTGTTCTTGGTACAATTTGTTATAATTAAATTTCAATTAGTAACATAGCTTAAGAGGTGGCATGAGCCCCCTCTCATATTTGTATCTTACGATTTTCCTCTCTAATTGCATGCAGTGCAAAGTCACTATTCCTTCACACGCGGACTTCCCACGCAGCGTCTCTTGTCACCCGGGTGGTCCGGTGACAGGCGAGCACTGCTGATCTGGAAAGGGTTAAGCCGATGGGTGTGAGGAAGTTGAGTGAATGCTTTGCAGACGCCGACATTGTCAAAAGACACGCCCGGAGGGGTCTGAAGTAGCGGCTGGGCTAGACGTTCCGTTACTTCGCAGAAACTTAGCAAAAACACTTTCTGACGGGCTACCAGCGGGGCGTGGGAATGACTTCTGTACCCAGGCAGTTGTGGCGGGAAAATTCCCGCGCTTTCTGCAAAATAGTGACTGTGATTGGCTTGCTCAGGGCATAGCTCCGTGACGTAGCAAAAGCAGAGCAGAAATTGGCGCCAAGAATCTCCATTGGTGGAATGGTAGTGTTCCGGCAATGGAGTGGAATTTTCCGCCGGTTTTCGAGTTGCTGATTGGAACGTTTAACCACAGCCACTGTCGTGGGGGCAGGAATGTTGTGTGTTCGGTCTGTACGGGTGCTCTTGTGGGTGGTCGTCTCTCGCCTTTCGGTGGAAGTAGGTTACAAGACTGAGCTCTCGCTGCTCGGGTCAGCCTGCCTTCCGTGGGCTGCCTAATATACTTTTATTTAATTGTAACTGTTTGACGAAGTTGCTGAAGTTTCGACTTCAACGTAACTTTCCGTGTACAGTTGGCAATTGCGCGTTCTGTGTACAAGAGGCCTATGTTGTCTGTCTTGAGCAGATTTGGCTAATGTTGACTGTATCGGACTTACTGGGTGACTTCGTTTGTTAAAATCAATCACTGTACCGTCAGTGATTGTGTGGCGAGCTTTCTTCGTCTCCCTCAGAGGCGCATTTGTATTGCTAGGAAGTCTTTAGTCTGGAACAACCAGGCCAGGATAATTTGTTTCGGGCTATACTCGCGACGTTATCATCACCACGACGGGCCGTCGAAGCAACCAGCCATCGCCTCCGGTACGCCAAATCGTGTTCTTGCAGTTAAGAAGACAGATTGGTAATGTATGTCCGCAGCACCGGCAGACAGGGATTTTCCTAGGTGAAAATCAGAGCTCAGCAGAGCGCGCCTGTTCGTCTTTTTCTAACTTTGTTCTGTCTTGGGTAGCAGCAATTAATGTTGGGTTGGCTATGTGTTTTCTCTTAAGATTTGAGTTGCAAGGAATTGGCTCCACATACCACTTCGTCATAATCCCCCAATCTAGTTTAGGCACAATTTAACATTCACAGCGTTTGTTTGAGTATCCAATTTGAGCCAATTTGATGTATTGTAAATGTTTCAGGTGTTTTTATTATTTTGTGTTTAGTCTTAATACATCATATTGTTATTTTGGACAGAACTTTCATTCTGTTAATCGGTAGAGCAACCCTATCATTCCTCACTATGTTAATGAAACCTTCGTTTATTTAACTTATTTATCAAATTAAATTATTGCAGGTGCCAAACTCTCTTCTACTCCACTGGCAGGGTTGATTAGAGTCAGTTCGCGTTTTTTTTTTTTTTAATCCTTGTGCAACAGCAAAAGTCGGAGTTAGAATAGGGGGGGCTTAGAGCATCGTTTACATATGTAGATTCTAGAAGAATTTAGTGGTAAATACACTGCTAGCCCCGGCACCTCGCAAGCTACGATAAGGTTTTTTGCACGGGGTAAGGTACTATGATTACTTGTAATACGTGTGTTGTTGGTTTAGTGTAATGAGTAGCGTTGCGATCTTGTATTGATACGATGGTAGGGGCGGTGGTTGGCGTCGTGACACTTCTAACTTTTATTTCCTAACATTCGTGATTTTATTAGATTCTGATACTTTATTATTAGTTTGATATAAGTATATATTTGATTTTATGTAAATATAAGTTCACCTTTTTTTGAGGGGTGACTTTGTTCGATTGGCTTAATCTACAAGACAGCTTGCGCTACTTGTATAAAGATATTTTGCTCCATTACCTTTTACGATTCGTAATTCACATGTTGCAAAGATTCTGCTATTGGGTAGGAACAATGATTAAGTAAGACTGACCTTGGGGTTTTACTAAAATGTGGGAATGATGAAATAGTGTTTATCTTATGCAGAGAAGGATTCCAAATTTGTACCGCACTGTCTGTAGTGGAACCTTCATAAGTCTGTGTCCATATTGATTGGACATCGTACTTTCCTTTTCGTGGACGATGGAGAAAATGTGCGTTCTAATAGAGCTAACGTGGGAATTTTACGCACCCCTGTTGAGTAAACAGTGTGATTTACGAACTAGAAACATCCCTCAACTGCCGCTGGAGAGCGTTGCGATCGCATATACCACGTTGGGGCCCACGTACCGTATGCAAAAGTAGAATCGTTCCTGAGCGTTCAGCAGCACGTTGAGCTTGGCACGCTCAACGTTGACGTTCGGCAGCACGGGCCGTGTGCCGACGGATTAACGGTGAGCGTGTCAAGTTCAACATACTGCTGAACGCTCAAGAACGATGCGACTTGTGCATAAGGTACGTGGACCCCAACGTGGTATACGCGATCGCAGCGCACTCCAGCGGCAGTTGAGGGATGTTTCTAGTTCGTAAGTCACACTGTTTACTCAACGGGCGCGCGTAAAATTCCCACGTTAGCTCCATTAAAACGCACATTTTCTCCATCGTCCACGAAAAGGAAAATGCCATGTCGAGTCAATAAGGACATAGGCTTATAAAAGTGCCAATACGAATAGTGCGGTACAAATTTGGAATACTTCTCCGCATAAGATAAACATTATTTCGTCATTCCTACATTTTTGTAAAACCCCGAGGTCAGTCTTACTTGATCACTGTTCCTGCCCAGCAGCAGAATCTTTGCAACATGTGAATTACGAAGCGTAAAACAAAGGGTGAACTTATATTTACATAACATCAAATATTATAGTATGTTCTTACATTAAACTAATAATAAAGTATCAGGACCTAATAAAACGCGAATGTTAGGAAAAAAAGTTTGGAAGTGTGAAGAAGCGAACCACCGCCCCAACAAACAACTCAACACAGGTCAGTGACGCTACGCGTTACGCTTTTTTTTTTTTTAATCTCATTTTGTTTGTTTTCGTTCGTTGTATCTGCTCGGGGTGGACGTCGCAAGACACCCGTTTCAGTTCGTCGTTGATCCATTAACTCAGTTTTTTTATTGCAGAGGGCAGCTAACCCTCTGACCGAACACGCTTTTTTTTTTTTTTTTTTAATCGTTGTGTTTAGTCATTGCGGAAGTCACATGACATCCGGTCAAGTTCGTTTGTTGATCCTTCCACTCAGTTTTTTATTACAGAGGCCAACCAGCTCTCTGACCGAACACGCTGAGCTACCGTGCTGGCGGCACTAACGCTAAGGACAACACTCACACCCATGCCCGAGGGAGGATTCGTACCTCTGGCGGGAGAGGCCGGTACGCTAAACCAATGTCAGTCCGCTGACAAGTAATCATATTATGTTACCCCTTGCTGAAAAACTTTAATCGTAGATATGTTACTAATTGAAATTTAATTATAACAAATTGTACCAGGAACAATGCGTTTTGGGTAGATCTTCAGTGTGTCGCTGCCTTCAAATAGCCTGCTCTCATAATAGGCAAGTTACAATAATTCTTTTGCCACGAATATGATGTTTCTCATTATTTTATTGGAACGGCTCTGAGCACTATGCGACTTAACTTCTGAGGTCATCAGTCGCCTAGAACTTAGAATTAATTAAACCTAACTAACCTAAGGACATCACACACATCTGTGGCTGAGGCACGATTCGAACCGGCACCGTAGTGGTCGCGTGGTTCCAGACTGTAGCGCCTAGAACCGCTCGGCTTATTGGAAGAATCACACAGTTCACAACGGGTTTTCCAGTGAATCTCAATTTGCTGGTGCTCAGAAACGGCAAATATACAAATAGGCTTGAAATTAATGCGAATATGGCGCCTCACAACTCTTTACTGAAGGGAGACGGCGTGCGTGTGACGTAGGTGGCGTTGTGCCATCTCATTGGTCAACGTTCACAAGCACGCTCAGAATATCTGGCATGCCACATGTTGCTCTGCACGTTCGGAAAGACTCCCGAACGTGCTATTCCACGCTATGACGTCAGAAACTCGGCACGCTCAACGTTCGGATGCACGGCCCGTGTGCCGACGGCTTAACTGTGGGCCACGGAGCCCGGGGTCCTTCGTTAGGATACCGCTTCGACTGGCATACGGCAAGAGGACTGCCCAACGTACGCTGCTTCATGTGCGTTTTACTCTACCTGCATGTAAAATAGTCGATTAAAGAGTTCACAAAACAAAAAGAAGGTACAAAGATGATACCTACACTACCTGACGAGAAAAGTGAACCATCCAGATGGGAAGAGTAAACGAAATACGCTACGGTCGCAGGTTCGAATCCTGCCTCGGACATGGATGTGTGTGATGTCCTTAGGTTAGTTAGGTCTAAGTAGTTCTAAGTTCTAGGGGACTGATGACCTCAGAAGTTAAGTCCCATGGTGTTCAGAGCCATTTGAACCAGTAAAAGAAATGAAACTTGACTTGCCTGTCTCGATGAACACACGTTAATTACGGCTGACAGCAGTCCTATATGAATTTCAATAAATTCGCTGCAGGCAAAAATCTTGGAGGAAAAGGAGGAGGAGAATAGTGTTTAACGTCCCGTCGCCAACCCCATCGATAACGAGGTCATTAGAGACGGAGCACAAGTTCGTATTAGGGAAGGATGGAGAAGAAAAGCGGCCGTGCCCTTTCAAAAAATCATCACGACATCTGCCTTACCGATTTGAGAAACTCACGGAAACCTAACGCAGGATGTCCTGCAGCGGGAAATCCGGTTTCGAGTCCCGGTCGGGCACACATTTTCGTATCCTACTGATAGGTTCTGTATCGATACCTAAAACAGCTGCCGAGCGGCTCTAGGTGCGCGACCGCTACGGTCGCAGGTTCGAATCCTGCCTCGGGCATGGTTGTGTGTGATGTCTGTAGGTTAGTTAGGTTTAAGTAGTTCTAAGTTCTAGGGTAGTGATGACCTCAGAAGTTAAGTCCCATAGTGCTCAGAGCCATTTGAACCATTTTTGAGCCTAAAACAGCTGATGCCAAGATATTTGTATTCAGCGAGTTTATTCCTAGAAGGCTTTTGTCGCTGTTCCTTGCAAGCGACATTTACTCAGGTCGTATGCTGATGGAGTAATCGTCCATTGTACGACTGGAGTCGCGATAGCCGTCAGAAACGTCACATCATGTAGTACTCGACGGAATATCATCGAGTGAAACACAAGTGATACTTAGCGTTCCCAAAGAAAGCGTTATAGGCTCTGTGCTGTTCCTAAACTACGTAAACGATTTAGAAGACAATCTGAGCAGCCCTCTTAGGTTGTTCGCAGATGCTGCTGTCATTTACCGTCTATTGAAGTCGTCATAAGATCGAAACCAATTACAAAATGACTTAGACACGATATCTGTATGCTGCAGAAGTCCACATGAGTACAAAAAGTCGTAGCCTGAGTGAGTAAGCGATGCCCTCCGGTCAGCGGCGGCGGCCTAAAAACATGCTGTCGAGTGGGGGTTGGCGGCGTGTTGCTTGTCGGTGTGTCTCTGGTCTGTTCAGTGATAGGCGCGATTGATCCAGGTCCTACTATCGATCTTCGCGCTTCATCTTTGCCAACCAGTGTGCTGGCAATAGCTTACGCCAGCAGACAGTCGACATGGGGGCTTTAGAAGGATTGAAATGTCTCTGATAGATCACTAATCAGGTGACAACCAACAACTAGACCATATTCGAAGTCACTGAGCTCCCTCGTCCGACACATTCTCTTGCTCCCGATATCTACACAATGCTCCCCGCCTCCTAGTCCAGTGAAACTGTCAGAGAAAAAGCCTGTACCTTGCAAAAGGTGGAGTAGAAGATTTTATTTTTTTAACTCGTTCATATTGTTGGAAAGGTTAGAAAGCCAAGTTTTGCCAACAAAATTTCTCTTGGGAAAACTTTTTGCAGTCAAAAAAACTTCGACAATTGCGGACTTTTTTCAGTTTTTTCCAAATATCTCAGTTTCATTTGCTCCTATCGCTTTTACGTCTATTTTCTTTTTTAAAGAGCACAAAATTCTCTATAAATTTGATTCTTATCATTTTTTTCTACTCCCAGTATCTAAGGCGCTACAGCGTGTGTGTGTGTGTGTGTCTATGTCTCTTAATGATGTATTTTTATATTTACAGTTTTACAAATACCAGGGCTGAGGTGGCCCATAGTGAACTTCAGGAAGTGATGTAAGAATCACAATAGTTGGGTGCCCACCAATCCTCATGTTGCATTCAGAGAAATTGAATAGCTGAAAGTGAGGTGGTAAATTCCAACATATAACATGATGTATAATGTATTTATACTACACAAACAGAAACTGAAAAAATAGTGTTCAAAAATAAGGTATCTTGCCACTATGCTCAAAATTTGAAACATTGGTATTTTTTGGGGCGCTGTAGCGCCATAGATATTGGCAGTAGAAAAAAAATGGCAAGAATCAAATTTGTAGAGAATTTTGTGCTCTTTAAAAAAGAAAATAGACGTTAAAGCGATAGGAGCAAAAAAGCTGTGATATTTTGAAAAAACTGTAAAAAGGCCAAAATTTTCCAAGTTTTTTGACTGCAAAAAGTTTTCCCAAGCGAAAGTTTGTTGGCAAAACTCGGTTTTCTGATCTTTCCAACCATATGAACGAGTTGAAAAAATAAAGTTTTCTACCCCACCTTTTGCAAGGTATATCTGCTATTTGACTGGACTATCCTTTCATACCCGAAAGTCCGCCTGTCTCAGTGATCAATCCCGCATTACACAGGCGTGTCCGAACATGTTTGATAGCGTATTTCTATGAACCAACAGCCTATGCAGAAAATACCCTCATAGAGAAAGGGGCCTGTGTTAAGGAGGGTGTATGAAATACGAAGGTAGGAGATGACATGCTTATCTACCTGTGTACGCCTTACGATGAAAGACTCGGGAGGTTATAACTACTTGTGCAAGGATAAGTCTTATTCTGAGAATTATTAATGCACTAACGTTAAGCATGTTCGTCAATAGACGTTAATGTCTTCACGATTTCCGGCTGTCAAAGAGTACCGAATGATGAATGCGCGAGAATAGAGAAGTTCACTGCGGGAAAGAGAGTCATAAAAAGGCTGAAGTGAACGGAGTAAGAGCAGAGAGACACAGCGGGTGGCGGCCTCTGGAAAAACCTGCGATGCGTTCTGGAGGGCTGTAAAACTTGGCTGCAATAAACCGCACAAGTATGTCTGGAACGCGATATTCGGATGTCGGAATTGAGAATAAAAGGAAAGACAGCGGCGGCGCGCCGGCGGGATATTGCTTTAAGGCGCGGGGCTCGGCGTCGATGAATGGCGACGGCCGGCGTACCAGGGCGCAACTCGTCGCTGGATCGTTTCCCCCTCATCACCAGGGAGTGAGTGAGCTGGACCGTGTCAGTGACGGAGGCTTCTTTTAACATTGTTTTCCCAGAATTATTTGCCTGAAGGCCCTAATATCAGATATGATCAAAAAAACAACAACAAAACTTCTGAAAATTTCACCCATAAAGGACGGTATCGTGAGGTCTGCGACTGCTGATAAATATAAATAAGAAACTTCTTGGTATAATATGCTGAGGTCACAAAAGTCTTGGGATAGCAATATGCACATATAAAGACGACGGTAGTATCGCGTACACATGGTAGTGCATTGGCGGAGTTGCCATTTGTACTCAGAAGATTCAAGAGAAAAGGTTTCCGATGTGATTGTATCCGCACGAGGGGAATTAACAGTCTTACAAGCCGGAATGGTACTTAGAGTTGGACACAGGGGACATTCCATTTCGGAAATCGTTAGGGAATTCAATATTCGAGATCCACAATGTCAAGAGTGTGCCAAGAAGGCCAAACCTCAGGCATTCCTTTCGCCACGAACAACATGGTGACCGATAGTCTTCACGTAACAACTGAGAATGGTTCAAATGGCTCTAAGCACTACGGGACTTGGCATCGGAGGTCATCAGTCCCCTAAATTTAGAACCACTTTAACCTAATTAAGCTAAGGACATCACACACATCCATGCCCGAGGCAGGATTCGAAACTACGACTGTAGTAGCAGCGCGGTTCCGGACTGAAGCGCCTAGAACGACTGAGAGCATTAGCGTTTGCGTAGAGTTGTCAGTGCTAATAGACAAGCAACACTGCTTGAAATAACCAGAGAATCAATGTGAGACGTACGACGAACGTGTCCGTTAGGTCAGTGAAGCGAAATTTGGCGTTAATGGGCTATGGCAGCAGACGATCGACGCGAGAGCCTTTGCTAAGAGTGCGACATCGCCTGCAGTGCCCCTCTTGGGATAGTGACACATCGGTTGGAACCTAGCCGACTGGAAAGACTCACCTGCTCGGATGAGTCCCGGTTTCAGTTGGTAAGAGCTGATGGTAGGATTCGAGTGTGGCGTAAATTCCACGAAGCCTTGGACCCAGGTTGTCAACATGGCACTATGCAAGTTGTTGATGGCACCATAATGGCGTTGCCTGTTTTTACATGGTCCTCTGGTCCAACTGAATCGATCATTGACCGGAAATAGTTATGTTCCGCTACTTGGAGACCGTTTGCAGCGGAACAACGACGCAATTTTTATGGATGACACTGCTCCATGTCACCGGAACACAGTTGTTTGCAGTTGGTTTGAAGAACATTCTGGACATTTCGAGCGAATGATTTGCCCACCCAGATCACCCGACATTAACCCCATCGATCATTTATGGGACGTAATCGAGAGGTCAGTTCGGGTACGAAATCCTGCACCGGCAACCCTTTCGCAGTTGTGGGCGGCTGTAGAGGCAGCGTGGCTCAGTATTTCTGCACCCCTGCACCACTTGTTGTGTCCATGCCAAGTCGTGTTGCGGCACTACGCCGGGCGTAGGAGGGTTCGGCACGATACGGGAAGGTATAACATGTCATTTGTCGCCTCAGTGTTAAAGTGTGTGACACACCGGGGCTCAAAACTGGGACTGCTGCTTTTCGTGGGCGAGTGGTCTACCAACAGAGCTGACGAAGCACTACTAACAACCCTTCCTCACACCTATTCTTGTGCCCGTGTCTCGTCTCCTCCCAAACTTCCCAGAAGTAATCCTGCAAAATTTGCGGTACTGGGAACTGAGGTACTGGCGGAAGTAAAGGTGTGACGTCTGGTCGTGAGTCTTGCCTGTGTAGCTCACTTTGTAGAGCACTTGCCCGCAAAAGACATAGGTCCTGGGTTCGAGTCCAGTTGTCTGGTGATATCTGACAGAAATGCTCGATAAAGAATGTACAACCTGAGGATGTCCCATTCGTAAAAAGTACTTACAGAAAGTAATATGAACGCTTGACGACTAAAGTATGCCATTAATGATTTTCCTTAACAATATTTATTTGCTTAGTAGCCAAACAGAAACGATGTGATACGCTCAAATGTTTGATCACAGACCTGTGATACATTTTTGTGGTCCTGATACCGTAAGAGGCCCAAACGTAAGCACATTACACGTTGGTGTGTGGTTTTTCTTTAGATTGTAGCTAAATGTTGTATGCTGTACTTGCTCTACCTCTATCTTAAAATGTAAGAAATGTTTTAATGATTTTTTTAAAAATAAGAGAAAATTATATGGATGATGTTGTAGTGGCTTTGTGCTATGCACAGAGAGGAAAGGAACGTCAATGAATATGTGAATTAAATGTACACTTTTTCTATTAAAAGTGTCAGATTTAAAGGTGCCTGTAAATGATAAGTGATGAAGTTTTTCAAGAACATCGCATCGCGTCTGAAGAATCCTATTGAGATTGAATGGACATGCAATTTACACTATTGTTTCTCACTACTAAATGGGTCTTTATCAATCAGATACAACCACTCGCTCATAGGAGGATTAGCACGCAAAGACTGAAACATTGCACAAGTCACATCATTATCCAGGAAAGGAAATAGGAGTGGTTCGCAGAATTGCAGACACATATCACTAACGTCGATTTTGGAGCATATATTGTGCCCGAACATTATGAATCACCTCGAAGGAAACGTTTTGTAGACAAATAGCCAGCACGCATTCAGTGAATATCATTCTTGTGGAACACAACTACCTCTTTATTCTCCCGAAGTAATGAGTGCTATCGACAGCGGACGTGTAATTTATATTTTTAGATTTCCAAATGGCTTTTGACAGCGTTATTCGCAGGTGACTTCTAATTAAATTGCATCCAATGGAGTATCGTTTCGGTTGCGTGACTGGGTTCGTGATTGCCTGTCAGAAAGGTCACAGTTCGTCATAACTGACGGAAAATCATCTTGTAAAACAGAAGTAGTATTTGGCGTTCCACAAGGACGTGTTATAGGCTCTCTGTTGTTTCTGATCTACAGCAACGATTCAGAAAACACTCTGAGCAGCCCCCTTACATTGTTTGCAAAAGATCCTGTCATTTATCGTCATTAAAGTCGTCAGATAATCAAAACACATTGCAAAATGATTTAGACAGGTCGTCTGGACGGTTTGAAGTCATCCGCATGAATACTAAAAAGACTCCACTAAATTTCATTTACACTATAAATCACCCAAATCTGAAGGCTGTAAACTAAATATTTAGAAATTACAACTACGAATAATTTAAACTGAAAATCTCGCGTAGATAATGTTATGTGAAAAGCAAACCAAAGAATGCGTTTTATTGGGAGGACACTTAGAAAATGTAACAGGTCTGCTAAAGAGACTACTTACAGCGCCCTTGTCCACCCTCTTCTGGAGTATTGCTGTGCGGTGTGGGATCTGCATTAGATAGCGTTGACGGAATTAATCGAAAAAGTTCAAAGAGGGGCAGTTCGTTTGGCACTATCACAAAATAAATGAGAGAATGCCACGGATGTCATTCACGAAGTGGTGTGGGAGTCATTAAAACAAAGGCGTTTTTCGCTGCAATAGGACCTTGTCACGAAATTTCAATCACCAAATTTTTTCTCAGAGTGTTGTCGGCACCTATCCACATACAGGGGAACAATTATTGAATTACATGAAATAAAATCGTCATAAATACTGAACGGTTTGCGTCAGGGCGTTCAAACTGCACGGTTGGTCGCGGATCATGATGGGAATTAGTATGCGCTGTGTGGTGTGGTTTAGCGACGATGCCCACTATCATTTTGATGGGTTCGTCAATAAGCAAAATTGGCGCATGACTGAGAATCCGCATTTCGCGATCGACAAATGTCTTCACCCTCGACGGGTGACTATGTGGTGTGCAGTTTCCAGTAACCGAATAATCGGTGCGATATTCCTTGATGGCACAGTGACTACCGATCGGTACATGAAGGTTTTGGAAGGTGATTTTGTCCCCCTTACCCAATGTGACCCTGATTTCTACAAGATGTGGTTCATGCAAAACGGAGCTCAACCCCGTCGAAGCAGGAGAGTGTTTGATGTCCTAGAGGAGCCTCTTTGGGACCGCAGTCTGGCTGTGGGGCAACCAGAGGCCACTGGCATGGGCCTCGGTTGGCCATCGTCTTCTTCGGATCTGAACACTTCCAGGTGCATCGATGACCTCTCTGCCAGGCACTTAGATGTGAGTTGCAGAGTAATCATATAGACAGAAATGTAGATGTTACCGTGTTAAATCTACGGATGCCACATTTCTTACGGGTACTTACAAGTAATGACATGAACATTTAAAGTATTAAGAGGTGCACCAACCGCTCTTCTTAAAACATAGGCCGGCCGGTATGACCGAGCGGTTCTAAGCGCTTCAGTCTGGAACCGCGCGACCGCTACAGTCACAGGGTCGAATCCTGTCTCGGGCATGGATGTGTGTGATGTCCCTAGGTTAGTTACGTTTAAGTAGTTCTACGTTCTATGGGACTGATGACCTCAGATGTTAAGTCCCATAGTGCTCAGAGCCATTTGAACCATTTGAAACTTTTTGTATAGTAAATTTCCAAACAAGTAGACAAACGCGGCCCAAAATCACATTCTTTAGGTTCGTAACGTGATTCTCTTCTGAAGTTTTTTGATGCACAAATAGTGCTCATTCTCGTTCCATTCTCCTTTCTCTTCTCAGCTCGAACATTTATTGCAAAATGAGAAAGATTAGGCGGATCGTTCCCATTTGACTGGTGGTCTGGGTGGTTTTCCGGAACGAGTTTTTCAATCAGCCTCGAATTATTTCTTGTGACGTTCGGTCCTAAACTTCCAGTAAATGACCACTTTGTTGGTGCTGTACAAATGTTATGAACACGCATATACTTCAAGTTCAGTTCGCCCTGCCGATCAAACAACCTAGTCGATTCAACTTCATAGTCGAACTGACTGTCCTCTTAATCCTGTTACTGCGTGCTTCACTATTTTCGCTGGATGTTTCAGTGTACTCTAGCACTATGCGCTTATGACCACGAAAGAATACATTCAGAGCCATCCCAAGAGCATCGCTTTGATGACCCAGCCATGTTTACACACAACACTTGCACATCTAACGGCTCTGAAGTAACTGCATTCTAAATACTCGTTTTATAGACCTACCTGCCGACGAAGGTGGAAAGAACGCTGCAATAGTTCCCTGGTGCCAATGGAGTGCACCACCTACAGTAAACGGGTCGTTTGAAGAATAATGGCCGGCCGCTGTGGCAGAGCGGTTCTAGGCGCTTCAGTCTGGAACCGCGCGACCGCTACAGTCACAGGTTCGAATCCTGCCTGGGGCATGGATGTGTGTGATATCCTTAGGTTAGTTAGGTTTAAGTAGTTCTAAGTCTTAGGAACTGATGAGCTCAGGTGTTAAGTCCCATAGTGCTTAGAGCCATTTGAACCATTTTTTGAAGAATAATGAAGTGAAAAGTACATAAAAAATACGACTATGAGCCAGATATAATATTGCGTCAAAATGAAGATGAATGTCACGTGACTCAGCGTAATGTTACGTAAAAAGCAGTGCTGCGTAAAATTTTAACAATTCTTTGATGTAGGATCACCAACCGTTTTATTTCACGAAGAGTTAATTGCAAATATTTTGCAGTTGCAGTACATACATTTTGGCAACAAGTTTATAACCGATTGATTCATTCTTGCCTGACCTACTGAGCCTGCACTGTGAGTGGCTGATCTTAATGACAACCATCTGGAATTGGCAATACATGCGCCACACAGTGACGCCAGAATCAAACTGTGTGGCTTGATCACGGGGGGATGCGACATTGACACATGCGTGAATAAAACGGGAAAGGATCCCCTTAAGACCTCTCAGTTCGGCAAAACCCTCGATGGCATCCGCCAACCTTTATTGAGAATTCTAAAAATTTACCCGTACCGACAGACCTCGTGATGAAGTCCTAGGATCTTGCAGAGCGACAGCCCCTTCGATTCTCTGCTACTCTGGATAGCCTACCGTCAGGTGCAAGAGCGGCAGCGTAGCGACGAAAGAGCAGCAGCGAAGTCTGCCTGCAGGCGCCTGGACACCCGTCATGGTTTCTGCCTGTACAAGTGCATTTGTAATGTGCGCAACAAAGGCAGGTGGTTGGGATAGCGGGCTTTCCCGAACCGGGAGAGGGGGGGGGGGGGTGGGGGACGGTCTGAGAAGGACCCTTTGCCGTTTCATTCATACATGTGTCAATGTGACACATCTCTCCCCTTTGACCTGATCACGCTACAGGCCGACGTAAAATACGAGGGATTACAAAGCATGGGCACCCTTCGGTGCTTCATAACACTTTCAAATTTCGTTGATTGGTGTTGAACGGTTCCTATTGGTTACAGCTTGTACACGAGAGCAAAACCCGTGGTCATGTTGCACTCCAAAGAGGTAGGATCAAATTTAATATGGATGCAGCGTTGCAGTGCACTTAGAGAAGGGTTGAAATATCTGAGGCCATCACCAGTGTCAGACGTTGTCGAGACCATCTTCCTGCGGCTCATCACACTGAGAACTGTCGTTTTCGAAAGCGAAATGTGTATCAATACCCCAGGGATAGGTGCGGTTTCATTGAGGTCCTTTATGCCATTCCTTAAGGCATTTTCGAGCTGATTCTAAGAGGCGGGTGTGTCTGAGATGTGTTCCTCAGCCATTTCTAAGAAAACGGCTTGAGTTCAACGAATTGCGTTGTAACCTCCATCGCAGAATCGCGAGAGGCTGCACCAGAACATGCTCTAGAAAACGGACACATAGAAGAAGCTATGGAGACAATAATTTGTGAAAACATCTTCAATAAAAACGGCGGCCTGCAGCTAAACACAGCTTGGATCACGGCCATGGGAAGGCTGAAACGGGTGCGGTAGGCGAGCAACGGATTCATTACCGCATTGACGCTGGAGCGAGCACCAGTGACGTCACTGACGGCAACGCGGCTATGTAAGGACGGCGGCAGCAATAATTCGATAGACACCCCCTGACAATGGCCGAGCAACACTCGGCCGAAGCCTCACAGATTTTATACCACTTCACACGGCTGAAAGACCGAGAGAATTTTATCAGTGATAGGAGTGTTTACAATATAAATAAAAAATGCATCAGCTAGGATGGGAAGCACAGGAAGACTGTTCTCTGACGATTCAGATGCACACAGAAAACAATGGTTCTTGGACCGTCGTAAAGACTTGTAGAAATATTTGCAAACATTTCCATTTGCTGTAATGAATGCAGCTTTCTTCTACATCTACATCTACATGACTACTCTGCAATTGACATTTAAGTGCTTGGTAGAGGGTTCATCGAACCACAATCATACTATCTCTCTACCATTCCTCTCCCGAACAGCGCGCGGGAAAAACGAACTCCTAAACCTTTCTGTTCGAGCTCTGATTGGTCTTATTTTATTTTGATGATCATTCCTACCTATGTAGGTTGGGCTCAACAAAATATTTTCGCATTCGGAAGAGAAAGTTGGTGACAAATTTCGTAAATAGATCTCGCCGCGACGAAAAACGTCTTTGCTTTAATGGCTTCCATCTCAACTCGCGTATCATATCTACCACACTGTCTCCCCTATTACGTGATAATACAAAACGAGCTGCCCTTTTTTGCACCCTTTCGATGTCCTCCGTCAATCCCACCTGGTAACGATCCCATACCGCGCAGCAATATTCTAACAGAGGACGAACGTGTGTAGTGTAAGCTGTCTCTTTAGTGGACTTGTTGCATCTTCTAAGTGTCCTGCCAATGAAACGCAACCTTTGGCTCGCCTTCCCCACAATATTATCTATGTGGTGTTTCCAACTGAAGTTGTTCGTAATTTTAACACCCTGGTACTTAGTTGAATTGAAAGCCTTGAGAATTGTACTATTTATCGAATAATCGAATTCCAACGTGTTTCTTTTGGAACTCATGAGGATCAGCTCACACTTTTCGTTATTTAGCGTCAACTGCCACCTGCCACACCATACAGCAATCTTTTCTAAATCGCTTTGCAACTGATACTGGTCTTCGGATGACCGTACTAGACGGTAAATTACAGCATCATCTGCGAACAACCTGAGAGAACTGCTCAGATTGTCACCCAAGTCATTTATCTAGATCAGGAACAGCAGAGGTCCCAGGACGCTTCCCTGGGAGACACCTGATATCACTTCAGTTTTACTCGATGATTTGCCGTCTATTACTACGAACTGCGACCTTCCTGACAGGAAATCACGAATCCAGTCGCACAATTGAGACGATACCCCATAGGCCCGCAGCTTGATTAGAAGTCGCTTGTGAGGAACGGTGTCAAAAGCTTTCCGGAAATCTAGAAATACGGAATCAACTTGTGATCCCCTGTCGATAGCGGCCATTACTTCGTGCACAAGAACGATGTTTTCTGAAACCATGCTGATTACGTATCAATAGATCGTTCCCTTCGAGGTGATTCATAATGTTTGAATAGAGTATATGCTCCAAAACCTTACTGCAAACCGACGTCAATGATATAGGTCTGTAGTTCGATGGATTATACTATCCTTCTTAAAAACTGGTGCGACCTGCGCAATTTTCCAATCTGTAGGTACAGATCTATCGGTGAGCGAGCGGTTGTATATGATTGCTAAGTAGGGAGCTATTGTATCAGCGTAATCTGAAAGGAACCTAATCGGTATACAGTCTGAACCTGAAGACTTGCCCGTATCAAGCGATTTGAGTTGCTTCGTAACCCCTAAGGTATCTACTTCTAAGAAATTCATGCTAGCAGCTGTTCGTGTTTCAAATTCTGGAATATTCCATTCGTCTTCCCTGGTGAAGGAATTTCGGAAAACTACGTTCAATAACTCCGCTTTAGCAGCACAGTCGTCGGTAACAATACCATCGACACTGCACAGCGAAGGTATTGACTGCGTCTTGCCGCTGGTGTACTTTACATACGACCAGAATTTCTTCGGATTTTCTACCAAATTTCGAGACAATGTTTCGTTGTGGAACCTATTAAAGGCATCTCGCATTGAAGTTCGTGCCAAATTTCGCGCGTCTGTAAATTTTAGCCAATCTTCGGGATTTCGCGTTCTTCTGAACTTCGCATGCTTCTTCCGTTGCCTCTGCAACAGCGTTCGGACCTGTTTAGTGTACCATGGGGGATCAGTTCCATCTCTTACCAATTTATGAGGTATGACTCTCTCAATTGCTGTTGCTACTATATCTTTGAATTTGAGCCACATCTCGTCTACATTTGCATAGCCAGTTCGGAAGGAATGGAGACTGTATCTTAGGAAGGCTTCTAGTGACACTTTATCCGCTTTTTTAAATAAAATTATTTAGCGTTTGTTTCTGGTGGATTTGGAAGAAACGGTATTGAGCCTAGCTACAACGACCTTGTGATCACTAATCCCTGTATCAGTCATGATGCTCTCTATTAGGTCTGGATTGTTTGTGGCTAAGAGGTCAAGTGTGTTTTCGCAACCATTTACAATTCGCGTGGGTTCGTGGACTAACTGCTCGATATAATTTTCGGAGAAAGCATTTAGGACAATCTCGGAAGATGTTTTCTGCCTACCACCGGTTTTGAACAAGTATTTTTGCCAACATATTGAGGGAAGGTTGAAGTCCCCACCAACTATAACCGTATGAGTGGGGTATTTATTTGTTACGAGACTCAAATTTTCTCTGAACTGTTCAGCATCATCGGAGTCTGGGGGTCGGTAGAAGGAGCCATTTATTAACTTAGTTCGGCTGTTAAGTGTAACGTCCTCCCATACCAATTCACACGGAGTATCTACTTCGACTTCACTACAAGATAAACCACTACTGACAGACACAAACACTCCACCACCAATTCTGCCTAATCTATCTTTCCTGAACTTCGTTAAAATTTCTGCAGAACTTATTTCAGGCTTTAGCCAGCTTTCTGTACCTATAAAGATTTCAGCTTCTGTGCTTTCTATTAGCGCTTGTAGCTCAGGGACTTTCCCAGCACAACTACAACAATTTAGAACTACAATTCCGACTGTTCCTTGATCCAAGCACGTCCTGTATTTGCCATGCATCCTTTGAGATTGCAGCCCACCCCGTACTTTCCCAAGACCTTCTAACCTAAAAAAACCGCCCAGTCCACGCCACACAGCCTCCGCTACCCGTGTAGCCGCCAGCTGAGTGTAGTGAACTCCTGACCTATTCAGCGGAACGCGAAACCCCACCACCCTATGGTGCAAGTCAAGGAATCTGCAGCCAACACGGTCGCAAAACCGTCTGAGCCTCTGATTCAGACCCTCCACCCGGCTTTGCACCAAAGGTCCGCAGTCGGTTCTGTCAACGATGCTGCAGATGGTGAGCTCTGACTTCATCTCGTAAGTAAGACCGGCAGCCTTCACCAAATCAGATAGCCGCTGGAATCCAGAGAGAATTTCCTCAGATCCAAAGCGACACACGTCATTAGTGCCGACATATGCCACCACCTGCAGCTGGCTGCACCCTGTGCTCTTCATGGCATCCGGAAGGACCCTTTCCACATCAGGAATGACTCCACCCGGAATGCACACGGAGTGCACACTGGATTTCTTCCCCTCCTTAGCCGCCATATCCCTAAGGGGCCCCATTACGCGCCTAACATTGGAGCTCCCAACTACCAATAAGCCCACCCTCTGCGATTGCCCGGACCTTGAAGGCTGAGAATCATCTTCTGAAACAGGGCAGGCAGCTGCATCTGGCTCAGGCAGAGACAGTGCCTGAAACCTGTTAGTCAGACGCACCGGGGAGGCTTTCTGATCAGCCTCCGGGGACGTCTTTCGCTGCCTGCCACGCCTTGGAACGACCTCCCAATCAACCACAGGCGAGGGCTCAGCCCCACTGCGGGCAGCAACCGGGGCAACCACAGCTGCAGACCGATCTGGGGACAGACGGGACGAGGTTGACATCCCTGTGATACCCAAGTCCGGCTCCCCCACAGTGGTGACCATTGGCAACAGCCTCAAGCTGCGCGACCGAAGTCAGCGCCGCTTGCAGCTGTGAGCGAAGGGATGCCAACTCAGCCCTCATCCGAACACTGCAATCACAGTCCCTGTCCATTCTAATCGATGTTGAACAACAGTTACTGAAACACGAGTCCGTGCCTAGATAACGCAAGGGAAACACACAAAGAATGTATGAACTAACGTGTACAAATGCCTAACGACTGCGCTACAATCTGCCTGAATTTATGATTACAGTAACTACATTGCAGTTTAACCATATCTGTAAATAAGACAAACATAATGGTTTTCAAAGGAAAGAACCCAGTCAGATCGAAAATAATAATAAATGAGAAAAATTTGGAATAAGTACGCTTTAGTTATCTAGGATGTGGAATTAGAGAAAGACATTGAGAAGGGTGATAGCAAATATCTAGTTATCTGCGGAACAATTGGCATAACTTTGCGAAGAAATGCAAGATGAAACACAAACGAAATTCTGTAACGTTATGCCTATACCTACTCCTGTATGTGGTTCTGAATCATGGACAGTAACAACAAAAGAAAAATCACGTGTACAGGCAGCAGATATTAAGTTCATGAGATATGAAAGAGGCTGTAATAAAATGGATAAAATAAGGAATGAAACAATAAGATCAGTTTTAAAAATATTTTCGCTTAAAGACAATATAGAAGAGAGTAGAATGAAATGGAAAGATCTTGCTGACAGAATGACAAAAAACAGACACTTGAATTATCAGGCGACTGCAAAGAAAGAATTTAGACGTCGAAAGAGATGGATGGATGGATGATAGAGCCCAGAACAGGTGATTGCAACACCTAGTCCTGGAAAGGAGATGATGATGACAGACAGTAGAAATTAGACAGGGGGGAGAAGAAAGGAAGGAAGGAGGGACGGGACAGGGGAGGAGCGCTATACAAGTCTGCGAATGTTTGTTTCACATATAACTTGAAACGACATATCTACATGCTGCAAACGCTCCTGGATATCTAATGATGCTTTTCCAAAACGCGTCATATGAGCAATAAAGTTATTCCTTGCCAGATGTTTGACTCTTACCACAGCGATCCAGTCAGCCTGAATGCAAAACTAGTGATTGAGAGAGATAAAGCGCGTTCAGTCGCACAGATGCATAAGCAACTGGAATCACTCAACAGAGGAAAGTCCACTGGACCTGACAGAATACCAATTCGATTCTACACAGAGTACGCGAAAGAACTTGCCCCCTTTCTAACAGCCGTGTACCGCAAGTCTCTAGAGGAGCGGAAGGTTCCAAATGATTGGAAAAGAGCACAGTCCCAGTCTTCAAGAAGGGTCGTCGAGCAGATGCGCAAAACTATAGACCTGTATCTCTGACATCGATCTGTTGTAGAATTTTGGAACATGTTTTTTGCTCGAGTATCTTGTGATTGAGAGAGATAAAGCGCGTTCAGTCGCACAGATACACAAGCAACTGGAATCACTCAACAGAGGAAAGTACACTGGACCTGACGGGATACCAATTCGATTCTACACAGAGTACGCGAAAGAACTTGCCCCCTTTCTAACAGCCGTGTACCGCAAGTCTCTAGAGGAGCGGAAGGTGCCAAATGATTGGAAAAGAGCACAGGTAGTCCCAGTCTTCAAGAAGGGTCGTCGAGCAGATGCGCAAAACTATAGACCTATATCTCTGACATCGATCTGTTGTAGAATTTTGGAACATGTTTTTTGCTCGAGTATCATGTCGTTTTTGGAAACCCAGAATCCACTCTGTAGGAATCAACATGGATTCCGGAAACAGCGATCGTGTGAGACCCAACTCGCTTTATTTGTTCATGAGACCCAGAAAATATTAGATACAGGCTCCCAGGTAGATGCTATTTTTCTTGACTTCCGGGAGGCGTTCTATACAGTTCCGCACTGTCGCCTGATAAACAAAGTAAGAGCCTACGGAATATCAGACCAGCTGTGTGGCTGGATTGAAGAATTTTTAGCAAACAGAACACAGCATGTTGTTATCAATGGAGAGACGTCTACAGACGTTAAAGTAACCTCTGGCGTGCCACAGAGGAGTGTTATGGGACCATTACTTTTCACAATATATATATATATATATATATATATATATATATATATATATATATATATATATATATATAACCTAGTAGATAGTGTCGGAAGTTCCATGCGGCTTTTCGCGGATGATGCTGTAGTATACAGAGAAGTTGCAGCATTAGAAGATTGTAGCGAAATGCAGGAAGATCTGCAGCGGATAGGCACTTGGTGCAGGGAGTGGCAACTGACCCTTAACATAGACAAATGTAATGTAGTGCGAATACATAGAAAGAAGGATCCTTTATTGTATGATTACATGATAGCGGAACAAACACTGGTAGCAGTTACTTCTGTAAAATATCTGGGAGTATGCGTGCGGAACGATGTGAAGTGGAATGATCATATAAAATTGATTGTTGGTAAGGCGAGTACCAGGTTGAGATTCATTGGGAGAGTCCTTAGAAAATGTAGTCAATCAACAAAGGAGGTGGCTTACAAAACACTCGTTCGACCTATACTTGACTATTGCTCATCAGTGTGGGATCCGTACCAGATCGGGTTGACAGAAGAGATAGAGAAGATCCAAAGACGAGCGGCGCGTTTCGTCACAGGGTTATTTGGTAACCGTGATAGCGTTAGGAGATGTTTAGCAAACTCAAGTGGCAGACTCTGCAAGAGAGGCGCTCTGCATCGCGGTGTAGCTTGCTCCCCAGGTTTCGAGAGGGTGCGTTTCTGGATGAGGTATCGAATATATTGCTTCCCCCTACTTATACCTCCGGAGGAGATCACGAATGTAAAATTAGAGAGATTCGAGCGCGCACGGAGGCTTTCAGACAGTCGTTCTTCCCGCGAACCATACGCGACTGGAACAGAAAAGGGAGGTAATTACAGTGGCACGTAAAGTGCCCTCCGCCACACACCGTTGGGTGGCTTGCGGAGCATAAATGTAGATATAGATGTAGATGTAGATTTTTCTCTCGTTCGTTACTCAAATGTTTATGGTAACGGGTAATTATGGTAAAAGTTTTTATTGCACTCTACTTCCATCATTTTGACTTTGCCTCAGGTAGTGGCCTGAGCAGTTACGTAAACTACTCCGCAGCACATGTGGCCGTTCCCACGCTAGGGACGCCACCACGGTATTGGTCAGTGAGAGACTCCAACTTTCTGCCACGAACCCGCCAATGGGAGGACTGGGTGCCGTCACGTGAGGTACGCAAAGGGGTCGGCAAAGTAGCGGCCGTAACAGAGGGTCGCTCTCTTGTCTGCCAGCTTCCTTACCCTCTGGATATGTCCACCAGTCCTTCTTACTGAAGGTGAAATACTCTTTACTTACCATGCACGGTTCACTCCGCGGCCGTAGCCAGTTTTCATGAATATTGTACCCCCTTGGTGGTACCCCCAAGCACGACTCACGCCCCGTCCTCACAGCTTTAATTCCGCCAGTACCTCGCCTCCTATCTTCCAAACTTCACAGAAGCTCTCCTGCGAACCTTCGCTTAGGTAGCTCAGTTGGTAGAGCACTTGACCGCGAAAGGCAAGGGTCCCGAGTTCGAGTCTCGGTCTGGCACACAGTTTTAATCTGCCAGGAAGTTTCAAAGAAAATACTTGTTATAAGGCTTGAAGTGTAGTTGGCCAGTAAAACTTTACTCGATGATTACCATTGCCCACCAAGCGTGTCTTCGTTACCTTCTCATTTTATTTGTTTTTATATTTTACAGATATATTTGTGTATGAAGCCAGAACGCTTGTGGTTTTGATATCATAGTGACATGGAGTTTGTCATTATTCCCCATTCGGTGAGGCCCATGGACGAAACAAGTGCCATGCCGATGAGAGCGTACGTCGAGTCACTGTGCATCTTGGTCCGCATGTCATTTTCACCCCTGTTCTTGTGCCCTTCGGTTTGCTTCTGACCTGGCATTCCTTAGTTCCATGTGCCTATGCACGTTTTCGTAGTTGATTCGTAACTTGCTCATAACGAATGTATAGATGGTGAAAGACTTTATAGCAAGTGAATATGTTCTTTTTTAGCGCTTACAATACCTAAGACCATAGTGTCTAGACAGGTAAAGCCCAAATACAAGTTTTAATCGCTCGTCACATTGTAGCATCGTGTTATGAACAGCTTTCTGTGTGCACATTCCTGACGTCCTTATACGAATAAAGGTAAATTATAATATGTAGTTTTGTAAGGTGCTAATGGATAATGTCTGTGCCTCAGATGCTTTTACTTTGTAATTGACGTACTTTATAGTGATTGTAGTATGTACAGGAAATGTATGCGCAAATGTGTGCTTTGCATGGGTATGTGACAAGCAGTTATAGTAAAGTTGTGTTTTAGTAGTAATGAGTGGTTATACCGTGGGACTGTGTATGCGCTGCTTGGACAGCGCTATCTGGTGGCCGGTTGTGAATCGCTAGAATCACCGCAGGTAAGCCTGCGCGGAATAGGGCAGTGATGATGCCGAATGGTGTTAGGCGAGCAGCGGTAGTTTCATCTGGTGACTTCAGTTTTATATTTTATGGAAAGAACGACAATGAGAGCAGTTCTTTATTATTTTTTATTGGTTGTGACAATGTTTTTATCAGATGGTCTGCCTCATATGCTATGATGTCCATATGGTTTTATAAATGTTAATCCACGTTTCAGGTATGTGGTTCAGTAATAATTGTAATGTATATAGTTAACTCATGAAAGCCCTCCCTCAAACCTGTTATGTTATACCTTCACAGATCTGATGATGGCACCTTCAGAGTGCTGAAACGGGTCATCTAATAAACGACTGGAGCAATCGTGGCTTTTCAATTATTTTAAAAACAGAGTGATCGCCCCACGACACACCATGTATTCACTGCAAAATTGTTGAAATATATTGCTGACAAAGGCAGCTCTACTTCCATGACGATGTTTTTCGAATTCAAGCTCACAAGACACACATGGCTAGCTTCAGCTTTCCTTTCGCGCGAATTGTGCTCAAATACTGACAATGTACTGACTATTGTGTTGTGCGACAAATCAGTTGTTTATTTTTCTCAGTAACAATTATTTTGTTCGCGAATCACACATTGCCAGCTTGGCAAGCCGTAGGTGAGTAACCAGCATCTGGCATCTGGTATCTTACATACCATTCCACCTGAAGGGAATGGTTGTCATTATTTTAATACTGCTCAGATCAGGAGAAGAAATAAAATCCTGTGGTAAGTTTCCATTCCAGTCGTTCAGTGTTAAAAATACGATGGGTTATGGGGATTCAACCAAAATTCCAACAGAATTGGAAATTTATTTTTTTGTGAATTGCTAACCTTTTATCACTCGAAGAAGCATCACCATTTGTGAATAACGGCAAATGTAAATTTGTGGTGAGGACTATGGGACCAAACTGCTGAGGTCATCGGTCCCTAGGATTACGCACTACGTAATCTAACTTAAATTAACTGACGCTAAGGACAACACACACACACCCATGCCCGAGGGAGGATTCGAACCTCCGACAGGGGCAGCCGCGCCAACCGTGACAAGACTACTTAGACCGCACGGCTACCCCGCGCGCCTGAGTAACGGCCACATTTCTCTTGTTGACAGGTTTAATTGTACTTTCTTTGCCAATACACAGTGTAATTTGCATAAACGCATCTCACAGCAGCTATTGCGACAGAATTCTGAAAGAGAGAGCCTCATTAAACAAGTAATTGGCAATCAAAGAGCTCAATAGCTTACGAAAAACCTCATATTGTCGGTTTGCGGTAACAGAAGAGAAGAAATTTCGTGTTTTATTTTCGTACTAGGAAACTCTTGTTTCACTGGCTGTCGATAACTCTTAAAAAATTACAGTGACTGGAGTGAAAAAAAATAAAAATGGAAGTATAAGTACTGGTATATCACCATAGATAAGAAAGTCCCGTGTGATTACGAATTGGGAAAATACCCTCCTCCTTGCGTACTATCATATGCCAAACTCTCGTTTTGATGTCTCGAGCGGTTTAGGAGATATGAGAGATGTGAATATTTCATTCTCGCGGGCGGCAGATCGGGAGGTACCGAGCTTCTTTCTCGAGATCGGAGGCGGATAGGGACTTCCTCCCAAGTCCAAAAAAAAAAAAAAAAAAAAAAAAGGCTAAATTTCATACGCAGCAACGTATGGTGTAATACGCACCAAAAGGAAAATCATAGTGACCCCTATTTTTCATTTCAAACTTTTCGAATTCTGCGTAGCGTGTTACTAAAATGTGTATACCACAATAAGTATAACCATCAGCGATATTATGGGCACTTCGGCACGAAGCTGACATATAACGCTACAAGAAAAGTAAAAATGAAATATTTTTAGTGAACAGTTTCTGTGAAATCGTTTGAGAAATATTACAGGGTGCGCGCGCCTCGGCGCTTCTTTGCTGTCGGCTCAGACCGTCGCCAACTGGCGCGTGCGAAGTACGTTTACGCGTCTCAATATGCGTTGGACCCGCGTGACACGTGGGGAACGTGCGCGTCGCGCTGTAGTGTCGTGTCACGTCACACGTGCTATTCGCGTCTCAATTTACGCTTAGCCTAAAGTGTCACCTACATGAAATTTTTCTTGTGTTGATGATATTAAACCCTGCGTCACTAATTATACTGTTCAAATTTGTCATTCTGAGCTGCCGTTCTCTTTTTACGGTGTTTTGAAGTTGGAACTTTAATTAGTTTCCAGCACTGCTGAAACGCCTCAGGCTCTCTAAGGCTAACCGCAAATTGAGACACGTATAGCACGTTGACGTGGCACATTGAGACTCATATAGCAAGTGTGACGTGACACGACACTACAGCACGACGCTCACGTTCCGCATGTTCCGCGCTATTGAGACACGTACGTTACTGTGCTTTGCACGTGCCGGTTGGCGACGTTTTGTGCTGATGGAATGGAAGCGCGCGCACCCTGTTAGCTATCTCAAACGATGTTACAGAAACTATTCAGTAAAAATATTTGGTTTTCGCCTTACTTCTAGCGTTATATGTCAGCTTCGTGGCGAAGTGCCCATCATCTCGCTAATGATCGTATTTATAGACACAATGCAGAATTCGAAAAGTTTTCCAACGAAAAATAGGGGCGCTATGATTTTACGTTTGGTGCGTACTACACCATATGTTGCTGCGTATGAAATTTAGCTAACATACTGAATTTTTCTTTAGACTTGGGAGGAGGTCTCCATCTGTCTCCGACCTTGATAAAATGGATGCTATGTATCGTGTTCACTCCCGATCTTACGGCCACGAGAATGAAGTATTCATATCCCCCATATCTCCTAAACCGCTGTAGATATCTAAAAGAGATTTTGGCGAATGACCACACACGAAGGAGAGTATTTTGAAAATTCGTAAACACGGGAAACTTCCTTGTCTATAGCGATATATCAGAAGTTATGCTTTCTCTTTTATTTTTTTCACGCCAGTAACGTAATTTTTTAAGTGTTATGGACAGCTAGTGAAACAAGAGTTTCCTAGTATGAAAATAAACATGAAATTTCTTATGTTATGTTACCGCAAACCAACACAAGTTATAGAGCTCTCTGGTCGCCAATTACTTGTTTAATGAGTCACTCTGTTTCAGGATTCTGTCGCAGTATCTTCTGGAAGATGAATTTGTGCAAATTATACTGTGCTTTGGAAAAGGAAGTACAATTAAATCAGTCAACAAGATAAATGTGGTCGTTACGCATAAATAGTGATGCTTCTTTGAATGAGAAAAGGTTAACAATTCCCAGAAAAATAAATCGCCAGTTCTGTTAGAATTTTGGTTGAATCTCCGTAACCCATCGTATTTTTAAAACTGAAAGACTGGAATCGAAACTTGCCATACAACTTTATTCCTTTTCTTCATCTGAGCAGCATTAAAATAATGACGAGCGTACCATGCAGGCGGAATGACAGGCACATGCCAGATGCTGGTTACTCACCTACGGCTTGCAAACTGACAGAGTGTGATTCGCGAGTAAAATAGTTGTTATTGAGAAAGGTAAACAATTGGGCCATCGCACAACACTGTGGTCAGTATATTGTCAGCAGGTGAGAGTAGCGCGCGGGACAGGAACGCGTGAGCTATCCAGGTGTGCCTTGTGAGCTGAAGAGATCAAGGCGTTCGAGAAACATTGTCATGAAAGTAGACCTGCCTTTGTCAGCAGTACATTTAAACAAATTAAATACATCAAATCACTACACTCTTTCAGGCGCTCATACTTTCGGAATAATACCGATTACTTCTTCATTTGTAAATTATAGAGCGCAGCCAGCAGTCGCCCTTTTTCTGTAGGTTTCATTACGCAAATCCAAATTTCGGTTAGTGCCTAGCCATTGTCAATGCACTATTTTCTAGACTCTACGCATGTCAGTTCCCTGTTGTTAGGGCGTCAGTCACAGTTCCTTTAATTCAAGGAACTGTGGCTCAAAAGGCTCTAAGCACCATGGGACTTAACATCAGTCCCCTAGACTTAGAACTACTTAAACCTAACTAACCTAAGGACACCACACACATCCATGCCCGAGGCAGGATTCGAATCTGCGACCGTAGCAGCAGCGCGGTTCCGCACATAAGCGCCTAGAACCTCTCGGTCACAGCGGAAGGAAAGGAACTGTGATTGACGCCGGAACAACTGGGAACATACATGCATAGAGACTAGAAATGGTGCAATGATAATGGCTAGGCACTAGCCGAAATCTGGATCTGAGTAATAAAACCTGCAAAAAAATAAGAAAAAGGACGACTAATTGCTGCGCTCTATAGTTTATAAATCACATAACAGTCGCTGAATGCACCCACTTTCTTAATGTAAGGTAACCTGACTTCTTTATTTGTGTAGCCTGCTGTTTAATTAGTTTTCTAATGCTGGTAGTGTGTATCCAACCACTGAAATGACTTTCTCTCACAACGAACCAATTACAACACTGTTATTCGTGAGGGTTTCTGGACTTTGCTCTAATTTTCAGTGGAAATGTGATGTCCACATGTACGTAGTGTAATGTTTCTTATTGTTCCATATCCAAGTAATGATAGTGAAACTTACGTAATTCAAATCTTCGACGCTTTCTACCAGCTGCACAAACGTGTCATATCTGTGGAAATTACGCCTTTTCGATTTTTTGTAACAGATCGTAGAGATACGTCAGCATCACAGGCAGCAAGTAGATAACCTTGTTTTACTTTCCTCTCTTACTTCTATATCACATGATTTTATAATATTCTCTACTGCCTTATTCACTACCCTCACGATGAATCGTCTGTCCCCTCGTAAGATCTGAAAACATTGTGCAGGCAGAAGAGATAATCCCCGTAGCTAATATGTCACCAGTTATTGAACTGTGGATTGTTATTAACAAGAGAATAAGCAAAACAAGAATATATACAGGTATATGTGACTGAAAACTATTACGCACTAACGAAAACATATGGTACGCTTAAACGGCGAAAATCGAAACACTACCCAATGACAATAAAATTCAGTGTATTGTAAGGCTGTATTTTTCGGGCGGGCAGAACTTCATCTACCCATATGCGCCAGGCCGAAGTGAGCACCTAGCAGGACTGCCTTCGTGCTTCCCGCCTCACCACTCCCTCAGCGCTCGCGTGGCGCGCGGCGCGAGAAACTGCGACCAATGCTCGAAATTTGATGCGCAGAGCATGTATCCGTAGGCATTTTCAACATTAAAATCAGGCAGCTAGATCGCTTAGCTGGACGCCCCTGAAACTGTTAACTAGTCCTCGCTACGCATCACGTGGTGTCTGCCTAGTGAGCTGACGCAATATTACAGGCTGTGGCAGAGAGCTGCAGTCCTTGGCGGAGGTGACGACGACACTTCCAAGGCGACGGACCGCAGTCTCCAGCCTCTGTGGTAGCCATGTGCGCCTAATTACTATACAGACAGATTTTTATAGTTACTGTCAAAGACGGGTTACTGGTACAGAACATACACCACGTGCTACGGGCCCCGCACTGAAAGGGAGTACACGCCACACTAAACTTATCTTTTTCCTTAGGGGACACTAACCATTAGTGCAAAAATGGTTCAAATGGGTCTGAGCACTATGGGACTCAACATCTGAGTTCATCAGTCCCCTAGAACTTAGAACTACTTAAATCTAACTAAGGACATCACACACACCCATGCCCGAGGCAGGATTCGAACCTGCGACCGTAGTGGTCGCGCGGTTCCAGACTGAAGCGCCTAGAACCGTTCGTCCACACCGGCCGGCAGTCATTAGCAGTATTGAATGAAAAACGAGAGTATTCTTCACGATTATGCGCGACCGTTTGTGTTCTACTTTTGTAATACTGAAAATTGTAGGTAATTGACGTACAGTTGTGTGTATTTTCTAAAGTATGAATAATATACTCGACACAATACTATTTCATTAAGCTAAATTTCACGCATTACAAATTACACAGGAGTTTTGCAATGTAACATTTTTTTATCTGGCCCTCATTAATGCGGATCTACTGTTCATCAGGATCGTTATTTTTTTCTTTTTTCGTATAGTAACTATAGTAATTGTACAGTATTTCATAATCCGGTAATGATGACAGCAACAGTTAATGGTGACGTGACAATCATTAAATTCAAATTCAGCCACGAATCGGAGGGCGGTGTCAGTCAACAAGCTAGCACTGAGTTACGTAACACAGTACTGTTCCTGTCCGTTGCGAGTGTAAAATGACATCAAAGAGAAAGAAGAGGGCAGAGTCAGAGGACAAAACTTGAGGTGCCAGCGATTTGTGAGTCCACTGATGCAGTTTGCACATTGAGTGAAGTAATTAGTGATAATGTGCAACTGCCGGAGTGCGTTGAAGCGTTCACAAACATGCCACGATACTCTGAAATATGTGTTAATGAATAAATGACGGTATGTTATCTGATGACTAAACTAGCGTTGTTTCTTCGTCTGCACACAAGGGTGATAGTGACGATGGAGTACCGTAGATCATCCAGTAGGGGCTCAATCTGGAGACATTATGCCACATGCAGTGGCAGCAAAACTACTACGGCGAGAAGTAACGCTTGTGAAACGCACGTCATCGCCCTTTGCATAAACAATATGCGAATCTGGCCCAAAATAAATTTACTGATTATTTCAGTTTATAAAACTCACTGTTTTTTCCACTATCCGCCGCCAGTACGTGAAAATAATGTTCAGTTTCTGTGTTTATGTAAAAATATATAGAGGTGTGTATTTATAATTCGTTGGTTGATTTGGGGGATGGGACCAAATGGTGAGGTCATCGGTCCCATCGGGTTAAGGAAGGATGGGGAAGGAAGTCGATCGTGCCCCTTCAAAGGAACCATCCCGGCTTTTGTCTCAAGCGGTTTAGGGAAATCACGGAAAACCTAAATCAAGATGGTGGGACGCGATCTTGAACCGTCGTTCTCTCGAATGTGAGTCCAGTGTGCTAACCACTGAAACACCCCGCTTGGTCTCTATGGCATTTAAGAAATGTCACTCTATCTACAAATCCGCAAAACTGGTGGACACTGATATTTCCGCGCAACAATACCGTAGCACGCCGATAGGGGAGTAAAAAATAAAACAAACTGGGGCAGCAATTGGTAAACAGGAATATAGTGCTGTATGAGGTTTGTGCAATTGGAGCGGAACAACGTTGCAACAAACCACGCTTACTTGGGGGAGGTGTGGGGCACCACTCCCCCGTCATACAGGTCCAGTCACATTAACGTGATCACCACCTGTGATCGAAGTCAACGCGCAATAACCCCTCACAGACGGCAGGTGGCGACATTAGCAATGGAGGGTGTGCAAAAGAGTGTGTCGGGGGTCGGGGTGGGGGAGAAGGGTGGAAAACAGTGCAGACCTTGTCCTATTGCGGAAACGGAGAGATTTATCTAATGTTCAAAACGTCAGGATCATTGGCTTTCGGGTCAAAGGTGGAAGCATTTCCGAATCAGGTAAGTATGTGAACTATTCGCGTGCTTCCTTGGTTAAAGTATACCGTGCGGGGCACAATGGCGCTAACCAAAACCGGCGCCGAGGCAAGTGTGCCGCATCACGGGCCATAGATAACGTGGGTGAACGACGGTTGCGGAGATGTGTACGAGCAACCAGACGTGCAATTTTTGAGCAACTGACCGCCCAGATGAAACGAAGGGCTACCAACAGTTTCTCCTCAAAGACTGCCCAGTGAATGTAGGTGCGTATTGCCCTCCACAGCACGTGCCTTGTTTATGTGCTCATTCTGACTGCTACTCATTGACATCGAAGGCTGGAAATTGCGTGCCAGTACCGCGACTTGACGTCCACTGCGTGCCGACAGGTGGCCTCTTCAGATGAATCACGTTTTCTGCTCCATCACACAGATGGTCGTTGGTGTGTACGGCGTGAAACGCCAGACAACAAACACCCTGCAAAAATCGTCGGAGCGTTGTGGTCGGGGAAATGTTTTTGTGTCATTCGCTGGATGATCTCGGCATTCTCAAGGCACAATGGATCGACACAACTATGCATCCATCCTTGGGGACTATGTCCACCCTTACATGCAGTTTGTTTTACCTTGACACGATAGCATCTTCTTCTTCTTAAGTTGCCAATCCTAAGATTGATTTGCAGCAGCTCTCCATTCAGTGCGATTGTCGGCCAGCCTCTTCAATTCCGTGAAACTTCCGCATCCGAGGTCCTGCATTATCTGGCTTATGTACTTTCTTCTAGGTCTGCCTCTTGCCCTTTTGCCCTCCAGAAGGCCTTCCGTTATAGTGTGGAGAAGACTTTCATGTCTCAGAATGTGTCCCATCCATATATCTCTCCTCTTCTTGACCGTCTTCCAAAGAACTGGAACTTCCTCCGCTTTCTGCAGGACTTCTTCATTTGTCATCCTGGCCGTCCATGGAATTTTTAACATCCTTCGCAGACACCACATTTCGAATCCTTCAATCCTTCTTCTTTCGTCCTCTCCAAGTGTCCAGGTTTCGCTGCCGTAAAGAAGCACACTCCCAACAAAGGTCTTTATTAACCGCTTCCTAAACGACAGACTTATCATATTTGATGTGAAGAGTCCTTTCCTTTTATAGAATGCAATCTTTGCCTGATTTATTCTACTTATTACATCTTTCCTACTACGACCATCTGATGTTATTCTGCTTCCCAAGTAGACAAAGTCTTGTATTTCTTTCAGCTTCTCTTCATTCAGCCCTATATTCGTAATTGCTTGATTATTTTGTTTGCTTGCAACTAAGATTTTTGTTTTTGACTTATTAATTTTCATGTTGTACCGTGTATCAAGAGTGTTTTCCATTTCCTCCAACACTACTTGTAATTCTTCCTCATTTTCCGCTAGGACAGCAATGTCATCCGCAAAACGCAGCATATCAACTATTTTTCCCTGGATCCTGATTCCATTAGTTTGTCCTAACTTTTCTCTGACCTCGTCCATTGCTTTCTGTATGTACATATTAAAGAGGACAGGGGAGAGTGCACATCCCTGTCTCCCACCCTGTTTAATTTTTGCTTGTTGTTGATGTTCCCCACATCTCACTATTGCCACCTCTTCTTTGTATATGTTCCATATCGTTCTCCTGTCCTTGTACTTAGCTCCAGTTTCCCTCAATATCTGGAATAGTTTTTTCCATTCAACCTTATCAAAGGCTTTTTCGAGGTCAATAAATGCTATGTAGTTGTCCTTTCCTTTTTCCATTCTTTTTTCTATTATGAGCCTTAGGGCCATAATGGCTTCTCGCGTACCTCTCCCTCTTCTAAAGCCAAACTGGTCTTCTGTGAGCATGCATTCCACGTTCCCTTCAATTCTTCTGAGGAGGATGGTCGTCAAAATTTTTGATGCATGTGATGTTAGGCTGAGGGTTCTGTATTGTGCACACGATTTTGCTGGCATTTTCTTTGGTAATGGAACAATAATACATTTTTTGAAGTCCTCAGGCAGCTCTCCAGTATCATATATTTGGCAGATTAATTTATACAATTTATCTTTTATTTCTGTTCCAGCTGCTTTGATGATTTCTGCAGGCAATGAGTCAATTCCTGGTGCTTTTCCGTGCTTAAGTGCCTGTAGTGCCTGATCAAATTCAGACCTTAGTATGCTGTCTCCTAGTTCATCTTTATCTACTTCGTCCTCACTTTCAATCATGTCATCTTGTACGTTGGCTCCATATAATTTCTCTAGGTATTCCTTCCATGTAAGTGCTATATCTTCATGATTATACACCATCTTATTATCCTCTCTTATTAGGGCATTACATCTAATCCTTTGTCCTCCTGAGAAGAAGCGTTTCACTGTTTTGTATGCTAATTCAAGGTTACCTTTCTTCAGAAGGTCTTCAACTTCTTTGCATCTGTCTTCAAGGAATCTTTCTTTTACTTGCTTCAACTTCCTGTTGATTTTGTTCCTAAGCACTCGGTATGCCGTTGTCCCTTCTTCCGTTTCATTTTTTTTGAGCTTCCTTCTTTCCTCAAACATAAGTATTATTTCATCAGTTATCCACTCCTTCCTCTTTTCAGGTTTTTGTTTTCCAATTATCTCTTCAGCTGCTTTTATTAGGCCATCTCTCATATTTTCCCAATGTTGTTCTACATTCTCTATAGGATTCTGTTGAATTAGATCCTTAGCCCTTTCTTGGAACTCCTTCTGCGTCTCACGGTTTCCAAGCTTCCCTATATCCAGTTTTCCATTTCCTGTTTTCTTCCTTATAGCATCTGTCAGAAGGATAATGCAACATGTCACACAGCTCGCAGTGTACTTCTATGGTTCGAACAGCCCATATTGAGTTTACTGTACTGACCTGGCGACCCTGTATTAAAACCCAATTGAGAATTTGTGCTACCACCACGATCGGGCTGTCCGCGCCATGGATTCGCATCCGAGAAGTCGTGTGAAGCTGGCTCCGCAAACCTGTCGGTACCTTCCAGAACTTCATTTACTCTCTTTCTGCTAGTCTCGCAATGGTCCGCACTGCAAATGTGGGTTACTTGGGCTTCTGCCAGGTGGTCGCATTAATGTGACTGGAAGGTTTACGGCAGAGTGGTTAGAGGGGGTCTTTTAGTACAGTCGTGGTGCTAACAGATTATATTCATAAAAGGCAAATCATCACAGAAGCAATTCACTGAAATCTCCTGACGATGTAACGACGGGCTCTCGAGAGTACAACTCGCAGGAAGCTGTCCTAAAGGGTGATTTTGCTCCACAACACCCCAGTTCATTCCCCACATAGTCACACATGCTGCTTACTTCACCTCGCTCTCATTGTCCTGACATGGCACACAGTGCTTTCTTCCACCACCGCATGACAGGTGTTTCCAGAATGGTGGTGAGGTGAATTTAGATGTGGAACAAATCCTGAACAACGATACTGAAGCTTTCTAAAATCGAGTTTCCTCCAATTTATTCTTGATTGGGAAAAAGATGTTGCACATAAGGGTGAATACGCTATGTGACTGAAAGCATCTCTCCAATTCACTAGTTTCCAGTCACACACTGTCCGATGGGCGTTGCTCTTTCCACCATCTCAAACATTGCGTGGCACTGACTACAGAAATTTATGCCTCATGAGAAGGAAATGAGACGCTTAAAGTAGTGAATGAGTTTTGCTATTTGGGGAGCAAAATAACTCACGATGGTCGAAGTAGAGAGGATATAAAAAATGGACTGGCAATGACAAGGAAAGCGTTTCTGAAGAAGAGAAATTTGTTAATATCGAGTATAGATTTAAGTCTCAGGAAGTCGTTTCTGAAAGTATTTGTATGCAGTGTAGCCATGTATGGAAGTGAAACGTGAACGATAAACAGTTTAGACAAGAAGAGACTTGAAGCTTTCGAAATGTGGTGCTACAGAAGAATGCTGAAGATTAGATGGGTAGATCACATAACTAATGAGGAGGTACTGAACAGAATTGGGGAGAAGAGAAATTTGTGGCACAACTTAACTAGAAGAAGGGATCGGTTGGTAGGACATATTCTGGGGCATCAAGGGGTCACCAATTTAGTATTGGAGGGCAGCTTGGAGGGTAAAAATCGTACAGGGAGACCAAGAGATGAATACAATAAACACAGAAGGATGTAGGTTGCAGTAGGTACTGGGAGATGAAGAAGGTTGCACAGGATAGAGTAGCATGGAGAGCTGCATCAAACCAGTCTCTGGACTGAAGACCACAACAACAACCACATGAGAAGTTGTTCCCTAGGCAGGGTCTAGCTGTGGACTGCTGGTATCACTTCGCAACTGACGACTGATTGATCTGCCTTGTCTTGTCTTAGCTGTGGTTGTTCGTACGTGTTTCCACTTCACTATCAAACCACCATCAGTGGACCTGGTCACCTTTGGTAGGGTTGAAATGTTCCCGATGAATTTGTTACTCACGTGATATCCTAGACTACTAGTTTGAAGTTACTAGACTCTCCTGTCTGCTGTTACTACTTCTCCACTGACAACACAATAAATATCCCCTGCCTTCTCTTATACTTACTGTTTCGCCTCTCTTGACGTCTAGTGATCAATTCCAAATCAAATAGCGATGTCTGAATATTTTTGATGAGGTAGTTTATGTTGAGGAGGATCATGGTCGCAGCACGAATTCAAATAATCAAATGTGTGTTAGTTCCTAAGGGACCAAACTGCTGAGGTCATCTGTCCCTAGACTTACACACTACCTAAACTAACTTATGGTAAGGACAACACACACTCCCATGCCCGAGGGAGGACTCAAACCTCCAGCGGGAGGCGCCGGGCAATCCGTGACATGACGCCTCAAACTGCACGGCCACTCCGCGCGGCGCAGCTTGAATCATTCGAGGTGATAATTGGAACTATATGCCTTCCCCTCGCGTCTAACGAAATGTTGATGCGGTCCTCGAAAGTCAGCATGGAAGGCGTTGCGGACGAACCTCGCATGACGACACCTGGTCAGGCATTGGGCAGAAGGAGCGAGCGCTTGGCCCGGGGCGGCCTGGCGTCGCGGCGGCGGAGGCCGCGAGGCGGCGCCGGCGCCGCATTGCAGACAGGCGGGCGGCGGTCCGTCTGCTGCAGTCCGCCTGCAGTCGCCGCCCCGCGCCACGCCACACACCCCCGCTCCGCCCCCGCCGCCGTCCTAGACGCCGTCGCCGAGACTGCTGCCACCGCCGCCGCTGCCCCACTGTCTCCACAGCTTCCGTCACCTCGTATCGAGCCGCAGGGGCCTGTGACTAGGGCACTCGACTCGTATTCTGAAGGGACGGGGTTCAGATCTCTATCTCTCCAGCTAGACATTTCTCCATGATTTCCTTAAATCATCGCAGACGAATGCGGGAAGGGCCATTTGAATAGGCCACAACCGATTTCCATCCTCATCCTTATCCATGCCTACAAAAGAAAAGCTAAAAGAAAACTTCTTTCTACAGGCCATGGAGGCCCAACGGTACCGACCGGCCCCCTCGTCATCCTTAGCCCACAAGCGTCACTGCATGCGGACATGGAGGGGCATGTCGTCATCACACCGCCCTCCTGGCCGTATGTCAGTTTCCGAGACCGGATTTCCATACCTACGCATGGGTCCAATGAGGAGTCACCTCATATAACATTCCTACTTATATTTGTTTGGGAAGTTGATTGACTTCCACTAAAGAATTTATTTCACCGTGCACTCTCTCTTTCTGCTTCGGGGTAGAGAGTGTTATAAACAGTTAAATTCGTCCAGAACAGAGGTCTCGGAACAAAAAGGTCATGTTTTGATTTAAAAAATTCACAAGCCACTGAAATCAGTTTGCTCTGTACCTTTCATTATTTTGTATCTTTTTTGCTCGCCTTACTTCACTGGTGTGTGACCTTGAAGAGTAGTTGGTCTATCATATTTATTATTGCAAATGCCGTTGTTCCTATAAACTAAATTAATGTGGGGTGATTGCCTGCGAGTCCCTAAAGAGAGTGTTGAGCCGTCTACTTGCACGTTCTTCCAACTGGACGCCACTTGGGTGACTTGTGCGCCCTTAACCTACCCCAGTTATCGTACTGGGGAAAGGGGACCTCCAGGTTAATGTCGAACCCAACCAGCCGGCAGCAGTGCCCGAGCGGTTCTAGGCCCTTCAGTCTGGAACCGCACGACCGCTACGGTCGCAGGTTCGAATCCTGCCTCGGGTATGGATGTGTGTGTTGTCCTTAGGTTAGTTAGGTTTACGTAGTTCTAAGTTCTAGGAGACTGATGACCCATTGTGCTCAGAGCCATTTGAATATTCGAATCCGAACCAAGTGTCATTCCTGGTGTATCTTCTTGTTACTGAGAGATGAATGCTAGTGTAAAGGTAGACTGAGAAGTGCCGATATCTGACCAGAATTCGATCCTACGACCTTGCAGTTACAGGCTTGCACTTTAGCACTAGAGCGGCAAGCTCGACGGCGTATCTCTAGACTAGCATATTTATGGCGGATTACAATTTCTATACATAGTATTAAGACTAATGGTGGTGAAGAAAGCGAAAGTGTACGATATACTTCATTGACTTATTAGAACTGAAATGTGTAGTTCAAATGGCTCTGAGCACTATGGGACTTAACTACTGAGGTCATCAGTCCCCTATAACATAGAACTACTTAAACCTACTTAACCTACTTAACCAGACTGTAGCGCCTAGAACCGCTAGGCCACTCCGGCCGGCCAGAACTCTGTGCTCATCGTCACCTTCTTCGGAAAGAGCAAAACAAAGGCACAAATGAATTATAATTACTATCTGTGGTCTACATAACCTCAGGCTGAGGTTACTCATTAATATTCTTTTTAATATTAACTGCACAATCGTCGACCTAATTTATAGTTGCTGAGTAGGTGGAAAGTAAAGAAACATTAGAACTCCTTCACCCCACAATTAAAGTGTCTCAGATGCCATAGACAATAATAATAGTTTTAATACAGGCTATATAAAATGCTTTAACACAATAACGACGGTATTTTGCTTACGTCCGTGATTAGGACATACACCAGAAACTAAAATTCAGAAATATGCAACATTTAGAAAATCTTCGTCCTAAAGTTTCTGTAGTACACATTTCATACAACTGGTTTGAGAAATTTAATAGCAACAGACTCTCACCAAAATTTACGCAGTATAAAATTGAAGTGTACATTCACCAGTATCAGTATTTCACTTAGCACTACAATTGTGAACACACGTGTGCATACTATGTTCAGGCAAGCATATAAATGGGGGAGGTGGCTGGGGGTCGGGGGGGGGGGGGGGGATGCTTCTTCCTTGACTCGCACGCAATACTACCGCCATCTATATAAGTTCATATCACTGTCTCATGGCTTATCTCACCTCAGTGTACAACTAAGTACTCAGGAGGTATTTCTGAACAACCACTTAAAGTCTGTTGATGGAATTCTGCTTCATCCTGTGTAAATGACTAGAGCCTAATTATTTGGAACTTTTACACATGCTTGAGGTCCATCTCACGATTTCTGGTAGAAACATAAGCGTATCAGTTTTTCCGTCTTGTTTCACATTCTGGAGGATGCCCTCCCCACCGGTGTATGGAACTAACAGTCTATCGAATGTAATCTAATCTCGTCTTACACTTGGCTTTCCTACTCAATAGCATCGTCTGATTTTATTACTGTACGTCAAACCTCTATCTATTCTTCTACGCTGTTTCTGAAATCATTGACGGTTAATTTGAAATTGCATTAGATCTTCTTTTGAAACCATCTCAATTGTCGGCGGCCTGTTGCTTGGGGGCGTCAATGATCGTCAGTTTTTGAGCTGTAGCTTTGCTGTTGGAGCCATCATGTCGAAAAGAAGAGTTTCTCCGCTATTAATTAGTGAAGTGCCCCCCTCCCATGGTGCCGACCGCAGAGAACGAAGAATGACCAACTGCTGGAGAGCTTGTAAAGAGACCACCCAGAGCAGAGGCTCTGCTGCTAACATTACGTGGGCCCTGTCTTAACCAAAGGGCACGACGGCCGCCTTACCGGAACAGGCGTATGATCCGTGTGTGAAAGTCGGCCATCCGAACAATATCTCATATGAAACGAAAAACTACTATTTCAATAAAGTCTGACTTGCTTGTGCCTTGACCTTTTAAGAGGAATATTGAACTCTGTATCTATATTATATTACAATGAGCTCATTACGATCATGGCTGCAGTTACCTCTGATCGCTTAGGTTCACACTGAAATTACTAAAATCGACTTTTAATGACAGCAGGACGATTTCTCGGTCAAAATTCACGTAATGAGACACACACCAGCATTTTACCATGTTCCTTTTATTAATCTACCTCCTTGCCATTGTTGTCGGACTGGATTTTCATATTCGATGGATTACGAAAGGATCAGTAATGTGGACCTAGACAGTCATTTATCAAACTTGCAAACCTAAAGAATACGATGGCATACTCCTTTCCGACAGGCTGATTACACTCACAAACGTTTATCAACAGGCAAACGCCAATGAATAGTTTAGAAAAGTGAAGAACTGTGGGAGAGATCTGACCGATCCCTGTCACTGTGAATACAAGAACGAAACAGAGTGTAGAAGAAAATGTGACAATGTCAACTATCAGAAGTCAGTGCAGTAGCCAGAGACAACAAAAATAGACTCCTATACAAGAATTACATGAGCAACGAACAGTGGACTCTGAAATAACAGCAGAGAGAAAAGAAATTCCAGGAACTCCTTGAAGTGCTTATACAGCCCTGTGAGACAAGCTACAATGAGTCTTTTATGAATATTTGCTATTAACCTACGAGACGGACTTGAAAAATATTTTAAGAAACAGAATCACCAGCAAAGAAAAATTTAAAGCATTTTTACTTATTCAATACTTATTTAACGTATTTAATTCAAAATTACATAAATTTCAGTGTCGATTAAATGATTAATTGGAATCTATATTCATAGTCTCGTAACTAACGTCATTTTATTCGTGTGCAAACTGAAATCTAACTGTATTTTCCAGTACATTATATACTTGCTCAGTACTCTAATTCGACGAACTAAAATATTTATCAGCAGCAACATACCATACGTTAAGGTGAGTTTTAAAAGAATATGCAAATTGGTCGGCACTGGCAAACTGGGTATTTTGAGAGCTTCTAGTGGTGTGATTCTCTAGGTAAAAGTTGAAATGGGGAAAGAGAGGTGAAGAGCGATCTTGTTCGACTCTCTGTAGTAGTCTTCCGTTCTGGGCTCTCGTACTGAGAGGACGTTAGCCAAGTCGTCTCCCCTCTCGGTCTTTCGTTCTGAGAGGATGTTAGCCGCGACATCTCATAGCTGACGGAAACACTGTCACAATTAGAGAAGTTTACGGACAGCAGTCTGTTGTGCGAATACTGTAGGATTGTACTTTCCGAGACGCCACACGCCGACCGCACGTCCGCGCCGTCGCCGTCGGAGACCGCCGCTACAACAGGAATATTATGGTGAGATCGCTCCCGCTTCGGCCTCTGTTAGCAGTTGGATCACGTGCAATTGCTGTTTCCACAGAGGTTTCACGATACTTTGGGGTGTTGTGGTTCTTCGTATTTTACGTTTGTGTCGATGTCAGTTGGTCAGCCAATTTATAAGAGATCCCGTCTTGTACCAATTTTGTCACAGTTCACTGCCAGTGCCAGTTAGGAGGGTAATTTGTAAATTGTTCATTGTGTTTTATTCAGCATTGATCTGAAGGTTATAACAAAATTATTGTGATTCAGTAGAGCCTTTACTTTCAGTAGCTGACCCTGAATTTACCCGTATGCTTATTTTTTATTTCTGTGTATGTGTTCGATGTCATTGAACACCCTAATAGTTCGTGATCGTTCATGTTAGGAAGGAAAAATAGGTGTGATTTATCGTCAACACTACCACCGCAGATTAATTAGGGGTGACAGGGCCACATTTAAATCTAGCGTTATCCATTTTTGCGTACAGTTCCACTCCCAATTTCTCTGTAAGTTGTTTGTCACACGCAAAATCGGACAAGTAACGGGTGGGGTGTTACAGACAGACCGTGGGCTGACGGCCCGGAACGTTATTTGTTATTCAGTGACAGCAACTGATTGCCAAAATCACCAGGGCAGAAGATGGAACTAGACAGGCCTCGTCTCCTATGAATGCGAAGCTCTGTTGCCTTGGTGGATGACGGTTTTGGCTGTAAGTTTCCATCTGCAGTTTATTTTTTTTCCTATATATCGAAACAATGGAGAGTTTGTAGGGTTGTAGGAGAAAAATGAAATGCATGTGCAACAGTGCGTCGCACTCATAGGAGACAAGGCCTGTGTCTGCAGCATTTCGCTCCATCTTCTTCACTGGTGAGTATAGCAATCAGGCGCGATCACTGAATAACAAACAACATTGCGAAACGTTCCGCCTACGGTCCGTTTTCTGCCAGAGGTGTGGCCTAGTGGCAGGAGGAGGCGCCAGTAACTTCCGTACCCTTATGTTCCTTCATAGTTTCCTTAAGTCACTGCAGATATACGTCAGGTTGTTAACTGATTCTTAATACTGTTGCCTGCGCTCAGACTCCAGCGATCTATATAACGACGATCTTCCCCTTCCTCTAAAACTATAATTTATTTTAAATATCTATACTGATGTAGAAGACACACGGCAGGAAAACCGTCTAAGACTGTTAAATTGAGTGACTAAAGTCATGGGATAGGTTCTCCTATATGCGGGTATGCCGTGGATGGCACCCGAATGTTGTGGCTAGTTGCATAGTATCGTGCGAGTGTAGAGCTAAATCTGAGCTGGGTCTTACTTTGAACGTCGAAACACATCTCCAAATAACCGACCCTGAACCTGGGATGATAATCGGTGCAAGATGCGTGGGTCGTGCCATTCCGAAGGTTACACAAGAGTTACGGTCTCCGAAACAAACAATATCTATCCCGCGTCAACCGCCGCACAGAACGACCGCCAGTGTTTGACGAACGGACACGTTGGGTGTTCACAGACATACGAGGCAATCGGCAGTGATATTCCGGGTGTCTCTCCTATGGCTCGTCATGCGGATTTTCGCCGGTGTTTCGGTAGATGTGTGAAATTTCCTTTTTTGAAACGTGCAGCTGGAGTCATCCCAACAAATCCTGCTCATTATGTCTTTCATACGACACCCAGAGTCGACGGGAAGCATCGGTTTGTTTCCCTTTAGAAACAAAATGGTAATATAGTGGATATTTTCGTACTCATTCGATAGACGGGCCGCAAATCAGTAGAGGAGTTTAATCGTTTCATCGATATGTATTAATAGAAACAGTAAAATAGGGAGAATAACCAAGTACTCTAGTAGCGATTAAGTAGCGCTTTTGCTTGGCGGTAGCAGTCTTTGTGGGCCAGAGCGGTGCTGTCACTGCTGGAATACATATCAATGAAAGGAATATCACACTAGACTAATTTGGGACCGCTCTATAGTATGAGCACGAAAAATTTCACTTTAATTATCATTTTCTTTATAATAGGGAAACAAACAGACGCTTTCTATCGACGTACAGCGTTCCATGAAAGATATAATGAGCAGTATTTGTTTGGACTGAGTCCAGTTACACTTTGCTAAATAGATATTGCAAATATCTGTTGAAACACCAAATAAAATGCTCCTGATGAGCGTAGATCTATTCTTTCAGTGCGGATACACACTTATCCCAAAGTCTTGCGGGAACCCAAAATGGTAAGTGAGGGATTCGTGGATAGGCGACATTACGCTGATCATGTGTAACAGTCTGTAAATTGAAGTCGCGTGGGAAGCGTGATCGGATGGCAGAGACGGGTAGGGCAACCCCTCGTGTTAAGTGGGAGTTCCAGGTTCGAGTCCCAGTCCGTCACAAATTTTCACCTGTTACCACCGATACATTTTAGTCCCCCAAAGTCGGCTGAAGTCACTGAAAACCTTTAAATAGTCTACTGTGACTCAGGTCACCGACGGCCGGAGTGTGTGACATCACGACACCATTTCTACCAAGAATTTCCGATGACAAATGCACCGCACAGGTTTCTGCTGCCGACGACTGACATCACATCTAGAGCCTTCTGTTAACTCTCTCCCATTGCACAGTATAAAGCAAAGTTTGTGGCGACGTTGAAACTCAAATAAAAGACGAAACATGACGATTACATCTAGAATACTCAGTCTCTGTCTTCCGCCTGTCTCTCTCTTGCTATTCTATCAACGCTCTGGAGAAGCTGAGCACCATGTGTGGTTCGAAGAGATGAAAAACCATGTTGAGTGAGTGTAGGAGAATAGAAGATCAATTATATAAAATGTCTAGCTATTGTGATGAATGGTAGCTTGTTAGAAATAAAGAAAAATGTGAGTTAACGCAGATGAGTAGGAAAAACTATCCCGTTATGTAGAATACACCAATAGTAGTGTACTGATTGACACAGTCACTTCGATTACATATCTTGGCGTAGCGTCAGAAAGCGATATGAAATGGAACGAACATGTAAGGACGATAGTAGGGAAGGTGAATGGTCAACTTCGGTGTATTGGGAGAATTTTAGGAAAGTGTGGTTCATTTGTAAAGGAGACCGCGTATAGAACCCTAGTGTGCTGCATTCCTCACCTCTCCTCGAGTGTGTCGGGTTTCCACCAAGTCGTGCTAAAGGACGACAACTAAGCAATTCAGAGGCGGGCTGATAAATTTGTTACAGGTAGATTCCATCAGCACCTGAATTTTATGGAGATGCTTCGTGGACTCCAGTGTATGACAGCAAGTGTATGACTTGCAGCAAGTGTATGACAAATCTGGCTATTACGTACCGTCCCGTCGGCAATACAATCATCGAAGACGGAAGTTACGGATGTTAACAGAGCGTCGGTTAAAGTGGATATCATCGAAAGGAATATCTCAACGTTAGACGTTGAAAATAGGCTCAGCAATCTTTCCGACTGTAGTGGGGTAGAGACTTCCTTCAGGGAACTATCGAGAGACATTTGCCTTGACTGATTTAAGGGAAAGTACAAAAAAACTAAACGTGAGTCTCAAATGTTCAAATGTGTGTAAATGACTAAGGGACCAAACTGCTGAGGTCATCGGTCCCTAGACTTACACACTACTTAATCTAACTTATGCTAAGAACAACACACACACCCATGCCCAAGGGAGGACTCGAACCTAAAGCGTGAGGGACCCCGCAGTCCGTGACATGGTGCCTCTAACCGCGTGGCCACTACGCGAGGCAAACGTGAGTCTATGTACATAAACTAGCAGTAGTACTGAAAGAGATAGTTCCTTGTTAATACAATCGAGAAGGTATCACAATCATGGAAGGAATTAAAGAAACTGTAAAAAAAGTTACAAATGTATTGACGTAAGGCTTGTACGGAGCCTAACAAATGGCAAAAAAGTTCAGCTGGATGTAAATGGGTCGGTTGCCAAACATTTTTCTACTCGTCTGCGAAACTAATAACTATTTCTGGCAGCCGCCAACATTTTTCACTGCATACGTTTTTTGAAAGTCTCACGTATTAGTAATACGTGGCAGACCTATTCAGATGGTCGACCACTGCACAGTGAATAGAATTATAAAGGGTGAGCATTAATGAAACCGACAAACTGCAGGGACGGATTCCTGACTGGAAATTGAGGAAAAAAGGTTCTATGAACGTGTGTCCAGAAACGCATCGTTGCCACGGTAGATGGCACTGACGAATGAAACCACCTCTGATCACTTGCCGTGTCTTCCTTTTGTGTTGCAGGCTGTGTGATCGACGCAGTGTGCTGTAAGCAGCAGAATGATCTGTTAATCATGTCGGGAGCAAGCCGAGATGGCCAAGCAGACGGGAACGGTCAAGAGGCAGCACGGTCATACCAAAACAAGGACCCTCACAGGCACCAACCAAACCACACAACATCAGAAGCGTTTTATTGGCGTTTGTGTGATTCTAGGTGCTGTCAGACAGACGAGCGTGCAGGGAGGTGGCAGATTGTTCCTGCACCAGATATGGAGGCCAGGGTTGTACCTCTTGACCGTTTCCATCTTCTTGACCGCACACAAACGGAATGTTCTGACATGAATACTGGACCATTCTGCTGCTTACAGCACGCTGCGTCAATCACACAGCCTGCAACACACAAGGAACACACTTCACGTGGTCAGAGACACTTTCATTCGTTAGCACCATCTATCGTGGTAACAATGCATTTCTTGGCCATGCTCACAGGACATTTTCCCCTCCATTTAAAGTCAGGAATCTGCCCCTCTGCTTTGTCGGTTTTATTAATGTTCACACTGTGCAATGGAAGGGTTAGATCCAGAAAGTAAAATAATGCTACGATAAAAAATAAATCTAAAGTAACGACAATACATGTTAACAGTACAAACATCAAGAGAATAGCAGATATTCCAGTAATGAAAGAATGTAAATGGCTGGTTGGTTGATTTGGGGGAGGCGACCAAACAGTGAGGTCATCGGTCCCCTCGGATTATGGAAGAATGGGGGAGGAAGTCGGCCATGACCTTTCACAGGAACCATCCCGGAATTTGCCTGGAGTGTTTTAGGAAAATCACGGAAAACCTAAATCAGGATGACTTAACGCACGTTTGAACCGTTGTCCTACCGAATGCGAGTCCAGTGTGCTAACCACTGCGACACCTCGCTCGGTGAATGTAAACGCCTGAGAACACTAGTAATAGAGAAAAAAAAACGACATCAAAATTAGAGGCGAATAAAATTTTGGAATGTCTGTGAAACGTAGAAGAAGAATAAAACTGATGTATACAAAGATGATTAAAGCTCTTCTCAATCCAAAAGCCGGTTTATGCACGACGCATGGTCCTTCAAAATGGTTCAAATGGCTCTAAGCACTATGGGACTCAACATCTGAGCTCATCAGTCCCCTAGAACTTAGAACTACTTATACCTAACTAACCTAAGGACATCACACACATCCATGCCCGAGGCAGGATTCGAACCTGTGACCGTAGCGGTCGCGCGGATCCAGACTGAAGCACCTAGAGCCGCTTGGCCACAGCGAGCGGCCCATGGTCCTATTGGAGATGCTATGCCACTATCTGCCTCAGGCATTAAACTGACTTACTCTGCCAGTTATAGCGGAACCTACTGTTTAATGTGGACTCCGAAGAACGGTGCTGTTTGGTATTTTCCATATTGACAAATGGGAAAAAGTAAATCCAGTGATCGACCCAATACTGAAATCACGACATTTGGATTTATAGTGTGACACGCAATAATCGAGCGAAACAACCTACTTAATTTTAAAATGGTAAACTACTTAAGAAATACGTGAATTCTCATAAAGAGATTTAGTGCTCTAGAAAGGCAAACAAGCAGAAGAATACTCAAGATACTGTGAATGCAATGTTGAAATAACCTATCTCGATTTCATCGGGACCTTTCTTTATTTTGAAAACAACATTTCGGTGTTGAAACTGCTGGAGATTGCTATACGTAAGGTCACAAAAATAGCTTCATCGAACGTCTACTAAGGTAATGGACTCGGAAGACATACCCTGCAAACATAGACTAGCAATAAACGTCCTTTCTGCGTAGCCACATGGAAGGTCGACGCCTTCGTCAGGGGACTGGACACCATCTGTAATAATAAAAAGAACTGAGTGAACTTCTCATGTATTGAATTTGAATGATGTCATGGGGCATCCGCACAGAACAACTAACGAAAGAACCGGATGAGTCGGATTCGTGCTCTGTGGTTTCTGCACGCACTTAATTATGCATGAAGTTACATCTACATCTACATGGATACTCTGCAAATCACATTTAATTGCCTGGCATAGGGTTCATAAGACAACCTTCACGCTTCTCTATTATTCCAATCTCGTAGCCGGCCGCTGTGGTCAAGCGGTTCTAGGCCCTTCAGTCCGAAACTGCATTTCTGTTATGGTCGCAGGTTCGAATCCTGCTACACTACCGTGTGGAACGCCAGAAATCACTTCTGTTTTACTCGATGACTTTCCGTCACTTACTACGAACTGTGACCTCTCTGACAGGAAATCACAAATCCACTCGCATAACTGAGACGATATTCCATATGCACGGAATTTCACTACAAGCCACTTGTGTGATACAGTGTAAAAGCCTTCCGGAAATCAGGAAAAACGGAATCAATGTAAAATCCTTTGCCAGTAGCGCTCAACACTTCATACGAATAAAGAGCTAGTTGTACTTCACAAGAACGATGTTTTGTAAATCCATGTTCACTGTGTGTTAATAGACCGTTTTCATCGAGGTAATTCACAATGTTCGAATACAATATATGTTCCAAAATACTGCTGCATATCGACGTTAATGACATGGGCCTATAATTTAGTACATTATTCCCACTATCTAACTTGAATATTGGTGTGACCTGTGCAGCTTTCAAGTCTTTAGGTACGGATCTTTCGTCGAGCGAACGGTTGTATGTGATTGTTAAGTGTGGAGCAAATGCATCAGCAAACTCTGAAAGGAATCTAATTGGGGTACAGTCTGGACCAGAGGAGTGGCTTTTATTAAGTGATTTAAGTTGCTTCTTGATTCGAATTCTGGAATAGTTACTTCGTCTTCTTCTGTGAAGGCATTTCGGAAGGCTGTGTTTAGTAACTCTGTTTTGGCAGCACTGTCTTCGATAGTATCTCCATTGCTATCGCGGAGAGAAGGCGTTGATTGTGTCTTGCCGCTAACATACTTCACGTACGACCAGAATCTCTTTGGATTTTATACCAGGTTTCGAGGCAAAGTTTCGTTGTGGTAACTATTATAAGCATCTCGCTTTGAAGTCCGCGTTAAATTTCGAGCTTCTGCGTCTGATTAAATTTGGCATGTTTGTTTCGTTGTTTCTGCAACAGTGTTCGGAACCGTTTTGTGTACCAAGGAGGATCAGCTCCGACTTTGTTAATTTATTTGGTATAAATCTCTCAATTGCTGCCGATACTATTTCTTTTAATTGAAGCCACATCTGGCCTACAGTAATATTATTAATTTGGAAGGAGTGGAGATTGTCTCACAGGAAGGCGTCATATGAATTTTTATCTGCTTTTTTGAATAGGAATATTTTTCGTTTATTTTTGGAGGATTGGGGGGCTACAGTATTCAATCTCACTACGAGAACCCTGTGTTCACTAATACATGTATCCGTTTTGATGCTCGTTGTTAACTTAGGATTATTTGTTGCTGTGAGGTCAAGTGTGTACTCACAATCGTTTACTACTCGCGTGGACTCGTGCAGTAACTGCTCCAAATAATTTTCAGAGAATGCGTTTAGCACAATTTCGGATGATGTTTTATGCGTACCTCCGGAATTAAACATGTATTTTCTCCAACATATCGAGTAATTAAAGTCACCACCATCTACAATCGTATGAGTCGGGTACGTATTTGATATCAAACTCAAGTTTTCTTTGAACCTTTCAGCAACTGTATCATCTGAATTGGGAGTTCGGTAAAAGGATCCAATTATTATTTTATTCCGGTTGCCAACTATGACTTCTGCCTACACTAAGCCAAAGTAGTTAGCTCACCTATAATTTCTAATGAGTGAGTTTGCGAGTATCAAAATGTGTGATATAAGTGGCCGTATCGTTTGTTGCAGTGTCTTAGAATCTCAAATTATCTATACGGCCAATGGACCGAAGACCTTAGTAATTAAAATAAATTGGAACTTGATACTTCTACCTGTTTCTGAAGAAAAGGGGTCTTAAGAGGCAGGAGGACAACAAGTGATATTCTTCGTTTTTCGCTCTCTTTTTTCCGCAGTTGCATATATACAAGTTGTATAGGTTAACTGCCGTCTTTACCATCTGTAATAAAAGTATTATTAAGACGACATGCATATCGCTTTATTTTAAAGCATCTTCATGGTCAGTTTTCTTGTTGTTTATTGTATTCTTCTTTGCCTTCTGCGTGTATGTGTTGAGATTTTGCACATAGCACTTTCAGTGCACTTTACACATTCAAAGTTCTGTGTTGGGAAGTGTCACAGAAATGTGAATGTATTAAGTGCAGTCAAAGTACTGTGTGCAAAACTCAGCAAACACACGTGGAAGTATAAAGTGATTACAGTGGGCAACAATGAACCCTGACCACTGACGATGCTTTAAAATAAAGCGAAACACGTATCGTCTTAATAATACTTTAGTTACAGTTGTTAAAGACGGCAGTTAACCTGTACAACTTGAACAAGTGGTCCTATAGGGTACCGTTTTTACAGTCTGAGGCACAAAATCCTAAAAACAACGAAGAGCAGATTAACAAAAAGAAGACAAAAGAATATTTTCTAATGGACGCACGTGTGATGGCACTTTGCTCTCATGAGTCCTGATGGTGAAAGAACTTTAAAGCAGAGTTTCAGCCGGCAATAGAAAAAAGGCTGTACTGAAATAATCCAGATAACCAGGATTTGTGTAAATGTCCTTGATTAAACTCAAAATCTCTTCGCATTGTCTAACGAAGTGAACGCGGGTGACGCTGTCAATGATAATCCGTTCATCAAATCGGGACATTAAGCTCGGCAGTACCCTGGATGCTATTCGAGAGGAGTGCGCTGTGCGCCTGCACCGTGTTTTACCCTCTCCCTTCTTCCTTCATCGTGCAATCAACTTTAAGCCAGTTGCCAGATGGATACAAATTGTGCCTGGACGGATGTTTTACCTGGTCTCCTCAATTCGCATTTAACCTACGCACAGTACGTCGATATGGAGCAGTCACAAAAGTTAAGTAACATTTTAGCGCCTGTTGGTCACTTTACGTGATTTACCCTAAGGTGACAAAAGTCATGTGATACATCCTAATATCGTGTCGGACCTCCTTTTGCCCAGCGTAGTGCAGCAGCCCGACATGGCACGGACCCAAAAAATCGTTGGAACTCCCCTGCAGAAACGTTGAGCCATGCTGCCTCTATTTTTTTCAGTCGTCATTATTTTGAGTCATCTGTCTTCTGACTGGTTTGATGCGGCCCGCCTCGAATTCCTCTCCTGTGCCAATCAGTTCATCACTTGAAACCTACGTCCTCAATTATTTGCTCGATGTATTCCAATATCTGTCCCTCTCTACAGTTTTTGCCCTCTACAGCTCCCTCTAGTACCATGGAACTCATTACCCCATGCATTAATAGATCTCCCGTCACCTCGTCCCTTCTCCTCGTCAGTCTTTTCCACATATTCCTTAACTCTCCGATTCTGCGCAGAACTTCCTCTTTCCTTACCTATCGGTCTATCTAGTTTTCAACATTCGTCTGTAGCACCACATCTCAAATACCTCGATTCTCTTCTGTTCCGGTTTTCCCACAGTCCACGTTTCGCTGATCTAGAATGCTGTACTCCAAACGTACATTCTAAGACATTTCTTCCTCAAATTAATGGCTATGTTTGATATTAACAGACTTCTCTTGGCCAGGAATGCCCTTTTTTCCAGTGCTTGTCTGCTTTTGTTATCCTCGTTGCTCTGTCCGTCTCTGGTTGTTTTGTTGCCTAGGTAGTAGAATTCCCTAATATCGTATACTTTGTGACCATCAATCCTAATGTAAAGTTTATCACTTTTCTCATTTCTGCTACTTCTCTGTACTCATTAGACCGTTCATTCCATTCAGCAGAATTCTTCTTAATTTTCACTCAGTATAGCAAGGTCGTCAGCGAATCGTATTATTGATATAATTTCACCTTGAATTTTAATCCCTTTCCTGGATCTTTGTTTCAATTGAATCATTGATTCTTCGATATACAGACTGAACAGCGGAGGCGAAAGACGACATCCCTGTCTTACACCATTTTTAATGCAAACACCTCGTTCTTAGACGCCCGGTCTTAGTATGCCGTCTTGGCTCTTGTACATGTTGTATATTACCCGTCTCTCCCTATAAGTCACCCCTATTTTGCTCAGAATTTCGAACATCTTGCACTTTTTTACACTGTCGAATACTTTTTCCGAATCGACGAATCCTGTGAAGGTGTCTTGATTTTTCTGCAGTTTTTCATAATTGCGGAAATGTTGCCAGTAATTGTCAGGGCACATCGTCATCCATAAAAATTCCATCGCTATTTGGGAACATGAAGTTCATGAATAACGATTTCCAGTCAATGATTGGTTCAGATGGACCAGAGGAAGCGCCTTGTTAGCAGCCTAGGTCCATGGCTTCGTCTGGACTGCATCACACTCGAAGTCTGACATCAACTCTTACCAACTGAAATCTGGACTCGTCCGACCAGGCCACGGTTTTCCAGTTTTCCAGGTTTCTAGGGTCGTACCAGTACGGTCACGAGCTCAGGAGAGGCGCTGCAAGCGATTTCGTGTTGTTGACACAAGTACTCGAGTGGATCGTCTGCTGCCATAGCTCATTAACGCCAAATTTCGCTGCACTGTCCTAATGTATGCGTTCGCCGTTCGTCCCACATTGATTTCTACGGTTATTTCACGCAGTCTTAGTTCTCTGTTAGTGTTAGCACTGACAATTCTATACAATCGTCGCTGCTCTCACTGGTTGAGAGAAGGCCGTCGGCCTGAGGAGAAATTTTTAAAAAATGGGAAAGTGATAGTTACAGAAAACGAGTTGCCTGTTTACTGATATGTAGCCACACTGACGTGAAGCTCTTGTTGGAGTGGCGCAGTTTTATGCTTGTTCTATTGTGACTGCACGCAAGAGGTACTGAAAAACATAGCGGATAGCGGTGGCATACCAACCTACCGTCGCTTGCCTTGTAGCCTGACAACCAGGAATGACGGTCTGGGGTGTCATTTCATTTCATAGCAGGAAATTCAACACACAATTCAGCAAGATAACGCCCGATCGGAGACGGGCCAAATCCTACCTTGGCCAGCAAAGTCGCCAGATCTCTCCTCAGTTGAGAGCATTATGAGTAGGACCTTCCAACCAGCACGAGATTTTCACGATCTAACGCACCAGTAGGGCAGAATTTGGCACGATATCGTTTACGACGACATTCAATAACTGTATCGATCGATACCAAGCATAGTAACTGCCTGCATAAAGGCCGGAGGTGGATCAACGTTTATTGACTCCCTCAATTTCTGAAGCTCCTTCTCTTGAATTAATCATCCAATTTTTCTGAAACTGTAATCATTTGTTTGTCTGCAAATGTACACACATCTACCGATTTCCATCGTATTGGGGTAATTCCTTCTCGTGCATCGGTTTTTTTTATCTTAGTTTTTTAATTACAATAACTCAAACAGAAAAGTACTATCGTAAAAAATATGGTCTTAAAATAGTCTGTGAAATAAACGCTATAGCAGGGAAAGATGAGTTTGGTGTTTTTCGGATGTTGAATTAAAATGGAATAGTTGCAACTACATATGAATGGGAAAAGCTGCCAGAAACATTAATATTAGGCACAAAGAACACATTAAATCACAAATGTCACGGTACTCGTATTTCGTACAGAGGGCGATGAAGAATAATTACCGTACGGTGAAAGACCAAACAAATCACCACGATATAACGGTAGTCTAACTGTAGTGTCGAGCCGTCGTTGTTTCTTGGTTGTTGGTGTGGAAACTGAAGCTCTGCTATAGCTGTGTTGAAAGAGATGGACAGCTGACGGGCGCTGAGGTTCTGGTTTGCGGATTTCATCAACAGTCATGACCGAGCGACGTGGCGCAGCATTTAGCATACTGGACTCGCATTCGGGAGGACGACAGTTCAATCCCACGTCCTGCCATCCTGATTTAGGTTTTCCGTGATTTCCCTAAATCGCTCCAGGCAAATGCCGGGATGGTTCCTTCGAAAGGGCACGGCCGACTTCCTTCCCCGTCCTTCCCTAATCCGATGAGACCGATGACCTCATCCCTGGGCCACTACATCTTCATTATAATCCACAAGCCACCTAATGTTGTGAGGTGGAGTATACTTTTGATACCACCAGCTGATCCCCTCTAACTTGTTTTACTCGCGAATCGCAATTGGAAAGAATAACGGCCAGTAAGCCTCTGAATTAGCTCTACTTCTTCCTTTTTTTTTTTAATTTTCTCGTCGTGGTCATTTCGCGAAATGTATGTGACAGGAAGTAATATGTTGCACAACGCATCTCTTGTAACGTCTGCAGCTAGGGTTTGTTGAGCATCTCTGTAAGCCTCTCGGGCCAACTAAGCTCTTTATTGGATCTTCTCTATCTCTTCTCTCAGTCCTATCTGGAACGGATACCAGATTGTTACAGTACTCAAGAATCGGTCGAACAAGCGCCTTGCAAGCCAGTTCCTTCGTATATGAGTTACATTTCTTTAAGATTCTTCCAATACATCTCAGTCTCGCACTTGCTTTTCGCGTTATTCGTGTGATCATTCTACTTAAGGACGCTCTGAATAGTAACTCCAAGATATTCTTTGATAGATACGGCTTGCAACAATTTGTGATTAATAGTTAATAGTACAGTAGTGTGTTTCTTTTCCTATGTATGCGCAGTATGTTACATTTACTCACGTCCAGGCTCAACTGCCAGAGCCTGCACCAGTCATCAACCCTCTGCAGGTCATTCCGCAAATCGATACTGTCTTCTGGCGTTGCTACTTTATTATAGACAACCGCATCATCTGCGAACAGCCTTAAAGAGCTCCCGACGCTGTCTACTAGATCATTTATATACACTGCAGACAGTAACGTTCCTATCACCCTTCCTGTGGATACTGCGTAAATTACCTTTAGATCTATCGATTTTATTCCGTTAAGGGCGAAGTGATGAACAAGGACGCCTTGAATCCAGTCGCAAATCTGGCCCGATATTCGATAAGCTAGTTTGCTTTTTGCTAAGCGGCAGTGCTGGACGGAGTCAAATGCCTACCTGAAATCAAGGAATCTTATGAAGGAAAAGAGCGAGCTGAAGTTCCCAAGATCTGTTTTTTCGGAATCCATGTTGATCTCATAGAGAAGATCTTTATTCTCCAAAAACGTCATAATTCTGGGACACACAACATGTTTCATATTTCTACAACAGATTGAAGTCAACAACATAGGCCTATAATTACGTGCATCTATCCCAGGGCGGTTACCGAGCGGTGTAGCGCAGTGGTCAGTACACGGGGCACGCATTCGGAATTCATTATTGTTGGAGGCATAGGATACCACAATACTACATTATTGTGAACTGCAAACTGCTACATTTCTGAAAATTTAAAGTGAAGTTGTTACTCTTTCATCAAAATTTTGCGAAGATCTTACTGAATATTTGTGCGTTTTTTTGGGGATAGCGTTTTTTTTATATAGTACGGTCAGAAAGAGTTTGAAAAGCTTGTAAAGCTTTGCAGGGTAGCTTGTACTGAGAAATAATTGTTAAGAAAAAAATCGGTATGTTGCGACATTTCCTAGTTAATTAGCATTGAACTTCACCAATCAGGCCGTTGGGCGTACAAATTCAAATGGGAGCCGCCAAATGTAGTCTTCGTTTGGTTTCCTAAAACCGAACAAGGGAGTGATATAAAAATAGGACATGAGACGATAGTAAGGATCAGGTCCGAGCCAAAGACTGAGCTGCCCCGTGCTCTATCATCTACGCTACGAGAACACTGGACACTAATTGCATCTGGCTGACCGCTTGATGTTTTTCCGCCCTACGGCCTCATTGGCTAACTTCCATGCTCTGAAACGGTGCGACGTATCGAATTTTTTTTCGTAACTATTAACTCTCAGCACAACCTACCTTGCAACACCGTTACAAGCTGTTCAGGCTGTTTCTGACCATCCTGTATAAGGAGCTGTCAAATGAAAACGAGATAGTTGGAAAAAAATTAGTAAAATACTTATTATTTGAATCGGCATAACGGTTAATATAATTATCTCATTGTGAGACAAGACGTTCAATGACTTCATGGAAAAATGTTTGCGGTTGTCTACAAAACCGTGATTGTACTCAGGCGTGCACCTCTTCGAGCCAAACAAATCGATGATCATGAATGTCGTCCTTTAGGGTACCACAAATATGGAAATCGCATGGGGAGAAATGGGAACTGTATATAAAGTGAGTAAGGACGGCCCAGCGAAACTTCTACATAATAGTCGAAACAACCTTCATAACATGTGGGATAAATGTAACACTACTGGCCATTAAAATTGCTACACCAAGAAGAAATGCAGATGATAAACGGGTATTCATTGGACAAATATATTATACTAGAACTGACATGTGATTACATTTCCACGCAGTTTGGGTACATACACTCCTGGAAATTGAAATAAGAACATCGTGAATTCATTGTCCCACGAAGGGGAAACTTTATTGACACATTCCTGGGGTCAGATACATCACATGATCACACTGACAGAACCACAGGCACATAGACACAGGCAACAGAGCATGCACAATGTCGGCACTAGTACAGTGTATATCCACCTTTCGCAGCAATGCAGGCTGCTATTCTCCCATGGAGACGATCGTAGAGATGCTGGATGTAGTCCTGTGGAACGGCTTGCCATGCCATTTACACCTGGCGCCTCAGTTGGACCAGCGTTCGTGCTGGACGTGCAGACCGCGTGAGACGACGCTTCATCCAGTCCCAAACATGCTCAATGGGGGACAGATCCGGTGATCTTGCTGGCCAGGGTAGTTGACTTACACCTTCTAGAGCACGTTGGGTGGCACGGGATACATGCGGACGTGCATTGTCCTGTTGGAACAGCAAGTTCCCTTGCCGGTCTAGGAATGGTAGAACGATGGGTTCGATGACGGTTTGGATGTACCGTGCACTATTCAGTGTCCCCTCGACGATCACCAGTGGTGTACGGCCAGTGTAGGAGATCGCTCCCCACACCATGATGCCGGGTGTTGGCCCTGTGTGCCTCGGTCGTATGCAGTCCTGATTGTGGCGCTCACCTGCACGGCGCCAAACACGCATACGACCATCATTGGCACCAAGGCGGAAGCGACTCTCACCGCTGAAGACGACACGTCTCCATTCGTCCCTCCATTCACGCCTGTCGCGACACCACTGGAGGCGGGCTGCACGATGTTGGGGCGTGAGCGGAAGACGGCCTAACGGTGTGCGGGACCGTAGCCCAGCTTCATGGAGACGGTTGCGAATGGTCCTCGCCGATACCCCAGGAGCCACAGTGTCCCTAATTTGCTGGGAAGTGGCGGTGCGGTCCCCTACGGCACTGCGTAGGATCCTATGGTCTTGGCGTGCATCCGTGCATCGCTGCGGTCCGGTCCCAGGTCGACGGGCACGTGCACCTTCCGCCGACCACTGGCGACAACATCGATGTACTGTGGAGACCTCACGCCCCACGTGTTGAACAATTCGGCGGTACGTCCACCCGGCCTCCCGCATGCCCACTATACGCCCTTGCTCAAAGTCCGTCAACTGCACATACGGTTCACGTCCACGCTGTCGCGGCATGCTACCAGTGTTAAAGACTGCGATGGAGCTCCGTATGCCACGGCAAACTGGTTGACACTGACGGCGGCGGTGTACAAATGCTGCGCAGCTAGCGCCATTCGACGGCCAACACCGCGGTTCCTGGTGTGTCCGCTGTGCCGTGCGTGTGATCATTGCTTGTACAGCCCTCTCGCAGTGTCCGGAGCAAGTATGGTGGGTCTGACACACCGGTGTCAATGTGTTCTTTTTTCCATTTCCAGGAGTGTAGATCCTGAGAAATCAGTACGCAGAACAACCACCTCTGGCCGTAATAAGAGCCTTGATACGCCTGGGCATTGAGTCAAACAGAGCTTGGATGGCGTGTACAGGTACATCTGCGCATGCAGCTTCAACACGATACCACCGTTCATCAAGAGTAATGACTGGCGTATTGTGACGAGCCAGTTGCTCGGCCACCATTGACCAGACGTTTTCAATTCGTGAGAGATCTGGAGAATGTGCTGGCCAAGGCAGCAGTCGAACATTTTCTGTATCCATAAACGCCTGCCTGTACAGGACCTGCAACATGCGGTCGTGCACTATCCTGCTGAAATGTAGGGTTTCGCAAGGATCGAATGAAGGGTAGAGCCACGGGTCGTAACACATCTGAAATGTAACGTCCACTGTTCAAAGTGCAGTCAATGTGAACAAGAGGTGACTGAGACGTGTAACCAATAGCACCCTATACCATCACTCCGGGTGATACGCTAGTATGGCGATGACGAATACACGATCGCAGCCGCTCCGGTCTGTGATGCAGCGTCAAGGGTAACCGCAGCCATGGTCTCCAAGCTGATAGTCCATGCTGCTGCAAACGTCGTCGAACTGTTCGTGCAGATGGTTGTTGTCTTGCGAACGTCCCCATCTGTTGACTCAGGGATCGAGACGTGGTTGCACGATCCGTTACAGCCATGTAGATAAGATGCCTGTCATCTCGACTGCTAGTGATACGAGGCCGTTGGGTTCCAGCACGGCGTTCCGTATTACCCTCATGGACCCACCGATTCCATATTCTGCTAACAGTCATTGGATCTCTACCAAGGCGAATAGCAATGTCGCGATACGATAAACCGCAATCGCGATAGGCTACAATCCTACCTTTATCACAGTCGGAAAAGTGATGGTATGCGTTTCTCCTCCTTACACGAGGCATCACAACAACGTTTCACCAGGCAACGCCAGTCAACTGCTGTTTGTGTATGAGAAATCGGTCGGAACCGTTCCTCATGTCAGCACGTTGTAAGTGTCGCCAACCTTGTGTGAATGCTCTGAAAAGCTAACCATTTGCATATCACAGCATCTTCTTCCTGCCGGTTAAATTTCGCGTCTGTAGCACGTCATCTTCGTGGCATAGCAATTTTAATGGCCAGTAGCGTTTTAACAATTCTGGCAATTGCTTTTGATATAATAAAGAGTTAACTTACGTTTTTCCATGTGTCTCGTCTTCATTTGACTGCCCCTGTAAGATAGCTGCATCATCTGCAACAAGCCTAGCGTTAGTGTTGACTTGTCGCCCAGAACATTAATATACAGCATGAACAGCAAAGATCCTGACACATTTACCTAGGGCAGACCTAAAGCTGGTAATACATCTGTCAGTGACAAGCTAACATGCTGCATCCTCCCTACCAAGAAGTTCACAGTTCAGACACTAATTTCACTAGATTTCCTCCATGATCGCGCTTTCTGCGATAAGCATTGTTGTTGCACTGTGTCAAATGGTTTCCTGAACACAATTCCCTGTGAACTGTCTTCTAGAATAGAAATCTGTAATCATACCTATTACAGCTTTAGTGTCACAAATTCCGGCCGCAAAGCCACCGGGTTCACCCAGTTGCCGAAAACCTGTGGGTCGCTGCAGAACTGCGTGTGACTGTCTTATCGTAGTCGGGTTATCTCTGGTATTAAACAAGCCCTCGTTTCCGCCGTCAGCAGACAGATACCGCACAGCGACTTCCTGTCGGCGCGTTTTAGGGCTAATTTCTGTGCTGTCTAGATTTTTTTTCCTCTTGGAAAAGGACAGGCACACAAAGGAAAACACCACTGTCACATTTATTATCTGTACTGATAATAATCGTTGCGGCGTCAAGGGGAAAACTGACAATGACAGCAAATCTTTCGATAAACTACGAGTTACTTTTTCGTTGTTGGACGCGCCTTCCTGCGTGTCACGAGTGGTCGAAAGCAGGCTGATGCAAACGAAGTAAGTTTTCATCAACAAGAGACCTCTTCTGCTATCATACATTGACTCACATTTGAGGAAACTGAATGTATCTACAACAGTCCATAAGAAAAAGACATTAACAGACATCCAAAACATAAGCCACCCAGTTTCGGTGAATGATCTCCAGCCACTCCACGTTATTCAAAGAGGGACAAAGCTACACCTGATGGAGATACTAGAAGTGTACATACAAAATGATACTCAGAAAGAGGAAGTAACAAATGAAAAACTCGAAGTCTGTAGCGCTAATCGTTTCTGTAATTTTAAGGAACTTATGGTGCAAACAGTAATTCACGCTACTTTTAAAGCATTCCGTATAATATTTTCTTGGAATATTGTCAAATTCAGTTCCGCATATAAGGTTGTCTATTACTCATAAATGTTAGTTTTTAAGAGAACATGGAAGAAACAACTACGCACAATATCAAACGTCATCACATCTTTGACAACCAAAAGAGTACTTTTGTACCAAAACACACACAAAAAAAATTCTTCCTAAAAGTGTGAAAATATAAAAATAATAATTTTTTACTAAATGTAGGAGGTACTATACAATAATGAAACAAGGATGGCTCCGCCTTTTTGCAATTACATAAATTATTGTTTTGCTTTAACAACCAGACATTTTTTACCTCAGCTTTGGCAACCTCAATGTTTCTTTTTTTTTGTAGACACAGTATTCACAAATGAGCAGGAAAAAACGTCAGTCCAGCTTCAAAAAAACAACAAAGACGCATCTGACACACAAAAACAAACCTGTCGCAGCTTAGGACTAGCCAGATACTACACTGATGAGATGGTGTACTAATTTAGACCTGTCGCTGACTTCGGTTGGCACAGGACACACAGAATGTAAAAAAGAAAAAAAAAACACTGAGGAAGCCATAACAGTGATGAAACATGTTTGGGTGTTACAGAAACAAAAATTTATGTACTTCAAAAAAGAGATCCCATCCATACTTCAGTACTGGTTTCTGCAAACACAGAAACTGAGCACAAAACTTCAGTAGCTACTATATATGCCTTCAAAAGGAGTGGTGAGGATGAAAAAATATTTGTATTGTGCTAAGATATACTGCAACAAGATAAACAGTGCGTCCATATAAGGCCAGGCACTTCTTCCTCATGATCTCTGGTGAGCTGCACTTTTTCTAACACAAACATGGCTGAAAATATGACTTCAGCATCGTTAAGCTGATTTTACAGCATCCGTTGAATCTTCGCAGATGCTATTGAATAAAGAAAAGACAATAGCAACAACAATAATACTGAACAACAGGTTAAATTCGGACAGACTTCATTTTATTTTACTCCATTTTATATTATAACACACAAATGTTTTTCGTCTCGGACACAAACATATATGGTACCAGATGATGGACCAAAGTACGGTAAGAGTAGTGCTACGGCCATATAAGCAATAAAAATATTTGGATTGTTAATGTTACCTTACTGTTTGCGGCCGCAAAATAAACCTGCATTTTTGCCATAGCCGCAAACAAATAAGTCAATAGGCCTCACAGTTTATTAAGAAAAAAAAAGAAAATGTTCCTTACACCAAAACCAAAAACATCTAGTAAATATCGGCTCTAAAATGCATACATTAACAGCTATCAGTTCTTTCTCATGTTCACTATCACAATACAGATCTCTTGTACTGCAAGGAGTCTGCTTTCCATATTTTGGTGGGAGGTAGGATGGACCAAACCAAGAAAAAATGTCTGTTGAACATGAGTTCTACAATGCATATTTTAAGAGCTGTGAGCACTTGCACATATTCGCTAGTGTCAAACACGTCTATTCTGAACAAGGTACGCATTTTAAAGCCGATGTTTATAGGATTTCTTTTTCTTGCTCTGGTGTGAGGAACCTGATCCTAAAACTTGTCAGTGATTTTTTTGTGATACCCCGTATTATGCAGCCATTCAGGGAGTTTCTGTCATAACTACCTCAGAAGTTCGGCTTTTCGGCAAAAAACAAGAAAGAAAATGAAAAATTTTGTATATGGGTACAACGAGAAGATCTTACGGAGCATTTTGTGCAGATATAACATGGAGCGTGAAGCACACTTGTAAAGGAAGCACCACTCGTAAACGAAGATAATAACTTTGAATAACAGTAGGAAATTTCGAGTACATACTAAACTGCATATCTAGAGATTACCTGTGATCTCTACAGTATATACAATGATCTCTACAGTATATACAATATGAGCCAGGACATTATGACCACCTACTTAAAAACGTGATTGTCCAATATTGGAATGCAATTTAACAATGATTCAGCGTTCCATGGATTCGAAAAGTACTTGCTAAGTTTCCAGAGGTGTGTGTCACCAGACACCTAAGCAACGGCTCACAGTTCCCGTAAGTTACGGGCGGTTGGTTTGTAGGCTCGGTGCTGGCGCACGATACCGTCCCAGTTAGATTTCATAGGATTCAGATAAGCCGAATTTGGTGGGCAAGACATCAACGTGAGTTCACTATCATGCTCCTCAAACAATTGCAGCACGATTCTGGCCTTGTGACATGGACAGTTATCCTTCTGAAAACTGCCATCGCTCTTGAGGTAGATATCATGCTATTGACAACGGATTTCAGATCGATTCCGTATTTCTGGATTTCCGGAAGGCTTTTGACACTGTACCACACAAGCGGCTTGTAGTGAAACTGCGTGCTTATGGAATATCGTCTCAGTTATGTGATTGGATTTGTGATTCCCTGTCAGAGAGGTTACAGTTCGTAGTACTTGACGAAGAGTCATAGAGTAAAACGTAAGTGATTTCTGGGATTCCACAAGGTAACGTTATAAGCTCTTTGCTGTTCCTTATCTACATAAACGATTTAGAAGACAATCTAAGCAGTCGTCTTAGGTTGTTTGCAGATGATGCTGTCGTTTAGCGGCTAATAAAGTCATCAGAAGAACAAAACAAATTGCAAAACGATTTAGAAAAGATATCTGAATAGTGCGAAAATTGGCAGTTGATCATAAATAACGAAAAGTTTGAGGTCATCCTCAAGAGTTTTAAAACGAATTCGTTAAACGTCGGTTACACGATAAATCAGTCCAGTCTAAAGGCAGTAAATTCGACTAAATACCTAGGAATTGTTATTATGAACAACTGAAATTGAAAGGAACACATAGAAAATGTTGTGGGAAAGGCTAACCAAAGTCTGCGTTTTATTGGCAGGACTCTTAGAAAATGTAACAGACCTACTGAGGAGACTGCCTACAGTTCGCTTGTCCGTCCTCTTTTAGAATAGAGCTGCGCGTTGTGGGATCCTTACCGGATAGGACTGACGGAGTACATCGAAAAAGTTCAAAGAAGGGCAGAACGTTTTGTACAGGGTGATTCAAAAAGAATACCACAACTTTAGGAATTTAAAACTCTGCAACGACAAAAGGTTGAGCTAAGCACTATATGTCGGCGAATTAAGGGAGCTATAAAGTTTCATTTAGTTGTACATTTGTTCGTTTGAGGCGCTGTTGACTAGGCGTCAGCGTCAGTTGATGCTAAGATGGCGACCGCTCAACAGAAAGCTTTTTATGTTATTGAGTACGGCAGAAGTGAATCGACGACAGTTGTTCAGCGTGCATTTCGAACGAAGTATGGTGTTAAACCTCCTGATAGGTGGTGCATTAAACGTTGGTATAAACAGTTTACAGACAATGGGTGTTTGTGCAAAGGGAAAAGTTCTGGACGGCCGAGAACGAGTGATGAAAATGTAGCACGCATCCAGCAAGCATTTGTTCGCAGCCCAGGAAAATCGACTAGCAGAGCTAGCAGAGAGCTGCAAATTCCACAATCTACTGTATGGAGAGTCCTACGAAAAAGGTTAGTTATGATGGATCGGCCGCCAGGCAGCCCGTGACAGAGCACTTCATCACTGGCCTCCGAGAAGCCCTGATCTTACCCCCTGCGATTTTTTCTTATGGGGGTATGTTAAGAATATGGTGTTTCGGCCACCTCTCCCAGCCACCATTGATGATTTGAAACGAGAAATAACAGCAGCTATCCAAACTGTTACGCCTGATATGCTAGAGAGAGTGTGGAACGAGTTGGAGTATCGGGTTGATATTGCTCGAGTGTCTGGAGGGGGCCATATTGAACATCTCTGAACTTGTTTTTGAGTGAAAAAAAACCTTTTTAAATACTCTTTGTAATGATCTATAACAGAAGGTTATATTATGTTTCTTTCATTAAATACACATTTTTAAAGTTGTGGTATTCTTTTTGAATCACCCTGTATTATCATGAAGTATGGGAGAGAGTGTCACTGAAATGATACAGGATTTGGGCTGGACATGATTAAAAGAAAGGCGTATTTCGTTGCGACGGAATCTTCTCACGAAATTCCAATCACCAACTTTCTCCTCCGAATGCGAAAATATTCTGTTGATATCGACCTACAAAGGGAGAAACGCTCACCACGATAAAATAAGGGAAATAAGAGCTCGCACGGAAAGATACAGGTGTTCGTTCTTCTCGCGTGCTATACGAGATAGGAATAATAGAGAACTGTGAAGCTGGTTCGATGAACCCTCTTCCAGGCACTTAAATGTGATTTGCAGAGCATCCATGTAAAAGTAGATGTAGGGTTTACAGTTGGTCCTTAATAATGCTCGCTTAGTCCACACCTGTCACGGTGCCGTCGAATACTACCGCAGTTCCAATGGAGTCCACGATGAATGTCCTCCATAACATACAGTATATGATCAAAAGTATCCGGACACCCCCAAAAAACATACGTTTTTCATGTTACGTGCATTGTGCTGCCACCTACTGCCAGGTACTCCATATCAGCGACCTCAGTAGTCATTACACATTGTGAGAGAGCAGAATGAGGCGCTCCCCGGAACTCACGGATTCGAACGTGGTCAGGTGTTTGGGTGTCACTTGTGTCATATGTCTGTACGCAAGATTATCACACTCCTAAACATCCGTAGGTCCACTGTTCCCGATGTGATAGTGAAGTGGAAACGTGAAGGGACACGTACAGCACAAAAACGTACAGGCCGACCTCGCCTGTTGACTGACAGAGACCGCTGACAGTTGAAGAGGGTCGTAATGTGTAACAGGCAGACATCTATACAGGGTGTTACAAAAAGGTACGGCCAAACTTTCAGGAAGCATTCCTCACACACAAAGAAAGAAAATATGTTATGTGGACAAGTGTCCGGAACCGCTTACTTTCCATGTTAGAGCTCATTTTATTACTTCTCTTCAAATCACATTAATCATGGAATGGAAACACACAGCAACAGAACGTACCAGCGTGACTTCAAACACTTTGTTACAGGAAATGTTCAAAATGTTCTCCGTTAGCGAGGATACATGCATCCACCCTCCGTCGCACGGAATCCCTGGTGCGCTGATGCAACCCTGGAGAATGGCGTATTGTATCACAGCCGTCCACAATGCGAAGAGTCTCTACATTTGGTACCGGGATTGCGTAGACAAGAGCTTTCAAATGACCCCATAAATGAAAGTCAAGAGGGTTGAGGTCAGGACAGCGTGGAGGCCATGGAATTGGTCCGCCTCTACCAGTCCATCGGTCACCGAATCTGTTGTTGAGAAGCGTACGAACACTTCGACTGAAATGTGCAGGAGCTCCATCGTGCATGAACCACATGTTGTATCGTACTTGTAAAGGCACATGTTCTAGCAGCACAGGTAGAGTATCCCGTATGAAATTATGATAACGTGCTCCATTGAGCGTAGGTGGAAAAACATGGGGCCCAATCAAGACATCACCAACAATGCCTGCCCAAACGTTCACAGAAAATCTGTGTTGACGACGTGATTGCACAATTGCGTGCGCGTACTCGTCAGCCCACACATGTTGATTGTGAAAATTTACAATTTGATCACGTTGGAATGAAGCCTCATCCGTAAAGAGAACATTTGCACTGAAATGAGAATTGACACATTGTTGGATGAACCATTCGCAGAAGTGTACCCGTGGAGGCCAATCAGCTGCTGATAGATTAGATTAGATTAGATTTACTTTCATTCCAATTGATCCGTAGTGAGGAGGTCCTCCTGGATGTGGAACATAGTGCCTGCACACTCTGTACATGGTACAGAAACAACTGGTTCTCCCGTAGCACTCTCCATACAGTGACGTGGTCAACGTTACCTTGTACAGCAGCAACTTCTCTGACGCTGACATTAGGGTTATCGTCAACTGCACGAAGGATTGCCTCGTCCATTGCAGGTGTCCTCGTCGTTCTAGGTCTTCCCCAGTCGCGAGTCATAGGCTGGAATGTTCCGTGCTCCTTAAGACGCCGACCAATTGCTTCGAACGTCTTCCTGTTGGGTCACCTCCGTTCTGGAAATCTGTCACGATACAAACGTACCGCGCCACGGCTATTGCCCCGTGCTAATCCGTACATCAAATGGGCATCTGCCAACTCCGCATTTGTAAACGTTGCACTAACTGCAAAACCACGTTCGTGATGAACACTAACCTGTTGATGCTACGCACTGATGTGCTTGATGCTAGTACTGTAGAGCAATGAGTCGCATGTCAACACAAGTACCGAAGTCAACATTACCTTCCTTCAATTGGGCCAACTGGCGGTGAATCGAGGAAGTACAGTACATACTGACGAAACTAAAATGAGCTCTAACATGGAAATTAAGCGTTTCCGGACACATGTCCACATAACATCTTTTCTTTATTTGTGTGTGAGGAATGTTTCTTGAAAGTTTGGCCATACCTTTTTGTAACACCCTGTATATACCATCACACAGGAATTCCAAACTGCATCAGAATCCACTGCAAGTACTATGACAGTTAGGCGGGAGGTGAGAAAACTTGGATTTCATGGTCGAACGGCTGCTCGTAAGCCACACACCACGCCAGTAAATGTCAAACGACGCCTCACTTGGGGTAAGGAACGAAAACATTGGACGATTGCACAGTGGAAAAACGTTGTGTGGAGTGACGAATCACGGTACACGATGTGGCGATCCGATAGTAGGGTGTGGGAAAGGCGAATGTCCGGTGAACGTCATCTGCCAGTGTGTGTAGTGCCAACAGTAAAATTCGGAGGTGGTGGTATTATGTTGTGGTCGTGTTTTTCATGGTGGGGGCTTGCACCACAATATCATCCCTCTAACGGACAGGCCTGCTCAGGGTCCTGACCTGAATCCTATAGAGCACCTTTGGGATGTTTTGGAACGCCAACTTCGTGCCAGGCCACACTGACCGACATCGATACCTCTTCTCAGTGCAGTACTCCGTGAAGAATGGGCTGCCATTCCCCAAGAAACCTTCCAGCACCTAATTGAACGTATGCCTGCGAGAGTGGAAGCTGTCATCAGAGATAAGGGTGGGCCAACACCATACTGAACTCCAGCATTACCGATGGAGGGCGCCACGATCTTGTAAGTCATTTTCAGCCAGGTGTCCGGATACTTGTGATCACATAGTGTGTATTTATAGAATGTGATAAATACCATCATCCAAGAACAATTGGATACTTAACTGTAGAAAGGTGCTAAGTGCCAAATTCATGAATATGTGTTAAGTGGTTTGAAAGGTTGCAGGATACAGAGGAGGTTACATATGAAAAGTGCTATCTCCACTGAGAATTGCAAGTGGATACATTTGCCACCACTAGGTGGCTATGGTGCTAATTTGCCCGCTGATTTCATAAGAATGTTGCAATGTGCCATTCAGTTGTGTTTGTTTCATTTTGCTACACTTCGATTGATACGCAGCAGGTTACGTTTGTGCCCACACTGACGCATTCCAAGGCGTTTTACCGCCGCCAGTTATCTTGTTACAACATGGAAGTATCTGCAGGTGACACCTTTCAGTCTTACATGTGCATGTGGGGTGAGAGTATCGCTGGTAGGGGTGAAAATGAAATCGCGTCATACGTTCTGAAAGTGTTAAAGACCAGGAGAACAACGAAGAAGAACCTTATTGTCAGGAGTGACAACTGTGTTGCACAAAATAAGATTTGAATGATGGTATTTCTTTTTCTTTTTCTGGTGGTTGTTTACACGAACAGAACAACGGTTTCCTGTTAGTGGGCAGAGCTTCCTCCCTTGCGACTCTGAGTTTGCCTTGATAGAAAGTCGGTGACTAAGGCATTTGTACCCAGCGGCCTATGCAAAATGGTTGAGGAAGCAAAGGCTGTTAGACCTTTCAAAGTAATGTCCATGAATACTTCCGATTTTTTAATATTCAACGCGTAGCAGGTGAGACACTCTCTACAAAAAAGCTGAACATTTCAAAGTATGTTAGCATCACATATGATTCAATAGATATAGCACTTGTAGCAATATGAGAATGGTACACGGACATGGAAGGGATCCGTTAGGTGAACGTGCTCAAAAAGGAAAACATTCCTGAAACATTCAGTATGCTACCTTTGAATCTACACTCCTGGAAATGGAAAAAAGAACACATTGACACCGGTGTGTCAGACCCACCATACTTGCTCCGGACACTGCGAGAGGGCTGTACAAGCAATGATCACACGCACGGCACAGCGGACACACCAGGAACCGCGGTGTTGGCCGTCGAATGGCGCTAGCTGCGCAGCATTTGTGCACCGCCGCCGTCAGTGTCAGCCAGTTTGCCGTGGCATACGGAGCTCCATCGCAGTCTTTAACACTGGTAGCATGCCGCGACAGCGTGGACGTGAACCGTATGTGCAGTTGACGGACTTTGAGCGAGGGCGTATAGTGGGCATGCGGGAGGCCGGGTGGACGAACCGCCGAAGTGCTCAACACGTGGGGCGTGAGGTCTCCACAGTACACCGATGTTGTCGCCAGTGGTCGGCGGAAGGTGCAAGTGCCCGTCGACCTGGGACCGGACCGCAGCGACGCACGGATGCACGCCAAGACCGTAGGATCCTACGCAGTGCCGTAGGGGACCGCACCGCCACTTCCCAGCAAATTAGGGACACTGTTGCTCCTGGGGTATCGGCGAGGACCATTCGCAACCGTCTCCATGAAGCTGGGCTACGGTCCCGCACACCGTTAGGCCGTCTTCCGCTCACGCCCCAACATCGTGCAGCCCGCCTCCAGTGGTGTCGCGACAGGCGTGAATGGAGGGACGAATGGAGACGTGTCGTCTTCAGCGATGAGAGTCGCTTCTGCCTTGGTGCCAATGATGGTCGTATGCGTGTTTAGCGCCGTGCAGGTGAGCGCCACAATCAGGACTGCATACGACCGAGGCACACAGGGCCAACATCCGGCATCATGGTGTGGGGAGCGATCTCCTACACTGGCCGTACACCACTGGTGATCGTCGAGGGGACACTGAATAGTGCACGGTACATCCAAACCGTCATCGAACCTATCGTTCTACCATTCCTAGACCGGCAAGGGAACTTGCTGTTCCAACAGGACAATGCACGTCCGCATGTATCCCGTGCCACCCAACGTGCTCTAGAAGGTGTAAGTCAACTACCCTGGCCAGCAAGATCTCCGGATCTGTCCCCCATTGAGCATGTTTGGGACTGGATGAAGCGTCGTTTCACGCGGTCTGCACGTCCAGCACGAACGCTGGTCCAACTGAGGCGCCAGGTGTAAATGGCATGGCAAGCCGTTCCACAGGACTACATCCAGCATCTCTACGATCGTCTCCATGGGAGAATAGCAGCCTGCATTGCTGCGAAAGGTGGATATACACTGTACTAGTGCCGACATTGTGCATGCTCTGTTGCCTGTGTCTATGTGCCTGTGGTTCTGTCAGTGTGATCATGTGATGTATCTGACCCCAGGAATGTGTCAATAAAGTTTCCCCTTCCTGGGACAATGAATTCACGGTGTTCTTATTTCAATTTCCAGGAGTGTATTTCCTCAACCCGTTCAATTACAGATGAAAAGAAGAAAGATTAAAAGGCTATGATACCTTACCTGGAAAAGACTGAGCATAAAGAATATTATATACAGATCTGCGGAGAGCGACTAAGATCAAAGCACCTAGAATAATTCGATGGCACTTAGCACCTTTCATAAGTGTTTCTGTCTGAATTGCCTTCAGCACCAAACAATTCCAACTTTGTCATGAAACCACCTCTAATATACGATAAGATACTCTCATTTGTAACATGGAAAAGTTTGTGGAATAAATAATTAAAACATTGCACTACAGACAGTTTGTTTATAATAACTTCAGTTCATAAATTTGGCACTTTGCACCAATTACACTGTACAATGTCCAAAAAATGGAGGATTGTTTTTCTCTTGAGGCAGCTCTTAGTTCCATTAACACGTCTGTTGCCAAATGTATTTGCCATTTCATTTATATTCGTAAAGGGAACTTTAAATTTTCAGTATCTCTCTGATGTTTAATTAGGGCAACGGCCTTGCCACAGTGGATACATCGGTTCACGTGAGATCACCGAAGTTAAGCGCTGTCGGGCGTGGTCGGCACTTGGATGGGTGACCATATAGCCGCGATCCACTGTTGCCATTTTTCGGGGTGCACTCATCCTCGTGATGCCAATTGAGGAGCTACTCGACCGAATAGTAGCACCTCCGGTCAAAGTAAACCATCATAATGACCGGGAGAGCGGTGTGCTGACTACACGCCCCTCCTATCCGCATCCTCCACTGAGGATGATACAGCGGTCGGATGGTCCCGATTGGCCACTTGTGGCATCAAGACGGAGTGCTTTTTCATGTTTCATTATGTATGTATGTACATATATAACTGAACGTTACGACACAAATATCGTGCTTTTATTGTAATGGTACAGTTAGAATAAAGTACTTTGTTGATTCCTAGTCTTGTTTAACTATTGTTTTGATTAATGGAATTTGTGTTTAATTTGTTTCATATTTTGTAATGAAATCAGGCCAATATACTGTGTGTCTCATTGCGTACAATAACTGTATCTGGTAAAATGGGCTCTGCCTTAAACTAAATAAAAGAATAGAAAAGGAAAACAGAGTACATCACTGTGCGGAAATTTAGTCACGAGGGGGCAATCAAATAAGGTTAATAGGTAGTGATGGAAAGAAAGGGCGTCATTGAGTTAAAGCGACTTTTATTTTTAGTGGCATCGCTGTCGTGTGACGCAACAGGAATCTGCATGTTTCCATATACATTTACGCTGACGCCACTCGAGTGGCCACCGACTGCTGTCACTTTGGTTGCTTCTGGAAACCTAGCTTTAACCACTGCGCCACCTGGCGCGATGTACTGATTAGAGACACAACTTGGCTGTCTGCGAATACCCAGATGGCGTCAACTCGAAATCCGTCATTTGATGTGCGACGACCTGACACAATGTAAGGAAAACTCTCTTCTAGTTGGTGAGCGCAGAAGTCGATAAAAGAGTCCGTTTCCTAAGCTGCGACGTAAAGCACAGCGGGTGCCACCGCAGGGCGCCCCGACTACAGTGGCCGACGAGCATAAAAACGGAATCATCCGAGCAGCTGCGCCCGGGTCGACACCTCGAAGAAAGAAGCACGGAGGAAGGAAGGGTCGACCACCTGAGGGGGCAGCAGGAGCCCTGCTCAGTGCACGTGCTGGAGTGGCAAGGGGGGGGGGGGGGGGGGGAGTGCAGCCGCAGCGGCACCTGTGGGCAACAACCAGCAGCAACCCTTGCGCCTTGCCGCGCGCCTCCCAGCTGTCGCGCGGCATCTGTTGCTGCTTCCGGCCCGGCCAGGCGCAGACACCTCCACACATGCTGGCCGGCTCCTAACTGACCTTGACACCCGCCTACTGCGCCGGAAGCGTCCACGAAGGACGGACAACACGGCGCTGGCTGGACAACAACTCCCGCTTACTCAGCTAGTTCGGTGAAGTGAAGGATGCTTTCCGTCAATCCCCAATGAAGCCTTTGTTACCTAAAGACGAGTATTGCTCTACTCACAGTGATGGACTGCTGTTGTTTTTGTGATATCATTGTTTATGTTTTGATTTTGGTTGCCGTGTTGTTGTTGTTGTTGTTGTCATAGCGCGTCTTTCACATTCACTATGCGACATTGGAAGTGTTACAGTATGAACCACCAGCCCGATGTGTATCAAACTTTGTGGATATGTTCATCACGTAAAAAGGATTAAAGAAGTCTCTTTGAAAATTTCAACAAATCGGTTTTTTCCTTGCCTAAAACGTTCTACATCTACATACATACTCCGCAATCCACCATACGGTGCGTGGCGGAGGGTACCTCGTACTACAACTAGCATCTTCTCTCCCTGTTCCACTCCCAAACAGAACGAGGGAAAAATGACTGCCTATATGCCTCTGTACGAGCCGTAATCTCTCTTATCTTATCTTTGTGGTCTTTCCGCGAAATATAAGTTGGCGGCAGTAAAATTGTACTGCAGTAAGCCTCAAATGCTGGTTCTCTAAATTTCCCCAGTAGCGATTCACGAAAAGAACGCCTCTTTTCCTCCAGAGACTCCCACCCGATTTCCTGAAGCATTTCCGTAACACTCGCGTGATGATCAAACTTACCAGTAACAAATCTAGCAGCCCTCCTCTGAATTGCTTCTATGTCCTCCCTCAATCCGACCTGATAGGGATCCCAAACGCTCGAGCAGTACTCAAGAATAGGTCGTATTAGTGTTTTATAAGCGGTCTCCTTTACACATGAACCACATCTTCCCAAAATTCTACCAATGAACCCAAGACGACTACCCGCCTTCCCCACAACTGCCATTATATGTTTGTCCCACTTCATATCGCTCTGCAATGTTACGCCCAAATATTTAATCGACGTGACTGTGTCAATCGCTACACTACTAATGGAGTATTCAAAAATTATGGGATTCTTTTTCCTATTCATCTGCATTAATTTACATTTATCTATATTTAGAGTTAGCTGCCATTCTTTACACCAATCACAAATCCTGTCCAAGTCATCTTGTATCCTCCTACAGTCACTCAACGACGACACCTTCCCGTACACCGCAGCATCATGAACAAACAGCCGCACTTTGCTATCCACCCTATCCAAAAGATCATTTATGTAGACAGAAAACAACAGCGGACCTACCACGCTTCCCTGGGGCACTCCAGATGATACCCTCACCTCCAATGAACACTCACCATCGAGGACAACGTACTGGGTTCTATTACTTAGGAAGTCTTTGAGCCACTCACATACTTGGGAACCAATCCCATACGCTCGTACCTTAGTTAGGAGTCTGCAAAGGGCACCGAGTCAAACGCTTTCCGGAAGTCAAGGAATATGGCATCCGTCTGATACCCTTCAGCCATGGTTCGCAAAATATCATGTGATGTCCACTTTTTTGCAGTATTCATCCGAATTTCGCCAGAATTTGCGTTATCGAGTTACAAGGCGATCTGTGAAAAAGTGTCTTCAAAGACCGTTCACGGCGGGAAAATAACAGTCGACAGCGCGAGCAAGGTCGCAGCATGGAATTTCAGATTCTGCCCAACAAGCATTATGGAAATTATGAAAGTGCTCGTACTTGAAATCGACCAAGCCTGTTACTTCTGGACAATAGTGGACGAAAAGCGTATCGAGTGAGCATAGCAGCGAGTAACAGAGGCTGCCGAACAGGCCCGCAGTACTACCGTGACCACGAAGAAGATGGAGGAGGACTTCCTTTTGGATCTGGAAGGACTGCTGTATCGTCCAGGAATCGCTGACTAGAGGTGTGCTTACCTTAAATAAAGAAAATGTAACCCACATCTTTAAACGAGTTTTTATGGAAAACGTATATTTTAAATTGGTGGGTAACATTAACTTTAGAACGATACAAACGATTTTGATCCAAATTTGATGCCGGCATTCTATCTATCAGCAGGCGTAGTCGTTTTGCGATATCTTCAAATGCCTGTTTTGCGCGATGTTTCAGGCGACGTAAGTTCTGCCAAACAGAACAGTCTTGGCAATCGCTGCATGCCTCACATCGTCACGAGGATCCTATTGAAACGTCCCCTTTTTGAAGAATAAAAGCTGGATCTGAGATCAATGGAAGACAACACTTTTACACCATTAAAATTTTGAACAATAATGGAACAATAAGAAAGCTCATAGAGAAGCTGCGGCTTTGACAAAAGAATTCTAAGTTGGTTTGTTGGTGTACGTTTACACTTTTTCCAAAGATTGCACCTTGTAATTTAATCTTACGTAACGGAAGTGTGGACAATCGTTCGATTTGTTGCATTTGCTAAAGGCTGTTTCACTAATTACTGAAATGGGACTGCCAGAGTCAAGTACTGCCGTAAATTTTACATCATTTACTGTAATGTGAATCACAGGATATGCAATGCTGTTATGTTTTACGTCGTGTTCCTGGAGTAAGATGTCCCTAATGTCTTCCATTTTTACGTAATTACTAGCTACGGCAGCTGCGTCGTCAGTTTCATACGTGCGTTTCGTGGCTGCCAGCGGTATGAGTCATTGCCTATTGTCTCTTTGTTGGCGTGCGTCGTTATTGGGATTTGGAGACCTAACTTCTACAAATTCACCTTGTCGAGAGGGGCCTGCTCTGTTTGAATCCCGCCAGTTCTGATGCAATTCAGGTCTGTCGTTACGATCATATCGTCTGTCGTCATGTCGGTAGATTCCATAGTTACTTTCTTGTCGGTCACGTGGTGGAGAACTTCTCCCTGAATCGTAACTGCGCGCTGGTCCATTGCGTCTAAAGTTATACTGTCTCCTTTGATAATATCTATTTTGGTTCCCATATTGTCTGTTTCTCTGATTGTCTCTGTGATACTCATTACCACGGAGAGTGATCTTTCCCTGTAATTATTACTACTCTGCCAACGGTTGTCATACGGGTGGTGTCTGTTTTGGTCACGATTTGTGTTGTGAGAATAGCCTTGTCGTGTCCAATTATTATTTCTTTCATCGCGGAGTTGCAACGGATGTGACCTGTTATTGTTGTGTTCCTGTTTTCGCGTTCCGCGATTGTCAGTGTCAATTTCTAATTCTTGTAAGAGTCCTTGAAAAGCTTCAATGTCGTCTTTGCAACGTCCTGCCAAAATAATGTGTCGCACATGTTCAGGTAATTTGATTAAGCAAATGCGGATGAGTTCTGAGGGGCTGTATGGGTTTGACAGGTACTGATTCTTGTGCAACATGTCTTCAAAATATTTCACAAGACTGGAGAATTCAGATTGTTCGAAATGTTTCCTCATTATGATACTATGTTTTACTTGGTCTTGTGTAGCTTGAGACCAATATGCTGAGAGGAAGACATGATAAAATTCTCCTTCACTGTGACAGTCGTGAATGACCGATCGCATTCTTACAGCTGGTTCATTCTCTAAGTAGCCACACATAAATTCTAATCTGTGTTCTAATGACCAGTTGGGAGGAAAACAATGAGAGAATTGATGAAGCCACGCTTGTGGATGAATGTCGTTGCCAGAATTCGTAAATGTTTTTAATTTACGTGTAGTAATGAACAGCTTATAGTCAAAATCATCGTGCCGGAGAGTCGCATATCGGTCATTGTTAGGTCGTGTCAGCGGTTCCATCTCAAAATTCGGTGCACATTGCCAATTTCTTTCATAACTTCCGAAATGCCTTGTGTTATTATTTTGCGTCTTTTCCGTATTTCTAAGTCCCTCTTCCCATGTTGGAGCGCGAGTGTCCTCTGAAATTTGTAATTTTTGTATTACTTGTGCCAACTGATCTTGTACTTCCCGGATTTCTCTTTTGTGCTGTATATTGATTTGATTTTGATTGAATTTCCTAATTTGTTCGCACTCTTCTGTGTCATTAAAGACTACCGGTTTTGTGTCATTCAAATTATCATCTACCTTCGTAGATAAATTAGTGAACTGATCCAAAAGTGCGGCTACTTTCTCCGATAGTGTACTTATTTCCTCAATGTGTTTTTCTGAACCAAGTTTCAGAGTATCTACTGTGTCCTTTACGTTTTCCTGAGTTTTTGCAAGTTGCGTACCAAATCGGTAGATGCAACTGAGTCAAATTTAGCTTGCAAGGTCTCATGATTTTCATGAACAATAGTTTGCAGTTCTTTTATGGCTGCTTCGTGATTCTGTAATGCATTTTCATGCCGCGAAAAAATAGGTTGAAAATGCTCACAAATTTGAGTTTGTACGTCATTACAGACTTTTTGACATTTCGATTCAATGTTATGTAACTCAGTAGTTAAATCTTCACATGTTTGTTCAAGAGTTTGTTCCAATGAGTCTAACTTTTGAAGCTGTTGCTGTGTTTGTCTCTGATTTTGTTCCATCGTGTCTAACTTCTGAAGCTTTTGCTGTGTTTGTCTCTGATTTTGTTCCATTCTGTCCAACTTTTGAAGCTTTTGCTGGTTTTGTCTCTGATTTTGTTCCATTGTGTCTAACTGTTGCTGTGTTTGTCTCTGATTTTGTTCCATTGTGTCTAACTTTTGAAGCTTTTGTCCCATTTGTTGCATTAATTGTAATAACAATGCACTGGTGTCTGAAACATGTTCCTCAGTGCTTTTTGGCAGTGAATTTGCACCGGCAACATTCACATTTTGACAAGCGGAAAATGTGTCTTGACTCATTTGAGGAAACGGTGAGAACCCAAAACCTGAGTCTACAGTATTTGCAATATTGTGTTCTGTCATTCCCGATTACTGAGGCGAGCTGTTGCCGACCGATCGATCGATAACGCTTCCCTGTTCACTACCTGTTTCACTGTCTACACCATTATTTGACGCCTGCTCCATTTCCCTATGCACAGTTACCAAATTACTACTTTGAATGTCTGTTACTTCATTACACAGTGGTGCTGACAAGCTACGCTCGTCATCACTATTATTTCTCAGTTTACTTTGGAGCCTAGTGTTACGTTTTTCACACGCCATTATTGTCACAATATTTCACACAATAACACAGAAAAGCACAATTTGAAGAGCAAAAATAAGAGAACACATTAACATAACACTGAAAATAATATCTAGTTAATTGCAGCTGCGAAATACTTGGTGCAAATCTACATGCATGCCACAACTGTTTTACTGTACAACAATGAAAGACTGCAACTACAAAGGAGATTTTCTCTACAATTACGCGCTAGCAATAAACAAAAGCTACACTAATTACACAAACTACAAGAAAAAAATCAGAAGATTCCAGTGAGATATCCTCGGCTAAGGGTCGACATATGAAACATCCCCTTTTTGAAGAATTATACATGACTGTGCTTATCCTGACACACAATATTTTTAGCGCAACGCAATCTGACTTTCAAAAAATCCCTACAAAAAAAATGGCCCTGACTAACATTAACCTATACCTTTCACAAATCACTTACCTCACAAAAATCTTGGTTACTCGAACTACTGCAATACAGCAAGCGCCACTACTGCCAGCTAAATAAAAGATTCAAACTATGGAAGGCACTAACTACTGATAGGGATAGTTAGCAAATGACAGATATTAATAGAGAACAAACAATGTATTTACCTTAATATCATCAAAAGTCATAATATATATATAGGAGTTCATAACATCCATTCTTACAAATATCAAAACTCCGCCATTTCTCTCTCCACATCCACCACTGCTGGCGGCTCACCTGCAACTGCCCAACGCTACGCGCTGTTAACATCCAGCTGCCGCTGCCCAACACTACAATGGCAGACCACAATGCAAACTACCCACAGACTGCACACAGCACAGCCAGTGATTTTCATACAGAGCGCTACGTAACGTTTCCAATAAGAAAACATAAACAGCCTACTTACATAGCCCCCATGCTCCCCACAAAAAATTTTACAAATTGTTTTGGGCAGTGGCCAATAATGATTTGATAAAATTTTTCATAATTACAATAACAAAGAAATCAAATGCACACACTTATTAATACAATGTTGGCCAAAGCTAAAATTTTCTCACAGTCCATAAAGACAGTCCTGATCGTTCATCCCAGTAAAATAGCAGTGTTTTTCTCAAAGTCTGAGCAGTGACAAGAAAATGCACACGGAAGTAGTGGATTTCCATGCAGTCTTGAAGAAGTAGTGTTGTTCTTCCAACGGAAAGACAGTGCTGACTCTTGACATGCAGACAGGTAATGGTCCACAACAGAGCAAACCCACAGCAGAGTCAGTCGAAGTTTTAAGAATATTGGTAGGTAGGTCATCACAGAGCAGACCCACTGCAGTCCTGGTAGAGATTACGGTATTGGTGGGCCATCAAAGATGCAGACCCACTGTAGTCCATGTAGATATGGCTAGCAGCCATCTGTTGTGACTGTGCAGGTGCACAATCACCATTGAAGAGTCTTGCGGATAATATAGCAAGTCCATAAACCACCACTTGTGTACTCACAAAACTTTTTGGAATGTCCTTAGAACCAGCAATGCTGTTATCCAGTCCCTTGCTGAATTATCAACACACATGCAAACACTAACAGTCCCTACTTCTCGCATATTGTCCATATACTATGACCAACGGAATCGTGTGCAGTGAAATGTAACTTACAAGTTACTTAATTTGATGAACTGGAGTCAATTACAATTTTATAACATAAGAATACAATAACAAAGGTGCAAAATACATCATTAAAAACATAACAATACAGATAACATTTGTGGTAATGCAGGCTTTACAAAAGAATAGAAATATACCTATACATCAGTGTTACAGGAAATATGACATAAGTAAATACATAAAGATCAGAAGAACTGAAACATCACCTTCACATGTGAGCAACAAAACAGAATAAATAATGTCTAAACATCTTCACAAAGTAAATAACATAGTATTAGAAAAATTCTACAACATAACTGTTATTAGCTAAACACATAAAGACAGGAAAAACACAAATATTCAAGAGTACACAAACACATAGTGGGATAACACAAAAGGAAAGGACAGGGTTTGTTTTCAGTGTAACATTTGGTACTGCAGTCCAACCAAAAACTTCATTCTATAGATCTTTCGTTTTATTTTCACATTTGTTTCCACCAAAAAAAAATCCTATTCAGCATGCTTTCTGTATATATATGTTCACATATTTCTTACCTCATTATTTATTTTCCATTATCTTACTTCATCATTTATTTCCAAGAAAATCCTACCTAAACCTGTTGTCCCTAAACCCTACTTTTTTGGTTCATATCCTCTTTCAAAATACTGTTTTGGCCAAACCATTTTCTTATAACTTTTCAATGTATTTCTTCCAATTCATCACAACGTTTTCTCTTATATGGACTACCCCATCTTAAGCTAACTTAAATCTACTGAGCTCAGATGCTAAACTAAGGGACGAGGCAATGCAGCAGCACAAGACAGTTAACACAAACAGCAATGACCAAAAAAATGGAAATTGGCAAAGCAATTGCAATATTACAACTAATATAAGGCACTGTGCAGCAAACAAGAACAATAAATCTGTAGTAAAACTGGCTTAACAGCGTAATACAAAGTCAAATTCAGTAACATTATGCCTGGCAAACAGCAGCAGCAAATGCTATAACTAATACCTAAGCATGGCAAAGTTCAAGCAGAAAAAATATTACACTAAAAACAACAATGCAGAAAAAGGGAAATGTCTATTCATATCTTAATATCTATGTCATTAAAGTGGTGCACCACAACTATTTCTACAAAAGAAATTACCAAGTACTTGAAAAGAAAATTATATATGCAAGTCCTGTGACGGGAAATGTCTTTTTGTGCTCCTTCGTTTTTTTTTTTTAAGTAGATCATAAATTTTATTATTTACTGGATCTGTAGGCATAAAATATTTATATTAGTACATCTATAAAATTTTGTTTTAATCAATGCTGCAGTGCAGCTAGAAACTAGATATTAAACAAAATGAGCAAATATGTACACAGAAGGCATGAAACATCATTCATTAGCCATATGGCATTTCATAATGCAGTAAACAGTCTTTCAACTAGCAAGGCAATAGATGTGAAATGTTTCTCATCATTTCATTAGGCATTTTAGTAAACATCATAAATTACGAGCTCCACAGTGTAATCATATGTTTTCAAGTTTGAGCGTGTTGTATTTGCGATGCTTTCTACAAAGGAATGTCAATAGCAAGGATAATTCCCTCCCTTTTTTTTCTCTACCTAATGGCTTTCTTTTGTTAGGCGACAACCTCTCAGCTGGGCGCCCAAAACGCATTACGTCAAGGTCACTTACCTTTCTTATTGAAATATTTACGACAGCAGTTTCCGCTACAGTGACAGTCTCATATAAAAATATTTCACAGGTCAAGAATTTGCGTTACAAATCTGTAGAAACAAAATCCTATTGATATAACAGTGTCCAAAAAAAATTTTTGTCGGCATTGTAATACATTCACGCATTTACATACATTTCATAACTCTTAAAGTACGGATCTTGGTTTCCAACAACCTTTTTCACAAACCAGAGTCCCTAACCACTACTCATAATTCCTTACCTTATTCATCAACACTTCTTCAATATTTCATCATAACAGATACGTAGCATAATCAAATAACTCATATACGGTAGCATCATCTTATTGATCATAAACATACCTCAATAGCATAATACACATCGTCGTCATAATAATAACATCATAACACCTCAGTCAAATCTTGAAATCGTCGTAGCTTCCTCCAATAATTTCAAAACCCAAAAAAAATCTCTGCCACTTCAATAGTGTCATCTACCTCAAACGTACTTTAAAAATCATGATCCCATACCAAATACATCATTCAAAGGTCTCATAGTATCACAATGGTTCCGAAAAAATATGAACAGTTCACAAAGTACAGACAAAATACAATTTCGTAAGTGTGAAGTTATCCAACGGTCTAATTACGTCAACATCTGTCACTGCCGTAGTAAAGAAGTTTGTCTCTCACAGTTAAATGATCAGATAGCTGTGTAATTATGTGTTAGAGAAATATGGTACCGATGTGTAAAGTTGTGTAAGCATATACCATATGAGCTAGGGCTCCTTGTGCTTGCCAAACACATGATACACAAAGTAAGCGTGTACCCCCCAGAGGATTAATGTAATTATACCCTCAGGTGTTACAGATTACAGCAATGGAATGAAATGTATAGCGGAAAACTTTCTTTGTAATTAAAAAATCTTTAAAAGTAAATGTTTTAAGTACAAAATTAATCACTCAAATACGTGTACTGTAGCGCTAAACTGTGCGTCTTGTTGTAAGATAATCTCTGTGGAAGTGTCGTAGTTATCGTCCTCCGAAAGCTAAGTTCTCCAGAAGTCAATGTACTTACCTCACGATAAACAAAAGTGAAATGCTTTGCGTATAGATATCTTAGTTATTATGCTTATTTCCGTAATGAAGAAAGTACTGTGCTGTAACGTATTGTTGTGCTATGGAAAAGGCTGTCTCATTGTAGCTATACCACAAAAGTTACTACTAAAACATGTTTTACTTTCCAGAATAATTCAGAAAAACTGTGCAGATATAAAACAGATACAGCGCAAAAGCAATAATATAAATTGTGTCACTCATTAGTAGCGACGTGATATAATCGTGTAGCTGTCAAATAAACTAACCACTTTGTCATCTGATATCTCTCAGAAAGTACTTTAAATCCGGAATGTATTTTCAAGTAAACAAAAATGTTGCATTAAAATCTCATTAGCAGTACCGGTATATGTTCTAAGTATGTGAGCCTTATAGTCATTACATAATCGTCCAACTACCAAGCAAGAATGTACACACACAATAACACTGTGTCATATGTTCACAATAACAATGCATTCGTAATTTCTGTTTAAATAAATTCGCTTGGTTCTTGACTGGATATTTAACTTCAAACAGTGTTGCATGTTAACAGTTTCTTAAATCTGACAAAGCATACTAGAAATGTGACGTGAAAAATTTTATGGCAAAGACTAAGTTAAAAAGCAGATTATCTTTCAATACACGGTTTTACATGTGAAATGTGATGCAATCCTTTGCTCTTCCTAGTACGCAGAGTTTCAACTTCAACGCAATTATCATGTGGTATACGTCGGATACTGTAAGGTCCATTGTAAACTAGAAAGAATTTGTGACTCAAGTGTTTCTTCTTATGTGACAACGAATGAGCTTTAATGAGGACTTTCTGACCAATATATAATTTCTTTGCATTTGCTTTACCGTGTAGTTTTCTCCTTTTGTCTGCTGCAGATTTTATATTTTTAATAGCCAAATCAATTATGTCTTTGTGTCGAAGTTTACGTGCATTCGGGAAAGGTACAAGCTCTCTGAGTCTTTTCGATGGTTCTTCATTCTTCAGTACAAGAATAGGTGATAAAGCAGTGGAGTCATGAGGCATTTCATTCAGCACGTTTTGAAATAAGTGTAAATATCTGTCCCAATGCTGATGCTTTCTGTGACAATAAAGTCTGCAAAGCTTATTGATTTCTTTCATAATCCATTCGGAGGGGTTACAATGTGGTGAGTACAATGAAATAAAAACAGGTTTGATTTTATGATTCCGAAGCATGCGTGACCAAACAGCAGATCTGAATTGAGGTCCGTTTTCTGAAATGACTTTACTAACGTGTCCCACTTCACGTAAAATTTTTTTAACAAAGGCGTTGGATACAGACCGTCCAGTGGCTTTACGTAACGGTGTGAAAGAAACAAATTTTGAAGAAAGTTCAACAGCGACTAGAACGTATGAAAATCCATTAGATGTTCTGACAAGTGGTCCCAAGAGACCAACAGCAGCAAATTCTTTTAATTTAGAAGGAATAATAGGAAACAGTGGAGCACGATGGGAGATAGTAGATGGTTTCGCCTTTTGACAAAGTTTACAAATAGACAAGACTCTTCGAATTCTCTTTCCATATTGTTAATATAACAAGTCGTTCGAAGAATATGATAACATTTTCGTGGGCCAAAATGTGGATAGCTGAAATGAATGTACCAAATGAGCTTATTAACAAAATCGTCAGGAATGCAAAGTACCCATAGCTTGTCATCAACAGTGCAGCGTTTGAACAGTATGCTGTTTCTAACCAGATAATAATGCCGAATCTGTGTGTGTGTCTTTTCATGCCATTTTCTCTTGATGTCTTTCCAAATCGGATCTTTATCTTGCTCATGAGCAATGTCCTTTAAAGATGTGGTGATGAAGTTTTCAAAGGCGACTTTCTGAATGTAAAGAATACTGAAATTTTTCTCGAGGTTGCCTTCTGTGCTACTTTTCTCAAGCCCAGCCGGTGTGCGTGACAGACCGTCCGCAACAATGTTCTCCTTGCTGGGAATGTAGACTATTGTGAAGTGGAATTCTTGCAGAAACAATGCCCAACGTTTTAACCTGTCATGATTTAATTTTGAAGACATAAGAAATTGTAATGCACAATGATCACTGTATACTTTTACGTGCTTACCAGAAAGAAAGAAACGGAACTTGTTAAATGCCCAAACGATAGCTAAAGCTTCTAATTCAGTAACGGGATAATTTTTTTCAGATTTTGTTAGCACTCGGCTAGCAAAAGCAATGGTTTTCTGAACGGTAGTGTCATTTTCTATGGCTTTTTGAAATAAATGGGCACCAAGACCGACTTTAGAAGAATCCGTGCTAAGGCAGAAATCTTGTGACAGATCTGGATGAACTAGTATTGGCGCGTTAAGTAGAGATTCTTTCAAAGAATTGAATTCTAACTGTGCTTCTTCGTCCCAGTTCCAAATAGTATTTTTTCCAGTGAGAGAACAAAGTTTTGGTGTAACAAGAAGTTGCATATTCAGAAAACGACGGTAAAAATTTACGAGACCTAGAAAAATTGCGAACTTGTTTTTTTGTGGATGGAACTGGAATGGCTCTGATTGCTTCTAACTTTTCAGGATCCGGCTGAATGCCTTCAGAAGAAATAATATGTCCCAAAAACCTCACCTTTGACCTACCGAATTCAGTCTTTTCCAAGTTAACAGTAATTCCAGATTCTGCAAAAATACGTAACAAACTGTTAAGGATGCGATTATGTTGTTCCCATGAGGCTTCTGCTATCAGAATATCGTCCACATATAAGGTGATGTGACGTTTTAAGAACTCAGGTAATATGGAATTTAGCCCGCGAAGAATGCTGCTGAAGAAATGTTCAAACCAAAAGGAAGTTTCCGAAACTGATAACAAACGCCGAAACATGGGAAAACTGTGTATTTTCTACATTCTGGATGAAGCTCGATCTGATAAAAGCTAGATCTGAGATCAATGGAAGACAACACTTTTACACCATTAAAATTTTGAAGAAGTTCTTCCAACGTTTGCGGCCTGTCTGTTACAGGAATAATGATAGTATTGATTTGTCTCGAATCTAAGACAAGCGTGATCGATCCATTTTTCTTCTCAACAACATGTAATGGATTGTTGTATGAGCTCACTGCAGGCTCAATAATGTCCTCATCAAGCATAGATTGTATTTCTGTTCTAACACGGTCCCTATAATGTGCTGGAATTACGTATGGTCTAACACAAAATTTAGTATGCTCACGAACACGAAATTGGTATTGAAATCCCTTGATTGTTCCTGTTTTGTGAGTAAAAACTGTGGAATGTTCTTGTGAAATCTCAAAAAGGTCCTGCCTATCAGTGTCATTACAATTCTCAATTGTTTGAATTTTATTCTGAATTAACTCATTAATTTCAAATATGCCGTCGATATCATCCCTGTCAGTACTTGCAGAGTGATTGTTAGTGTCAAGTTCCGTCGAAAATTCCGAACTGTTGTCTAACAGGAGGTAAAGCCGATTAATTTCTTCGTCATGGTTTGAGAGCCAATCTTCAAATTTCAAAGCTACTGACTTACCTTCTTTCTCTAAACTTATTTCAGCATCGTGAAAGTTTAAGATTGCTTTGTATTCATTCAAAAAGTCTACTCCCAATATAATTTCCGTCGACAATAATGGAACAATAAGAAAGCTCATAGAGAAGCTGTGGCTTTGACAAAAGAATTCTAAGTTGGTTTGTTGGTGTACATTTACACTTTTTCCAAAGATTGCGCCTTGTAGTTTAATCTTACGTAACGGAAGTGTGGGCCGATCGTTCGATTTGTTGCATTTGCTAAAGGCTGTTTCACTAATTACTGAAATGGGACTGCCAGAGTCAAGTACTGCCGTAAATTTTACATCATTTACTGTAATGTGAATCACAGGATATGCAATGCTGTTATGTTTTACGTCGTGTTCCTGGAGTAAGATGTCCCTAATGTCTTCCATTTTCACGTAATTACTAGCTACGGCAGCTGCGTCGTCAGTTTCATACGTGCGTTTCGTGGCTGCCAGCGGTATGAGTCATTGCCTATTGTCTCTTTGTTGGCGTGCGTCGTTATTGGGATTTGGAGACCTAACTTCTACAAATTCACCTTGTTGAGAGGGCCCTGCTCTGTTTGAATCCTGCCAGTTCTGATGCAATTCAGGTCTGTCGTTACGATCATATCGTCTGTCGTCATGTCGGTAGATTCCATAGTTACTTTCTTGTCGGTCACGTGGTGGAGAACTTCTCCCTGAATCGTAACTGCGCGCTGGTCCGTTGCGTCTAAAGTTATACTGTCTCCCTTGATAATATCTATTTTGATTCCCATATTGTCTGTTTCTCTGATTGTCTCTGTGATAGTCATTACCGCGGAGAGTGATCTTTCCCTGTAATTATTACTACTCTGCCAATGGTTGTCATACGGGTGGTGTCTGTTTTGGTCACGATTTGTGTTGTGAGAATAGCCTTGTCGTGTCCAGTTATTATTTCTTTCATCGCAGAGTTGCGACGGATGTGACCTGTAATTGTTGTGTTCCTGTTTTCGCGTTCCGTGATTGTCAGTGTCAATTTCTAATTCTTGTAAGAGTCCTTGAAAAGCTTCAATGTCGTCTTTGTAACGTCCTGCCAAAATAATGTGTCGCAAATGTTCAGGTAATTTGATTAAGCAAATGCGGATGAGTTCTGAGGGGCTGTATGGGTTTGACAGGTACTGAATCTTGTGCAACATGTCTTAAAAATATTTCACAAGACTGGAGAATTCAGATTGTTCGAAATGTTTCCTCATTATGATACTATGTTTTACTTGGTCTTGTGTAGCTTGAGACCAATATGCTGAGAGGAAGACATGATAAAATTCTCCTTCACTGTGACAGTCGTGAATGACCGACCGCATTCTTACAGCTGGTTCATTCTCTAAGTAGCCACACATAAATTCTAATCTGTGTTCTAATGACCAGTTGGGAGGAAAACAATGAGAGAATTGATGAAGCCACGCTTGTGGATGAATGTCGTTGCCAGAATTCGTAAATGTTTTGAATTTACGTGTAGTAATGAACAGCTTATAGTCAAAATCATCATGTCGGAGGGTCGCATATCGGTCATTGTTAGGTCGTGTCGGCTGTTCCATCTCAAAATTCGGTGCACATTGCCAATTTCTTTAATAACTTCCGAAATGCCTTGTGTTATTATTTTGCGTCTTTTCCGTATTTCTAAGTCCCTCTTCCCGTGTTGGAGCGCGAGTGTCCTCTGAAATTTGTAATTTTTGTATTACTTGTGCCAACTGATCTTGTACTTCCCAGATTTCTCTTTTGTACTGTATATTGATTTGATTTTGATTGAATTTCCTAATTTGTTCACACTCTTCTGTGTCATTAAAGACTACCGGTTTTGTGTCATTCAGATTATCATCTACCTTCGTAGATAAATTAGTGAACTGATCCGAAAGTGCGGCTACTTTCTCCGATAGTGCACTTATTTCCTCAATGTGTTTTTCTGAACCAAGTTTCAGAGTATCTACTGTGTCCTTTACGTTTTCCTGAGTTTTTGCAAGTTGCGTACCAAATCGGTAGATGCAACTGAGTCAAATTTAGCTTGCAAGGTCTCATGATTTTCATGAACAATAGTTTGCAGTTCTTTTATGGCTGCTTCGTGATTCTGTAATGCATTTTCATGCCGCGAAAAAATAGGTTGAAAATGCTCACAAATTTGAGTTTGTACATCATTACAGACTTTTTGGCATTTCGATTCAATGTTATGTAACTCAGTAGTTAAATCTTCACGTGTTTGTTCAAGAGTTTGTTCCAATGAGTCTAACTTTTGAAGCTGTTGCTGTGTTTGTCTCTGATTTTGTTCCATCGTGTCTAACTTTTGAAGCTTTTGCTGTGTTTGTCTCTGATTTTGTTCCATTCTGTCCAACTTTTGAAGCTTTTGCTGTGTTTGTCTCTGATTTTGTTCCATTGTGTCTAACTGTTGCTGTGTTTGTCTCTGATTTTGTTCCATTGTGTCTAACTTTTGAAGCTTTTGTCCCATTTGTTGCATTAATTGTAATAACAATGCACTGGTGTCTGAAACATGTTCCTCAGTGCTTTTCGGCAGTGAATTTGCACCGGCAACATTCACATTTTGACAAGCGGAAAATGTGTCTTGACTCATTTGAGAAAACGGTGAGAACCCAAAACCTGAGTCTACAGTATTTGCAATATTGTGTTCTGTCATTCCCGATTACTGAGGCGAGCTGTTGCCGACCGATCGATCGATAACGCTTCCCTGTTCACTGCCTGTTTCACTGTCTACACTATTATTTGACGCCCGCTCCATTTCCCTATGCACAGTTACCAAATTACTACTTTGAATGTCTGTTACTTCATTACACAGTGGTGCTGATAAGCTACGCTCGTCGTCACTATTATTTCTCAGTTTACTTTGGAGCCTAGTGTTACGTTTTTCACACGCCATTATTGTCACAATATTTCACACAATAACACAGAAAAGCACAATTTGAAGAGCAAAAATAAGAGAACACATTAACATAACACTGAAAATAATATCTAGTTAATTGCAGCTGCGAAATACTTGGTGCAAATCTACATGCATGCCACAACTGTTTTACTGTACAACAATGAAAGACTGCAACTACAAAGGAGATTTTCTCTACAATTACGCGCTAGCAATAAACAAAAGCTACACTAATTACACAAACTACAAGAAAAAATCAGAAGATTCCAGTGAGATATCCTCGGCTAAGGGTCGACATATGAAACGTCCCCTTTTTGAAGAATTATACATGACTGTGCTTATCCTGACAAACAATATTTTTAGCGCAACGCAATCTGACTTTCAAAAAATCCCTACAAAAAAAATGGCCCTGACTAACATTAACCTATACCTTTCACAAATCACTTACCTCACAAAAATCTTGGTTACTCGAACTACTGCAATACAGCAAGCGCCACTACTGCCAGCTAAATAAAAGATTCAAACCATGGAGGGCACTAACTACTGATAGGGATAGTTAGCAAATGACAGATATTAATAGAGAACAAACAATGTATTTACCTTAATATCATCAAAAGTCATAATATATATAGGAGTTCATAACATCCATTCTTACAAATATCAAAACTCCGCCATTTCTCTCTCCACATCCACCACTGCTGGCGGCTCACCTCCAACTGCCCAACGCTACGCGCTGTTAACATCCAGCTGCCGCTGCCCAACACTACAATGGCAGACAACAATGCAAACTAGCCACAGACTGCACACAGCACAGCCAGTGATTTTCATACAGAGCGCTACGTAACGTTTCCAATAAGAAAACATAAACAGCCTACTTACACTATGCTGTTGGCTTCCGTCATCAGAATGATGTTTCCTGCGTTCTGCCATATTTTAACTTGACTACCGAACTCTTGGATGGTTAATTTTTTTATTATTATTATAATTGGTCAGAGAATGTTGGGTTTTCTACTGGTTAGCGCTCCAACCAAGGTATGAAATAAATATGTATCCCTGAACACCAGCTACTTAGATCATAAATAAATATTTATCATGCAGCTGAAGGAGTTTTCTTCATCATGAACAGTCCGCAATACATAATTAATTTTATCACAGCATAATCTCCTAGACTGAGAACAGCACCAAGTGGTTCTTCATTTCCGTCAAACTCTTGGTCTGCTTCTGAAGAAACTCTGACGGTTACCGTTTCTACCAACCCCACGAATCTCGAAAACATAACCCCACGTTTTGAACTGATCGAAACACAAGTCAAATCAAAGTACCTGAACCTCTGGATAATTAATCGAAATTAAAAATTAAAACGACGCAATTCAGATTGATACTTACACATAAACGTCCAAGTAAACAAATCCAACACCACATCTATTGTGGGCAGCAACTCGTTTGTCGCCAAATTTCTAATTCATAATTTCCCTGTTACATTGGTTCACTGCCAACCTAGACAAACAAAACTTTGAATGATATTGTCATTTGCGTCCGACACGATAGCAGAGAACATTTTTGGAAGTTTCGTTTCTGTTCATCCCATTGTCTCTGTTCACCCTACTGGATTCATAGCAATAGGAGACATTGGATGTCGAAATGTGTAAGTCATATGACGGGTGGTACCACATCCGGCCAACACAACAATCTCAATCCATTCATCCATCGTTAATGGTACAGAAAATGAAAAAAAAAATGGTCGCCATTTCCACCTTTTGCACGAAGAATTATGACTCATTAAGTATATATATCCACAATGTGTTATTTATTTCAATCATTGCTAATCACATCCAGTTGTGGGCATTATTCCGAGCTTCCAAGTTCAACGAAAAAGAAAATTGAGGATGTGGTGCTTCCACAGACAACAGGAAAGACTTGCACCAAACCAGATCTTGAATGAACCAAATTTAAGTGAATTCGTACCATACGTTGTAACACGCCACACACCAAACTATTCCAGTCACAAAGGCCGACAATAAATTATACCTTCCATTACAAATAAAGATCAGAAACACAATTTATTTAATTGGTTATTATTTATTTATTTATTTATGCATTTGTTTCACCTGGCAAGATCAGGGCCTGCAGGGACTCACATCTAACTAAATATCCTTAGTAAGTCAACATTACATTAGGCATAGAACAGGAGCAGTACATGAAGATAAAAATGATAGCCCAGTAATAATAATAAACATAGTAATGAATATGTGATATTTCAGCAATGTCAGTCTTTTAACATTGAGTTAACCAAGTTCCTAATTACATTTTTGTCGTACGTGAGTAATGATATCTAACAGAAATGTATGATAGCAGTGTGGAGTAGCTGGCTGGTCAGAGGGAGGGAGGGAGGAAGGGAGAGAGAGAGAGAGAGAGAGAGAGAGAGAGAGAAGGAGAGAGAGACAGACAGAGGAATTGTAAGGTAGGATTTCCAGTTTGAGTGGAAGGAAGGAAACAGAAATAGACGAGTATGAGAAAATAGCGTAAAGTTTACAGTGGCACAGATACTGTTTCTCAGCTGCAGAGGAGAAGAGCTACTCGGATATGTCGAGAGGGAAGCTACGCTGATTGCAACATACAAAGCTTTAATTTCCTCTTGAATGCAGAGTGGTTTAAGAGGCGGTGCGTGTTAAAGAGTAGTGTGTTTCACAGTCGTATGCCTGAAATAGATATCGTGATGAAAAAGATTAAGCGTTTTACAAAGGAGCAGTCAAGATGCTACTATTATTGCACATAAAATCTATTACAGTAACAAAAGATAATAAAAAACACATCTTCTGTACGAACGAAGAGACAGAAACACAACTTACCAGAATGGTCGACTAACAGGACACTCAATTGAGGGATAACAACAAAACAAACTTAAATAAAATACAAATGATGTTATTATGAGCTTCGAAGGCAATTACAAGAACTGCAACGCATTACAGCTTCCGTTGTCCAGCATTAATTTGGCGAATGATTGTTGCAGACTGGCGTCACCATGCTGTGTTACCATAGAAATGGCCTTCATGTCTTTGGAGGTGTAGCCCTCATGGAGCTGGGGTCCCTGTCGTGTAGCGAACTCAGACCTCCTCTCTTACTTGCTGTGCGTGGGTGTCTCTCAGAGCTCAAGAAACACCACTCACCGGAGCATCGTGAGTGCTATCTTTCCGCGCGCTATACGAGATTGGAGTAATAGAGAATTGTGGAGTTGGTTCGATGAACCCTCTGCCAGGCACTTAAATGTGATTTGCAGAGTATCTATGTAGTTGTAGATGCAGGTGTATGCATGGCGAGTATGCCTAAGCGAGGATGTTACCAACATAAATCTACTGTTGCTTACAATTTGATTTATACATACTTTTAAATGCAGCAAGTAGTTTTATTGAAAGATTTGTGCACTCGATCTTTTATCTTTTGTTTGTTTGGAAGTGACGTTTATGTTCTGAAACATCATTAAGAGTTGCTAGTTTGTTACGTTACTTCACCCCAATTTTGTGTTCCTTCGCGCTATTTTAGGTTGTGCATTGGTAAAAAATGTCGTTAACCTTAACAAGAACCTATTTTTCTCATAATATTCTTTGTGATGCTGCGCCGCAGAGAGGTACTGTACGAGATTGCTGAGGTGAATGCATCAGTGCTTTCCAATCCCATGCCACATTCCTGCTGCCACAGCTGCTGCCGCGGAGAAGATGATTCAGCTTCTAACATTCTTCATGGTGTCTGTTTGTTCTAAGTCGTGTCTCCCTACCACTTTCGCGCAACGACGCTCTGAGCGTGTTTTTTAGGGAATTGACTAGTTTGAACCTGGGACCTGTTGCTGGTAAGGAGACGCCAGACCTCACATGACATGTGGAGTTCAGAAGAGTTCAATGAGACTAGCGATGATATAACCAAATACTTAATGATTTCAGCGTCAGCTCCACTGCACTCCCTGTAAAAGAATCTTAATACTAACTAAATTTAGTGGAAGGGGTTCAAGGCTTTCCTATTTTTAGTTAGCTGGTAAAATAACGTCGAAAAAGCAGTTAAGTTTACCATTGGAAATTTTATTCTACTCACAAAACATTGTTTATAAATTGCACTATTGATAAAAGGAAATATTTTAATACAGGATGATAAAAACCAGCTTCGTTCAACAAAAATGTGAAGGAAATTCCCTGAGTGGGTTTCCGAGTTCTACAATGGATCGAAGGATGACCTATGCCATATCACATCTATAATCTATGTTTAAATTAAGTTTCACAAAAGAGAAAACTATCAAAATGGTCTACAGTGACCCTAAATTATCTTTAATTACTTATCTAACTTGTCGTAAATTACAGTGGCTGATGTGGCTTCTCAATAATTATATAACACAAAAATCATCGCGTTTCAGATTTTAACTTACATAGCAAATGTGAATACCATGAGCTTCAATTGACGATCAACACTAGTATTACGTAAAAAGGGGATGTAACAGATGAGACTTCTCCAGTTCTGAGTGAAGCTTAATGCGCTCAAAAATGCGGCATCACGTGCGTTCATTACCTTGTCAGTGTTCGTCAGGGGGCGGCGGACGGCACAGCTTCACGCACCTCGCCATCTCGGAAGCAACTCCCTTCTAACTTCTCCTTACTACAATTTACCGAAGTTGGTTTAAAAAAAAATTATCTGGCTGTGTTTTCATCTGACCAATCAGGGTCTCAATGTTAACCTTAAGCTCCACCTACAAAAATTCTGTCTATCCAATGAGAAACGTTATACTTTTCGTGGTGGGGCAATGTTTTTAACGTTTGCAACGTAACAGAGACGCGAAAAAGTCTCACGCTAAAACTTGAAGCTAGTGTGGCCCTTTTAGTGTTATCGTAAGATCTATACTGTTCTTCTGGAGGGCTCTATCTTTTAACATGGGCTGGGGGTGGTCCTGGCGGTTACTTTTCGTGGTGGGGCAATGTTTTTAACGTTGGCAACGTAACAGAGACGCGAAAAAGTCTCACGCTAAAACTTGCAGCTGGTGTGGCCCTTTTAGTGTTATCATAAGATCTATACTGTTCTTCTGGAGCGCTCTATCTTTTAACATGGGCTGGGGGGTGGTCCTGGTGGTTGGCTCGCGACGTGGGTGTCCGTCCCTTATCGTAGGGCCTTCTAGCTTAACACGGTTCTGCTCTCGGCTTCTGTTCTCGTTTCTTCCCTCGGAACTGCGTCTGTTTCACGGTGGGAAGGTATGACATGCATTTAGGCGTTCTTGTGTTAGTCTGTGGTATTCCATTTGCTCACTCGTTGATCGCATTACTTTGGTTAATTTAATGTCAGGATTTAATCGGAGCTGTGTGACATACTGCCGGATTTGCTTATCATGTCAGGGTTTTCATGGAAGGTGTTGGATTTGCCTGACACCTTACAAGCTGCACGGCCAAACAGTAAACGTGTAAACCGGCTAATGCTATATCATTAGCGCCACTGGGCACCAGTCATGCACACGCCACCGCACTGCACGTTTCATCATCCTGCATCCCTGGGGGTCACACCTCACGGATGCCTACATACTCGCGTCAGAATTGGCTGTCACCTCAAGAGTTTGGTGACTCTGTTACCGCGTCTGCTTCAGCAGCCACCGTCGCCTGTCTGGACTTGTAGCCTGATGCAGTACATTGCGGTGAGTATTTGATTGTGGCCATATCGAGTCATAGGGCAGTCATAGTACTTTAAATGTGTCATTTGTTAAAACGCGGAATCCTGCAGACTTGTCACAATTTAGAGGAAATTGCAGGGAAATGTATTTAAAACACCACTGTGATGTAAATTCTGTAATTTGCCAAGGCATGAGTCCACTGTAAGTGCAGTTTTTCCCATTTTTTTCTTTTATTGTAACGGCAGTTGTAGAATATACAAAATACCAGACATATGTACACCTATTACTGGTGAGACTGTTGCCACTGTGTATATAATGAGGTTATTAGCAATTAACATTCAGCATAATGAATACAATGAGGAATTACATAGAGAAGTGGAAGTATTGGAAGCCATTCAACACCAAATACAACTGGGAACAGGGGGAGCAAAATCATTGTTGAACGTACTCCCTCCTTCTGTGGGTCCATTGGAAGCCAACTTGGAAACGTCTTTCTCCATGAAAACAACAGAGACTGTAATTGTATTTATTACAGATATTGTAGCTACCGCCAAATTGAGTAATTGGTAAGGCAAGATATGTCTACGTACGGCTAATATACGGTTAGAGAGTGAAGCTAAGACAGATATTATGTATCATGGAACACTTGGTAAGGCAGAGACGTTCAAAAAGTTAGCAAATGGCCTGTGCCGGCGCTATCAGAAGCAGGTCAGTATGAAATCCTTCAGGGAAATGCTTAGCAGTTTGGTACGGAAACGCAATGAATCTGTGGAAGACTTCTCGAATACAATCCGAAAAATTGATGCACAAACATATGAGATGACGCAGAATACAGAGGCTGACAGAGTCGTCCTGTGTGAAAGTGAAAACAGGACTCTCCATGTTTTTATTTATCGGCTATCTTAACTGACATACCATGTAGAGTCAGGATAGAGATTTGATATGTACTGTCCACGGTTATTAGGATCATCACGCAGTTAAGGGAAATCTGTATTACTACAAATGGGTGTATTGACTATTAGTTCTTTATCTCTGAAATAAAGTATCACAGATGTGCATGTAAGGGCCATCGACAGAAGCGATGCCGTCAGTCACTCGGCTATAAGTGGGTCGGCCATAAAGCACGGAAGAGTAGATATAGGAAACAGGAAAAACAGCATTCGTTAAATGCAAATGGGGAAATGTCACCCGTTGGAAAGCATTAAAGCATTCCCAGTAGGACATAATGCTATAAATGTCTTTGCAGAGATTGAAAGCTGGTTTTTAGATTTAGTACAGGTCAAGGAACATAAATTTACAAATTTTAAGTAGACGCAGATGCGCACGTATCAGTTGTTAGTCTGAACCTCTTAGGCACGAAGAGACGCACGTCTCCATGTTACAGGTAATGTCGCGTAGGTAACAATGACGCAAAGTCATTAGGGGCAACATTGTTCAACTTTAGCATGGGAACTAAGAGTTTTCATGATCACATGGAAGTATTGCCACACGTTGGTGAAGGGTTTTCTGAAATCCTCGGAATTGACTTCCTTGAAAAACATCAAGCTAAAATCGATCTTTCGCGGTATACAGTTGAGATCAATTGAACTTTGTTTCTGCTGAGAGCAACAAGCTGATAGATAATGTCACAAGGTGCACCGATCTTGAAGGTGTTGCTAGCTGAACTGCAAACACGTATGCAGAGGATTGGTTCACATGACAACGTAATTTTGGGTACAGGGAAGTCAGTTTGGGCTACTGTAGATACCGCCTTACACAAGATATATAGTAAGTTGTACAACCACTACAGAATGATGAGGAATTCGATAAAATTCAGTATTTTGTACACGGAAGCATAGCGCACATTGGTAATATAAACTGTGAGTTTAGAGTTCCTGTTGCCTAGATAATTTTGGCATAGATGAGGTTAGTCTGCCAAATAGTAGATGTTTTTGATGAAGGAGATACTCGTAGGTCATATGATAACCAGAGGGTCAAGCAAACCGTTACTACATCTGCGTTACGTAAAAAGATGGACCACTTACAAGATACTGACGACAAGCAATGGAAGCTTTATTGTCACAATTCATGGATGTGATTATTACAAATGGTCCATTACACAACTTTGTTTACCAGTGGGTGATAATACTCCAGTTTATAAGAAGCCATATCTTGTACCAATGCATCTGCTGCTATTAATGGAGGAATTCACTGATCAGAAACCGGTGGACTGAATAATAAAACATGGTGACAGACAATGGAGTGCCACGGTAGACATTGTCCTGAAGAAATCACCTATGTTACCAAAAAATATAGGTTCTCTTGTGATTATCTTTATCTGTACCCAGAAACTGTAACTAATGCATATCCCATCCCAAACATTACTGAGACTTTGGAAGATTTAGGCCAGAGTAAGTATTTCTAACCAGTGAACCTGAGGAGCAGATATGACCAACTAAAAGTAAGGCCAGAAGATTGATTGCCTTCGTAACACCATGGGGCCAGTATCAGTATCACAGAATGCCATTTGGACTGAAGAACGCACCAGTTACACTCCAGAGACTGTTAGAGTACTCCGTGGATTAAAGCCTAAGAACTCTATGATATGCTTGGATGACATCATATTATTCTTGGAAAAACGTGAAAGAACATGTGACACATTTAGAAGAAACATTAAATAGGCTACAGACAGTACGTCTGATGCTCAGTGTGCATAAATGCCATTTTGCACAGACAGACGTCAACTACCTCAGGCATGCGATTAGCGAAAAGAATGTAAAAACTGATCCCCTGATTATTATTACGTGTGTGAATTCTTGACAGCAAAAACAACAAAACAACTATAATCATTCCTAGACCAATGTAACTATTATGGAAAATTCGTCCGAAATTTTGTAGAAATCACAGAATCGTTGAATCGTTTATTAAGAAATGGAGCAAGATTTGAGTGGTTAATGTGAAACGTCCCCTTAGAACAATTATACAAGACTGTCCTTAACCTGACACACAATACTTTGTTAGCGCAACGCAATCTGACTTTCAAAATTCCCTACAAAAGAATGGCCCTGACTAACATTAAACTATACCTTTCATAAATCACTTACCTCACAAAAATCTTCGCTGCTCAAGCTACTGCAATAGAGCAAGCGTCACTACTGCCAGCTAAATAAAAGATTCAAACTACTAAAGGCACTAACTACTGATAGGGATAGTTAGCAAATGAAAGATATTAATAGAGAACAAACAATGTATTTACCTTAATATCATCACAAGTCATAATATATATATCAGTTCATGACAAATTGCAAACCTCCGCCATCTCTCTCCCCACATCCACCACTGCTGGCGGCTCACCTCCAACTGCGCAACGCTACGCGCTGTTCACAGCCAGCTGCCGCTGCCCAACACTACAATGGCAGACAACAATGCAAACTAGCCACAGACTGCACACAGCACAGCCAGTGATTTTCATATTGAGCGCTACGTAACGTTGCCAATAAGAAAACATAAACAGCCTACTTACATAGAGAAAACATAAACAGCCTACTTACATAGCCCCCATGCTCCCCACAAAAAATTTTACAAATGTTTTTGGCCAGTGGCCAATAATGATTTGATAAAATTTTTCATAATTACACTAACAAAGATATCCAATGCACATACTTATTGATACTACGTTGGTCAAAAGCTAAAAATTTCTCACAGTCCATAAAGACAGTCCACATTGTTCATCACAGTAAAATAGCAGTGTTTTTCTCAAAGTCTAAGCAGTAAAAGAAAATGCACACAGAAGTAGTGTATTTCCATGCAGTCTTGAAGAAGTAGTGTTGTCCTTCCAACGGAGAGTCAGTGCTGACTCTCGACATGCTGACAGGTATTGGTCCACAACAGAGCAAAACCCACAGCAGAGTCATTCGAAGTTTTGAAGAATATTGTTAGGTAGGTCATGACAGAGCAGACCCACTGGAGTCCTGGTAGAGATTGTGGTATTGCTGGGCCACCAGAGGTGTAGACCCACTGCAGTCCTTGTAGAAATAATGGCGTTGGTAGGTCATCATAGATGCAGACCCACTGCAGTCCTTGTAGAAATAATGGTACTGATGGGTCATCAAAGATGTAGACCCACTGTAGTCCTTGTAGAGATGGCCAGCAGCCATCTGTTGTGACTGTGCAGGTGCACAATCACCATTGAAGAGTCTTGCGGATAATATAGCAAGTCCATAAACCACCACTTGTGCACTCACAAAGTTTTTGAAATTGTCCTTAGAACCAGCAATGCTGTTATCCAGTCCCTTGCTGAATTATTAATACACTTGCAAACACTGACAGTCCCTACTTCTCACATATTGTCCATATACTATGACCAACAGAAACGTGTGCAGTGAAATGTAACTTACAAGTTAATAATATCATGAACTGGTGACAATTACAATTTTATAACATAAGAATACAATTACAAAGGTACAAAATACATCATTAAAGAACATAATAATACAGATAACATTTGTAGTAAAACAGGCTTTACAAAAGAATCGAACTAACATATACATCAGTGGAATTATGACATGAGTACATACATAAAAGATCACAATAACTTTTGAAACATCAACTTTACACATGAGCATTAAACAGAATAAATAATGTGTAAGCATATTTATAAGGTAAATAACATATTATTAATGCCAATTATATTTGAGGATAACAGTAATCCTCATCATAGTGAATGTAGCTTAATATTAAAAGAAGAAAAAAATTCTATGAAACTACACAGAGACAGGAAGAAAACAAATACACAAGGGTACACAAACATATAGTGGGATAACACCAATAGGAAAGGACAGGGTTCGTTTTCAGTGTAACATTTGGTACTGCAGTCCAACCCAAAACTTCATATATCTTTCCTCTTATTTCATCCTTTGTTTCCACCAAAAAAATTCGATCTAAGCATGCTTTCTGTATTTATATGTTCACACATTTCTTACCTCATTTTTATTTTCCAAGAAAATCCTACCTAAACCTGTTTTCTCAATGCATTTCTTCCAATTCATCGCAACTCATTCTCTTAGAGGCTACCCCCTCTTAAGCTAACTTAAATCTACTGAGCTCAGATGCTAAACTAAGGGACGAGGCAATGCAGCATCACATAACAATTAATATAAACAGCAATTACCAAAAAATTGGAAAATTGCAAAGCAAGCTACCGTAAATCTAAATTAACAGATAAAATGCAAAATTACAACTAATATGAGCCAATGTGCAGCAACATGAAAAATCAATGAGTAGTAAAATTGGCTTAGCAGAGTAACACAAATTAAAGTTCAGTAGCACTATGCCTGGCAAACAGCAGCTTATATCTAAACATGACATAGCTCAAGAAGAAAAAATATTACAGTAAAAACAACAATGCAGATAAGGGAAATGTATATTCACATCTTAATGTCTATGTAATTAAAGTGGTGCACCACAACAACTTATTGTAAAAGAAATATTACCATGTACTTGAAAAGAATATTATGTATGCAGTTACTAGTTCCTTCTTATTGTTCTTTCCTTTCCAAGTGCTCCTTTTTTAAAGAATGTGGATCATAAAATAATTATTTAATAGATCTGTTGACAGAAAGTGTTCACATTAGCAAATGCATTTTATTTTATAAAAGCAATGCTGCAACACAGCTGGAAACCAGATATCAAGTGAAATAAGCAATTACGCAAACCAAAGCATAAAAACATCATTCAATAGTCATGTGGCATTTCGTAAGTCAGTAGCTCTCAACTCTCATAGAAAGACACTTGTCATAATCAGGTGTGCAGATGTACGAATATTTCCCATCAATTCATAAGCATTTCAGCAATTAGCACAAAGTGCGAGTAATCATATGTTTTCAAGTAACGAGGGTGTCGCATTAGCGATGAAAGGCACACCCTAATGGCTTGTTCTCCAGGTGTTTTCCTGTGCTCTGAAAGGCACGCGCTAATGGCTTTTTCTCCAGGCGTCTGACACAGCTGGGTGCCCACGACGCATTATGTGTAGGTGGTCCGTTAACTTTCTTACGGAAATATTTACGACAGCAGTTTCCGCTACAGAGACAGTCGCACATAAAAATATTTCACAGGTCAAGAATTAGCGTTGCAAATCTGTAGAAACAAAATCCTATAAATATAAGTGTCCAAAAAAAATATTGGTCAGCATTGTGATACAGTCACACATTTCATAACTCTTAAAGTACGTTTCTTGGTTTCCAACATCCTTTTCATAAATCAGAGTCCCTAAACACTACTCATTATTCCTTACCTCATTATACATATACATATTCGTCGACACTTCTTCAATATTTCATCATGAGAAATACGTAGCATAATAAACATTCCTCAACAACATAATACACATCGTCGTCGTAATAATAACATCATAACACTTCAGTCAAATCTCAAAATCGTCGTAACTTCCTCCAATAATTTCTAAGCCTAAAAAAATTCTCTGCTCATGTCAAAAGTGTCAGCTGCCTCAAACGTACTTTAAAAATCATGATCTCATACCAAATACATCATTCAAAGCTCTCATAGTATCACAATGATTCCAAAAAAATATGAACAGTTTACAAAGTACAGACAAAATACAGTTTCATAAGTGTGAAGTTATCCAACTGTGTAATTACGTAAACATCTGTCACTGATATAGTAAAAATAAATGTTTGTCTCTCTCAGTTAAATGATCAGATAGCTGTGTAAATTGTGTGTTAGAGAAATATGGTACCGATGTGTAAAGTTGTATAAGCAAATACCGTATTAGCTAGGGTTCCTTGTGGTTGCCACACACATGGTACACAAAGCAAGCGTGTACCCCCCTGAGGATAAACGTAATTATACCCTCAGGTGTTACAAATTACAGCAATGGAATGAAATGTATCACGGAAAACTTTCTTTGTAATTAAAAAATCTTTGAAAATAAGTGTTTTAAGTATAAGATTAATCACTCAAATGCGTGTCCTGTAGCGCTAAATGCACGTCTTGCTGTAAGATAATTCTGTGGAACTGTCGTAGTTATCGTCCTCTGTAAGCAAAGTTCTGCTAAAGTCAATGTACTTACCTCATGATACACAAAAGTGAAATGCTTTACGTATAGATATCTTAGTTATTACGCTTATTGCCGTGATGAGGAAAGTACTGTACAGTAACGTATTGTTATGCCACGAAAAAGGCTGTCTCATTGTTGCTATACCACAAAAGTTACTACTAAAACATGTTTTTCTTCCTAGAAGAATTCAGAAAACTGTGCAGATATAAAACAGATACACTGCAAAAGCAACATTGTAAATTGTCACTCATTAGTAGCGTCGTGATAAAAATCGTGTAGCTGTCACATAAACTAACCTCTGTGTCATCTGGTATCTCTCAGAAAGTACTTTAAATCCGGAATGTATTTTCAAGTAAACCAAAATGTTGCATTAAAATCTCATTAGCAGTACTGGTAAATGTTCTAATCGTACAACTAACAAGCAAGAATGTACACACACAATTACACTGTGTCGGCTGTTCGCAATAACAATGCATTCGTAATTTCTGTTTAAATAATTTCTCTTGGTTCTTGGCTGGATATTGAACTTCAAACATTGTTGCATGGTAACAGTTTCTAAAGCATACTAGTAACGTGAAGTGAAACGTTTTATGGCAAAGACAAAGTTAAAAGGCAGATTATCTGTCAATAAATGGTTTTACATGAGAAATGTGGTGTAAACCTTTACTCTTCCTAGTACGCAGAGTTTCAACTTCAACGCAATTATCATGTGGTATACGTCGGATTCTGTAAGGTCCATTGTAAACTAGAAAGAATTTGTGACTCAAGTGTTTCTTCTTATGTGACAATGAATGAGCTTTAATGAGAACTTTCTGACCAATATACAACTTCTTTGCATTTGCTTTACCGTGTAGTTTTCTCCTTTTGTCTGCTGCAGATTTTATATTTTTAAGAGCCAAATCAATTATGTCTTTGTGTCGAAGTTTACGTGTATTCGGGAAAGGTACAAGCTCTCTGATTCTGTTCGGTGGTTCTTCATTCTTCAGTACAAGAGTAGGTGGTAAAGCAGTGGAGTCGTGAGGCATTTCATTCAGCACGTTTTGAAATAAGTGTAAATATCTGTCCCAATGCTGATGCTTTCTGTGACAATAAAGTCTACAAAGCTTATTGATTTCTTTCATAATCCGTTCGGAGGGGTTACAATGTGGTGAGTACAATGAAATAAAAACAGGTTTGATTTTATGGTTGCGAAGCATACGTGACCAAACAGCAGATCTGAATTGCGGTCCGTTATCTGAAATGACTTTGCTAACGTGTCCAACTTCACGTAAGAAATTTTTTAACAAAGGCGTTGGATACAGACCGTCCAGTGGCTTTACGTAACGGTGTGAAAGAAACAAATTTTGAAGTAAGTTCAACAGCGACTAGAACGTACGAAAATCCATTGGATGTTCTGACAAGCGGTCCCAAAAGATCAACAGCCGCAAATTCTTTTAATTTAGAAGGAATAATAGGAAACAACGGAGCACGATGTGAGACAGTAGATGGTTTCGCCTTTTGACAAAGTTTACAAATAGACAAGACTCTTCGAATTCTTTTTTCCATATTGTTAAAATAACTAGTCGTTCGAAGAATATGATAACATTTTCGTGGACCAAAATGTGCGTAGCTGAAATGAATGTACCAAATGCGCTTATTAACAAAATCGTCGGGAATGCAAAGTACCCATAGCTTGTCATCAACAGTGCAGCGTTTGAAGAGTATGTTGTTTCTAACCAGGTAATAATGCCGAATCTGAGTGTGTGTCTTTTCATGCCATTTACTTTTGATGTCTCTCCAAATCGGATCTTTATCTTGTTCATGAGCAATGTCTTTTAAAGATGTGGTGATGAAGTTTTCAAAGGCGACTTTCTGAATGTAAAGAATACTGAAATTTTTCTCGAGGTTGCCTTCTGTGTTACTTTTCTCAAGCCCAGCCGGTGCGCGTGACAGTGCGTCCGCAACAATGTTCTCCTTGCCGGGAATGTAGACTATTGTGAAGCGGAATTCTTGCAGAAACAATGCCCAACGTTTTAACCTGTCATGATTTAATTTTGAAGACATAAGAAATTGTAATGCACGATGATCACTGTATACTTTTACGTGCTTACCAGAAAGAAAGAAACGGAATTTGTTAAATGCCCAAACGATAGCTAAAGCTTCTAATTCAGTAATGGAATAATTTTTTTCAGATTTTGTTAGCACTCGGCTAGCAAAAGCAATGGTTTTCTGAACAGTAATGCCATTTTCTATGGCTTCTTGAAATAAATGGGCACCAAGACCGACTTTAGAAGAATCCGTGCTAAGGCAGAAATCTTGTGATAGATCTGGATGAGCTAATATTGGCGCATGAAGTAACGCTTCTTTTAAAGAATCGAATTCCAACTGTGCTTGTTCGTCCCAGTTCCAAATAGTATTTTTTCCAGTGAGAGAACAAAGTTTTGGTGTAACAAGAATTTGCATATTCAGAAAACGACGGTAAAAATTTACGAGACCTAGAAAACTGCGAACTTGTCTTTTTGTGGATGGAACTGGAATGGCTCTGATTGCTTCTAACTTTTCAGGATCCGGCTGAATGCCTTCTGAAGAAATAATATGTCCCAAAAACCTCACCTTTGACCTACCGAATTCAGACTTTTCCAAGTTAACTGTAATTCCAGATTCTGCAAAAATACGTAACAAACTGTTGATGATGCGATTATGTTGTTCCCATGAAGCTTCTGCTATCAGAATATCGTCCACATACAAGGTGATGTGACGTTTTAAGAACTCAGGTAATATGGAATTTAACCCACGAATGAATGCTGCCGAAGAAATGTTCAAACCAAAAGGAAGTTTCCGAAACTGATAACAAACGCCGAAACAAAGGAAAGCTGTGTATTTTCTACATTCTGGATGAAGTTCGATCTGATAAAAGCTGGATCTGAGATCAATGGAAGACAACACTTTTACACCATTAAAATTTTGAAGAAGTTCTTCTATCGTCTGCGGCCTGTCTGTTTCAGGAATAATGATAGTATTGATTTGTCTCGAATCTAAGACAAGTCTGATCGATCCATTTTTCTTTTCAACAACATGTAATGGATTGTTGTATGAGCTTACTGCAGGCTCAATAATGCCCTCGTCAAGCATAGATTGTATTTCTGTTCTAACACGGTCCCTATAATGTGCTGGAATTACATATGGTCTAACACAAAATTTAGTATGCTCACGAACACGAAATTGGTATTGAAATCCCTTGATTGTTCCTGTTTTGTGAGTAAAAACTGTGGAATGTGCTTGTAAAATCTCAAAAAGGTCTTGCCTATCATTGTCATTACAATTCTCAATTGTTTGAATTTTATTCTGAATTAACTTATTAGTGTCAAATGCGCCGCCGATATCATCCCTGTCAGTACTTGCAGAGTGATTGTTAGTGTCTAGTTCCGTAGAAAAGTCCGAACTGTTGTCTAACAGAAGGTAAAGCCGATTAATTTCCTCGTCATGGTTTGAGAGCCAATCTTCAAATTTCAAAGCTATTGACTTACCTTCTTTCTCTAAACTTATTTCAGCATCGTGAAAGTTTAAGATTGCTTTGCATTCATTCAAAAAGTCTACTCCCAATATAATTTCCGTCGACAATAGTGGAACAATGAGAAAGTTCATAGAGAAGCTGTGGCTTTGACAAAAGAATTCTAAATTGGTTTGTTGGCGTACATCTACACTTTTTCCAAAGATTGCACCTTGTAATTTAATCTTACGTAACGGAAGTGTGGGGCAATCGTTCGATTTGTTGCATTTGCTAAAGGCTGTTTCACTAATTACTGAGATGGGACTGCCAGAGTCAAGTACTGCCGTAAATTTTACGTCATTTACAGTAATGTGAATCACAGGATATGCAATGTTGTTAAGTTTTACGTCGTGTTCCTGGAGTAAGATGTCCCTAATGTCTTCCATTTTTACGTAATTACTAGCTACGGCAGCTCCGTCATCAATTTCATAAGTACGTTTTGTTGCTGCCAGCGGTGTGAGTCATTGCCTATTGTCTCTTTGTTGGCGCGCGTCGTTATTGGGATTTGGAGACCTAACTTCTACAAATTCACCGTGACGAGAGGGCCCTGCTCTGTTTGAATCCCGCCAGTTCTGATGCAATTCAGGTCTGTCGTTACGATCATATCGTCTGTCGTCATGTCGGTAGATTCCATAGTTTCTTTCTTGTCGGTCACATGGTGGAGAATTTCTCCCTGAATCGTAACTGCGCGCTGGTCCGTTGCGTCTAAAGTTATTCTGTCTCCCTTGATAGTATTTATTTTGGTTCCCATATTGTCTGTTTCTCTTATTGTCTCTGTGATAGTCATTACCACGGAGAGGTGATCTTTCGCTGTAGTTATTACTACTCTGCCAACGGTTGTCATACGGGTGGTGTCTATTTTGGTCACGATTTGTGTTGTGAGAAGGGCCTTGTCGCGTCCAGTTATTATTTCTTTCATCGCGGAATTGCGACTGATGTGATCTGTAATTGTTGTGCTCCTGCGTTCCGCGATTGTCAGTGTCACTTTCCAGTTCTTGTAACAGTCCCTGAAAAGCTTCAATGTCGTCTTTGCAACGTCCTGCCAAAATAATGTGTCGTAAATGTTCAGGTAATTTGATTAAGCAAATGCGGATGAGTTCTGAGGGGCTGTATGGATTTGACAGATACTGATTCTTATGCAACATGTCTTCAAAATATTTCACAAGACTGGAGAATTCAGATTGTTCGAAATGTTTCATCATTATGATACCATGTTTTACGCGGTCTTGTGTGGCTTGAGACCAATACGCTGAGAGGAAGGCATGGTAAAATTCTCCTTCACTGTGGCAATCGTGAATGACCGATCGCATTCTTACAGCTGGTTCATTCTCTAAGTAGCCACACATAAATTCTAACCTGTGCTCCAATGACCAGTTGGGAGGAAAACAATGAGAGAATTGATGGAGCCATGCTTGTGGATGAATGTCGTTGCCAGAATTCTTAAATGTTTTGAATTTACGTGTAGTAATGAACAGCTTATAGTCAAAATCGTCATGTCGGCGAGTCGCATATCGGTCATTGTTAGGTCGTGTCGGCCGTTCCATCTCAAAATTCGGTGCACATTGCCAATTTCTTTCATAATTTCCGAAATGCCCTGTGTTATTATTTTGCGGCTTTTCCGTGTTTCTAAGTCCCTCTTCCCGTGTTGGAGCGCGAGTGTCCTCTGAAATACGTAATTCTTGTATTACCTGTGTCAGCTGATCTTGTACTTCCCGGATTTCTCTTTGGTGTTGTGTATTAATTTGATTCTGATTTTGTTTGAATTTTCTTATTTGTTCATACTCTTCTGTGTCAGTGAAGGCTACGGGTCTTGTGTCATCCAGATCATCATCTACCTTTGTAGATAAGTTAGTGACCTGATCCGAAAGTTCGGCTACTTTCTCCGATAGTGTACTTATTTCTTCAGTGTGTTTTTCTGAACCAAGTTTCAGAGTATCTACTGTGTCCTTAAAGTTTTCCTGAGTTTTTGCAAGTTGCGTAACCGAATCGGTAGATGCAACTGAGTCAAATTTAGCTTGCAAGGTCTCATGATTTTCATGAACAATAGTTTGCAGTTCTTTTATGGCTGCTTCGTGATTCTGTAATGCATTTTCATGCCGCGAAAAAATAGGTTGAAAATGCTCACAAATTTGTGTTTTTACGTCATTACAGACTTTTTGACATTTCAATTCAATGTTATGTAACTCAGTAGTTAAATCTTCACGTGTTTGTTCAAGTGTTTGTTCCAATGAGTCTAACTTTTTAAGATTTTGTTCCACTGTGTCTAACTTTTGAAGCTTTTGCTGTGTTTGTCTCTGATTTTGTTCCATTGTGTCTAACTTTTTGAGATTTTGTTCCACTGTGTCTAACTGTTGCTGTGTTTGTCTCTGATTTTGTTCCATTTGTTGCATTAATTGCAATAATAATGTATTAGTGTCTGGAATCTGTTTCTCTACGCTGTTCGGCAGTGCATTTGCACCGGCAACATTCACATTTTGACAAGCAGAAAATGTGTCTTGACTTATTTGAGAAAACGGTGAGGATCCAAAACCTGAATCTACCGTATTTGCGAGATTGTTTCCTGTCATTTCGGATTCCTGAGGCGAGCTGTTGCCGACCGATCGATCGATGATGCTTCCCTGTTCTCTACATGTTTCAATGTCTACACCATTATTTGACGCCCGCTCCATTTCCCTATGCACAGTTACCAAATTACTACTTTGAATATTTGTTAATTCATTACATGGTGGCGTTAACACACTGCTTTCGTCCTCACTGTCATTTCTCAGTTTACTTTGGAGCCTAGTATTACGTTTTTCACACGCCATTATTGTCAGCGTATTTCACACGATAACAAAGAGACTAACATTAAACTATACCTTTCATAAATCACTTACCTCACAAAAATCTTCGCTGCTCAAGCTACTGCAATACAGCAAGCGTCACTACTGCCAGCTAAATAAAAGATTCAAACTACTAAAGGCACTAACTACTGATAGGGATAGTTAGCAAATGAAAGATATTAATAGAGAACAAACAATGTATTTACCTTAATATCATCACAAGTCATAATATATATATCAGTTCATGACAAATTGCAAACCTCCGCCATCTCTCTCCCCACATCCACCACTGCTGGCGGCTCACCTCCAACTGCGCAACGCTACGCGCTGTTCACAGCCAGCTGCCGCTGCCCAACACTACAATGGCAGACAACAATGCAAACTAGCCACAGACTGCACACAGCACAGCCAGTGATTTTCATATTGAGCGCTACGTAACGTTGCCAATGAGAAAACATAAACAGCCTACTTACATAGAGAAAACATAAACAGCCTACTTACAAATGGAGCGTCAAACAGCATTCGAGACATTGAAAAAAGTTTTGATATCAGATCCAGTAATGATATTTCTTGACTGTGAGAAATTTTGTCATGTGATGCCAGCAATGGAGTGCTAGACTATATTTTGAGTCAAAACATAGATGGTAAACGACATCCAGTAGCTTACACATCAAAGCAACTAAACAAAATGAAAATGAACGACTCCACTGCAGAAAGGGAGATGTTAGCAGTTATTTCTGGAATCATCTACTTTCGCTGCTGTTTTTATGGTCAGAAATTTAAGGTATTAACAGATCAAACATCACTAAAATGGTTGTTGAGAATAAAGGATCCTTCTAGCACACTGACGAATTCGACTATGAAGTTGTTCATAAGCCAGGTAGGTAGTGTATGAATCCAGATACTTTAATCATTGAAAGCAGAGTGCAGCAACTGCTAGGCAAAAGCGTGGCTGAATGACAAAGGCACAATAGCGTGAAGTAGACTGTCAGGCATTGACGTCGCAGCTGCAGTTAGTGACTAATGACGGCTTAGTCTGCAGATTGACAAAGAGTGGACCGTGCATGGTTGTTTTGCCAGCATTCAGGGAAGAGGTATTAAGACAAGTACATGACCACATGTCAGCAAGTCATGGTGGTCGCAGAACAATGGATAGAGGAATGCTGAAAAATTCTGGTCGATAATGAGAAAACGTATGTGAAAAACTGTGAACGTTGTGTGCAGTGGGCTGACATTAGTCATCATAAAATTCCTTTACAAAGATTTACAGAGGCTTCTAAGCATTCCAAAATGATTGGGCTACATTTTTTTGGACCGTTTATTACAAGACTGGCAGGGAATAAGTGTATACTGACGATAACAGACCTTTTTTGCTATTCACAACAATAGTAGTAGTTCCTGATCAGCAAGCTAACGCAGTGGCACTTGGCGATGATGACTAATTGGGTACTCAAATTTAGAGTACCGGATACCTTAGCTGCTGATCAGTGTACAAATTTTGTATCAGATTTAATGAAATAGTTGTGTCGTCTGTTTTGCTTTCACAAACTGTGAACATATCCTTTTCATTTTAGAGCAAATGGGATAATGGAAGGGGCGCATAGAACCATTTCTAACGTGGTAAACCACTACATAAATACTAAACACGACGATTGTGCCACATAGCTTGAATTCATAGTCTCGATGTACAACTCCAGAGTCGATACAAGTATCTGTTTTTCACCACATGATATAGTTTACAGCAGAAAGATAGAGATCTTCAATATGATAAAGCCTAAACTTGAAACTACTAATGAGACAGAGAAGGAATTTGCAAAACATTTACTTGAAGTTTGGCAAAGGTTGAAACGAGCCAACACGAAAGCCTTAGTATGTTAGGAACTGATAGGGCAATGAGTGGAGATACTGCCACAGTACAGAATTTTGTCAGTGGGTACTATTAACGTACCCATACACGCCTAAAGGTAAAACCAACAACTTCTGAACTAAGGGCCACAGTCCATACCGTATTATTAAAATGACTTCACCAGCAAATGTTAAGTTACAATTACCAAGGAAAACTTGTGTTTTTCATGTGAGTGAGGTCAATCCATTCAAAAGAGCTGTGGATGCATTGTCGCAAGTTTTATTACCTACGTCAGTGCCAATGAAAACATCTAAGAAAAGAGCGAGGTGGCGCAGTGGTTAGACACTGGACTCGCATTCGGGAGGACGACGGTTCAATCCCGCGTCCGGCCATCCTGATTTAGGTTTTCCGTGATTTCCCTAAATCGCTCCAGGCAAATGCCGGGATGGTTCCTTTCAAAGGGCACGGCCGACTTCCTTCCCTGTCCTTCCCTAATCCGTTGAGACCGATGACCTCGCTGTCTGGTCTCCTTCCCAAAAACAACCCCAACCCAACCCATCTAAGAAAACTACGAAACAATTACCTAATGATGATTAGGATATACACATTGTGCCTTACGCCTTCAGATCACGGAATATGCAGTTCCTAATTAGGTCTTTATGTTGTTTCTAAGGTTATTGTGTACATTTTTTGTCTTTATTTTGATAAGTGTTGCTATGAGTTCATTTTCATGATATATATCGCGTGTTTTAGAAATTTTTTGTTGTTGAATAGGGTAAGTGTAGTTTTCATGGTTGATTTTTCATATTTACGTATTTTCAGATGAGGGAGGTAACTGATTAAGACTCCTTTCCCTTAAGTCGGTACAAGTACGAACGCAGGAAATGCTGATATATTCGGAGCAGAAGGAAGTTTATGTTCTCATGTCACTGGAAGACTTGCGAGGATGTCTGAGAGAAAGCATTAATATTTGTCCAGCCAGAGCTGTACATACTAAGGCACAGGCATATGAAATACTGTTGTTCTTACGGAAAACAGAAGCAACAAAGTGCCAAACCGCCTCATTTCCTGAAATTGGAAGCGCATTGCGTTTCTTTAGTTTTCTCACTGGAAATCGTAATCATGTACTGTTACTAAAACGAAAAGCTCAAATACACGACAAAAGGGAAATACGGAACAGTGATACATTGATAAATGATACAACTTGTGATACAGGAGAGCACAGTTTCGCTTTTCAGCTACCATCTCCGGTACAACTGCAATCAATTTATCACACTCTGCGTCGTATTGGCTGGATAAACCACTGAAAGTGTTACCTGCGTAAAACGTAACTTTCCTAAACATCACTTTCAACCGAACTATTACACTTATTGGGGGAAAAAAGTAGCATCAGAGCGAGGACGAATTTATATGGCACAAGTGTTGTAGCATATCCAGTAATACTGAGATGAATTACGTTATAACATCGCGACTCTCAATATTACAATTACCAGTGCTGCCATGGTTCTACTAGTAGTTTGTGGACTCTAATGAGTTACTAGTACATCATGTACATGTGAAGTGGCTTATTAGTATGAATGAAAAACAGAAAGTGTAACGTGATGAAACTATGAATTTGTGTTATCATGTAATGAATAAATAGAGGCAGCGTAAGATTAATCAGATGAGTTTAATGCATCACACATAGAAAACAGCGTCACAGAGTTAAGAAACAAAACAAGAGCCTTGTGGTTCAGATGTCATGATCATCCAAATTACAAAACCTCCACAGTGTATAGTTGTCAATGTAGAAAATACGTTAATGGTATTGTTTCCGAAGTGGCCTGAAAAAAAAGGGGCCAATTTTCTAAGGGAGAAGGGAGTGTTGCACCCAGAAAGATATCATGGGTGTATGTGAAATTCTTTGTCTCTCTACCAGCTCAGCGCCACGCCAAGTCAGGGCACGCTAATGCGCAATGTCTGCGTAAGAAGGGCTGACACTGTAGATAGTGACACACAACCGAGGCCATTGCTACACATTGTTATTAGTGAACAAAGCGAAACAGAACCCCAAAGGGCAAAATCATGGCCAAAAGTTCACAACACAGTGACTGATTAATCTGAACCAATACACCGATCATGCTGTACGAACTTCATATGCCATTGCTGCGACACTTAAATCATTTGTAGGAGACGAAGTGCAGGGAAATCACAGGCATGGAGCGGCCCGTCTGCTCGTGAATCTACTGGTCCTCTCCAGGTCTGTTCCTCTCTCGTGCCTACCAAGTGTCTCCTCTCTACGTCTCGTGGGGAAGAATTCTCTTCTCCACTCCTCTCAACATATCCATGCCCATGGATAACATCGCTCTTTTGCTTTTACGTCGGAATTTATTGATTAATTAGACCTACGTTACTGATGTATTAAGTGTGCCGAGTGAAAAAGGATGAAACACAAGGCTGGCTGCAGACTGAGGCGTTTGAGTTGCAAATAGTGACGCATAGCTGAGGCCACTAACACTCGTCACTAGAGCGAGGTGTCCGGATCAACAATACGGCAGCGAACCATGCGCAGTGGAAAAACAACACCTAAATGATACACAAGGATCACTTTCAGCCCACCAACACTGCAGAAACTAATGAGCTGAAACCTTAAGTGGAAATTTGGGTTACCACAGAACGGTGAAGAATGTTGAAGCCTGGGGGAGCGTACTACATTCAGTCATCCTCACGAAGGGGTAGAGCCACTTCCACCAACACGTGGCTAGAAATACTCGAGCTCCTGAGCCCTTTGTATAATCAGTTGCAGCGAGCCAGTTCGGAGGCAGGGCCAGTGATGTGCCGACTATTGTTCGCTGGATGACGACTACCTTCGAGACAGCAACCAGCCTGGTTTGCTGGCCTGAGCCATTGCGAGTTGCCATTCCCTCCTCCACTGATGTTCTGTCGAACTGTCACTCGAGCTGCTGCTGCCGAACCCCCCGCCCCCCTCCTCCTCCTCACACCGGATCAACAGTAAACAGACGCCAGTGTCCACAGCCTTCCTCTGATGAAGAGGTCATGACGTAACTTAGCACCACTACCACTGTACCCTTCAGAGCTGCAGAGCCGTTAGAAGCTTACCGGCGTGCTATCTTCTATCCCCACGAGTACTGTTCCCAGAGCAGTGGAGATACAAGAAGTACATAGATGACGAAATGTGGTGTGAGGTACCTGTGACAGATGTTAGATTCGGTACCATTCCCGTGAGAAAGACCGCCTGCATAATGCTACTGCTCTGTGATTGGCTGCTGTGTTCGAAAGAAGGGCGCCAAAACGTTAAAGTATAGTTATTATTATTAAACTACTCAATGGAATGACTCTCAACAGCTGACCATCAGTCAGTCATCTTAGAATTGTTAAAAATGATTTAAATCAAAAACAAAAGACTGACGAAATTGCAGACGAAGCACTTCGGATGCGTTCGGGTCCCACCTTTTGTGGTATGGCGCGCTAAGTGTTTCGGGCTGTTCGTCACTCTGGATTAGGCAGTTGAGAAAAACAGACATGTTGTCTGTCGTAGGATGTTTTTCCAATTTTTTATTTAAGCTCCTGTTCGTCACTCTGGATTAGGCAGTCGATATGTATAGTCATGTTGCCTGTGGCAGGATGTGTTTTCCAGTATTCAATATTAGAAGATACACTCTGGTAGTCATGAGGCACAGATCCGTGCCACAAATAGTGTAAAGATACATTTTCGTATACATTGTGTTTGAGCATGTACTTTGCTGTATCAGAAGGTGTTGTATTAAGATCATGTAGTCTTCTCGTGTGGCTATATTAAAGTGCGCGAGTGGCAGCCCAAAGAAGTGATACATTATTTCAGAACAGAACCTCGCTCAAAGTCAGTTTCAGTCTCAAGATACAGAACCTATGACCTGCGTGCTGTTTTCTGCGCTGGGGACAACAACTTGAAGACAGCAGGTTAGTGAACTATAACATAACCTTCGTATTCCACACAGTGCAGTGGAAACAACTAAGCGCCTCACCTGTACTGCATGCACGGAACAAATGTGCTCAGTAACACGTCATCTGCAGTAATGCAGAGGAGGTGAAGGAGGATGATCGTTATTAACGCCAACAATCAATTCATTCTCTCTTTCTTGCTGTAGCACGTCCTAGTAAAAGGTGTCGTCGAGGTATTGGGCGTCACCGCCGAACAGGCGACGCCTGGAACCAGCTGGGCCAGCTACCCTGCACGGCGCCGCTTTTGCCGTACTGTGGGTTTTGACTACACCAGCGCCCTCGAGACTGCTGTGGTGGATGCATCAATGTGGTCCAGTCCCGTCTGCCACTTCTGCTGCCGTTGCCGCTGCTATGAAAAAGATGATTCTATTGTAGACCCAAACAAATATGCTTAAATCGCTAGTCTTGTCTCATTAGAGACCTTGAGCTCCAAACAGGTCCTCACAACCACACTCCATGCTTCCTCGTCTTGCATCCCTAGAGGTCACATCCCACCTACCCCTACAGTATCCACTCCAAACAAAGTCCTTTCTGCTAACTTCAGATACAAGAATACAGAAATAAAAGACACATATAGAGGCTGTCTACAGCTTTCTTCACTAAATCTGGAGTGAGTTATAGTTAACTTTGTAACACCCCACCCGTCACTTAGCTGGTTTCGGCGTGTGTTCACCCCAACTAATTGACTAACAGATCAACAGACAGAGCAAAACTGCCGCAATATCGGATAACGCAAAAAAGTAATATGGCCCTGTGCCTCCTGATTGAACTGTGGTGGCAGTGTTGACATTAATTTATTCAAAATTGATCACTTTTAATTAAAAAGGGGTGCACATTGATGTTATATTCAGCTATTGAACACCAGATGCAAATGTTGAACATAAAATTAATTAAGGAAGTGATGTGGGATTTCAACTACTTGATTGAAAACAGATGCAGTCGATTAGCACAAATTTATTTTAACTCAAGACCTTCAATTATAACATTACAAGACTCTCCTATCAGGCAGTGGTAATAAATTGCGTTTGCATGAAGTAAAGCGCGATACTCAAAAGTAATTCCTATCGACTGACCCAGGCATAATCCGAAGTGCGAGAAGAATTCTACAATATATCGCTCATGAAACCCTCATGGAAACTTTGCCGACGTGATCCAACAAATTAGTCAGTTGCCGGAGCGGGCGCAATATCACCAAATACAGCGTGGCGGAGCGGTGTCGTTGTGTGGACATCGGCCGACTTCGTGGTGTTGCAAGGCTGCGCTCATCTATTCACTCCTAGCTATCTTGCTCAGTACATAGCTGAACCAAAACTTTCTATCTCCAAGCTTAATCGTTCTATTTGCTAAGTCCTAAACTGCAGAGCTGCTCACTCTTTCTCAGGCAATCTGAGTAAAGAACACCACGACTGCACTCTAGGCAAGCTGGGAATGGAAGACCCCTATGGAGACTTCTCACAGTCCACTTTTCGCTTCGGTTTCCCCTCCAGCAAAATCACTTACGCCAATTGCAGCGCAAGTCGCGTTAATTATGCATTGCTTCCCAGCACCGACCAATGCCTGTTCTGGGAAGTGAACAAATTGCCACAAAATATCCCTTCCTCTCAACTTCTGCAATTTAGCTCCTCCCAGGCCACCCATCAAGGTTAGCGTCTGCACAAACACCAAGATTTCCGGAGTTCTGACTCCCAGGAGAGTACTTCAAATTCCTTAGTCCTACGGTCCCATCGGAGGCTGTCATATTTCATTCTGTCACTCTTCCCCTGATTTGCTTCAGGCTCTGCGGACCGTCAATTCAGCGTGAAGTTGCTATAGTCACGAACACACATATTTTGACCTCTGTTAACTGCTCCACCGTAGCTTTGCGTGGCTTTCTCGCATGTTTCCCAGAAAATGGGATGACGGACATTTATCAACAGGCATACAAGTTCTCCGTCTGTTTCCCGGTACACCAGCAAGGAGACGACGTCAACCATCCAATTACTGTCACTCATCTTAAGACGGCTGGAGGCCGCGCCGCGTTACCACTTTCTCAGAGCTTGAGCCACCCTAAGCTGCGTATTGTCACTTCCCTTCGCCGTTCCCCCGCTGGCCACGGTCAACTCTAAATGCTTCCCTGGGTCAAACTAGCGTCCAGTTTTCATGTCGTGTGAATTACTTTAAAACCATCACCCGACATTAATTATTCCAATACGTCCATACTATACCCTCTACAAGATGCATTTTGCCTTGTCAGTCATTTTTTTTGTTCAGCCCTACTGTTCGCTCAACGTGAGTTAGGTGATCTTTTATTACTTCATGTAAGGGGCGTAGTTCTTGCCATTTTACAACTTGAATCTGAGTAAAAAGGGAACAGTGCAAAAGCAATTCGAGATTTATTCAAAGAGTCTGAAAAAACATTTTACACAATTTAAATAAAGTTGTGTTGCGACTGAGGGCTCAAATTATAACGGCATTCTTTTAAAATGACAGATCTGTAAAGAGCGACAATTTACACCCAGTTGTCCGCAGCACGTGGTCGTGCGGTAGCGTTCTCGCTTCCCAAGGCCGGGTTCCCGGGTTCGATTCCCGGCGGGGTCAGGGATTTTCTCTGCCTCGTGATGACTAGGTGTTGTGTGATGTCCTTAGGTTAGTTAGGTTTAAGTAGTTCTAAGTTCTAGGCGACTGATGACCATAGATGTTAAGTCTCATAGTGCTCAGAGCCATTTGAACCATTTTTTTACACCCAGTTGATGTTGACATGTTCATGTTTAGTGGTCTGTCAGCTATCATTTTATTTATTTAGCGGATTTCCTGCGACCACGCATGCCAAAGCCACTTAGCCATTGAATTAGTTAGTACATAGTGTTCAGAACACTGACCAGAAAATTAATAAATTAAAGAATTGGTAAAACATGAAAAGATATAAAGAGAGAATGTACGAACAAATAAAATATTGCAGAGAACAGTTCTTAACTACCGCAAGAAGCTGCTGTACAGAATAGAAGGAGTGTGCCACAAGGAAAACCTTCAATTTAGATTTGAAAACTTAAGCTTTCTTATTTAATGCTTTTGTGTATTGCTGGAAGAATTAAACCTCTTGAATAATGCGTACTTTTCGATGCAATGTGCTTAAGGAAGTGTTATCCAACAGTAAATGTTTTTCCGTCTAGTATTCACAGAAGGTATGTAGTTTCTTCTGAATCCGTTAACACTGTCAACGACAAGTAGGATATGGATATGGATATGGTGTTATGGGCGCTCAACAGTGTAGTCATTAGCGCCCGTCAACGACAAGTATTCGTACAAGGTTGGCAGAATTAGTTTATGTGATAACTGCAAAATGACCTACACGAAGGTCGCGACCTGACAACTCGGATCTGGGCTAAGAATATTCTTCGCGAGTGTACAGAGTTGCCCTGAAGTATGATACCATAGGAGATTGTAGATTGAAGCACGGAAACTAAACTTGTCTTCGTGTTTCATTGTCAGGGACAATGTTAGTCTAATAGTGAAGATGGCACTACGCATTTTCGGCACATGATAGCGAACTTTAAGCAAAATTATGTATTCATATAAAATTGCTTTTAGTGATAACCAGGATCGGCGAGAATTCTCCTACCCCCTCGTATCGGATGCTAATTGATTTGATTAGCAGAAGCGCTTACTTACGTTTTATGTATCCACTAGATCAGTAAGTTTCTCATCATGCTGTCAGCGTATTTCCGTAAGTCTTTACGTTCTCAACATATTTTTCAGCATGTCCGGTGTTGCAGTTCGAAATGCATCCGCAACAGCATTGCGCGTTTCTTCGTTTGTGGCATAACGATGTGCAGAATATGCGTCTTAATGACTCTCCATAACCAGTTGTCAGGTGTGGTGAGGCAAGGACGTCTTTGTGGCTGTTTCAAGGGAACTGGTGTTGTTGATGAGCCACGACCTGTCCACCGTCCTGGAAAATGTTCATTCAGGAAGTCGAGCACTGCAAGAGTGTAGTGAGGTGGTACTCCGCCTTGTTGCAACCATGTGAATTGTTTGAGGTTTAACCATGTTTGTAACACGTGTAAATAATTTGCGCCATTCGCAGTCCATTCAAAAAAGTACGATCCAAGCAGTTATTGTGATGTCATCGCTGCCCGTAAGTTTCTTGAGGCGGGTTCCATTGTAGCTCGACATTGTAACGAGAATTCTCTTTGACGCAAATGACAATATTTCAGGCAAGTGAATTGCGATAAAAGGCACATTCAATTGAAAACATAACCTTGGCACCGTTCACTGCATTCGGAAATTGAGTTAACATGCGCTCATTTCTGTCTGTATCTGGTAAGTCGTTTACGAATGTCGGTCGAAAATGTCTGACCTTACGGACTTTTTCAAGTGATCTCGCGTTGTTATCTTCGGTATACCGAGTTCCAGAGCGCCTTTTAACTTGTGGATTTCTTAGGAGACTGCTCAAACGAAGCAGACTCCAGCCCATGTTTCTTCCAGCTTCTTATTCCTTCCACTCCGCAGCCTGTCTTTAACACTGCCAAAGCCGGCCGTTGTGGCCGAGCGGTTCTAGGCGCTACAGTTTGGAACCGCGTGACCGCTACGGTCGCAGGTTCGAATTCTGCCTCGGGTATGGATGTGTGTGATGTCCTTAGGTTAGTTAGGTTTAACTAGTTCTAAGTATAGGGGACTGATGACCTCAGATGTTATGTCCCATAGTGCTTAGAGCCATCTGAACCATTTTTTTTTTTTACACTGCCAAATGCCAAATCATGTCTTTCCCAATCCAGAACTGTTGTCAATGGAGCCTTATTAAACCTTTCCTGGAATGGTCCCATAATCTGTCTCATTATCTGCCATGTGTGATGTTGTTTGTGCACCCACACACATGTCACTAAGCGCTCATCAATAGTGTAACTCCTCGTTTGACTATTCACATCTGCCGTGGCTGGAAACTAAAGCTCGACTGCGTCTGCAAAAGCATGTAACCAAGAATTCCAGCTATGATTCCAACAGTTCGTAGGAAGTGACATAGCTACTGTAAGGTTGTGGATAGGTGGTTTCATATTCTATGACCGATCACAACTGTGTAAGCTGTAATGATATTGTTTAATATTGCAATCTTTTCACGGAAATACACGCTTTTACACAGTTTACAATGTGACAATGTTAAGACAGTTGTCAAAAATGACGCGTCTCGTCCTCTGAAAGTGAACTAATCCTAAACACAACAAAAAAGGTTCAAATGGCCCTAAGCACGATGGGACTTAACATCTGAGGTCATCAATCCCCTAAACTTACAAACTACTTAAACCTAACTAACCTAAGGACATCACACACATTCATGCCCGAGGCAGGATTCGAACCTGCGACCGTAGCAGACTTGCGGTTCCGGACTGAAGCGCCTATAACCGCTCGGCCACAACGGCCGGCTGAACACAACTGTATTAAATTTTAACTCTCAGAAATTTAAATAATCCTAAACACAACAATATTAAATTTTAACTAGAACTTTCTTTACAAAATTATTCTTACAATTACGTTATGATCTTGGCCAGTATTACGATAAATCATCCGATTACAGTTCAACGTTCGGTTGTATTTTTAGTATGACAATCAAGTCTATGGAGGATGGTTAGTTTTGTGACGAGCTGAGCAAAAGATTACCCAAGGTCGCTCTTGTTTACAGTGGACGCAAGCTGGTGAACCAACACGTTTACACCTCTGCATGCAGTATTTACCTTAGCTGTGATGCCTGGCTGCTCTCGCCCTCTGAAATTCCTGTAAAACTAACTGAACCTTTGCTGAATTTTCCAGCAGAAACTCTTCTTATGTTCCTCATTATGCAAGAAAACATGAACTCATCCCTAGTCTCAGACTATGGCGATATACATGCGCATGGTTGTAGCAGCTTGCGTATTATATTTCCCTCTCAGTTCTCGCAAGAACAGTTAACTAACTGGCTAGTTCGTTTCTCTACAGTTGGAGCTCAACGACGCTACAGCTAATTTCTAGCTGGAGGTCAGCCGCTGTGAACGCAGTGTTCACACAAATTTCTCCTCTGCGTCATACAAAGTGTTATGCACCCCATTCTGCACCAGACGCTAGTTCTGGGAGGAGTCCCTGAAAATTTCTGTCTAGTCTTTCTCATAGCCGAACTGTCTCCCCACCTGGATCATATCGTTCTCCATGTCATGGCTTTTTTCGACCAACAGGAGCGTTCCTCTTATTTTTTGGAAACTCCCTCTACCAATCACAAGGGTCCTACCATTAAACTGCGCCGATATCTCGGCACTTTAATCTTTCTCAGTGCGTTTCCGCCAATTGGACATTTTGTGCCCGCTCCAGATGCCTAAAAAGTTACATGTGTCTCTCACGTGTGTACCACTTGCAGTTCATGTGATCGAATGCGTCACTGGTTTTATTCACATTCATTTGGAAATCTGAAATGCAGTTTTCTAAAGCCTTTTCTGTCCTCCTCCTGGTGTCCCAGACCGTTACTCTCTCTCCCATCTGAGTCACCTGGTCGGTCGGTCGTTGATTGTCGCCTGTGACGCCACTTAAGTGGTTTCCGTGGTGCCCCTGCGGTGCGGCATTCGGCTCTACTCGCCCTTGCTTCCGAACCAAAACGTTTCCTCTTGCTGCTTGTTCCACCTTCTGCTCATAGACAATCATTATATAGGATTGGTGTATTAATACCGACAATTGAGTGTCATCGCTTTTTGCATTACATACTATTACGCCAATTTGCTCATTACTGCCGGAATGAAGTCAGGTGTCATGTTCACCTTCCTGTTGCGATGTATAAAGTTCTTGCGTAAGGTGCAAAACTGACCTTCATTTACTGTGCCACCTAACACTACTAACCTAAACAGTAAAATCTGATAGTGAACAATGTTTATAGGAGTACAAAGATTTCTCGCCCACTTCGTAGTATTGTCAGAGACGATTTCAGACGAAGATCTAATGCAGATTCAAATTAACTGTCACTCATTCCAGAAAGAGTGTAGAAAAGTAAGAAGGGGTTTGATGCACAGTAAGCAATCAGATGACGATACTTAGTACGAGTGCCAAGTGTAAGACGAGGTTCGATTATATTCGACAGACTGTTAGTTCCATATATCAATGGTGAGAGCTCCACACCAGTGTTTCTTCCACAAATCTTTAAGTGAGATGAACCTCAAGCATAAACTTGGCTCTTCTCGTTTGGACAGAATTCCATCGACGAACTTTCAGAGGCTGTTCAGAGATACCTTCTGAGTATTTTGCTACACATCAAGGTGAGAAAAGTCATGAGACAGCGATATGAACGTATAGAGATGGCGGTAGTATGACGTACACAAGGTATAAAGGGGTAGCGCATTAACCGAGCAGTCTTTTGTACTCATTTGATTGATGTGTAAAGGTTTCCGACGTAGTTTTATGCGTGCGACGGAAATTAACAGACTTTGACAGCGGAATGGTAGTTGGAGCTAGATGCGCATGACAGTCCACTTCGGAAATTGTTAGGGAATTCAATATTGATATATCCAAATTTCAGGCATTGCCTCTCACCATGGACAAGGTAGTGGCCGAGGGCCTTCGCTTAACGACCGAGACTAGCGGCGTTTGGGTAGAGTTCTCAGTGCTAACAGAGAGGCAACTCTGTGTGAAATAACAACATAAATCAATGTGGGGCGTACGACGAACGTATCTGTTAAGACAGTGCTGCGAAATTTGACGTCAACGGGCTATGGAAACAGACGACAGACGGGAGTGCCTTTGCTAACAGCACGACATCGCCTGCAGCTCTTCTCCTAGGCTTGTAACCATATCGGTTGGACCATAGACGACTGGGACAGCGTGGCCTGGGCACATGCGTCCCGATTTCAGTTGGTAGGAGCTGAATGTAAGGTTCGAGGGTGGCGTGTAGCCCACGAAGCCATGGATCCAAGTTACCAACAAGGCACTGTGCAAGCTGGTGGTGACTGCTTAATGGTATGGGCTGAGTTTACAAAGAATGGATTGGATCCTCCGGTCCAACTGAACCGGTCATTGACAAGAAATGGTTATGTTCGGCTACTTGGAGACCATTTGCAGCCATTCATGGACTTGACGCTCTCAAACAAAGATGTCCTGTACCGGGCCACAATTGTTCTGAACAGTTCGAGCGAATATTTGGCTACCGAGATCGCCCAGTATGAATCCTATCGAAAACTTATGGGACACAATCGAGAGGTAAGTTCGTGCACAAGCGCTAAGCCGACAACCCTTTCGCAATTATGGACTTCTGTAGAGACAGAATGGCCCAGTATTTTTGCAGGGAACGTCCAACGACTTGTTGAGTCCAAACCAAGTCGAGTTACTGCGCTGTGCCGGGCAAATAAACGTCTGATACGATGTTAGGACGTATCCCATGGCTTTTGTCATTTCAGTGGATATTACTGATGAAGATATCCTTCAGGATGTGGAATTCGTCAGAAAAAACGTGTACGCTCATGTTTCCTCCACAAATCTTAAGCGAATTGATCTCAAGTATGTGTAAAATTTCAAAAAAAGTTAGGTTCTTCTCGTTTATACAGAGTGAAACGGAATTCAGCGATCAAGTTTGAGAGGTTGTTTAGGGATACCTTCTGAGTATGTTGATATAAGCGACCCACACTCTGCGGCGTAAGGATGTATCTACGTTTTATTCAATTTGTTGCCCCAATTACCTTCGTTTCTGTAGAAGTGCTATCAGAACAATGAAAAAGATTGTAATATACACAACCCGGTCTCAAGGAAGGTTAGGCACGGATGCGAAAGCAGTATGAATCGGTAGTCGTTACTGCGGGAACAGCTCAGCATAGGTGTCGTTGTGCCGCTCTTCAGCTGCATGCACCGAAAGCACACACGAATTGCATATTGATCAACTCTTCATTAACAAAACCTACAGCTGTATGTCACTCTCAACGTACACCTTATCCTGCCTGAAAAACAAACCTCAGACAGAACGCTGCAGTACTGAATGCAAGTTTGATGGCGAAGAGTAAAGTGGGCGCTATTGATGTCATCAGCAAGTACCGTGAGTGAATCAATGTTGTGCAGTGCTGTCACTTCAATACAGATACTAAGCTAAGTGGAATAAGAAACAAAAAAAAAAATTGCAATTACTCCGTAACGAGCCGCTGGAGACAATGGGTCCCTTGAAGCAGAATACTCAGAAGGTGTCCCCGAACAGCCTCTGAAACTTCGTCGGTGGTGTTCTGATTCACCCCGCATATTATTAAAACTTCTTTCTACAAACATTAAAATATATACTTAGTAAAGGGCATGAGATAGTCTCAAGGCTGTGTTAGTCAAGCACGGTCAAAAACACAAATTTTTTCTAATGCTCGCATATGGCGCTGGTACACTGCCACCCCCCCCCCCCCCCCCCACTCTCCTCCAGATCGCACTTCTGGCTGGGCTGCAGTTATGCTGATGGCAGACATTACGTAGTGTTCTTGTAATGTGATATGGTTAATAATAAATACATCAATTTGTTCTGCTAAGAAATTTGTCATTGGAGTAGAAGTGCAGCCGCGCGGGGTAGCCGAACGGTCCAGGGCGCCTTGTCACGGTTCGCGCGGCTCCCCCCCTCGGAGGTTCGAGTCCCCCCTCGAGCATGGTTCACATGGTTCAAATGGCTCTGAGCACTATGCGACTTAACATCTGAGGTCATCAGTCACCTAGAACTTAGAACTAATTAAACGTAACTAACCTAAGGACATCACACACATTCATGCCCGCGGCAGGATTCGAACCTGCGACCGTAGCGGTCGCTCGGTTCCAGACTGTAGCGTCTAGAACCGCACGGCCACTCCGGCCGGCCCTCGGGCATTGGTATGTGTCTGTTGTCCTTAGCGTAAGTTAGTTGAAGTTAGATTAAGCATTGTGTAAGCTCAGGGACCGATGACCTCAGCAGTCTGGTCCCATTAGACCTTACTACAAATTTCCAAATTTAAGGAAGCAAAGAAGACCACGAAACGAATGTTGATGTGCCTTTGAAGCGGAATTCTGAGTGCCAGATAGGCCTTGGATGGAGATAAAGCGCGTTGCAAGATATGTATTTCGTGGACGTTGTGTGGTCCACGTAGAACAATAGAGATAGATGATTTGGATGCTGTTGTTAATGAACATGACAGAAGAAATGAACAGGAAGTGCTGTTTACTGTGAAAACTAACGAGCTGGAAATCGCACTTTTAAACTGTGGTTCCTGCGTTGGCCGGGGGTGACATCACATTTCGAAAGCTGTTTCGATCACTTTAGATTCTTGGCTCCCAACCTGATTGCTGGTTACAGTTCTTATAAACAGTGCTCCCTGATTCTCGCCCCTGACCAATACAAGAACTTTATTTCCACTATTTTCAAAGGGATGTCAAATCCCAACAAAACAAAAGCCATAGACTACATAAAAAACTGATTTGAAATTAACATAAAACTCAAATTAATTAGATCTAGAAAAGCACTATGCGTGTATTATAGAGACTTAAGGAAATAACGACTCAAATACAGATGATTACTGGGTCCAGTCTAATATGACCACCACATGCATTCGACGTCAAAGAGCAATAACCACTTATAGACGGCGAGTGGCAGCACTAGCAGTGGAGGGTATATGAAGTGTATCAGGGGCCATGGGAAAGTTTGCAGCCTCTGTCGTAATGCGGAATGGAGCGATTTATCTGACTTCCAAAAGGGCATAATCACTTGCTTTCGGCCCAGGGGTGGAAGCGTTTTCGAAACCTGTAAGTTTGTGAACTTTTCACATGCTGGTGTGGTTAAAGCATACCTTGCATGGCAAAATGGAGCTGTCCAAAACGGGCACCGCGGTCCATAAATAACAGGGGTCAACGGCAGCTACAGAGATGTGTACGGGCGAATAAAAGTGCAACTATTTAGCAACTGACCGCCCAGATCAACCACAGTACTACCAACAGTCCCTAAAGAATGTTTAGCGATCGTTGCTGCCTATGGGCCTCTGCAGTAGACGCCTGGTATGTACACCCTGCTGATTGCTGTCCATCGGCGACAAAGGCTGGAATTCGCGCGGTAATACCTCAACTCGATGTCCACTGACTGGTGACAGGTGGCCTGTTTAGATGAATCACATTTCATGCGCCATCGGACAGATCGCCATTACCGTGTAAGGGGTGAAACGTCTGAAAGCAGACACCCTGTAAAAATCGTTGCAAGGTCCCAAGCTGCAGGAAGGCGTTATGGTCTGGAGAATGTTTCCATGGTGTTCCCAAAGTGATCTCTTCATTCTGGAAGGCACGAAGGATCAGCAGTAGTCTGCATCTATCCTTGGGGACCAGAGTCAGTCTTTTATCAGGTGGCCACATTAAGGTGAGTGAACAATGCAGGAGGGACATGAGGTAGTCTGTGTGAAGGGTATGCTGTTCGCTTAATGGAAGTAGAAAATAGGAGAAGTGCAGTGCCATTTAGTCCTGCACTATATAAATACTTCAGCACGTTGTATAAAACCTAGAAAATTACCGATACACTATTTAATAATCAATTAAACCTCCGAAAATTCTCACGAAAAACAAAAAAAATATATATGTGAATTGCCTCTCATTCTAATATTTCATTCATTTCTTTGAATTTATTCCAGTAGCGCAAGTATTTGTGTGTAATATCCATTTGTATTTCTTATGGATTGAATGTACAAGGTGACATCTTCACAGCGTCGTGGTACTCTTCAAGTATGTGTGAAGATTCAGGTTCAGCTTCTTGACGTTTTCCCTTCCCTTTTCTGAGTTCAAAATGATATTTTTGCAGGTTTTGTACATGTTCAGCAACAACCAGTAGTTCGAGATTTTAAACAGCAGGTAGCGCTTTATTTCAAGTTTTTCTGCTAAACTGGCGCGTTAACTGAAAGACGGTAAATTTATGAAAGATTTTTAGTTCCGTAGATAGGAAAGTTTGTTTTGTACTCATAGCACGTGGAAGGATGTAACAGATGTAAAATGCAAACTACTCTGCCATCCGTACAAATATGTCGATAAAATGTAGTAGTAAAGAGTTGTTAACAGCTGACGTTCATGTTGATCCCTACATGTTCGCATTGCAATGCTGTCTTCGAATGAGTGCATACGTCACTGTTCCATACATCACTGTTCCTTCAGACTTAGTATTATTCTCCTCGTCTTCGGGGCTACCTGTGTAGTAAATACTGAATAACAACTTCGTGAAGATTGGAATTCCTATATTTTGCTAGCATCTACCGTCCATAAATTCCTAATATACTAAAGTGAGCGGCCTAAAGTCATGGGAGGGAACTGGATGACATGTCGGTCGTTGGCAGCTGAAGCTTAAGCGGTCAGTTGTCTTCATGCAGACTTGGTAGGAAGGGGTTGTTGACTCCCCATACTCTAATTGGCGGCGATCCCAACAACAATAGTCTGTCGACCGTTCCGAGTTTCACCAATCGAGATGCAGCAGTGGTTAGCACAATGGACTCACATTCGGGAGGACAACGGTTCAGATCCATGTCTGACCATCCTGACTTACGTTTCCCCTGATTTTCCTAAATCCATCCAAGCAAATACCAGGATGGTTCCTTTGAAAGCGCACGACCGATTTCCTTCTGCATCCTCTTTGAACGCGTAAAAAACAACCGATTTTCGTAATTTCTTCACGTAAAATAAAAAGTAATGCTAGATCTGACGATATAGTTTTATTCTTTACACTTTTGTCTTTAATAAATCATTTTTGTATACATACCGGACTCTCCCTGTACTCGCTGCGCCAGATGAAAGGACCCCCCCTTGCAGCCACAAAAAGGGGCATTGCGGGAAGTCCTGAAACCCTGCTGTAGGATCTGTAACAAATTAATTCTGCATAAGTCATTTTCAGTACATTTTCTTTCAGCTTACATAGGATAATTATAAAATACTAAGTTGTAACAAAAGGGTGTCGTGTTGACATAAATGTCAAATTTTTCGGCCAAAACTTCGAGACAAAAGAGGGTGACCGAAAATAGACTCTTTAAAATGTCACAAAACGGCCACTTACGCAGACAGAGAATTGAATTTAGAATTACGGCATCAAATAACGATCAAAACTGTATGTATCGTTCTCAGTTACGCTTCACGTAAATTTGAAACGTACGATTTCGTGAAAAAGGCCTTTCAAGTTTTGGGATTCTTTTTTTGGACTGAAGTTAAATATACCTCTAATCATCGAGCCCTGGACGATATAGTAATCCCTCCATGTCAAAGATACGCTTTCCGTGCGCTTTTGTGCAGAAGCTGTAACACACTGATCAGATCTCAAGTTCGAGCATGTTCATAATTGCCATCACGCCTGTTAGGCCGTCGTCGAAATTCATGCTGCCACATTGACCGCGATGGCGACAATTCTTTTCCCCCTGTGAACGGTTTTCTCACATATGTCTTGTAATTCGATAAAGGAGTTTTGTGGCAAACTTGGGTGAACGCTGCAATAAAGTAGATATCGCAGACAACATTTAAGCCAAAAAAGATGGATTTACTTGAATTTTCAAAGTGGACTACCGCCTTAAAACTGCCCGAACTTGTGCTCAGCCTCTAATGACTTCTGCTATTTTGAAGATCCAACCTAGACACCGTTGACTTATAAATTCTTCTGTAGTACAAACGTATTGTAAAAAGTGTGTGTGTGTATGTGTTTTGCACATCTCCTAAACCATTGGACATCTCTACGATCAAACTTGGTACTGATATCCCTTACTGCTAGGCAAAAATCGCTATGGGGGTAGCAACCGTCTACCTGTCATTGTTCAGAGATAACACGTGATAAATAATGAGATGCGTGAAAGACTGCCGCATCATGCGTGAAGTTTAAATTTGTTACTTCTTTGCCACTAACTCCGTTCGCAACGTATTTCGCAGACGGTATCCACATATGCTGCTAAATGTGCCTATTCGAACATATCACTGTGTGACACATAGTTCAAGAGATATGACTTCATAAGCACTGAGAAGCGCGAAAAATGGCACATCAGGCGTGAAGTTTTAATACATTTATTCATTACTACTAAGACACCGCTACAGCTGAATTAACTTAACGAAAATCCCTGACACCTGGATGGTCTTTTGACAGCTTACAACTGCGAAGTGCAAGCAGCTATAGGAGAAAACCGTAGCCGTCTATAGAGCTATGGAAAGGCGTAGTTATAAAGACGTTTACAACATCGTTTATTTGCAATTTTCTCCAGTAAAATATCTGTAATACTACATGTATGTATTGTGTTTGCGTGTGTGTGTGTGTGTGAGTGTGTGTGTGTGTGTGTGTGTGTGTGTGTGTGTGTGGAGTGTTGTGTTACATTAGCGTTGTATGATGACGATGATGAGGGAAGGGAGAGGGTTAGACTCGGTGCTACCACATAGCCTATCCGAATAGCACCAGGGGGGCCGCAAAGCGTAAGGTCCCCATCCGATGGACAGATCACCTTCAACAGTGTCACAAGCTCCACTTTGTGAGACACGGTTGTGTAAAGTACCATACACGCCATTTAAAGATGATTCGCACTGTTCAGTATGAGTCCATACGTAAACAAATGGGGTTCTGTGTACCGTATTTGTATAATGTGACAAGTGTCTGTGAGCAATATGTATATGGACATGGCGTTTTGGACAAGGAGCTGTGTGTTTTTAAATATTTTAGAGACGACAGAAGCTCATAATATGCTGAGTTTTATCCACTTTGCATCTTGTGCGTGAGGTTCAGCGTAAAATGAACATTTTTTACTGCAAAAATATGTTTAAAGCAACAAGATGACAACTAGGACTATTGAGACCGGTTGTCCTCGAAAAAAAAAATACTTTGTGTGACCTTGGCTTTTGAATGGTTTTTAACAATTGAAACAGATCGCCCTTCAATACTCTCATAACGAGAAAATTCAATTTCAAATGTGTTTCCACGAATTCATAGATATGAAATTTTTTTTTCGTTTGTAAAAGAAAATGGACAAAGTGAATACTTGGACAATCCTGAGTTTTTCATGTAGTCTGCTATATTCTCCTTCCCTTGCGTGTCGCGCCGATTATCGTTCCACGTTCAAAGTCGGTACAGTAACATAGTGCTCAGATATCTTATCGACATTCACGTGATACGCGTGACCTAGTCGAAACACTGGGCCATCATACACAGCACGTCTTCAAACGGGACAGCCTTCCAGAGACTAAGCTACTGTGTTTACAGTTACCATTACAATTACCAAGAGTTAAGGGAAATAGGGTTTAAATTCGAGTAGAGCATAAAACATGATGTTGCAGAGGCGTTGGATACCGGCAGTGGAGCACTCTAGATGCCTTCACGTTGTCCTCAACGCTTCTTCCATGCCTGCACTTCTCGAATGCGCAGCCTGCGAAAAGTTACAAACGAATACGCATGAGCAGCTCTCGCGAACCTGTATCTCAGCCATCGCTGAGGCTGCCAAATATGTAGCAGAAGCGTACACCGGTAGGCAATGATATCCAACATGGCGGAAGGATACAAATGAACGTATTGTTGTCGCGGTCTTTTGTCTGAAGACTGGTTTGGTGCACCTCTCCAAGCTATTCTACCCTGAGCAAACCTTTTCATCTAAGCGTATCTGCTACCTAACTACATTCGTTTGAACTTGCTCACTGTACCCGCCTCTGTAGTCGACGATGCTACTGCACGCTTGTGTGATGGACCTCCACTCTGAGGTATGTCGGTTCGATTTGAGGTGGTGGATGAAACTTTCACTACAAGTAGGCCTTTTTGGCCAGTAATGGTGGAGAGGTAGTAACATGAAGTTCCTAACAACGAGTCTTTGCCCAAGTATCTTGGATGAAATTCCAAACTTCTCAGCAATGTCTTCCGAATGGAGGGCATATGACAGGGTTGATGGTGATCTGTCTGTTGGGTGGCGACATTAAGTTCAGCATCACCCTTGGCACCGGGCTTAAACCCTTCGCGTCCATTCATCTAAAACAACACAAACCCTATACTACACTGTACAAGCGCTCATCACTGACATCCACACGACACAGATACACTTCACACGTCATAACAGATCAGAGGAATTCAAAGGCAAAATGCCTTCACTAGCGCCGTGCCTAGAACGGCGAGGCAGAATTCGTGCCTCTGCTCCCCTGCGCTCGTCCCCTGAGCATGGGACTGCTATGCCTTGACTACTTACTATAGTTAAATCTTGGTCTTCCTCTACAATTTTTACCCTCGCTCCCCTCCCCCGCTGCCCCTCTAACATCCTTGGATTGCCGATTTTAATTTTTGAAAGCATTTGTAAGGAGAATAAAAAAAACCTATCTCAATGGAGTGTTTTAAAATTTAAATTGAAACAGGCTTGATCGCAATGGAACATTTATTAAAACTGGTCAAACAGTGACCGTCTTCAGACCATATGCACTGAAATGTAAGTACGGTGTACTGTAGATTTAGTGGGAAATTTAATAATAACAGAGAAACAGTTAATGTAATATTGCTATGATTACGCTCGACGAGTTTTCTTTAAATGCCCGTAGATGTAATCTGTGTACAAGCCAATTTCAGTTGGCTATTCTCCTGTACACTCCCTTGCACCTATTTTAATATAATTTATGTAGCAGTCATTTATGTGATGTTATATAAACCTTTTTATTAAGATTTTTACAGTTTTTTTATCTCTACATTATTTGTAATGCTTTTTGTGCAGTACATGCCTAATTGTCTGTTACCGACGTAATGAGGTAAGAGGTGGGCGATGCATCCAGAGCTTAACCCACAACCGCTCTACCCTAATCAGCAATTTAGTTGGTGCATCCACGATACCCGCTTTGTTCATCGTCACCACTTGCCGTCATGGGTGTTACATATTTTAATTCTGGTCACACTTTACGTATCTTTCATTGACTATTATTGGATTTCCCCATAAATCGATATTGGACTTACATTTCACTGCACATGTTCTGAAGATGGTCGCTTTTTGACCTAAACTGGATGCCATTTTTTATAAATATTCTATTGCGATCAAAGCTGTTTTAATTTTAATTTTAAAAAAATCGACCATTCCTTGATGCCTTACGCTGTGACTTATCTACTGAGCCTTTCCTTCAGTCACATTGTACCTTTATTTTTTTTCTCCTCTCTTCCACTAAGCATGTCTTCCTTAGTCATAATCTTTCCATCTAATTTTGAAGGGGTATCTTATTGACCTGTCCACAGCTGATAACGTATTTTTTCCCCTCTCTCTTTTTTACTAAACATTCCGCAGTTACACACTGACCTGCCCGAAGAGGCGAGCAAATTAAAAGTGCTACTCCCTGGATTCAGGGAGCTGAATGAGCCCCGTATCGAATCATCTTCATGGATTAATGACGAGGAGTGCTGAAACGGCCATCTGGGATGTGACTTTTAGGTACTTTCCCGCGTCCACCTAGGTAAATACCGGATTGGTACCTATGTACCGCCTCAGTTACAAGTTAATCAAAAATTTAGAAAACGTTCTAACGCTTGTACTTGGGATTTACTGGGTTTTTTTCTTCTCTCTCCCACTATGCATGTCTTCCTTCGTCGTTATCTTTCCTGCTAATTTTGAAGGGAAATCTTATTGACCTGTCCGCAGCTGATAACGTATTTTTGTCCTCTCTCTCTGTTTTACAAAACATTCCACGGTTACACACTGACCTGCCCGGAGAGGCGAGCAAATTAAAAGTGCTACTCCCTGGATTCATGGAGCTGAATCAGCCCCGTATCGAATCATCTTCGTGGATTAATGTCGAGGGATGTTGAAACGGCCATCTGGGATGTGGCTTTTAGGTACTTTCAAATGGCTCTGAGAACTATGGCACTCATCTTCTAAGGTCATCAGTCCCCTAGAACTTACAATTACTTAAACCTAACTAACCTAAGGACATCACATACATCTATGCTCGAGGCAGGATTCGAACCTGTGACCGTAGCGGTCGCGCGGTTCCAGACTGTAGCGCCTAGAACCTCTCGGCCAACCCGGCCGGATTAGGTACTTTCCCGGGTCCACCTAGGTAAATACCGGATTGATACCTATGTCCCTCCTCAGTTACACGTTAATCAAAAATTTAGAAAACGTTCTAACGCTTGTACTTGGGATTTATTATAGACGCAGGCAGATTAGGTTCTGGGGGAAAGGGGGGGGGGGGGGGGACAGAGGGGGAGTGGTGGTGTCTGGAAGCACATCCAGCCCACGAACTGCCACCAACACTGCCAAAACGCACGTGACAAGTAGCGATCCCGTATAGACATGTAAATGGCGAAAAAGAAGAAGATTCGACAGTTACACTTGTAAAAAATCTTTGTATAGAGCAAGCAAGATCACGAAACAATTTCAGTTTCAGTTCCTTCTCCCTCTTTGTTGTTTCTTGATTTCCAGCACTCCGTCACCTCCTCCTCAAGTTATCTTTACCGTTCTTCTGTCCTGTTGTTTCAATTTTTTTATTTCTTCTGCCTTGAAAGTCTTCTACATTTAGTATGTTATTCTTAAAAATGTTTCTTTCTGTTATTTCCTATTCTTTGATATTGTATCATTCTAGTCTTTTTTCTTTCTTTTATCTTTTAGGTATTGTTGATTTTTTTTTTCAAAATTACAGAAATATATACGTTTCGTTAGCCTGGTGTCAATCGTTCGGTGGAGGTATCCCAAGAACATTGATCTTCACTTTGCCATTACTTCTGTTACTTTCTCTATATTTTCGTCGATCTCTTCCATTTCATAACATGAACCATCTGTAGTTTGTATAGCACCCACTATTTTTCTAATAACTCTTTTTTCCAGTATCCGTATTCTGTCTACCTTGTAGTTCGTCGTTAAACATGAATTATGGTGATGCTATTAACAAATGCGTCCGGACAGGCCCACTGTGCTATTATTCTTTTTTTTGGCTGCCGAAGGACAAACACAGGTGTACATCCATCGAAGAACGAAGATTGTGTGTAGGGAAACATGTTCGTCGAAAACTATCGTTGTGGAATGGTGCGCCAAGTTCCCTGCAGGTCACGACTTGACACAAGACCCCGGTCGATGTAGGAAGCCGGGCGACGAGAGCTGGTGCCGCCATTGGGAACCAGAACGGAAAGCGTCGACATTGCAGTGTTGACATTCATCGTCCCCTCGTCTCAACAAGTTGAAGAGCCAGCCATTTGCTGGAGGGATGATGCTCGCCCTGTTTGTTAAGTACAAAAAAGTGGTTCAAATGGTTCTGAGCAGTATGGGACTTACCTACTGAGGTCATCAGTCCCCTAGAACTTAGAACTACTTAAACCTCACTAACCTAAGCACATCACACACATCCATGCCCGAGGCAGGATACGAACCTGCGACCGTAGCGGTCACGCGGTTCCAGACTGTAGTGCCTAGAACCGATCGACCACACCGGCCGGCTTTAAAGTACAGGAGTCTATTGCTTATTGTTTTGAAGGAACCTAGTGTCTCCATAAAACGGGAAAGGCGATGCGCAACGCTAGAGAAATTACGACGTGTAGTTAAGACGAAAAGTTTGGGAAAGCTGCGACAAGTGGTGCCGCTGTTTCACGATAACGCATGTCCCCATATCGCAAATGTCGTGACGCAGAAGTTACGTCAACTCAAGTGGGAGACACTTGGACACTCGCCCTGTAGTCCTGGTTTCTCTCCATGCTATTATCACGCCATCCGTGCCTTAAAAAAGGTGTTGAAGGGTCGACGATTACTGTCGGACGAGAAAGTGGAGCAGCCAGTTACGGGCTTATTCCACGCAGCAGGACGCGGTGTTTTAGCAAACGTGTATTTTCGAGCTAGTGCGTTGAAGAGATGGTTGCCTCAATGCTCACGCCGATTTTGACTGATTGTCATAAAGATTCTGGACTTTCCGGCCTACGAAAGGAAAATTTTCGATCGCCAATTATGTATTCGAGACAAAAAGTTACGTTTTCAGTTACGCTTCTCCCGTTGGTATCAGTTTGTATTTCATACCCTTTCTCTCTGCCCAAATAGCAAGTCTCGTCTGCTACTTGTAATGTCTCACTTCCTTTACATCTACATGTCTACATCTACTTGGATACTCTGCAAATCACATTTAAGTGCCTGGCAGAGGGGTCATCGAACCACCTTCACAATTCTCTACTATTCCAATCTCTTATAGCGCGCGGAAAGAATGAACACCAGTATCTTACCGTACGAGCTCTGATTTCCCTTATTTTGTCTTGGTGGATCGTTCCTCCTATGTAGGTCGGTGTCAACAAAATATTTTCGATTTAGGAGGAGAAAGTTGGTGATTGGAGTTTCGTGAGAAAATTCCGTCGCAACGAGAAACGCCTTTCTTTTGATGATGTCCAGTCCAAATCCTGTATCATTTCTGTGACACTCTCTCCATATTTCGCGATAATACAAAACGTGCTGCCTTTCTTTGAACTTTTTCGATGTACTCCGTCAGTCCTATCTGGTAAAGATCCCACACCGCGCAACAGTATTCTAAAAGAGGACGGACAAGCGTAGTGTAGGCAGTCTCCTTAGTAGGTCTGTTACATTTTCTAAGTGTCCTGCCAATAAAACACAGTCTTTGGTTAGTCTTCCCCACAACATTTTCTATGTGTTCCTTCCAATTTAAGTTGTTCGTAATTGTAATACCTAGGTATTTGGTTGAATTTACGGCTTTTAGATTAGAATGATTTAACGTGTAACCTAAATTTACCGAGTTCCTTTTAGCACTCATGAGGATGCCCTCACACTTTTCGTTATTTAAGGTCAACTGTCACTTTTCGCACCATTCCGATATTTCTTCTAAATCGTTTTGCAGTTTGTTTTGATCTTCTGATGACTTTATTAGACGATAAGCGACAGTGTCATCTGCAAACAAGCGAAGACGGCTGCTCAGATTGTCTCCCAAACCGTTTGAACACCAGAAATCACTTCTGTTTTACTCGATGACTTTCCGTCAATTACTACGAACTGTGACCTCTGTGACAGGAAATCACAGATCCAGTCACATAACTGAGACAAGCACGCAGTTTCACTACAAGCCGCTTGTGTGGCACAGTGTCAAAAGCCTTCCGGAAATCCAAAAATACGGAATCGATCTGAAATCCCTTGTCAATAGCACTCAGCACTTCTTGTGAATAAAGAGATAGTTGTATTTCACAAGAACGATGTTTTCTAAACCCATGTTGACTGTGTGTCAATAGACCGCTTTCTTCGAGGTAATTCATTATGTTCGAACACAATGTATGTTCTAAAATCCTGCTGCATATCGACTTTAGCGATGTAACGTTGTAATCTGATTCCAGCAACATAGGCTGACAAACGATTAGAATAAAGAACTATAAAATCATTAATACACTTTATCGACTGTCTCTCTCCGTATGGTAAGCGTCGCTTACCTAACATCTCTTGCATACACACCGCTGAAATATGGAGTCGACTTCCGCTACTTTTATTTTCGGGGAAAATTTATCTAACGGGCCATTGCGAACACGTGTGTGGACTCCAGTGCTGAAATGGGCGCACAACAAAGCCGTGTAAGTGGCAGACAGTAGTGGAGAGCGACCGGAAGGCGGAAGATTGGCGGGGACCGGAAGCGGGCGGCAGGTGCTGCGGGAAGCACCTGTTGCGAATCGCGTGCGCCGTGGACAACGCGTTCGAGCAACACCGACTCAAAGGAACTCCTCGACGCTTGTTGGTGACGTCACGTCAGCTAGGCACGGCGTACGCCGGGTCTGTTGCAGGCATACGCATAATGGTGGTGTCTCCCTGTCTCACACAGGAAAATGTGAAACTATTGGCGGTAGTTGACCAACACACATTGTTCTGAGAGATTTCTGCAATCAATTAATTGTGCAATTCATTACACTTCTTAACAAATAGTGTAGTCCTGAACTTAAATTTCCTCCTGATTTAAGGATTGACATACAAAAACAACTTCATGGCCCAGCAGCAACAGAATTCGTGCTTCTTTACCTTATTTGTAAATCTGAGGAAGTTACGTTTGTAATGGGTTGCTTTTACAAGAAACTGTGAACATATTGGTGCTCTTCTTTAGGTATCTTGGTTGACTATGGGGTGAGGAGCACTGAATGGTAATGAAATATCTTGCGATTGTACACGTTGGGGTACGGGGTGGGGGACAGAGGAAGAGGCAAAAGAGAGATACTTGTTTTATCAAATTAAATTTTTTGTATCTTATAAAGTTTCTCCTTTCAGTTGCAAGAGGGGAATATTTATCTTTTCTAATGTGCATGTTTAAAAAAGTTTAAGCTCAGCGGTATTTTCGATGTATGAAGCTATTTTGTTTCCTGTTTAGAATTCCTTTCGTTGAAAACGACTGTAATCTAATGACTGGCAACAGTTGGACATTTAAACATGTAAATTAGTTCACATTTCCAGCGACGATGTCAAACGAAAATAAATAAAAGAAACGAGTTCATTGTAAGGGGGTTGGGGTAAGTTTCGATAACAAAATGGATCAATTAAATATAGTTACTTGAATGTAAAATTTCCGAAGCTTGCAATGGGGCAAAGCATCTTCTCGTATTGATCTACGTTTGTTTCGACAGGATTCAGTAATACAGAACTATGATCTTCATTTGTAGCTTTACGATAGTAAGAAAATCTTTCATCTAAATAAAACTGCAGAATCCAAAACAATACCAAACATTTTGTCCAAAAATAAGAGATTTATGGTGATAAGCACGCCCAGGCGTTTCTGCCTGCTACAGACCTGGCGTCCGCCATGCCTAGCTGACGTGACGTCACCAACAAGCGCCGAGGCCTCCCTTTGAGTCGGTGTTGGTTCGAGCCGGCGCTTACGTCAGGGCGCTGACTGCCGAACACACAGCACGGCGTCTACCGCTGCGGTGCCGTTCCATCAAAATCGATTATAATGCTAATATAAGGGGTGTCAAACGAGAACGATACAGATTAAAAAATAGTAAGTAAACTATTATTATTTCAAAAGTAATCGCCACAACTGCTAGTGTACACTGATGAGCCAAAGAAACTATTACACCTGCCTAATAAAGTGTAGAACCCCACGAAAACGCAGAAGTGCCGCAACGCCACGTGGCATGGACTCGACTAATGTCAGAAGTAGTGCTGGAAGGAACTGATACCATGAATCCTGCAGAGCTGTCCATAAATCCGTAAGAGTACGAGGGGGTGGAGATCTCTTCTGAACAACATTTTGCAAGGCATCCTAGATTTGCCCAATAACGTTAAAGTCTGGGGAGTTTGGTGGCCAGCGGAAGAGTGTTCCTGGAGCCACTCTATAGCAATTCTGAACGTACGGGTTGTCGCACTGTCCTGCTGGAATTTCTCACGTCTGTCGGAATGCATTATGGACATAAATGGATGCAGGTGATCAGATAGGACGCCTACGTACATTTCGTCTGTCAGAGTCGTATCTAGACCTATCAGGGGTCCCACATCACTCCAACTGCACAAGCTCCACACCATCGCAGAGCCTCCACCAGCTTGAACAGTCCCTTGATGACACGCAGGGTAAATGCATCTTGAGGTTGTCTCCATACCTGTATACATCCATCCCCTCTATACAATTTGAAACCATTCGTCCGTCGAGACAACATGTTTACAGTCATCAACAGTCAGATTTCGGTGTTGACGAGCCCAGGCGAGGCGTAAAGCTTTGTGTCGTGCGGTCATGAAGGGTACACGAGAGGGCCTTCGGCTCCCAAAGGCCGTATCGATGATGTTTCGTTGAATGGTTCGCACGCTGACATTTGTTGATGGCCCAGCACTGAAACCTATAGCAGTTTGCTGAAGATTTGCACTTCTGTCACGTTGAACGATTCTGTTCCGTCGTCATTGGTCTCGTTTTTGCAGGAGCTTTCTCCGCCGCAGCGATGTTGGAGATTTGATGTTTTACCGGATTCCTGATATTCACGGCACACTCGTGAAATGGTCGTACGGGAAAATCCCCACTTCAGCGTAACCTCGGAGATGCTCGTGCGGCGACTGCAACACCACGTTCAAACTCACTTAAATCTTAATAACTTGCCACTGTAGCAGCACTAACCGATCTAACGACTTCGCCACACAGTTGTTGTCTTATGTAGCCGTTGCCGAGCGCAGCGCCGTATTCTGTCTGTTTACGTATCTCTGTATCTGAATACGCATGCCTATACCAGTTTCTTTGGTGCTTCAGCGTATTTACCCTACTCTGAGACAAGACGGTCTTTCATGAAAAAATTCTTGTGGTTTTCGACGGAACCGTGACTATACCCATCTGTAAGCAAATCGACGACGACGAATCTCTCTTCATGTCTCCAGAAATATGGAAAACACACTGGAGAGATTGGGACTGTACGGAGGATGTGTAACTGTTCCCCAGCGAACCTTCTGCAGCGTAGTCGAAGCAAATTTGGTAACTTTTGCGCGGGCCCACATCTTACCAATATCGTTACGGCTACCTGCAGAAGTTGCGCTGGGAAGATCATACAAAACCTCCATGCAGTCCCGATCCCACGCCACATGATTTCCATATTTTTGAAACCCTGAAGAAAGACAGTCATAACCATCGATTTCCTTAGGACAAATAGGTGCTCATGGTGTGGGTTCCTGTAGTCATGTCCTAGTTCATGAACCACGGGCAACGTATGAGTGGTCAAGAAAGTGGTCCCGACAGTCGGGATACCAGTTACTTTGGAATAAGGCTGGGCATCTCTGACATATTCTGAGTCGTGGTCACCTTTGTGCTCATACGGCAAAGACTACCAAATCCACCGGTTAGTCCCTCAACCGTTAGGGGTAAAACCCAATGAGACTCGGGGCAAGTAAGGCTAGCAACCTGCTCCCCTGGTACTTTAAATATGATGCTGGCAACAATCAGAGCAAAATGCCTCGGACCTTTTGAGGTGACGGAGTCCTACCTCTAACTGACAAACCAGGGACTCTTAAGATACGACTTGGCAGACAAATGGTAATGAGATGGGGAGCTATTAATATCAATGCGGGCTACTCTGGAAAGAAGGTAGAGCTGGCAGAGGCTGCAAGTAAGATGGGGCTGGACGTTTTAGCTGTTAGTGACATTCGGGTAAGGGGTGAGAAAGAAGAGGAAGTGGGAGAATACAAGGTCTACCTGTCAGGAGTCAAAGCAGGAATAGCACAATGGGGTGTGGGGCTTTACATCAGCAAAGAAATGGAACCCAGCGTAGTTGCAATAAGGTATGTAAACGAACGACTGATGTGGATAGATTTGACAGTGTCTAGCAAGAAAATTAGGATTGTATCAGTATATTCGCATTGTGAAGGGACAGATAAAGATAAGATGGATAGTTTTTATGAGGCATTCAGTGATGTAGTTGTTAGAGTAAAGGACAAGGACAGTGTTCTGCTCATGGGTGATTTTAACGCCAGGATTGGAAATCGAACAGAAGGGTATGAAAAGGTTATGGGTAAATTTGGAGAGGATATGGAGGCTAACAGGAACGGGAAACAACTCTTGGATTTCTGTGCCAGTATGGGCTTAGTAATCACAAACTCCTTTTTTAAACATAAGAACATTCACCGGTACACTTGGGAAGGCAGGGGAACCAGATCTGTCACTGACTATATAATAACAGATCAGGAATTCAGGAAGGCTGTGAGGGACACACGTGTATTCAGGGGATTCTTTGATGACACTGATCATTATTTAATCTGCAGTGAAATTAGGATTGTGAGGCCGAAAGTGCAGGAGGTCAGGTCCATATGTAGGAGGATAAGAGTGGAGAAACTTCAGGATAAGGAAATCAGGCACAGGTACATAACGGCGATCTCAGAAAGGTACCAGTTAGTTGAATGTAGCCAATTATAGTCATTGGCAAAGGAATGGACAAGGTACAGGGGCACAGTACTAGAAGTGGCTAAAGAATGTCTTGGAACAGTAGTGTGTAAAAGTAGGATGAAGCAAACAGCTTGGTGGAATGACACAGTCAAGGCAGCCTGTAAAAGGAAAAAGAAGGCGTATCATAAATGGCTACATACTAGAACTCAGGTAGACAGAGAAAGTTATGTTGAAGAAAGAAACAAAGCCAAACAGGTAATTGCAGCATCCAAGAAGAAATCTTGGGAAGACTTAGGAAACAGGTTGGAGACTATGGGTCAAGCTGCTGGAAAACCATTCTGGAGTGTAATTATCAGTCTCCGAAAGGGAGGTAAGACGGAAATGACAAGTATTTTGGACAAGTCAGGAAAACTGCTGGTGAATCCTGTGGATGCCCTGGGCAGATGGAGGGAATATTTTGAAGAGTTCCTCAATGTAGGTGAAAATACGATCAGTAATGTTTCAGATTTCGAGGTAGAATGGGATAGGAATGATGATGGAAATAGGATCACATTTGAGGAAGTGGAGAAAATTGTCAATAGATTGCAGTGCAATTAAGCAGCTGGGGTGGATGAAATTAAGTCGGAACTCATCAAATACAGTGGAATGTCAGGTCTTAAATGGCTACACAGGATAACTGAAATGGCCTGGGAGACGGGACAGGTTCCATCGGACTGGACAAAAGCAGTAATCACACCAATCTTTAAACATAGAAACAGAAAAGATTGTAACAACTACAGAAGTATCTCTTTAATCAGCGTTGTGGGTAAAATCTTCTCAGGTATTGTTGAGGACCAATTGAATGAAAATCAGTGTGGGTTTAGGCCTCTTAGAGGTTGTCAGGACCAGATCTTTAGCTTACGGCAAATAATGGAGAAGTGTTATGAGTGGAACAGAGAATTGTATCTATGCTTTATAGATCTAGAAAAGGCATATGACCGGGTTCCTAGAAGGAAGTTATTGTCTGTTCTACGAGATTATGGAATAGGAGGCAAACTTATGCAAGCAATTAAAGGTCTTTACATGGATAGTCAGGTAGCAGTTAGAGTTGACGGTAAATTGAGTTCATGGTTCAGTGTAGTTTCAGGGGTAAGACAAGGCTGCAACCTGTCTCCACTGTTGTTCACATTATTTATGGATCATATGTTGAAAACAGTAGACTGGCTGGGTGAGATTAAGATATGTGAACACAAAATAAGCAGTCTTGCATATGCGGATGACTTAGTTGTGATGGCAGATTCGATTGAAAGTTTGAAAAGTAATATTTCAGAGCAAGATCAGAAATGTAAGGACTATGGTATGAAGATTAGCATCTCCAAAACGAAAGTAATGTCAGTGGGAAAGAAATATAAACGGATTGAGTGCCAAATAGGAGGAATAAAGTTAGAACAGGTGGACGGTTTCAAGTACTTAGGATGCATATTCTCACAGGATGGCAACATAGTGAAAGAACTGGAAGCGAGGTGTAGCAAAGCTAATGCAGTGAGCGCTCAGCTACGATCTACTCTCTTCTGCAAGAAGGAAGTCAGTACCAAGACTACGTTATCTGTGCACCGTTCAATCTTTCGACCAACTTTGTTGTATGGGAGCGAAAGCTGGGTGGATTCAGATTACCTTATCAACAAGGTTGAGGTTACGGATATGAACGTAGCTAGGATGATTGCAGGTACTAGTAGATGGGAACAATGGCAGGAGGGTGTCCACAATGAGGAAATCAAAGAAAAACTGGGAATGAACTCTATAGATGTAGCAGTCAGGGCGAACAGGCTTAGATGGTGGGGTCATGTTACACGCATGGGAGAAGCAAGGTTACCCAAGAGACTCATGGGTTCAGCAGTAGAGGGTAGGAGGAGTCGAGGCAGACCAAGGAGAAGGTACCTGGATTCGGTTAAGAATGATTTTGAAGTAATAGGTTTATCATTAGAAGAGGCACCAATGTTAGCACTGAATAGGGCAGAGGTTCCCAAACTTTTGTTTGTCACGCCCCCCTTCTGCCGAAAAGAAAACTTCCGTGCCCCGCCCCCCTGAAAAAATATAGAGATTTTTATTAATTATCAAGAAACTATTGAAAAATTTGTGATGGTGACGTCATGTAACATGGTGGACTGTTAATGTATCGAGTCGCAGTTATTACGTCATCAGTCTAGTCTTGTGATTATAAGCCACTCCGAAAGTAAAGGAAGTCCTTGGTGAACAAGGAAAAATATTTGCGACCTTTGCAGATTAGTGGATGCGGGCTATTATTTTAAGTTGAGTGTAGCTTATTACTTTCACTCATTATCAAAAATAGTCACTCAGTCACGGTGTTAACCAACATCACTGATTTGTACGCCTATAGCGCTCCCCATTGTCATTGCGCATAGGTTGGCATTTATATCAACGACGACAGTTACCGAACGGCGACAAAGGCCCAGTTCCCAGAACCAGACAAAAAATAAAAAATTTGTTTTACGCAATAATCGTGCAGACTACACAGAACTTTAAAAAATATGAATAAAACGACTTCCTTACCTTGATTACATTCCCTTGCTGTACACCATTTCTTCACCCGTATACGATTTTAGGACTACTCTTCGCTTGCCATGTCTATGATAAACTTTCGCTGTGTCTTCATCCAGAAGAAATACTATTATTAGTTGAAATAACATACCACACGTAACATCAGAATCCATAAGGATCACACGCAGTATTTATATTTAAATCAGATTCACTATGTTTATTTTATACTGTTTCTTCGAAATAGTTTTTTATAATTTTACAGTATTACCTACATGTAAGGATAGTTAGCAGGAAAATAACAAGTCCTCTTATAATGTGACGTATTTATTATAAAAATATTATTTCCACACACATATGGCAAGAAACAAACAAATAAATCAATGTGAAGGATGAGCTTGCATATTTTTTACAAGATTTTGAATTCTTGGCTGAATAGTAGAAACTGCGCAACGTAAATCACTGGCAATACTGAGTTTGCTTCGAAGCTTATTTTTTATCGCCACTACCGCTGAAAATGCTCTTTCGCAGAAATAAGTGCTTGAAAATGGTAAATACAGTTTCAGTGCTTGTTCTGCTGTGCTGGGATACACCGTGAGATATTTCACCCAAAATAAAGGCTTATCCATCTTCTCAAAGTTATACTTCGCTGCAGAATCATTTTTAATTTCTAAGACCTCCTCTTGTAGTCTGTCTGGCAACACATCCACGTCAACGTGAAATGGAACCGTCGCTAACCTATGATAAATTTTATCATCACAACTGTTAGGGAAGTATCGTTCGAATTCATCAATGAGGTGCTGCAAATGGTTTGATATTTTACTCTTAGTATCAGTATCCTTAAAATAGTTTTGAAATCGGGCTTCTTCCAGGATTCCAAACAGTCTGGGAAAGCAGGAATAATTGCAAGCTAAAATTTTACGTTTCCATAGTTGCAACTTATCAGTAAACGCTTTGATGGCATCCCGATGAAAAATTATGTTTGACTCTCCTCTTGTAATTTCAAATTCAATGTGTTTAAAGATTCGAAAATATCTGACAGATAAGCCAATGCAACATGAACACCGGGCTTTCTAAATTTCACATACAATTCAGTTTGTTTGTTATTTTCCAAAAACTGCATCACTTCGTCTCGAAGTTCAAATAATCTTCCTAGCATATTTCCTTTTGAGAGCCAGCGTACTTCTATATGAAGTGCTCCGCTCAGAACGAACACTTGTACTAGTTTCCCATTCACGTTTTGCACATTTTTCTGGTGACAAAGGGCATAACCCTGGCGTCCAAATTACGAACCCGCCAGTTCATTTGAAGCGTATGCAGTCTATTAAAGTCACTGTAATCGCATCACATGGGGATCCGCGGGTTGACAGGGTAATGAAACGGCATTTTTGCAGTTACGCAGTATAAGTGATAATTACTCTGATGAACATAGCCTACTACGGCTAAAAGTTATGACATGATTACGCTCAGTTCATGTGTACAAATGTACGGAATAGTTAATACCTGACTTTCTGTTTTCCAGTTGTCAGAAGTAAGTTGTTTACAAATCTGATATATTAGAATTAACGCATATCACCTTCGTAATTTTGAGAGTTTCTGTGTGTGGCATTCTAAACGTGACATTCTAAACGTGATCTTCAAAAGCTGTATGTTCTAGGATAGGTTATTGAGATAGAATTGCGGGAAGTGGGACGCCAAACGATTGCATTTAGCACCATAATCTATCATTAATACCTGTACATTCATTTTTATTAAAATATCGATATTAAAAAGAAATATTAGGTTTACACCACGAACTCCACCCGCGCCCCCCTTGCAACATCATCACGCCCCCCCAGGGGGGCGCTCCCCCCAGTTTGGGAACCTCTGGAATAAGGGATCATGGAGGAATTTTATAAGGGGGCTATGCTCCATACTGAACGCTGAAAGGCATAATCAGTCTTAAATGATGATGATGATGATGAAATAGGTGCTCGTCTGGATACAACCATGGTTCCGTAGATGACCACAAACATTTTTCCATGAAGGCATTGACCGTCTTGTCTCCCAGTAAGATAAAATATGTATTATATCTTGCCGCGATTACTTTTGAAGTAATAAACAGTTTACTTACTTTTTCGCTTGTTTTATTTTCATTTATTTTCCCCGTTATACTTCGAAACTGAAAGCTGCTAGCTTCTTCCCCGAGTATTAGTCTGGCTATTTGTTCATTTCTTGTCATATTGCCTTGTAAAAGAGGATATGAATCACGATTTTCTTAGCTGCCTACGCAAGTTTCGTCGCACTGAGTTCTTGGCTACACACGAGGAGGAACAGCACTGTTTCTTGTAAACTGTCTTACAAACGATATTACAAGAAGAAAATGTCTGTCTCAGTCGGAAATTATACACGATACATGCAACAGTGCAACGGTAAGAGACACCATAACTTAAAAAGCAATATTTATTTATCTATCGTATCCTTTCTTAAGCACAGCATTAAATAAAGCTCAAACAGCAACATATATACACTGAAGCTCCTAAGAAACTGGTGTAGGCATGCGTATTGAAATACAGAGATATGTAACCAGGCAGAATACGATGCTGCGGTCGGCAACGCTTATATAAGACAACAAGTCTCTGGTGCAGTTGTTAGATCGGCTACTGCTGCCACAGTGGCAGGTTATCAAGATTTAAGTGCGTTTGAAATAGTCGGCCCACGAGCGATGGGACACAGCATCTCCGAGGTAGCGATGAAATGGGGATTTTCCAGTACGACCATTACACGACAGTACCTTGAATATCAGGAACCTGGCAAACATCAAATTTCCGACATCGCTGCGGCTGGAAAAAGTTCCTGCAAGAACGGGGCCAATTACGACTGAAGAGAATCGTTCTACATGACAGAAGAGCAACCCTTCCGGAAATTGCTGCACATTTCAGTGATGAGCCATCAACAAGAGTCAGCGTGCAGACCATGCAACGAAATATCATCGATACGTGCTTTCGGAGCCGAAGGCCCATTCGTGTGCCCTTATTGACTGCACGACACGCCTGGGCCCGTTAAGACCGACATTGGATTGTTGATGACTGGAAACTTGTTGCCTGGTCGGACGAGTCTCGTTTCAAATTGTATCGAGGGGATGGACGTGTATGGGTATGGAGAGAACCATGGACCCTTCATGTCAGCAGGGGAGTGTTCAAGCTGGTGGAGGTTCTGTAATGGTGTGGGGCGTGTGCAGTTGGAGTGGTATGTGACCCCTGATAGATCTAGACACGACTATGACAGGTGATACGTGAGCGTCCTGCCTAGTCACCTACATCCATTCACGTCCATTGTGCATTCCGACTGACTTGGGTAATTCCAGCACGACACTGCAACACCTTACACGTCCAGAATTGCAGCAGAGTGGCTCTAGAAACACTCTTCTCAGTTTAGACACTTCCGCTGGCCACCAAACTCCCCAAACATGAAATTTATTGAACATTTCTGGGATGCTTTGCAACGCGCTGTTCAAAAGAGATCTTCATCCCCTCGTACTCTCACGGATTTATGGACAGCCCTGCAGGATTCATGGTGTCAACTCCCTCCGGCACCGTTTCAGACATTAGTCGAGTTCATGCAACGTCGTGTTGCAGCACTTCTGAGTGCTCACGGGAACCTTACACGTTATTGGGCAGGTGCACAACTTTCTTTGTCTCTTCAGCGTAAACTACAAACAAAGGTTTAAATTTTAATGTAATCAACTGCGTCGCTCTTTACCATCAGTCACTTACGGTCAAATAAGGCAGAAGGGATAGACAACATTCCATCAGAATTTCTAAAATCATTGGGGGAAGTGGCAACAAAACGACTATTCACGTCGGTGTGTAAAGTATATGAGTCTGGCAATATACCATCTGACTTTCGGAAAAGCATCATCCACACAATTCCGAAGACGGCAAGAGCTGACAAGTGCGAGAATTATCGCACAATCAGCTTAACAGCTCACGCATCGAAGCTGCTTACAAGAATAATATACAGAAGAATGGAAAAGAAAATTGAGAATGCGCTAGGTGACGATCAGTTTGGCTTTAGGAAAAGTAAAGGGACGAGAGAGGCAATTCTGACGTTACGGCTAATAATGGAAGCAAGGCTAAAGAAAAATCAAGACACTTTCATAGGATTTGTCGACCTGGAAAAAGCGTTCGACAATATAAAATGGTGCAAGCTGTTCCAGATTCTGGAAAAAGTAGGGGTACGCTATAGGGAGAGACGGGTTATATACAATATGTACAACAACCAAAAGGGAATAATAAGAGTGGACGATCAAGAACGAAGTGCTCGTATTAAGAAGGGTGTAGGACAAGGCTGTAGCCTTTCGCCCCTACTCTTCAATCTGTACATCGAGGAAGCAATGATGGAAATAAAAGAAAGGTTCAGGAGTGGAATTAAAATACAAGGTGAAAGGATATCAATGATACGATTCGCTGATGACATTGCTATCCTGAGTGAAAGTGAAGAAGAATTAAATGATCTGCTGAACGGAATGAACAGTCTAATGAGTTCACAGTATGGTTTGAGAGTAAATCGGAGAAAGACGAAGGTAATGAGAAGTAGTAGAAATGAGAACAGCGAGAAACTTAACATCAGGATTGATGGTCACGAAGTCAATGAAGTTAAGGAATTCTGCTACCTAGGCAGTAAAATAACCAATGACGGACGGAGCAAGGAGGACATCAAAAGCAGACTCGCCATGGCCAAAAAGGAATTTCTGGCCAAGAGAAGTCTACTAATATCAAATACTGGCCTTAATTTGAGGAAGAAATTTCTGAGGATGTACGTCTGGAGTACAGCATTGTATGGTAGTGAAACATGGACTGTGGGAAAACCGGAACAGAAGAGAATCGAAGCATTTGAGATGTGGTGCTATAGACGAATGTTGAAAATAGGTGGACTGATAAGGTAAGGAATGAGGAGGTTCTACGCAGAATCGGAGAGGAAAGGAATATGTGGAAAACACTGATAAGGAGAAGGGACAGGATGATAGGACATCTGCTAAGACATGAGGGAATGAGTTCCATGGTACTAGAGGGAGCTGTAGAGGGCAAAAACTGTAGAGGAAGACAGAGATTGGAATACGTCAAGTAAATAATTGAGGACGTAGGTTGCAAGTGCTACTCTGAGATGAAGAGGTTAGCACAGGAAAGGAATTCGTGGCGGGCCGCATCAAACCAGTCAGTCGACTGATGACCAAAAAAAAAAGCCGAAACAGACCTGGAGCCATCTATTCGCTATTCTCTTGCAGAAATGAGAGCCAGCTGGTTCTGTATTGGTGGGCCCTAATTTTAGTTTCCATCTCCGAAACTATTTTGGATGTAGATACATATTTATTACAAACGATCATCGTGACATAAAGTCTGTCAATTGTAAAAGAATTCACAACAGGGAAATCTATGGGGTTACATTTAACTCTCATGAGTGTTCCGAGTGTTCTTCCTCTTGGTGCTTCCAGCAGTCGGTTCTCTAGTCGGTGGCTTGTGACAAATCTTCTAACGATTTAGAGGCAGCTAAAGGCAATAGTCGTGTCACTTAAAGCCAGAGAATGTGGAAACACAAGTGAGGCGTTGGGGCTAAAACAGTTGATCCGCCTCTGCCGCCACGAAACGGCCGTCTTCAGACCTCCTCCACTTCCCGCCCGTCATTACGTGGCTCGTTTACGGCACCTTGTTAGGTGTAGACCAAAAGCAATCATAATAAAAAGTTAATGGGGCGCGCGCCGACATACGGCGCAGACCAGCACCCTAGACCAGAAGCCTGCGCACTCCAGCGAGATTGCCGCCAACGTCCGGCCAGGGCTTTCTTGACTGCTGCTTTCTATCTGCCGACAAGGATGCAGCGCGTGTGACACACCGGACTCTTATTCTGAAGCGGATACGATTTAAGTTTATGAATTTTCTCTGACTCACACAAGTCCGATACTCCAACAGGCTTTTCTCCCACAGACGTTCAGTCGAGATTTGCTTTGTTTCTCTTTCTGCTTCCAAGTTCAACGCAGAATAAATGTAAAACATCATTTAGCCGCAACAGATACAGCTACTTCTACAAACAGGATGTAACAAAAAGCTATGGCAAAATTTTCAGGAAACATTTGTCACACGTGGAGGAAGACAATGTGTTCCATGGATATAGGTCCGGCAACACTTTATCCACTTGTCACAGCTCAGTTTTTGCAACATAGTACGCTTTTCCGTTGAGGCTGGGTGGGAGAACACGAGACCCTAAGAAACAGTCACTAACCACGCCGGCCCAAACGTTGACAGAGCATCTTTGTTGATGACGTGACTGCACAATTCTGTGAGGATTCTCGACAACCCGTCGTACTGATCGTGGAGGAAATTTGTAATTTGGTCACGTCGAAACGAAGCCTCATCCGTGATCACCACATTCGCAAAGTGAGCGGTGACACGTTGTTAAAGAACTGTTAGTGAAGTGTGCTCGTGCAGAAAAATCAGCTGCTGTTCGTGTCTGAACACGCTACACGTGGTACGGATCAGTAGGTTCCCTTGCAGCACTCTCCAGAGCTACTTATTGCAGATAATTGTCTTACGCTGGTACTAGAATTTTCCTCAACTGTACGAAGAAGTTTCTCCTCCTGTTGAGGTATCCTCGTTCTTCTATTCCTCACACAAGCGCGAGTAGTAGTTTTAAACGTCCGACGCTACCTAATATGGCGATCAGTTGCTTCAAAGTAAACGTCCTCCTGTCGGGGAACTGTCGAAATAGTCGTTCTGGAAATCTCTCCCATGAGAAGGTTGAGCGCCACTGCCATTACCATCTGTAAATCCTTACATTTACCAACTCTACATTTGACTACACTTTCATTGCACAGTACCGGAAATCTTGTCCATGATGAACACTAAACATTTGATGCTATGCACAGCAATGAAATTAGTCGTATGTCAACCAAGCAATGAAGTGAGTCACATGTCAACATTATTTTCGTTCAACTGAAACAACAAACACTGTAAGTGAACCTAAGAATTGCAAAAAAATGGTTCAAATGCCTCTGAGCACTATGGGACTTAACTTCTGAGGTCATCAGTCCCCTAGAACTTACAACTACTTAAACCTAACTAACCTAAGGACATCACATACATCCATGCCCGAGGCAGGAATCGAACCTGCAACCGTAGCGGTCGCGCACTTCCAGACTGAAGCGCCTAGAACCGCTCAGCCACCCCGGCTGGCTAAGAATTGCAACTTACCGTACACTGCAATTATGAAACGAAGCATAAAATGAGGTCTAACACACAAATAAGCTATTTTCGGACCCATATCCATGTAAGATAATCTGTTCCCCTGCTAGCTGAGTACCCAGCACTGACTAGATATGTATTTATACCAATCTACTATTTCACTACTCTTTCAACCTCTACATCTCGTAATTTCACCCATCTCTATCCACCACCTCCACCCACTCTCTGTACACATCCTCCACCCCCCCAGTCTCTGTCCATCTCTTCCTGCCTATTCCTCCATCCACCCGCTCTCCCCCTCTTTCCATCTCCTCTTACCCCTCTAATTCCATCTCCTTCTTTCCTCTCTCTCTGGCCGTCCCCTCCTTTCCCTCCGTTTGACAGTTCTCTCCTCCTCTCTCTCTACCCATCTCTTCCTCCCCCTCTCTCTGCCCAACTCCTCCTCCCCCTCCCACTTCTCATCATCTCCTTCTCCCCCACATCTCTCTGACCATCTCCATGTAGAGTTTTTCAAAAAGTGAGGAGTTGGGTTTGATAACACGTAATTGGAGACTTTGTCATGATGACATCATCTGAAGCAATGTTGGTCCTGAGGTCATTGGGAAAGTTGTACCATTTCCAGAATCAAACTGGTTATATCTGAAACTTCCTGACAGATTAAAACTGTGTGCCAGACCGAGACTCGAACTCGGGACCTTTGCCTTTCGCGGACAACTGCTCTTCCAACTTGCCCGCGAAAGGCAAAGGTTCCGAGTTCGAGTCTCGGTCCAGCACACAGTTTTAATCTGCCAGGAATTTTCGTGTCAACGCACACTCCGCTGCAGAGTGAAAATCTCATTCTGGTTATATCTGCTTTCTTATCTCAAGATCACAGGTGAGGTAATGGGTATCAGATTACACCTTAGACAGCTGGGCTGGTTGAACTCAAGTATCCCCCCCCTTTCCGTACTGCCCTCCTCCTGGGAATCACTGTCCAGCACAGGCACCTGAGGCAATTGTGCAAGCTAAAATGCATGTCACCCCGCACTCCCCTCCAACCAGAAATTCACCTTCTTGCCCATGCACCCGTCCCCCATCCCCTCCCCATCCACTCCCCGCAGATCAATCATATTCAGGCCCTAACCACCCTCTCCTTATCCTTTATAACTAGAACAGTTGTGTATGCCTCCTCGTTTGAGATCTGTGCACTATAGGGAGAGGTTCAAGTTTGTCTGTGGCCATGTGTTCAGCGTGTTATAAAATAATAATAATAACAACAATAAGTTAATTACATTATTATTCGAATTACGTGAGTTGCCTTTTTATTTCTGGGCTATGTAGGGAGAGGAAGAGAGCAAAGGTATTTGTTATAAATAAGAATAACAAATTATTGTTATTCAAGTTATGCATGTTTCACCATTTGATTTATGTCCTCTGTAGGAAAAGGACCAGGATATAGTTAAGTGTTACAAATAACAAGCTAATTTTTTAAAATATTATTATTCCAATCATATGAATTTCGTTATTGGAGGAGCAAGCAGAGACGAGGCGCTATCCCTGGTGAAATTGTAAGACATGTAAGTAATCTCATAATTAATCGCTAATTTGAGTTAATTTATTGCAGATTTTACGATTTTTCCCAAATAACGATACCGATCCTAAGTGTGATGTTAACAAATTACAGAAAAGTCTTTAACTGTTAATGAAATCCCACAGTACAACATAGAAACAAACTCTTGCTAAGTCATCCGTAAATCACCAGTGTCTGCGAAGTCATAGTGTGTATATTAAAACTAATGTATTTTTCTGCTGGTAAAAATACTGATGACACAGAACATTCTGCAAAACCTTAGTAAATGTTAGCAAAGTGTATGACATAAAAGTCCAGTGTGTCAAGTTGTGGAAAACTTTAGTAAATGCTACACTTTTACTAATTTCCAAGATTGACAGCCAAGTGTAAATACGGTAAATGTAAGAGTTAGCATAGTGCCACAGATGTGAACCTAAAGAAGTGGCTAGTGACAAGTAAAATGGCTGTAAGGTATGCTAAACTACGCACACCACTTGGAGTCTCTTGATTGCGGCCGCAGCTGCAGAACCAAATTGATTAGTTAGCACCTGCCCCCCACCTCCCACACCCTCCCAGCAAAGATAGCGACAATTGCATTATATAAACAAATATTTGTGGATTTCTTTCTGGCAGGACTGACCTGGTTGCACCTAGAATTAACATGCAATCAGGGTGTGGCACTCACTCCACCAAAACATGTCATAACCACCCAGCTACTACACCTTCAGCAGCTGAAGTCTGTGGATTGCTTTGCAGATAAGGGTTGCTAATAGTCTCAGTGCCAAACTTTCCCCTACCCTCCCTCTTTCTCACAGGATCAATAAGAAACAAGATTTCCTTCCTACCCCAACCAATCCACTTTTAATATTAGGCTTCTTTTTGTTCTGTTCGCTATATGAATTGGATCATCATGAAGTGCCAGAAATAGCAGGGATTAGTCAGGGCTCCCAGTCAGAATAAAACGATACATAATTGCAGTTATGCCCCCTACATGATAAGTGTGTGGCATCACTAATAGACTCATAAATAGCTATGGAAAAATCAGAGTAAGTACACATACAACACATTGCTATAATCAATTACCACATCTCATCATTATAACTAAATACACTGATATCTGCAAGACATTATTTAATAAAAAATAAATTCCTCACTGTACCTTCTGCAACCGCACACTGACTAAGATCTGCCAGCCGGAGTGGCCGTGCGGTTCTAGGTGCTACAGTCTGGAGCCGAGCGACCAGTACGGTCGCAGGTTCGAATCCTGCCTTGGGCATGGATGTGTGTGATGTCCTTAGGTTAGTTAGGTTTAAGTAGTTCTAAGTTCTAGGAGACTGATGACCTCAGAATTTAAGTCGCATAGTACTCAGAGCCATTTGAACCATTTTTTGAAGATCTTCTCCCATCATTTCTAGTAATAATATTATCGAATAACACTCAACATTCCAAAGATACACACATAAATAACGACCCAAACAGTTACCAAACAAATAAACTGCAAATGGGCACATTAGCTGCCAATAACTACTGGAAAGCCTCCTAGATGTACCTGATAAATGTAAACTCACCATCCTCCTCCACTGAAGTGTACATGAACCTCCTGTCACATAACTGGCTGGAGAGATACTACTGTCATTGCTCACGATACAGAAAATACATCCCACCCACAGCAGACTCTGTGGCTATGGGGAAGCCCCTGGCAAGCAACATCTTTGAACAACTGAAACTCCGCAGCCGTTTCCCCTTAACTTGCAAATCTTGGATGTCACATGTATATGAGCTGTATAACAGCCAAGCATTCCATAGACCGATATGAAGTGCACACCTGCCTGTTACACAAATAACACTCTTAAAAGACAGTCACCAGAAGCATAGGCCATGCATGGAGATAGGGATTCTTGTATGCTCTTCAAAGCAGTCATTGATATCCTAAGATGAAATACGTTTGTGAAATGTGAATATCGTATTATATCAGCTGTATTGTTTCCTACAGAAAAATGAAAATTGGGCCAAATTGGGACTCAAGCCCAGACTGCCCACTGATCGCGACCAGTTGCCTTGACCACTTTGGTTATCCATGCACTCCTCTTGCACCAATCCAAACTTCTATTTGTGCTAGCAATAAGCCGTCTTTAGCACACCGGTCGGCAAAGAGGTTGCATGAAGATCGATAATAGGCGCTAAATCACGCACGCCTATCAGGAGAGAGTCCAAAGACAGGCTTGCAAACAACATGCCGCCAACGCCCTCTCGACCACCAGTATTTTAGATCGCCACCGCGGACTGGAGGGACCAGTCAGCGAAATCAGAGTCGCAGTCTCTCGCAGTTACAGTTTCAGTCGTCGTTAGCTCAATTACTAGCTGAGTCACTATCGTAGTTGGCGTCTCCCAGTTTAGATTACTGGCTACGGGAGTGTAGTGTTTATAGTGGGACTTGTACTTCACCAGCGGTGAAGCTAACGTGAACTATTACAGAAGAGCTTGAATTACAACACATGGAAGCTTAAAGATAATTAGCTTCGACCACCAATCAACATCCTCTTCCTTCTTCCCGTGGTACAAGACACTACAGCGTCAACGACGACACAAAACTATTTGTCGTAATTTCTACAACCCATAGTCCTAGTACACCATTTGTGTGTCCTGTGTAGGGAGAAATATTGTTTTCTCGCCCATTTGCCTTAGTTTGACATGAAATACAGTTAGTGCAGTATCTGTATTTGACAGTGTCTCCAAATGAACTGTTCGTTCCCAGAAATAATTTCACAGTCTGCTTTGAAGCAACGTCACACATTGTGTCAAACATTATAGTATTTTTTTTACAATGTTTCTTAGCAACGTGCATTGATCACTATCTAAACAGGTTCTAAGTGCTGACTGCATAATTACTCAAGCTCTTCTTCTTTTTCTTCTTCTTCTTCTTCTTCTTCTTCTGTAGTGGTCAATCCAAGGATTGGTTTGCAACAGCTACAATGGCAGCTTGTCTCAATTCTGTGCGTCTTTCAGCTTTTCTCTTCATTTCTTTATAGGTGTTATATCCCACATCTTTCATGATTTGATCCATGTACCTCAACCGTGATCTTGCTCTTGGTCTTTTTCCCTTGACATATCCCTCTATGATTGTGTTCAGGAGTCCTTTATGTCTTAATAGATGGCCTGTAAGTTGCACTCTTCTTTTAACAATGAAACTCCAGAAGCTTCTCTTCTCACCTGCTCTTTCCAGAACCACTCAAGCAAAATTAGAAAATTACAGCTAAAAATCAGAGTAGGTCACTGTTAATTTTCATATATGTACAAGGATAATTCAAATGAAAATCTTATAAGTGCTATAACATTTTTAATTGCAATAATTAACAGAAACTTGCATGTCATTTTTCGACGTATTCTCCCTGAAATTGAATCCACATATTCGGAAGTACATAGATACCATGATAAAAGAATTCTTTTGGTTGTATATGTAACCGGTCTTGCACCATAGTTTCACCTTTTTATGACTTCTGAAACGCCTTCCTTCCATTGATTCTCTGAGTCCACCGAACAAATGAAAGTCACTAGGCGCAAGGTCTGCTGAATAAAGAGGACCTACCAGACATTCAGATTTAATTTCCTGAATAGCTTCAACTTTCTTACAGGCTGTATGCAGTTGGAAATTGTCATGCTGTAAAAATACTCCTGAAGTCCTTATCATTTACTCCCGATTGCAGAGCGAAGCTGATTTTTCAGCTTGTCTCAGTAAGAATTACCGGTTACCATCACTCCCTTATCCATGTAATGCTCCTAAATTGTTCCATTTGCTTCCCAAAAGATAATGAGCATGACTCTTCCAGCAGATGGTGGAGTGTGGAATTTTTTTGGTGACTCCATTCCATGCTAGACCTTGCGAGGTGCCGGGGCTAGCAGTGTATTTAACACTAAATTCTTCTAGAATCTACATATGTAAATGATGCTCTAAGCCCCTCCTATTCTAACTCCGACTTTTGCTGTTGCACAAGGATTAAAATAAATATGCGAACTGACTCTAATCAACCTGCCAGTGGAGTAGAAGAGAGTTTGGCACCTGCTATAATTTAATTTGATAAATAAGTTAAATAAACGAAGGTTTCATTAACATAATGAGAAATCATAGGGTTGCTCTACCGATTAACAGAATGAAAGTTCTGTCCAAAATAACAATATGATGTATTAAGACTAAACACAAAATAATAAACAAAAACACATGAAACATTTACAATACATCAAATTGGCTCAAATTGGATACTCAAACAAACGCTGTGAATGTGAAGCTGTCCCTAAACTAGATTGTGAGGATTATGATGAAGTGGTATGTGGAGCCAATTCCTTGCAACTGAAATCTTAAGAGAGAACACACAGCCAACCCAACATTAATTGCTGCTGAGCTCTGATTATCACCTAGGAAAATCCCTGTCTGCCGGTGCTGCGGACATACATTACCAATCTGTCTTCTTAACTGCAAGAACACGATTTGGCGTACCGGAGGCGATGGCTGGTTGCTTCGACGGCCCATTGTGGTAATGATAATGTCACGAGTATAGCCTGAAACAAATTATCCTGGCCTGGTTGTTCCAGACTAAAGACTTCCTAGCAATACAAATGCGCCTCTGAGGGAGATGAAGAAAGCTCGCCACAAAATCACTGATGGTACAGTGATTGATTTTAACAACTGAAGTCACCCAGTAACTCCGATACAGTCAACATTAGCCAAAACTGCTCAAGACAGACAACATAGGCCTCTTGTACACAGAACACTCAATTGCCAACTGTACTCGGAAAGTTACATTGAAGTTGAAACTTCAGCAACTTCGTCAAACAGTTACAATTAAATAAAAGTATATTAGACAGCCCACGGAAGGCAGGCTGACCCGAGCAGCGAGAGCTCAGTCTTGTAACCTACTGCCACCGAAAGGCGAGAGACGACTACTCACAGGAACACCCGTACAAAACCGAACACAGAACATTCCCGTCCCCACGACAGTGGCCGTGGTTAACCATTCCAATCAGCAACTCGAAAACTGGCGGAAAATTCCACTCCATTGCCAGAGCACTACCATTCCACCAATGGAGATTCTTGGCGCCAATTTCTGCGCTGATTTTGCTACGTCACGGAGCTATGCCCTGAGCAAGCCAATCACAGTTACTATTTTGCAGAAAGCGCGGGAATTTTCCCGTCACAACTGCCTGGGTACACAAGTCATTCCCATGCCTCGCTGGTAGCCCGCCAGAAAGTGTTTTCGCTAAGTTTCTGCGAAGTAACGGAACCTCTAGCCCAGCCGCTACTTCAGGCCCCTCCGGGCGTGTCTTTTGACAATGTCGGCGTCTGGAAAGCATTCACTCGACTCCCTCACACCCGTCGGCTTACCCTTTCAAAATCAGCAGTGCCCGCCTGTCACCGGACCACCCGGGTGACGAGAGACGCTGTGTGGGAAGTCCGCGTCTGAAGGAATAGCAACTTTCCGCCGCATGCAATTTGAGAGGAGAATCATAACATAGAAATATGAGAGGGGGCTCATGCCACCTCTCATTGCCAATACGCCATTTTAGATTGTAATTGGTGAGCGGTTGGCTCACTTAGGAGCAAGGTAGTGAGTCAATCGCCCAAGAACAATCTTGCAAACTGACTCCACATGCCGCACTCTATAAAGAAAATCACTGCAACGAAAAACGCAGCTCATAGAGGGAGGATTATTTATGATGTAGCCAACTTCACCTTCTTAATATGGAACTCTAACACTCACATCACAAATCCATACCCAGGGAGCCCCTTCCAAACACAGATTCACACAGACATTCACGCTCTAATTATGGCCCAGGCATGTGAGCAAAATATAGAGCAGTTTATTCTTTACAATCAGAGTTGGAGTGCTCCGCAATTAAATGCCCAAGATGTTACAACAATTTGTATCATTAAACTAACCTGAACTCACTCACACATGATACTATTTAAGTTAACAATCTCTTTGTGAGCTTTCAGAATCTAATTACAACCTCCGATTCATTCTGTCTCCCTGCAGCAAGAATAACCTTTACAAAATGTTCCCTGAACTGATGGTCCATTCACAATGACAGTGGTGGTATCTGCTTCAGTTTATGGGGACTTCAGGCACACTGTTTGCATACACACAACAATAAATACAAAATACAAAAAAAAAAGACATGGTGGGGAGAACAATACAGTAATTTGTAATTAGTGCGCCCTACTCTATCACTTACATGAGAATTACAGTGTAAAACACAAACACATATCAGGTATAACATACATTACAAAAACAACACTAGAGAAAGAAATTTAAGAAAAAAAAACAAGGCTCATGGGGCATCAAATTGTGCGTGCACATTGCACAATGTTCATGACTGTGTTGAGAATGAGGCACTAAATCACTTTGTTAGAAATATTCGAAGCACTTCACAAATTCCACAGTACTGACATCACATAGGGCTAAACGCCGGGTGTTGTTGCTACATTGTTGCAACAGCAATAGGGTGTGCTGGAGCATCTGCAGTACTCTGTTGAGATTGCAGCAAGACCTACAGATATGATCACGGCAGTACGGTAGGAGGACACAGTGATAGGCTCTCCTCACGTCGATTAATTGTCTCTGAGGTCTACTTGTTGGGATACATCCCTAGTCTAGGTCTCTTCTCTCGCTGGACAGTACTTTACGTTTCCCAATATTGCAGTTCGACGAGGGATGATGGCACATGGAGTGACTCCACAAGTGTGTGAGGTCATCCATACAGGATCAAACTAGTAGCGACGATTGCTACAACTGCTCTCTAATAGAGAGGAGAAGTTAGAAATGAGACAATTCATTTGTTAGAGTTTGTGGCACGATACTGCTTTGTGTATGCAGATCGGCCAATGCTAGTGAGTTGTATAAACCCAAACAGGTGAGTATATAGCGTCCCTTTCTGTCCTGAGGCACATGAGACGCCGGTTATGACACCATATGTGATCTTCTTCGTGTACTCACGACAACGTGGTATGCCGCAGGGAATCCCTCCAAACGGCTGCCGCGTCCAGAGAGCTAGCTGGCTGTTGCGTGTGGGTCGCATGTCAGAGTCAACGGCCAGCCTCACTTTCGCTTGTGGCCCGGCGAGGGCTGTCTGCCACCTAATCCCACAGGTATATGGCCCGGTGACTGTCAGCTTGTAGGACCGGATGCTCTCGCGCCCTTCATGTCAGGTGGCGCGCTGAGGCTCTCCTTCTTGCAGGTAGCCGATGACCTCTTGTTTTTGGTCCGGCTGGCCTCTGCATTGCCACGATACCCATCATCTGCACAATTCTGACAAAAATCTTATGCCTAACTTTTTCCCATGACCTTCTATGTTATAATAAAATTACATAACGACACATTCATGGTCTGTCATTTCAGACACTCTTATTTTACTTTTATAGTTATTAATCTATGGCAATCATTATAACAAAATCTTGGTGTATCTAATCTAGACATGGAAATGATTTATCTTGATATTTGTGTAGAGACCGATCTCACTATTGTACATGGTGTGTGACAACTGATGCTATGTATTGGATGAACAACTAAATGTGTGGGCCTGCACTAATATTACTATTAATTATATAGATCGACAGTAGACATGCTCAAGAATTAACTAACATTTGCCAACGATCTACATTCTATATCTTTTAATTAAATTATGTTGTTATGCAGGTTTAAGTTTTACTGTGCTATAAAGAACATGCAACTATTCTGCTTTTGCTCGCCCGTCGTCCCTCCATCTCGGGTCTGTGGTTTGGTGACCTGAAAAATAGCATCCCAACAGGCGCGCGCCAAACACTTGTGGTAGAAAACCGCCACAATATTAAGGATCTAGTTATTGTAAAATCCTAAAGTTTAATTTATCCTAGTATATGGTACTCTCTCTATTTTTTTTTTACCTTATACAACACTCTTACATAATTCCTGTTACACTGAGATGTCTCGCTGCTCGCCGCTATTGACGACAGTGATGTGCGCGCCGTACGACATGACCTCCAAGTTCTCACTACGCCTCACTGAAACTCCAGAGACTGGGTTAGCCATGGCTATACAAGACAATAAATTTATAGTTGCAACTTCTTTTTCTATGTTATGCAGTATTCGTGATCAAAGCACACCTTTCCAGAGGCAATGTAATATGACCATGCCATGACTGGTTCCTGTTGAGGATTCCGTCGCCCACCACACACCAGCTACACAGTATGTCACGAATTTCCAAGTATAATTCCTTGGTTATTCATCTGTGACAGTCACAAGCAGCACGCTAAATCCCCAACCAGCACATTGGCATGGTAGGCTTTATGCCCGCATTTCTACCGTCTAGGCCCTAGCGCACCATTGGAGTCAAACGCTCACAGGTTCACCCCGACTTCCAAGACAACGATGCTGGCGCATCACTGTAAAAACTATACTGCACATGTTCATCCTCGAAATCACGCAATATACCACAATCTTGCAGTGCACTGACGCGTGCCTGCAAGCATTGGTATGAACGTCTCACGAACTGGTTGTGGCCGCTATGGAGCGTATCACGACTTCTCAGAACGCTTCTAAGAGCACGTTCTTGTATGCGCCCGTTTGTGCGACATCTCCTCACTCATCATTATCCCTCAACATGGGCACCAGACAGGAAAGGACTAAATCATTCCTCATGGAAAGATAGTGTCTCCTACTCCACCGACATTGGAAGTCGAGAACAGAAACAAAAAAAGGATAGCAGCAGTAAATTCTTATGCGAGACAACGCAGCGTGTTAATACTTTAGCGATCTTAATCTATTAATGCAACGATTATCGTTCCCCGAAGAAAGGTTCATATATTTGCCTATTCTACTATGTACACCACTTACACTACTACTATTGCAAGGTTCATGTATTTGCCCATTCTACTATGTACACCACTTACACTACTACTATAGCAAGGTTCATGTATTAGCCCATTCTACTATGTACACCACTTACACTACTACTATTCCACGAACTCCTTTATGTGAGAGATGTGGTGGAGTCCTATGGACTTCTGTCCTTTCAGCGTCTCCAATTCATAAGCATTGTGGTGAGCTGCTCTCCTTATACGGTACGGGCCGTTGTAAACAGAATAGAATTTTTGGCATTTCATTTTATGTTTGTTCGAAAGTCGGAAAGACTTCACGAGCACCTTTTGTCCAATTTGGAAGTGTCGTAGACGAGCTCCCCTGTCGGCACGTCTCTTCCTGACCTCCGCTGCAGCCCGTATCCTCTTGAGAGCCAAATCCACTATGGCTTGGTGCTGCGTTCGCACCCTTGGTGGGAAGTTTACGACCTTGGTTATCAAGTCCCTAGGAATCCGGTTTTTCAGTACTGTAATGGGTGCCAATTTTGTTATCCCATGGGGTGCCTCATTGATCACCTCCTGGAAGTCTTTAAGGAAAACGTCCCACGTCGTGTGCTGTTTGTTACAGTACAATCGGCACAAGTTTCCGATTTCCTTAATAACCTGTTCTGCAGCATTCGAGCTCGGATGGTGTGAAGATATAAAAATGGGATCAATTTTACATCCACGCAACGTCTCCTTCCATGTTTTTGACTTAAACTGTGGCCCGTTATCAGAAATAATTTTACTCACATGACCAACCTGTGGTAGGAAATCCCGGATTAGGGCTCGTGATACAGTTCGTCCTGCCGCCCTCTTCAGTGGACGTTAGTTCAACAAACACTAATACGTAAGTATATCTTCTTGTTGTTCTTGGCAAAGGTCCCATCAAATCTGTTGCTGCCAATTGTCTTAATTTGGTCGGTACGATTGGGGTGTGGAAGACAATTGCGTTTGGTAGCAGAGTACTAGCCAAGAGTGAGAGGAATTACTCAGTAACCGAGTTAGAGGCGCTGGCCATTGTATGGGCGTTTGAAAAATTCAGATACCTTCTGTTTGGTCGCAAGACGAGGGTCTACCAAGACCACAAGGCACTCGAGTTCTGGATGACTGCAAAGCTTAATCACAGGCGGCTCATTAGGTGGGCATCATATCTGCAGCAGTACAACTATTCGATAGAATATATCCCCGGCAGTCAGAACATTAGGTGTTCAGGGATGCGTACCCCCCATTCAGTGTCATTGGCATAATTTCGGTGGAAAATTATGCCTTTCCGCAAGAGGTAGAACTGCCTGATGGTGGCGTGTCTTCTGTCTATCCATTTCTGTTTCAATAACACTAGGGCAGGGTCCTTGTCTTGCTCCTTCTTGATGTCCTGCATACTACAGGTAATAAAATTTTCAAAGGCTACTTTCTGCATAGAGAAAAGGCAGTAGTGATTTTCCTCCAGATCTTCTTCCATGTTGTGCTCAAATCCGATCGGTGACCGTGATAAGGCGTCTGCAATAATGTTCTGACTGCCGGGGATATATTCTATCGAATAGTTGTACTGCTGCAGATATGATGCCCACCTAATGAGCCGCCTGTGATTAAGCTTTGCAGTCATCCAGAACTCGAGTGCCTTGTGGTCTTGGTAGACCCTCGTCTTGCGACCAAGCAGAAGGTATCTGAATTTTTCAAACGCCCATACAATGGCCAGCGCCTCTAACTCGGTTACTGAGTAATTCCTCTCACTCTTGGCTAGTACTCTGCTACCAAAAGCAATTGTCTTCCACACCCTGTTTCCTTCATGTACATAGTCTTGGAACACCATGACACCCAGACCTGAGTATGAACTGTCCGTTACTATGCGAAGCTCTTCTGCTAAATTAGGGTGTGATAGGATGGGTGCTTGTAATAATGCGAATTTTAATGCTTTCCATTCGGATTCGGCCGCCTCATCCCATTCCCAAGGAATCTTCTTTCCTGTAAGTTGATGCAACCTAGGACTGCTCTGAGTTTTGACATGTATAAAGCGGTTGTAAAAATTTATGATCCCCAAGAACCCCCTTAACTGCTTCTTTGTCGTAGGAATGGGAAACTTTTCAATCGCTTCGATCTTTTCGGGATTTGGCGCAATGCCCTCACCCGTGATGATATGTCCTAGAAATTTGACAGAGGACGTCCCAGAATTCGATTTTTCGATATTGATAGTCACTCCGTATTCCTTGAATGTCGCAAGGAGTTCACCCGAGGACCGCACTGTGCTCTCCCCAAGATTTCTCCGCAATCAGCAAATCGTCCACATAGCTGGTGACATGACGTTTCAAATTATCGCTTAGTATGCCGTCCAGCCCACGAATGAATGCGGCAGACGAAATGTTCAAACCAAATGGGAGACGACGAAACCGGTAACATCTTCCAAATGCTAAAAAGGCTGTGTACTGTCTGCAATTTGGATGGAGCTCGATCTGCCAGAAACTCGATTTTAGATCAACTGATGAGAAGATTGATATTCCATGGAAGTTTTGTAAGAGTTCCTCTAATCGTTCCGGTCTGTCTGTTTCGGGTTCTATTATGGTATTAATTTGTCGCGAGTCCAAGACTAAACGAATACCACCATCTGCATTCTCGACTACTCTTAACGGGTTATTATAGGCTGAAGCCGTAGGTTCCATTATTCCTTCACTCAGCATTCGCGTAATTTCAGTTGCTACTTTCTGTCGATATGCCAAGGGGATTGGATAGGGTGGCACACGAAACTGATTGTGCGGACGTACACGAAATTCATATTGGAAGATCTTTATTGATCCTGTCTTGGGAAGGAAGACCTCTGTATGTTCTACGAGTAATTTATGAAGTTCTTTGCGGTGGTCGCACCTTATATTCTTTATTGCTTCCACTTTTTCTCCTATTTTCTCCTTTACTTCTCCCATTATTCCGACTTCATTCTCATCCGTGTCCTCTCCCCTACCCGCAACGTCGACCTGTTCTTCCTTTCTGTCTTTCAGACGCGCATAGTTTATCCGTACGCAGTTAGACGTTAGTCGAGCTGGGATCAGCTGGTCCTCGAACTTAATGTGGACAGGATTCCCTTTCCTCAAAACCACTTCACCTCGTCCTAGATCAACTATCGCTTCATGTTCATTTAGGAAGTCCGTTCCTATTATCATGTCGATCGCCAGATTTGGCACGATCCAGAAGTTAGACTCTATTTTGTGTCCTTGGCAGGAGAATTCCAGTCTTGTTTGTTGGGTGACCTCCGTACATTTACCCGCTAATGCCCCTTTTATTTTGGTTTTCTTAACCGATAGAACAGGCCAGTCCATCTCCTGAGAGCACCTCTTGTATGCTGTCTCAGATATTGCTGTTATGTAGCTTCCACTATCTATTATCGCATTCATACTCTTTTCAGCTATTGCTACTGTGATAAGAGGCTGCCGATCTTGTCGAGGAGTTTCTTTATTTTCCTCGAGCAGGATTTCTGATAAATCTTCGTAATGTATCATCCGTAGTTGGCCAGGTCCGAGATTACGTGCGAAATTCCGGCGGCCTGTGTTCGCACTAGTCTGGCGTCAATCCCTTGTTAAGCTCCCCCTCCTCTGACGTGCATTAGGATTTGCGGGTCTAGATTCAATCTCTTGGTTCCACTGTTGTCCTTGGTTTCGCTCTCTCCAATTACGGTCGCTTTGCCGTTCGTTATTCCTCCTATCCCAGATTCCTTGTCTAGATTGACCCTGCTCCCTGACGTTCTGGTTTCCGTGTCTTTGGTTTCCATAACCTTGGATAGCGTAACCTTGACTTCCGTAACCCTGGTTTCCTAACTGACCAGTGCGATTATGCGATCTGTTGTCGTCTTCCCTTCCTGGCCCGTGGTATTTGTTACTTTGCCCCTTCTTCCTGTCCTTTGCGTCTTGTTTATCAAAGACTACTTCGAGTTCGCGCAATAGACTCTTGAATTCTTCTATGTCAGATCCACACTTCCCGACAAGTGTCTGTTGGTACCTAACTGGCAATTTGGAAAAGCAAAATTTAATGATTTCTCCGTTGCTATATGGACTATCTAAAAATTGATTCTCCTTGAGTAAATCATCAAGAAATTTGGTTGCGCTCCTATGCCCGGACACTTCCAGTTCAGGACAAAATATTATTTCCTCTTTAATCCTGTCTTGCGTTTCCTTTGACCAGTAGGTCCGCAGGAATGCACCAACAAATTCCTGATAAGTCCGACACGTCACTGCCACACCCCGCATCTTTTCCGCGGCTTGGCCTTCGATGTGTCCACACATGAATTCTAATTTTGCCTGGGTTGGCCATGATGCCAGTAATGAATTTGTAAACTGCATCACCTAGCTCTTCGGATGCATCGACCCTCCATTTTCTTTGAACTTCTGGAATTTTAGTATCGACAGGAAGTGATTGTGATCAAAATCCTGTCTGATCCTCGCACTGGTGTTGTCACTCGTTTCCGGTACTTGCACGTCTGCTGAGTGTCCTGTTCTATCTTGCTGATAACTGTGATGTGCTACCTCTGTATCACAGTGGATGTGGCACTCAGAATTCACTCTCCTAAGTGGGCTATAATTATTGGAGCTATTACTCGCTGTTTCTGCGTGTGCATTGTTAGTTCCGCACTCGGTCATTGGGCTAGAGCACGGCGGGCTTTTCCTCAGAGACACAATTCTGTATACTCCATCATTGGTATCCGAACGCGCAGTGCTCGTGTGCCCGTTTTGCTCTAGTTTTGCTATCCGACTCTCTACTTCTTCCATTCGTTTCGTGGTGTTCGCAACCGCGATATTACCTTGAGTTTTAAAGAATGCTAGGGATTTTGAGTGGGATTGTGTTGTACGTCGCAAGCGCCCTGCGAGTTTAGAAGTTGCTTCCGCGACTTTCTTTGCTCCTATTGCTGCCGTTTTGGCCAGGCCTGCTACTTTTTGTGCAGCCATTGACATTTGTTTTACTTCTCCACATTCTTTCTTTATTGTTAGTAATTCCCCACGAATTTCCCCTATATGCGAAATTATTGCCTCAGTGTCCTTCTTACGCTGTTCGTCAGCTTCTTCCTTCTCCTTCTTACGTTGTTTCTCATCTTCTTCCTTCTCCTTCTTACGTTGTTTCTCCTCTTCTTCCTTCTCCCTCTTACGCTGTTCGTCAGCTTCTCCTTTCATTGATCGTAGGAAGCTCAGTATTGGGTTTACGTCATCTTTTTGATCCTCTTCAAACGTGGGAGATGTAACTCTGGACACCTGGGCGCTAGAGCTCTGACGTGGCCGAGCTAGCCCCTGTCTGCTCTCGTTCGTTTGATTATAAACTTCTGCTACTGTCCCGACCTGTGTGCCTGTCTCTGTTTGATCCTCTACTTCACTATCATAATCACGGCCACAACGCTGCTCTGAGATCCCGTCCAAATCACCTTCCTGATCAATGACCCTGGCGTCCTGTCCTGCTAAAAATGTGCCCATCTCATCTCTGAACCTATTCCCGTCAGTAAACTGCCCCTTATCCATTATGCTATCCTCTTTTGTTTTAGCTTCGCTCGATAATAGTCGTGCCTTACTTCTCGTTATCATTCATGAAAAACAAATTTATCTAAAATGCACAATAAAATTAACCTACTCCATATATTTTTTACACATAGACATAAAATTTCAACAACGCCTCTCCAACGCTGTAATTATATGCACGATTTGTTGTGGTACAGAAACCACACACAAACCCGACAAAGTGTGATGTGGTACGGACACACCATCAAAGGAACACAAAAACAATGAACAAAAGAATATATACACTGAAAACAGAAACTGTAATCATGCGCCACTTCTTAAAACTAAATGTGGAACTACCAGAAAAAAACTTGGGTATTAATCAATAAAAAAATTAAGCAAAAAAATTCTGAGTGCCCCTACTACTAATAATACTTGCTTATCAGCGATTCACAGGAAAGATCCTGGCAGGGTCGCCATTTTATGCGAGGTGCTGGGGCTAGCAGTGTATTTAACACTAAATTCTTCTAGAATCTACATATGTAAATGATGCTCTAAGCCCCTCCTATTCTAACTCCGACTTTTGCTGTTGCACAAGGATTAAAATAAATATGCGAACTGACTCTAATCAACCTGCCAGTGGAGTAGAAGAGAGTTTGGCACCTGCTATAATTTAATTTGATAAATAAGTTAAATAAACGAAGGTTTCATTAACATAGTGAGAAATCATAGGGTTGCTCTACCGATTAACAGAATGAAAGTTCTGTCCAAAATAACAATATGATGTATTAAGACTAAACACAAAATAATAAACAAAAACACATGAAACATTTACAATACATCAAATTGGCTCAAATTGGATACTCAAACAAACGCTGTGAATGTGAAGTTGTCCCTAAACTAGATTGTGAGGATTATGACGAAGTGGTATGTGGAGCCAATTCCTTGCAACTCAAATCTTAAGAGAGAACACACACCCAACCCAACATTAATTGCTGCTACCCAAGACAGAACAAAGTTGGAAAAAGACGAACAGGCGCGCTCTGCTGAGCTCTGATTATCACCTAGGAAAATCCCTGTCTGCCAGTGCTGCGGACATACATTACCAATCTGTCTTCTTAACTGCAAGAACACGATCTTGCGTACCGGAGGCGATGGCTGGTTGCTTCGACGGCCCGTCATGGTGATGATAATGTTGCGAGTATAGCCCAAAACAAATTATCCTGGCCTGGTTGTTCCAGACTAAAGACTTCCTAGCAATACAAATGCGCCTCTGAGGGAGACGATGAAAGCTCGCCACACAATCACTGATGGTACAGTGATTGATTTTAACAAGCGAAGTCACCCAGTAACTCCAATACAGTCAACATTAGCCAAAACTGCTCAAGACAGACAACATAGGCCTCTTGTACACAGAACACTCAATTGCCAACTGTACTCGGAAAGTTACATTGAAGTTGAAACTTCAGCAACTTAGTCAAACAGTTACAATTAAATAAAAGTATATTAGACAGCCCACGGAAGGCAGGCTGACCCGAGCAGCGAGAGCTCAGTCTTGTAACCTACTTCCACCAAAAGGCGAGAGACGACTACTCACAGGAGCACCCGTACAAAACCAAACACAGAACATTCCCGCCCCCACGACAGTGGCCGTGGTTAACCGTTCCAATCAGCAACTCGAAAACCGGCGGAAAATTCCACTCCATTGCCGGAGCACTACCATTCCACCAATGGAGATTCTTGGCGCCAATTTCTGCGCTGATTTTGCTACATCACGGAGCTATGCCCTGAGCAAGCCAATCACACTTACTATTTTGCAGAAAGCGCGGGAATTTTCCCGCCACAACTGCCTGGGTACACAAGTCATTCCCACACCTTGCTGGTAGCCCGCCAGAAAGTGTTTTCGCTAAGTTTCTGCGAAGTAACGGAACCTCTAGCCCAGCCGCTACTTCAGGCCCCTCCGGGCGTGTCTTTTGACAATGTCGGCGTCTGGAAAGCATTCACTCGACTCCCTCACACCCGTCGGCTTACCCTTTCAAAATCAGCAGAGCCCGCCTGTCACCAGACCACCTGGGTGACGAGAGACGCTGCGTGGGAAGTCCGCGTGTGAAGGAATAGCAACTTTCCACCGCATGCAATTAGAGAGGAGAATCGTAAGATAGAAATGTGAGATGGGGCTCATGCCACCTCTCAACCTTTCCGTTTTTAGTTCGTGATAGTGGACTCAGTCTCATAGACTGTAACAATTTTTTCCAGAAATATATCACATTCGACGTGGAAACGATGCAAAAGTTCTTCACAGGCACTGATGCGACAGTCTTTCAATTTGGTAGTCAATTGAGATGTCATCCATCCTGCAGACAATTTATTGAAGAGCAGTAAATCGTGAACGATATTCTGCCCTTAACCAATACTAATCTTTCAATTCGTCAGTTAACTGCGTGTCATCCATCCTGCAGACACTTTATTGAATAGCAGTACATCGTGAACGATATTCTGCGCTTAACCAATACTAATCTTCAAATCTGTGGCTATTTCGTTCAGAGCTATGCGTCTGTTTTCTTTAACAAGCTCCTCCACTAAAGCAGTGTTTTCGTATCACTACACAGTGAGCCAGCCCTGGTCTTGCAGCATCCTCCACAGAAATTACGCCTCTTTTAAACGCACACTGGACTCGCATTCGGGAGGACGACGGTTCAATCCCGTCTCCGGCCATCCTGATTTAGGTTTTCCGTGATTTCCCTAAATCGCATCAGGCAAATGCCGGGATGGTTCCTTTGAAAGGGCACGGTCGATTTCCTTCCCCATCCTTCCCTCACCCGAGCTTGCGCTCCGTCTCTAATGACCTCGTTGTCGACGGGACGTTAAACACTAATATCCTCCTCCTCCTCTTTCAAACGCCGTGCACCATTCCTAAACTTCCTGTAACGACAAACACGAATCACCATACTACACTGTCGATTGCTTTGACACCCTCACCACACTAAAATGCCATCACAGGTTGCTGCTCAGTCTCGGTGCATGTTGACAGCAGAGCGGCCATCTTGTCGAGGACGCTGCTGCTTTCTTCTTCTGTATTGTAGCATCACTCTGCCACCAGCGGCTACTTTCTGAACCTCAATGAATATTAGTACCACCTACGAACTCCAACACACAACTTTTCTAAATTTTAAGGTTTTAATTTGACTCACCCTCATATTTCAACTGGTATCTCGCAGGGTATTTCAGAGGAAATAGCGTGTACGGGAAGGCAATGGTGCATAAAATTTTTCGTTTGTCTAGACACAGTGGCATTAGTTTAATGTATTTTATTAAAAATATGATAACTCCTTCCGTTTTCATACACTACATATGTTGCCTCAAAAAGTGAAGCTCCCAGAAGAGAGGAGGGGATGTACGCCCACAACTGCTGTAACTGATCCTTTGTATCCTGTATACTGGCATTAGGGTGGAGTTGTCATCAGAGCTGTTTCCACACATGTTCTATCACGGACGTATCTGACAATTTTTTTTTCGGTTACAGGAGTATGTCAGCATCACATAGGCTGTCCATAGAGACCCGCTCCGTGTGTGGACAAACATTGTCGAATTGAAACTGGCACATCGATACTGTCACATGAGACGTAACATGAGACCACAGGATGTTCGCGACATACAATTGTAGAGTCAGAGCTCCCTCAGTCACTACCAGCTGCAGCCTGTAGTCACAACCGATGGCCCCGTACACCGTAATACCAGGAGTAACATCGCTTTGCCTACCCATAGCAATGGAAGAGTTGGACCTCTCCCCATCCGCGATACACGCTGACGATGCTCATCCAGAGTACTGCAGAAACCCGATATATTGCCGAACACAATGCGAAGCCATTTAGCAGCAGTCCATGCTTCCCGGTCATGACACCACTCTGAAAGCAGACGTTTATATTTCCGTGTTAACAGCAGCCAACACGAGGGGCGGTAATTCCCTAGTCCAGCTAGTGCTAGTCTCCAGCCAATGATGCGATGTGATACAGAATGCTGCACGGAGTTCATTCCTTTTCTCTCTGATGACTGGAGGCGAAGGGGTTCCGATATGCTTGGTGCACAATAAGGCGATCGTCAACTGTTGCAGTCAGACATGATCGACCGGAACCTTGACGAGCAATCCTGACCTTACATTCTTCTGCAGTCCTACATAGGGCTACTGTCACATCCGAAAGCCCCACACATCTGGCTAGATCAGCCATCCAAATGAAGACCACAATGAAGCCGCTTTCAAACATTTTAGATAATGATAATTACGTATCACACGAGTACACGATGGCTCCATGTCCCTCACGGTGACCACTCAACATATGACCTTGGTCGCGCCCTTTTATACCCTACCAAGTATGGTAACGACACTAAACATTAACAACACTAAACGCACTCCGGTGGCCCGTCACAGAGAACTGAAACTGTAAACGTTTACACACCAGCCAGTAGTGTGTACGTTGAAACGTCCCCTTTGAACAATTATACACGACTGTGCTTATACTGACACACAATATTTTGTTAGCGCAACGCAATCTGACTTTCAAAGTTCCCTACAAAAGAATGGCCCTGACTAACATTAAACTATACCTTTCACAAATCACTTACCTTACAAAAATCTTCGCTGCTCAAGCTACTGCAATACAGCGAGCGCCACTACTGCCAGCTAAATAAAAGATTCAAACTATGGAAGGCACTAACTACTGATAGGGATAGTTAGCAAATGAAAGATATTAATAGAGAACAAACAATGTATTTACCTTGATATCATCATATATAAATATAGCAGTTCATGACAAATTACAAATCTCCGCCATCTCTCTCCCCACATCCACCACTGCTGGCGGCTCACCTCCAACTGCGCAACGCTACGCGCTGTTCACATCCAGCTGCCCCTCTACAATGGCGAGTATTACAACAATGCAAAGCAGACACAGACTGCCCACAGCACAGCCAGTGATTTTCATACAGAGGTGGCGTTACCAATAAAAAAACCTAAACAGCCTACTTACAACGTGTACGAAGCTACATTTCAAATTCGGCCATTTCTTTTAGATGTTTCACCGTTTTTGTCGGGCACTGCAATTGAGAGAAACAGTAAAGAATAAAGTAGGACTCTTTTGCCTCTCTCTGTCTTTCTCTTTATTTGGAATTTCTATTTATTTCACCTCTATCTTCTCCCTTGTCCATCTTATAAGCGTCCCAGTCTCCCTTCCCTTGCAGCTGCATTGAGTGTTCACTGTCTAGTACTCGCCTTTATATCCTTAAACTTGCAATCGTCTTTACACACAATCTACGTCTTCCATATACCCTTCCATTCTGCTTACATTTTTAAATAAATATTCTACATATCATGATGGATAAAATGCACATAGTAAACAAATAACAGTCGTATAGTAACAGATAAATGTTGCATGAAATGAACATCGAGGCATGCAGTTAAGCTGGTAACCCTAAACACTCAAAAGTAGACAGTCATGTGCAGTAGTGGTGTAGTATTCAGCCGGTTGCAAACGAAAATGAAAATATGGTGAAAATAACGTGGAAATCTAGGAGTACCTATCATACACACAGAGGACAACTCCGGACATTATCAAAAAAACAGATTACATCCAGAAAGTGAAAGAAGGTTCCTTGAAAAGCTTACAAACGAACTCGTTTTAAATTTATAACCAAACCAAAACTGTAGGTATGTTTCGGTCCACATCACTAATGATGACCTAACACACCAAAACGAAATTTGTGTGTGGTGAAAGGAATACATATTTTTAGTAATTCCATTTGCAGGTCGAAAATACTTCAACCAATAATAGTACCGCACACACTATCTTATACGTTTAGATCTAGATCTACATTTACATTCCAAAAGTTGCCTTACGATGGTAGAAAAAATTGGTCTACCCCTGTCACTGCCACTCTCTCTCTTTCCCGTTCCAGTCGAGAATGGTCCGCGAGAAGAAAGGTTGTTGGTAAGCCTCGGCATGAGCCCGAATCTCTCTAAATTTGCCATCGTGGTCTTTCCAGGAGGCATATGCAGGAGTAAGCACTGTAGCAACCAGTTAAGTTGATAACTCTAAACACACAAAAGTATCAAATGGCAGTGTAGTATTTTGCAAGCTGCAAACGGAAGTGATAACATGGCGAAAATAACCGACAAAGCTTTGAGAGATGAAATAGTGAAGGCAGCAGATGATCAAGTAGGTAAAAAGATGAGGGCTAGTAGAAACCCTTGGGTAACAGAAGAGATATTGAATTTAATAAATGCAGTGAATGAAGCAGGCAAAAAGGAATACAAATGTCTCAAAAATGAGATCGACAGGAACTGCAAAATGGCTAAGCAGGGATGGCTAGAGAACAAATTTAAGGTTGTAGAGGCGCATATCACTAGGGGTAAGATAGATACTGCCTAAAGAAAAATTAAAGAGACCTTTGAGGAAAAGAGAAACACTTGTATGAATATCAAGAGCTCAGATGGAAACCCAGTTCTAAGTAAAGAAGGGAAAGCAGAAAGGTGGAAGGAGTATAAGGGGGGTCTATACAAGGGCGATGTTCTTGAGGACAATATTATGGAAATGGAAGAGGATGTAGATGAAGATGAAATGGGAGAAATGATACTGCGTGAAGAGTTTGACAGAGCACTGAAAGACCTGAGTCGAAATAAGGCCCCGGGAGAAGACAACATTCCATTAGAACTACTGATAGCCTTGGGAAAGCCAGCCCTGGCAAAACTCTACCGTCTGGTGACCAAGATGTATGAGACGGGCGAAGTACCCTCAGACTTCAAGAAGAATATAATTATTCCAATCCCAAAGAAAGGAAGTGTTGACAGGTGTGAAAATTACCGAACAATCTGTTTAATAAGTCACGGCTGCAAAATACTAGCACAAATTCTTTACAGACGAATGGAAAAACTGGTAGAAGCCGACCTTAGAGAAGATGAGTTTGGATTAAGAAGAAAGATTAAGGAAAGGGAAATCTACATTTCTACCATTTGTAGACTTAGAGAAAGCTTTTGACAATGTTGGCTGGAATTGTCTCTTTCAAATTCTGAAGATGGCAGGGGTCAAATAGAGGGAACGAAAGGCTGTTTACAATTTGTACAGAAACCAGATGGCAGTTATAAGAATTGAGGGTCACAAAAGGGGAGCAGTTGTTGAGAAGGGGGTGAGACAGAGCTGTAGCCTATCCACGATGTTATTTAATCTGTATGATGGGCAGGCAGTAAAGGAAAAAAGAAAAATTTGGAGTAGGAATTAAAATCCATGGAGAAGAAATAAAAACTTTGACGTTTGCCAATGACATTGTAATTCTGTCAAAGACAGCAAAGGACCTGGAAGAGCAATTCAACACAATGGACAGTGTCTTGAAAGGAGGATATAAGATGAACATCAACAAAAGCAAAACGATGAATGCAGTCAAATTAAATCATGTGATGCTGAGGCAATTAGATTAGGAAATGAGACAAAGTAGTAGATGGCTTTTGCTATTTGGGTAGAAAAATAAAGCAGAGAGGGTATAAAATGTAGACTGGAAACTGTAAGGAAAGTATTCCTGACGAAGAGAAATTTGTTAACATTGAGAACAGATTTAAGTGTCAGGAAGTCTTTTCTGAGAGCATTTGTATGGAGTGCAGTGAAACATGCACGATAAATAGTTTAGAAACGAATGGAATAGAGACTTTCGAAATGTGATGCTACAGAAGAATGCTGAAGATTAGATGGATAGATGACGTAACTAACGAGTAGGTACTAATAGAACTGGGGAGAAAAGGAATTTGTTGCACAACGACTAGAAGAAGGGATCGGTTGGTAGGATATGTTGTGAGGCATCAAGGGATCACCAATTTAGTATTGGATGGCAGCGTGGAGGATAAAAACGTAGAGGGAGACCAAGAGATGAATACACTAAGCAGATTCAGAAGGATGTGGTTGCAGTAGGTACTTGGAGATGAAGAAGCTTGCACAGGATAGGGTAGCATGGAGAGCTGCATCAACCCAGTCTCTGGATTAAACACCACAACAACAAACAAGCACTATAGTGGTTCGTTCATCTGGGAGTGTGTTCTCTCCGTGTTTTACCAGTAGACCGCGCCATAAATTGCAACTCATCCCATGAAGCTTTTGCCACCGCAGAAGGACTAGCATCTTCGTGACGCCTTTGCGTTTACTAAACGAATTTGCAACGAAATGCGCTGCTCTTCCTTGGATCTTTCCAATTTCCTCTATCAGCCCTATCTGGAAAAGGTCTCATATTGACGAACTACACTGAAGTCTTGGCCACACGAGTGTTTTGTAAGTTACTTCCTTCGTGACTTGATTACTTTGCCTAAGGATTCTTCTAACGGCTCTCATTCTGGCGTGTTACTTTTCTACGATTATTTCTACATGGTTCATCCACTTTAAATCGTTCCGTATCAATACTACCACAGATTCGAGGATTCATCAAATAGCCGTACAGGGATCAGGCACTTGTAACGCAATATTGGTTGGAGTTTCCATGCTTTTTTCCACTTTGCATTTGTTCCTCGACCTGGATTTAGAGATCAGAGCGACACGATATCCGTGGATACATCCGCGGATAGCTACAGAATATTGACCTCGAGAATAAAATCCTGTACCAACGTGGGTATTTGAGGCTATCCGCTGTAAAAATTACTTTTCGGCTAAAAGTTAAAGGGAAGTTCCAGTATTACAATTTTCAGTTATTTTACATTACAAGCGAGCGTTAATAATCGTTATTATTTTTAAGTTATTTTCATAACCCACTCATGGCAGAGTGAGCTATATGGGATCCAATGAGCAGTATCGCGGAAAGGGTAGACGTGCTGTTGACATTTACTTGTGCTATACATAGTGACATGACCTTCTTGCTGGTTTTGGTAATTTTTGCTTATGCATCCCGTTTCTGTCGTAGGAGCAGCTTACGTCTGTTTCCTTATGCGTTTGTGGTACGTTCCCACATAACCATCCCACATACGTGTTCAAACTGCTACAAAGCGACATGAAGGCTTTTCTACGACAGTCCATCTATTGATATCTTCGTTTCATAGTCTGAGACCTACTTGTGTTTCACATGAGACGTAAATAATGCTGGGTATAATATCAGTAATGCTACGAATTTTGCTCTTATAAATATACTGCCGAAAAAATGCGAAACCCACAAGGACCAGGTAATTTTATTGACAAGTGAGGTGACAGGTAGTTCGTCCTTGTAGGAGTCTGTGATAAAATTGAGACTAAATGAAACACTCATGTCACAATAAAGGATGGCCAAAGAATAGCATCAATACACAGTGTATTCCCCTCCGGCGGCAACGCAAGCGTGTATTCTTGAAGGCAAACGATCAAAACAGTACCGAAAGAAATCCTGCGATACATTGTCCCAAGAACCTTGTGTGTTTTGTCGTAATTCGGCAATGGTTCTTTCAGACCCTGAAGAGCTCCCGCATCACTATCCTAAATACATGTTCAGTTGGCGAGAGACCTAGTGGTCTTGTTGGCAGAGCAGTTATTTTACACCTCGAAGAGCACATTGCTACGCTGCAGCCGTATGTGGACGTTCACTGTCCTGCTAGAAAATGACATCACCTACCCGTCAAAGAAACGGCAGTACAACGGGGATAACAGTCTGTGTAATGTAGTAGGCACTGGTTGCTTTAGTCTGCAGAAACATAAAATGTGACCGCGATTGTAACAGATGGCCTCGTGCATCAGGAAGCTCGGGACGGGACCTGTGTGTCGAAGACAAAGGCAGTCTGGAACAGGTAGCTCGCCTGGTCTACACTAAACGCTTGTCCGCCCATCAACTAGAACACAGACAGAACCTGGTCCCATCACCGAATACTACAGAACACCATCCCATTCTCCAGTTAACTCTTTCATGACGTCAAAATAGACGCGCTTGTCGGTCTCGTGGTGTCAATGGTAGCCTGGCTAGACCCACAGGTATTCTTAATCCTGCTGCAAATAGACGGTTCCCAGTGATCCCCGATATCACAGCAGGTGCAACTTGTGGCCGGATTTCGTCCCAGGATGGTGTTCGGTCAGCTGCTGGCACATTGGGTTGATCTCTACATGCGTCTGTACTACGTGGAAGTGCGGAACGTGGTCTACAGGTGTGGAAAAGATTCATAGACCACTGTAGAAAGCAGCAACACAGCACCGATACATTGTGTCCCTATTAACTTTGTCGATATGTGCATATAGTTCCCCGCAGGCAACGATGCGACCCAGATCAAATGGCTGAAGCTATTCAACGGGAATACATACACACTCATCGGTGGGGCATCATTGTACCCTAGAATGAATGTTGCAAACACTGTTCACCACTAAACTCAGCACAGTTATTGCCTGGAGAGTCAAAACAGAGGGACCCCAGGCACGCCTCCTGAGCGCCATCTGATCGCCGATGATCGTGAGAAATGAATAACTAACCAAAACCCCTCAATGTGCACATGTTTTACTCTACTGCAACTGAGCACAGTCCAGCAGTGTATTTACACAGAAGAGTCAAAAAAATTCATATACCTGCCTAATATCGTGTAGGGTTCTCGCGAGCACGCAGAAGTGCCGCAACGCGACGTGACAAGGACTCGACTAATGTCTCAAGTAATGCTGGAGGGAATTAACGCCAAGAATTCTGTAGAGCTGTCCATAAATCCGTAAGAGTACGAGTGGTGGAGATCTCTTCTTAACAGCACGTTTCAAGGTACCAGAGATATGCTCGATAATGTTCATGTCTGGGGAATTTGATGGCCAGGGGAAGGGTTTAACCTCAGAAGAGTGTTCCTGAAGCCACTCTGTAGCAATACTGGACGTGTGTGGTGTCGCATTGTCCTGCTGGAATTTTGCAAGTCCGTCGGAATGTACACTGGACATGAATGAATGCAGGTGATCAGACAAGATGATTATGTACGAGTCACCTGTCAGAGTCGTATCTAGAGGCCAATGGGTCCCATATCGTTCCAACTGCACACACCCCACAGCATTACAGAGCCTCCTCCAGCTTGAAAAGTCCCCTGCTGACATGCAGGGTCAATGGATTCATGAGTTTGTCTCCATACCCGTACACGTCCACGCGCTCGATACAATTTGAAACGAGACTCGCCCGACCAGGCAACATGTTTCCAGTCATCAACAGTCCAGTGCCCGTCATGACGGGCCCAGGGCGAGCCGTAAAGGTTTGTGTCGTGCAGTCATCAAGTGTACACGAGCGGACTTTCGGCTCCGAAAGCCCATATCGATGATGTTTCGGTGAATGGTTAGCACGCTGACATTTGTTGACGGCCCAGCACTGAAATCTGCAGCAATTTGCGGAAGGGTTGCACTTCTGTCACGTTGAACGATTCTCTTCAATCGTCGTTTGTCTCGTTCTTGCAGGATGTTTTTCTGGCCGCAGCGATGTCGGAGATGTGATGTTTTACCAGATTTCTGATACTCACGGTACACTAGTGAAATGGTCGTATGGGGAAATGCCCACTTATCGCTACCTCCGAGATGTTGTGTCCCGCCGCTTGTGCGCCGACTATAACACCACGTTCAAACTCACTTAAGTCTTGATAACCAGCCATGGTACCAGCAGTAACTGATCTAACAACTGCAACAGACACTTGTTTTATATAGGCATTGCCGACCGCAGCGTCGTATTCTGCCTATTTACATATCCCTGCATTTGAATACGCATGTCTATACCAGTTTCTTTGGCGCTTCAGTGTATATGTACGCATTGCAACGCCTATTACACTGAGAAATGTAACACGTTAACTTGATTGAACTATTTGGTGTACTAAAGTACATTTGACAAACGAACTCTATGGGCGACATTAAAGGGCATACATGTTGCGACAGCTTGTAACATGACCTCATTTATCTTCTCAAAGTTTAGTAACATCTCGGCAGAAAAATTCATGTAGTCAAATTCAAATGGCTCTGAGCACTATGGGACTTAACTTCTAAGGTCATCAGTCCCCTAGAACTGAGAACTACTTAAACCTAACTAACCTAAGGACATCACACACATCCATGCCCGAGGCAGGATTCGAACCTGCGACCGTAACGGTCGCGCGGTTCCAGACTGTAGCGCCTTTAACCGCTTGACCACCCCGGCCGGCATGTACTCCCTCTCTCCAATTACGACAGGAGTTTGCAACGTACAGAACATATATAATGAGGTATCTTTATTAAAAAGCCCGTGATCAGCCTAGGCTTTACGTTCTTAATCTAGTTCTGTCATAGGCAACCTGTATTGACCCAATGGTCTGATGCAGACTCTTACTTAAGCTCGCGGGCCACCTCGTCATGTGACACGACAACAGCGTTCCTAACGCATAAAATAAGAACTATAGCACCCATGACGTTACTGTTTATGGGGTAAAGCACCGATGTGAATGACACCCCTTTCCCGACATGCCACGCTAACAAACACGCGTTTTTGAGATTACATTCATTTTATGTTCATCCTATCAATGCACGATTACATTCATTTAAGCGTGTGAACATTGTTTACTAAAGACCTTGACAGTATCTGTCTTAAAAACTTCCGTTTCAATATTCTGTAGCTCCGTTAGTAAAGAAACAATGTCCACTACATGTAAATAAATATAAACGTGTGAATTATGGGATGCCAGACATCTTGAAATGTCATAATCGAAAAAATACACTCCCATTAAGGATACTGGTTGCAGCTAATGCATTATAAATTACAGATTTGCAGTATTCTAAAAAGTCTATAATCGACAATAATTATTTGTTATGTCAATACGAGACAGAATAGGAAAACAAAATACGGTGATGAGATATAAAAGCAGTTAAGAGTAGCTCTGCGAATTTTGGCCACAGGCAGGACATTCGAATTTCCGCAATTTACTGTGTTAGTAGCCGCAAACACTATTAGCAAGCAATTTTTAAATATTTGTCCAAACGTGCTTCTGAAGACTGAACACATTGGCATGGGTTGTTGCTGCAATCCTAAATGTATTAAGGCCCTTTCTGTGTTCGTTTTAAAAAGTTTAAATATCTAAATCGCCCCAATATTGGTTTCACAACTGCCCATTCTGTTCTCTGAACTTTTCCAGTTTGACTTCAGTGTGATACAGTCGTGTATTACGCCGAAGCCAAACTAGAAAAATTCGGTGAACAGAGTGACGAGTTGTGGAGCCAATAATACTCATTCTCACACGCTCAGTATGTGTTCGTCATGTGGAGTATGTTGTCGTGGGAATCAGTACCGTTCGTCATTATTTCCAGTGCTGACAATGCGACAGAGCTTGCCCTCAGACGGTATTCGTATCGACGTACTAACAGAGAAAGCCAGCACTGTCCAGGCACATACTTATAGCTGTGCCTCCACGCCAGTACCACGCAACGTCTACCCTGTGCTCAATGTTTATAACGTTATATCCACGGAGCTATGTGTCGTACAATGATATAATATTGTAGGTTCATTCCACAGCTTATACGGATACTGACTGCCAAATGTGTTGCCAATGAAGTAATCAACAACAGAGTAATAAATTCATGCACGACGCAACATCTCATTATTATTGACGTCAAATCTTCTGAACTATGAGTCGTACAATGATATGTTATTCTACGTACATTCAGGGTCAAATGTGGATACTGTATGCTAAATTTACTGGGACTACAGTTAGTGGCAAAGGAGTAATATATTTAAACGTAATGCATGATGCAGTAGTTATTCGCGAATCTCTTTGTTTATGACGTCAAATTTCCTGAACTATGGATCGTACAATGATATAATTTTGTGCTTACACTGAGTGGTATAATTGAATACTATCTGTAAAATTTGTCATGAATGCAGTTGGTAGGAAAGAAGTAATAAATTATAAAGTCATGTCTTATGCAGTACCGATACTGCAAGAGCAGCGCAAAAGTAGTAAGCGATAAACATTTTCCCCTTCACCATTATGCAGGGGTTGTCAGCGAGAAAAAAATTTCGTCAAGGTTTGAAATTGTGTGTAAAGTCTGTTGCAAACTATTAAATGCTCTCATTGTCAATTACTGGATGAATGAAGTCTGGGAATTGACGCGTCGTAGGCTACGCTCCTTTTTCATTCCAACCTCTTCGATAGGTAAGCGGTTCTCAGCCTCACAGCGATTGTTGCCCGACTGTAAGGTATGTGTGCACCAAGATTGGTTGAAATCGGTACTGTGATTTAGGAGGAGATGCGGTACATAAACACATACATCCTTTTTTATAGTATGTATAGATTGACAATGATGTTTAACGTGTGACAGCCCCTTACTTTCTTGTGACATTACAGGTAATAGGCACGAATAGTTTGTTGTTAGCACTGTATTAAATGGCCGAAACTGCTCAAATCCAAGGCAGAAGAGGTCATTAAAACTTTTACATGCTGCATAGCCAGTAAGAAAGGAGTAATCATGTAGCGATCCGAGAGGTGGTGGAAATTTTTTAAAATGCGTCCCGGGCGCAGTGCAATGCGAGCACCTGGTTCTCTCCCTCATGAATTTCTCCCGCGGGCAGGATCAAAACCAATCGCTGCCCGGATGCTACCTGCGGGCCGCTGGTTGCTCACCTGTGGTGTACGGATTGTAAGTTACGAGGTCCAACTATGACAGACGAAAATTCAGGCGAAGTGTAAGAATACGATATTGCAGTGCCTGTGTTGTTCAGAAGTACGATGCAGTGTTGTTTCGAACATGCATGTACACTACTGGCCATTAAAATTGCTACACCAAGAAGAAATGCAGATGATAAACGGCTATTCATTGGACAAATATATTATACTAGAACTGATATGTGATTACACTTTCACACAATTTGGGTGCATAGATCCTGAGAATTCAGTACCATGAACAACCACCTCTGGCCGCAATAACGGCCTTGATACGCCTGGGCATTGAGTCAAACAGAGCTTGGATGGCGTGTACAGGTACAGCTGGCCATGAAGCTTCAACACGATACCACAGTTCATCAAGAGTCGTGACTGGCGTATTGTGACGAGCCAGTTCCTCGGCCACCATTGACCAGACGTTTCCAATTCGTGAGAGATCTGGAGAATGTGCTGGCCAGGGCAGCAGTCGAACATCTTCTGCACCCAGAAAGGCCAGTACAGGACCTGAAACATGCGGTCGTGCATTATCCTGCTGAAATGTAGGGTTTCACAGGGATCGGATGAAGGGTAGAGCCACGGGTCGTAACACATCTGAAATGTAACGTCCACTGTTCAAAGTGCCGTCTACGCGAACAAGAGCTGACCGAGACGTGTAACCAATGGTACCCCACACCATCACGTCGGGTGGTACGCCAGTATGGCGATGACGAATACACGCTTCCAATGTGCGTTCACCGCGATGTCGCCAAACATGGATGCGACCATCATGATGCTGTAAACAGAACATGGGTTCATCCGAAAAAATGACGTTTTGCCATTCGTGCACCCAGGTTCGTCGTTGAGTTCACCATCGCAGGCGCTCCTGTCTCTGATGGAGCGTCAAGGGTAACCGCAGCCACGGTCTCCCAGCTGATAGTCCATGCTCCTGCAAACGTCGTCGAATTGCTCGTGCAGATGGTTGTTGTCTTGCAAACATCCCCATCTATTGACTCAGGGATCGAGACGTGGCTGCATGATCTGTTACAGCCATGCGGATAAGATGCCTGTCATCTCGACTGCTAGTGATACGAGGCCGTTGGGATCCAACACGGCGTTCCGTATTACCCTCGTGAACCCACAGATTCCATATTCTGCTAACAGTCATTGGATCTCGACCAACGCGAGCAGCAATGTCGCGATACGATAAACTGCAATCGTGATAGGCTACGATCCGACCTTTATCAAAGTCGGAAACGTGATGGTACGCATTTCTTCTCCTTACACGAGGCATCACAACAACGTTTCACCAGGCAACGCCGGTCAACTGCTGTTTGTGTATGAGAAATCGGTTGGAAACTTTCCTCATGCCAGGACGTTGTATGTGTCGCCACCGGCGCCAACCTTGTGTGAATGCTCTGAAAAGCTAATCATTTGCATATAACAGCATCTTCTTCCTGTCGGTTAAATTTCGCGTCTGTAGCACGTCATCTTCGTGGTGTAGCAATTTTAATGTCCAGTTGTGTATGTCCTAAGGAACGAGCACTGCAGCGACTACAGCCGTTAGAAGTGTATTCGTAGTTGCGAATATGGACAACCATCAGCTGTATAATGGAATGACTACAGTGAAAATTTATGGCGGACTGGGACTCGAACCCGAATTTCTCGCTTATCGCGAGCGGTCGCCTTTCTATTAGCCTATCCGTGCACGCTTCATGACCACACTCAAACGTCTGTTATGTCGTCAACTGTCTGTCAACTACCCGCACTCGTATATCCATTATGTACGTGGGAGACATTCTAACTGAAAGTTACTCGTCCTGTGTCGTTAGATAAACACGATATTGCAATACTTGATTCTTCAGAGATGCATACAAATCCGAACGAACATCGCGTCGTTCTTCTTAACAACACAGGCACTGCAATATCGTATTTACACGCCAATACTGTGCAGCGAAATTCAGTTAAAATGACCTCTGTTCGAGAATTACGTAACGTTTGTACAAGTACAGGCTGTGACGCAGGAACTACGAAATATTGAAGTTTCGATCTGGCCGTGAAACGTGCAACGATAGCCTAATAGTAAGGTGACCGCTCACGACAAGCGGGAAATCAGGTCCCACACGAAGTTTTATTGTCGTCATTCCATTTTACAGCTGATGGTTGTCCAAATTCGCAACCGCGAATTCATTGCGTGTGAGTGCGAGAATATCGTCAGAGTTTCTGTGCACTCAGCAGATAGAAACTGTTTGCAAAATTTTAGCATCTTTGGATACGGGCTACAGACTTGTAGATACAGATGAGAAACTTGAGGATACGGTGTTGATATGGGCAGCATTTCTCATATTCACGTACTCGATCATAGACCTATTTGGTCGACGCGCAATGGATGAAGAAGTATTTTTTCGAAGGTGCAGTTCGGAAGCAGGGGGTGGCGTCCCGGCCCGTGCAGCTTGTGACAATGCCGGACACTTCTTCCGAGAAGGTGGCCCGCCATTCAGGTGTTTGCACCCTGGGCTTTGTACTGGCGATTCTTTAGGGACCGGGGTCAGGGCCCTCGCTGCTCATCCCCGTGCAGAGCGGGGCCGCCTCACACACGAGTTCCCAGCACAGCACAGCACGGCACGGCACGGCACAGCTCGCGGTGCGCCGCGCTGCTCCCAATAATAACAGGGTGAGTGGCCGCGGCAGCTGCTGTGGCGGGGCCGGGCCGCCCTTAATTTTGTAAGGCCCTCGCTCCCTTTTCTTGCGCGGGCTCCCCTTCTTCTTATAGATCCCCTTCCGTTGCTTTATGTGACGCCGCGCACGCACCGCTCCGTTGGCCGCGTCGCGTCTCTCTGCCCCTGCCCGCTACTACTGGCCGGCGCGAAAACATCGGCCTCCTGGCTGCGCTAGTTTGTAAACAAACGCTTGCCTGTGGTTTCTGCCCTGCGTCAGCAACGACGCTCTCCTACACAAATGAGTTTCTTTCTGCATCTCAAGAGCAGATCCGAATTCCGAAATTATTTAACTGTACCTTCTATTGTATCACTCAGTTAAGCTGCGTGTCGTCTACTGATCAGAACGAAAACATTGAACTTTTGGCTAGGCTGGTTTGTAAAAATGGCTCTGAGCACTATGGGACTTAACATCTGTGGTCATCAGTCCCCTAGAACTTAGAACTACTTAAACCTAACCAACCTAAGGACATCACACACATCCATGCCCGAAGCAGGATTCGAACCTGCGACCGTAGCAGTCGCTCGGTTCCGGACTGCGCGCCTAGAACCGCTAGACCACCGCGGCCGGCGTTGGTTTGTAAACAAGCGCCTTCTGGTGGTGTCTGTTTTGTGTCGAAGATGATGCTCTCTCACCCAAATTCATTTTTTTCTCTCTCTAAAGCAGACCCTTATTTCGCAAGTCTTTGAATTTATCATCTGTTTTGTGACTGAAGCCGGCCGCTGTGCCCGAGCGGTTCTAGGCGCTTCAGGCCGGAACCGCGCTGCTGCTACGGTCGCAGGTTCGAATCCTGCCTCGGGCACAGATGTGTGTGCTGTCTTTAGGTTAATTAGGTTTAAGTAGTTCTAAGTCTAGGTGACTGATGACGTCAGATGCTAACTCCTATAGTGCTTAGAGCCATTTGAACCATTTGATTTATGATTGAAATAGGCCACGAAGCGTCTCTGCCAGCATGCCAACTTGCATCTACCGGTCAGCATTAAAATATTGCCCTACTGACTGTGCTAGTTTGTAAACAAATGACTTTCAGCAGTTTACAGAGTGTGTCAACAACGAAGTTCTCCGGCCCAAATTCGTTTCTTTCTGGTTCTCAAGACTACGACCTAATTTTGCCATTGTTTGAATTTATCGTCTGCCGTACAGTTGCATTTTTCTAATTGTTGCCTCTGTATGCACTTGTTTCTACAGGTCAGCACGATAAAATTGTCCCTCTGAGACTCCAGTTTGTAGAAAAAACGCCTTCTGATGGTTTCTGGATTGTGTCAGTGACGATGCTCTCTGATTCAAATTCGTTTCCTTCTGCATCACAAGAGTGGGTGTTAATTTCGAGATTCTTCGCATTTATCGCCTGTTCTTTGATTCAGTTAACAATTTTTCTTTACGTTTGTTGAAAAACATATCCAGTTACACAAAAGAAATTATATTTCTTTGCAGGTTTCAGGAACCTATTTCGCATTATTAGCGATCGTCAAAAGTAAGCAGGTGTATGAAGCATATTACTGTAATCACAGTGTCTGTAAAAATATGCTCATTTTTTACACTCGCTAATAATGTAATAATTACAACCTTCTGAAGAAGGGCAGTAGCTGCTTGAAACCGGTAAAGGTATAAACTGATCGCTGATTTTTTCGGCAAAAAGAAATGCAGTAGCTGAAGATGAAGAAAGTAAGTATTCAATGTTTCTCTACATTGTAAGAGTTACATATTTTATTTCTATTGTGCCACAAAGCGAATGGTAACAGAAAATCCATTTATACATACACTGAAAAGTAAGAGTAAGTAATAGCCTACATTCCAATGCTCTTCCATCTGGAGCGCAGTAACACATTACCGGACTACACGACAGTACCCTATTTCTCCCAAAAACCCAATTAGTATGCCTATTTTGCAACTACGCGCCTCTTCACACATGATGACTCATTTATTCTGGCATCTTTTAAAGCGAAATGTAACGTCGGAACTACTTTTTCAATTTCCTTGCTAGCGTTCAAATCCAGTTCTCAGAAATTTCTGCCTAAAGCAAATTTGTCTACATCGTCAGTGAGATATTTATTGTTCACTCTATCATTCTTCATCTGTGGTGTATATTTAAGTGCCATTAAGCTCAAAATCGTCTTCCTTCTGCTATAATTTGCTTACCAGAGACTTCTTCAACTTCAATTTTACTTGCCAGTTCCAAGACTTTTCTGTTGACTCAGTTTGTAATCTAACTTGCCATCACCCCCTCTTTTAACATGCCACAGAATTTAGTATAATAATAATTTCCTTACATCGGTGCCTACTAAGCTCACCGGACTAGAATTAAGTCACCCCAGCGCACAGTTGAGTCGTTAAACCTTTACAAATGGTGCAGCGATAATCACGTGCTCTACCATGCACACACTGCCTCTACGTGAACGTATAGAAATAGCGATCAGTGAGACATTTATGTTTCAAGTGGACATTGTCCGTAAGCTTAGGTAAATGTAAGGACGTGACAGTGTGGCAAAAACGGGCAATCGTGTTTGGCCGTGCGGGTGACCATAGGGTTGTGAAGTTGTTGTATTTGTTGGTGTTCCACGGCGGAGTGTTCAACTTGTCCACAAGTAGTGCTCTAACACACAAGGTCAACAAACACGACGTCAGAATAGCGGTCGTAAAAAGATCCTGACTGAGAGGGATCGGAGACGCGTTTCACGGTTTGAGTATCCAAATTTCATCCAAATCCGACAGGAATTTGTGCAGGTAGTGAATGAAGATCCACTGCAACCTGTTAGCCCGAGAAAATTGCGACGGGAGCTGAATGCAATGAACATTTGTAGTCGATCACCGCGCAAGAGACTATTGCTCACACAGGCACATATACTGCGCGTCGCCAATGAACCAGAAATCATTGAACGTACATAATAGCTGAATGGCGGAAGGCAGCGTGGTCTAACGAATCTCGTTTTTGCCTGTATTCGAATTAAGAACTTCGTCGGTGCACTAAGGGCCATATGAAGCGTTTCATCTTGAATGTGTGCAAGGTCAGGTTTAAGCCGGAGGTGGGTCTGTTTCTTGCATTTTACTGGTGTTTTGTTTATTTAACCATTCTGGTCAGGTGTTGCGTTTCATTCAATATCTGCATGATGATCATGCTATTGGTACCCCTGTTTTTCAAAGCGAAAACAGCAGAGGTCATTGGACTGCGAGAAACGTAACAGGTTTTCTACACACGCCCTCGCCCTATTACATCTCGACTGGCCTATAAATCACGTGACTTGAACCCCATAGAAAATCTGTGGGACATTTTGAGACAGCCGGTAAAATGCCGACACAGCATCACCGTAATTTGATGGAATTGCGCTATCAAATCCTCAGCGAATGACTCAATCCAGATGTGACGTACGTGCAAAACTTCGTGGACTCACTTCTTGAGCGAATGGAAACGGTTATCAAGTCCAAGGGCGGAACTACACGGTATTAAATGACGCTTGTTATGCTTTCTCTACTGTGACTAGTTTTTGGCTAGTGAGAGCACATCACTTTAATCTAAGTTCCAAGCGATTACTACACTGACGAAAAAGAAAACCAAAACATTATTAATGTAATGTAATGTAATGAAATTTCGGGACTGTATTTGTCTAGGTAACATATTTAAGTGGTTAGCAATGCAAGTTCTTAAATTAAAATACACTATGTCATGAAGAGTATCCGGACACCCGGCTGAAAATGACTTACAAGTTCATAGCACCCACCATCGGGAATAGTGAAATTCAATATGGTGTGGGCCCACCCTTAGCCTTGATGACAGCTTTCACTCTCGCAGGCATACGTTCAGTCAGGTGCCGGAAGGTTTCTTGGGGAATGGCAGCCCATTCTTCACGGAGCGCTGCACTGAGGAGAAGTATCGATGTCGGTCGCTGAGGCCTGGCACGAAGTCGGCGTTCCAAAACATTCCAAAGGAGTTCTAATGGTTCAAAAATGGCTCTGAGCACTATGGGACTCAACATCTTAGGTCATAAGTCCCCTAGAACTTAGAACTACTTAAACCTAACTAACCTAAGGACATCACACACACCCATGCCCCAGGCAGGATTCGAACCTGCGACCGTAGCAGTCCCGCAGTTCCGGACTGCAGTGCCAGAACCGCACGGCCACCGCGGCCGGCGGAGTTCTATAGGATTCAGGTCACAGGCCAGTCCATTACAGGGATGTTAATGTCGTGTAACCACTCCGCCACAGGCCGTGCATTATAAACAGGTGCTCGATCGTGTTGAAAGACGCAATCGCCATCCCCGAATTGCTCTTGAACAGTGGGAAGCAAGAAGGTGCTTAAAATATCAATGTAGGCCTGTGCTGTGATAGTGCCACGCAAAACAACAAGGGGTGCATGAAATACACGATCACACCACAACACCACCGCCTCCGAATTTTACTGTTGGCATTACATACTCTGGCACATGGCGTTCACCGGGCATTAGTCATATCCACACCCTGCCATCGGATCGCCACATTGTGTACCGTGATTCGGCACTCTACACAACATTTTTCAACAGTTCAATCGTCCAATGTTTACGGTCGTTACACCAAGCGGGACGTCGTTTATCAATTACCGGCATGATGTGTGGCTTATGAGCAGCCGCTCGACCATGAAATCCAAGTTTTCTCACCTCCCGCCTAACTGTCACAGTACTTGCAGTGGCTCCTGGAGCAGTTTGGAATTCCTGTGTATTGGTCTGAATAGAAGTCTGTCTATTACACATTACGACCCTCTTCAACTGTCGGCGGTCTCTGTCAGTCGACAGACGAGGTCGGCCTGCACGCTTTTGTGCTGTACTTGTCCCTTCACGTTTCCACTGCACTATCACATCGGAAACAGTAGACCTATGGATGTTTAGGAGTGATGAAATCTCGCGTACAGACGTATGACACAAGCGATACCAATCACCTGACCACTTTCGAAGTCCGTGAGTTCCGTGAGTTCTGCTCTCTCACGATGTCTAATGACTACTGAGGTCGCTGATATGGAGCACCTGGCAGAAGGTGGCACACAATACACCAGATATGAAAAACGTATGTTTCTTGGTGGTGTACGGATACTGTTGATCACATAGTGTAAGTGTGAGATAAGCCATTGCAAATGTGAAATGCTGGCTCATTAACAACTGGTTTAACCGCCACAGTGTTTAATGCAAACATGCAAATGTGCGTGCATTGTACAGGTGCCGGATGTCAATTTGTGGGATGGAGTTCCATGCCTGTTCCACATGGTCAATAAATGCGGGGACGGTTAATGCTGTTCGTTGATGATGTTTCAGTTGTCATCGGATGATTTCCCGTGTAGGCTCGAAGAGACAGACCAGTTCAAGGCAATATGTCCACACCCTATAGAGCATGTTGGGTTACAACAGCGGTATAAAGGCGATTATCCTGTTGGAAACCACCTCCGTAATGCGGTTCATGAATGGCAACACAACAGGCCGAATCACCAGACTGAAGTACAAATTTGCAGTCAGCGTGCGTGCGATAACCACGAAAGTGCTCCTGCTCTCATACGAAATCGCACCCCAGACCATAATTCGAGCTGTAGATCCAGTGTGTCTAGCACGCAAACAGGCTGGTTGCAGGCCCTCAACTGACCTCCTTCAGACCAACACACAGCCATCACTGGCACCGAGGAGAACACAACAGACCCCCATCATCCCGGTTTAGGGTCAATGGAATACGTACTGCAGGGCGTCTGACTCGAAGCTGTCCTTAAAGTAACCGATTGTAACAGTTCATTGCATCATTGTGATGCCAATTGCTGCTCAAATTGCTGCTGCAGGTGCAGTACGATGCGTCAGAGCCATACGCCGAACACGGTGGTTTTCCCTCTCTGTAGGGCCACATGCCCTGTCTTCTTGCGACCGCACATTCTCGTAATCAACGGTGCCAGCAGTCATGTGCAGTGACAATATTCTTGCCAAGTCTTTCTGCTGTATCGCAAAAGCAACATCCAGCTTCTCGTGGCCCTATTACATGGCCTTGTTCAAACTCAGCGAGTTGCTGGTAAAGCGTCTTACAATGCCCAATCTCAAAGGTAACTAATGTTCACGACCGTTACAGTGCGTGTTTTAAGCAGACTTGACTGGCATCCTCATAGTGATGCTGTTGGTATCACTTTGAAGGGACTGGCGTGAAATCTGAATAGACGTCATCTTGCAGATTTAGAAATACGACTTCAACTTTCGTTTATGTCGCATAACTCTTCCTTGGTGTTGCGATTTTTTTCCCGTCAGTGTAATTAGAGAAATACAGCATTTGAAAATCAGTCTTCCTATAATTTGAGAAGTACTTACGTCACGCAATTGATTTAAAAATCAGATAGCTACAAACTCTCACAAGTTTAAATTTACGCACTATAAAATCGATCTGTGAGTTCTCGATTACCAGGATTTCTGTTAGCACTACAACTGTGAATGTGGGCACTCAGTCTATGGCTGTACGAACATATCAAATGAAGATAATGTTGTTTCTTCCAGAAATTTTCGATGTTGTTTGGGAAGTCAGTCATTCTGTTATTTCTGTCTTAGTGTGTTTGTGTTAAGGGGGCCGGGGAGGGTGGGGGGGGGGGGGGGGGAGGAGCTGTGCCTTTCCCATACTTTCTGGAGTTACCTAGATTCCTAAGGCTTGCCGATCTTATCAGTAGATTCTGTCACCGTGTCCGATTTGTTGTTGACAGCTGATAATGCCAGACTGGATGAGCGCCTTTACCTGGCTTATTCCCCGCAGACGGCCAGCATGTAAGCCCATACACCTGGGGAAGAAACTGAAAAGTATTGTGTCTTAATGACAGATTATAAACTTGTGGAATTTCTTGCTATTTCTGCGGCTCCTATTGTTTGCGTATTACTACTTTCTCCAAACATTAATTGAAACGTGTGGAAACTTACATATACGTGAGAACATACCAGTCCGCAAAGCCGTACATCTTCTGCGCCGCTTCCGCAGCGGGGAGGTAACCTGGCCCTGGATCGAATCAGCCCACCATACTAACGACTTGGATTAGTGTGTCAGCCAGTATGGATGTGGTTTTTAGGCGGTTTCCCACATCCCATTAGTTGAATACGTGCCTGGCACCCAAGTCCCGCCTCAGTTATACGATTTGTAAATAGTAAACTTTCTGTCACTTTCACATGTTCTGTCGTGGCGACAGGAGGCGCATCCGGCCACCCCTTAAACGAACCAAGCCAACCAAAACCTTATAAAACCATGCCGATTCTTCACAGTTGGCACAAGAAAGAGAAGGAAATATATGTAAAAAGATAAGACCTTTACTTTGCTGTGAATTAGCTCATTTACTGTTAGAAAGTGAATAATGAAGCAATTTCTGGTCCCCTGCAGTAGCTACCTACAACTCGAAGAAGACATTTTTATGAGATATTTAAGCATATTTGATGTATATGTCTCAATTATATTATCATAGATGCAAGACATAAAGTGTGAAGTTTCTGGTTTTCCTCAGAGCAGGAGAGATTGCAGTATTATGCGTATGACGTAATAGGTGTGTGAGATACCAGCAGAAGATGGTACCTTAATGTCGGGGGAAAGATCGGGTGATACTTGCAGAGGCTCCGTACTAAACTGTTAACTTTCTTCCATTACTATTTTAATAACGCAACATTAAACTTTTTTAATATTCGGAAATACATATCTCCAAGCACCAAGTTGGCGCGTGGAATTACATTCATAGCTAAAAACAGAAGCTAAGCGAAAAGGCAGAAGCTGTTCGTGTGCCTTTGGAGCTCCGCCTAGAGAGGACTCTCAAGCGAAGTAGCGGCACTGCCTTATCAGACAGGAAGGGGCTGTCACGATGGATTGACGTTTTGTCGCGCAAGAACACTTATGTTTCAGCTTTATGTAAATGCATTAAAATATCATATTGGAAAGAGGTAGTCACGGGTCACCGACGTATCTTCTGGTGCGGCAGGTCAAATCATAATTTTGTGCAGAAATAGTGAACTAGGACATTTTAAGAATCCGTAACATGTAATCAGTTACTTATGTAGCAAGATAAAGATTGTTTGCATATTTATGAGGTGTGACATACTAAAAACAGTGAATAATGTTTGTAACTCACAGTTCGTGTTCTTCTAAAATAAAATGAGTGGCATTCCTTAAATAGAAGTGAACGAACTATTTGAGTACATGACATCAGTTCCTCGTAAACTGTTCATTACAACCTCAAGACAATGGATCTACGACCTACGTCCTGCTGTCTGCGAAACGGATCTTTGGAAGACTGCTGGTTCGTCAGGTCATTAGAACTCTATGCATTTCACACAGAGCAATGAAAGCAACTAGGCACTTGCGTGTAATGCATTCCCAGAACAAATGGGATCTTTATAACACGTCATCTGTGGTAACACAGAGGGCATTATGCGATGATATTAGAATCTTCCCTTTCTAATACTGTAAGAGAAGAAGTACGTGCGTAGTTTGATGACTACGAAGTGTGTGAGAAAAGTTGTGAAACTCGCTCTTATCTACGAAAGTTTTTATTTTTTCCAAACACCAATGCTAACTCCTTCAAAGTAATTCCCTTCAGTAGCTATACATCGGCGGAGTCGGTGAAAGGCTTCAACTGGTAGGTACCTGAAAATGTCTGTCACGTCATGTTCTCCAGAGTTCCGCAATGACGTCCTTTTAAGACATTTTTCAATTCTGGGAAAAGAAAAAAAGTGACAAGAATACAATCAGGTGAACAGGGGCCTTGCTCGACAACAGGAATGCTTGTTGAGGTCAAAAATTCCGTGATGGAAGTGGCCACGTGACATGGGAAGTTGTCACGATGCAGCATCCTCTTGTCTGCAATGTCCAATCTCACTCAATTCACCCTTTTCCTGAACCTTTCACATACATTTTTGTGAAGCAATTGGTTGACAGTTTGTCCTGGAGGAACAAATCTCACAAGAGCACTACGTGTTCGATGTTCTCGTCGGTTTTCGAAATTGATTGTCTCCCTGAGCGAGGTACATATCCAGCGTGTTCTCGGCCCTCCAGAAACGATTTGTGCTAGCGAGAAACTTTTTCTCTTGTTAAGAAGTGTTCTCCACAGGCCTGTTTCTATCTTTGAAAGATCACACTCTCGGATTCCCCAACTTTAAAACAAAACTTGATGGCATAACGTTCCATTTTCGCAACACACAACAAAAACACAAATTCATTCATGACACTCTCAAAATTCACGTGATGTGTTTACAAAGCTGACACTGGGACCGAGCATCGGGAAGGAATGAATACACCGATCTACACAAGTAGAACAACACAGCGTTTGCAGACCGCTTGCAGTGTTGTCGGTCTCATTACTTTTCTCACGCATCTCGTATATGAGGAAGAAGATGTTCATTTAGTCACTTCACAAGCTGTAACCTTCCACCACATTGCGTCACACTTTTTTTTTGTCATCAGTTTTCTGACTGGTTGGATGCGGGCAACTAAGAATTTCTGGTATTAATTAATGGTAATATTTGAAAAAATGTAGTTATTTTTATGTCATCAGTATTACAGTCTTACGAAAAAGTGATAAAATTAACAATGTTTTAAAAATAAAGACGTTCGAACCGTTTTGTTTTTAGCTCTCAGAAATTTCATTTTGCGCCTCAGAGGGCAATTATTCTCAGATTGGGAACCACTGCACTAGAAGAAGAAGAAATAAATTGTCGAGGGATCTGCGAATGACACCACGTGTTACATCTGCGACTGCTTCTTCTCTAGGGATTTAATGCTGGAATACAGAGGTACTAAAAAGTTGTGACTGGTGGCTCGGTGGTGATGGTGGCAGAGCCAGACGGGCACGCTACTTGTCCACGGTGACAGGCGAGGCGCCTGCTAATAGGCCGCCCGCGGCGCAGCTAATGGGAGCGCGCACGCGACGCGACGCGATCAACAGGTAGCGACTTGTCCGGGCCAGCCGGCAGCCGGCAGCCGAGGTGCGTCGCGGGCGAGCAGCGAGCAGCGCCAGCGAGCAGATGCACGCAGCACACGCCACAATGCCCGGCCTGGGAGGGAGGGAGGGCGCAAAAAGCGGCCGGGCAGCAGCACGTGACGCGATACGTTACCGGCCGTTAGCACGCGCGCACCTCCGCATTCACACTGCACTGGCTCAGCCGGCCGACGCCTTTGTCGTTCCAACGCCCAGCAGATCGAGAGTCTTGCGTGAAATAGGTTACGCTGAACCAGAGCTGGAGGAGAGGGCTCTACGTAATCTTACGAGGACAAACGCTCATCAGAGGGATTCAAGGAAATTTATCACAATGTACATGAAATGTACACTACTGGCCATTAAAATTGCTACACCACGAAGATGACGTGCTACAGATGCGAAATTTAACGGACAGGAAGAAGATGCTGTGATATGCAAATGATTAGCTTTTCAGAGCGTTCATACAAGGTTGGCGCCGGTGGCGACACATACAACGTGCTGACATGAGGAAAGTTTCGAACCGATTTCTCATACACAAACAGCAGTTGACAGGCGTTGCCTGGTGAAACGGTTGTGATGCCTCGTGTAAGGAGAAGAAATGCGTACCATCACGTTTCCAACTTTGATAAAGGTCGGATTGTAGCCTATCGCGATTGCGGTTTATCGTATCGCGACATTGTTGCTCGCGTTGGTCGAGATCCAATGACTGTTAGCAGAATATGGAATCGGTGTGTTCAGGAGGGTAATACGGAACGCCGTGCTGGATCCCAACGGCTTCGTAACACTAGCAATCGAGATGGCAGGCAACTTATCCGCACGGCTGTAGCGGATCGTGCAGCCACGTCTCGATCCCTGAGTCAACAGATGGGGATGTTTGCAAGACAGCAACCATCTGCACGAACAGTTCGACGACGTTTGCAGCAGCATGGACTTTCCGCTCGGAGACCATGGCTGCGGTTACCCTTGATGCTGCATCACAGACAGGAGAGCCTCAGATGGTGTACCCAACGACGAACCTGGATGCACGAATGGGAACACGCCATTTTTTTGGATGAACCCAGGTTATGTTTACAGCATCATGATGGTCGTATCCGTGTTTGGCGACATCGCCGTGAACACACATTGGAGGCGTGTACTCGTCATCGCCATACTGGCGTGATGGTATGGGGTGCCATTGGTTACTCGTCTCGGTCACCTCTTGTTCGCATAGACGGCACTTTGAACAGTGGACGTTACATTTCAGATGTGTTACGACCCGTGCGTCTACCCTTCATCCGATCCCTGTGAAACCCTACATTTCAGCAGGATAATGCACGACCGCATATTTCAGGTCCTGTACTGGCCTTTCTGGATGCAGAAGATGTTCGACTGCTGCCCTGGCCAGCACATTCTCCAGATCTCTCACGAATTGGAAACGTCTGGTCAATGGTGGCCGAGCAACTGGCTCGTCACAATACGCCAGTCACTACTCTTGATGAACTGTGGTATCGTGTTGAAGCTTCATGGCCAGCTGTACCTGTACACGCCATCCAAGCTCTGTTTGACTCAATGCCCAGGCGTATCAAGGCTGTTATAGCGGCCAGAGGTGGTTGTTCATGGTACTGATTTCTCAGGATCTATGCACCCAAATTGTGTGAAAGTGTAATCGCATATCAGTTCTAGTATAATATATTTGTCCAATGAATAGCCGTTTATCATCTGCATTTCTTCTTGGTGTAGCAGCTTTAATGGCCAGTAATGTATTCGCAGTTACGAATACGAACAACCATCGCCTGTATAATGGAATTACGATAACGGAAAGATATGCCTAGACTCGATCCCAGATTTCCCGCTTTACACGAGCAGTCGTCTTAATAGCTTTGCCTATTGTGCACGACTCACGGTTAGACCCAAACTTCCATATGTCATCGTTCCTGTGTCACAACCTGTACTCATACAGACATTATGTAAGTGGTGTACAGAGGAAGACATTTTACATTTTAGTTCAAAACAGCTGCCTGATATCGGTGGGTAAATACGATACTTCGGTTCCTCTGTTGGTAAGAAGAACGATCCTGTGTTCCTTCGGACATGCATGCATGTTCATCGTTCTTCTTATCAACATAATTTATCACGTACCGACAGGTTCAATTTAAGCTTTGCCTACGATACCGTAATACTGTTAGTGCTGGCAAAAGAATTGAAATGTCAGTTTCAACAGAACAGATATGTCTTGAAAAGACACCAAAAAGTGAACATCGACAACAATAAAATGAGTAATTGTGGGTAGGTGATGCTAGGGCAATCTGATTGAGAAATTAGATGCTGAAAGCTGTAGACGATACCTAGTTTTTGGACATAAAAATAACTGGCGAAATTAGAAGTAAGGAAGTAAAGAGAAATTTGTTACCACTGCATATAATTTCAAATGTTAGAAAATCTTTTCTGAAAATTTTATTTTTCTGGAGTAAAGCCTTATACTCGAGTGAAATGTGAACAATAAAAAGTACAGACAAGAGGAGAATAGAACTGTCTTAAATGTGATCCTATAGAGGAATGCTGAAGACCAGATCTGTGCATCAGACTGAGGACCACAGCGACAACAGACAAGTTAAAAAGTAACTGTAACGTGCCAAGTGTTTGCACTTTATAATGCTTTCGAGGCCCAATATGACATGGAATTAGAGTGGGTTTTGGTATCATTTGATAGGAGCAGGGCCGTTTCATACTGAATACAGAATAATAACTGATGAAGGATAAAGTAAAGGAGAAATGAAATGAAGACTGGCAACAGCAAGAAAAGTGCTTCTGGTAAAGAGAACTTTGTTAACTCTATATAATTTAAAATGTTAGAATGCCTTTCCTGGAGTGTAGCCTTATATGTAAGCGAAATATGAACAACAAAAAGCACTGTGAAGAGAGGAACAGAGCTATTTTGAATGAGCTCCTGCAGAAGAATGCTGAAGACCAAACTTGTGCAGGAGATAAGTAACTAACTTCGAACTAAAGACCACAAATAACAACAACAAACAAGTTAAAAAATAATGTACAAAATCATTAAACCACAAAGGAATCCGCCACAGGTAGACTAGGCTTAGAAAATAAATGCCCTCATTGTTTTACTAGCTTGTCTGTCGAACCTGTACGGTATACTATGTTGTCGTAAGATCTGGTATTAGCTATTTCAGGGCTGGCCACAGCACACAAACACATATGCATGAAAATCTTTTTTGCTATTACAAAATTACATAAGACCCAATTACGTGGCAACCTGCGTGCGAAAGTTATCTGCGTCTGTCTATAAACCAACAGTTCGTACCAGATAATCACTGCATTATGACCTCAGCACGCGAATAATAAATAATACTAAAAATTTGTTTCGTTTGTGATCTATGTTGTTGAGAAATGTGAATTACGAAACCAAGTCTGTGCACTGTAACTGTATTTGTTATTTGAGTGCGCCGCTTTCACAGCTTCTCCCTCTTCACCCTCTGAAAATATGCCATAGCGGTAAGGGAAATGTTCAGACGAACTGAGCGCTATGGCACTCGTGCCGGGGCCTGTCTTGTGAGTTGAATTCTTGGTTTCGCGTGAGCTATGCAGTCGTTTAGAGTTCTGTTTATGTATTCGTAGTAGGAATGCCAGCGCACAAAATGGTTCAAATGGCTCTGAGCACTATGGGTCTTAACGTCTGAGGTCATCAGTCCCCTAGAACGTAGAACTACTTAAGCCTAAGTAACCTAAGGATATCACACACATCCATGCCCGAGGCAGACTTCGAACCTGCGACCGTAGCGGTCGCGCGGTTCCAGACTGTAGCGTCGAGAACCGATCGGCCACCCCGGCCGACAGCCAGCGCACATCCAGCGCTATCATTCTAACCTGTGCAATCCACTGACGATGATATCGTCATTACAAAGTGAACCACATGTGATAAATGTGGTGTCACCGCCAGACACCACACTTGCTAGGTGGTAGCTTTAAATCGGCCGCGGTCCATTAGTACATGTCGGACCCGCGTGTCGCCACTGTCAGTGATCGCAGACCGAGCGCCACCACATGGCAGGTCTCGAGAGACTGACTAGCACTCGCCCCAGTTGTACGGACGACTTTGCTAGCGACTACATGGACGAAGACTCTCTCATTTGCCGAGAATATAGATAGCATAGCCTTCAGCTAAGTCAATGGCTACGACCTAGCAAGGCGCCATTAACAGTATATTGCATGTATCTAAAGAGTCTAACTTGTATCGCCAAGAGCGATGTACACCAATGATGGATTAAAGTTAAGTATTCCAGCAGCTACGTACTTTTCTTTATGTCATTCATTACGTATCCTGTTTCAGACCTATCTCTAGCCTGCGTGAGTTAGCGCGTGCCTTTCGGCTACTTCCGAGTGGCGTGGCTGTCTTGTTACGCCACAACAATAAAGACATAAATATATCTGCCTAACTAACTGCTGACAAGTGAATAACTTTTCTACCTACGAATACTAGCCACACTTGCCATTCTTCCTATTCTGAGCTTTTGAAGTGCCTCCATGATCCTATTTTTTTTCCGGAAACCTACCCTCAGTGATACTTCTACCAACTTACCAACCTCACCATAATGTTCATTTTTGTGTTCTTTTTTAAAGGGGTGACTAGAATTTCGACTGACGATTTTAAGGGTAAATGACAATAGCATTGTCAAACAGACATTTACTATGGAGGAGTTTTTAACTTCATTAACTTTGTGAAATTGTTGTGTTCAGAATTTTAGTGTTCAGAAATGGGTGCCCAGAACTGAATTTAGCGATAACCTAAACTCAATGTCAAAGTATTAACATCTGCAGTCTTGTATATGGGCCACATTAATTTTTTATTTGTGTAATTGTAAATGATCCTCGTAAGTGCACAAGGCACCTGCCACAGGCCGCCTAGATAACTCAGCCACTTTTAGTGACATCTCTCAAACAAATATCTTTCAAACAAACGTTGTGTTGCTTGAAGGGTGATACAGTGTGGTGTTCATTATTTTCTCGTAAGTGGAAGGGTAGAGGACATATGATAACCAATTTTGCTATTTTAATGGGATTGTCACGTTCAGTACTTACATTTTAATAACACATTTTAAGACGCGTACAAGGCATTAGGCTGGACAGTATTTGCCTTATATAAGATCGTGGTGTTGACCTGTTACAAGTGCATTTGTAAACTCATATAATGAGAGTAGGATGGAATGCTCAGTAAGTTGTTTAGTGACATCAGATAACGTTGTTATGACAGCTGTTCAAAATGGTGACCATTAGCAACCATGCATGCTGTAAAACGATTGGATGTGGACCATACTGCACGCCGAATTTAGATCAAGCTGACAGCAGAACGAGCTCTTGTAATACGATCTTTCATTTCGTCACGATTGGTTGGAATTTCACCGTAAACATGTTGTTTAAATTTACCTCACAATCAAAAACCCAGACGCGTTCGTCGAAAGTATCGCCATGAAGTTCCTGATGAAGTGATATGTGGTATGGGTGAAATTTGTTGTTGGCTGATTGCACCATCGCTTTCGAGCTGTCTTGCACTAACATACAGGTTGTATGATGCAGCTGTTAAGATATCAGTTGCATATCGCTCTTCGGTTAGTGATTTGAACCGTTTACGTTTTTTACTATCGATGTTTACTGTTTCCTGAAATGTCTGTACTATGTTTGCAAAGTTAGATCGTGAATGTGTTGCACGATCAGGAGACTTCTCAGCATACAATGACGTTGCTGCTCTCATATTTTGGCGCCATTCGCCGTAAATAAAAACATATCAACTTTCTTAGCTTTTGTGTAGAACATTGCGAAAATATGATAACTTTATGAAGACGTCCTCTACACGCTACGGCAGCAAACCACAGACTAACGGTCTTCATGCAACAGGTAAACACACAAGCCCTACAATTAGAAGGATGTTGTTTGCATTCGATAGTCATCATACAACAAATAAACACACGAAACATACAGTGAGTGCAATGTTGTTTACATTCTATATGACCTGTGCACTAAAACAATCATGTAGTATATCTGTTCTTTGTCGCTGATACTCCATCTTTATTGTAAGACTGATTAGACCAACAAATAAATGAAACACATTAAATATTATCACGAGTTTTTCCTTTTTCCGTCGCTACTTAGTTGTTTCAAAATCCTTGGAGGTATTTTCACACATAACAAAACACATAGACACTCACAACAAATAAAATAGGACAGATAAACACACAGCGACAACTGGCAACATTACATAGTATAAACACACAAAAGTTCAACATACAACAGGAAATGCAAGTGAATAATTATAATAAATGTTTGTGAAAAAAGGCCAGAAGCCTGTCATCTGGAGTATGGGGTCCGAGTAAACAACGCAGAAGTCGTAAGTAACACCAAACGATAATTTAGCCTTACAAAACTTTTGCTGCTAAAGTTGTTTCTGACCTAGAAAACAAGAGAAAACCACAAGAAAACGTAACATAATAACATAGATGTAACTACTACACAATGCATTTAATATATATATATATATATATATATATATATATATGTGTGTGTAAGAATCAACATGCATTACACTCCACGGAAGATACATCATAAACAACAGAAGCGAAACGTGTATGGCAGAAACAAACTACCTGTCATTTGGTTGCAAAGACTGAATGTACCTCTATGGAAATTTAACATTGTTTTATTCTCACTCACACCCAGTGACCACCAGTAGATTCTGTACTTACTCAATACTACTTTTCCATACCTGGTTGTTTAACGAAGTATACTACATTTGTTGCTGTTTCCGTCGTCAAAGCTGTCAGTTTGGGAACTCCGTTTTGAACACCGTATAATCGCTGCCTACCGCATGACAGAGTGTTCCAAATAAATCTAACACTACAGAATTCATAATATGTAAGGTAATTGTGATGGTTGTATTTTAGTTCCGCGTAATTAGGGCACATAGCAAACAGCAGCACTAGAATTTGAGGTTATAGAGATATAAATGATTACAACAGTTGCTTGAAGATAATGTCGGGAACATAAATTCAGCAGTGGACTCAATTTAGCATAGAACTGTACGGCAAAATGAATATCGTGGGAAGAGAAATCTTTGAAGGTAAAAAAGAAAACATAGGAGCAGATCATTATTATATAAAACAGTTTAAACTGTATAACCTTTGACAATAATAAACATAACTTATACAGATTCTGCTTTCGATCCACGTATAGAAAACATAACAGGAAATTTAGGAAGCAATCCACATTTTCATATGGATGAAATTATTTGCATAGTATTGTCTAAAACGAAAGTACGGAGACATGAAGTATTCCTTTACTGCCTTTTCCACGTTATTCTTCTCGAGTGATATGGAAAATTTTGTTCCGGTAGTAATAGCTGAGAAATTTAGTATGCTATCTGTATATCAGTAATAGTCAAACGACCAAATATTTTTAAAATATTATAGCGTTCATCGTGCAAAGGTGAACTTATAGTGCAACAGATGAGACAGTGATGACTACTACCAGGTTAGATAGTAGTTGAGTCACTGTGATGCCACAAACGCGAGAAAACTTCGAAGGATGTGGTACTGTGGTTGGAACAAACAGGTGGTGGTATAGTGCCGTAGGAATGATGTAGGCAACCCGTAATGCAGTGTTTAGCATCGACTGGAGTGGATCTATCTTGCAGTGTCGTGACTGACGAATAGGGTACAAGCGTACTGATTTTGACAAACATGCCTCTCTCGACAGTGTTCATGGGACTCCTCTGACTTTAAACTTGATTTTTAAAAGTTTTTAATTAATGTGTCAATCAATTACATTTCCGGAAGAGTCGCTCGACGTTTTACTTCCTGCCATATACGTCTGGCGGAATGACCACAACGAGATGATTCGAAAAATTAAAGTCAGTACAGAGATTTACCAAAAATGATTCCTCTCACGCGCCATTAGTGAATAGAAGAGGGAAAGGGGTGTTCAGTTAGTGGTACCAAAAGTACCCTCTGCCACGCGCCATCAGGTGACTTACGAAGTAATGATGCACAGAACGTAGATGAACTACATGTGTAGACTACAGAGGTTTATTCCTAGCAGAAATTACCAGTTATATTAGTAACAACAATTTTTATGTATAAAAAACTGTACAAAGTAGGTAACTGTACTTCGAAACGAGGTACGCTGCGCTTACAGACGATCATATGGAAGCAAGCTGTCAGGAAGTAAAGAGAAATAATACAGTGCTATCATGAATAACAGTTTCTGATTTCCTGATCTGCTGTTTCACGCAAAGATACAGTGTGGTAACTTCTAAATTAAGTGATTTCGCCTTCTTTGTTTCAGGACAACGAGCAGTAGAATGCGTGCTTCCCGCTTCGCACGCATTTGACAAATCCCACCACCTTCCAACGGAGGGGTGGGGTGGGGGTGGGGAGGAGGGCGCTGCCAGTCTTTGTGACGCTCGCTGGAGGCTGTTGGCGCGACCTCACGCCTGCAGTGGCGTGGGTGTAGGGTCTATTCGCGCGGAGCGTGTTGCAGTACGGAACTAGCTGGTAGCCTAGGCTCCTACGGTCTTCTTACTACCGACGGTTAGCTAAGTATTTGTTCAGTTCTCCAGTCGCGCTTCTCACTTTCCCGTCTTTGAAGTGTTCGCCTCGACTTTTATTGTCTGTTTATGTACGCTGTGCTAAGAGATTGTTTCGCCAAGAAAGTTATGCATTCGTGGTACAGTACTCTGCTGAAAATGAAAGTGATCTTGAATTCTTCTGTCTGCTGTCACACGTGTAGCCTTGGTTAGCTTCTACCAGCATCACATTACAGTTGTTGCCGGTGGCTGGCAACTTACATGCAACTGTCGGCGTGCTTTTGTAGGAAGGGTGAGAGGCTTGTGTTCCTGGTCTTCTTTGTGTCGTGCGTTCGGGAATGCAGTATAGCTGCATGGGGATCGGTTCCACTGTGACTTGCGATCAGGGATTAGTTACGCATGTCAGGTGTGAGTTGTTATTCGAACGTTTAGAATATTTCCTGCGATCGGCACCCACAAGCTGTTGTCAGAGCCGGTTTGTGACGTCATCAGCTTGTGTGTGTTCATTCATTTGAATAGGTTGTCGCTCCACTGCTAGTGATTCCACTGTAATGAGGCACACATGTCACGTGTTTTTGTGAGTTCAACCACGTAAAAAATAGTGCTGTAAAATTTCGCTGTCTGTTTTGTTGTATTCGCTTATGTTACGACCGTGTAGCTATTGTTACAAATCAGTGCCTTAGCGCTAGAATACGAGTGGTATTTACTGACGAAAAAATAATTTGTTCATGCCCGAGAGGATGAGCGGGAAGTATCGTGTGTGTATACTAAGCGCAATACCAGTCACTAAATTGAGAATGGTGTACCACTGTTTGTTAGATGACCACTTTGCATAGTGACCTGTGAACAGGTTGTTTGTGAGAGCTGTGTCTGATACAGTGCCGTATTTGTTTGGTTGGCAAGTAGTTTGGTGTGATCTCGAAATTCCTCCTCTCGGTCCTCCCGCCGGGAGGAGGTTATTTTAACTTGGCTGGGTATTGGGCACTGCATTTTTATAAATCGTCATTTGCAAAGTGGCGCTACCCCACCACTTTGTATACATTGTGCCCAAGTTTTAACTGTCCGTCACTTCGTGATGAATGTCCATTTTTTAACCTTTTACGCTCCCATTTTGGTTTGCCGTCTGAGTTATCGGCCGTTTTAGCAAATGACGCGCGGGCGGTTGACCGCTTTTTACTTTTTATCCGCCAAAGCAATATGGAGAAGGCCATTTAACTTTTAGTTTTGAACCTCCGTTTCTGTATGGTGTCTTTTTTAGCCCTTTTTCCACTTGCCTGTATTTAGCTGTCTTCTGTTATGTCAATTGGGGCTCTGTCTTCGTGTTCTATAGGTTTGAGTTGGCCACATATGACCCCAATTGTTTTTGCGCCCTAAAGCATAACAAAACCAAACCAAACCGTCCATAATAATTTCAGGAAAGTAGAATCATTGGTATGGCGGACATGGGAACAATAGCCCAACACCACAGTGGTAGTTGACTGTATTTCACTGACTGCAGGACAAGAGGTAAGAGAATAGACTCGAGATAATAACGTCATTGGTCGAACCCGAAGGATTATATCAAGAGAAAATCTTTAAGATTGTTCTGTTGACTCTGACGGACAGATGGATGATGAGAGCTGAAATCTGGGCAGAGGTTACAGGTAGAGTGCCACTAGGGACTGCTGGGAACAGATCACTGGAAACCGGGTTGAGATATAATGTTTCCATACACTGTTTATCCTTGATACTATATACAGACGCTGGAGAGTTGTCTGGTGTAGATCCATTGTCACCTGCGACTTTGACTGCATTTTATGGCGTTGAGCGATGAATCAAGCTTTTGTTTGTGGTCAGAAGTGGCCGTAGACGATCTGGTGAAAGGATGCAGAAAGGAGTGATGCTCAAGACCCATACTTCTCAAACTCTTGGAAACATGATATGATGAGCTATTGGGTGTGACAAAATGAATGATTCGTCAATTTTTGAGACGATTCCGATGCTCTCAGTGCGTCGTAAGAGTGGGAAACATTGTTGTCATACATTCTATGACGAGGGTACCAAATGACACAACCCAGCAGTTCACACCATGGACGCTTCGAGGAATGTATGCAATCTTGGTTGACCTGCCCGGTCACCTAATTTTTCACCTATACAGTATGTACAGAATGTGATGGAGATGTAAACTTCCACACTAACCTTTATCAACCAACACATCACGTCTTCAGGCACGGCAAGGAATTCCTAAAGGTGAGATTCCGAGGCGTTTGGCTTCCTTACCGCAACGAGTATACCTGTAAAAGTATGTTCATGCTCGTGACGATCACACTTCACACCGATGTTGATGGAGGATAATTCCGACTGGTATGACAGTTTAAACATTTATGAGGGCTATTCATAAATTAATCTCTATCTGGATATCAAAAATGCCCAAACGCTTGTACCTTCACGGCACTTGCTTTGCTGGAAAAGAATACTTTGAAGGTCACGTTGCGTCAATCAGCTGTCTGTTTCGTTCGTCAGTTTGTAAAATGTACTACGCTACTTCGTTTCCCGTCAGTGGTGAGGCACGCTTTGTCATTCGCTTCCTGCAAGCAGAAGGCGTCAATGTTGCTCAGGTTCCTAGTAGGCTGTGTCGTGCATATGAGGATGGATTATGAGTTATGGTGTTACGAGAGAGTGATGCACAAAAATTCAAGGCTCGTCGCACAGATATGGACTGATGATAACGATCGAGCAAGACACTGAGATGTGGACGAACTTTGTGTGAGATATTCGCTCACAATATACTACCTTTATAAAGATGTTCTTCACATTTCAAGGACAACAATCTTTAACACAGAGACGTTAGAGTATCATAAGTTTCTTGTGTGGTGAATACCAGAATATATAATTGATGTTCACAAAACAAAAGGGATTTCTTTGGCCTTGACATTCCTCCAACACTATCATGAAGAAAGGGAGAAACTTGCGAACAGAATCGTCACTGGGAGGGGAGGGGTGAGCAATACGTGAGAACTGAAACTAAGGAATAGTGTAAAGAATGTAAACACATTCTTTCTCCCCGTAAGTCCAAAAAGTACAAGCTGACGCTGTCACACCGCAAAATGATGGTTAGGGTTTTTGGCTTCGCAAAGGAATCTTGACAGCATAGTTTGTGAGAAGTGACGTGTGAGAATACTGTGAAGTCACAAGTTTATTGAAAGACTCTTACGAAACTCCGAAGGTCATTCTAACAAATGCAGTGCGGACTGTTACCTAAGCAACCATTATCTTTCACATTAACGCGCTGTCTTCATACTGAGAATCAAACGAAGTAAAACCTCAGACATTTTAGCTGGTAGATTTTTAAACATTCTCACTGTAGTCCGGACTTGGAACCAAACGATTTTCATTTCCCCCGGGCTTGGATGGCTCCCCAGCAGTTCATGACCGACTATGAGCGAAAATGTTCGGTCAATATCTGGCAGAACCATCATGGGGCAGCGTTCTTTGAAGATAGGTATGACAAATGTTTCAATTTAATTGGCGACTATGTGAAGAGAAGTAACAGCAGCATTTAGGTATTGATTCTATACAGTGTGAACGTCAATAAAACCGACAAATTGCAGGGATGTATTCCTGACTGGAAATGGAGGAAAAAAGGTACTATGAACATGAGTCTAGAAATGCATCGTTGCCACGGTAAGATGGCGCCGACGAGTGAAAGTTCCTCTGACCACGTGTAGTGCGCTCTTTCTATGTTGCAGGCTGTGTGACTGATGCAGCGTACTGCAAGCAACAGAATGTTCCGGGATTCATGTCGAGAACAAGCCGAGATGGTGTTCGTATACGGCCAAGCAGATGGAACCGGTCGAGAGGCAGCACGGCTATACCAAAACAAGTACCATCACAGACACCAACCACATCACACAACATTTCAAGCCCTTGTTGGACGTTTGTGTGATCATGGGTCCTTTCTGACAGACGAAAGTGCAGGGAGGCGGCGGACTGTGCATAAACCAGATCTGGAGGACCGGGTTCTACAGTATATTGAGATGAACCCTATTACAAGTTCCAGGGAAGTGGTCTGCCAACATGGTGTAAGCCAAAGTACGATTATGTGTATCCTGCATGACAACCGGTACTATCCCTATTACCTGCAACGAGTGCAAGGATTATCAGCACAGTGGATTTCCCTCTACGGGAAGGTTTTAGTACCAGACCATCACAATTACGGAATTTCTTTCATCAGTCCTCTTCACCGATGAACCATTCTGCTGCTTACAGTGTGCTGCGTCAATCACACAGCCTGCAACACACAAGTAACACAGGGCACGTGGTCAGAGGAATTTTCGTTCTTAAAAGCCATCTACCGTGGTAGCGATTCATTTCTGGATACATGTTCATAGTACATTTTTTCCTCAATTTCCAGTCTGCAGTCTGTCACAGCAGTTTGTCGGTTTCATGAATGTTCACCCTGTATAAAAAAAAAAATTATCTAATCCTTTGTTAATAGGCGAAGCTATAATGAATATCACAGTAGGCATTTCAGTTAAACAGGAAGTACATCTCTAAAAAGGGTAATAACACTAGCTGGTCAGACAGACATAGGAACAAGGAAGATAACACGAAAGGTGTTGGGTAACTGAAGAAATTCTTCAATAGATAGACGAAAGAAGAAACTACAAAAATCTTCCGGGAAATTCAGGAATACAGAAATTGAATCATGGATGGGCGGGAAAGGTAAGGGGGAATAGCTGCAGGAAAATTGTGAAAAAGTCGAAAAATAAATAGACATCGGCAGGACTGATTCAGCATATAGGAAAGTCAAATCAACCTCCAATGAAATTTAAAACAAGGGCGACAAAGTTCACAGTGTAACGGAAATTTCATTGTAAAACACAGAGAAGAGAGCGAATAGGTAGAAAGAGTACAGTGGAGGTCATTACGAGGCGGAAGAACTCGTCTGATTACGTGACTGAAAAAGGGTATCCAGTATTAGACTGAGTTTAAGGTAGCTTTGGAAGACTTGGGATTTAAAAAGGCAGAATGAGTAGATAACATTACCTAGGAATTTCTGAAGAGATAACTAAGCGAATATCCATTTTGGTGTGAAGAATGTAGGAGACTGGCGATATACCATCAGAGTTTTGGAAGAAAATCAGCCACGCAATTCCGAAGGTAGCAAGAGCTGACAAGTGCGAGAATTATCGCACAATCAGCTTAACAACGCATGCATCCAACTTGCTGACAAGAATATTAGACAGAATAATGGAAAATAAAATTAAACATCTGGCAGATGATGATCAGTTTGGCTTTTGTAAAGGTAAAGGCACCAGTGAGGCAGCTCTGACGTTGCGCTTGATCAAGGAAGCAAGGTTGAAGAAATATCAACACATGCTCGTAGCATTCGCTGATCTAGAAAAAGCGTTTGACAATGTAAAATGGTGCAAGGTGTTCTAATTCTGAGAAAAAGAGGAAAAAGCCACAAGAAAAGATGGATAATTTACAAAGGTATAAGAACCAGAGAGCAAAAAGAATGGAGGTGCTCGGGTTAAAAAGGGTGTCAAACAGTGCTCTAGACTCCCCCCTCCCCTACTGTTTAAACTGTACATAGAAGATGCATTGGCTGATATAAAAGAAAGTTTCAGGGTGAAAGAATATCAATGATAATATTAACTGATGACATTGCTGTCCTCGTTGAAAGTGAGGAGGAATTACAGGACGTGTCGAATGAAATGAACAGTCTAATGAGCAATGAATATGAGTTGCGATGAAATCAAAGGAAGGCGAAAGTAATGAGAAGTAGCAGAAACGAGAATAGCGTAAAAAATAACGCCGAAATTGAAGCCCACAAAGAGTACGAAGTTAAGGAATTATGCTACCTTGGCAGCAAAATAACAAATGACGGAGGAAGCAACGAGGACATGAACAGAGCATTCCTGGCCAAGAGAAGTCTGGCGGTTTCAAACGTCGGCCTTAATCTGAGGAAGAAATTTCTGAGAAAATACGTTTGGAGCACAGAATGATATGAGACTGAATGGTGGACAGTGGGAAAATCGGAGAAAAAGAGAATCGGTGTGTTTGAGATTTGGTGCTCCAGACGGATGTTGCAAATTAGGTGGACTGATAAGATAAAGAATGAGAAAATTCTCCGCAGAAACGGCGAAGAAAGGAACATAATTATGGAAAACAATGACAAGTAGAACTGACGGGATGATTGGATGTGTGTTATGACAGCAGTGAATAACGTCCATAGTAATAGAGGGAGATTTAAAAGGTAAAAGCTGTAGGGGAAGAAAGAGATTAGCGTACGTCCAGCCAATAATTGAGGACGTAGGGTGCAAATGGTACTATGAGCTCTAGGTGAAGAGGATGGCAGAAGAGAGGGCCGCATCAAACCAGTAAGACTGATGATTCAGAAATAAATAAATAAAAATAAAGAGACCAAAGAGGTGTGAATTTACGAACAGACCTAGTAAAGCCCATTATATGATGAACATTGCCACAACGTTTGATAAATATCTCTCTGGTGCTTCACGGTGTAACACTCTCCATATCCGTCAGTGCGCGATGAGACGTGTTGGGAGAGGCGATGTGCAGTGCCCTGTCCCGTTTGAGGTGCAGCGGCGCACAGTGAAACCTGCCGGCTGCTGCGCCAGGCTGGAGCAGTGCAGCTGCCGCTCCTCCACGGTGCAACGGTCCTCGCTGCTCTGGCTGCAGCCGCGCCACCCTCTGCGGGTCGTCGCGAGCTGGGAGGGGCGTGCCCGCGCTGTCTGGCCGCAGGTGTGCTCCGCAATCCCTCCCTCCCTCCCTCCCCCCCCCCCGACCCTCCCGCCCTCCGGCTCCGCCGGCAGCCTCTTCGTTTCTCATTCCCATCACCCTTTCTGATACCCTTCCTGTTCCCCGTGATACTTGGAGCCGCCTTCTGAACCACCTTTTATCCCTCACCTCTCACGTTGCCACAGTATTCCATACTATACATACCTGTTCTACATTCACACTCTTCCCGCAGCACAGGACACTCTTCCGGGGGTTTGTCAAGGTTGGAAGAGACGGAGGAACAAGGAGCCACTCGCATTGCAACCAGTAGCATCGCAGGTCCAGGTGAATCCGAACCACGCCGGAAAAATTTCAACAAGTCGTTTAGGGATATTTTCTGAGTATTTTCGCAAAAGTGGCACGTGCTCTCCCATGAGTCGTTACAGAGTAACTGCATTTTCTCTCGTTGCTTTCTCGCATTTGTCTTTGCACTTCCTCCATACCCAAAGTCACCAAAGCAGGCTTGTATGGTGGCATTCGACTTGCATCACGTAATATATAGAGACAAGTTGTTGTTTAACACTGTTACCAAAAATCTTGAATATTTCTTCACCGGTTTACTACAGATTTTTACACGATATTCTAATAAACATGCGGACGGACATAGGCCGTATATTGGTTCGAATCTTAGTGATGGAAAATTTTCACTGCCAGAATCTGGCCGGAAAGAGGAGGAGAGGTGATGGCGTGAGGTTCTTGTTCACCAGTCTTTGGACGAATGTTCCGGATCAAATTTCAGTCTCGTCCGCAGTTTCTTATAAAATGAGGGCCTTTGACACAGGTGATGGTGATCCGTCCGTCGAATGGGAACGACATGCTGTGCGTCCCTCTGGGGTGCTATTGAAGAGGAATGGGCTACATGCCGGCACCGCTTTTCGCCGTCTCTCTTTACTTCATCGACAGAAACAGAGATCCAACACTACACTGTGTAAGCACTTATCACAGTCGTACAGAAGACATAAAGGCCCAACTAACACTTCACATGACGTCGATGGAAGGCAACAGTAAATCACCTCCACTAGGGCCTTGTCCAGTCGACGATGCACGAATCATGCATCTGCCCCCCAACACTCATTTATTGAGTATGGGACTACATGTTATGTTGCCTGTACTAGTATATAGAGACAAGTTGTTGTTTAACATTGTTACCAAAAATCTTGAATATTTCTTCACCGGTTTACTTTAGATTTTTACACGATATTCTAATAAACGTGCGGACGGACATAGGCTACATATTTGTCAATGTATGTGGTGTATAAATATATAATTAATATATAAACAGAAAATATGTTAGCAAAAATCTCGACAAGCTCCTGACCGATTTACTTCAAAGTTTTACACAATACTGTAATAAACATTCAGACGGACATAGGCTATACGTATACCTTTTTATCAACAATGTACATGTTTCCCGTCAAAACCGGCTGCGAGAAAGAAAATGCTGTCAGTGTTGGGACAGCAACCAGCCACAAATTTACTTTCAGTTCCTTTATTCAAAGGGTACCGTTACCGGTTTCGAATCGTTATGATTCATCTTCAGACGGTTTAAGTGCTTTCCTTATAATGTGTGGTGCGTTTTTTACAGATTAATTGTCCTAAAATGTAAATAATACACAATTATAAGCACGCCACACACAGATGGTTGCATTACAGATTTTCATTGGATGTGACTTACGTGAAATGTCGGTTTGGAATGTTTGTTTACATAACATTCGTCCAATAGATGTGAATACATTCCCACTGCATTGTTATTGTTGCACAGGTAAATTTTTCTCACTGAACACTTTAGATTTGTCATTGAACAGATTTCTACCACGCACCACATGTTTTGATACATACAAAGAGCTCACAAACATTTGAGTATCAAAGATACTATTACACATCGTAACATTTGAAGATGTCCTGTGTTTGGAAAACGACCATCTATTCACTTATGCAACTGAAACGCCTTTTACACTAGTACACAGATACAATGATTTTTTGAGTTTTTGAGTGGATTGTGTTACATTAATTATAAAGTTGTTCCATTTTTTAGAGCTGTATAGGGAAACAGTACATTATTTAATTAATTGCATTTAGCGTCAGTAGAATTATGTTGTTGTTGTTGTGGTCTTCAGTCCTGAGACTGGTTTGATGCAGCTCTCCATGCTACTCTATCCTGTGCAAGCTTCTTCATCTCCCAGTACCTACTGCAACCTACATCCTTCTGAATCTGCTTGGTGTATTCATCTCTTGGTCTCCCTCTACGGTTTTTACCCTCTACGCTGCCCTCCAATGCTAAATTTGTGATCCCTTGATGCCTCAGAACATGTCCTACCAACCGATCCCTTCTTCTAGTCAAGTTGTGCCACAAACTCCTCTTCTCCCCAATCCCCTTCAACATCTCCTCATTAGTTATGTGATCTACTCATCTAATCTTCAGCATTTTTCAGTAGCAACACATTTCGAAAGCTTCTATTCTCTTCTTGTCTAAACTATTTATCGTCCATGTTTCACTTCCATACATGGCTACACTCCATACAAATACTTTCAGAAACGACTTCCTGACACTTAATTCTATACTCGATGTTAACAAATTTCTCTTCTTCAGAAACGATTTCCTTGCCATTGCCAGTCTACATTTTATACCCTCTCTACTTCGACCATCATCAGTTATTTTGCTCCCCAAATAGCAAAACTCCTTTACTACTTTAAGTGTCTCATTTGCTAATCTAATACCCTCAGCATCACCCGACTTAATTCGACTACATTCCATTATCCTCGTTTTGCTTTTGTTGATGTTCATCTTATATCCTCCTTTCAAGACACTATCCATTCCATTCAACTGCTCTTCCAAGTCTTTTGCTGTCTCTGACAGAATTACAATGTCATCGGCGAACCTCAAAGTTCTTATTTCTTCTCCATGGATTTTAATACCTACTCCAAATTTTTCTTTTGTTTCCTTTATTACTTACTCAATATACAGGGTGATTCAAAAATGCATGTAAATATTTCAAGGGTGTATTTGTGAGGTAAATATAAGACAAAAATGTTCTATACAATTTTTTCCATACTTGGCTTATTACAGAGTTATGAACAAAACAGGATAATACATTCAATACAACGTAAGGTATTTAATTCCCAGAGTTCACAGTTTAATTACAGTGCATTTGGACTAACAACGCAAACTGATAAATAAACGTGACGTAACAAACTGAAACAATTCCTCGCGAACACTGTATTAATTTAGGTCCTGTTGATTGAACTACAGCAATGCACAATAACTAAGGAAAATTGAAGCATTTTACAGACTGTACTGTACTGTACTGTATTTGCACAAATCTTAATGCAATGCATGTTCAAAATGCTGTCCCTGAACTTGCAGACAGACCCGTGCTCGTCGCATCAATGATCTCTGCACATTACACAGTCCGTTCAACTCTCCACGAATAATTTCACAACCACCTTCAATTCTTTGTTGTAGCACTTCTCTGTTCGGTACTGCAGAAGAATACACCAATGTCTTTAGTCGGCCCCATAAATAAAAGTCTAAAGGGTTCAGGTCAGGTGATCTGGCTGGCCAAGCAATTGGTCCTCCGCGACCTATCCATCGATGTGGATACGCAGAATTGAGGTACGCCCTTACGTTGCGGCTGTAATGGGCGGGAGCACCATCGTGCATAAACCACATGGTGGCTCGTGTTGCAAGAGGGACATCCTGTAACAATCCAGGCAATTCTCCCTCCAAAAATTCGCAGTACGCGTGCCCATTCAGCCTTGGAGGCAGAACATGAGGTCCGAGTAAGTAATTCCCCACAATACCACACCAAATGTTTATGGAGAATTGAAGTTGATATCCACGCACAATTCTCGCGCCAGGATTCTCGACAGCCCACTAGTGCATATTATGCGAATTGATTACACCCGCACGAGTAAACATGGCCTCATCTGTGAATAATATCCGCCGAATGAACATTGGATCATTCAAATGACGCTCTTGTAACCACTGGCAGAATTGCTGACGGCGAGGATAGTCTTCAGGTGTCAATTCGTGCACTTTTTGCAGGTGAAATGGATGCAACTGTTGTCTCCGAAGCAGCCGCCATACAGTAGATTGTGGAAGTCGTACAGCTGCACTAATTTGTCTCGTACTGATAGATGGATCGTGGTCTACCAGGTCCAAAACATGTTCCTCGACGTTCACTGCATGCTCAAGTGGTCGACCTGAATGTGGCCCAGGACGAATGCCATACTCCCGCATACGTCTGTCCACAGATACAAACGTCTGATGACTTGGTAACCGTCTTCCTGGAAACAGCTCACTGTACCTTCGTCTTGCTGCAAGTGCATTTCCATCTGCTGCACCATACACAAGGTGCATATCAGCATACTCACTGTTTGAGTACATCATGTGCACGAAACCTTTAGCCTTCCGACGATGAATGAACGACAGGACGTACTTTTCCGTTACCGACAACATCAGCGCCATCTTCCGTACAGTAGGAGTAAACATCACGTGCAAACAAAAACAAACACTATTCATGCAGTTTCGAATCAACTGTTGGGAGATACGTATGTGAATTACGTACCAGAATATGGCATCCTGCTGCTTGCACTGCCGTCGTTTTGATACGGACATGACTTTCGTATTTAACGATAACTCTGGAATTAAACGTTTATGGAAAAACATTTATAGAACATTTTTGTCTTATATTTACCTCACAAATACACCCTTAAAATATTTACATGCATTTTTGAATCACCCTGTATAGATTGAATAACATCGGGGAGAGGTTACAACCCTGTCTCACTCCCTTCCCAACCACTGCTCCCCTTTCATACCCCTCGACTCTAATAACTGCCATCTGCTTTCTGTACAAATTGTAAATAGCCTTTCGCTCCCCGTATTTTACCTCCGCCACCTTCAGAATTTGAAAGAGAGTATTCCAGTCAACATTGTCAAAAGCTTTCTCTAAGTCTGCAAATGCTAGAAACGTAGGTTTACCTTTCCTTAACCTAGCTTCTAAGATAAGTCGTAGGGTCAGTATTGCCTCACTTGTTCCAATATTTCTACGGAATCCAAACTGATCTTCCCCTAGGTCGGCTTCTACTAGTTTTTCCATTCGTCTGTAAGGAATTCGCGTTAGTATTTTGCAGCCGTGACTTATTAAACTGATAGTTCGGTAATTTTCAGATCTGTCAACACCTGCTTTCTTTGGGATTGGAATTATTATATTCTTCTTGAAGTCCTAGGGTATTTCACCTGTCTCATACAACTTGCTCACCAGATGGTAGAGTTTTGTCAGGACTGGCTCTCCCAAGGCCGTCAGTAGTTCTAATGGAATGTTGTCTACTCCCGAGGCCTTGTTTCGACACAGGTCTTTCAGTGCTGTGTCAAACTCTTCACGGCCGGCCGCGGTGGTCTCGCGGTTCTAGGCACTCAGTTCGGAACCGCGCGACTGCTACGGTCGCAGGTTCGAATCCAGCCTCGGGCATGGATGTGTGTGATGTCCTTAGGTTAGTTAGGTTTAATTAGCTCTAAGTTCTAGGGGACTGATGACCACATATGTTAAATCCCATAGTGCTCAGAAGCATTTGAACCATTTTTTTTAAACTCTTCACGCAGTATCACATCTCCCATTTCATCTTAATCTACATCCTCTTCTATTTCCTTAATATTGTCCTCAAGTACATCGCCCTTGTATAAACCCTCTATATACTCCCTCCACCTTTCCGCTTTCCCTTCTTTGCTTAGAACTGGGTTTCCATCTGAGCTCTTAATAATCATACAATGGTTCTCTTTTCTCCAAAGGTCTCTTTAATTTTCCTGTAGGCAGTATCTATCTTACCCCAAGTGAGATAAGCCTCTTCATCCTTACATTTATCCTCTAGCCATCCCTGCTTAGCCATTTTGCAATTCCTGTCGATCTCATTTTTGAAACGTTTGTATTCCTTTTTTCCTGCTTCATTTATTGCATTTTTATATTTTCTCCTTTCATCATTTAAATTCAAAATTTCTTCTGTTACCCAAGGATTTCTAATAGCCCTCGTCTTTTTACCTTCTTGATCCTCTGCTGCCTTCACTACTTCATCCCTCAAAGCTACCCAGTCTTCTTCTACTGTATTTCTTTCCCCCATTCCTGCTATTTGTTCCCTTACGCTCTCCCTGAAACTCAGTACAACCTCTGGTTTAGTCAGTTTATCTAGATCCCATCTCCTTAAATTCCCACCTTTTTGCAGTTTCTTCAGTTTTAATCTACAGTTCATAACCAATAGATTGTGGTCAGAGTCCACATCTGCCCCTGGAAATGTCTTACAATTTAAAACCTGGTTCCTAAATCTCTGTCTTACCATTATATAATATATCTGAAATCTGTCAGTATCTCCAGGCGTCTTCCATGTATACAACCTTCTTTCATGATTCTTGAACTAAGTGTTAGCTATGATTAAGTTGTTCTCTGTGCAAAATTCTACCAGGCGGCTTCCTCTTTCATTCCTTACCCCCAATCCATATTCACCTACTACGTTTCCTTCTCTTACTTTTCCTACTACCGAATTCCAGTCACCCATGACTATTAAATTTTCGTCTCGCTTCACTATCTGAATAATTACTTTTATTTCGTCATACGTTTCTTCAATTTCTTCGTTATCTGGGGAGCTAGTTGGCATATAAACTTGTACTACTGAAGTAGGCGTGGGCTTCGTGTCTATCCTGGCCACAACAATGCGTTCACTATGCTGTTTGTAGTCTCTTACCCGCATTCCTATTTTTTTATTCATTATTAAACCTACTCCCGCATTACCCCTATTTGACTTTGTGTTTATAGCCCTGTATTCACCTGACCAAAAGTCTTGTTCCTCCTGCCACCGAACTTCACTAATTCCCACTATATCTAACTTTAACCTATCCATTTCCCTTTTTAAATTTCCTAACCTACCAGCCCGATTAAGGGATCTGACATTCCACGCTTCGATCTGTAGAACGCCAGTTTTCTTTCTCCTGATAACGACGTTCTTTTGAGTAGTCCCTGCCCGGAGATCCGAATGGGGGACTATTTTACCTCCGGTATATTTTACCCAAGAGGACGACATCATCATTAACCATACAGTAAAGCTGCATGCCCTCGGGAAAAATTACGGCTGTAGTTTCCCCTTGCTTTCAACCGTTCGCAGTACCAGCACAGCAAGGCTGTTTTGGTTAGTGTTACAAGGCCAGATCAGTCAATCATCCAGACTGTTGCCCCTGCAACTACTGAAAATGCTGCTGCCCGTCTTCAGGAACCACACGTTTGTCTGGCCTCTCAACAGATACCCCTCCATTGTGGTGGCACCTACGGTACGGCTATCTGTATCGCTTAGGCACGCAAACCTCCCCACCAACGGCAAGGTCCATGGTTCATTGTGGAGGGGGGGGGGGGGAGTAGAATTATAGTAACATATAAATTTGGTACTTGATCTGCAGATAGGCGTAGGAATATTATTTACTTTGGAGGTTGGAAAACAATTTTTGGAAATTCTTCAGGAAAGGGATGTTAGCCAACTCTGTTCATTAAGGATATAGCCTGGGGCGATGTTTTTGTGTGTGTGTATTTCTATTTCTTCTAATATATTCATAGTGGCTCCTTTTTCTGCTAGATGAAAAATTTTTAAGTTGTTCTTAAGGTTTCTCATTGAATGTTTTTCTTCAGCAATATGGGCTGCAAATGCAGATTTGTTCAAGTTTCCAAGCTGTCCCAACACCATCAACATTTTTCTTCAAATAACAGCCACGGTCTCCAACCATGTCATCATATGACAAAATTGCAGCAATAAAATGCTGTACTGTGATAGTGTGCGATTTAGTTTTCTTTCTTACAGTCACGTTTAACTACGTCAGCAGGCGAAATAAATTAATAGACAAATTCTTTCTCCCATATGTATTCTTCCTCCTTTTATATAATTTTAAACAGAAATTGTATACTCAAGTATGTACTGTTTCGTTTCCTTATTGTAACAGAGAACGCGAAAGTTGTTTGTTGGTATATCTCCTTATGATTAGAATACTACTATTGAGTCTGTATCGTGCGAAACATTGTAATCCCATCCGTTTGAAGGTTTATTTCTGCGAAATACTGTGTCTGAATCTATTATCCTTACAAATCCAGCAGTAAGACAGATCCTTCATATCCCAGGTGCCAATGACCCCAACCGATTTACACATCTGTTTTAAGCAACTTTAGTTCCCAGTCAAGTTTCCATTGGCAGTAACTATAAATCAGGCTCAAGGTCAGAGAGAGGGGGAGGGGAAGAAGAGATGGAGAGAGAGGGTCGGAGGAAATCGACGCAAAGAGAGGGAAGGAGTAGATGGACAAAAAAGGGAGGGAGGAGAAGGTGGACAAAGGTAGTGGGGCGAGGAGGTATCGACAGAAAGAGGGAGGGGGGGGGGGGGAGATAGAGATCAGGACGTATATACAATTCCGAAACATACCTATCAACTGAAAAGCACTGCCAGGTTCCTTATTGTTATTTATATTCGTATCGGCACCGCACGGAAAACACCCACACAACAAAGCAAGTGCGACGGATTGCGCTGAACGTCGTGGCTGGAAACAAATTTAAACCTTCCACTGAGGGCACTTGCTGTTTGTAATATTAATACCAACTTTACTCTTCTACCTCATTCGCAGCTCGCGTTCTAGTCGTTAGCGTCGCTGCCTCGAGATCACAGGCTCCTGGGTAAGATTCCGAGTCATCTCATCATCGGCGCGCATGTCGCCGAAGTGGCGTCAAATAAAAATACTAGCACCAGACTTCTGATCAAACTCAGCCGATAATGCCATTTCTTTTTACAATTCTTCTGCCTCAAGCTTGAATTCGGTACTGCTCGGTTCCATTTCGGGTTTGCTCTTCCGGCAGTGTCAGTAGCACGTTATCCTGGGATAGACAGCAGGATAACTATGTTTAGTGACGAAGAGGTGGGCGACATGTACCACTTCTATGGGTTCAGTGAATGCAATGGAAGAGCGCACAACAATTCTGTGCTGAGCAATTTCTGTAGCAACGGCAACCACATCACAGCACTTTTGCATTTCACTGAGGTTTGTAGTATTACTGGGTTGTTGTGTTGCACTTTCTGGCGGTTCAATATTACAGACTTGTTCACTCTTCTGAATCTCTTTTCACATAGTCAAAGGTGGCTGCGGTAACAAACAGAATAAATCGTGATCTGTAACGAGCCACAGGAGACCAGTGGCTCGTCATACTTAATACTCATAAAATATCCCTGAATTACTTCTGAAATTTTTTCGTTTGAAACGTAAATTTCCTTTGAGACGGTAAGTAATGATAGTTTACAGTTGATGGCAGGAGGGACAACATCGTCGTTACAGGTAGTCTCTGAATACCAGTTATAGATGTTGGCCACTGATGAATCTTGTATACAGATTTTGACGGGCGAAGAACTTGAGGGAGGACAAAGACAAAGAGCAAGAGGTAGGGTGAAGCAGTAGGGACAGAGCAGAAGAAGTAGGAGAAGAATAAAAGAACAATAGAATGCATTGGAGACCACCGAAACGCGAAGGGCGAGAAGATGTGTGAAAAGAACTCGAGAAGAGATATGGACTGGACTGCGTTGCACAGGACCTGCTTCGACTGTTATGTAGACTCTTCTTCTTTTTGCTAGATGGGTCCACACTCATTTTGTCAAGAGAGCCAACAGAATGATAGTCTAAGAAGTAGCATTTGTGTTTGTTATTCTGTTTGTTACGGCTTCGCACTGATCGGTAATTAACCTATGAAAAACAACCGTGTTATTGGTGTACGACTTTGGTCTGTGTATTGTTCCAAATTTTGAACTGTACTGCACAAAAAAAAAGAAAAACGAGACGTGTACCTTTTACTTCATTTGCAAGTTTTGGTGATCCCAATAATCCAATTTAATAAAACGAGAGAACGTCGTTCCTGATACGAGCGGAGGGGGCGCAAACTCGACGTTTTGTCCTCGGTGCCAGTTACTCTTGCTACGCCGCTGATTTCCCTACCTGCGCACCATTTTGTGTTTGTACCGATAAACATTTATTACAATGGCACTGTAGGAGGTCTGAATGAGTGGATACAGATATAAACAATGATAAGTTATCATAAGTTAAAGTGGAAGCCGCCTTAGTTATAAAGAAAACCAGTCCGTGAAACATCTTGCAATCCAGATTCATGAGGTACTAACAAAACAACAGTCACAGAGAAAACAAGTCGGTTTGAAGGATGTGACAACTGATTACCAAGAATCATTCACTCAGCACTGGCAGCGAGTGTTTTTTAATTATTCTCTGGCCTTAAAGGGGGAGTGAGCTGTTCTAATACAGATCCATTGTAGGGACATTGAAGCATCCGGAAGACATGTTTGAATGTCAACGTAGCTTCGTACACGTACACATCATGTATGTAGGTGATAACAAATTAAATTCTCCGTCACAGGTATATCTGCCAGCAGACGGAATTGGTATCTTTCGTGATTAGTGTTGTTACCAAGCCTGATAGGGTATAACTAGTGAATTCTCTGCAACATTCTGTGTCATCCGGCACTAGTGAGTCAGCAGCCTGGCTAGGGACTTACTGTTCCATGTGTAGGCTGCTATTAACACCATACACAAACAGTTGCCTTTGAAGTTGTACCTTGGCCGGAAAGCTTGGGATGACAGTTTCCTAGTCCGGCTGCCATTGTAATGTGGGATGACACAGAATGTTACTTGCTCTCTGATGGGAGGTGCAAATGTAAAGGGGCTACAATGTGCTTGGTGGACAGTACAGCCTTAGTCCTGTTGTGGTCAGACGTGGTCGACTGGAACATCGATGATAAGTCCACCTGTCCCAGCGTTCCTATGTAGTCCAACATCAGGTCACAGTCACATCAGAATGTTCCATAAATCTGGATAACCTACGGTTGATTCGACCAGCTTATCAATCGGTGACTCACAATGAGACACTTCTCAAACTCTGGCGTGTACTGATAATGCCATCTCACATGTGTACATTTCATCTTGGCGTCTGTCAAACATTAAACACAAATAACATTAATGCTTTTTGGTGGGCGTTCTACGTGCCACAGAAAACTGTAGCTCTAATAATTAACATACCTGCCACTGGCGTATACATGCAAAAAGTCTTCTTGGTGGTTCAGTTTTCGTTTCATCCAGGGTAACTGAGGCTGTTGGGTGCAAATGCTTACCTGATACGAAGAAGTTGTAAAATTAAATGAGTGTGTCTGTACTTCAATTACAGAATGACTGAGAAGATGAAACTTCTACGTTATATGAGTCTGAAACACCTGAGTAAAACTGAACGTACTGAGCCTACTTTAAGTTACTTTTTCTTATCATGTCAGCACTGAACCACAATATTCAACCGCAACGCAATCTGACTGCTCGAAAAAATTACAACCTCACTTCAAATAATTAATTGAAAAGAATGGCCCTGACTAAAAAGAAATCTTAACATAACCTAAACATTTCATTAAGCACTTACCTCACGAAAATCTTCATTACGCGAACTACTGCAATATAGCGAGTGTCAATACTGCCAGCTAATTAAAAGATTCTAACTGCTAAAGCCAGTAACTACTAATAGGCATGAGGTTATCAAAGGAAAGATTTTGTTGCAAACCAAATAATGTATTTTTTACCTTAATAATGTGACATCCAGTTCAAACGCGAATATAAAGCGTCATTGACATCCAGTACAAAGATATATAATCATGAATAATTTTCAGTCTCCAAGTCGGATACTTCTAGATTGTTAGCCTACGCTAACACTTCAGACCTCTACCCTCCATCAATGCTAACTTCTCACATTTAACATCCATCACTGCTGGCTGTTCACCTCCAACTGCCCAACAGTACTTCCATCACTGATGGCGACTAACTTCCAACTGCCCAACACTACTGGCGATTAACTTCCAACAACGAGTCCAACCAGCCACAGAGTCTCTTACAGAGAAAGCGCAGCCAGTGATCCAATGCAAAGCACTACACAGCGCTGCCAACACAGATGCAGCCTACTTACAGTTGTACATGTGAGGGTCTGATGACACCCCCACGCCCCTTCCCCAACAAACACATGAAATGATAGTTTGACAGGCTACTTCGTTGCCGCGCGGGATAAGCCGAGCGCTCTCAGGCGCTGCGGTCATGGGCTGTGCGGCTCCTCCCTCGGGCATGGGTGTGTGTGTTTGTCCTTAGGATAATTTAGGTTAAGTAGTGTGTAAGCTTAGGGACTGATGACCTTAGTAATTAAGTCCCATAATATTTCACACACATTTGAACATTTTGAGCTACTTTGTTCTTGAGCAAGTTAGTCAATTATTTACTCACGACAAGGTAGTTTGAGCCTTATAGTCTATGGGTTTCGTGAATGTGTCACTTTTGTAACAGAACTAAGCATTTTATACAGTCTAAGCCAAAAATAAAAAACACGTACCACGAAAGAATTATGCGAATGTGACGGAAATCGGTACAAGTGATGTACACACACAGACACTCAAAAAATTACGATTACAGAAAAATTGAATAATTTATTCAAGAGAAAGAGCTTCACAAATTGAGCAAGTGAATAACGGTTTGGTCTCCCTCTGGCCCTTACACAAGCAGTTATTCGGCTTCGCACTGATTGATAGACTTGTTGTGTATCCTCCTGAAGGATATCGTACCAAATTCTATCCAGTTGGCGAGGTGGTTGGAGGGCCCTGCCCACGATCTTCCAAACGTTCTCATTTCGTAAAGATCCTGTGACCTCGTTGGCCAAGATAGGGTTTGTCAAGCATGAAGACTAGCAGAATGCTGAAATGCAAGCCGAGGACGACTTGCTATGAGGGGCAACAAAACTGGGCGCAGAATATCATCGACATACCGTTTTATTGTATGCCGCGGATGACAGCTAAAGGGGTCTTGCTACGAAATGGCACGCCCGGTTGTTGGGCAGTATGGTGGGCGACCGTCAAGTTTGTTTCCTACCTCTGTACGAGGCGTCTCCAGAAACGTTTTCGGCCTGGCATCTCACTGACTGGAGTAAAATTGTCCTCAGTTATGAATCTCGCTTCGAACTGAGCCCTGACGAACAGCAAAGAAGTATCTGGAGACGCCCCGGACAGCCGGCCGGGGTTGCCGAGCGGTTCTAGGCGCTACACTCTGGAACCGCGAGACCGCTACGGTCGCAGGTTCGAATCCTGCCTCGGGCATGGATGTTTGTGATGTCCTTAGGTTAGTTATGTTTAAGTAGTTCTAAGTTCTAGGGGACTGATGACCTCAGAAGGTAAGTCCCATAGTGGTCAGAGCCATTTGAACCATTTGAACGACCCGGACAGCGGTGGGGTACCAGCTTCATTGTCGCCCGCCATACGGCTCGACAACTGGAAGTGATGGTCTAGGGTCCCATTTCTTTTCATAGCAGGACCTCTTTGGTTGTCATCCGCGGCACACTTATAGCACAGCGGTACATCGACGATATTTTACGCCCTGATTTGCTGTCCTTCTTGGTAAGCAGTCCTGGGCTTGCTTTTCTGCAAGATAATGCCCGCCCGCACACGGCAAGAGTTCCTAATGTTGGTCTTTATGCTTGCCAAATCCCTTCTTGGCCAGCAAGGTCGGCGGATCACTCTGCAATTTAGGACGTTTAGAGTACTATGAACAGGGCGCTCCAGCCATCCCGGGATTTTGGCGTCTAAAGCGGCAATAGGACATAATTTGGCACGATATCCATCAAGAGGGCATCCAACAACTCTATAAATCAATTCTAAACCGAATAAGTGCTTGCAGAAGGTCTACTGGTTGCCCAATGCGTTGTTGAATTGCACAATCCTTAAAGTTCTTTCTCTTGAATAAATCATCCAGTTTTCTTGTAATCAGGTGTTTGTCTGTAGGTGTACACCAGATCTGCCGATTTCCATTCCATTCGGATAATTCCTTCGAGGTGCGTCCTTTATTCTTTTTTTTTTTTCTTGGATATACTTACTTCTGTGTTGTATTGGGAGACAGTCACGAGTTTTCGAAAAATAGATGCTTTAATCGTCTTGTATGCTGTGTTCCGCAGTGTATACATCTGCACAACACATTTGGTCACCTTTTCGATGCCCCCGTAGTTTTATCCCATTCCAATACAGAGGTTTAAAATGTGGCTAAAGGCGGCTCAGCCTTTCTCTCTAATGGAGCAAAAGCGTGCGCCATGTGAAGTCACCCTCTGGCTTAGCGACGCTCCAAACAGCAAGCTGTCGACACATGCGAAGAAACGGCCGGAGCTCGGATGTAAGGCGGCTTAACACTGTCACATTGGCACCAAATCGCTCCACAGTTCTGTCCAACACCAGCGTTGGCGTTTCACACGATGTAAAAGCCATCAGGCTCCGTCTTACCCACACTTCATCCCTTTTTTTGACGCCTGCAGCGACCGACCCACTCACATAGCTACAGCTCCGAATGCCTGCTAGCAGGGGCTAGAACAGCAGCGAAGCCTGCCTTAGGAACTTAGGATTCCGTCATGAATTGTCCCTATACAGGGCCATTTTTAAATTGTTCAACAAAGGAGCGCTTGTGGAGCCGATATTGTTGCTGAAGTGGATGGTCTTAGAGGGTCCCTCTGCCATATTATTCACGTATGGGTCAACGTCTCATTCTCCCCCCCCCCCCCTTCCTCCCAGATCACATGACGCCACAGGAGGGCTGACGCCTCGCTGCTTCGGATCTTCGCCGAATGGTTTTGAACGGTTCCTAGTGATTCCATCCTGTACACCAGAGCACAAATTGCGGCCACACTGCTGTCCAAAGAAGTGCGATTATCTTAAATAACGTTGCTGGCCCACGACGTCCTCAGAGAAGGGTTGACTCGTGCTTAGTGTGTCAGCAGTGTCAAAGGTTACCAAGACCGTCGTCCTATGGCTCATCGCACTGCGAACTGTCGTTTTCGACAGCGTAATGTATGAGATTCAACGCCCAAAGGAAAGGGGTGGTTTCATTGACGCCCTTTATAGCCCATGAGGCCTTACCTTGTCGATTGTGACCGCCGGTGACTAAAATGCCTTCCTCGGTCACCCATAAGACAACCGCGTGATTTCAACGATGGGCTTCACTGTTCTGACCTCCGTCGCAGAGGCGCCGAAAGAAGGGGTGAAATGTTGGTAAGAGGCAGTGTGACGACCTTCCCATCATGTGACACGTTCACGATGGCTTTGAGCAGATTTGTGGTGACATTTGGTATCAACGTGACTTTATTATCCCACTTTACGTCTTACCTGAACTTTTGAATTCTGGTCTGTTTTTGCTATGTGTCGACACCTTGCTGTCTGAAGCAAGACCGAGCCCGAGGGTGACTTGACAGGGCATCATGCTTTATCACAATTACAGAGGAAGACTGTAGGCACATTCCAGCCACTTTTGAATCTTCTTTGTCGCAATGGGAGTAAATTACGAGGTTTCGAAAAAGTGGCCCTTCAATTGTGTTGCGCAGTGTATATGACAAATAACCAATTGAAATAAACCGACAAGACCGTTAAACAGGTGAAAAGGACAAGAACGAGAAACGTGAGCAAACCGGTTACGCAAACGTAAAAGAATGTCACACAATGTTTACATGCCCAGTACGTCGTCCAGACAGATAACATTGTACATGGTGTCCCTCCACGCTCGTAACTCGAGTATCGTTTTCTCAGAAAATTACAACATACCATTTTCTAGCGGTGCCTGTGTGCTCGTTCTCTTGACTTTCCTTGACGCCAGTGCTATTTAATAATGAGATGAAGGCTTTGTTCAGCCTTGGTATCCTAGGCTGGTCTTTCCCTCATTCTCCGAAATGTGCACTGATCGGGGCATACTAGGTTGGTTTCAAAGACGAATCTTTTCCAGTACCTGATGGAAATAAGTTGCTTAAAGTCCTGGCAGGAATCAGCACCATCTACAGCATTTACATTAGCGGGAGCAGGAACTGTTCAGTGAAAGTGACTGCATTCTGCTCTGGAGGACCGACCGGGTTGACCGAGCGGTTCTACGCGCTACAGTCTGGAACCGCGCGACCGCTACGTTCGCAGGTTCGAATCCTGCCTCAGGCATGGATGTGTGTGATGTCCTTAGGTTAGTTAGGTTTAAGTAGTTCTAATTCCTAGGGGACTGATGACCTCAGAAGTTAAGCCCCATAGTGCTGAGAGCCATTTGAACCATTTTCTCTGGAGTCCCTTTGGCTGAAAAGTCTGAACGTTAAAACACTTTCATAGAGCGGTTTGGATCTCGCGACTTCGAGTAGCCGATCAGCAACCCTCGTGACGTGTAAAAGTCGCGTTCCATCTGGGGCAGATGTGTCGTTTTCGTAGTGCGTTTCACAAGGCTGGAGTAAGTGATCCTTCGTGATGAACAAAGTTACTTCTTGCAGAACGAACAGCTAAGAGAATCGTAAAATGTGTTCCCGTGCGAGGGCGTGGAGTTTCTGGTTGAGTCATTTCTGGTTTTCTAGGCGAGTGTTGCCTTTTAAAGCGCGTGTAAATGCTCTGTGAATACAGACCTGGATGTAAATTACGCTGCTTGACAACTGCTAAGAGACAACTGCCACTTGCTACGGAACAAACGACAATTGCTACGGAATAATAGACCAATAACAGTAAAAGGAAATGAAGAGGGGGGTGGGGGGAGGGGAACGATAACTGTAGCGAAGCCTGTGCACGAACGCTCTGTGTGCATTCGACAGTTCATGCAGTAAGGCGTGTGATGAAGATTGTTGTGGAACCGATTAGAGCGACATTCCGCGCGGTACGGTAACATGTCTGCAAGACATGATTTGAGTGCTCACTATCGTGAACGAGCAGTTGGACGGCTCAAAGCTGGTCAAAGTGTCATTACTGCGGCCACAGTAATGGGTGAGTCCAAAAGTGTCATCTCGCGATTAAAAAAGGCCACAGAAATGGAAATGCTATGCGAAAGCATGCTGGTGTTTGTAGACAGACCACCACACCTCGAGGGGATGGATAAGCAGCCCTCGTGGTGAAAAGGAACAGACATCTGATGATTTAGATAAGATATCTGTATGGTGCGAAAAGTGGCATTGACCCTGAATAAAGAAAAGTGTGATGTTATTCACATGAGTACTAAAAGAAATCCGCTAAATTTCGGTTACTCGGTAAGTCACACAAATCTGAAGGCTGTAAATTCAACTAAATACTTAGGGATTACAATTACAAATAACCTCAATTGGAATGATCCCATAGATAATGTTGTGGGTAGTGCAATCGGAAGACTGCGATCCATTGGCAGAACACTTAGAACGTGCAACAGATCTACTAAAGAGACTGCTTGCACCACGCTTGTCCGCCCTATTCTGGTGTATTGCTGTGCAGTGTGGGATCCGCATCAGTCGGGACTGACGGGTGACACCGAAAAAGTTTAAAGAAGGGCAGCTCGTTTTCTATTATCGCGAAATAGGGGAGATAGTGTCACAAACATGATTCGTGAATTGGAGTGGCAATCATCAAAACAAAGATGTTTTTCGTTGCGACGGGATCTTCTAATGAAATTTCAATCACCAGTTTTCTCCTCCGATTGCGAAAACGTACTGTTGGCACCCACCTACATAGTGAGAAATGATCTTTTGACCAACTGACTTAAAATTATATTCCCCATTGGAATATGGGCGTATGTTGCTTGGAACCCATTGGGAGCTGTCTATGGACAGTTAGTGGTATGCAAATTTAGAAATCTTCATGAGAGTGTTTAGATAGCCACAGGGCTTGTAATTAATGATTTCGGATTAGTGATAGATTCAACCCTGTCTCATGGGTTACAGCGGTCCTTATGCAGATTGATTCCACAGGTTCCGCCAGATAACTTCTGCAAATAAATCTACAGAACAGTATGCCGCTAAACAGTTTCGCGCCCGATTATCGCTGAGAGTGCGTAGTTTCCTGCTGCGTCTGCGAGTGGAACTGCACTTGATGCCATGAACGCCCCAAGAGTGGATTGTTCCAAGAAAAATAAGACATCATTCAATCCCATACGACGTCGAACTTCCTCGTCGTTGCATCCTCGTATAAGATATCCTCTGTGTTCAGACCGTGTGAAACTGGAATTATTTTTAAAACTCGAACTATCTTTTTCGCAAGGAGCAGGGGAGCGGAGTCTGCCTCCTTTGTGGTGGCATTCAAGTTTGACATTGGCCTTGATACCTCCCGGAATCGGCTTATTGCGAATATATAACAAAAGGAGCGAAATATATTTGCACGTGCACCAGTATCAGTGTGGCATGGAGATGAATACTTAAGACGGAACATATTCAAAAAAATAAAACAAAAGAATTAATTCTTAAAGAGGTGGGTGATAAAACCTCTTGGCAGATTAAAACTGTGCGCCAAACTGCAACTTGAACCTGGAAGCTTTACTTTCCGAGGGCAAGTGCTCTAGCGATTGAGCTATCCTAGCACGACTCACGACCGTCGCCTCGTCACTGCTTTACTTACAGCAGTACCTCACCTCTTACCTTCCAAACTTCACAGAACCTCTTCTGCATACCTTGCGGAACTAACACTCCTGAAAGAAAGGGTAGTGCGGAGATACAGCTTAGCCACAGCCTGGGGGATTGTTTATAGACTGAATTTTCATTCTGCAGTGGAGCATGCGTTGATCTGAAAATTCCTGGCAGATTGGCAGGCAAACGTTCCAGTTTCGAGTCTCGGTCCGGCACACAATTTTAATCTGCCAGGAAGTTTGAAATCAGTGCACACTGCACTCCAGAGTGAAAATTCATTCGGATTGGGAGATGTTTGGGCTGGACTCCGATCCCTTCTGTCCCTCAATCGTGGCCCAGCAGGGGTGATGATGGGTGATTTACTGCCCCACTGCCGATTTTCAATATTTTCACATGCGAATTCCCAACCTCCAGACGAAGTTACTGTGCCTGCAGAAATTAGAATTGCAAGCAGCGCCACCTATAATGGCGAAAGGGTTTGCACCTGGCAGCCATGTGTCTCCTGGTGAAGAAGGGGGTGATCAGTTTCGAAAGCTCATATTATAACACCTATTTGACGCAGTCTGAGTACCGAGAAGATTGTACATTATTCATTCCAGACCGTTGCTTCAGGTGTCCTAGTTTCACTTACCATCGACTTACATTTCGGCGAAAAACTGCACGTAAGGGAAAGCAATTGAAGTGAAATCATGCCTTCTTGGTCCTGTGGACACACCGTGTCGCTTCCGGCGGAAGTCTGTAGAGTGACAGGTGCGCAGCAGGCAGGCGCGAGCCCCCTGTCCCTCTGCCCTTGAGGGCAGCCGCCGCCAGACAGATTAGCATCGCCAAGAAGCCACACATGGCGTCCAGCCTTTCCGCCACTCGAGTTTCGCGAAAGTTAATGCGTGCAATAGAAACGGGAGTTACGCCTACTGCGTGGCGGGCACAGAAGCTGGGGCAGCTGCCTCCCCAGTGGAGTGGAGAGGGAGTAGGGCTGGAACAATGGAACTCGTGCCAGTAGAGCATTAAGGCAGAAAACTGGAGAACGAAATGTCGCAGAAGATCTTCGTCATAGAATGGCGAGGTATCGAAAAGTCACGTATTCATATACCTCATATATTTCAAACTTACGTAGCAACTTGTTAACACGCGGTTTTCTACATCTCCCTCTACATGGATACTCTGCAAATCACATTTAAGTGCCTGGCAGAGGGTTCATCGAACCACCTTCACAATTCTCTATTATTCCATTCTCGTATAGCGCGCAGAAAGAAAGAACACCTGCATCTTTCCACACGACCTCTGATTTCCCTTATTTTATCTTCGTGACCCTTCCTCCCGATGTAGGTCGGTGTCAACAAAATATTTTAGCATTCGGAGGAGAAAGTTGGTGATCGGAATTTCGTAACAAGATACCGCTGCAACGAAAAACGCCTTTCTTTTAATGATGTTCAGCCCAAATCCTTTATCATTTCTGTGACACTCTCTCCCATATTTCGTGATAATACAAAACGTGCTGCCCTTCTCTGAACTTTTTGGATGTACTCCGTCAGTTCTATCTGGTAAGGATCCCACACCGCGCAGCAGTATTCTAAAAGTGGACGGACAAGCGTAGTGTAGGCAGTCTCCTTAGTAGGTCTGTTACATTTTCTAAGTGTCCTGCCAATAAAACGCAGTCTTTGGTTAGCCTTCCCCACAACATTTTCTATGTGTTTCTTCCAATTTAAGTTGTTCGTAATTGTAATACCTAGGTATTTAGTTGAATTTAAGGCTTTTAGATTACACTGATTTATCGTGTAACCGAAGTTTAACGAGTTCCTTTTAATCAGTCATGTAGATAAGGTCACACTTTTCGTTATTTAGGGTCAACTGCCACTTTTCGCACCATTCAGATATCTTTTCTAAATCGTTTTGCAGTTTGTTTTGGTCTTCTAATGACTTTATTAGTCGATAAACTACAGCGTCATCTTCAAACAACCGAAGATGGCTGCTCAGATTGTCTCCAAAATGGTTAATATAGATATGTAACAGCAAAGGGCCTATAACACCACCTTGGGGAACGCCAGAAATCACTTCTATTTTACTCGATGGCTTTCCGTCAATTACTACGAACTGTGACCTCTCTGACAGGAAATCACAAATCCAGTCACATAACTGAGACGATATTCCATAAGCACGCAATTTCACTACGACCCGCTTGTGTGGTACAGTGTCAAAAACCTTCCGGAAATCCAGAAATACGGAATCAATGTGAAATTCCTTGTTAGTAGCACTCAACACTTCATGTGAATAAAGAGCTAGTGTGTTTCACAGGAACGATGTTTTCTAAACCCATGTTAACTGTGTGTCGATAGACCGTTCTCTCCGAGGTAATTCATAATGTTCGAACACAATATATGTTCTAAAATCCTGCTGCATATCGACGTTAACGATATGGGCCTTTAATTTAGTGGATTACTCGTACTACCTGTCTTGAATATTGGTGTGACGTGTGACCTGTGCAACTTTCCAGTCTTTGGGTACGGATCTTTTATCGAGCGAACGGTTGTATATGATTGTTAAGTATGGAGCTAATGCATCAGCATACTCCGAAAGGAACCTAATTGGTGTACAGTCTGGACCAGAAGACTTGCTTTTATTAAGTGATTTAAGTTGCTTCACTACTCCGCGGATATTTACTTCCACGTTACTCATGTTGGCAGCTGTTCTCGATTCGAATTCCGGAATATTTACTTCGTCTTCTTTTGTGAAGGCATTTGGGAAGGCATTGTTTAGTAACTCTGCTTTGGCAGCACTGTCTTCGATAGTATCTCCACTGCTATCGTGCAGAGAAGGCATTGATTGTTTCTGGCCGCTAACATACTTCACATACGACCAGAATCTCTTTGGATTTTCTGCCAGGTTTCGAGAGAAAGTTTCGTTGTGGAGACTGTTATAGGCATCTCGCATTGAAGTCCATGCTAAATTTCGAGCTTCTGTAAAAGATCGCCAATCTTGGGGATTTTGCGTCTGTTTAAATTGGCATGTTTGTTTCGTTGTTTCTGCAACAGTGTTCTAACCAGTTTTGTGTACCAGGGAGGAGCTTCACAGTATATAGAAAGAACTCATCTTTATGGAAAGGGCAAAGCTCATTTGTTCAATTTAGAGGAACAGAGGGAAACTGGAGTGACGCAATATGAGTGCAAATTTTCTCTATGCTGCGGTACGTCACGATGACAGCTTCTACCTCACTGGTCGACAACAATCTATAAAAAATCAACATCAACAACAGTAAGCATTTATTATTTGTCTCTCTTGATACCGATATCCCATCAACACGTGGTGTGTCAGGACGACCAATAATTCTCAGCTGGAGTGATGAGGAGCCAATAGTGTCTATAAAACACACGTAATCATCCACCTGAACCCTACTTGGTGTCATCTCCGAAAGGTCGGCCGTCGTACCACATAATGACGTAGTCACACTCCCAAACTAAATTGTTTAGCACACACAAAGATTTCTCCCGTTACCAACAACAGCGGTACCAACACCGGCACGAATTGCTACTGAATATCTCAACTAGTTTTCTACCGTATATTGCGAAGGTAACTGTATGCGTGTGAGTCGTGCACCTCACAAAACGTAATTCCTCACAGCGGTAGAAGCTGCATGTCTTCCGTGGCCTAAACAAGACAAAAATGGACAGAATGTGACAGTTCAGTTAGATGCCTAGGAATAACAGTTACAAAGTTTTGACAATGTCTTATTAGCAGAGCACTTTGAAGATGCAACAAGTGAACTAAACAGACCGCCTATACTACGGTTGCCGGCCGTGTGACTGAGCGGTTCTAGGCGCTTCAGTCTGGAACCGACTCGGGCATGGATGTGTGTGATGTCCTTAGGTTAGTTAGGTTTAAGTAGTTCTAAGTTCAGGGGACTGATGACCTCAGATGTTAAGTCCCATATTGCTCAGAGCCATTTGAACCATACTACTGTTGTTCGTATTTTGTTACGGTACTGTTGTGCGGTATTCGAGCTCTGCCAGATACACATATGAAGATGGTATCTTTCTTTCGGACATGTCCGAAAGAACAGATACCATCGGTGACCATGCAGCTCGTTAGAATGATATTACAATGAAATGAATACCCCTACCTGCATATAGGCGTTGACATAGGTCAACGGGCACAGTTGAAAATGTGTGCCCCGACCAGGACTCGAACCCGGGATCTCCAGCTTATATGGCAGACGCTCTATCCATCTGAGCCACTGAGGACACAGAGGATAGTGCGACTGCAGGGACTTACCTCTGGCACGCCTCCCTTGAGACCCACATTCCCAACTTATTGTCCCGCACTATATTCATAGAGCCCCTGCCCATTATACTCGTTACTCGCCTATGTGCAACTAGGGATATTCATTTCATTGTAATTTCATTCTAACGAGCTACATGGTCAACGATGGTATGCGTTCTTTCGGAACAGAAAGAACAGATACCATCTTTATATATATATATATATATATATATATATATATATATATATATATATATATATATATATATAGTTAATGCTCACCGACCATTTGGCCATCTTCTTCTGTGCGGATGCACAAACAGTGTGCGAACTCTTACGGAAATCAGCAGAAAGCCGCAGTTAGTGAGTATAATGGGCAGAGACCTTATGAATATAGTGCGGGACAATAAGCTGGGAATGTGGGTCTCACAGGAGGCGTGCCAGAGATAACTCCCTGCAGTCGCACTATTCTCTGTGTCCTCGGTGGCTCAGATGGAGACGGCACGGTAGCTCAGCGTGTTCAATCAGAAGGCTACTCGCTCTCTGTAATAAAAAAAAAAAAAACTGAGTAAAGGAATCAACGATCAACTTGAATGGCTGTCTTGTGACGTCCGCCCAGACCAAACGGAACAAACAGTACCGAACAAAATGAAAAAAAAAGGATGGACAGAGCGCCTGCCATGTAAGCAGGAATTTCGGGTTCGAGTCATGGTCGGGGCACACATTTTCAACTGTCCCCGTTGACCTATATCAACGCCTATATGCAGCTAGGGGTAACAATTTCACTGTAATTTCTTGCCAAATACGACTGACGAAGGATATCGAAAAGGTCCAAAGAAGGGCAGTTCGTTTTGTTTCATCGCCAAATAGAGAAGAGAGTGTCAGACAGCGAGTTGGGGTGGCAATAATTAAATCGAAGGCGTATTTCGTTGCGGCGAGATCTTTCCACGAAATTTCAATCAGATACTTTCTCCTTTGAATGTGAAAATATTTTACTGTCGCCAACCTACATAGGGAGAAATGATCACATAATAAAATAAGAGAAATCAGAGCCCGTAAAAAAAGATTAAAGTATTTATTTTTTCAAGGGACTATTACAGAGTGGAACGGTACAGAAATAGTCGGAAGATGATTCGAATAACTGTCTGTCAGACACTTAAGTGTGAATTTCAGAGTAGTGTTGTAAATGTAGAAGCCTGTAATATGGTCCGATGAGTCTCGGTTTTGCCTCTTTACGAACAAAGCAAAGTGTCGAAAGCACCGACACCCCAGTGAGGTGTTTAACACGCAATGTGTGGAGACGTCGTAAGTCAGCCGACCGTGATCTGTGATGTTCTGGGGGTGTTATTTATAACAAGACGTGGACCAGCACACCCAAGTTACACTAAATATGAACCACGTCTTTTATTTCAACATTATAGGTGACCAAGTATATATAACTCCAGCTTCTACATGTTCATGATGGGTACTGTGCCGACACTTCCGTCTTGCATGCTGACAACTGCTGGGTCTCAGGGCTGCACGTGTACACGTTCCTGTTAGACTCCATGTCGCAGTTAGATTGACCCACTGACTCATTTAGAGGCTAGTTTACTTTTCTGTAGAAGGATACGTGTTCAAACTCTGCGGAGAGAAATTTTTATTAAATAAAATTGAGTAAACAAAAACATAAAAGCCGCGTGGGATTAGCCGAGCGGTCTCAAACGCTGCAGTCATGGACTGTGCAGCTGGTCCCGGCGGAGGTTCGAGTCCTCCCTCGGGCATGGGTGTGTGTGTGTTTGTCCTTAGGATAATTTGGTTAAGTAGTGTGTAAGCTTAGGGACTGATGACCTTAGCAGTTAAGTCCCATAAGATTTCACACACATTTGAACATTTGAAAAACATAAAAGCTACATCAAATGGTTCAAATGGCTCTGAGCACTATGGGACTCAACTTCTCAGGTCATTAGTCCCCTAGAACTTAGAACTAGTTAAACCGAACTAACCTAAGGACATCACACACATCCATGCCCGAGGCAGGATTCGAACCTGCGACCGTAGCGGTCTCGCGGTTCCAGACTGCAGCGCCTAGAACCGCACGGCCACTTCGGCCGGCAAGCTACATCAAGAATTTCAGTATATGTAATTACAACAAAATAATGTCCGAAGTGCCTAAATAAAACTGGTCCGTAAAGTGTTTTCGGCATATCGTGGCAACGTAATTTAAACAGCACAGAAATAATTAGAAAATTACTCGACGCCAATCCAAACAGGAGACACAGAATGTAATGAAGTCTGTAAAAAATTCCGAAGAAATCGCAACGCCATTAGCTGTACAGTTGAGAATTAAAAATATCATCGCCTCAGCGCTTTAGCAAATGGCACCAATATACTTATCCTTACAAATTATCTGTCGTCCACGAATTAAGGCTTACAGGACAATTTGCACGTGTTCAGTTTCGACTATGGTTTCTGGATGAAGTGGTACCGTGACATGGATTCTCAGTTTGGTCACTTTTTCCAATGAGTCCTCGTTCAGCCTTCTCGTGCGTGTGAAGTGACAGAAGACACACCAGTATACACAGGGAAATCCTCATAGTGTTAGGATTACTGTTACGAACGCAATTTTGGAGTCAGTTTTATTTTGGTCGGCCTGTAAAGAGCTCTTTGTGCTGCATGTAATTGAAAATACACTCGAAGACAAATTAATGACGCACCACGGCCGGCTATCAGAATGGGGCGAAAAACTGTAGATATGACGTATGTGTACAGACAAACAACTGACTATAATTTCAGAAAAAGTGGATGATTTATTCAAGAGAAAGAGTTTCAGAAATTGAGCAAGTCAATAACTCGTTCGTCCACCCCTGGTTCTTACGTAAACAGTTATGCGGCTGGGCACTGATTAACTGGGTTGATGGGAGGCATCCTGAGTGCACCCGTGCCAAATTCTGTGCAGTCAGAAATTGTCGGAGGGCCCTGGCCACAATGCTACAAACTTTCAAAACTGAGGAGAGATCTGGCGACCTAGCTCACCAGGGAAGGGTTTGGCAAGCACGATGACAAGCAGCAGAAATTCTTGCCTTGTGTGATCGCGCATTATCTTGCTGAAATATAAACCCAGGATGGCTTGCCATTAAGGACAACAAAACGGAGCGTAGAATATCATCGACGTACCGCTGTGACATCGAAAGGGATCCTGCTATGAAGAGAAATTGCGGTCTAGACGATGCGAGATCCCCTTGCTTCTAAACTGATACTGTTATTGCTCAGCTGAGCCGCGAGTCCGTGGAGGGTGTGGAGGGTGGTGAGTCACCTAACGTTACCGCTGGATATGTTTCGTAAACCACATCAAATACTGACGAACCGATTCCACAGACCGAACGTGAGGAGAGGGGCTAGTGTAATTGGTTAATACAAACCATACAAAAATGCACGGAAGTTTGTTTTTTAACACAAACCTACGTTTTTTTAAATGGAACCAAGTTAGTTTTGTTATCACATCTGAACATATACACAAATACGTAATCAGTTTCGTTTGTTGCATTGTAAAATGTTAATTACATCCGGAGATATTGTAACATAAAGTTGACGCTTGAAACCTCCGACGTTCAGTTGCGTGTTGTAACAAACACGGGCCACGGGCGTTTCATAGGACGTGGAGGACGCATAAATTGGCCAGCCCGTTCTCCTGATCTTACACCTCTGGACTTCTTTGTGTGGGGTACGTTAAAGGAGAACGTGTACCGTGATGTGCCCACAACCCCAGAGGATATGAAACAATGTATTGTGGCAGCCTGCGGCGACATTACACCAGATGTACTGCGGCGTGTACGACATTCATTACGCAAGAGATTGTAGTTGTGTGCAGCAAATGATGGCCACCACACTGAACATCTATTGGCTTGACATGTCGGGACACACTCTATTCCACTCCGTAATTGAAAACGGAAAACACGTGTTTACGTGTACCTCACCCCTCATGGTAACGTACATGTGCGTCAGTGAAAAAGACCAATAAAAAGGTGTTAGCATGTGGACGTAATGTGCTGTTCCAGTCTCTTCTGTACCTAAGGTCCATCACCGTTCCCTTTGGATCCCTACGTAATTCGGCGCTCTCCGATACACACGATCGAACAGCGGAGGAGTGGTACTCAAGCGTCAACTTTAGGTTACAATCTCTCCGGATGTAGTTAACATTTTACAATGGAACAAACGGCACTGATTACGTATTTGTTTATATGTTCAGATGTGCTAACAAAACTAACGGGGTTCCATTTAAAAAAACGTAGGTTTGTGTTAAAAAACATACTTCCGTGCATTTTTTTATGGTTTGTATTAACCAATTACACTAGCCCCTCTCCTCACGTTCGGTCTGTGGAATCGATTCGTCAGTATTTGATGTGGTTTACGAAATACATCCAGCGGTAATGTTAGGTGACTCACCCTGTATGTGACGTACAGTATAACTGGTCAGCATTTCCACCCGGAATTTGCGAGTGTAAGTCGGACCTTCCTTGATCCGCCTTGGTGGGTCGTGTCATCGGATTTCCTCCTACCTGTGCGCGGTGCAGCTCTCGTAAATGTCGTCCCGTGCAGATTCTTCATTGGCGCATTGGGATGTCTGCCGGTGGAAAGTTATCTGAAATTGCTGTCGATCAACTTTTAGGTATCTATTTACTCGAAATTAACATTCAGAATACCGTAATATCACTTTTATTCCTATTAGACCAATAATGAAACACTCATGTCACAAACTACTCGTATCCGAGAGCATGGCTACCATTGAACAAGACAGGAAGAGCTCTTAACGCCAACTGCCGACTTTGGCGCGCAGTCGGTATCTCTTACTAGTTTCGTCACAGTTCGTGGACTTCCGATTAAGTTCGTACTTACTAAGATATGCATTTTTTAATGAACGGGTGTGAATTTTAACGAGGCAAAATTATGATAAATAGTTTTAAACATCCAGAGGCTCCTCCTAGAATTCATGTTGTCATAGATGACTTTAAGTATTAAATATAAATAGACTTTGCCGGCTACGGACTACAGTACTTCCTAAGTATCGTGAATACAATAATGAGAGACAATAATTTATTAAAACTGGTAAAATTGTCTTCCTCACGTAAGAGGCACCTTACAACGATCACTCCCGACTATCGGGCCGTATGGTGGGTGACAGTCAGGCAGCATCCCTTCGCTTTCCAGGGTGACTCCAGCCACGTCTTCGCTGTTCTCGGGGCTCAGTTCGAAGCGGGATTCGTCACTGAAGGTAGCTCTACTCCGATCAGTGGGATTCCAAGCCCGAGACCTGGTGAAGACGTCTCTGGAGAGGCCACAGAGGACCGTAGAATACCAACCTGACTGTCGCCCGTCACACGGCCCGACAACCAGGAGTGGTGGTTGAGGTTGAGTTGTCTGGGGAAAGAGACCAAACAGCGAGGTCATCGGTCTCATCTGATTAGGTAAGGACGGGGAAGGAAGTCGGCCGTGCCCTTTTCTTAGGAACCATCCCGGCATTTGCCTGGAGCGATTTAGGGAAATCACGGAAAACCTACATCAGGATGGCCGGACGCGGGATTGAACCGTCGTCCTCCCGAATGCGAGTCCAGTTTGCTAACCACTGCACTGCGCCACCTTGCTCGGTCCAGGAGTGGTGGTCTTGGGTGCCATTTCGTTTCATAGCAGGCCTTAGTGGATGTTAAGTAAGGTGACAAACTTCAAGATGTGATTCCTGACAGGAAACGAGATACAAAAGTTCATACTAACAAACATCTGGAAGCGGACGGTCAGTATGAAAAAAGAGAAAAAAAGAATAAAAGTTAACTGTTCATCACATTCTACTTTACATGATATTAAATTGTCATTTAATTAATGCGTATTTGCCAATGTGGATGGCACTGATAAACAAGCTTGGGTTTTTTCATAGAGATGTACAGCCTGGGTGGCCGCGCAATGTTCGTACACCAGTTCTTGATCAACACGTTCTACACGATCTTCAAACAATTTCCCAGCCTAATCTCCAGGAACGTGGCCGACCGGCATTGAGTGAGAAGTCAGAGGACGATGTTATGTTTGTTGCATGATATAATTATTGGCGACCACCCACTTGGACCGTTTGGTCTTACGGAACACCCTATGAGGAGCGATTATTAACTATTAATTACCAGCTCGGAAAAATAAATTTACCCAAGTAGTTTTTCGTTTATATGCAAGTGCGTGTCTGAAGTCTGAACTTTACTTTTTAGAGGTGATAATTAAAAATTTTGCTGGAGAATGTGTCTTTAGCAATACGACATATAATGTGGAAGATGAAGCACCCAACTTTTTCCGTTCATTGCTTTGCAATACCTCAAAATCTTCCGCAGAAAACGGATAGGGCTACGGGGGCCTTGTACCTGGCTACCGCGATTACTGGATTTAAAGCACCCGGATCTGTGGGCATCAGAAAAGTGCTATGTATGCTGAACTGATTGTTGACGTGCAGACCGTTGAACACTGTGCCCGTGTAATCCGTGACGCTATTCATTTACAGTCTGAAAGATGTGAAAGGTAATCCACGACACAGGTCTTCTCGTGGATTACCTTTCAAATCTTTCAGACTGTAAATGAATAGCGTCACGGATTACACGGGCACAGTGTTCAACGGTTTGCACGTCAACAACCAGTTCAGCATACATAGGACTTTCCTGATGCCCACAGATCCTGCTCCCATGACGATCACTTCAAACGTCTTTTGTTAACGTGGAAGACATTTATATCACGAAATGTTTTTTTTTTTTTTTTTTTTCATCAGTCTACTGACTGGTTTGATGCGGCCCACCACGAATTCCTTTCCTGTGCTAACCTCTTCCTCTCAGAGTAGCACTTGCAACCTACGTCCTCAATTATTTGCTTGACGTATTCCAATCTCTGTCTTCCTCTACAGTTTTTGCCCTCTACAGCTCCCTCTAGTACCATGGAACTCATTCCCTCATGTCTTAGCAGATGTCCTATCATCCTGTCCCTTCTCCTTATCAGTGTTTTCCACATATTCCTTTCCTCTCCGATTCTGCGTACAACCTCCTCATTCCTTACCTTATCAGTCCACCTAATTTTCAACATTCGTCTATAGCACCACATCTCAAATGCTTCGATTCTCTTCTGTTCCGGTTTTCCCACAGTCCATGTTTCACTACCATACAATGCTGTACTCCGAACGTACATCCTCAGAGATTTCTTCCTCAAATTAAGGCCGGTATTTGATATTAGCAGACTTCTCTTGGCCAGAAATGCCTTTTTTGCCATAGCGAGTCTGCTTTTGATGTCCTCCTTGCTCCGTCCGTCATTGGTTATTTTACTGCCTAGGTAGCAGAATTCCTTAACTTCGTTGACTTCGTGACCATCAATCCTGATGTTAAGTTTCTCGCTGTTCTCATTTCTACTACTTCTCATTACCTTCGTCTTTCTCCGATTTACTCTCAAACCATACTGTGAACTCATTAGACTGTTCATTCCGTTCAGCAGATCATTTAATTCTTCTTCACTTTCACTCAGGATAGCAATGTCATCAGCGAATCGTATCATTGATATCCTTTCACCTTGTATTTTAATTCCACTCCTGAACCTTTCTTTTATTTCCATCATTGCTTCCTCGATGTACAGATTGAAGAGTAGGGGCGAAAGGCTACAGCCTTCTCTTACACCCTTCTTAATACGAGCACTTCGTTCTTGATCGTCCACTCTTATTATTCCCTCTTGGTTGTTGTACATATTGTATATGACCCGTCTCTCCCTATAGCTTACCCCTACTTTCTCCAGAATCTCGAACAGCTTGCACCATTTTATATTGTCGAACGCTTTTTCCAGGTCGACAAATCCTGTGAAAGTGTCTTGATTTTTCTTTAGCCTTGCTTCCATTATTAGCCGTAACGTCAGAATTGCCTCTCTCGTCCCTTTACTTTTCCTAAAGCCAAACTGATCGTCACCTAGCGCATTCTCAATTTTCTTTTCCATTCTTCTGTATATTATTCTTGTAAGCAGCTTCGATGCGTGAGCTGTTAAGCTGACTGTGCGATAATGCTCGCACTTGTCAGCTCTTGCCGTCTTCGGAATTGTGTGGATCATGCTTTTCCGAAAGTCAGATGGTATATCGCCAGACTCATATATTCAACACACCAACGTGAATAGTCGTTTTGTTGCCACTTCCCCCAATGATTTTAGAAATTCTGATGGAATGTTATCTATCGCTTCTGCCTTATTTGACCGTAAGTCCTCCAAAGCTCTTTTAAATTCCGATTCTAATACTGGATCCCCTATCTCTCCTAAATCGACTCCTGTTTCTTCTTCTATCACATCACACAAATCTTCACCCTCGCAGAGGCTTTCAATGTATTCTTACCACCTATCTGCTCTCTCCTCTGCATTTAACAGTGGAATTCCCGTTGCACTCTTAATGTTACCACCGTTGGTTTTAATGTCACCAAAGGTTGTTTTGACTTCCCTGTATGCTGAGTCTGTCCTTCCGACAATCATATCTTTTTCGATGTCTTCACATTTTTCCTGCAGCCATTTCGTCTTAGCTTCCCTGCACTTCCTATTTATTTCATTCCTCAGCGACTCGTATTTCTGTATTCCTGATTTTCCCGGAACATGTTTGTACTTCCTCCTTTCATCAATCAACTGAAGTATTTCTTCTGTTACCCATGGTTTCTTCGCATCTACCTTCTTTGTACCTATGTTTTCCTTCCCAACTTCTGTGATGGCCCTTTTTAGAGATGTCCATTCCTCTTCAACTGTTCCGCCTACTGCGCTATTCCTTATTGCTGTATCTATAGCGTTAGAGAACTTAAAACGTATCTCGTTATTCCTTAGTACTTCCGTATCCCACTTCTTTGCGTATTGATTCTTCCTGACTAATGTCTTGAACTTCAGCCTACTCTTCATCACTACTATATTGTGATCTGAGTCTATATCTGCTCCTGGATACGCCTTACAATCCAGTGTCTGATTTCGGAATCTCTGTCTGACCATGATGTAATCTAATTGAAATCTTCCCGTATCTCCCGGCCTTTTCCAAGTACACCTCCTCCTCTTGTGATTCTTGAACAGGGTATTCGCTATTACTAGCTGAAACTTGTTACAGAACTCAATTAGTCTTTCTCCTCTTTCATTCCTTGTCCCAAGCCCATATTCTCCTGTAACCTTTTCTTCTACTCCTTCCCCTACAACTGCATTCCAGTCGCCCATGACTATTAGATTTTCGTCCCCCTTTACATACTGCATTACCCTTTCAATATCCTCATACACATTCCCTATCTGTTCATCTTCAGCTTGCGACGTCGGCATGTATACCTGAACTATCGTTGTCGGTGTTGGTCTGCTGTCGATTCTGATTAGAACAATCCGGTCACTGAACTGTTCACAGTAACACAACCCCTGCCCTTTCTTCCTATTCATAACGAATCCGACACCTGTTATACCATTTTCTGCTGCAGTTGATATTACCCGATACTCATCTGACCAGAAATCCTTGTCTTCCTTCCACTTCACTCCACTGACCCCTACTATATCTAGATTGAGCCTTTGCATTTCCCTTTTCAGATTTTCTAGTTTCCCTACCACGTTCAAGCTTCTGACGTTCCACGCCTCGACTAGTAGAACGTTATCCTTTCGTAGATTATTCAATCTTTTTCTCATGGTAACCTCCCCCTTGGCAGTCCCCTCCCGGAGATCCGAATGGGAGACTATTCCGGAATCTTTTGCCAATGGAAAGATCATCATGACACTTCATCAAATACAGGCCCCATGTCCTGTGGATACACGTTACGTGTCTTTAATGCAGCGGTTTCCATTGCCTTCTGCATCCTCATGTAGTTGACCATTGCTGATTCTTCCGCCTTTAGGGTCAATTTCCCACCCCTAGGTACGGTCGCAGGTTCGAATCCTGCCTCGGGCATGGATGTGTGTGATGTCCTTAGGTTAGTTAGGTTTAATTAGTTCTAAGTTCTAGGCGACTGATGACCTCAGAAGTTAAGTCGCATAGTGCTCAGAACCATTTGAACCCACCCCTAGGACAATAGAGTGCCCCGAACCTCTATCCGCTCCTCCGCCCTCTTTGAGAAGGCCGTTGGCAGAATGAGGCTGACTTCTTATGCCGGAAGTCTTCGGCCGCCAATGCTGATTATTTATCAAAATTTAGGCAGTGGCGGGGATCGAACCTGGGACCGAAGACGTTTTGATTATGAATGAAAGACGCTACACCTAGACACGAAATGTACTAGCGCTAGTTGCATTACTACAGACTTTCCGTCGATTTTCGGACATACCTTGACATGAAAATTTCTTGTTCCTTTTATCAGTTTTATACGATATAATAGCAAAATACCTACAAACGTTATTTACAGAAGGGTAGAAGATATTGAAAAAAAAACCTCCTTGGGGAGGATCAGTTCGTGATCCGAAGAAACATCTGAGATAATGCGGTCCCTACGTCTTACGTTGGAAGATACATGTAGGTTGGAGAAATACCAACCTACTTTTGTAGCGTTTGGAAATTTAGTTAAAGGTTTCGATAACGTTGAATTTGATATCCTGAAACTAGTAGGGATAAAAATAGAGGACTCGAAAGTTATTCAGAACTTGTACAGAAACCAGACTGCATTTAAAAGAGTCGAAAGGCACGAAAGAGGAGCAGTTGCTGAGATGGTAGTGAGACAAATTTGTAGCCTGTCCACGATATTATTCAGTCTGTACACTGAGCATGCAGTGAAAGAAACCAAAGATAAAATTGCAAAAGGTAATAAGGTTCATGGTGAAGAAATAAAAACTCTGAGATTTCCTGATGACGTAACTGAGTCAGCGAAAGGAAAATACTTGGAAGCGCAGTTGAACAGAAAGGATGGCGTCCTGGAAATAGGTTACAATATTAATGTGAACACAAGTGAAACAAGGGTAACAGAAAGCGGTCGAATTAAATCTGTCGATGTCAAGGGAATTAGATTGATATATCAGACACTGAAAGTAGTGTGTCAGTTTTGAAATTTGCGCAACAAAGTAACTCGTGGTGGCCGACGTATAGAGGATATAAAATGCAGACTGGCAATAACAACAAAATCATTTTCCGAGAAGAGACATATTTTATCATCGAACATAAATTTGGTTGTTAGGGAGACTTTTCTGAAGATATTTGTCTGGCGTGCAACTTTGTAAAAAATTGAAAGGTAGACTTTAAAGAGTCAGACAAGAAGAGGATAGAAACTTTTGAAATGTGTTGCTAAAGAGGAGTGTTGAAGATTGGATTGGTAGATCGAGTAACTAATGAGGAGGTACTGAGTCCAACTGGGGAAATAAGAAATTTGTGGCATCATCCCTGTTGGGGTAAAGGTGGCTTCAGCTTACTTATTGTTATAAACAGTAGTTATTTCAGTTACTGTTCTTTCTCAGTTTTAAATTGGCATGTGTAAGGAAGCTTGTTGTTTAAATTGATATTTCTCTTTTCTTAAAGACTGCTTATGTAAGAGAAACTTGCTGTTCATTATTATATACCACGTGGAAGAGAATATTATGGTTTTAATTATCATTCTGATTGTTGGCGTATTTGGAAATAAATTTGTAATTTCTTAAGAAAAAATGATGTGCTCAGCCTGGGTTCGCCCTTCCGCATTTCCTACCCTTTGTCCACCCTACGTTCAGACATTTCAATTATAACAGTGCCAAATTAAATTAGAGCGTTTTTCGCAACATAAAAATGACAAGAGTGTGAAGTACATAGAGAAGTTCGTAATGTAAATTAAAAACACGAAATTACGACCCAGGTTTCGAATCGGGCCGGTTCCATGCGAGAATGATATCAACAGCAACTTGTAACTGAAAGCTGGACAACGACGTCGTTTACAATGATAAGTTCTTAACGCAAAGTAAAGGCAGAAACAGGTGGCCGCTGTGGCCAAGCTGTTTTAGGCGTTTCAGTCCGGAACCGCGCGACTGCCACGGTCGCAGGTTCGAATCCTGCCTCTGGCATGGATGTGTGTGATGTCCTTAGGTTAGTTAGGTTTAAGTACTTCTAAGATGTAGGGGACTGATGACCTCAGATGTTAAGGCCCACAGTGCTCAGAGCCATTTGAACCATTTTGTAGGCAGAAACAGTTGTCCCAGTTTTCGAACCTGACTGGTTCCATGTGGTGGGCGGACAAGATCTACGTAACTTTTAGGTCAAAGCTAGATGACGGTGTCTTTAAACTGTTTGCGCGTAGATGACACTTATGTACATCGAAGCCAGTAAAAAAGTTACACTCGGAGGGAGAGGGTAGCCCCTCAATCTTGTGAAAGACTCCTTATGCGGCCGAATGTTTGGTACTAGCCGATATGACGTGGTTCAGATCTGCCACCGCCATTGTGTCCTGATTACAGAGTTCACAATCGATGATTTTCAACTGGTGTAGGTGGGCGAGGTAACACCCGTGCCCCAGCTTCATGCGGACGAGAGAGGTCACATTACGCCTGCTAAGCTGCATGGAGGTGAACCGTAGCCGAGAAGAGATGTCGTATTCGTATGACCTCCAGGTGGCCGCCCTTGTAGTGCCGCGATGCGTGCTATTCGCAGTTTCAGTCGTGATAACAGCTTTCTTGACCGTCAAGCTGAAATCCATATAGGGGATCAGTGTTGGGCGGACTGTCCATCTGTAAAGCTCCTCCTAGTGAGGCGGTCGACAGTATTGTTATGGAGAATGCCATGATGCCCTTTTATCCAAAGCAAGTGGACGTCAATGCACAATGTCCGCGCCACAGTTATGGCCTACAAGATGTATATTGTAGCAGTTACGCAGATATGAAGAGCCTAGCAAAGTACAGACTAGCGTGTAGAGTTGCAGCAAAGCAGTCCTCTATCATAAGGTCACAGCAACAACATTCCTGCCAATCAGGAATCTCTTGATGAAGTTTGCCCCCCTGACTCAATATTCACGCCGCACATTCAAGCCACTGAAAATTCTTCATAAAATTTAGGTGACACGCAAAAGAAACAGTTATTTTCTTTCAGTTGTATACAGACGTCAGAATCGTTCATATGTGACTAGCAAGCGAGGAACAAGATGTCAACAACTGAAGATGCGACCACGCTATGGGCGGCAGCAGTGGACGGTCACTTGGTTGATCCAGCGCCTTGGCCCGTCCTCCGTCCTCCCGCTCGGACTCAGGTCGCAGGACGCGCCACCTGGCGCCAGTGGCCTTGAGTCCTTCTCCTCCCGCTTCTCCTTTCTTGTTCCGTACAAAGCCCCCCCCCCCCCCCCCCGTGCGTCTTGCTGTCCTATTCACTCGCCGCTCAGCTCTGAAAGGACCCCGGGCCATGCTTTGGCCCGCAGCGGGCTTGTTTTCCTCGAGGCTGCCGAAAGCTCGCAAGCCTATCACAAAGAATTTATCTCTTTTGCGAGAAGAATGCCCCAGCTGATTATCGGAAAATTCGAGGGCTCCGTGACAATCATTGCACAACAGTGGATGGAAACCTCTGCTTGTCCCATTGTGTTTACCTGTTCCGAGGGAGCTGGATAAGGCACTGACGCTTCTGATACCAGTTATACCCCCACGTTGTTTGTAGGGAACTATCGATTGTAATGCCGTAAAATTAGAATCAGAATGTGAAAACACTGACAATACAAATACAACAGAACATCTTACCACATTTACAAAGAAAAATTGAATTGAAGGCACACTGAAGTCACTTTTGAAATCAGTTACCAACACATTTTTCAGTCAACAGCACAACAGTGCAGGTGGGGAGTTGTTTCCGCATTGTTTACACAAAAATAAAGTGAATTAATGGCAGAAGTGTCACAAAATACTTTCAAATAAAATCCGTTAAGTTACGATCTAAATTTCACAAATATCCTCTGTCAATCATTTGCAACATAGTATCTAACTGCTCTGTCACTTCCTCTCAATGGATTAACAACCTTTTGAATGTTCTGTATAAAATGAGCCAGGACTTTCCTCTTTGCCTGTATTAATCTGCTTTTTACGTCCTCCTTCCTTCGTCCCTCACGCGTGATTTTGCTTCCTTAACTTCGTCTAATTCGTGATCACCAATTTTGACGTCATGTTTCTCGCTATTCTCATTTCAGCTGTCTCTCATTAATTTTTTCTTCTTCCGGTTTACTCTCAGTCCATATTTTGTATTCATCAGACTGTTCATTCCATGCAACAGATCCTGTAATTCCTGTACTTATTCTGCATTATCTGTGAGGATAGCAATGTCGTCAATGAATCTTGTCATAGATATTCTTTCACCTTGAATTGAGGGACTTGGCGCAAGAAGGAGGCAGCTCCACTTTTGGCTCTATTGAGTTGAACATTCTATCACACACAAAAAAAAGCCCTTTCGTTTGGTGCAAGAAAGAGGCAGCTCCACCCACTAGTTTCAGAGAAATCCAACAGTTGGAGCTGCCTGTACTCCGAGTTTGCATGAAAACAGAGGCAGCTCCGGGAGCTGCCTCGTTCTTCCCCCAAACGATAGCAGGAAGGAGGTTGCGTTACGTATTGTTCAGCAGAACGGTGTAAACATCGCACGTTTCATGTCACTGAAGTGGATCAGACATTTATTTTCCACTTTGTTAACACGTTGAAGAAACTTTTTGTAAAGAGCCCTTACGTACCATTATCAAACAAGGAAAGAGGAAAATATTTAATCACTAAGTACAAAATATTCCTCTATGAACAGCCATACATCGGTAAAGGGATTATTCAATGCAGTGCGACCGTAGGGATGACTGTCTTCGATAATGCGCAAATTTGCAACCAAGGGCCTGCGAGTCTCATAACAATGGACCACCTTCATCAAGCTTATGATTGTCTCCTCCCGCTTAAAGGCCAAAAGTTTAAAGATGTCAAAGAGCTAGCCAGAAAGTATGTTGGACAAAATAAAATGTTGTTTTACGACCAGTTGATGTCAAATGCTTCAAACGATCCTGAGGTGACTGAAGGGAGCTAGAAGACTGAAAAAAACTATAGAATTAATGTATTATGCCAATAATGTTGTACTTTCTTTATTAATAAATGTTTTTTAAACTGAAATATGGTTAATCATGAAGAAAATGGTCCTACAAAGAGTTTTTCATTTACTTTGGAGCAAAACGGAGGCAGCCTCAAAATTCAAAACGCTATTGCACGTATTTGAGTTCATGCATTTGTGTGTATTCTCGTCAGTAGTATTAGATACCCCATAGCCTAAAACAAGGGTGACTACTTTTTCGTTTTTGGTGAAAACTGAAGTTTTAAAACTTTTTTTTTAATTTGTCACAAACTGGAAAAAGTGGAGCTGCCTCCTTCTTGCACCAAACCCTTCAATCTTAATCCCAATCTTGAACCTTTCCTTTATTTGCGTCATCGCTTCCGCCATGTATAGATTAAACAATAGGAGCGAAAGACTTACATGCTTTTAGTCCACGAACTTCGTTCTTGGCCATCCAATCTTATTGCTCCTTTTCTTTCTTCTTGTATGTATTGCATATTACCCATCTTTCCCTAGAGTTGACATCGATTTTGCTTAGAATTTGAACATCTTGCACCATTTTACATTGTCGAATGCTTTTTCTACGTCTACCAATCCTATGAGCAAATCTTGGTTTTTCATCACCTTGAACCCACTATCAAGTGAAATGTGTGAACTGCGTCTCTGTTGCCTTTATCTTTCATAAAGCCAAACTGATCACTATGTGAAAGATCCTCAGTTTTCTTTTCCACTCTTCTATACATTATTCTTGTCAGGAGCTTGACTATATTATGAACAAGGGAGGTTCTAAATGTGGTGATAATTGCGATAAAGTGAAAGTTACAGAAAAGCACACAGGCTATTACAAGTCTTTGTACTATTGAGGTTATATTTGGTATTCATAAGACTTAGAAGATAGCCTGTCATTTTGGAAAGAATAATATAAAAATACCACGAAAATTACTGTTACAAGTGGTTGAAAATGCACTTCATTGCTATACCTACAGTAAATGCGTATATTAAAAATATCATACAACACAAATCAAACACTTATAACAAGACAGTAGAACCTGGGCATGTACAACACGTGAAAAAATATTGTAGCTGAATTACACAATGTACTTATATTAACCAGAACACATTTTTCATGTTACATCAACAATCTTTACATGAATACAGTAACACCTTCCCAAAAAAGCAGATGAAGTGCCTGAAAATAATGAATCAATAATAATATGTAAAAAAACTAGGCAATGGATCATCAATTTTTTTCACAACACTATTACTGATACACTTTTTTTTAAAAAAAAACTGCTCTTCAGTTATTCTAATACTGTCCTGCATATGTTATAATCTTCTTTTAATATTTTTTCTTTTGTAAGTGAAAACATAACAACAACAACCTCTACTGCAACCAACATCCTTCGTAACCTATTTCCCACATTCTAATCTATGTCTACCTCTGCAGTGGTATGCTGTACTGCCACTTCAGTGAAAAATTGAACGTCGTTGATGACGACCTAGAGGAAGGTCCACAAACCTGTCCCTGGTTATGAAAATATTTTATAGATAAATTCATGCCATATTTTCCTTCTGCACTCCACATTTCAAATGCTTTCACCTTTCCATTATCCATTTTTGCCATATTCCACATTTCATTTTCACGTGAAAGGGGTCTGGTGCCCTGGTAAGATGTTGGTCTCGTGTTCTAGAGGATGGTCGTTCAGATCTCCTGCGACCACCTAGTTAGTTCGTTAGTTATTTACGTGTTCTATAGATCATTTGAAAGATTCTTTTATAAAATGATGTGGAACAAGCCATTTTACAGGATATATATTTATGATTACTGCTAACACCAATGAACAAGTTGTAACTTTATTCCTACTCATGCAACTGCAATTTTTTTACTAACCACCAGTTTTTAAGAATAAGTTCGTTAATAGAATAGGAGTTGTCCAGGAGTACTGATTTTAAGTTAGATTTAAAACTTGCTTCGATACCTGTCTGAAATTTTATGTTGTTAGCCAAATGACCAAAAATTTTTATTGCTAATATTGAACTCCTCTCTGAGCTACTGATACCTTTAATAACAGCTAATAAATGTCATTTTCCCTCTAGTGTTGTATGTATGTACATTACTGTTCTTCTCAAATTATGATGGATTATTTATGATGAATTTCATCAGCTAAAATACATATTGTGACTGCACAGTTACAATACCTCGTCCCTTGAAGAGGTGTCTACATGACGTCCATGGGTGAACACCTCATATTATTCTTACAGCTGGCTTTTGTTCAATCTATACTTTCTTTCTAAGCGACGAGTTACCCTAGAAAATCATTCTGTATGACATTAATGAGATGAAATATGCAAAACGTATCAGTAGGACGATACTTTTGTTTCCAAGATTAGTAATTATATGAAGAGCAAAAGTAGTTGGAGCTCAGCAACAAGCTTCTTCCAGCAAAAATTTTCATTAATATTTACACCCAAAAATCTGGAGCGTTTTGCCATTGTTACTGATGCCTACTCACGTGCTACAACAATTGTTGGTATAACTCTGTTGAACAAAACTGAATGTAGTTTCTTTTGTAATTTAGGGAGAGTCTGTTTTATGAGAACCAAGACTTAATAATTCTTCAAGAAATATCATTTAATAACTCTTCTGTTGCTTGCTCTGTAATGGTATTTTTATAACATTAGTATCATCTGCAAGAAGTACCAATTTTGCTTGCTGAATGTTAAGTGGAAGGTCATTCACAAGTATAACGAACAGGAATGGACCCAGAATTGAACCCTGTGGAACTTACTTTGTGAGTTTTACCCCAGCCACTAAATTTCCTACCTTTCTAAGATTGGCCAAATCATTCAGCGCAATCTTTTGCAGTCTGATTGTCAAGTATGATTCAAACTAGCTGTGTGTAAAGCCATCAATTCCATAAAACTTGAGTTTTCTGAGAGAGGTCACAAAGAATACAACTGGTAATATATTATTATTTAAGGCTTGTACTATATTATAAACAAATATGTAAACAGCATTCTCAGTCAAGCAACTATTCTCGAATCCAAACCGTGATATGATGAGTAAATAGTTTCACTTAAGTTTGTGACTACTCTTGAATACATCACTTCCTCAAATATTTTGGAATAGGATGTCAATAAGGAAATTGGGCGACAATTATTTAAGTCTGTTTTGTAACATTTCTTGTGAATTGATTTCATAACTACATATTTTAACATGTTTGAAAAAATTCACTGTGCTAACGATGCATGGTATATGACACTAAAGACATTGTTTATTAAGTTAGAACAACTTTTCAGAATTCTGTTTGAAACTCAATCAACTCCACAAGAGCTTTTGTTTTTTCAGAATTTTTGTAATTGAATTACCTGCGGTGAAAGATGTTGATGTTAATTTTAGTTGCTTGAAATTTTGTGGAATGAAATTTTTGAAACATTCTATTGGTTCTTCAACTGAACTATGTAATCTTGTATTTGCAGCTAGATTTAGAAAGTGATTGTTAAAAGTACTTGCAACTTGTGAACTATCAGTCATAATATTGTCATTTAGTTTGTTATGGATTGTTGTACAATGACAGGTTGTCCTGTCTCTTGTTTGACAATGCCTCATAGAGTTTTAATCTTATTATCTGCATTATTTGATTCTGTCAGTGAGTGAATACCCCTGGACATTTCAATGACATTCTTTAAGACACTACCGTACTTTTTGTAGTATACAAGTAATGTCAGACTTTGACTTATTCTGGCCCTTTCATAAATCTCTCTCTTTCCCTTATGTGAGATTTTAATTTCCTTAGTTATCCACAGTCTATTTGTTTTTTTAATGGATCTTGTGGATAATTTTTTAGGGAAGCAAGTTTCAAATATTGACACAAAATTACTATGGAATAAATTGAATCTGAAATTAGAATCTCTTTCTACATATACATCATCCCATACCACCCTTCTGAGCTTACAATTAAAACACTGTATCCTGTTCTCATTAATAAGCCTCACTGCTTTATATGAACCTGCCTCTGAGTTGTAAGGTACATACTGCTTATTTCGATTAATTGTGCATTATGATCAGACAGTAAATTAGCAATTGATAACACATTTATTGTTTCAAGCTGAGCACTGTCTGCAAAAATGTTATCAGTCAGTGTCCTAGTATTTTGCTGCACATTTAGGGTTTTCATGGTTTTCCTAATTCACTTAAGGCGAATGCTGGGATGATTCCCTTGAAACGGACACACTCAACTGTGTTTCTCAAACTTTTCTAACACAAGCTTATTCTCAGTGTCTAATGACTTCAATGTAGATGGGGATTTAAATCATAACCTTCCTTCCTTCCATTATTACTGCAGTAATGACAAAACTAAAAAACAAAGATCTGTTGTCTTACCACTGAGATATGTTAATATTCCATATTAATGTAGGTCTCAACTGAATTATTTGAAAATGCATTTCCCTTCTGACTGCCATGATGAAAAATTATTGTAAGTAGTTATATCGAATCGTGCATCAACGAATCATTAGGATTTTGAAACCCTCTTATCGAGGCTGGTTCATTAGCCCAACGAATTAAATTAAAGGACAAAGCGTGTGGAATACACTGTAAAGTGCTGTTAGGGGCAATAAAATGAAAAGGAAGCAGATGGCAAAAAGTAAGTAAACTGTTCATTATTTCAAAAGTTATTGCCATACTGTTAGTAAATTTATCTCCTTGTGAGACAAGACGGGTCGATGACTTCATGCAAACACGTTTGCAGTTGCCTGCGGAACCATGATTGTATCTAGGCCCGAAACATGTTGCCAGGGTTGTTTCGGGTGCGCCGCAGTGGTTTACCTGCGAATGCTTTACAAATTCTCGATATATTCCCGATCTAATTATTTTTCCATACTTCTGGTTCCCTAAAAAAGACTTTCGTGGACGTCGATTTGCTGTGGACGAAGAAGGGCACGCCTGGGTACCATCAGGGTTCAGTAGGCAATCACAAACATTTTTCCGTGAAGGCATTGACCGTTTTCTCTCATAGTGGCATAAATGTATTAACTGTTATGGCGATTACTTTTGAAATAATAAATAGTTTACTTACTTCTTTCCCATATGTCTCTGCCCCTTATATTTTCATGGTCTCCTGCTAAAATGCAATGTACCTCCCACTTACAGCACCCACTAGTCTGAATATAGTTATAGGCCTGCAAGATATTTGAAACTACACTGTTTACAATGGTTCCCCCACCTGGCGTTGAAATCATCTAGAACGCTTTGCACAACTAAGAAGAAGACAAGAATGGTTCCAGATGCGTCGAATTCAATTAACGTACAGGAACTTTCGGAACGAGAGAACAATCTGCAGGAGTAATCGTTTTCTTCCAGCCAAATCAAAGTCACGTCGACGTCCTTCTGTCCAAAAGAGTAGTAATCGTGACCCATCAGAGACGGATACCAGTCTCGAACCAGAAGCAGTCTAGTTTCGCTTATGTCAATCAAATTCAATTTTTTTCCTGTCGAGTACTATTGTTAGCAAAGGTTCAACTATCTTCCATTTGCTTTAGAATACCAAATGCAACATGATTCTCTGAACTGATGGGAAAGACCCGAATTTGGTTACTTCATGATTTATAGCGGTAATTTAGGGTTCCAGTATACCTTTTCTCCTTGGGTTTTCCTCCAGTAGGGACAGCGACGAGAAGGTTGCACTAACTGCAATGCCCAAAGAGACATTTAAACTACCATTTTACCCGCGCTCTGTATGCAAATGCAACAGGAAGAATGCGTAACAAGTGATACAGTGAAAAGTACCCTTTCTGATGTACTTTGCAGTGGTTACCACAGTAAATATGTAGACGCAGGTGTAGACCCCTGTTAGTCTTTACGCACCGTCGTAATTGACATTAGCAGCACACGTTGTTTCACACTATACGCGATAGGAATCCGAAATAGAGTAACGCGTCTTCGCTACAAAGGAGCCCGAAGATGTCACAGAATCTCTTATCTTCCAGCTACTACCTCCCTGAATCTGACAGGCTATTGCTATCCCATTCTGCCATTCTGATAAATGGCTCATTTTACTCGCCAAAGCGCTGAGCGAAATACTAAGAATATGCTATTCGTCATCTGTCCCCGTTTCATCAGTTCAAAACTGTTACATCATGAATTGCTTATCCCACTTGCAGATTTTTTATTATTATGTTGTGGGCAATTTGACTGTAGGTGTGGAATTCTTAACTAAATGAGTCGCCTCGGGTATGTTTGTTTCATGGCATTTGATTTGATAGACGATTGAATTCCCTGTACGCTGTATGAGCTGATGTCATGACGGACACTGGAGAAAGGGTTGGTTACACCCACTGGGACGGCGTCCTGGTTGCGTTTAGCAAATCGACTCCCTGGCAGTCAGACTGGCTTAGCTGATTCATACCTCGCAGTGACATCCAACAAAATACTATTTGTGTAGTCACTCCATGCACTAGCGAGCAACATTCACATGCACATCATACTGTTGTTAAACGTGCAGTGGCCTTAAAGGGTTGTTCAAATACCCATACAATCCAGGCAGGAAAAACACTTTTAAAGAAAGTGGCACTGACCATACATTGGCCCGTAATAACATATCCACACTAAAGGCCTTATGTCTTCAATTATATTTACATCACTATTAGAGTTTTTTAGCACTCCATTGAGCTATTCATCAGTATTATCACAATTTAATGAACAAACTTTGTGAATGATAACTTGTCGCCTGCAACTGTCAATTTTTGTTCTACCGTACGGTTGCGACCTTAGGCTATTGTCAAGTACCCACCTTCAACTTGGAGCGTACTTCAGATTACAGACAGTGTGTTACATATCTCATCCATTTTCTACTTTTTCGATTCTGACGTTTCTATGCAGTATGTACTTTACTCTCCTCCTATAGCCATTAAAGTGTGAAGATAATCCTTATCTGGGTCGAATTCAGTAACCAATAAAATCTTTTTGTTATTCAGAGGTCGTGCTTCTTTAAAAGTATATCAAGATTACGACACGCCATAACATTAAATCACTGTTCAAGAACTGAATCTGGTTGCCGAGAAAGAATTTTAAAAAGCAAGAGAGCATTTCCCATGCTTTTCCAGTTCACAAATAAGCCTTCGCTAAGCCCACGGATTCATCCAGTGACGCAAAATCTGTCTATCTGCTCTTCTGGCAGTCGGATACTCTTCCTTTCCCCAAGCAGCAGTGCGACCACCTCGAACAGAGAGAATCTCCACCGACATACTCGTACGCCGAAGTTCGTTCAGGGATGTTTTCTGAATATTTTGGTCTATGCGAACCGTGGCCTGACTCGCTGCACAACTACTGCGTTTCCCTTGATTAGTTACAACCATTTATCTTTGTAACTGTATTGTACTGAAAATATGTGCACACAGTGCTAATATAAATGCTGTGTGTCTTATTTGGAAACGAATTTGTTTCATTCACGATAATTGCAGTTGACAACAGAAATAACCACGTTGGACTTCGCTCTCAAGCTTGCGCTACGTACTGAGCGTTTCTTTTTCTGACAGTGTCAGTCGTACGTCAACAGTGAGACACAGCACGTTTATTGACGAAGAGTTGATCGAAATGCATCTCGTGTATAGGTTCACTCGAAAACGGAAGAGCGGCAGTACGAGCTATACTGAGCTGTTCCCACGGCAAATGCAACCACATCACAGTACTTTTGCATACTTATATAGGGCCATACGAGAACCTGGACCCTTCCGTGCTGAATATTACATGAATTATTACTTTTGTTAGTAGCTTAAAAAAACAGAGGTAATTGTGCATGCAGGAGAACTTCCGCGAACTATGGAAGATCATACGTGGATTTCCCAGAAAGTAATGCACCGCATATTTTTCTCAGTCGAAAGTAATGCTACGAATGCGAAACGTAACATACGTATTATTTGACGTCTCCTGAGTGAGCGCGCCAAGTTTCCGTCACTTCCGACATATAGCATAGCTGCAGGACAGTTTCAAAATGGCGTCTCTAGGTTACGTACGTTAAAGCAAAGTGCCGTCACTGGATTTCTCACGACAGAGGAAGAAACTGTAGGGAATGACCACAAACGCTTGTGCAAAGTCTATGGAGCATCTGCTGTCAACAGAAGTACAGTTAGTCGCTGGGTACGGAGGGTGAGGTCATCAGAAGGCGGATTGGAGGAACTCCACGATTTGCAGCAGTAGGGGAGACGCGGGGTCGGATCTAGGAGTTTTACGAAGGTGGGAAAGCTTGAATTTTGCGCCCCTTCTTTCACTCCCAACCATAAAAATCGAAAAATTTTGAGAGTAATTTGGGTAATACAGGGTGGTTCAAAAAGAATACCACAATTTTAAAAATGTGTATTTAATGAAAGAAACACAATATAACCTTCTGTTATACATCATTACAAAGAGTATTTAAAAAGGTTTTTTTTTCACTCAAAAACAAGTTCAGAGATGTTCAATATGGCTCCCTCCAGACACACGAGCAATATCAACCCTACACTCCAGCTCGTTCCACACTCTCTGTAGCATATCAGGCGTAACAGTTTGGATAGCTGCTGTTATTTCTCGTTTCAAATCATCAATGGTGGCTGGGAGAGGTGGCCGAAACACCATATCCGTAACATACCCCCATAAGAAAAAATCGCAGGGGTAAGATCAGGGCTTCTTGGAGACCAGTGATGAAGTGCTCTGTCACGGGCTGCCTGGCGGCCGATCCATCGCCTCGGGTAGTTGACGTTCAGGTAGTTACGGACAGATAAGTGCCAATGTGGTGGCGCTCCATCCTGCTGAAATATGAATTGTTGTGCTTCTTGTTCGAGCTGAGGGAACAGCCAATTCTCTAACATCTCCAGATACTGTAGTCCAGTTACAGTAGCACCTTCGAAGAAAAAGGGACCAAAAACTTTATTGGCTGAAATGGCGAACAAATGTACAACTAAATGAAACTTTATAGCTCCCTTAATTCGCCGACAGATAGTGCTTAGCTCTGCCTTTTGTCGTTGCAGAGTTTTAAATTCCTAAAGTTGTGGTATTCTTTTTGAATCACCCTGTATATTCCGAAATAAATGTCAGTATCCGACAACATTAATTTATTTTATTAAATGAATTAAGGTCAAAGAGATCGATAAAATGTATGATGAGATAAAAGAAATTATTCAGATAGTGAAGGGAGACGAAAGTTTAATAGTCAAGGCTGACTGAAATTCGATAGTTGGAAAAGGAAAAGTGGTAGGTGAATATGGAACGGGGGTAAGGAATGAAAGAGAAAGCCGCCTGGTAGAATTCTGCACGGAGCATAATTTAATCATAGCCAACACTTGGTTCAAGAATCATGAAAGAAGGTTGTATACATTGACCAGGCCTGGAGATACTGGAAGGTTTCAGATAGATTATGTAATGCTAAGACAGAGATTTAGCAACCAGGTTTTAAATTGTAAGGCATTTCGAGGGGCAGATGTGGACTCTGACCATAATCTATTCGTTATGAAGTGCAGATTAAAACTGAAGAAACTGCAAAAAGGTGGGAATTTAAGGAGATGGGACCTGGATAAACTAAAAGAACCAGAGGCTGTAGAGAGTTTCAGGGAGAGCACTAGGGAACGATTGACATGGTGGAAAGAAATACAGTAGAAGAAGAATGGGTAGCTTCGAGAGATGAAACAGTGAAGGCAGCAGAGTATCAAGTAGGTAAAAAGACGAGGGCTAGTAGAAATCCTTGGGTAACCGAAGATTATTGAATTTAATTGATGAAAGGAGAAAATACAATAATGCAGTAAATGAAGCAGGCAAAAAGGAATACAAACGTCTCAAAAATGAGATCGATAGGAAGTGCAAAAAGCCTAAGCAGGGATGGCTAGAGGACAAATGTAAGGATGTAGAGCAATATATCACTAGGGGTACGATAGATACTGCCTACAGGAAAATTAAAGAGACCTTTGGAGAAAAGAGAACCACTGGTATGAATATGAAGAGCTCAGATGGAAACCCAGTTCTAAGCACAGAAGGGAAAGCAGAAATGTGGAAGGAGTATGTTGAGGGTTTATACTGGAAGAAGTATATAGAGGGTTTATACAAGGGCGATGTACTTGAGGACAATATTATGTAAATGGAAGAGGATGTAGATAAAGATGAAATGGGAGAAATAGATACAGCTTGAAGAGTTTGACAGAGCACTGGAATACCTAAGTCGAAACAAGGATCCGGGAGTAGACAACATTCCATTAGAATTGCTGATAGCCTTGGGAGACCCACCCCTGAAAAAACTCTACCATCTGGTGGGCAAAATGTATGACACAGGTGAAACACCCTCGTACTTCAAGAAGAATATAATAATTCCAATCCCAAAGAAAGCAGGCGTTGAAAAATGTGAAAATTACCGAACTATCAGTTTAATAAGCCACGGCTGCAAAATACTAACACGAATTCCTTACAGACGAATGGAAAACTATTAGAAGCCGACCTTGGGGAAGAGCAGTTTAGATTCCGTAGAAATATTGGAACAAGTGAGGGAATACTGACCCTACAACTTATCTTAGAAGCTAGATTAAGGAAAGGCAAACATATATTTTTAGCATTTGTAGACTTAGAGAAAGCTTTTGACAATGTTGACCGGAATACTCTCTTTCAAATTCTGAAAGTGTCAGGGGTAAAATACAGGGAGCGAAAGGCTATTTACAGTTTGTACAGAAACCAGATGGTAATTATAAGAGTCGAGGGGCATGGAAGGGAAGCAGTGGTTGAGAAGAGAGTGAGACAGGGTTGTAGCCTCTCCACAATGTTATTCAATCTGTATATTGAGCAAGTAGTAAAGGAAACAAAAGAAAAATTCGGATTAGGAACTAAAATCCATGGAGAAGAAATAAAAACTTTGAGGTTCACTGATGACGTTTTAATTCTGTCAGAGACAGCAATGAACATCAACAAAAGCAAAACGAGGATAATGGAATGTAGCCGAATTAAATTCGGTAATGCTGAGGCAATTAGATTAGGAAATGGACACTTAAAGGAGTAAATGTGTTTTACTATATGGGGAGCAAAATAACTGATGATGGTCGAAGTAGAGAGGATATAAAATGCAAACTGGCAATGGCAAGGAAAACGTTTCTGAAGAATAGAAATTTGTTATCATCGAGTACAGATTTAAGTATCAGGAAGTATTTGTATGGAGTGTAGCCATGTATGGAAATGAAACGTGGTCGATAAATAGTTTTAACAAGAAGAGAACAGAAGCTTTCGAAATGAGGTGCTAGAGAAGAATGCTGAAGATAAGATGGGTAGATCACATAACTAATGAGGAGGTATTGAACAGAATTGTGGAGAAGAGAAATTTGTGGCACAACTTGACTGGAAGAAGGGATCGGTTGGTAAGACATGTTCTGAAGCATCAAGGAATCACCAATTTAGCATTGGAGGGCAGCGTGGAGGATAAAAATCGTAGACGGAGACCAAGAGATGAATACACTAAGGAGATTCAGAAGGACTTAGGTTGCAGTAGGTACTGGGAGATGAAGCAGCTTGCACAGGATAGAGTAGCATGGTGCGCTGTATCAAACCAGTCTCTGGACTGAAGACCACAACAACAACAAGATCAAAGAAAACAAACATAAACAATTTTAAAATATATAAGAATGTATCATAAAGCTTATACAATTATCAGTTTAAAACTTCGCTTTCTTAGCGTTTTCTGGCTGCAAAAACGTTTATAATATCATCATAGTTTATGGAAGTTACTCGTTTGTGCTGTATGGAGATCATACTGAGATTTGTTAAGCTTTGTTCAGAAGTCCCGTTCCTCAAATGATTTTAATTCGTTTCAGCCTTCTGGAGCTTCTTTCTCCACAGGAAACAGAAACTGGTATTCTAAGGAATATCCTTAAGGCTGTAGTAATGTTGGGATATCCCTCTACCAATTTATTTTTCTAAATCAAACTTATTGTGGATGATGCAGTGGCATTTTGTCTCTTTATATTACCAGGGCATGGTGTTTAAAACTTTCAGTTTCAAAAACAAATTCTTCCTTGTTTAGATGTTCTGTGTAGGTGTTAGGCAGTTCTGTTGCTTTGGCCTTTAAGTCCTCCACTTCCATTTCTTGAATTTGGACACCACACAGAAAACTTAATTTTGCACTGATGTTCTTCAGTGCAGTAAACCGGGCACTCAGCTCCATTATCACTCTGTGAGTTATTTCTAACAGGGAACAAATCTTCCTGTGAATGTTTGAATACTTCATCCTTACAAAGCTCATCGCTCATTTTTTTCTTTCTTCTAATCCTTTTTTGTGAGAATACCGTTGATACTTCATTATCTTCTGCTAGCACTTTGATCTCAGAAATAGCTTCAGAGCTACAAGAGTCTCTAGAAGTTTTCAGAAAGTTCAAAAGACCTTCAATGTTTCGAACAGCTTTATGAATTGTAAGGTCTTCTCTTTGCAGAAACTGATTAACATGATCTATTTTTGCAATATTGCAAGCCAGAAACAACTTAAGGCAACAAATTTGAGTTTTCTCAATTTTTGTTTCTGGTGTTGAGAATTTATGACTTTCAGTTTCTTCCAGAGCCTTTACAACTCTGTTAAAATGCTTATAAACTGCTTCAACTGCCTCTACACTTAGACACCACCTAGTCTTATTCCTGGGTTTTAATGTTGTGGGTATAATATGATCTTTTAACTTTTGTCTCATTTTTTAACTGCTTTGGAAACCAATCTTTACTTAAATTGCGAGCTTCTCTATAGCTCTTCCTGATGTGAGGATCACGTTCGTTTTCTGCACTCGCTTTTATAATGTTACATCTTTCAGAGTCAGAAAACCTCTTTGGCCACATACCAGGATCTTTAAAATCAAACTGAAACTCATCCTTTTGATGAACACTAGCGGAAGTAGTGTTTCACATTCCTTCACAGTGTCGTCTATTACCTTTGTACTTGGGGGGGGGGGGGGGGAGGCATCTTCAGTTTCACCTGAAGCAAAACAAAAAATTATATAATCCATACTGAACTTGAGAGATTTACTGTCTTTGAGTTATGTTTTCGTCCTTCTCTGTTGTGGTAGTGTTACATTAACTGTAAGTGATTGATTCCTGAGCCAATCCATATGAAGTGGTCCAGTGAGGATTGCTTGATCATTTTTAAACATTTTGATTTTTTATGTGGTTACCCTATAATAGAGAAGTTCAAAACAGCGTTTAAAAAAATTACAATGCACCGTTGCTAAATGGCGGCCATTTTTATTTTAAGTGCAAGACGATTTTCCACTCTGGAGACGTTAGCGATAATTTGAAGATCTCTGATGGGATTAAGTTACAACTTTGCAATTGGTATGCTTGTTTTCAGAAAAGTGTCCTTTAGAACACTGTCCATTACACAAAATACACTAAATCCAATTTTGATTATATAATCTTACCTAATGTTTTGTTGTCTTCCCTGACAGCAGACTTTGTGAAAAAGGAAGACAATTTTCGTGTCTGAGATAACACCTCACTTATTGTCTTCTTCTCTTCTGCTATTTTTCTATACTTCGCCCCACTACCGTTTTCGACCATACATTACTATACAAGTTATTAAACAAATTTAAATACACAACAGAAGAACAATAGAGATCAATACAACAGAAAACAATGATACTCCATGTAACGCTGACGCGCCCCAACTATAAATGGTGATGGGAGAGGGTAGGCTGCACGCCCATCTTGTCTGAGAGCTTAAGTGTGAAAATATTCCCTGTCAGCTGGTATTGATATCTTAGCCGATTTTCGGCTGATGCTCGCCGACTTAAGGAATACAAAGCCGGAAAATGTTTTTGTTAGTCGACAGCCGAAATTCTGGCAGTTTTCTTGTATTTCATCAAACACAATTAAATAATTTAATTTAACTTACTTGATGCACATTGTTATTAAAATATTTACGTTCAAGCAAGAAGTTCCAATAAGTTAATAATGGTATTAATATTTTGAATGGACCTTTATAACAGATAGCTTAATACACTGTCTGAGTTAGTATTCTGATTATTGCTGCCGACTATATGACGTCTGGTGCAATAAGGCCACAGCGCGATGACAGTGGTTTCTCGAATAACTATCGCACTTCATAGGCGCAGCCAGGATTTGACTATGGGACGGTTTTTCTACAAATTGGCATTGCAATAACGTAGACTTGTAATAGAACTCAAAAAGGCACTAGTACTGTATGTATTACATCTTAATGTGTACGTTTCATTCCAAAGAACTGTTTGCTAGTTAGCCATAACAGTATGAATGCAACATAAAGGAACTTCCTAAGAATTTCTTCCTAAGAAAAAAAACCCTCCCAAAATTTACCGCCCCCCAAATTCTACCGCCTAGGGCATCTGCCCCTTTCCCCCCCCCCCCCACCCCCCCCACCGCACCCCACCCCACCCCCTCCTAGATCCGGCCCTGGGGAGACCGTCCACGGCTGTCACACCTGACGTGTTGCATCGAACTGATATTGTCATTCGCGAGGACAGGGGCATTACGACTCGGCAGTTGGCGCTGCATCTGACAATCAGCGAAGGAAGTGTGGATGCGATTATTCACTCATTTGCATATTCAAAAGTGTGTGCAAGATAGGTTCTGCGGTGTCAACGGTGGATCACAAAGTGTACAGATAAAACATTTGATTTGTTGCAAAGTTTTGAAGCGGAAGGGAAGACCTTCTTGTCCTGGCTTGTGACAGGAGATGAAACCTGGGTTCACCATTTTGAGCCCAAAACAAAAGGACAGTAGATGGAATGGCGCCATTCCCACTCCCCACAGAAGAAAAAATTCAAAGCAACTGTTTCCACCGGTAAGGTCATGATCACCGCCTTCTGGGACTGTGAAGGTATGATTCTCATTGACGTACCTACAGACTGGAAAATTGCGCAGGTCGCACCAGTGTTTAAGAAGGGTAGTAGGAGTAATCCATCGAACTACTGACCTATATCATTGACGTCGGTTTGCAGTAGAGTTTTTAAGGATATACTGTATTCAAACATTATGAATCACCTCGAAGGGGACGATCTATTGATACGTAATCAGCATGGATTCAGAAAACATCGTTCTTGTGCAACGCAACTAGCTCTTTATCCGCACGAAGTGATGGACGCTATCGACAGGGGATCTCAAGTTGATTCCGTATTTCTAGATTTCCGGAAAGCTTTTGACACCGTTCCTCACAAGCAACTTCTAATCAAGCTGCAGGTCTATGGGTTATCGTCTCAGTTGTGCGACTAGATTCGTGATTTCCTGTCAGGAAGGTCGTAGTTCGTAGTAATAGACGGCAAATCATCGAGTAAAACTGAAGTGATATCAGTTGTTCCCCTGGGAAGTCTCCTGGGACCTCTGCTGTTCCTGATCTATATAAATGACCTGGGTGACAATCTGAGCAGTTCTCTTAGGTTGTTCGCAGATGATGCTGTAATTCATCGTCTAGTAAGGTCATCCGAAGATCAGTATCTGTTGCAAAGCGATTTAGAAAAGATTGCTGTATGGTGTGGTTGGTGGCAGTTGACGCTAAATAACGAAAAGTGTGAGGTGATCCACATGAGTTCCAAAAGAAATCCGTTGGAATTCGATTACTCGATAAATAGTACAATTCTCAAGGCTATCAGTTCAATTAAGTACCTGGGTGTAAAAATTACGAACAACTTTAGTTGGAAAGACCACATAGATAATATTGCGGGGAAGGCGAGCCATAGGTTGCATTTCATTGGCAGGACACTTAGAAGATGCAACAAGTCCACTAAAGAGACAGCTTACACTACATTCGTTCGTCCTCTGTTAGAATATTGCTGCGCGGTGTGGGATCCTTACCAGGTGGGGTTGACGGAGGACATCGAAAGGGTGCAAAAAAGGGCAGCTCGTTTTGTATTATCACGTAATAGGGGAGAGAGTGTGGCAGATATGATACGCGAGTTGGGATGGAAGTCATTAAAGCAAAGACGATTTTCGTCGCGGCGAGATCTATTTACGAAATTTCAGTCACCAACTTTCTCTTCCGAATGCGAAAATATTTTGTTGAGCCCAACCTACATAGGTAGGAATGATCATCAAAATAAAATAAGAGAAATCAGAGCTCGAACAGAAAGGTTTAGGTGTTCGTTTATCCCGCGCGCTGTTCGCGAGTGGAATTGTAGGGGGATAGTATGATTGTGGTTCGATGAACCCTCTGCCAAGCACTTAAATGTGAATTGCAGAGTAACCATGTAGATGTAGATGTAGACGTGATGCCAAGAGGCGATACCATTAATTCAGAAGCATATATCAACACATTAACAAAACTCAAGACGCGCTTCCGGCGTCTTCGGCACCACAGCAACCCAGAAGATGTTTCGCTGCAACACGATAACGCTCAGCCCCACACAAGTCTGAGGACTGCTGAATACATCGCAAAACAGGATTGGACAGTGTTACCCCATCCAGCCGACAGCACTGACCTAGTCCCCCTCGGATTTCCACTTGCTTGGGCCGTTAAAGGATGCCATTCGTGGAAGACATTTTGAGGACGATGAGGAGATGATTCACGCAGTGAAGCACTGACTCAACCACCAGGACAAGGATTAGTACCGACAGGTCATACACGCCCTTGTTTCACGCTGGAGAAAGACCGTAGAAGGAGATGGAGATTACTTGGAAAAATGGGGTGTGTAGATAAAACTTCATTCTTTGTGTTTGTAATTCTCATTATGTTCAATAAAGAATTGTAGAAGAAGAAAAAACTGTAGCACATTACTTTCTGGGCAACCCTCGTAGATGAGGTACTGGCGGAAACACAGTTCTGGTTATTGGAGGGGGGGGGGGGGGGGGGAGGGTTTGTGACCCTTGCTCTCAGAAAAGATCTCTGAATAACCTCCACCAATGCACGCATCATATGTCACGTACTAAAAATATATGGTGTTATGATAATATTGGGACTCCTTAGTGTATGTGGTATTGCACCAATGTAATCACACATTTCAGGAAAACACGTTCCTTGAGAGTGTGAGATGCAAAGGACACCTCGAGACAAGATGCTAGAATGCGTGTGTGTGCGCGCGCGCGCGCATGTGTGTATGTGTGTGTGTGTGTGTGTGTGTGTATGTAAGCGCGTGGCCTGACCCTCCGGCGCTCTCGGGATAGCAATTACCGCTAATTAGACTATCGCCGGCATCGGTACCGGTAACAGCCCTCAGCCTGTGTTTACCGTAGCGCACTTATTTATGGCATGAATAATGCATGCATTCGCTCGCGTGCAGTAAAGGAAAGCGAGGGGGGAAAACAGAGGAGCGAAAAGTAACTGCGAGCTGTAAGTCTGTATCTCGTGGCGCCCGTGTGTGGGTGTGTGTGTGTGTGTGTGTGTGTTCGTGTTAGGTGGCGACAGAGCGCACCGCCTGCTTGGCAAGGATTTATGCAATCATTAACTTTCATTACATTAATCGTGCTTTCTCTCGCTACGCTTGTAGTGACGTTAGAAACATTAGGACTGGTATGGCGAGTGATGGGATACTGAAGAGCAGAATTCAACTGCTCAGCTTGTTCTGTGATAGAGGGAAAGAGGGAGGCAGAGCAAAGAGGAAATGAGAAAGGAAAGCTATGGGCTGCAGCACCCATTTGTGAACAGATTTAGTAAACATTTTTGCTGCATCGGTACTCCCCAAGATGGTCAAAACCTATAGGGACAAAATTACGCACTCGACAGAGAGCTCTAAACATATTACTGCAGTTTCTCCACTATCCCGGTAAATGCGGATCCGAAACTGCACCGATAATCGAAAAAAGGCCTATCGTATTTTTTTCCCGAAACCGGTATTTTTTATTTTTACAAAACATGCTATAGGTAGTAACCCATTTATCTCCATGCATCACCCACATAATTTTTTGTCCAGAAGGGTAACAAATAACTAGATTCTTCTGATGCAATTCTTCATGCTTTCCCGGCGATCTGTTGACATGTTGGATATTCGGGAATCCAGCCGGATGTTCGCGTCGTTCTCGCACGATATTTCAACACCGTGCCTCGCTGTCTTCTTTAGGTGATACCTGAGACAGCGAGGCACGCTGTTGAAATAACGTGCGAGAACGACGCGAACATCCGGCTGGATTCCCGAATATCCAAGATGTCAACAAATAACTACATTTTCTGGACAAAAAATTATTTGAAGTGGTCAAGATAAGCTTGAAGCTTAATATTTTTATTATTATTATTTTTAAGCGAAGAATTATATGCGGATAATCCGAAAGCCGCTTACTTGGGAATACGCTGTATTTTGAATAAAGTATCCAATTGTCAGTATTGAACATTTCAGGTGAGCAACACGTGGCAAGCATGCCTGCTGCATCTTCGTTGGTAGCTCCACCTTGCAGAATAAGACACAATAGTCTTCGGTGTGTGGAGATTACCACTGATTTCAGTTCATCACTGGTTGCGCCAGACAGAAGGTCGAAAGGGTATATTATAGGAAACGGAGCTGTATAGAATTTTAAGGAGTATAGCTTAATTACAGCAAACAGTCAGAAGTACATATAAACGATATTTTACGTTTAACCATTACTGGTTTCGGATTTTTAAAAATCCAACGTCAGATGGCTCTTACAAGAGTCCATTATGGTAATTTGCCAGGGGCTAGTTGATTGTTTAGTGCCGTGGTGTATGTATGTTCCTGACCAACGCACTCGTCGAGTATTTCTATTCTACTTCTTTACATCTTGTCTGCCTCGCAGAAGCACCAAATATGATTTTCACAATTCACTAATAATTATTTTTATAACCAGCAATGTAACTTTTAGCCACCACATAATATGTTCGCCGGCCACGGTGGCCGAGCGGTTCTAGGCGCCACAGTCCGGAACCGCGAGATTGCTACGGTCGCAGGTTCGAATCCTGCCTTGGGCATGGATGTGTATGATGTCCTTAGGTTAGTTAGGTTTAAGTAGTTCTAAGTTCTAGGGGACAGATGACCTCAGACGTTAAGTCCCATAGTGCTCAGAGCCATTTGAACCATAATATGTTCAAAATTCATAATATGTGCCCAAACTTCACATGGGCAATGAAAACAGAAACATTATCGCTAATGATGCTACAGTCTACATACACTATGTAACATAGTCGTCGCTGGTTGCTGCATTTATGCTGTTGAGCCAAAACATGACCAAATGTTCAAATGCGTGTGAAATCTTATGGGACTCAACTGCTAAGGTCATCAGTCCCTAAGTTTACACACTACTGAACATAAATTATCCTAAGGACAAACACACACACCCATGCCCGAGGGAGGACTCAAACCTCCGCCAGGACCAGCCGCACGGTCCATGACTGCAGCGCATTATGACCAGTCCCCGCCATGAGACAGAATGTAAGAACGTACGGACTGTTTAATAAGCCGCTACTGGTGTGGACACTGCACGACTTAATTTGTTGATGTGACTCGTTTCTTGTCAGGAGGGCTCGATCGTGCATAGTCGCCTTAAAGTCCATACGTAAGAGGTGGCATGGGCCACCATGAGTTTTCTGCAAAATCATAACTGAGATTGGCTTGCTCAGGGAATAGCTCCGTGACATAGCAAAATCGGCGCAGAAATTGGCGCCAAGTATCTCCATTGGTGGAATAGTCCTGCGTCGGCAATAGAGGGGAATTTTCCGCCGGTTTTCAAGTTGCTGATTGGAACGTTTAACCACGACCACTTTCGCGGAGGTGGGAATGTTCTGAGTTCGGCTTGTACGGGTGCTCTGGAGTAGAGTCGGCTCTCACCTTTCGGTCAGAGTAGGTTACAAGACTGAGCTCTCGCTGCTCTGGACACCCTGCCTTCCGTTGGCTGTCTAATATACTTTTATTTAACTGTAACTGTTTGACGAAGTTGCTGAAGTTTCGACTTCAACGTAACTTTCCGAGTACAGTTGGCAATTGAGCATTCTGCATACAAGCGGCCAATGTTTTCCGTCTTGAGCAGTTTTGGCTAAAGTTGACTGTACCGGAGTTACTGTGTGACTTCTCTTGTTAAAATCACTCACTGTACGTTAAATACACTGCTAACACCAGCACCTCGCATACGTTCCACCCAGAAGTTCGAAATGCAGTTTCCCACTATCAGTCGAACTGTATTCTGAAGTCTTTATTCTGTGACAACGTGCAACAAGTCTGTCACACACGAATATAAGGCACGATTCATACGGACACGACATGAAATGCGATGCGGCACGCTGCAATAGAGGTTGCTTACCGGTGCGACACTCGTGTTCTCACTGTGAAGATATGATACGCGATCCTACTTACCAAGCCACAAGCAACAACACAGCTCAAATGACGTTTCTGTTTCAGTTTCAACTGCAGTAATGAGCTCTTCTGAAGTGGATGTTGTTGTGGCTTATCATAATGTAAAACCCAAAAACTGAAGAAGAAAAGGAAGTTCTGGGTGGACTAATACAATGTTATAACTATTACATGTATTTCCGCTGTGTTTTCTCGTGAGATCTCTCAGCACGAAAAAGTCCAAGAATTCTACAGAACGATTCCAGACAGTTTCCGTTTTCTGGAGCAACTAATATCAATTACACTGGCATAGAAGGACACAAATTTGCGACTTGGTATTTCTCCTGCTGAAAAATTATTCAGTACAACAAGGTAAGTTGTTGACAGTTGTAAGGTACCCTTTATTTTAAGATAAGAGCACATTTTCTTTACTTCAAGTATTGCTATTTCATGTACATGAAGTGAACATATCAACGCTGCAGTTCATACAGAGTAAGGAGCGAGCGGTATGTTCCCACGCTGGCTAACGGAGGCGGTTGGCCACCTGGCGCTTTCAAAGCCAGTGGGATGAGGTGCTGATGCAGAAATCGTTCGTGACATCTACCCGACGGGAGGCCCTAGCCACACGACATTTCCATTTCCTATCAACAAAGAGATATAACAGGAAAGTACATTTATTCTGGTGCGAATCAAGTAACTGTTATTAACAAATATTTTATAACAAAAGTTGCCTTTTTGCCACTCACACATTTCAAGGAGTCTACGAGTAATTTATAATGCCAGGAAACGCTGATATTAACAAATAAATGATTAACTTTGGCATAACCGAAAATGTACGATCTTATACGAACTATACCGATCGTATGCTTAACTTACAGGCCGTGCGCCATAGTCGGCAGTCGTCAGTAGGATGCGTTTCGATCTAGTCATGCGGTAGACCATGTTCTTGTACTGTTAATAGATAAATTACAATCATTGTGGACAATAAATGAAAAGCACCAGTTTGCTTTTGTTCTACAACATTGTAGAACAAAAGCAAACTGGTGCTTTTCATTTATTATAATATTGTTCTACCAAGAACCGACGGAAGATTCCGTTAACATTGTGGACAAGTTCACTTTACGATATTTCTTAAATAAATGCACCATTATGGCATCATGTGTAAAAAGTATTTGCACAAAGAAAGCTTCTTCCAGTTTCATTACGTCAGTAGCATTTTATATTCAAAGTCAGACGACGCAGCTGCTGCTCTACAAAGGACATATAACTACGAGAGCGTCTCCGCATAACGGGTAGAAGAATTCTTACGCGGCAGCTCACTAAGTCAGTCCAAGAACGGACTGTCTTCATTATCGCAAAACTCGGGTGGGAAAGTATGGCCAGTTATACTGCACTCCCATCATAGGATAGTATTTCTACAACTGTTTCGAGAAGCAGTATTGATTAAGCTTGAGGAATATTCAGAAGAAAAGTTGCGAACTTGAAGTGAGATCAGTCACCACCGGTGGTGTAGCAGTGGGCGGTGAACTCCCTGTTCGTGTAGATACTGTGCTTGAAGAAACGGAAGAAGTCCATGATGATAGGGAAAATCCCTACCATTCTTTCTCGGCTTCGTCCAGCTGCTCATTCACAACTAACATCAGTTTAGCTTTCAGATATCTTTTACACATGTCACAAAGTTTCAGGAAATCAGGGAAGAAAACTAAAAGCATTCAGTCAGTATCATCTTCTGAGGACATCTGTTGACCTTTCATTTCATGAAGTTTTTCATTTCCAGCATTGGCTTACGTCGGCAGCATACGAAAAAGAGCAACTCGAGGCAGCTCCACAGTCGACGTGGCAGGCCGTAGCAGGCGGCAGTAGCATCGTGTTTGGCGCATAGCTGCCAACCTCGTTGCCGACAATCTCCAATATATCTCACTTATTCTCGAGAGTGGAAAGAGGTATCGTTCTCCTCTCACCGTTAAAAAAAATTAGATATATTAGCTATATTTCATATGCAGCAATCTATGATTTAGAACCAACAAAACGTAAACTAGCCAGCGACTACATTCTTCACTGCAAAGTTTTCTAAATACGAGTGCTGGATACTTCAGTGCAAAACATCGCAATAATTATTGCTAGTGACGAAAATAAAACCAGTGCGTTTTCAACCTGTGATATCGTACTATGATATGCGTAAGAATCAAAGTTTTTAACGAACAGTTCTCTCAAAATCGAATGAAAACGACCACGTAATGTACAACGCGCGCGAATTTAATTTTTTACGCGAAAGGTAAAAGTTTATCAGTAAAACAGCCTACTGAGATAGATGTACCTTTGTTTCACCTAAATTAAACACCTTTTTCAGCCATATCAGATGTTTTAGATGACTATCAGTCCAGCTTTAGGAAAAGTAAAGGCACCAGACAGGCAATTCTGACGTTGCGGTTGATAATGGAAACTAGACTAAAGAAAAATCAAGACATGTTCATAGGATTTGCCGACCTAGAAAAAGCGTTCTACGATGTAAAATGTTGCAAGATGTTCGAAATTCTGAGAAAGAGGGGTAAGCTATAGGGAGAGACGGGTAATACGCAATATGTACAAGAGCCAAGAGGAAATAACAAGGGTAGACGACCAAGAACGCAGTGCTTGGATTAAAAAGGGTCTAAGACAGGCATGTAGTCTTTCGCCCGTGCTGTTCAATGTGTACATCGAAGTAATGATGGAAATAAACGAAAGCTTCACGAACGGGATTAAAATTCAAGATGAAAGGACATCAATGATACGATTCGCTGATGACATGGCTATCCTGAGTGGAAGTGAAGAACAATTACATGATCTGCTGAATGGAATGAACAGTCTAACGAGTACAGAATATGGAGTGAGAGTAAATCGAAGAAAGACGAAACTAATGAGAAGTAGCAGAAATGAGAACAGCGTGGAACTTAACATCAGGATTGATGGTCACGAAGTAGATGAAGTTAAGCAATTGTGCTACGCAGGCAGCAAATGACGGAGGGGTTAAGAAGGAGGACATCACAAGCAGTCTACTGGTACCAAACATACCCTTTAATGATAGGAAGAAAGTTCTGAGAATGTACGTTTGCAGCACAGCATTATATGGTTATGAAACATGGACTGTGGGAAATCCGGAACAGAAGAGAATCGAAGCATTTGAGAGATGGTGCTATAGATGAATGTTGAAAATTAGGTGCACTGATGAGGAAAGGAATGAGCAGGTTCTCCGCAGAAACGCAGAGTAAAGGAATATGTGGAAGACACTGACAAGGAGAAAGGACAGGATGATAGGACATACATTAAGACATCAGGGAATGACTTCCATGGTGCTAGAAGGAGCTGTAGAGTGCAAAAACTGTAGAGGAAGACAGAGATTGGAATACATCCAGCAAATAATTGAGGACGTAGGTTGCAAGTGCTAATCTGAGATGAAGAGGTTGACACAATAGAGGAATTCGTGAAGGGCCGCATCAAGCCAGTCAGAAGACTGATGACTCAAAAAAATTCAAATTGTAACGTTGTTGGTTTAATTTGCTATGAAAGCGGTGCTGCTATTCAAGACCATAAAAGTGGGTTAAAAGCTGTGAGCTGTCTGGGGAAGTTAACCTTGCATTACTGAGCAACTGTTTCACCAGGTATCCAGTCCTGCTTACCAAATTTCCAACCAGACTATCATTAATTATAATCTTTTAATAGTCATACGACAACTGGTGATATATATATATATATATATATATATATATATATATATATATATATATATAAGAGAATTTAAATAAAAAGAAATAAATCAGTTTATATTTGGAAATTTATTTTAACATTGATCATTGAAATTTCAGCATATTAAACTCGAGTCATAACTAAGCTGGTGCCTTCTTTAGGATTGTGTAAATGTGAGTTTGTAATCTTACGGAACACATCAAATAGGGAGCCAAGATTGGGAGACTACATACAACACTGCATTCATAAAATAACACACGAAGAACGTTGAAACATATGCAAGAGGAAATTAACCACAACCAACCGATTCAATTTTCACCCAAAGAAGTTACGTTCATAGCACAATCCTGTCCGTCATGTAATTACCACACACTGGTATACTAAATACATACTAACTCTCTGTGAAATCTTCCCGAAAAGAATAGCTGAGGGCTACTTTGATGATTACACCACATGCTTCACGTGGTCAACTAGGTTTACACAAAGAGTGTAACTCCACAATAATTTTGATAATTAAAATAATTTAGATCGAAAAGCAATTTACAAAAGAAAAACCTCGAACTGGTTACTAACGTCTTACTATTAACCTGATGGGTCAAACAATTGTATAAGCACGTGGTACTGGTCTCACAAAGTACACCCCACGTGGGTTGAACATAAAGAAAAGTTGCTATATTGAAAAATATTGTCAAGACGAGACGTTATAATCTCACGCACATTCGCATTTAAGATTGATGGTCTTAGTTAGAGTTACTGATCAACACGTGGTTCCACTCTACTCACAAAGTAGTGACAAAGTAACTACTGGAAGATATTCTGAACTTCACACTCGAAATACACTGCGTTGCAATTTAAGATAACATTAGATATTTTAGAGCTAAACCTGAAATAAAGGTGATTAAATTTTCAGTTAGGCTGAACTTAAGAAATCCATTGTCCTATGGACTTAGCAGACAAGCGCTTAGCCGGAGATCTTCCCACTTCAGACGCTCTCCACGGACAGACTGACCTGGTCCCTTCCTGAGGGTGGCTCACAAATACAAACGGAAGTGGCCAGAGGGGCAGCTTCCTATACCAACATGACAAGGGACGGACAGGACCATACTAAGGATAGAATCCTATTTGCTTTTAGAAAGCGTAGCTACCTGTTCTGACGTTGGTCCTACTGTTCTCTAGCAGGCAGGCTTGTCTGCTACCCTCAAGCATGCAACTAGAAATACATTTGCTCATTCATCCTCTTACACGGAAGGGAAGGGGGATGACAGTATCTTATCATATACAGTATATAAAATAAAGCAGATGTAGGTTCCGTATGAGACTGTGTGACGTAAATTTCATATAAACTGTGTTTTAAAGTGTAGTAGTGTGACAGATCGTTCTTGTTTATGTGTAAAAGTAACACGTTCCACTACTCAGTCCCCTCCCAGATAGTCAGAAACGCCACAGTAAATTTAGAAGAGAATTTATGCCGTAAATGACAACAGATTTAAGAAATTAACATGAAAGGAATCCAACAGAGACCTTTCAAAATATTTCTTGAAATTTCCCTCACTGCTTATCGTATGGCATAAGTTGGGTTAAGTGACCAGCACTCCATGTTGCACCGGGTGTTACGAGAGAGATACGCAGCAGTACTGTACTGTTGTCATCCCAGAGTTAACCCATTAAGTCACTTCAACTACGTTTCTATACGCTCGGCGGATATGGGTAGCTTCTCCGTCGTATCTCGAGTTGCCACACGTCTTTTATTGTATATCGTATTGCCTCAGTCTGATGTGTGCGTGAGTATTAGTTCACAGCTCCCCCAAAAACTGTAAACAAAGCGAGAGTTCTTAAAGTCGCACGATATCATAACTGAAAGTACAGTTAAATACACTGACTGACGAGTCATGGGATAGGGATATGCACTACACAGATGGCGGTAGTATCGCGTACACGAGGTATAAAAGGAGAATTCATTGGCGGAGCTTTCATTTGAACTCAGGTGATTCATGTGAAAAGGTTGCCGACGTGATTATGAACGCACGACGGGAATTAACAGAATTTGAACTTGGAATGTATCTGGAGCTAGAGACATGGGACAATCCATTTTGGAGATCTTTAGGGAATTCAATATTCCGAGACCCACAGTGTCAACAATGTTTCAGGGATTACCTCTTATCATGAACGATTCAGTGGCCGACGGCTTTCACTTAATGACTGGGAGCAGCACTGTTAGCGTAGTTTTGTCAGTGCTATCAGACAAGCAACACTGTGTTAAATAACCTCAGAAATCAATGTGGATTGTATGACGGACGTATCCATTAATACAGTGCGGCGAAGTTTGACGTTAATGAGCTGTGGCTGCAGACGACCGAGGCGAGTGCCTCTGGTAACAGCACGACGTCGCCCGCACCTCCTCTTCTGTGCACGTGCCGGTACTGGTTGACGCCCAGGAGACTGGAAAACCGTGACCTGGTCAGACGAATCCCTGCTTAAGTTGGTAAGAGCTGATGGTAGGTTTCGAGAGTGGTGCAGACCACACGAAGCCATGGACGCAAGTTGTCAACAAGGCATTGGGCAAACTTGTGGTGGCTCCATAATGGTGTGGGCTGTGTTTTCGTGGAATTGACTGGGTCCTCCGATTCGACTGAACCGATCGTGCCTGTAACTGGTTATGCGTGGCTACTTTGTAGCCATTCACGGACTTAATGTTCCCAAATAACGGATGGAATTGTCACCAAAACACAGTTGTTCGCGACCGGTTTGAGGAATATTCTGGACAGCGCAAACGAAAGATTTGGAGACCCAAAATGCCCAGCATGAATCGCATCAAACATTTATGGGACATAATCGAGAGGTCAGCTGGTGCACAACATCTCGCACCGGCAACCCTTTCGCAATTATGGACGGCTATAGGGACAGCATGGGTCAGTATTACTGCAGGGGACTTCCAATGACTTCTTGAGTCCATGCCATGTAGAGTTGCTGCACCACGCCGCGAGAAAGGAGGCCCGACACGATATTAGGAGGCAGTGTAAGCTAAGTCCAGTGGGAAGTTGATGTCCATAACTTGGGCTATTGAAATTGTGTGGTCTTTTTTCACCAGACTCGTTTCGCTTTGTTGAGGTAAAGCACATCAGTGGTCCGTAATTAAGTTATTTACACTTTGATTTGCTTTAAGATCGAAAACAGTTCGTTGACAATATGTTGATTTGCACTTTCGGTAATTTTCGCTTGATTTCTTGCTTAGCTCGAGGAATGCCGTCCGCTAAAACACCGTTGATGTTTTTCTGTCTTAGACACTAATAGCTGTGGTTTAATTTTTAGGTGTTCTGCAGTACTATGCATTTCTTATGATTTCACAGTAAAATTTTTCGCACATACTGTTTTATGTTTGTTCTCATACTTACAAGTAAGCGTTGTACTTCGTGTTTTTCAGTGTTGCCAACATAACCTTGCCAGTAGTTTGTCTTTGACCCACAATATTTTTATTAGATTATTGTATGTTTGTCATTGTTTTTAATTATTTTGCTGTGTATTTATATACTGCGTAAGAGTAGATAAGAAATAGTGATGGAGTTTCTTTCTCTTTTTTTGGATGGAGGGGGATCCCGTTCAGTCTGTTTAACGTGTATCTGATGCACAAATTTGACATATACAGAAAACTCACAACAAGTGACATGATCTTAAATGCAACCTCAAACCACCCGCAGAACCACAAACAGGCAGCAATCAGACACATGTTAAACAAACTGAACAGGATCCCCCTAAACACTTCTGACTATCAGAAAGAAAATATTCAAGTGTTTGTGAATTCCTAAGGGACCAAACTGATGAAGTCATCGGTCCCTAGACGTACACACTACGTAAACCATCTTAAAGTAACTTACGCTAAAGACAATATACACACATCCATGTCCGAGGGAGAACTCGAACCTCCGGCGGGAGGGGCCTCGCAATTCGTGACATGGCGCCTCTAACGGCGCAACCATGCGAGCGGCGTACCAGAAAGAGCTAGCCATTATAAAACAAATAGCATTAAAAATGGAAACAAACAAACATTGATAGGCAAACAAAACACAAAAAAAGAAATAAAAAGAGAAAAAACTATACCAAACCACACCAACACATACAACCCGCACTACTACAAAAAAAAATGGCATACAGTGACCTACTACATCAATTTCATACGTAAAATAGGTAACATATTCAAGAAACAAAGCATAAACATTGCTTACAAAACAAATAACTTAGTACCAAAGCACATCCCAAAACTGAAATCAAAACCAGACAGATACCAACAATCTCATATCTATCAGTTAAGTTGCAGAGATTGTGAAAAGATATATATTAAATGACTGGGAGGACATTGGACACAAGATATAAAGAACACGTCAGAGCATTTAAGTACAGTTCAAATCAGTCAACATTTGCAGATCATCTGCAATAAGAACACAATAGACGAAACAATATTGAAAATGATGTGGATATCATAAGAATCATTAAAGACAGACACCTGCTCCCTTTTCAAGAAAATTTCCACATACACAAATCATTAACAAGAAATAAACAGTTTGCTTGGGGGCCAAATAAATATTGGAAACCAGACTCTACGTAAAATAATTGACGAAATTACATGAAAAAGAAAAGAGCCTTTCCCATCCTTCACCCCCTCCGATATTCCCCCCCAACCCCCCGCCCCCCCCCCCCCCACCCAAATTTCATTTCTCTTCTTGCTCCACACCTTCTCCTCTAACTTACGCTCCATCACCTTGCTATATACTTTTTTCCACTCCTTATGGTTTCTCCCTTCCCTACCCAAGAAAAAGAGAAAGAAACTCCTATTCCTTCCCTACTCTTGCATAATATATACGTGAACAGCAACATAATTAAATACAACTACACACATACAATAATCTAATAAAAAAGATTGTGGGTCAAAGACAAACTACTGGCAGGATTATGTTGGCAACACTACAACCACACCACATACTTATAAGTACAAACACGAATAGAAAACAGTGGTGTGCGAAAAAGTGTGCAGTGAAAAACATAAGAAATGCATAGTCCTGCAGAATAACTAAAAATTATGGCGCAACTATTAGTGACTAAAGCAGGAAAACATCAACAGCGTGTAGGCGGGCGGTATTTCCCGATCTAAGCGAGAAATAAAGAGAAAATCACGGTAAATACAAATCAACATACTGTAACCGAACTGTTTTCGATCTTAAAGCAAATCAAAATGTAAATAACTTAATTACAGACCACTGATGTGCTTTACCTCAATAAAGTGAAACGCGTCTCGTGAAAGAAACACGCATTTTTTTAGTTGCAGCGACAGAACAAAAATATCCGCAAGTATTGTACAGCAACTATGGACAATATGGCCACACAAATGAAGATTTTATTTATAGTGTGGCTGCTCGGTCCTATCCCATTGTTATTTGACTCTTCGCCCAAATTCTTTGTTCCATTTATTGAACTTTTTGCAGGTTCTTTCCCGAATTTCGTCTTTGCGCCTATTATTAGTATCTGCAGATATCGAAGGAATCGTTTTGATACATGCTACCTTCTTCACATAGGAAACTGCCATTCATCGAAGCAGTCGTCTCTCCGAGATTTTTTTGCCTACTAAGTTGCTTTAATGGACACAGGCAACGTACGAGAGGTTTGTCCATGCACCGCCAGCAGCACCCACAGAGCTTACTAAGGGGCACAGACTGGAAAAGCCGAACACACGAAGTGGCCGATTTTATAATCAAATTGACTCTTCAGATGACGACTTGGACATGTACGCAAATACGTAAATATGGGAGCTGGCCCAGGAGATACCGTAGATGCCCAGCTACAATGGTAACACACTTCCTCTGACATTTCCTAACACCCATGCACGAATTGTCGTTACTGTCACAAATCCGGCACCAGCCCTACTACCTGTCCCAACTGTCAGAGAGGTTTCTTTTCCCACAGTGATTTCCGCGGGATTTTTCCCTCTGCTCTTAACATTCGGCTTCCTTCAGTCGCTTTTCTGTCAACTATCTCCTCGATATGACCGTATTAGTGGGTGGTTGCTCCCAAATGTATGGACCACATCACAGTCCCGCATCCTGTGACTCCTCGATTATCTTGCTAACCCCTTTCTTTCGCAGAGGTGTGTGAGTTAGCGAGCATTTCGCTCTCATTTAAATATGTGGCTGAAACAGACAGCCTTCCAGGAATTGTGAAAGGAATCCTGTCGTCCAGGACCGTGTTCCACAAAGAGCGCAGATTCACCACGAGATGGGAAAAGTCCACAGGCGTCTGTTGTGCTGAATGGCGTCGGGTAGATCAGGTCTAAGCGCTGTAGCGTGCGAGTCAGACAGACGAGAACTTACGGCAGAGGAAAACGGCGTAGGAGCTGTTTGTGACCGGGGAGGCGTAGCAGTGTTAAATGTGGCGGACCTAAGATCAGCCATAAAGGGAAACATTTATGAAAACTATTTAAGTCTGCAGTAATTCAGGGAATGAAGCCACAGTAATTTTAATCTACCATCTTTCTTACATTTTCATGATGATCCCAATAAAACTTGATTATTGATCATATCTATAATAGTTTAGGATTTACTGCTAAAGTGAAATTAACAAGTTTTGTAACAAAGACCTAACTGCTAGAATCTGAACGCTTTTGTTGATCTTAACGATCAGCATTTCATATAAAAGCGCACCATTAAAATGGCCAATGTTGTAAATATCGACCGGCCGTTGTGGCCGTGCGGTTCTAGGCACTTCAGTCCCGAACCGCGCTGTTGCGATGGTCGCAGGTTCGAATCCTGCCTTGGACATGGATGTGTGTGGTGTCCTTAGGTTAGTTAGGTTTAAGTAGTTCTAAGTCTAGGGTACTGATGACCTCAGATGTTTAGTCCCATAGTGCTTAGGGCCATTTGAACCTTTTGAATTTTTAAATATCAGCTCTATAACTTTATTTGTTTAAAAGATATAGTAAATTTAAATTATCAGCAATTTCAGTTAAGCATCAGATCATCATTTCCTCGACTCAAAACACATTGAACGATGACAGCATGACACCTTATTCAATCATTAGGTAATAGAATATTTGTTGTTAAGTTTAGTCCATAATGGTTACTTTTGTTCTTTATTTATTTATCAGAAAACACATTGGTGCAAGATTACTGGCCGTGACATTCAAAGTTAAGAAGGAATTTGTATTGGTTTTATGTAAAAGAATTTAACGTTTATTATATAATGGATATTATTGTTGCTTTATTCAGAACGTGAAAGTGGTCAAGCTTTGACTATTTAAATATGTTTAATGCAAAATACTGTAGAATAAGCTGTAGCCAATCAGATGGATGGCTTCAGGAAAGGGAATTGCACTAGTCAATTGAGCGAGGACGTTCGTCACGCAGGAGACGAGGCAAGAGACGGGCAGAGGGACAGTACTGGTGCAGACGCGAAAGCGGACAGTTCGGATTGAGATTGTCTTTAGGCAGCTAGGAAGTGAAACGACTTAAAAAATTTCGCGTTGTGTGGTATCGCGGGACTTAGTCTCTGAGCCTGAGCAGCCACGCGCTTGGTATGAACTCTTAACTTTTCGCGTAGATAACAAGGTGGAGTATTGGACTTGTATTTCGCGATGATATTATGAATGATTGAACTGTGTCAAATGAATATGCGTTCAAGTTTAACGGTTACTCTAAATACGACCACTTTCGCTTTAGTTTGGTTTGTGAATAAACATTATTCTAACCAAATCGCAACTGTGTGGTCTACATCATTTGTTGTTGTTGTTGAGGTCTTCAGTCCAGAGACTGGTTTGATGCAGCTCTCCATGCTACTCTATCCTGTGCAAGCTCCTTCGTCTCCAAGTAACTACCGCACCCTACATCCTTCTAAATCTGCGTAGTGTATTCACCTCTTGGTCTCCATCTACGATTTTTACCCTCCTTGCTGCCCTCCAATACTGAATTTGTGATCGCTTGATGCCTCGGAACGTGTCCTTCAAAGCGATCCCTTCTTCTAATCAAGTTGTGCCACAAATTTCTCTTCTCCCCAATTCTATTCAGTGCCTCGTCATTTGTTACGTGATCTTGAAAGGTCTCTGTTGGATATCTTTCATGTTAATGTCTGAAATCTGCTGTCATTTACGGCATAAATTCCTCTTCTAAATTTACTGTGGTGTTTCTGACTATCTGGGAGGAGACTGAGCAGTGAAACGTGTTACTTTTACACATAAACAACAACGATCTGTCACACTACTACACTTTAAAACACAGTTTATATGTAATTCATGTCACACAGTCTCATACGGAACCTACATCCGCTTTCTTTTATATACGGTATATGATAAGATACTGTCATCCCCCTTCTCTTCTGTGTGAGAGTATGAATGAGCAAAGCTGTCCTTCTGGCCACTTCCGTTTGTATTTGTGAGCCACCCTCAGGAAGGGACCAGGTCAATCTGTCCGCGGCGAGCGTCTGAAATGGTAAGATCTCTGGCTAAGCGCGTGTCTGCTAAGGATTTCTACTAGCCCTCGTCTACATATTTTATGTGTCGTTAATTTAGTTCCCGATATTATTATTACTGTTAATATATGTTATATTATCTTTGTATGTTTTGTACAATTTCGCAAACTTGCCTTTAGCCAGACAATTTAACCAAAGGGTCACAAGTGTCTAATTTATGGCGTGTAATGCGACACGTGCCGTTCAACCTCTAGACGAGTTTGAGCCAAGTCATTTCAACGGAGAGGAACCGCATGTGAGCCCGAACATCTTTGTGGTGATAGCTCGCAGGTGGCATCAGAAATTTTTGTGTTAGTCACAAAGGAAGTATGAAAGTGGTGAAGCTCTATTTTGCTTTCAGAAGAAACAAAAAGAGTATGAGAAGTACTATAGCAGACAAGCACTACCTCACACGGTAATGTCACGTTGGTGGCATCTAAGAACAAGTGACTAACTCCCGAACCCTTCCGACGTCCACTGACTGAGCATCAGAGCGCTGATCGGCCAACTTACAGTTGACTCATTGTAGGTGAACCACCAGTATATCCTTCCGCTTCTTAGATCGCACAAAAGAGAACTTTCTTTCCCTTCAATAAGAGAGCGCTTTCTTCTAGATTAGAGATTAGATTAAATTAGTACTTGTTCCATAGATCATGAATACGACACTTCGTAATAATGTGGAACGTGAAGGTGTCTATACGAGATATTACGTTACACAAAATATTACATGACACTTAATATTTTTAATTTTTTTTGGGTGGGGGGGGGGGTGGGGGGAAATCATCCACTTACTATATCCAAAAATTCATCTAATGAGTACAAGGTGTTGCCATTCAGAAATTCTTTTCATTTCCTTTTTAATGCTATATGGCTGTCTGTCAGACTTTTGATGCTATTAGGTAAGTGACCAAAGACTTTTGTGGCAGCATAATTTACCCCATTTTGAGCCAAAGTTAGATTTAACCTTGAGTAGTGAAGATTATCCTTTCTCCTAGTGTTGTAGCCATGGACACTGCTATTACTTTTTAATTCTTTCGGATTGTTAATATCAGATTTTATAAGTGAATATATATATACATATATATATATTGTGAGGCTACAGTGAAGATCCCTAGCTCTTTAAATAGGTGTCTGCAGGATGATGTTGAATGAGCTCCAGCAATTATTCTGATTACACGATTTTGTGCAATGAACACTATTTCACTCAATGATGAGTTACCCCAGTATATGATGCCATGCGAAAGCAGAGAATGAAAAAGTTAGTGACTATTGTCTTGTTGTACAACAATGACTTATTTTGTTGCTAAACGACGAGAAGACTTGGACTTGGTGGTTCAGTGCTTCATAGCCAGACAACGAACAAAACGGCTTGAGGTTGCAGCATTTTATTAGCACGTCTTTCACGCCTGGGAATGTTTTTACTATGAAAACTGCTGGGTTGTGCTGTGGTTCGGAGTCCACGTTTACCTGGCCGACGGGCGGGGGCGAAGGCACAGCATGACTAGTAGGACCACGCCTATTAAAGCAGTGCGGTGTTCAATTCAACCTGCGGATTTATGATAGCTGTACCGTTAGAGCATGGACAGGCTCACTAATAACTAAAATTCCATGTATGAGTAATGCCTTTTCGAAACATACAGGCTGGTTCAAAAGTAATATCTCATAGGATAAATCCTACATTGGTGATTCAATTGCCTTGGCCCATAGGACGAAGCCATAAGGAATGGAGATGCCGAAAACACAAAGAAACGAACGCATACTGCAGATGTCCTCTAATCGTTCAAACGAAATGTTAGATCATCGGTCAATGTCGACCTGAAACTTAATGCAACCGCCGGCCCCGGTTAGTTGTTTGTACGTACCTCTAACGCAGTTGGTGCTCAGACGATATATATATATATATATATATATATGCACACGGTGACGGACATTGCTGGACACTGGCCGTTCCGTCGCTGTTGGTATCCCTGGACAGGCTCTGGCGCTATTCTCGTGCAGGCAAACTAATGTTCTTGGAATGTAGGTGTACACTGTATACTTGAGTTGCCCCCAAACGAAAAAGCTCAGTGGCATCAGATCTGACGACCCAGGTGGCCATTCCTCCGGACCCAGTCTACCAATCCAACGCACAGGGAGAACCTAAACCAGGAGTCGGCGGACGTTTCATTCGATGTGTGGAGGTGCTCCATCCTGCTGGAAGAAAACTCTGCACCTCCGTTCCCATGCAGTTCGCCCAATTGTGGTAGTAGTACTTCCACATGACGATGTCTGTGGTGTGTAGCATTGAGCGTGCCTTTAAAAAATATGGGACATCCCCATGTACGCCACACCACACATTTAACCTAGGGTTAGTCCTAGCGTATGCCTCGACAGTGAGATGGAGATTGTCTTTTGCCCAATAGACAGCTTTATGTCTGTTCACCTTGCCATTCAAGTGTAAGCTAGCTTCATCGTCGAAGAAAAGGTCAGATTCAAGACTCCACTTGTGTGTGCTTCATTCGTCAAACAATTCACAGAATTGCAGCCGACTGTCAGAATCGTCACAACATGTATTCGATAGAGATGGAAATGGTTATAGGGCAACATCCGCGACACGGTGCCTTTGCTGATGCTGCATGCCTGTGCCACCTTCCTCGTTGGCAGACTTGGACTCACAATCGCCTTAGCTTCTGCGGCTGCTGAGTATGTTTCCCCTGCTGCTGTGCGTGGCCGTCCGGAACGTCTTTTGTGTTGGACACTGCCTGTAAATTTGAAATCTTCCATTAAACGGTCAGTCATTCTCTGATTGGACTTAACGTTGAGTTGAGTGTCGCCAGTGGTATTCTGTTGCTGCTTCCATTGATTCAGGCTTGCCATGTGGATGAGAAACATTTCCGTCTTCTCCTGATGTGTGTACCCTGCTGTACAAGTAGCTGCACTGCGGAACAGCACCATTCTACACATCTGTGGTAACCAGCACCCCTTCAATACCGTTCCGTATGGCTACGTTAATCTGTTGCCTCACAGACAACCGATACGGGACTAACCATTCCGGCGATGTAGTGGTGGTGGATCGTTCCGTTCCATTAACATCGAATTTGTCCTATGGAACATGACTTTTGAATCACGTTGTATGCTGATTGAGAGACATTTGAGAAATTTACATAGTGTGGTTAAAATTATACATGGTAGCCACAAACATTAAGGGTATTGCAGGATAGGTTGTGATGGGAGAAAATTGTTCAAAATGGTCCTAAACACTATGGGACTTAACGTCTGAGGCCATCAGTCCCTTAGACTTAGAAACATAGTTAGCCTAAGGACATCACACACATCCATGACCGAGGCAGGATTCGAACCTGCGACTGTAGCAGCAGCGCGGTTCCGGACTAAAGCGCCTAGAACCGCTCGGCCACAGCGGCTGACGAGATAATTGTTAAGAAAAAATTCCATACGTTGTGCCGTTTCAGAGTTAGTTGGTATCGAAGTTAGCCATTTACGCCGTTGCCCTTGCAAATTCAAGCGGCCCACCAGAGACGGTGTCGTCAAACGTATTCTTCGTTTGGTTTCCTAAAACCGAAAGAGAGGGCGATAAAACAATTGGAACTTCGACAGTAGTAAGCTAGGGCCCGAGCCATAGGCTTCAGTGTCGTACGCTATCGTCTACGCTTTGAGAACAACTAACAATAATTGTGTCTGGCTGGTCATTTGAATTTGCACTCGCAGCGGTCTGACTGGATTACTTCTATGCTAATTAACTAAGGAAAGGCACAACGAATCGCTTTTTTTTCTTAACAATTATTGCCCAGCACAACCAAACCTGAATCACCCTTACAAGCTTCTCAGACTGTTTCTGACCACGTGGTATAAGAAGAACGTGTAGGAAATGAGAATATATTTATAGGCTGTCAGAAGGGTTAAGAAAGTTTAAGAATACCATTACCCTCCAGTTGGATCAGATTCACATTTTTGCAAGTTCCATCATGAACATGTTGTTTTGGGCAATGATAACAGGTACTCCATTTATAGAGGTAAGTTGTTTATCAAGTTTTGATCTCCTCAGACCTTCAGCTCGTGCACTTATTTTTCAAGCAGCATAAGGCGCAAACAGTTCAGATCCTCCTGCAGTTGCGCTGTCACACGTAGACAAGAACCTCTGTACTGGAGCAGCAGCCAGTGAACGCGGACAGTAATGTGATTTGCTCACGAGGTCGACGCTCGTCCTCAGTGGCACAGACACACCACCATTCAGTCCAATTATCGCATGGGTGAGAATCCTCTCCAGCTTTTCAGCGGCTGCCTGTCAAGTAGCAGTTGTGTCTCGTAGCGGTTCAGTGTGCTGGAGCCGTGACGCTGTTCTTCCTGACGCTATGCCAGCCAAGGCGACGGATATCCACTAGCTGGCGAAGTTGTTTGCCTTGTTACTGAAAGCAAAGATTGTCACTTGATGTGTCAGCAGTACTCTACTTTATAGGCGTGAATGCGGAGAGATAACCTGAATCAAAATTCAACGGTAACAAGTTCATTGTATGGCCATTAAACAAGCAGCCGTTCAAAAAGTTCTCCATAGGCTCAACACAGCACCACTGAACAAAAAAAGCTACACGGAGAACTGGACCGTATAATGCACACAGCTACAAACAATGGTTACGGTAGTATCATAGTCACAGATCTAAGCCGGCCAGGGTGGCCGAGCGGTTCTAGGCGCTACAGTCTGGAACCTCGCGTCCGCTACGGTCGCAGGTTCGAATCCTGCCTCGGGCATGGATGTGTGTGATGTCCTTAGGTTAGTTAGGTTTAAGTAGTTCCAAGTTCTAGGGGACTGATGAACTCAGAAGTTAAGTCCCATAGTGCTCAGAGCCATTTTGAACCACAAATCTAAACCACAACATTAAAAAGCAAACAATAACAGGAAACACAATGACACAAAAAACAATACAGCATAATGCAACACAAAGAAACACATTCAATAACACAACAACACGGAATATACTGGGTAATAGAAAAGAAGACACAAGATGTTACACAATGCCATATAAACTCACACACAAACCACCAATATTTTCAAAAAACAAGACATAAACATCCAACTTAAAACAGACAATTCAATCCACAACGTATTCCAAAATCAACAAAAAATACATACAGAGTGACCGAAAAGTCCGTTAATATTTGAAAATTCAATACTTCATGGAATAATGTAGGTAGAGAGATAACAACACTGAACAAGCTTGAAATGACATGGAGTCTACTGAAACCAAAGAAAGTACAGATAATGCCAAACAGGTGGTGCTTCATATCGTACAAAAGCAATAATTCGCATAACAATTGACTTTTAGCGAAGATTTTATAATAAACGTTCGCCAAGTCGGCCGTCATTCATCAACAACATTTGTAGTCGAGGAACAATGTTATGAACGGCACTCCACAGCATTTCAGTAGGTATGGTGAGAAATTGCCGACGGATGTTGTCTTTTAGCATCGCTGCTGAGGTCTCACAATCGCAGTACACCTGCGACCTCAGTTAACACCTTCCCCCACCCACCCCCTCCTCACACCTACAAATCATAACACGGATTGAGGTCTAGGGACCTAGGACGCCAAGCACGGCGAACGTGAAGGCTGAGCAAGCGATCCCCACCAGATTACGTGCGCAAGAGATCTTTCACACGTGTAGCATTACGAGGTGCAGCGCCACCGTGCATAAACTTCATACCTTCCATCAGGCATTTATTAGCCAGGCTAGGGATGATCTGACTCCCTCTCTCATTACGGTTCATATTACACTCGAATCACATACGGCGTCACTGATGTATTGCTGTTCAGCGCCATCTGTGAGCCTCTTGGTGCATTCGTTTTTGCTTTCAGTAAAGCCCCATCTCATTTCAGCATTTTTACCTCTCTGCCAACATTATTCCATGAATTAGTGCATTTTCAAATTGAATGTATACATCAAAAAGCAGACATGTATGAATTGCAATGTGACACATGTAACGGAAGTGTACATGTCTAACATTCTGCTTGGTGTCTGTTTGTTCTAAGTCGTGTCTCCCTACCACTTTCGCGCAACGACGCTCTGAGCGTGTTTTTTAGGGAACTGACTAGTTTGAACTGGGACCTGTTGCTGGTAAGGAGACGCCAGACCACACTTGACATGTAGAGTTCAGAAGAGTTAAGTGAGACTAGTTAGTGATGATATAACCAAATACTTAATGATTTCAGCGTCAGCTCCACTGCACTCCCTGTAAAAGAATCTTAATACTAACTAAATTTAGTGGAAGGGGTTCAAGGCTTTCCTATTTTTAGTTAGCTGGTAAAATAACGTCCATAAAGCAGTTAGGTTTACCATTGTAAATTTTATTCTACTCACAAAACATTGTTTATAAATTGCACTATTGATAAAAGGAAATGTTTTAATACAGGATGGTAAAAACCAACTGCGTTCAACAAAAATGTGAACGAATATTCCCCGAATGGGTTTCCAAGTTCTACAATGGATCGAAAGATGACCTATGCCATATCACATCTATAATCTAGGTTTAAATTAAGTTTCACAAAAGAGAAAACTATCAAAATGGTCTACAGTGACCCTCAATTATCTTTAATTACTTATCTAACTTGTCGTAAATTACAGTGGCTAATGTGGCTTCTCAATAACTATATAACAGAAAAATCATCGCATTTCAGATTTTTACTTCAAGTGGCAAATGTGAACACCATGAGCTTTAATTGACGATCGACACTAGTATTACGCAAAAAGGGGGTGTAACAGATGAGACTTCTGCAGTTCTGAGTGAAGCTCTATGCGCTGTTTGTTTCTAATAGGACCTCTTACTTTAATCTTACGTGTTTTCAGAACTGGCAATTCCTCATTGGCATTACACTGCATGAATAAATTTTCTGAGATCGCAGTCAGTTCACTTCCGCTATCAATTACAATATTGACTGGGATATGTTTTACCATGGCCTTCACAATTGATTGAATTTGAAAGGGTTGGTTCTGTTCTTCTTCTTCTTGCATCAACGAATCCTCCACTAAATCATACATGAGTCTTTTTAGGAATTTCCCTTGTGAATTCGAACTTTCTGTAGGATAAGCTTCGACTGCTACTTCTCTCTCCTTTATTTCCTCTTCTCTATTTCTTCTTTCTTTTACGCTTTCTTCAACATCCTCTACTTTTTCCTCGTCCTCGTCTATCTTCTCCTTCTTCGTCGCTACTTCCACATAATCGCATCTAAATGCGTTGGGTTGTGTGCCCACTAGTAACTTATTTTCAACTTCTGTCGACTGCGCATTATCCTCATTGAATTCGCTTTCCCTGATTTCCATCTCAAATAGCTCTGCAATACTCATTACTTCGTCCTTTCCTCCTACATTCGTTGTGCATGCCTCTGGCAATTCATCTTCCTCGTCAGTATTCTCCCAGTTAATTTCGTCCCAACACGATATTGTTATTTTCTTGTCTTCGTTTTCATCTGGTCCCTGCGGATTTGTTTCTTCCTTCTTCTCTTCTCGTGATAAGGTATTTACTTCTCTGTTTAAGGTGCTGCAATTGTCCTGGGTCGGTGCGTCATTCTCTTTGGCATGGGCGCTTAGCTGACAATTCCAACGTTTATCGGGGTTTGGTGGTCTTACCTCCACCTCTTCTATCTGTATTCTCTTTTCTTGTTCAGCTTGTTGATAGTGGTTTCTTTGTTGATAATTTGTCGGTCTATTGGTTCTCCAGTACCCGTTCCGGTTGTCGTTATTTCCTCTGTAATAGTTGTTGCCGTTCCTGGGTGAATTATAGTTATTGCCATATTCTCTTCTAAATCCATAACCGGTTCTTTGTTGAAATCTATTGTCGTTTCTTGGTGCGAAGTTATCACGTGGTTCGTAATTATTGTTTCTTCGTACTGTGTCTTGTGGATTCCACTGCTTTTTGCTTTCGTTTTCACGTGCGCTTCGTCTTTTTCTTTCGTCATCTTCCGAAAATATGAACTCTAGTTCCCTTAGAATACCTTTAAATGCTTCGACGTCATTGCCTCCGCGACCTACTAATGATTGCTGGTATTTCAATGGTAGCTTCATCGCGCATAATTTAATCAACTCCCCGTCACTGTATGGTACATCTAAGCATTGCTTTTTCTTTGCCATTAATTCGAAAAATTTCACGGGACTCTTCTCTCCTGAATTTTCAAAATATGGATTCTGTAATAATTCGTACTTCACTCTGTTCTGTGCTTCGCTGGACCAATATCGTGAGAGAAACTTCTCTCTGAAATCTTCGTACGATCGGCATGTCGCTGCAACATTCTGCATGGTTTCTGCGACTGTTCCTGACATGTTTGCACGTATAAAGTCTAATTTGTGTGTTAGCGTCCAGTGTTCTGGTAATCCTACTCGGAATTGATCAATAAAAGTTCGTGGATGTAATGAGTTTCCTTCTCGAAAGTGTTGAAATTTCTGACTGTGAGGAAATGATCGTTGTCGTACTTCGTCATAGTTCCATATGAAATTCGCGATTCTTCGCCACTTTTGTTTCTGATCATTTCTCCCGTCGTTATTTCCGGTTGTGGTAGATCCATTGGATATTGTCCACTGTAACTTTCACCTACCCTTGCGTAGTATCGTTGGAGTGGTACGCAATAATTTTCTTCCATCGGTTGTGAACGTGTAGCTGAATGCATTGCACTGTACTCTTCGCGACCTGGCTTTCCATTGTCAGGTATTGGTTCGGTATCTTGTCTGGCTAACCTTGCTGCTTCATTGCACGATCCAAACTGTCTTGAAACATACATTTGTGGTTCCGCATGTGTTTGTGATGACGTTTGTTCATCAAGAATTTCGAAACGTGTTTGTTGCTGTGCAGGCTGTCTGATTTCACGTATGTTACTTTCCGCCTGTGGTTGGAATCGCAAATGCGTAATATCTTCGTTAATTGCTTGTTTTTCCGGTGCTGTTACAGATACGGATGTGGTTGCAGACTCTGTGCTTGTTCGATCCTGTTCACTACGCTCCTCAATGGTTTGCAACAACTCTGTTCGCAATTTCTGAAATTGTCGCTTCGTTTGAGCTTCTATTTTGACTATGCGGTTATCGTATCTTTTCAGCTCTGCTTTTGTGATACGTTTGTGTAACACACTGTTTTCAACAACTTCACGCGCTGTACCTGCTGCTTGTCTAGTAATTTCGTTTATCTGTTTCTCTAGTTTCTTGGCTTCTCCCTGGGTGCTGTTACGTAATGTTTTGATCTCGTCCTGAATGTCATTACTCAATGTTTGTACGTCCGCTTGTACCTTGTCAGTGTCTGTTCTCAATTGATTGTGACCTGTTATTAAGTTTCCTATCACTTCTCGAGATTCTTTTGCCTCGTCTTCAATATGACTTCGGTGTAACTGAATTTTTTTTGTTTCGTTCTTTAATCGCACGCATTTGTCTCGTGGTTTCTGCATTCTGAATTTGAATTTGGTTCGCTATGTCTTTATTTTGCCTTGTCATGGTTTCCGTAATTTGTTGTAATAATTCTGCCAGATTGTTGTGTCCTATTGTGTTTTCTTCCGACGTCCTACGCTCTGTGTTTTCGCCCGAGTGTTGGTTCGCAACCGATTGCATTAAACTGTGCTCTGACACGTTTCTGCTCGCATTCCTTGTACTCTGTGGTGAGGGAGCTCTGATTACTTGTACTATGGGTTCTATGCATTCAAGACGCAATTTAGAATCCTCATCGACTGTCTCTCCACTTTCCTGCTCCTCTGTCGTATGCTGATTTACGTTTTCTATGCCTTGACGTACATTATCCTCGTTATGGTGCGTTATATGTCCTATTTCTCGCGGTACTGCATCGTCTGTTGTACTGTCCGCTATTCTCTGTCCATTTTCATTCTGGGTCTCTACCTCAATTCGGTCAAGGTCTCGATCCGCCATTGCTAATCTTTCCGAATCCCTTATTTTCTGTTTTAAAAGCAATTCACGCGCCCTACTTCGAGTCAACATGCGCTCATACGATCTCACGCGTTTCATAAACTTTTTGCACACACGACTTGACAATCAATTCACTTACTTGTTGGGTCAGAACCAACTTGTCAACGATGTATCCGCCACCTGTGCGCTTACATTGGAGAGAAAACTTAATTCTAACAATTTTTAGAATTCATAACTTAATTATGCTATTGTCTCTGCTAGAATGTCGCACTTTTTATTGAATACTTTCTTACTATCTATCGCTGCAGCTACTGTTTTCGACTATGTATGCCTTTAAAAAAAATTTTTTTTATTACGAAAATTTTTTAACAGGGTATGTTTCTGACCAAGTTAGGCATGTGTTCGACCTTCAACATGGTATTTTACCATCCTGGCAGGGTCGCCATTTTCTAACATTCTGCGTGGTGTCTGTTTGTTCTAAGTCGTCTCTCCCTACCACTTTCGTGCAACGACGCTCTGAGCGTGTTTTTTAGAGAATTGACTAGTTTGAACCTGGGACCAGTTGCTGGTAAGGAGACGCCAGACCACACATGACATGTAGAGTTCAGAAGAGTTAAGTGAGACTAGTTAGTGATGATATAACCAAATACTTAATGATTTCAGCGTCAGCTCCACTGCACTCCCTGTAAAAGAATCTTAATACTAACTAAATTTAGTGGAAGGGGTTCAAGGCTTTCCTATTTTTAGTTAGCTGGTAAAATAACGTCCATAAAGCAGTTAGGTTTACCATTGTAAATTTTATTCTACTCACAAAACATTGTTTATAAATTGCACTATTGATAAAAGGAAATGTTTTAATACAGGATGGTAAAAACCAACTGCGTTCAACAAAAATGTGAACGAATATTCCCCGAATGGGTTTCCAAGTTCTACAATGGATCGAAAGATGACCTATGCCATATCACATCTATAATCTAGGTTTAAATTAAGTTTCACAAAAGAGAAAACTATCAAAATGGTCTACAGTGACCCTCAATTATCTTTAATTACTTATCTAACTTGTCGTAAATTACAGTGGCTGATGTGGCTTCTCAATATCGCGTTTCAGATTTTTACATCAAGTGGCAAATGTGAACACCATGAGCTTTAATTGACGATCGACACTAGTATTACGCAAAAAGGTGGTGTAACAGATGAGACTTCTGCAGTTCTGAGTGAAGCTCTATGCGCTGTTTGTTTCTAATAGGACCTCTTACTTTAATCTTACGTGTTTTCAGAACTGGCAATTCCTCATTGGCATTACACTGCATGAATAAATTTTCTGAGATCGCAGTCAGTTCACTTCCGCTATCAATTACAATATTGACTGGGATATGTTGTACCATGGCCTTCACAATTGATTGAGTTTGAAAGGGTTGGTTTTGTTCTTCTTCTTCTTGCATCAACGAATCCTTCTGCAGTTCTGAGTGAAGCTTTATGCACTGTTATGCAGCATCGCGTGCGTTCATTACCTTGTCGGTGTTTGTCAGGGGGCGGCGGACAGCACAGCTCCACTCACCGTCTCGGAAGCAACTCTCTCCTAACTTCTCCTTCCTACAATTTACCGAAGTTGGTTTAAAAAAACTATCTGGTTGTGTTTTCATCTGACGAATCAGGGTCTCAATGTTAACCTTAAGCTCCGCCTACAAAAATTCTGTCTATCCAATGAGAAACGTTATACTTTTTGTGGTGGGGCAATGTTTTTAAAGTTTGCAACTTAACAGAGACTCGAAAAAGTCTCACGCTAAAACTTGCAGCTGGTGTGGTCCTTTTAGTGTTATTGTAAGATCTATACTGTTCTTCTGAAGGGCTCTATCTTTTAACATGGGCTGGGGGGTGATCCTGACGTAACAGAGACGCGAAAAAGTCTCACGCTAAAACTTGCGGTTGGGGTGGTCCTTTTTGTGTTGTCGTAAGATCTATACTGTTCTTCTGGAGGGCTCTAGCTTTTAACATGGGCTGGGGGGTGGTCCTAGCGGTTAGCTGGCGACGTGGGTGTCCGTCCCTTATCATAGGGCCTTCCAGCTTAACACGGTTCTGCTCTCGGCTTCTGTTCTCGTTTCTCCCCTCGGAACTGCGTCTGTCTCACGGTGGGAAGGTATGACATACATTTAGACATTCTTGTGTTAGTCTGTGGTATTCCATTTGCTCACTCGTTACTCGTATTACTTTGGTTAATTTAATGTCACGATTTATTCGGAGCTATGTGACATACTACTGGATTTGCTTTTCATGTCAGGGTTTTCATGGAAGGTGTTGGATTTGCCTGACACCTTACACATGTAGCACAAACATAGAACGCTCGACATCCGATACAAAGGACACATAAAAGCCTGGGAACCAAGGTACAAACTACTCCACGTTTGCTGAGAATCTCAAACCGTATAATCACTAGCTATGGAGGAAATAATCTAACTTGACAAACATATTACACTATATACAAAATCAGTGCATAATAGAAAAACTTGTTAAATGATCGAGTGAACATGAGAAACAACAATTTACATTAACAGATAAAATAGTAGATCATCAGAATATTGCCACACAACATTTTTCCCCACTCTCTTCCCTGATTCCCTCCATAAACCTCAACCTAGAACCCTCGCCCATCCTCAACCATTTACCCACTCCCTGAAAGTCATTCTATCCACATTCATGACTCTGCAATTCGCGTCCCCCTTCCTCCCAATCTGCTAAAACCAGTAAACCCACTTCCCCAATGTCTACATCCCTGTAATACTTTCATACCTCACTTCATTATGTAAATAAATAATTATACTGCTGAAAGACATCGCCGTCAGGGCAGACTATAAACATGAAGGGGTGCAGGTCCCACGCATGTCTCCCATAGCGTAATACTGCTCCCACGAGCCTGCGTCGGTGGCGCGCTGCGCGTTTGGAGCCACAGTTTACGTTGATGACGGCGTTTGTGAAGACGACCGGCGACCTGGTGTAGCAAAAATGTGATTTATCTGAAGAGCCGGCGGGTTTCTCTTGATCGACGGTCGAATCCCGATGGCCCTGTGCCCATTGCAATCGTAACTGATTGTGTCGTTGTGTCAACAAGTAAATACTTAGGGGTGATCTGCTGCGAAGCTCCATGTTCAGCAATGCACGATGAACGGTGTGCTCCGGAACATTTGTACGTGCACCAGCATTGTGCTCTTTCGGCAGAGATGCCACAGATCAGCATCTACCCTACTTTACAGAGCTCATAAGCCTCCGAACCCTACGTTCTGTGAAGAGTTGAGGACGGTTAACGATTTTGTGCCTAGTGGTAGTTCCACTGTCCTTCTACCTCTTTCCGCAGGTGCTCCCGGCAGCAGCACGTGAACATTCGATCTGCTTCGACGTTTTAGAGATATTCATTAACATTGTTTGCGTAATAATAATCTATCCTTTGTCACAGTCGCTTATATAAATGGATCTCCCCATATGCAGCCCATTTCTTCGCTAGGGTGCTTCCCAATTCGTGTCTGCTCTGTTGGCATACTTCTATTATCACGTCACGTGCGCGCAACGGCACCACATGGCATCCAACGTCGTGTTAGGCAGTGGTCATAATGTTTTGGCTTATCCGTGCAAATGTATTAACATGGCATGTATGAATGGTTTTACGATTTTGGAGTAACATGTGGGCCAGTCTGTTAGAGAAAAAAGCAAAACACCGTTTCAGAGCAACTTTTATGAAGGTCTTTGACTAAAGGATGAACGAGAACATAAAATGTAAAAGTAAAACATTTTGGCCTATGGAACAAAAATGTCCACAATGATTTGATGCTTGCTCTGAAATAGTGTTGTTTTTTGTTTTGCTATGTGATCTTTCCAGCTCTAAACAGTGTTTTTGTTTCGCTTAATGTTCTTTACACTTACTAATTTCCGGACGCCATTTTTATTCTCTCAGTGTTAACGAAGTGTGATGCGGTACGTGATGTATCACAACAAGGAAAGGAGTCCGTGAACACTGTAGGTGTATCATTTTATTTATTTTGCTTTCACATTTACATTTTCGTTCCTTCTTTAGTGGAAGGCCTTAAGAAAACTGTGAGTGTTCTTCTAAAATCGTTTGTTCTTCTGTACACGGGTTAGTTCACAGTCGTAACACAAATCATACTTTCAATATTAATCCACATAAATCCAACTGACGATGGATGTTTGAACCTTCGAAACATCTTGTGGTAATAAATAAACAGTGTCTAGCAACAGCAAACTTGTTGTTTTATTCGATTTCAGTAACAGTCACTCTAAAGACTAATAAAAAATGTTCGCATTTAAAAATAAAAGAAATGATCCTGTTGTGTCACAGCATCGTTTAGTTCAGTCTTAAAGCGAGTTTTGAGCATCTTCAGATAGTATGTGGAGAAGGCACCAAGCTGCTGGTTCCCACATAATGTAATGCGTCATCTGGCTTGCTACAGCGTGTTAGCACGTAGCGAGGAGCCAAATTGTACGGCAGACTATGATTTCACTTTTGTCCTTTTCTAAGTACATATGTTAATGAAAATTTGTACTTTGAATTACATAAAAGTGCAATTATATCTTACAAATTTCAAGACAATATGTTTCATAGTTTGGTAGATACAGACATTGTCATAAAACACAAAAATTTTAGTAATTAAAAATAAATTACAATTTGCCTATTACAGCGTCTATATACTGAGACGTGTCTGTGAAGAATTAATCAGGAATTTGTGTAAAATTATAAATGCTTCAGCGCCTATAATAACGTTGTGAAATAGTACAGTGAATGACGTAAACTGTGAGAAAGAAAAAAACGCGAAAACAACCGATAATTCCATCGAATAAGCATTATCCTTAACCCAATCCACAATACCAATTAAGATATGATTGTTAGAAGTTTATTTGGCACTTTGAAGGTAGTATTTTGGCAGCTAATATATATTTCATTTAAGAGTTATGATTCGTCTGTTAAGGAATTTTCTTGATTATATGAGAAGTACAACACTTATTGGCCATGCACAGAATCAGCCAATCAGAGAAGGCCATATTATTACTTTCTGGAGCCAGGAGAAGTACTGTACGGGCTACAGTGGGGGGTAGTAAATGAATCACAAGTGTATAAGGTTCAAGATGTAGAGGCTCCGATGATTTTGTTGAAACACTGCAAAAATGAATTTTGCTGAGAACAAAGATCGTGGATTGTCAACAGTGGACGTGTTCATGATATCTGATTTTAATAGTAGTTATTACTACATATCATAACTCCGCATGGAATATTACAGGTATATGCTATATTTCCTTCGGAGCTTTGTGGTGACAGTAAAATCCTTCCAAGTTATTACAAGTGCAATGTAAACATTTTAGACTATACTGCTTATACTTCTCTCGTATTTTGGCACCAGGCTATCGTAAGCATGGCACTGTTCTCGCCCAAGAAGCAACGTGATTTGAAGAAAATGGCTTTGGTAGACAGGACTGTTTAAGCACCCAGACGTGAGCCTAACACAACATGTTTGCAATGGAACAGAGCGTCGGCTGCAGTTCATATCAGTTGACCCAAAACCTGTCAAGAGCAATTCTCCGTACATAAATAAGAATGAAAACACATTCCGCCTTCGGTGTATCTGACTTATTGTAAGGTGTTCTCAGAATATTAAATAGTGTATAGTAGAAAAGTTTTTACAGTGTATGTTTTATTATTTTATAGATTCAACTTCCTTTTTTTTTTTTTTTTTTTTTTTTTTTTGCTATACTTACTTCCCCGACTCGTTTCACCCTTTTATGTTAGAGTCAGCTTTAGTTGACTTTTTTCTGGGATAATACAGTTACCTTTTGACTATTATAAATATAAAACAGTTCATACCATAATTTTTGCATTAATAAAATGTTACGTTCAGTCACCTATCTGTCACGACAAAATCTACGTTTCCTCTTATCTGGTTATAGTTCAAGGCATGCAATTTCACTTTACTTATGAAAATTCGGGGTATATTCTCGTCGATATCTTTTGGCTTTGTTGTTTCCTAACTTATGATCTTCGCGAACTAAATGGAGTGCAATACTGTTCGAGAACTGTGACAGTTTCTATCGTAATAACTGTTTGTTTAATTGGCTTTTCTTGTTTTTTTTGTACATAATACTCTATCCTTCGTTCTATATCTCTCTCCTTGTCGCACTCTCTTCCTATGTGTGTCATTCTCGGAGTCAGAATCGTGCTACAATGCTTTGAAGAGCATTATAGTGAACTAGCGTTGATATCTCGGCAACCAGATTGGCCTGATGCAAATCCTATCAGACCCATTTGGGTCGCTACCGGGCGCCATCACAGCTTACGCAAATCAGCGGCCCGTTATTTACTCGAATTACATGACCTGTACGGGGACACCTAACGCTACATACCTCCACAAACCAGACATGCAGAATCAGTGGTGCATTTCGACGGACAAATAAGCTGTTAAGTAGTTGGTCGTAATGTTTTGGCTCATCAGTGTAAATCAACTTCATGACGGATGTTTGAAGCTTCGAAACGCGTTGTGGAAATAACTAAACAGTGAATGTAAGAGTAAAATTGTTGCTTTATTCGCAATCTTTTGCCACTGAAGCACAGATGTTGTGGCTGTCTACAGCCAAATTCAGCTTTGAAAATGTTCTTCACACCCGCCATATGCTGTTCATCAACGTTTATCGCTTCCTCTATGTCGGCCAGCGCCGTAAGCGACAACAGAGATGCATTAAACGCCTTCGTGTTCCGATTGATGGTGACGGGGAGCGTCATTTGCGTGGCCTTTTGTGAGACCTCGTCGCATTCTGCAGGTCTAGTGAATGTACATTCATGCTGGCTCATCTCCTTGGCCGGCGTTACTAACGTCTATGTAGAGCAAAATTCGGAGAGTGGATAGGCGGTCCTTACCAGAATTAACTGTTGTCGTCGGTTGCTGTGACTTCGGCGAATTTTGTTGGGTGATTTCTGGGTATCCCTTTCTCCAGCGAAAACTGAGCTGCAGCACATTAGGAAATTACCAGGGCCGGCCGGTGTGGCCGTGCGGTTCTAGGCGCTTCAGTCTGGAATCGCGTGATCGCTACGGTCGCAGGATCGAATCCTGCCTCGGGCATGGATGTGGGTGATGTCCTTAGGTTAGTTAAGTTTAAGTAGTTCAAAGTTCTAGGGGACTGATGACCACAGATGTTAAGTCCCATAGTGCTCAGAGCCATTTGAACCATATTTGAAATTACCAGGTCTATATTCCAACGATTAGAAAATTTTAAAATAAATTTATTCGAATCAAAATATCATGTTTCACAACATAACTCACTGTTCAGTTTATTTTAATTGCCATTCTTTCCTTAGCGTCCTAGATGATAACAGCAGGCCCAAAAAATTAGATTTCATCTGTTAATTCAATCACGTCTCGTTTTCTGTATCTCTCATCGTAAAGGAGAACTTTTATGGAGATGGAATACGTCATGGTAGCTATTAAGAAAAAGAAGTTCCTGTTAGAAGCGGTATTAATAATTTAACCATTGTTAAACTGCTATATTCGACCTCCATTTAGGGGTTACGTTGTAAATACTGTAGGAAAGCAGCTCCATTACAATATATATATATATATATATATATATATATATATATATATATATATATATATATATAAGTTGCTGGAATCCTTCCCTTTTGTGCAGAAACTGGACATATAATTATCAGAAGTAATTGTTACCTATGTGCTGTAGTAATACAAACACGTGGAAAACATTTATAGTGTGGTCAGAAACAGCCTGAAGAGCTCAAGGGTGTTGCAGGGTAGGCTGCGCTGAGAAATAACTATTAACAAAAAAGTTCAATACGTTGCACCGTTCCTGAGTTAATTGGCATTGAAGTTAGCCAGTCAAGCCGTTGTGCGCGTAAATTTAAGCGGCCCGCCGGAGACAGTGTTGCCAAACAAGAGAGAAATAAAAAAGTAGGACGTGGGATGGCAGTAAGGATCGAACACGAACCAAAGGCGGAGCAGTCTCGGGTGGTGCTATCCAAGCTAAGAGAAGAACTGACAGTAACTGTATCTGGTGGGCCACTTGAATTTGCGCGCGCAGCGGCGTGGTTGGCTAACTTCTATGCTAATTAATTCGGAAACGGCACAACGTATGGAATTCTTTTGAACACATATTTGTCAGCACAACCTGCCCTCCTTACAAGTTTTCAGTCTGTTCCTGACCACCCTGTGGAGCTTCTCCTGTAGTAGCTAAAAAGAATAGTCTACGAGCACACCGGAGGTTTTATTTGCGGCTATCGGTGTGGGCACTGCACGATCTTATTTGTTGAGTAGACTCGCTGTGAAATCGTAGGGGTCGGTCATGCACCCTCGCTTTAGAGAACGTAATTTAATACAGACTTAACCTCCAGACCCCTTTGCCGGCCGATGTGGTCGAGCAGTTCTAGGCGCATCAGTCCCGAATCGCGCTGCTGCTATGGTCGCAGGTTCGAATCCTGTCTCGGGCATGGATGTGTGTATTGACCTTAGGTTAGTTAGGTTTAAGTAGTTGTAAGTCTAGGGGACTGATGACCCCAGATGTTAAGTCCCATAGTGTTCAGAGCCATTTGAACCATATACGAAGCGCGTTGGGGGGACGCGGACAACAGTGCAGCCGTTATCGTTATGTGAAAACGGAGACATCAATAAGACGTCCAAAATGGCACGATCATTAGGTTTCGGACCATGGATGAAGCATTTGCGAAATGACAAACTTTTTAAACTGGTCACATGCCGCCTTATTGAAGTATACCGTGCATGGCATAGTGGCGCTATCAAAAAACCGTCGTCGTGACATCTGTGGTGCACCATGGGCCATAGACGACAGAGGTGAACGACGATGTGTACATGTGAATAGACGTGCAACAGTTGACCGCCCAGATGAGCCAAGGGCTACCAAAAATCTCTCTTCAACGACTGTTCAGCGAACATTACTGCGGTTGGGCCTCCGCAGCAGGTGTTTGTTTAATGCATCCATGGTGACTGCTGTTAATTGGCGACAAACACTGCAATTTGTACGTCAATACTACAACTGAACATTCACTGAGTGGTAACAGGTGGCCTTTCCAGATTTAATTACGTTTTATGCTCCATCAGACAGATGGTCATTGGCACGTATGGTGTGAAATGTGCGTAAGACAAATCCTTGCAAGAATTGTTGAAAAGGGAATGCTTTCGTGGCATTCTCTTCAGTGATCTCTTCATCATGGAAGACGTAATGGGAAAACAGAAGTATGCATCTCTGACTGGGGACAGTTTCTACTCCTACATGCAGTTTGTTTTTCCTCAGCACAGTGGCATCCACTGGCAGGACATTGCAACGTATCACACACCTCATAGGGTACGTGCATGCTTCGAAGAGCACCAGTATGAGTTTACCGCAGTCTCCTTCCCACCAATCTCCCTGAATTTATACCCAATCGACAATCTGTGGACCACCTCGATCGGGCTGTTCGTGCCATGGATGCTCAGCCGAGAAACCTTCTAAGGTGGCTATAATTTCGCACCTTACAAGCACTCATCTACATACTTTGCCATGATATACAACTGCAATTAGGTATAGTTTGATCGGTTGTACATCGTGTCTATGAATATTTAAAGAAGACTGACATTGTCATGTACACCTCTTAAATATGTGTTAACGCTTATTGCATGAAAGGTGACAGAGTGTCTTTATTATCAAAATGGCGTAATGAATTATTACCTATACTAGTAGAGGTTGGAACGCCAGTGGAAATGAAACAGCAGGCGTAACTCAAGCCCTGGGTGGAAAAGCCCGCACAGGTATGTTGGTCCTGCTTCACACAGGAAGTTCCAAGACGGACGGTCTGGGCACCTGAGCGCGGAAGCACAATACAACGGCGGCCAGCCGGTGTTGTAGTGTGGCCGGAAGGATAATCGGATAATATTTCGGAAACTCTGAAAATCTTGGACGCAGCAGAGAAGAACGAGGAAGTGTTACCTCGGAAATCATGCAGGCTGGGTTTTCTCCAAGGATTTTTACTCTGAGAAGTATATGTATTTCCTCGCAAACTTTCAGTGCTGGACGACAAAAAACTAAAATATGGTTGGTCGGCGGTCGGAAGAATCTGTAGAGAGGGAGAGTATTACGTGGTTTCGAGAGTAGGATTGTCCTGAGTTACAAGAGAGGGGAGCCGAGCTTTGCTGGGAAGCCAGCGGTGGAGAGAAGAGGTCTTCCGTTTTCAGTGATCACTTCGATGGTCACTCAGTATCAGCTTTTGTTGGTAGAGACGGACTTGCCGTCATTGCTCTCAGGAGATTTTATAGTTAGAACGGTTAGGCACTGTACTGTTGTGAACTTATAAGAGTCTGGACTTCGCCTCCGGGTTGGGGGTCATCGTTGAGTATGCAACGTTCAGTGATTGAGAGCACTTCTTCTGCCTATACTCGCGTGAGACGTTATCTGAACTCTGTCCCTGTGGCTGGGAGTTGCGTCTCTCGTCCATAGAACGCGGAGAGGAGAAGACAGTATTATATTATACTAGTCAGAGAACCGTCTTGTGCCGTCCTAGTGTTTGAATGAGTTTTTTTATACATATTTTGTGGCTAGAGTTCTTCCGTCGTCACAGACGTGTACAAGAATTATCACTCCGACTCACCGGATGCAGTATATAAGGTGATAGTGCTAATTGCTTCGGCTTATTAGGGCTATAAGGCTGAACAGCTGTGATCACGTAAATTTTATTTACACGGTGGTTGCACACCACTGTAGATCATCTTTGAAAGCAGCGTCTTTTAGTGTTTGGTACATAAGATGATGTCAGTCATCTCGCGTTATTTATATTAGATCGCGTAGCCGTAAAAAAGGGGCAGATTTAGGCAACTGATCAATCGTATTGCTAAGTAAATTCATTTGTATCTATTTATGTCCATTGGACATTGATATATAAACAGTTGTAATATAAAGAGGTTTTAATCCACAATAAATGTATAAGGAGAAACAGTATTTATCATTTTATAGTTACTAGTTCCCTTAATCATCCATATATGATTATGTTGTAATTTATATGTTAAAGAGTAAGAAGGAGGAGATATCGTCGTTAAGAGATCCTAAGATCTGCTTCAGAGGGTAGTCAGACAGGGCCAAATATTCATTTTACCGTTCATTATTTTCCGTTGTTCACATTCATTTTACACCCGCCTGGAGTAGCATCTTGGAACCTACGGTACATGAATCGGCGTGGCTCCACATCCTTATTGGTATCTTCCAAAACCATACTGAACTTCTTCCTGCACGTATCGCTGTGGTCCGAGGTCCAAAACGTTATTGATGCTTTTCACAGGTGCTCCCATTAATGTGACTTGACAGTGTAGAAATAGGGGCGGATCTGATATGACGCCGTCCTCCGCATGGAATTACTAGACAGCGCAGTTGCAACAGCAGAGGCTGCTAAAGGCGCGGTAGCGGCGACGGCCCACCAAACCGGATAGGGACTGCGGGACCCGGCTGCCGGTAAATAAAAGAAATGTGAGCCGCCGGCGACGAAAGTGGCGCTCCTTCGCTAATGCGCTGTCGACCCGCGCCTGCGCGTTGCATCAGCGAGAAAGTCAGTCGCCACGCCATGACGTCACAGCACGTGCTGCAGCCACCCTGGGAGGCCTTCTTTCCCCCGAGTCTTGCTCCTCTTCCTCGATTCTCACGCAGGCGTTGTGGGATCTGACTTTCGAGAACTTTGTGTGTTTGCGGACACTACGGACTGCGTAAGATCTTCAACTTGTAGCGATGTGGCATCTGTAATGAACTCGAGTCTGGGATCAAAGCAGTGTATCGTATTTCGACGGAAACATACAGGCTGAAACCGCACGAAATTTCTGAGGTAGTTCAGGGATATTTCCAGAGTATTTGGGAATAAGGTAGCCGTGGTTTCCGGTGGCTCGTTAGAAAGAAACAACATTCCCCAGCCGGCCGGCGTGGCCGAGCGGTTCTAGGCGCTACATCCTGCATCGGGCATGGATGTGTGTGATATCCTTAAGTTAGTTAGGTTTAAGTAGTTCTAGGTTCTAGGGGACTGATGACCTCAGAAGTTAAGTCCCACAGTGCTCAGAGCCATTTGAACCATTTTTGAACATTCCCCATTTATCTTTATATCTGTAATGCTCTGATAATATCTGTACAAAGGGCATAAGTCTCTCGGAACTTGTCGCTGACAACAGTAACGTCCGCATTACATTGAGGTGTCATAAGTCATGGGATAGCAATACGCACACACACAGAAGGCGGTAGTATCGCGTACACAATGTATAAAAGGGCGGTGCTTTGGCGAAGCTATCATTTGTACTGAGGGGATTCATGCGGAAAGGTTTCCGACGTGATTATGGCCGCAAGATGGAGATTAACAGACTTTTGACGCTGCATTCGTAGTTGGAGTTTGACGCATGCCGAGCCGGCCGCGGTGGTCTAGCGGTTCTAGGCGCTCAGTCCGGAACCGCGCGACTGCCGCGGTCGCAGGTTCGAATCCTGCCTCGGGTATGGATGTGTGTGATGTCCTTAGGTTAGTTAGGTTTAAGTAGTTCTAAGTTCTAGGGGACTGATGACGACAGATGTTAAGTCCCATAGTGCTCAGAGCCATTTATTTTGAAGCATGCCGGCCGGTGTGGCCGAGCGGTTGTGGGCGCTACAGTCTGGAACCGCACGACCGCTACGCTCGCAGGTTCGAATCCTGCCTCGGGCATGGATGTGAGTGATATCCTTAGGTTAGTTAGGTTTAAGTAGTTCTAAGTTCTAGGTGACTGATGACCTCAGAAGTTGAGTCCCATAGCGCTCAGAGCCATTTTTGTTTGACGCATAGGACATTCCGCCTCGGAAATCGTTGGGGAATTGAATATTTCGAAATCCACGGTGTCAAGAGTGTGCGAATAATATCAAATTTCAGGCACTACCTCCCACCACGACCAATGCAATGGCCGATGCCCTTCACGTAATGACCGAGAGCTGCGACGTTTGCGTAGAGTTTCCAGTGCTAATAGAAAAGAAACACCAGTGACGCTCCTCAAAATACTGCAGTTGGCAACAATGCAACACACAAAACAGATCCCTTTAAATACCTAGGAGAGTGGAATACATACAACGCAAAAGAAAAGATAGGTGTATAAGCTAGAGTGCACAAAATGGAAAGAGTGTTTCATATGACCAAAAACGTTTCTAACAAAAAATCCATGTCCTGGAACACGAAATTAAGACACCACCAAACAGTGGCCAGACATGAAGCTCTGTATGCGGCAGAAACAAGCTAACAAGAAATGGGGTTCTTGAGAAACTAGAGAAGGTCGAAAGAAGAATTTTAAGGAAAATAATGGTAGCTAAAAGAAACGATAATGCTGAATTCAAGTTAAGACCAAACAGAGAACTATACTTGAAAACTGAAAAAGTAACTGATGTAATGAGGAAGAGGAGACTACAGGTTTTTGGACATATGTTCAGAATGGATAACAACAGACTAACCAAGAGGATATTCACATTACTCAATAGCTACAAATCCAATCCCGCATGGTTCAAAGAGTCTGAAAAGGACATGGAAAACGCTGGAATTACAATAGACACTACAGAAAACAGAACACATTTCAGAAAGGCAGTTCAAAAGTAAGAATTTCGGGAGAGAAAGAAAACAGCTAGACGAAAGTGGGCTCAAGAAGAAAGGGAACAACACTCTAAAAGCTAAAAGGATGAAGGAAATTTGGAAACTAAGGAAATCTAATACAATGAAGAGTAGCCAAAGTTGATTCATCGTACCCTCCAAATGGGTTATTCGACAGAAGAAGCAACACTGCGTGAAACAGACGCAGAAATCAATTTGGGACGAGCGATGAACGTATCTGTCAAGACAGTTCGGCAAAATTTTGCGTTAATGGGTTGTGGCAGCAGGTGATCGACACGAGTGCCTCTGCTAACAACACGACATCGCCTATAGCGCGTCTCCTTGGCTCGTGACCTTACTGCTTGGACTCTAGAAGACTGGAAAACCGTGGCGTGGTCATATGAGTCCCTATTTAAGCTGGTACGAGTTGATGGAAGGGTTCGAATGTGGCGCAGAAACCACGAAGCCATGGACCCAAGTCGTCAACAAGACACTAGTGCAAGCTAGTGATGGCTCCATAATGGTGTGGAATGTGTTTACGTGGAATGGTCTGGGTGCTCCTTATGTTCAGCAACTTGGAGGCCATCTGCACCCATACATGGACTTGATGATGATGAAGTCCCATACTCCTTGGCAGGGTGTAGGGGAACGATGCGGGAGACCCGCACCGCTGTACTATGCAAGGTCCTAAAGGAGGTAATTTGCCGTTGCTTTCCTCCGACCATAATGTGATGAATGATGATGATGAAGACGACACAACAATACCCAGTCATCTCGAGGCACGTGAAAATTCCTGAGCACGCCGGGAATCGAACGCGGGACCCCATGCTCGGGAAGCGAGAACGCTACCCCGAGACCAGGGGCTTATTGTTCCCAAATACCGATTGAATGTTTATGGGTGACATGCACCATGTCACTGGGTCACAACAGTTCGCAATTGTTTTGAAGAACGTTCTGAACATTTCGAATGAATTATTTGGCCACCCGGATCTCCCGACATGAATCCCATCGGACATTTATTGGACATAATTGAGAGGTCAGTCCCTGCACAAAATCCTGCACTGGCAACACCTTTGCGTTTATGAACGGTTGTAGAGGGAGCATGGCTCAGTATTTGTGCAGAGGACTTCCAGCGGCTTGTTGAGTCCCTGCCACGTCGAGTTGCTGCACTATGCCGGCCGAAAAGGAGGTCCGAAACCATATTAGGAGATTCCCAATTACTTTGTCACCTCAGTGTCCTCTTCACCATTAAGATAGCATTCAGCACTGATCATTTCAGTCTCTCGTTTATTTCTCTGGAAGTGTTAGTAGTACTTTTTTGACATTACAATAGTGAAGCCACTACATAAAATTTTTCTTAATAAAAAGGGGTTACATTACCGGTTTCAACGAACTACATCGTCGTATTCAAATGTAAAACTTCAGCTGAAGATTATATAATGGGAATTGTGACCATACATCTGAATTTAATATAATCATTAAATTCAGATGATCCTATTAAATTCAGATGCGTGATCACAATTCCCATTTTATATTCTCTGAATTATGTTTCACATTTAAAAATCAAGACGAAGTTCGTTGAAATCGGTAATGTAACTCTCTTTTTTTTAAGGAATTTTATGTGCTGTGACTGTGGCTCCATTATTGTAGTCTGAAATAATACTATAGCCACACTCCTTTACGACAATGACAGCGGAATATACAATGTTATTAGTACGTTAGAGCAGTGGCACTCAACAGTATGAACGGATTTACTGATGAAGAGTGGACCGATAAGCACCTCTTGTACGGACTCACTGACTGCAATGGAAGGGTGGCTCAACAACGCTATGCTGGACTGCCCCGCAGCGACATAGACCGCACTGCACTACTTTCGTGCATGTCTCGATAATGTTGCGTTACCCTGTGTTTTGTGTTGCACTTTTTGGTGACCGCATATTAAAGGCTGATTTTTTTTGCTGTTGTGAAAGTATTTTCAGGCAATTAGGCAAACAAAGGTAAATGAGGTATCAAACCGATTAATTCATATCTGCATTATTTCTTTGTTTCTAGCGACTGGAGACAGAGGATCCTCTGTATGAAAATATTCAGAAAATGTCCCTTGACAACTCCGAAACTTTGCGGTGCAGTTCGGTTTCACCCCGTAGATGCCTGATATTCCAGTGGACTTATTTGTCTGAATCAACTTCCTAAGCAAGTCTGAGAACCTATGAAGACCCTCTCCATGCTATCGAAGGCGGGGATAATCAATTGTTCATTTATGTTTAGTGTGTTGTATGTTTTGCGTCAAGTAGCCATTATGTGAAACATTTCAGTAGGTGTATACAGGAGGACACATTTTGCTCTCAGAAAAAAATGTCTACATGCTTGTCATTCACATAATAGAACAATCTTTAATCTTAAACTTCAGCAGAAGTCAATAACATACATACCATTTACTTAGAAATTCATCTATGAAGTAGAAAGAGCTGTCAATTTGTGTTTCAAATTTTTGTTATCGGCCAGCACCTTTAATTCACAAGGTAGATGGTCGAGTGTTTGTGTGGCTGCGAGCGAAGCTCCTTCCTGTGCAAGAGTGAGGTTACTTTGTAGACACAGTGGAGGCTATTTCTGTTCCTAGTGTTATATCAGGGGCGATGAAAAAGTTTCCCTTCGATGACTGTACAGTCCAGGCAAAATCGCTGTGGGCAATCATTCAAATGACGCTGCAGGCTGAAGATACCCTTTTGGTTAAACACTGTGTCCTGCTTCGTGAAGAAGTCCGCAACTGCCTGCTGCACATCCTCTGCCGACAGGAATTGTCAATCCTTCAAGGCCATTTTTGAAGGACGAAATGCGTGATGATAACATAGGGAGGGATCAGGAATGAAGAACGGGTGCTGCTCGAATATCTCCCACCTGAGTATGTGTAACCTCTGTGTTACGATATTTGCGACATTGCGACGTGTTTTGTCATGAAGCAGTACGGAACTTCACACACCATTCCAAAAACTTGGTTTTCGACAGAATGCTGATCCATGCACATTTTCCAATGAATATCTACCGGTGTTTGTCTTTCGGCAAGCAAAAAAGAATAACAGCACGTTGGTCCTCTTTGAACGCATTTGGTAACAACGTCGCCATTATTCACGTTTCCGTATTTATCGCATGCACGACGGAAAGACACGAAAGCCACACTAATCCCTTACCTACATGTCGGTGCGCATCGGAGTCACGCTACGTTGCATAGATGCTGGAGCGATGCCCTCAAACCCAAATTTCTTCATAGCCTCTTAAATTTGTGAATGCTACTATTATTTTAAAACTGTTCCTGCTTCTTCACAACGAACTTCGTAAGAGAATAAATGAATTTTAGGCTGTTATTAGTATACCTAACTTTTAAAAATTTGCTTACATAAAGTTCGAGAGAGATAGTTATCCTTACACCGTGATTCTGTGCAATGAATACTTTGCATTTATGCGTGTGCTTGCCCCAGAAATATTCTTCCAAATGACACACGTAAGTGGAAGAATGTTAATTTTGTGCCCGAGTCCGTAGCTGAGTGGTCAGTGCGGCTGACTGGAATGTGGGGTACATGGATTCGATTCCTGCCACTGCCAGGGACTTCTCCTTGGTGAGAGGACTGGCGTGGGGGCAATCTGCCTCGTGCTGCTGCTTGAGGGGCCACTCGACCGACCAGATGCGGTTTCAAGCTCAACCCGACAACGACCACTTTCCCCATCACACCGCATCTGGTAACGCCATTGGCACAAGATGACATGGCCGATTGGCCCGCCTAGGGCTAGAACGTGGTACTTTACCTTACCTTATGCTACTTTTCTAAAACCTTCATCACCAGAATTGGCAATCATACGTAGAGCAATTTTCGTTTGAAATTCACCGTTTGAAAAACAATGTATAAATCAGTTCTCATCAATATGACAACCAGAAATTTGGAACAATTATTCCTGTATCTCCTTTTTACTTACTAATATCTAGCCCTGTAAAGAAGTGAATGTTTTTATTTTTTTAAATAATACTTTTGAGTGTTAAAGAACACTTCTTAATATTATATTTATTTCTCCTTCTTTTGCTGCAGCTCCTTTGCGATTGAATTTGATGCCTGCCTCATTAAAAAGGGGAACCATTTCTGCTTTATCAGTGTAAGATAGGATGTCATTTATATACAACAGGAACACGAGTGGTCCCAGAATTAAACCGTGTGGAACACCAGCAGTAATTTGTTTCCATTCACAAGTGGGTAACGTGTGATTTTTGAATATAGTAATAAACATATTGAAGGATATCAAAAAGCGTCAGTCATTGATTATTACGGCGGCTGGAGGAGGATGGAAGATGCCAGCCGCAATGAAGTGTGAGCTCATGAATGAAGAATGCCGCCATTATCAGCTGTGTACGGTGCACTGTGGGGATACAAAAGCCAGAAAAGAACAGTACCTCGTCCATTTGGCGAGAAGAAAAGGAGGAGTTACCCATGCACAAGCTGTTTCATATCTTGCTAATACTTAAGAGTTTCACGTTTACTCAGAGTTATTTCACAGCAGTTGCCCTGTTTCCAACAATATTCTCTGAAGCGCGTGTGTCGCATTCCACTAACTCCCTCCTATTACAGCGCTACGTTGCAGTGACTGAGATCAACAGCGATGAAATAGACAGATGCCATCACTTCATCACAAATCAGTGTAACGATGCATTGTGCATCCAAACTGTTTATCGGAGAATGAGGAATGCACTACCACCTAGTCCCCCCCTCCCTCTCTCCACCCATAAAAACTACTAACATACATTAATTATGGTGGAGACGGAACCGTGGCCTAAGTAAAAATGACGATCAATGCACATCACAGCAGCACTGTCGAATGAAAGGAAGCAGAGGGGAGCAATTTTCTCAATTGTCGCCCACGCAACCTGTTCATTCACCCCTCCAGAAACTACAGTGATGGAAAAAAAAACGATCGCAACACCAAACAATAACTAACGTAGAGTAATGAAATTTCGGGAATACATCCGTCTAGATAACATATTTAAGTGTTTAACAGTGCAAGATCTCACGTTAAGGAAAGCGCGGAATAAGCCATTGCAAATGTGAAACGCTGATACTTTAATAACCAGTGTAAGTACCAGAACGTTGAATCCAAGCATGCAACCGTGCTTACGTTGTGTTGTCCGGATGCCGGATGTCAGATTGTGGGGTGGAGCTCCATGCCTGTTGCACTTGGTTGATCAATATAGGGACGGTTAATGCTGTTTGTGAATGACGCTGAAGTTGTCGTCCAATGGTGTCCCATATGTGTTCAATTAGAGATATATCTAGTGATCGAGCAGACCAAGACAACATGTCGATACTCTGTAGAGCATGTTGGGTTACAAAACCGACATGTGGGAGATTGTTATCCTGTTGGAAAATATCATTTGGAGCGTTGTTCGTGAATGGCAGCACCAGGTTGACTTACAAATTTGCAGGCAGGGCATGCGGGTTAACAACGAGAGTGCTCCAGCTGTCATAGGAAATCGCACTCCAGACTTTAACTCCAGGTGTATGTAGGTCCTCTGTGTTTAGTTCGCAGACCGGTTGGTTGCAGGTCCTTAACTGACCTCCTCCTAAACAGCACATGACAATCAATGGCATCGAATCAGAACAAGCTTTCATCAGAACACATAACAAACCACCTCCCTGCCCTCCAATGAACTCACGCTTGACACCACTTAAGTTGCAAACGGTGGCTGTTTGGGGTCAGTGGCATGTACCCTGCAGGAAGTCTGGCACGGAATGGTCCTTGAAGAAACCGATTTGTAACAGTTGGTTGTGCCACTCTGGTGCCAACTGCAGTTCAGATTGCTGCTGTATATGCAGTAGGATGCACCCGAGCCATACGCCCAATACGATGGTCATCCCTCTCGGTAGTGTCATGTGGCTGTCTGGAGCCCGGTCTTTTTACGGTCGTACATTCTCGTGACCACCGCTGCCAGCAGTCATTTTCAGTGGCTATTTTCCTGCCAAGTCTTTCTGCAATATCGTAGATGGAACATCCAGCTTTTTATAGCCCTATTATAGGACCTCGCTCGAAGTCAGTGAGGTGTTACTAGTGACATCTTTGTCGTCTGAAAGCATTCTTGACTACCATCAACTCTCCACGTCCAATCTCAACGGTAAATAACGCTCACGACCATTACAGCGTCTATTTAATCCTGATTTGCATCCTCATAGTGGCGCTGCTAGCGCCACTTTCCTGCGACTGGAACGAAATTTGAAAAGACATCGTCTTTAAGACGTAGAAGCACGCCTACGAACTTTGATTCATGTCGCACAACTCCTTCTTGGTGCTGCGTCAGTGCATCTGTATACTTCCCTCAGACGCTATCTGCGCGACCGCTGCAAGAGAGCTCTCCTCATCCTTCGACACCTTGGCCTCTCCCACGTCTCTTCAGCTCAGTCTTTCAGGCTACTTCTCAGTGAACCATTATCTGCCCACTCAACCGATCCAGGTCTGTGAAATCAACTGGCCGTTCTCGCTGACTAGGATCCCCTGTACTTCGACTTTTAGTTCCATAACAAACTGTCAGTTGTTACTCTCCCTCCCCAACCTCGTGCACCAGTAAATAAGCTGGTACCGTGGCGAGTTTCATTAGCTTTCTGATACAGAGTCTGCCCTGTGAATAAACAGCGCAATCCATTTACGTTCAATGATAGCGGCTTCACACAGGAAGTGGACGGAGCGTTTTGGAACGAAAGAAAATTAGGTCTGATAGCACAAAGTGTTATCAAAATTTTGTTTCTTGAAAGTTATTCTGTCGAAATGAAAAAATTACAGTAGTCCTTATTTTCCAGCAGTTCTACTGCTTCTGTGATCTCCTTACACACGGTGCCAGAAAAAGTTAGCCATATGTTTGCAGGAGATAGTAATCCTCTAAAACAGAAAAAGGACGTGGAATGCAGATAAGCAACGCCTAAGTTGACCTTTGAACAGGTAAGAAATTAAAAAATAAGCCTTTTTTTTATTTTCTTTATTTCGTAGACATTGGCTCAGCTTGTTGTTCTGTAAGATAAAGGGGTATGCTCTCTGCAAGAAGCCAAGGCCTTTTGCGAACAAAATCCTTTTCTGAAACTGATGATGTGACGTAATGACTTCATGCAAAGTTACGTTCGTGACTAAGTTCTATTCACCTTCGTAATAATGCATATGGATAAGCAAGTAATGTTGTTGCATAAAAGACTTTTTAAACTTCCCACCTCCTGCACTGTGCCATAATCACAATCAAAACGCTGTTGAATACAAACATTTTCCATACATCGTTAATTTTGTACAATGTCATATTATACAGCTGCAAAGGAGACATGTCTCAGAACTCAGTAAAAGAAAAAAGTTGATTTCAACAGTTCGCAGACGTTCATTGGTATCGTTGATATCGATAAAATACAACTGCCATGACTTTTATTTAGAAAATATTGTTCGAGTGGCAAGCAAATTTTGTAAAATACAAATTTGTAGGTAATTTTTTAAATATAGCTTTTATAACGGATTTTTGAGATTGCCAAGAATAGGTTTGTCTGCTGATAGTTGGTACAGAAAGCCAAACTGATCACATAAGATAGTTATTTTTTAAAAGAAAAGACGAAAATTCCAAGAAACTGATTTTCGAAATATGAATGAAAAAATACAATATAACAAATCAAATTTAAATGAATGGTCACAAAAAAACATCAAAACAAATCCGAAACTCACACAGAGAAAATAAATTTTGCAAATGGCAAGTAATACCATTAGAATAAGAATGGTATCGAAAGGTTCATATAACATAGCTGTATCGTCCTCTACTGTTGCACAGATATCAAAAAAGATAGATTCGTTTCACAGAGATCAATGATCGTAAAGCCGTTACTCTATTATTGAATACGACAGTAAATACGAATACAAAGAGAGGCAGGAAGATCTTTCTGCTTAGCAAAAACTACAAGAAACAAATTTCAAAAAAATGGTTCAAATGGCTCTGAGCACTATGAGACTTAACAGCTGTGGTCATCAGTCCCCTAGAACTTAGAACTACTTAAACCTAACTAATCTAAGGACATCACACACATCCATGCCCGAGGCAGGATTCGAACCTGCGACCGTAGCAGTCGCGCGGTTCCGGACTGCGCGCCTAGAACCGCGAGACCACCGCGGCCGGCAGAAACCAATTTCAGATTACCTGAGTGGTCAGCAGAAAAATTTCATCTCCAGAACTTACATCGTTGAGTATCAATGGACAAAATTCAAGAGCATTGTACAATACGCCCTAGGCAGGTATATTCCGTGCAAAGTTGTGAGGGAAGAAAAAGAGATGGTTCAAATGGCTCTGAGATGGAACTTAACCGCTGAGGTCATCAGTCCCCTAGACTTAGAACTACTTAAACCTAGCTAACCTAAGGACATCACACACATTCATGCCCGAGGCAGGATTCGAACCTGCAACCGTAGCGGTCGTGCGGTTCCAGACTGTAGCGCCCTGAAAAAGAGCCGCTGTGCTTCTACAACTACGTTAGAAAACTGCTACGAAAACAATGAGAGCTTCACTATAAATTTAAACGTAGCCAATGTTTAACACACAAACAAAAACTAAACGAAGCCAAAATTTGCATAAGCTGAGCCATGCGTGAAGCGTTCAGTGAATTTGAAAGTAAAATTCTCTCTACGACTTGACTGAAAGTGCTAAGAAGTTTTGATCTTATATTAAATCAATTAAATGAATCGACTCCATCTGTACAGACACTCTGTGGCCATAATGGCACTGAAATGGAGGATGATAAAGAACAGGTCGAAATATCGGGTGGTTATAGCTAAACTTTCCTTGTTTATCACATTATAAGATGGAAACTAATTACCGTACGAGGACCAAATTTGGTAGCATTAATTTTAAGAACATGGGGAAGAGAAATACTGTTACAGAAGTGGCTCGGTATGGCACCCACCAGTGTTCAGAGGAGTCTGAAAGTGCAGGATTGCATTCTGCACAGCAGAATGAAGCATGTCCATAGATATGCTGGCTACCTCTCCTGATATGCTGCGCTTCAGATAATCACTTGTGTGAATGTTAGCCTGGTAAACCCTGTCCTCCAGGTAGCCTCACAACCAGAAATCAAAGGGAGTGAAATCAGGTGATCGTGCCGGCCAGGCATTTGGAAACGATCGGCTGATAATTCAATCGTTTCCAAATGTGTTTCGGAGAAGCAGGTGAACTTCACGAGCAATATGCGGTGGGGGCCCATCTTGCATGACAACTGTTGGGTTCAATGTGTCTCTCTCCTGTAGGGCGGGTAATAAGATGCTGACTAAGCATATCGCAGTAACGTTGGCCAGTCACACTGCACGTCTTTGGTCCTTGAACACAAACCTGCTCGAAAAAGGATGGCCCAATGATGAACGTAGCTGTGAAGCCACAGCATACGGTGACACGTTTACCATGCAGAGGAACTTCATGCACAGTGATTGGAGGTGAAAATCCCCACACTCGGCGATTCTGTGTATTCACCTCACCCGTCACAGAAAAATGGGTTTCGTCTGTCCATAGGATGGTCCGGGCTACCTATCGTCAACTTAAAATCTTGCGAGAAAGTGGAGAGCGAAGTCAACACGTCGTTGTGCGGCCTATGGTGCAAGCTACTGTACGATATGGATCTTGTACGGATACCATTTGAGAATGGTTCCGAGCACCTACCGTGCAGTGGACCGCTGGATGTTCAGCTGTCGTGACACAGCACGCTCGCCGCATGAAAACTGGGAATTGCACGCAGCGTTGTCTACCATAACAACAGCGCTTTCGTCAACCACCTGTGATGCAAGCGGTCGTCAGCCTCTTCCCAGAGAGACGCCCAGTTCTCGTCGATTCGAACTTCTTCATCACGCTCAGCGCAGCAGGTGGAGAAAGAGGACCATTCCGTAATCCTTTCAGCCGGAGATATTCTCGAAGTTCAGCTGCAGCATTACTGTTGTTTTGATAGCAGAGCTTCACCAATAATGCCCTGCTCCTTTTGTCCAAGCTCATGTTGGCACGATAACAAGTACACTGTGACTGGTCAGGTTTGTGAGATTATGAATCACGATGACTTACCACGGCACCTGGTGCCCATAGTTGGAAGTCGACGGTGGCTCTGTGACGCATGGAAATCATGCAACCCATAATCTGGACGTTAATGCTACCAAGTTTGGTACTCGTACGGTAATTAGTTTCCGTGTTATAACGTGGTAAATAGGAAAAGCTTAGTTATAACCACCCGGTACTATACGTCTTTTTCCGAAAATGTTTCACAGTGGAAGATGTAGTTCCTCCTTTAAATCGTCGCACGAACGTTAAAATGGATGATATCGAAATAAGTGACCAATGAACAGAAAAACAACTGAAATCGGTCAAGAGAGGGAAGGCCACTGGAACTGACGAGATACCAGTGCGATTCTACATAGAGTATGCGAAAGAACGGCCCCTTTACTAGCAGCGGTTTTTGGAAGAGCGAAGTGCTCCTGATGACTGAAAAAAAAAAGCAACCGTGTGAGGAAGGGTCGCCGGCGGTCGCACAGAACTATAGGATTGTATCTCTAACGTCGGCCAATTATAGACGTTTAGAATATGTTTTATTTTCTCGTATTATGACATTTATGAAAGTCTCCTCTGTAGGAACCAAAATGGGTTCCAAAAACAGCGATCGTGTGAAACCCGGCTCGGATTGATTGTCCATGAGAGGCAGAAGGCAGTAGATACAGGCGCCCCGTTAGGTGTACCTTGACTTCCGGAAGGTATTCGATACAGGTCCGCACAGCCTCCTAATGACCAAAATACGAGCGTACGGCAAATCAGACCAACTGTGTGGTTGGACTGAAGAGTTAATAGCAAACAGAACGCAGGATGTCATTCTGAACGAAGAGTAGTCTTCAGACGTAAAAGTAACGTCGGACGTGACCAAGGGAATGTTACAGGACGCCAGAAAATTATAGCGAAATGCAGGAAGAACTGCAGAGGTCCGACGCTTGGTGCAGGGAGTGGCAGTTGACCCTCGATGCAAACAAATGTAACTTGTTGCAAATACTTAGAGAGAAAGACCGCTTATTGTATGATTACACAATTGCAGATTATCACTGGAAGCAGCTACTTGCATAAAATATCTAGAAGTATACGTACGGAGCGATTTGAAATGGAACAACCACATAACATTAATCGTGGGTAAGGCAGACGCCAGACAGATTCATTGGAAGAATCCTCGAAAAATGTGGTCCATCAACAAAGGAAGTAGCTTGCAATACAATCGTTCGGCCAATACTTGAATACTGCTGTGAGAATGGGATCCGTACCAGATGGGACTGATAGAGGAAATAGAGAAGATCAAAAGAAGAGCGGCGCGTTTTGTTAATGTTTCATTTAGTAAGCACGAGGGCGTCACAAACGTGATCAACCATATCCAGTGGCAGACGCTGCAAGAGACGCTTTCTATATCACGGTGTGGTTTATCGTTAAAAGTTTCGAGAGCGTTCGCTCCTAGAAGAGTCAACAAATATAGTACTTTGTTCTACACATCTCCCGCGAGAAGACTACGAAGATAAAATGAAAGAGATTCGAGCCCACACGGAGGTTTACTGGCGTTAGTCCTCCCTGTGAACAGGAAAGGGGGAAAGTGACAGTGGTGCAAGAAGTACTCTCCGCCGCACACCGCAAGGTGGCTTGAGGAGCATTGACGTAAAAATCAGATGACTTCTGCCCATATTACCGGCTGTGAGAATCAGAGGTGATTTTTGTATGATTCTAATAAGGCCCATGGTTCGCAACAAGTAGTCACTAGATGTTATCGACACTCCTCATTTTCATAACATCATTAGATGACCTATGAACTTAATAACTCATATTACATTACAAATGTGAATGCACAGAGAAACCTATTAATCAGGCACTTTGGCTTGAACATCAAAATTCATAAATTTTTCCAGAAATACCTATCGCAATACATTATAACAACATTGATGTGACGAAAAAAAGCCTTTCGACTTTTAAGACCATGAAGTTCCTACATTTACATAATGTAGGACATAATGATATGACATATAGACAGGTGTGAGTGTATGTTGTATTGAACTAGAGACCTAGAAACGACGGAGAGGCTCCTTCCCGCTGTAGCCCTCTGTGGTTTACAACCCCAGATCAGGCCACAGCAGTCCGCCCACCCCACCGCCGCCCCACAGAGAACCGAGGGTTAGTGTGTGGTTCGGCGCCCAGTGGACACCCCCGGGAACGTATCATACCAGACGAGTGTAACCACAAATGTTTGCATTGTAGAGTAATTATGATGTATGTGTACGTGGAGACAGTGTTTGTGCAGCAATCGCCGACATAGTGTAACTGAGGTGGAATAAGGGGAATCAGTCCGCATTGGCCGAGGCAGATGGAAAACCATCCACAGGCTGGCCTGCACACCAGACCTAGATACTAATCCGCCGGGCGCATTCGTGCCGGGGACCGGCACGCCTTCCAACTCGGGAACCAGCGGGTTAGACCGCGCAGTTAGCCAGGAGGGCTATTATAGACAGGTAGTAGACAAATGAAAATTGAAGCCCTCAACACCGCTAGATGGCGTGCAAGTGGTGGCTCTGCAGTCCGTCGATGCAGGATAATGAACGATTACTTTTTAATAAGATTTGTGTTACAATAAGAACAGAAATTTATAGAAATTTAAAATGTTGCAGATTTCATGCCAACATATAGGCAAAATAAAACATATTTAAGACAATTAGTAAAAGACATAAAAGTAAAATGAAAAGATTAAACCTGAGTATAAAATCGTAGTTACAAAGTAACTCGCTTTATTTGACTCTATGTTACAAATAAAACGGAAGATAGTACATTCGTACTAGTGAGAATTACTAGAGAGAAATTAAGCTTGCAGATCATCAAAAATGCTGAAGAACCACTGTCTATATCCTGCTATTGTTCATTGATTGCGCTATCTGGGTTAGTACGACGTTGAGCATAAATTTCAAGGTCTTCAAAAATATCCGGATTCCTGCCTTTAAACTACTCTCGGTAGGACGTAACTGGTGGCTATTGTCCCTCAAATCACATCCTAGAATACTGCTATTACGTGCATAATTGTGCTCCCTGAATTTTGTTTTAAAATCTCTATGTAACTATTGTCACAGAACCCTCATCTGATCCTATAGACTTTATCCAGTTTTCCATCCAAACTGTGGTGAAGAAATAATTAATATTTTTTTCTTTGTACAGAACCGTCGTCGCCATTCTATCCGTGCTGATAGTCGTGTAGCTGAAAACTAGCCCGTCGCCTGATTCAAGATACGCCTGTCGGATGGGGTCGTTGAGGTGTTGAATGGCTTTGGTATGACCCTCTTGAACTCATAGATTCCATCTGTGGTATCCAGACCAACGCGAGTGTAAATAACATGGAATTGTTGATTGTAGCCTCAACAGACCACGATCCTGCTGCTATCTAATTTCGAAAGGTACTAGCAGACATTTTGCTTCTTGCACGAAGGCTGCTGACACGATATTCTAACAAACAAACAACATTCACTTCGATTTCTGGATGAGTAACCTGCGAAATCTCTCCTTACACAGAGCGTCCCAGAAACGTTGCGAAAAACTTCGAGGGGCTGTAAAGGGTGTCTTGAGTAACTAATCGAGGACAGGAGCAGCTGTCCCAGACGAAATTTCAAAGAAACAGGATAGGACTTACTAAATTGCTGGCGATTAAAACTAAAACACGTTGAAAACAGCATGTAGCAAACCTCAAATTGGCGTATGGTATACTGCATGCTTGGATATAGGGCCTACAAATGTTTCACATTTTAGTGCAAACTCAGGAAGGAGGAAGGAGTAACGCCGTCTACATTCTGTAAACAGGATGTCCCAGAAATACTGCGACAGACTTCGGAGGGTTTGTAGGACAAATCGAGGATAGGACCCCGTGTCCAAAAACGTCATCCAACGATGATACACAATGTCCAAGTTACAGGCGGCGGCGCCCACCGTTAGGCCACCCCTTCAGCAGCAAACATCATTTTACGAGGGCTGTCCAGAAAGTAAGTTACGATTGATCGCGAAATGAAAATCACAGTGAAAATCAGAAATCTTTCATTTGTAACAGTTAGCTACACCTTTCAGCCACTTCTCTACGTAGTCGCCGTTTTGACTCAGACATTCGTCGTAGCGTTGTACCAACTTTCCAATACCCTCATCATAGAAGGCAGTCGTCAGTGCTTTCCGCCAATTCTCTACGCTGACCTAAAGCTCGTTGTCTGTGCCAAAATGTTGTCTTCATAGCCAGCGGTTCGTTTGAGCAAAGATGAAACTCAGTGGGAGACAATTACTGGCTGTATTGTGGGTAACCAGAGATTTCCAATTGAAACGATGCAGGAACATCTTCATTGCCCCTGCAGAATGAGGCTGAGAATTGTCTTGAAGAAGAAACCGCACGACAGTTATGTAATGTTGGTTACATAGCTTCAGGGGAAAATTCTCACCACGCCCTCGTACTTGGCGGGAGACACTATTTTCTATAACATCTTTACGCGCTCACTAAGAGCTCAGGAATGAAAAGAGCGACATAATTCTGCCTAGAGTCATACTAGAGACACTGCCCAACACATCTTTGCAAAGCTTTATCGGATTTTCATAGTCGTTTCCATTTCGCGACCGATCGTAACTTACTTTCTGGACAGCCCTCGTATATCCTGACAGACCGTCGGGGGAACATCTCGCATTATCGTTTGTTATTCAGTGACCATGATTGATTGCCACGATCGCCACTGGAGAAAATGGAGCTAGCTGTTTCGTACAAGGCCTTGTCTCCTATGAATACTATGGTCTGTTCCCTTGGTGTATGTGCTTTCGGACAAGTGTTTCCATCTACAGTTTATTTTTTCGTGTATATCAAAAAACGCTGGATAGTTTAGAGGATTCCAGGAGATAAATATACTGCGGATGGAAACCAGAGTCCGAAATCGTCATCCGCCAACACTACAGAGCATCGCATTCATAGGAGACAAGGCCTTTCCACGCAGCAGCTACCACCATCTTCTTGAATGACGATCGTGGCAATCAGTCACTATCACTGAGTAATAAACAATGCAACGAGACGCTAAGCCTGTGGCCCCTCAGTGGACAAAGTCACATTTGCCGCCGAAGGGGTTGTCTAGTGGTAGGCACTGGCACCTATAACTTCGACGCTCTGTATCGTCTGCGAATGACGTTTTCGGAGACCAGTTTCTATCATCGATTTGTTAAGGCACCCTCTAGAACCCTTCGAAGTCTGTCGCAGCATTTCTGTTTACAGGATGTAGACGGCGTTACTCCTTCCTTCTTCGTGAGATTGTGCTAGAATGCGAATCATTTGTAGGCCCTATATTCAAGCATGTAGTACACCCCATGCCAATTTGATGTTTCTTGCATGCTGTTTTCAAGATGTTTCTTTGAAATCTCTTCTAGAAAGTCGGTATCCTGCTGAAATACCTTTTCCGATGCATACGTGAGTACTGGAGCTTAGTGTGCTTTGTGTAAGACGTGTCTGCATTTTGGTGGTACATCTTTGCAACAGATCAGGTTTCTCACGCTCTGGAGGAATCCGTGTGCTTGCCTCTCCCTTTCTGTAATCTCCTTATCGCTCTTGTCACTAAATTCTATTACGCTCCTCGGGTATTTGAAACTTTTCACTTTCCTTAGCACTTGCGCTTTAATCCAGTGCTACTCTCATATTATTCGACACTTCTCTGCACTAAATTTCACTCCTTATTGTCTCACTACTTCTTCCCGTTTTCTGGCACCTCTCCTTTTTCATTTCCCCACATTTTTGAATCATCTGAAAATGCCACTGCTTCCATAATCTCCTATTCGTGCTGCCACTTCCGCCATTACCTTATCTACAATGGTCATGAATAGTAACTGTTGTAACTAGTCTGTCTTCTGTGCTGTCAATCTGTGGAGCATAAGAACCACCATTACTCACTGACTTGGCCTCTCAGACATAGCCAATGAACTCGCAGTTGCACAATGTGTAATGAGGTAGCTGGTCCTGCGTTATCTGTCTCCAGCTCTGACCAGCACACGCTCGACAGTAACAGTAATAGTACGACCAAGCCTTTATGTCCGTCGCGTATTATTCGTCGCGTTAGCTTCAGACTGCTGACTCATGCGTGCGCGTGGCTATGGCAGACACGGCGTGGTCTTTGCGTCAGCCTCCTTCCCACCTTCTCAATGAGTTCTTGCGTCGGTGCCTCAGCTGGTTTCGTACCGGCCACAGGCGATACTTTGACCTCGTGGCGAGCCGTAAAACTCAGAATTACTGCGGGCCTAAAGGACTACGGTAGCGCGCTGGCCGTAAAAGAGCAACACGCTCGGAGAGCAGATGCTGTTTCTGGGCGTTGCTCCAGTAACCTCGGCCGCGGCGCAGTGCAGCTGGACACGCAACACTGGCCTGCAATTTCGAGCACTCTCACCACATGAATGGGCTGTGTGCGCGACGCAGTTTCTACTGACGTAATACGCTACGGCGTCCCTTTCCCAGGCGTACTTGTCCCACAAGGTTAACAGGAGAAGGAGAAAGAGCAGTGACAGACACTCAGGCTCCATCACGTGCACGGATGATCGGGTTGACAGCACAAACTAACTACCAAATGCCATTTATGGAGCAGCTACTGAATCTGACACGTCAGGTCAGAGAAGTTGCGACAACATCGGGAACTCCATGGGGCTGTTAGCGGATGATGGCGTTGTATATGTAAAAGCCGCAACACTAGGAAATCGTAGCGAAATGCAGAAAGACGTGCGGAAAATCGAAGCTGGGTGCATGAATTGGTTGTTCACCCTCAGTCTCAACAGAAGTAACGTGCCTTGTGTAAATTGGCGAAAAGGCCCATTACAAGGCGACCAAAAGTACTTTACAGGAGAAACATCTCTCTCTCTCTCTCTCTCTCTCTCTCTCTCTCTCACACACACACACACACACACACACACACACACACATAAACACAAGCACTATCTCTCTCCCTCTCATTTCCTGTTCAGAAAATATAAACACTCACAGAGTGAGAGCACGCGCCTCCACCATTGTCAAAACAAACAAAAGACGAGCGCATCCCACAATAGCAAAACCAAATGGGCAAAATGGCCAGAGGACAGTGATACTTTCCAATGCAGAAATGTAAATGTGTTAAGTGCAGTGAAAGTGCTGTGTTCAAATAATCAACACATACACAAAGAAGTCGAAGAAGATTGCAATAAACAACAACAAAAAACAACGAGTAACGAAAACAATAAGAACTGTGTATAGTAATAGGTAAAACATGTAAACTGATAACGGTCACAAAAAACAAAGTCGTAAGAGGAGAGACCATGTCGTTACAGTGACCACTGAAGACTCTTTAAAATAAAGTGAAACGCGTCTGGTTTTAATAAGACTTTTATTACTGTTGCTAAAGCTAGCAATTAACCTATTCTACTTATATATATGCGTAACTGCGGAAAAAAGACCGAAATACAAAGAAGACAATATGTATAACGTACCTTTTCCACTAAACTTAATTTTACAGCACTTCATAAACTTTGACGAAGATAACTCCACGTGCTTTACAAAATGTAAATAAACAAAAGAGAAAAACTAGTCATATTCAAAGAATTTATGTTGAGGCAGAGATTTTCTTTATTCTGTACTCGCATTGTACATTGGTGACAAAGTATATACCATTTATATTATATGGATTACTACAAAGAAACAGTAATTGACACTGCAAAATTGACATGTGCTATTTACAAAATCTATCAACCAAAGAGTTTAAGCAGTTATAGTACTGAAGTTACGTTAGACATGTTTTTTGGCTTAATAAACATTAGAGCTTTGCATGTGGGTTTTTAATGAAACGTTGAGTTACCTGAGGGGGGGGGGGGGGGGGAATTGCCTGTGTGTGTGGGTGTGGGTGTGTGTGTGCGTGGGTGGTGGGTGGGTGGGTGGGTGGGTGGGTGGGTGGATGGGTGTGTAGGTGTGTCTGGGTTTTTGCCCTGGACTGTTTAGTTTTTCAAGTTTAAATAGTCTTTGAAATTTTGAAAAAGAATGAGTTACTTTCTAAGTCAGTTTGTTCCTTTAAGGTGGTGTGTGTTGATTTATTGTTACGGGAGAAAATATTAATTATTCCAAGAAGTCCATCTTTATTACTTTATCGACAGCGTGTAGAATATAGAAAAGATAAATTTACCCAAAAAGGAAGGCGTAGTGATGTAAGAAAAACGGATCCAAATGACTTGAAGATATACATGCCTGACTGATTGATGTTCTGAATTCTTCACATTTTTCCATAGTATTGATTGCTGTATTGAGTTTCCAGAATTGATTTATTGATTTTCCAACACCTTCTCTATATTCATCTTAACACTACGACAGAAATATAGACCCAGTATTGGTACCATGGAACCAGTTATTCCAATTGTAGCGTACTAATGCTTCGTAAGAGAGTTTCCCTATCTGCGCCATGCGAGCTAAGGCAAGCAGCGATAAGTTCCACAACGGACGTTTTAATTGCAGCGATAACTGCTTACGTTACAACATTAATGAACCACCGCAAATACATTCAACCCGTAGAAAGGAGTAATTACTGCTGCACATGGCAGTTCCAACCCTTACTCTGCCCTCGATAGCAGGACAACTCTTGCTGACCTAACCAATGGATGTCTCATGGCATATGATAATGACCAGGCAACGTTCCATATCAGGTGTGAATCAGGTAATGCCGTTAACATGTGTAGGATCTATATCAGTTCACGAGTGTACTCGCAGCAGATAGTGGACAATTTACTGATGCTAAAACCCGATTAGTGGAAACCGTTTTGTAAACTAGAATGAGGAGTGATGAACAGATTTTGGTGTTATTCCTGGCATAATCTACCTGTAAATTTGAAACTACAGTTACTTTTTTAAAAAAAAAAAAAAGCGTGTTCCCGTCTCCATAGTTACCTAGTTACCAGTTCGTCTATCATAGGATCAATAAGTGATGGTCTCTCAAGGCTGGTATGCTGTTTCGCGTTGTCGTCACAAAGAGTAATGCGATGCTTTTGATACGCTCATTCAAGCACACAATGTATGGAAACTACAAAAAATAATTATAGAAGACATTGTGTATGTTGGTGATGAAATAGACTGCCTTATCTATTCAGTTATGCTTTCTTGCCTCTAATAACGCCTTCGTCGAAAAAAGTGCACGGATATTCTGCAGTTGGATCTTGGCGCGTATCTTACAATATCTTGGAGAGAGACAGAGAGAGAGAGACAGACAGACCGAAGTTGGATGTCACGGGGATTAATGAAGTAAAGGCGAAAAAGATAGATAAAATACTGCCAGTCACAGTGTTAATGTAATCACAACGTCACAGTCTAATAATGTAAGGGTGCTACAGAGGTTACTAGACAACTCTTACTACTATGCACAATAGAAGCTTAAATCTTGAAAGAAAGATACAGTAGAGAAAAGAGCTTGGTATCATCAGTGATTGCGCGTTTGGTGACGGAAATAAGAAAGGAACACGCCTCTGTAATCGCGTTATAATTTTAATCATGATATACTAAACATTCTTCTATCCATCCAAGTAGCAGAATGTTATAAGGCGCCGCCTCTGGGGTTCGGGGAGACACGCCGCACCCGCTTCAAATCAGCATAGCGGATTTACGACGAGGGTCGTTGCTCCAGCCAGACTGTCTTAGGCTGTTCCCCACATCCAATAAGGCAAATACCGGGCTTGTTCCCACATCCCACATCAGTGACACGATTCGCAAACATTTCTAAAACGATTTCACACTTGAACATGTACTTATTATAGACTCAGACAGACTGGACACACAAATTCCATCTTTGTGAGAGGGGTGGCGTGAGGAAGGACAGCTGGTTATCCACTGTCAATAACATCGCTTCAGCCCTTATAACAATGTAGGTTCCACAGGGTAACGGATCGAGACAGGGATGAGTAAGAGAAGAAGAGTCCCCGGACAGTTGGCCGTGCGGTCTAATGCACGACTTTCCGGGCGGGAAGGAGCGCCTGGTCCCCGGCACGAATCCACCCGGCGGATTTGTGTCGAGGTCCGGTGAACCGGCCAGTCTGTGGATAGTTTTTAGGCGGTTTTCCATCTGCCTCGGCGAGTGCGGGCTGGTTCCCCTTATTCCGCCTCAGTTAACTATGTCGGCGATTGCTGCGCAAACAAGTGCTCCACGTAAGCATACACCACCATTACTCTACCACCCAAATATAGGGGCTACACTGGTCTGGTGTGAGACGTTCCCTGGGGGATCCACCGGAGGCCGAACCGCACAATAACACTGGGTTCGGTGTGGGGCGGCGGAGGGGTGAAGTAGACTGCTGTAGTCATCTTGGGGTTGTGGACCACTGCGGCTGCGGCGGGGACGGAGCCTCTCCGTCTTTTCTAGGTCCCCGGTTAACATACAATACAATACAAGAGAAGAAGAAGATCGTAATAATCTTTCTCACATATCACAAACGTGAAAACACGCCTTTAAAAGAACGGGTGGCATAGACCAGTACCACCTGAACCCTTGGACACTCTTGATGATTCTTGCAACTGATGAACACTTACAGTCAAGGACAACACACTGAGTTCTATTATTTAAGAAGTCTCTGTGCCACTCAGATATCTGGTAACCTATTCCATACTCTTGTACCTTCGTTAAGAGTCTCCAACTGTGCACTGTGTCAAATGCTTTTCGGAAATCTAGAAATGTGTAGTTTGCCTGTTGCACTTCATCCCTAGTTCTCAGTATATCATATGAGAAAAGGGCAAGCTGAGATTCACACGAGCTTTGCTTCCTAAACCCGAACTGATTCGTGGACATAAACTTCTCGGTCTCCAGGAAATTTATTATGATCGAACTCATAACATGTTAATGAATTCTGCTGTAAAGTTACGTTAAGGAAATTGGTCTGTACTTAGTTTCATTAAGAATTTACTGTGTTCTACCAGATAGCAACGGAGTTCTGTATAGTAATGCAGGCACAGGATTTCTGTCCTTTGTCAAGCATCACAGAAAACCTCACGACACTTACAATATCATTTTATGGTGAAGTTGGTTCAGCGGGCTCCGTCAACATAAGCTTTACAGTGCGGGTGACTGGTTCACTTAGAAAGACTACGTTCATCACTTGTTATCTGGACACGCGCATAGCGAAAGAGTACACTCTTCTTCCACGCCCACAGAAGGAAGCGATTGGCCACTATCTTTAAGTCAATCTTGGATACAAAAACGAGGGAAAATCTGACGAAGAAATGCACGCATTACAAGCTGTAAGACATATGGAGTACGATATTGACTTAAATTATTTAGTTGCAAAGAAATTGAATTCACGTGACACTTGAGTTCCAGAGGAGAGACAGGCTGATAGCTACACAGCAGAGAACGAAACAGCCGTGAACCAGTGGTCATGGTAGTGCTATCAGGAAACACTATTGTAAACAAACGGAAATGAAGACAGCTTAATTCCTAATTGAAAATCGTGGTCATGGTGGCGTAAGCGAATCGTAAACGCCAGTAAACTGCCTTTCGGATCCTGCCAGTAATGGCACAGAAATCCGTGACTGGGTATGGATCATCGATCTTTACACCGCTCCAATAAGTAGGACAAGGCTGGCGAAAGATCACCGTGAACGGTACTGCAGCTTGTGTGTCCGGACAAAAAGTGGCATTTAGTCGGAAGATAAACAAGCAAATTGGTAAAGCAACATCTGTAAGGCTTTTTCTTAGACATGGACCGCTTGTTCTTAGTTTATAAAATTGGTGATAGAAACGGGGTCAAGAGTAATAACATTGTAAACGTTTTCGTAACGAAGCACCACGGATTTCGATCCTTGAAGGCTCATCTTCAGCTGCTAAACATCATCTTACTAGCACCTTTGCATATGTAAGCTATTCTCACAGGTCTCAAGCAGGTTAACTAGAAAATGATGTAACTGAGACTTGGTATTTTTACAGACATTGCTTCTTGGTACTAGCAACACTTGAACAGACTAGAGGCACACATAATTTACGTCTAACTCGTATTTTTAGCGTGTTCAGGTGATTTCCTTACGGTTCTTAACACTTTGAATACCTGTGCACGCTTAGAGAGACTTATAAACATGTCAAATAGCTAGTACTTACAAAGATGTTAGATCCTCTTCTATTCTATGCAACGACATTTCTAAAATTAACATGACGATATCTTCTCTTCCTGTCCAGCAGTTAATCACCAGTAAGATCTGTGAAATGAGGTGCGGTTCATCAAACGAGATCCACGGGTGCGCATCATCTCCTCTGCATTGCATTAGTGTAGCTTCCTAAGCCCAAATGTTATGATGTACTCTACATATTGTTCGGGTTTTCTTGTCCCACAATGTTACCCCTTCGTACGTAACAAAACAGTTTACAACGTTGTGCAGTAACGAATTATAGGCTGTCGTATTTTAATGGCAGAGTTACAGAGTTGCCGCACAATCCGTTTGGTTTAGGCATTTCAGACAAAGGTTCCACATTCAAGACTGATACCTTTGTCCTTCATCATCCCTGGAAGCTTGTATAATTATCATCACGGAAACACTCCTTATAATATGAGAACGTGACGCTAAGTTTGTGGACTTGGACAAGTTGTATCAGACTTGAAACTTCCTGGCAGATTAAAACTGCGTGCCGGACCTAGACAAGAACTCGGCACTTTTGCCTTTCGCGGGCAAGTGCTCTACCAACTGAGCTACCCAAGCACGAGTCAGGACCAGTCCTCACAGCTTCAATTCTGCCAATACCTCGTCTCCTACCTTCCAAACTTCACAAAAGATGTATCAGACTTCGTTGGCAAGCATTTTTCATATCTCATTTGATTATTGGTTTCCATGATTATGGGCGTCTTCAGATCAATCAAAATCAAATTCCGTCACTGGCCCATAGCATGGATCACGTACATTTGCTTGTCTTTTACTTTTTTATGACGCTGGTTCGCCATTAGCAGAGTGAGTAGTATATAATCCTTCTAACAAAATCGAAATGCCCTATAGTTAAATGAAAAAAGGTGTACATCAAAAACACTGCTCAGTTTATACAAGAAAAATAGTATTTTGTTTTATATTGATGTTTCGAATTATGGTGCCAAATCTTAATTTATGTTGAATAATCGCGTAATAAAGTGATTAGTAAAAATAAAAAGATGTTACTTTCATTAAAAGTGTTTCTATATAAGCTGACATTTGTACATAGTGTTCAATAAGTAACTATACAGTTCATAACTTTCCGTATTGAAGTCATGGAAGTTACAAGAGATGCTGGAAGTGATCGCGTTGAACTTGAAGACACAGTTGCACACATTTCTGGATGTTCTTGAAGACGTTGTGCAGAACATCGGGAGTGATGTTCCGAATGTGTCGTCAGTGCAGCGTGGAGTTCTTGTATGGTGTCCGGATTGCCTTCATAGGCCTTTCCTTTGAAAGTACCGCATAGAAGCCCGCCCGGTTAGCCGAGTGGTCTAACGCACGGCTTTCTGGAGTGGGAAGGAGCGCCTGGTCCCGGGCACGAATCCGCCCGGAGGACATGTGTCGAGGTCCGGTGACCTGGCCAGTCTGTGGATGGTTTTTGGGCGGTTTTCCATCTGCTCGGCGAATGCGGGCTGGTTCCCCATATTCCGCCTCAGCTACACTATGTCGGCGATTGCTGCGCAAACGAGTTCTCCTCGTAAGCGTACACCACCATTACTCTACCACGCAAACGTATGGGTTACACTCGTCTGGTGTGAGACGTTCCCTGGGGGGTCCACCAGAAGCCGAACCGCACAATAACCCTGGGTTCGGTGTGGGGCGGCGGAGGGGTGAAGTGGACTGCGGTGGTCGACGTGGGGTTGTGGACCACTGCGGTTGCGGCGAGGACGGAGTCTCTCCGTCGTTTCTAGGTCCCCGCATAACATACAACATAACATACAACCCCATACAAAGTAATCTGGTGGAGCCAAGTCGGATGAACGCAGATGCCAGAGTCCTCGAGAGATGACGCGGTCAATGAAGATGTCCTTTAAAAAGTTCATCGCCTTGTGGGTGGTATGTGCAGTCATCCCATCCTGTTGGAAACCGGCATTCTCAATTTCGTCTTCATTCAGTTCACCTAGGAAGGGATGCAGAATGCAGATGCAGTACCGTTCTGCATTTATGGTGCCCTGAAATAACATCGGCCCTGTGATGCGTTTACGAGTCACGGCGCACCAAACACCAACCTTTTGATGATGCAGTGGGGACACCTTAAATTCATGCAGATTCTCCGTAGTCCACACGCGACTGTTCTGGCCATTCACCTAAGCGGAGAGGTGAAACCATGCCTCATCCGTGAAAACGTTGTGCCAAGAATCCCCTCACCACTGTCCTGCAGGAAGGACAGAAACCAGTTGCAAAAGAATACAAGCGCCGTGCAGTCGGTCTCTCTCAGTTCATGCACGACCGTCATTTTATAGGAATACATGGACAGTGACGTCCGGAGAATCTTGTGAGCGGAACCCACGGATACGTGGGCCTGCTGAGCTAGCCGTCTAACCGATTTCTTTGAATTTTGCTGCATCGCGTCTTGCACCTCTGTCATCTTCTCTTCGAATGTGGATGTGGACGGCTGCCTGATTTTGGAGCACTACGAACGCTTCCGGTCTTTCGATACTTGGTGATGAGATTCCGTACAGCATTGCGGTTAGGCATCTTCCCTTCTGAGAACTTTGCTGCAAATGCAGCTTCTACTGCTGAGGTGGCCGGCCGGTGTGGACGAGCGGTTCTAGGCGCTACAGTCTGGAACCGCGCGACCGCTACGGTCGCAAGTTCGAATCCTGCCTCGGGCATGGATGTGTGTGATGTCTTTAGGTTAGTTAGGTTTAAGTAGTTCTAAGTTCTAGGGGACTGATGACCTCAGAAGTTCAGTCCCATAGTGCTCAGAGCCATTTGAACCATTTACTGCTGAGGTAAACTTCTCTCCATGGTTCCGAAAGAAACACTCTTTGTTCAGTCGTCAGCATGATCACCTTGAACACAATGATGTCACAAAAGACATTGGTATTCAGTCAAACCGCACCTGCGAACAAATACAAATCCCTGGTAAAAATATGGTTTAAATAGTTAAACAACGGAAAATCTTGTATTAATAATTCGCAATCGTGACAGTCATTTCTTGCCACACCACAACATGGCACTGCATATTTACTTTCTGAACACCCTGTATTTGCTAATACATATAGAATTGAAATAAAAGTAAAAGAAATTGCTTCGAACGAGATCCAAACTAGGGATCTCACGATTATGAAACTTATACGAAACTCGCTCAAGTATCCATTCGCTCTGTTACAACTGTCGAAAATTGTTCTACCTCCATGTTTCGAATACGCTCAAATACTCGAAGCGACCCTTTTTTATATATAACTGCGTCGTACCGACAGAAAACTGATGTCTGAACATTTACCTTCAGATCGTGTATGGAGAAAATCGGAGGCAGCCAGACCGTGAGATCCCCTTGACAGAATTCTTGGAATCAAAAACTGATTTCAATTCTTCCATTTGTAATATTGCGTCGCTGTAACCTTCATAGCCACACTTCGAAACGAAAGTGACAAGGGCGGAAAGATGACAAAAGACTGGGCAGCCCAGCTACTTTACAGGATTTACGAGAGGTGAACTTAACACTGAATAAAAAAGGAATGAAGGAAGGCAATGGAGGGGGTGAACTTGATCAAAAGTCCAGCATTGGTGTGTTTTAAAAAGATTGTTCCGATTACACAAGATAACACCCTTAAGAGCCAAAGAAACCGGTACACCAGTCTAGTATCGTGTAGGGGCCCCCGCACACGCAGAAGCGCTCGCAACATGACGTGGCATGGACTCAACTAATGTCTGAAGTATTGCTGGAGGGAATTGACACCATGACTCCTGCAGGGCTGTCCATAAATTCGTAAGTGTACGAGAGGGTGGAGGTCTCTTCTGAACAGCACGTTACAAGGCATCCCAGATATGCTCGATAATTTTCATGTCTGGGGAGTTTGGTGGCCAGCGGAAGTGTTTGAACTCAGAAGAGTGTCCCTGGAGCCACTCTGCAGTATTTCTGGATGTGTGGGGTGACACGCTGTCCTGCTGGAACTTCCCAAGTCCGTCGGAATGTACAATGCACATGAATGAATGTAGGTGATCAGACAAGATGCTTATGTACATGGCACCAATCAGAATCGTATCTAGATGAATCAGGAGTCCCCTATCACTCCAACTGCATACGCCCCACACCGTTACAGAGATTCTACCGGCTTGAACAGTCCCCTGCTGACATGCTGGGTCCATGGATTCACGAGGTTTTCTCCGTACCCATAACGTCCATCCGCTCGATACAATTTAAAACGAGACTCGTCCGACCAGGCAATATGTTTCCAGCCATCAACAGCCTATTGTCGGTGTTGACGGGCCCAGGTGAGGCATAAAGCTTTGTGTCGTGCAGTTATCGAGGGTGCACGAATGGGCCTCTGCTCCGAAAGCCCATATAGATGGTGTTTCGTTGAGTGGTTCGCATTCTGACACTTGTTGATGGCCCAGTATTGAAATTAGCAGCAATTTGTGGAATGGTAGCACTTCTGGACCGTTGAACGATTATCTTCAGTAGTCGTTGGTACAGTTCTTGCAGGATCTTTTTCCGGCCGCAGCGATGTCGAGGATTTCGTGAAATGGTCGTAGAGGAAAATTCCCACTTCATCTCTACCTCGGAAACGCTGTGTCCCATGGCTCGTGCGACGACTGTAACACCACGTTCGAACTCACTTAAATCTTAACAACCTACCATTGTAGCAACAGTAACCGATCCAACAACTGCGCCAGACACTTGTTGTCTCATATAGGCGTTGCCGACCGCAGCCTGTTGACATATCTTCTGTATTTGATTACGCATCCCTATACCAGTAACTTTGGCTCTTCGGTGTATCTTCAACGTGGATGAAGCTAGAAACTTGGGAAAAGTTGTAACTTACGCAACAGAATTAAAAGTTTAGCTTCGTAGCAGTTGTAATATGCCGCTTCGTGTGGTTGCTCATGGGTGACTCCTTCGTACAGCTACAGGCGGTGGTCGAAAATATGGAAACATCAAAAACACAAAACACTGAAATAGCTAATACGGTGTAGGGAATTCAGAACGGCTCCACTCATCTCGTAATGGATAAATACGGTCCCTGTATTGGTTTCAAGCGAATCTTATACTATCCTTCCTGCAAAATAGCGGCAATTTCAGGTAATGCTGACGGAGATGGATAACGATGAAACACACTTCCCTCCAAATTGAACCACAAAGACTTAATAATATTGAGATCTGGTGAGTGTGGTGGCCCGGCGACATGCGAAAATTCATCCACGTGCTAACAAAATCAGTCCTGGCCGATGAGAACTGTGCAAACACAGGCCCTGTCGTCGTAGAACATACCATCACCATTGGGGAAGAAACATAACACCATGGGATGGACCTGATCAGCCAAAATGGTCAGCAGTTCTACCTTGCAGAGTTACCATGGAGCCTATGGAATACCACTATATGGCTGTCAAAATCATCACCGAACCCGCGCCGTGTTTCATTCTTGAGACGTAAACTTGGTCAGAAGTTGTAAACAATGTGAAAGAAAATTCATTCGACCAAATGACAGTCTTCCATTGTTCCATAGTTCAGGCTTTATGGCTTCGGTACCACGCTTTCCTAGTAGGGCGTTTTTATCACTGATATGTGATTTTGGAATTCCAGTTCGTCCTGAAATTCCCTGCGTCTGTAGCTCCCTTCGTACAGTTTGATGTTGACAGGTTTCGCGAATGTTACTCCAGTTCTGCGGTGACATTTTCAGGCCGCGCGGGATTAGCCGAGCGGTCTTAGGCGCTGCAGTCATGGACTGTGCGGCTGGTCCCGGCGGAGGTTCGAGTCCTCCCTCGGGCTTGGGTGTGTGTGTTTGTCCTTAGGATAATTTAGGTTAAGTAGTGTGTAAGCTTAGGGACTGATGACCTTAGCAGTTAAGTCGCATAAGATTTCACACACATTTGAACATTTTTTTCTTTTTTTTTCATTTTCAGCTGTAGTCGTTAGCGTATGATATTTTTCCCAACTTCGATATGGTGCCTCTTGGAACATCAAATGCTTCGGCTTATGGAAGCAATCACTGTACCGGCACCAACAATTTTCCCACGTTCGAATGCACTGAACTCCGACATAATTCATTCATAACTCCACAGAATACCGTTCTAACCAGGACTTACACTTACCACCGTATTGAAGACATTTGCCTGCTGGCTTGGCTAGCATCTGCGTTTTATGTTCAATCATGCATTTCTAGAAATGGTGAACTAAACGTTCCGCACTTGCTATTAAATACTTTTATTAAAAAGTCACGACCAGTTTCGCATCAATGGACATGCATATTCAGGTAATAAGATTCTTTATTTTTTTAACAGTCATGGTGCGATTGCCCGAGCTCTAAAACAACATTTCTGGAAATGTTTCTGTTGTGTCGGGTATCTGGGCCGACACCGTGAAGTGGAGATGGCTGAAAATGCACGCTAGACTAACGCAGACGGGCGTGAAGTACTGGAACAGGATACGTAATTAATGTTAGGAAGAAAAGTACGGAGCAGGATTAATACTTATCTTTAATATCATGGTAGTACATCGATCTTGACGATACACAGTAGACTTTAAGTTCAATCACTGTATGGCTAATGGCGCCTTGCTAGTTCGTAGCCATTAACTTAGCTGATGGCTATTCTGTCTCTCGGCTAATGAGAGAGAAAGGCTTCGTACAACTGGTCGGTAGCTAGGTTCTCGTACAACTGGGCAGTAGCTAGGTTCTCGTACAACTGGGGCGAGTGCTCTCTCGTATCACGAGACCTGCCTTGGTGGTGGCGCTAGGTCTGCGATTACACAGTGGCGACACGCGGGTCCGACATGTACTAAATGGACCGCGGCCGATTTAAGCTACCACCTAGCAAGTGTGGTGTCTGGCGGTGACACCACATTCCTCCCCCGCAAATCGGCGAACGGTCGTGTGATAAGGCTTCCGCCCGCCGTGGGGAGGACCACATGTTGACGTATGCGATGAGGTGGGGAGCCTAACAACAGGCGAGGTTGTGCCACCCGCACCCGGCCATTCGGTCCGAGGGGAGCTAGGAAACGCCTGAAAAACTAGTCCAGGGTGCACGTCAACATGCGGTGTATGCGCCCGTAAAGAGACAGGAGGGACCGAAGGATCAACCTCCATTGCGTCGGGGTAGCCGACGCGCGATGACGTCATGTGGTCCGGAGCGGGCGGGAGTTCCATGGCGGAGGACAGCTGGTCACGGGAAGCGATCGGCGGCGCGTGACCCTGGGAGGCGCTTGGCGGCTGCAACGAAGCGTCGAATGCGGGCGGCGCCGGCGGGAGAACAAGCGGCGGCGGCGGCGGCGGCTGCTGCTGCTGCAGCGGCGGCGGCGCGTCGCCATGGGGCAAAATGGAAGGCATCGTCGGTAACACCTGGGGATGAGGCGAGCCAGTAGATGGGTCCCCAGGGCGCTGACCGGACGGCACCGTCGCTGAAAGCAGACGGGGAGCGGCAGAACCCGAGCGACGACAGAGGCGCAGCTGATTGAGATGCCGACGCACCTCACCAGAGGCCCCCAAAACCAAATACATCGCGCGGCCGAGGCAGCTAAGAATGCGCCCTGCGAGCCAACGCCGTGAACCTCGATAGTTGCGATAAAATACAACGTCGCCTGGAGCAAAAGCAGGAGTCTGCCGCTGCACAGGAACCTGATGCGGCGGATGCAGCAAAGACATCAAGGTGCGATGAGGACGACCGTGGAGCAACTCAGCCGGCGAGCGACCATCTCGGGGCTGAGAGCGATACGAAGACAAAAAGAGCAACAATGCGTCCTCCCGAGAATGCGACTCTTTCAATTTCAACATCTGTGACTTGAAAGTCCGGACCAATCGTTCAGCGGCACCGTTGGACTGAGGCGAAAACGGCGCGGATGTCAGATGTTGAATACCATTGGCCTGGCAGAAAGACTGAAATTCTGCGGACATGAATTGTGGGCCATTGTCGGAAACAATAGTCTGCGGAAGACCTTCAATGCAAAAGATAGCAGACAACGCATGGATGGTGGCGGAGGACGTCGTGGAAGACATCCGGACAACAAAAGGAAAAGTACTGAAGGCGTCGACCAGAACCAACCATCGAGCATTCCAGAATGGACCAGCAAAATCAATGTGCAAGCGTTGCCAAGGGGAAGTGGCTGTTGGCCACGCAAAGACTTTCCGCGGCGGTGCGGACTGTTGTTCGGCACACGCCGGGCACGAAGAACACATAGTCGTAATCGCAGCATCGATGCCGAACGAAGTACAGTGCTGACGAGCAAGTTGTTTCGTTCGCACTATACCCCAATGTCCTTGGTGAAGAAGCCGTAAAACAGAGGACTGTAACGAACGTGGGACCACGACTCTGGACTGATCATTATCAGAACGCAACAACAAAACACCACGTCGAACAAAAAGTCTCTCCTTGTGAGCAAAAAATCTGCGAACCGACGGATCCTCGATCCGAGACTTTGACAAAGGCCATTGCGTAGCAACAAAACGTAAAACAGTAGCAAGGACAGGGTCAGCAGCTGTGGCTGTAGCTACACGACGAAAATCAATCGGAAACGATTCGACCACTTCATCGGTTTCCGAATCAATGAACATGCAAGCAAGTTCGGAAGAATCGAATGCTTGATCCTCAGCAACAGGCAAACGGGACAACGCATCGGCGTTTCCGTGCTTAGCAGTGGACCGATACAAGATATCGTAGCGGTACTGCGAGAGGAAAATAGACCAGCGAATGAATTTCTGCGCTGTACGTGGAGGTACAGGCTTGGTCGGATGAAAAAGCGATGTCAAAGGTTTGAGGTCTGTGATGATGGTAAAGTGACGACCATACAAGAAATCATGGAACTTAGTAACACCAAACACGAGAGCCAACGCTTCTTTCTCTATCTGTGAATAATTTCTTTGCGCAGACGAGAGCAATTTGGACGCAAAGGCAATAGGGCGATCATGGGAGCCAACTTTGTGCGCAAGCACAGCACCGATCCCGAAATCCGATGCATCTACCATCAACAAAAGGGGTTTCTGGGGATCGAATGGCGTAAGGCAAGTATTACAAAGCAACGCCGATTTCAACTGGCGAAAGGCGCGTTCACATTCCGTCGTCCAGACGAACGGAACACCTTTACGGCGTAAGCGATGAAGCGGAGCTGAAATGGAAGAGGCATTGCGCACATATTTATGGTAATAATTAATTTTACCCAACACACTCTGTAGCTGTTTCACATTTTGAGGGGAAGGCAATTCTTGTATGGCACGGAGGTGCTCTGGACTCGGATGTATGCCTTGGGTATTAATGACATGTCCCAGGTATGGTAAGTCACGAGCAAAAAACACACATTTGTCCTTCCTCAAGCGAAGACCATTTTGCCGCAAGACCTGAAATAATGATCGTAAATTCGCAAGATGATCTTCTTCTGTCTGTCCGGAGATCACTATATCGTCCAGATAGTTTGCTGCAGTAGGGACCGACGCACAAATAGTTTGTAAATATTGCTGAAACAAGGCAGGGGCGGATGCACACCCGAATGGCAGTCTTTTGAAGCGGTACAATCCAAGATGCGTGTTAACCACCAATACGCGCTGGGATGCGTCGTCCACCGGTATTTGCAAGTACGCATCGGCTAGGTCCAACTTTGAAAAATATTTTCCCGGGCACAGTTTAGCAAAAAGATCTTCCGGGCGGGGCAAAGGAAAAGTAGCAGTCACTAGCTGTGGATTCACTGTGGCCTTGAAGTCCACGCAAAGTCTCAATTTTCCGGAAGGTTTTGGCAAAATGACTAAGGGTGAGGCCCAGAGAGAAGCTTGCACACGTTCAATTACACCCTGTGATTCGAGATCGTGTAACGTTCTTGCGACCTCATCACGCAATGCGTGGGGAACATTGCGCGCCCTGAAAAATTTCGGTTGCGCGTTTACCTTCAGTTCTAAATGTGCTTCATAGTTTTTAGCGCAACCTAAGCCCGGTGCAAAAATGTCTGCAAATTCGTCACACAGCCGAGAAACACTGTCTGTAGGCACAGTCTGATTCACTGATAGGACCTGATTTACAATAGACATGTTAAACAACCGAAATAAATCGAGACCAAACAAGTTCACTGCAGAAGAAGAACGAAGAACGTAAAATGACACAAGTTTTGTTTGTCCCTTGTATGTTGCAAGAAGGCTGCACTGTCCTAACACAGGAATTTTCTGTCCGGAATATGTGGTTAGCTTAACATTTGCGGAACGCAACGGAGGTTTGCCCAGTTGTTTGTACGTGTCGTGATTGAGCAATGAAACTGCAGCTCCGGTATCGAGCTGGAATGGTATCACTTTGCCTTCAAAGTCTAAGTCCACAAAAAGTTTATTGTCCTCCTGACGACAAGAGCGACTGTTTTGTGCAAGTGGAACAGACACTGCTACAGAATCACTTGCTAATTGACGTGATTTCCGGCGACGTCGACGCACAGTTTTTGTGGGACGAACACAGTTACTGTTAGAGAAAGTGTCACTGGACGAAGCGGAATTAACGACATGAATGGCCATAGGCGAAGGTCCACGAGCCTGTGTGTCCCTGGTTCGATTCCGGCGCGAAGCAAAGGGCCTGGAATGATCGTGATTGTCTGATCTGAGCTTTTTCTGGCAAACACTTTGAACATGTCCTTTCTTATTGCAGAAAAAGCAAATAGCTTGGCGTGACGGGCAATGTTCACGCGAATGTCTAGTAGCACACCGCGGGCACGATTTCACTACATTTGTGGGCTGGCGCGGCACACTTGGCTTAGCACGCGGCGGCCGCTGTGTCGACGTGCGCAAGGCCCGGTTACCGGGCCGCGCAGCGCGTCCAGCGGGCCGGTTAATGTTACACACGGCTGGCGAAGTTTCAAAAGATTCCTGAGCACAGTCAAGTGTGTCCTGTCTATCCAATATGTCTATCACTTGTTGAAGGGAGGGATTAACTAGTTTCAAAATTTGCTCCCGTATGCGAACATCAGAAACGTTCTGTGCAATTGCATCACGCACCATTGTATCTGAATAAGAAAGACCACAGTCACATTCAAAGGCACAGTCCCTAGTAAGTCCTTGCAATGTTGCTACCCACTCCCTATTAGTTTGACCGGCCGTACGTTTTGTACGAAAGAACGTATACCGTTTTGCAACCACATTAACTGTTTCTTTGAAATAGGCATCTAATGCAGACAAAATTTCCTCGTAGGACAGAGTTGCTACGTCGCGTCGGGGAAACAATTTCACTATCACACGGTATGTGGACACACCGACACAAGAAAGCAAAAACGGCTGCCGCTCGTTACCTTGAATTCTGTAGGCTGCTAGATGAAAGTTGAACTGGCGAGACCACTCGTGCCAGGTCTCATCGGCTGCCACGTATGGTCGAAAGGGAGGTGCAACAGCGTTTAGTGGCAGCGGTAGCGAAGAAGCGGCGGCGGCCGCATCGGATTGAATGGTACGTTGACCCTGGACGAGCTGTCCAAGGGCATCCAGTAACGCCTGCGTCTGCTGATTCTGCAAGCGATAAAATTCGGACAGTACATCTGGAGAATGTGGCGAAGCCATGACACAAATGTAAGCAATCAGAAAGAATACTTTAAATCGTCGCCAATGTTGTGTCGGGTATCTGGGCCGACACCGTGAAGTGGAGATGGCTGAAAATGCACGCTAGACTAACGCAGACGGGCGTGAAGTACTGGAACAGGATACGTAATTAATGTTAGGAAGAAAAGTACGGAGCAGGATTAATACTTATCTTTAATATCATGGTAGTACATCGATCTTGACGATACACAGTAGACTTTAAGTTCAATCACTGTATGGCTAATGGCGCCTTGCTAGTTCGTAGCCATTAACTTAGCTGATGGCTATTCTGTCTCTCGGCTAATGAGAGAGAAAGGCTTCGTACAACTGGTCGGTAGCTAGGTTCTCGTACAACTGGGGCGAGTGCTCTCTCGTATCACGAGACCTGCCTTGGTGGTGGCGCTAGGTCTGCGATTACACAGTGGCGACACGCGGGTCCGACATGTACTAAATGGACCGCGGCCGATTTAAGCTACCACCTAGCAAGTGTGGTGTCTGGCGGTGACACCACAGTTTCCATATTTTTGTGCAACCCCTGCAGAGCACTGGTTTGTTTATTGCACGATGTGAGTCGAGTCGAAACAGCGAAAACACAACAACGAAAGGTGCTCTCCATTTCTGCACGTAGAATTCAGTTACCAGTGTGAGATGTGATTTTTGCCGAGAGTATTACGGTACACCTCCTACAGGTCAAAGCGTGTAACGATGGGAGAATTATGCATCGATTCCCGTGAGAGATTAATGGTCTCTTCCTTTCAGTAGTAAAGTGGGTTAGAGGAATCATATATCTGGATAAGTTAAAGTTCTGTTTTTTTCAGAATTAAGTGAACATGAGGATTATTTTATTTGCTAAACGGAATGGCGCACTTCCATAGTGGCACCACCAAGTAAGAGCTTTATTGCCTCAACGATGAACCAATTTCTAAGGGGCGTAATAATTTCGCACGAGGATGAATTTTCGCATGTCGCCTGGCCACACACTAACCATATCTCAATATTATTAAGTCTTTGTAGTTCACTTTGGAGGTAAGTGTGCTTCATCATTATCCGTCTGCATCGGGGTTACCTAAAATGCCATTGGCCTCCAAAGTCATCTGATCCCACGATACGCTTATTTTTTTCGGGGGGGGGGGGGGAGGGGGGTTGTGGAAGACACCATCTACCCTCATCCCTGTCAAACCACCTTCGTGAAGTGCGACGCCGCATAGCAACCCCAAAGAATGGACTAAATCCAGTCATGCTTGCAAAAGCGTGGGAAACTTCAACTAGCGTCTGGATGTTTGCCGTGCGTTCGGTGGATAGCACATTGAACATTTTTGGAAAGTAAATTTAAATCTTTCATCCTAAAGATATTTGTAAAAAGTATTCCAAGGTTATGTGTACGGACATTTACAAGATATACTCATCTAAAACAGGATGATTCTTTTGAAAATGATTGCTTTGTAGTCCAACGCTTAAGTTAAAATTTAGAGAAGTTTCTTTTTTCTTTCAAGCAGAACGTAAACACGATCCCGTCACATTAACGTCATCACTTGTCAGAAGCCTAGATAACCACCTTTTGCAGTATGGACATGTAGAAAGAGAATCAATGATGTTCTGGAAGGTAACGAGAGGGATGTGGAGTAATGCCGGCTTCAGTGCCGTGGTCAACTACGCTAGGTTTCTCCACTGAGGATCTATGGCGTGAACACCCCGCTCGAGGTGGTCCCACTGAGTCCAGATTGGGTTTAAATCCGGGGTGTTTGGTAGCCAAGGAGGTACGGTAAACACAACCCGGTGCTCCTTGGACCACACACATACACTGCGAGCTGTGTGACACGTTGCATTGTCTGTTGGTAGATGCCATCGTCCCAACGAAAAAACAGATTGCATTTTGGGGTGGACATGGTACTCAAGGATAGATGCATACTTGTTCTGATTCATTGTGCCTTCCAGAATGCCACGAAAACATTCCCCAGACCGCATCCTCCTCCAGCCTGTACCCTTCCAACGACTGCAACGACACCAACGATCATGTGTCCAGTATAGTACAAAAACTGATTCATTTGAAAAAGCCACCTGTCGCCACACAGAAGACGACCAGTTGAGACATTGGCGTGCAAATTCCAGACTTCATCGTCAATGAACAGCTGTCAGCATGGGTGTATGAACCAGGCGCCTGCTGCAGAGGCCCACATGCAGCAACGTGCATTGAACGGTCGTTGAGGAGACACTGTTGGTAGCCCCCTGGTTCATCTGGGCAGTCAATTGCTCAACAGTTGCACGTCTATTCGCCCGTGGTACACAACACCTGCCTCGGAGCCGGTTTTGGATAGCACCATTTTGCCGTGCATGGCATACTTCAACCACAGAGGCACCCAAACAGTTTACAAACTTATCTGTTTCGGAAATGCTTCCAACCTTGGCCACAAAGCCAATCATCGCACCTTTCTGAACATTAAAAAAAAAAAAATCACTCAACGACTGCACTGTTTTTCGCGTCCCGCGACATGACTTATATACCCTCCACTGGCATTGCTGCCAACTGCAGATTGTTTGTAGTTATTGCACGCTGACGTCGAACATAGGCGCCGGACACATTAAATCTTGTTATCCTGTGTATCTGAAATTTCAAAACACTGTGTCTGGAAACTGGTAATGAAATAAACATGGCATTATCGGTCGAGCTACTCCGTCTGGTATAATCCCATTGCCTGGTGCAAGCCTCTCTACTCGTCTACTCTTTGGTCAGCTGCGCGTCGTTAAACATGAGATGAAATGATTAGGACAACACAAACTCCCATTCCCCGATATCATCCAGAATCGAACCCGGGACACTGTGCCCTTGATCCAGCGACGCTAACCACTAGACCACGAGCTGCCAATCGAAGCTGCCTACGTATTATTAAGAGGGAGTTCTCTTTCATTTATAAATTATCAGTTAATTCGAAAATTTGTGGTTCGGATTTACTGGCATTGTTATTGACATCGAGCGAAGCAGCAAGTTTACTGTTACCGGTCACTGTTTAGTACGAAGTTTCTTGGTGTATGTGAATTATTTACTCATTTGAGCCAGAAAAAAATACAACAGAATTAAAATCAAAACTGAAAAAGAATTACTAAGCTGCACTATCGTGACCCAAAATCTTGCAATACGAATTATGCTCGGAGTCGCGAGCATAATACACTCCTGGAAATTGAAATAAGAACACCGTGAATTCATTGTCCCAGGAAGGGGAAACTTTATTGACACATTCCTGGTGTCAGATACATCACATGATCACACTGACAGAACCACAGGCACATAGACACAGGCAACAGAGCATGCACAATGTCGGCACTAGTACAGTGTATATCCACCTTTCGCAGCAATGCAGGCTGCTATTCTCCCATGGAGACGATCGTAGAGATGCTGGATGTAGTCCTGTGGAATGGCTTGCCATGCCATTTCCACCTGGCGCCTCAGTTGGACCAGCGTTCGTGCTGGACGTGCAGACCGCGTGAGACGACGCTTCATCCAGTCCCAAACATGCTCAATCGGGGACAGATCCGGAGATCTTGCTGGCCAGGGTAGTTGACTTACACCTTCTAGAGCACGTTGGGTGGCACGGGATACATGCGGACGTGCATTGTCCTGTTGGAACAGCAAGTTCCCTTGCCGGTCTAGGAATGGTAGAACGATGGGTTCGATGACGGTTTGGATGTACCGTGGACTATTCAGTGTCCCCTCGACGATCACCAGTGGTGTATGGCCAGTGTAGGAGATCGCTCCCCACACCACGATGCCGGGTGTTGGCCCTGTGTGCCTCGGTCGTATGCAGTCCTGATTGTGGCGCTCACCTGCACGGCGCCAAACACGCATACGACCATCATTGGCACCAAGGCAGAAGCGACTCTCATCGCTGAAGACGACACGTCTCCATTCGTCCCTCCATTCACGCCTGTCGCGACACCACTGGAGGCGGGCTGCACGATGTTGGGGCGTGAGCGGAAGACGGCCTAACGGTGTGCGGGACCGTAGCCCAGCTTCATGGAGACGGTTGCGAATGGTCCTCGCCGATACCCCAGGAGCAACAGTGTCCCTAATTTGCTGGGAAGTGGCGGTGCGGTCCCCTACGGCACTGCGTAGGATCCTACGGTCTTGGCGTGCATCTGTGCGTCGCTGCGGTCCCGTCCCAGGTCGACGGGCACGTGCACCTTCCGCCGACCACTGGCGACAACATCGATGTACTGTGGAGACCTCACGCCCCACGTGTTGAGCAATTCGGCGGTTCGTCCACCCGGCCTCCCGCATGCCCACTATACGCCCTCGCTCAAAGTCCGTCAACTGCACATTCGGTTCACGTCCACGCTGTCCCGGCATGCTACCAGTGTTAAAGACTGCGATGGAGCTCCGTATGCCACGGCAAACTGGCTGACACTGACGGCGGCGGTGCACAAATGCTGCGCAGCTAGCGCCATTCGACGGCCAACACCGCGGTTCCTGGTGTGTCCGCTGTGCCGTGCGTGTGATCATTGCTTGTACAGCCCTCTCGCAGTGTCCGGAGCAAGTATGGTGGGTCTGACACACCGGTGTCAATGTGTTCTTTTTTCCATTTCCAGGAGTGTATATTCTTCTGGGTAAGATGCCGGGATAGTTGACAGACCAGTACTTATGTTGTGTTCTTCTCCGCAGTTTTAGTTGGTGGTACACGCAGGGGAAGTGCAATTTCTGGAGGTTACTCCTGAATCTTCCAACTCCAAAACGAAGGCGGTGGATTAACCTCCGTGGTTCATGCCACGGTCGGAGGATTTCTGAAGGGGTTGGCCAGATCGAGTTATTCTCAACTCGAGAGATGCGCAGTTGTTTCCTTGCTGTAGCTGCTGTTGTTTGCAGCATTGATGTGATCTTGATGAAACTTCTTCTGAATCTCAACTTTAGGGCTGTTGGAATGTGCCCATGTAATAGGCGGTTTCCTGATAAGGCCAACTGGTTCTCTCCGCATTAGCAGATACTTCACGACGAATATCTAGCGGCGCTGTTCCTGCTCACTGGTAGAGTTTTCCAAGTGGTGCATGTTTCAAACATCCTATAATTATCCTACACTTTTCAAATGGTTCAAATGGCTCTGAGCACTATGGGCCTTAACATCTGTGGTCATCAGTCCCCTAGAACTCAGAACTACTTAAACCAAACTAACCTAAGGACATCACACACATCCATGCCCGAGGCAGGATTCGAACTTGCGACCGTAGCAGTCGCGCGGTTCCGGACTGAGCGCCTAGAACCGCTAGACCACCCGGCCGGCCCTACACGTTTCGTTTAGTGCCTTGACAACTTTGTTTTTCTGGGTAGTTCAAATGGCTCTGAGCACTATGAGACTCAACTGCTGAGGTCATAAGTCCCCTAGAACTTAGAACTACTTAAACGTAACTAACCTAAGGACATCACACACATCCATGCCCGAAGCAGGATTCGAACCTGCGACCGTAGCGGTCACGCGGTTCCAGACTGTAGCGCCCGGAACCGCTCGGCCACTCCGGCCGGCTTTTGTGGGTAGATTTCTACCAATTGGACATGCATATTCTGCAGCACCGTAGCGTGTTGCTAGTGGCGTCGTTTTCAGGGATAGTGGTCGAGAGCTTCACGTACTATCAGTGATCTTACGGAGGATATTATTTCTGGTTTCCACCTTCAGTCTCGTATCATCGCAATCCTGTTTGTATGTCAGAGAACAGTCCAGAGTGCGTCCCACATGTAACACGACAGGGAAAGGAGGGTAATGACCGCTGGAGACACAGCCGCGGGTTACTATGAAGCCGAAACACGACTCATACATACTACGTAATACACTAATCCACATAAATCTACCTGATGAAGGACGATTAAACCTTCGAAACGTGTTCTGGTAATGAATAAACAGTGACTGCTAACTGTAAATTTGATAAATTTTTATTTTGTCCGTCTCAGTTGCATGAATATACAACTTATTGCTGCAGTGGTTATCGGTTGCAAGCTGACTCGCCCATTCTGAAACGATGTACCTAAAATTACGAAGTACATATCATACAGAAACTATTTACATACAATATGCATTTCATGTTACATGTGCTTATATCACTATGGACATACCTTATTACTAAACGTAATCAGATACACAACATGCTGCCAGAAAGCACGAACTTCTTCACACAAGAAAGCCAGTGCATACACTACTTGACTGCAGGATCAGAGCTACAAGTTATTATTTGCAACGAAGTCGCTCCGGATCATAGAAATTAGATAGTGCGGTTTTATCCCGTGACTACATCGAGCTATTAATTTTAAACAGAACCATGCGTAGCCCAAGTATCTAAAGTACTAGAAATCACAGGTAAAGACGTAACAAGTTTGCTTGTATAGGATGTGAGCAACTACACTCAGCAATAACCGTTAGGTATTGTCGCACGCTCACACTGTCATTTATTGATCACTTTTTATAACATAGAAAATACCAGTTTTACATTACAAGAAAAATTAACAATTTTTTAAAATAACCTGGCATCTACAAGGTGACAATTACTCAACTATATGAAAAAAAGTTGTCCTAATTTCTGAACGGTTGGCGTCAGGACGTTCAAACTGCACGGGTGGCCGCGGTGCGTGATGGGAATTTTGATGTGAATATGGTTTGGTTTAGCGACGAAGCTCCTTTCATTTAGATGGGTACGTCAACAAGCAAGACTGGCGCATTTGGGCGACTGACAATCTACATTTCGCGATGGAGAAGTCTCTTCAGCCTCAACGGCTGATTGTGTGGTGCGAAATGTCCAGTGACGGAATAATCGGTGCGATATTCCTTGACTGCATGGTGACTACCGAACGGTACGTGAAGGTTTTGGATGATGATGATTTCATCCCCATTATCCAAAGATACAAAGATTTCGACGAGATGTGATTCATGCAAGACGGAGCTCGACCCCATCGAAGAAGGAGAGTGATATCCTGGAGGAGCACTTTGGGGACTGCATTCTGGCTCTGGGGTACCCAGAGGCCACTGGTGTGGGTCTCGATTGGCCGTCGTATTTTCCGCATCTGAACACATGCGACTCCTTCTTGTGGGGCTATATCAAAGACAAGGGTGTACAGCAACAATCATAAAACCATTTCTGAGCTAAAAACAGTCATTCAAGAGGTCACTGACAGCATCGATGTTCAGCGGGTCATGCACAATTTCGCTGTTCGTCTGCGCCCCATCATCGCCAATGATGGCAGGCATATCGAACATGACATAACTAAAATCCGAATATCTGTAGTGACGTTTACATGTTGAATAAAGTGTGTGCACGTAGTTTGTAACTAGTTTGCAACTAATTTATGTTTTTTTCATATAGTTCAATAACTAAAAGTACAAAGCCAAGAGGTGATGACTAGCGCACCCTCCCGTGTACAATCCTTTACGCCATTGCAAGGTGTAATATTACCGATACGCTACTTGAAATAATAATACAGTGCCAAAGATCCTTACATTCTGTACAGGAAATCAATCCTTAAATCTAAAATTTCCTTCTTTTATTACACTGTCCGAAGAAATAAAATAAAATAAGGCGAAAGAGACAGAAGAGTTACTTCTTCTTTTATTTACATTATTTATGTAATCCTTGGTGCTAACGACCTTGCCGCAGTGGTAACACTGGTTCCTGTCAGAACACCGAAGTTAAGCGCTGTCGGGTCGGGCTAGCACTTGGATGGGTCTGCCGAGCGCTGTTGGCAAGCGGGGTGCACTCATCCCTTGTGAGGCAAACTGAGGAGCTACTTTATTGAGAGGTAGCGGCTCCGGTCTCGTAAACTGACATACGGCCGGGAGAGCGGTGTGCTGACCACATGCCTCTCCATGTCCGCATCCAGTGACGCCTGTGGACTGAGGATGACACGGCGGCCGCTCGGTTCCTTTGGGCCTTCGAAGGCATGTTTGGACGGAGTTTAGTTTAGTTTATGTAATCCTTGGTATCAGTCCTCCCGTTACATAAAGAATAAACAATACACAGCACCATACTAAGCATCATCTAACACAATCATTATCCAAGCCGTGAAGGACGCATTCAAAACAACACTTTGTGTGTACTTTCCTCTTACATGCGTAAAATCGTAGGTAAGAGTATTAGATAAAATTGACGTCAATACGTCACTTCATAAGGCTTACATCACAAAAGGACCAGCTACAAATAACATGTGTTACCACCAGGCGTTCAGTTTAAATGGCCATATACGTTTGAATTTAGGTAGCAGTCGAGTAATCATGCGCGGAACATACGCTCACTAATAAGACAAGAACATCTGCCTTTCGCTTTGAAACGGAATAACCATAACTACTGTTAACATATACAGCAGAGCGCACTTTATGACCAATGCGTAGGGTATAACGCAGCGTCTGAGATGGTGCAATCGAGCCCTTTACCATTTTGCGTATGTTTGTTACTAAAGCAACAAAAATCTCATATTGCTCACAAAAGGACGAATGTATTACAGAAGATATGATGAATATGCTTGCGCTTATGCCAACAAATACCACTACATGGTACACCTTTCCAAATTTCACTGTATAAACAAAGTTATCATATGCCAATTTCTGTGGATAATGCTAGTGATATTACGTCATATATTATATCACCCTGAAATGCATTACCCTTAATACCATCTACCGGGTAACGATCCTGTATCATAAACAACCATCTTGAGGTGTGGATTTAAATCTCTCACCACACGGTATTTCTCGTGCCAGTCACCATGTAACAGGAATATTATCAATTACCTGTTGCTTAAAAGCCATTGTGAATGCATTTTCTATCGTAAATGACGGTCAAATATTCATCAAATTTTCCTCGGTATTATACAATTGCATATCTACCATTCCGTAGAGCATGCCTCGAATCAGCAAACAGTAAGCTTGTTGTTTCATTTGCTATAAATTACTGATTTTGCCGTCGCCTCTATTTTCTGTTACCACCGGTTATAAGGAGCAGTATGAACTACATACTATGCGAGATAGAGCAGTGTGGTAAGATAGTGGTCTCTTTACTCGGAAGGACAGTTCAAATTGCAGTCCGGCCAGCCAGGTTTACATTTCCTGATTTTCCAAAATCACTTTACGTAAGTGCTGAAATTGTTCCTTTGAAAGTGCACGGCCTTTTTCCTGCTCTGTCCTTCCCAGACCTGTGCTCCGTCCCTAACGATCTCGTCGTCGACGGAACGATAAACTGTCCAGAGCTGCAGCGTTAACCGTGTCAAGTCGCACCTCTTCGCCTTGGGGGGTAGACTCGAGCACTTACACGCTCCGCTAATCGCGCAGGGTCAGTGGGTAATCAAACCACGAATACAGGACCAGCGGCCACGCCCGAGCTGAGCCTCGGAACGACGCCTTACCGTTAGGCACTTTCCTGGCCCCTCAGACTACTGCCCGAGTGCCTTTCATCGGCGCTGGAATGCTAATGAGGAAACTAGGCCACAGTGAAAAGTAAACGACATAAAAGCCGCGGCTCACTGTTAGGAAATTCTTCCTGATCGGGGTTTCACTTTCACGCTCTGGGTGGAATAGTCGTGTGTGTGTGTGTGTGTGTGTGTGTGTGTGTGTGTGTGTGTGTCGCAGAACCGATCGTCGTCCACGCTCTTAACGAGCGGAACATTCCCCCACATCGTGCGAGAGCGGGAGATAAAGTTATTACGCGTCTGTCGCCAGCTACCGTGCGCGAGCGCGCTGGGTGCCACATTTCGCGGCGCGGAGTGGCGGCTGATCGCTTTCATAACTGCACCAGATACCAGGCCGATATTAATACGAAACGGCGGCCCACATTAAAATGCATGCGGCCGGAATGAAAGCGGCGCTGCCCCTCACGCGGGCCGCCCGGCTGCTCTAGTATGCGGACGCCCGCGCCGCGCCGCGCAGTCGATGCGCGGAGCAGATAACCTCAATAGCGGACCAGCCGACCGGCCGCTGTCGAAATATTCAGGTCGCAGGGCTCGGGTTCGACGCCAGTTGCGGGGCAGTCGCCGCGCCGCTCGTGCCGGCCGCACCGCCTACACTGCTAGCAGCCAATGCGGCTGCCTGTGGACGAAAAGGGGGAGCGCGTCGATTCAGTACATTTCCTGCGACTTACCCAAATCACGTAAATACACTGAGGTGATGGAAGTCGTGGGGTAGCGATACGCACATCTACAGATGGCGGTAGTATCACTTACATAAGGTATCCCGTAAATGTCTTCTAACCAAATGTCCTCTAACCGAACTGCGTGCCTACGGAGTATCGTCTCAGTTGTGCGACTGGATTCGTGATTTCCTGTCAGAAAGGTCACAGTTCGTAGTAATAGACGGAAAGTCATCGAGTAAAAGAGAAGTAATATCAGGCGTTCCCCAACGAAGTGTTATAGACCCTCTATTGTTCCTGGTCTATATTAACGAAATAGGAGACAATCTGAGTAGCCGTCTTAGATTGTTTGCAGACGATGTTGTAATTTACCGTCTTGTAAAGTCATCAAATAACCAAAACGACTCGCAAAATGATTTAGATGAGATATCTGTATGGTGCGAAAAGTGGCAATTGACCCTGAATAAAGAAAAGTGTGAAGTTATTCACATGAGTACTAAAAGAAATCAGCTAAATTTTGATTGCGCGATAAGTCACACAAATTTGAGGGCGGTAAATTCAACTAAATACTTAGGGATTACAATTACAAATAACCTAAATTAGAACGATCACATAGATAATATTGTGGGTAGAGCAAACCAAAGACTGCGATTTATTGGCAGAACACTTAGAAGGTGCAACAGGTCTACCAAAGAAACTGCTTACACTACGCTTGTCCGCCCTATTCTGGAGTATTGCTGTGCAGTCTGGGATCCGCATCAGGTGGGATTGACGGATGACATCGAAAAAGTACAAAGGGCAGCTCATTTTGTGTTATTGCGAAATACGGGAGATAATGCCACAGACATGATACGTGAATTGGAGTGGAAATCATTGCGACGGGATCTTCTCATGAAATTTCAATAACCAGTTTTCTCCTCCGATTGCGAAAACATTCTGCTGGTACCCACTTACATAAGGAGAAATGATCATCACGATAAAATAAGAGAAATCAGGGCTCGCACAGAAAAATTTAAGTGCTCGTTTTTCCCGCATGCCGTTCGAGAGTGGAACGGTAGAGAGACAGCATGAAGGTAGTTCATTGAACCCTCTGCCAGGCACTTTATTGTGAATAGTAGAGTAATCACGTAGATGTAGACGTAGATGTAGATGTAGAAATGTGATGTGACTAGGCCTCCCGTCGGGTAGATTGTTCACCGGGTGCAAGTCATTCGATTTGACGCCACTTCGGCGATTTGCGCGTCGATGAGGATGAAATGATGATGATTAGAACAACACAGCATCCAGTCCCTGAGCTGAGAAAATCTCCGACGCAGCCGGGAATCGAACCCGGGCCCTTAGGAGTGACATTCCGTCATGCTGACCACTCAGCTACCGTGGGTGGACACACAAGGTATAAAAGACCAAGTGATTCATGTGAAAATATTTCCGACGTGATTATGGTGCACGACGGGAATTTCGATGCAGAATGGTAGTTGGAGCTAGATGCATAGGACCTTCCATTTCTGAAATCGTTAGGAAATTCAATATTCCGAGATCCACAGTGTCTAGAGTGTGCCGAGAGTACCAAATTTCAGACAATACCTCTCACTACAGACAACGCAGTCGCCAACGGTCTTCATGTAACGACCGAGAGCAGCGACGTTTGCTTAAAGATGTAAGTGCTGTCAGACAAGTAAAATGGCGTAAAACAGCCGCAGAAATTAGCGCAGAACTTGCGACGAACGTATCCTTTAGCACTGTGTGGTGAAATTTGGTGTTAATGGACTATGACAGCAGACGACCGACGCGAGTGGCTTTGCTAACAGCAAGACATCGCCTGTAGCGCCTTTCATGCGCTCGTGACCACATCGGCTGGACCCTATACGACTTAAAAACCGTGGCCTTGTCAGATAAGTCCCAGTTTCAGTTGGTAATAGCTTATGGTAGGGTTCGAGTGTGGCTCAGACCCCACAATGCCATGGACCCAAGTTTTCAACAAGGCTCCGTGCAAGTTGATGGTGGCTCCATAACGATGTGAGCTATGTTTACATCGAATGGACTGGGTCCTCTAGTCCAACTCAAACGATCATCGACTGGAAATGGTTGTTAGAAATCTATTAATACCTTCTGCTGCTGACGGGCGTTGATACATATCAACGGGGACAGGTGAAAATGTGTGCCCCGACCGAGACTCGAACCCGGAATCTCCTGCTTACATGGCAGACGCTCTATCCATCTGAGCCACCAATGGCACAGACGATAGCGCGAATGCAGGGACTATCTCGCGCACTCCTCCCGCGAGACCCACATTCTCACCTTGTATGTCCACACACTACATTCGTAGTGTCCCACCCCGACACGCTCAGTACTCGTGGAAGACATTCTTACCAAGTCCCATAAGAGTTCGGGGAATATGTGTGCATCCGCACATAAGAAGAAGGTCATGACCGGTATTGCCAGAACTATATATTTACATGCATATGGTGTCTGTTCTTTCGGACATGCCTGAAAGAACAGACACCATATCCATGTAAGTATACAGGAAACGGTTATGTTCGACTACTTGCAGACCATTTGCAGCCATTCATGGAGTTCATGTTTCCAAACAACGATGGAATTTTTATGGATGACAATGCACCATATCATTGGGTCACAGCTGTTCGTGATTGATTTGAAAGACATTTTGGACAATTCGAGCCAATGATTTGGCCACTCAGATCACCCAATATGAATCTCATCGAACATTAATGGGACAATAGCATGAGGTCAGTTCATGCACAAAATTCTGCACCAACAACACTTTCGCAGTTATGGACGGCTATAGAGGCAGCGTGGCTCAACATTTCTGCAGGGGACTTTCAAAGACTTGTTCAGTCCATGGCAAGTCGAGCTGCCGCACTATGCGGGGAAAAGTAAGGCCCGGCGCGATATTAAGATGCATCCCACGAATTTGTCACCCCAGTGTATGCAGTATCTGTCTGACAGCATATGAAGCTACAAAGAACTCATAATGGATCAGTGTCTTCAGAGGATGGAAAATTCACTATTAGCTTACCACAAGGATCAATACTCGGTTCTTTCTCCTTATGTACACGCATGCGGCCATAGGGAGTTATGTGAATTACCACTTTGCTTAGATTCATAGATTTTGGGAAAACTTTCGTCTCAATTACAGCATAAGTGTGTTTAACTATACCTTGAGAAAAAAGGCATTGATTCAGCCTGTTGAGAAATAAGTCGCTGGTGACCTCGCCGCTTAGCGACTTAAACCACTAATCAGCATCATCATCATCTGTTGAAGTACATATACCTGTACATCAACGGACTTCATACGAATTCTAGAAAATTCATAACTGAAACAAAAAGCAGGCAAGGGGATCGAAAATCACCTACGTTGTTCGCAACAGCCCTGCAGGAAACTGTAGACAATACTAGCAGTGAATGCAGTTATCTGTGGACGAAGAGAAGAAGTAAGTTGCAGTTGGTTAAGGACATTGAGATTTTCCACGACTTGTCATAGTCACGTAAATGTACTACTTTATCTAGTTAACAGAGTATGACATCACGACAGAAATCGAGGTGTATGAGCTTCTAGAGAGCGCGGAGAATTCACTAATGGAGTACCAAAGGCACCAACATTTTGTTTATTCATTTTCTATACATGCATAGGTAGTGACGACTTCGGATTACCTCTCCGCGTCCGACTCATAGATTTTGAGAAACCTTTCGATTGAACTGCAACACAACTTTACTTCAGCATACCTTGTGAACGAAGACCTTGATTCAGCCTGCTGAGGAATATGTACATCAGTTCTACATCTTCCAATAGACGTTATAAAGATGGTTGTAAATTCAGAGTTGAAAGAGAAGTCAGGCAAGGGAATCGAACATCACAAGAAGCCTGTTGACGACGCTAGAAGAGGACGGATTTTGTGGACGAAGAGAGGAACTGCGTTATTCAAGGTCGTTGAGATTTTCTGTGACTTATCCTAGTCACGAAAATACACCGTCTTATGTAATAAACATATTATGAAATCGCAGGAGAGCTCATAGTGGGTCAGCTATTCAGAGAGTGAAGAACTCTAATGGTGAACCGCAGGGATCAATATCGGTTCATTGCTCTTATGTACGCATATAGCGTGAACCCGGACACCATCGACAAAATTGCGGGGCTTGCTCAGTGGCCTTTTCTGAGTATGTTAGTATCAGGGACTAGTGATCTACGGTGCATCGTTACTGAATAATAATATAATTGTGATTTGTTAGATTTATTACACCAATTATTTGTCTTTCTTCGAAAATATATTCAGAACAGTGAAGAAGTCTGTAATATGGAGTCACCAAAAAAAAACAACACAAAACACACAGTGATGCAACAATCCTCAGACAGTTGCAAAAGCACCGGGGTATTTTTGAGGAGTCGGCTACTTATCGAATATCCGTACGACTCTTCGCTGTTGTTTATTTATTCCATTGAAAGGTAATTTTCTTACAGCTTCATTTTTTATTTAATTTCTATGTTTATCTCGTTTATATACAACTCATTTCAATATAATATTGTTTCAGAAATAAGAAGTATTGATATCGAACGTCTGCAATAAATAGAGTTACCTTTCTTTCACCAAAGCCAGTCTCGCTCTGAGGAAGGTCGTTGTAATACAGTCAAAACGTTGGTTTTAAGTTTATAATGTAAATATTTTAGACAGAGACATGGTACAACACTCAGAAGAACTTTAATCATCAATATTTTCTCTTCGTGAGGTACCTGTTAGGTGTGCTTCATCAATCGTATGTAGTATGTACTGCAGCTATCGTTCCAACAAGGGCGGCGCCCACAATGCGTCTGGCACACAGTTTGATGCAGTAGAGCCTCGATATGCCGAGTTTCGGAATTGGGAGTTTCTCATAAATCCTAGCCTTCTAAAAATTAAAAAAAGATTCTACTGTACAACGTAGCGTTTCTCTAATCGTTTCCCCGACCCGCTCATAGCGCAACACCCAAAGTTTTCGTCGTCAGGTCGGTGTCAGTTGTCCCGCGTTCAAGCATCTCCTGCAGATTAATTCTTTACACAAGCAAATCTTTTGCTGAAAATGGTGCTTTAGGTGTGTCGTTCTCGGTACAGCACAGTGTTATGCTTCGTGTTCTTTGTTGTCTGTTTTTAGTTCAAAATGGTTCAAATGGCTCTGAGCACTAAGGGACTTAACTTCTGTGATCATCAGTCCCCTAGAACTTAGAACTACTTAAACCTAACTAACATAAGGACATCACACACATCCATGCCCGAGGCAGGATTCGAACCTGCGATCATCGTAGCGGTCGCGCGGTTCCAGACTGTAGCGCCTAGAACCGCTCGGCCACCGCGCCCGGCTTGTTTTTAGTTTTTACACCTAAAAATTTATGTTACAACAAACGAAAGGAAATTTGTGACTTTGAATTTTAATTTAGAGGCATTGAAACTAATCGAGAGAGAAGAAACCTATAAAAAAACCTCTCGAATATGGTGACGGCAAAGTTAGTGCAGGTGACAGGTGAAGAACCCGCCTGTAATTGGAACTGTTTTCTAGAAAGCAATGCGATGAAGAATCCATTAATCGAAAAACTATAAGAAATCAGAGTTTGAAAAAATGAGTGACGCAATGTTCATGAAGTTTATTTTTCCAGTATCGTCTTATTTCTTTTTCACACATAAATTTCCATACTTCCAGTTTCCTATAGTTCGAGAGGGTCCCGGTTCCTTTCACCTAGAACTAACTCGCTGAAGTTGCTGCGTAGAAACGGAAATGCGAGAGTAGAGAGTTTTTATCGTGAATTACCAAATTGTATGGCTGACGTGTTATGGACACCGCCCTTGATGGATCGAAATTTACGAGGAAACATAATGACGATGGACAAAAACTGGAAACACGAAAAACACTTTACCTAGTATGGGGAAACCTTTACATTCAAAACAGCTTTCACTCGTATCGCAATGGATAAATATAGATCCTGCACGTTTTTCAAGGAAATCTTACACCATTCTCCCTGCAAATTAGTGCCAAATTCAGGTAACGATGGTGGAAGTGCATAGCGATCACGAACCCTTGTCTCCAAGGCAGACCACAAAGGCTCAATAGTATTGAGATCTGGCGACTGTGTTGGCCAGAGGAGATGCGACCACTCATTCTCGTGTTTACAACGTCCTGGACGAAGTGAGCTGTGTGGACAGGGGCCCTCGTCGTGGAACACAGCGGCACCATTTGGGTACAAACACTGTACCATGGTGACCCTCATCATGGAACACAGCATCACCATCTGGGAACAAACACTGTACCATGGAGACCCTCATCGTGGAACACAGCGTCACTATTTGGGAGCAAACATTGTGCCATGGGGACCCTCATTGTAAAACACAGCATCACCATTTGGGAACAAACACTGTACCATGGGGACCCTCATTGTGGAACACAGCATCACCATTTGGGAACGAACACTGTACCATAGGGACACTCATCATGGAACACAGTGTCACCATTTGGAAACAAACACTGTACCATGGGGACCCTCCTCATGGCACACAGTGACACTATATGGGAACAAACACTGTACCATAGGGGCCCTCATAGTGGAACACAGCGCCACCATTTGGGAACAATCACTGTACCATGGAGACCCTCATCATGGAACAGCATCACCGTTTGGGAGCAAACACTGTACCATGGGATGGACCTGATCATTCAGTATGGTCACATAATCCTTGGCAATAATGCGAGCTTGCAGAGTAACCATGGGGCCCTTAGAATACCACGATATGGCTGCCCAAATCATCATTGAACCGCCGCCACATTGCACTCTTAGGACGTAAACACGGCCAGAGGTTGGAAACAGCGTGAAACAAGACTTACCCGATCAAATAACATTACTCTACTGCTCCTCAGCTTAGGGTTTATGGCTTCGGCACCACCTTTCTCTGTTATGGGCATTTGCATCTCTGATGAATGGTTAAGGTGCTCCCCTCATGTTTTATTGGTGCTGCCAACGATCGCGAGTGCGACGTTCAGTTCTACATTGACTTTTCCAGCTGTTATCCTCTCATTTTTCGTTGCTGTCCTCATCTGTGACCGACCGTCACGATCGCTCAGCACACATTTTCGTCCGCGTTGTGACGTAGCGGATGATGTTTTTCTGCTTTCTCCGCATGCATTATAAACCTTCAAGATGGTGCCTCTTGAAACTTAGGCTCCCTTGGTTACGGGAGCACCAACAATTATCCCAAATCCGATATCACTTACTTCCGACATAATTCACTCACAGTTACACGGAATACTGTTCTTACCACGACTGGTACTTCCAATTTATTGATGACATTGCACAGCTGCCGACTGTGGTCACATACAACAGCGTAGCCTGCAGGCTTGGCTAGCATCTGCGTTTATGTTACAACTTGTATTCCTCCCGTTGGTTTCACATTTTTGTTCAATCCTTTTAATTAAACTTTGCATAGAGGAGTACAAGTCATAGTTTTACCTATAAAATGCCATCCAAATTTATTTGGTGTATACGAACATTAACGCAAAATTCCCAACAAGTCAACATTAATTTTAATCCTTGCAACGACTGCAAAAATATGACATATTGATACATTATTACAAATTTATGTTTTTGTCCACAATGAAAATATAATTAAAGACCAAATTTGACAGCCCTACCAATCACAGACGGCCGTACTCGTTTTTAGCAAGAGTGGATCAGAGTTTTCAATGAATCGCATACTAGTTGGAGGTTGCCTATCTAATGGCTTCCAGGAGCAACAAAAATTTTATTTTAAGTATTTCATGTAATTATTGACCGAAATAGAAACTTGAGAATAGAGCAAGACAACTTTTACAGTCAGAAACTTCTAGCACTTTAAGTCACAGTAATCACATTACCCGGACCTTAACTCATCTAGTATTTGAGAATGAGAGCACGTGACGACTTCAGCAAATTACAAACAAAAATTCAAATTTTTTCTAAACTTTATCTCTTATAATGCCACAGACATTTCACAAAAAACAGAACGGTACATTTATATGAAAAGTTGTATACGTGAATGAAAGATAAGATGCTGAAAATCCTGAACTGGAAGACGATTGCAAACAGATACCAGCTATCCCACGAAAGCCTTGTTGGGAAGTTTCTAGAAACAGCATTACGTGAGAAATGGATAGTACACCACAAGGCCAAAAAAGGCGCACCACGAAGGAATTATCCGGATGGAACGGAAGTCGGAACATGTGATTTATGTATACAGACAAACAAATGATTACAATTTCAGAAAAAATGGATGATTTATTCAAGAGAAAGAGCCTTACAAATTGAACTAGTCAATAACGCATTGGTCCACCTCTGTCCTTGTGTATGTAGTTATGCGGCTTGGCATTGACTGACATAGCTGCTGGATGTCTGCTTAAGGGATATCATGTCATGCAGTGTCCAATTGCCCCGTTAGAGCATCGAAATTCTCTGGTGGTTGGCGGTCCCTGCCCGTAATTCTCCAGACCTTCTCAACCGTAGAGAGATCCGGTGACCTTTCTGGCCACAGTAAGCATTGGCAAATGCGAAAAGAAGCAGTACAAACTCTGACCGTGTGCGAGCGGGCATTATATTTCTGAAATGTAAGTCTGGGATGGCTTGCCATGAAGGGCAACTAAACGGGGCGTAGAACATCGCCGACATACCGCTATACTATAAGTGTGCCGCGGATGACAACCAAACGGGTCCTACCACGAAATGAAATAGCACTCCAGACCATTACTCCTGGTTGTCAGACCTCATGGCTGATGACAGTAAGGTTGATATGCCACCGCTGTCTGGGGCGTCTCCAGACACGTCTTCGGCCTGGACTCTCATCGACTGGAGTACAATTGTCTTCAGTGATGAGTCTCGCTTCGAACTGAGCCCCAGTGACCAGCGTAGACCTGTCTAGAGACGCCCAGATTGTGGTGGGATACCTATCTGATTGTTGCCCGCCGTATGGCCCAACAAACAGGATTATAGGTCTGGGGTGCTATTTCGTTTCATAGCAAGATGCCTTTGGCTGCCATCTGGGTCATCCTTACAGTACAGCGGGCGTCGAAGATACTCCATACCCAGTTTTGTTGCCCTTCATGGAAAGCCATTCCAGGCTTACATTTCAGCAAGATAGTGCCACCCCGCACATGGCCTAAGTTTCTATTGCTCGTCTTCGTGCTTGATAGACCCTACCGCGGCCAGCAAGATTCCTCGTTTGAGAACGTTTGGAGCATTATGGGCAGGGCCTTTCAACCATCTCGGTATTTTGTCCATCTAAGGCACCAATTGGACAGAATTTGGCACGATATCACTCAGGAGGACATCCAACAACTCTGTTAATCGTGGCAAGTCCAATAACTGTTTGCATACAGGAAAGAGGTGAAATAATGCGTTCTTGACTTACTCAATTTGTGAAGCTCTTTCTCTTGAATAAATCATCCAATTTTTTCTGGTATTCTAATCATTCGTTTGTGTGTACATGCACATCATATCTACCGAGTTCCGTCCCATTCGGATAATTCCTTCGTGGTGTGTCGTCTTTTTTCTTCTTGTTTTCTTTATACTGTGGGAAGTACCTTCTTTAATGCACCTTAGAGTTCTCTTACTCTAGATGTATGTATAGGTAGGGTAAGCGAGGTAGAGCCCGCTCACGTACTTTTGATCATCATGCGCGACAAGGCATAGATATTTGCATGATTGTAGAAACACCACCACTGGAATCTTGTAGAAAGGAAAAGTGTCATCTGGACGAGTCAGTCGCCGCACACGATGGTACACGACGAAAACTGCGTGTGAGTGCACTGAAAACGAAAGGACATGTATCCTGATTGCCAACAGAGCAATCTTCATGGAGGAGGGAGATTTTTACAAAATGTGACGAAATGAAGTCCCTGAAGGAAGGAAGGAAGAATAAGGTTTAACGTCCTGTCGTTAGCGCGGACACTGAAATGTATCCCAAGCTCTTATTACGAAAGAACGGGGAAGAAAATCGGCCGCACCCTATTCAAAGGAACCATCCCGTTATTTGTCTAGACCGATTCAAGGAAATAATGGAAAACGTAAATAGGGATGGCAGGGCGGGGATCTGAACCCTCGTGCTCGCGAATACGCGAGTCCATTGTGTACCATCTCGCTTGGCGGGAGCCCCTGAGACATCCGCCACCATCTCTCATCTACGAACAATGCACTGTCATCTGGTGCAACCTACAGGGGACTTACAGCGAGGCAATGCACCACCTCATCGTTTCCGAGCTGTGCCACAACAGTTTGACGAACTCTCTCTGCACATAGGGGTCAGTACGCCTCATAACATAGCTGCTTTTCTCCTCAACGTTCACTCCTTTTGAGTACATCTGGTCCGCATCGTGCGAGACGAGCATACCATAGTCGTAGCTCCGGTCTGTCTGTGTGACTCATGGGCTGCGATTGTGCGATCGCTGACCAGAAAATCTCCCCAGCGGTTTCGGCGTCTACTTGAAAGACTTCATCTTTCTCGACATTGTTACTGTCCATTTGAGAAAAGTGGCCCTGATTTTAACTAGGTGCAGCGGAACACTACCTCTGATCGAACATGACTACACATGCAGGTGGTTCTGATTGTGTAAATATGAGATCATATTGCACTTGCGACATTACCTAATCGATATTCTGATGAGTAATTTCTGTAACCAGCGTTCAATACGAGCAAACCAATTACAACATTACCCTCTCTTGCTTGCATCTGCGGTAATTAGGTTACGCACGGTTTCGTTTAAAAAGAATAGCTCGATATGTCGTAGGCTCGAGCCACACACGTCTGCTTTCACGCCCAGTAGCTAACTCGCTGCAAACAGTAATCTAGAGCTTTGATCCTACAGCCAAATAGTCTGGGCATTGGCTAGAATTACGAATTAGTAAAATACAAAAGAATGTTAAATAAAAGATAAATCAATAAATACGAATATTAAATGGGATTGTATTCCAACGTCAGTAATTGATGTAGACGACATCAGAGAATTCTGCTGACTATTGTTCCTTCAAAAGGAGCAATTCCAAATAAACTGAAAGTGCTCCTAAGGTATCAAATTAAAATTTTATGAGAATTGACACGATAGGCGATAGTAATAATAAAAAAAGCCATGGCACACTCCAAGATGCTACTCCAGCTGCGCAACGGAAAATAATAAACGCTAAAATGAAGATTTGGCCCTGTCTAACTACCCCCTGAAGCAGATCTTAGGATCTCTTAATGGACTTTAACATATAAATGACAATCTAAACGTAAATGAATGATGAAGGCAACTAATCCTGCTAAATGATAAACGTTGTTCCTGCTTATATATTTATCGTAGATTAAAAAACTTTATGTTACAAAGTTTACATTTCCTAAGTAAAATTACTGATCAATTGCCCAATTCTACCCCTTATTATGACTGCGCGGTCTAATATCAATAACGCGGAATGACTGACATCATCTACGTACCAAACACTAGAAGAAACTACTTTCAAAGACGATCTACGGTGGTGTGGAACCTAAGTGGAAATAAACTAACGTGATTACAGCTGTTTAGCTTTTATAGCCCTAATAAGCCTAAGCAGTGCGTCGAAGTGATGATTCTCGTACTCGTCTGCGACGATGGAAGAACTCCAGTCACAAATAAAAATTCTGTCAAACACTAGGACGGCAGAAGGTGGTCCTCTGACTAATATATTCTAATACTCACTTCTCCTCTTTGCGTTCTACAGACGAGAAACGCGAACTCCCAACCACAAGGACGGAGTTCAGATAACGCCTCAACGTAAGTATAGGCAGAAGTGCTCTCAATTACTGAACGCTGCGTACTCCACGACGACTTCCAACCGGGAGGTGAAGTCCAGAATATTATAGGTGTGTAACTGTGCCTAACTGTTCTAACTATAAACTCTCCTGAGAGCAAAGACAGCAAGTCTGTCCGTACAGAAGCTGATACTGAGCGAGCGTCACACACGGGAGCTCAGAACGGAAGACCACGTCTCTCCGGTGTTGGCTTCCCAGCGAAGCTTGGCTCCCCGCCATCGCAATTCCGGAAATGAATCATATTGTTGAAATCACGGAATATTCTCCCTCTCTACAGATTCTTCCAAACGCTGACCAACCATATTTTAATCTTTTGTCATCCAGCGCGGAAAGTTAGCTTGGAAAAACCTGTACTCGTACAATGGTACGCTTCTGAGCAAACATCCTTGGAAATAACCCAGCCTGCTTGGTTTCCGAGGTGCAGCTTCTTCGTTCCTCTCATCTGCGTCCAAGATTTTCGTTGTTCCCGAAATACAATCCTTCCGGTTTGGCTACATCACTGGCCGGTCGCAGCTCTATTGTGCTCCAGCGCTTAGGTGCTACGACGTCCGTCTTACTATTTCCTGTGTTTAAGCAAGACCAACACACTCGTGCGGGCCTTCCACCCAGGGCTTAAGTTCCGCCTGCTGTTCCATTTCCACCGGCGTTCCAACCTCTGCTAGTATAGGTTCAAATGGCTCTGAGCACTATGGGACTTAACAGCTATGGTCATCAGTCCCCTAGAACTTAGAACTACTTAAACCGAACTAACCTAAGGACAGCACACAACACCCAGCCATCACGAGGCAGAGAAAATCCCTGACCCCGCCGGTAATCGAACCCGGGAACCCGGGCGCGGGAAGCGAGAACGCTACCGCACGACCACGAGATGCGGGCTGCTAGTATAGGCAATCATTCATTATGCCGTTTTTATAATAAAGACACTCCGTCACCTTTCATGCGAGAACCGTTAACAATTATTTACAAAGTGTATGTGATAATGTCAGTCTCCTTTATATATTCATATATACGATGTACAACCTATCACATGATACCTAATTGTATTTGTAGATCGCGGCAAAGTATGTGGATGAGTTCTTGTAGGATTCAAAATTATAGCCACCTTACAACATAATTGCTCAAATGAGAGACCATTGCCGCGCGGGATTAGCCGAGCGGTCTTAGGCGCTGCAGTCATGGACTGCGCGGCTGGTCCCGGCGGAGGTTCGAGTCCTCCCGCGGGCATGTGTGTGTGTGTTTGTCCTTAGGATAATTTAGGTTAAGTAGTGTGTAAGCTTAGTGACTGATGACCTTAGCAGTTAAGTCTCATAAGATTTCACACACATTTGAATTTTTTTTCTTGTTTTTGAGAGACCATTACTGAGCGCACATGGTCACCTCTGGCATGTTAGTTAAATCTCATTTTAAGAAGAGCCCTCATTTTAAGGAAACCACTCAAGGCTATAACCGCGGAAGAGAGCTCTTTTTTCTACAGGGATGGGGGCTGGACGATTCGAAACGCCAGTTGCCTAAAAACAGAAACCGTCCAGATTCGCCGAGAAAGAATTACCCTGAACATTCTAGAGAAAGATGTTGTTGTTGTTGTGGTCTTCAGTCCAGAGACTGGTTTGATGCTGCTCTCCATGCTACTCTATCCTGTGCAAGCTTCTTCATCTCCCAGTACCTACTGCAACCTACATCCTTCTGAATCTGCTTAGTGTATTCATCTCTTGGTCTCCCTCTACGATTTTTACCCTCCACGCTGCCCTCCAATACTAAACTGGTGATACCTTGATGCCTCAGATACCAGTACATAAAAAGGGAAACGCTCTGATTTGTGGATAAAGAAAAGTTGGCGAGCCTTCTGGAACTTGCTAAAGAATCGATACTGAGAGAGAAAGAAATGAGGCAACGTAATTAATTTTCAGTTTCTTTTCAGGTACATTTCTGTAGAAGTGGTGTGGACAATGGCATCCCCGTGGCACAGTGCCACAGTAACGTAGCACGGCCCACTCAAGAAAACCTTTTCTTCCTCAACTGTCGACTCAGACAGGCAAGCTCACAGGCATTAACTAAACAGAGATTGTCTATTAACTTCGCAGAGGTTATATACGGAATTGAGAGGAGAGTTAACAGGAAGCTGGTCGATACATGAAATAAACTTGCATTCGCACGCTGTGTATTTTCTTCAAGAGTAACTGTACACTGCATGTACATGTACCTGCAGGTAAGAGTACATCTGTACTATTCACGCAGAGTGATTCAGCTTCCCCTACCAGTGTCATTTAATGCAACCCACAATATTATACCTAGCCTTCATAAACCACGCTCGAGATTTTCGTATTCTCTCGCACGCTACACGCGCATTATTAATCCTACACAAAAAATAAGCAGGAACTTTTTCCATGAAATTTAATGTAGTTATATTTTGTACTGGGACACGTTTTGGCTGGAGGCCAGGGTTTTTGAGTTATTGAAGAGAAACGTACAAAAGTGACCTTCAAAGGCACTTCCATTACACACTCACCTCTCAACAGTCAGGACTTCAAGTATCTTGTTCGTGGCATTGCATAAAGATTTCCGACTGCACGATATTCGACATTTCTGGGTGTGTCTACTGGCTATTACGCCACCAGCACAATCGGCTTACTTCGTTAACATTAATAATTTAAACTTCCCCGTGAGGATAATCAACGAAGCACTTCCTATGTGAACATTGTGCTGAAACTAATTTCATTGGCAATTCGATCCAAACTTAACCCTTATAAGCACAATACTTTCGTAGTCAGAAAGCCTGATGAACGGAACGATGCAATTGTTTATTTCATGCTGTTCAAATTCACAACATTGTTAGGTAAAATTTACACAAACATCAGTTTCACAGATATAAGAACGTAGGCTTCCGCGGCCGGTGTCATAGTGATTAAAATTCTTCTGAATATTATGCCGCGTCATTGCTAAAAACTAACAACAATACTAAACTAAAACCGACGTTTTAGTTGCAACGGTCTTCCTCAGGGCACGACTGGTTTTGCTTATTAGAGGGCCAATTAAAAGTTTTAGTGCAGTGACGTCAGACATCAATAGTCTGCAATAAATGGGAGCACCTACCCCATGCAAAACCAGTCGTGCCCTCAGGAAGGCCGTTGTAATTCGGCCGAAACGTCGGTTTTAGCTCGTTGTTGTTGTTAGTTTTTAGCAATGACGCTGCATAATACCCAGAAGAATTTTAATCACTATCAGTTTCACAATTTTTAAGTGTTCGACTAAGCCGGTGGTCTACCAAAGCCAGTCAATGAAGACCAAGAAACATCGTTTGTGGGAAATAAATATTTGTACAGTGTTAGGAGGACTGTCTTGAACAATATATGACCGGTGGGGGCTGAGTGTGGTAGTCGGAGAGCGATTGAAGGTCACTGTTGTACGTTTTTCTTGAATAACTTGAAAACTTAGCCTCTAGCAGAAACGTATCCCAGTACAACATTCAACTTTGTCAAATTTCTACAAAACGATCCCCCCTCGGTTTTTTTGTGAGACTAATAATTGGCGCTTAGCGAGCGAGGGAATGTGAAAATCTCGCACGGGGTCTTTGAAGACCAGTTATAACACTGTGGGTTGCATAAAACGACAGCGATAGGGGCAGCTGAATCAACCTTTATTCATTAACATGAATCAACCAGCAATGAAAGTCGGCTTGCAGAGACGATTTTCATTCTGGAGCCCATTTCCCGATGCGTCACCACCGCCGTCAGTGCGAAAGGCTCAGCGTTTATTCCTTACATATCGTCATCCACTATTACCAGACCTACTGCAGCTATGTCCTCGGGGGTAAAGGCACAGTTTCGAGTTCCGTTAGCCACGACGAGCCGACGCGAGGGCTGTATAACATGCCGGAAAACTATTACAAAGATACACTCGCGATTTGTGACCACTTTAGTCCTATCTGCTGTCTGTGCTCGCCCGTTTAGACTCGTGAATATATGAACGGCACAGGCAACCGTGGCGCAATGAGAGGCTGCAAATTCGCCATCGACAGAGGCGAGGCAGACGGGCGGCATAACAGCGCCAGCTCTGTTATTACACAGCCTGCCAATAGCTCTCTCTCTCTCTCTCTCTTTCTCTCTCTCTTTCTCTTCCTCTCTTCCTCCCCCGCCCCCTCCCTCAGCAGACTCTCAATTACCGCTGGAGCCGCTCACTAACGCACGCCTACACGCCTCCACTCCAGTCTGCGGGATGGGAGCCGAGAACAGCCTGCGGCCACGTACGCCGGCAGCTCCAGCGCCTCCAGAACCGGGCTGCCCCTCTGTAAATCTCCAGTAATTGCCGGCCTGTTCGCTTGACCACCCGCTAATTATACTTCACACCAAGCAACCAGCGATTCTGGATACCGGCGCCGACTTCAGGAATCTGATCGTCTGCGATTTATTGACGTCTCCGCCGTTGCGTTGTTGACTTAATGGTGGAGAATCCAGTGGCAGAAATGTCTTCATTAAACTGAAATATAGCTGCCGTTTCCCTTCATTAATTAGTTAGGTCTAGAATCGTTATTGGTGTTGATTTGCGAACTATCTCAAAAGGTATTACACGAAATATAGTCATACAGCTTCAACTATCACCTCCAAAAGAAATAAAGCCACGTAATTATTTTTTTTCTTTGCAGGCACATTTCTGCAGGTGTGGGTCACACTAATGTCTTCGTAGCACAATGTCACATGACCGCAGTACACCACTAGAGATGACAAAAACACTGGCGCAGACCATAGGTAAACAGGAGATGCGTTGTGGCATTTTGCTTTGACATCTGTAGCGGAGTGCTGTTGTACGGTTGTACGGGGGTTGGATGAGATACCATGTCTAATACAGTGTAGGAAACCCGTGGCCACTCAAAACAGCTTCCAGTCGTCTCAGAATGGATAAATGCAAGTCCTATATGGCTTCCAAGCGAATCTTATACCATTCTTCCCGCAAAATAGTGGTACGTTCAAGCAACGCTGATCGAGAGCCAACACGTACCCTTCTCTACAAAGTACACCAAAAAGGCCCAAAATATTGCGAACTCGTGACTTTGGTGGCCAGGAGAATTCGACAATTGATCCCTGTTCTCTAAAACCAGTCCTGAACGATGCGAGCTCGGTGAACAGCGGTCTTGTCCTGTTGGAACACAGCGTCACCATTGGGGAACAAACACTTTACCACGAGGTGGACCTGATTGGCCAGAATGGTCACATAACCCTTGCGGACCAAACAAGGGGTCCATGGATTACCACGATAAGGCTGCCCACATCATCACCGAACCCCCGCTGTATTTCACTCTCATGACATAAACTATGTCGGAAGCTGGAAACAGTGAGAAAGAAGACTGATCCGATAAAATGATATTCTCTCATTGCTTCATAAACTAAACTCCGTCGAAACAGACGTCGGAGGGCTCAACGATACTGACTGACTGCCGTGTCGTCCTCTGCCGTAAGGCGTCACTGGATGCGGAAATTGAGCGGTAAGTGGTCAGCACACCTCTCTCCCGGCCGATGTCAGTTTTCGTGACCAGAGCCGCTACTTCTCAATCAAGTAGCTCCTCAAATGACATCACAAGTGCAGCCCGTTTACCAACTGCGCTCAGTAGACAAGATCGGTGAACAATCCAAGTGCTAGTCAAGCTCAACAGCGCTCAACTTCGGTGATCTGACTGGAACCGTTGTTACCAGTGCAGCAAGGCCGTTGGCCCAATTGCTCCATAGTCCACGTTGTATGACTTCGACACCACGCACTCCTGCTACGGGCAGCCTATGGACCATCCCTCATTTTAGTGCCGATGCGATTCGCAACGGCTTTCCAGTGACTTTTGCAGCAGTCGTCCTCTTCTTTTACGTCACAGTCCTCATCAATGACCTTCTTGTCAGGACCACTAAACATACACTTTCGTGCGTCTTATGACTTAGCGGATGATGTTTTTCCGCTTTCCAGGTATACAGGTTACGGTGCATCTTGAAACACCAGACGCTTCTGTCCTCTTGGTTACAGAAGCACCCACCACGTGAGCACGAACAAGTCCTCCACGTTCAAATTCACTTAGTTCCGACATAACACACTCACAACCACACAGAACACTGTTCTTCTGACCACTATTGATACTTGTATTCAAGTTATTGCATGCATTTGTCGTGGTGTTCCCATACATTCATCCAACCATTGTTCAGTGATGCGGCTTTCTTGGGGAGTTCATTTGGACACACTTCACGGCCGAAAATGATAGCCTGCAGTGCCACGTGTAACAGAACGACCTTCCAGACACTGCTACCACCCCGCGGTCGATTCAACTTTCCTCGTGGAGCTGCAATCGCTTTGAAAGTGATCTGACCCGTTTGGAGTGTAGGTCGACCGCAGTTTTTGTTCTGGTGTATAGGGTGGAAGCGCTAGGACCCGTTCAAAACCATTCGATGAACTTTGAACGCCATCTGAAGCAGCGAAGATGTTTCATGCTTTTTTCAGCCCTCATGTTTGCACCCTCCTGTGTCGCGACCGTGGGGGTGTCCGATATTGACACATGGGTGAATAAAACAACAAAGAGTCCCTCTAAGACTCTCAGTTCGGCAGCACCCTTGGTGTCACCTACACATCTTCGCTGACTTCTTTAAAATCGTTCCTTTACAGGACAGTGAAAAGTTTGTTAACAAAAAGTCAGAAGTAGAAACTATTTTTAAGAATCATTTTTGAGTGTTGTAAAGAGAATAGGATCCAGCTATTCATTAGAAAATGCGAGGCTGTACATGCAAGAGGCGATACCTATGCAATTCGATAGAACTGAAATTCAGCCCATCTCTCATATTGAAATTAGGAAAATAACAAATTCTCTCAGAAATAAAAGCTCACATGGAATTGATCTCATTTCCAACAAAGTGCTAAGAGCTTGTTCCCAACAGGTGAGTAGGACTCTCAGCCACGTATGTAGTAGCTCACTGAACCATGGCATTTTTCTGGACAGACTGAAATATGATATTTTCAAACCATTTCATAGAATGGAGGATATGTCTGTTGCTAACAACTACCGCCCAACCTCACTTCTGATAGCATTATGCAAAATTCTTGATAAAGTGGTGTCTTCAGGAGTAGCTTCACGTATTTTTCAAAATTTAGTACTAACAAAACGTCTGTTCGGTTTCAGAAAGGCTTTTCAACAGAAAATGCTATATATGCCTTCATTGATCAAATGTTAAATGCTCTGGATAACTAAACATTACCCATTGGGACAATTTGTGATTTCTCAAAGGCTTTTGACTGTGTGAACTCTGAAATTTTTGTAGATAAGCTTAAGTATTTTGGCATGAGTGGGACAGCGCACTAATTTTTTAATTTATATTTAACTGGAAGACTGCAGAAGGTTGAAATTAAAAGTGCAGATAGTCTGCAAAAATCAGCAGAGTCCTCTGACTGGGGAAGTATCGAGAATGGTGTCTTACAGGGTTCAGTCTTAGGTCTCTTAATGTTCTCAATATATATTAATGATGTGCGACTCTGTATTCATGAAGATGTAAGGCTAGTTCTTTTTGCTGATGGCACGCCTAACAAGCAAGAATTAGATTAGGAAATTGTAAATAATGTCTTTGAGAAAATTATTAACTGGTTTTCTGCAAATGGACTCTCACTAAATTTTGAGAAAACACAGTATATACAGTTCTGTACAGCAAATGGCATAATGCTGTTGATAAATATAGACTTTGAACAACAATCTGCTGCTAAGGTAGAATGTTAAAAATTTCTGAGTGTATACATTGATGAGAAATTGAATTGGAAGAATCACATTGATGATCTGCTGAAAAATTTAGGTTCAGCTTCTTATGCTTCTAGGTTTGCTGCAAATTTTGGTGATAAACATATCAGCAAATTAGCCTATTACTCCTGTTTTTATTCACTGCTTTCTTATGGCATCATATTTTCAGGGTAATTCATCGTTAAGTGAAAAATTGTTCACTGCAGAAATCATCTAATCAGAATAATAGCTGGATCCCACCCAACATCACCTTGCAGACATTTATTTAAGGAATTTGGGATATTCACAGTACCTTCCCAATCATTATTGAATTACAAGATTTGTTATTAATAGCCCATCCTAGTTCAAAAGTAATAGCAAAGAGCGTAGCTACAACACTAGAAGAAAGGATGATCTACACTATTCTATGTTAAATCTCACTTTAGCTCAGAAAGGGGTGAATTACGTTACCACAAAAATCTTTGGTCATTTGCCAAATACTATTAAAAGTCTGACAGATAGCCAAACAGCATTTAAAAAACTCCTTCTACTCAATAGCCGAATTTTTAGACAGAAATAGTAACAGCGAAAAAGAAAAAAAACATGTAAAGAATACGTACGTTAAGCTGATATGTTCCACATAATTACGAAGTCTCATATTCATGATTATGGAACAAGGTAACGTATTCACCGGTAACTACATGCTGGGAAGACACGCAACACTTTCGACACTCCCTAGATTTCGCATGTGAATAGCAGGCGTTAATGCAGAGGTGCAGCGACACTCAGTTGAGATTGTGTCAATAGGGTTGCCTATCCCGCCGTCAGACAGTCGTCGGTGTATACATGTTCCTGTACAGGGACTTTTTCAGATACCCATCAAAAGTGTGTTGGTAGTACCGAGGTTGTTGCCAGACTTGGAATGGGGGAAGGGTGGGGGTCTCTTACAGGGCAATATCGCAACCCTCGTGATCAGGAGGGCGTGAAATAAGAGGGCTGAAAAAGCATTAACACCCTTTGATGATAGATAATGTACAAGTGTCATCGAATGGTTCTGGATGGTCCCCAGTGGTTTCACCACGTACACCAGAAAAAAATTTGCCGTCGCGCTCCGCCATAGGGACGCATCACATTCAGTGGGGTTGCAGGCTCATGATATCCTTACAGAAGGTTTAAATCGGCTTGGTGTGAGCAGTGTCTTTGGTGGTCAAAGATGCACTGCTGTTTTCGACGGCGAAATGTGTCTAAGGGAAGGGGCGGTTCCAGTGTCGCCTCCTATGCCTCATTGTGAGGCCATTTTGTGTCGATTATGCGCGGCAGAGTGTTTTAAGTGTTTTCCTCGCCAGTTATGAGAAAACAGCCTGAGCGCTGGGCGTCGCTGTTCTGATCTACATCGCAGAGGTGTTAAGAGAATGCTTGCGATGTGGGTAAGGCTGTGTGTGACAACCTTCCCATAGTTTGACACTTCTTAACCCACTTCACACCTCACGTGAACTTCTGAACTCTGCACATTCTTTCGCGTGTCTGAAGCGTAGCCGAGTCCAGGGCTCCATGCCTTTGCACTCTTACAGAGGAAGGTCGTAGGCACCTTAGAGCAGAATTTCTCACTTCTGCGTCGCAGTGAGAGAAAGTGACTGGCTTTCAAGGAAGTAAGACTTTAGTTGTGTTGCACACTGTGTATAAATTATAGCACGCTCGAACTGTCTTAAATTCTGCACTGAAATGTATCATTACGCTTTTTACACGGCGCGCATGTACATGCGCCACCAAATAATTTACTTCTACCACTTTAATAAACTCTTTAACAGTCACATCCTGCCCCGTGCCTCGACAGGTGAGTCAAGATACTGCATATTTCTCTCTGGGAGGATCGTAACACACTTTGGATTTGCGAGAAGCAACCGCCGCTATTTGAGCGCCAAGTAAAATGTGTGACACTAATGACGGACTTCAATAGTTGAAAACAACTACATGCAGCATGCACGTTGACATAACAGTAGTGCAAATATTATGTGAATCAATCATATCTTTTCCGGTGGTCCAACGTGGTAAGACTACTGCACCGAGGTCCAATATTTGGACATTGCTTTTACCAAGGGTTTCTGTGAGTGGCCTCTTTCGTGGAACGATTACACTTCCTTAGATTTCCTCCAATATGCGACAGATGTTCCGAAAAAAGATTCGTCGTTTTGAAAGAGAAGATGGTAAACCAGGTGATAAAAAAAAAGCATTGTGAATTCACAGTAGCTGGTTCAATGACGGAAAGGGCGTCAGTGGAGGAACGACGGTGCGCAACACGCCGAAGAGAGTAGCAGCAGACTGAAGTGCCCGAGGTTAATTCGAGTACACATCAGATGGTAGACGGACATGTACTGACGTCGCCAATGGAATAGCGTGCTTTGATCCGATATTAATGGGCACGTGGGACTTGTGTGCCCATCATCCATGAACGCCCATAGAACGTGTATGGTGAAGAGGTCATGTCTCGTCAAATAGTTGGTGGATGTTGCATGCTCAGAGAAGGACTGTCAGCTGTTCCATGCATTGAAAGCCACGATCTCGGGACGCCACTTCTAAATTAGTGCTGAGGAGGAGCAGGTTGTGCGATAGTCTCTTGCATCGCAGATCATAGGGTTGTACCAGAGCGGTTTCTTCAAACCGATTACACGCTGCGACAGATGTCTCAACGTCGGAGATGACTTTGTTGCAAAACAGTGCAAGGTGTGTAATCATGGTGCCATGGTGTATTTGTCTTTGGTTATAAAGTTACCAAGTGAAAAACGATGGCGGAAAGCAGTAAGTGGGCTCGTTGAGCGCACTTTGGGATGAAAAACATAACAATTCCTCGGGGTAAAGATAATAACGGCAGCATTAGCGAAGCAGCGAGTGTAATTTATAATAACATAAAATGAAGGTAAAATTTCAATTAAAATAGAAACTGTTGATCGTGAAATTCATTATCGTAATTCCTAAGTTTCTTCACGCCTTTGTATCTCAATTTAATATTTCCATCTTCAAAATATTGACGATACCAGCCTGCAATTGATTCATAATATCTGCTTGGCAAAATAATTTTAAAATCTTTATTAAGCTCCATACAAATTGTTTCGCTGTATCTAGTATTCAAATATTCACATCCAGCGGCGTTCTATAAGACAGTTTCTTAAAGTTCTAGCTGAATACATAGATTTTTGTTTATTCCTCAGTCAAATATCAACCAGTTTTAAACATTTAAAAAGCTAGCAAAATCTACATGAAAAGGGCTATGCAGAGAAATAATAGTATATGAAATCAGATACCGCCTGCTAATTGATATAATAATTTTTCCCTTTGACTTTCTTAAAATGCTGGCAAAGAAAATGTAACCATGAAGTTAACAATTCTATAATGTTTCTGATTTTGTGTTCATTTAGGTAATTAAAATTGTCACTCAAAATCCTACACAAAGCATTATATATTAAATTTCTTTTACCATACATGATTATGTAAGCAGTAGTTTCATCCAGAATTTTCTCATTGAATGTGGCACAAAGCTTCATTGTCGTTTTCTGTGTTGCCAATACACTCATTCCTGACATGTTTGTATATGGGATAATGTGTTATAAAATAATATGAATTTAAATTAGCATCATAATTCAATTGCGTAAGTCTCTTAAAATATCAGAAACATCATGTACCTTCAGATAACTGTTTGGTGAACCTAGAATTCAATTTTTGTTTTTTAGGACAAACTTCATCTCTTCCATGTTTTATATAAATGTTCTGTAGTTTGATGTGATCAAACAAGGAAATGTCAGTCCTATGACTTTTTTTTTGGTTAGTTTGAAATGCACCAAAAATAAAATAAGGCATATCATATTCTGCAGAATTTTAGTAACTGGCGACATGTAGCTCAAAATTTCTTTTTCCATTCAATCCAGCAATCTCTATGGCTTGAATTTCCAAGAAAGGTATGGGAATCTTGGAACATCTTTAGTCTGCCTCACTCTAGCTTGAGTGAATATTCTGGTTTACATCTAACCACAGAAACATGGATCTCCATCAGTTCAACAACAATTTTGCCTTCCTTAGGAAGTGTGATCACATCTTCAGCATCAGCCTGATTATGGTCAAACCCATTAAAGAATGGCATCGTTTGCACTAGAACTCCACGTAAAAATACAGTAATATCCCCTTCCCAAATCATTCCTTATACTCTTTAAAGAGCCCAACAAGCAAATCTAGTGGAAATCTGACTTTTCTTCTTCCCCTTATTGAGGAAATAAACTTCCATAGTTATCTCACTGCCTAGAGATGAAGGCAATTGCATAATGACAGATGAAGAAATAAATAGATGCTCTATTCTAGACAAAATATTGTTTCCTTTCTTTATTATGATAATCTTGAACAGCTTTGCCACATTTTCTTGTCAGATTTTTCTATCATATATTGCGCAATCTGTATTATTACCTCCAATAATACTCAAGTTTATAGGCAGCTGAACATGAACCGAACAATGTCCAATATTTATATCAACCTCTGTCTCCTTGTTGGGAACATTAGGTTTTTTTTAGTCTTCTCATCCACAGGGAATGAGAAAAAACTGATAGCTCTCAATCTTATTCATTTATAAAAGATAAAAATTTATTAATTAATTTTCAAAAATATTGTTACAGTAGTACCCCTGTAGTCAAATGTCATCAGTTTCATCAGGTATATTTATTTCCAAGTCCTGAATTCTATCATGAACTGGAATAAAAAGAGGGTAATATGTTTCATTAGTGAAGCAATAATATTTGTTCCATGATGAATGTGATCAGTACGCTTCCCAAACTTTCCATCAGCAAGATTGAAATTTAAGTTGATTATCTGGAATGGAATAATTTTAAGGACATCATTAGTGACAATATTTTCATTAGTAAGAATAGTCTGGCCACTTAATCTGAGCAAACTTCCAATACTACAATTAATATCCACTTGCAATTTAACATCCCTTTCAATAAGAACTCTGTTTAAAATTTGACCAACAGGAACTTCTATTGTCTCTTCATCACAATATAATTTATTATTTCTTATGTAATGTTTGGAGTTAAGAATGTTGTGGAGAAACCAACTAGTGTAACATTGCTGTAACTTTTTCATATAGGTACAGTCAATCATTTTTTGAGAACATACGACTTACTACTCAGCTGAAATGGACAACTCATTTAATGTTAAAAAAATATTACTAATTGAATGAAAACTGATTTTGAACCAAAAACAAGAATTACAAAGAAGAAATAAGAAATAAACAGGGTAAGCTATTACCAAATTGTGTTCAATGTGGTTCGGATTGTGAATGTCTGCATTAGTGGTTAACAGTTATATTCTAGCTCCAGAATGCTTGAATTGAAATAAAATAACTCACTTGAATGTTTACTCTAGTAATTTAGATCAATAGTAATATCAAGATTTATTCAAAATGTGTAAAAACCAGGGAGATAAGATGAAGATTACTACTTTTATTGAGAATGGTGATGAAATTATGCTACTGGTCAATGCTAAAATAATTCACTTGTAGTATTTGATGATTTCACTCATGAAAATCAATGTGTGGTTGCAGGATACTTTACTATACAAAGATTTAAATGAATACATTGTTTTTATTTAGCTGAGACACATTCTAAAATACCTAAAAATTACTCAGGGATATTTTAGACAAGGTGAGACAAATTTAAATCACATATACCATGAGTTTGTTGGTGGAGATTTTAGTTTTCATAATTTTAAGGAAATGTGTACCAAATGTTGGAATGATGACCAGTTTGGTTTTCTTACAACATATATGACGAGGAAACCTAGTGAAGGAAAATATGGAGACTGAATTAAAAATTCTATAACACTAACAACATAAATATAAATGTTAAAAAGTTGTTAATGTTCCTTATCTTTAGTAAATATTGGTGAAAAATAACCCAGAAGTTGAAACTTCCTGGCAGATTAAAACTGTGTGCCAGACCGAGACTCGAACTCAGGACCTTTGCCTTTTGTAGGCAAGTCCTCTACCATCTGAACTACCCAAGCACGACTCACGCTTTATTTCTGCCAGTACCTCGTCTCCTACCTTCCAAACTTTACAGAAGCTCTCCTGCGGACCTTGCAGAACTCGCACTCCTGAAAGAAAGGATATAATAGAATAACAACTACCGGCCGTGGTGGCAGCGCGGTTCTAGGTGCTGCAGTCCGGAACCACGGGACTGCTACGGTCGCAGGTTCGAATCCTGCCTCGGGCATGGATGTGTGTGATGTCCTTAGGTTAGTTAGGTTTAAGTAGTTCTAAGTTCTAGGGGACTGATGACCTAAGATGTTAAGTCCCATAGTGCTCAGAGCCATTTGAACCATTTTGAACCAATAACAACTATGGAAGTTCATTTCCTCAATAAGGGGAAGACAAAAAGTCAGAAAAATGTACTTCTTCCACTAGATTTGCTTGATGGGCTCTTTAAAGATTACAAGGAATGATTTGGGAGGGGATATTACTGCAATTTTTACTTAGAGTTCTATCTATACACCCAAATTGCGTGAAAACATTTTCACGCAATTTGGGTGCATAGATCCTGAGATATCAGTACCCAGAACAACCACCTGTGGTCGTAATAACGGCCTTGATACCCCTGGGCATTGAGTTAAACAGATCTTCGATGGCGTGTACATGTACAGCTGTCCATGCAGCTTCAACACGATACCACAGTTCATTAAGAGTAGTGACTGGCGTATTATGACGAGTCAGTTGCTCGGCCACCATTGATCAGACGTTTTCACTTGGTGAGAGATCTGGAGAACGTGCTGGCCAGGGCAGCAGTCGAACATTTTCTGTATCCAGAAAGGCCCGTATAGGACCTGCAACATGCGGTCGTGCATTGTCCTGCTGAAATGTAGGGTTTCGCAGGGATAAAATGAACGGTACAGCCACGGGTCATGACACATCTGAAATGTAACGTCCACTGTTCAAAGTGCCGTCAATGCGAACAAGAGGTGACCGAGACGTGTAACCAATGGCACCCCATACCATCACGCCGGGTGATACGCCAGTATGGCGATGACGAATACACGCTTCCAATGTGCGTTCACCGCGATGTCGCCAAACACGAATGCGACCATCATGATGCTGTAAACAGAACCTGGATTCATCCGAAAAAATGACGTTTTGCCATTCGTGCACCCAGGTTCGTCGTTGAGTTCACCATCGCAGGCGCTCCTGTCTCTGATGGAGCGTCAAGGGTAACCGCAGCCAAGGTCTCCGAGCTGATAGTCCATGCTGCTGCAAACGTCGTCCAACTGTTCGTGTAGATGGTTGTAGTCTTGCAAACGTCCCCATGTGTTGACTCAGGGATTGAGACGTGGCTGCACGATCCGTTACAGCCATACGGATAAGATGCCTGTCGTCTCGACTGCTAGTGATACGTGGCCGTTGGGATCCAGCACGGCGTTCCGTGTTACCCTCCTGAACCCACCGATTCCATATTCTGCTAACAGTCATTGGATCTCGACCAAGGCGAGCAAGAATGTCGCGATACGATAAACCGCAATCGCGATAGGCTACAATCCGACCTTTATCAAAGTCGGAAACGTGATGGTACGCATTTCTCCTCCTTAAACGAGGCATCACAACAACGTTTCACCAGGCAACGCCGGTCAACTGCTGTTTGTGTATGAGAAATCGGTTGGAAACTTTCCTCATGTCAGCACGTTGTAGGTGTCACCACCGGCGCCAAACTTGTGTTTATGCTCTGAAAAACTAATCATTTGCATATCACAGCATCTTCTTCCTGTCGGTTAAATTTTGAATCTGTAGCACGTCATCTTCGTGGTGTAGCAATTTTAATGACCAGTAGTGTATAATCAGTCTGAAACATACCATGGTCTCCATGTGTCTCTACATATACAACCTTCTTCTATGATTCTCAAACAAAGTGTTAGTGATGATTAAATTATGATCTGCGCAAAATTCTACCAGAAGGCTTCCTCTTTCAATCCTTATTTCCAGTCTGTATTCACCCACTATTTTTCCTTCTCTTCCTTTTCCTGCTGCCGATTTCCAGTCCCCCTTCACAATTAAATTCTCGTTTCCTTTAACTACCTGAATAATCTCATCATACATATCTTCAATTTCTTCGTCATCTGCGGAGTTAGCTATCATATAAACTTGTACAACATCGGCAGGCGTGGAGTTTGTGTCTATCTCGGCTACGATAATGCGTTCACCGTGCTATTCGTAGTAGCTTACCCGCATTCCTATCTTATTGTTCATTATTAAACCCATTCCTGCATTACCCTTACTTGATTTTATATATAAGTATAACCCTGTAGTCACCTGACAAGATGTTCTGTTCCTCCTGCCACCGAAGTTCGCAATCCCGACTAAATCTAACTTCAACCAATCCATTTACATTTTTCAATTTTCTTAACTACTTGTCCTATTAATGGTTCTAACATTCCAGACTACGTAGAAGGGCAATTTTGTTTCTCCTGATGACGACATCCTCGTGAGTAATCCCCGCCTTAAGATGCGAATGGGGGAGTGTTTTACCTCGGGAATATTTTACCCAAGAGGACACCACTCCACGCAGCCAAAGAGAACTCTAGGTAACGGATAAACACACGAGAGGATTGAATAGTTTGAAATGAGATATTCAAGTGGAATTACAGTAGCGATTAACTGTTGGTACTGTGATTAACTTGTACATTGTCCTTTCCCTACTCTCATCGCAGGGGTACGCAACACATACATCCCAAGCTATATCGAACTTTTCTCTTCGTCATCAGAACACTTGCTGCGCTACTTTCCCGAGTCGCTTATTAGTAAAGACCTTGATGGTAGCCCGATCGTGGCGAGCACGAAAAGAGACGAGTAGGGGGGAAAAAAAGCGACGTCCGCTTCCGGCGTCCAGTTTGTGGGTCACTTCCGGTGTCACATCCAGAAAATCGGAGGCGGGCTTTCCTGGGCGGCCGGCAGGTGGCAGCAGCGGCGGCAGCTGCCCTGTGTGGCACGTGCTGCACGCGGCCCCCTGCTGCCCTCCTGCCCACGCAAACAAATAGAGCGGCACTCGCCGCGAGCCCGGCCGAGCACAGGTGCTCAGGGGTCGCCGCTTACAAGCAAACTCGCGCCTTTACTCAAAGCTATCCACTCACTAATATGTCAAAATAAACTCGCTTTACAAAATATGAGTCACCTCCTTAAGGTGAGACTCTACCATAAAACTATTTTTTTTTTTTCAAGGATATTTTAATGGCTGTTTCACAACTTGGAATGTTCACTCTTAGACCCCAAAACGATCTGGCTGCATTCAAATTACAAGATAATAATATATTAAAATGGACTGTGTGAAGCGGCATGGCACACTGACAGTTGAAACTAAACTGAACTCGGAAGGTCCATTGGTACCGACCGACCCCCATGTCATCCTCATCTCTTAGGAGTCAGGGGATGTGGATATGATGGGCATGTGGTCAGCACACCGCTCACCCGGCCGTTGTTAGTTTACGACACGGTAGCCGCTACTTCCCAGTGATGTAGCTCCTCTATTTGTCTCACAAAGGCTGGGTGCACCCCGCCTGCCAACAGCGCTCGGCATACCCAGACGGTCACGCAAGCATGTGCTAGCCAAGCCCGATAGCACCTATCTTCGGTGACCTGGTGGGAACCGGTGTTACCACTGCGGCAAGATCGTTGGCACATTAAGCAATTTTTCGACTTCTATCGCCATCAAACGGAAGTATCTTCACACCATTGGGATGACATTTTGCGTTCCAATATTGGCTCAATCTGAAATTAAAAACTTGGCTAAACGTTAAAAAGCAGCAGTTGTCAGTTATGTCCCAGATGTAAATAGCGTGACGTCAGCAGTGTATGCTACACTGTATCACTGCATGATCACTGAAGAAGAAACCCAGTTAGGTGAGCCGGCCGGAGTGGCCGAGCGGTTCTAGACGCTACAGTTTGGAACCGCGCGACCGCTACGGTCGCATGTTCGAATCCTGCCTCGGGCATGGATGTGTGTGATGTCCTTAGGTTAGTTAGGTTTAAGTAGTTCTAAGTTCTAGGGGACTGATGACGACAGCAGTTAAGTCCCATAGTGCTCAGAGCTATTTGAACCAGTTAGGTGAATTGTGGTATTATTGCATTAGGTGATGTACCAGGACCTGACAGAGATAATATTCACACTCTACTTGGTACGGTTGTTGTGGTCAAGATAGCGCATGCTGTCACAGAGTTGCATCTAACGCACTAGTAGCAAGATGCACTGATGGCAAGACGCAAAATTCAAATGAAAGTTTGCATAATGCCATTTGGTCCAAGTGTCCCAAGGTAATTTTTGTGTCTAAAAATAAGGCATTTTGTGGTCTGGTAGAATCTTCTTCGTAGTTCAGCATGAGACGTTGCAAAACTGAAGAGAGCTGGAATCCCAGCACTCCTGGATCACCTTCCCAGAAGAAGGTCTGGTTATCTAGAGATCTACGATGGATGAAGCACTTCACAAGATGCTGACTGGAGGAGGAAATCTTCGAGACAAAAACAACGTTGATATTGAAATTATAGAAAGCAGGAAGGAAAGCGCATTGTGCTTGTGAAATTTCATGGGTACGTATCTTGCACTGGCATTCATTTTTTAATAAAATTTTAAAATGCATTTTCTTATACGTGTATTTATCTAAGTTCAACGCCAACTTTTTTTCCTAAATATTAACCAGTCGCAATGAAACTTTTGCAGGAAGTAATCTTGATGTATTTGCATACTTCAACGTATTAATATTACCGAAATTGTAGTTTGTGTATTTTATCATCACGTTTATATACTGATAATTAAAGAAATTTTAAGCTTGAAGCCTGAAAAAAATGCTGAAAGTAAACTAACACTCTTCTCATATAATGAATGCGTAAAACTGTTGAACGATGTGTTGTGACAGTACCTAAAAAGACTGGCGTTTGAAAATCGAAGTCTGAGTACCAAAAGTTGTTTTTCGAAAATGCCATCAAAAATAATATTAAAACTGAAAACTGAAGTTCTGGACTCCAAAAATTTGATATTGCTACATCTTCACGTGATAGACACGACTTTAAAATTTGGTTGGAATCGCGTAGTAGAAGAAAAGTTAAATTTTTGGGTCGAGTCTCGCCTCAAAAGAACACGCTGCTCGCTATGGAACACTGTTATTGTTGTGTAACTAGTACCAGGAGGTCACGTGACCCTCCACCAGTGAAACAACTGAGGCAGCAAAGCGGTGTGAATGTGCCAGCGCCACAGTATGAGTTTCATCGTGGAAATAGACTGATAGGAGTTATCCTTTTTGGACGTGCTCAGGACTACAGCGTGAATGAAGTTGCCTAATTTTTGTTGTATCTACGCGGACTGCACAACGTGTTTTAGAGGAGTAGTGTAGCAATCGCAGTCATGTAACACGGTGTAAGAGTAGTCGTCGTAAGAAGACCAGAACCAACAGCGACATGGAGACGAGTGTCATACCTTGCCAATGCCCCGGCTAGAGGCGATTCCGTGATGTTTGGAAGGTGTTTCGCATACCGTGACTCATTCCGGTCACCATGAACTTGAAAAGGGCCGTTTGTACAAACATTCTCAGTGACGAAGTGTTGCCATTTCATCTACATCTTCATATTAATTATGCTGTTGACCCTCCCGTCTTCTAAAATCAATAGCTGTGTTCATGTTTGACGAACAGTTGGACAGCCAGTCACACCTCGTCTCGTCCGCTAAATTACCCGACTTTAATATATATCTGGGAGTGTTTGGAAATGCGAGAGGAAAGTATAATCAACATCCCGCATTTCGGCAACTCTGCGGGGTTTGATCTTCAATGAGTGGCTTCAGCAAGCTATAGTAATCATGAAGAAACTTGTAGAGTCTCTTCCTTGCCGAGCTGAGATCATTATAAAGGTCGGAGACAACGTTGCACGATACTTGTGTCATATTACCTGGGGTACCTAATTTTTCTCTAAGGTGTTTCCCTCAGACAAGCTTTCCATTACAGTCAGTTACAAACTGTGGATCAGAAGACCCTTATGGCATGACTGTTAAGAGAATGAAAGCACAAGAGCCGTCCCAAAGGCACGTGATGGGCCTTGGCATGGTGCGGTCACCATGGTGGTACCGGTGAAGAACCACGTTCACGGAACACAGTTGGCCACTTGGGATGATACATTACCTGAGAGATGGCTGTAAACGCATTGAAGAATAAAAGGACTGCTCCTAAATGCTGAAGGAGACATTATGTGGTGCACCAATCAGAATCACAGTCGGTAGGTCCTGAAAGTGAACGAGGGCGTCATGTACTCATATTTGCAACATTTTCGGTGTTAGATAATGGCAAGTCTTGGTTTTCTTTTTTGCGAAGGAATCATGGAGCTATAGATGGTTCAAATGACTCTGAGCACTGTGGGACTTAACTTCTGAGATCATCATTCCCCTAGAACTTAGAACTACTTAAACCTAACTAACCTAAGGACATCACACACATCCATGCCCGAGGCAGGATTCGAACCTGCGACCGTAGCGGTCGCGCGGTTCCAGACTGTAGCGCCTAGAACCGCTCGGCCACTCCGGCCGGCGGAGCTATAGATGAACGTAGATATACAGGGCAGTTATAATTAAACTATCCCTATTTAACACGTTACAACACGGAAACTAATTACCGTACGATTACCAAACTTCGTAGCATTAATGTCAAGGACATGGGAAAGAGAAATAATGAAGAATCATACTCCGATTCGTAATTTAAGAATTCATACACCTCGAGTATTGCGATTGTACCTATGAGTGATAGTTTAACTCCCAGTGGCCCTTGAGACAGTTGGCTTTCGTAACGTTTTAACGTTTCCCAGGAGCATAGTTGAGAACTATTTATTATTGGGGTAACCACGCAACTCACAATGTATGTACTTGGGCCAAAGCATTTTTCATTGCGTACTTTCAGTGATTTATTTCTCGTTATTAGCGAGCATCTTACTGACGGAGTAATCCTTCAGATATTACAATAGCATGAGAGAAAAAATATCATAGAAAATACCTCATAAGAAAGTAGTGTTTAATTAGAAAGACAACAGATCTAACTAAGATTGGTTCGTTCAGTTATGAAACATATTAGTCTGGCACCAAATTTTTAAAGGACACGAGCTCTACAAAACGGTAAAGTAACAACATTTGGTCGTCAATTTGAGGTCACCAGGGGCTAAGGTCTCCTCCTGGTTATTTTGATGACTTGGAACGTTTGTTCTAATACAGCTTTCTTTAAAAAAAATGTTCGGAACTACCCTCGCATTGCAAGGATAGTACCGTGCCATTTTTTTCTGCATGGGTAGCCGGTGGTGAAAGGGTACAGTACCGCCCGACATTGGAAATAGGTACAACATACTTCATTATTTTTGTCAGAACAACACATTTTTTTGTAAAATAACTCAATTTCAATTAATACAGCGAAGCCGGATACCAGTGTGGGAAAGAATGACAATTTATTTATTTAATTTATCACATGTGCACTCCCACAAAATAAATCCCTACATCCAGTTTGGTGAGATCTGTGAAATGAATGAATGTATGGTCGTCTGCTAACCGCAGATAGTGAATGTGAATATATGATCATCTTTGAGACGATCCTTTGGCCACCTTTGGTGGGACCAAAGAGATGAAATTTACCTGAGCTTTGAGCGCCTGAAATGTGGCTGACCAACACGGTAGCAAGGTGCTCCCCCACTTCAGCAGAGGTGCGAGAGGACCTGAAGAACGGCCATGTTTCGGCACTCTGCCGCTGGATCTTGTGCTGTTAAGACCTGTCTTAGTTGTACTCCATAGAGACAAAAGAGTGGAGACATAGTATACATGTGGAATATTTAAGAGTAGTTTGAAATAATAATTTCTCTATTTCAGGAACTTTTGTGGGGAGATTAAATGTCAGGCAGGTAATATTAATGAGATCGTAGTAATCTTCGGAAGTGACCAACGGTCATAATGAACCCATGTGTAGCAATAAGTTGAAATACTTCCATGTGCTTAAGTTAAGCTGAATTACTAGTGTGTGTACAATAAGTTGAAATAATTAAGAAATAGCGTGTGTACCATAAGTTGAAATATTTAAGAAATGGCGTGTGCAGGACTTGAAATTAGAGACGAGTACTTCCACGTGGTGAGTACTGTGTGAGTCTCAATCTGTGTATGAGACAAAGAATAAAGAGAAGTACTCGTCCATGGTATCAGTTGAGGACTCACGTGTGTGATGAACATGTTCTTAATATTACTTTGCGTGATATGATTCCGTGTGACGCTAGATTCAAACTCTGAGAGAGAAGCAAGGTGAGTCAGCCGCCTATCCAGCAACGCCACTTGGCTTGCATTGCACAGGAAGACGTGCATATATCTCCAGAGTTCATAGTAGGAAAGTAGAATTACAAAGTGGGGCAGTGTCGTGTGAAACTGGGATAAACACTAATTGAAGTGGGAAAGCTGAAAGTGATAGTGTTGTGACTATTTATTGTATTGTATTCCATGTTGTAGTGTGGTGTATGTCATGTAATCTGGGTATGTGTGGTTTGCATGGGAGAGTAGAAAGGTAGTTGCCGGTAAGAGTCTACATGGTGTTGATAGCTCCGTCCCTCGTTCCTTGCCCAATGTGCATCGTTTCGAGATGTCGGAAACACATCAACAAAAAGACTTTCGAGCTCTACTTTTCAACAGGTACATATCGGTTACAACAGTGCGGCGTCATTTTCTTCGAGAGTACGGCCCTGCAACTCCTGTAGTTCAAAACTTTCGACGACAACACTTGCAGTTTCAAGTGTGGTTGTACAGTACTGGCCATTAAAATTGCTACACCACGAAGATAACGTGCTACAGATTCGAAATTTAACCGACAGGAAGAAGATGCTGTGATATGCAAATGATTAACTTTTCAGAGCATACACACAAGGTTGGCGCCGGTGGCGACACCTACAAAGTGCTGACATGGGGAAAGTTTCCAACCGATTTCTCATACACAAACAGCAGTTGACCGGCGTTGCCTGGTGAAACGTTGTTGTGATGCCTCGTGTAAGGAGGAGAGATGCGTACCATCACGTTTCCGACTTTGATAAAAGTCGGATTGTAGCCTATCGCGATTGCGGTTTATCGTATCGCGACATTTCTGCTCGACTTGGTCGAGATCCAATAACTGTTAGCAGAATAGGGAATAGGTGGGTTCAGGAGGGTAATACGGAACGCCGTGCTGGATCCCAACGGCCTCGTATCACTAGCAGTCGAGATGACAGGCTTCTTATCCGCATGGCTGTAACGGATGGTGCAGCCACGTCTCGATCCCTGAGTCAACAGATGAGGACGTTTGCAAGACTACAACCATCTGCACGAACAGTTGGACGACGTTTGCAGCAGCATGGACTATCAGCTCGGAGATCATGGCTGCGGTTACCCTTGACGCTGCATCACAGACAGGAGCGCCTGCGATGGTGTACTCGACGATGAACCTGGGTGCACGAATGGCAAAACGTCATGTTTTCGGATGAATCCAGGTTCTGTTTATAGCATCATGATGGTCGCATTTGTGTTTGGCGACATTGCGGTGAACGCACATTGGAAGCGTGCATTCGTCATCGCCATACTGGTGTATCACCCAGCGTGATGGTATGGGGTGCCATTGGTTACACGTCTCGGTCACCTCTTGTTCGCATTGATCCCGTCATTAGATCCCTGCGAAACCCTACATTTCAGCAGGATAATGAGCGATCGCATGTTGCAGGTCCTGTACTGGCCTTTCTGAATACAGAAAATGTTCGACTGCTGCCCTGGCCAGCACGTTCTCCAGATCTCTCACGAATTGAAAACGTCTGATCAATGGTGGCCGAGCAACTGACTCGTCATAATACGCCAGTCATTACTCTTAATGAACTGTGGTATCGTGTTGAAGCCGCATGGACAGCTGTACCTGTACACGTCATCCAAGCTCTGTTTGACTCAATGCCCAGGCGTATCAAGGCTGTTATTACGGCCAGAGGAGGTTGTTCTGGGTATTGATTTCTCAGGATCTATGTACCCAAATTGCGTGAAAATGTAATCACTTGTCAGTTCTAGTTTAACATATTTGTCGAATGAACACCCGTTTATCATCTGCATTTCGTCTTGATGTAGCAATTTAAATTGCCCGCAGTGTATATGTAAGATGAAATCTACTGGTCGCCCCTGTGTGCTCACCCAAGACGTAGAGTGCGCGAAGAGAATTTTGCTCATAGTCCACACAAGCCTACTCTTCGGCCCAGCCGAGAGTTTGCTGTTCCTAAAGTGTCTACCTGACGTGTTTTGCGGAGGCCAACGTTTGTGTTTAAATGACAAAGGATTCATTTGAGTGGAGATGTAATATAAAAATTGATGTAGTATTAGGACTGGTCAAAAAGTTTCCATTTGAGAGCGTTGCTGCAGCTCATGTTCAACGTAGTGCGGCTACGACACGGGTATATAAGCACCGACATGTAGGCACATTCGTGTCTTTCGGACGTGCGTGCGGTAAATGCGGGAATGCGGGAAAGTAAACTGTGGCGACGCCATTACCAGATGCCTCCAAGCAGCAGAAACATGCTATCATTTTTTTTTCTGCCAAAGGACAAACACAGGCAGACTTTTGTGCTTGGGTGTACTCCTGTGAACTGAAGGTAGGCCAAATGTAGGAAGGTAGGAGGAGCGGGAGAGGTAAAACACTCGCTACAGCTTTTTACGTTAAAGTACATTTAATAGAGAATATCAGTCAATGGCATACGTAACTTTTCGCGGAAGAGCCAGTAGGTGCGAAACTGTGTAGGCATCAACGTTAATAGTAGCCACTAGTAGTAGGACAAACTATCATTGAAGTAGCAAAGTCAGTAATGGCCCCGTATAAAATAGAAACAATGTTGCTAGGTCGTCTCCTCGGAATCAAATGTGCCGAACCTGGAGCGGAGCTCGTAGATCTCCACAGCGCCGGCTAGAGGGCGCTGTCGTCGGTGTCGGTGTCGTAGTGCCAACCTAGGAACTTGCATCTGCGCCGTGCCATTGTAGCTATCGATGTCACACAGACATTCATTTAAGAGTGAGGAATGTGTATTGAGCAGCATGTTTATTGTAAAATACCGTTTTGGAATGGTGCACCAAGTTCCGTGCCCATAGCGATTCAACACAAGACACTAGTCGATGTGGGAGGCCAGTAGAAGTTACGGCAACTCTAGTGAGAGACTTTCGAGCACCCGGCTTGTAGTCCTGATCTCTCCCTCCTCGATTATCCCGCCTCCGGTCCCACTAGAAAGGGCTTGGAGGATCGACGATTCCTGTCGGACGAGGATGTGCTGCAGGCAGCTACGGACTTCTTCACACAACAGGACACAGTGTTTTACCAAAAGGGGTACCTTCAAGCTGGTGCGTTGGTGAGATGGTTCCCTCAATGTTCACGGCGATCTTGCCTGAATTGCGTGCCAATTCTACATTGTACGGCTTTAGAACGGAAGCTTCTTGATCGTCCGTTGTACGTGAACAAGAGTCAGTCCAAATTTTTGGAAGTACACATTGGTGAAAACTTGAACTGCGAGAAGCAGATTACTGATCTTAAACAATTAGGTCCACCTACTTTTCCTCTTCGTGTAACTGCCGGTCTTGAAAACAAACGAATCAACCTCCTGACATATTTAGCACATTTCCACTTAATTATGACTTCTAGAGTAATTCTCATGGCTAAATCATCATGTAGAAAGAAAGTACATATTGCACAAAAGCGACCAATAATGATAGTATGTGGTGTTCACCTTTGATCGTCATGAAAAGTAGGTGTCTCTTGAAGGAGTTAGGTATTTTAAGTGCACCTTCACAGTACATTTAGTCGCTAATGATCTATCATAATTTGAGAAGTATAGTAATTTATACCCCTACAACACAAGGAAAAAAAGAACGATCGATACTAGCGATTATTTGAGTTGTCAGTACCCCACCTACTTTTCCTCTTCGTGTAACTGCCGGTCTTGAAAACAAACGAATCAACCTCCTGACATATTTAGCACATTTCCACTTAATTATGACTTCTAGAGTAATTTTCATGGCTAAATCATCATGTAGGAAGAAAGTATATATTGCACAAAAGCGACCAATAATGATAGTATGTGGTGTTCACCTTTGATCGTCATGTAAAGTAGGTATCTCTTGAAGGAGTTACGTATTTTAAGTGCACCTTCACAGTACATTTAGTCGCTAATGATCTATCATAATTTGAGAAATATAGTAATTTACACACCTACAACACAAGGGAAAAAAACCATCTATACTAGCGATTATTTGAGTTGTCAGTACCCCATCTAATTTTCCTCTTCGTGTAACTGCCGGTCTTGAAAACAAACGAATCAACCTCCTGACATATTTAGCACATTTCCACTTAATTATGACTTCTAGAGTAATTTACATGGCTAAGTCATCATGTAGGAAGAAAGTACATATTGCACAAAATCGACCAATTATGATAGTATGTGGTGTTCACCTTTGATCGTCATGTAAAGTAGGTATCTCTTGAAGGAGTTAGGTATTTTAAGTGTACCTTCACAGTACATTTAGGCGCTAATGATCTATCGTAATTTGAGAAGAATAGTAATTTACACACCTTCAAAACAAGGAAAAAAAACGATCTATACTACCGATTATTAAAGTTGTCTGTAGTTCAGAAAGGACTTCAGTATGCAGCAACAATAATTTTTGATTATTTTCCGGATAACACAAAATATCTGACAGGTAGCAAAGCAAGTTTTAAATCTAACCTAAAATCATATCTCCTGGACAACTCCTGCTATTTCACGCAGGAATTACTTTTTAACAATGGACAGTATATGAAAAAATTGTTTTCAAGTGTAGATGCGTGCGTAGGACTAAAAAATAATGTCTTCATTAACGTCAAGATTAATCATGTAGACATATTCTGTAAACTGACACGTTGCACGTCATTTTGATGAAAGAATCGTTCAAATGGTCTATGGAAAATGTAATTAATTAACTAACTAACCCTTCACGTTTATTATTCAGTAGTGTGGAAATATTTCATTTACGTGGAAAAGCGAGCTGCCACAACGTAACAATATAGGGACCATAGCAACCACATTCAAAAATCGAAGTCTAGTCCAAATATCAGCGAGTTTTGCGCTGTTTCCTGACAAAGATACCGTAAGGTCGTAAGTGCATGCAGGTAAATGACTTGGACTTATATAATAGGATGGTTATTTTGAAAACAAATTGATTCTATTTCTGTGTGCAAGTAAAAATCCAATCGCAGTGTCTGTCTTTGGTTCATGTAGAAGTTATTGTCTCTGGAAGAGAATGAATCTTTTTGAAGCATCCTTCATATGAGAACAGTAATTGGTAGACAGTCTTTGAAGCATACTGTTTAATATTAGTTAAACTAGCTCGGCGCTCCATGTGTCCTTCAAACCGGGCACTGAACACAGGCAGCACCGTGCCCACAACGAGACCGCCCCATGCGTGCCGGCTCGTATTCGACACATCGCCCGACTTTCTCCGTCGCTGGCCAGTGCGGCACAGCCGCCCGGTACTCGTAATTCTCCCGCCAAACCAGTCATTAGCGCCCATAAAGCTTTTTACACGGAATATTAATTAACATTAACGAGGCCGGGCATGCGGCCTCTGGGAGGAAACGGCGATTTCACGAGCGGGGCGTCGATGGCAGATCGATCAGCAGCGTGCCGTCAGTCCAGCGGGGAGCGGCCCTGGCCGCTGACAGGTTTCCAGAGTTTCCTCTGGGGGGCCTCTGCTTGGGGCACCTTGCAGGGCCGACCGGAAGACATTAAGGCATTTCAGTCGCCGCGGCCTACAAACGTGTGTGAACTTCGGTGTGGCAAGCGGAACGTCACCGCTTGTCATCTCGCAGTGTCACTGGGGAATCCTGTCACGGTCGCCACATTACGCAAACCTCACACTGCATTGTGGGCGTTTTCAGCTTCCTACCGCAGCTGTCCTTGTGCCACCGCTGTCACAGGACTTTCACGGACAAATTACCCACCGTAAGAGCTCTCTATGCAATAGCAGTTGAGGGTCCTTCCTCTGGAAGATTACTCTCACCCTCTTAACGTCCAAAGTCTTTGCCTTACCACTGGTTCTTGACACACTTTTGCTAGTTCTAGGGAAAAGAAATGTCTCAGTAAATCCTATTCCCCGTGCATAAAGAGTAAAGTATGCCACCGAATTTAGGTTACCTGCAAAAGGATAACTTATTCATGTTGAAATCTGTGTGAATTCCTAAGGGACCAAACTTCTGAGGTCATCGGTCCCAATACATACACACTACTTAAACTAACTTATGCTAAGAACAACACACACACCCATTCCCGAGGGAGGACTCGAACCTCCGGCGGGAGGGGTCTCGTAATCCGTGACATGGCGTCTCTAACCACGCGGCCACTCCGCGCGGCAACTAATAGATCCCTGAAGAGAAACGATATTGAAGTGATAAGATGAGATCTCGGTTTCTCCTGATGAAAACTAGTTTCCAGTGCATTTGATTGATCCCATTCATTGTTAATTGTGTTAGCAACATACATGTCGAAACTGGTTGAAGTAAACCTGGCAGGGCGCTAATCGCGAGTCGAGGCTGGATAGATCAGTCGATAGAACGATTGCCTGTAAAAGTGTGAAAGGTAAAGGTTACGGATTTGAGTCTCGGTGCGGCACACAGTTTTAGTTCGTTGGACGTTTCAAACCAGCACACACTCCGCTGCAGAGCGAAAATTAATTCTATAACAGATACTTCTCGTATATGAGTGCTCGCGACAACAAGGAGATAATTTATAGCTTCAGATTTCGTCATTACGAGACTCATCAGTGAAAGCACTCCACTAAGGAATGACGGAGGAAATTATTCTTGCCACATTGAAAGAAAACCTTGAAATTACTTATGGTTGCTATTTCTCAAAACGAACTTTATATTACAATGTGATTAGCCGAGCATTTCAGAATTTATTGCGTCAAACTCAGTACGTCGTAATCTGCTGGAGAGATCAGGAGTAGTCAAAGGCTTTCGAAAAAAACAGGGGGAAAATTCATTTAGCAGCTCGTTTTATTTATAACACGTTTAATTACGTTCATATTTCCCATGTTGTTAGGAAAGAGTAGCAGCAAGAACTTCGTTTTAACAATAAAATTCATTGCAGTCGAATGGTCATAAAATGGCCCTAAAATGAAACGATTTCTCCTGTCCCTACTCATGAGTCTTTTGTTGGAAACTATAGTTTGAAGGGCAGTTCTAGAGATAATTATCTACAGCAGATCGTCAATAATGATGCAGCAGTTACGCTAAAATGAAGGATATAGCAGGCGAGCTACAGGAATACACAACTGCATGTTACGACTGGTGACCGATACAACACATCAACGTACCCTACTTTTCGTTATGTTTCAGCCTCAGCTGCCGGTCTTCGTAAAAAATTGATTATTAGCAATAGATTCTGCTTTTTGCAGTAATTTTACTTTCGTTTATCATATTCTCATGATCTTCGTTGCTAGAGGCTCTGGATTCCCATTCTGCATACAGGCAGTTGGACTTCGGAGGAAATTAATTGAAGTGTTACATCTTGTGTCGTTGTTGTCGCTCTCTTCAGGCAGCAATTATCCAGTTGAGATCTTCTCTCTGCTGGTGCTAAAACCTCAGCTCTACAGGATTTCATTTAGGTTGCGATCCGCCGTATTTGTGATTACTCTAGAGCACACAGATGCACCCTTCTGGAAGAATGACAGAGAGACAAAGATTTCTAAGAATTTTCGTTTGTTAATAAAACAAAATTAGTGAGAAATTCTTAAAAATATAACATTAAAATCGTAGCCAGAGGCTGCTACTTTCTGGTCTTCGCTCAGTATCACTGGGTAAACGTTTAGAAATTGAAAAACATCTGCCACCTAGGAACGTTATTAGTCTGCTGATTCAGTTTAATGGGGCAAATAAGTTTTCAGGCAAATAACATACCTGAGAACAGCGACGTACTTTCAGCTATTGAAATGCTCTGAGATTGTAGTTCAGATTACCTGCTTACTGGCAGTGGACTAGTGTTAGTAACTGACATGCACAGTCACAGCTGGAATATTATAGTGTTTTCAGTTAGTTGCTAGACGCATATCGGGAGAAAGGCACGCCACCAATCAAACAAAGTGTTAAACCGACAAGATGCAGACGTACAAGAAAATCTCTTAACGAAACAGTCTCAAGTGAGACATGAACTGTGTCAACACACAACGAATTACATCAACCCTAAGACCATCAGAATATGACCTGAGACTCATCGGTGGCTACGTCCCATTCTGAGGTGACCTGTAATTTAAGACAAAGTAAGTATATAAAACTTGTCCCGAAAACTTGCTTGTACCTCCATGCAGACAAGAATTTTCGAGTTAACGTACAAAAGCTGGGACAAAACCAAATACAGTGTATATTTGAGTGAGAGAATTTAACAACCACTGGTAGAAAATCCACGCAGCGAGACTGAGAGAGTACATTCGCAAGATTCGGTGGATTTGGTGCAACAGGTGATTTCGCAAACAAGCGTAATTACCCGTATGACAGCGTAACGGAGATAATAATGCAACATCCTGTTGCGATAAAATGAGCTCAGAATAGTTGGCAGGAAGCAGTACTCGTGTTTTGTGAGAACATCGTTTGTGAAGGTGGCGGGGAGAACGGCCTAGCTAGTAGCGGAATTCGGCTCCAGCTGGGATGCGAGTGCACGGCAGCGATGCGATGTTTGTCAGCCGTTGCTGTCTGTGTTGCTTGCACCAGGCGGTTTTTGTCTGGATGCTTCTGCCTACGTTTTCATCCTTATCCTAAGAACCAGCTTAAAGTATACAGCAAGGGGTACTTAGACACTGTTGTAACGTTTAATTATAATAAAAAGTACAATAAATCATTCCAACAATGACGTGTGGATCAAGTCGTGTGAAAGGCCCGGACCGAACGCTAACAGAAGTCGTTTGCAGTACCTGCGGTCGTCGATATTACGCGTGACGTCAAAATGACAGCACTTATGCAGAAACCGTGGTAAAACGAATGTTGCCCTAACAAACAGTGAAACTTACATGAGTAATGTCTGTTGTTTCGAACATACCCGAAAGAACAGACACGACACATATAAATAAATGCGCCTTGCAGGTAGATAACAATACATTACTGCGGATGCACTCTTCGTTAGACCACTTGCGGAAATCAGGTAAGGCTGCAAGCAGTGAGGAAAGGACAGGGGACAGTACGTATGTAGTGTGCGACGTCTGGGAAGAGTACTTGGGTAGCCGAATGGTTAAGGCGACCGCTCGTGATGACCGACAAATCATGGTTCGAGTTCTGATCCGCCACAAATTTTCACTTGTCGCCATTAGATATATTTCAGTGTCTGTCTGCAGCTGATGTCACAATTTCTCCTTCTTCGCATAGGGAAATAACTGCTCTTATTTTTAGTGAAATTACATTAACATAGTTGATTTGCCAATAAATTTTTCAAAACTGTTTTTTTTTTGCATTATATAAATGTGATACAGTATTATCTGTAAAACTGTTTCATGCGTAGGGAACTTAGATTGTATGAAATGTAAAACCTGGGGGGACGGTCGCTCCGCAACGAAATGCTTTAGGCGGGATTGTAAAAAGGCTGTTTGGCGCGAAGTAGAAGAAGAGGTTTTTGTGACAGTGATAGTCGATGGTCAGCATCCAAGCACTTAACATCGTGAGTTCTTAATGAGACAACAACTGTAGAAATACTGGATTAATTACGCCTCGGATGTAGATTTATATGGGCTGTTACATCACGGCATTTATTGATTTGCTCCGAATCGTAAATTTCCGACGCCAAGAAGATTATTTACCTGATATATTACATCAATAGCCGTGATCGTATATGACGAGTTCATACCTTTGCAGCAGAAGGCAAGTGAAGTTTACTGTTGTGCACTAACGGCCGTCCGGAGTGGCCGAGCGGTTCTAGGCGCTACAGTCTGACACCGTGCGACCGCTACGATCGCAGGATCGAATCCTGTCTCGGGCGTGGATGTGTGTGATGTCCTTAGGTTAGTTAGATTTAAGTAGTTCTAAGTTCTAGGGGACTGATGACCTCAGAAGTTAAGTCCCATAGTGCTCAGAGCCATTTGAACCATACACTAACGGGAAAAAGTCGCAACACCAAAAAATAATTAATTTAGTGTAATGAAATTTCGGAAATACATTTGTTTGGGTAACATATTTATGTGATTAACGTAGTAAGATCATAGGTGAGAGTAAGTGCGAGATAGTCCATTCCAAATGTGAAATGATGCTACATTAATAACCGTTGAAACCACCAGAAGTTGAATGCAAGCATGCAGACGTGCATGCATTGTGCTGTACATATGCCGGATGTCAGTTTGTGGATTGTAGTTCCATGGCTGCTGCACTTGGTTGGTCAGTAAGGGGTCGTTAATATTGGTTTTGGATGACACTGAAGTTGTTGTCCTATGACGTCCCACATGTGCTCGACTGGAGACAGATCTGGTGGTCGAGCAGGCCAAAGCACTCTGTAGAGCATGTTGGGCTACAACAGCGGTATGTGGGCGAGCGTTTTCTCTTGGAAAAAACGCACTGAAATGCTGTTCATCAATGGCAGCACAACAGGTCGAATCACTAGTTTGACGTACAAATTTGCCGTCAGTGTGCGTCAGATAACCACCCGAATGCTCCTGCCGTCATAAGAAATCACACCCCGGACCATAATCTCTAGGTGTAGGCGCAGTGTGTCTAGCACGCAGACAGGCTGGTGACAGGCAACTGTCCTCCTTCTAACACACGGCCATCACTGGCACCGAGGCAGAACCAGCTTTCATCAGAAAACACTACAGAGCTCCACCCTGGCCTCCAATGAGCTCTCGCTTGTGACCACTGAAGTCGCAAACGGCGGTGGTTTAGGTCAGTGAAACGCACGCTGGGAGCTGTCCTTTAAGTAACGGATTTGTAACAATTCGTTGTGTCACTGCGGTGCCAAATGCTGCTCAAATTGCTGCTACAGGTTCAGTACAATTTGCCAGAGATATATGCCAAACAGGATGGTCTTTCCTCTCGACAATGTCACGTGGAAGCCGGAAGCCCGATGGTCTTGTGATTGTACAATCTCGTGACTACCGCTGGCAGCAATCATTCACGGTAGCTACATACCTGCCAGCTCCTTCTGCAATATCGCAAAACGAACATCCACCGTCTCGTAACCTTTTTACGTGAACACGTTCAAACTCAGTGAGACGTTGATAATGCCTTTGAGGCATTCTTGACTAACATCAGCTCACCACGTCCAACCTCGAAACTAACTAACGCTCACGACCATTACAACATGTATTTAAAGGAAAACTGATTTGCAACCTCATAGCGCCAATCTAATGCGACTGGAACGGAATCTGAATAGACGCCATCTTTTAGATATAGAAACACGACTACCAACTTTCGTTTATGTATGTCCATCCTTTTAGCAGGACGTTTCTGGGACGACGGCCGTTTACTATCGTGACAAAAAATAAAAACACCTACAGCCGTCCTTATGATCTTATTTCATTTTGTCGCTACCAGTTACGACGCTTCATTGCGTCATCTTCAGGCTGTTTTGATGCGGGACAGGTCGTTACGATCCTCATGCATAACTCATCAGTTGCCAGCATTATTGGATTCGCAGATAATGTGTCAGCACTCCAACCATCAACTGTCAACTGACACGAGAACCATTAAAATACTACATACAAATATATGTGTTTGGCACAAACATATCTTTGGTTGTCGTATTTGAATGGTTCTCGAGTCAGTTGACAGTTGTGGTTGGAGTGCTGACCAATCATCTGCGAATCCAGTAATGCTGGCAACTGATGAGTTATGCATGAGGATCGTATCAACTTGTACCGCATCAAAACAGCCTGAAGATGACGCAATGAAGCGTCGTAACTGGTTGCGACAAAATAAAATGAAATCATAAGGACGGCTGCGTTTTTATTTTTTGTCACAACTTTCGTTTATGTCGCACATCTCGTCCTTGGTGTTGCGATTTATTTGCCGCCAGTGTATTTAATTGCTGAATATTTAAATAATAACTCATCATTCTTAACACTGTGTCAAGAACACTGATTTATCCTCAACCTCTTAAATGCGTATGTTCCTCTTCCTAGTGACAAAATATTGGAGTATTTCCGTTTCTGATGAACTACCGAAAAATTAATGTTCCTGTTTATTAACCTCGGCGAAGTAATTATTTCTCAAGTTTTTAGTTAGTCTTTTTATCAAACGCTTCTGTAATGCTCCAAGTAGTCAGTAAATTGAATAATTAAAGCATTTCAGAAGAATGAGTGCAAGGAAAACGGATTCACTGCTGTGACTACTTGCAGTTCTTATTCAAAGTTTTGTGCAACACTGTAAATAATAGAATAGAGCTGTGATCATAAAAATACAATGAAAGGCATAATAGGCTTAAAGCTATCACAGTTCTGATTTACTTTTCAGGTTTGTAACGGCGATTTTATTAATATATTAGTTTTTATGTGTATATTATTACTGGTATTGTTTGAAATGTTAAACCTAAACGCAAGCAATGTACAGAATATTTCTGCCCTCCCTCTCCTTCCCTCTTTATGTTGTGCCAGCAGTTTAGTAAATCGTGCAGTGAAAGTGTTTACGAAGTTCAATAATCATTCTATAGAGTTTTGTGTAACTAATGTTATAACTAGCAGCTACTTACAAAAATAATAAGTGTATCAGCGTCACCGTACTTCATATTCTGTTTAATCCAAAGACTTACATGATTTCAATCAAAAAAATAGTGTTCATGTGAGATAAAATGACAAATTAGTAACTACTTCAGCACTACCGTCTGTCAATAGTAAAGTATGAAAGCCATCTCACGTCCAATTTATCAGTACTAATCCCGTATTAAGTAGTACTTTATAATGTTCATTATCTTTCTTACTTTAAAACCGATTGTGTGCTTTAGTACAGTGGCTTATAGCTAGCTACTTTACCAAAACATGCTAGGGTGTGCTGTTGTTACTAAACAGATTTATGTCCCAAATAAAGTTAAATACTGCTTTTAGTTTATTTAATTAGCAATATACTTGCTTGGAATTATTTTGCTATAAGTAGGCCCGTGGCCTTTTCTGATTGCCATGGCTACAGACACAATTGCTATTACCACTTTAATACCGTTGGTTCAGTTTCCGCTAAAATAGCTGTTGCTTCCTATCAGTAAGTAATCTTTCAGGTAACGAAACTTGTCCGATACCTGTACTCCCTCACTGTCAAATTTAAATTTCTGTCGAAGTGGTAATGTTATAGTTGGCTTGCTCTTGTTGTATGAATAAGAGATAATGTTATACTTGACTTTTTCCATTAATCTAATAGTAGTTTTAAAGGATGTTAACCGTGTCGCCTCGTGACTGGACATTCACTGACTTATTTTTTAGTAAATTACAAATCGCAGCGTATGTAGCTACCGTGAAACAAACATATTACTCCATATTACTAGTACTCAGAGCCTAATGGCACGAATGTGCAGAAAATTTGTTAGGGAAAGCAGTATCAAACAACACGTTAGTTTGTAAAGTAAAGTGTAACTTATATTTGATAAGAGAATGGATACGAGAACGGTAGCAATTACAGTGGACAGAACGCGAGAGTACAGTGCGTAAAGGGCAACGTAGTGGGGGCCAATACCGAAATGAAGGCACAGATGATGCCACAGTAATGGCGACAAGCTTACACAGTGCACCGCAAAGGCGTACATAATGAGATTTAGATGTTGGGCCCGTCACAGACAAATGTGGAAGATGATAAATACACGAATGAATCTGTTGTAATGTTGACACAATCACAAATCAAAAGGGAACCGACAGAAACGTATGAGGTCGAATCAGACAATGACGCTAAGTTAGAGCAGAAGACTAAAAAATTTTGGGATTTATCTAAGCAAACTGAAGCACAGAATAACCAACTGGTTAGCGTTGCTAGTGGTCGTGATAGCCAACTCAAGGCAGAGGCTACTAACATTGGTAGCATCAAGCCACAGAACAACGTCGTTGAAAATCAAATGAAAATACAAGCTGATGTCATTAAGGCACAAGGCGTTAAGATCAGTCAAAGGATTGAAAAGGTAGGTATTTTCAGTACTGCAGTCAATGACGTGATAGTAGAAGAAATAAAATAAACACTAATGTTGCCACTATACAAGGTCATGTTAATGACATTAATGCAAGGATCGATTCAGAAAACGAAAAGATCCAAGAAATTGTCTAACCTATTGTAAAGATAAAAGTGGACCAACAGGTTGTCCATCTGCAAACTGAAATTTTTAATGAATGTAAGAATGAAACTACACATTTAAGAAGAATTGAGTTTGATTCAGGAAAGGACTTGGTAAACTAGTAACTGACTGTGAACAGAAGTGTGCTCAAAACACTTCTCACATTTGAGGTAAAAATTTGCGACCTTGTGAAGAAAATAATAGACAACCCAATTTTGTGACTGATAAAGCAGCTCATAACAAAGCATTAGATGGTGAGGAATGGTTTCAACCAACCGAAAGACATTATGTAATGAAATGGAACACGTACAGCCGTTCATACGTTGTTATTTATTACGTGGCCACCAGTCTCGGTGTTTCAGTGCACGATCTGCACACTTTAACTCAAATTTTATACATGATTCCATCAGTGGCCAACACCTATGAACTGGTTTCCCAGACTACCAGTAACAACACTGTTGTTTCTCCAACCACGAATCGTGTATACGACTTGAGTTAAACCCTCTGCGTCAGTTAAGCCGTCAAGATGATGTACTGAAGCACCGAAACTGGTAGCCATTTAATAATTAAGATCGTAAGGTGTTCCATTTTATTACATAGGTGAACGCCGGCCGATGTGGCCGAGCGGTTCTAGGCGCTTCAGTGAGGAACCGCGCGACCGCTACGGTCGCAGATTCGAATCCTGCCTCGGTCATGGATGTGTGTGATGTCCTTAGGTTAGTTAGGTTTAAGTAGTTCTAAGTTCTAGGGGACTGATGACCTCAGATGTTAAGTTCCATAGTGCTCAGCGCCATTTGAACTATTTGAACATAGTTGTATGTCAGAAGTCCCCCAATCCTCCAATAAGAAGGATGGACATACAAAAAAAGACATTCTGTTTGGCACCTGCTACATCTTCCTAAGAACTGCGAAAGAATATACCTTGTAGATTTGACAGACCAACAAAAGATTAACATAGTAATTAATATGTTGGCAGGAGATGCCAAAAGATTGGGTCTTAATCTGAATACAGACCAGATGAATTCTAGTGATTTTAAACATAAGTTTGCTGAAGAGTGCTCGTCAGAAGAGCAACAAGATTGTTTACGGCACGAGTTCATAATGGCCAGAATGTATGACAATAGGGGCAGAGATTCTACGAAAAATTTATGAGGATACTTGTGCAGAAAACTAACTCATTCGACATTCACATCCGATATCGTATGGGAACTAGGGAAGAAGCTCCTCGAAATTTGAAGATATACGTAAGTAGTAACCATATATGCTTTTCTACGCTTTTGGAAAGAGTAGACGCCGAAGATCATTGGAAAGGCAACAATGATTACAACAAGAACACTAACCTCATTCGAGGAAATCACAACTACAATGAAGAGAATGGCAGTGAAAGATATCGCGCCGATATGATACAAAGGGGAACGGGCAGAGGATGATTCAATTCAGCTGCTCGCAGTAGAGGTTTTGCACCGCGAAATTACCGTGACAGCAGAGGCACAGAAAACCGAGCCCCGCACAAGGTAGAGACTGCGAAGTGTTGCGAAACGCTACAGGCGTAATAACAGTTGTGCACAGAGATGAATCACGGCAGGCAGGCAACAAATCGCATTTCAACTTGGGGGCACTATTCCCACTAGAGACACATAGAGCTCAACGGTCAGCCGTTCGCTTGAGCACAGTAGCTCGGGCAGCAGAGCAGAATAGTGACGTTACAGTAGAGAACAAAGAACTCGCTTCGAGAGCTTTAGGAATGGTCAATTTCCTGAACGATTGAAGTACTCAGTGGTAAAGCCGCTTAAAGAAAAAGGGAAAAAGAGATAATGTAGACAATTTTAGACCTATTTCTATGTCATCAGTGCTTGCTAAAGTTATTGAAAAGGCTGTGTATGTAAAGATAATTGATCATTTTATATCACATAATTTGCTATCAAATGTACAGTTCGGCTTTAGAGGTAGTTTAACAACTGAAAATGCTATATTCTCTTTTCTCTGTGAGGTACTGGATGGGTTAAACAAAATGTTTCGAACAATAGGCAAATTTTATGATGTAACTAGGGCATTTGATTGTGTTGGCCACAAAATATTGCTCCACAAGTTGGACCATTACGGAATAAGGGGAATAGCTCACAATTGGTTCACCTCTTATTTTCACAACAGACAGCAAAAGGCCATTATTCACGGTGTTGAGAATGGCTGCGATGTGGGGTCTGAGTGGGATAGAGTCAAATGGGGGATGCCCCAGCGATCAGTGTTTGGGCCACTCCTGTTCCTTATTTATACAAATGATACGCCCTCTAGTATCATGGATAATTATAAAATATTTCTATTTGCTGATGACACTAGCTTGGCAGTAAATTATGTTTTGTGTAACATTGACTTGGTTTCAAATAGTGCAGTTCATGACATAAGTTCATGGCTTGTAGAAAATAAAATAACACTAAATCACAGTAAGACTCAGTTTTTACAGTTTCTAACACACAATTCAACAAAATCCGACGTTTTAATTTCACAGAATGGGCATATGATTAGTGAAACTGAACAGTTCAGATTTCTAGGCGTTCAGATAGATGGTAAACTTACGTGGAAAGCCAACGTTCAGGATCTTGTTCACAGACTTAATGCTGCCATTTTTACTATTCGAATGGTATCTGAAGTTAGTGATCGTTCACCACGACAGTTAGTCTACTTAGTCTACTTTGTTCAGTTTCGTTCGCTTATGTCATATGGTATTATATTTTGGGGTAACTCTTTCCATTCTAAAAGCATACTTTTGCCTCAGAAACGGGCGATTCGGGTAACAAGTGGTGTAAGTTCGCGAACGTCTTGTCGACCCCTGTTCACTAGTCTGGGTATTTTAACATTGGCCTCTCAATATATATAGTCTTTACTGTCGTTTCTTGTTAACAATATCAGCTTATTCCCAAGAATAAGCAGCTTTCACTCAGTTAATATTCGAGAGAAATCCAACCTGAATTTGGATCGGACTTCCTTAACTGTTGCGGAGAAAGGTGTGCAGTATACTGCTGCATCCATTTTCGGTAGGCTGCCACAAGATTTCAAAAATCTTAGCAGTAATCCACTCGCTTTCAAATCGAAATTGAAGAGTTTCCTCATGGGTCACTCCTTCTATTCTGTTGAGGAGTTCCTTGAAAAATTAAGATGTTTCTTATATTTTTGATTGCGTTTACTTAAACTTATGAATGACTTTTTTGGATTTATGAATATTTTATTTTCATCTGTTATTAGGTTATGTTGTAATTTCATGTACTGACACGTTCCATGAGCTTGGAGAGTTGCTCCTCAATTTGGTCCTACGGAACTTGACGTTTAAAGAAAGAAATAAATAACTGTGGCAAGGGGAATGGTAATACGGTTGTAGACGAAATAAGAAATGCCGACAGCAGCTTCAATGATAATGAAATAACGTATTTTTGCAAAAATAAGTTGTCAGGAATAAGTAATTGGTGTAAACAGATCGACGATTTTTATAAAGGACTAAAACAATACAAATGGAAAGATTTCGGAACGGATTATGCGACCAAATGTCAAATCGTAGTGTAGGGAGACGAAGGGGCATCGAAAGTAGGACGTTGCCTGACAGGAGAAAGTATGATGGAGGAAATAGCACCACGCAGGATTTTTGCGCAGCAAATATGAAGACGTGATAAGTAATGAGGTAATATGTGCTGCATAATGTACGCGAGATGCCAATGAAATTGAAATTAGTTGCAGGGTAACAAGTACGGACAGCACTGCGGACGAAGTATTCCCCATAATGAAACGCCATTAGAGCATACTGTTGTCAATAGTGATTCAGGCAATTGCCTACGAATTATTGAAGTACATTATGATGGAACACGTTAGGCTGTAGTGTTTTATTGTTTATCACCGAGCAAGCTTAATTCCTTGATATGATAGGGCAATTTTTTACGTGATGTCTAACGTATAAGTAATACAGGGTGACCATTAATAAAGCCGGCAAACTACACGGACGGATTCCTGACTGGAAATGTAGGAAAAAAGATCGTATGAACATGTGTCGATACCACGGTAGATGATGCTGACGAATAGAAGTTCATCTGACCACGTGCCGCGCGTGTTCCTTGTGTGTTGCAGGCTGTGTGATTGACGCAGCGTACTGTAAGCGGCAGAATGGTCGGTATTCATGTCGGGAACAAGCCGAGATGGTGTTTGTGTAGGGCCAAGCAGACGGAAACAGTCGACAGGCAGCACAGCCATACCAAAACAAGTACCCCCACAGTCACCAAACAGATCACATAATATTTTACGCCATTTTCGGGCGTTTCTGTGATCATGGGTCCTTTCAGACAGACGAACGTGCAGGGAGGCGGCGGACTGTGCTTACACCAGATTTGGAAGAGAGGCTTACACAGGATATGGAGACGAACCCTAGTTCAAGCGCCAGGCAAGTGGCACGCCAATGTGCTGTAACTCAAACGACGATTGTGTGTATCCTGTTATGACACCCGAGTGCATTGCATCCTATGGATTCCACTTTGAACATCTATTGTGACGTGGATGCGTTGCAGCTCTGCACTGTGTTCCGGGGAGATTTGTTGTCGTTGTATGCACACCGTCCTATTCCGGATACGTGTTCATAGAGCCTTTCTTCCTCCGTTTCCAGTCAGGAATCCATTCCTGCAGTTTGTCGGTTTTATTCGTGTTCACCCTGTATAGAGCATTATTATCCGTGGGAGTGTTTGATAATTGTTGAGGATTTCATTTTTAATTGTAATTCTAAAATCCATGTTAATTTCATGTTTGGTAGTTGGCGGAGAGTGGACTTGTGGCCGAGGCAAGTCGCCAGACACACGACAGGGAGGGGGAGGGGGGGGGGACATACAGCAGATCCGTTCTAATCACCTGGAAGGAACATCTCCTCGTCCCATTGTGTGAGGCCGAGGGCGGCGCGGGTCTTTGACCGAATTAGCGACGCTCGCAGTGTATGTCCCCTGTGGGCTGTGAGTTCAGTAACCGCCCTCAGATCTCACCACAATGGTAGAAATGATAATGGAGTTCCTCTAATGGCTCTTGAGCTCGCGTGCAGTGCTGTGCACCTGGGAAAGATTTCATCTCGTTGTAGAGAGGCACAGGATGCCCCCATAGGTAAACCCGTGTGTCACGGCATGATCGTAAATATTGGTGGTGGATATTTAAAGAAGATTTTGGTGTGAGAGCGTCTGGTTGGTTAGCGCTTGCAACTTTGGGTAGCAGAGAGTTACCATAGGTCAGCACTAGATGTCTGCCTGGGAATGACGTCGAACATTCTAGAATGAAATTTTTAGAAGAGTTCTGATTAGGAGAATAAGGGACGTGGGCTTCTATTGGCTTTAACCGCAGTTTTTGGCAGACTCACACCGCGAAGGAGCGGAGAACAGTCGGGATACAGACATTGCATAACAGGCATTAGTTAGAGAGATGGCAGTTGAGGTTTCGCATTCGAGATTCGACATTCGGCGTTCGGCTCTAATATTCTGGGAAGCAGATGGGCCGTGCCATGCCAAGGTCCATCACCGCCTGCACGCCGTATCATCTTGACTCCTTCAATTGTTCTAAGTTTCGAAGCAAAGTAGCGTACAGAAATCATACAAGGTGATAGCCCAGTTTTTTCATCTTAATTGATTTCACCTTTATGCTGACATCTTAGCTACGACTTTCCTGTTTGGGATTATCATTCTTTTACTCACTACCCTTCCGATGCAATCATCAATATCAATTTAACTTCGCGATTAAAACTCAGTTGGCATGATGTGGACACGTCCTTAGCAGTTCGGTTCTTGTGTTAGAGAATTTCCATTTCCTTATTCCCCAGTGAACCATGATTATTACACTTTGACAAGAGTATCTGCACTCATTTTCTCCTAACGTGTTATTTGATTAAGTGTTCGTTCTGAGCATTATTATCTGTATCTTCAATGAACAAATGTACGTTCTTTAAAATTCTTGTTTCTTTACAGTAGTTGATAGTCTCCATTACTATCTAATAATTTATTAATCTTTATCAAGGCACAGAATATGGTTCACATGTGAGGGTCGCCCTTCTTCCGTTTCCTTGTGCACATTTCATTTTCGTACATTGGACCGTAGTGAGACACTTGCACCTGGAGAGGGGACACTCAGCGAATATCAGTGACAAATTTGATTGAGTATAGTCCAATAGTCCAATCCCCGTGCTGGCCTACAATGATTACGCGAAATACGGAGAGAAAACAGACTTCATCAGAGCAGATGAAGAAGACATCTCAGATGAAGAGCCTGTTGTGACAGAAAAAGAATTATTAACATTATAAGAAAACGAAGACCCTGAATGTTCAGCAATGATAACAGGTCAAATGAAGAATTTGACATATGGCTGAGAAAAGCGTTTCTCTTATAACCAAACAGTGACCCAAAGTGGTCAGATTCAGAAGTTAGTTCTGGTGAAATGTAGGAATTATTGGAGAAAAAATGTGTTCATATTGTACAGCAGGGTTTTTAAGCGCAATGTTGAGGCCACACTGTAAACACGAAAAACACCCCGTACCATAGCACCAGCTCCTCCACACTTCACTGTTGGCCTACAAGAGGTGGTAGATAGCGTTGACCAGTCACTCACCAAACCTAAAAAATCGGGCTGCCACAGTGTATAACGTGATTCTCATTCTCGCAATCGTTTCATCCACTGTCTCTCAATCCCAGCCAAAATTGTGTTTTATGTGTAATTTTACCACTGTTGGTAACATAATTATTGCACTTGAGGTTTGCAACCTGTCACCTGATTACATGAACGAGTACGAAAGTTAAGATGTATAAACTTGACAGAGAAGGACTTGCATACCAATAGAAATATTTACTCTGACGTATGTCTTCATCAGTTCAACTAAAGTTCTCAACAATGCTTCAAAATTTACTCTGATATAATAGCCCTGTTTTGCTAAATTTACATTGCACTTCGAAGTAATGTTACTGTTTTTTCTATATGTTGTTTTCATCTTGTAGTTTCAACACACCACCTTTGTTTGCAAAATGTGATAGTTTTCGTGTAATGCATTACGACAGAGAAAAGGTATTTGACTTTAGTTGTTTCATTTTCACATTTACATTTACATTTAGCTTTTAGTCAAAAACCTCACCAAAACCAAGTTCTGAAATAGTGTTTTGTTTGTCCGCTAGACAGTGCAACAGTTATCTCGAAATCGTAACACACAACAAGCACACACACACGTCGTATAAACACACATAAATCCACATGATTGAGGTTGAGGCCTTTGAAATGCGTTTTGGATATAAATAAACAGTGACTGGTAGCAGTAAACTCCAATTCAGTAGCTTCCGATCATCCACTGACCAGTGGAGTTCCCTTTTACACCACCTCAAGTGTCACTTACCACTGACAACAGAAAAAAAATTAAATGATCATATGCCACTGATGGTCGAGAGTCCCCACCCGGGGAAGTTCGGCCGCCCAGTTGCAATTCTTTTCAGTTCACGCCACCATGGGTGGGCGACTTACGTGATGAAATGATGACGAGGACAACACAACACCCAGTCCCCAATAGGAAAAAAATCTCCGCAAGGGCGGGAATCGATGCCGGGCCCGCTGCATAGAAGTCAGAGGAGCTGAGCACTCGGCTAAGGAGGCGGAAAGGTGGAAGCAGCTAACACTCTGAAGCTCACGAGTGATTCCTACCACCGATTTCCTGTTAGCATTTACCACCACCCTCTGCAGTGTTCGACGGTATCTATCCGTCAGTACCTGTGGTCTTCCTGGTCTTGCTGTAGCCATGGTTCTTCCTTCGAGTTTCCATTTCATTGTCACATCTGTGGTATCGATAGCTACGATGCCACGGTGTAGGTGCAAGTTCTTAGGTTGGCACCGGCGACAGCACCCTGTAGCAGGCGCTGTTCAGATCTACGATCTCCGCTGCAGATTCTACCCATTTCATTCCGAGGAGACGACCTAGAAACATTGTTTCTCTTTCACAGTGAGTGAACCACTACTTGTACACAAAGTGAAGTAAAAGTGATTTTAGTCCACTCTGCAGTGCTGAGAGTTCTATCTCACATCCTCCTCCTAGCTTCCTACCTTCGGCCTACCTCTGTTTTCAGGAGCAGATCCACGCACCGGCTTCCAGGAGGGATACAAAAACATCACCAACCGTCCACTTGGGCAGCTTCACAAGGGTTCAAATGTCGACGGATTTGTTACTCAGTTGACATCCAACGACTAGTCGAACTTCGAAGTCAGTAATGATCTCTCGTGGCCTACCCATTCTGCTGTTACTGCTGCTCCACTGTATACTTTTATTTTGACGAGTCTGCCTCTCATGACAGCCAACAGTCAATTCTGCATCACATATGATGGTCCTGATACTTCTTTTAATCAGATAGTATTCATGCGTTTTTAGCTGGTTGCTATAGTCGAGATTAGATCTCTCTCCGCATCCTCCCCCCCCCCCACTCCCACCCCGGCCCCCGCCCTCCATTAATAAATTCACAATTCCCTGATATCTCACGATGTGTCCCTTCTTTCGCTCAAGTTTAACTCTAATAATTCACTCATTTTTTTCTCTTTCTGAGGGACGCTGTAAAAGAGAGGGGGGAGGATGGGGGTCGGAGGAGGGGAGTGACACTGATATTCTGGGAAGGCACACCATCCTCAAACAAAGCTTATCGTGGCCGCTGCCTCGTGCTTCTTATGCATATGCGCTGGCACAAGAAGCCGGGCGCCGCGCGGTGCACGGCATATGTCGGGCGTCCCCTTGCGCGAGGACCTCCTCCAAAAGAGAGGAAAGAATGGAGCGGCGGCAGCCCTCGCCTGGCCGTGACGTCTGGAAGAAACAGGGGGACCGGGCCCGGCCAGAACAGGCTTAACGGAGATTGCGGCAGCTGGCGCGGCGCGCACCTGCCCTCACACCACACCACGGCGAGGCCCGCGGCCGTCGTCTTACGGCAGCACGCGCCACGCCGAGCCGGGGCCTCCTTGTCATTACTGCTTAGGCCGCCTGCGGGGGCAGAGGGGGGCAGAGGGGGCGGGGGGCAGAGGGCGGCGGCTGCGGCCAGGTGCAGTCTGCCGCCGTGTTTACGACCCCGGCTAGCGCCGTCTTGAGGCCGCAGAGCGCGGCAGATGTGCGCCAGAGGTGACCCCGCCTGTCCTCCACGGCACTATGATAGGACCAACATTGTTTACTGCTTCTACTTTGAATGTGAATGCATCTTCGTACTAAAAAAATTCTGAAAAAAAACAGTCAAAATTTTAGTGAAACGTTTGGTCCGAAAGTAAGAAATAAAATAGATTGCTGTAACTTTTCACTCGCCTTTGACAGATGCTCGAACTCAACATTCCTAAGAATCTGCTGTATACTGCGAGTGAAAAATTGAAATAATCGTTGTAACTCCGTCATTAATTTCAAGATTTTAAACATGGCTGAAACAGCAACTGTTGAAATTCTTCACGGTAAATGATGACAGCCAAAACAGTTGCAGGATAAGGATTTATTAAAATTCTTGACCAAGGATTCGGTATATATAAATATACCTTCATCAGAAGTAACAAATCTAAAATTACGTTCTGCAATAGAGATTAATTAGTTCATAGGCGAAGTACTGGTGCTAAACTGTGTTGGCATTGACCCTGTTGTCCATAATCATGTTGTACAAATGGAGATGATGTCTTAACTATTGACGACGCCTTTGGCACAATTTTTTTTTATTAATCTCCATTGCAAAATATAATTTTAGATTTTTTACTTCTGATGAAGGTATATTTATATATACCGAAACCTTGGTCAAGAATTTTAATAAATCTTTATCCTGCAACTGTTTAGGCTGTCATCATTTTCTGTCATTAATTGTATTGGGAAGCATCTTTTTTGTTCATTGCTGGTGACTTGTTTCGCACACCTATGTCCCCTTTAAAACCAGCCGTGTCATAGATGTAGCAGTACAGTCAAACGCCTGCGTGCAGAAATTGCCCCTGCAGTGATGATCAAAGTGGCACTATGGCCAACTCAATAACAGTAAATAGATCACATAAAATATGTTGTGTTCATGATGGGTGTAGAGTCTCTTCTTTGAAAAACCAAGGTTGTGAAATAATAGGAAATTTCAATAATAAAATCATCTTTGAAAACTGTATTTGTTGATATAACATTGCAAATAATTTATAGGAGAAACTTCATTTGAAAGAAATCAGAAAAGTTCACAGGTATGCTACAACCTTTAACAAAAATCTAAATACATTCTTCTGCACATCTATGTACGTGCTGCTGTGGCCATCCACATCATACATCGTAGCGCCTACTGCATCGGCATCCCACTTTACGTCAAACCAACACGTGATGCCTGCATCACAGGGTGTATATTCATCAGGAAAACCTACATCGTCTGTGTTGTCAACACAAACATTTACCGGCGGCCACAACACTACACGACACCAGGTCTCCACCAACGGCCGCCAGGGACCGCTAACCGTTCGCTTAGGCTGCAGAACAGCTTCGCTACAGGTCGCAGCTAGCCCAGGAACTACTCTGATACGCCAGGCACGTGATCACAAATACATCCAGCAAATACATCCGCCAAAAGGACTTTACAGGGCGGCGCACTGCCGGCAAAGGGCAGTTCGACGCACTGCTTGGAAGTATACGGGGCTGCTACCCAGGCAGCCACACCCAGATGGTTCTTCTAGCTGGCAGATCTCTTGCAGATGGACTTGGAATAGTCGACGAACATCTTGACATTGTAGAATTGTTCTGTTGTAATCTCTCCCCGTGAAGAGCCGATAATTTTCTGTTATTATTTGTTATTTTATATTTGTGCCGATTCTCAGTTGGGATCGAGTCTGTTGCTCTTTTGGAGATTGTGTTATTGTTTCGTTTTGGTGAGTCCAATAAATTGTTTTCGGACTTATGTTTTCCGCATTTCTATTCTGCTAGCGCAGATGCTTCATATGCTACAGCAGCTTTGGAAATTCCAATTAAGATCGTTCTATAGCTACCACAGATTCACGGATCTGATGTGTTGACATCGTGAAGAAGGTCCATACATACAAACTGAAGTCCTGATGATGAAGCTTTGGGGAAGTAAAAACGGTATTGAAATAACAAGAGACGGTTTTTGTTTCTAGGAATACGATGTTGTTCATTTGCTACTTGCACAAAGAAAGAAGACTGGTTCACAGAAGTGGAAAAAGACATTGGAGGTCTTACAAATCTTACCTGATGATATCATTATATTTGATTGTCTAAAGAAGAAAGTTGTTGAACTACAGTTTCCAGAGCAGCCTAAGCAGAAGACACTTCACATAGAGACTGGACAAAGGAAAAATGTTGTCCATATATTGGTCTGGTGCTAAGCTAAAGTAAAATACGTATGTTCAGATATCCGTAGCTGATCGAAATAAAGTTTAGGAACATCATGAGTTTCTATTGTGCTGAGGGTTATGCTTCTTGAAGCTCATTACGTATAGGAGTGTTTCCCTAAAAAAAATTACTTTGATTTTCCAAACATAACAGCGTCATCGGAAAGGTAAACACTCTGTAACGCTCGACGTAGCGATCTTGGGGCCTAAAAGTGACTTCACTTTAATGGGAGTTATACCTAAGGTCGCAGTGCTGGTACTAAAATACTGCAGCTCCTCCCGAGACAGATACATGTGCAAGTAAGTAAATAAAGGAAGCGAGACAAAGATGGGTCCTAGTGGAAACTAATAAAATTATGTTTTTCTCACGTTACGTTCTCTGATTTGCAGAGAAAACAAAACTTGTAAGATATCCATAGTAACATTTCTGATAAGGACAACATATTCATATTTAGTTTTTCACTTCTTCAGTGCAGTCACTATGCATTTCAGGTGCTCCAATGTAAATTGCCTCTTAATATCTCATGAATTGTATCTATAGTCGTAATGAAACTTTCTATTTTTTTCTTTTGGAACAGAACTGTGCATGTACAAAATCAGCCACCTACTTCTCTGTTCGAAACGTTACTCGAAAATTCAGTACGTTACGAGATGATATTTCTACAGTCTTACAAATTCTTTATGGTGTTTCCTTCCTTTTTTTTCCTCTTTTCCTCACTGCTAACCTAACTTATCCTGGGAAAGAATTCACTTTAGACACTGCAGCTAGTAACAGACTTAAAATGCATTTTGATTAAAATCTGGTTACTAGTTCCTCAGCAAGTTTCGTTTGGTCTTGTACTGATACATACACTGTCATATCAATAGAAAACTGTTATTGCATAAATCTAAATAATTGTTTTTATTCAGTAACATCCAGTGGAGACATCTTATCGTCGTAATCAATAAAATTTCTTTTCATGGCAGTTGTTTTGCGACCGAAATAGATTATTAGTACCGTGATGTTGTCAGGAAATCAGTTTCCACTTCTTCTCCTTCTTCCTTTCTCCAATGCTATCGCTTTTATTTTGTTTTCTCAGTACGCAGACCCGAAATCAGTTCGCAATTGTATCTACTATTTTACGATAGTGAGTGATAAAAGGAAAATAGTATGAATGAGCTTTAGAGGCATGATAACAAAAGCCAGAAACAATACTGTGTAGAAACAAGAAGACTAAAGCCGCGTGCAAACATTTTACACAATATTTAAGCGTGCACTACATGTAAATCTATTTAGAAAAAGACGAGTAAACCTTATTTTGTGAATGGTTTGAAATATCTGTTGTACTGAGTAGCAGTACGTCTTCATGAAACTCGGAAACACACCATTAATCAGTCACGCCGAGGAAACCTGAGAAATCACTTTACTATGTCTTTTCCACTTATACACAGTGCATCGAAGCCTTTAGGATCAAAATTATAGACCTGGTAGAGAATCTTAAGCTGAGTACTTTGAAATAAGACATTATTGCCCATAAAATAATGTTCAGTAATTTATTCTCATAAACAACATTATAGCAACAACATACACGCTTAGTAACTCTTCATAATGACAACCATTCTCGTTGTACGCACTGCTACACAAACCATTCACAGTAGCGAACTCTGGTTTCAAAATCGTTTCATCCCATTATCTGCCCACGTTATTAACGAAAGGAGTGTAACTGATGATCCGCCAGCACTCTCCGCACTATTCTTTGAGGTCTGCAAGTTGAGGGATGCTTGTCGATGAATCTTCGGCCACACGACCTAACACAACATTCATGAAATTCTACTGAGCGAAGAATTCTTTACAAAGAACCTTTTACAGCTCTCGGAGGGTTGAACGACCCAGTTACACGTAAGTTATTTTTCACGGCAATAAATTTCATCCAATTAGGATAAGTCATATTGCGAAAGATTTTTTAATTGCTTCTTTTTTATTTCCATGTACTATATCCTTCTACATCACACATGAAATGCATGCCTGCAAGTTCCTGTGTTGAATAACTTCCAACAAACATACATGAACTGAAGTCAGTGGTAATCTTTAGGTCACATCACAGACGACTGTGTATTGCATTCCCAAGTTAGTGCCACCAACGGAGATGTAGTAGACAGGGCTTAGTCATTAAACATAAACAGTTTACTATCACGTACCTCACACCCAGTGCTCATTCAAGACCTCTACGACTTAAATAGTTCGTTCCATACCAATGGTTCAGTATTTCCAAATAATCAATCTAAGGTTCTTTATTAACTGTTGATGTAAAACATTTCAATCCACTTTTAATGTGATTAAATCTTATTTTTGTTTCTTCATCATCAGTACGTCAAATCTTGGCATATGATTGGAAACTTCGGCTGGCATTTTTTTCTCCACGTTCATTCACGACCTGTATTTCGTGTTGATAACTGCCGATGCTTAAAAGCCTATCTTAAATAAGTAGGATGTTTGCAAAAGGTATCAAAAGTCGTAGGGCCTTGTTACCTGTTTGCGGATACCCCTGCTTCTCCAGGCTCCAAAATTCAAGCAGTAATGAGGAGACGAAAGTCGTTTTCAATCTGTAGTACGAAGAAATATTAATAAATTGCTCTTGTTCTGCAGTAGAAAGTATTAATGGAAGTTCTGCACTGAAAAGATCTGTAATCGAGATGTCCTGGTCAACTTGTTCCGGAAACCACTTCAGAAAGTAACCAGTGAGTTCAGATAAATGATCCTCAAACACAGGCTTCAATTATTCCCTCGAATGAAAGTCGATGTCTTCTAAAACTGTGTGAAGTGCAGGGAAAACGCATTGTAAATCTTTAACATCCAATTACTTCTTCCACAATTTTAATTTCTTTCTGAAGTTAGAAATTTTGTCCTCCATTGTTGTGCTCTTTGCTATACGACAGGCAAAAGTGAGGAAGGAATCATGGCTTCTGAAGGAAAAATTTTTACTATTATTATTATCATAATTTACAGTTTTTTAAACTTACGGGAAACTATTCTCATGGTTTGTTTACCTCACTACCATGACTTGACTCCAAATGCTATTTCATGTTATTAGGAAGCATGTTTTCAGTCGCTAGGGCTTCGAAACACATGAAACACTATAGTGGTTCTTCACTGTCAACAGTACACACATAAACGATATTCCAGTAACTGTTGTCATATTTCCTGCATTTTCGTCTATGTATATCTTTATAACTGCACGGTACATTTAAAATATCATATTTTACGACAGTCAAAACGTTCTCCAGTCGACAAAACTAACCTTGCAACTGGTCGTTACCGAATAAAAAGAAACGAGTTGACAACCGTCCACCGCGCTGCCATAGCAACAACACTTACTTGCTAGCTGTCACTACTAGTAAACACTTTGTTCATTTACTCGGAAAACAAATAAATTAAATTACTATTGTCACGAAACCACAGTGAGACCCCATTTTAAGGCCGTGACGCCCCTGGGGAGGTTTTCCAACATATTCCGGATCATCCGACCTTAACTGCCAGTAACAGACAACTAATATAATATGAAACTTGAAAGTAGGTGTTTTCAATACGTATTCCACGCATAGAACCGTGAGCAAGCAGCCCCATTTTCATCATTTCTGTGATGTGCAAGCGTCGTAAGGATTATTTCCACATTTCATTACTTTAACCTGTTGTATTGCCGTCATCGAAGTTGTGGCTTTGATTTGTATCTCTACTGTCGCTCGGTTAGGTTTTGTTTGTTGCCATGTTTCCCCAAACAGAATCCTCAATTCAGTTACGCACCTAATGTTTTCCATGGCATCCATGTCTGCGACATATGCTAGTAACTAAACCACTCTTTTAGTTATGTAATAAATATTTTACTCTCTTTGTTCATCTATAACTTTTTTGTTCTATACTACGCATATAATAACATGAATAAACCTCCTGCTTGCAATGTTCAGTTGCATCCATGTAATGATTTGATTCTGCAATTAACGCATCCAATGTCATCGATTGTCATAGGGCAAAATAAAATAACTATAAATGGCATCCTCATGCTCTTGTATATACAGAAGGAAGAAAAATTTGCGCACTCAGACTTCGCAGCGCGATTTCTCACGGACTAGCAATACCAAAATGTCTCACAAAATTTCGTCCTATGCGTATTTCGGGCAGTTAATGGAGTTGAAGGTTGGAAATCTGGCAACGCTGTAATCGAGTGTAAAGTAACTATATCTGTTAGGATTTAGAACACAGCTGCGCAGTTGGTGCAATAGACTGCGTTTTGGGTTACCGTGCAAAAGGTCGAGAATTCTATTCTGCGTTAAGGCGTATCTGTTTTTATTTGCTAAATGTAATCTGCGTTTTACAATAGCTGGTGTCTCAACCGTCAAATAGCGATTACAGTGGGCTTCTACAAAACATTTGTACTTAAAGACTACGAACACGGAACTGGAAGTAGAATCATTTTCTATCGTCTCCTTCTAAAGAAGCATTTTGCACATTGCGTACGCAAACCGTTTCGCGCTACTGCATCTATAGATTCCAAACCTGTTTTCTGTGTACCCTTCCGCAATGCTCCTACCAAAATTATTTGCAAAGTACGTTGCTAGTCCTACTGGTGACTTAAGGCCCTAACGAAATGTAATGGACGTGAACGTGGTAAGAATAATAGATGGTATTAACTGATGGGAGCATTAGCGGAGGGTATACGCAAAACAAGTTTGGAATCTAGTAGATGCAGTAGGAGAACAATGCGCGTCCACCAAGTGCGAAAGGCTTCTTTAAAAAAAGACCAGTGAAAATAATTATAGTTCCAGTTCTGTGTTCGAAGTACGTAACTGCAAATGCTTTGCAGAAGACCCACTGTAATCACTGTATGACGATTAAGACGGCAGATACAGTACCACGCAGACTACATTTAGCAAATAAAAACAAATAAGCCTCGACTCAGAATCGAACCCTCGACATCCTGTAGGCTAACCCGAAACACTACCTAGTGCACAAACCGCACAGCACTGCTGGCGTATGCAAATAGAGGTAGTTATCGTATATACGATTACAGTGTGACCAGATTGTCAATCTTTAACGTCCATTTACCGCCCCAAATATGACAGGACGTAATTTTGTGAGAGAAATATTTGTATTCTGTGAGGAATCGCACTGCGGTGTCCGACTGCGCGAATTTTTCTTCACCCTGTATTTTCATTGTTTGTTTACTGTAAAACCAAATGCCCCTAAATACTTTGTGTGTGTGTGTGTGTGTGCGAGTGGGTGGGTGCGCATGTGTGTCTGGTCGCGTGCCACCTTCCCGCGAGGGCCGAGCAGCGACGCACCAGCCAGCTGCTCGGACATTGTTCGTGGCGCAGCGCGGCTGCACCGAGATGTGGCTGACTGGCCTCGCCTCGCCTCGGCTTGGCTAGTCCGCCTCCCCTCGGCCGCTTTCCTTCCGCCCCACAGCACACGGCTCAGCTCCGACACCTGCCGCCCATACCACTTGCTCGGCTCCGGCAAGCAGACACAGATTGCTACTCGCGCCCACCGCTACTCCGCGACCGAGGGCAGGCACAGATCCAGCGGCGAGAGGGGCCACTGGCGTCATGATGCCCCTTTCCCTGTCCCCCGCCCACCCTCCACAAATAACATATTACTAAAAGCGTTTATATTCTCACTGTTGGGAAGTTGCTTTCTCTCCCTAACACTTTTTAATATCTCTGTGGACGAGTTCACAGTAAAATGGAATCAAATTTTCAAAATGTGGTACGAGAGCTGTTCGGAAAGTAACGTCCGATCGATCGCGATATGAAAACCACAGTGAAAATAAAAAATTTTTGATGAATTTTATCCACAGTGGATGCTGTCGAACTCTGTGACTGTTCCTTTATGGGGTGTAGAAAATTATCTGCTACCAGTCACAATAAAAGGTTATTTATTTTCACACGACCGGTTTCGGGCTTGCGCCCGTCTTCAGGTGTTTATACATTCATGCACATGTTTGTACTTTTTGAGATCACTGTATAAATACAAAAAAATTATTTGCTGGTGACTATACAGGTACAATTGGGACAAATGTAAGTCGTAAGGCAGCATTTGACGAAAATATATCTGTACTTACATAAAGATGAAGCACCATTATTACAGTTATGCTGTGGTGATAGTTTTGCCAGAGAACAATAACCTACAAGTTTCTGTATGAGCAGCAACTTAACATCTGCTACATCTAAGTTTTTTGACCACAGCCCACATGTTTGTATGTAAACATAGTGTATTTCACGAGTGCACATCATAATAGTGTAATATGAAGCCATACTTGGTAAAACTGAAATATGGACGTGAAAATGACCATAAGTGTGTAACTAAGCGGCAAAACTATCACCACAGCATAACTGTAATAATGGTGCCTCATCTTTATGTAAGTACAGATATATTTTCGTCAAATGCTGCCTTACCACTTACATTTGTCCCACTTGTATCTGTATAGTCACCAGCAAATAATTTTTTGTGCTTATACAGTGATCTACAAACGTACAAACATGTACATGAATGTATAAACACCTGAAGATGGGTGCAAGCCCGAAACCGGTCATGTCAAAATAAATAACCTTCTATTGTGACTGGTAGCAGATAATTTTCTACACCCCAAAAATTTTTTTGTTCGTGACAGTTAGCCACATCTAAATAGTCGCCGCTCCGACTTAAACATTTGTGGTGGCGCTGTAAAAACTTTCCAGTACCCTCGTCACAGAAAGCAGCCGCCTGTGCTTTCCGCCAATTCTCTACGCTGGTCTGCCTTTCGTTGTCTGGGACAAAATGTTGTCTCGTAGACAGCGCTTAACGCGAGCAGAGATGAACAACGGAGGGAGCCAATTAAGGGCTGTATTGTGGGTGATCCAACACTTCCCGTCGAAAAAGCTGCAGGAGCGTCTTCATTGCCCCTGCAGAATGAGGCTGCAAATCGTCTTGAAGAAAGAAACGCATGACATTTATGATATGGGCTGCATAGCTTCAGGCGTACTCTCTCATCAGATCCACATACTTGGCGGGAGACACGGTTGTTTTGGGCATTTCTACGTGATCACTTTACGCTCTGAACTGAAAAGAGTGAGCCGGCCGATGTGGCCGAGCGGTTCTAGGCGCTTCAGCCTGGAACCGCGCTACCGCTACGGTCGCAAGTTCGAATCCTGCCTCGGGCATGGATGTGTGTGATCTCCTTAGGTTAGTTAGGTTTAAGTAGTTCTAAGTTCTAGGGGACTGATGACCTCAGATGTTAAATCCCATAGTGCTCAGAGCCAATTGAACCATTTTTTTTTTTAAAAAGAGTGACGTGAAGCGATCGACAGGCACCCTAAAGACACTGTCCAACACATCTGTGCAAAGTTCCGTAAGATTTTCACAGTGGTTTCTATTCCTCGCCTTATCGGACCTTACTTTCCCAATACGCCTCGTGTAATGCTCTCTTCGCAGTATAGATTACGTAGTATTTTACAGAATGAAAAAGTTCCTATTGTAGCACAAAAAAGGCGAATTTGTCCTGGGTATCGTGAGAGATGTGAAAGAAGAAAACTAGCTTTTCAACTTCTTTGGCAGCTTCAAAGACATTTAAATCAGAACATCTTGAAATATTCGCGCTTCTTTACTTCTCAGTATTAGTATTCATTTCATGTAATGTAATGCATCGTGTCAAGTAAAGTAACATGATAATTGATGTCATGTCGTATAGCATGACATATGCCATCATGTCATCCAACATGAAATTTGTCATATCGTGCAACATGACACAACGTCTCGTTAACGCTTAGGATGTGGGCATCCCCACTCCGAGCTACTTCCTATTAGGGATGCACCCCCACTCTCGGATATATCCTGTTCTAGACATATCCTACTCTCTAGAAGCACATACATTTAATATGTCACACATACATGTAACAGGGGGTGAGTCTAAGAGAGCTTACCGGGCTGGGAAAATATGGTTAACTCGTAAAAAAACGCAAATATACCAAGATGTTTTGATTTAAATGCGTCTTAAGCTCCCCTATAAGTCGAAAAGCTTGTTCCCTTCATTTACATCCCTTTTGCTTTTTTTGTGCTACGACAGGTGTATTTTTCATTCTGGTTACACACCATCATTTTGACGTTACTCCTTTACTATAGCTTTGCAACTAATGTGGACTTAAATTGAGATGGGCGACGACTGACCCGTTATTAGTTTTCTTATTGTCCTTCGAATTATATCGTGACAGCTTTCACAGAAAACAAGACGACCGTTAATTACACGTATTTGTCTACATTCTTACAAAATTTGAAGCGATTCGCACGAATCTGAAACGTACACGTGGCACGCTCAAAGAAGCGTGCTTTTTGAAACGTAAAATCCGAATGAAGCTAGATTTCTGGAAGTGAGTTTTCAATTTTGTTGTAAGAATGTTTTTTTATTTATTTGATTCACTTCATAAATTGTTTCCATGCATTCAGTTCACACGGGAACGAATTTTACGTGCTACATTTAGCTCGACTTTAAACCGTCGTATTCCGACAACCGATAAAAATTACAACATACTAATTTTCAGTTTTACTTTATCAGTTTATCTACCTTCGTGCAAAGTTTGAACTGATTAGTACAAATTTAAAGTATATAAGTGATGCACTTCAAAGACCTCCCAGAAAAACTTGTCGTTTGCCCTAAAACGCAAAGGAAGTAAGATTTTTTCAAACATGTAAAATTTATCTTAGACTAAGGTCCGACATAACGGTGGACCAAATGTGAACCATCAGTCTCGCTCCAGTCAGGATTTATTGAAAAGTGACTTTTTTTGCACGTAAAATCCGAACGATGTTCATACAAATGGTGCCATTAGCAGAACATTAATTCCAATCCGATTAAAATCGTTTAAAAGGACTTAATCGGTTTAATATGCAGTAACATAGCTACAGTAATACAGATGTTCGAATGGTTATATAAGTGGCCTCCGGTACAGGATAGCCGGCCGCCATGACCGAGCGGTTCTAGGCGCTTCAGGCCGGAACCGCGCTGCTGCTACGGTGGAAGGTTCGAATCCTGTCTCGGGCATGGATGTGTGTGAAGTCCTTAGGTTAGTTTGGTTTAAGTAGTTCTAAGTTCTAGGGGATTGATGACCTCAGATGTTAAGTCCAATAGTGCTAAGAGCCTTTTTTTTGTGTGTAACGTCGCAAAGCGATATGAGGTGGAGCGAGCGTATAATAACTGCGTTAGGGAAGGTGAATGGTCGACGTCGGTTTGTTGGGAGAATTTAACGAAAGACTGGTTGACCTGTAAACGCTGGTGCTACATATTCTTGAGTACTGCTCGAGTGTTTGGGATCCCTACCAGGTCGGACTGAATCAAGACATCGAAGCAAGTCAGAGGCGGGCTGCTAGGTGTGTTACCGGTAGGTTCGAACAACACGTAAGTGCTACGGAGATGTTCCGGGAATTCAAATGGGAATACCTGGAGGGAAGTGACGTTCTTTTCGAGGAACACTCTTGAGAAAATTTAGACGACCGGTATTTGAAGCTGACTGCCGAACGATTTTGCTGCCGCCAACATACATTGCGTGTAAGGACTATGAAGATAAGATACAACAAATTAGGGCTCACACGGAGGCATATAGATAGTCGTTTTTCCCTCGCACTATTTAAGAGTGAAACAGGAAGGGAAACGAATAGTAGTGGTAGAGGGTACCGTCTGCCACGCACCGTACGGTGGCTTGCGGAGTATCTACGTAAATTTAGATGTAGATGTAGAACAGACAGAAGATAACCTTTGGTGTCGTCCACAGAACGATGTCTCCTGCAAAAGTGAGTACCACAAGACGGCACCACAAGTTAAGACAGTCGCTGCAAGACACAGCAAAGAATCGGAGACTTCGGTGCAGAGATGTTCCCTAGTGTTTCCTTCCGTGGCCGTAGCCGAACACAGTACCGCTCACCCCATTGTCTATGTTACCAGCGATCAAGTGTAATCATCAATATCGTCGTAATACAGATCCGGCGGCGTAAGAATCAAACAGTTATGGACTTTATATCTGCTAAGAATTGTACTCTGACGTGAAACTATCATTCTGTAATCAAGTGCTAAAACGTTATAAGTGCCAGCGACAGCATCAGTTTTTGTCATCTGTGTGGACGCTACTTGTTTCCAATGTCAGGTACACAATGTGATCAAAAGTATCCGGATACCCCCAAAAACATACATTTTTCACATTAGGTACATTGTGCTGCCACCTACTGCCAGGTACTCCATGTCAGCAATCTCAGTGTTCATTACAGATCGTGTCAGAGCAGAATGGGACGCTACGCGGAACTCATGGACTTCGAACGCGTTCAGGTGATTGGATGTCACTTGTGTCATACGTCTGTACGCGAGATTTCCACGCTCCTAAACATCCCTAGGTCCACTGTTTCCGATGTGATAGTGAAGTGGAAGCGTGAAGGGAGACATACAGCACAAAAGTGTACAGGCCGACCTCGTCTGTTGACTGACTGAGACCGCCGACAGCTGAAGAGGGTCATAATATGTAATAGGCAGACATCTATCCAGTACATCACACAGGAATTCCAAACTGCACCAGGATCCACTGCAAGTACTATGACAGTTAGGCGGGAGGTGAGAAAACGTAGATTTCATGGTCGAGCGGCTGCTTATAAGCCACACATCGCGTCGGTAAATGCCATAAGGACGCCTCGATTGGACGACTGAGCTGTGGAAGAACGTTGTGTGGAGTGACGAATCATAGTACACAATGTGACAAGCCGATGGCAGGGTGTGTGTATGGCGAATGTTCTGTGAACGTCATCTGCCAGCGCGTGTTGTGATAACAGTAAAATTCGGAGCCGGTGTTGTTATGGTGTGGTCGTGTTTTTCATAGAGGGAGCTTGCACCCCTTGTTTTTTTGCGTGGCACTATCACAGCACAGGCCTACATTGATGTTTTAAGCACCTTCTTGTTTCGCATTGTTGAAGAGCAATTCGGGGATGGCGATTGCATATTTCAACACGGTCGAGCACCTGTTCATAATGCACGACCTGTGGCGGAGTGGTTACACGACAGTAACATCCCCGTAATGGATTGGCCTGCACAGAGTCCTGGCCTGATTCCTAAACAACTCTTTTAGGATGTTTTGGAACGCCGAATTCGTGCCAGGCCTCACTGACCGACATCGATACCTCTCCTCAGTGCAGCACTCCGTGAAGAATGGGCTGCCACTCCCCAAGAAACCTTCCAGCACCTGCCTGGAGGTATGCCTGCGAGAGTGGAAGCTGTCATCGAGGCTATGGTTGGGCTATCTCCATATTGAATTCCAGCATTACCGATGGAGGTCGCCACGAACTTGTAAGTCATATTCAGACTTTTGATCACATATTGTAATTACTATGTTCAGGTTTTAATAAATTGCTAATGACTTGTGTGTGTTTTGTACTATCTGCTCGAAATCCTCCTGTGGTAGACTTCCTTCAATACGCCACATAATTTAAAAAGAGGCTACTCTTCTTAAGAAATACAGCAGAAGAATATGGACAGATAATCGTCTACTTTTTCTTGTGTCTTTGTCCTTAATCGGCGCAGGGTCGGAATGGATATGAACGGATTTGGCGTGGCTAGTTTCAGGGATGGCTGGATGGCCTTCCTGTCTACACTCCGTTACTCCCCGGGCCGGAATGCGTGTACTCCAATAAACTGCGTGTAGTGTTATTCATGTGAAAGTGAGAAAAAGTTTTTTAAATGAAAGCGTAGCCTTCTGCGGCCGTTGTCACTGTCAACAAAATTCTTATAGGCTGTAGTATTAGTGACCCAAACCTTGGACAATTTTATATATTGACCATGCGGTCAACAGCCCAGAAGAATCTTTTTGAATGTTTGTGAATCGTGCAAATGAAGTTGGACTTAGGTACGAGACCGGTATTTATCCGCCTAGAAAGCACATCCAGGCTGGCCGGCACACCGCTCCTCTTCGTTAATTCACTGAGAGGATTCGATAAGGGGCCGGCGCACCTCACCGCCGCGGAAACGGCGTTTTAATCGCACTACTATCGGGGCGAATAAGAATATGGACTAAATATATCTCCATATGAGTAAAAAAACTTGGTAAGATCAAAAATTAAGATTAGAGGCAAAATACTGGAGCAGGGATCCACCTTTAACTATCTTGGATGTGAAATATTGCCAACAATAGATCACGACATAGAAACAAAATGTTGCAAGCTTAAACATATTTGTGGAACAGTTCATAGAAGATAGGAAGGAAGATTAAGATTTAGTGTACCGTCGACATCGAGGTCATTAGAGACGGTACACAGTCTCGGAAAATATCAAGGATGCGGCAGCAAATCTGCAGCGCCCTTCCTAACAAATCATCCCAGACGTGGATATGAACCGTCATCCCCCCGAAACGATTCATAGAACTCAGAAATATAAGACTAGAAAAGAAGCTAAACTGAAGCGTTACAAAACTATGGCTTTTTCGGTAGTGTCATATTGGGATGAGACGTGGACACCCTAGAAGAAAGACGGAAGGAGAATTAAGTAGTTGAGATGAAATTTCAAGGGGCAGTCAAAGACTGCATAGTCATGGACAGAATACGACACACAGAAATAAGATAAGAGCTACATATATTCTGTTTGAAAAGCAAAGTTAAGAAAAATCGGGTCGACGTGGGGTAACAATGTAGAATGAGTGCAGCAAGATCATCCGCCTAGAATCGCTATGAACAACAAACCGACTGGACAGGCAAGTGTTTAACTTCCAAGGACAAAGGCATTTCCGGAACAGACTGCGCAGCCTACTCCATGAAGTGAAGATGATAATGATCATTTTTACACGCAGGGTAGAAAAATTAAAAAATAAAAATATGTTAAGCAAATATAGTTTAGTCTGCCCCCGTAGCTGAGCGGTCAGCGTAGATGACTCCCATGCGGAGGGCCCTGCTTCGATTTCTTGCACTGTCAAGGGTTTTTCCTTGATGGGAGGACTGATACAGGGTGCGTTCAGCAGAGGATGATACGGCGACCGGTAGATGTCCCTCAGGCCTTCACGGAATAAATGAGGAACTCGTATAAATATTCTTTCGCTACCAGTGGGACATTAAGCAGTGCGATTATTTTTCTTGTAATTTTGTTTATTACGAAAATATGAACAGTAGTACGTCTTTTTTTTAATAGAACCTTGTATAATGTATTCAGTAACCCCACTTTCCCTCCTCAACTTCTGTTCAAGAATGCATCACAGAGTGCCATTCAAGTACCGATGAAGTTTTTAAAAAAATAACACAAATTATATAATAAAATATTGGATTAAGATCGCCTAATTAGTAGTTATCATTTTGGAAATTTACTACCGTGGAAACGATCGTATGACATTTTGATCGGGAGACGCCAAAAAAATGGTTCAAATGGCTCTGAGCACTATGGGACTTAACATCTGTGGACATCAGTCCCCTAGAACTTAGAACTACTTAAACTTAACTAACCTAAGGACATCACACACATCCATGCCCGAGGCAGGATTCGAACCTGCGACCGTAGCAGTCGCGCGATTCCGGACTGAGCGCCTAGAACCGCTAGACCACAGCGGCCGGCGGGGAGACGCCATCTGGGGTTATTTGGCCGCCTGCTGCAAGCCTTTCTATTTGACGTTACATCGGCGACTTGCGAGTCTTTGTGATAATGGTATGAAATGATTATATCAAGACAAAAAGACAGTCCCTCTGAGAAGAAAATCTCCGACCCGGCCGGGAATCTAATGTCGGACGCCTCGATCAGGAGACGGCGACGCAGACCACTAGAACACGAACTGTGGACCATTCATATTTATCTTCAGATCTGATAAGTAAGCCATTAAAAGTCTCGTTATGTGTGGACAAATTCATGTCAACCACTTTGGAAAATCGTAAAATGATACAGAATATAACAATGAAAACATCATGTCGCCACGCGGTAAAAGAGTCGATTAGGACAGTTACAATATGAGTAAAACAAAATATTGTAACACAGAGGTTGAACTCGTAAGAGTCAAGTCCGGAAACTGTTCAGGCTTTTGTGGTCGCTTGTTGACTTAAGACGTATTGCCTTTGCTCGCTTCACCTCCGGCCGACGTGTGTTTAACGACTTTCCTGACGTTTCACCACCACGAGGGGCTGACATTCTCAAAGATTCACCCTCCACTGCTGGTAGGGCCACCAACAAAAAGAATTTCTGAAAAGAATAGTTTGTTAGTATCGAATATAAATTTAAATATTAGGTAGTCTTTTCTGAAGTTACTTGTCTAGAATGTAGCTTGTATAGAATCGAAACGTGGATGCTAAGGAGTTCAGACAAGAAGAGAGCGAGCGATGCTATGGAGAGATTTGGAGACTGGATGAGTAGATCTGATTATTAATAACTTGCTGCTGAATCTAATTGTGGAAAAACGAAATTTGTGACACAACTTGAGTGAGAGCCGTCAATGAATCACGAATTTCGTAATAGAGGGGTGGTGAGGGGCGCGGCGGGGAGAAGGGGGAGATTCAAATGGTTCAAATGGTTCTGAGCACTATGGGACTTAACATCTGAGGTCTTCAGTCCCCTAGGACTTAGAACTACTTAAACCTAACTAACCTAAGAACATCACACACATCCATGCCCGAGGCAGGATTCGAACCTGCGACCGTAGCAGTCGCGCGGTTCCGGACTGAAGCGCCTAGAACCACCCGACCGAAGGGAGAGGAGGGGTGGGAAAACTGCCGAGGGAGATCAAGACCTGAATGTGTAAGAAGATTCAAACTGGTTTACATTGCACTAGTTATGAAGATCACAATGACTATTTTCTTATACTTGATAATGAGCGACTGTGACACAGGAAAAATAAAATAAAGTATGTGTTGCAGTCATTGGTACTTTTCCGCACCGAAAATCTGGATGTGAAGTCTGTGACAGGATGATGTGAAGGCGACGGATGTGAAAAGTTGCGATCTTCCTTTTCAGCCCGCTGAGTCCGACATCATCGGTATGCTGGTACGCACTCGTTGGGAACAGAAAACATCTGGCTTTCGAATAGACTCTTCAAAAAGAAAGTTACGATGTCTCTTTGATGCTATCTCTATTACGCCGGGAACCTGTTTTTAATTAGCCTGTGCGTGTGTGGTGCGTGTGTGTGTGTGCGCGCTCACGCGCAAGTACGCTGTCCAGGTGTGAGCATGCATGTGTGCGTGTGTGCTGCGTGTGTGACTACGTACGTGAGCATTGGCCTCGATGTTTTGTTCCCTTACTTCTATGGGCCTGGTATATACAATTAAAGTTATGCAAAAGCAGTTTTTTTGCTCCTCGTTAACAATTGAGTATCTTGATTTCTTTTTTCTGATGCAGTAAAATGTGACGTGTAGAGATTACTTCTCTGCATAATCAGACACGATATCCGAGTGGAGTACTGCTTGTTATTCTCTTCGTGCACTAGCTGCGCAGCCTCTTAGAAGGTTTCCCTCTCCATCGCCAGAGTGAGGAAAATTGAAAGAATATTACATAGATGAAGGAAGGGACGCTACAGTTTAACGTCTCGTCAATTTCGAGGTCGTTAGCGATCGACTTGATGAAGAGTTTGTGTTTCTGCTACTTTCTTGTTGCTGTTGTAGCCCTGAGTACGTCGACCGGTTTGGTGCATCTCTCCACACTACTCTATCCTGTGGAAGCGTCTTCGTTTCCGAATAACTACTGCAATCCACACCCACTTGAACCTGCTTACCATACTTGTCTCTCGGTCTCCCTCGGCGCTTTTTGTCTTCCGCACTTTCCTCCAATACTAAACTGGCGATTCCTTCCTTGATGCCTCAGAATGTATCCTACCAACCGATCCATTCATTAAGTACAAGCGTGCCACAAATTTCTTCTCTCTCAAATTCTGCTCAGTACCTCCTTATGAGTTACGCGATTTATCCATATAAGCTTCATCATTCTTCAAAGCTTGCCGGCCGCTGTGGACGAGCGGCTCTAGGCGCTTCAGTCCGGAACCGCGCTGCTTCTACGGTCGCAGGGTCGAATCCTGCCTCGGGCATGAATGTGTGTGCTGTCCTTAGGTTAGTTGGGTTTAAGTAGTTCTAAGTCTAGGGGTCTGATGACCTAAGATGTTAAGTCACATAGTGCTTAGAGCCATTTGAGCCTTCAAAGCTTCTATTTTCTTCTTGTCTGAACCGCTTTCCACCCGCGTTTCACTTCCATACAAAGCTACACTTCAGAAACCACTTCGATACACTTACATTGACATTCGATTTTAACAAATTTCTCTTCTTCAAAAACTCTTTCCTTGTCGTTACCATTTTATATCCTCTCTACTAGGGCCAACTTTAGTTATTTTGCTGCCCAAATAGCAAAACTCGTCTACTTCTTTTAGAGTTTTATTTCCTGGCTAATTGCCTCAGCATCACCTGATTTAATTCCATTACCATTATTTCGATATCGTTAACGTTTCTTTTATATCTCCGTTCAAGAGATTGACCAATCGTTTCGAATGCTCTTCCAAGTCCTTTTCTCTCTCCACCAGAATTACAATTCCATCGGCAAACTTCAAAGTTTTTATTTCTTCTCTCTGAACTTTAATTCTTTCACCAAAAATCTTTTGTCTCATGGGGAGGCGGGGGATTGGGGGGGGGGGGGGGGGGGGGGGGGGGAGGGTTGAATCTAACACCAATGCAGTACAGCTGTGCCTGCGTAACATTCAATTGCGTGACTCCTGAAATTGACGTTGGCAAGTGGAAGGTTGGTCCTATTACGTTACCTTAGTTCCATTGATTAAAATTCCGCTCCCCTCTACCGCTATGCGTTTCGCTTCTCCCTGTTCAAAACAATTTGCTACTACTACCAAATTCTCGTAGATGCAGAAGATCCAATGCATCCCTACTCGTTGCAAGCTCAATTTTGGTTCCACGATGACCCTTGGACAGTCTAATCCTTTCCCCCTGGCTAAAAATAACTCCACGGTGCACGTGTCTCATATTTGTAGTTTCATAGATTTTCCTCCAACATTCACTACTTTTGATCCAAACCCAAACACAACTTGTAACTACTTTCATCCTTAAATTACATTATATGAACTGGTGCAATAAACACGACTTTCCTGACCTAGCACCGTCGATAACTAAAAATTTAAACAGGATATCGTACGACTCTGACATCGTTCAATGGATATTTATTACAGCTTTGCCACAAAATTTATTCCGACGCATATTTCTTCCAAATTGCTTTTTATTTCTCCTCCAACAACACTCCACATACGCAGACGCTACACTTTCTTTTTCATTGATCTGAGGACAGGGATTACCATCACCCTTCCTCCCACTTCAAAAGGACTGCTGCCCCTAGCAGGCTCTCAGTACTCGAAAACACGTATAAAATACAATCCCTAGTTAATCTATGCAAATCCAATGACACATGACACGAAAATAAAAAAAACTATAAATACTCTACTGCTTTCTAGATCGCAAAGCATGCGGTACTTCATGCTGTACTCTATCTCCCTGGTTTTCTCTGTGCTTAGCACCTCTCTTCACTCACTCTTTCTTCCTCTTTCCTTCCTGTGACACGCCTGGAATCACATCCGGGCCACCCTTAAATGGCCGTAACTGCCCAACGTGTACTATCGTTGTTCTAGTTGGCAGCTAAAGCTGAACATTAACGGTGTATGTGGTTTCAACAACTTGGTACGGCCCTTGATACCTCGTGAGGAACTTCTTCGTTTTTCCTTTTTGCGTATAGGGCTGAATAGGATTACCCATTGCCACTCTCTATACCGCGGTAAACTTCCTTTCCACTTCAATGCGTCTTCCTGCGTTTCCAGAGCCTTTGTAATCGTCTTTTGTACCCGTTTACAAACATCCCAAATTGCCCTTGCGAATTGACGTACAGATTCACCAGTTCTTCCATTCTGTAGCTTCACTAAATCAAACGGTGACGGTATTTCTCGTCTGTACATTACCTCAAATGGAGACAAACCGGTATTTGTATGGACTTTTGCATTGTATGCGCATACAAAATGCTTCAAATACTCGTCCCACTGATGGTGATGAGAATCCACATAAAAACTCAGCATCTTCCCAATTTTTCTGTGTACCTGTTCTGTCCTTCCGTTGGTCTGTGGATGCAACACGCTCGTCCTTAACTTCTTTACGTTCAACAATTTACACAGCTCCTTCATTAAATCTGACATGAAGTAGGTCCCTTGGTCAATAATTATTGTCTCTGGTACACCAACTTCAAAATCCAGTTGTTAACTAATGCTTGCGCGACCATTGCTGCCTGTTGATTTGGCATAGCCACCATCTCCACATACCTCGAAAAATGGTCTATTATTGTGAGAACGAATCTGTTCCCCGATGGTGTTCGCCTAAATGGTCCTAAGACGTCAATCCCGAGCAAAGAAAATGGACATGTCGCTTCTAGTAATCATTGTAGCTGTATCTGTTTCCGACTCAAATCGCTCTCTGCGTACATGGTAAACAATCCTTGACATACTGATCCACATCTCCTTTCCTACCTCTCCACCAATGCCTCTCCGCCACTCTCCTATTCGTCGTTCTACACCCTCCATGACCAGATAACACGAGATCATGTGCTTCCTTTAAAACCTCATCCCTCAACTACTACCCTTGGCCCTAACTTCATCTCTCTGCACAGAAGACCGTCGTACATATTAAATTGTAGCTGTGTCCGATACAATTTACAACCGTGGTCCACGTCCTGTAATTTTTGCCATACTGCTAGGTCGTAACCTATGCATCCGCATTACCGTGTTCTTCCCAGGCTTGTGCACCACCTCGTAGTCGAATTCACTAAGCCTCACAGCCCATCTAGTGACTCTAGTGGACAGATCCTTCAACCCCAACAATCACTTCAATGTAGCATGATCTGTCACTACCCGAAATCTTCTCCCATATAAGTAACATTTATGTGATTCCATAGATTACACTAAGCATCTCCCTCTCTGTTGTTGAGTAATTTCTCTCTGCTGCATTCAACTGCCTAGGCGCATATGCTATAGGATGTTCTTTCCCATCAATTTCCTGACTAAGAACACACCCAAATGCTTGATTTGATGTATCGCATGCTACTATAAACTCCTTTTCAAAATCTGGAAACACAAGAACTGAACTTGATGTTAACACTCCTTTCAGTTTGTCTAACGCTTTCTGACGCTCTCATGTCCTCTCAAATTTCACACCCTTCCGTAACAATCGCGTCAACAGCTGTGCTAAATCTGCAAAACCCTTCACGAACTTTCGATACAAATTGCAGACTCCGACGAATGACTGAACTTCCTTTACTGTTTTTGATTCCTGAGAATCCCTTACAACCTGTACCAACCTCGGATCTCTTCGCAGATCGTCCTTACTGATACTATGACCGAAATATTTTGCTTCTTCTAATGCAAAATGACACTTCTCCAGGCTCAACGTCAAAGGAGCTGCTCTTAACCTCATAAAGACTTCCCTTAACCGCTGACTGTGTTGCTCCATACTACTTGAAAACACTATAATGTCATCGAAATAGACGAGACACTACCGTCGTTTCAAACCCCTCAAGACACTGTCTAGCAACCTCTGAACCGTTGCCGAGCGTTTTTCAGACCGAATGGCATTCTAATGTACTGGTAATGGCCTCCAGGTGTAGAGAAAGCAGTTTTTGGACGATCCTCTGGAGCCACCCCTAGCTGATGATAACCACTTGTCAAATCCATCGTAGAAAAGTACTGGCAGTGTCCTCAGTGATCCAAAGCCTCCGATATATTTGGAATAGGGTATACGTCCGTTACCGTCTTATTATTGAGGTATCAGTAGTCATAACAGAACCTGTATTTCTTAGTTCCATCCGCAGATTTTTTAGGCACAATGACAATGCCCGCTCCCCAACAACTATTACTGTGCTCTATAATATCGTCCGCAAGCTGCTGATCAAGGAAATCTTCCACAATCGGCTGCAAATACCTCAGCATTCTGTATGGTTTACGGTAAACAGGTGCTTCTTTCCCTGTTGGTATCCTATGTTGAACTAATGGAGTTGCTGGTAACGGCCCTTGTGGAAAAAACAAATCCTTAAATTCCCACAATAATTCTTCCATATGCTCTCTTTCTCCTCCTTTCAAATGCTTAATTTTGCACACAATGCAGTTCTATCGGCAGTTAGTGGTTGATCGCTTCGCCTACCTCTCGAACACCAGTCTTCGTCATCCGGGACATCCAAATTTGCTACTAAAACTTCTTTCCTCAAATTCGCGTCTACAGCGCTAAAATTATCCATGTTCACGAGAACTACTCCCCAGTCGTTCCCCTCCTGTACGCGTACAACACTACGTTTCACAAAACAAGCCAGTGAACCCAAATCTTCATTATCTTCCTATGTGTTAACATACCGTACCCACAGGTAGATTTGACTCCATACTTACCCAAAGCGACTTCCTGGTGCCACTAGACACACACTCATGCGAATTAAGCCTTGATGCTAATGTACGTGGTTCAATTGGTTTGTTCATTATGTGGAACGCCCCTCACGACAGCTCTGCATTGACAACAGTTTTCCCTAGAGGGAATAACATTCCACCAAGTTGCACAGTTCGTTGTCCAAGGTCAATTTTGGCATGATGTTGATGCAAGAAATCATCTCCTAGGATCATGTCATAGCCCTCGCTTACCCATGGTATCACCTCCATGCATGCATTAAGTCGGACTTTCTCTATTTGAAAGTAACTGTCACCAACACCAAAGGTGCGACCCCCTTATCCCCCACTCTGCGCAACCTATAACGTCATGGGTCTAACTTCCTTCGTCCCATTATCTTCTTAGTAGCCACTGACACTTGGCCCCTATGTCCAACAAAATCTTAAACTTCTTAGTTCCTATGGATCCTACCACTGTACATTCCACCTCTGCATACGTATTCTTAGCATTGAAATTAAACGGGAGCTCCCTTAGGTTGGTGTTGGGTCCCCTCTGCAGTTTAACGATTGTCCACCTCTCCTATCTCCACTCTGCTCATTTCCATCCCTTCGTCTATTCCTTGATGACTGGGTACATTGCCTCTGCACATGTCCCTTACGACCACATTTATAACACTTATAACCACACTTATAATCACACTTATAACACATTTAAAACTTATAACAAGTCCTCCACAAACTAACGTACATCCTCAGATGCCTTGACAGAAAACGGAATAATCAAACTCACAGTGGCTGGTCAATCTCCTGCTCCCTAGGCAACAATGACTGATCATAGGCCGCTCACTTCTAGACGTTAATTCACTCCTCAACTGTGTATTGTCCCCTGTCAATTGTGCTACCTATTCAATCAAAATCCGCAGTGCTTCTGGTTCCGACACATCATGTGTCCTCAACTCTGGCATTGTGTTGCTTCCGTTCCCAGTTAGTCCCAAAACAAACTGTTTAAGTACAAAATTAATCTGATTCCTTGCACCTCAGTACCATCATAAACCCATACAAAAGTAATCAAATGCCACGAAAAACATCTTACTGCCCCAAACACACTAACACTTACTCTGACAAAAAAAAAATACTATGCCCATGCAAAACATCTACAGTGTGGCTTGCCAGGAGCCATACTCAAAAACACCAAAAAGAAAGAAAACGTCCAACACTCAAACAAGAATAATTTTGTCAGCACTCACCACATCTTGTGACTGTACTGCAGGCGGTGGGCTCGAATGTGGTACTGGACAGACAATGTCTGCTAGTCTGACACCAAATGTAGTGAATGGGTGCTAGGAGGTGCCTTATTAAAACTCGGTGAGAACTTTCCAAATGATTTATTTATTTCCCTTACAGTGCCCCGTTCACGTCAGTCCGCATCACAGGGTCCTGCAATGCTGAGGCCACCATCCCAGAGACCCAGTGCAACACGCTGCTGTGCCGAGGCAACCTTGTACGCCAGCTGCAGAGTTCCAATTACATCAGGATGGCTGCACCAGCAGCCGACTCAGTGGCCACAGTCCTCGATGTTTCCACGCTGCTCCACCGGGAGCCGTAGGCTGTTCCTGCTGCTGCTTCTTTCTTGCTGGCATAGCTGAGGTCGCAGTGGCAAGCACCCATGATCCGGAGTCCAAATCCGTGGCCATCACCTTGGAATTTCTCCGGAGTGTGTCAGGAGCTGAGGCGACTGACCGCGGTAACGAGCCAAAGAGTGGCCTGCTCTGGCTGGCTGCGGAACCCATGTTGGCCTCAGAGGGTCGAACCAACGACCCGCCATAGACTGGGATGGTGGCACCCCATCTGTTGCTGCGTATAGCCCGACAGTGTGACATGCCCTGCCGTCCAGGAGAGCTGCCACGCTTGAATGATTCCCATTAGAAAACGTAACCTATTTATACTCGGCTGTGCGCCTCTGTTTTGCTAATGCACCTCTCCGAATCACATACGCACAACTCCGGGGTTGCGCCAGTGGGCCCCTTCTGCTTGTAACTTGTGACATGCAAATAGAAGGACCTGAACATTCTTGGAAAAGAAAAAATGAGTGAGAGAGACAAAAATAGACATTAATTTACATTACATGTAGGTTTTTGGTTTTTGGTAATAATGTGTAAATGAAACTAAGATCAATCAATAATTTTCATTCAATGTTGTCGTGCTCTTGTCACTATAAACTATTACTGAAGAGCTTACATTCTGAAAATCGTACATTTTTGTAGTGAAATGATTGGGAGGATCATTCGCAGTGTGTACTCTCAACTATTATGGCTATAAGTTCGACTTAAATTAAAATGGTCGGATGTTTTGCCAGGATGTAGTCAACACTTAATGAATTAAATTTCACATGAAGAAATTACGTTCTCATCTATCTGGTTTTTTGTATTCTTCCACGAAAGTATGTGTTATTTAAGTACATCCCCAGATGTGGTTGTCTGTTCAGTGGCCTTAAATCACACCCACGTTAGTTTAGCCAAGTATTTGACATATTTCTGAAAAAAACTATTTGATGCAGGACCTTAAAATTTTTACTGCGTGTTACATGATGCTAATAGAGTCAACTGTATTAAAATCTACTTTATCCATTTTATAGTTTTTAATACTTTTTAAATTTATTAACAAACAAATTAAGTTTTTCTGCAGAAAATATTTTTTTGTGAACTTCCAAATGGGGGAATATTAATGAATGTAGTACCAGAGTTGGCTTTTTATGTTATGCAGAGTCTCTGAAAATTTCATTCATTTATCTATGATAGTTTCTGATATAATGGGGCATATGTACTGAAAATTTTAGTTTGTGGGAAATTGACTTTAAAGAAAAAACTTTTGAAATTTGTTACTTACATTTAATTAAAACTGTCTTGCTGCATATGATGGCCCTTCTTTGGCCCCTAGAAGGTCTTCCAGCTACTTTTTCACCTTCCTTGATGTTTGTCTTGCTTTCTTGGCCATATTGCATGCTGATCTGTCTGCATCGGCTATTTTCATTTTATCGCAATGTAGCAACCCAGTGATCATATTTTCACCAGGATTAATTCCCAGCTTTTTTAGTACCCAACACTTTCCACTATTACCACAATTGAATGTTATAAAACCATCATGAACTCCTATTTTCATTGTATGCATGCCTACAAATACAGTTTTAGGAAGGCAGTTCCAAATTATGCTGTTGAAACATTCATTTGTGTTCTGTGTCTGCCCATGCAGACATTTCCTTTCAGGATGATCCAAGTCTCTGAAAATAGGTTTAATTGCTGTAATTACAGCAGCAGGAAGAGAATGTTGGTGAGAATAAGATTTTCCAGTTGCCTGAGCCCTATTGTATTTGCACCACGAATTTTCAGCCTTGGTCCCAAACGTTTTTGAACATGACCTACACATTCTATTTTGCTGATAATGGCATCTCCCTATGGCTTACAGTTCACCACATTGTTGTATGCCTTATTGTCACCTAACATCCAAATATTTGGTGTACCGTACACCTCTTGTTTCTACAGAGTGATGAAATATTTATTGTACTCCATGAATTTCCATATCACCACTTGTTCCTCTAAAATTAGCCACATAGTTGTGCTCTTTATATTCATTGACTTTACAACATTTGCAATATTTAGACATTATCTCCACATCTAACACTTTACCAGTGTCTACACTCGTGGCAGTTACCACTCCATTCACAGAAGTGTCCTCTTTCTGCCAACTTCCATCAAGTGCAACTGCAATATCCGAACATCCATCAGTTTCTTCCACTGCTTCCCTAGCAGCCGGTTTCATGCTTTCCTCACTGACCTCACATACAGCTTTCACTAATATTGCAGTCAGTTTTTCAAATTTATTTGGTGGTTGATGTAAGTTCATCACTGAATAAAATGTTCTCCCTGCAGAGATGCCCTTGCCAATGGATTGTAAGGCATAAACTAATCTAGTATTGATTTCTTAAGGGCCACTTGCATCTGGTTTTGTAGAACACATAAATGAAATCACAGCTGAGCATTTAGTGCAAATTAAATCCAAAGGAATTTGCTAGGCCTTTTCTCCCACTGGCACTCTCACAAATTTCCACACTCTGTGACTCACCACACTGTCTACATTGTACAAATTTAGAAATTACATCTGATAGTATTCTCAAATTTATAATAATGTTACTGCAACCCTTGTCGCTTACAGTAAAACTATTGTAACTCTCTTGAAATGGTGAGAGCTTCTTTGATGATGCACTTGTTGAAGAATTACGATTAGAAACATCGTTGCCAGGCGACATAACCTCTTGTACAGAAAGCTTTCTAAACTTGTTTCCTCTAAATTGTCGTTTCCTGAAAATGCCATTACGTTTCGTCATCTTCAATAAACACAACAAAACACACGTAAACAAGCACTACAAACGTAAGTGTAACAACTACTCGCAATCACACTTGAACAAAACTAACCGAGTGTTTGAAAGCATGTTGTTTACAAACAGCAGAAACTAAAGAATACCGACCGTTGCATTCCAAAGATAGCCAGCACACTCGGGAGTAAAAAAAAAAAAAAAGATCCCTAACGTGCAATGTAGGGGATATAAAGATCTAAAACATATGCAGAAAAATGGGTGACAGAAAAGTGGGCGTGGCACATAACAGACGTGGTAGGAAAATGCTCTTTAAATGCTCGAAAAAAAATTTTCAGCAAAATCCTTTTCAGAGTACTTAAATAAAACCGTAATCTATCGAAATATGATGAAAACCGAAAATCGATTTTTTCCACCTAAACACGGTGTGGTCCCCTTAAGTAGAGAGGGTGCTTTTTAATGGAGAAACTTTTGGTTTGGTCTCAAAAAGATGGCGGACTGCTACGTCCCCTGGCTTCAGTATATGCTCTGTTCTCTGCATAGGTAACGCAATATCCCTTTATTCTGACCTTCTTGCGTTGTAAAAACGTGTATGTTCTGCGTTCTCAGAATTTGTTTAAAGAATCTACACAGCTACATCTCGTGAGCTGACAGGCCGCAGAAGCAACAAAGGCCTTTGCTCAGAATATTTTCCCCACCATGCTCACAACCGAGAACAAACACTTCACTTTCGTTAGGGGTTACAGGGAAAATAAACGTATCCTCCTACAACAAAGCTACAGGAAGGCCGCGATCTGACAGGGATAGTAATAAATACGGCAATGAGGACATAATGCATATTTTCATAACAGAAACGTTTTGTGTCCGTACGAGGAAAGAGATAAAAAGTATAAAACAAATAAAATGAATTTCGTTTCCTAAAACGAATTTTTCTTTCGATAGTTCATATAGGTTCGAGACTTGGAACTTGTTTGTTTGTGTCACGCATGTGCATTACGCTTATCATCCTCACTTAGAGTGATTTTGGCTTTCCATTGATATCGTGATGTAGTCGAAAACTGTAGAGAAAGTCTCAGTTTGCTAGTACGTATGTTTCTCAAACATATTGTAACCATCCCACAATCATTTGAGGGAATTACAGTTTTGTTAGCGGTAGATGTGACAAGACATCATGCGAAACATTACTAAATGCCTTCTATGAAAACCACCTACAACAGATTGTTCGAAGCCCAACTCGTGATGGAAATATATTAGATCTAATGGAAACAAGTAGACCCAATCGCTTTTAGGATGTTCACATAGAAATTGGTACCAGTGACCTTGAGACAGATGTAGCAACAATGATTACCAAAATACAAAGGGCAACTAAAATAAGTAGGAAAATCTGTATGTTCGGTAAACTAGATGAAGAAGCAGAAGTGACATGTCTCAATAAGGAATTTCAAGCACAGAAAAAAAGAATCTAGAGAAACTATGGCTCGAGATTAAATAGTACTTAACTATGCTCTGCATAGATATGTACCCAGTGCAAGAGTTCATGAGGGTAGGGACCCTCCGTAGTATACTGTCGGTGTGAAAACACTTCTTATGGAAGAAAGACTACTACATAATAGGTATAAAACAGAAGACAGGACGATGCTAAATGAAACGCATTTAACTGTCAAGAAAGCAAAGCATGAATCTCCCAATGACTACCTTGGCAGAATACTGTCGCAGGATCTTTCACAAACGCTAAAGAAATTCTGGTAGTATATAAAGCTGTTATTGGCGCCAAAGTTAGCATCCACACACTCAAGGACAATACAAGAACTGAAATTGTCAGTAGCAAAGCAAAATCAGAAATGCTTAACTCAGTGTTGAGAAACAGCTGAAGTCGTCAAAACTAAACAAAGCTCCAGGGCCAGACGAAATCCCTGAATACTGAATTTGCAGTTGAGTTAGTCCCTCTTTTAACTAGATGCCTCGAGAAAAAACTGTGCCACGTAGTTGGAAGAAAGTGCATGTCACACCCATCTACAGGAAGGGTAGCAGAAGTGAGCCATAAAATTACCGTCCAATATCCTTAATACATATTCTTTGCAGATTCTTGGAACGTAAGCTCAAACGTAATAAGGAATCTCGAACAGAATGACTCCTTCATCCCAACCGGATTGGATTTCGAAAACATCGCTCTTGTGTAATCCTACTCGCATTTTTCTCACATGACAAGCAATGGATCCAGGCAGTCAAGTAGATGCAGTATTTCTCGATTTCCGATAAGCATGCGACCACACATACGCTTATTATCAAAAATACGTTCTTATGGGGCATCGAGCAAAATTTGTGACTGAATGGAGGATTTGTTGGTAAGGAGGACACAGTGAGACATCTTGGACGGAGAGTCGTCGACAGGCGTTGAAATAACATCGTGTGTGTCCCAGACAAGGTCCAGGGGCCTCTGCTGTTCATGTCGTACGTTAATGACCGAGCAGACAGTATTAACAATAGCCCCAGATTTTTTGCAGATGTTCCAATTATCTATAACTAGCAAATCCAGCAATACTTTGCAATTGCTAAATATGTACGGGAACCTCCTTTTCGTGTTCCTTTCTCTCTGTCCATCTCCTCCTCCCCCCTCTCTCCTATCCCCTCCTCTTCCCCCTCTCGGTCGTTCTCCTCCTCCCCCCTCTCTGTCCATCTGACCCTCCCCCTATCTCAGTCCATCTCCTCCCCTCTCTTCCTCCATCTCCTCCTACTCCCCCTCTCTGTCGTTCTCCTCCCCCCTCCTCTCTGTCCATCTCCCCCACTCCCCCTCTCTCTGTCCATCTGCTCCTCCCCCTCTCTTTCTCCATCTCCTCCTCTTCCCTCTCTCTGTCGTTCTCCTCCCCCCCTCTCTGTCCATGTCCCCTCTCCCCCTCACTCTGTCCATCTCCTCCTTCCCTCTCTCTACTTTTATTTCCTCCAACTTCTCTGTCCCTCTCTTTTCTTCTCGGAATTCGGGCCTTGATTTAGAACTGACGTCTCTCAAAGTGAATGAGTAAATCGTTGGGATCATTCAGATTCCGCAGCAGTATTCTAATCATAATCCATAAGACCAACTGCGAGGAATAAAACGAAGTAACAGACTGTTAAGCATACAAATTTTGTTTAAAATTATATATAAGGAGAAAAATATATATTTAGAGAAACAATTTGTCTAAAAGGTTTAAATGACCTGATATTGTAATTAAAATTGACTGTAAGAAACAAAACGAAACCGTACACTTTCGCAGCACAGAAATTTTTTCCCACAGACGGTTCGGTTTTAACAGAAAACCTGTGTAGTGTTGTTTGCAGAAATATGTAGCCTATGTCCGTTGAGTGCTTAAGAGAGTGTTTTGTAAAAATTTGAAATAAATCCATCAAGAACTTTTCAAGATTTTTGATAACGATTTATACAGTATATACTCATACGTATTATAAATATGAGTGTTAGCGAGAGTAATATGTAAAAATTTGAAGAACATTGGTCAAGAACTTTTCGAGATTTTTCCTTACTATCTGGTCGTGGTGGCCGTGCGGTTCTAGGCGCTACAGTCTGGCACCGCAGGACCACTACGGTCGCAGGTTCGAATCTGCCTCGGGCATGGATTTGTGTGATGTCCTTAGGTTAGTTAGGTTTAAGTAGTTCTGAGTTCTAGGGGACTGATGACCTTAGAAGTTAAGTCCCATAGTGCTCAGACCCATTTGAACCATTCTTTTTCCTTGCTATGTAAAAAATTTGAAGTAAATTGGTCAAGAACTTATATATATATATATATATATATATATATATATATATATATATATATATATATATATATATATATATATGTCTGTGTGTTGGTGGGGAGAATGTTTCAGAGTATATTTTGCATACTGAAGCAAATCGGTCCAGAACATTTCCTGGGTTTTGGTAACAGAGTTAAACCATGGTTTGTCTTTATATATTAGCATAAATGACATATTGTCTGAAAGAAGTTGCGCAAATATTGCGTCAGATCTTGATAAGATTTCAAGTTGGTGCAAAGATTGGGAACTTGCTTTTAAGGAATGTTCAGAAATTTTAAATTGTGCGCTTCACGAAACGAAACAACTTAGTATCCTATGATTTTAATATCAATTAATCATAAGCTGTATCTATCAATTCATAGAAATACATGGATCCCACACTCTGTGGTGATATTAAATAAAAAAGGATCATATAGGTAAGGCGGGTTTGGAAGACTGCGGTTCACTGGTAGAATACTAGGGAATAAGTACACTGCATGAAAAATACGTGACCTATCCTAGAATATTGAGAGGTGGCATGAGCCCCCTCTCATATTTCTATCTTACGATTTTCCTCTCTAATTGCATGCGGTGAAAAGTTGCTATTCCTTCACACGCGGACTTCACACGCAGCGTCTCTCGTCACCCAGGTGGTCCGGTGACAGGCGGGCTCTGCTGATGTTGTAAGGGTAAGCTGACAGGTGTGAGGGAGTCGAGTGAATGCTTTCCAGACGCCGACATTGTCAAAAGACACGCCCGGAGGGGCCTGAAGTAGCGGCTGGGCTAGAGGTTCCGTTACTTCACAGAAACTTAGCGAAAACACTTTCTGGTGGGCTACCAGCGAGGCGTGGGAATGACTTGTGTACCCAGGCAGTTGTGGCGGGAAAATTCCCGCGCTTTCTGCAAAATAGTAACTGTGATTGGCTGGCTCAGGGCATAGCTCCGTGACGTAGCAAAATCAGTGCAGAAATTGGCGCCAAGAATCTCCATTGGTGGAATGGTAGTGCTCCGGCAATAGAGTGGATTTTTCCGCCGGTTTTCGAGTTGCTGATTGGAACGTTTAACCACGGCCACTGTCGTGGGGGCGGGAATGTTCTGTGTTCAGCCTGTACAGGTGCTCATGGGTAGTCGGCTCTCGCCTTTCGGTCAGAGTAGGTTACAAGACTGAGCCCTCGCCGCTCTGGACAGCTGTCTAATATACTTTTATTTAATTGCAACTGTTTGACGAAGTTGCTGAAGTTTCGACTTCAACGTAACTTTACGAGATCTGCGTACAAGCGGCCTATGTTGTCTGTCTTGAGCAGTTTTGGCTAAAGTTGACTGTATCGGAGTTACAGTGTGACTTCGCTTGATAAAATCAATCACTGTACCGTCAGTGATTGTGTGGCGAGCCTTCTTCGTCTCCCTCAGAGGCGCATTTGTATTGCAAGGAAGTCTTTAGTCTGGAACAACCAGACCAGGACAATTAGTTTTGGGCTATACTCGCGACATTATCATCACCACGACGGGACGTCGAAGCAACCAGCCATCGCCTCCAGTACGCCAGATCGTGTTCTTGCAGTTAAGAAGACAGTTTGGTAATGTATGTCAGCAGCACCGGCAGATAGGGATTTTCCTAGGTGATAATCAGAGCTAAGCAGAGCGCGCCTGTTCGTCTTTCTCTAACTTTGTTCTGTCTTGGGTGTTCATCGTCTGAGTTCTCACTAATGTAGCAGCAATTAATGTTGGGTTAGCTGTGTGTCTCTCTTAAGATTTGCCGGCCGCGGTGGTCTAGCGGTTCTAGGCGCGCAGGCCGGAACCGCGCGACTGCTACGGTCGCAGGTTCGAATCCTGCCTCGGGCATGGATGTGTGAGATGTCCTTAGGTTCGTTAGGTTTAATTAGTTCTATGTTCTAGGCGACTGATGACGACAGAAGTTAAGTCGCATAGTGCTCAGAGCCATTTGAACCGTCTCTTAAGATTTGAGTGGCAAGGAATTGGCTCCACATACCACTTCATCATAATCCTCACAATCTAGTTTAGGGACAACTTCACCTTCACAGCGTTTGTTTGAGTATCCAATCTGAGCCAATTTGATGTATTGTAAATGTTTCATGTGTTTTTGTTTATTATTTTGTGTTTAGTCTTAATAAATCATATTGTTATTTTGGACAGAACTTTCATTCTGTTAATCGGTAGAGCAACCCTATCATTTCTCACTACGTTAATGAAACCTTCGTTTATTTAACTTATTTATCAAATTAAATTATTGCAGGTGCCAAACTCTTTTCTACTCCACGGGCAGGGTTGATTGCAGTCAGTTCGCGTATTGTTTTTAATCCATGTGCAACAGCAAAAGTCGGAGTTAGAATAGGGGGGGCTTAGAGCATCATTTACATATGTAGATTCTAGAAGAATTTAGTGTTAAATGCACTGCTAGCCCCGGCACCTCGCAATATTGCTAAAGTGTGTGGGACCCCCACCAAATAGGATTGCCTGGGCATATTGAACGTATTAAAAGAATAAGAGGGTCACAGGGTTTTTTGAACCACGAGACAGTGTAAGAACTGAAGCGGCAGTCTGTTGACGAAAGACGCAAAGCTTCCCGTGAAAATCTACTTAGAAAGTTTTTAGAACCAAATTTAAGTGTTGAATGTACAACATCCTTCATATCGCTCCCATCGGGATCACAAAGACAAGATTAGACTAATTACAGCACACACATAGGCATTTGATCAATAGTTCTTTCCGGGTACCACATGTGAACGGAACGGAAAAAGCACAAATAACTAGTACAATTGGACGTACCCTCTGCCATGCTCTTCGCAGTGGTATGCATGGTATACATGTAGATGCTGATACAAAATATGCATTCTCTTTAGAGTGTTGTGTTTTACATTTTTGCACTGGAATTCGGGAAATATTTTCTGTCTCATTTCACACTGCAGTGTTAGCGTTTCCTGATGTATGTAGCTCTAACAAGGATTCTATGATCTCTTATACCATATAAAAATTAATTCGCCCGACGTGCAGTACAGTCTACGATCCATTCGAACAGAATATCAGACAGAGAGACGAGGAAGTTAGCCGCTCCATGAACCGGCAACTGTATGTATAGCTCGTTACATCCACCCCTGAAACCCATCAGCTCACTAGAAATAGACTAACTAAAATTAACAGAATTTGATTTAAGTTTATTTGTACAAAGTTGATGTAAATGAGTCGGCTGCGTGACAGAAAAGAATAATGTTCTATTTAAGTAATTATAGCTCGTTGCTGTAACTCTTGAATGCCCGTATGAACCAAGACAAGTGTTAACCTCACTACCTTTTATTATTTGCCACCCTTAAGCAGATGAAGTACCAGCTCAAGCAAACATAGTCATTATCGATCATGCTGAAGCAGGATACTCTTTGTGCGCGAGAAGCACGAGCGTCTTTGTCCAAAATAGGCAACGTTGACTTCTGACTGTGCAGAGACTGAGGTATCAACTATGGAGTGAATTAGTACTTACCTGGTGACCGCGAGACGGAGAGGATCTACTTCTGACGAGATGCCATGCAAGCTACGGGAAACAAATTTTGCATTATGGTTAACATGTTTTGAAAAAGGCTTTTGATCATTCCGATTACGTATGTTAATAGTGACGCCACATTTTGGCTGTATAGTACTCCCACAACATAGATTAGGCTCGTTGCCTTCCGCGAATTTTAGCACGCTTAGGGACCGTTCGGACTTCGACGCGCGCTATGGCCCTAACTGACGTTATTGCTTCCGCTGTTCGTTCTTCGTATTTTCCAAATCGTTAATCAGTGTGGTTTTCGATGCCTTTTTGTAATTATAATCAGTGTAAGAGTTCGCGAGAGTTGTATTGTTGTAATACGGTTTCACACATTGTATGCCTTTCATATTCCACAATGTGCTTGTCTACATTGCAACTCGAACCTGCATTGCGTTTATGTTCTTCTCGGTATAGATTAAAAGCGGACCCACTTCAGTTTCGCAATCCTCGGACAACATTTTCCCACTGTCAAGATTTCGCCTTTTTGTAGTAAACCCAATTATTGGCATGTACCGTTACGCACAACGGCACGTAAATGTTCTTTGTGTCAGTGTAGGAGCTAAATTTGTCGCTGCATTGACTCAGCGAGATGCGGGACAGGTGTATTATGGGAATCTGTTGTGCAAATTAACTGTTGATTCATTTCATAACTATGTTTTTAGGGCTACAAGAAGTGTTAAAGTATATAAGCTTTGGGTCTGAACCAGTTTTAGAAGTAATATGGACTTTTGACAAGTAAGTCTCATTTAGCAGATAAAAGCTCGAAAGTTTCACTCGCTGGAAAATAACTAAATAAACTACGCTCGTAACTCCTCAGAAACAGTAGCACTTCTTCAATTTTCATATCTAAATAAATATTCATTTCATTTATTATTTTGTAAGTTACAGAGAGAAACAAGTTACCTGAAACATCCTGTCACTGACAGTGGCTGTTTACTTTTTATTTTCCCGTTTCCCTTTTTCTCCGATGGTTCTTAATTTTTGGACAGTAGAGTAGCTGCCAGGAAACTTCATAACTCCGTGTAACCACAATGTAGAGATTAACAAAGTTTCTACTAGCCACCAAATCCATTGACCATCACAAAACATTACCGCTCAATGCCGCGTTTCAGATAACACTACCGAACAGATACGTCACTGTCAAAGAAACCGTATGAGAGAGATCGCTTCTGCTATTGACATGAATTTTAACGTGGCCAGAAAAGAGAACAGCCCTCTTTATCTCCTTATATCGCTTTTCCGCAACGGATAAGAGCGTCCAATTAGTTTGGCACGACTTATATGGCTGGAGAAACACATCCTGTCGGGCTTGATCTATAATGGATGAGGTGGCTGTACAAGGACATAATTTGGCCTCATGAAAGCTGCAGCAACGGGAGCGTTCCAAAGTGTGCCTTGGCTTATGGTCAGTACGACGCGGACGCACAAGTAGAAAAATGGAAGGTAGGCGCTCAGGAATCTCCTATCCTTCCTTATACAACAGAGCGTGTTTCTTACTGCGGCTCTTTCAAACGTGTTTAAATTAATCGCCACGTGAGCTAAAGAGAAAATGAATGTTCCAATGATGTCTAAATAGACATATGCACCTATTCGTATATTGCTTACCGCTATGAAGGGCTCGACCCAAACCATACTCGAGCAAAAGAATGATTGATTTATGAAGCCGCCCTCCCTTCACTGACCTACCTATCCACAACACCTCACTCTGGCGACTCGAACATTCTTGAAGATTTATGGGGTACAAGCGTATCATTGTTAACTCTAGAACTGATTTATTCCAACGGTATCTTTCCAGCCATTGTCGAGGCGGATCAGAACTTAACTCAAAATGTAAGTCATTCTTATTTATTTATTTTTATATTTAAAAAGAAGAAAGACTACACATGCGGTCGTTCTATGCAAAGTGTTACTGGCCATGATACAAACACACAACCTTCCACAATTGTGCCAATCTCATTAAAATCCTACGGCCGCGTAATACAAGAAATAAAGTATCTACGCTTTAGCCGCGTTGCAGTGGAATTACTCATAGTGTAAAAGTCCCTACAATATTTTTATGCGTAAAGTAAGGAATATCCGGAATTTTCATTCTCAAAATGTGTTCCTGGAATTTTCCAAGTAGGTATTGGGCAGTGAGTCCAGTTTGCGAAAATATTAGTTAAGTGAATGTTACGATGAAGTAATGAAAATAATTAAAGACGAAATAAAAAAGATCTAGATTTCAATCGACGAGTCACTTATCCTATGGGTCGTTTTATTGTCATTGTCGTAGCTGAACCATTAGATCCAGCAGAAGGTGAAGCACTACTTAAAACAGAATGTCCGGAAAAAGTTATTTATCAATTAATTACAGTAACTGTGGCCTCAAGAAATTCAATACAACAATGTACTACCTTTCATTCAGACCATGGGCCATACATCAAATAGGCTCGGGCAAAACTTTTAAGGTGTTATTTCCAAACGGGGTTTACGTGACCTGTATAGCACATGGTTTTCACAGGGTGTCAGAGGATATACGAAGCTTGTTCAGTATGTCGTCAAATTGATTTTCAGTATTAAGAAGATTTTTTTGAAAGCCCCGTGAAGCATTCAGACATTTCAAGACACTGCACCAGATATACTTCTGCCTCCTCAACCTATCATAACGAGATGGGGAACGTGGATTTCAGCAGCAGTTTAGAAGCATCTCCAGTTGTAGAAGCAAAAAAAATTTCACCACGATTCTTTGGAAGTGAGAAATGGCTTAATCTCCATTGCGTCCGAGTTTGGTTTCCTGCCACAAGTGATCTCCAAGGAACAAATGGCTCTGGGCACTATGGGACTTGACTTCTGAGACCATCAGTCCCCTAGAACTTAGAATTACTTAAACCTAACTAACTTAAGAACATCACACACATCCATGCCCGAGGCAGAATTCGAACCTGCGACCGTAGCGGACGCGCGGTTCCAGACTGTAGCGCCTAGTACTGCTCGGCCACTGTGGCCGGCTCTCCAAGAAACAGGGTAGCCTTTGACGAAGTGGGTGAAAATCGTGGAGATTGTAGTGCAAAGACTGGATGGTATGCCAAGGGAATGGGGCTCATTAGTTAGGGAAAAGTGTAAAACGATATTTTACTTAAATACTGATCTTCACAATCTTAGAAATATTTCAAAAATTCTTCAAGGTGTCAGTTCAGTTGCAATACAAATGGACCCTACAATAGTTACATGTTTTAGACCTGATCCAGTTACTTCTGCAGACATTGACAGGTCATTTTGTCAGATAAAAATGTATTATCTGACAGGAGTCTCAACATGACTCCAAAAAATTTTAAAAAGCGTTTGGTTGTCATGTGCAGCCAATAGGCCAAGAAGGCATTTTAATGCATAGCCTTCCAAGCCACATTTTCCTTTTCTGTGAAATATAATTAGCATTTTGTTTAAAAATGTAAAGTTACTTGAAAAATAAGATACCGCACGATGCTAACATAAATACAATGATTGTGTGGTTGTCTAAATACTGCAATCTAGTAAATAAATAGGCAGTATGTAAGGTGAAACTTTCTGGCAGATTAAAACTGTGTGCCGGACCGAGACTCGAACTCGGGACCTTTGCCTTTCGAGGGCACAATCTGCTGTAGAGTGAAAATCTCGTTTTGGAAACATCCCCCAGGCTGTGGCTAAGCCATGTCTCCGCAATATCATTTCTTTCAGGAGTGCTAGTTCTGCAAGGTTCGCAGGAGAGCTTCTGTAAAGTTTGGAAGGTATGAGACGAGGTACTGGAAGAAGTAAAGCTGTGAGGACGGGGCGTGAGTCGTGCTTGGGTAGCTCAGTTAGTAGAGCACTTGCTCGCGAAAGGCAAAGGTCCCGAGTTCGAGTGTCGGTCCGGCACACAGCTGTAATCTGCCAGGAAGTTTCATATCAACGCACACTCCGCTGTAGAGTGAAAATCTCGTTCTGGAATATGTAAGGTTTTTCCATGTCACCTTTTTCTATCTATATTTTATAAACTTCCCGTCTCTGGTAATAACTCTTACATTTTATTTTCGCTTAGGAAAGAAACTGCACAATTACTGGAAACCCTGAGCCTGCTGAGATAACTATTCGCGTTTAAAAATAGAACTGGGATATTTTATTTTATTTTATTTTATGCAAAAGCAGTATTTTCTGTGGTTTCTGTGTGAGTATAGTGAATAATGTAAATTTTGAACGACTATAACTAGCCATGACAGCCTGTGTAAGATACACTGAAGACCCAAGGAACTGGTACACCTGCCTCATATCGTGTAAGGCCCCCGCGAGCGCGCAGAAGTGCCGCAACACGAAGTGGCATGGACTCGACTAACGTTTGATGTAGTGCTGGAGGGAACTGACACCATAAATCAGTAAGAAAACTAGGGGATGGAGATCTCTTCTGAACAGCGCGCTGCAAGGCATCCCGGATATGCTCAATAATGTTAATGTCTGGGACGTTTGGTGGCCAGCGGAACTATTTCAACTCAGAAGAGTATTCCTGTAGCCATTCTGCAGCAATTCTGGACACGTACAGCACAAAAGCGTACAGGCCGACCTCGTCTGTTGATTGACAGAGACCGCCGACAGTTGAAGAGGGTCATAATCTGTAATAGGCGGTCATCTATCCAGACCATCATACAGGAATTCCAAACTGCATCAGGATCCACTGCAAGTACTATGACAGTTAGGCGGGAAGTGAGAAAACTTGGATTTCATGGTGGAGCGGCTGCTCATAGGCACAAATCACGCCGGTAAATGTCAAACGACGCCTCGCTTTGTGTAAGGAGCGCAAACATTGAACGACTGAACAGTAGAAAAACGTTGTGTGGAGTGCCGAATCACGGTATACAATGTGGCGATCCGATGGCAAGTTGTGTGTATGGCGAATGACCGATGAACATCATCTGCTAGCGTATGTAATGCCAACAGCAAAATTCGGAGGCGGAGGTGTTATGATGTGGTCGTGATTTTCATGGAGGGGGCTTGTAACCCTTATTGTTTTGCGTGACACTATCACAGCACAGGCCAACATTGATGATTTAAGCACCTTCTTGCTTCCCACTGTGTTGAAGAGCAATTCGGGTATGGCGCTTGCGTCTTTCAACACGATCGAGCACCTGTTCATAATGCACGGCCTTCCACTTCATTATCACATCGGAAACAGTGGACCTAAGGATGTTCAGGAGCGTGGAAATCTTGCGTACAGACTTATGACACAAGTTCAAAAATGGTTCAAATGGCTCTGAGCACTATGGGACTTAACATCTATGGTCATCAGTCCCCTAGAACTTAGAACTACTTAAACCTAACTAACCTAAGGACATCACACAACACCCAGTCATCACGAGGCAGAGAAAATCCCTGAACCCGCCGGGAATCGAACCCGGGAACCCGGGCGTGGGAAGCGAGAACGCTCATTCTGTTCTCTCACGATGTCTAATGACTATTGAGGTCGCTGATATGGAGTATCTGGCAGTAGATGCAGCGCAATGCACCTAATATGAAAAACATATGTTTTTGTGGGTGACCGGATACTGTTGATCACATAGTGTATCTCTGTATTTGAATACGCATACCTATACCAGTTTCTTTGCCACTTCAGTGTACGTGTAAGGTATTCGATTGTTCGATCGTGTCAGATCTTGCTACGCTGAGTTAGAGTGTATGTGAACGGATAAGTGACGTGATTTTCATGCGCTGTGTTTTCTTCATCGGTTCCTTAGTCACTCGTCACAAATCAGACATCTGTCATCATGCAATAACTGCAATTTAAAGTTAGATAAGTGCGGTATTTTGGCTGTAGCCAAGCATAATAGTAATTTTTTTCTAAATTTACTTCTCCGTTTCAGCCACACAGCTCTGGAACAAACTACCCTTTAGCCTGTGTTTCACATAAAACTGCTCTGCATTCAAGTGTTCAAGTGCAGGTTAAAGCTTTTTCCGTTATCATCAGACACTCTGGGCATATTGCAGCTGCTTTCCTTCTCTCCAAACCTCTGCTACACTGTCAACACTATTCAAGCTTCTCTCATCCTTTCCTACTTCAGTTTTCTACCTTCTATCCGATCTGCTGATCTCAGTCTATTACTTATCACGCCCTCTAAGGCTAGGTGACTTTTCCTTTACACTTGATTTTTTCTGTGGTATTGCCTCACATTTCTGTGAGATACCACTAATCACATTCGTCAAGAACATGATGAGAAAACAGCTTAACGCTATATTATTAAAACTGACTTTTCTCAAATTATGTATATTCATTAGTAGATTTTTTATTATTATTATTATTGTTGTTGTTGTTATTTCATACTGCTCAAAAACATTGTCGAGTCATATTAATGTGACCATGTGTTAAAAGCCCGAATAACCAGCTTTTGCAGCGCGAACCGCTGCAAAGCGTGCAGTAAGAGAATCATTGAGGTTGTGGATGATACTGACGGGAATGTGGAGCCACGCCAACTCCCGTGCCATAGCCAGCTCCGGTTGAGAAACCATGGCGCAAACAGCCCGATCCAATTGGTGGCACGGATTGTATATTGGTTTTAAATCCGGTGAGTTTGGTGGCCAGGGGAGTGTGGTAAACTCGTCCTAATGCTCGCCGAACCAAGTACATACACTGAGACCTGTGTGACACGTTGCGTTGTCCTGTTGGTAGATGCCATCGTGCCAAGGAAAAACAAACTTCATGTAGAAGTGGACATGGTCCCCAAGGATAGATGCAAACTTGGGTTGATTCATTGTGGATTACAGAATGAGCAGATCACACAGGGAGTGCCCTCCGGCCTGGAACCTTGCAACTTTTGCTGCAAGGTGTTTGATATCAGCCGTTTCACGCCGTAAAAGCCAACGGCCTTTGCGTGATGAAGAGTAAAACGTGATTCATCTGGAAAGGCCACCTGTCGCCATTCAGTGGACGTCCAGCTGCGGTACTGTCGTGCAAATTCCAGCCTTCGCCGCTGACGAACAGCAGTCAGCATGGGTGCATGAATCCAGGCGCCTGCTGCAGAGGCCCATACGCAGCAATGGTCACCGAACGGGTGTTGAGGAGACGCTGTTGGTAGCCCCTTGGTCCATCTGGACGGTCAGTTGCTCAACAGTTTTCCGTCTATTCGCCCGTACACATCCCCGCAGCCATCACTCACCCGTATCATCTATGGCCCGTTGTGTACCACAGTTGCCTCGGAACCGGTTTTGGATAGCGCCATTTTGCCATGCGCTTATACTTTAACCACTGTGGTAAACTAACAGTTTACTAACCAGGCCGTTTCGGTATTCCTGTCTCCTTTGGGCTGAAAGCCAATGACCATGCCCTTCTGGACATCAAATAGATCGCTCAGTTTCTGCTTTACGACAACGACTGTAGAGTTTTCCACATCCACCAGACATGCTTTACATACTCTCCACTGCTAGTGCTGCTACCTGTCGTGTGTGAGTGGTTATTGTACGTTGACGTCGACCATAGTGATGGTCACATTAATGTGACTGAACCGTGTACTGAACATGTTGTAATGTTGGCTCACTAATGATTCTGGATTAGATGTATGAGAAAGGCTGAAGGCCAATATCCTAACAGATGAAATAAGTAAATAAATAAATATTGCAAGTCTGTCGTCGATGACGTTTAGTATTTGTCTGGTTTGATACAAGTGGCTAGACATCATGGACTTTCCGTAAAGGTCGGTCCAGAAAGCATCAACTCGCTCTTTTTAGTGTATTTAAAAAGTTCCTTTTCTTTCATCTTATTTCATTCGGAGCATCCACTGCATTGTAATTTTTGTATTGAACTGTATTGTGCTGTGGATGTGTTCGAATGTTGTGTGTCGTTTGTAAAGAATAGTCTTAAATTAGTATTCTCAGATAAGTTGGTTAAACGTCGAAACGATCAGTATACTGCACGAGTAAAATCAGCACATAAGCTTTTTTCTCGCTATACATCAAAGACATTTCATCTGTACTTCACTCTTTTAACAACCACCTAAATGATGACGATATCCAGTTGTACGTCAGTGTCAGCCCTAAGAACATTGCTGTTGCCATATTAGGCATGTACGACGATATTTATTTATTGCGACGGGCACAGAACCTGGGTGTTAAGCTACTCCCTAAGAAGTCACTCATCATCCTCATATCACAAAGAAAGTTGATTAGTGGACATTTCTGTGAAACAGATCCGCCACCGCTTCTTCTTGGAGTACAATTACAGTTCCAAAAACAGTGAAAGACCAAGGTAGAATCTTGGATGAACACCTAAATTGGAAAGAACAAACTGTTGCAGAATGCAGGATACTCTCCTGCCTACATGCAATCAAAATACTCAGGAAAATGTTTGTAACTCAAATTAAATAAAAATTAGTCCAGTATTTATTCCTGAGAAGTTCTTACTTCTGACATGTACTTCGACACCATCCAAAGAGTGAAAATTCCAGATGACTTGAGCTATCTATGAATGTTTGTGTAAGACGTGTGCAGGATGCGGTAGTATAATAACAACAGTGCTTCCCGTTCTCAGTTATTAAGTGTGAAGCTCTCACCAAGTATACATTACTATAATTAGGCTAACAGACAGAACATTTATATGGATTTTGTTCAGAGAGACTCTTATGACAGTTATGTAAGTTCTGCATTTGGTTGCGTCATTTTTGACGAAAATGTATTTTTGATCCATCGGCGTACACTGTTTTTTCTCACGCGAAGATGGTTTGTGCAATTGAAACCGGTAGAGAATGAATATACAGTCGAACAGATTTTGCAGTATTTTTAGAAAATCTGACAGAATAAATTCTCAAATAAATCTTCTTTAAAAGTAGCGAATCGAACTGGTCTCAAACTTACAACTGAAAAATAAAATTCATGATAGATATAAAAGATGCTCCAAAACACATAGAAACACTCATAGATAGAAAAGATCGGGTTAGCAAATTTAAATGTCTTCGAGGAGCTGTACAGCATGATGGGCTAGGCAGATCTGCAATAGATGTAAGTGCCAATAAAACGGAAAGAACATATGATTTGACAAAAAAATTTCTACAAAAAAAAATGTATTCCTCAAATACCAAATTTAAATTTTATATGAAGTACAGTGGCAAGACCAGAATGTTTATATGCATTTGAATGCTTAACTATGATTTATTAGCTACGCATAATACAGGTACTTGAAAGACTGACTGTTTGGTACAATTACAAAATGGAGAATTTGGTAAATTTATTTGTTATAGTGTCAGGAGAACAAAATATATAACATCAGTTTATACATTTTTTGACCAGAAGTCGGTCACGTCGAGTGAATTCGGTGTCTCCGTAATCAGGTCTCTCGTAGTGCGTGTGGCTGGAGATGAATTACACTGTAGTATATGGTTGCTAGTCTGCGCAGCACCACACTTGCAAAAAACTGACTCCATCGGAAGGCCCTACTTCTGCATCTTGGTCTTACATCTCGCGGTATAAGAGCGTAGTCTGTTGAGAGCCTTCCATATTGTTCACTTCTCCGACTGGCCAGAAGGGAGCTCTTCCTTCGGAAACATCCATTTCTCGAAATGCTGACATTTCCTCCGCCATTTTAAGATACTTTCTCACTACGGTGTTCCCGTAAGAGCTTCAGCAGTTGTCAATAAGATCTTTCTTGTTTTCAGCTGCCATATAAAGGGTGAGCTTCCGCAGAGACCGCCTTACTCTTCCCATACCTAACTGCTATCTTCCGCGTAATTTCAGGAGGGACTATGCCAGCAAGGCAGTGGATTTACCTACGGGTGTAAGTCCTAAACAACCCGTGACAATGCGACAGATCTCATTAAGCGTCACACCTATGTGCGGCTGGACTTCTACCACGCTGAAATTGCATTTTCAGCACTGGAGTAATACAGCGCTAGCGCGATAGTTCCAGTGGATGGGTCAGCATCCCATGTAGTACGTCTCAGTTTCCACGCTATGTTGATTCAGGTATAAATGATATATCAGAAGTAATGGCAAAGCAAAGATTTATCTTCTTTCCACGTTTCTACAGAATGAATGAGAATAGGCTAACAAAATAATTATTCCTGTATTTCTGGAAAATGAAAACAGCAAAAGCATGGATTACAGAAATAAAAGAATTGTTGTTTCCTGTCTACTCGTCGAATATAGGGTGCCTAGAAAACCTGCTTTCTCAGATCGCTAGACAACAATTCAAGCAAATCGTATTAATGAATTATTATTACAATAAGATAAATGACAGTACTTAACTTCGAGAATTTACAATGGTGTGTCGCAAGCAATGGGCGACAGACAAAATAAAAAAATCTCTTCAGTATATACAACGCCTAATGCAGTTCCTAAGTCGCTGTTGTAGAGCTCGTAGAATGGCTAGTCTTCAACTTGGCCGCGGCCACGCAGCGCGGCGTTTATGTTCTCTTCGCCTCGAGGCCGCTGCTGTCTCGGTGTCATCCTAGAGAGGGGTCGATCAGCGCGAAGCCTCCCCTTAGAACTTTGTGAATTACTATGCTGGTAAACCTCTTACGTTATTTGATTTTCAAACAGCTGAGCAGAACTGAACTTACTCAGACATTACTCTCTTTACTAGTTCTGATCAACACTAAACTGACACACAATATTTTTAGCGTTACGCAAACTGACTTTTAGTAATCCCTACAAAAGAATGGCCCTGACTAACAATATCCTATACCTTTCATGAATCACTTACCTCACAAAAATCTTCGTTACTCGAACTACTGCAATACAGCGAGCGCCAATACCGCCAGCTAAATAAAGGATTCTAACTACTGATAGGCATAGTTAGCAAATGAAAGATTTTGATAGAGAACAAACAATGTATTTACCTTAATAGTGTTCAAAACTCCTAATATATACATCAGTTCATGACATCCAGTCTTACAAATTTCCTTTTTCTGACAGGCAGACGTCCAGATCGACCGCTCTCAAAACTCTGCCATCTCTCTCTCCACCTCCAACTGCGCAACGCTACGCGCTGTTCACATCCAACTGCCCAGCACTACAATAGCGAATATTCCAACAATGCCAACCAGCCACAGACTGCACACAGCACAGCCAGTGATTTTAATACAGAGCGCTACGTGGCGTTACCAACATAAAAACCTGAACAGCCTACTTACAAGCTTAGTATTAGCTGACGTCTTCTTCACAGCCCCCTCTCCTCTACTGTTCCTGATCGTCGTGCAGGCGCTTGACTTTCATGCCTGAACAAGAATGACTTAAAATAAATCGTCAAATAATTGTAAATAACAGAAAGAAACATTTTTGAGAATCAAGTACCAAATATAGAAAACTTTCTAGACGGAAGAAATGAAAAATCGGTAACAACAAGCACAGTAGGAAGGAAAAGTTCAAATTGAAATAAGATGAACGAGTAGTGGAGAAATAGGAAACAATGAAGACGGAAGAGGAACTGAAGTTGTTACGTGACCCTAGTTGGTCAGTACGAAGATAAAAAGAAAAAGTGTTTCAGAAAATAGCAACCGCACACAACTGATCTGTACACGCGACTAGCACGAGGTGACGTCTCAGGGAGACGTCAGGGCGACGTTTGACCTGTCTTCGGAACCCTCGGCACGATTTCACAAGAGGGCGTTTAGAAACGGAATTTGTAGACTTAATAGCGGGCTGCGCGGCCTCGCACAGCCTGACTTACGAATACGGGAAAAAATGGGGCGTGTATAAAGCGGCGGGGTCGATTAGCATACCTTAATTGAAAACTCACCGCTCCACTTAACTAAAAGTGTCATTTAATAGAATGAAGTCTGTGTTTGCAAGCGGGCCAGCGAGAGAGAGATGGAGGCGAGGAAAAGAGCGCAGGGACACGGATAGGGGCGGGAAAGCGCGAGAGGAGGCGTGGTGTACAAACACAGCCTCTACTCCCCCGCCCCCTCGTGGAAACTAATTAACAGGCTCGCAGGTTTTCACGGCGTGTACACGGCCAGATTTAATTAAAAATATGTACACCGGCTGGCCGGTCCCTCGGAGGCAGCGGAGGGGAGAGGCCGACTCTCCGCCCTGCCCCACACGGCCGGCCGCAGGTGCAGTTCGCTCAGGAGCAGGTTCTCACTGCCGAGATGTCTTGGGTCGATAACGCGACACCCACATCGGCGCTGGCAGTTCGGATAAACGGCATCAAGTGTCACCTGTTAATACACCTCCATCTCTGTAAATCTGAGAATAGCTTCTCTTGCATAAAATCGCCAGTCTGGCCATTAGGTGCACTGACCGACTCCTAAGTACGAACATTTTTGGCGGCTTCTGTAACAGTCTAGCTTTGTTTTTTTCACTAATTTATAAAAGTGCACGTCTGCAAATATGTAATTGAATGAGGATGGGGTAAAATACAGGGAGCGAAAGGCTATTTACAATTTGTACAGAAATCAGATGGCAGTTATAAGAGTCGAGGGACATGAAAGGGAAGAAGTGGTTGGGAAGGGAGTGAGACAGGGTTTTAGCCTCTCCCCGATGTCATTCAATCTGTATATTGAGCAAGCAATAAAGGAAAGAAAAGAAAAGTTTGGAGTAAGTATTAGAATCCATGGAGAAGAAATAAAAACTTTGAGGTTCGCCGATGACATTGTAATTCTGTCAGAGACAGCAAAGGACTTGGAAGAGCAGTTGAACGGAATGGACAGTGTCTTGAAAGGAAGATATAAGATGAACATCAACAAAAGCAAAACGAGGATAATGGAATGTAGTCGAATTAAGTCGGGTGATGCTGAGGGAATTAGATTAGAAAATGTGACGCTTAAAGTAGTAAAGCAGTTTTGCTATTTGGGGAGCAAAATAACTGATGATGGTCGAAGTAGAGAGTGTATAAAATGTAGACTGGCAATGGCAAGGAAAGCGTTTCTGAAGAAGAGAAATTTGTTAACATCGAGTATAGATTTAAGTGTCAGGAAGTCGTTTCTGAAAGTATTTGTTTGGATTGTAGCCGTGTATGGGAGTGAAACGTGGGCGATAAATAGTTTGGACAAGAAGTGAATAGAATCTTTCGAAATATGGTGCTACAGAAGAATGCTGAAGATTAGATGGGTAGATCACATAACTAATGAGGAAGTATTGAATAGAATTGTGGATAAGAGGAGTTTGTGGCACAACTTGACAAGAAGAAGGGATCGGTTGGTAGGACATGTTCTGAGGCATCAAGGGATCACAAATTTAGCATTGGAGGGCAGCGTGGAGGGTAAAAATTGTACAGGGAGACCAAGAGATGAACACACTAAGCAGATTCAGAACGATGTAGGTTGCATTAAGTACTGGGAGATGAAGAAGCTTGCACAGGATAGAGTAGCATGGAGAGCTGCATCAAACCAGTCTCAGGACTGAAGACCACAACAACAACAACAGTTGTGACATGCACAGATTACAAAAAAATATATAAACCAACTGCCCAAACCTACATTCAGAGAACAATTATCGAAAACTGAGCCACAACTTGTAAGGTGGCTATAATTTCGCACATTACACGCACTCATCTACATACTTTGCCGTGATTTACAACCGGAATTAGGTATCATTTGTTAGGTTGTACATCATATATATAGATACTTAAACAAAACTAACATTGTCACATATACCTTGTAGATAGTGGTTAACGCTTATTGCAAGATAGGTGATGGAGAGTCTTTATTATCAAAATGGCATAATGAATGATTGCCTATACTAGCAGAGGTTGGAATGTCAATGGAAATGAAATGGCATGCGTAACTCAAGCCCTGGGTGAAAAAGCTCACACAGGTGTGCTTCGGTAGCTCAGATGGTAGAGCACTTACCCGCGAAAGGCAAAGGTCCCTAGTTCGAGTCTCGATCGGGCACACAGTTTTAATCTGCCAGGAAGTTTCATATCAGCGCACACTCCGCTGCAGAGTGAAAATCTCAGTCTGGAAACATCCCCCAGGCTGTGACTAAGCCATGTCTCCGCAATATCCTTTCTTTCAGGAGTGCTAGTTCTGCATGGTTCGCAGGAGAGCTTCTGTAAAGTTTGGAAGGTAGGAGACGAGGTACTGGCAGAAGTAAAGCTGTGAGTACCGGGCGTGAGTCGTGCTTCGGTAGCTCAGATGGTAGAGCACTTGACCGCGAAAGGCAAAGGTCCCGAGTTCGAGTCTCGATCGGGCACACAGTTTTAATCTGCCAGGAAGTTTCTATCAGCGCACACTCCGCTGCAGAGTGAAAATCTCATTCTGGTAACATCCCCCAGGCTGTGGCTAAGCCATGTCTCCGCAATATCCTTTCTTTCAGAAGTGCTAGTTCTGCATGGTTCGCAGGAGAGCTTCCGTAAAGTTTGGAAGGTAGGAGACGAGGTACTGGCAGAAGTAAAACTGTGAGTACCGGGCGTGAGTCGTGCTTCGGTAGCTCAGATGGTAGAGCACTTGCCCGTGAAAGGCAAAGGTCCCGAGTTCGAGTTTCGATCGGGCACACAGTTTTAATCTGCCAGGAAGTTTCAACATTTGTGTATTTTATTGTATTTCTTTTCAGAGGCGTTGCGCTTCAGCCCGCTGGCTGCAATTTATTGAATTTATGTTAAGTCCTCTGTCGTGGTATTTTGTTTGTATTATAAAGCCACTGTTCGATCACGACGTTGCCATTAGTTTAGCTTCTTTGTTGTAGATATTTTATGTTACGTGCTCCTTACAAAATAAATGTGGCTAGTGTAAATTGTGTGTACTTTTAAGAGAGAACTGTTATCAGGGATCAGTCCATGATAACTAGGGAGAAAGCGCGCTTAGCAACACAACAGATTACTAGTTGTAACAATATAGAAATGGCAGGTACAGGGGGTAGTCAAGAAAGCCTAAGGGATGAGAAAGAGTTATCTTTGTTAGTAGCACAAGGCACAGGTGAGGGGAATACCGATCCAAGGGAACTTTTTGAGGACACAGTCAAGCCCGTGGTGGGCAATCTGATAGCGAAATGAGGAACATTGACACATTGAGGCAATCGTAAAGATACGGGACTATAATGCAGGGAGTCCAAGTGAACGTGGAACAACTAAGAATCGTGGTAGATCGCCGTCAGTGACATCGTCACGAGGCAGCAAATCAGGGGCGCGCAGTGAAAACTTTTTTGAAAACCAAGAAATGGAAAGGGAAAAGGGCAGAAGATCACCTAAGAGTAGAGGAAGAGAAAGTCGCATTAGGAAAGAAGATTTAGATAACACAGGTGTGTTGGACGTCCTTGCATACCTAAAAGCAATGGCAAGTAAAATGGGAAGTAAAATTCAGAATGTGAGCTCAGAAATTGGAAATAAAATTCAAAAGGTCAGCTCTGAATTGGGAAGCCAAATAAAAGGGGGAATGTGAACTGTGAGATCAAATAAAAAAGGGAAATGATGAAGTACGCTCTGAAATGGGAAGTAAAATTCAAAACATTAGTGCTGAAATGGGAAGTAAAATTCGAAACGTTGGTGTCGAAATTAAGTCGATCAAACATGAGACGAGGGAAGTGAAAAATGAAGTAGTGACGCTCCGTACGAAAGTAGAACGAGAGATTTTGGAGGTCAGAAGAACCGCGAACGAGGCGTGATTACTAGCGAGGGGCACAAAGCGAGTTGCTCTTGAAACATTAGAGAAGACAGAAAATACGACAAAGATAGGCGGAGGTACATTAACGAAGTTCCAGAGACGCTTAAAACAAGTAGAAGCAAGGCGGCTGCAAAAGACAGAAATTGCGCCAAATAAGGCATTGACCTCGGAGCTCTCACAATTTAAACAAAACATAGAAAACGAAATTAAGCAACTATCTCAGGAAGTCAGGTCACAGCCTTGTCAAAACTCAAACCTCGGAAAAGAAATAGTGAGCGATTTCGAAATAACAGAACCGGAAGAACCAGTTCAAACTCAACACGATCATATCAAAGCCCAGACGATATTAGAATGTGCTCGAATGTAATAGTTGCTCGTCAAGTACATACTGATTGCGTATCTGCAGAGCAACGAAATATCCTAGAGATATGGCCTCCGCGTCTACACAGGGCACGACTGGCAATGAGATATTTCATATGCGCAATTGTTATCCGACAATGCGCATCATGGGACATTTTTCCAGTAATGTAAACGTAACAGGGAATAGAAGAGAGGATGCCTAAAGTAACGGTAGAGCGGAAGCTTTAGCGCCAAGTCAGAATGTGGTAGGCCGAGCGGGAAGAAATTTTAATGAAATTTTCGATTTTAAGCATTTTATCTCTGTTCGAAAATTTCAGCATTACAAAGGCGAGGTAATGTTTTACATCCAAAAACTTTCATTGGACAATTTAATTTATCATTATCTCCTCACTGGCATCTGATGTACAAACTGGACTTCGTATGTTCGCATATCGAGGGAACATCGGCCTAATGCATGCGGAACGTTGCAAAAACGTGCACATCATACGAAGAGTTTCGTGACGCATTTTTAAAACAAATACTGGTCCAAGTAGACACAGGACAGAATCAAACAGGAAATAATGATGAGCAGAGACTTGGAGAGTTCAGAGTTCCGTAGTCTGGTAAAGAATTTCGAAAACTTGACCATCAGTATTTGGACAACCCATGCACACCGGCTGAGATCACAAGACTGTGTTACATGAAGCTGCCAATTTCCTACCAGCAAACTCTCGTCGGCCGATGTGGAAGTGATGCAAAAGGATTCAAGGGTATCCTAAGAGAGTTAGAGTTCGGTTTCAACGAGCAGCAAGAGCGAGAAAGGCATAGGCAGAGAGACGTGCAAAGTGAAAGAAGGGAGAACAACGAAGGGAATAATACAGGCCATAATTGGCAAAACAATGTCAATCGGCCGCCTCAACAAAACATGGACCATAGATATCGTAGTGGGAACTATGTACAGTGGAAGAACTGTGGCAGATAATATAGGCAACAAAATAAACGCAGATGGGAGCCACAAAGTAATGGCGCATCATGGGGCGACCAATAGAGAAACTCGTCAACGGTCTGACACAGGATGGGGTGGAATGAATAATAACAAAAATCGGGAATGATCAGTTGAAATTACAGCACCTAACCCTGGGAGAGCACTCCAAAATGACGTAGAAAGTGAACAACGACTAGGCCAGACGACGGGCACTAGTGAAAATGCGTCCGTAAACCGTATCGGAAGCGTTCAGTGATTGAGAGCAATTCTTCTGTCTATACCTACATAGAGACGTTATCTGATTTCCGTCCTTGTGGCTGGGAGTTAGCGTTTCTTGTCTGTAGAATACAGAAAAGAGAAGACAGTATTAGATTATACTAGTCAGAGGACCGCCTTCTGCCGCCGTAGTGTTTCAAAGAGCTTTTATTTTGTGTCTGGAGTTCTTCCATCGTCGCACCGGACGCAGTACATACAGTGATATTGCTAACTGCTTCGGCTTATTAGGGCTATAAAGCTAAACAGCTGTGATTACTTAAGTTTTATTTCCAGTGAGGTTGCACACCACTATAGATCATCTTCTAATTTTTGGTACGTAGATGATGTTAGTCATCTCGCGTTATTTGTATTAGATCGCGTAGCCATAAAAAGGAGCAGATTTGGGCAATTAATCAATAATATTAGTTAGGAAATTCATTTGTATCTCTTTATGTCCATTGGACATTGGTATATAAAAATTTGTGATATATAAAGGAATTCTAACTTACAATAATGTATAAGCAGAAACAACATTTATCATTTAGTAGTTACTAGTACCCTTAATGATTCATTTATGTTTATGTTGTAATTTTTATGTTAAAGAGCAAGAAGGAGGAAATAATATCATCGTTAAGAGATCCTAAGACCTGCTTCAGGGGGTACTAAGACAGGGCCAAATCTTCATTTTCGCGTCAGCATTTTCGTTGCGCACAGTCATTTTTACACCCACCAGAAGTAGAATCGTGGAACCTAGGCCATTGTCACCGCAACCAATGAATGTTGACATGTTTTAATAGGGTGGAGCCTCACAGTTCGCAAATATTTGAAGAAAGTCACGATTTATCACCAAGAGCCGCCGATAAAATTTTTTTTATCAAACGACCAATTTTGGGCACATACCATCGTCATGTATCTGTGTATGAATGGAAAGAATATATAAAGAGCAATATATAACTGGAGCAATATATAATTGAACTGTCGCTATCTCACTAACTAATGTACATGTTTGCTAAAAATGTCGCGTAATAAAATGTCACATACTCACATAAAAACGTTTACAATATCAAAGCAGCAATAAAATCAATGGCGTTAAATAATAGAATCCATGAATTCGTCACTAGAAAGAAAAAGTACGATAGATGGAATAGTGTAACAGACAGTGTGTCAAAGCATATCACGGAAACATAGGTACATTATCTTTATAAAGAGTTATCTGTTGTCAATTAGAAAAAAATTAGCCGCGCGGGTTTAGCCGAGCGGTTTGAGGCTCTGCAGTCATGGACTGTGCGGCTGGTCCCGGCGGAGGTTCGAGTCCTCCCTCGGCCATGGGTGTGTGTGTGTGTGTGTGTGTGTGTGTGTGTGTGTGTGTGTGTGTTTGTCCTTAGGATAATTTAGGTTAAGTAGTATGTAAGCTTAGGGACTGATGACCTTAGCAGTTAAGTCCCATAAGATTTCCCACACATTTGAACATTTGAACATTTTTGAGAAAGAATTACTTCGCCAATCATAAAAATGTACTAAGCAGTGCACTCATTCATGTTACGTTAACAGTCATTATTAACATTATGAAAACAGTTAATCTACATACCGTAGGCTGCACAGCTGATTACGGTATTTTTCATCTTTTGGATCTGCAACTCTCGCCCTTACTTTCCGCATTTGCAGTTAAATTATAGGATATGGGTTCAGCCTTTTTGCAAATACGTTGCTTTTTCTTTTTACCCAAACATGTTTCAGCACCTCCCATCAGTGGCCTTTTTGTTTATTGAGAAACTGTAAAAATTGAAAATATTTTAGGTTGTAATTGATTTAATAAAGTGAGGCCTAACGAAATTTACATTTACGTGTTTTGGTTTGCAGATGACAAGCTATCAATGCAGGATACTATAGAGTTGGTCCTGTAAAATCACATAATGTAAAATCACGGTAAGAAACATAAATGAACAAAAACTTTCTTTGTGCCTCACTTTGTTAAATCAATTATAACTAAAATATTTTCACTTTTTACAGTTCTTCAAGAAACAAAAAAACCCATTGAAGGTTGCGCAGAGATGCTGAAACATGTTTGAGTAAAAAAAAGCAGAGTGTTTGAAAAAATGCGGAACCCATATACTGTGATTATGGTACTGTTTACCAGTTGAACCAAATATGACCTACAGGTCTGCATCCATAGTTCCAACACGATTCAGTTACTCGTATCTACCCAATATATTTGTTGCGCGTTATATGTCACTATGGGTATATGAGACATTCACAACAGTTTAACATTTTGTACGTTGTATGCAACATCAAATAACCTCTTTCCGCTTTTATACGGCAATCTCATAATAGGCTGTGGACAGAAACTGATTGTTGCTCTAGGCGGTAAATCAAGACATGACCTCCTTCAATAAATCTTGTTCTGGGCATGAAAATGGAAAGAGAGGGCGTTGGCACAAATCACTGCCTGCTTACTCTTGGTCGCACTTGTGCTTGCTGTCCTCTGATGTGAAGTCCACGAGTTATGAGCGATGACTTAGCCCTGCCGACACCTGTTATTATTGGTTAAGGGACTTCCAAACGCCCTAGCCCTCGTTGTAACCAACGGTAATATGTACACGCTGCTCCATCCAGTCTTGAAGCACTGATTTCCACAACAAAAGTCTTGCCTTAACTGGAGGTACCTTCAAAGGCTTTGATGTCTGAAGAAAATTTTTCTTGATTTTAGGCCAGATTGAGACTGTTGATGTACAAACACTGGGTGATCCTCAACGTTCTCAACCTTCGGTCGTTCTTCTTCAGCAACGACTTCCCGATGGGTAGGTACTTGGAGGCGAATGCCAGCAAGACAGTACAACTTCTCAACAAGGGTGTCTCCTGTACCTCTCACCTGCCTCGGAACTTTATTTTGCACTCACTTCATGCTTGGAGCAGTGTGATTTAAAAGTGACAGAGAAAATGCAGTAATAAGCCTTATGAGATGCAGGTAACGCTGGTGATCCACTTTGGTTCATTGGTAGCATACCGGGAAAGTGCACCCTATTTACAAAAGAAATTGCTTATAAAATTCTGACACATCGGAGACTATTTCTCAAGCGTGTGGAACCCACACGTACTAGGAGTAACAGCGGATACTGAAAGTTTATAGAGAAGAGCAGCACGAAACGTCACAAGTTGGTTCGATTTACGGAAGAACGTCTCGGAGATGCTAGAAAACTCGGATTCCAACCGGTCCAAGATGGGCAACAATTGCTCCCCGACTACATGCTTAAAACTGTTGACGTGCCATCATTAAGTGAGGACTCTGGGACTCTACTACAGTTCTCTATATACTGCTTCCGTAGGTACTGTGGTGCCCAAGAAGGTCGTTAAACAACCATTCTTATCACGCTTTGTACGCGAATGAAATGGGACGAAGCCCTAAAAAGTGGCAGAATTGGAATTACCATCTGCCATAAGCACCATAGTAATCTCCAGAATACAGATGTAAATTATAATTAAAAAACTCTTGTGAAATAAGAACAAAACAATAACCAGAAAAGGTAGTCTGTTCGAAAGTGCACATCTGTGGAGTAAAAATCTGCTGCTGGGAAGCATTCAGTATCTACATCTGCATCATACTCCGCAAGCCACCTAATGGTGTGTGGCGGAGGGTACTTTTTGTACCACTAACTGAGCGCTCCAAATCTGTTACAATCGCGAATAGCGCGTGGGGAAGAATGATTATCGGTAAGCCTCTGTATTGCCTTGAATTTTCGAATTTTCTCCTTGTAGTCATTACTCGAGAGGTATGTGGAGGGAAGTGATATGTTGTCCGACTCTTCCCGGAAAGTGCTGTCTCGAGATTTCAATAGTAAATTACTCCGTGATTCACAATGCCTCTCTTGTAATGTCTGCCAATGGAGTTTGTTGAGCATCTCCGTAATGCTCTCGCGCCGGCTAAGCTAAACTCCTTAAAGAGTCTTCTTATGTAACTGAGACCGACATCTGCTTTTCCCATTATTTGTTTTATACGGTCATTCATTCATGAGACAGGCGAAATTCCCTCTGACTTCAAGAAGAATATAATAATTCCAATCCCAAAGAAAGCAGGTGTTGACAGACGTGAAAATTACCGAACTATCAGTTTAATAAGTCACAGCCGCAAAATACTAACGCGAATTCTTTACAGACGAATCAGATGGTTCAAATGGTTCTGAGCACTATGGGACTTGACTGCTGTGGTCATCAGTCCCCTAGAACTTAGAACTACTTAAACCTAACTAACCTACGGACATCACACACATCCATGCCCGAGGCGGGATTCGAACCCGCGACCGTAGCGGTCACGCGGTTCCAGACTGTAGCGCCTAGAACCGCACGGCCACTCCAGCCGGCACAGACGAATGGAAAAACTGCTAGAAGCCGACCTCGGGGAAGATCGGTTTGGATTCCGTAAATATGTTGGAACACTTGAGGCAATACTGGCCCTACGACTTATCTTAGAAGAAAGATTAAGGAAAGGCAAACCTACATTTCTAACATTTGTAGACTTAGAGAAAGCCTTTGACAATGTTGACTAGAATACTCTCTTTCAAATTCTGAAGGTGGCAGGGGTAAAATACAGGGAGCGAAAGGCTATTTATAATTTGTACAGAAACCAGCCCCCCCATGAACCATGGACCTTGCCGTTGGTGGGGAGGCTTGCGTGCCTCAGCGATACAGATAGCCGTACCGTAGGTGCAACCACAACGGAGGGGTATCTGTTGAGAGGCCAGACAAACGTGTGGTTCCTGAAGAGGGGCAGCAGCCTTTTCAGTAGTTGCAAGGGCAACAGTCTGGATGATTGACTGATCTGGCCTTGTAACAATAACCAAAACGGCCTTGCTGTGCTGGTACTGCGAACGGCTGAAAGCAAGGGGAAACTACAGCCGTAATTTTTCCCGAGGGCATGCAGCTTTACTGTATGATTACATGATGATGGCGTCCTCTTGGGTAAAATATTCCGGAGGTAAAATAGTCCCCCATTCGGATCTCCGGGCGGGGACTACTCAAGAGGATGTCGTTATCAGGAGAAAGAAAACTGGCGTTCTACGGATCGGAGCGTGGAATGTCAGATCCCTTAATCGGGCAGGTAGGTTAGAAAATTTAAAAAGGGAAATAGATAGGTTGAAGTTAGATATAGTGGGAATTAGTGAAGTTCGGTGGCAGGAGGAACAAGACTTCTGGTCAGGTGACTACAGGGTTATAAACACAAAATCAAAAAGGGGTAATGCAGGAGTAGGTTTAATAATGAATAGGAAAATAGGAATGCGGGTAAGCTACTACAAACAGCATAGTGAACGCATTATTGTGGCCAAGATAGATACGAAGCCCACACCTACTACAGTAGTACAAGTTTATATGCCAACTTGCTCTGCAGATGACGAAGAAATTGAAGAAATGTATGATGAAATAAAAGAAATTATTCAGATAGTGAAGGGAGACGAAAATTTAATAGTCATGGGTGACTGGAATTCGAGTGTAGGAAAAGGGAGAGAAGGAAACATAGTAGGTGAATATGGATTGGGGGACAGAAATGAAAGAGGAAGCCGCCTGGTAGAATTTTGCACAGAGCACAACATAATCATAACTAACACTTGGTTTAAGAATCATGAAAGAAGGTTGTATACATGGAAGAACCCTGGAGATACTAAAAGGTATCAGATAGATTATATAATGGTAAGACAGAGATTTAGGAACCAGGTTTTAAATTGTAAGACATTTCCAGGGGCAGATGTGGACTCTGATCACAATCTATTGGTTATGACCTGTAGATTAAAACTGAAGAAACTGCAAAAAGGTGGGAATTTAAGGAGATGGGACCTGGATAAACTAAAAGAACCAGAGGTTGTACAGAGATTCAGGGAGAGCATAAGGGAGCAATTGACAGGAATGGGGGAAATACATACAGTAGAAGAATGGGTAGCTTTGAGGGATGAAGTAGTGAAGGCAGCAGAGGATCAAGTTGGTAAAAAGACGAGGGCTAGTAGAAATCCTTGGGTAACAGAAGAAATATTGAATTTAATTGATGAAAGGAGAAAATATAAAAATGCAGTAAGTGAAACAGGCAAAAAGGAATACAAACGTCTCAAAAATGAGATCGACAGGAAGTGCAAAATGGCTAAGCAGGGATGGCTAGAGGACAAATGTAAGGATGTAGAGGCCTATCTCACTAGGGGTAAGATAGATACCGCCTACAGGAAAATTAAAGAGACCTTTGGAGATAAGAGAACGACTTGTATGAATATCAAGAGCTCAGATGGAAACCCAGTTCTAATCAAAGAAGGGAAAGCAGAAAGGTGGAAGGAGTATATAGAGGGTCTATACAAGGGCGATGTACTTGAGGACAATATTATGGAAATGGAAGAGGATGTAGATGAAGATGAAATGGGAGATATGATACTGCGTGAAGAGTTTGACAGAGCACTGAAAGACCTGAGTCGAAACAAGGCCCCCGGAGTAGACAATATTCCATTGGAACTACTGACGGCCGTGGGAGAGCCAGTCCTGACAAAACTCTACCATCTGGTGAGCAAGATGTATGAAACAGGCGAAATACCCTCAGACTTCAAGAAGAATATAATAATTCCAATCCCAAAGAAAGCAGGTATTGACAGATGTGAAAATTACCGAACTATCAGCTTAATAAGTCACAGCTGCAAAATACTAACACGAATTCTTTACAGACGAATGGAAAAACTAGTAGAAGCCAACCTCGGGGAAGATCAGTTTGGATTCCGTAGAAACACTGGAACACGTGAGGCAATACTGACCTTACGACTTATCTTAGAAGAAAGATTAAGGAAAGGCAAAGCTACGTTTCTAGCATTTGTAGACTTAGAGAAAGCTTTTGACAATGTTGACTGGAATACTCTCTTTCAAATTCTAAAGGTGGCAGGGGTAAAATACAGGGAGCGAAAGGCTATTTACAATTTGTACAGAAATCAGATGGCAGTTATAAGAGTCGAGGGACATGCAAGGGAAGCAGTGGTTGGGAAGGGAGAAAGACAGGGTTGTAGCCTCTCCCCGATGTTGTTCAATCCGTATATTGAGCAAGCAGTAAAGGAAACAAAAGAAAAATTCGGAGTAGGTATTAAAATTCATGGAGAAGAAATAAAAACTTTGAGGTTCGCCGATGACATTGTAATTCTGTCAGAGACAGCAAAGGACTGGGAAGAGCAGTTGAATGGAATGGACAGTGTCTTGAAAGGAGGATATAAGATGAACACCAACAAAAGCAAAACAAGGATAATGGAATGTAGTCTAATTAAGTCGGGTGATGCGGAGGGAATTAGATTAGGAAATGAGGCACTTAAAGTAGTAAAGGAGTTTTGCTATTTGGGGAGCAAAATAACTGATGATGGTCGAAGTAGAGAGGATATAAAATGTAGGCTGGCAAAGGCAAGGAAAGCGTTTCTGAAGAAGAGAAATTTGTTAACATCCAGTATTGATTTAAGTGTCAGGAAGTCATTTCTGAAAGTATTCGTATGGAGTGTAGCCATGTATGGAAGTGAAACATGGACAATAAATAGTTTGGACAAGAAGAGAATAGAAGCTTTCGAAATGTGGTGCTACAGAAGAATGCTGAAGATTAGATGGGTAGATCACATAACTAATGAGGAAGTATTGAATAGGATTGGGGAGAAGAGAAGTTTGTGGCACAACTTGACCAGAACAAGGGATCGGTTGGTAGGACATGTTCTGAGGCATCAAGGGATCACCAATTTAGTATTGGAGGGAAGCGTGGAGGGTAAAAATCGTAGAGGGAGGCCAAGAGATGAATACACTAAGCAGATTCAGAAGGATGTAGGTTGCAGTAGGTACTGGGAGATGAAAAAGCTTGCACAGGATAGAGTAGCATGGAGAGCTGCATCAAACCAATCTCAGGACTGAAGACCACAACAACAACAACAGAAACCAGATGGCAGTTATAAGAGTCGAGGGACATGAAAGGGAAGCATTGGTTGGGAAGGGAGTGAGACAGGGTTTTAGCCTCTCCCCGAAGTTATTCAATCTGTATATTGAGAAAGCAGTAAAGGAAACGAAAGAAAAGTTCGGAGTAGGTATTAAAATCCATGGAGAAGAAATAAAAACTTTGAGGTTCGTCAATCACATTGTAATTCTGTCAGAGACAGCAAAGGACTTGGAAGAGCAGTTGAACGGAATGGACAGTGTCTTGAAAGGAGGATATATGATGAAAATCAACAAAAGCAAAACGAGAATAATGGAATGTAGTCGAATTTAGTCGGGTGATGCTGCGCGAATTACATTAGGAAATGAGACACTTAAGGTAGTAAATGAGTTTTTCTATTTGGGGAGCAAAATAACTGATGATGGCCAAAGTAGAGAGGATATAAAATGTAGACTGGCAATGGCAAGGAAGGCGTTTCTGAAGAAGAGAAATTTGTTAACATCGAGTATAGATTTAAGTGTCAAGAAGTCGTTTCTGAAAGTATTTGCATGGAGTGTAGCCATGTATGGAAGTGAAACATGGACGATAAATAGTTTAGACAAGAAGAGAACAGAAGCTTTCGAAATGTGGTGTTACAGAAGAATGCTGAAGATTAGATGGGTAGATCAAATAACTAATGAGGAGGTATTGAATAGAATTGGGTAGAAGAGGAGTTTGCGGTACAACTTGACTAGAAGAAGGGATCGGTTGGTAGGACATGTTCTGAGGCATCAAGGGATCACCAATTTAGTACTGGCGGGCAGCGTGGAGGGTAAAAATCGTAGAGGGAGTCCAAGAGAGGAATACATAAAGCAGATTCAGAAGGATGTAGGCTGCAATAGGTACTGGGAGATGAAGAGGCTTGCACAGGATAGAGCAGCATGGAGAGCTGCATCAAATCATTCTCAGGACTGAAGACCACAACAACAACAGCAACGGTCATTCCACTAAAGGCGCTCTGGATAGTTACTCCTAGATACACTACTGGCCATTAAAATTGCTACTCCAAGAACGAAATGCAGATGATAAACGGGTATCCATTGGACAAATATATTATACTAGAACCGACATGTGATTACATTTTCACGCAATTTGGGTGAGAAATCAGTACCCAGAACAACCACCTCTGGCCGTAATAGCGGCCTTGATACGCCAGGGCATTGAGTCAAACAAAGCTTGGATGGCGTGTACAGGTACAGCTGCCCATGCAGCTTCAACACGATACCACAGTTCATCAAGAGTAGTGATAGGCGTATTGTGACAAGCCAGTTGCTCGGCCACCATTGACCAGACGTTTTCAATTGGTGAGAGATCTGGAGAATGTGCTGGCCAGGGCAGTAGTCGAACATTGTCTGTATCCAGAAAGGTCCGTACAGGACCTGCAACATACGGTCGTGCATTATCCTGCTGAAATGTAGGGTTTCGCAGGGATCTAATGACGGGTAGAGCCACGGCTCTTAACACCATCTGAAATGTAACGTCCACTATTCAAAGTGCCGTCAATGCGAATAAGATGCGATCGAGATGTGTAACCATTGGCCATCACTCCGGATGATACGCCAGTATGGCGATGACGAATACACGCTTCCAATGTGCGTTCACCGCGATGTCGCCAAACACGGATGCGACCATCACCCATGCTGTAAACAGAACCTGGATTCATCCGAAAAAATGACGTTTTGCCATTCGTGCACCCAGGTTCGTCGTTGAGTACACCATTGCAGCTGCTCCTGTCTGTGATGCAGCGTCAAGGGTAACGGCAGCCATGGTCTCCGAGCTGATAGTCCATGTTGCTGCAAACGTCGTCGAACTGTTCGTGCAGATCGTTGTTGTCTTGGAAACGTCCTCTTATGTTGACTCAGGGATCGAGACGTGGCTGCACGTTCCGTTACAGCCATTCGGATAAGATGCCTGTCATCTCGTCTGCTAGAGATACGAGGCCGTTGGGGTCCAACACGGCGTTCCGTATTACCCTCCTGAACCCACCGATTCCATATTCTGCTAACAGTCATTGGATCTCGACCAACGCGAGCAGCAATGTCGCGATGCGATAAACCGCAATCGCGATAGGCTACAATCCGACCTTCATCAAAGTCGGAAACGTGATGGTACTAATTTCTCCTCCGTACAAGAGGCATCACAACAACGTTTCACCAGACAACGCCGGTCAACTGCTGTTTGTGTATGAGAAATCGGTTGGAAATTTTCCTCATGTCAGCACGTTGTAGCTATCGCCACCGGCGCCAACCTTGTGTGAATGCTCTGAAAAGCTAATCATCTGCATATCACACAGCATCTTATTCCTGTCGGTTAAATTTCGCCTCTGTAACACCTTATCTTCGTGGTGTAGCAATTTTAATGTCCAGTAGTGTAGGAAGTCATGATGCGGTTTTGTTTACGTTACTCGTCCATAAGGTGGCTCTGTTGTAACGTATTTACGTTGTCCCATGACATAACGTGCTATTAATCAATGACATAGATTACTCACTACTATTCAGAGTCGTATAGTACAACAGGGTGGAGCAATATCGGTAGTTCCGCAGAGCTCATTACATGCACCTTATGTATGGGGAAGTTCGTTGCAACGCTCTCACTGCCGAAAGGTTGTACAGGGAACGATTTCCTAATAGGCGTCATCCGTCACGACGAGTGTTAATTTCTCTCGATCGACGATTGCGAGAGACGGGCTCATTGGAAAGAAGAAACGAGAGACCTGGTAACATTAGGACCACTCGCACACCTGATTTTGAAGAGGACGTGCTGGAACGTGTTGCAGTGGACCCCACAACAAGTCACTTGTGTACGAGATCTCAGTGGATATGCAGATGGAATTAGTTGTCAGAATTGTAGCTGCCTGTGATACGATTCGAAACACACCAGGGGTATTTGTCAGGGTGCTTCAGAATCTTGTTCGCCTGTGTCATGCTTGCACTGACGTTGATGGCCGTCAGTTACAGCACAAATGGTACGTTCATTGTGTTAATGATGGTATTTGCAGTTAACTTTAACTAGTGTAAATAAAAAAGTACACAGTAATGTGATTTTATTCCTATTATCTCCTTAAGCTGGCTTCTCCGACCCCAGATTACCTACCTAAAATTGTTCAGTGAGCATCCTCTTTGTCCTGATAAATTTTTGCACGCCCTTACGGAAACACCCGGTATAAAGAGAAGTCGTTGTTTAACAATGTTACCAAAAACCGCGAAATGTACTGGACTGATTTGCTTCAAACTTTTACGTGGTATTCTAATGAACATTCGGATGGATACAGACTATATATTTTTATTACACAGAACATATACGTTAATACTGAAAGGAAAACACTGTTACCAAAAACCTTGAGAAGTAATTGACCGATTTGGTCGAAACTTTTACATGATTCTGTAACGAACATTCAGACGGACGTAGGTTGTGTATTTTTCTAAACGACAATCTACATGTTTTCTATTAAAATCGACTGCGTGAAAGAAAACACTGTGCTGTGCGGTCAAAACGTGCGGTTTCGTTCTTTTTCTCTCAGTCACTTTGAAATACAATAGCAGGGCATGTAAACCATTAGCTATATTGTTTCTGTCATATATATCCTTTCTCCTTATATATATTTTCAAACTAAAATTGTGTAGACAACAATGTACTGTTTTGTTACTCGCCGCCGATTTTACAGAAAACAGGAACGTTGCATTTATGGCTTATCGACTTATTATTAGAATACTACTATGGAACCTATATCGTCCGAAACTTTGTAGTCCTCTCCACAAATAGATTAAAGCTATGTAGAATGCTGTCTCTGAAACAACCACTACCCTCACAGATCCAGCAACTGAAGAGATCTCTCTGATACCATACGTCCCACCCATTCATTTTAAGTGACTTAAATTTCCTATAAGGTTTCTTTTTTTAATAAATAAGACTTAAGATCGGGGAGTTGAGTAAGAGGACAGAGAAAGGGTGGGGGGCGAGGGAGCGGCGGGAGTGGAGTAGAAAATGGACATAGAGGGGGATGGAGGAAGAAATGGATAGAAAAAAGGGGGATGAGTTGGTGAATAGAGAGAGTGGGAAAGAAGAAGGAGATGGACAAAGAAGGGAGAGGAAAAGGCAGAAGAGAGAGGGGGGGGGGGGAGAAATTTATGAATATATCCGGTTCCCAAACATACTTAGTAGTTGCGAAGCATTACCGAGTTTCCTAGTGATGCATAAATTCTAAGTAAATACTGGTTATTCTGGGCAATTTAGCACATAACATCAAACTGCAGATTATATAAACATATTTCTATGTAAGAATGGTGGTCTAGTTGTAAGGTGCTCACCTGACTGAAGTGGGTGGTCACATGAGCAAGTTTTTAAATAGGTGGGCAGAGAATATTTGATGGTCTTATGATGTTCGTGTCTTGGTGGGTAAGGTAGTTTGGTAAGTTTTGCGCAGCCAGTGAGCTCCTCGAGTTTAAGTGTTGGTTATGACCTAGAATTAACCTGCACTCTTCACTTCCTTCATAATACAGTTAATATGAAAATCCAATCCAACAACAAACGACAAAGAGGTAGATTAATAAAAGGGGAATATGCTGGCATAAGTCTCACTACTTGCATTTTCACCGAGACATCAGCCTGCTGTAATTAGAATTAGGTTAAGAGTGGTTCTGCACCATTAACGTTATTGTGAAGAGAACAGAAACAATTGTAGTCACGCTTGTAATTAGTTCCTTTTATTAGACTCTACATAGACACTCTGATACTCATGCCAACAGGTCAACGAACAACCAAGTCAGATATTCTCTAGTTTTTCGTTCGTATGAGTGAATGTTCGGATGGACGAGTTTCAAGTGCGATCTCACATCCTTTTCGGCAAGGCGGCCCTCCTCGTTTCCCTCACACAATGCAGGACAAGGCGCTGCCGAGAGCAGTCGCTTTACAAGCCTGGCAATGGTTCCTCGCGGTCCCTTCTCGGCGATATGTACCGGAGAGGACATGTCACTGTCTCCGCTGCGTGTGTATACCGCGAAATGGGAAGATTTGAAAGTGGTCCAGTCTTCAAACTTATTTTGTATCCAAACTGTTCATTTCCGGACATGGATTTCTTCTCAAAACTTTGTCTACTAAGTGCCCACTACAACTCTAGACGACTATAAACGGCTGTAATGCCAGTTAATAGCAGTGACATTCTAAATCCCAATTGGAATGTGTATCGGTAAAGTAGATTGATTGCTGATGTTGGAGATGTTTTTAGAGCCGTAAAAAGTAGGATAGTATCTAGTGGGGTTAGTACTGATTCCGAGTACCAAGTAATATGGTGAAGACAAGTGTTAAACAATGGACCTTATGTGCCCATCGTATACTTTGTCCGCCCCCGGTAGCTGAGTGGTACCGGCGCGGTAGCTCGGTCAGAGGGGCGATTGTCCTCTGTAATAAAAAAACTGAGTAAAAGAATCGACGATCAACTTGAACGGATGTCATCTGACGTGCGCCCAGACCAAACGAACCTAACAATACCGAACAAAAATTAGAAAAAAAAAAAAATGTTGTCAGCGCGACAGAATGTCAATCTTATGGGCCCGGCTGGGTCGGAGATTTTCTCCGCTCAGAGACTGGGTATTGTATTGTCCTAATCATCATCATTTCATCCCCATCGACTCGCAAGTCGCCGAAGTGGCGTCAAATCGAAAGACTTTGTAACGCCATAGCTCTTCTGCTGTATGGATTTATTTTGCTTTTGTTTTATTTAATGTTATAACATTGAGTATCTGTAAATGTGTTTGAATAGATAACACAAAATTGTATACTCCTTTCTTTGTACAAACTTTGATGTCATGGTTTGGTTCTATGCAAAGTAGTGTATCTGTCATTTAAATTCTTTGTCCCATTTGGAGGGAACAAAACTTACTGTATATAATTGTAATTTCTGTGTGAATAATTTTTGGTAGAAATGTAAATATGTGCAAATGTTCTGTTTTATTTAATGTATTTTATTACTGTTATGTAAACGCTGATCCTCAGTTAGGGTTCTTAGTTAGTTTGTATATAAAAGGTGTAGTGGTTCCCCTCAGGAACAAAACTGTGTAGCGCGCGCAAATTGTGGATGGCCCCGGTAGAAAAGGTGGAACAAGAGTCAGTCTGGGACGAGCTACCAAACTGTGCACTGCCATGTTAAAATTGTATATTGTGCTCGTTCCGAGAGAGGCATTTTCTGCTACTTTCCAATGCCTCGGATGGATGGATAAATAGCTGGAACTATTCTGGAATTTGTATCTATCATCGCCACCAAGAAATGACAGAGTCCAGCAATTCTACCTGCAAATCCACCTACCGACATGCAGTTGCCACCACATTGCGCAGTCACTGTATCGGAATGCTATAATAATGTACAGTGAAGGATCAGCTCATTGGATGCTTTAGTGTGCACAAATATAAGGTAACTGAATTTATGTACCTACCTTGATTTTTTCCTTATCATAACACCTCTCAGGTTCCTCTCCGTTTGAACTAAAGTGATTACCGAGTGTCCCTACTGAAAGAACATTAAAGACCAGTGTTTTTGCTAATTGATGCCTCTTGAACATAGTGAAAAGAAAGTTAAAGTTAAAGTGGCAAGAGAGTGAGTTAAAGTTAATGATGCTTGCTGAAAATAATTTTCCCAGTAAAACTGCTTATTAATGTGTTGTTGCCAATTTCAAATTAAAAGTACTTAATACTGAGGCTTATAAAGTTTTGCTTAGTAAATGATCACATTACTGCCTGTTGTAAATCGCAGAAGGTGAGTCAGTATCTTACATATATATTAATTTTGTCTCTCACGGTAGTAAAAGTGGAAAACTGCAGTTGTGAAACGTTATATTCTCATGTTTGCTAAGTGTTTGTCTCTCTTGTGTATTAGAGGTGCATATTAATAGTATAACAGGATTCACAGTTTGTCTATTGTGTTAATGCTAGGTAACAAGTAACGGAAAGACCACTAATTATGAAAACCATAATTTCTTTATTCAAATGATAGTGAGAAGCAACTTGTTACTGGATTCCAATTAACTTTCATTTTAAATAGTAAAGTACTTAACTGATGGAGACTTTACCTATGTCCAATTTATGATCCTGCAGTGAATGTTAATAGTAATGTTATAAAGACCATACAGTTTGAACAAACTCTGAAAGCAATAGCGTGTTTCGATATCTGTTATAATTTTGCAAATAGTCTGTGCTGCTCTAATTGTTAGTTTCAATCTTACCGTAAACATATGTATGTGTCAGAGTTCACTGCACTCGCGTGTGACAAAGTATAGGTTGTGTTTATCCATTAAAGTTACTAATAACTTATTTTCTTGAACGAGAATGTTAATCATTCTCTTGCCTAGTTAGGCTGGCGGCCGTTTTCTTTATCAGTTAAACAGTGCAGAAAGGCAACATTTTGTTTGTTACTGTTCAAATATTTACGTAATTCTGACTTTCATTTCCGATAAGCCACCTCCGTTAGGTACAACACGGTCAACATAACAAAATTCCTCTCAGAGGAATTTTGTTATGCTCTGTTGCTTTATACCATAATTGCTTTAACAAGATAGTTTTATTTCACGACCTGCCTACAACTTTAAGTTTATGGTACAGCAGTAGCAGACGGTAGTGTTATACGTGGCTTTTCCGTGACAGGACTATTTGTTCTGTTGGGGCATAGTACGTAATAAACCAAACTTGGTATTTCATTACATAAGCTACGTAAATGCAACTGCAGTGTTATAACTTGAACCCGGAGAACGGTCTACCCGACGGGTGGCCCTAGTCACACGAGATCGTATACTTTTATAGACTTCTGCCATCAGAAGCAGTTGTGACGGAAATTTGAAGGGGAAACTTGCAAACATTTCACATAATTCTATTGTCATGTTATATTATTAGGAGAGATTTCAACTAATCAGCTCTAGACTGAGAGACTCGAGCGATTAAGGCAGATAGTGGGGACAGGGAATAATGTGGAATTCTTTTAAATGCCTCATCCGAAAATTACCTTGAGCAGCTAATCAGAGAACAGTCTCACAAAAATGACGTATTACATCTCGTGATCACCAACAGGCTCCAACTCCTCGACTCACTTAGCGAAGATCACACGGAATCTGTGGCCATAAAGCCCTTACAGCATTACTAACTACGGCTGTGAATAAGAATATAAAGAAAGATAGGGAGAGATTTATGCTTACCAACAGCGACAAAAAATTAATTTCATATTACATGAGCCATCAACATAAAAATTTCATCACCAGCACTGACGATGCGGAGCATCAATGAGAAAATATGTCTCAGACATGAGTGTGGCAAACGAAGTTATGAGGGATACGAAAGACTTGCCGTGGTTCGAAAGCCATGCTACGTAGCTACAAGGAAAGCGAAGAGAGCTTCACTGCAAATATAAATGTAAGTAAAACCTCACAGACAAATGAAAATTGAACGATGTGAAAATTAGCATAAGGGGAGCTGTCCTTGAAGATTTGAACGAAGGCGAAAGCAAAATTATTCCTACCGACTTGACAGAAAATCCTAAGAAATACTGGTCTTCTGTTAAATCAGTAAACGGATCGAAGCCATCTGTTCAGCCACTCTGGGAGTGACCATAACGGCATAGAAACTTCCAAAACTGTTTCACCGGTAAAGACCGGTATTGTTTATCCCCCTTTCAATCACGGCACGAATGTCAGAATGGAAGATATCGAAATAACTGACCAAGGGGCAGAAAAGCAACTGAAATCACCCGACAGATGAAAGGCCACTGGACCTGATGGGGCGGTTCTACACAGAGTACACGGAAGGAAATGATCCTCTTCTTGCAGGAGTGTACCGTAGGTCGCTTCAAGAGCGAAACGTAAACACCCTGCATAGAAACAGCTTTAAACTGTATTCCATATCAATCTCCACGAGGTGTCAACATGTTATACATAAAATAAAGTACAAAGAGCTGCGTCACCCAAATGATGATTGCTCAAGAAAAAGTTTTGCTCCACTCTCATGACCTGCAAGATGAATTTTTTTTTTATTTTAATGTTTTTTATAGGAAACTTGGTGAATACTCTTTTGACCACACGAAGTCTCTATTTACCTATGTAATAGGGGTAAACTTGCTCTTTCGGTGAAGTTTAATACACGAATTTTTGTCTACAATCGTGAACAAAACGACGCTACTTATATGCAGCGTGCAGCCACCTCATCGGATACTGTCAAGTGTATTTCGTACGCGTATTGTCACTGTATGGCAAGAACGGTTCTTACCACGGCAAGTTGCGCGCCGAATTAGGGTATTAGAAAGTTCAGTCGGTACCGTGAGATCTGCATTGACGATCTGCATCGTTTTGACCGCTTCCGCTCAAAAACACCAACTAATGAACGCTACCTGCCGTTTTAGATGGAATTTGAATCCCTGAGTCGACCCTGAGGGTACACAACCGCCTCCACACTATCAGTTCCGCCTTCAAGGCGTTCATTATAGTCAGCAGTTCTAATCCTCTAAAAAGCAAGTTCTATTGAATTTCCATATGGCTTACTTTGTCTTTCCTCATAGCCTACAGTGCTATATTAATACAACGTGTGTACTCTAAGACTGAGCGTTTTCGTTAAGTATTGTGTTTGATATTCTCCGTCCTGTAAATTTTAATTTAACACTATAATTTTACCTGTTTGGTGTATCACATTAGTTATGAGTGCTCGATCTGATATTTCTTAACCAACGTCAAGGTCAAAGATTCTTGTGTATGTTGATAGTATACATATTTGATAGTATATATACGTGGGTTGGAACTTTAACAGTGGCAACTATTTATTTACAGCTCGTACAAAACAGATACGTGTTTCAAAGTTTTACTGACCTTCAAACCCTCAAACCGCTCGAACTGTCAACACAACTGGCACTGCTAAGTGTATCCTACGACTTCCACATCGCTGACAATGGGTTATACACAATGCTGGTGACTACTTTAAAGGCCAGTAAAACTTTGAAACACGTATCTATTTTGTACGAGCTGTAAATAAATAGTTACCACCGTTAAAGTTCCAACCCTCATAGAAAAAATTTCATCTACGTCACTACCCTGAAATTCACAGTGCTTGGCAATGGATTCACAGATCCACATTAAAAACTATTTCTCGACTGTTCATTTCTTGAATAGCTCTTGGGAAAAATGAAGACCCAAATCTTCCCGTGCTAGCTCCGGTTTCTCTCATGCATACTTCATTACGATAGTCATTTCTCCCTATTTGGGTGGAAGTTAACAAAATAGTTTCGCATTCGGAGGAGAAAGCTAGTGATTTAAAATTTGCGAAATGATCTCACCACAACGAAAAACGCCTTTCTTTTGATGATTGCCACTCCAACTCGCGTATCATATCCGTGACACTGTCTCCCATATTTGGCGATAATACAAAACGAGCTGCCCAGCTTTGAACTTCTTTGATGTCCTCCTTCAACCTTATCAGGCAAGGATTCCATAATGTGTAGCGGTGTAATAGCAGAGGACAGAGAAGCGTAGTGTAGACAGACTCGTTATTAAATTTGTTGCATCTTCTAAGCATTCTGGGATAAATCTGTTCATTGACAAAAATGAAACAGCCTCAGCCATTTTTTTCGAGAACTGTAACAATGTACTTGAATCTTTTTCATAATTTACAATATATTTCACTGCATAACAATTTATTTAACACCTTCTACTTGTATCTCAATAAGTACCATCTAGAGTATACAGGCTACAAATGATCTGTTTCGATCCATCTCTGTAACAGAAAAAAGAACTTAAAAATATAAATATATAATATGTAAGTACAATATTTGTTAACATAATAATGTAAACAAGATTACTCTGACACACATAACATTGTATTTTAGTTTCTTAGCATTTGTCGTTTGAATCTATAATACATTTATAGTTAGCAATAAGTTTAAATTCAATAACAATTCACAGAATTAATTTTGCTCTCACTAGTGATAACTTTATTTCCTGCTTACACAGTCTTGTGCAGCATATCCATCCATCAATAATACTAGGTAACACATACACAACGCGATTCAGCTACATCTATCACTGGGTTTTATCCAACCCGCAACGCCTTCAAATACTACACGCAAGATGTGCACATTCCATGTGCAAATTATTACGCCGTCAGTGACATCGTCACGAGGCAGCAAATCAGGGGCGCGCAGTGAAAACTTTTTTGAAAACCAAGAAATGGAAAGGGAAAAGGGCAGAAGATCACCTAAGAGTAGAGGAAGAGAAAGTCGCATTAGGAAAGAAGATTTAGATAACACAGGTGTGTTGGACGTCCTTGCATACCTAAAAGCAATGGCAAGTAAAATGGGAAGTAAAATTCAGAATGTGAGCTCAGAAATTGGAAATAAAATTCAAAAGGTCAGCTCTGAATTGGGAAGCCAAATAAAAGGGGGAATGTGAACTGTGAGATCAAATAAAAAAGGGAAATGATGAAGTACGCTCTGAAATGGGAAGTAAAATTCAAAACATTAGTGCTGAAATGGGAAGTAAAATTCGAAACGTTGGTGTCGAAATTAAGTCGATCAAACATGGGACGAGGGAAGTGAAAAATGAAGTAGTGACGCTCCGTACGAAAGTAGAACGAGAGATTTTGGAGGTCAGAAGAACCGCGAACGAGGCGTGATTACTAGCGAGGGGCACAAAGCGAGTTGCTCTTGAAACATTAGAGAAGACAGAAAATACGACAAAGATAGGCGGAGGTACATTAACGAAGTTCCAGAGACGCTTAAAACAAGTAGAAGCAAGGCGGCTGCAAAAGACAGAAATTGCGCCAAATAAGGCATTGACCTCGGAGCTCTCACAATTTAAACAAAACATAGAAAACGAAATTAAGCAACTATCTCAGGAAGTCAGGTCACAGCCTTGTCAAAACTCAAACCTCGGAAAAGAAATAGTGAGCGATTTCGAAATAACAGAACCGGAAGAACCAGTTCAAACTCAACACGATCATATCAAAGCCCAGACGATATTAGAATGTGCTCGAATGTAATAGTTGCTCGTCAAGTACATACTGATTGCGTATCTGCAGAGCAACGAAATATCCTAGAGATATGGCCTCCGCGTCTACACAGGGCACGACTGGCAATGAGATATTTCATATGCGCAATTGTTATCCGACAATGCGCATCATGGGACATTTTTCCAGTAATGTAAACGTAACAGGGAATAGAAGAGAGGATGCCTAAAGTAACGGTAGAGCGGAAGCTTTAGCGCCAAGTCAGAATGTGGTAGGCCGAGCGGGAAGAAATTTTAATGAAATTTTCGATTTTAAGCATTTTATCTCTGTTCGAAAATTTCAGCATTACAAAGGCGAGGTAATGTTTTACATCCAAAAACTTTCATTGGACAATTTAATTTATCATTATCTCCTCACTGGCATCTGATGTACAAACTGGACTTCGTATGTTCGCATATCGAGGGAACATCGGCCTAATGCATGCGGAACGTTGCAAAAACGTGCACATCATACGAAGAGTTTCGTGACGCATTTTTAAAACAAATACTGGTCCAAGTAGACACAGGACAGAATCAAACAGGAAATAATGATGAGCAGAGACTTGGAGAGTTCAGAGTTCCGTAGTCTGGTAAAGAATTTCGAAAACTTGACCATCAGTATTTGGACAACCCATGCACACCGGCTGAGATCACAAGACTGTGTTACATGAAGCTGCCAATTTCCTACCAGCAAACTCTCGTCGGCCGATGTGGAAGTGATGCAAAAGGATTCAAGGGTATCCTAAGAGAGTTAGAGTTCGGTTTCAACGAGCAGCAAGAGCGAGAAAGGCATAGGCAGAGAGACGTGCAAAGTGAAAGAAGGGAGAACAACGAAGGGAATAATACAGGCCATAATTGGCAAAACAATGTCAATCGGCCGCCTCAACAAAACATGGACCATAGATATCGTAGTGGGAACTATGTACAGTGGAAGAACTGTGGCAGATAATATAGGCAACAAAATAAACGCAGATGGGAGCCACAAAGTAATGGCGCATCATGGGGCGACCAATAGAGAAACTCGTCAACGGTCTGACACAGGATGGGGTGGAATGAATAATAACAAAAATCGGGAATGATCAGTTGAAATTACAGCACCTAACCCTGGGAGAGCACTCCAAAATGACGTAGAAAGTGAACAACGACTAGGCCAGACGACGGGCACTAGTGAAAATGCGTCCGTAAACCGTATCGGAAGCGTTCAGTGATTGAGAGCAATTCTTCTGTCTATACCTACATAGAGACGTTATCTGATTTCCGTCCTTGTGGCTGGGAGTTAGCGTTTCTTGTCTGTAGAATACAGAAAAGAGAAGACAGTATTAGATTATACTAGTCAGAGGACCGCCTTCTGCCGCCGTAGTGTTTCAAAGAGCTTTTATTTTGTGTCTGGAGTTCTTCCATCGTCGCACCGGACGCAGTACATACAGTGATATTGCTAACTGCTTCGGCTTATTAGGGCTATAAAGCTAAACAGCTGTGATTACTTAAGTTTTATTTCCAGTGAGGTTGCACACCACTATAGATCATCTTCTAATTTTTGGTACGTAGATGATGTTAGTCATCTCGCGTTATTTGTATTAGATCGCGTAGCCATAAAAAGGAGCAGATTTGGGCAATTAATCAATAATATTAGTTAGGAAATTCATTTGTATCTCTTTATGTCCATTGGACATTGGTATATAAAAATTTGTGATATATAAAGGAATTCTAACTTACAATAATGTATAAGCAGAAACAACATTTATCATTTAGTAGTTACTAGTACCCTTAATGATTCATTTATGTTTATGTTGTAATTTTTATGTTAAAGAGCAAGAAGGAGGAAATAATATCATCGTTAAGAGATCCTAAGACCTGCTTCAGGGGGTACTAAGACAGGGCCAAATCTTCATTTTCGCGTCAGCATTTTCGTTGCGCACAGTCATTTTTACACCCACCAGAAGTAGAATCGTGGAACCTAGGCCATTGTCACCGCAACCAATGAATGTTGACATGTTTTAATAGGGTGGAGCCTCACAGTTCGCAAATATTTGAAGAAAGTCACGATTTATCACCAAGAGCCGCCGATAAAATTTTTTTTATCAAACGACCAATTTTGGGCACATACCATCGTCATGTATCTGTGTATGAATGGAAAGAATATATAAAGAGCAATATATAACTGGAGCAATATATAATTGAACTGTCGCTATCTCACTAACTAATGTACATGTTTGCTAAAAATGTCGCGTAATAAAATGTCACATACTCACATAAAAACGTTTACAATATCAAAGCAGCAATAAAATCAATGGCGTTAAATAATAGAATCCATGAATTCGTCACTAGAAAGAAAAAGTACGATAGATGGAATAGTGTAACAGACAGTGTGTCAAAGCATATCACGGAAACATAGGTACATTATCTTTATAAAGAGTTATCTGTTGTCAATTAGAAAAAAATTAGCCGCGCGGGTTTAGCCGAGCGGTTTGAGGCTCTGCAGTCATGGACTGTGCGGCTGGTCCCGGCGGAGGTTCGAGTCCTCCCTCGGCCATGGGTGTGTGTGTGTGTGTGTGTGTGTGTGTGTGTGTGTGTGTTTGTCCTTAGGATAATTTAGGTTAAGTAGTATGTAAGCTTAGGGACTGATGACCTTAGCAGTTAAGTCCCATAAGATTTCCCACACATTTGAACATTTGAACATTTTTGAGAAAGAATTACTTCGCCAATCATAAAAATGTACTAAGCAGTGCACTCATTCATGTTACGTTAACAGTCATTATTAACATTATGAAAACAGTTAATCTACATACCGTAGGCTGCACAGCTGATTACGGTATTTTTCATCTTTTGGATCTGCAACTCTCGCCCTTACTTTCCGCATTTGCAGTTAAATTATAGGATATGGGTTCAGCCTTTTTGCAAATACGTTGCTTTTTCTTTTTACCCAAACATGTTTCAGCACCTCCCATCAGTGGCCTTTTTGTTTATTGAGAAACTGTAAAAATTGAAAATATTTTAGGTTGTAATTGATTTAATAAAGTGAGACCTAACGAAATTTACATTTACGTGTTTTGGTTTGCAGATGACAAGCTATCAATGCAGGATACTATAGAGTTGGTCCTGTAAAATCACATAATGTAAAATCACGGTAAGAAACATAAATGAACAAAAACTTTCTTTGTGCCTCACTTTGTTAAATCAATTATAACTAAAATATTTTCACTTTTTACAGTTCTTCAAGAAACAAAAAAACCCATTGAAGGTTGCGCAGAGATGCTGAAACATGTTTGAGTAAAAAAAAGCAGAGTGTTTGAAAAAATGCGGAACCCATATACTGTGATTATGGTACTGTTTACCAGTTGAACCAAATATGACCTACAGGTCTGCATCCATAGTTCCAACACGATTCAGTTACTCGTATCTACCCAATATATTTGTTGCGCGTTATATGTCACTATGAGTATATGAGACATTCACAACAGTTTAACATTTTGTACGTTGTATGCAACATCAAATAACCTCTTTCCGCTTTTATACGGTAATCTCATAATAGGCTGTGGACAGAAACTGATTGTTGCTCTAGGCGGTAAATCAAGACATGACCTCCTTCAATAAATCTTGTTCTGGGCATGAAAATGGAAAGAGAGGGCGTTGGCACAAATCACTGCCTGCTTACTCTTGGTCGCACTTGTGCTTGCTGTCCTCTGATGTGAAGTCCACGAGTTATGAGCGATGACTTAGCCCTGCCGACACCTGTTATTATTGGTTAAGGGACTTCCAAACGCCCTAGCCCTCGTTGTAACCAACGGTAATATGTACACGCTGCTCCATCCAGTCTTGAAGCACTGATTTCCACAACAAAAGTCTTGCCTTAACTGGAGGTACCTTCAAAGGCTTTGATGTCTGAAGAAAATTTTTCTTGATTTTAGGCCAGATTGAGACTGTTGATGTACAAACACTGGGTGATCTTCAACGTTCTCAACCTTCGGTCGTTCTTCTTCAGCAACGACTTCCCGATGGGTAGGTACTTGGAGGCGAATGCCAGCAAGACAGTACAACTTCTCAACAAGGGTGTCTCCTGTACCTCTCACCTGCCTCGGAACTTTATTTTGCACTCACTTCATGCTTGGAGCAGTGTGATTTAAAAGTGACAGAGAAAATGCAGTAATAAGCCTTATGAGATGCAGGTAACGCTGGTGATCCACTTTGGTTCATTGGTAGCATACCGGGAAAGTGCACCCTATTTACAAAAGAAATTGCTTATAAAATTCTGACACATCGGAGACTATTTCTCAAGCGTGTGGAACCCACACGTACTAGGAGTAACAGCGGATACTGAAAGTTTATAGAGAAGAGCAGCACGAAACGTCACAAGTTGGTTCGATTTACGGAAGAACGTCTCGGAGATGCTAGAAAACTCGGATTCCAACCGGTCCAAGATGGGCAACAATTGCTCCCCGACTACATGCTTAAAACTGTTGACGTGCCATCATTAAGTGAGGACTCTGGGACTCTACTACAGTTCTCTATATACTGCTTCCGTAGGTACTGTGGTGCCCAAGAAGGTCGTTAAACAACCATTCTTATCACGCTTTGTACGCGAATGAAATGGGACGAAGCCCTAAAAAGTGGCAGAATTGGAATTACCATCTGCCATAAGCACCATAGTAATCTCCAGAATACAGATGTAAATTATAATTAAAAAACTCTTGTAAAATAAGAACAAAACAATAACCAGAAAAGGTAGTCTGTTCGAAAGTGCACATCTGTGGAGTAAAAATCTGCTGCTGGGAAGCATTCAGTATCTACATCTGCATCATACTCCGCAAGCCACCTAATGGTGTGTGGCGGAGGGTACTTTTTGTACCACTAACTGAGCGCTCCAAATCTGTTACAATCGCGAATAGCGCGTGGGGAAGAATGATTATCGGTAAGCCTCTGTATTGCCTTGAATTTTCGAATTTTCTCCTTGTAGTCATTACTCGAGAGGTATGTGGAGGGAAGTGATATGTTGTCCGACTCTTCCCGGAAAGTGCTGTCTCGAGATTTCAATAGTAAATTACTCCGTGATTCACAATGCCTCTCTTGTAATGTCTGCCAATGGAGTTTGTTGAGCATCTCCGTAATGCTCTCGCGCCGGCTAAGCTAAACTCCTTAAAGAGTCTTCTTATGTAACTGAGACCGACATCTGCTTTTCCCATTATTTGTTTTATACGGTCATTCATTCATGAGACAGGCGAAATTCCCTCTGACTTCAAGAAGAATATAATAATTCCAATCCCAAAGAAAGCAGGTGTTGACAGACGTGAAAATTACCGAACTATCAGTTTAATAAGTCACAGCCGCAAAATACTAACGCGAATTCTTTACAGACGAATCAGATGGTTCAAATGGTTCTGAGCACTATGGGACTTGACTGCTGTGGTCATCAGTCCCCTAGAACTTAGAACTACTTAAACCTAACTAACCTACGGACATCACACACATCCATGCCCGAGGCGGGATTCGAACCCGCGACCGTAGCGGTCACGCGGTTCCAGACTGTAGCGCCTAGAACCGCACGGCCACTCCAGCCGGCACAGACGAATGGAAAAACTGCTAGAAGCCGACCTCGGGGAAGATCGGTTTGGATTCCGTAAATATGTTGGAACACTTGAGGCAATACTGGCCCTACGACTTATCTTAGAAGAAAGATTAAGGAAAGGCAAACCTACATTTCTAACATTTGTAGACTTAGAGAAAGCCTTTGACAATGTTGACTAGAATACTCTCTTTCAAATTCTGAAGGTGGCAGGGGTAAAATACAGGGAGCGAAAGGCTATTTATAATTTGTACAGAAACCAGCCCCCCCATGAACCATGGACCTTGCCGTTGGTGGGGAGGCTTGCGTGCCTCAGCGATACAGATAGCCGTACCGTAGGTGCAACCACAACGGAGGGGTATCTGTTGAGAGGCCAGACAAACGTGTGGTTCCTGAAGAGGGGCAGCAGCCTTTTCAGTAGTTGCAAGGGCAACAGTCTGGATGATTGACTGATCTGGCCTTGTAACAATAACCAAAACGGCCTTGCTGTGCTGGTACTGCGAACGGCTGAAAGCAAGGGGAAACTACAGCCGTAATTTTTCCCGAGGGCATGCAGCTTTACTGTATGATTACATGATGATGGCGTCCTCTTGGGTAAAATATTCCGGAGGTAAAATAGTCCCCCATTCGGATCTCCGGGCGGGGACTACTCAAGAGGATGTCGTTATCAGGAGAAAGAAAACTGGCGTTCTACGGATCGGAGCGTGGAATGTCAGATCCCTTAATCGGGCAGGTAGGTTAGAAAATTTAAAAAGGGAAATAGATAGGTTGAAGTTAGATATAGTGGGAATTAGTGAAGTTCGGTGGCAGGAGGAACAAGACTTCTGGTCAGGTGACTACAGGGTTATAAACACAAAATCAAAAAGGGGTAATGCAGGAGTAGGTTTAATAATGAATAGGAAAATAGGAATGCGGGTAAGCTACTACAAACAGCATAGTGAACGCATTATTGTGGCCAAGATAGATACGAAGCCCACACCTACTACAGTAGTACAAGTTTATATGCCAACTTGCTCTGCAGATGACGAAGAAATTGAAGAAATGTATGATGAAATAAAAGAAATTATTCAGATAGTGAAGGGAGACGAAAATTTAATAGTCATGGGTGACTGGAATTCGAGTGTAGGAAAAGGGAGAGAAGGAAACATAGTAGGTGAATATGGATTGGGGGACAGAAATGAAAGAGGAAGCCGCCTGGTAGAATTTTGCACAGAGCACAACATAATCATAACTAACACTTGGTTTAAGAATCATGAAAGAAGGTTGTATACATGGAAGAACCCTGGAGATACTAAAAGGTATCAGATAGATTATATAATGGTAAGACAGAGATTTAGGAACCAGGTTTTAAATTGTAAGACATTTCCAGGGGCAGATGTGGACTCTGATCACAATCTATTGGTTATGACCTGTAGATTAAAACTGAAGAAACTGCAAAAAGGTGGGAATTTAAGGAGATGGGACCTGGATAAACTAAAAGAACCAGAGGTTGTACAGAGATTCAGGGAGAGCATAAGGGAGCAATTGACAGGAATGGGGGAAATACATACAGTAGAAGAATGGGTAGCTTTGAGGGATGAAGTAGTGAAGGCAGCAGAGGATCAAGTTGGTAAAAAGACGAGGGCTAGTAGAAATCCTTGGGTAACAGAAGAAATATTGAATTTAATTGATGAAAGGAGAAAATATAAAAATGCAGTAAGTGAAACAGGCAAAAAGGAATACAAACGTCTCAAAAATGAGATCGACAGGAAGTGCAAAATGGCTAAGCAGGGATGGCTAGAGGACAAATGTAAGGATGTAGAGGCCTATCTCACTAGGGGTAAGATAGATACCGCCTACAGGAAAATTAAAGAGACCTTTGGAGATAAGAGAACGACTTGTATGAATATCAAGAGCTCAGATGGAAACCCAGTTCTAATCAAAGAAGGGAAAGCAGAAAGGTGGAAGGAGTATATAGAGGGTCTATACAAGGGCGATGTACTTGAGGACAATATTATGGAAATGGAAGAGGATGTAGATGAAGATGAAATGGGAGATATGATACTGCGTGAAGAGTTTGACAGAGCACTGAAAGACCTGAGTCGAAACAAGGCCCCCGGAGTAGACAATATTCCATTGGAACTACTGACGGCCGTGGGAGAGCCAGTCCTGACAAAACTCTACCATCTGGTGAGCAAGATGTATGAAACAGGCGAAATACCCTCAGACTTCAAGAAGAATATAATAATTCCAATCCCAAAGAAAGCAGGTATTGACAGATGTGAAAATTACCGAACTATCAGCTTAATAAGTCACAGCTGCAAAATACTAACACGAATTCTTTACAGACGAATGGAAAAACTAGTAGAAGCCAACCTCGGGGAAGATCAGTTTGGATTCCGTAGAAACACTGGAACACGTGAGGCAATACTGACCTTACGACTTATCTTAGAAGAAAGATTAAGGAAAGGCAAAGCTACGTTTCTAGCATTTGTAGACTTAGAGAAAGCTTTTGACAATGTTGACTGGAATACTCTCTTTCAAATTCTAAAGGTGGCAGGGGTAAAATACAGGGAGCGAAAGGCTATTTACAATTTGTACAGAAATCAGATGGCAGTTATAAGAGTCGAGGGACATGCAAGGGAAGCAGTGGTTGGGAAGGGAGAAAGACAGGGTTGTAGCCTCTCCCCGATGTTGTTCAATCCGTATATTGAGCAAGCAGTAAAGGAAACAAAAGAAAAATTCGGAGTAGGTATTAAAATTCATGGAGAAGAAATAAAAACTTTGAGGTTCGCCGATGACATTGTAATTCTGTCAGAGACAGCAAAGGACTGGGAAGAGCAGTTGAATGGAATGGACAGTGTCTTGAAAGGAGGATATAAGATGAACACCAACAAAAGCAAAACAAGGATAATGGAATGTAGTCTAATTAAGTCGGGTGATGCGGAGGGAATTAGATTAGGAAATGAGGCACTTAAAGTAGTAAAGGAGTTTTGCTATTTGGGGAGCAAAATAACTGATGATGGTCGAAGTAGAGAGGATATAAAATGTAGGCTGGCAAAGGCAAGGAAAGCGTTTCTGAAGAAGAGAAATTTGTTAACATCCAGTATTGATTTAAGTGTCAGGAAGTCATTTCTGAAAGTATTCGTATGGAGTGTAGCCATGTATGGAAGTGAAACATGGACAATAAATAGTTTGGACAAGAAGAGAATAGAAGCTTTCGAAATGTGGTGCTACAGAAGAATGCTGAAGATTAGATGGGTAGATCACATAACTAATGAGGAAGTATTGAATAGGATTGGGGAGAAGAGAAGTTTGTGGCACAACTTGACCAGAACAAGGGATCGGTTGGTAGGACATGTTCTGAGGCATCAAGGGATCACCAATTTAGTATTGGAGGGAAGCGTGGAGGGTAAAAATCGTAGAGGGAGGCCAAGAGATGAATACACTAAGCAGATTCAGAAGGATGTAGGTTGCAGTAGGTACTGGGAGATGAAAAAGCTTGCACAGGATAGAGTAGCATGGAGAGCTGCATCAAACCAATCTCAGGACTGAAGACCACAACAACAACAACAGAAACCAGATGGCAGTTATAAGAGTCGAGGGACATGAAAGGGAAGCATTGGTTGGGAAGGGAGTGAGACAGGGTTTTAGCCTCTCCCCGAAGTTATTCAATCTGTATATTGAGAAAGCAGTAAAGGAAACGAAAGAAAAGTTCGGAGTAGGTATTAAAATCCATGGAGAAGAAATAAAAACTTTGAGGTTCGTCAATCACATTGTAATTCTGTCAGAGACAGCAAAGGACTTGGAAGAGCAGTTGAACGGAATGGACAGTGTCTTGAAAGGAGGATATATGATGAAAATCAACAAAAGCAAAACGAGAATAATGGAATGTAGTCGAATTTAGTCGGGTGATGCTGCGCGAATTACATTAGGAAATGAGACACTTAAGGTAGTAAATGAGTTTTTCTATTTGGGGAGCAAAATAACTGATGATGGCCAAAGTAGAGAGGATATAAAATGTAGACTGGCAATGGCAAGGAAGGCGTTTCTGAAGAAGAGAAATTTGTTAACATCGAGTATAGATTTAAGTGTCAAGAAGTCGTTTCTGAAAGTATTTGCATGGAGTGTAGCCATGTATGGAAGTGAAACATGGACGATAAATAGTTTAGACAAGAAGAGAACAGAAGCTTTCGAAATGTGGTGTTACAGAAGAATGCTGAAGATTAGATGGGTAGATCAAATAACTAATGAGGAGGTATTGAATAGAATTGGGTAGAAGAGGAGTTTGCGGTACAACTTGACTAGAAGAAGGGATCGGTTGGTAGGACATGTTCTGAGGCATCAAGGGATCACCAATTTAGTACTGGCGGGCAGCGTGGAGGGTAAAAATCGTAGAGGGAGTCCAAGAGAGGAATACATAAAGCAGATTCAGAAGGATGTAGGCTGCAATAGGTACTGGGAGATGAAGAGGCTTGCACAGGATAGAGCAGCATGGAGAGCTGCATCAAATCATTCTCAGGACTGAAGACCACAACAACAACAGCAACGGTCATTCCACTAAAGGCGCTCTGGATAGTTACTCCTAGATACACTACTGGCCATTAAAATTGCTACTCCAAGAACGAAATGCAGATGATAAACGGGTATCCATTGGACAAATATATTATACTAGAACCGACATGTGATTACATTTTCACGCAATTTGGGTGAGAAATCAGTACCCAGAACAACCACCTCTGGCCGTAATAGCGGCCTTGATACGCCAGGGCATTGAGTCAAACAAAGCTTGGATGGCGTGTACAGGTACAGCTGCCCATGCAGCTTCAACACGATACCACAGTTCATCAAGAGTAGTGATAGGCGTATTGTGACAAGCCAGTTGCTCGGCCACCATTGACCAGACGTTTTCAATTGGTGAGAGATCTGGAGAATGTGCTGGCCAGGGCAGTAGTCGAACATTGTCTGTATCCAGAAAGGTCCGTACAGGACCTGCAACATACGGTCGTGCATTATCCTGCTGAAATGTAGGGTTTCGCAGGGATCTAATGACGGGTAGAGCCACGGCTCGTAACACCATCTGAAATGTAACGTCCACTATTCAAAGTGCCGTCAATGCGAATAAGATGCGATCGAGATGTGTAACCATTGGCCATCACTCCGGATGATACGCCAGTATGGCGATGACGAATACACGCTTCCAATGTGCGTTCACCGCGATGTCGCCAAACACGGATGCGACCATCACCCATGCTGTAAACAGAACCTGGATTCATCCGAAAAAATGACGTTTTGCCATTCGTGCACCCAGGTTCGTCGTTGAGTACACCATTGCAGCTGCTCCTGTCTGTGATGCAGCGTCAAGGGTAACGGCAGCCATGGTCTCCGAGCTGATAGTCCATGTTGCTGCAAACGTCGTCGAACTGTTCGTGCAGATCGTTGTTGTCTTGGAAACGTCCTCTTATGTTGACTCAGGGATCGAGACGTGGCTGCACGATCCGTTACAGCCATTCGGATAAGATGCCTGTCATCTCGTCTGCTAGAGATACGAGGCCGTTGGGGTCCAACACGGCGTTCCGTATTACCCTCCTGAACCCACCGATTCCATATTCTGCTAACAGTCATTGGATCTCGACCAACGCGAGCAGCAATGTCGCGATGCGATAAACCGCAATCGCGATAGGCTACAATCCGACCTTCATCAAAGTCGGAAACGTGATGGTACTAATTTCTCCTCCGTACAAGAGGCATCACAACAACGTTTCACCAGACAACGCCAGTCAACTGCTGTTTGTGTATGAGAAATCGGTTGGAAATTTTCCTCATGTCAGCACGTTGTAGCTATCGCCACCGGCGCCAACCTTGTGTGAATGCTCTGAAAAGCTAATCATCTGCATATCACACAGCATCTTATTCCTGTCGGTTAAATTTCGCCTCTGTAACACCTTATCTTCGTGGTGTAGCAATTTTAATGTCCAGTAGTGTAGGAAGTCATGATGCGGTTTTGTTTACGTTACTCGTCCATAAGGTGGCTCTGTTGTAACGTATTTACGTTGTCCCATGACATAACGTGCTATTAATCAATGACATAGATTACTCACTACTATTCAGAGTCGTATAGTACAACAGGGTGGAGCAATATCGGTAGTTCCGCAGAGCTCATTACATGCACCTTATGTATGGGGAAGTTCGTTGCAACGCTCTCACTGCCGAAAGGTTGTACAGGGAACGATTTCCTAATAGGCGTCATCCGTCACGACGAGTGTTAATTTCTCTCGATCGACGATTGCGAGAGACGGGCTCATTGGAAAGAAGAAACGAGAGACCTGGTAACATTAGGACCACTCGCACACCTGATTTTGAAGAGGACGTGCTGGAACGTGTTGCAGTGGACCCCACAACAAGTCACTTGTGTACGAGATCTCAGTGGATATGCAGATGGAATTAGTTGTCAGAATTGTAGCTGCCTGTGATACGATTCGAAACACACCAGGGGTATTTGTCAGGGTGCTTCAGAATCTTGTTCGCCTGTGTCATGCTTGCACTGACGTTGATGGCCGTCAGTTACAGCACAAATGGTACGTTCATTGTGTTAATGATGGTATTTGCAGTTAACTTTAACTAGTGTAAATAAAAAAGTACACAGTAATGTGATTTTATTCCTATTATCTCCTTAAGCTGGCTTCTCCGACCCCAGATTACCTACCTAAAATTGTTCAGTGAGCATCCTCTTTGTCCTGATAAATTTTTGCACGCCCTTACGGAAACACCCGGTATAAAGAGAAGTCGTTGTTTAACAATGTTACCAAAAACCGCGAAATGTACTGGACTGATTTGCTTCAAACTTTTACGTGGTATTCTAATGAACATTCGGATGGATACAGACTATATATTTTTATTACACAGAACATATACGTTAATACTGAAAGGAAAACACTGTTACCAAAAACCTTGAGAAGTAATTGACCGATTTGGTCGAAACTTTTACATGATTCTGTAACGAACATTCAGACGGACGTAGGTTGTGTATTTTTCTAAACGACAATCTACATGTTTTCTATTAAAATCGACTGCGTGAAAGAAAACACTGTGCTGTGCGGTCAAAACGTGCGGTTTCGTTCTTTTTCTCTCAGTCACTTTGAAATACAATAGCAGGGCATGTAAACCATTAGCTATATTGTTTCTGCCATATATATCCTTTCTCCTTATATATATTTTCAAACTAAAATTGTGTAGACAACAATGTACTGTTTTGTTACTCGCCGCCGATTTTACAGAAAACAGGAACGTTGCATTTATGGCTTATCGACTTATTATTAGAATACTACTATGGAACCTATATCGTCCGAAACTTTGTAGTCCTCTCCACAAATAGATTAAAGCTATGTAGAATGCTGTCTCTGAAACAACCACTACCCTCACAGATCCAGCAACTGAAGAGATCTCTCTGATACCATACGTCCCACCCATTCATTTTAAGTGACTTAAATTTCCTATAAGGTTTCTTTTTTTAATAAATAAGACTTAAGATCGGGGAGTTGAGTAAGAGGACAGAGAAAGGGTGGGGGGCGAGGGAGCGGCGGGAGTGGAGTAGAAAATGGACATAGAGGGGGATGGAGGAAGAAATGGATAGAAAAAAGGGGGATGAGTTGGTGAATAGAGAGAGTGGGAAAGAAGAAGGAGATGGACAAAGAAGGGAGAGGAAAAGGCAGAAGAGAGAGGGGGGGGGGGAGAAATTTATGAATATATCCGGTTCCCAAACATACTTAGTAGTTGCGAAGCATTACCGAGTTTCCTAGTGATGCATAAATTCTAAGTAAATACTGGTTATTCTGGGCAATTTAGCACATAACATCAAACAGCAGATTATATAAACATATTTCTATGTAAGAATGGTGGTCTAGTTGTAAGGTGCTCACCTGACTGAAGTGGGTGGTCACATGAGCAAGTTTTTAAATAGGTGGGCAGAGAATATTTGATGGTCTTATGATGTTCGTGTCTTGGTGGGTAAGGTAGTTTGGTAAGTTTTGCGCAGCCAGTGAGCTCCTCGAGTTTAAGTGTTGGTTATGACCTAGAATTAACCTGCACTCTTCACTTCCTTCATAATACAGTTAATATGAAAATCCAATCCAACAACAAACGACAAAGAGGTAGATTAATAAAAGGGGAATATGCTGGCATAAGTCTCACTACTTGCATTTTCACCGAGACATCAGCCTGCTGTAATTAGAATTAGGTTAAGAGTGGTTCTGCACCATTAACGTTATTGTGAAGAGAACAGAAACAATTGTAGTCACGCTTGTAATTAGTTCCTTTTATTAGACTCTACATAGACACTCTGATACTCATGCCAACAGGTCAACGAACAACCAAGTCAGATATTCTCTAGTTTTTCGTTCGTATGAGTGAATGTTCGGATGGACGAGTTTCAAGTGCGATCTCACATCCTTTTCGGCAAGGCGGCCCTCCTCGTTTCCCTCACACAATGCAGGACAAGGCGCTGCCGAGAGCAGTCGCTTTACAAGCCTGGCAATGGTTCCTCGCGGTCCCTTCTCGGCGATATGTACCGGAGAGGACATGTCACTGTCTCCGCTGCGTGTGTATACCGCGAAATGGGAAGATTTGAAAGTGGTCCAGTCTTCAAACTTATTTTGTATCCAAACTGTTCATTTCCGGACATGGATTTCTTCTCAAAACTTTGTCTACTAAGTGCCCACTACAACTCTAGACGACTATAAACGGCTGTAATGCCAGTTAATAGCAGTGACATTCTAAATCCCAATTGGAATGTGTATCGGTAAAGTAGATTGATTGCTGATGTTGGAGATGTTTTTAGAGCCGTAAAAAGTAGGATAGTATCTAGTGGGGTTAGTACTGATTCCGAGTACCAAGTAATATGGTGAAGACAAGTGTTAAACAATGGACCTTATGTGCCCATCGTATACTTTGTCCGCCCCCGGTAGCTGAGTGGTACCGGCGCGGTAGCTCGGTCAGAGGGGCGATTGTCCTCTGTAATAAAAAAACTGAGTAAAAGAATCGACGATCAACTTGAACGGATGTCATCTGACGTGCGCACAGACCAAACGAACCTAACAATACCGAACAAAAATTAGAAAAAAAAAAAAATGTTGTCAGCGCGACAGAATGTCAATCTTATGGGCCCGGCTGGGTCGGAGATTTTCTCCGCTCAGAGACTGGGTATTGTATTGTCCTAATCATCATCATTTCATCCCCATCGACTCGCAAGTCGCCGAAGTGGCGTCAAATCGAAAGACTTTGTAACGCCATAGCTCTTCTGCTGTATGGATTTATTTTGCTTTTGTTTTATTTAATGTTATAACATTGAGTATCTGTAAATGTGTTTGAATAGATAACACAAAATTGTATACTCCTTTCTTTGTACAAACTTTGATGTCATGGTTTGGTTCTATGCAAAGTAGTGTATCTGTCATTTAAATTCTTTGTCCCATTTGGAGGGAACAAAACTTACTGTATATAATTGTAATTTCTGTGTGAATAATTTTTGGTAGAAATGTAAATATGTGCAAATGTTCTGTTTTATTTAATGTATTTTATTACTGTTATGTAAACGCTGATCCTCAGTTAGGGTTCTTAGTTAGTTTGTATATAAAAGGTGTAGTGGTTCCCCTCAGGAACAAAACTGTGTAGCGCGCGCAAATTGTGGATGGCCCCGGTAGAAAAGGTGGAACAAGAGTCAGTCTGGGACGAGCTACCAAACTGTGCACTGCCATGTTAAAATTGTATATTGTGCTCGTTCCGAGAGAGGCATTTTCTGCTACTTTCCAATGCCTCGGATGGATGGATAAATAGCTGGAACTATTCTGGAATTTGTATCTATCATCGCCACCAAGAAATGACAGAGTCCAGCAATTCTACCTGCAAATCCACCTACCGACATGCAGTTGCCACCACATTGCGCAGTCACTGTATCGGAATGCTATAATAATGTACAGTGAAGGATCAGCTCATTGGATGCTTTAGTGTGCACAAATATAAGGTAACTGAATTTATGTACCTACCTTGATTTTTTCCTTATCATAACACCTCTCAGGTTCCTCTCCGTTTGAACTAAAGTGATTACCGAGTGTCCCTACTGAAAGAACATTAAAGACCAGTGTTTTTGCTAATTGATGCCTCTTGAACATAGTGAAAAGAAAGTTAAAGTTAAAGTGGCAAGAGAGTGAGTTAAAGTTAATGATGCTTGCTGAAAATAATTTTCCCAGTAAAACTGCTTATTAATGTGTTGTTGCCAATTTCAAATTAAAAGTACTTAATACTGAGGCTTATAAAGTTTTGCTTAGTAAATGATCACATTACTGCCTGTTGTAAATCGCAGAAGGTGAGTCAGTATCTTACATATATATTAATTTTGTCTCTCACGGTAGTAAAAGTGGAAAACTGCAGTTGTGAAACGTTATATTCTCATGTTTGCTAAGTGTTTGTCTCTCTTGTGTATTAGAGGTGCATATTAATAGTATAACAGGATTCACAGTTTGTCTATTGTGTTAATGCTAGGTAACAAGTAACGGAAAGACCACTAATTATGAAAACCATAATTTCTTTATTCAAATGATAGTGAGAAGCAACTTGTTACTGGATTCCAATTAACTTTCATTTTAAATAGTAAAGTACTTAACTGATGGAGACTTTACCTATGTCCAATTTATGATCCTGCAGTGAATGTTAATAGTAATGTTATAAAGACCATACAGTTTGAACAAACTCTGAAAGCAATAGCGTGTTTCGATATCTGTTATAATTTTGCAAATAGTCTGTGCTGCTCTAATTGTTAGTTTCAATCTTACCGTAAACATATGTATGTGTCAGAGTTCACTGCACTCGCGTGTGACAAAGTATAGGTTGTGTTTATCCATTAAAGTTACTAATAACTTATTTTCTTGAACGAGAATGTTAATCATTCTCTTGCCTAGTTAGGCTGGCGGCCGTTTTCTTTATCAGTTAAACAGTGCAGAAAGGCAACATTTTGTTTGTTACTGTTCAAATATTTACGTAATTCTGACTTTCATTTCCGATAAGCCACCTCCGTTAGGTACAACACGGTCAACATAACAAAATTCCTCTCAGAGGAATTTTGTTATGCTCTGTTGCTTTATACCATAATTGCTTTAACAAGATAGTTTTATTTCACGACCTGCCTACAACTTTAAGTTTATGGTACAGCAGTAGCAGACGGTAGTGTTATACGTGGCTTTTCCGTGACAGGACTATTTGTTCTGTTGGGGCATAGTACGTAATAAACCAAACTTGGTATTTCATTACATAAGCTACGTAAATGCAACTGCAGTGTTATAACTTGAACCCGGAGAACGGTCTACCCGACGGGTGGCCCTAGTCACACGAGATCGTATACTTTTATAGACTTCTGCCATCAGAAGCAGTTGTGACGGAAATTTGAAGGGGAAACTTGCAAACATTTCACATAATTCTATTGTCATGTTATATTATTAGGAGAGATTTCAACTAATCAGCTCTAGACTGAGAGACTCGAGCGATTAAGGCAGATAGTGGGGACAGGGAATAATGTGGAATTCTTTTAAATGCCTCATCCGAAAATTACCTTGAGCAGCTAATCAGAGAACAGTCTCACAAAAATGACGTATTACATCTCGTGATCACCAACAGGCTCCAACTCCTCGACTCACTTAGCGAAGATCACACGGAATCTGTGGCCATAAAGCCCTTACAGCATTACTAACTACGGCTGTGAATAAGAATATAAAGAAAGATAGGGAGAGATTTATGCTTACCAACAGCGACAAAAAATTAATTTCATATTACATGAGCCATCAACATAAAAATTTCATCACCAGCACTGACGATGCGGAGCATCAATGAGAAAATATGTCTCAGACATGAGTGTGGCAAACGAAGTTATGAGGGATACGAAAGACTTGCCGTGGTTCGAAAGCCATGCTACGTAGCTACAAGGAAAGCGAAGAGAGCTTCACTGCAAATATAAATGTAAGTAAAACCTCACAGACAAATGAAAATTGAACGATGTGAAAATTAGCATAAGGGGAGCTGTCCTTGAAGATTTGAACGAAGGCGAAAGCAAAATTATTCCTACCGACTTGACAGAAAATCCTAAGAAATACTGGTCTTCTGTTAAATCAGTAAACGGATCGAAGCCATCTGTTCAGCCACTCTGGGAGTGACCATAACGGCATAGAAACTTCCAAAACTGTTTCACCGGTAAAGACCGGTATTGTTTATCCCCCTTTCAATCACGGCACGAATGTCAGAATGGAAGATATCGAAATAACTGACCAAGGGGCAGAAAAGCAACTGAAATCACCCGACAGATGAAAGGCCACTGGACCTGATGGGGCGGTTCTACACAGAGTACACGGAAGGAAATGATCCTCTTCTTGCAGGAGTGTACCGTAGGTCGCTTCAAGAGCGAAACGTAAACACCCTGCATAGAAACAGCTTTAAACTGTATTCCATATCAATCTCCACGAGGTGTCAACATGTTATACATAAAATAAAGTACAAAGAGCTGCGTCACCCAAATGATGATTGCTCAAGAAAAAGTTTTGCTCCACTCTCATGACCTGCAAGATGAATTTTTTTTTATTTTAATGTTTTTTATAGGAAACTTTGTGAATACTCTTTTGACCACACGAAGTCACTATTTACCTATGTAATAGGGGTAAACTTGCTCTTTCGGTGAAGTTTAATACACGAATTTTTGTCTACAATCGTGAACAAAACGACGCTACTTATATGCAGCGTGCAGTCACCTCATCGGATACTGTCAAGTGTATTTCGTACGCGTATTGTCACTGTATGGCAAGAACGGTTCTTACCACGGCAAGTTGCGCGCCGAATTAGGGTATTAGAAAGTTCAGTCGGTACCGTGAGATCTGCATTGACGATCTGCATCGTTTTGACCGCTTCCGCTCAAAAACACCAACTAATGAACGCTACCTGCCGTTTTAGATGGAATTTGAATCCCTGAGTCGACCCTGAGGGTACACAACCGCCTCCACACTATCAGTTCCGCCTTCAAGGCGTTCATTATAGTCAGCAGTTCTAATCCTCTAAAAAGCAAGTTCTATTGAATTTCCATATGGCTTACTTTGTCTTTCCTCATAGCCTACAGTGCTATATTAATACAACGTGTGTACTCTAAGACTGAGCGTTTTCGTTAAGTATTGTGTTTGATATTCTCCGTCCTGTAAATTTTAATTTAACACTATAATTTTACCTGTTTGGTGTATCACATTAGTTATGAGTGCTCGATCTGATATTTCTTAACCAACGTCAAGGTCAAAGATTCTTGTGTATGTTGATAGTATACATATTTGATAGTATATATACGTGGGTTGGAACTTTAACAGTGGCAACTATTTATTTACAGCTCGTACAAAACAGATACGTGTTTCAAAGTTTTACTGACCTTCAAACCCTCAAACCGCTCGAACTGTCAACACAACTGGCACTGCTAAGTGTATCCTACGACTTCCACATCGCTGACAATGGGTTATACACAATGCTGGTGACTACTTTAAAGGCCAGTAAAACTTTGAAACACGTATCTATTTTGTACGAGCTGTAAATAAATAGTTACCACCGTTAAAGTTCCAACCCTCATAGAAAAAATTTCATCTACGTCACTACCCTGAAATTCACAGTGAAGTGCTTGGCAATGGATTCACAGATCCACATTAAAAACTATTTCTCGACTGTTCATTTCTTGAATAGCTCTTGGGAAAAATGAAGACCCAAATCTTCCCGTGCTAGCTCCGGTTTCTCTCATGCATACTTCATTACGATAGTCATTTCTCCCTATTTGGGTGGAAGTTAACAAAATAGTTTCGCATTCGGAGGAGAAAGCTAGTGATTTAAAATTTGCGAAATGATCTCACCACAACGAAAAACGCCTTTCTTTTGATGATTGCCACTCCAACTCGCGTATCATATCCGTGACACTGTCTCCCATATTTGGCGATAATACAAAACGAGCTGCCCAGCTTTGAACTTCTTTGATGTCCTCCTTCAACCTTATCAGGCAAGGATTCCATAATGTGTAGCGGTGTAATAGCAGAGGACAGAGAAGCGTAGTGTAGACAGACTCGTTATTAAATTTGTTGCATCGTCTAAGCATTCTGGGATAAATCTGTTCATTGACAAAAATGAAACAGCCTCAGCCATTTTTTTCGAGAACTGTAACAATGTACTTGAATCTTTTTCATAATTTACAATATATTTCACTGCATAACAATTTATTTAACACCTTCTACTTGTATCTCAATAAGTACCATCTAGAGTATACAGGCTACAAATGATCTGTTTCGATCCATCTCTGTAACAGAAAAAAGAACTTAAAAATATAAATATATAATATGTAAGTACAATATTTGTTAACATAATAATGTAAACAAGATTACTCTGACACACATAACATTGTATTTTAGTTTCTTAGCATTTGTCGTTTGAATCTATAATACATTTATAGTTAGCAATAAGTTTAAATTCAATAACAATTCACAGAATTAATTTTGCTCTCACTAGTGATAACTTTATTTCCTGCTTACACAGTCTTGTGCAGCATATCCATCCATCAATAATACTAGGTAACACATACACAACGCGATTCAGCTACATCTATCACTGGGTTTTATCCAACCCGCAACGCCTTCAAATACTACACGCAAGATGTGCACATTCCATGTGCAAATTATTACTCCTACAGAAAAAATGAATAGCACCTTTTTGAAGGTTAGTTAAGTTTTATACTGGGATGCTAACAGGCTGTACGTTTCGAATTATTCAAGAAAAATGCACAAAAGTCGGCTTCAAAAGCGTATTTCTTGACTAGCTCTAAAACCGTGCCTCCAGAGAAAACGTCCCCCAATACTAAATTTAACTACATTAAATTTCCTACAAGGAGGTGTTGTTCATTTTTTACGCAGGATTAACAGTTTGTGTGTAGCGAGGGAGAGAATATGAAAATTTTGCACATGGTATTTGAAGGCGTTGTGAGCCGCATAAAACCCAGTGGTAGGGCAACTTCATGACCCTGTATATACGCAATTAATATAATGACTCACTTGTGATGCGCATTAAACTGAATATCCGATCTCCAGCAATAGCACATTTCAGTTATATTTGTACTCGATAGAAACGCAGCATATCTCTGATATATATAGCACGTTTGAGTTAAGCAACAGTGTAAACGTGATGTACAGTGAAAAGCACCAGCAAAAAATAAAAATATGTACATCTTTCTGATTCTAGTTCCTTTTTAAGTACACTTTGTGATGTGTCGACAGAAGTGCCGACACAGTGTGATTTGAGGGGACCGCAATGCACGCTATAAACACACGAAGGATGGCGTGAGGTCTGAAACAGGATACGTAATGAATGCTATAAAGAAAAGTACGTAGCTTTTGGAATACTTAACTTTAATCCATCCTTGTTGTATACATCGTTCTTGATGAGACATGCTTTATACGATAAGTATCAATTGCTATGTAAGGCTAATGGCGCCTTGCTAGGTCGTAGCCATGGACTTAGCTGAAGGCTATTCTAACTATCTGCTCGGCAAAGGAGCGAGGCTTCGTCAGTGTAGTCGCTAGCAAAGTCGTCCGTACAACTGGGGCGAGTGCTAGTCCGTATCTCTAGACCTGCCGTGTGGTGGCGCTTGGTCTGCTATCACTGAAAGTGGCGACACGCGGGTCCGACATGTACTAATGGACCGCGGCCGATTTAAAGCTACCACCTAGCAAGTGTGGTGTCTGGCGGTGACACCACACTTTGCTCCTGTGAATTCATGTTTTTCAACTTTAAGATTGCATTTTCTGAAAACTACTTTGACCACACGCAAAGGACGAAGAATAAACTGCTGTGCACATGATGTGCTGCTGTGAAAAGGAGTCTGTGCTCCGCACTAACACCAGGAATGGACCAACACGATTCTCCACCTGAAGATGATGGCCTGAAGCATCGAAACGTGCAGTGGGAAACAAAGAGGTGACCCACACTTTTATAAATTGATCAACAGTCGTAGTCCGTATGGAAGAAATATTGATAGCATATTTGTTTCTAATGTTTGATTTCGTACGCAGTAGTCTCTCTTGTGGACAATAATCAGTCACTTCCTGACGGTGGCGTAATAAGCCGAAAACCGGTTCGAAATAGACAAGTATTAATAGAATAGAAACGCAGTTAGTTTGTTTTTCAACATTTAAAAAAAAATGGTTGAAATGGCTCTGAGCACTATGGAACTTAACATCTGAGGTCATCAGTCTCCTAGAACTTAGAACTACTTCAACGTAACTAACCTAAGGACATCACACACATCCATGCCCGAGGCAGGATTCGAACCTGCGACCGTAGCGGTCGCGCGGTTCCATACTGAAGCGCCTAGAACCGCACGCGCTCCTAATGCAACCTTGAGCCCCGGAGGATAGATCGTCAGAGTGAGAGCGAGACGGGGCCACACATGGGCAGAGCGGTTCCCACATAGGTGGAAGCTGGCGCTTTAGTCTTGTGCGCCTCTACCTATAACCAGCCGCTACGGAAACAGTAATAGGCCCAAAGTGCACTGTAATTGGGTCTTTAATCGAGTGCTCTCGTTGTGCGAACTCATAATGCCCCTTTACAGCATCTTTGAGAAACTGGCAGAACAGGTTATAATAATTAAAATACTTCTAGTTTGATCTAATTACGACTCATTTTAATTAGAACTGGCTCTGCGGACGCCGTGCGCTGCAAGTTTGTAAGCGTATTACGGCGTCCTACACCACGAGGGCAGACACCAGACGGGCAGGCTGTGTTGCGTGCCTCGGCCCGCAGTACCAGCACCGACAACCGCAGTGCCGGGAGACACTCGGCCGGCAGACAGCCGCAATGCGCTGATCGGCTGCGGTGATTGCTGGCCCGCCGTCGCCTCGTCAGCGTTCGCTTACCGTTGGGCGCTAGAACGGGCGGCTCGAAATCGCGTCTGGGCCACCTCTGAGCAGCATCCCCGTGGGAGTAACGCATGCGCACATACTAATCCCTACTGGAGTTACCGAGGACACTTCTGGTGGCACACGTTTCCACTACAGGCAATTAGTGATTGCAGTCAGTCACTTTTCGATGACGTCCATAGCTCGTGGGAGAGGTAGTCAAAAAGTTACAATTATCACCTCGAAAAACACATACTGCGAAATTCTGACTTGGTCATGGTGTTATTAGTCCTCATCTACAACTGCATCTAAACCCCATAAGATACCTAGTGGACTGCTGTGCCACCATCCTCTGCCAGTGACAGCACACCGCTCTCGCGGTCGTTGCCGGATTTCTTGACTTTGTAATCGCTACTACTCGGTCGAGTAGCTCCTCATTTTTGCCATACGAGACTGAGTGTATTCCGTTCCAGTCCTTCTGGCCAAGAAAAAATCCCTGGCAGTATTGGGTTCAAAAGGTTCAAATGGCTCTGAGCACTATGCGACTTAACTTCTGAGGTCATCAGTCCCCTAGAACTTACAACTAATTAATCCTGACTAACCTAAGGACATCACACACATCCATGCCCGAGGCAGGATTCGAACCTGCGACCGTAGCGGTCGCTCGGTTCCAGACTGTAGCGCCTAGAACCGCACGGCCACTCCGGCCGGCTGCAGTATTGGGAGTCGAGCCCGGAACCACTGCATCGCAGTCAGCTGTGCTGAGTACTCTGTTACAGAGGTGGACACTTCGTAACGGTATAATTATACGAGAGTCAGTCAAATGAAAACCTTAAATTTGTAATAACAAATCGAAATTTCGCACCGTTATCCTGTAAGTTGGTAAGCGTGCTACAAACAGCTTGCAGAATGGCCTGTAAGTGGCAGTATAGTGCAGATGCACACATACCGTTGCAGTATCAGTATAAAGATGGCCACCCCACTTTCGGCTTCCACCAGGGAAGAACAGCGTTATGTTATTCGGTTTTTGCGCAGTGAAGGTGTGAAACATATTCAAATTCATCGACGAATGAAGGTTCAGTACTGTGATGCATGTCTGTCACAGCAGCAAGTCTACGAATGGAGTAGGAAGTTCGGCACATAAGGTTTCAGATACATCGTCCTTAACTCCATGAAGCTGAGCGACACCAGTACAGTTATTTCTGAAGAAAACTACTCTATTCTCTTTTTTTCTTGATTTTACTATCTTCTGTGACAGGAAATACTCTCGCTTGTTCTACTATGATAACATCCCCAGAGTGGGTGTTTAGCAAGTCGACATTACCCTTCCTACTACACAACATAATATTTTTCTTAGCTGTGTCGTTCATTAACGCTATGTCTGAGTGAGTTTATCCAGTATATCTTCCAGGTCTCTTTACCTTATGAAATATATCATTTCATATTAGTGCTGATAACCTTTGTTGCGTTGCTGTTTCCAGTAGTCAACATTGAGACGATCCTGTTGACTGTGTAACTTTCAACACAATACATAGTTTACAAAGTAATACTCTTGGATTAATATGCACTCCATAGACTCTTAACAAACTGGTCTTCAAGACTGTAAAACGAATTAACGAAATCAAAATTAATTTTCGTTTCCTGAAGACTACTGTTACACCCCAAGGTAGTATCCATGGCGGACACTCAAAATTCGTGCAAGTTCTACTTTGGCAGCTCCTGAAAGTTGAACTCATTGAGTCACCAGAAGACTGTCAGCTAGGGTGAAATGTTGAGCGGGTTGCGGCAAACATGGAAGCTATCATAGCATGGGGCCGACCAGATGCAACGCAACTTTAAGTATTCGGGAGCCGAGCCAAGTCATTAGGAGAATTGACAGCGATGTGAAACTAGGACACATGAGGTCATAGCCATCTCCACCGCCACAGAGCGCACGGGAAGTACCAACATTAATACCACACTCTTCCCATCATATGGCTCATTGCTGAGTGATGAGTGCTGATTGCTGACTGCCCAGTGCATAGTACCAACAACTGTGTTAGTTGCAGCTATCCAGTGAGAGGGGAACCTATGAAGTCAACTCTCAGCACACCTAGCTATCTCCGACTGGCTATGGAACGAAGAGTCCAGCTAGAAGGACACTGATGGTGCCAGCTGCACTGCCAACTTCCACGGCCACCATCATCTTGCAGGTCTGCTGCAGCCTGGATGCTGTTTATCATGACTGGGTGTTGTGTGATGTCCTTAGGTTAGTTAGGTTTAAGTAGTTCTAAGTTCTAGGGGACTGATGACCTCAGAAGTTAAGTCTCATAGTGCTCAGAGCCATTTGAACCATTTTTGAACCTGATAATATTAATGATGCATACATCAACCGGTTATTATGCCTCCTCTTATACATTCTTTGTTTATTAGTATTTATATCTTTTACAGTTTCTGGAAAGTTATTAAAAATGTGTTTAACTGAATAATGGACAAACTGTTGGCGCTTCAGCGTCGATATCTATCCTCATAGCATTTTTATGTTTCTTGTGAATTGTTTCACTTTCTTCGTTCCCTCCTTGACAAAAAGTTAAGGAACAGTGGCAGTATTCTGCAAACATGCCATACAGCCGTTTTAAGACGAAAACGTCTTACTTGACGTGGAAAACGTAGGCATGCAGTTTTGATTATCGCTTCGAAAAGATAAAGTTAGGTAATTAATTTACTGTTTGTTTGCAAGTACATGTTGTCTGCAGTCATGGCACAAATTCAAATCCCCGCACCACACTACCGTAGTACGCCACGAGGTGCCAAAACAAAATACCGCAACCCATTATGCAGTAATTCATTTTCTGCTTCTGAAGGGAAACAACGCTACAGCAATCAACGCTGAGTTGGTAGAAGTGTAAGGAAACAATTGCACCACCATTTGGCTGTGCAGGCGCCTGCAGTGTGGCCAAAGACGTTTGAATAACGAAGAACGAAATGGCAGACTGTCTCTCTGCGAATACCCAGGAACTGCAAGAAAAATTGAGATGCTGGTACTGGAAGACTGGCTTATCACAATCGAGGCAGAAGAGGAAAAACGTAAAATGTATCAATTTTCAACATCTTCCACGACATGTTGAAAATGACGCCGTCTGCTTGATTCCGCGACTGCTTCCACGCATTCAAACCGAAGCTGCACCACAAATGTTGCAATTGTGTCTGACCAATACAGATCGCTTCTATAGCTACGTTATCAGTAATCACCATGGCCGCGCGGGATTAGCCGAGCGGTCTTGCGTTGCAGTCACGGACTATGCGGCTGGTCCCGGCGGAGGTTCGAGTGCTCCCTCGGGCATGGGTGTGTGTGTTTGTCCTTAGGATAATTTAGGTTAAGTAGTGTGTAAGGTTAGGGACTGATGACCTTAGCAGTTAAGTCCCATAAGATTTCACACACGTTTGAACATTTTAATCACCATGAACGTTAGAACATTTTAATCACCATGAACGACTTCTGAGTGTATCACTTCGATCACTAGTCAGAGGAGCAATGCAAGTAATGGTGCTGATTAATGACGAATAAGGAATGATCAAAAAGTTTCCTTTCGAAGACTGTACAGTCTAAAATCGGTACACCAGTCAGGCGGATTCGCCATGAGCACTGAGGCACTCATCCCACCAATGCATCAAGTTGAAGTCACCCGTTTGATAAAACAATGTATCCTGCTGCAAGAAGAAGTCCGTAACTGCCTGCTGCACATCCTCCTCCGACCTTTAGAGGCCTTTTTTAAGGCACCGAAGGCATAATAACGGTATGAGGAGAGATCAGGTCTATAGGACGGGAGCTCGAGTGTCTCCTGCTTGACCCCGCGTAACTTGCGCGTTGCGACATTTTCGATATGGGGGCGTACTTTACATGAATCAGCAGCACCCTGCCGGGCGCAGTGGCCGAGCGGTTCTAGGCGCTTCAGTCCGGAACCGCGCAACCGCTACGGTCGCAGGTTCGAATCCTGCCTCTGGCATGGATGTGTGTAATGTCCTTAGGTTAGTTTGGTTTAAGTAGTTCTAAGTTCTAGGGGACTGACGACCTCAGATGTTAAGTCCCGTAGTGCTCAGAGCCATTTGAACCAAGCCAGGAGCACCCTGTGTCGCAGTTTTCGTGCAGTACCGTTTCCCTCTGATGGAGACACCAGGTTGGATGAGGCTGACCTCGCAGATAGACCAGCGCATTGCGCCGAATCGTGACCAGCACGGAACTTGGCGCACCGTTCCATATCGGTGATTTCCAACAGACGTGTTGCCCCGTACACATTCTTCATTCTCCAATGGATGCCTACCATGTAGTCTTTCGGCAGCCAAGAAAAGAGTAACAGCACGTTTGTCCTGTTTTCACGCATTTAATAATAACGTCGCCACAGTTTACTTTCCCGCATTTACCACTTGCACGTCGGAAAGACACGAGTGCCACATTAATCCCTTGGCTACATGTCGGTGCTCATATACTCGCATCGGAGTCGGGCTACGGTACAATTACGCTGCAGCAGCGACGTCAGATGGGAACGTCTTCATCGCCTCTTATATGTTCAGTAAGATTTGAACGTCTCTCGAGTTCCGAGTCCAATTACGTCAACAGTCAACTTTACAATATTGAAATTCCCATGCTGCATCAATGACTGTTGCTCATTTATTACTACACGGTGCAATTCTACTGCTCTATAAGTTTCGATGCTTCACCGACCGTTGGCGCGAAACTGCCCCTTCTCAAGACATCTAGAAGGCCAACGACAGACAGAAGAAGTAGGTGGTTTTTATACGAGGGTGAGTCAAATGAAAACCTTAAACATTTTTTAAATATTATTTATTGTGCAGAAGTGGTACAAAGCTGTATCACTTTTCAACACAATCTCCCGCACGATCAATGCAAGTCCTCCAGCGCTTACAAAGTGCATAAATTCCTTTGGAAAAAAATTCTTTTGGTAGTCCGCGCAACCACTCATGCACCGCGTGGCGTACCTCTTCATCAGAATGGAACTTCTTTCGTCCCATTGCATCTTTGAATGCTCCAAACATGGAAATCACTTGCGGCAAGGTCTGGTGAGTATGCTGGACGAGGAAGACACTCGAAATGCAGGTCTGTGATTGTTGCAACCGTTGGTGGAAGTGAACCCAGGTTTCGTCCCCAGTAACGATTCTTGCAAGGAAGCCATCACCTTCTCGTTCAAAGCGCCGAAGAAGTTCTTTGCAAGCATCAACAGTCGCTCTCTCACTTCAGGAGTCAGCTGTCGTGGCACCCATCTTGCAGACACTTTGTCAAACTGGAGCACATCAAGGACAATGTGGTGTGCTGAGCCATGACTGATCTGTAAACATGCTGCAATGTCATTCAGTGTCACTCGGCTGTTTTCTTTCACTATGGCTTCAACTGGTGCAATGTTCTGTGGAGTCACAACTCGTTGTGCCCAGGTTCTCACCATTCCCGTAAACAATACATATAAAAGGGCAGCTATTGGTCGTTTTCTACCTTCAAAGTTAACTGTACAAATGTCTTCGGAAGTCATCGAGCTGTTCCTCACTATGGCTCTAAACGATGAAAGTGCCGTCAAAGTACCACATGTTAGGCGCCAATTCCAGCACCTGTCTTTCGAAACCACTGGACTAAATGGACTACCCACTGTGAGGCCTTCGAGCTGTTCGTAGAAATAAGCATGCCACACGAAATCTCTCATGGTCAGAGATGAATGAAGGTGCCTGATTATTTCATTTGGGAAAATGGAACCAATATGCTCCAAAGAGTCACTGGGTGGCACTTTGGTAAAGAAAGCAACATCAAAGCTGACCAGGATTTCGTTCACTCCACGTTTTAGTTTCTTCAGCTTTTCGTCGAGCCCTCCGTAGGCCTGTGCATGTGTTGGTCTTTCCCACGTTCGGCTGAAGCAGAGGCCAAATGTTTCCCTATTTTATACGTCTCTTAGCGAGGAGCTCTTACGACTGGTGATAGTGGTACATTATTTTTATGGATTTTTGGTAACCCATACAGCTGAGATGGTGGGGCTTCTGTGTCTTCTGTAAGTCCGTCAGAGAGGACCTTGATTAACCGATTTGTATTCCGTGTAATCCACTTTGTCAGATCTGCCCTTAGCTTTCGGTACGTTGTTGTATCTAGAAGGTTAAGCATCTTCTGCTCATAATAGATACAGTCACTAAGTGTAGGGAGCAATAACTTTCACAAATTTCCGTATTCCGTAAATGCTGTTCAAATTACACTTTTTCTTCATTTTCGCGGACGACAGTTTTTTGACAGAAACAAGTAATTATTCCAGTATCCACCTAAGTGATGATGAGCGTAAAAGCAGTGCACGTACCCGAGCTTTGTACTGTATGTATTTACGACAACATGAATTATTTGGCGCCTGCCTTATCCCAAATCACGTAACGAATCGTAATCCTAGAGGGCTTTGTGTACCTACACACGTGTTTCGCTAATTCCTTTCCAAATTTCAGGCAATGTCCACTATGAAGATAAACGATGTACCGCAAAGGGCTTTCTAGAGTAATCGTTTCAGGATTAACAAGATAAGGTCAGGCCAATGCTTGTAACCTTCAGCTAAGCTGCTTGCTGCCCAGTCCAAAGGTCAGCACATTCTTGCTCTCCCTCACGGACGTCAACATCAAGCACGATTCTATCTTCAGAACCTTTTGCTACTTCACGTTTGCTTTGCGAAGTTTTGTCGTGATCTGGCGGACTTACAAGCATTCTGAGTCAGAGGCCCATCACACATAGCAGTCCGCCGCGCAACAGAATACTGGCTTGAATACTGGCTTTCAGTCTGTTTAAAAACCATTTTTTTAACTCCTTAATGGTTTTTTTTAGAATTGACATACTATCAACGGAAGTATGCTAACTTATAAATTTTAACCGAATAACTTGATAATTTATGACGTCAAGATTGCTTAATAATTTCAGTATTCATATTACCTTTTTCTAAAACTGATTGCTACCTTCAGACGTGAGTAGTACACTAAAATCTTCGTCATGTTGTACAACAACTCCAGTTACGCATTCTCAACCTAACTAAGTCGTACAAAATGTGTTAGCGAATTATACATCATGTTGTCACATCGTAAAAGAGACTCTCTTAATGTGTAAATAACTGGAATTGTTATATTTCGTGACTAGACTGTTAGTGGATTAACCACATCTGAAGATGGCAATCAGTTCCGAAATCAGTAATGTGAACATTATGATTACGATGGTGTGCTGAACAGAAAAGCCTCCAATCTTTTTTTATGTGAAAACTCTTACAGATATTTAAATGGAACAAGCCTTATTCAAAGTCTCGTGTTTACATATTTATTTCTTAACATAGTCACCCTGGCGGCGAACGCATTTCTTCCAACTAGAGACCAGTTTGTTGATACTGTCACTGTAAAACGTTTGATTTTGTTAACAGAGCCACAACCCCACCTTCGCTTGCACTGCTTCATCACTATCAAAGTGAAATCCCCGAAGGCGTTCTGAAAGTTTTGGAAATAAATGAAAGTCAGATGGGGCCAAGTCGGCACTGTGTGCACGATAAGCGACGGCGTCGGATTGTTGCAGATGTCACAGCGTTCGTATGTGGTCTAGCAAGGTGCTCCACGTGTGGGCGAACTCTTCGAGTTCGAAACTCGATTACAGCACGATGTTTCTCACGTACCGACATAGTTACGTTACACACGGCCATGTTAAACGCTACAGTCCGGAGCCCTCTAGCGGCAGAGGACAGGAAATATGTATAAATGAAGGATAAATATGTAGAACGTTAATAATCATTATTTTATTTAAAAAGACTTAAGAATTTTCATATAAAAAACTTGGAAGCTTTACTTTTCAGCGTGCCCCCATATTAAGAGACCTTATGATAAATTATTACATAAATGTTAACTAGTGCCACATCTTACATCACACGACGTTTCATTCAGAGTTTGAGGACGGTTTATTAGCACTAGTGCTAATTGTCAACTTGACTACAAGAAGGGATCGATTGGTATGACATGTTCTGAGGCATCAAGGGACCACCAATTTAGTATTGAAGGGCAGTGTGGAGGGTAAAAATCGTAGAGGGAGACCAAGAGATGAATACACTAAGCAGATTCAGGATGTAGGTTGCAGTAGATACTGGGAGATGATGAAGCTTGCACAGGATAGAGCGGCATGGAGAGCTACATCAAACCAGTCTCTGGACTGAAGACCACAGCAACAACAAAAAAAGTGCATGATTCCAGAAAGAATTGTTTATTTAACAACACTTATTGTACGATTCTGAATCGATAATTGTGTACTGTTTTTCATATGTAACACACAATTTGTAAAGGCACTTCGCTCCCCGATTTTTTCACAAGAAATATGGTTTTCTTATCCAAGAATGTACTACTTCAATTCTAATAGTTGTGGAACTTTGCTGACAGCTTAGGGGTACCTTATCTCAAAACAGTATATCAGTACACGAAGGACACCAGTCAAATTCACTTAGACGAAACTAGATCATCGCATAGATAAATATGCATACTAAGTAGATATATCGTAACACATTTCACCCTGCATTTATTAAAATATACATATTTTTCACGTAGTTGCAGCATCCTCTATGGGCGTTTATTTATTTTCTCTGAAAATACTAAGTTCTGTGTATTTGGAATATGTGAATACTAGGTTTTTGCTACTGTTTGCATTGTCTTTAAATCTAATCGTATCTTATAATTAGATTACATTTCGTTTTTTTGTTATTATGTACCCATTTTAGTAGCAGATCTTCAATTGATGTATCGTATCATCAGCAACACATGCGTGCTCAGATAAAACTTTTATCAGAAATCACCACATGCTGTTGTTATAAAAGTTCTGCTCTGAGGCTTGTCTTTTAGAGGTCTGCGCGTATAACAAAAAACCAGTTCGCTCATCAACAAGCCTTTCATCCCGCAAATATTAATATTTTGATGATGGGGTTAATCCGTTCGATACGCCGGAGCGCTGACACTAGGATTTTCCCTGGCCTTAATTTTCGTCTGTTGAAGTCTAATGCTCGTAATTAATATTCCATTGACGAATCAGTAGAGATCGATTATGACCACATTTTAGTACATGTACTGTCATATTCTTGGCTCGTTTCCTAAATTACAATGTTTTTTCGCAATTAGTGATAAGAACTGCTGAAATTTCTGAAATTTCCTGTAAAACATTTCGAAGATATTGGGAAGTCAAATGGGATTGTGTTACAAGTTGTTTTTAAGTACTGAATACTGCTTGGAGTTAGTCATGCATTCCATTTACCAACTTTAATTTGATACAGTATTCAATCGTATTCACTTGGTACAATTCTCAAAGTAATAAGCGCTGCACTGATTACTTGCAAATATAATTAAAAGAACTGTTTATGGGTGCAATGATTTTATCCCGAACAAGAGACATTCAATAATTAAACGGACAAACTAATGTAGAAATGAAGCAGTCGGGAAGAAGAGTTCTGTACTTTCATGATTTTAGGTTGACATCACTGGGAATGAATTGTGAACACTTGACAGATAAAAACTGTTTTGTTTATAACCTCAATATTTAATTTAACTATGCCATGTCCACATTAGTTTAACGACGTTCAGTGATCCATTTTTTGCTTACTGAAGGCGAAAAGCCTACTAAAAACTTTTGTCTAATGATTTTGCAGTATGGTGAAAGTTCTATGAATTGTTGAAATTTTATAAGTGGGTGGAACAGTTCAAAAATGTCCAACGTCAGTGACTGACGAGCAGTGTCCTGGACGACCATTTGAAGTGTCAACTCATTCGTTTGAAACCCGCTTTGACGAAATTATTCGTGAAGACTGACGTGTTACAGGAATACTTGCAGTAAGTGTTGGTACAGTTCATAGCAGTAAAAAGCTCAAATACATCACAACAAAAGCAAGATTGTTCCCGAAAGAGTTAACCGAACAACAGCAGGAAACAAGACTCAAAGTCTGTACAGTATTGAAAAAATGCTGTGAAAGGGAAGGCGATTCTTTTCTGAAGAAGGTTTTACGTGTGATGAAACTTGGGTTCACCATTTTGAACCTGAGTCCAAAAGACAAAGCATGGAGTGGAAGCACATCAACTCGCCTCTCCGAAATAAATTCAGAACGCAAGCATCAGCTGGAAAAGTCATTTCGACCGTATTCTGGCATGCCGAAGGTATCGTCTTTTGTGATTATTTGGAAAATCATCGTACAATACACAATCCTTACTACTTAGACATGCTAATGAACAAACTAAAGGTGGCAATGAGAGAAAAAACATAGCTGATCTCAAAGAAAAGGGTGTATTGCTACACGACAACACTCTCCCTCACCCCGGCTAGCTGATCCAAGAAACCATTAAAAATTGGTTGGGAGATATTGCTTCATCCTTCCTACAATAGAGGCCCTACTCCCTCAGATTTTCATTTCTTTGGACCACTCATGAAGGCATTACGTGGAGAAAAGTTCAGCAGTGACGAGGAAGTCAAAGAACTTGTGGGAAAGTGGCTCAAACAATAAGACAAAGACTTCTTTGCTTCAAGTGTAAAATAACAAGTTCATCATTGGAACAAGCATATTAATACTGGTTGGGATTATGTTGAGAATCTGTTTATTTATCGTATGTCCCTGGTAAGTATGTGAAATACGGTTTCAGACCATGGATCGAAGGGTTTAATCGATGAACTGTCCTCGATGAGACTATACATAGTGTGCTGGTAACTTTCGGCATTTGCTTATGTGGCCTCCGGTGCTGTTAACGAAGGAGGAATGACTCAAATGTAAGACTAGTACGAAAGAAACAGAACACACGACTACCTATGCAGAATACCAGGATAAATTTGTCTGTTGATGACAATATAGTGGTAGTCTTTCTCAAATGGGTAATACAATGAGTAGTCAAAAGTCATGAAAAGGAATAAAGGTAGATCTAGATCTGCATCTACATAAATACTCCGTAACACACCGTACGGTGCGTGACACAGGGTACCCAGTACCATTACTAGCCATTTCCTTCCTTGTTCCAGTCGTAAATAGAGCGAGGGAAAAACGACTGCCTATATGTATCCGTATGAGCCCTGATTTCTCGTATCTTATCTTCGTGGTCCTTACGCGGAATGTACCGGGTGATCAAAAAGTCAGTATAAATTTGAAAACTTAATAAACCACGGAATAATGTAGATAGAGAGGTAAAAATTGACCCACATGCTTGGAATGACATGGGGTTTTAGAAGAACCAAAAAAAAACACCCCATACTGCTAGACGCGTGAAAGATCTCTTGCGCGCGTCGTTTGGTGATGATCGTATGCTCAGCCGCCACTTTCGTCATGCTCGGCCTCCCAGGTCCCCAGACCTCAGTCCGTGCGATTATTGGCTTTGGGGTTACCTGAAGTCGCAAGTGTATCGTAATCGACCGACATCTCTAGGGATGCTAAAAGACAACATCCGACGCCAATGTCTCACCATAACTTCTGACATGCTTTACAGTGCTGTTAACAACATTATTCCTCGACTACAGCTATTGTTGAGGAATGATGGTGGACATATTGAGCATTTCCTGTAAAGAACATCATCTTCGCTTTGCCTTACTTTGTTATGCTAATTATTGCTATTCTGATCAGATGAAGCGCCATCTGTCGGACATTTTTTGAACGTTTGTATTTTTTTTTTGTTCTAATAAAACCCCATGTCATTCCAAGCATGTGTGTCAATTTGTACCTCTCTATCTACATTATTGCGTGATTTATTCAGTTTTCAAATTTATACTGACTTTTTGATCACCCGGTATATTGGCAGCAGTAGAATCGTTCGGCAGTCACCTTCAAATGCCGGTTCTCTTAAAATTTCTCAGTAGAGATCCTTGGAAAGAACGTCGCCATCCATCCAGTGATTCCCATTGAGTTTCTGAAGTATCTCCGTAATACTTACGTGTTGTTCGAACCTGCAGGTAACAAATCTAGCAGCACGCCTCTGAATTGCCTCGATGTCTTCCTTCAATCCGACCTGGAACGGATCCCAAACACTCGAGCAGTACTCGAGAATAGGTCGCATCAGCGTCCTATGTACGGTTTCCTTTACAGGTTAGTGACTCTCTCCTACAATTCTCCCCATAAACCGAAACTGACCATTCACCTTCCCTACCATAGTTCTCACATGTTCTTTCCATCTCATATCGCTTTGCAACGTTACGCCCAGATATTTAAACGACTCGAGTAGGATACTAGTAATACTGTATCCGAACATTACGGGTTTGATCTTTCTACTCATCCGCATTAACGTGCACTTTCCCACTTTTACAACTAGCTGCCATTCATCTCACCAACCGGAAATTTTGTCTAAGTCGTCTTGCATCTTCCTACAGTCACTCAACTTCGACACCTTACCATACACCACGAGATAATCAGCAAACAACCGCAATTTCTGCCCACCCTGTCCACCAAATCATTTATGTATATAGAGAACAATAAAGGTCCTACCACACTTCCCTGGGGCACTCCTAACGATGCCCTTGTCTTTGATACTCGCCGTCGAGAACAACATACTGGGTTCTATTATTTAAGAAGTCTTCGAGTCACTCATACATCTGTGAACTTGGGTCATATGCTCGTACCTTAGTTAACAGTCTGCTATGGGGCACCGTGTCAAATGCTTTGCGGAAATCTAGAAATATGGAATCTGCATGTAGCCCATTACTCATAGATCGTAGTATATCAAGTGAGAAAAGGGCAAGCTGTGTTTCGCACGAGTGAAACTTTCTTAAACCATGCTGATTCGTTGGCGAAAGCTTCTCAGTCACAAGAAAATTTATTATATTCGAAATGAGAATATGTTCAAGGATTATGCAGCAAACAGAAATTGGAGATATTGGTCTATAATTTTGCGGATCCGTTCGTTTACCCTTCTTATATACCTGCGCCTTTTTCCAGTCGCTTGAGACTGTGCTGCGCGAGAGATTCACGATAAATGCAGGTAAGCGGCCAATGCCGTAGAATACTCTTTGTAAAATCGAACTGCGATTCCATCCGAACCTAGCGATTTATTTACTTTCAAATCTTTCAGTTGGTTCTCTACGCCAGGGATGCTTATTACTATATCGCCCATACGGGAGTCTGTCCGATGGTCAAATGACGTATGTTTGTACCATTCTCCTGGTTGAACGATTGCTTGAATGTGGATTTTAAAACTTCCGCCTTCGTTTTGCTGTCTTCAAGTGCCGCACCAGACAGGTCAAAAAGGGACTGAACGGAAGCCTTAAACCTGTTTAGCGATTTTACATAAGACCAGAATTTCCTCGTTTTCTAAAAATGGTTCAAATGGCTCTGAGCACTATGGGACTTAACTTCTGAGGTCATCAGTCACCTAGAACTTAGAACTACTTAAACCTAACTAACCTTAGGACATCACACACATCCATGCCCGAGGCAGGATTCGAAACTGCGACCGTAGTGGTCACGCGGTTCCAGACTGTAGCGCCTAGAACCGCTCGGCCACTCCGGATGGCTCCTCGGTTTCTCTGGCAGATTTTTGCTAAGGTGTGACTGTGGTATTTGTTGTATCCTTCGCGCATAGGTCTCTTCGCTGACATCCAAATCGCTGCTAACCTTTGCTTATCGTCATTTTTGCGTTCCCTTTTGAACCGAGAGTGAAACAGCCTCTGCTTCCTGAGCATCCTCCGAATTTCGTTTGGTAATAAAATATTTGTTGTTGTTGTTGTGGTCTTCAGTGCGAAGACTGGTTTAATGCAGCTCTCCTTGCTCCCTCTTCATCACCCAATAACTACTGCTGTCTACATCCTTTTGAATCTGCTTACTTTATTCATCTCTTGGTCCCCCTCCATTTATTTTACCACCCCCCCCCCCCCGTCCCCCACACATCCCTTCGATACCAAATTCACCAATCTCATTATGTTTCAGAATGTGGCCTATCAACCGAGCCCTTCTTTTGGTAAAGTTGTCCCACAGATTTCTTCTCTCCCCAATTATATCCAGTATCTCCTCATAAGTTACGTGAACTACCCATCTAATATTCAGCATTCTTCTGTAGCACCATATTCTGAAAGCTTCTATTCTTTTCTTGTGTAAACTGTTTATCGTCCACGTTTCACTTCCATACATGGCTTCACTTCAGACAAATACTTTCAGGAAAGACTTCCTAACACATAAATCCATATTCGATGGTAGCAAATTTATGTTATTCATAAATTCTTTTCTTACCATTGCCAGACTACGTTTTATATCCTCTCTACCTCGGCCATCATCACTTATTTTGCTGCCCAAATAGCAAACCTCATTTACTGCTTTAAGTGTCTCGTTTCCTAATGTAATTCCCTTAACATCACCAGATTTAACTCGACTACATTTCGTTAGCCTTGTTTTGCTTTTGTTGATGTTCATGTTATATCTTCCTTTCAAGACAATGTCCATTTCGTTCAACTGCTCTTCGAAGTCCTTTGCTGTCTCTGACAGAATTCTAGTGTCATCGGCAAACCTCAAAGTTTTTATTTCTTTCCTCTGAACTTTAATTACTACTCCAAATTTTTCTTTGGTTTCCTTTACTGTTTGTTCAATGTGCAGATTTAATAATATAGGAGATGTCTGTCTCACTCTCTTCTCGAACACTGCTTCCCTTCCATGCCCCTCAACTCTTACAACAGCTATCTGGTTTTTGTACAAATTGTAAATAGCCTTTGACTACCTGTATTTTACCCCTGCTACTTTCAGAATTTGAAAGAGGTTATTCCAGTCAACATTCTCAAAATCTTTCTCTTAGTTTACGAATGCTATAAACATCGGTTTGTCTTTTCTTAACCTGGCTTCTTTGAGACGTCGTAGGGTCAGTATTGCCCCACGTATTCCTACACTTCTCCGGAATTTTCCTCGAGCTCGTCCTCTACTAGTTTTTCCATTCTTCTGTAAGGAATTCATGCCAGTATTTTGTAAACACGACTTATTAAAGTGATAGTTTGGTAATTTTCATGCCTGTAAGCAATTATTTTCTTTGGAATTGGATTTATTACGTCCTTCTTGAAGTCTAAGGGCATTCCTCCAGTCGTATACATCTTGCACACCAGATGGAAGTGTTTTGTCATGGGTGGTTCTCCCAAGGTTATTAGTAGTTCTGACGGAATGTCGTCTACTCCCAGGGCCTTGTTTCGACTTAGATCGTTCAGAGCTCTGTGAAATTCTTCTCGCAGTATCGTATCTCCCATCTTATCTTCACCTATGTCCATTTCCCTTTCTATAATATTTCCTTCAAGTTTGTCTCCCTTGTGTAGACCCCTGCATACTTCTTCCATCTTTCCGCTTTCCGTTCTTTGCTTAGGACTGGTTTTCCATCTGAGCTCTTGATATTCACACAATTGCTTCTCTTCTCTCGAATGGCCTATTTGTTTTTTTTTATTTTTATTTCTCCTGTAGGTAGTATCAACCTTTCCACTCTCGAAATACGCTTCTAAACCTTACATTTGTCCTCTAGCCATTGCCGCTTAATCACTTTGCACTTCCTGTTTATCTGATTTTTAAATGTTTGTATTCCTTTTCGCCTGCTTCGCTTGCAGTATTTTTACATTTTCTCCCATCATCAGTTAAATTCTATATGTCTTGTGTTATCCAAGGATTCCTGCTACACCTTGTCTTTCTATCTATTTGATCCTCTGCTGCCTTCACTATTTCATCTCTTAAAGCTACCCATTCCTTTTGTATTGTATTCCTTTCCCTCGTTCTAATCAACTTTTGCATAATGCTCCCTCTGAATCTCTCAACAACCTTTAGTGCCTTCAACTTATCCACGTCCCATCTCCCTAATTTCCTACCCCTAACCAAAAAACTGAGGTCAGAGTTCACTTCCGCCCCTGGAAACGTCTTACAATTTAAGATCTGATTCTTAATCTCTGTCTTACCATTACGTAATTAATCTGAAACCTTCCGGTGCTTCCAGGGCTCTTCCAAGTGTACAACCTTATTTTATGATTCTTAAATCAAGTGTTAGCGATGATTAAATATGCTCTGCGCAAAACACTACCAGACGGATCTTTCTTTCATTCCTTTCCCCCAGTCCATATTCACCTATTAGCGTTTCTTCTTTTTCCTACTATCGAACTCCAGTCCTCCATAACTAATAAGTTTTCGTCTTCCTTAACTATCTGAACAATTTGTTTTATCTCGTCACACATTTCTTCAATCTCTTCATCATCTGAGGGGCTAGTTGGCATATAAACTTTTACTTCTGTGGTGAGTGTGAGCTTTGTGTCTATCTTGACTAAAATAATCTGTTCAGTATGCTCTTCATAGCACAATATTTTTAAATAACGTTTTTTTACATATTTACTTCATTTTTTTAAATATGAATTCAAGCGGTCTCAAAGTACACAACATTCTTGACAAGTCATCCACTCTCCCCAATCCTACCCAAGCCCACGCGACAATACAACATGCGTATGTTCACTGTTAACTTGTCAAAACCTAGTTTTTCAATGTATATAGTTCCCCTCATTTGGTATGGACGTACTTAAGTGTATTCAATCAGTGTAAATAAGTTATAAATAAGTGTAAATAAATCGACGAAAAGCGTAAATGTCAAAACATAACCACTATTACGTAGTGTTCCTTAGATTTTGTGTCTCGTTACTTGGGCTCAGTGCATCTACAATTTTCAGTTGAATAGACATCTTTATGAATAACGCATATTGATGTTTCTAATAAAAAAGACACTAACTCCGTAAGTAGGTTTACAATGTCAGGTTAAAGATCCCATTAAGTGGATTAATCTTAAATATTGTGAAGTTAAGTTCTCCTGCATTTATTTCAGAGATGGATATTAGGAACTTTTTTCGAGAAACAGCTGTTTCTGCTACACAGAAAAGGGACCTCCACCATTAAAAGTTCCAGGTCCAATATCTTAGAAAGTTTGTCCCCCAACAACTAGTTTATTCTCAACACAAGCTGAATCTTCATGATACCTGTCTGGCATAATGTCTGCCATTGCCACTGATCAGAAGTGGTACTGCCACAACGTTCTTCCACCATTAGTAATATTCTTTCACCAAGAGTCTGCTGACATCACTGCACCTGACGCTACTGAGTGGGATGACGTCAACGCATCGACTTCAGTTTCTGCTGTCAACAAGGTGGAGGAACTATAGTACATTCACTAACAGTTCATCACAACTTTGATTTAGGCGAATGTATAAACCATCACTGTCAGACGAAATCAAGTAGTAGTCACTAACAAAACCTACGTTCTCTAAATTCGACCCACGAGTTAAAATAGGTCATTTGTGACAAAAAAGCACAAAAAGGTCCTTTCAAAACCGTGACTAGAGAAGTATTCATCGCTAGCGTATACACTCAAGTTGAAGGGAGGACAATGTAAGTTCTGTACACTTTCCAAACCAATTTTAAAAATAGGAATGTTTGATGTTTTTGTGATAAAGGCTGACCAAGATTACAAACATTTCGCGAAGATGCTTGAGGCCAAGAAAAGAGCATCTGGCATCTCGAATCTACAAGTAAGGCCAAAAGTTTTATGAATCCTTAGAAATGAGAAAGAAAAACGTGTTCGAATAATTAGGCAATGGGATCGCAGAGCTTGTAAGTACGAACAGGAAAAAATTGATATTAATTCTCGCTACTTTAATATTTTGTGGAACTCATGAGATACCCATTAGAGGAAAGAATACGAGCAGAGGAAATTTTCAGGATTCGGTTTTATTTACAATAAGTGCGGGCGACAAAGTGTCGGATGATCATTTACAAAACCATACTGGAGAAGCAAAAAGTACATCACACAATGCCAAAAAGTAATTAATGAGAACATGATGTTCTGTATTACAACACCAACTGTTGAGGAGGTACACTCATCACCAGCGTTTTCTCTACTGGCTGACGAAACAGCTGACATTACTGTCACTGTCGGAGAGAGTACGATTTGTAGACGGTAAATTGAACTTCCTGTAAAAGAAGAATTTTTATGGATTTCAGAGCTAACTATACTGGATACGGAGGGAATTTCATCAACTATTTTACAGTTTGTTGAAAATATGAATAAGTTGCTATGCACAAGTTGATAGGCTTGGTCTTTGGTGGCTATTCGGCAATGGCAGGCCATGAAACTGAAGTTCAGGCTAGGTTTAGAGGAAATTATCCTTCAGCTGTTTATTTCCAATGTGGATCGCACAGACTAAACTTAGTTGTCAATGAACTTAGGAGTGTTCGGAAGATTCGCTACATCTAGAAACAATAAAAGATGTTATTAGGTTCTCTAATAATAATAATAATAATAGCTTTATTCAACATCGAACGGTACATTGAACATGTACAAAGAAACAGTAATGATTAAAGTTATTTGTACAATACACAAGACACATTCTTCTAAATACGTCATTAATTTACAACAAAATTACAATAATATCTTTACTGATTTCTATTCACATAATTTCTCAAAGCATTTGTTGTTCTTCATACAAGTATGGTAATCTTCTAATGTGTAGAAAAGGTGTTTTACTAAAAATTTCTTAAGCTGTTGTTTCATTTTAACTGTAGGAAGAGCCATGACTGCACTAGGCAGTGTATTAGCTAATTTTATACCTGCGTACTGAGGCCCGTTAGAGAAAGTGTAATGCGTACGGAAATAATACCTAACATTCTAGTGTTCTCTAAAACTAGGTGGTCATACAAATATACGTCGCTCAGGATATTCAAAGAAAATTTCTTGGCAGTAAAGGACAGTCTCACTCACCTTCCCAATAAAAGTGAAAATAATCAAGGCACTAGACCACGTGCCAGTCAACTACATAGGGCAATATTATCAACTACATTTATTATTTGTCTACAAAATATACAAGATATTCTTCGTATCTAGAACCAGTGGCAGAAGGCTTCAGTATACTGAAGTGGATCTCCACTTCTTCTTCGAAAAGATGCAATACGAACGGCGATTTACCTGTAACGGTGTTCTCAGAGCAAGTGACAGTCATGACACTGGATGATGAGCAGGATCACGTGGCTGTTGGATCGCGCTGCTGTTTTCGTTTCAATCGTCACACTGACCTCTCACCTTAAGATTTAACCGCAGACCCAGCCATCTATATGGTAAGATTCGAATGAATGTAGAATCATTACCCCTATCAATATACAAAACGGATAGTTGACAATCCATATATTTGTCTCTGCAGGCTTCGAAATAAAATTTCACAAAGTAAAATGCCGCACAATCTTTGTGATTATATCTGCCCAGCTTTATGGTTACTGTGTAAGGTGGCTATAATTTCACACCTTTCAAGCACTCATCTACATACTTTGCCGTGATTTAAAACCGGAATTAGGTATCAAAAATGGTTCAAATGGTTCTGAACACTATGGGACTTAACGGCTGAGGTCATCAGTCCCCGAGAACTTAGAACTACTTTAACTAACCTAAGGACATCACGCACATCCATGCCCAAGGCAGGATTCGAACCTGCGACCGTAGCTGTCGCGCGGTTAATTAGGTATCATTTGACAGGTTGTACACTGTATAAATGTATATTTAAAGAAGACTGGCATTGCACGTACACGTTGTAAATAGTTGTTAACACTTGTTGCATGAAAGGTAATGGATTGTCTTTATCATGAAAACGGCGTTAATGGATGATTGCCTATACCAGCAGAGGTTGGAACACTAGTGAAATGAAATGGCAGGCTTAACTCAGGCTCTGGGTGGTAAAGCCCACACAGGTGTGTTGGACTGCTGAACACAGGAAGTATCCCAAGACGGACGGTTGGGACACATGAGCGCTGAAGCACAATACAGCGACGGCCGGCCGGTGTTGTAGCGGGGCCAGAAGGATAACCGGATAATACTTCGGAAACTCCGAAAATCTTGGACGCCACAGAGAGGAACGAGGAAGTCCCATAGTGCTTAGAGTCATTTGAACCATAAATGTCGTATGGCACTGCTTGCTGGGGAATCGCTCGGGGTGCTTTCAGCCGCCTAGCAGGAAGGGCACTCTTCCCCAGCGAATGCTTGCCCCGTACATTGTTGATATGTCAAAGTGGTGTATTTGTGGAGTGCACGTGAGTCTAATGGACGCGTCTATGGTGTAGTGTCATGTCTGTGTTGAATGACCATGATGAAAGAAGGGAGAGGGTAAAACCCTGTGTCAGCACATAGCCTAGCCCGAGTAGTATCAACAGGCTACCGAGCTTAAAATTCCTTTTCGATGGAAAGATTAAGATCAACAGTATCACATGACCTTAGAACTTTAGACACAGTGGAGAGGTTTCAAATTTGATCCAGGACACTTGCACAAAGATCACTGATCAGGAACTTTACGCCACCAACTCTCCCCCCCCCCCCCCCCCCCTTGTAGACCAAATTCTGGCAGTGGAACTTTCATCCACCACCTGGATTCGAACCTCCGAACATCGGAGTCAAGTGCCACAGCAAAGGTATGCGTTAGCAATCACGGCTACGGAGATGGGTTGCCGCCCAGATGACCTCTATGTGGCCGCACGCAGACCTCACAGCTGGGGAAGCCGTGACGATAAATGAGTCGTGCGCATGCGTGGAACGGCCTTCCGCGCCGTGTGTGGTCTCCCCGCTCCCGCCCACCTGGGGAGTGCCGGCAAATTCGCCACGTGTGACGTCAGTGTTTACCTCAGACCGCGTCTCCAGCTGCCTACTGTCCCACGCCTGCCTACGTCGCATCTGCGGAAACCGCAGGTGGGCAGCGCATCTACCGCTTTGCATATGTAGGGACCAGTGTGCACAGCAAAACCGTCCGAAATACACCGTCCAGTCACATAAAAGATATCACGTATCAGAAGCTTGAGTAACCACCTTGTGAAGCGCGGGACGCTGCGAGTCATGCAGGCAGAGAATCGATGTGGCCACGGGCGTGCACCCATGTCGACTCCAGTGGCGTGGACAGCTACACTAGGTTTCTCGGCTGAGGATTGGCTTCAAGCCGGCCGCGGTGGCCGTGCACTTCTAGGCGCTGCAGTCCGGAACCGCGGGACGGGTCGCAGGATCGAATCCTACCTCGGGCATGGATGTGTGTGATGTCCTTAGGTTAGTTAGGTTTAAGTAGTTCTAAGTTCTAGGGGGCTGATGACCTAAGATGTTAAGTCCCATAGTGCTCAGAGCCATTTGAACCATTTTGATTGGCTTGAAATCTGGTGAGTTTGGTAGCCAGAGCAGTATGGTAAACTAATCCTAGGGATTTTCAAACCACGTATACGCACTGCGAGCTTTGAGACAAGTTGCATTGTTCTGCCATCGCGCCGAGTAAAAACGAACTGTATGTGGGGGTGGATATGGTCCCCAAGGGTAGATATTGTTGGATCTTGCGTTCTCTGAATGCTATACAACAGTTCAAGAAAATAATATTAGTAGTTTTATTTCTACAAATCAAATTGACGATGCTTGACTTTGGAGTTACATCAGTGTTGCAAGTGACATGTTGATGTTGTTGTGGTCTTCAGTCCAGAGACTAGTTTGATGCAGCTCTCCATGCTACTCTATCCTGTACAAGCTTCTTCATCTCCCAGTACCTACTGCAACCTACATCCCTCTGAATTTGCTTAGTGTATTTATCTCTTGGTCTCCCTCTACAATTTTTACCCTCCACGCTGTCCTCTAATACTGAATCGGTGATCACTTGATGCCTCAGAACATGTCCTACCAACCGTTGCCTTCTTCCAGTCAATGTGTGCCACAAATTTCTCTTCTCCCTAATTCTATTCAATGCCTCCTCATTAGTTATGTGATCTATCCATCTAATCTTCAGCATTCTTCTGTAGCACCACATTTCGAAAGCTTTTATTCTCTTCTTGTCCAAAATATTTATCGTCCACGTTTCACTTCCATACATGGCCACACTCCACACAAATACTTTCAGAAACGACTTCCTGACACTTAAATTTATACTCGATGTTAACAAATTTCTCTTCTTCAGAAACGATTTCCTTGCCATTGCCAGTCTACATTTTATATCCTCTCTACTTCGAGCATCATCAGTTATTTTGCTCCCCCAATAGCAAAACTCATTTACTACTTTAAGCGTCTCATTTCCTAATCTAATACCCTCAGCATCACCCGATTTAATTCGACTACATTCCATTAACCTCGTTTTGCTTTTGTTGATGTTCATCTTATATCCTCCATTCAAGACACTGTCCATTCCGTTCAGCTGCTCTTCCAGGTCCTTTGCTGTCTCTGACAGAATTACAATGTCATCGGCGAACCTCAAAGTTTTAATTTCTTCTCCATGGATTTTAATTCCTACTCCGAATTTTTCTTTTGTTTCCTTTACTGCTTGCTCAATATAAAGATTGCATAACATCCGGGATAGGCTACAACCCTGTCTCACTCCGTTCCTAACCACTGCTTCCCTTTCATGCCCCTCGACTCTTATAACTGTCATCTGGTTTCTGTACAAATTGTAAATAGCCTTTCGCTCCCTGTATTTTACCCCTGCCAACTTCAGAATTTGAAAGAGAGTATTCCATTCAACATTGTCAAAAGCTTTCTCTAAGTCTACAAATGCTAGAAACGTAGATTTGTCTTTCCTTAATCTATTTTCTAAGATAAATCATAGTGTCAGTACTGCCTCACGTGTTCCAACATTTCTACGGAATCCAAACTGATCTTCCCCGAGGTCGGTTTCTACCAGTTTTTCCATTCGTCTGTAAAGAATTCATGACATACAAACAGTAATAGTCTTCGTTATAGACAAAGTCCAAGTAAGCACATGATACCAACCACTACAATCTGTTATGCGAGTGCCAGTCTACAACCGTCCACTGAAGTCCGTATATGGAACCGATCTGAGTGACCGAGTCCGGCAGGAGCGGCGCTTATATTCACTTCTTGCAGATATAGCTCCTGGCGCAACGCGGTCCTTGTCAGCAGGCTATTGGCTGACGTTTCCTCACCGCCTTCTCCAGTCTTCCGTTCTTCGTCCTCGTTCCGGCGCTTGTGGTTACGCCAGAACAGATACTTATTTGTGTTGATCCATTGTGCCTTCCAGGATCACGAGATCACCCAGGGAATGCCACAAAAACATTTCCACATTCCCCAGACCATAACGCTCCCTCGTTCCGACATGACTCTTTCGAAGATTGTTGCGGGGTGTTTGCACTCTGACGCAAACGGCTTTGCCGCAGTGGTAATACTGGTTCCAGTCAGATCACCGAAGTTAAGCGCTGTTGGGCTGGGCTAGCACTTTGATGGGTGACCATCTGGTCTGCCAAGCGCTGTTGGCAGGCGGGCTGCACTCAGCCCTTGTGAGGCAAACAGCAGTACGCTGACCACATGCCCCTCCATATCCACATCCAGTGACGCCCTTGGGCTGAGGATGACACGGCGGCCTGTCGGTACCGTTGGGCCTTTTAAGGTCTGTTCGGTCGGATTATTTTAGTTTTCTCTGATGTTTCAAGGCATAGACCCCATTTGCCGTCTATCCGATGGATCGTGAATCACCTCAAAAGACCACCTGTCGCCATTCAGTGGACATCCAGATTCGCTATTGGTGTGCAAATTCCAGCCTTTGTCGCTGACGATCAGTCAGCATGGGTGCATGAGCCATGCAGCTGCTGTGGAGGCCCATATGCAGCAACGTCCGCTGAATGATCGTTCAGGTGACACTGTTGGCAGCCCCTTGATTCATATGGGTGGTCACTTGCTTAAGGGGAGTTGGAATGCCGGAAAATGGAAAAAATTCACATTTTCAGTTTTTAACCTTATAACTTAATTTGAAATTTTCTGCTTAAAATGGTGCAAAATTTGTTAAGAAATTCCAATTGGAAGTATTTTTATTTAATTTTTCAAAATTACATGTGCGCCCAGCAAAGTTACCCATCTTGTGATTTGTACACATTTAAATCTTCGCATTTCCGAAAACATTACATATAGAAGGCTGTGGATTTCACTCTTCAGTTGTAGAATCTTTGATCCTTCCATAGGTACCATTGTTTTTACGACTAGCTGTGTTTATTGTTCAGTTTTTGATCTGTGAGTGTTTGTTTTGAGCCTCGAGTTTAGTTTGTCGCTCATTTGGAGTTTGTTATCTGTCTTGTTTTGACTTTCAGTGGTGAGTGCGTAGTTTCTACGATGCCTAGGAGTGCATCATTATTTAAAAAGCGAAAGTTTCGCGGTAATAGATTTACAAATAACGTTTGTTCAAGTGATTCTGCTTCAGCACCTGTTGATGCTGGTGAAAGTTCTGACGTTTGTACAGCTGAGATGTGTGAAGGAGACACGCCCACCAGTGCATCAAAAAAGAAGTTATCAAACTGTGCAAGTGAAATTACAGATGAAGCTTCTAATGAACAATATGTTTTAGTCGACTTTCCTGTTTTTACTGAGTTTATGAAGAAATGTTTGTGTTGTAATCTTTGTGGAGGTTCTTTTGATATGAACATAACAAAATCTATAGGACTTTCCTGCAAAATTGCTATAGTTTGTGCCAGTTGTGAAAATGAGACCTGTTTTTGGAGCTCTAAAACATGCAGTAGCAATTTGTTTGAGAGTAATATCAGGCTAATGTATGCAATGAGAGCAATTGGTAAAGGACATACTGCTGCTCAAACATTTTGTGCCATAATGAATCTTCCACCTCCACCTGCTAAAATTGACAATTACACTGAAGTGATAGGAGATGCTGTTCAGTCTGTAGCAGATTTATCAATGAAAGCTGCTGCCAGTGAAGCAAAATATATAAATGAAGGAAACCCAGATATCCCTGTTGCTTTTGATGGAACCTGGCAGAAAAGGGGTCACACATCCAAAAATGCTGTTGCTACTGTTACTAGTGTGGACAGCGGTAAAGTTTTGGACTATGAAGTGCTCACTAAACATTGTTACCATTGTGCATCTGGTAAGATAGAAGCAGCTCACATATGTAGCAAGAATTATGAAGGTACGAGTGGAGGCATGGAGGCTGCCGCTGCTGTGAAAATGTTTAGCAGATCAGAAAAAGAACGGGGAGTATTTTACACAAAATTCCTTGGAGATGGGGACTCCAAGGCATACAAAAGTGTTACAGAATCCATGCCATATGTCAATAAGACAATAACTAAACTAGAATGTGTCGGTCATGTTCAGAAACGAATGGGCACTCGTCTAAGGAAACTGAAACAGAATCTGAAGGACAAAATTTTGTCAGATGGTAAAACCATTAGAGGTCGCCTGTCAGATAAAATTATAAATGAATTACAACAATACTATGGTATGGCAATAAGAAATAATGCAAATAATTTGCAGGAAATGAGACAAGCTGTATGGGCCACATATTTACATCGATCATCAACTGATGATAATCCTCAACATTTTGCTTGTCCAGATGGTCCTCAGTCATGGTGCAATTATAGAAAATCTCAAGCTACTGGGGATCCTTATCACCATAAAAATTATATTCCATTGGCTGTTATGGAAGTAATTAAACCAATATATAGAGACTTGGGGCATCCTGATCTTCTGCGAAAATGTCTTCATGGTTGTACCCAGAATCAAAACGAGTCGTTCAACAACCTCATTTGGACTCGTGTACCTAAGAATGTATTTGTTGGGATAAAAACATTGAAATGGGGAGTCAGTGATGCTGTTATTTCATTCAATGATGGTCATATGGGTAGGCTAAAGGTCATGGCAAGGCTCGGCATTGCTCCTGGTATCAACACCATCAGAGGTCTTCAGCTTCTGGACAGCGTGCGAGTAAGGAAGGCTCAGTATGCAGCTGAATTTAATACAAAAAAAGCAAGGGCAGCAAGGAGAAGAAAGCTTCTAGGTGAAGAAGAAGAACTAGAAGATGACCCTGATTACTCTGCTGGACACTTTTGATAATAGAATAAAAGGTATTTGTGAATTTTCATAATAAATTACTTTAATCGCATTTTCTGGCATTTGACATTTTTAGTGTTACATGTACCTTTATCTCATAAACCACTCAACCAACAACATTCAAATTTTCAGAAATGCTGCAAAACAGTTCAAAGAGGCCACTGAACTAGAATCATGACAAGAACTGGCTTATTCTCTGAACTAGGGAAGTTTATGTTATACTTTTTCCAATAAAAAATGGCTTAATGGTAAAAAATTCATAAATACTATACCAACAAAAAGAAAACATTGGTTCTAGTTCAGTGGGCTCACAATATATGCTGAAAACCTCTGCCAGAATTTCAAAGTTCTGAAGATAATAGTTCCAAAGAAAAAGGTACACAAAGTTAGCAAATTTAACATTGGCGAGATAGGGCATTCCAACTCCCCTTAACAGTTTCACATCTATTCGCCTGCACACATCTCTGCAGTCGTTGTTGACACCTGTCACATATGGCCTGTGGTGCACCACAGATGCCTCGGTACCATTTTGGATAGCACCATTTTGTCATGCACGGCATATGTTAACCACAGCAGCATGTGACTAGCTTACAAACTTAGCCGCTTCGGAAATACTTCCACGCTTGACCCGGAAGCCAATGACCATGCCCTTCTGGACATCAGACTCTGTTTCCGCACTGTTTTCCGCGTACCCCCGACACGCTTTACTCATCCTCCAATGCCAATGCTGCCACCAGCCATCTGAGAGTGGTTATTGCTTTTGATGTCGAATGTAGGTGGTGGTCACATTAATGTCAATGGACGGTGTATCAGCGGTGGCATTCTGGACTGGTCTAATACTGTGGTCTAAAGGGTCCTGCTATCATTTCAAAAAATCGTAACGTGGAAACTACGTGAGGTCTAGAACATGGTTTGTTGTTCTTTTTCCTTTGTTGCAGATTTGACAGGTAGTGCACCAAAATGGCGACGGACCTGGAGAAAATACAATGAGTCATCTGGTCTGCAGAATCCAAATCTGTACAGCGGTACTATGGAATTGTTTACGGCTGTTTGGAAGGGCACCCTGTGAATGAAAAGTGTAGTGAGGTGATTAAAAAAACGTTAGAGAGAAACAAGACCTTTCTCAGAGTGGATGTACGTCATTTAAACACAGGCTCTGTATCCCCTATAACTCAATGCATCGTGCATCACGCGAATTGCTGGAAGCAAGGTCAGCTGTCCATAAATCGTTAAATTAGCGGTTACGACTTTTTATTTACAAACTGCAAATGGTACAAGTATAACAGCCAAACGATCATCCACTCAGGTACGTATTGCATATTACATGCTGGCCTGCATAGGTGCTGGAAAAGACTACCTGAAAAAGTGCCTGTTTCCAGATGAAGCAGGCATTCCGCTTTTCTTGACTCGTGAATCTTCTCAACATTAATATTTTGGGTGCTGAAACTCCACGCAACACAGACGAATATATCCGTGATAGGCCGAAGATTAAAATATTGTGTAGCCTAATGCACACTACGAATGATAGCCCATTTTTCTTCGCAATTACCTAGAAACGCCCGAACAGTTGCTGCTACCAGAGATCGAAGATAGGTAGCCATCCATTATCTTCCAACTTGAAGATGTGATGATGCACCCGCCCTCTCCCCCTGCTCCCCTATTCCAATGTGAATGTGTGGAATGTGCTGAATGACACATTTCCTGAGAGGTGGTTGGGTCTTGATGGACCCGTCACATGGCCTCCGAGCTCACCCACTGTCACGCCATTAGGCTCCAGTTTGTGTTGTTATGACAAGGCTAGCGTGCACACATCACCATTTATGACACTGCTACCCTTCGTGCACCAATCATTGAAGCTACCACAAGCGTCACTGCAATGCTGACCCGTACATGGGCAGAACTCGATTATCGCTTTGTGTTCTACGAGCTACGAGTGTACCACACGTTGGAATTCTGGCATAGCACAAAAGACAACTTTGAGACCTGCTAAACGTTTTACAACATACCGCGGTGCTCTGTTTCCAATACCATCCAAATTATGGTTCTTGAAACTATAGCAGGACTTCTTGGACATCTTGTGTGGTTTCGTCCAAAGAACAGGTATCAAAGCTACGTTGTAACCTCGCTAGCAAAGAAGCTACAGAAAGTGGTGGTCGCTTCATGCCACACCGACGAATGAGAAACGCTGGCGTGGCCACGCCTCCTGCAGCTTCACTACGTCACCGCAATCGATTGTCTAGTTACGGCTAAGCTGAGGAATGCTTGGCCCAGGTCGCAGTCAGCGATCAAGGCAACAATGTCTGTTACACTTCAAGTGAAGAGTATTGCAAATTTTTGTGTATCAAGCGAGACTTTAACATCCATAGGCAGTTGTAACAGTCAGAACATTCCTGTGGAAATGGATTGTACGAAGCTGAGTAAACCGGCATATCTATTTTATAATAAAGTTAGCTAATAATTCGTGTGTTTATATACTTCCATTCAGTCTCGTCCCGGAGCAAACTGAAGAATCCACAATTGTACCAGCAAATGTATTTTCGTCTCGCACAATACCTTGCACATTCAAACTGCATGTCTTCGAAGAGTACTTCAGTGACATAACATGTATCGAATTTGATCTAATAGTAACCGTATAAGAGCACGCAAACCACTGCCCCGCACTGAGGAGAAGAGATACCACAAATGAGACCACTGCTGTACCAAATGTAAGCAAATACGTAACTCGGATGTGATTCGTGTGTTTATTAATGTCACTGCCTTTTGTTTTTCATCACTCTTCTGACTGGTTTGATGCGGCCCTCCACGAATTCCTCTCCTGTGCTAACCTCTTCATCTCAGAGTATCACTTACAGCCTACGTCCTCACTTATTTGCCGGATGTATTCCAATCTCTGTCTTCCTCTGCAGCTCCCTCTAGTACCATGGAAACCATTCTCTAATGTCTTAAAAGATGTCCTACCATACTGTCCCTTCTCCTTGTCAGTGTTTTCCACATATTCCTTTCCCCTCCGATTCTGCGCAGAACCTCCTCATTCCTTACCTTATTAGTCCACCTAATTCTGAACATTCGTCTGTAGCACCACATCTCAACTGCTTCGATTCTCGTCTGTTCCGGTTTTCCCACAGTCCATGCTCTACTCCAGACGTGCATTCTCAGAAATTTCTTCCTCAAATTAAAGCCGATATTTGATATTAGTAAACATCTCTTGGCCAGAAATGCCCTTTTTACCATTGTTAGTCTGCTTTTGATGTCCTCCTTGCTCCGGCCGTCATTGGTTATTTTTACTGCATAGGTAGCAGAATTCCTTAACTTCATATACTTCGTGACCATCAGTCCTGATAGGTTTCTCGCTGTTCTCTTTTGACTGCTTCTCATTACCTTCGTCTTTCTTCGATTTACTCTCACTCTATATTCTGTACACATTAGACTGTTCATTCCGTTCAGAAGATCATGTAATTCTTCTTCACTTTCACTCAGGATAGCAATGTCATCAGCGAATTGTATCATTGATATCCTTTCACCCTGAATTTTAATTCCACTCCTGACCTTTCTTTTATTTCCATCGTTGCTTCCTGGATGTACAGATTCAACATTAGGGGCGAAAGGCTACATCCTTGCCTTACACACTTTTTAATACGAGCACTTCGTTCTTGGTCATTCAGCGCTATTATTCCCTCTTAGCTGTTGTACATATTGTATATGACCCGTCTCTCCCTATAACTTACCACTACTTTTCTCAGAATTTTGAACATCTTGCACCATTTTACACTGTCGAACGCTTTTTTCAGGTCGACAGATCCTACGAAAGTGTCTTGATTTTTCATTATTCTTGCTTCCATTATTAACCGCAACGTAAGAATTGCCTCTCTCGTGACTTTACCTTTCCTAAAGCCAAAATTCATCTAGCGCATCCTCAATTTTCTTTTCCATTCTTCTGTATGTTATTCTTGTAAGCATTTGAATACATGAGGTGTTAAACTGATTGTGCGGTAATTCTCGCACTTGTCAGCTCTTGCCGTCTTCGGAATTGTGTGTATGATGCTTTTCCGAAAGTCAGATGGTTATGTCGCCAGACTCAGACATTCTACACACGAACGTGAATAGTCGTTTTGTTGGCACTTCCCCCAATGATTTTAGAAATTCTGATGGAATGCTACCTATCTCTTCTGCCTAATTTGATCTTAAGTCCTCCAAAGCTCTTTTAAATTCTAATACTGGACCCCCTATCTCTTCTAAATCGACTCCTGTTTCTTCTTCTATCACATCAGACAAATCTTCGCCCTCGTCACCTATCCGCTCTCTCCTCTGCATTGAACAGTGGAATTCCCGTTGCACTCTTAATGTTATCACCCTTGCTTTTAATGTCACAGAAGGTTGTTTTGACTTTCCTGTATGCTAAGTCTGTCCTTCCGACAGTCATTTCTCTTTCGATGTCTTCACATTTTTCCTGCAGCCAATTCGTCTTAGCTTCCCTGCACTTCCTATTTATTTCATTCTTCAGCGACATGTACGTATTTCTCTATTCCTGAGTTTCCCGGAACGTTTTTATACTTCCTCCTTTCATCGATCAATTGAAGTATTTCTTCTGTTACCAATGATTTCTTCGCAGTTACCTTCTTTGTACCTGCTATCCTTCCCAGCTTCTGTGATAGCCCTTTTTAGAGATGTCCATTCCTCTTCAACTGTACGCCTACTGAGCTAGTCCTTATTTCTGTATCTACAGCCTTAGAGAACTTCATGTGTACAAATTTTACACTAGGAGCAGCTCTGGCGGCCTCTCGTCTTAGCACCCACCCCGGCCAGTTGTGTCGCTTGGGGCTTGAACCGGCCTTGCGTGCATCCCGCTTTTGAGGACAATCTTTCAGTAGCTAACGATGTGGATACACAGCTCAAACTTTTAAGTGCAGTCTTTTATAGTTTTGCATAGATATTACCGATGACGTTATCCCATGCTTGTAATGCGTCTTCTTTAAGATTTAGAAGGCGATCTTTCAGATAAGAACGTAGCTGTGATGACAGGTTCGTTTCTGTTCCATTTTTCAATTTTTTTTTCTTCTACTATTAAATAGTGCTTATGCCATAACTGAAATTTGATTTCTATGTTTTCCCGCCAAGTATCAACGTCAAACTTCCTAGCAGATTGAAACTGTGTGCTGGACCGAGACTCGAACTCGGGACCTTCGCGTTTCATATCACCGCACGATCCGGTGCAGAGTGAAATTTCACCCTGGAAACATCTCCTGGGCTGTGGCTAAGCAATGTTTCTTCAATATCCTTTCTTCCAGGACTGCTATTTCTGCAAGGTATGCGTGAGAGCTTCTGCAAAGTTTGGAAGGTAGGAGACGAGGCACTGGCGGAATTAAAGCTGTGAGGAGGGTTGGTGAGTTGTGGTTGGGTAGCTCAGTCGGTAGAGTACTTCGCCCTAAAAGGCGAAGGTCCGAGTTCGAGTCTAGGCCCGACACACACTTTTAATCTGCCAGGAAGTTTCATGTCAGCACACTCTCTGCTGCAGAGTGAAATTTCATTCTGGAAGTATCAACGTGTTGCTCACCTACTTGACACCATGGAAACATGCATTGAATGGTCAATGAAAGGCTACAACAATAGATATTGGCCCTCAGTTGCTTCCCGCCCCCATGGCTACGTTTTGATAAGTTGCAAATGTGTAGCACTTGTGTCGTCATGAACTTGTTGAAAAAGTGTTCAAATAACGAAAAAATTATTGATGTAAGTAACAAGTAGCCTGTTTTTTTGCCAGCATCGAAGGTCGATATCATGTCGTTGACTTCGCTATCAAAGTGTTCATAAAATTCGATATCGATACTAAAATATGTATGTTTAGACTTTCAATATCAATATATTTTGTTAATATCATTGATCATGGAATATCCCTATCTGGACGAATCCTAGGACAATCCGTCCTATTTGTCTCATGGAATATCCCTATCTGGACGTATCCTAGGACATTCCGTCCTATTTGTCATTTCTTTTCTTCGAGACTCGTCGGTGTTTCATTGTTGACCTCTTGTTTCTATTTTCCCCACAGATAAAAGTCCAGGAACTAAAAATCTAAGCGTGCAGGCTATTTCAGTTTCCCTAATGACCAATCCAAAAGTCTCCTAATTTTCTGTTAAGAAGGGGTGTAATTATCTGTGCGAGAATGTCGGGACATCCGTCACGGTAGTATCACATGGACTGCCTTACGTCCACTGGTGTGTCTTCCAAAAAGCGCGGCATCATATTTTTTTAGGAACCGTACATACCTGTGGCTGTCGAGGCCTTCCTTTCGTGCTTTATTTAGCTTTTGAAGTAATTTTGAATTATAAGTATTCAACGAAGGGAAATACTTCAAAATTTTATGGAACAGACTTTCTTCTATCTGACAGAATTGTTTAGTCATTTAAATACGAGGTTTTGCTTCTTGTATTTCCTGCTAAGTTATTTCGTCTTGTTTTAGTTCTCAGTTTCATAGAAAGAGTACGGGCCAATGCTCGATGTTGATCAGCGGTATGCATGATGACGGTAGATCCCGTAAGTTAATTCTGATACATAGGTGGAAGTATTTTGCAAACAAGATTATAGGGCTTCGTTTAAAAACGCAGGTTAATTTTAATTAACTGAATAATTAACGTCAGAGCTCTAATGGCTCCCGATCGTTGCATCATCGAACATACCGCCTTCCACTCGCTTAAAACGGCCAAAATATACTTTCATAATCCTAACATGAAACGAATTCAAGACTGATTATGTACTAAAGTAAAATTGGTGTGATATTACACAGTGATTATTATTCGTAAAACCAACAGACTACAGCGGACTTACGTATATTCTGGTCGGTATCCAGAAAGAGAAAGGGAAGGAGGACAATTGTAAAATAATGTATCACAGATGCATTTTACGGAAAAGGAAGTTTTCCACAACATCGATGTATTACTTGCTTTGCCTCGATAAAAATCACCTTACTTTGTGCATGTTTGATCTCTTACTGAACAGAGAGTAGTATACAACTAACATTTTACGTACGAGACTTGTTCTGAAATTGTATTATTGTTTCACCTGAGATTACGCACAAAGCTATACTGTGCTACTGGGTGGCTATAATTAAACTTTCCCTATTTAACAAGCTATAACACGGAAACTAATTACCATGCGGCTACCAAACTTGGTAGCATTAATGTCCAGAGTATGGAGTGCCCGATGTCCATACGTCACAGAGCCACCGTCCAGTTCCAACTATGGCCACCAGGTGCTGTCATCAGTCACCGTGATTCATAGTCTCACATATCTGACCAGTCGCAGTACGCTTGTTGACGTGTCAACATGAGCATGGACAAAAGGAGCAGGGCATTGTTGGCGAAGCTCTATTATCAAAAAACGGTAATGCTGCAGCTGAACTTCGAGATATCGCCGGCTGAAAGGATTACAGAAGAGTCCTCTTTCTCCATCTGCTGTGCGGAGCATGATGAGGAAGTTCAAAACAACTGGAGAACTGGGTGTCGCTCCGGGAAGAGGCCGACGACCGGTTGCACCACAGATGGGGTTGACGAAATCGCTGTTACTATGGCAGACTACGCTCCGCGCAATTCCCGAACATCAGGCAGAGAGCGTGCTGTGTCACGACAGTTGGACATCCCGTGGTCCAATATACTCAAAACACTTCGAATCATTCTCAGATGGTATCCGTACAAGATCCATAGCGTACAGCAGCTTGCAGCACAGAACGTATAACAACACAACTCTGTGGGATGATCATACATTTTCTACGTGTTTCACGTAGTTTGTTTTAGTAGTTGTGCTGAATATTATTCTTGTAAATATGTTGGAAGTTACGAATGCTGTTTGTTATTTAAGAAAGAGAATACGCATGGAATGTTAACATTGTAAGTAGACACGCTGGCCTAATCAGGGAAAAGCTATTGTCAAAGAGTGTAATAAATTGTAAATGCATTATCGCTGGGCGTGCGAGCGCGCCAATAAAGTAGCAGTTCGCAGCCGCGAGGAGGCGATTGGTGTCGTTGGTTGTGTGTATTCACCGATGTGGCTATGCAAAAGTGCGGAGCAGTGAAAACAGAAATTGTTGTTTTGGCGGATGCTTAATATGAGCCAGCTATGTGTCGGAAGTTCCATGCGGCTTTTCGCGGATGATGCTGTAGTATACAGAGAAGTTGCAGCATTAGAAAATTGTAGCGAAATGCAGGAAGATCTGCAGCGGATAGGCACTTGGTGCAGGGAGTGGCAACTGACCCTTAACATAGACAAATGTAATGTATTGCGAATACATAGAAAGAAGGATCCTTTATTGTATGATTATATGATAGCGGAACAAACACTGGTAGCAGTTACTTCTGTACAATATCTGGGAGTATGCGTGCGGAACGATTTGAAGTGGAATGATCATATAAAATTAATTGTTGGTAAGGCGGGTACCAGGTTGAGATTCATTGGGAGAGTGCTTAGAAAATGTAGTCCATCAACAAAGGAGGTGGCTTACAAAACACTCGTTCGACCTATACTTGAGTATTGCTCATCAGTGTGGGATCCGTACCAGATCGGTCTGACGGAGGAGATAGAGAAGATCCAAAGAAGAGCGGCGCGTTTCGTCACAGGGTTATTTGGTAACCGTGATAGTGTTACGGAGATGTTTAATAAACTCAAGTGGCAGACTCTGCAAGAGAGGCGCTCTGCATCGCGGTGTAGCTTGCTCGCCAGGTTTCGAGAGGGTGCGTTTCTGGATGAGGTATCGAATATATTGCTTCCCCCTACTTATACCTCCCGAGGAGATCACGAATGTAAAATTAGAGAGATTAGAGCGCGCACGGAGGCTTTCAGACAGTCGTTCTTCCCGCGAACCATACGCGACTGGAACAGGAAAGGGAGGTAATGACAGTGGCACGTAAAGTGCCCTCCGCCACACACCGTTGGGTGGCTTGCGGAGTATAAATGTAGATGTAGATGTTGATGGCATTTATTGGGTACAGAACAAATGCAGCAGGAGTAACTCACATAACATCAAGAGTACTGTGGGCCCTCGTTATTGGCTATGGTGTGGCAAGAAGATCAACCTGTGCCCTCTTTTACCGCTAAATGAAGCCGCTAGACAAACCAACGGCATCATGATGTCAAGTAAGATCTAGACTTTTTATAACTGGAAGTGTATTAGGCTGACCAGCGTAGTTCGAATTTTATTGCTTGAATAAAGTTGTTTTCGTGCATATTGGCTTGGTTCAAATGGCTCTGAGCACTATGGGACTTAACATCTGAGGTCATCAGTTCCCTAGAACTTAGAACTACTTAAACCTAACTAACCTGAGGACATCACACACATCCATGCCCGAGGCAGGATTCGAACCTGCGACCGTAGCAGTCGCGCGGTTCCGGACTGAAGCGCCTAGAACCGCTCGGCCACAGCGTCCGACCGCGCATATTGTGCCATAAATAATTTTCCTAAGTCGTTATCCAAGTAGCATCCATCCTATCCCTTTGTCCGAACCGAGATAATGAGAAAATGAACTGAAAATAAAATGAACATTAATTTATTAGATTAGCAAAACATAATTTTTCCAACTTTTTGACAATTACGTAATAATGAAACCTTTGGCTGTAGTATGAATAGTGTCGGAAATAGAATGATGTAAAAGCCAGTATTAATTCATTTGCTAAAATAGAGTAACTGTCATAATAAAAAATTGGTAACTTTACGTGACTTGGAAACTGAATTTCACTGTCAAAGCACAGTTTCTAATTTATAGCTTGTGGCATAGTTTATAACTTTTGTTACAAAGAAATATCAGAGTAACTGTTAGGTAAATGACAGTCCTTACCAATGAGTAAATTCAAACAATCTTTCTCCTTGCTACAATCACGACTGTCAGTATTAAAGTGAGTAACGTAACAAAAAGTTTCTGTCCACAGCCAGTAAACAATTTTGTTTTAATTGATCTTTGAAAATTAATGTAATATGTTGTATGTGTTCGCTATTTGATTATTATCTGACTAATGTGACATGTGTGGTGTGAAGTACTTGAAAGTATGCGTTAGGTACTGTTCTTACGTCATGACGCCAATAACTATTCTTACGTAATATTACTTACGAGTATAAAGTTCAGTTTCAGTTTAATTATTCTTGTTCCGAAGAGGAACTGGCGACCTTAGGTTATTATCATTAAGAAAATACTTTGAAAACCTTTTCTCTAAATTTTCCACTAACTACAATTAATTAAAAAATTAGTTTACGTAATATTATCTAAAGTTGGCCGAATCTTGTTTCTAATCGTCATTGCTGAAGTACTGGGCAGTCGCGATTCGATTATAACTTCATCTACTTCTCTCGGTTTTACATTATTCTTCGGAGTAGATGCCTTCTCCCCACAGATTAGTGAATTTAGGTACGCGGTGATAGAGAAAAGCGTAATTAGCCGGAGAGGTAGAAGGGTTATAGACGCACCACGATGTGTTGACTTCGTTCTCCACTTTCTCAAGAGGATTGAAGTTCACGAGGGCTGGCCCTGGACTATCCTATGGATAGACGAAGCTCATTTTCCTCTGACGGGTGAGATGAACATACAGAATTGCTGAGTGTGGGGATCTTCACCTCCAGTCACTGTGCATAAAGTTCCTCTGTATGGTGAACGAGTCACTGTATGGTGTGGCTTCACGGCTGCATTCATCATTGGCCCATTCTTTTTTGAACAGCTTGGCGCTCAAGTACCAAAAACGTGCAGTGTGACTGCACCGCACATCACTCGTGAAGCTCAGCTGCTTCTCCGAAACACATTTGGAAACGATCGAATTATCAGCCGATCGTTCCCAAATGCTTGGCCGGCACGATCACCTGATCTCACTCCCTGTGATATTTGATTGTGGGGCTACCTGAAGGACAGGGTTCACCAGACGAACATTCACCCATGTGCTGGTCTGAAGTGAAAAGAGGTAGCCGGCATACCTACGGACACGCTTCGTTCTGCTGTGCAGAATGCAATGCTGCGCTTTCGGATTCTTCTGGGCAGTTATGGTCGCCATATTGAGCCCCTTTTGTAGCAGTAATGGTGCCGGTATGTGATGGCATTATGTACCGTAGCAGCACATTAAAAGTGTTTCAACTGAATTGATTCTGCATTATTTCCCTTCCCCATGGTGTTGACATTAATGCTACCAAGTTTGATCCTTGAACAGTAAGTTTCCGTGTTATATAGGGAAAGTTTTATTATAACCACTCGGCATTTGGTGTACCCTCAATAAAACACTGAAACATAAGTGATTGTTGGAAAGCCCGCACCACACATTGGCAGCTCCAGGTCTCTGGTTTTGTCCACTTATCTCAGTCAGCGTGGATTTTCAACTGACCGGTAGTGGATATTGCGAAAATTGATTAACCCATTGTTTGTAAATAATGCTTCATCCGTAGACAAAACCTTGCACATTACTTTGTAGTTTTCATTGACTCCATTCGGAGAACTGTAGCTAATCTGAAAAGCCTTTGTCAAGAAATTGTTGATGGAGCGAAATGTGAAATGGATGAAATGACCATAGAAAGAAAGCTTTCACGGCAGGTGTTGTCATCACTTAACACTTCCGGGCTGAGATGCCGTGGTCCATACATAACGTTTCGCCTTGGACTGTGGAAGGCATGCTCCGAGGACAATCGGCGAACTGCAACGAGAGCACTAGTGAGCGCCGTATATATATGCCATCCAGAGGGCGCCGCTGTCAATCACGTGACGTCGGCTGTGCTATGATCTCTGATATTGCCAACTTTCTCATTTGAAATTAATCGATTGTCACGCTGTTGCTGCAATGTTGACATCCATATCTTATCCAGCTTAATGCCTTCATCTTTTCTATTACAATTATTGCACTGTTTGGCAATCTCAATGGGCTCACTCTACATTCGCGCATAATAATGCGACGTCTTTGCTATGACGGTCGTCTCACTAAACTTTATTTCATGATCACCTTCCTGAAACACATGTTCCGCTACAGCCGATTTATCAATGTGTCCGAGGCGGCAGTTCCTTTTATGTTCATCCAGACGGGTGTTGACGCTTCTTTTTGCTGTATCTATATAGACCTTTCCACAACTGCACGGAATTTTATAGACACCTGGTGTAGCTAGAGGATGTCGTTTATCTTTTGCGGAGCTTAAACATTCTTTTATTTTTGTGGTGGGGCTGAAAACAGTTTCCACATCGTACTTGCTTTAAAATTTTTTCCAATGCGATCAGTGACCTTACTGATGAATGGTAAGAACACTTTCCCCTTGGGTTGGTGTCGATCTTCGACCGTCCTGGCTGTCAGTCTACGGCGTAGTGCACGATCTATCTCTCTGTTGGAATACCCATTCTTCTTGAAAGTCGCTCTAAGGTGTTCAATCTCATCATCTAAGTGAGCTGGTTCACATATTTTGTGCGCCCTGTCTATTAATGTTTTAATCACCCCTCTTTTATGTCTTGGGTGGTGGTTAGAATCTTTCTGCAGATAACGATCAGTGTGTGTGTCTTTTCTGAAAAACTTATGACCCAATGATCCGTCCTCTCGTTTGATTACAGTCACAACTAAGAAGTTCAGGTGACCATCGATTTCCTTAGTGAATTGAATTCTTGGATTAATACTATTCAGATGTAACAGGAAGGCATCCAGTCCTTCTTCCCCATGGGTCCATATTACAAATGTATTGTCTATATAACGATACCATCTGGCTGGTCTTTTTCTATCTGTTTGCAGCGCTCGTTGTTCAAAGTTCTCCGTGAACAAGTTAACAACAGCTGGACTAAGAGCACTTCCCATAGCCACCCCGTCAATCTGCTCATAAAAAACATTATGCTTACTAACTGAGCCCCCATCTTACTCTGTTACTCGCTCCTGTGAACGGGAACGCGTTATGCAGATCTTGGTGCCTCTCGCGTCCATCTAGAAAAGGTAATGATTTTACTATTTTATATTTCCAGTTTTTGCTGAGTTTAACGAAGGCGATGTTGGCCTGATATATTTGACGATGCCCTTTGGCTACACTGACTAAAGGATTCTTCTAAGAAATAGCAAATTAAGGGATTTGCTCTTTCAATAGGTGATCTGTTTATACATGCTTATAGGTTATCCAAGTCTGCACAACGCGATCGCGGTTCTTAAATAGATGTATTTGTTCTCTGTTTTCTATGTAGATAACCTGAAGATGCCTAAATAAGGCGAAAAGCGTCGTTGAAAAATAAAAAAATAAAGTTGCAACCAAGACTGTTTTTAACCAATAAAATAAGTTGTTGTAAGGCACTCTCTGAATAATGCCAAAATATCAGTAGAAAAAATGTCTGCTATACATATGATCGCTTCATTCACGTCAGGGAAGAGTCTTATGCATGGACCACGGCATCTCAGCCCGGAAGTGTTAAGTGATGGGTGAAATGAGTTAGAACGTATTATACGCAGAACATTTCTCTAACTGATTCCGTTTGCACGGTCAAGCTGCCTCGTAGTGACACGTGGATTGCGCGTTACCTCTTCTAGCATATTAGCTGCATAGTTTTCATCAGTTGCTGTTCGTTTTCGTTGACGTATTTTATCTTTAGAAATCCAGTTTTCTAATGATTTTTTTAATAACGTTTGCAAAGACAGATCGTGAGGGCTCCGTACGATCAGGGTACTTTTCGGCATACAGTATCATGGGACGTGTGTTAAAAGAACAGATAAAACTTCCGTGGTAACAGAGTCAGCTGAAGAGAGTAAAAACTGTTATGAAAGACAGAGAACTACGAGGGCCGTTCAATAAGTAATGCAGTGCATTTTTATTTCGCGGCCAGTTTCAGTTGAATAAATGCGGAATTTGTTGTGGGACTTGGTGTGATACCCTGCCTCAGCCCCTATAGCTTCCTGAAGTTCCGGCAGGTGGCGGCGCAATACGTAGCCTTCAAACCTCCGTCTGTAACGGAGGTGCGTTCCAAGCAGTGAGCTGTCATCCAATTTCTATGGCAGAAAACCAGAGCATCGCAGATATTCGTAGGCGCTAGCAGAATGTTTGCGGAGACCTGGCAGTGAACAAAATCACGGTGATTCGTTGGGCGAGGTGTCTGTCATCATAACAACAAGGTCGCGCAAACCTGTCCGATCTCCAGCATGACGGCCGGCCACACACAGGTCTTGCAGTGTTGAAACGTGCGGACAATCTCATTCGACGGCTCACAATCAGACACCTCGCTGCACCACTTGACGTCTCTGCTGGTAGTGCTGACACAAGTTTGCGCACCCAAGAGGAGCTCACAGAACGTCTTTGGACTGGTCTTCCATCCTACAGCCCAGATCTCGCACCTTCCGACTTCCATCTCTTTGGCTCAATGAAGGATGCACTCCGCGGGAAGCATTACGTGGATAATATGGAGGTTACTCATACAACAAGACATTGGCTCCGACGTCAAGCACTACAGTTGTACCATGTGGGCATATAGGCTGTATGGCGGCGTAAGACCGACGTGTCGAACGGAGGTAATGTTGAAAAATTTGGTTTCGTAGGAAAAAGAGTAGAAAATTATGTGGTGTATTGGGATTCTGAAAAGTACCCATCTGTTTATAGAAAAAAAATATGTTGCATTACTTATTGGACGCCCCTTGTATATCTAGCAAATAATTTAGGGTGCTGCGTGCAGGTATTACCGTGAAATGAAGAGGTTGGTAGCATCAAACAAGTCAGAAGACTGATGACCCCAATAAAAATACCTGGTGAGGAGCTACAAAAGGATTTTTGCAAAAATGGTTCAAATGAATCTAAGCACTATGGGACTTAACATCTGAGGTCGTTAGTCCCCTAGACTTAGAATGGCTCTGAGCACTATGAGACTTAACATCTATGGTCATCAGTCCCCTAGAACTTAGAACTACTTAAACCTAACTAACCTAAGGACATTACACAACACCAAGTCATCACGAGGCAGAGAAAATCCCTGACCCCGCCGGGAATCGAATCCGGGAACCCGGGCGCGGGAAGCGAGAACGCTACCGCACGACCACGAGCTGCGGACTAGACTTAGAACTACTTGAACCCAACTAACCTCAGGACATCACACACATCCATGCCCGAGGGAGGATTCGAACCTGCGACAGTAGCAGCAGCGCGGTTCCGGACTGAAGCGGCTAGAACCGCTCGCCGGCCGAAGTGGCCGCGCGGTTCTGGCGCTGCAGTCTGGAACCGCGAGACCGCTACGGTCACAGGTTCGAATCCTGCCTCGGGCATGGATGTGTGTTATGTCCTTAGGTTAGTTAGGTTTAACTAGTTCTAAGTTCTAGGGGACTAATGACCTCAGCAGTTGAGTCCCATAGTGCTCATAGCCATTAGAACCGCTCGGTCACATCGGCCGGCGGCTTTTTGGAGTCAAGGTCTTTTTTACAGGCAGCTCGCAGCCCCAGAAGGCTGTAGCCAAATATAAGGAGACCTTGCCGGCCACGGTGGCCGAGCGGTTCTGGGCGCGGAGTCCGGAACCGCGCGACTGCTACGGTCGCAGGTTCGAATCCTACCTCGGGCATGGATGTGTGTGATGTCCTTAGGTTAGTTAGGTTTAAGTAGCTCTAAGTTCTAGGGGACTTATGACCTCATCTGTTAAGTCCCGTAGTGCTCAGAGCCATTTGAACATTTTTTTTTTTTTTTTAAGAAGACCTTCGGAGGATCGATGATTGTTCATGGACCGGTAGTTGAGCCTGACCGTTAATAAATTTAACATGAAATTTGTTAACATCGGGTATAGATTTAAGTGTCATGAAGTCGTTTCTGAAAGTATTTGTATGGAGTGTAGCCGTGTATGGAAGTGAAACATGGACGATAAATAGTTTAGACAAGAAGAGAATAGAAGCTTTCGAAATGTGGCGCTACAGAATAATGCTGGAGATAGGATGGGTAGATCACATAACTAATGAGGAGGTATTGAATAGAATTTGCAGAGAAGAGAAATTTGTGGCACAACTTGACTAGAAGAAGGGATCGGTTGGTAGGGCATATACTGAGGCATCAACGGATCACCAATTTAGTATTGGAGGGCAGCGTGGAGGGTAAAAATCGCAGAGGGAGACCAAGAGAGGAATACACTAAACAGATTCAGAAGGATGTAGATTGCAGTAGTTACTGCGAGATGAAGAACCTTGCACAGGATAGAGTAGCATGGAGAGCTGCCTCAAACTAGTCTCTAGACTGAAGACCACAACAACAGCAACATCGCGCGTACTAATAGGTGAAGAAATACATTGCTATTCGATTATGCTATTGGTTAAAAACCACTGGTACAGTAACAACCGTGATGTATGTAGGAGTACCGTCCGGAGCGACATAAACTGGAATGATCACATGTAACAAGTAGTAGGAAATACAGAGTATAGATTTAAGTGTCATGAAGTAGTTTCTGGAAGTATTTGTATGGAGTGTAGCCATGTATTGACTTTCCTTGGGATAATCTTTAGAAAATGTAATTAATTCATCCACGAACGAGTAAATTTGCAAAACACTCGTCCAGCGAATCAGTGTGAGAGTCTAACCAGGTTGGATTAATAGAAGAGCTAGAGAAGATACAACGGGATCGTTTAGTTGGCTCAAGAGCGTTACAAAGATGCTCAACAAACTCCAATATCAGACGCTAAAAGAGAGACTTTGTCCATCACGGAGATGTTCACTGTTGAAATTCCGAGAGAGTACGTTTCGCGAAGAATTGAGCAACATATTTTTTTTTCCACATATGTTTCTCGAAATGAACACAACGAGAAAATTCGAGATATTCGAGCTTATACGGCGCTTCACTAACAATCTTTTTAGCCGTGCACCACTCATGGAAAAGGGAAGGAGGGAAAGATACTGCCGCCACAAGTACCCCACAATACTCCATGAGGTGGGTTACAGAGTATAAACATAGATAATGAATAGCGCGCAGCATTGCAGAAGCCAGAATGCTCTCAGAACGTTGCTTTAATAAACCAAACATTAAAGCAAATACACTTCTAATTGTTGTCGTCCAGTGGCAAGACCTTTTACTGGCATGCATGATTCCTGCTCTTGGCCCTGATAAACTTGAACGCCGCCAAGCGAATATCACCAGAGGCGTCTTGTAGCAATAACAACAGAAACCACCAGAAGATCTCCAACAGTTTCTTGGATGAAGTATTTTGTGGGATTTACACAATGTTATCCGGCGGAAAAACCGAGAAGTGTATTTGCAAATACAACAGATCGACTGGGAAATCCTGGAAAGTGACAGCTTGAAAATAGTTTAGACAGCAGCCCACAGAAAAAATGAGCCTAAAATATAAAAGTTGAGAGGCACCCGCATGCCTTGCTCATACTGTGGCATCAAGCAGTCAGGCCTGCAAGATGAGTGGTCTGCCAAGCGAGTGGATTCATTTTTTTGTTATCAAGTAACATGAACTCTAGTACTCACAATTAAGTTAAAAGTTGTTCTCCTGCTTGGAATTGCGCAACGGAAACACACATCTGACTATTAGTAATTTACACAACTCTGTTCACTACGCACTGGCAATACCACATTTTCGTTCTTATTCAACGGCTTTGATCAACACGTGGCCATCGCACTGCATATGAATGGCGCACACATTATAAATTCTGGGTATCATGGCAACACACTATTCGAAGGAAAAGGTCACCAATCTTTTTCTTCTCACTATCTTATTTATTCCGATAAATTCTATAACCTAAACACACAAATTCTATAACCTACAACAATAACACATGAGAAATTCCGCCCAGTGGGCATGGCTTTACATTGTTGATTCTCTATCTTATGGTCTCGTAATTATTTAATGCTACAGTGAACTTTCCGGATAGGATGGTGGATCTTTTTTGCCATATCTCACACTTCGACTCACACAACCATCATCACGAAACTTTCCTCCAGACCGAGCGGTACAAAAGGAACATGCATAACCCACTACCTCTGAAACTACCTTGCTACTCTCCCATGCAACCACACATACTTAAATTACATGACATACACCACACTGCAACATGGAATACAACATAGGAATAGTCACAACATTATAATCCCATCACTTTCAGCTTTCCCACTTCAATTAGTATTCATCCCAGTTCCACACGACACTGCCCCACTTCGTAACTTTTCTTTCCTACTACAAACTCTGGACGATATATGCACGTCTTCCTGTGCAATGCAACCCAAGTGGCGTTGCTGGATAGACGGCAGACTCACCTTGCTTCTCTCTCAGAGTATTATAGTTTGAATCAAGCGTCACACGGAAACATAACACGCAAAGTAATATTAAGAACATATTCAACACACACGCGAGTCCTCAACTGATACCATGGACGAGTACTTCTCTTTATCCTTTGTCTCATACACAGATTGAGACTCACACAGTACTCACCACGTGGAAGTACTCGTCTCTAATTTCAAGTCCTGCACACGCCATTTCTTAAATATTTCAACTTATAGTACACACGCTAGTAATTCAGCTTAACTTAAGCAAAGTTTCTGACAGGTTCCCTAGAAACACTGTCTCGGTGTCAAAGCTCTCCTATGGTTACCCGGACGAAAGTCTTTAAGTCACTCAAATCGGCATTTTGAACACATCAAACACAAATGTCATAGTCACTCTCGGAGTACCATCCCTACGAATCTGGTCGTCCAGAAATGGCCCTACAACTACTATTACCCACGGTTCTGTCCTTTCAGTTCATGGTGTAATTAAAAGTCGTAAATTCCAACCACCAGCACTTATTCCCACACCAATTAAAGAAATGTCTCATACTACAAATGCAAATGTCAATGTCCCACTTTAGTTTCTTGCGTTCATACAATAATTAGTCACCAAACGACAACTGTCCTCTTTAAGAATACCAAGCATCCCACATGCAATTCACAAAGCACACTTAACAAGTCACTGCCAAAAGTTTATGGATCGCACCGTTCAGAGGTCAAGACAAAACAAAACAATCGTCCTGTGTGCTAAAGACAAAATCTTTTCCACCACTCACAATGTGGAAACACCAGTCCTTCACTTTCCACCTTATGGAGACATAACGAGCAGTCATCTTGTTTCATGGCTCCACAGTCCAGTACTAGTTAATAGATGCTGGTAAAATATGCCCGCCGGACTCTGTCGCGCGTCGTTCATTCTGCCGTGGCGCCGCCGCCGCGCGAGCCGTTCAGCAGAAATAAACCACCCACTGTTGCCTCCGCGGGATACTGTCTCCAGTCGTAAGGGTGGCGCAACTTATGAATGGCCAGTGGTACGTGCGTGTCGCCCCAGGCCGTTGACCTACTGTAGCGGGCGCGTGGAGTGTACCCCGACCGGCAGTGGAGTGGGGAGTGCCGCGGCTCTGTTGCCTCTCCCATGGCGATGTCAGCTTGGCCACCCGCTAGCGGTATGGGCGCGTTCTGTGTAGCACCTCAGTGCTACGACACCCAATTAGTCAGACTCATCCGTGCATCTCGCAACAATACAGACAAAAGGATATTCTTACAGTATTTAAATACTCATTGATTACATGTATGATCTATTAGATACATTGGTAATAAAAAAATCTTTGTTCTAAAAAAACATAAAATCATACACCCTAGTTTTCTATACATACAACATCAACATTTATCCCTTTTCTATATACAGCCCACACTTGTTCTATTGATTGTACCTGTCGTCCCTCATACAAAACATCAAAGTGTCCCAAAAACCAAAAAGGAATAAGAAACAATCTATACAGCTCACAATTACAATATCAAATAGTAGACTACTTTAACATCCTAACACAATAAACATTTTAGAAACTGATGACTTTAAATCCACAACATATAATGCATCTTTGTGCTTGTGACAGACTGAAATTAGTATCTCTTTATATATTTTAGCTTTTTATTATATATAACAACATTTCTAGGACATTTATGTACCATCCACATGATGTCAGATCCTGACCTGCCATCGAGGTTCATCCAAATCAAACAATAAAGCACAATATTGTTTTAGTTATGGATCGGTAGCATCCCCTTTACAGGAGTGTGCGCATTGATCACACTACTCTACGACTCTCACTCACCAGACATCACATTTTCCTTCTCATTCAATCCATTAATACACTAACAGAATAGGTCTAGAAGTCAGCTAACCTTAACACCACCACACTCGCGACAACATACCATACCTTTACTCCCTTACACTCAACCACATAACGCATGAAGCTGTTTCGGAGATAGCATTCCAGTCTCTGAATTCGTCCTTCCACTCTGGCACCTCTCTCCATCGGCTTACCTCCGCATTCACTTTACCGATTATTCATCCTGCTAAATATCACTTTACAATTGCGACATTTCATCCAAGAACAAAAAATACACAAATTATTCATCCTGCAAAATAACTGTACACATTCTTGGTACCGTATTGATTAGTTATACTGGTACCAGGTTTCAACAACAACAACAAAAATTATTTTTTTTTTCATATTGCAAATGTTATGGCAAGAATTAGATTTACACTTATATTACATCTTACGTCAGTATTCCACAACGTTTACTATCTGGATCTCATACTCCCTTTATGTCCCTTCACGTTGTGCAGTTGTCCTCATCTCCTCATTCGTATTTCGGCTCTCCGTCCGTCCATTACTCCATCATTTCCTGGTCTTCCTTCGCCATTCCCATCAATCTCGATTGCAGCATAAACAGGCTTCTCTGTAACATACATCTAAGACATCTCCACATTATTCAATTCTACTCACCTTTATTTACCACTGTTTATATCACGTCGAATCTCTCTTTATTAATCACACTGCTTCACGTCGCTTCTCTCCTTATATATCACCTTTATCCACTACTATTTATCACGTCGCTTCTGCTTGATCCTTATTCATATGACAAAAAATACGTACATACACCACTCTGTCGACTCCTGTTCATGACTCATTCGACCAGTCTATTCCGTCATACTTCCTGACATCCCGCCTGAAAATTCTTATGTTCGATTTGACCCTGCACAACGTTACACATCACAAATAAATACACTGAATATCTACCATAACTTGCCTACTTTCGATCTATCCTTAACTTTTCCATAATTTGATGTTATAAATGTGATGAAGCCCACACGATTGTTTTCCCTTGATCGTCTCAATCAGTACAGCATTTTCATGGACAATCCGCCTCACTCTGAATGGTCCACTATACACAGTAAAGAATTTGCTAGTTAGGAATCTGTGCTTGCATGAAAATTAAATGTGTGCAGAGAATATACAACTTGGGAGAAAAGTACAGCACAAGTGTTAGAAACTTTGGTGCTAGTGGCCTCTTTCCCTAACACCAGATTCCGAACAACCATACACAGCACTCCATTATAACTGTCACCACGACAATGACATACTATAGATCAGATGGCATCTAATTTAAAAACTTCGATCACATTACTGATGTTACCTGTAACAGCAGTATAAATGTACCCCATGCCATACAGATCACAATGTTGACTTTTTACATTACATGTTAAGTACCTGCAATAGTCAAATCGCACTAATTAAACTGAACTTACTGGCATTATTACATAACATTTCTAGCAACTGGTTTGTTTTGAGGAAACAGTCCTTTTACTTTAGTGTTCGAAATAAAAATTTGCAAATTTTGCTCTGAGAGACCACCCTAACAGATGCCATTACTGGCGTTTTATTCTCTGATCAGAAGTATGGTATTTGCACTCCTACATATCAGTAGAGTATATCTGCTACATAGACAATTTTCAGTGCAAGTGGCAAGTGTTTTAAGGCAACATGCTAAGGGCTGATATGTTGGATCCATCAATCTATTACGAAAAGAAAGAAATGCCAGGATTCCATGCTCTCCTGTCATTCTGATAGTTTCTGCCGTTCCTATCCTCGACTCTGTCTGACCTATGAGTCGTGTCTCCGTTCACAATGTTGCTCTCATTACCCAGTTCCTGTAACAAGTGCTGAAATGACGCGGAATCGTCTAAGACTCTGCCTGCTACCACTATATCTCTGCGCAATCTCACTGGCAACTTAGTTATTCAAATCCTAATGAGCTCCCCAGTTTCGTATGGCACATCCAAATACCTGTTTCGTCTCAGCATTTCCCGATAGCACACCACTGGATCTCTTGTACCACCTTCGTTACAATTTGGCATCATCAGTATGCTTTGCTTAACCTGGTCCTGCCTACTTTTCGACCAGAATTCATTTAAAAATTTGTCACAAAATATCTTGTAGCTACTACAGTCTTTAATAACTTCCTGCATTTTCACTCTAGCCTCGTCCCTCAAATGGTTACACACAAACTTCATTTTGAGGAGCGGTCTCCAAGATGAAGGTAATGAATCTTGAAATTGAGACAGCCACAGGCATGGATGTTGGTAGTTATCAGGATCCGGAAAACAAGTGTACGTTTGTACCAACACGAAGTGCCTCCTACATTCTTCTTCTGCATTTATGTTTTCCGACCTTGGACTATACCCAGTTGGGTTTGACACCTGTTTTATCCGACACAACCGTTCTTCTAACTCTCTGAGTTCGTCTTCCTCTTTCTGCCAATTTTCGTTTTTTGAATTTATCTCACTCTCCCTCTGCAATCTACCTGGTGGTGTTTCACCTTCGCTACTGCACGCTAATTGCAACTGTGCTAGTTCTTCCTTATGTTTCCTATTTATTTCTAATTGTGCCTCTTTAAACTGTAATAGTGATTGTATCTCCTCCTGGTCGGCATGAACCTCTCGCTGCGTACTGTCAGAGCCTGTTTCGCCTCTTATACTCATCTTTTCTACATCTGCGCTAATCGTATTCATTCTGACCACTACCTCCGCAACTTCATCCCTGTGTTTATTTAGCGCCACTTCCTGCCGGGTGACTTGAGCTTCCACGCTGTCTAATGCCCCTTGTTTATCTGCAAGTAAGTCCTCCACTATTTCTTTGATTCGCTCATCCGGCAACACATCCCTACGTTCTGTAATATCACTCTCTATTGCACTTATTCGCACCTCCAAATTATTGGCTTTTTCTTTCACGGCGTCACATACTTGCTTCAACGCACCCAGATTCTTCTCCCCCTCATCTAACCGATTATTAACTGCGGACAGATGCTCATCGATAACTGTGTGTAGCTTCCTCATTGCCTCTTTATTTCCCTTATCCATTGCCTCCAATCTTTCCTTACTATCTTTATCCATCGCTTCCAATCTTTCCTTATTATATTTATCCATCGCTTCCAATCTTTCCTTACGATCTTTATCCATCGCTTCCAATCTTTCCTTATTATCCCTATCCATCGCTTCCAATCTTTCCTTATTCTCCTTATCTCTCTCCTTATTATCTCTATCCATCCTCTGTAAAAACTGCAGTAGCACATTGTCATTTGCTACTTTCGATGCACTCACCTCGTTTGCCTGAAAAACCGTAGCTTCGATAAGGGTAGCTACACTTTCACTGCATACCTGACCTAGTCCCGGCTCGTCTGCGTCGTCGGGAAAAGCCCCCATTTGTGGACAAAGCCTGCCGTGTAAAGGATCACCTAGCCGCAGTCCGCTGACCAATTCAGCCCCTTCCGAGTGTTTCCCGTTCTCGCTCATTAACCCAAGGTCGACACCTACTTCCTGTTCCACTGCTACGTTTACCCCAGAATCACTCTCCCCCATGGTAACTACACTTTTCAACTGCGACCTAGTTACTATGGACATTACGCAAAAAAAATTTATACAACGATCTTCCAGCCTTGGACGATATAGCAATTAATTACATAAAAAAATAAAAGATCCTCACCAATCCAGAAAGAAATTGCAAACAAAAATATTTTACTTCTTAGCGCTATCACAATATATTCCATCAAAAAAAATCTTAACAGCAAACCCTAACAGCAAAATCCTGGCAGGGTCGAAATTATGAGAGGCACCCGCATGCCTTGCTCATACTGTGGCATCAAGCAGTCAGGCCTGCAAGATGAGTGGTCTGCCAAGCGAGTGGATTCATTTTTTTGCTATCAAGTAACATGAACTCTAGTACTCACAATTAAGTTAAATGTTATTCTCCTGCTTGGATATTGCGCAACGGAAACACACATCTGACTATTAGTAATTTACACAACTCTGACTGTTCGCTACGCACTGGCAATACCACATTTTCGTTCTTATTCAACGGCTTTGATCAACACGTGGCCATCGCACTGCATATGAATGGCGCGCACATTATAAATTCTGGGTATCATGGCAACACACTATTCGAAGGAAAAGGTCACCAATCTTTTTCTTTTCACTATCTTATTTATTCTGATAAATTCTATAACCTAAACACACAAATTCTATAACCTACAACAATAACACATGAGAAATTCCGCCCAGTGGGCATGGCTTTACATTGGTGATTCTCTATCTTATGGTCTCATAATTATTTAATGCTACAGTGCACTTTCTGGATAGGATGGTGGATCTTTTTTGCCATATCCACACTTCGACTCACACAACCATCATCACGAAACTTTCCTCCAGACCGAGCGGTACAAAAGGAACATGCATAACCCACTACCTCTGAAACTACCTTGCTACTCTCCCATGCAACCACACATACTTAAATTACATGACATACACCACACTGCAACATGGAATACAACATAGTAATAGTCACAACATTATAATCCCATCACTTTCAGCTTTCCCACTTCAATTAGTATTCATCCCAGTTCCACACGACACTGCCCCACTTCGTAACTTTTCTTTCCTACTACAAACTCTGGACGATATACGCACGTCTTCCTGTGCAATGCAACCCAAGTGGCGTTGCTGGATAGACGGCTGACTCACCTTGCTTCTCTCTCAGAGTATTATAGTCACACGGAAACATAACACGCAAGGTAATATTAAGAACATATTCATCACACACGCGAGTCCTCAACTGACACCATGGACGAGTACTTCTCTTTATCCTTTGTCTCATACACAGATTGAGACTCACACAGTACTCACCACGTGGAAGTACTCGTCTCTAATTTCAAGTCCTGCACACGCCATTTCTTAAATATTTCAACTTATAGTACACACGCTAGTAATTCAGCTTAACTTATGCACTCGGAAGTATTTCAACTTATTGCTACACGTGGTTTCATTGTGACCGTTGGTCACTTCCGAGGATTACTACGATCCCATTAATATTACCTGCCTGACATTTAATTCTCCCCACAAAAGTTCCTGAAATAGAGAAATTATTATTCTAAACTACTCTTAAGTATTTCACATGCATACCTTGTCTCCACTCTTTTGTCCTTACGGAGCATGCCTAAGACAGGTCTTACCAACACTGGATCCAGCGGCAGAGTGCTGAAACATGGCCGTTCTTCAGGTCCTCTTGCACCTCTTCCGAAGTGGGGGAGCACCTTGCTACCGTATTGGTCAGCCACATTTCAGGTGCTCAAAGCTCAGCTAAATTTCATATCTTTGGTCCCACCAAAGGTGACCCAAGTACCGTCTCAAAGATGATCATATACTCACATTCACTATCTGCGGTTAGCAGACGACCATACATTCATTCATTTCACAGATCTCACCAAACTGGATGTAGGGATTTATTTTGTGGGAGTGCACATGTGATCAATTAAATAAATAAATCGTCATTCTTTCCCACACTGGTATCCGGCTTCGCTGTATTAATTGAAATTGAGTTATTATTAGAAAAAATATGTTGTTCTGACAAGAATAGCGAAGAATGTTGTACCTATTTTCAATGTCGGGCGGTACTGTACCCTTTCAAAGTGTCGACGCCATGGTAAAGTGATTCTTGAAACAATGCCAACAGACGCTTTGAAGTCGTTCTGTAGCTCGTTTACAGGGGTTCTAAAGAGACAGATATGTGGCAGAAAATCAAGGAATTTAAAAATAGGAATTAAGCTCACAGTATTGGAAACAAAGTCGCAAGCTGAATGAAAGAGTTTGCAGACACAGTCGCCCGACCATCTGTTAACCTGAAGCTAATATACACTGAAGGAAAAAAATTGCAACAGCAAAAAATAATTACTGTAGAATAATGAAATTTCGTAAATAGGTTGGTCTAGGTAACATATTTAAGTGCTTGACCATGCAAATCACAGGTTAACGTAAGAGCGAGGTAAGTCATTGCAAATGTGAAATGCTGGATCATTAACAACCGGTGTAACCGCCAGAATGTTGGACAGAAGCATGCTGAAGTCCATGCATTGCGTTTTACAGGTGGCGGATGTCAGTTTGTGGGATGGAGTTCAATGGCTGTTGCATTTGGTCGGTCAATACTCGGACGTTAATGCTGTTTACAAATGACGCTGGGGTTGTCGTCCGATGATGTCCCATACATGTTCAATTGGAGACACATCTGGTGATCGAGCAGCCCAAGGCACTGTGTTTTACAAGAGCGGTACGTGGGCGAGCCGTGTCCTGTTGGAAAGCACCCCATGGAAAGCTGTTCATGAGTGGCAGCACGACAGGTCGAATCGCCAGACTGACGTACAAATTTGTAGTCTGTGTGCGTGGGATAATCATTAGAGAGCTCCTGCTGTCATACGAAATCGCCCCCCCCCCCCCCAGACCATTAACCCAGGCGTAGGTCTAGTGTGTCTAGCATGCATACAGTTTCGTTGCAGGTACTCATGTGGCCTCCTTCTAAATAATATACGGCCATCACTGGCGCCGAAGCAGAACCATATTTCATCAGAAAATACACTCCTGGAAATTGAAATAAGAACACCGTGAATTCATTGTCCCAGGAAGGGGAAACTTTATTGACACATTCCTGGGGTCAGATACATCACATGATCACACTGACAGAACCACAGGCACATAGACACAGGCAACAGAGCATGCACAATGTCGGCACTAGTACAGTGTATATCCACCTTTCGCAGCAATGCAGGCTGCTATTCTCCCATGGAGACGATCGTAGAGATGCTGGATGTAGTCCTGTGGAACGGCTTGCCGTGCCATTTCCACCTGGCGCCTTCTAGAGCACGTTGGGTGGCACGGGATACATGCGGACGTGCATTGTCCTGTTGGAACAGCAAGTTCCCTTGCCGGTCTAGGAATGGTAGAACGATGGGTTCGATGACGGTTTGGATGTACCGTGCACTATTCAGTGTCCCCTCGACGATCACCAGTAGTGTACGGCCAGTGTAGGAGATCGCTCCCCACACCATGATGCCGGGTGTTGGCCCTGTTTGCCTCGGTCGTATGCAGTCCTGATTGTGGCGCTCACCTGCACGGCGCCAAACACGCATACGACCATCATTGGCACCAAGGCAGAAGCGACTCTCATCGCTGAAGACGACACGTCTCCATTCGTCCCTCCATTCACGCCTGTCGCGACACCACTGGAGGCGGGCTGCACGATGTTGGGGCGTGAGCGGAAGACGGCCTAACGGTGTGCGGGACCGTAGCCCAGCTTCATGGAGACGGTTGCGAATGGTCCTCGCCGATACCCCAGGAGCAACAGTGTCCCTAATTTGCTGGGAAGTGGCGGTGCGGTCCCCTACGGCACTGCGTAGGATCCTACGGTCTTGGCGTGCATCCGTGCGTCGCTGCGGTCCGGTCCCAGGTCGACGGGCACGTGCACCTTCCGCCGACCACTGGCGACAACATCGATGTACTGTGGAGACCTCACGCCCCACGTGTTGAGCAATTCGGCGGTACGTCCACCCGGCCTCCCGCATGCCCACTACACGCCCTCGCTCAAAGCCCGTCAACTGCACATACGGTTCACGTCCACGCTGTCGCGGCATGCTACCAGTGTTAAAGACTGCGATGGAGCTCCGTATGCCACGGCAAACTGGCTGACACTGACGGCGGCGGTGCACAAATGCTGCGCAGCTAGCGCCATTCGACGGCCAACACCGCGGTTCCTGGTGTGTCCGCTGTGCCGTGCGTGTGATCATTGCTTGTACAGCCCTCTCGCAGTGTCCGGAGCAAGTATGGTGGGTCTGACACACCGGTGTCAATGTGTTCTTTTTTCCATTTCCAGGAGTGTACAACTGACCCCCACCCTGCCCTCCAGCTCTCGCTTGACACCACTGAAGTCGCAAATGGTATTGGTTTTAGGTCAGCTGAATGCACGCTACAGGGCGTCTGGCTCGGAGCTGTCCTTGAAGTAACTGATTTGTGACAGTTCGTTGTGTCATTGTGGTGCCTGCTACTGCTCAAAATGCTACTGCAGATGCAGTACGATGCGCCAGAGCCATAGCGGAATGCGATTTTCTTCCCTCTCAGTAATGTCGCGTGGCCGTCCAGAGACCGGTCTTTTGCGACCGTTCATGCCCGTGACCATCGCTGCCAACAACTAGGTACAGTGGCTACATTCCTGCCAAGTCTTTCTGCGGCATCGCAGAAGAAACATGCAGCTTGTCGTAGCCCTATTACACGACCTCGTTCAAACTCAGTTGTGTGTTGACGATGCTATCTTTGTTTCCTTAGAGGCATTCTTAACTAACGTCAACTCAGCACGTCCAGTCTCAAAGGTCACTAACGCTCACGACCGTTGCAGCACGTATTTAAAGCAAACCTGATTTGCGTTCTCGCAGTGGCGAGAAATTTGGATAGATATTATCTTTCAGATGTAGAAAGAAACCTACCATATTTCGTTTGCCACACAACTCCTTCTCGGTGTTGCGATTTTTTTTTCCATCGGTGTATCTACTCTCACACTGAAGGCTCACTTTCTATGCGTATCCATTACAAAGAGCGAATTTCAGCTGGAAATGAAGCAAACCTCTAACTGCCCTCGCCTCCTCCTCCGCCCTGAGACTAACATTCGATAACTGATGATCGCGTGCCCTTGCTCATACACCATCAGAGGCATTACAAGATGTGGGCTGAGTTTTCTGTTATGTCTAACTCATTTATGACTGGAGCCGATTAATTTGGCTTAACGGCTTGAGACTTTCCATAACAACAGGTGTTTTCCAGAACACATTGGAGAGAAATTTCTGAAAGTCCTGTCCCGAAGCAGCATACTTTGAAAGGAAAGTTCTGAAAGCAGTGGCCGGAAACAGCACCCTCTGGGAAGAAATTTCTGAAAGTACTGGCCAAAAGCAGCCCCCTTTGTATGAAATCCTGAAAGTCCTAAAGCCCTGGACAGAAGCAGCATCCGCTGGAAAGAAACTTTTAACAGTCATCGCTGAAAACAACAATCTCTGGAAAGAAACTTCTGAAAGCCCTGCCCGAAGAAGCTCTTTAACAGAATAGTGCCAATAGCGGGATAAGTAAATGGCCAAATGAAATGTCTTTATTCAGATCCAAAAACTACCTTGCAGAAAGTTGTGAATAAGACATAATTCCGTGAAGCTGTTTGGATGTCGTGAAATCGAGGAATTGGTTGGCAGCTCTCACTAATGTAGGATGAGAGTTTTAAGCGCTATGGGGTGAGGTTTCAGAAGTGTTGCATGTCAAAAGTGAAAGGCCCTTAGTGACGAACGAAGTTTTGTTACTAGTGTCAGAGGTTTTGAAAGAGCTCGCCAGTGCGTCTCCGTGCGCGACCGGGGAATTCTGATTAGTTGCTGGTTCTCTACTCTAGTGCTGCAGTTCAGGAAACGTGAAGGTGCCTAACCGTTACACCACCGCAGCAGTACACCTAAGACAACTATAATCCAATGCCCTATCTAATACAAACTTTAGTTGTTGTTGTTGTTGTTGTTGTGATCTTCAGCCCTGAGACTGGTTTGATGCAGCTCTCCATGCTACTCTATCCTGTCCAAGCTTCTTCATCTCCCAGAACCTACTACAACCTACATCCTTCTGAATCTGTTTAGTGTATTCATCTCTTGGTCTCCTTCTACCGTTTTTACCCTCCACGCCGCCCTCCACTACTAAATTCGTGATCCCTTGATGCCTCACAACATGTCCTACCAACCGATCCCTTCTTCTAGTCACGTTGTGCCATAAATTTCTCTTCTCCCTAATTCTATTCAATGCTTCCTCATTAGTTATGTGGTCTACCCATCTAATCTTCAGCATTCTTCTGTAGCACCAAATTTCGAAAGCTTCTGTTCTCTTCTTGTCCAAACTATTTATCGTCCATGTTTCACTTCCGTACGTGGCTACACTCTACACAAATACTTTCAGAAACGACTTCCTCACACTAAAATCTATACTCGATGTTAACAAATTTCCCTTGTTCAGAAATGCTTTCCTTGTCATTGCCAGTCTGTATTTTATATCCTCTCTACTTCGACCACCATCAGTTATTTTGCTCCCCAAATAGCAAAACTCATTTACTACTTTAAGTGTCTCATTTCCTAATCTGGTTCCCTCAGCATCACCCGATTTAATTCGACTACATTCCATTATCCTCGTTTTGCTTTTCTTGATGTTCATCTTATACCCTCCTTTCAAATGGCTCTGAGCACTATGGGACATAACATCTATGGTCATCAGTCCCCTAGAACTTAGAACTACTTAAAACTAACTAACCTAAGGACATCACACAACACCCAGCCATCACGAGGCAGAGAAAATCCCTGACCCCGCCGGGAATCGAACCCGGGAACCCGGGCGTGGGAAGCGAGAACGCTACCGCACGACCACGAGATGCGGGCACCCTCCTTTCAAGACACTGTCCATTCCGTTCAACTGCTCTTCCAAGTCCTTTACTGTCTCTGACAGAATTACAATGTCATCGGCGAACCTCAAAGTTTTTATTTCTTCTCCAGCGATTTTAATACCTACTACCAATTTTTCTTTTGTTTCCTTTACTGCTTGCTCAAATTACAGATTGAATAACATCGGGGAGAGGCTACAACCCTGTCTCACTCCCTTCCCAACAACTGCTTCCCTTTCATGTCTCTCGACTCTTATAACTACCATCTGGTTTCTGTACAAATTGTAAGTAGCCTTTCGCTCCCTGTATTTTACCCCTGCCACCTTCAGAATTTGAAAGAGAGTATTCCGGTCAACATTGTCAAAAGCTTTCTCTAAGTCTACAAATGCTAGAAACGTAGGTTTGCCTTTTCTTAATCTATTTTCTAAGATAAGTCTTAGGGGTCAGTATTGCCTCACGTGTTCCAACATTTCTACGGAATCCAAACTGCTTTTCCCGAGGTCGGCATCTACCAGTTTTTCCATTCGTCTGTAAAGAATTCGCGTTAGTATTTTGCAGCTGTGACTTATTAAACAGATAGTTCGGTAATTTTCACACCTGTCAACACCTACTTTCTTTAGAATCGGAATTATTATATTCTTCTTGAAGTCTGATGTTATTTCGCCTGTCTTATACATCTTGCTCACCAGAAGGTAGAGTTTTGTCAGGACTGGCTCTCCCAACGCTGTCAGTAGTTCTAATGGAAAGTTCTCTACTCCCGGGGCCTTGTTTGTTTTCAAACTTTAGTTAAGAAGGAGGAAATGAGCTGAAGGTGAGATGGCTGAAGGTGGAGGTGTTGTTAAATGAACGAGGCAGCTTTGGCGGCTTCTAGCAGGAGACAGTAAACTCCACTTGTTACCGTAGTATCTTGATGTGTAGTGTTTGTTTATTTGTGTGTGTGGGGGGGGGGGGGGGGGGCGCACCCGCACGCGTTCTCCTCTTTCTGACGTTAAACTGTTATCCTGCTTTTGTGGAGGAGATTATAGTTGACATTCTTGGAGTAGTGAGAAGTTTAACTCTTTCTTATAGGTCAAATGGAGGCAGGCGACCCGTACTCTGACACATGTAATGATGTGGCTTTTGATACCGTCACATCGTACGTATACTGATCACACAGCCTTACCGAGGTGATTCTATGCCCTTGGCAGAACTGCTAAAGCTGCCTTCCCCTCCTCCCACAAAAGCTTTTCTACAATTTTTTCTACGCATATTTGGGAATAATGGCAAGAGAATACGGCAGAGACTTTTCGTTAGGTATTCTGATGCACTATCAGACTTTCGTAAAAACATCATCCACACAATTCCCAATACCGCAAGAGCTGACAAGTGCGAGAAATTATCGCACCATCAGCTTATCATCTCATGCATCCACGTAGGTGAGAAGAATAATGTACAGAAGAATGGAAAACAAAATGTAGAATATGTTAGATGACGATCAGTTTGACTTTAGGAAAGGTAAAGCCAACAGAGAGGTAGTTCTGACGTTGAAGGTGATAGTGGAAGAAAGACTGAAGAAAGATCAAGACACATTCGCAGGAGTTGTCGACCTGGGGAAAGCATTCGACAGTATAAAATGGTTCAAGTTGTTCGAAATCGTGAGAAAAATAGAGGTAAGGTATAGGTAAAGACTGGTAATATACACTATGTACAAAACCAATAGAGAACAATAACGGTGGTAGAACAAGAAAGAAGAAAAGAGGATTAAAAATGGAATAAGGCAGTGTTGTATTCTTTCACCCCTACTGTTCAATCTATACAAAGAAGAAGCAGTGAGGGAATTAAAATATAGGTTCTACAGCGGGACTAAAAGTTTAGAGGAAGAGGAAATCAGTGATCACGTTGGCTGACGACATTCCTACCGTCAGTGAAAGTAAAGAACAGAACGAACAATGTGATGAGTACAGAATATGGATTCATAGAGAATCGAAGAAAGAAGTAGCAGAAATGAGAACAGAGAGAAACTTAACCTCAGAATTTGGGATCACAAAATAGAGGATATTAAGGATCTCTGCTACCTAGGCAGAGCATGGAGGACATGCAGACTAGCCCTGACGTATGGAGCACAGCATTGCATGGGAGTGAAACATGGAATGTGGGAAAACCGGAACGGGAGAGAATAGAAGAATTTGAGATGTGGTGCTACAGACGAATGTTGAGAATTAGGTGGACTGATAAGACAGGGAATGAAGAGATTCTCCGCAGAATCGGAGAGGAAAGGAATATACAGAAAACACAAGAAGAAGGGACAGGATGATACGACATGTGTTAAGACATCGGGGAGTAACTTCCATGGTACTAGAAGGAGCTGTAGAGGGCAAAAGCTATAGAGGAAGACAGAGACTGGGACACATCCAGCAAATAATTGAAGACATAGGTTGCAGTTGCTACGGTGATATAAAAGATTGGCACAGGAGAGAAACTCTCGCGATAAGTGGGAATCATGGTTCGAGTCCCGGTCTGATACTAATTTCCGTAAGTTACTATTGGGTAATACATCTGTACGCGTTGCAGCGGATGTCATGAAATTCCGTGAATAACTTGGAATAATATTTTCCAAGTAAATATGTGAAGCACTACGTAATTTGCCTCGAGCACCGTACAACGCCAAGAGTGGGTGATTTCCGGCCACGACCATGAATGAGAGACTTAGTGTGATGGTTCTGTACGTCACAACCAGATGCACCGAGGCATTCGCGGTATTTCCGCACACGTGCCGTCCCCACTCAGATCTCCTAACCTACTGGTCCAGGCCTGTCCTCCTCCTCCCCCCCCTCTCCCCCTCCACCCCCACCATCGCAACGGACCTACCTCATTCGCCAGTGGAGCAGCTGAGAACCCGTCTTCAGCAGCGGGGGTCGAAAGCCTTCCGGCTAGCGACTGCACTGGAAATAGCACATCCTTCCCCGCTGCCCCCCCCCCCCCTTTCCCACCTCTCCACTCTTCCCCGTTCCTTTCTCTTTCCCCTCTCCGCAGTCTCTCTGCAGATGTACCGGACCAGATAAATTGCGAGTGCCGCAATACACGGTCCGCTAAGCCCCAAGCCATCTATAGTTCGTGGAATCGAGCCCCGGCTACAAGTTCGTCGTGACCGGCTGTGTACTCAAATACAAAACGTCTGTGGTTTAGAGCGGCTGCCCCCATCCACTCACCGCGCTCTCTCGGCTCACCCGTTTCCTGAACCTTTTTTGCGTCTGGGAATTCCATTCTCAGACGTCCCACGCGCCGGCAAGCACAGACGTCTGGTCGAGAACGGGCCGGCGCTCACCGGTTGTTACTAGGCAGCCACCTAGCGGTAAACGCGTGGAACTGAGGGTATGCGGTCGCCCCGCTCGCGGTGGCGATCGCGGCGGCATCTCTGGGCGTGCTCGCGAAGTGCGACGCCTGGCCCTTGAGGAAGGTTCGCCGGGCTCTTCAGAGAGGACTCGAGAGTCTCCAATTACGACAAGAGAAAGAGCAGTAGGACCTTTTGTACGCCGTTGAGCGTGATGAATTACTCTTCTTTAATCTGACGTCTGCGGTACTCCACTGCACGGCGTGTAACAGTTGTAGAAGTTTGCAGCTCTCGGACTCGTTTTCTGTTTTCCCGATGCTGCACTTTGTGTTTATTGCGGACACAGTGCATTTTGTACAATCATTACGAAATTAAACAGTACACAAGAAATAGCGACAACAATAATGGACTGGACTGGACTGATTATGAAATCTTACTGGTAATTAATGCAAAACTTTATTAAATATAGCATTTTGGTCGCCAAAAAGATATAATCGATCTGTAGCTTTAACGTTTTAGTCTCTCTGTGTACAATAGCTCATAGGTGGATGTGACCATGAACACCAAAGTTGAGGCAGCCCAACACGTCATTGATGCTACCCTCACATCTACGACGCATGTTCAGAAAGTAAGTATATTAGATTTTCATATTTTTTTTTAGAAAAAGTGTATTTGGAAAAAAAGCATTACAGGATATTGTTAATATACTTGTTCACTATTTTCCACTTAATCGCCGTTCCTCCGCTCAAAGTACAAGCTTCTTTATGTCCTCGTAGAAGCTGCTTCCCCCACTTTAGAATCTCTTTCTGCGCTACTTGTCGGCTGAAACTTTGATTATATTCACGTGTCTTCCGGAAGGTGAAAAGATGATAATCTAAAGCGCCAGATCAGGGGAATACGGAGGGTGCTTCAAAAGATTCCAACCAAGTGAGTCCAAGAGCGCCTTTGTGGCTAAGGCTGTGTGAGGAAGGGCGTTGTCGCGGAATAAGCACGCTCCTCTCGTCAGCATTCCCCTCCTTTTGTTCACAACGTTCCTTTCTAGGTTTTTCTATGGTCTCACAATATCGTTGTTCATTGACGGTCTCCGCTGGAGGCAGCAATTCGGCTAAAATGAGGCCATGACCTTTTTTTTTGTCGGAAATTGTGGTTATGTAGTTTTTGGCAGACTCCTTTTGGTTTCAGCCACCCTGTCACAACAAAGCTCAGAAAATCCTCACCTTCCAATTAAAGTCGTTCAAGAAACTCAAGGCGCTATTACTGACCCGATTTTTCTTATGCTGCTCTGTCAGCTATTCTGGCATCCAGCTTGCGCACAGTTTCCGGTATTCCAGTGTTTCTGTGAGTGTCTCGTATGAGGGAGTTCTGGAGAGTTTTGGAAATATCGGAGAAGTTTCATACGCCGTCAGTCGGCGGTCTTCGCGATCAGTTTCCTCGATTTTTTATATCAGCTCATAAAAATGGAAGGTCTTCCACTCCTCTGTTCGTAATGAACATTTTTTCTGCCTTCACTAATTTCACAATCGTTCTCTTCGTAACACCTTCGCCAAAAATCGTTCTGATCCACGAAAAAATTTCTGTGCGTTTTCTTCCTTCCGCAAGTAGGAAGCGGATCACAGCACGTTGCTCCCACTTGGCGGGATTCCTTACCGACTTCTTTCACGCAACAGGACACTAAAACGTGGATGTACATACTACCGTGTTCCTACAAAAAACGAAAAAACTCAACCTGTTGTGGTTACAGTTCAGTACTTTCTGGACACGCCTCGCGTGTAACGCTCAACAAAAAGATGTCTGAAGTATGTTGGAGGCATCAATAGGATTTTCGTCTAATTCTTATACCAGAAAAGGGACTAAACGGAAATACCACTGCTTGTTAGCTTCGGTACGAATAGTCTCTAACGTCATCGTTATGGGATGGCCTTTTATAAAGCAGTAAACTCTATCGTCATCTTTACAAGGTGGTCAATTACTCTCGAACAGAGAGGGAGATGCTGAATGAAACGCGTTTGCCCATCAAGAGGACAATGCGTGTAACTTTCAGTGCCCAAAGTAGCAGAATCTTTTGGAAAGGTCTCTTACAAATCTAAAGAAGTTGTAGTCATATGTGCATGTTATCAGTGGCACCAACGATAAATGGTACGGGAACTGAAATCGAGAAATCTAGGGTTGCAAAGTAAAAGCAATAATATTAAACTCCCTTTTTAAATGTTCTTTTACTAAGGAAGATATAGATGTACTGTCCAGACTTACACTACTTGCCATCAAAATTGCTATACCACGAAGATGACGTGCTACAGACGCGAAATTTAATCGACAGGAATAAGATGCTGTGATATGCAAATGATTAGCTTTTCAGAGCATGCACACAAAGTTGGCGCCGGTGGCGACACCTACAACGTGTTGACATGAGGAAAATTTCCAACCGATTTCTCATACACAAGCAGCAGTCGACCGGCGTTGCCTGGTGAAAAGTTGTTGTGATGCCTCGTGTACGGAGGAGAAATGCGTACCATCACCTTTCCGACTTTGATAAAGGTCGGATCGTAGCCTATCTCGATTGCGGTTTATCGTATCGCGACATTGCTGCTCGCGTTGGTCGAGATCCGATGACTGTTAGCAGAATATGGAATCGGTGGGTTCAGGAGGGTAATACGGAAGGCCGTGCTGGATCCCAACGGCCTCGTATCACTAGCAGTCGAGATGACAGGCATTTATCTTATGCCGCATGGCTGTAACGGATCGTGAAGCCTCGTCTCGATCCCTGAGTCAAGAGATGGAGACCTTTGCAAGACAACAACCATCTGCACGAACAGTTCGACGATGTTTGAAGCAGCATGGGCTATCAGCTGTGGTTACCCTTGACGCTGCATCACAGACAGGAGCGCCTGCGATCGTGTACTCAACGACGAAGCTGGGTGCACGAATGGCAAAACGTAATTTTTTCGGATGAATCCATTATGTTTACAGCATCATGATGGTCGCATCCGTGTTTGGCGACATCGCGGTGAAAGCATATTCGAAGCGTGTATTCGTCATCGCCATACTGGCGTATCACCCGAAGTGATGGTATGGGGTGCTATTGGTTACACGTCTCGGTCACCTCTTTTTCGCATTGATGACACTTTGAACAGTGGACGTTACATTTCAGATGTGTTACGACCCGTGGCTCCACCCTTCATTCGATCCCTTCGAAACCATACATTTCAGCAGGATAATGCACGACTGTATGTTGCAGGTCCTGTACGGGCCTTTCTGGAAACAGAAAATGTTCGACTGCTGCCCTGGCCAGCACATTCTCCAGATCTCTCACCAATTGAAAACGTCTGGTCAATGGTGGCCGAGAAACTGGCTCGTCACAATACGCCAGTCAGTAGTCTTGATGAACTGTGGTATCGTGTTGAAGCTGCATGGGCAGCTGTACCTGTACACGCCATCGAAAATCTGTTTAACTCAATGCCCAGGGGTATCAAGGTCGTTATTACGGCCAGAGGTGGTTGTTCTGGGTACTGATATCTCAGGATCTATGTACCTAAATTGCGTGAAAATGTAATCACATGTCAGTTCTAGTATAATATATTTGTCCAATGAATACCCGTTTATCATCTGCATTTCTTCTTGGTGTAGCAATTTTAATGGCAATTAGTGTATATCTCTCACCACTACAAAAGTAAGTGATGTAGCTACACTGCTGAAAACAATTAGAGGTACAAACATTTGATGGAGCGTACCACGTGTGTAGTGCGTGAGTAAGATATACACTATTGATCGTAGTCTTCTGACGCATTTTAATAATGAGAACAATTCTCCACAATACTCTTGAACGTTAAATGACAGTATTCAAATGTATCACGCTAAGCCTAAGGGCGAAATGTCTTACTCCCCCATCTAGTGAGTACAAGTCTCTGTAGTGTTTGTGTACGTTTCACCAGTTAAGATGAGGATCTGACTGACGCAAAACGTGTTCGGGCAGTGTCTTAACTGTAGGAAGGTTGGACTAATTGTGCAGTGTCTACAGAGGTTAATGTGGCTTCATCTGCTGTTGGAAGGGTTTGGAATCGATTTCGTGAAACTGGCACATACGCAAGAAAGCCAGGGTAAGGTAGAGAACGGAGAAGATCGGTCAGAGACGACCGATATGTGTTTAATTGTTCTCTCCGCTGACTCACTGCGACTGCTGGGACCTAGAAAATGATCTAAGAGTAGCAACTGGTTGCTATCGGTGACGAAACAATACGCAACGGACTCCAAGAGGTCAGTTTAAGAACAAGAAGAGCTCATCACGTTCCTCGACTTACTGCTCGGCACATGAGAGATCGACTTTGATTTGGTTCAAATGGCTCTGAGCACTATGGGACTTAACATCTTTGGACATCAGTCCCCTAGAACTTAGAACTACTTAAACCTAACTAACCTAAGGACATCTCGCAACACCCAGTCATCACGAGGCAGAGAAAATCCCTGACCCCGCCGGGAATCGAACCCGGGGACTTTGATTTGCTAAGGAACATAGGCACTAGAAGCTGCGGCCTTGGTGCAATCTACTGTTTACAGAGAGACATGTATCAAGCTATCAGGCATCATCCAACTGGGAACTAATTACATGTGGGGTCCCATAAGGTTCCATTTTAAGGCCCTTATTTTTTCTTGTGTATATCAATGACCTTTCATCAATAACATTACCAGATGCCAAGTTCGTTTGGTTTGCTGATGATACAAACATTGCAATAAATAGCAAATCAAGTGTAGTCTTAGAAATACCAGCTAATAAAATATTTGTGGACATTAATCACTGGTTCCTAGCCAATTCCTTGTCCCTAAACTTTGAAAAAACACACTACATGCAGTTCAGAATTTGTAAAGGGTGTTCCACGAGTATATGCCTAACATATGATGACAAGCAGTAGAAGAAGTGGACAGTGTTAAATTCTTGGGATTGCAGTTTGATAATAAACTGAACTGGGAAAAGCACACCACAGAACTGATGAAGCTTCTTAACAAATCTCTATTTACAATGCGAATTGTGTCAGACATAGGGGATATAAAAATGAAAAAGCTGGCATACTGTACTTACTTTCATTCTATAATGTCATATGGGATTAGTTTTTGGGGTAATTCATCAAGCGAAGCTAAACTTTTCTGACAAGGGAACCTCCCCATTGCACCCCCCCTCAGATTTAGTTATAAGTTGGCATAGTTGATAGGCCTTGAAAAACTGTGATAGTGTGAGCTCAGGAACGCCGTGGTCCCGTGGTTAGCGTGAGCAGCCGCGGAACGAGGTCGTTGGTTCAAGTCTTCCCTCGAGTGAAAAGTTTACTTTCTTTATTTTCGCATAGTTATGATCTGTCCGTTCGTTCATTGACGTCTCTGTTCACTGTAATAAGTTTAGGGTCTGTGTTTTGCGACCGCACTGCAAAACCGTGCGATTCGTAGACGAAAGGACGTGCCTCTCCAATGGGAACCGAAAACATTTGATCGCAAGGTCATAGGTTAACCGATTCCTCCACAGGAAAACACGTCTGATATATTCTATACGACACTGGTGACGGCATGTGCGTCACATAAGAGGAATATGTTGTCGACCCACCTAACTTGTACACTTGGCGAATGGATAAAAAGATTCTTCTACCTTGCCCGATTTAGGTTTTCTCCCAAAAACGTGATTCAAGTACCTCTCGTTCCACAGCTGCTCACGCTAACCACGGGACCACGGCGCTCCCGAACCCACAGTTTTTCAAGGCCTATCTACTGTGCCAACTTACAACTAAATCTGAGGGGGGTGCGATGGGGATGTTCCCTTGTGAGTACAAAAACGTGCAATAAGAGTTATATGTGGTGTGAACTCAAGAACATCCTGCAGAAGCCTGTTTAGGGAACTAGGGATACTAACTACTGCTTCCCAATATATTTATTCTTTAATGAATTTTTTCATTAAAAATATATCACTTTTTCAAACCAACAGCTTAATTCATAGAATCAGTACTAGAAATAAGAATAATCTTCACAAGGATTTAAAGTCACTTAGTTTTGTACAAAAAGGTGTGCATTATTCAGGAAGTGTGTGTGTGTGTGTGTGTGTGTGTGTGTGTGTGTGTGTGTGTGTGTGTTTGTGTGTGTGTGTGTGTATGTGCGTGTGTGTGTGTGTGTGTGTGTGTGTGTGTGTGTATAAGTACAATCTAATTTCTGCGCCATTTCAGTGCAGTAATGTGTTCATTGTAAATAAGTATTATAGTAGTTGTATCACACGTTTATTACCTTATAAATAAATAAATAAAAACTTTTTTATTTTAAATTCAGTGCATTAGTATTTGTAAAATCATTCTTTCACATAGAGTTCATTAAAAAAATGACGATCATTCCACTTGGGACCTGTAGAATGGTACATTAGCTTATTTGTTTGAGTTGTAAATATTTGTCATTTTTCTGACATGTTCTACATCCTGGAGGACCTCCTCACTACGGATAAATTGGAATGAAAGTAAATCTAATCTAATCTAATCAGACGAGTCCCGCTTTCGCCTAGCACGGTGCGGCGGACGTATAAGTGTCTATCGTCGTCGTGGTGAACGTAAAACGAAGTTGGAGTCCAGGAAATGGGCATATGTGGCTGTGGCTGGGCCATGGAGTAGGGTGGCATCACAACTGATGGCCGATCGGTCCTTCAGATACTCAGAGGCCGACTTAATGCTCAGAGGTACATCAACGAGATTGTACTGGGCCATATACTGTCCATCGCCCTTGTAATGGGTCCCCAGTTTATCCTGCAACAAGACACTGCGAGAGCGCATTCAGCAGTAGCCACTATGGAAAAGTTACAGGGGTTCGCGATTGAAACATTAGACTGGCCTGCTTTGAGCCATGACCTCAGTCCTGTAGCATCTCAGACTCCTGAACAACTTGCAGAAGTCCTTATTGAGGAGCGGGAGAAAATTCCGCAAGAAATTGTTCGCAGACTGTGACGGTACGTCACGTAAATGGACATTTGGAGAATGGGAAAAGAAGTTTTTGTTATGAGACGTGTGAATTATAAAAATGTTCAAATGTGTATGAAAATTTATGGGACTTAACTGCTAAGCTCATCAGTCCCTAAGCTTACACACTACTTAACCTAAATTATCCTACGGACAAACACACACACCCATGTCCGAGGGAGGACTCGAACCTCCGCCGGGCCAGCCTCACAGTTCACGACTGCAGCGCCTTAGACCGCTCGGCTAATCCTGCGCGGCTGTGAATTATAAATTATTTCAAGACTGTGTACGTGTGCACCATGTATAACAAATAGTAAAGAATGTAAGTTATTATTATCAAAACACAAATATCGATGTAATTAACAAAGCACAGTTTTTTGGTATAATCTCTGTGTATCATAGGCCAGGAAGATCAGAGACAATGCTTTGATTGAACGGACTCTCCTGTTTTGTTTCGTCTAGCGGCAGGCCGCCATTGTAGTGCTGTCTGATAATTAACGTAAGTTTTATCTGTATTTTTGCAAAATATAATAGAAATTGTTATTAGAAAGAGTGTATTATTGACTTAGTTGTCACCTCTCATTATCGCAAACATTAATTCTCATTAACCAAGTTTTTACAGAACTTCGTAGTGCAGGGAGCTCACCTCCCCTAGCAGGATTTAGTCGGCCATTACGCTGACTGTATTGTTTAATTAAAATTTCATGTTATAATAGTAAATGTAAATGTGAGAGGTTTCTCTACCTTGATATTACAATAGTCTCAGTGTTAACAGAGTAAAAATAGATTTCGTTTATTAATATTTAGAATACTGAATGAGTTCAATATGTTTCGAGTTTGGCAGCCTAACAGCAGATGAGATTCTCTCCAGTTTTGCCTTGCAAATAATGAACAAGAAATATTGAAAATATTTTCAGTCAATAAGCGCCGCAATATCTCAGTTAATCTTTATGTAGGTGGGTACATAAATAACCAGTAGCCCCTGAGACCCATATCAATAATTACAGTTTGCGTAAGAATACGCATATTTTCTTTTCTAAATAGCAGCGCTCACGCAAACTATTGATTGGAAAGCTGTGAGTCGCGCGTTGTGTTTAAAAAATATTATATCGCACGTACTTCGGAGCAGCAGATGTCCGTACGACTGCTATCGCGGTATAAGTTAGTTAAAAGTCTCATGCCAGCCCACAATATTTAAAGCCATCCCAACCAAAATCATAAAAAATATAATCATAAAAACAAAAATATATAATTATACCGTGATAAGTGGCCACACACACACACACACACACACACATATATATATACACTTATACCGCGATGAGACGTGTCAGGAGCATGCCTCGAAGATGTGAGGCAGTAATACCGGGACATGAATGGTCTACCAGGTATTGAAATGTTTCTTTTTGTGCCTTGTTGCGACTTAAATAAAGGAATTTCCAGTCTGGTTTACGACAATATTTAAAGCCATCCCAACCAAAATCATAAAAAATATAATCATAAAAACAAAAATATATAATTATACCGTGATAAGTGGCCACACACACACACACACACACACACACACACACACACATATACACTTATACCGCGATGAGACGTGTCAGGAGCATGCCTCGAAGATGTGAGGCAGTAATACCGGGACATGAATGGTCTACCAGGTATTGAAATGTTTCTTTTTGTGCCTTGTTGCGACTTAAATGAAGGAATTTCCAGTCTGGTTTACGACATTGTGTTGAATTTATGGTCATAGCATGTCTGATGAGAAAAGGATAAGTACATTTCTGTTAAATAAAGGTTTCATCTTCCAGAAAAAAATCTGTTTCAGTACAAATACTCTCGAAAAATAATTTAGGTCTTTAAAATATTGTTCCTCTAATATTATTGAGCAGTGTACTAGTGTCAGTGGCATTGAAAACAGATAAAATTGCTAAGACAAAGTGGGGCTCCAAGATCTGATAAAATTCTTGCCAGAACCTGTGCATAATTTTCAGCTGAGTTAGCGTCCGTTTTAACCATAATATCTGTAAATGCCTTGAACAAGAAACTGTACCCAGTGATTGGATAAAAAAGCACGGGTCATATCTGTCTATAATAAGAGTAGCAGAAGTCATCAACAAAGGTATCGTCTAGTCTCACTGACCTCCATCTGTTGAAGAAACTTGAGCTGAAACAGAATGAGGTTTTTCCGAGCTGAATGGCCCCCTCCATGAAAAACACCATGTATTCGGTAAGCATCGATCACGTGAAATCGAATTTGCGCTTTTGTTACATGACATCGTGAAAGTCATATATTAAGGAGGTCAGGCAGATATAAGTAGATTCAGTATTTCTTGATTTCCGAGAAGCATTTGACTCGGTAATACGCCAACGCTTTTTTTTTTTTTGACAAAAGTACAATTATATCGGGTGTAAAACAAAATTTGTGAGCAAGTAGAGGATTTCTGGGTAGGAAGCACGCAGCATATTATCGTTGATGGAGAGTAGATGGAGAAGGGCAACTAGAAGGAATTTCAGGCGTTGCCCAGGGGAAGTGTGTGGGACCCTTGTTGTTCATATTGTATATTAATGACCCGGCAGACAGTATTAACAGAAATCTCAGACTTTTCGCAGATCATGCAGTTATCTAAAGTGAACTATCGCCTGAGGAAAAGCTGCAGAAGTATTCAGTCAGACACTGATAAGATTTCGAAGTGGTGCAAAGACCGGTTAGTTGCTTTGAATATCTAGAAATATAAAATTATGCACTTCAGAGAAGGCAAAACAAGCATTGTATTCTTTAACACCAGTATCAGTGATTGGCAGTTACAATTACTCCACTTACGCAAATCCCCGGGTGTAATAATTTGTAGGGATTTGAAATGAAGCAATCATAGAGGCTCGGATTACTTTACGAAATACCAGTAACCAGTAAGTGTATTAGCAAAAACACACAAGTTTCGGAATAGAAGTTAATGGCAGCTAACACTATTTACATTTTCGAGACAGGCAAAATTGTTAAGATAATGAAGAAACTCAGTTCATTTGTATCACATATTCAATGGTAAAAGGTTTATTCTTTCAACGTGCAACGCGGTGCGCGACCGACCATGTGTAGCTTAACTGCCAACATCTTATTTAAATAATTCTAAGAGTATATAGCATTTTACTCACCACAAAATTCTGTATTCCAAACCGCTTTAACATGGTATACAGCACTTAAATGAATAAAAAGTTAAATATTTACAAACGCAGAACAAAACACATACTCATGTCGAAAACAACAAAAAACGTAGAATATTGTGAAAGCTTATTATGGCGCACTCTGCTTAGTTAATTAGTTAGTTAGTTACGTGCTACATTGATTAGTCTCACGCTAACCGTTATGATGTGGAACGTGTCAAGTTCATAAGAAATGCGCACATGAAGGAAGGTTTTTTTTTAAGCTTAAAATTTTTATTACCTATCCCATTCCCTAAAAAGGCACAAGCTGCATATATTATACCTATAGATTTATTTGTTCCTATTCAAGAATTCATCAATGGTGTAGAAGAAGTTGATAAGGAGGTGTAATTTCAATTTATTTTTAAAACTATTTCTGCTGTCTGTCAGAGATTTTATTTCATCTGGTAATTTATAGAAAAGTTTTACAGCAGCATATTTTATCCCTTTCTGTGCCAAAGATAAGTTAAGTAGAGTATAGTGTAAATCATTCTCTCTTCTGGTATTATAATCATGACTGTCACTGTTGTTTATAAACTGGTCAATGTTGTTGAGAACAAATTTCATTACTGAGTAAATGTACAATGAGGCTCTTGTAAGAATTTCTAACCTTCTAAAGAGATGCCTACAAGATTTGCGACTATTAGCCCCACACATTATTCTAACCACTTTCTTTTAAGCAGTGAATACTTTTTGCCTAAGTGTTGAGTTACCCCAAAATTTTGTTCTGTATGACATCAGAGGGTGAAAGTATGCAAAGTATGTTACTCTGCTAACTTCTGTATCCTCCAACCTAGGAATTTTTCTGATTGCAAAAGCTGCTAGATCTAGTCGCTTTAGGAGATCCAAAATATGAATTTTCCGATTAAGATCCTCATCTATATGTATACCCAAAAACTTAGTATGCTCTACACTGGCTACTGACTTTTGTTGATATGTTATATTTATTGGAGGAACTGTACTCCCTGCAATAGAAAATTAGATGTATTCTGTTTTTTTTTCAAAGTTCATGGCAAGCCCATTCCCAGAAAACCAGTCAATAACATTTCCCAAGACATTATTTACATCATTTTCTCTTCGAATTTATTTTATTGGATTTATAATGATGCTTGTATCATCAGCAAACAGTGTCATTTCAGCTTCTTGTTTCAGATAAGAAGGGAAGTCATTCACAAATATCAATAACAGAAGGGGACCCATGATCGAACCCTGTGGAACACCTAATGTTATTTCACGCCAGCTAGATGAAGTGGGGAACTTCCTTAAATCACTTAAACAATATAAAGAAACTTTTTGCTCCCTGTTCTGTAGATATGACTCAAATCACTCATATGCTGTACCAGTTATACCACAGAATTGTAATTTCTGTAACATAATGTCATGGTTAACACAATCAAATGCTTTGGGTAAGTCACAGAAAATTTCTATTGGTGATGTTTTACTACTATGTGTGCAGTGAAATTGTATATTTCTGTCTCAGTGAACAGCATTTTTGAAATCCATACTGTGATTTACTATCCCATTACTGCTGAGATGGCTAACCACTCTTGAGTAAATTACTTTCTCAACAATTTTCGAAAATGCTGTGAGCAACGACGCTGGCCAGTAATTATTGACGTCTGTGATGTCCCCTTTTTTGTAGAGAGGCTTGGCAATGGCGTATTTTAAACTGCCTGGGAAAATACCTTGATTTAGTGATGCATTATACGAGTAGATGTGACTCAGAACATCAGCTGTAACCTCTCCAAATTGTTTTAATATCTGGTTAGATATGTCATCTACTCCAACAGAACATTTATTTTTCAAGGATTTAATGATTTTCCTTATTTCACAAGAGGTTGTTAGATGAAAATTAATCTTACTAGGATTTCTCAAAACTGACTCTTCCATGTACTGCTTGGCTTTTGCTTTTGAACTATTCTCATCACCTTTTCACCTGCACCTAAGAAATGGTTGTTAAATGCATTAGCTACCTGTGTACTGTTGGTTAAGATGGTCCCATTCTCTTTAATTGTAATACTATCTACCCCAGTGGTTACTTTTCCTTTCTCCCTTCTAACAGTATTCCATACTGCTTTTATTTTGCTACTAGAGTTGTTAATTTCATCTCTAATATACGTTTTTCTTTATTTTCTGACAACTTTTCTCAGTATGTTAGAATAATTTTTATACCGTAAAATTACTTCTGGGTTTTTACAAACTCTTACTGCCTCATACAATTTTCTTTTCCTTTCTGAAAACACTTTAATACCTGTAGTGATCCAAGGTTTCTTTGAAAACTGTTTGGTTTTGCATTTAGTAAATATTTTGGGGCAACAGTGTTCACAAGGGGATATAAATGTATCAAGAAATATGTTGCATTTATCATTGGCATTTGGCTAGTTATATACATTTCACCAGTTAACAGTTCTCAAACTTCCTCTGAAGTGCTCTATAGATACAGGGTGACCAGCCTTACCCTTTTATTTAATGGTTTCTGAACTGTTCACCCTGCTAAGTTTTGTAAGTTACTCAGTTGTGCATCACAGTCTAATAACCCATTTATCACAGGGCTAGCATGTGTTAGTTTTACATCCTCTTGCTCCATAAGCACATTTTCTATTAGAGTGCTATGTCTTGAGCTATAGATGTAGGGAAATTGATCACTGATTCCAAGTTATATGTCATTCATAACACTTCAAATTCATTTTTGATATCAGAATTGATAAGAAAGTTCACACTGAATTCACCAAAGATTAATAACTTCTTCTTTTTGTGTGACAGATAACACAATAGGGGGTCAAACTTTTTTTATGAATAGCTCCTAACCTCCTAATGTGGACCTGTACACTGTTGCTAATATCAACACTACATTATCTAACTACAGTTCACATGCACAGACTTCACAGTGGTGATCATCACAAAATTTGCTTACTTCTACTGTTTTGTACTTATACCCTTGTCTTGTGTGTGCTAGATCTGCAAGTGTGAGACGCTAAATTATACCCATTTATACTGACACTTTCCGTCCCCACAGTTACATGGTGTTCTGACAGACAAAGTATATCAATCTCATTCTTATTTTTCAGATCATCTAAACACACTAACAGCTAATCTACTTTATTTTTTATTCCCCTGATATTTTAAAGAAGTAAATTGAAACCACCCTTAGCTTTATCCCTATTTACTGTACATGAAGCTTCTTATATTCTATTTTTCTTGATTAATGTCTGTCTGGACTTCGGCTTTAACCTAAAAAACCTTGTACCTGGTCCCATTAACGACAGTGATCATCTCTTGTGTGACTGTGGCCCCCCTTGCAGTATCTGTTATTAGAGAAGCTAACTTATCTTTTCCCTTCCTCTTTAAGTACAGGCCATGTGTAGTGTATCACCACCTACCAATAGCATCAACGGGAACAACACTCATGTTTGATTTTGCCAGTATCTGGAGCACCCTGTTCAGCTCGGTGTCAACATGCCTTACAGCAGTTTTTACGCAATGCCGATCATGACGCTGAAAGACCTCCACAAACCGCACATTCGTGTGCCCAGTTTTTGCTCCTATTTTGTCCAGGTCACTCCTAATACTATATCTTGTATTTATAGCCAGGATGTTCCTGCTCCCCCTACTATACTTACCTGATCTTCCTTCTCAAAGTCCCTGCATAGCTGACCTAGGTTTTCTGTCACCTGGCTAAGACTAGCATTTGGTTTCACAAAACTTGTGGCCTGGTACCCTTCACCTAATTTCTCCTGAAGCTGATAGCCTACGCCTCTCCCATGACTGCTACCTAGAAGCAGAATTCTTCTTTCCCTATTCTGATTTGATCCTGTCCTGTCTTTTTTCTTTAAGCTAATATTCTGCTTCGACCTAAATTCAATTACAGCTAGGGGGCATTCCTTCATGTGATTCTAAAATCAGTGAATAGACTGAAGTACCGACCAAAAACACCAATCTTTTGGTATAACAACCTCGCCTACACAAAAAATTGCGTCACGAGTGGTCACAGTTTTGTTTGACTCTCGGGAGATCGTCACGGGAAAGTTGGACAACCTGAATTAGCAGACTCTGAAAGACAGACGCAAACTATCCCACAAGATTTCCGGGCAGATTAAAACTGTGTGCCGGACCGAGACCAGAACTCGGGCCTTTGCCTTTCGCGGGCACGTGATTCTCCAACTTTTTTCATAATTTTTGTTGCCCGAGGAAAGAAGCACCATGGGAGCAGGACGGCGGTATCTTCCGTAAGTACTTTATAAACTTCCTTGTTCGTGTAGATCCTTACCCTTTTTCTGATGTAGCTGTTCTCAATAGTATGTGTTTTAATATGTGACAACCTATAATTTATATGGACGACCATAACTTGCACCATGTTGTCTGGAGGAGACACTGCGTTCACAACGTAAGCTGTGAGATTTCCATCACCTACTGCTAGGGCCTTTGCTGTCCGAGATATCAGCAGACCCCAACCGAGCTACACAAGCACGACTCAGGACCCGTCCTCACAGCTTCTTCCAGGAGTGCTAGTTCTGCAAGGGCTGTAAGAAAGCTTTTGTGAAGTTTGGAAGATAGGAGACGAGGTACTGGCGGAACCGAAGCTGTCAGGACGGGTCGTGAGTCGTGGTTGTGTAGTTCAGTTGGTAGAGCATTTGTCCGCAGAAGGCAAAGGTCCCGAGTTCGGGTCTCAGTCCAACACACATTTTAATCTGCCAGGAAGTTTCATATCAGCCACACTCCACTGCAGAGTGAATAATTTCATTCTGTCACACAAAAGTCTACTCAGATAATTTCAAGAACCAGTATTAAGAGAAGAAGCAATAGGCATTCATCATGCCATTCTGGAAGCACCTTCAAGACAAAATGAGACAAGTTACAGCACGCACAGAGGCAATGACGCTGTCATTCTTACCACTCACAATACGCGAATGGAACAGGAATAACCCTAACACATTTTACCACGCTAAATACCTTGTGCCATGGACTTCACAGTGGTCTGAAGAGTAACATGTGGGCGGTCATTATCCTGCAACAAAATGATCCTGTTCGTCTACGTTACTGGGCGTTTGAACTTGATTACGTGCTTGAATTTTTTACAAAGTTTCCATGTGCCGTTGTGCGTTAATTGTGGCGCTCTGTTCGAGAAAGTCGATGAGCAGCAAGCCTTTGCAGTTAAAGAAGGAAGGCATCGTACCTTTCCTGGAGCTGGCGTGTCTGTTATTTCGACTGCGCTGCAGAAGTTTTGCTGGGAAGATCTTACACATCCTCCATACAGCCCCAATCTCTCCCCGCGGGATTTGCATATTTTTGGAGCCCTGAAGAAAGCAATTAGTGGAGGTCGGTTGCTCCGGACAAAGAGGTGCACGCTGGGTTACAATCGTGGCTCCATAGGCAACCCCATATATTTTTCCATGAAGGCACTGACCGTGTTGTCTCATAGTGGGATATATGTATTAACGGTCATGGTGATTACCTCTGAAACGATAAACAGTTTACTTACTGTTTTTCCCAACTGTCTTGTTTTCTTTTGACTGCCACTTACAGAAGTAGAAATCTCTGTGCTCAGAATTTCAAAAGTTTCTATTTCAGTGATACAATAGGTCTTTCTTGTCTACCCCATACTGGAGACCTCGTAATATCTCTGCTACTCTCTCGTGTAGTCATTGTGGTCTTCAGTCCGAAGGGTAGTTTGACGCAGCTCTCCACTCTAGTCTGTCCCTACAAGACGCGTCACCTCTTCATGACTACTGTATTCAAGACTTGCTTCCCTCTACAATTTTTGCCCCCCACACTTCACACCATTACCAAACTAACTGTTTGTTGGCCCCTCGGCAAGAGTTCTGTCAACCGACCCCATCTCTCTGTATAACCTCTCTAGTTCTACCAACTGTAATTATTCAACTGCCCAAATAGCAACTCATCAACTACTTTTAGTCCCTCATTTCCTAATCTAATACCCTCCGAGTCGACAGATTTCATTCGACTACATTCCATTACATTTATTTTACTTTCGTTAATGTTCGTTGTATGAACAATTGTCAACTCATCCCGTTCTGTGCTGCTGCTCTTTCAAGTCCTTGCCGCCTCTGATAAAACTAAAACGTTTCAAATATTTTATTTCTTTTCCCTTACCTTCAGTTTCCTTACAACTTTTCCTCTGCTTCCTATATTGTTTCCTCAACTTTCAGATTTAATAACATTGAGGATGCTCTACAATCTGTCTCATACCCTTTTCAACTACTGTTTCTCTTTCATGTCCTTCGATTCCTATAAGTCCAATCTGGTTTCTGCAAAAGGTGTAAATATTACATTGAAGTGACAAAAATCGTGGGATACCTCCTAATATCATACCGAACCACCTTTTGCCGGGGGTAGAGCAGCAATTCGACGTAGCAAGGACTTAATGAGTCGCTGTTGAAATTCTGAGCCCAGCTGCCTCTACGGGCGTCCGTAAATACAGGATTTTGTGCACGAACTGACCTCTAGATTACGTCTCATAAACGTTCTATGGGGTTCACGTCAGGTGATTTAGGAGGTCATATCATTCGCTCGAACTGTCCAGAATGTTCAGGCATGGCGAATTGTCGTTCATCAAAATTTCATCGTTATTTGGGAACATGAAGTCCATGAGCGACATCAAATGGTCTCCAAGTAGCCGAACATAGCCATCTCCAGTTCATTGATCGGTTCAGTTGGATCAGAGGACCCAGACCATTCCATGTGAACACAAGCCACACCATTATGGAGCCACTCCCAGCTTTCACAGTGTCTTGTTGACAACTCTGGTCCATGGCTTCGTGGGATCTGCTCCACACTCGAATCCAGCCAACAGGTCTTACCAACTGAAATCGGGACTCATTGACCATGCGACGGTTTTCCAGTTGTCTAGGATCCAACCGACATGCTCACGAACCCAGTAGACACCCTGCAGGCAATGTCGTACTGTTAGCAAAGGCACTTGTGTCGGTCGTCTGCTGCCATTACCCATTAACGCCAAATTTCACCACACTGTCTTAACAGATACACGTTCGTCTTACGTCACACGTTGATTTCTGCTGTTATTTAACTCAGAGTTGCTTGTCTCTTAGCACTGACGACTCTACGCTACGCCACTGTTGCTGGTGGCCATCTGCCACTGCGTTGTTCTTGCTGAGAGATAATACCTGAAATATGGTATTCTCGGCACACTCTTGACACTCAGGATTTAGGAATATGGAATTCTGTAATGATTTCTGAAATGGAATGTGCCACGCTAACTCCAGCTACCATTCCGCATTCAAAGTCTTTTGATTCCCGTCGTGCGGTAATAATCACGTCGGAAACATTTCGCATGAATTACCTGAATGCAGATGACTGTCCCGCCAACGCACAGTCCTTTTGTACCTTGTTTAGGCGATATTATCTATCTGTGTACGTGCGTATCGCTATTCCATGAATTTTGTCACCTCATAGTATTTCAGGCTCAGTAATGCGTTCCAGTAAATGTTTTCAAACACAAGTTTGAAGCTACAAATGCTGTAAACGTTGATTTGCCTTACTTCAATTCACCTTCTACGATTTTTATTTACCTGTGTCAATAGTACCACAGCTATGATACATTCTATAGGCCTGTAGGAGGAATAAGGACAAACATATGTCAATATCTGAGAAAAAAGGTGAAGCACCCACAAGACATAGTCGAATGTGAGAATGTCAATGTAACTATGTGTTTCCAAAATGAGATTTTTACTCCGCAGTGGAGTGTACGCTGATATTAAACTTCCTGGCAGATTAAAACTATGTACGGGACCGAGACTCAACTCGGGACCTTTGCCTTTCACGGGCAAGTGCTCTACCAACGGTGTTTTTTATTCTGATCGTTGCGGACGTCACATGACATCCGTTCAAGTTCGTTTGTTGATCCTTCCACTCTTCCACTCAGTATTTTACTACAGGGGCACCGGCTCTGACCGAACACGCTGAGCTACCGTGCCGGCAGCCAACTGATCTACCCACACACGACTCACGCCCTGTCCTCACAGTTTTAACTCTGCCAGTACCTCGTCTCCTACATTCCAAACTTCACAGAAGCTCTTCTGCGAACCTTGCAGAACTAGCACTCCTGGAAGAAAGGATATTGCAGAGACATGGCTTAGCCACAGCCTGGTGGATGTTTACAGAATGAGAAGAGCACTTGCCCACGAAAGGCAAAGGTCCCGAGTTCGAGTCTCGGTCCGGCACACAGCTTTAATCTGCCAGGAAGTTTCATATCAACGCACACTCCGCTGCAGAGTGAAAATCTTATTCTGGTAACTTCGTGTTGTTCGCGTATAATGTCCTTACTAGGCCTAGTGTGATTTGCAAGAGACATGAATATCACCAGATTTCCCATGTTGGAGGACACGGACATGCCTCGTATATGTGTGAGACAGCGTTATCTCCACCTGACAGAGTTTGTAAGAGGTTCTTATTGGGTCTCCAGTTGGCGGACTGGTCGAATCGCCCAATATCCAGATTTGTGGGCCATTAGGATGTGACAGTTGTCAGATGTTGAACTGTATGGGAACCTTAGGGCACGTACATTCGTCGTCAAGGCTATTGTTAACCACGTCTGGCCACCACAAGAGAGAATCACCATACTAAGTACCAAGAACATCATATCTACGCCTGACATTCGACAACAAGTAATGGGCTCCCTGCAACATTCTGTTACCTCTCACGACAATGGTCGGAGACTAGAAGCAGCCGGACTAAGTAATTATCACCTCATGCATAGGCTGCCGTTAAATCAACAACACATTTAGCAGTTCAAATGGTTCAAATGGCTCTGAGCACTATGGGGCTTAACTTCTGAGGTCATCAGTCCCCTAGAACTTAGAACTACTTAAACCTAACTAATCTAAGGACATCACACAAATCCATGCCCGAGGCAGGATTCGAACCTGCGACCGTAGCGGTCGCGCGGTTCCAGACTGTAGCGCCTAGAACCGCTCGGCCACTCCGGCCGGCCACACTCAGAAGTGATAGGAGTGGTGCCGTGACAGGAAAGCATGTGCTGCTGATCAATGGCCGTCCCATTGTATTCAGCGATGAAGCACGACACTACACTTCTGCAGATGACCATCGGTGGGCGCGTGTGGCAGTGATATTGGAAGATGTCCCGTTCTTCCTATGCACGGGGCTATTACAAATGATTGAAGCGATTTCATAAATTCACTGTAGCTCCATTCATTGACATATGGTCACGACACACTACAGATACGTAGAAAAACTCATAAAGTTTTGTTCGGCTGATGCCGCACTTCAGGTTTCTGCCGCCAGAGCGCTCGAGACCGCAGTGAGACAAAATGGCGACAGGAGCCGAGAAAGTGTATGTCGTGCTTGAAATGCACTCACATCAGTCAGTCATAACAGTGCAACGACACTTCAGGACGAAGTTCAACAAAGATTCACCAACTGCTAACTCCATTTGGCGATGGTATGCGCAGTTTAAAGCTTCTGGATGCCTCTGTAAGGGGAAATCAACGGGTCGGCCTGCAGTGAGCGAAGAAACGGTTGAACGCGTGCGGGCAAGTTTCACGCGTAGCCCGCGGAAGTCGACGAATAAAGCAAGCAAGGAGCTAAACGTACCACAGCCGACGGTTTGGAAAATCTTACGGAAAAGGCTGAAGCAGAAGCCTTACCGTTTACAATTGCTACAAGCCCTGACACCCGATGGCAAAGTCAAACGCTTTGAATTTTCGGCGCGGTTGCAACAGCTCATGGAAGAGGATGCGTTCAGTGCGAAACTTGTTTTCAGTGATGAAACAACATTTTTTCTTAATGGTGAAGTGAACAGACACAATGTGCGAATCTGGGCGGTAGAGAATCCTCACGCATTCGTGCAGCAAATTCGCAATTCACCAAAAGTTAACGTGTTTTGTGCAATCTCACGGTTTAAAGTTTACGGCCCCTTTTTCTTCTGCGAAAAAAACGTTACAGGACACGTGTATCTGGACATGCTGGAAAATTGGCTCATGCCACAACTGGAGACCGACAGCGCCGACTTCATCTTTCAACAGGATGGTGCTCCACCGCACTTCCATCACGATGTTCGGAATTTCTTAAACAGAAGATTGGAAAACCGATGGATCGGTCGTGGTGGAGATTATGATCAGCAATTCGTGTCATGGCCTCCACGCTCGCCCGACTTAACCCCATGCAATTTCTTTCTGTGGGGTTATGTGAAAGATTCAGTGTTTAAATCTCCTCTACCAAGAAACGTGCCAGAACTGCGAGCTCGCATCAACGATGCTTTAGAACTCATTGATGGGGACATGCTGCGCCGCGTGTGGGAGGAACTTGATTATCGGCTTGATGTCTGCCGAATCACTAAAAGGGCACATATCGAACATTTGTGAATGCCTAAAAAAACTTTTTTGAGTTTTTGTATGTGTGTGTAAATCATTGTGAAAATATCTCAAATAATAAAGTTATTGTAGAGCTGTGAAATCGCTTCAATCATTTGTAATAACCCTGTATTTGGAGAGGCAGAGACAGTGCGGGGAGCCATCGGGTATGACTTCAGATAAAGGATGGTAGTGATTAACGACACCCTAACAGCACTACGGTACGCCACAGACATATTTCGCCCTCATTTGTTGCCTCCCACGCAACAGTACCATGGTGCCATTTCTGAACAGGATACTACTCGTCAACACAGGGCACGTGTCTCCATTACCTGTCTGTGAGATACTGAGGTTCTCCTGTGGCCTGTAAGATCCCCATATTTATTCCCAACGTGTGGCACCAAATCGGACATCGACTCTGTCCAAGTGCCAGTATCCAAGATAGCAAGGATTACTTACAACAGCTGTGGGCAAGTTTGCCTCAGGAGAAGATGCAATGGCTTAGCTTTATGACTACCTTCCCAATCAAATCAGTGCTTGCATTCAGGCCTGAAGTGGGGCAGCAACATCATGCTGATAAGTGGGCTCGTACTGCCAAATTCTTCGTAAATTTGTCCTGATTTTTTAAATCAATAAAATAATGCCGTACATCCTCTCAACCCGTGAAGTACCATTTAGTTTTCTCATCTCTTTCTGCGTGCTTCAGTTGTTTTGTAAGGCAGTGTACAGGGTAAGGTGGTACAATTGCGATCATTTCGGACAAATGTTATTGTAACTGGAAATATATTGAGAAAAGAAATAATTTTAACTACCGCACTTGTTCTTGTATGTTTAATGAATATGTAACACAAATATTAGTCAGTTTCAAATGTTGGTATAAACACAAAGAAAGGTTACAGAATTGAGAAAAATCGATCGAAAATGTACCACATTAGGTATAATTGTGATCACTTCCTGGTACAATTTTGATCGCTGTCATCTTCCACATAAAAAGCACTTTTTACCTCGGGCACCAACGCATACTTCGTGGTACCAAACATTGCATTTTTTGCAGCGAATCCAGTCACCCTTAGCTACTGATTCTGCACTATAATAATTCAATAAACAATTATTCTCATTGTTTGCTGGCGATTTGAAGCTTGGTACTCTACTTTCATCATTACTCACAGACGTACATTTCTGTTTATTGTTCTTGTTGCATTTGTTCATTGTTTTCCTTGTGCCCTGTTGAAAAAGTTTTCTCTTGCAGCGGAGGTTTTTCAGGTTTTCATCTGAAGTGTCTATCTGATGTCTGTGTTTTCCTCTTCCGAGATGATAATTTTTTTCTCTGGAGTTGGCAAAATGTCCTTGTCAGCATCGTGCTGAGAAATGGTACTGGACCCTGGCGTTACGGATTTGCGTGTTCTTCAGTTACATTTTTTGAAGATAAGGGGTCTTCTCCCATAATGCTGGTAGTAGCTTGACTGGTGGAGATTGAAGGAACAGGACCCTCGAATAACGTTGGAGGTGTAAATTTATCCTCGGCAACAATGTATTTGCAAAAGAGCATTATTCCTGTACATTGGAACCCTTTGATTGTGCACCCAACGGACGCAGTTTTGGACCAAGCATCACAGAAAATAGTACAGAACCGTAGTTTTGTAATGCTTTCATTGGGATTACAATGAATCCAGTCAGTTGTATTTCTGTGATACTGAGCTTTTAGGGACTTGAAGAAAGTTCTATGTAATGGTTGCAGCACATGTGTACTGTGCGGTGGCAATCCCAAAAGTTCTATCCCATTTTACCGACAGTATTCTACAGCATCTAAGCTGGTATGGCTGCCACGGTTGTCAATAATAAGAAGTGTAATAGGGCTACTCATTGCTTTGTATTTCTTGAAGTGTCGAAGCCAGACCATAAATAATTCTTCATTAATGTAACTCATCTCCGTAATGGAACCAGGAGGTGTGCCTTCTTGAAATTCAGAGCGCTTCCTCACTGCTTTAAAAATTACCATTGGTGGTAAATACGTACCATTTGCATTCATGCATGCAGCAACAGTCGCATTTTGTCCTCTTTCCACTTTTGTTAGTGAAACAACTTCTTCTTTTCCTTTACGACTTAATATTTTTGTGGGTCTGTTGTTAAGAGGAAAGCCAGATTCATCCATATTATAAATACACTCTGGTTTATCAAACAAATATTATTCCTTTAAAATTTCTTCTAAATTCTCAAAATATTTACTTACTTTTTCTTTATTTAAGCCTTCAGCTCTGGCTCGCGAAGTACACTCGGGTTTTCTCAGGTTAAGGTGAGTGCGTCTCTCAACAAATGCTCTAAACCAACCGATTCCAGCAACCTTGCTTTCTACGTTCCATGGATGTTTCAAATTATTTTTCTCAGCTAATCGAAATGCAGCTTTTCTTAACTGGAGTGGCGACAGACCCAATCCTCACTGTTCTAGAAATAAAGCTCTCTGGACCAAAGCATCTTCCATTTCACAACTGAGTACCGTTGGATGACCAATTCTGTTTTCTATAGGACTAGTTGGAGTTAATCCAGCTTGTATTTTCATTTTAATTTGCACTTTACCATGTAAAGGGCTGAAAGGAATGTCATATGATTCTGAAGCAGCTCGAAGGCTCAAATGTCCTCTCATTACACTCTTTATTGCCTCACCTAATGCAGCTGGACTCCATTTATTGTAGATTTTCTTTTCTGATCGTTTCCATGGCATCTAGAAAATAAGGGGTGGCTTTAAAAAATCGAGTAGGAAAATGTTTAAATATACAGAATGTATTTGCAATAATTGTGTATAATATGTCTATGGTAACCAGTCGTGACGGACTAAACTAAAAAACTGCATTGATCAAAATTGTACTAGGGTATCGAAATTGTACCATTTCTCTGATCAAAATGTACTATTGGCGTGAATGAAATCACGAGTAAATAGTAATGAATTGTGCCAAGAGATGGCAGCACATATCACAGAGGCTCTCTCTGTAGGTGCCTCAGAACACGCCCGGACGGAAAACAGGTTTCTAACCTTACTAATATAGAATTTGCAAGCGCGTGGAAACCAGAAAATTTATTAGAGTGCATTAGACTAAGTAGCTTCACTTACCACTTAACAGGAAAAAAATTATATCTCCATAGCACAAAGTGGTGTATTCTTGGAAAAGACAGGAAGAGCTGTAGAAACCTGCTACACTACAACGCCACACAAAGGCAAATGCTACCAACACTACAGGACAGACAAATGTTGATCGGAATTGTACCGATATCGAAATTGTACCACCTTACCCTATACCGTATTATTTTAGATTATATTGTCGTGGGCCACAAGCTGGCCACTTTCGGTGCCTTCGTGTTAGCCTAGTGAAGATGACCCTAGTGCAAGTGGATGGACACGCCCTATATTGCACTAGGTGGATAGCAGTCTGCAGGTGTGCACATTCATAAGGAGTTTGTCCTTCACGAAGGCCCCACCTGCACGTGATCTCTTTGGAACTTGCAACTTCAGAGGGCAGTCAGTCTGTTGAGAGACTTGCACGTCGTACACTTCTCAGTATGACCCCGAGGGAATTCTTTTCTGGGTGTTGGCCAGTCGTTGAGATTCGCGGCTCTTTCATTCCACAGGTGATGTACGAGGCTAAGTGTGATACGCAGAAAGCTTTTCCTAGATTTAAGCCGTGGATATATTGGCAGGAGGTCATACAGTGGGTCCAACGCGGAGGCTTGTGCCTTTGTTTTCTTCTGTCTGGACCCCACCTGCCATATACTGTACAGTGTTGCAATATTAGCAAGACAATATAGTTCGTTTTTGAGGGTTGACTTCAGGTAAGGTGATGATATGATTTGTTAAAGGTATACCGACCAGCTCGGCTTGACGTGTCTTATGCCATACCGGGTACGCAAAATCTTCTGCTGAATAGCATAAAGGGAGGCCAGCAGTCTTTATTACCTAGGGCAGTGCATCCTGTATGGTTCCTACCAGTTTGCGGACGAATAAAGGTGAGCTTTTGATAATTAACACGCACAATTTACACACACGACTAAGGCTGTTTAACTTAGTACAAGGATCAAACTACCCTTATCCACAAGAGCACCTTAAGCTGTAGGTGAGATCAGCGGTACCGCCACGTATGTTTTGTAACATTATAGAACAAATCTTTACACATTTTGAAAATAATACAGACGCTTTTTTTTTTTTTTTTTTTTTTTTTTTTAAAGGGGTGACACAATGATCAAACTAAGCTTGTCGATAAGCTTAACAAGTAACGCCATACGATCAACTTTCGACCTTTGTGCACACAATAACGTATCCTCAAGTATGTCTGAGATTGAAATGTCAATATTTTTATGTATTTTGGTAAATATTACAGAATATTTAGATGTGGAAATAGTATAGTGGAATTTAATTTCAGAGTCCAGTTATATCTAAGGCACCAGGTAAGACATGGTAATAACATTATGACAGAATAAGATTTTCACTCTGCTGCAAAGCACTTGTCCGCGAAAGGCAAAAGTCCCGAGTTGGAGTCTCAGTCCGGCACACAGTTTTAATCTGCCAGGAAGTTTCAACATGATGACACTTGACGTAAGCATTGTAAGAGTATTGCTGATATATTTTTACATTCATTTCAGGCTTGTAAATACGGCAAGTAGTACTCTTTACATTCTGGGTAGACATTTTAGATGTGGGCTCTGGAGGAGGCTGATTTGTGAGGCCAAAGACCTACTGAAGTTTGTGTGGCCAGCGCAGTACGCAGTATTTTAAATGTGGAGGGACTTACATTGTGATACATGACTCACATCGTGTGGTTTGTTGATGTGTTTTTTTGACAATCATTTTAGATGTGGAATTATCATTGTGATAATTGATATAACAATTATATAACAATTGTGTGTGTGTGTGTGTGTGTGTGTGTGTGTGTGTGTGTGGCTGGGTGGGTGGGTGTGGGTGTGGGTGTAGGTGGTTGGTGTGATAACGCAAGTTACTCAGATATTTTAGAACATGACACAAAATTCATTTTGAACATGGCAGTTACATAGTGATTTTCTGTTAATTTTTATGGTCGGTAAAATACTGTGCAGTCATTCATTGGCTGTTTCATTTTCATGGCTAGAATTATGAATTTCCCGCCACTGTGACATCATTAAAAGGGGGCATGGCTTGTGAAGTCACTTGTGGTGTCATGCTTTCAAGCTAAATTATCATGTTTGCTGTTTCCAGGGCTCTAGGTTGTTCGAGATGGCTCAAAGGGTAGGGAGCTCTGCTATTTATCGTCCAACTTCTTTTCGAATAAATAACAATTAATAGGACCAGTTTTCGCGATATCACTACCATGCTTAATATCACCTACACCTGTTCTGTAGGCAATGTGCTGCTCATCTGTGATTTTATGAAGTCATTTAGGAGGTTTTGGGAATCACTAATCATGGTGTTAGCGCCGAACTTCTTACACGCGATAAACAAGAAAACAAAAGGTTTTTCATTATTGTTTTGACCTCCATTTTCATAGGGAAATAACCATGCAAGCCCAAACTAACTTTCTTTCTCTTGAAATCATTTAAGAGAGAGTCAAATTGAGACTGCAAAGACATTATATTTTTCAAAACCCTTTTTATAACTTTTTATTTCTTTATTAAATGTGCAACCCGACCTTTATGTTGAATATTGCCCACACACAATCGCTCTGTACTACATTGAGGTGATATTAGGGACATTTATATTGTACTTGTTGATCACAAACTTTTTTACACCTTCGATGTTAGATGGTCTTATCTCAGTTTTATAGCAATGCTGCGATCTCCCTCAAGTCTCCTCCACAATTTAATAATGTTTCCATCACCATCTTGTACAGCGACTAAGACCAGTGTAAAAAGAGCAAAAACGAACTCGCAAATGAAGAAGTCTAGATAAGACATTGTAGACGACCTCCCCAAGAAAAAGCTGAATCATTTTAATGGTTGGAAGGAAGAAAAATATTCTTCTCGTGCAACTCTGAAGAAAGTTAGAGAAAGGGAACGCAAGGTTTCATGTTCTGCAAGGAGTAACGACTCAGAAGAAGAATCTCCAATAGGCGATTCTCCCGCGTCCGGCCATCCTGATTTAGGTTTTCCGTGATTTCCCTAAATCACTCCAGGCAAATGCCGGGATGGTTCCTCTGAAAGGGCACGGCCGACTTCCTTCCCCATCCTTCCCTAATCCGATGAGACCGATGACCACGCTGTCTGGTCTCCTTCCCCTAAACCAACCAACCAACCAATAGGCGATTCAGACTAAGACCTTGATGCGGACGTGGACACAGTAGAATCCGCCCCCATGTTTTGCTAAAAACAGTTATAATGATGTAAGCGGGAAGGACTGAGTACGACACTCCTGTTTCAACTAGAACTGTAAATTTTGAGAGAAGAAAGGAATAAATCTGTTCTTTCTGCCTCAAAACATCACTTTAATTCATTTTCCTTTAATTAGTTGCTTTGATATAAATGCATGTGATTTATGTAAATATACTACAAGTAGCTATGAGTAGCATGACTGAAATATGAATGATGTTGCATATGTACGTGTTTTGTTACACTACATCGTTCCTTTAAATTTATTACAGTTCTTATGGTCAAAGTGTGTTTCATTCCTTTCAAATATATTACTGCTGTTTTCTGCAAAACTATTCAGTCACTCATGTGTTAGTCTTTAAATATTACTCACATCATATAATACCGGAACATTTTTACTTTACAGTTGGTTTGTGTAGTGAATCAGCAATTCCTAGAAAATATGCTCCTAATTTCGCCTGGTTGGCAAGGTTGGGGAAGGGTAGGTGAAATTAGGAAGAGATTCTCTAAAATTTCCATTTTCATCATTTCTACATTTGGCTGAATTGTTTTACTCCAGCAAAGTGTTGGAAGGGATTGGATCCCAAGAAACTAAAGTAGAAGAAATGAAATCAGTTTTATATAATTCGTGAACTTTTAATAACCAAACCTCTGTTTGCTACTAATTTCAGTCTTTATGACCATTATTGAGCAACATGTATAGAAATGGAGAATGTAGATGAGAATCATCTGAATATCTCTTAATGTTACGATATATAATCATTGCAGACTATATGCCAGCATGATTGCAGTAGCGAAGGTAAAAAAATTGAAGTACTAGTGTAGCCCAATTAAGCATGAAAATATAAGTGCCACACCTCCTACAGATGTAGTAATAAAGGGACACATCAAACTACAAAAAGTAGCAGTTACTAAAACAGTTGGTTTATTACCATAAGATATCAAATAAAATAATTTACCCACTGAATCAAGAAAAAAAATTAATAAGTGGACAAGCGATCGTAAAGTGGAATTATAGACTTGGCACATGGGTGGACACATCAAAGCAGAGTCCGAAACTATCTCGTAGATGATGCCAACGACTGCAAAATGGTTAGTGATTTGAAGAAAGGTCCCTGAAAAAGCAGTACTTCCGCCATATCCCATGGTAGATGCAACCAGCTGACTGTGAACGTTAAATCTGAATAATGAAACCCTGATGTAAATTAACTACCTCTGCGCCCCCATCGCCTGCATCAATGGCTGCATCGATAGGGTATACTTACCACTCTTAAGCAGAGCAAGTGTGGAAGGTGGTTGCAGTAGCAGCTGGAAATTGTGAGTCTAGCTTGGCTTCCGTACTTTGCTCTAAGTCGCAGACATCTCCCACTGTGAATATCTTCTATGGCCGAAGAGCCTACTCGACAGTGTAACTGAAGCAAGTTTATTCTTTGATATCATCGTGGTCTCGCGGTCGCCTTCTCGCTTGCCGAGCACGGGGTCCCGGGTTCGATTCCCGGCGGGGTCAGGGATTTTCACCTGCCTCGGAATGACTGGGTGTTTGTGTTGTCCTCATCATTTCATCATCATTCATGAAAGTGGCGAGATTGGACTGAGAAAAGTTTGGGAACTTGTACGGGCGCTGATAACCGCGCAGTTGAGCGCCCCACAAACCAAACATCATCATCATCATATCCCTGCAGCAAGATTGTTCTGAATTAACTCTGTCACACTTGGCTAGCCCTGCCAGCATCGCATCCTCACTAGCCAATTGTAGCAGACCTTGTGAGTTCTGACCAATAATATTTTTATAAACAACTTTCACAATTTTCTGCTCTTGTGGATTTTGTCATGGTTAACTAATAATAGTGTTGCACGGGAAATAAGGCAGAAAATATCTCCCACTACGTGAAAGGTTTCCAACCATAGCTATCAAAAGCCTTGCACGTAGGCAAGCGCAGGAAATCGAGCCTTCTACCGAAATAATTACTGTGAGCCAGTCACAGAACCCCTTAGTCATATTTACATAAACATTTCTGCCTGGCATGGCAAGGTCCAACAGCTTGTCTCGCAGTCTGAAGCTCTATGTTTTTCATCTGGCCTTCGGATCTTATCTAGCCATAAGAATTCCTTTTAGCATCTCGAACAACGCAGTTTATAGGGGCTGCAATCCATCCTCTTCTATTTTTCAAGCATTATTGGTACTCCAGTCTTTGTTAACTTCACTGTCATGAGCCAAGAAATGCAATTCAATAATATCAGTGTCGGAGCGAACTGTAGGAAAGGTTCTAGATTCTTGGTCCGACGATAATGTGGAAATACTAAAAGTAAGACCTCCCATACCAACAAAGGGATGGACTCGTCCCAAGACCCGACTAGCGCCAGAAGGAGACTTAGCACATTCGGAAAAATGCGTTCTTAAGGAGTTAGTATCATCGCAAAATTATTTCAACCAGTGTTACGAGAGAGTCAGCGCTGTAGGAACCTATGTAGAACATAGTAACATCAAAATTGTTAATATTAGAAAAAGTGACACATCTGATATCACAGTCAGCAGACAAGTTATAAACAGGAGCAGATGACCATTGTGTGAGACATAAAGTGCCTGGCACTGTGCACTACATGACGGCAGTTCCATCTCTGTATCGCAAAAGGTTGTTAATCATGTATAACATATCGACAATTTCAGAATATTAACAGTCATGTAGACAGTAATCTTAATTGGTGTTGTGAAGTACAATTTTGATTACGAAAATACCTACAGACTTAGTCGTTGGTAACATAACCCAACAAAGCTTATGTCTCGTCATTACGTCATTTCACCTTTCTGAATGATAAGTAGAAGGATGTTTGTTTTCTGGTTGTGAATATTCTCAACCCTGTATGAAATAGTCGCTGATGACTTTCTAGTCGCGATTTTGTGGGTCAATACTTGTATAGTCTTGGAGAATATCGTGCATGTTATTGCCAAGCAGATTCAAATTGTCCTAGCGTGTCGTTTACCAAGTCCTGTATGACAAAGCACTATTATGTTGACATCAAACGGCAGTCGCTAGTAAGTTAATTTTAAAAGTGGCTACGAAATTTTTCGTGATAGTGTAGTCACGTGTCAAATAAGGATAAAATTCCAAGGTTTCGATGATTTCCAGCATCATCTTCGTCAGGGACTAAAGCTGACTGTCGTGAACTGGCGAAGTTCGCTCTCTTGTATTCACAGAACGGCATCCGACTGGCTGGCTTACGTCATTATGGCGCGTACAGAGATGATGCACTCGGCGTCCATAGATTTTGTTTGTGCTCCGTATCTAGCGTTGCTCGCAGCGCCATCCATTGCAGTAGGCGATGCACTGCGAGAAGTATTCCTGTGTTTTTTCCTTGTCAAGTGTAGATTAAGCTTCTGAAGACGCTGTTCAGAAGGAACGGGTGTTCTGTCCGTGTCATTAGATCAACGCTGTTGAGAAAACAAAGATGCGACGTCATTCGAACAATCCAAGAGGACCAACAGGTAGCACGGCTTCCAATCTGCACTGTAACACCTACCAAGAATGGTAGGTGTTTAAGACTCAAGATAAGTAGAATCATAAACAGACAAGGACTCAGACCAGTCTTCAGGCTACCCAGTAAAATTAAATAAATATTGCGATCCATTAAAGATAATCTTGGAATGAGGGTGCTGGGATTTTATAATATTCCTTTCGACTTGGGCCATAATTACTTGCACCAGTCTATCCAGATATTCACATTAAATACTAGCTTTCGGATAAAACTTTAGTGGTTTGTGTTTTTTTTTTTTTTTCTTTATTGTACTTCAGTTCCCCATCCGGGACAGGCTGGCAGCAGCATAGGAGCTTCTCTTAAGCTGAAAGACATTAATGATAAAACAGAAGACATTTAAAATAACATAAAGGAGAAAATATGGCAGTACATACATATAAAAAGGGGGAACATTATGAAAGAAACCGGCAAAAAGGGGGCGACTGTACAACAGAGATAAAAACCTTAAAAAAGTAACGCACATAAAAAAACCACACACTGGGACACTTAAAAAAACACAAGGTGAAGTACAGACGAAGCATAAAAGTTACAATGGGCAGTGTATCACAGAACAATCATGGACAGAAACACTATGTACAAGTACAGCACACAATTAAAATCACAACTCTTTATGGCACTGGAGAACAGTACCAAACACAAACAGACATAGCATACCGACAACAACAAACAAACTGAGAGGATCTTAAAGGGGTATGGAGATGAGGGAGAATGGGAGAAAGAGGGATGGGTGATGCTAGAGGGGGGAGAGAGGGGGAGATAGGTGGTGGAGCGAGCCGAAGGGGGCTGGGGATGGAAGGACGGGGGAGGGAAACAGCCAAGGAGGGGGGAAAGGGGGAAAAACTGCTCTGGGTGAAGGAGGGGAGAGGAAACGTGGAGCTTCTGGAGAGGGGGGGGGGGGGAACAAGGCCAGCCTACAGTTGGTAGGAAGGGTAGATATAATGGCGAAGTGCAGGATTAGCTGAGCAGTCTAAGGCGCTGCAGTAATGGACTGTGCACCTGGTCCCGGCAGAGGTTCGAGTTCTCCCTGAGGCATGGATGTGTGTGTTTGTCCTTAGGATACTTTAGGCTAATTAGTGTGTAAGCTTAGGGACTGATGACCTCAGCAGTTAAATCTCATAAGATTTCACACACATATGAACACTTTTTTTTAATGGCGAAGTTCACCAGCCTGGATAGGGAGGTGCTGGAAATTGCCCTGATGAAGGAGATGGAAGATGAAGAGGTGGAGAGAGGGAGGGATACAGTAACAGAGGTGTGTTAATGGGCAGGGGTTGGAGAGAAAGGAGGACACCAGGGTGTGGGGGAGAGACCAGCCTGTGCACAGTGTAAAGGATGTAGATATGTTGGAGGAAAAGGAGGAGGTGGGGGAAGGGGATGAGGTCATACACGAGTCATGTGGGGGACAGAAGAAGGACATGGAAGGCAAGGTGGAGCATGTGGCATTCTAGGATTTGGAGAGCCTTATAAAAGTGGGGAGGGGTGAAGATCCAGTCAACGCTGGCATAACAGGGGACAGGACAGATGAGGGATGGAAGGATGCAATCCCCATGTCTGGCCAGGCGGGAGGTGGAGGAGGAAATGGGCTTGCTGCAGGATGGTCAGGAGATGAGGGGTCCAGGTGAGGTGACAGTCAAGGGTGAGGCCAAGGCATCTCAGGGTGGGGGTGAGCTAGATGGGGTGGCCATAAATGGAGAGATAGAACGCATGGAGACAGAAGGAGCAGATGGTGTGGCCTATGATGATTGCCTGGGTTAACATCTGAGGTCATCAGTCCCCTAGAACTTAGAACTGCTTAAACCAAACTAACCTAAGGACATCACAGACATCCATCCCAGAGGCAGGATTTGAACATGCGGCCATAGCAGTCGCACGGTTCCAGACTTAAGCCCCAAGAACCGCACAGCCACTGCAGCCTGGCTGGTGAGGTGGTAAGAGTGGGTTTGGAGAGTATGTTGGGACTGTTGAAGGGTACGATAGAGAGCCAGGAAGCCAGTGTCATCAGCATATCATAGAAGATGGACAGGTGGAGGTGGCTTGGGCATATTTACGGTGTACAGGAGATGGAGTAGAGGGGAGAGGACATAGCCCTGGGGGATGAAAGCAGTGGGATAAAAGTTATGGGAGTTGGTATCATGGAGGGTCACATAGGAAGGATGGCGTGGAAGGAAGGAAGCGACCAGATGGACAAAATTGATAGGCAGGGCGCAGGTTTGGATTTTAAAGAGGAGACTGGGATGCCATATGCAGTCGTACGCGTTTTGAAGGTCGAGAGAAACGAAAATGGTGGAGTGATGGGAGTTAAGGTGGAGGGAGAGAAGGTGGACAAGGTTAAAGAGTTGGTCTTTGACAGAGAAGGAGGGTCAGAAGCCACACTGGGTAATGGGGAGGAGGTGGTGTTGATTAAGGTGGTGATGGATACAATTGGAGAGGATGGATTCGAATACCTTACTGAACACTGAGGTGTGACAATAGGAATCAGGCAACAGAAGGGGGTTTTTTGGGTTTGAAGAATAAGAAGATGCAGGAAGTCTTCCACAGGTTGGGGTAGAAGCTGCTAGTGAGGATGATGTATAAATTGGCAAGGACAGTCAGGAAAGAGAAGGGGCATTCTCTGGGGTGGCAGTAGGCGACACAGTCGTGACCAGGGCCATGTTGCATTTTGGTTGCAGGATGAGTTTAACGTCTTGTGCTGTGATTGGAGTGTTTATGTCAGAGAGGGTAACTGCCCCAAGTACTGGAGACTAGGAGCAAGTGGAGCGACCGAGATATCAGTGCGTTTCATGATGGTGGGGAAGAGGGAATAATCAAAGTGGGGATCATCAGGGATGGAGAAGACCTCAGAAAGGTGGAAAGAGAAGTGGTTGGCCTTACTGAAGTTGTCAGGAAGGGGGCGGTCGTTATGGAGGAGGGGGTAAGGGGGTGTGGAAGTGGAACCAGTAAGGCGATGGAAGGCTGACCAGTACTTGGAGGAGTTTATAGGGAGTGTGGCATTGAGTCATGTACAGGCCTGGCGCCAATCCTGGCATTTCTTTGCTGTAATGAGGTTCTGAATGTGATGCTGTGTTTGCCGATGGTGTTGGAGTGTATCCCTGTCAGGAGTGCGCAGTGGCTCCACCCTGGGCTTGGTGACCAGGAGCATCAGTTCCTTGGAGGACATAAGGAGAGGTGTGGATAGTATGGTGGGGCTGGAGAAAGATTTCGTTCAGGAGGAAGGTGTCGCCCCTGTGGTGGGAAAGGGTGTTCATGAGTAGGTATTTGTTGGTGCACCTCATTGTCTTTGATCCCCAGGCTGAGCTTAGTGATCATGGTGGTGTAGGTTGGGGACAACGGGGAGGCTGGGGTTGGTGAGGAGAGGAAGAGGCGAGGAAGGGTGTCAGGGACTTGTGGGGGCCAAACATGATGTGCAGAAGTTTATGGAGGAGGTCTGCATGAAAGAAGGGGTAGGGAGACTTTATGAGGACTGATTCCCTTCAGGGAATCAGTTGGGGTGTGGGTGTCAAGGAACTTGGGGTCCAGAGTGGACAGGGCAAAGGTGTGAAGGGTGGACGCTGGGTTATGGGTCACAGGAGGAGGGGTGGTGTCCATGGAGACAGTGGTGGTAGAGGGAGGGGGTGGTGAGTTTTTGTGGGAAGTGGTGGGAGCAGAGTTGGCTTTGACACACTTCTGGGTTTTTTTGGATAGGGTAGGCTGGGAGGAGGAGAGAGGAACAGGAAGGAGAGGTAGGTGGCAGGTGGCAGATCCTGTAGGCATGGTGGAGGCGCTGGAAGGTGCGGTTGGTTGTATGGTGGCAGTTGTGGCCCAGCGTGATGTGACTTGGGTGGGGAAGGCAGATGAAGAAGTAACAAAGGTGGGGGTGACAGGGGGAAAGCCAACCACCTGAGGGGTTGCAGCAGAGGTAGCAGTAGAGTCATACATGAGGGCAGCGGCAGGAGTGGGAGATGTTGCAATTATGGAGGCTGGGGGAAGGATGTAGATGTGGAGGTAAACAGTAAACAGCAGGGGAGGAGATGAGGGAATGGGTGAGTGGGGGAACAGTAGGTGAGGTGTGAGGGGGGGAGGCCAGGGGTGCCACTCCAGGAACTGATAGTGGACGTGGTGGAGGGGGAGATGTAGATGAAAGTGGTGGGGAAGCCTCACGACAGATGGCGATAGATGAACAGCGAACATGACTGTGACAGACAGTGGCAAAGGGCGGCAGACGGACAGACGGACGGTGACGACAGACAGCAGGCTACGACGAGCACCGGACGACGGCGGCGAGCTCAGGGCAGCGGCTAACATACAGACATGGAGGCATGCAGGCGGACGGACGAACGACAACAATAGCAGGCGGTGGCGAGCACTGGGTGGCAGCGACACAGGGTGGTGGAAGCGAGCTCTGGGCAGCGGCTGACAGCAGCAACAGACAGCAACAACAGCAGCACACAGCGGATGGTAGCGAGCATGGGGCCGCGGCGGCGGCAGACGGGCGGCAGTGGCCAGCAGGCAGGCATGCAGACATACGGACAGACAGGCGGACAGACAGCAATGGCAAGTGGCTCTTCCAAACCGTAGATTACACCCTGATTGTAGCCCAGGCAGCGTAATCCTTCGACTTGGAAGTGAGGGCATCCAACCCTCGAGATGTCGTTGGTGTTTTTTTCTTTATTGTACTTCAGTTCCCCATCTGGGGCGGACTGACAGCAGCATAGGCGCTGCTCTTCAGCCGAAAGACATTAATGATACAGTAGAAGACATTTAAACTAACATAAAGGAGAAAATATTGCGGTACACAGATATAAAAAGGGGGAACATTATGGAAGAGAATAGACAAAGAGGGGGATACTGTAAAATGGAGATAAAAACCTTAAAAAAGTAGTGCACACGAAAACCGCACACTGGGAAAATTAAAAGAACAGAAGCCGAAGCACAGATGTGGCATAAAAGGTATGATGGGTGGCATATCACAAAACAACCATGTACAGCAACACTTTGTACAAGCCCAGCACACAATTAAAATTACAGCTCTTGATGGCACTGGAGAACAGCACCAAACACAACACAGATGTAGCACACTGACGACAACAAACATGAGAGGATCTGTCAGGGATACTGAGTTGTGGTAGAAAGGAAGAAAGGGTGGATGGGCGGTACTAGAGGGGGGAGAGAGAGTGAGGTGGCAGGGGGTGCGCCAAAAGGAGCTGGAGAGGGAAGGACGGGTGAGGGAAGCAGCCGAGGAGGGGGTACAGAGACTGAGAGGGGAAGGAGGAAAAACCACTCCAGGGTAAGGATGGGAGAGGAAATGGGGGGGCTGGGGAGGGGTGAGAGCAAGGCCAGCCTACCGTTGGTAGGAAGGGTAGATACAATGGCGAAGTTCATCAGCCGGGAGAGGGAGGTGATGGAAATTGCCCTGATGAAGGAGATGGAAGGTGTGGAGGTGGAGAGAGGGAGGGATACAGCGATAGAGGCGCGGCAATGGGCGGGGGTTGGGGAGGAAGGAGGACACCAGGGTGTGGGGGGCCCAAGCCTCCACACAGTGTAAAGGACGTTGGAGGAAAAGGAGAAGGTGGGGGAAGGAAATGAGGTCATACAGTAGTCATGGGGGGACAGAAGGCTGATATGGAAGGCAAGGCAGAGTGGGTGGCATTCTAGGATTTGGAGGGCCTTATAAAAGTGGGGAGGGGCGGGGATCCATCATCAGTGGTAGACCACAGCCTGTTAAATAAGCACAAGATTTTTTTTTTAATAGACAAGAATATTTCCTCACGCTTCGAACTATTGGGACTCTGTGATCAAAGAAGCTGTTGAAATTAAACTCTGTGAAAACAATTTCAATATAGATAATGCTTGTGCACTTAGCAAGGCATAGAAACATGGGCTTGATAAGGAAAAAACATAGTGGAATACTTACTGTAGTTCACAGCTTGATGCAAAGGGTGGCTAGAAACAGAGTGCAAGCAAAATCTATGTATGCAGACTACACCAGCTCTTTACCAGCCATCATGACGTAATTCAGCCAATTGGATGCTGTGCAGTGGGTGTAAAAGAGGGAACCTTCCTGTTCACGAAAGTCAGCTTTAGTCTCCAACGAAGATGATGGTGGATATCATCGAAAGCTAGCAAATTTTCCGAATTTGATGTGGCAAATGACCCAAGAAATTTTTACACAGCTCTAAAACTTGGTCTTCGCCATCAAAATGTGTGATTACCGTCTAGCCTTCTGGAATTCTGGTGTGTGGTGATAGTGTCATTGAATGTATCTTGTAACGAATGCACACAAAAGAACGATATAGTGTTTTTGTATCAGAGTAGTGTGTTTTTATTTTTTGATGTACAACTCTGTTTCTGGGCTGCGTGTTTTCACACAAAGGGTAATTAAGCCACCGTAGATGGAGAGGAATGGAGACCAAGTAAAGTCAGATAGGTTTAACAGACAGAGTGTGTGCAGGAGGAGTATGAATATACAGAGCCAAAGAGGTAGGTTTCTGTTTCAAATTTATCATTTACCCCAGTAGTTCATACACTTATGATCACCGGCAGTTGGTTCTAGAATACATTGCAGTTGTGTTTTGTGCACATTTTTACTATCTCTTTATACCAGTGTAGCAGTACTAGTAGTAGTAGTAGCAGCAGTTTTATTCATCTGTTGATCACTTTTACAAGGATATTGGACACGTCTTGGTATTACAGTTTAATAATAAGGAAAATAACGTAATTTATATATACAGGTATTTATATACTTACAGGTACACTTTGATGAGGATGATACAGGTGTTATAATAGGAACCATCCCGTTATTTACCTGAAGTAATTTAAGGAAACCACGAAAAATTCAAATCAGGGTGGCTGGTTGAAGATTGGGGCCTCCAACCTCTTGAATACAACGTCAATCTGTTTAAAACGAGCTATCTCATTCGGTTTATCCCTAGGGTAGAATAGTGTTTTACAAAGAAATTATTTAATAATGTAAAAGGCTAGTGCTACACTGTTCATTCACTTCTTTCCCACTGACACTGCACACACTACTCTCTCATTATTTCATAATTTAACGCTACACACAATGTCATTTGATATCAGGTTCATAGCGAAAATGTTTGATTTCCATTCTGTGTACCGTGACTTCCCTTTTGCTAGCCTGAAAAACTGAGTCAGTATAACTCAATAACGAGTAAGATGTTGAGCTCAGAGAGGGTATAAGATACTGCATACCTCTGGGAGGATGTTTTACCAATACAGGACAAATAATATATGTTTTACTACCGATATTATCATTTATACATGCTATACTTTTTACTAAAGCACTTCTGTGTGTTAGTTAAGTAATTCTTCAATGTATATAATGTATAGTTTAAAATGTAATTTTTATCTGCCTTATTAAATAAGTTTTGTTTCAGTAATCTCTGCTATTTATTTGGGTAATTTATTGTTCATTTATACTCCTTGGTAGAAAATGCTCTCTTGAGTTTCATGTCTACTCCTTCTTCGTAAAAGTAGGTTCATTCTACTTCTTGTTCCATGATCATGGAGGAAGCTGTTTGTGCAATAATGATCAATTCTTTGAAGTGTACAACCGATTGGTAAATCGCCAGTGTTCCGAACAGCTCTTTACAGTGAGCTCCATTACTATTTTAGTTTATTATTTTTATGATCATTTACTGTAGTCTGGAAACTGTGTTCATATTTTGTACATTTGTTCCCCAGAAACAAATTCCATACCTAAGAACGGGCTGTTACACACTAATGACAGAACTCTAAGGGCTTAACATGCTAATGACATTCTGCTTGCTAGTATTTCTTTGTATTCACAACTGTAACTGAGAATCAATATTCATTCCTCAAATTCTGTGTTTGTTACACGATCTATAGAGGTACATTTAACTGGACATGACATTTTGCCTCTTCACACTGAAATTCATGGCATTTGTTTTCTTTATGTTGAGTATCACTTTATTGCTTATTGACCAGTTGGAAACTTCCTTGAGGGTTTCATTTACTTGCTCTGCAAGGAGGTCTCTTGTTTTCTCAGTGAGTATAATATTGTTGTCATCTGCAAACAAAATTTTTCCCCATGGCTAACACTACTCTGAAAGTCATCGATATATATTAGGAACAGTGTTAGTATTAAAACGCTACCATGAGTAACTCCTATATCTATGTATTTTGGCTCTGTTAAGTGTCTTACTAAAACTTCAGACTTATTTGAGGTATATCTTATCTCTATGTGATAGGGATGATCGGAACCAGTCATTAGCTACTTCTCTTATTGCTAATGCTTCAAGCTTATTTAGTAGAGTATAATGGTCAAAAGTATCAAAAGCCTTCGAAAGATCTAAAAATATGCCAGTGAAACACTAATCTTTGTCAAGAGCATCATGTACCACGTTTGTAAATTCTATTACGATTGAATCCGTGCTTCTACTACTTCAGAAGCCAAACTGTGATTGATTTTAAAGCTCAAATAATTCGTTAATCTGCTTTTCATAATTGATTTTACTTCTTTAGAATTGTGACATCAGTGAACTGAATCGGTAATTTTCTATGTCTACTGCATTACCTGTCATTAGGAGAGGTGTAAATTTTGCCTTTTTGAAATACGCAGGGAAGTTCCTTAATGTGAATGAGGGGGCTTGTATACGTTGTATACGTTGTGCCGCCTCACAGATTGTGTAACGCTTCGTTGCATATCTGGTCTTTTTCGAAACTAAAATTTATAATAACTGGCCATGAACAATTCCTGTATTTCATATAAAATCACAAATTTCCGTTTTAGAGTAGAGAAAATTAAAGAAAGGAAGAGAGTAATATACACATAGTCGCAAGTGGCCTTATTCAAAGAGTTTCTAACGAACGTCCCTTTTGTTTCATAACTACTCTGTAAACCCAGCGCACGCATTGTTAACGTCTTTAGCGTCTGGGAGTCTTTAGCGTTTAGGGTTTTCTAGCATCTGGGAGTCTTTGTGTTCGAGATTTTAGCGTCCGAGCTTTTAGCATTTGAGTCCTGAGTATTCGCGTCTCTTAAGTTCATGCGCCTCTGCGTGAAATGATTGACGTCATTGGAAGCCGGACTAATTAAAAATAAATTTCTGTTCGTTTAATTTATTGTCAAATGTACGAAAACTGACAGAACTGAGATAACGCTAACATCCAGCTAACATCTCAATCGATAAAATATCGATATCATTAATTCCAATTTAAGGTCTTCAGTTGTTGCCAAAGCTACTATTCAAATATCGCATTGCAAATTGACTTTCGATTAGAGACCATGTTCGTACATTTATTATCGGGCTAAAGTGTGACCATTCATAGTAGTGAACCATATCTAAGAAACTGTGTTAATGAAAACTGAGTTAAGGAAAAACTGCAGTGTCCTACGACTGCGAACAGAGTATCACGAGAAGTGAACCGTGTATTGGATTATCTCTGGACAATAATAATAATAATAATAATAATAATAATAATAATAATTATTATTATTATTATAATTCACTCCACACTAATATATTAGGTCTACAACTTTGCTTCCGCCGTTTTGCAGTAGACGGCAGTAGCGGCAAGTGGGGTCCCGGTGGTTGGCCATAGGTGTAATACAATAAGCTTAGGCATCCGTAGGCATAATGCCATAAAAATATTTGTCGATTTGTAATTGCATCATAAGGCTATAGTCGATTAAGTACGTCAACTTACGTACCCATTTCTTGCCATTTGCGGAAAGTTTTAATTTTCTGCTTTAACATGAAGAAATCTGCGGCTGTGGCTCTTAAAATGCTGGGTAAGACCAATGGTGAGGGAACTATTAGTGGAAGAACGTGTAGAGAATGTTTTCAACGCCTTAAGAACAGTGATTTTGATGTCGCAGACGGGAATGGCGGTGGAAGACAGAATGTTTTCGTAGTTACTGAAACAGACGGAAGACAGTTACATAACATCATTATCGAAAGAAATTGATGCGTTCGAGCCCAGCACTGAAACACAAACGGCCACAATACAGCGATAGACACGTAAAGGTAATTTTGCAGTAAGTCAGTGCTCGACCCCACGTCGCAAAACCCGTCAAAATATACATGGAAATGTTAAAATGAGAAGTCCTGTCCCTCCCGCCGTATTCTCCATACGATGCTCTCTCTGACTACCACCTTTTTCGATCAGTGGCATAGAGTCTGGCTGACCAGTACTTCTGGTCATATGGACAAATACAACATGGAATCGATTCGTGAATCCCCACAAAAGACGCCCAGTTCTTCCGCCAGGGGATTTGTATGCTACCCGAAAGATGGGAGAATGTAGTGGCCAGCGATGGGCTATCCTATGAATCATAATTTTTTTGTAAGTTTTTCACAATAAAGCCGCGAACTTGGAGAAAAAACGGCGGAAGCAATGTTGCAGACCTAGTAAAAGGGAATAATTTTAACGTACAACACATCATGCTATTTTAAATGAACCCTGTGACTTTTGAAGGAATTAATTTGATGTACATGTGCTACCCAAATTAAAGACATCGATTCATTTTGAAACGCGAATCGGCCGCCTAGTAACTGTTAATGAGCGTCTTTGGCGGCAATCACTAAACAACACGGCCAGCCGATAATAATAATTTGAATCTAAACATATTAACGTAAGGGTCTGTTTCAAATTAGTGCAAAGAGCGGACGCAATCAACAAATACTGACTGCAGTAACAGATGGTGTTGTGTCACCTCGCTTTCACTATCTCGACAAGTTGAAGAATATGTCTGCACATAGAAAAAGGACGTTATACTTTTGGTGATCATGGTAGTGCCAGTAGGTAGCAATAGGAGTCGTCACAGTTGGTACTTCATCTAAGCCTACTGACTTTCTATTTCTTTATAGTTTTCTACAGTTTTACTTATTTCACATTCTGTTGTTTATTGTAACATCATTGCACTTAGTAGATAGGTGTTCGTCGTGTATTCGGAACTTTTGTTTTAGTTTCCGTGCAGAACTTGAAATAGATCATCTATTATTTCATCTCCTCCCTTCCCTTAACAGCATGTTATTATGCCTTTGTTTGCCTCTCTCTGTTGACGTTTTAATGACTTCCCACACTGCTTGACTTCTATTCTCTGCATTCTACAACATTTTGTCATCAGATAACTTTTCTGAAGCAGTCATAACTTTGCTATAAATATTTTCGTACCTGTTGATCATGGGAACCACCGAAGAAGAAGAGACACATGATGGGAAGCACGTCCAATCCAACACTGAGGCTGTTGGACATTGATATAATCACGAACGTGTCAAAGAAAGTGTGTTGGATCACCATCCAGCTGCAAAATGAAGTCTCTGCTGTCTTGCTGCAAAAGCGGTATAAGCCTTTTCTGTGGCATGGTCAGGTACACGAAAACAGTCACAGTTTTCTCAACAAACAAAAATGGCAATAAAGTTCTGCAAAAACTTGCCACAAAAGACGTTAACTTTAGGCGAATTACAACTGCATACCAGGCTCTAGTGAGCGTGTTTGTGTCCCAGACACGCACGTTATGGAGGTTCACCTTTCCAGAAATATGAAACGTGTCTTCGTCTCTGAAAACCAGCTTCTGTAAGCTTCATCTTAATCGAATAGCCGCTGCAAGTCATTTCAAAAGTTAGGGCGAAGCCAATTGGCTCGAGTAGTAAGTACATCAAAGAACTGCAGTCGTTATGATTTTAACACGCAGGCGTTTGCATAGAATTCATTAGACGGTTGACGTGTCTGCAGTTCTCTACTCGTATCGTCGATTTCTTCGGGTCCCTGACGATTGCTTCCCCTGTGCATTGCATCTTCTCCGCAGACGGTCTTGGCTAAAATGGTTTCTTCGCACCATGTAAGCAGCTAGTCTAACAGAACGTGTTGAACCATACATGAATTGCCTTCTCTATTGGAGTTTTACCGGATGATTGGTACAAAATAGTCGCTGAACCGCCATAACTGATTCATAGTTAGAGAATTTAGGGACACAAAACACATGCAACGCTCCATTATACACCGTGTTCTAATATTCCTGGACCCGAGTGGTATGCTCTAACAGTAGATCACGGAGAGTAATAGGAATGTAAAGTTGAGAAATGTTCTGCCAACTGATAATGTCCTTTTTCTGTATATCTTTGTAGTTTTCGAGCAGTCAACTACTGAAATTCGGGTATACTATAAAGAAACTTGTATTATCACGTAACACTTCGTGATACAAGTATTCACATCATCTATAAAAAGAAAAATACATTATGTGTTATCACACCGTCAGGCTAGTGTTAGGCTCTGATGCAGCCGCCAGTGGCATGGTGGCAGTCAACATGTTAATACTGTGGTTCTTGCCATTAATTTTAACATAAGTGATATACCTGACGACACGAAGGCGTGCATTACGTCTTAACCACGCGAAAACGAGCTACAGCGTCTGTTCTCTGCCTACTCTAAACAATGTACACTCCAAGACAAAAATAAAAAACGACGCACCACGAAAGGATTACCGGAATGGGATAGAAAACTGTAGACGTGATGTAGACAAACAAATGATTACAGTTTCACAAAAATGGATGATGCATTCAAGAGAAAGATCTTCAAAAATTGACGAAGTCAGTAACGCGTTGGTACACCTCTGACTCTTACGCAAGCAGTGCGCCTTCAAATCCAGTATCTGATTTTGGAATCTCTGTCGGACCATGATTTAATCTAACTGAAATCTTCCCGTATCACCTGGCCTTTTCCAAGTATATCTCCTGCTCTTGTGGTTCTTGAACAGAGTATTCGCTATTACTAGCTGAAATTTATTACAGAACTCAATTAGTCATCCTCCTCTCTAATTCCTTGTCCCAAGCCCATATTCTCCTGTAACCTTTTCTTCTACTCCTTACCCTACAACTGCATTCCAGCCCGCCATAGCTATTAGATTTTCATCTTCTTTTATATACTGTATTACCTGTTCAATATTCTCATATACTTTCTCTGTCTCTTCATCTGGAGCTTGCGGCGTCGGTATGTATACCTGAACTATCGTTGTTGGTGTTGGTTCACTGTCGATTCTGGTGAGAACAACCTTATCACTGAACTATTCACAGGAACACACTCTCTGCCCTACCTTCCTATTCATATCGAATTCTACTCCCGTTATACCATTTTATACTGGTGTTGGTGTTACCCTATAACCATCTGACCAGAAATCCTTGTCTTCTTCCCATTTCACTCCACTGACCCCTACTATATCTAGATCGAGCCTTTGCATTTCCTTTTTCAGATTTTCTAGCTTTCCTATCTTGTTCAAGCTTCTGACATTCCACACCCCGACTCATGGAACGTTGTCCTTTTGTTGGTTATTCAGTCTTTTTCTCATGGTCAGCTCTTCCTTGACAGTTCCCTCGTGGAGATCCGAATGGGGACTATTTCGGAATCTTTTGTCTGTGGGGAGATCATCATGACACTTTTTCAATTACAGGCCACTTGTCCTGTGGTACATGTCATGTGTCTTTAATGCAATAATTTCCATTGCCTTCTGTATCCTCATGCTATTGATCAAAGCTGGTTTTTCCGGCTTTAGAGGGTTTCCCACCCCAAGGACAAGAGAGTGCCATGAACCTCTGTCCACTCCTCGGCCCTCTTTGACAAGGCCACTGGAAGAAACAGGGTGACTACTTATGCCGAAAGTCTTCGACCGCCAGTGCTGATTATTAATCAAATTTTAGGCGGTTGTGGGTTTCAAACATGGTGCCGAAAAAGCTTTTTGATTACTACTCAAAGACGCTACACCTAGACCACGGGTATCTCTAAAATATAAGCAGAAAATCGTATTCTCTAGTTCACTGAAATTACTTATATATAAAACACATACCCACACTACACACACACACACACACACACACACACACACACACACAAGACAGAATCATGGCTCTCAGGCTCGACACATACCCCTACGCCTCCTCTCTCCTCCATAGAAACGTCTGAAGATGACGTAACTTAACGTCGAAACTGGTTACCTAGAAATAAACTTATATGACAGAGATTGGTATTGTTTTTATTGAACATAGCAATTCTGGACAATGAGGATTCATGGTTGTCGTGTAAATAGAGAAATGAGCATAATTTATTTCTAATTTCTTATTTTTATCATTTTTTTAACAATAACAGATCAGTAAATCCTAACAAAAAACAATGTTTTTTTCGATTTTACAGTCGTATTTTGATATACCTTTCAATAATACAGAAATCTTTGCTCATAAGGCATTTTTATGTTGTAACTACACATTTTATTTCAGTATAACCAAGCTAAGAATTGGAAAATTCCTTGGTCCAGTGTTGCGACGGGTACAGTGCAGTCTTATCAGATATGTAGTCTTAACAGATATATGAAACAGGCATTTAAGTTCAGGAGAAAAATCAAACAACCGGTCATTACTAAGGTTAATTTATTGCAGAACCATTATCTGTTTTGAGAGATTGTTAGTGCAACATAATCCTATCTTCAAACGACATTTAAGTTTTGAAAATTGTTTACATATAATTAATAGCATGCTTCTTTTAACAAACATATTATCATTTGCAGATTTCAAACTATAAATTTGATAGTGTCATAAAAATCCACGAATGGAAAAGAATCGCATGTTAGGCTCTGTGCATGTTGTTTCCTACACTTTATGTGAATGGCCAAGATGAAAAATGAAGAAAAATAAAAGGCGATTGTGGTTTCACGTCACGCAAACGACTCAGTCATCGGAGACGTTGCACAGGATCACATTAGAGAACGATAAGAAAAGAAATCGCCTACAATCTGTCAAAGGATCCGCCCTGGCATTTACCTTAAGGGGTTTAGGACATCCACCGAAAACCTATATCTGGTTGGCAGAACAGGGATATGAATGTCCATTATTCAAAATATAAGTCTAGTGTCTTCATCACTGCACTATCAAATTCGGTTTTGTAAAACGACAAATTATAATTCTTAATTACCGCTTTGTTTCGTTCCTACAAAAGATGTTCCACGCGTAAGCTGTGAAAATATTATATCGAGTTAACGAACTATCTTTAGTTCTTTACGTTAGACGCACATGAATACTCCTAACGCCACAGATACCGTTTTTTTCTTTTAGTAGTTCTGAGTCAGGGAATATCTTCCATCCCAAAGTATCGTAGATAGATTTAGAGGCTCATTGGAACAAAAATACACACATTTATAAAAATCATTGTATGTATATACGATTCACATTTCCTTCTAAAGCACTAGCCTGATTTCAACCAAACTTGGTTCATCGCAGTTTGGAAAGAAGCGTTATGGGGGTAAGAGCCACCTACATCCCGCAGGCGTGGGAGTGAACAGGGGGGGGGGGGGGGGTGACGATTAAGCGTAATTCAGGAACGTCTGAAACAATTTCAACGAAATTTTATTTTTAAATGTCTCTTTACTTGTATAAAACTACTGGAGTAGTGGGGTAATATACCAAAGCAGCCCTGGCGCTGGAGGCGACAAGCCATGGCATATAAAAAGATTTCATAACAACTGATGTTATTATCGATTTCTTAGTTTTCAGGGATACAAAGCTCATTGATGACAGTCTTGATCAATTTTCACCTCTAGGAGTGGGGCTCGGAGTGCAAACACAGCGATATATCTTTTAAGCAATTTCTTCAAATCTTGACATAGGTATCACTTAGTATCTGGAAGAAATTACTGTGACTGAAAGACAACCCTAGCACCCCTATGGGTGATGATGGGGGTGAAAAGGTGTCACATTAAAGTACAACACAAGAACGCCTGGAGTAATTTCAACTAAATTTGGTATATACAAATGTGACCCATTCTATGTACAAAAGTACTGTGTCAGTAAGACATCCATACTGTCCCTAGGGATGGGGGCGGGTACGAGAATGAGTGACATGCAAAGATGTTGGAAACGAACTGTTGGTGCTTCTTTTCTGTATTTAGTAGACTTGGAACACTTTAGAGGGATGAAACGCACTCTGTCTCTTATTTTTGTTGTTCAATGCGTGAAGCAGTTCGTGAGAACGGACACTGCAGCGATCCAGTAATTTTGGCAGCGCGTTTCAGCGCTGAAGGTAATGTCACACTGCTAAATATAACGTCCTCTATGGTGTTAAACATAGAGGCACTTGTGAAATATGTGTGACATATGCCTAGGCTGTCGAAGTTGCTATCAGAAAGCTAGAACGTAAATAACTAAATTCACCAATATAATAAACTATTATGATGTGATCGCTTTGAGGAAAAGACATTTTCTTCTCTACTGATGTTGCTGTTCAATAAAAATTTGTTGTCACTGTTTTCATTACTAAACAAAATAAGACCAGGAGAACAATAATGGTTAGTTAAAAGTTTTTCACGAATTTTCACAAGAACCATAAGCTTTTTTGGGCAAAACGCTTTGAAATAGTAGCTGGATGCCCGATACGTGATATACGAGGAAATTCCTCTTAGGAATGCGGGAAATAGTCACTAGCGCATCTTGTGTTGCTGACAGCATCATACCAACCTAAGGGGTGTTCAAATGTGTTTGAAATCTTATGGGACTTAACTGCTAAGGTCATCAGTCTCTAAGTTTACACACTACTTAACCTAAATTATCCTAAGGACAAACACACACACCCATGCCCGAGGGAGGACTTGAACCTCCGCCGGGACCAGCCGCACAGTCCATGACTGCAGCGCATAAAATCGCTCGGCTAATCCCGCGCGGCTAAGGACTGTGCAGTGGCGCGTTCCACGCCAAACATGTCGTGTAGATTGTGCTTGTAGCGCTGGTAATGGCCGAGATGTAGAGCAAATATTCCTAGTGATTTGTGTCATTAAAAATTAACAAATGCCAGTTACTGTAAAAAACAGATTTTCGTAAAGCTGGTTTCGGGGTATATTTTTACCCCAGATTCTGCCGAAATGTCAGTGAGTCTACGTATTTGAAGAGTACAAGGTGTAACCAGAGGAATTCATAAATTCATACGCAAAGAACTGTTTCGGTTTCATTGTAATATACTAAATAGAGTTAAATCTACGATTATTTAGATCAGCAGCTGCAATACCATAGCACTTACGATTAGTTGCCTCGAACAACAAAGAGCAAATAAAACACTAGTCTATACATTTAAAATGTTACAAGCTCGGAAAGGTGCATCATTATTCGTCACTGCATGACCATATTTACTAGCTTCAGCTCACAATATTTCCTTGGTAATGTTTTCGAGCCATTTTAGCCTCCTCTTCTTCCTTTTCCTTTTCTCCGGAGAGACATCAGTCTGAACGCGCAGGAAAATGAGACGAAGAGTCAACAAGTAGACCAGTTCCACGGCGCTAAGTAAACTGCAACCCAGGAACAAGGCTGCTGTACCACCTAAAGACACTGTGGACAAAAGACGAAGTCTCTTAAGTGATTCAGTGATACCGAAAGCAAGTTAAATATGTACAGATGTGTGACATGTTACAAAAACGGATTATGGTCGTAATACACTAGCAAATATTAATAAAAAATAAATTGTGTGAAGAACTGATCGCATATAAATCAAGTGATATACACGTGTTACACAGGTTGTACGCTTTAAGAACAGCGGTGATCAGCCCGAAGGTTGATTTGAAAGTGGTATATCTTCGCTATAAGGGTATCTACGATTTAGTGTCAACTTCGAACTATCGCGCAATGCGGCATTTTTCAAATTCTCATATCATTGCCAGAGGGGAAAAAAGTGATATGTGACGAGAAAAATCCCAGAACCTACAAGGACTTGAACCCCACACCTCTGGATTTGTAGTCCAGATACGATCATGATCTACGATTCTACGACTGTGAACAATTGGACGCTTGGGTAAAAACATGACCCTTGTGTATTTTCTGGCTTTCGAATAAAATATACGTATATATTTTCCTTGTTTATTCTAAGTAATCCAAATAGCATACACGAAAGCCTGGTTTTTTACGTTTGTTAGAATATCGTAAATAACCTAAACATCGTGATCAAGCCAAGAGGGTCGGGTAATCCCGGCTGCCGCTGTGTCACCCTCTACGTACCTTATAGCGACATCGGATACAGTAGGGAGGGGAGAGGATTGGGTTCAGCACTCCGATCTCGCGGCCGTTGTCGGCTTTCCAGGCCTTGGAATCGGCTCCTTACCATTCAAGTAGCTCCTCAATTGACATCATGAGGCTGAGTAAACCTCGTTCCAGTCTTACTGACCAGGAAATATCGCTGGCAGTACCAGAGACTGAACCAAGGTTCTCAGCATTGTAGACCGACCCACTGACCACTCAGCTGCAGAATATCAAAATATTAAAAAAATGCAGTTACTATGAAACATTCAGTGATCGCCATGCAAGAAAAAAATTCAAACTGTTACCGTAGGGCAACTGAATTTTCTGGAAAACTGAACAGTGTCCACGTTATTTCCACTCTAAGAACTTTTGAACAGAGTAGGGGAGACCGGGACGCATTTACGCATATTTCTTTTCGGAATTTTTTAAATCTTTTGGTTAGATGTTTATCGTGATTAAAATTGTTAGTCTTATAACATCGTTAATAAAGTATAAATTGTTATATATACTTCTGACTGAACATTACATTTAAGAGGGCAAAAGAGATTTATATAGCCTCACGTCGAGATCGTAAATGTGCCTCTGGTATGGGGCAATTTACGCACCTATATGGGCACTTTTACGCATACCATAGAGCTCAAAAATGAGTAAACAAAACACATTATTAAACTTTTCAAAAAATGTTATTATAGTAGTAAACAAAATTACAGAATTCGTTATACCAAGTAACATGCTAAACACAACAATTTCACTGGCAGTAACAAAATTTTGTGGTGAACTTCCACCTGTTAGCATAATACGGCCTGCATAGAAGTTTGAATGTTAATCAAAGGCCTATTCATCACTGTCAGAGTTGCAATTTGTGCACATACAAAACAAGATTTTCCTGTGGTACAAATTTCTTGAGTCCATCTTTGCATCTAAGAGACTGGACCCACTCTTGTTTCTTTCGGTTGGTTAAATCGTCGTTCCACGTAGTAAATCTAACGTGGTTTTCACCCTCTTCATTAGGCTGCTACAGGTTATAAGAGAAAGGAAGGAGAACTGGGTAGGACATTCGTTGATCGGGACTACTGGCTAACAGACGCTTTGAAACGAATGGTTTGTGAGAGGAGAGTGAGAGGAAAAAGGACATGACAGGAAAGAGGAGATACACGATGACAGACGACATACGGGAAAACGGGAATTACGCGGATCTGAACAGAATGGCAGAAGAAAGAAGAGCATGGAAAGTTACCATGTGGAAACCTGCCTTTGGGCGGAACACTAATTATGACATCACAAGCAGGCCTATCCACAGTTTTCCTTGTTCTTGCTTTTAGCAATTTCTTGCCTTTATCAGACCATTATCTCATAGAATTAATTCTTTCTGCTTTTTTTAGCAATTTCTACTTTTAATTCTCCCGTGTCTTCAGTTTTTTTAGATTGGGTTTCCAACAACTGTTGTCTTATAGTTCCCTTGACTGAGCTATTAGTTAGGATGTGAATGCAGAATATCCCGTAAACGTGCTCTAACAAAAGTACGTAAACTTGCCCCAAGAGAACTGCGTAAACGTGACCCATTGCATTTTTGCGTAAAAATTCAAATACACTCCTGGAAATTGAAATAAGAACACCGTGAATTCATTGTCCCAGGAAGGGGAAACTTTATTGACACATTCCTGGGGTCAGATACATCACATGATCACACTGACAGAACCACAGGCACATAGACACAGGCAACAGAGCATGCACAATGTCGGCACTAGTACAGTGTATATCCACCTTTCGCAGCAATGCAGGCTGCTATTCTCCCATGGAGACGATCGTAGAGATGCTGGATGTACTCCTGTGGAACGGCTTGCCATGCCATTTCCACCTGGCGCCTCAGTTGGACCAGCGTTCGTGCTGGACGTGCAGACCGCGTGAGACGACGCTTCATCCAGTCCCAAATATGCTCAATGGGGGACAGATCCGGAGATCTTGCTGGCCAGGGTAGTTAACTTACACCTTCTAGAGCACGTTGGGTGGCACGGGATACATGCGGACGTGCATTGTCCTGTTGGAACAGCAAGTTCCCTTGCCGGTCTAGGAATGGTAGAACGATGGGTTCGATGACGGTTTGGATGTACCGTGCACTATTCAGTGTCCCCTCGACGATCACCAGTGGTGTACGGCCAGTGAAGGAGATCGCTCCCCCCACCATGATGCCGGGTGTTGGCCCTGTGTGCCTCGGTCGTATGCAGTCCTGATTGTGGCGCTCACCTGCACGGCGCCAAACACGCATACGACCATCATTGGCACCAAGGCAGAAGCGACTCTCATCGCTGAAGACGACACGTCTCCATTCGTCCCTCCATTCACGCCTGTCGCGACACCACTGGAGGCGGGCTGCACGATGTTGGGGCGTGAGCGAAAGACGGCCTGACGGTGTGCGGGACCGTAGCCCAGCTTCATGGAGACGGTTGCGAATGGTCCTCGCCGATACCCCAGGAGCAACAGTGTCCCTAATTTGCTGGGAAGTGGCGGTGCGGTCCCCTACGGCACTGCGTAGGATCCTACGGTCTTGGCGTGCATCCGTGCGTCGCTGCGGTCCGGTCCCAGGTCGACGGGCACGTGCACCTTCCGCCGACCACTGGCAACAACATCGATGTACTGTGGAGACCTCACGCCCCACGTGTTGAGCAATTCGGCGGTACGTCCACCCGGCCTCCCGCATGCCCACTATACGCCCTCGCTCAAAGTCCGTCAACTGCACATACGGTTCACGTCCACGCTGTCGCGGCATGCTACCAGTGTTAAAGACTGCGATGGAGCTCCGTATGCCACAGCAAACTGGCTGACACTGACGGCGGCGGTGCACAAATGCTGCGCAGTTAGCGCCATTCGACGGCCAACACCGCGGTTCCAGGTGTGTCCGCTGTGCCGTGCGTGTGATCATTGCTTGTACAGCCCTCTCGCAGTGTCCGGAGCAAGTATGGTGGGTCTGACACACCGGTGTCAATGTGTTCTTTTTTCCATTTCCAGGAGTGTATTATGCTCTGTGATCTAAGACGTCCACTCAGTTATAGTGCCTGAAGTTTGTGAGAACTCCCAGTAGACGGCAGTATTAATCTTCCATTATCGGTAGCGCTCTAGTAAGAATGGTTCCCGAGAAAAGTGCTCTGCGAAAACGTGCCCTAGGCGAAAACGTGCCCCGGTTTCCTGTCGAGCACTGCAGTCTGATGTTAGTTCCGCCACAGTTTGCTGACTGTTCTGTTGTACCTGTGTGGCCCGCCTACAACGTCCGGCATCTGTCCCAACCCCACAATGTCTGGACAAAGTCACATCTTGGTTTCATCACGTGTCGAAGTAACTCAACACAGCACTCTTTGGACAGCCCACAAGTCGTGCAGTTTCCAAAATGCTCATGCTGAGCCTTCAGCCGACACAATGTGCCCTTGGTCAAACTCAGATAGCCATGTGCCTTCCCCACTCTACACATGGACAGCATGCCCACTGGCATTACATGCACCAGGCGTGTCTCTGACTGTCAGTCGTTTCTAGCCACGTGACGCTGCTAACGCCTGGACAGGTTTATATCGATAGAAGGTCGGTGGTGACAATGTTTTGGCTGATCAGTGTAAATATTAAAGTCAACTATGTACATTCCAAACTACTTTCCATGTTGTGGATGATGTGCTGACAGATGTTCTGTTCTCTCCCTTCGCAATTTCTATGCTGTAGTCTCAATGGGAACGACATTTGCTAGATATGGCACTGCAAAGACTGTTCACATAATTTCATTTGGATATATAGATTGGAATAAATAAGCGCTTCACATTTCATGCATAGACGGAGAGGACGGAAGGAAAGGTGCACAGAGATATGGGATAGGAGGAGAAGTGTGCAATATATGTGTCGAGCGTGGGGAAGCCGCAAGGGAAAGGTTATTATCTTATCTATACCACTATATAAAGTTAAGATCTTGTTTAACGGTTTTTTACAATGATTTCGAAAAGTTGTTGTCCGATTTATTTCATGTTTTTACATAATACTGTTATAAATGTTTGACAATATATGTTAAGTAGCCTATGTCCTTACAAACATTTATAACAATATTATGTAAAATTTTAATTTTTATATATATATATATATATATATATATATATATATATATATATATATATATATACTGACAGTCAATTTTTATATATATATATATATATATCACTGATTTATTTTTAATATTTACACTATGCCCTAACAAAGGTTCGAATGGACCCAAGCTACTTGTTTTTTAAATATAAATGGTATATAAATACACTCCTGGAAATGGAAAAAAGAACACATTGACACCGGTGTGTCAGACCCACCATACTTGCTCCGGACACTGCGCGAGGGCTGTACAAGCAATGATCACACGCACGGCACAGCGGACACACCAGGAACCGCGGTGTTGGCCGTCGAATGGCGCTAGCTGCGCAGCATTTGTGCACCGCCACCGTCAGTGTCAGCCAGTTTGCCGTGGCATACGGAGCTCCGTCGCAGTCTTTAACACTGGTAGCATGCCGCGACAGCGTGGACGTGAACCGTATGTGCAGTTGACGGACTTTGAGCGAGGGCGTATAGTGGGCATGCGGGAGGCCGGGTGGACGTACCGCCGAATTGCTCAACACGTGGGGCGTGAGGTCTCCACAGTACATCGATGTTGTCGCCAGTGGTCGGCGGAAGGTGCACGTGCCCGTCGACCTGGAACCGGACTGCAGCGACGCGCGGATGCACGCCAAGACCGTAGGATCCTACGCAGTGCCGTAGGGGACCGCACCGCCACTTCCCAGCAAATTAGGGACACTGTTGCTCCTGGGGTATCGGCGAGGACCATTCGCAACCGTCTCCATGAAGCTGGGCTACGGTCCCGCACACCATTAGGCCGTCTTCCGCTCACGCCCCAACATCGTGCAGCCCGCCTCCAGTGGTGTCGCGACAGGCGTGAATGGAGGGACGAATGGAGACGTGTCGTCTTCAGCGATGAGAGTCGCTTCTGCCTTGGTGCCAATGATGGTCGTATGCGTGTTTGGCGCCGTGCAGGTGAGCGCCACAATCAGGACTGCATACGACCGAGGCACACAGGGCCAACTCCCGGCATCATGGTGTGGGGAGCGATCTCCTACACTGGCCGTACACCACTGGTGATCGTCGAGGGGACACTGAATAGTGCACGGTACATCCAAACCGTCATCGAACCCATCGTTCTACCATTCCTAGACCGGCAAGGGAACTTGCTGTTCCAGCAGGACAGTGCACGTCCGCATGTAACCCGTGCCACCCAACGTGCTCTAGAAGGTGTAAGTCAACTACCCTGGCCAGCAAGATCTCCGGATCTGTCACCCATTGAGCATGTTTGGGACTGGATGAAGCGTCGTCTCACGCGGTCTGCACGTCCAGCACGAACGCTGGTCCAACTGAGGCGCCAGGTGGAAATGGCATGGCAAGCCGTTCCACAGGACTACATCCAGCATCTCTATGATCGTCTCCATGGGAGAATAGCAGCCTGCATTGCTGCGAAAGGTGGATATACACTGTACTAGTGCCGACATTGTGCATGCTCTGTTGCCTGTGTCTATGTGCCTGTGGTTCTGTCAGTGTGATCATGTGATGTATCTGACCCCAGGAATGTGTCAATTAAGTTTCCGCTTCCTGGGACAATGAATTCGCGGTGTTCTTATTTCAATTTCCAGGAGTGTATATCTGTAATATATCAAGGGGAAATGTTGTTAGCAAGAATCTCGGTAAGTTCTTGACCAATTTACTCTGATATTTAAACAATGCTCTATTAAACGTTAGGTCAGATACAAGATATATATTTTTAAATACATATGATATATAAATAATTATATATGATATATCTGGTAAACATTAACAAAAATCTTGAAAACATCTTGACTGATCTGCAGCAAATGTTTACACAGTACTCTAATAAATATTCAGCTGGACCTAGGCTATATATTTCTTTAATACATCAATGTACAGGCTGTCTGTTACAACTAACTGTGAGAAAGATAATGCTGCCCATGCTCTACTGTGCTGTGAAAATGTTCATTTTTGTTTCCTTGCTCGCAATCAGTTCGAATTACAATAGCAGGGCATTTAAACCACTAGAAAAATTATTTCTCCCATTTATACTCTTTCCTGTTATACACAACTGTATGTTGTTTTGTTTCCTTCCTCACAGTCAGTTTAAATAGAAAGCAGGAAAGTTATATTTATGGTTATTGGCTGATGATTAGAATACTGTTATGGAATCTTATCCATCTGAAACTTTCTAATCTTACCCATCTGCAGCTGAAAACAAATTGAAATACTGTTGCTGAAGTTTCTAGCCCAACAGTACCAGAAACACTAGAAGTCTCTCACGCCCCATATACCAATGATCCCAACCGACATACTCTTTGATTTTAAGGGACATAGGTTCTCTATCAAAGTTTCGTTGACAATAACTAGAAACAAGAGTCGAGGGCAGAGAGGTGATGGAGAAGGATGGTAGGAAATTGACATAGAGAGGGGAAAGGAGGAGATAGGAAGAGACATGGGGGAGGAGGAGTTGGAGAGAGACAGTGGGACAAGGATATGGACAGAGAGAGAAGGGAGGATGTGGTTATGTATAGCCAATTGACATGCATTTTAGCAATTGCAAAGCATTGCTGGGTTCTCTAATGTGCTATAAAAGCAGATGTACGACTGTATATGTATATACCATATTTCCTCCTAAGCCCTTGGATAGCATTCAACCAATAACACTAACTGTCTGGAAAGAAGCACTTTGTGGGGGGGGGGGGTAGAACCATCTAGCTTCATTGGGTGAGGGTGGTCCAAAAAGGTTTGGTAATGCCTGACATTTCGGCTGCCCTGTGCCACTTGTGTGTTGCAACTGTAGTGTAGAAATGTGTTACACATGGTTTACATGGAGATGGGTATGTGTGAGTGGAGAGAGGAGGAGGGGAAGATGGATAGTGAGATGGGGAGTAGGAGACAGATTGAGAGATGAGGTAGGATAGTCAAATGGAGAGTTGGAGAAAGATAGATGAGGCAGGAGGTGGACAGCTAGAGATGGGGGATTGTGAGGGACAGACTGAGGGGTTAGGAGGAGACAGACACAGAGAAAGTGGGAGGACGAGATGAATAGATGGACAGGGGAGAAGATGTCCAGACAGATGGAGAAGGAGGAAATGAAATGAGAGAAGGGAGAGGAAGAGGAGGTGCAGAAGGTAGGTGGAAGATGATGATGTTAGTGGGCAAGTGGAAAAGCAAGTTGTTGTGAGAAGGCAGATGGAAGTACTGCTACGAGGGATGCAGATAAGAAGGAGAAGTTGATATGTAAAATACATTTCGGAATCTCATTCCTGTATTTAATTGTACTGGAATACTTTAAAAATATGAAGTATTATTTATTTATTATTTCTGTTCCTCACTGTGTCAACCAGTTCCCGATAATGATCAAATACTTTTATCATTGTGTTTAGGGCCAAATATCATGCCAGATGGCTGAATTATCACACATAAACTTAACATCCTCTCTGAGGTCGCATGGCGTAAAATAACAGAGAATCAGACATGTAAGTGTGAAGTATACGTGACTTATGCATACACACATGTAGCCTCAAGTGAAAGGTCAGTCCATAATACTGGATCTCCCATGAGAAATTATCAATATTCAGGGATATAATAGGAACGATCATCCGAAGCGAAAAAGCCTAGTAAACAACAGCTTTAACGTGTATACCTAAAGAGCTTCAGCAAGGTCCGAGCAGGCACACAGAGGGGGGGGGGGGGGGGTTATTAGTGATCGGGAGCTCCAACGTTAGGTGGGTGATGGAGCCCCTTAGGGAAATGGCAGAAAGGTCGGGGAAGAAGGCCAGTGTTCACTCTGTCTGCTTGCCGGGGGGTCTCATCCGAGATGTGGAGGAGGCCCTTCCGGCGGCGATAGAGAGCACTGGGTGCACCCGACTGCAAATTGTTGCTCATGTCGGCACCAGTGACTCCTGCCGTCTGGGTTCAGAGGTCATCCTCAATTCATACAGCCGGTTGGCAGAGTTGGTGAAGGCGGAAAGCCTCGCTCGCGGGGTGGAATCTGAGCTAACTATTTGTAGTATCGTTCCCAGAACCGATCGCGGTCCTCTGGAAGGCTTAAACCAGAGGCTCAGACGATTCTGCGGAGACCTGGGGTGCAAATTTCTCGACCTCCGCTATCGCATGGAGAAATGTAGGGTCCCCCTGAATAGGTCAGGCGTGCACTACACGCAGGAAGCGGCTACAAGGGTAGCGGAGTACGTGTGGAGTGCACATGTGGGTTTTTTAGATTGGAGAATTCCCTCCCTATGCCCGACAAGACGCCTCCTGAGACGCGGCAAGGTAGGAGAAAGCAAAATGCAACAGGGAATAACAATATTAATGTGGTAATAGTAAACTGCAGGAGCGTCTATAGAAAGGTCCCAGAACTGCTCTCATTAATAAACGGTCACAATGTCCACATAGTACTAGGGACAGAAAGTTGGCTAAAACCAGATGTAAACAGTAATGAAATTTTAAACTCAGATTGGAATGTATACCGCAGAGACAGGCTGGACAGTGAAGGGGAGGCGTGTTTATAGCGGTAAGAAGTGCAATAGTATCGAAGGAAATTGACGGAGATCTGAAATGTGAAATAATTTGGGTGAAGGTCACGGTTAAAGCAGGCTCAGACGTGGTAATTGAATGTCTCTATAGGCTCCCTGGCTCAGCAGTTGTTGTGGCTGAGCACCTGAAGTATAATTTGAAAAATATTTCGAGTAGATTTCCCCACCATGTTATAGTTCTTGGTGGAGATTTTAATTTGCCAGATATAGACTGGGAGACTCAAACGTTCATAACGGGTGGCAGGGACAAAGAATCCAGTGAAATTTTTTTAAGTGCTTTATCTGAAAACTACCTTGAGCAGTTAACCAGAGAACCGACTCGAGGCGATAACATATTAGACCTTCTGGTGACAAACAGACCTGAACTATTTGAAACAGTTAACGCAGAACAGGGAATCAGCGATCATAAAGCGGTTACTGCATCGATGATTTCAGCCGTAGAGATATTAAAAAAGGTAGAAAAATTTTTCTGTTTAGCAAAAGTGACAAAAAGCTGATTTAGAGAACCTGATGGCTCAACACAAAAATTTTAAGTACAGATAGTGTTGAGGATCAGTGGACAAAGTTCAAAACCATCGTACAATATGTATAAGATGAGTAAGTGCCAAGTAAGATCGTAAGAGATGGAAAAGAGCCATCGTGGTACAACAACCGAGTTAGGAAACTGCTGCGGAAACAAAGGGAACTTCACAGCAAACGTAAACATAGCCAAAGCCTTGCAGACAAACAAAAATTACGCGAAGCGAAATGTAGTGTGAGGAGGGCTATGCGAGAGGCGTTCAATGAATTCGAAAGTAAAGTTCTATGTACTGACTTGGCAGAAAATCCTAAGAAATTTTGGTCTTATGTCAAAGCGGTAGGTGGATAAAAACAAAATGTCCAGATACTCTGTGACCAAAATGGTACTGAAACAGAGGATGACAGACTAAAGGCCGAAATACTAAATGTCTTTTTCCAAAGCTGTTTCACAGAGGAAGACTGCACTGTAGTTCCTTCTCTAGATTGTCGCACCGATAACAAAATGGTACATATCAAAACAGACGACAGAGGGATAGAGAAACAATTAAAACCACCCAAAAGAGGAAAGGCCGCTGGACCTGATGGGATTCCAGTTCGATTTTACACACAGTACGCGAAGGAACTTGCCCCCCTTCTTGCAGCGGTGTACCGTAGGTCTCTGAAAGAGCGTAGCGTTCCAAAGGATTGGAAAAGGGCACAGGTCATCCCCGTTTTCAAGAAGGGACGTCGAACAGATGTGCAGAACTATAGACCTGTATCTCTAACGTCTATTAGTTGTAGAATTTTGGAACACGTATTATGTTCGAGTATAATGACTTTTCTGGAGACTAGAAATCTACTGTATAGGAATCAGCATGGGTTTCGAAAAAGACAATCGTGTGAAACCCAGCTCGCGATATTCGTCCACGAGACTCAGAGGGCCATAGACACGGGTTCCCAGGTAGATGCCGTGTTTCTTGACTTCCGCAAGGCGTTCGATACAGTTCCCCACAGTCGTTTAATGAACAAAGTAAGAGCATATGGACTATCAGACCAATTGTGTGATTGGATTGAAGAGTTCCGGGATAACAGAACGCAGCATGTCATTCTCAATGGAGAGAGGTCTTCCGAAGTGAGAGTGATTTCGGGTGTGCCCCAGGGGAGTGTCGTAGGACCGTTGCTATTCACAATATACATAAATGACCTTGTGGATGACATCGGAGGTTCACTGAGGCTTTTTGCGAATGATGCTCTGGTATATCGAGAGGTTGTAACAATAGAAAATTGTACTGAAATGCAGGAGTATCTGCAGCGAATTGATGCATGGTGCAGGGAATGGTAATTGAATCTCAATGTAGACAAGCGTAATGTGCTGCGAATACATAGAAAGAAAGATCCTTTACCATTTAGCTACAATATAGCAGGTCAGGAACTGGAAGCAGTTAATTCCATAAATTATCTGGGAGTACGCATTAGGAGTGATTTAAAATGGAATGATCATATAAAGTTGATCGTCGGTAAAGCAGGTGCCAGACTGAGATTCATTGGAAGAATCCTAAGGAAATGCAATCCGAAAACAAAGGAAGTAGGTTACAGTACGCTTGTTCGTCCACTGCTTGAATACTGCTCAGCAGTGTGGGATCCGTACCAGATAGGGTTGATAGAAGGGATAGAGAAGATCCAACGGAGAGCAGCGCGCTTCGTTACAGGATCATTTGGTAATCGCGAAAGCGTTATGGAGATGATAGATAAACTCCAGCGGAAGACTCTGCAGGAGAGATGCTCAGTAGCTCGGTATGGGCTTTTGTTGAAGTTTCGAGAACATACCTTCACCGAAGAGTCCAGCAGTTTATTGCTCCCTCCTACGTATATCTTGTGAAGAGACCATGAGGATAAAATCAGAGAGATTAGAACCCACACAGAGGCATACCGACAATTTTTCTTTCCATGAACAATACGAGACTGGAATAGAAGGGAGAACCGATAGAGGTACTCAAGGTACCTTCCGCCACACACCGTCAGGTGGCTTGCGGAGTATGGATGTAGATGTAGATGTAGCTATGAGCACTTCTTTACCTTCAGTGCTGTGAAACAAATCTCTTCTACTGGAAGGCCTTTACTTCCCATATTTTGAGAGGAGATAGCGTGGACCAAAACAAGAAAAAAATTGTCTAGTAATCATGGGCTGCTATCAGCAGTTGCTTAGTAGAAGAGATATGCTTCAACATAGTGAAGATGAACAAGTGCTCATAGCTTTTAAAGTATGCATTTAAAGACCTTGTTTACTAGAAGTTTTACCTTTGAATGATCATTAACTGCTATATCCCTGAATATTGACCATTTCTCTTGCATCACCCTGTATACAATGTAAAGCAGCACGTACATATTTGTGTATGTACAGGACTTTCTCCTAAATGTATGGATAGACTTCAGCCAAACTTGGCACACAAACAGCAAACTTCATGAGTATCAGCACCATGGGGTCTATAATATCCTAGTTCCAATAGGAGCAGAGATACTGGCAAAAACGTCTTTCCTCAGCCTATGCCTTATAGGGCGCCTTGCTTGACATTTGTGTTGTGTGGCAATAGTATCAGACTGGCTTATCGATCTGCTTTCCAGGACAGAGACAAGAAATGGTTTCCCAGCCCCAAACGTGTAGGCTGCCCTGTATGACAGGTGTGTTCTGCTGTAGTAGTATTGGCCTGCTTTATCGATCTGTTTTGCAGGGGTTGCAAGCGCAGATGGGCATGGCTGGGGGAAGGCTGAGACAGTTAGAGGAGGGGCTGCAGAGAGGAGAGGGTGGGAGAAGATGGACAGAGAGAGGGGGGAAGGAGAAGATGGACAGAGAGAGGGAGGGGTAGGAGATCTACAGAGAGAGTGCAGAGGAGGAAGAGGCAGACTGAGAGAAGGGCCTGAGGTGATGGACAGAGAGACAAGTGGGTGGGGGTGCAGAGATAGAGGGAATGAGAAGATGTACAGAGAGAGGGATAGGAGGAGATGGCCAGAGAGAGGAGAAGGAGGAGTTCCACAGGCAGAGCGGGGAGGAGGTAAATGCTGGAGACAAGTGGAAGGTGGAAGGTGTGGTCAGATAGTGAGAAGGTGGAGAAGTAAGATGGGGAGAGAGGAGATGGACAGAGACTGGAGAGGAGGGTATGAACTGAGGGAGTGGGGAAGGAAGATATGGTCAGGGAGAAGAGGCAGCAGAGGAAGAGAGGAAGGAGGAGGAGATGCAAAAACAGAGAGAATGGGGAGGAGGAGATGAATGTGGGAGGATGAGGTGGACAGAGAGATGGAGCAAGAAGAGGTGGAGACAGAGATGGGGGAGAAGAAGAAGTGTGCAATGTATGTGTCGAATGTGTGCACGAGTGAAGGCACAGGAAAAAGGCTAGTGCATGTATGAAATAGTATGTATGTACGTGTGTATGTCCAGCATTTCCTCCTGAACCATATGATCTATACGAACTGCATTTGGAACATAAACTACTTGCTACATGATAATCAGAACTGTGGGGATTAGAACTTCCTTGTGAGTGAAAATTAAGGCAAAGGAAGCTTTTTAACCAGTGACCTGTAGGCTGATCTGCACCACAAGTATGTTGTATTGTCATGTCTTGCAAGGGCTACACATACATGGCTGAGATAGAGAGAGGTGAGAGGAGAGAGATATGGGGAGGATGAGATAGACTGAGACAATGGGGAGTAGGAGATGGGCAAATAGAGAGGGAAATAGGCGTGTTGCATGAGTACTATAAGCATGCCTTACAGGGGCCATATGTGTGGACGTGCACAGCTAAGCATAGGATTTTGGGAAGGAGATGGATGGTGAGTGAGGGAGAGGATGAGGTGGACAGAGAAAGGTGTAGGAGGAGGCAGAGAGATGGGCAGAAGGAAACGGACAGAGGCAGCAGGAAGCAGGAGATGGGTAGAGAGGGTGAGGAGAAGGAGGAGATAGAAATAGAGAGCGGCATACGAGAAGGACAGAGGGAGGGGCAAGGAGGGGACAGACAGAGAGAGTGAGGAGAGGAGATATATGGAGCAGAGAGGGGGCAAGGAGATGGTCAGAGAGGAGCAGGACGTGAAGGATAGAGAAAGGGGGGGGGGGGGGAAGGAAAGTTGCAGGAGCCAGTTAGAAGGTGTAGAGGAGAAGTGTGCAGCTGGAGAAGGAAGAAGTGGAAGGATGAGATGGACAGAGAAAGGGGGAGAAGGATATGGTCAGAGGAAGGGAGAAGAAGCTATGGTCAGTGAGGAGGGGGATGGGGGAGATTGACACTGAATGGGGAGGAGGAACTGGAGAGACAGAGAGTGTAGGGAGGAGGAGATGTACAGGTAGAGATGGGAGAATGAGATAGAGAAGTGGAGGGAGGAAGGAGTGGACACAGAGAGGGGGAGGACAAGATGTTCAAAATATATATGTCAAACTAGTATGTGAGTAAAGTCGCGCAGAAAAGGCTAGTTTACTAAGGGAAATTCACTGTTCATAGATTCATCACATAGCTTTTAACACCCCTCTGGGCCACCTATCTATCCACAGAGCTTTGTAGAACCACAAATCCCTGTGGCCACCCTTCCATGGAAGTAAGAGAGGATGTAAAGGGCGACCATCCACCAGTTTGGGATGGGGAGGGGGGGGGGCGGGATATTCTAGAGGTTCTGTAAAAAAATTTATTTGCATGTAAGAATAGCATCTTTCAAACACTGTCTCAGTGAGGCCAGTTCTCACAAGGCCAATGCGCTTGGGAATTGCGATATCAGCATCACGCCATCTTTCTATTGTGGTTTGCTGAAAACCCAAACCACTGCGTTTAGGCTGTAAGGAACGTGAGAAATGAGTCACAACATAGACGCTCTCGTGTACGCCATCTGCCTCTGGCCCTTTTCACCAACACAGGTCACCAGCCGCACGAACGGGAACCACTTCCTGTTCGGTTTAGTTTAGTCCAAATCTCCTAGACTGTCAGTGCGAACCTTTTTGTATCTCGAATACCGAAAATATAAACCAATCCTCCCATATTTCACTCTTCCGACGCTCATCCATCCCGCTCTCCTGCTCAGGAGGTTACTGATATGGTATATTTGTTCTGTTGTGCTTACCCAGTAAGTCTTCAAAGGTGTACAATGTTTCTCTTTTGTATCTAGATTTGTTGTACGGCGCTATGCTCCATTTAAAAACGAGTCCGTCCAGACTGAAACCTCCAGCAACGGATTTCCTGCAAAAGACAAAAGTATACGTAAATTCTCTTTACAGTGCGCATAGTTATTATAAAATCCTATGTAACCTCCAATTCTGAATACTAGAAGCTAACAACTGAAGTTTATATTGTCTACCATTTGGGCACGTAGTCGTAAATCAGTAAAAAATGCCCAAAGCTTCTAGAAATGTGGGAAATGGTTGATAAAGGTGGAGTTTTGAAGATACAGTGGCCATTATCTAAGTTTCCCGGTTCAATATGTGGATGTACGGATCTACTTCCTCTGAAGAATATTTGCTCTTCAGCATTCAATCTTCATAGGACGTAGATGTAAAGGAGGATAGAGCTTATTTATCTGATGGTGGGACGTCAACAACTAAGGCTATGGTCACAGTGGTATCGACATCGGGACATTCCACCAGCTCAAGCTCGAACAAACATAACGTGGATTTTGAGATATCTATTTTGATTCTTATAGTTTCCGTAATCGATCTGTTTTTGGGTTGTGGTAGTTGGGCATTAACTGTCCTATAATTATTATTACTGTTCCTGACAGTAGTTCGGTGAGTCTGTGAAATGAGTGGTTTGCAAATGTCGTGTATGAGTTCCCACTTTTCAAGGGTTTAGGTATTCTGAGAATCTTACTCTAAAATTTATGTTTTTCTTTCACATGTACCTGTGAATAACAGTCGTTGAAGATTGATTGACGTATGTCTGTTTTGCCGAATTTATTTGAAGCTGAAAGGAGTGTTTGTAATCTTGCTTCTCAATACCACCACGAGTCATCTCGTGTATGCAGTACGGGGGGCGTACAGTGTATAATGCAACACCTTTTTTTTCTGAAAGCAGATTGGTTTTATTCAGGCGTCCAATACACCAAGTTAATCCCTACTATTTTGGTGAGAAAATCTTATTTTTCAACATAATATCCGTTCAACGAGACCATCTTACGTCACCTTACTGTGAGGGCCTCATGTCTGCTTGGTACCAGTCTACAGATCGACGTCTTGCTGCATCAACAACTCACCGTCATCCACGTACTGCTTCCCGCGAGCTGTATCCTTCGTAAGGTCAAGCGGATAGGTGGAAAATGACATATCTGGGCTGTAGGGTGGATGAGGGAGAACAGGCCAGTGAAGTTTTGTAAGCTCCTCTCGGGTGCGCAGACTTGTGTGCTGCCTTTCGTTGTCATGGAGAAGGAGAAGTTCAATAGCATTTTTGTGGTGACAGTCGCGCTGAAGTCGTTTCTTTAGTTTCCTGAAGTTGACTGTTGCATCGTGAGGGAGTATATCGAACAAATAACCCCTTCAGAGTACCAGAAGACGGTAGCCATGACATTACTGGCTGAGGGTGCGGCTTTGAAATTTTTTGTCAAAGTACATTTGGTGTGACGTCAGTTCGTGGAAAGCCTTTTTGGTTCCGGTTCGAAGTCATTAACCCACGTTTCATCGCCTGTGACGCTGTTCCGTAAAAAATTGGCACGATCATCCTCGTAACGCACAATCAAATCCGCACAGACTGTTCTTTGTTGTTTTTTTTGTGTTAGGCAGCGAGGAACCCAGCGGTTACACACCTTTGAGTACCCCAATTGGTGGACGAGCGTGTCAGCACTACCAACAGAAACGTCCAGATCCGACGACCACTTCGAATGTGAGTCTCCGCATTTTCCAACATTGCAGGAGGCACAGCTGTGTACGGTCGGCCGGCACACGGGAGATCAGATAGGTTGCTCCGACATTGTTGCGATGGTGACAGACGCCTCGCCCAACGACTCAGTGTTTTGTTCATTGTCAGGTCTCTGTAGACATTCTGCAAACGCCTATGCATACCTGCGATGCTCTGGTTTTTCACCAAAATAACCTCAGCGACAGCTCTCTGCTTGGAACGCACCTCCATTACAGACGCCACTTTGAAGGCTAGATACAGCGCCACCACCTGTCAGAGCTTCATGAAATTACAGAGGCGTAAGCGGGAATATCCCGCGATTCTATTTCTATCGCTTGAGCCTTGTCCCGCAGTTACGCAGGGTCAGCTATCGTTAATAGGATTTGGCATGTTAATGTTTAAGGGGTGGCTCGATGCCCTTCCTGCCGCCACCCCGAACCCCCTGGGACGGAAGTAGTGTACCCCAACTGTCTGCGTCGAGTTTAATCCATGGAATAGCGCGAAAGTGTCCAGATGTCTGCGAGCCGTGTAACTGAGGCGGAAAATGGGGATCAGCCCGGTATTCACCTAGCGGGATGTGGAAAACCGCCTAAAAACTACATCCAGGCTGGCCGGCACATCGACCCTCGTCGTTAATCCGCTGGGCGGATTCGATCTGGGGCCGGCGCGCCTACCCGAGTCCAGAAATCAGGCTACACTGTCGGGTCGGGAATATTACGCGATATCACACAAAAAACCGCGTTTTTTCAATCGCAATTGGTCGAGAAAAAAATATGTTGCATTGCTTATAGAATGCCCCTCGTAGAATGTTTCTCTCTTCGTCTGATATACAGGGTTATTCTAAATGATGGATCCATTTTCAAAAATTCGTTTCTATTCAAGTACAAATCCATAACGAACAAGATTTATACCAATGAAAAGGGGCGTTTTAAAGTTTTTGGCGGCCGGTGGCGGGCGGGCGGTGATGATTTCAGAAGCGGCCGGTAGAGTTCGCGTGGCAATTCGGCCGTCATTCCGTTTCACTGTCAGTTGTGAGTGAGGTAGCGACTGTGGAGCACAAGGTTTCTGTGTTTTTGAGTTCGCGGAAAGTGAGCCGCAAATTGCAGTGCAGCGGGCATTTCGTGCCAAATTCTGTATTCAGCCACCAACTCGCAAAAGCATTAGCTGTTGATTCAAGCAATTTAAACAGACTGGAAGTGTGTGCAAAGAAAAAAGCACAGGCCGACTGGATATTGTCAGAATATGTTGTCAAACGGATTCAAGAAAATTTTATGTGCAGTTCCAGCAAGTCTACCAACAGATCCAGTTGATAACTTGGAATACCCCAACTAACTGTATGGAAAGTTATGAGATGGCGTTTGCTGTACAAGCGCTACCGATTACAAATTGTGAAGACTCTCAACCCCAATGACAAAGAGAAGCGTCTCGCATTTTGTGGTTATTTCCTAGCAAAGATGGAGAATGAAGCATTTTTAGCGATGAAGTGACGTCCCACCTTAATGGAAAAGTCAACAGACGCAATGTTCGCAAATGGGATTTGGAAAATCCACATTCACCATTGCAACAATAAAGAAACTCACTGAATATTAACGTGTTCTGTGCCGTATCCCGTACAAAGGTTTATGGACCATTTTTCTTTGCGGAAAAAACTGTAACGGGAATCACGTATCTGGACATGTTGGAACAGTGGCTGTTCCCTCAAGCTATGGAGGATACCCAGGACTTCATTTTGCAACAGGATGGAGCTCCGCTCCATTGAATCCGTGATGTACGAGGCTTTTCGAATGACTATCCTCCTCAGCGCTGGATCAGTCGCATGGGACTCGAGGCCCTGGCTCTGCACTTCTGGTCACCGAGATCTCCTGATCTCACACCCTGCGACTATTTCTTATGGGGTTCTGTGAAGCAAGTTGTTTACGTTCCGCCTCTACCAACCACTGTGAACGATCTGCAGAACCGGATCATTGCTGCCGTGTACCCAGTAACAGCAGCTACGCTTTCGCGGCGCTGATGACCTCGATGTTGAGCGCCCATAAGCCCCAACACCACACCCCCCCCCCCCCCCAACACGCTTTCGCGTGTGTGCGACGAGTTGGCTAACGCGTCGATGTTTGTCATGCAGCCAATGGTGGCCACATTGAACATTTATAACATTTATCACATTTCTAATTATTAAATATTTATTAAAAACTAATTAATTACAAATTATTTAATTGATATCGAACATTATGAAAAGAGACTTTGAAATTTCCTTTTTTCATTGGTTTAAAGCTTGTTCATTTTGTATTTTTACTTTAATAAATACGAAGTTTAGAAAATGGGTCCATCATTTAGAATATGACTTGTATGGTTACGACAATTAAATACTTATTAAAAACTAATTAATTATAAATTATTCAATTGATATCGGACATTATGAAAAGAAACTTTGAAATTTCCTTTTTTCATTGGTTTAAAGCTTGTTCATTTTGTATTTTGACTTTATTAAATACGAAGTTTAGAAAATGGGTCCATCGTTTAGAATAGCCCTGCATTTATATGACTTGTATGGTTATTCCAATAACTGAGAAAAGGGATTCTAACGTCCTTGACAGAACAGATTCCAATGTACAATGGAATCTCCATGATCCTGCCAACAACTGACGAAGCAAGTAGGACGCACTGTGACCAAGCTGTCGGGCTATGCAACCCAGCAAAGTCTGGCGACCGAGCCTCGTGACACCGTGAATTCAGCCTACGCCGATTCCTTCGGCCTTTTCTAAATTTTGTGACTTTTAATGAGATCAGATATGTGAAAGACCTCAGTTTCGTGTTATCGACGGCCATTCTAAGAATGCAGCTTTCTGAATGGTCGGGGAGGGACACTGTCTCAGCCCTGTAACATATTAAGGGGCCTGCCACCACGTGACGCCACAGTACCTCTGCTGGTAGCTCTTCTCGCAGCTCCCTGGTCTGCCAGTGCGCCTGCCAGCAGAGACACCAGAGGAATTTCTTAAGTCTGCATTCAGTTTCGAAGTGAATATGGTATACCAAGAAGCTCTGGGTGCGACACCGATATAAAAAGAGATTGCAGAAGAAGAAGAGAAATTCTGGTTACATCCCTTCTTTGCTCATTTTATCATAAACGAATTATCACACACTGTACAGTAAATTTAGAAATTACGGTATTAAACGTTTAGTTTCGTGAGAATGTCAGTTAGAGATCTCCTTAAATGACCTTAAGAAGAAAGACATCGTTTTGAGGAAACTCATCTCGCCAGAAGAAAAATGTCTAATTAGTGCCTAATTATTTGGTGTTTGCAACGGTATGTATTGTTTTAGTTGTAACATTTAGGTGATTATTCAGTTATTTTTTGAGTAACATTTCATAATAAACCCAAAATCAGTTTAGAAATATTTTCAGCAAAAAGTAGGAACATTTTCTCATTTGTTTACATATCTTATTTCTTAAAAAAATTCTATTGAGTCCGATGTAGCATACCCGTTAGTGCCACTTGCTGCAGCAGGAGATGTAGCTATGCTGTTTCGATCTCGAAGCAGTCACCACCATTATTAGTGTTCTGCCATAGAGCAGGACTTCACATGTATCCGACAAAGAATTACAATGGCTCAGAGCACAAAAGAAGGTAAACAGGTTAAGCACCAAGTATTTCTCAAGTTGTCTTAGTTACATTTTCGTAAGTTTCGATTTTCCTTTAATTCCTCGCATTCTTTTTATAATTAGGCTTGTTATTTCATTTATTGTTACCACAGACAGACTCAGTCGGCGTAAAATAAGTTATGCACATTTCATTATTTTTTCACACTGCCTATTGTAAAATTAAACAAATGTCAACTCACCTGGAACATGGCGGTTCGAGTTGAAGCAAGAAACATAAATTGATTGGGCTTCATTTATAAAGAAATATAAATCGCAAAAGAGAAGTACTGAGGGTGCTGTGATTTGAGTTGCAAGGCCAATATAGAACTGTAGGACAATAGAGTTTATGCTTAGAATTAACTTGAGAAATTGTGAAGGACTGTATAAGCATTACTCTTAGGCATGACTGTAGATTCTTATCTTATTTAATTTTGTTTACTTTATTTTTTAAATTTTTTCTGGATTTTTGTCTATCATTATTAATATTATTATTATTATTGTTACGTTAAACAAAGGTAAATGCTTACCATTTTTATACCTGTAGGCGAATCACAAATTAAATGTCGTCTTTGAGATGTTCCCGTGTAATGTAGACCAGACTTGGGGGTCATTCTGGACTGGGACCTTACTTTTAAGTACATATAGAAAATATAGCAAAAACGTGAACACCACGATTGATATTATTAGAAAACTAGCTGGGTCAGGATGCAGACCGAATGCAAGTACTCTTCAGACAGCCACGTAGTCACTATGTTAATCTACGACAGAGTACCGTGCTTCAGCATGAAAACCAATGGGTAGATATGTAAAGCTGATGTTAAACTAAATCAAATAATGGGAAAAATTAGTAGCACTACTGAATCAACACCGCTTGCAGGGATAACTGCACTATATAATATTGTACCATCCTCAATTAGACGAAAAGCAGCAGTGTTCCAAAAGTGTACTACTCATTGGAACTCACTTCTGTGCAACCAGCTACAGAATATACCTGCCATCGGACTTAAATCCAGTAAAGCACCCTGGATTTAGTCTTCCCGGGAAACTATGGAGAGTTATGAACTGATTCTGTATGGGGCTTGGAACGTGTGACACCTGTTTCTATGAATGTGGGTTCTAGGGTGCCCCGGGGTGTGACTCTGGGGTTGCTGCCCAAACTATGAGTGGACTGATTAAGAGACATACACTGTCCAGTCAGCTTAATGTTCCCATCTGTCAGTAGCCTGAAAAACCACCTTTTGCAGCACTGACCACTGCGACACGTGCTGGTAGAGAGTCGATCATGTTCTTGAGAGTACCTACAGGGGTGTGGAGCTGTACTGATCCCACTGCTGTGGCCAGCTGCAATGGACTTCTCAGCTGAGGATTCACTGCATGAACAGCCCTATCGAAGCGGTCCCGCAGATTTTATATTGGGTTTATATCTGGAGAGTCTGGTGGCTAGAGGAGTACAGTAAACTCATCCAGATCTCTTCAAACAACATGCATACACTGCAAGGTTGTGACATGTTGCATTTCCAGCCAGTAGATACCGCTGTGACGAGGAAAAACAGACTGCATGTAGAGGTGCACATGGCGCCCAAGGATAGATGCATACCTTTTTTGATCTACTGTTCCTTCCAGAATGACGAGATCACCTTAGGAATGCAATTTAAACGTTCCCCAGATCAAAATGCTTCCTACTCCAGCCTGGAACCTCCTGACATTGTTTCATGGTGTTTGCTTTTAGTCCAGTGGAGCATAAAAAGTGATCCATCTCAAAAGCCTACCTGTGGCCACACAGTGGACTCCAGTTGCGGTACTGGCGTGCAAATTCAGGGCTTAATCACCATCTAACAGCAGTCAGCATGGGTGCATGAACCAGATGCCTGCTGCAGAGGCACATACTGCAGCAATATTCACTGAACAGTTGTTGGTAGCCCCTTATTCTACCTGAGTGGTCATCTGCTCAACAGTTGCCTCATCTATTCACCCATACACATCTCTCCAGTCGTCGTTCACCACTGTCATCTATGGCCTATGGTGCATCACAGCTGCCTCAGAGCCAGTTTTGGATAGTCCCGTTTTGCCATGAATGGTATATTTTAACCCATTAATGCCCAAGACTAAGTTTTTGTTCATGATTATGATGAAGTCAAAGCTGTTCTTTTAAGGGTGGCAGCATGTATCAGTGACTAAAATATTTTTTAAATTTTTACACAGATTTATTTCTCATACGATAAAACATACGCTGGGTATTAACATGTACTAGTTCAATAGCTAACGTAATTTTTCATGTGTCAAGCAACAAATGTTAAATCTTATTTTATTCATAAAAATTGATACATTACTATTTTTCACCATTTATAGTTCAATCACTTAGGGTAATGAAAGCAAAAAAAACAATCTGGAGGAAACCCAGCACCATATTATATTAGTGATATTTTCTGTAGTTTGCACAATTTTTAACTGTGATATTCCCAAAAAAAATAATTTTGGTTAAGACCAACATTACGCTTTATGTAATGAAATTTTGTGCAGTTTCCACAACTTTTACATCTTCTCTGAGTGAGAAGTTTGTCCACCATATCTCCACCATTATCTCTGAGGATATAATTTTGTACACCTTTCCTGGATTTTGGCATGGGCTCTTGAGGTTTATCTATTTCCTGCGACCTCAGCAGAGATAGTACAATACTTCATTGGAACTCCAGTGAACCTCTGTTCTTCACCTTTCTATACAACATTCACACTTTGATTAGGCTGCTGCCCAGGCAGAATTTAACAAGAGGGCAGTAGCTTTTCTTGAAGTGACCCTGGTTCTATACAGACTTATCAGTTTGTCGAAAAGATTTACTCCTCCCATCCTTTTACCGTAGAGATGTACTAAGATTGTTGAGCCATAGTTACATGCTTTCATTCTTTCTCCATCTCTTGCAGGTCCCCTTGGTAAGGCAAACGTCAATCTGCTGGTTCGTTCCTAATGTCACTTGGCTGTTGCCAAGCCACCTTAGCAGGCTATAGTGCTCATATTGGAAAACATGATAAGAAAAACGAGTTTCCTTTTTCAAGTCTTTCAATGGTGCTTTCTCAACCCTATCTCCTTGAATACTGCCAGTGTAGTGTAATTCATTCTTGGTTAGTGATTCCAAGAGGTGCAGAGAATTGAAATAGCTGTCAACAAAGACAACAGAACGAGTAGGAAGAAAACCTAAACAGAATTTATCTGTAACAGAAATTCCCAATGTTTTACTTTCTTCTTTATCAGCAGCACCAGTGTATAGACTGAACTTCACAACATAGCCCTTAGATATCATAAGGAGCCATAACTCGTTCGCATAACGAACAGTTTTTCCGCTTATGAATTGTTCGATCCTGTTAGGTCTATAGCAGGGCTCCATAGCTTCATGTAAAGGGAAAGAACGTCCTAGTGGCCGAATAAGTTGCAGAAGTATGGTGTTGAGCTTTTTCAAAAGAGGATCATAATTAACTACAAACATTATGAGACTGCTTCAATTCAGCCACAAGACTAGGCTCTGATATATTATCTGTGAAATGTACTTGACTGCCAACACTCATAGCATTAAATTCTTTTGATACCCAATTTCTTGGTATTGTTTTAGATTTCTTTGATAGTTCTTGTGTATTGTTATCTACATTATTGCTTTCTATCACTGACTGCAAAATTACATCGTTTCTGTTTCTATCCTGATATAGCTTGTACTTCTAGTGGGGCAAAAGAACTCCTTTACCAATGTCACTAAAACTAATGCGTCTTTCATAATCACTAGAAGCACCATTAGAATCGGAACCATTTCAGTCATATGGTGGAAGAAGGATTAAATCCAGTTCATCTGCTCGTTCTATTTCTCTGCAGGTATTATGTTCAGCACTGAGATACTAAGTATATTTAGAATCTCTGCTGCATCGTCTGGGTACAATAGCTTTTATCTTACCTATCGATGAAGTACACTATATAAGAATTGGCAAAATGACTTCTGCAGTCCATTGCATGCGTTATTGTACTCTGAAAGTAGAAAAAGGAATGAAATTCAATTAGGTATAAAGGAAGTGATAGTTTCACATTGTAATCATACAAAGATGTATTATTACATCACATAAGCATAGATAAGGATTTCACAACCAGAAGCAACCTAGTGTTCAATTGTTATTCTGAGTAACCACTAAAACCATACCTGTTATACATTATTTTGGCAATTCAGAGGAAAAAGAAAATGGATTTCTGCACTATAATGGTATTTTTGTATCACCGAAAACAATCGTTGTTATGAAGTAGCGTCCATTGACTGTACACAAAAACAGCTATAAACAATCTAAATTGTTCCATCTTCTGGTAATAGTTTAAAATATAAACAAATGAGTCATTTATGATGAAACATACCTTGCACATTAATGAGTTAACCACAGTGGCACCGCAAAGAGTTTACAAACTGCCATTTCGGAAATGCCCCCATCCTTGGCCCGAAAGCCAATAATCATGGCCATTTGGAAGTGAGATAATCGCTTCTTTTCCAGAGTACTACAACGGCTGCACTGTCTTCCACGTCCCTCCACTCCTCCCACCTCCCACCCCCTCCTGACCATGCTTTATATACCCTCCATTGCTAGTGCTACCATCTGCTGTCTGCGAGTGGTTATTGCACATTGACGTCAGACATAAACGATGGTGGCCACATTTATGTGACTGGACTGTTTAGATATATAGTTATGATTTTTTTGTGTATTTGTTTGATTATATTTTTATGGGACATTTAACCATGCGAAATATGAAGCCTTTAAATATGAATGTAAAATGACCATCCAAGCCATATGAATAACAATGGTTCAAATGGCTCTGAGCACTATGGGACTTAACATTTATGGTCATCAGTCCCCTATAACTTAGAACTACTTAAACCTAACTAACCTAAGGACACCACACAACACCCAGTCATCACAAGGCAGAGAAAATCCCTGACCCCACCAGGAATCAAACCCGGGAACCTGGGCATGGGAAGCAAGAATGCTACCGCACGACCACGAGCTGCGGACTATGAATAATAATAATAATAATAATAATTGCACAATGAATGTTGAAAAAATGTGCTTTCTAACTACTTTGTAATTCTACCTTTCTGTTAAAAACTAAATTACTATCTTATTTGTTGATATTAGATGGTATTCTGCTTTCTTTAGCTTGTCCATAATACTCTTCATTTTTTTGTTTAGAGTACAAGGTATTTTGTACCTGTTACTCATATAAAGATTTAATTTCACTACCTCATTTTCAGTTACACTTTCACAGTATTTCACTGTACTTTCACTGAAGGAATGCATTGGTAAATACAGGTGGCTATAATCAATGCCTTCAACTGAAGTGCATATGGAGAGGTTGTCGAAGGAAGAGAAAGTAACACAAACTAAATCCTAAACCCAAACAACAAAGAAACGCAATTGAAGGAAAATAGGTCCTCTGTATACAAAAATAAGGACATGAAGCAAAAACAGGATTAGATTTTGGTCACAGCTTGATGCAAACACATTAAGAATTACTAAGGAACAAAAAGTCTAAGTAACTTAAAAGTTCATCATGAACTTACTAACAAAAGACACAAAAATTAAACAGAAAAACAAACAATTTCAAAAACAGAAAACAGAACAATGAATGCTGACCATTTATGATGATTAATAAGCAAGTACACACTTCCAGAATGAGATTTTCACTCTGCAGCGGAGTGTGCGCTGATATGAAACTTCCTGGCTGATTAAAACTGTGGGCCCGACCGAGACTCGAACTCGGGACCTTTGCCTTTCGCGGGCAAACGCTCTACCAACTGAGCTACCGAAGCACGACTCACGCCCGGTACTCACAGCTTTACTTCTGCCAGTACCTCGTCTCCTACCTTCCAAACTTTACAGAAGCTCTCCTGCGAACCTTGCAGAACTAGCACTCCTGAAAGAAAGGATATTGCGGAGACATCGCTTAGCCACAGCCTGGGGGATGTTTCCAGAATGAGATTTTCACTCTGCAGCGGAGTGTGCGCTGATATGAAACTTCCTGGCAGATTAAAACTGTGGGCCCGACCGAGCATTTGCCCGCAAAAGGCAAAGGTCCTGAGTTCGAGTCTCGGTCGGGCCCACAGTTTTAATCTGCCAGGAAGTTTTAAGTACACACTTCTCAACTTTCTACAGCGGCAGAAGGCGAATGTCTAATCAAGGCACTTCACTGTTTATAGTTAGTCACAGGAAAGGTGTACGAAGAATTGTACTGACATGACTGGACTATCCCTACCACATAATGACTTGGATGGCAGTCGTGGGGTCAAACTTCATTGCCAGAGCTCTTCAAAAGACAAATTATCATCCGTCCAGTCCCCAGACACTGAAGGAGAGCCACTCTAGACTCTCGTTCATCAGCCTCGTAATCAGTTCCCTTTGGCAACATTCACAAATCAACAGTTTCGTATGGATAGCAGATACCTCAATGTCACTACCTTATTAACAATTATTATTCGTCAGTTCTCATATGGCGTGAAATTCAACGCAGTTTACACCTAAGTTCACTACAGCAACAGCCAGACTCCTGTTAATGGAAGAGTTCATGTTCATTTGACGCACAATCAGTTATGGTGTCTGCGGCATCATCTCTTCCTCCCACAGAACATATTACAGTTCATCAAGAAGTTAACATCACACAATCGAAAGCATGTAAATAACGTTCATCGTATACCATTCAGTGATGTGACAGAGTGTGTTTACGGTACACAGTCGACAGAAGGTAGACAATGTTCGTTGTGCATGGATTCATGAAACCATACATCTTGTTCATAACACACAAATGACAATAGACAAATAATAGTTCTCAGAGCCATTTTTGTACCTATTCATGGTACATCATAGTTTCTTGAGGTAAATTATGTCCATGGTGCAACTACAAATGGCATATTTGAGTTTGTTGATGTGTGTACATCTTGTAGACTGGGCATCAAGTCTTTCTCTTTGTCACTGCCTACCAGGGAGCCCCTCGCTGTTCTCTGTTTGTCAACATTCTAATTGCATTTTTGAATGCCTGGTCCCTACAGCTGTGCAGGAACTGGCATGATACAATCTGCCTTGAAACTGCTCTGGCTTTCACTGTTCTGACTGACGTCAGAAGGTGGTTCGGGAGTGAGCCCACATGGACTCCCATTGATTTTGTGACACCATAAGCTTGTCTTGCTGATGGTGTTAGCCAGTGTGCTTCTGCTTTGGTGTGAGAGGAGATGAGGTGCTATGTGTAGTGTATGGTTCTCCTGTCTACCACCATCTACATGTTGGTCGTTCACCTGACCATTGCTGATAGGTTGGGGGGGGGGGGGGCAACCATAAAGCTGCCTGTAAACACAGGCTGACCAGTCTGCCAATTCACTACTCGAGAAGGTCAGCTCTGACCCACTCGCATGTGTGTGGGCCATGGTCTTGTAATCAGTTCCAGGATTTGGGTGTGTTGGCTCAACCAGAAGCCATACCTGCATGCCCAAGTGCTACCTGTCAGCCCACACTTCCTCAATGCATGCAGTACTCAATGGTGTCCACACACAGTCAGTTAAGTCACACATATTGTTGGCGTGTAGGCCAGCTGACCAATTGGGCTGTGAATGCATACACAGGCAGGCTGGTCCGCCAAGCAGCTCACCCCTGAGTCACTCGCTTGTGTATTCCAGCCAGTAGGCAATGTCCAGTGTGACTTCTTCAGGGTGGGGGCAGCTGATGGCCAATCACCAAGAACTACAGAGTAGTCCCAGGCGCTATACCAACCAACAAGGTGTAAAAAAGGGTGGGAGGTCATTGCACTAGATCTATCCTATAAAAATTTTAAACATAGAACTTTCCACAGTATTACACACTGTGTTTGACTCAGCCAGTGGCAAAGTATACTTTTTAAAAAGGTAGGAGAAACTAGTCCTTATTGGTGAACTCAGACCTCCAAGTTAGGTTTGAAATAAGCACTACCAACGTAGCCAAGCACTCACACATAGAAAGAAAGAAGGGGAGCAGTCCTGACTTGAAACTACAAAGTCAAATTCCTGTCTGACGCGAACAATTAAATCAGGACTGGGTATCAGGAAGGATGAGGCTGCTGAAATCAATAAATGAGTAAAAAATAAAAGAAAGTTCCCCATATAATTCTCCCTTTAAACGTTGGCATGTGATCTACATATAGTGTAGACAGTTACAGAAGTGAACCAAAAATACAAAACGAGAAATCACTAAATTATGAATGTGTAAGAAAAACATGTATAGTTCGACAGTGTTCAGGTGTGATGGCCATGCACTTCCCACACTTATCGCCTGACAGCACCTGGCAGTCTTGGCGTGGCCAGCTGCACGCATGAAGAAGGTTGCGAGGTGGCTCAGCTTCATCGACAGCAGTGACAACACTGCAGCCTGCATGAACTTAGCGAGCATTCTTAGAATCACTGAGCAGAAAATTCAGAGAAAACTAAGCAGTGTTGAACTAACTATTAAAATTTTATTAACTAAGAAAGCACAGGATGATTTAGTTATGATTAATTTCTAATAGAAGTTATTGCTCTTTGATAACAAGACTAAATGTGACCAATTATGCTAACTATTATAACTATTATTCTACATAATCTCTCTGAATGCAGTTGGCGGAAGGTGAATTCCTACCAAGCTGTAACAATAGCTCATAGTACAAATCACTTCTTTAGCTTAGTACATGTTACTCTTGGAATCTCTTTACAAGCTTACAAATGGAAGGAAATCCACACAGTGTGCAAGAGTGGTACTATCAGTGGCTAAAGGAGTTTAGCTGTTGTATCGTATGTTAAAGTTAATGCAAGAATATCCTGAAACAGGGGTAATTCGGAATTGAAGGTTCATCCCACAAGTTCACTTTCCACTGATTCTTTCAATCTACAAACCGCCGACAGCACAACTCAGAATCATGAAGTTTGAAGGATAATACATAGAAATTGCCATTTGACATATATGTGTTTTATTCTCATAGTTCAGAAACACTTGTCCTGCTACTGGTTGTAACGTTAATACTAAATCTTGTCCAAAATTTGGACAACAGGTTCACAACACCAAATTGCTCTAATGGTGTCTGTTAACAATACAAATCATCTATCCAGCACCTCCCCAAGCAGAATCCCTAAGAAGAATCTTTTCTCTCCTTTAAAAATTCAGGAGTAAAGCCGCATCCCAGTCAACAGAACATCTGTATCTTTGTTTCTTACTGGCAGCAGTCATTAAACACAATCTCTTGCATGCAGCCTGACTACACCAATAAATTACTCAAACTGTACGTGATCTTTACGAGATATGCTAGACATGGACGGAATACCCGCATTTTGCTTAAGTAGAGAACAGTTGCCCCAGCCTATCCTACCATAAGTGTATAAACTTAGGGCAAGTGAGCTCTCACCATTGGCATATAGGGTAGTAGTGGGGGAACTGTTTATTCATGTAAGCTATGTCAGTCAACTGCGACATCAGAGGGGTGGATTAAATTGTTTCAATGTCATTTTAAACTAGGCTATTTGGTTTTCAACCATTTTAAACTTAACACAAGTGCCATAAATCCAGTATCATGCCAGGGAAAACCGAGGGCCAATCATTAGTTTTAAACTTAGACTGCAAGAAATCTGGCAACTCTACAGCAAGTGTTAATATCTCTTGGTCTACCATCTCCAATTTAAATGATGTGGCAACCACGCTCATGACATTGACGTAGGTGGTCTCAAAACTTCACTGATATCTTCAGATTCGCCATCTCGGATCTACATTTTGGGTTGTGGTGTCATAGGGCTGTGCTCATATCTCCAGGTCCGCCATCTTAGATTTTATACTTAGGACGATTGGGCTAGGTCCACAATCTTAGATTTTTTAATTTTCCACCATTTTATACTTAATGCAATTGCTCTACAGTGTCATCGGAGTGGGGAGAAAACGCTCTAGCCCAACTGGGCAGTTTTTAATTTCACACTAATTTTTGTATTTCCCTCCAATTTCCGAATACCTCGCGATCTTCTACGTAAGACTATTAAGCTAATTCCGCCATCTTTGACTGGTGTACCTATATGATACTTTGCATTGCGCTTGGTGTGGTACAGCTATGTTACTAACATCACATCGAAAATTCGTGTGTGCTGAGGAATCTGTGAACACATTATAACCAGCAGTAACAAAAAGATAGATACCTTAATCTACCTTGAACTGTTCATATACTCATACAGGAATGCACTTAGACATGTGTTTTAGTTTCAAATATTCTCTGTCACTTTGAAATAAAGTTTGCAAGAACTGTAAATTTTACACACTCAAGACAATGACAATCGATTTTAACATTGAAAATTATTCTACCTGACAATTTTTATGTCACATAATTACTGTTAACTTGAAATTGGATTATTGTTCCAAAACTTGCACAAACGTTCGCAAATATCCTAAATCATTTCCCTGTAGAATCTATTTGAAAGTGTTACTTGCTGAAAGACAAACAAATCTACAAACCTGAATGTATTTTTTCATCATTCCTCAGATATTCTGTGATATTGAAATACAAGTTTATGTCCCACCTGATTCCAATACAAATTGACTGTAAGTTACAAATAATGTTATTAAAATGGTACAACAAAAATAGGAACGAATTCATAAGAAATTGATTACTTACATTGCTAATTCGCTTATTTTTGAAACTGTGTAATGAACTGTCTCACAAGGATTAACACATTTGCAGCTGACTGGTTTACCATTTTTGTCAGTCAGATGTTCCAGGTTCTTAGCATATGGCGCAAGACAAGCAAGACCTCTGACATCACATATCTGTCTAATACCTGCAAGAAAATGAATAAATTGCTGTATTAGAAGCAACTTACAGTGTTAATAAAAAGTGTAGGAAATAGTTGGCAATAAACTTCTCAGTGATGAAGAGAGGTTTGAAATGGAAGTCGTCGAGTCGATAGTGAGAGTTTTAGAGACACACAAGTCATTACATTTGAAAGCACTGGAAATGAGATTGCTGAGGAATATCGAAGCAACCTTCCTAACACTCATTGAGTGTGGTTATGTATAGCATATAAATTTTAACCAGAATACCAACATAGAATTCTGAATCCTGTACTTCCAACACAGAGAGCCCAAGAATTCGAGAAAGATATTTAATTGTTACAAAGAAAAAAAGGCCTTAATTTAGTCATATACGTCACAGTTCACAGCTATATTAAGGAAAAAACATGCGTGGGCAACTGAATTAGGGGTAGCTCCTGTATTTAAAAGAACCAGTGGAAAAGCTGTGTCACATGTCTGAGATACCTTCATACCCCTCAGGCTGTTGGCGTTACCATAATTACCTTGTCTCTCCTCAGCTACTTCTGACTGCCTAGAAGAGATAATGCAATACACATATGACATTTACTACATCAATATTTACTGCCCCACTACACCTTTACAAAGTATCATTATCCAACCTGCTTCATTGTGAAGTATATGTTTGTGAACAGACACAGAAAATAACAATTACTCCGAGCTGATACGGCAAAGTGTATAAACGGATTTTGCAATTTGTGACATTTTGGTACTGCATTATTTAAAAATAAATAGCCTATCACATTATGTTACTTAGTGGGGCTGCACCAGTGTGAGACTAGGCTACACTGTCACCGGATTTCTCTCTTCCCTTCCCCACTTTTCCCTAAGATGTCATGCAACATCGCCAGATTTCCCCCCACAGCCACTCTGACACAGGCTTACTGCTTTATGCATTAAATGAAAGGAAATTCAAAATTTGATAGGAAATTCAAAATAGACATATAAAATGAAAGAGAATCTAAATTTGGAGCTACTTTTGAAAAAGATATATAGCGTTTTCCCCACTCCTCTGATGTCACAGTCAGAATCTAGTGTGGAATGGCGGAAAATCAAAAAAAAAAGAAAGCTGGACAGTAGTCCTATTGGTGGACTTGTGCATAAAAGGCCAGTATGGATGGTTGGCAGGTTACCTGTTCTATGTAGGATACAAGATGGCTGAACTGGGAAAATAGTGCAAGCCTGCATGTTTAACAGAGTTCACCAGGCCTATGACATCAGAATCTAAGATAGCAATGCATTATGGTAGATATAGAGATATGACATCACAACCCCAATAAGGCTGTCTGATTTCGTGTATTGTAAGTTAAGATCCTACCCAATGTGTCATCGTGTATTGTAAGTTAAGATCCTACCCAATGTGTCATTATTCATACTGAGATGACAAAAGTCATGGAGTAAGTCCTAATATCGCGTCGGACCTCCTTTTGCCTAGTATAGTGCAGCATTCGTTGTGGCATGTAATCAATAAGTATTTGAAAGCCTTCTGCAGAAATATCGACCATACTGCCTCTATAGCGTCCATAATTGCAAAAGTGGTGCCGGTGCAGGATTTTGTGCACAAAATTACCTCTTGATTATGTCTAATAAATGTTCGATGGAGTTCATGTCAGGAGATCTGGGTGACCAAATAATTCACTCGAAATGTCCAGCCGGGCAGGGTAGCCACGTGTTCTAGGGCACCTTGTCACGGTCTGTGCGGCTCCACCCGTCGGAGGTTCAAGCCCTCCCTTGGGCATGGGTGTGTGTGTTGTCCATAGTGTAAGTTAGATTGAGTAGTATGTAGGCTTAGGGACCTCAGCAGTTTTGTCCCATAAGACCTTACCACAAATTTCCAATTTCGAATTGTCTAGAGCGTTTTCAACCTAATCAGGAACAATTATGGCCTAGTGACATGGTGCATTGTCATCTACAAAAATTCCACCATTGTTCGGGAACATGAATCCCATGAATGGCTTCAAATGTTTTCAAGTAGCCAAACATAATCACTTCCAGTCATCGATCGGTTCAGTTAGACCAGAGGACCCAGTCCATTCCATGTAAACATAGCCCATACCACTCTAGAGTCATCACCAGCTTTCACAGTGGCTCATTCACATTTTCGGTGCATGGCTTCGTTAGGTCTCCACCACACTCTAACACTGCCACGCGCTCTTAGCAACTGAAATCGGGACTCATCAGACCAAGTCACTGTTTTCCAGCCATCTAAGGTCCAACTCATATGTTCACGAGCCCAGCAGAGGCGCTGGACGCGATGTCGTGCTTTTAGCAAAAGCACTCATGTCGATCATCTGTTAACATAGTCATTTAACACCAAATTTCGCAGCACTCCCCTAACGGATACATTCGTCGTAAATTTCACATTGATTTCTGCGGTTATTTCACACAGTGCTGCTTGTCTGTTTGTACTGACATTCTACCCAAACTTCACTTCTCTCGGTCACTAAGTGAAGGCCGTCGGCCATTGTGTTGCCCGAGTTGAAATTTGGTATTCTCAGCACGCTCTTGACACTTTGGAGCTCAGAGTATTGTATTCCCTAACGGCTTCAGAACTGGAATGTCCCATGCATCTAGCCCCAACTACTACTCCACGTTCAAAGTCTGTTAATTCCCGTCGTGCGACCATAACCACGTCGGAAACCTCTTCACATGAATCACCTGAGTACAATTGACAGCTCCACCAATGTACTCCCCTTTTGAACACAGTGTACGGGATATTACCGTCATCAATGCATATGCGTATAGCTATCCCATCCGTCTTGGTTCTTGTACAAATTGCGTATTACCCTTCTTTCTTTATAGCTTACTCCTATTTTTCTCAGAATTTAGGACATATTGCACAATTTTAAATTCTCGAAAGAATTTTTAGGTCGAAGAATGCTATGAGCATGTCTTGATTTTCTTCAGTCTTGCTTCCATTATCAAGTGCAACCTGAGAATTGCCTCTCTGCTGCCTTAACTTTCCTAAAGCCATAATGATAGTCATTTAGCAGATCCTCAATTTTCTTTTCCAGTCTCCTGTATGTTATTTTTCCCAGTAGCTCGGATTCATGAACTGTTAAATAGATAATGCTATAGTTTTCGTACTTACGTACCCTCGCTATTTTCAACATTGTGTGGATGATATTTTGCGAAAGTCTGATGGTACAACGCCAGTCTCATAGATTTTACACACCAACTTGAGTAGTCGCTTGGTTGCCACTTCTCCAATGATTTTAGAAATTCCGATAGAATGTTATCTACCCCTTCTGACTTACTGAATCTCAACTCTTCCAGAGCTCTTTCAAATTCTGCCTCTAATTTGGACCCCCTATGCCATCTGTATCGACTACAATGTTATCAGACAAGTCCTCCCCCTCACATAAGCCTTCAACACACTCATTACAGCTATCCACTCTCTCTCCTATGCTTACCAGTGGAATTCCGATTGCACTCTTAATATTACTACCCTTGCTTTTAATTTCACTGAAGGCTGATTTGACTTTTCTATATGCTGAGTCCATCCTCCCAACAATCATTCCATTTTCGATTGGGTCTCATTTTCCCAGCAGCTATTTCTAATGGATTTATATTATTATATTCCAGTATTCCCTGAACATTTTTGTCAATCAATTGAAGTGTATCATCTGTTACCCTTGGTTTCTTCAGAGTCACCTTCCTTGTGCCTTTTTTTGTCTGTCCAACATCTGTGATTGTCCTTTTTAAAAATGTCCATTCCTCATCAACTGAACTACCTACTCTAGTATTCCTTGTCGCAGTATTCACATCCTCAGAGAACTTCAAATGCATATCATTATTCCTCACTACTTCATGGTCCCACTTCCTCCCACACTGATTCCTTCAGATGATTCTCTTAAACAAGTTTGTTTGCATGGCCATCATCAGCAGCAATCACATAAATATTCACTTTGTACATAAAAACATTACTTTTTCTTGCTGCACTGTATGTCCTTTGTTCCAGACGCATTTCGCCTTTTACTTTAAGGCATCTTCAGTGGATCCTAGAATGGTATCTTTTTTTATTGATATGCGAAATTTATAGATTTTAAAGCAGTTCATGTCATATTTTTTACATATGTAAGTGATTACTTTCATCCATTCGAGTTTTTAGTTGGCATCTTGGTCACACGATGGAGGTCGCTTACAAAACATAAGCTAATTTTCAAGCTATGAACTTATTTCTTCCCAATTTTCACGTTCTTTGCATTAGTTGCTGTGGAGCTCTATTATTCTTCTGTCACTAGCTGTAGATATTTCACTGAATTTTTATCTATTCATATAAACAGTAAGGTGTTTCTTATGTATACTTGATCATTCAACAGTTTTCCTTTCTGCTTTGGTTTTTTGTATGTGGTGTAGTCTTGCATGGATAGAAAGTGTTCTTTATTGTTTATTCTAATTATTTTTAAGTCTTCTATTCTCATTACTTTTGTGTCTTATACTCTTTAGGCCCACAGAAGAAAGGTTAGTAATCTCAAAAAACTCCAGTTACAACACATTAAACTCAACCAACAAAAACACACAGACAAATTCTAACCAACATTAGTTAACCTTACAGACGAACAAATAAACAGTAATGGAAGACAGCTGTTGGGCAAGGGGTTAAAATACAACATAAATTCAGAAACAGATTAGGATTACATATAGAATCTAATTATAGAAGCAGAAAGTGTATTGACAAGGGAAGAAAGGAGAGAAAACCCAGTGTCAACATTGGGTTCACTAGAGAACGAGTAAAAAAAGAAATCCATAATACAACAATCAACATGAAAACATTATGAGACAAAAACAACACAACCATAGAATCTGCAACACTCAGAAAACTTAGGAGAAATTTCAAAACGAAAATTTCATGATTTCAAAAATTTATATAAGCTCCTGAATAAGCCCTGCAATCCAACACCTGATTTTGGAATCTCTGACCATGATGAAATCTAGCTGAAGCCTTCTTATATCTCAGGGTCTTTTCCAAGTATATCCACCACTCTTGTGACTCTTGAACAGAGTACTCTCTGTTACGCTCTGAAATTTATTGCTGAACTCTATTAGTCTTTCACCTCTCTCATTCCTACTGTCAAGCCCATATTCTCCTGTAATCTTGTTTCTATTCCTTGAACTAAAACTGCATTCCAATCCCCCATGACTATAAAACTTTCATCTCCCTTTATATATTGAATTATGTTCACATTGAATTAAGTTCACAAGCCAAAAATGGTGTTACAGTATGGTCACTGAATTTTCCCTTGATGTCACTTGTTAAAAACATTCCCTCACCCATCTGATATCACAGTTTATATGTTTTCCTACACCCCAATTACCTACTGTCTAAAACTCAAAGAACTGATCTGCTCTAAGCTTAAGTGTACTAGTGCTATTCTCATATTTCATGTTTAAACTGCTGGGCCATGACAAGAATAATTGCATCTTTATTTAGAGAAAATTGCAGGATGGTCTCTTCAGCAAGCATCGCAACGTTCACTATCAGTAATGTCCCATGCCACACTATGCCACCCAAACTCGTCTCATGTAGGTAAGCAATGAGGATTTCAACTATTTTCCAAGCTCATCAAACTACACACTTTCAAGATCATTACCCAAAAACACATGGAGATTATCATAAATACGAAACTTTTAATATTTAAGCCATTACCACTGTGTAGGTTTTATTTGTTCTAAAAAATAATGCCTCAGCCTATACCTGTCCACTGGCCAAGCGCTGACAGATGTCTACACATGTGCTGTACTGCACTCGATGGCAAGTTCAGTGGCCTGTTTCAGGAGAATCAGCAGTGGTAATACACACAAACATTAACATTTTGTATGTGCTGCACCACACGGGAGTATAATGTATTTGGGGTTTCTAGATCACTGCTATGGTAATCGACAAAAGACAGCAAACTAACAGTTAGATTTTATAAGCAAATAAACTAAAAAAATGCACATAAAAAAAGTAGACGTTTTTCATCATATTTTTCGAATGTGTTCTCTGCAAGTTCGACTATTTTCATCATTTTTTAATCATTATTTTAATTTTTCCACCTTTTCTATAAATTTTGAAATTTATAATATTTTTAAGTGGTGACAAGTGTCAAAATATGCACATAATAATTCCAGGAAAAATCGTAAAATTTCAGGCAAAAATTTAGATTTAAATTGTTTGAATTATATGGACAAATTTATAATATAAAAGAGATATCAAGATATACAGGAAAAATCGTAAAATTTCAAGCATACAATCTAGATTTAAAACATTTGTAATTATACAGGAAAATTTATAATATAGAATCAGTGAGAATAAAATGTTAACCAATATAAAACCATAAAAGAATTAAGAAATAAAAGAAATATTTACTTATGTTTACCAAAAAATTAGTTAAGTATCTGTACAAAATTAGCTATATTAGAATATTATAATGCTGATATGTGGTCGTTTGTTTAATTCTGTTAAAACTAGTGTCAGACAAATAAGTTTAATGATATTCCGAATCTAATAAATTAGCGTGTTTGGAAATAAAATAAATGGACAAAGCACTGCAAAAACATCAAGGGAATTAATAGCAATAAGGCTGACTTTGCTTATCAATGATCTTCTATTATTAGAACCAAAAACTAAGGAAGAATTGCCCTTGGTACTGCAAACAATTTACCAACAACAAAATCATTATTGACAAGTATTAAAGCAAATTGTAATTAAGTGGAAAAAATAAGGCAAAGCCCTAAGACTGTATACCGTTCTTAAAGATAAAAATCGAGGTGTTTCGATCAAAAACTGAAGATCTGCAGTCCTTACTAGGTCCAAAAATAGAAGGCATCATCAAACAATTTAATACAGCTACAAAGTCTTTCGCGATGTATTTCTTGAATAAAAATCTCTCGGTGTACATGCCGTGTCAATTCAGAATAAAACTCCAAGCTTTTGACCACTACCTCCATGGTCGTCGTCAGGAGGTAGTGGCCAAAAGCTTGGAGTTTTATCCTGAATTGATGCAGCATGTACACCAAGAGTTTTTATGCAATTTAATACAGGATTGGTTAAAGAATTGTGTGAGCTCTTTAGAGTTGGTAGGAGTTATGTTGGTTTTCATAGCTTGGCTGATATAAGAGATTCTATTAGTGGTTATGATGCTGTCACAAAAATATCTAGAAAAAGAATTAGAAACTCTTACCACAAAGAATGAATATGCAAGCATTCAAACACAATTCAGTAATTCTGCTACCAAAAAAGAATCACACAAAAAAAGGAAACAGAGATAGTTTCTCAGACTATCACAGAAAGGCAGATTTAGCTCAATTTCAAACACTCACATCAGATGGAAAGGTTTAGAATAAACAAGTGATTGAATTTATATTCACAACAGGAAATGAACAAAAACTACATAATTCTGAGTATACTTTTATTCTTAAAAATCTCGTTGTTACTAGCTAAAATGTGAATAAAGACGAATCATATAACAGTTTTGCTATCTCAATAAGTGTCTTTAATAATCTCTATGAAATAACTCCTGCCATCCTATCAATAAAAATAGTGCAGAAATTAATTTTCTATTAGATTAAAAGGTTCCATAGAAACTGTTACTTTAGATATAAAATAATTTGACTTCGTGAAATTTAATCTCTATAAATGGAGAACCACATGTGGTGGTTGATGCATAAAAAATTCACTGAAACAGTTCAAATGTAAAGAATTTACTGAAACCCACATTCCTCATAGGGTAATAAAGAAAAACAGAAGACAGAGGATAATATACTTTGCACAATTTTTAAGAGTAAATTTGTTACAAAATATTTGTTAATAAGGGCGATAGTCTGATAACTATGAACACTCATGAAGAAGTTCTTAATGAATTTCAGAAAACAATGCAAAACAGAGAAACATTATCTTTTTATGTAGATAATTTATGGCAAGGAGATTAGCAGTCACGTTTTTGGAAAAATTGAGAGTAACTGCAAAAAATTATGAAGGTTATAAATATTTACTAACTGTAATTGGTGTTTTTTCAAGTTTGCCACTTAGAGCTAAAACAGGCAAAAAAGTTACAGAAACACTTCAAAAAAGTTTAGTTGTAAGAGATATGAGAAAACTCCAAACAGAAAATTAAAGGAATTTTACAACAAATATTTTCAAGAAGTTATGAAAAAATATAATAATGTCACATAGAACAAAGTATAATTAGATAAATGACTAGCACTACCTTCAGTTAACGAAGGTTTATTCAGCACTTGCACCTACAAGAGCGCAGAGAGAAATGCCTCCAACCAGAACACATACGCTATATATACATTTACAGAATAGTCCAATACAATGATTCTTGACATTTGTGGATACTTCTAGAATGTGCTCGAACCGAATATAGAAATTAAAATTTTACAGCTCAAGTGAATTTTTAACTCACGACCCTCAATGCAAGAGTCTAGTATCATAACCACCACACCCGCGCTACTCAGCTTATTTTACGATATCGCTCCTTCCTTAAGAGAACAGAGTCTCAGTGATGCGCCCTCCTAGTCCGGGAAGGAGAATTCGGTCCTGCATACTCCGACTCTCGATCACTGGTTCTCGCCCTGGCGGTGATATTCTTAGAACTTCCTTGCCGCTACACTCTTCGTCACCTTTCCGTTTGTTGCCTGTCGCTGGAGCTTCGAATTTACCCTGGGTTGCAGGATCCTTAGAGGGCTCCATTCGAAGGACGTGGACCGTATCTCCGATCTTTCAACGTTTTGTGTTGGGGTCGAAACCTTCAACTTCATAAGTAACATCAGACAACTGTTTTACAACCTTACAAGGTCCAAAGTAGTGATTGAGGAGTTTCTCAGAGAGACCAACCTTCTGAACAGCACCAGGCTGGTAGACAACAGGGCGGTGGCTCGCGTCATACCTTCGGCGATCGTTTTCTTGAGCCTGCAGCGTGCGGAGTCGAGCAAATTGCCGAGCTTCCTCAGCTCTGGTTAGCACCTGGCCGATGTAGTCGTCGTCCACGTCATCAGGATGTAACGAAAACACAGTGTCCATCGTCGTAGTCGCATCACGCCCATGCACCAGGAAAAATGGTGTATATCCTGTGATGTCGTGTTTGGTGGTGTCGTAGGCAACCGTCACGAAAGGTTGCACCTCATCTCAGTTGCTCTGCTCAACACTGACGAACATTGATAGTATGTCGGCCAAGCTCTTATTAAGGCGTCCAGTAAGCCCGTTAGTTTGCGGATGATAGGCAGTCGTCATTTTATGAGTAATACTGCACCGACGGTTTGTCTCTGTCACAAGATTAGATTGAAAAACTTTCTCTCGATCCGTAATTAACGACCTTGGAGCACTGTGTTTTAATACAATGACTTCCACGATCAATTTGAATACCTTGGATGCTTCGGCTGTTTTCACGGCTTTTGTAATGACACAGCGTGTCAGATAATAAGTGCGAACAATAATCCATCTATTGTCACTAGCAGACGTTGGAAATCGTTCGAGGAGGTCAATCCCAACACGCTGGAAAGGCGTTTCGGTTTGTGGATTTGGTATGAGGCGGCCAGGTGGTTTCTGAGGAACTGCCTTTCTCCTCTGGCACTCTCGACAGCCCAACACATAGTGACGGACACTCCTAAATAAACTTGGCCAGAAAAATCTCTTGTGGATTCTATCGTATGTCTTAATAAATGCTAAATGTCCGGCCTCATGTGTCTCACGGAATTTCTATAGAACTTCTAGGCGCATGTGTTTAGGAATCACTGGTAGCCACCTCTTTCCAAACGGATCAAAATTTTTGTTGCAAAGTAATCCATTAACTACCTTAAACTGTCCTTTCACATCCTCTGACCGATTTAAGGCAAGCATAATTTGAGGTATCTTGGAGTCCTTCTCCTGGTCAGCAGAGAGATCCTGGAGTGAAGCGAGACAGTCACTATCTTCATCATTGTCTTGATGGTCTTGCACAGTGTTTCTTGAGAGATAGTCGGCATCTTGGTGTTTTCTTCCACTTTTGTACACTATGGTAATGTCATACTCTTGAAGACATAGTGTCCACCTGGCGAGTCGTCCTGTTGGATCCTATAAGACCTGTCAACTAACAAAGTGCTCATCATACAGACCAAGTACAGGGTCAGTCGTGGTCGTCAGAGCTTTTCACAGTACATCGAAAGAATCTTGTTGAGCAACACCCCAGATTAATTTAGCATAGGCTTTTAACAGCTCTTGGAATGGCCTGGTTTTGATACAGAAGTCTTTGATAAAACGACGGTAAGAAGATCATAGTCTGAGGAAGCTTCTCACATCTCTAATACTTTTAGGAATAGGAAATTACGTTACAGATCTAACCTTTTCTGGCTCTGGCCGCACACCTCCGATTGACACAAGGTGTCCAAGTATTCTTGCTTCCAAGTATTATTGCTTCAAAGAGACATTTTCTTGGATTAAGTTTCAGTCCACCTTGCTGGAGACACTTAAAAACGCCACAGACTCGGCATGAGAGGTTTTTATGACACTCAACTGTTCTTCAATTAATGGCTCAGCGTTTGCTACACACAGGTGTCTTGGAAGGATCTGCGGCTCTTGGCGACAGTTAACTATCCCCAATTCACCGAAACCGTTCTTAAACGAAACGACAGAGTCTGGGATGACCAAGTTATTTTTCAGTATTATGCTTCTCTTAAATTCCACTACAAGGTCCACGGGTTGATGCATGGCATGACACGTGACAGTTACCTTTCTAGCACTGACTGCAGGAATGATCACTTCATCCAGCACACATAGTCTCCACATACATTGATGCGCATCTTCCTGTCCACAGTATCTCATCTTGTCTAGCATAATCTTCGAGCGATAACAATCTGTAATTGCCTGAAAAGCTTTCATAAAGTCCCATCCGAGAATGACGTCATGACTAAACTCTTGTAAGATGATGAATTCTAAGGGCTGTGTATGGGTGTAAGGCCCCTTATACCCACACGAATGACACATTTTCCTGTAGGTTTTACATATTTCCCATTAGCCACCTTCAGCAGAGATGTTTTGCTGTCGACAAAAAGGGTTTTCTGCAACTGGCGACGGTACTTCTCTGAAATGACTGAATATGATGTTCCAGAGTCCACAAGACCTTGGCTGGTCGGCCATCCATGAGGATATCGACGTAATTTCCTGACATTTTTGTAGTGATCGACGGCGGAGGATTTTTTTTTCGGCGGCCTCACCTCCAAGGAAGGTCGCACCCTTTAGTTTTCCAGGTTGTGGTGGCTATGTGATCGGCTGGAGCTTCTAAACGGCGATGGAGACCTTGATCGGCGTGTGGGAGAGTGTCCTCTCCAACGGCTAGCTTGCGGCGATGATGACCTATGTCGTCGTGCACACACGTCTTCTCGTTCATCTTCGTCGTTCCGGAGTTGGCGTCGGCTAAGATCAGTCTGCTGTCTTCCGGCGCGGGCGGTATCAAATATCCCCCACCTTTCTTGTCAATAGCGCACCACATGTCCTCGTCATCCACAGTGGAAACATAATGGTTGCTTATCCTGGGTCCTCCAGACATCAGTCTGCCTTGGTGCCCAAACAGGTTCCTCGTGCGGTATTTTAGGAACGTAACTCTGCCTGGGTCTCGACTTTTTCACCGATTCAAATGTAAATGAAGGACGAGAGATTGGGTTCAATGTCTATTCCACTTCCTCCCTTATGACCTCTTGAAGTTCTCGGTTTTTTGCTCGCCATGGAATCCAAATGCCTTCTTAACTTCCTCTCTTACTATCTGACAAAGAACACTCGTGAAATCAGTTTCTTCCTCCATCACAGACATCGATACAACGTTTAGAAGCCGTTCAAACTTATTGCGTGTAATTTTTTTTGATGCATTGTCTCGATATACTGGCACCATTTTATGAAGTCGTCCGCTGTCGAAACCTCCTTCAGGTGTAGGGCTTGATACTAGTCCTCAGCAACACACTTCATGAGATGTCCAACCTTATCTTCCTCCTTCATTCTAGGATCCACTGTTTTACACATCTCGAAGACGTCTTGAATGTAGAATGCTGAAGCTTCTTCTGACGCTGTCCCCTGCACTTTAATTTGCCTACAGCCTTGCACTTCTGTTGTTGTGTGTCACCGAAATATTTGCGCAGTTCCACCAATAATACTTCCCAGTTTGTGAACTTCTCCTCGTTGTTCTCATACCATTGCTTGGCAGTGCCCTCCAAGTAAAAAATACGTTAGCTAAATACATGGTGTCATCCCATTTGTTAAATTTGGCTGTATGCTCATATACCTTCAGTTGTTTGGATCATTGCCATCGTCACCAGAGAACCAGGAAGGATGTCTCGTGTGGTGGCACACAGTTGCTGTCATCGTAATGTCCTCTTCTTCTTCTTCTTCTGTCTCCAATAGATTGCAATATTTTGTATATGGCTCAGACTCGGGTTTCTCACCACGGAAAGGGCGGCTTAGTCGTGGCTGGATAGGAGTCACTGTGTCGTCGATAATGTACGCTATCATAAGTTCCAATACCTGGCGACTCTACCAGAATAATGTCATGTAGAAGAAGGTGTAATTACATGAATGATGAACACTGCCTTCACTTAACGATGGTTTATTCAGCATTTACACATACAAGAGCACGGAGCAACTTGCCTCTGGCTAGAACACAAATGCTATATATACAATTACAGAACATTCCAGTACAAAGATTCTTGACATTTGTGGATATTTGTAGAATGTACTCGAACTGAATATAGAAATTAAAATTGTACAGTCCAGGTGAGTTTTGAACTCATGACCCTCCACGCAACAGTTTAGTATCATAACCACTACACCATGGTGCTGCTCAGCTTCTTCTGCAACAATATTCATCATTCCCCCAACTAATACACAACAAAAGGCATCTGATGTAGAAAGATTTAACAGAAAATTAAAGAAATGTAAGTGGAAACAATTTACTCTTCGAAGTAAATATAAGTGGGTTGATTCAGTTAAAAAACTGGTTGAAGAATATACTAATACAAAAAATTCAACAATACAAATGAAACCTAAAGACGTAGATAAATTTAATTTAAATCTAGGTAAAATTGTATCTAATGATTATAAACCAAATTACAAATGGCTGACAAAGATAAAAAATCAGCAAAGTGGAATGAATTTTCGAAAAATGTTGTACTGCTAATTGGTCAACAGAAATTCAAATGCAATTTCGATTCAAAGATGTAAAAATAAATTTTTAAGATCAGGAAATACAAAAAACAGAATTACTGGAGATTTACCTAGTTGAGAAATTTTGGAGAATAAAATGTTTGTAAGATTTATGTTAAACAGTCAGGTTTTGATAATTCAAACAATAGTAGGGTAAATAAAAAAAATAAACTCTACAAAAAACAGTCGTAAAGGTTGTGATTTATTCTACCTTCAACAAACTGTTCTGGTGTATAACCTTATACTATATTAATTTATTTGCAATGGTATACAGTTCTCGAATTTTCTTTAATATTTTGAACAAATTTATTGAATTGTGATATTGAAAATCTCTGAACATTTCTTCACAGCTGTGGTCCACATTTCTAATCCCTTTCAACAGTTTTGGAATCTTGTTTCTTGGTGCTCTAATTAGGTAATAAATATGTCTAATATTATCACCAAGTTATCTTAAAATAATAAATGTTGGTGTCATATCTTCATTAGTTCTTCAAGGGATTACGTGTTGCAGTACTGCATTTTTTATTTGTTCATTTTTTCATATGCTTTCTCTAAAGCAATATTTATTGTTTCTCTCAAATTTTCTATGCCTTTCCTCCTCCAATTTGATGGTTTTTAGTTTTTTTTTTTTGTAGTTGTTCTATACGATTGTTGTTGTGATCTACTTATTTTATAATCTAATTTTGTCCATATTCACAAACTGATGGTAAAACTGCTTCATCTACCCATTCTTGATCCTTTTCAACTAGTTTCAGTTTTTATTTCAAAATTAGTGCATAATGGTGCATTTGTAAAATTTGTGTGGGGATGTAAGGGTAATGCATCGCTACTCTTGAATTCTTTAATATTAACAAGTTTGTTTCTTTTATGAGATATAAAAATGATCCAATTTATTAAAAAAGTTTTTATTAGTATTTTCAACATTTTTCATTAATATTGTTAGTTCTTAATTTTATCTAATATTTCAACAACACGTTATAATTATTTTAAAAACACATTAAAAACTAGATAATTTAATTAATATATAATTTTTTCTTAATTAATATGTTTCTAAATAAATGGAGATGACCAGAACAGAAAGATATGAAATGTATGATATTTATAAATCAGTTGTTATTTAAATACACAGAAGTAAGCAAAAGATGATTATAGCAACATGTAGGCAGTATGTAATTAAGTATCATACAAAATTTATTGATAGTAAAAGGCTTGCTTGGGTATGTGGAAAAAACATTTCTGCATACTATTAGAAATATCGTTTAAAAATAATTCCAAGTTAAGAACTTGCTAATACATTGTTGTCAAAGGAAAATCATTAAAAATAAACTGAGGAAGGAAAAAAAAAGAAAATGTTTTGTCTAGAAATTAATGATTTAGATTGTTTTATAAAACTCCATCTTGTAATAACAAACTTACAAATTTACGAAAAAGATAGTCTAGAAAATACAAAAAAAAGAAATATTATGTTGACCCCAATTACTTTCATGATTTCTTTCATTAAATTTTATTTATGTCTTCCGTTATAATACAACTCCTAAGCCTCTTATATTTCTTGATTTCATTTCTTTTTTCTGTTTTTTATTGATTCTTAACCAGTTTTTCATATTTTTCCTTGTTGATGAGATAGTTTGTCTTGGAAATCTTTTGTTAATTCCTGTACTGGTTTTTGTCTCATTCTACAGTTTTCTTTTGGTGTATACATTATGAAATCAAAACTAATTTCTTTGATAATAAGACAATAATTTCTGATTTCTTCACTAACCTTTGTCCTTTGAGACTTTAATTCTTTTTAAAATTTCTAACTGACACCAGAATAAAAGTTTTTTATTTGAAATACTTGTTGTCACATTTTTTGTTTTATTCTGTGTATATTCATATTCTAAAACAAAGGATTACTATATCTTACTTCTGTACAATTAAAATTGTAATTTTTAAAGGATTCCATCAAATTCGTTTTGGTAATATTAATAATCTCTGAGTATATGTTCAAATCCTCTGAAATACTATAATGAATTGAAGATAAAATATCACTAGTAATCAAAACATTTTTCTCTTCAATTAAATGAAACCAGTCCATAGAAATAAGATCCAGACTATAAATAATAAATAAAATATTTTTTACCATCCTGAAAAGTGATATTACTAAAGGTCCTAAAATTCTGTGCCCTGTAGTATCATCCTAAATCCACACAGTCAGTCTCCACCTTAAAGATAACAAGAACAAGATTAATTTTATAGTTCTTCCTGATAAACTTAGCTATATTTATTATCTTGGTTGCAGATTACTTGACTTGTGCCATAGGGTGGTGGGGTTTCAGGTTCCGCTGAATAGATCAGGAGTTCACTATACTCAGCTGGCAGCTACACGGCTTGCGGAGGCTGTGTGGCGTGGACTGGGCGGTTTTTTAGGTTAGAAGGCCTCGGGAAAGTACGGGGTGGGCTGCAATCTCAAAGGGTGCATGGCAAATACAGGACGTGTTTGTATCAAGCAACAGTCGGAACTGTAGTTGCAAATTGTTGTAGTTGTGCTGGGAAAGTCCCTGAGCTTCAAGCACTTATAGAAAGCACAGAAGCTGAAATCGTTATAGGTACTGAAAGCTGGCTAAAGCCTGAAATAAGTTCTGCAGAAATTTTTACGAAGTCTCAGACAGTGTTCAGGAAAGATAGATTAGGCAGAATTGGTGGTGGAGTGTTTGTGTCTGTCAGTTTTGGTTTATCTTGTAGTGAAGTCGAAGTAGATACTCCGTGCGAATTGTTATGGGTGCAGGTTATACTTAACAGTCAAACTAAGTTAATAATTGGCTCCTTCTACCGACCCCCAGACTCCGATGACTCCAATGATATAGTTGCTGAACAGTTCAGAGAAAATTTGAGTCTCGTAACAAATAAATACCCCACTCATACGGTTATAGTTGGTGGGGACTTCAACCTTCCCTCGATATGTTGGAGAAAATACTTGTTCAAAACCGGTGGTAGGCAGAAAACATCTTCCGAGATTATCCTAAATGCTTTCTCCGAAAATTATTTCGAGCAGTTAGTCCACAAACCCACGCAAATTGTAAATGGTTGCGAAAACACACTTGACCTCTTAGCCACAAAGAATCCAGAGCTAATAGAGAGCATCATGACTGATACAGAGATTAATGATCACAAGGTCATTGTAGCTAGGCTCAATACCGTTTCTTCCAAATCTACCAGAAACAAACGCAATATAATTTTATTTAAAAAAGTGAATAAAGTGTCACTAGAAGCCTTCCTAAGAGACAATCTCCATTCCTCCCGAACTGACTATGCAAATGTAGACGAGATGTGGCTCAAATTCAAAGATATAGTAGCAACAGCAATGGACAGATTCATACCTCATAAATTGGTAAGAGATGGAACTGGTCCCCCATGGTACGCAAAAGAGGTCCGAACGCTGTTGCAGAGGCAACGGAACAAGTATGCGAAGTTCAGAAGAATGCGAAATCCCGAAGATTGGCTAAAATTTACAGACGCGCGAAATTTGGCACGGACTTCAATGCGAGTTGCCTTTAATAGGTTCCACAACGAAACATTGTCTCGAAATTTGGTACGAAATCCGAAGAAATTCTGTTCGTATGTAAAGTACACAAGCGGCAAGACGCAGTCAATACCCTCGCTGTGCGGGACCGATGACCGTCGCAGTCTGGTCCCTTGAATCCCCAAACCAACCAACCAACCCTCGCTGTGCAGTGCCTATGATACTGTTACCGACGACTGTGCCGCTAAAGCGGAGTTATTGAACGCAGTTTTCCGAAATTCCTTCACCAGGGAAGACGAATGGAATATTCCAGAATTTGAAACACGAACAGCTGCTAGCATGAGTTTCTTAGAAGTGGATACCTTAGGGGTTGCAAAGCAACTCAAATCACTTGATACGGGCAAGTCTTCAGGTCCAGATTGTATACCGATTAGGTTCCTTTCAGATTACGCTGATACAACAGCTCCCTGCTTAGCAATCATATACAACCACTCGCTCACCGATAGATATGTACCTACAATGGAAAGTTGCGCAGGTCGCACCAGCGTTTAAGAAGGGTAGTAGGAGTAATCCATCGAACTACAGACCTATATCATTGACGTCGGTTTGCAGTAGGGTTTTGGAGCATATGCTGTATTCAAACATTATGAATCACCTGGAAGTGAACGATCTAGTGATACGTAATCAGCATGGTTTAAGAAAACATCATTCTTGTGCAACGCACAAAGTAATGGCCGCTGTCGATAGGGGGTTTCAAGTTGATTCCGTATTTCTAGATTTCCAGAAAGATTTTGACACCGTTCCTCACAAGTGACTTCTAATCAAGCTGCGGGCCTATGGGGTATTGTCTCAGTTGTGCGACTAGATTCGTGATTTCCTGTCAGGAGGTCGCAGTTCATACTAATAGACGGCAAATCATCGAGTAAAACTGAAGTGATATCAGGTGTTCCCCAGGGAAGCGTCCTGGGACCTATGCTGTTGCTGATCTATATAAATGACCTGGGTGACAATCTGAGAAGTTCTGTTAGGTTGTTCACAGATGATGCTGTAATTTACCATCTAGTAAGGTCATCCGAAGACTAGTATCAGTTGCAAAGCGATTTAGAAAAGATTGCTGTATGGTGTGGCAGGTGGCAGTTGACGTTAAATAACGAAAAGTGTGAGGTGATCCACATGAGTCCCAAAAGAAATCCGTTGGAATTCGATTACTCGATAAATAGTACAATTCTCAAGGCTGTCAATTCAACTAAGTACCTGGATGTTAAAATTACGAACAACTTCAGTTGGAAAGACCACATAGATAATATTGTGGGGAAGGCAAGCCAAAGGTTGAGTTTCATTGGCAGGACTCTTAGAAGATGCAACAAGCCTACTAAAGAGACAGCTTACATGACACACGTTCGTCCTCTGTTAGAATATTGCTGCGCGGTGTGGGATCCTTAACAGGTGGGATTGACGGAGGACATCAAAAGGGTGCAAAAAAGGACAGCTCGTTTGTATTATCACGTAATAGGGGAGAGAGTGTGGCAGATATGATACGCGAGTTGGGATGGAAGTCATTAAAGCAAAGACGTTTTCCGTCGCGGCGAGATCTATTAACGAAATTTCAGTCACCAACTTTCTCTTCCGAATGCGAAAATATTTTGTTGAGCCCAACCTACATAGGCAGGAATGATCATCAAAATAAAATAAGGGAAATCAGAACTTGAACAGAAAGGTTTAGGTGTTCGTTTTTCCCGCGCGCTTTTCGGGAGTGGAATGGTAGAGAGATAGTATGATTGTGGTTCGATGAACCCTCTGCCAAGCACTTAAATGTGAATTGCAGAGTAATAATGTAGATGTAGATGTAGATGTATAGAAATATCTTCATGTTTTACTTTTACTCTTTATTTCTAGAAATAGAAAATAGCAATTTCACATCTCAAAATAATTCTTTAAAGTAAAGATCTAAGACTTTTAAAAATAAAATATTTTCCATCCTTAAAGCAAAAAGCTTCTTTTCCGAAAAGTAAATTTTCTTTCCAACCACTAAAGTAATGATCTAAAACTTTTAAAAATAAAACGTTATTTAAATCTTTTAACCACAAATCAGAGACTTTTGAAAAGATATTAAAGAATTTCAACTTTTAAAGCGAAAATTTTTAAAGAAGAAGAACTCCTTTATAACTTATGACTCAATGTAAGAAATATATATAACATATAATAAAGTACTGTGTTTAAAATTATGATTAATCCTATTAATTTTGTTCTTTGAACCTAATAAAAAAATTTTCTTGTAAACAGACAACAAGCTATAACTGTTCACAACTTCATGATTATTGTAAGAGAAATAATTTAAGGGGTTATTATAAACTAATATTTTCTTATTAGCTTACGTGTTTGAAAATTTTACGAAAACTTGTATATAAAAGCTTATGATTTTGTTCCTTTTTGTTGTTTTAAAACACTGTGTTTACCTTTGATGCAATGTTAAAATGACTAAACAACCTCTCAGTCTCCTGCAAGACTGAAAATTGAATAAGAAGTGGAAAATCACGATCCTGTAAAAGATATCTAATACCAAACAACAAATATTTGTTAAATGATTGTGTAAAAAGATCTATAAGTATTTAGCATATTTAGATGCAAATAATTTGAGTCAATATTTACTTTATGAAGGCTATCCCGAGATGATCCAAATTCTATTGACTCTAAAAAAAGAAGGCAAGATTACAAATACTTCTAAAGTTGGACACACATCTGAAGTACATCTAGAATATCCTGAAGAACTGCATGTTTTGCATTAAGATTTACTTCTCTCTCCAGAGACTAAAATTGTGCCAGGAACTAACAAAAGTAAGTTATTAAGAACATAAAGTAACAAAAAATTATGTAGTACATTATAGAAATGTTAAACAAAATTCATGTCCAGGAATGGACACAGAAATGAAGACTAGAGCAAAAAATATTCTGAAAATGATGTCTACAAATTGTTGACAAATTCAGTATTTGAAAAGCTATGAAATACGTTAGAAACAAAGCTGACAGAAAATTATTCTCAAATGCAGACAAATGTGATAGGGAAGAACAATATTTAATGAAAATCTTACTGCAATGCACATGAATGAAACAAAAATTATTTTCAACAAACTTATCTATATGGGTATTGGTATTTTTGAATTATCTAAATAATTAATCTACGATTTTCATTTTAGAGTTATGAAGTCAAATATGGAGAAAAAATTGAACTCTGTTATCAAGATACTGACAGCTGTATTTATAATATATAAAATGGAGACTTTTATGAAGATTCAAAAAATTATTGATAAATTTTTTACTAGAGATTATCCAGAAGATAATATTTACAACTTTCCTCAAATAAATAAGAAACTATTAGGCAATATGAAGGACAAATGTAACAGAGAAGCAATGTAAGAATTTTATGGTTTAAGAGCAAAAATGCACTCCTAAAAATTCGATAATGAAGAAGAGAAAAAAATCAACAGAATTATGAAACATGTTGTAAAAAATAAGATACATTTACACGATGATAAAATGTTTTTGTTTAATAATACTGAACAATACAAAACTGTGAATTTGATACATAGCAAAAAATACGAAATTTAATTCAAAATATGAAATTTAGTAATATACAGTAAGTCCTCATAGTAATAAAAGACATGTTTTGGAAAGTGAGGAAAATAGCTTGTCATAGTGGTATTATGTAATTAAATAATTTATTTTTATTTCTTCATTGTTGTATATTATAAACCTGTTATATAATTCTATGTGTAGTTTGAAAATTTTATAAGTAGGTTTTATAGGTGAAATTTAACAATTTTTCCTGAAAATACTTTTCCCATATTAGTAAAAAATATTACAAGGTTCGAAATTAATAGAAAAATGTTGACAAAATAGTAAAAAATCTTGAAAAATGATGAAAATGGTAGACAAAAAGAGGAAAAATTGTCAAAACATAAGGAAAAACAACTAGTTTTCTTCATGCATGCCTTTTTGATTATAAAATCTAACTTTTTAATAAAATATTGCTATTTTGATGCATTTTGCTGATTATCAGAAAAGTGGTACAGAAACCCCAAATACATTCTACTCACAGATTTGGTGATAATGGGCATAGTAGTCCACTGGCCGACTGAAAGTGTCTTGCCTGCTCATGATCCTAGTATAGAATGACTGTACAGAGGCAGCCAACATGCCACATGATGGCATGTGGCCTACCGGTCATGGCAAACCAGGTTCAGGACGCTGCCCCGAGTGTCATGTCTACATCTGCAGTTTGGAAAGCAGTTGGCCTCCTCCAGACCCACTACTGTCAGATACGCTGTTTCACACTTAAACACACTCTAATTTTACAGCTGGAAGGATTCCGGCTTCTCACATGTATGGAATGTGACGATATTAACATCCCAGCTGTGAGTGCACCAATATAGTAATTTGTGAGAGGTGGAGGGGTCAAATGCTATTTTTATTGACAAAGATCGAATGTTATTGTCAAACTATTGAGTGTATTTTTGTGATATCTATGATCTGTGTGTGTGTGTGTGTGTGTGTGTGTGTGTGTGTGTGTGTGTGTGTGTGTGTGTGCGGTTGGCACTTTTTGGCTTTGATATTTGAATAAAATGAATTTGTGAAAATCAAATTACCAAATGAGTGTTGTTACTTTCTCATTGAGCAATGGACCAACAGTCGTTGTTGAAGCTGGTGGGGATTCTTCCAATTGCATCTGATATGCATCTATAAAGAATGCACTGATTTTAAAATAAAATTGGCTCCCAAAGTTTTTACCATTTATGTCCCATAGTAATTTAACACCAACATCATTTCTGTAAGGCCTGTATCTGACCGAAGCGAGAGCTGAACTGAGTGTAACCTATATACACGTCATCCCAAAATGCAAACTATATAGCCGTGAGGAGTGGCTGTGAGGTTTGAGGCCCCATGTCACGGATTGCACGGCCCCTCCCGCCAGGAGTTCGAGTCCTCCCTCGCGCACGGGGGTGTGTGTTGTCCTTAGCATAAGTTAGTTTAAATAATGTGTAAGTCTAGGGACTGATGACCTCAGCAGTTTGGCCCCCTGGAATTCACACACATTTGAAAATTTAAATTAAATATCATAAACAAAAACATGTACATATTCCAGGCCACTGGAGATTTCTTGCAAAGAGAAAAGGCGAAACGCAGATGCACGAAAACAGTGTTTCATTTCAGTTGTAATTAGACAATCCAAATCTAAAAATTATCAACATACTATAATATTCTAGGGACCTGAAGACAACAGGACTAAATAAGTTGAAGATCAGTTTTTATTTATTTAAATAGCTGTAGGAAATGTTAGTAGACCACAACATCCGTTGATATGTAGAACCATGGGCACTGCGATCATTGGCCCAATGCCTCCAACAGTCATAGTGCTGACTGTGGCGCAACCCATCTTGGAATGACTGTCACCTCAGATTGTTAGCTTACAGAGATGCCATTTCCAGTAGCATACCACACTGGCATATGTCATACAGTGCATCACTTACTTCTGCGCTACCTAGCAAACGAAACACACACCGTATTCACATTCCAGTGCCCTAACTGTCATATATCAGGTCTGTGGCGCTAACATACCGCTCGTAAAGAAACTAGGCTATTAATAGCCTCCAGGAACGGCAGAAGAAACAAAGAAGTCAGGCAACATTTGTGCTAGGAAGTGTTAGCCTATGGATAGGAAGGTCAATGTTTTCTGACCCACAAAAGTCATTGTAGGATTTTAATCTGTTGCTTATTACATTTTCAGTTTTGCTGATGTATGTCTGCACAGTGACAAACACTGTAATTAGGAAATAGATAGTGTTGGCGTTTCCACACAGTTTACAATAAAATATTAAAAATATGAATGGACAGAAAGCCCATTTTCTCGCACGTATGTTCCCAACTCTTACTACATGTACAACTAAAGTTTCTACCACGTTCCAAAGGATGAACGCTGTTTTATACTGAGCACACAATGTAGGCTTTCACGGCCGGTATTGTCTTCACTTCAAACTTCTGAGCTGATAGGCTGTGGTCGATGTATAAAAACTCTCCCCTGAAGTTTCGTCTCCGACTGCGGGAGACATCCTCCGAGGTAAAGCGGCGAACCGCAAAGGGAACTCGAGGAAGCGCTCATTACATAAGCAGTGTAGAGGGCTCCACTGTGCATCACGTGGCGTCGGCTATGAAACTATCTCTGTTTCGCTCGGCCCAGGTTCATCGTATTTACAACCGTATTGAATCTGCAGTGTTACGGGAGAGGATTCATCAGACGCGGGGAGCACTGGCGGAAACCCGCAGTAAGCTTTTTCATCTCCACTTAGTTATTAGTAACGTTATGCAGTGTGGTGATTGGAATAAGATTGACGGTCTAACATTCAAAACTATGGAAGTTAGTGCAGAAATTTCGGTAAAAAGACAGAAGAAGAAGAAGTGGAAGTTAGTGCAGAAATATCAGTAAAAAGACAGAAGAAGAAGTTCGGTAACTTACAAAAGAACATTTCGGAAGGTACAGTTGAGGACAGTCGCCAAAGGAGACAATTTTGCTGTGACGCCCCTAAACCTACCCACGGAGGATATTGTAGCAAATATTGAGGCAGGTATCGGTCAGCTTCCACAGCAGTCCGCTGACATAATTAGCATGGAAACAGCTAGGATTTTATGTACTTGTAAGCCATCTAACAGAAATTTGTCACAGGCACAAATGAAAGCGCTGAAAGATATAAACGCAGATAAAAACATTATTGTTCTTACTGCAGATAAGGGTAATGCCACTGTCATATTGAAGAGTGAGGACTATCATGGAAAGAGCAATGATATTTTTGTTCCTTCCAAATACAATAAACATCAGAAGGATCCGACTACGAAGATTTTAAAAATGACCAGTCGACTGGTGAAAGAGTCTTCACTCTCCTCCGACGATAAGAAGCTGCATTGTAAAACAGAAGTGTAGCCACCTAGACTTTATGGATTACCCAAAGTGCATAAACCTGAGGTTATGGAGACGTTTGAACAATGGGCGTTGCAGACTGCCAGTAAGAGACCAGCCAGATGGTATCTCTATGTCGATGACATTTTCGTAGTATGGACACACGGAGCAGAGGAGTTGAATGCCTTCCTGATACATGTAAACAGTATTAATCTGAAAATCCAATTTACTATGGAGACGGAGAGTAATGGGCAATTGAATTTTCTGGATGTGTCTGTCATTAAACGACGGGACGCAACGTTGGACCATACGGTGTATAGACAAACCACACATACTGATCGCTATTTGCATAAAAATTCAAACCACCATCCTAGACAAAAAAGAGGTGTAATAAAAACCTTGGTAGACAAGGCGTACAAAATTGTGAACCTGAACATCTGCGGTCGACTTTCGAGAAGAATGGCTATTCTAGTAAGAAAATATATCGAGCTATTCGCTCTAGGCAGAGGATCAGTAGCAACGACGACCAACAGCCGCCCAACGGCAAGGTTTATCTTCCGTTCATTGGTAAGATCACAGATCGCACTGGGTCAGCGTTAAGCAAGTATGGGGTGGAAACTATTTTTAGACCCACCAGGGGAAAAAAAGAATATTTACGATCGACAAAAGATGCACGACATCCTTTGTCTACACCAGGAGTATATAAAATTCCTTGTAGTTGTGGTTAGCTTTATATCGGTACCACAAAGAGAAGTGTGAACACCCGTCTAGTTGAACATAACAGTAATTACCGCCTGGGTCACGCGGATAAATCGGCTGTCGCAGAACATGTTTACCAGGAAAGTAATCATGAAGTAAAATTCAGCGAGACGAGCATCATATCTAAAACCTCGCATTATTATACGCGCATGTATAGAGAGGCTATCGAGATTGATAAACACCGTAATAATTTCTACAGGAAAGAGGAAGGTGTTAAACTGGATAAAATTTGGATGTCAGCATTGCTCCGCAAATGTGGCGATCGATTTCTTTCAATCGACAATGTTGGCGTTACCAGAGACAGTCTCATAGCCGACGCCACGTGACGGACAGTGGCGCCCTCTACACTGCCTATATAATGGGCACTGCCTCGAGTTCTCTTTGCAGTTCGCCGCTTTATCTCGGAGGATGTCTCCCGCAGTCGGAGACGAAACGTAAGGGGAGACTTTTATACATCGATCTCGGCCTATCAGCCCGGGAGTTTCAAGTGAAGACTGTTTCATACTTTACACACACACACAAGCAGAAGCATCTGGCATGGAATGCATTCAAAAATACTGTTTGTTAGTGTCAAAAATGCGTAGCAGTACTGTGGAATTAAAAATCATAGCCTTCAGTTTGACAACACTATGTTCATTAATCAGGGCACTTTATACAGTTAATAAGATGTCTTTTGAATCGTAAATAGTGTTGGAGTTTCCATGTTGTTTAATACGACATGCAGACAGAACATTCATCCTCCTGCGTGCATGAAAACCACTGTTACCCACATATACTTGTGTATAGAACTTAATTACTAAACTAGTACTGAGCAAAGTAGGAAAGCTGAAGTGTGGAAGGAGTATACTGGTGAGGCGTGCAAGGGAAATGAACTTGGAGCAAATATTATAGACACAGAAGAGGAAGTAGATGCATTAAAAGATACGAAAATGATAGAGAAGAATTTGACAAAGCAGCGAAAGACCTAAGTCGAGACAAGGCTCCTAAAGTAGATGACAATCTATCACAATTACAGATGTCTTTGGTGAGCCAGCCACAACAAAACTTTTCTGTACGGTATCCAAGACCTAGGAGACAGACTACATACCCTCAGACTACCAGAAGAATGTAACAATTCCAATTCCAAAGAAAACGGGTATTGACAGGTGTGAATATTACAAAACTATCAGTTTAGTAAGTCACAGTTGCAAAGTACTAACACGAATTATTTGCAAAAGAACGGAAAAACTGGCAGAAGCTGAACTAGGGGAAGATCAGTTTGTATTCCAGAGAAATATAGGAACATCTAACGCAATACCGACCCTACGACATTTCTTAGAATTTAGGTTGAGGAAAAGTAAACATTTGTTTATAGTTATCGTAGATTTGAAGAAGTTCTGAATGCAGATTCGGTACAGGACGCCGACTTGTACTTTAAGTGGAAGCAGAAGCGACGTCAAGAGACCGAAAAACGTTCCGAATCGGGGCTAAGAATCTTAGATTTTCCTGCACCCACCGAGCCCGCCAAGAGCGAAGGCGGATTGCACTCTGACGTCACCGCACACGAATCGTCACTGGCGTCATCACACGGTGGCTCAGCGGTAAGTACGGTCGCTTAACCAACCCCACAAGGTGATGGGCGCTGCTTATCATATATATCTAACATTACCACCAGCCAATTTCGGAATGTACGTCCCTTCCTGCCACCGTAATTTCATGATTCAGCAGTCTCGACAACGTTGGCTAAGGCAGGTCGGATAAGCCCAATGCACTAGGGGAGTCAGATGGAAACAGAACCATCACGTCCCTAATTAGAGAGTTCACATATGAGGTAGCATACTGGGGTCACTCACAAGGGGAGTCCACAACGTTTGGAACGCGGATTTACTGTAAACTTCGTACACTCGTAGTACTCAATGAGGAGAACAAAATGTGTAAGCTGTAATAAAAGTTCAGCCGATTACACGTATATTCCCCATTATATCCATTGTAATATACCAACAAACTTTCGGATCCCTGATACGCGGAAACAGTGACGTATTTCGTTCCAACGACAAGCTATTAAGCAGATGGTCATAACGTTTTTGCTCATCAGTGTACATTTTGTTTGTAATAATATCAGTTCAACAATGCAGCACTAGGTTTGTAAGTAGTGTAAATGCAGTCAACAAAAAACCATTGTCTTATCTTTTAAATCGTGATACACCAGGAGGAAACGCAGGTTGGTAGAACCAGTAAGCGCTATCTACTAATGCATGTTTGAAAGACATTCTCCACGGACTGCCACTTCGATCAAGTCCAGGGACATGGAACAGGATGTCGATAACAAGTTTTGCGAAAAAAAAACAGCACCATTTCTACATAAAATCTTTACTTCCTCTAGAAACTGCCGCATCGTAAAATGTTTCAAAATACTGCAGATAGCAAAATTCTGAGGGGCGGGCAATTTTATAGCAGCCTTTCAAGTGCACGACTTGCATTTAGCACCTGCAGCAGCCGGCGTATCGACTGTATCGACGTGTTCAACAACAGACAAGATTTTGGCTTGTAATAACTGTATTTGTAGTCTCGCCACAACAAATACGAGTGTTCAGTCAGACTTTTTGTCTGAAATAAATGTGACTGTATTACAGTATTTCAAGAAAGATGCAAACAGGCAACATACAGACTTTGCTATAACTTTAACTCAGAAAAAAAGGATTTATACTCACCAAGTGTAGAGTAGAAGTAAGGCACACATCGACATAAGCGCATTGCGAAATTCGCTCTACAGGTCATTTTGCAAAGATTGACGCTGTACGGCAAATTTCGCTTTCGATCATACAAGTAACAGCCCCTCTGTCGAACAGATAATGCCAGGACTTCAGGTGTCGATACCAGCTGGAAGTTTTTGAACGCGGCGCTCACGACTCTTTTTCCTTCCAGATAGTGGAACCACGTTCCTGTAGCTGCTATCTCATACGGAGAGTGAACAAATATCTGAAAGTTTTCAAATAATTAAAACCAGACGGACATAGAAACAGATTATTAATACACAACGAGAAAAATATGTCATGTATATCACACAGTTGTTCTGTTTCGTTGTCGTTCACATTCAAACGCACCTGCACCCGTGTCTTCAACTTGTCGTACTGCAAATGGCCGTAGCATACTTGATCAGTAACCGAGTTACATTTCCATGGCTCCGAAAATTTCTTTGGCTTTGTCGAATTTCTGGAAAACGGCACGTACATGTATTCATTACTGAGAATGTTTTCCAGCATGGATACAAGTTTCATAGTATTAAATTTCGATCATCATAAATGTATGTGAGCGCAAAAAAATATATAATATTGTAACGTAAAAAACTATTTTTGCTTCGCTTCAGTGAAGTTTAGGCATACAGATACGAATTCAGATGCCATGTGGCAAGAGTTGTTGCTAGGCAAGTACTAATACACGCATAAATATCTGAACAACCTTAATTATGGACGATAAGATTGTTTTGCATACCATTTATCGTAACGCTCTGTCGGGCCCTGTGATAATTGAACAGCACAGTCGCGTGAATGTGTATAACTGGTACCAGCAGACACCATTAGGGAACACTGTCAGATATGTCAATCGTTCCAGATGAACATTAATAACACAGTGCTTCAAAACTAGGAAACGCATTATAAGAGATGAGACAGAAGTTATAGCTTGTAAACTTAAGAGGAGCATTCAAATTAAAACCCATTCTCACTACGACGGGACCTTAGAAGTAGAGGGGCAAAAGAGTATAAGCACACATTGAGGGCTGCCTACTTCACGGGCACACTTTTCATTCTCTTTCGATTGACAGGTCCTTAACCTATTGTTCTGCTGCGAGGATTATGACCTCCTGGGGATAATCCATCATTTTGTTGACAGGTCCTTACCCCATTGTTTGGTTAGCTTGTTTTCCAAGAAACACTCACCCCTCTGACTCCCTTTCCTCCTCCCCCATCCTCTCCTCCTCCCTCAACACCCCTCAGGAAACACAACTTGCCAACACAAGCACACTTTTGATATCAATTTCATTGACTAATTATTGAAATCGATCAAATAATTAACCTCTCCCACTCTGAGAAACTCACACCCTTGCCTCTTCCCTCCCCCACCTGCAAACTGGCGGCAATAAGAGTTTGTTGATCGGTCATTTGGTCGCAAATCGTTTGCAGTGTAAGGAATATGTAAAACAATTTAGATAATGCGTGGAATATTGTTTACTTAAACAATTTATAGGATACAAGACAGTGTATGGAATACAGTTTATTTATTTATTTACGAAATTTGCTGCGAAATCGATTGCAGTGTATGGAATATTATTTAAACAATATAGACAATGTGTAGAATGATGTTTATTTAAACAATTTATGCAACACAAGGCGGTTTATGGAATATAGATTTATTTAAAGAATATGTGTGGATCTCGATTGCAGTATGGAATATTTAAACACATGCAGCACTCTTCCGTTCTGATTGTGCATGGAAATGCTGAACAGGCTTACTTTATATTTGCTGCTGGAGTCAGGGATGTTAGACTCTTATCTTTTATTTCCCTCATTTCTCGAAGCACACTGGTGTCTAAGCACAGACAGGAAAATCTGAAAAATTACATATCTAAAAGTTCATGACATATGTAGAATCCCATCGCCACTTTCTGCAGATGGACAAATTACTAGAACCTCAGCAGCAAACTATTTTGTACAGATCGACAAAAATACAGTAGTCACATTGCACTGACAGTTACACGCTGCGAAATTGGTCACATAGCATGAAAAGAAAGAAATGCAGTGTAGTAACCACCGTTTGGGGCCTCCCATGCATGTGTCTATCGTCAGGGCAACTCCGCGAAAGTCAAAACCTCCCAATGTCCAAATTACAGCTCACATTACTAAATACCACTGACCACAGAAAGCATATCGACCTCCTTTGATCTCGTGGCCCCCAAACAAAGAATCAAGTTGTGGCATTCTGTTGGTCAGGGAATTCCAGTCTGGCTTCCTGTCTCCGCCTTTCTCAAGAGGCCATTCCATGCTTGTGTGTGTGAACCAAAATCCCGAAACAAGCAGACAGAGGTTTTCATCTTTCCTCATAACACAGTGTTCCTATTTGCTAATGCTGGAGGCAAAGTGAGAGCTGATGCCGTTTCGTATCAAAAAATAGAGTGAAATAAGCCATTTGTACTAGCCTCTAAGATTAATTGTTTAGGAATTTATAGGACGCCAATAGATCAATTAAATCACTCACTTCCGCCTTGCAATGATTCCTCTTCGTAGTAAAACTTATTTTCAATGTTTGAGTATCACACAAAAATATTATGCAAATCAAGTAATGAAATTTCCACCACTAATAGATCGTTGCACTAAATATATCTGAGGCTTTATAAGCACTAACGTCTCAGAGCACAAATACCCTCCTCCACCAAAACTTTCCACTAAACATACCTGGTGAAAAGAAATCCTACAGATCACTCAAACTACCGATTGCGAGGCGGGTGCCATTCGCCGTCTACAAGGTAGTATCCATCTGCACCAGTCGGGGAGAGATAAACATCCGCGCAGACAATGCTTGCCCATACCAAATGCATGCGTACAAGTAATACAACTATTGAGAACAATAAATTGATCAGTCGGGAAATTGAGGTCACGACTGGGTTCTTAAAAGTACTATAATATTCCTAAATTAGTTCCCTCTGGTACATTCGGTAGGAGGAGGGGGAAGGTTAGAGTAGTGGTTCTCAAAGTGTGCGCCAGGGCGTACTGGTGCGCCCTAGAATATTTACGGGTGCGCCCTATAATATTTTAGGAAAACATATGGCCAAATATAAAAGAACTTACACTGTAGCTACTCCATTTTATCCATTTCACGACAGTCCTTACGTTTTGTCGAATATTTCAGTTTGGTTAAGGAATTAAAGTAGCTTACTCCTTGTAGAGTCGACGGTATTCGAACGTTTCATGCCGACTGTCTTCTCGCTTCCACTGCTGCTAAACTTAGCTATCTAACAGTAGCGGCTGTATGGGATCTGGGAAAAGGTATTTCAAAATTATGAGTGATGATAAAGCCATTGCTGGCCCATCGAGGTCATCCCTTACACTGTTGAGAAGTGTAAGGAATTGTAGGGAAAGTATAATTTGCAGTGGGGCGAGAAAAAAAATTATTCGGGTGGCAGAATGCTGCGGTCCGGAGAAACAGAATGTTCACATAATTGTCCTATTGCTACAAAACAAAATAATACGCAGTGGTGGGAGTGAATAATTCATTTAATAATGAATGTAACTGTATTTATAAACCTAACACTTTATCCATCGTAAAGTTTAGTATGGCAAACGCGGTAACTTATTTCATATGTTGTAAAGAACTTCTACATCCACATTTATACTCCGCAAGCCACCCAACGGTGTGTGGCGGAGGGCACTTTACGTGCCTCTGTCATTACCTCCCTATCCAGTTCCAGTCGCGTATGGTTTGCGGGAAGAACGACTGCCGGAAAGCCTCCGTGCGCGCAGTCCAAGACTCCAAACATGGACCGCAAGTTTCTTACAACATAATGCTTCATGGTTATTCATAATTAACAAAAATGTCATTTTCTTCAAATCCCTGCACTAGAACTGCATTACAACACCCTTATTTTAATTCACAATTTTGATAGAATTAAAGCGTTATAGCGAACCATTTTTACTTCTGTGTGTAAAATATAACTGTCTTAGTCACTGGTCAGTACAAGGCGCACAGGCATCCGTGGATGAGTAGCACTGGACGTGTAATTTTCCTAACCATCCCCCCTCTCACCGCCCTTCGCCCTGTAGGCGCCGTGCAAGTTATTTTGGCACACCTCGTTCGGAGCCTTCTTTCCGTAACCATACGGTGCGACACTTGTGTCGCTCTTAAAGTTTGTAAGTAAACATTGAGTTAATCCACAGGGTTTTCAAGCTTTAATGGATTTCTGGTCAGATCCAAACGTTCAGAATCAGGAGAAAACGGCGAAAAAATATATGACGACTGACGGATTTTTCCGACGGGAGCTCTTACGAATATTATCTGATCGCGTCGTGCTTTTGTTTCGCATTTTATTTGCCTGTAGACGTTTTTCTTTTATGATGGTAGCCTTGCTGAAATTCAGCCTTGTGCGCTATGCATGTGATCAAAACTTGTCCACAGAATTCGGAAGATTTCGTGCCGTTCCCAATGATTGCTAATCTATTCCATCCAACTCCGAGTGACGCTGCAACACCACGTAGGAAGTGAGTTGTATATTATTATTGCTGGCCATTACGACCTACTTAGGTATCGCGACAGTGTATCAAAAAATTATAAATACATGTGCAACCAGTCACTTTTCAATATTACACAGATCAGGAAAGTTTTGCATCACCTCTGTTGAGTTCCGGAACTTGTACAGGAAATTGGAATAGAGTTCAACATAAACATTATTTCCACCCTTTTCATTGCTCATGAAAATCACATATAGCATGTTGAACCACCATACAGAGAGACCTTCAGAGGTGGTGGTCCAGATTGCTGTACACACCGGTGCCTCTAATAATCGCTAGCACTTCCTCTTGCATTGCTGCATGCCTGTATTCGTCATGGCATACTATCCACAAGTTCATCAAGGCACTGTTGGTCCAGATTGTCCCACTCCTCAACAGCGCTTCGGCGTAGATCCCTCAGAGTTGTTGGTGGGTCACGTCGTCCATAAACAGCCCTTTTCAATCTATCCCAGGCATGTTCGATAGGGTTCATGTCTGGCCACTCTAGTCGAGCTATGTCGTTATCCTGAAGGAAGTCACTCTCAAGATGTGCACGATGGAGGTGCGAATTTTCGTCCATGAAGACGACTGCCTCGACAATATTCTGCCGATGTGGTTGCATTATCGGTCGGAGAATGACATTCACGTATGGTGCAGCCGTTACGACGCCTTCCATGACCACCGGCGGCGTAGTTCGGTCCCACATAATGCCACCCCAAATAGAGCAGCGAAGCTTCACCTTCCTGCACTCGCTGGACAGTGTGTCTAAGGCGTTCAGCCTGACCGGATTGCCCCCAAACACGTCTCCGACGATTGTATGGTTGAAGGCATACGCGACACTCATCGGTGAAGAGAACGTGATGCAAATCCTGAGCGGACCATTCGACATTTTGCTGGGCCCATCTGTATCGCGCTGCTTGGTGTCGTGGTTGCAAAGATGGACCTTGCCATGGACGTCGGGAGTGAAGTTGCTCATCATGCAGCCTATTGAGCACAGTTTGAGTCGTAACACGACGTCCTGTGGCTACACGAAAAGCATTATTCAGCGTTGCTGTAGCGGTCATCCACTGCAGTAGTAGCCCTTGAGCGGCCTGAGCGAGGCAAGTCATCTACAGTTCCTGTCTCTCTGTATCTCCTCCCTGTACGAAAACCATCGCTTTCGTTCATTCCGAGACGCCTGGACACTTTCCTTGTTGAGAGGCCTTCCTGGCACAAAGTAAGACTGCGTACGCGATCGAACCGCGGTACTGATCGTCTAGGCATGGTTGAAATGCAGACAACACGAGCCGTGTAGCTCCTTCCTAGTGGAATGACTGGAACTGATCGGCTGTCGGAGCCCCTCCATCTTATGGACGCTGCTCATGCATGGTTGTTTACATCTTTAGGCAGGTTTTGTGATATATCTGAACAGTCAAATGGACTGTGTCTGTGATACAATATCCATAGTCAACGTCTATCTCCAGGAGTTCTGGCAACCGGGGTGATGTAAAACTTTTTTTGATGTTTGTATTTTATTGAAAATGCATAACTTTCTGTTGTCAACAAAATATTATTGTAAAGAGAGTACAGGAATGTATCTATGAGAGCTGTTTATTGTTTGACCTCGAGTTGTCCGTGACTAAAAGAATTTCATTTCATGTTCTTTCCTACAGAGGAGTAGCGCATGTGAACATGATCGTTATTGTTTATGAAGCCTTGCTAGTGCTGAGCGTCATTTCCACTGCTGTTGAGTGATCTAGCGGATTAATGACAGAAGCTTCCAGCAAGGTTAAAAGAACTTGAAAATTATCGTTCGCAGCACTGTTAACCCACGGAGGAAACAAGAATCCAGGCCCGGAAGGAAAACGCGTTTCCATTGTTATGCACTTGAGCTTTCAAGTGATATGTCAGTGAGGTGTTTTTAGCGGTCGTGGGGCTTGTGTTTTGTGTACAGGGTAGTGATTATTTTGAAAGCGCTAGAAGTGAATCTTATATGCAAAATACAATCCAATAAAATAGACAGATTTCTGAAATACGAGCATCCCGTTGAAGAATCCGATTCTGGAAGTGAACAAACGCTAAGTGCAAGTAAAAAAGCAAGCAGCGGCCTACTCGTGAATACAATGAAAGCCACTTAAGTTATGGTTTCACTTTGACTGGGAGTGAAGATTATCCTTTCTCAGTGTGATTAGTATTTGTGTATAAAATGGCAACTGAATCTCTGATTCCTAGTAAACTGAGCAATCATTTTAAAACAACGCATTCACATATGAAAGATAAAACTGTAAGCTATTTCAAGAAATTATCTGGACAGCAAACAAGGGCAGCAAATTCTTTTAAAAGTGAAATGCCTGTTTCTGATAAGTCTGTGATCGCTTCCTACCAAGTCTCTGAACTAATGGCAAAGGCTATACTATAGATGAGTCACGTATTTTGCCTGCTTGCAAAAAAAGAAATAAAAAGTTGTCATGACGATGCTATGAAAAAAAGCAACTATGAAAATAATCAAGATTCCTTTGTCGAGTGATACAGTTCACAAGCGTATTACAAAAAAAAAAAAAAAAAACTACTGATGTTGAGGAAAACGTTTGCAGTAATAAACTCAAGCACTCAAACTTTATTTTCCAAGTTGATGAATCAACAGACATAACCAACCAATCGCAATTTTAAGCCTTTGTCCATTTCATTAATTAAGATCAAATAGTAAATGAGTTTCTTTTTTGCAAAGAATTAAATGTGTCTACTAAATGTGAGGACGTTTTGCATATTTTAAATGATTATCTTAATAAGTGGCAGTTAACATGGGTTGTGTGTAGGCATTTGTATAGATGGCGCCCCTTCAATTGTAGGCTGTGTTAAGAGCCTTATTTCTTTTGTAAAAAAAAATTATGATATTGTCGTAACTCACTGCTTTACTCATAGAGAGGCCTCAGTAGCAAAAACATTGGGAAAATCATTGAGAGAAATCTTAGAGCATGTTGTTCAGATGGTAAATTTTATTAAAACAACACATATCAATTTCGTTTATTCGATATGGAGTCAGAACACAGAGGGTTGCTTTTACACACAGTAGTCAGTTGGTTGTCGAGAGGGGAAGTACTTACCCGTGAGCTCGAGCTATGACAAGAACTTCGTGTGTTTCTCGAAGAAACGAAACATTTACATTTTGCGACCTCCTTCGGAGTACATTTTGGATTGCCAGATTGTAGTATTTGGTCGATATATTTCTGCAGTTCAATATTTTGCAATCTAGCATGCAAGAGCAAGAAGAAAATATCCTCACATACACCGACAAAATTAAAGCGTTTCACAGAAAACTACAAATACGGAGAAGAAAAGCTGTTCAAGGTAACTTGGAAATGATCCCGTCGGTAAGGAGCACATGTATAAATGAAATACTTCGGATAGTACTAGATCATTCAATAAGATTAGAAGAGGAACTGAGTTCATATTTCCATCACTCAACACTGAACAGTACGATTCGATTCGAAATCCATTCATGAAAACTTCAGGTGATTTTGGCTTACATTAACAGAAGGTGAAGAACTAGTTGTGGACTGATGATTAAGCATAAGGAATTATCTCTTGAAGCCCTTTTGATTTCTTTAAAAGAAATGAACCATGGACCTTGCCGTTGGTGGGGAGGGTTGCATGCCTCAGCGATACAGGCAGCCATACCGTAGGCACAACCGCAACGGAGAGGCATCTGTTGAGAGGCCAGAACAGTAGCTGCAGGGGCAACAGTCTGGATGATTGACTGGTCTGGAATTGTAACACTAAGCCAAACAGTCTTGCTGTACTGGTACTGTGAACGGCTGAAAGCCAGGGGAAACTACAACCGTAATTTTTCCCGAGGGCATGCAGCTTTACTGTATGGTTAAATGATGATGGCGTCCTCTTGGGTAAAATATTCCGGAGGTCAAATAGTCCCCCATTCGGATCTCCGGGCGGGGACTACTCCGTAGGACGTTGTTATCAGAAGTAAGAAAACTGGCGTTCTACGGATCGGAGCGTGGAATGTCAGATCCCTTAGCCGGCAGGTAGGTTAGAAAATTTAAAAAGGTAAATGGATATGTTAAAGTTAGATATAGCAGAAATTAGCAAGGGTCGGTGTCAGGAGGAATAATTATTCTGGTCAGGCAAATACAGGGTTATAAATACAAAATCAAATAGAGGTAATGCAGGAATAGGTTTAATAATCAATAAAAAAATTGAAATGCCGGTAAGCTACTACAACCATCATAGTAAACCCATTATTGAGGCCAAGATAGATACGAAGCCCACGCCTACCACAGTAGTACAAGATTATACGCCATCTAGCTCTGTAGATGACGAAGAGATTGATGAAATATATCGTTCTGAATCTTCTTAGTGTGTTCATCTCTTGGTTTACCTCTACGATTTTTGCCCTCCACGTTGCCCTCCAGTACTAAATTGTTGATCCCTTGATGCCTTAGAACATGTCATAACAAACGATCCTTCCTTCTAATCAAGTTGTACCTCAAATCCCTCTTCTCCTCAATTATGCTCAGTACCTCCTCATTAGTTACGTGATCTATCCATCTAATTTTCAGCATTCTTCTGTAACACCAAATTTCGAAAGCTTCTATTCTCTTCTTGCCAAAATATTTATCGTCCACGTTTCACTTTCATACATGGCTACACTCCATACAAATACTTTCAGAAACGACTTCCTGACACATAAATCTATACTCAATGTTAACAAATTTCTCTTCTTCACAAACGTTTTCCCTGTCATTGCCAGTCTACATTTTATATCCTCTCTACTTCGACCATCATCAGTTATTTTGCTCCCCAAATAGCAAAACTCCTTTACTACTTTAAGTGTCTCATTTTCTAATCCAATTCACTCAGCATCAACCGATTTAATTCGACTACATTCAATTATTCTCGTTTTGCTTTTGTTGATGTTCATCTTATATCCTCCTTTCAAGCCACTGTCCATTCCGTTCAGCTGCTCTTCCAGGTCATTTGCTGTCTCCGACAGAATTACAATGTCATCGGCATTTGTAGACTTAGAGAACGCTTTTGACAATGTTGACTGGAATACTGTCTTTCAAATTCTGAATATGGCAGGGGTAATATACAGGGAGCGAAAGGCTATTTACAGTTTGTACAGATACCAGTTGGCAGTTTTTATTTCTTCTCCATGGATTTTAATTCCTACTCCGACTTTTTCTTTTGTTTCCTTCACTGCTTGCTCAATATACAGATCTGTACAACCTGTAAATAGCCTTTCGCTCCCTGTATATTACCCCTTCCACCTTCAGAATTTGAAAGAGAGTATTCCAGTCAACATTGTCAAAAGCTTTCTCTAAGTCTACAAATGCTAGAAACGTAGGTTTGCCTTTCCTTAATCTATTTTCTAAGATAAGTCGTAGGGCCAGTATTGCCTCACGTGTTCCAACATTTCTACGAAATCCAAACTGATCTTCCCCGAGGTCGGCTTCTACCAGTTTTCCCATCTGTATGCAAAGAATTCGTGTTAGTATTTTACAACCATGACTTATTAAACTGACAGTTCGGTAATTTTCACATATGTCGACATCTGCTTTCTTTGAGATTGGAATTATTATATTCTTCTTGAAGTCTGAGGGTATTTCGTCGGTCTCATACATCTTGCTCACCAGATGGTAGACTTTTGTCAGGGCTGGCTCTCCCAAGGCTATCAGTAGTTTTAATGGAATGTTGTCTACTCCTGGGGCCTTGTTTCGACTCAGGTCTTCCAGTGCTCTGTCAAAGTCATCACGCAGTATCATATCTCCCATTTCATCTTCATCTACATCCTCTTCCAGTTCCATAATATTGTCCTCAAGAACATTACCCTTGAGTAGACTCTCTATGTACTTCTTCCAACCTTCTGCTTTCCCTTCTTTGCTTAGAACTGCTTTTCCATCTGAGCTCTTGATAGTCATGCAAGTGATTCTCTTTTCTCCAAAGGTATCTTCAATTTTCCTGTAGGCAGAATCTATCTCACCCCTAGTGATATATGCCTCTATATCCTTACATTTGTCCTCTAGCCATCCCTGCTTAGCCATTTTGCACTTCATGTCAGTCTCATTTTTGAGACGTTTGTATTCCTTTTTGCCTGCTTCATTTACTTCATTTTTGTATTTTCTCCTTTCATCAATTAAATTCAATATCTCTTCTGTTACCCAAGGATTTCTACTAGCCCTTGTCTTTTTACCTACTTGATCCTCTACTGCCTTCACTATTTCATCTCTCAAAGCTACTCATTCTTCTTCTGTATTTCTTTCACCCACTCTTGTCAATCGTTCCCTAATGCTCTCCCTGAAACTCTCTACAACCTCTAGTTATGTCAGTTTATTCAGGTCCCATCTCCTTAAATTCCCACCTTTTTGCAGTTTCTTCAGTTTTAATCTATAGTTCATAACCAATACATTGTAGCCAGAGTCCACATCTGCCCCTGGAAATGTGTTACAATTTAAAACCTGCTTCCTAAATCTCTGTCTTACCATCATATAATCTATTTGAAACCTTCCAGTATCACTGGACTTCTTCCATGTATACAACCTTCTTTCATGGTTCTTGAACTAAGTGTTAGCTATGATTAAGTTATGCTCTGTGTAAAATTCTACCAGGCAGCTTCCTCTTTCATTTCTTACCCCCATTCAATATTCACCTACTATGTTTCCTTCTCTTTCTTTCCCTACTATCGACTCCCTTCACTATCTGAATAATTCCTTTTATCTCATCATACCTTTCATCAATCTCTTCATCATCTGCAGAGCTAGTTGGCATATAAACTTGTACTACTGTGGAAGGCGTGGGCTTGGTATCTATTGTGGCCACAATAATGCGTTCACTATGCTGTTTGTAGTAGCTTACCCGCATTCCTATTTTTTTAATTCGTTATTAAACCTACTCCAGCATTACCCCTATTTGATTTTGATTTATAACCCCGTATTCACCTGACCAGAAGTCTTGTTCCTCCTACCACCAAACCTCATTAATTCCCACTATATCTAACTTTAACCTATCCATTTACCATTTCAAATTTTCTGCCAGCTAAGGGATCTGACATTCCAAGCTCCGATCCATAAAACGCCAGTTTTCTTTCTCCTGATAACAACGTCCTCCTCAGTAGTCCCCGCCCGGAGATCTGAATGGGGGATTATTTTACCTCTGGAATATTTTCCCCAAGAGGGCGCCATTATTATTTAACCATACAGTAAAGCTGCATGAACTCGTGAAAAATTACGGCTGTAGTTTCCCCTTGCTTTAAGCTGTTCGCAGTACCAGCACAGCAAGGACGCTTTGGTTAGTGTTACAAGACCACATCAGTCAATCATCCAGGCTGTTGCCCCTGCAACTACTGACAAGACTGCTGCCCCTCTTCAGGAACCACACGTTTGTGTCGCCTCTCAACAGATACCCCTTCGTTGTGGTTGCACCTACAGTATGGCTATCTGCATCGCTGAGGCATGCAACCCTCCCCACCAGCGGCAAGGTCCATGGTTCATTTCTTTTAAAGAAATCAAAAAGGCTTCAAGAGACAATTCCTTATGCTTAATCATCAGTCCACAATCAGTTCTTCACCTTCTGTTAATGTTAAGCCAAAATCACCTGAAGTTTCCATGAATGGGTTTCGAATCGAATCGTACTGTTCAGTGTTGAACTCAGTTCCTCTTCTAAACTTATTAAATGATCTAGTACTATCCGAAGTATTTCATTTATACATGTGCTCCTTACCGACGGGATCATTTCCAAATTACCTTCAGCAGCTTTTCTTCTCCGTATTTGTAGTTTTCCGTGAAACGCTTTAATTTTGTCGGTGTATGTGAGGATATTTTCTTCTTGCTCTTGCATGCTAGATTGCAAAATATTGAACTGCAGAAATATATCGACCAAATACTACAATCTGACAATCCAAAATGTACTCCGAAGGAGGTCGCAAAATGTAAATGTTTCGTTTCTTCGAAAAACACACGAAGTTCTTGTCACAGCTCGAGCTCACGGGTAAGTACTTCCCCTCTCGACAACCAACTGACTACTGTGTGTAAAAGCAACCCTCTGTGTTCTGACTCCATATCGAATAAACGAAATTGACAGGTGTTGTTTTAATAAAATTTACCATCTGAACAACATGCTCTAAAATTTCTCTCAATGATTTTCCCAATGTTTTTGCTACTGAGGCCTCTCTATGAGTAAAGCAGTGAGTTACGACAATATCATAATTTTTTTTTACAAAAGAAATAAGGCTCTTAACACAGCCTACAATTGAAGGGGCGCCATCTATACAAATGCCTACACACAACCCATGTTAACTGCCACTTTTTAAGATAATCATTTAAAATGTGCAAAACGTCCTCACATTTAGTAGACACATTTAATTCTTTGCAAAAAAGAAACTCATTTACTATTTGATCTTAATTAATGAAATGGACAAAGGCTTAAAGTTGCGATTGGTTGGTTATGTCTGTTGATTCATCAACTTGGAAAACAAAGTTTGAGTGCTTGAGTTTATTACTGCAAACGTTTTTCTCAATATCAGTAGATTTTTTTTTTTTTTTTTAATACGCTTGTGAACTGTATCACTCGACAAAGGAATCTTGATTATTTTCATAGTTGCTTTTTTTCATAGCATCGTCATGACAACTTTTTATTTCTTTTTTTGCAAGCAGGCAAAATACGTGACTCATCTATAGTATAGCCTTTGCCATTAGTTCAGAGACTTGGTAGGAAGCGATCACAGACTTATCAGAAACAGGCATTTCACTTTTAAAAGAATTTGCTGCCCTTGTTTGCTGTCCAGATAATTTCTTGAAATAGCTTACAGTTTTATCTTTCATATGTGAATGCGTTGTTTTAAAATGATTGCTCAGTTTACTAGGAATCAGAGATTCAGTTGCCATTTTATACACAAATACTAATCACACTGAGAAAGGATAATCTTCACTCCCAGTCAAAGTGAAACCATAACTTAAGTGGCTTTCATTGTATTCACGAGTAGGCCGCTGCTTGCTTTTTTACTTGCACTTAGCGTTTGTTCACTTCCAGAATCGGATTCTTCAACGGGATGCTCGTATTTCAGAAATCTGTCTATTTTATTGGATTGTATTTTGCATATAAGATTCACTTCTAGCGCTTTCAAAATAATCACTACCCTGTACACAAAACACAAGCCCCACGACCGCTAAAAACACCTCACTGACATATCACTTGAAAGCTCAAGTGCATAACAATGGAAACGTGTTTTCCTTCCGGGCCTGGATTCTTGTTTCCTCCGTGGGTTAACAGTGCTGCGAACGATAATTTTCAAGTTCCTTTAACCTTGCTGGAAGCTTCTGTCATTAATCCGCTAGATCACTCAACAGCAGTGGAAATGACGCTCAGCACTAGCAAGGCTTCATAAACAATAACGATCATGTTCACATGCGCTACTCCTCTGTAGGAAAGAACATGAAATGAAATTCTTTTAGTCACGGACAACTCGAGGTCAAACAATAAGCAGCTCTCATAGATACATTCCTGTACTCTCTTTACAATAATATTTTGTTGACAACAGAAAGTTATGCATTTTCAATAAAATACAAACATCAAAAAAAGTTTTACATCACCCCGGTTGCCAGAACTCCTGGAGATAGACATTGACTATGGATATTGTATCACAGACACAGTCCATTTGACTGTTCAGATATATCACAAAACCTGCCTAAAGATGTAAACAACCATGCATGAGCAGCGTCCATAAGATGGAGGGGCTCCGACAGCCGATCAGTTCCAGTCATTCCACTAGGAAGGAGCTACACGGCTCGTGTTGTCTGCATTTCAACCATGCCTAGACGATCAGTACCGCGGTTCGATCGCGTACGCAGTCTTACTTTGTGCCAGGAAGGCCTCTCAACAAGGAAAGTGTCCAGGCGTCTCGGAATGAACGAAAGCGATGGTTTTCGTACAGGGAGGAGATACAGAGAGACAGGAACTGTAGATGACTTGCCTCGCTCAGGCCGCTCAAGGGCTACTACTGCAGTGGATGACCGCTACAGCAACGCTGAATAATGCTTTTCGTGTAGCCACAGGACGTCGTGTTACGACTCAAACTGTGCTCAATAGGCTGCATGATGAGCAACTTCACTCCCGACGTCCATGGCAAGGTCCATCTTTGCAACCACGACACCAAGCAGCGCGATACAGATGGGCCCAGCAAAATGTCGAATGGTCCGCTCAGGATTTGCATCACGTTCTCTTCACCGATGAGTGTCGCGTATGCCTTCAACCATACAATCGTCGGAGACGTGTTTGGGGGCAATCCGGTCAGGCTGAACGCCTTAGACACACTGTCCAGCGAGTGCAGGAAGGTGAAGCTTCGCTGCTCTATTTGGGGTGGCATTATGTGGGACCGAACTACGCCGCCGGTGGTCATGGAAGGCGTCGTAACGGCTGCACCATACGTGAATGTCATTCTCCGACCGATAATGCAACCACATCGGCAGAATATTGTCGAGGCAGTCGTCTTCATGGACGAAAATTCGCACCTCCATCGTGCACATCTTGAGAGTGACTTCCTTCAGGATAACGATATAGCTCGACTAGAGTGGCCAGACATGAACCCTATCGAACATGCCTGGGATAGATTGAAAAGGGCTGTTTATGGACGACGTGACCCACCAACAACTCTGAGGGATCTACGCCGAAGCGCTGTTGAGGAGTGGGACAATCTGGACCAACAGTGCCTTGATGAACTTGTGGATAGTATGCCACGACGAATACAGGCATGCAGCAATGCAAGAGGAAGTGCTAGCGATTATTAGAGGCACCGGTGTGTACAGCAATCTGGACCACCACCTCTGAAGGTCTCTCTGTATGGTGGTTCAACATGCTATATGTGATTTTCATGAGCAATGAAAAGGGTGGAAATAATGTTTATGTTGAGCTCTATTCCAATTTCCTGTACAAGTTCCGGAACTCAACAGAGGTGATGCAAAACTTTCCTGATCTGTGTAATATTGAAAAGTGACTGGTTGCACATGTATTTATAATTTTTTGATACACTGTCGCGATACCTAAGTAGGTCGTAATGGCCAGCAATAATAATATGCAATTCACTTCCTACGTGGTGTTGCAGCGTCACTCGGAGTTAGATGGAATAGATTAGCAATCATTGGGAACGGCACGAAACCTTCCGAATTCTGTGGACAAGTTTTGATCACATGCATAGCGCACAAGGCTGAATTTCAGCAAGGCTACCATCATAAAAGAAAAACGTCTACAGGTAAATAAAATGCGAAACAAAAGCACGACGCGATCAGATAATATTCGTAAGAGCTCCCGTCGGAAAAATCCGTCAGTCGTCATATATTTTTTCGCCGTTTTCTCCTGATTCTGAACGTTTGGATCTGACCAGAAATCCATTAAAGCTTGAAAACCCTGTGGATTAACTCAATGTTTACTTACAAACTTTAAGAGCGACACAAGTGTCGCACCGTATGGTTACGGAAATAAGGCTCCGAACGAGGTGTGCCAAAATAACTTGCACGGCGCCTACAGGGCGAAGGATGGTGAGAGGGGGGATGGTTAGGAAAATTTCACGTCCAGTGCTACTCAACCACGGATGCCTGTGCGCCTTGTACTGACCAGTGACTAAGACAGTTATATTTTACACACAGAAGTAAAAATGGTTCGCTAAAAACGCATTAATTCTATCAAAATTGTGAATTAAAATAAGGGTGTTGTAATGCAGTTCTAGTGCAGGGATTTGAAGAAAATGACATTTTTGTTAATTATGAATAACCATGAAGCATTATGTTGTAAGAAACTTGCGGTCCATGTTTGGAGTCTTGGACTGCGCGCACGGAGGCTTTCCGGCAGTCGTTCTTCCCGCGAACCATACGCGACTGGAACTGGATAGGGAGGTAATGACAGAGGCATGTAAAGTGCCCTCCGCCACACACCGTTGGGTGGCTTGCGGAGTATAAATGTGGATGTAGAAGTTCTTTACAACATATGAAATAAGTTACCGCGTTTGCCATACTAAACTTTACGATGGATAAAGTGTTAGGTTTATAAATACAGTTACATTCATTATTAAATGAATTATTCACTCCCACCACTGCGTATTATTTTGTTTTGTAGCAATAGGACAATTATGTGAACATTCTGTTTCTCCGGACCGCAGCATTCTGCCACCCGAATAATTTTTTTTCTCGCCCCACTGCAAATTATACTTTCCCTACAATTCCTTACACTTCTCAACAGTGTAAGGGATGACCTCGATGGGCCAGCAATGGCTTTATCATCACTCATAATTTTGAAATACCTTTTCCCAGATCCCATACAGCCGCTACTGTTAGATAGCTAAGTTTAGCAGCAGTGGAAGCGAGAAGACAGTCGGCATGAAACGTTCGAATACCGTCGACTCTACAAGGAGTAAGCTACTTTAATTCCTTAACCAAACTGAAATATTCGACAAAACGTAAGGACTGTCGTGAAATGGATAAAATGGAGTAGCTACAGTGTAAGTTCTTTTATATTTGGCCATATGTTTTCCTAAAATATTATAGGGCGCACCCGTAAATATTCTAGGGCGCACCAGTACGCCCTGGCGCACACTTTGAGAACCACCACTCAAACCTTCCCCCTCCTCCTACCGAATGTACCAGAGGGAACTAATTTAGGAATATTATAGTACTTTTAAGAACCCAGTCGTGACCTCAAATTCCCGACTGATCAATTTATTGTTCTCAATAGTTGTATTACTTGTACGCATGCATTTGGTATGGGCAAGCATTGTCTGCGCGGATGTTTATCTCTCCCCGACCGGTGCAGATGGATGCTACCCTGTAGACGGCGAATGGCACCCGCCTCGCGATCGGTAGTTTGAGTGATCTGTAGAATTTCTTTTCACCAGGTATGTTTAGTGGAAAGTTTTGGTGGAGGAGGGTATTTGTGCTCTGAGACGTTGGTGCATATAAAGCCTCAGATATATTTAGTGCAACGATCTATTAGTGGTGGAAATTTCATTACTTGATTTGCATAATATTTTTGTGTGATACTCAAACATTGAAAATAAGTTTTACTACGAAGAGGAATCATTGCAAGGCGGAAGTGAGTGATTTAATTGATCTATTGGAGTCCTATAAATTCCTAAACAATTAATCTTAGAGGCTAGTACAAATGGCTTATTTCACTCTATTTTTTGATACGAAACGGCATCAGCTCTCACTTTGCCTCCAGCATTAGCAAATAGGAACACTGTGTTATGAGGAAAGATGAAAACCTCTGTCTGCTTGTTTCGGGATTTTGGTTCACACACACAAGCATGGAATGGCCTCTTGAGAAAGGCGGAGACAGGAAGCCAGACTGGAATTCCCTGACCAACAGAATGCCACAACTTGATTCTTTGTTTGGGGGCCGCGAGATCAAAGGAGGTCGATATGCTGTCTGTGGTCAGTGGTATTTAGTAATGTGAGCTGTAATTTGGACATTGGGAGGTTTTGACTTTCGCGGTGTTGCCCTGACGATAGACACATGCATGGGAGGCCCCAAACGGTGGTTACTACACTGCATTTCTTTCTATTCATGATATGTGACCAATTTCGCAGCGTGTAACTGTCAGTGCAACATGACTACTGTATTTTTGTCGATCTGTACAAAATAGTTTGCTGCTGAGGTTCTAGTAATTTGTCCATCCGCAGAAAGTGGCGATGGGAGTCTATATATGTCATGAACCTTCAGATATGTAATTTTTCAGACTTTCCTGTCTGTGCTTAGACACCAGTGTGCTTCGAGAAATGAGGGAAATAAAAGATAAGAGTCTAACATCCCTGACTCCAGCAGCAAATATAAAGTAAGCCTGTTCAGCATTTCCAGGCACAATCAGAACAGAAGAGTGCTGCATTTGTTTAAATATTCCATACTGCAATCGATATCCACACATATTCTTTAAATAAATCCATATTCCATAAACCGCCTTGTGTCCCATAAATTGTTTAAATAAACATTATTCTACACATTGTCTATATTGTTTAAATAATATTCCATATACTGCAATCGATTTCGCAGCAAATTTCGTAAAAAAATAAATAAACTGTATTCCATACACTGTCTTTTATCCTATAAATTGTTTAAGTAAACAATATTCCACGCATTATCTAAATTGTTTTACACATTCCTTACACTGCAAACGATTTGCGACCAAATGACCGATCAACAAACTCTTATTGCCGCCAGTTTGCAGGTGGGGGAGGGAAGAGGCAAGGGTGTGGGTTTCTCAGAGTGGGAGAGGTTATTTATTTGATCGATTTCAATAATTAGTCAATGAAATTGATATCAAAAGTGTACTTGTGTTATCGAGTTGTGTTCCCTGAGGGGTGAGGTGGGAGGAGGAGAGGATGGGGGAGGAGGAAAGGGAGTCAGAGGGGTGGGTGTTTCTTGGAAAACAAGCTAACCAAACAATGGGGTAAGGACCTGTCAACAAAATGATGGATTATCCCCAGGAGGTCATAATCCTCGCAGCAGAACAATAGGTTAAGGACCTGTCAATCGAAAGAGAACGAAAAGTGTTCCCGTGAAGTAGGCAGCCCTCAATGTGTGCTTATACTCTTTTCGCCCCTCTACTTCTAAGGTCCCGTCGTAGTGAGAATGGGTTTTAACTTGAATGCTCCTCATAAGTTTACAAGCTGTAACTTCTGTCTCATCTCTTATAACGCGCTTTTTCTACAATACCACAAAACTGTTCCAGTTTACATATGTTTTGACTGTATTTTATTTCAGTCATTCTGTATGTGTGTTGCAGCAACAGTAGAAACATGAGCCAATGGACTGAAACGTGTTAATGTCAGTTTAGAACCTGATACAGACACCAGAGTGGTTGTGGAAAAAGCAAAATATATGGAGGTGTATGAAGCTGTGGTAATACACTGCTTGGATGTGTTCCAGCAACAGAAAAAACAATGTGTGAAACAACAAAACAAGGATCCTCTCTTGCGACTAATAGTCTGTGGGATATTGTCCTCCTACAGTACAGGTGATGAACCTTTACTCTGATCTGTGGAAGAGACTTCGATCTCAAGCCACCTGCTTCAGTGAACCAGTATTTGTATATTTAATAGGATCGCCACATATGCTCAGTGACACCACACAGACAGTATTTGTTTTTGACATATATATCAGAAGAGAGGGCTGTGGTAATATCTTATCGATTTCGCTAATGGGTGATGTTACCAGAGTTTCATAGTTCATAGTCTTTTTTTGTTGTATTGTACAAAATAACGATAACAGTGAGAATGTTTGGTTGTCAAATGTGAATGCACCCTGAGGGACGCAGATGTCCCTATGGCTGCAGTACCTGTATGTAGCTTGGATACACACCATAATGCAGTAGCAAAATCCTCATCCTTCTTCCAGTTCACATAACTGCTTGTACTGTCTTTTTCTACTACTACCTCGTGTTGCAAGAGAAAGGCATGTCTGAAAGATCAGATACCATCTTCATATGGTCAAGTCTAACCAGCCATTGACCTCCTTCTTCTGTGTGGATGCGCACGTATTGCCTGAACTCTTACGGGACACGGTAAGATTGTCTGCCGCAAGTAATGAGTGTAATGGGCAGGGGCACTATGAATGTAGTGTGTGGACATTAAGTTGGGAATGTGGGTCTCACGGGGAGCGTGCAAGGGATAAGTCCCTGCAGTGGCACTATCCTCTGTGTCCTTGGTGGCTCAGATGCATAGAGCATCGGCTATGTAAGCAGGAGATCCCGAGTTCGAATCTCTTTCGGGGAACACATTTTCAACTGTCCTCATTGATGTATATCAACGACTGTCGGCAGTGTAGCGTCTTGATTTAATTATCATTTCAAAGGTTCGTTTGGTCCTGCTCTTACACATCGAATACAGTTGGTAGAACTATGACACCACGTTCCCATTTCCACCAAGCAGTTAAAAAAGACGGTCCTGTCGCACTAACACGGTTCACCCAGTTTATCCACAGGGTACAGAAGGTGGTAGATATAGCTCTCTCTGACTTCTGCTCAGTCCTGACTTAAACTGTGTCTATAACATGGACAAAGCTGCAGAGATGGCTGGGCAGAGACTGAGGAACAGTTAGAAGATACAAAGGGACTGTCTAAAAAAACCACATTGGAGTTTTACTGTAGCAGATAGGTTCATAAAAAGATGACTCGTTTTGAGATTTGAGCGTGGCACGAATATGACTCACCAGTGGCTGTAATCATTAAAGACATCTCCATAGGATCCAATGCAAGTATGTGGTTGAATGTAAAACTTGATTCCAAATCGCAGTCAGCATTTCTACCAGAAAGCGTAACACTATTAGTGACTGATATGCGTGCCAGTAGAATCAAGACCGCTTTTTATGCAGGGTGATGGTAACATAGTCGTTGTGAACATGTTTTTAATAGCGTGGCCTTATGCGAAATGTATGTTGCCGGTGGTAGAATCCTTCTGGGGTCAGCTTCAAATGTTGGTTCTCAATAGCATTCCTCGAGAAGAACATCATCTTCTTTTGAGGGATTCCCATGTGAACTACCTGGTGAGTGTAATCTGACTACTGAGAAAGAAAGATTACTCGCCTTGCAAAGAGACTCTCATGATCAATTTCATTTATTAGCCTGTCAATTGGATATCAGTAACATGCCGCCTGGTGAGTGGAAGCGGTGTCTAGGGCACCACGGAAATAATTCTTGACAGGCGTTTTTTTATGCTGTGGTGATACCTTTTAAGGGTATTTCAATCTCCCGCCTACACAGGAAGAGTTAACCATCGTAATAAAATCTGATGCATTAACGAATTTATAATGTGATATGTAGTAAAAACCAGATATTTACAACTTCTGTGTACACATCTCCAATGTGGAGAGGCAATTGGTTGCCTTAAGGGGGGTAGGACGTCAAATGGGCCGACTTGGAACAGGAGAGGCACCACAGGACATTTTAATTTACACTGTCTATACTTTTACAAATAAATTCATAAAACTTTGTCAGCATGACCAGGAAGGATTCAGGAATCACACTCATAGCAGTGGAAGTTCAAAAACATAACAAAATAATTTTTTTTACATGTGAAATTTCATCATTTTTTCCGCTTACTATTGGCTGCATTTGTTGCTATTGGTACACTTTTCTTCATAAGTAAGAGAGACTGTTCGATGAATTTTGCACAGCATACAAAGCATACTTACAGGTGTATGAAACTCTAGAATCTATTTAATTTATGAAAAAATGAATGAGCTGTTACGTTTTAAACTTAATGTTTGGAAAAAATCAAATTTTGTAGTTAATTATCTCAATTTTTACCACAGTTTTTAATAGATTTGGGTAATTCTAGAGTTTCATACACCTGTAAGTATGATTTGTATGCTGTGCAAAATTCATCAAAGAATCTCTTTTACTTGTGAAGAAAATGTACCTATAGCAACAAATGCAGCCAATAGTAAGCGGAAAAAATGATGAAATTTCACATGTAAAAAAAATTATTTTGTTATGTTTTTGAACTTCCACTGCTATGAGCGTGAATCCTGAATCCTTCCTGGTCATGCTGACAAAGTTGTATGAATTTACTTGTAAAAGTATAGACAGTGGAATTTAAAATGTCCTGTGGTGCCTCTCCTGCTCCAAGTCGGCCCGTTTGACGTCCTACCCCCCCTTAAGAGAGAATTCGAAAGTAGGAGGCGTCCTGTGACAGTGGTAGATCTTAGCAATTACCTGATTAGAAAATATTTAGAGAGAATGTGGCCTATTGCATACTGTCACATAATTTTCACAAGTAACGATACTTCAGCAATGTGAAAAGCGTGTATGCCTCGATTTCCTCTGTATTAGAAAATGATTTGTATAAAAGGGGGAAATCTACTATCTCATGTGAGAAATTCGAGGTGTGTGGTCAACAACAACGCTGCCTCAGGTTGGGTAAAGTGGATTTTTAAACTGGGGGTTCTATGTCGGAGTGGAATTAGTTAGAACTTCTGTACACATCCAAGCTGCAACTGCTTGTTTCACAGTGCACTGTTGCTGGCTGCAGCAGTGGTCACGAGGAGTTGGGAACCAGAAGCAGTGGATTATCTCAACCTGTGATGGGTACAAAGAACGTGCCAACGTGTCTGATCTTGCGCATGGCAGCGAGGGCTGGCGATGTGACCAGTCCGTTGGGTGGAGCAACAGAAGCAGATGTGTATGTGGTGCGTAAGAGAAGATTGAAAATAATAGGTGTTTGCACTGGCCGTATTGATAACGTCCGAATTCCTACCACTCCAATCATCCCTGGATGCCCTCAATGGCCGAGGGGGGCGCACTCTGGCATACGCGTGCGTCTATGACTGCGGCTGCGATTGCAGCAGTAGTATTCACTGACCTGTGAGCATTGGCTCTGGCAGCACACCGCGTGTGGAACTCAGGAGGTGAGTGCGCGGGATGTGAGAGTGTTTCAGCGATCTCAGGCATCTAGCCTTGACATCTACTGTTAGTGACTGGATCGTGGTTTAAGTGTGTCGTGTCTAGCGCTTCTCGATACATTGCAGTGAACACTGTCTTGCAGAGGTATTTGTTTATGTTGTTACTATTTCATCACATGGTAGACCTTTCCTCCTACTTCCTAATGTAGCAGAAAGGATCAATTTAGGATTCTATAGTGCTTTAAAACCCAGTCATGATGTCAGATTCCTGGTTGCTCAATCTATTGTTTCCAAGACTTGTATTGCAAGCACGCATCTCTCCAACTTCCCCCGCAAATTGTTTAAGGACATAGCATGCAACTGAACTGAAATTTGAACATGTTAGACTTCCTATCAAATGACCCCATCGTGGCGCCCAAACGAACACCTCCTGGACACCGGCATGTGTCACGGCCGCTGACGGACGCATCGCTTTGTGGACACCTGAGCAGCCTGCATGAGCGGTGGTGCGAGCCTGTGCTCTGTGCGGGCCAGTGAATGGCTGACGGTGGACAGTCTGTGCTTCACGACTGAAAGATTTTTAACAGTGCAATTACGTGTGATGACTGTTTCATGATGGTATTCTTTGTTCGATTAGAATAAAAAAAAAGCGATCGATTTAATTATTTCTTTTCGATGTATTTTACAAGACCTGCATCTTCCCAAACAGTAAAGAATGATGAACAAGAAAGATCTAGCTCCCACAAAATGAATTTTTTTATAGATGAACAAGATACCATCTGCTATGAGTTTGAATTCTCTATCATGAGATCCTCCCTCTCCGGCACAGAGCCACTAAATTCTGGGTGGGGTGGGAGGGCTGAGGAGAGGGAAGTGGAGGGATGAGGATTTGCCAAAGGGGGAGGGGTGAATTAATTTATCAATTTAATTAATTAGTCAATCAAACTGATAGAGCGGGAGGGGGCTATTCAAATAACTCAGACCTGAAAGTGTACCTGTATCGGCGAGGGGGAGGGGTGAGGATCAGAGGTTTCCTGTGGGTTGGGCGGAGGAGAGGGAGGAGTGGTGGGGAGATTTCTCAGAAGAAGAGATTATCCCAAGGGGTCATAATCGTCTTAGGAGAACAATAGGTTAAGGACCTGTCAATCAAAAGAGAAAAATAGATTTACTCCTGAATGTATACTTGCCCTTGATGTAGCCAACCCAAACTAACAAACGCCCCTTGTGCTGTCTGTCACCCTACTCACAGCGATCAACGCTATTGTTCAAGTATTCGGAGTTATTACACGCACTTAATTCGCTACATTGCTAGACAATGATTATCTTACAGATGAAATAATGTAACTCTTAGAATAAGTACTAGTAAAACTAGCTTATAGTAGTAATATGCAAACTACAGTTGCGCTGACTAAGACACAGACATAACACCACGATTAGAAACTGTTTGTGCCTATATTCTTTTCTTTACTGGATACTTAGAACATAAACAGGCTTAGCAAAACGTCATTTGAAGCGTTGTTTTGTGTGAGTAGATACCATAAATACGTTGTTGGGATCAATTATTAACATGTGAGAAGCTTACTTTTTAAATATCGAATAATGGACTAATTAATTGGTTACTTACATTGGTTCCAAAGCTACAGCAATTGAAGATGCTAGCGAGAAACATAAGCCAAATTCTGTGAAAACACTTTCAAATTCCTTATCCGTGAGGAGGGAGCGGAACTGTTTGGAAGGTTTGTAGCGTATGTGTGTCTGTTAACAAACAAAATCTATTTTATACACTAATAATTTGCTAACGATAATATTATGATGATGGACACAAGCCATATATAACGGACAGTCAAATGACATGAGACAAATGAAAAAAGGTAAGTAAACTGCTCATTATTTCAAAAGAAATCGCCATAACTGTCAGTACATTCATCCCATTGTGAAACACGATGGTCAGTACCTTAATGGAAAAAGTTGGGATTGCCTGAGACAACATGATTACAACCTATGGGTGCAACTCTTAGTCTGAAGCAAATCGATGACAACGAATGTCTTTTCTGTGGCTCCAGAAATATGAAAATAGCGTGCGGATTAATGGCCACTGTATGGAAGACGTGTAAGAGCATCCCAGCGGAAGTTCTGCACCGTAGGCGAAATAATCGTGGGAAAAGTGGGGGGGCACTATCATGCAAGAGAATGATAACGTCTGTCAACATTCCGGGGCGTTCCAACTTAATGTTGCGCTTCAGTTTTGCAAAGCTCGCACGTACCGCTGAGCGTTAAGTGAAGCGCACCATTAAGTTCAAACGCCCTTTTCTGTTGCAGGACGATGGCTGCCCTCGCGTTTCTAAGTTTGTTTTGACTACGGTGCGCAAATTTCACCGGGACGCCCTTACATTTTCTCCGTACAGTCCCAATCTCTCCCTATCCAATTTCCACATTTTTGGAGCCCTGAAAAGAGACATTCGTAGCCGTCGATTTGCTTCAGACTAAGAGTTGCACCTACAGGTTGCAATCATGTTTCCGCAGGCAATCGCAAACATTTTTCCATTAAGGCGTTGCCGATCGAGTCTCACAGTGAGCTAAATTTATTAACAGTTGTGTCGATGACTTTTGAAATAATAAACTGTTTTTTTACTTTTTTTCCATGCGCCTTTTCATTTGACTGCCGCTTGTAAGTCAACTCACTTCTGCAGCGATACTCTTCATTTCGTCGGCAATGCCATAGAGCGTGCGGTCTTCCTGGTACTTCGTAAATGCTGCGAGATTTAACAGCGAAATATTCACTACGTCTGCGAGGAAGTTCATATAATAATTCTGCTTATCAGTCGCATAGGCCCACTTCCTGTCAAATGAACAGATACAGTTATAAGGAGGGAAATTGTTAAGCATCGAAGTTAAATATAACAAGATCTATAACACAGAATTTCACTATTTGTGAATAAAGAAACAATAACATACTGGGAACACTGGAATAGCCCATCAAACACTACTGTCATTTTGAATCTAAACCAACACATACAAAATTACATCGCTTCGGGTTTATTCTCAATGCTGTAGGTATAAGGGGCGACCAAAAAGTTTCCGTTCGAAGGCCACACTAATCCCCTCGCCTAAATGTCGGTGCTTACACACCGGCATCGGGGTCGTGCTGGGTTGAATATACGCTGCAGCAGCGCAATCAGACGGAAACTTTTTTATGGCTCCTCATAATTTGTTACAATTTTCAAGTACTATTTGTTAATTAAATCCTTCAAAACAATGTGTTAGAAAGCCAAAATGAAGAATGCAAAATGACTTTGACTCGATGATAAGGAAGTAATAATTTTATTGTGCATCGTTTAATCGTACAATGCCTGCTGAAGACTTGCATCTAAAATCATGTGATTGTTTTTGACGAACACTTAAGGAAAGAAAAACAAATAATTAAATTTTAAGCTTTACTTTTATTAAACGTGAAAAATGTTATAACTGCTTTGATCATATACGTTTTGTCTGACGGAATAATTATTAATAGAATTAGATTACACTGTAGCTTACTCCACATTAAAAAGACGTTGTGTCATATGAAGTATTACGAACTTTCTTCTCGTGAACATTATGGAAATTGCTGTATAAAAACCTTTTCTATGAATAATAAGTAGAAGTTAATTTATCACGGATGTGAAAAAATATATCAGTTGTAATAAACCACTGTTGCACGTACACCGAGAATACGACTACAAAAAAAGAAAATTTCATTTGGTTCTTCTCATTAAGCAGTGCTGGGAAGAAAAGTTCATTATTTCAAAATCTAGGCGACACAGCCAAGAAAGAAGAGATACAGTACCGTGGCTTTAAAAGACGTCGGAATAATTTTCCTTAGGCACGAATTAAAATCACTGCACAAGGACTTGGTAGTAAAATAAAAGAAATTGTACCCACTTTTAATGAAATACGCGGATTCCAAAGATTGACTCAGGAATCAATGGTAATGAATTTTCTAACATATTGCTGGGAAGGAAAGTTCATTATTTCAAAATCTAGGCGACACAGTCAAGTAAGAAGAGATACAGCACCGTGGCTTTAAAAGACGTCGGAAGAATTTTCCTCAGGCAAGAAATAAAATCACTGCACTAACTTTCCAAGGTCAGTCGTACCGTGGTATCGTCACCGTTACCACTACACTGTATAAATTACGGTACAATTCCTGCTTTACTATAGGTATCAGTGTAGCACTGCGAAACAGGAACCACCAGGACCGTAAAAGCGAAGCAGCTTCAACAGCTCGTCTCCTAACTTCCAAGCGGAAAATCTTAATCAACGATGAGTGGCATTCTGTCCACGACAGAAATGGGTATATATAGGGGCAAGTGCAGCATGGTAGAGGTTTAATATACGGCTGAGTCCTTTGCATGTGACCTGATTCCACACCCTGCAGTGGCCGCTGAGGACAAATCATTGTCAGTTCGTAAGAAAGAAAGGCTTAGCACAACTGGGAAAAGAGCTCTCCCTGAAACGGCTCGGCTTGTTGGAAGATTGTGAAAGGGTGGAACGTCATACCGAGGTGAATGGCTTGGAAACGAGCACCACTACTTTACTCACTGTCCTAAACGTGCCTAATGCATCGAATTCTGCTGCTACAGCAGGCACGATTAGCTCTTGTCTTCACAATCACAGTACAGTAGGTCAGGCGTGACGACAGGTTAAGGATACGAGGGGGCTAGCACAACACCACTTAAATAAGAATGGAATACCGACTGAGTTAAATATGGATATTTCGATAAACGAATGACAAAAAATTAAATTTGTACGTGAGTCCGTAGCGTTTTCCCGTAAGTTTAATAAACACAGCAGATAACATATAACAGAGGCTTTATCCTTCAATAGCATATGCTCCTTCACTATTCACGAAAGTCTGCCAGCTTCGGCGTAACTTTTCGATTCTGTGACTGTAGAAATCACGTGGTTTTGTGGCAAATAACTTGTCGAACCACGTTCGGTGCGCATTTTCACCCGAAGAGAAAGCTGCTTGAAGGTTGTTCGATAAAGAGCGGAAAATCTGAAAATCTCAGGGTGCAAGATCAGGTGAATAAGATGGGTGCGGAACGACTTCCCAATCCAACTACTATGTAGTGTTTTTTGTCAGTCTAGCAGAATGCGGGCAGGCGTTATCGTGCAGTAATATCACTTGACGCAGCCTTCCTGGTCGTTGTTCTTGTATTGCGTTTGGAAGACGTCTCTTTAGTTGCCAATAAATGTCAGCAGTGATGGTTACACCTCGGGGAAGCTATTCGTAGTACACCATACCGGCGCTATTCCACCAGGTGCATAACATTATCTTTTGCGTGTGCGTGTAGGTCTTAGTACGGGGAGTTGCTGCTTTGTTTGGTGTCAACCATTCCTTTCTTTTCCTCTTACAGGATAGGAATGGTCGATGTTATTCACGAGCCACTTGATGACGAACAAGCAGATATGCACATAATTATGACCACCAATTTGCCAGTTCTCGAGTGTAACTGACTTCGATCATTGTGGATTAATGTGTTTAAACTATCTTCATCACAGCCCGAAGGTCTTCCTGAATGTGGAGAGTCACGTCAAATAGATCCTCCTTAGAATGAGAAAATTATTTTCTTGCCATGCTCTGTCCAATGGCATTATCTATGTACACGGTGCAAATGTTTCTGGGTGCCTCCGTTGCTGTCAACCATCTACTGAACTCAAACGGAAGAATATGTCGGAAAGTGTACCGATTTCTCCATTTGACACTCCATTTTCTAGCACCCATAACTCCATTTGCAATTTCACACACAGGTTTAACCTAAAAGGAATATCTAATTTCTACAAATCACCGAAATCGTTAATCGAACTACACAAGACTCACTACAGAGATTTCTTCTAGAACCTACTCGCGATATCAAAAACGGCGATAGCTTTGCCGCCTACACGCATCGGCAGGAATGCACATAATGATTCTGACGTAATACTAAAGCTATGACCATGTAGATTAAGACTTACAAACCTTTTTAGTATTTCAGATAGCATAATCTCTCTAACAAAATAAAAAACAATGCACAAACAATTATTTAAACAGTATGGTTCACTTATATGCATATCAGTTTACACTGGACTGACAACTCGCTTGGTGGCAGCACTCTTCAGTGCCTGCTTAAGGCGCTGCTACCTGTACTATGCTGGGTTTGTTTGTTTTGTGCTATTGCCGTTAGATGGCTGATGCTTACTTCAAGGTGTACTCTGTTAGCAGACAAACGCTTAGATATTGCCAACCGTTGTAACGATACTACTATGAAAAAATTTGTATGACTGAAATACAATGGTAAACAGAATCGTAAACATACTTGTATCATTACACGCTCACCATCTCCAAATGACAAATTGACAATATGTGAACTCAAATTGCAAAGTGAACTGTGAATATAAAATGAGAATCGATAAATAAACAGATAGCCACCGGAATACCAAAACGCAAAACAAAAACCTAAGAACTTACAGACCAACATAATACATAGCTAATGAAGCTCACATGATTAAAAAAGATGAAACGGCTCTTGAATATATAGCAAACGTGCCTGAATATTGCATATAAGATTGCCCAAATGAAAAGGAGGTCCTCGCTGTGGTGACGTTGTAAATGGTTCAAATGGTTCTGAGCACTATGGAACTTAACATCTGTGGTCATTAGTCCCCTAGAACTTAGAACTACTTAAACCTAACTAACCTAAGGACATCACACACATCCATGCCCGAGGCAGGATTCGAACTTGCGACTGTAGCAGTCGCGCGGTTCCGGACTGAGCGCCTAGAACCGCTGGACCACCGCGGCCGGCAGTGACGTTGTACATACTCCCAATGGGTGCATGGGGTTTGTCGAGAGATGACGTGGTGGCTATTCCCAGCAAGTGGAGTTAACGGCTTTGCAGCGATTTCCTCACTTCTGGTTAGATGTTTCCGCATCTTGTTGCATAGTAGATTTCTCTCGATCTGTAGAACGAGCAGATATGCAATTTCTTCGCACAAAGGGGGAGGATAGTTCACAAATTTATCGCAGAATGGAAGAGACGTACAGAGAGCAGTGCCTCACACGGTGCACAATATTCTGGTGTTGCAGCATTACGAAGCGGGATGCGTGAACATCAAGGACATGCCACGCACTGAGCAAGCGCACGTTGTTGCCACGAGTGCCATGATTTCGGCTGGAAGGAGCTCATACGAACGAATTATCGCGTCACTACACGTGATACTGCTGTTAAACTGTCGATAAGCAAAGGATAAGCTTTGTCATGGCAAAGTTTTCTGTACAGCGAGTGTCCAGGCACTTTTCAGGGAGTCAGAAAGTGGCGAGAGTGGGTGTTTGCTTGACCCATCCGTTGAGATACGCGAGACAAGGAACAGATTACATCGCTCAGATCATGGCACGTAATAAAACGCGGTATCACCACTCCCCATTGCCTCCAGTCAGATGAACATGGAGTGGCAGCATCCCAGCTCACCTCGTCGAAGAAAAGCCCACTCTACACCGCAGGCTGGAAAAGTGATGCTCAGTTTCTTTTTCGATGAAGAAGGATCTCTACTCATCGACTGGCTACCACAGAGAGCAACAGTTAACGCTGAACAGTATCGCAACACGTAGTTAGGCACAAAGGGGACATCAAGAACAAGCACAGGGGCAAGTTCACGAATTGGATAGCGCTTCTCCAGGACTTTCTAGGTAACATGTAGCCAAAAACTCCCTCGTGTTCCTTCAAAAATTTCTATGGGAGGTTCTGGAACATCCTTCTTACAGCTTCAGTGTCTTTCCACGTGACTTACATATCTTCGTCCCATTAAAACGATACCTGAAAGGTCAGAGGTTCACATGTGAGAAGGAAGTGCAGGCCACTGTGCAAAACTAGACCTATCAAGGATACAAGAGTTTCTACACTGAAGCTATCCATTCCCTTCCTAGGCACAGGGATCGGTGTATAAAATCAATGCCAGTTATGTATAGTTCTACTGTTCCACTTGATCTGTAATTATAGTATTCTTATTAAAATTTCTTTACATAAGCTGCAGTCTGCTTTTCGTTTGGGCACACCTTATAGTTATTGAACCAGGACACAATGCCCAGTCAATCTAGAAAAATCAGAGGATGTCTATCAAACGAAGATATAAAATATGTAATTGATGGCGGGCAAGAGAGATACTATCTAGTCATGGCACATGGCAGTAGAACGTGGCAGATTACCTAGGCGGCGTCACGGAGGCGTAAGTGCTCCAGATATCATCGTAGTTACGGGTTGGCATGGTAATTCCAGATCATCTGATTGTTGCAATTACTGAGCAACAAAGGTGACGAACGGTTTCTCCGACTAATCAGTAATCTTTTATCGACCTCCTGGTTGCTGTAGAACTCGTTTAAACTGTCGCAGCATGCCACAAAAGCCAACGGCCTTGCCGCAGTGGAAACACCGGTTCCCGTCAGATCACCGATGTTAAGCGCTGTCGGGCTGAACTAGCACCTGGATGGGTGACCATCCGGTCTGCCGAGTGCTGTTGGCAAGCAGGGCGCACTCAGCCCTTGTGAGGCAAACTGAAGAGCTACTTTATTGAGAAGTAGCTGCTCCGGTCTCGGAAACTGACGTATAGCCGGGTGAGCGGTGTGCTGACTACATGCCCCTCCATATCCGCATCCAGTGACGCCTATGGGCTGAGGATGACACGGCGGCCGGTCAGTACTTTTGGGTCTTCATGGCCTGTTCGGGAGGAGTTTTACTTTTTTAGCATGCCATATAAATGGTAAGATCCTGTGAATAGATGGTCACTGGGATTCCTAACGGAAATATTGATGACTTCAGCTTTTTCAGGAATTGATGACATTCGCATCAGCTTTTCCCAGAATCCTTGACGCCAGGATCCGGCGCTCGGCCAATGACAACACTCCCACAATTTCTCCTGCCTAGCTCTTATACACTGTGGACATTGGCGTTATGTAAGAGTGTCGATGTCATCGTGCTGTTTGCCAGTTATGTGCCAATAGGGTGCAATCTTGGCCCCCACCCTTCGGGCAATTGTAATTTTTATAGTTGATCGTGTGTGAACTGTCATTTACAATCTGTACGTCCACCAAATATGAAGCGCCTCTAGCCACAGGAAAGAGGAAGGCTATCAATAAGCACTGTCAGTTATTTTTTTTAACAATATGGTTATTATTAGCAAAAACACAAATTTGTGTGCATGCGTCAGACACTCCAACACAACTTGTGAAGGCAGCAGCTAATGTTACATTGCTACCACACATGTGTCTTTCCAGATATGCTGACCTGTTATGATAAATTAATAACGTTTAAATTTCGATTTTTTTTTTTTTTTTTTTTTTGTTGTTATTGTTACAGACGAGGACACACAGGTGTTCCGTGATATACTGGTGCCTCAGGTTGTCTGCCTGATCTGTCATGCCTGTTGCTGTTTGACTATGTCGCAGCACAGCCACAGCAGCAACCAATCACAACCCAAAGCCCGTCATCCAATGCTCACAGAACTGCTGGGCCGGGATATAGAGGTGTTTCAAGACCCACTATTGTATGAGCTATAGCAGCAGCCTTCTACATGGAGTTTATTTGGACTGCCAAGCAATCAGGAAGAATATAGTTGGACAACGAATGGCTATTACTGCAATTGCCGGTTGTAAATTGATGACTTATATACATATACAAATAAAATATGCCCTATAATGGTTTTATTCGTCAACGCTTTCAACACACAGACACACACACACACACACACACACACACACACACACACACACACACACACACACACACACACACTTAGTGTGTTGTAACTGCAGCATATACACAGGCATGACACAAGCATAACATAATACATGTTGGAGTAACACCTTACAGTGGTGTACACCACAGTTATGCCTTGCATATACTGCGCATATGTCATACATACACTGCCATAATAATATTTACAACTGTACTGACTGGCCAGTCAGTACTGTAGGAATCAAGATACTTTACTGCATTAAGGGAGATAAGATGTGGCAGACCAGATGTTGTTGTACATCCATAGGCACCCATTCAAATGAATGGGTGCCTATCAGTTTATGCATCCTGTGTTTATCCCTAACTTTAAGATCTACATTGTAGAACGTTGGAAGCGGACATACTCCACTGCAACCTGTTGTCATATTCCAATGGGACAGTGGGATGTTCTCTGCATATAATAAAATGCCAATCTGTGTGTGGTGTTTAACAATGTTAACGTGTCACACAGCTCGCATTCTATGTGCATGGTTTGAAGAGCACCAGGATCACTTCACCGTATCCTTTGACCACCAAACACCCCAGACTTAAAATCAATCGAGAATTTGTGGGACCACCACAACCGGACTCTTGGCTCCGTGTATCCTGAACCGAGAACCCTAACGCAGCTCGCCATGGCACTGGTGTCAGCATGGCTCAACATCCCTGTCGGTACCTTCAGAACCTTATTGACTCTCTCCCTGCGTGTCTCGCGGCGGCCCGCGCTGCTAAAGATCGTTATTGAGGCTATTGACAGGTGGTCACATTAACGTGACTGGACAGTGCAATCATTCAAAAAATTCAAATATTAATACGTATTTTAACATATCACAATAGACTATTTTATGGCCTGTCGGCTTTCATGCTGACATTTTTAGGATGTGCCGGCCGGTGTGGCCGTGCGGTTCTAGGCGCTTCAGTCTGGAACTGCGTGACCGCTACGGTCGCAGTTTCGAATCCTGCCTCGGGCATGGATGTGTGTGATGTCGTTAGGTTAGTTAGGTTTAAGTAGTTCTAAGTTCTAGGGGACTGATGACCACAGATGTTAAGTCCCATAGTGCTCAGAGCCATTTGAACCAATTTTTTTTTTGGGGGGGGGGGGGATGTACGTACTGATGCCTCAGTAAGAAAAAAGTGCTAGCAAAGTGTGACTTTTCATTTCTGTTGCCGCTTGCTGTTACATATATCACTTTCCATTAGTATCAACATATACGTTTTACAGCGACTACTATTTCTAACAATATAAACCTCGCCATCAGAAAATTATAACGGTAAAAAATATCGTAAATATGCATTACTTTTTTCGTTTTATTAGTGTTTACAAAATGAATTTAAAAAAGTGCTTTTTTTAAATCAGAGATATCCTATATTACTCTGACGTAAAATTGAGAATTTATTTTCAAGGCTAGTACACGAAGGGTAAGAGCGGGTATATAAATGAAATTACAGGAATGTTCAATGGAAGTATGTCAGGTGAATCAACAAGCCAAGAGGCAATGCCGTTTGTTCTACTGTTCGCCGAGCACTGATGCTCTACCAAATAGACTACAGTAATGCGAAATCAGCTAGCTTACCGTGAGATATATTCCGCTGCTGTTTTCTCGTCGAGCCTGTCTCTGTAGCAGACAGTGACTGCGGGAAACAAATTTTGCCAGTTCTGGTAGTCTTTCTCCAGCGACACAACAGTCGGCTGCTCCTGGAACCGTCTGTAGCTGCTCATTGTGAGCAGTACGCTGACTGCAATCGCTACCACTATGCTGAAGCCCCACAGCGCACTAACAACAGAAAACAGCGGACAGTTAAGGTTTATATCAGTTCCACGTGATAGTGAGTATATGCTGTGAAAAAATTTAATCAACTGTTATCCCAGCAACACTTTTTAGAGAAGTATGAAATTTTCATTAAACTGCGATATCACATGAGTTAGTCGTTGTTGTTATTGTGGTCTTCAGTCCTGAGACTGGTTTGATGCAGCTCTCCATGCTACTCATACAGTAAAGCTGCACGCCCTCGGGAAAAATTACAGCTGTAGTTTCCCCTTGCTTTCAGACGTTTGCAGTACCAGCCCAGCACAGCAAGGCCGTTTTGGTTAGTGTTACGAGGCCAGATCAGTCAATCATCCAGACTGTTGCACCTGCAACTACTGAAAAGGCTGCTGCCCCTATTCAGAAACCACACGTTTGTCTGGCCTCTCAACAGATACCCCTCCGTTGTGGTTGCAACTACGGTACGGCTATCCGTATCGCTGAGGCACGCAAGCCTCCCCACTAACGGCAAGGTCTATGATCACGGGGCGGGGGTGGGGGGGAGAGGGGGCGATTTGGTCATAAAGTTATAATTATCGCTTTGAAAGTATAACGTTACTTAATTAGAGTTTAAGATAAAAAACCGATGCACATCGAAGAAACTGTTCAAACGTGACGGAAATCTGTAGGTGTGATGTAGATGTACAGCAAAACAAATTATTACAATTTCAAAAAAGTTGGATGATTTATTCAAGAGAGAGTGCTTCACGATCTGAACAAGTCAGTAATGTCTTGGTCCACTTCTGGTCCTTATGCAAGCAGTTATTTGTCTTGGCATTGATTGACAGAGTTGTTGCATGGCCTCCTCAGGGATATTGTGCCAGATTCTGTCCAACTGGCCCGTTACATCGTCAAAATACCGAGCTGGTTGGTGGACCCAGCTCTAAACGTTCTCAATTATGGAGAGATATGGCGACTTGCTAGCCAAGATAGGGCTTGCAGACCATCACTTCCAGTTGTCGGGCTATGTGGCAGGCGACTATCAAGTTGGTATCCCATCCAGAGCCTCTCCAAACACGTCTTTGCTGGTCATCAGGGCTCATTTAGAAGCGGGGCTCATCACTGGAGGCAATTCTACTCCAGTCAATGAGATTCCAGGTCGAAGACGTGTCTGGAGACGCCCCGGACAGCAGTGGGATACTAACCTGACTGCCGCCAGCCATACAGCCCGACAACCAGAGTGATGACTAGGGATACCATTCACTTTCATAGCAGGACCCGTTTGGTTGTCATCCGCGGCACCCTTACAGCACAGCCGCACGTCAACCATATTGTATGCCCCGTTTCATTGCCCTTCATGGCGAGCCACCCTCAGCACACATTTTAACGAGATAATACCCTCCGTACATGGCAAGAGTTTCTACTGCTTGCCTGCGTGCTTGCCAAACCCTACCTTGGCGAGCAAGGTCGCCGAGTCCCTCCCCATTGAGGACATTTGGAGTATTGTGGGCAATGTCCTCCAAACATCTCGGGACTTTGACGATATAACTCGCCATTTGGACAGAATTTAGCACGATAAGTGCTTGCATAAGGGCCAGAGGTGGACAACGCGCTATTGACTCGCTCAATTTGTGAAGCTCTTTCTCTTGAATAAAACATACCAATTTTTCTGAAACGGTAACTATTAATTTGTCTGTACACGTAGATCAGATTTACAGATTACTGTCTCATTCGGATAATTCCTTAGTGGTGCGTCGTCTTTTTTTTCACAGAGTTTTAAAAAAAAAAGGGGGGGGCGAAGAGCGTCATAATTGCCCATGCTGAAGTGTACAGCAGCAATGCACCATAATATGATCCAGAAGTCAGGGGGCATAGACGCTTCCATCTTGGTCAAACATGTCTGAATTACGAAGAACGAAGTGTCAGGCCGTCTTTCAGTGAGGAATAGAGAATCGCAAGAACAACTGAGGTACTGTATTGTATTGTATGTTAACCGGGGACCTATTTTTTAACGACGGAGAGGCTCCTTCCCTGCCGCAGCCGCAGTGATCCACAACGACTACCACAGTCCACTTCACCCCTCCGCCGCCCCACACCGAACCCAGGGTTAAGCCGTCGGCACACGGACCGTGCATCCGAACGTTGAGCGTTGAGCGTGCCGAGTTTCTGACGTCATAGCGTGGAATAGCACGTTCGGGGGCCTTTCCGAACGTGCAGAGCAATATCTAGCATGTCAGATATTCTGAGCGTGCGTCTGAGCGTTGACTAATGCGATGGCACAACGCACATACGTCACATGCACGCCATCTCCCTTCAGCACAAAGTTGTGAGGCGACATATTGGCATTCATTTCAAGCTTACACATATATATGCTGTTTCTGAGCACCAGCAAATTGAGAATCACTGGAAAATCCGTTGTTAACTTAAAAGAATTATTGCAACTTGCGTATTATGAGAGTATGCTATTTGAAGGCAGCAATGCACTGAAGATGCACCCAAAACGCATTGTTCTTGGTACAATTTGTTATAATTAAATTTCAGTTAGTAACATAGCTACGATTAAAGCTTTCAACAAGAACTAAGATTCGTAAGATCCTAGGAATAGCAATTAACTACCAAATGTTGGTTTAGCATGGTGAATAGCGTTACTGATAAGTGGAATTTTTATGTTTGGGCGGTGGTTCGCGACTCGTCAGTACGTAAATTTTTTCCCTAACATTTGCGTTTTTATTAGGTTCTGTTACTTTATTATTAGTTTAATATAAGTATATACTATAATTTTTGATGTTGTGTAAATATAAGTTCACCTTTCTTTGGTTGTACGATTGGCTTGATCTACAGCACACGCTGCGCTACTTGTGTAAAGCTATTTTGCTCCTTTTTCTTTTACGCTTCGTAATTCACGTGTTGCAAAGATTCTGCTACTGGGTAGGAACAGTGATCAAGTAAGACTAACCTTCGAGTTTTACTAAAATGTGGGAATGATGAAATAATGTTTATCTTACGTGAAGAAGTATTGCAAATTTGTATCGCACTGTTTGTAATGCAACTTTTATAAGCCTATGTCCTTATTGATTGGACATGGTACTTTCCTTTTCATGGACAATGGAGGAAATGTGCGTTTTAATAGAGCTAAAGTGGGAATTTTACGCGCGCCCGTTTAGTAAACAGTGTGATTTACGAACTAGAAACTTCCCGCAACTGCCGCCAGAGTGCGTTGCGATCGCGTGTACCACGTTGGGGCCCACGCACCGTATGCACAAGTCGCATCGTTTCTGAGCGTTCAGCAGCACGTTGAACTAAGCACGCTCAACGTTGACGTTCGACAGCACGGTCCGTGTGCCGGCGGCTTTACTGTGCGGTTCGGCCCCCGGTCGACCCCCCCCCCCCCCCTTCCCCCAAGGGACGTCTCACAACAGACGAGTGTAACCCCTATGTTTGTGTGGTAGAGTAATGGTGGTGTGCGCGTACGTGAAGAACTTGTTTGAGCAGCAATCGCCGACATAGTGTAGCTGAGGGGGAATACGAGGAACCAGCCCACATTCGCTGAGGCAGATGGAAAACCGTCTAAAAACCATCCTCAAACTGGCCGGCTCACCGGACCTCGACACAAGTCCGCCAGGTGGATTCGTGCTGGGGACGAGGCGCTCCTTCCCACTCCGGAAAGTCGTGCGTTAGACCGCTGGGCTAACTGGGCAGGCACAATTGAGGTACTTGCACTCAAAGACCTACGTATCACATGGAAATAGTAGAAAAAATTAAAATTTTATTTATTTATTTACACGTCAGGCTCCGTAGGACCAAATTGAGGAGCAAACTTCCAAGGTCATGGAACATGAATCCGAAAAAAATCAATTTATACGTTTAAGTAAACACAATCAACAATACAACAAGAATCAGCTTAATTTTTCAAGTAACTCCTCGACAGAATAGAAGGAGTGACCCATGAGGAGACTCTTCAGTTCGATTTGAAAGCGCGTTGATTACTCCTAAGATTTTTGATTTCGAGTCGTAGCTGATTGAAAATGGATGCAGCACTATACTGCACACCTTTCTGCACAAGAGTTAAGAAAGTCCAATCCAGATGCAGGTTTGATATCTGCCGGGTATTAATTGAGTGAAAGCTGCTTATCCTTGGGAATAAGCTAATATTGTTAACTAGAAATGACAGTAAGGAATGCACATATTGAGAGGCCAATGTCAGTGACAGGTTCCGTGACCGAGTTGCCTTGGCGGCCTCCTTCTTGGAAGCATCCGTCTGTAACGGTGCCGATTTCTTGCGTCCTCCATCAGCAGATAGGACGCTGTTCCTTCTCCGCCCTGTAATGGCTTCATACTCCCATTTCCCTCTTTCGACAGGAAGAGCTGACGCATCTACAGTGGCTTCAGTTCAGGATGTGACCTCGTTGAGGATGGTTAGGTTTGATTATTGCAGAATTACTATAATTGCTGGCGATGGGTTGATCCCTTCCGTTGCAGCTACTCGATCTCGTAATGTTGCGTTCGGAACCGTAGTCCCGTCGCGAAGAGTTCACCAGCGCCTGTACTCCTCTCGTGACACGCTTCTTGCATTGCCGAATGGGGCTAGGAAACTCTGGAAAGCCAGAGGGCATGTCAGAGGTGCTGCCGTCACCGCACGTGCGTGCGTTGTCACAGCCTCATCCACTACGCGCGCGCGTACCAAGTGTGTGTCCGATATACGTATGCTCGCCTCGGGACACTCAATCCTAATACACCAAGCTTGCGGCGCATTATTTATAGGCAGTACGTATTGCGATTACAGAACCATCTGTTATTTCGAAACTCCTTTATAAACTTCTTACTGCTTTCACAATAAACATGCCATTTGTTGCATTCGTCTATCGATCTTAGTTTTCGATATTTTTAATTTTGAAATCAGGAGTTCCTTCGCTGGACACCATCTATAAATCAGTGTGCAGTATACACTGCCGTTTAATGTATATACTAACGGAAAACGAACAACAAAACAAGGCTGAGTAAGGCTGATGGCCGCCCATTGTGGCCGAGCGGTTCTAGGAGCTTCAGTCCGGAACCGCACTGCTGCTACGGTTGCAAAAAAATGGCTCTGAGCACTATGCGACTTAACTTCTGAGGTCATCAGTCGCCTAGAACTTAGAACTAATTAAACCTAACTAACCTAAGGGCATCACACACATCCATGCCCGAGGCAGGATTCGAACCTGCGACCGTAGCGGTCACGCGGCTCCAGACTGAAGCGCCTTTAACCGCACGGCCACACCGGCCGGCGCTACGGTTGCAGGTTCAAACCCTGCCTCGGGTGTGGATGTGTGTGATGTCCTTAGGTTACTTAGGTTTAAGTAGTTCTAAGTCTAGAGGACTGATGACCTCAGGTGTTAAGTCCCATAGTGCTCAGAGCCATTTGAACCATTTTTTTAAGGCTGATGGGAGGGAAATATTTTTCGGGCAGCAAGTACCACAGGCCATAAGTAGTCGCGGGGTGGAGGGAAGCGATGGGAATGGCTGTTACCCACACGTCTCTCCCACTCGCAGGCATTCTTTCGAACTACCTTCAGTAAGAAGTTCTCCGAAAAAGTTCAACGGCGCCAAAACGTTGGAAAGGCAATCACTGAATATGATGTAGCATGAACACCAAAAAAGTATTAACAATATAGGTATTAACCAAGATCTAAATGACAAAGTGACTAACGACAATTTGTTTACAGAACAGCTACCATAGAAACAATCCTTCTGAGAAAGCTTTTGGTCAGGCCTCCTGTTCTGTTCACGGCTATCACAGACCTGCATCCATAGCCGATGTCGTTAACACACGCCTGCGCGGTGGCATTCGATTCGGAGGTAAGCCGATTCGAACCGTGGTGGTGGATGAATCTTAAAACTGCCAGTATTTGGCCGCTAAGGGGAGCAGAGGTATTGTCGTGATGTTCCTGATCGCCACACATTGCTCCAGTGCCCTGGATTAAGTTGCAAATCTCACAACAGTGTCTCATGGTGTGAGACACTGTTGATAGTGACCCATCCATCGGATGGGGACGTTGACCTTGGCGACCTTCTTGGTGCTGTTCGAGAGGAGTAGGCTCTGTGGTAGGACTGGGATTCTCTCGTCACCATACAACACGGACATGGCACTACACTATACATGCATCTGTTAAACTCACCTACACTCTTCAAGTACTTGTAAGACTCAGGTTTCACATATCATCAACGAAAGAGGCCAATGTGCATCGAGGAAGAACACACTTTCCACCAGGCGGCTGGAGCATTTTCGTGGAATTTCCCGGCCAACAATGCCATACGACATTTACACATTTTTACCTTTGTCATGGCGCTCCTCTACATCAGGTGCCATTTGCCAGCAGGTCCGTACCGAGGGAGTGGTGAGAAGCCTCCCTCCGCCCGTCAATGGCGTAGACAGAGGGAGCGCAAAAAGCAAAAAGTGGCCAGTTAAGAAAAAAAAAGCGAGAAATCCGATTTAAGAATTAACCGGGAGGGGCACGTGTGTTCTCCAGCCCCACGTGTTCCTACTTTCCTACAAATGGCTGCTACCGAACACGCATTTTAACCGTCAACAGTGCGCTTGGTGCCTAACAGCTAGTTGATCTTCAACTATGGAGTTTTAGTTGCTACTTCCCTACAGTATTGTAGGATCTTGACGACTGGCGTGAAACTGTTTAAGCTAGGCTGCTTGAAAATATTCGGTAGAGTAATAAGTGAAATGGGAAACAGATCTTTCATATAACATACCATTTCATCTCACTTTAATTTCCCGTTAGGAAAGCGTTACATGAGAGCTCTGTATCTTATTCTGAAAAAAATGCAGCAAATTTTTGTACCAAATAAAACAGAAATTTCGATACAACAGAGCTAGTTAACGAAACAGCTGCTTTCACATTCCAGCAGAAAGAGCTGATGAAGAGCACTGACACAGATTCCCATTCGGTTACCTAGAATTTCTTTCTTTTTTTTTTTTTTTAATGCGCTTATCCAGACATCGAAATAGCTATGAAGATAGAAATAGCTACGAAGATATTTATGACAGTTTCAATTAACTTTCAGCAAATTAAAGATGGTAACAAACGATTTACTGTCGAGTATAGCTGAAGCAGAATGTCAAATTCAGCTAGCTTGTCGATGGAATACGACAAATCTGCAAGTCTGCTAAATTTGATTCCAGTGGCATTATTAATGAGTTTGCTGCGATCAAATCAAGGAAATAGAAAATAAAATATCATTATAATGAGAACACAATTCTTGGGGAGGAATGTGCTCCTGACAATTATAGCCCTTTTTCTTTTATTTTCTATTAATTCATTCATTGTTAATAATTTAGTGGGGCAAAGAAAATCAATTCTTCATTATACAGCATGATAAAATCAATGTACAGAAACTACAACAAACAATGAGCTGTAGATTTTGTTTCATTTTCAATTCTTTTAAAAAGTTTGTACAATTCGTAATTTATTTACTACAATAATACATTAAATTAGTTGTGTGCAGTATCTTTCGTCGATACAGGGTGGTTATAAACAGTCTGAAAAGCTTTTAAGGGTGTTTCAGGGTAACTTGTGGTGAGAAATAATTGTTAAGAAAAGAATTCGATAAGTTGCACCGTTTCCGAGTTAATTAGCATTGGCATTAGGCGATCAGGACGTTGCGCGCGCAAATTCAAGAGGCCCGCCCAAGACGGTGCCGCCAAATTTGTTCTTCGTTTGGTTTCCTAAAACCAAACGAGAGCGATAAGAAAACTGGACATTGAACCATAGTAAGGATCGAATCCGAGCCAAAGGCTGAGCAGTGTAGTGCGCTGTCGCCTACGCTATGAGGAAAACTGGCACTAATTGTATATGGCAGGCAGCTTGATTATGCGCGCGCGGAGGCCTGACTGGCTAACTTCAATGCTTATTAACTCGGAAACGGTGCAACCTATCGAATTCTTTTCTTAACAATTATTTCTCAGCACAGCGTACCCTGCAACACCCTTACAAGCTTTTGAGAGTGTTTCTGACAACTCCGTATAGATCATTGAAGTAATAACTTTTCAATAAAACTTTATTTGTATTAAATCTACCCTATAGGAAATTTGCTATAGGGTATGCTTCTAGAAAAAGCTGCAAAAAGTTAGATTTTTTGGGGAGATGATTTTTGCAGGAGGGGGGGGGGGGGGGGGGAAGCGCACGACCACCTCGGAGCGTAACAACTGTAATTAGGTTTCATTGTTTATTTGCGTTCTCTCTCTGTGCAGCGCGTTTATTTTATGCGTCAGAAAGTCCTGTAGTTGTCAAAGTGCGCAGGAAAGTACACTACTGGCCATTAAAATTGCTACACCAAGAAGAGATGCAGATGATAAACGGATATTCATTGGACAAATATACTATACTAGAACTGACATCTGATTACATTTTCACGCAATTTGGGTGCATAGATCCTGAGAAAACAGTACCCAGAACAACCACCTCTGGCCGTAATAACGCCCTTGATACGGCTGGGTATTGAGTCAAACAGAGCTTGGATGGCGTGTACAGGTACAGCTGACCATGCAGCTTCAACACGATACCATAGTTCATCAGAGTAGTGACTGGCGTATTGTGACGAGCCAGTTGCTCGGCCACCATTGACCAGAGGTTTTCAACTGATGAGAGATCTGGAGAATGTGCTGGCCAGGGCAGCAGTCGAATGGCACCCCATACCATCGCGCCGGGTGATACGCCAGTATGGCGATGACGAATACACGTTTCCAATGTGCGTTCACCGTGATGTCGCCAAACACGGATGCGACCATCATGATGCCGTAAACAGAACCTGGATTCATCCGAAAAAATGACGTTTTGCCATTCGTGCACCCAGGTTCGTCGTTGAGTACACCATCGCAGGCGCTCCTGTCTGTGATGCAGCGTCAAGGGTAACCGCAGCCATAGTCTCCGAGCTGGTAGTCCGTGCTGCTGCAAATGTCGTCGAACTGTTCGTGTAGATGGTTGTTGTCTTGCAAACGTCCCCATCTGTTGACTCAGGGATCGAGACGTGGCTGCACGATCCGTTACAGCCATGCGGATAAGATGCCTGTCATCTCGACTGCTAGTGATACTAGGTCGTTGGGATCCAGCACGGCTTTCCATATTACCCTCCTGAACCCACCGATTCCATATTCTGCTAACAGTCATTGGATCTCGACCAACGCAATCGCGATAGGCTACAATCCGACCTTTATCAAAGTCGGAAACGTGATGGTAAGCATTTCTCCTCCTTACACGAGGCATCACAACAACGTTTCACCAGGCAACGCCGGTCAACTGCTGTATGTGTATGAGAAATCGGTTGGAAACTTTCGTCACGTCAGCACGTTGTAGGTGTCGGCACCGGCGCCAACCTTGTGTGAATACTCTGAAATGCTAATCATTTGCATATCACAGCATCTTGTTCCTGTCGGTTAAATTTCGCGTCTGTAGCACGTCATCTTAGTGGTGTAGCAATTTAAATGACCAGTAGTGTGGTAGTCGAAGTGCGCAGGAAAGTGATAAACCTATCGACACCCTTCAAAGCAAACGCAATATTTCATATTAACAGGCAGTGTGTAAAACTATCCAGCCATTCATTGTGCGCATGCAAAGGTAAAGCGGAGAACATCGCCCCCTTCCGTACTCGACTGTCAATTACGTAGTTACTTTTGTCAAGGCAATAAGGACTTTGAGAGCGTGACTCACACTTCCAGTGGGTGCCTGTCGGGGGCGACCAGGTGGCTGACGCCGTGCACGCTCGTCTCGCGGCCCAGGTGCAACACGTACGTCTTCGCGGCGGCGGCCGCGCGCTGCAGACGCATTGCTGCTGCCACTAGCACACTGGCGACTGAAGCCCGCGCAAGCCGGAAGGCTCCGTGCCTTAACGCATGCGCACCACTGCACTCGCGCGCCCCACAGCCCGGAGGCTACGCGAGCCAACCGTCATCTATATCTCAACCAGAGCAAAAAGTAATTGACAATCGATCATTGAAGGGGAGGCGGGTACATCTACATCTACATTTATACTCCGCAAGCCACCCAACGGTGTGTGGCGGAGGGCACTTTACGTGCCATTGTCATTACCTCCCTTTCCTGTTCCAGTCGCGTATGGTTCGCGGGAAGAACGACTGCCGGAAAGCCTCCGTGCGCGCTCGAATCTCTCTAGTTTTACATTCGTGATCTCCTCGCGAGGTATAAGTAGGGGGAAGCAATATATTCCATACCCCCATCCAGAAACGCAACCTCTCGAAACCTGGACAGCAAGCTACACCGCGATGCAGAGCGCCTCTCTTGCAGAGTCTGCCACTTGAGTTTGCTAAACATCTCCGTAACGCTACCACGCTTACCAAATAACCCTGTGACGAAACGGACCGCTCTTCTTTGGATCTTCTCTATCTCCTCTGTCAACCCGACCTGGTACGGATCCACACTGATGAGCAATACTCAAGTATGGGTCGAGCGAGTGTTTTGTAAGCCACCTCTTTTGTTGATGGGCTACATTTTCTAAGGACTCTCCCAATGAATCTCAACCTGGCACCCGCCTTACCAACAATTAATTTTATATGATCATTCCACTTCAAATAGTTCCGTACGCATACTCCCAGATATTTTACAGAAGTAACTGCTACCAGTGTTTGTTCCGCTATCATATAATCATACAATAAAGGATCCTTATTTCTATGTTTATAATCCTGATTCCCTGTTCTGCGCTTACAGAGTCGAAAAGTTCGGGTGTGTTTGTTATCAGTAGGTCCAAGATGTTATCTCCACGAGTTGGTTCTCTGTTTAATTGCTCGAGGTAATTTTCGGATAGTGCACTCAGTATAATGTCACTCGATGCTCTGTCCCTACCACCCGTCCTAAACATCTGAATGTCCCAGTCTATATCTGGTAATTTGAAATCTCCACCTAAGACTATAACATGCTGAGGAAATTTATGTGAAATGTATTCCAGATTTTCTCTCAGTTGTTCTGCCAGTAATGTTGCTGAGTCGGGAGGTCGGTAAAAGAAGCCAATTATTAACCTAGCTCGGTTGTTGAGTATAACCTCCACCCATAATAATTCACAGGAACTATCGACTTGTACTTCACTACAAAATAAACTACTACTAACAGCGACAAACACGCCACCACCGGTTGCATGCAATCTATCCTTTCTAAACACCGTCTGTGCCTTTGTAAAAATGTCGGCAGAGTTTATCTCTGGCTTCAGCCAGCTTTCCGTACCTATAACGATTTCAGCTTCGGTGCTTTCTATCAGCGCTTGAAGTTCCGGTACTTTACCAACCCAGCTTCGACAGTTTACAATTACAATACCGATTGCTGCTTGGTACCCGCATGTCCTGACTTTGCCCCGCATCCTCTGAGGCGTTGCCCTTTCTGTACTTTCCCAAGGCCATCTAACCTAACAAACCTCCCAATCCACGCCACACAACCCCTGCTACCCGTGTAGCCGCCTGCTGTGTGTAGTGGACTCCTGACCTATCCAGCGGAACCCGAAACCCCACCACCCAATGGCGCAAGTCGAGGAATCTGCAGCCCGCACGGTCGCAGAACCGTCTCAGCCTCTGATTCAGATCCTCCACTCGACTCTGTACCAAAGGTCCGCAGTCAGTCCTGTCGACGATGCTGCAGATGGTGAGCTCTGCTTCACCAAATCAGATAGCCGCCGGAAGCCAGAGAGGATTTCCTCGGATCCATAGCGACACACATCATTGGCGCCGACATGAGCGACCACATGCAGATGGGTGCACCCTGTACCTTCATGGCATCAGGAAGGACCCTTTCCACATCTGGAATGACTCCCCCCGGGATGCACACGGAGTGCACATTGGTAGGTGCGGGGAAGAATGATGTCGCTTCGCCGTTACAGGCAAGCGCAGCATTTAGCTCCGGTAGCGCAGTTCCATACCGAGTACATGTTCCCCGTTAACGTGCAGTACTGAGTTCGCTTTACAGAATGATAACGTCATATCACTTTTCTACGCGATTTTACAGTTTGCTTCACACCTTCCGTAAAGAAACATACCGCACTGAGAAGCAAGCATGTTGTTGTTGTGGTCTTCATGCAGCACTCCATACTGCCCTATCCTGTGCAAACCTCTTCATCTCCAAATAACTGCTGCAACCTACATTCTTCTGAATCTGCTTACTGTATCCTTCTCTTGGTCTCCCACTACGATTTTTACACCCCACTCTTCCCTGCGGCACTAAATTGTTGATCATTTGATATTTCAGAGCCGCGCGGGATTAGCCGAGCGGTGGCCGGCACAGTAACTCAGCGTGTTCGGTTAGAGGGTTGGCTTGCCCTCTGTAATAAAAAAAACTGAGTTAATGAATCAACGACGAACTGAAATGGGTGTCTTGCGACGTCCGCACTGAGCAGATGAAACGAACGAAAACGAGATTAAAAAAAAAAAAGAAAAAAGAAAAGCTGTGTAAGGCGCTGCAGTCATGGACTGTGCGGCTGGTATCGGCGGAGATTCGAGTCCTCCCTCGGGCATGGGTGTGTGTGTGTGTTTGTCCTTAGGATAATTTAGGTTAAACAGTGTGTAAGCTTAGGAACTGATGACCTTAGCAGTTCAGTCCCATAAGATTTCACACACATTTCAACTTTTTTTTATATATATAGATATTTCAGAACGTGCCCCATCAACCGCTCCCTTCTTTCAGTCAAGTTGTGCCACAAATTATTTGTCTCCCTAGTTCTATTCAGTACCTCCTCATTAGGAACATGAGCTACCAATCTAATCTTCATCATTCTTCTGCAGCATCACATTCCAAAAGCCCCTATTCTCTTTTTGTATAAACTGCTTATCGTCCATTTCATTTCATACATGGCTACAATCCAGACAAATACCTTCAGAAAAGGCTTCCTAACTCATAAGTCGATATTAGATGTTAACAGATTTCTCTTCTTCAGAAACAATTTTCTTGCCATTGCCAGCCTAAATTTTATACCGTCTCTACTTCGGACATCGTCAATTATTTTGCTGCCCAAGTAGCGGAGGACAAGCTTACCAGTGCCCAAATAGCAAAACTCCTTTACTACTTTAAGCGTCTCGTTTCCTAATCTAATTCTCTCAGCATCATCTGATTCAATTCCACTACATTCCATTATCCTCGTCTCGCTTTTGTTGAAGTTCATCTTACGAGGTGCATTCAAGTTCTAAGGCCTCCGATTTTTTTTCTCCGGACTGGAAAGAGATAGAAACATGCGCATTGTTTTAAAATGAGGCCGCGTTCATTGTCAATACGTCCCAGAGATGGCAGCACTGTACAGCAGATGGAATTTTACGGCCAGCGGCGAGAATGAGAACTGCTTTATATACTTAAAATGGCGACATTTTCCTTACTTGAACAGCATGCAATCATTCGTTTTCTGAATTTGCGTGGTGTGAAACCAATTGAAATTCATCGACAGTTGAAGGAGACATGTGGTGATGGAGTTATGGATGTGTCGAAAGTGCGATCGTGGGTGCGACAGTTTAATGAAGGCAGAACATTGTGTGACAACAAACCGAAACAACCTCGGGCTCGCACAAGCCGGTCTGACGAGATGATCGAGAAAGTGGAGAGAATTGTTTTGGGGGATCGCCGAATGACTGTTGAACAGATCGCCTCCAGAGTTGGCATTTCTGTGGGTTCTGTGCACACAATCCTGCATGACGACCTGAAAATGCAAAAAGTGTCACCCAGGTGGGTGCCACGAATGCTGATGGACGACCACATGGCTGCCCGTGTGGCATGTTGCCAAGCAATGTTGACGCGCAACGACAGCATGAATGGGACTTTCTTTTCGTCGGTTGTGACAATGGATGAGACGTGGATGCCATTTTTCAATCCAGAAACAAAGCGCCAGTCAGCTCAATGGAAGCACACAGATTCACCGCCACCAAAAAAATTTCCAGTAACCGCCAGTGCTGAAAAAATGATGGTGTCCATGTTCTGGGACAGCGAGGGCGTAATCCTTACCCATTGCGTTCCAAAGGGCACTACGGTAACAGGTGCATCCTACGAAAATGTTTTGAAGAACAAATTCCTTCCTGCACTGCAACAAAAACGTCCGGGAAGGGCTGCGCGTGTGCTGTTTCACCAAGACAACGCACCCGCACATCGAGCTAACGTTACGCAACAGTTTCTTCGTGATAACAACTTTGAAGTGATTCCTGATGCTCCCTACTCACCTGACCTGGCTCCTAGTAACTTTTGGCTTTTTCCAACAATGAAATATACTCTCCGTGGCCGCACATTCACCAGCTGTGCTGCTATTGCCTCAGCGATTTTCCAGTGGTAAAAACAGACTCCTAAAGAAGCCTTCGCCGCTGCCATGGAATCATGGCGTCAGCGTTGTGAAAAAAGTGTACGTTTGCAGGGCGATTACGTCGAGAAGTAACGCCAGTTTCATCGATTTCGGGTGAGTAGTTAATTAGAAAAAAAAATCGGAGGCCTTAGAACTTGAATGCACCTCGTAGATTGAATAACATGGGAGATAGGCTACAACCCTGTCTCACTCCCTTCTTCCCAATTGCTTCCCTTTCATGCCCCCCGACTCATAACTGCCGTCTGGTTTTTGTACAGCTCATAAATTAGCCTTTTGCTCCCTGTGTTTACCCCTGCTACCTTCACAAATTCAAAGTGAGTATTGCAGTCAACATTGTCAAAAGCTTTCTCTAAGTCTACAAACGCTGTAAACGTAGGTTTGCCTTTCCTTAACATATCTTCCAAGATATGTCGTAGGGTCAGCTTACAATAACCAATAACAACAGGTATGTTATAGACCTTGACTGCCGTCTGCGTCTGACTATGAACCACCTAGTGAGGTAGCAGAGCCACAACACAAAACGTACAGTCACGATACTCCTGTTCACTTATCTTATGCATTGCGAGAGCAGCGCTCCATGCGGTCAGATAGCTAACACTTTTGAATAAGATGAGTGCGAACAGCATTGTTTATACCTATTTGTAACATGGTTTTTACTTTAGGGAGCGTATGTAGTGCCATAAAAATCGGCACTAACTAAGAAATCACACCACACCGGTCTTTCTTTAGTTTCCTAATGGCACCGGGGGGTATGAAACAGTACATTACAGGACAGTTTATTTACAATTCTCCTATAACCTACAGGTATTTACTGAGGAATGTTGTTTTCTTTTAAGAACATAAAAATTGGTAGTAAACTGCAGAAGACCTAATATTTTGCAGAATAAAACGTCGTATATCTCAACAGCGATAAGTTTTCTCCTCCGCACTTCCAGTCAAATTACTGAATGTGGAAGGTAAAATACTTGTATGGAATGCAAATACTTAAGATTATTAAACGTCTCAAATAAGCCACCACAACTACGACTGAAGGGAAAACCATGCAAACGTGATAATGAAACGTCAAAAGCAATAATACTGTTTCACGATACACAGGAAATTAATTTTCGCACTGTTGCCACATCTGAGCTACAAAAGGCAAGAATCAGCACATTTCTTTTGAGGCAAAAGTGACGTGCATTAGAAAGTCGAGTTATGCGTAAGAACATACGGATCATTCGACTCCAAGTATGGTGTAGAATGATTCGATCGTTCTTACACTTCAACGTAACAGCAACGACTTTTACAGCTATGAGTGTCGCGACTGCGCGTATTAGACTGTGACAGAGTGCAGGATGGGAGGTGTGGCCAGAAAGTGTACCACACTGTTATAGCAGGAAAAACGCCTATCATAATAGGAACGGTTAACAACAGAAATATTTGCTTCTCATGCATGAATATGTGTTGTATTCTCTTGCTTCCGGCGGAGAAAGCTGCAATTACACACGTATTCGAAAGTATTTCTTCATAAATAGGTTGTTGCTTACCTCAGGAAATCAGTGACATTCGGCTGTTTTTCCGTTTATTTCACGACCATTCAGTCTCTTGATAATTTACTAATCCTTGCAACACATAAATATAATAACTATTTCGTTAAGCAAATAGAAAAATAATTAAAAACAAACATTTATCGTACCATTAGCTTTCTCAGCGCTAGGGGCGCTGGTGTCGGCGCAACTGTCAGTCGCTAATAATTTTTATAGCAGTGGGTGTCCCGACCGTGCACGTTAGACTGTGACTGAGCGCAGGATGGGTGGTGTGGCCAGACTCATGGTCTTATTGGTCATTGCTGTGGTAGTTGTTCCGTAAACAGCTGTCTGTCAGTCCCTTTGTTTTTCTGCGATAGGAGTGGCGTTTCTTAATCTTTTTGGTAAGTGAAACTCTTTTTGATGTTCACTTTTATCGTGGAACCCTCGTTCATTTCTGTAGTACGTTTTTAATGTCTCGTTATTAGCCACAAAAGATAATTACTTTAAATAATGTTTATTTGCTCCAAAAAGTGATTTCAAAATTAGCCCATACTTTCTTGAAGGGACTTCAAATAACATAACTCACACTATTAAATTTAAATTTTAATGAATTGTATGGTATAGGTTCTTATTTTCACATATATACTTAATATCAGTCTTCACGAATGAAATTTGGTGCCGGCCGGAGTGGCCGTGCGGTTCTAGGCGCTACAGTCTGGAGCTGAGCGACCGCTACGGTCGCAGGTTCGAATCCTGCCTCGGGCATGGATGTGTGTGATGTCCTTAGGTTAGTTAGGTTTAATTAGTTCTAAGTTCTAGGCGACTGATGACCTCAGAAGTTAAGTCGCATAGTGCTCAGAGCCATTTGAACCATTTGAAATTTGGTTTCTCATAACAGGTTCGGCACTAAGTCCGTTGCAGTATTTATTTTTTGTTATAACATAAATTCAATCACTTCAAAAAGTTTCTAGACTGTATTAAAACCATTAATTTTTATAGTTTTAATAGTTCAGGTGTTCTACAGTTCACCCCCACCTCAGCACAACGCGTAGAACCTTCATACAACTACGTGAAACTGTCAGAAAAGTCCCTCTTTCGGAAGTTGTTCAACTCACGCGTCACAATGGCTTTAATGTGGGTTATGAAGTCAAAACGTTAACCCTTAATGTGAATTTATGCTCTTTGTCGTTTTATGTTAGGTTCATATTGACAACACCAAGTCTTGTCACCCGTTATGGTTTTTTTTTTTTTTTTCAGAGAAGAATTGCCCGCGTGTTCAAATGGTTCAAATGGCTCTGAGCACTATGGGACTTAATATCTGAGGTCATCAGTCCCCTAGAACTTAGAATTACTTGAACCTAACTAACCTAAGGATATCACACACATCCATGCCCGAGGCAGGATTCGAACCTGCGACCGTAGCGGTCGCGCGGTCCCAAACTGTAGTGCCTAGAACCGCTCCCGCGTTTTGTATCTCAATCAAGTCGCGAGAGGCCTACGCGTTCACGTGGCGTTGTTATTCTTCGGGAATCAAGGTGTGCAGGACGAACTTCCCAAACACATTTCTCTTCTTCAAAACATTCTGGAAGACGTTCTTAATACTTCATATAAAGAAGTAGTAGCTCCATTGTGACCTGTGACATAATAAGATTGACACACTACGGCAAGACATCCAATACCTAAAACTACCTGTTCTCAACTGACTGACTGAATGCAAACCTGGTGTTTACGTTAATTTTGTTAGTCCAAGCTGCCACTGTAGTTTATACGCCAGGAATAAAATCAATCTCGGTATTTCTGGACGGACGGTGTGTATGTACGGGGAATAGGCAAAATAATGTGAACAGGGTAGTAATGGAATGGCTGTGTTTGACGGTCAACAACGCAGGTAAGGCACGTGTCACGCTGGACTGTGCGTGTTCAGTATGGACTAGGCATCAGTGCAGGTTGTTTACGAGTAGTGCACACCGTATTTATATTAAGAGGCTGAGGTCAACGTGCAATGAAATACCTAACAGAGTTTCAAAGAGGGCATATTGTGGGGCCCCGATTAGCTGGAGCAGCAGTAACCAATACAGCCAACTTATTGAATCTTTCAAGAGCAACTGTTTCAACAATCATGACAGCATACACAAAACATGGAAAGACATCATCGTGTAAACGTAATAGTGGACGCAAATCAAAAGTAAATGACGCTAACACGAATTGTTTCAGAACAACACAAAACTATGGCGGCTAAAGTGACTACAGAGCTCAAGAGCCATGTTCGAGACCACGCTTCTATCGACGCTATCCGCCGAGAACTCCATAAAGCGAATATTCATGGACGAGCTACTATACCGAAACCGGTAGTGACGACAATCAATGCAAGGAAGCGTAAAACATGGTGTCAGGAGCATAAATCCTGGACGGCTGATCAGGGGAAACACGTCATATGGTCCGACCAGTCAACGTTTTCGTTATTTCCAACATCGGGCCGGGTTTACGTCTGGAGAAGGCCAAAAGAAGCCTACAATCCTCATTGCTTGATTCCAACGGTTAAGCATGGAGATGGAAGTGTGATAGCGTGGGCAACCATACCATGGTATTTTGCTGGTCCCATTATTACTTTCAAAGGCCAGGGGTTACAGCCAACGATTATGTGAACATTTTAGGTGATCAGATGCACCCCATGATTCAAACGTTGTTCCCCAACAATTCTGGTCCCATTATTACTTTCAAAGGCCAGGGGTTACAGCCAACCATTATGTGAACATTTTAGGTGATCAGGTGCACCCCATGATTTAAATGTTGTTCCCAACAATGATACCAGGACGATAATGCACCCATTCACACAGCCAGGACAGTACAATCGGGGTATGAGGAGCATGAAACTGATTTGCAGCGTCTTCCCTGGCCAGCACAGTCCCCGGAATTGAACGTTGTCGAACCCTTGTGGGCGGTACTGGAGCGCAGACTCCGGAGCAAATTTCCGCCTCCCTCGTCACTAAAGAGTTAGAAGAGGTTCTGATCGAAAAGTGGTATAACGTTCCATTGGAGACCATACAATCATTATAAGCCAGTATTCCAAGAAGAATCGCAGCTGTATTACGGGCAAACGGGATTTCAACCCCTTATTAGTAAACCATTCCCAAGTAAGTGCAGGTTTTCACATTATTTTGCCTATCCCCTGCAGTTGCAAAAGGTTAAAGTACCAAACCAGCCTTCTGCAACAATTGAAGTTATTCATCTTTAAAACTGCATAACAATTCAAATAGCAGCATTAATTTATCTTTTTCTTCAAGCGATAAATCAGGTGTTAGTTCAATAAAACTTTCATATTGTTCTGTTGAATCGATCGAAGGTCGTGTGCATTGGTATATTATCAACCGCCTCTCTACTAACAAGCTTTTTATTATTGGGTAGGAACCAGACTCATGTCAGGGTGCCGTCTGGTCTCTAATAAATACAGCAAACGTTCACTGTAGAAGTCGCATCCTTCCCGACTATCCAAATGAATAGGAGGAAGCGAGATTTAGTTGTGCTTCTTTTCTCCAATTTTGTGAAGTTTTAAATTATCATTCTTGTTAGGTACTTTCTTAAATGTTATGAAAAAGACGCGTAACGTTAGCGGAATCATAGAGGGACCTACATTCAACCTCTGGGTTCCGCATAACTCAGTTCAAGGAACATTGATCTAGAGCACAGGTTCCCACGCCTTCCTCGTACATCAACCCGCTGTATCGAATGAAAAAAAAAGTTACTCGCCACAGCTTTTAAGAAAAAAAACACGCTGATTCCCGTTCCTTAAATCAATCAGATAACTCCCAGCTTCCCAGCTTTTTAGGGTCATTGCACAGCTTTTCTTACAGTGATTCGATGGTGTTCCTCTTGGTTGACGAGCGCTATGCACGCTATCTGACAAGAAAAGTGAAGCACGCAGAAGGGGAGCAGAACACTAAATGAATCTTCACGGGTTGAGAGCGCATATGATGTTGTTTCACTCATTACAAAATCGTGTCAGAGATATAAAGAACATAGTAGTATGAACCTATTTATCAGTATGATGTACCCCCTATGGTAGTGGTTCCCAACCTTTCTTAGACGATTACCCCTGATTAGCTAGTACCCCCACTCTTCCCCCTGCCGCCTGTTGCCCTCCCCCCACCCTCCCCCACAATATCACTAACTTTAGCACCTAACTTATTGTCGAATGAAAGACTTTTCTTGGAACACCTTCATTTTTAAAATTATCAAAGATGAATGAGACTTTGTGTGTGTGTGTGTGTGTGTGTGTGTGTGTGTGTGTGTGTTTGTTAGAATGAATGACGAAGGAATAGTGCTACCCACAACTGCTCAGATACGAAAGGTAACTATCGACAATAAGGGTAGACACTTGCTACAAAACATACTTCGCTGCATTACTCCTCTCCATTGCCGCACTTGTTTGACCTCCACATTGCAACATCATTTCACATCAACTAAGTTAAAGTGTGTGCACTATAGTTACTGCTCGTAAATCATTACTTTTGCTGCATTCCTTATTTCTGAACTGGCAGAAATTGGAAGACATCAGGCTGTTAATGCTTTTTGCCTGACCACAGCCACTAATAGTCATAACAATAATAATACTGTGTAGAGCACTATAGTAGCCATTGTGTCGTGTTGTCAATTAATTCATTTATCTGTTTCGAAGCAAATAATGAAGCAATTTCTGGATTACAGCAGGTACTATCTACAGCTTGGAGAACACATTTTCTTGAGATAGCATTTGTTACATATATTTCTCACTAATGTTATCAGCAGTGCACGGGATAAAGCACAATATATGTGCGTAGTGGGTGGACCATGTGAGGAACTTGTAACTTCCACCGCATTAATGCTTCTAATTGAGAAAAAGTAATTATTGATAACTTATGTAATAAATAATAGAGTCTTACAAAATTGTAATAATAGCAATGATATTTTGAAAATAATTTACTTTAGTCATTAAAACAGAATCGAATCGTATGGTTTTTACCCCTCAGAAATTTTCATTTTACCCCTCAGGGGGTAATTAGCCCCTGGTTGTGAACCACTGCTCTGTGGCCTGGATGCGAGCACTGATTCAGTTAGGAATGGTATCATAAAGCAGTCTTATCCTATCCTGCGGCAAGCTGGTCCACAACTTTTGTAACTAGTCCTTCATATCCTAGATAACGGCACTGGGACAGAACTGATGTCCGAGCTCGTCCCTCATATTTCTTATTGGGGACAAATCTGGGGATCTAACTGACCACAGAAGTGCCTCAGCATCATGCAGGTCATAGAGATGTGTGCCATGTTTGAACGAGCATTGTCCTGTTGAAAAGTTGCTCCGCGATAGAGTACCATGACAGGTCACACGTGGGGACGCAGGATGTCCTTGTCATACCGTTGTGCTGTCACAGTTCCCTCAATCAGTACCAGCCGTGAACTGAAATCATACCCGATGGTTCCCCATACCATGATGCCAAGACTACCTACAGCCATCAAGAATGGAACCTCTACCTAGGTCGCCGCCATACGAGCAGTATCCGAGATGGTCATCCGGAGTAGTGCTGAACCGTAATTAATCGCTGAACACAATGCGACGACATTCATCAACTGTCAATGATTCCTGGTCATGGCATCACTCCAAACACTGCCATTTGACGTGCGGTGTTAACGGTAGCCTACCCATGGAACGGTAATTTCCTATTACAGCCGCTGCTGGTCTCCGACCAGTGGTGTGGGATGGCACAGTGTATTGCCGGGAACCCATTACTTGTTCTCGGACGGCAAGCGCAGATATGAATGGGTTACGATGTACTTGGTGCACAATATGGTGATCCTCATTGCAGTGGTCAGACGTGGATGCCTGGGACCTTGACGGCGACTACGCCTGCCTTCACGTTTTCATGCAGTCCAGCATTGAGTCACTGTCACTTTCGAACGCCTCACAATTCTAGATACTACACGATTCGACCAACTGGCCGAATGAGGCTCCTTTCAAATTCTGTCAGGTGTTGATCACACTGTCTCACACGATTATGTGGCATCTCCTCGTCCTTCACAGTGATTGTTCGACATATGACGCCGTTCACAACCCTTATTTACCGTCCCAGGCCTGGTAACAAAACTAAATACGAACAACACCAGTGCACTCCGGTGGTCATTCTACCTGTCACAGAGATTTGCAACTCTACTCATTTACCCACCTCTGACGACGTGCGCGTGTACGACGTTACATTGACACACGACGATGCTTCCTGAATGCTTCACATCTTTGGTTGGGGACCAAATTTTTGAAATAACTGTATTAAAATATGTTAAGGAAATTGGTGTATTACTCAAAATGATTAAGTAACACATTTTATTAAAAAATAAGTACTATTAGGGAGAGGCCTGACCTTGATGCAGTGGTGACTATTTTTTCGATATTTTGTGTCATATATATTATCCCCAATCTTAAATCGGCAAGTTTCGCTACTGAAAATCTATTTTCTGATTACACAAAATCCCCTTTCTCCTTTGCTATAACCCATAAAGCTGGATATAATACTGAAATTTACCTTTGAATCCAAAATTCTTTTCATCCATTTTTTAATGTCAGTTTTAATTCTTGATTTGTTGACAGTACCTATCAGTTCCTTCTATAACGATAATTTTAGTATTTGTGGGATTGGTAAAGGTTCTAGTACATATCAGGGATAATCATTTTAAGGATATCCTGAAATCTATTTCTAAAGCCTGCCTAAAGTACTTACGAATACTGGTAGTATGCTAGAATGTCATCATCATTTATTTCCAAAAAGGAAATATTCGGAAAGTGATAGGAATGCCTCCGACCTAAGTTTTGTTTGTACAAGGCAACGCAGAAACAGTTGGATTTACATTGACCAAATTCAAATGATCGTGTTGCAGTTGTAGATTCACTTTTAATTCGCTTTAATCTATTATATAAATCAGTGGAATAAGGTATATCATTCTGAATTTTCAATAAATTCATTCTCAAGGAATCATTTTTGTTTTAAAGAAAGGTCGTACACAGGTAACCTTTGGCAGTAAACGAACTCCTGAGCGCAATAATAAACGATTGTAATCTCTGTCACTTAAACACTTACATTTTTATTGATGACAATACGCATTTTATGTCGGGAAACTCAATGTGTCATTTATGTTTTGAAGATCATGTCGCTGAGATGTTGGCTATTTAGGTTTATGCATTATTCCAACTGTTCACAGCAGCATTTATTGAGATCTAGCGTGGAATACGAACCACTTCCTCCTCGACTGTCATGTTCAGATCTTCAAGATATTGTGCTAATTAACATTTACTGGGGACGTGAAATGTGCTCACAAAGAGAAATAAGATAAGCTTAGACTAGGAAAGCCCGGAAGCCACGGAAGATGGTCATACCTGGAGATAATGTGGTCTGAAAACTGATTCTGTGAGAAAGCCATTGAATTACGAACTACGTACGCAGTTGCGCCATCTCGTTGAAAGCTTTCTCTCCTCATTGTCCAACTACACTCTCGGAGTTCTGGGAAGAACGAGGTTAGGAGCATCGCAGTGTAGCGCACCAACTGTTCAGGGCTCTGTATCGCAGACACCCGTTAACTCGCTCGACGTATTCGGGCGTATGGCCCGTGTTGACAGCACCAGGTGGCTTCTTCTTCTTCCTTAAGGAGCCACCTGTGTTGATGTTTTCAGCCCAACTAAAAATGGTGCAGCGGTCTGTAATAGTTTGTCGAACGGGAATATTAAAACTGGTACAAAATTACGTTGTTCCTGCCACACAGAGTGAACTTACGATGCTTCACGTTCAACGACATCGCGACAGCTAAATTTCCATATCTGATGGACACAGCGAGGCCCCCCTCCACTTTCTGAGGCCAATCGCTCGGCCGAACTACCCAACACAAAAACGTGCGATTTCCGTTACGCGCCCGAATAATAGGGCTCCAGCCTATTTCAGTCACATTGCTGGAGACGCACTGGCTATTATCTTTGATAGTATATCGCTAGATGGGGGAGGACAAATTCCATGGCCTGCATCTCACCACAACCTCGATCCTTCGGATTAATGTCAGTGGCACCACCGATGACAATTACTATATATACTGCAAAATCCTAACGCGAAAACAGTTTATGAAAGTGCGGGTGTTTGAAAGCAAGCCACCACAAGTCTAGTTTGTGCGCTGTGGACGGAAAAATGTTATACTGCTGTGTTGATTAGGTAACCAAATGGCAGGACAAGGGACTGGGGAGGGGTGGTGCCTCTGGCGACGGTTGTCCGCCATGTATCCCACAGTCTTGTTCATTTAGCGCTGGTGAAGGACGACACGAATGTCCTTCTAACAGGCTCCCCCTACCAGGTGTTGAAACGGTGCTTTGCTTTCCTGTAGCACCATAAGGGTGTGTGCGATGAAACGGCAGAGAAGAGTTTAGGAACTATTTCAGACTGTTTTGCAATGTTTCGTATCCGTCTTCATGTGTGAACGACACCGAAACCAACGCCGAGCCGAAGGAAACGGCATCGTTTGCTGTGAACAGCAACATATATCACGTGGCGATTGCGAAGAGCACAGTATTTCCGATCACTCTCGGTAACTTGATGCGATAGAATAGACTTACCCTACAGTTCACGAGAGCCACTGTAATGCACCTTCCATGAGAGGAACATACTAGTTACGGCACGCTTCCGTGCTGTGAAGACTTTTCTCCTGAAAGATGAGTTGTCCCAGAATACAATTCCGTATAACATTACTGAATTAAAATAAGCAATGTTTGTTAACTTGTGGTTTGTGCAAAAATGACTGAACTGAGTTTTTCGTTTTTCTTTCAGTTCAAAATGTTCATCAATACATAAGCCAAAAATTTCGAAGACTGCACCTGGCTTACAAACTCCTGTTCAAGCTTTTATTACTGATCTTTGTACCATTTGAGGTGGAGAACCGAATGCGCAGCGTTTTCTTAAAATGATTGGCCAATAATCCTTTTGAATATTATTAACAGATTCCTCCGTTACTGTATATCTACTGCGATTAATCATAACACCTGTGTCATGCGCAGCAAGACTTATTCTCCTTGATGTGTATTTATTCGTAGATCATTGACATTCATGAGACAAAGCAGAGCGCCCTTGCGGATCTCCCTTACTGACTGCCATCATCAGAGAGATATCCCCTAGCTACAGCTGATGAATTGTAAAAAAACAACTATCTACATTCTTCTTCTTAAGCACCACGTGACCCGTTTGTTAGCTATAACATTAATTCCATAAAACCTCAGTTTATATAACACAGTGTTGTCTTTACACAGACAAATGCATTGGACGTATTACAAAAAATACTCTCTCTCTCTCTCTCTCTCTCTCTCTCTCTCTCTCTCTCTCTCTCTCCCTCTCTCTCTCTCTCACTCACTCACTCACTCACTCACTCCTTTTCTGTGCCAACCTCTTCATCTCAGAGTAGCATTTACAACCTACGCCCTCAATTATTTGCTGGATATATTCCAATCTCTGTCTTCCTTCACAGTTTTTGCCCTCTACAGCTCCCTCTAGAATTATGGATCTCTTAATAGATGTCCTATCATCCTGTCCCTTCTCCTTGTCAGTGTTTTCATCATATTCTTTTCCTCTCCGATTATGTGCAGAACCTCCTCAACCATTACCTTATCAGTCCACATAATTTTCAACATTCGTTTGCAGCACATCTCAAATGCTTCGATTTTCTTCTGTTCCGATTTTCCCGCAGTCCATGCTTCACTAACTTACAATGGTGTGCTCTAAATGTACATTCTCAGAAACTTCTTCCGCAAATTAAGGCCTATGTTTGATATTAATAGACTTTTGTTGGCCAGGAATGGCCTTTTTGCCAGTAATAGTCTGCATTTGATGTCCTCTTTGTACGTAACAGAATTTCTTAACTTAATCTACTTCGTGACCATCAATCCTGATGTTAAGTTTCTCGCTGTTTTCATTTCTGCTACTACTCATTACTTTCGTCTTTCTTCGATTTACTCTCAGTCCATATTCTATACTCATTAGATTGTTCATTCCATTTAGCAGATCATGTAATTCTTCTTCACTTTCACTCAGGATAGCAATGTCATCAGTGAATCATATCATTGATATCCTTTCACCTCGAATTATAATTCCACTTTTGAACCTTTCTTTTATTTCCACCAATACTTCTTCGATGTATAGATTGAACAGTAAGGGTGAAAGATTACACCCCTGTCTTACACCTTTTAATCCAAGCACTTCGTTCTTGGTCTTACACTCTAATTATTTCCTCTTGGCTCTTGTACATTTTGCGTATTACCTGTCCCTTCTTATAGCTTACCCTTATTTTTCTCAGAATTTCGAACATCTTGAAACATTTTACACTGTCGAACGCTTTATCCAGGTCGACAAATCCTATAAACGTGTGTTGACTTTTCTTCAGACTTGCTTCCATCATCATCTCCAACGTCAGAACTGCCGCTCTAGTGCTTTTACCTTTCCGAAAGCCAAACTGATCACCATCTAACACATCCTCAATTTTCTTTCCGATTCTTTTGTACATTATTCTTGTCAGCACCTTGGATTCATACAAGCTACACAGCAACGTGAATAGTCGTTTTGCTGTCACATCTCCCCCCTGTCCCTTCTCCTTGTTAGTGTTTTCATCATATTCTTTTCCTCTACGATTATGTGCAGAACCTCCTCCTCCCCCCCCCCCCCCCCATTATTATAGAAATTCTGATGGGATGTAATCTATCCCTTCTGCCTTATTTGATCTCAAATCCTCCAAGGTTCTCTTAAATTCTGATTCTCATACTGGATCCCCTGTCTATTCTACACTCCTGGAAATGGAAAAAAGAACACATTGACACCGGTGTGTCAGACCCACCATACTTGCTCCGGACACTGCGAGAGGGTTGTACAAGAAATGATCACACGCACGGCACAGCGGACACACCAGGAACCGCGGTGTTGGCCGTCGAATGGCGCTGGCTGCGCAGCATTTGTGCACCGCCGCCGTCAGTGTCAGCCAGTTTGCCGTGGCATACGGAGCTCCATCGCAGTCTTTAACACTGGTAGCATGCCGCGACAGCGTGGACGTGAACCGTATGTGCAGTTGACGGACTTTGAGCGAGGGCGTATAGTGGGCATGCGGGAGGCCGGGTGGACGTACCGCCGAATTGCTCAACACGTGGGGCGTGAGGTCTCCACAGTACATCGATGTTGTCGCCAGTGGTCGGCGGAAGGTGCACGTGCCCGTCGACCTGGGACCGGACCGCAGCGACGCACGGATGCACGCCAAGACCGTAGGATCCTACGCAGTGCCGTAGGGGACCGCACCGCCACTTCCCAGCAAATTAGGGACACTGTTGCTCCTGGGGTATCGGCGAGCACCATTCGCAACCGTCACCATGAAGCTGGGCTACGGTCCCGCACACCGTTAGGCCGTCTTCCGCTCACGCCCCAACATCGTGCAGCCCGCCTCCAGTGGTGTCGCGACAGGCGTGAATGGAGGGACGAATGGAGACGTGTCGTCTTCAGCGATGAGAGTCGCTTCTGCCTTGGTGCCAATGATGGTCGTATGCGTGTTTGGCGCCGTGCAGGTGAGCGCCACAATTAGGATTGCATACGACCGAGGCACACAGGGCCAACACCCGGCATCATGGTGTGGGGGGCGATCTCCTACACTGGCCGTACACCACTGGTGATCGTCGATGGGACACTGAATAGTGCACGGTACATCCAAACCGTTCTACCATTCCTAGACCGGCAAGGGAACTTGCTGTTCCAACAGGACAATGCACGTCCGCATGTATCTCGTGCCACTGAACGTGCTCTAGAAGGTGTAAGTCAACTACCCTGGGCAGCAAGATCTCCGGATCTGTCCCCCATTGAGCATGTTTGGGACTGGATGAAGCGTCGTCTCACGCGGTCTGCACGTCCAGCACGAACGCTGGTCCAACTGAGGCGCCAGGTGGAAATGGCATGGCAAGCCGTTCCACAGGACTACATCCAGCATCTCTACGATCGTCTCCATGGGAGAATAGCAGCCTGCATTGCTGCGAAAGGTGGATATACACTGTACTAGTGCCGACATTGTGCATGCTCTGTTGCCTGTGTCTATGTGCCTGTGGTTCTGTCAGTGTGATCATGTGATGTATCTGACCCCAGGAATGTGTCAATAAAGTTTCCCCTTCCTGGGACAATGAATTCATGGTGTTCTTATTTCAATTTCCAGGAGTGTAAATAGATTCCTGTTTCTTCTACTACTACATCACACTTATCTTCCCCCCTTCATTGTACTCTTTCAACCCATCCGCTCTTTCCTCTGCCTTTAACAGTGAAATTTCAGTTGCGCTCTTAATGTTACCACCCTTGCTTTTAATTTCATCGAAGGTTGTTTAGACTTTCCTATATGCTCGGACAGTCCTTCGATTTCTTCACATTTTTCATGCAGCCATTTCATCTTAGCTTCCCTGCACTTCCTACTCATTTCATTCTAGAGCGACTTGTGTTTCTGTATTGCTGAATTTCCCTGAGCATTTTTGTACTTCCTTCTTCCACCGGCCAGTTGAAGTATTTATTTTGTTACCCATTGTTTCTTTGCAGTTACCTTCTTTGTACCTATGTTTTCTTTCCAACTTCTGTAATTGCCCTTTTTATAGATGTCCGTTCCTCTTCAACTGTACTGCCTACTGAGCTATTCCTTATTGTTGTAGCTATAGCCTTAGAGAGCTTCAATTTCGTCATTCCTTAGTACTTCCGTATCCCACTTCTTTGCATATTAATTTTTCCTGGCTAATCTCTTGAACTTCAGCCTACTCTTCATCACTACTACATTGCGATCAGAGTCTATGTCTGCTCCTGGGTACGCCTTAAAATCCAGTATCTGATTTCGGAAACATCTCGTATCACTCGGCCTTTTCCAAGTATACCTCCTCCTCTTGTGATTTCTGAACAGAGTATTGGCTATTACTGGATGAAATTTAGTATAGAACTCAATTAGTCTTTCTCCTTTCTCATTCCTTGTCCCAAGCCCATATTCTCCTGTAGCCTTTTCCACTACTCTTTTCCCTACAACTGCATTCCAGTCCCCCATAACTGTTAGATTTTGATCTCCTTTCAATACCCTTATATACTTTCTCTATTTCTTCATCTTCAGCTTGCGACGTCAGCATGTATACTTGAACTATCGTTGTCGGTGTTGGCTTGCTGTTGACTCTGATAAGAACAAGCCTATCACAGGACTGTTCACAGCAACACACTCTCTCCTCTACCTTCCTATTCATAACGAATCCTACTACCATTATACCAGTTTCTGCTGCTGTTGATATTACCCTATACTTATCTGACCAGAAATCCTTGTCCTCTTTGCATTTAACTTTCATGAGCCTACTATATCTAGACGGAGTCTTTACATTTCCCTTTTCAGATTATATAAATTCCCTATCACGTTCAAGCTTCTTACATTCCACGCCCCGACTCGTGGAACGTTATCCTTTCGTTGGTTATTCAATCTTTTTCTCATAGTCACCTCCCATTTCTCAGTCCTCTCCCACAGAGCTGAATACGGGGGCTACTCTAGAATATTTTGCCAATGGAGAGATCATCATAACACTTTTTCAGTTACAGACCACATGTCCTGTGGATACACTTCATGTATCTTTAATGCAGTGGTTTCCATTGCCTTCTGCATCCTCATGCCGTTGATCATTGCTGATTCTTCCGCCTTTAGAGGCAGTTTCCCACCGCAAGGACAAGAGAGTGCCCTGAACCTCTGTCCGCTCCTCCGTCCTGTTTGATAAGGTCGTTCGTGGCATGAGGGTGACTTATTACGCCGGAAGTCTTCGGCCGCCAGTGCTGATAATTAATCAAAATTTACGTAGTGTCAGGTTTCGAACCCGGGACCAACGACGTTTTGATTGCTAACCAAAGCGAGTGCATATGCAGACAGCGTTATCAGAAAAATAATGCTCTGCAGATTAAATTCCATAACTTTTGATACGTACTCTAACACTTAATCAACTGAACCAACAAGTTGCGTGGTTTAAAAGCTGCTCTATAGAAGAAATGTGATGGGTCAAAGTGTTTGGACAACAGTGCCTAAATTCCTAAATTCATTTCACCTAATGGTGCAGTTATTTACACGAGGGGTGTTCAATAAGTAATGCAAAACTTTTTTTCTTATTCCATACTCTTTTGGAGATAAAAACCTATCTTTAAACATAATCTCCGTTCAATTCGATGGCCTTACGCGACCTCACTGGAAAGGCCTGTACGCACGCATGGTACTTCACACCTGGCTGACGTCGGAGCCAACATCATGCTGCATCAATAACCCCCATCATCCATCTACTGCTTCCCGTGGAGTGCATCCTTCACTGGGTCAAACAGATGAACGTAGGAAGATGCGAGGTCCGGGCTGTAAGGCATATGAGGAAGATCAGATCAGTGAAGAGTCCCAGACGACTGCCGCAATGAATTTACTGGTTGAGAGTGCGGATTTGAACTTTTTCTTCAGAGGAGAGGTCGTGTGGGCCACTCAATGGATTGCCGTTTTGTTTCCAGGTTGGTAAGATGAACTCATTTTTCATCGCCTGTGACGATATTCGTCAAAAAATTGTCACAATCAGCCTTGTAACGAGCAAGCAACTCCGCATTGGTGATCCTTTGTTGCTCTGCGTGATCTTCAAGCCTGGATTCTAGGGAGGGGGGGGGGGGTCAAACCGGGGTATGTGGAAAAAAAATAGTTGTTGCATCCAGCGCGCATTGGTCTATCGATTATTCATATGATTTTGAAACCCATCCCAGTTGGTTCTTTAATATTTTTGAACACATTCTAAATTGATTTCTGAACTAATCATAAGTTGATTTTTGAATGCGTGCATAGTGTACGTGATGTCTCTGCCAGGGAAATCGCCGTCACATCTAGGAATAAAAACTTTCCCTTAGGGAACGGGACGGGGCTATACGAGCTGGGTCGAATGAACCCGAACGGGCGAATGCCAATCGCTATTTGTTTACGTCGTTGATTGGGTATGAAAATGATCAGTGTCGTTACAATTATTAACGAAATCGATGATTCTGCCTATCAGAGTGGAAATAAACGACTAACAGGAACAACAGGTATGAAAGATTACATATTATCTTCTCGATATATCCAAGAAAATGACATTTTGACAGAAAATTTTTGCCGCATTGCTACACTACCAGTTGTAGTCACCAGTTAGCAGTCGCTTTAAGTTCTATTCTCGGGATAGCGCGGAAAACGTCTTGTTGTACGAACACGCAATACCTCCTAACCGGAAATCAACGCGGGATAACTGAACCTGTGATTCTGGCAGCGTTAGCGAAGTTAACTGGAAAAAAAGTTTTCACAGTGGCAGGAATAGTTACAGAACTAGTAGTTGTTTGTATAGAGCGAGAAAGGAGAAGAAAAGGGGACATCACACAAATTATATGGAAGAATATGACGATTCCGTATTTATATAAAAAATTCATACTACGACTTTTCGATCCGAAACTGAAGCGTATGAATGAAATGTGAAACTATTTCCCAACATAAAACTTTTGCTTGTAGCAGGCTCAATAGGCATTTAATATTGGAACTTCGTGAATTATGCTCTGTCGTGCTATTTATGGAATTGAGGTACATAAAAATGACCATTTGTGCCAAAACAGTCTCTCTTATTTGGCGTGGGCTACAATTGCTGCAATATTAGAAAGGCCTATTTCGTTTTATTTAGCAAACAGTGACAAAATAATCGGTATCAAACGAGAAACCTCTTAATTATTGGGTACTATTCGTATTAACAGCTTTTTCAGTATTATACAACGACATTTTGATTTTTCAAGTAGCAAAAGGTTTGACGAACTTGGATGATGTAATAGATTGTTTCGCAGAAAGGAAAGCACGCCATGTAAAGCTGTAGCAAGATGAGAGAGAAAAAAAATGCTGGAACCTAAGGATTGCAGAGATGTGTACAGCTTTGCTTGTCTCTTGTCTTTACTGGTTTTCTGTTTTCCATATTTAATTTTATCTCACACACAAGAGAAAGTTATTAGCTAATAGGCAATGAAGAGTGCAGATTTTCTGCAGAGTTCTTATTCTCCCAGCCACAAAATAATCCCACCCAGTATCAGTTGTGAGCTTTTTCTAAAGGGGGATACTATATCAAACCGTTTGAATTACACAGAGCGAAATACTGTGACGTGCAGTAGAAGAATGCTGTGTGAAGAGACGTGACACTGCACTTTGGCACACTTAAGATTGAATAACATTCTTACAGCTCCTCAAACATACATGTTTTATATATCAAACTCTTCCAAAGATGTGCACTACAAAATAAACATGTTTGAAAAATCTTTTTTTTTATTTTTTAAGTCCTATCTCAAACGCTCGAGGGGGGGAGGGGGGGGCACTATCAAGTTTTTGCCCCAGTTCGGAAATATCGTAGATCCAGGGCTGATGATGTTCTGCTAGGCGGCGAGGAACCGGCGGACACACTCTTTTGTGGACGAGTGCGTCAGCACTACCAACAGGGACGTCCAGCTGTGGAGCGAGGTGTTTGTGATTCGTTTACCACCTCGAATGAGAGTGTCGGCACGTTCCAACATCGTGGGAGTCACAGCTGTGTGCGGCCAGCCAGCAAGCAGGAAATCTGACGGGTTGGGCGCGACCTTGTTGCGATGTTGACAGACGCCTCGCTCAAAGACTACCCGTGCTCTTGTTCACTGTCAGGTTTCCGTAGACATTCTTCAAGCGCCTACGAACATCCGCGATGCTCTGGTTTTCCGCCAAAAGAAACTCAGTGATGCTCTTTGCTTGGTACAGGCCTCCGTTACAGACACCATTTTGAAGGCTACAGTTAGCACCGCCACCCATCGGAACTTCATGGAACTATAGGGGCTGCAGCGGAAATATTTCACGATGTCCCTCAACCAACTCTGCATTTTTTAAACAGTAACTGGCCGATGAAAAATGTTTTAAATTACTCACTGAACGCCCCTCGTACATTTTACTTACATTTGTGAAGAGTGGCCTTCAAGGCATCATCCATCGTGAGCTTACCAACAGACTCCAATTATATATCTACAAAATAATATTCTCGAACTTAACCATTTCAGTAGCTTGCACCAGCAAAGCGAAGACGGTTTTCCTTAATGTTATTTCTTACCGAGCAAGGAAATATAGTGGCTCTGCTAAATCATACCAGGCAAATTCCGAGACGGTTCTGTTCTTCAAGCGAACGAATGACGCGCTCATCCCAGCCCCCCTCCGTTTTGAAAAATTCTCTCTTTCAAATGATCAATTCGATGAAATTTTAAGCTCGATTACTCTTTCGCTTCTGATATTGTTCGTTATATGTTGATACAAACTTTTGGAAGCTGTAATAGGTCGTTATCGTCATTCGCATATCGAAATGAATTCGGCGCTCAGGATACAAAATAATAGTTGTCAGGTACTGGCTCAGTCACTGAGACAAGCGACGTTGACTGCGCCGAGCCAGCTTTCCGCTACCGCGTCGAATACCGTCCCTGGAGTTATTATGTCAGGAAGGTTTAGCATTTGCGTTGGTTATAGCAAACTACTATCGTTTTGCAGACCTTACGGAAAAATCACAAGAACAGAAATAACTCAGAAATACAAACGTAAGTGATGCTGAAGTTTTTACCACAGTAATGCTGTACAAAATTACTATCAGTATTCGAAAAACAAAGGTATTGCAATCGGCTTGTCGTTTGGGCTGAACAAATAACATCACGTTTACAACAAAGACTGCAGTTCGAACCCAACCCTCGGATGACGAGCATGGTCGAAGCACTTCGAAACATCATTTACTGGACGAACTGCGGTGACGTGCGTTTAGTATTATACCTGTAGGAAATCAGTTCAATGGTAAATGTGAATTGATCTACCGCGTATAAATATCCTCACTGTAGCGCTTCGGGGATGGTGCCCTCATAAGATGAAATGACATCTCTGTTTCAACGGCGTCGTTTACATCTCTTTTTATGAAAACGGAGCTCCTATGGACCCCTCTCCGGCGCCACCCGTTCTTAGTTCTTTAAACACATCTGCCGGCCGCGGTGGTCTTGCGGTTATAGGCGCTGCAGTCCGGAACCGCGGGACTGCTACGGTCGCAGGTTCGAATCCTGCCTCGGGCATGGATGTGTGTGATGTCCTTAGGTTAGTTAGGTTTAAGTAGTTCTAAGTTCTAGGGGACTGATGACCTAAGATGTTAAGTCCCATAGTGCTCAGAGCCATTTGAACCATTTTAAACACATCTAGAAAAGTCTCAAGATGTTCCACGGCCAATAGTATCACGCATCTCTCGTGTTTGCTGCATCCATTGAAAAAATTATCTGCTATACAAGTCCTGAGCGTATACGCTCTCAGATTACCTCTTAACCATACAGATCTCACTGTCATAGTGAATAGCATTTACAGAAGGTACTATGAGAGTCATAACTATAATTAACACACACTTCGCTTCTGTCTTCAGTTACAGATTAGTGTTTTCTTTTTCATTTCGATTTTTTTAAATTCTTTATTCATAACAATGTTCATCATACAAGAAAGCCCACCATCTAACTAATTACTGGATCCTACAATTTACTACAATGTCACATGCAGCTTAATATACAGTAGCGTTTCTTAATTCTAATTGATAAGTTGACTACGTTATTTGCTCTACCGGGAACTACAAGTTATTGCTACTGTTCTGCTATACTACACAGCTGCAGCATTACAGATGTGTCAGCACAAGTATAAACCTACTTTTGTGGCCGTGTCCACCGAGCTAACCCCAATGGGCGTGCCCCTAGGAACTGTACTATCGCTGCAGGGTCCTGAAATGTTAGTTTCAAAAAATCTATTTCTACTAAACTACATCTGTGACTATCTTAATAACCTAGTGCAATATCTTTTGGTGTGAGACTATGGCAAGAAAGGGCGAATGAATTGATTGTTGGTGTTAATATCGATCATCTTCCTTTACCTCCTCTGCATTACTGTAGATGACGTGTCACTGAGCACATTTGTTCTGTGCATGCAGTACAAGTGAGGCGCCTAGTTGTTTCCACTGCACTGTGTGGAATACAAAGGTTCTGTTATAATTCACTAACCTGCTGTCTTCAAGCTGATGTCCCCAGCGCAGGAAACAGCACGCAGGTCGTAGGTTCTTTACTTGAGGCTGAAACTAACTTTTAGCGAGGTTCTGTTGTGAAATAATGTATCACTTCTTTGGGATGCCACTCGCGTATTTTAATATAGCCACACGAGAAGACTACATGATCTTAATACAACACCTCCTGATACAGCAAAGTACACGATCAAACACAATATTTACGAAAATGTATCTTTACACTATTTGTGGCACGTGTCTGTGCCTCATGACTACCGGAGTGAATCTTTTAATACTGAATACTGGCAAACACACCCTGCCACACACAACATGACTGTACATCTCGACTGCCTAATCCAGAGTGACGAACAGCCCGAAACGCTTCGCGCGCCATACCAGAAAAGGCGTGACCCGAACGCTTCCGAAGTGCTTCGTCTGCAATTTCGTCAGTCTTTTGTTTTTGATTTAAATTGTTTTTAATAATTCTAAAATGACTGACTGATAGCTGTCGAGAGATATTTATATTAAAAAGTGAAGTCATTCCAATGAGTAGTTTAACTAATAATAATAACTATACTTTAACATTTTGGCGCCCTTGCTCCGAACACAGCAGCCAATCACAGAGCAGTAGTACTACGCAAGCGGTCACGGGAATGGTACCGAATCTAATATCTGTCGCAGGTACCTCACACCACATATCGTCATCTATATACTTCTTGCATCTCCACTGCTCTAGGGACAGCTACTTGGAGCCTAATATGATGGCTGACTAAGCCAGAAATACTACAAGACGCACCTCCCTCCTAGTCCGCAACGTGGCGGATTCTGCCCGTAACGGCGGTCGGCCAGCCCACGCCGCGGAGTGTGGGGCGGGTGCGGCGTTACGTAGTTGGGTAATCTTATACTTTTATGGATTGTCCCTCAGGTATTCCCTTAATTACTCGGTGGAAACCTCGTTCGCCAAGCTGTTAAGGATCTCAGAGGTATTTTGCTGTCTCAATAGTTAATAAGTGTCTTTATACGGTAATTGTCGCCGCAAGCCGACTGCCACGTCATCATATGGGGGAGGGGGGGAAGGGCGGCACTCATAGACCACGTGCTCTGGTGTGGCCTCCAAGGCTTAACAGTTGCAACAAGACACCACCCCCTTCCCAAACTGGCATAGGTACGCCGAATAGGGCTCATGTTCTGTGAGGAAGTGTAACAGATCTCTGCTTGGTTAAAAATACGTGAGTTTCAGTCGTTCAGAGGTACTTGATAAAATTGAAATATCCTTCGTCCCGTCCCGTCAGTCTCCTAGGTCTCTTGCCATAATTCCCTCCCTCGTTGTCTAATCCGAATTTTGTCCCCTACCTGAACCCCCATGATTCCTGCCGTCTTTTCAATTTTCCCCCTCTTTACCCAGTACTAGGCCCCCTGCTCCCGTATTTTAATGTCAAGTGGGCAGAGCCCCTTTATCGCTAGCAGAGCCCTACGGACTTCTTCTATATGCCCTAGTTGACCTAATCGGCACATTCCGCTGTACTCTCCGCGCAGACATGGCCGACAAGACCCTCGTGAGCCCGTGCGGCCAGGCTCCGGAGCCGCAACCAACGATCGAGGCGAGGATACTGTTTGTGATACAGTTGAATCAGATTGGCCAGAAGGTGAATTCTTTTCCGCCCAATTCCAATAAGATTGTTCAGTACATCCATCGATCTCTTGAGTCAGGGTCTCAATATGTGTGGCAAAGTTTCCGTTTAGGTAATAACTCCTCTTATGTTTCCCTCATCTTAATTCAATTTGTTTAATTTAGTTATTTGCACGTCTAGCGGATTTCATTTGCGTCAACACGGTTTGGTGAACAGTGTTTCAATAGTTGTAAGAACATTACACGTATTTTACTGAATATATAACTGCATATTGAGAATTTGCGAACTGTCTTTCTACATTAATCTTAACTAGCTTTATACCTGGTGTTACCCGGGTATGTATTTATTCCAATTCTATTAATCTGTCACCTTCTTCTCCCTCTCTATCCGTCTCCTACGCCAGCCTCTCTGTCCATCTCCATCTCACCTCTCTCTCAGACCACCTCCTCCACCCCCTCTCTGTCCATCTCCACCCTATCCCTCTCTTTCTGTCTGCTGTTCACCCCTCTCTCTGCCCATCTACTATTGCCCCACTATTTCTTCCTCAACCTCTCTATCTCCTCCTTAACCACTCTGTATCCTCCTATCCCCCCCCCCCCTCTGTCTGTATATCTCCTCTTCCCTTTCTCTTTCCACTTCCTCCTCCACCTCCTCCCTCTCTATTTATCTCTTCCCTTCCTCTCTTCATCTTCCCCAATCCCTCTGTCCATTTCCTCCTTCCCATTCTGTCTATCCATCTTTTCCTCTCCCCAGTCTCTACCCATGTCATCATCCCCCTTCCCCAATAGGAGGTTGCTCGTTCTTAACTCCAAAGTATTTCTTTCCATACAGTAAATATATAACGAGTTTAGCTTAAATCGATCTGAAGGTTTAGGAGTAGTTTTCTATCCACAGCTTTGTCCACATACGCATATGTCACATATATTTCAAACACATTTCAAGGAAATACCATTTTGAAATAAAAATAAACGCTTAGATTTTTCTAAGGAATTTTATTTTTACATGAAAGCCTGTACCTTAAACCACTTTTCTCCATAATTTCCGCCATTATTCGGCGTGTTTACGTTTGTTTGTGAGTATTTGAAATACCTTCTCCAATTGAGAATCCTGCCGAGTCTGAAATAAACGCAGCGAATCTTCTTTTTTAAGTGCTAAAGGCGTGAAAGTGGCTGAAATTCATCGTCGGATCAATGAAGCATATGGAGAAAACATTATGAGCTGCGGGATGGTACGGAAATGGGTGATTTTTCTAAAAATGGCCGTCCGAATGAGAATGATGATGAACGAAGTGGGCGACCTTCGATCATTACTAACGATTTGGTGCACAAAGTCGATGGAAAAGTGAGAGAGAACTCACGCCTTACGATTCCGCCGTGTGACGAGTTTCCTCAAGTGTCAAGGAGTGTACTGCGTGCAGTTGCTGCCTAATCAGGTGGCAGATTTCTACAAAGGTGGTATTCAAACGCAGGTTGTACGGTACGATAAGCGCCTTATATATTGTAGAAATGTAAATTAAACTACAAACTTTCGCGTAAAATTAAAATTGCTATGAAAAGTCTACTTTTCTTAATTTCAAAACGGTACTCAAGAAAAAACCGTCTCGTATTTGCAACATATTTGTACATTTCACCTATAACTCTAGAAAATTCCGCCCTGCAGTTTCGTTTTCAGGCGGCGCAATTTTACGACCTCATATCTCCTGGACGGTGAGATTTACAAGCATATAATCTGCACGTAAATTCACTAGTACATCTGTGAATACTGTCTGCAAAGTGTGTCGACATCCACTTAATAGTAAAGAAGTAATAATTTAAAACTCATGCCTGATGCGGGCGGTTTATTACATGAACAGCGAAAATATAGTAAGCAATAAACTTTTTTTCCTTTCGTCATTTTGTGGGAGATGACAGCGAGAAAAAGTTTCATAAAAGATTGATTTACGTGTGAAATTAGTTACAAGTCACTAAGTGCTTCCATTCTCGAGAACTGCATGAATAAAGTCTGGATATTCAGGCCTCGTGTGCTACACTTCTTTCTTCACTCTCACCCCATCATTTTGATAGGTAGGTGGTTCTTACCTCCTCGGAGATTCTTCTCAGGCAGAGTAATTGTATGTGTACCAAGTTTGGTTGAATTCAGTTCATTGGTTTAGGAGGAGATGACGAACGTACACATATACTTGTTTGTGATATCTATAGATTGAAAATATTGCATAGAAAGGCCTGTTCTAATACAGAGTCGTGGATAGTGGAGGTCATTCTTTTATCTTTGTGCTATATTTATCATTGCTATTAATATCTTCCAATTGTGTCTGATTCTTCGCAACAAACTGCACAAAACAATAAACACATTGTGACAATAATCTTGTGGCTAATTTCTTAAACAGATGTCTGCGAGAATTTTGAGGATGAAATCCAGATAATATGCGTACAGCACGTTCCTGTGTTGTGAACACATTGAGTCAAGTATATATAGCTCAGTAAATTCCTGCTGTACCGTGGAAAGTTCTAATTTTATTTATACAACTCTCACACACTATGAGGAACTGTGAGAAACCACATACATGCCAGTATAGTTTTGTCTCTTTCCTCGTTCCGTTCTATATTTTAAGATGTTCGTGTAGAAAGATGTCAAAAAATTATAAGAAATTAAAGGTCCAAAGACTTTCAATAATGAAGTTCAGCTCTCATTAATATTATTTATAAACGATCCTTTTTGAAAGCTAATGATTGTTTGCTTCTCCTTGCTGATGGCTGTTACTGTTTGCTCGATACTTCAGAACAATCTTGGATTTTTGTCCATCTTCATTTCCTACATCGGAATCATCAACATGCTGTTCTAACGCCTACATACAATGTTTCTAGGTATGTATCACACTCCTAAAAAGTTTTTTTCCCTTTTATTAATAATACTTTCATATCGAGAAGCATGAGCTTAGCAGTCTGTTGGATGAAACCGTTTCTGAAATTCCAAAACACTCTTTTTTATGACAGGACGGGGCGCTCGAAATCTGACATCTCTCATAATGTTCACTTGTCTCTATCTTATCGTTTATACCATCATTTGGAGTCCACCGTTTACACGATCTGACAAATTTACTTTATTTTTAACTTCGTACCAGAATGCCTTCCCTGTTGTCACAGCACGGTCAGGGAAGGAATCGTGCGCGCCATCTGTCTGCGAACTGAGTAAATTTTGTTCTGAGTGTTACCGTATTTTAGCAATTTGTACGTCATAAGTTCTGAGGCAGTGGCTGGCGAATTATCTGGAGTTTGCCTAAACGAGCTGAAAAATCACCTAAACACCATGGCCTGTAACTAGAAATAGATCAACGGTTGTCAATCCGCCGCGTAGATACGATCCGCGTCTGGGTCACCTCCCGGTTCGCAAACTGGCGCACCAATTATTTTCATTTATTTTTACTTATTATTCCAACAATAGTTTACAATCCTAATTAAAGTCGTACGTCTTTCACCACCTATAGTATATAACGACATAACACGCAACCAGCTGCTTTCGTTATATACGACTACCGTTGCTGAAGATGGATAAAGTACCACGTTTAGTACCTGTAAAGCATCTAAACGTTATTTGAGCAACGGGAAATATGTTTCTGAGGAGTCTTAATGTTCTCGAAGCGCGCCTGCTGTACGTAATTTTTTTTCATCACAAGACAACCAATATCTTAAAGTAAGAAAGAATTATCCGGGCTGTCACTTCCTCTGGTTTAGGACTAGTGTGGAGCACCTAATTCAGGGTACAGTGGTCAACACAATTATCTGAAGAGACGAGTGTCGTGTACGAAATAGCACTATGACAGCTCGTATCCTTCAGTTACATAATAGAAGAACTAGTACTATGACAGCTCGTATCGTTCAGTTATATAATAGAAACTATCAACACACATTTCAGGAGGATCCGGAGGTACGGGCCAGTAGACACGGTTTCCCTAAGCGATCCTTTCCATGTGCATCATTGATTCCCATTTCACACTCTGCAATTCTAGCGAGATGCTGCGTGACGATAAGTAATATTTGTGAGGCTCGCATGCCCCGTCAGAGTTCAGTTTCATGTTCTGCTATATTACGACCATTAACCAGTTTCACATACGGCTGATAAATGTCCTGATATGAAATACGTGTTTACAAATCGATTAAAAATTCTGACCGTGTTCGTGCGGCTCTGCTGCCGACCACAAAGGAAATGCCAGCATGTGCTACTGAAATCTCATAGCTTTGGTTGCTTAATGGAATCACTGATGCCAAGCGAATGAAAGAACCTTTCGAAGAATCTATAGCACATGACAGAAGTTAGGTTATGATTGAATTAACTAATTTATAAGTTTACGTGGGACCTCGACGTGCTTTTAAGTGTTGCTCAATCAATTATACGTGTTTTGTACCCTCGACTTGCCTCCGACTGAAATAAACTTGTAGATAATAGAAATAATAACTGAGTCATATGCTTACCGACTCCTCCTTATCGATAGTAGTAAAACAAAAGTATATGCAAGGCAGTGTTGCCAACTCTAAAAAACCTGAGTCGCTAGATTCAATATCAAAAGTCGCTAGAAAGTCGCTAAAACTGATTTTACTAGGGGTGTACTGAAAATTTCGTGCTGTCAATGGTGCAATAAGCCAGTGGGAGGAGGGGGGGAAGCGTAATGAAATATTAATAAAAATTGTCTCATACGTAATTGCTATATTGTCTTAATTAAATGACGCATCGCTTGCAACAACATACATATAAAATACGCTAACGTTTAATTAAACATGTTATCATAATTGACACAACACATAAATTGTTGTTTCAATCACAGTAGTCAAATATACTAGAAATATACAATTATATTTGTAACAGAAGAAAGCAAGAACTCAAATTAGGTTACAAAATACCGGGTGATCAAAAAGTCAGTATAAATTTGAAAACGTAATAAACCACGGAATAATATAGATAGAGAAGAAAAATTGACACACATGCTTGGAAAGACATGGGGTTTTATTAGAACCACCCCATATTGCTAGACGCGTGAAAGATCTCTTGCGCGCATCATTTGGTGATGATCGTGTGCTCAGCCGCCACTTTCGTCATACTTGGCCTCCCAGGTCCCCAGACCTCAGTCCGTGCGATTATTGGCTTTGGGTTTACCTGAAGTCGCAAGTGTATCGTCATCGACCGACATCTCTAGGGATCCTGAAAGACAACATCCAACGTCAATGCCTCACCATAACTCCGGACATGCTTTACAGTGCTGTTAACAACATTATTTCTCTACTACAGCTATTGTTGAGGAATGATGGTGGACATCTTGTGCATTTCCTGTAAAGAACATCATCTTTGCTTTGTTATGCTAATTATTGCTACTCTGATCAGATGAAGCACCATCTGTAGGAAAGTTTTTGAACTTCTGTATTTTTTGATTGTAATAAAACCCCATGTCATTCCAAGCATGTGTATCAATTTGTACCTCTCTATCTACATTATTCCGTGATTTATTCAGTTTTCAAATTTATACTGACTTTTTTATCACCTGGTATATACATACCGGTATGTGAGCTATCCATCGTCGTCACTCAGAAGATCGAATAACTCTTCTGTTTCATGCCCTGACAGAACTGTAGTTGATGTAGAGGGTTGAACGTTGCTCAAAAGATGATGTTGCAGTTCGACTGGTTTTGTCACAAAAGAGTAACATCTGTTCGTTCCAATAAGCTCCAATACGTCTGACGGTATGTCAAAAGATGCACAATCTTTATTTTGTTTCTTCAGCTGGTCTCTCAATATAATCAAAGCATTAACTGTCTTTAACGATAATCTGTTACATTGTTTAGTTTTTATAATGTTCATAGAACTAAATATTCTTTCCACTTCTGCATTTGAATGCGGTAGGCATAGAACAGTCATTGCTAGCTGTGAAATCAAAGAAAAAGGATTCTCCCCTGTGGCATTTTTATACTGCAAAACCTCACTCCAAAATCGAACAGTGTTAGTAGTGTTATTCCACCTAATGAAGTTGATGTTATGCCATTCTTGCAACATACCGTCTATGAAATCGCAACTAAAACCCAATTCTTTGGCTACATCTGCTACAGCATTATTTTTTATTCACTTTTAGTGTTTCTTCAGCATTCAGCATTGACATTTTTTTCAGGATCGTAACGTTACTTGGCAGTCTTTGTTGAATTTCTTTTGTGAGTTTCAGACTAAACTGAATGCATCTCTTCTTCAAATAAACTTTATTTTCTTCAGACAAACTTGACTCAGACAATTTCTATTCAAACATAAAGCCAAGGTTCGGATTTGCGTACATACATTCGCTTGGAACTGGTGTTGTCAACAAACCAACAGTTGGAAAAACTATGTTTTGTCCGAGTGACTGCATGAGAAATACAAGTGTTTCTAGTAATTTAGTGGGGTCATTGTCTTCTCTTTCAAAAGCTTTTATTGCTATTTTTACGTCTTTTAAAGCATGTTTAAGGTAAAACATGTAAAGATGATTTGAGTCATTACAATACATCTTGCTCAAAAGATCGGCAGTGTAACAATTGTCTTCAACCATGGCAAGTGAAAAATGTAGCTTTAGTTCTTCCCACTGCTCCAGAATTCTTCGTATTGCTGGTTCAATTGAAAGCCAACGTGTTGCACAGACCTTCAAAATTTTTTGTGGCTGTTTTCCTCAATTTATTGTCTCATAAACCTTTTTATATTCCTCTTGTCTTTTGGGTGAAATGGAGAACCAATTGTAGGTTTCCCTTACAAGAAACTCTATGTTTCTAAGTATAGTATTCACTGAGGCGTGCGAAACTGCAAGCTGAAGAGAGTGACAATTGCAACGGATCTATACCAAATGCTTCGAACCATATTCTCTCTTGAGTTGTTCGAAAAGCACATTGTTTATTCCAACCATTGCAGAAGCATTATCTGTGCCATTTCCTACCATATTAGCGATTGGAAGTTTGAGATCTTCCAAAGAATTCACAAGAACAGCAGCCAGATTTCTTGCATCTGCAGTTTCTATTACAGCGAGTTTGAGAAATGCTGATCTAATGGTTTTGTTGTTTACACTATAGTACCGTATAACGATACATAGCATTTTAAATATTGATACATCTGTGGATTCATCTATTAGTACACTGTATTTTTGGTTACCTATATCTTCAACCGATAATACAGTTTTCGACATGACAAGGCACAAAAAACAGGAATCATGCTCAAATTCAATGCATTCGTGTGGATACTTTGTACTCCAGATTCCACAATTATGCCTGTTAACTTTCCCATTAGTGTGGAAAGTTTCTCCATCACTAAAAATTAAGCGATCCGTAATGCCATCCCCATCCTCTTTCAGTTGTTGCAACTGCGAACAAAACTCAAAACACTTGTCTTTGTCATAGTCTTTGAGCTTCTGCACTAGCTCCAATTTGAATTAGTTTTATAGACAGCTTCTGCCACATGACTTCCCAAACTGTCACTGGAGACATTTAAAATTCACGGGATGCATGACACACCGATTTCTTTGGACTCCTTATGAATGTCTCTTGTACACACTCCACGTTCACTTCACTCCACACCTGAACTCGCCACATTTGCAACTAGCACTGACTATCGGCAAATTACCAAACTATGCTGTGGCGGTATACACGAAAAAACTTTCAGGATTTCTCTTCAAAATGACATATGTATGACATCTATACAATGTTTGGTTCTTGTGCAATAAATAATTGAAAGTGTTCTCAGACTTTATGTACACCCTTTACTTCTTTGGGGCACACCTGAAATACTTTCACTTCTCCCAGTCTCTTGCTATCCAAAATGACAAGCTGCAACTTGCCTACACAAAGGCTGTACTTTCAATAATAAATGTTAGTATGATACTTAATCAAGTAGAATTCGGAAGTCAAGGCATACTACATGCACCTAATTGCCTCACTCTATAGCTTTCAGGATGTTACGTGAGAAAGAATCGAGTTAAGTTTCACATGACCAATATTATTGGGATCCATGCTTGATGGTATGGAGTACATCATTCTGCTTACAATGCCTTGTCACATTTGAGTTGAGAATATGTTCTAGGATTCTACATCAGACAAACGTTAGTGAAACTGGGGAGCAGTTTTGTTTGTAACTTTTTCTAACCTTGTCCCAAGTGTGACCTGTACTTTCTTCCAACCACTAGGTACCACACAGATTATTTGTCAGGAGAGATGCGTGGTATATTACAGATACGAGCAAATTCATTCATCTTTGCAATGGTGTGAGATGTAACTAAAGAAGTACTCCTGGACCTTTCTGTACGAAGGTAGATTTGAAAATGGAGTTCAGCATTCCTGATTTTGCTTTGCTACTTTCAAGCACAGTTGCTGTGACACCCATTAGTGTATGGGCTGTAATTTCAGTGCCACTGACAGCCTTAACATGTGACCAGAATTTCTGTGCATTTTGTGTGAGCTCTTTTGACAAGAATCTGCAACAGTAGTCATCGAAGGCTTCATACAACATTCTTGACAGTTAAATGTATTTCATTTAGTATTTCTATACTTCACACCTATTATATAGTCGCTGTTTCTTTAAGGAATTTCTTTATAGTGACTGTACGAAATGGAGTTCCCTCCCATCATTAACTGTTCTGCTAGGCACACATCAATCCAATGCTTAGTCAACTATTCTTCTCTTTCTAATCTATGAAATAAATGTTTTATTTCTTTTGCAGAAAACTCTCCTAGTATCAAAATAAATAAGAAAGAATCAAAAGTAACCTTTTTTTTTCAGGAAATGGTAAGTCTACAAAGCAAGACAGTTGTACTGGGTTTTGTCAAGGTATGATATAATACAGAAACACTCAGTGAGGTAGGCCAGCAAATATATTGATGAAATTAAGGGAGCTGTTTCATACCTTTACTGTACAGATTCAACAAATATTCTCTTTACACACTGAGCTGTTTCATATTCTGGATTTCATTCATGATGTATCTGTTTATATGTGGTATCTACCACTTCAATGATCTGACAAATCTTTAAGTCTTACTGTCACCTTAATGATCTTTTCCATAACAAAACCAGGAATATTACAGGCCATTTCTTCACAAGTTAACTGTCAGTCACCTTGAAAGCATCACATGGGCTGTGCTTGAACAAACCCATTTAAATTCATTTGTATGTTAATAAATATCACTGAATGCCAGTGCAGAGTACCCATGGGCCTCTCTCACCTTACTTCGCAGATGTTGCAGATGTGTGGAAGTTTTTTTTTTTTTTTTAAATAAAATAAAAAGCACTATATCTGTCCACTACATCAAACACTTTACAAAATGTCCTACAATGACACAGGTGTTTACCAGACTTATCAGTCCAAACTCATACAATAATTAGATAACTAAGGGGACATACTAAAAAGAAACAGAATAAAACACATTGCATGAACCTTTTTTTCCCCTGATAGAATACTATATGAAAATGATTCAGTGATATTCAACAGGAATAGTTCACGATACAAATACAGAACTCTTGCTATGTGTCAGACAGATTGACAGATGCAATCAAAGTGTATTACAAACTGAATGGAGCATCCAATGAAAAACTGCAGAAAACAGACAATGCTAAATAAGAATTGTTTAAAAAACTGTAATTTATAATGAAAAGCCACAAAGCAAACAATAAGAAAGGTCCAGAATGAAATTTCACTCTGAAGTGCAGTGTTCACTAATAGGAGATGAGGTACTGGTGGAAGCAAAGCTTTGAGGTTGTGTCGTGAATTGTGCTTGGGTAGCTCAGTGGATACACCACTTGTCTACAAAAGGCACGCGTCCCGTGTTCGAGACTCGGTCCAGTTTTAATCTGCCAGAAACTGTATAAGAAAGGTCTTTGCAGGGCAGTAGAAAGGAGTAAAATTAAACCTTGTACCCTATTAATACAGATGATGTAGATGAAGAATTCATTTCTATACAACAATAAGCATGCTCACTGATACACTACAGTTACAAATTGTGGAAGCAGACACTTTCTTTACGTGGTTCCATTTCATAGTTACAGTTGTATAACACAACTTATGTAGAGCACGGGGCATTTGTTGCCTCATTTCACACAAATATTATGTATAACTTAAATTTAAAATTATTTCCTTTAAAAAATTACTCAAAAAGGAAATTAACCACGACAAGCTACAATAAAGGATGTTTCTTAAAGATTCATTGGATTTTGTAAGAAGTCTTCTACATGATGGTAGAAGCTTGAGCTACATTTTAACTGACATCAACATTAATACTTTACCTTGCTGCCTCTTATACATTGCCATTTCATACGCTTCCTGTTAGGGATGGATCTCTCTGGTGTAGATAAATCCCTCACATGCTTCTTCATTACATAAAAAAAGATATAGTGCCGGGTCTTCTCTGCATAAAATGGGTTACAAAAATCACATACTTGGACATCTTCAAAATTTTGCTTCCTTCACAATTGCAAGAGTACGTCATATTTCATTTTACAACAGGACAGAACACCACCGCACTAACGCTTGCGTGTAAGAGCAGCTATCATTCAGCTGCCGTAACAATAGATCAGCTGTTAGCAGCATACTAATCTCACAGTGCACTATGGGCATCCATGCCTTCTCAAGGTACTTTTGTGTACCTTTTCTCCAAAAAGCCTTTGAGGGAAATGCAACACTGCGAAGCAACTGCAATGAATACAGTAACCCTAGTCTTAGTAACAAAAGTGTCAAGCGAATTTGACTATAATCTGGATGTCCACTTTAAGTTCAGTGAAAGGCACACTAAACATTTGTGAAAGATAAATGACAACTTTTTTTCTGAACATAGTTATAAAAGCACACCAGGGTGCATGTATGTAAAAAAATACGCCCTTGAAAAATCATCTGATTTTTTCAAAAACAAATTTTCTTATGTTCAGGGAAATTTTTCCAATGTTGTCCACATTAGGACGTTGAAAGTAATCTATAACGCAAGTTGAAAATTTTTGCCAGACCACCACTCGAACCCAGATGCTCTGCTTCTTTAAAACTGTTGCCTTAACCGCCTTTGTCATCCAGACACACTTCTCGGCCAACCCAAATCCCCAACGTGTCATACGCCAATGCAGCATCCCTGTCCATGTACGTCTTGCTCACAGTGTGACCTGTATTCCCATAAGAGAAAATCTGCACTGAAGCAATCAGGTGGCCATCAAGTCTATAGAAGTAAATCTGCACTGAAGCAATCATGTGGCCATCAAGTCTATAGAAGTGAGTGTGAGTGTGTGTGTGTGTGTGTGTGTGTGAGTGTGTGAGAGAGAGAGAGAGTGTGTGTGTGTGTGTGTGTGTGTGTGTGTGTGTGTGTGTGTAAAATTTTTTTGGTCTTAGCATAAGTTTAAATTCACCCCAAGTTATATCTTTTTTCATGTAGAAGATATTGTTGCAGTCTCTGAAGACTGATTTGATACAGCTCTTCATGCTAGCCTTTCCTGTGCAAGCTCCTTCAGATCAGTGGAACTATGCCAACCTCGAATTTGAACCTGTGTAACGTATTCAAACCTTGGTCTACTGCTACAATGTTTATCCACCACACTTCTGTCCATCAGTAAATCTACAACTTATTGATGAATCAGGCTGTCTCCTGTCAACAGATCCCTTCTTAAGTTGAGACACACAAACTTGTGTGCAAATCTTAAGTATGAAAGTAACTTTTGCATGATGTGACATGGCCAAGTCACATAGCTTGATGAAACGTGGACCATACACAGAAAGAACTGCTGCAGTATAGCAGATAAAGTAACAAAGAAATATGCAAAGATGAGAACAGAAATGACACTTTTATTCAAAGACAGTAATTACACTGAAGTCACTGTGATTTATAATGATCCACTGACCATTACGAAAGATAGGATGTGGTTCTTAATAAGGTGTGTGATCATGAGCTATGGCAATGCATGCTCTGTAACATGTTCACATGCTGGCCTGAAGGTTGGTAAGTGGTTAGTGTGGCAGGGATTCCAGTCTTCACTAGTGCAGTTGACAACTGCTGGGTAGTCATCGGTGCATGTGAATGTGCTGGAGTATGTATCCTCAACTCACCTCTCATATGTTCAGTGGGATTTCAGTCAGAGGAATGCGCATGCCTATCCACTCACTGAATGTTCTCTCATTCCAAGAGCAGCTCAATGCAGTTGCACATTGTCATCAATAAAAATGTCAGGCCTGAATGCACACCCAAAATGATGCACATTGGGAATGAGCACAGTATCATAGTAATGTTGATCTATGCGTTTACTGTGTTCAAAGATTAGTAGTTCAGTACAACCATACAACATTGTGACTCCCCAAAACATAACACTGATACCATCAAAAGGGCCTTGTTTGACAATGAGAGCATTATGTGTTTCACATATCGTCATATGATGGAGCCTCCATAATCACTACTCATACAATGTGCTGTTGTCTGAGAAGCATATACAACTCTACTCATGGTTGGTCCAGTCCCTATGCTCTTGCCACCATTGCAAATGGCATCACTGGTGTGAAGGTGTCAGTGCAACACAATGTACTGGACGTCTGGCAGAGACCAACCCCATGCATGAGATTTTCACTCTGCAGCAGAGTGTGCACTGATACGAAACTTCCTGGAACATTAAAACTGTCTGCCAGACCGAAACCCAAACTCGGGACCTTTGCCTTTCACGGGCAATTCCTCTACCAATTGAGCTATCCAATCATGACCCTCGCCCCATCCTCACAGCTTCGCTTCTGCCAGTATCTCATCTCCTACCTTTCAGACTTCACAGAAGCTCTCCTGCGGACCTTGCAGAACTAGCACTCCTGGAAGAAAGGATCTGATTCTGGAAACATCCCTCAGGTTGTGGCTACACCATGTCTCCACAATATTCTTTCTTCCAGGACTGCTAGTTCTAAAAGGTACGCAGGAGAGCTTCTGTGAAGTTTGGAAGGTAGGAGACAAGATACTGACAGAAGTGAAGCTGTGAGGAGGGGGCATGAGACATGCTTGGGTAGCTCAGTTGGTAGAGCACTTGTCCGTGAAAGGCAAAGGTCCCAAGTTTTAGTCTCGGTCTGGCTCACAATTTTAATCTGCCAGGAAGTTTCAACCCCATGCAGTCACTGTACCACTGTGGAGCAAAGATCACGTGCCTTACAGTCCTGTTAAATGTGGCTGCAATTGCACGCACTGTCTGACAAGGGTCCCTCCTTGCCTCTTGCACAATGTAATGGTCATATGCTGCTGTAATTGACTATGGTTGACCACCTCCACACCTTCAGGCCTGTGCCTGTGGTTTGGAATGTTCACCACACACATGAAAAAATGCTATGAGCAATACCAGACCCGTGGGCTACACTCATCACACTTTGTCCATCTTGTAGTTCCTAGCAGATTCTTTCCCATGTGTAGCCCTCCAAATGTTGTCTCTGGGCCATGTTGTAATGAGGAATACCACCACAGTGCACAGTAATTGCTCACTGCTGCACACTGTCCTTTCCAGTGCCTTCAATTGCTTTATGTTGTGGGGCAAGCCGCATTTGGTGCTATAGTCACACTGACCTCACACCATACGGCCTCCAACTTTCTGTGCATAACTGTCTGACCTCTGGAAACATGCTCCCACACTTACATTCATTTCCACAGAACAGTTAATATGCTATGTTACTTTATGTAGCTCATTCTTAAGTTTTGCACAGCAGCGTATTTCTTCTCTCCTCAGTTTGATTCAGTAACATCTGACTTGTTATTGATATACCAATCTAATCTACAGCATCACATTTGAAAAGCTATTCTCTTATTGTCTGAAATGCATATCACCCACTTTTCACTTTTTTACAATGCTACACTCCAGACTAATACTTTCAGAAAGTACTTCCTAATGCTTAAATTGATATTAAATGTTAAATTAGTGTTGTACAGAAATTCTTTTTTGTTATTGCCAGTCGGCCTTTTATATTCTCTCTACTTTGGCCATCACCAGCTATCTTACTGCTCATATAGCAGAACTCATCTACTACTATTAGTTTCTCATTTTCTAGTCTAATTCCCTCAGCACCATCTGATTTAAATTCAATTACACAACTTCACTGTTTTACTTTTGTTACTGTTCACCTTATACCCTATTTTCTAGACAGCATCCATTCCCTTCAACTGTCCTTAAAACTCTTTTTGCAGTCTTGGGCAGGGCTATATTTATTATCCCTAAATTTTAACTACATTCCCAAATTTCTCCTTCATTTCCTATATTACTTGCACAATATATGAACTGATTAATGATGGGGCTAGACTACAACCTTGTCTCACTCCCATCTTAATTATAGTTTCCCTTCTATGCTCGCATTCGGGAGGACGACGGTTCAATCCCGTCTCCGGCCATCCTGATTTAGGTTTTCCGTGATTTCCCTAAATCGTTTCAGGCGAATGCCGAGATGGTTCCTTTGAAAGGGCACGGCCAATTTCCTTCCCAATCCTTCCCTAACCCGAGCTTGCGCTCCGTCTCTAATGACCTTGTTGCCGACGGGACGTTAATCACTAACCACCACCACCACCACCTTCTATGTCTTCCAATTCTATTATCTGCAGTCTTACTTCTGTACAAACTGCAAATAAACTTTCACTCCCTGTATTTTAATCACTGCTACCTTGAGAATTTTGAAGAGTGTAGTCCAGCTGAACATTGTCAAAAACTTTTGCCAAACCTACAATTGGTACACATGTAACGTTGGCCTATATTTAACCTACCTTCTAAGTTAAGTAGCAGAGTCAATATTGCCTTTTGTATTCCTACATTTCTCCAGAATCCAAATGGACCATTCTTGAGGTTGGTTTCTACCAGTTTTTTCCATTCTTCTGTAAATAATTCTTAATATTTTGCAACCATGATTTGTTTAACTGATGGTCTGTTCTGGAACTAGAATATTTCACCTGTCTCACAAGTGTCCAGTCACATTAATGTGACTACCTGTCAAAAGCCAGAATAACCATCTTTTGCAGTATGGATCACTGTAAGATGTGTAGAAGAGAGTCAGTGAGGTTCTGGAAGGTACCAACAGGGATGTGGAGCGATGCTAAATCCAGTGTTGTTGCCAGCTGCACTAGGTTTCCCATTTGAGGATCCATGACATGAACAGCTCACTTGGGTTTAAATCCAGGGAGTATGGTGGCTAGGGGATTATGGCAGACTCATTCTGGTGCTCTGGTGTGACATTGTCTTTCTGGTATGTGCCATTGTGCTGAGGAAACACGTACTGCATGTAGGGGCGGACATGGTCCCCAGGGATAGAAGCATACTCGTATTGATCCACTGTGCCTTCCAGAATGATGATATCACCCAGGGAACACTGAAAAATCCTTTTCCAGACCATAGTGCATGCAGGGTGTTTTTGCTTTCAGATATTTCACGTTATACACACCAGTTGTCATCTGTCCAACGGAGCATAAAATGTGATTCCTTTGAGAAGGCAAACTGTCCTCTCTCGGTGGACATTCAGTTGTGGTACTGGTGAGCAAATTGCAGCCTTCGTCACCAATGTATGGCTATCAGCATGGGAGCATGAACCATGCACCTGCAGTGGAGGCCCATTTACAACAGCACTCACTGGCTGGTAACTTCTTGGGTAATCTTGGTGGTCATTTACTCAATAGTTGCATAGTGCCAGTTTTGGATAGCGTTTTGCCACACACATTATATTTTAAACATGGTGGCTTGTGAACAGTTTACGAACTTGGCTGATTTGGTAATACTTCCACCCTTGGCTGAAAGCCAATGATCATGCCCTTTTGGACATCAGATAAATCTCTCCATTACCACATTACGATTAAACTGTTTTCTGTGTACACACACACACACACACACACACACACACACACACACACACACACACACACACAATTCTCACACACATCATCACTTCTCTGGCTGCTAAAGTCAAAATGTAAGCAACAGCGCATGATGAGAGAAGCAGTCTGGGTGGGGGAGAGACAGCAGGGTAGGTGTAGAGAACAGTAAAGGGCTGCTTGTGGGAGCATACATGGATGAGATGGATAGAGGGTAGGGCTGCTAGTGCAGGGGGGGGGGGGGAGGCAGGGGAGGGGGAGTAGAAAAGGAGAGAACTAAAAAGACTGTTGGCGCATCGGTTGAATGGAAGACTGTGCAGCTGTGTAGTGCTGGACTGGGAACAGGGAAGAGGACAGGTGGATAAAGAACAATGACTAATGAAGGTTGGGGCCAGAAGGGTTATGGTAACATAGGATATATTACAGGGAGAGTTCCCACAATTCAGAAAAACTGATGTTAGTAGAAAGGATCCAGATGGCAGTCACTGAAATGAAGGTCATTTCGGGCAGCATGCTGAAAAACTTGGTGGTCCAGCTGCTTCTAGACCACAGTTTGTCGGTGGCCATTCATGCGGACAGACAGCGTGTTGGTTGTCATGCCCACGTAGAATGCAACACAGTGGTTGTAGCTTAGCTTGTAGATCACGTGCCTAGCTTCACAGGTAGCCCTGCCTTTGATAGGATAGGTGATTCTTGTGACAGGACCAAGGGTCACATTGAGGCCTTCACAGACTGTATTTACACTCCCAACCTTGCACAGAAACAGATTTCCCATGCCTTACCTCTCCAGTCATCCACCACCTCCCAGTGTTCCACCTTCTGGCCACAGAGGGTCACTCCCCTCACTATCGCGCAGGACTGGAGCAACTGAATCACATTCTATGCCAGGGTTTCGACTACCTCCCATCATGCCCTGAAAAGAGCAATGTCCTACCCACTATTCTTCCCACTCCTCTCACAGTAGTATACCGCCACCCACTGGACATACACAATATCCTCATCCATCACTAAACAAAACCTACTCCCAAACCACTGTCTCATGTCTCATATTTCCAATATGACCTAGAAGCAAAACCTGTCCCATCCACCACCACCACCACCACCACCACCACCACCACCACCCCACCACCATCTACCCAGTCTTGTTACAAGCATCATGTAGTCCATCAAGGGCAAAAAAATTAGTTCAAATGGCTCTGAGCACTATGGGACTTAACTTCTGAAGTCCTCAGTCCCCTAGAACTTAGAACTACTTAAACCTAACTAACCTAAGGACATCACACACATCCATGCCTGAGGCAGGATTCGAACCTGCGACCGTAGCGGTCGTGCGGTTCCATACTGAAGCACCTAGAGCCCCTCGGCCACTCCAGCCAGACAATCAAGGACAGGACTACTTGTAAAACAAGTCATGCACTCTACAAGCTAAGCTGCAGCCACTGTTCTGTGTTTTCAATGTACATGGCAACCAATAAGCTGTCTGTCCACACGAATAGTCACCAACAAACTGTGGCCAAGAAACAAGTGAACCACCCTGTTGCTGAGCACGACGTTCTTCATTTCAGTGACTGCTTCACAGTTTGTGCTCTCTGAATCCTTCCTACCAACACCAACTTTCTGAATTGCGCATGTGGGAACTCTCTCTGCAATGTCGTACTTTCCTGTAGCCCTCCTGGCCTCAGACATCATTAGTCATTGCAGTCTTCCATGTCCCCATTCTGGCACAACACAGTTTCACAGCCTTCTACTCCACCAACACACGCACAGTCTTTTTACTTCTCCCCTTTTCTGCTCCCCCCTTCCCCCCCTGCCCCGCCTAACCTCCTGACTCCAGTTGGTCCCCTACCCTTTCTCCACGTGGAGCATAAGCAGCACTTCACCAGCCCCACCCCTGTCGTGCTATCTCCACCCATTCCAGCCTCCACCTTACACCCACCACCCAGACAGCTTCTCCCATCATGCACAATTGCCCACACTCTGGCCTCGGCAGCCAGAGACTGGTTGTGTGCAAGAGTTTCATTTGCATGAATATAGGTGTGTGTGTGTGTGTGTGTGTGTGTGTGTGTGTGTGTGTGTGTGTGTGTGTGTGTGTGTGTAATTCAGAAAGCTTTTTGGCCAAAAGCTTACTTGTTTAACAGTCTTTTTGTTGTGCCTGTCTGTGACTCCACATTTCCACTATATTCTACCCTTTTCATAATATTATCACTATTCCATCCTGAATCTCTCATTGTTTGAAGTCACCATTCACAAATTTTCATGTACTTTAACCATCTTCATGTGCAGAGCTAGCTATCATATAAACTTGTACTATTGTCGTGGGTGTTGGCTTGATGTCTTTCTTGGCTACAAGAATGTCCTCGCCATGTTGTTCATAATAGCTTACCCAAACTCCTATTTCCTTATTCATTATTTGGTCTACTTCTGTCTCATTCCCATCTGTTTCTATGCTGCTAACTCTATACTCACCTGACCAGGAGTCCTGTTGTTTCTTCCACCAAACCTCTATCCTTTCTAAGTTCTCTAACTTACCTGTTAAATGCAGAGGAGATAGCATACAGGTGGAAAGAGTACAATGAAGGCCTCTATGAGGGAGAATACTTGTCTGATAGAAGAAGAAACAGGAGTCAATATAGAAGAGATAACGGACACAGTATTAGAATCAGAATTTAAAAGAGCTTTGGAAGACTTAAGATAAAATAAGGCAGAAGGAATAGGTAACAATCCATCAGAATTCCTAAAATAATCAGAGGAAGTGGCAACAAAATGACTATTCACATTGCTGCATAGAATGTACGAGTCTGGTGCTAATACCTTCTGACTTTTGGAAAAATATCATCCACACAATTCCAAAGTCTGCAAGAGCTGATAAGCACAAGAATTACCGGACAATCACATTAACAGCTCATGCGTCCAAGGTTCTGACAAGAATAATATACAGAAGAATGGAAAATAAAATTGATGACATGTTAGGCAACAATCAGTTTGGCTTTAGGTAAGGTAAAGACACTAGAGAGGCAGTTCTGACAGTGGTTGATAATGGAAGCATGACTAAAGAAAAGTCGGGACTTGTTCATAGGATTCATAAACCTGAAAAAAGTGCTCAACAATGTCAAACGATGCAAGAAGTTTGAAATTTTGCACAAGATAGGGATAAGCTATAGGGAGAGATGGGTAATACGTAACTTGTACAAGAGCCAAGAGGGAATAATAAGAGTGGAAGACCAAGAATGAAATGCTTGGATTAAAAATGGTGTAAGACAAGGGTGCAGTCTTTCACCCTTACTGTACTGTCTATATATTGAACAAGTAATGATGGGAATAAAATAAATGTTCAAAAGTGGGATTAAAATTCAAGGTGAATGCATATCAACAATAAGATTCACTGATGACATTGCTATTTTCAGTGAAAGTGAAGAAGAATTACAAGACCTGTTGAATGGAATGAACAATCTAATAAGTATAGAATAGGCATTTAGAGTACAAAGAAGAAAGATGGAAGTAATGAGATGAAGCAGAAGTGAGAACAGTGAGAAACTTAACACCAGGATTGTAGGTCATGAAGAAGATGAAGTTAAGAAATTCTGCTACCTAAGCACCAAAATGACCCATGATGGACAGAGCAAGGAGACTGTCAAAAGCAGACTAGTGCTGGCAAAAAGGGGATTCCCGGCCAAGAGAAATCTACTAGTATCAAACGCATGTCTGAATTTTAGGAAGAAAATTCCGAGAATGTAAGTTTGGAGCACAGCATTGTTATGGCAGTGAAATATGGACTGTGGTAAACCAGAGCAGAAGAGAATTGAAGCATTTGGGATGTGGTGCTACACAAAAATGTTGAAAATTAATTGGACTGATAAGGTAAGGAATGAGATTATTCTGCACAGAATTGGAGAGGAAAGAAATATTTGGAAAACACTGCAAAGATGAAGGGACAGAATGATAGGACATAAGTTAAGATGCCAGGAAATAACTTTCATGGTACTAGAGGGAGCTGTAGGAAGCAGAAACTACGGAGGAGGACAGAGATGGGAATACATCCAGCAAATAACTGAGGAGGTAGGTTGGAAGTCCTACTCTGGGACGAAGAGGTTGGCGCACGAGAAGAATTCGTGGCAGGCTGCATCAAATCAGCCAGAAGTCTAACAACTTAAAAAACATCTTACCTGCCCAATTAAGTGACCTAACGTACCTTACTCTGACATGTAGAATGGCAGATTTTTTTCCCTGATGGCAATATCTACCTGAACTGGCCTCACTCACAGATCTGAATGGGATATTATTTTACCTCTGGAATATTTTATCCAAGAAGGTGCCATCATCATTAAGCCATACAGTTCAGCAGCATGCCACTGGGGGGGGAAAAATGATGGTTGTAGTTTCTCCTTGCTTTCATTGTATTTGAAGTTCCAGCACAAGGCCAAATTAGTCAATCAGCCCAACTTGCCCCTGCAAATAGTAAAAATGCTGCTGCCTCTCTTGAGGAACCACAGGTTAGTCTGGGCTTTCCTAAACTTCCCCATCCACTGCAGTTGCACCTACAGTACAGCTATCTGTATCCTTGAGGAGCATAAGCCTCCCCACCTTGGCAAGGTCCATGGTTCATTGGAGAGTAGAAGACACAGTGTTGTGAAATCAGATTAACATTTTTGAAACACCCGGCTTGTGTATGTACTTGAAAATGCATGTTCATTAAATGCAATGTTTCTATTACTGTACTAGTTAACATTTCCACCTAAGTTAGCATAATGGGAACAATAATACCATGTAAGTAACTTCTGCATAAAAAATCTGACCAAAGACGTGATTGAGCTCTACTAGCCTGGACAGTGTAGATGTGGTTTGTAGGTGATTTTCTGTAACAGTTGACACAAATGATGGGTCAGTTCTGCACATCTACAATAAACACAAAATGAACATTCAAAAATCCAGGAAGAGAGACACACACACACATACAACAATAACTCTTATTTTGTGGTAAGAGTACAGTCGATCTACAATTCCCACTTTCAAAACCAGATTTTGTTCCATGCAGTTTTGCCTCATATCAGTGTGAAATGAACAATAGAAGAAAAAACTGCTGCGATAAATGCAAGTTTGGTGCATTAATCAAAGCATCTATTACACTATGTTCCACAATGAAAATAATCCATTTGTGACAATACAATGTAATTGGAGATATATATATATATCTCACACACACACACACACACACACACACACACACACACAACCAAAAGGTTTAACTTCCACAAGCTTTTAGAGCCAATGGCTCCTCCTCCTGGTAGCAAAGATGAAGGGGAAGGAAGAGAGGTGAAGAAAATGGACTGGAGAGGTTTAGGGAAAGGGGTACTGGGTCAGGGGAGACTTACGGGATGGATGAGAAGAAAGTACTTCATTGTGCACTATCTTTGACTAGATAGTTCATTTAGAACTTCCTGCTACTTTGGGTATTACGTATCAGAATTTGAGCCACTCTTGACAATAATAGGTTTCAGGGAATGAAATACCATAGAGGTCAGTCCTGCATGTAACCCTTTCCTCAACTACCTTAGAGAGAATCATATTGGTGGATACAATTTCTTACGGTCTATGGGTAGTGCCTTTTTCCTAGTGATCAAAACCATCCTGAGTGCAGGTTCAGATCAAGCCACTGCTTAAAATTTGAATGAAAGTTATCAGCAAGTGGGCCGAAGATTTCTGGTATATTGACTCCCCCTAGTTCTGCGAACAGCTTTGCCAAAGAGAGTGGTGGAGCAGATGGAAATTGCCACTGAAAGGCAGAAGAATAGAAATGATGTTGCAAATGATTCTAAATTAATCCTCCATTTGGATCTCAGGAAGGGGACTGCCAACACAAAGGTAATCACGAGAAAAATACTGAATAATGAACAAAAGAGTAACATAGAACGTGACAAAGTGTGGAATGTAAGAAGTGAAATGGAAAGAACAACAGGAATTCCAGCCACATGACTATAGTGTAATTTCAACAGCAGCAGAAAATGATGTAACAGGAATAGGATTTGTTATGAATAAGAAGGTAGAGTAAAGAGTATGTTACCATGAACAGTTGTCATCAGAAATTATAGCAAACCGACACCTACACCAATAGTTCAAGTATTCATGCCAACATCACAAGCAGAAGACGAAAAGCTAATGCAAGTATAAGCAGATACTGAACAGGTAATTCAGTATGGAAAGGGATTGCTAGTAAGAAAGAGAGAAGGGAGAGACTGAATTCCGCAAGAAGCTGCAGCTAGTAATAGCAAATATACTGTTCAAAAAATACAAGAGGAGTTGTACTTGGAAAAGGCCCAGAGACATGGGAAGACTCCAGCTGAATTACATGATGGCCAGAAAGATTCTGAAATCAGATATGGGACTGAAAGGCTTATCCAAGAGCAGATATAGAATCAGGTCACAATTCAGTAATGATGAAGAGTAGACTGAAGTTTAAGAGAATTTTACAGAAGAATCAATGAGGAAAGAAAAAAATGGTTCAAATGGCTCTGAGCACTATGGAACCCAACTTCTGTGGTCATCAGTACCCTAGAACTTAGAACTACTTAAACCTAACTAACCTAAGGACATCACACACATCCATCCCCGAGGCAGGATTCAAACCTGCGACCGTAGCAGTCCCGCGGTTCCAGACTGCGCGCCTAGAACCACTATACCACCGCGGCCAGCACAATGAGGAAAGAAATGAGATACTAAAATACTGAGGAATGATGAGAAGCATTTGGAGTTCTCTCAGGTTGTCGATACTACAATACTGAATATCACTATGGGCAGCTCCAGAAGTTGGACCAATATGGAACATGGGGAGTAGCTCACAATTGGTTCACCTCTTACTTTAACAACAGACCAGCAAAATGTCATTATTCACAGTGTTCGGAATGACTTTGATGTGGGGTCTGAGTGGGTTACGCTCAAATGGGAGGTCAGTGTTGTGGCTACTCCTGTTCCTTATTTATATAAATGATATGCCCTCTAGTATTATGGGTAATTCTAAAATATTTCTGTTTGCTGATGACCCTAGTTTGGTAGTAAAGGATCTTGTGTGCAACATTGGCTCTGTTTCAAATAGTGCACTTCATGACATAAATTGTAGAAAACAAACTAACACTAAATCGCAATAAGACTCAGTTTTTACAGCTACTAACACAAAATTCAACAAACCCCTAAGTTTTAATTTCACAGAATGTGTATATGATTAGTGAAACTGAACAGTTCAACTTTCTAGGTGTTCAGATAAATGGTAAACTTACGTGGAAGTCCAGCGTTTAGGATCTTGTTCTGAGACTTAATGCTGCCATTTTTACTATTCAAACAGTATCTGAAGTAAGTGATAGTCTACTTTATTCATTTTCATTCATTTATGTCATATGGTATTATATTTTGGGGTAACTCTTCCCATTCTAAAAGGATGCTTTTGGCTCAGAAATGGGTGATCGGCCAATAAGTGCTGTAAGTTCACGAACCTCTTTTCAACCCCTGTTCACTAGTCTGGGTATTTTGACATTGGCCACTCAATATGTATATTCTTTACTGTCATTCGTTGCAACAATATCAGCTTATTCCCAAGAATAAGCAGCTTTTACTCAGTTAATACTCGGCAGAAATCTAACCTGCATTTGAATCAGACTACTTAACTCTTGTGCAGAAAGGTGTGCAGTATACTGCTTTATCCATTTTCAGTAAGCTACAAGAATTCCAAAATATTAGCAGTAATCCAAGTGCTTTCAAATCTAAACTGAAGAGTTTCCTCATGTATTGCTTCTTATATTATATTGAGGAGTTTCTTGAAAACTTAAGCTGATTCTTGTTACATTGTTAATCACATTTACTTAAACTTATGGCTTGACGTTTTTTTGAGTTCATAAAGATTGTATTTTTACGTGTTATTACTTTTATATTGTAATTTCATGTACTGACATGTTCCATGACCTTTGAGATCTGGTCCTACGGAACTTGATGTGTAAATAAAAAAATAAGTAAATAAATTTATGTGTTATTTTATTTATTCGTTCGGCATATACAAGGCAAATATTACAGTGTCACTACAATCCACCAGGAAATTACAACACTACACAATGCTACTAATAGTTTTGAGCCAATCTATGGCTAGGTCAGGCGGGTAATGTATGTCCTTCAGTTCACCACTATATCCTACCACTTCATACTCCAGTAGGTGGTCCATTGTCTGGATTTCACCACATTCACACACAGGACTCTCCGCAAGCCCCCACTTATTCATTAGATGTTTGCATCTTCCCACACTTGTTCTAAGGCGATTGAAGGCAACCCAGAGCTTTCGAGGGAGATCAAAACCATTTATCTTCTTGCTGGGGTCATCGATAAGCTTTTGGTTCTTGTGTGTCCCTTTGCGCCTTGATTCCCCCCAAGCTAGCTTTGGGTCGAAGTCCTGTAATTCCCTGCCAATCTTCCAAAAGGGGGACCTAGATGTTAGCCTGTTGATGGGTGATAAGTCTTGGTGTATAGGGAGTTCTGGATTGTGTACGATCTTCCTATATATTTTTGAGGTCGCCATGGAGTGCCTTATATCAGGGGGTTCTAAGTTGGCAGGGACTGGGAGCCAGTCACATGGGGTAGCCCTAAGTGTGCCTGAGATAATTCTCGTCGTCTCTTTCAATTGGGGGTGTACTTTATTTACATGCGCACTTTTCGCCCAGACTGGTGGACAATATTCAGCCACGCTGTACACGAGGGCTAATGCTGACGTCCTTAGTGTATTAGCTCCGCACCCCCATGATGTTCCGGCCAGTTTAGACATAATGGCATTTTGAGATTTTAATTTCTGTTTGGTGTCTTCCAGATGGGAGCTAAACGTTTGTGTACAGTCTAATTTTACTCCCAGATATTTGGGCTTATCTTCATGTCTGATATGCCGATCATTCAGGGAAAGCTGTAGTTTCCTGCTTGAAGCTCTGTTATTAAGGTGCATTATGGTACTGGTCGTTTTATTGGGGTTGGGATGTAAATGCTACTTAAGGTAGTAGGTGTTCAGCACTTCAACGTCCGCATTCAATGTTTTTTCAAGATCTTCGAAATTTTTGCTTTGGTATGCGATGGCCAGATCATCCACATACACAAATTTACGCGACCTGGTGCTTGGCATATCAGATATGTATAAATTAAAAAGGGTCGGTGCCAGGGCTGACCCCTGCAGCAGGCCATTGTTTATGACCATGCTTTTGCTGCTCTTTCCATGGAGATAGACCTTGATCTTCCTGCCTGTCAGCATATTTTTTAGTAATGTGTACGTCTGATTGCATTGATAATTCGAGTAGTCCTTCGGTCCAGACAGTGTCATAGGCTGATGTAAGATCTATTAATATCAGGCCCGTTTTCAGCTTGTTCTGATAGCCTTTCTCTATATATGTTGTAACGGACAAAACTTGTTCACAGCAGTTCCTTCCCACACGGAACCCTGCTTGATAGTCCAGGAGGTTCGCCTCAATGTATGGTGCTAGTCTGGCCAGTAATATTCTCTCAAATAGTTTGTAAGAGGTACAAAGCAGTAAGATCGGTCTATAGTTCTTTGGATTATCTCCATCCTTTCCTGGTTTCAGTACCGCTATTACCTTAGCTTCTTTCCATAACTTCGGGAGTGCACCTGATTTAATGTGTTCCGTGAAGAGCTTGGCCATCCATTTCCTCCCAATGGGTCCCAGCTCCCTCAGAAATTCTGGGAGGATTTTGTCGGGTCCAGCTGCTTTCCCTGTTTTCATTAGTGTTAGGGCCTGGGTAATCTCGACGTCTACTACTTTGACAATATCTAGATTAGTTGGATTATTGGCTAATTCCTTGGTTAGGTTTCTGGAGATCCTTTTCTTCTCCTCAGTCTTCAGGCGTATTTTGGAGGTCTGTTTCATGGCAGTCGCTATTTCAGATGGGCCCACACCCGCGGCCGATCTTCGTGGTGTTGTGGCACCGCCCAGTTTCCGTAGTAGACCCCAGCTCTTCCTGCTAGAATGGGTAAAGTCCAGATTATCCATTGCCATCTTCCACCTGTTCCTATGTTCCTCGTTCATAGTGTTGATCAGTCGTTCTGCAGTCTCGTCCTCCCCACTCCTCTCATACTGCTCTAACAATGACTCGCACTCCTCTGACCAGCAAGGAATGTATTCCCTCCGGGCCCCTTTGGGGATAGCCTTTAGGGCCCCTTTATATATCAGGTTTACAAAACTTTGGTAGTTCTCTGGACTTGGTAGTATTCGATTTATTGTCTTGTCAATAAAAGATTTATATTTCCCCCAGTCTGCTTTTCTCAGATTCCACCGTGGAATCGGGGGGGTCTTTATGATCGGGATGGAAAGGCCAATCTCCAAAATAATCGGGAGGTGTTGGCTCAGTGGGAAAGCTTCGAGGACTCTTCTTGTAGCTCGCATTGGTACGCCCGTTGCGCCGCGTGTGACAAAGGTCAGGTCAGGTGTCGTCTTTGCGCCCCATACTTTTGAATTGAAGGACGCTCTGTCCTTGGGATCAAACAGGAGGTGTAGGTCCCGGTTGTCAGCCCAGTCACTTAGTCCAACGCCTTCCGGAGTGGATCTCTGATATCCCCATCTGATGTGCTGGGAATTAAAGTCGCCGGCATAGATTGCCGGATGATTAGCCTGCAGTAAGATTCCTATAGGCCATTGCTGCGGAGGTGGCTTGTAGACATTGTAGATTGTCATCTCTCCCAGTTTAATGCCTATTGCGTGTGGAACCGATTCCACATTGTTCTCGAGGTTTCCTAGAAGCTCATTTTTCACCAGGGTCGCCATACCACGTTTGTCGTGTCCTGAGTATCCCACATTGGTGAATCCTGGTATGCATAATCGTTCGATGTTTTCATCAGTCAGGTGTGTCTCCTGCAAGAGTACGACACTCTTTCTCTTGTTACAATTTTTTCAAGGATTTCTCCTTTCGTCCTTGTGTAGCCTTCTATATTGAAGTGGCACACTCTCACCATCTTCGGTGAGTAATTCCGCTTCTGAATCATTTGCCTTCTTGTGGGCCGGGAGGCATTTGAGCGTCCGGTCGCCGGGAGCACCATCTTGGAGGTTGTCTACACGTCGCTAATGTGTTAACACATTAGGTAATAACTTCCACAGACTAGAGAGAGCTTTTAGAGGGTAATAAGGGCAGACAGTGGAGTACATCAGAAAATAACTGAGGATGTAATGTGCGAATGCTACTCTGAGATGAAGAGCTTAGCAAAGACAATTCAGGGCAGGCTGCACCAAACTATTCTGAAGACTGATATCCAGAACATATATTGCCTGATAAAAACAGTGTAGCACTCAGAAGACACTGTGTGACAGAAATGTATCTATTTGAAACAGTTAACGCAGAACAGGGAATCAGCGATCCTAAAGTGGTTACTGCATCGTTGATTTCAGCCATAAATAGAAATATTAAAAAAGGTAGGAAGATTTTTCTGTTTAGCAGAAGTGACAAAAAGCAGATTTCAGAGTACTTGACGTCTCAACACAAACGTTTTGTCTCAAGTACAGATAGTGTTGAGGATCAGTGGAAAAAGCTCAAAACCATCATACAATATGCATTAGATGAATATGTGCCAAGCAAGATCGTAAGAGATGGAAAAGAGCCACCGTGGTACAACAACCTAGCTAGAAAACTGCTGCGGAAGCAAAGGGAACTTCACGGCAAACAGAAATATAGCCAAAGCTTTGCAGACAAACAAAAATTATGCGATACGAAATGTAGTGTGAGGAAGGCTATGCGAGAGGCGTTCAATGAATTTGAAAGTAAAGTTCCATGTACTGACTTGGCACAAAACCCTAAGAAATTTTGGTCTTATGTCAAAGCGGTAGGTGGATCAAAACAAAGTGTCCAGACACTCTGTGACCAAAATGGTACTGAAACAGAGGATAACAGACTAAAGGCCGAAATACTAAATGTCTTTTTCCAAAGCTGTTTCACAGAGGAAGACTGAACTGTAGTTCCTTCTCAAGATTGTCACACAGATGACAAATTGGTAGATATCGAAATAGATGGCAGTGTGATAGAGAAACAATTAAAATAGCTCAAAAGAGGAAAGGCCGCTGGATCTGATGGGATACCAGTTCGATTTTACACAGAGTACGCGAAGGAACTTGCCCCTCTTCTTGCAGCAGTGTACTGTAGGTCTCTAGAAGAGCATAGCATTCCAAAAGATTGGAAAAGGGCACAGGTCATCCCCGTTTTCAAGAAGGGCCGTCGAACAGACATGCAGAACTATAGACCTATATCTCTAATGTCGATCAGTTGTAGAATTCTGGAACGTATTATGTTAAAGTATAATGACTTTTCTGGAGATTAGAAATCTACTCTGTAGGAATCGGCATGGGTTTCGAAAAAGACGATTGTGTGAAACCCAGCTTGCGCTATTCATCCACGAGACTCAGAGGGCCATAGACACGGGTTCCCAGGTAGATGCTGTGTTTCTTGACTTCTGCAAGGTGTTCGATAGAATTCCTCACAGTCATTTAATGAACGAAATAAGAGCATATGGACTATCTGACTAATTGTGTGATTGGATTGAAGAGTTCCTAGATAACAGAACGCAACATGTTATTCTCAATGGAGGGAAGTCTTCTGAAGTAAGAGTGATTTCAGGTGTGCCGCAGGGGAGTGTCGTAGGACAGGTGCTATTCACAATATACATAAATGACCTTGTGGATAACATCGGAAGTTCACTGAGGCTTTTTGCGGTTGATGCTGTGGTGTATCGAGAGGTTGTAAGAATGGAAAATTGTACTGAAATGCAGGAGGATCTACAGCGAATTGACGCATGGTGCAGGGAATGGCAACAATCTCAATGTAGACAAGTGTAATGTGCTGCGAATATACGGAAAGAAAGATCCCTTATCATTTAGCTACAATATAGCAGGTCAGCAACTGGAAGCAGTTAATTCCATAAATTATCTGGGAGTACGCATTAGGAGTGATTTAAAACGGAATGATCGTATAAAGTTGATCGTCGGTAAGGCAGATTCACTGGAAGAATCCCAAGTAAATGCAGTCCGAAAACAAAAGAAGTAGGTTACAGTACACTTGTTCGCCCACTGCTTGAATACTGCTCACCAGTGTGGGATCCATACCAGATAGGGTTGATAAGAGAGAGAGAGAGAGAGAGAGAGAGAGAGAGAGAGAGAGAGAGAGAGAGAGAGAAGATCCAACAGAGAGCAGCGCACTTCCTTACAGGATCATTTAGTAATCGTGAAAGCATTATGGAGATTATAGATAAACTCCATTGGAAGACTCTACAGGAGAGACGCTTAGTAGCTCGGTACAGGCTTTTGTTGAAGTTTCGAGAACATACCTTCACCGAGGAGTCAAGCAGTATATTGCTCCCTCCTAAGTATACCTCGCGAAGAGACCATGAGGTTAAAATCAGAGAGATTAGAGCCCACACAGAGGCATACTGACAATCCTTCTTTCCATGAACAATACGAGACTGGAATACAAGGGAGAACTGATAAAGGTACTCAAGGTACCCTTGCCACACACTGTCAGGTGGTTTGTGGAGTATGGATGTAGATGTAGATACATGGTGGGTATGTTAATGATTAGAGCTGCAATTCTCTGAGACTCGTAGAATTGCCACCAGAGCGCATTAGCGTTATCCATGTTTAATGTTGATACCATGGCTAATAGGATATATAAGCAGCATGAACACCATCAGGCTTTGAGTGATAACTGAAGGACATTGAGATAACTCATACTCATGTGAGACAGTGTTACCAGCAGCCAACAATTTGACAGAGATCTTGTGCAAGTATTGATTTGGCTAGCTGGTTGAATCATGCAATATCCAGATTTGAGAGTGACCCGACGTTCGACTGCATGGGAACCAGACGGCACACATACTGATTGTCAAGGTTCTCGTCGACCAAGTGCATCATCATATTCTGCACAAAACATTTCATAACACATTCACATCTGCTGCCATCCGAGAATATGTAATGGCCTCCATCCAACTTTCTATGTCATCATGCACCATTGGTTGGAAACTAGCAGAAACTTAACAGAATTACCATCCCCAGCATAGGCTGCTGTTAAACTATAACATAAATGGCTGTGTTTGGAGGGGTGCCATGACGAGTAAGCATGGACTGTTGACGAATGGCCTCCCACTGTGTTGTGTTGAGTGATTAGTCACTGTTCTGCATTACCCTAGACGACCATCTGGGAGTATGGCGGTGACCTAGGGGCCTGTCTCATTCATCCCATGTTTTGGAGAAGCACAGTGATGTCACTCCTGTCATCATGGTGTGGGGAGCTATTAGGTATGACTTCAGGTCACAGCTGTCGTGACTGAGGGAACGCTAATGAGAATGGTACATCATGGACGTCCCACACACTGTGTAACCACTCCTGCAACAATATCATGAAGCCACTTTTCAACTGGATGACCACTGTCCGCACATGGGATGTTAGACTATGAACTGCCTGTGTTGTGCTTAGGTACTCCCACGGCCAGAAAGGTCTTCAGATCCGCCCCTAATAAAAGATGTGTGAGATCTGCTTTGATGTCAACTCCTTCCCAATGTCAGTACCCACAATATGAAGGACCAGTTACAACAGTCGTGGGCCAGTTTGCTCAGTAAAGGATACAAAAGCTTTATGATACCCTTCCCAACCAAATTAGACCATGCATCCAGGCCACAGGGGTTGCACCATAATGCTGATACGTGGGCTCACACTGCCAAGTGCTTTGTAAATACAACAATCTTACAATCACTGTAATAAAATAACAATGTCTTAACCCATAAGAGTTTAGAGTTTCATTTCATTTCCTCCTCCCCTTCCGGGTGCTTCATCTATTCTGTCAAGATTATATATAATAGAGGGAAACATTCCACGTGGGAAAAATATATCTAAAAACACAGATGATGTGACTTACCGAACGAAAGTGCTGGCAGGTCGATAGACACACAAACACAAACGTACACACGAAATTCAAGCTTTCGCAACAAACTGTTGCCTCATCAGGAAAGAGGGAAGGAGACGGAAGGAGAGGGAAAGGCGAAAGGATGTGGGTTTTTAGGGAGAGGGTAAGGAGTCATTCCAATCCCGGGAGCGGAAAGACTTACCTTAGGGGGAAAAAGGGGTATACACTCGCGCACACACATATCCATCCGCGCACACACAGACACAAGCAGACATTTGTCTGCTTGTGTCCGTGTGTGTGCGGATGGATATGTGTGCGTGTGATTTAACACACACAGACAAACACTATTCCCCCCCCCACCCCCACCCCGCTTGCTCGCTCGCTCGCCCGCCCGCCTGCTCTCTCTCTCTCTCTCTCTCTCTCTCTCTCTCTCTCTCTCTCTCTCTCTCTCTTTCCCAACCCCCCGTTTTTCTCTCTTAATAAATGACCCAAGCTGCCAAACTAGGGAGAGATTAAAAGTTAAGTAATGACCTTCAACTACCCTCAATGGACCACTTATTCTGGCACTTTCTTGGCAGATAGTCCATCCTATAAGACGTAACATCTTTTGACATATTCCGAGGACTTAAGGAAAACTGTGACACTATTATGTACATAAGATACATAAATGTGTCTAGTAGCAATGAAAGTTACAGTTGTGTACACACCAAATGTTAACAGTTGTCTTTACCAGATGAATGCAGGATTTCCACATCTGAGTTGGTAGCTTTAACTTTTATCTTGTTCCTGGATGGTTTGAAAAGTTCTCGAAATGGAATACAAAAGAAGTACTTACATCACTGAAACTTTTTTTTATTTTTCAATGTAGTCTCCTTGTAGATTAATGCACCTAGTCCAGCGATGTTCCAGTGCCTTGATCCCATATCGAAAATGAGTTTTTTCCAGGCCTGAAAAATATTGCCAACTCCAGCTATCAATCCTTCGTTTGAAGTGATCCTTTGTCCACCGAGAAAAATTTTCAGTTTTGGGAAGAGATGGACGTCTGATGGAGCCTTATCAGGTGAATAAGGCAGGTGTGACAACAATTCATACCGTAGTTCGTGTAATTTTGCCACGGCGACGGCACGTGTACGGGCGTGCATTGTCTTGATGGAAGAAGACTTTCTTCCTTGCTAACCTGGCCTTTTTTCACATATCTTTTGTTGCAATTTGTCCAGGGAGATAGCACAGTAGTCTCCAGTAATTGTTTGTCCAGTGGGGAAATAATCTATAAACAGAATCCCCTTCACATCCCAGAACAGTGATGCCATGACCTTTCCCACCAAAGGAACTGTCTTTGCTTTATTTGGTGGCGGAGAATCAGCATGTTTCCACTGCTTTGGCTGTTGTTTTGTCTCTGAGGTATAGTAGTGCACCAAAGTTTCACCTATGGTCACAAACCAGTGTAAAAACTCTTGTTCGTTTCTCCTAAAACGGGCCAAACATTGTTCCGCTATGTCCATTCTCATGCATTTTTGATGCAGCATCAAGAGTCGCTGCACCCATCTCGCAGATAATTTTTTCATTCCTAATTCTTCAATTAAAACGTGATATACCTTTCAGATGACATCTAGCAAGCAAGGTTAATTTCATGCACTTTCAACTGACGATCCTCGATGACCATTTTGTGCACTTTTGCAAAGATTTCTGGAGTAGTGACACATCTTGGCCTACCACTGCATGGATCATGATCTAAGCTCTCCCAACCAAATTTAGTCATTTGTTCTCTTGGCAACAGCTGAATATATAGGAGCAGAGTCCCCCAGTATATTCTGGAAATCACCATGAACACCATTTGCTTTCATTACAAAGTACTTAATCACTGCTCAAATCTCAATTTTTTCCATCTTCGCAAATCACTACGCAGGAACAACAGAGCCACGTCACTGCCACAGCTCTCTTCCAAGAGCACTAACATGGCACATGTTTACAGGCAATAGTCCAATGAATATAACGTGAACAACTCATTGCGCTAGCACTGACCTGTCGTGGTGATTCCAAGAACTTTTCAAACCACCCTCATACAAACACACCAAGGAGGAAAAGAATTTGCTCCTTTGCTGCGATTTGATTATCTCATTTCAAGCGCAGGTTCTTTATGACCCAAGAAATATCCTGGTATCACAAATCCAGAATCTACTGGATGAGAGTCTCCTTGTCTGCTTTCTGAGAGGATGTCTATTCTTTGTAGTACTACATTCTCACTACACTCTTGGCTGGATTCTAGGCACCCATTTCAGGAAAGTCAGTGACAGATTTAACACAGTATTTACAAGTGCAAGTTGTGCTTTCATGAATTGTACATGCTTAAGTGCCAACAATGGGCTTTATTACAAATTACCTTGCAGCTGAGGTAAAATACTTCATGAAAGTAAGTGGCCTCCAGGGTTTGATTATCTCGATTTCTAGTATCACATACTCTGTCGCAAATCAAATGTTTCACAGGATAAAATGACATGAGAAAAAAGCACTACATGAATGTTTGGGTTTCTTGCAGCACAAACCCATCTGTCTTTCACGCATTGCAGAGGTAGACGTAATTGTTGGTACTTGAAGCAATGTACGGGGTTAGTTGTGAAAGACCTACCTTTAACACAGATAAAATCCACTGCTATGTGCAGGAGTAATTTTGGTTGGTTGGTTTGGGGAAGACCAGACAGCGTGGTCATCGGTCTCATCGGATTAGGGAAGGATGGGGAAGAAAGTCGGCCGTGCCCTTTCAGAGGAACCATCCCGGCATTTGCCTGGAGTGATTTAGGGAAATCACGGAAAACCTAAATCAGGATGGCCGGACGCGGGATTGAACCGTCGTCCTTCCGAATGCGAGACCAGTGTCTAACCACTGCGCCACCTCGCTCGGTAGTAATTTTGGTAAAAAGAATGTAAAATAGAGTATTTTTGACAACTGCCTAACTTCAGTGACAGAATCATCCCCATTCTTGCTGCAACTTTTAGATAGCAGAATGCAATTTGTCATTGTTGTTCCAAGCTGCATAATAATTGGTATTAGGAGATGTGTTGGGTGGATGAATTGGGGGAACAAGTTGATGGGAAGGGGCAGAGGGCAGTGGGCGGGGGGGGGGGGGGGATGTGAAAATTGACTGACTTGACTTATTTCCTGTTGGATCATAGGGCAGCAGTAAAGACCTTCCATCTGGTTCTGTTGGCAGCCAAACATTTCACTTCACTCCATGTTTTACCGGCTTTCAGAGCTGCTTCTTCCACAGTTTTTTGCCATGTCTGTTTTGGGCAGCCATGTCTACGTGTTCCGTGTGGGTTCCAATCCAAAGCTGCCTTTTCAACAGCTCCTTGTTGTTTGCATATTGTGAGACCAATCCACCTCCATTTTCTTTCCTTTATTTGTTTACGGATTGGTTGCTGGTTTGTTATCTCCCACAATTAGTCATTTGATATAACATCTGGCCAGATCGCATTCTCATTTCCTTAGCTTTCTCAACATTTATTTTAAGTACTGCAATTTCTGCTTCCTCTTTCAATCTTTCCATTTTTTCTTCCATGCCACGCAATCTTTGCGAAAGCAAACAGATATCGTCAGCAAAGTCAAGGTCTTCAAGACTGTCTTGCATTCCCCACTGAACACCTCTTCTCCTACCATCAACAACTCTCTTCATTATGCTGTCCAGTACCAACAAGAACAAGGTAGGTGACCGAATACATCCCTGCTTCGTCCCACCATTTTTTTTTTTTTATGTATTCAGTAAGTTTCCCATTGTGTAGCACCCTACATTCGTATCCATCATACATGGCTTTAATAATATTTATTATCTTTGATGGTATTCCATATTTTTCCAAAGCATGCCACATAACTCTCCTATTAAGAGAGTCAAATGCGTTTTCAAAATCAATAAATGTAAGTTAGAGTGTGTTCTACCATTCTGCACTCTGCTCAAGTATTATACGCAGTGTGTTGATGAGGTCGACACAACTTCTGTGCTCTCTAAATCCAGCTTGCTCTTTTCTCAGTCGTGCCTTGACTGAGTCCTTGATATGATTTAGCATCAATCTACAGAGTACTTTACTCGGTACAGATAGGAGGGTGATGCCTTGCCAGTTATTACAGTTGGTAGTATCCCCTTTCTTTGGCAACTTAATAATCAGCCCTTCTTTCCAATCCTTTGGTATTTTCTCTTCTGACCATATCTTCTCAAACAATGGCTGCAGTAGATTTACAATGGCATCAGTGTCTGCTTTTAGCAGACACTGCAATATTATCCATTCCTGGAGCCTTCCTGTTCTTTATCTGTTTGAGAGCTAGTTTAATTTCAGTCTTGGTTGGTGTGTTTACATTGATTCTGTCACTGGCATCTGGAAAATTCCATTGCCTCTCCCTCTCATCAGGTTGCTCTCTGTTTAAGACTACATAAAAATGTTCTCTCCATCTTCTAAGTTGGACTGAAAAAGGTTACAAAGGAGATGATGAGTTACCGGTTGGATATTCTCAGACTTAGTGAGGCGAGATGGCTAGATTTTGGCGAAATCCAAACACAAGATGGATACACCTATTTATACTCTGGACCCACTGTTCACAGCACAGAAATGGAGTTGGACTTCGGTTAACAAAAGGAGCAAGAGCCTTATGGAATGGAAACAGGTTTCAGAAATATTACTGACAGCACATTTTAAGACAAACACGAAAATTAGGCAGACCAAAAGATGGGAAGGAGACGCATCGGGGAAATGGAATAGGAAAGTTACACTTGCAATCTCACCCTTGCACGGGCAGGGAAAGTTGTGTACATGAGGGCAGGATTGGGCTTGGTGTATGGAGATAGCACAAAGGAAATGGAAGACCACAGGTAGAACACAGTGAGTGTAGATTAATTCAGTGAATTGGAAGGTATGAGGGCAGGAGTGGAAACTGGTATGGGACTGAGGCTAGTGGAGGCTTTAGGACCTTTCCCATCCACACACGTCAGAGAAGCAGGCAGTTGGTTGGTTGGAGATGTCGTGAATAGGCAGAAAGCTCTGGAGGACATTATCTGAATGTTCAGCAATTATTTCAAACTTGTTTATGTGTATCAACCTTTGCTCCTCCCATTATTTGTACTCCATACAGGGTGTTTCAAAATGAATATACAAGTTTTAAGGCTTTGTAGCATTTATTACATTCATCTTGCAACTCTAGATAACACACCAAATGAAAGAGCAACTCAAACAGTTTTTTTGTTTTTTTGCACCTGTACGCAAAAGGAATAGAATGGAATGGAATGAGCCAAGAGTGACTGAAGAAAGTGTTGAATGAATGAAAGCCTATCATGTGTATCCCCAAGAAATCAGTACGGAAGGCTAGTCATGAATTAGCAGTTCCAGTGACGTGTGTGTGGAGACTTAAGGAGGCACTTGCAACTAAATCCTTATCGTTTCCAGTTGTTACAAGCTCTAAAGCCTACATGCTACGGTTTACGTGCCACTTTGCAAACGAAACATTGCTGCATGGCAATGAAGATTTTCTGGATTGTGTCTTCTTTGGTGACGAATCGACATTTCACTTAAGTGGAAATGTGAGCACAAGTAATGTGCACATCTGTGGGTCAACAAGTCCCCACAAGATATTATAGTTGGAAAGAGACTACCTCAGCTGAATTTTTCTGTGCCATATCCCAACGGAAAGTTTATGTGCCTTTCTTTTTCGGTGGAGCAACTATAACTGGTGTTTCTTATCTTGATGCTCTAGAATTATGACTCTTTTCCTCAAATGCAAGAAGCTGAACCACAGAACTTTATTTGCTGCAAGGGGCTAAATGACAGATCTTGTTTTGAATGACCTCCATGTTCACAAACAAGCTGACTCAAACAGCATCGTTGCAACAATTATACCAGACCCAATGATCAAGATTTGGGAAGAACTCCCATACCAAATCGATGTCAGATGATTGGTGATCACATTGAACACTTTTAAGGAAAGCTATTTCTGCTGCTCTTTCATTTGATGTATTATTTACAATCGTAAGTTGAATGTAATAAATTCTATAGAGCCTTAGAACCCGTACATTCATTTTGAAACACCCTGTGTTTCCAGTAATGTATTAGTTTACTTATACATGTCTCAACTCTGTTGTCTTTTATTCAATTAATGCCTAATGTTAAAAGATATACTATCTGTAATGATACTGCCATGGTGTGTGTGTGTGTGTGTGTGTGTGTGTGTGTGTGTTTTTCACATATCATATGATGAAATATACACGTAAATTAAATTTCTTGAATGGAAATAAGAAGCATTTTGGCACATTTACCTCAGTTTTATTACGAAAAACAATCTACAATTTCACTGTGACTCAGCTGAAAATTCTAAGTCCATTTCCTCTGACCTATAAAGTTCCTCAAATTCTGCAAGCTTGTCTTTCTGGGCCCTCGACTCATATTTGTAAAGTCGTGGATCTTTATCACAAATACATTTGTAAGCAGTGCAGAGTCTGCCAAACTCTTCTACAGTAAGTTGGAATGGTCGTGTGGTGGGATCTACATCTGCAAGCATGTACATCTCTTTTCCAAGCCTCTCTCGTGCTGGGCCTGGAAAGAGGCATCTGCAAAAGAAAGAAACAATGAAAAATATTCATATGCAATACTTGTAGTTGAATAAGCTTAAAATAAATACTAATAAAAAAGCAAAGCTGTTTTCAATCCAAAGCTTGTTTCAAGCACCAGCTCCCGCCGCTCTAACATCCTCAATACTTGTGGCCTTGCCGCTACTGAACACTAACTTTCCCAATTCCCAACTGACTCCAAACCTTAACACTCACTCGTGATCACCATAATCAACTATATCCTCACCCACAATTTCTGCTCCTTTGAAGGCATCACCTGTGAATAAATTCATTGTACAGCAACTGGCAACCACATGGCACTGTCCTACACTAACCTACTCAAGGACAATCTAGAGGAACCCTTCTTAACTAACCACGAACCTCCTTCACGCTCATTTATGACATCTTCATAGTCTGGACTGGGGGGTCATGACACTATATCTGCATTCCTCTGTAACCCCAGCATCATCTCCCGTATTCCCTTTATTTGGTCTTCCTCAGTCCAACTAGCCACCTTTCTGTCTAACTCCACCTCAAGGATGACTACACCAGTACCTATATCTATGTCAAACCTGCCAACCAATGACAATACCTCCACCCATTCCACCCAGAAGTCTTTTCCATGCAGCCTAGCCACACATTGTCATTTCATCTATAGTGGCAAACTGTCCCTCTCCAAATATACCATGGGTCTTTCTGAGACCTTTACAGACAAAAATTAGCTTCCCAATCTTCTCCAGAAACAGATCTCCCACACCTTGTCTCATCAGTCACTATTATCTCCCCACATACCCACAGTCCAGTCACAAAGGAATACTCCCCTTGTGACTCAGCACCACTCAGAACTGGAGAAACTGAATGACATTTTCCACCAGGGTTTTAACTATCTCTCATCTTGTCTTGAAATGAGAAATATCCTCCCCACCTCTCCCACAATCGTGTTCCACCACCCATACAATCTATGAAATATCATTGTCCATCCCTATTCCACCACTCCTCCCAACCCCTTGTCTCATCACTCATATCCCTGTGGTAGATTCAGATGCGAGACCTGTCCTACACATCCTCCTCCTACCAACTACTGCAGCCCTGTCATTGGCTTTCCTACCCCACCAAAGGCAGCCATGTGATCTACAAACTTCACACACAACCAGTGTGCTACATTCTATGTGGGCATGACCTGCCAAGTTGTCTGTCTGTCTGTCTGAATGGTCAATGCCTAATTGTGTTCATGAGAGAGCTGGACCAATCAAATGCCATTCAAAATGATTTGCTTTATTTTAACAACTGATTCATCCTGATGCTGTACTCTTATCATGTCTCCAACATGTCTCTCCATGTTACCATACACAACCTTAGCATCTTTCCTCCACCCCTCCACCTTCATTCCTCCCCTTCTGCTGCAGGCCGCCTCCATAACCCCATCACCTAACCCAGCAGATTGCTACTCCTATCAGGCACAGTTGCAGTCAGGCCTTAGTGACAGAAGCCATAGCCGTGTGTGACTGAGTAGCTGCATGACTCCTCTATGGGTTGAATAGCAAATAATGTCTCATTTATGGTTTAGGTGAAGATGATGGTGAAGGGTGCAGCAAAAAAGACACAAAAATTAATGCCAGTGTTTTTTCTTATCTAACAACAGACTCCATTTCTGTCCCAAGTCAACTATAGCAACAGCATCTACATTTAAATCTACATGACTACTGTGAAATTTACACTAACTGCATTGCTGATGATTCAACAAACCATTTTCACACTGTTGCTCTCTACCATTGCACACACTTAACAGGGCGCGGGAAAAATGAACAATTAAATCTTTCTGTGAGACCTACAACTTCCCTTATTTTATGACAATGGTCATTTCTCCCTATCTAGGTATGTATCAACAAAATATCTTTGCATTTGGAGAACACCGAAGACTGAAATTACTTGCAAAGATTTTGCTGCAGCAAAAAAATGTCCATTTTAATGACTGCCACCCCAACTCGCCTATTATATCAGTGACACTCCCTCTCCTATTTCGAGCTACACAAAATGATATGCCCTTCTTTGAACTTTTCCAATGTCCTCCATAAGTTGTTCATAATTGTAATTTGTATGTATTTGGCTGAACAGACAGCCTTTACATTTGCCTGATTTATCATATAAATGAAATTTAATGGATTCCTTTTAATACTCACGTGGATGACCTCACAGTTTTCAGTATTTAGGTCAAATTGCCACTTTTTGCGCCATACAGATATCTTGTCTACATCATCCTCTAATTGCTTTTTGTTTTCTGATTACTTTATCATACCGTAAATGAAAACATCACATGCAAAAATCTAAGAGTAATGTTCAGCTTGTGACTTAAATTGTTAATATAGATTAGGAACAGGAGAGGGCCTATACCACTTCCTTAGGGAGTGCCAGATATTACTTCCATTTTACTCGATTTTCCATTAGTTACCATGAACTGTGACCTTTCTGACAGGAGATCATGAATCCAGTTGCACAATTGAGACAATACTCCATAGGTATACAATTTCATTAGAAGCCACTTGTGAGGAATGATATAGAAAGTGGTTTGGAAATCTAGAAATACGGAATCAATTTGAGATCCCCTGTCCACAGCACTCATTACTTCATGAAAATAAAGAGCTAGTTGTGTTTCACAAGAAATATTTTCTGAATCTGTGCTATAGATAATTTACCTTGAGGAAATTCATAATATTCGAATGCAGTATAAGTTTAAAAAACCAGTAGCAAAAACTCTCCCCACAAGCTTCCTAATTACCAACTTACAAATGGACCATTAAATAAATTTAAACAACACTAATTGCAGCTTCTCTTGATAATTTAACATAGTACAATTCATATTTCAAACACAGATTACCACTAAGGGGAAAAAGGGAAACTTATGAACATTTATTGCTCTGTATCATCTGATCTTGCAGGGACGAAAAGGAGAACTTGTTATTGCAACTAAAAATACAACACTCTTCTGTACTGCACATAAGGAAGTGAGACAAGGTCTGACACATCATTCCACAATTCCTGAAAATTACAATAATCAAGTTGTCATGAAATTAAATAAACACTACACAAATACAATTTACTTACAATGATGAGCCAAAACATTATGACCTCTGCTCACTGCGGTGTTGTATGTTGCCTGGTGGCACTGAGGGCTCATGACGCAGTAAGAGAAGAATGTGAGTGGAGCAGAGACAAATGAGGAACCGTTCTAGAGATGATAAGTGGCAAAAATGTGAAAATCCACCGAATTAAGCAACTTTGACAAAAGACGGGTTTTTATGGCCAATGCCTAGGTGCAAGCACCTCAGAAACGGTGAAGCCGGTCAGTTGTTTGTGTGCTACTGTTGTGAGCATCTATGGAAAGTGGTCGAAGAATGCTAGAACCACGAGTAGGTGACAAGAAGTTGGACGTCCATACCTCATCATAGAACATAGGGATCGGAGGCTTGCCCACTCTCAAAAACAGGATAGCCAGTAATCTTTGGCAGATCAGATGACAGAGTTCAGTGCTGGCATAGGCACAAGTGTTTTGGAGCACACCGTTCATCACACAGTGTTGAACAAGGTGTTCCACAGCAAGGACTCTACATATTCCCATGATGCCCCAACAACATTGTCAATTATGATTATAGTGGGCAAGGAATCATTAAGATTGGACAGTGGATCAAGGGAATCATGCCACCTGGTCAGATGAATCACATTTATTGTTAAATCAGGTAATGGTTGTTTCCAGAGATGCTGTCATCCAGCCTATTGGCTGCTCAAAACAGCAACGTGACACGGACGAAGGCTGGCGGGAGCAGTATTATGTTACGAGGCATATTCACTTGGGCTTCCATGAGACCCATGGTCGTAATCAAAGGCACCATGACACCCGTGGACTACATGAAAATTATCAGGGACCACATGTAACATCATATGTTTCATGTCTCTTTCAACAGTGGTGGCATTTTCCAGCAGGATAACTGACAATGCCACAAGGCTAGAATTATGATGCAATGGTCTGAGGAGCATGATAGTTGACTCACATTTTTATCTTGGCCATCAAATTCAGTGTAACTGAATCCAATGAAAACAAACTGGGACACTATTGGGCACCAGCTCCACGCCCACAAACCAACTGCACAAAAATTATGGCAAGTGTGTGCCCATGCGTAGGCACAAACTTCTGGAAACTTATCAACTACTTGTCGAATTCATGGCACACAATCACTTCTGAATTGCATTCCAGAAATGGACCAACATGCTTTTAAGTAAGTGGTCATCATAGTTTGGCTCATCAGTGTATAAATAATACATTCAAAAAAATTCAGAGCACAGCTAATACTGTCTATCTTGTTATGCAGCATTTCACCAAAGTTATGAATCATATACTTACTCTGCACCCCTAATACTGTACTTCTGCCTGTAACTGAAGATGGTTCGTACAACTTTTTCCACAAGTGAAAATGGTAGCGGAATTACAGGTCTCACTAGAGGTGTAAAATGAACTATACCAACATCAACATCTGGTTTTGGAATAAATGCTTTTCCTGAAACATAATGAAAGAAAATTACTATGCCTAAAATTAAAAAAAATCTAGTCACGAAAACTGCCAGTCACATAACAGAGCACAATGTGAATGTAATCAGATTACTTCAGTGCAACATATTTAAAGAATATAATTAATTGTTCCCACTACATGTTAATTTTTTATTTCTTAAAATAAAGATTAAGTTTTTAAGTTAAGTCATTGAACTGCACATGTATTGTGGTGCACACTCAGCATTGTGATGCAGAAGTAAATTTATTGCCTCTATTAATTTTTTCTTGATTTAAGGACTGACATGAAGAAAGACAACCATTAGAAACGAAACACAATATCACAATGAGTGATGACAGATCACAACAAGTGAGCTGTTAGGTTTTGTATCATTTGCTGAACGCATACCCTTATATTCTGCATTAGATTCTATCCACTAATTCCTTTATAGCTTTCAGTCAAGGTAATTTTGTAAAGAGGACACATGTTGTGCATCTACTCATGAAAGTGCAAAGTGGAAACAAAGACTACTACCTGAACAAATGTCACTGTTTTGCCAGTACCTTGTGACAACAAATTTGTTGCTGTTGTCATTATTGTTGCTGTAGTAGTCTTAAGATTGGTTTGATGCAGCTCTCCACCCTAGTTTATCCCGTGCAGAAGTATCACAACTTATATCTACTGGAGCCTGCTTATTGTAGTCAATCAAGATCAAGTCCTTCTCTCTCTCTCTCTCTCTCTCTCTCTCTCTCTCTCTACAATTCTTATCCCCTACATTTCCCTCCACTATCAACCTGACTATTCCTTGATGTCTAATAATCCCTCCATAGTCAAGTTGTGCAAAAATATATTTTCTCCCTAATTCAATTTGTTACATTTTGACTGGTTACCTAACATAGTAATCTAATCTTCAGCATTCATTTGTACCACCACATTTCAGAAGCTTCCATTCTCTTCTTGTCTGAATTGTTTATCATCCCCATTTCACTTCTGTGCAAGGCTATGTTCTAAATACACACTTTCAGAAATGACTTCCTATCACTTCAGTGTATACCAGGTGTAAACAAATTTCTCTCTTCCAGAAACACTTATTGACATTACCCATTTGCATTTTATATCATCTTTACTCCTGACATCATCAGTTATTTTTCTGCCTGAATAACAAAGTCAAGTTTAAACCTTATAGACTACTGATGATAAGACAGATATCCCTGTAGTTGTCCCAGTCACAACTTCTCTTCTTATGCAATGGTTTGATTCAGTTCCCCCATTCCTTTGGAGTACTATTCTCCTCCTACACTCTCTGGAACAGCTTGGCAGATTCCTGACCATCTCTGCTCCAACATACTTGATTATTTCTGGAGCTCTCCTATGGCATCCTGCAGCCTTCCTTTTCTAAGTTAGTCAACCTCCATTTCTATCTCCTGTGATAACACACAGTTTAGCATCTCTAAGCTCAACAGAGTTTTATAGTGACTTGTTTTTGAGCACATGCTGATGTGGCAATAGCTGATACGGAGTATTCACTTGTGATCGACTGCAAAGAGTCGATTAGAGGAAGTATTCAAAAGAAAGTCAAGCAGCATCCTGAAATGTATGGTCGTGTATCTGAAGAATATTCAACGGTGATTTACAAATATGGAATGTCATCTAAAATTGAAGCATTCATGAAAGTTTAAGATTTATTTGAATACCTTGGCATGATTTTGTTACTACATGTATTAACAAATTGCTATCCTGGAACCTGGCAACAGTACAGTTGCAGAGTAGGGGCAACAAACATTAAGTTTTCAATATGTCATATAATTATTGACCAAATTTTAAAAATTTAAATGCTGTCACAATCTACTTATTACAAGGTATAATCCTGTGTTTAAAGTTTAACACACTATGACTAGTATAACTGTTAGAAACTGAGTGTTTCCCTTGAGGCATCATAACTGTTGGCAGCCAAGTACATGGACTTACTTCATCTTGTATTTGAGAATGAGAGCATTTAGTGACTTCCAATTAAATTTACATATAATTTTAAACCTTTACAGAACTTTTCTCCCACAAAAGGTAGAAAAGAGAAAAATTTTAGCACTTACTACATTTTCAGACTTCATCATCATGCATAACCTTTCAATTTGTTACTTCTTTACTACTAATTATTCACAACATACTTTGTGTACAATATCTACATATATCACTTATTGTAACTGCGGAACTGTATCACTGTATGACACACAGTTTAAGAGATACGGCTTCGTAACACTGAGAAGCTTTTACTTAAAATGGAGAGCAAATTACCCAGTTTATGTATCTCCAGCATATCTTAATGAGGGCACTTAGCAACTTCCAACAGAATTTTAAGCATAATTTGGAGCCTTCTCTGAACTTTATCTTGCTTACATGCTTAAAGGCAAATATGAGGGTTGATCAGAAAGTAATGCATCAACAATTCTTTATTGAATGTAATGAGAATCTCACACAATTTTATCTACACACCCTATTTTTCCACATAAACTCCATTCCATTCTATGGTCTTCCTCCTGCGCAAAACAAGGGAGTGTGTGTCCTGTCGGTACCAATTCTTGTCCTGGTGGCGGAGCCAGCACTTCACTGTAAGAACTTCCTTTGCCGATTGACAGATGCAGCACCAACTACCGAGTTGTAATGAGTCTGTCCTTCCGAATGACACCATCAACCTCACTGCAATGTGTCAGGTGTGACAGCGTGGATGGTCTGCCTGATCACTGAAAATTGTGGAGTCCACCGAACCACTTTCTGATGACCTCACCCTCCGAGTCCAGCAGCAAACTGTACTTCTGTTGACAGTAGATGCTCCACAGACTTCGCACAAGTGTTTGTGAATATTCCCCATAGTTAGTTTCACTGCAGTGAGAAATTCAATGACGTCACGTTGCTTGTAACACACATTGTCTACAGATGCCATTTTGAAACTGTCCTGCAGCTATGCTATCTGCTGGAAGTGACGGAAACTTGGCATGCTCTCTCGGGAGACTTCAAATAATACGTAAATAACATTTCACATTTGTAGAGTTGTCTTTGGCTGAGAAAAAAAAATGCAGTGCATTACTTTCTGGGCAACCCTCGTATCAGACACATTAACTCATCCTTGAAGTAATCAGACATTGGGAGCTGTTTTATACAAGGGAGTTCAAAAATTTACAGAATCGGGAGTTGACTGGTAATCCAAAAACACCTTTCAACAAAGGATATAATAAACTAATAAGGGCATCTCAACCCAATGTGCTTAATGAACTTCACTCAACTGATTATTAAATAATACTAATGAAGTAATGATCCACCACTGATGAGGAGAGGAGTAATTATCAATGAAGTGAGTAACGAGAGGAGACTCACAAGCTTCCCCCAATGATCTTAAAAATTCTGATAAAATATCGTGTACTTTGGGTTTTTGTTTCATGTTTGCTTTTTCAGTCCTCTGTCAAATTCTTCTAAATCATGGAAGCTTCTACAGCTCTGCATATGTCCTCTCTACCCATTCCTGCTATTCAATTTTGCACTTTTTGTCAATCTCTTTTTTTTGTTGTGATAATTTTCTTTTGCCTGTCTTTCCTTATATCAAAATTTACTGTTTTCCAACAATACCTACTGAGCTTTGTCTTGTTGGTTAGTGGTTTTTCTGAAGCCTTCACTATATCATATCTCAAAACTAACCATCATCATCTATTGCATATATTTCAGATATTTTAGTCCTTTTCTTCTGTTTAGAATACTTTTTTTCCAACTAGGACTTATTGTATGGTTACACATATTTTGCACTGGCACAGCTATGGATTCTACACTACTGTCTGTGGTGACAAATTTTTTCAAATTTTTTAGGGATATTTGTATTAGCTGATAAAATCTGATGTCCTCCACTCACCAGTATGTGAATGATTCTTCGTTTGGTTACATAGTGAAATTTTATTGTAGCCATATTTCTGCCCATACAAACATGTTCAAATGAACACAAAATTTACATGGGAGCACATATAGTTGACCATCTTTCCTTGACATTAATTAATGATACAGCTATTCTATGTACTGAACACTTTGCACATTGATTTTTAGTCAAAAGCAAGTAATTTCCATTATCCATGCAAAAAAGATTTAATAAAGATAATGGGAATTTTCAAGATAGCGAACATTACATTACGAAATATAACTTACATCATCCCCCACCCCTTTTCACCAACTTACAAACCGGTAACAGGTCCTATCAACATTTTCTATCAGTCTCAAAGGATAATTAACAAATCAGAATTGACAGCAGAATATAAGAGAACAGGAGTATTATAATCTAACATTAATGAAGTGGAGAAAATTACCAGTGATATTTTTTAAATATATGTAATATACAAATGGCACTGTTGTTGATGCATCCACAGCTGTGGTAGCACATTTTATGGCAAGAACTCTGCAATCAGCTACATCTTGAGCCAATTTTATTAAGGCACTACTTGGTTTGTAGCTTATAGCCACATCACCAAATGCATTTAAAAAGAGAGAAAAGAAGAAGAAATGTGAAACGACATATCAGTTAGTACAGAAGGGCCAACTCGGTAGTTAAAATCATAGTGTTTGTGTAGGCCAGGTGGTCACTGAATAAAAACTTGGGGGATGGAAAACATCCTATTCCATGTAACAAAGACACGTAAGCATATCAGCACACCACAGAACAACCCAGATGACTGCAGCAACCACCGGATGTGTGACCATGCTGACTTGCTGGCATGTCTTTGGTATACAGCATAGGATGTTTTCCATTGGTCAACTTTTTATGCATGATTACCCGTATTATGGACACTATGGTTTTAACTATGAAGGTTGGGCATTCTAGATTCTCTGCCATTTTGTTTAACATATTTTCATTTTTATATGCACCTGATGATTTGGCTACAAGCCATTAAACTGAGAGTGCCTCAATATAACTGGTCCAAGATACAGGTGTTTGTGGAGTTGTTGCTATAAAATATGTAATGTACTACTGAGGAATCCTTATTAGATGCAGGTAACATATTATAGCAAAATATCATCTGCACTGCAAATGACATACAGTTACAAGAACATCAGTTCACAATATTTGGGTCTGTGTTTTGTTATTAAGGTTATGGATATAAACATTGTAATTCCAGAAATGTAAATATTAGCAAATAAAAGTTTTACAGATCAAGCAGCACATCATATCTACATCTACATCCATACTCCGCAAGCCACCTGACTGTGTGCGGTGGAAGGTACCTTGAGTACCTCTATTGGTTCTCCCTTCTATTCCAGTCTCGTATTGTTCGTGGAAAGAAAGATTGTCGGTATGCCTCTGTGTGGGCTCTAATCTCTCTGATTTTATCCTCATGGTCTCTTCACGAGATATACGTAGGAGGGAGCAATATACTGCTTGACTCCTTGGTGAAGGTATGTTCTCGAAACTTCAACAAAAGCGCATACCGAGCTACTGGGCGTCTCTCTTGAAGAGTCTTCCCCTGGAGTTTACCTATCATCTCCGTAACGCTTTCACGATTACTAAATGATCCTGTAACGAAGCACGCTGCCCTCCGTTGGATCTTCTCTATCTCTTCTATCGACCCTATCTGGTACGGATCCCACATCGGTGAGCAGTATTCAAGCAGTGGGTGAACAAGTGTACTGTAACCTACTTCCTTTGTTTTCGGACTGCATTTCCTTAGGATTCTTCCAATGAATCTGTCTGGCATCTGCTTTACCGACGATTAATTTTATATGGTCATTCCATTTTAAATCACTCCTAATGCCTACTCCCAGATAATTTATGGAATTAACTGCTTTCAGTTGCTGACCTGCTATATTGTAGCTAAATGATAAAGAATATTTCTTTCTATGTATTCACAGTACATTACACTTGTCTACATTGAGATTCATTTTCCATTCCCTGCACCACACGTTAATTCGTTGCAGAACCTTCTGCATTCCAGTACAATTTGCCATTGTTACAACCTCTCGATGTACTACAGCATCATCCGCTAAAAGCCTCAGTGAACTTCCCATGTTATCCACAAGGTCATTTATATATATTGTGAATAGCATCGGTCCTATGACACCCCTGCGGCACACCTGAAATCACTCTTACTTCACAAGACTTCCCTCCATTGAGAATTATATGCTGCGTTCTGTTATCTAGGAACTCTTCAACCTAATCACACGATTGGTCTGATAGTCCATATGCTCTTACTCTGTTCATTAAACGACTGTGGGGGAACTGTATCAAACGCCTTGTGGAAGTCAAGAAACATGGCATCTACCTGGGAACCCGTGTCTATGGCCCTCTGAGTCTCGTGGATGAATAGCGCAAGCTGGGTTTCACACAATCGTCTTTTTCGAAACCCATGCCGATTCCTACAGAGTAGATTTCTACTGTCCATAAAAGTCATTATACTCTAACATAATACGTGTTCCAAAATTCTACAACTGATCAACATTAGAGATATAGGTCTATAGTTCTGCACATCTGTTCAACGTCCCTTCTCGAAAACGGGGATGACCTGTGCCCTTTTCCAATCTTTTGGAACACTATGCTCTTCTAAAGACCTACGGTACACCACTGCAAGAAGGGGGCAAGTTCCTTCACATACTCTGTGTAAAATCGAACTGGTATTCAATCAGGTCCAGCAGCCTTTCCTCTTTTGAGCGATTTTAATTGTTTTTCTATCCCTGTGTCATCTATTTCGATATCTACCATTTTGTCATCTGTGCGACAATCTCAGAGAAGAAATTACAGTGCAGTCTTCCTCTGTGAAACAGCTTTGGAAAAAGACATTTAGTATTTCGGCCTTTAGTCTGTCATCCTCCATTTCAGTGCCATTTTGGTCACAGAGAGTCTGGACATTTTGTTTTGATCCACCTAACCGCTTTGACACAAAACCAAATTTTCTTAGGATTTTCTGCCAAGTCAGTACATAGAACTTTACTTTTGAATGCGCTGAACGCATCTCGCATAGCCCTCCTCACACTACATTTCGCTTAATGTAATTTTTGCTTGTCTCCAAGGCTTTGGCTATGTTTATGTTTATGTTTGCTGTGAAGTTTCCTTTGCTTCCATAGCAGTTTTCTAACTCAGTTGTCTTACCACGATGACTCTTTTCCATGCATGAAAGCAACGTGAATAGGTCTGGTGTGTTCTGAGATTGGATTTCCATATCCTGCAAATGAGTAAACTGAGAGAAAAGACAATGGGGAACACTGAACAAACATCAGTGAGTATTGATTTAATGAATAAAAACTCAGCCAGACATTACTCAGACAATAGAAGAACTATTCCTTTTATAAGCTCACTAGACAAAATATTATTCACCCCCTTAAAAGAGTGCACTGCTCATTGAGGAGCACTGTAGATAGTGTAGAACTGACCAGGCGGTCACGAGATCTCCACTCCTGGCTGAAGTGCTGTATATGTGACAGTCTGTAGTATGGAAATGGATTGCTGTAGAGATGTGACAGAATGGCAAAAAGGAGGTATTGTGCTTTGATGTGCTCATACCTACATTGTGAATGAAGTTGCACAATTTCCTGGAGTAGCAGTGCGGACTGTTGAAAATTTCTACAAAAGAATATATGGTAAAAACAGAAGCTGTAAAATGCTATAAATCAACAGAGACAGGAGATGAGTGTCATGCTTCAATGACAACTAGTTTCAAATGTTGCAAAATTTGCTGCAGTTAGTGACTGCAGGTCCATCCTAACCAGTTACTGAGCAAACATTGCGAAGGGAACTGTGGAACTAACATTTGGTGTAGAGTATCTGGCAAAATTCCGCTGTTCAGAGACACATGCTGCAGTCTTCAATGGGCCATATCATAAAGAAACTGGACAGTAGTATGGTCCAATTAGTCACACTTATGCCTCTTTTCAAGTTATTCAGGACACTGAGTGCACCAATAAGTCCAAAGAGGTCACCAATAAGTCCAAAGAGGTAGTTAACCAATAGCATGTGCAGTGTATAGTTCATGCCACATATGGTGCTGCGATGTTTTGGGGGCTCTTTTTTACCTGGCTTGGGTTCATTAATTCAGATTGCTGTATACATTAACCAATATTCTCAATGATTAAGTGCTTGATTGGTTGATTGGGAGGGGGGGGGGGGGGGTTATGGGACTAAACAGCATGATCATCCATCCCTCAAAGTGTGGTGCATCCAGAAGGAGAGATGTCGACCGAGAATGTGATCCAATGTAGTCGGGAGATTAAAATAGTAAAAGCAAAAATGCTGAAAAGGCAATGGACATCTTTTGTACTGTCAATAATAAAAACAAGATGAGAGAAATAGGAAGTCTGGAGGTTAGCATCTCTGGGGCTCAGCGTGTGAAAAGGAACACTCCATCCACAGCTCTCTCACCATTGAGTCATTAATCCAGTGGTCACTGTGAAAGGCACTGCATAGTGACCAATGTAGTGGTCTGTGAGAAGTCGGTCAATTGGAAGACCCCTACACACAAAGTGGTACTTCCTCACAGGGGTTGGTATGCACTGAAGTCCCCACGTACAAGAAAAGGTGGGGGGGAGGGGGGATAGGGGTTGGTTTAGGTGATCAATTCAACCTGTCTGGCCTGTCCGGAGGTAGGTGAATGTTGCAAATGGTGATTGCTTAGACGGTTTGCCCCCACACTTCTATCACTTCCAATGTGGTATGAAGAGGAATCCGTTAACCAAATTAGCGAACCAATGTACAGACCACTCCAGATGCCCTCTCAAGACAAGCATGGTTCTGACAGAAGGCACTATTACAGAGTGTTGGAGAATTCTCTACAGTGAAGTGTGTTTCTTGGAGAGAGGAAATGTGTTTCAGTTCCAGCAGATAACATTAACATCGATTACAATTCTACTGAAAGATCACGTGATTGATGGCCAGGTAAGGCACGAAGGACGAGTCATGCACCAGGATCACTACCTGTTACCAGTGGGGACAGAAAGACATCCACAAACATTGGCTCAGAATCTGGCTGCATGAGGAATCGGACACCTCCAGGGGCACCAAGGAGCCTTGTCCCAATTCCAATTCTTCTTCTTAGTCTCTGGTGAGGCAGGGTTGTTCAAGGGGCTATTTGCAGTGAGCATGGGGACAGATAAGAGTGGGTAACCCTGGGACCACACAGGCCATGGTTCTTTCAGCCACTGTTTGGCATCGGACCTGAGCCCTGAGTGTAGCCGAGTTAAGAGGCCCCAAAAGGGAGCCCTCTCACAGTATATGCCAAATAAGAACAATTCTTTAGCTGGGTACAGAAAGTGGTTCTGAAGAAGATATTGCATTAACCAGAGGAGAGGAGGGTATTGGGAGATCCAGTTTGAGGAAGCTGAGGTGAGGATGGTTGGATTGGGTTGTTTGGGGGAAGAGACCAAACAGCGAGGTCATCGGCGTCATCAGATTAGGGAAGGATGGGGAAGGAATTCAGCTGTGCCCTTTCCAAGGAACCATTCCAGCATTTGCCTGGAGCAATTTAGGGAAATCACGGAAAACCTAAATCAGGATGGCCGGACGCGGGATTGAACCGTCGTCCTCCCGAATGCGAGTCCAGTGGGCTAGCACTGCGCCACCGCGCTTGGTGAGGTGAGGATGCAAGTGGGGTGTGTGTGATAGTCATGATTTTTGCTTAATTGAATGTCATATACCCAGGATGCAGACTTTCATATTTCTTCCATGTCTCAGTATACGACAGGCTGTCAAAAGATTTGTTCTTTCTTGAAAACTACGCAAACTGGCAGATATGGAGAATTATTTCCTGTGCTGTTGACACACAATGGTGGATGTTCACAAGGACTACCTCCATGGAGTGATCATCTCCAGTTGCCCCATTCTGAGTCCACAGTGCAGCAAGATGACATAGTCCCAAAGCATAAACATCTGAAGCACCACATATGCAGTGGGACATACAGTTTCACATCACGCCTATACACCATGACAACTTTCTTTGGGAGGGCATTCCCTTTGAAAGCTAAGATAAAGCCACCTGCACCTCTACAATTATTCTTGGGCCCTTTTTGTTCATGTCTGATACAACTTGTGCCTCTTCACTGGGAATAGCTCTGAACTCCACATTTGTTTGGAGGTATAAGCTCTTTGTGATTCCTTGAACAATGTTTAACATTTTCTGTGGGGCAATAGTCACAGGTATGTCACCAAAATGATCACTTGCTGAAGAGGTGTAGATTGGGCAGCAGATGAAGTTTTAATTAGTAGTGAACCGTTCCACATTTTTCCCAGAGATTCACTTTCATCAAATTTGTCTTCAATGTTTATGACAAAAAAATAATGATTTTGCTGTAATAAAAGTATCCTGATCAGTCTGAGTACATACCAAGTACTGGATGAGGTGTTTCATTCCCAGACATTTGGTTTGTCCCCCTTCCCATAGCATAGCCAGGGAAGGAAATATTGTGGGCTCGTGTCTCTCTGCATTGTAATAATCTTTTCCATATGGAGAGATTGCTGGGGCCTTGTGGCTACCAGAAGAGGAAAGTTTGAGTTGCTTCATTGTGTTCCCAAGAGGATGGAACACACACTGTGACAGAGCCCTGCTTGCCTGGGTAAGCATTATATCACTAAGATGCGGCAGGTTCCCCAGGTTACCTGCTAACAACTCTTCCATCTCAAGAGGCATGCATCCCACTGGCACATAGCACACTTTGAAGTTGAGAGTTTTTTCTTTTTTTTTTAAATAGAGATTTATACCATCCTTGTGATCCAGGCAGCTAAGCCATGATCCCCATTCCTCGTGACACACTATGTTCCATTGCCGCGCAGCGTGATCGTTGCTAAAGCATGCCCAGGGCTTATAATTATGAAGGACAGTTCCTAGTTCAGGAAACTTGCATGTCCAAAACAAAAAACCAAATCCAAGCAAGGTCAGCATCAAGAAGACCATCTAAAGAAAAGGCAAAGGGGAAATTTTTTTTTTTTTTTTTTTTTTTTTTTTTTTTTTTTGTGGTTTTAGGGCGCACAACTTCAATGGTCATTAGCGCCCTGACTACGTTAAGAATGCACCGCGAGGCACAAGTTTAAAACAACAACTAAAAGGGAAAACACGATAAAAGACAGACTGACAGGCATAGGATTAAAAAACAGCATCATCAAATGTCCTTAGAGAGGTTTGTCAAATTGATAAAACGAAGAACACGAGCAGCCGCTCATGGGTCATCCGCTAAAATGGCATCTAAAGTACATGGCAGGTTAAGATCTAGACGCAGTGTGTTAAGATCCGGACAGGACATTAAAATGTGGCGGACCGTCAGCAATTGCCCACATGGGCAGAACGGCGCCGGCGCAGCCGTCAGCAGATGGCGATGGCTGAACCGGCAGTGTCCAATGCGTAACCGGGCCAAAACGACCTCCTCCCGCCGAGAAGGGCGGGAGGAGGACGTCCAAGCCGCAGGAAGAGGTTTCAAGGCCCGAAGCTTGTTGTCTGTAAGTGCAGCCCAATGGGCATGCCACAGCGATAAAGTGCGCCGACAAATGACCCTGCTACAGTCTGATGAAGGGACACAACAAGAAGCTGTCCGAGGCTGGAGGACCGCAGCCTTGGTCGCGGCATCTGCAGCTTCGTTCCCAGGGATACCGACATGGCCAGGGACCCACATAAAGCTAACCGGAGAACCGACGTCCACCAGCTGCTGAAGAGAGTGTTGGATCCGGTGCACGAAAGGGTGAACCGGATACGGATCACTGAGGCTCTGGATGGCGCTCAGGGAATCGGAGCAGATGACATAAGCAGAATGTCGGTGGCGGCAGATGTAAAGAACAGCCTGGTAGAGGGCAAAGAGCTCAGCTGTGAAGACCGAACAATGGCCATGGAGCCGGTATTTGAAACTTTGTGCCCCGACAATAAAAGAACACCCGACCCCGTCATTGGTCTTTGAGCCATCTGTATAAATGAAGGTCATATTTATGAACTTTGAACGAAGTTCAACAAAACGGGAAAGGTAGACCGAACCGGGGGTAACCTCTTTTGGGAGCGAGCTGAGGTCAAGGTGAACGCGGACCTGAGCCTGGAGCCAAGGTGGCGTGTGGCTCTCGCCCACTCGAAAGGTTGCAGGGAGTGAAAAATTAAGGTGTTGAAGGAGGCGACGAAAGCGAACTCCAGGGGGTAGCAGGGCAGAGACATACAACCCGTATTGACGGTCGAGAGAGTCGTCAAAAAAGGAACGATAAGACGGGTGGTCGGGCATTGACAGTAGCCCACACGCATACCGCCAAAGCAGTATATCGCGCCGGTAGGTGAGTGGCAATTCGCCAGCGTCAGCATGAAGACTCTCTACGGGACTAGTATAAAACGCTCCAATTGCAAGTCGTAAACCTTGATGTTGTATGGAGTTGAGGCGGCGTAAGATGGATGGCCGTGCAGAGGAGTATACGAAGCTCCCATAATCCAGCTTGGAGCGGACAATCGACCGATATAGACGAAGCAGGACGGTTCGATCCGCTCCCCACGACATACCACTGAGAACGCGGAGGACATTTAAAGAACGGGTACAACGGGCAGCCAAATATGACACATGTGGAGACCAGCTAAGTTTCCTGTCAAATGTAAGACCTAAAAATTTTGCTGTCTCCACGATTGGGAGAGCAACGGGACCGAGTCGTAAGGACGGTGGGAGAAACTCTTTGTAGCGCCAGAAGTTAATACAGACCGTCTTCTCGGAAGAGAAACGGAAGCCATTGGCGACACTCCAGGAGTAAAGACGGTCAAGAGAACGCTGAAGACAGCGCTCCAGGACACGTGTACACTGCGCGCTGCAATAGATGGTAAAATCGTCCACGAAAAGGGAGCCTGATACGTCAGCTGGGAGGCAATCCATTATTGGATTGATCGCGATGGCGAAGAGAGCGACGCTCAAAACTGAGCCCTGTGGCACCCCATTCTCCTGGCGAAAGGTGTCTGACAGGACAGAACCCACATGTACCCTGAACTGTCGATCCATTAAAAAAGAACGAATAAAAAGAGGGAGGCGACCGCGAAGGCCCCATGTATGCATGGTGCGGAGAATGCCCGCCCTCCAACAGGTGTCATAAGCCTTCTCCAAATCAAAGAACACAGCCGCGGTCGGGCGCTCCCGCAAGAAGTTATTCATAATTAAGGTCGACAAGGTAACCAGATGGTCAACAGCAGAGCGGCGCCTACGAAATCCACATTGTACATTGGTAAGTAGGCGTCGAGACTCGAGCAGCCAAACCAATCAAAAGTTAACCATTCGCTCCATCACTTTACAGACACAGCTGGTAAGTGAGATGGGTCGATAACTGGAAGGCAAGTGCTTGTGCTTCCCCGGCTTAGGAATCGGGACAACAATAGACTCGCGCCAGCATGCGGGAACATGTCCCTCAATCCAGATGCGATTGTAAGTACGAAGAAGAAAACCTTTACCCTCAGGAGAAAGGTTCTTCAGCATCTGAATATGAATAGAATCAGGCCCTGGAGCGGAGGACCGTGATCGGCCAAGTGCGTTTTCGAGTTCCCGCATGGTGAATGGGGCATTATAACTTTCTCGATTCGAGGAGCGGAAGTTAGGTGGCCTAGCCTCCTCTGCCTGTTTGCGGGGGAGGAAGGCAGAGTGGTAATGAGCGGAGCTCGAAACCTCGGCGAAAAAGCGGCCGAAGGCATTGGAGACATCCTCAGGGGCCACAAGGACGTCATTCGCGACCGTCAAGCCAGAAACTGGTGAGTGGACCTTAGTGCCAGATAGCCGGCGCAGGCTACCCCAGACAACAGAAGAAGGGGTAAAACTGTTGAAGGTGCTTGTGAAAGCAGCCCAGCTGGCTTTCTTGCTTTCTTTAATAATACGACGACACTGAGCACGTAATCGTTTATAATTGATACAATTCGCCACTGTAGGGTGGCGTTTAAAGGTGCGTAAAGCACGTCGACGAGCACGTAAAGTGTCTCTACATGCTGCAGTCCACCAGGGGACCGGTACGCGACGTGGAGAAGAAGTAGGATGAGGGATGGAATATTCAGCAGCAGCGAGAATGACTTCCGTGAGGTGTGCGACCTGACGATCGCAGCTGGTGAAGGTTTGATCCTGAAAGGTCGCCCTGGAAGAAAAGAGCCCCCAGTCTGCCTTGGAGATGGTCCAACTAGAGGAGCACGGAGAGGGGGGTATGCTGCAGGAGATGGATAACACACGGGAAGTGGTCGCTCGAATATGTATCAGAAAGTGCATACCACTCAAACCAGCGTGCAAGTTGGGGAGTACTTATAGAGAGGTTTAAATGGGAATAGGTGTGAGATGTGTCCGAAAGAAAAGTAGGGGCACCAGTATTGAGGCAGACAAGATTGAGCTGGTTGAAAAGGTCTGCTAACAGGGAGCCCCTCGGGCAGGATGTTGGAGAGCCCCAAAGGGGATGGTGGGCATTGAAGTCTCCAGTTAACAAGAATGGTGCAGGTAGCTGAGCAATAAGTTGCATCATGTCTGCCCAGGTAACGGCAGTTGACGATGGAGTGTAAAAGGTACAAATGGAAAACGTAAAAGTGGGGAGAGTAATGCGGTTGGCAACTGCCTGCAGGCCGGTGTGCAACATGATGGGATCGTAGTAAATATCATCCCGGACCAGCAACATAACCCCTCCATGAGCCGGGATACCTACCACAGGGGGTAGGTCAAAACGCACAGAGGTGTAGTGTGCCAAGGCAATTTGATCGCATGGGCGTAGCTTCGTTTCCTGGAGGGCTACGACGAGCGGACGGTGCAAGCGGAGCAGCAACTTCAAGTCCTCTCGGTTGGAGCGAATGCTGCGAATATTCCAGTGAATAAGTGCCATCGTAAGAAGAAAAGGAAGATGAAAGAAGGGGTCACCTCGAAGGCCGCTGAGGGCCTGGCTTCGAGCGAGCACTGCCGCCGCTATCAGTAGGCGGACAGTCATCGTCCATTGGGTCTATAGGTTCATCGGCCATCTTGGGAAGATGGCCGGGAGAGGGAGCTTCCTCCGCCGGTGAACGGCCAGATGTTCGGCTACCAGCGGTGCGGCCAGGCGAAACGGATGATGGCCTGGGGCGGCAACCACTGGGTGGCGCAGGAGAAGAAATGCGCCGTGGCGGAGAAGGAGAACTGTGCTTCCTATGAGCCTTCTTGGAAGGCCGTTTGGTGGAAGTACCGGTCGAAGGCTGGGAGGTCGAGGTACGTAGGAAGTCTGCACGGGACGGTTCCTTCCTGAAGGCCCGTGCATCTGACTTCTGGGTCTTCGTCTTGGCAGAAGCTGATGAAGGTGCTTGTGTCTGAGGGGTGACGGGAGGAAGAGGAGACGTCGACCGGGCGATCTTAGCACTGGCCGAACGGGCGACCGTGGTGCTGAAGGTCAGATCGGATGTCTGGGTTGCCACCTCCCTGGTAGTCCGAGGAGAGGCGAGGCGAGGACAGTACTGTATTTCCCCGCTGGGAGCAGCGTGGGCTTCCTACTAGCCAATAGCTTGCGAGCAGCTGAGGTGGACACTTTCTCTTTGACCCGAATTTCTTGGATACAGCGTTCTTCCTTATAGACAGGACAGTTGCGGGAGGATGCGGCATGGTCACCCTGACAGTTCACACAACGAGGAGACGGAGGTGGACAGTCACCCTCATGGGCATCCCTGCCACAAGTGACACATTTAGCCGCATTGGAACAAGACTGTCGAGTGTGATTGAAACACTGACACTGGTAGCAGCGCGTAGGGGTCGGGACATAGGGGCAAACAGAAATAACCTCGTAGCCCGCCTTGATGCGCGATGGCAGCTTAACACTATCGAAGGTCAAGAAAAGTGTCCGGGTCGGTACAAGGTCATTGTTGACCTTTTTCATGACCCTATGGACAGCCGTCACGCCCTGCTCAGCGAGGAATGATTGAATCTCCTCGTCAGTCAATCCGTCAAGGGAGCTAGTATAGACCACACCACGAGAAGAATTCAAAGTTCGGTGAGCCTCTACCCGCACAGGGAACGTGTACAGGAGTGTGGCCCGAAGCAGTTTTTGCGCCTGAAAGGCGCTCTCAGTTTCTAGTAATAAGGTACCGTTACGCAACCTGGTACAAGATTTGACAGATCCGGCTATGGCATCTACACCCTTCTGGATAACGAAAGGGTTGACAGAGGAAAAATCCTTTCCGTCCTCAGATCGAGAAACGACGAGGAACTGTGGGGCAGGCGGTAGTACTTGTGTCACTGGTGGCTGGTCACGTTTCCGTTTTTGGGCAGAAGTCGAGACAGATGGAGTGAAATCCATTGTGGAGGAATCCCCCATGATTGCCAGCGTCTCCGATGGCGCGCTCCTTCCTTGTGGGGACCCTCTCAGAGGGCACTCCCGCCTTAGGTGAATGTTTACACCTCAGGTCACACCTCCCGAGAACCAGACGGAGGGACCAATCGGCATGGTCAGAAGGTATCAGCTCAGGCAATCACCCCTCCCCGGGCCTGGCCTTTACCAGGGGGTACGCGCGTGCCTTACATGTCTACCCAGGGCGGGGAATTACGCGTTACCCCATCACCGGCTACGCATGCGAACGCGTGGGTCGGCCTTCAGGCACGCACAGGGAGGAAGGAAGAAGAGGAAAAAGGAGAGAGAGAGGGAGAGAGAGAGGGAGAGAGAGGACAGACTGTCTCAAACGCCGAGGCGGAGATCAGAGAAGGCAACGAGAAGAAGGTAATGAGAAGGCAATGAGAAGAAGGTAATGAGAAGGCAATGAGAAGAAGGTAATGAGAAGGCAAGGAGAAGAAGGCAATGAGAAGAAGGCAATGAGAAGAAGGTAATGAGAAGGCAAGGAGGAGAAGAAGGCAATGAGAAGGCAAGGAGAAGAAGGCAATGAGAAGGCAAGGAGAAGAAGGCAAGGAGAAGAAGGCAATGAGAAGGCAAGGAGAAGAAGGCAAGGAGAAGAAGACAAGGGAAAGAGTAAGGAAGACAGTGAGGTGGAAAAGAGCAAAGAAAGGAACCAACCAAAGGAAGGAAGAAACGAGAAGTGAAAAAGCAAAATGACCGCAAATAGAGGTCGTGGAACCGTCCGTCTCCGGACGCAGGCGCTAACGACCCCCTTGAGGGGGTGGGACTCCTTTGAATCGCCTCTTACGACAGGCAGGAATACCTCGGGCCTATTCTAATCCCCGGACCCGCAGGGGGGGCAAAGGGGAATGAGAATGGGGAAAGGATGGACTTTCAGTACAACACATACTCACAAATGTGATGTGGGCCCCAGCCCCCTTAGGGAGTGCGTGGTGGGGAATAGGAGCGAGGGGGAGGGTAATCAAAAGCTGCCATTCTTCATCTTCCTGCTGAGTATGCTACCAGCAATCACATCGACCATGTTGACAGGGTTGCATGCGTATATTTCCGTTTTGATTGACATTGAGGCACCCATCACATACTGCCCAGCCTACTACATTACCCCACGGTGAATAACTGGAACTATATGGAACAAGTGAAATGTAGCAACCAATGTACTCGCATTTTGGTAGCTCTATGCGATTTAATCAAGAACGAGTGCCTTCACCTAGATATGGCATTCTGGGAGAGTCTTCCAGACTCTTCCACTCTACACTGAGGCCATTAAGGCCACACAATTTTAACATGATCTCAGGGGTTTCTTACAGTAATAATTTATTTTTCCATAGATAAGTTACAAACGTGGAGAGAAACAGTAATTTTATAAGGAGTGCTCGAAGAAAAAGGAATGAATGGTTGAAACTACCAAACAGGTTGAAATTTGCACATGCTGCTTTGGGATAACGTAGTGAGCCATCTAGGGTAGCAAATCTAGTGCTGTCACCTCCCTCTAAAAAATTCAAAGCTGTGTCCTCAGCAAACAAGATGATGCTCACCATCTCTTTTGATGCCCAAGTTCCAAAACTCATTGAATGCCTCAAGCACAGAAAAACCATTAACAATGACGTGTACTGTAAGACACACTTTAGCCTATGCAAATCTATCAGGAGCAAACAGCCTGAGATGTTCACAGAAGTAGTGATCTGCTCCATGATAACCAATGTCCACATGTCTCCAAGGTCACACAGTCTAATGGCCACGTTCAAATGTGAACAGCTTGAGCATTCACACTACAGTCAAGACATGCTGACCTGCGATTCTCATGTGTTTGGTCCACTAAAAAACATCTCAGAGGGAAGTTCTGCAACTCGGAGTGTGAACTTGAGGATACAGTGGAGGACTGGTTTCTGTCACATACAGAGGAATTCTGGGAACAGATAATCTTTGGCTTGTGAAATAGTACGATAGTTGTTCTCAGGCACCTCGTGATTATTTTTGAATGAATACTTCAATTATAGTCACAATGTTGTTTAGTACCTTTTCTTCTGAACACACCTCATACAATGTAGGGTTAGCACAGTGGGCACAATACATCTTTCGCTGGAGCTTTATCAGCGTTACAACAGTATGTTACTCTTTCAAAATTAAGTCAAATTTTCTATGGTTTGAAAATATAATTAGGAAATTATGGTATTTGCTATAAAAACCAAACCTCACCGGGAATATTGAACTTGTGATGAACTTCACACCAATTCTGACACATTATGGAGAGTCGGCATCTCTGTGATGACATTATTGGCGCAGTTATGCGTTCTGCAACCTCCTTTTGAAATGTCAACAACATCCTTGTGCGGCCATACGACCAGGCATTACCCCTGAAATTAGAGCACACAGTTATACATATCTGGTTTCTGGTCATATCTATTCTTCAACTACATATATTTAATTTCAACTGAATTGCTCAATTTCAATGTAGCTTTGTATTACTTAAGACTATAAATGCTGAAATAGCAATATTTTCAGATTGCACTTTATTTTACAAACTGAATACCAAACAAATAGACATCAAATTATGCTAATCAGTTTGAAGATGAGCAAGCAAAATGTAGCTGATGACAAGCTAATAAAAGCAAAGATCTGATTATCACTATAGTCTGATCCACGAACAATGGCGGTTCGTGCATGTCGAGGCACTGATGGAAATGACACTGTTGACTATTCAAGCAAAAGCTGTGGTATGCACACGCTTTCCACTAGAAGGAAGTGTATGTTCTGCAAATTGTGTCTCTTGCTTGCTTATACAGAATTTATCGCTTACCACCACCACCACCAGTGATGACAACTCACAACAAATGAAATAGAAATTCGGTAAACAACTCGCTACAATCACGTTTAATGCCGGAATTAGCTACGGCATCAAGAACAGAGTGTTCGGAACACTACTGAATGCTCATTGGCTGTCTGAGTATATGTGACGTGGGTGTGCAGAACAAGCCTAAACTCTACCGCCATTGTTTGTGACTCCAACTATAGCAGAGAGTGAGATGGGAAATGGATCAGAGAGATCAGTAAGTAGGAGGGATTAGGAAGATAGGAGATACTAAACATATTTAGAGATTGTTGAAACTACATATCCAAGAACAAGCCTTATGGAAATTCAAATTTTGTCTGAGGGGGATCCAAGGCCAAACTCTATAGAAATGTGTTTAAGAAAACATTAAATTTTCCATGTATGTTTTACAAATCTCTTCCCAGTGTTCTTCATATATAAACATCATGACTGAGTCACTGCCTATGATTCCACAGTTTAATACTTTTTGCTGTGCCCAACTGATCAGTGTATTTTATTATTATAATTTAATCATCATAGTCAGATAAAGCCATTTAACAATTGTTTCACTGAAGGTTGTTGGGTCTCAGAACAAATTATCATCAGCCATTTCACAACTTACTTAATCCCTTGAAGGCAATTTTACTATGGCAAATAATTTCAAGCAGGATTTCAACATCCTCAAACGGTACTACCCAACAAGTCTTCACAAACTACGATTCTCCAATTAAGTCTGCATAATATTATTAAACCTGTCTCCAGTTACTTTATGAAGCTTAATAACTTTGATGGGCATCAGCGATTACATGTAACTGCACATAGCTCTATTCTACATGTCAGATGGACCACAGGAAGCCAACACACTGAGCACATATTGTATTTCCTTAACCAGATACTTATATCCTAAGGGTGCTTTATAACCTGCCTAATGGATATTCCAACAAATTACAAGTATGTCTTCTGAACCTGTAAAGATTTTTTTCAAGGGCTCATTGCCGCCAATCACTGGTTGCCCACTCAAGCAGTCTAGCACTTTTCATCAGCAACAGCTAGTGTTGTGTACCTGTTTTATGTATGTGGTATGCAGTTCAACCTATGCTCTCAAATTCATAAGTTGGATGCAGCTGACTAACATTAATTTAAATGCTAGGCAAGCCTGGAGATTGTGCTGTTGTTTCTGACCAGCAACAGCAGCTGTGCAATGTCTTAAACACATTGCAAGATCAGTCATAGTTAGAACAATATCCTATGTAACTGTAAGTGCATTATGTCAGAGCTACAAGACTTTGAACACGGGCAAATTGATTGTGCTCATATGGTGGGTGCTCCTGTAACCAAGGTAGCCAAAGTGTCTGGTGTTTCAAGAGGTACTGTATCAAAATTTAAAACATAATACAAGGAAAAAAAAAAGTCTCCAGTAAGTCACAACATGGATGAAAGTGTGTGTGCTGAGTGATTGTGACAGACAGTCATTGAAGAAGATTGTGATGAAAAGTAAGGGGATGAAAGCTGCAAGGACCACTGCAGGACTGAATGTTGCACTTGCAGACCATGTCGGCATCAAAAGTGAACACTATAAATACGCAGGGTGAGCTGGAATTCCAGAACCACTTATCAGTGATGCAAATGCTTCTAACATGAAAATTTGATGCCAAAGCCATAAAACCTGTACTACGGAGCAAAGGAAGAAAGTTAATTGGTTAAATGTGTATTGGTTCATACTTCTGGTCAAGTTTGTGTCCCAAGATTCAAACATGAAGTGGGTTTGGTGGTAGTTTAGGTAGCCATATCATGGTATTCTGCAAGGCCACATTACTGCCAAGGATTGATTGTGTGACCATTTAGGCTGACAAGGCCCTCTCATGATGCAATGTTTCACAATGACAGGAAATGGGCTGTATTCACAGCCTGCATTGTCCTGGTTTTGTGAGCACAAGGATGAATTGTCACATCTCCTCTGGTCACCATAGTCACCAGACCTGGATCCTTTGTGGTCTACTTTGGAGAGAAGGGTGCATGATCACTACCACATTCATCATTGTTATCTGCATTTGTCACTATTTTACAGCACTCCTAAATATCAAACAGGATCTGTATTTATCCATTCCCAGATTACTGGAAGCTGTTTAAAATGCCAACAGTTTTCCAACACTGTATGAGGCATTGTAATGTGTGGTGTTTTCAATGTTTCCATATTTTTGTCCACACCTTGTATATCCCAGTCATTTCCAAGTGTGTTACATTTTTATCAGGCTAGTGGAAAGGGTGGTACTCATTTTTCTTGTATGCTTGTTTGCGATGAATTTAACAGTAGTATGTTAGTGAGTAAATTCATAATATGACATCCGCGATAGCTTTTCTTCAAAACTAATCTGAATATTTGAAATGACACACCTGCAGAAAATGGTGAAAGTTGCTATGCCCAATATAAGGATGGATTTGTATCAAAGTCAAAAATTTAGGATGCCTATCTGCATACGCACTTGGTTAAAAAAAATAAAGGTTCATCATCTACAATAACACTGGCCTTTTTTATTGTCATTCTTCGGTTTTGTTCTGTCCTCATGAGACTAGGGTTAGCAAATACACTGTTACTGATGCGATATTTTTCTTCAAAGGTAGGGAGAGGTTCCCGAATTTAATTGAATACATACGACAGATAGTGGGACACGGAATTAACACAGAGAGAGCCAAGTCATTTCTGGGGATTACAAGTATGGTACTGGTAAGGGAGTAGTGAATAATAGGATTTTGGGAGGTGTTTCTGGGATATGAGAGTTCATTGGTAGTTTTTAGGGGTATTGATAATCATAGTAACAGGGTTCTCGTTGGCATATGTAAAGAATTTATTGCTGATGGATCTACAGTCGTATCCGATTCTTTTCTTTCTAATAAGTATTTCAGGAAAAGGGAGGGTCAGCATTTAGTGGTAAACCATAGTACCTATAAATTATTCTACCAAGGATCCCATCAACACTGTTCGGAGCAGCAAAACATCATTAATTGCATTTTGGGGAGGATTAAGACGTGCTGTTCTGCTTTGCAGGCTCATTTAGATGAGTATGGCTGGCAGAAGTTTGCTAGATAGCTATTGTTCCCTTCCTCCCTCCCCCCCCCCCCCCCCTCCTCTTTTCCTGTGTTTTTCAGGTGGGGTTGGGGGTGGGGCAGCAGAGTAAAGTTTTAAGTATTTAAATTCTTCTGATCTTTCTGTTAATTTGATATAGTTTATGCCAGACAGAATGTACTTTTATTTTTATCTTCATATAAGGTTATTTTTGTTTGTGTGGTACTTGTGGTAGGAAAACACAAATACTGGTAAAAAACTATTTCACACTAGGAAACTTCATGCCAATACCACACAGCTATCACCATTACTATAGTGCGTTTAAAATTAGTTGCAACTTTTGATGCTTGGCTCACCGATGGGGACATGACGCCGTTGTCTGGGTAACGCCAATGGCGGGCCGGCTTTCCCTACCATGCCATCAGCAGTTCGCTTGGTAAAGCGCCCCTGTTGCCACACCGTGTATGAACAGTACCATGTGGTGTCACACTTTAGAGGCACCTACATCCATTAGCTCTCATAGTAAAGTAATATTTTCTGGCACTGAAGTGTTTTACAGTCAACAGGTGTTGTGAACAAGTATTTCATGTTGGCACTGCACTAATAATAGCAGTGCAGCATGGCTGAACACGAGATTCACAATAAAAGTGGTCATCCAAGAACAGGGTTATCAGCTGTGAAGATAATGCTCTGCTGCAAAAAAATTCCTCCGAATTCGACAAAGCAATGTGCAATAATAACTTTACTTCTGCGAGGCCATCCTGCGAACCATGGATGAAAAGCAACAGGCAGATTCCATATTCCCAGATTTCTGGAAAGTGTTTCACACAGTGCCCACTGCAGACTGTCAATGCAGATCTGAGCATATGGAATTGGTTCTCTGATACATGAGTGGTGAAAGACTTCTAAAGTAATAGTACACAGCATGTTGCCCTGGACGGCAAGTATTCATGAGAGGGAAGGATATCATCAAGAGTGCCCCCGAACCGTGTGGCAAGACCACTTTTGCTCCATAAGTACATAAATGATCTTAAGGATAGGGAGAGCAACAATCAGCGAATGGTTGCTGATGATTCTGTAATGTACAGGAAAGCATTATCATTTGACTGTCAGAGAATACAGGATGACATTTACAGAATTTCTATTTGGTTTGATTAATGACTCTATGTAGAAAAATATAAGGTAATGGACATGAGCACGAAAAACAACCCTCTAATGGTCAAATACAGTGTTAGTGGTTTGTGATGCATGACACTATCACTTTGTCTAACGAGCACGTACAGTCGGTAGCAGGGAAAGCAAAGGGTCAACTTTGGTTTACTGGAAGAGTTCTAGGAACATTTAGCTTATCTACAAAGGAGATGATGTACAGGACACTAGCGCAACCCATTTTTTAGTGCTGCATGTGTGTCTGGGATCTCCCACCTCCCCCCCCCCCCCCCCCCCCTGAGGTCTGATTAAAGGAAGATATCAAAGCAATTCACAGGTTTGTTGCTAGATTTGTTACAACATATGAGTACTACAGAAATGCTCATTAACTCAAGTGAGAATTCCTGGAGGGAAGGTGATGATCTTTATGTGAAACACTATTGCAAAAATTCAGAAAACTGGCATTTCTGGCTGACTGCAGAATGACTCTACATTTTGTATATGGGCCATAAAGACAAGATATCAGAAATTAGGGCTCGTAGAGAAGCATACAGACAGCATTTACCTCTTGCTCCATTTGCATGCCTTTTGTAGGGTACCCAATTCCAAATGTCCACTGCATATAGATCTCTTTACAATCTTTGCTAAGAAACTGGTTGAGATGGACCGGCATTCACTGACAGCAGCAATTCCTGCCTAGTTTGAAACTTATTGTCACTGACAATGTGTGACACTCGTTCCAGCCTCGATGGGTTTGGATATTTTTGCAACCAATGTTCTTATTGCCTGTACCTGACTGTAAATGATACAAAATTCCTTGCAGGCACATTAGACATTCCACACCGATGCACCAACAGGAAACTTAATTTACGATATATCCAAATACAACAGCTCCTTTCTGCCACTCTGTTGTGACTCTACATTGACCCATGTAAACGCATTGACTCCATATGATCAACTGGCAGACATACACAAATTCACTGTCATGGCTTATTTCAGCAGAGGAGAGTGTCACAAACACATGGTACCAGTTCTACATTGTCTACAGCACACCAAAGCGGGCGTCGGCAATTTTAAGAGAGTGATTAGTATTTTGTCCAGTGAGTGTATCTACAGTTTGGGAATGAGGTGGTGGTTACTGTGGTTCTTAGCAGTTTTATCATAGATGACATATTGAAATTAGCCAAGCCGCTTGTTTTCAAAAAATTTATTAAGCCATGCACCAAAGTTAAACCCCAGCCAATGAAAGAAAAAACCCTATTTCCACTGTAAGCAGCAAATTCTTTAAAAACCAAGGCTCATGAAATAGGAGAAGCATATGACTAGCCTACATGAAAGTGTTGTGCACTAATTCTGAGTGATGAACCCACTACTGTCCTTTACCGAAATAACAATCTAATTGCAAATCTATTCCAACACTGAAAACATAGCTCATATCGTTCACTGATCTGTATAAATTAAATTCCGAACTATAATTCACTATGTCACAAACCACTTCATACTTCAAACTATAGCTCACCTAACAGAAATATCATGCAGCCATTTAATAATAAGAGGTGTTGAAACATTAAAAGGCAGGTTTCCAATTAAATGAATATTGGGTGGTGAATCTTCCCACGTCACCTTGGTTGCTTCTGGAAACAATTTATCCATTCTGAAGCTAAGAATGTCACCATAGATTATTTCCACTCTTCCACCGGTTGCTTCAGCCAACAGCTGTAACAAAACAAAAAGAAATGCCTATCAGCATAATATACAGACAACATATTTTACAAAATTTATCATATGCAACAACCCCAATTCTAACAATCAAAGAGATAAAATTGTGACTAAAAAAGAATGTCAATAAATTCTGTATACTCCGTTTTCACCCATGTCTTCATACTGAACTACTGCACAGAACGTATCAAAAATTTTGTTATCTCTCAGCTCATCTTCATAACAGGACATTCCACCTCATCATGCCATTTAGCAATCTCTTTAAAGTCAGTACTGCCATTAGACTGTTTTTTTATTTGCAGTGTTACATTTACACTGTCATGATTTTGGCTTCAATGTGACATTATCAAGTGTATTAAGTGTTATACAGTGCCTAAATGGCACTTTGAAGCCGAAGTCATGATCGTGTAAATGAAACACTGCAAATAAAAAACAGTCTAATGGGGGTACTGACTTAGGAAGGGACTAACAGTTCTGAAAGCTAGGTATAGTTTTTCTATTTTTAAATGCATGTATTGACAGTACTTGGCATTGCAAAGTTCAAATGGCTCTGAGCACTATGTGACTTAACTTCTGAGGTCATCAGTCGCCTACAACTTAGAACTAATTAAACCTAACTAACCTAAGGACATCACACACATCCATGCCCAAGGCAGGATTCGAACCTGTGACGGTAGCGGTCGCTCGGCTCCAGACTGTAGCGCCTAGAACCGCACGGCCACTCTGGCCGGCACTTGGCATTGCACTAAGTGAAGGTAAGTACTTGTCTACCACTCTGTCTCCTCCTAATTTTACGATTTCATCAAAAGTTTTGTATAGCTCATATTTAAACAGAACTACCTCAGTACCATTTTAAGAGCTAACATATCAAATTACACAACAGTGAGATATAGATGTCTAACTGAATCTGAAAGATTCAGATTTTACATAATTTACAACATTCTCCAGTTTCACTTTTTGCTTTTCTACCATACGAAAAACATGTTACAGATATAATTTCTTTTAAATGGATGGTACACTCTTTTACCATGTCCTATAAAGGGTTAACAACTATTACAGGAGGTAAATATGTGTCATAGTTAAGGAGAAATGTGATCCAAAATTGTTCATTACAATTTTATTTGTCCACATCACATTATAAATAAGTAATGTGATAACAGGTTGTTAACAGATTATTTTTTATACAAATTTTCACCACATAGTGACTGCAGTTTACATAGCCACAATGCAGTAACTGTGCTTTTATTAATAGTGTGGCACAAAATAAAACTATGTATTCTGCAAATCTACACAGCTGACATTATTATTGCTTCTATGAACGAATATTGATTGTCATCTGATATGGAAGGAAAGACACTGGCAAAGAGAATATCACCAGTATGCTATGCCCTTAGGGTCCTATCATAACTGTGAACAGCCAGTGGATAAACCAGGGTGATTGATACCACCTATTGGCTTTGACCAATGACGTCACACAAACAAAGCCCCAAGATGTAACATGAACATGATTTCAGGATGATGAAACAGAGCTGCACAAATTCTTAATAATAAATATTGAGGCTAATGGTACTACTGCAAGAAAGTGGAGCTTTGAGATGGGGAGAAACTAACATCTAGTGTAACAACTGCAAAATCACATTATTGGTAAAATATACAAAATGTAAGAATGAAACAAACAATAGTTTTAAAAAAGAAAAAAGTGCACAATAAGAGCCAAGAAACTGCAATTGGCGTCATAATCATAATTTCATCTATATAGCTCAACTTCAAAACCCAACACTACAACAAATGGTCAAGAAGTATGTTCAATACCAGTCATCGGCTTTGACTAGCAATGTAATGTTAACGACTGCTGTAATGTTACTTTTTCGTGCATATATTGACAGTTTTCTTGTTAGTTATTGAAGCCAATGAATGTAAAATAAAAAATAGAAAAAAAAGAACAAGTTGTGGTAGCAGATTGATCTGCCGCTTTGCCCGAGGTCTAGGTTTGATTGTAAGGTGGCAGTTTTGTTGCGAGTTGGCAAAGTCAGTGAATGTAATATTGTAAAAACCTCGTCGAGGTGACAGAGTGATTTGAAGCCGAGGCCTCTGGAAATGTCTACAATAAATTATGTTACAATTGCCATATTGTTTATGGCATTTGTCGCATATTTCCTACATCACTGGTCAAAGCTGTTGACTCTCATCAAACATTCCTCTACATCCCGCTACAAAAAATGCAAAAACAAATGGCACCACAATATGCAAGATTGATACATAGCAAAAAAATTAACGAAAACTAATGTAAGATGGAACTGGCAACAACAGTACATGTTTCAGCTCAACCTGTAAGACCAATACGAACAGAAATATAGAAATATCAGAAATACGTAACATTACAAAAAGCATAAAGGCGAGACCAGTAAAAAGGAACAAACTGCAAAAATTAACAAAAGGCAGTACCGGCATCATCAGGTAGGCTGGTAGTGGTACCACAAAACCGAAACTTACTCGCATACCTAATACTGAAAACCTAATCTCATCGATGTACGTAAAACTCCATGATAACTATCTAACACAATCCAACATAATCACCAACAAAAATTAACAACATAACCCAAAATTTCACAAAAAACTGCATTAACAGCAATTTTCATATACAAGAAACATGCAAATATGCAGGTGAATACACTTGCCATATATTCTACAACAACAACAAAATAAATAAATAAAATCATAAAAACATACTTAAGAATGAAAGTCAGTTGATACATAAATATAGCAATCTAATGACAGGAAAAATAATGTATCATTGAACCCCCCTTAATAGCAAGTCTAGAATTCTGATATCAGGAAACACTCTGGATAGAATACCATACATTGTCCCACTGACTCCACCACATATACTGGTCCCCTGGGCCCTAGATGCATCAACTTAGGTCACTCTCATACATTCTCTACAAACTTAACACTTCACATATTCGGCAAACTTTGCCGTCGGCACGTATCGTACAATTTCATTCGCTTGGCGCCGGCAGCTCTAATTCAGATAAATTGGCTTGTCGCCGGCCGTTCTTGACATTATTGGGAGATTATAAACTGTTAAGTTTAAGTTCACAATCCTGTTCCCCTACTTTCATGAAATTTCGAAGATATACACACGTAACAAATACAAAATTTGTTTGTTTCATATATATGTTTATTTGCATTGTCTTCGGTACTTAGTATTTCTCTTTTATATGATATGCAGCAAAACAGTCTCCAAGATGCAGCGCAATTCCACAAGACTTGCACATTAAATTTGTTGTTCTCCTTTTTTTGTTTTTGGAACATACATGGCAGTTTCTTTGTTTTCGTTTATCCGTTTCAGAAATAAGTATTAGTTGGTGTTGCTTTATGTGACTGGACAGTCTGTCGACTGGATCATGATGAGACATACGCGATGTAGTGGCAACCTCAAAGCTTTGCTCAGAAGCAGGTGCATGGTCTTTTATCCACGAATCAGACACTTTCAATAAAAATCGCGAAATCGGAGACTCTTGTGTTCTGTATTGAAATGTTGCCATGTACGGAATGCATTAAATAATGCGCGATTAAATAGGTACATGCAAACCTTTTTTGACCATTTTATAGTTTTTCTGTATATAGGGTAATAACTCAAATATTGGTCTGCCTGGTCCACTCCTTTCATGTGTTTGTTGTAGTCTAACACACTTTCAGGTTTTTTTATTGTGTAATTGGTTTTTCTACATTCTCTTTGAGTGTCAGTCAAAGTAGCATTATGTATTGTAGAGATCATTTGTATCGTTTTAGTTTTCGAAGCTCTCCATACCTGTGTGAGTACTTCACCTTTCCACTGATGACAAGTTTCTAACACACTGACTTTTGCGCGCTTTAATTTTTCCGGAAATCTTCTATTTTGCCGTATCGTACCACAAACTCGAATTTTCTTTTCAAGTAACTTCTCTGCAAGTTCTACACTGTTATAATAATTTTCCACGTAGAGGTGAAGCCACTTTCCTTAAGAAGGTGCCAATAGCTCCATCACTGTTTGTGCTAAAGACTGTCCAGCGCCTGAAGATATCTCGAATGAGGAAATGTATCCCGTACTCGAATCACACAGAATCCGAATGAGTATGACATATTTCATAATTTTCGATGGATTGTAAACATTAAAATTTAACCGTCCATGCCACGGTATCATTCCTTCATCAATTGAGATGTTTTGACTTAGATTAAAAGTTTGTTTAAACTTTTTTGGAAATAATCAGTTACGAATTGCACTTTGAAAAGCCGGTCGGCATTATCCGGTTTACTGTTGTCAGAAAAATGTAAAAATAATAATATTTGTCTGAATCGGTTGTGAGCCATCGTTTTTCGAAATATCGGTGTGTCTATCAATGGATTCGTTGACCAATAATCATCGATCCTTTCTTTTTTCACGATTCCCATAAGGATAGCAAGCCCAAACCATTTTCTAAGTTCGGATCCAGTAACGTTGACAAATTTGGCATTTTTGTTATCCAGTTTCCTCCTATTGCAATTCTGATTGTAGTACTTGTTGGTTTCATTACTAATATATTCAAATAGATCGTTCCCAATATATAATTCTACGATATCCTTGACGCTCTGTAAATCTTTGGAAAATATGTTTGGACCCGGAGATCCTTCAAATTTATTATTGATCCTCGGTAAATCAAAGTCTGACCACTTTGCACTGTCTTCTTCGTCTGATTCACTCGAATTTTTCGTTGGCAACCGTAGTGTTCGCCAAATTCTTCTTGGACGTATGTCACTATCTTCCGATGATTCTGCTTCACTTTCTTTTTTTTGATATACAATGTCTTCTTTCCAATCAGCCAAGTCGTCCGGAACGTCAGGTGTGTTTCTTTTTTTTTTTTTAAGGGCGCTCAACTACTGAGGTCATTAGTGCCCAGTCACACATGATAGAGCACATAGAATCTAGTAAAACATAGGGGGGGGGGGGGGGGGGGAGACACCAGAACGTTCTTACAAAGATGCAGATAAAATAAGTGAAAGAGTTAGATGTCTTTGGATAAGCCAGTAAAAGTAATAAAACGTAGAACACGAGCAGCTGCTCGAGCGTCATCAACTAAAATATCCTGTAAAGTAGACGGCAGAGAGAGGACAACACGAGATTGACTAAACGGGGACACGACAATAAAACATGGCGCACTGTTAATACATGACCACAAGGGCACTGCGGGGCTGGGTCACCGGAGAGCAGGTAGCGGTGGCTAAACCGGCAATGCCCAATCCGCAACCTGGTCAGAAGGACCTCTTCTCGCCGAGATGGTCAGGAGGAGGTTGTCCAAGCAGTTGGGAACGGTTTTACTGCCCAGAGCGTGTTTCCTTGAAGTGAGGACCAAGCATCCCACCACGACACAAGCCTCTTACAGACAACCCCACTAACATCAGATGACTGGACACAATGGGTGGCTGGCCGAGGCAGGAGGACTGCAGCCTTGGCTGCAGCATCAGCAGCCTCATTCCCAGGCACTCCGACATGACCGGGAACCCACAGAAAGCTGACAGGAGAGCCACCATCAGCAAAGGAATGGAGGGACTGCTGGATCCGTTGCACCAAGGGATGGACCGGATATGGAGCTCCAAGGCTCTGAAGAGCACTGAGTGAATCAGAGCAGAGTACACACGATGAATGGCGGTGGCGGCGGGCATACTGAACGGCCTGATGGAGAGCAAAAAGCTCGGCCGTAAAGCTGGAACATTGGTCGAGGAGCCAGTATTTAAAGGTGACGGCCCCGACGACAAAGGCACAGCCGACACCATCGTCAGTTTTAGAGCCATCAATGTAAATAAAGGTGTGACTGGCAAGTCGCGCACGAAGTTCGACAAACCGTGAGCAATACACTGCAGCCGGAGTACCCTCCTTCGGGAGCGAGCTGAGGTCGAGATAAATATGAACCGGAGCCTGGAGCCAAGGTGGAGTCGGGCTCTCACCCTCTCTGAAGGTGGTAGGGAGGGCAAAACCCAACTGTCGAAGCAGGCGACGAAAGCGGACTCCAGGGGGCAGCAGGGCAGACACATACAACCCATACTGACAGTCGAGAGAATCGGCGAAGAAGGACTGATAAGAGGGGTGGTCGGGCATTGACAACAGCTGGCAGGCATACCGACAGAGCAGGACGTCGCGCTGGTAGGTCAATGGTAATTCGGCAGCTTCAGCATAAAGACTCTTGACGGTACTAGTGGAGAAGGCTCTGGTCGCAAGACGTAACCCCCTATGGTGGATGGAGTTGAGACGGCGTAAGAGGGATGGCCGAGCAGACGAGTAGACGAGGCTCCCATAATCCAGCTTCGATCGGACTATGGACCGACACAAGCGAAGCAGGACAGTGCGATCCGCTCCCCAAGATGAACCACTAAGAACTCTGAGGGCATTAAGGGAACGTGTACAACGGGCAGCCAAATAAGAGACGTGTGGAGACCAACAAAGTTTCCTGTCCGGTGTGAGCCCTAGAAACTTAGTTGTTTCCACGAATGGGAGAACAACGGGACCGAGATGTAAGGATGGCAGAAGGAACGCTTTATATCGCCAAAAGTTGATGCAAACCGTCTTCTCTTCAGAGAACCGGAAGCCATTTGCCACACTCCATGAGTATAGGCTGTCTAGACAACGCTGAAGGCAGCGCTCCAGGAGGCATGTTCTCTGGGCACTGCAGTAGACTGCGAAGTCATCGACAAAAAGAGAGCCTGAGACATTAGGTGGAATGCAATCCATAATAGGATTGATTGCTATGGCAAAAAGGGCTATGCTCAAGACGGAGCCCTGAGGCACTCCGTTCTCTTGGAGGAAGACGTCGGACAAGACGGAACCCACACGTACCCTAAACTTTCGGTCTGTTAAAAAGGAATCAATAAAAAGAGGCAGGCGACCACGTAGACCCCACCTGTGCAGAGTGCGGAGGATACCTCCTCTCCAACAGGTATCATAAGCCTTCTCCAAGTCAAAGAACACTGCTACCGTTTGGCATTTTCGCAAAAAGTTGCTCATGATGAATGTCGACAAGGTCACAAGGTGGTCAACAGCGGAGCGGCGGCGACGAAAGCCGCATTGAACACTGGTAAGTAGCCGTCGAGATTCAAGAATCCAAACTAACCAAGCGTTTACCATGCACTCCATCACCTTACAGACACAGCTTGTAAGAGAAATGGGGCGGTAACTAGAAGGAAGGTGTCTATCCTTCCCGGGTTTGGGTATAGGAACAACGACGGCGTTACGCCAACGCATGGGGACTTGACCTTCGGTCCAGACGCGATTGTAGGTACGAAGAAGGAAGCTTTTGCCTGCCGGAGAGAGGTGTGCCAGCATCTGAACGTGAATGGCATCTGGCCCCGGAGCAGAGGACCGGGACAGTGCAAGTGCACGTTCGAGTTCCCGCACAGTAAAGGGGGCATTATAATTTTCCAGATTCAGTGAGTGGAAGGAAGGTCGCCGAGCCTCTTCTGCCTCTTTCCTGGGAAGGAAGGCAGGGTGGTAATGGGCGGAGCTTGAAACCTCTGTGAAAAAGCGGCCAAAGGCGTTGGAGACATCCACAGGAACAACAAGGACCTCATTACCTGAAGTCAGGCCAGGTACCGAGGAGTGGGCCTGAATGCCCGACAGCCGGCGCAGGTCACCCCAGACAACAGAAGAGGGAGTAAAACTGTTAAAGGAGCTAGTGAAAGAGGCCCAACAAGCTTTTTTGCTGTCTATGATGACTCTACAGCATTGTGCTCGGAGTCGTTTGTATCCAATACAATTCGCCAACGTAGGATGGCGGCGAAAGGTGCGTAAAGCACATCGTCGAGCACGGATAGCGTCTCTACAAGCCTCATTCCACCAGGGGACGGAAACGCGATGTGAAGAAGAGGTAGTACGAGGAATGGAACGTTCGGCAGCATTGATGATAACAGCCGTGAGGTATTCGACCTGACTGTCACAACTGAGAAAATCGTGGTCCGGAAAGGTCGCCAGGGAGGAGTAAAGTCCCCAGTCAGCTTTCGGTATGTTCCAGCTCGAAGGACGTGGGGATGGGGTGTGGTGTAGGAGACGAACGACACACGGGAAGTGGTCGCTCGAATAGGTGTCAGAAAGGACATACCACTCGAACTGATGGGCAAGAGTGGTAGAACAGATCGAGAGGTCCAAGTGGGAGTAGGTATGAGTGGAGTCCGAGAGGAAAGTCGGGGCGCCAGTATTGAGGCAGACAAGATTGAGATGGTTGAAGACATCCGCCAAGAGGGAGCCTCTCTGACAGGATGCAGGACAGCCCCAAAGGGGATAAAGGGCATTGAAGTTGCCAAACAATAAAAACGGCGGAGGAAGCTGAACAATCAGGTGCATCATGTCAGCCCGACTAACTGCGGATGACGATGGAGTGTAGACGGTACAAACAGAAAAAGTAAAGGCAGAAGAGTAATACGGACAGCTATTGCTTGGAGTGGGGTGGTCAATGGGATGGGATGGTAATAGACATCGTCCTGAACGAGCAACATGTCCCCACCATGAGCTGGAATACGGTCCGCAGGGGTGAGGTCAGACCGCTCCGAGGTATAGTGGGTAAAAGCAATACAGTCAGTTGGGCGCAACTTGGTTTCCTGGAGACCAAGGACGAGCAGACAGTGCAGGCGGAGGAGCAGTTGTAATTCCTCCCGATTAGATCGAATACCTCTGATGTTCCAATGTAACAAAGCCATCACTAGTCAGAAAAAAGGGGGAACGAAACGGGTGAAGAGTGGTCACCTCGACGGCCGCGGAGGGCCAGGTTTCAAGGGAACAACGCTACAACCGGCGGGAGGTGGATCCTGTTCCATCGAGTCGTCGCCAGCTGCGGCCACATTCCCGGGTTGCGTAGGAGGGGCAGCATCATTCGCCGACGAGAGGCCAGCTGAGCGCCTGGCAGCAGAACGTCCCGGCGAAACTGAGGACGGCCGGGAGCAGCGACTCGCGGATGGAGCGTCAGACGAAATGCGCCGGGGTGGCGAGGGGGATAAAAACTTCTTCTTGGAGGCCTTCTTGGAAGTCCGATGAGGCACGGGGATGGTGGGCTGGACCCGAAGAAGGTCCTCACGCGCGGGGTCCGTTTTGGAATGCCGGACCTCGGAAGCCGGGATCCGGAATGTTTCCCCGATGGACGCCTGAGAAGAGGATCGCTTATCAGGCGGCGGAGGGGGAGGGGGAGGAAGAGGAGGAGGAAGGGTGGCCCCTGGGGCAGAGGGGGCAGGGGCCGCGAGGGAGGAGGATTTGGAAGGGAGGGATTTGGGAGGCGGAGGCATAGACCCCGGATGGGGTGAGGAGGTGGAGGGGGGAAAGGATAGGGGTGAGGATACTGTGCAAGGAGTGGACACGACTGAGGCAAAAGAAGTTGTCAACGTCACGGGATGGAGGCGGTCATACTTCTTCCTGGCCTCAGAATAAGAGAGACGATCCAAAGTTTTAAATTCTTGAATCTTCTTCTCCTTCTGATAAGCGGGGCAGTCTAAAGATCTAGGCGAGTGGATGCCAGGGCAATTGACGCACCGAGGTGGTGGGGTGCATGTATGTTCCTCACGAAGAGGACGTCCACAATCGCCACAAAGGGGCTCAGCCTCACACTGTGACGACATATGCCCAAAGTGCAAACACCAAAAGCAGTGCATAGGAGGTGGGACGTAAGGTCGCACGTCGCACCGGTAGCACATCACCTTTACCTTCTCCGGGAGAACGTCCCCCTCGAAGGCGAGGATAAAGCCTCCGGTGTCGATGTGACGGTCTTTGGGGCCACGCTGAACTCGCCAGACGAAATGCACATCTCGGCGCTCCAGGTTGGCCCTGAGCTTCTCATCAGATTGCAGCAGGAGGTCCCGATGAAAAATAACCCCCTGCGTCCTATTCAGTGCCAGATGCGGGACAATGGACACTGGGATGTCTCCTAGTCGGTCGCACACCTGGAGCGCCGCCGACTGTGTGGCGGAGGCGGTCTTTATAAGAACGGACCCCGAACGCATTTTACTGAGAGCCTCGATTTCCCCGAAGATGTCCTCGATGTGCTGGACAAAGAACATGGGCTTGGAGGTGGCGAACGTCCCCCCATCGGTCCGAGAACAGACTAAATAGGGGGGAAGTACTTCGCCCCAAACCGGTGGGCCTGTCCATCCTCCCAGGGAATGGCCAAGGGGGAAAGGGCAGGAGAACCAGAACCAGAGACAGTACCTTTCTTTTTAAAAGACTCGGCCGCAGAGCGACCTGATACATGTTGACGTTTCATCTGCGAAATGTCCGCCCCGATACCACCCACTCCGACCAGGGGCTCTCCCCATGGACGCCACCCAGCCTCAGCAAGGGCCACCTGGCAGGATGACCGTTGCCGGGAGTCCTGATGCCCCAAGGAGACGGGCATCTACTCCTTGGCCGACTTGGGGAGGGTGCAGCTCAGGTATCGGCAGTACGATCCCTGTGTTGTCAGGGGGCTACAACCTAGAGGGTACATGACGACCCCACCACAACGGGCTGGCTACCGTGCTGGATTTCGGGTGCCATGGAAAGTCCATCATGATCGTAGGTGGAGATGGGGACGCACTATGGGCGTAACGTGTGCAACCCATCAGGCGTTTAGGCCCAATTGGAGGAATAGTGGGTGTGGTTACAACGCCGTTACAATGCTGAGTGCCAAGGTCTTAGTGCACTGAGGACCAGTGATACACCACATAAGGCGTCCTTCCCCAAAAGGCTCGTACTTCTGTAGAATTTTGAAAAAAGGAGGTCAAACCCCAAGGGGGACCATCACATGGAATGCCGAAATGGTTGAAACTCCTTTTAGTTGTCTCTTACGACAGGCAGGAATACCTCGGGCCTATTCTTACCCCGGACCCGCAGGGGGAGCCCGGAACGTCAGACAAGACATCCGCGCATTCATCGTAATTAATCGTATTGCCTCTTTCGTCTGCCATGATGAAAGGTCAGAAGTACTTATAAAAACAAAAAAAGCAAAAAACTTGTTGATGTATGTAACTTGTTACCTAAACAAAACACCAACAGAATGCAAAAGATACTAAAGTGCTGTCTCCGGCCACTGCGCTATACTATGCTCACGACACCACTGTGGTGTCGCCGGCCACTGAGCGATACTATGCAGTATGCACACGACATCACTGTGGTGTCGCCGGCCGTTGACCGCTATTTCGCGCACGTCACCACTGGGTTGCCGCCAGAGGACACAGTGTTAAACTACATACTAGAGGAATTTCATCGTGCTCAAAAGCCGTTCCCCATTGCAGCATGCAGAGCCCTACTCGTGACCTTCACTGTCGTATGCATAACTAACACAAAAAACCCAACCATAAACAGCATACTACACTAATAATTCCCTACCAGAAAATGAATCTATTGTCCGTAACTGCCAACACAAAAAATACACTCTAATAAACTGCCACAAACTCTTGAAATATTACTATCACAAGAAGCACTCAAGATCACCAGTATCACTGACAATAGTCACAAACAGTTAAACAGTCCACACAAGAGTTTGCAACCACATATACCAACATGCCCTCTGTAAACATACTCCAATTCAAATATACTGTATCACCATGAGATCACACAACATAAAACAATTACTTCATGGTCAAAGCATATCAGTGCCACTGAATGCTCAAGTTGACCCCAGCCAGTGTCGTGTGGTGACATTCTATTCAGGTCGGTGGAAGCATCCGATTGCACGTCTGCTTTTAACTGGGACATAATGGTGTCTTGGTGTGCGACGTGACTACGGTGCGGCATTTTTGAGTTGGTTATGTTTGAAGAGGGGCAGCAGCCTTTTCAGTAGTTGCAGGGGCAGCAGTCTGGATGATTGACTGATCTGGCCTTGTAACACTAACCAAAACGGCCTTGCTGTGCTGGTACTGCGAACGGTTGAAAGCAAGGGGAAACTACAGCCGTAATTTTTCCCGAGGGCATGCAGCTTTACTGTATGATTAATGATGATGGCGTCCTCTTGGGTAAAATATTCCAGAGGTAAAATAGTCCCCCATTCGGATCTCCGGGCGGGGACTACTCAAGAGGACGTTGTTATCAGGAGAAAGAAAACTGGTGTTCTACGGATCGGAGCGTGGAATTTCAGATCCCTTAATCGGGCAGGTAGGTTGGAAAATTTAAAAAGGGAAATGGATAGGTTAAAGTTAGATATAGTGGGAATTAGTGAGGTTCGGTGGCAGGAGGAACAAGACTTTTGGTCAGGTGAATACAGGGTTATAAACACGTAGGGGTAATGCAGGAGTAGGTTCAATAATGAATAAAAAAAATAGGAATGCAGGTAAGCTACTACTAACTGCATAGTGAATTATTGTGACCAAGATAGACACGAAGCCCACGCCTACTACAGTAGTACAAGTTTATATGCCAACTAGCTCTGCAGATGACGAAGAAATTGATGAAATGTATGATGAAATAAAAGAAATTGATCAGATATTGAAGGGAGACGAAAATTTAATAATCATAGGTGACTAGAATTCAGTAGTAGGAAAAGGGAGAGAAGGAAACGTAGTAGGTGAATATGGATTGGGTCTAAGAAATGAAAGAGGAAGCCACCTGGTAGAATTTTGCACAGAGCATAACTTAATCATAGATAACACTTGGTTCAAGAACCATAAAAGATGGTTGTATACTTGGAAGAAGCCTGGAGATACTGACAGATTTCAGATAGATCATATAATGGTAAGACAGAGATTTAGGAACCAGGTTTTCAATTGTAAGACATTTCCAGGGGCAGATGTGGACTCTGACCACAATCTATTGGTTATGAACTGTAGATTAAAACTGAAGAAACTGCAAAAAGGTAGGAATTTAAGGAGATGGGACCTGGATAAACTGACTAAACCAGAGGTTGTATAGAGTTTCAGGGAGAGCGTAAGGGAACAAATGGCAGGAATGGGGGAAAGAAATACAGTAGAAGAAGAATGGGTAGCTTTGTGGGATGAAGTAGTGAAGGCAGCAGAGGATCAAGTAGGTAAAAAGACGAGGGCTAGTAGAAATCCTTGGGTAACAGAAGAAATACTGAATTTAATTGATGAAAGGAGAAAATATAAAAATACAGTAAATGAAGCAGGCAAAAAGGAATACAAACGTCTCGAAAATGAGATCGACAGGAAATGCAAAATGGCTAAGCAGGGATAGCTAGAGGATGAATGTAAGGATGTAGAGGCTTATCTCACTAGGAGTATGATAGATACTGCCTACAGGAAAATTAAAGAGAGCTATGGAGAAAAGAGAACCACTAGTATGAATATCAAGAGCTCAGATGAAAACCCAGTTCTAAGCAAAGAATGGAAAGCAGAAAGGTGGAAGGAGTATATAGAGGGTCTATACAAGGGCGATGTACTTGACGACAATATTGTGGAAATGGAACAGGATGTAGATGAAGATGAAATGGGAGATATGATACCGCGGGAAGAGTTTGACAGAGCACTGAAAGACCTGAGTCGAAACAAGGCCCCGGGAATAGACAACATTCCATTAGAACTACCGACGGCCTTGGGAGAGCCAGTCCTGACAAAACTCTACCATCTGGTGAGCAAGATGTATGAGACAGGCGAAATCCCCTCAGACTTCAAGAAGACTGTAATAATTCCAATCCCAAAGAAAGCAGGTGTTGACAGATATGAAAATTACCGAACTATCAGTTTAAATAGTCACGGCTGCAAAATACTAAAGCGAATTCTTTACAGACGAATGGAAAAACTAGTAGAAGCCGACCTTGGGGAAGATCAGTTTGGATTCCGTAGAAATATTGGAACACGTGAGGCAATACAGACCCTACAGCTTATCTTAGAAGCTAGATTAAGGAAAGGCAAACCTACGTTCCTAGCATTTGTAGACTTAGAGAAAGCTTTTGACAATGTTGACTGGAATACTCTCTTTCAAATTCTGAAGGTGACAGGAGTAAAATATAGGGAGTGAAAGGCTATTTACAATTTGTACAGAAACCAAATGGCAGTTATAAGAGTTGAGGGGCATGGAAGGGAAGCAGTGGTTGGGAAGGGAGTGAGACAGGGTTGTAGCCTTCCCCCGATGTTATTCAATCTGTATATTGAGCAAGCAGTGAAGGAAACAAAAGACAAATTCGGAGTATGTATTAAAATCCATGGAGAAGAAATAAAAACTTTGAGGTTCACCGATGACATTGTAATTCTGTCAGAGACAGCAAAGGACTTGGAAGAGCAGTTGAACGGAATGGATGGTGTCTTGAAGGGAGTATATAAGATGAACATCAACAAAAGCAAAACGAGGATAATGGAATGTAGTCGAATTAAGTCTGGTGATGTTGAGGGAATTAGATTAGGAAATGAGACACTGAAAGTAGTAAAGGAGTTTTGCTATTTGGGGAGCAAAATAACTGATGATGGTCGAAGTAGAGAGCATATAAAATGTAGACTGGCAATGGCAACAAAAGAGTTTCTGAAGTAGAGAAATTTGTTTACATCGATACTAGATTTAAGTGTCAGGAAGTCGTTTCTGAAAGTATTTGTATGGAGTGCAGCCATGTATGGAAGTGAAACATGGACGATAAATAGTTTGGACAAGAAGAGAATAGAAGCTTTCGAAATGTGGTGCTACAGAAGAATGCTGAAGAATAGATGGGTAGATCACATAACTAATGAGGAGGTGTTGAATAGGACTGGGGAGAAGAGAAGTTTGTGGCACAACTTGACTAGAAGAAGTGATCGGTTGGTAGGACATGTTCTGAGGCATCAAGGGATCACCAATTTAGTATTGGAGGCCAGCGTGGAGGATAAAAACCGTAGAGGGAGACCAAGAGATGAATACACTAAGCAGATTCTGAAGGATGTAGGTTGCAGCAGGTACTGGGAGATGAAGAAGCTTGCACAGGATAGAGTAGCATGGAGAGCTGCATCAAACCAATCTCAGGACTGAAGACCACAACAACAACAAGAGTGATTTAGAAATGACCTGTAGAATTCACTGCCCCTATACTAGATGTAAAATTTTGCTTAGTGGAGGTTAGGACAGGTTCCTGTCCAATAAATGAAGCAATCGCCCCTGTCCTGGCCAGTCTATCAATTGGTTCATTACCATTAATTCCTGAGTGACTGGGTATTCACACCAGATTTATCCTGTTGCTGTCCCGTAGTTTTCCAAGGGCTTCAACGCTTTCTGGAACGATCTTTGACTTCGATGCAGAGACTGATAAAGGTTTCAGAGCTCTTGGGCTGATTGAATAAATATAGATGGTACGATCCTTATAACTCTTACCGCAAATTCTCCTCCACACACACACTCACACAAACACACACACACTGATAGCGAATATTTCCACCTGGAATACACTGGACAGCTCCTGCAGAGAGACTGCTCTCTCTAGTCTAGGCTGTACCCCATATACCCCGGCCCCAGTGCCTTCATCTGCTTTCGACACGTCAGTAAACCGGACTATGCCTCTTGAACGATGTCGTGGTTCATTCTTCCGCTGCTCTCTTCTCCAAATTGTTAAGCTGAAAGGTTTATTGAAGCAGCTAGAAATTATTGTACAGTCTGCCTGCGTTTCCCCGACCATTTCTATATTTACACATTCATTATATTGGTGTGAAATTCTGGATATCGTAAGTGAAGTCAGTTATTTCAAGCTTTTAACCTACATGCGCCTGCCACTCCTCCGTTGTAACCCAAAGGTGTAATGGCGAACGTCCAGCAAGATTTCCACCCCATCAGTGGGTGTGTTGCTGTTATGGCTAAGCAGGAAAATCTCTGCTAATCGTCGAATTCCTCGCAGCAACCTTCTGTTAGACTTTAATCCACCATACTGTAGCCTCATAAATTATCATGGGTCTTATTACAGTGGTACATACCCAGTACATACTCCAACGGTTTAGACCCTAGATTTTACCACCTACCCTGCTAGCGCTCATAACTGATATTTTTGGCTTGGACATATATTCTTTACTTCAGGGGTCCTTGGTGGTTTTGGAGACACGAGTATCCCTAAATACTTCACTACCCTCTCTATTGGTGAAGTTTCATTGAAGGTTTACCTTTTCTTAATCTAGCTTCTAAGATAAGTAGTTCTAATGGAAAGTTGTCTACACCTGGGGCCTCGTTTCAACTCAGGTCTTTCAGTGTTCTGTCAAACTCTTCACGAAGTATCATACCTCCCATTTCATCTACACCTACCGCCTCTTCCATTTCCATAATATTGCCCTCAAGTACATCGCCCTTGTATAGACCCTCTATATACTCCTTCCACCCTTCTGCTTTCCCTTCTTTGCCTAGATCTGGCTTCCCACCTGAGCTTTTGATATTCATACAATTGGTTCCCTTTTCTCCAAAGGCCTCTTTAATTTTCCTGCAGGCAGTATCTATCTTACCCTTAGTGAGATAAGCCTCTACATCCTTACATTTGTCCTCTATCCATCCCTACTTAACCATTTTGCACTTTCTGCCGATCTCATTTTTGAGACATTTGTATTCCTTTTTGCCTCCTCCATTTACTGCATTTTTATTTTTCTACTTTCATCAATTAAATGCAATATTTCTTCTGTCACCCAAGGATTTCTAATAGCTCTTTTTTTTTACCTACTTGATCCTCTGCTGCCTTCACTTCTTCATCCCTCAAAGCTACCCATTCTTCTTCTACTGTATTTCTTTCCCCCATTCTTGTCAATTGTTCCTTATGCTCTCCCTAAAAATCTGTACAACCTCTGGTTTAGTCAGTTTATCCAGGTCCCATCTCCTTAAATTCCCACCTTTTTGCAGTTTCTTCAGTTCATAACCAATATATTGTGGTCAAAGTCCACATCTGCCCCTGGAAATGTCTTACAATTGAAAACCTGGTTCCTAAATCTCTGTCTTACCATTATATAATCTATCTGAAATCTGTCAGTATCTCCAGGCTTCTTCCATGAATACAACCTTCTTTTATGATTCTTGAACCAAGTGTTAGCTATGATTAGCCTAAGTTATGCTCTGTGCAAAATTCTACCTGGCAGCTTCCTCTTTTATTTCTTACCCCCAATCTATATTCACATACTACGTTTCCTTCTCTCCCTTTTCCTACTACCGAATTCCAGTCACCCATGACTATTAAATTCTCGTCTCCATTAAGTATCTGAATAATTTCTTTTATCTCATCATATATTTCTTCAATTTCTTCATCATCATGTATGGCCATTAATGCTAATTCCTGATCAGTAACAACATATCACCTTTGCTTATTTCAAACTTTCTAGGCATACAGACACAAAATTAACTACACAAACATTGTTTTTGCCTTGTTTCACACTTTTATTGTTATTGCACAACCTAGGTTGAAAATGGCTTATAACCCAAAACCTAGGTTGTGCAGTAATGTTAATCATAAAATTGTGCAACAAGACCAAAACAGTGTGTGTTTAGTTAATTTACAATGTTTAACCAAGAACCCACAGTTGATTAAATTAAAGAGACAAAATTTTTGTTTTTAACAACTCTGGGTTTACTTAGCTGTCACAGGGCTGCATCAGGTATATGGTTGACTTCGGACCAATGATTAGTACGACGAATTTAAAAATAATATTAAAACAATTCCTCTACATTAATTTCTAATCAACACATCTTGCATCTTATGATGTGTATCACAACATTTACAAGTAAATGAACTCATCTGTAAGTGACTGGGATGCTACTTCAATATATAACGCATTCATTCATACACTTTGTTCCAAAAATCCTACCATGAAGGAGAGCCTTTATGGATATGGAACAGGTCAACTTATATAGTTACAGACAAGTGCAAACAGTTCAGGCTTTCTGTTAAGTACATTAGCAACAAAGTACGATTAGTGCTGACTTGAGCCATTCTGAGAGAAACGTTCTTGGACTGTGTAAGAATAATTGATAGAGGCAATATTGATAATCAAGGATAATAAATTGTGGATAGTCCATATATAATTGGCTCAATGTAGCCTACGTAAAAATATCCATGTGTAGCTTCATTTACTTACAAAATCTCATGTAAATTGTCAATTACAGATTTTTCTTCAGGGTTAGAAATACATATGACAGAACAGTCTGGACAGAGTGCTACAAACCCTGCGTTGATCAGATGAGGAGCAAACTATTAGCAATGAACTTAATTACAGCTGGGTGCACATCTTTGTACAGTTGAAGTGAGCACATTTTACTTTTAATTCGAAATTCGTTTCAATGCCAAGTTTATACCTATTTCATTGATCCTTGCGAACAAACAATACTTTAATACAGTATTTTGTAGGGGTTTTGTTGAATGAACCAGTGAAAGTAACTTCACTTACCTCTAGTGATGGACCAAATCTTCTGTCTTTTTCAATCACCACGACCCTCTCAGGACCTCTGTTAATAATTGATCGCGTTATTCCTCCAGGACCTGGCCCAATCTCACACACATGACCATTCTTTATTCTTCCAGCGGCACGTACAATTTTATCAGTCAATCGCTGGTCCATTAAAAAATTCTGGGACAGTTGCCTTATTGCTCTTAGACGATACAGTCTCAATAAATCTCTTATGGTCGGTAGTGGAGGTAAACGATACAATTCCGTAGCTGTCTTAGGGAGCGAGCTTGTAATCACGGCAGTCATCTTTCAGTTTATGAACTTCCCTACAGATATTTCACATGCGATTAAACCCACTACCAGGATTTACAATGAGTTACTGGCTGATTTTCTTTGGCTCCTCAAAATCATCTAAAAAGGTTTCTTGCTTCACGGAATACATAGAATAAAAGTAGATTCCTGTTACTGCTGCACCAAGTATTCCAGCTGTAATAAGATTATTTCTTCTTGTCTTCTGCAGTTTTTGAACTCTTTCTAGATTTTGTTTTTCTATTAGTTTCATATACTCTGCCATTGACTTGGAAATAAATTCCTTGTTCTTGGGATCCTGCTTATTTTCCATAACTACGCACTGGAAGATATTTAACTATGCGTGTACCTCTGCTGTTGCGAAACTCGAGACTAGTACATCTCCTTCAGGGAGAGATTTTATTCAATAAACATTTCACAGAATACAATAAGCTTGACGTAACACACATTCATTACAAAAATATCTGCTATTTAACACGAACTCGCACCGGTGCAGCACAACCAAATTCTCACTTCACAGCTGGTGTAATCCGGTGTTGCCAACTCACCGCAAAGCAATAAGCTAAATGTGTCTACAAAACAAAAGAAAGCAAAAAGCTGAAATAAAACAAGGTGTGTTATTACGCAATTTTATTTTTGCAATAATTATACTGTGTAACAGACTAGCTTGACTTTATATTTTCTTAATTTGGGAATCTGCTGGGCATGGTAGAAACACAAACAATTAACTGTGAATGTATGACTTTATTTGAATTAGATATACTTGATAATACGGAAACAATAGACTTGCATTTTTAAAAGTTCTGAACAGATGATATGCATCACTACACATGTTAAGTGAAACATTAATTTGTATCCACTTTGTATTGCTTCATCCAAATCATCTGTGGGAGTGTAGTGAAGTCGCGGCTAAAGGCCCGGCCACACGCAACGATCTACCGCGCAAATGTCTGCGCACATGACATCGCGCAGATAAACCTTTGCGTCTGAACAGATTTCCGCAGCTATAAGATGTACCAAAACCTGAAAACTGGAGTTGGAGGTTTGAGCGAAATTGTTCAAATCTGTGGGTTCAAATCACATCTGCCCATACAAGTTGGACCGCGTTGACAGTAGATCGCCGCAAACCTGGCGCGTGAAACGTATTTGAATCAGGCACTGTTTCAAGATCTTTCATTATCAGCTTAAAACAATATTCTACTGCAGTCTTCTTTCGAACAAATAGGGTTTTTTCTACGCTAACTAATTCTGGTGTTTCTCGTCTGTGTGTGCATAGTGAGTTTTAAAATGACAGTGGTCTAGACAATTCATTACTGAATTTATCGAAATGTATAGTATTCGATCTGTCGCTGTTTGATTGCTGTCATACTTTTACTCAGTACTGTCCCATGACGTAGTCTTATGAAATAACGTAGGAAAAAAAAGCAGTCCCCATCTGTTCGAAAGAAGAGTACGATACAGTCAGAATATTGTTTTATGCTGATAATGCAATATCTTGAAACAGTACCTTCAGGGACATAGGGGCAATTACAATTGTTTTACTTCCTAATGTAATATGTGGTTCATAACAAGAGTAAAGCAGGCAAGAAGGAATGCAAACGTCTCAAAAATGAGATCGACAGAAAGTGCAAAATGGTTAAGCAGGGATGGCTAGAGGACAAATGTAAGGATGGAGAGGCATATATCACTAGGGGTAAGATAGATACTGCCTGCAGGAATATTACAGAGACATTTGGAGAAAAGGGAACCACTTGTACGAATATCTAAAGCTCAGGTGGGAAGCCAGATCTAGCAAAGAAGGGAAAGCAGCAAGGTGGAAGGAGTATATAGAGGGTCTATACAAGGGCTATGTACTTGAGGGAAATATTATGGAAACGGAAGAGGCTGTAGGTGTAGATGAAATGGGAGATATGTTACTGCGTGAAGGATTTTACAGAGCACTGAAAGACCTAAGTCGAAACAAGGCCCCGGAGCAAACAACTTTCCATTAGAACTACTGATAGCCTTGGGCGCCAGGCTTGGCAAAACTCTACCATCTGGTGAGCAAGATGTATGAGACAGGCGAAATACCCTCAGACTTCAAGAAGAATACGATAATTCCAATATCAAAAAAATGGTTCAAATGGCTCTGAGCACCATGGGACTTAACATCTGAGGTCATCAGTCCCCTAGAACTTAAATCTAACTAACCTAAGGACATCACACACATCCATGCCCGAGGCAGGATTCGAACCTGCAGTCGTAGCGGTCGCGCGGTCCCAGATGTAGCGCCTAGAACCGCTCGGCCACCCTGGCCGGCCCAATACCAAAGAATGCAAGTGTTGACAGGTGTGAAAATTACCGAACTATTAGCTTAATAAGCCACGGCTGCAAAACAGTGACACGAATTCCTTACAGACGAATGGAAAAACTGGTGGAAGCCGACCTCGGGGAAGATCAGTTCCGGTTCTGTAGAAGTGTTGGAACACGTGAGGCAATACTGACCCTACGACTTATCTTAGAAGATAGGTTAAGGAAAGACAAACCTACGTTTCTAGCATTTGTAGACTAAGAGAAAACTTTTGACAGTGTTGATTGGAATACTCTCTTTCAAATTCTGAAGGTGGCAGGGGCAAAATACAAGGAGCGAAAGGCTATTTACAATTTGTACAGAAACCAGATGGCAGTTATAAAAGTCGAGGGGCATGAAAAGGTTCAAATGGTTCAAATGGCTCTGAGCACTATGGGACTCAACTGCTGAGGTCATTAGTCCCCTAGAACTTAGAACTAGTTAAACCTAACTAACCCAAGGACATCACAAACATCCATGCCCGAGGCAGGATTCGAACCTGCGACCGTAGCGGTCTTGCGGTTCCAGACTGCAGCGCCTTTAACCGCACGGCCACTTCGGCCGGCGCATGAAAAGGAAGCAGTGGTTGGGAAGGGAGTGAGACAGGGTTGTAGCAGTTAAGAAACAAAAGAAAAATTTGGAGTAGGAATTAAAATAAAAAATTTGAGGTTTGCCGATGACATTGTAATTCTGTCAAAGGCAGCAAAGGAGTGGAAGAGCAGTTGAACGGAATGGACAGTGTCTTGAAAGGAGATTATAAGATGGACATCAACAAAAGCAAAACGAAGATAATGGAATGTAGTCTAAAAAAATCGGGTGATGCCGAGTTAATTACACTCCTGGAAACTGAAATATGAACACCGTGAATTCATTGTCCCAGGAAGGGGAAATTTTATTGACACATTCCTGGGGTCAGATTCATCACATGATCACACTGACAGAACCACAGGCACATAGACACAGCCAACAGAGCATGCACAATGTCGGCTCTAGTACAGTGTATATCCACCTTTCGCAGCAATGCAGGCTGCTATTCGCCCATGGAGACGATCGTAGAGATGCTGGATGTAGTCCTGTGGAACGGCTTGCCATGCCATTTCCACCTGGCGCCTCAGTTGGACCAGCGTTCGTGCTGGACGTGCAGACCGTGTGAGACGACGCTTCATCCAGTCCCAAACATGCTCAATGGGGGACAGATCCGGAGATCTTGCTGGCCAGGGTAGTTGACTTACACCTTCTAGAGCACGTTGGGTGGCACGGGATACATGCGGACGTGCATTGTCCTGTTGGAACAGCAAGTTCCCTTGCCGGTCTAGGAATGGTAGAACGATGGGTTCGATGACGGTTTGGATGTACCGTGCACTATTCAGTGTCCCCTCGACGATCACCAGTGGTGTACGGCCAGTGTAGGAGATCGCTCCCCACACCATGATGCCGGGTGTTGGCCCTGTGTGCCTCGGTCGTATGCAGTCCTGATTGTGGCGCTCACCTGCACGGCGCCAAACACGCATACGACCATCATTGGCACCAAGGCAGAAGCGACTCTCATCGCTGAAGACGACACGTCTCCATTCGTCCCTCCATTCACGCCTGTCGCGACACCACTGGAGGCGGGCTGCACGATGTTGGGGCGTGAGCGGAAGACGGCCTAACGGTGTGCGGGACCGTAGCCCAGCTTCATGGTGACGGTTGCGAATGGTCCTCGCCGATACCCCAGGAGCAACAGTGTCCCTAATTTGCTGGGAAGTGGCGGTGCGGTCCCCTACGGCACTGCGTAGGATCCTACGGTCTTGGCGTGCATCCGTGCGTCGCTGCGGTCCGGTCCCAGGTCGACGGGCACGTGCACCTTCCGCCGACCACTGGCGACAACATCGATGTACTGTGGAGACCTCACGCCCCACGTGTTGAGCAATTCGGCGGTACGTCCACCCGGCCTCCCGCATGCCCACTATACGCCCTCGCTCAAAGTCCGTCAACTGCACATACTGTTCACGTCCACGCTGTTGCGGCATGCTACCAGTGTTAAAGACTGCGATGGAGCTCCGTATGCCACGGCAAACTGGCTGACACTGACGGCGGCGGTACACAAATGCTGCGCAGCTAGCGCCATTCGACGGCCAACACCGCGGTTCCTGGTGTGTCCGCTGTGCCGTGCGTGTGATCATTGCTTGTACAGCCCTCTCGCAGTGTCCGGAGCAAGTATGGTGGGTCTGACACACCGGTGTCAATGTGTTCTTTTTTCCATTTCCAGGAGTGTAAATTAGGAAATGAGACACTTATGGTACTAGGTAAGTTTTGCTATTTGGGGAGCAAACTAACTGATGGTGGTCGAAGTAGGGAGGATATAAAAGGTAGACTGGCAATGGCAAGGAAAGCGTTCCTGAAGAAGAGGAATTTGTTAATATCGAGTATAGATTTAAGTGTCAGGAAGTCTTTTCTAAAAGTATTTGTATGGAGTGTAGCCCTGCATGGATGTGAAACGTGGACGATAAATAGTTTAGACAAAAAGAGAATAGAAGCTTTCCAAATGTGGTGCTACAGAAGAATGCTCAAGATTACATGGGTAGATTACGTAACTAATGAGGAGGTACTTAATAGAATTGGGAAGAAGAGGAATTTGTTGGATGACATGGCTAGCAGAAGGGATTGTTTGTTAGGACACGTTCTGGGGCATCAAGAGATCACCAATTTAGTATTGGAGGGCAGCGTGGAGGGTAAAAATCGTAGAGGGTGACCAAGAGATGAATACACTAGGCAGATTCTGAAGGATGTAGGGTGCAGTAGTTACTTGGAGATGAAGAAGCTTGCATAGGATAGAGTATCATGGAGAGCTGCAACAAACCAGTCTCCGGATTGAAGACCACAACAACAACAAGAGTGATTTAGAAATGACCTGTAGAATTCACTGCCCCTATACTAGACGTAAAATTTTGCTTAGTGAAGGTTAGGACAGGTTCCAGTCCAATAAATGAAGCAATCGCCCCTGTCCTGGCCAGTCTATCAATTGGTTCATTACCATTAATTCCTGAGTGACCGGGGATTCACATCAGATTTATCCTGTTGCTGTCCCGTAGTCTTCCAAGGGCTTCAACGCTTTCTGGAACGATCTTTGACTTCGATGCAGAGGCTGATAAAGATTTCAGAGCTCTTGGGCTGATTGAATAAATATAGATGGTACGATCTTTATAACTCTTACTGCAAATTCTCCTCCACACACACACTCACACAAACACACACACTGATAGCGAATGTTTCTACCTGGAATACACTGGACAGCTCCTGCAGAGAGACTGCTCTCTCTAGTCTAGGCTGTATCCCATATACCCCGGCCCCAGCGCCTTCATCTGTTTTCGACACGTCAGTAAACCAGACTATGTCTCTTGAACGGTGTCGTGGTTCATTCTTCCGCTGCTCTCTTCTCCAAATTGTTAAGCTGAAAGGTTTATTGAAGCAGCTAGAAATTATTGTACGGTCTGCCTGCGTTTCCCCGACCATTTCTATATTTACACATTCATTATATTGGTGTGAAATTCTGGATATCGTAAGTGAAGTCAGTTATTTCAAGCTTTTAACCTACATGCGCCTGCCGCTCCTCCGTTGTAACCCAAAGGTGTAATGGCGAATGTCCAGGAAGATTTCCGCCCCATCAGTGGGTGTGTTGCTGTTATGGCTAAGCAGGAAAATCTCTGCTAATCGTCGAATTCCTCGAGGCAACCTTCTGTTATACTTTATTCCACCGTACTGTAGCCTCATAAATTATCATGGGTCTTATTACAGTGATACATATCCAGTACATACTCCTAGGGTTTAGACCAGGGCCGCACAAGGTGCATGCACCGGTGCATCGCACAGTGCAGAGTGCAGAAAACGGCTGCGCTATGTTGACGACGGTGCACACAGCCCACTCCTCGGCTTTGCGCAACAGCGCTGCCTCACACTTCCTTAGCTTGTGTCGCTCGCGCCGCCTGTCTCGACCTGTTTCAAAGCTTTTACCCAGTTGTCTTCGTCATTGCGAAATACTAATGTACACTAGGTGGAGAGCTTAGTTTGGTGCACCGGTACAAAAGAGATTTATATAATAACTGTAATGGTAACAATTTTAAATTTGGTTTCAACACAAATGTATCTTCCTATGTGCTCTTTATTTTATTTGCAATTATGCTACTAAGATGTGGAACAAGAGATTGGCTGACAGCAATTCTGAGAGAATTTTTTAAATTACAATTAGAAATACTCGCACGCAATCTAGTTTTTGTACAAGACAAAACAGAATAAAACCTTTCACATTCACAAGAGGAACCAAACATAGAAATAATCTTCGCTGCTTCTCTGTGTAACTTGGGAAATTCTTCCTTCGGCGAATTCTGGTAGAACTGGAGCCAACCTTTTGTATTGTAAACCACATCCTTTCGGTGAACATCGCTTTGCAAATCAATTAGTTCGAAATGTAAATCTGAAGGCGTACTTTCAATATCCATCGAAAAAGGTTTCACAAAAACACCGAGAATTGGCTGCAGGTAGGTAATTTCCAGAAACAATAACAAAGCCAGTGTTAATAAATGAAAGTAATGTAAGCCGTTGTTTCGAAGTACTAAAATGCGATCGCCGGCCGGTGTGGCAGTGCGGTTCTAGGCGCTTCAGTCTGAAACCGCGTGACCGCTACGGTCGCAGGTTCGAATCCTGCATCGGGCATGGATGTGTGTGATGTCCTTAGGTTAGTTAGGTTTAAGTAGTTCTAAGTTCTAGGGGACTGATGACCACAGTTTTCTCTGAAAGGTTGTTTTTGAGGAGCTTCAGTTTATAATGGAGAGCGTTTATTTAGCTGATCATATCGTTAATGTGATTGTTTTCTTTTTGGGAATATCTGGATACTCCTCTTCAAAGGAAATCAAAAATTCTTTGAATTCACGATGAGTGAGTCCATGAGAACGAATGTAGTTCCCGATACGCACCACTATCTTCATCACATTTTGAAGACCGGTAACTTTCGCACAAAGAGCCTCTTGGTGTGCAAAACAATGAATGGAAGGTAAATTCGGTATGTTAAGTTTTTTCCGCTGTAGGCCAATAAACCCTTTTGCTTTACCGCACATTGCTGGTGTCCCGTCTGTGGTTACGGAAAACAGCTTTTCCCAAGGGAGTCCTATTCCTTCAGCTTCCATTTCAACAGCTGCTAAAATATCCGCCCCTGTAACAGTGTCCTTCAACGAAATCATATCCAGGAGCTCTTCCGTTACATGTAGGTCGTCGTCCACGCCACGCAAAAATATTGCTAACTGAGCCGTGTCGTTAATATCCGTGGACTCATCAAGTGCGATGGAGTACGCTAGGAAGTTTTCAGTTTTGGCTGCCAGTTGTTCATGCAAATTCTCAGCAATGTCGTTGATTCTCCGATGTATTGTCATTCTGGAAAGTGGTATTCTGCTGTACGCGGGAGCTAATGTGGGATTCATTGTCTCTACTACGTCCAACATAATGTTTTTTATTAATGGCCCGTCCATAAATGGACTCCCAGCTCTTGCTAAACGTAGAGCAACTTAGTAACTAGCCCTGAGAGTCCTTTCGCAACACCCCTCATCTTCTTCACCTTAAAGTAGAGAAAAAAAGATACGTTGGAAATAATTTATGCGAAAACGAAAACTAAGGAATCTAAACAAATGTTATTTCGTTTCGCATGACCTTTAACCAAAATATACATGCTAAAGTACCTGCAACAAACCTCGTTTGTAGATACAGAATTCTCTTCTGCAAGAGTTTGCAACTTCCGTAATTCTTCCTCTCTGGCATTCCCTGTTATATCACTATACATTTCTGAATGCAATTTGCAGTAGTGCCTCTCAATATACGATTTTCTGACACACGTAATTAGTGTACCACAGATTAGACATTTGGCTTTATCGTCACAACGCACAAAAAAGTAGGAGAGTTCCCATTCCGGTTTAAATTGACTTTCGGCAATTTTCCCTTTTTTTGGAGCAGATGGTTCCATTATTCCGGTAATTGTCTTGCGTTTACGTATTCCAATGTTGACTAAGCCGTCTGGCAGCGCATTCGGCAGCGCACAGCGTCGGCCTCACCTAGCAAGCCGAGTTGAGACGAAGTATGCCGAGTTGAACCGATGCACTGTGGAGGCACTCGCTGCACCTCGCTTTGCACGCGTGCGGTTTTCCGTGTTTGGGCGGCCCTGGTTTAGACCCTCGATTTTACCACCTACCCTGCTAGCGCTCATAACTGAACTTTTTGGCTTGGACATATATTCTTTATTTCAGGGGTCCTTGGTGGTTTTGGAGACACGATTATCCCTGAATACTTCACTACCCTCTCTATTGGTGAGGTTTCATTGAAGAACTTGAGCTTCCAGCGCTTGTGCTAGGTAATTTATGACCCTAATGTAAACAAACTGCTCAATTCTGCTCTTAACTAAGTTTACCCAAGTCTGATTTATGACAATGTTTTTAACCTAATCTTAACGAATATAACCCCCAGTTGCCATCACCCCTCTACGATAAGTCCACTAATGTTTATGCAAGTCTAATCTTAATAGCTTCAGTTTATTAACCAAAAAAAGGGCTGCCTTCCCTTCCCTTACATTCCTTCAGTAGTCTGATGCTATTGGTGGGATTTGACTCCCACCACCATGCTCCCCCCACCCCACACCTACTCCCCCCCCCAACACCACTCTTTGCAGGTATGGTAGCCACCATCATGAAATGGACTCGCCATTAATGATCTGTATATCGGTCAGTCACCATGAAGTGTCAGGAGAGACCAGCCACCATCACCAGAGAGAATAAAAAGAAGACGAAAACTGTCACATTTGAATGTAAGTATTGTTATTAAGCCTTCAATCTCTCATTCCTTATTATTACATGCGTATTTTCATTCATTATTATTTCTTCCACAGCGCACTGGGATCCTGATGATGTGGTGGAGCACGTAATCAACCTACCAGACTTACGGGATCAGGAGATGCAGCCACTCGAGTTTCCAGCATTTGCACCACAACACCCGATTTATCGCTGGACCTCAGATTTTCACCACTGCTGCAGCAACACCGTGCGAACCATGCAACGAAACATCAGATATGGGCTTTCGGAGCCACTCACGTATCCTTGATGACTGCACGACACAAGTCTTTGCGCCTCGCCTGGACACGTCAACATCGACACTGGGCTGTTAATGACTGGAAACATGTTGCCTGGTCGGACGAGTCTCGTTTCAAATTGTGTCGAGCGGATGGACGTGTACGGGTACGGAGACAATCTCGTGAATCTATGGACCCCGTATGGCAGCAGGGGACTGTTCAGGCTGGTGGAGGCTCTGTAATGGTGTCGAGCGTGTGCAGTCGAAGTGATATGTGACCCGTGATACGTCTTGATACGACTCTGACAGGTGACACCTACGTAAGCATCCTGTTTGGTCATCTACATCCATTCATGTCCGTTGTGCATTCCGACGGACTTGGGCAATTCCAGCAGGACAGTGCGACACCCCACATGTCGAGAATTACTACAGAGCGGCTCCAGGAACATTCTTCTGACTTTAAACACTTCCGCTGGCCAACGAACCCCCCAGACATGAACATTATTGAGTATAGCTGGGAAGCCTTACAACGCGCTGTGCAGAAGAGATCTCCACCCCCTCGTGCTCTTACAGATTCATGGACAGCCCTGCACGATTCGTGATGTCAATTCCCTCCAGCATTATTTCAGACATCAGTCATGTGCATGTCACGTCGTGTTGCGGCACTTCTGTGTGCTCGCGGGGGCCCTACACGATATTAGGCAGGTGTACCAGTTTCTTTGGCATGTTTATAAAAAAAAATTTACTATAATCTTCTCATAGTGCTCAATGAGGCCTGTCCGTCGATACTTTTATTGCGAACATCGCTTAAGGTGTTGTCGAGATAATAATTTTCAAAGTTCATTTTAGACACAAAACATTTAACATTAAATAACTTAAGAACTACTCTTTCGACAGAGGGCGCGTTTTTAGCCACGCACTCGTCTTATTTTTGTCTTTATAGCAAATTACTAGCTTCTCAGTAACTAGTCAGCTTCAGTTTTGATTGAATTTAGCCTTATTTAGTATTTATTCTGGTCACTGAATCATGCCGTGGCGGTTACCCAATCCATGTTTCTCATCAGTGGCCTGGCGCTCGGGTTATTCTGACCACGCTACCAGAACATGCGTGTACCTGCCCGTTGTTCTGCGGTCGTGGTAATTCTCATATCACAGTGTCTGTCAATCATTGAGGCCAAAGGGCACCGCCATCTATCGATGACACCGCGAAACCTGTGCTGCTCTAAGTTATCAGCCTAGCGTGGTCTCCAGGCCTCCTGTCAAAAAACAAGACCACCCAGCAGTGCTTGCTCCTAACGTTACAACAAGACGCGCGCAAGGCCATCTCTGCCTTTTAAAAAGTTTACAGTCATTGTTCCAGGAATGTACCCTCTCAACACCCTGTAGGTACTTGGTATATAGAACAGGTGTCATCGAAGCCTTATGGGCCTCGGGGAAGTAAGTGCCATACTATCACCACAATGTCTTCCTTACTTCGGGGTGCGAAACTAACTTGGAGGTCTGAGTCATTATAAAAAGTAAATTGTCGTTTTGAGTGGAAAGTTTCAAATACATTTTGGGGGTGGTATAACTAGTAACAGAATTTGCTATTTTTTTATTTCGTGGAATGGATTTCTCAAGCATTTCAACAGGCCCAGAGGCTATCTCTGCTCCTCTGACACTTGCGGATTTCAAGTACTGGGGTCTGCCCAGTGACCAAGTACCCGCAAGTTCCAGGCTGTTGGGCTCAATTCTGTTTCTAAAGCTGCGGACCTAACCGACGCCGCCCCATATTCTTTGCAACTCTTTGATTTTTGCATAAGCCTACAACTCTTCTATGATGATATTAGCTTCAGTGTGATCAACTAATTGGTTATCAGTGCCCTTGCAGAATATGAACTAAATAATCCCTAGTAATGCGCCTTCTTGGCAGAATGTGATTTGGACACATCATAGTCTTGAAAGGCTGTCTGCAAATGACAACACAGACTGCGTTTACTTAATATATACTAAAGCTGTTAATAAAAACTAAGTGGCGGTGGATACATGTCTACATGCACTTCCATACCCTTTCCTCACACGTTAATAAAACTTCACACATCAAAAAAAGTTTTGCATCACCGCGGTTCCCAGAACTCCTGAAGATAGACGTTGACTGTGGATATTGTATCACAGAAACAGTCCCTTTGACTGTTCAGAGATGTCATAAACCCGCCCAAAGATGTAAACAACCATGGATGAGCAGCGCCTATTAGACGGAGAGGGTCCGACAGCCGATAAGTTCCAGTTATTCCACCAGGAAGGAGGTACACGGCCCGTGTTAGTTCAACCATGCCATACCGAGGTTCAATCGCGTCCGCATTGTTACTTTGTGCCGGGAAGGGCTCTCAACAAGGGAAGTGTCCAGGGGTCTCGGAGTGAACCAAAGCGATGTTGTTCGGACATGGAGGAGATACAGAGAGACAGGAACTGTCGATGACATGCCTCGCCCAGGCCGCCCAAGTGCTGCTACCGCAGTGTATAACCGCTACCTACGGATTATGGCTTGGAGGAACCCTGACAGCAGCGCCACCATGTTGAATAACGCTTTTCGTGCAGCCACAGAACGTCGTGTTACGACTCAAACTGTGCGCAATAGGCTGCATGATGCACAACTTCACTCCAGACATCCAAGGCGAGGTCCATCTTTTCAACCACGACACCATGCAGCGCCGTACAGATGGGCCCAACAACATGCCGAATGGACCGCTCAGGATTGCCATCGCGTTCTCTTCACCGAGGAGTATCGCATATGCCTTCAAACAGACAATTGGCGGAGACGTGTTTAGAGGCAACCCGGTCAAGCTGAACGCCTTAGACACACTGTCCAGCGAGTGCAGTAAGGTGGAGTTTCCCTGCTGTTTTGGGGTGGCATTATGTGGGGCCGACGTACGCCACTCATTGTCATTGAAGGCGCCGGAACGGCTGTACGCTACGTGAATGCCATCCTCCGACCGATAGTGCAACCATATCGGCAGCACACTGGTAAGGCATTCGTCTTCATGAATGCACAATTCGCGAGCCCATTGTGCACCTCTTGTGAATGACTTCCTTCGGGATAACGACAGCTCTCGACTAGAGTGGCCAGCATGTTCTCCAGACATGAACCCTATCGAACATGCCTGGGATAAACTGAAAAGGGCTGTTTATGGATGACGTGATCCACCAACCACCCTGAGGGATCTACACCGAATCGCCGTTAAGGAGGTGGACAGTCTGGGCCAACAGTGCCTTGATGAACTTGTGGATAGTATGCCACGACGAATACAGGCATGCATTAATGCAAGCGGACGTGCTACTGGGTGTTAAAAGTACCGGTGTGTATAACAATCTGGACCACCATCTCTGAAGGTCTCGCTGTATAGTGGTACAACTTGCAGTGTGTGGTTTATATGAGAAATAAAAAGGGCGGAAATGATGTTTATGTTGATCTTTATTCCAGTTTTCTGTACAGGTTCCGGAACTCTCGGAACCGAGGTCATGCAAAACTTTTTTTGTTGTGTGTATATTACAGTATTCATTTTAGCTGAAGACATTGAAATATCTCTAAAACTACACATCGCATAAAAAAGTTATAATTCCAATTTGTTTGTGTCGGAGGGGGACATCCAATGATACCATACTTGACTCCCTCCCTCCCCCCCCCTCCCCGCCTCCCGCCTATTTGGGAGGAGGGAGAGGGGGGAGGGGGGCAACTTCGAAATCTTCAGTGGGCTCCCATGTTCTCTACTGCAGATTACGATCCTCGGCAAAATCTACAAACGTTTGGTCTGAAGCATTTTCTTCGTTTCGCCACAGATTGGCGCTGTAATCGGGGGACTAGAAATGGATACACATTCGTAATTTGCGACATGCTACTCAATGGCCCTTGAATATTCAGAGGCACATGGTACCCCACATCCATGCTGCGAAGGTAGGTCAGGTCAGTATTTCAAAACTTTCTACTTGGAAACCCCATTCGCAACGTTGTATTCCTCCGACATAATGAACAGGGGACTATTCGAAGCGCCGCTGCGGCCGTGTAGCGAACTACGACGTATCACAACAGGCAGTATACCGCGATCGGAGCTCATGTAGCGTGCAGACGTAGAAAAGATAGCGGCTTCCACGAAGCTACTGTCCGATAGCAGTAAGCTGCATTTCTCCGACTGCCTACTGCCTCTTAAATAGGACTGGTAGTTACAGCCATCAAATACTTTCCAATAAAAATACAAGTGGTTACGATTTGCTCCTCAGTAAACTCACAGTTGTTTTTAATGAAATGACGCGGCCACAAAGCAGGGGAAAGACGTAAAAATGGTCGCGATAGCTACGCTGGGAAAAAGACTACCACTATAGAAAATGAGTTGGTAAAGGGATAAAGTACTGGACAGGTATTCCGCAGAATGGCGATTGAAATCTCCGTCCAGATTTAAGCTTTCCTTGATTTCCCTGTATCAGTTATGGCAAATGCTTGGGAATTTCCTTCGAAAGTTCACGATCCATTTCCGTTCCAAATCCGAGTCTGCACTCCGTCTCTAATGATCTCGTCACTGATGGGATGTTTAACCATAATCTTAATTGTTTCTTCCATAACCACAGGTCAATAAGTTTACTCTCAGTACAAAGCTCATATTAACTTCTTGTGTTTCGATACAATCTTCTGACGCTGCAACCTTACTACTGACATTATACAACGAAAAGGACCCTCTGCCATGCACTTTATAGTTAGAGGAGAAGGCATAAAAACGGCCACAGGTGTAAACATGGGCACCGCTCGCCAAGAGGGCATGGGAACTGCTGCAGTCTATCGGTCTTGACTGTAAACAGACCTGTTATTGGTAGAAGATAGCAATAGGCAGTTGCAACTACTGTTTCAAACACTGTGGTTAAAGCGTTGATTATTATACGAATTGATATTTGTTCTGGACTGCAGACATCTGGCAGTAACTTCGTTATCTTTCCATATCTTTACGGTTAGCTTTAAGGTAAGACGGTAGGCTGAAATTTTTCAGAAAATCACTTTTTAGTTTTTTGCGTAAGTAGATTCTACGTTCTTTCTGAACAGTCATATGTATTATTTATTACTGTCCACCAGTTATAAATGCATCATTATTTTTTTAAAAAAATTTATGGCATCTGTCACTCTGTAATAATTTTCCGCTCCGTTTCATAAAATTCACACACAAGCACTCTATCCCTGATTCAATTATGGGCCAAGAGAAGTTGAACAGGATGGACAGTGTCTTGAAAGGAGGATACAAGATGAAAATCAACAAAAGCAAAACGAGGACGATGGAATGTAGTCGAATTAAATCAGGTGATGCTGAGGGAATTAGGGAATTAGGAAATGAGACACTTAAAGTAGTAGATGAGTTATGCTATTTAGGCCGCAAAATAAGTGAGGATGGTAGAAATAGAGAGGATATAAAATGTAAACTGGCAATGGCAAGAAAAGCGTTTCTGAAGAAGAGAAATTTGTTAACATCGAGTGTAGGTTTAAGTGTGAGGGAGCCCTCTCTGGAAGTATTTGTTTGGAGTGTAGCCATGAATGAAAGTGAAACATGTACAATTAGCGGTTTGGACAAAGAGAGAATAGAAGCTTTTGAAATGTGGTGCTACAGAAGAATGTTGAAGATTAGATGGGTAGATCATGTAACTAAAGAGGAGGGGGTACGGAATAGAATTGAGAAAAAAATAAATTTGTAACACAACCTGACTAGAAGAAGGGATCGGTTGGTAGGACACATTCTGAGACATCAAGGGGGAAACGAGGGGGGTAAAAATTGAAGTGGGAGACCAAGAGATGAATATAATAAGCAGATTCAGAAGGATGTAGGGTGCAGTAGTTAATCGGAGATGAAGAGGCTTGCACAGGATAGGGTAGCATGGAGTGCTGCACGAAACCAGCCTTTGGGCTGAAGACCACAACAGCAACATATCCGAATTACAATACCATAGCTATTTAGGATCAGTGAGCTGCACAAGGGACATGGATTAGCTTAACTTAACAACGTCAGTGTAGGGCGTACCGTCTCATCTTAACAGTTTCTCAGTGACATCCGGAAAAACAGAATCCTACGCTACTTTTAGAAGAGATGTGGTTATGGAGATGAAATAAGAGGAGGCGGCGCTACAGATACTTCGGGGCTGGCGCAGCCCTCTTAGTAAGCCCTAAACACTAGCAGAATACTATTTACATTTGCTTCTTGTTTTTAATTTTTGTCGTGTCCACGCAACAGCAATTTTAGGTAGTAAGTATTGCACAGCTTTACTGAATAATATAGTGGCAGGAAGACATTTTCAGACGTTTTTCTGGTCTTAAAGGCATATTTTATCCAGTAATATGACGTATTTCACCTCGTTAAAGTAACTTTCTTTTCGTTATACCTGTCGAACAACCAAGAAGCAAAGTATATGATGTGAAAAGACTGCGTTCGTAATCCAGCATTTTGCTTAATACGGAGTGACGAAACTCACGTTCCATGTATGTTCTCTTCCCGAAAATGCTGAGAACATATTTTGCTTGCTATGTATGGACGGTTTGCAATATTTGCTTCACACAGCGTTCAACCAGAGCGCTCTCGGTGTTGTACTGGTAGGAAGTCTGAAGTCAAATTACGGAAGTAAAATTCCTGCAGTAAAAGTAAACAGCGTAACTAAAATTCACGTATATAAAAAAAAATATCGCTTGAACGAGTCCAGTGACGAATAAAAGGTAATTTCTTTACTTTTTTACTATGATCAGAACTACTAGACACCTGTAAATGATGCAAGCAGCCATTTTTTTTTACCAAAACGCCTCCACCAGAAGCTAATTTTTGGCTCTACAAACATGGAGAACGTTGATTCCAAGTTTATGACGTCATGACAGCTCCTCTTATTACAACTCCACAGATCGGATAGTGTCTGTGTTTCTTAAGTGGCGTTTGTGTAAATATCGACCCCTATTTCAAGGAGGACCGTAAGTACATAATCTCTCTTAACTTTCAAGGGCGATAATTATCGATGTGAACCACTTACTTCATAATACCTGGCGGCCGAATGGGACGGAAGTTCTCGTTGCGAGTCGCATAGTTAGTTGAGGGAGTTCTACCTAGGTGGCATGGCATTGGATATTCGCAGTTCACTTTCATACAATTTGTTTATTGCTTTGCAGTAGTTCTGCGTGGTTTACTTGGTGTACGTTTTGAACATAAAATCTCTCACACATAAATTACTTTTATTTCGAAGTAAGTATTTTCATGTATAAATTTGGTATATGCTAATGAATCACTGTGTAATAGTTATGTGAAATGAGTTTGTTCAGTTCATATATTTGTTACTTTAATCTAGGTTAGCGCTACTAACCACTACGCAGCTGGGATACAACTTTCATTCAGTATGGCTAGGTGTCTTTGTGACGATGAGGTTCGAAAACTTCTTTTCGATGACCTTACGTAAGACTCAGATAGTGAAATAAATTTGTTTCAAGACTTTGATAGTGACTCTTCATACGAACTCGACTGTGAAATACCATATTATCATGTCCCAAAGAAAATATGAATGAATCAGATGATATTTACCGAAACGTAATTGTCACTTGAAGCTCAGTGATGCAGTACATGAGGGACAACGCTGTGAAAAGAGGGTATAAAATATGGATACTGTGTGATGAACCTGCATATAATCTTAAGTTTCAGATTTGTAAAGGAAAATTAGCTAAAGAGAAGTGTGCCATGAGACTGTGTGCACAGGCAGTGACAGATTTATGTGAAGTACTTTATGGTATAAATCATATTGTTTTCATGAATAATTTCTTCACATCTTGTGCTTTCTTCGTCCTACTAAAAGTCCAGACAATGTTTGCAGTTGGAACTGTAAACCCCACATGTAAATTCCTCCCAAAATTAAAGGAAGATAAAAAAATGAAACGAGGGGACTTTTGACAACAGAGTCAGCATTCGTGGTGTGGCATTTTACAAGTGGATGGACAAACGAGCGGTGCACCTCATCTCCAATTTGCATGATCCAAGTGACATCACAAGTGTAAAAATGAAGGAAAAAGATAGATGAACTGCTGTAGTGGGAGACGCCTGTGTATTGAGTGACTATAACAGGAGCATGGATTTTCCTAACAGTTTTGATCGTCTAAAGGGAGACTATGGTTATGATTGAAAAAGTAAAAAATAATGGAATAGACTTTTTTAATTTATTGATACGTGTGAAGAGAATGCGTTGGTCATCTACAAAGAAACAGAAATGGAACAATTCATAAATAAAGACATTTGAAGGCCTGCTTGCTAGAACGATTGTCCACAGCAGTGATGGAGTTCAAGAATTGAAGAGTGTAACTCTCAATAAACATAGACCACATGCGGAAAAACTGGAAGGTAGTGAATATAAGCCAACAGCGGCAACATCTAGAAGATGCACAGTATGCAGCACACATACTTTTCGTGACAGAGCACTGTGGATATGTTCAGAACGTAATGTTCCTCTTTCTCTAAGAAAAAGTAAAACTTACTTTCGGACATTTCATTGGCAATAATAGTGCACTTGTGAGGTGGTTGTGTAAACAGTTTCCTTAGAAATGTGTTTCATTTTACCTATTAAAGTTTGTCATCAAATAAATAACTAGTGGCTGTTATTGGTGGTGGTTAACACAGTTAACACAGGTAATCATAATTTATAATTAAAAAGTAAGTAAATAATGTAAAACTGTATTAAAATACATTGTTCTTTTTATTGCAAAGTTTTATAATTTTGACAATTCACATCCTTTTCTTTAAGAAAATATTTCTGCCCCCCAAAGAGTTAGCATAAAATAATTTCATAGTTCGACATATCTCCTGTCACCGACACTAAGAAGAGAACCACTCCTCGGGTACGAAAAGCAACAACTGGCTGCCTCATCACTGGAACGCCATACAAGGATCAGTTGACCAAGTCGCTTGAGAAAAGTGATCTCAAGAAGAAGGCGTAGAGTTTTTCTGGGGCTAGAGGCCGCCCTGCGAGCAGAAGAGGAAAGTTTCGAGGTCTTGAGAAAAAGAAAATTTGTTCCATGAAACGATATGATTCATCATCGGACTCAGCAAACTCTTGCGAACCTCTCCTTGTCAACAGCAGTAATGACCTGGATATTAACTATGGGGATACACCAGTCTTCCCTCTTGAAAAGTTATCTCAAGACATTCGAGGAGTAATCTGAGTTAAATATTTTATGTGTCAAATGTGTGCTGAATTGAATTGTGCCAGGTTGAAGGTAAACGGAAATGAGCGTTAGGCGTCATTGGCCGGGAGGCCCCTTACGGGGCAGGTCCGGCCGCCTTGGTGCAGGTCTTATTACATACTACGCCACTTTGGACGACCTGCGCGCCGGATGGGGATGAAATGATGATGAAGACAACACAACACCCAGTCCCTGAGCGGAGAAAGTCCCCGAACCAGCCGGGAATCGAACCCGGGCTCCTTAGAACGGCAGTCCGTCAATCTGTTCATTCAGCTATCGGGGCGGACAGGTTGAAGGTGTAGGAGTTATTTACGTTTGCGTTTTATGCAGATAATTTTAGATTTGGTGTTCTTTTAAAACGCTTAAAGTTGCTCTTTGTAGACTAGCCTACAGTTTTGTATTGTTTTATCCAGATTTATTATAATATTTTATAAGATTTTTTGTACCTTTCTATGGCGGCCCATATTTGCACCGCATTTTAGTTACATTTTACTAGCTTTTCGTGACTCTTGTTTTTGTATAGAAATAAATCATATTAATCATTTTCTTGCCTCTTAACATTAATTAAACTTGTTGTAGTTGTTAATGAAGGTAAAAAGTCTAGAATTTTTCCAAAAGGAAGTACTTTTATATCAAAAACCAAAGCGGGTGCCCACATTTACACCTTTTCCTCTATTCGTAGAGTACTTGTGTAGATGTAGATGTACTGTTGTGTCCATAGGTTAAGCATAATAGAGGTAAGAAGGAAGTATAGAAAAAAGCGATGAGCATTCGTTTTCCTTGGCTATCAACATAACCTACAGATACGAATTGCGCTTTCTGTTTGAGACAGGAAATGTTCTTACTTTAATCAGATATAACGGGCGATCAGAAAGTTTCCCTTTGAGAGCGTTGCTGCATCATATATGCAACCCAGCGTGACTCCGATGCAGATATACATTGAAGCGACAAGGAAACTGGTATAGGCACGCGTATTCAAATGCAGAGACTTGCAAACAGGCAGATAAGGCGATGCGGTCGGCAACGCCTATGTAAGGCAATAAGTGTTTGGCGCAGTTGTTAGATCGGTTACTGCTGCTACAATGGCAGGTTATCAAGATTTAAGTGGGCCTGAACGCGATTTTATAGTCGGCGTACGAGCGATGGGACACAGCACCTCCGAGGTAGCGATGAAGTGGGGATTCTCCCGTACGACCATTTCAGGAGTGTTCTGTGAATATCGGGAATCCGGTAAAACATCAAATCTCCAACATCGCTAAGGCCGGAAAAAGATCCTGTAACAACGGGACCAACGACGATTGAAGACAATCGTTCTACCTGACAAAAGTGCAATCCTTCCGCAGACTGCTGTAAATTTCAATGCTAGGCCATAAACAAGTGTCAGCGTGTGAACCATTCAAAGGAACGTCATCGAAATGGGCTTTCAGAGCCGAAGGCCCACTCGTGTACCCTTGATGATTGCAGGGCACAAAGATTTACGCCTCGCCTGGGCCCGTCAACATCAACGTTGAACTGTTGACGACTGGAAACGTGTTGCCTGGCCGGACAAGTCTCGTTTCAAATTGTATCGAGTGGGTGAACTTGTATGGGTATGGAGACAACCTCATGAATCCGTGGATCCCGCATGTCAGCAGGGGACTGTTGAAGTTGGTGGAGACTCTGTAATGGTTTGGGGTGTGTGCAGTTGGAGTGACATGAGATCCCTGATACGTCTAGATACGACTGTGACAGGTAACAGGTACGTAAGCATCCTGTCTGATCACGGGCATCCATTCATGACCATTGTGCATTCCGAGGGACTTGGGCAATTCCAGTAGGACAATGCGACACCCCACACGTCTAGAGTTGCTACAGAGTGGCTCTAGGTACACTCTTCTGAGTTCCGCTCGCCACAAAACTCCCCACACATGAACATTATTGAGTGTAGCTGGGAAGCCTTACAACGTGCTGTTCAGAAGAGATCTCTACCCCATCATACTCTTACGGATTTATGGACAGCCCTGTAGGATTCATGGTGTCAGTTCCCTCCAGCATTACTTCAAACATTAGTCGTGTCGATGTCACGTCGCGTTGCGGCACTTTTGCGTGCTCGCGGAGACGCTACATGATATTAGGCAGGTGTACCAGTTTCTTTGGTTCTTCAGTGTATAAGCACCGAGATGTAGTCAATGGATTAGTGTGGCCTTCGAATGCAAATTTTTTGATTGCCCCTTGTTTGTGAATCAAACGTCACGAAAACACTGCATTACGCTGGGGAGTGTTTGTACTTTCGTTGCGAACAGAAAGCAGCCTTGCATTGAAGCTTACAACGTGATTCCACAAAGATGGTATTTCGATTCTGTTGTGGAAGGTAGAATCTTTGTATTCGTAGAAGCAGGTCGGACACAGACTGCAGTTTCGCAAGCTTTGAATATCCCACTAAGTGCATTTTAGGGTTTTTGGCTACGGTTCTGAGGCAAAGGAAATGTTTTTAGGATATCAGTAAATTATCGACCAATTCTAAACTCAATACAATCAGACTGCTGTCTGCCAACTATAGAACAATACAATATGTTTGAAAGGTAATTTGCGACAGAACGGCTCATTTTTTACGTGTGAAATCCGAATGACGGAAGTAACGTAAGACCTCTCCAAATGCGCTATATTGCTGTTGGACACCCACATATTGAGTTTTGGTATATACTGTTGTTGAAATCTTGTCTATGATAGTAATGGTGCATATGGTACTGTATTAATTTAGGTAAGCTTTAGATTAATACGTTTTGTCCATCGAAGAGACAAGAAATGTACAGATACGCTGATGTTAGAAAATCTGGATTTTGTGTGTTGAACGTGTGCATGGAGCGTCTAAGTCTTAACATAACAATGACACTCACGTTCGATGACCTTGCTGTTGCTGAATCGAGCGGATCGACTTCGTATTATTATGCAGCTAGCTACACTGAAGCAACAGGCGTGTTGCATATGGAGCAGGCGTTACACAGCTGGGCTTCCGACGCAGCGGGTAGCTGTTCGGTTCGGAAGGAACAGAAGCAGGAACAGTAAGTTGCGTTCACATACCGTATCAGCAGCAACCTTGGCGCTTGTTCACATAGTACGGTCGTTTTATCTTATTTATTATTTTTATCATGTTCTGTCCCAGTCATCGTTCACTGTGTTTTTCTTATGCGCTGATATCACAATCGTCGTAAGTGGCGATACTCGCACATTATGTTGTGAATGGTAAATCGTCTTAGGTTTCATATCTCACACTGATAGACATACCAAGAAATAATGACTATATTTTTTTTGTTTATTGACGAACGTCAATTCATTCTTTTGATTACCGGTTAAGAAAGTGAAAGAAGTTTATATGAACCAAAACACAATCACAGGGCAAAATAAGTGTAAGTCAGAAAATAAATCAGTGGCATCTTTCAGGTGGATTCTCGAATGTGAATGCTGTCATTCACCATTAATTCAAATTTTTGATGAACATTAACTGCTTACATAAATTCAGCTGTAAGACGGCCACAGTCTTTTCCGTTCATGTACAAATCCACTAATATTACCTTGAAAAAAAATTATTACTTTTCACACAAGTTGACATAGTAGTTCAATAAATCTAGTTCCAAACCGAGCCATTATCACTCGTGGCAGCCGGCCGGAGTGGCCGTGCGGTTCTAGGCGCTACAGTCTGGAACCGAGCGACCGCTGCGGTCGCAGGTTCGAATCCTGCCTCGGGCATGGATGTGTGTGATGTCTTTAGGTTAGTTAGGTTTAATTAGTTCTAAGTTCTAGGCGACTGATGACCTCAGAAGTTAAGTCGCATAGTGCTCAGAGCCATATCACTTGTGGCAGATGTTGATGCTAGCGGCGTAGGTGGATCCGATGTTTTAGATGTTCGACTTATTGACGTTATAGGCAGTGAGGAAGTACTTCGTATTCGGGCGCGAGCCATGAAGAGTCCTTTAATTCTGTATACCGATCTAACAAAACTGTCTTAACAAGTGTTGATCTTACGCAGATTCAGTAGGCACATCTGTAGAGTCGTTCAGTGATCACGCTGATACCGAAATGGTGGATGATAAAGAGAAGCCCGAAAACTGAACTTGATCTGGCAACATTGTTTCACACATAGGAAGCGGGTACTAGCGTAGCTGAGTACGTGCGCCGTATACATGATCTTGTTTTAATTTTATTTTTAGGTTAGAGGAACCCCCGCTCACTTGGCATCAAAGACGAATTGCCTCTCGAAATCGAAGATACATCAGCCACATTATTCCCAAAGAATGTTCGACTCCACAAATCGGAAAGGGAAAAGGTTAATATATATCAGTAAACTGCAGGAGCGCCCATGGTAATGAACCACAATTAGTATCGCTTATTGAAGGTTATAACGCTCAGACAATATTAGGAACAGGAAGTTGGCTGAAACTGACAGTGAATAGCAACGAAATCCTAAATTTAGATTGGAATATTTATCGTAAAGATAGGTTAGTTGCCAATAGTGATGGCATATTTATTGCCGTACAGAACTCGATAAAGTGTAGCGAGGTATAACTTAGGTGAAGTTAAGCATTAGAGATGGGTTAAAAATGGTAATCGGATTGTTTTATAGATCAGCTGGGTCAGGAACTGTAGTGGTAGAGCGCTTCAGAGACAACTTGCAGGATATAGTGTCTAATTTTCCTGATTATGCTGTAGTTTTCGGAGGGGACTTCAACTTCCCAGGTATACATCTAGAGAGTTATGCTATCAGAAGTACTGCCAGCGAAAGAGATTCGTCTGACGTTATTCTGAAAGTCTTGTTCGAAAATTACTTTGAGCATATAGAGAACCACCTCACGAAGGTAATGTCTTAGACCTTCTAGCAACAAATAGACAAGAACTTTCAGAAAAAGTTGGTGCAGAGGAGGGTATAAGTGATAATGAGACTGTGTTAGCATCTACGACTTCTGGCATTACAAGGAATATCAAGAAAGCTAAGAAAATATTTTTGCTTAGCAAGAGTGATATCACACAGACTGCAGGGTATCTGAGTAATCAACGTCAAATATTTAGTGCTTGGAACAAAGATGTAATCACAAACGGAAAAAATTGAAAAGCAGCATTCAACATGCCTTAGGTAAATATCATCCGAAAAGGTCTTAAGAGATGCGGAAGATCCACTGTGATTCAGTAGTCGCGTTAGAAACCTGCTACGCCAACAAAGCGAACTTCATCACAGATTCAAGAGAAGTCAAAACCTAATTGACACACAAAAACTGAACGGAGCGAAAATGAGCGTAGGGAAAGCAATGAGAGAAGAGTTCAGTGACTCTGAAAGTAAAATTTTGACGTCCGTTCTGGCTAAAAATCCCAAGAAGTTTTGCTCTTACGTAAAATCAGTAACCGGTTCAACGTCCTTTATTCAGTTACTCAGTGCCCATAATGGCACCGAAATGACAAAAGGCAGAAATACTAATTCATCCCGGAAGAGCGTGACACAATCCCTCATTTCAATAATTGTACGAACTTTGAAATGGCAGATATTGAGGGACTGACAGTGTGATAGAAAAGCAGCTACAATCGCGTTATGGTGGAAATGAAACAGGACGAATGAGATACTTGTAAGATTCTATAGAGATTATACGAAGGATCATGCTCCACTTCTATGGCAGACTGCTGGAGCAACGAAAGGCTCTAGTGACTGAAAAAGGGCAGTAGCAGAGATGCACTTATAGGCCTATTTCGTTGAGGTCAGTCTGTTGTAGAATTGTGGAACATGTTTTATGCTAAAGAATTTTGACGTTTTTCGAGAACGAAAATCTCTATAAAATTCATCAAGGAACTCGCAAACAGAGATCTTGCGAAACTCAGCTCGCTCTCTTTCTCCATGAGACCCAAAGGGCTGTAGACAACGGCGGTCAGTTTGGTACCGTGTTCCTGGACTGGACTTGGTGTAGGCATGTGACACTGTCCTGGACTGCTAATTAGTGAAAAAAATTCGAGCTTACCGAATATCGGGCCAGATTCAAGACTTCTTTGCACCTAGAACTCAGCACGTCGCTCTCAACGGAGCAAAATCGACGGATATCGGTGGGTACCCCAAAGTTATCGTAGGACCGTTACTGTTTACATTGTACATAAGTGATCTAGTAGGAAGCGTCGGAAGCTCTTTAAAGTTACTTGCAGATGGTATGATTGTATATTAGAAGGCGGCAACGTCAGAACATAATAAAGATCTGCAGAAGGATCTACACAGGATTGATGAATGGTGTGGGCTCTGGCAGTTGACCCTAAACGTCAATAGTTGTAACATGCTGCGCATACATACACTATGTGATCAAATGTATCCGGACACCCCTAAAACATACGTTTTTCAGATTAGGTGCATTGTGCTGCCACCTACTACCAGCTACTCCACATGAGCGACCTCAGTAGTGATTAGACATCGTGAGACAGCAGAATGGGGTGCTCCGCGGAATCATAGACTTCGAACGTGGTAAGGTGATGGAGTGTCACTTGTGTCATACGTCTGTACGCGAGATTTCCACACTCTTAAACATCCCTAGGTCCACTGTTTCCGATGTGATAGTGAAGTGGAAACGTGAAGAGACACGTACAGCACAGGCCGACTTCGTGTGTTGACTGACAGAAACCGCCGACAGTTGAAGAGAGTCGTAATGTATAATAAGCAGACATCTATTCATTTCGTGACACAGGAATTCCAAACTGCACCAGGAGCCAATGCAAGTATTATGGCAGTTAGGCGGGAGGTGAGAAAACTTGGATTTCATGGTCGAGCGGCTGCTCATAAGCCACACATCACGGTAAATGCCAAACGACGCCTCGCTCGGTGTAACGAGAGTAAACATTGTACGACTGAACAGTGGAAAAACGTTGTGTGGAGTGACGTATCACGGTACACAATGTGGCGATCCGATGGCAAGAGTGTGGGTATGGCAAATACCCGGTGAACGTCATCTGCCAGCGTGTGTAGTGCCAACAGTAAAATTCGGAGGCGGTGGTGTTATGGTGTGGTCGTGTTGTTCATGGAGGAGGCTTGCACCCCTTGTTGTTTTGCGTGGCACTATCACAGCACAGGCCAACACTGATGTTTTAAGCACCTTTTTGCTTCCCACTGTTGAAGAGCAATTCGGGGATGGCGACTGCATCTTTCAACACGAACGAGCACCTGTTCATAATGCACGGCCTGTGTCGGAGTGGTTATACGACAATAACATCCCGGTAATGGACTGGCCTACACAGAGTCCTGACCTGAATTCTAAAGAATACCTTTGGGATGTTTTGGAACGCCGATTTCGTGCCAGGCCTCACCGACCGACATCGACACCTCTCCAGAGTGCAGCGTTCCGTGAAGGACGGGATGCCATTCCCCAGGAAACCTTCCAGCACCTGATTGAACGTATGTCTGCGAGAGTGGTAGCTGTCATCAAGGCTAAAGGTTGGCCAACACTATACTGAATTCCAGCATTACCGATGGAGGGCGCCACGAACGTGTAAGTCATTTTCAGCTAGGTGTCCGGATACTTTTGATCACATAGTGTACGAAAAAGAAATCCATCACTATACAATTACACTATTGATGAAAAATTGCCAAAACAATAACCACTGTAAAATATCTAGTAGTATCCTTCCGGAGCGACCTTAAGTGGAACGAACACATTAACCAAACAGCAGATGCGAGACTGAGATTCTTAGGAAGACTCGTAACGAAATGTAATTCATCCACTAAAGAAGTGGCTCGCAAGGCACATACTGGACCGATTCTTGTGTACCGTTCATCAGTCTGGGACCATTATTAGGTAGAACTGGGGGGGTAGAGAAGATCCAACGAAGAGCGGCGCGTTTAGTCATGGGATTGTGTAGTCTGCACGAGAGCGTTACAGATATGCTCATCATACTCCAATGGCAGGCGCTATAAGGGAGACGTTGTGCATCTCGGAAACGTTTACTATTAAAATTTCGAGAGAGTTTTTTCCGGGAAGAGTCGGACAACCATATTACTTCCTCCTATAGAAGCCTCGCAAAAGACCACAACGAAACAATTGGAGAAATTAGAGCTAATACAAAGGCTTATCCACAACCATTCTTCCCACGGGCCATTCGTCAAAAGAACAGGGAAGGGGAATCAGTTAATGGTACAAAAAGTCCCCTCCGCCATAACTTTCAGCTAGCCTGCGGAATATTGATGTAGATCTTTCACTGCGGTAGGTCGTAATATGGATCCTTCTTTGATTCATCGCACAAACTCCGAAATGACAAAAATTATATAAGTGATCATAGGATGGAAAATCAACTGGATCTCGTGGCGTACGTGTCTGATTCTGTGTAGATTATTGCAAAGAATGTGGTCCCGTTCTGGCTGTAAGAGTTTCCAGCGACTGGAGAACGGTGCAGGTCCTTCCCTTGTTCGAGAAGGATCGTCGCACCGCTGACGTCAGTCACTGGTAGAATTATGGAACACTGTTACAATCTTCTATATGGATACTGCAGACGGTGATTTTGTTCTGTTCGTACGTTAATGGCGTATTTCATGACTTTCGAAAAGTATTCAACGAGTTCAGTACTGGCATCTAGGGCAGGATTTTATAGCAGATGGAACTCAACACGTCATTGATAACGAGCATAATCTTCTGACGTAAGCCGGCCGGGATGGCCGAGAGGTTCTAGGCGCTACAGTCTGGAAACGCGCGACCGCTACGGTCGCAGGTTCGAATCCTGCCTCGGGCATGGATGTGTGTGATGTCCTTAGGTTAGTTAGGTTTAAGTAGTTCTAAGTTCTAGGGGACTGATGACCACAGCAGTTAAGTCCCATAGTGCTCAGAGCCATTTGAACCATTTCTTCTGACGTAATAGCAACTTTGAGAGTACCTCGATAAACTATTATAGCACCGTTACTGTTTGCCACATATACAAATTATCCGGTGGATTAAGGCAGAAGCTATGGCTGCTCGCGGCTAATATTGTATACAGGACAGTCGCAACAACAGAAAATTTTAACGAAACGCAGGGAAACCATCAGAAGATCGACGTTTTCGCAATGAGTGGTAGTTGACCTTCAGCATGAACAAATGTAACATATTGCACGTAAATAGGGTGCAGTCTAAGACGGAACAATAACTTGAAACGAATTGCAGCAAAAATACAGACTTCAAATGGAGATTAAATGCATGAATACCAAGGAAATGTAATCCACTTACGAAGGAAGTTGATTGAGAACCCGCTTTCGAACGATTCTTGAATTTTGCTTTTCAATCGATGATCATTACGAAATGAAATTAACAGAGCAGAGAAACACCGTCAAAAGAAGACAAACTTGTTTAGACACATCTTTGTACAATAAGTGCGAGAGCGTCAAGGAACTGTTCATCAAAATTATCGAAAGACGCTATAAGAAAGGCGTGGTGCATCACGATGTGGTTTATTAATCACGTTTCTAGAGCGCACAATCCATGAAGACTAAGGTAACATTTTACTTTCTTCCATGCACATATCGCGAGAATCAGAGGAGACGTCATACAGAGATTTACGAGACGCTTTCTTGCACTCTATCATTCGATAATGGAACAGGAAAGGGGAAGATAGATTGACACTCGAAGCACTCGCAGCCATACAAACGAATGAGGCTTGCGCGATATAAATGTAGGTGTGGACTTTTCCGTAAAGTCAAAAAGCCGCTCCATGTGAAAGGGGAAGGTCATTATGTGTATACCCATTTTAGCGTCCCGGCGACTTCAAGGTCTTGAGATATAGATCGTGAAGTCAAATCAGACATAATGCGGTAGGAGTACATGGCCATGTTTTAGGAGTCACCCAATCATTTTTCTCAGATGATTTAGGGTAACTACGAGAATATTGTCTTATCTACTGCCCTTCCTCGTTCGGTTCGACTGCTTAGAACGAAATATGATGTAATTTCATACCTCACTCGCTACCAAAACAATGTAACACTGGCCTTTAAAGGCAAAAGGTGCATGCCTGTGTTCCGAATGATTCTACAGTTGATTTCTACAATGTCCAGCAAGTTCAACTATCTGGTTGCTATGGAGAACCGTTCCGAAGTTACTAGCTCAATCGTAATGCGGCTTAGACAGCGAGGGAAAATGTACACTCCCTGTATGGCACTTCGGCTGACATTCATCTCTTTTTTAAAGTACACGGAACACCTCAGCAGAACAGGCTTGATAAACTAATGCTAGCTACAGAAATTACAGAAACACTAGAAATTTCGAATGTCATAAGAGTTCAGATGGAACTGGTTCATTACAAATAACCTAAAACATTCGGAAAATATATCCATCACCTCTTTTTAATTTTCTAACCCTCAGGCAGGGTTTCTGTCTTCCCATTAATTATGCGCTGCTTTTGCTTTACTGAATGTCTCTAAATTTCTAACATGTCACGCTAAATCCAGTAACGCGTAATCGCTGATTACCAAATTTATACTGATTTCTGTCATCTGTTCCGACTACAATAGCATAAGATCTTCAATGTATAACGAACTGGTGTCTCCCATCGATGTTTGCTCTTTTTATTTCAATCATTTCAGTTTCTGAAACGATAGAAATGCCCCGCAGGTGATCTCCCATACTAATAAGTAACTAGAGTTAGATGCAAGATTGATACGATCACTACAGTATTTAACTATGTATAATCCTAACAGCCCTCACATTTCTTGGCCTCCGAGCTAATTTATGCAGCCATTTGTCGCGGGAACCGCGTTCTTCGGACTTAGCCACGTAGCCACAAAGTATGTGTAATAAGTTTCACTTCTACAGCATTTATTGCAAATTTCACTTTATCAAACTTACGAGTGAGAAATTGCAGCTTTTTAAATAGTAATAAATATTTTATTTTGCTTTCGAAATTCAAGAGGTTTTTTTTCCAATATTATATACACAGAGGTTCGTTGCGGAAGACGTTGCCACAATTAGTCACAGAAAAATTACATTTCATGGAAGAATGGAAGGATATCTGAGTCTGGTAACTTTCGAGTTCTATTCAGAAAGAGAACATCGTTAACTAGTTACCCTTTATGGAAATATGTGCCTGACCATTGACGCAGAGGGATAAATATTATTGTTATGCTACTGTATGTCATGTTCTACAGGTAAACATAAAAACTGGGAGCCAATACAATTTTGCCAAATAAATTAGACTACGTTTGTAAAATCTTTAAACAATATGCAGTCAAAAGTATGGAACAGTGCACGCAACAAAAATCTGTCTTATGAATGAACTTCCGTCATTCAAGTACATTTAGTTAATATTTTGTTTTGAGAGAATCACTGAAAGCTAGTTCTTTAATTTTCGTCAACTATGCCCGCTGCTGCGTTTAAAATAGAGTTGCGAAAATAATCAAAATCACAAGAAGCAGTCCTATGTCTGTTAACAATAAAGCCGCAATATTTTGTGTTAGTTACTTTGAGGCGCAGCGGTTGGCATCCCTGCTGATGGGCGGTGCCTTGGGCCGACGGCCGCACGTGTTCGTCGCTTAGCGCGACAGTCGTAGCTTTGCTCGGGAGCGGTAACGTTGTAAGCGTTTTTGTGAATGCTATTCCTAGTCAGTATTTTTCTTGTCGAGGCAGTGATTTCAGACCTTCCATTGGATAACTGACGCTACACCACAGTCTATCATCAGGTAATACTGAATTGTCTTTCTAGGAGAGATCTTAACCATAGCGATGTTATCTACCCGGCGCACATTTTTGCACGAAAGGCATGTGTCATGCTTGTCAGTTCCTACACTTTCTGTATTTCGGAAATTTAATTGCATATTCTGGTTCACTTGTTTAGTGTATTTTATTTCCACTACCTGCGTCTTTTGGAGACAACAATGTCTGCGGCGCTCCCATTCGTATCCATAAAATGTTCATGTTGCTGACTTGGATATTACTTGTTATGTGGCCTGACAGTGCGATGGTGGTTATGATATCGTATAGTAGCTGTATCTAGACACTTCACTTTCGCTTTTTGAACAAGGAACATGCAACAATACCTTATAATATTGTCTGTGAGTACTAATCGTTCATTTATTGTTAACGTTAACTATTTTCAGTCAACATAGTCCTGAATTCAGTACTAGTAGTCCTGAAATTAGAGTGTTGCTCGTAATTTTCCGATGCTATTTATGTTCTAACAAGCTAGCCATTGCTGTAGAAGAATGTTTCAGCGATTCAGACTTGTAGGTATAGAAAATACTCTACTTAAGATATTTGTATCTGATATTGACGATTCTTCTGGTATAAATATCTCAGGGAAACAAATACAGTAAAGAATACCTCAAGAAACGGTTGTCAGCTATGTAAATAGTCTACTAAATGTAATCGGTTCATATTTTTACTGACATCTTTCTCAATCCGAGGCATGTGAAGCGTTACTTCTAGCCTTGCTGTCGCTCAGATAATCAGAGATTGCCTAACATCCGGGAAACGATAGTGAGAGCGGGACTTTATCAGAACGTCGGCCTTTTCTTTGGACAGTATCTGGTGACGGCTTAGTTCAGCGAACGGAATGGTTTTTACATTTCAACAAACACCTTGGCAAAAGTCCGACATACAATATGGATGTTGTAACCAGTAAAGGACAAGCACCGGTGTTAAAATTCTCTGCTTCTCCATTTGCCGCTACAGAGAAATTGTGCTGTATCTCAGTGACAGTGTGTCAATTTTGTATAATCTCACTTACTGTATACCAGATTACGTTGACTAATCTCGGAAGATTCGCCTCACGAAAACAGACCATATTGTTTTCATTAATACAAGAATACTGAGGGCATCAGTTTGTGTTGGATTAAGGTCGCTTTGTAGCGAAAATCTGCTCTTCACAAAAGTAATGAACATATTGTGTTGCACAAATATACAGTACATCTCGAATTTTCTAGTTGCAGACTTAACAGAAATTGGAATAGGAACTCATATCAAGTATCACTTTTTTCACTCTTAGTCCGCAACTAAGGAGGAAGACAACAGAGTCTGTAAGGAGTTCGTGCCATCACTAAGTTCCAGAGAACAAGGGTGAGTGTAGAAATCGCACGAGTGTGACAACAAAAAAATCTTCGACACAACATTTCGGACATTTGACTGAGAATAATTCCGTTATGTGATATTCGTTAAACCGTCGTCAATTTAAATTACTTTCTTGAAATCGACGTAAGAAACTACTTTGTATTAGTAGAATTTTTCGGACAAACTATTTTTGTTGTTGAGGCTGGTTCATGTGTGTCATTGGATGTGAAAAGCACTTATGTGAGCACAACCTTTGTTGTCCTTAGGTAAATTTACTTTTGCTGCGCGTTGACTTTTCCAATGTATTTTTGATGGAGTTTACTGTTTCACTTTGTTTGGATGTTAAACATTTCTTTAAGCGACGGTGTTCCTTGCAGAAGTTTGCCGTTTTCGCTCCCGACTCGTGTTCTCAACAACAATTCCTAAGCGGGGGAATCGAAATACGGCTTTACATGAAGTACAGAGCCAATACGTTGTTCACTTTACTGTGGAAGTAATCACATTAGAACCTAGGCCTCTGTATATTATTCTGAAGAAATAGATACACTTGACTTCTCTGAATGATCACACATACGCTAACGGCCGAGCTGCACGCATATGCTCTGTTTCTATGCTGATCTATGATGCGGTTTCAAAGAAGTCGAATAATCGATTAGTTATGGGATGATTTTCAATCTGCAGCGAAGTGTGTGCTGCTTTGAAAATTCCCAGTAGATCGAAACTGTTTGCCAGACCGGAACTCTAAGCCGAAACATTTATCTTTCCGGGGAATGCTCGTACGTAAGCAGGTACCACTCACGCTCCACTCTCACGGTTTGACTTTTCTCCAGTGTATAGGCGTCCACAAGGGTTGGGTTGGGGGTGAGGTGGAGTGGAGGGGAACCTAGGTGAGGCACTCGAACTCTCCCTGGAATCTGGAGTATAGAGTTTTTATACATTACAGAATTTTCGTACATAAATACAAATGGATGATAACCATAAATTCTCAGCGGTATAATATTTTTTTTTTATCTCACCAACAAAATTCAGTTCTTCCTCAGATTAAAATGGCAATTTTAGAGTCTTACCTTCTTCTCCTGGATAAGTTTCCGCAGATTCCTACACTCCACTCTCCTACTTTGCAACGTCCACAGAAATTCTCCTGCATGGTAGCTTGCGGGACTAGCGCTCATGGAGAAAGGGATATTGCGGAAAATGGCTTAGCCACAGCCTAGGGACATTTTCTCCAGAATGAATCTTTGCACTACAGCGGAATCTGCTTTATTCTGAAACTTCCTAGCAGATGAGACTGCATGCTGGATAGAGACTGGACCAGGAATTTTCCCTTTCGCGCGCAAGTGCTTCCACCAGCCGAGTTATGCAGACACCACGGAATACCCGCGTTCAGAGATTCCGTTCCGACAGTAACTGCTACGGCTCGGCACCAGATTCATTCTGCAACAATTCCCCTAGACTGTGACTAAGCCATTTCTCCACAAAAGAGAGGCAAGGACGATCAGGGTTTACGTCACGTCGACATCGAGGTCGTCAGAGACGTAATACGAGCTCGAACTTTTTAAGGATGAGTAAGGAAATCGACCGTTCCCTGTCAAGCAACCATCACGGCATTTGCTTGAAGCAATTTAGGGAAATCACAGAAAACATAATTCTGGATGGCTGGATGTGGAATTGCATCGTTGTCCTCCAAAATTTCTCCGCGCGATATCGTTTTTTCCAGGAATACTAGTTACTCAAGATATGCAGGAGAATTTATGTGGAGTTTGGAAAGTAGGAGAGAGACAGTAGCAGAAGTAAATGTGTGAAGGCAAATTCTCAACCGTGCTTGGATATCTCAGTTTCCAGAGCACTTGCCGGGAATGGCCAAGGTTGCTGATGAGTCCTGGTCCAGCTCATAGTTTTGATCTGCATTGAAGTTTCGTTAATTACTGCTTATCTTTCGCAAAAAAAGAAGGAAGAGAGCTCAGGGTTTCATTTCTCGTTAACGAAAAAGCCTGTAGTGACGGAGTACAAGCTCAGATTGCGGAAGGGCAGGGAGAGAAACCGTAGCCTATTCAAAGAAATCATACCAGCATTCGCCTCGGAAAACATGGTAAACAGGGGCTTTGAAGGACGAACAGGGTTTTGAACCTCCCTCCTTCCGAATTCGTGTCTATTGGCAACCGTTGCGCCTGCTTGTTTCGCCCTTTGCAACGGCCGCTGTATGTTTGTAAGGGGCTACAGCTGTTTAGACTTAAGATCTTAGGTGAGCTTGATAAGACCACTGTTGAAACTGATGATAGTGCTGTGTATTTTAATACACTGTTAGTATTATTAAACAAAAAGAAGTAACGTCACTTTTGAACGTGCATAATATAACCGCAGTCAATAGCTTCGATATTTTTTCTCGAGTGAATCGAACAGTTCAAATTGTCAGTTGTGCATTTTTTTTAAATTTTCCCATATTTTTGCACCATGACAATAACTGTTTAGAAATGTAACACCCAAACTTTATTTTAAGGAAAGGTTAGTATAAAGTGTAAGGTTTATAGAACAAAAAATTGAATTAACATTTCGCGTACGAGATCACACAGAAATGTTGCGAGCTAGTGGTGTTGCACGTTATGTATTCATGGATATCACCAGATTTTCTTAATATAAAAGATAGTAAGATGAAGGTGTCTCCACGGTGGAGCCTGGAATCATTTAATTGTGGTATGCTATCGTGCAAAGATAAAGTTAGGCACAGACAACTATTTCTTACATTTATTTATTTCTTTACTCGATATTGTAGCCCGTTAACTCTTTGAGGGGCAGGTAAACACCACTAAAATTTACCCTAGGGGGGCAAGAAAAATTATTTGCAAATTTCAAATTTCTTTTACTTGTAATACATTTGTTTTATTGTCTTGACATGTTTTATGCATTGAGTTTGTAAAAATTCACTTGAACAACAACAAAATATTAACATTAAGTGTGGCCACTACAGGTAACCACCACCCCATTACAGCATACAAATTCGATATTTGGTGGGTGAACTTTGAAATAACTAGTTTTTAATTTTCTTGGTATCTCTTGAAACAGTTCTTGCCTGCTCTCAGACACAAAGGTACTTTGCACACTGAACACATCCACACTGTTCGCAAAGGATTTTTCTTTGAACTGCAAACTGTGCATCTTCTAGATGATGAGTGAATTGGTTGTTGTTTACTGCTTTCGTCTACGTATGGTTTGTGTGATTTGATTTGGGTTGCTGTACTACTTTGGGATACAGAAGCAAAATTAGCTACCACTGAAACTATTTTTGGAGCCAACAAGATTTTGTACACCTCTCGACGGAAGTCTTTATTGGAGAGCTGCTCCATTTCGATTTCTTTGTGCATAATGAACGCGTTTGTCACACTGCAGTCTAAAAAGTGAAGAAACAATCTCATCCACCATTTCTTGCTTTTTCTGTCAGTAGCATAGTCTGACTTTAGTCGATCAAAATTATCCACATAGTTCATGCTGGAATTGTAGTCTTTCAATACAGTTGGACAAGTGATATTGGTTATTGTTCCATCTTTCTTTTTTCGAGTTACTGTGGACACATCTGATGGTGAAGAACATGTTGAAATCAAGTTGACTGCCCTGTTATCTTTCCATTTGTACAGTAGATTACTGTGCCATCATTGCTTATTTTGTAATCGAATTCCCCTCTTTCCAGTTCCATTTCCTCCTTGAGTTTTGGTATGATTTTCCTTCTGGGATTTATTGTTCCACAAGTGTACACACCATTGGATTTTAGGTCCTTGAACAGATCATATGATGCCCAGGTTCCCGGGTTCGATTCCCGGCGGGGTCAGGGATTTTCTCTGCCTTGTGATGACTGGGTGTTGTGTGCTGTCCTTAGGTTAGTTAGGTTTAAGTAGTTCTAAGCTCTAGGGGACTGATGACCATAGATGTTAAGTCCCATAGTGCTCAGAGCCAGCCAGATCATATGATGTAAAACAATTGTCCATGAAAATAATATGATGCTTTCCATGAAGACCACTGGTTAAATTTAGAACCACACGACTGCACACAAGACTAGAACTTAAACAGCTTGTCGTGAATGTGGGGTCATTTCCATCACTGTCAACACTGCTGTCACTATAAGATACTTCTTCAAATGAAATTTGGTAACATTCGTCCTCAGTTATTCCTTTTCGGCTAGACATATTCGATGGAGACGAAGAAAATATACTGGGTGGAGCAGAAGGGCGGTGGTTAGCAGCACTAAGCACACCGAAATTTGTCTGTAAAACATGGAAAATTCTATTTAAATTTAAAGTTACATTACACGTAGACTGATATGTGTTCAACACATAAATATAAGCAATTACTTACCAAAAATAGTCGTATGAAGAAGAGCTACAGAGAATACTGCTCGCCGCTTCCAAGAACAGTGCTAACAATGAAGAAGTATCAACTATTGTTCTGAGTAAGCGGCAAAAATTCGCGCAGAAGACCTGCACTGCCATCTAGCGGCATTTTAGGCAACAATTAGGTGATTGGCAGAGAGACTACTGGCCCCTGAGCGGTAAAGGGAGAAAATATTATGTGGTTAGCCACAGTGACCACCGCCCATTGAAACCGTCTACGTATGTGGTTAGTTACAGTTTTGCTGCCCTTCAAAGAGTTAACTAATATTCTACAATTACTTTGTATTACAGCATATTATCTAATATTCTCCAATAGGCCTATTTCCTGCCTATAATTTTATTTTTCCATTCACTGTCAATAAAATAATAACTACTTTTCGGTTAAAAATACATAGCAAAAATTATTATTATTATTTGGGTCATTCAAAAATAAACTAGCCGGAAGCTGTAAAATGAAAATCTATAAATGGATCGTTGCAAACGGAAGAACGCGTGTTCCTTGTAAGAGCTCTGAGACTCCGAACCGCCGCTAGAGGGATACGGGCACACATCCACGTGACAAGAGCGTGCAAGTGCACGCGTCGACCGCCCACTGCACTGAGACGCGTTGAAAGCAGAGAAATGGATGCTTTAAAAGAAGAGCAAAGGGATATAGTGCGTTTCCTGACAGCGGGAGGAGTTCGCGGAACGGAAATTCATCAAAGAATCTCACAAGTTTACGAAGAGCACTGCATGTCCGTTGCAAGGGTCAAGGTGTGGCACAAGCTATTCAAGGAAGGACGGTTGTTGTTGGCCGGTGACGCACGTCCAGGAACGCCTCGCAATATTAGCGATACCTTTGACCAGCTGGTGGATGCCGTCATTATTGAAGACCGGCGAGTTACGGTGGCAGCCATTGCCCCAGCGGTCGGATTGAGAATCGGAACTTCAACGGACATTCAGTGTTGTCTATATACTTGTGCCATTTTTCGGTGAATTTCCGTTCCCCGCAGTCCTTTCCGCTTTAAGGACACGACTACACTTTTTTGCTCTTCTTTTGAAGCCTCCGATTCTCTGAGTGCAGTGGACAATCGACGCGTGCAGTCTGTCGTCACTGTAGTGTACGCCCGTATCTCTCTAGCGGCGAGTTCGGGGTCTCAGCGCTCTTACAGGGAACACGCGTTCTTACGTAGGCAATGGCATCACAATCCTTACAGCGATTTTACTTTTGCAGCCTCCAGCTCGTTTCTTTATGAATGATCCTAATAGTATACTTATTACAACTGCTAAAACTACCACAATCGCCATGAATATTTCTACTGCTGTATCTATCTCCTATCATTTTGATATGTAACTACAGAAAACTGTCTATCTGTTTCACTATTTTTGCATCGTAGATTCCTCACATCCTCTCGGTGACATCTATTTTGTACACCGCATAGATTTCCAAGAGCATCAGCAGACTTTTTGATAGAGGTACCTTAAATAAACAAACCAAATAAATTGTAATTTGGCGACGTGATTATTAAAAGTAAACAATCTGGGAGTCCGTTTCAGCATCGATTTTTCTCTTGCAGGTTGTCTCCTTGTCTAACTAATAAGGTTTTAGCACAAATATTACGGGCATTTTATGCTGCAGGAACTCGGAAACGCAAGAAATTGGAGTTCTTCGAAACGTAGCTAAACAAATTTCATTCTTCGTGGAGGCATGTTCTGTCTCTGCAACTAATTGAAGGCAGTTTGTTTATTGCCATACGCGTTTCGCTTCTTTTATTTGTGAAGCATCTTCAGTGGCGATTTCCAGCGCTGTTAACTCACGCGTATGATCCTGGAGATCAAAAAATGGAAAGTGCAAGTGATGTATGCGATGTGACAAATTTGGATGAAAGAACGCCAGAAATCGGCCAGCTGGAGCATGGAAACTAACAAATACATCTCCAGGGCCACACGCATGAGTTAACAGCGCTGGAAATTGCCACTGAAGATGTTTCACAAATAAAAGAAGCGAAACGCGTAAGACAGTAAACAAACTGCCTTTCATTTTCTTGCGCCTCATCCACACTTTCGATTTGCATTCTGGAAAGTAAAGAAACAGACACTGTCCGAACATGCCTCGAAGGCCCAACGGTGCCCACCGGTCGCCGTGTTATCCTCCAATCTCTTAATGAAAAATGAATGTTACGTCCTGGTCGTAGTCGCAGTGCATTTTCTCTTATAGTGTACCGTATATAAGGCGAGCTTCAGCGAATATTTGAGCGACGCCCATAGCGGATCCTCACACGAGCTACAGCGTCCAGTGTGGACACCGTTTATGAGGTGGATTCTCAGAAGCGTTGAAGCGAACACACGCCTTGTTTTCTACGTCTGTCCCAGAAACACAATACACAATCATCTGAGATGCGGAAAAAAAGGAACAGAATACGTTCGCAGACAAGTTGCATACTCGATACCTTTCCCCTTGATACGAAGTTACGTTTTGGCATCGGGAAACATATATGGCTAGATCGACGGGGAGGAAAGATTCGTCGGGAAACAAGGATATCACCAGATACGGAAAAAATTGTTGTAGCTGAGCACTTAGATTGAAAATCGAAACATATTTGTGTTCTGGGAAAGACATGGTAATGATTTGACGATATTTATGAGTCTCTTTCGAAAATAGTTCACAGTGAGGTACGAAGGACACGAAAAGTAATGAGAAACAGTTACACCGGATTAAAGAATCACTCTTCGAAAGCTCGTAATTGTCTCCCATTGGGAAGTATAAATTTGAAATTTGGCGCAAAGGTGCCTTCAACCTTTCCGTGTAATGATGCTAAAGCTTGGCGCTCTGCGACGTCACCCTAGGGTTCGGCAACGCTTCAAACTGCAAGATCGCTCCTCTTACCCACATTTCACCTCTTCTTTCGACGTCTTTGCGAAGGAGGTCAGAACCGCGACACCAAGCGTTGAAATCACACGGTTTTCTTATGGGCGTCCCAGTAAAACACTTCAGGCACCATGTCCATTATAATTATCCGGGCTGTTATGCCGTGGTCGGTTGATGAATTCTGTGTCTATTCCCAACGTTTCGTCTCCGACTGCGGGAGACATGTTAATGTTTACTTCCGCGTTATCATGCCACAGGAGGGAGGAAAACAGGAGGGTTGAAAAAGCATAAGTACCCTTCACTCCTACATTAACATGTCTCCCGCAGTCGGAGACGAAACGTTGGGAATCGACACAGAATTCATCAACCGACCACGGCATAACAGCCCGGATAATTATAGTGGACATGATATTTCCGGCCGTGAAAGTCTACACTTTAACTTCAGGCACCGCCGCTCAGAATCGACACGAAAAGGCCTCTGGGGGTCAATTAACCCGCCCCTTTCCCTGAGGCGTTGATATCCAAACAGAAAGATTTTATTGACAAACTTTAACACTGCTGACACCTTCGGACGTTTTAAACTTCTCTGATGACATTTTGGGGCTGCATCCCCATTAAACGTTATCGCACCCCTTTGGAGTGTAGCTCGACCGCTATTTTTGCTCTCTTGCAAAGGTTGGAACTACTAGGGGACGTTCAAAGCCATTCGAGAAAATCTGAACTTCACCTGTAGGAGTGAAGGGCACTTATGCTTTTTCAACCCTCCTGTTTTCCTACCTCCTGTGGCTTGATAACGCAGAAGTAAACATTAACATGTGCGTGAATAAAAGGGAGAAGGCTCCCTCTAAGACTACCCAGTTCGACAGTACCATGGGTGCCACCTACGCAACTTTGTTGAGCACGTTAGAAATCTGTCTACACAAATTTCGACTCCAAAGCAGCGTGGCGGCTGGTCTAACGCCTGAGGACTAGGCAAACCCTTCGACATTGCTTTGTCGCGATTTGCCTACCTTCAGGCGTTAGAGTACCCGCCACACTTAATTGGTGCTGAAGTTCCTGATAGGTACAGATGTGACCTGCTCAACGAAGTTACATGGGTGACACTGAGGGTATTGCCGAAAACGAAGGTCTTAGCGGGATCCTTTGCCGTTTCATTCACGCACATCTTATTGCTGCACTCCCGCGTGATCACGCTACAGGAGGGCTGCGACGCTATCTCCTTCAATGGGGATGCAGCCCCACGATGTCCTTAGAGAAAGTTTGAAATTTCCGTGGTTGTCAGCAGTTTCAGAGGTTATTAAGAACATGTTTCTGTGCTCATCGCATTGCGTATTGTCGTCTTCGACCACGAAATGTGTGGGAATCAACGCCCCAAGGGAAGGAGTGGTTTCATTGGCGCCCTGACCTTATCGTCCAAATTTTGAGCTACAGGATGTCTGAATTGTTTTCCTCCGACACACATAAGAAAATCGCCTGATTTGAACTACTATAAAATACGTAGAAGGAACCATTTCGAACGATCTAAATTGAAATGGTCGCTCCAATTTAGGAATTTAGGAAACACAGATGCCAGTCTGCGACCCATTGCGAGTGTCTTAAGAAAATGTAATTCATCCATTAAAGCAGTGGCTTACAGAAGTTTCTTCTGCCTATTCCTACGATTCCTCATCAGTGTTTGGCCCATACTAACTTGGATTAATAGACAAAATAGAGATGATCCAATGATTAGAGGCGCCTTTCGTCACGACTTCGTCTGGTAAGAACGAGAGCGTACAGGGATGCTCGACAAACACCAGTAAGATATGCTACAAGAGAGACTTTGTGCATCTCAGAGAGATTTACTGTTGAAGGTTCGAGAGTATACGTTCCAGAAAACGTCGAGCAACTTATTACTTCCTCTTATATGCGTCTCACGAGATAATTATAACGATAAAATCAGAGAAATACGGAGATTTACCTACAGTCATTCTTCTCTTACACCATTCACAAACAGAACAGGGAAGGAGGGTAAAGATGGAGGTACCAGAAGTGCCCTCCATCACACACTGTAATACGGGTTGCAGAGTTCCAAGTGCCCTTTTTCTTCATAAAACACGTTTTCAGTGCTACTGTGTTCTCGGTACTCTGCTGCATGTCGCTAGATTTGATCCAGTGGCCAAACCATGGACAACGTCTTTCAGATTTGTGTTAGTAGATGTCATGTGGTCTTTGTGTCAAGCTGTGCTTTCGTCTGGAGTTCCAAAATTTAAAATATGTGAGAACTTGTTTTTGTTGTCTTCAGTCTTACCAGTTAAAAACATAATGTTGTGTTTATGTGCTTCTATTATCACAAATAAAAACAGCACCTCAGTATTAATAGCACTTGGAACAATGACTGTCTCTCAGTTATTTTGTTGAAAACTGACATTTTTGAGACCGCGGCTGTGTACAAGATACAAGCTGATTCTTGCAAACAAGAAAACAGCAACCAATCACGGTTGATAATGCTATTTGTTCAGACAAATAGCGCGTACGTACAAATGTTTGCCGATCATTGTATGGGAATGTTTGGGGCCTGATTAGCATGAGGAATACCCACAAGTCGGTGGCGGCAGCAGTAGTCGGAAGATCAGGTGAAAACGTTAAATTTTATCGAAGTGATTGTTTATAGGCAAAGTATTTCAGTCAATTCATTCGTGTATCGCATGGTTTATTTTTCATTAATTTCGCATGAGAAACATGCGATTAATTGCGAAGACGAGCTGTTAGGTGCAAGGCGTTACAAAAAAGCAGAGGCGTTGTATTCTCGCGAGCTTGAAACTGGTTACACAGGATCGTGTGCTGGTCATTCAGTCTAAAGTATTCGATATCGTCATTTTCCCCGACAATTTAGAACATTCTATATTTTACTGGAAGTCGTGTACATAAGCTTGAATCTGTGTGATTACTGAAATTCTTATCTAACGTTCTACGTATATATTGGAAGCCCCGTGGTTCCTATCCTTTGCTTCCTTCATTTGAAGTCAATGTGCGACATTTAATTGTATTTGCTCAGTTCTATTTTCCTAAGTCATTTATTGAATGTGAACGTGTATTTCTGGTGCAGATTTTGTCTGGCGCCATCTTGTGCACATATGTCGCAGAGCATCTTCTTTTTTGTATTGATGATTGCAAACAGTGTAGATGATGGAGTAATTCGGATTCCACATACTTCCTGACGTTAACAGTGATAAATACCCCGTTCTCTACAGCCAAAGTTTCAGGTGTGAAGGTCAGTTGTATTGTCTAATGCTGAATTGCTGTGGCAAGTTTCCTACGTTATGTATTCATGTCGCATGAAATAACTTGCTCAGCACTTTGCGCTGGCCGGCCGGAGTGGCCGAGCGGTTCTAGGCGCTACAGTCTGGAACCGCGCGACCGCTGCGGTCGCAGGTTCGAATCCTGCCTCGGGAATGGATGTGTGTGATGTCCTTAGGTTAGTTAGGTTTAAGTAGTTCTAAGTTCTAGGGGACTGATGACCTGAGGAGTTAAGTCCCATAGTGCTCAGAGCCATTTGAACCATTTTGGACATTGCACTGATTTGTTCAGTATTCGGTAATAGTTTTTGTAGGTTTAGTTTTTTCGAACCACGTCATCGTTCAGATAACTTACAGAAATATTATCAGCAATTAGTCATTTCCATATCTAAGTGCAGTGATTGCAAATGGGGCGAAGATCCCCATTGCGCAGTAGTTATGTATAAGTTGGTCATTATTACACTGTTGCAATTTTTATACAATATTACCTGCTTTTTATTAGTTGCGTGATTTTTTGTAAGTGTGAGATACTGAATTAATTTCTTATCTTCTTTTTCAAATTCAGACTGCGCTACGAAATTGTTTCTTGGGTCATGAATTTGTTTATAAATAGGCACAGTTTCACTAAATGAGAATTTAGAGATATTACTTACGTTGGTATTCCACTCACCTAGAACAGTAGACCGCGTGCAAGGGTTTATTTAGAACGCCAGGGTGAAACATGCTTGGCCGAAATAAAGCAAGTCAAGCCCTTGCGTGCCGCTGCTGCACATGTACGACGTGCGAATGTGGCCCAAAATAAACTTACTGATTATTTCATTGTGAACAACGCACTGTGTTTTTCTTAATATATACTCAAAATTAATGCTAAAATAGCGTAGAACATGTGTGTTTATGTGAAAATAAATACAACATCTGTGTTGAAACTTCCATCTGAGCTATCCAAGCACGACTCACGACCACCCCTCACAGCTTCAATTCTGCCAGTACCTCGTCTCCTACCTTCTAAACTTAACAGAAGCTCTCCTGCGAACCTTGCAGGACTAGCACTTCTGAAAGAAACGATATTGCGGTGACATGGCTTAGCCACAGCCTAGGGGATGTTTCCAGAATGAGATTTTCACCCTGCAGTGGAGTGTGCGCTGATATGAAACTTTCTGGCAGATTAAAACTGTATGACGGACAGAGACTCGAACTCGGGACCTTTGATGGTAGAGCACTTGCCCGCGAAAGGCAAAGGTCCCGAGTTCGAGTCTCGGTCCGGCACACAGTTTTAATCTTCCAGCGAGTTTCATATCAGCGCACATTCCGCTGCAGAGTGAAAATCTCATTCTGGAAACATCTATGTTAATGGGACCAAACCCATGTGTCATTCTAACTTTTTTCTGAATTTCCGGATGTACGTGGTTCCACTGTAATACAGTGTCTCAGTCATCTATGAAAAGCCTGCCTAACCGCCTTCCACAGCGCAGACCGTTGCGTGACGTGCAGGAAGAGAGTCAATGAGATTGTCCCAGGTAACGACAGGGGTGTGGAGCCGTACGGAATCCAGTGCCGTGGGCAGGCCGCGCTACGTTTCTCGATTGAGGATTCATGGCGCGTACAACCCTATCGATGTTGTCCCACAGATTCTCGAATGGGTTTAAATCCGGGGAGTTGGCTGGCCAGGGGAGTGCGTAAACTCCTCCTGGTGCTCTTCGAACCATGCACGTACACTGCGTGCTGTGTGACACGTTGCATTTCCTCCTCCCAGATGCCATCGTGCCGAAGAAAAACAAACTACATGTACGGTAGGGGTGAACATTGTTCGCAGGGGTAGATGCGTACTTATGCTGATCCATTGGGGCTCCCAGAATGATGAGATCACTCAGGGAATGCCTCGAAAATATTCCTCAGACCATAACGCTCCGACGACTGTTGCCGGGTGTTTTCTTTCGGTCGTTTCACGCCGTATACGCCGACGGTCATCTCTCCGATAGAGCATAAAACGTGATTCATATGAGAAGACCACCAAACGCCATCCAGTGGACGTTCTGTTGCGGTAGTGACGTGCAAATTCTATCCTTCGTCGCTGATAAGTAGCATTCAGCATGGGTGGGTGAGCCAGATGACTGCAGCATTCTCGCTTCCCACGCCCGGGTTCCCGGGTTCGATTCCCGGCGGGGTCCGGGATTTTCTCTACCTCGTGATCACTGGGTGTTGTGTGATGTCCCTAGGTTAGTTAGGTTTAAGTAGTTCTAAGTTCTAGGGGACTTATGACCATGGATGTTAAGTCCATAGTGCTCAGAGCCATTTGAACCAGATGACTGCTGCAGAGTCCCATACGCAGCAACGTTCGCCGAACGGTCGTTGAGGAAACTCTGTTGGTAGCCTCTTGGTTCAATCGGTCGATCAGTTGCTCAACAGTTCCCCTTATATTCACCCGAACACATCTTCGCAGCTGTCGTTGAACCCTGTCATCAACGGCGCGTGGTGCATCATAGTTGCCCTGGCGCCGGTTTTGGATAGCGCCATTTTGCCTTGCGCGGATTACTTTAATCACGGCGCCACGCAAACAGCTTAAATACGAGGTGCGACAATAAAGTAATGAGACTGATGTGAAAAGAAATGTTGCTCACCGTTTTAGTCAAATTTAGTGTTGTCTCTTTCAAAGTAGTTCCCTTCTGATTGCACACACCTTTTCCAGCGCTTCCGCCATTGATGGTAACATTTCTGGAACTCATCTTCTGTAATATCCTCCAAGACCCTCGTCACAGCTTTATGGACATCTTGTGTTGTTTGAAAATGGTGTCCCTCGACCGCCGTTTTGGCTCTTAGAAATAGAAAAAAGTCGCACAGAGCGATGTCTGGTGAATAAGGTGTCTGTGGTAGTACTGAAATTTGTTCTGAGGTTACAAATTGCTGTACTGACAGAGTAGTATGGGATGGCACATTATCGTAATGCAGAATCTAATTATCAGCAATGTTGGCATGAACATGAAGAACTCTCTTACGAAGTCTCCCTAAAATTTCTTTGTAGTAATATTGGTTAACTGTTTGTCCAGGAACAATTCCCTTGGAATCAAAGAAGCACACAAGGTTGATGGTCGTCCACTGCAGTCTTCATATTCAACATTCGTTCTGCCTTCACTAAACATTTTATGCCAACGAAAAACTTGAGCTCTTGACATGACCTCCTCTTCAAAAGCCTTCTGAAGCTTACCGCGAGTTGCCGTCGCGTTTTCACCCAATTTCACGCAAAAAGAAATGGCATACCGTTGCGCAATATTAAGCGGTTACATTTCCGTGACGTGAGACACAAACACGTGTTAACTTATTACAGCACAGCTCACGACTGAGCAGTTGCATCGGTGTGCCGCTTGGACTGGATGCAACTTGTAGACCATGGTCAAAGATATTGTGCCTGCCCAAGCCTGCAGGGTTGCCACATGTTGCAAAGAAAATCAGTCTCATTACTTTATCGTCGCACCTCGTACTTCCCTATTTCGGAAATGCTTCAGCCTTAGGCGCGAAAGCGAGTGCTCATGACGTTTTGAACGTCAAATAAACCACTCCGTTTCCGCATTAGGACAACGACTGCACAGTTACCTGCGTGTCCCCCCGCCCCCCTACACGCTTTGTATACCAACCCCTGCTAGCGCTGTCACCTGACGTCTGTGAGTGGTTATTGCTCGTTGACGTCCAACATATGCGACGATCACATTCATGTGACTGGGTAGTGTATTACATGCAAATCTGGTGAAACAGCGAAACAGACTGGTGGCTTCTTTAAATGCGTAAACTCAAGTTCTGCAAGCTGCCAGCGCTGTTGACAACGAGCGGAGGTAAAACGTGTAGAAGAAAGGCCGGCTGAAGCGTTTCTGCGAGAGCTTAAGGCGAGTCGGTCCGCGAGGCGTCTTTAGGGTGGTAAAGAAAGACGTAGAGAAGACGCTTATACCAGAGGACCCATTCTCTCTATTCTTTTCGCCGCCTTGTTACTCGATACGCTCCAATAACAATTGTCTCATACCTCATAAAGAACGCTCGGCGTACATTCTGAGGAATGCCGTAGCAACACGGGCGAGCAAAACGCACTTCTAGTACTTGCATCACGATGCCGTCTGTTCTGTGCGAGGTCTGTGTAACAGAATTAGCCTCCGGAAAAAAGAAGAGTGCAGGGTCCTGATAACGCACTATACGTTCGAATGCCAATTATTTTACCCTTGGCGGGATTGACTTCCAATCGCGCAGCTGCTGTCAATCTTTTTCTATCGCCTGAGCCTTCTGTGAGCCAGGCAAATTTTGTTATATCATGAGCGTACTTCTTAGTTCCAAAAAAGACATCATCATTTCTCCAAAGGCTTTTCAGTTAAAATAAATATTTTTATATCAGGCTGCACTACTGGTCGGTCTCGGCAGCTGCGTCATTGTCAAGTGCACTTATAACAATGATTTAGTTATTATTTAAAATATAAAATGCAAACACTTGCCCTAGGCTTTTGGAGTGATACAAAGAGGAACGCCACACCCTCAGCACGGGAAGAAATTACGATAGGAACACGACAGGATTTGATCACTGGCCCACTTCTGTTCTTGCTTAATATTTTCTATGTTAATGATCTGCCATTTTATTTAAATCAGGAGGCAGAATTAGTCATGTTTGCAGACGACCCAAGCATCCTTTTGAAACTGAGCAAAGAAGCATCAATAGAGAAAATAGTAAATGATATTTTGTGGAAGTTACTGACTGTTTTTGCACAAAGGGAAAAACACCTCATCCAGTTTTCTATTGTCAAAAAATACCACTTCCTTATAGAATACCAACATGAAATAATAAACTGGGTAGAAATCTTTCAGTTTTTAGGTGTGCTTGTTGATGACATCTTAAACTGGAAAATCATATAGTGGACCTCTTAAAACGTTCAGTTTCGGTTACTTTCGCCCATAAGAGTATATTTTCCTTCACTCATGGTTCAAATGGCCCTGAGCACTATGGGACTTAACATCTGAGGTCATCAGTCCCCTAGAAATTAGAACTACTTAAACCTAACTAACCTAAGGACATCACACACATCCATGCCCGATGCAGGATTCGAACCTGCGACCGTAGCAGTCGCGCGGTTCCAGACTGAAGTGCCTAGAACCGCTCGGCCACTTCGGCCGGCCGCTCACTCATGGATTATGGGAATAATATTCTAGGGAAATTCCTCACTTAGTGACAAAAAGCACGCATTGCACAAAACAATCATAAGTAGGGTTCACACACATACATCTTGCAGGCATCTCTTTAAGTAGCTGGGAATGTTAACAACAGCCTCACAGCACATTTATTGGTTTATAAAATTTGTTATCAATATTCTATATGAGTGTGAGGGTAACGGAGATATTCTCAAGTACAATACTCGAAGGGAAAATTATCTGCATTACCCTGTAATGACTTAAACTTCGACACTGAAAGGGGTGATATATACAGTTATTTAGTTATTTGATAAACTACCCATGAAAATAAAACGTCTAACAGATAGTGGAAGTGTTTTCAAAAGTTGATTAAATATGTTTCACCTTAACAGCACTTTCTATACCTTAGAGCATTGATACTCAAAGTGTGCTCCGCAGAGCCCTGGAGCTCCGCAGAACCACTGCGAGGGCTCCGTCAAAATAATAACCACCTAAAGAACAAAGCACATCATGTCTTGTCTCACAGGTTGAGTGAAACAATATCAATGTCGATTTTATAAAAGTTTTTTTTCTGTCAGTGCGTAATAGCCGAAAATGAGGTAACAAGCAGTACAACAAATCTACAACAATGTTCCGATCAAAAACTTCGAATAAAAGAATTTAGACGCGTGGTCTTGGGGTAGCGTCTTTGATTCATAATCAAAACAACTTCGGTCCCGGGTTCGATCCCCGCCGCTGCCTAAATTTTGATAAATAATCAGCATTGGCGGCCGAAGACTTCCGGCCTTGTCAAAGAGGGCGGAGGAGCGGATAGAGGTTCAGGGCACTCTCTTGTCCTAGGGGTGGGAAATTGCCCCTAAAGGCGGAAGAATCAGCAATGATCAACGACATGAGGATGCAGAAGGCTATGGAAACCACTGCATTAAAGACACGTAACGTGTATCCACAGGACATGTGGCCTGTAACTGAAGAAGTGTGATGATGATCTCTCTATTGGCAAAAGATTCCGGAATAGTCCCCCATTCGGATCTCCAGGAGGGGACTGCCAAGGGGGAGGTTACCATGAGAAAAAGATTGAATAATCAACGAAAGGATAACGTTCTACGAGTCGGGGCGTGGAATGTCAGAAGCTTGAACGTGGTAGGGAAACTAGAAAATCTGAAAAGGGAAATGCAAAGGCTCAATGTAGATATAGTTGGGGTCAGTGAAGTGAAGTGGAAGGAAGACAAGGATTTCTGGTCAGATGAGTATCGGGTAATATCAACAGCAGCAGAAAATGGTATAACAGGTGTCGGATTCGTTATGAATAGGAAGGTAGGGCAGAGGGTGTGTTACTGTGAACAGTTCAGTGACCGGGTTGTTCTAATCAGAATCGACAGCAGACCAACACCGACAACGACAGTTCAGGTATACATGCCGACGTCGCAAGCTGAAGATGAACAGATAGAGAAAGTGTATGAGGATATTGAAAGGGTAATGCAGTATGTAAAGGGGGACGAAAAATCTAATAGTCATGGGCGACTGGAATGCAGTTGTAGGGGAAGGAGTAGAAGAAAAGGTTACAGGAGAATATGGGCTTGGGACAAGGAATGAAAGAGGAGAAAGACTAATTGAGTTCTGTAACAAGTTTCAGCTAGTAATAGCGAATACCCTGATCAAGAATCACAAGAGGAGGAGGTATACTTGGAAAAGGCCGGGAGATACGGGAAGATTTCAATTAGATTACATCACCTTTGGTGACATTAAAAGCAACGGTGGTAACATTAAGAGTGCAACGGGAATTCCACTGTTAAATGCAGAGGAGAGAGCAGATAGGTGGAAAGAATACATTGAAAGCCTCTATGAGGGTGAAGATTTGTCTGATGTGATAGAAGAAGAAACAGGAGTCGATTTAGAAGAGATAGGGGATCCAGTATTAGAATCGGAATTTAAAAGAGCTTTGGAGGACTTGCGGTCAAATAAGGCAGAAGGAATAGATAACATTCCATCAGAATTTCTAAAATCATTGGGGGAAGTGGCAACAAAACGACTATTCACGTTGGTGTGTAGAATATATGAGTCTGGCGACATCTGACTTTCGGAAAAGCATCTTCCATACAATTCCGAAGACGGCAAGAGCTGACAAGTGCGAGAACTATCGCACAATCAGCTTAACAGCTCATGCATCGAAGCTGCTTACAAGAATAATATACAGAAGAATGGAAAAGAAAACTGAGAATGCGCTAGGTGACGATCAGTTTGGCTTTAGGAAAAGTAAAGGGACGAGAGAGGCAATTCTGACGTTACGGCTAATAATCGAAGCAAGGCTAAAGAAAAACCAAGACACTTTCATAGGATTTGTCGACCTGGAAAAAGCGTTCGACAATATAAAATGGTGCAAGCTGTTCGAAATTCTGAAAAAAGTAGGGGTAAGCTATAGGGAGAGACGGGTCATATACAATATGTACAACAACCAAGAGGGAATAATAAGAGTGGACGATCAAGAACGAAGTGCTCGTATTAAGAAGGGTGTAAGACAAGGCTGTAGCCTTTCGCCCCTACTCTTCAATCTGTACATCGAGGAAGCAATGATGGAAGTAAAAGAAAGGTTCAGGAGTGGAATTAAAATACAAGGTGAAAGGATATCAATGATACGATTCGCTGATGACATTGCTACCTGAGTGAAAGTGAAGAAGAATTAAATGATCTGCTGAACGGAATGAACAGTCTAATGAGTACACAGTATGGGCTGAGAGTAAATCGGAGAAAGACGAAGGTAATGAGAAGTAGTAGAAATGAGAACAGCGAGAAACTTAACATCAGGATTGATGGTCACGAAGTCAATGAAGTTAAGGAATTCTGCTACCTAGGCGGTAAAATAACCAATGACGGACGGAGCAAGGAGGACATCAAAAGCAGACTCGGTATGGCAAAAAAGGCATTTCCGGCCAAGAGAAGTCTACTAATATCAAATACCGGCCTTACTTTGAGGAATAAATTTCTGAGGATGTACGTCTGGAGTACAGCATTGTATGGTAGTGAAACATGGACTGTGGGAAAACAGGAACAGAAGAGAATCGAAGCATTTGAGGTGTGGTGCTATAGACGAATGTTGAAAATTAGGTGGACTGATAAGGTAAGGAATGAGGAGGTTCTATGCAGAATCGGAGAGGAAAGGAATATGTGGAAAACACTGATAAGGAGAAGGGACGGGATGATAGGACATCTGCTAAGACATGAGGGAATGACTTCCATGGTACTAGAGGGAGCTGTAGAGGGCAAAAACTGTAGAGGAAGACAGATATTGGAATACATCAAGCAATAATTGAGGACGTAGGTTGCAAGTGGTACTCTGAGATGAAGAGGTTAGCACAGGAAAGGAATTCGTGGCGGGCCGCATCAAACCAGTCAGTATACTGATGACCAATAAAACTGTTCAAAGCAAACTGTTGTACAGAAGCCAGAAGATGTTAGTGTCGTAAGATCGTTAGATGTCGCTACTGCAGAGTACACTTATTTGTCAAACATTATAACTGTACGATATAGAGTAAAAAGGAGAACATATAGGTAAGGTCTATAGTGGGCTTACCATATGTATAAGTTGTTAGAGTAATAAAATGCAATGAATTAAAAACATTACTTAAGTTAGATTGTTAGATATGAAATACTTAAGTGGCACTATTGTGATAAGCTCTTGCAGAGAATTTTTGATAAAAATATAATTCAAGTTACAGAGGTAACAGAATAACATAAAAATGAAAAAAACGAAGAAGACAAATCGATGGAACAATAGACTGTAGTAAGTAATCAACGCCCTCTGGTGGCGTGGCCGCCAGAATGCCGCATAGGCGAGAAGTGGCCAGAGGAACTTCATTGCCAGAGGGCCCCTTTACCATGGGACACGCCGGAATAATGAAACACCATACCAATCAATTAATAAGATTACCTAGTTAATGAAATATGTTATATAAACAGTAAAGGGATAAGTAAGCACGAGAGTTATACGTTCAGTGTAAGAAAAGGAAGCAAATACGTGAAGCACTCTCTGTACTAGATGAAGATAAAATGCAATATATATTTAAGCGAGCCGTTCATTGATTAATACAGAAGATCATCAAACAAAGCAAATTAGGCGTTTGTTATAAGATCGCTTTGTCTATTGAGCAGTTTTGCAGAATCTTGCTTTATGTTTTAGAAATTTGAAGTCCTTCTGTCAAGTAGAGAGCGGGCATGTTATTCTCAATGCTCCCTATACTATGATTAATTTCTTATAAATGCAATTCCAAAGCAGTTTTGTTGCGCGGCTATGAATGCTGCCTTCAACACAAAAAAAACTCATCTTGCAAATGGATGTTTCGACTGATGTTGCTGGACTGGCCATCTTGCTCGCAAATGTACGATATCCGTGTAAACATTCACTCGAAGAAGACTTGTTCATGTGTGCCTCGTTTCCAACTAACGATACCGGAAAAATAATTTTTACACGATTAACAATTTTTTAAAATAAACTACCTCGATTGCAACAATTGCATCGATATTTGTACGAAAGGGGCAAGGACAATGACTAACAAAACAGCAGGAGCGGTACATTATTAAAAAGTAAAGCACCAAACTGGCGTTTCAGCCATTGTATCCTGCGCAGACAAGAACTCGCGATAAAGAAGATGTCACCAGATCTAAAAGTGGTTCTTCATGTAGCAATAAAAACGATCACTTACGTCAAATCATTAGTGCCGATTGTTTTCAATATTGTGTGAAGATTACATGAACAGACATAAAATATTATTGCTCCATACCGAGGTTAGATGGTTATCTGGGGGTTAAGACCTTAACTAGATTGTTCCAACTAAGAGCTGAATTACAAGCTTTAATGACCGATATTTCGTTTAAATTAAAAGACCTTTTGAGCAGTGTTACTTGGTTGTTCAAATTATCTCCTTCAGCAGATATGTTTGTAAAAATCGATGAATTAAATCGATCTTTTCAAGGAAAACATACGACGGTTTTCAGTACTAATAACAAAATAACCGCCTTAGAAATAGATTTTTGTATTTTTTGTATTGGTAAGAGAGGACTAAAAAGGTTTTTAACACTGAATGTGTCCATTGATGGGAGAGCAGGATTATCACAGGAAATATTTGAAGAATTGGTCCAATGTTTCGATGATATGCGCCCATCTTTTGGAACGTATTTTCCTGAAGAAAAAAACTGAAAATGAGTTCACGGGTTTAGAATTATTGGTACCGAATTCGCTGAAGCCAGAAAATACTTGAAACGAAACCTATGGATCCTTTTTAGAGATGCCATCAGATTCTAGCATAATATCACTTCATGGATTTTGGTGTTCGGTTGGTCGTGTGACTAGGGCCTCCCGTCGGGTAGACAGTTCGCTGGGTGCAATTCTTTCGATTTGACGTCACTTCGGCGACTTGCGCGTCGATGGGGATGAGATGATGATGATTAGGACAACATAACACCCAGTCCCTGAGCGGAGAAAATCTCCGATCCAGCCGGAAATCGAACCGGGCCCTTAGGAGTGACATTCTGTCGCGCTGACCACTCAGCTACCGGGGGCGGACGTTGGGGTAGTAACGAATATCCACAACTTTCCACACAGGCTCTGACTGTTTTCCTTCTGTTCCCAACGACATACTGTGTGAAATGGGATTCTCAGCATATGCAGCTACAAAGAGAAAGCACCGCAATAGAGTGGATGCTGAACCTGATATGCGTCTTTAAGTTTCATGCTTCCCATTAAACGGAAACAATTTTATCAATTTCCAGTGGAATCAATACAGTGTTTTTTGTGTATTGTGTTATTGTATGTTGTTTTGCGTATTATTGTTACAACAGTCAATAGTGTATAATGCACCTATTTTTGTAATAGTTTCATTAAATGATTATAATTAAAGAATGAACGTAAAATCAGATTTTGCTTGTTTTAGGGCTCCGTAAAATATTTAGTGTTTCAAATGGTTCCGTCTCCACTAAAGATTGAGTACTGCTGCCATAGAAGAATTCTTGAATATCAATAATTACTTATTTACACAGAAAAATACTTTAAACGCCTAAGCGTAGTTTTTCATCTTTCGTGTATGCAACTAACGTAGTACCATAACATGACAATTTATGGAGGCTGTGGCGCAGGACTGTGAGAAATCAAATCTCTTTAAGCGTTCCACACACGCTGGTAAGAGACGCTGCGCTACTAACGCACATCCTTTGCAAAAAACCAGTACATTCTAGGCAAGGGGAAAAAAGCTACTAATGTTCCACACATCATTTTTCATCAATATGCGTTATCGTAGTCATTATAATTTATTTAAAGACGGACTCTTCCTGTCTGCTTCCTATTCTCAGTTCACTTTGTTGTCCTTGTGAAGGGAGAAGGAGAGGTTAATGCAAAACTTCTATGAAGATTCAGAAGTAAAAATTGCTAAAAATGACAATTTAAAGAAGAAAATTAATTAATGATTATGTCAAGGATGTAGCATCTTCCTGATGTCTTCATTTTTTTTTCAGATGTATTGTGGCAATGGATATAGAGACTGAATAACCACACGCATCTCATGTAAAGTAAATTACAGTATATAAAATTCGCCTTTGTCACAATGACCTTTATTAACGGCTATTGGTTTCGAATTAATAATCTTCCATCTTCAGGAATTTGATCGTGAACGATTACAACCACTAGTCTCCAGTCTTATGATCCATGGCATGAGGAGTGGTGTTATGAGACCACTGAGAATGTGCTCTTCTTGCTCGACTACCAAAAATTTTGGACACTGTTGTATGAGACGGAAGACATCCACTTTAAAGCTGGTTCCTTGCAATGAGCCCTCGTTCACAAGGCGAGGAAGCAAATGTATAACAACGTCCTGTAGCAAGATGAGTGGCAACGAACTGTATTCCGTCCTTCGCACTCCCACACTGGGCGCAGGACCATTTGCCAATTGAAACAGCAAGTGGCTCAAGTACCAAACATGAGCTCAGGGAATAAACACGAGGACCCCGTAGCCACCACCTACTACGTTCATACGAACTCTGAGTCTTTCTACTAGGACAAACGACAGCAACAGTTGACATATTTTCTTCTCAAATTTTTCTTATAGAGACTGTATACTTTTCCTGCATCAAGAAATTCGCTGGAGGCAAACCACATGTTAAACATCTTGTACATTACAAACGGGATTAGTGACAGATAATGTTGTAAGTAAGAAAAGGCGTATCCTGCCTTATGATGATGCTAATCAGGCTGAAAGAGACTGCTGCTTACAAAATGATTTCACACCAAAATCTACCTGGAAGCTATTTCTTTCGCAAACATGTCTTCGCTGAATTGACTCTTATTCTCATGAAACTCTACCGCATATGGTAACAAAAAAGCGACTCAGTCACTACTGTATCTTAGGAATAGAGATTTGTTGATGTAGAAAACAACGTTATTAGGAACTGTACATCTTTACAGCACTGATACGGAGTATCCTATGTCTTGAGTCGGAGAGAGACATGGTAATGCTACCGGAGGTACTCTTTGCCACACATTGTGTGGGGGCTTGTGGAGCATAGATTTGCTAGGAACGAAAGGGTTTGACGAGATAGATGTCAGAGCACTAAGGTTTGGCGAAACTGCTGGACAGTATTAAATCTTGGAAGTGTTATACTCGTAAGTCATACTCAAAACTTGGACGCTCAACTGCAGCAAGTACTGCACTATTGTGACGTCCCCCCGAATGCGAGTACAGTGTGCTAACCACTGCGCCATCACACTAGGTGAAACGAAAGAAAACTTCTTCAGTGTTATTTCAGTGATCCCAGATAGAGTCAGATTTACAAGTTGGTAGCATAATCTCACTTATCAGTATGACGTTGCATTCCCTCTGGCCTGGAGTGATTCTTTGGGAAGGGAATCATAATGTAGTTGCGTCCTCTCCCGAGGCAAGCTGGTCCACATCTGTTGTGACGCATCCTCGCCATCCTGAGACTGGCACTGGAATGGAATTGAACTTTCGGGTTGGTCCCACACATTTTCTTTTGAGGATGATTCTGGGATCTTGCAGGCTGCAAGAGTACCTCAACATCACGCAAACAGTTCATGCAGACACTTGCCATGTGTGGACGAGCATTGTTGTATTGAAAACTACCACCACGATGCTCTTGCATACAGCAGGACGCAGGATGTCCGTGACGAACCGTTGTGGCACCACAATGGCGCCGATCCCCACCATTCGTGATCTAAATTGATACTCGATGACTCCCCACATCGTGACGTCAGGAGTAAGACCGCTGTGCCTCTTCAAAACATAGTAGGAGTGGTGCCTCTCCTCCGGTTGCCGCCATACTCGCTGACAATGGTCACCGGGGGTGGTGCAGGACTTTGATTTATCGCTGAACACAATGCGACGCCATTTATCAGCAGTCCGTGCTTGCCAGCCATGCCACAACATCAGCCAACGCATTGGACGGTAATTGCATAGTTCGACTACGGCCAGTCTCCGATCAACCCAGAATATTGCGGAAAGTCCATTAATTGTCCTCGGATGGTAGGCATAAATGTGAAGGAGTTGACGATGTATTTGATGCACAGTATGACAAACGTCCCTTATGGTGGTCAGACATGATGCACCGCAACCTTTATGATCAGTGTGCCTACTTTCTTGTTCGCATGCGATCCAACATCGTGCCACTGTCACACCCGAATGCCCCACAAATATTGATACTGCGTAGTTCGACCAGCCGGCCAGATGGAAATTCACAGTGAGACCGCTCTCAAATTCTGGAATGTGCTGATCTCCATATCCTTCGCAGTGATCGGTTAACATTTTACGGTTTTCACACCCGATATACACCCTACCATGCCTGGTAACAACACTAAACATGGACAACATTAATGCACTCTGGTGGCCGTTCTACCTGTCACAAAGAATTGCGATTATAATAATTTACGTACCCACCAGTGGTGTGTACGCCTAAGAAGTTACATTGATGGCCGACCATGTCTTCTGGGTATTTCACTTTCTTTGTCAAGCAGTAGATATCACCATTAAAAAAATTCGTATTCTTTTCACCTCATAAAAAAAACTAAATGTGTTCCTGTGAATTAATTAAAGAAAATTAATAACTTCTTGACCAGACCAGTACTTCTCCTCTTCCACTAATCTTCACAAAATAACTTCGTTCAAAGTGGCCAACATTTTAAAAAACCCGAGAACCCAATCGCTACTGAAATGCAGTACAGCGTTTAAATGGACGAAAACCGATTATGGAAGCTGAGATCCAGCGGCATGTTTATTTTGATAGTACCTCCACAACTGTTGATATTCATCATCAGTGATAAGATCCGCTACAGTTATAAAATGCTTTCAGCGTCTTACAACCCTCGTGAAATAATCCACATGTTCCAAATATAGAGCGTCTTTGTATATTCCTTTTACAGTTACATCCTGCTATTATATCCGTTTTGCTTATGTCGAGCCTCTTCTTCCCTGGAGCTCACGTTAGGATTTTTATTATCTGCTTTTTATTTTGGTTTTTACTGATGTGGCTATTGTTACTGTGAGCAATATTCCTTAAAAATGTTTCGTTTTGGTTTTTATTGTAATGGCTATTCTTACTGTGATCAATACTGCAGTAATCTTTTAGCTGCTTGTTTCAAAAGTCTGGGAACACTTTAAAAACTTTATTATAGACGAATGAGTTGCACTGCGAAGTAAGAATATACATAATTTGAAAGAGTAAACTTGTAATTTATTTTTTACCAACATTCGCTTCACATACACTCAATGTGGGAACCATGTGTGATCCTCCCAACGTCGACACGATTATCGAACTCCAGCCACACACGGGCCAACATGACTTCGATGACTGTACCTGTTGCTTGTTCAGCTCTCCTTTTCAATTCCACAACATCACCTGGTAGAGGAGGAACATAAACAAGGTCCTTTACACAAACCCATAAAAAGAGATCATGAGGGATAATACCCGAGGACCTAGGAGGTTATTTTAGCACACATTGGTTTATTGCTCCACCACGACGAATCCTTCGACTGGGTAACACTGTGGTCATATATGCCCAAACATAACGGTAAAGATGTGGGGTGCACCATATAACTGAAGGAAAAAGTTCTGTGATTCTGTTTGCAACAATGGCATTAACCAGCTGTGCAACATCTGAAGGAAACATTCTCCAGTAACAGTTTGTTCTTCACAGAAGAAAGCCCCATAAAGTTTCTTGTGAGACATGACACAAAAAACATTGATCTTCTGAGAATCTCGCTCGTATTCGACAATGTTATGCGGATTTTCTGTTCCTCAAATCCTACCAGTGTGCCTGTTTACTTTCCCATTTGTATGAAATATTGCAGCGGACGAAAAATTATCGAACCATCATCTTCGACCTGCAATGCACAGCAAAATTTGCACTAACTGTACTCTGTATGCTTTGATGTTTAATTTTTTGCGGAAAACACGCCACACTGTCGTTGTTGGCACTTACAATTCACGTGAAGCTGGACTCCTTGTTAGACCTTCTCTCACTCGTTCAGTGTCATTTACATTCACACCTGGCCGACCATTTCTCTTCACGTTACACAAACACCCTGGTTCAATGAACTTTACTTGCCTTTTGTGGATTGCTTTTCTGGATGTTGCTTTTTTCCCTTTATTTCATCCTAAATTTTCGTTGGACATCCGTTGCACGCTTTGTTTTGTCAAATTCTTGCACGCAGAAAATCTTCTCACCTCCAGAAAGCGCGCGATCTTTATTATGATACCACCTAGCGACCACACATGGAACTCCACGTCACACCTGCAATGAAGAAAAAATATGCAAGTTTACTCTTTCAAATTATGCATATCATTACTTTGGAATGCTACTCTTTCGGCTGCAATAAATTTTTTAAAGTGTTCCTGAGCTTTTGAAACACGCTGTATATTGCTGGTAGGCTGTAAAGTGCCTTGTAGGTTTTTACACTTGCTTTAGTTTATCGACCGCTCTGACTGGCTACAAAATTAGTGGCTGTTTGGCCTATACTTTCACATGTGAATTCTTAAGTGACGTTATGGGCATAATGTTCGTTTACTTGGGTTTGGCCTTGTTGTTGGTTTGTAATGGGTTTACGGCACACCCTGTATTCTGTAATTAGTGCCTCTCTGGCACGTGAGTGAAGTTAACTTTCATTGTAGTTGATGGTAGTCTCTGACTTCTTAGACGTGGCGATAATGGTTACAGTGTATCAGATTCTTACTATCCGTTGGCAGAAGCAGTGCACTCGCTTACGTTACGGCTACATGGCCGCTCCCGCCGGCATTTCAACTTTAGTTTGTGCTTGGCACAGGTCTGATTGGTGTGTATGGAACACTGGTCTCATTGTGTATTCACACATGCCTGCAGGTGCACAGATTGCATACCCTATTCTTTGTTCCTTTCAGTGTCTGAAAGTTCGCGCGTCTAACTTTATGCGTATCCATGTTTGGCACACCGTTAAGGCCGGCGGAACCGCGTGACTGCTACGGTAGCAGGTTCGAATCCTGCCTCGGGCATGGATGTGTGTGATGTCCTTAGGTTAGTTAGGTTTCAGTAGTTCGAAGTTCTAGGGGACTGATGACCTCAGATGTTGGGTCCCATAGTGCTCAGAGCCATTTTTTTCGTTAAGGCCGAACCTTTGTCCTGCTCTGCGAAAGGCCTTCCGTCAGGCCTAAGATTTGAGAGAGTCTCCTGTTTTACACTCTATTTTCACCTAATTTAATCTCTGTTATTCAACTCACATCTTATGTATGTACATGGCTTTTTTTTCTTGAGAACGTAAGTATAAATTGTGTTTAGCCTTTTTTTAAGGCTAGCAGTTTGGGTAGGCGTCATTATTTACTTATAACTGTGCAGTTACACCTGAAGATGGTACACAGATCCCAAAACCAGGTTGTGCTTTTCTTTTAGGAAATAGAAAGTTTACAACTGCAATGAATCTTATTATGATTATGAAATCCTGCCCCCAAAACTGCAATCCCTGACTGTGTACTTTAATGTTTACATTATCAAACAGAATCGGTTTTGGGTTAATCGTTCAGAGGGAAACCATGTAAACGTTGTAATTGAAATGCTTTCGAGTTGAGCTGGTCTTAATTACTAGAATGCGACCTTCCAGCGGGGGTTATGACGTCAGGCAGCGGAAACCGCAGGCCGGCAGAAAATGGAAGCGATGGCTGAGTGTGACGGCACGGCCAGCCGCCAGCCTGCAATCGATTCATCCTCTGCGTTACCGCAGCGGCCAGCAGGCTAATACAGTTACCCCGCGCGTCTCCCGCAGGACACGTGCAGCCGACTGACCACTACAGCTTGCCGGTAATCCTGAACTGCCGATAGGCCCGGCTGCGGGGAAGTAGGAGCGAAGAACCGGCGCGAAGCAGACTGTAAATCGACAAGAACTAGTCCTTTCGCGTCATACACTCGAAGGCAAAAAGCAAAACGATGCAAGACGAAGGAATTCTCCGAATGGGACGGAAATCGGTAGATGTGATGTACATATACAGATAAACAACTGATAACAATTTCAAAACATTTGGTGATTTATTCAAGCGAAAAAGCTTCACAAATTGAGTAACTCAATAACGCATTGGTCCACCTCTGGCACTTACGTAAACAGTTTTTCGGCTTGGCATTGATTGATAGAGTTGCTGGATGTCGACTTGAGGAATAACACGCCAAACAGTGTCCAACTGGTGCGTTAGAGCTTCCATGCTGGAATAGCATGGAACGTGGTCTGGAGAAACATCAGTAGTGATGTTCTTTCGTCTGACGTGAGAACAGTGTGGTACAAGGTAGTCAATAACATCAAAAATGGTGCAAATGGCTCTGAGCACTATGGGACTTAACATCTGAGGTCATCAGTCGCCTAAAACTTAGAACCACTTAAACCTAACTAATCTAAGGACATCACACACATCCTATGCCCGAGGCAGGATTCGAACCTGCGACCGTAGCAGTCGCGGGGTTCCGGACTGAAGCGCCTAGAACCGCTCGGCCACCGTGGCCGGCAGTCAATAACATCATTAACACTAATGAGCGTCTCTTTGCCATCTGTTTAAGTGACACTAACCTCTACAGCAAATGCAACTCGTTGATAGTGTGCCTCATCGTTACACATGTGGAGATCGGATTATCAGCTGGAGGTGGACCAGGGAGAAAATTGTTCAAATTACGAGAACTTCAGCAAACAATGTACCGACTAACATTTTCTTCAGACCAAAAGAAAATTACTTCCCTCAGGCAAAAAGTAACGCAGTGATTTGGTTAATGGGAAAATACACAAGTTACATTTTTTAACAATATTGGGAGCGATGAACATATTGAATACAAGATGTATATGGAAAATGAATTCGTGAAAACACTTACGTATCAGAATCACAATAAGAAATATGGTAACATGCTCCGAATATTCTTCAGCGGAATGGGTATAGGTTAGGAACTGGATTCTTCGTGGAGAGGGGATGGGTTGTGTCACGTTCCCGACCCTAAACTCACCTGCAAGTCACACATGAAAAATAAATCAGTTGTACAGCAGATACAAGAATATGACGGCAAACATCTGGTGTCTGTTATAAAGGAAGACCTTGAACTCGCTAAGGACGCATTTAGACGGCTGAAACTGACAAAAATAACAAGGCAGTGAAAGATTTTGCGATGTCGCTGTTCGGGACTGCTCTTCTGTCCACGTAATTTACCCTGGAAGGAACACACATCAAGGACTTACTGAATGATTTATTTAGGTCTGGGAAATGATGATGAGGAACCTCAGCCTGCAGAGGAAGAAAATGTGCATGCTGAACTGCCACCAGTTGAAGGTGACAGTGAAGGTGCTAAATCTGTGCTACTGCTAAAGACTGAATATGATTCCTCATTCTTTGAATTCTGTAATTTATGACTGCAATTATCTGTCACCTTATTTATGTCATTTCATTGTAGCCGTTTTTGTTATTGTTTTCGTGGAATAAAAAAAAAGTCCCCAGCTGGTTGGATGTCCCTGCCCATAATGCTCCAAACGTTCTCAACTGGGGAGAGATCCCGCGACCTTTCTGGCCAATGTAGGGTTTGGCAAGCACGAAAACAAGCATTAGAAACTACCGCTGTTTTCGGACTGATATTGTCTTGCTGAAATGTAAGCCCAGAGTTGCTTGCCATGAGAGGCAACAAAACAGGGCGTAGATTCCAGGCCGAATGTGCCCGACACCACTGCAAACGGGCTTGTTGGTGTACAGAAGTCTTTGGTAATCGGTGTAAAGGGCGCCATGAGCTCAGCCTCCTCTCTGTGAGCCACTTATTAATGGTCCTTGTGGTCACTGAAGCACCAGTTGCACTTCAGATCGATGATAATGATGAATCCGGGGCTCTGAGTGCCTCTCTCGGTCCTCACGTAGTTTTGTCTCTCTAGGTCGATCGCTTCCATCTTGACGCTGTGCTCGGCCATGGTTCATCCATTCTTGCCAACATCATCGAATAGTGACATAATTTCTACTCAGATTTCGAGCGATTCGCCGATTACTGCAATCGGTTTCTTTGAACCCAAGTACACGTCCTCTCTCAAACACTGATATTCGCGTACATTGTTCACGCGCCTGTTCGAGAGGCGTAGTCACTGTCCAATTGAGTACACGGAGTAAAATTTGGTATCGACACGTCCCTTGCCAGCTGTGCTGTGAAATGGCGTTGCAGCGTCGCACATTCATCTGTCGGCCACCTAAGTTTACAATTTTGCATTTCACATTGGTACCTTAAAGAATATCTAGTTACGACCAGTTTTCTTTATTTACTCGTGGTGCGACTTTTTTTTCTTTTTTTTGTCTTGCAATGTATTATCGGGAAACAATGGTCCCATAAGCTTGTGATAAACTCGTGGCACACATCATTTAGTGACGAGCTTTTTTCCCCTCTCCGTTATGTTTAATTTCTCGCAGATACAGGTTGCCAGCAAAAATGTGACTGCTTTTCGAGTCGTTAAGTTTATTTTTTCTAAAATTATGCTTAGGAAAGCTGATCATTAGGTGGTGGTGTTAACCATGGTGGAGTTATTTTTCTGCTCATATATATCGATGTTGTTATGGGTTAAATGAGAGCGGCCATAGGTAGCACCAGCGCTAGGCTGGAAATCAAACTGTTATGAGTCCCAAAGTAGATTCTGGTGTTTGGGTTAGGGGAGGCAATTTCTTATGTGGACGTGGCCAAGTTTGGGGAAGGTACGTGATGCCTGCTATACTCCGATTAAAGTAACTTTGTCGTTGACGGTTTGCAGAGGCTATCAGCGCCAATATGAAAATTAATAGGAATAAATGTAGTCAAAATCTCAGAAAACAAGTAGTAATAATTGTCAGGCTGACACAATTACGCTCACTCCCAACCTGACTTGCGGTTACCCGCATAATCACACTATTCCACATATTTTAAGAAGCGTAAAATTGGTACTATGTTCTGATACTGACAATTGAAATATATGTAATAGAAGAGGAAAATTAAAATGACGTAGGAAGATGTGACTGGCTGATCACTTACAAAAAAAAAAGGATAAGCCAACTATACTGGTAACAGCGAACACGTAGTGCTCGAGAAAGAACTACGGTTGGTTGACGAGTCGTAGAAACGTTGGTTACAAAGTTATTTGAATTGGAATACAGTCTGAAACGTAAACTAATGTGACGTATAGATAAATAGGCGACGATATCTAATATTGTTCGATTATGCTATTGGCGAGAACACCACTGGAAGCCGTAACGGCCGTTAACAACCCCAGCAGTAACCGTCTGGAGCGATCTAAAGTGAAATGAGCACATATAACTAATGGTAGGGATAGCAGATGTCAGGCTCAGACTTGTTTCAAGAATATTGGGGAAGTGACTTAGGAAACAATTGTCACGCCAGTTCTTGAGTATTGCTGATCATTTTGGGGTCTTTATCGTTTCGTCACGGGTTCGTTTAGTAGGCGATGAACGATACAGAGATGTTCAATAAATTCACAGTGGCAGACGCGACAAGAGAGGCGGTACGTATCACGAAGAGATTTACTGTTGACATTCTAAGAGGGTACAAGCAAAGAAGAGTCGGACAGCATATTAGTAGGTCTCACGAATTGACTAAGGCGAGAAAATCAGAGAAATCGGGGCTTGTACAGAGGTTTACAGAATTCATTCTTCGCATTCACCATTCGCTAATGGAACGGGGTCGGGGGCCGGGAGAGAGGGGGTGGATGACGGTGAGAACAGAAGTAGCTTATCTTCACCATATATCGTACGGTGGCTATCGAGGTGTAGATGTAAATGTGGGACAGAATTGGCTATTTACTGTGTTTGTAGCGAATACTTATACAACGCTTGAAAGTTACTTACGTTAAAAAGTAGAACAGAAAATGTGAATAGTATTGCGAATATGTGGCTGTAACATTTTGTTGAAACACGTACGGGTAGCTAGATTAATTTCTTAGAGGATATCAGCAAATTTGGTCTAGGCATCATTGACTGTTCAAGTTTCAAGTAGATTGAAGCTCTTCTTTAGACGTCCAACATTTATTTTTACCTTGAGGTTTACCTTTAGGTATTCGTTCATCACACATCTTTCGAATGTGTTCATGCAATTACTTTCTGCTCTCCTTTATATTCTAAAGAATGTTTTTGATGGCCAATTTCTATCTAATTTAATTATTCTTTATCGGATGTCGGGGGCTGCCGCCTTACCGTGTGTGTGTGTGTGTGGTGTGGGGTGTGTGTGGGGGGGGGGGGGGGGAGGTTGAGCACTCTACTATGACTGTTACAGCTGTGTTGGCGGGAGCTTAAGCTCCTGGGCAATGCCACCGAAGCCAGACTGGACGAGTCAGACGAAGACCAGTCACAGGGGCGGGAGGAGTGGTGCGTTAGGGTTAAGGAAACTGAACCTCGTAGCTATAGTGAAGGCAACAATCTAATGGAGGCAATCATAACGGAAAAACAGGTTTTCTAGGATACCTAAAGGCGGCAGATCCACCACCTAGCTATCCTGGCTACAGGTCGGTATCCTGTAACGGGAGAATTATGACATTAATCACAAAAATCTTAGAGGACATGTGGCACTGAATGGGGTGTGTATGCTGAAGGACAGTGGTAACACAGTGGCTTCACCGGCAACAGCGGGACGCACGAAGTTAAGGTATCGACGAGATGGTCGCACGCGGTCATTCCAGGACTAGTGGCAGCGTGTTTTCGCGCCTACAGGAGGAATTAGGGTGAATACATTTTTGATGTTGCAAAGAGACGAGTATTATAGATTTAGATATTTTTTGAGCTGTCGAATGGGCTTTAAATGTGGACAAGAGTGTATTCACGTGTACGTACATACGTACTCCCTTACCTGAGCCACTCTCGAATGCTTTCCACACACGCTGTAATATTGCTTGTCTTACCACTATGTCCTCACACGATAAGCTATGTACTCGGCCGTTTGGAGAAGTCTAGTAAGCCTTGGGTACTTGCAGGAGTGACGCTGTGTCACTGAGTAGCTGCCAGAAATGCAATATTAACGCTAATGCGTGTCACCGAACAGGGTGGTGCAGTGATAAGGCGCTGGACTCCATTTCAGGATGATGAAGTACGACCCCTCGCTCATCCCCCACGCCATGTTTTCTGTCAACAACCGACTGCTTCAAGATCATATTAAACATAGTGCGACGATGAGCAAAACGATCTCCAGTCATGTGCAATTTATTGAATGAGGAGGTAAATATATGGTATAATGTGAGGCAGAAACTGTTTAAAAAAGAAAGAAGGAAGACAGTGTTTAACGTCCCGTCGACATCCTGGTCTTAGAGATGGAGAAATTATTGAAGTTATAAATGTCACAATAGATTATTATTGCACTTTGGTCGTACAAACGCATTGTTTTATCTATCTGATGAAAAGTATCCGGCCACTAGACGTCACGTGATGAGGACCACCTAGCATAAAAGGACGCGGGGAGTAATATATTGTCAGTAGAGAAACAGTAACAGGAGAATGAGACTTCGAAGGTGGCCTAGTCATTGGATGACATCCGAGTAACAGATCCATCAGTGACGTTTGAACCCTTCTAAAGCTGTCCAAGACGACTGCTGGCGACGCGATCGTGAAGTGAAAATGCGAAGGAACAACCACAACCAAGCCAAGACCAGGAAGACCTCTGTACCGACTCACAGCGAATGTCGAGCATTGCGGAGATGGTTATTAAAAAATCGCATGAAATCAGCAGTCCAGCTGGTACGATGACTGCGGTAGGGATTTTAAAAAATGGGGCGCAGTGGTCGAGCAACTGTCCATAACGACAATATTTCTGTAGTAAATTCCAAGCGACGCCTGAGATCGTGTACAGAGCGATAGCACTGGAGAATACGAGTAGATGGCTGGATGCGGCTGATATAGGGTGATGAATGATGCTCTTTCCTGTGGCAACTGGATGGAACTGTTTAGCTTTGTCGAAGGCCCGAAGAACGCTACATGCCATCATGTGTAGTGCTAACAGTAAAATATGGAGAGGGTGGTGTTATGGTATGGATGTGTTCTTCGTGGTTAGAGTGTGGTCCTTTTACTGCGCTTAAGAAAACGCTAAATGCAGAAAGATATGAACATATTTTACAGCACTTTGTGCTGCGTGTAGTAGAGGAACATTTCAGAGACTATCATTTTATCAGCATGACAACATGATCTGTCATTAAGCAATATCTGCGAGACAATGGTTTGTGGACAATACCTTTCCTGAAATAGAATGGCCTGCCCAGAGTCACAACGGAACACCTTTGGGATGGGTTAGAACATCAACTTCGATCGAGACCCTATCGTCCAACATCACTACCTTCTCGTTTTCGGCACTTGAGGAAGAATGAGCTGCCATTCCTTCACAGACATACGGACGTCATTGAGACTGTCCCCAGCAAAGCCTTCGGAAAGGCGAAGGGTTGGGATCCTTTTCGCAAATGTTATATAAGTTTGTTCCTGTAGCACGGAACGATAAGTCTCCTTATTTAGGTTTCCGTGTAACTCATCTACACGTCATAGGATCCTGTAAAAGGACTTTTTAATAACCTGCGAGATGTCATGGCAGATTAATTATAACGAAGACAGATAATAAGCAGTATTGACTAGCGGAGACGCCTGCTTTTGAATGAGTGTATTCCAGATGACATGGGCCATCGATAGCCTAGTCGTCCGGAAGTGGACAAGCAATCCTCCATGTTGTTTCATTCATTCCGCAGGAAGCGGGACGGGAAGCTAGGTACCGCAACTATCCGCCGGATACCAGCAAACGTCCGCTTCTCTGTAGGAAGAGGCGCCTGCCTGCTCTGACATCTACCAGTATACACCAGTTGTTGTTACTGGGCTCTGTTATCACTCATTAACGACAGACAACGAAAGTGTTGCATTAAGCAGGAAGCACGTCCGCGAGAGGTAGTCATAAAGTTTTAATTACGACATCTAAAGAATAAAGTTACGTAATTTTTGTTTCGTTTCCTGGTATGTGGCTGCAGCGTTAGTACACAATGAAATTCTCGCTCCACAAATTCGTTTCCTGCATTTGAAGGTGAACAACGCTGCAATAATCTAAGCTGACTTGGTGGAAGCGTACTGCGACAGAACACCATCATGTGATGCACTGTGGTACAGTGTAGACGCTCCCAATGTGGTCAGACAAGTCTGAATGATGAAAAACGAAGTTACCGATCATCCCTCTGTGAAGAATCAGCATTTATACGACAAGTAGAAGACCTGGATCTCGATAATCGGCGTATCACAATAGAGCCGATACTGGGAAAAGTGGAAGCCACTCACGCATCGGATTGCAACATTTGTAGGATATTTTGAACATGACATAGATCTCCATCCGCTGAATATCGTGACTGCTCTGTCCCATACAAGAACTACACCGAACCGAAAGAAGGAAAAAAGTTTAGCGTTTAACGTGCCGTCGAAAACGATGTCAATTAAGACGTAATAGAACCTCGGATTGTTTCAAGGATGGGGAACGAAATCGGTTTTGTCATTTCAAAGGAACCATCCTGTCATTTGCCTAAAACGATTTAGATGAATGACGGAAATCCTAAATCAGGACGGTCGGACGTGGATTTGAGCCGTCGTTCTCCCGAATGCTGTTTGCTAACCGTTGCGTCATCTCACTCTAAAAAAGAGATTTTACACTTTCTTGATTCAGGTCTTGTATTTTACGTGTTTTAAATATTCTGCTACTCAACACAAGCAGTGATCTAATATGAATCATGTTAGGGATTTACCACGAGGGGCGTTCAGTAAGTAATGCAACGTATTTTTTTCTCAACCAATTTCGGTTGAAAACATGAGGAATTTGTTTTCGGACATATTGGAATATTGCCGCTTCATCCACCATAGTGCCATGAAGTTCTGATAGGTGGCGTAGCCTTCAAACTGGTGTCTGTAATGGAGGTGTGTTCCACGCAGAGAGCTGTAATTGAGTTTCTGTTAGAGCAAAACCAGAGCATCGCAGATATTCATAGGCTATTGCAGAATGTCTACGCAGATCTGGCAGTGAACAAAAGCACGATCAGTCGTTGGGTGAGGCGTCTGTTATCATCGCAACAAGGTCGTGCAAATCTGTTCGATTTCCCTCGTGGCGCCGGACACAGACAGCTGAGAGTCCTGCAATGTTGGAATGTGCGGACACGTTCATTCGAGGTGATCTACAGATCACAATGAAACACCTAGTTGCTCACCTGCACGTTTCTGTTGGTAGTGCTGACATCCTCATCCACCAGTTGGGGTACTCAAAGGTGTGTGCCCGCTGGATACCTCGCCGCCTGACAGAAGACCATAAAGAGCAGCGAAGAACCAGCTGTGCGGAATTGCTTGCGCGCTACAAGACTGATCGTGACAATTTTTTGTTTAACGTCCTCACAGGCGATGAAACATGGATTCATATTTCGAATCGGAAACAAAACGACAGTCCATAGAGTGGCGCCACACCATCTCTCCTCTGAAGAAAAAGTTTAAAGCCGCACCCTCAAGCGGTCTTCTGAGACTCTGAAGAAGTTATTCTGATTGATTTCCTCCCTCACGGTGCAAAGATCAAGTCTGAAGCGAACTGTGCTAGCCTCAGTAAACTGAAGAAACGGCTTGAGCGTGTTTGTCGCCACAAAAATGCAAACGAACTTATCTTTCTCCACGACAACGCAAAGCCTAACATAAGTCTGCGTACCGGAGAGGAACTCACAAAACTTCATTGGTCTGTTCTTCCTCATCCACCCTACAGCACGGACCTCGCACCTTCGGACATCCATCTGTTTGGCCCAGAGAAGGATGGAAGCAGTACGTGGATGATGGGGAGGTTATTGATGCAGCAAGACGTTGTCTCCGACGTCGACTGGTAGAGTGGTACCATGCAGTCACATAGGTCCTCCCAGTAAGGTGGCGTAAGGCCGTCGCATTGAAAGGAGATTGTGTTGAAAAACTGGATTCTGTAGCCAAAAGAGTGAGAAATAATATGGTGTATTGGAACACTGAATAAAAGCATCCTGCTTTCAGAAAAAACGTTATATTACTTACTGAACACTCTTCGTAAAATGTGAGGGTGATGAAATATTTTTTTTATCTTACGCGGAAGACTACAGTAAATTTGGATCGTATAATTTGTAACGTAAGTTTTAAAAGCTGACATACTTACTAAATGGCGGAGAAAACTGTGTGGTTTTCGCCGCAAATATAGGAGAAAACTGCCACTGGAGGGCGCTGTGGTCGCGCATCACGCTGAGGAGCATGCTCAGTGTGATGTACCAGCTCGTTCCTGAGCGTGCACGAACCACGTTTGTCGCGCTTCATGATGAGAAACACATCTCGCGTGAAGGTGCCTTAAGGGTCCATCCAACATTGGCCGAGGCAACAGTTCCTAGGCCTCCAAACAATAAACGGCGCTGTGATTAGCACATTTATTCGAGCCACCTTTGGACTTTTTCCCCTCCATACACAGTGTCACAGACGTGTTAGGAGGGAGGTAAGTGGTATCAGGAGAGGTGTCTGTCGTTACTGGTTGCCACAGAAGAAGCACAGCCCAGCGCCGCCCGCCGCTCGACAAGTGCTCGACAGATGCATCGCATCAGCTCAAACCCCGCGGGTGCGCTGTAGGAATTTAAACGCACCATGACAGAGCTCCGCGAAGTGCCTCTGGCATTTGTCAGTGAAAGAACTTAAGTTCCTCAGTGTAAATTCATTTGGCAACTCCCTCTAAGTGGTTGCCTCCTTTGATATTACTTCTTGTTAATTTTATTATTTAGCGTATGGCTACATCAGTAAAAATTAATATTTAAAGTTGCCTAAAATCACGAACTAATAACTAGACCACGAATGTAGTGTATTGACCCTTCCGTCATCACCCGCAACTCCGTTGGAACACCGGGAGAAGCTCGCAGAGGACATTCTCGCACTTCATCTGCTTTTCTATCCCACAATCACAACCTGGAGAAGTTACTGTGTGTGTCTCCACCAGTCACTACTATCAAGGCCGTTGTCAACTAAGATGGTTCAGATGGCTCTAAGCACTATGGGACTTAACATCTGAGGTCATCAGTCCCCTAGACTTAGAACCACCGGTACTTAAACCTAACTAACCTAAGAACAACAGATACAACCATGCCCGAGGCAGGATTCGAACCTGCGCCTGTAGCAGCAGCGCGGTTCCGGTCTCAAGTGCCTAGAACCGCTCGGTCACAGCGGCCGGCCCGCCCCGGCTGAGATGGACGTATTGAGTGGCTAAATATGGGAAGCCAGAGTCCGCCTCCGTAGCTGACTGGTGAGCCCTGCTGATTGCCACGCGGAGGACTCAGGTTCGATTCCCTGTACTGCCAGGCATTTCCCCCTAGTCCGACGCCTGGTAGGGGATTCACTCAGCCTCGTGAGGCCAACGGAGCTACTCGACCAATTAGCAGTCGTTCCACGGTCAAGAAATCGACAACGACCGCGAGTGCGGTATACTGATCACGTGCCCTTCCATACCGCAACCAATAATGTCATTGAAAGTGGATGACACGGCGGTCGGTGGGGCCCGATTGGCTCATCTATGGCCAGAATGCGAGTTACCTTTTTTATGGAGAGCCAGAAATTACTTGTATGTTTGACTGTACCACTTAAGACGCAAGGTGTGATTGAACTGTCTGTCAACGAGTCTTGCGCGAGTGCTATTCATCCAAGTTGGGGAGCAATATTCCGCAACAAGGTAGACCAATCCCAGACCTAATGTACGGAGTGTTGATGCACAGGATCCCCATGATGTGCCACAGAGCTTCTGGAAGATGTTTGAATTTGGCAGCTGTTCTTAATAGATATTATTTGTAACTGAACGTTCTATCGAGCGTGTCTTCTACATATTTCTGGGTTCTGCTGTGTCATAGTAACTTTCCTTCCAAGTAGATCGTGAGCTCTTTGTTGCTAATTCGTTGTTTAGGTGAAACGTTGAGATGGCTGCAAACACGACTTTCGGAAATGTTCACCAATATTTGATAAGTCACTGATCAACATGGACTCAGTATGTTCAGGATCTCATGCCTCACTGCGAGAATCAAGACAAGCCCCTGTCGTAGTCACTGATTTGACAGCTGCATATGATACAGTCTGGAGGCAAGTTGTCATACTGAAAAGCTCTGCAAGTCATACCAAGCTTAAAAATTGACTCTCTGTTGGATAGTGATTATTCTTTTACAGTTCTGTTGCTTGAAGACAAGACGCAAAAGCGTACTTACTAAGTTTCGAGAGCCAGTATGAAGTGAGGAATCTAGCTACTGCTGCCTCCTAGGTATCGCTTCCGTAAGGGTGTACGGCAAAGGCTTTTAAGCAGTAGTTGATTCCGCGTTCTATACGTGAATGATTCGAGAAGAAATCGTCATATATTGCACAATAAGAAATACTAACTGCAGTGCACTTCACAGTGGTTTTGGAGAGCATGGATATAGGTGTAGATATTGGTTGTCAAGTAGAGAACTGTAGGGTGGTTATAATTAAACTTTTGCTGCTTGAGCCACTGTAGACGGAAAACTATTTACGGGATGGATACCCAACTTTAAAGGAATGATTTTCAGGCTGTGAGCTGCAGAATTTATGTTGTTAGCGGTGTTAAGTGTCATAACTCGCCGTTAGGCGCCTGTAGTGGTATGGCGACGGAGTGTTGGAACGCAAGCATGAGTGTAAATTACAGTTGCAGACAAACAATATGGATCTGGACAAGGTGTGCAGGGCTTTATTGGTAAAGCTGCTTTATCAAAACAGCAGCAATAATGCTGCTGCTCTTCATGAGTATCGACGCATTATAGGAATAGCGGGAGGTCCTTTTTCCGCACCGCAGTTGAAGAATATGATTCGTAAGTTCGAATTAACTGGCAATTTGGGAGTTGCTCCTGAGAGAGGCCGACGACCAGTTGTGCGAAAAATTGTTGAAGATGGTCCTGGGTTTAACGACGGACACTAACACACTTTGGAGGTTGAAGATGAGCGTAGCACAAAAATGGTTCAAATGGCTCTAAGCACTGTGGGACTTAACATCTGAGGTCATCAGTCCCCAGACTACTTAAACCTAACTAACCTAAGGACATCACACACATCCATGCCCGAGGCAGGATTCGAACCTGCGACCGTAGCAGCAGCGCGGTTTTGGACTGAAGCGCCTAGAACCGCTCGGCCACAACGGCCGTCAGGGTAGCGACTGAGGTCACTAGCATCCCACCTGAGATGTCTCGGGTAACAGTAAAGCAATCTCTAGTGCGGTCCCAAGCTGTCGTGGATGCAGATGTTCGCTACGTTGTAACCTGGGACGTAAACATGGTACGAGTTTAACAAATGTTCCATCCTCAAGTGAAAATTAAAATGTGTTTCTTTCGATGGTTTACTCGTTATTTCTCTTCTGCGTGTCCTTACAAATGTTTCCACCAAGTTTCATTGTCCTACGACCGCTCAGTTTTCGTGCAGACCTTCTCAAGTAGCGAAAGTTTAATTGTAATCACCCTGTATATTCTTCTTGTTCCATATGTCTGGTGTCATGTTTGCACATATATCAAACTGTAATTTTTCTGCAGAAAAACTCTGCTCCTATTAACTGCGCCTGAGTAACATCTTAATCTTGATGTATTGTAAATAAGAAAACCTCCCTATCCTTTATACCCATTTTGCCCCAAAAGAAAAATGTGCGTAAAAGAAAAGCAGGGCGTTCAGTAGAAAAAAATAAAACGGTTTTAATAGATGGTAAATAAACCATTTGCTTTTCTGCAGGAAGAGTATGACCGAAATACTTATCGGGCTATCAAAAATAACGAAGAAAGATTTGCGTTCAACGTATATTTGAGTTAAGCTTTTAAGTGTGAAACTTAGGGATGATTAGAGGCACAATACAAGGTCGGACTGATGAAAGATGAGGAAGGACATTGTTTGTAGCTTCTAAGGAAATATAAGGGGCACACGAGGAGTAATGGAAAACCTAAACGAAAATATCTAGGAGGGATTTGAACTTTCATCTTCCTATGTACGAACTGAGTAGCGCACCACAGCACAAGCCCTCTCAGTACTTAGCACACTGGATGTAAAAAAGTACGATATAACGTAGAGACTGACGTCCGAAGCTCGTGGACTTGCGGTCGCGTTCTCGCTTCCCGAACACGGGGTCGCGGATTTTCAGCTGCCTCGAGAAGACTGGATGTTTGTGTTGGCCTCATTATTTCTTTATCATTCATGAATGTGGCGAGATTGGGCTGAGAACAGGTTGGGAATTTGTATGGGCGCTGATAACCGCGCAGTTGAGCGCCCTACAAACCAAACATCATCACCATCATCATGTAGAGACTGACACAGGACATTACTGAACGCACAAATTCATAAAACAAGTGGAAATACCATCGCGTGCTGATGTTTGCAAGCTGCAGTGCTTCAGGGATATTAGCTCTGAAGAGCAAGTGTGGAGATCAGTCTTACAGTCTGCAGGATCATGACAAATTCAAATTTATTCACGGTTTCACAGCGAGGAAGAGACACGTCGTCTTCAAACATGATGGTGTGTTCGAACAAGCGTGAAACTACGTCGCAGATGAACGTACACAACTCAAAGTAAGAGTTATCAACATTACTAACTAGTTCTCTCACAGGCCTTACAACAGACTAGCTTGTCTATAATCTTGCGACTGGTTGCTTTGGATTTAAGAAACTCATTTCATTGTTAGAGTAGTAAAGTCCGCAGTAAAGTACGTAAAGGTTCTGAGCAATATAAAATTTAAATTAAAATTACAACACCATGAATGATTGGAAATAACGGAAATTTTACTTTTTGTGCGATTACAGTGTAGTAGGCAGAATGCATAATGAAATCTATAGGTCAATTGGAAGTGTAGAGGATGTGAACTTTTGTAAACTGAGATGTCACTTCTAGCAACAATAACGAATCTAAATTGTCACGAAATGGATTCGCATTTTGCGATTCCAGATTGACGTTATTTGCTCGTGACAAAGGAAAATTTGTACCGGACCGGGACTCGAACCCGGATTTCCTACCCATCGTGAGTGGTCCCCTTCGGCTATCCGTGCACGCCTCCAAGACCGAACCAAACCTCCGTATGCCAGGGAGTCCATAACGCTTACGCTCGCAAATTTCGTCATTCCCTCACAGGTACAGACACATATTTTTTCGCCATTTTATCCCGTCGACGCATGGATACACCAATGATTGTTGCAATATCTGTGTTTGTACAGTGTCCGTATCTTCAGGTTACAATGGTCTTCAGATATGCACGGCGACATGCCAACTTCTCGCTTCCGACTACGGAGAGCGCCGTAGTTCATGGCGCAGTGTATGTATTAGTGTTAGAAAGAATTCATTACGACACTCTAGCTGGACTGCTAGTTTGCCTACGGCACTCTCTTTCCAGATTCAGAAAGATTTGTGACTTTCTCGAGAAAGATACGGAAAACGCATCTATCGTATTGATCCTCGTCATGGCCGAAAGCAACCGAGCCGATTAAACAATCCCTGTGATGAAATTAAACCAGAAAATGTATAGAGCGCTCAGAAGGACCACGTCAAATATATTGATTGGAAACCGTGCACTTTAATAATTAATTAATACATTAGGAATACATTATATTCGTACATTCAGTACACAATATATTGTGTCAGCCCCGTTCCAGGCCTTGCATACAAGTCATTTACATTGAAATTACATCGTTAACAATCTGTCAGATGTCAAGTACTGAGTCTGTATTCCGACAAAAAATAATAGTGATATCTTTATTATATCATAACATAAATTTTAAACTACTGCCTATTGAATTTCTTGTGTTAAGTGAGCGGAAATACATTTAAAAACAGCGTCACATTATTGTAATCACGCGCGAACAGTTATGTCCAGGAGAGAGTAAAATTACTCGTGGATCCCCTGATCATCCGTGTGTGAAAAGCTATGTTAAAAAAATTCCGCGTCGAGCGGCAGCTCCGAGCTTTATCGCACAGTTTTTCAGGACTACATGGTGTGTGTGTGTGTGTGTGTGTGTGTGTGTGTGTGTGTGATGGACGCAACTCAATTGAGGGGCAATGCCCATGCGCCGACGCATCTACATTTAGAGCGCTGAAAGAATGTCACTCTTGTGTCCTTGATTTATCTCATGTAGTCCATTTTTGACCGTATATGTTGATCTGGTTCGTTTCCACGCTTCGGGATATTTCGATATGTCTTCTTTCTTCCCAGTATCTCTTCAGTCATTCGTTTATCCTGGTTCTCTCTGCTTCCATGACTGTAATTTTTTTTTTTTTTTTTCATCAGTCTACTGACTGGTTTGATGCGGCCCGCCACGAATTCCTTTCCTGTGCTAACCTCTTCATCTCAGAGTAGCACTTGCAACCTACGTCCTCAATTATTTGCTTGACGTATTCCAATCTCTGTCTTCCTCTACAGTTTTTGCCCTCTACAGCTCCCTCTAGTACCATGGAAGTCATTCCCTCATGTCTTAGCAGATGTCCTATCATCCTGTCCCTTCTCCTTATCAGTGTTTTCCACATATTCCTTTCCTCTCCGATTCTGCATAGAACCTCCTCATTCCTTACCTTATCAGTCCACCTAATTTTCAACATTCGTCTATAGCACCACACCTCAAATGCTTCGATTCTCTTCTGTTCCTGTTTTCCCACAGTCCATGTTTCACTACCATACAATGCTGTACTCCAGACGTACATCCTCAGAAATTTATTCCTCAAAGTAAGGCCGGTATTTGATATTAGTAGACTTCTCTTGGCCGGAAATGCCTTTTTCGCCATACCGAGTCTGCTTTTGATGTCCTCCTTGCTCCGTCCGTCATTGGTTATTTTACTGCCTAGGTAGCAGAATTCCTTAACTTCATTGACTTCATGACCATCAATCCTGATGTTAAGTTTCTCGCTGTTCTCATTTCTACTACTTCTCATTACCTTCGTCTTTCTCCGATTTACTCTCAAACCATACTGTGTACTCATTAGACTGTTCATTCCGTTCAGCAGATCATTTAATTCTTCTTCACTTTCACTCAGGTAGCAATGTCATCAGCGAATCGTATCATCGATATCCTTTCACCTTGTATTTTAATTCCACTCCTGAACCTTTCTTTTATTTCCATCATTGCTTCCTCGATGTACAGATTGAAGAGTAGGGGCGAAAGGCTACAGCCTTGTCTTACACCCTTCTTAATACGAGCACTTCGACCTTGATCGTCCACTCTTATTATTCCCTCTTGGTCGTTGTACATATTGTATATGACCCGTCTCTCCCTATAGCTTACCCCTACTTTTTTCAGAATCTCGAACAGCTTGCACCATTTTATATTGTCGAACGCTTTTTCCAGGTCGACAAATCCTATGAAAGTGTCTTGATTTTTCTTTAGCCTTGCTTCCATTATTAGCCGTAACGTCAGAATTGCCTCTCTCGTCCCTTTACTTTTCCTAAAGCCAAACTGATCGTCACCTAGCGCATTCTCAGTTTTCTTTTCCATTCTTCTGTATATTATTCTTGTAAGCAGCTTCGATGCATGAACTGTTAAGCTGATTGTGCTATAATTCTCGCACTTGTCAGCTCTTGCCGTCTTCGGAATTGTGTGGATGATGCTTTTCCGAAAGTCAGATGGTATATCGCCACACTCATATATTCTACACACCAACGTGAATAGTCGTTTTGTTGCCACTTCCCCCAATGATTTTAGAAATTCTGATGGAATGTTATCTATCCCTTCTGCCTTATTTGACCGTAAGTCCTCCAAAGCTCTTTTAAATTCCGATTCTAATACTGGATCCCCTATCTCTTCTAAATCGACTCCTGTTTCTTCTTCTATCACATCAGACAAATCTTCACCCACATAGAGGCTTTCAATGTATTCTTTCCACCTATCTGCTCTCTCCTCTGCATTTAACAGTGGAATTCCCGTTGCACTCTTAATGTTACCACCGTTGGTTTTAATGTCACCAAAGGTTGTTTTGACTTTCCATTTTGCTGAGTCTGTCCTTCCGACAATCATATCTTTTTCGATGTCTTCACATTTTTCCTACAGCCATTTCGTCTTAGCTTCCCTGCACTTCCTATTTGTTTCATTCCTCAGCGACTTGTATTTCCGTATTCCTGATTTTCCCGGAACATGTTTGTACTTCCTCCTTTCATCAATCAACTGAAGTATTTCTTCTGTTACCCATGGTTTCTTCGCAGCTACCTTCTTTGTACCTGTGTTTTCCTTCCCAACTTCTATGATGGCCCTTTTTAGAGATGTCCATTCCTCTTCAGCTGTACTGCCTACTGCGCTATTCCTTATTGCTGTATCTATAGCGTTAGAGAACTTCAAACGTATCTCGTCATTCCTTAGTACTTCCGTAGCCAACTTCTTTGCGTATTGATTCTTCCTGACTAATGTCTTGAACTTCAGCCTACTCTTCATCACTACTATATTGTGATCTGAGTCTATATCTGCTCCTGGGTACGCCTTACAATCCAGTATCTGATTTCGGAATCTCTGTCTGACCATGATGTAATCTAATTGAAATCTTCCCGTATCTCCCGGCCTTTTTCAAGTATACCTCCTCCTCTTGTGATTCTTGAACAGGGTATTCGCTATTACTAGCTGAAACTTGTTACAGAACTCAATTAGTCTTTCTCCTCTTTCATTCCTTGTCCCAAGCCCATATTCTCCTGTAACCTTTTCTTCTACTCCTTCCCCTACAACTGCATTCCAGTCGCCCATGACTATTAGATTTTCGTCCCCCTTTACATACTGTATTACCCTTTCAATATCCTCATACACTTTCTCTATCTGTTCATCCTCAGCTTGCGACGTCGGCATGTATACCTGAACTGTCGTTGTCGGTGTTGGTCTGCTGTCGATTCTGATTAGAACAACCCGGTCACTGAACTGTTCACAGCAACACACCCTCTGCCCTACCTTCCTATTCATAACGAATCCTACACCTGTTATACCATTTTCTGTTGCTGTTGATATTACTCGATACTCATCTGACCAGAAATCCTTGTCTTCCTTCCACTTCACTTCACTGACCCCTACTATATCTAGATTGAGCCTTTGCATTTCCCTTTTCAGATTTTCTAGTTTCCCTACCACGTTCAAGCTTCTGACATTCCACGCCCTGACTCGTAGAACGTTATCCTTTCGTTGATTATTCAACCTTTTTCTCATGGTAACCTCCCCCTTGGCAGTCCCCTCCCGGAGATCCGAATGGGGGACTATTCCGGAATCTTTTGCCAATGGAAAGATCATCATGACACTTCTTCAATTACAGGCCACATGTCCTATGGATACACGTTACTGGTCTTTAATGCAGTGGTTTCCATAGCCTTCTGCATCCTCATGTCGTTGATCGTTGCTGATTCTTCCGCCTTTAGGGGCAATTTCCCACCCCTAGGACAAGAGAGTGCCCTGAACCTCTATCCGCTCCTCCGCCCTCTTTGACAAGGTCGTTGGCAGAATGAGGCTGACTTCTTATGCCGGAAGTCTTCGGCCGCCAATGCTGATTATTTATCAAAATTTAGGCAGTGGCGGGGATCGAAACCGGGACCGAAAACGTTTTTGATTATGAATCAAAGACGCTACCCATAGACCACGGGTACAGCCAGTTTCCCTATAGTTGGACATACCGTACATTGTAGCGTATCAGTTTCTTTCAATTTAACCATTTACTTTGCAATAGTCAAATACTTGTTTGATACGTTTCGTGCTAAGCAGCCGCGCAGGGTAGTAGCGCTGTCTATTGCGCCTTGAAACGGTTCGCGCCGCACCCCACGTCGGAGGTTCGAGTCCTCCCTCGGGCATGGGTGTGTGTGTTGTTCTTAGCGTAAGTTAGTTGAAGTTAGATTAAGTAGTGTGTAAGCCTAGAGACGGATGACCTCAGCAGTTTGGTCCCATAGGAACTTTCGCCACCACCTGTTAAGCATATTACTTTCCATATCTTCTTGGCCAACACGTTGGCATCTGCCCTCAAGCTATAACTGGCAACTCAGTCTCCTCATCCGTACTATCCTTGCAGTCGGTTCTCCACTTTGATACAGCTTCTGTCATCATCTTTGTATCCAGACTTTACCTTGTTTTTGTACAGCTGATGTGCCTCAATATCTATCGTTCCTCCTTCTTTGGCACGATGTAGGCTAATTTTCCCAAGGTGTTCGTTTCCGTTGCATGTAACGCAGAATTTCTGGTTGTCGACATATAAAGTCGCAACTTGGCTTTCCTCGATAGGTTGTTCTTCCCATAGGTTGTATTTGCAACATAACGTAGTTTCTCCTGTACTTGTCATCTTTATACACTGAAGAGACAAAGAAAATTGTACACGTGCCTAGTATCGTGTAGCGCCCCCGTGAGCATGCAGAAGTGCCGCAACACGACGTGAAATGGACTTGACTAATGTCTGAAGTAGTGCTGGAGGGAACTGATAACATAAATCTTGCAGGGCTGTCCATAAACCCGTAACAGTGCGAGAGGGTGTAGGTCTCTTCTGAACAGCACGTTACAAAGCATCCCATATATGCTCAATAATGTTCATTTCTGGGGAGTTTAGAGGCCAGAGGAAGTGTTTAAACTCAGAAGAGTGTTCTTGCAGCCACTCTCTAGCAATCCTGGACGTGTGGCGTGTCGCGTTGTCCTGCTGGAATTGCCAAAGTCCGTCGGAATGCAAATGGGCATGAATGGATGCAGGTGATCAGACAGGATGCTTTCGTACGTGTCACTTGTCACAGTCGTATCTAGATGTATCAGGGGTCCCATATCAATCCAACTACACGCGCCTCACACTATTACGGAGCCTCCACCAGCTTGAACAGCCATACACGTACATGTCCATCCGCTCGACACAATTTGAAACGAGACTCGTCCGACCAGACAACATGTTTCCATTCATCAACAGTCCAATGTCGGTGTTGAAGAGCTCAGGCGAGGCATAAAGCTTTGTGTTGTGCAGTCATCAAGGGTACACGAGTGGGCTTTGGGTTCCGAAAGCCCATATCGATGATGTTTCGTTGAATGGTTCATACGCTGGCACCTGTCGATGGCCCAGCCTTGAAATCTACAGCAATCTGTGGAATGGTTGCACTTCTGTCACGTTGAACGATTCTCTTCAGTCGTCGTTGGTCTCGTTCTTGCAAGATCTGTTTCCGGTCGCAGCGATGTCGGAGTTTGATGTTTTACCAGATTCCTGATATTCATGGTACTCGTGAAACAGTCGCACGGGAAAATCCCCACATCATCGCTATCACGGAGATGCTGTGTCCCATCGCTCGTGCGCCGACTAGAACAACACGTACAAACTCACTTAAATCTTGATAACGTGCCATGTGGTAGCAGAAGTAACCGATCTAACAACTGCGCCAGACACTTTTTGTCTTTATATAGGCGTTTCCGACCGCAGCGCCGTTTTCTGCCTGTTTACATACCTCTGTATTTGAATACGCGTGCCTATAACAGTTTCTTTGACGCTTCAGTGTATATGTGTCTCGTTTGTCCACAGCTTGTCTGATGTAATATCCGTCAGGTACCGGAAGCTGTACCTATTCCCTAACACTTGCCAACTTTCTGATCGGTCCCTGCCTTCAGCGCTTTAATTTAATCGAGACCAGATTTCGCTGTAATTTCATTAAGACTTTTAGTGCCATTATCATTCTTCTGCTCATGCAGAAATTCTGTGTCATCGGAAAAAGTCAGTCTTCTGTGGTATTATCCTTTATTTTGTACCCCGTTTGCTGTGACCTGCCTAGTTTAGTGACACAATTTTCACAAGGTTTGCCACCATATGACTTCCACATAGTCCCACATCTAAGGAGCTTTTCGGGTGGAAAACATTCGGAGTAAAAAGAACGTATTAGGATATCGCCTGAAGCATATTCCGTTGGCGCCGCAGGAAGTCACTTTAGGAAGCAGTCTGCTCGCTGGGTACACTTTGAAAAAGCCCATTGACCTAAAAACCAAAAACGTCCAAAAACAAGAGCATTCTGAAACTTCTTGGCGGATTGAAAGAGGACTCGAGCCCGATGCGCTGTCTTTTGTGAGAATTGCTCTTATCGATTGAGTTATCCAAGCACGACACGGCCCTAGAAGCTTTATTTGAGCCAGTATCTCTCTCCTACGTATCAAACTTGGAACAGCTTCTCCTGCCCACCTGTAGATTACGAGTTGTGCCCGTATAGATCTATTAGTAAGAGCATTGCCTGCTAATGACAAGGTTCGAGGGTTTTAGCCTGACAGAAAGTTCGAAACAGTTCAAATTCCGCTGTAGAGTGAAACATTCATTCTGGAAAGAGCATTTTTCACCAAACCGAGAAAGTTTGTCTTTCCCCTTTACAGCAGTGCTGCTTTCTTCGTCCATTCAGGGCAACTTTTTTAGCGCTGATATGATCTTTTCCAATTGAAGACTGGAAATGAGAACGCTGAATGTGCCAAACTGCTGGATGTACGATGGCTAATAACTTGAGATAGGTTGGAACTACCAGAAGACCCTTTTACTTCAAAATACTTCCACTAGACCTGGCAGTGAGTAAGTTAGGTTTTTCGTGAAATGAGGAACATCTGAATGTGCCGAGCGCGTCTGACCGTAGTGGTAAACATGTTAAAAGCTGTTTCTCGCTTGGTTTTCTGCAAACAACAAGCAATAGTATTTTTTACTTTGTTTCATTTATTTTCGACGTGAATCTTTTGTGTACAGTGCAATATGACGGAAAAGAAAACGAAGATTATAAAAAAAAATAAAAAAAACTGAAATGAGCATGCGAGAAAAGCCGTATGCAAGAAACAAATGGACGACTATTGCTCAGAAAGAACCACTACAACGTAATGTACGTTGATATAACTGAAATTTAACTTTGTATTGTGCAGCATAATGAAATAAAACAAAATATCGTGTAGTTTTTGGCTTCGAACTGCATGATCTACACACCCTGGGAAATGTTACTTACATTTCATTGACCAACAGATTAAGTGCTGACAAAACGCACGACCTATCAGCCACAGTCGATTTCTTAAAAATGAAATGCAGGTAATTTTACTTCTCGTTGTTTCAGTATAATGTCAATACTTTTTCCGTTGTTACTGTTTAAAAGTATTTGAGATGATGCTGTGCGCATTCAGTGTGTCCTTGGAAGTTAAGCATGCTACTTTAACTAAATTCTCATATATACTGTGTTACATTTTTGCACCACTTTTTCTGCCAGGCATTACAAATAATGTGGAACTATCATAAATTGCATTCCTTCGAATAAAATGATTTATTATGTGAATTTGTGTCTGTCCCCGGTAGTTGAGTGGTCCGCGCGACATAATGTCAGTCCTAAGGGCCTGGGTTCGATTCCCGGCTAGGTCGGAGATTTTCTCCGCTCAGGGGCTGGGTGTTGTACTGTCCTAATCATCATCATTTCATCCCAATCGTCGCGCAAGTCGCCGAAGTGGCGTCAAATCGAAAGACTTGCACCCGGCGAACGGTCTACCCGACGGGAGGCCCTAGTCACACGACATTTACATTTTATGTGAATTTGTCTTAGTTTTTTTCATGTTTTCTTACATTTTGACATTTCCCACTTTCAGCGTTTCCCATTTATTTACCTCATTATAACAACATCATGCGGATTACATTTCCACTTACCCCCAAGAACAAATAACAGCAGCTGTCCTATGCGGCTCCATTTAAATTTCCTCTCTCGGCAAAAGCTGCGCTGACGCCTTCGCCGTAAAAAGTGTGACTCCTTTCCTCAGAGCTGAAAGCGGAGTGGGCACAAATGGAAATCGCCGCTTTAAGCAAGCGGCGCCAGTGTTAAATGAGAGCGGCCCTCCATCGCCTTGGGAGCTTCGCTTAAGAGAAGAGCGAGCCGACAGAAGAATCAGGTCAAAGGCGGGTCGATACGGCTGGGAACGCCTTCGCCTACCACCAGTAATTGCAAGTCAAGAGCTCCGCGACCGGGATTGGCAATCCCCATTACATCGCACCGGCGGAGAAAAGGCCTCCGTGCCGCGGTGAATGAATCACAGAAAGGAACGATTTTCGTTCCACTACGTTATGCACTAGTCAATAGCAGCCGCTACAAGCGAACACTTTGATAAAATGTCGATGCCTTGAAGCATTCCAGCCCGCCGTACTTTTGAAGAAATTGAGTTGCGAGATTAATTAGCAACTGGGATCGCGCGCTTGTGTGTTTGTTACATGTTGTTGAGTAGTGGCTCACTAAAAAGGGAACAATCTTCGACAAATTGATAAATTCCTGAAGAAATGCAACGTATCACACTATATAGTCACAAATATTTCAACAGCAAAAGCGTTTCAGTGTTCGGCGCTTCTGAAGATGCGACTTATTGTCTGATGTCTGTCAGGACGTCCAATCATTTATGCACGGCCCAGTCACATTCATGTTCGACTCGATGTGCAAAACCACTCACAGACGACAGCGGCAGCACTAGCAGTGGAGGGTATATAAAGCGAGTCGGGGGGATGAGGAAAACAGTCCAGGCGTAATACGGAAACAGGGCGACTTATTTGACGTTCGAAAGGGCGTCCTCATTGACTTCGGGTCAAGGCTGAAAGCATTTCCGAAATGCATAAGTTGGTAAACTGTTCGCGTGTCGCCGTAGTTAAAGTATACCTTGCTCGACAAAATGGTGATAAGGCATCTGTGGTGCACCATGGCATAGATGACGGGAGTAAACGATAACTACGGAGATGGTTACGGTCGAACAGACATGCACCTGTTGAGCAACTGATCGCCCAGATGAACCATGGGGCTACCAACAGTGATCCCTCGACTATCGTTCAGCGAACGAGGCTGTGTATGGACCTCCGCAGCAGGTACCTGGTTCGTGGTCCCATGCTGACTTGTTCATTCGCAATAAGGGCTGGCATTTGCACGCCAATACCGCAGCTGGACGTCCATAGATCGGTGACAGGTGGTCTTTACAGATGAATCACGTTTTATGCTCCATCGGACTGATAGATGGAGGTGTGGCCGGCTTGAAACCCCTGAAAGCAAATACCCTGCAACAGTGGAGGAGAATATGGCTGAGAATGTTTTCGTGGTATTCCCTGGGTGATCTCGTCATTCTGGAAGGCGCAATGAATCAATACAACTATGTATCTACGCTTGGGGACCATTTCCACCCTACTTTGTTTTTCCTCAGCACGATGGCGTCTACCAGCAGGACAACGTAATGTGTCACGCAGCTCACAGCGTACTGCGTGGTTCGAAGAGGACCAGGATAACTTTAACGTACTCCCCTGGCGGCCAAATTCCCCCGAATTAAACCCAATCGAGTATATGTGTGATCACCTCGATAGGGCAGTCCACACCAAGGATCTTCAACCGAGAGACCTAGTGCAGCTAGCCACGGCACTTGAGTCGGCATGGCTCAGCACCCTTGTTGGTACCTTGCAGAACCTCTTTGACTCTTACTGCGCATTTTGTAGCGGCCCGAGCTGCTAAATATGGTCAGCCAGGCCTCTGACAGGTGGTCATATTACTGTGACCGGACAATGTAGTACAGAGTCAGTAATTGGAGGAGCCTCGATAAGATCTACAGGATGTGAGGTTCAGTCAGAGGGATATGTTCTCTGGGTATCGTCTGTCAGCGCGCTCTGACTCTCTGGCAGATCCAGAGGACAATCATGTCCCAGTGTTGAGGAGGTATATCCCAGATACAGTATTCCGTCTGGTAAAGTTTGGTAACACATGACGGTGACAATGATAAGTTTCAATGTAACAAATTATTTGCGTGATAAAAAGAGTGGCAAACAGACTTCGTTAAAAAATATAGACTGCAGGCTCAACTTGTGAGAACGTTCACACGATAGTTCTTGGACGGAGCGCACTCTTTGCACTATGTTAACAATTCTCCCTGTCTTGGAAATGGAAATTTGCGTTGGTTACCAATAGCTTTTATTTCAAAAGGTATTTAACTTTCACTGCTTTTTGTTAATGTTTCACTGATTGCTATCATACAGTAGAATAATAATGTAACACATAGACTGTTACATACAATATTCACAAGATTTTCTCGTTTAAAACATTTTTAAATCTGAACTGAGTATTTGTTCCTAGGTTGTATCATGGAACAGTATTTCACATTTGTAAAAACCTTACTTTCCACGCGTGCACGCAGAAGTGCCGCAGTACGACGTGGCATGTACTCGACTAATGTCTGAAGTGGTGCTGGAGGGAAGTGACACCATGAATCCTGCAGGGATGTCCATAAATCCGTAATAGTAGGGTGGAGTGGAGATCTCGTCTGAGTAGCACGTTGCAAGGCGCCCCAGATATGCTCAATAATCTTCATATCTGGGGAGTTTGGTGGTCAGCGGAAGTGTTTAAAAGCAGAAGAGCGTTCCTGGAGCCACTCTGTAGCAATTCTGAACGCGTGGGGTGTCGCATTGTCCTGCTGAAATTGCCCAAGTCCGTCGTGATCAAATAGGATGCTTACGTACGTGTCACCTGTCAGAGTCGTATCTAGACGTATCAGGGGTCCCATATCACTGCAAATGCACACGACCCACACCATTACAGAATCTCCATCAGCTTGAACAGTCCCCTGCTTACATGCAGGTTCCATAGATTCATGAGATTGTCTCCGTACCCGTACACGTCCATCGGCCCGATGCAATTTGAAACGAGACTCATCCGACCAGGCAACAGGTTTCCAGTCATCAACAGTCGAATGTCGTTGACGGCCCCAGGCAAGGTGTAAGTTTGCGGAAGGGCTACACTGCTGTCTTGTTGAACGATTGTCTTCAGTTGTCACCGGTCCCGTTCTTGCAGGATCTTTTTCCGGCCGTAGCGGTGTCGGAGATTCGGAGTTTTACGGGATTCCTGATATTCACGGTACACTCGTGAAAGGGTCGTGCGGGAGAATCCCCTCTTCGTCGCTACCTCGGAGATGCTGTGCCCACCGCTCAAGGAATCTATGTGAAAAAAAGTATAGGATACCCATTGTAGCCCCTTCTCGAGAGAGATGGAAACTTGAGCTCAGATTTTAGACGATATCTCAGTAATTACGAACAGCTGAGACCTAGCTCGTGCGTGGAGGACGTGGAATTCATCTGTGCGATCATTCTGAGTAATCGTCCCGGTTTTCTCATGAACTGATAGAGGGATATCACAGAAAATGTAAAACACCATAGACGGACAAACAGTGAATCACGATGAATCACGCAGGATGCTAAAGTGGATAGAGGAAACAGAGAGAGAAAACACAAAAAGCAAACACCATCGTCAAAGCGTAAAAGTTATGTAAGAGCAACTATTGCAGGAAAGCAATTATAGTTTCAACATGCTGCATTTATGAATAAATAAAGAGTCATTATCCTAAGGACTTCATCGAACACAACAGTGCTTTACTAGGTATAGTCTATTAGGAATTGCGCACTTATACACCCACCTGAGAAGCAGCTCACGCAGTCAGAAATACAGTTTAAAGCTGAATCCGCAAAACAAAGCCACCAGGCTAACGCTACTGTGCCCTGTAGAGCCTTGGTTTTCTATGACAAAGCATCAGGTTTGGTCATTAAATTGCATAAAAATGCTGCAAAGCGAAACCGATCGTAACGACAACGAAAAAAAATTGCTGTTTAGCGTGCATTGAATTACAGTACCTAGTAATCGACCTGTACTTTGTTTCTATAATGGGGCTCAAGCAACTGTGGGTGGTCCGTAAGCTTATTCCACCGCAGACATTCAGACTTTCGTTATGCAACAGTCATACACTGACTGCGTTACACACAGCATTTCCGAGTTTTTAAATTAGTCTTTTTTGGTCAAAACATACTGTACTGTATTTTATAATAACATAATAGTTCCATGCATTTTCCTCCTGAAACAGCGTCATGGCTCAGCATGTACGAATGGTATGAACTTTATCAATGAAACGTTTCCTTATTTTGCCGTCTTGAGACGATGGAACAGTGCATGGCTTATGCGCCATGGCTTTTGAATTAGTCTTTTTTGGTCAAAATATACTTTACTGTATAACAACATAATAGTTCCATGCATTTTCCTCCGGAGACTGCGTCATGGAACAGCATGTACGAATGGTATGAACTTTATTAATGAAACGTTTCCTTATTTTGTCGTCTTAAGACGATGGAACAGTGCATGGTTTATGCGCCACAACACTGTGTCACACTTCATTATCAAAAATAAATCAGAAAATATTTTATTTTTTACTGAATTAATCGTAAAAGTTACAAGCAAACGATAAATATTCTGTATTTAAAGCCTAACACTTCGCTCTAGATACGTTAGAACTCCAAATGGTTGGCTTTTTATGAGTCTCTTGTAATAACTGACATATCTACAGCTACATTACGGAAGCCACTCTCCAGCATGTGGCGGCGTGTGCTTTAGGTACCAATATTATTCCCCTCCCCTGCCCCCCCCCCCCCCCCCCCCTTATTCAGTCCAGTCCCCCTCCACAGCTGAGTGGTCATTGTGGCTGACTGACATGCGGGGAATCTAGGGTCGACTTTTCCTTGCGGGAGGACTGCACCGAGGTGAGCCCCTGGAGCTACTGAAGCGAGTAGCAGCGACTCCATCTCTGCCAAATCGACAGCAGCCAAGAGGGCGGTGTGGTGACTTCAGCCAAAACAGTTGATCATCAAAGCTCGCAACGTAAAGATAGAGAGGAAAACCGTTCATGTCCTATGAAGGCTGTTGGGTCACAGGTCCTTGGAACCCATACGGTCTCATAGCGATTGACTTCTTGAGAAAGAGTACAACATTAAGTGGCTCATACTACACAGCCTAAAAGGGCTGTTTGCATAGTGAGTTCGCGAACAAGCGACCAAGTTTAGCCTGCAGAAAATGTGCTCTTGGAGCGTAGTAAAAGAGCTTATTACAAAAAAGTGTGGCTCTGGTGGTAAATGTTCTCACTTACCTTACACTCCAGAATAGGCCTCATGTGACTGTTTTTGTTGCTGAACTCTAAAAGAAATGTTTTCGACGAATAAAGAGGTTCTGTGCGCTGTAAACGAGTGTTGTGCAGAGTTCCAAATTTCTAATCTGAGAAAATAATAAAGCTACGTTGAGTACACTGAAGTATTTTGAGAATTTTTTTTATAACAAAAACAAAAAGAAAAATGCAAAGAGGACCTTGCTGTCAATCTTATCGATTATCATCTTAATGATACAAGTGTTAGGGGGCAAAAAAGGTGAATTGTGTCGTGATTTACGACAGGCTGCAAAGCTAATTTGAAATGGTTGCTGCTCTCTTTGCGTTTTGTCCATGTGCAAAATTTCTGAATGTTGAAAGGGAGAGTCTCTTCTCTGAGACATGTGAATTTCAATGGTGCGAAATTATTTATGCATTGTGTTCAGTGAATTTTATCTCAACTCTCTCTGGTATTCTGTTCAGTTCAGGGTGCGGGCAGATGAACGACCGTGAAAGGCACTGTCGCCTACACAGATGATTTCGCTGTACCAAACACCTGTCAAAATTCTTAACAAATGTAACTTGCATCACAGTTTCGGTTTCCCTTCTGACTATTTTGTTACTGTTAGACCATCTCCATGACTTGGACGTAATGAATTACATCAACGATAACTTAAATCAACGCTATTAAAAATCGCAACACCCTGAAAGAATTGGCACAAATAGATCCTCGCTCAGAGGGTATGGAGAGCAGTGTAGCAGCAGTTTGGGATTAAAATTACTATCAGTCAGCGTGCATGTAAACCCTCTAACATAATCTTTTGTGTGAATGGAAAGCATAGTTTTACACCAAGATTAGTCACTCAAAATATGTCAGGATTTGAAAACGTGGCAGCTGGTGTCGGGACGCCTCTTCGACATCAAACGAATATGCCACTCCGAGCAGGGCAGAGTATCGGGCTCCAAGAAATGTCTTTTGCCATAGTCACAGCTTAGCATAGTGCTACGATGGTAATATCTGAGATGAACTTGTGGCGAGAAGAAAATGAAAAGGTTAGGTTTTAAGAGCCAGCCGATGATGAGTATTTTAGAGACAGAGCACAAGCTCGAACTGGAGAAGGAATGGGAAGGATGCAGATCGTATCTTTTCAAAAAGAACTTCCCTGAGATTCGTCTTAAGTGGTTTAGGGAAGCTGTGGAAAACCAGATGGATCAGGCTGGGTACAATGCAGATGACACCACTTCGCCCTGAATGGAAGGTACAGCGAAAACTGCAAAATGGCAGTTTGGAATTTTGAACTGCATGCTGGACAAACGGCAGTTGTCATGGTTTGGGACACCACAACGTGCGATCTCGACTCATCTGCTGAAGTAACTACAACTCCTAGGTCTTAGAACGAGCTGTGTTCCCCCTCGTTGAGGCAAATCTGTATGCCGTACAGGGCGTACCGGGTAGAAGTGTACACAAACAAATTCTTATGACGAAAGAACTCGAGATCTTATGTTGTTGGGAAAATCCGGCTCCAGTATGTTCGCCAAATGGAGCCATAATGCGTACAAGCATATCGTCCCCATACTTCACATCAGTCATCCTCCCATGTAATAGAACAAGGGGCGTATTGCTGTTATACATGGTTCCACCTCAAAAGTTGACTGAACCGTCTTGATAAGGTTGGCGGTGTACTGTACTGTTAAGATGTAAACATTGACCCCGTCGCCTCCACACAAGAATATGCGTGTAGTATGTTATGGTGGAGACTGATACGCGTTTCATCGTGTGAGACCGTAGTGTCCCACTACTGCGTCGTCTACAAAGAGTTGTTTCGTGCCCATGCGACACAAGGGGAGGAGCCTTGAGAGATTTTCTGGAACATAATACCTGCTCATGGTGCATATTTCGTAGCTGTGTAGAAGTGTCGCCGCAGATGTGTAGCATTGCGCTTGGCATCTGCTTGCTGTTATACGCAGATGTCGGTCCTGCATACCTACTGTTTTTCTTCCGCGGACGCTTCTGTGACGATCCTCAATTGATCCTCTTAGTAGAAACTTTTTCCACATTATGGAGACATCACTTTGACTCACAGCAACGTCCACCTATCTCATTACCTGCTCCTCTGCAGTGAGTATACGGAGTCTCTTATCACACGTTATTGTTGTGAGAAACATACTGACGCAACACAGCGCTCCTAATGACACAACACAAAAACTGCAGCGTTTACAGGTGACACGGTTGCACATACTGCCCTTCCAAGATGTGACCCTCACCATTCCATGAACTGCGCTGAGTTGCATGGCGCATGCGCGCCAGTGACAGGGCACATCTGTCTCGACATGTTGCGAACTGTGCAGTTCCACATATGCCTCCCGGTCATTTTGCAGCAGGATGGTGGCCCACCCCACTATCATTGGGATATTGCAACATTTCTCCATGAGGTATTTTCTGAGCACTGTATCGAGAGGATTGCCTAGCCCACTCTGTCTCCGGGTTTGACTCGGCTCAATTTCAGTTCTTGGGGGTTCATAGAGAACATTGCCTGCAGAACATGGATTCGAGATCTGGTAGATCGTAGGCAATAGTCTACGCCGCAGTAAAAGCCATAACACCCTAATGCTTATGAACATGTGCCAGATGTGGAGTAACGTTCATATAACTATCAACTATCAAGATACATTCGGTGCCCACATTTCATTCCGCAGCGGAGTGTGCGCTAATTTGAAACATTATGCGTGCCGGACAGGTACTCTAACCCAGGACCTTCACCGCGTACTGTCGTGCAACAGACCCTTTCCCTTTTTATTCTTTTTTCGTTTGATTCCGTGACTTAGAAAACAGAACGAGCTATAATAGATATCGGTCCATTGTAAGGTACGTATTTTTTCAAGCAAGTGGGAGTGGGACAGTTGAATTCCCAATTGCGAATATATATGTGAGCTAATAGTAAGCTTCCGGGTAGTGAGCCGAGTTGTTGTTTTCATTTTCAATGCAACATATCGACGACCGACCCAGCATGTTTGCAGTCCAGGCAGCGACTACACATAATAGCAAAGCTCCCAGCAACTGAAGAAGGCGTATGGCTCAGTCGTCGAAATATTGTGCAGAAAATGGAAAAAAAAACTCCGCCGAACGTTCAGAAGATCACTATTAATCAATCACGCCGGGAAAACATGAAAGATTATATATGTGGGGGTTCTCCACATACTACATTTGTCTTATAGCCCAGTTAAACCTTTCGAAAACCTGTATCTGAAGCCGGAAAGTAGAACTATTTTTTATTAGTTGTTGGAACAAAAATGTCGCAGTCGAAAATCTGTTGGCGTAGAATGTGTATCAGAAGATGTTTGCATGTGTAAAAATGTGAAGTTCATAGTGTTCTATTTATCCGATTACCTCAAGTAAGATTGTCCAGAAACAAAAGCTTAACTCTTATGCATTTTTTTTTTAAATTCATGAAAGGGGTGAAACTTCTCTGAAGCGTCACGACAAAATGAGAAAACACCTTCGAGAAGGTGAGTTCTTGTGAAGTTTTCCCTCTCTGTAGAGTTCCTCTACTTGAGTAGAATTCGCCTGCCTTCGTTCATAATAAAAGAAAAGTAATCATGATGTAGTTTTTAATCAAGGACTGCTTTCACTGTACACAACATATCGCTTACGAACAGTGCTGAAGTATATGCACCTCTATTGTAAATAGGAAAACATTACTGTTCTGATAATTTATATTCTTCACAGATGAATAGCATTTCTACTTTCTCTTCACTGGTGGACATTCTACTCGCACAAACCTTCAACTTAAGGTCCTTACGGGTGTAAATTTGCCTTATGTTTCCATTTATTTACTGTCAACTCCATCAAGTGGACGAGATACCTGCGATGTGTGCAGGGGAGTCAAGTGTTACATTTTTAATATCATTATGTTTAGGAAATACGAACAGCTTTGCCACAGTCCGGCTTTCGCCGCCGTGCAGTGCGGACGTGTTGTTATTTCCGCCTGCGGAGCGCGCGCGCTCGCTGTTGTTTACATTTCCGCGGCCGTCACTTACGTGTCGCTTACGTGCACTAGAATCATGGCCAACCGTTTTCGAAAATCAACTTTACGTTTCAACTTCTGCAACGACTACGCACGACCAAAGGCCTTGGAAGTGGAACGCTTCCTACGCGACGTTGCTAAGATCCCAGCTTCTGACATCTTGGGCATCCATTTGTCCATATTAAGCAGTACGGTGTACGTCAAAGTCGTCAATGACGCGGTATGTGAAAGAATACTTCGTGACACCAACCATGGATTACGCTTTTGCCACGCCGACGGCAATGTCGGAGCGGTCACTGTCGACCATGCCGGCTTAGGAATGCGCACCATACGAGTTTTCGAACTCCCGTTCGAGCTTCCAGCGGAAGACGTTATCGCGGCTTTCCGCCCCTATGGCACTGTACATGGCCACACTGCCGAACGCTGGGCGCAATTCCAAACGTACCCTGTTCTTAACGGTGTACGGCAGATCACCATCGACCTCCATCGCCACGTGCCATCTTACCTGCAAATTAGCGGGTGCCGCGCGGTTGTCATATACGACGGCCAACCCAAGACCTGTTCCGGGTGCGGCAAAGAAGGCCACCTCAGATCTAAGTGTCTTCAGCGACGAATCACCCAATTGCCAGCCGCTACCGTGGCACCTCCGGCTCCGACTACGGTTTTACCGATCACCTACGCATCGGCGCTCTGTTCTCCTCCCACCGGCCACCGCCCATCGGACCATGCACCGGTGACCCTTCCAGCTGCTACGGATACCGCTGGGGCCGACGCGTCGCGCTCAAAGCCTGACGCTACTCCGGCGCCACTACCAACAGCGACGACTTCCGACACCCACCCGCCTGAACATATGGACGCCCCTTCATTTGACGTTCCCGCGACGGCCTTCCTCTCAGAGCGACGCGACTCCCTCCCGTCTTCCGACACGGAGGGACGAACCCGCAAACAACGTTCACCTAAGAGGCGCAAGAGGAGGCGCCGTACGGTCTCGGAACGAGACGGATCACCACCCCCCGATGCTCCAGAGGCCGTCCGACCCGACGAGGCCTCGGAGAACCTACACGACGATACGAATGACGACAACATGACGCCGACTGTGGATACGTCGATGCCTACTCTACTGGCTCGCTCAGGTGCTCCTGAACCAATGGACTCCACAGATGCGACTGCCGCCGAGACGTCCTCTGCCCCTACGACCGAAGTGGAACGTACGACCATCACAACGGCAACGCCTTCAATGGTGTGGAGTGAGGACGTCGATGAGGAGCCGGACCACACGCTGGGGACAGAGTTACCCCAGACGGAAGCATCGTTACGCCGCTGATAATGCCGTCAGGTGGCGTACGGCACGACTCACCGTTGCCTCGTCCCTCTTCATCCTCCGCCGGTGGAGTTCCCCTCCACGGCGGGTTACAGCTCCAAACCTACCGAATAGCGACGATCAACACTAACACCATTAGCTCACCCGTGAAACTTCAACTGCTGCGAGAGATGCTATGGGCGTCGGACGTCGATATCACACTACTACAGGAAGTACACCTGGCCACTCTACCAGACGTCGCGGGATATAACACTTATCCTTCTCCTGGTGACCACCTGGGACGCGGCGTAGCCATCTACGCCAGAGAAGGCATTCCAGTGGCCGATATCACATACCTTCCATCTGCCAGAGGCATGGCCGTCACCATCATGGGGACGCGTATCATCAACATTTACGCTCCGTCAGGCTCCACCCGCAGACGCGACAGGGCCCTCTTCTATTCAGAAGAAATCGCTCCTTTGTTTCTTGGACGCTGCGACCATTACTTGCTTGGGGGTGATTTTAATTGTGTCTTGCACCCTAAAGATCAAGTGCCCCACTACAACACCTGTCAAGAACTGCGTCTTGTCGTCCGAGATCTGTTGCTCCGCGACACTTGGGAAGTTCGGCACGGCGACGCGCCTGGACATACTTACCAGACGAGTCACTCCGCGAGCCGCCTTGATAGAATTTACGTCTCTCGGGAACTCACACCTGCAGTCCAAGGTGCAGAACTTTGGCCCCTGGCCTTTTCGGACCACTGTGCCTACATCTGCAACATTCTCTTCCCCAAGCAAGTGGTCTGGCGTAGTCGTGCACCGTGGAAGCTAAACACCTCCCATCTTCATGATCCCGAATGTCTTCAACGTGTTACCGAGACATGGGCCACCTGCGAACGTCGCTTACCTAAATACTGCACGACCTTGACCTGGTGGCTAGAATGTGCCAAACCTGCCATTCGACGTACTTTGATTCAGTATGGAAAGGAAGTTGCTATGTGGCGCCGGCACACTACCGACTATTTCTACGCCGTTCTCCGCGACCTGGACGCCCAACCGCCCACCCCCGACACCCAGAGGGAACGCAGCAGGATTAAGGCGCAAATTGTAACTTTGACACGCCGTAGACTGCAGGGGGCTATGGTGCGAACCCGACGTCAAGATTCGGCGGAACAAGAAGATCCGACCATGCATCATATCGCCTCCGATAGGAAACATCGACGACGACAACTCATCACCGAGATCACCACCTGTCACGGCCAGCACGTCACTTGCCAGGCCGAAATCGTCAGTGCCTTTGTCGACCACTACCGCACAATGTACCAGGAGGAGACTACCAACAACCACGCTGAGGAGTCTGTGTTACCACACGTAACTCGCACCCTCACCAGCGACGAAGCGGACGAGCTGCTGGAGCCCATTACGCGTGACGAAATCCACGATGCAATCAAAAAAGGTGCTCTGAATAAGTCACCTGGTGTCGACGGATTGCCGATAGAATTTTATCGCGCTTTCTTCACACTAATGGCATCACGGTGGACAACGATGTTTAATGAACTGCTGACGATAGGGAACGCCGTACCGCCGTCCTTCGTCACGGGAATTATTATACCCATCCACAAACCGACACCAGGTGTGACGACAGCACATTACCGTCCCCTGACTCTGCTTAACGCAGACTGTAAAATTTTTACACGCCTACTGGCAACGCGATGCCGCAAGATCCTGCCTAGCATTCTATCCCCGGAACAGACAACTCCGGGCGGCTCAGTTAATATACAAACGGCCACAGGAGAATGTCGCGATTTAATTGCACTGGCAGCGGCGTGCAGACTCCGCGCTGCAGTGGTTGCCATTGATTTTGACAGCGCATTCGACAAATTGCGGCATCTTTTTCTGTTCTCAGTGATGAACCGCATGGGTTTTCCACCAGCCTTTATCGACGTGATCCGACGCCTGTACGGCACCGCCGAATCTCTGATTCAGGTTAACGGCCGTGTGGCGGGACCAGTGGCGATCCGGCGTTCCGTACGGCAAGGCTGCCCACTTTCGACCCTACTGTATGCCATAAGCCTGGAGCCACTCATCGGGAGTCTGACGAGCCACCTTTCTGGTCTCACTTTGCGACAGCACAGTTTTCGATGTCGTGCGTATGCGGACGACCTCCTCCTCTTGATCCGCTCACGGAGTGAAACACACACGGTACTTGATTTGATATCAACGTACGGCACTGCAGCGGGCAGTAACATGAATGTGGCTAAATCCGCGGCGATGCCCATTGGACGCGGCCTCTCACACGAAGACTTAGCACCTCTCCCGTGTGTATAACAACTACGATATCTTGGTATCATTTTCACCTCCACCGTGCGCCGCTCCGCTGCCATCAATTTTCGGCGTGCACTCCAAACTATCCGCACGACGGTGCGACAAAATCTTCTCCGACGACTCGATTCTTTACAACGTGTCCAATACCTCAATCAACATGTGGCGGCCAGAATGGTCCCCATCGCACAGGTCCTCCCGCTGCCATCAACTATTGGACGCAGCCTCCAGGCTGCCCTCGGATACTTCCTTACAGCCGGTACGATCTTTAAGGTCCGCTGCGACACGCTCACCCTTCCCCCGCGAGCAGGAGGCCTCGGCCTTGTCAATGTGCGACTCCGAGCGGCGTCCTTGTACATGTCCACCATGCACAAGCAGTGGCACGGGGGCACCTCCCTTACGCGCAGCTTGCTGGAAATTCTTGTGCCCGCGACCATAACACCACCAGTACCAGTCGGACACATCAAGCACCATTTGACCCACATTTCTGATTTCATCGTCGACTTCAGTTATGCTCACACACACTTACCGACCACGCGTTCTCCTCGACCTAAAGATTTTTACACCCCTCTCCTTCGTTCCATATCCAGCAACAATATCGAATTGAGACATCCGTCCACGCGGTGGCCAACGGTTTGGCGTCACATCCACCAGCCTTTTCTTCCCTCCAACGTCCGGGCAACATGGTACCAAGTCGCAAATGAAAAATTCGCCACAAACCATCGCCTTCACGCCATCGGACTACAGGACTCTCCACTTTGTTCCATTTGCCACCTCGTGGATGACGATGTCCATCAACTGACTTGTGCTGCCACCAGTGACGTCTGGAAACTGGCCCGACAGTTCGTTGCCTGTTACCTCCGCGTTCCGCCGGACTCGATTGACCCATGGACTTTTATCCATCCCGAGAATACTTATTTCCCCGCCTCCAAAAATCATGCGATTGTATGGGTCAAGGGATGGACGATCACCTACATGTATAATGGTGGCGACAAATCACGCCTTGATTTCTGGCAGTACTTACAAACCGCCCACAGTGAAGTCGAACAGCGACCGCGCTACCGCGCCTTCTTCGCCAATTACCTACACGCGATCTTTACTTCACCCCCGCTCAGTTGGATGGTGCCACACGCCGACAGCACTCCCGCCCCCCCTGCTGACATCTGAGACTCCCCGCGCTACTTTCTACATTGTAACCCACAGTGGGATAGGCGCATGAACACGCGCCTCCTTTCTTTAATGCACTACCCCAGACAACACTGGTCTTTCCCTCACTCCACTGTATATTGCTTCACACCTCTTAGATTACATCAGACCTATTAATCTTTTTTTCCCTACACCATGTTCATAAAAAAAAAAATTCCTCGCCTTGTACGAGTATATTGTCTTGTGTTATTTTCGCCGGAAGGATGGCATTTCTGTTGTATTTAAGTTTGTACCAATAAAGATCTTTTTTCCATTTACCCTTTTCCTGGGTAAAATATATATATATATATATATATATATATATATATATATATATAAAAAGAAAGATGATGAAACTTACCAAACAAAAGCGCTGGCAGGTCGATAGACACACAAACAAACACAAACATACACACAAAATTCTAGCTTTCGCAACCAATGGTTGCCTCGTCAGGAAAGATGCCTAAGGGCAGAGGATGACACGGCGCCGAACTATACCTCTTTCCTGACGAGGCAACCATTGGTTGCGAAAGCTAGAATTTTGTGTGTATGTTTGTGTTTGTTTGTGTGTCTATCGACCTGCCAGCGCTTTTGTTTGGTAAGTTTCATCATCTTTCTTTTTAGATATATTTTTCCCACGTGGAATGTTTCCCTCTATTATATTCATATCATATATATATATATATATATATATATATATATATATATATATATATATATATATATATATATAAAGGGGTAGCGTCTACAAAAAAAAAAAAAAAAAGTGGTAACACCGGTTCCCGTCGGATCACCGAAGTTAAGCGCTGACGGGCTTGGCTAGAACGTGGATGGGTCACCGTCCGGATCTGTCGGATGCTGTTGGCAAGCAGGGTGCACTCAACCCTTTTGCGGCCAATTTGAGGAGCCAATTGATCGAGAAGTAGCGGCACCGGTCACGAAAACTGACGATGGGCAGGAGAGTGGTGTGCTGACCACATGCCCCTCCATATCTGTATCTGGTGATGCCTAAGGGCAGAGGATGACACGGCGCCGAACTATACCGTTGGGCTTCAACGCTGATTCGGAGGGTGTTTGTTTTTGTTCTGTTTAGGAAAAGGTGTTTCCTTGAATAGGTCTTGAGGGTTGGAAATGGATTACCGAAGAAACATTATAGGGTGCTAAACATTCTGCTGTTGGTATCTTCGCAGCGAACAAGGTTACAAGAAAGGCAATCATCCTGATCAGTGTCCGTATAGTAACTAAACATCATTTGCTTTATACAGTTTTTACTTTGCTTCGTGACAAAAAGTTATTTGGGGTGGCCATGACAAACAGAACCGTTGCTTGACAAGCACAGAAATGTGTCTATCACAATCCTGCGCTTTATGTTAGGCAATTTCAACATTTGAAAAATATCATATTATCACCTTGAGCTGCCAGTAAAATATTTATACAACCAGTTTCAGTCGTCCGTCATAGGGGTCATAAATATATGATAAACTAATATAAATTGTGTCGTCAGCTTATAAAAACTGTGCAAAATTAACATTAAGATTGTGAACTCTCCCTAGCATAGTTTTTATAGATCGACGACGAAATTTATATCACAGTATGATACAGTGGTTTTATTACCTGAAGATAACGATTTTATATTTCGCCTAATACGATGCTGTGAATATTTTTATGAACCTGATGATGGTCAGACGACTGAAACTTGTATAAATAAAGTATTTTACCAGCAGCTCAAGGCAATAATACGACATTTTTCAAGTATATAAGTTTTGTGAGGCACCACCTCCTGCAGATTCAGTTGCTTACATGTCAGTCCTGAGAGAAGTATAGTGTAAATCCTGCGAGAAGTACACAGCTCTTTGTCTTTCCAAGCAGTAAATGAATTTAAATTGTTTACACTCAATGCATCCTTGAAAGGAAACAGTATTGGTACGCAGTGCCAGGTATGTAAGTACCTCTTAAATGGAACAAAGACAATCGCATCATCTAATACGCGTATCGAATGCAGCAGCGGGTGTGTGCAAAGTGACTGATAATCTTGCAACTCAGGGTTAACGCTGACGGCAATTGAGTTTACGACACACATAAGGAGGCACCGGCATATAGCCAGACTGCTCACGCACTACAAAACTGGGAAAGTGATCTAGACGAAGTTGCTGTGTAGTCCATGCAGTTTATGGTCCGGCGAGTGCTGGCATTCTGTGCACATTTTTCTATGTACTGAGTGTGTGTGTGTGTGTGTGTGTGTGTGTGTGTGTGTGTGTGAGAGAGAGAGAGAGATATGCCCACACACAGATAGCGGTAGTATCGCGCACACAAGGTATAAAAGGGCAGTGGATTGGCGGAGCAGCCATTTTTACTCAGGTGATTCATGTGAGAAGATTTCCGCACGACGGGAATTAACACACCTTGAAAGCGGAATGGTAGTTGGAGCTAAACGCATGGGACATTCCAGTTCGGAAATCGTTAGGGAATTCAGTATTCCGAGATTCACAGTGTAAATATGTGGCGAGAATATCAAATTACTGGCATTACCTCTCACCTCGGACAACGCAGTAGCAGACGGCCTTCACTTAACGACCGAGAGCAGTGGTGTTTGCGTAGAGTTGGCAGTACTAACAGACAACCCACACAGCAGAAATCAACGTGGGACGTACGACAAACATAACCGTTAAGATAATGCGGCGATATTTGGCGTTAATAGGCTATGACAGTAGAAGACCAACGCGAGTGCCTTCGCTAACAGCACGATATCGCCTGTAGCCCCTCTCCTGGGCTTGTGACCATTTCGGCCGAACCCTAGACGACTGGAAAACCGTGGCCTGATAAAATGAATCGTCATTTCAGTTGGTAAGAGCTAACGGAAGGATTTGAGTGTGGTGCAAACCCTACGAAGCCATGGACTCTTGTCAACAAGGCGCTGTACAAGCTGGTAGTGGCTTTAAAATGGTGTGGGCTGTGTTTACACGGAATGGTGCGAGTGAAATGACGCGGAAACTGGAAGTGCACTCCAAAGCTGTAGCACGGGGCACAGTGCGATTCTTGTGGATAAAACGTCTAAATTGTCCTCAGATTCGCTGTGAAACTGTGGCGGTGCATGCACCAAACGCAATGTCACCTCTAGTCGTAATGGGAATCGTGTTAACAATCTGACCAAGGCCGCATACAAATGGGTGATGCTGATCGGGAAAGAAGGCCATCGTCATCAAAAAAATGGTTCAAATGCCTCTGAGCACTATGGGACTTAATATCTGAGGTCATCAGTCCCCTAGAACTTAGAACTACTTAAAACTAACTAACCTGAGGACATCACACACATCCATGCCCGAGGCAGGATTCGAACCTGTGAACGTAGCGGTCGCGTGGTTCCAGACTGTAGCGCCTAGAACCGCTCGGCCACTTCGGCCGGCCATCGTCATCGACCACAGACGACAATGTTCATGCCGTTTTTTCAGCAACGTGAAACAACAGCTCGGGGGAAAGATATATTCCAACGATAAGACGTTGATAGAAAGTTTCGACCGTTGTTTACAGTAACTTCGGGGCTTTGTTGAAAACTAGTGTCATGTATGTATATCACTGTGATGTGTAGTGCATCATTAAATAAAAATTACTTAGACTGCGATAATAATGTGTGATAAATTTTTTCAAGTCCCGTCCTAGCAGCGTAAGCTGCTGTTGAAATAATTGCCGTTCCACTGTAACTCTTTCTATTAACCCAAGCTGTGTTGGAAATTAGTCTTTAAACGAAACCGGTCGCTTATTCATGAACATTTTTAACAGTAGTTTACGGCATTACGTGATGACATTTCCTAAATCGCCATATTGTTGTATGTAATGCGTCTTTGAACTTTCTGTCATTCCATGTTTTAAATTGTATTACACAAAAAAGATTTTTTGAAATGTATACATTTTACTTTGTTGTAAAACTATGGTGCGATGAGAATTAAACAAACAAAAACAAAACACAGTGGAGCGATGTCTCCTAGGTGGAGGGGGATTAGGGAGGAGGGGTACCCAAAATCGAAGTTGGGAAAGGGGAAGGGGTTTTCAAATTCGAAGTTTGTCCTGGATTCCAGTTACACTTCATACGCCAGTAGTAAACAATGAAGGCTGTTTACAGACATTGATCATTTTTTGCGTAATTTTTGCGCTTTCCCCAATTACTCTGAAAGTACTTGGGGACCTGCCGTGCGTTTTAGTTAATTGTGGGAGGAGTGGATCAGAGCGTTTAGAATTTAGTGCACTGCACGGACCCCGAGTCTTAGTGTGTTGCAGAATGGTTGGCTCATCCTTTCCTTGTCTAGTGATTAGCCAACCACATGAATCTGCCGTAATCTTTTAGTCACTTTTTACTGGATTTAGATTTGCAGCTAATCTTTTAAGAACTCACATTTGAAGATATCTTACTGTGTGTGTATGTGTGTGGCAGCGCGCACGCGTTAGTGTGTGGGTGGTTGTGTAAATCTTCGTGAAAGAACTTTAAAGAAACCACTTTATTTATTATTTCAGTTCAGCTTTTTTAAAAATTTTTTAGTCATACTCGTCTTATCGTGTTTTACTACGAGTGCAAAATAAATCGATATCGTGCGCGCGTCTGTCCCGTCGGCAACATCACCATCACCATTAAATTTATGACACAAATGTATTCCTTCGACGTCTCGTTCGTGTAAGTATAGTGGTAGGTGTGAACGCGATGAATACGTTAACTCTCGCGGCGGCAGGCCACCCAGCGCCCGCATCTCTCGGGCAGTTTAGAGTGTGTGTGATTTCCCTGCGCCTTGCACTGCTAGCGCCGACTACCTCGATGTTACGCTGGACAACCGCATAAAGGGGCGCCCTCACATCGATTACTTAAGATGCAAAGACCTGGGCACACTCAGACTACTGCTTTCGTTTCTATATCCGAGGGTCACACACACACACACACACACACACACTTCCTCGTGTTCTTCCTGATGCTCCAGCGACCGCTGTCTCTAATATGGATTTACAGAAGGTAGGATTTACAGACGGCGCCCTCCCCCAACCTTCCCCCCCCCCCATTTGTTTTCGGCTTTCATGACACTCTTCGCTTGCTTTTCTTCTCACCAGCTGTGCCCGCCTCTACTGCAATTCTTCGTTCTCAAATGCTGGAATCTCCATGTTACCATCACTAGTCCCTGTCTTTAACGGCTCTTTATGATCAACACCACCTATTAAAAATGTATATAGTTAACACGCGCAATGGTGGCAACTGACAACCAAATCAAAGTCAATTTGTACACGAATCTACGCGAAACACAACTATACAGAGTTTGTGAGCAGCGAAATTAACAGTCACCTGCAACCGAAATCAACAATGAACCAAACGCTTCGCGAACGGGGGTGCTGCAGACTTTTCTTTCATGATGCAGTTTCTCTTCTTTCTACCGTAAACACAAGTACCGATAGATATCTCTCGGAGATATCTTTCGGCACCCTACACTCGGACCTACCTGGCCTAAGCGTAAATCCAGCCCCTAGTATGCAGAGTTGCAAATAAAGTACATTAGTTGTTAACAGTAGGAAAAATAGTACATTGTATCAAAATAAAGTATTATAAATTTTACTTTATTACTTTGTTTAAAAATTTATTTTAATGCTTTTAGCAGTGTTTAACAAATAGTTATCACTATTAAACAGATTAACATCATCGTTGCATTGTATATTTAAATTCAGATAAATAAATAATTCATTTTTATCGAGTTGAAAGATATTTTATTTGTTTCATACCACTACTTGATATTCATCACAGAAAAAACTCTGTCTGTGAATGCTGAAATGGCAGGAATGGACAGTAGAAATTAAATTAATTTGTACAAATTTGTAAAATGATCATTTAACTTCTTAACATTTGTAGCTGTTTTTGTGCATTTGATAATTTTGCATAACCTTCAGAAGCGTATCTTTGATAATATAGTTTGTTAAATAATGCAGTGTCCAGAAAAGGGTAATTCATTATTAAATTGACTTTTTTAAGCTTTAAATTTTCTGCTATTTTAACAAAATCGTCAAATTCAACCTTTTAAAATTTAGATTGCGTAGTACAAATAACCACTTTATGTTACTAAAATCAAATAATTTACTTAGATACTCTTAAGATATGTCAACGAATAATAAAAAAATTCTGTGATTTTTACTAACCATCTCGGGTGAGAATACAACAGTTTCTTTTTTTTGCCTGTTTTATATCAAAAGAAGAGCTATTATATTCTTTTTTAGTTGGTTTTTGACATTATCCACAGTGAGAACGATTGTTTTCGTTATGGCACTTGTAATCTTATCCTCCCACACATCACTATTAAATTCATTGTCTTAGTATATTCACTATTTTCAAAAGCTTCGAGAGGTGTAAGATATACAAAATAACTTTTCACTTATCTTCATTATCTCATTGTTGTTGTCGATGGCTCAAACTCCTGTCTAGGAGTACATTCTTGCAGCTGAAATTTTGATTTAAGGTTGCAGGTTCTTGCTGCACTAAATAACTGATGACGATTTGTCTTTTGCTATAAATATCTTTTTATTTTATCCCATTCTTCTATACCACACTGACTTCAAAATCTTCATTTTTGTCACGCCACAAATTACATTATTAGAGACAAGATTAACTAAATACGTGCATTTCCATCTGAGGCATGCCCACCACTACCTACATTCTTCGGTACTCACGCAATTCCAACGAGTTTACAAAACAAAAGAGTTTACAAAACAAAAGATGAATCATCGCTAAAATACATCATTATTTTATAAATTATTCCACAAATGAATTTAATAATTTGCATTAGATTGTGTAATTAATAATATGAATTTTAATTATGCCAGATATTTTCATAATTTCAAATATTTTCAAAGGAAGAGTAATTTTAATCTTACATACAGAGTGTAACAAATTAATTTCTTTTTATACGTTTTAGCCCGAAATATAATACAGCATATACAAAATCATATGAATTCTTTTAGTGAAACAGCTGAGATAATTTTAACCTATGCAAGAATCAATAGTATACATGGTATCGTTTATTTCTATAAAAAAAGATAATGTTAGAGGAAGATGACTGATTATACATTGTTGTATAAAACACTGTTGTTGCTACGTCAATTCAGGATAAAACTTCAATTATATACGATATTATACACATCAAAAATTGATACGCAATTGACATCTGTGCTTTTTACAGTTGTATTAAACAAATATAAAATATGGCTACCAAAATACAAGTAACTTTCAGTCAAGTCATCGTCAGTGTTAATCATCAATAAATTTTAGAAAGTAATTGGGCAGTTTATCTTAAGCTTACAAATTAACTTAAAATAGCTTAAAGTTAATAACAATGTATCTATGCATGCTAAAGGGGTGCTACAGTACAAAAACAAATTGTCTTTTCTTGACGTAACTGAGCTAAGAGCTGATAACACAAATGCTACAATTGGAGTTACACATTCCTTTCTTACAAATATGAGAGATTTGGTACCAGATTTGATTAAAGGAAATTGTCATGCACACATAGTGCATAACCGCATGAGGCATGCCATGAGTTTTTTATCGTGTGACACTGATACTCACATTTTGAAAATTTATTTTCTTTTCCCCACCCTGCTGCAAAGAGAGAATTAAAAAGAAGTATAACATCAGTGGCTAGATACTTTCATGCAATGAAACGCCATGGGGAACAAGGCGTCACTCTCTTTTAGCATGTACAGATTTATCGTTACTAAATTTGAAAGCCATCGAAAGTTAATTTGTATGCTTAGGACCAACTGCCCAATGATTTTATAAAATTTATTAATGATTAACACTGACAGTGACTCGACTGAAACGTACTTGCATTTTTTAAATGCCACGTAACACCAGGGTAACTGACTCTGTGTGGCAAGAAACCCTTATAATACGTTGTAGATGATTTTGTTCGTGTTACTCTGTAAGCTCCCCACTACATATGTTTCAGTAAGAAATGTAGTCCAAATGTACCTCCCATTCTATAAAAACTCTGTGTACTACAAAACTCTGTACTGACAAACTGTTATCCAACTTAAACTCGTATGCTAACCTTTGAGTGAACAGAACCTAATTTGAACTGAACTGTAATTGATCTCAATACAAATTGTCTTTATATTAAATGCGCAACTGAAGTAAAACAATTATTTGACCCTATTCAAACTTTCCACTTAACTCGCGTCTAGACAACGCTGTTGCATGTTTCTCGAAAGATCAACAGCTGACAGCAAGCAGCCAGAGACTAAACTAGATTTCAATTTCTAAATAAATATTCAAACTGTTGCATACCACATGGTACAAAGTGCTGGTGCGTAATGATAAACAGTGGTGTGAGGAGAGTAACTATTCCTATGAAATGATATTCCGAGACAACGACTTTAGAATGAAGCATGTATTCAAAAAGACAGAATAAAACTTCACGTGATTTTTCACACATGACATTGGTCTGAACAATGTGCTTAAAAAAGTGAACAATGATTTTAAAAGGGTACAATATTAACAGAGAAATTCTATAAAAATCAAACAGCTTAATCAGTTAATATGTTAATGCACGACTCAGCGAAATGGGGTGGTCTTTCTCTCAGCTCTGAGCAGGTGAACATAGGTAACTAGCTGCCAATAATCACGTCTACAAATGAGGTGCACTGTGCTGCAGTCTTACCTCAAACTTCTTCTCTTTAAAAAATAACATTATTCAAATTTTATATCCATTCACCTTTCGAATATATATAGCATATTCATCCTTAGCGTCCTTTACAATAAATCTTTCTTCAGCTAACAAATACAATCACAAGTCAACACAACAATGTTAAATGCGTCCATCACCTACCACACTTCAACTAAGAATGTGTCAGACCAGAGATTGTTCGATAGTAACATAACTTGCTCTCTCTCTGACGTGCACATCGATTACTTACAAAATCAAAATGACATGACCGCCTTACAACTTACGATTGCCGAGTGTGGCTATTTACAAATTTACTGGTTGTGTTATGTTTCAGCACTTAGTGCAGACAGTGGTTTGATAATGGACCTCGTGTCCGAAACTAGTCATCGCAAACAAAGAATATTTCTCATTACAACTTCGGCAGCATAAGGATAGTAGTTTTAATAAACGTTTCCCCAGAATTTTAAAATATAAAATACACCAAACCAGATTATAATATTTACAAAATGTGGGCATAAAGTATGCCCTCTTTCCTCGTCCCCCCTCTCCCCTCGTTGTTATTGCTTGGGTTAATACCGTTCAAATTGTAGCCAAGATGCTCCGTAAGTATCGGATAGTAATGAGGTCATCGTCTCTGGTCTCCATAGATGTCGCCACGCCATAGATGTCGCCAACTGAATATGCTACGAATTCGTCCACCAAGCATTACGACCTATCTCCACCTACAAACCGATGGCTCCCAGTGAATCCAGAATCTTCTCCAGTCAACGGTGTATGGTGCAGAAGCCGCTGTTACTACATATCCAAGCTCATTTCATCGAGAGGAAATGTTCCTGTACTGCTGAAACTGAAATCGCGTATTCTTTGTAGCACACATGTTCTGTATAATAAATAATTTTCTGCAAAAAAAAGTGACCTGTATCGAGGATGACTGCCACCAATCGTATACAAAGGATGGCAATTATCGCTGAAACAACGGGTTTTCGGTTACACCGGTTCTTCACGTTTCCAGTTCAACCTGACTGTAAAACAGCTCATATAACCGGTTTCTGAAAGAACCTATTTGCGGTTTTTTGTTACTATTACTTTCAGTAATAAAGGAGACTTAGAAAGAAGATTCAGAAGTTCTAACGAAGGTGAAGGAGTAGCAGATCACGATCACTATGAGGCTGAGGCTGCTGTAGAAATCCGTCTCACTGTCTCCAGCATAGGTTGCAAAGGTCAAGGAGACGGACACAGTGATAAAGCGAACGGTGTCAAGCTGATGTCTTCCCAGCATCATCACTTTTGTCTGATATCAGTTTTTCATTTTGGTTCAACCACAAAATTAAGGGTTCAATTATTATCCCAAGTTTATAGCACGTCAATAAAACTATAGGTATGTCTCTAGAACGAAATTTTCAGTCTACAGCGGAGTGTGCGCTCATATGAAACTTCCTGGCCGATTAAAACTGTGTGCCGGACCGAGACTCGAACTCGGGACCTTTGCCTTTCGCGGGCAAGTGCTCTACCATCTGAGCTACCCAAGCAGGACTCACGCCCCGTCCTCACAGCTTTAATTCCCCCAGTACCTCGTCTCCTACTTTCCAAACTTCACAGAAGCTCTCCTGCGAACCCTGCAGAACTAGCACTCCTGGAAGAAAGGATATTGCGGAGACATGGCTTAGCACCTGCCCACGAAAGGCAAAGGTCCCGAGTTCGAGTCTCGGTCCGGCACACAGTTTTAATCGGCCAGGAAGTTTTATAGGTATGTCAATCAAAATTCTCAACCTCTTGGGTGTTTCCTTAAAAATTACTCGTTTTTTTAAAAAAAATGGTTTAATAATTTCAGTATTGACGCTATGATAAACTGATACATAATTTTTTTAAAAAAAGAAACGGTTGTAATCGAGACGAAACAAATACTGAAAAATACAGGTTATTCAGAACTAAAATACCGGTTATTCAGAACCAAAATACCGGTATCGGTTTTTCCCAACCCTATCGTATACCACACGGTGCTGTCTGGCGCCAGAAGACTGCGCCGCAGGGGGTGGCGGTTATCGCGTGGTTTCGGCGAACGGCGCGCTATCCGCGCCTGCTGGGAGAGAGTGCCCATTGCCGCTCCGTGCCGCCAACTCTGGCGTGGCCTGCATTATTCGCCGCCCCGGGCCTGTGAATTATGCACCCCGCCACACAGCGCCTGCTGATGCAACGTCAGCGAGATGCGCCCCGCACGACATTACATCTCGTCCAGATTTCAGTCCGTTCCGTTCAAAGGCGCTCATCCTCGCATCTCTAGTCGTTCAATAAACTGCGGAACTGTTCCATTTACTGGATCGTAAGTGCATCGGGCAAGAAATCAATCACCCCAGGTGTTGGGATGGCGATTATCGCTGAAACAGCCGGTTTTCGGTTATACTGGTCGTTTTCGTCTCCAGTTTAATCTGTTGAAACAGCTCAGAATAACCGGTTTCTGAAATATCCGGTTTCAGGTTTTTATTGCTCTAATGTCCAGCAGTAAACGTTGACTTCGAACAAAGATTGAATAATTCAAAATGGTTCAAATGGCTCTGTGCACTATGAGACTTTACATCTGTGGTCATCAGTCCCCTAGAATTTAGAACTACTTAAACCTAACTAACCTAAGGACAACACACACATCAATGCCCGAGGCAGGATTCGAACCTGAGACCGTAGCGGTCACGCGGTTCCAGACTGAAGCGCCACACCGGCCGGCTGATTGAATAATTCTAATGAAGCTGAAGGACTAGGAGATCTCGATCGTTATGTTGTTGAGACTGCGGAGGAAAGAGGTTCTATTGTCTCCAGCAAAGGTGGCGAAGGGGGAGGACGTGGTGATAGCAAGAGCGAAAGATCGTAAGTTGATGACTTTTGGATGGTAAGACTTTTTCACCCTGAAGCAACCACAAAATGAAGGGTTCAGTTACGTTGTAGCAGGTTAATAAAATTATATCAATTAAAATTACCTTCTCTTCCAAGGAACATTGTGGATATTGATGAAATCTTCTCGGGTGATCAGCCGAGTAGTGACGCCTTCTTGCCGCAGCTTTTCAATAAGTTTCGTACCCATCATCTTCGCTTGAAGATGACGGTTACGAAACTCACCGAAACGTTGCAACAAGACGACGCGACTATTTCGCTTATCACACGAGAAGATTTATCACCGGAATACGCCCAGAAGTCTGCAATCTCATATATTGTGGACATTTTCTCCTTATATGATGTTGCTAGGTTTCTGTGCCTCCTCCCGTTTTTAATCTTTTGAAACAAGTGGAGCATTGGACTTCACTGCTATCACGCTTTGTAAAATACTTCCAAACTAGGAATGGTGCCATTCTGTAATACAAGTGAATTCGTTGTTAAAGGCAAGAAGGAAAAGTATTATTTATTTTTCTTAGTTATTCCTGTAATGCATTTTTATTGTTGTTAGCTACATTTAACAAATAATGTTCACTTTTATACTTCTACAATCGTTTTGTCTTCCGTGCCTTTGTATCAGTCTTCCTGGCCCATTTTTTCTGTGTAATATGTTCTCTATGTCATACGTTTTATCATTACAATTAAGTTTGTTGATGTACAGGAAGTTATTAGTTTACTGAAATTGCCTTTATCCATGATTCGCCACGCGGGATAGCCGCACGGTCTTGGGTAGCTTGTCACGGATCGCGTGGCTCCCCCCGTCGGAGGTTCGAGTCCTCCCTCGGGCATCGGTGTTTGTGTTGTCCTAGTTTAAGTTAAATTAAGTAGTGTGTAAGCCTAGGGACCGATAAGTTCAGCAATTTGGTCCCATAGAACCTTACCATAAATTAAATTAAAAGTCCATGATTCACTATCACATGAAGCTATAAAATCGTATAATCCCACTTTATTGCAATCAGTCCACGTAACACAAACCAAACTGAAACACAAGACACAAAGTTTTTTCACGCTAAGGTAGTGCCACAACTGCTACATCGGTGAGATTGGCAACAATCGTCTCGAAAGGACACAAATAGTTGCCACTAGCGCTGATGTTTAATGAGCAGTACTTTGGAGGCTCTCGGTTAGCTTTTCGTGAAATAAATATTCATCAGAGAGATGTTTACTTGCTTCACACAATCTAGCAGACTCATACACGGTACTTACTAGTTGCAAAGAATATGAAATTAACGGGTTCTCACTCTGTCTCCATTGAAACATTGACATTTGAGGTAATATTGCATTCAAAAACTATTGCTCAGTTCATGATTCAGTTGCTCCGCCGGTACGTAATAGGCAAAATAACCATCAACTTCTGTTGTCAATCAACGATTACAATGGGTCCTAGAAAAAAATCAAACTTTATGAAGTAAATTATTTTCACTTACTTTATTGTTCTCATAAACTACAGAAAACATCTTCCCGGAATAACGTACAGTATTTTATTATACAGAGTGGGTGGCAACACTAAATATAACCCATGTCGGAAGGTGACAACAAAAAACCTTATACACCATATGGGGCAAGTCCTGCATACTGTGTACATGTGTACCGACTAACAGGCCTCGTCACGCCGTAACAGGTACAGTATTGGCTCAGCGAAGCTGTACCTATTCGTATGTTATGTATTTGTTGCTAACTATCAACGTTGTTATGAAAATAGCTCTGGTCGCTTTTCCCACTTTCTATAATAACAATATTTCAAGATAATGGAAATTTTGCTAATAAACATTATTCGTTTGTAGAAAAAAATCTATTTTATTTGAAAACCAAAAATTTTACCTCTACTGCTGTGGCAACAGATCTTTTAGTATTTTTTAACGGTTATTAGTAAAAAATGAAAAAAGCCTACTATAACCGAGACCGAAAATATAACGAAAAACACCGGTCATTCAGAACTAAAATGTCGGTACCGGTTTTTCCGATGTCTACGCAGGAGGCATCACGCGGTCTCTAGCCTTGCTAATGGCCTGAGGAAAACAGACCACAGTTTTCTTAAAGTACGCCACATCAGTCTGAAGCTATTCGCTGGTGATTAGTTCCGGTAGAACTACCAAATTGCGGGGCTGTTGACTGCTACCTTTCACCCATTACCTCCAAATACATTATCTGATCAAAAGTATCCGAAAAAGCCGGCCGCTGTGACCGAGCGGTTTAGGGGCTTCAGTCCGGAACCGCGCTGCTGCTACAGTCGCAGGTTCGAATCCTGGCTCGGGCATGGATGTTTGTGATGTCCTTAGGTTAGTTAGGTTTAAGTAGTTCTAAGTCAAGGGGACTGATGACCTCAGATGTTAAGTCCCGTAGTGCTTAGAGCCATTTGAACCGTGTCCGAAAACTTATTAAGGAACATTAATATGGGGTGTGCCCATCCTTCGTGTTAAGACAATTTCAACTCTGCTAGGGACGCTTTGCGTGAGACGGCAGTTCAATTCTTCGTCGGAACCTGGAAGGGGAGTGACGTTGGACGATGGGGTCTGCAACGAAGTCGATGTTCCAGGTCGTCCCTAAGCTGCTCCATCCGCTATAGGTCGGGACTCTAGACAGACCACTCCATTTCAGGATTGTTATTTTCCCCAAACCATTTCCTCACAGATGCTGCTTTATGACATAGTGCACTGAAATGCTCATACAGTCATCGTCTCAGAACTGTTCCTCTATTAGTATGCAGTACACAGTGATCTAAACCGTGTTCATATCCTTCCGCATTTACCGTTTTCTGAAGCGCAATAGCGGGACCACACCCTAACCACGAAAAACTCCCCCTTACTGTTACGCCACCTCCTCCGTACTTCACTGTTGGCGCTACGCGTAATGGTAGGTAACGTTCTCCAGGTATGCGGCAAATCTAAACTCTTCCAGCGGACTGCCACGGGGTATAGCGTGATTCATCACTTCCAAATCATTCGTCTCCAGCCATCCACTGTCCCATGGCGTTACTCTTTACACCTTCTCAAGCGTCGCTTAGCACTGACAACACAAATGTGTGGCTTATGAGGAGCTGCTCCACCGTTGTTCCTCACTATTTTTACGCCCACCCCTTAGTCCGTTTATTGTACTACACTACTGGCCATTAAAATTGCTACATCAAGAAGAAATGTAGATGACAAACGGGTATTCATTGGACAAATATATTATACTAGAACTGACATGTGATTACATTTTCACGCAATTTGGGTGCATAGATCCTGAGAAATCACTACCCAGAACAACCTCTGGCCGTAATAACGGCCTTGATACGCCTGAGCATTGAGTCAAACAGAGCTTGGATGGCGTGTACCGGTACAGCTGCCCATGCAGCTTCAACACGATACCACAGTTCATCAAGAATAGTGACTGGCGTATTGTGACGAGCCAGTTGCTCTGCCACCATTGACCAGACGTTTGCAATTGGTGAGAGATCTGGAGAATGTGCTGGCCAGGGCAGCAGTCAAACATTTTCTCTGTCCAGAAAGGCCCCTACAGGACCTGCAACATGCGGTCGTGCATTATCCTGCTGAAATGTAGGGTTTCGCAGGGATCGAATGAAGGGTAGAGCCACGGGTCGTAACACATCTGAAATGTAACGTCCACTGTTCAGAGTGCCGTCAATGTGAACAAGAGGTGACCGAAACGTGTAACCAATGGCACCCCATGCCATCACGCCGGGTGATACGCCAGTATGGCGATGACGAATACACGCTTCCAATGTGCGTTCACCGCGATGTCGCTAAACGCGGATGCGACCATCATGATGCTGTAAACAGAACTTGGATTCATCTGAAAAAATGACTTTTGCCATTCCTGCACCCAGGTTCATCGTTGAGTACACCATCGCAGGCGCTTCTGTCTGGATGCAGCGTCAGTAACCGCAGCCATGGTCTCCGAGCTGATAATCCATGCTGCTGCAAACGTCGTCGAACTGTTCGTGCAGATGGTTGTTGTCTTGCAAACGTCCCCATCTGTTGACTCAGGGATCGAGACGTGGCTGCACGATCCGTTAAACCCATGCTGGTAAGATGCCTGTCATCTCGACTGCTAGTGATACGAGGCCGTTGGGATCCAGCACGGCGTTCCGTATTACCCTCCTGAACCGATTCCATATTCTGCTAACAGTCATTGGATCTCGACCAACGCGAGCAGCAATGTCGCGACACGATAAACCACAATCGCGATAGGCTATAATCCGACCTTTATTAAGGTCGGAAACGTGATGGTACGCCTTTCTCCTCCTTACACGAGGCATGACAACAACGTTTCACCAGGCAACGCCGGTCAACTGCTGTTTGTGTATGAGAAATCGGTTGGAAACTCTCCTCATGTCAGCACGTTGTAGGTGTCGCCACCGGCGCCAACCTTGTGTGAATGCTCTGAAAAGCTAATCATTTGCATATCACAGCATCTTCTTCCTGTCGATTAAACTTCGCGTCTGTAGCACGTCATCTTCGTGGTGTAGCAATTTTAATGGCCAGTAGTGTAGTTGGACAGCTGGTAGCGCTGTGGAACTCAAGAGTGATTCCTTCTGCTGATTTCATGCGATTTTTTGCAACAACCCTCTGCAGTGCTCGGCCGTCCCTGTCTGTCAGTAGCCGGCCGAAGTGGCCGTGCGGTTAAAGGCGCTGCAGTCTGGAACCGCAAGACCGCTACGGCCGCAGGTTCGAATCCTGCCTCGGGCATGGATGTTTGTGATGTCCTTAGGTTAGTTAGGTTTAACTAGTTCTAAGTTCTAGGGGACTAATGACCTCAGCAGTTGAGTCCCATAGTGCTCAGAGCCATTTGTCTGTCAGTACATGAGGTCTGCCTGGTCTTTGTTCAGCTGTGCCTGTACCTTCGCATCTCCATAGTCGCATCCTTAACAAGTACTTGGAGAGGTTTAGAAGGGCTGAATTGTCCCTGATGGATTTATAGCTTAGGTAACATCCAATGACTACTCCACAAGCGAAATCACTGACCTCTCCTGATCGACCCAGTCTGCTGCTACTGCTTCCCAACTGACAACACAACTCTCCTCGTTTCCTTCTACACTACGTGGTCTACCTCTCGTGACATCTAGTGGATAATTCCACATTACTCATTGATATCTGGAATCTTTCGAGTAGACAGTGTACTAGCTGACACTTCCTATGCGACTGAGAACTTGTGGTTTAGCGTTCAGCTCGATGTGTGATTCTGTGCCTGAGTGTTCGTCAGTCCAGCAACGTATGCATCGAGTCCTGCGAAGATGGCTGTTCTCACGTTGGGAAACGGGCGGTTCCGCATCAGACTCATCTTGTAGATGTAAAACTAAGGAAAACAGCTGGTCATTGTGAATGTCGAAATAAACATCCTGGTTCACATTCACGGTATTCTGAATGAGTGGGTTCACGTCATGGTACGAAAACTACCCCCAAAACATCATAGAACAACAGCTGACCTGAACATGAGATAGAGCTGCATTCATTGATGGAAGTCTTTTCCAATTGGGTTGAAACCGACTGTCATCGATAAGACGAGACATTCGTCTCCAATCCATCTTACTACCACTGTTGTTGCGCCGCGTTGCATGGCTGCGAATCGTTCATTTTTCGCAGATATATTGGACAGTCCGCATTGACACGTCAACAAATCGAGAAACTTCGTTCATGCTGTACTCCTTTCTGCCATTCTTTCACGCCTCCAAATCGACCCATCTTAGTCTGCTGATTCCCTAGAAGTGACTGACACACACGCACACGTCTTCCCTGACATTAAGTACGAGGTGTGTGAGATAGAGATGAGTCTGACAACACTGTGAGCGATTTGGCAACTCTGTGTTGTTCTGCTTCTGTTAGAGCGATGTGTCCAGCCCTTCCACAGCTGCTCAGTCCGAGTTGCAGCTCCATTCATCCATCACGTCGTTTCTAACAGCGGCATCAATGAATTGAGCTCTTGTTGTGTGTTACGAAGATAGAATAGCGTAATTTAGAGCAAGGTTACGCCCTCACGTTTTGTGTTAAACTAGGGAAATCCGCGTGTGTGATCTGTAAAAAGTTGAAACAAGCCTATGGGGAACATTCCTTAAACTTGTGCCTGCTCTTGTGTGATCATAGCGACATTCAACAAAAAGGATGATGAATGATCTGTTAAACTTATACACTTCAACTACACTTCAAATTTTGACCGATGTTTTGCACATGCAAAAGGTTTGTACCAAAATGGTGCCGAAAAACCTCACAACTGAGCAGAAGGACAGTCGAAAAAAACGTGTGCGTTGATCTTCTTGAGAAGACTGCCAATGACCACGAATGATTCAGTCGTGTGTTCATAAGTGATTATTCCTGGTTTTTTCAGTACGATCCTGAGATAAAGTGGCAAAGTGAGGAATGGCACACTGAGACATATTCTCAACCGCAAAAGCTCGATGAGCAAATTACATATAAAACTAATGCTGATTTGCTGTTTTGACAATAGGAGTATCGTGCATGAAAAATTTCTTCTCCCAAGACAAATTGTGAACCAAGTGTTTTACAAAGCTATCCTTGAAAATCTCATGGAAAGGGTCAATCGCGTGAGACCAGACATTGCAGGCAAGTGGATGCTGGTTAATGAGGATGCCCCATGTCACACAGCCATTTCCACCGCGGAGTTTTTGACCTCAGAAGGCATTTCTGTCGTTCCACGGCTCTCCTATTCACCTGACCTGAGTCCTTGTGACTTTTTCCTTTTCCGGAGATTGGAAAATGTCTTAAAAACGTCATTTTGGCACTCTGGAGACCATTCAAAAGAAAGTGGCAGACATATTAAAGACCCTACAACTTGAAGCCTTTCAGCGCTGCTACCAAGGCAGGGAAACGACTCCGCCGGTGTATAGCTGCCAAAAGGAACTACTTTGAAGGGAGAATATTGCTGTTAAAAAAAAAAAAAAACTTTGGCACATTAAAAAGACAGTTTCATTACTTTTCTCACACGTCTCTTATGTCACATGATCGCCAGATGCCAGTTCTTCGCCTTCTACAGTGCTCCTAAGTGACCTACGTGCTCTTTCAACATGGTGCCTACTACGTAGTCCCGTGAGCTTGCTTACCTCTTCGACGCCGGCAATATCTGCACTGTGTGTGTAACCTCACGTAGTACAGAATCGTCCTCGCGATCGAACGCCCGCCGTACACGGAAATAACGTGTCAGCGAACGGGCTCACGACACGAGACTAGACGCGATGAAGTAAAGTAGATGGGCCCGCGCTTTTGATCGGCACTGGTGATGTTAGAAATACATATTTCTGCTGATCGTTCGTGTTTGCTTATAGTTTATTACAAAGTTTTACAGGACATACGGAATTAATCAGCGGAAAAGTACTCCTGTCGAAGCACTAAAAAGACCAGTTTGTTCATGTTTATCAAAAGACCGACTGAAAACTGGGGTGTCAGCTGCCTCATTCTACCTTCCCCAGCACCTTTTAAAAATCTTAATTACCAAAACTTTTGACGTGTCAACATATTTGCGCTCTTTTTAACTTGCAACGCTCCATCGTTTAAGTTCCTTATATCCATCCACTCCTGCTTACCCATTCTTACGAACTCATTCAGTCCAGCTTATTAACTCTTTGTACCTCTCTAACTATCCCCGTCCCCTGTCTCAAAGCCACAGTCTCCTTCGTTCTGTCCTACTGCTACTGTCTCCTGTCACTGTCACTATCTTCCTCTTGTTCCCTCTTACTGCTATCTCATGCACTCCTTCCACCGCTGTCTGTTCTCGCTGTCAAGATTTCCCTCTTCCTCTTTGTCATTGTCGCAGACTGTGTCTCTCATTATCACTGGCTCCCACCCATTTACACATTCTTATTCTGGCACTTTCTCCTTCACTCTTTTCCTAGCACTGTTCTGTCACTATCAACTATGTTTCATTGTCTCTCTGTCCCTCTTTTTCTCTCACAATGCCATTGCCTCCTCCGCTCTTTCTATACCGCAACCACTCTCTACTACCTTCCAGTATTTATTACTTTTCCGTCTCTTTTCCAATGCCACTGTCTCTCCTCCCCTCTCAGCACAGAAATTCGGGAACGTGTTCGCATGTCCAGATTTTTGGGAAAACTTTAAACGTGCTGAGGAAGATAGAATGAGATCGCTGGTAAACCATTTTTCAGTCAGAGTCTTGGATCGATAGTTTACTCGTGTGAAACTGAAATAACCCAAAACCACATAATTTTACACCCCAGGCTGGATTTTACGTGCACAAAAGTTTTGCATTTGCTTTAGTACCAGAACAACATGGGATGCCCAGAACCCTTCTGATGATAACGCAGACACTTTTATGGCATATTTCTCCGTGCTACGTCACTACATCTTCGCCTCACACCGCATTTTACGTGCAAGTAGGGTAAGTTTGAAACTCTGTATCGCGGAGATGGATAAAGATATCAAGAAAACTTTGACGTTTTCTCGAGATCGCGATCGTAGGAATATGTCGTCAAACTCACAGCCATTTTCTATGCATAGCTGTCTTGGAATCTGCGACTCGGTTTTGGTATCCAAATACCATGTTTTTTGGGGATTTCTCAATAACGAATAAAGGTTTTTGAAAACGGGGAGATGGATCTTATAGATAAATACTTAGAGTCTATATCATTAAAAATTGAGAAATTTTCTACAGATACTTTTTATCTAGATGTCGCCTCACACCGAATTTTATGTGCTTATTTTACGTGTACAAGTAGAGTAACGTTGAACTACTGTATCTATAAGACGGATAAAGATATCAAGAAAATCTGGATCTCAGGAATGTATCGTAAAAAATTTCAGCCATTTACTGTGCTTAGCCGTCTTGGAATTCTCAACTCGGCTTTGGTACCCGAAGACCATGTGTTTTGGTTCTTCTCAGGAACCGCCGACGAAATAAATGCTACCTCTATAAGCCGCTTATGGCGGACAGTAAACCACATCTAATGCATTTGCCTAAGCCGCAGGAAGATATGACCCTGTACTGCAGAATACTTACTGTAAGACGATCCTTGTATTGGGTGTACGAATGGTCCCTCGTCCAAGGGCTATCCAAAGCACTTGACCAATACAATACGAGATATGTGGCCCAGAAAAATCCCTTTTTCATGCGTGGCAGTTTGGAACATATTACGTAGTTGATTTTCCATAATAAATGGGAGAACATGTTGCTACATCTCCATTTTGAAAAGGAAGATTCAGTTATGCTCAACAACAATAAATAGTTTCCCACATTACTTGATAGGTACTTGACTAACTTTTTTTCCTGTGTTATTACAGCTCAGGTGAAACTAGCTGCAATAGAGGCCTAATATTTTAAATAGCCAGAATGTGCGCCACGGATAGCTGAATTGAAATTTCACTAACTTGGCCCGATATGTGCATGTGACTCCGTGCTAAAATTCTTCTTTCCTGTGCGAATCTGAAAATGCAATTTTCTCCACAGATTATAGTTCATTCGAGGAATAAATATTTTTGTTCTGCTCATAATTATTTTTTCCACATTAAATTAAACTTTTCTGCACTTTTAAACTTCGAATCAGGTATCACAGTCCCTTATAATCACACAATTAGTCTCAGTCTACCAGTAAGATCAGGAAACTGCTGAACTCACTTAAAACGCGATAATGTAGAAAACGTAAGGACGAAAGTAGCTTTCGCATGCGTCACTGTCAAGTAACATACCTCGATGAAATTTGGACTACACATTGAAAGAACTGCTACAGACTGCTACAGAAGGTAACTCATACACACCGAGACGAACAGAAATCATACTTTCATTTATAGATAATCATTATAATGAAGTCACCGCGATCTACGATGGCCCCCGGACATTACAAAAGACGGGAAAAGGTTCTTAATAGGCTGTGTTATCGTCAGGGACGGAAATGCACGCTCTGCAACGTGCTCACGTGGTGGCATCGATAATGGTAAGGAGTCTATGGGGTTGGGCGTTCCATTCCCATACCAGCGCAATTTACAACCGCTGAATGGTCTTTGCTGCATGTGTATGTGCTGCAATATGTCGCCCGAAAACATGCCACACGTGCTCGATGGAATTTAAGACGAGACAAAGGGCAGGACAGTCCATTCGTCGAATATCCCCTCGTTCAGAGAGCTCCCGCAGTTTTGCAATTTTTTAATGTCTCTATTTGGGGCTTCGGTGTCCCGACACCCCATAGCAGCCGGACTATTGACACACTGATGTCAACGCACACACACTCCTGGCCAGGTACTACACTGCCAAGCGCTTCCGGCTACTGCGTGGCCTCGCAATAACTCATTTCTAAAACATACTAAGATACATACTAACGCAAGATTTGTCACCCACTTGTGATTTCGTGTGGTAGCTCAGCAATATTTTTCCTTGCATTCGTCTAACTTTTATTATGTATTAGTCCGCCCCGATAGCTGATTGATCAGCGCGGCGGTCTGTCACGCCAAGGGTCCCGGGTTCGATTCCCAGTTATTATGTATTACAGGAGTAAAACTGACGAAAGAATGGTCCACACAGGCAAACTGTACACACTACTGCTGAACTGTTCTAGCTATAATTTCGTTATTTCATTACGTTACGAGTCTAAAATCTAGAAAAAAGACAAATTAACACACATATGACCAGAATATATTTCAGTAATGGTTTCTTTATATGTTATTTTTCTCACAACAAATTGGCAAAAAATCCATACACACCTTAAAAATTGGTGTACATACGTATGAATGTGTGTATGTTCCACATCTCCAACTAAGCCACTCGACCAATTTCAACCAGACTTGGTACACATATCACATACTTTCTGGAAAGACTCGCAGTGGGGTAAGAACTTCCCGCGTATCAAAGAAGTGGGGGTGAAAAAGCAGTGTAGCGCGCCGTTACCTGTACTTTAGTCATCCAGTAGTTGAGAATGAGAACATTTAATGACTTGTAAAAAAAAGCATTATTTCAAACCTTTACGAAACTTTGTCTCAATGCTCATGCGCTAAAACTGTCGCATGAAGCATGACGTTTTAATTCATTTACCACTAATTGTATTCGCGACATGTTTTGGAGACAGTATCCACCTATGCCAGTGAAGGTACCAGCAAAATTACATTATTTTATGACATGTAGTTCAGCAGATGTGACGTCAAATACTAAGCTCCGTGAAAAACTACCTCATCATGTATGACGTTTTAATTTATTGCTTCTTTAGTACTAATTCTATTCGGAACTCATTTCGCAGACAGTATCCACATACGCCACTGAATGAATCTAGAACAGTATATCATTGTAAGAGACATATTTCAAAAGATATGTCGTCATAACCATTTAGGTGCGTGCAAAACTACCGCGTCATGAATGACGTTTATTTTACTTCTTTACTACTGGCTCTATTCATAACACATTTCGCAGAAAATAGCCGCATATACCACTGGATACACCTGCAAAATTATGTCATTGTACAGCACATAGTTCAGGAGATACGATATCATAAACATTCAGTGACTGGGAATGAAACAGCAGAGCGAAATTCTCTAGAGACACAGGTGAAATATTTGTACAAATGCACGTGAAATATGTCAAATGTGTGTGAAATGTATCCGACATGTCCTTACGCGGGCATATCCATGGGTGAAAAGCGCATCCTAAACCCCTCGAACGATTTCAACCAAATTTAGTACACATATAAAGAAATGTGAAGAAATACTATGGGAGTAAGAACCAACGGACACCTGTTTGGGTGAGCGTGATAACGTGGACAGAGAAAGCGGGGCGGGGAGGTGGGGAGATGGACAGAGAAAGGGTAGACGAGGACATGGACAGAGGCAGGGGGAGGAAGAGACAGGGGGGAGGGGGGAATGTATAGAGAAAGGGAAGAGGAGGAGATGGATGGAGAAAGGGGGTAGGAGGAGATGGACAGAGAGAGGTGCAAGACGAGGTGGCCCAGGGGAAGACTGAAATAAATACGTACCTGAGCAACGCTGCGTATTCGGTCACAAAAGAAATAAAATAAGGAAGAAATTGAATGTTTGATTGACTCTACTTTGACAGTAATAAAGTTCTGAGGATTACAGTACGCGGCCAATTTACCAACAAGCCGCTGTCGACGTGTTTCATTTGACGAGCCTCGAGTGAGGACACGATTTCATTTCTCCATCAAATAGCGGCTCTCTTTCATAATAGATTATAACATACCTCTTGCGCAGAGAATAGACTCGCGTGGCTAGAAAAGACTGTTACTACTGTTTATAAAAAGGGTAAAACCGCAGATGCACGGAATGAGATAACGGTATCGCTGACAGTCGTCTGTTGCAGGGCTCTAGACTATAGTCTACGGGTCTATGCTTGAAGACCGTGACGTGCCTGCAGAAGGAGAAGCTTTTCTCAAAGAGTTAGCACGCTTACAGGAAAAACCAACACGTCTGAAACACAACTTGCTATATCCATACACCACATCTTGCAGACAACAGATACGTATGAATAGGTACATTCTGTCATACCTCTTGCGCAGAGAATAGACTCGCGTGTCTAGAAAAGACTGTTACTACTGTTTGTAAAAAGGGTAAAACCGCAGATGCACGGAATGAGATAACGGTATCGCTGACAGTCGTCTGTTGCAGGGCTCTAGACTATAGTCTACGGGTCTATGCTTGAAGACCGTGACGTGCCTGCAGAAGGAGAAGCTTTTCTCAAAGAGTTAGCACGCTTACAGGAAAAACCAACACGTCTGAAACACAACTTGCTATATCCATACACCACATCTTGCAGACAACAGATACGTATGAATAGGTACATTCTGTCATACCTCTTGCGCAGAGAATAGACTCGCGTGTCTAGAAAAGACTGTTACTACTGTTTGTAAAAAGGGTAAAACCGCAGATGCACGGAATGAGATAACGGTATCGCTGACAGTCGTCTGTTGCAGGGCTCTAGACTATAGTCTACGGGTCTATGCTTGAAGACCGTGACGTGCCTGCAGAAGGAGAAGCTTTTCTCAAAGAGTTAGCACGCTTACAGGAAAAACCAACACGTCTGAAACACAACTTGCTATATCCATACGCCACATCTTGCAGACAACAGATACGTATGAATAGGTACGTTCTGTCTTCCCAGGGTTTCGAAAGATGTTCAAAGGTGTAGCACATCGTCGAGTCATAAACAAGATAGGACCATAAGGAGTATCTTCACAGATATGCGATTAGCTCGACTGATGTTGGACAAATAGGGCCATTTACATTACTCTGGGCGGAGAATATTTAACACAAACGTAAGTAACATCGGATGTGCTTCAAGGAAGTGTAACAGGACCTGTAATGTTTTCAGTATACTTAAAACATTTATCAGATAGGATCAGCAGCACTGTAAGATTGTTCACTGATGGCATTTGTCCTGTGTCGATAAGTATCTTTGTTTGGAGGTCGTAAAAAATGAAGCGATTTAAGCAAAATTTCCAGTAGACAAACGCAAAATAATGCCTGTAACAAAGAGTTAGAAGTGGTGATATTTTAATCATTGAAACAAATCCCTGATGTTTATTTTTAATTTTTGACAGCTCTCTATAATGGAATTTTTGGTGTTAACCATTATTACGGTGAGTGTGTTAACACGTGTGAAGTACCTGTAATCAAAAGTGGTAGCAATGAATTGTGCTGACAGAAACTGCTGTGAATGTCTTCATATGTAAGCTGATACTCGTGCATGTCGAATATGTCGGAGGGTGCGATAAATACGAGGGTTGGAACTTTAATAGTGGTGACTAATTATTTACAGCTCGTACAAAATAGATACGTGTTTCAAAGTTTTACTGACCCTGAAAACAGTCACCAGCATTGTGTATAACCCGTTGCCAGCGATGTGGAAGTCGTAGGATACTCTTAGCAGTGCCAGTTGTGTTAACAGTTCGAGCGTCGCGGTCTATTGCCCGACGAATTTGTAGCAGTTCTGAAGCGCATGCCGTGAAGTGTTTCCTTTACTTTAGAAATCGAGTTGATTTCACGAGGGCTTAAGTCAGGGGAATGCAGTAGGTGGTATAGCACTAGGCAGCCTAATCAGTCAGACAAATCAGTAATAGCTTTCACTGTACGTGCGTGAGCATTGACCCGCAAAATGATGGTCAGGTCCTGCAGAAGGTGTCATCACTTCTGTCTCTATGCTGTTCATTTTTGGAACACAACCTACGACCAGCTTAGAGACAGAAGTGATGACACTTCCTGCAGGACCTGGCCATCATTTTGCGGGTCAATGCTCAAGCACGTACAGTGCCAACGGTTACTGATTTGTTTCGTTGGTGGGGGTGCTAAGTGCTATACCGCCTACTCCACTCCACTGACTTAAGTCCTCGTGAGTTCAGCTCGATTTCTAAGCTGAAGGAAACACTTCACGGCATTCGCTTCAGAACTGCTACGAATTCGTCGGGCAATAGACCGCGCCGCTCGAACTGTCAACACAACTGGCACTGCTAAGAGTATCCTGCGACTTGCATATCGCTGGCAACGGGTTATACACAATGCTGGTGACTACTTTGAAGTCAGTAAAACATTGAAGCACGTATCTATTTTGTACGAGCTGTAAATAAATAGTTGCCACTATTAAAATTCCAACCCTCGTAAGAAACATTAGTATAATAAATAATTGCCCTATAGTGGGAGCTAAGTATAGTACAGTGTGCTACGGAGCCTAGACAGGTAGCTGAGCGGAGATAAACGATGGCGGGGTAACAGATCCTCGGTACTGCATTCATTAGCTCCGGCAAGCTGCTGCGGTACTAAAATGCTTCACGGAAGACGAAATGAGTCACGTGTTTAGGACGACCGACAGAGGGCTGGGGGGGGGGGGGAGATGGGGGAGTGAGGTATCTGCACTGGCTACTGGCTTGTCAGTGCCCACTTATACGGGATCTGTGCCTGTATTAGTAGGTACATGCTTGAGTCGCGTCCACAAGAAAGACATTATTGCTGAAGTATTTCTCGTAGAATTATAAATGGTCCTGGCTTGTAACAAAGTTTTTGCACCTAAAGGAACCGGGTGTAGTGTAGTATAGAAAGCAATTCCTTGTGAGGGCGACTCCACTAGACTCTCATTTATTACTCTTTGATAATACTCTATCTTTAAAAGTGAAGAATGGCATTGAGTTATTTATTTCCGCTCCATGGCGATGGCAGACGACCTTTCGGTGTTGCGTGTCTGCTACACAGCTCAACTATCTTCTCATCTTCTGCGTGCATAAGCGCAGTTAACAGTTGATGGATTTCCTGGTTGCCACAACGGACGCGGCAGTGCGGGAAGAGCTCCTGCCCACGGCCTGCACGAATGTGCTGGCGATTTCAGAAAGAACGGGGTAACGTTTTGTGTTTAGTCAGACATTGTAACCCTCGGTGTTCGTTAAATTTTTGAGATCACACATGTCTCACGTGTAACCGTGCCTGGGAGAGAGGGGAAAGCTCATCGACAGAGCAATCCGTTAAGCGACATGTCCGAAAGAATAGATACCATCGGTGACCATGCATCTTGTTAGAATAAAATTACAATGAAATGAATACCCCTAGTTACATACAGGCGTTGATATAAGTCAACTATGAATATAGTGCGGTACAGTAAGTTGGGAATGTGGGTCTCACGGGAGGCGTGCCAGTCGCACTATCCTCTGTAACTTCGATGGCTCCGATGGATAGTGTGTCTGCCATGTAAGCAGGAGAACACGGGTTCGAGCCCCGGTCGCGGTACACATTTTCAACTACCCCCGTTGACTTATTTCAACACCTGTATGCAGCTGGGGGTATTTATTTCACTGTAATTTCAAACTAAATTCAGTTTCAGAATCGTTGTATTGGCAAGTGCTCGGCCAGAGTGCAGTATTTAGACGACTTCCGCACTCTCTGAGGCGAAGGGCTTACTGGTTCCCAATTTACACCTCACGTGCTTGATAATAAGACAGCTAAAATACAAAAACAGCTCAAAAAAGTTTTTCCAGGGGGATTCAGAAGCCGTTATGAGGTGAATTGTACAAGGATGCGCGGGATATTACATCTTATCACTAACAACAGTAATATGTCGCAGTATTAGCATAATTACCAGTAACGAAAACTTCCCCTCTGTTATGAGACAAACACCATCCATAGTATCAGTTTATTATTTGTGGATTTCAGGGCAGAATGGCATCTGTCGTAATGAAAAAAATTAGAGAAACCAGCAATAAACGTTGACGAAATCGTAAGTGGTATACCTCTTTACCAGAAACTGCTCAGCTTAAACAATAGTAAAGCCAAAACAATTCGCATGTACAATGGCATCCAGCGTATGAAATGAAAGCAAGCGCGTTATGATCTTGCCAGGAAGTTTCAAATCAGCACACACACTGCAGCAGAGTGAAAATTCATTCTGTAAACAAACAAAATAGCATTGTACCCATAGTTTACTGACTGGAATAGAACTAGTCTGTATCTAACAACAATTATGTGCATGCAGTTAACTCATTGTAAAGCATCAACGTATCTGTTCCAAACAGGACTGAAAAATTCTGTGGCATACGATATAGGGAGATATGAAGGACAAGTGAATCATTTAATATTTACATAAACCAGATATCAGTTACTATAAAGTAATTTTTCCCAAGCATTGATATAAGCAGAGATTTCCTTCCTTTACAGAAGCTCTCCTGCGAACCTTGCAGAACTAGCACTCCTGAAAGAAAGGATATTGCGGAGACATGGCTTAGCCACAGCCTGGGGGATGTTTCTAGAATGAAATTTTCACTCTGCAGCAGAGTGTGCGCTGATATGAAACTTCCTGGCAGATTAAAACTGTGTGCCGGACCGAGACTCGAACTCGGGACCTTTGCCTTTCGCGGGCAAGTGCTCTACCAACTGAGCTACCCAAGCACGACTCACGATCCGTCCTCGCACGTTCGCAGGAGAGCTTCTATAAAGTTTGGAAGGTAGGAGACGAGGTACTGGCAGAAGTAAATCTGTGAGGACGGGTCGTGAATCGTGCTTGGGTGGCTCAGTTGGTAGAGCACTTGCCCGCGAAAGGCAAAGGTCCCGAGTTCGAGTCTCGGTCCGGCACACAGTTTTAATCTGCCAGGAAGTTTCAGATTGGATGATGTCTACAGTCAAAGTGATGGAGAATTGTAGGATCTGTTGTATGTAATTAACATTATAATCAGCACACACTGTAGCCGCGAGTAAACTGAAGAAAAATGTAAATAATGACTAATGAAAAGTAGTAGAAATAGATTAGCGACAAACAACATGAGAATTGATGAGCACAAAATAGCTGAAGTGGAGAAATTCTGCTACCATGGAAGCAAAATTACACGTGACGGACAAAGCACGGAGGATATAAAAAGCAGACTAGTACAGAGAAAGGGGCATTCCCGGGCAAAAGAAGTCTGTTAGTATCAAACACAGGCCGTAATTTGAGGAAGAAATTTCGAAGAATGTAAATTTGGGGCACAGCACTGTAAGATAGTGAAACACGGACTATGGAAAACCGAACAGAAAAGCATTTGAGACTTGATGCTACAGAACAATTTTGAAAATTAAATTGCCTGATAAGGTAAGGAATGAGGAGGTTCTCGACAGTACTGGCAAGGAGAGGAATATATGAAAAACATTACCGAGAAGAAAGGATAGAACGATAGGACATCTATTAAGATATTAGAGGATAACTTCCATGGTACTAGAGGAGCTGTAGAGGGTAAAACTATAAGGGTAGATAGGGATTGGAATACTTCCGTCAAATACATTGAAGAGCCAAAGAAACTGGTACACCTGCCTAATATTGTGCAGGGACCCCGCGAGCACGTAGAAATGCCGCAACACGACGTGGCACAGAGTCGACTGATGTCTGACGTCGTGCTGGATGGATTTAAATCCTGCAGGGCTGCCCATAAATTCATAAGAGTACGAGGGGGTAGAGACCTCTTCTTGCAAGGCATCCCAGGTATGCTCAATAATGTTCATGTCTGGGGAGTTTGGTGGACAGTGGAAATGATTAAACTCAGAAGAGTGGTCCTGGAGCTACTCTGTAGCAATTCTGGACATATGGGGTGTCGCATTGTCCCGCTCAAACTGAGAAAGTCCGTCGGAATGCACAATGGACATGAATGGATGCAGGCGATCAGACAGGATCCTTAAGTACGTGTCACCCGCCAGAGTCGTATCTAGACCTATCAGGGGTCCCATATCACTCCAACTGCACACACCCCACACCTTTACAGAGCCTCCACCAACTTGAACAGTTCCCTGCTGAATGCAGGGTTCATGGATTCATGAAGTTGTGTCCATACCCGTACAAGTCCATCCGCTCGATACAATTCGAAACGAGACTCGTCCGACCAGGCAACATGTTTCTAGTCATCAACAGCCCAACGTCGATGTAGACGGGCACAGGCGAGGCGTAAAGCTTTGTGTTGTGCAGTCATCAAGGGCACACGAGTAGGCCTTCAGCTCCGAAAGCCCATATCGATGATGTTTCGTTGAATGGTTCGCCGGCAGACACTTGTTGATGGCCCAGCATTGAAATCTGAAGCAATTTGAGAAGGGTTGCTCTTCTGTCACATTGAACGATTCTCTTCAGTTGTCGTTGGTCCCGGTCTTGCAGGATCTTTTACCGGCCGCGGCGATGTCGGAGATTTGATGCTTTAGCAGATTCCTGATATTCATGGCACACTCGTGAAATGGTCGTAAGGGACAATCCCCACTTCATCCCTACTTCGGAGATGTTATGCCCCATCGCTCGCGCACCGAATATAACACACGACATTGAAACTCACTTAAATCTTGATAACATGCCCTTGTATCAGCAGTAACCGATCTTCTTGCACTTGTTATCTGACAAAGGTGTTGCCGACCGCAGTGTTGTCTTCTGCCTGTTTACGTATCTCTGTATTTGAATATTTATGCCTATACCAGTTTCTTTGGCGCTTCAGTGTATTAACTGCCGTTTGATGGAAGGGCTACTCTGAGATAAAGAAGTAGGCACAGGAAGGAAATTCGTGGTGTGCTGCATCAAAACAGTCAGAAGACCGAGGCACAAAATAAATAAATAAATAATAAATAAATGAAGTCGTTGCGGTACTGTGTGCTTTAAGTTATGTGTGTCTCACCTGCGCTGTGTCATTGACGTTAGTGAAGCGACTGGACTGTGGCTACAAGATAAGCGATTCTGCCTCCCAAGCAGAATGTAACACAACATGGAAAACAAACTGATGTGACTTATTATTAGCTGTTTTTGTTACTAGAAACGGAAAACATTTGATACACGTAAGGATGACCATTTGTGTGATACTTTTTTATGTACAAATAATGTGAACGTATCGTGATCATTTGGTGTTGCCGGATCCAGTTCATACGGTACACTGTGTGTAAGTACCAATTTCTTATTCTCGTACCATTCTTCATAAAGAATTTCTTCGTGATGTCTTCTAGCTTGCAGCGAACTGAAATGAAAGAACGCCTGCGTTGCAAATCTTTACACAGCGTGTACCCAAACCACACCGGAAAAATTTCAGAGGTCGCTCTCGAATATTTTCTGAGTGTTTTGGCATGACTGACCCGTGGTCTCCTGTGGCTCGTCACACATTTGCAATGTAAATGTGGTTTACTCGGTTTGTTACCGCAGTTACGCTTGTCTCTGTGAAAATACCTTCACAGTAATGAAAAAGCCTGCAACATTCTATCACTAAAAGGTACAACTCAAACCGCGGATTAATGCTGCAAACCAAATAGCTCAGTCGGGCGATATTTTTTCTCAAACTCAGAAACAATGTTTTGAGTCGGCGGCCGTGTGTATCACGTACTATACAGTCTGCGCTGCACGCTCGTTATTTTTTTCAAATTTCTCGCAGTCACAAAAAGGTGGCAGCACAGTGAGCAGCGCGAACCAAGATGCCACGTGAAAGAAAAGGTAAGAAACAGAATTAGTTACCATGAATAATCATGTTAACTGTAAGCAAATAAGTCTAAATACTTAACTTATGCCACGTTCTAAGTTTGTGCATGTTTTTACAAGTCTCAGAACCCGTGTAAAAATACTGTACCAAATTTGATACAATCGGACTGTATGAATACATTTTGCACATTATCGGGCCAGTTATGTTTACGTGTGTGAATGCTGTAAAACAAATGTAGCTTGCCTCTTACATCTTATTTCCTGTAAATGAGAAAATGAATAGTTTTTTAGGCTGTAGATACGTAAGTGTACGTGGTTCGTAGGTTTGACCGAATCATGAATTCTGGAGGTACTACTGGGGCCCATTTACCCAAGTACTTTGGACGAAAGGAAAAGATATGAAGCTATGAAACGTAAACTAATACAAACGATCCCATCAGCACGCAGAAGATCTAGGAATGCATTGCATTTGCCAGAAATTTACGCTGAGAGACAAAAATTTAGATCTAGATGTAAAGTGCGAGGTTGCTCCAGTCGTAAGTTCGTAAAATGCCAGATTTGTGATGTTTTCCTGTGTTTCATTTCAAAAAGGAATTGCTTCAAAGCTTTCCACACAGTATATAACAGCTTAGAGTATGGAATCAAAATACCTAAGTCCAATAATTTTCATACATATTATTATATGAGAAAATGTAATGGACGCTGTTTTGCAAAAGTTGATCTCTGAAATTACTGCATTTTTGAAATTTTTACGTACTGTGTTTTTTAATTTCATAAAAAGCCTTGAAAGAATAAATAAATAGGGTACACGAGCTCCGATTTCTGTTAATTAATGTTTCCTAACTTCATACTCCTTAAAATCCCGATAAACAGCAGTAAGTAAGTATTTTATACATTTGACTATTTTAGCTTCATAGAGGGTTGATGTGTCATGTTCGATACATGGGCTCTGAGCACTATGGGACTTAACAGCTATGGTCATCAGTCCCCTAGAACTTAGAACTACTTAAACCTAACTAACCTAAGGACATCACACAACACCCAGGCATCACGAGGCAGAGAAAATCCCTGACCCCGCCGGGAATCGAACCCGGGAACCCGGGCGCGGGAAGCGAGAACGCAACCGCACGACCACGAGCTGCGGCCGGTTACAGTTACTTTTGCTTGATAGAGACCTGCTGTATCACATATGATAGATGACGAGTAGGTTCCGTATGGAATGATAACTATTTTTAACAAATGATCAGCTTTTACTGAAGCTAAGGAGTAAAATATTACCAATTTTCCAATTCTTCCTTCAAAAGTTTGGTTTCAGCTTCTAGAGGCTATCTTCCAATGCGTTCAGTGAACCAACTCTCCATCAGTAAACACGCTGTGTATCACTGTTAACGTTCATGTATAACTGCCGGATAAATAAACCGGGGGCTGAACCCTGGAGTACTGAATGGAGGCTCGAGAACAGAAGTAAAGAAGACATTTCTGGTGTCAACAAGTACCGTGATTGAAAGGAGCAGGTTTGCATCCGAACACGATGCACAACTCTTACCGACGACATTCGCACCGTTGACCAGATATTTTCTGTGCAGGACTCGTACAGACACACAGACAAACGGCGGGCAAGAAATCAAACGAAATGCAATTATTCTGTAACGAGGCAGCGAAGACCATGAGTCCTAATACACCCAAATGCGCCTGAACAACCTCGTAAATTTTGTCGGTGGAATTCTTGGTCACTCCGTATAGCAACAAGATTAGGCACGAACACAGCAGCCAGCACAGCCCACCTATCGCCGTACCGGTTACAGCAACCGCACGTCAGCACACCAACGCCAACGACACAGCGCAGGGCGAAACACGTAACTCAGTCAGTTAAATAATCTGTCCTAGATTTAAACGTTTCTATACTTGTTTGTTTCTCTCGATGTGATCTACCTGGAAACGAGATCATAAAATCTGTTACTATAGTTTATCCGTCTTGAGCTGACTGCAGTTTAAAAAGAGAATTACACCAGACGCGTTTCGCTTTTATTCATAAAGCACCTTCCGTGGTTATTCTGCAAATTGGATTAATACGTTTGTGCATTTTTGGTTGTTTTAGGTTAAAAATCGCGTTTTGATGATAAGGTGCAAGTTACTTACGGTGTTTTCTTACATGTCCTGCTCCTTCCCTCCTTGCTAGCAGCGGTTGGACGCGAAAGACTTCGTTTCACATTTGCGCTTGTCAGTTTTTGCCTTTCTGCAGTACTTGTTTTGCTGCATTATTTACATTTCACTTTCTTAAACTGTTTCTCATTCCTCACTGCACCAGTTTTTATGTCTGTTCGTCTGATTTCGTTCACGTTATGAGAGTTGTCAACCTGTGAAACTACTTCTTTTTTCATTATTTTGTGTGTGTATGTGTGTGTTAGTGAAATCTGCGAAATTGTCTTGTATGTGTGTAGAGACATGAGAAGAGTGGGAGTGGGCTGAAAAATTTTTATTTCTATTTATTTATTTTTTGAGGAGGGGGAGCAGGTATAGCCTTGACAGTGATTATAGGACAGAATCTGGGAGGATATTGTAGTCGTGATGATGATGCTGGCGTGTGACGAGGGCCTCCCGTTGGGTAGACAGCTCGCCTGGTGCAAGTCTTTCGATTTTACGCCACTTCGGCGACTTGCGCGTCGATGGGGATGAAATGATGATGAGGACAATACAACACCCAGTCCCTGGGCGGAGAAAATCTCCGACCCAGCCGGGAATCGAACCCGGGCCCTTAGGATTGACAGTCCGTCGCGCTGACCATTCAGCTACCGGGGGCGGACATTGTAGTGGTAAATGGAGCGTGTGGTAATATGTGTACAAACGAACAGACATGAACACTGTTGCAGTGCGGAATGAGAAACAGTTTAAGAAAGTGAAGTGTAAATAATGCAGCACAAGAAATATTGCAGAATGGCAAAAACTGCCAAGATCAAATGTGAAACGAAGTCTTTCGATATCAACCGCTGCTAGCAAGAAGGGAAGGAGCAGAATATGTAAAGAAACACCGCAAGTAACGTGCGCACCGACTTTAGAAACAAAATGCTGTTTTAACATAAAACAACCAAAAATGTACAAACGTATGTATCCAATTTGCAGAATAACCCCGTAAGATGCTTTACAAATAAAAGCGAAACGCGTCTGGTGTAATTCTTTTTAATTAAATTCAGTCAGCTCAAGACGGATAACTCATAGTAACAGATTTTAAGAGCTGCTGCGGAAGATGGCCTCGCAAACAAGCATATGAAGCACACAAAATGTTACAACCAATTTTAAAAGCAAACAGTTAGACGCGATTTGTAAATAAACCGCTGGCGGGAAACGTCTACAATTTCGCTGGCGCTTTAAGAGACCTGCGAACCCTCCGCTTAACTCCCCAGCTTATGTATCGAAGTCAAAATCCGTAGTTATCTGAACTGAAGGTGTATATACTGCAGTCATTCCTCCTCTCAGTCCACTTGTCAGTTGTCTCAGTTCTGTGTTTTTACTGCAGTGTTCCTGACAAAGGCTGATACAAGAAGGAGAGTCGCTGTTTGTTGTGAGGTTGCAGCTGTTTTGCTTCCTGAATTCCTCCCGAAAAGTGAACTGAAGGTTGTTTATTTTCTTTACTACACTGTTGAAGACTCGATTCTGGCTACAGGCCTTCCAGTGTTTCTGTTAAAACATCGTAAGCAGTCGCATCTTTACGCGTTTGCAATATGAATGCCATTCTATTTCCCAAAGTTCAGGAAGCCTCTGGTAGCCTTCAATAAAACACAAAACCTTTCCTTTTTATGGTCCCGTACCTCAGACGGTAAAAATGGAACCCTTATATGAGCACTCTGCTGCTCGTCTATATATGCGACTGTTAAATGGTTCAAATGGCTCTGAGCACTATGGAACTTAACTTCTGAGGTCATCAGTACCCTATAACTTAGAACTACTTAAACCTAACTAACCTAAGGACATCACACACATCCATGCCCGAAGCAGGATTCGAACCTGCGACCGTAGTGGTCTCGCAGTTCCAGACTGTAGCGTCTAGAACCGCACGGCCACTCCGGCCGGCCTGCGACTGTTAAGATCCCTTTTTCTCAGGAACCGATAAACGTACAAAATTGAAATTTAGGTCATATACTGAGGCCTACGATCCCTTGACAATGTAAAAAAGTTAACCTTCAAAGCGAAAGCAATCAAAAGATGCGGTCATTTGTGTGACATATTTTGATACTCGCAAAGCCACTTCTCAAACCTGTAGGGTTCTTCCCGTTGACCTTGATCTTTGAAATTTGGCTAGAAACAACATCTCACAGTAAAAACAAAGGAAAAATCCTGAAATTGTTAATCTGCAATTATATCACACGAAAAATTGTCGTTTTTTATCCTTCTATCTGTCTGATGAGACCCCTTTGTGTCAGGAACGGGTAGGCGTATCAAATTCAAATTTATGTTACATATTATGGTCTAAGGTCCCTTGCCGTTGTTAAGCGTTTAAGATTTTTAAGTTAAAGTAGTCAAAAGATACGTCCATGTATGTCACATATTTTGATACTCGCAGACTTACTCATTGATACCAAAGATCACTCATCAAAACCTATAAGCTGCTTCCCATTGACCTAGGATTATGAAATTTGCCGAGAAATAAGGTTTCACAGTACAAGAAACTTAAAAATTCGGAAAATGGTCAACCTGTAATTATATCACAAGAAAAAAAACATTCTTTGTCGTTAGAACTTACATTGCATTCATCATCCGGCAAAATCATAGTAGATAAATGTTACTGCATGCAAACATAAAACGTAAGCTGTATTCATCTTTTCTTTTTTTTTTCTTTTTTTTTTTTTGCTTCTTCAAGCTAGTCTCAGGGACTTCTGAAGAGATTTTGATACAGCCTTCGAATTCCCTAGACCTGCATCTTGCCAGTACCGACACCGATAACAGGCAAAAATCGTCGACATTTCTGGTTACTGGCATGGATATACTATCTATATACACAATTAGGTTTGTACGGAATCCCCAGTGCGCGAGTGCTTATCGCGTTTGACCAATTTTTCATGATGGTCACAGGTTGAGGTTCAGCAGACTGAAAACAAGACTGTGCAAACAGTACGATTACTGAAAGTAAGCACAGCTGATCATCGCCGTGAAAATCTGTCCCGAATGACCTACCTAAACTGCGCTGTCTGTGGTGGTTGTCACTCGGACATGATGTCACATGCGCACACGCGATGGATTGCGCAGTTACACTGAAGGTGTGTAGGCCCCTTTGCACGTGTTTTCTTGCGCACACTTCTTATGCCGAGGTCATTTTAGTGTCATCGCTTTGTTCCTTTCGACTGCAATGCCGGCCGTCGCTGGTGTTTTGCAGAAGTCTGCCGACACTGTTCATCGCCGCCGTGACGTCACCAGCAGACAGGGGAGCGGCTACGCCAGCCCGCAGCACAGCGCAGCTGCTGGGTAGAGAACAGCTCTCTGCGGCCAGTGCTGCAGCCGCCAGCTGCACCTGCTGCGAGATAAGGCGCCCCAATCCGCCGCTCTATCTGCGTTTATCCGGCCGGGAAACTCTCTTACGTAACTCTGCCGCTGATGGCGGACCGCTTGACGTGTTTCGCAGGCGTGCGCTTCCTCGTAGCTCTGTCAGTCTGTCACTGTATTTGGTGCTGACCAGAATTTCCGCCGCACTCATCCTCTTTTCAGAAGGCGCACTCATTTACCAGCTACGCTATTTCACACAAACAGTTTACTTTCACTTGTGATCTCAAGATAACAGGTGGCTATAATTCGAGTGCAGCACCCAAGGAAGCCCAGTGTGGGCGGTAATTGTCGTATGGCAGCAGAACTTGGTAGATAATCTAATGCGCCAGTGCAGAACCGACTTACACTGGAAAAAAATTAGTTCCAGTTTTGGCCACCAGGGCAGATTGGCGCTGTACAGCATCTCGTTGACCTCTCCAGTGCGTATATTAAACAAATTGTGTAAGTTGTGGTTAATAATAAAATCAATATTATGTCCTTCTCACCTGTTTGACCTTTTCTACCTATGTTCTGTTCCTAATACATTACAAACGGAAACATTTCTATACATCTTTCTTGCATTCACAGAGCCATACACTGATCAGCCAAAACATTATGATCGCCTAACTGACAGCCGGTATGTCCACTTTTGGCAGCGTGTTGGTACGGAAGCAATGAAGCCTTGGTAGGTCGCTGGAGAGAGGTGGCACCACACCTGCACATACAGTTCACCTAATTCCCGTAAATTCCGGGTAGGAGGGCGATGAGCTCTGACGTCGCGTTCAGTCACATTCGACCGGGTTCAGATCTGGGGGGGGGGGGGGGGGGCAGCATATCAACTGATCAACTGGAACTCTCCAGTATGTTCCTCCATCACACTCCTGGCTTTGTGACACAGCGCATTATTTTGCTGAAAAATACCACTGCCGTCGGGAAACATGATCGTCGTGAAGGGGTGTACGTCGTCTGCAACCAGTGTACGATACTCCTTGGGCATCATGGTGCCTTACAAGAGCTCCAACGGACCTATGGGTGCCCACGTAAACATTCCTCAGAGCACAATGCAGCCGCTGCCAGCGTGTCTCCATCCCGCAGTACAGTTTTCAAGGAACTATTCCTCTGGAAGACGACGGTTTCGCTCCCTCTTGTCGGCATGATGAAGAAGGTATGGGGATTCATCAGACGATGTAACGCTTTGCCACTGCGCCAACGTCCAGTGCCGATGATCACTTGCCCATTTCAGTCGTAGTTGCCAAAGTCGTGGTGTAAACATTGACACAAGCATGGATCGTCGGTTATAGAAGCACATCGTTAGGAGTGTTCGGTGGACTGTGTGTTCACAAACGGTTGTACTCTGCCCAGCATTAATGACTGTTAGTTCCACCACAGTACGCCGCCTGTCCTGTTTTACCAGTCTGCCCAGCCTACGACGTCCGACATTTGAAGGGCTTATTTCAGTAGTGGCACAAATCAATTTTTGTTCCTTCTGAAATACAGAATCCTAAAGTTAAATGAGCGCTGAAAAATTTGCAGTTGTGATACTAGAAATATTCAAATATATATACAAGAATATGTTCGGTATCTCAACTGCAGATTTTTCAGCGTTCAAAAAATGGCTCTGGTTCAAATGGCTCTGAGCACTATGGGACTTAACATCTGTGGTCATCAGTCCCCTAGAACTTAGAACTACTTAAACCTAACTAACCTAAGGACATCACACACATCCATGCCCGGGGCAGGATTCGAACCTGCGACCGTAGCAGTCGCGCGGTTCCGGACTGAGCCCCTAGAACCGCGAGACCACCGCGGCCGGCTTTTCAGCGTTCATTTAAGTTTAGGACTCTGTATCTCAGAATGAACAAAAATAGACTTGTACCACTATTGAAATAATCCCTTCATTTGTGATGAGATGTAATTGCCCAACCCACGACGTATGGACTTGGGTTCACCTTGCTTTCGCCACTTGTTGAAGACGCTCACCACAGCACTCCTCGAACATCCGACACGTCGTGCAGTTTTCGAAATAATCGTGCCGAGCCTCCGGGCCACATCATTTGCGTTCCCCATTCTACGCACGGACAGCACGCTCATTGATCCTACATGCACCGTGCATGTGTCTGACTAGTAGTCATTCGCCGTCAAGGTGACACTGCTATAGTCTGGACGGGTTTGTATCAATGGTAGGCCAGTGCATATAACGTTCTGGCTGATCAGTTTCGTGGGTCCAGCTTCTATTCTGATATTCTCAGTATTCCAATTATTGGTCATTACAGGATGCGATAAAGAAAGACAATGATTCATCTCGATGATTACCAATTCATTAATCATCTATCGATGCTAGAGACTCGACTAGATCAAGTCTTTACTCTGTCCCTAAGACAATCGGAGTCAGACTTCTCAACTGAGGTACTCTGACACAATACGCAAGGAATAGACACATAGTGCATGGAGCGCATATCAAAGCTGCATTTTTTAAAAAAATTTATTGGCTTTCAGAAATTCCCAATCAGCCTTCTCAGCACTGGAAATGTTGTACGAGGTGCATTCAAGTTCTAAGGCTTCCGATTTTTTTTCTCTGGACTGTAAAGAGATAGAAACATGCCCATTGTTTTAAAATGAGGCCGCGTTCATTGTCAATACGTCCCAGAGATGGCAGCACCGTGTGGCAGATGGAATTTTACCGCCAGCAGCGAGAATGAGAACTGTTTTAAATTCTTAAAATGGCGACGTTTTCCTTACTAGAACAGCGTGCAATCATTCGTTTTCTGAATTTGCGTGGTGTGAAACCAATTGAAATTCATCGACAGTTGAAGGAGACATGTGGTGATGGATTTATGGATATGTCGAAAGTGCGTTCGTGGGTGCGACAGTTTAATGAAGGCAGAACATCGTGTGACAACAAACCGAAACAACCTCGGGCTCGCACAAGCCGGTCTGACGACAAGAAAGTGGAGAGAATGACTGTTGAACAGATCGCCTCCTGAGTTGGCATTTCTGTGGATTCTGTGCACACAATCCTGCATGACGACCTGAAAATGCGAAAAGTGTCATCCAGGTGGGTGCCACGAATGCTGACGGACGACCACATGGCTGCCCGTGTGGCATGTTGCCAAGCAATGTTGACGAGCAACGACAGCATGAATGGGACTTTCTTTTCGTCGGTTGTGACAATGGATGAGACGTGGATGCCATTTTTCAATCCAGAAACAAAGCGCCAGTCAGCTCAATGGCAGCACACAGATTCACCGCCACCAAAAAAATTTCCGGTAACCGCCAGTGTTGAAAAAATGATGGTGTCCATGTTCTGGGACAGCGAGGGCGTAATCCTTACCCATTGCGTTCCAAAGGGCACTACGGTAACAGGTGCATCCTACGAAAATGTTTTGAAGAACAAATTCCTTCCTGCACTGCAACAAAAACGTCCGGGAAGGGCTGCGCGTGTGCTGTTTCACCAAGTCAACGCACCCGCACATCGAGCTAACGTTACGCAACAGTTTCTTCGTGATAACAACTTTGAAGTGATTCCTCATGCTCCCTAATCACCTGACCTGGCTCCTAGTGACTTTTGGCTTTTTCCAACAATGAAAGACACTCTCCGTGGCCGCACATTCACCAGCCGTGCTGCTATTGCCTCAGCGATTTTCCAGTGGTCAAAACAGACTCCTAAAGAAGCCTTCGCCGCTGCCATGGAATCATGGCGTCAGCGTTGTGAAAAATGTGTACGTCTGCAGGGCGATTACGTCGAGAAGTAACGCCAGTTTCATCGATTTCGGGTGAGTAGTTAATTAGAAAAAAAAATCGGAAGCCTTAGAACTTGAATGCACCTCGTATTACAGATTAAAGTTTGTCTTCACGATTCAAAATAAACATTAGTTTAGGTCGTATCCTGGTACGAAGTTATACAGGCTTAACAAAGGGATGATTCTGATATAAAACAAATTTAGCAACCACAGTATACTGAAACGAGTAAACAAGATGGAAATATTACACAGGACACACAGAGGAAGTATGCTACTGGTAACACACTAAGAAATGATAGATCGTCGGCCGCGCGGAGTGGCCAAGCGGTCTGATGCGCCAGTCACGGACTGCGCGGCCCCTCCCGCCGGAGGTTCGAGTCCTCCCTCGGGAATGGGTGAGTGTGTTGTTCTTAGCATAAGTTAGTTTAAGAAATGTCTAAGACTAGGGATTCCGAGCGGGAAGGAGCGCCTGGTCCCCGGCACGAATCCGCCCGGCAGACTTGTGTCGAGGTCCGGTGAGCCGGCCAGTCTGTGGATAGTTTTTAGGCGGTTTTCCATCTGCCTCGGCGAATGCGGGCTGGTTCCCCTTATACCGCCTCAGCTACACTATGTCGGCGATTGCTGCGCAAACAAGTTCCCCACGTACGCGTACCCCACCATTACTCTACCAGGCAAATATAGGGGTTACACTCGTCTGGTGTGAGACGTTCCCTGGAGGGGGTCCACTGGGGGCCAAACCGCACAATAACCCTGGGTTCGGTGTGGGGCGGTGGAGGGGTGAAGTGGACTGCGGTAGTCATCGTGGGGTTGTGGACCACAGCAGCTGTGGCGGGGACGGAGCCTCTCCGTCGTTTCTAGGCCCCCAGTTAACATACAATACAACAAAAGACTACGGACCGACGACCTCAGCAATTAGGTCCCTTAGAAATTCATGGAAGCACATAGATCGCCGTTGATAAAAAAAAATGGTTCAAATGGCTCTCAGAGCTATGGGACTTAACATCTGAGGTCATCAGTCCCCTAGAACTTAAAACTAGTTAAACCTAACTAACCTAAGGACATCACGCACATCCATGCCCGAGGCAAGATTCGAACCTGCGACCGTAGCGGTCGCGCGGTTCCAGACTGAAGCGCCTAGAACCGCTCGGTCGACCGGCCGGAGTGGCCGAGCGGTTCTAGGCGCTACAGCCCTGAACCGTGCGGCCGCTACGGTCGCACGTTCGAATCCTGCCTCGGGCATGGATGTGTGTGATTCCTTAGGTTACTTAGGTTGAAGTAGTTCTAAGTTCTAGGTGACTGATGACCTCAGATGTTAAGTCCCATAGTGCTCAGAGCCATTTTTTGAATCGCTCGGTCGCAGCGGCCGGAAGACTCAAGGCCAATGCTGTAATCAGTTCCTAAATGTTATACTACATGTGTTCAGCCGAATTGTACCATAAGAATGGAATCAACAATTAGGATGAACAGCCGAATCAATTAATCACGCCGAGAAAACCTGAGAGATAACATATATAGTTCTTAGTGATTCTGCATCCACGATCGTTGTCGGTCTCTTGAACAACAGTACGTTCCTGTAGCGTAAGAGGTTTTGTCGCTGAATTTGCAACTACTGGAAGGCTCGTCGTGGCGGTAAACTCGACAGGCATTACAGAAGGAGGGGAGCGGGCACAAGTTCTAAGGAAACGCGAACGTGGCAGCCTTAAGCCGGCGTAAGCTTTTGCACAGCTGCCCCGCCAGAGTAAATTATTTCCAGCGGTGCGGCGCCGAACATTAAGAACACTGTCTCATTATTTCTGCGCCGTAATTCCCTCAGAACGCGCGGAAACGAGGAAATTACTGTAATGGCGAAAGTGATAAGAAGGAAGCGGCAGAAAGGAGTGAGCGGAAGACGCCGAGAGCGAGACCCATGGCGTCTCGCGAACTGTAATCGCGCTTAATTAGTTTTGTCCCAGTTGGGAGTTGCACGAGCGCGGGCCGACAGCTCCGCAGTGAAGAAACTAGCCTGGCTGCAGTCTGGGTGCAGCCGCTGGTGCAACACGTGGCACACGCGAGCGGGCCGCGCCGCTGCGGCACGCACGATTCGCTCGCGCGATACGCCGCAGCGCTCTGTTTGTGTCGCGCTTCCAGCAGCGCTAATTACCAGCGAGTGGCAGGCTCGCGTTGCAGAGTGCGGTCCTCACAAGGCTATCTAATGGAGTGGACCTCTAAGGTTTGCTTCAAACCCATGCGATCTGAAGGTCAGTGTTCGGACATCATTTTCATAAAGCGGAATGACGTAATTCTCAAACAAACTCGAGAAACATCATCTTTGAAGATTAGAAGATTTCCGAGTGCTGTTCAACATAAAAATTTCGAGCTCATTAAGAGTCTCCATTCTTCTCAGTCAGCCTCTAAAATAATCGATTTTTATGATTTTTTTTTTTAAGACCTTACGAAGCAATAAACGTAAATCTTTTTGTACATTATTTATTGATTCTTGGAAAACACTTTTTAAAGAAATTCAGTGCTCATTAAGCCCCAGCCAAAGAATTGAAGTTGCTCTGTCCATGACAGAAGTTCTGCAGTCCGCAAATCTTATCTGAAATCAAGAAACAAATAATTTCCTTAAGGGGGGTAGGACGTCAAACGGGCCGACTTGGAACAGGAGAGAAACCACAGGACATTTTAATTTCTACTGTCTATACTTTTACAAATAAATTCATAAAACTTTGTCAGCTTGACCAGGAAGGATTGAGGACTCACACTCATAGCAGTGGAAGTTCAAAAAAGTAACAAAATACCTTTTTCTTACATGTGAAATTTCATCATTTTTTCACTTACTACTGGCTGCATTTGTTTCTGTAGCTACACTTTTCTTCCTAAGTAAGAGATATTCTTCGATGAATTTTGCACAGCATACAAGCAGTACTTACAGGTGTATGAAACTCTAGAATTTTCCAAATCTATTAAAAACTGTGGTAAAAATTGAGATAATTAACTATAAAATTCGAATTTTTTCTAAACATGAAGTTTAAAATGTAACAGTTCATTCATTTTTTCATAAATTAAATAAACTGTAGAGTTTCATACACATGTAACTATAGTTTGTACGCTGTGCAAAATTCATCGAAGAATCTCTCTTACTTAGGAAGAAAGGTGTACCTATAGCAACAGATGCAGTCAGTAGTAAGTGAAAAACTGATGAAATTTCACATGTAAAAAATGTATTTTGTTACGTTTTTGAGCTTCCACTGCTATGAGTATGAATCCTGAATCCTTCCTGATCATACTTTCAAAGTTTTATGAATTTATTTGTAAAAGTATAGACAGTGCAAATTAAAATGTCCTATGGTGCCTCTCCTGCTCCAAGTCGGTCCGTTTGACGTCCTACCCCCCTTCATCTGTCGCATACTGCGCACGGTGTAATAGTGCAGTTTCTTAAAATTTAAAAAAATAATAAAATGGCGGACTTTTGAAACAAAGATGTACCTTTGTCGTATGTTTTTCCGCGTTTTTGTTTTGCAGTAACTAATGAATAAATTAAAATAAAAACAAATAGTCTGTTACGGCTTGAGGACTTGCTTGAGGAGTAGTTCAGACAAATTTGAGGAAGATGTCTTCATTAGTGTGTTCACAATCCATTCTGTCAGCCTGAAATTTGACTGAATTACGCCTCAGGGATATCCGCAAGGTGTAATAGACTAATGGTTTTTTATTTTAATTTATTCATTAGTTATTGCAAAAAAGTTGGCCAAAAACACATGACAAAACTACATCTTTGTTTCAAAGTCCACTATTTAACTCTTTTTTCAAATTTCTAGAAACTGTGGTATTACTCCTGGTGCAGTACCCTATAGATTAAGAAAATTGTTTGTTTTTTTTTTATTTCAGATGAGATTTGCAGACTACAGGACTTCCTTCATGGACGCACCTCATTCTGGACAGAGCTGTTTTAAACCCTCGGATTTGGGGCTTAAAAATGACTGAACTTATTAAACAAATCAGAAAATGTAACGAATTTTCCTTGAGACATACGATTTGCAAATTTATCCACGATAATGTTCGAAGATGAAGAAATTAATTAAAATTTGTGTCACAGCCAGGATTCATACCTTCAGTTTATTTTCCCCTTCTTGAATCGTCACTATTTCCAAGGCTGTCTGGTATTGGAATAGTCCCCTGGCTTTGGATGTAACCGGGAAATCCTGCCTGTACCTCAGGTGTAGGTGATCTGTAACTCCAATAACAGAGAGCCTTGGCAATAGGGACGATTTATGACAGGGAAAATAAGCTGAAGACCTGAACTGAAGTTTGTATTAGGGAGGGTATTTGACTAGGGTAGTCCATGCAGCTGTGTTACATATACTGCTGTGTGGCGTAGTGGCTAGTATATCTGCCTATAAAGCAAGGAGACCTGGGTTCAAATCCTGGCTGTGACACAAATTTTAATTAATTTCTTCATCTTCGAACATAATTGTAGATAAATTAGAAAATGTTGTCCAAGAATTAATAAATAATGTGCAAAAAGATGTGTGTTGATTGCTTCATTATTTTTTAAAATAATAGTAAAAATAGGTTATTTTGTGGGCTGACTGAGGACTCAATTGCGACTGTACAAACAAATTCCTGTCGGCAATGCACGACCTAATATTTCCGTACTGCTTGCGGGAATCAGAAGGGTTGGTCGTACACTGGTGATTTTAAGCCCGAATCGTAACACAAAATAAATTCTCCAGTCTCTTTTCTTTACCGCAGCCGAAAAAGGCAGATACACATCTGTCATGGGCAAGGCGATGCAGAGTGCATTTTGGGACTACCACAGTGTGGTGTGAACATATTATGCTCGTAAGGATCTATCCGTGTTAAGAGCATACTACTGAAACCTATTTACGTGATTAAAGGACTCTGTCAAGACTAAGCCTCACGGAAAGTTGCTTTTTTGAGCTGTCAGACTCCCAGGATGATCCTGATATGGCGCCCGGTGACTTCTTCCTGTTTAAATGAACGAAAAAACCGTTTCTAGGACCACAAGAAGATGACTTTCGAGTTAGAAGATTTCCTGAACATATAAGATGCTGCCTTCTCGAACTAAGGTCTGCACCAAGTAGACCTCTGTTGGGAAAAATGCGTCGCGTGAAAGGGCAAATATATATAGAGAGACTAAAACCATTATAAAATTTCATGTACGCAACTAGATTTCTTCAAAGTGATAATACAGACTTTATGACTACTCTTCATATTCATAAACTATATACAGTGTGTGGTGTCAGGATGAGCAACTCAATATATTTGTAATTTATTAATTGCAGTTTCTGTCAGGGTTGCAAATAATATTTTATTAGTCACTAGTTTCGAACTTTTTCGTTCATTTTCAAGCCTTTATGTACATTAGAAGGTACCATGCTATTAACAAAACAGGAAATACAACATTTTCAAATATTTTGTGTGCACTGATTACAGCAGTGCAAAAAATCTTTTATGACATGTCTGCATTTTTAATGTTTCTCTGTACACAATACATCTGTTTTCATATTAGATCAGTGTAACAAATGTTGCTGCATTAAGAGTGTCTTGATACTTTCAAAATGTGATAGGCCTCTTTGGTTGTTTATGCATAAAAATAAACAAATATTTTTGTACTGACAACCAAAGACACTTACAGAGTTTTGAAAGTATTAAGACAATCCTAATACAGTAACACTTATTATATTGATCTGCTGTAGAAACAAATGTGTTATGTATGGCGATACATTGCAAACGCAGGAATGTCATAAAAGATGTTTTGCTCTGCTGTAATCTGAGCACACAAAATATTTGAAAATGTTGTATTTCATGTTTCATTAACAACATTGTATCTTCTAATGCAGGTAATCGTTTGATAATGATCGAAAACGTTCTAAACTAGTCAATAACAAAAACATTATTTGCAGCTCTGATGGAAATCTTCGTGGGTGAGAAGGCGTGATTTCATGGCCAAAAGATGTTGGGTTATTGATCCAGCGGTCTGGCGTTCGATCCCCAGCATGTGTCAGGGCTTTCTCAAGCGGACAAAGTGACTTTCTGACCGGATATCGCTGTGCTCGGAATTCTTTTTTTTAACTGTAGACTCTCCAATAACTGGATGGATGATCTAGTTAGTGAAAGGCAAGGGCATTACATCTCACAAAGCAATGTGACGTTCTGATTAGCTTCAGAGTTGATGACAGCGAAATATTTTTAGGATATTAGCTATAAAAAAATATTTAAATAAGCAGAATAGTATGACACTATAAAGTGCTCAAAACGAGAATTTGGTGAAGAGGCCGTCCCATACGATAAGAGCTTCTATATTGCACAAGATCCAATGGAACAGGCACTGTTTGCTCACCGAGATTGTTTCTGTCCGAGACGAAAGATATTAATTGTTGGCTGCTATATTATGGTTCAAATGGCTACCTAAACCTAACTAACCTAAGGACATCACACACATCCAGGCCCGAGGCAGGATTCGAACCTGCGACCGTAGCAGCAGCGCGGTTCCGGACTGAAGCACCTAGAACCACTCGGCCACAACGGCCGGCTGCTATATTATCAATACGAGGATTGACAAATCCTGATCGCTCTTTTCAATAAAGGCTGCGCACTGAGATACCGTTCCCCGAATGCGTTAAAGAAATGGTACCACTGAGAACAGTATCACTGTTCTTGTGATCGCTGGATGATCGCCAGTTGAGGCTATCAATATTCCTTAAAACCACAGATATTTCAGGTATTGTTCGCTGGCTAATGCACCCTTACAGACGGTTTTTCCGTACACATAGCGTCCCACGCATACTCGGCAACGAGTGTGGGCTAAACAGAAAAGACAGTACTCGGGGAGAAAAAGCCCGTTATAGTCGAAGGTATCAGAAGTGTTCTGCATACCATCAAAATGTCAATTCCATTATGTATCAGGAAGCATCCTATCAACCGATCCCTTCTTAAGTTGTGCGATAAATTTCTTTTCTCCTCAAGCGCATTTAGTAACGCCTCATTTATTATTCGATCCCCCATCAAATTTTCATCTCCTTACGAAAGCTTCCATTCTCTTATCGTCTCAACTGTTTATAATCCTAGTTTCGATTCAGTACAAGGCTACACTCCAGACCAATATCGTCAGGAAAGATACCCTAACATTTAAATTTATTGTAGACGTTAGCAAATTCCTCTGTTTCAGAAATTCTTTACTTGCTAGTGCGGGCCTGCATTATTGCCATCGTCACTTTGGTGCACTGGTTGCAAAACTCGTCTGGTACTTTTAGTGTCTCATTTCCTAATCTGATTTCCTCATCATCGCCGGATTTAATTCGACTATATTCCATTACCCTTGTTTTACTATTGCTGATGCTCCTTTTATATCACTACTAATGAAGTTTGTGTGAAATTATATCACGAAGTTCGTCCCTGTGTGTTTGAGACACTGCGTGCAGCAGCAATGCATTAAATTTCGTATTCTGTTCGAGGAACAGCACAGGCTACAATGCAAAGAAAATCGCTTAAATCCTCAGCTTTGCTGTAGCTACGTGATGTTCATGTTGAGTGGGATGGTGCAGCTACTTGCTTTGTGTCCGGTGGACCCGTATGAAATATTCTCTTCCAGAAAGTCGCAATGGTTATCCTCTTGCCTGTGGCAAGTAAGGTACCCGCTCCTGGAATCGCAAGCTTTCAGCAGTCACATGTGCGATCCACAAGCTACCTCTACGCATTGAAAGCTTTGCCCCGATGAATTACGCTCATTACCCATTGATAATTCGTCCATGAATGAGAACCACTCCTGAACAAGGATTTTGTACTTTCCATTCTCTACTCCAGCCAGAGAAGCGGACTGTTTGAAATCTGGCCTATTATAGAGTCACGGCTCTTTTCAAGCAACATGCGTGCTGGTAGTGTAGCGGAGGAGTTCCCAATTTGGAATAAATGAGAAGTACTTCTGTTCCTGAATTTTGCTTACAATCAAGGGAAACCACCTGATAACCTTGGTCGGAACGGAGGATTAGATTTACGAGTGTGTGCTCAAAAGAAACGCCTCCGAATTTTGATGTGAAAACTCTTAAGACTTTTTAAATAAAACGAACATTATTAAGATGCTACACCTTTGTTCCTCATGTCTGCATATTTATTTCTCAACATTGTCACCCTGGTGACGAACACATTTCTCCCAACCCCAACGAGAGACCAGTTTGTTGATGCAGTCACTGCAGAATGTTTCACTTTCTTGACGGAGCCAAAACCTCACCTCTGCTTGCACCACTTCATCACTGTCACAGTGAAGTCCTCGAAAGTATCCGTTAAGTTGTGGCAACAGATGAAAATCGGATGGGACCAAGTTGGGACTGTACTAAGCATTATCGATGACAGTGGAGCCAGAGCACCGGATTGTTGCAGAAGTCGCAGCATTCGTGTGTGGTCTGCCATTGTGAGGCCGAAGGAGAGGATGCTCCATGTGTGGGCGAACCTTTCGAATTCGAAACTCGATTACAGCCCACTGTTCCTCATGCAGCGACCTAGTTACTTTACACACCGCCATGTTACACCCTACAATTATGGTCCTTTAGCGGTAGAGGGCTGCAAATATGCGTACAAGAAGAATAAAGATGTTTAATGTTAATAAGGCCTATTTTATTTATAAAGCTTTAATGATTTTTACATTAAAAATTCCAAGGTATTACTTTTCAGCACTCCCTAGCACCGGCAAAAAAAAAAAAAAAATCAAAAATTTGTGTGCGTATGTGCGTGTCAACTGAACCAGGAATTTTGTTTACACGCTTAATATATGGAAGACATAGGGATCCAGTATTACAGTCATAGTTTGACAGAGATTTGGAAGACTAGATCAAACGAAACAGAAGGAAATTATAACATCCCCTAGGAATTTATAAAATCATTGTGGAAAGTGGCAGTAAAATGCTTATTTAATTTGGTATATGGGATGGAAGAGAGAATAGACACTGAACTCCACACAAACCAGGAGATAAGAAGGGTTGATGCATTCAACAATTTTCTCACAGACAGCTCATGAATTCAGGTTGCCAGCAAGAAGAATGCACAGAAGACTGAAGAAGAAAACTTATGATGTGTTAGATGGCGATCAGTTGTGCTTTAGGAAAGATAAAGCGGTCAAAAAGTGAGATCTGAAACTGCACTTGATAATTGTGCAGGGGTTGGGGGGGGGGGGGGGGGGAGGAGTTTATCGAGTTGGAAAAAAGTTCGACAGCGTAAAATGGTGCGAGATGGTGGCAATTCCCAGAAAGTAAATGTAAGCTGTAGGGAAGGGTGGGTAATACACAATATGTACGAGAAGCGAGAGGTATCAATAAGAAAGGAAGGGCAAGAGATAAGTGTTCAGATTAAAATGGATAAGAAAGGAAGAGCAAGAGAGAAGTGTTCGGATTAAAAGTGAGGGATGCACTCTTTCTACTCTACTGCTCAACTTGAATATATGTATACAGCGTATTAACGGGTGTAAAAGGAAGGTTCAAGACTGGGATTAAAATTCTCGAGCAAAAGATATCAATGATAATATTGTGCAGGAGCTGTCAATTGGAATGAAATGTCTACTGAGCACAGAATATGCACTGAGAACATACCAAAGGAAGACGAAGGTAATGAGAAATAGCAAAGTGGGTCTAACGATAAATTTAACGTCAAAATTGGGGACGATTTAATAGAAGAACGGAAGCAATCCTACTATTTTGGAAACAAAATAACGTTTAAGAAAGAAATTTGTGAAAATTCACACTTGGGGCATAAAAGTGTGTGGCAGTCATTCATGGGACTGTGGGAGAAACCGGTATAGAAAAAAATTATAGCGTCGGACATGCGATGAATGTTGAAACTTAAGTGAGTTCTGGCGGTACCCCTCCATCAGTCTCCACCTGATGTGAATTAATTACTTATGGTACCAACGAAGCTGGAATGGCGAGCTGAAATAATTGCGTAAAATACGGTCGTTATATTAATGTAACTCTAAGAGTACTCTGGAAAAATAACCACGTACATTAATTGAAATAACAACGATCTGGATCAAAGGGGGTATCGATTCGATCTTATTTCGAGGATTCGACACTGATATCAACTGTAAGCCCTATATAATATGACATGAAACTTTTTAAGAAATCACTCAATGTGATACAATTATGGTATGTAGTTGTGAATGAATTTCAGTATATAAAAGGTCGAAATTCCTTTACAAGAACAAAGTATCAAACAAACAGCTGAAGAAGGCAGAAATCGCAATACACAAAAATGGTGGGGCTTTTCCACCCAACGAAGAGGCTATTACGCCCCAGTGTATTTCAGTGTCAAAATCAAAAGCATTTACCGCAAGTAAACCCTTTTCGTCCCTTTGTCCCTTTCCACCCACATACACTTCGAGAAACCAAGTAGCCGAAGGAGATTTTGACTCTGCAACGGAGTGTGCGCTGATATGAAACTTCCTGGCAGATTAGAACTGTGCGCTGGACCGAGACTCGAACTCGGGATCTTTGTTTTTCGCGGGCAAGTGCTCTACCAGCTCCTTTTTTTTGGTTGAAGTCATTTTGTTCGTAATTGATCGTTGTATTTGTTCGGGGCGGACGTCTTATGACACTTGTTCAAATTCAGGGTTGATCCATTATCTCAGTTTTTTTTATTTATTACAGAAGATAGCTAACTCTGTGACCGAACATACTTAGCTACCGTGACGGCACCATCTGAGCTGCCCAAGCACGACTCGCGAACCGTCCTCACAGCTCCAATTCTGCCAGTACCTCGCCTCCTACCTTCCAAACTTCACAGAAGCGCTTGTGCGAGGTTGCTGGCACTTTACCCAGAGCAGCTGCCTACAGCACTTGTTACTACAGTTTGTTTCATATCTTTCTCTGACTACGAAGCACTTGCCTTTTTTCTCTTGTGTGTACGATCATCTGAAAAGAAACCAAGAAAACGTGTTCTCTAGAGTTTCGCAGTAAAACATCAACCAAATTAATAATTTGACTGTGCAGAAATAGCCGCACTTGTACGGGGCGAAATAAGCGCACGTGCATGCATTTCAAAAGACGCGGCAAATCGGACCTTAGTGAAAAAAGCCAGCATTATTTGTTGGAAATTTGGAAATTTGTGGTAAGGTCTTACAGGACCAAACTACTTAGGTCGTCGGTCCCTAAGCCTACACACTACTTAATCTAATTTAAACTAACTTACGTTTTGGACGAGACACACACCCATGCCCGAGGGAGGACTCAAACCTCCAACGGGGGGAGTCGCAGGGACCGTGACAAGGCGCCTGGGACAGCGCGGCTACCCCGCGCGGCTATTATTTGTGTGTTCTCGTCGTTCTGTTCTTATACAAGAGTTTAAGATTTCACATTATTGTGCATTGGACACATTCATGTGTTAGGTTGTATTCCTTAAGTTTGGTAATAATCCATCACTATTCGCTAACCTCAAGAGTTTGTTATTCTGTCCCGCCAGTAATGTAACATAAAATACCTTACTGCAGTCATATGCGACGACACGGAGATACTGGCACACACTGAAGACAAAACGATGCTGACGTGAGGGACTAGCGCACTGTTGCTACATTTCTTATTCCAGGCGGATTATTCCTGTGAGCGGAGTAGCCCCGCTGTACCCTAACCGTGTATCGATTCCAGTCCTACAAAATGAGAGGGTAGCAACACAAAACTTTTTATTTGGGCTAGTAATGTAAAAGAATTTATAAACACAGGATTTATGGTAAAAACTGCTTGTATTGTTAATGGTTTACAGTTATAATACAGAAAACGCAAACAAAACAGATGAGTACGGCAGGAATCAGAGCAACACCTGCTCACGGAGAGTTTACCTTCATGCTGCAAAGTAGGTTGCTGCAGCGGCAAGTACCTCAGTGAGTACGTGAAGGCGTCAGAAGCAAAGGTTCATTCACCATGGAGGCAGCCACAGGACTGTCTCCCCTCTTATACCGTCTACAAGTGGGCTCTTGCTTTTACCACCCCGAAAACCCGTGGCCTTTCTTCCGCGATTGGCTTCGAAGAACTGTATTTTCGACGTCCCTGGTTCACAACTCGTTTGGTGCCATGGGCACGCTCCTCTCGCAGGAACGACAGAATAATCTTGTGCGCAGCCTGAGACTGACAAAACAAAGAAGTTGCCACGTCCGAATGGGCTCCGAATTCTGTTTCAATGAACCTACTCAAGGGCCTCTTGCCCAATGCAAAGCCTCAAGCGACAGGTCACCCCTGCATATAAGAAGACTAAAAGAAAGGACCCGCAAAATTACTGACTGATAGTGTTCACATCGGTTTTGTGCAGAATTCGTGAACTTAATCTAAGTTCGTATATAATAAGTTTCCTTGAGACAGGAAATCTTCAAAAATCAGCACGAATTTTGAATGCTGTTTTGTCGAAAACTGACATTCTGAGACCGTGGCCGTGTGCAAAATATAGGTTGGCTCTTACTGAGAAGGTAACGGCAACCAGATATTTTTTACAATGTTATTTATTTATTTAAATAGCACAGTTACCGGTTTCGAACCGACAGTTTCATCTTATGACGCCTCGTTCACGTTAAGATATTACATTAGCTTTCACTTTTTGTTTTCCCAAATGATTAAAGTTTCTTGGGGTGATACTGTCCTACAACTAAACCAAGGTTTGAAACAATTTTATTTAACTGTAATTAGGCCTCCCAACGATTTTAAACGATGTAAACAAATTACTAAAGTGAAGATGTTTTGGTCATTTACATTGAAAAATCCGCGCCATGACGTTCCAGTGGCGACTGCTTGTGTTCACCCAACGCGGATTTTCCAATGTAAGTAACCAAAATATTTTCACTTTAGTAATTTGTTTAGATAGTTTAAAATCGTTGTGAGTCAAAATTACAGGTAAGCAGACACTGTCTCACATCTTGTTTTGACTGTAGGGCACTACGACCCCAAGGAAATTTCATCATTTGGGAAAACAAAAAGTGAAAGCTAATGTAATATCTTAACGTGAACGAGGCGTCATAAGATGAACCTGTCTGTTCGAAACCGGTAACTGTGCTATTTAAATAAATAAATAACATTGTAAAAAGTATCTGGTTGCCGTTACCCTCTCAGTAAGAGCCAACCTATATTTTGCACACGGCCACGGGCTCAGAAAGTCAGTTTTCGACAAAACAGCATTCAAAATTCGTGCTGATTTTTGAAGATTTCCTGTCTAAAGGAAGACAGAGAGAGAATGAGAGGAGGGAGGGCAAGAGGTGGATTGAGAGAGGAGGTGAAGGAGATGAACAGAGAGGGGGAAGGAGGAGATGGACTTACAGAAGAATGAAATAAATGCATACCCTGGCAACACCAGGTACTCAGCTAGCTAAACTATAAAACGGAAGTAGGTTACGAATTTACTCATTTTATTCTCATTCGTCTTTCTAGAGGAGAAAAGATATCGGACATGTGACTGAGTACATTTGGTGTAAGGTAAAGAGGCTGGTACAAGAGAGGAAGTCATGGTTGTCTGCACAAACCAACCAGAAGACGATAAAAAGCTTAAAAAAGCTTCGACAGTTGCAGCAAGACATCAGCAGTAAAACCATCCCACAAAGAGGTTCATTTTCTTTCCGCAAATATTTCTGAGTGTCGGAGCTATAGAACTCGTAATAAACTTTAATCGTTTCACTACCAGTTCTTTTTCGGAATAGTTGGTTAGTTGTTTTGGGGAAGGGACCAAACAGCGAGGTCATTGGTCCCAGTTTTTCGGTATGAACGATGATTATTTTAACTAATGCCCTAGTCAATATTTCCCGCCAAACTACAAGATACATAGAAAGTAGACACATAACAGTGGATAGAGCATCTCTCCAAGTTTCTGACGCACATCACAGATGCTCAATGTGGGTACCGGATGTAAATGTACGGGAAAGCGTGACAACAACTCACTTTGTAAATATTTTCATTGGGTTGCTTCTATGACATTACAGAGTGGAACACGGAGTTAATAATGAGCTTTAAGGTGCAAGCTGTGACTATAAGAATTCTGCAAACCATTAGCAGGCTGTCCTTTGCCACTGGGACATTGATACACAGCAATAACATGCAGCAAACTGCCACTGGTTCTCTGATATCTTGTAGTGGGATATATATGTCCCTGTCACGGTGGTAGGGTAAAAGACGTCAAAGTCAAACATTGTATGTGATATGAAAGGAAGCATGCTCCTTAGTACGCTGTGTCGTTTTGTTTTATTATTGGCTGTGCTATTTGCCGATTTCGACAGTTACGCCATTACCAAGCACATGTGGACGAGCACAAAACGATGCATCACGTAAGATGTGGCACCTAATTGAAATTTCTATTCCACACTTGAGGCCACATTTTACATAGTCCATATCTAATATTAAATGTGAATGAAAGCATGGCAGCACTGGTCACTTTACACACTGAGTGGCTACAGCCTGTACGTATTATTATGTGTCCATGTAGATGTAGTGACATGCTTTCATTGATGTGTAATATTGGATAAGGACTATATGAAATTAGCCTCAAGTGTGGAACAGAAATTTCGATTACGTGTACGTCTTACGTGATGGGTCGTGTGATGCTCTTCCATACGTGGTTGATAATAACGTAATTTCTGAAATCGACCTATAGAACAGCTATTATCGGAGAGAAGGGTATGTTCACGAGTGTCCCAGGGAAGTGTGATAGGACCGCTATTATTTTCTATATGTCTGCGGTTGTTTGCTGTTGATCCTGTGATGTAAAGGGTAGGTGTCTTCGTTGAGAGACAGTAAGAGGATACAAGATGACTTAGACAAAATTTCTAGTTGGTGTGTTGAATAGTAGCTAGATCTAGCTGCAGAGAAATGTAAGTTAATGCATGTGAGGAGGAAAAGCCGACTGAATATCTAGACGTAACATTGCAAAGCAATATGAAATGGAATGAGCATGTAAGACTGTAGTAGGGAAAGCGAATGGCCGACTTCGTTTTATTGGGAGAATTTTAGGAGAATACCCACCACTCCGTCTTCAGGCCGCAAGTGGCCCATCAGGACCATCCGACCGCCGTATCATCCTCAGTGGAGGATGCGGATAGGAGGGGCGTGTGGTCAGCACACCGCTCTCCCGGTCGTTAGGATGGTTTTCTTTGACCGGAGCCGCTACTATTCGGTCGAGTAGCTCCTCAATTGGCATCACGAGGCTGAGTGCACTCCGAAAAATGGCAACAGCTCATGGTGGCTGGATGGTCACCCATTCAAGTGCCGGCCATGCCCGACAGCGCTGAACTTAGGTGATCTCACGGGAACCCGTGTATCCACTGCGAAAAGGCCGTTTTTAGGAGAATATGCTTCATCTTTAAAGGAGACCGCGTATAGGACACTAGTGTGACCCATTGTTGAGTACTGTTCTAGTGTTTGGGATCCGCACCAAACCGGATTAAAGGAGGACACTGAAACAATTCAAAGGCTGGCTGCTAGATTCGTTACCGGTAGGTTCGAACAACACGCAAGAGTTATGGAGCTGCTTCACGAACTCAGATGGTAACCGCTGGAGGGAAGGCAACGTTCTTTTCGAGGAGCACTATTGAGAAAATTTAGAGAACCGGCTTTCAGTCTCCTGCTGAGCGATTCTACTGTCGCCGATGAACATTTCGCATAAGGATCATGAATATAAAATTAGAGAGACTGGGGCTCGTACAGAGGTACATAGGCAGTTGTTTTTCCGTTGCTCTATTCGAGAGTGGAACAGAAAAGGAAATGACTAGGAGTGGTGTAGTGTGCCCTCCGCTGCACACCATACGGTGGTTTTCGGAGTATGTATGTAGATGTAGATCTATACTAATAAAAAAACTGTCTTGTTTTTCTGTGTGTCTTTGAACACGTTAATCTCCAAAACTACCAGGCAAATTTTCATGAGGTTTTCGCTTTGGGTGCCGTATAGGCTTTTATCATCAAAAAATAATCACGAAAAAAAAGATATCCGTACGTTTTATAAAAATGTATGTATGTACATACCGCGTCTCCCCCGAAAATACTGGATCCGTTTCAAACCAAACTTCATACACATATCCATTACTATCTGGAAAGCAACTCTCTGGGGATAAGAACCACGTACGTATCAAAGAGGTGGGGGTGGGGGTGAAAAAGGAGTGTAGTCAACGACGTGCAAATATCCCGATTTTATTCATCCAGTATTTGAGAACGAGAGCACTCAGTGACTTGCAATAAACTTTACACGTAATTTCAAACCTTTATGAAACTTTTTCTCGCTTACGACGCCCGCAAAATGATGAAAAGAGAAAAGTTTATAGCTTACTACATTTTCGCTGTTCATGCACTAAAAGTGAAGCATCATGATGTTTAAATGTGTTACTTCTTTGCTACTAACTCATTTATCACACATTTATCACACATTTATCAGACGGTATCCACAGACGTCCCTGACAAAATTATATCATTGTGCGACACAGAGAGAGGGGGAGGAGGAGATGGACAGAGAAAGGGGGAGGGGGAGATAGACAAAGAGAGGAGGGAGTATCAAATGGGCAAAGAGAATTGCGGGAGGAAATGGACATAGAGCGGGGCATGGTATAGATGGACAAAGACAAGGGGGAGAAGGAGGAGATCAGAGAGGGGCAGAGGATACGGACAGAGAGAAGAGGAAGGACGAGATGAACTACTAGAACTGAAATAAACACTGATACACCCGGAAAACGCTGGATGCTCAGCTAATAAAACATAAATACGACCTACTATGGACCATGTTTTTCTTCATAAAAATTCTGGAGACTGCGGCCTCTCACAGAAGCAAAATTATAACAGTGTACGTAAGCATCCTGTCTGATCACCTGCATCCATTCCAGGGTAGGTCTGTGCGAAAACATGCTGCAAGGGTGCTGTGTGGCAGAAGGATATGAGTAGCACCAGGGGCCCCGCACACCCAGCTGCGCGTAAGGCGGATCTGAATCGTGGGAGGCATTTGGGGCCCCTCCTTCTCTCTCTTTCTCTCCATCTGTCGCTCCCTTTCTCCCTCACGAGTTCTCAGCAGCCGGCGGGTGGTGTCAACGTCACAGTCACGGCACGGGACGAGGCGAGACGTCTGCGTCTGGCTAATGGTTTCCGCACGGCGAGGCGCGGACGGCAACACATGAATAATTGCGACGCATTCGATCCGGGCGGCCGGCGCGACGCCGCGGCGTGCGATGCTGCCACAGCCACGCCTACTCTGCCGGTTGTATCTGACCAGGCGGGGGCTGAGCACGTGGCGAAGTTAAGCTCACCGCGCAAAATTTTAGCCGCCCACTTACAAGAGCACTCTGGACGCTTTGCAGTGCTGTAGAACTGTATCAGACGGTTACGTCGTCCTCCACCGCTGACGCAAGTCCTGGCAGTGATGCGGTGTGAGCGCTACCCGATCAAAAGTATCCGGACACCTATTACGTACATTAATACAGGGTACGTCCACCCTTCGCTCGGGACACTTTCAGTGTCATGTCTGAATGTCTGTGGTGGAATGCCAACCTGTACTTCCACAAAAGCCGAAACCTTAAAGCTTTTTATATAAAAGAAACGTAATTTCTCAACTTTCCCGATGATTCGATATCATCTCGTGGAATCCGGTGTACTGGCGGTGGACTGCGTCTTCCCAACACAATATTTCGACGTCGTGACTCGGCGTCTTCGTCAGGTGTTTCCTGTGACTAATCGGCAAGCTGACCGTGTCCCATATTTACGCCCTGGCGGTGCCTGGTGTTCCCTAGGCCGTCCGCGACCGCTGTGGTCGTTTCTGGCAGTCCTATTTATCTCTAGGCGTTCCGTCTTCCGTCCGCGCCCGTTTCCGCCGTTTTCTCCGGTAGCGGTCGTGCCAAAGCGTTCCATACTAGGTCCGTGCCCACCAGGCGCGTTCCCAGAACTATCGGGAACGCTGCATACGTTTCTTATGGTGTTTGCGACCGCTCGGGCTTTCTATCGTGACACCGGCCGCAGCGGCCGCAGACGTTGTAGGGAACACCAGACACCGCCCAGGCGTAAACACGGCACACAGCCAGCTAATCGATCAGCCGCAGGAAACTCGTAATGAAGACGCCGAGTTACGACGTCTAAATAGTGTGTTGGGAAGAGGCAGACCAAAAATGGTTCAAATGGCTCTGAGCACTATGGGACTTAACATCTGAGGTCATCAGTCCCCTAGAATTTAGAACTACTTAAACCTAACTAACCTAAGGACATCACACACATCCATGCCTGAGGCAGGATTCGAACCTGCGACTGTAGCGGTCGCGCGGTTGCAGACTGAAGCGCCTAGAACCGCTCGGTCATAGCGGCCGTCAAGGCAGACCACAGGCAGTACACCCGACTCCGATGAAAAGACACGTTATTAACATTTTTCACCTTTATTCTTCCTGTCCAAGCATTTGCAGCCTGTGAGTTACACCTCTGCTCGCTCACATATTTCAAATAAAACTTTACAGAATGAAGTATGTAAGTGTCCCAAATGGATTCTGGGAGTAGTGCAACAGAGGTTGTGGACACATGGGATTTTGAACAATGTAAATTGCATATTCCGATTTCCTAACAGCTCTGTATTATTCATTAAAAATCTTGGACTTCTTCTCTGAATGTCAGCAGGCTCTGGTCGTACGATAAACAAAAGTGAACATTATACACTGAAAAGCCAAAGAAACTGGTACACCTGCCTAATACCGCGTAGGGCCAGCACAAGCACGCAGAAGTGCCGTAACACTACGTGGCATGGACTCGACTAACGTCTGAAGTAGTACTGGAGGGAAGTGACACCATGAATCCTACAGGGCTGTCCATGAATCCGTAAGAGTACGAAGAGGTGGAGATCTCTTCTGAACGTTGCAAGGCATCCCAGATATTCTCAATAATGTTAATGTCTGGGGAGTTTGGTGGCCAGCGGAAGTGTTTAAACTCAGAAAAGTGTTCCTGGAACCACTCTGTAGCAATTCTGGACGTGTGGGGTGTCGCGTTGTCCTGCTGGAATTGCCCAAGTTCGTCGGATTGCACAATGGACATGAATGGATGCAGGTTATCAGACAGGATGCTTACGCAACTGTCACCTGTCACAGTCGTATCTAGATGGATCAGAGGTCCCATATCACTCCAACTGCATACGCCCCACACCATTACAGAACTTCCACCAGCTTGAACAGTCCCCTGCTGACATGCAGGGCCCTTGAATTCATGAGGTTGTCTCCATACCTGAACAAGTCCATCCACTCGTCCGAACAGCCAGCGTGTTTCCAGTCATCAACGAGACGGGTCCAGGCGAGGCGTAAAGCTTTGTGTGGTGCAGTCGTCAAGGGTACACGAGTGGGCCTTCGACTCCGAAAGCCCATATCGATGATGCTTCGTTGAATGATTCACTTGCTGACACTTATTGATGGCCCAGCATTGAAATCTGCAGCAATTTGTTTAAGGGTTGCACTTATGTCACGTTGAACGATTTTTTATCAGTCGTCGTTGGTCCCGTTCTTGCAGGATCTTTTTATGGCCTCAGCGATGTCGGAGATTTGATGTTTTACCAGATTCCTGATATTCACGGTACACTCTTGAAATGGTCGTACGGGAAAGTCCCCACTTCATCGCTACCCCGGAAATGCTCTGTCCCATCGCTCGAGCGCCGATTACGACACCACGTTCAAACTCACTTAAGTCTTGATAACCTGCCATTATAGCAGCAGCAACCGATCGAACAACTGTGCCAGAGTTTTGTTGTCTTATATAGGTGTTGCCGACCCTACAGTCGTCTTCTGCCTGTTTACATATCTCTGTATTTGATTACGCATGTCTGTACCAATTTCTTTGGTTCTTCAGTGGAAATCAAAAATAAAATCACGCTAAAGGCTGATTGGTTGCACCTCGAAGTGCTGTGTCTGCGTTAATTGAGCTTGTATGGGAATATTTTAATACATCAAACGAAGAGATAATCCTTGGAATGTGATCTTTAATTACCAATATTCATTTTTCCACATAGTCACCAGCCAATTGGATACATTTCTACCAACGATGAACAAGTCTTCTGAAGCCGCCACACAAGAAGTCGACACTGTGTTTCCGCAACCACAATCTCATAGTTCTCTCACTGTCTTCATCTGAAGCATAATGATGTCCCCGTAGATCGCCTTTTATTATCAGGAACAGATGGAAGTCAGACGGTGCTGTATGGAGGATGCCATATGGTGGTGAGATTCAGTTCAAATGGTTCAAATGGCTCTGAGCACTATGGGACTTAACATCTGTGGTCATCAGTCCCCTAGAACTTAGAACTACTTAAACCTAACTAACCTAAGGACATCACACACACCAATGCTCGAGGCAGGATTCGAACCTGCGACCGCAGCGGTCACGCGGTTCCAGACTGAAGCGCCTAGAACCGCCCGGCCACACCGGCCGCCCCCCACCTTTCGTCTCCAGTCACAATGGAATGGAGAAAGGCTTCACTTTCATTCTCGTAAAGCGAGAGGAGTTCCTGGCAAATTTCAAGTTTGTGCGTTTTCATTTCAGGAGTCAGCATCCGGGGTACCCATCGTGCATAGATCTTCCGATAGCCAAGCAAAACAATAATGTGACCCACACGTTCTTGAGAAATGCCGATTGTGCTTGCAGTTTCTCTCTGTGTGATACGACGATTGTCCTGAATCAATCTGTCAACATTTTGCTTGTGAAACTCGGTGGTTGCTGTCACAGGACGTCCAACTCTTTGTTTGTCACGCAGGTCAGATATTCCCGCCTCAACATCTTTGAACTTATTCGCCCAACGTCGCACAGTGCTCACATCAACACAATCACCATAAATTGCTTTCATTCTCTGATGAATCTCCTTTGGGGTGACACCTTCTCCTTTCAAGAATTCAATGACTGCACGTTGCTTAAATTGCATTAACCGACGGTCTGCGCAGGATTCCATACTTTACACTGTAACAACACAAGCGTTCAATGCTAAGGCCAACTGGACCTGTATAGAAGAGGCTACGTAACAAGCCAATACCTGCCGCATACCAATGCTGCCAACTGTTGAAGAGTTATGAAGTTGGAGCCATTACTTTTCAGTCAACCGTCGTACTAGAAATCATTAATAACTACAGCCCACGGTGCTTACATTCTGACGGCTTTTTTTTTTCTTTAGAAATGTATATTTTAAGTCCTCTGTTGGTAGAGGGCACCGAATTGTAGTAGGTAACATAGGAGTGTGTAACTTAATTATGTCTGTGATTCGCAAACAGCGTGCTACAGTCGAGTTTCGAGTTCTAAGAATTCGTTCACACATGGAACATTCGGTGTCCTTCAGCACGACAAATGCCAGACCACACACGAGCGCTGCTACATCTGCAACTATCCGCCGCCTTGGCTTCATTGTCATCGATAATCGTCCATACAATCCCGACTAACCCCCATTAGATTTTCATCTATTTCCAAAACTTAAGGAACACCTTTGAGGACTTCACTTTGATAGTGATGAAGCGGTGCAGACAGAAATGAGATTGTGACTCCGTCAACAAAGACAAACATTCTACAGTGACGGTATCAACAAACTGGTTTGTCGCTGGGAGAAATTCGTTCATTGCCAGGGTGACATTCAGAAATAAATATGCAGACATGAAGAATAAGGCTGTAGAATGTTAATAACGTTTATCTTATTTAAAAAGTTTAAGAGTTCTCGCATTAAAAAAATTCGTGGGCATTACTTTTAAGTTCGCTCTCGTACAATACGATACTCCCTGCCTCCTTCTTTTATTGGTAGTTTCTCCTCTTACGACCTCTAGTGGTCAATTCCGCATTACGCATTAGTGCTCAGATACTTTTTTTTAGATAGTGTAAACGAGCTGCGCTTCCCTAGAATTTTCCCGATTAACTTAAGTTGACCATTAGCGTAGCATTCAATCGACCTTACGTGCTCGTTCCATTTCATGCCATTTTAGAACGTTAGGCGTAGATATATAAAACCGACCTGACTCTGTCAAGCTGTACAACTGCATTAGAACATTACAGGATAATTTTTCCTATTTGCCTGCATTAACTCACATTTTTCCACATTTCGAACACGCTACCATTCTTCACACCAATTAGAAATCTTATGTAAGTCATCCTGTATCCTCCTACAGTTACCCAACGTTGACACTTCACCGTACACTACAGCGACATCAGCAACAAGTTACCGAGCGAGGTGGCGCAGTGCTTAGTACACTAGCACACGGTTCAAACCCGCGTCAGGCCATCCTGATTTAGGTTTTCCATGATGTCCCTAAATCGCTTCAGGCAGATTCTGGGATGGTCCCTTTGAAAGAACACGGCCGACTTTCTTCCCTATCCTTCCCCAGAACGATGAGGCCGAAGTCTTCGATGTTTGCTCCCCTCCCCCAAACCAACCAGCAGCCAGTGAGATAGCTGCTCACCCTACCTGTCAAATTGTTTATGAAAACACACAGTGATTCCGTGATGATGTTGTAACTTTTCAGAGATAGTAGACAAGGGTAAGTGTATCAATCTGAGGTAATGGACTCCTGTCTGGAAACGCCCGAGTCTTTTCGATGCCTCTGACAGTGAATCTCTTTTACTGCTAGCTCTTTGCTTTTCATATTTTGGAAGGAGGCAGTATCGACGAAAACAAGAAAAAAATGTCCAGTAAACATGGGTTTTAAAGCTCATATCTTAAGAGCTATGAGCACTTGTTCAATAGAAGATCAACAAGTACTCTGAGCTTTTAAAGTGTGCATTTTAGAGCCCAAATATACTAGACATGTTCTCCTTGTTTTGATCCATACTGCCACCTCTGAAGCTTGTCTTTCTTTCAGTCTCAGCAACAACAGTACCGGTACACGTATTCCACTTCCAGACGTGTCACAACGGTTTTCGCTTATGACTTTTGACTCGGTTGTTTCTGGACCAGGGTCCCTTACATCAGATTATTACATTAACCCTTCTCCATGATCCCTGAAAGTTTGTAACACTATCATGGAATCACTCCGTAGAAAACAAGAGCGATACAGTCACACTTCGTGGGTAACATCTGACGTGGCAGCTGCGTCGTCAAATCAGTCGGAAGTAGAACGACCAGCCAACCGTATTTGAACGAGAGTGGCACTCCACATTCTTTTTACGTGACGGAAACAAAACAAACGCAAATACCGGGTGGTTATAATTAAACTTTCCCTATTCAACACATTATAACACGGAAACTAATTACCGTACTTGGCAGCATTGATGTCAAGTACAAGGGAAGAGAAATAATGCAGAATCAGTTCAATTGAAACACTTTTAATGTGCTGCTACGGCACAACATACCATTAGATAACGGTACCATTACTGCTACAAAAGGGGCTCAACATGGCACCTATCAGTGTCTAGAAGAGTCTGAAACCGCAGGATTGCATTATGCACAGCAGAACGAAGCATGTCCGTAGGTATGCTGGCTGCCCCTCTTGATATGCATCAGCACATGTGTGAATGTTTCCCTGGTAAATCCTGTCCTTCAGGTAGCCCCACAAGCAGAAATCACAGGGAGTGAGATCAGATGATCATACCGGCCAAGTATTTGCAAACTATCGGCTGATAATTTGATCGTTTGTAAATGTGTTTCGGAGAAGCAGGTGAGCTTCACGAGCGATGTCCAGCGAGGCCCCATCTTACATGTTGAGTTCAATACGTCTCTCTCATAAAGTGCGGGTATGACATGCTGGACAAGCATATCGCAGTAACACTGACCAGTCACACTGCATGTATTTGGCCCTTGAACGCCAACCTGTTCAAAAAAGAATGGGCCAATTATGAACGTAGCCGTGAAGCCACACCATACGGTGACACGTTCACCATACAGAGGAACTCCATGCACAGTGGCTGGAGGTGAAGATCCCCACACTTGGCAATTCTGTGTGTTCATTTCACCCGTCACAGAAAAATTAGCTTCGCGTGTCCATAGGACGGTCTAGGGCCAACCCTCATCAATTTCAATTCTTGCGAGAAAGTGGAGAGCGAAGTCAACACGTCGTTGTGCGTTCTGTGGTGCAAGCTGTTGTACGATATGGATCTTGTACGGATACTATTTGAGAATGGTTCGAAGCATCTTCCGTACAGTAGACCATGGGATGGTCAACTGACATGGCACAGTACGCACATTGCCTGACGATAGGGAATTGCGCGCAGCGTTGTCTCCCATAGTAACAGCGATTTCATCATCCACCTGTGGTGCAAGAGGTCGTCGGCCTCTTCCAGGAGCGACGCCCAGTTCTCCAGTTGATTCGAAATTCTTCATCATACTCCGCACGGAAGGTGGAGACAAAGGACCCTTCAGTAATCATGTCAGTGCAGCTGCAGCATTGCTGTTGTTTTGTTAATAGAGCTTCACCTATAATGCCCTGCTCCTTTTGTCCAAGCTCATGTTGACACGTCAACAAGTGCACTGCGAGTACCAAGTCTGGTACTCGTACGGTAATTTATTTCCGTGTTATAACGTATTAAATAGGGAAAGATTAATTATAACCACCCGGTGCAATTTCTGTAGCAATGCGAGGGCCTCTGCCGTACAGCAGAGAACGGGCTCGGTTTCATTTTTAAAAATACGCGCATATTTTTAGTGGCGGCCGCGCTTCGTGGGAGTGGCACTGGGCGTGTTTGTAGGTGGTGGCACGCCTGGCGTCGGCTGATGACAGTGGCACGCGCTCCTGTGTCGGCGGGGGCGTGGGCGGGGAGACCAGCGGCCGTGCTGACAGAGGGCAGCGCTCAGCGCAGCCAACACTGAGGACCGGCTCCTCTGACACAGCCGGAGCTGAATTGTGTACAGGCGAGAGCTACGTGAAAGGATCCCTGTGACTGGCTCTGAAGACGTCACAGAGTGCCACACACAGGCACATGTGCAGTTACACTATGTAGTGTAACGACGTATAGATTTGTTTAAATGATTTTCATTTGACATATGGCCATGTGTAGACTTCGTCACCTACGTCAGTTACAACCCACTTCAAAATTATTTATATTCTTTTTAAATTGTCTCAGAATGGTTCTTGAACGAAACTGTAAAACATCATTTGAGTCGTATGCACAGAATTACGTCACTCGGGCCAATTGGTTTGCGTAAACTTTTTCAATTTTAGACGTCGTTTGTTTCTCCTCAGAATTTATATTGATACACGTTATCAGATTTAATCGATAATAGAACCACATTGAATAAACTTTTTGAGATTCAAAGTCGCGATGAACGCTGTCAAAATTCAATCATCTTGTCAAATATATTATTAATTCATTCACATAATTCTTCATAAATAAATCCTCGGAACACGTATTTCAACTTTAATAGCATCCACTAGTTTATTATCTTCCTACATACAGACGTGAACCTGAGCCTTGACAAGACAAAACTATCAGTATCAATAAGATTAAACTCTCTGCGACGTCACTGTTGTACAAAACATTACAAATTATTCATTTTCAATTTTTAGAAGCACGACGCAACAAATCGGTTTCAGAATCTTCTGTCGCTCTTTAGCTGTCGACCCGCGACGTATAGTGGCCAGCAATTTTCTCTCCGGTCCCGGCAACGAAGATGCTGTCTCCGTTCGTTGCGCCGCCCTCTCCGTACATGAAACATAAAAAAACTACAAAACTTTAGACACTTTGTTTTGTTCAACGTTCGTGACTGAGTGCTTTAAGGCAGCCATATGCGCCCCAAACGCTGTTTTGTTTTGAGAGCAGGTGTGCTCCCTGAATCTAGTTTCAAAGTTCGTACCAGTCTGTCCTATGTATTGTTCACAGCAGTCATCACATTTGATCTTATATACACCTGAATCCTGAAATTTATTCCTACTATTACATATTTTGTGCCGGAGCTTTAATTTTAGCGTGTTATTTGTTCGGAACCCTATTTTAACGTCGGATTTACGAAAGCATCTTTCAGTCTTATCCGTAATTCTTCCACTGTAAGTGAGAGCCGCGTATTTTTTCTTGTTCCTCTTAACTGCGACTTTACTTCCTTCTATTTGTTTCATTTGCATCTTGTTTATCTTATTATAATTATTCATCACCTCCTTACTCGTATATCCGTTCGCTACGGTCACTTGTTTTAAAATACTTAGGTCTTCTTCTACTTCCTGTTGGTTTAGTGGCAATCTTAGTAGCCTTGTACCATCGCAGTACAATATGCCCATTTGTATCGCGGTGGGTGACAAGAGCGCTCATTAATAACTAAATCTGTACACGTAGGTTTTCTGAATATGCTAAATGCATGTTTCCCGTCTTTCTTTATTAATGTTAAATCTAAGTAATCTATACGGTTGTCTTCTTCAAAATCCATAGTGAATCTAATTTTCGGGTGTCGAGAGTTCATTTTTTGTTCTACACGTTTTTGATATCATTTTTATCTCCTTTGTACAATAAAAGGTCTGTAGAGGAATGCCAGCCAATTCTTCCTCAAGAACCGATCTCTGAAAGGGTACTGATGCTGGAGTCTGGAGCGATTTTGACGCTGTAGCTTTTCCAGAAGCTATTCCATTGGGTCCAGGTCGCTACTCTGGGCAAGCCAAACCATTTGAGGAATGATATTGACCTCAAACTATTGCCATATCTTATGACAGGGTGTCATGTCGTACTGATACAAATCAGATTTGCGACTGGATTCAAAACTTCCTTGCAGATAGAACTCAAAACGTCGCTCTTAAAGGAATAAAATCGACAGATGTAAAGGCAATTTTGGGAATAACGCAGGGAAGCTTTAAAAGGCCGTTACTGTTTACAATTTATATAAATAATCTAATAAAAAGCGTAGGAAGCCCTTACGACTGTTCGCAGATGATGCAGTTGTCTGTAAGAAAGTAGCAACGCCAGAAGACACTATGGATTTGCAGAATAACCTACCGAGGACTGATGATTGGTGCAGACTCTGGCAGTTCACGCAGAACGTAAATAAATGTGACATATTGTTCGTACGTAGGAAAAGACATCCACTACTGTACAACTACATTATTGATGACAAATCGCTGGAAACAGTATCTACGTTAAAATATCAAGGAGTAGCTACCCAGAGTGACCGTTAAGTGGGATGACCACATAAAACAACTGTGTGGGAAACCAGATGCCTGACTGAGATTCATGGGAAGAATGTTAAGGTAACGTAACTTATCTACGAAGGAAGTGGCTTACAGTGCGCTTGTTCCACCGTACTGTAAGTCAATCTGGGACACTTGCCAGGTAGAACTGATAGAAGAGATAGAGAAGATCCAGCGAAGAGCGGCGCGTTCCGTCACGGGATCGTTTAGTCGACCAGAGGGTGTTACAGAGACGCTCAACAACATCCAAACGCAGACGTTACTAGAGAGGTGTTGTGCGAATCGCGGAGAGGTTTGCCATTGAAATTTCGAGAGAGTACTTTCCGGAAAGAGTAGGAAAAAATTTTAATTCCTCCGACATACAGCTCGCGAAATGACTACGATGAGAAAATTCGAGAAGTTAGAGCTAATACAGAGGCTTACAGACGATAATTTTTCCCGCGCGCCATTCGTGAGCAAACGGGTAAGATGGGGTCAATTAGTGGTAACAGAAGTACAGGGTGGAGCAGAGGAAACGCACGTTTTTTGAACAGCTAGTACGCGGCGACGAGAGGGGGTATTGACCTTGAATGAATGTTGGCTGACTGCCCATACAATGCAATTTCACTCGCTATGGAGCGTTGGAGCGTAGAGTATCGTGTGTTCGTTGTCTAGCAGTACTTTAGAAACAATGATTCTGTAGTCACAGTGCAACGTCTTTTCCGTCAAAATTTTAGAGTTGGACGTCGAGGTGCAGTTCCTGATCGAAATACTATACTCCGATGGGTTGCAGCGTTTAGAAGTACTGGATCTGTGATGGAAAAGTAACCACCTGGTCTTCCCCGTTCAGTTCGTGCTCCGGAAAATGTAGACCGAGCGAGAACGGCAGTTCTTGCTCGTCCGAAACGATCGGCTAGACAGGCTGTAGAACTGCGTATGTCACGTCTTTCGCTTCGCTACATCTTACAGGATGATCTTAAGTTTCACCCGTACAAGACAATGATCGTCTAGCAGCTTAGTGAAGGGGATTCTGTGCAGTGCAGAGAGTTTTCGAGTAAGGGACGAAATTTTTACGGAAGATGCAGATGCTACAGTCTTCATGAGTGATGAAGTACATTTTCTTGTAGATGGTTACGTGAATGTTCAAAACTGTCGGTATTGGGAGCCGGAGAACCCATATGAATTACACCAAAGACATCTCCCCATTTCAAAGATGGGGATTGTTGGACCTTTTCTTTTTTTTTGAGAGGAAGGAACTGCAGTTACTTTGACAGCAGCGCGCCACGTTAAAATGTTAAACAACTTTCTTCGTCCAGAACTTTAAAAGCGTCAAGGGATGATAGAAATATGGTTTCAGCGGGACGGTGCCACAGTTCATACAGAAAGAGCATCCATGGAAGTGGTTCGACAAATGTTCCCAGGACATGTTATTTCGAGATATGACAATGTTTACTGGCCCCCTCGCTCACCCAATTTGTCGATATGCGACTTGTTTTTGTGGGGATATTTAAAATCAAAGTCCACATGAACAAGCCGGCGCAATCGATGACCTGAAGAATTCCATTCGCCAGGAAATTGAAGCCACGCCGAATGAGAATGTTGGAGAGAGCCATGCGTAACTTTCGGGAGAGGATCCAAATTTGTATCCAGCAAGAAGGACGTCATCTCCAATTAAAGTATGTATATGTCAAAACTGCAATAAAAAATCACTTAATGCTTGTTTTTATTATTTTTATCAAACTGTGTCCCAGTCATTCAATAGTGAAAAACATGCGTTTCCTTTACTCCACCCTGTACTATCCGCCACACACCGTTAGATAGCTTGCGGAATATGTTGTAGATGTTCCTCTACCATACGCATTACACAATGCTGTAAAATCTGTTCATATCCTTCCGTACTTAGAGCTCTCTTAAGCGCAATAAAGACACGACACCCCAGCCTCACAAAATAGCCCTGTACCGTAACACCACCTCCTCTGTGCACTTTTGTCACTACACATGATAGCACTTGTTCTCCAAGGATTCGCCAAACCCCAGCCATTCCATCGGATTGCCACAAGTTACAGCGTGATTCATAACTCCAAATTTCTCGTTACCAGTCATCCGCTATCCAGTGGCGTCACTTTTTGTACCACCTCAACTGTCGCATAACATTCACTACAGAAATGTGTGGCTTATGAGGCGCAGCATGAAAACTCCATTCCATTCTCTTAATTCCCCACGTACAGCGGTAATGCTTGTAGCACTTTGGAAGTCACGAGTGATTCCTTCCGTTATTCTGACGGATTTTTTGCGGTCACCCTCCTCAGTGCTCGAAGGTCCCCATCAGGTCTACTTGGTCTGAGTTTAGCTGTTGTTTCTTCTCGAGGTCTGCTGGTCTTGGTTTAGCTTGGTTGTTCGTTCGCGTTGCGTTTTCATAATCTCATTAGTCGACTTGGATAGCTTTAGCTTCTGCTATTACTTCTTCTCTGCTGGCAACAGAATAGACCCCACCACCTTTTATACTGGCGGGTGTGCCTCGTGAGACATCTAGTGGTCAATTCCGCATTACACAGTGGTGTCTGGATACGTTTGATGTGGTGTAGTGTAGTGTACACTTCATTAGGATTACGCTGTAGACGATCTGAGAAGGTGAAGAAAAGCTATATACACTTCAGCAACATCACCTTAAGTGGAGGTTCTGTTCGAGAGGTACGAAAAAATGGCAGCTGTCTCAAAAATATGTCAATTTCTTGGTAGTTTTTCTAAGTTTAAATGTTAAAAAAATTCGAATAAAAAGGCCCTCGATAAGGCCGTCTAAATTTAATTATCTTTCATTTAAAAAAAATTAAATGAATCAGTTAATCTATCTAGGCTCTAGAGTACTTCGCGCGCTGGAAAATATTGATTCAAGAAAAATGCGTTTATAATTTGGAGTAACAAAAACAAGATGTTCCAGACTTACGGTTAATCTACGCTCCCATGCCATAGAGGCATTCTTCCTCTTCCTCAAACACGCTGTGGTTCTGAATCTGGTGCTGTATTTTATCAATCCGGGCTCCGTTAAAAAGCCAGACATTCCTTGCTCCGCTGTGGTCATGCATTTCCAGCCAGGTTTTGCTGTTCGTCTCTAGGACGATTTCTAACACCTTCGCCGCGCGGGGTAGCCGCGTTGTCTCAGGCGTCTGTCACGGTCCGCGCGCGGCTCCCCCCCCCCCCACCCCCACCCCCCCCCCCCCCGCAGTCGGAGGTTCGAGTCCTCCCTCGGGCATGGGTGTGTGTCGTCCTTAGCGTAAGTTAGTTTAAGGTAGATTAACTAGTATGTAAACTTAGGGACCGATGACCTCAGCAGTTTGGTCCCATAAGACCTTACCACAAATTTCCAAAAAAATAAATAAATAAATTCGTAACACGTTAATAGTATTCAGAGTAGATGAATAACCTTCGCTGAATATACCTGCAGCTGTATATGCTGCTATTTCAACAGTTTCTGCCTCCACAATGAAAATGATTCGGTACCGATTTGCAAATGCACGCTTTGAGCACTCGTCATTTTGCGTATTCAAAAAATGGTTCAAATGGCTCTGAGCACTATGGGACTTAACTTCTGAGGTCATCAGTCCCCTAGAACTTAGAACTACTTAAACCTAACTAACCTAAGGACATCACGCACATCCATGCCCGAGGCAGGATTCGAACCTGTAGCGCCTAGAACCGCTCGGCCACTCCGGCCGGCGTTTTGCGTATTGGCACCCGTGCATTTTCTGGGCGAAATTCGTAAATGGTCCAGTCTTTTCTTAAACTAATTCATCGAGCGCCTACAGCTACCTGTATTTCGGTCTGTGCACGGTTCCATTCAACACGCTGTAACCTCTAGCGTGCTTTCAAAATCGGTAAATCCTTTTGTAGTCACAATCTATATATACTTCAGGGATACAAATTATGTTAAAAAAATATCAATTTTTTCATCGGTCTCGATCAGAACCTCCCCTTAAGTACAGTGTACCTACAAGGCGGTTACTTGCTCCATTTGCTAGATTTTCTGAAATCTGCGGCCTTGGATCTTGATCTAATATCAAAAATACAGATCTTATATCGTGCACTACATAATAACACACATTAGAAGGGAAAGTTAGTAAGGAAAAATAACATCACTACACAGAAATCTGGATTTGTATTGAGAACATACGTTACTTCCACCAACTGTATCTGACCCCCGTGGTGGAGGTCGGTAACGCATGCCTGTAAACTCTGTGACCAAGCTTCCCGTCTGGCCTGCAGTAAACTTCCACGTCGAGAAAAGGCAATACCCTGTTCATTTCTATCTACATGGTAAAGTGAATTTTGCTGTGCTGCTGGTTGAGATGTTCGTGGAAGTTATGAACCTCTTCCTCTCCGTGTGGCCAGATAACAAAGGTGTCATCAACATTCTGGGCGTAATGGTGCGGACTGGAGTGCTGTTTCTTCGAACGCTTGCATAAAAATGTCTGCTGCGGCAGGCGAAAGAGGGGAACCCATAGCTATACCGTCCGTCTGCTCAAAAAAATACCCTTTCCACCTGAAATAGGTGGTCGTCAAACAGTGGCGCACTAGCTCGCAGATATCAGGTGCGTTCCTCTAAGTCGTTCATGGTGTCCGTCACGGGTACATTCGTGAATAAAGACTTCACTTCAAAACTGACCATCAAGTCCGTATCCGAGACACGCTTTTCTTTCAAAAGTGCTGTAAAATGGGTGGAGTACTTGACGCATGAATCTGTATGGCTTACTAAACGTCTATGCTTCGGATCCAATTCTTTCGCTAATTTTTGGGTCGGTGAGTTAATACTACTCACTATAGGCCGTAAAGGAAAGGATTCTTTGTGGATATTTGGTACACCATATATTCTTGGTGCCTGTGGCAGTCGTGGAATGAGTCTTCGGGTCGTGTCAAAATTCATCCTAGTTTGCTTGAGCAGCGCTTGCGTCGATTTCATTATCTTGGGCGTCGGATGTCCCTTCATTCAAAAGATCCTCCATCCGCTTGTCGTAATCTACTGTGTCCAACACTACGGTGGCGTTTCCCTTGTCCTCCTGTATTACCACTTTCTGGGAATTGTTCTTCAGCTCCTTGATGGCTTTGCGGAAGGACAGCTCTCGCAAAGCAACAGGCGCGCGGCAGGCCACAGTGGTGGAGGGTAAACAGAGCGCTGACGCGGCCTAGTCGATACTAGGCAGTTAATAAACAACGCTACGATGGAGTCGCCGCTCAGTTTCCTATTCGCCGATTCCCACCAATGGCAAGCAGTAAAGGAAACTCCAATGTAAAACGCCTATTTCCGCCAGTGACAACATGCAGTGCAAAGACCAATAAAAAGAACTCCTAATACCCTTCCTCCTCACCCTCGCATCCAATGACAGCACTCCTCCATAGTATATAAGTAACCGAACTAGTGCTCATTCAGCAGTTAGCAATACACCCTGAGGAAGGCGCCTTGCTATAGTAGCCGAAACGTCGGAATTTTATAGATGACAATGCGGCCTCAAACCCAGAAGAATTTCATTGGAAGAGGACTACTGTTCTCATCACCGTCTGGCCATGCAGACCTCAATTTTCCATTATGTATGTAAGTCACTTATGGGAGAAGGCCGGGTGATTCCTTTGAAAAGGCCGCGGGCGGATGGATGGATGGATGAACGAAGGAAACGCGAATGACGTCGTCGAAGACGTTACACGTGACTAGACTGGACTAGTATGATGAGAAAGAAAATAGGTCTTCCCCTTTCCAAATGGCGACTCGACGCTAAATCTTGATCTTCTTTTTTTCGATAATTTATTTGGGTAATTAATGATCATTTTTTACCCAAAAAGTCTAAGCTGTTATGGCAAAGGAATTAAATTTCGATTAATTTCTCAGTCCAGGGCTCGCAGCAGTTACTGGAGGATTTCTCTATGCTTTTGTGGTGACGCCTTATACAAATAATTTTTATCATCTATTTCCTCTCCACAATTAATAACTGTCTGAAATGTGGATCCTGGTGTTTTCTTTCTTTTATGTACCTTAGACTACGACAAACAGATATTATTTATCAAGTTGATAATTTTCTCGTACGTACGGATTCATAAAGCAAATGAGATTACCTTAACGCCAGTGCACAAGACTGGTGCAAAAATGGTTCAAATGGCTCTGAGCACAATGGTATTTAACTTCTGAGGTCATCAGTCCCCTAGAACTTAGAACTACTTAAACCTAACTAACCTAAGGACATCACACACATCCATGCCCGAGGCAGGATTAGAATCTGCGACCGTAGCGGTCGCGCGGTCCCAGACTGTAGCGCCTAGAACCGCTCGTCCACTCCGGCCGGCCACAAGACTAGTGCATAGTCGAAAAAAAGTATGTATTCCACGTTTCCTGTAGATACAGTTGTGCGGTGTTCCGGATAACAGGTGCATTACATTCTGCGACTGAAATAGCGTAGCAACTGGATACGTACTCTGAAGTTGAAGTACGCGGGACATTACAGTTTTTGCGGGAAAAACTTCTAAATTGCACATATACTGAAGAGCCAAAGAAATTTGTACACCTGCCTAATATCGTGTAGGACCCCCGACAGCACGCTAAAATGCACAACACGATGTGGTGTGGACTCGACTAATGTCTCAAGTAGAACTGGAGGGAATTGACACCATGAATCCTGCAGGGCTGTTCATAAATCCGTAAGAGTACGTGGGGTGGAGATCTCAACAGCACGTTGCAAGACATCCTAGATAAGCTCAATAACGTTCATTTCTACGGCGTTTGGTGGCCAGCGGATGTGTTTAAACTCAGCAGAGTTTTCCTAGAGCCACTGTGCAGCAATTCTGGACGTTTGGGATGTCGCATTGTCCTGCTGGAATTGCCCAAGTCCATTGGAATGTACGATGGATATCAATGGATGCTGGTGATCAGATAGGATGCTTACGTACGTGTCACCTGCCAAAGTCGTGTCTAGACGTATCAGGGGTTCCATATTACTCCAACTGCACACGTCCCACACCATTACAGAGCCTCCACCAGCTTGAACAGTGCTCTACTGACACGCACGGTCCATGGATTCATGAGGTTGCCTCCATACCCGTACACGTCCATCCGCTCGATACAATTTGAAACGAGACTCGTCCGATCAGGCAACATGTTTCCAGTCATCAACAGTCCAGTGTCGGTGTTGACGGACCCATGCGAGGCGTAAAGCTTTGTGTCGTGCAGTCGTCAAGGGCCTTCGGCTCCGAAAGCCCATATCGATGGTGTTTCGTTGAATGGTTCGCACTCTGACACTTGCTGATGGCTCAGCGTTGAAATCTGCAGCAATTTGCGTAAGGGGTGCACTTCTGTCACGTTGAACGATTCTCTTCAGTCGTTGTTGGTCCCGTTCGTGCAGAATCTTTTTTCGGCCGCAGTAGCCAATCTAACAACTGCGCCAGACACTTGTTGTCTTACATAGGCGTTGCCGACCGCAGCGCCGTATGCTGCCTGTTTACATAGTTGAATACGTATGCCTGTACCAGATTCTTTTGCGCTTCAGTGTAGATTCTGGCGGTATAGGGATCAAATGTAATGTCGGCTTCAGCCGTAGTGAAACGGTGACAGTAATTTGATCAAGGTACTCAGACATAAGTGTTGCTTTTCGGGAAGGAAGGAAGGAAGACCTGGCACCACGCGATTTACATCTTATCGTCAAGTTAAAAGAACATCTGTGGGGAAAGAGATTTTTCAATGGGGAGGACATTCTTGAAAGGCTTCGTAGCGATAGAGTGGATTTCTGTCGTCGAGGAATTGAACGATTGGTAGAACATCTAGACCGTTCTCTACAGAGACTTGGTGACTATGTTGAAAAATGGTGTAATATGTATGTTTCACAATGAAGTGTAGTGCAGCATTCAGTAAAAGTCACTTCGCCTGCCACAATAATGTGCAACTTGCTTTTTAATGTCCCTTCGTGTCGTCCACCACTTCGTTTTAGGTTTATGCTTCTGTACCGTGCCTTCTTACACCTTTTCACGTGAAACCAAGAGGTAAACGTATAAAGAAAAATTTAAAATCTCTGTGAGAGACGTTAGATCTGTGATTAACCAGATGCTGTACTAAAACGAAAGTTGTTCTCACGGGAGAATAATAAACAACTGTACATGAAGCGCAATCATTGAGGGTGCAGTGCAACAGCGACAGAAGAGAAATAGAGGGAAGCGGACACGTATCGGAATTTTCTTTTTTTCTTATTTTATGCTACCAAATTTAGTTTTGTTCTCCTGATGGCTCGCATTGTTCGTTTTATCGATGGGAAGGGAGACTGGAGATCATATTCTTTTTTTTTTTTCACAGAATGCTGACAAATTGATAGAATATCGGTGCTGTAAATTTCCAAGGAAGACAATACCGTTCTTTTGTTACGTCGGCTGACGCAGCTGACGTGTTTTGTTAATATAGTTTTGACGTCCAGTGGTATTGTAAGTTTGCTTTTTATAAAGTTGTGTTAGAAAAGTAGGTACTTTTTCTTCCGATTGATTACCCAGCCAAAGTTCGACACCAGTGAGCCATCTTTTCTGGAAACCTATCTCTTAAGGTGAGTCATGTATGACCTAACGTACAATGATTCTTTAGAGTACCGAAAGGGTTGACAGCATGGAATGTTTTACTTCACAGTATTCTCCGCTGTTGTCAGCGAGAATTTTGTTTTGAATGACTATCTCTGAGCATACCATAAAACAGTTTTTCGACAGTATGCTAACGAAAAAATGTAACATCGATGTGTAACATCGATGTGTAAAAGTCGATGCTTGCACAAAGCGTTACACTTTGGCGAGAACAATACATCAGTAAAAAGTGACGTACTGACAATCCTCATTAAAGAAAGTCAGCGTATGAGCTAAGAGGTAGGTGACACGCATCGTGCTATAAACTGAATCCACAGAAGATGTAATATACGTGCAGAAACATAGGTCTGAGGATGGACAAGCTAGATCAATGAGAGCAGACGAATATGGCTTACCATCTTCGCTGTCATACTGATACTGAATTTCTGATATGAGCGCAGAGTCAGTTTGAGTTTCTCGATTCTTTTTCCTGTGAAGCGGAGTGAAAATCCCCATTGGGTCAGTCAGACTTCGCTCATTCGCGGTTTTCCTAAATCACGAGAGGCGGATCTGAGTTCGTAATGCATACGAGGGCTGAAACTTAAATAGTGGCAACTATTTATTTACAGCTCGTACAAAATAGATGTTTCAAAGTTCTACTACCCTTCAAAGTAGTCACCAGCATTGTGTATAACCCGTTGCCAGCGATGTGGAAGTCGTAGGATACTCTTAGCAGTGCCAGTTATGTTGACAGTTCGAGTGGCGCGGTCCGTTGCCCGACGAATTTGTAGCAGTTCTGAAGCGAATGGCCGGCCGAGGTGACCGAGCGGTTCTAGGCGCTTCAGTCCGGAACCGCGCGACTGCTACGGTCGCAGGTTCGAATCCTGCCTCGGTCATGAATGTGTGTGATGGCCTTAGGCTAGTTAGGTTTAAGTAGTTCTAAGTGTAGGGGACTGATGACCTCAGATGTTAAGTCCCATAGTGCTCAGAGCCATTTGAACCATTTGAAGCAAATCCCATGAAGAGTTTCCTTCAGTTTAGAAATCGAGTTGAACTTACGAGGCCGTAAGTCAGGGGAGTGCAGTAGGTGGTATAGCACTTAGCAGCGCCATCAGTCAAACAAATCAGTAACAGCTTGAGCATTGTCCTGCAAAATGTTGGTCAGGTCCTGCAGAAAGTGTCATCACTCCTGTCTCTAAGCTGTCCATTTTTGGAACACAGCCTAGTACCAGCTTGGAGACAGAAGTGACGACACTTTTTGCAGGACCCTTTCTGATTTGTATTCATAACTATGTCGCAAGACTTACAATTCATTCACGGTGTCTCAATGATTCAGCAATCTTATTCGTAAGTAATTACATTCAGAATGCCGGTGTACAGATCTTGATTAACTAATTCGTCAAAATCAAAACGGAGTTCTCACAAAACTAAAGAAAATGTAAATTGTGTTTCAGGAGCTGCAGACCTCTGAAGAAGTGACGTGGAACTGACTTGATTAACACAGCGACTCTGGAGTAACTGCAGAGGAAGCCGCGGAGAGTGTAAACTAAGGTAAGGTAAGGTGAGGCAAGGCAAGGTCAACCCTGTTGCCGGTGTACCTGAGTCACGTTTCGACGGGACTCATGAACCTGTCCGCTTCTCTGCTTTTGAAACAGCTTGCCTATCGTCAGAGTCGCCGCTTCACGGTTTCCTGCCGGCACGAGGCTTACACCTCACGACAGTGTTTTTTCCTAGCGACCCAAATTAAACCATCATGCACTCTCGTAAATCTCAAAGTAGATATTTGCTTTCCCGTAAAGTAAGACATTTCATAACATATATGTCGTATCATTAAGAAGTAATTTTTCACTTTGCATTGATATTTTCTGAAAGGACAAAATCTTATGCTTATCCAGACCAGTATTAACACCTTTAGTATTTCCCAGGTAATACAGTAACATTTTAATTCGTTCATCGGCACCTTAGGGCATCCCCCCGAACTCTCATCAGCCAGTAGCTGATACCTAATTTTCAAAGTCGACAAATGCTTCTATAATGCAAGCTTCCAAGTCTGAGTCTCCACTCGACACACAGTTCAAATTTTTCTCAGGATGTTTCACACTATATTATTGCATTAGAGCCCCATTGAGAAACGCAAGTGTTGTGTGAATGATTGTGGCGAGCGTTGTGTAGATAGTGTTTGTGTTCCTGATAGCGATGAGAGAGAATCCCAGTGCAGGCTTATGGTCTATTCCTGTCAAATACCGATGACTTGAAGTCCACATCCAGGTCCAACGAACGGATCGTATGGGTTCATTCCATGAGAGACTACTAAGACGTAACTAGTTTAACCGAGACACTGGCACGCTGTCTGATGAATCGTGCTCCACAATTTGTCCTCCGTTTACCGATCAAAACCTAATAGCCAGCTTCTTTCGGGATTAGTATCAGCATATGATTGGCGATGTCTTATTGTTACAGTCGCAATATTTTCTACAAATAATGTAAATGTCACATTGTATCACCAGCGCCTGTCGTGTAGGTTCCATGCCCACATCTACGGCAACTGACAAAGTCGATACAAAATTAACTATCTCGATCGCACTTTATTTAACTACACAGATTAAGTGTTTCGACAAACTGCCATCATCGGATCTGTCGTAAGGCAACAGAGGAATAACCGGAAGATGCACGTTTCTTTCACATATTACTAGAAAGAAAAAATATACAAAAATTAATAGGGAAAAAATAAGGTATAGACAGATAGAAAAGATACAAATCAAAACTTAATGTAAAATTGAGAACAGTATATCATGCCAAATAGTACTTAAACGTACCACATATACACTGAAGCGCGAAGGAAACGCCGGCCGCTATGGCCGAGCGGTTCTAGGCGCTTTACTCCACAACCGCGCTGCTGCTGAGGTCGCAGGTTCGAATCCGGCCTCGGGCATCGATGTGTGTGATGTCCTTAGGTTAGTTAGGTTTAAGAAGTTCTAAGTCTAGAGGACTGATGACCTCAGATCTTCAGTCCCATAGTGCTTGGAACCATTTTTTTGCCAGGGTACACAGTATCTCCGAGGTAACGATGACGTGGGGATTTTCCCGTACGACCATTTCACGAGAGTACCTTGAATATCAGGAATCCTGTAAAACATCAAATCTCCGAAATCGCTGCGGCCGGAAAAAGATCCTGCAAGAACGGGACCAACGACGACTGATGAGAAATCGTTCAAGGTGACAGAAGTGCTACCCTTCCCCAAATTGCTGCAGATTTCAATGCTGGGCTATCAATAAGTGTCAGCAAGTGAATCATTCAACGAAGCATCATCGATATGGGCTTTCGGAGTCGAAGGCCCACTCGTGTACCCTTGATGACTGCACCACACAAAGCTTTACGCCTCGCCTGGACCCGTCCCGTTGATGACTGGAAACACGCTGCCTGTTCGGACGAATGGATGGACTTGTTCAGGTATGGAGACAACCTCATGAATCCAAGGGCCCTGCATGTCAGCAGGGGACTGTTCAAGTTGGTGGAAGTTCTGTAATGGTGTGGGGCGTATGCAGTTGTAGTGATATGGGACCTCTGATCCATCTAGATACGACTGTGACAGGTGACAGTTGCGTAAGCATCCTGTCTGATAACCTGCATCCATTCATGTCCATTGTGCAATCCGACGAACTTGGGCAATTCCAGCAGGACAACGAGACACCCCACACGTCCAGAATTGCTACAGTGGCTCCAGGAACACTGTTATAAGTTTAAACACTTCTACTGTCCACCAAACTCCCCAGACGTGAACATTATTGAGCATATCTTGGATGCCTTGCAATGTGTTGATTTGAAGATATTTCCAGCCCTCGTACTCTTACGGGTTTATGGACAGCCCAGCAGGATTCATGGTGTCAGTTCCTTCCAGCAGTACTTCAGACATTAGTCGAGTTCCTGCCGCGTCGTGTTGCGGCACTTCTGCGTGCTCGCGGGGTCCCTACACGATATTAGGCAGGTATACCAGTTTCTTTGGCTCTTCAGTGTAATTAAATACCGGCGATTTCAAGTTCGTAGAAGAAAAGGTAAAACATACGCCTGTCAAGAGCTGGCGTTCGTACCGCAAGAGAAGCACACACTACTATAACAAAATTGTGATAAGCTTAACATTATGTAAATACAATACGGGTTAATTTTTCATTTGTTTTTGAGCCTGTGATACTTTTATGGCAACTGATTGCACTTATCTTGTCGTACGTACGCCATCCCTTGGTGGATGTATAATTTGTCATTCTTCTTGCGACTTGTAATCGCCGGAATGCACTTGCACATGGTACGTTTAACTACTACACTGCCTGAGCAAACAAGTGAAACATCCAGAAGGGGAGGAGGAAACGAAACCAACATAGGATTAGAGGTGGTATGTGATGTTTTTTCAGTGACCACAAAACTGAGTCAAATTTACAAAGAGCTTGGTAGTGTGAACACATTTATCAGTAGGCCGTTTTCTGGTCTGGATGCATGCATTCGTTCGTTTGGGAAGTGTGTCAAAAGCCGTAGTATTCTCTCCTGAGAAGTTGGTAACTATAGTTACCAACCGTGCGCAGGCAGGATGACGACTCTAGCGAGCGACCAAATGGTTTAAATTGCCCTGAAGATGACCCCATCGCGGGTCGAAACTGGTTGGCGGCAAAATAAATAATGCGATTGTGACTATCATTTTGAATAATTGGTCATACATATAACTGCAACTTGAATAATTTACATTCCTACCAATGGTACGTACGTGTACGAAAATACATTCGCCTCCGACCGTACCTTCTGGGTGCTTCACTTCTTTTGTCAGGCAGTGTATTTAACGTGATACACTATACTGACTTTCCCTCGTGTTTTGATTCGCACCTTTTCTATTTGTACGCACTTAAATTTACAATAAGTTCACAAATTTTCTTTTTGGTAATATATGAGAAATATGCATCCTGTGGTTATTGTTTTGATGTTTTGCCACACATCCTATGATGACAGCTTGTCGAAAGTAATCTATGTGGATAAATAAAGTGCGATGGAGACATTTAACTTTGTTCATACTTGACGGTGACTTAAACAATGGATCGGTTGATGGAGCGCATCCTGAGGTGTCAAGCAGGTTTGGGTAAGGGAGGAAAATGTGGACGGGTAAAAATTGTAGAGAGAGACATAGGCCGTAAGCAGGTTGAAATAGATATAGATTTCAGTAGGTATTCACAGATGAGGAGGCTTGCTCACAGTAGACTATCAGGGAGAGCTGCATCATATCAGTCTTTGGATTGAACATAACAACAAGTGCTTCATCATGATCTCTGACCTATACAACTTTTTCCTCTCTTCCATTAAAAAGTTTTAATAAGAAAATCAACACTTAAGATTGCGATCCATTGACAACATTGGTGCGCTACGGGGTATAAAAAGCTCCAATTTCCTCCATGTATGACCACGTTGAGCTATGATCACACACGTTGGTGCATTTTTCCTGATGATACACCAGCGCTTTCCATTAGGGCGTCGTCGCTGTCTTTTCTTATGTCTTTGCAGCCAGAAAATAAATTATTTGGGGAATTTTCGTCCACTTCCTGTAATTAACAACTCGCGTCCTTCCATTCGCCACAGTATTAGAGGTCTATACCTCACTGCCGTCAGTGAAAACTGTTAATGATGATTCGTTGCAAACTCTAATTCAAGACACATTCAAGGATTTGTACTAAAACTGTTTAATCTGACAAAAGCGCCACAGGCAAATTATACTTCTTTTGTTGTCCGCACAGCTGCTGTTCTCAACTATCATAAATGCACTGTCAAAAGCCTGAAACGTGCAGGAAGAGAGTGAATGAGATTATGGAAGCTACCGACAGCGATGTGGAACCAAGTGCTGTGGCCAGCTTCACTAGGTGTCTCGGTTGCAGATCCATGGCGCGACCAGTCCGATCCAGGTGGTCCCACACATTCTCGAGTTCAGTAAACTCGGCCTGATGCTCCTCGAACCAAGCACGTACACTGCCAGCTTTGTGACACGATGCATTGTCTTGCTGGTAGGTGCAATCGTGCAAGGAAAAACAAACGGCATGTGGGGGTGAACATGATCCCCAAAGACAGGTGCCTACTTGTGTTTATCCATTGTGCCTTCCAGAACGACGAGATCACAAAGGGAATGCCATGAAAACATTCTCCAGACCATAACGCTCCCTCAGTTGCTGCGGGGTGTTTTCTTTCTGAGATCTCACGCCGTACAATTCAACGGCCATCTTTCCGATGGAGCATAAAACGTGATTCTCCTGAAAAGGCCACCAGTCGCCACTCTGTGGACGTCGGTTGCGGTGCTGGCGTGCAAATTCCAGCCTTCGTAGCCGGGGTGCATAAATCAGGCGCCGGCCGCAGAGGCCCACATGCAGCCACATTCGCTGAACGGTCGTTGAGGAGACACTGTTGGTAGCCTCTTGGCTCACTTGGGCATTCAGTTGTTCAACAATTGTTCGCCCGTACGCATGTCCACAGACATCGTTCACCCCTGGCACCAAAGGCCCGTGGCGCACCACAGTTGCCTCGTGCCGGTTCTGGACAGCGCCATATTGCCATGAATGGTAGTCCTTAACCACGGCAGTACGCGGACAGTTTACAAAGTTAGACGTTTCAGAAATGCTTCCACTCTTTTACCGAAAGCCAATGATCATCCCTTTTGGACGTCAGAAAAATCGCTCCTATTTCGCATTACGACAAAGACTGCACAATTTCTCGGGTCTCCCCCACATGCTTTATATGCCTTTCACTGCTGCTGCTGCCACCTGCCGTCTGTGAGTAGCAATCGCACGTTGAGTCCAACACAGGCGATGGTGGTGGTGGGAAGTTCCTATAGGCGATGGTCACGTTAATGTAACTGGACAGTGTACAATAAACTAATCACGGGGAACAGTGACATCACTGATAATTTTTACAACAATTTTGTTCTTCTTGTTTTTCTGAATGAGACATTCTTTTCGAATGGGTCCAGGAACAAAGTGAAATGGAATATCTGAATACAACTGCAACGAAATGAAATGGAGTTGCACACGTACTCAAGCGAAATAATGGTAGATATACAAAAGATGTTCTTGGCTGCGTTTTAAGAAGCAGGAGAATGTTAAATGTCTCGTAGGTAATGTAGGATAGATTAGTAGTGAATTAAATAATTTCCTGTCGCATAAATGCTTACACCGTTTCAATAGTTTGTTTCCAATGATTCCTATAATGTTAATCGTTTTAGAACTATGTTTTTCTAGACTATCACAACATTTCTACATACTTGCTCTGAAATCAGAGGTGTACCTTTGAGTTCTTCCCACATCAAAGAGTCCAATGCCTCTAAGCACTACGGGACTTAACATCTGAGGTCATCAGTCCCCTAGACTTAGAACTATTGAAACCTAACTAACCTAAGGCCATCACACACATCCATACCCGAGGCAGGATTCGAACCTGCGACCGTAGCATCAGCGCGGTTCCGGATTGAAGCGCCTAGAACCGCTCGGCCACATCGGCCGGCCGAAAACTCTAAAACTTTTTAAATAAAACATACGTTATTAACATTCTATATATTTATTCTTCATCTCTACGTGTTTATTTCTCAACATAATCACCCTGGGATGCTCGGAACATGACGCAGTGAACGTAATTTTCACGTTACGTTACAGCGAGGACTCGTGGGAACGATCGTTAGACATTCAGAGACTCGATTTCCCTTTGTGGTCGCTACTGTGCAGAAAGTAGATTCGTGGTGCGGCGCTGTCGGAGCCGCGAGTACAGCATTTCGGGGCGTCGGTTACCGAATTCCAGTTGGACAGACGTGCGGTTAGGATGAACCCGGGCTCGACAGGTATCGGATGTTTGCGCGTCACACCGCAGCTCTGGGGCCGGAGGCAGACTGCGCGACCAATACGTCCAGCCGACAGCGTCCAGCCAGCGGCAGCGGCGCCCTCTCCCACCTCAGAAATCGATTCGCCAATAGCGCTAAACCTTCATCTAATACTCACCGCATTAGGAAAAAAGCGGAAGCCACCTATTCGAAGCAGACACAATTCTCCCATTAGGAAACACACGGAAGTGACAAAAGTCGCGGTATAGTGGTATGCACATATACAGATGGCGGAAGTATTGCGTACACGAAGTATAAAAGGGTAGTGCATGGACGGAGCTGTTATTTGTATTCAGGTGATTCATGTGAAAAGGTGTCCGACGTGATTATGACCGCACGACGGGAATTAACAGACTCTGAATGCGGAATGGTAGTTGAAGCTAGACGCATGGGACATTCCATTTCGAAAATAGTTAGGGAATTCAGTATCTGAAATCCACAACGTCAAGAGTGAGCAGAAAATACAAAATTTCAGGCATTACATCTTACCACGGACAACGCAGCGAGCGACGGCCTACACTTAACGACCGAGAGCAGCGGCTTTTGCCTGGAGTTATCAGTGCTAACAAACAAGCAACACTGTGTGAAATAACCGCAGAAATCAATGTGGTACGTATGAAGAACGCATCCCCTACGACAATGTGGCGTCAATGAGGTATGACAACAGACGACCCGCGCGAGTGCCTTTGCTAACAGCGCGACATTGCCTGCAGTGCCTCTCGTTGGCTCGTGACCGTATCGGTTGGTCCCTATACGACTGGAAAACCGTGGCCTGGTCAGATGAGCGCGATTTCATCTGGCAAGAACTGATGGTAAAGTTCGAGTGTCGCCAGACCCAACGAAACCATGGACCCAAGTTGTCAACAAGGCGCTGTAGAAGTTGGGGTTGCTCCATAATGGTGTGGGTAGTGTTTACAAGAAATTAGCTGCTTCCTCTGGTTCAACTGAACCGATCATTGACTAAAATGGTTATGTTCGGCTACTTGGAGACCATTTTCAGCGATTCATAGACTCCATATTCCCAAACAACGATGGAATTTTTATGGGTGACAGTGGGCTATGTCACCTGTCTGAAGAACATTCTGGACAATTCGAGCAAATGATTTGGCCACCCAGATCGAGAGGTCAGTTCGTGCACAAAATCCTGTACAGGCAACACTTTCGCAATTATGGAAGGCTATAATGCAGTATGGTTCAATATTTCTGCAAGGGACTTTCAACAATTTGTTGAGTCTATGCTACATCGAGTTGCTGCACTACGCCGGTCAAAAGGAAGTCCGACATCTCAGTGTAAATATCGGCTTGTGGTATTTATGCCACGATGCATAAAATTTCTCTACAGGATGTGGCAGCTCATTCAGGACATCTCAAATATATCAAAAACAAATAATAAATATAATTATGAGTTACGCTTTCGGCTGAGCTATAGTAAGGAATTTGGCAAATTATTTGACATAAATAAGTAATTTTTTATAGCTGCCGAACTATGATACCGACTAGCTCTTTTATTAAAACTTTTGTCTGTGGCGTTAGAAATGGCTCTGAGCACTATGGGACTTAACATCTATGGTCATCAGTCCCCTAGAACTGAGAACTACTTAAACCTAACTAACCTACAGACATCACACAACACCCAGTCATCACGAGGCAGAGAAAAGCCCTGACCCCGCCGGGAATCGAACTCGGGATCTGTGGCGTTAGAAAGAGCCTTCGTAGAAGACTTCACTAAATCTTTTTTGGAAGGTTCCGTACCTCAATTGGTAAAAACGGGACCCTTATAGAATCACAATGATCTGTCTTAGAGTATTGTTCGTCTGTATGGGACCCTTACCAGTTGGGTCTGATTCAAGAGACTGAGAAGGTCCAAAGGAGAGCGGCAAGATTCGTGACGGCGCGCTAAACGGAAGGGGCTGCTCACTAAATTCCGTAATCCGATCTTCACCGAGGATGTAGAGCATAGAACATATATTACTACCACCAACTTTCAAATCGCGCAATGATCACCATTCAAAGATAAGGGAAATTAGGGCTCGTACTGAGGCGTTCAGACAGTCGCTTTTCCCTCGCGCGATCCGCTAGCGGAACAGAGGGGGGGAAACATGACTTTGGCGCGAATTGTGCCCTCCGCCACATACCGCTTGTAGATGTAGACTGTGTTGTTCCTCTGTCTGTTTTTCACAGGAACAAGTGTAGGTGCTAGTTTGAATTTGTGTCATATACAGAGGTCTATGGTCCCTTGGCTGTAAGAAAAATTTATGCTACTAAGTCAATACAATCAAAAGATAGGATCATTTATGTCACATATTTCGATACTCGCAATCTCACTCATTAAAATCTAATCATAAAATTTGGCAAGAAGCAAGGATTCACAGTACAAGTAAGGGAGGAAAAATCCGAAAATTGTTAATTTGCACTTATATAAAAAATATTTTCCGTCGCTTGTTACGCATCTGTATGTTTGTTCACCTGTTAAGATCCCTTTATCCCAGGAACTGGATGGGATGTATCAAGCTGAAATTTATGTCACATACTGAGGTCTGCGGCCCCTCGGCGGTGAAAAACGAAAAGCTGCTAAGTCAATGCGGTCAAAAGATACGGCCATATATGTCACATAATTTTATACTCGCAAACTCACTCACCAAACCTATGTGAACTGATGGTTTAGCGGTAAAGCGTATGCCTGAAACCGACAGATATGGGGATCGAATCTCAGTTGCAATAAGAGTTTTTCAGTCCATTGTTTACCTGGTCTTCACCTGTCAACGATGTGAAGAGTCGCCGGCAACAACACGTGGTTCGGACGCCACGTTACACTGCAGGTTCCCTTTGCCCAGTTGGACAACAGCGTTAAGTTAGCGACAAACAAAAATTGTAAATTCGTTGTAAGATCTTAGGGGACCAAACTGCTTAGGTCATCGGTCCCAAAGATTACACACTACTTAATATAACTTAAACTAACTTACGCTGTGGACAGTACACACACCACACCCAAGACCGAGGGAGGACTCGAACGGGTGGGGGGGGGGGGGGGGGGGGCGCGGACCGTGACAAGTAGCCCTAGACCGCGTTGCTAACCCGCGCGGCTGCGACACACAAGTCTCCGAAGTGGTGACCAACAGAACGACTTACAACAGGTCATTGACCCACACGAAACTGTCTACACACATAATTAACTTTTTACGGAACCCTAAGATCGCGAGTCGAGTTCGCACTTGTCCGGTTTTCTTTTCTTTTTGTTTGGCCTTCAGCAGCTAACAAATATGTAGCCAGCTGAAAGGTAAATAACTGATATACGGTACATAACATAAACCGATGACACAATACGAGGGCATGCAGATACAGAGGTTAACAAAGTGCTTTAGAAGCCTGCCATTGAGTGACATGCACGTAATAATTTTTACAATGGGTGCTGGTAATTTAAAGGAAAACATGGAAGAATAATACAGGGTGAGGCAAAATTGACTTTACAACTTTGGAACGATATATAAATTTATTGAGATAACTTACAGAATCGGTATATGGGTCACTTTGCAGCAAACAATCTCACGTTTGATTCACGTAGCGCATCAGTAACCCATTTCGCCACCAGGAGTGCCAGCAAAGGGCGCGCTTAAAATGGCTACTTTTACTGGTGCGAAGCGTACTAGCTGTGTCTTTTGGTTTAATGAAACGAACTCTACGACAACTTTATAAAAGACAACATATTTACGCCAGTGATTGTAACACTTTCTTTATTTCACGTTTGCAATTTCGGCTTTAAGCCATTATCAAGTGCAGATTTTTGTGTCTTTACACCATGTCAACTTACAATGAGCCCCGAAGGGGGCGGGAAGGCAGCAGCTTAGTATTCCGCTCTTCAGCCTACAGAATTTGTGTTAAAAAGATGAAGATAATAAATAATAAAAACGCGATAAAATCGGAGACTTAAATGGTAACATGGCGGAAAATCGTGGAACTTAAAACAAAGAACAAAGGGTTGACGATGCTAATAAAATACATATGAAGCAGACAGGTAAAATAATAGACAATTAAATAAAAACAGCGACAGTCTGGTTTCTGTTCGCAAGAGATATAAAATTCACACCCAGTGATGGCATGATTTCTGTTCGCAACACTTTGGAAAGACGAACAACACTGATCATTCACTTGAACACTGCACTAAAAGGTTGGCAAAAATATGACAAACTACAGCCGAGGGCAGATGGGGGGAACCTGGACAGATGATGGGAAAGAAAAGGCGGGGGGGAAGGAGAGGAAAAACGAAGGGGTGGAGGGGGAAAATGAGCTGATGGAGGACGAGGACCCATAAGAGGGAGGAGGGGGGTGCTGGGCAGACACGACAGGGAGTGGGGAAGGGCAGAGGAAGGGAATACAAAAGGACTTGGGGGGAGGGAGGTAGGGAGGCAGGGAGAGGTTAGGCAGGGGGAAAACAGGATGAAGGGGGGAAGAGGGAGCTCAGGGAAAGGATAGAGGAAAGGAGGAGGGGTGAGGATCAGAGTGGATAGGAGGGATAAATGGAGGTAGAGAGGGCATCATCCGAGAGGGGGAATTGACGGAAGCCACCTTGGGAAAGGAGATGAAGGGTGTAGAGATGGAGGGTAGGTGGGACACAACAGTGAAGCCGTGGCAGAGGGCGGAGATGGGAGAGGAGAGGAGCAACCAGGGGGTGAGGGGGACCAAGGCGGCGGGAGGTGTAGAGGATGCAGATATATTTGAGGAAGAGGAGCAGATGGGGGAACGGAATGAGGTCGTAGAGGATCCGCGTTGGGCATTTATAAGCCGTTGTCATTACTATTAGATACATTCATGACGCTGTTACATATTGCGAGCAAACATATCCATATGTAATAAAACAACATAGTCTTGTAGACATTCATTTTCGTTAGCCCCTCACTAGTCACTTATGCACTAAACTGCCACAATTGTTCGGCGTAAATTTCGCAGCGAATATGCTGAAGAATCTCCAAGCACGCCTACAATTTACTCTTGGCGCAAGAACTTTGTTCAGTCTGATTTTTCACTGCGACATGACAGATCACCGGGTCGCCCGCGTGTTGATGGTTACGTCGAACACTGTTACTAGTAATGTTTTTACTTCATATGCACAAGTTGATGAAGATGATCGAGATGGGACGGTTTACTACCAGCGAGCCAGCGCACCACCTCACCTCCTCATGGAAGTTCGAGGTTTCCTCGATAATCGCTTCCCAGATCGGTGGATTGGCCGTGAAAGGGCAATCGCATGACCTCTTCGCTCCCCATACTCGACAAGACTGGATTTCTTTCTCTGGAGTTTCTACCCTACCAAACAATTTAGCCGACTTGAAAAATCGAATCTACACTAGCGCTGCACAAGTTACGCCCGATTTGCTGCAACGAGTGTGGAAATAAATTCATTACTGGTCGGATGTTTGCCACATCACAAATGGCAGTCACATCGAACCAAAATGACACTTGACACTTTTATGTGAAACTTGAGGTTATTTGCCACAAAATGACATATCTACCGATTCTGTAAGTTATCTCAATAAATGTCTATTTCATTCCACAGATGTCAAATCCTTTTTAACAATATTAACGAATAAAATGGTGTTGTGGTATAAACGCAAGTGCGCGTATAACAAGGATGTTTGATATAATGTGTGAAATTGTACACGGTATTTAACAGATTTAATTTGTCTGGCAGCACACATTTAAGAAATAAAATGAAAACAACATGGAAATAGAAACGTTCAGTGCGTTTACTGAAATAACTAAAAGGAGTATCCAAACGAAAACGAACACCCACCACAACAGGATCATGGGATGGTTCCGTGTAAAAGTAATGACCGTACGCGTTAAGACATTTATCACACTGGGAAACGAGACGATCAATTCCTGTTCTATAGAACGCGATGTGCTGTTAACGGATCCATAACCGCGCCTACTCTTGCACTTCCCCGTCCGACTGAAAGCGACTTGCACGCATGTCTTTTTCAAGTCCCCAAAGACGTGAAAATCAAACGATGAAATATCCGGGCTGTACGGAGAACGATGCAGTGTTTCTCAACCAAATCACTGGATTGTGGCCTTCGTCCGATTGACAGTGTGGGGCCGATGTTATCGTCCAACTTACCCGTACTTGTGTGAACAGCTTTGGATTTCTTTGGCGGGGGTGGAGTGGGATGTTTCCGCTATTGGCTTTGCCGTTTCAAAAATGGTTCAAATGGCTCAGAGCACTATGGGACTTCTGAGGTCAGCCGGCCGGAGTGGCCGTGCGGTTCTAGGGGCTGCAGTCTGAAACCGAGCGACCGCTGCGGTCGCAGGTTCGAATCCTGCCTCGGGCATGGATGTGTGTGATGTCCTTAGGTTAGTTAGGTTCAATTAGTTCTAAGTTCTAGGCGACTGAACCTCAGAAGTTAAGTCACATAGTGCTCAGGGCCATTTGAACCATTTTTTTCTGAGGTCATCAGTCCCCTAGAACTTAGCACTACTTAAACCTAACTAACCTAAGGACATCACACACATCCATGCCCGAGGCAGGATTCGAACCTGCGACCGTAGCTGTCGCGCGGTTCCAGACTGCAGCGCCTAGAACCGCTCGCCCACTCCGGCCGGCTTTGCCGTTTCCCTCGGGCTCGAAATGGTGGCCTTCTTTCTTTTTTGATTGCAGGAGCCCTTTATTCGTCGAGTTCCTCGAACGTGTAACCACAATCAGTGCGCAGTGCTATGACGATACTTTACAGAAATGCGACGCGTCATGAAGTCAAAATGCCCAGGTTTTTTTGTCGGACTAATCCTGTTGTATGATAAGGCCCGCCCCCACACTGGCAATCAGACGAAGGCTACGCTACAGCGATTTCATTAGGAAACACTGCAACGTCTTCCGCACAGCCCAGCTCTCTCGCCGTGTGGTTTTCACACTTCTGGAGACCTGAAAAAGACATGCGTGGACGTCGGCTGCAATCGGACGAGGAAGTGCAAGAGAGTGGCGCTTGTGCATTCGTCAGCGATCGGCCGTATTCTACGGAAAAGGAATTGATCGCCTCGTCTCCCAGTGGCATAAATGTCTTTCGTAACATGTGTGGTGATTACTTTTGACTAGAACCATTCCACAACCCCGCTGTAGTCGATGTTCGGTGTTCGTTTCACTGCCCCTCGTATGCATATACGATACTTATAAAGCCGGTTAACGTAGTTCCTAGTGCTGCGTTATTACTACAAAGATCTTGGCAGCTTGTTAAAATTTAAAAAGCTCTTTACTATGACGGATTACTCAAAGAAAATAGTATGTCAGCTCCCGTAGTAAACTCATCTTTCAGAACGACGTAACGGTTGGAAAAAATATTGTCTGTGTCTGTCCCAATTTGCACAAACAAAGAAGATTTGAGCGATGTCAGGTTCTGCAGTGTTAGTCTAGTCACAGAACGGAGTTGCAGCAACTCCAGTGTGGTGAAGGTGCATCTGAAAAGCTCCGTGGTTGAATCTCATATGGCATTCAGTGGATATCTGCCATCTTGGTAGTGAAATACACTACTGGCCATTAAAATTGCTACACCAAGAACAAATGCAGATGATAAAAGGGTATTCATTGGACAAATATATTATACTATAATTGACATGTGATTACATTTTCACGCAATTTGGGTGCATAGATCCTGAGAAATCAGTACCCAGAACAACCACCTCTGGCCTTAATAACGGCCTTGATACGCCTAGGCATTCAGTCAAACAGAGCTTGGATGGCGTGTACAGGTACAGCTGCCCATGCAGCTTCAACACGATACCACAGTTCATCAAGAGAAGTGACTGGCGTATTGTGCTTGGCAGTTGCTCGGCCACCGTTGACCAGACGTTTTCAGTTGGTGAGAGATCTGGAGAATGTGCTGGCCAGGGCAGCAGTCGAATATTTTCTGTATCCAGAAAGTCCCGTACAGGACCTGCAACATGTGGTCGTGCATTGTCCTGCTGAAATGTAGGGTTTCACAGGGATCGAATGAAGGGTAGAGCCACAGATCGTAACACATCTGAAATGCAACGTCCACTGTTCAAAGTGCCGTCAATGCGAACAAGAGGTGACCGAGACGTATAACCAATAGCACCCCATACCATCACGCCGGGTGATACGCCAGTATGGCGATGACGAATACACGCTTCCAATGTGCGTTCACCGCGATGTCGTCAAACACGGATGCGACCATCATGATGCTGTAAACAGAACCTGGATTCATCCGAAAAAATGACCTTTTGCCACTCGTGCACCCAGGTTCGCTGCTGAGTACACCATCGCAGGCGCTCCTGTCTGTGATGCAGCGTCAAGGGTAACCGCAGCCATGGTCTCCGAGCTGATAGTCCATTCTGCTGCAAACGTCGTCGAACTGTTCGTGCAGATGGTTGTTGTCTTGCAAACGTCCCCATCTGTTGACTCAGGGATCGAGACGTGGCTGCACGATCCGTTACAGCCATGCGGATAAGATGCCTGTCATCTCGACTGCTAGTGATACGAGGCCCTTGGGATCCAGCACGGCGTTCCGTATTACCCTCCTGAACCCACCGATTCCATATTCTGCTAACAGTCATTGGATCTCGACCAACGCGAGCAGCAATGTCGCGATAGGATAAACCGCAATCGCGATAGCCTACAATCCGACCTTTATCAAAGTCGGAAACGTGATGGTACGCATTTCTCCTCCTTACACGAGGCATCACAACAACGTTTCACCAGGCAACGCCGGTCAACTGCTGTTTGTGTATGAGAAATCGGTTGGAAACTTTCCTCATGTGAATGCTCTGAAAAGCTAATCATTTGCATATCACAGCATCTTCTTCCTGACGGTTAAATTTCGCGTCTGTTGCACGTCAACTTCGTGGTGTAGCAATTTTAATGGCCAGTAGTGTACTAATACGGTATAAGCCCGACAAACCACTTTCCTACGGGAGGACGACTGTTCAATCCCGCGTCCGACCATCCTGATGTAGGTTTTCCGTGATTTCCCTAAATCTTTCCAGGCAAATGCCGGGATGGTTCGTTTCAAAGGGCACGGCCGACTTCCTTCCTTAATCCGATGAGACCGATGACCTCGCTGTCTGGTCTCCTTCCCCAAAATAACTAACCAATCAACCACTTTCCTAAGTACGACCGAAAGTCGTGGGTGAGGCGTGCGACCATTTCTAATGATTTTTATTATGATTCTAAAAAATCTGATAGGTCGCAAAAAGTAGTCACTAGATGTAAATGCAACTCCTTTACTTTCATAAAGCGTTCGGGTGTAGTCCATCATCAGATGACCTGCCTCATCAATAACACATTTTTACATTTCAAATGTGAACATATGCAGAAACGTATTTATACAGGCACAATGGTTTGAAACCAAAATTCATAATTCTTTTCGTATAGCAACGCGCAGGTTATGCGTAGGTTTAATATTTTTCTTTTACTTTTCAATCTTTTACTATTTGTTTTACTTTGCCTATATTTTCTCGTGGAATACACCACTTTAAATTTGTATAAATATCTGTTCTTGACGTAAAATAAATCTTGTTAACAGTAATGGTTTACTGTCCTGTACTGGCGGGCTGCAGTGCCACCACTCACATGGCATCTAGAGTAAGCGAGATTGCTTGTGTTAAGAGCCGCTACATTCATTCGTCTGCTAGCTGTGTACGTCATGTCAATATTTCTTTCCTTACGTGAATATAGTAACTTCGTGTCTTAGAAGTCGAAAGACTTCTTCATCACAGCATTGTATCCATATAATTTTTTTTATGAATTTTGGTTTCAAGCCACTGTGTCTGTATAAATACGTTTCGGTATGTGTTCACTTATGCAACGTAAAAATGTGTTATTGATACGGGGGTCATTTGATGCTGGGCTGTGCCCGCAAAGCGTTATGAAAACAAAGGAGTTCCGTTAACATGTAGTGACTACTTCTTGCGATCTATCAACTTTTTAGAATCATAAAAATCATCAGGTACCGTTCGTGGGTTTATCGGTGTGCTCGAAGCCCATCACTCTGTGTTCTGCTGTTTGCTCGTGAAGCTATAGAGACTGTCAGAATAGGTAAAAAAAAAAAAAAGGTTCAAATGGCTCTGAGCACTATGGGACTTAACATCTGAGGCCATCAGTCCCCTAGAACTTAGAACTACGTAAACCTAACCAGCCTAAGCCAGCCTAAGGACATCACACACATCCATGCCCGAGGCAGGATTCGAACCTGCGAACGTAGCGGTCGCGCGGTTCCAGTTTCTGACTGATGCGCCTAGAACCGCTCGGCCACAGCGGCCGGCCTGTACAACAGTCAAAAAAGTTGATACCTGTATTGCTGCAGTTCATGACGGATGTCGCCGAACTGTTACAGTAGCGGTGTGGTTGTATGTTGAAAGATTTCCTGGTCCTGTCAAACGATCACCAACTGTCTCTGAATACGGTACAAAAAAGAAAAAAACTTAAAGTATGAAGAATAAAATACACTAACTGAAGAGAGAAGACTTTCGATATGTCACTGCCAGGCTGCTTCATTGTGTGAGCAGGATCAACTAGATGAGTGTTCTGCGAGTACTACATTCCATTGCATTTATCCGCCTCACATTTTGATCCATCAATATCTTCGTGGCAGTGACGTTCAAAATCGATTACATTACTTCGAATGGTATCTGTAAACACTGCGAAATAATATCGCTTTTCAATGTTTCATTATTTTTGGGTATGAGGCATCGTTACAAAACCATGGGCAGCTTAATCTTGCCTTTACGCACAACTGGACGCTGAAACATCTTTGCAGGCTGAGAGAAGAGGATAAACGACCATGGTTTGTCAGTGAGTGATACGAGATTTTCAAGAACTGGTCTCTGCCTTATCGATGGATTCTTTATGTAGCCTCAAGTATCTACCGTCCCTAACAGATATGCTTCCGCAGCTACTGGAAAAAAAATCTCACTGGATATAAGTAAATCTATGTGTTGGAAATGAGCGTTCGGCGTCATTGGCAGGGAGGCCCCTTGCGGGGAAGGTCCGGCCTCCTTGGTGCAGGTCTTACTACATACTACGCCACATTGGGCGACCTGCGAGCCGGATGGGGATGAAATGATGACGAAGACAACACAACACTCAGTCCATGAGCGGAGAAAATCCCCGGGCCAGCCGGGAATCGAACCCGGGCCCGTAGGACGGCAATCCGTCACACTGACCACTCAGTTATCGGGGCGGACTATGTGGTGATGACGTCACGGATGTCCCGTCAATTCGACACGTATCACTACAAAACATTTGGATATCACTGGATCGGTCGTCCCGGAAGCACAAAATGATCTCCACGCTCACCTCAGGAATTTTGTCCCTAGCGAAAATTAAAACAAGAGAACTGCAAAAGAAACACCGACCACCTCTGAAGACAGAAAATACCGTAGAGCATGAACCAGTGCTGGGATTACAGTATTGTGTTTTGGGAATAGCTTTATAGCATGTATCACTGTTCAGTGTAAAAATTTTGAGATCTTAATACGACAATCGTTATAACAGGGACACAAACTGTATCTGAGTTATCTTTGCATTTTGAACAACAGAGCAGACGTTTGAGAAACCTCTTCTCCTGACAGCGGAGCAGTGATTTGCGATACTGTTGTTACTATCTGACCAAGTTCTACACATGTTATGTCGTTGAAATCTTCTTCGAAGGCTCTCTCCTACTCAAGAAAAAAAAAGTATGTGCACAGCTTGAGAAAGTAAATCACCCATAAGGGAAAGACGAAATGAAAGGAAACTTCACGGGCTGAGAAGGTATCTGACGTTACTTCAGTGATTACAAAATGAGTCACATACTGGACTCGCATTCGGGAGGACGACGGTTCAATCCCGCGTCCTGCTATCCTGATTTAGGTTTTCCGTGATTTCCCTAAATCGCTCCAGGCAAATACCAGGATGGTCCCTTACCTGTCCTTCCCTAATCCGATGAGACCGATTGCCTCGCTGTTTGGTCTCCTCCTCCAAATAAACCCAACCCAAAATGAGTCAAATTTACAGTATGAGTCCACCTGCCAGTATGCCGCTACACCTCGTCTGACTTGGAGCGTGCACTGACACAGTTGTGAAGGCTGTCATGAAGCTGCTATATAGTCTCCTCAGAGAAGCTGGTCCACCATTGTCGTAACTAGTCCTTGATATCCTGGACAACGGCACTGAGACGGAGTTGACAGTCTATTGGGAATAAACCTGGGGATGTAGCTGGTCACGGGAGTACCTCAATGTCACACAGGCAGTTTCTGGCAAAATACATGACATATGTGGGTGAGTAATGACTCCCAGTACTGTCACATGACAGGTAATACACGAGGGCACAGGATATCCTTGATGTACCACTGTGCCGTTAGAATTTCCACAGTCACTACCAACCGTGACCTGCAGTGATACCTGATGACTCCCCACACCATGACCCCATGAGTGGCATCGCTGTGCCTTTTCAAAATGTTGGATTCAGATATCAAGGGGTTTTGAAATGATGGTCAAACCTGGTCGACCGACGACGACGACGGCATAGGACGAGTATGCCTGTCTTCATGTTGCAATGCAGTCCAATATCGGACCGCTGTCACATCTGAATGTCACACAGATCTGGTTATTTTCGACCATCTGGCCAAATGGAGAACACAATGGGGTCCCTGTTCAACTCTATCAAATGCAGAAAACGCAGTTTCAGACGAATACGCGGTACATCCGGCTCCTGCACAGTGATCACTCAACATTTGATGCTGTACGCTGCCATACACTGAAGCGCCAAGGAAAATTGGCATAGGCATGCATATTCAAATACAGAGATATGTAAACAGGCAGATTACGACGCTGCGGCCGGCAACGCAGATATAAGATAACAAGTGCCTGGCGCAGGTGTCAGATCGGTTACTGCTTCTACAATGGCAGGTTATCAAGATTTAAGTGAATTTGAACTTGGTGGTATAGTCGGCGCACGAGCGGTGGGTCACAACATCTCCGACGTAGCGATGAAGTGGTGATTTTCCCGTACGACCATTTCACGCGTGTACCGTGAATATTAGGAAACCAGTAAAACATCAAATCTCCGACATCGCTGCGGCCGGAGAAAGACCCTGCAAGAACGGGACCAGCCGGCCGCGGTGGTCTAGCGGTTCCAGGCGCGCAGTCCGAAACCGCGCGACTGCTACGGTCGCAGGTTCGAATCCTGCCTCGGGCATAGATGTGTGTGATGTCCTTAGGTTAGTTAGGTTTAATTAGTTCTAAGTTCTAGGTGACTGATGACCACAGATGTTAAGTCACATAGTGCTCAGAACCATTTGAACCATTTTTTTTTTGAACGGGACCAACAACGACTGAAGAGAATCGTTCAAAGTGACATAAATTCAACCTTTACGCATATTGCTGCATATTTGAACACTGGGCCATCAGCAAGTGTCAGCGTGTGAACCATTCAACGAAACACCATCGATTTGGGCTTTCGGAGCTGAAGGCCCACTCGTGTACCCTTGGTGACTGCACAACACAAAGCTTTACGCCTCGCCTGGACCCGTCAACACCGACATTGGTCTGTTGATGACTGGAAACATGTTGCCTGTTCGGACGAGTCCGTTTCAAATCGTATCGAGCGGATGGAGTGTACGGGTATGGAGACAACCTCATGAATCCATGGACCCTGCATGTCAGCAGGGCACTGTTCAAGCTGGTGAAGGCTTTGTCATGGCGCGGAGCGTCTGCAGTTGGATAGATATGGGACACCTGATACGTCTAGATACAACTCTGACAGGTGACACGTACGTAAGCATCCTGTCTAATCACCTGCATCCATTCATGTCCATTGTCCATTCTGATGGACTTGGGCAATTCCGGTAGGACAATGTGACACCCCACGAATCCAGAAGTGCTACAGAGTGGCTCCAGGAACACTCTTCTTAGTTTAAACACTTCCCCTGACCACTAAACTCCCCAGACATAAACATTATCTGTAATATCTGGGATACCTTGCAACGTGCTGACCAGAAGAGTCCTTCACCTCCTCGTACTCTTACGGATTTATATACAGCTCTGTAAGATTCATGGTGTCAGTTCCCTCCAGCTCTACTTCGGTCGTTAGTCGAGTCCATGTCACGTCCTGTTACGCCACCTCTGCTTGCTCGCAGGGGGCCTCAACGCGGTATTAGGCGGGTGCACCAGTTTCTTTGGCTCTTCAGTGTACGCATCCTACCAGAACTGGAAGCTTAGTGTTCTAAGCACCCATAACACTGTGGTGGCCATTGTACCTGTCTCAGGGAACTTCAGCTCTAATCAATTGCTTCTCCGCCGATGATGTGTATGTGTACGAAGTTACATTTACATCCGGTGCTTCACGTTTTTCGTCTAGCCCTGTATTACTGTGATAGACATCTGCCGTGCGTTGAAAGTGAGCGTGATGGCGAATTGTACAACAAAGCTCTCCAGAGCCGAACACTGGAATCGCGCCGGTTCCTACACCTCGTATTGTATTGTATTGTATGTTAACCGGGGACCTAGAAACGACGGAGAGGCTCCGTCCCCGCCGCAGCCGCAGCCGCAGCCGCAGTGGTCCACAACCCTACGACGACCACCGCAGTCCACTTCACACCTCCGCCGCCCCACACCGAACCCAGGGTTATCGTGCGGTTCGGCCCCCGACTTGACACCTCCGCCGCCTCACATCGAACCCAGGGTTATTGTGCGGTTCGGCCCCCGGTGGACCCCCCAGAGAACGTCTCACACCAGACGAGTGTAAACCCTATGTTTGCGTGGTAGAGTAATGGTGGTGTACGCGTACGTGGAGAACTTGTTTGCGTGGCAATCGCCGATATAGTGTAACTGAGGCGGAATAAGGGGAACCAGCCCGCATTCGCCGAGGCAGATGGAAAACCGCCTAAAAACTATCCACAGACTGGCCGGTTCACCGGACCTCGACACAAATCCGGCGGGCGGATTCGTGCCGGGGACCAGGCGCTCCTTGCGTTAGACCGCACGGCCAACCGGGCGGGCTTCCTACGCCTTACTCTCCCTATCGTCGTGCAGTGGAGACCTCCTGCCCCTGGGAGCGAAAGGCAAAGTGGGATCGCTCGACTTAACGCGGCTCCCAATCTGGAGCATTACGCGAGCGTACGTGGGAAAGACGGGAGCAAGGCGGCGCGTCCTGACTCAGAGCGGATGGGCGGCTCCGCGGCCAGTGGGCGGGGGTTCTGCCCGAGATAACGAGCCAGCCACTCCGCTCCTCCCCACGACTCTCCGCCGGCCGAGTCGCGTCGCGCTGTCATAACTCTCCGGAGGGTCGCGACCTCGCTGAATGGGACAGACGACAAACCTCGCGTCAATCGAGCAGCCGTTGCGTATAAATTCCAGCGCGCACATTCAGCCTCACAGCACAGCGACCGCGAAATGCGCAGCGCGTCTCGTTGATCTAGATGCAGTTCTCGAAATCTTTCTTAATGCTGAACTTTCGGGTGCTGAACAGATTTTATGGTGAACTTTCGGGTATTGAGCCTGTGGCCTCTCCCCTCCTTCCTTCTTCCATCTATTGTCCACATTAATGCCCAGTCCAAGTAATTAATAAGCAAAGTCTTATGAAGATTTGAGAGGAGCGAATATTACAATAATTTTTCAAGTTTACTTAGTTTGGCACGTTGAGATGGCTCCAGTTCTTCTGGTCTAAGGGTCTGATTCTTGAAGCTGAAAAACTAACATCATGCCCTCACATTGAGTTTACTTTAAAAAAATTGGAAGATTATTGTTGCATAATTTTTTTTACATAAATATATTTTCCACTGATTTTCTTACATTTTAGTGTATCACACACTATTTTGAGTTTTCACATTAACAAAGCCGAAATTACATTGTTCGCACCTATTGCACAAATATACGTCTGATCACATCAGAGGCAAGCTTACGACTCTCAGACACTGCAGAAATAACAATATTCCAAAAAGTTTACAATTTTTCTTAACAAATGAATCCCTACTAGTTTCCGTTACATTATTAATTTTGATTATTATTTCATCAATGAATCCACAAATAAGCGTAGTAAAGAATACACGATTGTGTAATTAATAACAGAAATTTTAAGTGTGCAAATAATTCGTAATTTCAAATGTTTCAAAAAGGAAATAATTTTAACTGTACATTCAGAACTAGTATTTATCGATTATAACATCGAATCTAAAATATTTTATAAAATAATTCCTTTTCATAAATTTTAGTTCGAAATATAACATACTGTGTACAAAATTATATGAAAGTTTTCAGTAAAGCATTTGAGATAAACTGAGTTGTCCAAAATTCGACAAATAATACTGGTATCGACATATACTGTTAAGGAAAAGTAATGTTAGATGAGGATGTCCCGTTACAATCCGATTTTTGGTCCAATTTTTCTGCACGATATTTCAACGATCTACAAAGTCGAGGAGAGATATCAGGGAAAGTGTTCGTTGATAAGACAGTAGAGAAGACAGAGGGTATGGAAATCTCTGCGTTTGTCTGCACGCAGCCAGCATAGCTGTACATATCGTGGTGAAACGTCATCAAAGAGTCGAACAACAGTCATAACGACCTCAAGCATTCATCAGTTCCAGACGCCGTTAGCTTTCCTGAGGAAGGCTATGCACGATAACATTGCTGTAATGAATAGTTGGGAATATAAACGTCTGTACAAATTTCTTTACCTCTAGACTATCGGGCCCGACTCGTGTGCAGGAATGAATAGATTTCGACCGACACCACAGCATAACGGAAGATGAAGTCGAGGAATGTTTCAAAAAACAATGCGGCACAGGCATACTGATCGCAAAACACATTAGTTTCCATATGTCTGGAATAAACAATAGAAAACCCACGCACAGTGATTTCTATCTCCACGCCTTGAACCATAACAATCCCTCAGAATGAAATACCATGCTAAAGACTGGTCTGTAGATCTAGAACATTGCCTGACAAGAAGATTTCACCAAAATGGCGTTCCGAAGGAATGGATGCTCAGCTCGATAAAGTGGGCAAGTGTTGAAGTTAAAATCAAAAACGCCTGAGGAAAAGATTGAAACTAAGAAAGAGAAAAGGAAAGTCAAGAAACACTTATCTGCCTTATGCGGGCTCAAACTGTGGAAACATTTTTAGGAGAAAGGGTGTGTATTGTATTCCATGCGAATGTGGTATATTTTATATGGGGCAGATTATTAGCACAGTCGAAGAGAGGTGCAAGGAACACACCAGAACATGACAACCAAACAAATGCTGTCGCTGAGCACAGCGATTATAATCACGAAATACAACGAGATCGCTATAGTGGCGCAGACCCCAAGTCTCTCTGACAATTAGCGTTGCCAGATTAAATCGACAAATTATCGAACATTGCCCGGCGAAAGGATTTCCTGATCTGAGGGCCGACGGTAAACGTAAAAAATTGTTATTGCTCGTTAAAGCATTCAACAAATTGTTGTTACCTTTAATTTCTTGGTAAAAGTCGTCGCATGTTGCAAACTTCAAATTACAACGAATGCAGAGCCGAGCGGTTCTAGGCGCTGCAGTCTGGAACCGCGCGACCGCTACGGTCGCAGGTTCGAATCCTGCCTCGGGCATGGGTGTGTGTGATGTCGTTAGGTCAGTTAGGGTTAAGTAGTTCTAAGTTCTAGGGGACTGATGACCTCAGAAGTTAAGTCACATAGTGCTCAGAGCCATTTGAACCATTTGAACCTCTTTTACGGTACTGAGACTCATTTTCTCCCTGGTGTCAGACTATAAACGATCCATGAGACTGAAGACTCTTTCGACTAGGCATTGCTGTATGGAACTGCCATTATTCTTTTGATAATTTAGTAAAATTAATGGAATTCTAAAAATACCGGACACGGAGCCGAAATACCGAACAGTTCGGTAAAAACGGAACACCTGGCAACCCAGGTGACAGCACAGTTACGGTGCCTATCGAAATGTTTCCATAATTAAGGGGAGCTTGCAAAGCCTACTCAGTCAATGTTAAATAAGGTAATCTTACGTACCTTTATCTATGGAACCAAAGAAGATAACAATCTAAAAATTTTACAAGTAACTTACCCATCTCATTAATGTCTACTGAATGAAAAGAATTATCGTGATTATTTGTAAATCCCTAGATTCATACCGATTCAAATCACGGCCGTGTTTGTGCTTCAAAATGTTCAAATGTGTGTGAATTCCTAAGGGACCAAAAACTAACTTACGCTGACAACACACACACAGACACACACACACACACACACACACACACATGCCCGAGAGAGGACTCGAACCTCCGGCGTGATTGTGCTTCAGTAGGTAAAGCACTTAATGATAAAAAAGGTCAAAAAGTTTCATGTAGCTATCACAAGTAGTTTTAGACATATAGGCACATAAAGTAGTAAAAAATTCATTTTGAGAAAATCGCGTTTTAAGTTTAAAAATGATAAAAACTGACCTATATTTTTAAACTAAGGTTCAAGAACACCCATCAGTACAGTCAGCATCATCCTCTTTGACACCCTCCTGGACTTGTTTCTTTGGCGGTGAATCCGGCTGCTCGCTGGGCCTCGGCAAGTCCATACTTGTCAAAAGATTTCAACCTCTTTACAGTATGACAGCCTGTAGTGATGTGAAGATGGCTAAAGGTCTTATTCCCTCCATTTTAAAGTGTTAACACAGCATCACAAACTCCTCGTTTCAGTGTGCTTAACCCATCAACACATTTTCTGGCCACTCTTGTCCAAATAATATTATTGAAAGCGCATTTGGATCCTGTGTCCGTCCATGTAGACACTGTTGGAGGAGGTCTGTGTGAGCTAGGTTCCTATAAATTCGCTTGATGGCTTTCATAAGAGCTTCAGGGATAATAGAGTTCTTGAGTTCAAAATACGTAGTTGAACCGTGGCGGGATTGCTGGCGTCGCCTTTCGAATTCCTGGCGCCACTAGCTCGATTTGTCGTGTGATGTCCCTCTGGCTTGAGGCCACTAAGATCAACATCCTTGAGCAAAGACCTTAGTGGCCTCAAACCAGATGGACATTACACGACATATTGAGCTAGTGGCGCCAGGAATTCGAAAGGCGACGCCAGCAACCCCGCCACTGCTCAATCTCCCGCCCCCCCTTTTGACACCTATAGGTCTGTTGCGATCATTGCGATTTCTTAGCTGATCTATTGCACCACCAGTTGGCTCCTTGAATTGCCACTGTTTTTTGCTTTTCCTGAGTCGATACTGACCTCGGTTGTCTATTAACGGATTATCTTAAGCTGTGTGACCCGATGGCGTTTCCTGAGCAAGAGCGACAATGTGTTTCTGCAATGGTGTAGCCGGAGCCCACCTCCCCTCCCCCTTTCCCCGTCGTCACGAGTACCTAGATGGCTGGGTTTCAGCCTAATCCCTACCAAACGTCTTCAAACACCAAATAACTACCTTTTTCAAGTAATACAGCCGTGTGCTGGTTTCGAGATACCTTCAGGCATTGCAGACGTCATCGTTCTGTTAATTATATTGGCTTAGGAGGTGCCTGGGTCTAAAAAATTTGCAGTTCCTATGTAATTGGGTTTGGCAGCCTAGTTTTCTTTCCGGCGTTTCGCCGTTGTTGTAGAGGACGTATCTTGCTGTGACGCTGGTACACCGTTTGGCTAATTATTGTTGCTTTTAAGTAAGTAACCTTGCTGTGTTAATATTTCTTTTTTTACGATCTGTACCCAACGAAAAGGCCTTGGAAGGTCGGTCCTCTCGTGGTAAACTTTCGTGGCCTCCATATATCGTGTAGTCTTGTGCTCCTTGCGTATAAGCCTTCTGGTGCATCCCTTGTGAGAAGGCAATTCAAACTCTTGGTTACTTAACTGAAGCAGTTATTCATGAAGGCCTATCTGTTTTCTGTTTGGTAGTTCTACTTAACTGAAACTGTTGTTAAAGAAGGCGTGCCTGTTGGTATTTGGTAATTTTACTTAACTGAAACTGTTATTATTGCAGGCCTGCCTGTTTTCTATTTGGTAATTTTACTTAAATGAAGCTGTTATTACCGAAGATCTATCTCTTTCGTATTTGGTAATCTTACTTAACTGAAGCTGTTATCGCCGGCCGGAGTGGCCGTGCGGTTCTAGGCGCTACAGTCTGGAACCGAGCGACCGCTACGGTCGCAGGTTCGAATCCTGTCTCGGGCATGGATGTGTGTGATGTCCTTAGGTTAGTTGGGTTTAATTAGTTCTAAGTTCTAGGCGACTGATGACCTCAGAAGTTAAGTCGCATAGTGCTCAGAGCCATTTTGAAGCTGTTATCATTGAAGGCCTGCCTGTTTTCTGTTTGGTAATTTTAAAAAAAAAACCTCCCCACTTAAACCAATGGACCCTGGTCCCACCTACAGAAGAAGAAGAAGGGGGTTTTATTTGTGAAATTATGTTAATTGAAGGGAGGGACAGCATTGTAAGGCGTACAATAGGTAAGAAAAGTTTATTTATCTGGAAACTGAAAGGACACAGAGACAGGAAGGTGGTTATTTATATATTTGATTTCATCAAAAACTGGAACAAGAGGTGACTCGGGAAGGAGATAGCGGGGAAATTATTAAAGTCTCAAGTTGTAAGGAAGGTAATCAATGGCCTTGTCATGAGGAACTGTGTATGAATTTTTCAGATTAATTACTTACAGGCAGCTGTAGGAAGGAAAAAGAGTTGATGCTGATGTATGGAACTTCATTAAGTAACCTAGATATATTAAAATTGAAAAGTTTTAAATAATCATCGGATTGTGGGGAAAATCAGGAAGAGGTTGGCCTAATGTAGCTTGTGCTGAGAAATTTTTTCTACTGTCTGAAATATGTGTAGAACTGCTGCCAGATCATCATTGAATGAAACGATAATTATTATAAGTTGTTTAGCAACAATTAAAGGAAGATATTTGTGAGTATTCCAAAATGAGCTGTAAGAATTGCACTCTCACTGTCATTGCTGGCAGTCTGTCACTTGATATTTTGCTGCCAGTATAGGAACTGGTAAATTAATTTATTCTTCTACATTTCTTTTTTTTTGACACTCAATTTAAAACTGGTTATTTGACAAATGCAACATAGTCTTTAGACTCATTTGTTGTCATCAGTTTTCCACATATCATTTACTTCATTCTCTATAATGCATATGATCGATGAAATTACCATTTGGACTCTGAAACTTTTAATGTTGTCCATGAAACGAAATGAAGAGGATAAAGAAATGGATAAAACTTTAACAGAGTTGTGAGTATAACATTTCGCGTTATCAGTCATATAATCAGGATTGATGCTTGAGGGAGAGGCTGTTGAAGTCAGTGAATTGTTTCCATTTGAAATGAGTGTTAATCATACCTAATTGATTAGTTACTGTGACTATTTGTATGCGTACCTTTTTATATAGTTTCAACTTCGTTTTACCTTTTGTTTTATCACCTTGTTAGGTGTTTGTATGTGTTGACAGAGTGTTACTATAGCATCATTAGTGAAATATTTGGCTATTTTCTTGATGAAACACGACAACCAGAAATGTTTGTGTGATAAATGAATATTTTCTTTGCTAATAGTATATGTCTTGTTTGTTACAATGATGAGTATGGATTTTGGTCTTGGAATCTGTGTTGTATTCTTGGCGCATGTGGAAGTGTGTACATATTTGTACACAAATATGAATTAAATTTGGAACCTAGTTATGTATTCAACATACGTGAGCTGTATGTTGATGTAATTTCATTCACACATATGCAATTTTACTATAGTATGTGGATGGAAAAAGCTGACAGGATTTAAATCTGAGACATTTGTTTATGTTTGGAGAGACTTAACTGTGTAAGTATATGCTTTATTCAACTTATATTAGTGACTCACTTCAGCTTGTACTGCTTTTACTGACAATTTATTGTAGCATTGTGGAAAACCTACGAAATACGCTCGTATCAACATTTTGCAGGTTGTAATTCTTCAGGCTATCCCTGAGAGGCGTTGTCATGTTGATTAATCGGGTTTCTGCCGGTTATTCGCGTCTTTCCTGCACGATATTTCAACTGCGTGACTCGCAGTCACGGTGTGTACCGCAAAGCCACTCACACCGACTCGTACCTGCAGGCCAGCAGTTGCCACCATGTGGCACAGAAAAACGGTGTACTCAGAACACTGGTTCACTGGACACGAACTCTGTCAGATCCGGATAATTTGGCGACGGAGATAGAACATCTACTATTCGTGTTCTACAAAAGTGGGTACTCTTCTCGAGATCTTCAAAGGGCGCCGTGCCCTGTTTCCCCACGAGAGGTTCCTGAAGAGATACAAGAAGAAACGCAAAAGGGTGCACATTTGCCATACGTTGGGCCGATATCTGCCGAAATCAGCAGAATTCGCCGGAAACATAGCATTAAAAGCATGGTCCATCCACCCACCAAGATTAAGACTCTTCTATGGAGTGTGAAGGGTGACCTGCGTCTACAGAAACCGGGCGTTTACCACGTGCCATGTGAATGTGGTATGGCATACATCGGCCAGACGGCCAGGACCGTTGACATCAGGTGCAAAAAGCACCAAAGGCACAAAAGATTGAGACAGGCAACCAAGTCAGCTATTGCCGAACATTGTTTAGAACTCAATCATTCCTTGAAGTATAACGATGCTAAGATTTTAACACAAATATAGAGAGACTGGGACAGCATCATCAAACAATCTATTGACGTTAAGGTTGCGGAGCCCGCCCGGTTAGCCGAGCGGTCTAACGCACGAGTTTCCGGAGCGGGAAGGAGCGCCTGGTCCCCGGCACGAATCCGCCCGCGGACTTGTGTCGAGGTCCGGAGAGCCGGCCAGTCTGTGGATGGTTTTTAAGCTGTTTTCCATCTGCCTCGGCGAATGCGGGCTGGTTCTCCTTATTTCGCCTCAGCTACATTACGTCGGCGATTGCTGCGCAAACAAGTTCTCCACGTACGCGTACACCACCATTACTCTACCACGCAAACATAGGGGTTGTTTGATGTGAGACGTTCCCTGGGGGTTCCACCGGGGGCCGAACCGCATAATAACCCTGAAAGAGTGGTTCGGTGTGGGGTGGCGGAGGGATCTTCTGAAGACGCAACGTAGACAACATCCAGACCCCAAGGGACACAAGTATAAGGATGGAATTAGAGATGACAGCCAAGTACATGTAACTAAGAACGTTCGTGAAATGGCACCTCAGACAAAGGACAGTGGACTACGGCAGTGGTCGTGAGGTTGTGAACCACTGTGGCTGCGGCGGTAACGGAACCTCTCCGTCGTTTCTAGGTCCCCCGTTAACATACAACAATATAACATACAAGGTTGCGGAGAATCTCATTAACCGGGACACCGGTTTCCAACTGTGCTCGGCCTGCAACCCAGCGCTCGATCTGCAACCCAGCGCTCGATCTTCTGAAGACGCAACGTAGACAACATCCAGACCCCAAGGGACACAAGTATAAGGATGGAATTAGAGATGACAGCCAAGTACATGTAACTAAGAACGTTCGTGAAATGGCACCTCAGACAAGAGACAAACTATCTGAGGACGCTCTGCCGAGTCTCGAGCGACGATCTGAACACAGTCGGCCTGAAAATGACGCTGGAGCCGCTCCTGGGGGGGGGCAAGAATTTCGGACGGACAACTAACACGACACAGCTCGGTAACAGAACGTCCTAATTCACAGAAGGACTCAAATGACGACAATCGGAAGATAAAACGTCTAGCACAGCTTGGACGCCATTCAGAACTTAATTCAGGTATATTGACAACGGATAATAACCACAAAATACGCGCACAGCGTTTGAAACAGCCGCGACTTGAAGAAAACGCTACAGCCGTTGCTATTGGTCGGCGCAAACCACGGACAGAGCGCCAGACGATGCGCGTACCGCAGAGGGAACGCCTAGCACAACGCAGGCATAAATACCGGACTAATTCCACACTGGAATCAGTATCAGACAGCACCTGAAGAAGACTGCGAGCCATGCAGTTGAAATATCGTGGAGGAAAGACGCGATTCACGGGCAGAAACCCGAGTAATGAACATGACATTTTGTAGGTTAATATATGTCCTGTAATTTTATACTTATTTCATAGAAAAATGCAAAGCAGAAAATCAGCTGAGATGCGTATGCAGCTGTAATTATTTTGTTGAGTCATATGTATGTACAAAATGAATATGTGTGAACAAAACTCTGCAACATTCTTTGTGCGGCTGGTCCCGGCGGAGGTTCGAGCCCTCCCTCGGGCATGGGTGTGTGTGTGTTTGTCCTTAGGATAATTTAGGTTAAGTAGTGTGTAAGCTTAGGGACTGATGACCTTAGTAGTTAAGTCCCATAAGATTTCACACACATTTAAACATTTTTTTGCAACATTCTTGTTCTGAGAGGGAAAAAAGGAGAAGTGTGCTGGGCCCATAGCCGAGAGGTCCGTGGATCGTAACCACGCTTTGCTACCACTCCCCAACTCGCCACGCCACAACACACCTCGTCCCCCATCAACAATCCCTTAGTGGCTTCAAACCAGAGGGACATCACACGACAGATCGACTAGTGGCGCCAGGAATTCGAAAGGCGACGCCAGTAACCCCGCCACGACTCGGTAATGAATATCTGTTTCGCGGCCAGAGTGTCCGACTTGAACAGCTGGGAGGAGGGTGGATATTTCGTAATGAAGTGGCACTGGGAAGAAATTTACGGCCCCGAAAGAAAGCACGTGGCGAGCAGCAGTGGTAACGAAGCAGCGGCGGGAGTCGAACAGGAGGGCGGCCGGGCTCATTAGCGACCGGCCGGCGCGGACGCTAATGAAGGACGGCTCGCCGGGCAGGCGCCACGCCACGGCTCTGCACAGGTCCGCCGCTAGCTCGCTACAAAATGAAAATACGCCCACACGATCCTCATGTCGCCTCAGGAGTTCCGTGGAGAAGCACGGCCTGCGACTCTGCTAAGCACAGTGGGCAAGATGTTAGTCGCCCCCGGGAGACATCCCTCTACTACCAGGTAACAGAGCCTGTAGCTTATTGTAAATCGGACTTAAAGTCCAGAAGGGCTCCCAGGTAGATGCCATTTTCCGTGACTTCCGGAAGGCGTTTGATACAGTTCCGCACTGTCGCCTGATAAACAAAGTAAGGCCTACGGAATATCAGACCAGCTGTGTGGCTGGATTGAAAAGTTTTTAGATAACAGAACACAGCATGTTGTTCTCAATGGAGAGACGTCAACAGACGTTAAAGTAACTTTTGGCGTGCGACAGGGGAGTGTTATGGGACCATTGCTTTTCACAATATATGTATATAAATGACCTAGTAGATAGTGTCGGAAGTTCCATGCGGCTTTTCGCGACTGATGCTGTAGTATACAGAGAAGTTGCAGCATTACAAAATTGCAGCGAAATGCAGGAAGGTCTGCATCGGATAGGCACTTGGTGCAGGGAGTGGCAACTGACCCTTAACATAGTCAAATGTAATGTATTGCGAATACATAGAAAGAAGGATCCTTTATTGTATGATTACATGATAGCGGAACAAACACTGGTAGCAGTAACTTCTGTAAAATATCTGGGAGTATGCATGCGGAACGATTTGAAGTGGAATGATCATATAAAATTACTTGTTGGTAAGGCGGGTGCCAGGTTGAGATTCATTGGGAGAGTCCTAAGAAAATATAGTCCATCAACAAAGGTGGTGGCTTAAAAAACATTCGTTCGACCTATACTTGAGTATTGCTCATCAGTGTGGGATCCGTTCCAGGTCGGGTTGACAGAGGAGATAGAGAAGATCCAAAGAAGAGCGGCGCGTTTCGTCACAGGGTTATTTGGTAAGCGTGACAGCGTTACGGAGATGTTTAGCAAACTCAAGTGGCAGACTCTGCAAGAGAGGCGCTCTGCATCGCGGTGTAGCTTGCTGTCCAGGTTTCGAGAGGGTGCGTTTCTGGATGAGGTATCGAATATATTGCTTCCCCCTACTTATACCTCCCGAGGAGATCACGAATGTAAAATCAGAGAGATTCGAACGCGCACGGAGGCTTTCCGGCAGTCGTTCTTCCCGCGAACCATACGCGACTGGAACAGGAAAGCGAGGTAATGATAGTGGCACGTAAAGTGCCCTCCGCCACACACCGTTGGGTGGCTTGCGGAGTATAAATATAGATGTAGATGTAGATGAAGGGTTTTCGAGCTTGATAACAGTAACTGTGAAAGTGAATTTAAAAGTGCTGGTAAGTCGCATAAGTCATACAGATCCAGATGGTACGGAATCGTTTATTGTGCTCACGACACGTTTCGGGCATAGCCCACCATCACATGAGCTGGTGACAGACAATAAAGACAGGTGCAAATAATGGTATCATACAACACAGCCAAACCAGAGAAATGAGATTATATACACTGAAGCTCCAAAGAAATTGGTATAGGCATGCAAATTCAAATACAGAGATGTGTAAACAGGCATCGTACTGCGCTGCGGTCGACAACGCCTATATAAGACAAGTGTCTGGTGCAGTTCTTAGATCGGTTACTGCTGCTACAATGGCAGAATATCAACATTTAAGTGAATTTGAACGTGGTGTTATAGCGCACGAGCGATGGGACACAGCATCACCGAGTTAGCGAGGAAGTGGGGCTTTTCCCGTAAGATCATTTCACGAGTGTACCATGAATATCAGGAATCCGGTAAAACATCAGATCTTCGACATCGCTCCCGCCGGAAAAAGATCCTGCAAGAACGGGACCAACGACTACTGAAGAGAATCGTTCAACTTGAGGGTAATGCAATCTTCCGCAAACTGCTGCAGATTTCAGTGCTGAGCCATCAACAAGTGTCAGCGTGCGAATCATTCAAGAAACATCATCGATATGGGCTTTCAGAACCGAAGGCCCACTCGTGTATCCTTGATGACTGCACGACACAAAGCTTTACACCTCGCCTGGGCCCCGTCAACACCGACATTGGACTGTTAATGACTGGAAACATGTCGCCTGGTTGGGCGAGTCTTGTTTCAAATTGTATCGAGCGGATGGACTTGTACGGGTATGGAGACAACCTCGTGGATCCATGGGCCCTGCGTGTCAGCAGAGGACTGCTCAAGCTCGTGGAGGCTCTGTAATGGTGGGCGTGTGCAGTTGGAGCGATATGGAACTCCTGACACGTCTAGATAGGACTCTGATAGGTAGCATGTACGTAAGCATCCTGCCTGGTCACCTGCGTCCATTCATGTCCGTTGTGCATTCCGAAGGACGTGGGAAATTCCAGCAGGACAATGCGACACCCAACACGTCCAGAATTGCTACAGAGTGGCTCCAGGAACACTCTTCTAGTTTAAACATTTCCGCTGGCCACCAAATTCCCCAGACATGAACATTATCTAGCATATCTGGGATGCCTTGCGACGTGCTGTTCAGAAGAGATCTCTACCCCCTCGTACTCATACGGATTTTTGGACAGCCCTGCAGGATTCATGGTGTCAGTTCCCTCCAGCACTGCTTCAGACATCAGTCGAGTCCATGCCACGTCGCGTTGCGACACCTATGCGTGCTCGTGGATGCCCTACACGATATCAGGAAGGTGTACCAATTTCATTGGCTTTTCAGTGTATAAATCTCAAAAGAAATTAATTGTAAGCAATTCTGAACATCTAAGACCATCACGTGCATTGAAGAAGATGTTGAGTAATAACCGTACAAATGGCAAGTAGAAATCTGCTGTCGTATACAAAACAGACATAATGAGTAGCTGACTACAGTTACAGTCTCAAGACACTGCTAACGCAGCCCCTCGTATTGCTAGAGGGCAGCACTTCTAATAATGTGAAAATAAAAACATTAACCCAAAATAATAAAAGCTCAATCAGCACTAATATGCAAGAAGGCCAGTTGTAAAGTACAGTATAATAGTACAAGACATACGTCATTAACGTCATATAGAACCACATTCGGTATAAATGTCCATAATTTCAGTAGGTTAATTAAAATAATTATTTTTCAATAAAATAAAGTTAATTAAAATAATTAATTCGTTTCTACCAACACAGTTGTGGAAGAACGCCAACTGTGAAACAGAATGCAATTACACACGATACGTGAACCATGGTATTACACGTCGTCTTTACGTTTGCGGTATAACGCATCGATGGCAGGCAAAGAAAACCTCATAACTCTACCTGTCTTTGAAAATTTTGTAATTCCAGTAACAAAAACCTTATTATCAAAGAGAGATTTGAAAATGCATGGATTTCTCTAATCTGTCAGAAATTAAGCTTCTACTATATACGAGGCTTGGAACTTTAGGAGTGGCAACTATTTATTTACACCGAGTGAAAAATGTTCAAATCTGTATGAATTCCTATGGGACCAAACTGCTGAGGTCATCGGTACCTAGACTTACACAATACTTCAACTAACTTCCACTAACTTATGCTAAGAACAACACACACCCATGCCCGAGGGAGGACTCGAACCTCGCGCGGGAGGAATCATCGAGTAAAACACAACTGAAGTTTGCAGATGATGCTGCCATTTATCATCTACTAAAATCATCAGAAGATCAAAACCAATTGCAAAATGAATTAGATAAGACAGCTGTATTTTGTGAAAAGTGGCAGTTGATTCTAAATAATGAAAAGTGTGAAGTCTTCCACATGAGTACGCAAAAGAATCCATCAAATTTCGGTTACGCGATAAATCACACAAACCTAAAGGCTGTCAGTTCAACTGAATACCTCGGAACAACAATTACGAACGACTTAAATTAGAATGATCGTATACAAATTGTGGAAGAATCATGTAGAAAGTTTTGTGAGGAAGGCGAACCAAAGTCTGCGTTTTATTGATACAACACTTAGAAAATGCAGCAGGTCTACTAAGGAGACTGCCAATACTAGTCCATGCTCTTCTAGAGTATTACTGCAGGTATGGGATCCGTACCAGCGCGGCTCCCTCCGTCGGATGTTCGAGTCCTCCCTCGGGCGTGGCTGTGTGTGTTGTCCTTAGCGCAACTTAGTTCAAGTTAGATCAAGTAGTGTGCAAGCTTAGGAGTCGATGACCTCAGCAGTTTGGTCCCATAGGCTCTTACTAGAAAAAATGGATCCGTACCAGATAGGATCGATGAAGAACATCGAGAAAAAGTTCAAAGAAGGGCAGCACATTTTGTATTTTCGCGAAATATGGGAGACAGTGTCATGGTTATGATAAGGGTCTTGGGTTAGCAATCATTAAAACAAAGCCGTTTTTCGTTGCGGCGAGATATTGTCACGAAATTTCAGTCACCACCTTCCTCCTCTGAATGCAAAAATAATTATTGTCGTCCATTTACAAAGGGTGGAATGATCATCGTAATAAAAAAAAGAGAAATTAGAGGTTGCAAGGTCAGATTGAAGTATTCTTCTTTCCTGCGCGCTATTCGAGATTTGGATGGTAGAGAAGTAATCTGAAGGTGGTTCGATGAACCTTCTGCCAGGCACTTAAGTGTGAATTGCAACGTAGACATGTAGATCAGATATACATGTGTCAAAGTTTCTCCTATTGTGAAAATACCACCATTTGACGGTGACGTCGCCTGCCGTTCCGTTGACGCCTAGTGTGACTCGGCCTTATATTCGCTCACTGTGTGCGCTGTCAGCCCGTCTAACGTGTCGCCCCCTCGGCGCAGCACTGCCCGCTGATGTCTGCACAACAGGCGCCTCAGGGCAGTGGGTGAGTCAGACGTCGCAGAGGCAAGGTTAGCCCAGGTCAGCAGCGAGCAACCACCGTCTGCCGCCCGACTCGACGAGTTCCGCTTTTCTCTGCCGCTGCTGACAGAACGGTCCGTAAAAAATAAGCTGCCTGGTCTAAACCTTCCGTATGTCACGTTTCTGCGTGCTCGGTTGCTTATCAGTACACTGGCGGTAAACACAGATAAGCTCTCACGTTCAGAAGCACGCGATATTCAGGAGGACGGTCGCGAACGAGCATCTGCCGGTCAAGGGCAAGCGTAATCGGGAAGAGCAAGTTCGACACTCTTAAATATTACGATGTAGGTCTTTCCACAACACTTCTGCGGCTCCATCACAAACACTGGACTGATATACACTGAGGTGACAAAAGTCATGGGATAGCTCCTAATATCGTGTCGGACCTCCATTTACCCGGCATAGTGCAGCTACTCGACGTGGCACGGACTCAACAAGTCGTCAGAAGTCCCCTGCAGCAATGTTGAGCCGTGCTGCCTCTATAGCCGTTCATCACTGCGAAAATGTTGCCGTTATAGGATTTTGTGTACGAACTGACATATAGTGGCAGTGGTCATTCACAAAGCATTGGAAGTCTCAGGTGTTCTAATACTGCTGTCATTTCGGAAGTCAGGAGTCCAGCAGTCAAGTGATTTACAAACAGTGAACGTAGTGCACACATTGTAAATGGGAGTGCACGGTGTGAGTGAAGCAGTACAGTACAAGATTGGATTGATTTGGGGGAAGAGACCAAACAGCGAGCTCATCGGTCTCATTGAATGAGGGAAGGACGGGGAATGAAGTCGGCCGTGCCCTGTCAAAGGAACCTTCCCGGCATTTGCTTGAAGCGATTTAGGAAAATAACGGAAAACCTAAATCAGGACGGCCGGACGCGGGATTGAACCGTCGTCCTCCCGAATGCGAGTCCAGTGTGCTAACCACTGCGCCACCTCGCTGGGCGTGTGTGAAGTAAATGTCGCTAGGGAGAGTAGTGGTGCAGAGGAAGCGTCTTTTGTAACAAGTGACTATCCTCAATGTGAACAATTAACTTTCTTTTCTGAGGAATTGCATATAACAGATACGATGTACTGAGAATTGCTTCATCATGCTATAAGAAAACGTTGTCATAAATAAGCAGGAGCAATGGTCTCATGGACTCATTAGACCGTGGTTTAATAAAATACCCTCAAAAACTGAATTTCATTTATCCTCCGTCATTTTAAAAATAAAAATGTTCAAAGAAAATTCTTTTTCGTTCTAATGTTAAGTTGTGCACTAATGTTGATGACGATGTGAATTTTGGAGGGGGAGGGGGGAGGGGGATAACCAGCCAATATCTGATTACACTTTGGTGTAAGGGTCAGAAAAAGTTTGGAAACCACTGATTTAGAAGATACAGTCTTGTGAAATTGTATACAACTTTTGGAAACATCTTTTGTATTCATTAAGTATTGGTTATAAAAAAACAGCGTAACACAAAAAAATCAAATTCATTATGTGCATATTATAGCACTTAATATGAACATTATTGAACTATATGAAAAAATGTAAATTAGTTACAAACTACGGCATGCACACACTTCATTCAACATGCAACATCACTACAAATATTCGGATTAAGGTTACTACATGTTCGATATGCCTGCCATCATTGGCGATGATGTGGCGCTGACGAATAGCGAAATTCTGCATGACCCGCTGAAGTGTGGGAAAATCGACGCTGTTGATAACCTTCGGTATGGCTGTGTTCAGCTCAGCAATAGTTTTGGGGTTATTGCTGCACGCCTTGTCTTTAATATAGCCCCACAAAAAGGAGTCGCATGTGTTCAGATCAGGAAAATATGGTGGCCAATCGAGGCCCATGCTAGTGGCCTCTGGATAACCCAGAGCCAGAATACGGTCCCTAAAACGCTTCTCCAGCACATCAAACACTGTCCTGCTTCGATGGAGTCGAGCTCCGTCTTGTATGAACCACATCTTGTCGAAATCAGGGTCACTCTGGATAATGGGGATCAAATCATCTTCCAGAACCTTCACGTACCGGTCGGTAGTCACCATGCCATCAAGGAATATCTCACCGATTATTCCGTGACTAAACAGTGCACACCACACAGTCACCTGTTGAGGGCTTCGTCGCTAAACCAAACCATAATGCGCATACTAATTCCCATCATGCCCCGCGGCCAATCGTGCAGTTTGAACGTCCTAACCAAACCGTTCAGCTTATGATGATTTTATTTCATATCGTTCAATAATTGACCCCTTACATATTGTGTATTATGTCTTCTCAGGTGTTATTGGTTAGGTGGGAGAGAAGAGCAGTGTGAAAGCCGCGATACCTCGCACCACACAGTTGACCGGCAGAGTTGGGACTCACCCTGTGGACTTGGAGCTTTGTGGTTTCAGGTTTCCCTGCGTCGTCAGCGTCTGAGCGGAATCGCGACGCACGGCCTCGGACGCAGGCGTCGGACAGTCGCTCCTGCTTAGCGACTGCCGACCGGACCGGTTTGCTTTTAGCGCGGCGCGCCGTTCCGCTCCTCGTTAGAGTATCCACTCGAGCGGATCGTCCTTGCCGAACCGAGGAGGCGTGCTAACGGATTGTCCCCGTGACCCAGTCGTCCCTGCACTTACCGACTTGCTCAGCTGCACCGCGAGTCCTGCGAAAAGTTACTGACGGCTCGCGTAGATTCTTCTTTGCTGTGCAGTATTCAGCCTGCAACAAAAATGTGCTCTACTGCATAACGATAGTTCCCCTACGAAAGGACCTGAAAGGACTTTGTACTCTGATTGCTGAGGTACTCACAAGGGAACCGCTTCGATTTTCTTCTTACTCAAAGGGTTCAATATTTGTGCCCAGGCATCAATTTCCTAAAGCAGTACGACACAATTACAGAAAAAAAGCTTACATATAACTTCCGTAATTGCTGGAATTTAACCACTGGTGACGCCCCTCTACTCTCCTTTGCATTTTTAACTGTCAGTTCATCTGAACTATCTTTCCCCTTCCTGGTCTGATAAGTTGTAGGCTGTATCTTGTGTATCCCCGTCTCCCAATAGCAGTAACTGATAAGGCACGAATGTGAGCCCCACCAGAAGCCAGCAACACTACTGTCAGTTCCTGGTTAAGGCGCCTCACGGATTTCTTCAAATGGTTCAAATGGCTCTGAGCACTATGGGACTTAACTTCTAAGGTCGTCAGTCCCCCAAAACTTAGAACTACTTAAAACTAACCTAAGGACATCACACACATCCATGCCCGAGGCAGGATTCGAACCTGCGACCGTAGCGGTCGCGCGGTTCCAGACTGTAGTGCCTAGAACCGGTCGGCCACCCCGGCCGGCCCTGATTTGTTCATCCATTGTTTATCGTGCCTTTGCAGAATCTCAAGCAAGTTCACAGCTGTGCTCCAAGCTTCTCCAAGCCACTCCTAATACTGAATTCTCTGTTCTTCGCCAGTCTGCTGCATACTCCCCCAAACATCAGTATTCTTCAACAAATCTCTTGTCAGTAGTTCAGTATCATTTCTGTACTGAAAAGGAAGCCTGACAGACTCCCTTCAGGAGTGCGAATGGGAGATCGAAAAAAATCTTGTCACCGCACTTGTAGCACACGAGATTAGCACAGAGAAAAAAAAACTGCAACTGAATGCCCGAAGCATGAAACGCCCTAGGCCTACAAGCATGTTGAAATCTACTTAAGATGGTGCAGCCCAGCATCACCAGGCTGGCTTTCAGAGAGGTGGCGGAGGCGTGTGGGAGACACTTACTTGGGGTGAAATGGGGCTTCCATTGCGCAGCAGAAACTTCTTACCCCATCCCATCGATCCTGAATTGTGTCCAAACTGTTTGAGGACCACACCACTAACAGTTGGGTGCCTTTATGGCAGTCCACGTCATATGAACTCGATCCTATCTCAACTCATCTGGGATGTCACCTACCGCAATGTCTTCACTTTGAACCGAGCTCTAACCAGTCAACACTAGTTTCAAACTGTGGTTGAGCGGTCATCAATTTGAACGCCTTCCTATGTTCTCCTACATTTACGTTATAATGCTCCTGAAGTGACTGTAAAACTTATGTCGGAGGGTGCTAATATCATCGATGTTCAGCTGTATTCCATTCTTGTATTCAGTAAGGGGAAAAATGGTTATTGCCTCTGTACCCACCCTGATCCCTACCGTCGAAGCAATCTTCCTCGAATACAGGTTCTATACGATAACTCATTAGAGTTTCGAGATCCTGTGCAGAGTATTTTATACCAAGAAGCATTAAAATATGCCATTTTACTGCTGAACAACAGTTGCTTATTATTAAATAAAGTTATTTTTTTACACTCTCTGCTCTGCGTTACCTAAATAATCCTTGACTTAGTAGTAAAAATTACTTACGAGGTATGCTTTAACCGATTTTTAAAATATTTGGATGCGTGCACGGAGAGCCGAAGTGGTTAATGCGAGCTCTGATCATAAGCGGAAAATCCGGTTTAGAGTCCAAGACCGGCACGAATTTCCATATGTCACTAAAAGGTAGTATATGTGTATCTTAAACAGCCGATGCCAAGATATTTGCACTCAGCGAATTTATTTCGGACTAATTCTAAAAAAAATGGCTCTGAGCACTATGGGACTTAACATCTGTGGTCATCAGTCCCCTAGAACTTAGAACTACTTAAACCTAACTAACCTAAGGACATCACACACATCCATGCCTGAGGCAGGATTCGAACCTGCGACCGTAGCAGTCGCGCGGTTCCGGACTGAGCGCCTAGAACCGCGAGACCGCCGCGGCCGGCTGACTAATTCTGATTGGAGTTCTCTCTTTAATCTTCTTGGCCTAATTTTTGTATAATTTTAATCCCTTGTAGAAATATCTGTTTGATTTTTTAAATTGTTTTCTCTTGGCAAATGTAAGTCCAGTCTGGTTCTCGTTCCACGATAATGAATGCTGCTGTCTGTGAGATAACTGCTGACGTCCTCCCTGAGGCGCATAACAAATTGGTAAATAAACTCAAATGGCGCCGTTAGAATCCGAGTTTCTAAAATAGATCTTTACAGGTTGTTGGATTACTGTTTTTAGTTAATATTCTAGTGCAGTTATTCTAGTTATAGTACTGAAGCCATCTGAAAGCACTTGCTCTCGTATTAGCGATCCGCCCTGGCTTCGGACGGGCAGGGGCCAGACTCCTCGTCTGTTGTAATAAGTTGTATACACATTTCATCCCCGGGAATCATCCTATACATTACTGAAAAACGTATCAAAATCTCTAATTAGTTCCTCATATTATCTTATCTACATAAATATGCACCGGGGTTTTTTAGTTATACACAACCTGATAAAAAAAAGTGAAGCACACAGAAGACATGGTTTGAATATCAACGTAACTTCGTACGTGAGAGATCATCAGCGGGTGTGTACACTGAAGAGCCAAAGAAACTGGTACACCTGCGTAATATCGTGTACATACCCCGCGAGCACACAGAAGTGCCGTGACACGACGTGGCTGGGACTCGACTAATGTCTGAAGTAGTGCTGGAGGGCCCTAACACCATGGCCCCTGCAGGGCTGTAAATAAATCCGTAAGATTAAGAGGGGGTGATCTCTTCTGAGCAGCACCTTACTAGGCATCCCAGGTATGCCAAATAATGTTCATGTCTGGGAAGTTTGGTGGCCAGCGGAAGTGTTTACACTCAGAAGAGTGTTCCTGGAGCCACTATGCAGCAATTCTGGATGTCTGGTGTCGCATTGTCCTGCTGGAACTGCCCAAGTACGTCAGAATGAACAATGGACATGAATGGATGCAGGTGATCAAACAGGATGCTTAGCCCGCATCTCGTGGTCGTGCGGTGGCGTTCTCGCTTCCCACGCCCGGGTTCCCGGGTTCGATTCCCGGCGGGATCAGGGATTTTCTCTGCCTCGTCATGGCTGGGTGTTGTGTGCTGTCCTTAGGTTAGTTAGGTTTAAGTAGTTCTAAGTTCTAGGGGACTGATGACCATAGATGTTAAGTCCCATAGTGCTCAGAGCCATTTTTGAAACAGGATGCTTACGTACGTGTCACTTGTCAGAGTCGTATCTAGACGTATCAGTTATCCCATATCAATCCAATTGCACCCTCCCCACGCCATTACAGAGCCTCCACCAGCTTGAACGGTCCCCTGCTGAATGCAGGGTCCATGGATTCAAGAGGTTGTCTCCATACCCGTACACATCCATCCGCTCGATACAATTTGAAACGAGACTCGTCCGACCAGGCAACATGTTTCGAGACATCAACACTCCAGCGGGTGTTGACAGGTCCAAACTAGGCGTAAAGCTTTGTGTCGTGTAATCATCAAGGGTACATGAGCGGGTCTTGGGCTCCGAAAGCTCATATCGATGAAATTTCGTTGAATGTTTCGCACGCTGACACTTGTTGATGGCCCAACACTGAAATCTACAGCAATTTTCGCAAGGGTTACACTTCTGTCACGTTGAACGATTCTCTTCAGTCGTCATTGGTCCAGTTCTTGCAGGATCTTTTTGCGGCCGCAGCGATATCGGAGATTTGATTACCTGATTCCTGATAATCACGATACGCTCGTGAAATGGTCGCACGGGGAAATTCCCACCTCATCGCTGCTTCGGAGATGCCGTGTCCTATCGCTCGTGCGCTGATTATACACCACGTTTAAACTCATTTAAATCTTGTTAACCTGCCGTTGCAGCAGCAGTAACCGATGTAACAACTGCACCAGACACTTGTTGTTCTATATAGACGTTGCCGGCCGCAGCGCCGTATACTGCCTGTATACATATGTCTGCATTTGAATACGCATGTCTACACCAGTTTCTTTGGCGCTACAGTGTAAATGATTATAGTAGGTATGTTGTATAAGGGCGTGAACAGTGTCAGTTTTTAAGTGTTCGCTGTGAAGTACGAAGATGTCACATACTCTTGTGAGATAGCGTTATTGTCACCTGACAGTTTGAAAGTGAGACTCTATTTGGCCACCTGCTCGAATAGCGCAATATTCAGGTTTGTAGAGCATTCGGACTTGAGAGTGGCCCGCTGTTGGAGAGCGCGAGGAAAGGCATACCAGTTATCCAGAGTCTGGTAGGCCTCGTCTGACCACCAAAAGGAGGAGCGCCGTATCGTTCACAAAACACATCGTATACCCTTAATATCTGCGCCTGCCGTCGGGAAACAAATTACAAATTCTCTGCAACATTCTGTGTAATCCCATACCTTTCGCCAGAGACTAACAGTAGTCGAAACAGGGAATTACCGTTCGATACGTAGGCTGTCGTTCACACCAAGACGCAAAGCTGAGTTCGCCTTGCTGCCGTGACCGGAAAGCGTAGACTGATGATAAATGGCGTCGCACTGCGTTCAGCGATGAATCTCGATACTACGCTACCCTGGAGGACCATCGGCGGCGACCTAGGACAGGTTCCATTCTTGCAATGTCATCAAGAGGCACAGCGTTGTGACTCCTGGCGTAGTGGTGTGAGGTGGCATGTATATGCGGTTATGACTTCAAGTCACGTCTGGTAGTGAATCAAGGAACCCTGACGGTGCAACGGTACGTCGTGGACGTCCTTTGTATTCCTGTCTTATCTCTCAGGCGACAGTGTCGTGGTGCCACTTTTCAACATGACAATGCTCGTACAACCGCACGGCAGTAATAGAACATACGTGGAACCAGCTAGGACGGCGAATCCGTCCCACTGCCAATATCCAGGATATCGAGGACCACTTACAACAGTTGGGGGCCAGGTTGCCTCAGGAGAGGATACAATGGCTTGCTTCCCAATCAACGGTGCATGCATCCAGCCCGGAGGTAGTACAAGGTCATATTAATAAGTGGGCGCATACTGCCAAGATCTTTGCATATTTCACGCGGTTTTGTAAATTCAACAACATCGCTTGTCCTCCCAACCTGTTACGTCTGATTTCGTTTTCGCCTCTCTCTCTCCCCCCCCTTCCTCCCACCCCCCCGTCCCCCAATCCTTGTGGGCTCTTTACTTTTTTGTCAGACTGTGTGTAATTGCTTAGATATAGACAAACAATCCTTCCTGCTGAATCAGTCTGTCTGTTAGTGAAAATCCCTACCCTGGGATTAGCTTTCAAATACAGACAGAAAAACGCGGCGGAGTCTTTAATTCATAATACGTACTACATTAGAGGATGCTATGGGACAGCTACATGATATACTTGTGCGTGTATTTCACTTCGACAACTATGCCTAAGCGCCTGAAGATGAAGCCAGAAGAGGATTTGAAATCGATTGAAAATAAAACATACAACGAACATAACTGAGTCGAGAATTTGTAACATAAGGAGGGATCAACAAGTTTCCGTTTGAGGGCCGTTACTGTCCAGAACCGGTATGCCCATCACGCAGAACGGCCGTGAGCTTTGAGGCAATCATATCACCGACGCACGAGCTTGAAGATATCCATCTGATAAAACACCGTTCCCTGCTGCGTGAAGAAGTCCGTAACTGCCTGCTGACATCGTCGTTGGACAGGAATCGTTGGCTCTTCGAGGCCTTGTTTAAGGGACCGAAGGCGTGGTAACTGCATGAGAAGAGATCAGGACTACAGGTCGGGTGCTCGAATATCTCCCATTTGAGGTAGCGTAACTTCTCCGTTACGATGTGGGCACGTGTGTTATCACGAAGCAGTAGCAACCCTTTGCGCACCATTCCACAATGGTAGCTTTCGTCAGACATGCTGCCCCATACACATTCTTCATTTTCCGGTGGATGTCTACCGATGTTGGTCCTTCGGCAGTAAGACCAAGAATAACAGCACTTTGATCCCGTTTGGACGCATTTGGTAATAACGTCGCCATAGTTCATGTTTCTGCATTTATCGCAGTCACGTCGGAAAGACACGAATATCACATTAATCCCTTGCTTACACGTCGGTGCTTATATACCCGCTTCGAAGTCGTGCTATGTTGCACATACGGTGCAGCAATACCCTCAGACGGAAACTTTTTTGACCGTGTTTTATAAAATAGCCTGTTTACACCAAAACGTAATAATTTATAGCGTAAGTCCCCACTACCCAACGTCCATAAATCAATAAGATCATCAACCTGGAGCTTTTTCTCGTTTTTTTGTTGGTGGGGAGGCTTGCGTGCCTCAGCGATACAGATAGCCGTTCCGTAGGTGCAACCACTACGGAGGGGTATCTGTTGTTGAGGCCAGACAAACGTGTGGTTCCTGAAGAGGGGCAGCAGCCTTTTCAGTAGTTGCAAGGGCAACAGTCTGGATGATTGACTGATCTGGCCTTATAACACTAACCATAACGGCCTTACTGTGCTGGTACTGCGAACGGCTTAAAGTAAGGGGAAACTACAGAGGTAATTTTTCTCGAGGGCATGCAACTATACTGGACTTAGAGAAAGCTTTTGACAATGTTGACTGGAATACCCTCTTTCAAATTCTGAAGATGGTAGGGGTCAAATACAGGGAGCGAAAGGCTATTTACAATTTTTACAGAAACCAGATGGCAGTTATAAAAGTCGAGGGGCATGAAAGGGAATCTGTGATTGGGTAGGGAGTGAGACAGGGTTGTAGCCTCTCCCTGATGTTATTCAATCTGTATATTGAGCAAGCCGTAAAGCAAACAAAAGAAAAATTCGGAGTAGGTATTAAAATCCATGGAGAAGAAATAAAAACTTCGAGGTTTGCCGATGACATTGTAATTCTGTTAGAGACAGCAAAGGACCTGGAAGAGCATTTGAACGGAATGGACAGTGTCTTGGAAGGAGGATATAAGATGAACATCAACAAAAGCAAAACGAGGATAATGGAATGTAGTCGAATTAAGTCGGGTGATGCTGAGGGAATTAGATTAGGAAATGAGACACTTAAAGTAGTAAAGGAGTTTTGCTATTTGGGGAGCAAAATAACTGATGATGGTCGAAGTAGAGAGGATATGAAGTGTAGACTGGCAATGGCAAGGAAAGCGTTTCTGAAGAAGAGAAATTTATTAACATCGAGTATAGATTTAAGTGTCAGGAAGTCGTTTCTGAAAGTAGTTGTATGGAGTGTAGCCATGTATGGAAGTGAAACATGGACGATAAATAGTTTGGACAAGAAGAGAACAGAAGCTTTTTAAATGTGGTGCTACAGAAGAATGCTGAAGATTAAATGGGTAGATCACATCGTAAGTAGGCTGTTTAGGTTTTTATATTGGTAACGTTACGTAGTGCTCTGTATGAAAATCACTGACTGTGCTGCGTGCAGTCTGTGTCTGGTTTGCATTGTTGGAGTTTTTGCTATTATAGTGTTGGGCGGTTTTTGTGAAGTTGGAGGTGAGCCGCCAGCAGTGCTGGATGTGGAGAGAGAGATGACAGAATTTTGAGAGCGGACGATCTGGACGTGTGTCCACCAGAAAGAGTAAATTTGTAATACTGGATATCATGAAATATATGGTTCAAATGGCTCTGAGCACTATGGGACTTAACATCTGTGGTCATCAGTCCCTTAGAACTTAGAACTACTTAAACCTAACCAACCTAAGGACATTACAAACATCCATGCCCGCGGCAGGATTCGAACCTGCGACCGTAGCAGTCGCGCGGTTCCGGACTGAGCGCCTAGAACCGTTAGACCACCGCGGCCGGCATGGAATATATATATATGATGACTTCTGATCATTATTAAGGTAAATACAGTTTGTTCTCTATCAAAATCTTTCATTTGCTAACTATGCCTATCAGTAGTTAGTGCCTTCAGTAGTCAGAATCCTTTATTTAGTTCGCAGTATTGGCGCTCGTTGTATTGCAGTAGTTCGAGTAACGAAGATTTTTTGAATAAGTGACTCATGAAAGGTATAGGTTATTGTTAGTCAGGGCCATTCTTTTGTAGAGATTATTGAAAGTCAGATTGTGTAGCGCTAAAAATATTGTGTGTCAGTTTAGTGTTGATCAGAATAAGTAATGAGCGAAATGTCTGAGTACGTTCAGTTCTGCTCAGCTGTTTGAAAATCAAATAATGTAAGAGGTTTACCAGCACAATAATTCATAAATTTTTCTAAGGGGACGTTTCAACATAACTAATGAGGAGGTATTGAATAGAATTGGGGAGAAGAGGAGTTCGTGGCACAACTTGACAAAAAGAAGGGACCGGTTAGTAGGACATTTTCTGAGGCATCAAGGGATCACAAATTTAGCATTGGAGGGCAGCGTGGAGGGTAAAAATCGTAGAGGGAGACCAAGAGATGAATACACTAAGCAGATTCGGAAGGATGTAGGTTGCAGTAGTTACTGGGAGATGAAGAAGCTTGCACAGGATTAGCATGGAGAGCTGCATCAAAACAGTCTCTGGACTGAAGACCACAACAACAACAAAGCATAGCATGAGTGAATATACCGTAAGTACCATACGAAAACTATGGGAGCATAAGGTAGCGAACCACGGACCAACGGGTTTGTAGTGTGACACTTGCCCCGTGCAGCCGTCACCACAAACGTGCAGATCTTCGCTTCGTGGAAGTGCAGTGCTTGCTTACACACCCGCCACCTCCCACAGTGACGCTAGTTATACGGCGTTGCAGACTGCAGCGAGGATGCAGCTGCAAGTTGGTAGCGCTACCTCCTAGCGGTACTGCGCGCAGCCGCGGCCACGGCCACGGCCATGTGCGAACTACACGTGGCACAGTCCCTGGGTACAGGCGGCCCGGGAGGCGGCGTCACTCCCAAAAAACGGCGCGGACACGTGGTGCGCACGCGCCGTGGCTCACGCAACCTGCTGCTGGCCACCTCTGAGCCGCGTCTCTCCTCCCCCTTCGAGCTCAGCTCGGGTTACGAACGCTTCCCACATGCCGGTCAGAGCCCAGGGTCACTAATTTACTGCAGCAAGTGAACGTCACGGAATAACTTTTCCGAAACACAGAAAAAAGTGAAGTGAGTTTAGAGCTGGCGTCCCGTCGCCGATTAGGTCGTTAGATATGGAGCATTATAGTTGAATTCTTTTATCTTGGCGGCTCGCGCATGCCCGCCCAGACGCGGGAGATCGCTGTGTTGCCAGTTGCAAATGACGCACGCGCCAAGAGAAGCAGCGCCATAGTATAGTATAGTTCGCAAACTTACGTATAGGGGGAAGCGCGCAGTTTATGAAGTAAAACCACCACGGCCGCATTAACCCTTTCGCTGCTACAGAGACGTGCTCCCCGCATTCCGCGCTGTACGCGATTTTGTCATCATTGCACTGCTCGCTTGTGCAGACAAGACACATGCTGTTTCGACTGCTTTGACACACTTTATCATTAGATTTCACAAGAACTATTTGGCCCAAAAATTTGATTTCTACGCATCTTCTTGACTGATACCTTCCCCCCATAAATGACTTAATGTTTCGATGTTCAACGTAGTTATTGTGCAGCATTAAATGTAGAAAACTACTGCACGAAATTTTGAAGAGTTTGCAGAGGTAAAAGTCGATAGCGTATACTTTCCGTATGGTCGATTTTAGTTGCCACAATGTTGAGAATGAAATGTGGACAATATACCTAAATTTCATATAAAATTTACTGTATAACAATATCTCATTTAATATAAGTACGAGATAGGTGTCGTATCTAATACTGAGAAATATTCCGTTCTTCGTGACTGTAATAAAATTTTTATTTATACCAGAGTCATTTCGCTTTTTTTCTAAAAAGTTCTGATTAAAAGAAAATTGGCGAAGTACACAAAACTGAATTGTGGCCGTAATAAAACATAGAAACTAAAATATATTGTCAGTGAGGCGCAGTGCGCAAAAAATTTGTGTTTGTCACAATGGACAGCAAATACTTGCCAAAACATAGATCAGTTGTCGAAAACATTGAAAATGATGATGTTGCCAAAGCAGCGAAGCAAAGAATTGTGTCAGACAATCAAGTAGCTCGGCAACGTACGAGCCGAAATTCTGCTTTAAATAATACTTTTAATACTGTCGCAAAGAATATATTTCAATATGAATGGTAAAACAGCGACTGTGGAAGAGAAGATATACAAACAAAACAGATAACATGGATATTGTATGTGTGCCTTTTCATTGTTTTTAATTGCTGTGAAAAGAAATATTTGAGGACAAAATTAGAAAAACCGAAAACTTGTTATGATTACAATGAAGAGACAAAGAACTAGAAATTTCAAAAAATTTCATTCAAACGAATAAAATTGATTAAGTTAGGCACTTCGATATTGTTTTTAAATAAATAAAATAGTAAACACCAAACACGGTTTGAACTGAGAACCTTTCGCTTAGCAGTCAAACACTTTTTATTTTTTGATCATTGTGTTTGGTCGCTGCGGACGTCGCAAGACATCCTGTTCAAGTTCGGTGGTTGATCCATCCACCCAGTTTTTTATTACAGAGGCCAAACGGCTATCTGACTGAACACGCTGAGCTACCGTGCTGGCATTTCACCTTAACCATTACGCTAACGCCTCTCGCCCTTCAAATAAACTCCGGGAGTAGTCAAACATCACACACAATACCGACAAACACTGTTGGTATGATTATGAATTATTCATGTTCCGTCGAAGTACAATAGGAAATAAACAATTACCGCTGTTCTTTATTGCGAAAAAGCAGTTCGTGAGAATGATACAAACAGGTTTCCTTGCTATCGCCTGAATTAGGAGGCTTATTGCTTGTTTGGTTTAATCAATTAATAGATTATGAAGCAATTGGTATAAAGAACGCTTTTTCCAAACTTTCTATAAAAGAAAGTGTGCTATCAAGACATTGCTTTTGTTCAATTACTTTATTTATGACTGAACGTTTCTAAAACTGAAGCCACTCGTCCATGCTTTGCACTGCAGTCGAGCTCTGGCAACGTTGTTCTCTGTTCATTGGCTGACTGTGTTTTGTGACATCAGATGCGCAGAACGAACCTAAACTCGGCCGCCGTCGTAAATGACGCGCACTATAGCTGGGGTAGAACAAAGGCCGTGAATGTAACTGACTGGGGCCTTTTCAAAGGCACAGTACTGACATTGGTGTTATTTAATTTAGCGTAACCAGTGATAATTTAAAACTGTTCGGTGCGACGAAGAATTGCACCCCAATCCTCCCGAATTCAAGAGTAACGTGTTGTCCACAGCGAATCCTCGCTCTGTTGTTCATAATATAATCACAGATGTACTACTCGGTAGGACCAGATGCGATGCCTTTCATCACTGTAAAAAAAATTGGCAGTGGGCTGGACAGAGTTCATAAAGTGACCACTATATTTCTTCACTTTGTTCCGTGATCATGGGCTCCAATTTTTTTCTGATTAGAGAATTAGAAGAGTGGAAGTGAAAAACGTTCTAAGTGTGGAATCCTAAATTCGTCATGAGAATAAAAAAACAACGGTATTTTTGTTTCCAAAAACTGAGAAAAAATTCTTATGCTGTAGAATTATGATACCTACGAGGGTCGCTCCAAAAGAAATGCACACTATTTTTGTAAAAATACAGTTTTCATTCTGCATGTGTGAAAGTTTTACAGTGTGTAGATACATCCTTCGCGCTTGTTTTCAAACTTAGTTCAACCTGTTCCCGTGAGCGGCGCCGTCATAGCATGTCTTCAAGATGGCTACTGCACTTGACGTTCGTCAGAAGCAACGTGCTGTCATAGAATTCCTGTGCTGTGAAAACGAGACATTGGGAAACATCCACAAGAGGTTGAAAAAGGTGTATGGAGATGCTGCTGTCGACCGCAGTACAGTTAGTTGGTGGGCAAGCAGGTTAAGTGATGCAAGCGGGAACGGCAATATTGAGGATTGTCCTCAGCACGGTAATATTGAGGATTGTCCTCGCAGCGGCAGGCCTCGTACTGCACACACTCCAGACACTGTGCAGAGAGTTAAAGAATTGGTGACTGCTGACAGACGCATCACAGTGAACGAATTGTCACGCTACGTTAGGATAGGGAAAGGAAGTGTTGGCGTTAAAAAAGGTTTGTGCCAGGTGGGTTCCCAGGATGTTGACAGTGGCTCACAAAGAAACAAGAAAACGGTATGCAACGAACTTTTGGAACAGTACGAGAATGGTGGACATGGATTTCTTGGAAGAATTGTGACAGGTGATGAAACACAGCCCCATCATTTTTCACCAGTGACGAAGAGGCAATCAATGGAGTGGCATCATGCACATTCACCCAAGAAAAAAAAATTCAAAACCACGCCTTCTGCTGGAAAAGTTATGGCTACAGTGATTTTCGATTCCGAAGGACTCTTGCTTGTGGAAATTATGCCAAGTGGAACCACCATAAATTCTGATGCATATGTGACGACACTGAAAAAACTTCAAGCTCGACTCAGTCGTGTTCGACCACATCGGCAAAGGCAGGATGTTTTGCTGTTGCGCGACAATGCACGGCCACATGTCAGTCAAAAAGCCATGGAAGCGATCACAAAACTCGGATAGACAACACTGAAACACCCGCCTTACAGTCGTGTCCTGGCTCCACGTGACTATCATCTCTTTGGGAAACTGAAAGACTCTCTTCGTGGAACAAGGTTTGAAGATGATGACTCCCTTGTGCACGCTGACAAACAGTGGCTCCAACAGGTTGGTCCAGAGTTTTACCGTGGGGGTATACAGGCGCTGGTTCCAAGATGGCGTAAGGCAGTTGAGAGGGATGGAAATTATGTGGAGAAAGGAAAATATTGTTCCTAAGGGATTTATATACACACCGTAAAACTTTCAAACATGTAGAATAAAAGATGGATTTTAAAAAAATAGTGTGCATTTCTTTTTGAGTGACCCTCGTATCTCATCAGTGTAAATAATAATGAGAAAAAGTAGAAAATACATAATTTATTAAGAATGTTCTATGTGCCGCACCAGGAAACTGACTGTTCTTAGTGCCTATAATCAAGATTTTTTTATTGTTGAAAAAAATCAGCAACAAGTTGCACAAAAGAAATTTTATTTACTAACCTGTTTCAGGCACCTAGTGTCCGTATCCAGAAGACCTATTGGCGACACACTCCTTATCAAAATTAATGTAGTTAGAGTACTAAATGTAACATCAATCCAGACAACCACCTGCATATACAGGAGAAACAAACTGAAGAGGCTCCAGATCCAAAACCACATTAATTTTATTAAGGAATGTATCGCCAGTAAGTGTTCTGAAGAAGGCCACCAGGTGACTGAAACCTGTAACAAAGTAAAATTTCTTTTGTGCAACTCGTTGCTGGTTTTTGCAACACATAGAAACACGTTTGCTGAAGAAGGATAAAGTACTAAAAAGAAAGTGTCAAATGCCATTTATACACGGGCACTGCGATTTATTAGTGATAACACAAGGTTAGCAGCAACATTTTAACTAGTAGAACTGCAGTCAACAAAAACCTTTTTTCTTTTCATTTTTGTAAGAGAGTAACGAAATTAAATTCATGAAAAATTTCCGCAGTATTGACTTCTTCTGACTTCTGGCAATTCGTCGACAGGTCTCTTTGATTGGCAACTGATAAAAATGGCTGTTCTTTCAGATGAAGTTAGGCATATCATTCATCTAAACAAGCGTAGGGAACCGCCCACTAATAATAATCAATTATCTGGTTTACAACGTCCATAATCGTTATCCCGGCTTGTGGGTTTGAAGTGCGTGTGGCCCACTTCCCAGTCTCTAAGCTACGCTTTGAGCAGGGCGAACAGGTTTAGTTAGTATTTCGGAAAGTCTGAGGTAATCTCAAGCAGGGTTGCGTAAGGTATCCTAAGGTATATCTGAAACCATAGAAAATATTGGAGAACATCCGCCGTAAGTAGCCATTTTTTTCTGTATGGCCAATACTTGTTGCTTTGTGAAGCTATCGTTTTGAACAGCTAGTGAGAGTCCTTGAGAAGAAGAGTCTACTGATACGACGCGCGTTAGAGTATGCAGAGAAACTCTTTGTGAAAAGAGGTAATAAAGAGTCTTATTAAATGCTGAGTGGCATTCACAGACGAAGAATAGGCCGCGCGGGGGACGCGGGAGGAGGGGTTACCAACGACAAAAAGTTTCGTAAAGGTTCGAAAATAGGTATAAAATATGTTGGAAGTCACTAATTGCTGTCATTCTCAAATAGTGGATGAATAAATTCTTGAGTATTTACGCACCGACATTTATGCTGCCTCAACACAAACACTCAGTTTCTACCTGTAATACTTGTCTTATTGTGTTAAATTTTTAACATAAGATTATCCCTCCTAATGAGTAGATTATGACAGCATTTCGAATTTTTTTATTCCGTCGTTAATTACACGAAATATTGAATCAATTTTTTTTTGTACGTGGAAGCCTTTTGATAGGCAATTTACAATTGTCACTGGGTTCCGAGATAGTTGCTTGATAGTGTATAGCGTGGTTACAATTAAATATTCGCTGCTTTAACCAGTGTAGGCGGAAAACTATTTACCGTATGAGTACCCAACCTTACTGGGACCGAGCGAGGTGGCGCAGTGGTTAGACACTGGACTCGCATTCGGGAGGACGACGGTTCAATCATCCTGATTTAGGTTTTCCGTGATTTCCCTAAATCATTCCAGGCAAATGCCGGGATGGTTCCTCTGAAAGGGCACGGCCGACTTCCTTCCCTAATCCGATGAGACCGATGACCACGCTGTCTGGTCTCCTTCCCCAAACAACCAACCAACCAACCTTACTGGGATGATGTTCAGGCTGTGCGTTGCAGGATTTGCGTTGTTAGCTGTGTTAGTGTCATGACTTGTCGTTAGGAGCCGGTACTGGTACGGTGACGTAGGTTTGAAGAACAAGCACCAGTGTTCATTACAGTTGCAGACATTCAACACAGGGCTGGACAAGGTGAGCATGGCTTTATACGTAAAGCTGTTTTATCAAAACAACAGCAATACCCGCTGCTGTTCTTAGCGAGTATCTTTCCGCACCGGGGAAGAATGACATGATTCGGAAGTTCGAAATAACTGATGATTTTGGAATTACACTTGGAAAAGCCGACTGTCAGTTGTGCCACAAATTGTTGAAGAAGAGACTGTTGCCATAGCTGAAAATGCTGGACGTAACGTGGAATTTTTCAAGCAGTGCACGAGCCACCACGACAGCTGAACATTCCATGGCCCATCCTCTTTCCGGGCAGCAGTAGAGCAATCTCTAGTGCGGTTCCAGGCTGTTATGGATGCAGATGGTCGTCACAATGAGCAAATTATGTAACGTGGAATGTAAGCATGGTACAGAGTTAACAAATTTCATCCTCTCGTCTGACAATTGAAATGTGTTTATTTCAATGGTTTATTTGTTATTTATCTTGCAAACGTTTCCACAAAGTTTCATTGTCCTACGATCACTCGTTTTTCATGGGGGCCTCTCAAGTTCAAATTTGCGTGAATTCCTATGGGACCAAACTGCTGAGGTCACCGGTCTCTAAGCTTACACAATACTTAATCTAACGTAAACTAACGTACGCTACGGACAACACACACACCCATGCCCGAGGGAGGACTAGAACCTCCAACGGGCGCAGCCGCGCGAACCGTGACGAGGCGCCCTAGACCGCACGGCTACCCTGCGCGGTCCCTCTCAGGTAGCGAAAGCTTAATTATAACCACCCTGTAGATACTTATGTGACGAGAGGCTCCTTACGAACACAAACTGTTAGCAACATACCATGGTAGTCACAATCCCGCATCCCGCCACCCACCCCACCCCCAAAAAGAAGAACAATTCTAAAAAAATCATAATTACCTTGCCCGCTGATTGCTGAATCTATACGTTCAACTGCTTTGGCCCGTTATCTCGAATTCCTGTGATACGTCCAGCACTCGTCCTCGGCGATTAGGCAGCTAATTAAGTCTTGTGGATTGGCCTCATACAGCTGCAATTTTTCCGCTATCTTGTTTGGCCACACTGGAAGTGTCATATGTTGGTACATTGACCCCGAACCTTTCCACCAACTCAACATGGATTATTGCAGCGTTGTTCTCCTTCAAATACGGAAATTGAATTACCGAAAGAGACCGCACTTTGTCAATGTGCTGTGGCGTACTGCTTCGGCTCCTCTAGCGATCTGCTACGCTACAGTAGCATGCGGATTTCATTATGTTCCAGGACTGCAGACATTTACCTGGAAAGGGTGAAACTTAAAATTTTAGACTGCCTGTCATATACAGGGTGTTACAAAAAGGTAGGCCAAACTTTCAGGAAACATTCCTCACACACAAAGAAAGAAAATATGTTATGTGGACATGTGTCCGGAAACGCTTACTTTCCATGTTAGAGCTCATTTTATTACTTCTCTTCAAATCACATTAATCATCGAATGGAAACACACAGCAATGGAACGTACCAGCGTGACTTAAAACACTTTGTTACAGGAAATGTTCAAAATGTCCCCCGTTAGCGAGGATACATGCATCCACCCTCCGTCGCATGGAATCCCTGATGCGCTGATGCAGCCCTGGAGAACGGCGTATTGTATCACAGCCGTCCACAATACGAGCACGAAGAGTCTCTACATTTGGTACCGGGATTGCGTAGACAAGAGCTTTCAAATTCCCCCAAAAATGAAAGTCAAGAGGGTTGAGGTCAGGAGAGCGTGGAGGCCATGGAATTGGTCCGCCTCTACCAATCCATCGGTCACCGAATCTGTTGTTGAGAAGCGTACGAACACTTCGACTGAAATGTGCAGGAGCTCCATCGTGCATGAACCACATGTTGTGTCGTTGTAAAGGTACATGTTCTAGCAGCATAGGTAGAGTATCCCGTATGAAACCATGATAACGTGCTCCATTGAGCGTAGGTGGAAGAACATGGGGCTCAATCAAGACATCACCAACAATGCCTGCCCAAACGTTCACAGAAAATCTGTGTTGATGACGTGATTACACAATTGCGTGCGGATTCTCGTCAGCCCACACATGTTGATTGTGAAAATTTACAATTTGATCACTTTGGAATGAAGCCTCATCCGTAAAGAGAACATTTGCACTGAAATGAGGATTGACACATTGTTGGATGAACCATTCGCAGAAGTGTACCCGTAGAAGCCAATCAGCTGCTGATAGTGCCTGCACACGCTGTACATGGTACGGAAACAACTGGTTCTCCCGTAATACTCTCCATACAGTGACGTGGTCAACGTTACCTTGTACAGCAGCAACTTCTCTGGCGCTGACATTAGGGTTATCGTCAACTGCACGAAGAATTGCCTCGTCCATTGCAGGTGTCCTCGTCGTTCTAGGTCTTCCCCTGTCGCGAGTCATAGGATGGAATGTTCCGTGCTCCCTAAGACGCCGATCAATTGCTTCGAAGATCTTCCTGTCGGGACACCTTCGTTCTGGAAATCTGTCTCGATACAAGCGTACGGCGCCACGGCTATTGCCCCGTGCTAATCCGTAGATCAAATGGGCATCTGCCATCTCCGCATTTGTAAACATTGCACTGACTGCAAAACCATGTTCGTGATGAACACTAACGTTTTGATGCTACGTACTGATGTGCTTGATGCTAGTACTGTAGAGCAATGAGTCGCATGCCAACACAAGCACCGAAGTCAACATTACCTTCCTTCAATTGGGCCAACTGGCGGTGAATCGAGGAAGTACAGTACATACTGACGAAACTAAATTGAGCTCTAACATGGAAATTAAGCGTTTCCGGACACATGTCCACATAACATCTTTTCTTTATTTGTGTGTGAGGAATGTTTCCTGAAAGTTTGGCCGTACCTTTTTGTAACACCCTGTATAGAAAGGTAGAACTGCTGCTGAAAAGACCCATCAGGCCGGTGCATACGTCCATAACGTTTCTGTTTTGCTTGTTGGTATTTCGGTTGCTGTGGGTTTATTTATTGATTGTCATTTTTTACTGGTAGTTCACTGTTGCTGTTTGAGTTTACATATTATCATTTTGTAATACCAAGATAGAGATTGGAGCTGTGGATACTAGAAAATGGAGTGCCAAGTGGAGGAATCGGAACATTTGCTACATATTCTTCTGTTTGAGTTCAGTAGACGGCAACAGCAGCGGAGGCAGACAGAAATATTTGCGCGTCATATGGGGATGATGTCATTGGACAGAGCACGACAAGAAAATGTCTTCTCGCTTTAAGGAGGATCGTTTTGACATTAGAGACTCTCCACGTTCAGAAAGACCTTCAGGGTTTGATGAAGATCGTTTAAATGCATTAATCCACGATTATCCACGCCAGTGTACTAGATAACTGTGGACATTCCACCATCGTGCGACGTTTACATGCAATGGGGAAAGTTCAAAAATCGTGTGTATGGGTACCACATGCTCTAAGCCAAAATCATAAAAATCTCCGCTTGTTCGTCAGCAATTGGCTTGTGAACAACACCGACCATTCCTATCCTGTATCGTTACTGGTGACGAGAAATGGTGTCTTTATGCTGTCATAACGAAAAGAAAGGAATGGTTGAGCCAAAACAAAGCAGCAGCTCCCCGAACAAAGACCTGGGTGCATCCACAAAAGACAATGTTATGTATCTGATGGAACAGTGAGGTGTCGAGTATTATGAATTGCTTCCCCGACGTGCAGCCATCACTGATGATATTTATTGTCAATAACTGAGGCGTTTTGCAGATGAAATCCAACAACAACAACCAGGAAGACTGCATGAGGTGACGCTACTCCACAATAACGTCCGCAGTCATTCTGTCTGACTGACAGAAAACATTATACAGGAGTTGGGTTGGGAAGTCATTCCGCAGCCACTTTATTCACATGATCTTGCGCCCTCAGATTTTCACCATTTCCGCTCTCTAACGAACAAATTTCAAGGAAGTTAGTTTCCGGATGAAAACGCGCACCTAACGTTGACCGACGAGTTCTTTGCCTCGAACCTACGTGATTCCTACAGTCGCGGAATGCAAAGTTACCCCAGCTTGGCAGACTGTTGTAGATAGTGAAGGAGAATATATTATTGACGGCTAAAGTCTCTGTTATGTGTATTTATTGAGTTTATTAAACTTGTGGAAAATGCTACGAGTTTATGCACTCCCCCAGTATATAGTGTATAAAGGATTTCAGTATCTGTCTGGCAGCTCTCAAACTTTGAGGAAAATACATTTTAAATTGCTTTGATCAAAGCTTCCATTTATTTATTTGAATACAGTCAATGATATTTAGACAATCGCAGAGTAAATTTAAGGTTTCAGAGATTATGTGCTCAGTAGACAAAAAATTAATCACTCAAGTGCGCACGTACAGATGAGTCGTTAAGCATTTGCAGATGGCGTAACTATTGAGTCACGTGCTCAACCTCGAGCGCACTGTATCTACGCGAGCACAAGGCAGTAGTTGTCAATGAGAGATTTATATTTCAAGCGGATATTGTGTGTAATCATGAGCAAATGTATGGACATCGCAGAGTAGGAAAAAAGAGGCCTTCGTGTTTGGCCATGTCGACGACCATATGGTGTATGAAGTTGCTATGTTTGTTGATGTTTCGCGGCGAACTGTCAATCAGTGGTGTAACACAAGTGGCTACGAAACACGGCGTCAGAACTGTGGTCGAAAGAAAGATCCTGACTACGAGGGACCTGAGCTGCGTGTCAAGGCTTGTGAATCAAAATCGCTTAAAAACCCAACAGAATTTGTGCAGGCAGCGAGGGAAGGTCCATCCTTACCTGTTAGCGAAAGGAAATTGCGACGGGAACTGCATGTAATGAATACCTGGAGTCGGTCACCTCGCAAGATGCCACTGATACTCCTATTTTTCAAGAAGACAACAGCAACGTACATGGGGTTGGAAGAATGTGTGACTGGTTTTCTCAACACTCTCTCACCCTATTACATCTCGATTAGCCTGCTAAATCACATGACTTGAACCCCACAGAAAATTTGTGGGACTTGTTGAAACAGCTGGTAAATCGCAGAGACCAACGTCCCCGCAATTTGGTGAAACTGCTCGACCAAATCCGGAGCGATTAGCATTACCTGGAGGCGACGTAGCTGCACAACCTTGTGGATTCGCTTCCTAACCGAATCCAGGCGGTCATCAATTCCAGAGGCGGAATTACACTGTATTAAACAATGATTGTAATGATTTCTCTAGGGGTGACTTATTCTTTTTGTCCGGTGAGCTTGCAAGACCATACAATAAATTTGTTTGAGTCTACATCTGTCAAATTTACGTTACTACTTACGAAACATAAGCCAGCGTGATCCACAGTGAACTCAATGACAAGATTTTTGGACAACATGGTTGTGGAGATGAAGCAGCGATTAGTACGATTAATCAATTATTCAAAAATAGTCTTAATCACATTCATTATTACTACACCGCCAACCGGTTTCAACCCGACGTAGGGGTCATCTTCTGGGCGTTTACACCACTGGTCGACTGCTGGTGATGTCACTCCTGTCTACATAGCGGCAGGAAACTATCACTAGTTTCCTGCCGTTATGTAGACAGAAGTGGCATCACCAGCAGTCGACCAATGGTGTAAACGCCTAGAAGATGACCCCTACGTTGGGTTGAAACCGGTTGGCGGTGTAGTAATAATAATAAATGCGATTAAGACTGTTTTTGAATAATTGATCAATGACAGGAAATTCTGCATTATGTATAAAATATACAAGCAGATCAGATCATGCTGGGAAATGAAAGTACCAAATGACAAATATATTCGTACATTGATATACTATTGTGATGGATAAACACAATTATGACATGTTTTAATGCAGATCTGACCTACATTTAAAGGCTGACGAGATAAAGAGAACTGTCGACACCAAGTATATCCCAAATACAAATACGTGAGTAGTTACCGTACGTACGATGTTATCACTTACACCTTTACCATCCAGATTCGACACATCAATTCATAAAATTTTGCTCTCTATAGTACGCGGCTTGAGAAAATGGGGAAAGCCAGAAACATTCAGCCAGTAAATAAATAGCATCTTTGGTGCACACGATTAGAAATGTCTTTTCTTCGACCTGTATAGTGTCGTGCGAATAAAGCACGAAGAGAGATGGGCAGGCAACGACCTCGCCTAGGACAACAGGGAGCCAGCTGAGCAGCGCTTGCCGGTGACTCAGCTGGTGACCGGGCCAGCCTCAGCAACACGAGTCGCATCCGTAAACAAGCTACTCCCACCTTCGCCGTGTTGTCCGAGGGTCAGAAAGCACCTGATAAAGTGCCGCCACCATCTCAAACTGGGGCTCCGCAGTATTTCTTGTGCAAGGAGACGACACTCTCACACTGTTCGCTGACTGATTCCGTATTTCTAGTTTTGCATAAGGCTTTTGACGCTGTACCACACAAGCGGCTTGTAGTGAAATTGCATGCTTGTGGAATATCGTCTCAGTTATGCAGGGTGATCAAAAAGTCAGTATAAATTTGAAAACTTAATAAACCACGGAATAATGTAGATAGAGAGGTAAAAATTGACACACATGCTTGGAATGACATGGGGTTTTATTAGAACAAAAAAAACCAAGTTCACAAAATGTCCGACAGATGGCGCTGGATAGTAAAACTGCTACCGTGACGGGTGAGAGATATGCCGATATGTTACAGAATCGCATCATCCCCAGCCTGGCTGATAAGCACCTGCTAGAACGCACGATGTTTATGCAGGATGGCGCTCCACCCCATATTGCTAGACGCGTGAAAGATCTCTTGCGCGCGTCGTTTGGTGATGATCGTGTGCTCAGCCGCCCCTTACGTCATGCTTGGCCTCCCAGGTCCCCAGACCTCAGTCCGTGCGATTATTGGCTTTGGGGTTACCTGGAATCGCAAGTGTATCGTGATCGACCGACATCTCTAGGGATGCTGAAAGACAACATCCGACGCCAATGCCTCACCATAACTCTGGACATGCTTTACAGTGCCGTTCACAACACTATTCCTCGAGCTATTGTTGACGAATGATGGTGGACATATTGAGCATTTCCTGTAAAGAACATCATCTTCGCATTGCCTTACTTTGTTATGCTAATTATTGCTAATCTGATCAGATGAAGCGCCATCTGTCGGACATTTTTTGAGCTTTTGTATTTTTTTGGTTCTAATAAAACCCCATGTCATTCCAAGCATGTGTGGCAATTTGTACTTCTCTATCTACATTATTCCGTGATTTATTCAGTTTTCAAATTTATACTGACTTTTTGATCACCCGGTATAACTGGGTTCGTGATTTCCTGTCAGAGAGGTCACCGTAGTAACTGACGGAAAGTCATCGAGTAAAACTGAACCAAGGTAATGTTACAGGCCTTTTCCTGTTACGAACAACTTAAATTGGAAACAACACATAGAAAATGTTGTGGCGAAGGCAAACCAAACCCAGCGTTTTATTACCAGAGCACTTAGAACATGTAACGGATCTACTAAAGAGACTCTACACTACGCTTGTCCGTCCTTTTTTGGAGTATTGCTGTGTGATCTGGGATCCTTATGAGATAGGACTAACGGAATACATCGAGAAAGTTCAGAAAAGAGCAGCACGTTTTCTATTATCAAGATGCATACAAAAACAATATGGACACGTATCCCCTCTCAACTTTAAGACGTAGTATTATTATTCTATTATTTATAAAGTGTAGGAATGTATCCTATTCTTGAGTACTTTCCGCACCCATATGCAGACTCCAGCAGCAGCCCCTTGTTCTTGCGATACTCCGCAATAGATCATCATATGATTCCGAAATTCGATCATTCCCTATAATTTCTTTTTCGATAAAGTGATTGCAGCAATATCGATGTTAGCTTTGCCTAATTCTTGTTCCAGCACGTTTTCTTTATATGTCGGACCTCGTATTCGGTAGCCGTCCGGGATGGCCGAGTGGTTCTAGGCGCTACAGTCTGGAACCGCGCTACCGCTACGGTCGCAGGTTAGAATCCTGCCTCGGGCATGGATGTGTGTGATGTCCTTAGGTTAGTTAGGTTTAAGTAGTTCTAAGTTCTAGGGGACTGATGACCTCAGAAGTTAAGTCCCATAGTGCTCAGAGCCATTTGAGCCTCTTATTCAGTGTTTCTTTTTTAAACGCTTCTGGCAAACATGATTTGCCTTACTCACCACCTTATTCCTTTCGTGGGTCCACATATACTTATTTATTTCGTGGCTCGGCAAATAATGATCATCCGGTGAGATAATTTTCTTTCGATTTTTAGCAGTCTGAGTGTCCCTTGGCCGCGTCGCAAAACCGGCGCAGGGTAATGACATTGGTGGGACTGGCAACTTTCAGCTTCCGTGCCAACTAATTTTATTTCAGACTTGATCTAGACAGACTGCGTTCTCTACAGTCTCGGGGTCTTCCCTCCCGTTGTGCTAGTTTTGCTCCGCCCTGCGTATTCTGCTTCCCCGGGAACCGCCATATCAGGCGAAATATTCCCTTATGTGCCTCCTAGGAACGCACACGGCGGGAGACAACCCAATTTCTCGTTCTGGCATGAAAACTAAAGAGTGAAGTGAGCAAGACGGCCGGCCAGTGTGGCCGAGCGGTTCTAGGCGCTACAGTCTGGAACCGCGCGACCGCTACGGTCGCAGGTTCGAATCCTGCCTCGGGCATGGATGTGTGTGATGTTTTTAGGTTAGTTAGGTTTAAGTAGTTCTTAGTTCTAGGGGACTGATGACCTCAGAAGTTAAGTCACATAGTGCTCAGAGCCATTTGAACCATTTTGAGCAAGACGCTTATCAGTTGTATATATTTGAGTGGTGTCTGTTCGATCGGACATGTCAGACGGAACAGAAATTACTTGTGATGACGCGACTGGTGCATACGTCTGCATGAAATAGAGAATGGCTAAAGAAAGGTAAGTGATAGTTGGAATTTAGTGACTTCCAGCCGCACACGGCAGTGTGGTAATGCAATGGCGAAAGTTGAAAATTTGTGTCGAACCAGGATTCTAACCCGAATTCACCGCTCCTCGTGAGTGGTTGCCTTAATCGCTTCGAGTATCAGGACACGGTCCCTGACCGACTGAAATCCAACTCATCGCACGCTGCAAAGCCGCGTCTCTAGTCCGTTAACCCCTTACTCGCAAATTATTGATTCCCGTAGAAGTCTGGACGATATTAATTCATCTGCACTGAAGCAAACATCAAGCGCAGACATCACTGTGTGTGCACCAAATACATTTCTGTAAGAGTGCGGTGGCTCCTTGACGTTGCCTGAGCGAATACCGGTGTGGATGAGCTCGCAGCCGAACGGGCAGCAGCAAACATTCCACCAGGGAAAAGGAAACTACTCACCGGCTGATCTCACCAGCTGCCAACAATAAATGCGACACGTTTCGTGAGTCAACAGGTAGAACCGGCAAACTGCAGGAAGTTAAGTGAGGCGAGAAAGAAAGGGAAAGACCCTACACTAAGGAAACAGCAAGAAACACTGCGTTTCCCGAACGTAGAGGGAGACGCTCGCACAGCCATAGTGTGCAGACCTAGAATCGCATTGCTTAGTGAAACACTGATGATTCTGAGTCTACACACAGATTAATGTAAATTATGCCGCTGTGAAAGCTGTCAGGGCTTCTTGCCATTACTGCTTTTAAATCAATTTCATTGCACATGTACCTCTCAAATTTTCGAACGAATGGCTTTATAATGACGTATTTTTCTGAACTGTAATTTATCATTCTAAAGAGATGTACTAAGTACTGACATAAACAAATTATCATTATAGCAAAAACATTTTGTTATTATAACTAAATTTCTAGGCATTTATAGCACGGTGACAGTGGAGATGATGGCTGAATTGGGCTGGATGTGGGAGCAGTAAATCACTCGCAGAACCATTCCCTGGATCCGCACCTGCTGCCGGCCCATAACCTGCTTCTCGAATAGCAGCAAAGGGGGGGAGGGGGGGGGCACCGAGCTTAGTGTCCCCATCCGACAGACGACTCACTATCGATAGTGACACATATCTTCTTGATAACTTAGGAGACGCGTAGAACTTGAACTAGAACTCCGATACATAATTTGCTAAACATCTTTCCAATTTAGCAAAGACCTGCAACGTCCACAAAATATTCTGGACTAATTAAATGAGCAACAATTGACACGGAAGAGTGAGAGAAGAGCGTGTCAGTAAGGCCTGTAATTTAAATATGACTAAGATAGAAAGAAACTTACTGTTTGTTGTAGGAAAACTTACATATTATTAGTTATCATTTTGTATAATCGTAAATGTATTAAAGCTTGCATCATCCCATCGTTTGTGCGCTATGTATTACATCCGCCCACAATGAAATTCTTTTTAACAGACGAAACGATATATCAAGATACTACACTCCTGACACGCCACTAACAGTACTCCCTGAATTTTACACCTTTTATTTTTCATACCCTTGGATGGATCTAAACCTCGGAACAATGGGGGAGTCTTTAGCAGAGAGAAACCTTACGAATAATTCCTAATGATGAACAATAACCTCAAAGAAATATAAACAAAAGAAATAAAACTGATAGAGTATGTCTAAGGTCATATTGCGTAACTGACAAATGTTTTAGAAAGAAAACAGATGAAAATTTACCAAGCAAATACCTTTTCGAAGGTCTGAAGTAGACTGAGAGTTGCGAGGGCCATTGTGACGTGGACAGTGATGCATATGTGCAGAGAAAAATGTAAAAAGAGTACGAAAATTGTGATATATTATTTTCTTTGAAAATATATCAGATTTTGTGGAGTTATAGAAAAGTATGATTAGACTGGGAGGTCAGGTCACTTATGAGGAGGTACTGAATCGAACCGGAGAGAAAAGAAATTTACCGCACAACTTAAATAAAAGAAGGGATAAATTGATGGGACACTTTCTGAGGCATAAAGGGGTAGTTTATCTGGTAATGTAGAGAAGTCTGGGTGGAGTAAATTGTTCAAGTGAATGGAGATTGTAGAAGTTGTGCAGAGGTGAAGCCACTTGCACAGGACAAACAAGCACGGAGAACTGGACTAGCATTTCGACTGAAGACCACAAAAGCAACAATAGATTTCAGCAGTTCTCACATTTATTTGGCACTATTGAATATATTCGTCTTATAGTGTTTATACGAGTACAGCTTCGGTGGATAAGTGGTTAAGCGACAGACTACAAACGCGAAGGTCCGAGGTTCATTGTTCGGTTGGCCCAAGGATTTCCTCTGCCATTTTCCACTTCCTTCACATCTAGCAATAACCTGTTTTTGTGGAAAATACTAACTTGCATTGTGGTTCGTATTCCAAGCAAAACTGCGGTTCCTGCTATAGTTAATTATAACTGGTCGAGTGAGTGTGTTTAAATGTCGGAGGAGGACAAGAACTATGAAAACATGTCTAGTAAAGCACTGTGACAGCCAAACCAAATCAACGGAGGTCAGCTAAGCTACACATAGACTAGATATACTGTCCGAGAAGAAAAGAGCGATCCTCGTATTCTTTAAGGAAGTGCTGTGCGCATCCTTTTCACGAGTTCGAAGGTCAGTCAGAAAGTAATACCTTTTTTACTTTTATTTTGTAAAGAAAGTGAATGCTGTATATGTAAGATAACAGCTATAACACTCAAGATAATTATCATTATGATCGCCATCTTCGTCCACAGTTTCTTTCCGCTCTGAAACGAGAGCATGTATACCCGTGCGGTGAAAAGCACGGTCCTGTTTCCCCATCCACTGGTGCACGGAATTTTTTGGATCTCCGCATGTTCAAAGTGATGCCCCGTATGAGCTTCTTTGAGTGGGACAGATCGAATGCAATCGTTCTCCTTACATCTTTCTTCTGGTTGGTCAACATTTTCGGTAGCCAGTGTGCACAAATCTTTCAGCATCCTAATTTGTAACTAACGGCTGGCCGACACATTCCTTCACCGACGGGTGACTGGCGACACAATTCGTCTATTTCACCCGGCAGTCGTCACAGATGATTCGTATATCTCTGAGTGGGATCTATTCTGTCGTTCATGCCCGACACAACAGCCACCACTTGTAATGAAGCGGTTGATGCATAGAAATAGAGGATTGAGAAGTAGGTGGGAAATTGTGACTTCCAGTCGCACAGAGCATTGTAGGAATGCAAAGGGGAGAAATTGTGTTGGACCGTGACTCGAACCCGAATGTTCCGATTCTCTAGGACGGTTGCGTTAACCGCCTCGGCCATCCGGACACGCTTTCCGTCCGACCCAAATTCTCAACTTACCGCACGCTGCAATGCTGTGTCCCTACTCCATTAACCCCCCTACACGCAAATTATTGATTCCCAGTGCTCCGCAATGAAACAAACGTCAAGCAGCCGACGCGCACGTAGTGTGTGTGTGTGTGTGTGTGTGTGTGTGTGTGTGTGTGTGTGTGAGTGAGTGAGTGGGTATGTGTGTGGGCTCATTGATTGCATCTTTCGCCATTGGGTTACCACAGTGCACTGTGCGGCTGGAAGTAACGATTTCCCACCCATTCTTTCTCTTTACTTCCCCATCCTCTATTTCATATAAGTAGATGATTCGGTCGACATGCTGGAAGTTGTTTTAAGTCGCTCATGTTGCTGGACGGCTGCTCCACGTTGTGTCAGTCAAATGTGGTTGCCGTTCATCTTCTTCACAGCGACGAACCCATGGTTTAACGACGGTGACGTCCACTGTATCATCTCTACATACCTTTCTCAGCTTTTTCTGCATGCGACAGGGAGTTTCACCTTGTGCAACAGGGAATTCAGTCACAGGACACTTTCTTAAAGTGTACATCAATTCAGCCATTTTCTGAACTTATACACTGTTTGTGAAGTGGTCTGTAGAAGAATATTTGCAAAAGTGCGCCAAATTCAGTGCTAATATGTTACTAACCTAATGAAGGAGAAGAAACATAGGAAGTATTCGTTTCTGACTGGCCCTTGTACTGCTCAGATTATTCAGATCATCTGATGGTGACTATAACATGTAGAAATGAGTAGATAGCACTTGAGTGGCCCGAGGCTGGAAAACTACAATAATGAATTTTGTACACTTTTCAGTATACCAGGTAATACATGCGGGTGTAACCTCCAAAATCTGAACATTTTCTGTTTTATTCCACTCTTATTATGTCTGTCGAGGGATGTACGTCTTATCACAGCCATGACTTGAAGAGAGGTGCGCGAATGGCTTAAGCCGTCGGCACACGGACCATGCATTCGAATGTCAACGTTGAACGTGCCGAGCATCTGACGTCACAGAGTGGAAAAAGCATGTTGGGGAGTCTTTCCGAACGTGGAGCGCCATATCAAGCATGGCAGATATTCTGAACGTGCGTCTGAACCCAAACAATGAGATGGAAGAACGCTAGTACGTCACATGCACGTCATCTCTTTTCAACGCAGAGTCGCGAGACGCCATATTGGCTTTCAGTTGTAGCCCATATTTGGTGGGTTTCATATTATCATTTATGTCCAACGAATCTATGTCGTTTCAAAGCACTAGCAAACAGATCTCTCGAAAACTCCCCGCTTGTTGGTGCGATTTCTTGTGATAAAGTGACCGGAAACGTCATTGTTGTTGTTGTGGTCTTCAGTCCAGATACTGGTTTGATGCAGCTCTTCATGCTACTCTATCCAGTGCAAGCTTCTTCATCTTCGAGTAACTCTTGCAACCTACATTGTTCTGTATCTGGTTAGTGTATTCATACCTCGGTCTCCCTCTACAATTTTTACCCTCCGCGCTTCCCACCAATAGTAAACTGATGATCCCTCGATGCCTCGAACGAGTCCTACCAACCAATCCCTTCTTCTAGTCAAGTTGTGCCACAAATTCATCTTCTCCCCAGTTCTATTCAGTACCTCCTCTTTGGTCACGTGATCTACCGATCTAATCTTCAGCATTCAGCACATTTCGAAAGCTTCTATTCCCTTTTTGTCTAAGCTATTTATCGTCAATGTTTCACTACCATACATGGCTACGCTCCAGACAAATATTTTCAGGAAGGACTTCCTGACACTTAAATCTATACTCGGTGTTAACAAATTTCTCTTCTTCAGAAACGCTTTCCTTGCCATTGCCAGTCACCATGTAATATCCTCTCTACTTCGATCATCATCGGTTATTTTGCTCCCCAAAAAGCAAAACTCATTTACTACTTTAAGTGTCTCATTTCCTAATCTAATTGTCTCACAATCACTGATTTAATTCGACAGAAACGTCATATTGGTGGTTAAATTGTTCAAATGGCTCTGAGCACTATGGGACTTAACTACTGTGGTCATCAGTCCCCTAGAACTTATAACTACTTAAACCTAACTAACCTAAGGACATCACACACATCCATGCCCGAGGCAGGATTCGAACCTGCGACCGTAGCAGTCGCGCGGTTCCGGACTGCGCGCCTAGAACCGCTAGAGGTGGTTAAATAATTTTCGAATGGTAACATGCCTATTATGAAAGTATGGCGTTTCAAGGCAAAGGCATTTTGAAGATCCATCAAAAACACATTATTCTTATTTGTTATAGCTCAATGCCATTTAGTAACACGTCTGCGATCAAAGCCTTCAAGAGATAGTAACATATAAGAGAAGGTCGCATGTACTGGGACTTTGGGGTAGCAAAATGAATGGAGACATGGCGTTATGCAGCAAAGAGCGACGTGATGCAAGTTCGCATCTCATTACGTCCAAATTTCTATATTCAGCTCTAATAGGTTCCGAGACTTTCTTATTAATTTGATACAAATATATTCTATAATATTCCATGTTATGTAAATATAGGTGCGTTCTCTCTCAGGTGTGTGTGTGTGTGTGTGTGTGTGTGTGTGTGTGTGTGTGTGTGTGTGTACGATTGGCTTTATATACAAGAGAGCTGGCACAATTACAGTAAGATATTTTGCACTCTTTTATTTAGTCTTCTATTTAAGAAGTTCTAAAGATTTTGCTACTGATAGAAACAGCGATCAAATAAGAATGACGTTAGAGTTTTAGTAAAAAATGAGAATGACAATTTTTATCTTATGTGGAAAAGTATTGTAAATTTGTATCGCAGTATTTCTGATGCAGTTTTTGTAAGCCGATGCCTTTACTGGCTGTGTATGGAATTTTCCTTTTTGTCTTTAACACGGTTCATGGATATTGACATTTTTATTTATGTATACCACAAACAGAACAACATGACTAGCGTATGGACAATGGAGGAAATGTGCGTTTTAAAAGAGGTGAAGTAGGCATTTCAAGTCCGTCCATTTCATAAGCAAACTGTATGATTTCTGAGCCTGATACAGCTGACAACTGCCGCTGGAGCGCGCTGCGGTCGCGTAGTATACCACGTTGAGATACGCGTACCGTAAGCACAGGTTGCATCGTTTCTGTGTGTTCAGCACCACGTTGAACTCGGCACGCTCAACGCCGACGTTCAGATGCACGGTCCGTGCGCCGACGGTTGTAGGAAAGTGTTGGACGCTAACGAAACTTATACGTGTTTCACGGTCTACAACAACTGGGAAGCAACATGTCGTGCTCGTACACCAGCAATAAAAGCATAGCTACTGTCGCGAATCGCTGTGCTTTTGCCTTCCGTGATGCACACTGCAATTTACTGCAGCGCGCAATAATTGAAGTAGAGCGAAACCGTGCCATCCAGCTTTCTCCATTACTGAAAGCACTGTTGCTTGTGGGAGCTTTTCTCAAAGCAGGAAACAGCCGAGGACGAACCGCAGCGCCTTTGATCTGAACAAATTGCAGAGGATGCACTTCTCTTCTTACAACCTGCAGCCACCACAACTTTTCCTTTCAATTTTATTGTTTTACAGCTGGGCCATCCGGAGAAATCGTCTGCCGGACCACGCTACCGGTTAAGTTTAAGGCACTGCTCGAAACTAAAGTGTTTCATCACTGCAGTAGTTAGTGCGACTTTAGAGTACTTCCCATTACGCAATTCGAAATATCTCCTCTTCGACTCTAACAGATAGATTGTAAATAGAACATTTTTTTGTCAAACTCTTGTAAGTAGGTAAACGAACGATGCGAATCCGATTTAGATAATACTAGAAAGTTCGCTCATTGGTTAGCTTAATGGGGGAGGGGTGGTTCAAATATCCATCTGAAAATTAATATTCGGGTTTTCTGCGGTTCTCCTAATTCGCTTCAAGCTAATCCCTAGATGATTCCATCGAAAAGGACACGTCTGGAATTCTCACATTTGTCTGCAACTTTTTTTATTATATATCCGGCTTCAGATCACACTTGCCTGTTACAGATTTCGACTTATTGCCAAGTAATCATTAGATGAATTGTTTAAAAAGGGCCGGCCGAAGTGGCCGTGCGATTAAAGGCTCTGCAGTCTGGAACCGCAAGACCGCTACGGTCGCAGGTTCGAATCCTGCCTCGGGCATGGATGTTTGTGGTGTCCTTAGGTTAGTTAGGTTTAACTAGTTCTAAGTTCTAGGGGACTAATAACCTCCGCAGTTGAGTCCCATAGTGCTCAGAGCCATTTGAACCATTTTTTTTAAAAGGAGGTAGTAAATTACTAAGGAACTAATTATACTGACTTCTATACACAGCCGTACCTAACTGAATGAGAATAGCTAACATACTGGGAGATAGGGCGACCACGACAGTGTTTTGCAAGACTGAGCTCTGTTGGCGACAGAAAACAAACTAGTTTTTACTTTCAGTTTCCATCGTATTAAAATTAACAACATAAATTTTGCGCAGATAATCCTAAATTCGTTCAAAAGATAATTACAGAGTCTTTTACGCGAGCTATATAATGTAGATTGAATTTTATATACTGTACATTCGCTCATTGTAACAAGTTACATGCACACGAAAGTTAACATTATGAAGGTGAATTTAGTGCATTGACAGTGTATCCTCTTTTTAACAATGCGATGCCAGGGCCTACACTCTCCAGGTCTATGTGACACTCAAGACACAGTTGCACCACTGTCGGTGAAGAGACGATGCTTATGTTTAATTTCGTGGCAATTTGTGTACATACCGTGCAGCCAGCACCATGTTATATTAGTAGCACATTTGATAATAAAAATAAATTAACGTTACTACATACAGAGAACATAGTGAATAAAAAATTCTCGGGTTTCCAGCAGCGTCAAGTTATTAAAATTACACCAGCTTTCGGCCAAGCACTCCTGGACCATTTTCAAGTGGTATGACTGCCAGTGGACTGCTGGTACGCCCAATATAAACACTAGCTGCCAGCTCTGACGTCACTGGTGCTCGCGACATCACCGTTTATGGGCATACGTTTACGCGGCGTTAGATATTCCCCCTTCAGTCGAGCAATCGTTTGTCCCACGCCACCTTGAGCTGCAGGCCGCCATCCGCAGTAAGGGTGTTATCCTTGATTTTCAAATGGTTCAAATGGCTCTGAGCACTATGGGACTTAACATCTATGGTCATCAGTCCCTTAGAACTTAGAACTACTTAAACCTAACTGACCTAAGGACAGCACACAACAACCAGCCATCACGAGGCAGAGAAAATCCCTGACCCCGCTGGGAATCGAACCCGGGAAACCGGGGCGTGGGAAGCGAGAACGCTACCGCACGACCACGAGATGCGGGCACCTTGATTTTCATTTCAATGGTTTCTTTAATTACACAGTCCCAGAACCCGTTAATCCGAGCCACGCCAGCGTTTCGTCAAAATTCATCCGGTGACCGTTTCCTGAAGCATGTTCAGCTAAAGTTGATTCCTTCGGCTAACGTAGGGATAAAACCTCTCATACTCCGTCGTGTGTTGTTCTATAGTTACAATTTCTGTCCGACGTAAATCTGGACACTCGCTAGGAAGATCCCAAGTGTTCTGAGTATCTTTAAGTGGTCTCAGTAATTGCCGGGTTTTAGTCGGATGCCTGAAGATCGATTTGATCTTGTGTCTTTTCAGCGGGTGGCTTATCTTACACGACACATAGCCATAGAACGGAAAGCAAGTTCCTTTTCCTGCTCCTCGTTGGTGGTATTATTGTGATTCATGCTTGAAATCACTTAATTTATTTGATGAACGTTGTAGCCGTTGTTCCTGAAGACCTTGCGTATGTGGCTCAGCTCATAGGGCAGCTTATCAGCGTGTGATATCATTCTTGCACAATGCACCAAGATTTCTGTGCCATGTAATGATGGGTGATGGCGTGCAAGTGCAGACCGGTGTGAGTTTATTTTCTGTAGACGCCTTGGCCAAGGCACCCATTTCGTTTGCGGCGGAAGGTGGCATGGAGGAAGGTGAATGCATTGTCTTTTTCTACCTCCTTAGTGAACTGTGTCTTATGTTAATGCTGTTGAGATGTTCCAATAACTCGTCAAGCTTTTCACGTCCGTGGTGGAAAATGACGAACGTGTCGTCAACGTATAGAAAGATACAATTAGGCCTTAACAGCGACGTGTCTCAGGCAATATCCTCAAAATTCTCCATGAAAAGGTTTGCAACAGCTGGTGCTAACGGGCTACACGTCGCAACGCCGTCCGTACATAAAATAAGAAGACGTAAGAGTATGCCTAAAGAAGTGGGTTCAAAATGGTTCAAATGGCTCTGAGCACTATGGGACTTAACATCTGTGATCATCAGTCCCCTAGAACTCAGAACTACTTAAACCTAACTAATCTAAGGACATCACACACATCCATGCCCGAGGCAGGATTCGAACCTGCGACCGCAGCAGTCGTGCGGTTCCGGACTGAGCGCCTAGAACCGCTCGGCCACCGTGGCCGGCTAAAGAAGGGGGATTTACGCCCAAAGAGTCGATGGTAGACACATTCGTAAATAGTGTCACAACATCAGAACTGACCGTACTGTCAACATCACTAAGTCGAACACGATTAAATCGACTGTTAAAATAGGTGAAGTGTTTAAAATGATATTCACAGTGTCTCACATGTAGAGCGAGGAGACTGATAAGTATTTCACCAGCTTCTAGTCGGTGAACCAATGGTTGACAGAACGAGGCGGTATGGCATTCTATCCTTGTGGATCTTCGGTCATGCGTAAGCAGTAGCTGTGAAACGTCCCCTTAGAAAAATTAGTGAATTACTGTGCTGGTAAATTCCTTACGTTATTTGATTTTTAAACAGCTGAACAGAACTGAACGTACTCAGACATTTCGCCCTTTACCTACTCTGATCAACACTAAACTGACACACAATATTTTTAGCGCAACGCAATCTAACTTTCAATAATCCCTACAAGAGAATGGCCCTGACTAAATTAACCTATACGTTTCACAAATCACTTACCTCACAAAAATCTTCGTTACTCGAACTACTCAATACAGCGAGCGCCACTACTGCCAGCGAAGTAAAAGATTCAATCTACTGAATGCACTAACTACTGATAGGCATAGTTAGCAAATGAAAGATTTTGATAGAGAACAAGCGATGTATTTACCTTAATAGTGTTCAAAAGTCATAATATATATAGCAGTTCATGACATCCATTCTTACAAATTTACTGTCTCTGATGGATACACGTCCAGATCGTCCGCTTTCAAAATTCCGTCATCTCTCTCCCCACATCCACCACTGCTGGCGGCTCACCTCCAACTGCGCAACACTACGCGCTGTTTACAGCCAACTGCCCAACGCTACAATGGCGAGTATTGCAACAATGTCGACCAGCCTGAGACTGCACACAGCAGTCAGTGATTTTCATATAGAGCGCTAAGTGGCGTTACCAATATAAAAACCTAAACAGCCTACTTACAGCTGGTGTAGGTGCCTGAAGAAAAAGATTCTTGACCACACTGTCTTTCACCGTACTACGCTTGAGAACCTCAGATGTGTTTCTTATTACTCTAGATGATGGTTAACGTAGGAGAGTCCCGTAAGTATCTTCGTCCACTAGGGAGCAGATCTTCGTGTCTAAATTCGCGTGTTCCATAATTACAATTTCATTGCCCTTATCAGCAGCAAGGACCACAATGATTTCATCATGGTCGTGTTGGCTACTCATAGCTTTGCTTTCGTTAGAATACAGCTCAGTTCACGGAGTATTTCGTCCGCTGTTTCACTTGGGAGCTACTGGACTCCCCGTTCGACACTTATTATTTTACAGACAGGAATATCGCGCGACTAAGGTGAAATGTGCACACCGAGCACGGAGTCAACGTTTGCCCATTTGTTACGGCGGTGTCGCGAGCACCAGTGAGGTCACAGGCGGCAGCTGGTGTGTATAATGGCGTACCAGCAACCCACTGGCAGTCATGCCACTGGGCAATGGCCAAGGAGTGCTTGGGCGAAAGTTCATGTAATTTTAATCGCTTGATACAGCTGGAACCGCGAGAGCTGTTTTATTCAGTGTCACCGTCGCGCGACCTTGCATTCTTCCAGAGTACATAGTGGCTGATATCTGTATGAATAGGTTATTCTTTCTTAAAAACTCAATCATTATTTTGTAAGTTTTTTTTGCATTTTCTGATGCGAGTATAGTGGTGACATTACTAAAAAACTGGTCTTTCAACTCATTTACTTTCCTGCACAGAGCTACTACTCATCATAATACCGTTCACACGAAAATATTGTGTAATTTAAATCACCTTCTGATGTTGAGTACCACTACTACTTGCGGAGTATCTGACGCCCCTTACGTCAAGTTGACTGAGGTACTTCCCGTGAGGGAAACGCACGCTTATTATTGGCGTTAGGTATAAACCCGATTTTCAGCGTGGAACAGGGGACAGGTTTTACATTGCAGTACTTTCAGCAATCGTGTTTTTCCCGAGTTCTTTTCATGTTTTATACACGATATAGTCACATTAATGTGACCAGCACCTATGTCCGACGTCAACGGAGCAATTTATCTGACTTTCAATAGGGAGTAAAAATTGGCTTTCGGGCCAAGAGTGGAAGCAGTTCCGAAACGGCTAAGTCTGTAAACTGTTCGTGTGCCGCCGTAGTTAAAGCATACTGTGCATGGCAGAATGGTGCAGTCAAAAACTGGCACCGAGGCAACTGTGGTGCGCCGCAGGCGACAGAGGACAGCAGCCAGCGATGGCTGTGGAGATGTGTACGTCCGAATAGGCGTATGTACACTACTGGCCATTAAAACTGCTAAACCAATAAGAAATGCAGATGATAAACGGGTATCCTTTGGACAAATATATTATACTAGAACTGACATGTGATTACATTTTCACGCAATTTGGGTGCATAGATCCTGAGAAATCAGTACCCAGAACAACCACCCCTGGACGTAATAACGGCCTTGATACGCCTGGGCATTGAGTCAAACAGAGCTTGGATGGCGTGTACAGGTACAGCTGCCCATGCAGCTTCAACACGATACCACAGTTCATCAAGAGTAGTGACTGGCGTATTGTGACGAGCCAGTTGCTCGGCCACCATTGACCAGACGTTTTCAATTGGTGAGAGATCTGGAGAATGTGCCGGCCACGGAAGCAGTCGAACATTTTCTGTATCCAGACAGGCCCGTACAGGACCTCAAACATGCGGTCGTGCATTATCCTGCTCAAATGTAGGGTTTCGCAGGGATCGAATGAAGGGTAGAGCCACGGGTCGTAACACATCTGAAATGTAACGTCCACTGTTCAAAGTGTCGTCAATGCGAACAAGAGGTGACCGAGACGTGTATCCAATGGCACCCCATACCATCACGCCGGGTGATACGCCAGTATGGCGATCACGAATACGTGCTTCCAATGTGCATTGTCGCCAAACGCGGATGCGACCATCATGATGCTGTAAACAGAACCTGGATTCTTCCGAAAAAATGACGTTTTGCCATTCGTGCACTCAAATTCTTGTCTGCGATGCAGCGTCAAGGGTAACCGCAGCCATGGTCTCAGAGCTGAATCTCCATGCTGCTGCAAACGTCGTCGAACTGTTCGTGCAGATGGTTGTTGCCTTGCAAACGTCCCCATCTGTTGACTCAGGGATCGAGACGTGGCTGCACGATCCGTTACAGTCGTGCGGTAAAGATGCCTGTCGTCTCGACTGGTAGTGATACGAGACCGTTGGGATCCAGCACGGCGTTCCGTATTACCCTCCTGAACCCACCGATTCCATATTCTGGTAACAGTCATTGGATCTCGACCAACGCGAGCAGCAATGTCGCGATACGATAAACCACAATCGCGATAGGCTTCAATCCGACCTTTATCAAAGTCGGAAACGTGATGGTACGCATTTCTCCTCTTGACACGAGGCATCACAACAACGTTTCACCAGGCAACGCCGGTCAACTGCTGTTTGTGTATGAGAAATCGGTTGGAAACTTTCCTCATGTCAGCACGTTGTAGGTGTCGCCACCGGCGCCAACCTTGTGTGAATGCTCTGAAAAGCTAATCATTTCCATATCACAGCATCTTCTTGCTGGCGGTTAAATTTCGCGTACGTAGCACGTCATCTTCGTGGTGTACCAATTTTAATGGCCAGTAGTGTATATCTGTTGAGCAGCTGACCGCCGGGGTGAGTCAGGGGGTTGCGAATAGTGTGTCCTCAGCGAGCGTTGCTGCGTATGGGCCTCCGCAGCAGGCGCCTGGTTCATGCTGCCATGCTGACTGCTCCTCATCTGCCACGAAGGATGGAATTTACACGCCATTGCCGGCAACTGGAGGTCCACCGAGAGACGACAGGTGGCCTTTCCAGATGAATCACATTTTATGTTCTAACGGAGAGATGGCCTTTGGCGTGTATGCCGGGACACGTCTGAAACCAAAGACCCTGCACCAAGAGGGAGCGTTATGATGTAGGGGATGTTTTCGTGTCATTCCGTGAGTGATTTCGTCATTCTGGAAGGCACAATAGATCAACACAGGTATGACTCTATCCTTGGGGACCATATCCACCCTTACACACAGTATGTTTTTCCTCGGCACAGTGACATCTACCAGCAGGACAATGCAGCTAGTCGCACAGCTCGCAGTGTACGTGCGCGTTTCGAAAAACACCAGGATGAGTTTACCGTACTCTCCTGTCCACCAGACTCCCCAGATTTAAACGCAGTCGAGTGTATTTGGGACCACCTCGATAGGGCTGTTCGCGCCTTGAATCCTCATCTGAGGAACCCAGCGCAGCTGCCCACTGCACCAGAGGCGGCATGCATCGACGTACCAGTACGTACTTTCCAGAACCTCATTAACTCTCGTTCTGCACGTCTCGTGTCTCAAAAGGTCCTTATTCACGCTTCTGACGGTGGTCGCATTAATGTGACTGGACAGTGTACGTTGTCGCTTTAAGTTCTGGGATATGGTCGGATGCATTGGCATTGGGCACCGCTTTTGGTGCATTGCATCCCCTGGGAGTACATCCGCTTACTCGTTTTGTTGAATACCTTGTTATGACGGAATTCGGAAAAAGTTCATTGGATTCCATTCCACCGCAAGTCAACCACTTCCACATGTACTGATGAGCCAAGAAACTGGAAACATTGCTCACTGTGAAACTGACACGGTAAGACAATGTACAAGGTGTACAACTTTGCTTCCACCGTTTTTTCCCCAACATTTGAGGCTTTAATCAAACAAATTGGTTACACATGTATCATTAAGCTCAGATGGAAACCCAGTTCTAAGCAAAGAAGGGAAAGCAGAAAGGTGGAAGGAGTATATAGAGGGTCTATACAAGGGCGATGTACTTGAGGACAATATTATGGAAATGGAAGAGGATGTAGATGAAGACGAAATGGGAGATATGATACTGCGTGAAGAGTTTGACAGAGCACTGAAAGACCTGAGTCGAAACAAGGCCCCCGGAGTAGACAATATTCCATTGGAACTACTGACGGCCGTGGGAGAGCCAGTCCTGACAAAACTCTACCATCTGGTGAGCAAGATGTATGAAACAGGCGAAATACCCTCAGACTTCAAGAAGAATATAATAATTCCAATCCCAAAGAAAGCAGGTGTTGACAGATGTGAAAATTACCGAACTATCAGTTTAATAAGTCACAGCTGCAAAATACTAACGCGAATTCTTTACAGACGAATGGAAAAACTAGTAGAAGCCAACCCGGGGAAGATCAGTTTGGATTCCGTAGAAACACTGGAACACGTGAGGCAATACTGACCTTACGACTTATCTTAGAAGAAAGATTAAGGAAAGGCAAACCTACGTTTCTAGCATTTGTAGACTTAGAGAAAGCTTTTGACAATGTTGACTGGAATACTCTCTTTCAAATTCTAAAGGTGGCAGGGGTGAAATACAGGGAGCGAAAGGCTATTTACAATTTGTACAGAAACCAGATGGCAGTTATAAGAGTCGAGGGACATGAAAGGGAAGCAGTGGTTGGGAAGGGAGTAAGACAGGGTTGTAGCCTCTCCCCGATGTTGTTCAATCTGTATATTGAGCAAGCAGTAAAGGAAACAAAGGAAAAATTCGGAGTAGGTATTAAAATTCATGGAGAAGAAATAAAAACTTTGAGGTTTGCCGATGACATTGTAATTCTGTCAGAGACAGCAAAGGACTTGGAAGAGCAGTTGAATGGAATGGACAGTGTCTTGAAAGGAGGATATAAGATGAACATCAACAAAAGCAAAACAAGGATAATGGAATGTAGTCGAATTAAGTCGGGTGATGCTGAGGGAATTAGATTAGGAAATGAGGCACTTAAAGTAGTAAAGGAGTTTTGCTATTTGGGGAGCAAAATAACTGATGATGGTCGAAGTAGAGAGGATATAAAATGTAGGCTGACAATGGCAAGGAAAGCGTTTCTGAAGAAGAGAAATTTGTTAACATCCAGTATTGATTTAAGTGTCAGGAAGTCGTTTCTGAAAGTATTTGTATGGAGTGTAGCCATGTATGGAAGTGAAACATGGACGATAAATAGTTTGGACAAGAAGAGAATAGAAGCTTTTGAAATGTGGTGCTACAGAAGAATGCTGAAGATTAGATGGGTAGATCACATAACTAATGAGGAAGTATTGAATAGGATTGGGGAGAAGAGAAGTTTGTGGCACAATTTGACCAGAAGAAGGGATCGGTTGGTAGGACATGTTCTGAGGCATCAAGGGATCACCAGTTTAGTATTGGAGTGCAGCGTGGAGGGTAAAAATCGTAGAGGGAGACCAAGAGATGAATACACTAAGTAGATTCAGAAGGATGTAGGTTGCAGTAGGTACTGGGAGATGAAAAGGCTTGCACAGGATAGAGTAGCATGGAGAGCTGCATCAAACCAGTCTCAGGACTGAAGACCACAACAACAACAACATGTATCATTAAAAGTATTTTCCATCGCTGACCACTACTTTCTCCCAACTTTCGGGCAGTGTACGAATCCCGCGTCGAAAAAGTTGTTCATCTTTTGAAGCGATCCACGAATTGATCCAGTTAGTGACTTCATGAGATCATAAGTGTTGGTCAGCCAGGCCATGCGCCATTGATCTAAACAGGTGATAGTCAGAGGGAGAAATGTTTGCAGAATACGGCGGGTGGAGTAGGTCTTTCTGTTTTAACGTTTCCAAGTACGTTTTGACCTCTTTTGCAACGTGGGGTCGAACGTTGTCGTGCTGAAAAATCACTGTATCGTGCCTGTCGCTGCATTGGGCCGTTTGTCTTTTAATGCTCGGCTCAAACGCATTAATTGCGTTCGGTAACGAGCACCTGTGATTGTTTCACTTGGTTTTAACACCTCATAGTATGTGACGCCGACTAGTCCCACGAAATGCAGACCATGATATTCGGTTTGGCCGTCGACGTGGAAGCATGGCCGGGGTATCCCCATGATTTTTTGCGTTTACGGTTATCGTAATGGACCCATTTTTCGTCCCCGGTCACAACACGATGCAGAAATCCCTTCCGTTTTTGCCTCTGAAGTGACTGTTCACAAACACACAAACGCCGTTCAACGTCTCTTGGTTTCAGCTCACACTGGACCCAAGTTCCTTCTTTCTGAATCATGCCCATAGCCTTGAGACGTTTTGAAATGGCTTGCTGTGCCACTCCTACTAATCGTGCCAATTCTTCTTGAGTTTGGCGCGAGTCTTCACTCAGCAATGTCTCCAATTCTGCATCTTCGAAAACATTCTCTCTTCCATCACTATGCCGGTGTACAACGTTAAAATCACCGTTCTTGAAGCGTTGAAACCACTCACGACACTTTCTGTCACTAATAGCGTCCTTATCATACGTACTTGAGATCATTCGCTGAGACTCAGCCCCTGTTTTCTTCATACTGTAACAAAACAGTAACACCTTCCGCAAATGACGAGAATTAGGCTAGTAAACTGACATTTTCAATCAAGAACAGCTTTATGATGCAGACACAAGTCGACTAATGTTTGAATGAGGTTATGTTGACCGAGGCCCAAGCTAACTGCCGGGTGTCTGCGATCTGTTTCTTTCGGCCGCTACTTACCATTGTCGCCACCTATCGGCAAACGGCGGAAGCAAAGTTGTACACCTTGTATAAGCAGCGCAGAGACAAAAGTGAAATCAATCTAACGACGATATGGGCTGCAAAGGCGGAAATTCACCAACATAAGTGACTTTGACAAAAGCCGGACTGTCTTGGTCCAGTACCTTGTAAGCGAAACTGATCGGCTATTGGCTTGCTACTGTCGTGAGTACCTATGGAAAGTGAATTAAATACGATGAAACAACGAATAGGCGGCAAGGTGTCGGACGTCCACGCCTCATTACGGACGTGGAGGTCGGATTCACGTTATCGTATCGACATCGTCAATTACGATTGCAGTGAGACCAGGACAGCAGAGAGTGGACAGCCGATCAGTTGAAATGTGTCGTCTGGTCGGATAAGCTACGTTATTCCAAGTCGATGGTCGTGCCCAGATATGCCTAAACCCAGGCGAATGCATGCCGAAACGTGCAGTGAGCCACGTTCGTAGGCTGGTATTTGCTGTTTTATGCTATCAGGAAAATTCACCTGAATTTCCAGGGGACTTGTGGCATTAATTGGAAGCACTACGGCAGCTGTCATGAACATTATTGTGGATCACCTGCATCTCTTCATGCTTGACGTCTTCCTCGACGGCGATGGCAACTCCCAGTAAGCCAGAATCGTGCTACGATGTTTGGAGGAGCACTGTAGTAAACTCATACCGGGGTGCCGGATACCAAATTCTCTTGATCGGAACCCCGTGAAACACACAAACCACATGCCCGTAATTTATGGACATTTTGGGACCGGCGATAGACATCTTGCGCCACACACCTTTAGAAACCTATCATGTACTTGTCGATTCCGTGCCAAACAGAATTCCTGCTGTATCGGGTTCCTGAGGTAGACCATCACGCTTTTAAGTAGCCTCATTAGTGTATGTCGGTAAGATGAACGCTGCTGACACTTTGGATTGATGACCTTTTGAGAGTTGATAGTACACGTAATGAGTCAGGTACGAAGTTGACGAATTAGAAACCTTGCATGATGTCTACTGCTTCTGTAGTAGGCACTGATGTGTTCTGGAAAATCGAAAGACTGTTCAGCTTGGAGATCGGGACAAAAGAAGGGCTGAGCACTTATTTTCGACTTGTTAGTAAAAATGGAAATGTCGTGTGACGAAGGCCTCCCGTCGGGTAGACCGTTCACCTGGTGCAAGTCTTTCGATTTGACGCCACTTCGGCGACTTGCGCGTCGATGGGGATGAAATGATGATGATTAGGACAACACAACACCCAGTCCCTGAGCGGAGAAAATCTCCGACCCAGCCGGGAATCGAACCCGGGCCCTTTGGATTGACAGTCTGTCGCGCTGACCACTCAGCTACCGGGGGCGGACGACTTGTTAGTGATTACTCCATCTTACCTGGCTCTGCATTTGGATGCTATCTCGAACATACAATTTTAAATGTGGCTGCGAGACAGCAACCGCACAAAAACACGATACGAATAATACGGTCAACCGGCTACAACAATATTTCACTTTAACCTGGTTTCGACACCGACTTTGGGTGTCTTCTTGAGAAAATCAAACGATAACCTAAAAAAGATTACAAAGCCATTAACAGAGAGAAATATCAAGAGTAGGTGGTTATTATACCGAACCGATTTATGAGAAGACTACACTCACATGCCGTAACCATTGAACAGATTTAACAGCAAAACCTTTCGTCATATAAAATACTTCATAAGAAGAAAATATTTAAACCATAAAATTAGACGCTGGAACTTACATCAAGCTCGTAATTTTCAGTAAAATTATAGCTACATGGCACAGCACACTACACGCCGCTAAGAGGAAATAGTCACTGAAGGTGGCATCAGACCGAGGTTCACCGGCTTAAATTGCCACAACGTTGACACGATACAGGTCGTGTGTATTGGTAATGTTTGACGTTTTAGTTTTGAGGGCAATTGTTGCACGAACTGAGCAGATGACTTTCGAAGAGGTCGTTAGTCCGTTAAACCATGTTTAAAGGAAACGTGTCTCTTAAGCTACGGTCGCTACAGGAAAAGAAGCTAAATAAAGGAACCAACGAAAACTGGTTCGTAGACATTAATTTATTATAAAGGGGACCTCCCGGATTTCCATTCTACGCAATAATTTATCCGCCATAAACTGGCTCTGAATATGAAGAGGAATCTCCGCTGCTTCTAAGAGCAAAGTGTAGTTCGATATTGAAGACATCGCTTTAATCTGGCGAGTGCTCCTAGGCAAGTTCGCGCTACAGCTGCAGAACGCTTGAATTGCTTCTCTCCTACTTGCATTGGTTCGGCTTCTCTACAGCTATGAAAACCACGCTCGTGATCTTATTTGACAAGTTAACGATCGGAAAATTTTGCATTACTTCACTGGAAACGCTCTGAATGCTTCGTGCGCTGAAAACGTTCATGGATAGCGTACTATTCTCCGATTAAGAGAAAATGCCTTCATCCCCCAGCAGGCTGCTAGGCAAGGCTCTAATGAGGATCGGAACGCCTTCCTAGGACCCCACAGAGTCTCGTGCCCTTCTCAATGACCGTGAAGGTCTGCTGCATCACCCCAACAATCTGTACCTGTCCACAAGTAAAAGATGTCCGGCAAAAGGTATAAGATACACTTTTTAAATTCTTCAGTAACATTTTGGTAAAGGCAGTAGCAGTTTTGGACGTCTTATTAAGATATAGTAAGTTCTCAGAAAAACAAAGACTTGGGTATCTGCTTCCTATGTTTTGGAATGTAACATAGATGCAAAGCTGTGTGCAGACATTTTTCTCATCTCTGGTTATATCTCTGTCATTTTTCGAGCATAAGAAATTATTAAGGAGCTTGAAAAGCGGGTTATTCAGAATTTTCCATTAGCTTGACACAAAGAAAAAAAATTATTGTCCCAATGTGTATCTGCGTACATTGATCAGCCAGAACATTATGACCACCGATGTAAACCCGTCCAGGCGATAGTAGCATCACCTGACGAGGAATGACTGCTAGTGAGACACACGCATGGTGTACGTAGTGTGAGTGAGCTAGCTGTTCGTGTGTAGAATGGGGGAGGCGCGCCGTCCATCTGAGTTTGACAGAGGGCAAGTTGTGATGGCCCAGGGGCTCGGCACAAGCATTTCGGAAACTGCACGACTTGTAGGGTATTCGAGGAGTGCTGTGTTGAGTGACTTCAACTCGTGGAGAAACCAAGATGAAACCACGTCCAGACGTCGAGGGGTTGGGCGGTCATCTCACATTACAGTTGTCGGACGTCGTAGACTGGACAGACTGGTAAAACAGGACAGGTGGTGAACTGTGGCGGAACTAATAACAAACATTAATACTGGGCAGAGTACAAGTGTGTGTGAACAGACAGTGCACCGCACACTCCTAACGATGGGCCTCCGTAGCCGATGACCCATGCATGTGCCAATATTAACACGACGACATCGGCAACTACGACTGAAATGGGCACCTGACCATCGGCACTGGACGTTGGCGCAGTGGCAGAGCGTTGCATGGACAAATAAATTTTCATGTCTTCTTCATCATACTAATGGGAGGGCGCGAATGCGTAGTCTTGCAGGGGGAACAGTTCCTTGACACCTGTACCTCGGGGCGGAAACAAGTTGCCGGCAGCTCCATTATGCCCTGGGAACATTCACGTGAATCTGCATGAGTCCAGTGGAGCACATGCAAGGCACCTTGACGGCCAAGAAGTATCGTACACTGGTTGCAGACCACGTATACCCCTTCATGACGATCATGTTCACGACGGCAATGTCATTTTTCAACAAGATAATGAGACATGTCACAAGGCCAGAAGTGTGATGGAGTGGTTCGAGGAACGCATTGGCGTGTTCCAATTGATGTGCTGGCCCCCTCAACTCGCCAGATCTGAAACCAGTCGAATACATCAGGAATGTGATTGAACGTGACGTCAGAGCTCACAGGCCCCCTCCCTGGAATTTACGGGAATTAGGTGACTCGCATGTGCAGATGTGGTGCCACCTCCAGAGACCTACCGAAGTGTCATTGCTTCCATGGTACGACGCGTCGCCGCTGTTATCCATGCCAAAGGTGGACATAGCCAGCCGGAGTGGGCGAGCGGTTTCAGGCGCTTCGATCTGGAACCGCGCGACCGCTACAGTCGCAAGTTCGAATCCTGCCTCGGGCTTGGATGTGTGTGATGTCCCTAGGTCAGTCAGGTTTAAGTAGTTCTAAGTTCTAGAGGACTGATGACCTCAGATGTTAAGTCCCATAGTGCTCAGAGCCATTTGAACCATTTTTTGAAAGTTGGACATACTGACTATTAGGGAGGTGGTCGTAATGTCATGGCTGATTAGTGTATATTGTGCATTATCTTAACACAGTATCTCAATAATTATTTACTACAGATGAGTTGGAGTACATCAGGCTGTGCACACTTTCATTCTCTTTCACAACACTTCGCATCGACTAATACCATTAGCCTTTTATTACGCCATTGTCTTGAGCTGATACGGTGAGTTGTCATTCCAAGCAGTCTTTTGAAGAACCGGAAGGACTACCTATCCGGAATGATAGCCCGAGACGCATCGGCATTAGAAATTGATGTCATCACCCACTGTGGGTGCAGATGATGTACGGTGGGTTGAATGAAATGATGAAATATTTACCGGGGGCAGTTTTATCTTGTATGTTGCACATACAGGTATCACCCGTTTAAATTTCTTTGAAAAATGAAATTCAGGAATGTGACTGAAACAGAATCGCGATACGAGTCCACAGATGTAAAAACAAGTTGAAGGCATGTTTGTGTATCTTTTGCTGTGTCTTATACTGATATCCAGAATTACCAATAACTACATCTCATGTTGCATTAAGCTTTGTACTTGAGGTCGCGATTTTTGGATATGAAGTTATACAGTTTTTCGCCCACTTGCTTCGGGAATCTGAAATGAAGATACACAGTTTTTTTCGCCCACTTGCTTCGGGAATCTCAACCGTGCTACATTATTTTCTGATGATACTGTATCTGACCTGTCGGCTCTTCGTATGGGAAATGTGTGAAGACTGCAGTCAAATTTATCGAGACCATCAGCTACTAAACCATTGGCCATTGCAGTTCAACCGGCTTACCCTACAGCACACCCCTTTGTGCTAGTTACTTACTTTATTACGGTACTTTACAGTATCCAAAGAAACCGCTATTTTTCAGCACATACATCATCTGCACAGTATAAAAACTTTTTCCTCTTTCCAGTCTATTATGGTTAATACTTGGCACACAAAGACAATAATAGATATAAAGGATGCTAGGGATATAAGTGCAGATATTTCTGTTGGTGAATGGGGACAGTGTACCGAACAACATTACAACAGTATTTACTTCATTTACAAACTAATAATTACAGCTATTGGGAACGGCATTTTTTAGGTTGATTAGTATTTCCAAAGTATATGTGACAAGAACAAGCCATTAATGCTTATTTTCCCCTGGATAGAAGATTGAAATGTGGATGTGTCGACGCAAAACAGTTAGCCTATACTGATAGGCGTAGTCCACTTAGTGATACAGTTATGAGTGTGGAGAAAACATCAGGTTGTAAATTACGTGATATGTTTCGAAAAGACTGATAGGCACAGAGAAAACAACTTAAACAACGAAGCAGGTCATATGAAGGTACCAATGATCACAATATCTGCACTTATACGTCTGATACCTTGTATATTTGATGTTAATTTATTTTTTTCATGTTGGACGATGAACTGGAAACTGTGACTGTTTATGATGTAAATGACAAATTAAAACAATTATTTTAGTAGTCAGTTTTATTTTCTTCCAAGAGGCATTTCTAGGGTTTAGACCATTTTCGGCTGGATCAGGGGATTAGATTATGATTTGACAAACTGCCTATTGGCTTCTGTCTCGGGTTCTTCGGCCGACGTTCATCTAATGATTTTTCTGACGTTTCGCCAGCACGAGTGGCTGGCATTGTCAAAGCTTCACCCTCCATTGCCGGCAATGACAATGCCAGCCACTCGTGCTGGCGAAATGTCAGAAAAATCATTAGATGAACGTCGCCGAAGAACCAGAGACAGAAGCCAATAGGCAGTTTGTCAACAAGTGGCCACGAAAGCCTTAACAATTTAGATTATGATTTCTTCATTAGAATTTCCTCTTCTGGCTGTAGTCATTTGTCTGTCAAAACCAACACTACACGTAAGTGATTAAGTGTCACTCGTAATCAAAATATGGCACAGAAGCCTCACATTCTAAACAACAACATTATAAATATGTGTTTATAGCGACCCCCGCCCCCCGTTTTGTTTATGCTGGAACGTCTTGTGACATTTATTATAATGTATAATATTGTTGTTTGTAATATGATGCACTAATCCATATGAAGATGAGGGACTAAGAGCTCGAAATTTCTCGCGGGAGAAAATAAAATGTTAAGACTCTTATGGCTGAGGAATAAAAGTTCTTTAACTATTTATTTTTCAATTTTTTATTTACTTATACGTATTTTGTAGCGTAAGCTCCATCTTTAAGGATTATAAATGTCAAGGACTTTCGTAATGGCCTGGTGAAGGAGGTGAATATAGCAAACCACAGTGAACTTCGTCTTTGGCAGGGTTTCCCAAACTGTGTTCTGCGGAAAGTGAATAAGTGTTCTGTGAAAAACTATTAATAACATAATATTGCCTTTTTACGTTTTGACAATACTGTTTATTTAAAATGTTATTATGATTTCTGTACTATTAGCTATGTATTTAAAATTGAAGTAATCATGGGATAAGTCAAGTTTTTTCATTTAAAAAAAATTATTAACCTTCAAAATAAAAAAAAGGTGTTTTCGCAAAGTGTAGGATTCTCAAAGCATTCCATGAGAGGAAAAGTTTGGGAACCCCTGCTAAGTACACAGACCATGTGAACAGTATTTTTTTCTACATCTATACCTACGCTAACAATAAAATTGTAAAACAGTCTTCTCTGTCTTTTTATCTATTTGAACACGCTAATCTCCGAAACTACTAGCCGAAATTCCATTAGGGTTTTACAGGTAACTCGAACTTACCGCCGGCCGGTGTGGCCGTGCGGTTAAAGGCGCTTCAGTCTGGAACCGCGTGACCGCTACGGTCGCAGGTTCGAATCCTGCTTCGGGCATGGATGTGTGTGATGTCCTTAGGTTAGTTAGGTTTAACTAGTTCTAAGTTCTAGGGGACTGATGCCCACAGAAGTTCAGTCCCATAGTGCTCAGAGCCATTTGAACCATTTTTTTTCGAACCTACCTTGGGGCAACATACAGGCTTTACTTCATCAAAATCGGATCTCGGAAAAAAAGAAATCGTGATTGAAGTCTTATTTGAACCCGTCCTGTCAATCTCTTTGTCTGTTTGAATACACTAATCCCCAAAACTAGTAGACGAATTCTGTTGGCGTTTTAAGAGGTAATTTCAGCGTAGCTGGAGGACAACATATGGGCTTTACTTCATCAAAATCGGACCACAGAAAAAGAGATATCGTAATTTAAATTTTTATCCATACCAACATTATAAATGCGAAAGTAACTGTGTCTGTTAACGTTTTCACGACTAAGCTGCTGAATCGATTTCGATGAAATTTGGTATGGAGTTAGCTTGAACCCGGAGGAAGAACACAGCCTACTTTAGAAAGAAAAAGCAAATCGACCCCTAAGAGATGACGTAGGGAATGGAACATCCTTTTTATGTAAGACGGCGACGCAACACACAGCATATTTGTAACATGTGGCGCTACGGTAAGTAATTTCCGAAGATGCTCGCGTTGGTCGAATGAAACATATAAAAACAGTTACGTGCAACTTGTGGCCACTCTACAATTTTAATCTTTTTTTCTTACATTACTGAACATAAACCATGTCCAAAAAAGCGCACATTGTACTCAAATAATGTGTAATTAAACCTGTTAGTATCTCCAGGCTTCTTCCATGTATACAACCTTCTCAAGAATCATAAAAGAAGGTTTTATACATGGAAGAAGTCTAGAGATACTAACAGGTTTCAGATATATTATATAATGGTAAGACAGAGATTTAGGAACCAGGTTTTAAATTGTAAGACATTTCCAGTGGCAGATGTGGACTCTGACCACTATCTATTGTTATGAACTTCAGATTAAAACTGAAGAAACTGCAAAAAGGTGGGAATCTAAGGAGATGGGACCTGGATAAACTGACTAAACCAGAGGTTGTACAGAGTTTCAGGGAGAGCATAAGGGAACAATTGACAAGAATGGGGGAAAGAATTACAGTAGAAGAAGAATGGGTAGCTTTGAGGGATGAAGTAGTGAATGCAGCAGAAGATCAAGTAGGTAAAAAGACGAGGGCTAGTAGAAATCCTTGGGTGACAGAAGAAATATTGAATTTAATTGATGAAAGGAAAAAATACAAAAAAGCAGTAAATAAAGTAGGCAAAAAGGAATACAAACGTCTCAAAAATGAGATCGACAGGAAGTGCAAAATGGCTAAGCAGACATGGCTAGAGGACAAATGTAAGGATGTAGAGGCTCATCTCACTAGGGGTAAGATAGATACTACCTACAGGAAAATTAAAGAGACCTTTGGAGAAAAGAGAACCACTTGTATGAATATCAAGAGCTCAGATAGAAACCCAGTTCTAAGCAAAGATGGGAAAGCAGAAAGGTGGAAGGAGTATATAGAGGGTTTATACAAGGGCGATGTACTTGAGGGCAATGTTATAGAAATGAAAGAGGATGTAGATGAAGATGAAATGGGAGATATCATACTGCGTGAAGAGTTTGATAAAGCACTGAAAGACCTAAGTCGAAACAAGGCCCCGGGAGTAGACAACATTCCATTAGAACTACTGACAGCCTTGGGAATGCCAGTCCTGACAAAACTCTACTATCTGGTGAGCAAAATGTATGAGACAGGCGAAATACCCTCAGACTTCAAGAAGAATATAAATTACCGAACTATCAGTTTAATAAGTCACGGCTGCAAAATACTAACGCGAATTCTTTACAGACGAATGGAAAAACTGGTAGAAGCCGACCTCGGGGAAGATCAGTTTGGATTCCGTAGAAATGTTGGAACACGTGAGGCAATACTGACCCTACGACTTATTTTAGAAGCTAGATTAAGAAAAGGCAAACCTACGTTTCTAGCATTTGTAGACTTAGAGAAAGCTTCTGACAATGTTGACGGGAATACTCTCTTTCAAATTCTGAAGGTGGCAGGGGTAAAACACAGGGAGCGAAAGGCTATTTACAATTTGTACAGAAACCAGATGGCAGTTATAAGAGTCGAGGGACATGAAAGGGAAGCAGTGGTTGGGAAGGGAGTGAGGCAGGGTTGTAGCCTCTCCCCAATGTTATTCAATCAGTATGTTGAGCAAGCAGTAAAGGAAACAAAAGAAAATTTCGGAGTAGGTATTAAAATCCATGGAGAAGAAATAAAAACTTTAAGGTTCGCCGATGACATTGTAATTTTGTCAGAGACAGCAAAGGACTTGGAAGAGCAGTTGAACGGAATGGACAGTGTCTTGAAAGGAGGATATAAGATGAACATCAACAAAAGCAAAACGAGGATAATGGAATGTAGTCGAATTAAGTCGGGTGATGCTGAGGGAATTAGATCAGGAAATGAGACACTGAAGTAGTAAAGGAGTTTTGCTATTTGGGGAGCAAAATAACTGATGATGGTCGAAGTAGAGAGGATGTAAAATGTAGACTGGCAATGGCAAGGAAAGCGTTTCTGAAGAAGAGAAATTTGTTAACATCGAGTATAGCTGTATGTGTCAGGAAGTCATTTCTGAAAGTATTTGTATGGAGTGTAGCCATGTATGGAAGTGAAACATGGGCGATAAATAGTTTGGACAAGAAGAGAATAGAAGCTTTCGAAATGTGGTGCTACAGAAGAATGCTGAAGATTAGATGGGTAGATCATATAACTAATGAGGAGGTACTGAATAGGATTGGGGAGAAGAGAAGTTTGTGGCACAACTTGACTAGAAGAAGGGATCGGTTGGTAGGACATGTTCTGAGGCATCAAGGGATCACCAATTTAGTATTGGAGGGAAGCGTAGAGGGTAAAAGTCGTAGAGGGAGACCAAGAGATGAATACACTAAACAGATTCAGAAGGATGTAGGTTGCAGTAGGTACTAGGAGATGAAGAAGCTTGCACAGGATAGAGTAGCATGGAGAGCTGCATCAAACCAGTCTCAGGACTGAAGACCACAACAACAACAACAACAATGTGCAATACTTCAGTAGCACTGTACACAGATGCACGCTCCTGTTCATGTGCCTCTGTAAGCAATGCTTAACAGAGATGCTACACATGCCACCGCATCACGCGTTGGAGAGCTTGAGGGAGGGAAGAGCTAGGCACACATCGCGAGGTATGCTTACCCGAACGGGCAGACACGTGAGGGCAGCTGATGTTATAGCACATGCAGTAGCTAACTTACTCACAGATCATAAAAAACTACTGATATGAGCGAGTTCGCCAGTGGGTAACAACTAGTCCTACTTAAGTACTACGTTATGGTGATACATGTATAGAAAATTTTCTTTGAATATGGTCTACAATTACTAAGAATTATTGAATGATTACATACTACTTGCAACGTCAAAACTCGCAATATCAAATCAAAATTTAACAGCTACAGACAGTGTGGTGCCATTCAAAAAAGTTTATAGTGAAGATCAAACAACAATAGAAGAATAAAGCGAAACATTCACTAATGATTCAGTTCATATCTAACAAATAGGAAGCAGAAGGCTGTTCTCCAGTGTCGAGAATATGGAACGGATTTGTGCCTCTATGGGCTGCTGCAAAGCGGAGGGTGGCACTGGGTTTTGTCCTAAATCCGCAGCTTTCCTTAAAATGTTTTAGTCATCAACTGCAAAACATAATTTGTAGATGACACTTCACAGAAAGTCTTTTCCATACCTTGTGGACACAACACGCCTGGAAGGCAGTGGAATGTTGATCCCACAAGATATGTGGGTGATTTTCTGCGAAGTTTAGAAACTGGGAGAGAGACAGCGGCAGTAGCGCAACTGTGGGCAGGATTCGTGAGTTGTGCCGGGGTAGCTCAGATGTTAGGAGCACAGCTACGGGAATGCAAGGTTCCGGTTTCGAGTCTCGGTCCGGCACACAGTCGTAATCTACCAAACAGTTTTCAAGCAAAATACGCGCCGCTGCTGAGTGAGAGGTTTATTCAGAATGAGATTTTCACTCTGCAGCGGAGTGTGCTCTGATATGAAACTTCCTGGCAGATTAAAACTGTGTGCTCTACCAACTGAGCTACCCAAGCACAACTCACGCCCCGTCCTCACAGCTTTACTTCTGCCAGTGCCTCTTCTCCTACCTTCCAAACTTAACAGAAGCTCTCCTGCGAACCTTGGAGAACTAGCACTCCTGAAAGAAAGGATATTGCGGAGACATGGCTTAGCCACTGCCTGGGGATGTTTCCAGAATGAGAGGTTTATTCTTCCGACTGTCCCACTGCCACTACTCGCAACTGACATGCTTTGTACTGCGCAGCTCATTTCCAACTTTTGTGTTGAAAAACTTTTAGATACTTAACAGCAGATATTCTAATGCATTGATTATGTAGCTAGGAGGATTTGAGCTGAAAACACTGTTTCAATATATAATATCTTTTTACAATGCTCAGCTTTGCTGAACTTCAACCGTAAAATTTAGTGAGGATTGTAGAGCTCTTTATAGAGCTGAAATACAACCCATTCATTTCGTTTGTAATTATCACTGCCCCTTTGACCATTATTAATTTAAATAGTACTTAAAATATAACTGAACTGGTTGGGAGCGTGGAGCTGGGACTGGTAAGGTGCTGAGTCAAAAATAGTAACTTTTGACACTATTTATTTTTCCTCAGCGGCTGTTTAACATTGACGAAATGAACTATAAAAACAACCATAAAACATTTAACAAATGCTACAATGAGAAAGATAGTTCAGGTTATTTAGTATTAAAAGAAACTTTTAAGTCAGGCACGCAAAAGCTTTCTGAAAACGACAAAAAGTAAGAGAATGATCTGTAACAAAATTTGAAACGTTAAAAGGTATATTAATGACAAATCAAGGAGACAAAACGAGTAAATGTGACTGTTAATTAGACGTTGGCATAAGGTGACCAGCTTAAACTTAGCGTCGGCACGCTCTGTCCTTTCATTCAGCTCCTTAGGTAATCTAAAACGCACACAGTGTTCGATTTAATCACATGACAACAAAGGAAATAAATATAAGGCTCTTTTCGGTTTTTAATTGTGGTTCGATTATAATTGTAGTAATTTAAAAAACAAGTGCTTAAAACATAAAAAACTCTTTCAAAAGCTAATCTCTTTCAAATTTTAACACAGCAGTCATTAAAAGAAGTGCGCGATTTAAAAATTTAATTTTTTGTTACCAAACAAATACAGCCATTACATTTCGTTACTAAACAAATACAGACATTACATTGCTGTAAGTCAATTATCATTAAAATCTAAAATCTCTTTGTCCTTTACAGGTAGGCTTAAAATACCTCAGGCTTAAAGTGGCGACGCAGATGCTTGTCCGCATTGCGGGACTAGGACCAAAATAATAGTTCTTAATCAAAGGAAGACAGTGGAACACCTGAGAACTCCCATATACTTTCCAGTGATATCGGTGTTACAGCTCAGTAGCGCCTAGTTTTACGTTGGGTTAATTCCATACATGCACCAAAGTGTTAAGTTATGAGTTAAAAACATTTCATCCCTTGTGGGGATCGAACCCACAATCTTTGGATTAGAAGTCTAACGCGCTAGCACCATATACTTTCCAGTGATATCGGTGTTACAGCTCAGTTGCGCCTAGTTTTACGTTGGGTTAATTCCATACATGCACCAAAGTGTTAAGTTATGAGTTAAAAACATTTCATCCCTTGTGGGGATCGAATCCACGACCTTTGGATTAGAAGTCCAACGCGCTATCCCTCTCTGTACCAAAGCCTCGCTCAGATGACAAGAGTTTTCGCGAATGATAACCTAGACATTAATCGTACGTATAAAAATTATCTCACCTTTTCTTTCTATTCCAGTTTTTGACTGCATAATGAGAGCTGGCAGCTCAGCATCCACAAGCCAAACAGGGACCGCACCGACTCTGATGTTGCAAAGCCGCGACCATGAAGGCAGAGGGAAGCAGTAATACCTTAAATATAGTAGGCTCACTCTCCACAGCTATCCATAACACGAGGAGCCGGACCTCACTCCTGGGTGAACATCTCCAATTACTATGCAGGACAACAAGCAAACATTGAGGCCAGGATGGCGTTCGTGCGCAGTTATATCAGCTCGATGAACAGCAATGCTCCCTCTCGCAAGATGCCAGCGCACTCGTTGTTAGGATATGACGAGCAGAGAGGTCTGTCTAATGATCGGCAGAAATCGATACGACGAGCAGAGAGGTCTAATGATCTGCAGAAATCGATTGTAATGCACGCACGCCTCAGTAACTTCGAAGTTAATCCTATTATGGAAATCGATACTTCCAGTACAACAGCCTTACATCTTGGAGGACAACTATATTGCTAAAATACCTAAACTGGTTCAAATGGCTCTAAGTACTATGGGACTTAACATCTGAGGTCATCAGTCCCCTAGACTTAGAACTACTGAAACCCAACTAACCTAAGGACACCACACACATACATGCCCGAGGCAGGATTCGAACCTGCGACTGTAGCAGGCGCGCGGTTCCGGACTGAAGCGCCTAGAACAGCTCGCTCGGCCACAGTAGCTGGCGGCTAAAATACTTAAAATTTCTTTTTATTTTCCTATTTACCGACGCAATCACAATTATCTTTACAGGTATCCAGTTTCAACTGTCTCAACTGGCCATCTTCAAGACTAAAAATAAAAATTAAAACTTCTGTATAACCTATCACATGTTAACTACATTTAGTATTATAAAGTACGTAATGAGATTATGTAATTCTCATACCCAGCTGTCACACAGGAGGGTCATGCGTTGTCACTAATGTTCAAGCATTCTGTTACATTTTATGTAGTAGAAAATAAAAAAAAACTCTCAGGAGCGCTAGACTCGCAAGATTTGCACGAGAGATTCTGTGAAGTTTGAAAGGTAGGAAATGAGGCACTGGCAGACGTAAAGGCGTGAGAACGAGTCATGCTTGACTAGCTCAACTGGTGGGCACTTGCCCGCGAAAGGCAAAGATCCCGAGTTCGTGTTTCGGTCCGGCGCATCTGCCAGGAAGTTACAAAGAAAAGTCTGTCCATTATTGATAGCTAGTGGTGGCTAGCGATAAAAATACAGAGCATCAAGTTTGTTGAACTGTTTTTTTTTAATTAGAGGCGTTCACATTGCATCTACAGTTTCGTTACTTTCTTATGGTGCAGATACTTAAAATTAGTAAAATTCATAAAATATTGACGTAGAGTTGGTCAACGTCGAAGAGGAGGCGTCTTGTAGTGAACACTGCCCAACTCTGTGTCAATATTTTATGAATCTGAATAGGGGGTAGTTACAAGACAAACGATGTGCGTAGTGGAGTTCTTTTTTCTCAAAACGTTCAAAGAGACCACGCTGCAAAATGAATCACGAAACGTTCTGTTTCTTCCCACATTGTATCTCGAATAAAGACTACGACACCAAAATTAAAACAGTTCCGGCTCATGTGAAATGGTTGTTGTTGTGGTATTCAGTCCTGAGACTGGCTTTATGCAGCTCACCATGCTACTCTATCCCGTGCAAGCTTCTTCACCTCCCACTACTTACTGCAACCTACATCCTTCTGAATCTGCTTAGTGTATTCATCTCTTGGTCTCCCTCTACGATTTTTACCCTCCACGCTGCCCTCCAATGCTAAATTTGTGATCCCTTGATGCCTCAGAACATGTCCTATCAACCGGTCCTTCTTCTTGTCAAGTTGTGCCACAAACTCCTCTTCTCCCCAATTCTATTCAATACCTCCTCATTAGTTATGTGATCTACCCATCTAATCTTCAGCATTCTTCTGTAGCACCACATTTCGAAAGCTTCTATTCTCTTCTTGTCCAAACTATTTATCGTCCATGTTTCACTTCCATACATGGCTACACTCCATACAAATACTTTCAGAAACGACTTCCTGACACTTAAATCTATACTCGATGTTAACAAATTTCTCTTCTTCAGAAACACTTTCCTTGCCATTGCCAATCTACATTTTATATCCTCTCTACTTCGACCATCATCAGTTATTTTGCTCCCCAAATAGCAAAACTCCTTTACTACTTTAAGTGTGTGATTTCTTAATCTAATTCCCTCAGCATCACCCGACTTAATTCGACTACATTCCATTATCCTCGTTTTGCGTTTGTTGATGTTCATCATGTGAAAGGGTAGAAATTAGAATAGAACTAGGTGAAAATGATACTGGTACACTGCACTACACATCGTACAGTGGCTTACTGAGTTCAGGTGGACATTGTTGGCCACTTAAACTGTAACACGTGGAAGAATAACAAATAAAAAATTTTACTTAATTTTGATCTATAGTACAGTAACAAGAATAAATGAGTAAATTTGTTGGGAATTTTTCTTGGGCAGGGGGGAGGGGGGGGGGTGTACGGTGCGAAATTTAGTACACAGAGCTGTCAGCTCTGGCAGCAACAACGGCTCTAACCCGGCTAGGCGCTGAGTCCAAGTGTGTATGGCTGGCAAGTAGACGTACATTATTCCGTGTTGCTTCAAGTCTACGCCGCGATGGCTGGCGAACGGTGCCGTGACACACTCTGAGTCATGACCAGATGTTTCCATTTTGTAGGATATCTGCAGACTGCGTTGGTCAGGGCAACAGTAAATCACCTCTGCGTCGAGATACGGCAGGTCTTGCATTATCTTGTTGAAATATAAAGTCACAATGACATCGAAGCTAGGGCACCGAGACCGGCTTTAATCGTCAGAAATATAACACCTGCTGCCAGAATTACCAGCTACATGAAACAGAGGTAATAGTATAATGTACCCCATGGCACATTGTACATTTACGTCAAATTCTGGGCCTGTATGAAATCGATGAGTACAACCTGGCAACAATCGTTATTTTCGGAGGTTCCCTACATGGATAAGTCCCTCGCAATGATGTACGCAGGTCAGGGACTTATCTGAAAGGACAATGTGCTGCCACTCTTGTATCGAGTGTTGCCACTGGGAGCACGACTGGCAGCGCATGTTTTTTCTGCCGCGTGAAAGGATTCTACAACAGTGGAGGCAGCGATGACGTCCACGGTGGCCCACACGTCGTCACAATGTCTGCGTGGATACTCGACTTCCTGCAAACAAGTCGATATCGTGACTCAAGGCGCGTGACGAGCTTGTACGACACTGCACGGCCGAGCGAATAACGTCAGTCCTGTCGACCGCTAGGCGCGTCGGGCCGCTCAGATCCTTGACAACATGTGGGCGGGCATTACCCTCCAACAGAATGATGTCGTCGTCAATATTTCTGGGCCTTTGGACTTGACGGCGCGCTTTAATTTTTGCAAAGTGTCCACGTATCACTGTGCTCCAATTGTGGCGCCGTGTTCCGGAAAGTCATTGAAGAGCTGGTCCTTACAGCCAACAAAGAAGGTGATCATCTCTTTTCCGTGGCTGCCGTGCCTGTTGTTTGCACCACTCCGCAGAAGCTTCGCTGTGAAGCCCTTACACATCCTCCATACAGTCCCAATGTCTCCCCTTGCCACTTCCGTATTTTTGGAGCCCTGAAGAAAGACATTCGTAGCTGTCGACTTGTTACGGACGAAGAGGAGCACGCCTGGATATAATCACGGTCCAGTTGGCAACCCCGAACATTTTTCCATTAAGGCACTCACAGTCTTGTCTCACAGTGAGATAAACGTATTCACTGTTATGGCGATTACTTTTGAAATAATAAACCGTTTAACTGAAACTTCCTGGCAGATTAAAACTGTGCGCCGGACCGAGACCCGAGCTCGGGACAATTCGCGGTCAAGTGCTGCACCATCTGAGCAATCCTGGCACGGCTCGCGACCCGGCCTCACAGCTTTACTTCCGTCGTTACCTCATCTCTTACCTTTCAAACTTCACAAAGTTTTCTGCGCAACTTTCTGGGCTGACACCCCTGCAAGAAAGGATGTTGCGGAGACACGACTAAGCCACAGCCTGAGGGATGTATCCGGAGTGAATTTTTCACTCTGCAGCGGAATATGCACAAATATGAAACTTCCTGGCAGATTGAAACTCTATCCCATGCCGAGGCTCGAATTCGGGACCTATTAATTTTCGCTACGCAAGCACGACCTACGACCCATCCTGACAGTGTTACTGCTCCTGCCTTCCAAACATTCATTCAGAAAATTGTTTACTTACTTTTATCTCAGCTGTCATGTTTCCATTTAACTATCCTTCATACGCTGAAGAGCAAAAGAAATTGGTACGCCTGCCTAATATCGTGCAGGGCCCCGGCGGACACGCAGAAGTGCCTTTACACGACGTGGTATGGACTCGACTGATGTCTGAAGTAGTGCTGGAGGGAATTGACGCCATGAATCCTGCAGGGCTATCCATAAATGCGTAAGAGTACGAGGGGATGGAGATGTCTTCTGAACAGCACGTCGCAAGGCATCCCAGATATGCTCAATAATGTTCATGTCTGAGGAGTTTGGTGGCCAGCGGAAGTGTTTAAACTCAGAAGAGTGTTCCTGGAGCGACTCTGTAGCAAGCATGGACCTGTGGGGTGTCGCATTGTCCTGCTGGAATTGCCCAAGTCCGTCGGAATGCACAGTGGACGTGAATTATAAGACAGAATGCTTACATACGTGTCACTTGTTAGGGTCGTATCTAGACATATCATGAGTCCAAAATCACTCCAACTGCACACGCCCCACAACATTACAGAGCCTCCACCAGCTTGAGCGATACCCTGTTGACTAAAGGAAGCTGTAGAGGATGAAAATCGTCGAGGAAGATGATGAGGTTGGAACGCATCCAACAAATAATTGAGGACGTAGGGTGCAAGTTCTACTCTGAGATGAGGAACTTTTGGTGGACGGCATCAAACTAGTAGGATGACTGACGAAAAAAAAAATTGTTTCACAAATTTATTCGGGTACTTTATTGGTGGACTCGCATATATCCCCAGCTCTGCTACAGTCTCTTCGATTTGACCAGCAAGAAAGGGTGAGAGTTCTTCGCTATTCCTGCACCAACAATGAGGTTCAGTAGCGAAAGAAACGAGCAGTGCGTATGTGCCTCGACAATACCTGTGCATACGGCGAACAAATTTAATCGTTACGTGTAGAGTACTAGTGTAGCTGTAGACGAGGTGAGCTGCGGGCCAGACAGGGCGATCAGAGCACACCCAGCGCCATAAGTTCATGAGGTTGTCTCCATAGCCGTACACGTCCATCCGCTCGATATAATTTGAAACGTGAGTCGTCCGACCAAGCAACATGTTTCCAGTCATCAACCGTCCAATGTCGGTGCTGACGGGCTCAGGTGAAGTGTAAAGCTTTGTGTCGTGCACTTATCAAGGGTACATGAGCGGGCCTTCGTCTCCGAAAGCAGATATAGATTATGTTTCGTTGAATGATTCGTACGCTGACACTTGTTGATGGCCCAGCATTGAAATCTGCAGGAATTTGCGGAAGGGTTGCACTTCTGTCACGTTGAACGATTGTCTTCAGTCGTCGATGGTCCCGTTCTTGCTGGATCTTTTTTCGGCCGCACCGGTGTAGGAGATTTGATGTTTTACCGGATGCCTGATATTCACGGTACACTCGTGAAATGCTCGTAGGGGAAAATCGTCACTTCATCGCTACCTCGGAGATGCTGTGTCTCATTATTCATGCGCCGAGTATAACACCACGTTAAGACTCAGTTAAATCTTGATAACCTGTCATTGTAGTAACCGATCTAACAACTGCGCCAGACACTTGTTGTTTTCTAGGAGCAGTCGGTTGCTGAGTGGTCAGCGCGACAGAATGTCAGTTCTAAAGGCCCGGGTTCGATTCCCAGCTGAGTCGGAGATTTTCTCTGCTCCAGGACTGGGTGTTGTGTTGTCCTAATCATCATGATTTCATCCCCATCGACGCGCAAGTCGCCGAAGTGGCGTCAAATCGATAGACTTCCACCCTGCGAACGGTCTACATGACTCGAGACCCTAGTCACACGACATTATTATATTATATAGGCATTGCCGTATTCTGCCTGCTTACATATCTCTGTATTTGAACACGCATGCCTATACCAGTTTCTTTGGCGCTTCAGTGTAACGTTTGCTGCATACCACCTACATGGTGTCCCAATTTTAATAGCCAGCAGCGTAGGGAGAAACGGTTGTGGCGATAAGTATCGGAACGTGTGAGGCTATATGAGTGGCAGGGGCAGCGGCGCCGGTCGGAGCTGTGTCGGCTGGCACAACAGGTGGAGCGGCGCGCAGGCAGCCGGCAGCAGGCGGCGGGCTGTTGGGAGCGCGCCAACGCCAGCGGAAGCGGATCCGCGAGGAAGCAGATTGCGGCTCCCAGCGCGCCCCGGCCCGCGTTGCCAACTGCTCGCCGCACACTGCCCCGGGCGCCGGGTGTGCTCTGGCCCGCAGCACACCTCCTCTACAGCTACACTAGTACTCTACACGGAACGGTTAGGTTTGTTCGCCGTATCCACAGGTATTGTCGAGGCACATACGCACTGCTCGTTTCTTTCGCTACTGAACCTCATTGTTGGTGCAGGAATAGCGAAGAACTCTCACCCTTTCTTGCTGGTCAAATCGAAGATACTGTAGCAGAGCAGGGGATACATCCGGCTCCACCAATAAAGTTCCCAAATAAATCTGTAAAACAATTTTTTTTTCGTCAGTCATCCTAATGGTTTGATGTCGCCCACCAAGAACTTGCACCCTACGTCATCAATTATTTGTTGGATGCGTTCCAACCTCATCATCTTCCTCGACAGTTTGTATCCTCTGCAGCTTCCTCTAGTACCATCGAGGTTCCTCCCTGATGTCTTGACACGTGTCCTTACATCCTGTCCCTTCTTCTTGTCAGTACTTTTTCCCACGTTCTTTTCCTTCGCCTTCCCCTAGGCTTAGAACTACATAAACCTAACTAACCTAAGGACATCACACAAATCCATGCCCGAGGCAGGATTCGAACCTGCGACCGTGGCAGCAGCGCGGTTCCGGACTGAAGGGCTTAGAACCGCTCGGCCACACATATTGTATATTACCCGTCTTTCCCACAACATAATTCTATTTTTCTCAGAATTTCAAGTATCTTGCACCAGTTTACATTGTATAGGAAAAGGTGAAAAAACAGCCAAATCGGTTGCCATAGCTCAAATTTTATGCAAACCCCTTGACCTAGGTTTCGAAGTCATTAAAAACGTCTTTTTCAAAAGGACCAATGATTAACAGAGATTACAGTGTTGTGCAAATATGCTAAATATTTAGTCATTAGGCAGCAATGAAGATCGAATTCACCTCTGTAATATTAAAAGTAATATGGTGCCGTCACTAGAAAGTACTTCACAGATGCTACTAGTGTTTCGAGTCTGTAAACAGAATATTTGTTGTGAAAAGTAGGATCTTCAGTACATATTTCTAAAGCCACTGGCAGAACTGCCATATGGGAGGGTGACCTTGTGGTCGAAGGGCTTGGACACGCTGTACATGATAGCAACTGTCCGTGCAGGACCGCGCAGACTAGGGAACGCTGAAATGCTACGCGCGCTAGTTCCAGGATCTTGTTACACTCATTGCAATAGTCGTTCCTCAACAACAGAAGCATAAATGGTGCAAGGTCTGACGCGATCCGCTGTTATTGGACTTACGGAGCCAGAGTCTACTAGTCGCTGGGAAAGCCGGCTGAACAATTGTGCCTGAGGCGGGGATGGCGGTTATCGCTGAAACGAGACGTTTTCGATTATAGCATTATACCTCGTTGCTACGTCGATACGTAAAAATATGTCCAGACTAGGACTGGTGACATTCCGCAGTGCAACGTATGTCCGGAAACGACACTAAGAAACCACCGTATCGACCAGACGGGGCAAGTCTTGCACGCCGAACATATACGCGTAGCTTAAACCACGGTACACGGCAGCAGGGGCATTATTGTCTCAGCACTGCTGTACTAATTCTTACGCCATATGTCTGCTGCTCGTTTCTATCGGAATTGTTATTAAAACAGTACTGATCGCTTTCCCATTTTCTATAATAACGCAATATTTCAAACCAAGCAGATTTTACGAACTAAAATTACTCCTTTTTTAAGGGAAAAAGGTTTGCTTAAAAAGGAAAAGGTATCAGTGATATTTTAATAACAATGACGACACAAACGAACAACAAACACATAGCACAAGAATTAGTACGGTCTTGATGAGGCAATAATGTTCCGCTTTCCGTGCCTCGTGGCTTAAGATACGTGCAAGACTTGTCGCCACCTGGTCTCTCGCAGTAGTTGCTGGACACCGGTCGTATTGCACTGGTGAACTGCACCAATCCTAGTCTGGAAAAGTTTATACGAAGTGACACAGCAATGAAGTACAATGCTTCAGTTGCTATAAAAGATTAGTCTGCCGTTTCCATCAAATAATAAAATAGGAAGGAAATTATGGCAGCAGTAATAACTTAAAAACTTCACAACAATTCATTCATAGTACACAATAAAAATAGGAAGTAGCTAATCAGCTGCGTGTGTCCGTATAACATGCGTTGATCTGCTTGTATACCTTTGAAAACGGGCAAATTAACACGAAAAATAAACCCCATTTTTCACCCTGTAGCACCGACTATTCGTAATGCACAAATAGTGATACGATCCCCGATTAGAACATAATTTTTGAGCAGAGTTTCAAAGAATTGGAATTAATAAGAGAATACTGGTGATCCCTTGTAGTATTGAACCATTTACCACATTTATAGCAGAGACGCGAACGGTGGACGGACTTTTTGTTTCCTATTTATTATTTTTTGACTAGTAGAAGTAGAGGTTACCCCCTGCCACGCACCGTTCGGTGGCTTGCGCGGTGTGTATGTAGATGTAGATGAATATAATATTTTGATTCTATGTATATCGAAACTGAGAGACTCAAAAATTTTCATTTTTTGTTAGATTTCTACGTTTATTAAAGGAATAATAGGAATAAAAAACCTAAAATCGGTTACCTCAGAAACCGGTTATTTTGAGCGGTCAGGAACCAGATCCCTAAAATTCTCTTCCGCCCCACACCCAGAGAGCGATCGCTCAGCTGGTACCAGTACTCGACTAATCATAGACGATAAACTAAGCTTTCGCCAATTATGGCCTTACAACAAACTCGTCTAGACTCCCATTACCGTACTCCGTCAACCTAGGTGACAATATCATTCATTCTCACCAGTTCCCGATAGTGCCTGCACACGTGTGCTGACGTAACAGTCGAGTCGCTTATCGTAGCCTCCGCTAGGTCTTTGCGCGGAAAATTTTCTGGCGACGGGTGTCAACGGAATGTGATAATTTGGTTCCTACATGTGTCGGCTACCTCATGGAGCTCGGCGATCGTTTGTTCGAAACCTCTCAAATAACAGCGCAGCCTCGACGCTGAACTGGGGCGTTCCTAACCAAAATATGAGGCTTTCGCGAGATAATTGCCTCCAGCCATTGTAAAAATAGCGAGCCTCCGTCGTTCTGTCGCCAGGAATCCAAGATCAAAAGAGAAAGCCGCCAGCCACGGGTCATTGCTCTGTCTGCAACTTCCAGCGACCAGATGTTCCCCCCCGCTTTCTGACCATTGGTTGCTGTTGTGAGCGGTTGGCATGGCCAAGGTGTTCTGGTGCTACAGCTCTCTCCAACGTGAAAAGAGCAGAATTATGATATGCATGTATCCTTCTCCCGATCATGTACGTGCCAAGCATACGATTACCTACTTTTGCATGACAGTGTAACATTGTAGCGGAACGACATTAATTTGCATGTATACAGATTCAGATTTTAGAAATGCAAGGAAGGCTGGCCTTTAATAAGTTTACAAAGAGGCCAGAGAGCCCGCCATCTTGCAACAGTAGCAAGATGAAGAAGTGCCCATAACTTTTAAGATATGCATTTTAGTGCCCATGTTTAACGAAAATGGTTCAAATGGCTCTGAGCACTATGGGACTTAACATATGAGGTCATCAGTCCCATAGAACTTAGAACTACTTAAACCTAACTAACCTATGGACATCACACACATCCATGCCCGTGGCAGGATTCGAACCTGCGACCGCAGCGGTCGCGCGGTTCCAGACTGAAGCGCCTAGAACCGCTCGTGTTGCACAGCAGTTGCCAATCCACTGTTGGAGACGAGGCCTCGCTGACTGCTAGCGCTCAGCAGTGACAGCCACTTTGTACCACTGATCGCTGAGGCGGCGCGGCGGCTATATAGCTGGTAGCGCGGACCATTCAGGAGGCCGCTAGAGCCTTACTTACGGCGGCAATCGGCTCAAGTGCGTCTGATGAGCTGCGCGGCTCGTCTCATAATAGCCCACGGGCGGCCATCTGCATCGCTGACATTAGACCTTTGACGCCGCGGCGCACCGAGCGATATGCGCCTCCAAGCCCTGCCTCACTTTCATTTTACGTGCGATACTCTTACACACTTCGCGAATTCGTCGCGTGATAACTCGGTGGGACCATCCATATTTACATTTTTCTCAATAACCATCGCACGGTGTGTGGAGGAGTGTGCAGAGGGGCAATAGAATCATCGCTCCTCCCCCCCCCCCCCCATCTCCCCACCCCCCTCGCTGTACTGTCTCTTCAAAATTAAAAATTTTTCCTGATCGTCAGCAAACTAAAGCGCCAAGATAGTTATCAACATTTATGTTGTCGTTGTGATCTTCAGCCCAGAGGCTGGTTTGATGCAGCTCTCCATGCTACTCTATCCTGTACAAACTTCTTCATCTCCCAGTACCTACTGCAACCTACATCCTTCTGAATCTGCTTAGTGTTTTAAAATCTCGGTCCCCCTCTACGATTTTTACCCTCCACGCTGCCCTCCAATACTAAATTGGTGAGCCCTTAATGCCTCAGAACATGTCCTACCAACCGATCCTGTCTTCTAGTCAAGGTGTGTCACAAATTTCTCTTCTCCCTAATTCTATTCAATACCTCCTCATTAGTTATGTCATCTACCCATCTAATCTTCAGCATTCTTCTGTTCTCTTTTTGTCCAAACTATTTATCGTCCATGTTTCACTTCCATGCATGGCCACACTTCATACAAATACTTTCAGAAATGACTTCCTGACACTTAAATCTATACTCAATGTTAATAAATTTCTCTTCTTCAGAAACGCTTTCCTTGCCATTGCCAGTCTACATTTTATATCCTCTCTACTTCGACCATCATCAGTTATTTTGCTCCCCAAATAGCAAAACTCATTTACTACCTTAAGCGTCTCATTTCCTAATCTAATATCCTCAGCATCACCCGATTTGATTCGACTACATTCCATTATCCTCGTTTTGTTTTTGTTGATGTTCATCTTATATCCTCCTTTCAAGACACTGTCAATTCCGTTCAGCTGCTCTTCCAAGTCCTTTGCTGTCTATGACAGAATTACAATGTCATCGGCGAACCTCAAAGTTTTTATTTCTTCTCCATGGATTCTAATACCTACTCGGAATTTTTCTTTTGTTTCCTTTACTGCTTGCTCAATGTACAGACTGAATAACATCGGGGAGAGGCTACAACCCTGTCTCACTCCCTTCCCAACCACTGCTTCCCTTTCATGCCCCTCGACTCTTATAACTGCCATCTGGTTTCTGTACAAATTGTAAATAGCCTTTCGCTTCCTCTGTTTTACCCCTGCCACCTTCAGACTTTGAAATAGAGTATTCCAGTCAACATTGTCAAAAGCTTTCTCAAGGTCTACGAATGCAAGAAATGTAGGTTTGCGTTTCCTTCATCTATTTTCTAAGATAAGTCGTAGGGTCAGTATTGCCTCACGTGTTCCAACATTTCTACGGAATCCAAACTGATATTCCCCGAGGTCGGCTATACCAGTTTTTCCATTCGTCTGTAAAGAATTCGTGTTAATATTTTGCAGCCGTGATTTATTAATCTGATAGTTCGATAATTTTCACATCTGTCAACACCTGCTTTCTTTGGGATTGGAATTATTATATTTTTCTTGAAGTCTGAGGGTATTTCACCTGTCTCATACATCTTGCTCACCAGATGGTAGAGTTTTGTCAGGACTGGCTCTCCCAAGACCATCAGTAGTTCTAATGGAATGTTCTCTATTCCCGGGGCCTTGTTTCGACTTAGGTCTTTCAGTGCTCTGTCAAACTCTTCACGCAGCATCATATCTCTCATTTCATTTTCATCTACATCCTCTTTCATTTCCATAATATTGTCCTCAAGTACATCACCCTTGTACAGACCCTCTATATACTCCGTAAACCTTTCTGTTTTCTCTTCTTTGCTTAGAAGTGTGTTTCCGTCTGTGCTCTTGATATTCATACAAGTGGTTCTCTTTTCTCCAAAAGTCTCTTTAAGTTTCCTGTAGGCAGTATGTATCTTCCCCTAGTGAGATATGCCTCTACATCCTTACATTTGTTCTCTAGCCATCCCTGCTTAGCCATTTTGCACTTCCTGTCGATCTCATTTTTGAGACATTTATATCACTGTCAAACTCAAAGAGTAAATTTTCTTTTCTATTCTCGAATGGCTTCATCAGCATATACACTGACTGAAAAAAAGAACACAACACCAGGAAGGAGTTGTCCCATGTAAACGAAGGTTGGTAGGCGTGTTTCTACATCTGAAAGATGACGCTTATTCAGATTTCGCGCCAGTCGCTTAACAGTGGCGCTAGCAGCGTCATTATGAGCATGCGTGTCAAGTTTGCTATAAATAGGCGCTGTAATGCTCGTGAGTGTTAGTTATCTTTGAGACTGAGCGTAGTCACCTGATGTTAACCAAGAATGCCTCTAAGGCGACAAAGCCGCCATTATTAACACCTCACTGAGTTTGAACGAGGTCGTGCGATAGTGTTACGAGAAGCTGATTGTTCCTTCTGCGATACTGCAGAAAGACTTGGCAGGAATGTAGCCACTCTACGTGATTGCTGGCACCGGTGTTCACGGGAAAGTACGGTCGCAAGAGAAAGGGTCCCCGGACGACAACGTGGCACTACCGAATGGGAAGATCGTCGGGTTTTGCGTATGTCTGTGGCGCATCGTACTGCATCTGCAGCAGCAATTTAAGCAGTAGTTGGCACCACAGTGACAGAACGAACTGCTACTTCAGCACAGTTCCGAGCCGGACGCTCTGTAGCACGCATTACACCGACACCAAACCACCGCCATTTGCTATTTCAGTGGTGTCAAGCGAGAGCACATTGGAAAGCAGGGTGGAAGTCGGTCTGGAGTTATGGTCTGGGATGTGATTTGATATGACAGCAAGAGCACTCTATTGGTTACCCACGCACTTCTGCTTCAGATTTGTACGTCAGCCTGGTGATTCGACCTGTTATGCTGCCATTCCTGAACAGCATTCATGGGATGTTTTCCAACAGGATAACACTGGCGCAGAAACCGCTATTGTAACCCAACATGCTGTACAGCGTGTCGACATGTTGCCTTGGCCTGCTCGATCACCAGATCTGTCTCCAGACGAGCACAAATGGGACATCTTCGGACGACAACTCCAGCGTCACTGACAAACAGCATTAACGATCCCTACATTGTCCGACCAAGTGCAACAGGCATGGAACTCCGACCCACAAACTCACATCCGCACCTGTACAACACAATACATGCATGTTTGCATGCTTGCATTCAACTTTCTGGCCGTTACACAGGTTTTTAATGTACCAGCGTTTAACATTTGCAATGGCTTACCTCGCGCTTGCATTAACCTGTGATCCTGCAATGCTAATTACTTGAATGTGTTACCTAGACAAATGTGTCCCCGGAATTTCATTGCTCTACAACAATTATTTTTTGATATTGCGTTTTTATCTCCGTCAGTGGATATGAAATTAAATCGGCAAGTTAGTTGTACGTCCACATTAATTATGCTGAAATGAATTTTCCTAGCCTCTGGTTAGCATATTTTGCTAAATTCATGTCGAAAGGCTGTTCGACATGTGGATACCCAGGAAACCGAGTCTAGTGCCACTTTAAAGGGAGAGAGAAACGGCGTGCAAATAATGTTTCATAAACTCGTTAAGTGACGACTACAGGTCACTTAGTGAAAGGTCACGCCATTTGGTTTTATGTCTTTTATGTAAGTCCACGTCTGGTTTCGGCCTTCACACGCAGGCCATTTTCAAGGGGATCTGAAAGTAGCCTGGTTGGGCCGGTCGCCGACTTAAACAAAAAACGAGTTGTCTGTAACTCGACAACGCTGTCAAACATAAATCATTCCACCTAACTCACTATTCTGCGTATTTGTAAAATTCATATCTTGAAATGGGTCTCAATGTATAAACACTAGCGCCTTAGGGAAGCTCCATTTGCAATATTCGTCCCACGGCAAACAAATGTGGCTGTCAACAAAACTGTTACAGAGTGGTAGGAGTAGTATATTACCTTTATGACTGAAAGGAATTTCAAATTTTTAATAGATTATTCACGGCCTCAATGTCTCAAAATTTCATAAGAAACAACTGATTTCAGCCCTCACTCATTAAAAACACTGAGGAAATCACAATGACAGCTACACCTAGATCTAAATTCTGCAAATCTCTCTCAGCTGCCTGGCAGAGAGTATTTCTCGACATAACGTAAGTGCTGTTTTTTTTTTTTTTTTTTTTTTTTTTCCTCCTGGCAGTCACGGTTTGAGCGGGGGTAGAATGATTGTTTAACATCTCTGTGCACACTGCATTGGTATGCTTTGGTCTTCGCTGTTCTCATGGGGGCACTACGTAGAGGGGTTCAACATGTCCCTAGTCACTTCATACTGGTTCTTCAAGTACGTAAGTAGGCTTTTGCAAGGCAGCTGACGCGTCTGGCCTCAAGAGTGAGCCCTTCCAGGTTTTTCACCATCTCCGTGGCGCCCTCCCATGGGTGTAACAAACCTGTAACTAGTCGTTCTATCCTTCTTTATATACGTTCAATATGTCACGTTAGCGCAACATTCTAGGATCGGTCGCACGTGTGCTATGCACAGTCCATCACATTAATGTGGTCACCTGTCAGAAGCCTGAACATCTACCTTTTGCAGCTCGATTCTCTGTGAGCCGTGCAGGAAGAGACTGAGTGAGGTTCTGGAAGGTATCGACAGGGATGAGGAGCCACGCCGACTCCAATGCCGTGGCCATCTGCGCTGGGTTTCTCGGTTGAGAATCCATGGCGCGTACACCCCGACGGATGTGGTTCCACCGATTCTCCAGTGAGTTTAAATCCGAGGAGTTTGGTGGCCAGTGGAGTATGGTAAACGCATCCTGGTGCTCATCGCACGTACACTGTGAGCTGTGTGGCACGATCCATTGTCCTGCTCGTAGATGCCATCGTGCAGAGGAAAAACAATCTACACTCATGCTCATAAATTAAGGATAATGCTGATACATGGTGAAACAACACTCTGGCGGGCGGTTTGCGGGTTTAAATCACCTCGGGGTATGATCATGCGGTGCATTTGACCTGCGGTCGTCGCACGGTGGCGCTGGCAGCAGTCCACATACACAGAGGTGTGTTGGTGCATGTCAGAGTACGGTGCAGCGAGTAAGTGTATAGACGTTTTCAGACTTGCTAATGGTGTCTGTGTGTTTAAAATGGCTCAGAGAACACATATTGATGACGTTATGAGGAGTAGAATACTAGGGCGACTGGAGGCTGGTCAAACACAGAAGGTCGTAGCACGGGCCCTCCGTGTACCAAAAAGTGTGATCTCAAGATTATGGCAACGATTCCAGCAGACAGGAAATGTATCCAGGCGCTACAATACGGAACGTCCACAGAGTACAACAGCACAAGAAGACCGATATCTCACCATCAGTGCTCGCAGACGGCCACGGAGTACAGCAGGTAGCATTGCTCGGGACCTTACTGCAACCACTGGAACAGTTGTCTCCAGACACACAGTCTACAGTCGACTGAACAGACGTGGTTTATTCACCCGGAGACCTGCAAGGTGCATTCCATTGATCTCTGGGCACAGGAGAGCCCGTAAATCCTGATGTCAAAAACACAGTACATGGTCATTGGAACAGTGGTCCCAGGTTACGTTCACGGACGAGTCCAGGTATAGTCTGAACAGTGATTCTCGCCGGGTTTTCATCCGGCGTGAACCAGGAACCGGATACCAACCCTTAATGTCCTTGAAAGGGATCTGATGGTGTGGGGTGGGATTATGATTGGTGCACGTCCACCCCTGCATGTCTTTGACAGAGGAACTGTAACAGGTCAGGTGTATCGGGACGTCATTTTGCACCAGTATTTCCACATTTTCAGCGGTGCAGTGCGTCCCACCTTCCTCCTGATGGATGATAACGCACGGCCCCACGGAGCTGCCATCATGGACGAGTACCTTGAAACAGAAGATATCAGACGAATGGAGTGGCCTGCCTGTTCTGCTGACCTAAACCCCATCGAGCACGTCTTCGATGCTCTCGGTCGACGTATCGCTGCACGTCTTCAAACCCCTACGACACTTCAGGAGCTCCGACAGCCACTGGTACAAGAATGGGAGGCTATACCCCAGTAGCTGCTCGACCACTGGATCCAGATTATGCCAACCCGTTGTGCGGCCTGTGTACGTGTGCATGGTGACCATATCCCATATTGATGTCGGGGTACATGCGCAGGAAACAGTGGCGTTTTGAAGCACATGTGTTTCGGGACGGTTTTCTCAACTTATCACCAATACCGTGGACTTACAGAACTATGTCGTGCGTGTTCCCTATGTGCCTATGCTATTAGCAGCGCCATTTTCGTGTAGTGCCACGTTGTGTGCCACCACATCCTGCAGTTATCCTTAATTTATGAGCATGAGTGTACATGAAGGTGTGGATGGTCCCTAATAATAGATGCATACTTATGTTGATTCATTGTGCCTTCCAGAATGACGACATCACGAAAACGTCGCCCAGACCATAACGTGCCCTCCTCCAGCCTGGACCCTTTCGACGATTGTTGCAGGGTGTTTGATTTCAAACGTTCCATGCCGTACACGACAGCAGTCATCCGTCCGATGGAGCATGAAACGTGATTCATCTAACAGACCACCTGTCGCTTCTCAGTGGACGTCCAGTTGCAGTATTGGCGTGCAAATTCCAGCCTTCGTCACCGATGAACCGCAGTCAGAAGCGGTGTACGAACCAGGCGCCTGCTGCGGAATCCCATATCTTCGCAGAACGGTCGTTGAGGAGACACTGTTGCTAGCCCCTTGGTTCATCTGGACGGTCAGTTGCGCTGTTCGCTAGTGAACATCTCTGCAGCCGTCGTTCAGCCCTGTCTTCTGTGCCCCGTGCTGCATTACAGTTGACTTGGCACCGGTTTCGGATAGCGCCACTTTGCCTTGTACGATGTACTCTAACCACGGCGGCATGCGAACAGCTTGCAAACTTAGCCGTTTCAGTAATACTTCCACCCTTAGCCCAAAAGCCAAAGGTTTGGCCTCTTGGAGGTCAGATAAATCGCTCCGTTTCCGCTTTCACGACAAAGACTGCACTCCAGAATGAGATTTTCACTCTGCAGCGGAGTGTGCGCTGATATGAAACTTCCTGACAGATTAAAGCTGTGTGCCCCGACCGAGACTCGAACTCGGGACTTTTGCCATTCGCGGGCAAGTGCTCTACGATCTAAGCTACCCAATCACAACTCACAACCCGTCCTCACAGCTTTACTTCTGCCAGTACCTCGTCTCCTACCTTCCAAACTTCACAGAAGCTCTTCTTCGAACCTTGCAGAACTAGCACTCCTGGAAGAAAGGATATTGCAGAGTGCTATTTCTGCAAGGTACGCAGAAGAGCTTCTGTGAAGTTTGGAAGGTAGGAGACGAGGTACTGGCAGAATTGAAGCTGTGAGGATTGGTTGTGAGTCGTGCTTGGGTAGCTCAGATGGTAGAGCACTTGTCCGCGGAAGGCAGAGGTCCTGAGTTCAAGTCTCGGTCTGGCACACAGTTTTAATCTATCAGGAAGTTTCAAAGACTGCACTGTTTTCCGCGTCCTCCAAACACGCTTTATATACCCTCCACTGCTAGTGCTTCTACCTGCCATCTGCACTTTGACGTCGGACACAGACGGCGATCACATTAATGTGACTATACCACATATAAGTAATTTCCTTTGTAGATTGCATTTCCCCAGTAACTTACCAATGAACCTAAGACTCCCACCAGTTTTACCTGCGGTTAAAGCCGGTGTGGTTATTCCGTTTCATGTCCTAAAAATTGTCACACGGATGTATATGTATGACTTTACTAATTTCAATTGTGATTCATTGATACTTTAATCACTTATCAGATTTTTGTGTATTGTACAGGGCAGAATTTTACGTTTCTGAACATGCAAAGCAAGTTGGCATTCTTTGCACCTCTTTGGAATCTGATCGATATATGAACGAATATTTGTGCAGCTTTCTTTAGACAGTGAAACTGTGGCAAAGGAACAAATGAAATATGGAGCCTGATTTCGTATTCACACCTGTGAACCTCGTATACGCCAGGGGAGAAGCGCGCTCTCACTTTGAGGCAATCGCTGTGATCCCGTAGCGTGCCTCGTGGCCCCCTGGAGGCGGGGGGAGCACAGCTGGCGGAACCCAGGCGGTTGCCGGCCGGAGCGACGCATCTGGTATCTACACGCAGTTCCGGCGCAATGATGCGTAAGCCGAATGGAATGTCGGCGTGTTTATTTTCTCGGTGCTTGCTTGCGTTTCATTTTTTATGCGGCGTTTGTTGATATCAGGCGCCTGCGGACTGCTGCGCCCATCACGGTGGTCTCACATGTTGCTGTAACGGCAACAACGTGTAACAGTGCTAGCGTCCGTTCTAAAAGATCTATACCGTAACCAGCGGTAGACATTAACGCCACACTGTCACGACTGTGTAGCTCACGCGTGGGCAACTGGCGGCCCGCGGGCCGGTGCTGGTCCGCGTTCGGTTTCAGCCTGGCCCGCGAAAGATGATCGTGTGTATAGGTGTTTGCGAGAGAGACAGAGGTACTCGCATTTTATTCATTAAGTGACCCACAAACGACCTAAGCCTGTGTGATCAGTCATCAAAAGTATTTTAGCACGAATGTTTAAAAAATAGTTTTTCTTTGTAAAAGTAAACCGCCGTTTCACTGTGTATTACTATATTCATTTTCTGTGTTATCTAAGTTTCAGATCTTAAGCCACTATCACGTACAATGCTAAAAGTTGTTAGATCATTATTATGTCATATCTGTTACGGCAGTCCAAAGCACGACTGCCGTTACAGATATGACATAATAATGATCTAACAACTTTTAGCATTGTACGTGATAATGGCATGTTGTTGTTGTTGTTGTAGTCTTCTGTCCAGAGACTGGTTTGATGCAGCTCTCCATGCTACTCTGTCCTGTGCAAGCTGCTTCATCTCCCAGTACGTATTGCAGCCTACATACTTCTGAATCTGCTTCGTGTATTCATCTCTTGGCATCCCTCTACGATTTTTACCCTCCACACTGCCCTCCAATACTAAATTAGCGATCCCTTGATGCCTCAGAACATGTCCTACCAACCGCTCTCTTCTAGTCAAGTTGTGCCACACACTTCTCTTCTCCCCAAATCTATTTAATACCTCCTCATTAGTTATGTGATCTACCCATCTAATCTAAAGCATTCTTCTGTAGCACCACATTTCGAAAGCTTCTATTCTCTTCTTGTCCAAACTATTTATCGTCCATGTTTCACTTCCATACATGGCTACACTCCATAAAAAAGCAAAGAAGGGAAAGCAGAAAGGTGGAAGGAGTATATTGAGGGTCTATACAAGGGCGATGTACCTGAGGACAATATTATGGAAATGGAAGTGGATGTAGATGAAGATGAAATGTGAGATATGACACTGCGTGAAGAGTTTGACAGGGAACTGAAAGATGTAAGTCGAAACAAGGCCCCGGGAGTAGACAACATTCCATTAGAACTACTGACAGCCTTGGGAGAGCCAGTCCCGACAAAACTTTACCATCTGGTGAGCAAGATGTATGAGACAGGCGAAATACACTCAGACTTAAAGAAGAATCTAATAATTCTAATCCCAAAGAAAGCAGGTGTTAACACATGTGAAAATTACCGAACTATGAGTTTAATAAGTCACGGCTGCAAAATAGTAATGCAAATTCTTTACAGACGAATGGAAAATCTGGTAGAAGCCGACTTCGGGGAAGATCAGTTTGGACTCCGTAGAAATACTCGTATTGTAACACGTGAGGCAATACTGACCCTACGACTTATCTTAGAAGCTAGATTAAGAAAAGGCAAACCTACGTTTCTAGCATTTGTAGACTTAGAAGAGCTTTCGAAACTGTTGACTGGAATACTCTGATAATGGCATAAAAGCAGAAATCTAGATGGTACAGATAGTAATTATAGTAGTACCCTTTCAAAAGATATTGCATGACTGTGGCTCAATACCAACGAAAACTTCCTACTAATAGTGTTTTTGGATATTAACGCACGAAATTCCAAACAATCGAATTAGTTGGTTGCAGCCAACAATCGCCAAGTTGCTGCCAATTCCTTCTCGAGTGCTCGAGCGAAGCTGCGTATCTCGTTGTCGTATTTTTCTTTTCTATCCTTTCTCTTAATAGTATTAATAAATAATTCTTGCCCGTTGTCGACGCATTACAACGTTACAGCTGTTGAAATTGAAGGTAATTTATAATGAATTAGTTGCAACCAGTTGCTTTTATAGGTGTTTATTTTTTCAGGCGTACGTTTCAATATACCAAACAATCCGTCTCCAGATGTTTACATTTATTGATATGTCGTGAACATTGCTTCTTTACTACATCTACATCTATATGACTACTCTGAAATCCACACTTAGGTGCGTGGCAGAGGATTCCTCGAACTGCCTTCAGACTGTTTCTTTACCATTCCATTCTTTTATAGCGAGTAGGAAAAATGAACTCCTAAATCTTTCTTCATTATGGATCATTTGTCCCAGTGTAGGATAGTTTCTGTAACATCGTTTGAGAAAGATTGCAGGGCGTGCGCCTCGATTCTGTCATCACCGACTGGCCGAAAGTTGGCCGTCCACTGTCGGCCTCTCCTTCCGAACAAACGAAAGAATTCGCTCAGAATTTTGGAAGAAAACTGCTGACTGCGCATCGGCCGCCGTATCCTGCGCGGACTTCCACTGAGTTCCCTCTGCAGTCCCCAGAGACCTGTAATAGGAATTGTGGAACAGACTGAGGTGTTGACTGCCACGAATCTCGTAGTTTCCTCTGCTTCTTGTGGTTCCTTGTGAGGTTGCTGGCTTGCAAAGTAGGTAGATGGTTCGCTTCCAACGTCTGGTCTATTTGCGGTATTCCTGTGGCTTACATAGCCGAAGATTCCTTCTGCGTCATCCTTTACTAATCCGCTGTTGGCGTACAGAAAATACGCATCGTGCCCTAAATTCTCCTTCAAACTGCCCCAAAGGAATACGAGCAATCAGTTTAGACACAGATGGGGATTTTTTTGAAAGAAAACATTTAGCATCACCAGAGGAGTACTTTCAACATATAGCGTGATCCAAAAAGAAAGAACAGATTTCAGTTGTTTATTGCAGACAAATTGTGAAAGATAGTAACACACTGCGGCGAGAAAGAGTCAAAGTTTTATGTTCGCACATACACTATATCACACACTCAACATGTGCACCATGCGTTGCTCGAGAAACAGCGAAACAGTAGTCCATTTCACTCCACACAAGAATTGACAGCTTCAACAATTCGATTTCCAGCTCTTGAAGAGTAGCCGCCATAGGTGGGGCAAAGACTATGTTCATTATGTACACCCACAGAAAAAAAACCGCGAAATGTAAGGCCTCATGACCTAGGAGGGCAAAAGCGATGAACAAGATTTTGTTCTTCACCTCTTCCAGTCCGCGGTTTGAGTTGGTGTTGTTAAGGTAACACCGCACCTCAAAGTGAAATTAAGGCGGGGCGCCGTCATGCTTAAAAAATTAAATCATTAGAATCTTGGTGAAGTTGAGGAAACAACCAGTTCTGTAGCATGTCCAAGGTATGACATTCCTAAAACTTTCTGGCAGATTAAAACTGTGTGCCGGACCGAGACTCGAACTCTGGACCTTTGCCTTTCGCGGGCAAGTGCTCTACCGAATGAGCTACGCAAGTACGACTCACGCCCCCTCATCACAGCTGTACTTCTGCCAGTACCTCGTCTCCTACCTTCCAAACTTTACAGAAGTTCTCCAGCGCACATTCCGCTGCAGAGTGAAAATCTCATTTTGGTATGACATTCCTGTCACAGTTTCCCCCTTAAGAAAGAAAGGTCCATGAACATTGTGGACAGAAACGACACAAAACACATTGTTTCGGCGAGTCTCTTTCATGTTCGACGATGACGCAAGGATTTTGTGACCCACAAGTTCTTACATTACGGTGGTTCACTTTACGCGATACATGAAACGTAGATTAGTCCGAGATGTGTCGTTCGGGAAAAGTGCCCTCTGTCAAATCCTGGAAAACTGAAATGCAAAATTCGTACGTTCTGTTATGTTCACTGGGACGTAATTGCTGCAATAGCTGCATCTTTTAAGGCTTCATATGCAGGCGTTGTTTCAGAACCCGCCACACTGTTGTTTGAGGAATTTGAACATCCTGGTCTCCCCATCTTGTGGACTTTCGAAGGTTCCGTGCGAACGCATCTCGGATACGTTCGACGTTTTCATCAGAAGAGCGTGGGCGACCTGTACTCTTCCCTTTTCATATGCAACCACCTTCCGTGAATTTTGTATGCCAGTTATAAATCTGCTTGTGCAGAGGCGGCCTCTTCCTGTATCAAAGGCAGAATGCACGTTGCACTTGAACAAGGGATTAACTTTGCGCAAATTCTAACACACAAAATGATTTCTCTCGTGGTATCGTCGCCATGTTGCTACCAACAAGCAACAGCGCAGCTGTGTCAAAAGTATAAACCTACCCAGTGGTGTGCGCTAAGTGTTTCTATCTTTTATAGTTCGCTTATAATAAACCACTGAAATATGTTGTTTCTTTTTTAGTCAAAATGGTTCAAATGGCTCTGAGCACTATGGGACTTAACTTCTGAGGTCATCAGTCCACTAGAACTTAGAACTACCTAACCTAACTAACCTAAGGACATCACAAACATCCATGCCCGAGACAGGATTCGAACCTGCGACCGTAGCGGTCGCGCGGTTCCAGACTGTAGCGCCTAGAACCGCTCGGCCATCCCGGCCGGCTCTTTTTTAATCACTCGGCATTCCTTTCTACCCACAAGATAACTTGAACAGAAGTTCTACTACTATTGTGCTCTTTGTTCCTTTGTTCTCTGGGTGTGTCAGCTTTACATAGGTGTAACTTTCGCTATACCAGAAAGTGATGCTTTGGAACGGCAAGGGAAAGGCGAGGTGCACTGTAGCGGAGAGAATGCGCCTTGTTACAGTACACATGCAGCTGATGTAGAACACTTGCGGCTGGCGATGGGCCCTGGGAGGTGTCTCTTACGGCGTGTGGCTGCGGAGGAAGGAACGCGAGATTGTGGAAGAAACGGGAGATACCAGTTCACGCTCCAGATCTCCCAGCGAGTCCGATTTCACGCGGCGACAGAGGACAATTTTCGTTGCACAGCATGGTACAGGGTACGCATGTAATTGATATAGGGAATTAAGGAAGATACAGGTTTAACGTCCGGTTGACGACGAGGTCATTAGAGATCGACCACAAGTTCAGATAGGGGAAAAAGACGGAAAGAAATCTACCATCTCGTATTTCGAAGGAACCATCCTAGCATTTTCCTTAAACTAAGGAATGTACGGAAATGTAGATGGCAGGACGGGGATTCGATCCGTCGTCCTTCCTTACGCAAGTCTAGTCTTGCGCTCCTTCGAAAAGAATGTATGTAACTGGGACAGATTTCAGTGATTTTCGTCATGCTGGACTCTTATGCTCATTTAAACTCGAATGATGGCTCTAGACAACAGTCAGAAGATGAAACCATAAAAATTACCTTCAGAACATTAATGCAGATGTAAATAGAAAACCGGGAAATTGCAGCTAATGCAAAAACCCTTGCAAGAGACAGAAATTAATTTAAAACATCAGGGAATACAATCAACATATTGTCCAACGACACGAGGCCATCGCCCCTAATGAACTCATCGTCGAGGGGCGACACAGAAAGAAGTGCAGCAGTAACAAGCATGAGGTCTTTGACATCAGTTGCAGTGAGAATCACAGGGGGCAAACAAAAAGAATTTATTAATCAACGTAAACGTGCACATACACATACACACACACGCACACACAAACTAGTGTTCTGATTAGATATGGAGCGAGGTGGCGCAGTGGTTAGCACACTGGACTCGCATTCGGGGGGACGACGGTTCAATCCCGTCTCCGGCCATCGTGATTTAGGTTTTCCGTGATTTCCCTAAATCGTTTCAGGCGAATGCCGAGATGGTTCCTTTGAAAGGGCACGGCCGATTTCCTTCCCAATCCTTCCCTAACCCGAGCTTGCGCTCCGTCTCTAATGACCTCGTTGTCGACGGGACGTTAATCACTAACCACCACCACTTGATTAGATAAAAGAGCAATAGGATATCGTTATCAATGAACTACCTTCGCTAGTGTTCAAAAGTGGACCTTAAAACGGGAAAAGAAGAAGGTGGAAAAGGAAGAAGTGAGCGAGATCATTGTAACTGACCGATTCTTCACATAATTGAGCTCCCTGTCATAACGATGCAATTCAAACACAACGAAAAGTAATGCGATGGATTGCAAACGGTGTCAGACTTGTTTGCAGTTACGTTGTGAGCATAGATAGTCTAGAATGAAGTTAGGAGTGCCAAGTCGAACATTTATATGATCTAATCCAAAGTAAAAATAACACATTTCAATTGAAAGTTAAAAATTTTGCAATTTCTTCGTTTATATAGTATATGAACTTACACTTACATGTCTTATCTTTCTAAATTAACAAAACTGCAGTTGCAGCCGGAAAGAATAATAAAGCGTTCCACGTTAGGATTTGAGTGGGATGTGGGGCACATTCCTAGTCGCTTGAAAGCGCTGCGTCTACCGCAGGATTTTTTTCCACGTCCCTTCGAGGTCGTTAGAGACAGAGCAGTTGCCCAAAACGGACTGCGGTGGAGAAGGAAATCAACGGCGGCCTTTTTGAAGGAAACACCACGTCGTTCACTTGAGCTGATTTAGGGAATCCAGTATGGTCGGGCAGGTACAGGATGCCGATTTATCACAATCTCAACCCGTATCTCCTGTGCAGCCTACCGTTGCATCGCTATTATCTTTCACACCTTCTTGTACGCCGCACATAGTCTGGTCCCCACAGGTCAGACCTAGGTAAACACTCGCAGAATTTTGTAATTCTTTTACCCAGACAAACAAATGCCAACCGCCTTGCCGCAGTGGTAACACCGGTTCCCGTCAGATCACCCAACTTAAGCGCTGTCGGGCTGGGCTAGCACTTGGATGGGTGACCAGCAAGCGGGGTTCACTCGGCCCTTGTGATACAAACTGAGGAGCTGCTTGATTGAGAAGTAGCGGCTCCGGTCTCGTAAACTGACATACGGCCGGGAGAGCGGTGTGCTGACCACATACCCTTCTATATCCGCATCCAGTGACGCCCGTGGGCTGAGGATGATACGGCGGCCGGTCGGTACCGTTGGGCCTTCCAAGGCCTGTTCGCACGGAGTTTTAGTTTTTTGGTTTTAGACAAACAAATAAGAAACAAGAAAGAAGTCGTAGCATCGACTGCACGCGGGAGTTGTGATGGGGAAGAAACGAGTAGTACAAGCGACTGGGAAGACGTGCGGATGATTTCCGTTTTCAGGAAGGATCGGCGATCTGATGCACATCATTATGTGCCTATGTCGCCGACATCATTCTTCTGTGGAATTACGGAACGTGTTTTATGCTCACGCAGTATTACTTTTTTGGAGAAAGGTAGCTTCATCTGTAAACATCAATATGAATTCTGTACACAAGAAGTCTTGCGAAATACACCCTGCCCTGTACGTCCTTGAGATCTAGAGTGCCGCAAACAAGGGTGTCCAGCTTGATGCTGCGTTGCTTGAGTTCCAGGAATTGGGTACTGCTTCCCAGCGTCGAATAGTGAACAAAATAAGAACCTACCGATTTTCTAACCAGATTTGTGACTGAATTTAGGACTAGGGTTGCCATCCGTCACGATGTATCAGGATCATCATCTTTATGGACCTTCTTGTTCCGACATCGCGATAAGACCCACTTTTGTTCCGTTACGAACTAGACTCTGGTACAGCAGCAACGTCATTGTTAGCGTAACATGTAAATGCAGCCTCAGTTAGTTGTACTTGTGTCAAGTCTATGTTGACAAGGGCGTCTCACAGATGGTGTTGCATGTTTTGTATCCTGTATCGACGACGCTAGCTCCTTCTAGATCTAGGGCCAACATTCGTGAAAATACCAGACTCTTCTAGTAGCACGGCGCTGGGATTATTTAAGCAAGCCAAGCGGAGGAATCGGGCAGTTCCCATTTCAATAGCGATCTGATAAAACAGTTCTTTCTAAACGTAATACGAATCACGAGCGCAAGTTAATAATGTTTGAAGTCTTTACTGCGGGTATACAGGGCGTGAAGTGTATACTGACGTGTACTTCGAAGGCTAAAGCGTTAATGTCGACTGTTTACCGTCTAATAAACTTATCATAGCTTACGAAAGTGCCCAAGGATGGAAAGAGAAAGTGTAACTTTTCGGATGATTACACAAAAGAGTGGTCTTTTGTCCAGAGAAGACGTACGGATCAGGAAGCACTGTTTGAGATTTTTAGCTGTTTCATGTCAATATCTCAGTCAGGTAAGGCAGATGTGAGCCATCACATTTCTTCGAAGAATCATACAAACAGATTCGCGGTAGCATCGACATCAAACCTATTTCTGCATTCATGATTAAAGAAGGTACCCAGGAAGAATTGCTCGTTGCTGCTGCAGAACTAACAAGAGCTTATAAAATTGTCAAGCACCATCAGTCTTTCAGTTCTCTTGACTGTGCCGTAAAACTGAATGCTGCAATGTATCCTGACTCCGAAATCGCCGCAGTCTACAGCCAGCACCAAAGCTACAGTTATTGTTAAAAATATTCTCGCACCAGACTCCGTATCTGAATGCATAAAACAATTGCAAGAAGTTTCACTTTACGATACTGGCAGGGACGCATCGAACCACAAGGCTGAAAAGATATTTATTTAATTGTTCAACACTCTACTGACATTGACGGAATCCAGCAGGAGCTACTGAAGTTTAATTCATTGAATAACGACACATCGGAGACAATCGCAGAGTTTTGTCTAGACACTTTAAGACAACTGCAAATTCCATTAGATAAATTAATCGCTTTTTGTGGAGACAAAACCAGTACCAAATTCAGGGGGGGGGGGGCGTCATCGAGGTGACCAGTGCAATGTTTTTCACCAAATTAAAGAAGAACTAGGAAAAAATGTAGAAGGTGGATGCCCTGCCCATATTCTCCACAACACTACAACAAGCGCCGCTGAACTCTTAAATGTCAACATTGATATATGAAAATATTTAATTATTTTTCAATACACAAGGTAAGGACAGAGAACCTGAAAGAGTTCTGCTTATAGGTTAATGTCACTTATCAGAATCTTCTGCTTCATTCAAAAGCAAAATGGCTGCCGTCAACGTCCGCAGGTGAGAGAATTCTCTAGCTTTGCAGACCATAATAATTTTTTTGACGGCGAAGACAGGCCACCTAAAATAATTTCAGAGGAACAAACCAAGAGGAACAAATTAAATAATGGGAACCCTAACCAAGAAATAATTAATTCGACTTCGAAATTTGAAAAAGAGACAATAGCTTTCTGTAACATAGCATGTGGTTACTTAGAGACATGGGCTATCATAGTTATAAAAATATTAAGCAGAAGCATGACTCCCTAATTTTTTTTTTAAATTGCTGCGTTGCTTCGTACCAGCATGTCGTAACAAGGTACATAAACAAAATTTTGTTGGTTTTTCAGATATTTAAATACTGCAGAATTGTTAAGGCTTTCGTGGCCACTTGTTGACAAAGTGCCTATTGACTTCTGTTTCGGGTTCTTCGGCCGACGTTTGTCTGAAGATTTTACTGATGTTGCGCCATAACGAGTGGCTGTAATTGTCAAAGCTACACCCCCATTGTAACGGAGCCAAACACTCGGCGAAGACAAATCAGAAAGAAAAAAAAAGTCCGGTATGGCCTTTCTGCCGTACATTCCCAGAGTGACGGACAGAATCTGCCGTATATTCTGCAAATACGGCCTAAAGACGATTTTCAAACCGACAAAGAAGACCAAAGAACGTCTTAGATTGGCAAAGGACAGAAGGGACCCACTTGCAATGTCGGGAATATACCGCATACCGTGCACATGAGGAAAAGTTTATGTCGGAATAACTGGACGATCGGTTAACACTAGGATCAAAGAACATAAGAGACACTGCAGGTTGGGGCAGGTGGAGAAATCGGCCGTGGCAGAGCACGCGCTGTGTGAGACCGACCGCGTATTAAAATTCGCCGACACGGAAGTTCTGGCTGTAGAGAAACACTATCACACCCGCTTGTTCAGAGAAGCTATAGAAATACAAAAACACGAGAATAGCTTCAACAAGAAAGAAGATAACCTTAAGGTAAACGGATCCTGGCTTCCCGAGCTGCAGCGAACGACCGTCGCAGGTAGCAAGAGGAGAACCGCATCGGAAATAACAGCGGCGAAGCCCTCGGAAGTTGGCGCGCGCCAGGTACATGTTGTCTGCGGCTTCGATCTCGGCTCCTGTGCATCACCAGCAATGGAAGCTGAAGCTTTGACAATGCCAGCCACTCGTGCTGGCGAAACATCAGTAAAATCATCAGACAAACGTCGGCCTAAGAAACCGAAACAGAAGTATTTAAATGCTGTCTTAAAAATCAAATTTATATTTGTACAAGTAGTACAAAGTATTTTCTCTGTTTTATAGAAGATAACAAAAACCCCGCTGATTATGCTGAAACTTCAGAGAAATACGTCTGAGGAATAAAAATAAAAACCGTGATTTTCCTCAAGGCGGACCCTCTCCAACAATAAATCCATTTGGATTAATTTTAATATGAAAATAAAAATAAATATTTGATCAGTTGAATATATCGCCTTTATTCAGGGCTGGAAAATTTTTGAAATATAGTGCTTAAAGACTTAAATCAGGTTTCAGATTTTTAAAATTTTGCGGGGGCAGAACCTCTTTCATATTTACCACGTGATTACTCTATGCTATAGTAGGCGAAATGGTATAGTAAGCGAAAGAAGATCCCTGACAGCTGGTAGCACTGCCGCCTGCTTTGAACTGCGAAGGGCAAACGGCTGCAAGCGAAAACAGTAGTCTCGTCTGTCAGATGCGACAAAACTGAGACGTTGTCATGGAGACGTACACAAAATCGCGTCACGTGATTGCTTTGCGGTAGGCACGCGAAGCAGCTGCTCAAGCCATCTGCAACTGTCAGTGATGAAGTTTCGCCAACTCTACTATAGCACAAGAATTCAAGACGTTGTTCTCACGGGACGGTATCGACAAACGTAAAGGTAATTTCTGGAGTACAAGTAAATGATCTAGTGGATAACGTCGTAAGTTGCAAGAGGATGTTCGCGGAAGTTTTTGTTGTATTTAATAAGTTTACGGAGGAAGAGCATGGTGAAATGCAGGAAGTGTTTTACAAAACCTATTTTCGATTGATTCTTGTGTATTGTTGTCACTTTGAGGCCTTATGAGGTTGGATTAATAGAGCGTTACGGAAACGCTCAACTAACTTCATTGGCTGACGATACAATAGAGGCTCTGTGCATCGCGTGGCGGTTTACTGTTGCTATTCGGAGAACGTGCGTTCCGAAAAGAGTAAAGAAATGCAATGCACTGTTCCTTCGGACATGCTGCTATGTCGTATTTATTCGCTAACACCCGGCCCTCGTCTCTCAGTAATGAAGTCCTTCCTGTAAGGGAGTATACGTAATGTACGAGTGCAGTTTGTGATACACGGACGACGGCATATGGAGTTTGGGTCTGGCCGTGATTCGTGCACGGATAGCCGATCGATTAAGGCGAGCGCTCGTGTAAAACGGGAAATCCGTGTTTGAGTCCCGGTCCGGCACAATTCTGCATTGTCATTCCAATATACAGCAGACAGTGGTTCATCTACATCTACGTGATCACTCTGCTATTCACAATAAAGTGCCTGGCAGAGGGTTCAATGAACCACCTTCAAGCTGTCTCTCTACCGTTCCACTCTCGAACGGCACGCGGGAAAAACGAGCACTTAAATTTTTCTGTGCGAGCCCTGATTTCCCTTATTTTATCGTGATGATCATTTCTTTCTATGTAGGGGGGTGGCAACAGAATGTTTTCACAATCGGAGGAGAAAACTGGCGATTGAAATTTCATGAGAAGATCCCGTCGCAACGAAAGACGCCGTTGTTTCAATGATTGCCACTCCATTTCATTTATCATGTCTGTGACGTTATCTTCCCTATTTCGCAATAATAGAAAACGAGCTGCCCTTCTTTGTACTTTTTCGATGTCATCCGGCAGTCCCACCTGATGCGGTCCCACACCTCGCAGCAATACTCCAGTACAGGGCGGACAAGCGTGGTGTAAGCAGTCTCTTTAGTAGACCTGTTGCACATCTTAAGTGTTCTGCCAATGAATGGCAGTCTTTAGTTTGCTCTAACCACAATATTATCTATGTCATCGTTCCAATTATGTTATTTGTAATTGTAATCCCTAAGTATTTAGCTGAATTTACAGCATTCACATTTGTGTGACTTATGGCGTAATCGAAATTTAGCTGATTTCTTGTAGTACTTATGTGAATAACTTCACACTTTCCTTTATTCAGGGTCAATTGCCACTTTTCGCATCATACAGATATCTTATCTAAATCATTTTGCAAGTCATTTTGATCATCTAATGACTTTATAAGACGGTAAATGACAGCATCATCTGCAAACAATCTAAGACGGCTACTCAGATTGTCTCCTATGTAGTTACTATAGATCAGGAACAACAGAGGGCCTATAACACTTCCTTGGGGAACGCCGGATATTACTTCTGTTTTACTCGATGATTTTCCGTCTATTACTACGAACTGTGACCTTTCTGACAGGAAATCACGAATCCAGTCGCACAACTGAGGTGATACTCTGTAGTTTGGTTAGAAGAAGCTTGTTAGGGACGGTGTCGAAAGCCTTGTGGAAATCTAAAAATATGGAATCAATTTGAGATCTCCTGTCGATAGCACTTATTACTTCATGAGTATAAAGAGCTAGTTGTGTTTCACAAGAACGATATTTTCTGAATCCGTGCTGACTATGTGTTTTCTTCTTGGTACTTCATATCTTCGAATACAGTATATGTTCCAAAACTCTAGAGCAAATCGAAGTTAGTGATATAGGCCTGTAATTCAACGGATTACTCCTACTTCCCTTTCTGGATATTGGTGTGATTTGAGCAATTTTCCAGTCTTTAGGTACGGATCTTTCTGTGAGCGTGTGGTTGTATATAACTGCTAAATATGGAGCTAATTTATCAGCATACTGTGAGAGGAATCTGACTGGTATACAATCTGGACCGGAGGCCTTGCCTTTATGAAGTGATTTAAACTGCTTTGCTACACCGAGGACATCTAGTTCTATGTTTCTCATCTCTCGCAACTGCTAATACATTTCCTGTGTTCCGAGTAGAGCCAGGCAACAAGTTACTTCCTACGAAACGATCGCGACGAGAAAATCAGAGAAATAAGAACCCATAAGGAGATTTATCGACAGGCTTTCTCCTCACCCACAATTCCCCACTGAGACAGCGAAATAGGGGTAGAAGGTAGTGAGACGAGAAGCACTTCCCACCATACGCCGTAAAGTGGGTTGCGGGCTGTAGATGTATACGTTAAGTGTGGACTGTAGTCGGTGGCAGGGGGAGGAGGGCCCCACGCCTGGTGCAGCAGGCTCGCTAGGCGTGAGCGGTGCAGCGCTGCGGCGCGCCGGGCCAAGGCAGGAAAGGTCACTTAGCGGCAATTAGCACGCCGCACGCCTCAATTACCGGCCGTCGGCAGCCGCGGCGGCGGCGGAGGCAGCGGGACCCCCGCGCCTTCCTGCCCCACTGGCCCTTTTATAAGGGCACTCGACCACCTGCCGCCGCATTCGTCCCGTAGCGATACAGCCCAACCGTGTGACCATCCTGGCCTCTCTCTATCGCTAGCCTACTGAACTCACCGCCTCTTCGCTGATCTTCTTACAAAATGTTTCAGGAAGAAACAAACTTATATTAAAAGGCTCTACCGTCGACCATTCTGACAGAATAATATCTGTTTGAAATGACACTGTGTAGTGATATGTGCCGACGGAAATGGCGTTGTACAGCGTGCCCGATTTGTTTGGCCTCCTCAAGCTACTTTTTCTCCAGGAGGAAGATAAGATATGTGTCAAGCAAATATTGTTTAGCAACTAGGAACCGCGTGGCATAGCCGCGCCGTCTAGCCGCCTTGCCACGGTTCGCGCGCCTATCTCCGTCGGAGGTTCGTGTCGTCCACCGGCATGAGTGTGTGTGTGCGTTGTCCTTAGCGTAAGTTACGAGGTGCATTCAAGTTCTAAGGCCTCCGATTTTTTTTTCTACGAACTGGAAAGAGATAGAAACATGCGCATTGTTTTAAAATGAGGCCGCGTTCATTGTCAATACGTCCCAGAGATTGCAGCACCGTACGGCAGATGGAATTTTACCGCCAGCGGCGAGAATGAGAACTGTTTTAAATACTTAAAATGGCGACGTTTTCCTTACTTGAACAGCGTGCAATCATTCGTTTTCTGAATTTGCATGGTGTGAAACCAATTGAAATTCATCGACAGTTGAAGGAGACATGTGGTGATGGAGTTATGGATGTGTCGAAGGTGCGTTCGTGGGTGCGACAGTTTAATGAAGGCAGAACATCGTGTAACAACAAACCGAAACAACCTCGGGCTCGCACAAGCCGGTCTGACGACATGATCGAGAAAGTGGAGAGAATTGTTTTGGGGGATCGCCGAATAACTGTTGAACAGATCGCCTCCAGAGTTGGCATTTCTGTGGGTTCTGTGAACACAATCCTGCATGACGACCTGAAAATGCGAAAAGTGTCATCCAGGTGGGTGCCACGAATGCTGACGGACGACCACATGGCTGCCCGTGTGGCATGTTGCCAAGCAATGTTGACGCACAACGACAGCATGAATGGGACTTTCTTTTCGTCAGTTGTGACAATGGATGAGACGTGGATGCAATTTTTCAATCCAGAAACAAAGCGCCAGGCAGCTCAATGGAAGCACACAGATTCACCGCCACCAAAAAAACTTTGGGTAACCGCCAGTGCTGAAAAAATGATGGTGTCCATGTTCTGGGACAGCGAGGGCGCAATCCTTACCCATTGCGTTCCAAAGGGCACTACGGTAACGGGTGCATCCTACGAAAATGTTTTGAAGAACAAATTCTTTCCTGCACTGCAACAAAAACGTCCGGGAAGGGCTGCGCGTGTGCTGTTTCACCAAGACAACGCACCCGCACATCGAGCTAACGTTACGCAACAGTTTCTTCGTGATAACAACTTTGAAGTGATTCCTCATGCTCCCTACTCACCTGACGTGGCTCCTAGTGACTTTCGGCTTTTTCCAACATTGAAAGATACTCTCCGTGGCCGCACATTCACCAGCCGTGCTGCTATTGCCTCAGCGGTTTTCCAGTGGTCAAAACAGACTCCTAAAGAAGCCTTCGCCGCTACCATGGAATCATGGCGTCAGCGTTGTGAAAAATGTGTACGTCTGCAGGGCGATTACGTCGAGAAGTAACGCCAGTTTCATCGATTTCGGGTGGGTAGTTAATTAGAAAAAAAATCGGAGGCCTTAGAACTTGAATGCACCTCGTACTGTAAGTTAGATTAAGAAGTGTGTGAGCCTAGGGACCGATGACCTCAGCAGTATGGTACCGTAGGAACTTACTACTACCACCACCACCAGTACCAGGGAACATTAACCAGTATTATTGCTTTTATTAACATATGAACAATGCTACGTGTTTTCTTACATAGTACTATACCTATTTTATTCTGTAATACACTTTCTCTCCTCTAGACCTGTTCATAAACATGTGACTTTGTACTGTTTGCGAAAACATGACGTTATTAAATAACGTACACAAAACAGACTGTGATTCTACTATTCTAGGACACTGTGCTAGTATCTGGGGTACTATTAACTCGTCTAGTTGTTGGAATTGACACTAAACAAATACTTTACTTTCCGTGTCCGGAACTAGACTTCAAACTTCCAAAAATCAGCAGCCAATATGGCCTTGTCATTTGCCTCCCATAAGTCATTCATTGTGCAGGGCTGGTCTAAATATGGACAGATAAGCAGATGTTGAGGATCCTGGACAGAGCCACACAGACAGAGAGTGTTCTCATTCTCTTTGAGGAAATCCCATTACTGCAGGTTTGTCTTGCACTTTGGCACTTCTACCATCATACGGTTTACGGTTCTCCAGACTGTGTATGGTAGGTCTCCACCAGGCGCTAGTTCTTCTTTTACATCTTTATGGGGGTTTCTCAGGTCGATTTCCCACCTTTTCAAACGATTCTCTGCAGCCGACCCTTCCAGGACTCGGGTACGTGACAGGAAACTCTTCCTCGAACAAAGCCGTCGGTCAGCAGGCTGGTGTCCATATAAAGTGTGACACATGTCCTTTTACAGCTTGGTTTTTTCGGCTTCGGCAGCGATGTCACATCGTATTTTGGGCGGTGCGATCCCCATGATTAAGTACATCTTGTGCTTTGGGGTTGGCCTCAAGCATCCGGTAACAATCCGTGCCATTTCATTCACCGCGACATCAACTTTTCTCGCGTGTGTTGATGCAGACCATACTGGAGCAGCGTATTCCGCGGCTGACACACTGAGCGCAAGGGCTGAAGTTCTCAGGACTTTTGGGTTTGCACCCCAGGATCCGCTGGTTAGTTTCCTGATAATGTTGTTTCTAGTTGAGACTTTTTCCCTTGTGGCATTACAATGACGTTTATAGGTCAGTGTGTAATCCAACGTGACGCCAAGATATTTGGGCGTTTTACAATGCTCGAGACGTTCACCTCTCCATATAACATTTAATCCACTAAAAAATGGAAACACAAGAAAAATGCACGCTGTTCATTCAGTCAACAGTCTTCAGTTGAAGTTTTGTGTGATCAGGGTGCAAACCAACGAAGAGGAAGTGAAAATACTACTCATCTATGGAGAATGAAAGTTTAAATTGAAACATCCTGTTACCTGAAGCGTTAGGACAAGACGACACAACTTTCGTCGGGAAAGTGGGTTCTTGTGACGATATCGCACTCTGTAGAAGTCCTCTGCTTGGGTATCATTATTCCCACATTCAATCACAACAAAAGAAAAATAATTGCAATGATTTTTTTAACCAATGAGTGAATTTACTGTACACATCCTGTCGTTTAAAACTACTGCGGTACTGCAGTACATGTACCAGTACTGTAAATAAGGAAACATTGCTGCAGTTACATTAACAGTGTAAGTGTAGACCAGATGTGTCTAGAATTCAAAGAAAAGGTAGAAATTGAGAGATCTATAAAAATAAAAATAAATTAACAGACGACAGAGCTGATCCGCCATGGTACGCAAAACAAGTAAGAACACTGTTATAGAAACAACGAAAAAAGCAGGCAAAATTTAAGTAAACTCAAAACCAAGATCGGCGATCTTTTACAGGCGCTTGAAATTTAGCGCGGACTTCAATGCGAGATGCTTATAACAGTTTCCACAACGAAACGTTGTCTCGAAACCTGGCAGAAAATCCAAAGAGATTCTGGTCGTATGTGAAGTATGTTAGCGGCAAGAAACAATCAATGCCGCCTCTGTGCGATAGCAATGGAGATACTACCGAAGATAGTACTACCAAAGCAGAGTTACCAAACACAGCGTTCCGAAATGCCTTCACAAAAGAAGACGAAGTAAATATTCCAGAATTCGAATCGAGAACAGCTGCCAACAAGAGTAACGTAGAAGTAAATATCCTCGGAGTAGTGAAGCAATTTATAATAAAAGCAAGTCTTCTGGTCCAGACTGTATACCAATTAGGTTCCTTTCGGAGTATGCTGATACATTAGCTCCATACTTAACAATCATATACAACCGTTCGCTCGACGAAAGATCCGTACCCAAAGACTTGAAAGTTGCACAGGTCACACCAATATTCAACAAAGGTAGTAGGAGTAATCCACTAAATTACAGGCCCATATCGTTAACGTCGATATGCAGCAGGATTTTAGAACATATATTGTGTTCGAACATTATGAATTACCTCGAAGGAAACGGTATATTGACACACAGTCGCAGGCCAGAGTGGCCGAGCGGTTCTAGGCGCTACATTCTGGAACCGCGCGACCGCTACGGTCGCAGGTTCGAATCCTGCCTCGGGCATGGATGTGTGTGATGTCCTTAGGTTAGTTAGGTTTAACTAGTTCTAAGTTCTAGGGGACTAATGACCTCAGCAGTTGAGTCCCATAGTGCTCAGAGCCATTTGAACCAAACGGTATATTGACACACAGTCAACATGGGTTTAGAAAACATCATTCCTGTGAAACACAACTAGCTCTTTATTCACATGAAGTGCTGAGTGTTATTGACAAGGGATTTCAGATCGATTCCGTATTCCTGGTTTTCCGGAAGGCTTTTGACACTGTAACACACAAGCGTTTTGTAGGCAAATTGCCTGCATATGGAATATCGTCTCAGTTATGAGATTGGATTCGTGATTTCCTGTCAGAGAGGTCACAGTTCACAGTAATTGGCGTATAGTCATAGAGTAAAACTGAAGTGATTTCTGGCATTCCCCAAGGTAGTGTTATAGGCCCTTTGCTGTTCCTTGTTTATGTCAACGATCTGGAAGACAATCTGAGTAGCCGTCTTCGGTTGTTTGCAGATGACGCTGTCGTTTATCGGCTAGTACAGTCATAAGAAGGTCAAAAAATTGCCAAACGATTTAGAAAAGATATCTGTATGGTGCGAAAATTGGGAATTGGCTGTGAATATCGAAAAGTGTGAGGTCATCCACCTGAGTGCTAAAAGGAATCCGTTAAACTTCAGTTACACGATAAATCAGACAAATCTACAGGGCGTAAATTCGACTAAATACCTATGAATTACAATTACGAACAACTGTAGATGGAAGTAACACACAGCAGATGTCGTGGAGAAGGCGAAGACTGTGTTTTATTGGCAGAACACGAAGAAGACGCAAAAGATCTACCAAAGAGACTGCCAACACTAGGCTTGTCCGTCCTCTTTTAAAATACTGCTGCGCGGTGTGGGATCCTTACCAAATAGTATCAACGGAGTACAGCGAGAAAGTTCAAAGAAGGGCAGCATGTTTTGTAGTATCGAGAAATAGGGGAGATACAGGATTTGGGGTGGACATCATTAAAACGAAGATTGTTCTCGTTGCGGTGGGATCTTCTCACGAAATTTCAATCACCAACTTTCTCCTTCGAATGCGAAAATATTTTGTTCTCGCTAACCTACATAGGGAGAAACGATCGTCATAATAAAATAAGGGAAGTTACAGCTCGCGCGGAAAGATAGAGGTATTCCTTTTTTCCGCGCTGTGTTCGAGAGTGGAATAACAGAGAAATACTGTGTAGATGGTTGGATGAACCCTTTGCCAGGCACTTCGGTCTGATTTGCAGAGTAACCATGTAGGTGTAGGTGCTAACTTATATTCACCGTAGATGAGTGGAATTTCTACCTTCTCTTCGCTAGTATACATTGCACTTACACAAACCTTCAACAAAGACGGTTAACTGAGTAACCGTTGTGTATTTTCCCTTTGTTTCCATTTGTTTACCAACAAACTCAGCGAGTGGACGAGTTGTGTTACCCCAAGCACCAGTACTGTGTGCTAGAACAGCAGTGTCATTCACTTTCGTGTTATGTTTTTAATAACGTCATTTTTACGTGAATGAGACATTGTGATAGTTTATTTGACCAGACCTTGAGAAGAGGAAGTGGTTTACCGAATTAAAAGTATAGGGCGCTATTTAAGCAAGACGTACTGCTGTCCATATCTTCGGGATGAATAAAGTTACAACAAAAGCGATCATCCTGGTTAATGTCCTCTGATAGGTAACAATATTTGCTTGATATATTTTTTATTTTGATTGTGGACAAGAAGTTATTTAGGGTGGTCAAGTTAAATGGTATACCCTGCATATACAATACTAATTATATTCTCACTATTGACTGATTAGGTAGGAAACAAGGGTGTGTAATCACTGTGACATAAGTAATCTTCCTGTAGTTTTATGATTGGTTGCTTCTTCCACCGTGGCACTAGAAATACTGTAATTATCAAGCTGAGGAGGCAACAGCGCAACACAGAGCGAATGGGTGCTACTCTACTATTCAAACTAAGGCAGTTCTGGCAGAATTGGAAATTTTGGTCTCGTGGCTGCACTGTTGCAATACTATGACTAATTTGTACGTATCACAAAGGTGGATGTATGTACACGGTGGTCCAACACCGTTAACGTTTGAAAATTCCACACATTACGTAGTAGAGAGGTAAAAACTGACGCATGCTTGAAATGACAAGGCGACTGTTGGAACCAGAGAAGAGCACAAAACGACTAACAGATTACAAAATTGTTAAGGCTTTCGTGGCCACTTTGACAATGCCAGTGCTGGCGAAACGTCAATAAAATCATTAGATGAAGTCGGCCGAAGAACCCGAGACAGAAGCCAATAGGCAGTTTGTCAAAGATGATATTCTTTATAACAAATGCTCAACATGTCGACCGTCATTCAGCAACGATACATGTACTCGAGGGACAATGTTGTGAACAGCATGTCTTTTAGCATCCATAATGAAGTCGGACGATCGCGGTAGACTTGCAACTTCAGGGAACCCCCCAATCAATAATCACACAGTTTGGCTTCGGGGGACCTGGGAGGCCAAGCATCATGGAAGTGGTGGTTCAGTGTGCGATCTTCACCAATATACGTGCGCAAGAGTTCTTTCACACTGGCACCAAACTGGGGTGCAGTGCCATCCTGCACAATAATCGTACCCTCCAACAGGTGTCTGTCAGCCACGTTAGGAATGAGGTGATTCTGTAACGTATCGGCGTACCTCGCATCCTCATGCTTGAAATGACAAGACGACTATTAAAACCAAGAAAGAGCACAAAAGACCAACAGATGACGCTTTATGTGATGCAAAAGGAATAATTAGAATAACTACGTTTTGCTGTCCAGCACCATCTGTTGGTCAGTTTTTGCACGTGTCATTTCAGGCGTATCTGTCAAGTTTTATTTCGTTATCTACATTATTCCGTGAATTAGTGCATTTGCAAATGTTAATGGACTTTTCGCTCACCCTGTGTGTATGCGTGTGTGTTCCATATCTCGATCTAAATCAGTGGATCGATTTCAACCGAACTTGGTACACATATCACTTACTCTCTGCCGAGAACAACGATGGGGGTAAGAACCACCTACCTCTCAGTGGAGTTAGCATGGGTGTGAAAAAGTGGTGCACCTCATGACGTACAAACATCCAAACTTTATTCATCCAGTATCTGAAAACGAGAGAATTAGTGATTTGCACCCAATTTTACACATAGTTTCAAACCCTTACGAGACCTTTTGTCTCTGTCACTCCCCCCCACCCTTTTCACACACACACACAGAATTGTGAAACAAAAGAAGTTTAGCGCTTACTACATTTTCGCTGTTCATGCAGCACAACTGACACATCAGACATGACCTTTCAATTTATTACTTCGTCACTACTAATTCTATTTGCTATTCATTTTGCGGACAGTATTTAAATATACCATTCAATGTACTTGCAAAAATATGTCATTGTATGACACATATTTTAGGACGGAGCCAACGAGATACACGTACGGGCCCTGTGACGTGAGTCACAGCACGTGACACCTCGTACAGGTTTTACGAGTTACAGCAGCCGTCTCCGGCGGAGAGCAGCTGCGCGATTAAATACACTGACGCTCTCGATAACACATAATAACGTTAAGGACTTCTACGGGTATCTTTTCCGTTGAGATACTGATTTCCCGCCTGGTCTCGGACGTAGCCGAGCGTTGGCGATGTACGTCGCGCAAGGCAACTAGACTGACGTCACAACTTCTTTAGGGGGCCCGCATTTCCCGGTTCCCTGTTCTGGAGTTAAAAGTCATAAACGCTGCGGTGCGTGAAAAACTGCCGCACCATTCATAAAGTTTTAATTTATTACTTCTTTACTACTAACTCTATTCGCAACACATTTTAGAAACAGTTACCACATATACCAGTACAACTGGATGCACCGACAGAATTATGTTATTGCACTATACATAATTCAGGAGATAAGTCGTCATAAACATAGAGCTGCATGAACACGAAATTGCAGGACGAAATTCGCTAGTGATACAGATGAAATCTATGTAAAAAAATGTGTGAAACATGTAAAATATATGCGAAATATATGTGACACGCGTGTATGAAGACGAAGTCACGGGTAAAAATCTGCTCCTGAAAACCTGGACCGATTTCACCCAAAATTGGTACGCACATTTCTTACTAACTGCAAAGAAATGCCAGCCGTTGTGGCCGAGCGGTTCTAGGCGCTTCAGTCCGGAACCCCGCTGCTGCTACGGTCGCAGGTTCGAATCCTACCTCGGGGATGGATGTGTGTGATGTACTTAGGTTAGTTAGGTTTAAGTAGTTCTAAGTCTAGGGGACTGATGACCTCAGATGTTAAGTCCCATAGTGCTTATAGCCAACTGAACCATTTTTGCAAAGAAATACTGTTGGGATAAGATCGTGCAATCTCCTATTTGGGGTGGTGGTGACAAGTTGTACTTCAAATATGCGGAAGTAAGAAGCTGACAGTTTGCTCCTTTTGGGCCGTTGTAATCTGTAAAAGAAACGAAACGGAAGAGCAGCGTATTGTGTAGCGTTGTTGTTGTTGTTGTTGTTGTGGTCCTCAGTCTGGTTTGATGCAGCTATCCATGCTACTTGGCTCCGCGCAAGCCTCTCCATTTCCAAATAACTACTACAACCTACTGTACTTCCTTAAGGAATCTGGTTACTATATTCGTCTCTTGGTCTCACGTCTACGATTCTTAACCCCCACACTTCCCTCCAATACTAAATTCGTGATCCCTTGATGTCTCAGAATGCGTCCTGTCAACTGATCCCTTCTTCTAGTCCGGCTGCGCCAAAAAAATTTTTTCTCATTAATTCTATTTAGTTCCTCCTCATTAGTTACGTGATCTACCTGTCTAATCTTCAGCATTCTACTGTAGCACCACATTTCAAAAGCTTCTGTTCTGTTTTCGTCTAAACTTTTTAACGTCTACGTTTCCTTTCCATGCATGGCTCATGACAAAAGACTGGTTAATGCAACGAAAATCTTATCCTTATATTAAGTTACTCTATGAGTTGAAGATTATTATTTTAGCCTCTACAGATTTTAACCTCCTGTCATTGTAGCACTACTGTTTTAAAAGCAAGGATGCAATCATGAGAAACCCCTAAACCCTCACGAAAGACCGAAAGCAACATTGCGAATTCTTGCTAGCTGAATGGGTTACGAAAGCTCCAATAAGCATATACGAGGTGTAGTTACCAAGTTTTAATTACCCCCTTAAAAAAGTTACATAATTGATTGTTGTTTCTTTGCAGGTACGTGTCTGCGGTCCTGCACCGGTAAAACATCGTATCTCGTACTTTGGACACATCAAGCCGCCATCTTTACGACGTACTAAGTTCTTCATTGTGTGAGTAGCTCCCTGCCTCCCTTAGTTGAGGACTACGCCTCTCCTTTTTGACGATGACTTTTTGATTTATTAATAACATTTATCTCTGCCTCGTGATGACTGGGTGTTGTGTGATGTCCTTAGGTTAGTTAGGTTTAAGTAGTTCTAAGTTCTAGGGGACTGATGACCATAGATGTTAAGTCCCATAGTGCTCAGAGCCAGCCAATAACATTTAATAACCGGTGGATGAAGTTCAGAAAGATGCGATTACTATTTTATTTATTCCTTTGTCGATAGCAGTCACGGAATCAGAATAATTGAACCAGGACACGAGATTCTAATAACACCCGGCGTTCAGAAATGATTCATTCCAGGACGACATTGCCTACACTAGCGCTGATGTTAAATATTCTTCGCGCACGCGGCCGAAGACGCATTGCGGCATCTCTTCCACACCTCTTAACGACTCCGGCCGACTCCTACTCCCGCCCTGCATTGCTCGTGCAAAAACGAGCCACCGACTTTGATTGTCGTGACCAGAGAGGCTTAACTACGCGAGGCCACAGGTATTTATTCTCCTGACGATCAAACTGCAGCAACGGTGATCTCACAATTGCACACTTTATTCAAGTCGTCTTCTTTATTTTTGCCTTTATCCTGTACCTACACGGAGTCAGCATGTTAATTATGGCATGTGGCATTTAGGATGCCTTTCCGTTGCCACCCCTTTATCCCCTGGTATGGATCTACATCTACATGGATACTCTGCAAATCACATTTAAGTGCCTGGCAGAGGGTTCATCGAACCACATTCACAATTCTCTATTATTCCAATCTCGTATAGCGCGTGGAAAGAACGAACACCTATATCTTTCCGTATGAGCTCTGATTTCCCTTATTTTATCGTGGTGATCGTTTCTCCATATGTAGGTCGGTGTCAACAAAATATTTTCGCCTTCTGAGGAGAAAGCCGGCCGGAGTGGCCGTGCGGTTCTAGGCGCTACAGTCTGGAACCGAGCGACCGCTACGGTCGCAGGTTCGAATCCTGCCTCGGCCATGGATGTGTGTGATGTCCTTAGGTTAGTTAGGTTTAATTAGTTGTAAGTTCTAGGCGACTGATGACCTCAGAAGTTAAGTCGCATAGTGCTCAGAGCCATTTGAGGAGAAAGTTGGTGACTGGAATTTCGTGAGAAGATACCGTCGCAACGTAAAACGCCTTTCTTTTAAAGACGTCCAGCCCAAATACTGTATCATTTCTGTGACATTCTCTCCCATATTTCGCGATAATACAAAATGTGCTACCCTTCTTTGAACTTTTTCGATGTACTCCGTCAGTCCTATCTGGTAAGGAACGCACATCGCGCAGCAGTACTCTAAAATAGGACGGACAACCGTAGTGTAGGCAGTCTCTTTAGTAGATCTGTTACATTTTCTAAGTGTCCTGCCAATAAAACGCAGCCTTTGGTTAGCCCTCCCCACAACATTTTCTATGTGTTCCTTCCAATTTAAGTTGTTCGTAATAGTGTGCGAACGTTTTCTAAATGCCTGAGAATCGTGTAACTGAGGCGATACGTGGGTACCAGCCCGGTATTCACCTAGTCGGATGTGAGAAACCGCCTAAAAGTAACAAATCGACCCTGGTCATTAATCTGGCGGGCGGATTCGATCAAGGGCCTGAGCACCTGCCCGAATCCCGGAAGCAGCGTGCTAACACCCACGCCTATAATTTTTTCCCAAAAATTCCATCCCTTCTTCGGCTCCTTTTCGGGCTATATACTTCAACTTCTCTTTTTTCTTTTTAGTTATTTAGTCTCTAGTCTGGAAATAAAAATCTCTCCGTTTCCAAAATGGAAAAAATCCAGGCGAGCGTTCACTTTCTTCGTGTAAAGTGGCGTAATTGAGTGCGTAACCGATTTTTAAAGTTTGTTGGCTTTGAAGGTGTTTAAGAGATGGCCACACTCCTGTCGTATTACCCTGTTACCATTCTGTTAACCTCGCTTACTTGCCACCAAGGTTTTGGTTGGCAGGTTCATTAGTACAATACTAGAGAAATGCGATCCGTATACAACAGTGATTGCTTTCAAAACACTCGTGCCACCTATCCGAGGCTATCGCTCAGATGTGTGGGAACGATACGAAATAGGGCTACCAGGAGATATTGAGTGTATACAGAGAAAGGCAGCATCAGTGGTTTCAGATTACATGAACACTTGCCACTGTAAACATTATTTGTTCTGGTAATAAATGTTTCATCAGCAGCAGCAATGTGTGATCTTTCTATTTTTCTGTGAACTGCAACGTCTTACCAGAAATATTCTTTAAATTAGTGTTTGTTCAGTATGTATTGCCAAAACCCAGATTATAATCCATCTGCGACACACAAACACACACACACACACACAGAGAGAGAGAGAGAGAGAGAGATTTGTTGGACCTGTGCATAAGTGTTGCGAAGATTCTGAAGAAACTGAACTGTCAGACGTTTGAAGATAGAGGTCAGCTTTCCAGGAAAAGATTACTTCCAATGTTTCAGCTACCATTTTCAAATAATGATACTAGGAATATACTACAATCCCACTAGTATCACTCCCGTAGGGATCGCGAGCACAAGATTAATTACAGCACACTCGGAGACGTTTAAACCATAATTCCTTCCACTCACCATACCGAAATAGAACGGGAAGTAGTTGTAGTAACAGGTACAATGGTATGTACCCCTTGCCATGCATTTCACAGTGATGTGGAGAATATAATGTGGGCTACATAAAAATTATGTTAGCTCTCTCTTCCTGTCACTCCCTCCCCCCATCCCCCCCCCTCTCTCTCTCTCTCTCTCTCTCTCTCTCTCTCTCTGTGTGTGTGTGTGTGTGTGTGTGTGTGTGTCGCAGATGGCTTGTAATCCGGGTCCGCCTTTGGCGTTTTGGCAATACATACTGAACAAACACTAATTTAGGAAGTATTTCTGGTAACACGTTGCAATTCACTGAAAGATAGCATGATCACACATTGCTGCTGCTGATGAAACGTTTATTATCAGAACAAACGATGGTTACGGTGGCAAGTGTCCATATAACAGCGCCGGGAATGCAGGAGAGAGGGATGCGTTTCTCACTTAATGGAAGAGTGACTATACAGAAATGTGTTACAGTAAACTATGGTTGAAACTTGTAAGTGTAGTGGCTATAACTGTATTCCGCTATTATAGAATTCCCCTTGTCGTTATAGACGTTTAACTAAAAATCGTCATACTACTGCCAGTACCTTTGAATTACAGTATTCTCTTTTTTCTCTTGTACTATTGGATTATTCTTTATTTCGTCATTCAGGAATTGCCAAGGAAATTATAACTTTTTTTACAAATATCACATCGATTAATTGGCTTCTTAAATTGTGGATCACAAACGTTCCATTTCACACCATCATACCTCCTTTTTACTGTCGTCTTTCAAAATGGTTTGCGTTTTCTTTTTCAATATTTTTTTCTAATTTCTCCTTTAATGTTGCTTATATTTCAAGCAAGTTAGCTAGCGCAACGGTAAACATGAGCATTTCAGTTCCATTTTAAGTTACAGCATGGATTATAGGACTCGAATCAGTAGTTTCGGGGAACTACTTCTCTATGCAAAACAATCGAAACTAGAAACCAGACATAGTCTGCAGTTACGGAAGCTGGATTACCCCACTTATAAGAACGGGCCTCATCATGTTCTTACACGGGCGTTCTCAGAATACTGTGCTAACTTTTATTGCTTCGCTGAATCTCCTGGCCCTCCTTCCAAAATGTAACATTAAGCGGCAGCGAGACACACGATACGCCGGCGTTGCTGGAACCAAGCCTGTATACGGAGTTTCGTCGCTGGACGTACGTCAGAAGTACTGCGAAACTTTCACTCGCGGAGGGAGGTCCAAGCAACATGTTGGGAATTCTTTATTTCCTCGTACATCTACTTATTTGTAATTAGCGAGCCACCCTCGCTTCGTGTAATAGCATGAAGTACGAGGGGCGTACAGTAAGAAACACAACACATTTTTTGTCGGAAAGCAGGTTGGTTTATGCAGGATTCCAGTACAACATATTATTCCCCACCCCATTCTATTGGCTAAAAAACCCTATTTTCAACATAATCTCTGTTCAATATGACGGCCTTACCTGTATGTCGTCATGGTGCCTCTCCACTCGTCGATGCCGGGGCCGACGTCTTGCTGCAACAATAACCTCCCTATCATCCACAGACTGCTTCCCGCAGAGTGTACCCTTCATTTGGCCAAACTCAAGGAAGTCGGTAGACGCTTCTGTTAGGCGGCGAAGAACCCGGCGGGCACACACCTTTGAGCACCCCAACTGGTGGACGAGGAGTCAGCACTACCAACAGAGACGTCCAGTTGTGCAGCGAGTTGCTTGACTGTGACCCGTCGATCACCACGGATGAGAGTGTCTGCACGTTCCAGCATTACAGGAGGCACTGCTGTGTGAGGCCGGCAGCACACGGAAGATCTTACCGGTTTACGCGACCTTTTTGTGATGATCGCAGGTGCCTCCTCCAGCGACTCGCCGTGCTTTTGTTCACTGCCAGGTCTCCGTAGACATTCTGCAAGCGCTTATGCATACCTGCGACGGTCTGGTTTTCCGCCAAAAGAAACTCGATGACAAAAAAAAAAGGTTCAAATGGTTCTGAGCACTATGGGACTTAACTTCTGAGGTCATCAGTCGCCTAGAACTTAGAACTACTTAAACCCAACCAACCTAAGGACATCACACCCATCCATTCCCGAGGCGGGCAAACTCGATGACAGCTCTCTGCTAGGAACGCACCTTCGGTACAGACGCCATTTTGAAGGCTAAGTATTGTGCCGCTGCCAATCGAAACTTCATGAAACTATGGGGGCTGACCCGAGAATACTTCATGATACCCTGCAATAAATTCCACATTTTTTTTTTTCAGCCGAGTCTGGACGAGGAAAAAAGTTTTGCATTATTTAACGCCCCTCGTCTCAACAGCCGGAAGACTTGTCCGGCGTAATGGTAATAAATATACTATATACACAAGCCTTCCTTGTGAATAAGTGTGTCTGTTAGCGAAAATCGCATCAAAATCCCTACATTAGCTCTGAGATTAGCCTGCACATGCAGACAGATAAAAGCGGTGATGGACTTTATAAAATGTAAAGAAGGTACCCATTAGTTAAAACAAAATTCGAGATTGGATTAATAACAAATATTGAGAAACTTTAATATGGTGATTTTAAGACTTCTACATGTCCCCCCCCCCCCCCCTTCCACACTTGAGTGCAAAGCATAGAACTTTTATACAACCATGTGAAACTGTCAGAAAACTCCTGCTTTGGAATGTTGTTCAACTCGTGAGTCACAGTCGTTTGAATGTAGGTTATGTCCTCAAACCGTTGACCCTTCATGTGAATTCCTGCACTTTGTTGTTTTATTGTAAGTTCTTATTGATAACACCAAGTCTCGTCACCCGTGATTTTTTTTCAGTCAAGAATTGTCCGTGTTTTGAATTTCAATCAAGACGCTGCACACGCTCACGCGTCGTTTTTGTTCTGGAGTCGAGGTGTGCTGGACAAACATTTCACACACTTCTCTTTTCTGCAAAATATTCTGGAGATTGTCTTGAACCAAAACATTCTGGAGAATGTCTTGAACATTTGATTTAGAGTTGTTCCTCCAGTGCTGTTTGTGACACAACAATGTTGACGCATTACGGCCGCATGTCCATTACTTAACACTGCTTGCTCATGACTGAGTCGTCGAATGCACATCCGTTGCTTACAGGTGTTAGTTCGAGCAACTATCGTACTTAATGAGGTGACGTCACTTACACACCAGGAATAAAATCAGTCTCGGAACTTTTCAGACGGACGGTGTATGTGTATATGTACAGAGTCCGATCAAGGTCGCTGCTCTCTGGGGCTCTAACGGGTTTTGGCTTTACTGCTTTTCCCGCCAGATACTGCCTCCTGTGTAGCTCCCATTGCCACGAAATGTCACTCCAAAGCCAATTAAATATGAAACACATAACAATACATCTATGTCCTCGCGAATCAGTCTATCTATTGGTGGGAAACCGTATCAAGGGAAACCGTATCAAAATCTTTGCAGCAGTTACTGAAATTAGGATTAGCAAACAGAAAATAGTGGCAGGGGGCTTTAAGTTGTAAAATGTATAGACTAATGCGCGGTAGAAATATTCGAGCGTAGTAAGTTTTCGTTACTGGAAGTCTAGAAATTCCACCTTACAGATTTCGAGAACTTATCGATATGATTTCATTTCTACTTCTCTGCTGTGTTCTCCTCCTCTCATTCTTGTTACAAGTAGAAGTTTGACTATACGTTAGCCGTGCTATGGTTGTCCTCTTCCCGTCCGTCTTTACTACTGTCACAACTCTATGCTGCTTGTTTGCTTGTAAGAGGACACTTATTAGGATTGTGAAGTAAGTTTATCAGTTTAATATGATCCTAGCGAGCCCTGAGTCGCAACGAGCGTACCAACGTTCGCCCATTTGAATGTACGGCAACACGACAATGTATCATTGAAAAAGTTGACATGAAATTGACCCAGCTGACCGATTATTCAAAGTGTTCTCTGGACCAAAATTAGAACTGGGATTTTTGTTTCTCGTAAGCAGCGTCCTTTCAATTGAGGCATAAGGGCACTCCTCGCCACACATGCGTAAGTAGCGACGAATATAATGTAACAGAATTTTAGCAGCACATTTTTTTAGAATGAAAACACACGCTGTGAATTTCCTACCCGAAGTAATTTAGATGCTGAACCAGTCTTCAGCTTACAAGACATTATTCAAGCGACAAACGGCTAATGCTGTCAGAGGCTAACAACCTTGAAAATACGTATATAACACTCGAGACTATGGTCCTAATAGTGATTCTTGACAGTTCTACTTTTACAATAAAAGAATACGTCATACCTAAGCACTGAGTTAAATGTTCTGTGTTTTGTTTCATACAAATCTTTCCATATAGACTCACGTTTAGAAAAAGCACAACACTTTGAACGACTAGAGATAGAATGTTCATATTCACAGGGCATGTACATTAATTAGTATGTTCTACAAATGTCGGCCCGCTGGTTCAAGGTCAACATCGATATCGCGGAGCAACACCACCTATCGGTAAGATAGCCTGCGGCTCTCTTTGTCGCTACAAACTGAGGGTAATGGATCAGTGCGACTTGAGCAGACGTGCAGGGTGCCTTTCAGATGTATGCGCGAACCGTACCGTCAAATCAGTGAGTTTGAAAGAGGGATCATTATTGGAATGAGAAAATGTGATGCATCTATCGGGAAAATTGCGGTTCGTGTGGGGCGTAGTGTTTTGGCGGTGCAGCGGGTATGCGTAGAATGGTTCACGGGAGGCCATAGAACAGGACGAGATGGATCAGGTCGCACCATCCAGACCACTTCCCGTGAGGATCGACGTCTCACCCGAATGACATTGCAGGACAGATCTGCGTCTTCAGCTCTGGCGGTGTCCAGGGCACTGTGACCTGTGTGACCTAAGTCAAAGACAGTCTGCGATCTGCAGCCCATACCCTTTCTGCACAGCATCTGAGACGCCATTTTCCACCAAGACCACATGTTGCTGCACGAACCCATGCCATCTTGGTGTCACAGAATGTCACACTTTTTCCCTGACCCGTCAGATCACCAGACGCGTTGCCAATCGAAAATTTGTGGGATATGGTGAACGATGGGCGCAGCGCTGTGACCCAGTGCCGACCACTACAGATGAACTTTGGAGCCAGGTGAATGCAGCATGGATGACTATACCACAGGACGCCATTCGCGCCTTATATGCGTCGATGCCATCACGCATGGAACAAGTTATCAGGGCCCATGGCGGATTCTGTGCCTACTAGGCAACAGGACACATGCTGAACCGAGGTGACTGAAATACTAACCATTTCTGCAGAACATACGAATGTACATGTCTTGTGAATATATACGGCCTATTTCTTGTCGTTCAAGGTGTTCTGTTTTTTTCTGAACATGAATGTATGTCCAATGTTAAGCTTCACCTAATCCTCCAAACCAACTACCTTCTCACATCTCACACTCACTGTTCCACCCCCATTTTTAGTCTGACTACATCCCCTTAGAACGTAACTAATGTATATCCATAAGCCATCTTTTACTTCTATTAAGCAGCATAGATTAGTTTCGATATGCTCCTCCTACAAATCTTGATTCCAGATTATTCTGTATTTTGCTCCCTCACATGAATTGTCTTAGTTTTCTTTTTCGGTACCTGTCTTCTGACTGGTGTGATACGGACCACCACAATTTCCTCTTCCGTGCCACCCTCTTCATCTTGGAGCAGCACCTATACACAGTGTCCCCAATTATTTCTCGTACATATTCTTACCTCATTATTATAAACTAGCTGAGTACCCATCATTGCCCGTGTATGTATTTATTCCAATATTCTATCAGTTCGTCTCCTCCTTCCCCCTCTCACTGACCATCTGCCCCTCTGCCCTCTCTTTCCATATGCTTGCCCCTCTCTCTGTCTCCATCTGTTCCTCCCCCCTCTGCCCATCTGCTCCTTCTGCTTTTGTCCATCCCCTCTTCCCCTTCTACCTCCTGATCACCCCCTCTAAGCCTATGCTGTTCTCCCCCATCTCTCTGTTCATCTTCTCTTCCCCCTCTCTCAGTCCATCTTCTTGTCCCGTTTTGTCGCTGCCCACTGCCTCCTCCCTCCTCTCTCTGTCCGTCTCCTCTTTCCTTTGCCTGTCCATATCCTTGTCTCCCCTCTCTCTCCATACCCTCCTCTCTCTCTCCATACCCTCCTCTCTCCATCCATTTCCTCCCCTTCCCTCTCTCAGACCTTTCCTACTCCCCTTCTCTCTGCCATTTCCCCCTTCCCTCTCTCTGTCCATTTCCCCCTCCCCTCTCTGTCCATCTCGTACTCCCCCTGTTCCCTCTCCTGACCATTGCCTCCTCCATCTATTCATCTCTTCTTCCCTCCCTCTCTACCTGTCTCCTCAGTTTCTCTGTGCATCTCTCCCTTATCCCCATCTCTTCTTCTTCCCTTTCCCTGTCCATTTCCCCCCTCCCTCCTCTCTGTATACAGCTCCTCGTGCTCCCTATTTGTGTCTGTCTCCTCCTTCCCCCTCTCTCTCTGTCCTGCTCCCCAGATCTCTCTATCCAAGCTATCATCCCATCCTCAACACGAGATTGTTGGATCCTACCCCAATATTTCCTTTCAGATGGCAAGTAACATGTGTACCAGGATTAGTTGAACCGATTTTTACCCATGGCATCACCCACGTAGGCACATGTCACATATATTTCCCATATAGTTGATATATTTCACACATATTTCTACACATATTTCACCTGCATCTCTAACGAATTTCATCCTACAGTTTTCAAGTAGCTCAATGTTTATGACGTCATATGTCCTCAAATATGAATCGATTTATGACATAATTTTGAAGGTACATCCAGAGTTATATGTAGATACGCTCTGCGATATCTGCTGCAAATAGAATTGTAGTAAAAAAGTAACTAATTAAAACTTCATGCATGAAGCGGCAGTTTTTCACGCATCTCAGTGTAAATGACGTCATATCTCCTGAACTATTTGTCGTATCCTTTTGTAAGTACATTCATTGGTGTGTGTAAATGTCTGCAAAATGAGTTGGAAACAGATTTTGTTATAAAGAAGTAATAAATTAAAAGGTCATGCCTGATGCATGACAGCGAAAATGTAGTAATGGATAAACTTTTTCCATTCATAATTCTGCGGGTGTATCACCGAGAAGAAGTCTCGTAAACGTTTCAAACCAGATGGAAGGAAGGAAGGAAGGAAGATTGGGTTTAACGTCATGTCGATATCGAGATCAATAGAGAGGGAGCACAAACTCGGATAGTGTCAAGTATGGGGAAGGAAATCGGTCGTGCCCTTTCAAAGGAACCATCCCAGCATTTGCCTGGAGTGACTTAGGGAAATCACGGAAAACCTAAATCTGGATGGCCGAACGTGGGTTTGAACCGTCATCCTTCCGAATGCGAGTCAAGTGTGCTAACCACTAGCGCCAACTCGCTCGGTAAACTATGTGTAAAGTTGCTCGCAAATCACTAAGAGCAGTCGTTCTCAAACACCGGATGAATACATTTTGGCTATTTGCGCGTCGTTGGCTACACTACTTTTTCACCCCCACCCTCATCCCTTTGATAGGTAGGTGGCTCTTACCCCCTTATTGATTCTTGCCAGACAGTAAGTGATATGTGTATCAAGTGTGGTTGAAACCGATCTAGTGATTTAGGAGGAGACGTGGAACATACATACGGCGGTGTGCTGAAAAGTAATTCATCCGAATTTTTTATGTGGAAACTAATAATGCTTAAAAAATTTATCAACATTCTCTACCTTTTTCCTTCAGGTCTACATATTTATTTCTCAACATAGTCACTCTGGCAACGAACACACATTTTTCCCAACATGATATTAGTTCGTTGGTACCGTCACTGTAGAATGTTTGACCCTGTTAACGGAGCACAACTTCACATCTGGTTGCACCGCTTCATCACTATCAAAGTGATGCCCTCGACGGTATTCTCCAAATTCTGGAAACCGATGAAAATCGGTCGGGACCAAGTCGGGACTGTATGGAGGCTGAGCGATAATAGTGAGCCCAAGGCGTTGGAATGTTGCAGATGATGCAACGCTTGTGTGTGGTTATGCTTTGTGTAGCTGAAGGAGAGGTTGCTCCATATGTGGACGAATTTCCGAGTTCGAAGCGATTACAGCACGCTGTTCCTCACCTACCGACATAGTTACTTTACACACCACCATGTTACACTTTACAGCTAGAAGTGCTCTAGAGGCATAGGGCTGAAAAAATGTTGACATCAAGAATAAAGATGTAGATTGTTAATAACGTTATAATATTTATGGATATTTATCCACTTGATTGCTATGTAGTATAATAACAACTAGAACATCTTTACTGGGTGTAGCTTGTCAATCTTAAAAGACTGATCAAAACATGACTGTTAGCGTACAAAACCAGACCAGACGCCTGTCGTCCCCCAACACTTTCTGTCCTGCATGACTGCCCCAAGTACCATGAAAGTTATTCCCTGAGTTCTTAAGACTTTTCATTTTAAGCTGCCCTTTCTTCTAGTTAGTTTTTAAATCCGCCTTTCCTCCCCGATTATGCGGAGAACCTAGTCATTTCTTCTCTTATTTCTCCTCTTAACTTTTATTACTACAGCTCAGACACTTTGTATCTGCTTAGTTTATACTACACAAGACTATTACTATGATAAACTCATCAGATTAACTATGTATAGTACCAGACAACGTGTAGGCGGCAAAAATCTCTGTGATACCACTCAGCGTAGACTATCTGCGTCCATCCTTTGCCTTTATGATAGCATGAACCCTGCTGCGGGCAAGGTTAGTGAGGTGCCTGAAAGTACATGCAGGAATGACGGCGCATTCTTCCACAGGAGCCGAAACCAGAGAAGATAGTGATGTTTGACGCTGGGGACTGGAATGATGTCGATTTTCTGTCTCATCCTGAAGATGTCCCGTTAGTTTCATGTCAGGAATCTGCGCAGACCAGTCCCTTGCAGGAATATTGCTGTCCACCAACTATTCCCTCGCAGATGCTGCTTTGCAGCGTGGTGCGTTGCCATGCTAATACAACCGTCGTCTCTGAATTGTTCGTTCACTGTAAGAAGAGCACAATGTTGTAAAATGTGTTCATGTTCTTTCGCATTTAGCGGTTTCATAAGCGGAATAAGAGGACCACACCCTGACCACGAAAAACACTCCATACTGTAATATCACCTCCTGCGTACTTCACTGGTGACTCTACACATGATGGTAGGTAACCTTGTCAAGGCATTAGCTAAACCCTAGCCTTTCCATCGGATTGCCACATGGTACAGCATGATCCATGACTCCAAACCATTTGTTTGCAGTCATCCATTGTCCAGTGTAGTCGCTCTTAACACCGCCGCAAGCTTCGCTTAGCACTGACTGCAGAAATGTGTGGCTTGTGAGCAGCTGCTATACCATTGTAGACCGTAGCGTCTCATCACATCTAGTGGTAATTTCTGCATTGGATAGGGGTATCAGATACTGTATGTATCGCTGCAAGGTCAAGAGGCGCTTCAAGAACATCCTGAACACCTGTTGAATAAACAAACAGACTTCAGTTATAGATCTTATACACTCCTGGAAATTGAAATAAGAACACCGTGAATTCATTGTCCCAGGAAGGGGAAACTTTATTGACACATTCCTGGGGTCAGATACATCACATGATCACACTGACAGACCCACAGGCACATAGACACAGGCAACAGAGCATGCACAATGTCGGCACTAGTACAGTGTATATCCACCTTTCGCAGCAATGCAGGCTGCTATTCTCCCATGGAGACGATCGTAGAGATGCTGGATGTAGTCCTGTGGAACGGCTTGCCATGCCATTTCCACCTGGCGCCTCAGTTGGACCAGCGTTCGTGCTGGACGTGCAGACCGCGTGAGACGACGCTTCATCCAGTCCCAAACATGCTCAATGGGGGACAGATCCGGAGATCTTCCTGGCCACGGTAGTTGACTTACACCTTCTAGAGCACGTTGGGTGGCACGGGATACATGCGGACGTGCATTGTCCTGTTGGAACAGCAAGTTCCCTTGCCGGTCTAGGAATGGTAGAACTATGGGTTCGATGACGGTTTGGATGTACCGTGCACTATTCAGTGTCCCCTCGACGATCACCAGTGGTGTACGGCCAGTGTAGGAGATCGCTTCCCACACCATGATGCCGGGTGTTGGCCCTGTGTGCCTCGGTCGTATGCAGTTCTGATTGTGGCGCTCACCTGCACGGCGCCAAACACGCATACGACCATCATTGGCACCAAGGCAGAAGCGACTCTCATCGCTGAAGACGACACGTCTCCATTCGTCCCTCCATTCACGCCTGTCGCGACACCACTGGAGGCGGGCTGCACGATGTTGGGGCGTGAGCGGAAGACGGCCTAACGGTGTGCGGGACCGTAGCCCAGCTTCATGGAGACGGTTGCGAATGGTCCTCGCCGATACCCTAGGAGCAACAGTGTCCCTAATTTGCTGGGAAGTGGCGGTGCGGTCCCCTACGGCACTGCGTAGGATCCTACGGTCTTGGCGTGCATCCGTGCGTCGCTGCGGTCCGGTCCCAGGTCGACGGGCACGTGCACCTTCCGCCGACCACTGGCGACAACATCGATGTACTGTGGAGACCTCACGCCCCACGTGTTGAGCAATTCGGCGGTACGTCCACCCGGCCTCCCGCATGCCCACTATACGCCCTCGCTCAAAGTCCGTCAACTGCACATACGGTTCACGTCCACGCTGTCGCGGCATGCTACCAGTGTTAAAGACTGCGATGGAGCTCCGTATGCCACGGCAAACTGGCTGACACTGACTGCGGCGGTGCACAAATGCTGCACAGCTAGCGCCATTCGACGGCCAACACCGCGGTTCCTGGTGTGTCTGCTGTGCCGTGCGTGTGATCGTTGCTTGTACAGCCCTCTCGCAGTGTCCGGAGCAAGTATGGTGGGTCTGACACACCGGTGTCAATGTGTTCTTTTTTCCATTTCCAGGAGTGTAATTAAATGTTTCCCTGCGACATTTAACTCTCTTTGTATTATTTACGTCTGCTTCGATCATTATCGTAGATAATAAAAAGAGACTTAAATGTCTCAGGGAAACATTTCATTATAAGATCTATAAGATCACCAATGATACAAGGACGTCCCACTACGTCCAATGCTGGGGTGCTTGCCAATATCGGAGAGCCCTGGCAGTAGTGACAATATGTAAGTGAAAAAGGAATTGAAGTTTGTGTTGAGGAGGGCACTCGGCGTAGGTAGTTCGTGCAGCAATGTTGACCATCGTATTGCGGTGCTGTAATGGTTAGCATTTCTGCCTAGCAAGCAAGAAGGCCCGGGTCCGAGTCCCGGAAGCAGCACAAATTTTAATCCATTTCGTCTGCTTCGATCATTATCGTAGACTTCAGTTACTCTCCGATCCTTGATGCTGCTAAACCTGACTGACATTCTATTCAAACTTTGTTAAACTGTGGTCAGTTTAAATCAGTGTGCCTGTTATTGGTTGATTGTGGCATTCTAAGATTATATATCGTTTTGTATATTTATTAGTAGCAGTTAATGTCTTTGATGATAGTAAATTGTTTGCCGTTTATGTCTGTAGCATGCTTCACAAAATCTTTGGCAGTAATGCTAGACAATAGGATAATAAATCGAAACATAGGTCATAACTAGTGTAATTAATGAAATGAGTGGCAAGGAAGTATGCTTTGTTGACACGAATGATTACAGTTTAAAAAGCGCCTGCTGTCAATTTACATCCTAAACGAGGCCTCATCAGCGACGAAATGTATCTTACACTGATCTGTAGTCGACAGTACGTTTGCGTGCCCACTGCAGACGCTTCCACCTGTGAGGAGCGATTCACACATGGCCGGCCGCCAAGCATACGTATTACCTTCGCGAAGCCTTCTGCGCCCAGCACGCTATGGCGACCTCTTCCCAGTGGTTACAATAAGGACGAACCGTGGCAGAGATTTGGTAGGGACCGTACACTTCAAGTTCTTAACACAAAATATCGGACATAGGCGATCTTCGTAGCTGCAGCCCTGTGGACACCAAGCGTGTGACTAGGTACTACCATCACCCAGCAACAACGAACGGACTAACCTTTAACTACTCTGAGTTTGAGCAGTCGCCAATCTGACAATGACCCCCGCCCCCCTAATCGTGCTTTCTTCCTGTAAAAGATGCTTCGACGCAATCAACCAAGCACTGTTACCAGCTGTGTTATTTCAGTTGTGCAACATCAGGTATAGTCCTACTCTCAATCACACAGGGTGTTTTCTTTACGACGATACAAACTCTGAGCTATGACGAAAAGGAGACATACACGACCTGATTAAAAATACGTGGACACGCATGTGTAATGCAGGACTGACTACTAGATGTCATGAGAAGTGGACCCGCCAGTACGAAATGAGGCGGGGATTATTGTATTGTTTGTAGAGAAGTTACAGAAGAATGGGTCGGACAGGTGACGTCAGCGACTAAGAACCTAGAGTGGTCATTGGATGTCACTTGAGTAACGTATCCATCGCGGATGTTGCAACCCCTCTAAAGCTGACCAAGATGACTGTTGGATATGTGATTGTGGAGTGGAAACTAAAGGAACAACCACAGCTAAACCAAGAGCAGGGAGCCTCGATTTTTGCGGAGAGAGCATGAAATTGATGTTAGGAATCACTCATGAGCAGTCCAGTTATCACAATGTCTGTGCTTTGGAGGATAAAAACAATGGGGTACACTGGTCGAGCAGTTACTCATAAACCACACATTCTGGCGTCAATGCTAAGAGACGCTTATTGGGGTGCAAAGAGCGACGCAACTGGACAGTGGATGACTGGAAAAGAGTTATTTGGGGTGATGAATCACACTGTACCGTTTGGCAATGAGTTGGAAGGGTCTGGGTCTAGGAATGCCTGGAGAACGTTACTTGTCTTTGTAGTGTTAACAGTGAAGTACAGAAGAGGTGGTGGTTACGGTATTGGGGTGTTTTCGTGTTAGCGGTATGGCCTTTTATTGCGCTTAAGAAAACGCTAAATGCAGAAGGATATGGACACATTATTGTGTACTGAATTCAGCAGAAGAACATTTCGAAGACGATGATTCTTTGTATCAGCATGACAGCGCATCCCGCCACAAAGCAGCATCTGTGAAGCAGTGGTCTGTGAACAATAACATCGCCGAAATGGACTGGCCTGCCCAGAGCCCCAAGATGAACTCAATGGAACACAGTTTGGGTGAGACAAATGTCGATTTCTTTCAACTCCAGCGTCCAACATCACTACGCTCTTTGGTTTCCGTTCTCCATGGATATTCAAACACCCCATTGAAGCATCCCCAGCGCAATTCTAGGGGTCATGGATGCGAAGTGTGAAAGGTGGCTACACTGAGCCACAGCGCCAGAGATTGCGCCAAAGAGTATTATTCAGCCGCCTCCACTGGCAGTGCTTGGGGAGAACTCGTAGTAGTCAGGGGCTTGTTGAGAACTCGTGGGAGACAGTGCTTGTTGAGATGTGCTAGTGAAAAGTGCTTGTTGAGAACTCGTAGCAGAGAGTGCTTGCTGAGATGTGATACTGAAAAGTTCTTGTTGAGATGTGATAGTAACGAGTCGCTGTGGAATATTGTAATGATTAGAGTGCTTTTAGTCAATATATAAAGGTAAAAGAAAAAAATTTTTCCTTTTCTTTTTATTATCTCAATGTCTTAAATAATGCGTCACTCCAGGTTCAGTCAACAAAGCATCTGGCGTGTGTTCTTGTATTAGAGTGTAATTCTGGGTTTCTTGGGCAATTATAGTATTTCTAATTTTTTTTATCACGTCAGTATAAATGATATTTAAAATTTCTTGCCTTATTGAAGAAGAACCGTGCCAGATGTGTACGTTGAGTCATACTTCCCGGTAGCTGAGTGGTCAGCGTGACAGACTGTCAATCCCAAGGGCCCGGGTTCGATTCCCGGCTGGGTCGGAGATTTTCTCCGCTCAGGGACTGGGTGTTGTGTTGTCCTAATCATCATCATTTCATCCCCATCGACGCGCAGGTCGCCTAAGTGGCGTCAAATCGAAAGACCTGCACCAGGCGAACGGTCTACCCGACGGGAGGCCCTAGCCACATTAAAAAAAAAAAAGAAAAAAAAAAGGCGAGGACTCCAGTTCAGATAGAATGGATCGGACGGGAACTGCTATTGTAAGCCCTGACGTGGTCCACCGATGCGGGAGATGAAACGCCGTGGGTGCATCTGGAGATGGTAATACAGATGCGCAGAAGAACTACGAACGTGTGCAATGTAAGTGGCAAGCAGTTGTCCACGACTGACCTGCAATGGAGAGACCTCAGCCTCTGCCAGGACGCTGGTCACCAGACTCGTCCTAAAATCTCCCATCGCTAGTCGAACGCCACAATGGTGCACTGGGTCGAGTAAACGCAACGCTGAGGGCGCCGCCGAACCATAAACCAGACTCCCATAGTCAAGGTGGGATTGAACAAGAACTCTGTAGAGCTGCAGCAGCGCAGAGCTATCAGCACCCCAGTTGGTGTTGCTCAGGCAGCGAAGGGCTGCCAGCACTTCCGCTTAAGCTGACGAAGGTGAGGAAGCCGTCCTAAAAATCGATATGTCTCCACTAAAACGAGGGAATGATCGTCCGTAAGGTAAAGTTCTGGTTCCGAATGAAAGGTACGACGCCGTCAGGAGTGCATAACACGCGACTTTGCGGCCCAACTAGCGGTGGGCTAGAGCACATGGCTGCGCCTTGTGGATGGCTCCCTGTAGGCGTCGCTCAGCAACACTAGTACTGGTGGAACAGTATGAAATGCAGAAGTCGTCTGCATACACAGAGCATGAGACAGATAGCTCTACAGCTGCTGTTAGACCGTTAATGGCCACTAAAAATTATGATACACCCAATACAGAACCCTGTGGGACCCCATTCTCCTGGATATGGGGGGAGGGGGGGGGAGGCTATGGGAGGTACCAACTTGGACACGGAAAGTACGAAGCGACAGGAAATTCTGGATAAAAATCGGGAGTGGACCACAGAGACCCCACACGTATAATGTGGCAAGGATATGATGTTGCCAGGTGGTGTCATATGCTTTTCGTAAATCAAAAAAGACGGCAACAAGGTGTTGGCCGACTCGAGGGACACAAGATTATCAGTGGTAGAGCGACCCAGGCGGAAATTGCCCTGGCACGGAGCCAATAGGCCACGTGGCTCCAGGACCCAACCCAACCGCCAATACACCATACATTTCATGAGCTTACAAAGAACATTGTTGAGGCCATTGGCCAATAGCTATCCACATCAAGTGGGTTTTTGCTGGGTTTGAGCACTGGTATGATGGTGCTCTCCCGCCAGTGCGATGGGAAGACGCCATCGCACCAGATCCGGTTGAAGATCACGCTTGTAGTCAGACGAGAGATGTTTAATCATCTGACTGTGGATCCGATCTGGCGCAGGAGCTGTATCGGGGCAATATGCAAGGGCACTGAGGAGCTCACACTCTGTAAATGGGGCTTTATAGGGTACACTTTGGCGTGTACTGAACGAGAGGACTTTCCCTTCCATCCGCGGTTTGAGAGTGCGAAAGCCGGGGTGGGGGGGGGGGGGGGAGGGGGGTAATTCTCCAACGCAGAGGCGCGAGCGTGGTACTAGCAAAGTGCTCGGCAATCGCGTTTGCGTCGGTAGATAATACGCCATTTATGTTAACACTGGGATTATCTATTGTGGTCTGGTACCCAAAGACTCGTTTTATCTTTGCCCAGACTTGGGAAGGTGACGTATGGCACCCAGTGGTCGAGACGTATCTCCCAACATTCCTGCTTCTGCCGTTTGATAAGTTGGAGAACACGGGCACAGGGCTGTTTAAAGGCTGTGAGGTGCTACAGGGAAGGGTGTCACTTACGCCGCTGTAGAGCTTGCCGACGCTCCTTAATTGCCTCAGCGACTTCCAGCGACCACCAAGGGACTGTCTTTCGTCGGGGGCAAGCTAAAGAACGAGAGATCGCATTTTTCGCCGCAGAAACGATCGTTGTAGTAACCTGCTCAACCACCACATCAGTGTTACCATGTGGGGGAGATTCACCTGTGAAAGCAGAGGTGAAGGCTTCCCAGTCTGCCTTGTTTAAAGCCCATCTGGGCAGGCGTCCGTGGGCCTGACGCTGGGGCAGTGACAGGAAGTTGGGAAGTGGTCACAACCACACAGGTCGTCATGTGCTCTCCAGTAGATAGGAGGGAGAAGGCCAGGACTGCGGACCGAGAGATCAATGGCCGAATATGTGCCATGTGCCACACTGGAATGTGTGGGGGCACCTGTATTTAAGAGGCAGAGCTCGAGTTGTGGCAGCAAAATTTCGACCTCTCTGCCATGGCCAGTAAGCATGGTGCCACCCCACAAGGGGTTATAAGCGTTAAAATCTCCCAAAAGTAGGAAATGTTTAGGGAGTTGATCAATCACTGCAGCCAATGTATTCAGGGGTACTGCACCATCTGGAGGAAGATATACTTTGCAGACAGTTAATTCCTGCATCGTCCTTATCCTGGCAGCCACAGCTTCAAGAGAGGTTTGAAGGGGCACGGGTTCACTGCACACTGAGTTCAGGACATAGACACAAACTCCACCTGACACTCTATTATAGTCACTACGGTAGCCGTGGAGGGCAGGGGTCCACATTTCCAGGAACCAGGTTTCCTGAAGCGCAATGCAGAAAGCAGGTGTAAAGTTTACGAGTTGCCGTAGCTCAACCAGGTGGTGGAAAAAACCGTCACACTTCCACTGGAGGATGATGATATCATGAGGCTGGGAAGGTATGAAGCATGCAAGGAGGCAGGTTATGCCTCAGCATCACCTGCTACCACTGACTGAGTATTTGTGGCCATTTCAATGGTGGATGAGGCATAAGTGAGATCCAGGTCCACAGAGGACACTTAAGATCTCCACCACATCCTCAGATGCAGAATTGATAGGGAGTGATGGTGTTGGGGCCACCAGAGGGTCCTGTTTCTTAGCAGGCTTCTTCTTAGTTTGCTTGCTCTCTCACTTCTCTTTAGGGGATTGCTGGGAAGATTTCTCCGAAGCAGCTTCAGGCATGGAGGAAGACTGTGAAGCTCTTCGTCCAGCAGCTTTTGGCTCCTTAAGCCACTGGCGAGTGTCTGCTGTGGCATTAGTGGACACCTTGGGAAAGAGGGCCCCAAGGGACCTTTTCTGCACGAGAGCAGGGAGGAGGGGATCAATGTTCCCTGCGTTTGGGGGTGGGGGGCCCTGTTCCTGAAGTAGGTACTTTGGGAGCAATGGAGGAAGATTTTCCCCCTACCACCAAGGGGGCGGATGTTTTCTGGTGGCCCAGAGGGCCCACTGTTCATGGCACAGAGTGAGGAACCACTGGCACTTGGGACAGCGATGGTGACGTAGCTGCAACATATGTCGATGCCAACCGAATGCGGTGTAATCTTTCAAATTTACGTTTATTCTCTGTGGTAGTCAACCATTCCAGGGTCTTGTACTCCATGATTTTCCGCTCCTTTTGGAGTACTGGGCAGTCTGGCGAGCAGGGAGAGTGGCGCTCTACACAGTTGATGCAAGTGGGAGGTGGCGCACATGGAGTATCTGGGTGCAGTGGACGTCCGCAGTCTCGACATGTGGCGCTGAAAGTGCAGTGGGAAGACATGTGCCCGAATTTCCAGACTTAAAGCACTGCATAGGGGGAGGGACGTATGGTTTTACGTCACAGTGGTAAACCATCACCTTGACCTTTTCAGGCAATGAATCACCTTCAAAGGCCAAGACGAAGGCACTGGTAGCAACCCTGTTCTCTTTGGGTCCCCTGTAAACGCGCTGGATGAAATGAACACCCCGCCGTTCTAAATTGGCGTGGAGCTCGCCGTCAGACTGAAAGAGGAGATCGCAGTGGAAAATGATCCCCTGGACCATGTTGAGTAACGCTCAGGATTGGGCTGAGGATGCTGTCTGAATCAAGACTGCGCCGTTTCGCATCTTGGACAGCGCTGTCACTTCTCCAAACGTATCCTCAAGATGTTCAACGAAAAATTGAGGCTTCGTAGGTATAAAGGAGTCCCCATCAGTTCTGCTACAGACTAAAAACCGAGGCTTCAATACAGTGGCTCTGAACCCGAGAGTAATTACTCCCTGAGAGGTAAAACTCAATTTTCTGAACGGAAAAAACAAAAGGGTTCGATTGTGTTTGCCACGAAACCAAATATATTTATAAAATATTTTTACTATTATCACTTTTTCATAATATTGTAATACTGGCTGCGAATAATTAATTTTCTTCTCGAATATTAGCTTTAATGCGCGACACAAAATCGTGGTTACAGCTTCTTAAACAAATGTATGAACACAGTCATCCTCCCATATTCCATCTACTATACACACGCTTTTTATCGTGCATCTATGGCAGTAAAATTGAAACATTTGCCTGACATTTGCTTAAATATCACACGAAAATACCTTCTCCGACTTGTAAATAGCTCCCGCAATAGACTAGAAATTGCTTCATTATTCACCTCACAACACATAAACGTACTAATTGACTGACCACAACACACTATAACTATAAAATGACTACAACATTGCTGTAGTGCCCAGACATTATTATTATTATTATTATTATTATTATTATTAGGGCAGTGGTCCGACACAACACATTAGCAGCCCTAAGTATTCCAATTTCTACCAGTTCAGGAGTAAGGACTACATCAATCAACTGATTTACAAAGATAAGTAAGATAAGTACAGTACACACATTTTAATTTGGTTGATTTTAAATTTTTTGTGAGTGTGTGTGGGGGGGGGGAGGGGGGGGGGAGGGTTCAAGGCATGGAAGAAGCAAGTGACACTAGGGAGAGGAGTGGTGCGGAGAAAATACGTTTTCTAACAAGTCTCTTCACTTAGTGTGGACAATTAGCTTTCTTCTCTGAGAAGGAGTTGTGTGTGGGTAGCACTCACGATGCCGTGAGTACTGCTTCATCATTCTATAAGCAGAAAGGTTGTTAGAAATAAGTAGTAGCAATTGACTCATTAGTACGTGGTAACTAAATGTCATTTACCTTTCGTCATTAATTAGATGCTAAGGTTGTTGACAGCGGGGCAGTAAAATGGTGGGGGCGAAGGGGGGAAGGGAAGAGGCTACCTAATAGCTGATTGCACTCAGTGGGAATGGCTTCAGGAAGGTTCAGAACCACTGCTTTAGTTCGTCGACTGATTGCGTTCAGCTGGCGGACCGTATTCTAACTTTCTTTGCTAATGCTGTCGACGCGTTCGGAAACTAATTTCGGAACTGTAATATACGAGGATTTTTTCAAGTAAGTAAGCGTTATACTTTGAATGACTAGCAGAGCCTCAAAGTCGAGACATTTGCGTACCACGTAAGAATTTCACAGGACAAGTCATGACACCCGTAAAAATCCGGACGTCCCGTATAAATAGGGCTATCTAGCAACTCTGTCCTTAAATATTTCTGGGAGGATGCCTTCCAACTGAGCTCAACACTGAAAGGAAAAAAATCGCATCACAACAAAATAAGTAATGTAGAATACTGAAATTTCGAGAATGCATTTTTCTACTAACAGTGCAAGATCACAGGTTAATGTAAGTGCGAGATAAGTCATCGCAAATGTGAAATGCAGGTACATTAATGACTGGTGTAACCATCAGAGTGTTTAACACAAGCATGCAAACGCGCATGCGTTGTGTTGTACAGGTGCTGGATGTCAGATTGTGAAATGGAGTCCCACACTTGTTGCACTTGTTCGGTCGATACAGGAACGGTTAATGCTGGTTTTGGAGGACGCCGGAGTTTTCGTCCGATGACTTCCAATATGTGCTCCATTGGAGACAGATCTGGTGATCGAGCAGGCCAAGGCAACATGTCGAACTCTGTAGAGCATGTTGGGTTACAACAGTGGTACGTAGGTGAACGTTATCCTTTTGGAAAACACCACTGGAATGCTGTTCATGAATGACAACACAAAAGGTCGAATCACTAGACTAACGTACAAATTTGCAGTCAGAGTGCGCGAGATAGCCACGAGAGTGCTCCTCGTCTCATATAAAATCGCACCCAAAACCACAAGTCTAGGCGTAGGTCCCTTGTTTCTAGAACGCAGATAAGTTGTTTGCAGGCCTTCAAACGGCCTGCGTATAGACTCCTTCCAACCAACACATGGTCATCACCGGCACTGAGGCAAAACCACATTTCATCAGAAAACACGACAGACCTCTACCCTGCCCTCCACTGAAGTTGCAAATGCCGACCGTTGTGGGCGAGCGGTTCTAGGCGCTCCAGTCCGGAACCGCGCTGCTGCTACGGTCGCAGATTCGAATCCTGCCTTGGGCATGGATGTGTGTGTTGCCCTTACGTTAGTTAGGTGTAAGTAGTTCTAAGTCTAGGAGACTGAAGACCTCAGATGTTAAGTCCCATAGTGCTTAGAGCCATTTGAACCATTTGAAGTTGCAAATGGCGGTGGTTTGGAATGCACACTGCAGAGCGCCTGGCTCGGAGCTGTCCTTAAAGTAACCGATTTGTATCAGTTCATTGTGTCACTGTGGTGCCAACTGCTGCTGAAATTACTGCTGCAGATGCAGTACGAGGCGCTAGAGCCATACGCCAACACGCGGATCTTCCCTCTCGGTAGTGCCATGTAGCCGTCCGGAGCCCAGTCTCGTAGTGATCGTGCATTCTCGTGACCGCCGTTACAATCAGTGGCTACTTTCCTGCCAAGTCTTTATGCAGTATCGCAAAAGGAGCATCCAGCTTCTCGTTGCCATACAACAAGACCTCTATCCGACTCAGTGAGGTGACGACAATGCCGTTTTCATGACTGACATCAACTCTTCACGACCAATCTCAAAGGTAATGAACGCTCACGACTGTTACAGCGTGTTTTTTGTAGAAAACCTGATTTAGATCCTCATTATGGCCTTACTAGCTCCACTCTCATGCGACTGGCGCGAAATTTGAATAGAAATCGTGTTTCAGATGTAGAAGCACGCCTACCAACCTTCTTTTATGTCGCACAACTCCATCTTGGAGTTGTGATTTTGTTCTCTGTGAGTGTACAAGGGCGATCGAGCTGCCTGGGCTATACCTAAATCCGGTCCTGATGGGCCATCGCTCCGAGATTTACAAATGTATTTAGCTATGTGCAGAAGACTGACAGTGCTAACTGACTATCAAAGCTTACAGTGCAAATCTTTTTTACAAGGCAAAATCACTGACTGGTACTCAGCGATTTTCTTTATACTTATACGAGGTGCATTCAAGTTCTAAGGCCTCCGATTTTTTTTCTCCGGACTGGAAAGAGATAGAAACATGCACATTGTTTTAAAATGAGGCCGCGTTCATTGTCAATACGTCCCAGAGATGGCAGAACCGTACGGCAGATGGAATTTTACCGCCAGCAGCGAGAATGAGAACTGTTTTACATACTTAAAATAGCGTCGTTTTCCTTACTTGAACAGCGTGCAATCAATCGTTTTCTGAATTTGCGTGGTGTGAAACCAATTGAAATTCATCGACAGTTGAAGGAGACATGTGGTGATGGAGTTATGAATGTGTCGAAAGTGCGTTCGTGGGTGCGACAGTTTAATGAAGGCAGAACATCGTGTGACAACAAACCGAAACAACCTCGGGCTCGCACAAGCCGGTCTGACGACATGATCGAGAAAGTGGAGAGAATTGTTTTGGGGGATCGCCGAACGACTGTTGAACAGATCGCCTCCAGAGTTGGCATTTCTGTGGGTTCTGTGCACACAATCCTGCATGACAACCTGAGAATGTGAAAAGTGTCATCCAGGTGGGTGCCACGAATGCTGACGGACGATCACATGGCTGCCCGTGTGGCATGTTGCCAAGCAATGTTGACGTGCAACGACAGCATGAATGGGACTTTCTTTTCGTCAGTTGTGACAATGGATGAGACGTGGATGCCATTTTTCAATCCAGAAACAAAGCGCCAGTCAGCTCAATGGAAGCACACAGATTCACCGCCACCAAAAAAATTTCGGGTAACTGCCAGTGCTGAAAAAATGATGGTGTCCATGTTCTGGGACAGCGAGGGCGTAATCCTTACCCATTGCGTTCCAAAGGGCACTACAGTAACAGGTGCATCCTACGAAAACGTTTTGAAGAACAAATTCCTTCCTGCACTGCAACAAAAACGTACGGGAAGTGCTGTGCGAGTGCTGTTTCACCAAGACAACGCACCCGCACATCGAGCTAACGTTACGCAACAGTTTCTTTGTTATAACAACTTTGAAGTGATTCCTCATGCTCCCTACTCACCTGACCTGGCTCCTAGTGACTTTTGGCTTTTTCCAACAATGAAAGACACTCTCCATGGCCGCACATTCACCAGCCGTACTGCTACTGCCTCAGCGATTTTCCAGTGGTCAAAACAGACTCCTAAAGAAGCCTTCACCGCTGCCATGGAATCATGGCGTCAGCGTTATGAAAAATGTGTACGTCTGCAGGGCGATTACGTCGAGAAGTAACGCCAGTTTCATCGATTTCGGGTGAGTAGTTAATTAGAAAAAAATCGGAGGCCTTAGAACTTGAATGCACCTTGTATAGGACTTCAAGGGCAGTGCCCAAACATCAGTTTCTTACAAAACTACCACGTCAAAAAAATCAGTACTTTGGCAAACAAAATAATACCACTATCTGAAAATTAACTTCCGTAACATGTTAGAAGGAGGAAGGAGTATATAGAGGGTCTATACAAGGCGATGTACTTGAGGGCAATATAAAGCAAGGAAAGCGTTTCTGAAGAAGAGAAATTTGTTAACATCGTGTATAGATTTAAGTGTCAGGAAGTCGTTTCTGAAAGTATTTCTATGGAGTGTGGCCATGTGCCGGCCACGATGGCCGAGCGTTTCTAGGCGCTTCAGTCCGGAACCGCGCGCCTGCTACGGTCGCAGGTTCGAATCCTGCCTCGGGCATGGATGTGTGTGATGTCCTTAGGTTAGTTAGGTTTAAGTAGTTCTAAGTTCTAGGGGACTGATGAACTCAGATGTTAAGTCCCATAGTGCTCAGAGCCATTTGAACCATTTTTTGTGGCCACGCATGGAAGTGAAACATGGACGATAAATAGTTTGGACAAGAAGAGAATAGTTGTTGTTGTTGTTGTTGTTGTTGTGGTCTTCAGTCCTGAGACTGGTTTGATGCAGCTCTCCATGCTACTCTATCCTGTGCAAGCTTTTTCATCTCCCAGTACCTACTGCAACCTACATCCTTCTGAATCTGCTTAGTGTATTCATCTCTTGGTCTCCCTCTACGATTTTTACCCTCCACGCTGCCCTCCAATACTAAATTGGTGATCCCTTGATGCCTCAGAACATGTCCTACCAACTGATCCCTTCTTCTGGTCAAGTTGTGCCAGAAACTTCTCTTCTCCCCAATCCTATTCAATACTTCCTCATTAGTTATGTGATCTACCCATCTAATCTTCAGCATTCTTCTGTAGCACCACATTTCGAAAGCTTCTATTCTCTTCTTGTCCAAACTATTTATCGTCCATGTTTCACTTCCATACATGGCTACACTCCATACGAATACTTTCAGAAATGACTTCCTGACACTTAAATCAATACTGGATGTTAACAAATTTCTCTTCTTCAGAAACGCTTTCCTTGCCATTGCCAGTCTACATTTTATATCCTCTCTACTTCGACCATCATCAGTTACTTTGCTCCCCAAATAGCAAAACTCCTTTACTACTTTAAGTTCCTCATTTCCTAATCTAATTCCCTCAGCATCACCCGACTTAATTAGACTACATTCCATTATCCTTGTTTTGCTTTTGTTGATGTTCATCTTATATCCTCCTTTCAAGACACTGTCCATTCCATTCAACTGCTCTTCCAAGTCCTTTGCTGTCTCTGACAGAATTACAATGTCATCGGCGAACCTCAAAGTTTTTATTTCTTCTCCATGAATTTTAATACCTACTCCTAATTTTTCTTTTGTTTCCTTTACTGCTTGCTCAATATACAGATTGAACAACATCGGGGAGAGGCTACAACCCTGTCTTACTCCCTTCCCAACCACTGCTTCCCTTTCATGTCCCTCGACTCTTATAACTGCCATCTGGTTTCTGTACAAATTGTAAATAGCCTTTCGCTCCCTGTATTTTACCCCTGCCACCTTTAGAATTTGAAAGAGAGTATTCCAGTCAACATTGTCAAAAGCTTTCTCTAAGTCTACAAATGCTAGAAACGTAGGTTTGCCTTTCCTTAATCTTTCTTCTAAGATAAGTCGTAAGGTCAGTATTGCCTCACGTGTTCCAGTGTTTCTACGGAATCCAAACTGATCTTCCCCGAGGTTGGCTCCTACTAGTTTTTCCATTCGTCTGTAAAGAATTCGTGTTAGTATTTTGCAGCTGTGACTTATTAAGCTGATAGTTCGGTAATTTTCACATCTGTCAACACCTGCTTTCTTTGGGATTGGAATTATTATATTCTTCTTGAAGTCTGAGGGTATTTCGCCTGTTTCATACATCTTGCTCACCAGATGGTAGAGTTTTGTCAGGACTGGCTCTCCCACGGCCGTCAGTAGTTCCAATGGAATATTGTCTACTCCGGGGGCCTTGTTTCGACTCAGGTCTTTCAGTGCTCTGTCAAACTCTTCACGCAGTATCATATCTCCCATTTCATCTTCATCTACATCCTCTTCCATTTCCATAATATTGTCCTCAAGTACATCGCCCTTGTATAGACCCTCTATATACTCCTTCCACCTTTCTGCTTTCCCTTCTTTGCTTAGAACTGGGTTTCCATCTGAGCTCTTGATATTCATACAAGTCGATCTCTTATCTCCAAAGGTCTCTTTAATTTTCCTGTAGGCGGTATCTATCTTACCCCTAGTGAGATAGACCTCTACATCCTTACATTTGTCCTCTAGCCATCCCTGTTTAGCCATTTTGCACTTCCTGTCGATCTCATTTTTGAGACGTTTGTATTCCTTTTTGCCTGTTTCACTTACTGCATTTTTATATTTTCTCCTTTCATCAATTAAATTCAATATTTCTTCTGTTACCCAAGGATTTCTACTAGCCCTCGTCTTTTTACCTACTTGATCCTCTGCTGCCTTCACTACTTCATCCCTCAAAGCTACCCATTCTTCTTCTACTGTATTTATTTCCCCCATTCCTGTCAATTGCTCCCTTATGCTCTCCCTGAATCTCTGTACAACCTCTGGTTCTTTTAGTTTAACCAGGTCCCATCTCCTTAAATTCCCACCTTTTTGCAGTTTCTTCAGTTTTAATCTACAGGTCATAACCAATAGATTGTGGTCAGAGTCCACATCTGCCCCTGGAAATGTCTTACAATTTAAAACCTGGTTCCTAAATCTCTGTCTTACCATTATATAATCTATCTGATACCTTTTAGTATCTCCAGGGTTCTTCCATGTATACAACCTTCTTTCATGATTCTTAAACCAAGTGTTAGTTATGATTATGTTGTGCTCTGTGCAAAATTCGACCAGGCGGCTTCCTCTTTCATTTCTGTCCCCCAATCCATATTCACCTACTATGTTTCCTTCTCTCCCTTTTCCTACACTCGAATTCCAGTCACCCATGACTATTAAATTTTCGTCTCCCTTCACAATCTGAATAATTTCTTTTATTTCATCATACATTTCTTCAATTTCTTCGTCATCTGCAGAGCTAGTTGGCATATAAACTTGTACTACTGTAGTAGGCGTGGGCTTCGTATCTATCTTGGCCACAATAATGCGTTCACTATGCTGTTTGTAGTAGCTTACCCGCATTCCTATTTTCCTATTCATTACCCCTATTTGATTTTGTGTTTATAACCCTGTAGTCACCTGACCAGAAGTCTTGTTCCTCCTGCCACCGAACTTCACTAATTCCCACTATATCTAACTTCAACCTATCCATTTCCCTTTTTAAATTTTCTAACCTACCTGCCCGATTAAGGGATCTGACATTCCAAGCTCCGATCCGTAGAACGCCAGTTTTCTTTCTCCTGATAACGACATCCTCTTGAGTAGTCCCCGCCCGGAGATCCGAATGGGGGACTATTTTACCTCCGGAATATTTTACCCAAGAGGACGCCATCATCATGTAATCATACAGTAAAGAGAATAGAAGCTTTCGAAATGTGGTGCTACAGAAGAAGAAGATGAAGAAGCTTGCACAGGATAGAGAAGCATGGAGAGCTGCATCAAACCAGTCTCAGAACTCAAGACAATAACAACAACAACAACAACATGTTAGAAATTACTTTTGGGAAATGAAATCATCGTGTGGCATTATTGTTGGAGGGGGATTCCATCTGGGGTTGTTCGCCCTCCTGGTACAAGTCTTTCTGACTGACGCCACTTCAGCGATTTGCACGCTTAAGAAGATGAAATGATTAGAACAACACAAGCACACAGCCTCTGAGTGAAGAAAATCTCCACCCGTCCAGGAATCAAAACCGGGATGCCTCGACGTATAAGCAGCGACGCTAACCTCTACACAATGAGCTGCAAAGTACGTTACAGAAAGATGGAATAGGACAATGGAGAGTGAAAGAAAGGCAAACAGGTACCTATTGCAGACATATTTAAACTTTTCACTATAAAACAGTCTTTGATTTTCATAATCCAGTGTACATACTCAAGTTTCTTCAGTTCCTTTTATCTAAAAGCACCATACTCTAACTTCTGTAAACTGTTTCATTTCTACCCTAATTTTGATGTATTGAGCTCAGCTATGCTAATAATAAAATTGTACAACCGTCATGTTTGTCTGTTTGTCTTTGAACAACTTAATCTCCCAGAACTACTGAACGTATTTCTACTGGGTATTCACTCTTAAATTCGGCGTTATCTTGGAGCAGCGTATAGGTTTTATTTCATCACAATCGTATTACTATATATATATATATATATATATATATATATATATATATATATATATATCGAAATTAAAGTTTGGCTAACATTTTGTTGAACACGTTGGTTCCCAAAACTACTAAACGATTTTTCAAGGGGTTTTTCGCCGGTAACTTGAATGTAGCTGTGGGCACGGTATAGACTTTATTTCATCAATAGCGGATCACGGAAAAAAGATTCCATAATTACTACAAAAATGTATGTATGTGCCACAGTGGTAACATCGGTTCCCGTCAGATTACCAAACTTAAGGGCGTGCGGAGCGCTGTTGGCATGTGGGGTGTACTCAGCCCTTCCGAGGCCAATAATTGTGGAGCTACTTGATTGAGAAGTAGCGGCTCAGGGCCGGGCGAGCGGTGTGCTGACCACATGCCCCTCCATATCCGCATCCAGTGACGCCAATCGGATGAGGCTGACACGGCGGTCGGTGGGTAGCATCAGATCTTCCGAGGCCTGTTCTGTCGGAGTATAGTTATTACGTGTGTCCCACTACCGAAACCATTGGAACACTGCGTTCCTGGCAGTCACAGTAATTAGTCAACATTACTGTGGTGTGCGTACTGTAAGGCCTTCGGTACACACACCATCAGATTATTTGACTTGTCGCTCTAACGAAGTAGGTGAGTGTCAGCAATATCTCTCGTGGTCTTATCGTGGCGTGTTTATCTTCTGCCGTTAGGTCAGACGATAGAAATGCCACTTGCACGCTTAGAGTAGCAGATTGACGGTGACCACCTTTAAACAGAACTTGATTAATTTTCACACACATTTATTAAAAATAAAAAGCATAGACATTACGTAACTTGATTCTGGATGATGTTTACAATTGACAATCTGAAGTTCCTTTGGTCTTGGTACGTTAATCTTATTCTCACATATCTCTGATACTTGACAAAGTGTCTATTCATTTATCTTCATGGCTATGTACAGGAATATGGTAATCTTATTAGGCGCAGACTGAAACTTGACTATAGACTGGTACAGACTAACGTAGACTGGTACAGACAGGTGCAGATAAATGCCGACTCGTACAGACTAATGCAGACTGACTAATCGGAGGTCTGTACACTCGTTATAATACCTCGCGCGTTCAGGTATCACTGCGCGAGTGTGATCCGCGAGGAGAAAAGGTTCTACGTTAGCCGCAATCTCATTGGCTGCGTTACATATGTCCCTTAGACAGCGCCATCTCGTAGTGCGGAGATGGACGAGCGCTGCACCTGCGCTGTTGTGCTTAGCGGCGCGCGCTCTAGTGGGCAAGTTGTGTACGCGCTGACTACGCGGAACTATGTACACAACAATTACTATCTTGATGTTCTTGTTCAACTGCGTGAGTAAATAAGAAAGAAACGACCCGAATTATGGAAGAACAAGTCATGGGTTCTGCATCAAGACAACGCACTGGCTCATACCACATCGTTTGTTAAGAGGTGTCAAGCGAAGTACAGTATCCCAGCCTTAGACCATGCACCTTATTCACCTGACCTAGCGCCAAGTGACTTTATTTGTTCTCCAAGCTCAAATATTCATTAAAAGAAACAAGAATTCAGTCCATTGAAGCAGTGAAAGGAAACGCGGCACACATCATCAAGGAGCTCGCATAGGAAGACCTTCCTTCAGTAAAATATTCGAATGGAGCGTTGTACAGACAGAGAAGTGGCAATAACTAAATACGTATATTTTTGAAATAAATGTTTGACAGTAGCAATAACGTTATTTTATAGCCACACCTTGTAGAAGTATTTAAAGAAGCTGACGTGATTAGGAAAAGGACAACAGCTTCCTACAGGTACATCCAAAGCATAAATCCAAACAGACTGAGAAAAAGACTGTGCACTTACTTCGGTAAATTTAAAATGGATAACACATGGTGCAGTGAAGTTGGAAGGAACATGGACGTGCTCTGCGTTACAGAAGCATCTGATTCCACCCGTCCCATGACGTCATGAATAGGGCGGAAACGCTTACTTCCGGCATATACAAAATGACGACAATGACATCAAACACACGCCAACAAACGCGAACAAAAGTAAAAGTACCAAAATAGCGTACCACTCCAAAAATAAAATGAAACTAACAGGACAACCGCGGATAACTGGGGGTTTAGGGCGGCGACAAGTTAAATATAGAACAACAACAGAAACAACGCACCATCCCAAAACAAATATTATCAAAAAAACCTTTAAATTACAACATTACGCAACACGAACAAAACCACAGGAATCGGACATTTGCCTCGAGCTATATACCTCAACTGTGATCTGTATAGCCTAACCGCAGCTATCGATATAAAAAAAAAACAGCACCTGTTGTTGTTGTTGTGGTCTTCAGTCCTGAGACTGGTTTGATGCAGCTCTCCATGCTACTCTATCCTGTGCAAGCTTTTTCATCTCCCAGTACCTACTGCAACCTACATCCTTCTGAATCTGCTTAGTGTATTCATCTCTTGGTCTCCCTCTGCGATTTTTACCCTCCACGCTGCCCTCCAATACTAACTTGGTGATCCCTTGATGCCTCAGAACATGTCCTACCAACCGATCCCTTCTTCTGGTCAAGTTGTGCCACAAACTTCTCTTCTCCCCAATCCTATTCAATACTTCCTCATTAGTTATGTGATCTACCCATCTAATCTTCAGCATTCTTCTGTAGCACCACATTTCGAAAGCTTCTATTCTCTTCTTGTCCAAACTATTTATCGTCCATGTTTCACTTCCATACATGGCTACACTCCATACGAATACTTTCAGAAATGACTTCCTGACACTTAAATCAATACTGGATGTTAACAAATTTCTCTTCTTCAGAAACGCTTTCCTTGCCATTGACAGCCTACATTTTATATCCTCTCTACTTCGACCATCATCAGTTATTTTGCTCCCCAAATAGCAAAACTCCTTTACTACTTTAAGTGCCTCATTTCCTAATCTAATTCCTTCAGCATCACCCGACTTAATTAGACTACATTCCATTATCCTTGTTTTGCTTTTGTTGATGTTCATCTTATATCCTCCTTTCAAGACACTGTCCATTCCCTTCAACTGCTCTTCCAAGTCCTTTGCTGTCTCTGACAGAATTACAATGTCATCGGCGAACCTCAAAGTTTTTATTTCTTCTCCATGAATTTTAATACCTACTCCTAATTTTTCTTTTGTTTCCTTTACTGCTTGCTCAATATACAGATTGAACAACATCGGGGAGAGGCTACAACCTTGTCTTACTCCCTTCCCGACCACTGCTTCCCTTTCATGTCCCTCGACTCTTATAACTGCCATCTGGTTTCTGTACAAATTGTAAATAGCCTTTCGCTCCCTGTGTTTTACCCCTGCCACCTTTAGAATTTGAAAGAGAGTATTCCAGTCAACATTGTCAAAAGCTTTCTCTAAGTCTACAAATGCTAGAAACGTAGGTTTGCCTTTCCTTAATCTTTCTTCTAAGATAAGTCGTAAGGTCAGTATTGCCTCACGTGTTCCAGTGTTTCTACGGAATCCAAATTGATCTTCCCCGAGGTTGGCTTCTACTACTTTTTCCATTCGTCTGTAAAGAATTCGTGTTAGTATTTTGCAGCTGTGACTTATTAAGCTGATAGTTCGGTAATTTTCACATCTGTCAACACCTGCTTTCTTTGGGATTGGAATTATTATATTCTTCTTAAAGTCTGAGGGTATTTCGCCTGTTTCATACATCTTGCTCACCAGATGGTAGAGTTTTGTCAGGACTGGCTCTCCCACGGCCGTCAGTAGTTCCAATGGAATATTGTCTACTCCGGGGGTACCTACAACTCTGAAAAGTGGGACCAAAGCCCGACAACTCAAAAACCCAAATACCCTATATTCACTACATCAATTAAAACACAACCGACCTACTATAAATATACAACACACAAAACATCAAAGGTACTATAGAGTAAAACCAAAACAAAAATTACTTACCAATAGGAGCCTTCGGCAATAGCACCTAGGTTGTCCACCACAGACAAACACACACACACACACACACACACACACACACACACACACAGGTGCGCGCGCCTGCCACGCCACATATACATGTCCTGAACGTAATGATAGACTCCTGAACGTCACTGTCTTATCTAAGCTTTCGCGCGGTCTCAGGCGTCTTGTCACGGTCCGCGCGGCTCCCTCCGTCGGAGGTTCGAGTCCTCCCCCGGGCATGGGTGTGTGTGTTGTCCTTAGTGTAAGTTACTTTAAGTTAAATTAAGTAACGTGTAAGCTTTAAGATCTTACCACAAATTTCCAATTTTTTCTATATGTAACAGAACCGCAATAAATAAATTAGACTTCTTTCCCCGGTCGCAGGTTCGAATCCTGCCTCGGGCATGGATGTGTGTGATCTCCTTAGGTTAGTTAGGTTTAAGTAGTTCTAAGTTCTAGGGGACTGATGGCCATAGATGTTAAGTCCCATAGTGCTCAGAGCCATTTGAACCATTTTTAGACTTCTTTCCCCACAACATACACCAAACCAATCAGACCAAACAAAAACGGCACACATATAAACAAAAAATCCTTAATAACTCACTGAAAACACTTCCACAACGCACGTTACCGCACTAACCACCGGAACTCGAAACCTCGTTAGCACGATGACACCAAAACTCAAATAAACCCAATACCAAATCACCACGTCCACATCCACCATCAGAGGGCACTATCAAATACAACAACACGACATCTACAAACACGATCAACTCAAAAACTCCGCGCCATAGTTACACGTCACACGCCACAACACCATTACGTCGCACGTCAAAGCAGCCGGGTGGAATCGGACGCTTCCGTTGACACGCAAGCTCCTTATTACTCCACAAAATATTGAGGAAAGACTGCTACTCAGAAGGAAATTACAGGACACCAAAGGCGAAAAACCCAGAAGAAGACTCGACGACTTTGATAGAAGAAAGATGAAACACGGAGAAATTACGAGAGAAATGCGGAAGAAAGTAAAGGAGAAACAATTGAAATAACCGGTAATCCATAGCGGCTAATACGTGAAAGAAGAACACCTGGTATTTATGTTTTTAATTGTTATTTCACGTTTCCCTGTACTGTTACATTCAAATGGAATAAAATATATTTGTTATTCTGTTTATCTCTTATATCTGATGTGTTTTGTATAATTGACTCCGTCTACGTTTAGAGGAAACTTATCTCAACACGCTGTACATAACATTTAAAAACAAAATTGTAGTCATTGGCGTCTAGCAACATAATGCCGTTGTAGCTTGTCTTCTGTCCAGCGATCCGGAGGAGGGCCGCTAGGAGCGCGGTACAATTGCTTGTAATCTGAGACGAGAGCGAAGGCGGCCGGAAGTATTGGCGGCGGGGATCTGGAGTGTCCGCGACAGATGACACACGCATTAGGCTCCGGGATACCCCTTGCGGAGGTCCGTCCCCGTTTTTCTGCGAACCGCTGGGACTACCGCAAGCGTTGCCAAAACAGTGACTCACGCGAGTAGCTACCGCTATCGCGCGCCCCCGCTTCTCTTTAGGAAGATGTTCGCGGAACTCGTTTAAGCCTCTCTGGCCTTACCATGTCGCATCGCACGCGTGCTCTGTCCATCAGATGCTAGTTTCTAGTGCAGCGGTCAACATCTCGATAGTGTTCTGCACGATTGGCGCGCAGCAGTAACTGTCGTAGGTAAGTTCATTGTCGATTCAGGGGGAGTCTTTCGGCGCTCGTCCAAAATATTCGCGAATATTTTGCAGCATAATAGAAATATTGCGACGAAGTTAAAAATCTTTCGATTACCCGAGTGCTTAGAACGTTCTGCTGCTCCGCTGAGCTGCGCTTCAGACTGGAACCGCGTGACCGCTACAGTCGCAGGTTCGAATCCTGTCTCGGGCATGGATGTGTGTGATGTCCTTAGGTTAGTTAGGTTTAAGTAGTTCTAAGTTCTAGGGGACTGATGACCTCAGATGTTAAGTCCCATAGTGCTCAGAGCCATTTGAACCATTTGCTCCGCTGCAAGACAATTGTGAGCCCAGAGTAATCGCATTGTGCTTGTCAGTGGCGTGTCTATGGTAACTGGCACGTAGACCAAATCTCGACTTTTGTTCGCCCCCCCCCCCCCCCCCCTAACATCTCACCATTTTCACTTATTTAATCATCGCAGCTTAGCATTGTTCTAAGTCGACGTGAGTCGCAACGCACCCTATTGGATCAGAGGTGACGCGGGATTTTATGTCAACCTTATCTTGGTACACGAGGGTCTGCGTACAGTGGTGAAATGGTGTCAAACTGAGATTTTTCAGATCTCCGTGGTTAGAGACAGTACAGAATAACTGGGATGTTAGCCGAAGGAGATAGATACAGTGATCGTAAGGAAATGAGACTCTCGGTTGGCTTACCGGTCTGTTTTTAATTGCTTCTTCACGTGTTTGCAATGAATATACATAAGAGCCACACACTAGATTATAAAAGCATAGATGAGCCTTACTAGATTACCCAATCAATTATCAGAACAGAAGGCCACGCCGGTGTGTAACTTTCTTAAGAGTCAGCTACGCACAGTAACGTATGGTACTACAGACCACGAACCGTGGAAGTGTCAGATTCCATTACTCTAGTCAAAGTCTCATATTCAAGTACTCGTCATAATGATAATGACATACAGACATAGGTATATGTAGACAAATATGTGATGACACCCAATAATCCTAGTCCAGAGGTACGTACGTGCAAGCTTTGCAAGTACTTTATAGTGTACACGTTTAACTGAAGAGGGGAGGCCACGACGTTAGGATCACAGTTTTACTTCAAACTTTGTACACCTTCAGTAGACCATTAAAACTACATAATGTGCAAGTAATAAAGTGCACTACTCTGGCAATTCTGAGAAAATCGCAAAAGAAATATTACACGTGTACTATGTGACTGATAAATCCGTGTGTAGATACCTAACAGCAGAGTTCGTGGTGCTCACTTGGTTAGCGTTCGCGCTTCGTAACGGTTCAACTCCTGCTCAATCTTAATTTTTCCTCCATATTTTCTTCATCACTGGTTTCATTATTTAAGTTATAGGACATTTGAGAGGTTATACAGTTTTAAAAAACAACGTGTATTTGCATGAGGTTTTCGTGAATTTCATGTTATTTGATTACTTACTATTTTTAATAAAATTTAATTATTAGAACAAACATATTTATAACCATGGACAAGTAAATGAAGAAACGCATAGCGTTTTCCTGAAAATGTGTGCCTGTCATGATTTGAGAAATCCCTTGTACATGCAATCCGGTACGATATCCGGAACTATTTTGCGCCTCGACGCTTCCAGCAGAGGTAGGTCCCATTCAGCAGTGATTCTGTGTAGCGGTGAGGCGTTAATGTAGCAAGAGAACAGTGTAGTTGCAAATTTTTTGAGTATCACAATATTTACACTTCTGGTCTCGCGGTTCTAGGCGCGCAGTCCGGAACCGTGCGACTGCCACGGTCGCAGGTTCGAATCCTGCCTCGGGCATGGATGTGTGTGATGTCCTTAGGTTAGTTAGGTTTAAGTAGTTCTAAGTTCTAGGGAACTGATGACCACAGCTGTTAAGTCCCATAGTACTCAGAGCCATTTACACTTCTACTAAAAAAATGAATATCCGAGCAGGAATCCAACTGTTGCGTTATAGGAAAGTCGAACGTTAACCGCTTGGCACCATGAACGTCAGGCATATACACACAGATACATCAGTTACGTAATAGACGCGTAAAACTTCTCTTGCAATTTTCTCGGAATTGCCAGAGTAGTGCACTTTATTACTTGCACATTATGTTGTTTTAATGGCTTACTAAGGGTGTTGAAAGTTTGAAATAAATCCGTGATTCCATCGTCGTGGCCTGCCCTTGTGAGTATAACGCATACTCACGTAGTATTTGCTGTAGGTTCGTTCATACTGGGCTGCTGTAACTCTTCTGTTTTCTGGACTCTGCCTTGCTTGACGTTTTAGGGCCACTATACACGGCATTTGGAGCTGTTTGCTTACAGATGGTACGTAACTGCGTATCTCTTTAACTCCAATTCGGAATCAGTCAGCATTAAATCAGTAGTTTCCCAATGCGTGTGGTCTCATAATGGGTTGACGAGAAGTGGCTTGCACTGTATATCTGTACCTAAGTTACAAGGCTTATGGCTAATATTCATACTTAGATGATTTTTCTTTCATTTTCTTGAAACCTTCCATGATTCGGTCACTACACCCTGCGCATTCGTTCATTGGTCAGCGTGACTTTTGCTATTATTTCATCCTCTTTTTATCCATATGGGTGGCGAGGGAGCGGACTGGGGCGTGTGTCAGCAGTACAATATTCCGCTCTTCAGACAAAAGCTTTAAAAGTCGAAACAAAAGCGAAACAAATATAATTAAGAGCTGAGCAGTTCACAGACTGTTTTAAAATATATGAATTTTGTTGGTGTGCACATAAAACATTAAAACTGCTGATTTTCCTTGTTTTTTTGTTTCAGTCGAAGGACTAAAATATAAAAACAAGAATATATATTTAAAACAAGCTATACAAGCAAATGGTGACGTTTTTCTAAAGAAACACCACTGTACCTTTACTAAAAGGCTGAAGGACCTCCCTGGGAGAAAAGGATTTGGGGAAGGGAAAATGTGTTCTAAAGGGTTGACGGAAGGGGGTAAAAAATTTAGAGGTCTGTTGGATAGTAAGGTAGGTGTTTGCATGGATAGTGAGAAGACATAAGTGAAGAGAGGAGAAGGGATCGGCAAGATGGAGAGGCAAGAGGAAGAGGGGAGCTCTTATATGGAGTGGGACAGGTATACAATCAAATAAAAGGTATGCATTCCAATAATTATTTTTTGTATGGTATAACTAAAAACGTGGAAACCATACAAAACATACAAACCAAAGTCGTCTTGCTTACAGCAGTAGCGCATTCATTGCGAGTCTATGCAAACCCGTGACAAATAAAACAGCATACGCAAAATTGTATTTTATACTTCCAATGAGTTGGCTTACTTGGCAAAACCAGAGTAGCTGCATCCAGTAGCCGAAAATAAGAAGCATCATGTTTTTACCAAGGAAAGATCGGTTGTATGCGACTGTTGCACAACGCAGTCGAATCTGAACCTCCACAAGATATTCTTTCGTACATCACCGCCCTTTTCCATTTTAGTGCCCTGGAATCCATCCCCTTTACCTTTTACTACTTCTACTACAACTACTACTATTACTACTTCTTCTTTTCGCCGTCATTTTCTTGTGCTGTTCCTGATTATTTTTGCTCGCCTGGCACAAAACTATGCGCCTCCACGGAAACGGTGACCTGGACACGTGCCCCGGCTGCCATACCATGGATACGCTACTGTACTGTACGCGCCACCTCGGTCACTCGCCAAGCCGCAAAACGAGGAATAAGCAATAAATCATTTCTTCGACGTACGTTTTTATCGGCGTACGCTCTGTGGGTTGCATAGTCTAGTTATATTAATGTGAACACCGTGTATGTCCGACGTCAACGTGCAATAACCAATTACAGACGGCACGGCAGGTGGCAGCACTAGCAGTGGAGGGTATATAAAGAGTGTTGGGAAGGAGTGGGGGGGGGGGGGGGGGGGAGTGGAATACAGTGCAGTCCTTGCCGTAATGCAGAAACGAGGCGATTTATCTGACGTCCACAAGGGCAAGATTATTGGCTTTCGGGCCAAGGATGGAAGCATTTCCGAAACGGCTACGTTTGTAAACTGTTTAAAAAATCGTTCAAATGGCTCTGAGCCCTATGGGACTTAACATCTATGGTCATCAGTCCCCTAGAACTTAGAACTACTTAAACCTAACTAACCGAAGGCCATCACACACATCCATGCCCGAGGCAGGATTCGAACCTGCGACCGTAGCAGTCGCGCGGCTCTGGCCTCAGCGCCTAGAACCGGTAGACCACCGCGGCCGGCTAAACTGTTTACGTGCCGCCGTGGTTAAAATATGTCGCGGACGCTAAAATGGTGTTATCCAAAACCGCTGCCGAGGCGACTGTGGTGCACCACGTGCCAAAATAAGAGGGGTGATCGACAGCTGTGTAGATGTGTACGAGCGAATAGAGGTGCAGCTGTTGAACAACTGACACAGATGAGCCAGGGGCTACCAACCGTGTCTCCTTAACGACCGTTAAGCAAACGTTGCTACCTGTGGGCCTGTGCAGCGGAGGCCAGCTTCATGCATCCGTGCTGACTGCTGTTCATTGGCGAGGAAGGCTGGAATTTACACACCAACACCGCAACTGGACGTCTACAGATGAATTGCACTTTATGTTCCATAGGCGTGAAACGACTGAAAACAAAGACCCTTCAACAATCGTCGGAAGGCTCGAGGAGGGAACGTTATGACCTGGGGAATGTTTTTGTGCCATTCCCTGGGTGATACAGTCATTTTGGAAGGCATAACGGAACAACACAAGTGTTCATCTATCCGTTGGGACCTTGTTCACCCCTACATGCAGTTTGTTTTTTCTGGGCGCGATAGCATCTAAGAGCAGGACAGTGCAACGTGCCACATAGCTGGGAGAGTACGTGCGTGATTCAAACAGCACCAGGATGAGTTTATCTTACTCGCCTGGCCATCAAACTCCCGGATTTAGACCCAATCGTGAATCTGTGGGACCACCTCGATAGGGCCTTTCGCGCTGTGGGTCGTCAACCGAGAAATCTAGCGCTGCTGGCAAGGACACTGGAATCGGCTTGGTTCCACATCCCTGTCGGTACGTTCCAGAATCTCATTGACTCTATTCCTAAGGGTGCCGCAGAGGTCTACGCTTCAACAAATGGTTATTCATGCTTTTGATAGGTGGTCACATTAACGTGACTGGACAGTGTATGAGCACTTTGTGCACGATTCGGACACCGTACTGTGTTTAGTTTGAATTTCTTTTACCTACTTGATCCTCTGATGCCTTCACTATTTCATCCCTCAGAGCTACCCATTCTTCTTCTACTGTATTTCTTTCCCCCATTCCTGTCAATTGTTCCCTTATGCTCTCCCTGAAACTCTGTACAACCTCTGGTTTAGTCAGTTTATCCAAGTCCCATCTCCTTAAATTCCCACCTTTTTGCAGTTTCTTCAGTTTTAATCTACACTTCATAACCAATAGATTGTGGTCAGAGTCCACATCTGCCCCTGGAAACGTCTTACAATTTAAAACCTGGTTCCTAAATTTCTGTCTTACCATTATATAATCTATCTGATACCTTCTAGTATCTCCAGGATTCTTCCATGTAGACAACCTTCTTTTATGATTCTTGAACCAAGTGTTAGCTATGATTAAGTTATGCTCTGTGCAAAATTCTACCAGGCGGCTTCCTCTTTCATTCCTTACCCCCATTCCATATTCACCTACTACGTTTCCTTCTCTTCCATTTACTACTATCGAATTCCAGTCACCCATGGCTATTAAATTTAAGTCTCCCTTCACTATCTGAATAATTTCTTCTATCTCATCATACATTTCATCAAGTTCTTCATCATCTGCAGAGCTAGTTGGCATATAAACTTGTACTACTGTAGTAGGCAAGGGCTTCGTCTCTATCTTGGCCACAATAATGCGTTCACTATGCTGTCTGTAGTAGCTTACCCGTACTCCTATTTTTTTATTCATTATTAAACCTACTCCTGCATTACCCCTATTTGATTTTGTATTTATAACCCTGTATTCACCTGACCAAAAGTCTTGTTCCTCCTGCCACTGAACTTCACTAATTCCCACTATATCTAACTTTAACCTATCCATTTCCCTTTTTAAATTTTCTAACCTACCTGCATCAAACCAGTCTCAGGACTGAAGACCACAACGACAACAACAACAATTTTCGCTTCTGGACCTTGCTTTCGGTGACTATCCTACTTTGGGGCTATCGCGTTTAATTATTTGTGTTTTTTGGCTCAAATGGTTCAAATGGCTCTGAGCATTATGGGACTTAACATCTGTGGTCATCAGTTCCCTAGAACTTAGAACTACTTAAACCTAACTAACCTAAGGACATCACACACACCCATGCCCGAGGCAGGATTCGAACCTGCGACCGTAGCAGTCGCACGATTCCTGACTGAGCGCCTAGAACCGCTAGACCACCGCGGCCGGCTGTTTTTTGGGGTTGCGTCCATAGTATGTTAACGATCCTGTCCAACTACCTTCGAGTGAAGCCGGAAGCGGACACGTAGCTGAGCAAGCGCTGCACATAGCGTTAATAGGGATTAAGCTGAAAATCGGGAACTTACTTGGAATAGCATCGAATGTCTCTTGATTCAACCTCAGGTATGAGAAGAATCAGAAAGTCGACATTGTAACTTCACGTGGTTATTATAGTGTTAACATACTTTTGCTCTACGTAGTAAGTGATTAAGTAAGTGATCTTGCACCCACGATGTTCTTTGATGACTAAATTGTAGATACTATACGCCCCTTCATTAATGGTGAAGCAGCAAGTATTGTACAGCATCCTGCTCCCAACAGAACGAAAATTTGGACAGGTGTAGATTCTGTCAAACTGAGAATATTTTCTGACGTGCTACTGATTGCTGGAGCTCTTCACTGCCGAAAGGGAAGAATTTCTGAAATGTGGACAACAGGCTAAAATATTTGTCGAGGTGTTTTTACTGCTGGCGTGGCAACGGGATCGATTTGCACATATTCTTGAGTTTATCATTTTTGACGCTAAAGAAAGACGTCAACAATGCTTATTTAATTGAAACGTATTTTAGACGACCAAAGAAACTAATCTGAGTAACCTTCTACACTACTGTTTAGGCAAATTGAGAAAAGAACATGGGCTCCCCAGAAGACCCCAGCTTAGAAACCGACGTCGATTATGTAAGGTTGATATGTTAAGGGTTCAAATGGCTCTAAGCACTATGGGACTTAACATCTGAGGTCATCAGTCCCCTAGAACTTAGAACCACTTAAACCTAACTAACCTAAGGACATCACACAACACCCAGGCATCACGAGGCAGAGAAAATCCCTGACCCCGCCGGGAATCGAACCCGGGAACCCGGGTGCGGGAAGCGAGAACGCTACCGCACGACCACGAGCTGCGGCCGATATGTTAAGGGTTAACCACGTGTTGTCGCACCTCATAGGGGTCATTGTTGTTCTCGCATCGATCGAGATGCAGCGGCGGCGACCTCACAAGTGCCACGCGTTTGACCCGGCGCCGCCGGGAATTTGACGCGAGGGAGAGCGGGGCTTGAGAGATGAATGCTGACTTAATTCGTGTTAGCTACCCACTGAAAAATTCAGTCGAATAATCACGTATAAAATAAATACGTGTACGTCTTTTATGAAGGCCTGGTAAACAACATTAAAACTAGGAGATCTTTTTTTTTGTGCTGCGGGCCGCCTTTTCGCGCGGACACTCCCGCTTCAGCCTTGGTAGACAGCCGCCCTGCCGCACTAGAGGCAGCGGCTGGCTGCGAGAGCCGCGCAGGCCACTTGATCACGGCGCGCTCCACCCTCCTGTTGTGCGAACCCTGCTTCTCCACCCCCAACCCCTCCCCACACCTGTCTCCAACCCGCGACTACTCGAGCACTCTAGAGCTCCCACCAGTGCCCGGGCGAAGACGGAATAACCGACTGCAAGCAGAAACTACACTACTGCCCATTAAAATTGCTACACCCAGAAGAAATGCAGATGATAAACGGGTATTCATTGGACAAATAAATTATACTAGAACTGACATGTGATTACATTTTCACGCAATTTGGGTGCACAGATCCTGAGAAAAAAGTACCCAGAACAACCACGTCTGGCCGTAATAACGGCCTTGATACGTCTGGGCATTGAGTCAAACAGAGCTTGCAAGGAGGGTACAGGTACAGCTGCCCATGCAGCTTCAACACGATACCACAGTTCATCAAGAGTAGTGACTGGCGTATTGTGACGAGCCAGTTGCTCGGCCACCATTGACCAGACGTTTTCAATTGGTGAGAGATCTGGAGAATGTGCCGGCCACGGCAGCAGTCGAACATTTTCTGTATCCAGAAAGGCCCGTAGAGGACCTGCAACATGCTGTCGTGCATTATCCTGCTGAAATGTAGGGTTTCGCAGGGATAGAATGAAGGTTAGAGCCACGGGTCGTAACACATCTGAAATGTAACGTCCACTGTTCAAAGTGCCGTCGATGTGAACAAGAGGTGACCGAGATGTGTAACCAATAGCACCCGATACCATCACGCCGGGTGATACGCCAGTATGGCGATGACGAATACACGCTACCAATGTGCGTTCACCGCGATGTCGCCAAACACCTATGCGACCATCATGATGCTGTAAACAGAACCTAGATTCATCCGAAAAAATGATGTTGAGTACACCATCACAGGCGCTCCTGTCTGTGATGCAGCGTCAAGGGTAACCGCAGCCATGGTCTCCGAACTGATAGTCCATGCTGCTGCAAACGTCGTCGAACTGTTCGTGCAGATGGTTGTTGTCTTGCAAACGTCCCCATCTGTTGACTCTGGGATCGAGACGTGGCTGCACGATCAGTTACAGCCATGCGGATAAGATGCCTGTCATCTCGACTGCTAGTGATACGAGGCCGTTGGGATCCAGCACGGCGTTCCGTATTACCCTCCTGAACCCACCGATTCCATATTCTGCTAACAGTCATTGGATCTCGACCAACGCGAGCAGCAATGTCGCGATACGATAAACCGCGATCGCGATAGGCTACAATCCGACCTTTATCAACGTCGGAAACGTGATGGTACGCATTTTCCTCCTTACATGAGGCTTCACGACAACGTTTCGCCAGGCAATGCCGGTCAATTGCTGTTTGTGTATGAGAAATCGGTTGGAAACTTTCCTCCTGTCAGCACGTTGTAGGTGTCGCCACCGGCGCCCACCTTGAGTGAATGCTCTGAAAAGCTAATCATTTGCATATCACAGCATCTTCTTCCTGTCGGTTAAATTTCGCGTCTGTGCACGTCATCTTCGTGGTGTATCCATTTTAATGGCCAGTACTGTATACCTAGAACTTTAAGGGAGCATGTATGCGAAGTTGCAATACTTTGAAAAAATCTTATAAAGTTCAAAGTTTTCGAGGCAATGTAACAGAATTTACCACAGTGGTTAAGGAACGTAATATGGATGTACACATACGTTTTCACGTTTCTGCAGACAACCTTGTAGATGGGGAAACCGCAGCTTGAGTATTCATCTTGGCTATTAATAACTGCTTCAGCTGTATTTGGTCCTTTGTTACTGTATCACTACCGGTTTCGTGGCGCCAAAAGCCACATCTTCAGGTGACCATATGATTAAAACATTAGAGCGGAAAAGCGCGGAATCTTTTTTCCCAACGTTCGTTGTCCGTCCAAACAAAACACCGTTAAAGCATGGTGCACGGTTCCATATAGATCGGAGAAGCGATCACTGTGGTACGATTTGTTTTGGGCCCGTCAACTATATTGAGATCTGTCGGTTATTAATCCATGACGCAACGTCTTTTAGCGCTGTTTTCTTTTGACGGACAACGAATGTTGAGAAAAATATTCCGAGCTTTTCCGCTCTAATGTTTTAATCATATATTCACCTGAAGGCGTGGCTTTTCTACATCCACATCTACATGGATACTCTGCAAATCAAAGTGCCTGGCAGAGAGTTCATCGAACCACTTTCCCAATTCTCTATTATTCCAATCTCGTATAGCGCGCAGAAATAATGAACACCTACATCTTTCCGTTCGAGCTCTGATTTCCCTTATTTTATCGTGGTGATCGTTCCTCCATATGTAGGTCAGTGTCAACAAAATATTTTCGCATTCGGAGGAGAAAGTTGGTGATTGGAATTTGGTGAGAAGATTCCATCGCAACGAAAAACGCCTTTCATTTAGTAATTCCCAGCCCAAATCCTGTATCATTTCTGTGACACTCTCTCCCATATTTCGCGATAATACAATACGTGCTGCCTTTTTTTTTTAACTTTTTCGATGTGCTCCGTCAGTCCTACCTGGTAAGCATCCCACACCGCCCAGCAGTATTCTAAAAGAGGACGGACATGCGAAGTGTAGGCAGTCTCCTTAGTAGGTCTGTTACATTTTCTAAGTGTCCTGCCAATAAAACCAAGTCTCTGGTTAACCTTACTCACAACGTTTTCTATGTGTTCCTTCCAATTTAAGTTCCTCGTAATTGTAATACCTAGGTGTTTAGTTGAATTTACGGCTTTTAGATTAAAGTGATTTATCGTGTAACCGAAGATTAACGAGTTCCTTTTCGCACTCATGTGGAGGACCTCACACTTTTCGTTATTTCTGGTCAACTGCAACTTTTCGCACCATTCAGATATTTTTCTAAATGTTTTTTTCAATTTGTTTTGATGTTCTGGTGACTTTATTAGTCGATAAACGACAGCGTCATCTGCAAACAACCGAAGACGGCTGCTCAAATTGTCTCCCAAATCGTTTATGTAGATAACGAACAGCAAAGGGCCTATAACACTACCTTGCGGAACGCCAGAAATCATTTCTGTTTTGCTCGATGACTTTCCGTCAATTACTACGAACTGTGACCTCTGAAACAGGAAATCGCAAATCCAGTCACATAACTGAGACGATATTCCATAAGCACGCAATTTCACTACGAGCCGCTTGTGTGGTACAGTGTCAAAAGACTTCCGGAAAACCAGGAATACGGAATCGATCTGAAATCCCTTGTCAATAGCACTCAGCACTTCATGTGAATAAAGAGCTAGTTGTGTTTCACAGGAATGATGTTTTCTAAACCTATGTTGACTGTGTGTCAATATACCGTTTCCTTCGAGGTAATTCATAATGTTCGAACACAATATATGTTCTAAAATCCTGCTGCATATCGACGTTAACGATATGGGCCTGTAATTTAGTGGATTACTCCTACTACCTTTCTTGAATATTGGTGTGACCTGTGCAACTTTCCAGTCTTTGGGTACGGATCTTTCGTCGAGCGAACGGTAGTACATGATCGTTAAGCATGGAGCTAATGCATCAGCATACTCCGAAAGGAACCTAATTGGTATACAGTCTGGACCAGAAGACTTGCTTTTATTATAAGTTGCTTCATTACTCCGAGGATATTTACTTCTACGTTACTCTTGTTGGCAGCTGTTCTCGATTCGAATTCTGGAATATTTACTTCGTCTTCTTTTGTGAAGGCATTTCGGAAGGCTGTGTTAAGTAACTCCGCTTTGGCAGCACTGTCTTCGATAGTATCTCCATTGCTATCGCGCAGAGAAGGCATTGATTGTTTCTTGCCGCTAATATACTTCACGTACGACCAGAATCTCTTTGTATGTTCTGCCAGGTTTCGAGACAAAGTTTCGTTGTGGAAACTGTTATAGGCGTTTCGCAATGAAGTCCACGCTAAATTTCGAGCTTCTGTAAAGGATCGCCACGTAAACGGTAGTGATACACTAATAAAGGACCAAATGCAGTTGAAACGAGTATTAATACCCAAGATGTTTACATCTTTATTGAAGTTATACGTTTTTAATTACAAACCATTGATTTTTTTTTAACAAGGCAAGTATAAATGTTCCTTTTTCGAAAAATCTGTCAAAATTAAATTAATTCATTTTTTGCAAAGTTTGATACACTATTATCACAAATACAGGTTATTAATATCTTCTTTTGCTAGATTTTTACAGTTTTTCAAATTTCTGTGGAAAAAAACAAATCGTAGGGTTTTTCTCTTACAGAAATGCCTTACGACTGTGGTAAATGAAAACTCCTTCCACAGAATGTTTCACTTAGTAATGACTAATTACGTGCCAAATTTAAATACTATAATGTCAGTGGTTTGTGACGGAAAAGTACATAGAGTTGCGAAAATGTAAGTTACGGGAAACCTCAATCAAATATTCGACAGTGTTTGGTTGGTTAATTTGGGGAAGGGCACCAAACAGCGAGGTCACCGGTCCCTTCGGATTAGGAGAGGACGGGGAAGGAAGTCGGCCGCACCCTTTCAAAGGAACCATCCCAGCATTTGCCAGAAGCGATTTAGGTGAATGATAGAAAACTTAAATCAGGACGGTCGGACGGGGCTTTTAACCGTCGTCCTGTCGAATGAGAGTCCAGTGTGCTAACCACTGCGCCACCTCACGCGGTCGACAGTGTTTGTATCAAGCCTTACCCTATCTGGGTGAAATAGTGCAAACCGTTTGCATTCTCCTCTTCATCTCCAAGCAGTCTTTTCTTTGCTTGTCCTCTTAGGTTAATCTGACTTTCAGACTGAGTGACAATAATGACAGCTGCATCAATTCTACTTTTATTGATTTCCTTCAATATCGACAGTGTGAAAGCTCCTGGATCAAATCCTAGTCTCTGTAGAGTCCATAGTCTATCAAGATCAGCGCAGTTAAAAACTAAACAAGCGGCATACACTTCAAATTCATCAGCAGTTGTGGAAACTTAGGTTGTCTTTATTTTCCTATAAGAGAGTTGTAACTTTCATTATGATTTTGAATTTTTCCATGCAAGCACTTTGGTAGAAGTTCTGCATCTGCTTAACACCGAACTATTCCCTACATTGTGACTGCATAAAACTGGAAGAGAACACTTCAGGAGAAAATAACATAAGGAAACACAGAACAATAAAGGGGCGTGGCCCCTGCAAGTCTCTGTTAATAATTATTTTTGACACACTTAAGAGTGGACTTCAGACGTAATATTCAGGATTAAAATTGAAACAAATGAGCCCTCGGTCACAGTTATTTTTAGTCTTATTGACCAGGCTTCAACATCTCTAAGAGTGCCATCATCAGAAATAAAACAATTAAAGTGGCCTGTAACATAGTTACAAATTTATAGGAAAAGACATTTTTTATATAAAAAGTGTAAGTACTAACAATAAAAGACAGAGGCAGTACTTACATGTCACATATAAAATAATTAACAGGCCAGAAGGGCATTAGTCACAAAATATATAAAAAGGAATGCGTGAAAGCGAGCCACTATGGGCTGCTCGTACCTGTACAGCCACAGGTTGCAACGGACAACCTGTGTGATAACTGTGACCGAGGGCTCATTTGTTTAAATTTTAATTTAGAAACGTTCACTGAACCAAGCAGCCATGTTTAAAGCTTTGTTAATATTCAGGAATTGAAATTTTAGTCCATGCTCCCTCGGGCATGGGTGTGTATGTTTGTCCTTCGGATAATTTAGGTTAAGTAGTGTGTAAGCTTAGGGACTGATGACCTTAGCAGTTGAGTCCCATAAGATTTCACACACATATTTGAACACACAGTACCATGTTGTAGATGAAGATCCAATAAAAATATTTTCACATTTTTGGTCACTTTCGCATACGTCCCCCCTTACCGAAAGACAAGACGCAATAGACACAGCTTCAATTTTGTTCAGCTGTGTGGGATGAATACCAAATAGAACTAACAGGGGATATCTATATCTATACTGCCATGAGGGGGATTCAATAAGTAATTGAACACGTTTTTCTCGGACAGTTTCGGCTAAATAATGCAGAATGTGTTGTGGGATGTCGTGGAATATTCCCTCTTCCGATAGATGGCGACACTATACGTAGCCTTCAAAATGGCGTACGTAACGGTATCTACGGAGACCTGCCAGTGAACGAAAGCACGGTGGGTCGTTGAGCGAGGCGTATGTCATCAACGCAACAGGCTCGCGCAAGACTATCCGATCTCTCGCGTAATGGACGGTCCACACAGCAGTGAATCCTGCAATGTTGGAACGTGCTAACACTCTGATTCTGAATGATCAACGTATCGCTAACACCTCGGTACTCAAGTGACGCCTCTTTTGCTAGGGCTGACACACTCATCCACCAGTTGGGGTACTCAAAGGTGTGTGCACGCTGGGTTCCTCGCCGCCTAACAAAAGACCATAAAGAGCAACGAAGGACCATCTTTGCGGAACTGCTTGAGCGTTACGAGGCTGGTTGTGACAATTATTTTCGAACATCGTCACAGGCAGTACGTGGATGATGGGGACGTTATTGATGCAGCAAGGCCTTGGCTCTGACGTCGATCTGTAGAGTGGTACCATGCGAGCATACAAGTCCTCCCAGTAAAGTGGCGTAACGCCGTCGGACTAACGAAGATTTTGTTGAAAAATACAGTTTTGTATCCAAAAGTGTGGGAAATAATATGGTGTAACGTAGTCATGAATAAAATCAGCCAGCTTTAAGAAAATATCGTGTTGCATTACTTATTGAACGCCCCTCTTATAAAGCAGAAACATCGTTACCACAAACCTCGATAACCAATTTACTTCAGAGATTTGTACGATACTCTAATGAAATAACAGGTAACGAGTTAAGGTAAATTGGTCAAGAACTTTATAACGTACGACCGACCGAACGTTCATAAGTATACCGTGTAAAAGTTTGAAGGAAGTTGGTCAAGAACCTTTGGAGATTTAACATTTCCTCCTTATATATATATATATATATATATATATATATATATATATATATGAGGAAATGTTGTTACCAAAATCTCCAAAGGTTCTTGACCAACTTCCTTCAAACTCTTACACGGCATTCTTATGAACGTTCGGACGGTCGTAGGCTATAAGGTTCTTGGCCAATTTACCTTAACTCGTTGCCTCTTATTCTAATAATTTTTAATTACAATAGCGTGGCGTTTTGACCATGACGCAAATTTTTCATCCCCTTTACATTAATGCATAGATGTCATTTGCAAAACAATTATTTGTACAGCTAGCAAATGTGACCTTAAATTGTGAAACGGTTGGAACTATTAAATACTGGTTTCTTTAGAAGAAGATAAACATTTGAAACTGCTGAAAAAACTGTAGCTGATGAACTTCGTTTGTCTATTTACCAAGTTTTCAGAAAATTTTTCTTTATGTGGTAGTTTTTCTAATTGTTCGAACAGATCAAGTTTTCTATGTGTGTAGTACGGTTAGGCTAACGACAGCAAACTATACCTCTTAGAACACGTAGAAATTACACGAAGAAAAATTTTCTTGGACATGTTAATTAGATAAAAAGAGTTTAACAGCCACAGCTTTTTGAATAATTTAAAAGTTTATTTTTTCTTAAGGAAGCAGCGTTTAATATATCCAAGTATTTTACAACATGTCACATTTGAAATCTGCACAAACTTTTTTTTTGAAAATGACATCCATGTGTAAATAATAAAGTAACATCTTGGTTTCATCTTAGAAATAACGAACCTATATCTACACTATGTGATCAAAAGTATCCAGACACCTCCAAAAACATATGTTTTTCATATTAAGTGCATTGTACTCCAAATCACCGACCTCAGCAGTCATTAAACATCGTGAAAGAGCACAATGGGGCGCTCCGCGGAACTCACGGACTTCGAACGTGGTCAGGTCATTAGGTGTCACTTGTGTCGTACGCCTGTACGCGAGATTTCCACACTCCTAAACATCCCTAGGTCCACTGTTTCCGATGTGATAATAAAGTGGAAACGTGAAGGGACACGTACAGCACAAAAGTGTACAGGCCAGCCTCGTCTGTTGACTGACAGAGACCGCCGACAGTTGAAGAGCATCGTAACGTGTAATAGGCAGACATCTATCCCGACCATCAAACAGGAATTCCAAACTGCATCAGGATCCACTGCAAGTACTGTGACAGTTAGGCGGGAGGTGAGAAAACTTGGATTTCATGGTCGAGCGGCTGTTCATAAGCCACACATCACTCCGGTAAATGCCAAACGACGCCTCGCTTGGTGCAAGGAGCGAAAACACTGGAAAACTGAACAGTGGAAAAACGTTGTGTGGAGTGACAAATCACAGTACACAATGTGGCGATCCGATGGCAGGGTGTGGGTATGGCGAATGCCCGGTGAACGTCATCTGCCAGTGTAAGTAATTCCAACAGTAAAATTCGGAGAGGGATGGTGATATGGCGTGGTCGTGTTTTTCACGGAGGGGTCTTGCACCCCTTGTTTTGTGTGGCACTATCACAGCACAAACCTACACTAAAGCTTTAAGCATCTTCTTACTTCCCACTGTTGAAGAGCAATTCGGGGATGGCGATTGCATCTTTCAATACGATAGAGCACCTGTTCATAATGCACGTCCTGTGGCGGAGTGGTTACACAATAATAATATCCATGTGATGGGCTGGCCTGCACAGAGTCCTGACCGGAATCCTGTAGAACACCTTTGGGATGTTTAGAAACGCCGAATTCGTGCCAGGCCTCACCAACCGACATCGATACCTCTCCTCAGCACAGCACTCCGTGAAGAATGGATACCATTCCCCAAGAAACAACCAGCACCTTATTGAACGTATGCCTGCGAGAGTGGAAGCTGTCATCAAGGTTATGGGTGGGCCAACACCATATTGAATTCCAGCATTACCGATGGAGGGCGCCACGAACTTGTAAGTCATTTTCAGCCAGGTGTCCAGATACTTTTGATCACATAGTGTACATAAAAATGTGACTTGTTTATATTTGGATATTCTTTGACTTGTTTGGATTTTGTTTGCAGAAGGCAAAAGCGCTTTGAGACGAAAACTGAGAATATGTATGTAAATATGTCTACCTGCACTGTGCTGAAAAAAAAAAACAGTGTAACTAATACTAGAAACAGTATTTTCTTCGGGTTTGCCATAGTTGGTAAAAACTGTCGTCAAAATTGCCACCTTATAATACGCCTATGCACTCTTAACAGGACCAGTAGCAACCGAAATTCGAAAAATGTTGTAGGCCGATTAAACACCTGAAGATAAGTTCCCAAGACTCAAAATGCAACATGCATTGGAATAAAAATCATGATCTGTGACTGAACAACTCCCAACATGAGTAACTTAGAACTGGGCATCCTTGGTGTAGCGAAGCAGCTTAAACCAGTTAATGAAGGCAAGTATTCCGCTCCAGACAGCATACGAATTAGGTTCCTTTCAAAGTATGCTGATACAATAGCCCCATACTTTATTATATACAACTCCTCGCTCGACGAAAGATCCGTACCAAAAGACTGGAAAGTTGAACAGGTCACATCAATACTGAAGAAAGGAAGTAGGAGTCTTCCGCTGAATTACACACCCATTCGACTAACGTCTATTTGCAGTAGGTTTTAGGAGCGTATGCTGTGTTCGAACATTATGAATCATCTGGAAGGTAACGATCTATTGACATACAATCAGCACGGAATCAGTACATACCGTTCTTGTGAAACACAGTTAGCTGTTTATTCCGACGAAGTAATGAATGCTATCGACAGAGGACCCAAATTTGTTCCATGTTTCTAAATTTCCAGAAGGCCTTTGACACCGTTCCTCACAAGGGCCTTCTAATCAAACTGCGTGTCTACGGAGTATCACTTCAGTTGCGCGACTCACGACTTCCTGTCAGAAAGGTCACCGTACGTAGTAAGCGACGGAAAGTCATCAGGTAAAAATGAAGTGGTGTTCGGCGTTTCCTAAGGAGTGTTACAGGCCCTCTGCTATTCCTGATCTACATAAACGATTTAGAAGACCATCTGAGCAGCCCTCGTACATTGTTTGCAGTTGATTCTGTCAATTAGCCGGCCGGAGTGGCGGAGCGGTTAAAGGCGCTACAGTCTGGAACCGCACGACCGCTACGGTCGCAGGTTCGAATCCTGCCTCGGGCATGGCTGTGTGTGATGTCCTTAGGTTAGTTGGGTTTAAGTAGTTCTAAGTTCTCGGGGACTTATGACCACAGCAGTTGAGTCCCATAGTGCTCAGAGCCATTTGAACCATTTTCTGTCATTTAGTTTCTAGTAAAGTTTTCAGGAGATCGAAACCAATTGCAAAATGGCTTAGACACGTATCAGTATGGTGCGAAAAGCGAAAATCGTCCCTGAATAAGGAAAAGTGTGAGATTATCCACGTGAGCACGAAAAGTAATCTGTTAAATTTCGCCGTCAGTGCGACCGAGCGGTTCTAGGCGCTTCAGTCTGGAACCGCGCGACCGCTACGGTTGCAGGTTCGAATCCTGCCTCGGACATGGATGTGTGTGATGTCCTTAGGTTAGTTAGGTTTAAGTAGTCCTAAGTTCTAGGGGACTAACGACCTCAGACGTTAAGTCCCGTAGTGCTCAGAGCCATTTGAACCATTTTTTGTTAAATTTCGGTTACACGATGGATCACATAAAATTTAAAGGCTGTCGCTTCGAGTAAATACCTAAGAATTACAATCACGAACAACTTAAATTATAGCGGTAACATAGATAACGATGTGGGGAAGGCATACCAAAGACTACGTTTTATTGGCAGTACACTTAGAAGGTGCAACAGGTCTACTGAAGAGACTGTCTGCACTACGCTTCTCCGTCTTCTGATAAACTACTGTTGTGCAGTATGGAATCGTTACCAGAAACTATTGACGGAGGACACTGAAAAAGTTCTGAGAAGGGCAGCTCGTTTTGCATTATTGCGAAGTAGGGGAGAGAGTGTCACGGATATGATAAGCCAATTGGGATGGCAACCATTGAAACAAAGACATTTTTCGTTGCGGCAAAATCTTTTCACGAAATTTCAGTCACCAGCTTTCTCCTCCGAACTTGAAAATATGTCACTGTCGCCGATCTACATAAGGAGAAACAAGCATCATAATAAAATAAGAGGAATCAGAGCTAGTACAGAAAGATTTAAGTGTTTATTTTTCCCATGTGCTGTCAGGTGGTGAAACGGTAGAGAAACAGTCTGAAGGTGATTGTAAGAATCCTTTGACAGGGAGTTAAGTGTGAGTTGCAGAATAGTCATATAGATGTAGCTCTAAATGTAGGCAATTTCTCTTTTTTATTTTACGAAAGCAATACGGTCACACTTGACAGCAATGGATAAAATACACTAAAGAGCCAAAGAAGCTGATACACCTGCCTAATATCGTGTAGAGCCCCCGCGACCACGCAGAAGTGTCGCAACAAGATGTGTCATGGACTCGACTAATATCTGAAGTAGTGCTGGAGGGGATTGACACCATGAATCCTGCAGGGCTGTCCAAAAATCCTTAAGAGTACGAGGCGGTGGAGATCTCTTCTGAACAGCACGTTACAAGACTCCCAGATATACTTCTGGGGAGTTTGATGATCAGGGAAGTATTTAAAATGAGAAGAGTATTCCTGGAGCTACTCTGTAGCAGTTCTGGACGTGTGGGGGGGTCGCACTGTCCTACTGGAATTGCCCAATCCGTCGGACTGCACAGTGGACATTAATGGATACAGGTGATCAGACAGGATGCTTATGTACGTGTCACCTGTTCAAATGGCTCGTAGCACTACGGGACTTAACATCTGAGGTCATCAGTCCCCTAGACTTAGAACTACTTAAACCTAACCAACCTTAGGGCATCACACACATCCATGCCCGAGGCAGGATTCGAACCTGCGACCGTAGCAGCAGCGCGGTTCCGGACTGAAGCGCCTAGAACCGGCCGTGTCACCAGTCAGAGTCGTATCTAGACGTAACAGGGGTTCCATATCACTCCAACTGCGCGCGCCCCACACCATTACAGAGTCTCCACCAGCTTCAACAGTCCCCTGCTGACATGCAGGGCCCATGGATCCATGAAGTTGTCTCCATACCCGTACACGACCATCCGCTCGATACAATTTCAAACCAGACTCGTCCGACCAGGCAACATGTTTCGAGTCATCAACAGTCCAATGTCGGTGTTGGCGGGCCCAAGCGAGGCGTAAAGCTTTGTGTTGTGCAGTCATCAAGGGTACACAAGTGGGCCTTCGGCTGCGACAGCCCACATCGATGATGTTTCGTTGAATGGTTCGCACGGTGACACTTGTTGATGGTCCAGTATCGAAATCTGCAACAATCTGCGGAAGGGTTGCACTTCTGTCACGTTGAACGATTCTCTTCAGTTGTCGTTGATCTCGTTCTTGCAGGATCATTTTCCGGCCGCAGCGATGTCGTAGATTTGATGTTTTACCGTATTCCTGATATTCAGGGTACACTCGTGAAATGATCGTACGGTAAAATCCCCATTTCATTACTACCTCGAAGATGCAGTGTCCCATCGATCGTGCGCCGACTATAACACCACGTCCAAACTCACCTAAATCTCGATAACCTGCCATTGTAGCAGCAGTAGTCGATCTAACAACTGCGCCAGACACTTGTCTTATACAGGCGTTGCCTACCGCAGCGCCGTATTCTGGCTGTTTACGTATCTCTGTATTTGAATACGCATGCCTATACCAGTTTCTTTGGTGCTTCCGCGTAAAATTACTAGGATTAATCGATAAGGTACTTGCTGTAAGATGTTGATATGAGTAAAATTTTCAATGGAAAAGTATCGTTTAAAAAGATATCGATCTGACAGTAGTCGCTACCAAACAGTATCGATACTTTTTCGGTGTCCTTACGCTCGGCTCGGTGGAGCACGGAGCGGTTCAGTGCGCAGCGGCGGCAGATGATGGAGGAAGCAGCGGCGGGAGGCCACTGGGTCGGCATCCGGAATGTCGGGCCCCTCGCTCCCGTGTGAACAGTATCCTGGCGTGGCGGCTGCTCCGGGCTCCGCTCCGCCACAGCACAGCTGCAAGCGAACCCTCTGTCGAGGGACGTGTCAGGAAACATAGGGGAGCAGAGCGCAGCACGTTGTCCTGCTTCCAGAGTCGTCCACGCTCACACAGGTGATATCCGGGGAGCCTGAGGCAAACGCGATTGTACCATAGCAGCCCGTATTACGAATACACGACTTAGCCAATAACACTTGTTACAATCTTAGGCTTTCTGCAGAAGATGCAGTTATAGTAACGTAGTTTATCCGATGCAAATCATAATATTAGGTTCGTGCATGAGTTCCATAAGTTTAATAAACACAACAGCTACACGCAACGGAGACTTTAGGCTTCAATGATATTGGAACACGTGAGGCAATACTGACCTTACGACTCACCTTAGAAGAAAGATTAAGGAAAGGCAAACCTACGTTCCTAGCATTTGTAAACTTAGAGAAAGCTTTTGACAGTGTTGTCTGGAATACTCTCTTTCAAATTATAAAGGTGGCAGGGGTAAAATACAAGGAGCGAAAGGCTATTTACAATTTGTACAGAAACCAGATGGCAGTTATAAGAGTCGAGGGGCATGAAAGGGAAGCAGTGGTTGGGAATGGAGTGAGACAGGGTTGTAGCCTCTCCCCGATGTTATTCAATCTGTATATTGGGCAAGCAGTAAAGGAAACAAAAGAAAAATTCGGAGTAGGTATTAAAATCCATGGAGAAGAAATGAAAACTTTGAGGTTTGCCGATGACATTGTAATTCTGTCAGAGACAGCAAAAGACTTGGAAGAGCAGCTGAACGGCATGGACAGTGTCTTGAAAGGAGGATATAAGATGAACATCAACAAAAGCAAAACGAGGATAATGGAATGTAGTCGAATGAAGTCGGGTGATGCTGAGGGAATTAGATTAGGAAATGAGACACTTAAAGTAGTTAAGGAGTTTTGCTATTTGGGGAGCAAAATAACTGATGATGGTCGAAGTAGAGAGGATAAAATTTAGACTGGCAATGGCAAGGAAAGCGTTTCTGAAGAAGAGAAATTTATTAACATCGAGTATAGGTTTAAGTGTCAGGAAGTCGTTTGTGAAAGTATTTGTATGGAGTGGAGCCATGTATGGAGGTGAAACATGGACGATAAATAGTTTGAACAGGAAGAGAATAGAAGCTTTCGAAATGTGGTGCTACAGAAGAATGCTGAAGATTAGATGGGCAGGTCACATAACAAATGAGGAGGTATGAATAGGATTGGGGCTAAGAGGAGTTTGTGGCACAACTTGACTAGAAGAAGGGATCGGTTGGTAGGACATGTTCTGAGGCATGAAGGGATCACGTATTTAATATTGGAGGTCAGAGTGGAGGGTAAAAATCGTAGAGGGAGACCAAAAGATGAATACACTGAGCAGATTCAGAAGGATGTAGGTTGCAGTAGGTACTGGGAGGTGAAGAAGCTTGCACAGGGTAGAGTAACATGGAGAGCTGCACCAATCCAGTCTCAGGACTGAAGTCCACAACAACAACAACAATATATTCTCCTTCATTGTTTACAATAGTCTGCCAAAGCTGAGGTAACTTGTCGATTCCGCGACTGTAGAAATCACGTGATTTTGAGACGACGAACGCGTCGAGCCACGTTCGGAGCGCATTTTCATCCGGAAAGGAATGTCGATGAATGTTGTTCGATAGAGAGCGAAAAAGTTGTAAATCTGGGGGTTTATTTATTTATTTTATGTATTTATTCTTCATAATTACAGCTATTATCTGAAAAGTTAAAATACGCCATACAGTCACATTTCCCTGGATAGTACAATAATAAATTATGTATTAATTATTTATCTCTGATAGTTAATTAAAAATATGTATATGTATAAAAACTACAATTAGTGCTACTACTGCAAAAGCTACATTAAACCTTTAACGAACTACCCAGCTGCTCATCTACTACAAACACTACAGTATTTGTTCTCTGTTTGTTCGTTTATACCGGCCGGGAAGGCCGAGCGGTTCTAGGCGCTACAGTCTGGAACCGTGCGACCGCTACGGTCGCAGGTTCGAATCCTGTCTCGGGCATGGATGTGTGTGACGTCCTTGGGTTAGTTAGGTTGAAGTAGTTCTAAGTTCTAGGGGACTGATGACCTCAGAAGTTGAGTCCCATAGTGCTCAGAGCCATTTGAACCATTTTGTTCATTTATTTTGGTCCATTTAACTTGTAGATGGTTGATTCCGCTACTGGATCCACCCTCATACTACCCCGGTTAACGCCATAGTCTGCTGAATTCCTTGGCTGTGAGGCAGCATGTCAGCAGCGTTTCCACTGTTGCAAGTAATTCCATCCATCGCTGTTGCTTCTTAAAGTCCACACTTCCATGATCACTTGCACCAACGCAATGTAGATTCTTGGGTCGCCAACCTCAGTTATCTTCTCTCGACCTCCAAAATATGTTGTCTAGCATGGGTGGCCGTATGATGACTTATGGTTGAATGTCAAGTCTTCCTTGGCCTTCCTCGATACTGCGGCTGCAGTATCGACCAAGATGCGCCAGGTCGGCTCACTCCTTAGCGCTGCTTTGGGATCCAATATCCTTAATACCTGACGTCCATTACCCGCTGCATCTTCATAGAGCGTACAGTGCCACAGTGTGTGTTCGGGTGTGCCCACACTGCCGCAGGCGCAACTATCATTCATCTGTCTTCTGATTTTATACAGATACGTTGCATAAGGGCCATGCGTCAGGTAATGTATGAATCCGCTCGATGGGTTAAGAAATCTCATCTTTAATCTCTCCCTGTTGCTGGGGAGAAATTCATACGTTCTCTTGCCTGTGCCTGAAGTGGCCCATTCATTGTGCCACAGATGTAACATGCGATCTCTTATTGTCTTTTCCGAACTGGCCGCTGTACCAAGCACTTTTTGTACTTCCATTTGATTGTTGTTGTTGTTGTTGTTGTTGTTGTGGTCTTCAGTCCTGAGACTGGATTGATGCAGCTCTCCATGCTACTCTGTCCTGTGCAAGGTTCTTCATCTCCCAGTACCTACTGCACCCTACATCCTTCTGAATCTGTTTAGTGTATTCATCTTTTGGTCTTCCTCTACGATTTTTATCCTCCACTCTGCCCTCCAATACTAAATTGGTGATCCCTTGATGCCTCAGAATATGCCCTACCAACCCATCCCTTCTTCTAGTCAAGTTGTGCCTCTAATTTCTCTTCTCTCCAATTCTATTCAATACCTCCTCATTAGTTATGTGATCTACCCATCTAATCATCGGCATTCTTCTGTAGCACCACATTTCGATAGCTTCTATTCTCTTCTTGTCTAAACTATTTAACGTCCACGTTTCACTTCCATACATATAAATAGTTTCAGAAACGACTTCCTGACACTTAAATCTATACTCGATGTTAACAAATTTCTCTTCTTCAAAAACGCTTCCCTTGCCATTGGCAGTCTACATTTTATCCTCTCTACGTCGACCATCATCAGTTATTTTGCTCCCCAAATACCAAAACTCATTTACTACTTTAAACGTCTCAATTCCTAATCTAATTCACGCAGCATCACCCGATTTAATTCGACTACATTCCATTATCCTCGTTTTGCTTTTGTTGATGTTCATCTTATATCCTCCTTTCAAGACACTGTCCATTCCGTTCAGCTGCTCTTCCAGGTCCTTGCTGTCTCTGACAGAATTACAATGTCATCGGCAAACCTCAAAGTTTTCATTTCTTCTCCATGGATTTTAATTCCTACTCCGAATTTTTCTTTTGTTTCCTTTACTGCTTGCTCAATATACAGATTGAATAACATCGGGGACAGGCTACAACCCTGTCTCACTCCATTCCCAACCACTGGTTCCCTTTCATGTCCCTCGACTCTTATAACTGCCATCTGGTTTCTGTACAAATTGTAAATAGCCATTCGCTCCCTGTATTTTACCCCTGCCAACTTCTGAATTTGAAAGAGAGTATTCCAGTCAACATTGTCAAAAGCTTTCTCTAAGTCTACAAATGCTAGAAACGTAGGTTTGCCTTTCCTTAATCTATTTTCTAAGATAAGTCGTAGGGTCAGTATTGCCTCACGTGTTCCAACATTTCTACGGAATCCAAACTGATCTTCCCCGAGGTCGGCTTCTACTAGTTTTTCCATTCGTCTGTAAAGAATTCGTTAGTATTTTGCAGCCGTGGCTTATTAAACTGATAGTTCGGTAATTTTCGCATCTGTCAACGCCTGTTTTTTTTTGGGATTGGAATTATTATATTCTTCTTGAAGTCTGAGTGTATTTCGCCTGTCTCATACATCTTGCTCACTAACTGGTAGAGTTTTGTTAGTCCTGGCTCTCCCAAGGCTGTCAGTAGTTTTAATGGAATGTTGTCTACTCCCGGGGGCCCGCTAAAAGCAAGGGGAAACTACAGCCGTAATTTTTCTCGAGGGAATGCAGTCCATTTGGTTAACTATCTTTAATCAGTAGAAGGCTCCCTTTTTTCTAATTTCCAAGACCAGTGTGCATACTCCTAGAATTATTAGTAACGCATCATTCGGGATATTGCAGTAGGCGCCAGTTAATCTTAGAAGCACACCTCGTAGAAGTCTTCTCACTACTGAGGCTGGCTTCACTAGCCGCAATCTGTGAGCCCAAACGCTCCCACCATGTCTTACGACTGATGCTAATATGGATTTGTGGTATGCTCTCATTGCCTTCAAGGGAAGCCGAAATCTACTATTTGCAATGGTTATAACATTATTCCTCAGGTTTGTACCTTTTCAGTCTTCTACCTCTACATGATGTGTAAATCTGCGGGCGCAGAGTCATGCGAATCTACATCTACATTTATACTCCACAAGCCACCCAGCGGTGTGTGGCGGAGGGCGCTTTACGTGCCACTGTCAATACCTCCATTTCCTGTTCCAGTCGCGTATGGTTCGCGGGAAGAACGACTGCCGAAAGCCTCCGTGCGCGCTCGAATTTCTCTAATTTTACATTCGTGATCTCCTCGGGAGGTGTAAGTAGGGGGAAACAATATATTCGATACCTCATCCAGAAACGCACCCTCTCGAAACTTGGACAGCAACCTACACCGCGATGCAAACCACCTCTCTTGCAGAGTCTGCCACTTGAGTTTGCTAAACATCTCCGTAACACTATCACGCTTACCAAATAACCCTGTGACGAAACGCGCCGCCCTTCTTTGGATCTTCTCTATCTCCTCTATCAACCCGACCTGGTACGGGTCCCACACTGATGAGCAATACTGAAGTATAGGTCGAACGAGTGTTTTGTAAGCCACCTCCTTTGTTGATGGACTACATTTTCTAAGAACTCTCCCAATGAATCTCAACCTGGCACCCGCCTTACCAACAATTAATTTTGTATGATCATTCCACTTCAAATCGTTCCGTACCCATATTCCCAGATATTTTACAGAAGTAACTGCTACCAGTGTTTGTTGCGCTATCATATAATCATACAATAAACGATCCTTCTTTCTATGTATTCGCAATACATTACATTTGTCTATGTTAAGGGTCAGTTGCCACTCCCTGCACCAAGTGCCTATCCGCTGCAGATATTCCTGCATTTCGCTGCAAGTTTCTAATGCTGCAACTTCTCTGTATACTACAGCATCATCCGCGAAAAGCCGCATGGAATTTCCGACACTATCTACTAGGTAATTTATATATGTTGCGAATAAGATGGGTGCGGAGCGACTACCCAACCCAACTCCTGTATAGTGTTTTTTCCAGTCTAGCGGAATGTGGGCGGGCAATATCGTGGAGTGGCATCACTTAACTCAGTCTTCCTGAACGTTGTTGCTGGACTGCGTCTGCAAGGCGTCTGAATTGTTGACAGTAAATGTCAGCAGTGATGGTTACGCCTCGGGAAAGCAATTCGTAGTACACCACACCGTTGCTTCACCACCAAATGCATAACATTATCTTCTGTGGATCCACGCAGGTCTTTGCACGGGGAATTGCTGCTGCTTTCTTTGGGCTCAACCATTTCTTTCTCTTCCTTATGTCAGCATAAAGACGCCATTTCTCGACACCAGTAACGGTACAGGATAGGAATGGTCGGTGTTGTTCATGAGCCAGTTGATGACGAGCAAGCAGAGACGCACATATAGGCAGCCGCAGATTTTTGTGATTTCGACTTATAGCATGTGGTACCAGTAACTCGATTTTTGAACCTTTACCATTGCGTGCAAATGTGGCACGCTGGTGAAATGACCATAGTTCATCACATCTGCCAGTTGTCGGGTGCACTCATATGGAGAATTGTGGATTAATGCATTTAAACGATTTTCATTAAACCGCGATGGTCTTCCTGAACGTGGAGTGTCAGTAATGTCAAAACTATCCTCCGTAGAATGAGAAAACCATTTTCTTGCCGTGCTCTGTCCAGTGGCATTATCCCTATACACGGCGCAAATGTTTCTGGCTGCCTACGCTGCTGTCACCCCTCCACTGAACTCAAACAGAAGAACATGTCGCCGGCCGCGGTGGCCGTGCGGTTCTGGCGCTGCAGTCCGGAACCGCGGGACTGCTACGGTCGCGGGTTGGAATCCTGCCTCGGGCATGGGTGTGTGTGATGTCCTTAGGTTAGTTAGGTTTAAGTAGTTCTAAGTTCTAGGGGACTTATGACCTAAGATATTGAGTCCCATAGTGCTCAGAGCCATTTTTGAACTAACATGCAAAACAAAAACGCCATGCACTTACGCACCAACCTAAAAATATCCAGTGATATGCAGGCACACTGCTTTTTAGCTCAAAATGCACACATGTTTCGACATAATCCAACGCACTTAATCCAGTGCTTTTCAAATGAGTAGATTATGTGCCCGAAAAGCGATTTCGCAAAGTGTGCAAGATAACCGCTGTCGGCAGCCGTAACCTCTTCAACGGACACAAAAAGCATTTTAGCTACACATTTTTTTAGATAAAAGTAAATTCGTATGGCATGATTGGCTGCGAGTCGACCAAGAAGGATGTCCACCCGCCTGTTTGCAAGGTCTTTCAATTGAAGGCCATATCGGCGACTTAAGCGCTCCTAAGCTACAGCACTAATCCTGCTGGATGAAGGAGATCTACAGTTTAACACACGTTCCGAAATTCTTGTCATATATTTAAATGACGGAGATGAAGGCAGACTGAAAAATTCCGGTGGTTGTCGGAAATTCGACTTTACGACTAGACCACCAAGCATGACTATTTCTTTATATGTGGGTGTACGTCGAATTCGTAAGGTGCCAGTTCTGGCAAGTTGCTCTCATCTCACATTTTTCCCCTTGGCAAAACGTCTTTGCGAGCAAGTGCATGGTTCAAATGGCTCTGAGCACTATGGGACTTAAATTCTGAGGTCATCAGACCCCTAGAACTTAGAAACTACTTAAATCTAACTAACCTAAGGACATCACACACATCCATGCCCGAGGCAGGATTCGAACCTGCGACCGTAGCGGTCGCGCGGTCCAGACTGTAGCGCCTAGCAAGTGCATGGCTCTATAATGGATGATGTTTTTATCTTTTGCTGACTAGGTTTCTTCTGGCATAATTTTTTTCTCTTATAGTGGGTCCATGAAACTCACCTGGCATTGACCATCTATTCTTTTACCTCTATCAGTACATCGCATAAGAGGAAACAGTTTTGAATCCAACATACGTTTGAATCAAAACTATCCAGAGTATGAAACTGATTTTTCCCTTTTCGCGCAGGCTCAGCGACTTCCATCCATTGGTTCGGTAATACTTCAGACGTACATCAATATACCAAAGTCTCACTTTTTCTTTTCCTTTTTTCTTTTCCGTTTTCGTTATGGGGTCAGGACTGTTATACAGCATGACTATTATGAAGCTTTCGCTACTTGAGAGGGCCTCCATGAAAAACAAGTGGTTGTAGGGCAATGAAAGTGTGTGGAAACATTTGTAAGGACATGCGGACGAGAAACAACGAATAAACCATCGAAATAAACTCATTTTACTTCCTACTTATTTACGTTCCATGCTACAAACGTTCCAGCGACAGCCTCGAACCACACTAGAGATAGCATTTCGCAACTGTTCGCCGCGCTTTTCGAACGGTGGACCATGGAACGTTCATCTGTCGTGACACAGTTCGTGCACTGCTTGAAGATGGCACATTGTGTGCAGCATTCTCAGCCTGGGGAGTAGTAACTTCAACAGTTTGTGGAGCAATTGGCCGTCGGCCTCTCCCAGGGGCAAATCCCACACCGCCAGTTAATTCGAACTTCCGATTATGATCTTCAACCCCTGTGCTGAAAGCTGACGTCTACATCTACATCCTTACTCCGCAAGCCACTTGACGGTGTGTCGCGGAGGGTATCTTGAGTATCTCTATCGGTTCTCCCTTCTATTCCAGTCTCGTATTGTTCGTGGAAAGAAAGATTGTCGGTATGCCTCAGTGTGGGCTCTAATCTCTCTGATTTTATCCTCATGGTTTCTTCACGAGATATACGTAGGAGGGAGCAATATACTGCTTGACTCCTCGATGAAGGTATGTTCTCGAAACTTCAACAAAAGCCCGTACCGAGATACTGAGCGTCTCTCTTGCAGAGTCTTCCACTGAAGTTTATCTATCATCTCCGTAACGCTTTCGCGATTACTAAATGATCCTGTAAGGAAGCGCGCTGCTCTCCGTAGGATCTTCTCTATATCTTCTATCAACCCTATCTGGTACGGTTCCTATACCGGTGAGCTGTATTCAAGAAATGGGCGAACAAGTGAACTGTAACCTACTTCCTTTGTTTTCGGACTGCATTCCCTTAGAATTCTTCCAATGAATCTCAGTCTGGCATCTGTTTTACCGACGATTAATTTTATATGGTCATTCCATTTTAGATTACTCCTAATGCCTACTCCCAGATAATTTATGGAATTAACTGCTTCCAGTTGGTGACCTGCTATATTGTAGCTAAATGATATTTCTTTCTAAGCATTCGCAGCACATTACACTTGTCTACATTGAGATTCAATTGCCATTCCCTGCACCATGCTTCAATTCGATATAATACAGCATCATCCGCAAAAAGTCTCAGTGAACTTCCGATGTTATCCACAAGGTCATTTATATATATTGTGAATAGCAACGGTCCTACGACACTCCCCTGCGGCACACCTGAAATCACTCTCACTTCGGAAGATTTCTCTTCATTGAGAATGACACGCTGCGTTCTGTTATCTAGGAACTCTTCAATCCAATCACACAATAGATCTGATAGTCCATATGGTCTTACTTTGTTCATTAAACGACTGTGGGGAACTGTATCAAACGCCTTGCGGAAGTCAAGAAACATGGCATCTACCTAGGAACCCGTGTCTATGGCCCTCTGAGCTCGTGGACGAATAGCGCGAGCTGGGTTTCACACGATCGTCTTTTTCGAAACCCATGCTGATTCCTACAGAGTAATTTCTAGTCTCCAGAAAAGTCATTATACTCGAACATAATACGTGTACCAAAATTCTACAACTGATCGACGTTAGATATATAGGTCTATAGTTCTGCACATCTGTTCGACGTCCCTTCTTGAAAACGGGGATGACCTGTGCCCTTTTCCAATCTTTTGGAAAGCTACGCTTTTCTAGAGATCTATGGTACACCGCTGCAAGATAAGGGGCAAGTTCCTTCGCGTACTCTGTGTAAAATCGAACTGGTATCCCATAGGGCCAGCGGCCTTTCCTTTTCGTCTCCGCATTCCTCTAATGTGTCGGTACTCGGGAAGAGCAGCAGCAGCATTGCTGTTGTTTTGATAAACCGTTTTACGGGGAAAGGCCTACTCACCTTGTCCAGAGCCATGTTGACTGCCTGCAACTGTAATGCAAGGCAAGCTAGTTTCGCATGAGCAAAACTTTCTAAATCCGTGCTGATTTGTGGACAGAAGCACCGTACATGCAGTATACTGGAGCAAAATGTCTACAAACTTTTTTCGAAGGAAATTGGCCAGAAATAAAAATTTCTCGTTCGTCCGGGTAGCGAATGCTCGTCACAGTGCCGTTTTACCTGTGTTGCGCGGTTTTCATTATGTGGCGTATCACCAGCGAATGCACTCGATGAGTATCTTATCAGGCTGAATTATCAGACTAAGGCATACATAGTTTATCGTCATAAAAATAACTTCGTTATCAGTCTCAAATAACTCCCCACCGGTGTTTTGTATCTTATTCATCCATTCTAGACAAGCCGCGCGCGGGTTTCTGCTCTACTTGGCAGCTTCAGTTGGTCGAGACTGTACAAGAACACTGTGATGTGACTAACACGTATTTAGAGCGCACTGATCTTCGTTACCAGTTCATTTACCACCTTAGAGGCGAAATATTCTACGTGAACGCAGCTTCTGTTAGAATTATCCTCTATGAGTTTGTATTATCGTATGTTCTGTGCCTTTATTCTACGAGGGCAAGCTGAAAAGTAATGCCTCCGATTTTTTAATTCTGTTCTCAATATCGGTTGAGGTATTACATGTCATGCAAATTACTCGGTCGACTTTCCCCCTTCGCGGACTCAAGTTGCAACTCTTTGCTTCTAGAGGGTTGCGAATTGTAGTGTGTAACGTAACTGAATCGGCGCTTGAGAAACAGCTTGTCGTAATCGAGTTTCTAGTCGCACGAAAATGTTGAAAAATGAAAGCTGTGTTCGGTGATGATTGTATCGACATCAGCAATGTGCTCGTAATGAAGGAAATGGTGGTGATAACTTCAGCGTGTGTGACAGAGCTGGGAGTGGAAGACCGCGTACGGCAACTGACGAGATTCGTTGGAACTGGATTGATCAACTCATCAGAGAACATCGTAGGCTAACGCAATCACAATTCTCAGACAAGTGTGGCACATCACGGAGCGCGTACAGGCCATCGTTGCAGAGCTGCGGTACAGAAAGCTGTGTGCATGTTGGGTGACTCGAATGCACATTCCTTGCATGAAACAGAAGAAATTGGACAATTGTCAATAATTTCTTTTGCAGAAATAATTCAAAAGCCAAGATCGCTTGTTTAAGCATCGTGACAGGCAATGAAAGCTGGGTTCACTATTTTGACCACGAAAACAAGAGAGCATCAATGGAGGTCCGCCACATAGGAGCAATGACGCCAAAAAAATTTAAGACAATGCCGTCAGCAGGCAAAGTCATGTTCACAGTGTTCTGGGATGTCCTCGGTGTAGCGCATTTGGAATTCACGCCTAAAGGCACCACCATAAACTCTTCAAGGTACTGTAAGACACTCGGAAAACTGAAAACACGAATTCGAAGAGTTCGTCTACATATGGAGGACTCTCTCTTTCAGCATGACAGTGCGAGACCTTACACGAGCGCTACGACGTCTGTAACAGTCCGAGGTCTTGAGTTCACTGTCATCGATCATCCTCCATACAGTGCCGACGTGGCCCATCCGAGTTTCGTCTGTTTTCCAAACTTAAAGAAGACCTTCGAGGAATCTACTTTCATTCATTATGTGATCAAAAGTATCCGTACACCTGGCTGAAAATTACAAGTTCGTGGCGCCCTCCATCGGTAATGCTGGAATTCAGTATGGCGTTTGCCCACCCTAAGCCTAAATGATAGCTTCCGCTCTCGCAGCATACGTCCAATCAGGTGCTGGAAGGTTTCTTGAGGAATGGCAGCCCTTTCTTAATGGAGTGCTGTGCTGAGGAGAGGTATCGATGTCGGTCGGTGAGGCCTGGCACGAAGTCGCCGTTCCAAAACATCCCAAAAGTGTTCTATAGGATTCACGTCAGGACTCTGTGCAGGCCGGTCCATTACAGGGATGTTATTGTCGTGTAACCACTCCGCCACAGGCCGTGCATTATGAACAGGTGCTTGATTGTGTTGAAAGATGCAATTGACATCCCCGAATTGCTCTTCAACAGTGGAAAGCAAGAAGGTGCTTAACACATCAATGTAGGCCTGTGCTGTGATAGTGCCACGCAAAACAAGAAGGGGTGCAAGCCCCCTCCATGAAAAACAGGACCACACCATAACACCACTGCCTCCGAATTTTACTGGCAGATGACGTTCACCAGGCATTCGCCATACCCATACCCTGCCACAGGATCGCCACATTGTGTACCGTGATTCGTCACTCTACACAATGTTTTTCCACTGTTCAATCGTCCAATGTTTACGCTCCTTACACCAATCGAGGCGTCGTTTGGCATTTACCGGAGTGATGTGTGGCTTATGAGCAGCCGCTCGACCATGAAATCCAAGTTTTCTCACCTCCCGCCTAACTGTCATAGTACTTACAGTGGATCCTGATGCAGTTTGGAATTCCTGTTTGATGATCTGGATGAATGTCTGCCTATTACACATTATGACCCTCTTCAACTGTTTGCGATCTCTGTCAGTCAACAGACGATTTCAGCTAGTACGCTTTTGTGCTGTACGTGTCCCTTCACGTTTCCACTTTACTATCACATCGGAAACAATGGACTTATGGATGTTTAGGAATGTGTAGATCTCGCGTTAGACGTATGACACAGGTGACACCCAGTCACCTGACCACGTTCGAAGTCCGTGAGTTCCGCGGAGCGCCCCATTCTGCTCTCTGACTACTGAGGTCGCTGATGTGGAATACCTGGCAGTATGTGGCAGTACAATGCACCTAATACGAAAAACGTACGATTTTGGGGGTGTCCGAATACTTTTGATCACGTAGTGGAGTTATGAAGCGGTGCAAGCAGACGTGGGATTGTGACTCCTTCAACGAAGTCGAATATTCTAAAGCGATGGTATGAATAAAATGGTCTCTTGTTGGGAGTAACGTGTTCGTCACCAGGGCGACTGTGTTGAGAAATAAATACGCAAACATGAAGAGTAAACATGTAAAATGTTAATAAAGTTTGCTTTATTCAGAAAGCTTTAAGAATTTTCATATAAAAATTTCGGAGGCATAACTTTTCAGCACGTCCTCGGATTTGACAGTAAAGGCCTTATCCAAATAAGGGCCAGAGTACACATAGACAGTTCCGAAATTCGGTTTATGTGTGGTCCCATGATTTATTCTGGCACTTAATACGGTTTCAACTTTTGACATCTACCTGCGATATGAAAAATAACAATTTCCTTGTGTGGAAGTCTGACTGAACCAGTACACGCGCGGCCAGTGGTTAAGTACAATCAAAAAAGACAGCAGACTTCCTGAAAAGAATGGAGAAGGGTTGCTGTACAAGGTAAAGCTTAATCACAAGGTGTTTGGCATGTAACGGTGTCTGAGAGATGTGATATAAAAGTGATAAATTAATTAATGGGAAATATAGTAGCGGCAAGCTATCAGTCATGTTTGACTATTATATGACATCCTCTCTGTGAGCTGGTTCAAGAGCCTATAAACAGTTGTCCGGAGGTCCGGTGAATGCTGCGTAGTGGCGGTTGGCGCGCTGCGATTCGTCTCCACAATGTATCCCAAACATGTTTCATACGCTTCTTATCTGATGACCTCGATAGTCAGTTCATATGGTGGACACCTTCAGCTACCAGTGAATATCCGTCAAGGCAGTTCGACGCCGACTGTCTTTGTCGTCCATGAAGAGGAAGTCCAGATCAACTGCATCTCTGAAAAGTAACGGATGTGGTGGCAGTACTTTATCCCTGTATCTCTGAGCTTCAACAGTATTGCTCCGACTACCAACGAAAATGTTACGTTCCGGACATGCAGAAAACAGTTTCGCTACACTATACATTGATTTCTTCCCACAATGTTCTGTAATTGCATCAATAACAATTTGCCGTCCTGATGAATGCGAAGGAGTATTATTCTGTAAACTGAAGCTGGATTCATTTGCTAGAAATATCTTCCCATTAATTTGTAGTTTTGTGTCGGAGATGTTAATTTCACAATAAACATACCCGCTGCCTGATCTGGATACTGTTTGCTGACTCTTCAGGATACTGAGGACAATTATTTCAAATGACAATTTTTTTCCGGATAAATCATCACTTTACAGTTCTACGAGAATCTGGACGACAAGGAAAAAAATTACGTACAATGGGTATTCATGAAGTTTTTAACTGTCACTTCGAAAAAAAACGGGTAATTAATATTTTGTTTGTCTGCAGTCCCGGAACATCTGTAACAGCGTCACTGTACTGTAACACGCCACTGGAGGAGCCAACAGAAAATGTCGCAGCCCATTGATAAAGTGGAGGTGGGCTGGCCATTTTGTTGTGGCCCCCCTGGCAACGTGATACGGTACAGTAATGTGGGGACTGCATTGTGTAGCAGGACTGCTGACTCGTACCTGCACAAAAGCAATCAAATAATTGCTAACTTTATTGTTATCAAATGATAATTAGAAACTTATGATTACGCTTAGTAAGCGATAGACATGATTGCGAAAATTCAAAAGATGCTGTATTTCGCTATTTACAAATTTTGGCAGAAAGGCAAAAACACCGCTGGCTGCAGAAAGTTTCTTTATTAAAACAAAGACATGTGACATAAGAGACTACTCATTATTTTTGAAACAGCTGTGATTGGGTCTTTATACACTCTATATACACTCTTTGTACACCTTATGTCGTCATATCTCCTGAACTACGTGTGGTACAATGCTATAATTTTGTTGGCACATACAGTGGTATATGTGAATACTACCTGCAAAATGTGTTGCGAATAGAAATAGTAATAAATTAAAACGTTACGTCGGATGCTGAAATTACACTGCATGAAAAGCGAGCAACTGGTAAGCTATGAACGTTTTTCTTTTCGTCATTTTGTGGGAGGTGTCGGGTAGAAAAAGTTTAGAAAAGGTATTTGTAAGGTTTGCTGGAAGTCGCGAAGTGCTCTCGTTCGCAAGTACTTGATGAATATCGTCTGTATAATTAGCACACAGTGGATTACGATACCTCAAGACTCATACACAGTTTTTAACTGCTATACTTGTCTTAATACGATAAGCCTAACATTATAGCTCTTAATTAGTAAATAATGACAGCATTTTAGGTTCGGACAATAATTATATGAAATACAGAGTATTTCAAAACGAATGTACTGATTTTAGTCTTTGTAGCATGTATTACATTCAACTTACAATTATAAACAATACATCAAATTAAAGGGCAACTCCAACAGTTTTGTTTGTACAGCTACGAGGAAAGGGAGGAGTATGGAAGGACCAGGAGTGACTGGAGAACGTGTTGCACAGGTGAGAGTCTTCCACTTGTAGCTCCAAGAAACCAGTTCGGAACACTAATCGTGAATTAGCAATTCCATTGACGTCCGTGTAGAACTTTTAAGTAGACGTTTACAACTATTTCCTTATCGTTTGCAGTTGTTACAAGCTTTAAATCATGCAGACTACGATTTACTAGGCAACTTCGCAAACGAAAACGAAAGGTTGCTACGTGACGACAAAGGTTTTCTGGATCGTGTCGTCCTCAGTGATGAATCGACATTTCACCTAAGTGGAAATGTGGCGACACATAATGTGCTCTTCTGGAGGTCAGCAAATCCCCACGAGGTGGTACAGTCGCAACGAGACTCTCCTAAACTGAATGTGTCTTGTCCCAATCCCGGCGGAAGGTTTTACGGGCTTTACTTTTTCGTTGAAGCAACTGTGATTGGTGTTTCTCACCTTGATGCGCTAGAACTATGGCTCTTTCGTCAATTGGAAGAAGCTGAACCACAGAGCTTTGTTTGGCAGCAAGATGGCGCGCCGCCTCACTGGCGTAACTCAGTACGCGATTGGTTAAACGACGTTGTACACGACTGTTAGATTGGCTGCAAGGGGCCAGGTGACGAGATTAGTTTTATTTTATTTTTTCTTGACCTCCACGTTCATACTCGATCAGGCGACATCCAGTTTTTTTCATTTGGAGGTACATAAGGAATCATGTATCCACTCGACCTCGGGAACAGTATTATTACAACAATTACTTCAGACACATTGATCAAGGTTTGGCTCGATGTATGACGAATAGTGCTCACATTGCACACTTGCAAGAAAAACTGTTTGAGTTGTCCTTTCATTTGATGTATTGTTTATAATTACAAGTGGATTGTAATAAATGTGGATTGTAATAAATGCTACAAAGCCTTAAAACGGTATACTCGTTCTGAAACACCCTGTACTCACAATCAAATATTTATTGCACCTGGAAGCCGTTAGATAGGCAACCTGCGATTGGTACTGGGTGATCTTCTTAGCCATTTAGTAATGTAGTCAAATTGTTGGAAGTGTGATCTCAGTACAATTACGAATCACTCAGTGTGTAACAAGAAGTACAATGCTGAACTAAAGGTAGCAGCGTAGCCTCTTTTAACCTAATTGTGTAGACACGACGTTGTAACTTCTATTGTTACTTTTGTATGTTTTACACAGTTTATTTAAAATAATACATTAGAATTGGTCTTCTTTTAATACATTAGAAATTGCTCTTTCTTTAATGCATTAGAAACTGCTCTTTCTATTTTTTTAACGACCCATTGGGACTGGCAGCGACAGAGCTCCGAAGGCGATTCAGTGGCACAGCAGCGTATTTTAGATGCTCGATCGGCGTAGTGACAGCAGATGAGGGGCAATACATATTAATGAAGATCCCGGCCGTGAGAAGGAGAAACACCGCCATCGACAAAAGGGCGTCGCCAGCGCCTGCTCCCTTCTGCTCTCTCCCTGACAGGAAGCGGCGATTGTTCTCGTTCACTGTCCTTAGGTGAAGACAAAGGGAAGAGCAGTGACACGCCCATCGTATTTTGTAAATTAGTGTCTGATAAGCGCTTCCGTGCGTGCCGTTGTCTCTGAACCTCACGGTCAGTGCCACACACAGCATATCGGGAAAATATTACGCACCAACTCTGAAGAACAGCATTTCGTATCCTGGTCCACACATCCGCTGCGTTAGAAAAAAACGAGGCTCCCAGAAACATGGTCAGATATTAAAGTAACTTCGTACAATCAGACACCGTCGGCATGTATGTAAATTATTTATAGTTCTACACTGCAGAGCCAAAGAAACTGGTACACGTCCCTAATATCGTGCAGGGCCCCCGCGACCATGCGGAAGTGCCGCAACGCGACGTGGCATAGACTCGGGTAATGTCTGACGTAGTGCTGGAGAGAATTGACACCATGAATCCTGCAGGGCTGTCCATAAATCCGTTAGAGTAAGAGGGGGTGGAGATCTCTTCTTAACAACACGTTACAAGGCATCCCAGATATACTTCTGGGGAGGTTGGTGATCAGCGGAAGTGTTTAAACTGAGAAGAGTATTCCTGGAGATACTCTGTAGCAATTCTGGACTTGTGGGGTGTCGCATTGTCCTGTTGGAATTGTCCAATCCGTCGGACTGCACAATGGACATTAATGGATGCAGGTGATCAGACAGAATGCTTACGTACGTGTCACCTGTCAGAATCGTATCTAGACGTATCAGGGGTCTCATATTACTCCAACTGCACGGAGCCCACACCATTAAAGAGCTACACCAGCTTGAACAGTCCCCTGCTGACATGCAGGCTCCATGGATTCATGATGTTGTCTCCATACCCGTAGACGTCCATCTGCTCGATACATTGTGAAGCGAGACTCGTCCTACCAGGCAACATGTTTTCAGTCATCAACAGTCCAATGCCAGTGTTGACAGGCCCAGACGAGGCGTAAAGCTTTGTGTCGTGCAGTCATCAGGGGTACACGAGTGGGCCTTGTGCTCTGGAAGCCCATATCGATGATGTATCGTTGAACGGTTCGCACGCAACACTTGTTGATGGCCCAGCATTGAAATATGCAGCAGTTTGTGGAAAGGTTGCACTTCCGTCACGTTGAACGATTCTCTTCAGTCTACTTTGGTCCCGTTCTTGCAAGATCTTTTTCCGGTCGCACAGATATAGGAGATTTGATGTTTTATCGGATTCCTAATATTCACGGATTACTCGTGAAATGGTCGTTACTTCGGAGATGCAGTGTCCCATCGCTCGTGCGCCGACTATAACATCAAGTTCAAACTCACTTAAAGCTTTATAACCTGCCATTGTAGGAGCAGTAACCAATATAACAACTGCGCCATGAACTTGTTGTCTTATATAGGCATTGCCGACTGCAGCGCCGCAGTCTGCTGTTTATATATCTCTGTACTTGAATACGCGTGACTGTACCAGTTTCTTTGGGACTTCAGTGTAATTTTATGTATCAAAACAGAGTATGTGAGAGTTGTTCGTGTTTAGTGTTGGTACCAGTCCTGGTAGAGTGTATAAGGGGCGTGAACAATGCCAGATGTTCATGAACCACTGTGAAGGACACGGAGATGCCGCGTACTTGCGTGAGAGAGCGTTTCAGCAACTGATAAGAGTTTAAAAGAGTGGCTCTCCGTTTGGCCGGCTGGTCAAATCGCACAATATCCAGCCTCGTGGTACATTCGGATGTGACAATGGCCCGATGTTTGACTGCATGGGAACATGATGGCAGGCATATTCGTCAAGATTACGGTCGTCCAAGTATGGCAAAGGACGTTTGCCATGTGGTGCACCAGGGACATTGTAACCTCTTCATATCCAAATCTGCAATCCGAGAGTAAGTAATGGACCTCCTGCAACGTTCTGTACCACACGCACCACTGCTAGCAGACTAGCAGCAGGCAGACTAGAGAATTATCATCCCACGCATGGGCTACCGTTAACACCACAACACAAACGGCTGCGTTAGGTGCGGTGGCGTGACGGGGAAGAATGGATTGCTGATAAATGGCGTCGCATTGGGTTGAACGAGGAGTTGCGGTTCTGCACTACCCCAAATGACTACCGTCCGCGAGTGTTGCGGCGACCGAGAGAGAGAGGACCTATTCTTCCAACATTTTTACAACGTTCACGAGAAGCTCATGGTGGAGAGCCATCGAGTTTGACATCAGGTCACGGCTAGTAGTAATTGAGATAATTCTGATGGCACAACAGTTCGTCACAGATATCTTGCATCCTCATGTGTTATCTCTCACGTATCTGTATCATTGTGCCATTTTTCAACAGGGCAATGCTCGTCCATACATGGCAGGTGTCTTTATGGACTTTTTGCGTAATATTGGGGTACTCGTATGGCCAGCAAGATCCCAATGGGACATTTGTAGAACCAGGTCTAGCGTCAACTCCGTCCCAGGTGCCATTATCCTGGGCATCCAGGAGCAGTTACAATTGTTGTGGGCCAGCCAGCAGGAGAGGATACACCGGCTTTATGACACCATTCCCAACCGAACTAGTGCATGTATCCGTGCCAGAGGGAATGCAACGTCATACTGGCATGTAGCATCCTACTGCCAAGTTCTTTGTAGATTTGACTTGATTTTGTAATCACTGTAATAGCATCACATACCTTGTCAAGTTTCATTTAGCTTCCTCCTCCACTTCTGGGTGCTTCAGCTTTTTTAATAAGGCAGTCTATGTGAATTTTTCCTCGTTTCTGTACAGTACACCAAGTGCTCTTCAGCATGATCACACTCAGCACCATCACTCGTTTGACCAAATGGTGCGTTTCCTACACAACAGGGTGATTCATTTAAGCTGTTCCCGTCAAAGTTTCCGGAACCGCTTAAGATATCGTAATTCTGTTTTCGCCCGGAGCAATTCCGAGACAGTCTTCACTAAACGATGTATAGTCTCTGTTAATAGCTGCATTAATTACAGACATACTGGTATCAATCTCGCTTTTTCAGATAAAACTATAATAATTTCAACTACTATTATCATAGTTCCAAAATGAGACGATATCAACTGCTTTCCAATACCCAGTAACTAGTTTGGGAGTAGGTGGAGCATTTATAAAATAGAATTTATCTTCTTTCAAGATGGAACCGATGGCTGTCTTATGCGTAAGTCGTGATGTCATACCTAAATAAGGACATATGTCATGTCGGATAAGCAGGAGATAGCGTGTTGCGCTGCCGCGATACCGGTAAAAAAGGGACACAGAGGAAATGTAGCTTTCATTTCGTGTCATCCACGTGTGTCGAGAACTGGTTAGGTTGAATCCAAGAGAAATAAGATATGCTACTTCTTTACGAAGACTGCGGAAGAAATGCGAAGGCGACACTTGAGTTGTACGTTCACAGGCACCCTAACATACGGCGTCAAAACAATAATGACAATTTAACGAATAAGCAAAAAATCGTTATTGCAATTGCATTGGAATATTTCACAGAAGTTAAGGAGCAAGCCAGTAACTGGCGGAGCGAACGATATAGAAGTTTTGGTTGATGATTCACGTAAACCTTAAGTGTCGCCCAGTAATCATGTGCTAATGTGCTACAGCACACTATAAATATCACATTGAAATTATGCCATTTCTCTTCAAATGCGAGTTGGAAATCGCATTAAAAGGGCACCATCTCTCTTCGAATGTGTGCTAGTATGCAAATGAAGCAGACGAAAACATGTCTTCTAGCAATCTCTCCGTGATAATTAGAAACCAGTGTCGAGTATTGAAATGATGCTCAGCCGCACTACGATCAACTCAAAGAAGGGAGGCAGTTGTCAGTTTTCGACTGTGCATGCTTTAAAGTGACATCATCTCTTCCACCACAGTGGCTGCTTCGTTGTTCAAAACACCAGGTCAATATATTTTGTTGAAAGTTTGTGTAAAGTATTGTGTAAGCAGCCCGCCCGGTTAGCCGTGCGGTCTAACACACACCTTTCCCGATTGGGGAGGAGCGCCTGGTCCCCGGCATGAATCCGCCCGGCAGACTTTTGTCGAGGTCCGGTGAGCCGGCCAGCCTGTGGATGGTTTTGAGGCGGTTTTCCATCTGCCTCGGCGAATGCGGGCTGGTTCCCCTTATTCTGCCTCAGCTACATTATGTCGGCGATTGCTGCGCAAACACGTTCTCCACGCAAACATAGGAGTTACACTCGTCTGGTGTAAGACGTTCCCTCGGGGGGGGGGGGGGGGGGGGGGGAGGGGGGGGGGGTGTCCACCGGGGGACGAAGCGCACAATAACCCTGAAAGAGTAGTTCGGTGTGGGGTGGCGGAGGGGTGAAGTGGACTGCGGTAGTCGTCGTGGGGTTGTGGACCACTGCGGCTGCGACGGGGACGGAGTCTTTCCGTCGTTTCTAGGCCCCCGGTTAACATACAATACAATTGTGTAAGCATCATGGTGTATTCTGTAGATGATCTACTGGCGGGGCCCTTTTCCAGTAGATCTCTGGACGAGATAATGAGAGTTAAAAGTCTGGTAGATCTACTCCGAATTTAAATATAATAAGGGAAGTGAGTGGGGCATGGCTCACCGAATTGGCTCAAACTACGTGAGTATAAGCAGGTAGATGCCCTTTCAAGTTCCTATAATATTTCGCCTGAGTGGGCCATAGGAAAAGGTAAAACGCTCTTTAAAGATTTACGCGTCGAGTATGAGGGAGTTTTGAGAAGCACCTGATGTACTGGTGTTGAATCGCTGTGGCGAAGGACACCGACTGGCAGTTTGTCGGCTTGGATTCGATTCCTGCTGCTACCATATTTTTCTAGCACTTTAAACAAAACGCTTGGCTGGAGAGTGGGATCTTTGTATCACTGACAGTTCACCCCCCTCGTCCATCGGTGAACAACTCGCTGACGCACACACATTCATATGTACACACGTAATTTAACCAGAATGAAACATTCTTCTATCATACCACAAAAAGAGGCAAATATATCCTAGGCAGAGTTAGGGATGTAAAAGAAGAGAACTAGCTTTTCGAGTTATCTGGCAGCTTCAAAGACATTTAAATCAGAACTTATTGACATATTCGCTCACTTTTACTTGTTAGTATAAGTAACCACGTCATGTAATATAAGGCATCATGTCAAGTAACGTAAAATGATACATGATGTCATGTCGTATAACATGACACATGCCACCATGTCATGTGTACTGTGGTTGGCGAATCTCCTGGATTTTGGGCACAGGAACAGAGACTTTAGCCTATAAATTGCAAGATGCTAGTGTGACAACACCTTGCAGTTAAGAGAGCTCACTGAGCTGGGGAAGTAGGGTTAACTCGTAAAAAAGCGCGAATGTGTTAAGATGTTTTGATTTAAATGTCCTTGAAGCTGCCATGTTGTTGTTGTTGTGCCTTCAGTCCTGAGACTGGTTTGATGCAGCTCTCCATGCTACTCTATCCTGTGCAAGTTTCTTCATCTCCCAGTACCTACTTCAACCTACATCCTTCTGAATCTGTTTAGTGTATTCATCTCTTGGTCTCCCTCTACGATTTTTACCCTCCACGCTGCCCTCCAATACTAAATTGGTGATCCCTTCATGCCTCAGAACATGTCCTACCAACCGATCCCTTCTTCTAATCAAGTTGTGCCACAAACTTCTCTTCTCCCCAATCCTATTCAATACCTCCTCATTAGTTATATGATCTACCCATCTAATCTTCAGCATTCTTCTGTAGCACAACATTTCGAAAGCTTCTATTCTCTTCTTGTCCAAACTAGTTATCGTCCATGTTTCACTTCCATACATGGCTACACTCCATACAAATACTTTCAGAAACGACTTCCTGACACTTAAATCTATACTCGATGTTAACAAATTTCTCTTCTTCAGAAATGCTTTCCTTGCCATTGCTAGTCTACATTTGATATCCTCTCTACTTCGACCATCATCAGTTATTTTTCTCCCCAAATAACAAAACTCCTTTACTACTTTAAGTGTCTCATTTCCTAATCTAATTCCCTCAGCATCACCCGAGTTAACTCGACTACATTCCATTATCCTCGTTTTGCTTTTGTTGATGTTCATCTTATACCCTCCTTTCATGACACTGTCCATTCCGTTCAACTGCTCTTCCAAGTCCTTTGCTGTCTCTGACAGAATTACAATGTCATCGGCAAACCTCAAAGTTTTTATTTCTTCTCCATGGATTTTAAGCTGAAGCTACCATATAAGTCGAAAAGCTAATTCCCTTCTTTTGCATCTCTAACTTTGCGCAGGACATACTCTCCTTATTTCTACTAGGATAGGAGCATTTTTCATTCCGGTTCCCTATTTTTACTCTGCCATAATTTTGACATTAGATCGCCGTAGATTTTTGTTGATTCGGGCGACGGCTGATCCGGTATAGGTTTCTTTTATTGTCTTTCGAAACATGTTACTTATATCATGGCAACGGATACGGCTTTCAAAGAACAACTGGACGACAATTAATTACCTGTATTTGTCACCTTTTTGCAAAATATTTTAACCGATTCGCACAAGTCTGAAACATAGAAGTGGCGTGTGTAAAAACCTCACCAAAAAATATGTTTTTGCACGTAAAATCGAATGAAGCTAAATTCTTGACAGCGAGTTTCCAATTTTATAGTAGGAACGCATTTTTATTTATTTGGTCCACTTTAAACCGTTTCCTCTCTTTCAGTACAGATAAGAACGAATTTTACGTGCTGCATTTAGCTCTACTTTAAACGATCGTATCTGGAAAACGGATAACGATTACTGAAATAAAAAAATTCGTTTTCACTTATCCATTTATCTAACCGATTCGTACAAGTTTAGAGTATAGGAAAGGTATGCTTCAAAAACCTTCCAGAGAAACGTGTTTTCTGCATGTTTTTGCACACAAAATCCAAACGGTACACTTACAAATGGTGCCATCAGCTGAGCATTAATTTCAGCTCAGTTAAAATCTTTTGCAAAAAGAATTAATGGGTTCGCTCAACTTGTGTGGTCGGGGCACCGCCTCTGGTTCGTTGTTCAAACCTTGCTTAACATACTGTAACGCTGCTACACTTTGTAAGTAGGCTGTTTAGTTTTTTATATTGGTAAGCCACGTAGCGCTTGTATAAAATCACTGGCTGTGCTGTGTGCAGTCTGTGGCTGGTTGGTATTGTTGTAATACTCGCCATTGTAGCGTTGGGCAGTTGGCTGTTAACAGCGCGTAGCGTTGCGCAGTTGGAGGTGAGCCGCCAGCAGTGGTGGATGTGGGGAGAGAAATGGCGGAGTTTTGAAATTTGTAAGACTGGATCGCACGAACTGCTATATATATTATGACTATTAAGGTAAATACATTGTTTGTTCTCTATTAAAATCTTTCATTTGCTAACTATGCCTATCAGTAGTTATTTAGCTGGCAGTAGTGGCGCTCGCTGTATTGCAGTAGTTCGAGTAACGAAGATTTTTGTGAGGTAAGTGATTTGTGAAACGTATAGGTTAATTTAGTCAGGGCCATTCTCTTGTAGGGATTACTGAAAGTCAGATTGCGTTGCGCTAAAAAAATATTGTGTGTCAGTTTAAGCACAGTCATGTACAATTTTTCAAAGGGGACGTTTCAACTTTTTTTTTCGAATGGCTGGTCCGGCCTATATCAGAATTCTTTTATCCCATGTTCCTAACTCGAATAGGAACAGAGCACCAAGACATCCCCCAGCGCATACGGCGCGCGGTTTTTTCACGAATCCCAGAAATGCAATTTTCCTCCCATATACTCACAATTAGGACTCCAAATGATCACACTCCCAGCCTACTGGTATATTAGGTTGAAAAGAACCGTGATTCCTTAAGGGGGGTAGGGCGTCAAACGGGCCGACTTGCAGCAGGAGAGGCACCACATGACACTTTAAGTTCCACTGTCTATACTTTACAAGTAAATTCATAAAACTTTGTCAGCATGACCAGGAAGGATTCAGGATTCACACTCGTAGCAGCAGAAGTTCAAAAACATAACAAAATAATTTTTTTACATGTGAAATTTCATCATTTTTTCATTTACTATTGACTGCATTTGTTGCTATAGGTACACTTTTCTTCATAAGTAAGAGAGACTGTTCGATGAATTTTGCACAGCATACAAACCATACTCACAGGTGTCTGAAACTCTAGAATCTATTAAATTTATGAAAAAATGAATGAGCTGTTATGTTTTAAACTTAATGTTTGGAAAAAAAATCAAATTTTGTAGTTAATTATCTCAATTTTTACCACAGTTTTTAATAGATTTGGAAAATTCGGGAGTTTCATACACCTGTAAGTATGGTTTGTATGCTGTGCAAAATTCATCAAAGAATCTCGTTGTACTATGTGTAATAATTAAAAAGAATGAAAAACAAAAATGTAGGGCTACATATTTGAAATCGGAGCGAAACCTCCAAAAGCCATATAGAAACTGTATTCATAGGCAATTTTTCTTCGAGAAAAGATGTTAAACCTACCTCAGTATATATACTAGCCTAAGAAAATCAAGAGCTTAACAGTATTGTGAGGTTATCGAACTGCCTTATCATCTCCGATAGAGAGTATGGTAGAAGAAGTGGAGACATTTTAGACATTGAAATAAAGCTTTAGATGGTCTCAGACAAACATTCGCATCTCGGTAATGACCTGAAGGTGGCGGTGATGAAATGTTTGGCTCCATCAGCAATGCGCGTGTTCCTCTGACGCACACCGCGGTCCGTGAGATACGCGCTGTGAAGGCGTGCCTGGGGCGCAGCTCCACCTGGCGGTGGTTTACGGGTGACGCAGTGCACACTGTGTGCACCCGTGCCCGCCTGTTGACAGCGGTGGACACGCCCGCCGTGGCGTCCATCACACTTCCAGTGGGCGGGGTCGCCACGGCCATCTGGTGGGCGCCCAGCCACAGGTGTGGTCCCACCTCCGCCCTACTGCCACGTTCTTGTCAGTCCATATATCCACCTCATCTGCAAGAACATACACTGCAGTGCAAAGCAAACCCCCTTGCGCCATCAGATTCAGATCGTAACCTAGTAGCGTCGAACAGAAGTTGGAATCTGAAAGAACATACTCGTATCTTGAAAAACTTAATAACACAGGTAAACAACAACGAAAATAGATGTCTTTTTGGTATCCAGCATTCTTCGTAAGACAAGTTAAGCATGTTGATTCACACGAGGGTAGGATGGAAATTAATGCACACATGCTTGTAGAACACGAACAAAAAGAATTACGAAAATCGCGCAAAAAGTACATTAAAGTACAATTCTGAAGCTTCAAAATGATATATTTATTTTTCGACATAGACACCGGTAAGATAAATACATTTCTTCTAACGTGTAACAAGTTTTTTTCATACCGTCACACAAAAATTTTTCCGACTTTTCTCAAATCCATGACTTGACAGCTACCTTAACTTTATCGTCCGAGGTGTAATGATTACTCTTGGCCGGGCGCGGTGGCCGAGCGGTTCTAGGCGCTTCAGTCTGGAACGGCGCGACTGCTACGGTCGCAGGTTCGAATCCTGCCTCGGGCATGGATGTGTGTGATGTCCTTAGATTAGTTAGGGTGAAGTAGTTCTAAGTTCTAGGGGACTGATGACCTCAGATGTTAAGTCCCATAGTGCTCAGAGCCATTTGAACCATTTGATTACTCTTTATGTCTCTATTGATTAGAGCAACAACAAAAATTTGGAATGGACAAGATTGGGGAAATAAGGAAGGTGTGAAATCGATTCAAACTTCAGGCTTCGCAGAGCCCCATCAGCTGTGCCAATGTGACGAGCCAGAATTTCACTAGTTTCGTAAAGGAACAGGGGAGTGCATCAGAAAGTTCCCACTCTTGGCGTAGAAAATGCATGTTAACAGACAAAAGGTTGGTACTGGCCTAGGGCAGTATCCCACCGACTGATGGTGGGGGCGACTCATTCGACTGGATACCGTAAACAGGAAGCGAAAGCAACAGGCTCCCTCATGCTGGTCGGGCAATACCAAGGCGACGCACTTTTATGATGTCCGCATTGTCTGCATTGCTTATCGTCCACGTTTCACTTCCATACATGGCTACAATCCATACAGATACCTTGAGAAAAAGACTTCTTAGCACTGTAATTTGTAATTTTTTAGAGCATTACTCGTGGAGGAACAGCGGTCTGGCTAAAAGTACTTTAAAATGGATTAAAAACCGTCTCGGTTGCAATAAAACATTTATTTACAATGGCTACCGGTTTCGGTCAGAAAGTGACCATCTTCATACAGTTTATACCATGATGGCACATGGTGGCGGTGAACGGAGTGAGAGTTATGATTCCACGAACGTTAAACGCTAAGTTTAGCAGTTGACGTTCGTGGAATCATAACACTTGCTCCGTTCACCGCCACAAACTACCATCATGGTATAAATGGTCTGAAGATGGCCACATTCTGACCAAAACCAGTAACCAATGTAAATAAACGTTTTATTACAGTAGAGACTGTTTTAAATCCATTTTTAAAGTATTTAAATCTATATTCGGTGTCAACAAATTTCTCTTCTTGAGGAAATTTTTTTTTTTTTTTCAGACTACGTTTTATATTCTCTCTGCATCGGTCGCCATCAGTTATCTTATTGCCCAAATAGCAAAACTCGTGTACTTCTTTCAGTGTCTCGTCCCTTAATCCAATTTCCTTAGCACTTCTTGCTTTAATTCGACTACATTCCATTATCCTTGTTTTGCTTTTGTTGATGTTCATCTGATATCCTCCTTTCAACACACTTTACTTTCCGTTCAACTACTCTTCCAAGTCCTTTGCTGTCTTTGGCGAATTACAATGTCATCAGAAAACCTCAAAGTTTTTATTTACCCTCCCTGAACTTTAATCTCTTTTCCAAATTTTTCTTTGGTTTCCTTTTCTGCTTGCTCAATGTACATATTGAATAACATCGGGGTAGGCTACAACCCTGTCTCACTCCCTTCGCAACCACTCCTTCCCTTTCATCCCTCGTCTCTTATAACTGTCTTCTTGTTTCTGTACAAGTTGCGCATTACCTTCCGAGCCCCGTATTTTATCGCTTCTACCTTCAGAGTTTGATAGGGTGTATTCCAGTCGACATTGTCAAAAGCTTTCTCCAAATCCACAAACGCTATAAACGTTGATTTGCCTTTCCGTAAGCAATCTTTTCATATAAATCGGAAGGTCAGTATTGCTTCGTGTATTCTTAAATTTCTTCGGAATCCAAACTGATTTTCCCCAAGATCGGCTTCCATCAGTTTTTCCATACTTCTATAAATAAGTCGTGTAGTATTTTGCAACCATGACGTAATAAACTGATCTTCTTCTTCTTTGGTTATCAACCCACAGGTTGGTTGGCAGCAGCACGCCATTCCGTTCTTTTGTCAACTTTCTTCTTCATATCTGCATAGGTCTGGCACCCGATGTCATTTATTACTTGTTGAATGTAGCTTAATCTAGGTCGTCCTCGGCGAGTTCTTCCTTCAATGATTCCTTCTAATATTCTCTTAATGAAATTGTTATGCCGTAAAATGTGACCTATGAAGGTTATTCTTCTTTTCTGTATATTTCGCCAAAGAGATCTGTTTTCTTTCACTCTTCTGAGGACATCTTCGTTTGTAGCCTTGTCTCGCCAGCTGATTTTTTCCATTCTCCGGTAGCACCACATTTCGAATGCCTCTAATCTTCTCTTTTCTTCTTTTCCACTAGTCCAAGTTTCACATCCGTAAAGGGCTGTACTCCACACATAGGTTTTCATGACTCTCTTTCTTACGTCTAAACTAACATTTCTACTCGTCAGTAAGTTTCTTTTTCCATTGAATGCTATTTTGGCAAGTTGTATTCTGTTTTTAATGTCACTTTTGCTCCTTCCATCTGCTGTTATTTTGCTACCTAAGTAGTTAAATTCTGTAACCTGCCCTAGTTTCTCTCCCTTTATTGTTATTCGTATGGGTTCATTGTAGTTCAGGGCGCCACTCACCATCACTTTAGTCTTTTTCTTATTTATTTTCATTCCATACTGTTCTTTTAAGGTGTTTTCCATTTCATTGAGTGCGGCTTCTAAATCTTCTTTCCTTTCTGTAATTATGGCGATATCATCTGCATATCGCAACATATCTATTTTCATTCCGTTAAGTTTTATTCCTACTTCAATATTCTCTCTTATTTTGTCTATTGCTTCTTGGATATATGCGTTGAAAATTACTGGAGATAGTGGGCATCCCTGTCTCACTCCTTTCCTTATTTTTGCTGTTTCTTCTTTGTTTTCCTTCTTAACTAAGGCTGTTTCATTTTGGTATATTTTAAAGATTATCCTTCTATCATTATATTTCAGACCAGCCTTCTTCAGAATTCTAAACATTTCTGGCCATACAACATTGTCAAATGCCTTTTCGAGGTCTACGAAGGCTATAAATACTTGTTTGTTTTTGGAAATTTGTTTCTCAATTATTAGTCTTAAAGATAAGATTGCTTCCCTCGTCCCTACACCGCTTCTAAAACCGAATTGGTCTTCACTTAGAGTGCTATTCAATTGGTTTTCAACTCTTTTCAAAATTATTCTTATTAGAATTTTTGATGCGTGTGAAAGAAGACTGAGTGTTCGATGGTTTTCACAGTCCATAGTAGATGCTTTCTTAGGTATGGGGAATATGATGCATTTCTGATAGTCTTCAGGAACTTCACCTGTTTTGTATATTTTCTGTATGAGTTGCAGTAATGTAGCTTTCATTTTGTCTCCTGATTTCTTAATTAGTTCAGAAGGTATATCATCAACACCTGCCGCTTTCTTATCTGGTAGTTCTTTTAGTGCTTTTTCAAATTCATCTTTCAGAATTGTGTCCCCTAGTTCTTCTTTCTCTACTTCTTCGCTTAATTCTATCATATTATCTGTTAGAGGGTCTCCTTGATATAGCTCTTCAATGTATTCTTGCCATCTCTTCAGCGTGTCATATCCAAATAGTACCTTGCCCTCTTTGTTCTTTATAGTTCCTGAAGATTTTACTTTCCGTTTAGCAAAGTTTTGTTTTATTGTTCTGTAGGCCAAGTCAGTTTTTCCTTTAACCATGTTTTCCTCCACCTCTTTACAAATGCTGTTGAGGTAATTTTCTTTTGCTTTCCTAGATTCTCTGTTTATTTGGTTTCTAAGCTTTCTATATTTGTTTTCGCTTTGCTCGTCAGAGGCATTTTTGTATAGTCTTCTTTCTTCCATTAGACAAATTATTTCAGGTGTTATCCACTCTTTCCTGTTTACAGGTTTGGCTTTCCCAATAAATTCTTCTGCTGCTTTATGTATGCCTTCTTTGATTTGTTTCCACTCCTCGTTAGTACTCCCGGGAATAATGTTTGATGCCATCTCATCAGTTTTCCGTGCATAAGGGATCACTAGTTCTTCAGACTTTAGGTTATCTCTGTTCCATACTTTGTTCGTTTTTCTCTCTAATCGCTTGAGTTTGAGTAAGCATTTCATCATTACAAGGTTGTGATCACTATTAATATCCGCAGACGGGTAGCTTCTGCAATCCTTGATTTGGTTTTTAAAACGCGATTTTACTAATATATAGTCGATTTGGTGTCTTCTAGTATCTCCTGGGGCTTTCCACGTGTACCTTCTTCTTTTATGGTGGTTGAAAAGGGAGTTCGCTATGACCAACTTGTTTTTGGCACAAAATTCAATTAGCCGGCTTCCTCTTTCGTTTCTATCTCCTAGACCATATTTCCCTACAATTCCGTCAACTTTCTCTTCTCCAACACTAGCATTCCAATCTCCCATTATAATTAAGTTCTCTTCACCTTTAACATAATTTATAACTTTGTTGATGTCTTCATACACTGTTTCTATTACATCGTCTTCTTCTGCCGATGTCGGCATATAGACTTGTACTATTACCGTGTTCTTTGGTTTGGTTCCAATTTTGACTAGTATTATCCTAGAGTTAAATTGCACATATCCTGTGACTAGATTCCCGAGTTTTCCTTTTAGAATTATTCCAACTCCACCGATTCCAGTTGTTCCTTGGTTAGTACCTGTATGAATGATACGATAATTTCCTGATCTGAAGTCTCCTGGTTCAGGCCATCGCATCTCAGATATTCCTATTATGTCTGTTCCCATTCTGTCCATCTCTAGTTTGAGGTTCTCTAATTTCCCGCATTGGAGGAGTGTTCTTACATTCCATAGTTCGGTAATATTCATATCTGTTAGCACCTGCTTTCTTTGGAATTGCAATTATTTTATGCTTCTTGAAGTCAGGGTATTTGACCTGCCTCGTACATCTTCCATGGCTCGCTGTCCAAAGGATATCAGTAGTTCTTTTGGCATGGTGTTTACTCCAGGGTCATCGCTTCGACTTACGTCTTTCAGCGCTCTGTCCAATTCTTCTCGCAGTATCATATCTCTTATCTTCATCGACGTTCTCTTTCTATAATATTCAAGTACATTTTCCTTGTATACTCCTTTTATACGTTCCTTTCATCTTTCCCTTTTTGCTTAGTCCTGGTTTTCCATCTGAACTCTTGACATACAGCTCATCCATCTGCTTTTCTTTTCTCCAAACGTCTCTTCAATTTTCCTATAGGCAGTAGCTATCTTTCCCCTAGTTTTACAGGGTGGTTATAATTAATCTTCCGTTACCTGAGCCAGTGTAGACGAAAAACTATTTACCATATGGGTACGTAACTTTACACGGATTATTTTCAGACTGGTAGGCTCTGCGTTGTTAGCTGTATTAGTGTCGTGGCATGCTGTTAGGCGCCGGCACTGGTATGACAACGTAAGGAAGAAGTGGACGCCAAGGACCAAGGACACGAAGCGTGAAAGGCACATTTTACTGTGATTTTCTTCGCCAACATGTGATCCCTACTCTGCGGGAGAGAAATGCTTAGGACTCAACTGTTATGATGCACGATGGAGCTCCACCTCACATCGCTCGTCGGGTCAATCGGTTACTCCGCAACTCATTTGGAGGATACCGAATAATTGGCCGATCGCTCCAAACTGCATAGAAACCAAGGTGACCAGATTTGAACCGGCTTGGTTTCTGGCTGTGGGATTAGCTGAAGGACAGGGTTTATCAACAGGACAGTAACACACTTTGGAGGTCGAAGACGAACATAGCGAGGGATATAGCTAACATCCCATTTAGTGCGGTTCCAGGCTCTCGTGGATGCAGAAGGTCGCCACAATGAGCAACGTTTGTAACCTGGAAGGTAAACATGGAACTCAGTTAACAATTGCTACTTTCTCAACTGGAAATTAAAATGTGTTTATTTCAATTGTTTATTCGTTACTTCTCTTTCGCATGTCCTTACAAATGTTTCCACAAAGTTTCATTGTCCTACGAGAACACGTCTTTCACGGGGGACTCTCTCAAGTAGCGAAAGTTTAATTATAATTACCCTGTATGTGCGTCTATATCTTTACTTTACTGCTCTAAACATTCTTGCTTAGCCACTTAGTATTTCTTGTGAATCTCGTGTCTTAGACGTTTGTATTGCCTGCACGTTTACATTTTCTCCTTTCACCAATTAAATCTAATATCTCCTGTGATATCCTTGGACTTCTACTTGGCCTTGTCTTTTCACCTATTTAATCCTCTGCCCTCAATATTTCATCTCTCAAAGCTGCCCATTCGTCTTCTACTGTATGTGGCTTCAGAAAAGTACCAGACAAATACTTCTGATGTGATCATCTTATTGAGAAGAAAAATCCGTATAAAACGCAGCACATTCATAGTATTTAATGGCCGCGAGAAAGCCTTCAACAGTGTCAGGAGATGCAAGGTGTCTGAAATCGTAATAACAACTGTAACAAATAACAAAGACAGATGCATAAACAGGAATATCTACAAAAATCACGGAGGAATAGAAAAAGTTGAGACTCAAGAAAGAGAAATTCTTGAGAAGGGGGGGGGGGGGGGGGGGGGGGAGTGGTGTAGGAATTAAGACTGGAGGTTATCATCATCATCACTGTTGTTCAATTTGTATTCAAAATACGTTCGAAAAGTACAAGATGAGCTGAAGCATAATCATTCGTTGCCGCAAGAATGAATGTTGCCTGTTAGTTTTGTGGGGGCAGGACGCTGTGAGTAAAGTCTGTAATGGAGTACAGACGAATGGTGAATAATTTTAGTGATGAGGCAGCCCACAAATGGGGATCATTGATATAGGTAACTTTGACAAAGGAGAGATTGGTATAACTTGGTACATTGAGGCGCGGTGGTGAGCACCTCCCAGACGGAGAAACTTGTCGACTGTTCGCGGGCTATTCTCGTGAGCATCTATAGAAAGAGGATGGCGAAATCACAAGTAGACGACAAGGTGCTGTCGCCCAATACTCATCACAGAACGTGGAGGTAGTGTATAAGGCTTGCGCGCACTGTAAAGCATGATATGCAGCAATCTGTGGCAGATGCGATGGCAGGGCAAATTCTGGGACGCCCCTGATCGCCAGTAGCCCACAACGCGTGTGTGGTGTACTTCCTTCCATCCCTGTAGACGGGACGAGTTTCTCCTCACTCGGCTTCGGATAGGCCACAGTCCTATGACGCATGGCTTCCTGCTCCGGCGAGAAGACCCTCCAATGTGTGGTGCTTGTGGCATCCAGGTCACTGAGCGCCACGTTTTATTGGATTGCGTTTCGAAGCTCAGCCCACATTGTTGAACGTGAGTCTCCGCAGCAGAGGGCTTATACGTGTTCCCATGCTGACCCAGTGACAACGTCAGTTACGACTGCAGAGGGTATGGCATCATCGAGATTGGACTGCGGCTCCATGGAAACATGACGCCCCGTCGGAAGAATCACGTTTCTTGTTATACCATGCCGAGAGTCGTCTCTGGATATGTGATCATCCAGGCGAATAGCTGCTAGGAACACTGACCGCTCCATGGGAGCAGAACATTGAGGGCGGAATGACCATATGGAGGACATTCATATTGCTTCCACGGAACCCGTGGTTATAATCGAAGAAACCATGATAGCTCTGAACTATGTGAACATTTTTGCGGACCATGTCCATCCCTTTGTGCTTGATATCTTCTAGGAAAACTACAGCATCTTCCAGCAGGAAGACTGTCCATGTCACAAAGCCAGAATCGTGCTACAGTGGTTTGAGGAGCGTGACAGGGAACTCATGCTGACGTATTGGCAAACAAATTCGTCTGATATGAATCCGATGTAACACATCTGGGACGCTACTGATCGCCAGTAGCCCACAACGCGTGTGTGGTGTACTTCCTTCCATCCCTGTAGACGGGACGAGTTTCTCCTCACTCGGCTTCGGATAGGCCACAGTCCTATGACGCATGGCTTCCTGCCCCGGCGAGAGGATCCTCCAATGTGTGGTGCTTGTGGCATCCAGGTCACTGAGCGCCACGTTTTATTGGATTGCGTTTCATTTTCTGACCAGCGGGCCGCGGCTGACTTGTCGGCGGAGTGTTTAGGAAACACTCGAACGAATGTGGTTAAAGTTTTAAAGTTCTGTGACTTGTCAAATGTTTTACAAAGATTTTAGGGAGAGGGTCTTAATTTCCTCACTGTGTGACAAGCTCGCCCATATTTTATGTAAGTGGCCAGCCAATGACAATTACCTGCGGCATTCTTGATGCTACGTTTTCGTTTTCCTTACGTTTTACTTTCTTATATAGCATTTTCCTTCTTTTCCTGCTTTCTATGCGTGTGTGCTTAGATTTTGCTAAGCCTGTCCACATTCGTTTCTTTTAAGGTGTGTCAGGGGGCTAATGACCTCGACGTTGAGCGCCCGTAAGCCCCAACACACACACACACACACACACACACACACACACACGCTGGTCGCCAGCTTCGTGCCCACTAACCACCGACCCGCAGTTTATGTGAATTACTTGACGTGTGCGTGAATATCTGGTGATACATACATCAGAAAACCAACCAAGGATTTGTGGAGACCATGCTGCAGCATTGTGTTATGAAGGCGGACCAGCATGCTATTAAGCGGGCACTCATAATGTGGCTCCTAAGTGTACACTGATCAGCTAGAACATTATAACCACCTATCCAGTAGCCAGTACGTCCACCCATGGCACGGATAACAGCAGCGACGCGTGGTAGCATGGAAGCAATAAGGCCATGGTAGGTCGCTGGAGGGAGCTGGCAGTCATTCCACGCCAGGTGACGCTGCTATCTCCTGGACGGGTTTATATAGATAGGAGGTAGGTGGTCATAATGTTCTGGCTGATCACTGTAGATCAGAACTGAAATTAATGGATGACATATTCTACAGCCCGACCTATGTGGTTCCACAGACTCTCGAGTGAGTTTAAATCCGAGGAGTTTGGCGGCCAGGGGAGTATGGTAAACGCATCCTGGTGCTCTCCGCACGTACACTGCGAGCTGTGTGCCACGCTCCATTGTCCTGCTCGTAGATGCCATCGTGCAGAGGAAAAACAATCTACACTCAAGCTCATAAATTAAGAATAATGCTGATACATGGTGAAACAACGCTCTGGTGGGCGGTTTGCGGGTTTAAAGCACCTCGGGGTATGACCATGCGGTGCATTTGACCTGCGGTCGTCGCACGGTGGCGCTGGCAGCAGTCCACATATACAGAGGTGTGTTGGCGCATGTCAGAGTACGGTGCAGTGACTAAGTGTGCAGACGTTTTCAGACGTGCTAATGGCGACTGTGTGTTGAAAATGACTCAAAGAACACATATTGATGACGTCATGAGGGGTAGAATACTAGGGCGACTGGAGGCTGGTCAAACACAGCAGGTCGTAGCACAGGCCTTCCGTGTGCCACAAAGTGTGAACTCAAGATTACGGCAACGATTTCAGCAGACAGGAAACGTGTCAAAGCGCTACAGTATGGGACGTCCACAGTGTACAACACCACAAGAAGACCGATATCTCTCCGTCAGTGCCCGCAGACGGTCACGGAGCACTGCAAAATGGTTCAAATGGCTCTGAGCACTATGGAACTTAACTACTGTGGTCATCAGTCCCCTAGAACTTAGAACTACTTAAACCTAACTAACCTAAGGACATCACACACATCCATGCCCGAGGCAGGATTCGAACCTGCGACCGTAGCAGTGGCGCGGTTCCGGACTGCGCGCCTAGAACCGCTAGACCACCGCGGCCTGCGGAGCACTGCAGGTAGCCTTGCTCGGGACCTTACCACAGCCACTAAAACAGTTTTCTCCAGACACACAGTCACGGACGACTGAACAGACATGGTTTATTCGCCCAGAGACCTGCAAAGTACATTTCACTGACCCCTGGTCACAGGAGAGCCCGTAAAGCCTGGTGTCAAGAACACAGCACATGGTCATTGTAACAGTGGCCCCAGCTTATGTTCACGGACGAGTCCAGGTGTAGTCTGAACAGTGATTCTCGCCGGGTTTTTGTATGGCGTAAACCAGGAACCAGATACCAACCCCTTAATGTCCTTGAAAGGGACCTGTATGGAGGTCCTGGTTTGATGGTGTGGGGTGGGATTATGATTGGTGCACGTACACACCTGCATGTCGTTGACACAGGAACTGTAACAGATTAGGTGTATCGGAACGTCATTTTGCACCAGTATGTCCGCCTTTTCAGGGGTGTAGTGCGTCCTACCTTCCTCCTGATGGATGATAACGCACGGCCCCACCGAGCTGCCATCGTGGAGAAGTACCTTGAAACAGAAGATATCAGGCGAATGGAGTGGCTGCCTGTTCTCCAGACCTAAACCCCATCGAACACGTCTGGGATGCTCTCGGTCGACGTATCGCTGCACGTCTCCACACCCCTATGGCACTTCAGGAGCTCCGACAGGCACTGGTGCAAGAATGGGAGGCTATACCCCAGCAGCTGCTCGACCACCTGATCCAGAGTATGCCACACCCGTTGTGCAGCCTGTGTACGTGTGCATGGTGATCATATCCCATGTTGATGTCGGGGTACATGCGCAGGAAACAGTGGCGTTTTGTAGCACATGTGTTTCGGGACGGTTTTTTCAACTTATCACCAATACCGTGGACTTACAGATCTGTGTCGTGTGTGTTCCCTGTGTGCCTACGCTATTAGCGCCAGTTTTGTGTAGTGCCACGTTGTGTGGCACCACATTCTGTAATTATCCTTAATTTATGGGCATGAGTGTAATTTAGGGCCGCTGGTCGTGAGGAGATAACGGACAACACAGTGGTTAAGATATATAACTTTTGTCTACGAGGAGGGGTCTTCAAACGTCTGTCCAGATTTCCCCTAAATAGAGTATGGCAAATGCCAGGATGACATCTACAAAAACATCCGAGCTAATGCTCAATTTCTAATGGCACTCTCTTTAAAAGGGCGTTAAAATTAATCTTACTTCTTTTTTTAAGTGAAGTATGAAGACTTAGAATACGTTTTAAATGGAAACAACAACACACAAGATTTGAAAGCGGTGTAAAGGTTGGCAACTTACTTTACATGTTCAGAAATTTAAAATTTTGCTCTACGAAATAAACGCAATACGCTCTTTCTACAATATCAATGAGTCACACTAGGAATGCGTCAGGTCGTACAAATACCTGGGTGTAACATTTTGTAGGGTTATGGAATGGCACTATTATAAGCGCTTGTCGGTGACAGGTAAAGAAAGTGGCAGACTTCAGTTCATAGGTAGAATATTAGTGGGATGCTATCAGTTGGCAAAGGTTGTTGCTTTGAAAATACTGATGCGGCCCATCAAAAAATATTGTTCACGCGTGTGGGACGTGTAGCAGATAGGGCTAACTGGGGATATTGAACGTATAGAAAAAAGAGCAGGACGAGTGGTCACTGGTTTATTTGATCCATGGGAGAGCATCAAGAAGATGCTGAAAGACCTGAACTGGCAATTGCTTGAAGATAGGCACAAACTTTTCCTTAACATTCTACTTAAAAGGGACACATCTAACCGCGAATGCTCGGAACCGCACGAAACCATGCTTAGTCAACCACTTTAAATCATAAAAACAACATCGGTGTGCGTCATTTCCATGCAAAATTCTGCACTTGTCTGCTAGCGCCATCAGACGGTGACATGTTGTAGCTGCACTAACAAGTGCTCGAGCTGCGTGAATGATACAGCTGCAACATGAATGTGCCTCTTGGAGTTTTCGCATCCAGATTGCTGTATAAACAGTGTACAGAGATATCATGACGAAAATTAATCCTACAGGGAGCGGCAAAATGATCTGACGGTTTTCGCCGCCGCGCGGTTGAGCGAGTAGGTGGTGGAGGGTGGTGGGGATAAGCGCGTTTAGCCGGCCGCTGTAGCCGAGCGGTTCTGGGCGCTTCAGTCCGGAACCGCGTTTTTTTTTTCTTAAGCGCGTTTCAGAGCCTATACGTGGACATTTTTAGTAGCCGTGGAGCAGTGGTCAGTTGAGCATCGCGCGTTTGTTGTCGAGGCGTTTTTAAAAAGTGGCGATTCCTGTATTGCTGTGCAGCGGCAGTTCCATAGGCGTTTTAATTTAGGTCCATAAGGAAAAATTCGGACATGCAACACAATTATGCTGTGGATGAGTAACTTCAGAGCTACCGGTTTGGCGTTGAAACGGAAGTCGACAGGACGTCCAAGGTCATCTCGGACGCCAGAGAATATCGATAGAGTAAGAGAAGCTGTGGAAGCCAGTCCTCGGCGGTCGATACGTTAACAAGCTGCTGCTTTGCATCTGCATCATGATTTAGAAATATAATGAGGATGACAAAAAAATACATGATATTACACTAGATAGATATACTGATCTTGAAATACAGGAAGAACCTGGACTTGAAGGTGGCTGTTTAAGCAGTATACGCCGTTCATCCCCAGAACACCAGGAATAGTCTAGTCAAAGTGAGTACTAACTATCTCCACCCAAGCAGTAGTGGCTCATTGTATTAGAAGATACTGATGACAGCGTACTACAGACCATTTATGAAGACTATTAGAATCGTGGCTTCAATTCCTACAGCAAACTAATGATGCCCTGTAATTGCATTAAAAGTAAATAAAATTTAAGCTTAATTCCAAATTATGTGTCTAGCTCAAGCCGAGAAGGAGCTCTTTTCAAAGGAAACAGACTGTCGTATTTAAAGACTATAGAACAGCGTTCAATGTAGCAATTTCATAGAGCAAGTTCGTATGGATCTGTAGTTCACTATTGGCATCTGCAAATGTGGGCACTAGAAGCGTCTAAAATGGTTGGCTGTGGCTGGGACAATTTCAAAGATTCAGTTTTTTTTCTACTATCTTAACGCAGAATATGACGTTTCATCCAGGTATATTACTTCATTTATTACACATAACGATACAGATGACGATAATATATATGTCACAAGGCACAACAGTTTGTGAAGGAAGCGAACATGTTTATGACAGTACAGGGTATCGAAAAAAGAAATGTTTGGAACAGTGAACAGTCACTTGCAGCATGAAATGTCTTCATCATTAACACTATCTCAGAGAGGAGAGAAAACTACAGCTCGTGTGTTGCAATCTGTCCGTAGCTCTACCCACAGCTACATAACTGATGTGGCTTTACCAGTGATAGGAAAAGTAGTAAACAATTTGTACATCTGTTTTCAAGAGGCACAAGGCACTTTCAGCCCATATGCTTCCTTTCATGTGTAGGTAAGCAAAAGTGGAAAAATGACTAAAGAACACATGAAATCCCGTCTAACTTCAGTCATTGCCGAATAAGTAAAAAGTGAAAAGAGCCTACTGCTGTATGATTCTTGGCCTGGTCATGCAGATTGTGCCATTCTAGATGCAAATTTTGCAAAAAAAGATGTTATGCTGAAGATATTGACACCAAAAACAGCAAAGTATTGTCAACCCCTTGATGTTTACTTCTTTCAGTAATTTAAACTCTGTATCAGACGTATTGGTGATTTTATAAGACTGCAATGTGCCATTCCACAAGTGAAGATACACAATCATTTCATCATCAGACCTCACTCTATGATTTACAATCAGTTTTCTGCACCAAAGTATACAACTATGTTGCAATATTCTTGGCGAAAAGCAGGTTATGACATTGACAGACCCATACAATCATTTGAAAATATAATCAGTGTGGATTTTGATATTGGACTGTTTGAATGAGAAAGTGATTTTGAATGTAAAATCGTGTCTTTAATGAGATGTACACACTGTTCTGTTCATCTTTGTTTTAACCACTTCATTGAAATGCACATCTTCACTATATAATAAGCGCTATCAGGTATATAGGACTAATAAAAGCACTATCAGGTGTATAGAATATGTGTGTTTTGCGCTATTGTTACTTTGTTTCCCCGTATTAAAATGTCACTTGGGGTAGGTGCCAATGTTTTGCGTGGAAATGACATACACCACTGTTTTGTTATGACTGTTAATCTAAGCATGGTTTCATGTTGTTCTGAACATCCAATATCAAATGTGTCCCTTGTTAGCAAGTTTCAAGAACCAACTTAAAATGATGAATCTAGGGACATACTACAGCCACCTACATATTGCTCCCATAGGTATTGCAAAGACAAGATTAAACTAATTGCAGTGTGCACATCAATAATTATTTCCTCGTTCCATACATGAATGGAATGGGAAGAGATCCTAATAACTGGTACTGTGGGAAGTATCCTCTGCAGCGTGATTCACAGTTGTTTGCAGAGTTTATATGTGGATGTAGATGTAGTCCTTACTGAAGAATTAATTCTGACCTTATTTTGGAAGGTTTTATGCACATTCCTTTGTACAGAAAAATGATATTGTTATCTCATTTTCATTCTTTATTTTTAGTAGAATCACACCAGAAAATAATGTAACAAGGACCACGAACATTATATCTTCTAGAAACTCTGTGAAGTATCTGCAAATTATCTTGGTGTGGAACTAGTACTTAGACATATCTTTATTCGTTGAGGCAGCTGACCATGAATGATGAACTGACAACGTTTCTCTACTGCTTTTTCAAACTCTACAAAGGCCGTACTTCATATCAATCTGGAGCTGGTATGAAACAGTGAAAGCCACTGGCTCTTATTTCTTTCAAAATGAATATTTTATTCTGCTACAGGTTTTTCACTGTAATGATTATTTAAAACCAATTTAAAAAGAATACTAGAGCAGGATTAAATCCTAAATATTTGCCTGTTGTTTCTCAAAATATACAAATTCCAGTACTAATTAACTTAACAACAATTCATAATTAATACATACTTTGTTCATTTGTTGCAACAGTGGATGTGAGACATAATAAGAGTTTTTGGAAAACAGTCTTTAGAGAACATGAGTTGTACGGAATGAAATCGTCATTCTCAGGAACCACAAGATTTACGAAATATTTTCTTATTCAAACACTATAAGTATGACTACACATAGTACTACATTTTCCGCGTGAATACCGGGTGATCAAAAAGTCAATATAAATTTGAAAACTTAAAAAAACAACGGAATAATGTAGATAGAGAGGTAAAAATCGGCATACATGCTTGGAATGACATGGGGTTTTAGTAGAACCACCCCATATTGCTAGACCCGTGAAAGATCTCTTGCGCGCGTCGTTTGGTGATGATCGTGTGCTCAGCCGCCACTTTCGTCCTGTTTGGCCTCCCAGGTCCCCAGACCTCAGTCCGTGCGACTGTTGGCTTTGGGCTTACCTGAAGTCGCAAGTGTATCGTGATCGACTGACATCTCTAGACATGCTGAAAGACAACATCTGACGCCAATGCCTCACCATAACTCCGGACATGCTTTACAGTGCTTTTCACAACATTATTCCTCGACGACAGCTATTGTTGAGGAATGATGGTGGACGTATTGAGCATTTCCTGTAAAGAACATCATCTTTGCTTTATCTTACTTTGTTATGCTAATTATTGCTATTCTGATCAGGTGAAGCGCTATCTGTCAGACATTTTTTGAACTTTTGTATTTTTTTGGTTTTAATAAAACCCCATGTCATTCCAAGCACGTGTGTCAATTTGTACCTTCCTATCTACATTATTCCGTGATTTATTCAGTTTTCAAATTTATACTGACTTTTTGATCACTCAGTATATAGGCTGTATATATATAAACAGAGAATATTTTTTCTACTAGCTTCAAATATATCACTGTCCAGCATACTTACAAGAAATACCATTAGATGAATTCTTATCATCAACATGGTTCTGAGAAACTAGCATATACAGGTAATCTGTCTCATATCAATAACAATTATAATAATGAAGCAAGAATGGGATTTAACATGGCATGTGTGTGGCAAGTACATTAGAGGCAGAGCACAAACATGAATTGGAAAACAACTGTGGCACTTTCAAAACAACTATACAAGTGATTTATGGAAACAATAGAGGGGTTGTAATTTCAATCCTATTTCTTTCAGATACTAATAGTAATGAGAAGTTGTACCTGTTTCACATTTATAAATGTCTCTGTAATTCAGTTAGTTATATATCAGATTGGTGATCCAGAAGTTTCAAATTCGATCTCTTACAGTTCCTTCCATTTGCTATATTGCCTAGTTTGACCTTTAGGTACAGAAATTCTTGTCTACAAAAATTTCTCAGTTGTTGTATGGTTAATAGACCGTATTAAATAGCAGATTCATTATTATAACCATTATTACCAGTTCTTTATTATTCCCCAGCCATGGATAGACAGTCAGTGCCAATTTTACAATAATATTACCACATTAAAACTAATAACAAATTGCAGCTTAAACTGTGATACTAAAGTGAGGACTAAAAATTTATATTTAAGAAACAGATTACAATATACATTACAATAATAAGACAATCATGAGTAAAATAGCAGAGTTGCTGCTATTTTCATTGGTACTGAGTTATAGCTCAGGAAGACACCATTCTATCACCAGAGAAATAGTCTTCTACACTGTACAAAGGTTGATATTACAGTATACACAAAATTTTAGTCCTAAATTGTTCGATTGGTAATGACTGTATATCCTTAGGTAGAGCATTAAGTAATTTTAGGGCAAATATTGGGAAGCTATTCTGTATCTTTGTTAATTGGCATCTTGACCTGTCTATACTATCTTTACAGCGAATGCTGTATTGATGAACTTTATTTCTCTTTCTGTAGGTCTCATGATTTGTCTTTGTGTGAACAAGGCAGTTGAAAATACACTCCTGGAAATGGAAAAAAGAACACATTGACACCGGTGTGTCAGACCCACCATACTTGCTCCGGACACTGCGAGAGGGCTGTACAAGCAATGATCACACGCACGGCACAGCGGACACACCAGGAACCGCGGTGTTGGCCGTCGAATGGCGCTAGCTGCGCAGCATTTGTGCACCGCCGCCGTCAGTGTCAGCCAGTTTGCCGTGGCATACGGAGCTCCATCGCAGTCTTTAACACTGGTAGCATGCCGCGACAGCGTGGACGTGAACCGTATGTGCAGTTGACGGACTTTGAGCGAGGGCGTATAGTGGGCATGCGGGAGGCCGGGTGGACGTACCGCCGAATTGCTCAACACGTGGGGCGTGAGGTCTCCACAGTACATCGATGTTGTCGTCAGTGGTCGGCAGAAGGCGCACGTGCCCGTCGACCTGGGACCGGACCGCAGCGACGCACGGATGCACGCCAAGGCCGTAGGATCCTATGCAGTGCCGTAGGGGACCGCACCGCCACTTCCCAGCAAATTAGGGACACTGTTGCTCCTGGGGTATCGGCGAGGACCATTCGCAACCGTCTCCATGAAGCTGGGCTACGGTCCCGCACACCGTTAGGCCGTCTTCCGCTCACGCTCCAACATCGTGCAGCCCGCCTCCAGTGGTGTCGCGACAGGCGTGAATGGAGGGACGAATGGAGACGTGTCGTCTTCAGCGATGAGAGTCGCTTCTGCCTTGGTGCCAATGATGGTCGTATGCGTGTTTGGCGCCGAGCAGGTGAGCGCCACAATCAGGTCTGCATACGACCAAGGCACACAGGGCCAACACCCGGCATCATGGTGTGGGGAGCGATCTCCTACACTGGCCGTACACCACTGGTGATCGTCGAGGGGACACTGAATAGTGCACGGTACATCCAAACCGTCATCGAACCCATCGTTCTACCATTCCTAGACCGGCAAGGGAACTTGCTGTTCCAACAGGACAATGCACGTCCGCATGTATCCTGAGCCACCCAACGTGCTCTAGAAGGTGTAAGTCAACTACCCTGGCCAGCAAGATCTCCAGATCTGTCCCCCATTGAGCATGTTTGGGACTGGATGAAGCGTCGTCTCACGCGGTCTGCACGTCCAGCACGAACGCTGGTCCAACTGAGGCGCCAGGTGGAAATGGCATGGCAAGCCGTTCCACAGGACTACATCCAGCATCTCTACGATCGTCTCCATGGGAGAATAGCAGCCTGCATTGCTGCGAAAGGTGTATATACACTGTACTAGTGCCGACATTGTGCATGCTCTGTTGCCTGTGTCTATGTGCCTCTGGTTCTGTCAGTGTGATCATGTGATGTATCTGACCCCAGGAATGTGTCAATAAAGTTTCCCCTTCCTGGGACAATGAATTCACGGTGTTCTTATTTCAATTTCCAGGAGTGTACATTGTCTGAAAGCAGTCACAACTCCAAATCTGGGAAAAATTGGTTTGCAATGGTCAGTTTTGTTGCATGAGATAATTATCCTCATTGCTTTCTTTTGTAGTAAAAGCACAGTCTTGCAGCCTGCAGAACTGCCCCACAGTAATAGTCCATAGCTGTTGTGACTGTGAAACATTGTATAGTATGCTGTTAATAGGTACTGGCGTGTTAGAACACCTTTTACTTTCCTCAAGAGGTATAGATCATGAGAGTTTGGAACATATGTAACATGTTTAGTGTGCTGTTGCCAGGTTAACTTAGTATCAATTAAAAAAACCCAAAGCCTAGCAGCTTCTATGTCACCCACTGCTTCAGTATCACTGTGACTTTATATCATTCTCTGTGTTTTGTCTTCATTAATTTTCATCTTGTTCGTGATGAACCAGGCCTTGGCCTCACTGAATATGACTTGTGCTTGTTGAGCAGCTTGAAGTATATTCTTCCCCCTTTTTCAGAACAAAGTTATGTCATCTGCAAACTGCAAGGTATGCCGATTGGAGCCTATGTTATTAAAGAAAATTAAGAACAACGGGGACTCTATCACGAATCACTGCCTTGATTCCCTAAATTGCTTCAGGCGAATGCCAGGATGGTTCCTTTGAAAGGGCATGGCCGACTTCCTCCCCCATCCTTCTCTAATTCAATGGGACCAGTGAACCTCGCTGTTTGTTCCCTTCCCCCTAAATCAACCAACCAACCATAAAATCCCTGTTGCACACGATGTTTCAACTTCACCTGATTCTTGACCTTGCAGTGATACAATCTGTCATCTGTTATTTAGGTAGGATTTGAGAGTTTGTAGAACAGCTTCCCCAATACCATATGATTTTAGCTTGCTAAGCAGGGCCTCATGTGGGGTAAAATCAAGTGCCTTACTAAGGTCACAGAGTACCAGTGCTAAAGACGCCTTGTCTTCAAAACCCGAGTTACATTTGTAACCAAGTCAAGTGCTGCTGCTGTAGTTGACTTGCCCTTCCGAATGTCATGCTATGTGTCATAAAAGGGGTATTTTCTTCAAAATAACTTAATAGCTGATCTTTCATTATGGACTCCATCACATAGAGAGAAGAGAATTGAAGCTTTCGAAATGTGGTGTTACAGAAGAATACTGACAGGCAGATCACTTACCTAATGAGGATGTAGTGAATAGAATTGGGGAGAAGAGATATTTGTGGTGCAAACTGACTAGAAGAAGCGACCGATTGCTAGTACACAGTCTGAGACATCAAGGGATCACCAATTTAGTACTGGAGGGAAGTGTGGGGGATAAGAATCGTAGAGGGAGACCAAGAAATTATTAAAGTAAGCAGATTAGAAGGATTTACGTTGCAGTAGTTATTCGGAGATGAAGAAGCTTGCAAGGATAGAGTAGCATGGAGAGCTGCATCAAATCAGTCTTTGGACTGAAGACCACAACAGTAGCAACAATAACTTAGTATAATGATACTGTGCTGCACTGCTTCTATGGAATTAAAATGAAATAACTAAACAAAGTGTTGAGCTGATTGGTGGTTGATGCATAATTATGCATTACTTGGGCTGGCCTGCACCGAGTTCTCCTACCATTCGTGTTTGTCTTTCTTGTTCGAACTCCAATATACTTCCAATCGACTGCGCATTAACATGTGGGAGCGTAAAACCGCTGGGTCTACCCCCCCCCCCCCCCCCATAATATCGCTGCCCTACCGCAGCAAGAACAACTGTATCTCTATTTATAGTAAGTGACGGGAGTTACTTGTCGTCGTAATTACCACGCCCGCTCCCAACTACCTACAAACTCATCAGCTGAGGGCAAAATTTCAAGAACGTAAGCGCAACTCGCCGCAAGTCTGTAAGGCTGGCGCGTCTGCTCACGCAAGATTACTACAATATGTGATAACTAGACTTTAAAGAGAAATAGAAATTAATCACTGGAAAGAAATCTCTTAAAATTAACTGGAGCAGACGGCCATTTGCTGAAGGTGGATGCATCTTTGTTGGTGGCCAAAATGACTTTTAAAAGAATACCACTGTCAGTTTTACGGGTCCGATATCTGTTTTTGGGCGGCGAAACGGAATCATAGTTTTTAGGCTTCCGTGTTTGCATTCAAGTTTGCAAAACGCTTCTTGATGATCGGCAATTAATCTCAGGGACGCCGTAAGAAGTTGCAAAAGAATAAATGACAGAATACCAATTATTGTTTCTCCACGCCACAATTCGTTCAGTTCGTAATGGTCGTTGGCTGTAACAATAAAGCATTAAAACAATTCAGGCATCATATATCTTTTAAGAGAACGATTAAAATTAGCACTCATGAGACATAACTGATTTACATTAATGTGATTCTAAAGCTAATACCGAGCGATGTGGCGCAGTGGTAGCACACTGGACTCGCATTCGGGAGGACGACGGTTCAATCCCGTCTCCGGCCATCCTGATTTAGGTTTTCCGTGATTTCCCTAAATCGTTTCAGGCAAATGCCGGGATGGTTCCTTTGAAAGGGCACGGCCGATTTCCTTCCCAATCCTTCCCTAACCCGAGCTTGCGCTCCGTCTCTAATGACCTCGTTGTCGACGGGACGTTAAACACTAACAACCACCCCCCACCATCTAAAGCTAATAATACGTGACATGTCACATTTGACTACACAAAAGAAAGATCAATTAATGATACAAAAGGAATGCAGCTATGGAGTGTCCTATCAGTATAAAGGCCAACAGACAAGAGAGAGAGATCCTAGCATGAAAGCTCGCTGCTCTTTCTTAAAAAAAAAAAAAAGGTTACATTTATATGAAATTACGTAGGTTTGTCCATGTAATGCTTCGGGGCCTCAAAGTGTCGTGTAACTAGTCCGCGATACTTGTTTAACGTACCATGAAGAGTGAGCGCTCCATTGTTACCGGTACCTGTATAATGTTTGGTAATACAAAGCGAATCGTTATGAACGTATTATCATCACACATTAGTGTCCCTGACAATCATTCGATTGAACCGAAGTAGTAAGGAATACTCAGAATGGAATGTTCTAAACTTATATTACTGGTAAATAACGCCAAAAACACAGGGCATCTGTAGAAAGACGGACCACAAAGGAACGAAATTAAAAGAAAACTGTGTTATCTTAGTTTAGTTTTGTACCATCCGTAATGATGCTGATTTCACATATATAGTTTTTCCCCACAAAAGAAAACAGAATTCCACTTAGCGTGCAAGAATATTTGTCTTGGGAACTATGTAGATAGTAAATAAGTGATTGTCTTGGATGATTTTTACTTACAGTGAAAGTAGACTTCCGTGATGGTTGCGAAATTATTCTGACTCCACGTTTGATGTCTGGCGTATTGGGATAGGAAATTGTAATATGACTTTTGAATGTTGGTGCGACTGTGTACCGACAGTGTTTTGCACGAAGGCATCACTGAAAACCAAAACAAACAAGTTGTCATTTGAGGTACAGCAGACGAATTTCGTATAAAAAAGTTAGCTTGATGTGATTGTTAAACAAAACAAATTCTGACTTCCATTGTTTGCAAATGACGATTTGTGTTCATATTTGCGAGCAGATTAGTGAAAGTGCTACAAGAAAAAGTCGTAGCAACGTTTTATTAGGCGGTTGTAAATGTCTTTGCGGCTACGATTTTATTTGTCTTAAGCGGCTTAAAAGCCGGTTTCAAAATTTTTCTATAGACTGCTCTTGAAAAAGGTGGAGTAGTTAGTAAGTTTTGTTAAAACTTTCATTGAAAACTTATATGAATCCTACTGATACTTGTTACTCTTTTAATAACTCGTTGCTAATTTCGTTAGTGTCAAAAAACTCCAAGCACTCTTGTTTCGGCAACTGTGGAAATTTCACAGGTTTGCTGCTGTGCTGTTCTCATTTTGGACACACATATTAGATAGTGATATAAAAACTGTTTCCAGATATTTATCATTATTCAGGAAAGATATCAAAGAGCCTATCAGCTTTAGATTTAGTAGCAAACATTTTGTACAGACTTCTAAATGAAAAAAAGTGAATTATGTATCATTAAATACAGGACTTAAATTAGTTACCTATTCTGTTTTTGTAATTTTCTTCTCTTCTTTCATAGGTGGACCGTGATGGTGTGGTAGAACAAAATAAAAAGCAGTTTGACAGAGCTCTTACTTGAAGATGGGCAAATTATTAAGCCTTCTTGCAAGAGATGACTCAAATTGTTGTTCACCACAAAAATATGATGTGTTCCTTGATTTTGAAAGTAAGTGATTATGCAGCTGTGTTGTTACCTACAATTTCCTGTATCGCTTTGAACCTTTGAGTGATGATTCAGTACAGATAACAAAGTCTAGTGTGGTGTAAACTATTATGTTCTAATGAATTTCTGATTTCTCTCATGAAGATGCACAGCCAACTGAGACGGAGCAAGAAACATTTGAAGAGGTACAAAGGGTCTTGAGAAACTCAGAATCGATTTTGGAAGACATCCAGTGTTATAAGGGAGCAGGAAAAGAAATAAGAGAGGTACAAAGCTGTTATTCAATATAGTAAGATATATAACTTCGTAATGTTTTCAATTTTGTATGTTGATCACGTTTGATTTTTGTAGGCTATTTCATCACCTACTGAAGAGTATCAGAAGAAAGCCTGGCAGGCAGTGATGCCTCTGGTTACAAAACTGAAAAGGTTTTATGAATTTTCTACAGAACTTGGTAAGAAAATATGCAAATACAACAATAATAATAACAATTTTATTATCAACATTATTTCATAATCATTATCCTCATACATGGAAGATATTTAACTAACTACAGTTATTTTGAGTGTCTTATCAATCAGTTACTATATTACTAACAGATTCTCTTACTAGAGTATCAGTTTTAATGTGGTGAAAGTTCTTAAAGTAAATTTGATTTCTGTGTGTATAATTGTTTACTCTCAAACAGGTAATTGGTTGTTTCAGAGGCTGTAGTTCCAAAGATTTTATTCCAGCTGTGTTCGGGCTCAATGACTCCTACCCAACATTTAGAAACTCAACAAGCTCTGGTCAAGCAGTTTGCTGAAATTCTTGAGTTTGTACTGAAATTTGATGAATACAAGGTATGTTGAAGCACATATATTTTTATTTGGCACATCTTCATGCATACTGTGAAACTATTATTTTAGCAAATATGTGCAGGTTATTGAAAAAAAAAGCATTTCTACAATACAATCAAATATAATGACTCATCCAGAAATATTTAATTACTTTTTTATATAATCACACATCACAGGCTGCTGCTCTAGTAGCTGACTGTGTGTGTGAGAAAGGTGGAGGGGAGGGGTGGACACAAGGTTTTTTTTAGATTAGGTGGCCCTCCATCCAGTGCAGGTAACAATAGCTGTAGAAGACCCAGAAGTATCAGTGTAAGATCCAAAGAAATGCCCCTGACAGACGAGAGTATTAAAATCTAGTACTTAACTGCTGAAGCATTCAACACAAAGTGCCAGAGTTGGAAGCACTCCAGAAAAGCAGTGAAGCTCATGTAATACTAGTTACAGAAAACTCATTAAAACCTTAAATTGATAGCAGTGGGATTTTTGGGAAAATTTAAGTATATATTGAAAGGTGTATTTGTCACAGTAGACAGGATGCTCAAATCCACCAAGAAAGAAACTGAAGCTGGGTCAACAGAAGCGTCCGATCCCACGCGTCGGCTTTGACCCGTGACGTAAGGATGTTGTCGTGTGTGACGTCATGACGGCGCGGAGTTTGGTTTGAGTGTGGCTGTCTCCAGTTCTGTTTTATCTTATTTTATTTACTTTTCTGATCTGTTCGTTCTATCTCGTGAGTTTTTTATAAATTTAAAAACACTTATTACTTATTTTAATTACCTGTTTCCTCCAATTTCTGTTTTAGTTTATTATATTTATCTTTCTGATCTGTTCGTTCTATCCCGTGAGATTTTTTTTTTTTAAAAAGACAAAAAACACTAATCAGCTACTGAAGCATCTTTATCTTCTATAGGTTGCAGGGGTTACGACCCCTGGGGAGGTGGGTGGGTATTCATGCATGGCTGTCTTCACTTACACGTTGTAGCTACGCAAGGCGTCTAAATTTGTTTATATTTAGTTTGCCCCCACCCAAAACACCCCATTTCCCGCGCTTGTCCCGTTAGTGTCATTAGGCTTCTTGTGGAAAGTGTGTGTGTTTGTTTTTGTTTCCGCCATATTTGTGACGTCATGGGTCAAAGCAGACGGGCGGGATCGGACGCTTCCGTATTTCCCTGAAGGTGCATGCAACGTTGTTTGGGCAAGACTTAGTACCAGAGGTGTGCATAAACCTGTAATTCGGTCATTCTACTGACCACCAGACTCACCTCCTGATGCAAGCAACAGCTTTAGAGAAATCCTTAGTTCTCTTGTACTTAAGGTCCTCAATCATACGGTAATCATTAGTAGAGACTTTAATAAGCCAATAATCAATTGGGAAAATTAGTTTTGTTAGCAGTGACCAGACATTCTATGAAACATTACTAAACTATTACACTGAAAAGTACATAGAACAGTTAGTACAGAACCCTATTCATGATGGAAATATATTAAACCTAATAGCAACAAATAGATGCAACCCCCTTGAAACATCCATATTGCAAGTGTTATCAGTGACCATGATGTGGCTGTGGCGACAGTGATTACCAAAGTACAGAAAGCAACTGAAACAGGTAGGAGAATATATATGTTCAGTAAACTAGACAAAAAAGCAGTAGTGTCATATCTCCATGAGGAGAACTTGGAAGTTTCTGCACAGGACAAGAGCATGTAGAGGAGCCATGGCTGAAGTTTGGAAGAAGAGTAGACCATACACCAGATATGTACCCAGTAGAACAGTTCATAATGGCAGGGAGCTTCCATGGTATACAGTTACTATAAAGAAACATAGCTGCTTCATAACAGGTTTAAAACAAAGTGTAATGTTATAGATAGAGACAAATGTTGAATGAATCTTGTTTGGATCCCAAGAGAGCAATGTGTGGAGCCCTCAATGTCTAACATAGCAGAATTTTGTCAAATTATCTTTCATGAATACTGTTAGTGGCATAAAAATTAGCATCCAGACACTCATGGTTGTGACAGGAACAGAAATTGATGAGAATATCGAAGCAAAAGCGGAAATGCTTAACTCCTTTTTCAAGTGTTCCTTTACAAAGAATAGCCATGGAGAGTAGCCCCAATTCAACCCTTGTACCACTGAACAGATGAGTGAAATAAGAGTTAGTGATGTTTAGAAACTGCTGAAATCATTCAAATTGAACAAAGCTGCAGCACCCAATGGACTATTTATCAGATTCTATACTGAATTTGTGTCTGAGTTAGGGAATCTTTTAACAATAATCTGATGTAGATCCTTCAGACAGAAAACCGTGCCCAATTCTTTGAAGAAAACAAAGGCCTTACATGTGTACAAGAAGAGGTAGAAGTTATCCACAAAATTACTGTGCAGTATCTTCAACATCCATTTCTTGTAGAATCCTAGAACTTATTCTGAGCTCAAGCCACTGTTGAGATATCTCAAATTGTATGACCACTTCCATGCCAAACAATGTGGATCCTGAAAACATCAGTGATGTGAAACCTAACTTGTACTTTTCTCACATGACATACTGAAAGCTTTGAATTGAGGCAGGCAGGTAGATGCAGTATTTCTTGATTTCCAAAAAGCATTTGACTGAGTACCACCTCTATGCTTACTATCAAAAGTATGATCATGTGGAGTATCAAGTGAAATTTGTGAATGGGTTGAAACTTTTTTGATAGAAGGACACAGCAAGTTATCTTGGTTGGAGAGTTGTTGACAGATGTTGAGATAATGATGTGGGGAAGTGGGTTAGTACCGTTGCTGTTTGTATTGTATATTAATGACCTTGTGGTCAGTATTAATAGTAACCTCAGACTTTTTCCAGGTGATGCAGTTATCTGTAATGAAGTACTGTCTGAAATAAGGTACATAAATAGTCAGTCAGATATTGATAAGATTTCAAAATGGTGCAAAGATTGGCAGCTTGCTTTAGATGTTCAGAAGTGTAAAATTGTGCATTTCACAAAATAAAAAAAAAATAGTATACTATGATAATATCATCAATGAGTCGCATTTGGAATCAGTCAGCTACATAAATATCTGGATGTAATACATGTTGGGATATGAAATGGAATCATCACATAGGCTCAGTCATGGGTAAAGCAGGTGATAGACCTCTGTTTCTTGGTAGAATAGTAGGGAAATGCAATCAGTCTACGAAGGACACTGCTGACAGATCACTCGTGTAACCCATCCTAGAATACTGCTCAAGTGCGTGGGACCCATACCAAGTAGGGCTAGCAGGGGATACTGACATATACAGAAAAGGGCAGCATGAATAGTCACAGGTTTGTTTGATCTGTGGGAGAGGATCACAGAGATGCTGAAGAAACTGAACTGGTAGACTCTTAAAGATAGACGTAAACTATCCTGAGAAAGTCTACTAACAAAGTTTCAGTGCTGATTTTTGATGATGATTGAAGGAATATACTGCAACCCGCTATGTATTGCTCTCATAGGGATAGAGGACAGAATATTAGATTAATTACAGCACACACAGAGACATTTGAACACTCATTCTTCCTACACTCTATACTTGAATGGAATGGAGAAAAACCCTAATAACTGGTACAGTGAGATGTACACTCTGCCATGCAATTCACACTGCTTTGCGGGGTACAGATGTAGAATTGTGAATTCTTGTAAATTGTGATTTATTAATCTCATAATATACATAATCTAAATCATTTTGTTCAGGTACAGGAGAGACATCAAAGTTGTGGTTAAATTTTACCATAAGCATAGAACAGCTGATGTTAATAGCAGCATCCTGATAATAATAGTTTTGTTGCACCTTGTGTCCCAGGTATGTTATGACAAATTTTGAGGGGTTGTAGAGGGTGTCCTGAGGAACAAATGAGGCTTAGAACCCATGTCTGGAAACATCGTCCAACAATGCTACAGTGTGTTGAAGTTACATGTGCTGGTGCCTGCGCCTGCCACTAGACCACCCCTTTAGCAGCAAAAATCACTTTGTAGACTGACAGTCAGTTGGCAGAATGTCTCACAAAGTTGTTTGTTATTCAGTGATCATGACTGATTGCCACAACCGCCTCTGGAGAAGATGGAGCTAGCCACTCCACAGACGGGCCTTGTCTCCTTCAAAAACAATGCTCTGTTGTCTCGATAGGTGGTTGTTTTGGACACTTGTTTCCATCAACAGTTTATGTTTTTCCTGGACCCCTTTAAAAAAAATGTTTTCCAATATACAAGAGAAAAATAAATTGCAGATGGAAATCCATGTCTGAAACCATTATCCACCAAGGCAACAGAGCATCGCATTTATAGGAGACTGAGCCTGCGTATGTAGCAGCTAGCTCCATCTCCTCCACTGATGATCATGGCAATTAGTCACAATCACTGAATAACAAACATTATTGCAAGACATTCCACCTATGGTCCATCAGCATACAAAGTCATATTTGTAAGTGATGGCCTAGTGGCAGGTACCAGAATCTATAACTTCGACACTCTATAGTGTTGTTGGATGACATTTCCAGACACAGGTTCCCATCCTCATTTTATTCCCCAAGACATATTATACAACCCTTAAAGTTTGTCGCAACATTTCTGGGACGCCCCATATAAATATATACACAATAAAAAAACTGACATTAAATAACCCCTTGCTCAAATTATCATTTTATTATATGAATTCTTCCACCAAATAGTAGCATTTATCCCACAAAATCTGTTATAGCACAATTTTTAGAATCACTGGCTTAATATTAAATATATTTTGCCCATTAATTTGTTATTTATTGTCATACCCACATACTGTATAGTCTGTGTTTGATTTCTATTGCTGTGTGAGTAGCGTCAATTCATATATGTTTGCCCATTATTCAGAGTATTGCATCTATCAGTGAACATTTTACTAAGAATTTTGGATCCTAACCTATTTAAACAATATAGATTGTTAATTGCTATATATTTTAATATTTTACTGTTTGCTTTAGTCACTTCTGTCTAATTTTGTGTAAATGAAATTACTGATTTATTTATATGTTCTCAAACAATAGATGAAAACACCAGCTATACAGAATGACTTCAGTTACTATCGTCGCACCATAACACGGCAGCGAATGTCAAGCAGTGATGGTTATGAGCACCCTGATACAAGAGAAGTGACAAATGAGCTGGCCAATCACATGTCATTATTTTATGCTCATGCTACTCCCATGCTGAAGGTTCTGAGTGAAGCAACTACAAGATTTGTTGCAGAGGTGAGCTAGTAGTTGAAACATAATCACAGAGCTATGCGGGGTAGCCGAGCGGTCTAGGGCATTTTGTCACGGTCCGCGTGGCTTCCCTCGTCGGAGGTTCGAGTCCTCCCTAGGGCATGGGTGTGTGTGTTGTCCTTAGTGTAAGTTAATTTAAGTTAGATTATGTAGTGTGTAAGCCTAGGAACCGATGACCTCAGCACATTTGTCCCATAGGAACTTACCACAAATTTCCTATTTTCCATAATCACAGAGTGGTGTGTGTGTGATGCTTATGCTACTCCCATTCTGAAGGTTCTGAGTGGAGCAGCTACAAGATTTGTTGCTGAGGTGAGCTAGTAGTTGAAACTTAATTACAGAGTGGTATGTTTTTCATTCTTTACACAGCTAACCAAGAATTTTATAGGTGAATTAGCTGTTCAGTTACATTACTTGTACGTTGGACATTACTGTAGTGAATGTCTACCTGCACTTAGAAATACGGTTACGTTATAATGTTAACAATATTCTGAAAAGGATAGATTGCTACTCATCTTAAAGAGGAGACATTGAGTAGCTGACAGACATAACAAAAAGACTGTGTGAACGTAGGCTTCCGCGGCCGTTAACACAGCCAGTAAAATTCTTCTGGGTTTGTAACTGCATTGTCAACTATAAAAGTTCGACGTTTCAGCAACTATTGCAAGACGCCTCTCTCAGGATGTCATGCCAACTGCTGAATGGGCTCTAGTTTAATGTTTTATATACTACGTAGGAGTGCTGCCATTGGACATGAGGGTGACGAGGAAGGGTATTAGGTGTTCTTTTATTGGTCATTGCATTCCATTTTGTCATTGGCAGAAATAGGGATTTCCATTGGAGTTTCCGTTATTGCTTGCCATTGGTGGGAATCAGCAAATAGGAAATTGAGCAGTGACTGCAGTATAGCACTGTTTACTAACTGCCTAATATCGGCTAGGGCATGTCAGCACTCAGTGTACCCTCCACCGCTGTGGCCTACCACATGCCTGTTGCTTTGCGAGACCTGTCTTTCCACAAAGCTGCCACTGCTGGCAGCCAAGATGCTAGGAGTTGGTACCCATCTTCTCTATTCACGTTGTCGGATCACTTGACTATTTCTATAGCCTCTCTGATCTTCCTCCTCTAGGTAAATAGCTATTTCGGCAGTACACGGGCCTCTCAAAATTGAATGTTCATCCTGCACTGTTCCTGTTGTTCTGCCACCAGTGATTTGTTGTATTGTTTGAGACAGATATATCTCTAGTGTTCAGATAACCTTGTGCTATTTGGGTGCCCAGTCTTGCCTACATACACCATTCGACAATCGCACCCAATTTCATAAACTAGAGTGACATGAAACTTTTCAATTGTATCTTTCATCAAGCCCAGAATATCTTTTATTTTGTTGTTGCTATGAAAAATCGGCTTAATACCTGCCCGACAGAATCTGGCCCAGACTTTCAGTGGTCCCTTGTATGTATGGTAGCAAGGTGGTCTTCCATGCTTTGTTCTACATTTCCCTATTTTTCTTCTTTGGCACCATAGTTTCATGTATCATCCTCATGCCATACCCATTAGTGCCAAAAATGAATCTGTGGTTCTGTAGTTCAGGTTTGAGATTGTGTTCATCGCTGATCCTGTGGGCCCTCTTTGTTAAAGTTTGCGGGGCCAATTTCTTTGGTGGACTTTCTGTAAACTCTGTGTCCAAGCTTCCCATCAGGCTACAGCTTCTAGGCTGCCAGCTGTGGCAGCTTTGTGGAAGGACAGCTCTCGCAAAGCAACAGGCACATGGTAGGTCACAGCAATAGAGGGTACACAGAGTGCTGGCATGTCCTAGCTGATACTAGGCAGTTAGTAAACAGTGTTAATCCGCAGTCGCCGCTCAATTTCCTATTTGCCGATTCCCACCAATGGCAAGCAATAAAGGAAACTCCAATGGAAAATTCCTATTTCCAGAAATGACAAAACCCAATGCAATGACCAATAAAAGAACAGCTAATACCCTTCCTCCTCACCATCATGTTCAGTGACAGCACTCCTTCATAGTATATAAGCAATTAAACTAGCACTCGTTCAGCAGTTTGCAATATATCCTGAGGGAGGCATCTTGCAATAGTCGCTGAGATGTTGGAATTTTATAGTTGACAATGTAGTCACAAACCCAAAAGAATTTTATTGAACAGCCAGAAGTGACCATAAAGGTAAATATGCTGTACAAACAGTAGACACATTCATCAGTTTAAATGTAATACTAATATATTCATTTGTTGTCCTCTATAGCTGATATTTAGTTTGTTAGAATAAAAGCGACAGTTAAATAGACATACATTATGTCACCAAATACTGTTGGTATAATGATAAACGTATAACAACAAAAAAAATGTGTCACACTGTGAAGATTCCACTTACTATCAGGCATATGTCATACAGAATTAATTGACTGAGTAACCTTATGCATATTTATATTAAGTGAATTCTCCGTAACAGTTAGTTTTGTATTCTCTATGTCTTATTATAACTGTATCAATCTCAAAATGTGTCACATTTTAATATTATTACAGTCTTATGTTCTCATAAGCAAAGTGAATGTGGACACAATTATTCAATTGATATAACCCGGTCACAGATCTTATATTGAGCGAGTGTACCCATCAGTCCTAGTGATGTGTTGGAACAACAATTCTGTCATTGAAGTTGGCCAGATATCACTCAGTGCAGAAGGGGTCAAAGGTCTATAACAAGAGCAGAGCCAACCAGGACATTTTCCTCCTACAATACAAAGATCAGCAGTGTACCTATTAGGATAGCCAGCGAAATTGAAACTGTTCAGTATTCTTCAAAGATTATTCAGGGTCTAGTTGGTTTATTAAAGGTTACTGCAGATTTCCACTTACAGAAATGTCATACATTTTTTTCTATTTTGAAATGACTGCTATAGTGACAGACTAATCTGTGATATTGCATGAGATCTAGGATAGTCATTTACTGCACAAGTTTGTTGATTATATCTGTTACTCTATTGCTAAATGTGTGCTTCTGGTCACAAGATTCTCATAACTGTGATCATAACTGTGCATATAGAGTATATTAGTTAAGCAACCATTGTGGTGGTGTTTTCCTTTCTGTCATTAGATTTTACATTTTCATGATACTTATCCCACTGCATATGACCTTATGACTAAGCAGTGCATTGAGATTTCTGTGTCACAGTTATAAAGCTTTGTCCATCTTATCCTGCAGTTCCTAAATTTATCAATTGCTTCTTTGTCAAAATTTATCTAATGATTGCCACAGTAATGTTAAAATTATGCTCAGTTCCCATCTAAAATATTATAATATTTTTCTACATCAACAGATTGTTTGTTCCTTTGTTTCCTTGTCATCTACATTTCACATCCACTTATGGAGAGCTTTTTAGTGTTACCACATAATCATCAGCCATTTAACACATATTGCTGGATTAAGACCTCTTCAGAGGCTGGTCAGACACCATGCTCTTCAGCCATACACATCCATCATGCACTAATGTGTTCTGTTTTTATGTACCCACCTTCTGTGATCATTATCATCATTATCAGACAATAAAGACTTCCTCTAAGCTTTTATATTGATGACAGTCTTTGGCTATACACACTCTTGTTGCTTCTTCATGTTTTCTAAAATAATCTACATGTCATCCATGAGCAAAGAATTTTCTTGGTCCATCTGCCATCCATCACTTTGCTGCACAACTGATATACCATCATTTCATTTTCATTGCAGTCATAGTTATATTTCTCCTCTATTGCGTTCTCTGATCCATTTGTTTGTTTGCCTGTCGCTCTAGTAATTTCAAACATATGTTTTGCCTCAGCTTCTGAAATATAGTTGAATTAAAAAGCAGTGTGTCAGTGCCAGAAGTCAAGCTGATAATAAGCACTAATAACTGTAAATATTTCTTTTTAGGCTTATTGGAAAATTAATTTCGAAAAGCCTATTCAGCTTACATGAACTAGCGGCGCTATTTTACTCCTTTGTTTATTTCTTTTGCTGTCCATCCTGTCCTTGTCTTCACCTATCTTAAGTACAAAATATCAGGAAGTTGCTCTGCGACTTCATCATTGTTGTGTACTATTTTCTTTTTGATGTGTTGATTTTACATTGTTTAATTTTTATCATAGACAACTTTCAAGCCTACTTTCAAATTTGCTCTATTAAGTTTTTCATGTTTGTTGAACTCTATTAGGAATGAAAGCAGGAATTATACTGTTGTTGTCTCTAAATGAAAGTTGCTGAAATATGACCCATGAGCACAAATTCACACTTTAATAATCTGAAAACTTCCTGTAGTACTTTTGAGAATAGTTTAGGTGATATGGAATCTTTGTGCTTTACTACACTTTCAATACTGAATTTCTCAATTTGATTTTTCTATTATTTTTTGTCTTTTGATGTTTACATAAGTGCTTTTGTTAAATAATTGCCAGCTTTGTTTGTATTTATAATGTTCATTTTCTAATATATTGATGTGTTGCTTAATTTAATGTGGTATCTCTTTCTATTCTCAATAAAAGTCCATATTCATTTAAAATTTGAAAATTGTTTAGAACCGTAACATCCTCTGCAGTTTCTTCAGTGTTTGCTAAAATATCGTTCCATTTGATCCTTGTTAAATCCATTTTTATGTATTTCCTTCTGCCAAAATGTTTGAAGGACAAGAATGTTGTTCTTCCCAGCAAATTGTACAAACATATGAAATCATTTCGGTTCCATACTTGAAGCTCTCCACAGAAGTAAATCAGGATTATATCATTACAAAATTATTTTTACCCTTAAATAACTTCTTGAATAAAAAATCTACTCACCAAGTGGCAGCAGGGGAATAGAAGCACAAAAGGAATTAACTTTTACCAGCTTTTGGAGCCAATGGCTCCTTCTTTTGGTTGAAGAGTTGAAGGGGAAGGAGGAGTGGTGAAGGAAAAGGACCGGAGAGGTTTAGGGAAAGGGATACAGTTCAGAAAAGTCACTCAGAACCCCAGGTCTGGGAATACTTACCGGACGGGAAGAGAAGGAAAGACTGATTTTTGGGGACTATGCCAGACGAGATTTGAAAACCTGAGTGCATTCGAGGCAAACGTGTTTTTTGGATGCAGACTCATTACAGCAATACACCACCACTCTCAATTCAGCCTTCACTGGATGTAATTATCCCAACAGCCTAGTTCAAAAGCAGATTTCCTGGGTCATATTCTCCAATCCTGGCACTGTTGATCCCTCCATAAAACAACTTTGGAGAACACCATTTGTCACCCAGTATTATCCTGGTCTTGAATGTATCAATCAGCTACTTCGACAAGGCCATCGCTTCCTAAAATTATGCCCTGAAATGAGGTCCATTCTGTCTTATAGTTTGCCCACCCCACCTAAAGCAGCTTTTCGCTGCCCTCCCAATCTCCGCAGTATCCTTGCCAGACCCTGTGCTCCTTCTGCACCCATGGCTCCTACCCCTGTGACTGTCCCCACTGCAAGACTTGCCCTATGCACCCTCGTACCACCACTTATTCCAACCCTGAAACTGGCAAAACATATACTATCAAAGCAAGAGCCACCTGTGAAATGACACGTCATATACCAGCTGTTACGTAAACACTGTTCGGCCTTTTACATTGGCATGCCTACCACCCAGTTATCAGTCAGGATGAATGGGCATAGGCAGAGAGTGTATACAGACAACATACAATATCCTGTTGCAGAACATGCCGTACAACATGACAGTCGTGACCTCGGTGCCTGTTTCACCAAACATCTGGATTCTTCCCCCAGACACAAATTACTCAGAACTCCGCAGGTGTGAACTAGCACTACAACACGTCCTTGGTTCTCACCACCCACCTGGCCTTAATTTACATTAATTCATTCCGTCTCAGCATTTATTCACAGTAACTACTCCTTCCTTCACTCCATTTTAGTTTTCTACAGCTTTCATTTTCTGACTTGTCTATTTTTCTGTCCCCCTCCCACCTCTGTTACATACAATGCACTTAGCTTTTCACTCTTATTAACTTGTGCATGATGTTTTAGTAGTAATCTCTGTCGTGCAGATTACCATGTCTTCCACTTTAAGCTCTCAGGTTTTCAAATCTCGTCTGGCGCAGTCCCCAACAATCACTTTCCTTCTCATCCCATCTGGTAAGTCTCCCCAAACCGGGGTTCTCAGTGACTTTTCTGAACTGCATCCCTTTCCCTAAACCTCTCCAGTACTTTTCCTTCACCCCTTTTCCTTCCCCTTCAACTCTTCTACCAGAAGAAGGAGCCATTGGCTCTGAAAGCTTGTAAAAGTTAAATTCTTTTGTGTGTGTATTCCCCTGCTGCCGCTTGGTGAGTAGGTTTTTTTTTATCTATCCATTTACATTATATTATCAATAATTGAATATTTTTGTTGTTGTATTCTTGAATAAAAGTATCTTTCACTTACACTAATACTAATTATTTATATTATTATTATTACTGTATTTTGTTAATTTATATTGTAATAACTTTGTATGGCTCTTCTCTCCTACAGTTTATTTCTTAGTTTTACTATCCTCTTCTTAGTTTATATTTCAAATAATACTTATTCCCGTCATTTTAAATAATTTGGTATTCCTTTTGTTTCCTCTTGCTAAGCAGTTAGTACTGTTGAGAAATTCCCAGAGTTTCCTTTCCTTTAATTAGTTAAATAGATGAATTGTATGTTTTGATATGTGATACTGTTCTAGGTATTCTACCTTCATTTGTATACAAAAATCTTGGGTGCTGTGGATTGTCACTATGTATTGGTTTAAATATTGAATTATTTTTTTCCGATCTATCAGCTTTTGAATTAAAATAGTACAGTTGTCTGGCTGTACTGGTGTGTGTATATCCTGCCAGACTTAAACTTTTTGTGATTGTTTCTGAAACTTATGTCTACCAATCTGTTATTACAGTGTACTCCTGGTAATTGACGTGCAGATTATCTGGTTTGCGGAGTATTCATACATCTAAAAACAAATAAATAAAATATGTGGCATATTTTTCTCTAGCAAACAGCAGTAAACAACCCTCCATGTGGCAGTAAGTGCCATTTCCTTTGTTAAAAGAACTGCCACATGACAACAGAGTTCAGTTTCCATTGTTATTGGCCAGCTTGTTACATATAAATCTAAACCAAACTCAGTTTTCTGATGTTAATTGGCACTTGAAAGATTTGTAATAGATATGACAGAGAAAAAAAAGAAATGTGTTTATATTAAAACAGAAATTAGAATTAAGTGAAAGATCTGAGAAGGGATAAACTGCTACAAAACTAAGTGCTGATTGTGGTTTTGGAATGCAGACTGTTTGGGACACTAAAAAGAATAAGCAGAAAATACAAGATCTTCTTGGGAAATGCAATTATTGTTCTGGACCCTGTGCACAAAAAAGCATGAAGAGATGTACATTTGATGAATTAGATGCTGTTCCTTGGCAGTGGTTTAGCCAAAAACGAGCAGAAGGTGTCATTGTTTCAGGTTCTATGTGTGCCGAAAAACCTAATTTTTTTTTTCATGAAGCTCTAGGGTTAGAAGGAGAATTTAATGCCTCATCTGGATGGCCAACCAGATTCAAAAGATGTCATGGTATTGCAAACTTACTATGCAAGGAGATTGGCTTACTTCAAATGTTGTAGGAGCTGATTCCTTCCAGAAAGAGTTCCAGAAATTTGTGGAAGTAGAGAATTTCACACTAGACCAAATTTATAATGCAGTTGAAAGTGACCTCTATTTTAAAATTTCTACCGACTAGGACCCTTGCTTTTAAGAGGAAGGTTCTTGCTCCTTGCTGTAAGTCTCCTAAAGAATACATTATGGTTTTGTGCACTGCTAATGCTTCTGGGCACCACAAAGTGAAAAAAAAGAAAGAAAGAAAGTAATAGCCTGCCTGAGCTTTCAGTGATACCACAACTAAGGATCTTCCTGTGCATTGTTACAAGCAAAAAGTAGCATGGATGGATAGTGAAAGTTTCAAAATCTGGTTCCACAGACATTTTGTGCCACAAGCTCAGCAATTTCTGGAAGAGAAAAGATTGCCACAGAAGGCTGTTCTGTTGTTTCACACTGCCCCTTCACATCCCAGTGAGAGGATTCTTGTATCTTGATGATAGTCTCATCATAACTAAGTTTTTACCTCCTCGTATTACTCCCATTATACAAGCAACAGGCTAATGCATAATTGCATTGCATAACATTACCAGGCTGGTCTACTGAGTAATGCTAGTTGATGTGGATGATTTGGTGGGGTTTTGGAGAAGTTGGCAATTCTAGTTGCCATACATGGTGTTTCTGATTTCTGGCAGGAAGTCAAACCATGTACACCAGTTTGATCATGCTGGAAAATTCTTCCAGATAGAAAGTGATTTTCAAGGTCACAGTGATGAAGAAATAACAACTGCACTAATAATGAACCTAGCAATGGGTTTAAATGGTTTTGAAGATGTTGGCGAAGAAAACTTGAATGAGTGACTGAAGTTTAATGCATTTCAATCTGGCTTCCAGTACATGTTTGACATCGAAATTGTTACTAGTGCTTCACAACAAAGCAAAACAGAGAACAGTGAATGTGAAACTGGAGCTGAAGACAGTGACATTGTCAGTCATTGTACCACATTACAGTGTGTTGATACTCTTCTAGATTATATGGACCAGAGGGGGTTTCATTACAATGACCTTTCTGCTGCAAGAAAAATTCAAAATGCCGTGCAAAAAAGTCAATTCCTCTCCGAAGCAGATCAACATCACAGGGTATTTTAAGAATTAAATAGGCCTACAATACTTTTGCACAAAACTTGAGTAAAGTTTTGGAAAAAAGAGTACATGTCCGAAATACCTTGATTATTCGTGTTTTTCAGTTATTTGTACATCTTCTCCCTCATGTTATTGCAAATAATCTGGAGTATATTGTATTTAACAAATGATATACATCATGTTCAGTCAAGGCAAAGCCCTACTATGTATCAAAAAGGTACTGGTTTTTTTGTTCCAGAATCAGGACATCCCTATTGAAAATACAACAGAAACTCTAGGTACTATGGCAAAAGTTTGTTTGCGGATGCTGGAAAATCCGTAAGTATACAGTCGTATGCTGTATCTGAATACGTGTTTGTCAAACAAAGTGTGAAAGTACTCTACATTGACATTATTTTCTTTCTTTTTTTTTTCTTGTGCAGGAATTTGATAGCCCAGTTCCAAAGAGAAGAAACACAGCTTTTCGTTCTACGAGTAATGGTTGGACTTGTCATTTTGTATGATCATGTACATCCACAAGGAGCATTTGTGAAGGCTTCTAATGTTGATGTAAGTGTATTCTGAATTGTTTATACAGCATCGTGAGACTGTTCTTGGTGCTTTGGACAAACAATATTATTGAAATATTTCCTTCTTTCATGTGTTTTTTGACATGTAAGAATGCTATGTTATTATACATTTACAAAATTTGCAGGTAAAGGGTTGTGTGAAGCTCCTTAAAGATCAGCCTGCTGCTCGATCAGAAGGTCTCTTAAATGCATTAAGGTTTGTATTTATGTATAAACATTTAAAAATACTGTTTGACAAACACACAGTTTGTAGTCCATAGTCTATTTTAAGTATGATGGTCTGTTTTGCTCATTAATAAAATGTGCTTATTTGAAGTGAATGTTTACTGTGGAAAAAAAGCAGCAGGCAGTGTCATGTGCTCATTTTTATACGTATACAGAGCATATATCTTTTCTGCAATCTTCCACACCCACAATTATGTTGAATTTGTGTGATCATCTTGATATAAAAACGTTACACTGGACAAAAAGCATGCATCACTTGGCTTCATTGGGCATGGCTCTATTGAAGGGGGTTTGCCCATGCTTTCCTCTGACCTTTAAACAAGCAGTGGGGGACCTGCAGTTTAATATGGAATACAGATCCCTCCAGGGAAACTGAAAAATTGGCCTAGATCTGTTTACAAGGGTTCAGACCTTCTGCTGTAACTTTGTATGGCAATGTTAATTATATCTCTGAACATAACAGAACTTCACTAGCGCCATCAGATGACACATTCAAGCCTTCTACTCTGTGATTTCACAACTGTAGATGCTAGCCATAAAAAAGTGTATTGAAAAGTAATGCCTCGTTTCTCATAAAAAGTTTAATACGACATAGGTATTATAGCAGGATTACTATGAACTGTCCTCTGCACAACACTACTGCTCAACGTAGTCACTGTGCATTTTTCACACATTTGCACCATCATTGAACACAGGCACCAAAACTGGTTTGGTAAAATTCAGGGTTTTTGTTCATGACCCACAAAAAAAAAAAAAAATGGTTTTACTTTTGATCATGAACTCTAATGCTTCTGTCTCCTCAAATCACTTCATTAACATGTACTTTTCAGAATAAAAGTCAGTCTTCAGTTGCAATTATATATAATCTTGTTTTCGGTTGGCATATGTGACAGATGATGTCACCAGCCACTATGCAGTTTATTTGCATTGTCCATTTCTCCATTACCTAACTTCTTCGCCGAAGGCCACACATTGCTCATATCCATTAAAGTGTCCCCCTAAACTTTATTCATGGATGAGGTTAAAACAACTTTAAAACCATGGGTAAAGAAGCAAAAGCCTGAATTTTTCCCAACTGGTTTTGATGCCTGGGTTCATCTGTGGTGCAGATATGTACAAACCTGTGGTGACTGTCTTGAATGGTAGTGTTCCATAGAGGACAGTTCAGCCTATGGTCTGTATTAATTCTCCTGTTATATGTTCCTTATTAAATTTTTTATGACACAAGAGGCATTATTTTTTTGATCCATCCTTGTACATATTATGCATTGCACATTTGCCCACTGCTGACAGATCCATCTTAGTTGGCACTGAAATGCCTTTTCATTCATTGGAGGCAATTGTACAGAAGCAGAAAAAGCACTTTTGTTACACATTGCTGAAGACAGGATAAATATATGTGTTTCAGTAATCAGATTTGTTTTTTTACCATTAATTAAAAAGCATAACTGTTCTTCCAGGTACACTACTAAGCATCTGAATGAGGAGGCAACACCAAAGAATATAAAAAATCTTCTTGCAGCATGAGGAACACTGCTATTTAGTGATAATATTGTTATCATTGCACAGTTATAGGTGTTCTGCTCAATGTGTACTCTGACACTAACTTGAGCAGGATGAAAAAAACAGCAGATGTTTTGTGTGACGTATGTGCATATGAATAAATCAATGGATTATATAGAGAAGATTCATATTCGTGTAAACATTCAAACAGCAAATGTTATCACCAGTGTGTGCATTACAGTACATGTGAAATTGTGTATATTGTGTCTCTTGAAAGTCTGCATTGAAAAGGACTGGTTGCTTAGTGTCTGTTGAAGTTCTTGCCAGATAAACACCCTTAAAATTAGATTGGTTATGCATCTTAAAAATACAGTGGGCAAGAAGCAAGCAAATTATTTGAATGTGTGACTGCCTGTGGACAGTTTGTGAAATTATGGTCCATATTATATAAGTTGCTGTTTCATGAGAAACAAACTATGGAGTTCCATGGACATAATTCACTTTAAAAAAGTCCAATTCCATCATGATTAATGTGGTTACAAGTTGTTCCAGTAAAGCTTTAAAATTTTGCCTGCAATAGAGTAAACTCTATTAAAATTCTTTATGTTTATGTGACGGTAAACTCCTTGAAGAAAAGTATCAGAGCAATTTATTATATTAAGTATTACTTTGAAGTTTATGTGAACAAATGTCAGAATTTATTTATGTAACCATATTAGGCTGCCTGTACATTTCAATCAACTGATTATTTAATAAACCAGTTGAAATTTTATTAAAAAAACTTGCATGTCCCTCACTTGCATAGTGACATGCAGGATAAATATCCTTCATTCTCTTCCGTAGTGTTCTTATAATGAAAGAACCTTCCAAGTGATGGTTTTCTTTATCACTCTTCGAAAATATTCAAGCTTCCATTATGATAACTGTGATGCATATTGTTTGGTGTCACTGCCACTGTTTGAAAGAGTCTCTTTTGCTATTGTGTGTTCATTGAAATATATTAAGTGTTTTAATTTATTAACAAAATGTCAAAATGTATAGGTCACAGCAGTTGATACAAGAATAGAAGTAGATTTTGACTGATGCTGCATTGGCATGGGCAAGAGAGAGAGAGAGTGTGTGTGTGTGTGTGTGTGTGTGTGTGTGTGTGTGTGTGTGTGTGTCAGATTTTTTAAAACAGTTTTCACGGTGTAGTTACTCAACTGCAAAATGCGAGCATGATATGTGCAACAGGAAAAAGGCACAATTTAATGCGTATGCTCAAGAGATCATTCCACACATTTTTTAAATAATTTTGTGAATATGCTTTGAAGTTATTACATTTTCAGCCGTGCCTGTTGTAAAGCAATGTATTTAAGAAAGAAATTAAAATTATTCTGTCAGAACTGAAATTGCACTTGAAGTTGGATTGATGCATGCATGCGTGCACGTGTGTGTGTGTGTGTGTGTGTGTGTGTGTTGCTGCAATTTTTTTGGTGGGATGGGGAGGGTTTTTGGCGAGATGGGAAAGGGGGGGGGGGTAGGTAGGAAGTTATACAGTTCTCTAAATAAGAGCTAAAAGGCTGTTTATTATGAGGCCAAGCATTGATAAATCTTGTTTCATACTACTTTGAAAAGGACTGATTATATACCATAGAAAACACAACTTTAATTTGAAAACTAAATGCACATGTGAATTCAATTTGCAGTTTTGTCTTCCTGTTCTGCTTAGTGTTTTCCATACATCGTGTACCTTTGGTGTGTTGTATTTAGATATTTCCACCCATAAAAAAGATGTAGTGAGGACAGTTTCAATTATATATGTAACATCTTAGGACACTATCTTACAGCTATTTTCTGTCTTTCAGTGACAACTGTTATTTACTTCTTACCATTTTTCTTGAAATATTTCTTTTCCTGCATACCCCTAAAAACACTCCAACCAAGCAATATCCATTTTCAAAATATGAATTTCAAATCCTTGTTGGTGAGGTACTGCTATCAGGAACAACTGTTTATTGCTGCTCTCTGGCTGGCTTCTGTAATGTCTTACCACTGCTGTTTGATTCTAATTGTAGAATTAATTACAGTGCACAAAATATGAAAGTACAAGACACAACAGTGTCATACAGAAGTTCCTGATTTATACTGCTACTAGGCACCAGAGAATAGTACTGCAGCACTCTGCAGTTATCAATATAATATATTCTTCCCATAAATTTGCAGAACTTCATTTTGTGCAAAGGTGCTGTGATGAAGTGTCTAGATTGTATCATTAAGTGTAAATTTTTTAATACAAGAAAAATATGTAGAACAGAGGGAACATTTTACTGAAATATTGTTTGCAGATATATAATGGTTCACTGTGTCTTCAGTTTATAAGAAACTGATATAATTTTATGAAGAGAGAGCAGAATCACCTGTATGTAGGGCTGTATATACAGGCAGTCTCACTATTGAAATGTTTAGAGTAATCACCTTTACCAACACATATGAATAAGAAAGGCTTTAATACTTTGTCATATCAATCAAGAAATGTGTTAATAAATAATTTTTATTTATTTCTGTACATAAATACTTGGAATTTATATAATGTTACCATTTGTATGTTAATGAAAATAGGTGCACAAACGTTGCTATGAATGTACAAATTTTTATCTGCATGTGTGTAAAACAGAAAAAGTGGTGTGCTTATAATAGCATGAATCGTCTGTATATATAATGGAAGACATTTCAGCATGTGTACAAATTGTCTTTAGTTTATATCTGCACTGTGTTACAAAAGTGAGTAGTTTGCAGTGATGTAAGTGATGTTTGTGGCAGAAATTGTGTATGCTGATTCTAGATTAGACAATACTCGACAGAGGATAAAATGTTTTTGTTAATGTGTTATGAACCTGTACTTCCAGTTTTAAATGAGAATGAGTACCAGTGTATGTTTGAAATTTGTGGTAATGATTGTGCAATTATGTTTATTTTTGTTAGTGTTTGCTTGTGTACTTTGTGAAAGTTCAAAGTTGTGTTTGTAAACTGTGCCTGGTGACATTATTTTAATTATTAAAAGTAAACCTTATACAAAACTCTATGCAATAAAAGTTTATTCGAGCTTCCTGTTTTCTTTAGTAAAATAGCACTGAACTCTGTGACTCTTGAAGACTGAAGTACACTTATGCAATAAAAATAATTCTAATTCTTTGACTGCAGGAGACTTTATAAAGATGTCATTTAAGGGCACATGATTTGAGTTGTTAAATTTCGGCTTTTCTGTCAGTGAAATTTCTGGTAACATTTGCATCTTTTTTGGTTTTGTGTCAGAGGTTACTTTGTTTCCATGGGCTCCAAAAACATTCAGCAAGCTTTATAAAGCTGGTGGAGGCTGTTGGCAAAGCACTGATGTTATATGGCTTTGGATCCACACAGAATGAGTTTCAGGTAACTATACACCTTGATAACAATGCTTATGTACCCCATTGTGGGCAGTAGTGCCAGAACTCATCCCTTGATATAATGGTGTATTGAAAATATCCCTCTTGGTGACATGACTATCTTACTGACTTCACATCATTTTGATATAAATGATATAAGAGATCCATGGAATTTGGAATTAATGATGTCAGTGATATCCAGTAATTTCTATCAGTGTTTCACTTTCCAACTCAACATATTGCACCAAAAAGAAATAAAGATTGTCTGCTTACTCAAATCTTGCAATTTGTAGCATTAACATTGTCATTTCATTCATCAGTCTTAAGTATAGTTGTAGAACTACCATAGGTAGACTGTCAGAAACGAACATAGACTATGGTAGTTTTCCTTGTAGCCTTGGTCAGTTAAGATTATAACCATGTTACTTTTTCACTAGGTGTTTCACACACTGTCAGGCATTACCTCATTCTGATCACTGTGTTTGCATATGTGACCAACGTCTACGTAGATTCCCTTAGAAACTAGAAGGGCACTATGGTTGGCTCGCTAGATGGCGCTGCCATAGGTCAAACGGATATCAACTGTGTTTTTTTTTAAATTGGAACCCCCATTTTTTATTACATATTCGTGTAGTACATAAAGAAATATGAAGGTTTTAGTTGGACCACTTTTTTCGCTTTGTGATAGATGGTGCTCTAATAATCACAAACATATGGCTCACAATTTTAGATGAACAGTTGGTAACAGGTAGGTTTTTTAAATTGAAATACAGAATGTAGATACGTTTGAACATTTTATTTTGGTTGTTCCAATGTGATACATGTACCTTTGTGAACTTATCACTTCTGAGAACACATGCTGTTACAGTGTGATTACCTATCAATACCACATTAATGCAGTAAATGCTCAAAATGATGTCCGTCAACTTCAATGCATTTGGCAATACGTGTAACGACATTCCTCTCAACAGTGAGTAGTTCGCCTTCCGTAATGTTTGCACATGCATTGACAATGCAGTGACGCATGTTGTCAGGCGTTGTTAGTGGATCAAGGTAGCAAATATCCTTCAACTTTCCCCACAGAAAGAAATCTGGGGATGTCAGATCCGGTGAACGTGCGGGCATGGTGCTTCGGCTACCAATCCGCCTGTCATCAAACGTGATATTCGATGCCGCTTCAACCGCATGCGAGCTATGTGCCAGACGTTCATCATGTTGGAAGTACATTGCGGAAATCAGCATACATTGCACCATTTAGATTGCCATCAATAAAATGGGGGCCAATTATCCTCCTCCCATAATGCCGCACCATACATTAACCCGCCAAGGTCGCTGATGTTCCAGTTGTCGCAGCCATTGTGGATTTTCCGTTGCCCAACAGTGCATATTATGCCGGTTTACGTTACTGCTGTTGGTGAATGGCGCTTCGTCACTAAATAGAATGCATGCAAAAAATCTGTCATCGTCCTGTAATTTCTCTTGTGCCCAGTGGCAGAACTGTACACAACATTCAAAGTCGTCGCCATGCAATTCCTGGTGCATAGAAATATGGTATGGGTGAAATCGATGTTGATGTAGCATTCTCAACACCGACGTTTTTGAGATTCCCAATTCTCACGCAATTTGTCTGCTACTGATATGTGGATTAGCCATGACAGCAGCTAAAACACCTACTTGGGCATCATTTGTTGCAGGTTGTGGCTGATGTTTCACATGTGGCTGAACAATTCCTGTTTCCTTAAATAACGCAAGTATCTGGCGAACGGTCTGGACACTTGGATGATGTTGTCCAGGATACCGAGCAGCATACATAGCACATGCCCGTTGGGCATTTTGATCACAATAACCATACATCAACACAATATCGTCCTGTTCCACAATTGGAAAACAGTCCATTTTAACACGGGTAATGTATCATGAAGTAAATACCGTCTGCACTGGCGGAATGTTACATTTGTGACTATTACAGCGCCATCTATCACAAAGCAAAAAAAGTGGTCCAACTAAAACATTCATATTTCTTTATGTAGTACACGAATATGTAATAAAAAATGGGGGTTCCTATTTTAAAAAACGCAGTTGATATCCGTTTGACCTAAGGCAGCACCATCTAGCGGGCCAACCATAGCACCATCTGATTTCCCCTTCAAGCTAGACGAGTTTCGTTCTTTGTGGTTTTTTCGTTTGATGCTTATTTTGTGAGATATTTGGCTCAGTCACTATCAATGGACCACCCTGTATAAAGGGCCATGTAACCTACAGAACATTTTTGTTCTGCATAATCCCCCCCCCCTCCCACCCTTGTCATTGGTGGGGTGGCTTGTGTGCCTCAGCAATACAGATAGCTGTACTGTAGGTTTAATGATGGTGGAGATCTGTTGAGAAGCCAGTGAAATGTGTGGTTCCTGAAGAGGGGCAGTATCTCTTACAGTAGTTACAAGGATAGCAGTCTGAATGATTGACTGATCTGGTCTTGTAACATCAACCAAAATGTCCTGGCTGTGCTGGTACTGCAAATGGCTGGAAGCAAGAGGAAACAACAGCCGCAATTTTTTCCTGAGGGCATGCAGCTCTACTGAATGGTTAAATGACGATGGCATCCACTTTGATAAAACATTCCAGAGACAAAATAGTCCCCCACTCAGATCTCCAGGCAGGGATTACTCAGGAGGATGTCATCATCAGGAGAAATAAAACGCATTCTACAGATCGGAGCGTGGGATGTTAGATCCGTTAATCACTCAGGTAGATAGAAAATTTAAAAAGGGGAATTGGATGGATTCATGCTACATACAATGGAAATTGGTGAAGTTCAGTGGCAGGAGGAACAGGGGTTCTGGTTAGGTGAATTACAGGGGCATAAATACAAAATGAAACACAGGGGTAATGCAGGAGTAGGTTAATTATGAAAAATAGGAATGCAGGTAAGCTGCTATGAACAGCAAGTGAAAGCATTATTGTAGTCAAGATAGACATGAAGCCCACATCCACTACAGTAGTGCGAGTTTATATGCCAACTAGCTTCGCAGATGATGAAGATATTGAAGAAATGTATGATGAAATAAAAGAAATTATTCAGATCGTTAAAGGAAATGAAGACTTAAAATGTGATGGAGGCACTGGAATTCGACAGCAAGAAAAGGAAAAGTCACAGGTGAACATGGACTGGGGGAAAGGAGTGAAAGAGGAAGCCGCCCGGTGAAATGCATGGAGCATAATTCATTCGTGGCAAACACTTGGTTTAAGAATCGTGAAAGAAACTTGTATGCATGGAAGACACCTGAGACACTGGAATGCTTCAGATTGATTATATAATGGTAAGACAGAGAATCAGAACCACATTTTAAATTGTAAGACATTTCCAAGGGCAGATATGGACTCTGATCACAATGTACTGGTTATCAAATGTAGATTAAAGCTAAAGAAATTGCAAAAACGTGGGAAATTAAGGAGGGGCCTGGATAAGTTGAACCAGAGGTTGAAAGTTCTGGGGGTAGCTTTAGGCAATGGACTACTACAACAGGGGAAAGGAACACAAGAGAACATGAATGGGTAGCTTTAAGAGATAAAATAGTGAAGGTAGCAGAGGATCAAATAGGTAAAAGGGCCAAGTCTATCATAAATCCTTGGATAACACAGGAGGTACTGAATTCAGCTGATGAAATGAGAAAATTTAGAAGTGCAGCAATTGAAGCAGGTGACACGGAATACATATGTCTAAAAAATGAGATTGGCGGGAAGTGTAAAATGGTTAGAGGACAGATGTAAGGATTTAGAAGCATATTTCACTACTGCAAAGAAAGATACCAACTACAGGAGAATTAAACAGGCCTTTCAAAAAAAGAGAAGCAGTTGTATGAATATCAAGAGCTCAGATGGAATACCTGTCCTAATCAAAAAGGGAAGAGTGAAAGATGGAAAGAGACAGTCTAAACAAGGGAGATGAACTTGAAAGGAAAGGAAAGAGACTGCAGATGAGGATGAGCTGGGAGGTACAATATTGCGAGAAGAATTTGACAGAGTACTGAAGGCCTAAGTCGAAACAAAGCCCCAGGGGAGGCAACATTTAGTCAGAAATACTGATAACCTTGGAAGAACCACTTATGACAACGTTATTCTATCTGGTGTTCAAGATGTATGAGACAGGTAAAATACCCTCAAACTTCAAGAAGAATGTAATAATAGCAATTCCAAGGAAAACAGGTGCTGACAGGTGTGAAAATTACCAAACTGTTGTCATGGTTGCAAAGTGCTAACATAAATTCTTTACAGAAGAGTGGGAAAACTGCTAGAAGCTGACTTTGGAGAAAATCAGTTTCGATTTTGGAGAAATACAGGAACATGGGAAGTGATACTGACTCTGACTCTATGACTTTGATTAGAAGCTAGGTTAAGGAAAGGCAAACCTACACTTACGACATTTGTAGACTTAGAGAAAGCTTTTGACAATGTTGATTGGAGTACTCTCCTTGAAATTCTGAAGGTAGAAGGGGTAAAATACAGGGAGAAAAGGCTATTTACAACCTTTACAGAGACCAGATGGCCATTATAAGAGTTGAGGGGCATGAAACGGAGGCAGAGGTTGAAAAGGGAAAGAGAGAGGGTTGTAGATTGTCCCTGATGTTATTCAATATGTACACTGAACAAACTGTAAAGAAAACTAAAGAAAAATTTGGAGTAGAAATTAAAGTTCAAGGAGAAGAAATACAAACCTTGAGGTTCACCAATGACATGGTAATTCTGTCGGAGACAGCAAAGGAATTGGAAGAGCAGTTCAGTGGAATGGACAGTGTCATGAAAGGAGGATATAAGATGAACATCAACAAAAGCAAGACAAGGATAATAGAATGTAGTTAATTCTGTCCGGTGACGGTAAGGGAATTATGTTAGGAAACAAGACATTTAAAGTAGTAGATGAGTTTTGCTATTTGGGCAGCAAAATTACTGATGAGAGTAGAAAGAATATAAAATGTACACTGGCAATGGCAAGAAAAGTGTTTCTGAAGAAGAGATATTTGTTACCATCAAATAGAGATTTAAGTGTTATGAAGTCTTTTTCTAAAGGTATTTGTCTAGAGTGTAGCCACATAGCGAAGTGAAATGTGGACGGTAAACAGTTTTGACAAGGAGAGAACAGAAGCTTTTGAAATGTCATGTTGCAAGGTGCCGGGCCTAGCAGTGTATTTAACACTAAATTCTTCTAGTATGGAAAAGATACTTAAAGCCCCCCCCCCCTTTTCCAACTCCGACTTTTGCTGTTGCACATAGATTAAGAAGAAATGCGAACTGACTAATCAACCCTGCAAGTGAAGCAGAAAAGAGTTTGACACCTGCGATAATTTAATTTGATAGAAATTAATTTGATAAAGGAAAGTTTCATTAATGTAGTGAGAAATGAAAGGATTGCTCTACCAATCAACAGAATGAAAGTTCTGTCCAAAATAACAATTTGATTTATTATGACTAAACTCAAAATAATAAACAAAACACATTAAACATTTACAATACGTCAAATTGGATACTCAAATAAATGCTGTGAAGGTGAAGTTGTCCATAAACTAGATTGTGACATTTATGACCAAGTGGTATGTGGAGCCAATTCCTTGAAACTCAAATCTTAAGAGAAACACCCAGCCAACCTAACATTAATTTCTGCTACAGTAGTGAGAACTCAGGCAATGAACATCCAAGACAGAACCACGTAAGAAAAGACGGGAACAGGCGCGCTCTGCTGAGCTCTGATTATCACAAGCAAATTCCCTAATCTGCCGGTGCTGCGGACATACATTACCAAGCTGTCTTCTTAACTGCCAGGACACGATCTGGCGTACCGGAAGCGATGGCTAGTTGCTTCGACATCCCATCGTGGTGATGATAATGTCGCGAGTATAGCCTGAAACAAATTATCCTGGTCTGGTTGTTCCAGACTAAAGACTTCCTATCAATACAAATGCGCCTCTGAGGGAGACGAAGAAGGCTCGCCACACAATCACTGATGGTACAGTGATTGATTTTAACGAACGAAGTCACACAGTAACTCTGATACAGTCAACTTTAGCCATAACTGCTCAAGATGGACAATCTAGGCCGCTTGTACACAGAACTCTCAATTGCCAACTGTACTCGGAAAGATATGTTGAAGTCGAAACTTCAGCAACTTCGTTGAACAGTTACAATTAAATGAAAGTATATTAGACAGCCAACGGAAGGCAGGCTGTCCAGAGCAGCGAGAGCTCAGTCTTGTAACCTACCCCAACCGAAAGGCGAGAGCCGACCCTCTCAAGAGCACCCATACAAGCCGAACACAGAACATTCCTGCCCCCACAACAGTGGCCGTGGTTAAACGTTCCAATCAGCAACTCGAAAACTGGCGGAAAATTCCACTCTATTGCTGAAGCACTACCACTCCACCAATGGAGATTCTCGGCGGCAATTTCTGTGCCTATTTCTCTACGTCATGGAGCTATGCCCTGAGCAAGCCAATCACAGTTACAATTTTGCAGAAAACGCGGGAATTTGCCCGCCAAGACTGCCTGGGAACACAAGTCATTCCCATGCCTCGCTGGTAGCCCGCCAGAAAGTGTTTTCACTAAGTTTCTGCGAAATAGTGGAATCTCTAGCCCAGCTGCTCCTTCAGGTCCCTGTGGGCCTGTTGCTCCCGCTCTTATGACAATGTCAGCGTCTGGAAAGCATCCACTCGACTCCCTCACACCCGTTGACTTAACCCTTTCAAGATTAGCAGAACCCGCCTGTCACCGGGCCACCCAGGTGACGAGAGACGCTGCGTGGGAAGTCCTCGTGTGAAGGAATAGCAACTTTTCACTGCATGCAATTAGAGAGGAAAATCGAATTACTCAGAGTAGGATAGAAATATGAGAGGGGGCTCATGCCACCTCTCACAGCCCCTACGCCATTTTAGATTGTGATTGGTGAGTGGTTAGCTCTCTTAGGAGCAAGGTAGTGAGTCAATCGCACAAGAACAATCTTACAAACTGACTCCACATGCTGCACTCTATAAAAAAAAAATCAGTGCAACAGAAAATACAGCTCATAGAGGGAGGATTATTTATGATGTAGCCAACTTCACCTTCTTAATATGGAAATGTAACACTCACATAACACATCCATACCCAGGGAGCCCCTTCCAAACACCGATTCACACAGACATTCACACTCTAAATATGGCCCGGGCATCTGAGCCAAATATGGAGCAGTTTATTCTTTACAATCAGAGTTGGAGTGCTCTGCAATTAAATGCCCAATATATTACAACAATTTCAATCATTAAACTAACCTGAACTCAATCACACATGATACTATTTAAGTTAACAATCTCTTTGTGAGCTTTCAGAATCTAATTACAACCCCCGATTCATTATGTATCCCTGCAGCAAGAATAACCTTTACAAAATGTTCCCTGAACTAATGGTCCATTCACAATGACAGTGGTAGTATCTGCTTCAGTTTATGGGGACTTCAGGCACATTGTTTGCATACACACAACAATAAATACGGAATACAAAAAAAACATGGTGTAGAGAACAATACAGCAATTTGTGCGCCCTACTCTATCACTTACATAAGAATTACAGTGAAAAACACAAACACATACAAGGTATAACATACATTACAAAAACAACACTAGAGAAAGAAATTAAAAAAAAAAAAAGGTTCATGGGGTGTCAAGTTGTGCTTGCAAATTGCACAATGTTCATGACTATGCTGAGAATGAGGCACTAAATCACATTGTTAGAAATATTCAAAGCACTTAACAAATTCATTAGTTTCTCTGAGGGGTTTGGTATGTTGAGTCATTGATGCACGTGGTTGAGGGGATGGGACCACAGCACTGACACACATAGGGCTAAATGTCGGATGTTGTTGCTACGTTGTTGCAACAGCAATAGGATGTGCTGGAGCATCTGCAGTACACTGTTGAGATTGCAGCAAGACCCACGCATATGATCACAGCAGTATGGTAGGAAGACATAGTGATAGGTTCTCCTCACGTTGATTAATTGTCTCTGAGGTCTACTAGTTAAGATGCATCACTAGTCCAGATCTCTTCTCTCCCTGGACAGTACTTTACGTTTCCCAATATTGAAGTTCGACGAGGGATGATGGCACGAGGAGTGACTCCACAAGTGTGTGAGGTCATCCATACAGGATCAAACTAGGAGCGATGATTGCTACAACTGCTCTCTAATAGAGAGGAGAAGTTAGAAACGAGAAGTTCATTTGTTAGAGTTTGTGGCATGATACTGCTTTGTGTATGCAGATCGGCCAATGCTAGTGAGTTGTAAAAACTTAAACAGGTGAGTATATAGCATCCCTTTCTGTCCTGAGGCACATGAGGTGCAGGTTCTGATACCGTATGCGATCTTCTTCATGTACTCAAGACAACGTGGTCTGCCACAGGGAATCCCTCCAAACGGCTGCCGCATCTGGAGAGCGAGCTGGCTGTTGCGTGTTGGTCGCGTGTCATTGTCAACGGACAGTCTCACTTTCGCTTGTGGCCCGGCGAGGCATGTCCCCCGTCTAATCCCTCAGGTATACGGCCCGGTGATTGTCAGCTTGTAGGACCGAATGCTCCCGCGCCCTTCTCGTTAGGTGACACGCTGACGCTCCCCTTCTTGCAGGTAGCCAATGACCTCTCGTTTTTGCTCCGGCTGGCCTCTGCATTGAAATGATACCCGTCATCTGCACAATTCTGACAAAAATCTTATGCCTAACTTTTTCCCATAACCTTCTATGTTATAATAAATTTACATAATGACACATTGATGGTCTGTCATTTCAGACACTCTTATTCTTGTATGCACTCGTTTGTGCGACCTCTCCTCACTCTTCATTATCCCTTAACATGGACACCAGACAGGAAAGGACAAAATCATTGCTCATGGAGTGTTAGTGCCTCCTACTCCATCGACATCGTAAGTCGCGAACATAAACCAAAAAGGATAGCAGCAGTAAATTCTTATGCGAGACAGTGCAGAATGTTAATACTTTAACAATCTTAATCTATTAATGCAACGGTTATTGTTCCCCAAAGAAAGGTTCATATATTTGCCTATTCTACTATGTACACCACTTAAACTACTATTATTCCACGAACTTCTTTGTGTGAGAGATGTGGTGGAGTCCTATGGACTAGCGCCAATCCCCTGTTGGACTCTCCCTCCTCTGATGTGCCTTAGGATTTGCAGGTCTAATTTCAATCTCCTGGTTCTCCTGTTGTCCTTGATTTTGCTCTCTCCAATTACGGTCGCTTTGCCATTCGTTATTCCTCCTGTCTCCGCTTCCTTGTCTAGCATGACCCTGTTCCCTGACGTTCTGGTTTCCATGTCTCTGGTTTCCAAAACCTTGGTTAGCGTAATCTTGATTTCTGTAACCCTGGTTTCCTAAATGACCAGTGCGATTATCCCATCTGTTGTCGTTCTCCCTTGCTGGTTGTCTGTTGATACCTAACTGGCAATTTGGAAAAGCAAAATTTAATGATTTCTCTGTTGCTATATGGACTATCTAAAAACTGATTCTTCTTGAGTAAATCATCAAAAAATTTGGTTGCACTCCTTTGCCCGGACACTTCCAGTTCAGGACAAAATATTATTTCCTCTTTAATCCTGTCTTGCGTTTCCTTTGACCAGTAGATCCGCAGGAATGTATCAACAAATTCCTGATAAGTCTGACACGTCGCTGCCACACCCCGCATCTTTTCCGCGGCTTGGCCTTCAATGTGTCCACACGAGAATTCTAATTTTGCCAGGGTTGGCCATGATCACGGTAATGAATTTTTAAACTGCATCACCCAGCTCTTGGGATGCATTGACCTTCCATTATCTCTGAACTTTTGGAATTGTAGTATTGACAGGAAGTGATTGTGATCAAAATCCTGTCCGATCCTCGCATTGGTGTTGTCACGTGTTTCCGATACTTGCACGTCTGCTGAGTGTCCTGATCTATCTTGCTGGTAACTGTGATGTGCTATCTCTGTATCACAGTGAAAGTGGCATTCAGCATTCACTCTTCTAAGTGGGCTGCAGTTATTGGAGCTATTACTCGCTCTTTCTGCTTATGCATTGTTAGTTCCGCACTCTGTCACTGGGCTAGAGCCTGGCGAGCTTTTCCTTGGTGACACAATTCTGATCACTAGCATCCGAACGCACAGTGCTCGTGTGCCCATTTCGCTCTAGTTTTGCTATTCGACTCTCTACTTCTTTTATTCATTTCGTGATGTTCGTAACCACGATATTACCTTGAGTTTTTTAGAACACTAGGGATTTTGAGTGGGCTTGAGTCGCACGTCGCAAGCGCCCTGCGAGTTCAGACATTACTTTTGCGATTTTCATTGCCCCTGTTGCTGCCGTTTTGGCTAGGCCTGCTACTTTTTGTGCTACCATTGACATTTGTTTTGCTTCTCCGCGTTCTTTCTTTATTGCTAGTAATTCCCGACAAATTTCCCCTATATGCAAAATTATTGCCTGAGTGTCCTTCTTACGCTGTTCGTCAGCTTCTTCCTTCTCCTTCTTATGCTGTTTCTCATCTTCTTCCTTCTTCTTCTTACGTTGTTCATCAGCTTCTTCTCTCATTGATCATAGGAAGCTCAGTATTGGGTTAATGTCATCTTTTTTGATCCTCGTCACACGTGGGCGATGTAACTCTGGACACCTGGGTGCTAGAGCTCTGACGTGACCGAGCTGGCCTCTGTCTGCTCTCGCTTGTTTGACTATAAACTTCTGCTACCATCTCAACCTGTGTGCCTGTCTCTGTTTCATCCTCTCCCTCACTATCATAATCACAGCCGCGACATTGCACTAAGATCGCATCCAAATCACCTTCCTCATCAATGACCCTGTTTACCTGTACTGCTAAAAATGTGCCCAACTACTCTTTGAACTTATCCCTGTCAGTAACCTGCCCCTTATCCATTATGCTATCCTCTTTTGTTTTAGCTTTGTTCCCTAATAATTGTGCCTTACTTTTTGTGATCATTCATGAAAAACAAATTTATCTAAAATGCACAATAAAATAATCTGCTCTCTATATTTTTACACATAGACATAAAGTTACAACAATGCCGTTCCAATGCTGTAATTACATGCACGATTTGTTGTAGTACAGAAACCGCACACAAACCCGACAAAGTGTGATGTGGTACGGACACCACATGAAAGAAACACAAAAAACAATGAACAACAACAAATATTTACACTGAAAACAAAAACTGTAATCATGCACCGCAGCTTAAAAACTAATTGTGGAACTACCAGAAGAAGTACTTGGGTATTAATCATTAAAAAAGTAGAGAAAAAAATTTGAATGTTCCTACTGAGAATACTGTTTGCTTATCAGTGATTCACAGGAAAGATCCGAGGCTAAGGGTCACCATTTTATGCGAGGTGCCGGGGCTAGCAGTGTATTTAACACTAAATTCTTCCAGAATCTCCATATGGAAATGATGCTTTAAGCCCCCCCTCCTTTTCTAACTCCGACTTTTGCTGTTGCACATGGATTAAGAAGAAATGCGAACTGACTGTAATCGACCCTGCAAGTGGAGTAGAAAAGAGTCTGACATCTGCAATAATTTAATTTGATAGAAATTAATTTGATAAAGGAAAGTTTCATTAATGTATTGAGAAATGAAAGGGTTGCTCTACCAATCAACAGAATGAAAGTTCTGTCCAAAATAACAATTTGATTTATTATGACTAAACTCAAAATAATAAACAAAACACATTAAACATTTACAATACGTCAGATTGGATACTCAAATAAATGCTGTGAAGGTGAAGTTGTCCATAAACTAGAGGGTGACATTTATGACCAAGTGGTATGTGGAGCCAATTCCTTGAAACTCAAATCTTAAGAGAAACACCCAGCCAAACCAACATTAATTGCTGCTACTGTAGTGAGAACTCAGACAATGAACACCCAAGACAGAACCACGTTAGAAGAGATGGGAACAGGCACACTCTGCTTAGCTCTGATTGTCACATAGCTAAATTTCCTAATCTGCCGTTGCTGCGGACATACATTACCAAGCTGTCTGCTTAAATGCAAGAAGACAATGTGGCATACTGGAGGCAATGGCTGGTTGCTTCGACATCCTGTTGTGGTGATGATAATGTCACGAGTATAGCCTGAAACAAATTATCCTGGTCTGGTTGTTCCAGACTAAAGACTTCCTAGCAACACAAATATGCCTCTGAGGGAGACGAAGAAGGCTCGCTCACAATCACTGACGGTACAGTGATTGATTTTAACAAGCGAAGTCACACAGTAACTCTGATACAGTCAACTTTAGCCAAAACTGTTCAAGACAGACAACATAGGCCGCTTGTACACAGAACTCTCAATTGCCAACTGTACTCGGAAAGATATGTTGAAGTCGAAACTTCAGCAACTTCGTTGAACAGTTACAATTAAATGAAAGTATATTAGACAGCCAACGGAAGGCAGGCTGTCCAGAGCAGCGAGAGCTCAGTCTTGTAACCTACCCCAACCAAAAAAGTGAGAGCCAACCCTCACAAGAGCACCCGTACAAGCCAAACACAGAACATTCCTGCCCCCACGACACTGGCCGTGGATAAAACGTGCCAATCAGCAACTCGAAAACTGGTGGAAAATTTCACTCTATTGCTGAAGCACTACTATTCCACCAATGGAGATACTTGGCACCAATTTCTGTGCCAATTTTGCTACGTCAAGGAGCTATCTCCTGAGCAAGCCAATCACAGTTATGATTTTGCAGTAAACGCGGGAATTTGCCCTCCAAGACTGCCTGGGAACACAAGTCATTCCCTCGCTGCACTGGTAGCCCATCAGAAAGTGTTTTCACCAAGTTTCTGCAAAGTAACGGAATCTCTAGCCCCAGCCTCTTCTTCTGGCCCCTGTGGGCATGTCGCCCCCGCTCTTATGACAATGTCGGTTGTCTGGACAGCATCCACTCGGTTCCCTCACACTCGTCGGCATAATCCTTTCAAGGTCAGCAGAACCCACCTGTCACACACCACCCGGGTGACGAGACATGCTACGTGGGAAGTCTGCGTGTGAAGGAATAGCAACTTTTCACCACATGCAATTAGAGAGGAAAATATTCATATCTTCTGAGTTCTCAGTATTAGCCTTGTAATGACCATACTTGGCTATACTTCCCCAAATCGAATTACTCAGAGTAAGATAGAAATATGAGAGGGGGGCCCATGCCACCTCTCAGTGTTACAGAAAAATGCCGAAGATTAGGTGGATAAATCACATAACTAATGAAGCACTGAATAGAATTTATGAGAAAAGAAATGTGTAGCAGAACCTGCCTAGAAGAAGGGATTGGTTTGTAGGACACATTCTAAGACATCAAGGGATCACAAGTTTAGTACTGGAGGATATAGGGGAGAATCGAAGAGGGAGACCAAATGAATACAGTATGCAGATTCAGAAAGTTGAAAGTTGCAGTAGTTATTTGGAGATGAAGAGGCTCACACAGCATAGAGCAGCATGGAGAGCTGCATCAAACAAGTCTTTGGACTGAAGACCAAAATGTCAAGAACCACCCCTTCCTTTACCTTAAAAAAAAACAGAACTTGCAACAAAATTGAAAACATGAATGTTTAATTCAGGTTTTACTCGAAAATTGTTGATTTTTTAACATGAAACAGAGGGCTGCCGTAGCAAAAATAAAAAAAGCAATACAGATGCTTCAGATAGTGCTAGAAAACCCAATTTCCTGAAAAAAGGTAAAAAAAGGCAACACAAAAATCTTGTATAACAGATGTTTCTATTATTCATAAAAAAAACTTTGACACTTATTAATAATAAATGGAAAATCTTGCCTTCGATCATGACAATGAACAGTCCACTGAGAAGGTACAAAATAATAATTATATATACTTGCATCAAACATAATTGGTTTGGTTACATAAAAGTGCAGAAGTTTTATGATCTAGTAGTTTATATTACTCTTAAATGCAATTTATATTTTGTAAATTTTTACATTTTTACTGTATGATGGCGTCCTCTTGGGTAAAATATTCCGGGAATAAAATAGTACCCCATTTGGATATCCAGGCAGGGACTACTCAAAAGGACATCATTATCAGGAGAAAGAAAACCGGCATTCTACAGATCAGAGTGTGGAATGCCAGATCCCTTAATCGGGCAGGTAGGATAGAAAAATTAAAAAGGGAAATGGATAGGTTAAAGTTAGATATAGTGGGAATTAGTGAAGTTCAGTGGCAGGAGGAACAAGACTTCTGGTCAGGTGAATACAGGGTTATAAATACAAAATCAAATAGGGGTAATGCAGGAGTAGGTTTAATAATGAATAAAAAATAGGAGTGCGGGTAAGCTACTACAAACAACATAGTGAATGCATTATTGTGGCCAAGATAGACACGAAGCCCACACCTACTACAGTAGTACAAGTTTATATGCCAACTAGCTCAGCAGATGACGAATAAATTGATGAAATGTATGATAAGATAAAAGAAATTATTCAGGCACTGTAGGGAGATGAAAATTTAATAGTCATTGGTGACTGGAATTCGATAGTAGGAAAAGGAAGAGAAGGAAATATAGTAGGTGAATATGGATTGGGGGTAAGAAATGAAAGAGGAACCCACCTGATAGAATTTTGCACAGAGCACAACTTAATCACAGAATATATTGGTTATGAACTGTAGATTAAAACTGAAGAAACTGACTGCAAAAAGTTGGGAATTTAAGGAGATGGGACCTGGATAAACTGACTAAACCAGAGGATGTACAGAGTTTCATGGAGGGCATAAGGGAACAATTGACTGTAATGGGAGAAAGAAATACAGTAGAAGAAGAATGGGTAGCTTTGGGGGATGAAGTAGTGAAGGCAACAGAGGATCAAATAGGTAAAAAGATGAGGGCTAGTAGAAATCCTTGGGTAACAGAAGAAATATTGAATTTAATTGATGAAAGGAGAAACTATAAAAATGCAGTAAATGAAGCAGGCAAAAAGGAATACAAACATCTCAAAAATGAGATCGACTGGAAGTGCAAAATGGCTAAGCGGGGATACCTAGAGGACAAATGTAAGGATGTAGAAGCTTATCTCACTAGGGGTAAGATAGATACTGCCTACAGGAAAATTACAGAGACCTTTGGAGAAAAGAGAACCACTTGTATGAATATCAAGAGCTCAGATGGAAACCCAGTTCTAAGCAAAGAAGGGAAAGCAGAAAGGTGGAAGGAGTACAAGGGCAATGTACTTGAGGACAGTATTATGGAAATGGAAGAGGATGTAGATGAAGATGAAATGTGAGCTATGATACTGCGTGAAGAGTTTGACAGAGCACTGAAAGACCTAAGTTGAAACAAGGCCCCGGGAGTTGACAACATTCCATTAGAACTACTGACAGCCTTGGGAGAGCCAGTCCTGACAAAACTCTACCATCTGGTGAACAAGACATATGAGACAGGTGAAATACCCTCAGACTTCAAGAAGAATATAATAATTCCAATCCCAAAGAAAGCAGGTGTTGACAGATGTGGAAATTATTGAACTATCAGTTTAATAAGTCACAGTTGCAAAATGCTAATGTGAATTCATTACAGCCGAATGGAAAAACTAGTAGAAGCTGACCTCGGGGATGATCAGTTTGGATTCCATAGAAATACTGGAACACGTGAGGCAATACTGACCCTACAACTTATCTTAGAAAATAGATTAAGGAAAGGCAAATCTATGTTTCTATCATTTGTAGACTTAGAGAAAGCTTCTGACAATGTTGACTGGAATACTCTCTTTCTAATTCTAAAGGTGGCAGGGGTAAAATACATGGAGCGAAAGGCTATTTACAATTTGTACAGAAACCAGATGGCAGTTATAAGAGTCGAGAGACATGAAAGGGAAGCAGTCGTTGGAAAGGGAGTGAGACAGGGTTGTAGCATCTCCCCAATGTTATTCAATCTGTATATTGAGCAAGCAGTAAAGGAAACAAAAGAAAAATTTGGAGTAGGTATTAAAATCCATGGAGAAGAAATAAAAACTTTGAGGTTCGCCGATGACAATGTAATTCTGTCAGAGACAGCAAAGGACTTGGAAGAGCAGTTGAACTGAATGGACAGTGTCTTGAAAGGAGGATATAAGATGATCATCAACAAAAGCAAAATGAGGATAATGGCATGTAGTCAAATTAAATTGGGTGATGCTGAGGTTATTAGATGAGTTTTGCTATTTGGGGAGCAAAATAACTAATGATGGTCAAAGTAGAGAGGATATGAAATGTAGACTGGCAATGGCAAGGGAAGTGTTTCTGAAAAAGAGAAATTTGTTAATATCAAGTATAGATTTAAGTGTCAGGAAGTCGTTTCTGAAAGTATTTGTATAGAGTGTAGCCATGTATGGAAGTGAAACATGGACGATAAATAGTTTGGACAAGAAGAGAATAGAAGCTTTCGAACTGTGGTGCTACAGAAGAATGCTGAAGATTAGATGGATAAATCACATAACTAATGAGGAGGTATTGATAGATCACGTAACTAATGAGGAGGTATTGAACAGAATTGGGGAGAAGAGGAGTTTGTGGCACAACTTGACTAGTAGAAGAGATCGGTTGTTGGGACATGTTCTGAGGCATCAAGGGATCACTAATTTAGTATTGAAGGGCAGCGTGGAGAGTAAAAATTGTAGAGGGAGACCAAGAGATGAATACCCTAAGCAGATTCAGAAGGATGTAGGTTGCAGTAGGTACTGGGAGATGAAGAAGCTTGCACAGGATAGAGTAGCATGGAAAATTGCATCAAACCTGTCTCAGAACTCAAGGCCACAACAACAAAAACAACATATATAAAATATAAAATACGCAGTGCACTAATACTGAGCAATGTGTGATTCTAATTATGTGAAAAACATATAAAAAACAAAGAAAATTCATCAGCTCCCAGTTTTCCTTGCGTACTTTCATTTATATCTCTTCCCTTATCAATGCTACCAATACAGCCAGTAACGCTAGCATTTACTATGCCATTTATTATGTACTGTACCAAAACTACCAAAGTGTAGCTTTGGCAGAGTGCAACTGTATGATCTTAAGATTCGTTTGAAGCAGTTCTCCATTCTTGGCACTTGCCAACTACCCTCTTTATTTAAGCATAACTCATATATCCTACAAATTCAACATTCTGCTTATACATATGAGCCTGGCTCATCAATTCTTTTGTTGCACCGTCTCTTCAACTATACTTATCAGCAATGACTTGTAACTAAAATGTGCCTAACAACTCATTTATTGAGTTCTGTAGATTCCAACAAGAACCGTCTTCAGAGATGTGGAACTAGTATAGGTATACATTAACGTAAGACAAAGATGTTGAAGAAACGTAATTCGTATGCTGTATTAACATAAAACAAGTATTATGCTGCTCATTGATATTCATACATGTACCACCTAAATTATCAGGAAGGAAGAAGATTCTGCCACCTCAGTTTTATTACATAACAAGTTTTATCCACTTTTGGTAGCTTCATGTTTACTTGATTACTATGTTGCTTTTCAAAGAAAATATTTTTACATCTATAAATATGGCATTCTATTTATAGTACGTTATTACTTGTCATAAAGTTTTGTAACAAATGTCATTGCTTGCCATGTAGGTAAGAGAATCTTTCAATCCCTGAATCCAGATATCTGATAATGTGTAGAAAGAGTGGTCAATGAGGTATGCTTTCATTTTCTTTTGAATTGATATGGATTCCCAATTTCTAGATTTATGTTAGACGTAAGCTTACCAAATGTCTTACCACCAGAGTACATAACTCCTTTCTGAGGCCTGGACAAGGAAGAAAGGAGGCAAAGTCCACAAGATTATTATTTTTTTGTCTTGTATTGTGATTGTGCACCACAGTTCAGTTGAAACTGATTTTTATTATCAGCAACAAAAGCCATAAAGGAAAAGTGTAGTGTAAAAGTTCCAAGATCCTTACAAATACTTTTGCAAGACATATGATTATCTACTTTACATAGTATTCTTATTGCTCAATTCTGATGAACAAACACTGTATTTACTTTAGGTATGCTGCCCCAGAAGATAATGCCACAATACAACAGGGAATGGAAATATGAAAAATGTAGGTCAACATAGTGAGTGATGTTTCTAAGGGCATAACACACAGAACTGAGCTTAATTAGTTTATGCATGTGTTGACCGCATTTTAATTCATTTTTCAGCCAAATCCGAAGATATTTTATGCAGTGTGCTTCATTCAGTGTGCAACCATTAATGTCTACTCCTGCTGCTAAAAGGTCATTACTGTTAGTTTGAAACTGTACATGAGTCTTTGTGAGGTTCACACTTAAACTTTTAGCTGTGAGCCACTTGTACGTCTGTTCAGCTATCCCCTGAGCTGTGTCTGCCAAGGCTGAGTTTGGACTCTTTATTAGTATACATGTGTTGTTAGTAAACATCACATTTCTTGAATTGCCCTTTAGAGTCACTGGAAGATCATTTACATACCAGAACGGAATTTTCACTCTGTAGCAGAGTGTGCATTAATACGAAACTTCCTGGCAGATTGAAATTGTGTGCCAGATCAAGACTAGAACTCGGGACCTTTGCCTTTTGCGGGCAAGTGCTCTACTGACTGAGCTACCCAAGCACAACTCACGAGCCATCCTCACAGCTTTACTTCCACCAGTATCTCATCTCCAACCTTCCAAACTTCAAAGAAGCTTTCCTGTGAAACTTGCGTGACTACCATTCCTGGAAGAAAGGATATTGCAGAGACATGGCTTAGCTACAGCCTGGGGGATGTTTCCAGAATGAAATTTTTATTCTTCAGTGGGATGTGCACTGGTATGAAACTTCCTGGCAGATTAAAACTGTGTGCCAGACTGAGACTTGATGAGGTACTGCCAGAAGTAAAGCTGAAAGGACAGCTCGTAAGTCATGCTTCGGTAGCACAGTTGTTAGAGTGCTTGCTCACAAAAGGCAAAGGTCTCACGTTTGTGTCTCAGTCTGGCACACAGCTTTAATCTGACAGGAAGTTTCATCATGTACATAGGTTAGAAACAAGAGTCGGCCTAAAACTGAACTATGTGGCATTTCATATATTTTCCCCCTTTCTGATGTTATTTTCATGCCCAAAATACAGTCTGTTAATACGACTATCTGCTTTTTATTGTAGATAGAGGAAGCCATCCATACTAGAAAGATGCCATTAATGCTATAACACTTTAGTGTGGTAAGTAGAATTTTGTGATCTACACAATCAGTAAGGTCACAGAATATGCCAACACGATAATTTTTATATTTAGCTCTGCTAAGTCTTCATTTGTGAGATCTTGTATCGCTGTATGTGTGGAGATCCTTTACAAAAGCCAGATTGAGATGCAGTTAACAATTTCTGCTCAGTTAAATGAGTCGTATTCTACGGTATGTCACTGACATTTTTGAAAAGACTGGACGGAGCAATATGTGTCTGTAACTAAGGGTGATCTGTATATCTGCAGTTTTGTAGAAGGGTGTTACTATAGCATATTTAAGTCTATCACATGATATGCCCCCACTCATTGACTAATTACTAATATAGCATAAGAGTAAGCCTATAATCTCAGCATAAGATTTTAATGTTCTACTAAAAACATCATCTTGGCCATCAAATTTACTTCTCTTTAGCAACCGTTTAATCTTTTTCAGGTTGTATTTTGGAACTTCTGTTTGTTGGTGGTGCATGCAGTGTCTGTAAAAGTAAATCTAACACATTTGTAATTGGTTGTTCATTACTAGACATAGCATTTGTAGCCACTATGAGGAAGTAATCATTGGATTTGGTGGCTAATGGCCAATGACTTGAAAGTGTCACCATCTCATGGGTCTCAGTTTCATTTGGTTGACTAGTTTTGTTTGTTTCCTGAGTAATAATGTTACAATTACTTTATGCTTTATTCTTGTAGTTTTTGGCGTTGTCCATGAGTTTTTCCGTTTAATAACAGAGTGGAGGATTCTACACTACTGGTGGTAATGGGGTTTCAAATCTTGACTACTGCTTGTTCTGTGGATTATGTAAAGCTCTCATATCCTAGCACAAAGATTAATCCCAGGACTTATCCACACCTTATCCGAGCTTTTGTTCAATTTTACTCTTACTTGTTTGTGGGACAACAAGACTGAAAATTCTATAGGAATAAGCTTAAGGAAGAGTTAGCTTTTCCATAAACACTGTCTTCTTTATAAATTTCTTCCCTGCGTTCTTCCTGTAATTCATCTCAAAACACTATGATCAAACAATTGTTTATGATTTTGTGATACAATACTTTTCTTCTTCAATCTTTACCTAAATGGTAGGTAAATTTTATTGTTAATATTTGATCATCATGGTCAGATAACCATTGACAACTGGTTTTACAACTAAATCACTGCAGGTTGTTGGTTCTAAAAACAAATCGTCAATAGCTGTTGCACTATGCCCTTCAATCTTAGGGAACTTTAATGTGGAAAATAACCCAAAGCTGGACCTCATCAACAATAGGCACCCTCTGGCAGAATGATCTGACAAAAACTCGTGTTAAAGTCTCCACTAACAACGATTTTCCAGTTAAGACTGCATAAACTTATTAAAACAGTTTCTAGCTGCTTTTTGAATCTTCAGATCCTTCCTACCAGTCTACTGTGAATTGTCAGTACTGAGTACAAGCTTTTTTATTTTCTGATCCACTATTGAGGCAAAGCATTCAAAAAGCTGGTCAACATAATATTCCTTCATCTGAAGAGTCTGGAACTTAACACCACTTTTTGCATTACAGCAACTCCCCTGTAATTTTTATTGGCTCTACAGTAGTATGACATTAGCTCGTATCCGTCAAGATGAATCTGTTCAGTTTCAGTGATTTCCATGTGATGTTTCGATATGCACAGGTCTGCTAAACTTCCATCTATCTTTTCATTTTCCTGAATGAAGGTAGGTTTACCATTTTTATTCATGAGGTACCCAGTGTTTTGATGGAAGACGCTAAATTAATTTCCTTTACTGTCTTTGTTTGAGAATGGACAATGTAGTCCAAAACTAGTCACTGCAAATAAAAATTCTGAAATGCAACTGTGACAGAAACTGAAGAAAAAAGTTCGTAGTAAGGAAAGTTCTGGAAGACTGTAAAAAACTTACTATTAAAGAAGGCTACTCACCGAACAGCAGAAGTGTTGAGTCATCGATAGACACATACAAAAGAGAATGAAAACTTGCCAGCTTTCAGAACCAATCTTTTAATGACCTAGAGTATACACTCTCTCTCTCTCTCTCTCTCTCTCTCTCTCTCTCTCTCTCTGTTTCTCTATGTAGGGTAGAAGTGTGGGGACAGTGGGTTAGTAGAGATTGAGATTAAGGTAAGGAGGATTACAAGAGCAGAGGATGTGTTGCAAGGATAGCACCCATTGTAGTTCAGAGATGCCACTGCTGGAGAGAAGGATCCACATGGCACGGGTTGCAAAGCAGCTGTTGAACTGAAGCATGTTGTGCTTAGCAGCATGTTGAGCCACTGTGGGGTCAAGTTTGTTCCTGGCCACAATTTGGTAATGGCTTTCCCTTCTCACCCTATCCGGTAAGTTTTCCCTGCCCTGGTGTTCTGGGTTTCTGGGTGACTTCTCCAAATGCTTTCCATTTCCTAAGCGTCGATAGTTCTTTTCCTTCATTCCTCTTCCTTCCTCTTCAACTCTTCTGCTAGAAGGAGCCACTATCTCTGAATCTCCAAAAGCTTGCACATTTACTTAACCATTATGTAGGTTTTCTTCAGCCACTGTTTGGTGAGAAGATCTTTTATCTATCCAATTACATTCATTATATATAAAAACAAAGATGAGGTGACTTACCGAACGAAAGCGCTGGCAGGTCGATAGACACACAAACAAACACAAACATACACACAAAATTCAAGCTTTCGCAACAAACTGTTGCCTCATCAGGAAAGAGGGAAGGAGAGGGGAAGACAAAAGGAAGTGGGTTTTAAGGGAGAGGGTAAGGAGTCATTCCAATCCCGGGAGCGGAAAGACTTACCAAGGGGGAAAAAAGGACAGGTATACACTCGCACACACGCACATATCCATCCACACATACAGACACAAGCAGACATATTTAAATATGTCAAAATATATACATATTTAAATATGTCTGCTTGTGTCTGTAAGTGTGGATGGATATGTGCGTGTGTGCGAGTGTATACCTGTCCTTTTTTCCCCCTTGGTAAGTCTTTCTGCTCCCGGGATTGGAATGACTCCTTACCCTCTCCCTTAAAACCCACTTCCTTTCGTCTTCCCCTCTCCTTCCCTCTTTCCTGATGAGGCAACAGTTTGTTGCGAAAGCTTGAATTTTGTGTGTATGTTTGTGTTTGTTTGTGTGTCTATCGACCTGCCAGCGCTTTCATTCGGTAAGTCACCTCATCTTTGTTTTTATATATAATTTTTCCCACGTGGAATGTTTCCTTCTATTATATTGATATCAATTACATTCATTGTAACACTTGTGTCATCAGTGTTGTTTTCTTGATGTACAATGCATATTATATTTACATAATGACAGCTAATTTATATACAGGGTGTTCATTTTAACAGAAGACATTGAAATATCTCGAAAACTACACATTGGATAGAAAAAAGTCATAATTCCAATTTGTCGGTCTCAGAGAGGGGCTCTAATGATATCCTAGTCCACCCCATTTTTTATTGCAGATTATGATTCTATGGCAAAGTCTAAATATTTTTTGTCTGAAGCATTTTCTTTGTTTCACCACAGATGGCACTGTAATGGGAGAATATGGAAATGGGAACACAATCGTAATTTATGACATACAACTCAATGCCCTTGAATATTCAATGACACATGGGACCTCACCTCCATGCTACAGGGGGGTAACACAAGCCAGTATTTCATAACTTCGAATTGCAAACCCCATTCACATCACTGTATTCCTCTGACATATTGAACAGGGGACTTTGTATTCTAACTGCTGCTACACAGTATATTTATTCCTTAAGGAAATTTGTTGCAGGTAATATATCTCTATTTCCAACCCATACATAGTGTAAATACTAGAAATAAGAACAATCTACTTAAAGACCTAAAATCACTTATCTTGATCCAAAAAGGGGTCCAATATTCATGAAGATACATTTTCAGTGAATTTCCAGCTACCATTAGAAACTTGATTTAAGATAAAGCATGGTTTAAACAGAGTCTGAAAGACTTCTTGACAGGCAACTCCTCCTACTCCATAGATGAATATCTTAACAGGGGCTGTTAGACCAGCTTAAGTAAAAATGCCTGTTAGATTTCAGTTTTTGCAGCACTTGGTCACAATAGTCAAGATTAGGTATTTTGTGCATGATGAACCTATTAAAAGTGCATAACAATGTTTCATTTTGACAGTGTATTAATTCTGTAAATATTAGCATTTCCAGTTTACTGTAATGTATTCACCTATTTTCAGAACCTGTTGACAAATGATCAGGATATTTAGTATTATATTTAAATGTTTTATGTTTTTATGTTATACTTTCTGACATGCTCCACACCCATGAGAATCATTTCTTTTTTGGGTGTATGGAACAAAAACTGAATGTAATCTACTTTTCCAATTAGAGTACGTGTTCAAATGTAGTACTGTCAACCTTGATACACTTACTGATCTACTTTTCAAATGACCATACGCACGATAGAAGTACATCTGTGGGAATGTCAGCACAGGCTTTCCGATGTAGTCGGCCATATCTCCGCAGCATTTTGGCACTTGCTGGTACACCTTATCTTTTAAATATCCTCACAGAAAGAAATGCGCTGGGCAACTGTCATGCTGAAATGACATATGTTGTCGAATGTCCAGGGCAACATCCTGGATTTGATATTTGTGTTCATTCAACGTGCTGTTAATAAAATACGGACAAGTGAGTTTCTTACCTATGATGCAACACCATATGTTAACCAACCAAGGATGTTGATGGTCAATTTTCCATGACAAGTGGGGATTGTCTACACTCCAGTAATGCATGTTATGCCAGTTAATGCTACCCTGTGCATTTTCAACTTTCCATGGTATAATTTTATTTGCGCGGCTGCATGCCCAAAATTTAATGGACTAAGGCTACCCTGGTTTCTGAATGTAGACTCTTGAGAAAATAGTATCTCAGTAAAGAACTTAGAGGGTCATTTGCATTTGCTGATGTGCCCATTCACAAAATACTACCTGGTTATGGAAATCAGCGCCATGAAATTCTTGATGCAGTGACATGTGATATGGATGATGCTTATGATGATGCAATATTGTGACAATACTGCCAAAGGATACACCAGAATCCCACTGTAATTGCGAGGTGCTTATCCGCGGGTTGTGGTACACTGCTGCTAATACAGCTATTTCATTAGCTTCTCCTGTAACACATTTGCTTTGTTTCCTTTTGCTGGTCTGTACACTGCCATCAGACATAAAGGTGTTCACAACCTTGTAAAAGAAAGAACAAGAGCAAGTTTTATGCTCGCATAAAATACAACAGCAGCCTCAACGTTTCTCCTACATTCCCCATAAATCAGGATTATTTCAATTTTTTTTTTTTCCTTCTGTGGTTGCAACATTCATCATCCATTTACATGTCTGTTCTCCAGATGACAGGTGGACGTGTAGGCAATAAATGCTTCACAAGTACTATAATGTTTGGAGCCACTATCCATTCTATGTCTGCATGATATGTGAGCTCCGATCGCAGTGTACTACCTGTTATGATACATTGTAGTTCACTACATGGACATGTTGGTACATCGAGTAGTCCCCAGTTCGATATGTCAGAGGAATACAACATTACAAATGGGGTTTTGAATCTGAAGTTATGAAATACTGGCCTGTCCTAGCCTTGCAGCATGGTGGTGGGTCCCATGTACCATTGGATGTTCAAGGGCCATTGAGTAGCATGTCATAAATTACAACTGTATACCCATTTCTAATCCTCCGATTACCGCGCCATCTGTGGCGAAACAAAGATAATGCTTCACATGAAACATGTATAGATTTTGCCATATAGATTGTAATCTGTAATTAAAAATAGGGGCTCCCCTCAAGATTTCAAGGTTGGCCCCTGCAACCACAGAAGTGATAGGGTGGCTGGTCAAAAGTGTGGTATCTTTCAATGTTCCCTCTCCCGAAGCAAACAAATTGAAATTATAATTTTTTTGTGATGATGTGTAGTTTTTGAAATATTTCAATGTCTTTGGTTAAAATGAACACCCTGTATATAGCAAGAACAAAAGCAAAATCAATATTGGTATCTGTGATACACCGTAAAATGTTGTTTTGTTGGATATACATTTAACATGACACACTCTTTTCTGTTATCCATGCCCAGCATAAACAAAAACATTTGGTTCTTGCTTTTGTTAGCAGTTTTGTAGTGACAAGATGGAAATCACACTTCCCAGTTTATGGTAGCTATACAAAATATATACATATGAGGGGCGTTTGAAAAGTCCGTGCAAAAATAAAAACTACTTACGTGTTTGGGCTAAACCTTTTTAATTTTTGACATAGTCTTCTTTTAGACACATACACTTCATCCAACACTGTTCTAATTTGTTGATCCCTTCCGAATAATATGAATTGTCCAAGTCTGCAAAATAGCTATTAGTTGCTGCAATTACCTCCTCGTTTGAATAAAATCTTTGTCCTGTCAGCCATTTCTTCAAATTGGGGAACAAGTAGTAGTCCGAGGGAGTCAAGTCTGGAGTTGGGTGAATGTGAAATGAGTTGGAATCCTATTTCCATTATTTTTTCAACCACAACTGCTGAGGTGTGTGCTCGTGTCCTGATGGAAAAGGACTTTTTTGCAGTCTAATCGCTGATGTTTTTCTTGCAGCTCGGTTTTCAAATGGTCCAAAAATGATGAATAATATGCACCTGTAATAGTTTTACCCTTTTCCAGCTAGTCAATGAGGGTCATCCCTTGTGAATCCCAAAAGACTGTCACCATAACCTTTCTGGCCAAAGGAATAGTCTTTGCCTTTTTTGGTGCGGATACTCCCTTGGCAACCCATTGTTTAGATTGTTTTTTGGTCTCAGGAGTATAGTAATGTACCCATGTTTCATCCACAGTGACGAAACAACCCTTAAAGTCCTGCAGATTCTTCCTGATCAGCTGCAAACCATCCTTGCAAAACTTCACATGATTCCGTTTTTGGTCAAGCATGAGCAATCGCGGAACCCATCTTGCGGATGGCTTCCTCATGTCCAAATGTTTATGCAAAATATTATGTACTCATTCATTTGGGATGCCCACAGCACTAGCAATCTCACGAACCTTAACTCTTCTGGCATCAATCACCATATCATGGATTTTATCAATGATTTCTGGAGTCGTAACCTCCACAGGGTGTCCAGAACGTTCAGCATCACTTGTGCCCATATGGCCACTCCGAAAATTTTGAAACCACTTGTAAACAGTTCTAATCGAAGGTGCAGAGTCACCTTAATGTTTATCAAGCTTCTCTTTAGTCTCCTGAGGAGTTTTGCATTTCATAAAGTAATGTTTAATCACCACACGAAATTCTTCTTCGTACATTTCTTGACAATCACTCGACTTCCTTGATTCACACAAATACCAAACACAAAGAAATAAACCAATATGGCTGAAACTTGGTGTGTGTTCTTTCCAAAGATGCTACTAACTAAACATGATCTCAATACGTGCCATCTCTTGGACTTTTTCATGGACTTTTCAAGCGCCCCTCGTATAGTAGAAGCATTTGGGTGTATGGATTTGCGAAGTGAATCCAAAACAATGTGAAATTGATAAAATTTAAGAAGCCAGAACAGTAAACTTAAAATCTATGTGTAACTACTAAAGATTATTCTAAAAATTTCTTATATCCAATACACATGACAAAGCACAAACACTATTAAGTTCTATTCAAAGTGGAATGCACATTCCTTTATATGCCCTTTCAACTAGGTTACCCTGTTCGGTAGGGATATTTTTTGCAGTCAGTATTCTGAGAGGTTTTATGCACCCTGGCATGACCTCCTCTCCTGTGCCAACCTCTTCATTGCAGTGTAGCACTTACATCCAGTGTGTATTAGATTACCTATATATAGTTTAATTTGGGTCTTTTCAGATTCATGGTACTGTATTGTTTACACATACACATATGCTTATAGCAGGTGAAAGACACTGTACATATTTGAAAAATGCTAAAACTTACATGCCATTGAACACTGAACCTACAGACTATTTCTGCAATACAAAAATTGTGGCTATTAAGTGACTATAAGGAAAATTTAGCTACAGATACCAGTATTTACTAGACTGCCAGGGCAGACGTTTTTGTTATAACCTTTAATCACTAATAAATTGCGTGGATACACAAAAGTAGAAACACTAGCGGGTTACATGCTACTAACTCCGTATCTCTCATTCAACTGCCGTGCCGTGACATGCGGCCGGCGCCGTTCATAGCCAGGTGGCGCTCCCGCGCTCGGCCGAGCTGCGGAGCGCCTCTATCGCCGTGTTCGCGTACTGACATAGCGGCACTTTTAAATCTCGTGGCACTGTCACAACACTTTTCCCCCTTTGAAAAAAAAACACTCACTTCCTTGGAGACACGGACAGTGTGGAGACATCCATGGCCTCTTGGGAGGCCCCGAGAAGATTCCGTGGAGAAACACGAGAGTATGGTCGAAAGTGTCCAGGACGGAAGCTTGCGCGTGGAACGTGCCTCCTGGACGAGATGATGGGCGAAAACTCCGGAGCAGCATCCATAGGTGTCGTGGACCTGGGGCTGTGCTCCAGCGAGATGGGTCCCGGAGAAGGCTGCGTCGCGACTGGGGCCGGTTCCGGCGTACTTGGAAGCGGTAGCGACGTCGGCTGCAGCAACACGCACAGACGATCAGCAGCAGCGATAGGACTGGCTTCTCGGGCTGGCGGAGGCGAAAGAAGGGGCGGTGGCACCGGCGTGGCCACCACTCATGGGCGCATCTGGTCGTAATGGCGAACAACCATGCCGTCGTCCGTATGTATTTCACAAAGCCGGCGGCCGTGAAGAGCCTTGACCACCTCTGGAATCCATTTAGGGCATGATCCATACCCTCGTGCCCACACGTCGGCGCCCACCAAGTATTTTCCCGCACTAGGGGACACAGTACAAGGCCTGACAGGGTGAAGCAGGTGCAGTAGAGTGCGCGGTTGGTGGCCATGCAAGAGTTCAGCAGGGCTGCGATCACCCAGAGGCGTGAAGCGATAAGAACTCAGAAATTGCGACAGAGTGTCATCTGTGGAAAAATCACTAAGGAATTTTTTCATCTGGCTTTTGAAAGTGCGGACAAGGCGCTTGACCTCCCCATTCGATTGCGGATGGAAGGGCGGTGCTGTAACATGATGAATCCCGTGTCCAGTACAAAAATCATGGAAGGCCTGCGAAGAGAACTGAGGGCCATTGTCCATGACAATCGTCGATGGAAGACCTTCTAGCGCAAAGATTTTGGACAAAGCCAGCGTCGTCGCCACAGTGGTGGGCGACGGACATTGAACAACAAACGGAAACTTCGAGAAGGCGTCAATCAACAGTAGCCAATAAGTGCCGAGGAAGGGGCCGGCAAAGTCAGCATGCACTCGTTCCCACAGCTGCGCCGGATCAGGCCACGGAGAGGGCATTGTACGGGGAGCAGCCAGTTGTTGAGCACACTGACCACACGCAGCGACCATGTGGGCGATGTCCGAATCAATACTGGGCCAATAAACGTGCCTGCGGGCCAGGGACTTAGTCCGAGAAATCCCCCAATGCCCCTCATGCAATAGTTTGAGAACATCTTTGCGAAGAGAGGCTGGCACCACAACCCGTGGAGATGCGCCATCCGTGGCCAGAAGAACAACACCCTCATGAACAGACAGACGCAGGCGCAAGGCATGGTAGTTGCGAAGGGGATCCGATGCCCGGCCCTTGGTCCTGTCCTGCCAACCCCGTTGAACAAAACCGATCACCTGACGCAGGACCGGGTCCCGCGCAGTAGCCGACGCGACCTGTGAACCTGTAAGTGGAAAACCCTCGCCTGCACGACATTCTTCCTCATCAATGTGGAAACAGAGAAGTTCATCACGATCGAAAACCGGGTCGGGGCCCATCGGCAAACGCGACAACGCATCAGCGTTGCCGTGCTGGGCCGTGGGGTGATAGTGAATCTCATAGTGAAAACAAGACAAGTATAAGGCCCAATGTTGCAGGCGGTGAGCTGCCTTATCCGGAAGCGACGCCGAGGGGCTGAACAGAGAGACCAGCGGCTTGTGGTCGGTGATGAGGTGAAACTTAGAACCATACAAAAAAACGCTGAACTTTTTTAAAGCATAAATGATAGCGAGCGCCTCCTTTTCGATTTGAGAGTAACGCCGTTGGGCATCGTTGAGGGTCTTGGAAGCATAGGCGATGGGTCGTTCCGACCCATCCTCATACCGATGGGCGAGAACAGCCCCTAGGCCATACTGTGACGCGTCAGTCGGCAGAACCAAGTGCTGACCCGGACGAAATGTGGCAAGACAAGGCGCCGACTGCAAATGAGCCTTCAGGTGGACAAAAGCCTGCTCACAGTCGTCGGACCAACAGAAAGGAACGTTTTTGCGTAACAGCTGATGCAGAGGATGAGCCACCGCCGCTGCAGATGGAATGAATTTGTGATAATAAGCAACCTTGCCTAGAAACGCCTGAAGTTCTTTGACCGTAGACGGCCGGGGTAGAGTGGTAATGGCCGCAATGTGCTGTCATAGAGGACGTATACCCTCACGGGACAAGTGGAAACCAAGATACACAATTGAGGGTTGGAAGAACTGTGACTTGTCCAGATTGCACTTCAACCCAGCTGAATGCAGAACCCAAAACAGTGAACGCAAATTGCGAAGGTGCTCCTCAGTGGAGGCCCCCGTGACAACAATGTCATCCAGGTAGTTGATGCAGCCGGGAACGGAAGCCGTGAGTTGTTCCAAAAACCGCTGAAAAATGGCCGGCGTGCTATCGACGCCAAATGGTAACCGCTGGTACTGATACAACCCACAAGGAGTGTTGATGACGAGAAATTCCTTGGAAGATGCATCCAACGGCAACTGATGGTACGCCTCCAATAGTCAAGTTTGGAAAAGAACTGGCCCCCAGCGAGCTTGGTAAATAACTCCTCAGGACGGGGAAGAGGATAAGTGTCAATGAGGCTCTGAGCATTGACAGTGGCTTTAAAATCACCACACAATCGCAGACTCCCATTTGGTTTAGAAACCACCACAATGGGCGATGCCCATTCGTAACAGGAAGGAGAATCCCCGAAGCTGTTAACCTGTCTATCTCAGCTTTGACAGGTGCACGCAACGCCATCGGAATAGGGCGTGCCCAGAAAAACTTAGGGCGAGCTGTAGGTTTAAGAGTAATGTGGGCTTCAAAATCCTTGGCACGACCCAGACCAGCAGAGAACACGGACGAGAATTCAGAACACAAGCCATCCAGCTGTTGATACAGAATATCCTCAGATATGAGGTGCACATCATCATCAATGGAGAACCCGAACAACTGGAAAGCATCATAACCGAACAGGTTTTCAGTGCCCGCATGATCCACCACATAAAACGTGAGGGGCCTAACAACAGACTTGTAGGCAGTGGAAGCATCAAACTGGCCAACAATAGGAATTTTAGGGGACTGACACACAGAAGCAATGTGGCCTTTTTTCCTACATGAATTACATGTGGCCCAATGTTTTGGGCATGCAGCCCTGTCATGCTGTACGAAACAATGTGGACAAGAAGGAAGTGCGGAATGAACCTGCTTCTGTGGTTGCTGTTTTCGCTGCGGGCGTGGCGGCCCAACGCGACGTTGTTGACGCGAGTGCACCGCCGCCACATCGTCGTTTCCCTGTGAAACAGGCAAATTGTCCGCGTCGAAAGTGGTTTGTACAGCGCCTACATCACACCATGCGTCTATTTGCGCACCAGCAGCGTGAGACACTTCAAAAGATTGAGCGATGCTGAGAACTTCCGATAACGACGGGTTTGGCAATTGTAAGGCATGTTGCCGAACTTCTTTATCAGGAGCAAGCCGTAGAATAGCGTCCCTAACCATTGAATCAGCATAAGACTCATGATGAGTGTCCGTGACAAACTGACATTCCCGACTCAGACCGTGTAGTTCCGCCGCCCAAGCCCGGTAAGAATGATGGGGCTGTTTACGACACCAGTAGAACGCCACGCGGGCGGCAACGATGTGGGTGTTTTTTCGGTAATAGTTAGACAATAATTCACACATTTCTTGGAAGGACAGAGAGGCAGGTTCCCGCAGGGGGGCTAACTGAGATAGCAGCTGATAGATCCGTGGGGAAATCCAAGATAGAAATAACGACTTACACATAGGAGCGTCGACAACGCCGAAAGCCAAGAAGTGTTGCCGCAAATGCTTCTCATAATCCTCACAGTCTTCAGCGGCCTCGTCGTAAGGAGGGAACAGAGGCAGAGAAGAGGAAGACAGACAATGAGTAAGCGACGTCGACAACGCCTGAATAGCAGCCGTCAGCTGTGTTTGTTGGGCCTGAATAGCAGCCGTCAGCTGTGTTTGTTGTTCAATGAGCGCTTGCATAAGCTGTTCCATGTCTGCCCCGACACGAACACACAATTCCACAACGCAGGAAAAAAAATATCCGACCTCGTCGCCAAAAAGTGTTATAACCTTTAATCACTAATAAATTGCGTGGATACACAAAAGTAGAAACACTAGCGGGTTACATGCTACTAACTCCGTATCTCTCATTCGACTGCCGTGCCGTGACATGCGGCCGGCGCCGTTCATAGCCAGGTGGCGCTCCCGCGCTCGACCGAGCTGCAGAGCACCTCTATCGCCGTGTTCGCGTACTGACGTAGCGGCACTTTTAAATTTCGTGGCACTATCACAACAGTTTTTAGTGCTGTTGTCAGAATATGTGTCGGTCCTAGATAAAAATTAGTCTTCAACAAGTGCAACAGAGAAGAAATCCTGCACAAGAATGGCAGAATTGAACAAAGATGATGAGAGAAGGGAGTATGATGAGTGAAGGCAGCATGATGAGTACAATACAATACACAAAGCATAAGATATTGGACTCAGTGTGAGAAAAAGACTGGGCACATCAAACATCTAGAAGGAGAAAGGGAGTTACAGAGTGGTACAAAACTGAGCTAAAACACACTACAGATGGTGGAGGAAGAGTGAAAGTGTTGCAAAGACAGGCATTACAAAATTTTAAATAAGAATGTCAAACAACAGAAAAAAACTATCCCCAATAAAGATTATTATGTCCAAAGGAGTTACACGCAATGAGAAATGCAGCATGACAGAAGGGATAGAGAAGTATATAATTATGAGCATTGAAGCACGAAGAGGGTTGACAAATAAACAGAAGACACAAAGTAGTTGAAACACAAGTATTGAAAACTATCAAGGAGGAAACATTTTTGGAGGAACCACCCCATAACATGCTTTAGGGATAACTGCAGAGGAGCTAAATGAGAATGGTCGGGTAGAGATTTAAGCCACACTCTTCTTACAGACTTAGTAAGTACATCAGATACTGCTAAAGTAGATGATGACATGCAGACTAGTGTTGACAACAGTTCTGTTCTTAACTTGAGGGAATGATTAATGATGGTGACTGGACTTTTTTCATGTTTGTGGTGCTCCCAGAAGTTACTAATCGCAAGAACAAATTCTCACTGTAACAGAGAGCAGTGCAAACAATACCATCATTGGACTGCAGGCAAGCAGTGTTCATGTTATGGAGTAATGAATCACAGCATATTAATTTTTGTCATGGAGCCAGCAGATGTCTAGTTTCAGAAATACAGTAATAACTACCTTTGTGATTATTTTTATTTTAATATTACATTATAAATTTTTATCCAGTACGCAGTATGGCATCATATCTGAAATAACTATACATTGCAATTTTAATATAATTTCTGATTTAGAATGAACATGGCATCTGTTAAACATACTATTTATTTAGAAGCATGTTTTAGCACTTGTCTTTACAACGCAGTTCAATCGTGTCACTGTTGTAAGGCCCCACAGAGGTAGGGTGTGAGAGTGTTCACCTTGCAGCACTGAGTACATACATTCCCATATTGTCTGACTCCATGTGGTGCCACTGGTAGTGAATAAAAGTTGTATATGTGGAATCAAAGCTATTGATCACGTTTTCATCCCTGCCAGTGATGTCCGCACTGCTTTAATTTGGTGTGCAGCCGAGGCCTTGAGTGTGTACTTGTATGTACATAGCTTGATGAGGATAAAGACAGGGACATTTTACTGAATTATGGCTATTAGTATCAGTCCCCTGCTTGCATGTCATGACCCCTCACCACACCACAGCTCATCCTGAACAAAACAGTTTATACAAAGAATTATATTTTACACGCTGCACTTGACACACAGTTCACTGAATTTTTTGCTTTTGTAGAAGCTGATATGGCACTTCTTCCTCTTTTTCAGAATAAAATTCAGTCATCTGTTGCAAATATATTTTTATTTTGCTTAAAATATATTTGCAAGTGATGTCTGAATTTTATTTTGAAATGCAGGGTGTGGCAGCATTTATAGTAAGATTTTAAAAACACAGCATCAGGCAGTAACTGTAATTTATTTATTACTTCTTATGTCAATTAATAGCTAAAGGTATGCCATTTACTAATGTGTAAGTCATTGTCCACTGCGTGGATTACTTTTTGAATATGACACCTGTCAAATGATGCCCTCTCTGCACAACACATTCATCTAGGCGGCGTTCGAAGCTTTCCATAACTCGGCATAATGTATTCCCTGGGACATTGCCGACAGCAGTTCTGATGCGATCCTTCAACTCAGGAATGGTGGCACAACATGTTTGAAACACTTGTTGCTTCAGGTAGCCCCAAAGGAAAAAGTCTGCACATGTAAGGTCAGGTGAACGAGGCGGCCAGGAAATGTTACCAAATGGGAAATTACTCTACTGGGAAATGCCTGTTGCAATAAATCCATGCAAATTCTGGCTGTATACAAGGTTTCTCCATCTTGTTGATACTATAATTGTTCCACATCCACATCGACCATACCAAATTGGGGAAGAACGAAGTCTTGCAGCATCTTTAGGTAGCGTTCAGTGATGACAGTTACAGCCACACCACTGTCATCCTCAAAGAAGTAAGGGCCAATAATCCCAAAGGAAGCAACTCCACACCATGCTGTGACATGAGAACTGTGCAAGGGCTTGATATGCAGTTCATGCGGGTTTACATCACTCCAATAATGCATATTCTGAAACTTCCTGGCAGATTAAAACTGTGTGCCAGACCGAGACTCGAACTCGGAACCTTTACCTTTCGCGGGCAAGTGCTCTACCAACTGAGCTACCCAAGCACGACTCACACCCCGTCCTCACAGCTTTACTTTTGCCAGTACCTCATCTCCTACCTTCCAAACTTAATAGAAGCTCTCCTGCGAACCTTGCAGAACTGGCACTCCTGAAAGGAAGGATATTGCGGAGACATGGCTTAGCCACAGCCTGGGGGATGTTTCCAGAATGAGATTTTCACTCTGCAGCGGAGTGTACGCTGATATGAAACTTCCTGGCAGATTAAAACTGTGTGCCGGACTGAGACTCGAACTCGGGACCTTTGCCTTTCGCGGGCAAGTGCTCTACCAACTGAGCTACCCAGTTGGTAGAGCACTTGCCCGCGAAAGGCAAAGGTCCCAAGTTCGAGTCTCAGTCCGGCACACAGTTTTAATCTGCCAGGAAGTTTCATATCAGTGCACACTCCGCTGCAGAGTGAAAATCTCATTCTGGAAACATCCCCCAGGCTGTGGCTAAGCCATGTCTCCGCAATATCCTTTCTTTCAGGAGTACTAGTTCTGCAAGGTTCACAGGAGAGTTTCTGTTAAGTTTGGAAGCTAGGAGACGAGGTACTGACAGAAGTAAAGCTGTGAGGACGGGGCGTGAGTCATGCTTGGTTAGCTCAGTTGGTAGAGCACTTGCCCGCGAAAGGCAAAGCTCTCGAGTTCGAATCTCGGTCCAGCACACAGTTTTAATCTGCCAGGAAGTTTCATATCAGCACACACTCCACTGCAGAGTGAAAATCTCATTCTGGAATGCATATTCTGTTTATTCACTGAACCACATAACTCAAAATGAGCTTCATCTGACATAAGGATGGTGTGCAACATTTGTGGCTTTTGGTGAAGATCACGCATGGTTAAGCAGAATGTTTTGCGTGAAACCCAATCGCGAGGCCTAATTTCCTGAACAATCTGCAGCTTATATGGGTGAAAATGGAGATCTTCGTGCAATATTCTCCTGAATGAGCGATCGGACATATGCACAGTTTACGAGCAGATCTTCTTGGGATACGCAATAGTGCAGAATGAACATTTTCCACAGCTTCTAGTGTCTGCACAGTTCTTTCACTTCTTTCTGGTTTGCCATTGCAAACAGAACCCGTTGTTCGAAATGCACATACCCACCTCACAACGGTCCATCCATCTGGAACTTTCCCATGACGTCCCAAGTTGAAATGTTGGGTAGCAATAACAGAGTCCTTATTCTTGAAATAACTTTCAACAGCAAAGGCACGATGCTGTGCACTCCACTGCTCCAGATCACTGTCACACTCAAAATGGCAGCTCATTAGTACACGAATGCGGCACGAGCTGGCGCGCATTCTTGCACTACGTCATCATACTACGCAAGTCAAATTACGCTATGAACACTGCTGCACCCTGTACATACTACAGTTGCTGAAAAATAACAGCTATAAATAAAATAATACTTCTTCCTCTTCTTCATTTGCCTTTCTGCACCATCTTCACAATGTGCACTTGCTGAGTACATAATTAACTATTTCCTTCTCCCTCTTTCTTTCAGACGACCCGTGCATTTATTAGCACCATGCCCAAAATACAGAAGACGTCCAGTTGCCATCTCCCACATGCATTCCTTATAATACAGTCAACTGTCATTTTATCAGTCATGTTGACACCAAACAATGTGCTTTTACAGGAAATTACAGTCTTTTTTTCCTTACTTTGTGTGCTGGAAAAAAGCATGAAAAGTACTTGGAAGATATTTTGATCCTTCATTCCTTGATTCCCTGATGCTAAACTATTGCAGGATGATGAGTACATTTCAGCACTGGGCTGTTTCATGCCATCTGGACTCTCAAATAATGTGGTTTATTGTTCTCAGCAACAAAATTTTCTTCTCATACATCTTCACAGCTATGTGAAGAAAGGTAAAGAAGTTGTCTATTATCATATTTCTTCTTCATTTTAGAAATTTGTCCAGAAAGTACAACATACTCACCTAATGGCTGGTTGTATGGAAGTGTTGTGAAAATGTATTATGCACACATACTTCATCTAATTTGAGGATGTATTATCTTATTTGTTTTTGAATCACTTTGGCAAAACTGCACCTAGTTTTCCTTTTTGTACTAATTTCACCGCTATCACTCAATGTTAAACTAAATAACCAATGACGTTGCCAACAATACGCCTTCCTCCCCCCCCCCCCTCCCCACCCCTTTTTTTTTAGGCTTGACCAAGTAAGTTGAAATTAAGGAATATGAGAAATTCTTGAAATCTATCTCTGAGCATTATGTCCTTCCTGAATGTAGGCTCACAATTTCACAAACAAAAGATCATATACTATAATATTTTTCATGCAAATGACAGCACCAGTTCACACAATGGAAATCCTATTTTCCAGTTGCTTTAGTGACCCAATCCAATAACTGCTCTTTAAGTTATTTCCAGTGACTTAGCTCTTTACACTTCTATGTATAGATTAAAACACTGAAAAGAATTTGAAAAGCTTTGAGAACAAATTTGTTGACTTCTTTGTAGACATAAGACGTTCCTCACTTTTCCAGAATGTCCACAGCAGACTTCTCCAGATGACTAAAGTTGTAAATTTTCCATGTTGTTCCATTACTACAATTCATGCTAAAGCAATTGACAGCCTCAAAAGATTACTGTGGTGTGTCCTGAATTTGAACAGTAACTGCACTCTCCTCTAAGTGAAGGCAAAGGTGTAGGTCCTCAATCACAAGGGAACTTTAGTGAAAAACATCAGGTCAACAGCATTTTATAACAGAATGCTGGATTTAATCACGTGACTGAGGGTTTAGGGCTTTTGTGCAAGTGTTTAATGAAAGATGTTCAAACAATGGTAGTGACTAGGGCAGGGAACAGCTCAGATATGGCCACAGCACACAAATATGGAAAAGTCGCCCAAAACCCCGGGACTGGGCAGACTTACCAGACAGGAAGAGAGTCTAGGTAAACAAGCTTGGTAAATCACATAAATCTGTGGGCCTACAAATGGATCTTCTCAGAATGCAAATTATATACATTTTCTTGGGCACTGGCAAAACAAATCTGGGTTGAAGGGTACATGGAAAGCAATTTAAATGCTAAGTTCTCTAAATTCTGTGCACTGTATAATTTAATTTTTTAAAGAGGTACTTCCAAATGTAGCCACCTCAACAACAGCAACTAAGGGTAACAGATGGATCACTGCAGGTATTAGAAAGTCATTCTAGACAATTACATTTCTCATTTCTTTGCAAAAGCACTAAACTAATCCATAGTTCCTAAATTATTAACACAGTTACAAAAAGATACACACGAAAAATCATTCAGTGACAAAATAATATACTGGGTGTATCATAATTAATGTCATTAATGTATACAGTTTAACGTACATGATACCAAAAGCAAAAAAAGTCTCAGTAAACATAGGTCTGCAAATGAACTATTCGAGAGATGATAGCATTTTTACAATCACCAACTACCACTGACTTGATTCTGTGTAAACATCATCCTAGTTAGGAAAAGGTAACAAAACTGTAAAAAATTAAGAGAAGTTATTACAGATACTTTGGTAGAAGTGCAGGTGGTCTGAATGAACATGACAACTGTTAAATGACTGTTCTCATAGTTAAAGGACATATTCAAAGTGTTGTCCTTTTACCTGAAAGCGGGTCTGTACCCGTCACTGCTATGAGTTTCGAATCCTTTCAGGCATGCCTGGATCATTCTTGACAAGCACTGTCAAGTGTCTGCTCCAATTCTTCAGCCATGTTAACCAGAGTGGCCCCAAACACAGAAAATTATGGTATTCTGATCAGGTGATCTTTGAGGCCCCAGTACGGGTCCTCCTCGCTCAGTCTATCTTTGGCACGTGAGATCTCATCTTAGGAGCAAAATGTGCCAGTGTTCCATCACACAAGACCCACATCCTGTGATCTTGTTCTAAGAGAACATCCTCAAGAAATCCCGCAGGATGATGCTGCAGAAACCCTTTGAGTTTCATTTGGTAACATGTATGGATCACTAAGACGATCACCTAGTAGCACTAACTACATAATCAGTGAAATACATTGATGCAGAGAATCATGCACAGCATATGAGTTTGAGGCTACAGTCAGAATTATGATATTTAAACCCATTATGATGAGTGATCCCTGTTTCATCTGTAAAGGAAATGTTACTGTCAAACATAGTGGTTCCGTACAAACTGGTGCACCCCCTGACAGAATGTTAGTCTAGGACCAAAGTCTACCTCATTAAGACACTGAAATTGGAGGTGGTATGGGTACACTGCATTGTGATGCATTAGTCTCCGAACACTACTGTGGCTAATTCCAGGAATTTGTGTAGCAAGTTTCCTTGTCAAAATTCCTAGTGAGTGTTTGACTTTTTCCAGTACCACATCTTCACACACAGGTGTAATTCGGGCAGACCTACCCATTCCCGCAGCATGTGCAAAGCTCCCAGTTTCTCAGAGGTGTTGACATATCCTTGTAAATGTTGTTCTCTCAGGGTGCCTTCGGGTAGGGTATGCTTCTAGGTATAAGCATGCAGCCTACCGCACATTGCTGTTATCCGTGTCAAACATGAAATGCACATCCATATACTCCTCGTTATTGTAGTGTTCTACGTTATCATCAACATTTCTACCACACAAATGACACTTCGCAACTAACTGACATGAATGGCACTCTGGCTCTGTACCATACTATCATATCCATTCTGTTTACAACTCCACATATTGAAAATGTAACCAAAGACCGCACAATGGACCAGCATGTGGGGTTTACAGAGAATCTTGTCAGTAATAGTTGGTAATCACAAAATCCCAATTATCTCACAAACGATTTGTATGTGGACCTATGTTTACTGAGACTTTTTCCACTTCTAGTATAGCATACCTCCAACTGTGTGAATTCATGCCATTAACTATGATACATCCTGTATAAAGAAGACAATAAAAGTAAAGCAGAACAGTATGTCATAAAACATTAACTTTTTTGAAGGTGCATTTTTTGTAGTGACTTGGCAAAGCTAATTTTTTTGTGTCGTATCAGAATGGCAATCAACTGACTATAATTTTTGATAATTCCATTTTTGTGATTTAGGACCAAAAACTATCATGGCAAATACATCTTATATGGCCATTTTGTGGGTGTTAAAAGTATAGTGATGACTGTATGTATTACCCATGAAAAAATAAGAAAAACAGTGTTTTGTGTTTTTATTGTTTTTAACACAATGTGAAAACAATTCTGAAAACTTTGTTTCAATACAATAAAGAAATGTGTGGATACAAATCACAATTATATATACAGTAGAAATGGAAAAATGTCCTCTGACTTTTACCAGTGACAACAGTAATGATATCACGACAAACAGAAAATGACTGATACAGCAGTTTTTAAATACCTGGTATGTGATCAGGCACATCCAGAGGTGGTAAGAAATATTCACAAAACCTTGTGTAAGAAGTATTCACAAAACGCTTGTCAAACTACTAAACTGGTGGTAAGTATGCCTCCCAAAGCCCACAGAAGTAATATTAATTTTGTTGTACGTATACTTCGCAAGCCTCTTTGGTAATCTACTTTGGATGGTAAGCACACTTCCCACGGCCTGTAAAACAACATTGTTCGGTAAGATGTATACCTCCCCAAGACCCTAAAAGCTATATTTCACAGCAAATAGAAACTACAGCTGGTGCAGCAGACTGCCACCAGTTTCAAGAGCATACAGAAACAGTACAACACACTCCCACGAATGCAAGAAACTGTTATTGGTAAGTATATCTGCCACAGCCTGCAGAAGCACTAAACTGGAGAGCGTAGACAAATATAGTAACACACAAATCAAAAATGGAAGTGGATTCCTGATAAGTCCTCTGGAATTTGCAATTTTTTCATATGAATATTTCTTTAGAATTTCAGAGAAGTTCCAGCAAAATCTTCCTGAAACAAACACATACAACACCTGCAATGAATATTTTTCCCCTATATTTTTCCGCTTCCGGGATTGGAATGACTCCTTACCCTCTCCCTTAAAACCCACATCCTTTCGTTCATTTCGTCTTTCCCTCTCCTTCCCTCTTTCCTGATGAAGCAACCTTGGGTTGCGTGGGTTGCGAAAGCTTGAAATTTGTGTGTGTGTTTTTTTTATTGTCTCTATCAACATACCAACGCTTTCTCGTTTGGCAAGTTACAGCATCTTTGTTTTTATATATATTTTTCCCACGTGGAATGTTTCCCTCTATTTTTTTATATATATATATATATATATATATAATAGAGAGAAACATTCCACGTGGGAAAAATATATCTAAAAAGAAAGATGATGAAACTTACCAGACAAAAGCGCTGGCAGGTCGATAGACACACAAACAAACACAAACATACACACAAAATTCTAGCTTTCACAACCAATGGTTGCCTCGTCAGGAAAGAGGGAAGGAGAAGGAAAGACAAAAGGATATGGGTTTTAAGGGAGAGGGTAAGGAGTCATTCCAATCCCGGGAGCGGAAAGACTTACCTTAGGGGGAAAAAAGGACAGGTATACACTCGCACACACACACATATCCATCCACACATACACAGACATAAGCAGACATTTTCTGCACACATATCCATCCACACATACACAGACATAAGCAGACATTTTCTGCTTATGTCTGTGTATGTGTGGATGGATATGTGTGTGTGTGCGAGTGTATACCTGTCCTTTTTTCCCCCTAAGGTAAGTCTTTCCGCTCCCGGGATTGGAATGACTCCTTACCCTCTCCCTTAAAACCCATATCCTTTTGTCTTTCCTTCTCCTTCCCTCTTTCCTGACGAGGCAACCATTGGTTGCGAAAGCTAGAATTTTGTGTGTATGTTTGTGTTTGTTTGTGTGTCTATCGACCTGCCAGCGCTTTTGTCTGGTAAGTTTCATCATCTTTCTTTTTATATATATATATATATATATATATATATATATATATATATATAATGGTGTTTTCCATAACAGAACCTGAAATCAGGAAGACAATACAGAAATTAAAAAAATAATAAGTCAGAATAAATGTGTTGTTCATGTGAGGTATTTTTTCCAGAGTACCTAAAAAATACGTAAGTTCTACCCTTACTAAAGAAATGTAATGCAGAAAGTATAGAAAACTAGAAAACTACAGGCCAGTTTCATTATTGCCAGTATTCCCAAAAACAACTGAATCAATCGTGAGAGATATGAGTAATGAGTTACAGCCAACCCTTACTATACCTATCACCTGCAATCCACAAGGAACATGTGGCACATGATGAACTTTCATTTGTCAGCACCATCTACTGTGGCAATGATGCAGTTCTGGACACATGTGGTTTTTTCTCCATTTCTAGTCAGGAGTCCCTCTGTCAGTTAATCCAAACTGAGAAGGCAAATGAAATGCTCAATGATGTTTACAAGTGAGAAGTATGTGATAAATTAACTGAACATAAAAAAAGCAATCAGCATGCACTTCTGCACAAAGAGGGAGTACAATCTCTCACACTGGACAAACATGATGAACCCATATATTGTGTAAGAAACAAGAAGTCTTTTATGATGAACACACAAAGGTACTTGCAAAAAAAAAAAAAAAAAAAAAAAAAAAAAAAAAAAAAAAAAAAAAAGCAAGCCTTCAGAATGTTATGCTCTTAGGGTTCTAGGAGAAGTTTGTAACAGCCAATGACTTGTGGTGACACACTATTACTTCATAAAATCAATTCTTAGCCATGGAACTCGTTTTCTGAGAAAAAAGGGAGGGGGAGGAGGAAAAAGAAGAACACACAAGGCACAGTTTGAAACTGTAGAAAACGACCATAAGAATAATAACTTAAAGAATTAGTCAGACTCATACTAAAGAACTATTTTTAAAAACTGGGTATTCTTATTGCACCGGCTGAGTACATGTATCCATCTGTTCTGCATACAAGAAAAAACACCAGTAGGTACTTAGCTAATTGTTATATAAATAATCATGGAACAAAATGAAACTATACGGTTCTAAAGAACTTATCAAGTCTCAAACATCTATGATCGTCACCAGCGCTGCTGTTGGTAAAGCACCTTTGTTGTCACACCGTGGATAAACATTACCACACTGTGTCGCGCAATAGAAGCATCTACATTTGCCATCTTTCGTTGGAGCATGGTATTTTCTGGCACTGAAGTGTTATGCCATCATCAGGTATTGTGAACAAGTGTTTTGTGTTGGATTTGTATTAATTAAAACAGTGCACCATGTCTGAAAACTAAAGATTCACATTCAATGGCTTTGAAAATAATGTTCTGCTGCAAAATATTCCTCTGAATTCAACAATAATAATGGACATTGCACAATACCACTCCGTTGTGATGGATAAAGCTACAAAAATCCAGTGGATGAAAGTGGGTATTTCGCTCTGGGTACAAAGAAATGTTCCACTGGATAAAGTTGAGCATAGCATGTATAAGGTAAAGTTAATGGAACTTGAAGTGTTCTACAAGCCAAAAACCCTACGGTACCAGGTCGACAAACTGACTGATGCTAAAGGACATAGTTTAATCAGGGTTCGCCTGTATCACACTTGTGTAAATCCAACTGATAATACACTCAGTGAGGCTAAAATGCTGAAAAATGAAGCCATTTGAAATGCTGAACCACAGTACAGGTCTCAAGTTGTCAGCCACACCAAGAAGATAGTTGAGGGATGGATTCACGAAGACTGTGACGAGTTTTGAGTAACACATACCTTCCCTTGTTGCCATGTTAAAGTCTACTTTTTTTTCTCAAAATAAAGCATAGTTTACAAATATCCATCTCACTAACATTCTAATGCAGTTGAAATTGCGACAGACTCATGAAATAGTGCGTTATTAAACTAGTAAATGAGGCTAAGTCAGGTCAGTAGTTTATGAAACAGCCCATTCTCAGAATAAAATAAACGCATAACTTCATTTATATTGTCACAAATGTCACAACAGTTCTCATTTCGCCAGTTTTTGATGGTCTTTAAAAATTATGTTATTTCACTGAAATGAATCTGTAGTTGTTCTATTATCACATTGGATATGAAAGTTTCACATATTGATCATAAGGCAAAATAATCTGCCTTTTAAGTGCTATCATTTGCTGAAATTTTGTTTTGATACCTCAAACAGTTTATTTGATAAGTGGGATTTATAACTATTTGTTTCCGGCTTTTTCGCTGGCATGTGCTTTCATGACAAGAGTGGTTTATATACATTCCATTTTCTCGAGATTGAAAAAAGATCCCCCCCCAAGTTTAAATAGTAATTCAGTATGTTTCTACACTTCATATGAGGCAACACACACAAAATGCAAATTCATAGCATACTTTAAGAATTTCTTGCAGGAATACCGAAATATCACAATAACTATGAGCATTAACGAAATGATATTCAGTTCATCATGAATCTGATGAATTAACCTATAAGATGTGTGAGAATCCGATGTTTTTAGCTGATAGTTTCTTTACAGTCCACTAAGAAAGATCGCAGATCGGCCAGCTTGCATAGCTTGTTGTTCACGCAGTCAATTGCTGATGCACCCAGCTCATGCTGGCAACTATGCTTCTCTCCACTCGTGTTATAATAATGAAAAAAGAAACATATGAGTGAATAGAAAAAATTTAAATGGTAATAGAACAGCATTATTAAAAATGTTCTGCTAGTATAAATTTAGGCTATTCGGATTTCTTCTCTTATATTTCAATTGCAGATGAAGGCAGCCGAATTCAAGGACACCAGTGCACATCAAAAAATGAAGAAAATCCTCCTTACTTGGCTCCACTTAACTTCAATAAAAATACTTAATACTGCTGTTAAGTATCCTCTTATCCGTACACACAAATAATACATAACACTCTTAATACTCCATACTGTAAGCAATGCATCTTAACCATTCTTCCACACACACAAGAGAAAAAACAAAATCACGCACAAAGAAAAATGAATGATGATTTTTTTTTTCATTTGTCTGCACCTTACTGCGCATTCATAATTGATGTCTTTGCTGACACTTATGGTCGATTGCTGTTTCAATTTTTTTTTTTTAAATAAATAAATTTTAACCTTAGCCAATACAGGGGGTCTTTCACCATGTACCTACACAATTGCCCCCACACTGTACACTGACATGGTACGGAGATGTACGGCGTATTTGCATGTACATATTTACATTTACATTTGCCAATAGGGGTTGATGCCCTTTATTTGTCGGCTCTCTTTTATTTAGTGGAACGGATATGCTAGCTTATCCTTTGTATGTTAAAGTTCTACAAGAAATTGAAAGATTATTTACATAATATGATGGTTCATTACATATCTGAATTTAGCACGCTGACAACAATGTTCACAGTTTGTTTCGGCCTCACTGCTGGGTTTCGCACTTGTGCCCTATCAGGTTTGGCGGTTAACCACTAGTCGTTAATGGCCAACATGTTAGTTGCTACCGTCGCATGTGCGTGCACTGGTTTTCTTAGTGTCGATTTCACATTTAGTGTCACACTTTCACCTGAGTATTAAAGAATTTCTGTGGCATTTGTCTTCATTCTGGGTGCAGTGGGTGTGTACTTATTGTTCAAAATCGGATGCTGTGGCAGATCTCCATTTTTACGGCCTGGGCATCATTATTACCCATCACACTCGCATTTTCAGCAGACCCTGGCTAACAGCATCTGTTGACGAGGTAAGTACTGGCTCAAACAACTATATTTCACTTACTAATGTGTCACATGTTGTGAGCCACAATACTCAGAAATTATTTCGTTGCACACATATGTTAATGTCACCACACTTGACCATTCTACTTGTTGAAAGACACATATAGCCGACCAAAACATTGTATAAATTGCTTGTCTTTGAAGTTCATCCCTTCACATGGAGTTTGGTTTACAATGAAAATTCATACAAGTATTGAGTTATTCATAACATGACAGCTTATACCTATGGATAACATTCCATCCATCACTTATGTTACGAACATAGATTTCCTAAGTTTTAAAACATCATAAATTTTCTATTAACTGGGTTCTGTTACTACAGTTTGTTTGTAAGTTTTAACTTATCTTTGTTCACATCACATATACAAATTAATTACATAACACATTGTTATAGTACAATACAAGCATATGATATATTTATACTTCATTTTATAGATAGGCTCTTATGACATATGGGAGCTCATTTCTTTCTTAGGTACAGGAGGGAAAAACATTCAAAATACGACTAAAACATTACGCATTGCTAGCCTAACTAAACTTGGCACCGCCTCCTTTTTTTGTTTGGGAAGAAAGAAAATACTCATCTACTGGTTCAAGGATTTATGAGGAAATGTTACTCACACAACATAAACTATTGGCCAAGGAAACTTTTATTTCATGGGAATAATGTGTACAGACTAATCATTCACATAGTATCATGTTCCCCCCCATTGAACCATGGACCTTGCCGTTGGTGGGGAGGCTTGCGTGCCTCAGTGATACAGATAGCCGTACCGTAGGTGCAACCACAACGGGGGGTATCTGTTGAGAGGCCAGACAAACGTGTGGTTCCTGAAGAGGGGCAGCAGCCTTTTCAGTAGTTGCAGGGGCAACAGTCTGGATGATTGACTGATCTGGCCTTGTAACACCAACCAAAACAGCCTTGCTGTGTTGGTACTGCGAACGGCTGAAAGCAAGGGGAAATTACAGCTGTAATTTTTCCCGAGGGCATGCAGCTCTACCGTGTATGAAGAAGCTTGCACAGGATAGAGTAGCATGGAGAGCTGCATCAAACCAGTCTCAGGAATGAAGACCACAACAACAACAGTATCGTGTTGTTTCTTTATGCACTAGTGCTGTCTACTTCAATTCACGAGGAGCTTAGTGTGAAATGTGAAGAAGTTTCAGCCATCATGGACTTACCTTCCTTGAATACCTGGAAATGTCATTATTTAAGCTTTCATGTGACACGACAAAAATTAATTGGATTTTGTAAGATCACATGCTTAAATGTTTATGTGTAGTCTGCAGCAAACAGATACTGGTAAATGTCACAGAGATATACTGCGATGATGCATATTTTCATTTTTCATTTGCCTTATGACCTTTGTATAAATATCCTTATAACTAAATTGTTTACTCGAGCTGCAGCTCGTTTCTTTTCTTGGTGCTTGCTACTCTTGACATAATTCTCTTCTTCTGCACTGTGACGGTGCATTGGTCGCTGAAAGACAAGAACTTAAAACAAACTTTAATTGCATTACGTAGCTCGGTGGCCACTGATACATTTGGTCATTACATCCATCTGCAGAGATTTCCATACTTTGTTTAAATTCATAAATATTCATTTATTTTGTTACCCATTATGATCATTACCCTGCAAAGAAAATTATTTGACATTTCTAATGGTATTGTGCCATTTCTCCTTAGCTTACACACCTCTTATATTTTTCCATAATGCTTCCTTTGGCTTGTAAATATGTTGTATATAGCTTAGTATTTAATTAAAGCTCTGTGTACATATATTACATATATCAATAGGTTCCTTAGTTCTTAGATAGTAGATGCAGTTCCTTAGTACCGGTACTTCCGTTTACTTTGTATTTAAGGTTCAAATGGCTCTAAGCACTATGGGACTTAACATCTGAGGTCATCAGTCCCCTAGACTTAGAACTACTTAAACCTAACTAACCTAAGGGCATCACACACATCCATGCCCGAGGCAGAATTCGAACCTGCAACCGTAGCAGCAGCACAGTTCCGGACTGAAGCACCTATAACTGCTCGGCCACAGCGGCCGGCTCATATTCAAGTTAGGTACATGTACATATCGCATTCCTATTTGGTTGCACCTTCTGCCAGTCTGTTGCGCATGTGCACAGGTCAATGCCTCCTCTCTTGCTACTGACACTAGCGCATATTGTTGAGCGTGGACAGCTGAGCCATAAGCTAATTTTGTTTATACTTTCACTTTGCGTGAAGCGGTGTACTACTTCTCATTGCTGTTGATTACATGCTTATGTGTACAAATCAAAAGAATTACTTATGCCTGTACACATTACTTTATCTTAAAGTACACCCCAGAAGAAAAATTACACTTAAAGAGTTATATACACTACGTACAGTTATCTTGTGACAGAAAAAAAACACTACCTACTTTCATCGTTCTATAAAAGCTTTTATATCTTTATGAGGATGGAGATCCTTCTCTCTCCCTGTTTTCTCATGGGTTAATCTGTACGTACGAGGGTATGGTATTTTGGAAATTATATACGGTTCTGAATAGAGTAAGTGCCACTTCTTATTCAGTTTGTCAAATTTCGTCGATTTAGGGTGCGTCTGTACGAGGACTCGTTGCCCTTCAAAAAACTGTCTAACACATTTCAGTTTCTTATTATAAATTTTCTTTATATACTCAGCCCTTTTTTTCTAGTGTAACCATGGCTTGTTTGATTGTCTTTTAGTGTCATTTCTGTAGTGGATACTTTTGGTATGGGCGACGCCCACTCATTTGTTTGTTTAGTCTGGAACATCAATTCATTGGGTGTGAAACCTATTGAAGAATGTGGAAAGTTATTAAAAACTTGCATGAAAGAAGTTATATATTCTACCCATCGAGTGTGTTTGTGAGGGGTGCATGTCCTAATAAACCAGTCTCTGAATTTTACTGTTAGGGTTACACACGCAGGCAGATGACGTTCCCCGGGCATTCACCATACCCACACCCTGCCATCAGATCGCCACATTGTGTACCGTGATTCGTCACTCAACACAATGTTTTTCCACTGTTCAATAGTCCAATGTTTACGCTCCTTACTCCAAACGAGGTGTCGTTTGGCATTTACCGACATGATGTGTGGCTCATGAGCAGCCGCTCAACCATGAAATCTAAGTTTTCTCACCTCCCACACATCAATCATAGTATTTACAGTGGATCCCGATGCAGTTTGAAATTCCTGTGTGATGGTCTGGATAGACGTCTGCCTATTACACATTATGACTCTCTTCAACTGCCGGCGGTCTCTGTCAGTGAATAGACGAAGTTGGTCTGTACGCTTTTGTGCTGTACGTGTCCCTTCACGTTTCAGACTTCACTATCACATCAGAAACAGTGGACCTAGGGATGTTTAGAAGTGTAAAAATCTCGCGTACACACGTATGACACAAGTGACACCCAGTCACCTGACCACGTTCGAAGTCCACGAGTTCCGCGGAGCTCTCTCACAATGTCTAATGACTACTGAGGTTGCTGATATGGAGTACCTGACAGTAGGTGGCAGCACAATGCATCTAATATGAAAAACATATGTTTTTGGGGGTGTCTGGATACTTTTAATCACACAGTGTTGTCCAGGGATACTAAATCTAGAGGGTTTATTGTGACTATTGTGTGTATCTCAATATATTTTGACAAATTGGACTGTTTTGATTTTTGACATATTGCACACTTTCTTAATACCTGTAGGACTCACCTTCTCAAATTTGGAAAATAACAAAGTGTTGCACTTTTTTCAGTGCATTTGCCGACTCCATAATGTCTCCATACTTCATGTGTGTACATACACACACACACACACACACACACACACACACACACACACCAAAATCAGATTTTTCATGTTTCCTATGAAATAAAACGCCCTTGACTAATGCCTGCTTAATGTTATTGAAGTCCTCCTGACACTTATCATCCCATAACTAAGGCCTATTTTTTTGTAACAAGTTGAGTAATGCATTACTGTTCATCATTTGTTGGGGTACGAATTTATGAGAAAAGGATGCTAGTCCTAAATAAGCTTTTAGTTGTTTTTTATTTCTTGGAGCTGGACAATTGTGTGTGGTATCAAGTTTTTTCGGATAAGGTAATATGCCTTGTTCCGACTCAAGTGTCCCAAAAATTTGGCTTAATCCTTACTAATACTAGACTTTTTTTAAACTGGCTGTTACTCCATAATCTGCAAATCATTGAAGTACCTGTTCAATCAGCCTGATATGTTCTAATCAAGTGGGTGTGGCTATTAGCATGTTGTCTACATAAACTGTAACTCCGGTTGGTAATTGCTCTGATGTTGGAGTTGTGGGTATGTTTACATTTTGAACTCTTCAATTGTCACTGGTACCTGCTGTGGGACTCGTGACAATTTGTGGATAAATACCAACAGATTGTAGTTTGTTCACTGTAGCCTGTGTATTATTTACATGCATATTTTGAGATCCGGTAATACTTCCTTCCAAACAATTTCGGAGCCTATTTTCCACGGCTTGTAGGTTAACACTTTCGCTGCGGCTGACGCTTATAAGCGTCACAACGAGCCACGAGCCAGTGCGGCTGACGCTTATAAGTGTCCGCGCTCACTGTCGGATTACTCAGTTTAGTTGTAGCGTCTAAGCTAGCATCAAAGCGTGTGAACTTTTGTTTTGTATGGTCAGATATCGAACTTATATTGTTGGTAATGGCGGCTAATGAACCAACACCTTGACCTTCCAATGTGAAAAGGAGCAGAAAAAGTGTTAAATTGACAGAGGAACAGTTACTTAGTGTACTCGATGACAGTGATTTTCTGTGTAGTGAGGATGAGGCATACCATGGATATTGTCATTTAGAGGCTGCAAAAGAATTGCAGAGTGATGATAGCGTGGAAGCAAAGGTAAGGGTGGCTACAGAATAACTGGAGAGAAATTTTACGTTTAGAAAATCATTTGACAAAGCATGTTTTCACTATGTATACTTTAGAAACTAAGAGTGCAAAGATATACTATTCTGAATATCATTTACAGAAATATCAGCAGAGTGCAACATTGTATATGGTGGAGAGAAGCATTTCCACATAAATCCTACATGACACCACCCAAAAATATTTGTGAATAAAAATGAATATGCAGAATGCTGCTGGAATGCGACTAAAGGAGCTTTGTATGCTTTAACAGTAAACACAATTTGCTTCGATTTATTGCTACTATGAATCATAAATTAAAATTACTCATCAAGCACCGGCAGGAGCAAACATGTACAAAAGTTATGGAAATGCAAGCTTTCAGAGCCAGTGGTTCCTTCTTCTGGCAGAAGGGCTGAAAGGGAAGGAAGAAAAATGAAGGAAGAGGACAGGCAAGGTTTAGGAAATGGGGAGGATATGGAAAAGTCACCCAGAACCCCAGGTCAGTGATGACGTACTGGACGGGATGAGAAGAAAAGACTTCTCATCCCGTCCGGTAAGCCTGCCCAGACCTGTTGTTTTGGGTGACTTTTCCATAATTCACCCATTTCCTAAATCTTTCCAGTTCTCTTCCTTCATTTTTCTTCCTTCCCTTTCAGCCCTTCTGCCAGAAGAAGGAACCACTGGCTCTGAAAGCTTGCATTTCCTTAACTTTTGTACATGTTTGCTCCTGCTGCCGTTTGTTGACTAGATTTTTGTCTATCCAATTAGATTTTCAAATTTATTATTTTTGTTGATAGAAACTAAAACTAATACATTTAAATAACTTTTTTACAGGTGAAGTACAAAAGTTTGATAAATTAATATAAAAAAATTAAGAATAATGAGAATTGTGAAAACTGATTTGGCTGTGTTTGTTGTCTTTTTGTTTGAAAATGTCATTTCCATACAAATGCAATGAACATTCCTCTAATGTTTCGTAGCAGAAACATTGATGTAACTCGACCTTTGAACATTTCTGGAAAAATGTTTGATTTCTAACTAAAGAGAGATAAAAATATTAACTAGACACACACTCCATTTTACAGTGAGTTATATGTACTATGTTATAAATAAATAAAAAATAAATAAGACAATCATTCACTGTTTTGTCACTGCACACTACACCTTCTTCAAATAAATGGTTTCTTTGCTGGACAGGAAAAACACAAAAAATGACTATTACAATTTGATTTGGTATATGTATTCTTTCTCTGGACATGAATTAAATATCAGATGAGTCACGCTGAAATTAATTCTGGTTTACAGAATGAAAAGGAACATAAAACCTTCACAAAATTATATTTCTAAAATCACAGTCCTTATGTTTATATCTATTTTAAAAGGCAATATTTACAATTTTGTATAGTCATTTCAAGTGGCAACAGCAGGGGGGGAATCACTTTACACATCTAAAAAACACCAACACTGTGAGAACAGTCTTTGTCGATAGGAACTAGTCAGGTAGCTGTTGGCCGAGGTTTTAGAATTAGTTTCCCCGTGTCATCACATGACATATTAAAATCTCCCAAAACTGCTCTAGTCCTTGCTGTTATAATGGATGGGGCAATCACTCGTTTATGGATGCCGAGGAAAAACAGAATCACTGAAAACAGAAACAAAAACAAATGTAAGTATATCCCATAATTATGTGTGATTTAATAATGTTTAGCACAAAAATATAAGGATGAGTAACATAATTAACTGCACTGCCATAAAATTTATTTTATTTAGATTAAAATATAAAAAAATTGCTTCCCTGCTAGATTAGATAATTTGCACTTTTTTCTCATCCTTCATTTTTTTTATATTGCACATTTCATGAAACAGATTATGATTTTTCAGTAGGGCATTTAAATGTAACTACACAGAGCTGATCACTTTTGAGACACTTACTGTCACTTTTAAAAATGATACTGATTGAGCTTTGATACACAGGCAAAAGAAATGTTTCACAAAGAATTTCACAAGTATATTTATCAGGTAAAACTATCCAGGTAAGAAACTAATTTTTGAAAGTGCTTCACACCTCCGTCATGCAAAGGTTAACTTGAGAAAGAAAATGTTAAATAATTACTCAACATATAGTGTGCTGACATGTCTGCTTGCTCTACTGTCAAACTTTTCATTCTTTGAAAAACAGTTTTCATCATATGATGATAACTTTTTCCTCTCAGTATGTTGTTCTACGTAACATTTTTTCACTAAAGGTAAAATTAAATTATAGTTCTGGCAACTTACATTTCAAATTTATTTATATGTGATAATGCAAAGTCACTGATGGAATATGAACAATGAAAGTAATAATGGTAACAACTCACCATATACTTGAGGTGTTGGGTGGTCAATATTCACATAAAAGCTAAGTTTCATATAAATCCTCCTTCAGAGATAACAGAATACACACACTGATGTCAAACTTGGTTTCTCCTAGCATATCAAATATTCATATAACTTGCAGGAATTCAGATGGGGCACACACACATCAGCCACTGTATGCCAAAGACATTACCTGGCTTGCATTCCCACAAGTTATTTGAATCCATATACACCCCCATGGCTGCATCATCCTAGCCAACTACATTGCATTGGCATTGCAGTTTGACTAGGGAGAGAGGTTATATTGGAAGGAGTAGGAGAGAGGACAAAAGAGGGGGGGAGTCAGAGGGAGAGTTAGAGGCAAGGATGGTTGGGGTATGGGAATCTGCGATCTCGCACTGGTGCAGGCAAAGGAGTTTTGTGCGATGCACAGTAATGTGGAGGAGCGGATGAGGTGGGAGAGATGGAACAGAGGAATAAGGGGACCACAGAGAGAAGGGTGTATTGAATGATTGGACACAGAATGGAGGAAGAGAGAGATTATAGAGTGCAGGCGGGGGGGGGGGGGGGGGGGGGGGTATAAAATGAGTGAAATGGGGGGCAAGATGGTACTGATGAGAATGAGTGTGGGACACAGGTTGCCAGAGTTTGAGGTCAGGAGGATTATCAGTTTCAAGGATTTATTATAAGGACACCTATGTAATTCAAAGAAAATGGTATTTTGGGAGGAGGAAAAGGGAGGGGGTGAGATGAGAGATGGCTTGTGCAGGGTATGTCCTCTGGCAATGGTTTGGGAGTAGCTGTGGCAAACATATTGACCACAACATTTTTTAGTCTGTGTTAGCATGAAATACCACTTTTGGAGAGACGGGAAGGATTGTGGGTAAGACACTCGACATTTACAGACTCAGAGGTAACCCTGGACCAAACTTATCCCATACCCAATGACAATCACTTGCCAACTGTGGAGGAGGAGGATATTAGTGTTTAACGTCCCGTCGACAACGAGGTCATTAGAGACGGAGCGCAAGCTCGGGTGAGGGAAGGATGGTGAAGGAAATCGGCCGTGCCCTTTCAAAGGAACCATCCCGGCATTTGCCTGAAGCGATTTAGGGAAATCACGGAAAACCTAAATCAGGATGGCCGGAGACGGGATTGAACCGTCGTCCTCCCGAATGCGAGTCCAGTGTGCTAACCACTGCGCCACCTCGCTCGGTGCCAACTGTGGAAGATCCAGGTGCAAGAACTGTCCTATTCATCTGGTTACAGGCACATCCTATTCTATTAGAGGCAGGAACAGCTGTGAAGCTAGTCATATCATATATCAACTTTGCCATAACTTCTGCACAGCCTTTCCTGTGGGCATGACCACCAACCGACCATCCACATGAATGAATGGCCACCATCAAACGTTGGGTAACTGTTGAGCTGACTACTCAATAGGAGAAAATACTTCTAAGCACAACATCCCCATGGCTGTTTAACAATCCATGATACCTGGATTTCCCACCCCTCTCTCCCAGTGCGAACTTCTCTGAAATATGTAAATATACTTTTTAATCCTACAATCCTCTTGGCACCTATCCCCACTAGCCATATCCCATGCCCACCTCCACCTGTCCCCATGCCTCCACACACTTCTTCACTCATTCTAAAACATGCTCTTACTGCCCCTTCCTCTCAGCCATCAGTCACCCTTGCCTCCAACTATCTCTCCCCCACTCCTTGCTTCGTTTCTCCCCTCACTCACTCCAGTCACTGATAACAACCCTCACTCTAGTGAAACTGCAGTCTCATTACATTGTTGTTGGTCAGTCTGTAGCTACAAGTATATTTTGTTAGTTCAGAGGAATGATTCATATGAAAGCTTATCAATGATTCAACCAATTTATGTGCCTCTCAACCATTACAATCTTGGTTGCAGTGAGACGAATCCATAGTGTAGCCTGAGGTCTAGCTTGGCTCGAAAGGTGAAAATTTGGTTGTAAGATGGCAAGAGCCAAAGATTATGAATATGAAATGAAGGTTGCAATAAAAAACTGACCTATAGCATAGCTGAGTGTCCATGTTCAAGACACATACAACATACTTTCCATCACGAATGACTAAAATTACCAGGTAAATTCACAGAAGTTGTTTTGCAAAAAATCTCTGTTGAGTATTTTGATGCATATAATGTACATACATACATACATCATAAATCCACTATGAAAAAGGCAAGGGGGAGGGTTAGACATGCAAGTCTAACTGGTAATTCTACCGGTGGCTGTTTGTGTGTAAAAGTTAGATCAAAATTACAGAAGTCTGAGATTCATTACTAATTTTTTTTCTTTTGCATGTCTCTTCTTTCACTTCTGGGAATAAATTACGTAAATGAAATACACCAAGTTACACTGTAGTTCGAAATCTACTTTACACTGCTGGTTAACATGTAACTGGCTTGGTAAGACATATTGTACATCAGACAAAGTCTAGGACTTTGTACCTTTAATAGGCCTGTGCCCAGTAGGTAACAGTAGACATATTTTTTGTTCCATAGATCAATAATCAGGATGCATGTTCAAAATGTTATGACAAAAAAATTTACAAAAGAAGATATATGTGTATGTCCCCTCTAAAGATACTATTCAAAATGAGGGTCAATGAAGTACACATGAGGGGGGGGGAATCTTTACAAAATTCATACCAACTTTAGCACAGACATTCAAATGTACATACACTACAATCCATAAGATAATTTTGCAACACTTACTGACCAGGCCACATTGCTGCAATGAAGAGAGCAGAAGTCAGATGTATATATAATACATCCATATATATTATAAAAGTGGATTTGTGGTGCGTGTGTGTGTTTCACATCTCCACCTATGTTTCACATCTCCTCCTAAACCACTGGACCAATTGCAAGCAATCTTGATGAACTATACCTTACAGTCAGGCAACAATCGCTGTGGGGGTAAGAACCCTACCTATCAAAGAAGTGGAGGGCAGAAATGAAAATGAAGCATAGGCTGCATGCATGTATTTCCAGACTTTATTCACCCAGTATTTGAGAATGAGAGCCCTTAGTGACTCGCAATAAACTTTACATACGATTTCAAACCTTTACAAAATTTTTTATCACTGACACCTCCCACAAAATGATGAAAGGAAAAAAATTTATCAATTACTTCTTTTACACTGTTCACGCAATAAATGTACTACACAAGACAAAATGTTATAATTTATTACTTCTTCACTAAGTACTGTGCTTACGACACATTTTGCACACAGTATGCACATACAGCACTGAATGTTATCTGCAAAATTATATCATTGTAAAACATGTGGTTCAGGAGGTATGATATCATTAACAATGAGATGCATCAAAAACTGGTGCATCATGAATGACGTTTGAATTTATTACTTCTTTGCAACTAACTCTATTCGCAATAAATTTCGCAGACACTATCCACATATGTTGCTGAATATACCTTCAATATTACTTCATTGTAAGACACACAACTGAAGAGATGTGACATTATAAATATTGATGTGCATAAAAAACACCTGCACTTTGCATGAGATTAAAATCAGTTACTTCATTCTTACTACATCTATTCGCAACACATTTTGCTGACACTATCCACATACACTGCTGAACATACCATCAAAATTATATATGACATCATAAACATCAAGCACGAGGCCACACGCTGTGGGGTACGGGTGTGGACATACAGCTATAAATAAATATTTGGCCACCGCCATGGCTCTCTGCTGGTTATTTGATATTATTAAACAGATGGTTTTATTAATAAATTTGTCAAAGTAGCAAAAGGATTTGATCACCAATAAATCCCTTAGGCTTACATATTTACATCTACATAAATACCTTGAAAATCACCGTATGTTGTATGGTGAAGCGGACGGTACGTTGTACCAATACTAGTCTCTCCCTTCCTATTCTACATTCAAATGGAACAAGTGAAAAATGACTCTCTGTATGTCCAAATTTCTCGTCTTGTCTTTGTGGTCTTCCCAGTAAATGTAAGTTGGCAGCAGTAGAATCACTCTTCCGTGTTTCACGAAAAGACCCAACAGGGATCAACACACATATGTTGACTGAAGCTTCTTTCAAATGGCACTTCGTCAGTACTTAAATTTTTATTATTTGCTGGCAACCCATTAACTGTGTTGTTGATATTATAAAATGATGTATTATTTATGACAAATTTCTGTACATAGAGGCATCAGTGGTCTGGAAGTGGACACCCAGGTCAGGATGGTCAAATCAGTGACAAAGATGTGAAATGCCAAACTCTGAACCGCGAAAAAAGGGGTATACACTGGTGGCACATAGGGAAGTGAAGAGATGGCCACTAAGACCAAAACTTAATGGGAGGTTTGGGACAGCCAGAGAGGAGCTTGTTAGCTGTTCAGGTGCTGCTGAGCAAGTGACATCTTTTCACTCTGCCCCTGCAGGTCTGCACCCAAGGCACCACATGACCCTCTTACACTACCCCTCTGGCCAACGAGGTTGAATGAAGTTCACTGAAGGTATCCCTCATTCAGCACTCCTTACTGTGAGAACATTTACAGGTCATCATCTCATGATGACGGCATGGGAGACTGTGGGTGGTCAGTGAAGCATCCATGGTTGTAGCAAAGAATTATGAACTATCATTACAAAAAAAACTACTACCTCTACCCTCTCCAGGCAGGTGGTTCCTGCACAATTCATTAATGAGTAAATTTATTATTGGGGAGACTATTAGAATGAGACAGTGAGTGAGTGAATGTGCATGAGCTTTCTATGTCTGATGAAGGACTTAGTCTGTTAGCATATCGAGCATTATTTTTCATTGCGCTTGTGTATGACTGTCTCCTGTACGTGGTGAGTGGCAATATCATTTCCGTATTGTTGAAATGCCACTTCTACACATGCTCCCTGATGCTGCTCTATGCAACATTTGTTAATGTCTATGTTAATATATGTATGGCAACTCCTGGTGAATGTGGCTACTCCTTCATTCCCCACTTCTGGTATACATAAGTGATATGCTAAACTAATTCATGTAACACTTAACACATCTATACTAATGTGTCACATGATAAGGGAGACAGATTACATCAAATCAGTTTGATGATTCATCTACTCAGTACTCCAGTATAATGACAAAAATGTAGCAAAAAATAAGCATAAGCAAATAGGGAGCATCATGCAGTATACAGGGGTTGGTGACAAGATCATTGTCACAATACCGAACACCATAACAACCAAATTCACCAAAAATAAACTATTTAAGAACGCAGAAAAAAAATCTGATCAACGCCTTCCTAAGAGAGAGTTCCACTACTCCTAAACTAACTACGTAAATGCAGACCCGATTTGGCTTAAATTCAAAGAAATGATATTGATGGTAGTTGAGAGATTTATATCAAAGAAATTAATGAGAGAGATTTGTCTTTCCCATTCACGTGGAGGACATACCTAGTACGATCTCAAGTATTCGAAATAATCAAAAGGAACTTTAAGAATGTATGACCTTTGCCCAGGTATAAGCAGCCCTTTCAACTCAGAATTAACTCTCCTGAAATGAGAATTCAAATGAGGATAATAATGGCAGCTCAGAATAAGTACAAATGCAAAACTGAGAGCTTGTACCCTGTGTTCCAGCTCATACTCTTACAATGTACTCATGGCCTCTGAAAATCCTATTGCACAATTCTCCTACTGTAACCACAGAGCCTTCCTTGACGATATATTTACACAGTCATCTCATGTCTCTGTCACCTGGCCCTGGGTAGCACTAGGTTTAGAAATACTGTTGATCTGATACACTGATCCTAGTAATGCACTGTGGTCTTCAAATTAAAATTTGACTGAGGACAGCTTTAAATTATACACACAAACCTTAAGTTTTATACTATAAGCCTAGTAATTGATTGGATTGGTTTGTGGGATTGAAGAGACCAGACTACTAGAGCCATCGGTCCCTTTTTCCATGAACTTGAAACCCCCACAAGGAATAAAAACAAACAATGGAGATGACAAGAGACGACACAGGACAAGAAAGACAAAGGCAGGGACCAGACAAAAGGAATTAAAATCACACCGAGTGTGACAGTGGTTGGCCGATCATAGAAACAAAAAAAAGGAAAAGCCAACCACCAAGAAACACACTAAAAACCCCAGTCTAAAATCGTAGGCCAAATGCCAGACTCAACACAAAAAAAAGGACAAACACTTAGATCAAGCAATAAAAAAACCCTGCACGAATAAAACTCAAAACTAAATCTGCCACGCAATGTCATCTGATAAAAGTGCAGGAAGAGTATCAGGCAGTGCAAATGTCAGCCTGAGCGGAGTTAAAAGCGGGCAGTCCAACAAGATGTGGACAACAGTCAAAGCTGACTCAAAGCGACATTAAGGTGGGTCCTCGTGGCGTAATAAATAGCTGTGCGTTATCCAGGTGTCGCCAATGTGCAGCTGGCAGAGGACAACAGAGTCCTTGTGAGAGACCAGCAAGGAAGAGCGCCACACACCGGTAGCCTCCTTGTTGGCCCGAAGTTTGTTGGGTGAAGGAAGGGTGTGCCATTCTTCACCCCAGGTGTGAAGTACCTTCTGCTGCAAAACTGACCTGAGGTCACTCTCCGAAAGGGCAATCTCCAAGGCTGGGGCACCAATAGCCTCTTTGGCCAGTGTGTCAACACGTTCATTTCCCGGGATGCTACATGACCCGGGGTCCACACAAAGACCACGGAGCGGCCGCAACGGGCAAGAGTATGGAGGGACTCCTGGATAGCCATCACCAGACGAGATCGAGGGAAACACTGGTCGATAGCTCGTAAACCACTCAGGGAGTTACTACAGATAACGACGGACTCACCTGAGCAGGAGCGGATATACTCTAGGGCGCAAGAGATGGCGACCAGCTCGGCAATGAAAACACTGCAGCCAGCTGGCAATGAGTGTTGTTCATAATGATGCCCTAGAGTAAGAGCACAACCGACATGACCAGCAACCATCAAACCGTCAGTATAGACAATGTCAGAGACTTTAAACACGGCAAGGACTGAAAGAAAGTGGCGGTTGAGGGCCTCAGGAGGGACTGAGTCCTTCGGGCCCTGTGCCAAATCGAGCCGAAGGCATGGCCGGGGCACACCATGGGGGGTACATGCAGAGGGGCCCGGAAAAGAGGTGGCAGAGGGAAAACCTCAAGCCCAGAGAGAAGAGCTCCGACACAAACTGATCGTACACCCTGACCCGGGCCGCCGTTCCGGAAGATGGACGACTGCCTGAAGGAACAGGAGACGATAACTGGGATGCCCGGGCAAGCTACTAATGTGTGTAGCATAAGTGGCCAGTAATCATTGCGGCTGGAACCGCAATGGAGGGACACCTGCCTCCATAAGTATGCTGTTGACAGGGCTTGTCCGGAAAGCTCCACTGGCAAGTCAGATCCTGCTCTGAAGGATGGGGTCCAGCAACCACAATGCAGAAGGGGATGTCGAACCATAAGACAGGCTCCCCTAATCTAGACGGAACTGAATTAATGCCTGGTACAGCCGTAGAAGGGTAGACCGATCAGCACCCCAGCTGGTGTGACTCAAACAACGAAGAGCATTAAGATGCCACCAGCACGTTTGTTTAAGCTGCCGAATATGAGGCAGCCAAGTCAACTGGGTATCGAAAACCAACCCCAAGAAGTGATGCATCTCCACCACAGCAAGAGGTTCGCCATCAAGATAAAGCCATTGCTCAGGGCGAACAGTGCGTCGCTGACAGAAATGCATAATGCAGGTCTTGGCAGCCGAAAACTGGAAGCCATGCACTACAGTCCAAGACTGCGCTTTTCGGATAGTGCCCTGCAGCTGCCGTTCAGCAGCTGCAATGCCAGTGGAGTTATAGTATAGGCAGAAGTAGTCAGCATACAAGGAAGATGAGACAGCAGCATGCCCATTCATTGCAGTCAAAAAGAGGCAGACACTTAAGACAGATCCTTGTGGTACCCCATTCTCCTGAACTAAGGAGGAACTATGGGAGGCCGCAACTTGCACACGGAAGGAATGAAGCGACAGAAAATTTTGTATGAAAATCGGGAGCGGACCCCGAAGACCCCAACCATGAAAAGTAGAGAGGATGTGATGTCGCCATGTCGTGTCGTATGCCTTCCGCATGTCAAAAAAAGACGGCGACCAGATGCTGATGGCGGGCAAAGGCCGCACAGATGGCGGACTCCAGGCACACCAGATTATCGGCGGCAGAGCAGCCCTTACGGAAACCACCCTGACACGGAGTCAGAAGGCCCTGAGACTCAAGTAGCCAACTCAACCTCCAGCTCACCATGCGTTCGAGCAACTTGCAAAGAACGTTGGTGAGGCTAATGGGGCGGCAGCTCTCCACGTGCAGTGGGTTCTTGCCAGGTTTCAACACAGGGATTACAACGTTTTCCCACCATTGTGATGGGAACTCACCCTCAACCCAGATACGATTGCAAAGGTCTCGGAGGCGTAACTGCCAGTCCACGGAAAGGTGTTTGAGCATCTGACTGTGGATGCAATCTGGCCCGGGAGCCGCATCAGGGCAAGCAGCTAGTGCACTTTGGAATTCCCACTCACTGAACCGAGCATTGTATGATTCGGGGTGGCACGTGTGAAATGAAGGGCTCCGACATTCCAACCGCTCTTTTAGGGAGCGTAACGCCAGTGGGTAATTCGCAGAAGCAGAACTCTGAGCAATAGGCTCCACTAAGCGGTTTGCAATTGTGTCGGAGTCAGTACAGGGTGCTCCATTCAGTGAAAGCACAGGTACGCTGACGGGGGTCTGATAGCCATAGAGTTGCCTAATCTTCGCCCAAACCTGCGATGGAGAGGTACAGAGGCCAATGGTGGAGACATACCCTTCCCAGCACTCTTGCTTGTGTTGGTGAATGAGGCGGTGGGCTCGTGCACGAAGTTGTTTAAAGGCGACGAGATGTTCCAATGAGGGTTGCTGCTTATGACACTAGTGTGCTCACCTGCGATCTTTAATCGCCTCAGCGATCTCACGCAACCACCAAGGCACAGTCCTCCGCCAATGGGACCCAGAAGAACAGGGAATGGCAGATTCTGCAGTAGTAACGATGCCGGTGGTGACCAAGTGAACCACCGCATCAATGGCGTCATTGGAAAGAGGCTCAATAGAGGCAATGGAGGTGAACAAGTCCCAGTCAGCCTTATTCATAGCCCATCTGCAGGGGTGCCCAGAAGAGTGACGCTGTAGCAGTGACAAAGATTGGAAAGTGGTCACTACCGCACAAGTCGTCATGCACACCCCATTGGGCAGATGGTAATAGGATAGGGCTGCAGATCGAAAGATCGATGGCTGCGTACGTGCCATGTGCCACACTGAAATGTGTGAAGGCACCATTATTTAAAGGAGGAAGGTCGAGCTGTGCCAATACTTGCTCAATGATGCTGCCTCGGCCTGTAGCCACTGATCCACCCCATAGCGAGGGTTATGGGCATTGAAGTCGTCCAGTAACAGAAAAGGTGGTGGCAATTGGGCTATCAGACCAGCCAGGACATGCTACGGGACATAACCATCCGGTGGAAGATAGAGACTGCAAACAGTAACAGCCTGAGGCATCCACACCCAAACAGCGACAGCCTCTAAAGGTGTTTGTAGAGGGACAGACTCGCTGTAAAGGGAGTGAAGGACGTAGATGCATACACGACCAGATACCCTCTCATAAGCTGCCCGGTTCTTATAATAACCCCGATAGCCACGGAGGGTGGGGGTTCGCATTGCCGGAAACCACGTTTCCTGAAGAGCACTGCAGAGGAAAGGGTGAAGGCTGAAAAGTTGTCAGAGCTCAGCAAGATTGTGGAAAAAACCGATGCAGTTCCACTGGAGGATGACATTGTCCACGGCCAAGAAAGGCGTGAAGGGACCGAGGAGACAGATTACGCCACTAGGTCACCTGCTGCCACCGACTGAGTACCTGTGCGAGTGACAACCATTGTGTCTGAGAGTCCGGTGAGACCTAGGTCCTCAGCGGATGCCAGAATCTCTACCTCACCCTCAGACACAGAGCTTGTAGGCTGCGGTGGGGTGGGGTGGGTGCCACCGCAAGTTCTTCATGGACTTTTCTTGCTACTCCTTGGGTTTCTCTGGCTGTGAGGGCTTCACTGATTCAGTCTCCGGGACGGAGGAGGATCGCGAAGCCCTACGTCCAGCTGCTTGTGGGCACTTATGCCACTGCCAGACATAATCCTTCCCACTTGTGGAAACCTGGAAAGGGAGGGACCCAGGGACTCCTTACGAGTGAGAGGAGCTGAAGAAGTTGGACACTTCTCCAACTTGGAAGAGGGGACGGATGTCCCTGATGCGTGAGGGGGGCGGGGGGAGGGTTAGTTGTTAGTTGGTCCCGAAGTAGGTGGCGCAGGAGCAACAGTGTGGGTAGTGTCCCCCATTGGCAAGGGGGCATGCGGAGTTGTATGGCTCAGTGAGCCGACTGGAATTCGCTGAACTCATGGGGCTATCACAGTTGTCATAGTGGCGGCATATGAGGAAGTCATTCGCACAGAATGGAGTCGTTCATATTTCCTCTTAGCCTCTGTATAGGTCAGTCGGTCTAGGGTCTTATATTCCATGATTTTCCGCTCTTTCTGTAAGATCCTGCAGTCTGGCGAGCAAGGTGAATGATGCTCTCCACAGTTGACACAGATGGGAGGCGGGGCACATGGAGTATTGGGATGTGATGGGCGTCCGCAATCTCGACATGTGAGGCTGGAAGTACAGCGGGAAGACATATGGCCAAACTTCCAGCACTTAAAGCACTGCATCGGGGGAGGGATATAGGGCTTGACATCACAGCAGTAGACCATCACCTTGACCTTCTCCGGTAATATATCACCCTCGAAGGCCAAGATGAAGGCACCAGTAGCAATCTGATTATCTTTTGGACCCCGATGAACGCACTGAAAAAAATGAACACCTCGACGCTCTAAATTGGCATGCAGCTCATCATCAGACTGCAAAAGAAGGTCCCTATGGAAAATAATACCGTGGACTATATTTAAACTCTTATGGCGTGTGGTGGTAACTGAAATATCCCCTACTTGTCACAAGCAAGTAACCTTCGTGACTGGGCAGAGGACGCCGTTTTTATCAATACTGACCAAGAGCTCATTTTGGACAAGACCTCCACCTCCCCAAACTTGTCCTCTAAATGCTCTACGAAGAATTGAGGCTTTGTTGACATGAAAGACTCCCCATCAGCTCTTGTACAAACTGGGAACCAGGGCGAATAACTGTCACTGCCATCCTGAGACTTACACTCCTCCCACGGTGTGGCCAGGCAAAGGAACAATTTTTGATCATATTTCTGAGCGTTGAATTGAGCCTGAGAACACTTAGAGACTGCTGGCAGCTCGCCACCAGCAAGAGATGATGTACCACACTTCATTGTGGGTCATCCGCCCTGATGCCACTACAACCAAGGGCCCTCCCCACGGGCACCACCCAGCCTTAGCAAGGGCCACCTGGCAGGATAGCCATTGCCGGGAGTCTCGATGCCCCAGGGAGATAGGCATCTACTCCTTGGCATACGGCGCAGCCATCAGCAGAGTGCTCCTTGTGTTGTCAGGGGGCTACAACCAACAGGGTACTTGGCGGCCCCACCACAATGGACTGGCTATCGTGCTGCATATTAGGTGCAAGGAAGTCCATGGTCGTCGTCTCCACAAAAAGCAACACTGCACAGCGCATGGTGGAAATCTCACCCAGGAATGTATCCTCGCTCGAGAGATGGAGAATGAGCGGGATGGCAATGCGCCAACGAGAAAGCTGGCTAAAGGTCTCAATGCACAACAGACACAATGCACCTTGTAAGGCGCCCTTCCCCAATTGGCTCGCTCTTCAGAAGAATTCGGAAATATGGAGGTCAAACACGAGAGTGGACCATCACGTATAGGCCGAAACGTTTGAGACTCCTTTTAGTCACCTCTTATGACAGGCAGGAATATCGCGGGCCTATCCTAACCCCCAAACCCGCAGGGGGGGGGGGGGGGGGGCTAGTAATTCTTCCAAGCTGGCAGAGAGATGATGCAAACAGCAAAAGTGATAAATAAAAATACAGTAACCACAAACTGAATCAAAATTCAGTGAGATATTAGTGCTGTTGTATGTTAGCTCAACAGGAATAATAATAAAAAGTCTGCCAGCTTCCAAGCCTTTTCAAAGTGACTATCATTCCACAGATTAATAACAAAAACTTTTTTATGGCACAATTGGTGCACGAATGACGATATTACTCACTTTTCTCAGCCAGTTACTAGTCTGGTATATAACTAATGCAGCTAATCAGTATAAATACTAGCATACACTTCCTTCAATTTATTTAATATACAAAGATAAATATTTTTATATATAAAAACAAAGATGAGGTGACTTACCGAACGAAAGTGCTGGCAGGTCGATAGACACACAAACAAACACAAACATACACACAAAATTCAAGCTTTCGCAACAAACTGTTGCCTCATCAGGAAAGAGGGAAGGAGGGGGGAAGACGAAAGGAAGTGGGTTTTAAGGGAGAGGGTAAGGAGTCATTCCAATCCCGGGAGCGGAAAGACTTACCTTAGGGGGAAAAAAGGACAGGTATACACTCGCACACACGCACATATCCATCCACACATACAGACACAAGCAGAAATATGTCTGCTTGTGTCTGTATGTGTGGATGGATATGTGCGTGTCTGCGAGTGTATACCTGTCCTTTTTTCCCCCTAAGGTAAGTCTTTCCGCTCCCGGGATTGGAATGACTCCTTACCCTCTCCCTTAAAACCCACTTCCTTTCGTCTTCCCCCCTCCTTCCCTCTTTCCTGATGGGGCAACAGTTTGTTGCGAAAGCTTGAATTTTGTGTGTATGTTTGTGTTTGTTTGTGTGTCTATCGACCTGCGAGCGCTTTCGTTCGGTAAGTCACCTCATCTTTGTTTTTATATATAATTTTTCCCACGTGGAATGTTTCCTTCTATTATAAAGATAAATATTTTGAAACTTGAAAATCAAAATTTTCATTAATTTGATCTTGAGTTACACTGAAGTTTATTAAAAAATTCCCCACCACAATTAAAAACAGATATGGAAGGAGGAAAAGATATCAATAAGAAATCTGACTTTTCAGAGTAAAATTGAAACACACAATACAATGGTTTTGAAGTAAATTAAGAATGATTATGAGTTAGTTGAATCTCTTGATGCCTGAGAAAGAGGTTAAAACCCTGAAGAGCACCATAAAATGTTAAGAAATGCACAGAAAAGTAAGGTTAGGTTATTTCATCAGAATATTAGGGCACTAAATAATAACCAGAAGAACTTTTTGTCTGTCTGGATAATTTTAAAGGCCTTAAAAGGTAAGACATCCTGTGCCTCTGCGAGCGCAACATAACAACAGTATTAAAGAAGTTAAATATAAAAGATTACACCACAGTAGCTTATTCGTGCAAAATTGATATGGGAAAAAGAGGAGGCGTTACATATATTAGGACAGAATACAAGTTCATACCAGACACAAGTAGATTTTATAGTGATCTGCGCACAGAAGTGTGTGGTGTGGTGTTTTGTGATGGTGGTGGAGGTGGTGTGTGTGTGTGAGAGAGAGAGAGAGAGAGAGAGAGAGAGAGAGAGAGAGAGAGAGAGAGAGAGAGAGAGAGAGAGAATACTTAAAAATAATTCACTTTTCATTGTAACTGTAGACAGAGTGCCACTGGAAAATATTGTATTATTTATGTGGCACACAGAGTCCTTACCATACTATCTGTCAGACAGCAGTTAGCAGTAAATAGTCTTTGATGATTTCAGTGGAGATTTTGTAAATGATTATGACATAAAAGAATGATTTAGAACCCTTATTTGGATTCTACAATTTGGTGTAAGTAACTGAATTTCCAACAAGGGTTGATTAAAAGACAGTAGGACGAACTGACAATGTTTTCTTTGATGAAGCAAACAGTAACTGTATACCCAATAACAAATGCTCTCTTTGATTATGATGGACAATTAGATGGAGCCTTACGGAATGTAAATAGTTTTGGTGTGTAGGATACCACGCACCAGATAGCAGAAGCAGTGAGTTGTCAACAAGCAAAACTTTGCCACCTATCTACACATCAGCAACTGCCCCCCCCCCCCCCCCCCCACACACACACAAACACACTGTGTGTCCAGCTGGCACATACTAGTCTTGTAGGTGTACAGGGGTGAGTGTGGAGGGAGGCGAGCACTATAGCTCATTAAAGGATTTTTTTTTCTGCAAGCCATCAAAGTCTTATCGGTTTCTTGTGTGCCTGTCAACAAATCAATGCCTCTGCTATTCAGTCAGTGGTCTCCTTTATTTATATTCTGCTAGAACTTCTCTTAGTTTATTTATAATGCCTTACTACAGATACTCCTCAGTGGAAATCAGAATAATTAACGACACCTGGAAAAATGTTTTTAAGAATCTTTTACAAGATACAGCCTGTGATGAAATTTATAAGGAACTAAATGCTGACATAAAATTTAATATAGTCCATGATAAACTCATAGCATCTCAAAACAGTTTTCCATATAAGCTAATCAAAAAGGACATTAAAAGCAGTCATGAAAAAAATCATGGATCACTAGATGCATCAAAGAATATTGTGAAAGGAAAAGGGAAATGCATCTGTTGTCATGATCACTTCAGTAATTGCACACTGGAAAAAACTACTCATAATTACTAAGAAAAGTTAGTAAAAATCAAAGAAAAGCACACTATTTTAGAAATAAGTAATTTTGACAGCTATTTAAGTATCCATAGAATGTAGTGAAAGGAGAGATAGGACAACAAGTCACAGAAGATAAGATATTATCAATAATGATTTAAGTGGAAGGGCTCTAAATGATCAGTCATAGGAGGCAGGTATGTTTAATAACCATTTCTTAAATATAGAAGAAAATACATAAACAGTTTAAGAGAAAAATCACAGTAGCATGTTGAAAAACCAACTCTAAAAACTGAATTATATGGATGTCTCACCCATTTCTCCTTATGCAACTGAGAAAATTATATATTCTGTCAAATATACAAGCTCATTTGGATTTGATAGTGTTCTCAACAGAATACTAAAGACTTGTTCCCTTATAATAACCACTGTGTTTTCTGAAATATGTAATGCACCAGCACCTCTGACCACTTTCCAAAAGAGAGTGATATATGCCACTGTTGATCCCCTCTAAAAGAAAAGTAATAGACGTCTGTAACTATCAGCCGGTTTCACTACTGACATCATTCTACAAAATTTCAGAGAAGGTGATGTATTCTAGAATATTATTCCACCTGAGCAACAATAGTATCTCCAAAAAAACACAGTTTTGAGTTCAGAGGAGCTGCTTAACTGAGAATGCCATTGACACATTCATTCACCAAATTTTGGAAGCATTAATTGACAGAAGAGGACCAGTTGGTATTTTCTGTGATCTATCTAAGGCATTTGTATGAATCACAATTTTCTCCAGATGACGTGGTATTTTACGGAATTTATGGTATAGCTAACAAATGGATGTCATAACTAACCTAAAGAATGCTAATAGGTGCCCTTAATAATTCAATCAATGTAAGCAGGGAAAACTCTTCTGACTGGAGATAAATCACTCATAGGGTTTCACAAGGCTCAATCAAGGTCCACTGTTGTTTCTCATATACGTAAACAATCTTCCATCTCATGTACGACAAGCAAAGTCATTCTTTTGAAGATGACATAGTCAAGCTGACCTAAGAGGATCCTTGACAGTTCCAGTGGGCTGAGCACCATGACTTCATGGGCCTATCTCTAGCAGTCATGTAACACAATTTTGTAAATGTCTCTATGGCAATGCCAACACCACAGGTACATAGATTATCATTTACACCTGCACCCAACAGGGCTATGGAGCTGCAAGGTGGCAACAGAGCTTCTAGCTGTCAAGAATCTTCTTAGGCTGACTCGTCTACAGTATTGTAATCAATCTAAACATCCATACAGCAAGAAAAGAAATGGTACATATCATTCTTAGAAGTATTATTGCATGGTTTTTCTGCAAATGGCCTCACTCTCAATTTCAAAAAGACACATGTTCAGTTTTGTACATCTAGAGGTACTACACAAATAATTAGTGTAACGCATGATGAAGAAATAATAACTAAGATAAAAACATTAAAAATTTATAGGTGTCCATACGGATGAGAATTTGAACGAGAGGAAAAAAAAAACTGGAAATCCTAAACAAATTAGTTCAGCCACATTTGCACTTCACATCATTGTAAATTTTGGGAGAGACAAATCAGTACATCGACATATTTTTATTCACTACTGTCATATGGAATCTGGGGTAGCTCGTCTTTAAGAATGGAAGTCTGTGCTGCTCTAAAATGTGCTGTAAGAATAATATGCGGTGTTCACCCACAATCATATTGTAGGCATCTGTTTAAGAAGTTAGGAATTTGACCACTGCTTCACAGTATATTTATTCTTTCAAGAGGCCTATCGTAAATGATCCGCAGCAGTTCAAAAGGAAAAAAGATGCACATGATCACAAAACAAAAAGAAAAACTTACATTCATTACTTATTAAGATTGTCTTTAGCATGAAAAGGTATGCACAATGCTGCCACAAAAATTACTGACACATACCCAATGATACAAATTGTCTGACAGATGGTAAAGTTAAATTTCAAACAAAATGAATAAGTTTCTCCTTGACAATTCTTTCTCTCTCCTATTCCTCTGTATTCCCCCCCCCCCCCCCCCCCCATCCAAAAAAAAGAGAAACAACAGGTTGCAAATTGTCAACAAGTAGCTGTATTTACATCGGAATGTGTACTAATGTGAATGTAAAATGACTCAGTCCACATCACTAGAATTAATCGTTCAAATTATGCATGGAATTAAGACATTACTTTTAGAGGTGACAATAATGTGGTGAGGTGTGATGTCATGAATGGGGACAAAAAGAGACTGATCAGAACTGTGACAATTATTTTCTTCTTTTATTTTCTCACAACAGGAGTCACAAAAGCATTTATGAGCCCTTGGTTGTCAACAGACTGTGAAATGCTTCAATTGGTAACAATACAATGGGAAACTCAACGTCACCACTTGCAAAACATGCAAACGCTTTTGTGAGTGTTCTAACACGAAAATATAAGATAATTAATCAACTGTATAAGCTCCAGAGACAGTCTGCATTTTTTTTTCAGGTCACTTCTATATTTCTGCTTCTGAGCATTTCAGTGACACACTGATATGTAAAATAGACAGAGGTGTAGGTTAGATTGATAGCATGCAGTTCCAAAAAAAAAAAATAAATAAATAAATAAATAAAGAGGATATCACGAGAACTGATACGGTGCACATTTTACAAATATTAGAATTTGATTTTTGTCATGGGTCAAAGCAGATAGGTGGTATCAGTATCTTCAGTATTTCCATTGAAGGTGCCATTCAATCTGAGCATAATATTCCCCATCAACAAAGCACGGTAAAAGTTAAATAGGACCTGACCCCTTTCATGTCTTATAGTTTATGTCTGTTATATGTACAGAAATAAAAGTTAAAATGCTTTGAGACATGCCCACTTAGCACTTTCAGTTTCTATTATGGAAAGTGCATTTAAATATGGCATGAAGCTATATATATAAAGCTACACTGCAGGTCAGTCTGTCACCACAGAAAATTTGGCTTTCACATTCATTGGACTTGCCGAGTCACAAGCACCTTGGACTACTCTACAGATATCTCTGTCACCACAATCAGATTTCAGCAGAGAGGAAGAGGAGAGGTAATACTATATACTCTAGCACAGAGCAGTCAAAACTAAAAATACATTTATCATTTTTTTCTTTTAAGAGAGAAATTTAATTAAGTGTTCCACAAAGTGAAATATATCCCATTTCATACCTAAAATTGTTATTTTTGATTTTTTAGCAAAAAAGATCTAATGATTTTAACTTCAAACATGTAACAAATTTATAAAAACCATATGCTTACAAAACATACCTTTGGATCACACGGATTAACAATATGCACCTTTTTTAGTATGGCCGGGGGAGGGTAAGTGGGGGAGGGTGACGGGGAGAGAAGGTGACAACATTGTCTGTTGGGAACATACGAAGCCTCTACTTTTTAAGATTGATCCACACTTTCTACGTACGATTGATTTATCTGTGACCACGTCGAACTGAGACACACTGGTCGTAGAAATCACATACCTAATGAAATGCTAGCAAGCGTAAAGAACGGATGATTCCACAAAGACTGCATAAACGACACAGATGCTGTGACGGGGTCCGTTAGCCAGTGCCATGCACCCACTGCTGTGCAAACGGATATCACTGCCAGCAGGACTGAAATAAAAATCAGTTGCATACGCAAAAACGTTATGTGTAGTGCAAATCCAAGGAATGCAAAATAGTGATAATTATACATACTTCTCCATCGTATGGTGGACGGCTGAAGGCAAGCAATAACCTCCGTCAATCGCCGCTCAAACGCTTTCAGGTCTATTAATAACACGATATGTTAATAAACACTTACAAAGTATAAACACACTGCAAATGTCACGCAAGCACGCTGAACACATTACTTGATAATAATGAGTATGGTGCTATTCTTTTCGTGGAAGAAAGCTTAGAAGTATTTGTAGCAGATGGAAAAAGTAAACGTAAACTCTAAAGAAAATATCATATTTTTCTAACCTTCACAAGCTGTCTGTTCTAAGGACATCACTCACAAACTTCAAAAACACCACGGTACAGTAATAATAAACATCAAGACTTCACAGCGCATGATACTATGGTTCTAACATCTTTGGTTACTAGTCGCGATCAGTGATCCCGGCAGTATAGCAATCACTGAGATGCGACAGCGAGTTCTCTCCTCGACGCGTAAACAAGATAATCATAATGTGAATTGTAATGCGTAAAACATGAGAACAAATACAAGCCACAAGTGCTCAAAAAACTTACGGCATGCTCTCACTGAAAGTAAACGAAAGCTAAGGAATATACTGATATACTAGTCAACGAAACGAGAGGGACCGTTGTATTTTTCTCTTTCAGTAGAGTTACCGTTTTCGCTTAATGAAAGGTTACTTACTGAAAATCGCTTCATCAATTTAAATTCTTATTTATATATAGTGTAGGCATCAGCTATATTTAGTTATTGTAAATCCTAAACAATTTTTCGTTTTCACATATCTGGCACATCTTGTGGAAGAACACTCAATTTAAAAAATATCTAAGCCGTCACGGAAAATTTGTAATTTTTAAAGAAGAGCTGTTTAATAAAATAAAGACTAAGAAGATTTAAAAGCACAAAATCATTACGATATCATAAGCAAGCGTGGCGAAAAAAGTTAACTTCCGATGCTAGCGGGCTATGACAGGCCCCCCCCCCCCCCCCCCTATCCGCGCTCCACAATAAACGTCAAAATTTTCTTATCGAAAAATCTTGACGGCGGCATCCGTACCTTAGACTGCCTGTGTGAATGCCACCATATGAAATGCACTGTAGGATGTTTTGATGTTAAATTTTGATCCGTTCTGTCACGTCTGAATCGGTCTTAACTCTGTGTCGCAATTCAGAAGTTATGATAACATCGTTGCTTTTCGGTCGATTCACACTGCACGTCGGTGAATGGAATGAAATAACATTTCACAATGCATTTCAAAAGGCAGCATTCACACTCATCGTTTGGTTCTGGGCTCAGCGACTGTATTGACATTTCATCCAGTGCAAACAACCCTCCATTTGACAATGACATTTTCTTCCAATCCATTCATGTCCAGCGTGAAGCGACTTCAAATATCAAAGACTCGCAATGTGAAAATTCCTTTTTTCACATGGACAATATTCATGGAATCTATATGTGCAGATTTTTATCGCCAAATGCGCATTTTCAGTTTGAATTACTAGATGGTGACAACTATGATAAAATTCACAATACCTTCTCTTTGTGCGTAAGACTTTAATTAATAACAAAAAGAAATCTCTGTTCAAAATCATCGCTATTTAGCGTATAACCTTGCATCCAGCGTTTTAGGTTTATCTTATATCCTTCTATGTATCTGTTCAAATTCATTTGTGAACAGAATCCCACGTTAATGATCTCATAGTTCAGGGGCTCTGTTCAGGAAGCCAGTGTTTATTAATAACTGAGAGCGATACCTAAAACGTAACAAGAACTTTAAAAACCTACAACGAGTTAGATTCATTGTGACATACTTCCACTGAAAAGCCTAGTTATGTATATTTTTTTCTTACTGGTGAAAAAGTTGGAAAATGGTACAAAGTGGAAAGAAAACGTACATGATACATACATTATACTCACCTAAGAAAATTATTTGACATATTGAAGTGGTCAATCAACTTAGGATTTATTAAACTTTAAGCACTGTAAGGTGTTACGAGGGTTGCCCAGAAACTAATACACCAATTTTTTCTTCAACTGTTCTTTACTGATCATAATGAGAATTACACAAACAAAAGAATGGTGTTTTACTTACACACCGTATTTTTCCACGTAATCTCCATCCAGTTCTACGGCCTTCCTCCAGCGCGAAACAAGGGCGCATATGCCCTATCGGTACCAATCCTTGTCCTGGTGGCGAAGGCAGTGCTTCAGTGTGTGAATCACCTCCTCGTCGTCCTAAAAATGTCTTCCACAAATGGTATCCTTTAATGGCCCAAACAAGAGAAAGTCCGAGGGGGCTAGGTCAGGGCTGTCAGGTGCGACAGCCGTAGATGTCTCCCTGACCAATGCAAATCGTGGAGCTCGGCCGAACTGCGTTCTGAAGACCTCATCCTCCATGCCCAGCGAATAACTGTACTTCTGTTGACAGTAGGTGCTCCTTAGACTTTGCAAAAGCGTTTGTGAGTATTCCTCAGAGTTTCTTTCACTGCAGTGAGAAATTCAATGATGGCACTTTGCTTGTAACATACATCACTTACAGACGCCATTTTGAAACTTTCCTGCAGCTACACTATCTGTTGGGAGTGACAGAAACTTGGTGCACTCACTCAGGAGACTTCAAATAATACACAAGTAACGTTTCGCATTTGTAGCATTGTTTTTGGTAGAGAAAAAAATGCGGTGCATTACTTTCTGGTCAGTCCTCATATCGTTTATGCCAGATGCACTCAGAAAGGATTGTGGACTTGTAACAAAATTATGTCACTGGCTTGAGTTCTGATCACCAGCTTGGACCTCCGAAAAATTGTTGACAGTAGGTGCTCCTTAGACTTTGCAAAAGCGTTTGTGAGTATTCCTCAGAGTTTCTTTCACTGCAGTGAGAAATTCAATGATGGCACTTTGCTTGTAACATACATCACTTACAGACGCCATTTTGAAACTTTCCTGCAGCTACACTATCTGTTGGGAGTGACAGAAACTTGGTGCACTCACTCAGGAGACTTCAGATAATACACAAGTAACGTTTCGCATTTGTAGCATTGTTTTTGGTAGAGAAAAAAATGCGGTGCATTACTTTCTGGTCAGTCCTCATATCGTTTATGCCAGATGCACTCAGAAAGGATTGTGGACTTGTAACAAAATTATGTCACTGGCTTGAGTTCTGATCACCAGCTTGGACCTCCGAAAAATTGTTGACAGTAGGTGCTCCTTAGACTTTGCAAAAGCGTTTGTGAGTATTCCTCAGAGTTTCTTTCACTGCAGTGAGAAATTCAATGATGGCACTTTGCTTGTAACATACATCACTTACAGACGCCATTTTGAAACTTTCCTGCAGCTACACTATCTGTTGGGAGTGACAGAAACTTGGTGCACTCACTCAGGAGACTTCAGATAATACACAAGTAACGTTTCGCATTTGTAGCATTGTTTTTGGTAGAGAAAAAAATGCGGTGCATTACTTTCTGGTCAGTCCTCATATCGTTTATGCCAGATGCACTCAGAAAGGATTGTGGACTTGTAACAAAATTATGTCACTGGCTTGAGTTCTGATCACCAGCTTGGACCTCCGAAAAATTGTTGACAGTAGGTGCTCCTTAGACTTTGCAAAAGCGTTTGTGAGTATTCCTCAGAGTTTCTTTCACTGCAGTGAGAAATTCAATGATGGCACTTTGCTTGTAACATACATCACTTACAGACGCCATTTTGAAACTTTCCTGCAGCTACACTATCTGTTGGGAGTGACAGAAACTTGGTGCACTCACTCAGGAGACTTCAGATAATACACAAGTAACGTTTCGCATTTGTAGCATTGTTTTTGGTAGAGAAAAAAATGCGGTGCATTACTTTCTGGTCAGTCCTCATATCGTTTATGCCAGATGCACTCAGAAAGGATTGTGGACTTGTAACAAAATTATGTCACTGGCTTGAGTTCTGATCACCAGCTTGGACCTCCGAAAAATTGTTGACAGTAGGTGCTCCTTAGACTTTGCAAAAGCGTTTGTGAGTATTCCTCAGAGTTTCTTTCACTGCAGTGAGAAATTCAATGATGGCACTTTGCTTGTAACATACATCACTTACAGACGCCATTTTGAAACTTTCCTGCAGCTACACTATCTGTTGGGAGTGACAGAAACTTGGTGCACTCACTCAGGAGACTTCAGATAATACACAAGTAACGTTTCGCATTTGTAGCATTGTTTTTGGTAGAGAAAAAAATGCGGTGCATTACTTTCTGGTCAGTCCTCATATCGTTTATGCCAGATGCACTCAGAAAGGATTGTGGACTTGTAACAAAATTATGTCACTGGCTTGATTTCTGATCACCAGCTTGGACCTCCGAAAAATTGGAAAAAATACGATGACAAATTTGCTCACAGATTTTCAATGAATTTCGGTATCTCTGACATTAATGGTACACCTAATCTTGATTGGCTCATTTAAGCGAAATGGAAAACTCGAGTCAGATACTTGGTTTACTCCAAAGGCATAGACTGTGCCATGCTCGAGATACACAGCAAGCAAGAGAACGTTAAGTTCCTTGCAACTTCGAGAAAAGAGGTAAATGTGTCTACAATAACTGATTGCAGATGCCTCAATAAACCAAATTTTCATAGATGAAACTAATTCCAAAGAGTCTGGAGAAAAATGGCAACAAATGACTGTGTTGTTGTGGTCTTCAGTCCTGAGACTTCTTCATCTCCCAGTGCTTACTGCAACCTACATCCTTCTGAATCTGCTTAGTGTATTAACAAATGACTACCATATACTTTATCAGACTGTAAAAATGCAAATGTTGTGTTGTTGCCTACCAACTACTGGAACACAAAAAACACGTAAGACTGTTAAAAAGTGACTTACCATAAAATTCAGTCATTTTCAACTCTATAATGTTGAGAAAATTATAAATTCTTTAAAAAATGTTGATATGAATATGATGGTGTTCCACGAAATATTAAAGAGATATCATGGTATAATAAGCACTATTCTTCCTAAGATACCTGATACATCACTAACTCAGAGCAATTAGTCAGAAAGATTATATTATACACTTTTTAAATCCTTTTTTCTAAACTCATTTTATAAGTCTTTTGAGAAAACTATGCACTTCAGAATATAGTCTCATATTGTTTATAACAACACGGTGAATTAGAATTTGATGAATCACAATTTCAGTTTCAAGGAAGTAGTTCGAAATATGATGTTAATTGCACATTCCCTCAAAAATTTTTGCAAGCATTGAGTAAGAAATGAGAGATATTTATGGCATTTCTAAACACAGATAATAATATTTGATAGGTGCTCTGGAAGAAATAATGTTGGTCAAAGAATGAATGATCACAACCAACAACCAGATTGCATCATATTCAATAAAAAGGAACTAATTGTATACTATTTGACTCATTAATAGTAGAAAGAGGAATTTTTCAAGATTTATTTCAGTTCATTGATAGTGTTCTAATGAGGTTAATGTTTCTTATGGATGTAAATCAAAGACCATCCATTCAGTATACATATGCCATTAGGTCATTTAACATACAGTCTGATAATTTTTTCATCCAAATCGTAACAGACATACTTTAACATATGACAAACTATATCTTTAAAATAATTGTTGGCTGCTATTCTGCAGATAGTTATTTTAATTGTTAAGAATCGTTACAGAAGATTTACTTCTGCACATCACAATACTGCCAGTGGTCTTCTCATCTGCACAAGAATTCATAAGCAGGAAAGGATCTCGAAAATATTTCGGTTTACATTGAGATAAAAAATGAGTGAAAAGCTATTACAGATCTTCTGAAAGAACTTAGGTAAGCCATTTTGCAATTCATGTGATTGCAAGTCATAGACAAGTACAAACCACTGTGTTAACATACACTATTAATTTTCTTTTAATAATATCACACGAGAATCTGAGAGAACTTAAGTTCAACAAAGAAATGCTTTGTTACACAAAAGGTTGTAATAATAATCTTATGGATAAGAAGTTAAAAGATTCATATTTAAGCTATTATACATATATTCCTCCATGAAACGTTTTCAGTAAATAATCCTCAACAGTTGCGAAGGAAAGTGTTCATGAAAGGGCTGGTGATGATATGAATGTTAATAACACCTCTGCAAGGTATACATTGTTTATTTATTTATTTGTTTTCTCCTCTTACTCAGTAACTCACAGAATATCGAATCATAAGGAATAGTTCGACAAAATTACGCTATATTCTTGAAGAATGGCTGCTTGTAGACAATTATATATCCAATAAATCTGTCTTAAGTAAAAATATAACAATAGATACATGTAATAAGTGAGCTGGAGAAAAATACTGGTTACATGATTACACTTGATGCAAAAACATAAATTCGACTTAATCGAAGATAAAGCAACTCTGAGATGTATGAATATTTCAAGACAAAATATTTCATGATGAACATTTATTGTACCCCATAGGAATGTCTTTGCAAGCTACTGTTTCTTGGCTGTCAGTACTGTTTGACCACCCCACCCAGTTAGCCATGTTGTCCGGATTGGGAACAAGAGCTTGGTCTCCGGCACGAATCCTCACAGTGGACTATGTGTCAAGGTCCGATGAGCTGGCCAGTCTGTGGATTGTTTTTAGGCAGTTTTCCATTTGCCTCAGCAAATGTGGGCTGGTTCCCCTTATTCCACCTCAGCTACACTATGACGGCAATTGCAGCGCAAACAAGTTCTCCATGTACACATACACCACCATTACTCTACATGCAAACATAGGGGTTATACTCGTCTGGTGTGAGACATTCTCTGGGGTCCACTGGGGGCTGAACCGCACTATAACCCTGAAAGAGTAGTTCGGTGTGGGGCGACGGAGGGGTGAAGTGGACTGCGGTAGTCGTTGTGGGGTTGTGGACCACTGTGGCTGCAGCAGGGACGGAGCCTTTCCATTGTTTCTAGACCCCCTGTTAACATACAATACAATACTGTTTGACCAAATGGGCTCTTACACATCTAAAATTTTCTTTGATCACTATATACTGTTCTTCTCATGTAGAGTATTGTTGGAGAAGCAATGGTGTTGTGGGCATCTGAGTTGGTTGGGCACCATAGAGCTGTGTGGTAACACCTCTTTAATAATTATCTTGTGTAGGATAAGTTCCAAAAATGTGAATACTGTATCCTCCCCACAAAAATTTTAAAAGAAAAAAATATGACAATATTTAATTATGAATGCTAATGGACACTGCTCTAAGCGTAACCTGTCCACAATGAAATGTACTGACAATGGCAACAAAATGTGAAATTCGCAATCTGACTCAAATATAAATTCTTCACAAAATTTAAAGTCCGTTCAGTGACAAGAAAATACAATTAAACCGAAATATCGGTCTTTGGCCCTGTGCAAAACAATCAGAATTAAAGTCTTACCTCAGAATAAATGGATGTCACATTTCTGCTCTTGTTGTTGCGCACCGCTTGGAGGAACTGCATTGCAAATAATAATATTCTCTTTTTTTGTGATTCTAGTGAAATTTTTTTTTCAAAAGAAGTGGAATGAAATGGGAAGTGCAACGAAATCTTTAGTTCAATAAAAAATTAAATTTTTGAAAAAAATGCTTTTGAAATAAAAATTATTATTGGGGGACTTGTTGGAGAATAATTACAATAAATAAAATTTTTCATTATCTAATGATTATATTAATTAACAGTATACCTTATTCACCATCTTGACCAGTGTTGTCGACCGCCTACATCACACAACCGCACTGGGCTGCTACTACTGACCGACCGCTCTGCATGACGACTATTAGCGTACTGCACGCGACGACTACTGACAGAGTACTGCTCTCAACTAGACAGAGCTACAGACTCGCAACGACTAACTGACCGTCTCGCAACGACTGACTGACAGACTGAGAACCGCTCGCAACACTCGCGCGGTCAAGCGCAAACTCTCTGGTCACAGATGCTACAATGCCTCGCCATCGCTGCTTCGTTACATACGTGTTTCATAACCCTCCACTGGGGGGGCAAAAATTTGGCAGCGATGGTGAGTCATTTGGACTTGGCAATCGCGGCAAAATTTTTCTTTAATTAACAAAATCCTACAACTTACAGAATATTTAAATGTTGTGCACACGCACTAAGTACAAAATATATCAGACAAAGACAAAATGTGAGTACAAAACGTAGTAACAAATCAGAAAAATGTATATACAAATTATTTGACAGAAAACAAAGTGCACAGGCACTGAAAAAATTCATTGGCATATTTAGAACAAATAAACAGACTGGCAAAAAATATTATGTTGACAAGTGACATGAGTGCACATGCACTGCAGTTGAGAACATATCAGTAATTGATGAAATGTATGTACAATTAGTAACAAATGACATAAGTGCATACGCATTGAAGTATTGAATATACAGAATAGTACAAATCATATTGAAAAATGAGAAAAGTGCACAGTCACTGAAGTTCAGTAGGAAACATATTAACACCTAACATAAGTGCACATGCACTGTAGTTCAGAACATATCATTACAATAAAAATGTATATACAATATAAAAGACAAGAGTGTACATATACTGTACTTCAGAACAAATAAAAAAATGTCTTTAGTATTTTTGCAATAAATAAACATAATGGCAAAAAAAAAACATGTCCAAAGTGCACACGCACTGAAGAAATGTCTTTAGCATTTTCACAACAAATAAACATAATGGCAAACATCATGTCGATCAGTGACATAAGTGTACTCACACTGGAGTTCAGTGAATCGAGAAAGAAAAAAAAAATGTATAACCTACGAACATAAATGCTGTTAACCAAAAAAAAAAAAAAATTATTTTCCTTATGTGACAAGAATTAGGATAGGAAAGGGAAGGATTGCATCATGGTTGTAGCACTTTAGATTGCACACAGCTGTTCTGAAAGTCCATATCTTTCCACAGAAGTACAACACCAAGTGACACAACCTGAAGTTCTTTTCCCATCAGAATTTATCAGTGTAGCCAAGACACTGAACTGTCGTAGTAATGTTCCATATTTTCATTTTGGCAGTACATTAGGTACACCAAACAGTGGGACCATAATAATGTCTTCATCGCTCACGGTGGTGGACAGCATGTCGTGTCAACACCACGCTCTTACAAGGCGCACCAACGTAGAATTAGTGCAAAACCAAATATAGTGCTCCATGATCACTAGGATAAACAGGACAAATGGACATTGCAATAATTCAGGGTAGTCAGCTTATGAGGTGAAGGACATCAAGTCACATAATATTGACAATTAGAGACATAATTAGTTTGTGGCATTCATAGCCCAGTTATTGAACATTTCTGTACCAAGTATGTAGTATTACAGAAAAATGTTCATTAATTGTTTTACATGGAATCAGTAGCCTTCTTTTCCTGGTTACAAATAATCGCATTCTTTTCAGTTACAGAGTGTAATTAAGAATCATTAACCTTCTCCTAATTACAGTTAATTAATCATTTGTCATTCCAATAATAATCATTAGCCTTTTCCTAATTACAGTTAATTAATCATTTGTCGTTAATTAATCATTTGTCTAATTACAGTTAATTAATCATTTGTCGTTAATTAATCATTTGTCTAATTACAGTTAATTAATTATTTGTCGTTAATTAATCATTTGTCATTCCAATAGTAAGAATTATTAGTCTTCTCCTAATTACAGTTAATTAATCATTTGTCATTCTAATAGTATTAATTATTAGCCTTTTCCTAATTACAAAGCATTATTAAACAGTCACATTCATTTCCAATTACAAAGTATGAACATTGAAAACAAGAGCTAATTAATGGCATAATTAATAACAATTCATCGAGTGACATTAATTATTGGCACTCAGTGGCCAGCAAGTATTGAATAGAATAAAACATAGTTCATCATTCAGTATTATTCAGATCATTACGAAGTCATTATTGAAAATCAGTTAATTACAGTCATAGCATTAATAATCACAGGCATTATAAGTAGTCTCATTACAATAAACAGTGTTTCTCCTTCAGTAGTATTCAGATCATTACAAAGTCATTATTAAAATCAGTTAATTAGTCATAGCATTAGTAATCATAGGCATTATAAGTAGTCTCATTACAATAAACAGTGGCAGTTATTAACTAGTGACAAAGCATTATTTTAAATATATACTTTTTTTTTGTCTCATTAAGAAGTCATTACTCAAGTGACATACTATTCAGAGCTAATCAGTATTATTCAGAATTTTCTCAAACTGGTATCACTATTTGGGACTGGTAATACATTTTTTTTGTTAGCAATGCATTGCGTTGAGATCGATAATTAATTGCTGAGGCATAACACTATTTGCTTTTGACCTATTGCTGCAAATGAGGATAGGTAACGTCATTCGTCATGAGTCAGCTGTAGCAAGGTTATGCAACAAGGCAGTATATGTGATCACATTCATAAATGATAAACACAAACGGGTAAAAAATAAAAATGCAAGTACTGGAACAGGTATAATAAGTAACAGGTTTAGCAAGTATCATGAAAAGCTTCTCTTGAAAAAATACAAAATGGATTATTGACCTGAAAGAAGAAACGCATTAGTATGCTGAAAAGTAGTGAACCTCGAATTAACAGGTAGTGAAATGTGTATAAAAATGTGTTCCATAGCTGTCCTTTCCAAAACTTTCTGTCATCCTACTATGCAATGTAACACCTGCTGTCAAAGCAAACTGCAACAAAAACTTAAATAATTACATAGCATAAATACATAACTTCAACATTATCCTCATCTGTAAAGAAAAAAAAACTTCATTATTCATTATCCATATTATCATAACTTCATTATTATCATCGCCTGTAAAGAAAAACTTCATTATTCATAATACCATATCCTTCATCATTATTCATCAGTATTCATTATCATCTGCAAAAAAAAATCACTTCATTACTCATTATACAACTATTCCTTATCTCTAGCATATTTCATCACTAAAACTAAGATGTGTAGTTCTGTCTGACAGCCTGCATCAATCACCTTGTATTCTGAAAGAAAAAAATTAGTTAAGACTGCTATTCTACGATGAGTATAGTATATTCTTGTTAATGCCTGTTAATCCTGATCCATTTACTCTTCCTCATAAAGTTATTGCATCCTCTTTCGTTTATTCCGTAGGTGAAATTCCATTTCTGTTGAATTTATTTCTTATATGCATCATTTCTTTCTAAAATTGATGAACAAGGATTAATGTCTTGCATTTAAATCCTATACCCACTAGATAATGACTGGTTTATGGTGACACAATTAGCCATACAGCATAACATGACAGAAAACGTAATATGTCAAAGACATTGACAGTGTTCAGAGCTAAAAATGTACAGAGAATATCACAATGCAGCAGCAAAAAATGTAAAACAGTCACGATGTTGAGATGTCATAGGGCAAAAAAAATGTCAAAGTCAACTGGTGTGTGTTATACCTTAACTATTTAACTATTTCACAGTGCATACAAACAAAACTGGAATACAATCATACATAAAAAAGACAAAATGTGACGTTCGTTGTGTTCAGCTTGTATATAGTGTAATTAATCGAGGCGAGAATTAAAGCCTTTAATGAAAAAAAAACGTAATGAAATTAACATGTCATTAGCTAACATTGCATAATTAGTCATAAAATACGTAAGTGTGTCTGAAAAAATATGCACGGTCTGATGTGTAACGACAAGAAAAGCGACCTGCTAACCTTACCTTGCCGGGCACTTGCCAAGAAAAAGTACGATAATCATCAGTAATTAGTCAGGTGAATATAATTGCATTAGTAAATGGCATCATAGTGTGTTGAATCATAAAGTGTCTTCATTCAATAAACGGTTTAATGTTTGAGATATGGTGATTGCCTTTCGATTTTCTGGTTCTCAAAGTTTCGACGTGTACAACATTGGGGTGAGGGATGCTGCGAATCCGATATGGACCTGCGTATAGAAGTTCAAATTTACTGCACTTACCTTTTAATTTGCTGGATAAATAGTGTGTACGTACTAGTATCTTCTGTCCAACGTGAAAGACGCGGCGTGTACAAACCTGTTTTTGCTGTCTTCTCCGGCGCTCTGCGGCAGGTTTGATGTTGTTCAGCGCAATGTCAATTATTTCGTGGTGTCGTAATCGACGAGATGTAGGAAATGTTATTAATTCTTTAATTTTGTTAGGTGGTTCAGCATTTTTCAGTATAACAGACGGAGATAGCATAGTGGATTCATTTGGTATGGAATTAATTACATCTTGGAATGAGAGTATGTATGTATCCCAATCAATATGTCTTTTGTGGCAGTATATTCGGCACAGCTTACCAATTTCTTTCATTAATCGTTCACAGGGGTTCGAAGAAGCGTGGTACTTGGATATATAGATCGGAGAAATGTTTCTGGCTCGTAACATGCGTGTCCATACGCTACTACGAAATTGAGATCCATTGTCAGAAATTACTTTCATTACATGCCCTACATGAAATAGAAAATGTTTTACAAATGCTTTCGAAACAGTTTTAGCAGTAGCTTTGCGTAACGGAGTGAAAGTAACAAATTTTGAAGTGAGCTCAACAGCGACAAAGATGTAGCAAAAACCTCTGTTAGTTCTCGGAATTGGACCAAAAATATCTACAGCGGCCATATGTCTTAATTTAACAGGTACAATGGGATATAATGGAGGAATATGTGAAGTGGTGTCTGATTTAGCTTTCTGGCAAATTTTACAAGACGCTAAAACTCGTCGTATACGTTTCTCCATGTTAGTAAAATAACAGTTCTGTCTCAGTATAAGAAAACATTTTCGTGCTCCGTAATGTGCGTAGCTTAAATGAGTGTACCATATTAGTTTGTTGACCAGTTCGTCAGGTATGCATAATAACCAATTGTTGCTGTCAGGATGAGAGCGGCGAAACAGAATGTCATTGCGTACAGTGTAGTGGTTCCTAATCGTAACATTATTCTTATCTAGCCAAAGGTGTTTAATTTCTTTCCACACGTTGTCTTTATTTTGCTCCTTTGCTATGTCCTGTAATGACGATGAAATGAAGTTTTCAAATGCAACTTGATGAATGTACATGACACTGAAATTTGTTTTGCAAAAGTTGGTTGCTACGTCTTGCTGATTGTTGCTGAGAGAACGCGATAGTGCGTCTGCTATAACATTTTGTGTGCCGGGAATGTGAACTATTGTAAAATTAAATTCTTGTAAATAAAGTTTCCATCTACTTAATCTGTCATGAGTAAATTTAGCTGAAAGTAAAAATTGTATAGCTCTATGGTCTGTGTAAACGGTGGTATGTCTGCCATAAAGAAAGTGCCTAAATCTCGTAAAAGCCCATACAACACATAATGTTTCCAATTCTGTAACAGAGTAATTTCGTTCAGCGGGTGACAAAATGCGACTTGCAAATGCGATGTTTTTAATTACTGTTGAACCATGTTCTTCTATTTCCTGGAAAATATGTACACCTAAAGCGGTGTTGGAACTGTCGGTGGCAATGGAAAAATTTCTAGTAAGATCAGGGTGCGATAAAAGTGGAGCATTCAACAAAGCATGTTTCAAATAACATTCTCGTGAACAAAATTCTGCGTGTCAAAAGTAATGTTTCCGTTACTGTAATATGCAATCTGTGCTGTATCTGGTTAAAATCTATCGTACGTGCCGTTATTTATTTTACGGGAGGATGCTGTGGCATATCCACTATATGAACTGTTCTGTTGTTTCTTACTGACGTGTTACGCTATAGATGACACCTATTGTCTGTTTCATTCATCATAATATGTTGTTGCTGATGTTGTTGCTGCTGAAAAGATCGACTGTTATTAAATGTACGCTGAAAATTGTGCTCGTTATTTTTACGTCTGTCATGATAGTAATTTCTATACGGCGCATTGCGATAGGAATTGAAATGGTGTGTTGTCTGGACGTAGTTATTTTTTTGCTGCCATGCGTTACTATTTGTTATACCAGGGACTATACGTGCACGCGGCGAAACATTAAAGTTTGGTTGACCTTGTAGACTGCATTGTTGGTTACGTATGCTAAGCGGCTGACTTTCATGCTGTTGTGGTGAAAAACATCTATTGTTACAAAAATATGGTTGCGACTGCCGAAAATTTTGTACATACTGATGATTACGATTTTATCTGTAATTAAAATTACGGCGGTAGTTGTCATTACGGGAGTGCCTACTGAATATTGTCACATTCGGTAAAAATTTGTCATATCCGGTTTTCATTACTCGTTTCTTAATACTAGGTAGAGCAATAGTTAAAGAGCAGTTTGGATAGATATAAAGGATAGTAGAAGAGAAGGCAGCAGTGCAGAAAACTAAAGATGAAACAGCACTACTACAGCTCGGGGCCCTATGCTCGCTACGGCACATATTCATTAAAGCGTAATGAATCCCCTGAGGTCTTTTACGCACTGCAAATAAATTTTAGCTTTTGCGTTGCAGGCAATAGCGGTAAAAATCCAAAGGCAAATTGTTGTATCCAAGTTAAATCTAGTTTCTTCATTATAGGCAATGCTGTTGTAAATACAAAAATAAATTGTCGCATCTGGTTCAAAGCTAGCTTCTGCATTACAGACAATACCGGTGAAAGCATAAAAACAAATTGTCGTATACAGCTCAAAGCGTGTACCTGTGTTCTGTCATTATTAAATTCTTTACATTTTCTTACAAATGCAAACTGCTTATTATCAACGCTCTCGTCACTGAATTTGAGAATACGTTCCGGTTTGTGTGAGAATTTGTTTGTCTGTGTCATTTCGTACTTCAAGTTACGTAGCTTTTCAGATTTTAAGTCGCGTGGCTTTTCGGATTTTAAGTCGCGTAGTTGCTGTAAATTGCTCACATTATACACGCTGCGTGAGTCAGACAAATGTTCGCAAAGTGGCGGATTCTGTGACGTATTGGTGACTGAAATAATTGTTAATTCTGTTACTTTACTACTTTCGTCAATTTGGTTGTTCTGTCGTGCTAATTTCTCGTCAACTTCCATATTCGGAGTGTGTGAAACTTCCACTGACTCTAAATTAACTTCGTTGCGAATCTGTATTGCGTTTTTAGAGCATTGTTCAGTGATTGTATTAATTTCGTGTATCTGTGTTTCGTTTGCTGAACATTGTTCGGTGACTGCAATAATCTCGTCTTTATTTGATTCTGTTGCGCCTACACGTGTACTACTTAATTCTTGTGCAACAGTGCCAACTTCTTCATTACTGTTATTAGCACAAGTCTTAGTATCCACATGTAATTGTTCTTTAATGTCCTGGCATTGCACGGTAATAGCTGTATTCTGTTCACTAACTTGTCTGCTCCGTTCGTTAAGGTTGTCTTGTTTTTCGTTCGTCAGTTTGAAACTTTCATTAATTGTTTCGCTAAGTCGTTTGTAATGGTTGTCAAAACTTCCATTAAGTTGTTTGAAATAATTATTCATCATTTCCTTCCGCTGTTTGAGCTGTTTACTAAGTTGTTTGAGATCTTCGGCATTATTGTCAAGTTTTTCATTTAAGTGTTTGATATCTACACTAAGTTGTTTGTAATTGTTGTCCATTTTCTCACTTTGCCTTTCATTCTGTTCTATCAATATTGCCATAAATTGCTCCAAGGTGACATTACCTACTCTATTCTCAGTACTGTTTGATGGTGTATCTACAATTGTCGCGCTTTGTGTGACCATTTGGTCATTCTGCAATTTACAAAAACGTTTGTCAGTCAAACATACACTGTCAGTCCCTATTTCGGAATTAAATAAATCCGTCGTACTTTCACTACATTGACCATTTTCATTCGAAAAATTTGTCTGTATGTTACTTGAATTTTCCAAACCGATTGTGTTAAGCTGGGTAGCGCTCATTACAATAGAGCGTCCCGCATCATCGATTGTCGTCAAATCAACAGAGGACATAACCGAGTTCGTTTGTTCATCATTAAGACAAAAGTCATCATTAGTGGTTGGAATACACTGATTGTTAGTGAACGCAGGATTGTCATCATTACGCTGCGTATCACAATTACTATCGGTCACGTTGTTTAAGTCGGTAATTTCATTCATAATACTTCGCGATACACTATTCACAGTCCTTCGCGGCATTTTTACAATAGTCACAATTTTTCACAAAACAAATAATCACCAATGCAAAAGCAACACACAATTACAACAGAGCAAAGAATTGCCGTTGATCTGTGGAAAGAGAGTCACAAAATTAGTAAAAGCGTAGCGCCAAATCCTAATTATACTTAAGCAAATAAGAGCAGATATCTGACTGTTTTTCAAAAGATTCTCAACGAAATACGATCCTGGACTGGGTGTCGCCAAGTGTATCCTCCCCACAAAAATTTTAAAAGAAAAAAATATGACAATATTTAATTATGAATGCTAATGGACACTGCTCTAAGCGTAACCTGCCCACAATGAAATGTACTGACAATGGCAACAAAATGTGAAATTCGCAATCTGACTCAAATATAAATTCTTCACAAAATTTAAAGTCCGTTCAGTGACAAGAAAATACAATTAAACCGAAATATCGGTCTTTGGCCCTGTGCAAAACAATCAGAATTAAAGTCTTACCTCAGAATAAAAGGATGTCACATTTCTGCTCTTGTTGTTGCGCACCGCTTGGAGGAACTGCATTGCAAATAATAATATTCTCTTTTTTTGTGATTCTAGTGAAATTTTTTTTTCAAAAGAAGTGGAATGAAATGGGAAGTGCAACGAAATCTTTAGTTCAATAAAAAATTAAATTTTTGAAAAAAATGCTTTTGAAATAAAAATTATTATTGGGGGACTTGTTGGAGAATAATTACAATAAATAAAATTTTTCATTATCTAATGATTATATTAATTAACAGTATACCTTATTCACCATCTTGACCAGTGTTGTCGACCGCCTACATCACACAACCGCACTGGGCTGCTACTACTGACCGACCGCTCTGCATGACGACTATTAGCGTACTGCACGCGACGACTACTGACAGAGTACTGCTCTCAACTAGACAGAGCTACAGACTCGCAACGACTAACTGACCGTCTCGCAACGACTGACTGACAGACTGAGAACCGCTCGCAACACTCGCGCGGTCAAGCGCAAACTCTCTGGTCACAGATGCTACAATGCCTCGCCATCGCTGCTTCGTTACATACGTGTTTCAATACATGTTGGCATATTGTATCTCAAAGATTTGTTGATTTTGTTGTGTTGTTTTCTTCAGTGTGAAGTATAATATGAAGTAGCCCTTTATACTTAACTACCTTGTGATCTCCGCATAATCCCCTGAAATCTGATCCATTATAACCCTTTTAGGTACTGAAGCCTTGGTCTCACTCTATTATTTTTACTCCTACAATTCTCTCCACTACCAAATTGACTACAACTCTAAGCCTCAGGGTGGCTTCTTCTGGTATGTTCATTCTTTTCTAAATAATTTGTGTCAGCATTTTGCATCCACGATTTCTTAAACTGATTTGATACCTATCAGTACATGCTTTCTTTAGAATTGAGATTATTACATTCTTCTTGAAATACTGATCTCATATATCTACCATACCAAGTGGAATAGTCTCCCAAGAATCTCAGTAACTCTGAGGGTGTGTTGTCTACTTTGTCTACTCCAGATCCCTATCTTTCAGTGCTGTGTGACATTCTTCCCTCATAATTCTGCCTCCCATCTTCATCTATTCCCTCTTACGGTTACGTAATTCTTCAAGTTAATTTCCTTTGTATAACCCATAATATAGTCCTTCCACTTTTCAACCATCCTGTCTTTGCTTAGTACCAGCTGCCCACCCCTTTATATTCCTACAGTTGCTTCTCTATTCTCCAAACGTTCACTGAATTTCGCTGTAAGCAGCATCTATCTTTCCTACTGCTTAGCATTTCTCCTCTGCCCATTACCATTGTCATCTAGCACATCCTTTCAGTTTCACTTTTTATATATATGTATTCACTTTTATCTGCTTCACTTCCTGTATCTAAACAGGGTGTTCTGAAACTACATGTTCAAATTAATACAGGTGGTAGAGAACATCAAAAAGAAAATATTTTGAAAAGGAACATAATGGTATCTGAAGTCAATCTGTAATGTTAGGGTCATATTGTCAGTTGTGTTGAAGTAAGCTGGTGTGTCGGTGTACAGATTGGGGTTGTTTACTGACATTCAAAACTACTCTGTTTATGGATGGTTGAATCTGATGTCTGCTTGGAAACGCACCAGTTCATTCTCAACCATCAGAATCTTGTGACAACAACGGTGACTTCCTTGTAAACACAGCGATTTGATCAAAATAATTACCAGCGTGTGACAACAATGAACATGGAGTGGCTTATGTATGCTGAAATTGCTGACAATCTGGTATACAGGTCTGTAAATGGAAATGGACGAACTGCCGTGAGAGAGTATTGGCAGCACTTTCCCAACCAACAGGTTTCACAACAACAAACATTCGAATATCTGCATCGCCTGTTACGTGAAACAGGCACTTTCTGTGCAGATATTCACGATACAGGTCGAAATCAAATGGAGCGAACTCCCAAAATTGAAGACTAGATTCTGCAACTTGCTGAAGACACTCCATCTACAAGTACACAATATATTGCATACATCCTTGATGTCAGACATAGCCTTGTGTGGGGTGTGTTACAGGACTAGCAGCTTCATTCTTTCCATCTTCAGCACATGGCAGCACTGGCACCTGAAGATTTTCTCCAATGCATGCAGTGCACACAATGGTTTTTACAAGAGACTGCCCTGCACCCCTTATTTCTGGCCAAGGTGCTTCACACTGACAAGACTTTGTTTACTCCTGAAGTCCTTTTCAGTACACACAATTCGCATGTATGGGGATATGTGAATCCATAAGGCACTCAACCTTATCCTCATCAACAGTGATTCGTTGCTACTGTGTGGGCCAGCATTCTTAGTGATAGGTTGACTGGACTATACATTCGTCTATTCCGCCTCCACTGATAGAGATAACGTATCTTCGTGGAACATGTGTTGCCAGAACTGCTAGAATATGTATCTCTGAATGTAACACAATGGATATACTTCCAGCATGATAGGCACCAGTCCATTTCAGCACTGCTGTGAGCAGTCATATGAGAGCGGCCTTCAGGAATCGATGGATCGGCCATGGTGGCCCTATGGACTGATCACAAAGATCACCTGACCTCATGTGTCTGGATCTCTTCTTCTGGGAGCATATGAAGCAGCTGCTGTATGAAACCGTTGTGGACACAGAAGAAGACCTCAGCGCTAGAATTGCTGTCACTGCTGATAGAACAAGACTTGTTATGAGAAGATTTATAGGAGAATAAGAGTAGTGAATCAAAGCAATGTGAAAAATTCTTGATTCCTGTTGAAATGTATGGAACAGAAACTCAGTTTTTGGCAGACAATAGTAGTCAAATCAGCGTTCTATCTCAGACAGTTTACGAACACATGACGAAAGAATCAGATGCAACTGAATTTCCTGTTGTGATTGTGAGATTAATAGGTGCTACTGCTGTCTGTAATAAACTCATTGAGACTCAAGTTCTCAGTCAGGGGTGTTACATATGAACAAAACTTGTTGACAGAACTTCAGTTGAGTAGCGAAATAATTTTAGATATGGACTTTTGAAAGAACCTCTAAATAAAAGTAGAGTGACTACCATGCTGGGAAGACACATTTTATGTCAGTTGAAAAATGTGAAAGATGTAAAACAAAAATGGTTGAAAAACTCCCAAATAAACAACTTCCATGCATAATGCCGCCATAAGGGAGTGGGGCATGTATGCACACAAAATCACGAAATTGCAACCCATTTACAAAGGAAATTTCCGAATTGAGAGTTTTCCTCACCCTAATGCTTTCTGTCTTGTATAACCATAGTCAGATACAATATCAGGTGTGCCTAACATTATAGACTTAAAACATTATCGGAGTGGTGGTGGTGGTTAGTGTTTCACGTCCCGTCGACAATGAGATCATTAGAGACAGAGCGCAAGCTCGGGTAAGGGAAGGATGGGGAAGGAAATCGGCCGTGCCCTTTCAAAGGAACCATCCCGGCATTTGCCTGAAGTGATTTAGGGAAATCACAGAAAACCTAAATCAGGATGGCCGGAGACGGGATTGAACCGTCGTCCTCCCGAATGCGAGTCCAGTGTGCTAACCAGCGCCACCTCGCTCGGTCATTATCAGAGTATGAATGATTAGCTTATGTACTATGTGATATTATGTATATATGGCCGAATTGTCTGACACATGTTCATGATTATTTGTGTATAAATTCGTTTTATGACGTTTCAGACCATGATGGTCCACAAATACAGGGTGTACGTAAAGTCAGGGAACATTTTCAATTATTTATTGCACAAGAACCAAACATTGTACAGATATCATACATATGTCATTTTGAAGAGAAAACATGAAAGTTTTTTTATCATGTATACCGCCACAGCTTAGTTTGGTAATTTGTCGATAGAGCTAGTTGCAAACATGGCGAGTTCAGGTGCAGAGCGAGCTTTCTGGTGTTGGAGTTTGACAAAAAAACAGTGTGCTACAGCTGTTCAGCGGATGTTTAGAACCAAGAAGCCATCATCAAGGAAGGCCATTTACCACTGGCACAACAAATTCGCTACGACTGGTTGCTTGTGTCTGGCAAAGAGAAGTGGATGTCCCAGTGTGAGTGAAGTGAATGTGGAGTACATACAAGAGAAATTCATAAGGAGTCCAAAGAAATCGGTGCATCGTGCATCCCATGAACTCGAAATGGCTCCAATGAGATATTGGAAAGTCCTGCAACAGAAGCTGTCTATGAAACCAGTGCAGAAGCTCAATGACGACTACAAAGACAAGTGTTTTGAGTTTTGTTCGCAGTTGCAACATTTGAATGAGGATGGGGTTGGCATTGTTGATCACTTAATTTTTAGCGATGAAGCCACTTTTCACACTAATGGGAACGTGAACAGGCATAGTTGTCGTATCTGGGGTACAAAACATCCAAACGAATACATTGAATTTGAGCGTGATTCCCCAAAGATAAATATGTTTTGTCCTTATCACATCGAAAACGGTATGGGCCATTCCTCTTCCCCGAGAGCACTGTCCAAGTAGCAATATTGGACATGTTGCAGCAATGATTGATGCCTCTTCACCCCATTTTCATCATGAAGTTCGTGGGTACCTGAACATGGGGCTGCCGCATCGATGGATCGGCCGTGCAACAGGAGGGGACAGCTGTCTCATGAAATGGCCTCCCCAATCATCAGATCTCACTCCGTATGACTTTTTCCTGGGGGGCACCTTAAAGATCTGGTGCATGTACCACTTCCACCATGTGATGTAGCAGAGCTCTGGGAGAGAATACGGGAAGTGACTGACACAGTCAATGATGCCATGCTGGGATGGGTATGGCAAGAATTCGATTTCTGTATTGATGTCTGCCAGGCCACCCACAGTTCGCATATCGAATGTTTGAAAAAAAAAAAAAAAACTTTCAGAGTTTCTCTTGAAAATGCAATATGTATGACATCTGTACAATGTGTAGTTCTTGTGCAGTAAATAATTGAAAGTTTTACAGGACTTTATGTACACCCTGTAGTTTACAGCAGAGCAGACAGCTCCTTTCTGTGATGCAAGCCATGGTAGATACGAAACCTATACATTTTCTACATTTCATGTTATCTTATCTAATACAAATAAATTTAATTTGTATAGTAATTAGTAGTAAGAATTGTTTTAAAGGAATTACTAATGGATGTAAATCCCAAATTCAGATGTATTGGAATTTGTTTGTAAGCTGCAAGTTATGTAAAACGTTACAAATTTAAAGGTCACAAACGAAAGAATCTTGTGATGAAAGGACAAAATAAGTGAAAAAGGCAATTATGAGAAATATATGCCTCAAGACATGGCTAATATGCATCAGCAAATGGTGAAACATTAAGAGAAGTGAAAGAGTCTGTGCCAAAGTAATAACTTCCTCTTTCGGAAATGCTAATTTTATGAAATGATTTGTGCAAATGTTCCAATGTTGTGTAGAAAAATATCGACATCTACATGTATAATCAGCGAACCACCACGAAATGTATGGCAGAGGCTACATCCCATTGTACCAGTTACTACTAGGGTTTCTTCCCATTCTATTCATGTACAGATTGTGGGAAGAATGATCATCTGAATGCCTCTGTGCATGCTGTAATTATTCTAATCTTATCCTAATGATACCTATGTGAGCGATATGTAGGATATTGTAGCATTTTCCTACAGCCATCGTTTAAAACCAGTAATTGGGACTTTGTTGGTAGACTTTCTCAGGATAGCTTATGTTTGTCTTCAAGAGTCCGCCAGTTCAGTTTCTTCAGCATCTCTGTGATACTTTCTTCCAGATCAGACAAGCCTGTGACCATTCATGCTGTCCTTCCCTGTATATGTTCAGTATCTGCTGCTAGTCCTATTTGGTGCAGATCTCACACACTTAAACAATATTCTAGAACTGTTCGTATGAGCAATTTGTAAACAATCTCTTTTGTAGACTGAATATAATTCCCCAGAATCCTACCAAAAAAGCGAAGTCTATCACCTGCTTTACACACAACTTAGCTTATGTGATCATTCCATTTCATAGCCGGCCGAAGTGGCCGTGCGGTTAAAGGCGCTGCAGTCTGGAACCGCAAGACCGCTACGGTCGCAGGTTCGAATCCTGCCTCGGGCATGGATGTTTGTGATGTCCTTAGGTTAGTTAGGTTTAACTAGTTCTAAGTTCTAGGGGACTAATGACCTCAGCAGTTGAGTCCCATAGTGCTCAGAGCCATTTGAACCATTCCATTTCATATCCCTACAAAGTGTTAAATCCAGGTATTTGTATGAGCTGACCAATTTCAACAGTGACTCAGTGACATTATAGTTATAGGATACTACGTTTTTCGTTTTTTGAAGTGCACATTTTACATTTATTAGCATTTAAAGCAAGTTGCCAAACTCTGCACCACTTTGAAAACTTATCAAGGCCTGACTGAATATTTATACAGCTTCTGTCAGATAGTATGTCACTATAGATAACTGCATCATCTGTAAAAAGTATGAGGTTACTATAAAATTGTGTGCAAGGTCATTAACATACTACATTGACAGCAACATTCCCAACACACTTCCCTGGGAAACACCCACAGTTCCTTCTACATCTGACAATGAGTCTCCATCCAAGATAACGTGCTGCGTCCTTCCTACCAAAAAGTTCCCAATCCAGTCACAAATTCCACTTGATTCCCCATATGATCGGACTTATAATAATAAGTGTGGGTATAACACTGAGCCAAATACCTTTTGGAAATCAAGAAATACGGCACCTACCGACTGCTTTCATTCAAAGCTTTCAGTACATCATGTAGAAAAGTGTGAGTTGAATTTCACATGATCGAGGTGGTTGGAATCTATCACTAAAGACTGCTTAACTCTTTGTAGAAGACAGAAACATTTTCTCTGTACAATATATATATATATATATATATATATATATATATATATATATATATATATATATATATATATACACACAGGGTTATTACAAATGATTGAAGCGATTTCACAGCTCTACAATAACTTTATTATTTGAGATATTTTCACAATGCTTTGCACACACATACAAAAACTCAAAAAGTTTTTTTAGGCATTCACAAATGTTCGATATGTGCCCCTTTAGTGATTTGGCAGACATCAAGCCGATAATGAAGTTCTTCCCACACTCGGCGCAGCATCTCCCCATCAATGAGTTCGAAAGCATCGTTGATGCGAGCTCGCAGTTCTGGCACATTTCTTGGTAGAGGAGGTTTAAACACTTCGCCATTAAGAAAAAATGTTGCTTCATCACTGAAAACAAGTTTCACACTGAACGCATCCTTTTCCATGAGCTGTTGCAACCGCGCCGAAAATTCAAAGCGTTTGACTTTGTCATCGGGTGTCAGGGCTTGTAGCAATTGTAAACGGTAAGGCTTCTGCTTTAGCCTTTTCCGTAAGATTTTCCAAACCATCGGCTGTGGTACGTTTAGCTCCCTGCTTACTTTATTCGTCGACTTCCGCAGGCTACGCGTGAAACTTGCCCGCACACGTTCAACCGTTTCTTCGCTCACTGCTGGCCGACCCGTTGATTTCCCCTTAGAGAGGCATCCAGAAGCTTTAAACTGCGCATACCATCGCCGAATGGAGTTAGCAGTTGGTGGATCTTTGTTGAACTTCGTCCTGAAGTGTCATTGCACTGTTATGACTGACTGATGTGAGTGCATTTCAAGCACGACATACGCTTTCTCGGCTCCTGTCGCCATTTTGTCTCACTGCACTCTCGAGCGCTCTGGCGGCAGAAACCTGAAGTGCGGCTTCAGCCGAACAAAACTTTATAAGTTTTTCTACGTATCTGTAGTGTGTCGTGACCATATGTCAATGAATGGAGCTACAGTGAATTTATGAAATCGCTTCAATCATTTGTAATATATATATATATATATATATATATATATATATATATATATATATATATATATATATATATACTCCTGGAAATGGAAAAAAGAACACATTGACACTGGTGTGTCAGACCCACCATACTTGCTCCAGACACTGCGAGAGGGCTATACAAGCAATGATCACACGCACGGCACAGCGGACACACCAGGAACCGCGGTGTTGGCCGTCGAATGGCGCTAGCTGCGCAGCATTTGTGCACCGCCGCCGTCAGTGTCAGCCAGTTTGCCGTCGCATACGGAGCTCCATCGCAGTCTTTAACACTGGTAGCATGCCGCGACAGCGTGGACGTGAACCGTATGTGCAGTTGACGGACTTTGAGCGAGGGCGTATAGTGGGCATGCGGGAGGCCGGGTGGACGTACCGCCGAATTGCTCAACACGTGGGGCGTGAGGTCTCCACAGTACATCGATGTTGTCGCCAGTGGTCGGCGGAAGGTGCACGTGCCCGTCGACCTGGGACCGGACCGCAGCGACCCACGGATGCACGCCAAGACCGTAGGATCCTACGCAGTGCCGTAGGGGACCGCACCGCCACTTCCCAGCAAATTAGGGACACTGTTGCTCCTGGGGTATCGGCGAGGACCATTCGCAACCGTCTCCATGAAGCTGGGCTACGGTCCCGCACACCGTTAGGCCGTCTTCCGCTCACGCCCCAACATCGTGCAGCCCGCCTCCAGTGGTGTCACGACAGGCGTGAATGGAGGGACGAATGGAGACGTGTCGTCTTCAGCGATGAGAGTCGCTTCTGCCTTTGTGCCAATGATGGTCGTATACGTGTTTGGCGCCGTGCAGGTGAGCGCCACAATCAGGACTGCATACGACCGAGGCACACAGGGCCAACACCCGGCATCATGGTGTGGGGAGCGATCTCCTACACTGGCCGTACACCACTGGTGATCGTCGAGGGGACACTGAATAGTGCACGGTACATCCAAACCGTCATCGAACCCATCGTTCTACCATTCCTAGACCGGCAAGGGAACTTGCTGTTCCAACAGGACAATGCACATCCGCATGTATCCCGTGCCACCCAACGTGCTCTAGAAGGTGTAAGTCAACCACCCTGGCCAGCAAGATCTCCGGATCTGTCCCCCATTGAGCATGTTTGTGACTGGATGACTGGATGAAGCGTCGTCTCACGCGGTCTGCACGTCCAGCACGAACGCTGGTCCAACTGAGGCGCCAGGTGGAAATGGCATGGCAAGCCGTTCCACAGGACTACATCCAGCATCTCTACAATCGTCTCCATGGGAGAATAGCAGCCTGCATTGCTGCGAAAGGTGGATATACACTGTACTAGTGCCGACATTGTGCATGCTCTGTTGCCTGTGTCTATGTGCCTGTGGTTCCGTCAGTGTGATCATGTGATGTATCTGACCCCAGGAATGTGTCAATAAAGTTTCCCCTTCCTGGGACAATGAATTCACGGTGTTCTTATTTCATTTTCCAGGAGTGTATACATATATGTGTGTGTGTGTGTGTGTGTGTGTGTGTGTGTGTGTATGTGTGTCACAGTATGTTTGCTTTTGTAGCAGAATGTTACACACTGGCTTTTGTGACATAATACAATACTATTTATCTTTTTTTCATGATACATTTACTTATTACGTTACATGTACACTTTCCTTTTTGCAATATTATGTAATGATGTGTATGTTCATTGTTGGATTTATTAGAAACAAAGGTGTCACAGGAGACATACAGACAGCTGTGTTGCATATTTTGAAGTTTCGTTGAGTCTATTCTTATCAGAACAGATCAATGAAATGTGGGGTATGCAGAACACTAAACCACACTACTTCATACTTTTCGCGTTTTTGATAGCAATTTCAGATTATAAATGTATATATTTTGTCATTTTACTGTCAAAACTAGTTATATGGAATGTTGTTCTACAAATTTACTGCAGTTTAAAAATAGTGTTCTAAACAAACGCAGTAGACACATAGGCAAAGTCAGGCTTTTTGCTACGTATAATAACAATCTCTAACCACAGATGATCTTGGTGTAGAACTAACATTGTTGTTATGTGTGACAATAAACAAAATAACCGCAAGTTGACAGAAAAAATTTTATAATCTTCTTCCTACTCCGCTCTGTCAATGTTTGATACTGTATAAACTGTTCTTAATTCGGTAACTGGGAAAATTTTGTTCCACTCTTGTTTTTAGCATTGTAAAACTATTTCTATTTGCTACCTGAGTGCCTGTGATTCAAGACAATGGAACAGTCTTAACACTTCTCACTAAGGAAAATACAGCAACAACAGAATTTTAATTTTTAGAGTTTTCATTATTGACATTATGATTGTAGCAACAAAACACATGAAGTTGCTAATAACCCCAGATCACATAACATGGGGTTATTCACAAGTACCTCAAGGACTTTAGAAAACATGTGCATGGAAACTACAAGACATGTAGAAAAATGGCACACATCAGTGGCTAGAGGATAGAGTCAGTTTGAAATCAGCTAGTACATTGATGTGCAAAACACAAGTATGAAAGTAACTTTCGCTTGTAATATCACTGCCAAGTAACATAGCTCAACAAAAACTGAACCATACATCGAAAGAACAGCTACAGTAGAGTACAGTAGGGCACAGTACAGAAGATAATTGAAAGTAACAAGCAAAGAGACGATAATCTTCGACAGCACTGAACATACTCTCATAAGGTCAAGTGTGGGAACATATAATGCACCCAGGAACATTGTCAGACATGATAGTTTTGGTGGTCTGGGTGTTATGATGTGGGAAGGCACAATGTTGCATGGGCATACTGACCTCCAAAAAATTTGAACATGATACACTCATAACTCAACATTATTGTGACACATTACTCCTTCCCCATGTGCATCTTTTCAGGATTGCATCTGTCCCTGACTTTATTTTTATAGATGGCAGTAAATGACCTGATCAAACAATGCAGGTGGAGAAGCTCTTGGAATGAGAGGGTATTCTGTGAATGGTCTGGGCTGCCTGTTTCCCCAACTCAAACTCCATTGATCACATGTGGTGAGAGGTGGCACACCGCACTCTCATGTTAACAACAATATCAGTCAGATTAACATTCAAATTTTAGGTCATAATCTTGGTGTTAGTCAGTACTTCATTAGGTATCCATGGTATATGCCTTTTTACATGGGGAAATTGTGGGCAGAATGTACTTATAATTGCATGTGTAAAATGCAGAGAACTTGTACCTGGGGGGCCATAGTGGCGATGACAGAAAACAGGGAGAGAGATGAATTGGGGGCCATAAATTCTGAGTGCAGTGACCTGGCTGTCTGAGTGATTCTGGGAAGTAGCGCTCAGTGGATTTTACCTACAGACGGACTTCCGGCCTTCTCGTCCTTGCACTTAGGATCAGACAAAAGGGTGCCAGTCCGGAAAACATTTTACCTGGGCCAGGCGGCAGTTCATCACAATGGTGGCCAGTTGGCAGAAAGTGAGTGGAGGAAGCCATTTAAGAGAGGCTGCTGTAAACTGAGATTTTGTGCAAATGGTGAGAAGGTCATAAAACTCTGTGCATTCTCATGTTAGAACCTGGGACGATATGGACAAAGTGGCTGGTGTACGTGTTTAGTGAAGGCAACACTGTAGACCCCCTGACGCCAAGAAGTCACCATATTCTTCTAGCAAGTGGAAAAAAATATATATTTCATGGGCACAACTGTCTGGGAAGCTTAACAGCATTCTTTCAGAAACTGGAAATGGTCGACCTGGAAAGATTAGATTTCTCCATAAACGAGGGACTGTGGTCCCATCTAGGTAGATGCTTTTTGCCAAAATATAACCATGCTTAGCATGAGAAGGTATATAGAGAAGGGCAGCATGAATGGTCACAGGTTTGTTTAATCTGTGAGAGAATGTCACAGAGATGCTGAAGGAACTGAAATGGAAGACTTTTGAAGACAGACATAAACTATCCTGAGAAAATTTATTAACAAAGTTTCAAGAACTGGGTTTAAGTGATTGCTCTAGGAATATACTATAACCCCTACATATCGCTCACATAGGGATGGTGAGGATAAGATTAGATTAATTACTGCCTGCTGTAATGTGCCAAACCGTCTTCAGCCCGAAAAAACCGCATCATTTCTTTGTATCGCCTCAACTTGTCGATTTTTATGTGCTAGAAGAATGAAGAGGTTAAGTTTTTTATATAGTTTTCTTATGTATTTGTGTTAAACTGTAGATGTGTGACACCTGATGACTGAGGAAAGCAGTGTCCCTTCAAGTCAGCGAGTTTGCAACACTCAGTCGACTACTGAATCCCTGCATGCGGCAAAGGTAACAACTATGATGCAGCTGTCCACTACGAACGTTTGCCAGCGACTGCAAAGAAGAAAAATTTATTGTTATAGAGAGAATTAGCATGATATGTTTCTTCACACAAAATGGTTCTTGGGTTGTCCTTTTAGAATTTCAGAAGTAGTCTCTGAGTATTGTTCGAGTAGTGAGATATCTCAAGATTGTGATAAGATTGGCTCACACGTACAATACGTGAATTAGTCTGCAATGGGGATAGAACAACTGTCTTCAAGGCAGTTCTAAGTCGTTTAGCAAGATATCCCGAGATATTATCGGCTTATGTAGAAAATAATTATTTCGCCAATTTTGGGAAAGTGTAGGCTTGTCAGGCATAGGAAAAGCTCTGATTTGTTGAAGTGTGAGATTAGTTTTTCCTACCTGTGATTAACCATGCTTTGTGCTGCTTAAAAGTCAAGTGTTTGTTGGCGAACAATGTTTCAATATTTTTTTGTGAGAGATGTGTTGAAGCGAAGTCTCTTAGTTAGTTTGTAGCTAAGAATTACAGCACACACTACGGGATAGTAGTGTTGCATTGTATTATTGTGGTTGTATCCTATACTAAGGAGTAGTGACTTAGCAATATTTGGGTTGGGATTCATTGTGTGACTTCGGCGTGAGCGTCGTAATATAGTAAATTCCGGAAATCTAGTTGGATGCACTGATTGTGTAGTCTATATTAAAAAGAACGGTCATGCTGCATAATAGTTGTTTACTGAGAAATAATCGGAAGTTTATTGAAAATGTGATAGCTTTTCCCTTTGACTCTAAATGACAAATCCAGAACCATTTAAAAGAGAAAGCGCTAATTCTGTCTGAATGAGGTCATCGAGGGCTGTGTTTTGAGTTTTAAATATTAGTGGTAGCGGATGTCAACGCCTGAAGTGGTTGAAATTTGTCTGATTATCTGAAGTTCATGTTTCTCAAAATTGGCAGTGACACTCAGGTTTTTTTGTTTTATTTATTTTTTGTTACATTTCCGCTTAGTGAGGTTATGAATAGATAACCAGCATCTGTAAACTAAAACGCTTACTTATACCTAAGTGATTTAATTGTAGGAAACGAAGAAAACTATTTTAAACTGAAAAAGTCAGTATGTGACTTGTCCTTTATTCCCAAACTATTACAAGAAAAAATAATCAAAGGCTCATTTGAAAGCAGACTAATATCTGGAATATCAGTTTTCGGAATAAAGTAAATCCAAAGGCCAGTAAAGTAAAAGACTGGTATATTGGTAAAAGCAAATTTCGAAGAAACTGAAGAAAAGGAATGGTATTTTTTAAGTGAATAACTTGTAACAAAAAGAAAGATAATTAATCTGTAGACAGGAAAATGAAGTTTGCATGTTATGGAATAATTATAGAGATTATCGTTGATTGACAACATAGACTTACTAAGGACATAACAGTATAAAATTATGTCTTTGCCTTGTGAACGTATTCTCCGATTTACGTAAAAATTTATAATGTTCACAGTGATTAAGTGTCCTTAAAAGAGTAGCAACTACAGGAGGCAATGGATCTATATAACGTATTCATCTATTATTACAAAAGCTATGGTTTCTGGTACCTACGTTGCTGAGAAAGTGTTTAGTGGTGTTGTCAGAGTACAAAGAGTAAGGTTCACTGTAGGTTTCTGTTACAGGCAAAATAAACACATCACTCCTATTCCTTGTAGACTCTCACATTTATTAGTTTTCTGGTGATTGATACTAACTTTGGTGATACTTCATCTTCCTAACCTAGTGAAGCTTGATAGTCAAATGCGTTGTTGTAATTAATATCCAGATATCTGTCACTGGCACCATTATACCACGAAAGTATCATTGTGTCCATGCTTTCGTACATAGTGATGCCGTAGCGAGCTGTAGTGTAATTTATAGTGTGAATATCAAATCTTACGTGACGTCGTCGTGTTAGTGCCGACTTACCTCCAGTCATACAGATTAAGTAGGCAAGGTCTTGTCAGCACAAATTGTAATAGTATTACAAGAGTGAGCTACATTTTTACCTACATATTGCAGTGCTGTCATAGCCTTTTCATACTGTATACCTCCTACGAGTTAGTGGTATCTAAAGGGTGGCACAATACAACACACAGGGGCATTCAAACAATTATTATTCCTGCACTCTGTACCTAAATGGAACAGGAAGAAACCCTAACAACTCGTACAATGGGATGTACCCTCTGTTAAGCACATCATGGTGGTTTGCAGAGTATACATGCAGACGTAAAAGTTGATGAAGACTGACGCCTCCCTAGCATAAGATCTTTTTTTTTTTTCAAACAAGAGAGATTTTGAGTTGCTGACCGGCTTCTCTCAGGATATGCAAAGCGGAGGCTTGCTCCCTAAGTATGGGAAAGTGAGTGCTGTGTCTGGATTGGCTACCAGGCCAATACAACAGTCAAGAGAGGCGATTCAATGAGAAGTGGATAGTGCAATTGGTTTTTTCAATGTGGGGGTGGTTTCGTTTTTGTTAATTTGGCTCACCTACCAAGGCTTGGTGGAAAGTGGTTGTGTTTCTTTCCATTTTTCGTCTGTTGGTCCTCTCCTAGTGGACAACTTCATGTCTTTTCCTAGTGGATGAGACCTGTGGTCTGTATCTTGTGGTGGACTAAGAGCCACTGGCAGTTTCCAACTGTACCGACATTAGAACTACATATCTTCTTGGATATATCGTCTGCCCTGGGTCTCCTGTCTGACAATTCCAATGACACTCTCACGCCTGTGAGTCAAATTGGTTCAGCCAGACCAGCGAATGGGTACACCTCTCACTGAAATCTACTGGGATTCCAGGGGTCTGATAGGCAAGTTTCCCATGTCCTGACAATAAGAACGCCAGACCACATAGTTAGCAAATTTTCGCGGACACGCCAAAACATTACAGTTGCTGCAGTGCACTGGTCCTGGCTCACAGCGCGCCGCTTCTGCTGCTGCCTGAATTAAGGTGAAAGGGTAAAACACTGTTGCACCAGCATAGGGCTGTTATATGATATTCACAGCGTACTTTGTCGTATATTTGGTCGTAGTTGATTCCTCTTGAATAAGGTTGGGCCTCACAATGGATACATGTAAACAAAAGCAAACAGTATTGTAAAAGGGATTAATTCAGTGGAGTATTTGTATAGCTGCCACCTCAATGTATGCTTTGCCAATCAGTCATGATTCCTTTTCTGATTTGTGTTTGTCATTTTTTGGTAAGATTTATCAGTTAGTTGTAATTACAAAAGGATCAATAAAACTTATCTTTTTTTGTAAACATAAATACGCTACTGTTCTCATTCATACTCCCTCAGCTAGTCACCATTTTCATTTTACTGTGGTGGTACATGGATAAACCAGCAATTCAAGTTTAAATCTTTTAAATTAGTTAATCTGATTATTAATTTGAGTTCTGAAAGTGATCACAGGCATAGGTAACAAAAGTACCATGAGTAAATTCACTAATTCATATATAAAAATTAAGGGTTTAGGTCACAATTTGAAGGTTATTGAGAAGATAATAGTTTTATTTATATAAAAATAATGCATTTAGCATCACTCAGTATATATTTAAGATTAAAGCTAGTGATGGCTTCCAATGGGATGTGCTGGAGAGACATGTTGCAGCATGTCCACACACTCTAACGACCATCCACCAGTTGTGAAACACGCTGTTGGAGGAATGTAATGTCCCAACATTAGAGCTCCTTACCAACATCGTTGGCAACATGGTACCATATTGCAAAGTATGAACCGCCCCTGTGCTAATCACATACCCCACTAAGAACCATGTCCCACCTTTTTTAATACCTAAGGAGGAATGAATCATGGTGACTTCATTGTAATTATTGTCTTTGAATGAAAGTGTCATATCTGTTCATTTCATTGTGTACTGCCTTCTGTTATCTTCTGTACTATATTGTAGCAGTTCTTTCGGTGTGTGGTCCAAGTTTCAGCAAGCCATGTTACATAGTGGTGACATAAAATGTAGAAGTCACTTTTGTCCTGAAATTTTGTACTGGTGTATTATAGGAGTTGCTTCAAACACATTCATTGTAGTAGTTACTAAAGTAATGTGAAGTAGTTTATAATGTGAGGAATAGTTGATTTTGTTGCAAGAACATTATTAACATACATTAAACAATCTCCATAACTGTTTGAATCCCTATAAACACTTTATACTAAGTTATTGTTATCCAAACAATGTACATTTACACGCAAAGCAGCATTCTCGGTTTGTCCAAGTATATCAATAATCTCATTAACTTTATATTTTAATGATCTGATAATGGGATGCAAGAATAAAATGTAATTATTACCTGATAGTGGTGGTGTACAATATACTTTGTATCTCGTGATAATAACTCGATCTGTGCGAATGAGATTAGTTATTGCATTGATGACATGGGTCAGAGGCACTAAGCGTACATATTTTACTCGCTGCATCCTTAAATGATTCCACACCTTCTTCTATGAGATGTTTAATTTATAATTACTCTCACCTAGTTGTTACTACATCCTTCAATGATTTCACACCTTCTTCTTTGAAATGATTAATTTATAATTACTCTCATCTTGTTCTTACTGAAAAGATGATGCATCATTTTAAACGCTGAACTCGAACTTACAAGCATAATTTTGTTAGGTGTTCTATATGTTTAGCTGTCTGAAGCATATTAACATTCCAGTGCTCACTAATTTGAAATTTATACGTATTATTTTAAGTGTAAATTAATCTTTTGCATCATTATTATTTGCATTTCATGTGTGAAGTTCTATGAATAGTATTCTATTGTTTGACAAGCTTTATGTTGAAGCATACAATCGACAAAATTTATTATCATATTTGCAACTTATAACAAACAAATATCTCAGTGATAACCATCAAGTGGACAAGCATGTACTCAGATTCACTTAGCATGCTACATCGCTGGCCATAGATCTAAGAAAGCCAAAAGTTATAAAGATAGGTAACAATCAGAAAAGTGTAATATAACATGGTAATTGTATCTATAAAATAAAACATAACTTGACACTGGAGATTGTGAAAGGTCTTTAGCCAGGAGTCTTTGGATGTTAGGGTATTACTGATGAAGGATGAAATGAATAGAAAATATTATGTGGATCTATGCAGAAATATGTCAACATTTCAAAATACAGATTCTTGATGAAATTATGTAAAGCGACAACTGCTGTGAAATCCGAATCAGAGACCAACTGAGCCTTATACAATAGTCAGCGATGTTTTGTGCTGTCATGAAGCACCACAACCTGATCAGTGGTACATTTGAATCCCTACAGATTATGAAAGTAAATTAAATTGAGGTGTTAATTCTATATCCACAACTACATCATACTTTGCAAGCCACCTAATGATGTGTTGCAGAGCATACTTTTTGCACCGCTAACTGAGCCCACCAATTCTGTTCCACTCCCAAATATCACATACAAAGAATGATTTTCGGTAAGCCTCTGTATTGGCTCTAATTTCTCAAACTTTCTCCTCATAGTCATTATATGAGATGTAGAGGGGAGGAAGTAATATGATGTCCAACTCTTCCCAGAATGTGGTCTCTTGAAATTTCAGTACTAGATCGATCCATGAATCATGACACTTCTCTTTAACATCTGCCAATGGAGTTTGTTGAGCTTCTCCATAATGCTCTCGCACCAGCTAAACGATCCCTTAACGAATCTCGCCGCTCTTTGTTGGATCTTCTCTATCTCTTCTATCAGTCCTACCTGATAGTGATCCCAGACAGATGAACAGTACTCAAGAATGGGTTAAACACGTGCCTTATAAGCTACTTTCTTCGTAGATGAGTTGCATTTCTTAAGATTCTTCCTATGAATCTGATTTTCCTATTATCGTTTTATGTGGTCATCCCACTTAAGGCCACTCTGGATAGTTACTCCTAGGTAGTTTACAGTAGATACTGTTTCCAGTTGTTTGTCTTCAATAGTGTAGCTGTACAATAGTGGATTTCTTTTCCTGTGAATATGCAGTATGTCACATTTACTTACGTTCAGGATCAACTGCCATAGCCTGCACTATTCATCAGTTCCCTGGAGGTTATTCTGCAAATAGTTAGTATCTTCTGACGCCGCTACTTTGTTATAGACAACTGCACCTTCTGTGAACAGTCTTAATGAGCATCCAACGCTTTCTACTATAACATTTATATATATTGTAAACAGTGACATCCCTATCACATTTTCTTGGGGTACTCTAGAATTTCTTTTAAATCTGTCGATTTTGTTCTGTTAAGATCAACGTGCTGAGTTCTGTCTGCAAGGAAGTCTTGAGTCCAGTCGCGAATCTGCTCTGATACTCTGTAAGCTCGTATTTTTTCCATTAAAATGCAGTGTGGGATGGTGTCAAATGTCCTCCTGAAGTCAGGAACAGAGTGAGCTGAATTTCGCAGGATCTCTATTTGTGAAATCCATGTTGATTTTTAAAGTGGAGATTTTCATTCTTCAAAAACGTCATAATTCTTGAGTATAAAACATGTCCCACAATTCTACAACATATTTATGTCAATGATATAGGTCTACAGTTGTGTGCATCTGCCCTATGGCACTTCTTAAAACAGGAATGACAAGCACTTTCTTCCAGTCGCTTGATACCCTTTGTTGCTCAAGCGATCTACAGAAAATTCCTGCTAGAAGGGGAGCAAATTCTTTCGTATAACATAAAATGAGCAAAGAAGATCAAGAATTATCATTTCCAAACATGTGTAGGAATGTGCAAAAGTTACTGAGAAGCTGTGCTACCTACGAACACTATCGTATGAATCATTTCAGATAGTAGCCATGGACATCTGTGGTCCACACCTCAGAGCACGTTCAGAAGTCAAGTAATTTGTAGATGTTTATGATTCATTCAGCAAATATATAAAGTTGTATCCTGCAAAAAGTACTACAGATTCTCCTACAATCAGGAAGCTAGTGGAAGATTGTATTCCAAGGGTAGGAAAGTCAGTTGCTGGCAAAATATCCTAGAAGACCAATATTAAACATTTACTGACATTCAAGTATCTACTGAAGGTAAATCCTGTTGACCAAATGTTCAGGCAGTTAAATAAATTCATATCAAGCAGATGACATCAGTCAGTTATAAGAAACCGATTGAAGAGATTGTAAACAACCTGCAACACACATAAGCAGAGCGCATTCCACCTGAGTTAATGTTAAAAAGACAGAGAGGATCCTAGGAAAGCAAATTCACAAGAAGAGGAAGTGTAACATCCAGCAATTATTTTGAGAGATAAAGACAGTCAAAGGAGAAAGTACTTGGATAAGACGTTATCTAGAATACAAACATTTGCTGTTTGTAATACTGTTTTGATTAGGAATCGTCCTAGGTCTTCACTATAAAGCAAAAGGAATATGAGGTGGCAACTGTTGCATACAGGTCCATTTGTGATCACAAGAATTCCAGATGCAGGAGCTTAGTTACTTTCTTATCCTGAGAGCAACAAGATAAAATGGCTCTATGCTCATGAGGATTTGTACATGTATTTGTACTAATAGTTATAAGTCAAGTAGTGTAAATTTTTGTCATGTGAGGAGACTTTCACTGTAGTGTATGTTTATTAGCAGAAAATTTTATTTCAAAATGAAAAAAAGCTGTACATAACCATAGGGTTAATAACACTCCGCTGGACATGTGTATTGTAACATATGTGTGTACATTGATACAAAAGGATAATAATTGTCAATATTAATGAAATTCTCCAACAGTTGTGTAACTAAGATGTTAATTTCTTTTATTTTGACAACAACCAGTTTTGGCATTCCACTACACCATCTTCAGGCCCCATATGTATCTCTAAAAATAAATGATAATGTCACACAGTGACATATATCCCTGGGTTCAGTGAATTCAAACTGTTTCACAAATGCTTCACTCAAAGACTTGATAACAACTGAGAGGGTTGCACAGTTTCTATCAATTCTATGAGTGAACCACTTGTGAAACGGTTTGAATTCACGAAACCCAGGGATATATGGCACTGTATGGCATTATAGTTTATTTTGGGAGATACATATGGGGTCTGAAGGGCGTGTAGTGGAATGCCAAAACAGGGTTGCCGTCAAAATAAAATAAAATAACAATGGAGTACACAGCTGTTGGACAATTACGTAACCAACTGATTATGGATCAACAGAGATAGTATAATAATGGTATATATATGTGCTAATGAAATACTCTCTTCATAGCTGATAACTAGAAAACATTTCTGTGAGGAAGTAGAGCAAAGTATTATTTGTGGTTCCTTCCTGTAAATGATTGATTTTATCTTTTTATGTGATAGCGAGATACTGTCCTTTCATTGACAGTTATGTTAAGTGCCTTGCAAATGAGTGAAGTTATGTTAAGTTGTGTCTATGTAAAGGAAATATATTAGCAGCAATTACTTCATTAAATGTTAGGTACAGAGTTTTGACAACACAATTCTCATAAATTAAATATAAAAATAAAAAATAACCTTGAAATTTACCTGAAGTTTTAAAATCTGAGGTTATACAGATTATGAAAGAATACGTATAGTCAGTTTCCTATGAGACTGTGAGTCTATTTTGGCAGACTGCTTTCTCCTGTCAGATTTACTTCATCAATTCTCAGCACACTTGCAAGAGCAAATGTCATTGTGCATAATTACCAGGCATGGGTTTTCAGTGAATTCAGTACGAGAAGCAGAGGATTTTTAATATTTCTTTAAAAGTATATAAGTATTTCTCAACACACTTAGTGTCTTTAGTAGAATCATTTCATATGTTCTGGGCACACATGTGATTTGAGGGACAATCTGAGCTGTTATATAATGAGGCTGTGATGTAATCATATGGACCTATATGAACAAAAAATACCTATTAACATATTTGCAGTAATGGAGTGAATCAGTTGTGATCATACTGTTAGTTGAAGGAACAAGCAATGGAAGGAGTACATCTACTTGTGCATACAACTGTGATGTTCACTTCCCACCTCCTGGTGACGTGATGGTGTGAATGCAAGAACCTTCAGTGTGATGTGTAAAGCTTAATCATGAACACAAATTAATGAAATGTCATCAAGAACATGCTGAAGTTCCCACACACATGCACTATGAACATTTAAGACATTGTGCTCAACTGAAATGCCAGTCGACAGTTGCAAATTGCCTGATGGAGTTTGTCTGAAACTATATACCATAAAATGCTGTGATTTATACACTGCAAAGATGCTAAAGAATTGCGGTTTGGGATGTATGAACAAATTTTAAGGGTCATGTTAATCTGAGACTCATGTTTTCGACAGAAAGCCATCTGCTAATAAACAATACATGAAATATGTCAGTGAAAATATCGCAATATTTGTGTCACAGATTGCTATCTCTCAAACTCCTTCCAATTGTAGTTGGAGAGTTACAATCTGCTCTCATATAAAAACAGGCACTACACTCCACTTTCACTTTCAGGGAGTGTTTTCCCCAATTTATTTCTGATGTTTGTCATTTGAATGTTTCATGCTATCCTGTGATCGGCTGAGCTGCATCACATTTCACAAGAACTCTTCTCCTGTAACCTCCCTGAGGGTGAGAACAGGCTGTACCAACAATACATCGAAATCATTCCGATGTCACTCCAACAACCAAACAATGATGATGATGGTGACATTAGCGATAGTAAAGGAAATTGTTAAAAACGTTCCAAAGAACTTATTGTCACTTGAGAGTTAGTCAGTTGGTTTTATGTTTAGTGGACCATTTGTGTGACTAATCATAATAATGGGCTATGAGTAATTTATGTTTACATTACACATTCATGTGTAAATATGGCTAATACTGATCATCTATAAGTTCTTTTTAGTGCTATTGTGAGTTAATAATTCCTACCAATCGCCTTTTACACATTACAAAATTAGAAATTCTTCTACAGAATAGATGGTGTTGTCAAGGAGATAACCTTGCAGTTTATTTCCACATTTAACTTTGTTGTCTGTCAGACGTTTTATATCAGAGAGTAACTGATCAGAAATTCTGGTGGCAGAACTGTGCACCCCTTTTTGTGCTAAATACGATCTTAAAGTGGAGTAATGAATGTCTTTTTTTCTTATGGTATTGTAATTATGTACATCATTGATCCTTTTGAACTGCACATGATTGTTTACAATGAACTTCATGTGCGATTAAAGATACTGTGAAGAGTAGTCTGAATGCATATCTCCTTAAACAGATATGTACAAGACGACTGTGGGTGAACACTGAATATTATTTTTACAACACACTTTGAGCAAGAAACAGTTCCTTTCTTAAATTTGAGTTACCCCAGAACGTTATTCCATATGACATTATTGAATGGAAGTACAAAAATGTGTCAACTGACTGATCTGATTTATCTCTCCCCAAGATTTGCAGTGATTTGAAGTGTAATGCCACTTATCAAACATTAAATTTTCCTCCTGCAGTCACCTCAGTTGAAAATCGATATGTTGTTCATGTTCATCATTTACAAGGAAAATATTCGTTACGTATATCTACATCTACATGCATACTCTGCAAGCCACTATAGGATGCATGGCTGAGGGTACCTTGTATCATTACTAGACATTTCCTTTGTCATTCTGCTCGCAAATAGAGTGACGGAAAAACGACTGTCCATATGTCTCCTTATGAGCCATAATTTCTCTTCGCTTATCTACCTATGTTGTCCTTATGCAAAATGTACATTAGCGGTAGTAGAATCGTTATGCAGTGAACTGCAGATGCTGTTTCTCTAAATTTTCTCAACAGTGTTTTACAAAACGAATGTTCTTCCCTTCAGGGATTCCCATTTGAGTTCAAGAAGTATTTCCGCAATACTTGCGTGTTGATCGAATCTGTTAGTAATAAATCTACCAGCTCGCCTCTGAATTGCTTCAATGTCTTCGTTTAGTTCAACCTGGTGGGTATCCCAGACACTTGAGCAGTACTCAGAAATAGGTCGCACTGGTGTTTGATATGCAGTCCTCTTTATAGATGAGCTACATATTTCTAAAAGTCTCCCAATAAACCAAAGTTGACAACTCGTCTTCCTACTACCGCCTCCATGTGCTTGTTCCATTTCACATCGCTTTGCAACGTTACACCTAGATATTTAATCGATGTGACTGTATCTAGCAATGTTGTATTCGAAAATTAAGGGTTTGTTTTCCCCACTCATGTAAATGGACTTATATTGTCCTGCATTAGAACAAACTGCCATTCATCACACCAACTAAAAATTATTGTATCTCAGTCATCTTGTATCCTCCGACAGTTTCTCAAGGATAACACCTTCCTATACACCACAGCGTCATCAGCAAATGGCTGCAGATTGCTGTTCACCCTGTCTGTCAGATCAGTTATGTATACAGAGAATAAGAGTGGTCCCATTACACTTGCCATGGGCACTCCTGATGGTACTATTGTCTCTGATGACCTCTCACGAGTGAAAACAACATACTGGTTTCGAGCCACTCCCATATCTAGGAAAGTAATCTATATACTTGGACATTTGTTAACAGTCTGCAAGGGGACATCGTGTCAAACGTTTTCCGGAAATCTTGAATTGTGTAATCTGCCTATTGCTCTTCATCGATGGTTTGCAGAATATCAAGTGAGAAAAGGACAAGGTGAGTTTTCCGTGAGAGATGCTTTTCAAATGTGTGTTGGTTTGTGGACTGAAGGTTTTCTGTTTGAAGGAATTTTGTATTCAAATTCAGGATATTTTCTAGAATTCTGCAGCAAATCCATGTTAAAAATATTGGTCCATAATTTTGTTGTTCTATTCTTTTACATTTCTTATGTACAAGAGTCGATTGCGCTTTTTTCCAGTCACTCGGGACTTTGTGCTGAGCGAGAGATTCGCGATAAATGCTAGTTACGTATGGGGTCAATGTTGTAGATTGCTCTCTATAAAACTGAACAGGGGCTCCAGCCTGATCTCACGACTTATTTGTATTCAACTTTTTCAGTTGTTTCTCTAGGCAGAGATAATTATTGCTGTGTCCTCCATACAGGAGTCTGTGGGACGGTCGAACATGGTATTTTTGTTCAATCCTCCTGCGTGGATGATTTATTAAATGTGAAATTTAAATCGTTAGCTTTTGTTTTGCTGTCTTCTATTCCCACATCAGCCTAGGCAATGACCGACTGCACGGGAGTCTTCAACTCACTGACTGATTTTGCATAGGACCAGAATTTCCTTGGGATCTTGGCAAGATTTTCTGCAGAGATATGATGGAGGAAAGGGTCGTGTGCTTTTCACATGAGCTACTAATCTCTACATGAATTAAGCAATACTGCACTGTAATACGTGAATGAAAACTTGCAAATTAAAAAGTTCAGCTCTTAGATGTGTTACTATTTTGAATTTTGTAAAGCCAATAGTTCAAGCATGAATGCTCCTCTTTCCCCAGGTGTTACTCAAGATTTGATTGAGTGGTGGAGCACATAAAAAACAACCGACACAGGGTGTAATGTTTTTCAAACTTGAGAGTAGAAGTAATCGTAGTACAAAAATGTAGTTGCTGAAACAAATCTGTAACCATACTGATGAGGTATTGTAATAAATGCTTTAGATGCTGAAAAAATAATTAATATTGTGATCTAAAAACTGTCTGAAAATAGAACAAATGAGGGATGAAATTGAAATGTATCAACGATAACATACCGCACTCTGGATAAAAGACTGAATGCTGTGGTAAGTGTACAATGTATATGCACTGTTTTCGTATTTGCATCGATATACTTATATGTGGTTATGTGCAAAAGTAACTTACAAAACCATGAATCCTTATCCCGGCCTACTGAAACAAAAAATAATCATAAGAAAAGTGTTTCAAAATACAATAAAAAATAAATAAAGAGAATGAGGGCTGTGAAAGTTGAATGGTCGCAATCAAATTTAATAATTAAAGATGGCTGCTCCCACTGGGAACTTTATAATATCTTGTTGTAACAAATCTCTGTGTGCAAATCAAAGTAGTGGTTGTGTAGACGGTATCTGTCAGAGGCACTATGCACACATATTTTAATCGCTGCCGTCCTTAAACTACTCTGTACCTGCTCCTGGAAGTAATTAATTTACAGTTATTCTGGTCATGTCACTATTGAAGAGAAGACATATTATTAAGAGAGGCTGAGACAGCTGTACTGAAAATTGAATTAGAACTTAAATAACAAGCACAATTGTACTAGATGTGCTATATGTTTAATTGTCTGAGTAATAATAAAATAATTCCATTTGTGAGAATTCTGAAAATTATACTTGCTGTTTTAGATTGTGAATTAACTTTCCATGTCATTATTATTTGTACAGGGTGCTTCAAAAAGGACTTTACAGTTTTGAAAATTCATATAAATTAATTCATAGTACTTACAGAGGTGATTGTAGTGTCAGTTTGTATGGAAATACATCAAGTTTTGTCTCGCGTAGTTCGCTAGTGCCGAACCGCACCGTAATGAGTGCTAGCAGCAGTTGTGTTAAAGATGGCTGCCTTCACTGCCTTCTGTGTGTTTTGGTTTGAAAAATCGAAGCCGGCGACAACATTTCAGCGTAATTTCCGTACCAATCACGCTAAAGTTCCTCCTAGTAGGCCTACAATTCTAAGTGGCATAAATGTTTTGTAGAAACAGGCTGCTTGGTAAGACATGGGATATCATCAGGTCGTCCAAGCACATCTGACGACGTCGTTGAGCGAGTGAGACGACGTTTTGTCAACAGTCCTACGAAATCGACCCGACGTGCATTTCATGAACTGCAAATCCCACATAAGACTGTTTGGCGTGTGTTGAGAAACCGTTTGCATTTGAAACCGTACAGATTGACGATCGCACAAGCTATACCAGACACAGATAAAATTTCTCGCATGAACTTCTGTGCGGATATGTTAAATCGATTACATGAGGATGAACATTTCTTGGACAAAATCATCTTTCCTGGCGAGTCAACTTTTCACAAAAGTAGCAAGGTTAATACACATAACTGTAGGATTTGGGGTACTGAAAATCAACGTCAAACATTGCAACATGTTAGTGATAGCCCTAAACTGAACACTTTTTGTGGATTGAGCAAGAACAAAGTGTACAGTCCCTTTTTTCTGTGAGAGAATCATCAACAGGATGGTGTACCTGTGTGTACAGTCCCTTTTTTCTGTGAGAGAATCATCAACAGGATGGTGTACCTGGATATGTTATAACAATTTTTGATACCACAGATCGATGAGGATGACCAAGAAAGAAATGTTTACTTTATGCAAGATGATGCACCGCCCCACTACCTGGATAATGTCTGCGATTTTCTCAGTGACCGCTTTCCAGATCAATGGACAGGCCGTGGTGCGCCAATTGCATGGCCCCCACGTTCTCCAGACCTGACACCACTCGATTCTTGTTATGAGGATTCATCAAGGATATTGTGTTTATACCTTCTGTGTCACCTTCTCTAACTGAACTTAGAGCAAGAATTTACGCCCCCACTGAGCAACCTGCAATGCTACAGTGAGTTTGGGAAGAAATGGACTTCCAATGGGATGTATGCAGGATAACCAAAGGAAGCCACGGACATCAGCCAGGTAAAAAAAAAAACTTTATGTGTTTCCCTACAAAATAAGACCCAAACCCAGCTCTGTATCTTCTTTCAATACATTTATATGAATTTTTAAAGTTGTAAAGTCGTTTTAGAAATACCCTCTACTTAATACGTGAAATTCTATGAGTGATACAACTATTGTTTGAGAAGTTGATGGCCAAGCAAAATACAGTAGGGTCAGCAATCTTCAGAGTTTACTATCGGATTTGCAACTTAAAATTAAAAAAAAACCTTATATTTTACTCTCATCAAAGTATCCTCCCTTGAGCTTAAGAACTGTCTCACAGATTCTAGGCATACAGTCAGTGCATTATGCGGGGATTGTGAGTCTATATGATTCCACACATTCTTAATGACATTCCAGAGACATTCCTTACTAGTTATGTGAACTTTCTGGATACGTCTGCCCACTTGAACCCAGACCATTTCAATAGGATTACAATCAGGGCTTTGGGACAGGCACACCATACCTTTCAGTACCTTCTGTTTACTCTTTGATGCAATGTACTACTTACACAACGCTGACAGATTTTAGGGTCATTATCTTGTCGTTATGTGAAAACTTTTCCTTTTAAGTGCAATCCACATATGACACCGAAGTATGCAGTGGTAGTGCTTCTGGTCCATACGCTATTCTAGTTTCACAATATCGCCAACTCTTTCTCCTGAAAAACATTCCCTAAACATAATAGAACCTCCATTCTGTGTGTAACTGTAGGTATAATATACCACTCCACCATCCATTCTCCTTTAGATCGACGATCAAATGTCTTTCCAGAATTTCGATCCATCTATGTATAACACTTTCTTCCACTCTTCATGTGTTTACTTGCTAACCCAGTCGAGTCTTTTCTCTTCATTTACGGGTTTTCAGATGGGATTTCCTTAGTGCCACACGTCCTATCTCGCCGGTATCAGTCAGTCTCCTTTTTGCTGTGGCAACATAAACGTTTTTCTTATTCATCTCTGCCAGTTCTACGCGAATTTATGCTACCGTTTTGAACCTATTTCTCATAGCGGTAATTATGATGAACTTGCCATCACTTTCAGTTGTGTTACGCAGTTTGGGGCATAAGTAACCCTGCTTGATGAGTGCTACAACTGCAGCACGTTTGTCTGTGGAAATCTCCACTCTTGGAGCCCTAATAACGATGTCCACAGTGTCAACTATCACAAAGAACTAAATTACAGTAACCATATAGTACGTATCGTACCACTGCTTGAAGTGCATTGAGGACATCACAGCACTACAGGGAACATCGGGGCAGTATGGAATGGGCATTCATTCGTCACACAAATAAAGAGACATACCAATTTAAGTAACTGTTTTGCATGTACACAACACTCTTCTGGATAATATTGTACATAGATGAAAACAGACACGTACACCTAACATATTTACCAATTTTGTACTATTCCATTGATTAATCAGTCGAGGCCTTGATGTTGTATGATATCTACAGGGAATTAAATGTTAATTCTTGGTTTTATTGAAATTAATGAGCGTTAATATGTCTCACTGCCAACTCGGAAAGCAGCACACGCACTGCATTTAGTGTGATACATCGCCCGCCACGGAACTAAGAAAGCCAAAAGATATAAAAACAAGTAACAATCAGAAAAGTGTAACACAATATCGTAACTGTCTCCTTAAATCAAAAAGAAATATAATTTCTCACAATGTTCATTTATACGCAGAGCAGTATTCTTGGTTCCTCCTAGTTGATCACTAAGGTCATCAATTTTATATTTTAAGGATGTGATATTGATATGCAAGAATAACGCACAATTATTACCCGATACGGGTAGAGTGAAATATATTGTGTACTTGCGAACAAAGTGCTACATCTCCAAAGGCGATTCTGTGACGATCTAGGATGTGGATTTCTCGACCTCCGCTGTCAGATTGACAATTGTAGGACCCGTCTAAGTAGATTAGGCGTGCAGTACATGCAAGATGCGGCTACTATGTTAGAGATTTCAGGATAGAAATCCAATTGAAACAGCTCACTAGCGGAAAGGTGACTGGACCTCACGGAATACCTATTCTACATCGAGTATGCGAAAGAACGCTCCTCTTCTGTCAGAGTGCACAGCAATTTGCTGGAGGAGCGACAGCAAAAATGCCCTACTTCGCCGATATCCGTGAGATGTCGAATTTTGGAATACGTTTTATGCTCGTGTATTATGACATTTCTATGGACGCCCAGAAGGTGTTCGATGGAGTTCCCCGCTGCAGCCAAAGGAACAGAATACTAGCATAAGGAATATCACACCAGTTGTGTGATTCGAATGAAGAGTTTCCAGCAACAAGAGCACAGCGTATCGTTCTCAACGAAGAGAAATGGTCGTACGTAAAAGTAATTTCGGGCACATCCCAAGGGAGTGTTATCGGATCATTACTGTTCACAAAATTAAAAATGATGTGGATAAAGTCATAAGTTCGATTAGGCTTTTTCCGGATGACGCTATTACATACAGAGAAGTTGTAACGCTAGAAAATTGTAACGAAGTGCAGGAAGACATGCAGAGAACGACACTTGGTGCAGAGTTTGGCGGTTGATCCTCAATACAAGCAAATGTCACGGATTGAACATATACACACGGTTGCAAAACAATCATTGGCGCTGCAGTCTGGAACCGCGCGACCGCTACTGTCGCAGGTTCGAATCCTACCTCGGGCAAGGATGTGTGTGACGTCCTTATGTTAGTTAGGTTTAAGTAGTTCTAAGTTATGGGGGACTGATGACCTCAGAAGTTGAGTCCCATAGTGCTCAGAGCCATTTGAACCAATCATTGGCAGCAGTCACATCCAGTAAATATCTGGGAACTTGCGTAAGGAGCGATGTGAAGTGGAACGGCCACACGAAGGCAGATACCAGTTGAGATTCGTTGGAAAAATCGTGAGGAAGCATGTCCCATACTCAAAAGAGTTAGCTTACAAAATTCTTGATAGACCAGTACTTGAGTATTGATCGACGCTGTGGGACTCCTACGAGATCGGATTGATCGCGGAAACAGGATCCGAGGAAGAACAGCGCGTTTCGTTACAGGTTCATTTGGAAATCTTTTAAGTCTTATATTTTGCACTTCGTGCTCAGCTAGCTCCTCTTCCTACACCACTACATCCTTACCAGCATACTTGTGAATGTTGTGTCGTCGTGCCGAAGATCAATCCGCTATGTGTTGGTATCACCGCACATTCGGCGGACAAGCTTCCAACTGCCGCTCTCCATGCAACCACCCATACGCCAGCGGCATCTACAATTGAGCATGCACGGATGCACGCTGCCTCAAAGTGCTTGTTCATCTCAGACAATATCTGGTCAGCGTTTCCTTATAGGCAACGGTTCCAACCTGTGCATCCAGTTACACGCACTGCTCCCTGGGCGTCGACCACCATCATTTCGGCTATCAGCTGCCAACAACTCGTTCATAGCCACCTATAGTGTTCATCCAGTCACTCGCTGACCAGTATGGTTTGGCAGTAGAAGAGAGCAAAAGGAAGGCCGAAGTTTTAAATTCCACGTTTAAGAAATCGTTCACGCAGGAGAATACCGTCATTTGACCATGTCACAGAGTCCCGCCGGATGACATACTAATAAGTATCCCTGGCGTAGAGAAATAACAGAAAGAGTTGAAAACAAATAAATCGCCAGGTCCGGAGGAATTCCAATTCGGTTTTACGAAGAGCATTCTAGGTCACTTGCGCCTTTCTTAGTTTGCGTTTATCGCGAATCTTTTACCAGCGCAAAGTGCCAAGCGATTGGAAAAAAGTGCAGGTGACTCCTGTATATAAGATGGATAAAAGAACGGACCAGAAAAATTACTCACCAATATCCTGCAGAATTCTAGAGAATATTTTGAGTTCGAATATAATGAATTAATAAATTTCCTAGAGATCGAGAAGCTCATGTCCACAAATCATCGCGGCTTTAGAAAGCATGGCTCGTGCGAAACACAGCTTGTAAGTAGTAGAACCCATTATGTAGCCTTCGAAGGCAAGTGTTCACCAGAGAGAGGGGTAACATCAGGAGCACCCTACGGAAGTGTGATAGGACCGTTGCTATTTTCTGTATATATAAATGATCTGGCAGACCGGGTGGGCAGCAATCTGCGATTTTTCGTTGATAATGCTGTGGTGTACAAGAAGGTTTCGAAGGTAAGTGACTGTAGATTGATACAAGATGACCTAGGCAAAATTCATAGTTGGTGTGATGAATGGCAGCTAGCCCTTAATGTGGAAAAATGTAAATTAATGCAGATGAGTAGGAAAACCAAACCCATAACGTTCGGATACAGAATTATTAGTGTCCTGCTTGACACAGTCATGTCGTTTAAATACCTGGGGGTACCGTTGTGAAGCGAAACAAAATGAAAAGAGCATATGAGGGTAGTGGTAGGGATGGCGAATGGTCGACTTCAGTTTATTGGGAGAACTTTAGGAAAATGTGGTTCATCTGTAAAGGAGGCCGTATATAGGACACTAGTGCGACCTATTCTTGAGTACTGCTCAGGTGTTTGGGATCCGCAACAGGTCGGGTTGAAAGAAGGCATCGAAGCAATTCAGAGGCTAGCTGCCATATTTGTTACCGGTAGGTTCGATCAGCGTGCAAGTGTTATGGATAAGCTTTGGGAGCTCAAGTTGGAATCCCTGGGGGAAAGAACACTACTGAAGATGTTTTGAGAACCGGCATTTGAAGCTGACTGCAGAATGATCTTACTCCCATCATCATCCATTTCTCGTAAGGATCTCGAAGATAAGATACGAGAAATTAGGGCTCATATGGAGGCATATAGATAGTCGTTTTCCACAGTACTATCTGCGAGTGGAACAGGAAAGGAAACGACTAGCTGTGGCAAAGGGTATCCTCTTCCACGAACGGTGCGGTGGCTTCCGGAGACTCTACATAGATGTAGGTGTAGATGTATCCAATGCAACTGGACCTGGAATTGCATTACACTACAACTGGTGGTTCACTATTGTAGACGTCACAGAGCCATCATTGATGCTGATTTCTTAGCATATTTTCGGCTCCTCCTTGACACTGATGACTCTTGTGTCATCAACAAGGACTCCGGTCACTCAGCCTTTGGGTTCTGACATGTTACGTGAAACATCAGGCTGAGTACCATCCATACTGCTGATGCTGGGCATTACCAGGATGTCCTCGACCTCTTCCCAGCCATTGCACAGCCACCTAGAGCACCATAAGAGATACAGCACAGCACAGTCCATCACTTCCATACCGCGCCTGCCTCCAGGTCTCAACAGACCACAGCGCCTTGCACCGGAGCGTCTGGCTGCTGTTAAAGCAGAGCTGGAGGTCATCCTTCAGCATGGCATCATTTACTGTTTGGACAGCCCCTGGTCCTCTCCTCTCCAGCTTATACCGAAGAACGACGCATCCTAGCGACCTTGCGGTGACGAACGTGCTCTTACTGAACGGAACATGCCATACAGATATCAGGTCCCAAACCTCCATGACTTCAACCAAACTGTCAGCGGTGCTGCAGTGTTCAGTATCCTCAACTGCCCAAAGGCATTCACACAAATATCAGTCGCCACGGAAAACATTCTGAAAGCAGGCATCACCATAACTTTTGGCCTCTTCGAACTATTTTGCATGACGTTTGGTCTCCGAAATGTTGCACAGCATCGACAGTGTACTATGTGACCGATTATTTTGCTTCGGCAATTCAACGACATGATGGTGTTTTGTTCTTCACTACAGCAACACCACTAACATCTGACAGCAGTGTTTCGATGTCTAGACGATTTTGGGATTATCATTAATCCCTCCAGATGGATCTTTGGTTCCTCCCAGGTGACGTTCCTGGGCCACCAGATTTTTGTTGACAGCTGTTCGAGAAACTCAGCTTCCACGATCTTTTCGAGAACTCTGTCTGTTCCTTGGAAATTTGAACTACCACTCGACACAGCCTCCATTCAAGAGTCGCTAACAGATTCTCTTGTTGGTATAACATCAAGGGCAACAATTTTGCCAACTGGACAGAGCAGATGGACGCTACTTTCGCTGCTGCCAAGATCAGCCTTGCAACTGCTGAACTTTTGGCTCAGTCAGGACATGATGCCTTGGCACTGGTGGTCGACGCCAGCCAGCACACCTTAGGTGCAGAGTTTCCTTCAAAGAAGCTCACGCCTACACAACGTCATTGGAGTGCCTACGACAGGGAGTCGCTTGCCATCTGTGATGCTACGAACTTTATTGATATTTACGCACCACAAGCCCATCACGCACGCTTTCCATCAATCAACAATCATTATTCAGCACGCCATATCCGTCAACTGGAATATATCTCTCATTTCAGCACAGACATTTGGCACATCCAGTTGTCTGTCAGAAGTTACCGAGATCACTTGTTGCTTCGATTCTGCGGCTCTCGTTGCAGCACAAGATTTCAATATGGAGCTGGACTCCTATTGCCAAGATCCAAACACTGGCTTGAGGCTGGAGCATATCTGTATCCTTGGCCCAGACACTGAAGTGATCCGTGATACCTCAACTGGCAATCTAGATTTTTCCTTCCTTTTTTGAGGCATCTGTCCTCTGACTGGTTTAACGCGGCCCATCACGAATTTCTCTCCTGTGCGAATCTTTTTATCTCCCAGTAGCACTTGTAACCTACATCCTCAGTTATTTGCTAGATGCATGCCAATCTCAGTTTTCCTCTATAGTTTTTACCCTCTACAGCTCCCTCTAGTACAGTGGAAGTTTTTCCGTGATGTCTTAACAGATGTCCTACTATACTGTCCCTTCTTTTTGTCAGTGTTTTGCAATATTCCTTTCCTCGCCGGTTCTCCGGAGAATCTACTCACTCCTTATCATAACAGTCCAACTAATTTTCAACATTCTTCTGTAACACCACATCTCAAATGCACCGATTCTCTTCTTTTCTTGTTTTCCCACAGACCATGTTTCATTATCATGCTGTGCTACGAACGCACGTTCTCAGAACCTTCTTCCTCAAATTAAGGCCTACGTTTCATACCAGTTGACTTCTCTTGGCCAGGAATGCCCTTTTTGCAGTGCTAGTCTGCTTTTTATGTCCTCCTTACTCCGACCGACATGGTTTATTTTTCTGTTTAGGTAGCAGAATTCCGTAACTTCATCTACATCGTGATCACCAATCCTGATGTTTTCTCACTATTCTCATTTCTGTTACTTCTAATTACTTTAATCTTTCTTTGATTTACTCTCAGTCCATATTGTGTACTCATTAGACTTTTCATTCCATTCAGCAGACCCTGTTATTTTTCTTCACTTTCACTGAGGACAGCAATATCATTAGCGAATCTTATCATTGATATTGTTTCACACTGAATTTTAATTCCACTATTCCTTTTATTTCCGTTGTTGGAGCTTCGATGTATAGACTGAATAATAGGGGCGAAAGACTACATTCCTGTCTTGCATCGTTTTTAATCCAAGTCTTCGTACATGGTCTTCCACTTTTATTATTTCGTCTTGATTCTTGTCCATATTGTGAATTACCCATTTTTGCTTATTGCTTGCCACTTTTTCCTCGTAATTTCGAACATCACCATTTTACATTGTCGAACACTTTTTCCTGTTCGACAGATTCTATGAACATGTCTTGATTTCTCTTCAGGCTTGCTTCCTTTATTAATCGCAACCTCAGAACTGCCTCTCTGTGTGTTTACCTTTCCTAAAGCCAAACTGATCGTCATCTAATACTTCCTCAATTTTCTTTTCCATTATTCTGTATATTATTCTTGTCAGCAACTTGGCTGCATAAGCTGTTAAGCTGATTGTGCGATAATTCTCGCACTTGTCGCCTCTTTCAATCTTCGTAATTGTGTGGACGATGTTTTTCCGAAAGTCAGGTGGTAAATGGCCAGACTTATACATTTTACACACCATCGTGAATAACCGTTTTGTTGGCGCTTCCCCTGTTGGTATAGAAATTCTGATGGAATGTTGTGTACCCTTCATTCCTTATTCGATCGTAAGTCTTCCAAACCTCTTTCAAACTCTGATTCTAATATTGGATCCCTTTTGTCTACTATATCGACTCCTCTTTCTTCTATCACATCAAACAGGTCTTCCCCCTCGCAGAGGCATTTAATGTACTCTTTCCACCGATCCGCTCTCTCCTCTGCATTTAACAGTGGAATTGCCGTTGCGCTCTTAATGTTACCACCTTTGCTTTTAATTTTACCAAGAGCTGTTTTGATTTTTTTGTATGCTGAACCAGTTCTTCAGGCAATCATTTCCTTTTCGATTTCTTCACATTTTTCCTGCAGACATTTCGCCACTTTCTGTTTATTTCATTCGTAAGCGACTTGTATTTCTGTATTCCTGAATTTGCATAAAGATTTTTGTACTTCCTTCTTTCATCGATCAACTGAAGTACACTCCTGGAAATTGAAATAAGAACACCGTGAATTCATTGTCCCAGGAAGGGGAAACTTTATTGACACATTCCTGGGGTCAGATACATCACATGATCACACTGACAGAACCACAGGCACATAGACACAGGCAACAGAGCATGCACAATGTCGGCACTAGTACAGTGTATATCCACCTTTCGCAGCAATGCAGGCTGCTATTCTCCCATGGAGACGATCGTAGAGATGCTGGATGTAGTCCTGTGGAACGGCTTGCCATGCCATTTCCACCTGGCGCCTCAGTTGGACCAGCGTTCGTGCTGGACGTGCAGACCGCGTGAGACGACGCTTCATCCAGTCATCCAGTCACAAACATGCTCAATGGGGGACAGATCCGGAGATATTGCTGGCCAGGGTAGTTGACTTACACCTTCTAGAGCACGTTGGGTGGCACGGGATACATGCGGACGTGCATTGTCCTGTTGGAACAGCAAGTTCCCTTGCCGGTCTAGGAATGGTAGAACGATGGGTTCGATGACGATTTGGATGTACCGTGCACTATTCAGTGTCCCCTCGACGATCACCAGTGGTGTACGGCCAGTGCAGGAGATCGCTCCCCACACCATGATGCCGGGTGTTGCCCTGTGTGCCTCGGTCGTATGCAGTCCTGATTGTGGCGCTCACCTGCACGGCGCCAAACACGCATACGACCATCATTGGCACCAAGGCAGAAGCGACTCTCATCGCTGAAGACGACACGTCTCCATTCGTCCCTCCATTCACGCCTGTCGCGACACCACTGGAGGCGGGCTGCACGATGTTGGGGCGTGAGCGGAAGACGGCCTAACGGTGTGCGGGACCGTAGCCCAGCTTCATGGAGACGGTTGCGAATGGTCCTCGCCGATACCCCAGGAGCAACAGTGTCCCTAATTTGCTGGGAAGTGGCGGTGCGGTCCCCTACGGCACTGCGTAGGATCCTACGGTCTTGGCGTGCATCCGTGCGTCGCTGCGGTCCGGTCTCAGGTCGACGGGCACGTGCACCTTCCGCCGACCACTGGCGACATAATCGATGTACTGTGGAGACCTCACGCCCCACGTGTTGAGCAATTCGGCGGTACGTCCACCCGGCCTCCCGCATGCCCACTATACGCCCTCGCTCAAAGTCCGTCAACTGCACATACGGTTCACGTCCACGCTGTCGCGGCATGCTACCAGTGTTAAAGACTGCGATGGAGCTCCGTATGCGACGGCAAACTGGCTGACACTGACGGCGGCGGTGCACAAATGCTGCGCAGCTAGCGCCATTCGACGGCCAACACCGCGGTTCCTGGTGTGTCCGCTGTGCTGTGCGTGTGATCATTGCTTGTACAGCCCTCTCGCAGTGTCCGGAGCAAGTATGGTGGGTCTGACACACCGGTGTCAATGTGTTCTTTTTTCCATTTCCAGGAGTGTATTTCTTCTGTTAACCGTGGTTTCTTCGCAGTTACCTTCTTTGCACCTAAATTTTTCTTTCCAGCTTCCGTGATTGCCCTGTTTAAAGATGTCCAGTCCTCTTCAACTGAAATGACTACAGAGCTATTCCTTATCTCAGCATCGATAGCCTCAGAGTAATTCAAGCGTATCTATTGATTCATTTGTACTTCAGTAACCCAGCTCTTTGCTCACTGATTTTCCCTGACTATTCTCTTAAACTTCAACCGGCTCTTCATCAACCACTAAATTGTGATCTGAGTCTATATCTGTTCCTGCGTACACTCTTGCAATCCAGTATCTGATTTCGGAATCTCTGCGTGACTATGATGTAATCTAACTGAAATCTTTCCGTATTTCCCATCCTTTCATAGGTATACCTCCTTCTCTTGTGCTTCTTGAACAGAGTATTCGCTATTAGTAACAAATTTATTACAGAACTCAATTAGTCTCTCTTTTTTCATTCCTAGTACCAAGCCAGTATTCTTCTGTAACCCTTTCCTCTGCTCCTTTCCCCACAACTACATTCCATTAGGTTTTCACCTCCCTATACGTGCTCAATTACCCGTTATGTCTCTCCATCTTTGGCTTGGGACGTTGGCATGTACATTTGAACTATTGTTGTCGGTATCGTTTTGCTGTCGATTCTGATGAGAATAACCTTACCACTGAACTGTTCTCAGTAACTCATTCTCTGCCATCACTTCCTATTCATAACGAATCCTACTCCTGTTATTCAATTTGCTGCTGCTATTGATATTACTCTACACTCATCTGATCAGAAACCCTTGTCTTCTTTATATTTCACTTCACTGACCTCCACTTTATCTAGATTGAGCCTTAGTATTTCCCGTTTCAGATTTTCTGGTTTTCTGGCTTCCCTAAGACGCTCGAAATTTTGACATTCCAAGCCCCAACTCTTAGAATGTTACGTTTTCGTTGGTTATTCAGTCTTTTTCTTATGGCCACCTCTCCCTTGACAGTCCCCTCCTGGAGATCCGAATACGGGACTAATACGGAATCTTTTGCCAGTGGTGAGATCATCATGACGTTTTTCAGTTACAGGCCACACATCCTGTAGTTACACATTATGTGTCTTTAATGCAGTGGTTTTTATTATCTTCTGGATGTTCATGCCGTTGATCATTACTGATCCTTTCATCTTTAGGGGCAATTTCCCATCACAAGGGCAAGAGAGTGCCCTGAACCTCTGTCCACTCCTCTGCCCTCTTTGACAAGGCTGTGTTAGAACGAGGAAGGCTCTGACCGCCATTATTGATCATTTTTATTCAGAATTTAAGCGGTGGTGTGATTCGGAACCGGGACTGAGAACATTTAGATTACTAATTAAAGATGCCACCCCTAGATCAACCATGGTTGCTTCCAACTGGTCTTTGACAGTCTCCACAACCTCTGCCACCCTGGTGATAAGGCCACTACCAGGGTGGTTCACATTGTTACGTGTGACCTGGAATCCGCTCAGACTGCCTCAGCTGGGCCCATTGCTGTGTTGCTTGTCAGTGTAGTAAGACTGGTCGGCATGACCATGGTCCTGTTGATGATTTCCCCAAGGCTGCAGGAAGGATTACCATGTCCATACTAACATTGTCAGTCCACTTTCCATCCTTGACTACCAGTGGTATCTTTTAACTATCGTTCATCACTTCAAACACTGACCAGAGGCGACACCAGTTCCTGCCATCTTGGCTGAAACCATGGTATAAATATTCATAAATATGTGGATTGCTCGTGTCGGTTCCCTGCTCGGCATCACCATGGGTTTCAGAAGGCAATCTGGATCCCAGATGTTTAACGAGTCTGCATGACTCTGTGGCATTCATTGTCACTGCACCACTGCATACTACCCAGCCAGCAGTGGTATGGTCGAGCAATGGCATCACACTCTGAAGGCTGCCCTACTTTGCCAAGACACTAAATGGTCTATTGCACTCGCCATCGTCCTTCTCGACCTCTACACCAGTCTCAAAATGGATCTCAACACCTCAGCAGCAGAGTTATCTATGGTGAGCCCCTTCAGATACCTGGAGAATTTGTTAGATCCTCTGAAACGAATTCTTCCTCAGACATTCTTGACTTTCTGGATGGGTTGCACTTCCTTAATGAATGCATCTATCCTCAACCTGGCTCTTAGCTTGGTATTCCAACTTCATTCATTCATACACATTTGGCCACTGCCACAGATGTAATGATCCACATTGATGGCATCAGGCCTGGTCTCCAACCTCCATACTTCCGTCCTCATAAGATTGTTAGGCGAGGTCACTGTACCATGGAGGTTGTCATCAATGGGAACACCCACAGCAACACTGGGCTATATAAAGCTGGCCTAGACCTTCCCATCTGTGGCCAACTTTATGCTCTCCTCTCAGAAAGCCCCAGAATCACCAACACCACTTCCCCAGTCAGCAAGCACATTCACTTTGAGCGACAAGTACTCATGCCAACCCGTTCGCCTCCATGGCCTCCACTCTCTGCTCCTCCTGGGTGGTGGAGGGGTGGGAGAGGGAAGTACGATCTGCTGCCTAATCGTGAGCATAAAGCACAGACCAAAAGGTGACACTGCCAGCACATTTAGTCAAGCTGCGGTCTTACAACTTTGGCCACAGTCCAGTGCTGCTAGTACGTGAAAGCACTAGCCCACTTAGAAATATAAAACATATAAAACAGGACCCTAACAGCAGAGTTTGTGTGTGTGGCGTCTGAAACATACCAATTTAATGTCGGCCCACTGTAGGTCTAATTCTCGGAGCTTATCAGGATTATCTAGCAGAAAAGTGCAATGTGGTCCCTCTGATGCAAATTCACTGGACCATATATAACTAAACACACAGAAGCACGCTGGTTCCTTATGTGTGCTGTGATGGTGTCGTGATCTTTAGTGGTCGCCTGTACGACGGGATATGATAGGGTTTCAGTGGTCATTTGAGCAACAGATTGTGCAGTGTCGACAGTGAGTAGTCACTTGTGCGAAGGAATTTACTGCAGTTTCAGCGATCACTCGAGCGAAGGGTTGTGTAGAGCACCAGTGATGCTCGTGCGACGGGGTATGTCAGTGGGTGCAGCGGTCGCCTGAGTGACATATTGCTTACAGTATTTTTCAGTTACCCATCCTGCGACAGTCCCTGTATGGCGACTAAATGATCATCCCCGTGACAGACGTTTAAACGGATTGTGATCGTTTCTGTAACTAGTTTCTTGTAGCAACGGTGCTATCAATAAATGTTAACTTAACGGGCCACTGTCTTTTTATGTCCCGGAACACTCCTGTTACACTCCATATATAAATTATCCCAAAAGTTCCGAGTCCACGGAAGAGATTTGGTTGATGTCATCAGAATTTTGTTTTTGTTACGTTGGTACATTTTGTGCACTAACTAATCTAATTCAAGTGACAACTAATTTATGACATATTTATGTTGATGCAGTTTTTAAAGTAATTGAGTTGTGTATAAAATGGTCAAATGGATAAACCGAAACGCTGTTCCATCACAAAGTAGTACAGGTTCCAGAATGAATTTTCACTCTGGATTTGAAATTTTCTGGCAGATAAGAATTGTGTGCCTGACCAGAACTTGAATCTGATCCGTGATCAACGATTTTGGTCTGCTATCGACAAAATGGAGCTGATATGTTTTCACGTGTTGTTATGGGTGAAAACACGTGGTTGTCCTACAGAGCCAAAACAGGAATCAGTGTAATACCGAAATTATATTCGCCATAAACTACAAGAAAATTAATCAGAGCCCTAACTAGAGTCATAAAATTATGGCTACCGTTTCCTCGGACAATAAGGACGTTCTTTTCTTTGATTTCATGGAACAAGGATTTACAGCTACACCGATCGTGTACTATTAAGCGCTCACCAGCGATTAGCTCGTCCTGAAATTGAAACAATGCCTTGGTTACAACAGTGTGAATATGACAAGGACCCGTAGCCCACTGTTTCTACTGTTTCTATTCCCAGGGGGAGAACTAGTATGCAGAGAAGTTGTTGAAGCCAGTACAACGTTACGAAAAGTGCTTACAAGGGAAACTCCCAATAGCACCCCTCTCAGATTTAGTGGTAAGATGGCCCAGTGAATAACCCGTCAAAAACTCAACACATATTAGTGATGCAAACAGAAAGAAGGTGTATTGAACTGTGAAAAAAAGCAAAATAGAAACAGTAAACGATCCAAGCTGAAAAGTGCAATATTGAGGAAACAACAGCCACCGCGTCGTGGTAAAGTGATTACGTTATTGGACTGCGAACCAGGCGGATCGTATTCAAACCTCCCACCTGCCACTTACTTTTTTTTCTCACGACATTATGAACTGTCCGTCCGGTCATTGAAATGTTTGTTCTCTTTCTGCAGTCTTAGCAGCTGTCATACTATACATTGGTTATAGAGTATGAGACATACGGTAAGAAGAAGCTACCGTCGCCAATAAACATGATGAATAGTGAGAGCAGGCGAGTTTCCACATAGACGTCTCACAGAAATGAATTATGTTACAATAAAGGAATTCAAGAGTTAAAACTTCCAAAATGGAACAGAACTTCAAAAACTATAAAAACATGTGTTTTGACAGAGCACAGACAGAATGTGTGATTGAGAAACTGTTGCGTTTATTTCTTGTAGCTTATGTGATAAACTATTACGTTTGGATAATTGCTTTGGGAGTGATCAGATTCACATTCATACTGACATCTAAATTGGGCACGGAGGCATATCTCACGCACTTACCAGGCGTATAAATTAGGTGCGTCTGTAAAAGGTTCTTGTCATATCACACACGTACTAACACCCTGTATGACACACCAGACGTGTTTTCCAGCGAAGGATTCGGTTGACTTGTCACGTGATCAAAAGTTTGAGGTCCCCATTCGAAAGCCACTTGCTTTCGGCTGGTAGTAAAGCAGTTGTGCAGAATCAAGTATCATTATAGGTCTCTTCCTTACACCTCGCTGTTGCAAACGGACGTTATGCCACAACACATACACAAATCTGAATACAGCGAAGAGAGGAGGAAAAAAAAATTGGCTCGAGAGAGTTTTAAACCGAGTCCTCCCGCTTGGATGGTCAACACCGTAACCAGTTAACCACAACTCCGTTGCCCTTTCAGGCAGCTCTATATTGCAGATCTTGTCCTTGGACCGTTCACTGTTTCAATTTTGCTTTTTTTTCACAGTTCAGTACACCTTCTTCCTGTTTTCATGGTTGATCAGTGTTCAGTTTTTTAACGGCCTGTCCACTGGGCAATCTTATCATCAAACCTGAGGGAGATGCAATGGCAAGTTTCCGTTTTCTGAAGTGAACTGTGATACACAGTAAAGTAAAGCAGGTTTGTAGGAAACTGAAACCAGCGATAAAAGCTTTTTCTGCCGAATACGTTCTTTTTTATGAGCAGATGGCCTTTCTTTTGAATATGCCCCATACTTCGAGCTAACGTCGAAGTGTAACCCCCACTCGGTGCAAGATGATCTTATCAACGCGTTGCACTTGCAGGCATCGTGGCAGCGGAGCAGCGGGCGGACTGAGCACAAAGGACTCCACGGGATCCGGCCGCTGTGGTCGAGTGGTTCTAGGCGCTTCAGTCCGGAACCACGCGGCTGCTACGGTCGCAGGTTCGAAACCTGCCTCGGGCATGGATGTGTGTAATGTCCTTAGGTTAGTTAGGTTTACGTAGTTCTAAGTCTAGGATAGTCCCATAGTGCTTAGAGCCATTTGAAACATTTGAACTCCACGGGAGAACTTAGCGACATGCTCGGCTTACTGGTAAGTGACGTCACAATGGCGTCTCGCTCGATGCAACATACTCCATATTGGTTTCGTCGTATTTCGCAGTTTTTGTCGTATACTCGTATCTTGCAGTATGCCGTTCAAGGCACCAGCATTTAAACGATCTATCACAAGCATATCACTCTTGGTACGATTTATTATAATTAAACGCCGGTTAAAGATGAGTCACCGGTCGAAGCTTGCGGGGGATACTAAAAGGAACAACACTGAAGTTGAAAGTAGCATGTCTTTGGCATAGGATAATGGTGAAGGACTTCGATTATGGGATCGAAGGTTTCTGTCCTGTTACATGCTATTTTTTTCTTAGCGTTAAAATGCATTTTGGAACATTTTCATGAATATAATAAAACTATATTCTGCAACATTGAATGTTATTTGCATATTACAGTATGTCCTCTCAAGAACGAGTTTCTTCACTTTCTTGACTTTCATCTGATTGGAAAACGAGGTATGAAATTGTTGTTCGTTTCGCTATGAGTGAAATGAGCATCAATGCCATTTATATTCCTTGCTTGTCACAAATAGACTAAAAGACAAAAAAAGATGACGCACAACGTAAGATTATCCGAATCGGACGCAAATCGGTAGATGTGATATATGTATACAGAAAAATTGGATGGTTTATTCAAGAGAAAGAGCTTCACAGTTTGAGCAAGCCAATAACACTTTGGTCCACCTCTGAAACTTACGCAGGTAGTTATTCGACTTGGCATTGACTGATGGAGTCGTTGGACGCCCTCCTGACGGATATCATACCAAATTCTGTCCAACTGGCGGTTTAGATCGTCAAAATCCCGAAATGGTTGGAGCGCCCTGCCCATAATGTTCCAAATGTTCTCAATTGGGGAGAGCCAACGGTCTTTCAGGCCAAGGCAGGATTTGGTGAGTATGAAGACAAGCAGTAGAAACTCTCTCAGTGTGCAGGCAGGCATTATCTTGCTGAAATGTAAGCCCAGGGTGGCTTGCCATGAAGGTCAACAAAACAGGGCATTGAATATCGTCGGTGTACCACTATGCTGTAAGGTTGCCGCGAATAACAATCAAATCGGTCCTGCTATGAAAAGAAATGGTACCGCAGACCTTCACTCCTAGTTGTCAGGTCAAATGGCAGGCGACAGTCAGGTTGGTACACCATAATTGTCCGAGGTGTCTCCCAACGCGTCTTCGGCCTGGTATCGCATTGAATGGAGTACAATTGTCTTCGAAGTGAGCCCTGATGACCAGTGAAAACGTGTCTGGAGAGGCCCCAGACAGCGTGGGATACCAACCTGACTGTCGCCCGCAGTACAACCTGACAAACAGAAGTGATGGTCTCGGGTGCCATCCATTTTCGTAGTAGGAACTGTTTGGTCCTCGTCTGAGGCACCTTTACAGCACAGCGGTACGTCGACGATACTCTACACTTCGTTTTTTTACCCTTCATTACAAGCCATCTTCGGCTTACATTTCAGCAATATAACGCCCTCTGGCACATGGCGATAACTTCTACGCCTTGTCTTCGTGCTTTCGAAACCCTGCCTTGGCCGGGAAGGTTGCTGGATCTCTCCCGAACTGAAAACTTTTGGAGCATTGTGGGCAGGGCCCTCCGACCATCTCGGAATTTTGACGATCCAGCACACCAATTGGACAGAATCTGGCACGATGTCCCTCAGGAGGACATCCAAAAACTCTGTCAATTAATGCTAAGACCAATAACAGCTTGCTTAAGGACCAGAGGTGGATCATCGCGTTATTGACTAGCTCGGTTTCTGAAGTTCTTGCTCTCGGTACAGCACACAGTTTTAATCTGCCAGGAAGTTTCATATCAGCGCACACTCCGCTGCAGAGTGAAAATCTCATTCTGGAAACATCCCTCTAGGCTGTGGCTAAGCCATGTCTCTGCAATATCCTTTTCTTTCCAGGAGTGCTAGTTCTGCAAGGTTGGCAGAGGAGCTTCTGTGAAGTGTGGAAGGTAGAAGACGAGGTACTGGCAGAACTGAAGAAGCGAGGAGTCGTGAGTCGTGCTTGGGTAGCTTAGATGGTCAGCCGGTACGGTAGCTCAGCGTGTTCGGTCAGAGAGCTGGTTGGCGGCTGTAATAAAAAAAAACTGAGTGGAAGGATCAACTAACGAACTTGAACGGATGCCATGTGACGTCCGCAACGACCAAACACAACGATCAACAACGAACAAAATGAAAAAAAAAATGGTAAAGCACTTGCCCGCGGAAGGTAAAGGTCCTGAGTTCGAGTCTCGGTCCGGCACACAGTTTTAATCTGCCAGGAAGTTTCTTTCTCTTGAATAAATCATCCAGTTTTTTAAATCTGTAATAATTGGTTTATCTGTACATGTATATCACCTTTATGGATTTCCATCCGATTCAATTTTTTTTTTTTTTTTTTTGTCTTAGAGTGCATTTGGATGTTTTTCTCAGACTATGTCGCGATTACCGACGGTGTGGCACGCAGAAACCTAAGAGGACAGCTTAAATTGTTGCGAGTGAAATATTTTTCTGTTTTTTCTGCGATTTCCGAGAGTCCACTCACCCACAGGAGAAGTTGGTGTCAGCGTCGCACTCGGCTTACTTGAAGTGTGCTGCAGGGCATGTACACGTTGTTTTTACGTCACTTCTGGTAAGCCAATCGTGCAAATAGGTTCTCCCGTATACGATGAGAAACACTCTCCTCAGACGTCGTCTACTGAAAGCAGCGCGCACTCAATGATAAAGAGCACTGTAGTAATTTAATTATTAATTTTTTTAAATGTCTCATACGTGAATAATAGGAGCAATAACTCATACTGCACATAACTTTAGTACATGCTTTAGACAATACCTTTGGTACATTTTAATACCACACAATACGAAGTGTTTAGCCACTTCTCCCCTCCCCAGCATGCCTGACTCATGAATATATCCGATGCGGGAGGGGCTTAGTAATATACAGTTTTTCATAAGAAATAGTTAATATTGTAGGACGTAGTAGTAGAGACTAATTCGAGTAGTTCATTACGTGTAACATGTGCCCATTTTTATTGTGTACAGAGATACATATGTTGGAATGTAACCCACACTAAAATTCACAGAAAGTGTTAAGCAACGGCAAATGATTAAATTCACAGTTGATTTTCATAAATTCGACCTCCAGCTTCAACAATTTTTCGAATTCTCGTGATAACGCCATCTTCTGAGATCATCTTGGCGTTCTTTTATGGGGGCAACATTATTGATAGTCCTAACGATCAATTAGTTTCTTATGTTTACTTCTTCTTTCAAGGGCCGCCCCTTCAAAGATCGCCATAGCCAAAAATCTAAAGGAGGAAACTATGGAGACTTTGGTGCCAAGGAAAGTTACTATTTCTGTCGGTGAAGCCTTCGTGGAATGTTAGGCTTGGATCATGCGTAACCCGACAATCAAAAAGTGCAGTCATGTTGGAAGAACCAATAGCCAAAGAAACCGCTTCCCATAATGCTGGAAGCTCATTTTCAAGAAAGTCGATAGGCGGGCTTAGTAGGACGATGCAGTACGATAACACAACAGGTCCAAGCAGCTGATTGTCTACCCTACCACACTATACATTTACAGAGAAGTGTTCTTGAAAATGTGTCTCCACAAAGGCCTCTGGAGTTTCTTTGGGCTATCGTGTGAGTTACGAATGTTATTGATACCGTCACGAATGGAACTGGCTTCATCAGTAAACAGTAGTGAAGGATTTCTTGGTCATTTGAAATTAGAAACAACAAAATGCCAACCGCCTACCTTCATCACCTTCTCGAAGAGGTTGAATCCGCTGCAAATGATAATGACAGAGGCCGCGTACCTAATGGACGTCATATTCTTGTATATGGAAATACGATATGTGCAGACTAATGGTTCAAATGGATCTGAGCACTATGGGACTTAACGGTTGAGGTCATCAGTCCCCTATAACTTAGAACTACTTAAACCTAACTAACCTAAGGACATCACACACATCCATGCTCGAGGTAGGATTCGAACCTGCGACAGTAGCGGTCGCGCGGTTCCAGACTGAAGAGCCTAGGACCGCTCGGCCACAGCGGCCGGCCGAACAAGTCTCATGCAGTTCACCGACGAAACAAGTAAGCTCTCTTGAATCTAGTACTTTGCTGTTAGTAAATAGTCTACAGAACTACCTGTAAGTAACAACAACGTTTACACAACAAAAACTGCACAAAATACCATACCGACATAGTCAGCATTCGTAAATACTTGCAGCAAGCTTTAGCAGTATAGTAAAAATAGCATTATGAAAGAGAAATACCGCATGAGAGCATTGAAGTAATTCAATGGTCATAAAATTTGTGTAGGACCAGGGCTCGAACCCGCAGTCCCCACTTTACGCGAGCAGTCAGCCTAACCGATTAGATATCCGAGCACGCTTCAGATCAGACCCAAATTTCAAACTCGTCGCACATCGATCTAGGTGGCTCTGTGGTTAGCACGCTTGACTCGCATTCGGGAGGACGACAGTTCAAACCCGCGTCCGGCCATCCAGATTTAGATTTTCCGTGATTTCCCTAAACAGATATAGGCAAATGCCAGGATGACTCCTTTGAAGGGTCACGGCCTAGTTCTTTACCCATCCTTGACATATTCCGAACTTGTGCTCGGTCTCTAATGATCACGATGTCTATCTTTCTTCCTTCCTTCCTTAATACTACCTTAGCCTCCTTCCCCATAGGTAGGTTGCTAGCAGCATCTCGCATGATTACCATAACAGATGGATATCCATCCACACTGAAGATATCCTGAACTGCTGTCAAGGCTTAGATATTAGTATTATATGTGTGGTGTCTGTTCTTAACACTAGAATTGGTCAAAAATTCACAATTACAGTTCAAAAATTCAGTTATGTAAATTCAAGCACAGATTCGTAGCTTGAAGTTCGAAACAAAATTGACAATCGATAAATAATCCCATAGCAACTGGATTAGACATTGTTTGAGGAGGGACTGCTTATTGAAGGAAGGAATGGAAGGAAAAAGGGGAAGAGGAAAAAGAAGATATCAAATGCTGGACAATATCAAAGGAGGCACATATTCAGAAATGAAAAGACTGGCTATGGACAGACAAAAGTGGAAGAGGCTTAACCAATGGCAAGACCTGCCGTAAGGCAGAATACCATACATTCATACATAACTGGAGTACAAACACGCGAAATGAAAACTTATCTCTGTAACAAGTTGTATCTCTGTAATCAATGAAAATTGTTTTAATCCAATTACTCTACACTACCGTCTCCTGAAATATTTACTGTTCCTCTCGAAACGTCATGTTTACTGCATACCGTTGAAAACTGATACAAGTGCGGTATAGAGCTATTCGTCTTATTCTACAGCTTATGACTGATTTAAAAAAAAAAATACTTTTCACAAGTCCTGCTACATCAGATATTGTTTTAAGCATTTCTAAGTTTAAACATTTTTGGTCAGAGAGATCTGTTCAAAAAGATAATTGCTGTTGTTTAATTTATAGGGTTCCGTACGTCCGTCTGTCTGTCTGTCCGACTGTTGAGATACCATTTTCTCAGAGTAGAGGTACTAAGCAGAAATTTATGGCACATTCTATGGCCTTCGGTCCCTTGGCGGAGTGAAAACTGTGCTTCTAAGTCAGCGCAGCCAAAATATTCGGCTATTTAAGTCACACATTTTGATACTCGCAAAATCACTCCTCAAAGGGTATAGTATTCTGCCAGTTGACCTAGACTCATAAAATTTGGCAAGATGCAAGGTTTCCAACTTAAAGTAAAGGAAAAAATACGGAAATTATTAATTTGTAATCATATTAAATAAATTTGTTTGCCATTTGTTGTCTGCTGTTAAGTTCCCTTTTTCTCAGGAACCTATTGTGGGTTAAGTTGAAATTTATGTCAAATACTAAGTACTACGGTCACTCGGTGATGTGAAAAACTTAAGCTTCTAAGTCAACGACATCAAAATATGCGTCAGTATATGTCACTTATTTTGATACTCGTAGGCTCAATCATCAAACTATAGATGCACTTATCTGTATACATCCCGGGCCTGGTGGTCTGAAGCTAAAGCACATGCCTGGAAACCGAAAGATCATATCGTCGAATCTCGAATAGATCATGGTGTTTTTAGTCTTCCTTTTAACCTACCATTCACCTCCCAGCGACGTGAGAAGTGGCCAGAAACGACACGTGGCTCTCGTTCCACATTAAACTGTAGCTTTCCCCGGTTGGGTACGAGGGTTAGGTTAGGGACATGCAAGTTGCATCCTATAGAAAGGCTTGCACCGGGCCACAGAGTCATAAGAAATTCTTATTATTATCAATTTATATAATTAAGTTAATACGGAATCCTCCTCGCTCTTGTCCGGTGTTTTAATTTATAGATCTGGTAATGGTCATTAACCGATCGATTACTAATCCTTTGTGGCAGTTTGCTACTGAGATAGTTAAAACAGATCTTTTGAATATACATTTCAGTATGCTGCAAAATGTAATTCGTCTTTTGCAGTGCCAAAAGCAGTAAAACATCCTAAGATGTAAAATACCAATTAATAACTTTTCGTACTTAACGCCCATGCCTTTGCTAGTTTTTTCGTTTTGATACAAGAAGAGATCACTTGGTAGGTACAAAGCGGTAAACAAAATTCTATAACTAACCGATCTGACACACTTTTTCTGTCTCTTCGATTTCTGTTCATTAGTGCTCTGTGTCGGAATATCTCCGTACATCCGTAAGTGAAACAGCTAATACTCTTATCTTATCGAGCGATACGCTCTGCAGGAATGCACCTGATATCATGTGAAGAGAGGAGCGAGTCATCATAACAATATTTTCATTCTAAAGATACAGTCTCATGAATACTCAGCTATTGTTAATAAGATATAAGCTAAGGTCATAGTACCTCTCACTACCTTAGCAACGATACGTTTATTAAAGAGAATGTTTTGAATGTTGCTTTTAAAACATAGAGACATTACGATGCAATGGAATCTAACGATAGTTACCATATCACATATGTCTGATGTAATGCTTGCATGCAAGCATTACATTCAACGTGTGTACATCTTTAAAATATAAGCTGGATCTGCCTGTGTGTATTGGTTTCGTGGATCTCAGTTCTATCCACGTTACGTGTCTACTTTTACACGAAGTAGTTACGCTTTTGACTGGTGTTGGAAACTGGTGTCGTACAGGGGAATTGGCACAATTGATTGAATTTACAGTCGACCACAACCTTAACACATTAACGAGCTCCTCACCAGGTGGTAAAGGCTCAAAGGTTGTCTACCAGCCGCCGGGTCAGTCTTGGTCTTAAGGCGTCATGCGAATGGAGTACGCAGGGCATGTGATCATTACACCGTTCTCCCGACTTTCCAGACCGTGGATCCACTACAAAACAGTCAAGTAGCTCCTCTACTAGCATCACGAGGCTGAGCGTATCCTGTACAAGTCCTCCCACCATAGAAAAATCCTTAGTAGCACTGGGAATTGAACCCAGATCCTCCACATGACAGTCATTCACGCTGACCACTCAGCTAAATAGGTATGTAACCAGTATTATCGTACTACATTGCCTGAAAAAAAAACACTGAACAACAAATTTGAAGTGAATGTGTGCAAATTGCTTGATCTTGAGTTATTTCTGTGTAATATGATGTAAAATCATCATCTTCATAAATATTTATCTCTGTTTTTTTTAAAAAGTAATCTACATTTTTGTATACATAGCTCACTAACTAAATACGCATTCATGTTCCAAGATTCAGCATAACAAATTTTAAGTGAATAATTATTTGAATTATGTTTTATGTTATGCGTTGATAAATTTCAGTGCCATTCTAGAAGTACAAAAGTAAAATATTAAGAAAAAATGAAGAAAATATTACATGAATGAAAATACTTTGTAGGTCTACTTTGTACCAGAACAAAAGAAAAGATATAAATTAACTGGTCACAAATGTATATAAAGGAATACAAATGTCAAATGTCCATATGTAAAGTATACAGAATTCCGTATTTTAGTCAGAGGTAAATTCGGAAGATGACTGTTTTCACATGGCCTGACGTTTATACACATACGCGAAAACATCCCTTATGAGAGTCCAGCAGTAATCTGCTAAAATAGTAGGGCTCCACTTTTCGGCATACTTCTCCTCAAATGCCGGTCCCGGTGGCCATGCGGTTCTAAGCACTTCGGTCCAGAACCGCGTGACTGCTACGGTCGCAGGTTCGAATCCCGCCTCGGGCATGGATGTGTGTGATGTCCTTAGGTTAGTTAGGTTTAAGTAGTTCTAAGTTCTAGGGGACTGATGACCTCAGATGTTGAGTTCCATAGTGCTCAGAGCCATTAGAACCATTTTTCTTCTCAAATGTGGCAGTATCTTGATGAAATCGCTCCCCATGTTCATCACTTACTGCACTACAATCTTTGGAGAAGAAGTCAAGATGAGTACGTAAGAAATGTTGAAACCAAGTTTTTCACAAGATGACAAAATGTTATCTACATTCTCCTTGTAATTTATTGCTCGTTTGTTCCCCAAGAACTGTAAACAGACTTTCTTAAAACATTCCCATGCATGCTTCTCATCACCTTGTATGATTGCGTCAAAAGTATAGCCTGTAAAAAGCTCTCAAATCTGTGGACCTACAAAGATGCCCTCCTTAACTTTAGAATCACTTAAGTAAGGGAATTTTTGCCTTAAGTACACTCGTGCTCATAAATTAAGGATAACTGCAAAATTTGGTGCCACACAACGTGGCACTAAACGAAACTCACGCTAATAGCATAGGCACATAGGGAACACACATGACACGGTATTGGTGTTAAGTTAACCGTCCCGAAACACATGTGCTACAAAACGCCACTGTTTCCTGTGGATGTACCCCGACATCAATATGGGGTATGATCACCATGCACACGTACACAGGCCGTACAATAGGTTGGCATACTCTGGATCAGGTTGTCGAGCAGCTGCTGGGGCATAGCCTCCCATTCTTGCACCAGTGCCTGTCGGAGCTCCTAAAGTGTCCCAGGGCTTTGAAGACATGCAGCGATACGTCGACCGAGAGCATCCCAGACGTGCTCGATAGGGTTAAGTCTGGAGAACAGGCAAGCCACTCCATTCGCCTGATATCTTCTGTTTCAAGGTACTCCTCCACGATGGCAGCTCGGCGGGGCCGTGCGTTATCATCCATCAGGAGGATGGTGGGACCCACTGCACCCCTGAAAAGGCGGACATACTGCTGCAAAATGACGTCCCGATACACCCGACCGGTTACAGTTCCTCTGTCAAAGACGTGCAGAGGTAGATGCGCACCAATCATAATCCCACCCCACACCATCAAACCACGACCTCCATACAGGTCCCTTTCAAGATGATTAAGGGGTTGGTATCTGGTTCCTGGTTCACGCCAGATGAAAACACGGCGAGAATCACCGTTCAGACTATACCTGGGATCGTCCGTGAACATAACCTGGGACCAAATCACCGTTCATACTATACCTGGGATCGTCCTTGAACATAACCTGGGACCACTGTTCCAATGACCATGTATTGTGTTCTTGACACCAGGCTTTATGGGCTCTCCTGTGACCAGGGGTCAGTGGGATGCACCTTGCAGGTCTCTGGGCGAATAAACCATGTCTGTTCAGTCGTCTGTAGTCTGAGACAACTGTTCTAGTGGCTGTGGTAAGCTCCCGAGCAAGGCTACCTGCAGTAATCCATGGCCGTCTGCGGGCACTGTTGGTGAGATATCGGTCTTATTGTGGTGTTGTTCGCTGTGGACGTCCCGTACTGTAGCGCCCGGACACGTTTCCTGTCTGCTGGAATCGTTGCCATAATCATGAGATCACACTTTGTGGCACACAGAGGGCCCATGCTACGAACTGCTGTGTTTTAGCAGCCTCCAGTCGCCCTAGTATTCTACCCCTCATAACGTCATCAATAAGTGTTCATTGAGCCATTTTCAACACACAGTCACCATTAGCACGTCTGAAAACGTCTGAACACTTACTCGCTGCACCGTACTCTGACATGCACCACCACACCTCTGCGTATGTGGACTGCTGCCAGCGCCACCGTACGACGACCGCAGGTCAAATGCACCGCATGGTCTTACCCCGAGGTGATTTAAGCCCACAACCCGCCCACCAGAGCGTTGTTTCACCACGTATCAACATTATCCTTAATTTATGAGCATAAGTGTACTTAAACTCGTCACCATCTTTCTTCATTCCCTTAACAAAGTTTGTCTTTATCATGAGACCCAACATGATGTGCAAGAGCGGGAGCAGAATCTTTTTAAAGTCTACTAGAGGCTCACTCTTAATTTTCTTTATACCTGGTTGAAGAGATTTTCTGGTGGGCCATTCATGTTTACTGTAATGAGATGCACGAGTTCGGTTATCCCATTCACAGAGAAGGCAGCAATATTTAGTATACCCTAACTGCATACCTAATAGCAATGCCACCACTTTCAAGTCACCACCGATCTGCCATTGAGAGTCATTATGTTTGATGACTTCTAGTAAAATTTTCATGTTTTGGTATGACTCTTTCATATGCACACTATGCCCAAGTGTAATAGAAGGAGCTCATTACCAATATGTAAAAGAATTGCTTTTAAGCTCAACTTTGACGAATCAATAAAGAGCCTTCATTAGACCATTTACGTCTACACATGCCACAAGACTATCTTGCTTTCTAGAAAATTGCGCTGCTGCAATCTTGATGCTAAAATCTCAGCCTTAGCTTTAGAGAGCTCTAAATCTTTAATGAGATCACTTTACTCATTTTGAGACAATTTTTGTGGATCATCAGTTGATGATACACACTGTACACGGTACACTGAGTGAGATGGGGAAAAACGGCGAACTTCCATTCCTGGACGTGTTGGTACGGAGAAAAGAAGATGGCACGTTAGGTCACTCAGTGTACCGTAAACCAACACACACGGACTTATACTTACAGGCCACCAGCTGTCACCATCCTTCGCAACGAAGTGGCGTACTGAGGACGTTGGTCCACAGAGCACGAGCCATATCAGACTCAGACAGCTTATCCAATTAGCTGCTCCATCTGCGTACCATTTTCCAACAAAATGGATACTCCGAACGGGAGATTCGCCGTGCCTTACAAAGCGGGTTACCCAACGTGAGGAAGTGGAAGAAGGCGAAGAACAAACGGGAATGGTCATCTTGCCATACATCGGCGGTGTCTCTTCAAAAATAGGAAGACTATTGAAGAGGCATAAAGTTAAATGTGTTTTTCGTCCGCCGGCAAAACTCAGAGCTCTCTTGGGCTCATCCAAGGACAGCCTTGGCCTAAGAAGACCCGGTGTTTACGAGATTCCTTGTAGCTGCGGCATGTCGTACATCGGACAAACGTGTCGCACTGTAGAAGAGAGATGCACTGAACATCGACGCTACACTCGTCTGGAGCAACCAGAAAAGTCTGCAGTGGCCGAGCATTGTCTCAGTACAGGCCATTCTATGAATTACCTACATGCAAAAATTCTCGCATCGACGTGTTCGTACTGGGACAGTGTTATTAAGGAAGCAGTGGAAATACGTAGCTCGACGAATCTTGTAAACAGAGACACGGGCTTTCAGCTTAGTTCAGCATGGGATCCAGCACTGGCCATATTGAAGTCGCTTCGAGCAGAGAGGAATACTTTTGGTCATAAGACGGACGACGATTCGCCAGCAACATAAATATTCTGTTGACAACGGGAGGATAATCAAGGCGCCTACGTGGACGCGCTGTACTGCTTGCGGCTTCCGACAGAGGTCGCTGGGGCTGCCGATGGCAGCGCAGAGCAGCGGCGGCTGCCTCCGCGCGTGCGCCGAAGTATTTGGTTCTTCATCCTGTAGGTGGCGTTACTGTCCTTCCAGCTATCAGTTGATATCGTCGCTATTGGCCATCGAATTTGGCGCCTCCACGCATGCGCACTTCCTGCCTAAAACTGGCCTAATGGGGAGCCCTGGTCCTGCCTCAGCAGTGTGTTCGTCGCACCTGAAGATGTCGGCCAGTTGCGCTGACGAAATGTTGTGGAGTTTTCACTATGACATCCGACGCCTCGCCCGAGAACCATATATATATCGTATCAAAATGTTTATATCCAAAATATTGCACGCAAGTAAGACCAGGGACAATAATATAATCCATTGTTTCTAGTTATTATGACTTTGAAAGCCATTACAATATTTTATTTTAAATTTAACACAAAAATCGGTATATAATTATCTAACCATAAAAAAACAGTATAAAATGAAAACTAGAGCTAATTTTGAATTTTCTTTGTGATATTCGCGATCAGCACGTTAGAACTGATAGGAATTGGCTATTTTCATTCGATTTACATTTTTATTGTTGCACAGTGAAATTAAGCACCAAGAAAGGGAGGAGGAAGCGAAATGAAACTTCACAGGTTGATGGGGTATGTGATATTATTCCAATAATAACAAAATAGAGTCACGCCGGCAAAGAACGTGGCAATATGAGCCCATTTATCATACCGTCTCAGGACTGGAAGCATATACCGATTCGGCTGGGGTGGGTGTCATGGAGCCATTGTATTTTCTCCTGAGGCATGGCCCAGAAGTGTGCGAACTGGTCCCACAAATGTTCTATTGGGGACAGATCTGAGGACCTTCCTGGCCACGGAAGAATCTGAACGTCATGCAGACATGAAACTTCCTGGCAGATTAAAACTGTGTGCCCGACCGAGACTCGAACTCGGGACCTTTGCCTTTCGCGGGCAAGTGCTCTACCAACTGAGCTACCGAAGCACGACTCACGCCCGGTACTCACAGCTTTACTTCTGCCAGTACCTCGTCTCCTACCTTCCAAACTTTACAGAAGCTCTCCTGCGAACCTTGCAGAACTAGCACTCCTGAAAGAAAGGATATTGCGGAGACATGGCTTAACCACAGCCTGGGGGATGTTTCCAGAATGAGCTCATTCTGGTCATGCAGACAGTTCACAGAGATATGTGCCACACGTGGACGAGCATTGCCCTGTTGAAAAATGGACCACGATACTGTCGCATGCGAGGTAACACATGAGAACGCACGATGTCCGTGACGTACCATGTGCTGTCATAGTTCCGTCAATCAGCACGAGCCGTGACCGACCGTTAGTTACACCACGACACCAGGGGTAGCACTGCTGTGTTTTTCCAAAACGTTATAGCAATGGAACCTCTTCCCAAGTCGACGCCATACTCACCAGCGATGACCATCCAGGGTGGTGGAGAGCCGTGATTCACGGCTGAGCAGAGCTCGATGACATTCGTCAACTGTCTATACTTTCTGGACACGGCACCAATTCAAACGCAGCCGTTTGTTTTGTGGTGTTAATGGTAGCCTATGGATGGGATGACAGTCCCCTACTCCAGCTGGTGCTAGTCTTTTATGAATGGTGCAGGATGACACAGAGTGTGTCTACTACGTGTCTGCAGATAGCAGGCGCAGATGTGAAGGAGTTACGACGCACTTGGTGCACAACACGGCGGTCCTCCGTTGTGGTATTAAGACGTGGTCAACCAGAAACGTGACGGCGAGTGTGCCTACCGTCACGTTCCCTCGCAGTCCAACATCGGGCTACTATCGCGTCCGAATGCCTCACAAATCTGAATGTTGCACGAAACGATCAGCTGGCCAAATGAAGATCCACAATGAGATCCCTTTTAAACTCTGTCGGGCGGTGGTAACGCGTGCACGCCATCTCCTCGTCTTTCACAGTGATCACTCAACATCTGATGCTGTTCACGTCCCTTATTTATCCTACCAGGACTGTTAATAACACTAAACACACACAACAATTCTGCGCTCTGGTGGCCGCTATATTTGTCATGGAGAGTTGCAAGTCGTATCATTTACATACCTGTCGATGGTGTGTCCGCGTACGAAGTTACATTGATGTTCGATCATGTCTTCTGAAAGATTCACTTTTTTTGTGTTGCCGCAATATTGTTCTCAAATCTACGCCACTAAATAGGTTCCTGCTAGCTTTTCGAATAGGTGAACTCGAACTAATCTATTGATATGAAAACGCACGCTGCAAACAGTTTATGTGCCGAGTTGAAGAAGACCACGAAACACGACTGCCGTCGTTTTATATTCGACGTGAGTAGGTGCTTATTGGGAGTGCGCACTTCGATTCTTGTCACCAAAGGATCAGCTTTTTATGTACCACCTAGGAGAACGTCATCGGCTCAGAACAGACAACAGACAGAGAAAACGTTGCTAGTGATTGAAGCAATCATTTTCCCACAAGAACTTTTTGTGGTTCAAAGTGGCTCTGAGCACTATGGGACTTAACATCTGAGGTCATCAGTCTCCTAGAACTTAGAACTCCTTAAACCTAACTAACCTAAGGACATCACACACGTCCATGCCCGAGGCAGGATTCGAACCTGCGACCGTTGAAGCGCCTAGAACCGCTCATCCAAACCGGCCGGCCGAACTTTTTGTGGCTGAACTATATTGGAAGCTCGTTCAATTTGCGGTATTGAGTTTGATCCATTTGTGTATTAGGTGTTAGAGGTGCTCTGAGCATCGCGATCGGGACAAACGACCGAGCGAGATGACACGGTGGTAACATACTGTACTCGTGTTCTGGGGTACGGTGGTTTAAATCCCTTAGGTTCACATATTTCGCTTAAGCCACATCCTGGAATCTACATCCACAGTTACATATACAGGTAGTCCCAGGAGGAATGGTCAATATTCAGGGCTATGACAGGAACGCTCATTTGGAACCAAAAACTTCAAGTGGACGTATGCCCTGTTTCAAATGGTTTCCACTATATTACACATTTAACGAGCACTTGAGTATGGACTAGCAGCTTGCACGTATGTGTGTGACTCACCTAGGCTCTTCGACATTTTATTATAAACCCAACCAACCTCGCTGTGTTCACCTTCTTTGCTCAGTATATCTTTCCGTCATTAAAGTAGACCACTGAAAACGCAGTTGTCCAGGTGTGTAGTGAGTGAAGTAGTGAGAGGGATTGAGAACGTATCAAAGAGAAGTATCGGATAATTGTATTTGTGGACACACTGGCTAAATTACTACACAACTATACTAACAAATAATATACAGAGACCAGTTGAGTATCTGGCCTTGCATAGGTATGTATTAATTCCAGTCTTCTATTAGTCCAACTTTTATTTCCCCCTCTCTTTGTCCACCTCCTTCTTCAACCTCTCCCTGTCCATCCCTTCCTACTCCCCCTCACTGTCCATCTTCTTCTCTCCCCTCTGCCTGTTCATCTCCACCTCTTTCCATCCTCACCTTCTCTCTCCACTCTCTGTCCATCTGATTCTCTTCTCTTTCTCTATCCACTTCTCCCACTCTCTCTAGCTGTTCATCTTCTCTTTTCCCCTCTCTCTGCCTAACCCTTCTCCCCCTATCTCTGTCCATCTCTTTCTTTTTCCTTCTCTGCCCATCCTCTCCTCTCTCCCTCTCTCTCTCCCTTCTCTGTTCATCTCTTTCTCTTTCCTTTCTCTGCCCACCTCCGCCTCTCTGCTCTCTCTGTCCATTGGTATCTCCCACCTCTCTCTCTCTGGCCATCTCCCCTTCCCCCTACCAGTGTCCATCTCCTTCTACCTCCGTGCTATCTGTTCATGTCCTCCTCCACCGTTCTCTTTCACACTTATCACTCTCATCCCAAGAGGACGCTGATGGTTTTTATCCCCACAGTATTCCTTTCCATTCGTAACTAATATGTGTTCCATACTTGGATGGAAACGTTTCAGGTGTTTAGAATGAGCTTTTTCCCCAGCCTTTGCCTGCACATGTCACATACACTCATGTTCAGAAAAAAAAACAGAACATTATGAACGACTAGAGATAGGACGTTCATATTCACATGTTCATTAGAATGTTCTGCAGAACTTATTAGCATGTGTCCTGTTGCCTAGTAGGCACGGGGTCCACCATGGGCCCTGATAACTTGTTCCATGCGTGGTGGCATCTGTGGTGATCCCATCGTTCACCATATCCCACCCATTTTCGACTGGCGACAAGTCTGGTGATCTGACGGGTCAGGGCGAAAGGCTGACATCCTGTGACACCAAGAAGGCACGTGTTCGTGCAGCAACATGTGGTCGCGGATTGTCTTACTGGAAAATGGCGTCTGGGGTGTTGTGCAGAAAAGGTATGGCTACGGGTTGCAGGAGGTCATTCACGTAGGTCATACTAGTCACAGTGCCCTGGACACGCGCCAACTGTGATTTGTGCTTATACCTGTAGGACCCTCACACCATAACGCCTCGAGTTGGAGCTGTATGCCGGATTCGTCCGAAAACACTATCTGATGACATTCCTGTCCCCAGCGACGTCGTTCCATGAACCACTGCCGTCTAGCACGTTTCTGCAGATTTTTCAAAAGTAGGCGGAGAACTGGACGACGCGCATGTAACCCATGCCATGATAAACGGCGACGGACTGTCACCCCTGATAGTGTACGATGTGTTACACTGCTCCATTGTTGCGCCAGAGCCGATGAGGACGCAGATCTGCCCTGCAGTGCCACTCGAACGAGGTGTCTATCTTCTTGTGGGGGGGGGGGGGCTGGGTGATGCGACCTGACCCATTTGTCGTGTTTTGAGGCCTTCCGTGAACCATTCTGCGCACACCCGTTGCGCTGCCGAAACACTTCGTCCCACACGAGCAGCAATTTTCCGAATGGATGCATTACATTCTCGCATGCCAATAACGCGGCCTCTGTCAAGCTAACTGTACGGATCGCGCATACGTCTGCGAGCCATCCTGCACGGCTGCTCAAGTCACATTGTTGCAGAACCTTCGGTTTATAGCGACAACGAGAGCCGCAGGCGTATTTTACAGGCAGGTGGTGTTGCGCCGCGATTTCGAAGTTGACCTTGAACCTGCGGGCCGACATGTTTCAAATGATAATCATTTCTAATGTACGTATCCTGTCAATATAAACGTTCTATCTCTAGTCGTTCAAGGTGTTTTGTTTTTTTCTGAACATGAGTGAATATTTCGCATAGATTTAACATATTTCACACGTATTTGAACACAGCACCTCTATCTCGAGTGAATTTCGCCCTACACTTTCAATTTCACACAGCTTAATCTTTGTGATGTCGCAACTCTTGAACTATGGGCTGTACAATGATATCTTTTTACAGGTACATCCAGCGGCTACTGCCTGCGAAATGTGTTGTGAATAAAGTTAATAGTAAAGAAATGATAAATTAAAACATCATATATGATGCAGCAGTTTTCACGAAATTTCAATGTTTATGGCATCATATCTCCTGAACTGTCCGCAGTTCGTGGTCTTGCGGCAGCGTTCTCGCTTCCCGCGCACGCGGTCCCGGGTTCGATTCCCCGCGGGGTCAGGGATTTTTCCTTCCTCGAGATAACTGGGTGTTGTTGTGTTGTCATCATCATTCATCCCCATTACGATCGTTGGAAGGCCGCTAGGACCTTGCCTAGTCGGCGGTGCGGGTCTCCCGCATCGTTCCCTACGCTCCTCGGAGTATGGAACCTCTTCATCTCATCATCATCTCTTGAACTATGTGTCGCAAAAGATACATATTTCTAGGTACATTCGGCAGGATATGTGAATACTGTCTGCAAAATGTGTTGCGACAAGAGTAATAAATGATGTGGCAGTTTTTCACGCATCTCAGTATTTGACGCCTTATATCCTGAATTATGTGTCTGGCTAATTCAGCGACAGATGTCGATACTATCTGCAAACAGTGTTTCGAATAGATTCAGTAGTAAATAAGCAATAAATCAAAAAGTCATCCATAATGCAGCAGTTTTTCTTGCATATCACTGCTTATGACTTTCTTTCTCTAGAACTAAGTGTCGTACAATGACACATTTTTGGAGGTACATTCAGCATCATATGTGAATACTTTCTGTGAAAAGCGTTGCGAACAGAGTTAGTAGCAACGAAGTAACAAATTTAAACGTTTTGCATGATGCGGTAGTTTTCCATGCATCTCATTTTCATGAACACTTATCTCTTAAACTGCGTGTCGTACAATGATATAATTTTGTTGGTAGATTCGTGGTATATGTGCAAAATGTGTCGCAAGTACGTACAGTAGTAAATAAATAATAAACTACAATTCCATGCTTCATGCGGCGATTTTACTGCATGAACAGCGAAAATGCAGTAAGCGATAAACCTTTCTTCTTTCACGATTTTGTGGGGGCTGTCAGCGAGAAAAAGTTTTGTAAGGGTTTAAATTAACGTGCCAAGTTTGTTCCGAATCACGAAGTGTTCTCATTCTAAAATGCTAGATGACGAAAATATACCTACTCACGCATCGTGGATTACACTGTCTGTCACCCCCATTCACATCGTTTTGCTAAGTAAGTGGTTCTTACCCATATAGCAATGATAGCAATGATTTTCAGACAGTAGCTGATACATGTACCAATCATCATGTACCAATCATATATATATATATAAAATCGATCGAATGGTTTAGGAGAAGGTGGGGAACATATACACTGAAGAACTAAAGAATCTGGTACTCCTGCCTAATATCGTCTAGCGCCCTCGTGAGCACGCAGAAGTGCCGCAGCACGAAATTCTGGACGCGTGGGGTGTCGCATTGTCTTGCTGGAATTTCCTAAGTCCGTCGGAATTCACAATGGACATGAACGGATGCAGGCGATCAGACAGGATGCTTACGTACGTGTCACCTGTCAGAGTCGTCTCTAGACGTATTAGGGGTCCCATATCACTCCAACTGCACGTGACCCACACCATTAAAGAGCCCTCACCAACTTTAACAGTCTGCTGCTGACATGCAGGGTCCATGGATTCGTGAGGTTGTCTTCATACCCGTACACGTCCATACAATCTATACAATCTGAAACGAGGCACGTCCGACCAAGCAACATGTTTGCCGTCATCAAGAGTCAAATGTCGGTGTAGACGGTCCCAGGCGAGGTGTAAAGCTTTGTGTCGTGCAGTCATCAAGGGTACAAGAGTGCACCGACTATAACACACGTTCAGACTCACTTAAATCTTGATAACCTGCCATTGTACGATCTAACAACTGCGCCAGACACTAGTTGTCTCATATAGACGTTGCAAACTGCAGCGCCGTATTCTGCCTCTTAACATATCTCCGTACTTGAATACGTAAGCCTATACCAGTTTCTTTGGCGCATCAGTGTAGTTCTGGGGCAGTAGTGGCCGATAGCATTACATGTACACTGTCTCATCAAAAGTATTCGGACGCCTGTTAGTGGAGATTAGTATGGGGTTTGCTCACCATTCGCTTTTATGACGGTCTGAACTCTGTGGGGACGCGTTCAGTGAGGTTGTAACGCCGGAAATGCATATCCTCCTATTTCCATCTATTGTACCATAATTTTTCTTCCTTGTTTTATTACCTCAGGATATGACATTTCTGTGTCTTTATATATTGTAACTGTTTTACTATTTGTATATATATATATATATATATATATATATATATATATATATATATATATATATATATATATATATATTTATTTATGCACTTATGTCGATGTATAATTGGTTGTTTTGTAAATATTATTTGTATTTTTACGCTGGGTCTTGCCCAGGAAGAACTATGCTATCGAACGGATATATCGATAGGGTCGTGTGGAGAACCAAAGTGTTTAGGATCTTTGGTAGGGTTAACTCTGCCGCGTGGAGCGCGGGCACAGTCTGGCTGGGGTGGTGCAGTGGAGCAGGTGTGTTGTGTGACGCTCCCGCGAGTTGCCGCGCTTTCGGGGTTGGGCAGCATGTAATTGCGCTCGACTTGCTATGATAGTTCCTGACACGGTGTCGCGGACGGGAAGCATTAGCTGGCGCACATCAAGAGCCCGTTTCGCCTGGTGACCGTGTCGAGAAGAAGGCGCGCCAACATCCAGCTTCTGCAGCAGCGACGGCCGACAATGAGTGACTGTCGCCACCTCCTCGATCGACGGCTTCAAACCTTCAATCAACCAACAAGGAAGACTGGAAGCACGTAAAGTTTTAGAACTGTATGGCAGACCTCAGCTTTTCAAACTGTTCCATTTTCATAACTAAATTACAGCAACGTAGCATGAACCTTTGTTGCTCATTGTCCCAGTTGCATTACCAAGCAGGGTCCCTCCCTTTTCCGGAATGAACCCGAGTGTCGTTGAAATTCAACGCCACCATCATTCGATTTCACTGCTTTAATTTCAAAGTTCAGTTAAGGTATTCATAGCTGGTTACAATATTTAGATTACACAAGCACAAATTAAGAGTGCGAGTTTTGTTACCATATTTTAGCTTACCTGTGACTGCAGCTCAGCTTGGTACGTACTAAATTTTACTATTGTTAATTGTTCTGAATCATTTAACTCAAGTTCAAAGTTAAATCTCTTATTTCTAAATTGTGTAGATACAAGTAGCTTTTGAAATGATTGTTGAGGTAGTCCATGACTAACCGTATTTTACTGAATTTCGATGTGCTTCAGCAAGGAAGCTCACTATTAACTTCAGTCACTAAATTAACTTTCGATTTTCCGGTTTTATTAATTCTTTTGCTAAATTAAGTCAGAGTGTAGCGAAATTTATTACTTCTGACAAACTTTCAGTTTTCACACTACACGTGTCAGCCTTCAGTTGCCACGCTTCTAGTGCTAATTATATGTGTAATAACCTTTCTTTTTCAGTTACTATAGTAATTGTCCCTAGGACTGGCGACTGTAATTTCCCCCAAATCTCAAATATCTAATTACCGCTAGTTAATTGTTAACATAACGGCCGCACATTAATTTCTCTATTAACTTTCCCCCTTTTCAAAATTAATTTCCACCAGTTTCATTTGCATTTTTCCTTTCATTTAGATGTAACCCTTTCCTCCCTCTTTACCGACAAATTAACTTCGGTGACGATTGCGTTTCCCAAATTTCCATTAGGTACACGCGGTTTAATTTTTCACTGTCATTAAGGTCGATAAGTGAGGGGGAGGTTACACGTGGCGACCTGGTGACAGGACAATCTTCGGATTTGTGGTTGTTCTGGACACGAATTTTGCATTGTGCAAATCTCGTAACAAAGTACTGGTTACGAAATGGTCGATACGTCGGCGAGAATATTAGTGTGAGGAATACTAATTAGATTTGAGATTTGTCATTTATATTGAAAATTATTAAAATGAGTGAAGGCAACAATTACCAAAATTTGGTAGACTTGGATACGGAACAATCGGTCGAACAATGGGAAACGCGTACCGCGGTACCCATTGTTCAGGGGCAGGCGGCTAGCATGAAAGACGCGACCGCCGAAACGCAACAAAGAGCAGAAATGGAATTCCAAACTTTAGAAAATGTTTCGGGATCGGAAGTGAAAATCAAATCTGAATCCCTTGATGACGAATACGGGGGGACAATTAAAGAGGAAGCCGCTACGGAAATAAAACCAGTAGTTTTCGGGAATTTAATTGATTTATTGAATGTTTTGATTAATGAAATCAAGAGTCAATCGGCAGAAATTAAAGCTCTGTCTGCCAAGCAAGAAGCTCAGGCTGCCAAGCAAGAAGCTCAGTCTGAAAAAAATTGAACGGAAGCTAGACAATCAGAACAAAGCTATTAATGTTGTTAACAACAATGTTGGAGTTGTTAACACAAAAGTTGATAAAATCAAAGAAGATATTGTTGTGATTAATGCCGAAATCGGTAATCTTAAACAGGAAATGATAGGCGTTCAGGAGGAAATTGCGAGCATAAATACTCGTTTTTATTCCGAAATTAGCAGAATCGAGAAAAGTGCAGGAGAAGCAGTTGCTCCGATCATCGAGAATAAGGTGACGGAACAAATTCAATTAGTGAAAAAAGAGGATCAAAAGAAGGTGGAAACTTTAAAGACTTTAGTGTCCGAAGTAGATACCAAAGTGACGAAGCAGGCTAATACCTGCGAAGAGAAAAAAAGGGAAGTAGAAACGCTTGCGACAACCACTTGCCAAGTAATTACGAGAGTTTTGGAATTAGAAAAGAAACTTGACGAAAAACAGAGCTATGTGCAAATCTGTGCACACAGTTCGGAATTGTTGACGAAAGAGGAGCTGTTCGACCCCTTGAAAAAAGGCAGTATGCACGCGACGGATTTCATTAAAAAATGTGAAAGAGTTTTACCCAGCTCATGGACTAATGAGAGAAAAATTAATGCGGTTATTGATGTGTTGGCTGGTGATACCAAGCGTTGTGGCTTAAACCTCAACATTACGAACCTGACTTTTGACGAGTTTAAAAATTTGTTTCTGGCTGAATACTGGTCAGAGCAAAAATTGCAAAGTGTCTGGCGCGAATTTGTCGTATCGAGGCCTTTCTATGCGAATTCGCACGGCTCGATGAAGGAGTTTTGTGAGGGCTGGATCCGCAAGTTGGAATATTTGCGTGATCGCCGCACGGAATCCGAAATAGTCTGGGAACTCTACAAGAAGCTTCCAGATGATACAAAACGCTACATAGGAAGCAATTACAGGACAATCAATGATTTCCTGGAAAGAGTTGAGGACGAGGACAATTGGCGCAATAATCGCGATAGTGGTAGAGGCCGTGGTAACAACAACGGGTACCACAGCAACCACAACGATAACTATGGGAATAATGCATACCGCAATCTTGGCAGCAATAACAATAGTGGTTCGGGCCGTAATGACAATCGGTACAATGCAAATAATAACAGGAATGACGGAAACCAGTATCATACTAGCGTGATACGGGCTTCGCAGAATAGTAATAACGCCAGAGGGTGTGATCAGCCGCCTCAGCAGCATCCGGGGAGCGTATCTGCTGGGACGAGACAGGGAAACCATTAACCGCGCCGGTGAGGGGCCGACCGGGCGTGGAGAAATTTTGGCGGCCCAATAACAGTGGAAAACCGAGGTGTCGTCGTTATGAAAATTCCGAATGGAATAATCAACGGCGGGAGAGTGTGGCAGTGTTAGGAGAAAGGAGTGCGCCCACAAGTAGTAGATCAGCTGTAGACACGGCAGTAGGAAATACATTCACTGTCAGTGAGAACAATTTAAGTAGTGTTCCGGAAATCGATTATAAAGTGGCAGCTGTAACACCCACAGCGGAACTGGAGATTGAGTTTAAGAATGATTCGCAAGTGTTGAGAGAAGATCAGATGTCGGATAACACGTCCGTCATCGAGCGAGGGGATGCAGAGAGGGATGAGTTCTGGTTAAGGCAGTTCGGTCGCTTATACGGCGAACTAAGAGATTATAGGGGCCTGTACGGGAGAAGTGTTTATGGGGAGCGCGGGCAGGATTTGCCGCGTCTCGTCCCGCAGGAAGGTAGTGTTTGTCAAGTGATAGAAAGTTCTGGCCCTAACCGGCAGACTTTACCAGAAATAGTTGATGTTAATGGGGAGCACGAACAACATTCGTCGTGTTTCGTCCCGCAGGAGTTGGATGTTGTAGTAGTAACGGAAAGTTCTGGCCCTACCCGGCAAACCTTACCGAAAGTTATAGTGGTAGAAGTGGCCGACCCATCCGACGCAAAACTCCAGTTTAAACATTGCGAGAGTATTAAGGAAACAGATTACGAAAATTTTGGTGATAGCCGGACACGATTGGTAGAAAAGCGTGTATGAGGTTAGAGCTGACGTTATACGGTCGGACGGTAGCAGTGTGGGTTGCGCAGATCCAGAGGAAGTAATTGCAGATACTACTGGGCACATTCCTACAGGTAGATTGGCAGATGAGATTAATCTGACCAAAGAGGAATCAACGAAGGTGACAATTAGTGAATTGGCAAAGCAACACCCACTAGTTGACGAGTTACAGGAAAAGGTTTCGGTATTGGAGGTGAAGCTACAGACTAAGCCTCAGGACAAACGTGTTGAAATTAAAACTGTATGTGAACAGAGGCTGAAAAGGCCGCCAGATAAGCCGGATTTAGGATCAAAGCCAGGTGGTTTTTTCTGGAATGACCTGGATATAGACGAGGATTTACTGTGGGAAAATAAAGAAACAGTCGAGGATAAGTGTAGACAGATAGTAGTGTCTGTTAATATGCACGACCTACAACTAAACCTGTTGATTGACACCGGTGCAGAATTGAGTGCTGTATCTGGGAAAATATTTGAGTTACTGAAAGACAGACCTGGCATCGTAGTTATGCCAGTAACAGGAGTGAAAATTATCGGTGCTACTGGGAAGGCCAGTAAACCATTCACAAAACAGATTTTTGTCAACTTCGAGATATGTGGGGCACGATTTGAACAAGAGTTTGTCGTCGTGCCAGACTTAACTACGGAAGTAATTATCGGGTTAGATTGGCTATTAAAGTACCGTGCAGTGATTAATTGCGAAAGCAAAACTTTGACATGTACGTCACAAGATAAAGCAATAGTAGTTAGTTTTGACGAGGCAGGAGACGGTGTGCATAGTCAATACCAGCCTATACACATTGTTAACTGGCCAGATGACATTGACGTAGGAATGAATTTGAACTGCTGTAACGTGAGGAATCTCGGCATTGACAATACCGTAAAAAGTGAATTGGAAAGTATTGTAGACGGTGTGTCAAACGTAACACACGAACAAAGACGAGGCCTGTATGAAGTGATAATGAGGAATAAGAGTGTGTTTTCAGACAAACCGGGACTTGTGGAAGAGATAATCAAATTCCCTGCACGGATTGACATTAGTATTGGTGTGAAAAAAGATCGTTTGCGAGAAATAATGAAGCTAAAAGCCGATGCTCGCATACGTCGTCATGACGCTAAAACGCGTTTTGCTAAGTTTGCAATCGGAGACTTAGTACTTGTAAAAGCTCATGAGAAATCGAGCGAGATAGACAATGAAATCTCTAAATTTAAGTTTGTTTATAATGGACCATATAAAGTCATTGGTATACCTCACACAAATGCTTCTTGCTTAGAGTATCCAAGCTCAGGAAAACTATTAGGTATACGGAACGTTGTAGACTTGAAATTGTACCAACTAAGGATTGATTAATACCACAGAATGTGTAATTTGTACAGTATGTAAATATAGAGAGTAATATTTAACGATTTGCTAGATTGCCATGCTTTTGCCTGACCAAGAGGACATTAAAGAAGTTTTAATTAATAAGTATTTAACTTTTACTAAATAATTTAAGACAGAGTGATTATTTATCAATTGAAAAATCCAAGCTGCTAGTTTAAGTTTTCAGCTTAGTCACAGTAGATTAAGCAATGTAAATATGATTTTGTATCAAGCTGTAAGACTTCATAAATACGTGATTTACTAGTAATTGCCGATGTACTTAGACGCTGTTTTAAGTTTCAGGCTAGTACATGCGTGTGATGATGGACAGTGTTGAGTTATCCACTGTGATAGAATTAATGGACTCCTTGAGATTACTCGGGAGTGAGTTATTCCGAAAGAATTCAGTGAAACGGACGTTCTGGAAATGCCGTTGCACAGGCCAGTGAGATCAAGCGTGCCGCAGGGTGGGCGCAACAATACTGGCGAGACGGAGCTGCTGTCGGCTCTTGTGCTCCTGTCGGCATTCTTTGTACTTGCGGGTATGAAAGGCGGAATGGTTTTTCTTCCCGGACAGCTGATGTGAAAGAATTCTGCTGTCAATATTTATGTTTTTTTCGATCTGCTGAATATTGTTTTCTTGTTTAGCGTTAAGTGGACTCTCATGACGAGAATATTAATTGTGAAAAGGTTATATAAAATGTGTATTCAATGTAATTAATTATTAATTTGCGTATTTTGATATACCTGTTTTTTTATGACCATGTACTCTGGTTAATTTTGTAAATAGAATTCCATTTCTTGATACTGTTAGGAATTTGGAGGATTTTAGAATAGCTAAACCATTTTCTATGTTTTCTATGAATTTTAATATGTTGTCAACCTGTTTTATTTTGTGCAAGATGACAGAGTGGAATAAGATTAGGAGTGCCTCCACTCAATTATTATGGTCTAAAAATTGATTTATGCTTAATTGGACGAATGCTAAATTTTGTTGATGTTTTGAGCATATGCATTTCTGCTGTTTCTTTTTTGGGACATTTTCTGAGTCTGTTTAGTTTACACAAACATCCTCAGACAATGTGGGGCACGTGTAACGCCGGAAATGCATATCCTCCTATTTCCATCTATTGTACTATAATTTATTTTCCTTGTTTTGTTACCTCAAGATATGACAGTCTGTGTCTTTATATATTGTAATTGTTTTAGTATTTGTATATATATATTTATGCATTTATGTCGATGTATAATTGGTTGTTTTGTAAATATTATTTGTATTTTTACGCTGGATCTTGCCTAGGGAAAACTATGCTATCGAACGGATACATCGATAGGTCGTGTGGAGAACCAAAGTGTTTAGGATCTTTGGTAGGGTTAACTCTGCCGCGTGGAGCGCGGGCACAGTCTGGCTGGGGTGGTGCAGTGGAGCAGGTGTGTTGTGTGACGCTCCCGCGAGTTGCCGCGCTCTCGGGGTTGGGCAGCATGTAATTGCGCTCGACTTGCTATGATAGTTCCTGACACGGTGTCGCGGACGGGAAGCATTAGCTGGCGCACATCAAGAGCCCGTTTCGCCTGGTGACCGTGTCGAGAAGAAGGCGCGCCAACATCCAGCTTCTGCAGCAGCGACGGCCGACAATGAGTGACTGTCGCCACCTCCTCGATCGACGGCTTCAAACCTTCAATCAGCCAACAAGGAAGACTGGAAGCACGTAAAGTTTTAGAACTGTATGGCAGACCTCAGCTTTTCAAACTGTTCCATTTTCATAACTAAATTACAGCAACGTAGCATGAACCTTTGTTGCTCATTGTCCCAGTTGCATTACCAAGCAGGGTCCCTCCCTTTTCCGGAATGAACCCGAGTGTCGTTGAAATTCAACGCCACCATCATTCGATTTCACTGCTTTAATTTCAAAGTTCAGTTAAGGTATTCATAGCTGGTTACAATATTTAGATTACACAAGCACAAATTAAGAGTGCGAGTTTTGTTACCATATTTTAGCTTACCTGTGACTGCAGCTCAGCTTGGTACGTACTAAATTTTACTATTGTTAATTGTTCTGAATCATTTAACTCAAGTTCAAAGTTAAATCTCTTATTTCTAAATTGTGTAGATACAAGTAGCTTTTGAAATGATTGTTGAGGTAGTCCATGACTAACCGTATTTTACTGAATTTCGATGTGCTTCAGCAAGGAAGCTCACTATTAACTTCAGTCACTAAATTAACTTTCGATTTTCCGGTTTTATTAATTCTTTTGCTAAATTAAGTCAGAGTGTAGCGAAATTTATTACTTCTGACAAACTTTCAGTTTTCACACTACACGTGTCAGCCTTCAGTTGCCACGCTTCTAGTGCTAATTATATGTGTAATAACCTTTCTTTTTCAGTTACTATAGTAATTGTCGTTAGAACTGGCGACCGTAATTTCCCCCAAATCTCAAATATCTAATTACCGCTAGTTAATTGTTAACGTAACGGCCGCACATTAATTTCTTTATTAACTTTCCCCCTTTTCAAAATTAATTTCCACCAGTTTCATTTGCATTTTTCCTTTCATTTAGATGTAACCCTTTCCTCCCTCTTTACCGACAAATTAACTTCGGTGATGATTGCTTTTCCCAAATTTCCATTAGGTGCACGCGGTTTAATTTTTCACTGTCATTAAGGTCGATAAGTGAGGGGGAGGTTACAAGGTGACCGAATATCTGTAAAGGAATGCCAGCCCCTTCTTCCTCAACAAGAGAAACCAAAGATGGTGGACACAGGGGTCTGGTGCGAAGCTGACGTTCTAAGTCATCTCAGAGGCGTTCCACCCTTTCAGGTCGGCACTCTGGGCTGGCCATTCCATTACAAGGGTGTTATTGTTCACAGACCATTGCGTCACTCTTTAGGACAGAGTGCTTTGTGATTCATAGTCACCTTTGTCCCCCTATTGTATGGAGTACACAATGCTGTAAAATGTGTTCATATCCTTCGGTTCGGCATTTACAGCTTTCTGAAGCGTAATAAGGGGAGTGCACCCCTACCACGAAAAACACTCATTTTCTCCTCCGTGCTTCACTGTTGGCACCACTCATGATGGGAGGTAACTTCCTGTAGGCATTCCTCAAGCCTAAGTCCTTCCATCGGATTGCCACATGGTATCGCCTGGTTCTTCTCTCCAAATCAGTTGTTTCCAGTCATCCAATGTCCAGTACCGTTGCACTTTACACCGCCTCAAGCGTCGCTTAGCACTGACTACAGAAATGTCTGGCTTATGTGGAGCTGCTCGATCATTATACCCTATTCTGTTTAATCATACAATGTAGGTTTTCACGACCGGATGTTTCAGCTGCCGAGAGTTCTTCCGGGTTGTATGGCCGTCATCCATGGAACTCCTCTATTCCTGACGTTTCGTCCAAAGCTATGTTGGACATCTTCGGAGGTGCTCCTGGTTGTGCTGCGTCTTGCCGACTGAGTCGAACGTCGAAGAACGGCCTAAATACCGTGGAAAGTGGGCGTGGTCTGGATTTCACGTGACAGCAGAGATAAACCTTGTCAAGGATGAAAATATAACTATCTATCATAGTACGTCAAAGATAATACCTTCTCATCGATTCTGTTCATAGCTTCTTCTTTTCTGTTAAAATTATTCCCATGTTCATATATTTCGATGGCTTCTCTATATAGCCGGGGATAATAGTTTGTCATAGTACACAAAACTTCAGCTTCCGAAAATTTAACTACGTGATCACTCGAAGGAAGAGCATTTTCCGCCACGGTTGACTTCTCTGTTTTCCCCAGTCGGCAAAGACTTTTATGTTCCTTCAACCGTGTATTCACACTTCTCTTTGTAGTTCGAATGTAGACCCTACCACATGTACACGGAATCTTGTATACACCACTTGCAGACAGAGGGGGACGTTTATCCTTCACGGAACGAAGTGCTGGGCTTATTTTCTTAGTTGATCTGAAAATCGGTCGAACGTTACGTTTCCTTAAAATCTTGCCGATTTGATCCGTTACTTTTTTGATGAAGGGTGGAGAAACCATGTTCTTCCACCGCTGTGACCTAACGTTGTCCTTAGGCCTCCTGTTATTCAGTCGCAAAACTATTTCCTTACTAAAGTACCCATTCTTCTCAAAAGCCTGCTTTAGATGTTTTAACTCGGCGTCAAGGTATTCCGGCGCACAAATCATAGTCTAGTGGACAGAGCTAAAAGGATTTGTGCCCCGTACATTATAACAGAACAGGAATAAAGAAGACACTAAACATTAGACATTACAGTATAAAAATTGTATTTATGTTAAGTTTCTGCCTTTGCAAATTTTTCTACTACATAGCCAAAATTTACAAATTATTTTTCTTTCAATTGATAAAATTGCAAGGTTACTTAAACTTTCTCGGCTAACAGTCGGTGTCTGACAGGTCTTTATTAGCTTTAGTTTGGAACACTTCTTTCAAAAGGAGCGTTTGACACTGATTGTTAAAAAGTATTATTAGTGCCACAACAATATTAATTAAACTCTCTTGCATTTTCCACTTAACTATCCAGCTTAATAATTCTGAAGTTGTCCATGATTCTTCTGGATGAACATCTTTAAATAAATAAAGTTGGCGTATCGTACAATGTACTTTAGCAGTCACAGCTGAAGCACACAATGCGGAATATTTCTCACATAAATGCTGAATGTTTCGAACAATGAATTCATATTTTCAGCATCCAATAGTATTTGTATTTGAAGGAAGGCAAATACTCATGGAGTACATTCTTTTGTAACGTTCTTTTTTCTTTTTAATTCTGATGTTAGCTTATCTAGTGCCTCAAACTGTTCCCGACGAGTTTTCTGAATTAATTTTAAATCAGAGTCGATACTTTTCTGACCAGACGTTTTCTCTCGTCTTCCGATTCGTCTTTCTGTTGAAATATCAAATATATTGCACGTGTCCAAGGTCCTCTCAGCTACTTTTGTAACTACTGATCACGTTTTTCCTCACAAATCAGAGTCAGTGCATTTAGCATATTGATCAATTCCAAGTTCTCTTTGTTTTAGGTATATCTGAACATCATTCACTCCAGTGAGCACTGATCTCCAAAAATAAAGGAATGCAAAGAAAGGATACTTCATAACGGAAAGCAGCAAACTGCCTGCATCTCGTTTGGTCTCTAGGATTTCTTCAGACCCATCTCTCAAGCGTTCCAAAACTTCTATTATGCTTACAATGTGCTAAGCAAGGCGCAGATCATGCTATGAATCCATCTTGTGTCTCGCAATCGCTTCACATTCTGCGAGCATGTTGTTCAAGAACATCCCACATATGGACAGAGCTTGAAAAAAATGTGTACACATTTTGCAGACTGCCAAAAAAATCACCAATTTTGTGTCAACAATAGCTGCATATACTTCAGCAAGACTGAATGACTGTTACGTGGCACAAACAGTGTTCTGAGGTTTATATCCAAAATGTGTCTCTGAACTTCCACTAATGCGTCCAGCCATGGACGCAGCATTATCATATCCTTGTCCATATTGGTATTCCTGTTTTAGACCGTCTCCTTGCAGCTTGTCACAAATTCGTTCTGTAATTTCTTTAGCTGTTATCTCATGTAACAGGTGAAGCCAACAAAGGATTCCTCTAATGTGACTTCTGAACCTTGAATATGTACATAACGAATTACTTGAGACATTTTGTCGGTATGCGATATTTATGCTGTACTTTCAAGTGTGATGGATAAATATTTATCGTTACAATTTCATTAAATATCTCTATCCTGGCATGATCACCAGGCATTTTGATGAATTCATTCTGGCTTCGTCGTGAAATACAAGACACAACATAACTGTTTGCTGATCTTTGTGCATATGATGATTCGCGACTGCATCGTATATGGCAAGTAGCTTGAAAGTTTCAAGGGGATTTCCGGAAATACGGAAGCGTCCGATCTAACCCGTCGGCTTTGACCCATGACGTCACAAATATAGCGGAAACGACAATTCCAATATGGCGGATATAGAAACGTTGCATACACATCACAAAGACGAAAACACATAGAAAAACAACACACACAAAGGTTTCACAAGAACAATCTGCTAACATTGATAGCAAACAAAGATAATAATAAACAAGTGGTACTCAAGGCCAGGCAGGGGGGGGGCTGCGCCCCCCCCTGAACCCCCCCCCCCCCGCCAAAAAAAAACTCCCAACCTAACCTCGTATTCAGGGCTACGCTGCAGATCAATGTGTAGGTCAATCAAAAGATAAAAAAAAGAAACAAATAAAAAAAAAAGAAAAAAACAATATTGATTCATTAGACGTAACGAGTAGCGACAAAACATATAGACCATAAAGATTGAACAATCTAATGGCAAACTGATAAAAGCCTCATAGACGACGTTAAAACAAAAAGTACAGTAAAAAGGTAAACTATATATTACAGGCCCTAAAACTCCTACTAAGGTAACGTCAACGAGGCAACATCTACAAACACGCCACACTCACAAACCAAACTCCGCGCCGTAATGACGCCACACACCACAACACCCTTACGTCACGGGTCAAAGCCGACGCGTGAGATCGGATGTTTCTGTTGACCCGGATTTCCAATTATCACTACCAAAAAGATCTTCTGAGTGACCATGCAAGAGTAAGGATTGTCTGGCTAAATACAATACACAATCAAGAATTCTTGTTAATAAAGCTTTCCATTTCTCAAATGACTTGTGTTGTTCTAATTGAACAGCCTCACCGGTTGTTTCACATTTCTGTAGTCGCATTTCAAGACCTTTCCTGTTTTAAAATGTTTCAGTATGATGACAGCTTTTCTCACGGCCTGACACTCTGTGCTTGATCTTTTTTCGTGTTTTAAAACCACGTAGCAGTACAAAAGAACTTCTATTTTTATTATTTTTTTTAAAAAAGCGTGCAAGGAAAGCATTATATAGCACATTTCTCAGGAGAATACAAAAACCACATCCTTAAAACTCTCTCGCCATTTTCTAACTTCATATAAATCCAAGTCATATTATTTGCTGAAAAAATTCATTTTTAGTCCGTAACCCACACGTCCTTCCCTTAACAAATTCGTTTTTCAATGTCTCGCTTACATTTTCTGGGCAATAAATAATATCAGTTAAAACGTTCAAATCAATATGTTCTAGGAGAGTGATTATCTGCATATACGTTGAAGCATTTTCAGATGCGTTATGGATGAGACAAATTCTGCAAAAATATTAAATATCGTAAAAAATGAACATAAACAACTAACAAATGAACATAACCGATAGGTAACTAGTGTAGAAACTTTTTAGGCGACGTATGGTATTGCTGGAGACAAGAAGGCAGCCGAGGCTAAAATAAGTGGCGTACGTACTGTATGTACATGGTAGGACAGGAACGGCAAACAAGAAAGAAAGTGCACAGTGAGTCCAGAGTCCTGTTGTTGTTGAAACATGAAGTTGAGTATTCATGCTACGACAGATTATTTCTTTAGATTATATATTTTTACGGTTTACATTAAATTACAAAAAAGTGTCTCTTAAAGATGTTTAAATGAACAAATACAAAAAATGTAGTCCATTATTTACAAAAGCTAATAAATTATGAATAAAAAGCTTCCTTAGCGTAACTCTGATATCCCCTGAGGGTTATGACCAACCTCAGTAGCTGCTGTTTACTATAGGACAACAGTTTTTTTACCATTACCGTTGGTAATAAAATAGCTGCTGTTCCCGCAATTCGAAAACAAATTTACGAAAAGGTAAGTTTCTTATACCGATTTTATAATACAAAAATAATATTTTACCAGTGAGTTGTATCCAAGGGCAATTTTTTCTAATGTCTTTTCAGACCTGATCCAAGGTACTAGGGAGAACCTTTATTTCCGAACAGAACCACAGTAATGGAGTGTTGAAGCAAGCGGGAGCACTTTTTTTGTGCGTGGGCCACGAGCGAAAGAGGGCAACCAATCGGAAATCGCACAACCCGTCTTTCAAGAGCGCGGACGACCCCATACTCCCACGACCGAATATGTAAAATAATACTTGTTGAAAAAATATTAACAAAGGACATAGGAAATGTGTATGTTCTTTTATGATAAAAATTATAGGCATCAGAGAATTTTTTTCCGTCCGAGGCATCTGTCTCACAGTCACCCACTCCCTACCTAGTACGCCACTGGGTATCAGGAACACTCACTATTTTACAATAAGTTATTCTGCCAGTGAGGTTAGAGTGCGGAAAGCAACCTATCGAAATTCGGAGTTATTTTTATTGCCTAAGAAGCCCTGGAATCTCGCAAGCGAGTGATGTGTTTATTGGGGTGAGAGAAATCCTCGACGCGAAGTGACTGTCTACGAGGGACATTCAATAATTAAAGATACAAACTCATGTAGAAACGAAACAGTTTGTAGGAGGAGTTTTGTATTTTCATGAATTGAGGCTGTTTAAGAACCTTCAGCATCGCAGCGCACCAGCAATCGTTGGTTAATATATTAAAAAACTAAAAACCCGCCTCGATTGCGAAAAAAGCACCTAGTGTTAAGTTTTAACCCGGGCTTCGGCGTAGATAACTACACCTTCTTCAGAACAACAATAAAACCCACAAGTGCCTAAGAAGACCTTTGTCAATGATCAAAAGAATACCATAGCTATACATTTATAAACGAAAAAGAAAAGGAAAACACAAACAGTACATATGTACAAAGTCAAAACCACTCCTTAACTCAATGGTGTTTGCTCCATCTCACACCGGCCTATGTTCGATGGGCCATGACCCGCCATAAACTGCAGCTACAAACGGTCACTCACTTACAAGCCTGACTCGCTGGGTTAAAACTTAACACTAGGTGCTTTTTTTGCAATAGAGGCGGGATTTTAGTTTTTTAATATAAACTTCAGGCTGTCATAACTTGGATGAGCTGAGGACAGCTAACGGGTAAAAATTATTTTGTTTGTAACGTTAACATTGCATTTAGCGATTGTGTGTCCACTTGAAGATCCCACATTCGTCGAACAATGTTCAGTATGATGAAACCATTCACAACATTACAGTCACTGCCAGGCATACAAACTCTCAAGTTTCATATATATGCTACACAGCATCAACAGGACTCCAGGATAAACTCAATCACACACAGAAACTAAACACAATACACCAAATAGTCTAAGAGTGGGCACAACACGTAAGTAATGAAAAAACTGAACAACCCTCAATCACACACAGAAACTAAACACAATACACCAAATAGTCTAAGAGTGCGTACAACACGCAAGTAATGAAAAAACTGAACAACAAAATCAAAAAGGAAATTCAAAAAGAACAAATCACTAACAAATTACCAGCTACAGTAAAGAACCTGGAACGTAAACACTTGACAAACACAGGGAACCACGAATACCTTAAAAAGAACACAGCATGGCTCACACTAACATATAGTAACAAAAATGTACAAAGGCTGAGGAAAATTCTGAAGGAACAAGGACTACAAATATCATTCCACACAAACAACACAGTCCAGAAAAATTTTAATATCAAAAGTACCTCCACAGTCAAATTCAAAGCGGGAATATATCAGTTAACCTGGAATTCATGCTAAGCTGTCTACATAAGCGAAACACGCTGAAATTTTAGATGGAGATATTCTGAACCCGTTAGGTCCTTCAAAAGTGACAGTACACATTCCACTTTTGCATATCATCTCGTACAAGAAAATCACCACCCAATCAATATTGAGACTTGATGTGTGAACATCGACCTTGCGGCTATCGATCCCGTCTGGCGTAAAGTTTGCCTAATAGCGCGCGTCTAAGTTGAGGCACGTGAAGAGAGAGTGAACACGCAGCCGCTAGGAGGCGTGAGTTGGCGCATGCACTGTTTGGAAGCACGCTGGGCGGCAGTATAAGCTGGCAACGCTTAGTACTGAGACTGTTGGTACTGGCGTTGATGATTCTGACGTTCATTGGTTGACGTGACTTTGACTGGACAGCCTTGTTTCTGCTCACTGTGACATAGGAACCGTGGATAGGGTTTTTTTTTTTTTGGGGGGGGGGGGGGGGAAGTGAAATTTCAGCCCATGAACTGTGATAAGAACGTAATTTAATGTATTGCTGCCTCTTGTTGCCTGATTCGAAATTCTCATCAGCTACTTCAATCTGTGCTATGGGTGTTGCCAACTGCCAGTCCTCAGCGATTTCCTTAGTAGTGAAATCCCGTGTTCTAATGGTTTATCAAGTGTGGTTAATTTTTTTTAATTTTATTTACTGGACCAGTTGGTTGCCAGAACTTTTCCAGGCCATAGTTTAAATTGTCATTATTGTCTGGCCTGTATTCCCTGAAGCACGTATGAACATGTTTTGGAGGCTTGTTGAATTAACACCATTTGTTTGTGTGTTTTAGAAGCTTGTCTTGTTACTTTGTGTTCTCTCCCGTGTGTACAACGACCTGCCTGAGGAGACGGGCGAGCTGGGCCTGTTGATTGTTGGAGAGTGAAAGGGCTCGTACCGAGAGCGGCGGTTCATGTGTAACGAAAGGAAAGCTGTGTAATCCTGCATTAAGTATACGCCTCTAATTATAACCACTATCTCTTGATGCATTGGTAGTCATGTGAGTGGTGGCTTAATTTTAAGACCACGAGTTTGTTTAATGTTGTTTAATGATCCTGTGTTGAACTACTGCAGAAGTTAACTCAAAAGTCATTTACTTGTCAGCTTGAATTTGTTTTTGAGATTTCTATATTTAATTAGAGTAATGTTTTTGTGATAAACTTTGTCTTAAAATTTTATGCTCTGTGCCTTTTTTTAAATAAATACCAAGGAATGAAACTTGCTCAGAGAGGTATATTGTAATAAAGTCAATCATGTTTGAGAATTGAGGCCTATTCCTTTCATTAACTGACCCTTTCCTGTGCTAGCGTAAAGTTGCGCTACAAAACTGATCTTAAGATCCTCAGAGAAAGCAATAGTCTGTGTCAAAAACTCACAATAGAGAACTACGACATATGAAACGCAGTAATACAAGGAAAGCAAGTCTTGAAAGAAGGAACAACACAGTGCAACAAAACTCTGTTTGGAACACTCAATGAACCATACAAAGAGACTTCCCCACGTAAAACATGGCAATCAAATACTCTCAAATGCCCAAAAATATTAGTTCCTAAGAACCTTCCCCCTCTTTTTTCAGCTCTCTCTCTCCCATTTCACACACACACACACACACACACACACACACACACACATATATATATATATATATATATATATATATATATATATATATATATATATATACGTAAGTTCTCACCCAGTAGACACACCACAACAGTTCTCACAAATCGCCAAAATTAATGCCACACATTTGACATAAGTCAAATGATGAACAAGTGAGCAGCGACAACATAACTCCTCTCAGTGAAGGTGGAGGCGGAAATGTCTGCTCAAAACAGGTTTTGTGGAATATACGTGTGAAGGGAAGATGAGTGTGAATCATTAAAAAAATGGTGCGAAAACGTGTACCTAATAGCAACAGAAAGAGATATCTACCAGAGAAACTCAAAAGCAGTGAAATCTAAGTACAGTGGAATACATAACCACTACCCAGAAAAAGTATTTAAAAAAGTGCACAAATTTCATCATGAGTACTTCGTAGATGGCATCCTGTGAAAACGACAAAAAAGGGCACAAAAAACTCGATCTGTAAACGTACATTTTAAGTAGCAACGTAATTTTCAGGTGAGCAGTCGAAACAGACGAAACAAAATACATGTATTATAATTTTTAAGCCTAAAATAAATGACAAATGATCTTTGTATCACATTTTACAAAAACGTACATTTTAAGTAGCAACGTAATTTTCAGGTGAGCAGTCGAAACAGACGAAACAAAATACATGTATTATAATTTTTAAGCCTAAAATAAATGACAAATGATCTTTGTATCACATTTTACAAAAATAAATCTGATCCATAGAAGATGACACGTAGGTATCGAAAAATGTCTGGGTGAATAAAAAGAAATAAACTGCGTAGCGCGTGAGGCAGAGTTTAAAAAATCCAGGTTTTCGGGAGAAAGCGTCAACAGGAGCTTCCGATCGAGCAAGATATTGGTGAAAGTTGTATGATCTGCGAAAAGTTTTATCAATGAGTAGAACAGATAAAAAACGGTCGGGGCTCAGTAACTGACGAGCAAAGTCCTGACCGGCCAGTTGCAGTCCGCATTGTACGTGAAGACCGAACATACAACAGGTTCAGTGAATACTGTATTTATGTGAAATTTAAACTTTCCCAGCGTACAGATTTTTCTGTAAAATTTCGGGAGTACTGCTGCATGTCTGTACCATGCTGGTACGATATTTCGGCGCAGCGTCTTCTGGCCATCTTCATGTGAATACTGGGGAGCAATACACTAAGCTCTCCTATTTAAGATTCCGCCGGCACATGCGTGATGTTCCTAGATGGCATTGTGCATGCGCTGCTTGAGCGCAAGTGCTTCTGGTAGTCTGTGCGCTGCTCTACGCGCCGTCCGTGTTGAAAGTTCGCCTTTCCGGTATCAAAACTATTGTCCTCGAACGGTAAGATCGCAAAACCTCGCCGATTCTGCAGAGCACCATGTTTTTCTATAATCTGGTCCCATACAAAATTTACTCAGACCTATTGTAGATAACTGTACACATCATGTAAGAAATTCGAGTGATTTTATCATTAGACTCCAGTAACTTAACCTGGAACGCAGCAATTTGCTGCTCAGTTTTTATGACGTTTCGGTTTTTACAAATGTGCCTTTGGTGGACTCATTACATGCCACTGTCAGTAGCTTTGGGGCTGACATGACGGCGTTGTGTGAGCATACTCTCTCATTGACGTTCTTTTTATTTAAAACGGAATGTTTTGAACAATCTGACGCTGTTGCCACGGGAAGTCCTTTATCTCCCCTAGTGGCAAATCTTTTTGGAAGAATTTGAGGAGGGAGCAGTCGCCTCAGCTATTTGAAAACCGACAGTATTTTGGCGATACGTTGATGACACTTTTACACTTTGACCTCATAGTTTGATAGTTTGCGAGAATTACTTCAACATCTGAACTCCACACATGGAAAAATAAAATTTACTATGGAGATGGAGAAAGATGGTTGCTTGCTGTTTTCAGACGCCCTTGGTGCGGCGTAAGGGTGATAGCACGATTGAGGATTGAGTGTTTCAAAAGGCCGCTCATACTGACCTTTATTTAGAATCTACTAGTTGCCATCATCCTCCAGAAACGATGGGCTTTCTACAGACCTTGATCCACCAAGCCCACCATCTCAGATGCCGATAGCCTGCAAACAGAGCTGAAACACCTGAAAAACTGTGTTCCTGAATCAAAATCTTACTTATTTGGTCGCTAAACGAATTAATTATTCTCTCACAATTATTGCAAATCTTATTTCCAAATATACTCACATAATGACATCTAATATAAAGAAACAATCTGGCAGCGTTTTGCATCATCGAACATTCTACAGCCAAAGACCATCATATTGCCCCGTGAAAATACTTGTAGCAATTATATTAATAATGAAACTTAGTCATTCTACTAGCTGATTTTTGAATAGTGAGAGTACTAGAGCAAACTTAGATGCAAGCAAAACACAAAGTAGTATGCTGAAGCAGCAGAATACTGTGGCAGCATGAGAGCAGTCGGCGACGGCTGTGGCCCCATTGACACAAGTCAGGTGTCGGATCTGTAAAGCAGCAAGCTGGGCTGGCCACAATGCACACAACACAAGGCTGGAAGTGCAGACGTGGCGAGCTGAAGACATGAAATACAGTTAAATCAATACAATGAAATGAATACCCTTAGCTGCATGTGGGCGTTGATATACTGTTGATATACGTCAACGGGGACAGTTGAAAATGTGTGCCCCGACCGGGACTCGAACCCGGGGTCTCCTGCTTACATGGCAGACGCTCTATCAATCTTTTTTTTTTATTATTTTGTTCGTTGTGTTTGGTCGTTGCGGACGTTACATGACATCCGTTCAAGTTCGTTATTGATCCTTTCACTCATTTTTTTTTATTACAGAGGCCAACCTGCTCTCTGACCGAACACGCTGAGCTACCGTGCCGGCTGACCCAGCTGAGCCACCGAGGACACAGAGGATAGTGCGACTGTAGAGACTTATCTCTGGCACACCTCCCTTGAGACCCACATTCTCAACTTATTGTCCCGCACTATACTCGTAGTGCCCCTGCCCATGACACTCATTACTCGCGGCTTTACCGATTCCCGTAGGAGTTCGGGCACTCTTTGTGCATCCGCACAGAAGATGGTCAAATGGCCGGTGAGCCTGAACTATATATATGAAGATGGTATCTGTTCTTTCGGGAATAAACTATATATATGAAAATGGTATCTGTTCTTTCGGACATGTATATATTATTATGTATATATGTAGAGGTGAAGACAGGAAATGGTACCCAGTGGGTGGTCTCACCTCAGTGGGTGCTGTTTGAAGCCCTGAAGCACCAGAGCTATCTGACGGTTCGTAGACCAGCAGCTTCACCTAATTGATGACACTGCGCAATTAGGCGGTAGCTACTAGGCTATACATTCGACTGATGACTAGTCCAGAAACTGAGCTGGTCGAATGCATGGCGCCTATGGAGTGTGCGAAGTGCATTTCATAAGTAATGCAACACATTTTGTTTCTGAAAGCAGGTTGGTTTTATTCCGAATTCCCCGCGCTTTTGGCTACAAAATCGTATTTTTCAACATAATTTCCGTTCAATGCGGCGTCCTTACGATACCTTACTGGGAGGGCCTGTATGCCACACAGTACAACACTACTGGTCGACGTCAGAGCCAACTTCTTGTTGCATCAATAACCTACCCATCATCCATGTTTGCTTCTCTAGGAGTGCATCCATCACTGGGCCAAACAGATGGAAGTCGGAAGGTTGCATGGGGGCTTAATTAAATAAATTTGAAAATACTTTTAATTTTAGTATGTCCGATTACGTAAGTCTCGTAATCGGTTGGCCCTGACTAGAATTATTACGCTATCTGACTGCAACAAACAATGTAAGAAAATTTTCGTAAACACAGTTAATTAATTAAGACCCCAGCAACTATAAAAATCTACGAAACCAATGAGCACAAGAGTAACTGTTCTGTATGTGGGAGTGTGACTCAACGTCCACATTTGGCACGGTTCTTTTCCAACAAGACAAGAATTTTGATACCAATTATACTGACGTGACAAAAGAAATTTAGAAAAACTATAATTACGCAAAAAAATCACAATTACACTCTAATCCAAGAACACAAGCCAGATGCTTTGTTGACTGAACCTGTAGTGACACATTATTTCAGATACACAACTAATAAAGGAACATTATAAATTTTACCTTCATATATTGACGAAATGCACTCATTACAATAACATCTGCTATCTCTCCCATCAAATCACTGCATAAGACAAGGAACAACACTCTTTACTACAACATCTTACTCCGACTTCACGACAAGCAGTGCCCACTAGTACATCTCAGTACGAACTCTTAACACACACTCTCCTCTACGAGCTCTCTGGTAGCACTGGCCTCCACGAGCTCTCTACTAGCACTGACTGCTATGAACTCTTAACACGCACTGTGGAGGCGGCTTAATAGTACTCTTTGGCGCACTCTCTGGCGCAGTGGCACAGTGTAGCCACCTTTCATATGCCCTTCCTCCACAGGCCAGAATTTGATGGTATTTTTGCCAGCATTGGTGGTGAAAATACCACCAAATTCGTCCAGAAAAATACAAACAAAAATAAAAGATAATATTAATACCTAAACATCACATAACTAGTTAAAAATTTTGGCTTTGCACTGACCTTTTACTAACCTAACATATGAAATACAGTAAGCAATACAACTTCTTTTCATACATGTGACTTTACATAATAGTTTACACAATATACAAAAAATCAGTTTATACAAATGTTCACATAAAATGCTTGCAATGATTAGTTTATACAAAAAGGAACACCAACAGGTAACATCTTTTCAGTAGAAGCAGTCCATCAGTTGCACCCAGTAAAGTTTAGCAGGTACACCCAGCAACAAGTCACATTAGTTCAGTAGAAGCAGTTCATCAGTGGCACCCAGCAATGTTGAGTTGGTGCAGACAGCAACAAGTGACTTCATTTCAGTAAAAGCAGTTCACCAGTTGCACCCAGCAATGTTGAGAGCAGGTGCAGACACCAACAAGTAATACCATTTCAGTAGAAACAGTCCATCTGTGGCACCCAGCAATGTTGAGTAGGTGCAGACAGCAAAAAGTAACATCATTTCAGTAGAAACAGTTCTAACAGTGGCACTCAGTAAAGTTCAAGAGGTACACACAGCAACAAGTCACATTAGTTCAGTAGAAGCAGTCCATTAGAGGCACCCAGCAATGTTGAGTAGGCGCAGACACCAACAAGTGACATCATTTCAGTAGAAGCAGTCCATCAGAGGCACCCAGCAATGTTGAGAGCAGGTGCAGACACCAACAAGTGACACCATTTCAGTAGAAACAGTCCATCAGTTGCACCCACAGTTCATCAGTTGCACCCAGCAATGTTGAGCAGGTGCAAACAGCAACAAGTGACATTATTTCAGTAGAAACAGTTCATCAGTTGCACCCAGCAATGTTGAGTGCAGGTGCAGACACCAAAAAGTCACATTTCTCAGCAGAAGCAGTTCCACAAAATTCACCAACACTGATCACACTGTTCATCAGAGTTTATGAGCAGAAATTAAACATGTCCTAATGTCACACATCATGTTGAAAAGTGCAGGTATCAGTTCAGAATATTTATCTTCACTAATCAGACAGTTCAGGCATGAACAATAGTTTGAATGCACATACAAATGCTTTTACAGTAACATACAAATCATAACAAACACACAAATGATATCAGATAATTGTCCTATTAACTATTACAAATACTCAAATACCAGTAAACCTATAATATTTATGGTGTCAGTGCAAGCCACTACCAACAAATAAAATAATATTTAGGAGATAGGTGGGTAGGATTAGTAAAGGAAAACACACAGAACACACTCACTCATCTCTCATCCACATTAAGTACTACTGTGTAACTGAATAGTGTTAATTGTATAAATGTAATTCTGTCAAAATCTGATGTTCATCATGTGCTTCAAGTAGTACTGGCAGTAATGTATAACAGTCAATAATAGTTAAGTCAACGTCATAGTCATCATGTCAAGACCAATGTTTGCCAAGCCAGATCAAATGTACTGTTGTTGAACAACTGTCAGTGAGCCACGATATGCAATTACTTCCTTTTTCCAAAAAAAAAAGTATATACTGCTTAGTGATTTAACAAAGTGTGTGTATAGACTATCTTCCTTCTATTTTAGTGTTCTAGTCTGCTATTTTCATCCTCTTTGTTCCATAAGACCAACCAAAAAAAATATGCTCCTCACTTACTTTACCTCTTATACACCAAAACTCCAATAATCAACAGCATCACATAATCTCAATACGTCACTAATACTTCTTCAATACGTCGATACATATAACTCTTATCATCAATATCATTTATCTTACCTCTTGTCCACAAAAACTCCAATAATCAACAACTTAATATACTCTCAATACCTCAATAATACGTCGATAAATATAAACCTCAGCACCAATATCATTTCACTTCCAACACAACTCTTTCCTCTAGTCAGTCTCCTCGAACAAGTACAGATAAAATTCTAATGCAACTTCAATTCAGCATCCCATACAATCCGAAGACACATTGTCAACACACAACCTCTGTGTAATCCATCTGAGCCCAATCTTCTACTCATTATAAATTATAAGATACATTTTGGTTCCTTGTCCATCATTAAATAAAAGAAATGCATACCTGACCTCTAACAGACTTAGTTCGAATAACTCTCAGTAATTAAGTACGATTACGGAGTGTGAATGATCATAATATTTCACAGTGTGTACACCACTTCAAGAATCATAGCAGAAGCAAACATGTGGAGTATTTTTTGTGTCAAGTGTCACTTCCTATTTCAATTGCTTACGAAAAATGCAGTCTAATAATTGTTAATGGTCTAAACCTAGTTTCGGTCTGTCATGTCGTTAGCCTCCTTCCTATTTGCATAAATTTATACAGCTTCCATAAAACCTCAGCTCATGTGACTTCAATGACTTTCTTGTACTAATGTCGTTCGTCGAATTATAGCAGTGAATTTTCTTATCTTAAAAATATAAGGCACTGAGCGTAAGCAAAACAAGCAATAGCGAGTAAATAGACCAGTAAAGAACAGAATGTCAACAAGTGGATGCAGCACAATTCCTGCAACGAGGCTCTGCCAAGCGAACAATCTATAATTAATACAGTAATGTGACCTAAACTCTATGTTCATACACAGTATATCAGCATTTCTATACACCAAATTAAAGAGTAGTTATGGCAACAAAACAGAAATGTGTAAATATGCAATCCATACAAAAAGCAGCAAACATATATCTTACGTAATAAACAGGTCACTATCATTATATCAGCATACGCAAATAAATGTTCATATGTAATCTTAATAAGTAAACATGAAGGCGCAAGCAGATAAATCACAAAGTATAACTTACATACCTAATCACAGTCAGCACAATTAATCAGATAACCATTATAATTTAAATAAATAAGCACATCAGGCACATAATAGAAAAATGTGACATCAGTCAAAAAGCATAGCAGCCAAGCGATGCATAATATACACAAGTTACAACCCAGTTCATTAATAATCATTGTCAAAATCAGTTAACGTACGCAAGCACGTCGCTTCACAAGTAAATTCATAGAACCTGAAATTAGCACAAAGTATGAATCACGTAATCGCGAGCAGCAAATTACGTCTAAAGTACGTACCTAAGTGGAAATATGTTACCTGAAAAATGAACTCAATTAATAGTTACCTTTTTTAGTTTATTAGTTTCTTCTTCGAAATTACATTCTTCCTGAAAATTTCTCGATAGCAAGTCGTCTTAACGTCGGACACGCACAGAATTTACCTGAAGGTCTTAAATACTTTATACAACCGTATCCTGCAAAATACTGAATGTTAATAACACAATTCAACAAGTTCTTATAGCTTTATACAGAATTTAGTCGGAGAAATTAGACTGTGTGTTTGTTTACGGCTGTCAGTGCATTCGCACTGAGCGCTCGATCAGCTGTAGGCGCGTGACGTAGGAAGCTATTGTTCGCGGTCAACGACTGCCTTGTGCGGCGCGCAGACTTCACTGTTGCTTTGAGTATGTGCCGCCGCCAAAACACAGCGCGGTATCCTTGTACTCTCCGCATGTTTACATCTAGCTGTTAGTTTCTCAAAAGTATGTCATTCCACGAAAATTTTTACGTTAGATATATGATGTATTCCTTTAGAGCGTCGAGATTTAAGAGTTTCTACTTCAACAGTGTTATCATGTATAATTTTGCGAATTCCATATGGACCGTTATAAAGCAGAAAAAATTTGCGACATAAGCCTTTTCCTTTGTGAGACAAACGGTGGGACTTAATTAATACCTTCTGACCAACTGACAAGATTTTTAAACGACCAGGACGTCTAGCTGATTTCTCTCTTCTAGCAGCCGCAGATGCAATATTTCGTAGAGCCATGTTCACAACTTCAGAATGCCGCAGTTTCCGTGAAGGCGGAAAAGGAACGATTTCAGATATGCGATTTGTCGGTGCTTTGTTTTTTAGTATCAATAGAGGCGGTAAAGAAGTTGAGTCATTAGGAAGTTCATTCAGAATGTTTTGAAAAATATGAAGGTACTGATCCCAAGTTCTGTGATTCTGATGACAATAAAGACGGCACAATTTATTGATTTCCTTCATCCATCTCTCTGAAGCGTTCGATTGAGGGTGAAAAAGTGAAATGAAGATTGGTTTAATTTTACGACGCTGTAGAGTACGAAACCAAATTTTAGAACGAAACTGTGATCCATTATCTGATATAACCTTGTTAACATGACCAACTTCTTTAAGAAAATGTTTGATAAAAGCGCTAGATACTGAACGAGCTGTTGCTTTGCGTAAAGGTGTAAAACACACATATTTTGATGTCAATTCCACTGCTACGAAAATGTACGCAAAACCATTAGTAGAACGAACCACTGGACCGAACAAATCGACTGCAGCCATCTCCTTTAATTTCGCTGGAATGATGGGAAACAACGGTGCTCTGTGAGAAATCGTTGGAGGCTTAGCCATTTGACATAATTTACATTTGGCAAGAACAGATCGAATACGTTTTTCCATATTACTGAAGTAACAATTTTCCCGTAATTTATGAAAGCATTTTCTGGGACCAAAGTGTGCATAACTGAAATGCGTATACCAAATCAATTTATTGATCCACTCATCAGGAATACAAACTAACCAAACGGAGTTGTCGACCGATTTTCGTTTAAAAAGAACTTTCCAGATAGATCGCAAAAACGAGGTGTGGCCAAATCGTCCAAACTAACAAAGCGTCGAAGAAAATTACAGAGACCAAGAAAACTACGAACATCACGTTTTGTGGTAGGAACAGCATAGTTACGAATAGCGTCTAATTTTTCTGGATCAGGAAGAATACCTTCTGTAGAAATAATGTGACCGAGAAATTTCATCTGAGAACGACCAAATTCAGATTTTTCTAAGTTTACTGTAATGCCAACTTTTGCAAAGATACGTAATAATGAATCCAAAATTTTGTTGTGCTCACTCCAAGAACGTTTAGCAATAATAATGTCGTCAACATAAGAAGTAATGTTGTCACGAAGATAAACAGGTAAACTTTCATTTAAACTATGATGAATGCTGCAGAAAATATAGTAAGTCCAAACGGTAATTTTCGAAGTCACTTTTGGGTACATTAGTCAAATCCGGTTGTTGTTTACTTACTCTCTAGATAGATTGATAGTCGAAGAGCTGGTTTGACAGATGCAAAGAATAGTAAAAGAGTAGGCAGCGGTACAGAAGACTAAAAGGGAAATAGCACCACTACAGCTCGGGGCCCTATGCTCGCTACGGCACATATTCACTTAGAGTAGTGAATCCCCTGAGGACATTAATAAGTTCAAACAGTACTTTTCGAAATCTCATTTAGGTAAATAGTCAAATCCGGTTATTGTTTACTTACTCACTAGATAGATTGATAGTCGAAGAGTTGGTTTGACAGATGCAAAGAATAGTAAAAGAGTAGGCAGCGGTACAGAAGACTAAAAGAGAAACAGCACCACTACAGCTCGGGGCCCTATGCTCGCTACGGCACATATTCACTTAAGAGTAGTGAATCCCCTGAGGACCTTAATAGCTGCACATAATTTCTAGTTTGTGACTTAGTGGCACATCTGGCGGAAGTGCGTACGTAAATTGATCTAGCCATGAACATGGATGTATGTCGTTCTTCGAATTGCGAAGTATCTTAATCTTCCGAACAGTTAAGAAGTGTTTATAGTCAATGTTTGCACCTCGTGGCGACAAAGACCTACCGCGTCTGTCCCGGTCCGAATGTCGATTATTGTAAAGTTCGCGCGCCTGGCGCTCTCTTGTTGCATCCCGTAAATGAAACAAATTATTTTCTTCACATCCTTCTGCTAAACTAACACTTGTCAATTTATCTGAGATCTCCTCGACTCTTTCCGATGATTCACTTAATTGTTCTTTCACTTTATTTACGTCTTCTGTAAATGTCGCGACTCGGGTTTCGGTGTTGTCACTTTTAATAGTTAAGTGTTCACACTGTTGCGTTAAGTTATTTATTATGTCATTTGGTACGGATTCCTCGATTCCCTCAAATATTTCTTCCTTATCGTTTGCACGCTGTAAATTTAACTCTGAAAATTTTTGTACTATCACGCGATCTTTTCCTTCCCATTCTCTGTCCTGTTCCTCTTGTCTGATTTCTGTTGAAATTAAGCTATTATTGTGAGCCTTCAAAATCGGTTGTACTTCTTCTCTAATTTCTTTCTTTGATTCATCATTCGTATTTTTGAAACCTGTCCCTCTTCGTGAGCGTAACCATGTTGTCATTGCTTCTATCTGTGATCCCAAATTTAATATTGCACTCATCAACTGCTCCATAGTAACCGGTTCGCAATTCTTTTCGCGCCTAACATTTCCCGCAAAACCAGTTTCCTTCGTCATAGCTGTAAAGCTATCTGTGTTCGATACTATTCCAGAATCTTCTATCGTTACTCTCGTATTCTGTGAATTTTCTGATTGAGAAAAATTTTGAAATGGTTCCGGACTATTTTCCCGACTTATTACATTGTTTTCCACTTCATTATCCACCATACTGTTTTCCTCTGTTGGCGAGTTCGCCGTGTCAACAATTTCGTTATTCTCACTATTCATCATTTTCGCTTTTTTTCATTGATCGCGTAATCATTTACAAAATATACGAAAGATTCGTCACTGTACGAAAATTACACACAATGCCTCCTTATCTCTAACAATACTATTCACATGCAATGTCTCCCTCAAACACGATCAATCGAACAATTGAAATAATTGCACAAAATTGTCAAATGCGTATGCAAGGCAATAAAAATTAAATTTTGAACAATACCATTAGAAGAATGCCAATTACCAAATCTACACATGCAAAATAGACTACAATTAATAAACTACAAATTACTACAACAATACTACAGTCTACAATTTTCACAATCAGAAGAATCCAAGGGACGATCCGAAGCAGCGGTCGCCACGTGCATGGGGGCTTAATTAAATAAATTTGAAAATACTTTTAATTTTAGTATGTCCGATTACGTAAGTCTCGTAATCGGTTGGCCCTGACTAGAATTATTACGCTATCTGACTGCAACAAACAATGTAAGAAAATTTTCGTAAACACAGTTAATTAATTAAGACCCCAGCAACTATAAAAATCTACGAAACCAATGAGCACAAGAGTAACTGTTCTGTATGTGGGAGTGTGACTCAACGTCCACATCTGGCACGGTTCTTTTCCAACAAGACAAGAATTTTGATACCAATTATACTGACGTGACAAAAGAAATTTAGAAAAACTATAATTACGCAAAAAAATCACAATTACACTCTAATCCAAGAACACAAGCCAGATGCTTTGTTGACTGAACCTGTAGTGACACATTATTTCAGATACACAACTAATAAAGGAACATTATAAATTTTACCTTCATATATTGACGAAATGCACTCATTACAATAACATCTGCTATCTCTCCCATCAAATCACTGCATAAGACAAGGAACAACACTCTTTACTACAACATCTTACTCCGACTTCACGACAAGCAGTGCCCACTAGTACATCTCAGTACGAACTCTTAACACACACTCTCCTCTACGAGCTCTCTGGTAGCACTGACCTCCACGAGCTCTCTACTAGCACTGACTGCTATGAACTCTTAACACGCACTGTGGAGGCGGCTTAATAGTACTCTTTGGCGCACTCTCTGGCGCAGTGGCACAGTGTAGCCACCTTTCAAGGTGCGAGATCTGGTCTGTATGGTGGATGAGGAAGAACAGTCCAATGAAGTTTGTGAGCTGCTCTCCACTGCACAGTTATCTGAAGCTCTGCGTTGTCATGAAGAACGAGAAGTTCATTTGCACTTTTGTGGCGACGAACACGCTTAAGTTGTTTATTCAGTTTCCTGAAGGTAGCACAATACACTTCGGAGTTGACTGTTGCACGTTGTAAGGGATCCGTGATCCCACGAACATAGATGCTAGTATCCGACACCCTGGTCGATAGCAGACAGGGGTCGATTGTCGAGTGCTGCAGTAGGCAGTGAGACGAGTGTTGAGTGCCGAGTGACGAGTAGTGTTGGAGAGACGGGCAAGAATGGTGGTCGAGTAAATTCACCGTAGTGTGACAGATGAGCGCGTCCCCCTAATCGTCGTGGGGTGGACCCTCATCGATACCGATTCGCGAGTGATATGACACCAAAAGTGACAAGTGCCGAATTTCGTGTTTCGCGTCAACTGCGTCGGCCAGCAACAGCCATGGATTGCAGTGAGGATTGTTGTGGGTGTAAACCATCATCATTGCGTGTGACGAAATATCTAAAGTCAGCAACCAACAAGAGATATAACCGTAATTAGATGTGTAAGGCGAAGGTAGCAACTGCCTCAGCATTTGTGTGTTAGTAGGACGTATATATCAGTTTGTACATTGCAGTCTTTGTGGTCCTTAATAATAGACAATCTTTCTATCATTTCCACTATTCAATTTCGGAACAACCGCACTCGGTTGAAATACACCCGAAACCAGCAGAAACACTGATAGCCTTTCTTCCATTAAGCACACGGTCATATAATCATAATAATTAACTGTTTGGCGGTCTCGATAAATTACACAAAATCCAGTAAAGGAATTAAACGGGGGTGTTTCAACGTGATGGAGTACATCAAACAGAATAACACCTTCAGAGTTCCAGAAGACAGTCGACATAACTTTACTGGCTCAAGGTGAGGCTTTGAACTTTTTCTATGGAGCAGAGATGGTGTGACGCCATTCCATAAATAGCGTTTTCTTTCCTGTTCGAAGTGCTGAAACCAAGTGTCATCGCCTGTGACGATGTTCCACAAAAAAACTGTTTAGATCAACCTCGTAACGCGTAAGAAATTCCACACAGCTCCTGTTTATGGTCTTCTGTTAGCCTGCGAGGAATCCATCTGGCACATACCTTTGAGTACTCCAACTCTTGGACGACTTTGTCAACACTACCAGCATACACGTCCAGTTAAGCAGCGAGGTATCTGATTGTGATCTGTCTATCACCTCCAGTGAGAGTGAACTCAAGGGTCACACCTGTGAGCAGGCGGCCGGCGACCTTGTTGTGATAGCGCCAGACATCTCACCCAACGACTCACTGTACCTTTCTTCACTACTGGGTCTCTGTAGACATCCTGCAAAGCGCCTTTATATATCTGTGACGCTCTGGTCTTCCGCCAAAAGAAACTCAAGGATAGTTCTCTGCTTGCAAAGCACCTCCATGGCAGATGCCACTTCGAAGGCTACATATAGCGCCACCACCTAACGGAACTTCATGAAACTATACAGACTGAAACTGGAATATTCCATGATGTCACCCAGAAAATTCCGCATTTTTTTCAACCGAAATTGGGCGAGGAAAAAAAAGTGTTTTATTACTTATTGAACACTCTTGTACTTCACTTATGCTGGCCGCAGTGATCGAGCGGTTCTAGGCGCTTCAGTCCGGAACCACGCGGCTGGTACGGTCGCAGGTTCGAATCCTGCCTCGGGCATGGATGTGTGTGATGTCCTTAGGTTAGTTAGGTTTAAATAGTTCTAAGTCCAGGGGACTGATGACCTGAGATGTTAAGTTCCATAGTGCTTATCTTATTGCAAAAAGGTAAACTGAATGGCGCAGGTTTCTATTTGCCATCATGTCACGTCGCCATTTCTAACATTATTAACTCTATCTATGTGATATTACTTTCTGAATGTGTAATGTGCTGAAAATGTGAAATCTTACCTTTGACAAAATAAAGACAGTAAGTAAATCGTATCACTCACAGACTGAAAGTTATTTGAAAGTTGGTTGATAATGGTTAAGATTTACTTATAAAGCCATACTAACCAGAATAAAATTCTTTCTTTGTGCATCTGCTTTGCGGCTTCATCGAAATCAATAAAAATACTAAACTGTAATATAAATACTCATTGGTAGTAATGTCAAGCATAAAGAAATACAGTAATACGGTCATTGCCTTTTGTATTGCTCAAGAGAATATAAGATTTTTTTATTATTTCCAATCTTAAAATGGTTACTTAAATGTAGGTAACAAATATTCGCATCTTGTCAGTATAGTGATTAAAAAAAATTATATCACTTTTTTCTTCCTCTCTGAAACCGAAGTCAATGGGCAAAAATATATGTGATGGCAGAGCTTTAATTGAGCTGCTTTGCTTCTCTGGTTTAGCAAGTATACACAGCTAGACCATAGACACAATTTATTTTCTCTTACTGTAAAACAGTGGATTTGAAATATTGCCTGGTTGAGACGCTACAAGCGCTATAAATTGTGTAGAACACTTACCAGGCGATCAGTGGCTCACTATTCAAGATAGTGTAGCTGTGTGCACGTGCCACTCAGCTGTGGAATGTGGGTTGGAGGATGGGAGGAAGTGGAGGCGTGACAGGACGACAGACAGGAGGTATCGTATTTGAATAAGTGGACGTGTCTATGATCTTGGCACCAACGAAGTTATGCGATTTTTTGGTGTGTCAACGCTGTCCGTCCCACTTGTCTTCAAATTATGGTGTATCACACGTAGCCATGTTAATACAGCTTAAGAATAGTAATCGTAGAAAGATCCTAACCCACAGGGACTCAAGACGAGAATTATGCCTAGTCAATGAAAATTGGTTTTAAACCCGACAGGAACTGCTGCTGTCAGTAATCGCAGATCAATCTCACCCAATTTCCGAATTAACATTGCGAAGGACTGCATGCAATGAACATTAAGAGCTGCGTACCTAGATGAGACCAAGAGCTTTTGTCTGTCACTTTTCACTTCTTTCACCTCAGGCAATGATTGTTAATGTGAAAAATTTTGAGCTCAACCATGATTCTGAATGTTATGTCCTACGAAGGACAGTGGGTTACAGATAAGTCTGCAATTTGCGAGCAGTTAGGAGCAAATGCAGAAATACCGACTTCCAATACACAGGTTGATTTTATTGGATCAGCGCCAAACACTGTCGCAGAGCATGTGAGAAAGGAGCGGATTTTGAGAGGATGCTCGCAACAAAAAACCCAAGAAACTCAGGGGTGTTCTTAACACTATTTATTTGCAGCCAGACTGATAATTATACATAAGCCTAGTTCTAAATATTAGAAAAACAAAGGATGCAACTGGTTGCACAACAGAAGTCAGTGTCCGAGTCTATGGGGAGAGATCTAACAGAAATAGCAATCAGTAGCAGCATTTTGCGGTACGAACTTTGAAAGCAGCACTCCACGTGAGAAAAACAGACCTGTCAGAGCTGACCCAAGGCTGGCGATGAGCGACGCGTAGTTGGCATCCTACTGATCTGGCTGAGATCACTGAATGCAAAAACATGGGATTGTGGCGGCGCACTATTTGTCCTTTCCTATAGTTGACCCACCCATCCACTGGCACTTTATAGGCTTCGGCCAATCTGATGAGTGCATCTGCATCTCCAGGGCGCTCCTGGGGGAGGGGGGCGGGGGGCGGTACCACATAAGATTCCTTCCCTTCTCCTGCTCGATAAGTAAGGATGTTCCTGGCCTTCACATTAACAAACTCCAAGTTTGATACGAACAGCGTTCAGCTGAAAGCTAAACGGCACTGCCCTTCCTCCTATGGCAGCAAACACAGAGTTTTACATCACTTGGCCCTCCCTATCTAACCTGTGTAAATCCATTGAAGTAGCGGTTCCCAGGGGCAATAATTAAGCTTGCTGCCTCTGCTAAGACCTGCCTTTTTGTGACCATCTCGCACTGAGACCCCTAACAACAGCGTCTAGGCGACGGATGAACTTACTAGTCAATTCCCTGAGGGACAGTTGCCCAAATCATTTGCAATTGTCAGGGCTCTACGGTTACCTAAACGCTGACACTTTGCTCTCTGCATTGTGACTCTGATTTCCTGTCTTGGAGTCTCCTCGCTGACTTCCCGCAGCCTTGTGCTTAACGGTGTACAAGTCAATACGCCGTGAATATACGGCAAGAACCCAAGTTAAACTGTAGATCCCCTCTATATGGATTTGTAAATCAATCCAGAGGTCGGAGGAAGACAAATGAATACAATTTCTAATTTATTTATACGTGTCCAGAACAGAACATATTATACATACATACATACATATGATTACAAAGTATATGTGCATATTTCTATTCCATGTGCTGCCCAAAATTCAGCTGCGCGGACTGCCTTAGCATTGGGGACAACCAGATGGTCTATGGAAACAGGTTCTGATAGTTTCCTGCAGTTGAGTGGGTGCTGCTGGTATTGAGATTAATTGTACTCACACAGTTCGCCCCCAGAGATGAATCCCCATTTCTTGATGTTCACATTACACCGAGATACTCCAGTGTTCAGTCTATTGAGAATCTTCCATGTCTCTAATGGGAGATGATGACCTTGCAGCAAGTTCTTCTTTGGGGTTGTCCCAATATTTCTCTGATGATGAGCTATGCCAGAGTTGCGCCCTGTGGTTTGCAGGTGTTGACTGAATTGGTTGCGTTGTCTGGAGGATACTTTTTCTCGATTTGAGTCTTGGTGGTTGATGTTCTTTTCCAAATAGAGGGTATCTTTGGTCCGTCTCCCACTTGTTTCTTTCCATTTCAGCTGCCGTTCTCCTTCGGATGTCTGGAGGTGCTACGCCCATGAGGTAGTAGATTTTGTTAACAGGGGTTGTCCGCAAGAAGCCGGTTACAATTCGTCATGTTTCATTTAGGGCAATATTTACATGTTTTGCATGGCTGGAGTTCTGCCATACAGGTGCTGCATATTCAGCAACGGAGAAGCACAAAGAAAGGGCAGATGTGTGGAGGACATGTGGACATGCTCCCCAGTTGTTGCCGGTCAGTTTCCTAATAGCGTTATTCCTAGCACTGACGTTCATTTTTGTATCTGTGTAGTGGTCTTTTAAGTTGAGGGAACAGTCCAACTTTACTCCGAGGTATTTTGGGGTGTCGCAGTGGGTTAGCTGTTGACCTTTCCAGGTTATTCTCAGTTTCCTCCTAGCCTCTCTGTTCCGGAAGTGGAATGCACACACTTGTATTTTTGAAGCGTTTGGCTTCAGGTAGTAGCTATCATAATAGTCAGATAGTGCTTTAAGGCCTGTTGTGAGTTTTTCTTCCACCTCCTCAAAAGTTCTACCTTGCAAACCAAGCGCTGTGTCATCTCCATAAATGAATGATTTTGTGACAGGACTAGCTGGCTGGTCATTAGTGTAAATATTGTACAACAGTGGGGCTAGCACACTTCCTTGGGGGATACCATTTCTCTGTGTCCTCCATCGGCTCCTCTTGTTTTGTAGAGTAACAAATAAACGTCTGTTTTGTTGCAGACATCTATAAATTGTGTTAGGTGGAGGTCTTTCATGGTGGCATAGATCTTTGTTAACAGTTTCCTGTGATTGATGGTGTCATATGCAGCAGTGATATCAACAAAAGCGACACCGATGATCTGCCCCCATACGTATCCATCTTCTATATGTTGTGTCAAGTTCAAGATCTGTCCACAACGCGACCTCCCGGGGCGGAAACCCGATTGTTCTCTGATCAGTGTTTGGCCAACTTCGTTCGAGATTCGATTGAGGATCATTCTCTCTAAAACTTTATGTAGATGGCTTAGGACTGCTATCGGTCGAAAATCTTTTGCGTCTGTTGGCTATTTCCAGAGTTTCAGTAAGGCCACAACTTTGGTTTTCCTCCAGATCTTTGGGATTTGCAATCTTGAGACATAGGTGTTCATCATATCTAGGATCCACTTCTTGGTTGCTGGTCCAAACATTTTTAGTTGTTCCGTCCTCAGGTCATTTAATCCAGCGGCTTTATTGTTCTTCATTGAGCATATTGCGGTTTCTAATTCTTCCAGTGAGAAAAGTGTGCCAGTATAGTTACTTTCCTCAGTAGTTCTCTGGATCTTTGGAGTTACAGATCTTTTTTATTAACTTTACCATTCAATAGTAACTGCTACGCTATCTGGTTAGGTGTTATATGAGGAAAGGCCGAGGGAGTAGCTGTTGGTTCGTTTCCAAAGCTCTTCAGCAATTGCCATGCCTTTTTACTGTCAAGTTTGATATCAGGCTCCAATTTCTAATAGGTTTACCGATTTAACCTAGTAAATGGCCGTTGCTCACAGCAGTGCATCTACATCTACATCTACATCTACATCCATACTCCGCAAGCCACCTGACGGTGTGTGGCGGAGGTTACCTTGAGTACCTCTATCGGTTCTCCCTTCTATTCCAGTCTCGTATTGTTCGTGGAAAGAAGGATTGTCGGTATGCTTCTGTGTGTGCTCTAATCTCTCTGATTTTATCCTCATGGTTTCTTCGTGAGATATATGTAGGAGGGAGCAATACACTGCTTGACTCTTCGGTGAAGGTATGTTCTCGAAACTTTAAGAAAAGCCCGTACCGAGCTACTGAGCGTCTCTCCCGCTGAGTCTTCCACTGGAGTTTATCTATCATCTCTGTAACGCTTTCGCGATTGCTAAATGATCCTGTAACGAAGTGCGCTGTTCTCCATTGGATCTTCTCTATCTCTTCTATCAACCCTATCTGGTACGGATCCCACACTGCCGAGCAGTATTCAAGCAGTGGGCGAACAAGCGTACTGTAACCTACTTCCTTTGTTTTCGGATTGCATTTCCTTAGGATTCTTCCAATGAATTTCAGTCTGGCATCTGCTTTCCCAACGATCAACTTTATATGATCATTCCATTTTAAATCACTCCTAATGCGTACTCCCAGATAATTTATGGAATTAACTGCTTCCAGTTGTTGACCTGTTATTTTGTAACTAAATGATAAGGGATCTATCTTTCTATGTATTCGCAGCACATTACACTTGTCTACATTGAGATTCAATTGCCATTCCCTGCACCATGCGTCAATTCGCTGCAGATCCTCCTGCATTTCAGTACAATTTTCCATTGTTACAACCTCTCGATACACCACAGCATCATCTGCAAAAAGCCTCAGTGAACTTCCGATGTCATCCACAAGGTCATTTATGTATAAATATAAATTATGATTTCAGCATAAAGCTGAAATGGACCAAACAGCACCGAAACTAGCCAATAGCTGACAGGGAGGCATTGATGCCCCACAATGACACACATTTTATTACATTTCAACATTTCAGCTTACAGTGTAGAAATGCTTGCGTTGCTTCATGCCAGCACGCACTTAATATTGGTGGCAAATAGCAATCTCCATCTCACATAACGATATATGACCACGGAGCGTGAGCAAGAAGAAGCGAGCAGGAGCTGTGTTGTACTAGAACATATAGAGAATTCGATTATTCACAGTGAGGGGCTTGGCGGCAAATTGATAACTTTGTCTATTAATATTAACTGTTCAAATGTTTATGTACCACTCAAATAGACTGTTGGCAATATCGACACTGACAGCTTCTTAGTCATGATTTCAGTAACTCTAAACACAAGCTCACAGAATTTTTGTTTGACATTATCAATCACTGGATGGTTAAACCGACCAATCAGATACGCTCCCTGTGCAGGCAGGCACAAAACACAGAAGCTATCTTACTAGACAATCATTGACTAGTATCCAGGCTGACAACACGTACTCACTGCGCTGGAATATTTTATATTGTTCAAATTAGGTCAAAGTATTATTCAGCCGCTTGAAATGTTTACTAGGCAGTCTCGGACTAGTTTTTGGAGACGCACCGTGCATGTGCATTGAACCAAACATGTTTTTGAGTAAAAATGATTTACTAAGTTAAAAGTGCGTATGAAAAAATTCACAAGCGAATACGCCTGTGTGCGACTTCGAGTGGCCACGTAATTCGTGTAGAGATAAATTTATAATGCTGGCCACTGTGACCGGGCGGTTTTAAGCGCTTCAGTCCGGCACCGCGCTGCTGCTCCGGTCGTAGGTTCGAATCCTGCCTCGGGCATGGATGTGTGTGATGTCCTTAGGTTAGTTAGGTTTAAGTAGTTTTAAGTCTAGGGGACTGATGACCTCAGATGATAAGTTCCATAGTGCTCAGAGCCATTTGAACCATTTGAAATTTATAATCTTGAAATGCTGCTCGATATGTGATGACAAGAATCCATGAACTTACATTCAAGGTTTACCGTTAGACTGGCTCTAAATACTGTTTTTTCCTTGATTTTTTCCATTTAAAAACAAGGTCGCATCCCATTATTTCAAGACTTTCATTAAAGTAGCTTTGAAATTCTCCCATTTGCTATTCCGATATCGAAGATCTGTTGTAAGCTTGTGTGGGGGCAGGAGTTTCGGGTAACAAAAAGACCAAATGGAACATCGAGACAATTTTACAAGACCTCAACGAAGCATACCTCTTAATGCTGAAGTGGGAAAATTGTAGGTGTGTTGGACCGGCTCTTCACGAGTTGGTCAACGTTGCCCTCCACGTGCATCAGTCCACCAGGAACAACTTGTGTTGTTAGCATGTCCCACACACTAAAAGTGTCGTGGCAGAAACATTGCTTATCTCACCCTACTTAATTATTTATCTAGAAAGGGGTAGGATCCACTGTAACGGGACGCGAGTAGTGTGGTGACCATACGTTACACTTTCGGTGTACCCGACGGGAGGTCCTCGTCACACGCCTTCTTCTTCTTCTTCTACGACTGCAGGATCGGTACGATGGTGACACCCCCACCTTCCAAGATGACAACAGCCATATTCACAGGGCAGCATGCGTACATTCCTGGATTAAGGAATACTTAGGCACCCTACGGCATCCAGACTGGCCAATTTAATCACCTGATCTTAAACACACAGAAAATTGCTCGAAGGTTTCATTGACGTAAGCTACAGCTGGGCGTTGAAATGTAACAGGTGAAAATTTGTGCTGGACTGGGACTCGAACGCGGATTTCCCGCTTAACGTGAGCGGTCGCCTTAATTGACTCAGCTATCCGAGCATGCTTCCCGTCCGACCCAGACTGTTACACTACTGACCTAGCGTCACCTACCCATAAACCCCTTACTCGAAGATTCCTAATTCCCGTAAAAGATCGGGCCTGGTGTACATCCATGATGACGACCAATTATCCTTTCTCTCAGTGCGAATAATGCAAACAAGCGCCAAAGAAACTGGTAAAGGCATGCGTATTCCAACACAGAGATATGTAAACAGGCAGAATACGACGTTGCGGTCGGCAGTGCCTATGTTAGACACAAAATGGTTGCCGCCACTGTTAGATCGGTTACTGCTGCTACAATGGCAAGTTATCAAGCTTTAAGTGAGTTTGAACTTAATGACATGATCAGCGCACAAGCGATGGGATACAGTATCTCCGAGGTAGCGATGAATTGGGGATTTTCCCGTACCACCATTTTACGAGAGCATCGTGAATATCACGAATCCGCTAGAACATCAAATCTCGGACATCGCTGCGGTTGCAAAAAGATCCTGCAAGAACGGGCCAGCGACGCCTGAAGAAAATCGTTCAACGTGACAGAAGTGCAACCCTTCCGCACATTGCTGCCGATTTCTGTGCTAGACCATCAACAGGTATCAGCGTGCGAACCATTCAATCAAACATAATCGATATGTGCTTTCTGAGGCGAAAGCCCACTCGTGTACCTTTGATGACTGCACGAGACAAAGCTTTCGCCTCGCCTGAGCCCGTCAACATCGACATTGTACTGTGGATGACTGGAAACATGTTGCCTGGTCGGACGAGTCTCGGTTCAAATTGTATCGATTGGATGGATGCGCACGGGTATGGAAACAACCTCATGAATCCAAGGAGCCTGCATGTCAGTAGGTGGCTGTTCAAGCTGGTGGAGGCTCTGTAATGGTGTGGGGCGTGTGCAGTTGGAGTGATATGAGACCCCTGATACGTCTAGACACAACTTTGACGGTGACACGTTGTAACCTCCCCTTCACTTACCGACCCTAATGACAGTGAAAAATTAAACCGCGTGTACCTAATGGAAATTTGGGAAAAGCAATCGTCACCGAAGGCTAATCTGTCGGTAAAGAGGGAGGAAAGGGTTACATCTAAATGAAAGGAAAAATGCAAATGAAGTTGGTGAAAATTAATTATGAAAAAGGGTAAAGTTAATAAAGAAAGTAAACGTGCGGTTGTTACATTAACAATTAACTAGCGGTAATTACATATTTGAGATTTGGGGAAAATTACGGTCGCCAGTCCTATGGACAATTACTACAGCATCTGAAAAAAAAGGTTATCGCGCATATAATTAGCACTAAAAGCGTGGCAACTGAAGGTTGACACGTGTTATGTGAAAACTGAATGTTTGTCAGAAGTAATAAATTTCGCTACACTCTGACTTATTTTAGCAAAAGAATTAATAAAACCGGAAAATTGAAAGTTAAGTTAGTGACTGAAATTAATAGTGAGCTTTGTTTCTGAAGCACATCGAAATTCAGTAAAATACGGTTAGTCTTGGGCTACCTCAACAATCATTTCAAAAGCTACTTGAATCTACGCAATTTAGAAATAAGAGATTTAACTTTGAACTTGAATTAAATGATTCTGAACAATTAACAATAGTAAAACAATAGTAAAATTTAGTACGTACCAAGCTGAGCTGCAGTCACAGGTAAGCTAAAATATGGTAACAAAACTCGTACTCTTAATTTGTGCTTGTGTAATCTAAATATCGTAGCCAGCTATGAATACCTTAACTGATCTTTGAAATTAAAGCAGTGAAATCGAATGATATTGCTTTAATGCTGGCGTTTGAATTTCAACGACACTCGGGTTCATTCCGGAAAAGGAAGGGACCCTGCTTGGTAATGCAATTGGGACAATGAGCAACAAAGGTTCAAGCTAAGCTGCTGTAATTTTGTGATGCAACAGTTTAAAAAAGCTGAGGTCTGCCATACAGTTCTAAAACTTTACGTACTTTTAGTCTTCCTTGATGGTTGGTTGAAGGTTTGCAGTCGTCGATCGAGGAGGTGGCGACAGTCACTCATTGTCGGCCGTCGCTGTTGCAGAAGCTGGATGTTGGCGCGCCTCCTTCTCGACACGGTCACCAGGCGAAACGGGCTCTTGATGTGCGCCAACTAATGCTTCCCGTCCGCGACACCGTGTCAAAAACTATCATAGCAAGTCGAGCGCAATTACATGCTGCCAAACCCTGAAAGTGCGGCAACTTGCGGGAGCGTCACCCAACACACCTGCTCCACTGCACTACTCCAGCCAGACTCCCCTCTGCCCGCGCTCCACGCGACAGAGTTAACAGTACCAAAGATCCTAAACACTTTAGTTCTCCACACGACCTATCGATGTATTCGTTCGATAGCATAGTTTTCCCTAGGCAAGACCCAGCGTGAAAATACAAATAATATTTACAAAACAACAAATTATACATCAACATAAATATACAATATAAAAATATAAATATACAACATAAATATACAATAATATAAATATACAAATAGTAAAACAATTACAATATATAAAGACACAGAATGTCGTATCTTGAGGTAACAAAACAAGGAAAAAAAATTATAGTACAATAGATGGAAATGGGAGGATATGCATTTCCGGCGTTACAACGTACGGAAGCATCCTGTCTGGTCACCTGCATCCATTCATGTCCATTGTGGATTCCGACGGACTTGGGCAATTCCAGGAAGGCAATGGGACACCCCACACGTCCAGGATTGTTACAGAGCGGCTTCAGGAACACTCTTCTGAGTTTAAACACTTCCGCTAGCCACCAAACTCCCCAGACATGAACTTTATTGAGCATATCTGGGATGCCTTGCAAAGTGCTGCTCAGAAGAGATCTTCACCTCCTCATACTGTTACGGATTTATGGACAGCCCTGCGGGATTCATGGTGTCAGTTCCCTCCAGCAATACTTCAGACATTAGTCGAGTCTATGCTACTTCTTGTTGCGGTACTTCTGCGTGCCCGCGGGGTCTCTACAAGATATTACGCAGGTGCACCAGTCTTTTTTGGCTCTTCAGTGTATATGCTGGAACCAATGTACCTGTTATGTGTTGCAGTAGCGTGACCATGGTAATGGCGTGTATGAACTCATCTGCCTGCTTTCTGGCAAGTATCCGACGACTCTCACATTGCTGGGTCAGATTCCGAGGCACCGAGCCAACGTGAATCTTTATTGTCGCTGTTGGCAGCTTTATAGGAAGAAGACAAAAACTCTAACAAGAGCTTCCAAATTGGTAGCGGCTCGGACCACATGACACAGCTTTATCTTGGAGCACAAGAAAAGAAAACATACATCTGCTGTTAAAAATGGGATGATATTTTATTGTTCTCAGACTGCGCTCGAAAGACGGCTTCTCACTGCAATTTGAGAATCTGTAATTATTCTCAGTCAAATATTAATGTAAATCCGAATACATCCTCGATCTCAGAAAAATAAGGCACATCCAATAACACGACAATATTTTCAATATCTTTAAAACTACAGAGATTAGTATTTCGCAGGGGATGAACATTTTCACAATAAACCTCTGAATTAACAACTTTTGAACGCTTCATGCGATTTCAACAAACGATATCTCATATCATATCATAGCATCTATCATTCCAGAAAGCCATTCATCTGCATCTATTTTGTTTATTGACTTATTATGTTTTTTTATATCTGTTGATTTACGAAAATATTTGTCAGAACACGGCATCCTTCACAGTTACACAGCAAATGAATACAGATGAATACCACATATTTTGCCATACTTGTGTATTTATTTAATGAACAGTTTACTACTTTGCCAGTAACTTTATTTAAACGTTGATCGCAAGCGCTATTAAAGAACTGTGCTAATTTAAAAGTGGTCAGTCGCATGTGTTAGAGGACACCACAACTGAAAAGAGAACCAAAAGACGCTTCTATCACGAAGCTATAAATATTTGTTTAAACAATATTTAACAACAATCAGTTGTCATTTAATATGAGTGCACTTGTACAGGAATACTAGCTTATCTGTTTATGGATTAAATTTTATTTATATTTATTGTGAGTGGGCCGAGTGCGACCCAATGTTTATAACATTTATTTAATTAAAAATTGTTGAAACATATTAGTTTAGTCTGGGAACTGGTCAAGTTAAATCAAATGATGTCTGTGGAACTTACAAATGATGTGTTTTTTGGTGGGGATGGCCTTCACCAATGCGAAAGCAGACAGTGGTGAAACGCTATGGGAGTCAAGTGGAGACTGGTACTTTTTCGAGTGAAGAGTTCAAGAGAGCGATTCTTGGCTGTTTTACTTTGGGCTTGAAGGAGACAGACCTGTCTGTGGCAACGAGTGCTATTCAATCACATAGGTTATTGATTCTGGGCTGTGAACGGCCGCTACGATACATTGACTTCTGAAGGCACTTCATATTTAGAGACATTTGAACGTGCTCCAGAGTAGGACTCTTATTTTTTTACCACTTACACTGACAATGGACTGAGTATGAGTTACTGTTCTGTGTATCGCTAGTGTAATTTGTGAAGCAAGAATCATCATACTAAAGTCTGAACTGTTTTGAGCTCGTGAATATCTCATCTATTGTGATCACTAAATGGTCTTAGTTTTCGCATGTCTTTGATGACTATTTAGTTTGGGGATTTTGCTGCCATTCTTGTAACGCTCTCACCATCACTTTTTATGCATTTGATTAGGCTATTTTCTGTCTGTATTTTAAATGAATATCGTAATACTATTTCCTGTTTATTTGAGATGTCCTTTGTTGAACAAACATTATTCAACATAATTCTCTGTCTCCTACATCAATTACACATGTTAGAATAGGAGCCTTGTTATTAAATGATTCATTTAACATTTATTTTGTATTTCTGTGTACCTTACGAACTCGCTATTCTAGCCAGTGGGTAGACCATTTCACTGCAGGATTACAGCTACAGATCATTTGCAGCGAATTAGCTGCGGAGCATGAAAGCAGACGTGTGCAGCTCAACCCTATAATTACCTCAGCGATTCTTTTTAAACAGAGCAATGCACAGCCCAAGTACCTAAAATACGAATAACCTCAGGCAAGGACGCAACTGGTTTGTTCATATGGGACACTGTAAAGAAGAGCAACTCAGCAGCAGGAAACCTTAGGCGCCGTCTCAACACTCACTGTGATAGCAATGTCATCAGCGAATCAGATCATTGATGTCATTTCACCTTGAATTTGAATCCCACTTTTGAATCTTTCTTTTGTTTTCGTCACTACTTCATAGACATACACATTGAACAGGAGGGGTAAAAGGCTGCATCCTTGTCTTATACCACTTTAATACGAGCACTTCGTTCTTGGTCTCGCAATCTTAGTGTCCCCTCTTGGTTCTTGTACATATTGTGTATTACCCTCCTTTCGGTGTAGCTTGCTCCTATTTTCCTCACAACATCTTGCACCATTTTACATTGTCGAGGGAACGCTGTTTCCAGATCGACAAATCCCACGAACGTGTCTTGATTTTTGTTTAGTCTTGCTTCCATTATCAAATGCAACGTCAGGACTACTTCCATGGTGTCTTTACTTTTCCTAAAACCGAACTGATTGTCATGTAACAGATCGTCAGTTTTCTTTTTCCATTCTTCTCTCTATTCTTGTGAGCAGGCATCTTGGGTGCACGAGCTGTTACACTGATTGCGCCATAATCCTCACACTTACCTCCTCTTGTTATCTTCAGAATTGTGTGAATTATGTTTTTCCGAAAGTCTGATGGTATGTCGCCAGTGTTATAGACTGCGCACCAACTTCAATAGTCGCTTGGTTGCCACTTCTCCCAAAGAAGTTGGAAATTCTCATGAAATGTTGTCTATCCTTTCTGCCGTATGTCGAGTCCTTCAAAGCTTTTTTTAAATAATGACCCTAATACTGGATTCCCTATCTCTCACATATAGACTCCAATTTCTTCTTCTGTAACATCAAACTAGTTCTCCTCCTCATAGCGGCCTTCAGTGTCCTCTTTCCACCTATTTGCTTTCCCCTCTGTGTTTAGCAATGGAATTCCCATTTGACTCTTAATGTTATCACCATTACTTTTAATTTCATCTAAGAATGATTTTACTTTCCTATAAGCCGAGTCAGTTTTTCCAACGATCATTTCTTTTTGTATTTCTTTACATCTTTCCTGCAGCCATTTCACCTTGGATTTCCTGATCTTCCTACTTATTTCATTCCTAAGGGATTTATATTGCTGCGTTCCTTACTTTCTCTGAACATTTTTGTACTTCGTCGATCAGTTGAAGTTTTTCATTTGTTACCCAAGGTTTCTTCGCAGTCACCTTCATAGTACACTTGGTTGTCTTTCCATGGTCTGTTATTGCTCTTTTTAGAAATATCCACTCTCCTTCAACTGGAACGCCTACTATGGTATTCTATATTGCAGTATCTACGTCTTTGGCGAACTTCAAATGCGTCTCATCATTCCTCAGCACATCATTATCCCTTTTGCTTTACTCACTGATTCTTCCATATGACTCTCTTAAACGTCAATCTACTCTTCTGTCCTTACTAAATTGTGATCTGACTCTATATCTGCTTATGGGTACGCTTTACAATCCAACATCTAAATTCGAAATCTCTGTGTAACCATGATGTAATCCATCTGGAACCTTCCTGTGTCCGGGCCTTTTCCAGGTATATCTCCTCCTCTTGTGATTCTTGAACAGCGTATTTGTTGTTACTAACTGAAATATATTGCGCAACTCAATTAGTCATTGTCCTCTATCATTTGTGTTACCAAGTCCATATCCTCCTGTAATTCTTTCTCGTAATTCTTTCTCTGCAACCGCATTCCAATCCCCCATGGTTATTAGATTTTACCTCCCTTTACATACTGAATTACACATTCAATATCCTCAAATATTTTTCCCATCTCTTCATCTTCCGCTTGCAATGTCGGCGTGTATATCTGAAATATTGATGTCGGCATTGGTTTGCTGTCGATTCTGATGAGAAAAACACTATCACTGAACTATTCACATTAACTCGCTATCTTCCCACTCATAACGAATCCTACTCCCATTATACCAATCTCCGCTGCTGTTGATATTACACTATATTCGTCTAACCAGAAAACCTTAGCTTCTTTCCATTTCATTTCACTGACCTACACAATATCTACACTGAACCTCAGCATTTTCCTTTTCAGATTTTACGGCTTCCGTAATACGTCCAAACTTACGACATTCCACGCCCCGACTCGTGGAATGGTACCCTTTCGTCGACTTGTTTTGTTTTATCCTGCTCACCTTCCCCTTGGCAGTACCCTCCCGAAGATTCGAATGGGGGACTAATCCAAATCTTTTGTCTATGGAGAGACATGTTTTCAATTACAGGCGACAGGGCCTGTGGATACTCTTTATGTGTCTTTAATGCAGTGGCTTCAATTGCCTCCTCATGTCGTTGATCATTCTTCCTCCTTTTGGAGCAGTTTTCTACCTCAAGGGCAAGACAGTGCCCTGCATATCTATCCGATCCTCCGCCTCCTTTGATAACCCATTGGCAGAACAGGATGACTTCTTATGCCGGAAGTCTTCGTCCGCCATTGCTGATGATTTTTAGTCTAAATTTATGTAGTGGTTAGGTTTGAACCAGGGCTCCTGGACTTTTTTAATCACTAATGTAAGAGCTACTCCTGGACCACGTTGCATAACCAAATAAATAAATTTTCGTATCCCGATGAATCAGCTCCAAAATGTGGTATGGGCTTTACCAGCAAAGGGAAGTTTCCATAAGACAATTACAGTCTGATAACCGCCTGTAGCTACACAGTTAATGCAGAAAAACTGGAATAAAGTCTACCAATACACAATATTTTCCAAAAATTTGGGAAAAGTTACAAGAACTACAAAACGTGGTTAGAGCATAACCAAGTAACATGAAATTTTGGCATGTTGGTACCACAATATTGCTGCTCAATATATCACAACACCGCAGCAGCTGCGTAACTTGTTGCTTTATTTATCATAGTTGTCAGCGGAATATTTGAGAGTATGTCGGCGCCTGGTGTTGTGGCAGAATAACAGCTGGTTGCTTGAATAACGTCGATGCACCATCTGCCGGAGAAACGAAGATGGAGCGTCGTTGGCAGGTGAGAAGCAAGTCATACACGACGGAGTGAGGATATAGTTAACGTCCATTCCTCTATTATTAATAGTTTGTGCCAACAATTTCTGATCACGGATTCAAGACAGGATGACAAGAGCACTACGGGTAGTAATGATCGATATTTGCTGTTGCTCAAATTACTATACTGAGTGAAGTTACTGATAACCTCGCCGTCGAGCGCCCGTAAGCACCAACCAAACATCTGAGTGAAGTCAAGGCAATAAATTATAACCTTCGTTATTTTTATTTTTCTGAGGCCCCATATCATCTGTTCCTGCTACACTTTGTCGCCATAGTGTATGTTAGCATACACCGAGGTGCCACTGATGACAGTGTAAATAGGAATCCTATTCCCAATTTATATCAGGCAAGTATATTTGTATTTATAAGCACAGCTAATGAAATGACTACAATTCTGTTTCCAGTTACTCACAAATTCTTCACTTGAAGAGATCTTTGCACAATGCACCTAGAATGGAACGGTCCTGGGATCACGCCCAGTCGGCGCACAATGCTGCCCTCCATCCGTCATAGGCACCGTCGAATAGCGGCGGATCCTCTTCGGACAAGTGAGCTGCGACGATGAAACTCTAGAATCCACTCTCGATGTGACACTGCAGGAATTACCGGTGAAACCAAGAAGCGCGACTTAAACAGGGTGTTTCACAATACACGTTACACACTTCTACAGGTTGTAGAGGGAACTTAATAAATCAAGTTTTACATAAGAACCCATGTCCGGAAATGTCATCCAACGGCGCTACGGAGCGTCCAAGTTACAGGCGCCGGCACCTGCAAATGTTTGTATATGGAGGGTGATTTCATGATGATGTTACAAACTTTCTGTGATGATGGAGAAGGATAAATGTATCAATTTGAGGTAAGGGTCCCTATACAGGAAACGAACGAGTCGAAAGTTGTGAGCGAAAATCGTTCTGATACCTCTGACAGTGAAATACATGTACTGGTACCGTTGTTGCTAAAACTGTATGATAGGCAACTTTCAGAGATGGTGGCATGGGCATAAATGTCCAGTAAACATGGGCTCTAAAATGCATACCTTAAGATCTATGAACACCTGTTGAACAAAGGAGATGTGTTTGACAGTAGCGAAGATGAACAAGCGTTCATAGCTCCTCAAGTATACACTTTAGGTCCCATGTTTACTGGACATTTTTTCCTTGTTTTGGTCCATACTACCTCCTCTGAAAGTTGTGTAAGTTACTTATACTGCAGTCTTAGGAACAACAGTACCAGTACATGTTTTCCACTGTCAGAGGTAACAGAACGGTTTTCGCTTGTAACTGTCGACTCGTTCGTTTCCGGTACAGGGACCCTTACCTCAGATTGATACACGTATCCCTCTCCATCATCCTAGAGTTTTTAACATCATCAGGAATCATCCGATATACACAAACATTTACACATGCCGATGTCTATAATTTTGACGCTCTGTAGCGTCATTGGATGACGTTTATGGACATGAGTTTCTACGTAAAACTTGATCTACTAGATCCCCTCTATAATCTCTACAAGTCTGTAACATGAAATGTGAAACACCCTGTATACTGGTGCGCAGTGATTGTAAGTTTCGCGCTATTTGTTCCATGTGATGCGTGACGTGAAACATAATTCCACTCTGCTAACGACCTCTGCAGGTGTCTGTTAGAATTCGCTGGCGGACTGTCTTCGCCTGCGCCTTAGGCTCTCCCGTCCACCCTCTGCTGTTGGAGGGAAGTCTCTGTTGCTTGTATTGCATCTTGGGCTCACATCATAATCTACAAGGAACATGAAATGTATTCGCAATTGCGAATATGGACAACCATCAAATGGTGGCAATAGAAGCTTGAGCTGGACCAGGACTCGAACCTGGATTTCCCGCGTACCATTTGGCTATTCGTGCATGACTCACGGGCAGACCCAAACTTCCATATGTCGTCAACCATGCGTCTACAACCTGTACCGGCACATCCATTATGTAGGATATATTCCCGTACAGGGGAGACATTTTACTTGAAGGTCGCTTACCGGTATCGGCGGATAAATACGATATTGCAGTGCCTGTGTTATTCTGAATTACGATGCAAAGTTCATTTGGTCGTGCATGCGTGTCCAAAGGATCTTTGTATCGTAATTCAGAATAACACAGGCACATGCAAGCATGCCCAAAAGAACTTTGTTTCGTAACAACAGTGAATATATACACCAAGATACGCACAATATGGCGAATTTCCTGACGTTCGAAAGTAATTTCAATATGGCGAATTTCTTGACGTTCGAAAGTAATTTTTATCGATTATAATCGCCGAATTACGACACCTACTTTGTTTTTCTTCTGATGGAAGTATATACTTTTTTCTGTGGCATTTGAAAGAAGCTACTAAGAGAACTTTAGCGACACATGTATGGGCCTTCGTCAAATACAAGGGGCTTTTGAAAAGTCCGTGCAAAAATAAAAACTACTTACGTGTTTGGGGTAAACCTTTTTTTTATTTATTTTTTTTGACATAGTCTCCTTTTAGACTTATACACTTCTACATCTACTTCTACATCTACATCCATACTCCGCAAGCCACCTGACGGTGTGTGGCGGAGGGTACCTTGAGAACCTCTATCGCTTCTCCCTTCTATTCCAGTCTCGTATTGTTCGTGGAAAGAAGGATTGTCAAAAAAATGGTTCAAATGGCTCTGAGCACTATGGGACTTAACAGCTGTGGTCATCAGTCCCCTAGAACTACTTAAACCTAACTAACCTAAGGACATCACACACATCCATGCCCGAGGCAGGATTCGAATCTGCGACCGTAGCAGTCGCGCGGTTCCGGACTGCGCGCCTAGAACCGCGAGACCACCGCGGCCGGCGAAGAATTGTCGGTATGCCTCTGTGTGGGCTCTAATCTCTCTGATTTTATCCTCATGGTCTCTTCGCGAGATACGCGTACGAGGGAGCAACATACTGCTTGACTCCTCGGTGAAGGTATGTTCTCGAAACTTCAACAAAAGCCTGTACCGAGCTACTGAGCGTCTCTCCTGCAGAGTCTTCCACTGGAGTTTATCTATCATCTCCGTAACGCTTTCGTGATTACTAAATAATCCTGTAACGAAGCGCGCTGCTCTCCGTTGGATCTTCTCTATCTCTTCTATCAACCCTATCTGGTACGGATCCCACACTGCTGAGCAGTATTCAAGCAGTGGGCGAACAAGCGTACTGTAACCTACTTCATTTGCTTTCGGATTGCATTTACTTAGGATTCTTCCAATGAATCTGTCTCGCATTTGCTTTACCGACGATCACCTTTATACGATCATTCCATTTTAAATCACTCCTAATCCGTACTCCCAGATAATTTATGGAATTAACTGCTTCCAGTTGCTGACCTGCTAGATTGTAGCTATGTATTCGCAGCATATTACACTTGTCTACATTGAGATTCAATTGCCATTCCCTGCACCATGCGTCAATTCGCTGCAGATCCTCCTGCATTTCAGTACAATTTTCCATCGTTACAACCTCTCGATATACCACAGCATCATCCGCAAAAAGCCTCAGTGAACTTCCGATGTCATCCACAAGGTCATTTACGTATATTGTGAATAGCAACGGTCCTACGACACTCCTCTGCGGCACACCTGAAATCACTCTTACCTCGGAAGACTTCTCTGCATTGAGAATGACATGCTGCGTTCTGTTATCTAGGAACTCTTCAATCCAATCACACAATTGGTCATAGTCCATATGCTCTTACTTTGTTCATTAAACGACTGTGGGGAATTGTATCGAACGCCTTGCGGAAGTCAAGAAACACGGCATCTACCTGGGAACCCGTGTCTATGGCCCTCTGAGTCTCGTGGACGAATAGCGCGAGCTGGGTTTCACACGATCGTCTTTTTCGAAACCCATGCTGATTCCTACAGAGTAGATTTCTAGTCTCCAGAAAAGTCATTATACTCGAACATAATACGTGTTCCAAACTTCTAGAACTGATAGACGTTAGAGATATAGGTCTATAGTTCTGCACATCTGTTCTATGTCCCTTCTTGAAAACGGGGATGACCTGTACCCTTTTCCAATCCTTTGGAACGCTACGCTCTTCTAGAGACCTACGGTACAAAGCTACAAGAAGGGGGACAAGTTCCTTCACGTACTCTGTGTAAAATCGAACTGGTATCCCATCAGGCCCAGCGGCCTTTCCTCTTTTGAGCGATTTTAATTGTTTCTCTATCCTTCTGTCGTCTATTTCGATATCAACCATTTTGTCATCTGTGCGACAAGCTAGAGAAGGAACTACAGTGCTGTCTTCCTCTGTGAAACAACTTTGGAAAAAGACATTTAGTATTTCGGCCTTCAGTCTGTCATCCTCTGTTTCAGTACCATTTTCGTCACAGAGTGTCTGGACATTTTGTTTTGATCCACCTACCGCTTTGACATAAGAACAAAATTTCTTAGAGTTTTCTGCCAAGTCAGTACATAGAACTTTACTTTCGAATTCATTGAACGCCTCTCGCATAGCCCTCCTCACACTACATTTCGCTTCGCGTAATTTTTGTTTGTCTGCAAGGCTTTGGCTATGTTTATGTTTGCTGTGAAGTTCCCTTTGCTTCCGCAGCAGTTTTCTAATTCGGTTGTTGTACCACAGTGGCTCTTTTCCATCTCTTACGATCTTGCTTGGCACATACTCATCTAACGCATATTGTACGATGGTTTTGAACCTCGTGCACTGATCCTCAACACTATCTGTACTTGAGACAAAACTTTTGTGTTGAGCCATCAGGTACTCTGAAATCTACTTTTTGTCACTTTTGCTAAACAGAAAAATCTTCCTACCTTTTTTAATATTTCTATTTACGGCTGAAATCATCGATGCAGTAACCGCTTTATGATCGCTGATTCCCTGTTCTGCGTTAACTGTTTCAAATAATTCGAGTCTGTTTGTCACCAGAAGGTCTAATATGTTATCGCCACGAGTCGGTTCTCTGTTTAACCGCTGAAGGTAGTTTTCAGATAAAGCACGTAAAAAAATTTCACTGGATTCTTTGTCCCTACCACTCGTTATGAACGTTTGAGTCTCCCAGTCTATGTCGGCAAATTAAAATCTCCACCCAGAACTATAAAATGGTGGGGAAATCTACTCGAAATATTTTCCAAATTATCCTTCAGGTGCTCAGCCACAACAGTTATGAAACGTCCCCTTTGAACAATTATACATGACTGTGCTTAAACTGACACACAATATTTTTAGCGCAACGCAATCTGACTTTCAATAATCCCTACAAAAGAATGGCCCTGGCTAACATTAACCTATACCTTTCACAAATCACGTACCTCACAAAAATCTTCGTTACTCGAACTACTGCAATACAGCGAGCGCCACTACTGCCAGCTAAATAAAAGATTCAAACTACAGAAGGTAGTAACTACTGATAGGCATAGTTAGCAAATGAAAGATTTTAACAGAGAACAAACAATGTATTTACCTTAATAGTGTTGAAAAACCATAATATACATGGCAAGTAATGACATCCAGTCTTACAAATTTCAAAACTCCGCCATTTCTCTCCCCACATCCACCACTGCTGGCGGCTCATCTCCAACTGGTCAACGCTACGCGCTGTTCACATCCATCTGCCCAACACTACAATGGCAGACAACAATGCAAGCTAGCCACAGACAGCACACAGCACAGCCAGTGATTTTCATACAGAGCGCTACGTGGCGTTACCAATAAGAAAACCTAAACACCCTACTTACATAGCCCCCATGCTCCCCACAAAAAGTTTTACAAATTGTTTTGGGCACTGGCCAATACATATTTGTTAAAATTTTTTCACAATTACAATAACAAAGAAATCAAATACACACACTTATTGATACAATGTTGGTCAAAAGCTAAAATTTTCTCACAGTCCATAAAGACAGTCCTGATGATTCATCACAGTAAAATTGCAGTGTTTTTCTCAAAGTCTGAGCAGTAAAAGAAAATGCACACAGAAGTAGCGGATTTACATGCAGTATTGAAGAAGTAGTGTTGTCCTTCCAACGGAAAGACAGTGCTGACTCTCGACATACAGACAGGTAATGGGCCACAACAGAGCAAACCCACAGCAGGGTCATTCGAAGTTTTGAAAAATATTGGTAGGTAGGTCATCACAGATCAGACCCACTGTAGTCCTGGTAGAGATTACGGTATTGGTGGGCCGCCAGAGGTGCAGACCCACGGCAGTCCTTGTAGAAATAATGGTATTGGTGAGTCATCAAAGGTGTCGACCCACTGTAGTTCTTGTAGAGATGGCCAGCAGCCATCTGTTGTGACTGTGCAGGTGCACAATCACCATTGAAGAGTCTTGCGGATAATATAGCAAGTCCATAACCACCACTTGTGCACTCACAAAGTTTTTGGAATTGTCCTTAGAACCAGCAATGCTGTTATCCAGTCCCTTGCTGAATTATTAACACATGTGTAAACACTAACAGTCCGTACTTCTCACATATTGTCCATATACTATGACCAACAGAAACATGTGCAGTGGAATGTAACTTACAAATTACTTAATTTGATGAACTGGTGTCAATTACAATTTTATAACATAAGAATACAATAACAAAGGTACAAAATACACCATTAAAGAACATGACCATACACATAACATTTGTAGTAAAACAGGCTTTACAAAAGAATAGAAATAAACATGTACATCAGTGTTACAAGAATTATGACATAAGTACATACATAAAGATCAGAGTAACTTTTGAAGCATCACCTTCAAATATGTGCAACAAAACAGAATAAATAATGTCTAAACATCTTTTCAAAGTAAATAACATATTATCAGAAAAATTCTACAATGTAACTCTCATCAGATAAACACATAAAGACAGGAAGAACACAAATATACAAGAGTACACAAACACATACCGGAATAACAGAAAGGGAAAGGACAGGGTATGTTTTCAGTGTAACATTTGGTACTGCAGTCCAATCCAAAACTTCGTTCCGTAGATCTTTCCTCTCATTTCAACATTTGTTTCCACCAAAAAAATCCTATCCAAGCATGCTTTCTATATTCTGTTCACATCCCCTTTCAAAATTCTTTTTTGGCCAAACCATTTTCTTATAGCTTCTCAATGCATTTATTCCAATTCATCACAACTCGTTCTCACATATAGCCTACCCCATCTTAAGCTAACTTAAATCTACTGTGCTCAGATGCTAAACTAAGGGACGAAGCAATGTAGCAGCACAAAACAATTAACACAAATAGCAATGACAAAAAAATGCAGAGTGCAAAGCAAGAAGCAGTAAATCTAAATTAACAGATAAAATGCAAAATTACATCTAATATGAGCCAATGTGCAGCAACAAGAAAAATAAATCAGTAGTAAAACTGGCTTAACAGAGTAATGTAAAGTGAAATTTAGTAGCACTATGCCTGGCTAACAGCAGCAGCAAATGCAATAACTTATATCTAAACATGACATAGCTCAAAAAGAAAAAATATTACACTAAAGACAACAATGCAGACAAGGGAAATGTATCTTAATGTCTATGTAATTAAAGTGGTGCACCACAACTTATTCTACGAGAAATATTACCAAGTACTTGAAAAGAAAATTATGTATGCAAGTCCTGTGAAGGGAAATGATTATTTGTGCTCTTTTTTCTAAGAAAGTACATCATAAACGTATTCTTTACTGGATCTGTAGACAGAAAATAGTGATATTAGTACATCTATTAAATTTTATTTTAACCAATGCTGCAGTGCAGCTAGAAACTTGATATTAAACAAAATGAGCAAATATATATATAAAGCAACATATGAAACGTCATTCACTAGGCAAATGGCGTCTCCAAAGGCAAAAAAATTCTCTCAACTAGAAAGACAATAGATGTAAAATGTTTCTCATCTTTTCATTAGGCATTTTAGTAAATATCATAAATTAAGAGCTCCACAGTGTAATCATATGTTTTCAAGTTTGAGCGTGTCAATAGCGAGGATAATGGCCCCTTTTTTTCCACCTGTGCCTCTGAAAGGCACACACTAATGGCTTTTTTCCAGGTGACTGTCACGCAGCTCGGTGCCCACGACGCATTACGTGCAGGTGGTCACTCAACTTTCTTATAGAAATATTTACGACACCAGTTTGCATTACAGTGACAGTCCCATATAAAAAATTTCACAGGTCGAGAATTTGCATTGCAAATGTGTAGAAACAAAATCCTATGAATATAACAGTGTTCAAAAAGTTTTCATCGGCATTGTGATACATTCACGCATTTGCACACATTTCATAACTCTTAAAGTACGATTCTTGGTTTCCAACATCCTTTTCCACAAATAAGAGACCCTAACCACTACTCATTATTCATATATGTATTCGTCGACACTTCTTCAATATTTCATCATAATAAATACATAGCATAATCAAACTCCTCATATAGCGTCAGCTTATTGATCATAAACATACCTCAACAGCATAATACACTTCGTCATCGTAATAATAACAACATAACACCTCAGTCAAATCTCAAAAACGTCGTAGCTTTCTGCAATAATGTCAAAATTCAAAAAAAAATTCTCTGCTCATTTCAATAGTGTCATCTACCTCAAACAAACTTCAAAAATCATGATCCCACACCACATATCATTCAAAGCTCTCCTAGTATCACAATGGTTCCGAAAAAATATGAACAGTTCACACAGTACAGACAAAAAACAATTTCGTAAGTGTGAAGTTATCCAATTGTGTATTTGTGTAAACATCTGTCACTGACGTAGTAATAAAAACATGTTTGTCTCTCTCAGTTAAATGATCAGATAGCTGTGTAATTCTGTATTACAGAAATATGGTACCGATGTGTAAAGTTGTATAAGCAAATACCATATTAGCTAGGGCTCCTTGTGCTTGCCAAACACATTGTACACAAAGTAAGCGTGTACCCCCCTGAGGATTAATGTAATTATACCCTCAGGTGTTACAGATTACAGCAATGGAATGAAATGTATCATGGAAAACTTTCTTTGTAATTCAAAAATCTAGAAAAATAAATGGTTTAAGTACAAAATTAATCACTCAAATACGTGTCCTTTAGCGCTAAATGTGCGTCTTGCTGTAAGATAATTCTGTGGAAGTGTCGTAGTTATTGTCCTCCGAAAGCTAAGTTCTACAGAAATCAATGTACTTACTTCATCATAAAGAAAAGTGAAATGCTATGCATATAGATATCGTAGTTACTACGTACCTTACCATGATCAAGAAAGTACTATACTGTAACGTATTATTGTGCTACGGAAAAGGCTCTCTCATCGTAATTATACCACAAAGGTTACTACTAAAACATGTTTTACTTTCCAGAAGAATTCAGAAAAACTGTGCAGATATAAAACAGAAACACCGCAAAAGCAACATTGTAAATTGTCACTCATCAGTAGTGTCGTGATAAAATCGTGTAGCTGTCACATAAACTAACCACTGTGTCATCTGGTATCTCAATGAAAGTACTTTAAATCCTGAATGTATTTTCAAGTAAACCAAAATGTTGCATTAAAATCTCATTAGCAGTACTGGTAAATGTTCTAAGTATGTGAGCCTTATAGACGTTACATAATCGTGCAACTAACAAGCAAGAATGTACACACACAATAACACTGTGTCATCTGCTCACAATAACAATGCATTCGTAATTTCTGTTTAAATAAGTTCTCTTGGTTCATGACTGGATATTTAACTTCAGAAATTGTTGCATGTTAACAGATTCTAAGTCTGACAAAGCATACTAGCAATGTAAAGTGAAACGTTATATGGCAAAGACAAAGTTAAAAAGCAGATTATCTTTCAATAAACGGTTTTACATGTGAAATGTGGTGTAAACCTTTACTCTTCCTAGTACGCAGAGGTTCAACTTGAACGCAATTATCATGCGGTATACGTCGGTAAAGAATACTGGAATTTTTCTCAATGTTAGCGTCTATCTTATTTTTCTCTGAGCGAGCCGGCGCACATGGCTGCCTGCGGTGCGAGTCATTGTCTGCTATCTCATTGTTGGCGTGCGTCGTTATTGGGATTTGGAGACCTAACTTCTACAAATTCACCTTGTTGAGAGGGCCCCGCCCTGTTTGAATCCCGCCAGTTCTGATGCAATTCAGGTCTGTCGTTACGATCATATCGTCTGTCGTCATGTCGGTAGATGCCATAGTTTCTTTCTTGTTGGTCACGTGGTGGAGAATTTCTCCCTGAATCGTAACTGCACGCTGGACTGTTGCGTCTAAAGTTATTCTGTCTCCCTTGATAATAATTATTTTGGTTCCCAAATTGTCTGTTTCTCTGATTGTCTCTGTGATAGTCACTACCGCGGAGAAGTGATCTTTCCCTGTAATTATTACTACTCTGCCAACGGTTGTCATACGGGTGGTGTCTGTTTTGGTCACGATATGTGTTGTGAGAATAGCCTTGTCGTGTCCAGTTATTATTTCTTTCATCGCGGAATTGTGACAGATGTGACCTGTAATTGTTGTGCTCCTGTTTCCGTGTTCCCCGATTGTCAGTGTCAATTTCCAGTTCTTGTAACAGTCCCTGAAAAGCCTCAATGTCTTCTTTGCAACGTCCTGCTAAAATAATACGTCGTAAATGTTCAGGTAATTTGATTAAGCAAATGCGGATGAGTTTTGAGGGGCTGTATGGGTTTGACAGGTACTGATTCTTGTGCAACATGTCTTCAAAGTATTTCACAAGACTGGAAAATTCAGATTGTTCGAAATGTTTCATCATTATGATGCTATGTTTTACTCGGTCTTGTGTAGCTTGAGACCAATATGCTGAGAGGAAGGCATGACAAAATTCTCCTTCACTGTGGCAATTGTGAATGAGAACTCGCATTCTTACAGCTGGTTCATTCTCTAAGTAGCCATACATAAATTCTAATCTGTGCTGCAATGACCAGTTGGGAGGAAAGCAATGAGAGAATTGATGAGCCACGCTTGTGGATGAATGTCGTTGCCAGAATTCCTAAATGTTTTGAATTTGCGTGTAGTAATGAACAGCTTATAGTCAAAATCATCGCATCGGCGAGTCGCATGTCGGTCATTGTTACGTCGTGTCGGCGGTTCCATCTCAAAATTCGGTGCACATTGCCAATTTCTCTCATAACTTCCGAAATGCCTTGTGTTATTATTTTGCGGCTTTTCCGTATTTCTAAGTCCCTCTTCCCGTATTGGAGCACGAGAGTCCTCTGAAATTTGTAATTTTTGTATTACTTGTGCCAACTGATCTTGTACTTCCCGGATTTCTCTTTTGTGTTGCGTATTAATATGATCCTGATTTTGTTTGAATTTCTTAATTTGTTCATACTCTTCTGTGTCGGTGATGGCTACAGGTCTTGTATGATTCAGATCATCATCTACCTTTTTAGATAAGTTAGTGAACTGATCCGAAAGTTCGACTACTTTCTCCGATAGTGTAATTATTTCCTCAGTGCGTTTTTCTGAACCAAGCTTCAGAGTGTCCATTTGTGTTGAAATCGTATCTACTGTGTCCTTTAAGTTTTCCTGAGTTTTTGCAAGTAGCGTAACCGAATCAGTAGATGCAACTGAGTCAATTTTAGCCCACAAGGTCTCTTGATTTTCATGAACAATGGTTTGCAGTTCTTTTATGGCTACTTTGTGATTCTGTAATGCATTTTCATGCCGCGAAAAAATAGGTTGAAAATGCTCACAAATTTGTGTTTTTACGTCATTACAGACTTTTTGACATTTCGATTCAATGTTATGTAACCCAGTAGTTAAATCTTCACGTGTTTGTTCAAGTGTGGTGTCTAACTTCCGAAGATTTTGTTCCATTGTGTCTGACTTTTGAAGCTTTTGTCCCATTTGTTGCATTAATTGTAATAACAATGCACTGGTATCTGAAACATGTTCCTCAGTGCTTTTCGGCAGTGAATTTGCACCGGCAACATTCACATTTTGACAAGCGGAAAATGTGTCTTGACTCATTTGAGAAAACGGTGAGAACCCAAAACCTGAGTCTACAGTATTTGCAATATTGTGTTCTGTCATTTCGGATTCCTGAGGCGAGCTGTTGCCGACCGATCGATCGATAATGCTTCCCTGTTCACTAATTGTTTCACTGCCCACACCATTATTTGCAGCCCGCTCCATTTCCCTATGCACAATTACCAAATTACTACTTTGAACATTAGTTAATTCATTACACGGTGGCGCTAACACACTGCTTTCGTCTTCACTGTCATTTCTCAGTTTACTTTGGAGCCTAGTATTACGTTTTTCACACGCCATTATTATCACAATATTTCACACGTCAACACAGAAAAGCACAATTTGAAGAGTAAAATAAGAAAACACATTAACATAGCATTGAAAATAATATCTCGTTAATTGCAAGCGCAGCTGCGAAATACTTGGTGCAAATCTACATGCATGCCACAACTGTTTTACTGTACAACAATGAAAAACTACAACTACAAAGGAAATTCTCTCTACAATTACGCGCTAGCAATAAACAAAGGCTGCATTAATTGCACAAACTACAAGAAAAAAATCAGAAGATTCCAGTGAGGTATCCTCGGCTAAGGGTCGACATATGAAACGTCCCCTTAGAAAAATTATACATGACTGTGCTTAAACTGACACACAATATTTTTAGCGCAACGCAATCTGACTTTCAATAATCCCTATAAAAGAATGGCCCTGACTAACATTAACCTTTCACAAATCACTTACCTCACAAAAATCTTCGTTACTCGAACTACTGCAATACAGCGAGCGCCACTACTGCCAGCTAAATAAAAGATTCAAACTACAGAAGGCACTAACTACTGATAGGCATAGTTACCAAATGAAAGATTATAATAGAGAACAAACAATATATTTACCTTAATAGTGTTGAAAAACCATAATATACATAGCAGTTCATGACATCCAGTCTTACAAATTTCAAAACTCCGCCATTTCTCTCCCCACATCCACCACTGCTGGCGGCTCACCTCCAACTGGTCGACGCTACGCGCTGTTCACATCCATCTGCCCAACACTACAATGGCAGACAACAATGCAAACTAGCCACAGACTGCACACAGCACAACCAGTGATTTTCATACAGAGCGCTACGTGGCGTTACCAATAAGAAAACCTAAACAGCCTACTTACACAGTTGCTGAGACAGGGGGCCTATAGAGACATCCAATTACTATGTCTGAGGCTGCTTTAACCGTGCCCTTCACCCAAATTATTTCACATTTCGTCCAACGCAGTTCTAATTTGTTGATCCCTTCTGAATAATAGGAATTGTCCAAGTCTGCAAAATAGCTATTAGTTGCTGTAGTCACCTCCTCGTTTGAATAAAATCTTTGTCCCACCAGCCATTTCTTCAAATTGGGAAACAAATAGTAGTCTGAGGGAGCCAAGACTGGAGAGTAGGGGCGATGTGAAACGAGTTGGAATCCTATTTCCATTAATTTTGCAACCACAACTGCTGAGGTGTGTGCTGGTGCATTGTCGTAATGGAAAAGGACATTTTTGCGGTCCAATCACCGACGTTTTTCTTGCAGCTCCATTTTCAAATGGTCCAATAACGATGAATAATAGGCACCTGTAATAGTTTTACGCTTTTCGAGATAGTCGATGAGGATTACCCGTTGCGAATCCCAAAAGACAGTCGCCTTAAGCTCCCTGGCCGAAGGACTGGCCTTCGCCTTTTTTGGTGCAGATTCTCTCTTGGTAACCCATTGTTTAGATTGTTGTTTGGTCTCAGTATATTAATGTATCCATGTTTCATCCACAGTGACGAAACGACGCTTAAAGTCCTGTGGATTCTTCCTGCACAGCTGCAAACCATCCTTCACGTGATTCCGTTTTTGGTCAAGTGTGTGCAATCGCAGAACCCATCTTGTGGATAGCTTTATCACGTCCAAATGTTTATGCAAATTATGTATCCATTCATTCGAGATGCTCATTCATCACTATATCATGGATTTTATCAATGATTCCTGGAGTCGTAACCTTCACAGGGCTTCCACAACATTCAGCATCACTTGCGTCCATATGGCCACTCCGAAAATTTTGAAACCACTTATAAACTGTTCTAACCTAAGGTGCAGAGTCACCGTAATGTTTATCAAGCTTCTCTTTAGTGTCCTGAGGTGTTTTGCCTTTCATAAAGTAATGTTTAATCACCACACGAAATTCTTCTTCGCCCATTTCTTGACAGTCACTCGACTTCCTTGATTCACACGAATGCTGAACACAAAGAAATAGACCAATATAGCTGAAACTTAGTGTGCGTTCTTACAAAAGATGGTACTGACTAAACATGACCTCGATACGCGCCGGTGGTGCCATCTCTCGGACTTTGCACGGACTTTTCAAATGCCCCTCGTAGTATCAAGATAACAGCGCCGCAGACCACTGTCCCGCCACCAGGAGAAGAGGTTCCACAAATGTCTGCCCTATTACACCGAATGTGAGCGAGCACTTAACTCATGTACGGTTCGTGTCTTTATTAATGCGGCTGTCATACCAAGTGCTCGAAACGTTGTAGTTAAAGAACACAGAAATGTTGTATGTAATTGAATTTGAAATGTCTGGCGTGTGTTCAAATCATTTTGCGTTCCCTGAACGACCGTTCCATTGCTCTCTATATGTTCACTTAAGAGGGTCTGTCATTTCATGTGCAAAATGGGAGGGATATCCGTCGTTTTGGTACCACACTGATTGCCTTGTGTCCAGTAGGTTGTCTGCCGGTCACTGCGGTAACAGCATATCTTAACGGCTCCTGATACTCGAGTGTATTTAGATTCACATCAATAAAACATGGACCTATGATACAGTCGAAAGACACACCAAACGTTGATGGACCAAGAGCTTTGTTTTTAGCCATCTCTTTGCGATAGCTTGGATTTCAGCTGACAATAAGTTCATGCGCAGATTAAATTGCCCTTGGTTTGTAAATAATGCTTCATCTTTACTGGCACACGTCTTCACCAGCACACTGGTCGGCGCTAGGAAACATTGAGTAGCAGGCGGTGAGCTAGGCGCGCCTATGACAAGAGGAGACCAAGACACGCCCCCAGATTATGTGCCGATAACGCCCCCTGGGCAGCGTGCATACAGACCGTCACCGCCGACCGAGATGTCTCAATCTGTCAACCTCTCAATCTCAGTGCCTCTGTACGTCGCATCGGAACTCAGTTCACATTGCACCTTAATAGGTCGCACTGCGCTCTAGTTTTCCGCAGTGATAGTCGTCGCCTCGCACCTTAGCTAACTGTGGGGGAACGTCAGTCATTGTACATAGTTGTGATATGGACGCGGATAAGATTCAAGAATTCATATATGTTATCTGGTTGCTGTTAATCACAGAACTTCAGACTGGACGTCATTGAAGTTAAGTACTTAATTTGTTCGTGTAATAAACTGTATTTTAACCAAGTATGCATTTTATGTTGTATTGAGAGGAAACCGGCCACCCAACTATCATACCACCCTCTCCTCATCCACCCAGGAACCATAAAACATTACAAGAGGGCACAGCCACAACATCTTCCTTAAACAAAATCTTGCTTAGATATGCCGCATTGCTCTGAACTTTTGGAATATAACATTCGGAGAACTATAATCAATTTTGGTCATTTCCGTGAAGCTGTATATGCAGAGAAATGTGAAGACGATGAAATACAATGGGACGCAGCGTTTGCTGAACATACGTTCGGTTGATCGCCCTTGTACTTCCGAGATGCGTCTTAGCGACATTTGCATTGACTTGGTAAAATGTTAGTTTCATTTCTTGCGATAGTTGCCTTTCTTTTTCCTTGGTGTGTTTTGTTCTCAATACTTTCACTTTCTTGAACTTTTTTAATAATATTTGCAAAGACCGTAATAGCTTGGCGTGATGTGGATACTCTTAAGCACAGAACCGCACCGCTGTTGTAGTAGTTTAGTGGCATTCGCCATAAGCTATAGACACTTTTTCGACTGCTGTATATACTCTGAATGTCTCAATAGCCTCACGAGCGAGTTATCTGACTGCTACAACAGCACAGATAAACACAAGAACCATGTCTGAGATATGTTTTTGCTTACAGTTGGCGTAACAAGGCAGACGTCTTTTGAACCTCTTCTCCTAGTTTTCGGCGCTGTTACCTTGATACTGTCTGATCAAGTCCTATACATGTTACGTCGTTGAAGTTCTCTTTGAAGCTTCTTTCAGATGCCAGAGAAAAAAATACGTAGTTCCATTAGAAAAAAGAACAGAATCGCTATCGTAATTCGCTGATTATAAACGTCAAAAATTATTTGCGAATATCATGAAATTCACCATATTGTCCGCAATACTTTGCGAAAACTGCACCTCGATGTATTGATTCATTCTTGATTTATTTGAGAGGAGGGAAGGGGGAGGAGGGGTGGCCTGTCTCAGCTGCCTCACACTGTATGTTCAATTAACTGATTTTCGTGTCCTAATGCATACTGATCTTTGACCTCAATGCAGAAGATAAATGTTTCACATATATTTACGTCGTAATGATATCCAAAACGGATTTTTTACTATTTTCCCATAGACTTCCCTTGACTCGCCGATTTTACTGCATTTTCCAATTACCCTACTCATTTTATTTTTCTTCGTTTTTTATTTTATTTATTTTTTAATTGCAGAGGCGCCTTATTCTCGAGAGCATTGCCCCGGACGCGAAGCCTGGGTATGCCCCTGTTATTATCGGTAGATAGTTTTCCTAATCTCACAGTGATTATTTTCCGCGTATCCTCTTAGAGCAAGCAACATCTCGCAGCGTGCTTCTGTTCTCGACAATACAGGAGTCTCTGCAGTGCTTAGCATCAGTTCAAGACAAGGCGATTGGCGAGCAACATGAATTCCTCTTCCACCAGACAGCAAAATCTTAAGAAAACCGTGAAATGCATCAAGAGCACGGTGCAGCGAAAGCAGTCAAAAGGCACTCCCTCAAAATGTATCTTAAGTTCATTATTCCGTAGCACTCAACTCGTAGGAAAGTCTACTGTAACTTTCGGGTCTACAAGAATGTTCGATACTAGCCGACGACTGTGACCGGCAGTGTAATGTCTGCTGTGACGTCACGTTTTGGTGCGTCCCGTATTTTGAATTGAATTTCTCTGTAGCCTTACAGTCTGTCGATCGTAATCTCGTTAGCTGATACAGGAAGTAATCTGTTAATCTTTGTGCGGGATTTGAAATTGCTTTTCAATTATTAGTAGGACCGCGAAATGTAGAGGCAAGTGCGGGTCCAAGTTCTCCTCCTGATTTTGAAGATGTGGCAAAGTAGTGGCAGTGGGTAAGTACATATTCCTCACGTTCGTTTCACTATCGTGAAATTGACTGCTGAATTGAAGCAACCAATGAATGTCATTAGTTTTGCCAGACAGTACAATTTAACTGCTTGCTATCATAAATGTAGAGTTTGTGGCAATGACATGACATTGTCCAAGGTTTCGAAGAAACGCACAAGCGATTCGTATGTAAGGTGCTATGCAAAAGATCGTGTGTGGCGGTCTATTCGTAGAGGAACGTGGTTTGATAAATCTAGGCTTCCTATGTACAGCACTTCCTTATCTTTTTAAAGATTTATTTGGCTTGCCGCTGCTCATGAGACAGACACAGGCCGTAAAACTGTTAAAGAGACTGGTATTCGTTTTGTTGGGAAGTTTGTTCAGATTTTGCTATGAGAATGGAAAAAATTGATCGACCCGCAGTAATTATAGAAATATCTTTCCAGACATAATTGGGTGCGTGCATTTGGCTGTAACTCATTCCGTTGAATTTAGGGTCAAAAGACAGGGGCGCCTTACAAACACAACTGAAGGGCATGGGGGGGGGGGGGGGAGGGGCAATAAAGAGTATTATTGGGCGAAGGAAAAGGGGAATTTCCATACTACAAAGTCATTTAGATGAGTATGTCTGGAGGAAGAACGTTCCTCAAAATCGGTGCTTGTTTGACCTTTTTTTTCTTTTGAGGGTGTGGTGAGAATGTATGTGCCAAAAAAATAGAGTTAAGTTTCTGTTATGGAATGGAAGTGCATTTTTCGTTTTTTTTATTTTAATTTTTGCAATTACTTTTGTTTCGTTAATTTTGTCTCATGTTTGGTTTTGAAGTATTAGGATGTTTTTTTTTTCGATAGTTCACAGATAGCCTTGATTTCTTACACGTAAAATTATTTGGCATAGTATTCTGCTGTTGGTAGCTACTGGTGCGTATCATGTTACCATAATTTTCATTTCTGTACTACTTTTGTCTAAAAGTGGCTTGCTGTGTGGTGGTTCTTGCATTGTGTGCTGATGTTGGCAATTGTTTGACGTTGGCGTTAGCGAATTTGTAGATAGCAATTGAGTACATTTCGAGGAGGAGGTGGAGTGAAAAGAGAAACGTATTTTTTGGAATTATGGAAGAAGTTCAGAATTTGCGAGAGAGTGGTTACCTCTTGAGTCACTAGAACAGCATCATGTCACGATAATGGAAGATCTGGGTTAGAATGGAATGTGACAATATGGATGTGAGTTGACAAAGCCAATGAATCTTGTAGTGGAAAAGGTGTCTGTGGTGACAGGCATAACCTGGGGTCTATGTTAGGTTGTAATGCAACAGTTTGGTTGTGAGTTAACGAAGCTCACGAGTGTGACAGCGGAAAAACTTTCTGTGGTGACAGATTGATCTGTAGCACAGCCCGAGGTCTAGATTAGGTTGGAATGCAACAGTTTGATTGCGAGCTGCCAACGAATCTGACAGGGGAAAAGCTTTCTGTGCTGACAGATTGATATGTAGCGTAACGTGAGGTCTAAATTAGGCTATAATTTAACAGTTTTCTCGTCAAAGGCAAGAAAACTACACGTGTTAAGATGCTCACCTGTAGTGTAGCCAGAGAGCTGTGTCAGGTATAATGTGCAAATTTCGTTGAGGTGTCGGAAGAAAGGAATGCCAGCAAGAATGTACCGTGCCTGGTTGATCTGTATCGTAAGTCGTTATATATGAAGCTCTTCGCAATATCCTACCTGTATTTACGACTTCGCCGAATATTTGGAGTATGTGGTTCAATTACGAGTTATTAGTAGAAAACTGCGGCTGATATCTACGAATGAGTATTGTCATTGGCTGACAACATACTAACGATTTAACGTTAACTGTTTGTCTGCTGTGATGTTCGTTTGGCTTAGTTCGAATGTGAGTTGATTTACGAAGAATTATATATTACAAATATTTCACTGTTTCCGAGTATAACATGAGCTATGGTTATTTGCGAAGCAAATATTATTTCCGAGAATCATGGGAGCCATTATCAATAGTATCAGAATTTGGAAAAGTAGCTGAGCCTGTAAGTGTATTTCTAGTTTACTTTTTTGTATGATTTTGACTCTTTTAGTAGCAGTTACACGGGCTGTATTTTGAGAAAAAGAATGTTTATTTCTTACTTTCGTAATTTCTGGAGTTTTCAACAGATGCCGGTTGCTATAGTTCTTGGTTATGATTCGATTTAGTGTCCAACTGTTCATCCAAAGTATTTGTAAATTCTTAATGAAATGAGAAGTGTATTTTCGAATAGTTTACATTTTTATCAGAATCATTTCTTTCCACTTCATATTTTACGTTCTAACGTCCAGTATAGCGGTAGCGTCCGTTCTTACGATAGGACACACTCGGTTCCTTTTTCGTTCTAGAAATTATTTCTTTCATTACAATATTCGTAATCCGAAGTGTTTGTTTAGAGACGTTGTTAGTTTTCTTTTACTCGTTCTTTCAGTCTATTACTTTAAAGAAATCCACATTCATAGCACGTCATTTTCAGCACAATATTTACGTTTGTCGCATATTTTTTAGGTCACTCACCAAACTCGTATCGAAGACTCCTCTTTATCCGCACCTTCTGCGTACTCATAACATAAATTCTCACAGATATGTATAGTTAATAAATGTGAAGATCTTCGACTCTGCAGTTATATTCAGAGTAATTTGATTTTGCAAACCAGTCACTCATTCTGTTTATCAAGGTTTTTCGGAGGCAATTTGATTTGGAGGGGCATAAATTTTACAATACGTGTAATTACAGGAAAATCGGAATGCTATAAATTATACATTCACCGACGAAGTTTCCGTGACAAATTATCTCTGTATTCACTCCTAAAAATATTGTTCGACAAGTCAAGCGTGTTACAATTTCTTCTTAAAACGAACAGTTTTCATGTACATATAAGAAATAATATATTTTTATAAGTATTTCTAATGATTTCAGACTAATTTCCATCATTAATTGCATTTTCATTAGGAAACTAATTTACCTTATATCATGGGTTTCTTCTAAACGGAATGAAATGCGATTTCAACTGTTGTTTCTGTTATCGTACAGTTAAATAAGGTGAGCCAGCTGTCGTATCCTCAATACCAGTACAGTGGGTCAACATTTTCTTGACTTCAAGGCTCTCTAGTAGTGAGTCGGTAGACGTCACTGAAATTCGAGTTGCTACTTTGTTGAATCTTCTCGATGCTAGCTTTGGTGATAAAATGATACTGTCTGCAGTAGGGCTAACACCACAGACGTCATTGTTTAATGTTGTGTTACATTTCAGTGACAGTAATTCGTTGCAGAATATCACTTATACATGATGCCTTATACAGCTGAGAACCACATGACCGGATACACCTAGTAGTAACTGTTCACTCTAAGAAAACTCTTGGAGCATTGGCTGACAGGAGTAGCTGTTTCGATGGAAGTTGAAAGACTGCATGTGACTTAGGACTCATACTAAGTTGTCCTCGGTGACTAACAGTCTTAGGTTTCTATTGCTTTTGAATACATTGTGGGAGTGGCGGTGATCAATGTGTTACAAATATTTACTATTAAAAACAGTCTTGATCACGATTTATGTTTATTAAGGTGACCGGTTTCGACCACTGCTGTGGTCATCTTCAGACCACTGAGTAGGAACCTCTTTCTGCTGGAGAATGACTTCTATCGAGTAGTGATTCTCCAGCTGAAAGAGGTTCCTACACAATGGTCTGAAGATGACCACAGCAGTGGCCGAAACCGGTCACCTTAATAAATATAAATCGTGATCAAGACTGTTTTTAATAGTAAATCATAGTTTTCAGTACTGACTGTAAAGAATATATTCACTGAACGTGTCAGGAATTTAAGCCATTTGAAATTCAGTTACGTATATAATTTCCGTGAACTTTAACTACAGGTATTACGCCTGCTTTCGTTTATGAGTACTTAGGCGTACTAAACACAGTGTTTTCTGTTACTTAAAGTTTGCTAAATGATTCCATTTCTTTCCATCAGAATAATTTCCAAAGCAATTTTGGTTCTTTTAACAAAGGGTACGATTTCACATGTTTCACCGGTTTTACAGATTGATCCCTTTTTAGTTTTTCTTTTTTCTCGTTTCTTTCTTTATGGTACCAGGTGCCCATAGACCTCAGGGTTCCGGGTATTGCCCCGGTTCGTCCACCCTAGTTGTGGCCCTGCGTGACGGAATCTTTTATTCCCAGAACAGACACCAAAGGAATACGTATTTATGTGCTGAATCAGGTCAATAAGAAAATAAAATGATAATTCATGTGTGTAGGTCACCAGCCAAGACGATTAATTTCTTTGGCTCAGTGTGCATTGTAATATGGCGTATATGGACGCTAATGGTACTGTACTTCTTCATCGTTTGAGACAAACTGATGGTTTTTCTCAAATAAATTTACTTTTGTATCTTTCATAATGGAACGAGGAAGAAAAGAAGGCTCGCAAAGATTCAAACCTCGCGCGCGAATGATCTGTGAGCTTTACTGTTGTTTTGGCACAGATTATAAAATTCACATGTATGCGAGATTCAACTCGACTGACATTACAACCTGCAGACCTCGAGTGTTCTTGTTTCTATCTCTTAACTACATTAGATGGCACCGCAATCTCAGCCCGGCGTAGGTTCTTCATAATCGCTTGTATTTGTATGAAACGCCCCTCCCTTTTTGGCAGAAGAGGCAAACGAGAGAGAAAAAGTCTCATTGAAACTGTGGTTACGAGAATTCAGGAACTACTAGCTATTCTAATCTCTCAAAAAGGTAGTAAAGCATAGCCACAAATTCTTCCCAAGGCATCAAAAATATTTCGGAAATACACAAGAGAAGGAAAAGAGAATTTTAATTTTAGATAATATTTCTGCACAAGTTTTCAGGGCACTGTCACGTAATTCTCACGTGAGAGATATTCACAAATGGCTCAAATGGTTCAAATGGCTCTGAGTACTATGGGACTTAACTTTTGTGGTCATCAGTCCCCTAGAACTTAGAACTACTTAAACCTAACTAACCTAGGGACATCACACACATCCATGGCCGAGGCAGGATTGGAATCTGAGACCGCAGCAGTCGCGTGGTTCCAGACTGCAGCGCCTAGAACCGCTCGGCCACTCCGGCCGGCAGATATTCACAATGTCAGCGTCGTAATAAACAATATTGTCTGATACACTACATTTTCTAGGCATTTGTCCACCTCCTTAGCTGAGTGTCAACGCATCTGACTTCCATCAAGTGGGCTCGGGTTTGATTCCCGACCGCGTCGGAGGTTTTTCTCCGCCCAGGAACTGGGTGTTGTGTTGTCCTCATTATCGTTTTGTCATCATCGACACGCAAGTCGCCCAATGCGGCATCAAACTGAAAACGCTTGCAACTCGACTGCTGAAGCTCCCCAGGTGTGGAGGTCGTCAATGCCATAAGATTATTTCATTTAATTTTACTCCTTTTTGTTTTATGAGATTTCCTTCTGGCAGAGTGTGGTTGATCTTGTTTTGCTTTGGTTGATTGTTTATTCATCTGTTTATATTTCGGTACTCTAGTGTGAAACTATTGACTTTGAACATCTATATTTCCCGACTTGTTGGTCGTACTGGCATAATTTATTAATGCCGTCGTCTGCAGCCTGCTTGCGATACCTTCCGAGTTAGGTGATACCGCACAGTAGAATAATAAGTGAGTGGAGGAATACAATTTCGTTACAAACTGTTTGACGCATGGCTTAGTAGGACGGATCTGCACGTTACGCAATAGTGTTGTGTTTCGCACTATTACGACACAAGATGGGGTCGTTTGACATCAGGAGGTCTAGCGAAGAGCGGGGGTGAGTGATGCTGTGGAGTGCCGGGGCACTAATGAAATATCATTCAATTAACAATCATTTGTTGACGAGAGTATTACCATCACTCTGTCTCTTCCCGGCGCTGCCCAGCAGCGACACGCTGAGTCCACACTGGTTGAAAGCAGGAGTTGGCGGGTTAGTGGCCGGCGAGGAACTTGCTGACAAGGGGAAGGCCTCAGACACGGCCACCCGATTCAGCTCAAATTTAGCAGGTCGCTTGTGTACAACCTAAAACGATGGAATCTAAGATATTTCGGCTCAACACCCCCGCTTTTTTGAGAAAATCAGCCTTAAATGTTATGACGAGCAATCGACTCAAAATTGGCGTGATCGATAGATAATTGTAAATAAAGCATTTTCAACATCAGGTATGGGGTCCGAAAACGCATACTTTTCCAGAAATCGAGGTAAGAAACTTTTACAACCTACGCATCTGTACCCACATGGTAAACGCCTTTCGCCGACAGCACCGATAGCGCACAGGCCAAGGTAACTGGCTGGGAATCGGAGAACCCGGGTTCGAATCTCGAAGAAACCTAGCGGATGTTCTTCTTTTCGTTTGCATTTTTCCATATCTCAATTGATAGGGATAGGGGGGTTAATAAGGTAAGTAAATCAATAAGGAATGATAATAATAAGGTGGGCAAATAACCCTCCTATCCCTATCAATTGAGATGTGGAAGAAATACAAACGGAAAGAACAACATCCGCTAGATTTCTTCGAGATTCGAACCCGGGTTCTCCGATTCCCAGACAGTTACGTTTTTTTTCTTTTAATTTTGTTCGTTGTTGATCGTTGCGTTTGGTCGCTGCGGAAGTCACATGACATCCGTTCAAGTTTGTTTGTTGATCCTTCCACTCAGTTTTTTTTTTATTACAGAAGCCAACCAGCTCTCTGACCGAACACACTGCGCTACCGTGCCGGCTTTACCTTGGCCGTTACGCTATCGGCGATGTCGGCGAAAAGCGTTTACCATGCGGGTACAGAAGCGGCAGTTGTAAAAGTTTCTTTCCTCGATTTATGGAAAAGTTTAATTTGCGGAGGCCGTAACTGATGATGAAAAATGCTCTATTTACAATTATCTATCGATCTCTCCAATTTTGAGTCTATTGCTCGTCATAACCTTCAGGGGTGATTTTCTCAAAATTTAGGAGGTGATGACCCAAAATATCTTAGAGTCTTTCGTTTTAGGTTGCACACAAGCGACCTGCCAAATCTGAGCCGAATCGGTTGGCCTTGTCTGAGGCTTTCCCCTTGTGAGAGCAGGCCCTGGCGTTGACTTCGGTCAGTGCCGAGCCCGTAGGAGGCTGCGGCGACCGCATATCATCGCAGCCTACTAGAGTGACTGTGGACTTCTGCTGGAACCTCAGCGCTCTCGATAAGTGCAGATGCACTTAGGCTAATTCCCAGAATACTGCACGCTCCTCTAGTCGGTTGTCAAGAAGGTGCGAAGGCAGAAGACTCACCAGCAACACGAAGAACAGCCCTAATGGCGGTCCCAGTATACAGCCGGTAAGGCGGTACTTATACTGCCCGATTAGCGGAAACATGGGCACCCAGGACCCAAGCAGAGCAGCTTGCAGGTGGACAGGTCGGCGCGGCCCCCGTCCTTAGGAAGCACCGTTGTGACCAGCAGAGTTGCAGTTTGCCGATCAGACGTGCCCTCCACGACCAGACGACTGTAGACCTGTAGCAGTGGACTCCAAGTAGGCGGCAGATTGAAGACACTTGTTGAATTCACCAGAGCATACTGCAACTTAATACAGCTGGTCTTCCATCGGTTCCATGATGCAGATGAAAGGACTCACTCTGAGAATGAGCTTGAGGACGGTGGAGGTGTTTTAGTAAGTGATGACATTATCCCTCCCACACTGAAGACTGAATGTACTCTCGTTTCCTGAGCTTGTCTGCGCTGTCGGCGGATCTAGTGTTTAACTTCAGGGCTTCAAGGTTTTCCTTTCTGCCAAACATGCATCCTGAAAGGCGTTCTTATGACATGTATGACATATCTAGGTGGAAATACTACATTTAGCCTCGTTAAATTAGAGCATTTTGTCTGCTCCTCACTGTTGTTAAAGTGCTCAATCAATTGTTCTTGGCTTCCCCCTAACATATTCTGGTGAAACGAACGCCCAACTTGTTTCTACTTCGGGCCTCCCGTGTTGACATACGGTTACAACACTATTGCGTAACATGCATATCCGTACTACTAAACCAAGCCTCAGTCAGTTTGTAACGAAATTTTATTCCTCCACTCACTTATTATTCTACTGTGCAGTATCACCTAACACGGAAGCCATCGCTAGCAGGCTGCAGACGACGGCATTAATAAATTATGCCAGTACGACCAACAAGTCGGGAAACATAGACGTTCAAAGTCAATAGTTTCTCACTAGAGTACCGAAAAATAAACAGTCGCATAAACAATCAGCGAAAGCAAAACAAGATCAACCACACTCTGCCACAAGGAAATCTCATAAAACAAAAAGGGACTAAAATTAAATGAAATAATCGTATGGCATTGACGACCTCCCCACCTGGGGAGCTTCAGCAGTCGGGTTGCATATCTTTTCAGCTGACGCCGCATTGGGTGACTTGCGTGCCGATGATGACAAAACGATAATGAGGACAACACAACACCCAGTTCCTGGGCGGAGAAAAACCTCCGACGCGGTCGGGAATCAAACCCGAGCCCACTGAATGGAAGTCAGATGCGTTGACACTCAGCTAAGGAGGTGGACAAATGCCTAGAAAATGTAGTGTATCACACAATATTGTTCATTGCGACGCTGATATTGTGAATATCGACCATGTGGGAATTACGTGATGATACCCTGACAACTTGCCCAGAAATATTATCTAAAATTAAATTTCTCTTCCCCTTCTTCTACGTATTTCTGAAGTATTTTTGATGCCTTGGGGAGAGCTTGTAGCTATGCTTTACTAACTTTTTCAGAGATTGGGAAAGCTTGTGGTTCCTGAATCATCGTACCCACAGTTTTAATGAGACTTGTATTGCATACCAGTACAAGCGATTATGAAGAACCTACGCAGGGCTGAGAGTGCGGTGCCATCTGATGTAGTAGAGAGATAAAAAAAAAAAAAGAACACTCGAGCTGCGCAGATTGTAACGTAACTCGAGGTGAATCTCGCATGCTTGTGACATTTATAATCTGTGCCAAAGAAATAGTAAAGCTCACAGATGCTTCGCGTGCGAGTTTTGAGTCTTTGCCAGCCTTCTTTTCTTCCTCGCTCCATTATGAGAGACATAAAAGTAAATTTATTTGAGAAAAACCACCATTTTGTCTCAAACGATGAAGAAGTACAGTACCATTAGTGCCCGTATACGCCATATTATGATGCGCATTGCGCCAATAAATTAATCGTCTTGGCTGGTGACCTACACACAGTAATTATCATTTTAAATGGTTCAAATGGCTCTGAGCACTATGGGACTTAACATCTGTGGTCATCAGTCCCCTAGAACTTAGAACTACTTAAACCTAACTAACCTAAGGGCATCACACACATCCATTCCCAAGGCAGGATTCGAACCTGCGACCATAGCGGTCACGCGGTTCCAGACTGAAGCGCCTAGAACCGCATGGCCACATCGGCCGGGAATTATCATTTTATTTTCTTATTGACCTGATTCAGCATATAAATAGGTGTTTCTTTGGCGTCTATTCTGGGAATAAAAGATACCGTTACGCAGGGGCGCAACTAGGGTGGACGAACCGGCGTATACCCGGAACCCCGAGGTCGATGGGCGCCTGATACCCTAATGAAAGAAACGAAAAAAATTAAAAACTAAAGACCAAAAATCAGTAAAACTATTGAAACAATTGAAATCTTACTCTAGTTTAAAAGAATCAAACTTGGTTTGGAAATCATTCTGATGGAAAGAAATGGTAATCATTTAGAAAACTTTAAGTAACAGAAGACGGCCGGCCGCTGGTGGCCGAGCGGTTATAGGCGCTTCAGTCTGGAACCGCGCGACCACTACGGTCGCAGGTTCGAATCCTGACTCGGGCATGGATGTGTGTGATGTCCTTAGGTTAGTTAGGTTTAAGTAGTTCTAAGTTCTAGGGGACTGATGACCTGAGATGTTAAGTCCCGTAGTGCTCAGAGCCATTTGAACCATTTGAACAGAAGACGCTGTGAAACTTCCTGACAGATTAAAACCGTGTGCCGGACCGAGACTTGAACTCGGGACCTTTGCCTGTCGCGGGCAAGTGCTCTACCAATTGAGCTATCCAACCACGACTCACGCCCCGTCCTCACAGCTTTACTTCTGCCAGTATCTCGTCTCCTACCTTCCAAACTTTACAGAAGCTCTCCTGCGAACCCTGCAGAACTAGCCTCCTGAAAGAAAGGATATAGCAGAGACATGGCTTAGCCACAGCCTGGGAGATGTTTCCAGAATGAGATTTTCACTCTGCAGCGGAGTGTACGCTGATACTGGCGGCAGAAGTAAAGCTGTGAGGACGGGACATGAGTCGTGCTTGGGTAGCTCAGTTGGTAGAGCACTTGCCCGCGAAAGGCAAAGGTCCCGAGTTCGAGTCTCGGTCCGGCACACACTTTTAATCTACCAAGAAGTTTCATATCAGCGCACACTCCGCTTCAGAGTGAAAATCTCATTCTAGAAGACGCCCTGTTTAGTACGCCTAAGTACTCATAAACGAAACCAGGCGTAACACGTGCAGTTAAAGATCACAGGAATGATACCTGTAACTGAATTTCAAATGTCTTAAATTCCTTGACATGTTCAGTGATATATTCTTTGCAGTCAGTATAAAAAACTAAGACTGTTAGTGACCGGGGAAGAGTTAATAGGAGTCCTAGGTCACACACAGTCTTTCAACTTCTACTCCTGTCAGCCACTGCTCCAACAGTTTTCTTAGAGTGAACAATTACTACTAGGTGTATCAGGTCATGGGGTTCTCAACTGCATAAGACATCATGTATACGTGATATTCATTGCAACAAAATTACTGTCACTGAAATATTGCTTTTTTAACTGAATAATTTAATCCTATTTTTGCTGCTACATTTAGAAAGCGACTGTTAAAAGTACTCACATCTTGTGAGTCATTAGTCATAACATTGTCATTTAGTTTAACTTTTATGCTTTCTTGTACATTGACTGCCTATCCTGTCTCACATTTGACAATATCCCAGATAGTTTTAATCTTATCATCTGCATTATTTATTTCTGTCAGGAAGAGCATACTTCTAGTTATTTTAATGACTTTCCTTAAAATACTACAGTATTTTTTGAAATACGCAAGTAACGTCAGGTCTTGATTTATTCTGATCTTTATACAGGTTGGTCCATTGATCGTGACCGGGCCAAATATCTCACGAAATAAGCGTCACACGAGAAAACCACAAAGTACGAAACTTGTTTAGCTTGAAGAGGGAAACCAGAAGGCGCTATGGTTGGCCCGATACATGGCGCTGCCATAGGTCAAACGGATATCTACAGCGTTTTTTATATTTTTTATTTATTTATTTTTTTAATAGGAACCCCCATTTTTATTACATATTCGTGTAGTACGTAATGAAATATGAATGTTTTAGTTGGACTACTTTTTTCGCTTTGTGATAGATGGCGCTGTTATAGTCAGAAACATATGGCTCACTATTTTAGGCGAAGAGTTGCTAACAGGTAGATTTTTTAAAATTAAAATACAGAACGTAAGTACGTTTGAACATTTTATTTCGGTAGTTCCAATGTGATACATGTACCTTTGTGAACTTATCATTTCTGAGAATGCATGCTGTTAAGGCGTGATTACCTGTAAATACGACATTAATGCAATAAATGCTCGAAATGATATCCGTCAACCTCAACGCATTTGGCAATATTTGTAACGACATTCCTCTCAATAGCGAAGAGTTCGCCTTCCGTAATGTTCGCACATGCATTGACAATGCGCTGACGCATGTTGTCAGGCGTTGTCGGTGGATCACGATAGCAAATATCCGGTGAACGTGCGAGCCATGGTATGGTGCTTCGACGACCAATCCACCTGTCATCAAATATGCTATTCAATACCGCTTCAACCGCACGCGATCTATGTGCCGGACATCCATCATGTTGGAAGTACATCGCCATTCTGTCATGCAGTGAAACATCTTGTAGTAACATCGGTAGAACATCACGTAGGAAATAAGCATACATTGCACCATTTAGATTGCCATCGATAAAATGGGGGCCAATTATCCTTCCTCCCATAATGCCGCACCATACATTAACCCGCTAGGGTCGCTGATGTTCCACTTGTCGCAGCCATCGTGGATTTTCCGTTGGCCAATAGTGCATATTATGCCGGTTTACGTTACGCTGTTGGTGAATGACGCTTCGTCGCTAAATAGAACGCGGTCAAAAAATCTGTAATCGTCCCGTAATTTCTCTTGTGCCCAGTGGCAGAACTGTACACGACGTTCAAAGTCGTCGCCATGCAATTCCTAGTGCATAGAAATATGGGATGGGTGCAATCGATGTTGGTGTAGCATTCTAAACACCGACGTTTTTGAGATTCCCGATTCTCGCGCAATTTGTCTGCTACTGATGTGCGGATTAGCCGCGACAGCAGCTAAAACACCTACTTGGGCATCGTCATTTGTTGCAGGTCGTGGTTGACGTTTCACATGTGGCTGAACACTTCCTGTTTCCTTGAATAACGTAACTATCCGGCGAACGGTCCGGACACTCGGATGATGTTCAGGATACCGAGCAACATACATAGCACACGCCCGTTGGGCATTTTGATCACAACAGCCATGCATCAACACGATATCGATCTTTTCCGCAATTGGTAAACGGTCCATTTTAACACGGGTAATTTATCACGAAGCAAATACCGTCCGCACTGGCGGAATGTTACGTGATACCACGTACTTACACGTTTGTGACTATTACAGCGCCACCTATGACAAAGCGAAAAAAGTGGTCCAACTAAAACATTCATATTTCTTTACGTACTGCACGAATATGTAATAAAAAATGGGAGGTTCCTATTTTATAAAACGCAGTTGATATCCGTTTGACCTATGGCAGCGCCATGTAGCGGGCCAACCATAGCGCCATCTGGTTTCCCCCTTCAAGCTAGACGAGTTTCGTTCTTTGTTGTTTTTTCTATTGATGCTTATTTCGTGAGATATTTGACCCGGTCACTATCAATGGACCACCCTGTATAAATTTCCCTCATCCTCTTACATGGGATTTTAATTCCCTTAGTTATCCATGGCTTACTTGCTTTTTAATGTATTCTGGATTATTCTTTAGGAAACCAACTTTCAAATATTGATACAATTTTACTGTGGAATAAGTTAACTTTAATATTAGCATCTCTTTCTATATATACCATATACCATATCACCCCTTTTAACTTACTCTTAAAACATTATATTTTGTTCTCACTAGTAAGTCTCACCGCTTTGTATGAATCTGCCTCATGGCTGTAAGATGCCAGTTGTATATTTTCATCAATTGTGTATCATTCTCATTTATTCCATAACTAATTGGGTACATATTTATTGTTTCAGCCTGAACATTGTCTGTAACAACGTTAGCAATTAGTGTCCTACTGTCTTGCTGCGCACAACTTGGGAAATTGACTACTGCAATTAAATTTAAACACTTAAATAATGATTCTAGTTCATTTTTCCTTTCCATATCTTTTAAGAAGTCTACATTGAAATCTTCACAAACTACTAACTGTTTCTTTTTGTTTGACAGATAGCCCTATAACGAATCTAGATTATTCATAAATAGCTGAAAGTTCTGTAGATTGTTGCAGTTATCAGAGAAGTATTCTGCAAAAAGCGCTCACAAGCACGTGCTTCTAGATTCTGATCAAAATAAAAACTATTTGTTTCAATGAAATGATTGTACGGAATTGTCGGCCGGGAGGACCCATTCGGGGGCGTTTCGCTGCTGTATATTTTTGACTTTGCGTCCAACTTTTACATATGCAGAAGTAACTTTAGATGTGCTCCAATGAAGTGTGTTGGGACCTTTGCCATTCATGTTGAGTATCAACAGCCAACATTTCAAAGTGATGCAAAAATGGACAACTTGCTTTAAATTTTCAGAGATATAAAATTATTTGCTTCGCAAAATTTAAAAATTTTGGTATTCTATGATTACAATATCAGTGAGTCACAACCAGAATCATTCGTCATACAAGTACTTGGATGCAACAGTTTTTAGGGGTATGCAATGTAATGATCACATAAGCTCAGTCATAGGTAAAACAAGTTATACAATCTGATTCATCAAAAGGATAATAAAAAATGAAATCATAGGAGATTTCCTATAAAACACTCGTGTGACTAATCCTAAAATATCTAAAGCTGGGAAGCAGAGGCAGCCATATATACTCAATCATCTCCTAGCTAAAATGAATTTGTAACTCATGTGTGGGACCTATATCAAATACATCTCGATTGTATACAACGAACATGGTACAAATGGCCACAGATTTCCTAAACCAATGAAAGAGTGTAATGGAGATGTTGAGACATCTGAACTGTAAAACACGTCAAGACAAATACAAATTATTCTGTGATAGCCAGCTTAGACAGTTTCAAGAAACAGCTTGAAGTGAGGAACATGCTACAAACCTCTACATACTGCTCCCATACAGACCACAGACACCAGATTACATTAATTACAATGTGCATAGAGGCATTTAAACAATCAGTATTTCCATGTTCCATGCATGAATGGAATGGGAAGAAGTTTTAATAAGTGGTACAATTACTCTTTGCATGGTTTGCATATTATAAATGTAGACATAGATTCAGAGTCATTCTCCCCCTGTGGAATTCCTAAATGGAACAGGGAAGGAGATAAACGATAATGGGACTAGAAGTATGCTGCGCCACATACCATAAGATGCCTTGTGGAGTATAGATTTACGTGTGGATTTCCTAAAGGTTCTCCCCAGCATGTAAGGCTGAACAAGGGAGAATTTTCAAAAGCTATCCTGGCCAATTGCAGCACAGTCCCATACATTGCCGCCATCAACAGCCATGCAAGTACTTCTAGATTGTCTGTGTAAACCACGTCTCCATAAGGTAGGACCTCACAGCTCTCTGTAAGTTTAATGTCATGAAGTGAAAAGAATACATAAAGCCCATTCTAGAAAGAAAAAATGGAAGTCTCTTCTCTTTTGGAAGCATTCAAAGGAGGTTGCATACATTACTCTGGTGCATGCATGCTATGCTTAGAACTGCTTGATTGTTTTGTGTCTTCTCCAAATCCATGTAAAAGAAAGACTCTGAAAATGTACCTGTTAGTGCTGTAACTTGCTAGTTCAAGCAGTGTAGAAGTGCTCATTTACCAAAAAGTGCAAGAAAAGCTTTCTCCAACCAAAACAGTGCGATGTAACCTCAAAGAAATAAAATTTGTGAGAGCCTAAAAGCAGTTTCATTTTCTCTGGCATAATTTCGCATAAGGACTATAATAACACAAGAGATTGGGACCTCTATTCTATTAACAAGTGGAACAAGAAAGAAAGTAGTTAATTAAGGCATAATTTTTTTTCTCAGGCTCTGTACAGTGGTTGTGGACTATATACAAACACTACAATGAAAAGGCAATGAGATGGAAGATGGAGACATCAACTTGAATAACTCATGTTATAAAGAGATTAAACAAGTCATAAGATTAAAATATTAAAAAGCTGTAAGCCATCTGGCCATGAAGGTAAGTTTAGCAAAATGTGGAAATCCATTGCTAATATTAACAGTCTCCCCTTAGGCTGCATTTCTAATGAGTCTGTTTCCCAAGACATATTATCTGAAAGGTTAAAGCAGTGATAAAACATATTTCTAAAAGCACAGGTAAGCTAATAACATTCTGTCACAGACACATTTCACTCTTCTCTGAAGGCAGACCTACTTTTAAAACAAAATACATTGATGTTCTCATTATTAGAGCTCTACGAAGGCTATTCTATGGAGAATGTCATGCAAGTTTCATCTCAATTTTGACAGAGCTAAATAAAAAAATTATCTACTTGTTTTTTTTTCTCTCTCAGTTGTTAGTACCGTTCTTGATTTTGTATATTGCATAACCTTGTCAATCACTCATTTTGTCCACTTCTGTAATGTATAAATTTTGTCAGTTATTTTCAGACTTAACAATAATTTTGAAGAAAAAAGTCGATGGAGATTTGAAGAGTGTGGCAATGAGTTTAGCTACCCACTTCAAAGTGATAATTATCTCTCGCAGCAAAAACTGCAGAACTTCCCTCCATAAGCACGCTATTGATATTCAGAATGAATGTTCACTCTTTAGTGGAGTTCATGCTGAACTGAAACTTCCTAACAGATTAAAATTGTCCTCCAGATTAGGGTACTGGTCCAACACATGATTTTAATCTGTCAGGAATGTAACCTACTGATACGAAAATGCTATTATAATAACTGTTCATTTGGCTGCCTGATAGCTGTCATACCTTTCATTGTTATTATAGCTTCTGTGGGCTTGTTGTGAGTCCTTTTTTTCCAATTGTGTGGATGCTTTTCTCAGTTCATTCTTGCCAATTTCTTTGTCAGGGAGTAATAATGTCCCTAATTGTTGTGACTTTTTGTATCTAATTGTCCTCTTTTATTGTTTTCAAATTTACTTTCACTTCATTGTTTTATCCATGTGATTTTCCTTTTCTGTTTATAGCACATAATCTTTGGCACTCCCAGTTTCATTTCTGGCAATTCTTATAAAGAGGATTTTTAGTCCTTGCTTTCTGTCAGCCCTCGGCACTGGCACTATCACATTTTTTTTTTTTAAATTTGGTTTTGATGTGGCATTGACATGTCTTCAGAAAAGCATGGCAGTTTTCATTGACAGAGAAGCAACTTCATAAGTGATCTGAATGTCTGAGAAACTATGTTCATGATAAATTTTTATTACTGCTCCTGGTGCAAAATATCCTAACAATTTAGGTCATAATTTATGTAAGAAACATGCTCAAAGTGAGAAGTTTTGAATTCAGAGGGTTTGAAATTTATTGTCTTACAGTTTGCTGTCTTACTCTCATGATTAGCTGTACCTGAGTTTTTGCTCCAGTGTAGCATGTAGACTCTATAGACTGTGAATGGGATCTTCTTGTATGTTATAACCAGCAATCAAATGCATATATTAATTACATGTAGGTTTTGTAATTAACTGATAGAAACTTAATGTCCAAATCCACTCATTCCTTGCCTTTGCTGCTGTTCTTATCCATCCATTCATTCATCATGTTTCATAGAATGCACTGCAAAGGAGCATCTTCAGAAGTCTGGAACAAATTAACGTACATATTAACAAAGTAAAGCAGCTGTGTGGTTGCATTACTATTCAACTATTACTGAACTGTTACAAACTATGTGTGCTAGCAAATGTTAGGTTGAGCACAGCAAAACTAATAAGAAAAACATTATTTTCAAAAACAAAGAAGATGCTGCTTCCTCAGTAATGTTTAAAAAAACTGCTAATTTTGTCTGTTACCAGCTTAGAGATCCACATTATCAATGCGATATTTTTTATAGTAGAACTATGATTATCATGGTGAAAAACCCAAGACCTGTTTACAGTGACCATTGTTATGGAGCTAACAGGAATCTTCGATGATGATAATAATAATAATAATAATAATAATGCAATCAGATAATTTGTGGAAGTGACTAATAAGCTGCATTTTAGTTTTCTTTCAATATATAGGACTTCTTCACTTTTTGCTTTATGTGTGATGGAAAGTTATTGCAGAACTTCAAACCAGAATAGATTCCCCACTCTGAACCATTGACAAGAATGCAAAGTCGGGACAGAATTTTTTCTATCTTGCATTGTGGTGGTCTAAAACATACTTCAACTGAAATTGATTTTTGCCACTGGTAACACAACTCATATTCAGAAGTCAATGCAACATCCCTAAGATACCTGAAAATCATTCTGCCATCTGTTTTACGTAGCCTATTTACTGTTTGTTTTTACTGAGTAAACATGTTTATTCTGCCCACAGCATTTCAGAAGACAATTCTGATGTATATGAGGAGCCTTCTGCCATCTCCTTTCCACAGTATTTTTTCTCCTTGCTTTTACTGGGTAAAGATCTTGTTTACTTTATGTGCAAGATTTTTGAGCACAGGCAGTGAGAGACATTTCTAATTCCAAAATGTGTGAATTGAGCTTCTTGGTTAGTTCTTTTAAAGTGCTGACTTTTTTAGTTTTTTGTGCAAGTGCACCATAATCAGTTTGTCTTACCATCAGGTCAGTCATTGTTTGACATTGCAGGGTTTAAGTTCTTATGCGATGAAGAATCAAGTAATATGCTGTGAAATCAAGCAATGGAAAATCCAGGATGGAATGTAACAAAAGTATGAAAAGAAAAGGATAGTTGCTACTCACCATATAGCGGAGATGCTGAGTTCCAGATAAGCACAATGAAAGAACTGTCAGAAAGTGAGCTTTCGACACACACACACACACACACACACACACACACACACACACACACACACACACAGAGAGAGAGAGTCAGTCTCTGATTGCTGAGTGCAGTCTGGCGTTAGCAACCAGAGACTGTGATCAAATGTGTGTGTGAGTTGCATCTGCATGAGTATGTGTGTGTGTATTGTCTATTTCCGATGAAGGACTTGTTTGCTGAAAGCTCACTTTCTCACAGTCTTTCTGTTGTGCCTGTCTGTGACTCAGAATCTCCACTACATGGTGAGTAGCAACTATCCTCATCATAATATTGTTATAAAATGCTGTGAACCATTTGTAAGCCAGACAGCAACTATCTTAACTGTTACAACTGAGTTTAGCACCTTCATTACAATGCTTGTGTCATTATTAGATATTAGATTTTCTCAATAACTTCTTAAAGTTGTTAGACTGTCATGCATATAAATTAGAATGAGAGTGGATACAATAATAAACCTTGTTGGCTTCACATTTTATGATGTGCCATTGTGTGTTTATTTTTATTCCTGTGATGCAGTTTATCAATGTGAATCACTGCCTTCTGTAACAAAGATAGTATTTTGGCCCTGGAAGGAGGATGCCATTAATACCATAACACTTTAACCAACAGGGCTGGTTTAAGCCCCAAGTGACAAAAGCACTGCTCTGGGTGCCGAGCTGGGAGAGAAGCCACAGAATGTACCACAATTAGTAGTAGCCACAGGGGGTGTCAAGTGCAAGATTTGTATGTAACACATACCACAATTAGTAGCAAAGTCTGACATGAAGAGAAGTGTACCAGGAAAAGAGGAAGTGAAGTGGGCCAGCAACAACTGATAAATCACGTACGTGGAAAAACATTCTCGTGCCAGCCCTGTTAAGAAAGGAGAAGTTCGCAGTCAACATGATCAAAGGTATTGCCAGTTCCATTGGTCACATCAAATGGGTAGCTTTTAATGTTTGCCTCTGCCAGGATGTAATTTTTGAGTAACATATCCTGGAAGCCAAACTAAGATGCAGATAGTGAAAAATGAATCAGTGTTTTACTGTAGTCAAATTTGTTTAACAAAACTGAAAAGACAGAGAGATGAAATGGGCTTGTAATTGTATATGGTTTAATCATCTCCAGTTTTATAGATGGCCGTCATTACTGCATGCTTAGGTCAATTAGAAAATATCCATTGACTCAATGACTTGTCACAAACGTTGTTCATAGGTTGTTCTGTGAAATCAGAACAAGATTTAAATGATCCATTACAAACACTCCATCAGGCAGAATTACTACATCTTAGTGACATAATAACTTTTCTTAAATCTCTCTATTGGCTGTACTTCCAGACTGGTGCCTTTTCATATTGTCTGCCAGGACAGACGTAACACATCTCTGATTGTATTGTAATAAGTTCAGCGGTTACAACCACAATGAAGCATTTATTGAAATTAGTGTTCAATAATTTCAGTTTGTTGTCAATTCTGGCACAGTTTTATCTGGGAAATCAGTGTCATTTGTCTCGCTGTTATATTCGTTATGTTATTTAATAAAGCTTCTCTGTTTCTTACTGGAACACTGACTTATTGTTCGAAGCATTCAGGATCCCACTGTCGTTTCTTACCATTCTACCACATTTGTACCAAACATTTACAAAAGCTTTGCTTGGTTTTGTTAGAAGCTCTTACACACTATACATTTCACATTCCTTTTATTGGGGCATTAGAAATACTTTTCAAGTAGCATATACAGTAGTTAATTCATACTCTACTCGAAAGCGCTCTTAATTCACAACTCTTATACGGAATTGATGAATGTTTTTTAATCAAAAAAAACAATTTCGTTTTTTTTTTATTTTGGTGCACGTCATTTAAGCGGTTGTGTAAGTGAAATGCCAACTAAACTGAAAAAAAAAGAAAAAAATTAGGTAAATTCCTGTACAATTCATTACGCTAACAATATGTAACAGTTCTCAGGCACAGAACGTCAGAATCGGCTGTTTCTTTCATCGACCTAGTTCGTGCGTACACCAACAGATGTCGCAGTTACCTCACTTCCTGAACTCTGTAAGTCTCCAAACTAACCTGCAGAGGGCAGGGCAGTGCTACGGGCTGCGACGTAATTGGACGCTGGAACGAGAGAAAGAACATATGATTCTGTCAGCTGATTGGAAGACGTCAAAGCAGTCAACAAAGCCATGCGCTCAATGTTTTGATGGTTTAGTTCTCCGACTGGTGCTCGTCTGGTGTACGCGTTGCGTTGGTGTCTCGTCCCTTGACGATGCCGTTCATTTCTAAAGACTGGAGATCTCCTGGGGAGGAGTGGGTTAAAACAGAAGAGGGATGGGAGAAAAAGAAAATACTTGAATGTGGGCGGCAGATTAACGGCAGTGCGCAGGACAACATGGATACCAGGTTTGTTGTCGTATTTTGTTTTGATTCGTATTCTGGCTGTTTGTTTGTTTTGAATCATTTGTTTGATTTACACACAGCACATCTATGACTGTAGTATTTCCTGATGCCGTCGTTAATATCGGTTCGTTGCATAGTTAACGCAAATTTCATTTAACAAAGAAATATGACATTTTCACATCTGTCACTGCCTTTCTTTTGTTTCTTTATGGTATTGATTCTAAAATAAATCAAACGACCGTTTTCAAGGACGGAAGAATACGTTTCGTCAGCTAGTAGTCCAGAATCTGCGTTTATTATTTTATTTTCCATAAATGGTGGCAAAGGTTTATTTAGAGTATTGCCAGAAACGTCAGTTTTGTGTCGTAACCACTGTCATGCCAGATTTAAATGAAGTAAATTGGAGTATATAATTGAGTCTTTGTTCTCTTCAAGCGCCATTTTCAAATGTCAGAGAGTTGTTTCTTTCATGCGCGGAGCACTGTCGATACAGACTAAGTTCCACTGATATATGTCTCATTTCAAACGCTCTATAACTGTTCTCCACAGTTTCATAATGTGACACATTTTTATGTTAATTGGACTGTTATGCCAATAATTCACAAAACAAAGGGATTTGTGAGGCGTGTGTACCTACCATGATTTTGTAAAGAAATACCTTAAATCGGTTCATTAACATTAGATTTATTTGCGTACAATCTGCGAACAGGCAGGCAACGCAAACAGAAACAAGATTTTTCGGAAAAACAGTGGTTTCATTCTACTTTCTCACAGAAATTGACGTAAATGTTGAATTATCCGCAGAGATTGTTGCCAGTGAATTCACGAAACACAAGCCTACTTATTTCAAAGCGTGAAGTCAAAAATGATGCATTTTCAAAGAATGATGTTTTATTTTACTTTCTAAGACTGAATGTTCTTGCCTTCCTTTCAGATAAACAAAAGAAAATAAACAATAACAGTGACTCGGCTAACATACTTCATTGAACCATGTTGACGCAAGGAAACGAGGCACACGCTACTAGACAAAGGAGCACAATTAATTAAAATTCATTATAGTAGTTTAATACATTTAAATTCAGCAAGTAGTTTTTTCCGTTATTGGGCCTTAATCTAAAGGTTTGTTTCGAGACTGCTACTCGGCTTTTGACAAAGATATTTTTATGCGGTTAGTTTAAAATGTGTCGTAATGCCTCGTACCGATTTGCACTAAACTCTAGTTCCAGTATGTTTAGCCAAGCAAATAAATATCCTTCCATTGTACCGTTCGAAATGTCTATTTTAAGGCAGGCTGTACTTAGTAAAAAAAGCGAAACTTCGTTTCGATTTTTGGATAAATAACGTTAAGAAAAACTGAAGAATCTGTAGGAAAAAAATGCATAAATTTCAGTGGAGGTGAATTCTTACAAACGTTAATTTGAATTCACGTTATAGCGGTAAAGAACGTGTTCATTTGGAGAATGGAAAGGTTGATGACTGTTTTGTAACAAATGGACACACAAACGTTTTATTGTTCTAAAATTTGACATGCCCCTTAAACGCTTCAGTGCTTTTCCAGAAGTTAATACACGAAGATCTAATAAAAGCAAATAAATTCGCGTGAGTCCAAATAAAGATACGCAGAAGCTGAAAGGGGGTGATTAATAATCATATCAAAAATGTTGCAAAAATTGGCCGACTGAGTTGTTTCCATAACTGTTGTCTCGCAAATTGTCAAGAATTTAATTGGAGGTGATTCAAGGTGGTTTACGGTAGAAACCAGCGACGATGTGAAGTTTTCTTACCGTTAGTTTTCTGCTTCGTGCTGGACACGTTCGGAAGTTAAGATTGTCGATGCGGGTAAATTAATGCCAAGCGAAGAGCGAATGAACAGCTCCGCAACTGTTCTTTCTGAATCCCAAGGCCGTGGTAGCTGACCAGGAGAATACTTGCAGTCATCAAATTATCTTCCGCTAAGAAGGTGGAATGCGCTCCACGAATGTGATATAACTTTCAAAATTGTTAAGAGCAGCAATCAGTCGTCGTTTCCGTTCTAGCTGGTATTGCTATAATGGAGTTAGAATAGAAACGAGGACTGATTTGGTGCTCTTTACCATTTTGAAAGACATCTGCATTGTTCAACCACGTAATACTCTAACTATTGCTTCATGTCCCGCACAGGGACGTATTTATTTCCTTTGAAACTGGCTTTTCATTTTTATTTTCTTTTAGTTTGTGTATTTGTATAGGATGTAATTTAGTCAAGTGACTTAATAATTGCATAGTTTTGATTTCATTTTGCCTATTTGCACACGCATTGTTGCGCAGCTAATTAGTTAAGCTTCGTGGCTTAAGTATGATGCCGTAATTCTCTTTCGAGCTAACGTTACTTCCGTTTGTATCCGGATGCGGTCATGTTTGTGGAGACGTATATTGTCCTCACGAGAAATGATTTTTCCCCCTTTCTAACCCGGGCATCGTTTTGCTTATAGTTCACCAAAGAAGACTGCCTAGCTTTCGGTGACTACTGAGTTTTCCTTTGCAGTGTAATAGTGAGAATCCCTCAGTATCACACCAAACAAAAACACTTGGCATAGCCGGTTTAGTTTCCCCTTGGTGTAACTCACTGCAGGAAGAAGTCGAAGGTGTACAGGTATATCATTTTAGGCGAACAGTGGAAGCCTTCTTTAACCCATCAAACGGGCTGAAGGTTCTTACAATGGAATCTTCTCACCGTACATTTATTTGATTGCGAGATTTGTCTTAACATGAACTTGCTTAAAAGTAATAGTAATATCCATCTATTGTAACCAAGACAGATGAACGAGCTTAATCTTTCGAGCATTTCCTTGAACACCGTGTGCAGCAAACTAAAACGTTCATTTTCAGTCAGTTTCCACAGGAGTGGAAAACTTAATGCTACATGGCAAGTTTTCAAGTCCAAGTTACATATGCCACTCTTACGTAGCGTAAAAACTATTTGTTCTCATATTACGTGATCTGTAATCAGTTATGTTTATTTTCTGCCTCTTTGCAACCGATTTCGAAACTCCAAGGCGTCGTCTCCAAGCTTATTAGCTTGATAATAGATATCACATACCTCCGCAAGCAAGTCGGGTTATCGTTAGCCAGCGTATACTGGTCCGCTTATTTCGCAACTTTTTGTGAAGTAGCTGACATACAGATCAATAAAAAAAACTACTGCTAACGGGAGATACAATAATAATACAATATAAAGTTTTTATTCTACTTAATATATTTAGCAGCTAGTAATGCCGCAACTTCTCCAGTACTGTGAAAGCAACAATAAGGTTTTTCTCTTTCCTATAGTTCCTACAGCAAGACTTCATATCTACTTAATAATGTTATGGAAACTGTAAAACATTAAAATCAGTGGTGATGTAGGAAAACACTATTTATGTAAGGGGATTCAGGCTTGTTTACCTAGTCTTGTCATCCTTATTTGACTGATCTGTGATTTTTCCAAATAATTGCAGGTGAACACTGGGTTGATGACCATTGATGCTTTGCGGCAGGAACATTCTCCACCATTGAGCCTCGTATAATGAAACCAACCGTAACACTGAATATTAATCAATGATGTAATTGTCAGTACTGATGTTCATCATTGTATTTCTCATCGTTTCGATATTTCAGAGTCAGTTACTTTATAGAGAGCTGTTGACACACTCTAAGACAAAAAACGACGCACCACTGACTTATCCGAATGGGATGGAACTCCGTAGATTTGAGGTGTATGTGGAGGCAAGCAAATGATTACAATTTCAGGAAAATTGATGAATTATTCAAGAGAAAGAGCTTCACAATTTGAGGACGTCAATAATGTGTTTAACCGCCCCTGGTCGTTATGCAAGCAGTTATTCGGCCTGCCATTGATTGGCCGAGTTATTGGACGTCCTTCTGAGGAATATCGTGCCAAATTCTGTCCAATTGGTGCGTTATAACGTCAAAATTCCGAGATAGTTAGAGGGCCCTGCCCATAATGCTCCAGACATTCTCAATTGGGGAGAGATCTGGCGACCTCGCTGGCCAAGGAAGGGTTTGGCAAACACGAAGACAAGCAGTAGAAACTTTCACCACTTTCGGGCGAGCCTTATCTTGCTGAAATGTAAGCCCAGGATGGTTTTCCATGAAGGCCAATAAAACTGGGCGTAGAAAATCGTCGACGTACCGCTGTGGTGTAAGGGTTTCGCGGATGATAACCAAATGAGTCCCGCTATGAAAAGAAATTACACCCCAGATGATCATTCTCGGTTGCGGGGCCGCATGGCAGTCGACAATCATGTTGGTCCAGAATGAGATTTTCACTCTGCAGCGGAGTGTGCGCTGATATGAAACTTCCTGGTAGATTAAAACTGTGTGCCGTACCGACACTCGAACTCGGTACCTTTGCCTTTCGCGGGCAAGTGCTCTACCGTCTGAGCTACCCAAGCACCACTCACGCCCCGTCCTCACAGATTCACTTCTGCCAGTACCTCGTCTCCTACTTTCCAAACTTTACAGAAACATCCCCCAGGCTCTAGCTAAACCATGTCTCTGCATTATCCTTTCTTTCAGGAGTGCTAGTTCTGCAAGGTTCGCAGGAGAGCTTCTGTAAAGTTTGGAAAGTAGGAGATGAGGTACTGGCAGAAGTGAAGCTGTGAGGACGGGGCGTGAGTCGTGCTTGGGTAGCTCAGATGGTAGAGCATATGCCCGCGAAAGGCAAAGGGTCCGAGTTCGAGTCTCGGTTCGGCACACAGTTTTAATCTGGCAGGAGGTTTCATATCAGGTTGGTATCTCACCACTGTCCGGGGCGTCTCCTACACGTCTTCGGCCTGAAATCTCATTGACTGGAAGAGAATTGACTTGATTGATGAGTTCTGCTTCGAAATGAGCCCCGATGACCAGCAAAGACTTAACTGGAGACATCCTGGACACCAACGGGATATCAACCTATCACCTGCCATACGGGCCGACAACCATGATAGTCTGGTGTGCCATTGCTTTTCACAGCAGGACCCCTTTGGTTGCTATCCGCAGCACCTTTACAATACAGCACACGGCGAGAGTTTCTACTGCTAGTCTTCGTGCTTGTCAAACCCAGCCTTGGCCAATAAGATCGCCAGATCTCTCCCCAATGGAGCACAATAGGAGCATTGTGGGCAGGGCCCTCCAATCAGATGGGGTTTTGACGATTTAACGCGTCAATTGGACAGAATTTGGCACGATGTACGTCAGGTGGACATCCAACAACTCTACCAATAAATGCCAAGCCGAATAAGTGCTTGCAGAAGAGCTAGAGGTGGACCAACACGTTGTCGACTTGCTCAATCTCTGTGAAGCTCCATCTATAGAATAATAATAATTTTTTCTGAAATTGTTATTTGACTGCACATATACATCACATCCACCGATTTCCGTCCCATTCGGACAAATCCTTCGTGGCGCGCCTCTTCTTTTTCTTTGTAGTTCGATGAACCCTCTGCCAGGCACTTAAATGTGATTTGCAGAGTATCCATGTAGATGTAGGAGTGTATTTAACTGTCTCATGTGAAACTTCCTGGGAGATTAAAACTGTGTTCTGGACCGAGACTAACTCGGGACCATTGCTTTTCGCGGGCAAGTGCTCTACCATCTGAGCCACCCAAGCACGACCCACGCCCCGTCCTCACAGCTTTACTTCCGCCAGTACCTCGTCTCATACTTCCCAAACTTCACAGATGATCTCCTGCGAACCTTGCAGAACTAGCACTCCTGGAGGAAAGATCGCAGGAGAGCTTCTGTGAAGTTTGGAAAGTAGGAGACGAGGTACTGGCGGAAGTAAAGCTGTGAGGACGGGTCGTGAGTCGTGCTTGGGTAGCTCATATGGTAGAGCACTTGCCAGCGAAAGGCAAAGGTCCAGCGTTCGAGTCTCGGTCCGGCACACAGTTTTAATCTGCGAGGGAGTTTCATATCAGCGCACACTCCGCTGCAGAGTGAAAATCTCATTATGTCTCATGTGATCATCAGCCACAGACTTATCCAGTGAAACAAATAATAGTGCTGTGACGGAGTACCTGATTTACCTTTGCGTGATTTTACAGTCTTCAGTAGTCAAAGTGTATCTTTAAAATCATTTCTCCACCAAAGTCATTTCCTGTTTGTTATGAAATGTTGTACTAGGTACACTCAAAGCCACTGGAGCTGGATATTCACAGTATTCGAAGCGAGAAGCGTGACGCCTGGTAATTAGACTATGCCGAGGAACGCGTTTGTTCGCGGATGCGGAGCCTTCGTAAGAGTTCTCTGATCCCGAAGCGAAACTGAAGCACTCTTCTGTGTCTTCTCGCTTTCACGAATGCTCCTCGTGATGCACACCGCCACCCACTGCAGATCTGGAGAAGTAGTTTCCTTGATTATCCGCCTTTTTTGAAAATAGTTTCCTTTCTCCACGTACTTGCTTCTTCTCTACATGTGTACTTGGAAAACAACTGAATTGCATGGCAGGGTGTACATCGCATTGTCCCAGTTATCAGGGATTTTTTTCCCTTTCTATTCACGTATGGAGCTCGGAAGGAATGGTTGTTTAAGTACCTTTGTGCGTGCTGCAATTAACCTGTTTTTGTTCTCCCGATTCCCATGGGAGCGATGTGTACGGGGTGGTAGCATATTCCTAGACTCATCATTTAAAGCCAATTCTTGAATCTTTGTAAGTAGACCTCCGGGTAGTTTACGTGTGTCTTGAAGAGTCTGCCACTTCAGTTCTTTCAGCGTCTCTGTGACTCTCCTTCGGGTTAAGCAAACCTGTGACATTCGTGCTACCCATCTCTATATACGTTCAGTATCACCTGTTAGCATTAGTCTAGGACGGATAGCACGAGTGATTCGCAAGCAGTCTCCTTTATAGATTGACTGCAGTTCCCCAGAATTGTACCTTCCAATAAACCGAAGTCTCCCTCTTGCTTTACCCACAACTGAGCCTAAGTGATCGTTCCATAGCAAATCCCAACAAAATGTTAAACCCTTGCATTTGTATCAGTTGACTGATTCCAACTGTGGGACTCATTTGTATTATAGTAATAAGATATTACCTTCCTCCCCCCCCCCCCCCCCCTCATGTTAATCTCTTATGGCCGGCCGGAGTAACGAGCGGTTCTAGGCGCGTCAGTCTGGAACCGCGTGACCGCTACTGTCGCGGGTTCGAATCCTGCCTCGGGCATGGATGTGTGTGATGTCCTTAGGTTAGTTAGGTTTAAGAAGTTCTAAGTTCTAGGGGACTGATGACCCCAGATGTTAAGTCCCACAGTGCTCAGAGCCATTTGAACCATTTTTGAATCTCTTATTTTTGTCTCCAGTACGCCAGAGGAGTAGGTGTAGGAATGGAAATTGAAGGGTTTGCGTACGAGTGTTCAAGAACAGTCAAATCCGGTTTGTGTACGCGTAGAAAAGAGTGTCTTCCAAATTTCACCCTGAGCTGCAGCCCTCCCCAAACAATTTGTGCACCTGGGATAAGAAATATATCGCGGGATGTGACACGAAAAGTTAACGCTTCGATACGAATAAGCCTTCTTTGTTGAGAAACGAAATCCTAAAGTCACGACCGAGCGAGGTGGCGCAGTGGTTAGCACACTGGACTCGCATTCGGGAGGACGACGGTTCAGTCCCGTCTCCGGCCATCCTGATTTAGGTTTTCCGTGATTTCCCTAAATCGTTTCAGGCAAATGCCGGGATGGTTCCTTTGAAAGGGCACGGCCGATTTCCTTCCCCATCCTTCCCTTACCCGAGCTTGCGCTCCGTCTCTAATGACCTCGTTGTCGACGGGACGTTAAACACTAATCTCCTCCTCCTCCCTAAAACCACGCATTCGGGAAGACGACGATTCAATCCCGCGTCCGGCCATTCTAGTTTAGGTTTTCCGTGATTTCTCTAAATCGCTTTAGGCAAATGCCGGGATGGTTCCTTTGAAAGGGCACTGTCGATTTCCTTCCCCATCCTTCCCTAATCCGATGAGACCGATGACCTCCCTGTTTGGTCTCTTCCCCCAAATCAACATAACCCCAACACCCTTGATGATCTCTGAACAGCGCGCGCCCAAAATCATTTGTTAGAACAGTGTGGTGTTTTAGATATTTGTGGCTTTATTGAACGATAAATTTGCGGTTACACAGCCATGTTATTGGGTGTTTCTCATACTATTTTTAGAAAACTGGGCAGAGTGTTGATTAGAATAGCAACTATATGGGCCTGTTAGCTGGGATACCACGAGAGGTAGGCTCAGCCGTCTAATAGAAAAAGGTATTCGTTCTATGTGTGCATTGACAACTTTCATTCCCGAAAGGAAAAGGCGAAATTGAACCGTCTAGGTGCGTTGATGAATGCATATATCTAGTAGTGTTTGTTGATATTGTGAAGGTGGTAGTGATGGAAGGGAGGCGTTGAAACACAGTGCTTGTGCTTATAACACAGCATTCTCTCTTTGAATATCGTGAGCTAGCTAACTCTGCTGTGATGATGGATAGCATATCTGACATTGTCAGAGAGTCCAGGAGGAAACTGCTTGGGATTCATCGAAAAATTGTGTTACAAATGTAAGCAATTCCGACAACGGCAATGAACCAGTATTTGTTGAAAGTTTATAAACTGTCACCCCTTCATTTCCAAAGCTAAGATTTGCACAGCTGAAATCAAATGAGGCCGTGCTGTTGTTGCAGGTCATGCGTAGAATCCTGACGAGATGTGTATAGAGGTTTTTGTTCATGGTTCTTATGATGGTTGGAGCAGAAACTAGTTAATTTGTATGGTATATGAAAATAAAAAGGAACAAGATGGGATATCATGAAGGATGTTTCAAAAAAGTGTCATATATCCTACAGGAGGCAGTATTGGTCAAAAATCGAAGAAAGGTTCCAATTATTATCTACGTCTACATCAGTATTCCGCAAGCCACCTGGCAGTTTGTGGCGGAAGGTACTTCCGGTGCCACTAACTGATCCTTCTTCTCCTTATGTCATTCGCGAATGGCGCGTGAGAAGAACGATTGTCGGTAAGCCTCCATATAAGCTCCACTTTCTTGAATTTTCTCTTCGTGATTATTTTGCGAGACGTACTTAGAAGGAAGTAATATGTTGCCCGGGTCTTCCCGGAAAATATGCACTCGAAATTTCAGCAATATACCCTCCCTGATACACATCTCTCTTGTAGCATCTGCACCTGCATTTTAAAGGGCATCTCCGTACCACTCTCGTGCCGTCTAGACGATCCCGTGACGAAACGCAGCGCTCTTTGTTGGACTTCTCTCTTTCTTCTATCAGTCCTACTGGTAAGGGTCACAGATTGACGAACAGTACTGAAGAATAGGTCTAACAAGTGCCTTGTAAGCCACTTCTTTAGTAGATGAGTTACATTCTCTTAAGATTCTTCCTATGAGTGTCAGTATGGCACACTCCTTCCCTACTCCACAAACGGAAAAAAATCGCAACAAAAAAAGAAATAGAGTAATGAAATTTCGGAAATACATTTGTCTACATAACATATTTGAGTGACTAACATTGCAAGATCACATGTTAATGTACACGGGGGTAAACCATTTCAAATGTGAAATTCTAGTACATCAATAACCGGTGTAACCGCCGGAATGTTGAATGCAAGCCTGCAAACGTGCATGCATTGTGTTATACAGGTGCCGGATGTCGGTTTATGAGATGGAGTTCCATTCCTGTTGCACTTGGGCGATCATTACAGGGACGGTTAATGCTGTATTTGGATGACGCTGGAGTTGTCGTCGATAATGTCCCGTCTGTGCTCGATTGGAGATGGGGTGATCCAGCAGGCCAAGGCAACATGTCGACACTCTGTAGAGCATTGTTGGGTTACAACAGCGGTATGTGGGCGAGCGTTATCCGGTTGGAATGCTGTTCATGAATGACAGCACAGCAGGTCGAATCACCGAATTGACACACAAATTTGCAGTCAGAGTGCATGGGATAAGCAGGAGAGTGCTCCTGCTGTCATACGAAATCTCACCCAAGACCGTATATCTAGGTGTAAGTCCAGCGTAACTAGCACACAGACAAATTGGTTGCAGGCCTTCAACTAGTCTCCTCCTTACCAACACAGGGCCATCAATGACTGCTACGGTCGCAGGTTCGAATCCTGCCTCGGGCATGGATGCGTGTGATGTCCTTAGCTTGGTTGGGTTTAAGTAATTGTAAGTTTTAGGGGACTGATGACCTCAGATGTTAAGTCTGCATCTACGTGATTACTCTGCTATTCACAATGAAGTGCCTGGCAGGGTGTTCGATGAACCACCTTCAAGCTCTCTCTCTCTCTCTCTCTCTCTACCGTTCCATTCTCGAACGGCGCGCGGGAAAAACGAGCACGTAAATTTTTCTGTGCGAATCCTGATTTCTCTTATTTTATCGTGATGATCATTTCTCTCTATTTAGGTGGGTGCCAACAGAATGTTTTCGCAATCGGAGGAGAAAACTGGTGATCGAAATTTCATGAGAAGATCCCGTCGCAACGAAAAATGCCTTTGTTTCAATGATTGCCACTCCAATTAACGTATCATGTCTGTGGCACTATCTCCGCTATTTCGCGATAATGCAAAACGAGCTGCCCTTCTTTGCACTTTTTCGATGTTATCTGTCAGTCTCACCTAGTGCGGATCCCACACCGCACCGCAATATTCCAGAATAGGACGGACAAGCGCGGTATAAGCAGTCTCTTTAGGAGACCTATTGCACCTTCTAAGTGTACTGCCAATGAATCGCAGTCTTTGGTTTGCTCTACCCACAACATTATCTATGTGATCGTTCCAATTTAGGTTATTTGTAATTGTAATCCCTAAGTATTTAGTCATTACTACTGAAGGTCCCATAATGGTCAGAGCCATTTGAACCATTTTTTAACTGGCATCGAATCAGAAGCAACTTTCGTCAGAAAACACAACAAACCTCCATCCTGCCCTCCAGCACCTCTCGCTTGACACCACTGAAGTCGCAAATGGCGGTGGTTTTGAGTCAATGGAGTGCAAGCTACAAGGCGTCTAGCTCGGAGCTGTCGTTGAAGTAACAGATTCGTAGCAGTTCGCTGCGTCACTGTGACGCCAGCTGCAGCTGAAACTGCTGCTACAGATGCAGTACGATTCGCCAGAGCCATACGCCGAAAAGAGTGGTCTTCCCTCTCAGGGATGCCACGTTGGCGGTCCGAAGCCCGGTCTTCTTGCAACCGTACATTCTCGTGACCACCGCTGCCAGCAGTCATGTACAGTGGTTACATTCCTGCCAAGTGTTTCTGCAATATCGCAGAAGGAACATCCAGCTTCTCCTAGCCATATTACACGACCTCGTTCAAATTCGGTGAAGTTTTGATAATGGCGTTTGTGTTGCCTTAAAGGCTCTATTGACTAACATCAACTCACCACGTCCAATCTCACGACCGTTACAGCTTGTATGTAAAGGAGACCTGATTTGCATCGTCATAGTGGCGCGCCGCACGGGATTAGCCGAACGGTCTAGGGCGCTGCAGTCACGGACTGTGCGGCTGGTCCCGGCGGAGGTTCGGGAGGTTCGCGTCTTCCCTCGGGCTTGGGTGTGTGTGTTAGCCCTTAGGATAATTTAGGTTAAGTAGTGTGTAAGCTTAAGGACTGATGACCTTACCAGTTAAGTCCCATAAGATTTCACACACATTTAAACATCTGGCGCTACCAGCGCCACTCTTATGCGACTGGCGCAGAATTTGAATAGATGCCATCATTCAGATGTAGAAACACGCCTATCAACTTTAGTTTATGTCGCATAATTCCTTGGCGTTGCGATTTTTTCCTGTCGGTGTATTTGTATTGTGTGGTCATCCCATTTATGGTCGTTGTGGATAGTTACTCGTAGATATTTTACGGTAGATACTGTTCCCAACGATTTGTGATCAATAGTGTAGTTGCACAGTAGTGGATTTCTTTTTCTGTGTATGCGCAATACGTTACATTTATTTACGTTCAGGGCAAACCTCAAGTCCCTGTGCTTTCATCAGTCCTCTGTAGGTCCTTCTGAAAATCGTTCATGTCTTGTGGCGTTAGTTTTAGTTTAGTTTGTTCCGTAGATCATTTCCCGATTATTTATCGAAATGATGTGGAACAGGTCAGATTACAAGATATACACACACACATGAATAGTGCTAATATTAATATTACTGAAATTTTGAGTTCTACACATGCAACCACATTTAGAGGTACAATTTTTTTACCGTTTCTGAAACAGAAATTCGACCATGGAGTAGAAGGAGTTGTCAAAAGAAATGATTTTAAGCTAGCTTTAAAACTTGATCTGCTACCTGCCAGACACTTTACATTGTTGGGCAAATGATCAAAGATTTTTGTTGCTGAATAATGTACTACTTTTTGAGCAACTGACAGCTTATAGGAAAGGTCATTTTTCCCTCTAGTGTTATACGTATGAACATCACCGTTCTTCGCGTATTGAGATGGATTATTTGTAACGAATTTCATTAGCGAATATATCTACTCTGATGGTGCAGTTAAAATACCTAACTCCTTGATAAGTTGCCTACATCATTTCCTTGGGTGAATACCACTAATTATTCTCACTGCTCTCTTTCGTGCAATCAATACTTTATGTCTAAGTGGTGAGTTACACCAGAAAACTATTCCATAAGGCATTATTGAGTGGAAATATGCAAGGTACGTTAGGAGGCTGATCTGTTTATTACCGAGACTAGCGATTATACGAAGAGCGAAAGAAGCTGAACTTAGTTGTTCGAGAAGCTGAGTAGTATACTTCTTCCAGTCCAAGTTGTCATCAACGTGAACACCCAAAAATTTGGAGAAATCTGCTCTGTTAACTGAGCCCTGTTCATATGCTATATCAGTTGTCGGTGTGACTCTATTCGGTGTACAGAACTGGATGTAGTGAGTTTTTTTTCAAAATTAAGGATTAAGGGCGAGTCTATTTTCTGAGAACCACTTAATTCTTTGAAAGACATCCTTAACAATATCTTAGGCTGCTTTTTCTGGAATGGGATTTATTATAACACTCGTGTCATCAGCAAAAAGTACTAGTTCCGTTTGCTGAACGTTAAGTGAGAGGTCATTCCCATGAATAAGGAACAGCAGAGCACCTACAATTGAACCCTGTGGGACTCCCTTTGTGATAACTCCCCATTCACTAGAATTTACCACCCTCTCAGCATTATTTGTGCTATTCAGCACAACTTTTTACTTTCTGTTCATTAAGTATGATTCAAACCAGCTGCGTGTATAGTCTTCAATTCCATAAAACCCGAGTTTTTCTAAGAGTGTGACATGATCCACAGAGTCAAATGCCTTGGAGAGATCACAAAAAGTACCAACTGGCGATAATTACTAGTTTCGTATAGACATGCGTATTTACGCTCAATATTCTCACAAAATATCTGTTGTTTTTATGTAATTATAACTTAAAAATCATTAAATATGGAGGTCTGGTCGCTTGATCGAAAGCGCTCTGTTATTGGCTGATGCTCTCTTGATGTCGCAGACTAGGAGCTCAGACGAAGCTCTACTATATCACGTGTGTTATAGGAGCGTTAGCCGAAGTTACGAGGCTTTTACACACTTTTTCTGCTAACAGTTTGACTTTTTAGTGATGAAAAACGCAGTTACAACTTTTAAGGAACAATAGAAAGCAATTTTGTGAACGCTGATAGTAGCAGCCTTGCGAAGGTCGATGCGTGTGTAGTCCACTCATTTAGAGCGGAGATATGTGCAATGACGTACAATCTTTTCCCTGTTCCTGGCAATATGATTTAACTCTTTCAAAACGAAGGAATTGTTGAACTTCTGCAAATAGGTCCATATATTATAATTAGATTGTTGCCTATCAGTCATGAGCTACGACCCAAAGCACAATAAAATTATTCTTGGCAAAACTTAGTGCTGATTTCCCATATAGAGACACTCAGCGGAGCTACTGCGTCCAGCAGGCGTTCGGTGGCGCAACCAATAGCGCATCGACTTCAAGTAAAGAGGTCACATGTTCGAATCGTGAAAGGGGCATGTAGTTTTAAAAGTTTTACACGAAATATGAAACTAGCGTTAGCAAGAACTGATTTTAGCAATTGTTCTGATTGTGGGATGTGTTATATGTAGCTTCACGTTAGTCTTAGTCTGAGAAATGGTCAACAGAGGATAATACATTTACTTTGCGGATAAGCAATTCACTTTTTTTGGAAAGCATTGCAAGTAGTGAAATACCAGTAACGCCCACTGTACAATGAGGTTATACAGAGAGAGATACAGCGTGTACAACATGCAGGTGATATAAATATAAGGGATGTGAAGTTTGTGAGTGAAAACTAACGTTAGTGTTTGAAGCAGATTTCCTTCCTATTTATGTAAGGTGAAGGAACTGCAAAAGTTTATACGATAATGATCATAGGTGGACAGTACGAAGATAAAAACTTTGTTTCTAATATAGTAAAAAGTATGGTCACATAACTAGAAAATATCCTCTTGAACATGGCGTGTATGAACAGTTATTGCAAATTGTAAATAGCAAGGAAAACACAATAATATTCTGTTTCTGATCGGTGTGATGAAGTTTGCCGGCCGGAGTGGAGGTTGGGTTGGGTTGTTGTGGGGAAGGAGACCAGACAGCGAGGTCATCGGTCTCATCGGATTAGGGAAGGACTGGGAAGGAAGTCGGCCCTTTCAAAGGAACCATCCCGGCATTTGCCTGGAGCGATTTAGGGAAATCACGGAAAACCTAAATCAGGATGGCTGGACGCGGTATTGAACCTACCGCTACGGTCGCAGGTTCGAATCCTGCCTCGGGCGTGGATGTGTGTGATGTCCTTAGGTTAGTTAGGTTTAAGTAGTTCTAGGGGACTGATGACCATAGAAGTCTCATAGTGCTCAGAGCCATTTGAACCATTTTGATGAAGTTTTGCAATTGTGATTTGGTTTTCATATGAGAGGTCTGTCGAGTCGCTTTACAAATAAGTTAAAATGTTCTTTCGGGTTATATTCGAACTAGCGAACTGTGGACATCATATTAAATTCGATGGTCTACCGCCTTAACAATTGAGCTATCGAATAATTGAAGCGCAGGAGTTCAATTTCGTTGGATGATGCTATCCTTCGTTTTAACAGCGGGAGAGCATATCTCGGAGATAAGTTAATTTTGCCTTCACAGTGTAACACATTTTTAATTAATTTAGTGAACTCCTGCGTCGACGTAGTGGCAATTTGCCGGTACAGTGTAACCACATTTTACGCGTCTTCGTATTCTCTAGAACATTCAAAAACAACTTTTCCGGAGTTTTTATAGGTGCATTTTTACAACACGGTATTATACAGCATTTGTAGCCCATTTTCCGAAATGTGAAGTCGAAATTAAGACATCGCTTTGAATTAACATTACGACAGTTGGGGCAGCGAGCTAGCCAGTGACGTAACGCGCATCGCGTGACTCGATTGCAGCGTTTTAGCGGGCTTTCAAGTTATTTGAATTTCATTTCCGTTTTTGTAAGAGAATACAGAAATTCAAGTGGAAAAAAAGGCATGTCAGGAGCATAAAATGACATAAATAATCCTTTTAGACATTTTCCAGAAAACATTCCTTTGGCGAGGTAAAATAAGAGCCTAGCTCTCACACAGCTATGTATCTAACTGTGGAGGGGCCAGACAGTAAGTATGTGACGCAGTGGAAAGCAGCATCAGGCATGTTCTCGACAGTGACATGTCGTAAGGAGTCGGCAGTGGACGGGTCCCCCGCTATGCGGCAGAGTGCGGTGCGGCGGCTCGGCGCCTGCCTGGCCCGGCGCCAGACCTCTCTCCCCTCGCCCCCTCTTCCCCCCCCCCCCCCCCCGACCCACCGGACTAAAACAACCTAAACAACGTAGCCAGCGCAACAGCCGCCGCTCGCTGGGTGAATCACCGCCTCGCAGTAGCAGTAGCCCTCTCTTTCACCACGCGACTCGTTGCGTGCGCAGCGGAACAGTAGTCGCGGCCAGCAGTTTCGCCGTCTGTCGTGGTCTCTTTTACTTAGACTTTCGTTTCACTAGTTGCTAAGTCTCGCTATCAGCTGCCACGAAAACATTAAATTGAATTTAAAAGTATTGATACAACGTTGTTCATGGTGAATAACTGTATTTATTGCAACTAAACATGACAACCAGATACGTTTTATTTGGTAAACTAACAGTATGAGAGCCCGCCCGGTTAGCGTTGCGGTCTAACACGGTTTTCCGGATTGGGAAGGAGCGCCTGGTCCCCGGCACGAATCCGCCCGGCGGACTTGCGTCGAGGTCTGTGAGCCGGCCAGTCTGTGGATGGTTTTTAGGCGGTTTTCCATCTGCCTCGGCGAATGCGGGCTGGTTCCCTTTGTTCCGCCTCTGCTACACTACTATGTCGGCGATTGCTGTGCAAACACCTTCTCCACGTACGGGTACACCACCATTGCTCTACCACGCAAACATAGGGGTTACAGCCGGCCGGAGTGGCCGTGCGGTTCTATGCGCTACAGTCTGGAGCCGAGCGACCGCTACGGTCGCAGGTTCGAATCCTGCCTCGGGCATGGATGTGTGTGATGTCCTTAGGTTAGTTAGGTTTAATTAGTTCTAAGTTCTAGGCGACCGATGACCTCAGAAGTCGCATAGTGCTCAGAACCATTTAAACCCATAGGGGTTACACGCATCTGGTGCGAGACGTTCCCTAGGGGGGTTCACCGGGGGGCCGAACCGCACAATTACCCTGAAATAGTGGTTCGATGTGAGGCGGCGGAGGGGCATAGTGAACTGCGGTAGTCGTCGTGTGGTTGTGGACCACTGCGGCTGCGGTGGGGACGGAGCCTCTCCGTCGTTTCTAGGCCCCCCGTTAACATACAGTACTATACAATACAACAGTATGGGGTTTTCTTTCTAAACTGTACAAATACACTGAAGACCCTAAGAAACTGGGCACCCGCTTAATATCGTGAAGGGCTCCGCGAGCACGCAGAACTGCTGCAACACGACGTGGCATGGACTCGACTACTGTCTGAAACTGTGCTAGAGAAAAATGACATCATGAATCCTATAAGGCTCTCCATAAATTCGTCAGAGTACGAGGGGGTGGTGATCTCTTCTGAACAGCACGTTGCAAGGTATCCCATATTTGCTCAGTAATGTTCATGTCTGGGGAGTTTGGTGGCCAGTGGAAGTGTTTAAACTCAGGAGAGTGTTCCTGGAGCCTTCTGTAGCAATCCTGGACGTGTGAGGCGTCTCATTGTCCTCCTGGAATTGCCCAAGTCCGTCCGTATCCACAGTGGACATGAATGGATACGGGTGATCAGACAGGATGCTTACGTTCATGGGAACCATATGGAGCCCCCCATTCAGTACGTACATGTCACCTGTCAGAGTCGTGTCTAGACGTATCAGGGCTCCCATATCACTCCAACTGCACACGCCCCACACCATTACCGAGCCTACACCAGTTTGAACAATCCCTTGCTATCATGCAGGTTCATGGATTAATGAGGTTGTCGCCATATCCGTGCACGTCCATCCGCTCGATACAATTTGAAACGAGACTCGTCCGACCAGGCAACATGTTTCCAGTCGTCAACCGTCCAATGTCGGTGTTGAAGGGCCCAGTCAAGGCGTAAAGCTTTCTGTCGTGCAGTCATCAAGGGTACACGAGTGGGCCTTCTGCTCCGAAAGCCCATATCAATGATGTTTCGTTGAATGGTCTGCACTCCCAGCGTTGAAATCCCCAGCTGTTTGCGGAAGGATTGCGCTTCTGTAATGTTGAACGATTCTCTTCAGTCGTCGTTGGTCCCGTTCTTGCAGGATCTTTTTCCGGCCGCAGCGATGTCGGAGATTTGACGTTTTACCGGATTCCTGATATTTACGATACACCCGTGAAATGGCCGTACGGAAAAATCCCCACTTCATCGCTACGTCGCAGATGCTGTGTCCCATCGGTCGTGCGCCGACTGTGACACCGTGTTCACAGTCATTTAAATCTTGATAGCCTGCCATTGTAACAGCAGTAACGGATCTAACAACTGCGCCAGATACTTGCTGTCTTAAGTAGGCGTTGACGACCGCAGCGCCATATTCAGCCAGTTTACATATTTCTGTATTTTAATACGCATGCTTATACCAATTTCTTTGGCGCTTCAGTATATTTATGTACACTTTAATTTTCTTTGTACTTATGAATAATTTTTTCCCCACTGTGTGAAACCAGGTGGAGCAGAATTTGTATTTACATTTTCCAGAAGGCTAATTTAATTCATCCTTTTATACTGTCGCAGAAGGAGCCGAGTAGCGCAGTCGCCGTAGTCTAGTGGCCGGCACGGTAGCCCAGTGTGTTCGGTCAGAGGGTTTAGTTACCCTCTGTCATAAAAAACTGAGTAAACGGATCAACGAACAACCTGAACGAGTGTCATCGGATGTCCGCCACAAACAATATATAGAAAAAATGAGATAAAAAAGTGGTTACGGTACTAGATTGTTGCACGGAGGGTCGTGAGTTCAAAACTCACCTGAACTGGAAAATTTTAATTTCTATATTCGATTCGAGTACATTCTAGAAGTATCCACAAACGGCAAGAAGCATTGTACTGGAATGTTCTGTAGCTGTATATATACCATGTGTGTCCTGGCCGGAGGCAGTTCGCTCCGCGCTCTTGTATGTGTAAGTCATGAATAAACCTTCGTTAAGTGACGTTAGTGTTCGTCATTCATCTACTTACCGAGCGAGGTAGCGCAGTGGTTAGACACTGGACTCGCATTCGGGAGGACGACGGTTTAATCCCGCGTCCGGCCATCCTGATTTAGGTTTTCCGTGATTTCCCTAAATCGCTCCAGGCAAATGCTGGGATGGTTTCTTTGAAAGGGCGCGGCCGACTTCCTTCCACGTCCTTCCCTAATCTGATGAGACCGATGACCTCGCTGTCTGGTCTCCTTCCCCAAAACAACCCAACCCAACCCATTCATCTACTTACACGTTCCTCTACGTGACATTATTCTGGTGGAGACGCTGAGTATTGGGACTTGTGATACCGCACGTTATCGACGACACAGTGGCTCCCATCAGACCATGACAGAGCCGCCGTTTACGTGGCGAGAAACCAGAGTTCTAGCCGCATTCAACAGATCGCAATCTATCAGAGATAGAAGAAGAGGAAGAAGAAGAAGAAGAGGACGTCACGATGACAGCAACTGTGTGCCACCACATGAGACATCCTTCCAGGTTCTCTGGTGACGATAGCCAAGATCCAAACAAGTGGCTGAAGGTATATGAGCGTATAGCCAAATTTAACAAATGGGATGACTCCGTGTGTTTGGTTAACGTATTTTTATAATTGGAAGGCACTGCCAAGCTATGGTACGAGAACAACGAGGAGAAGTTCACAAGTTGGGAAGTATCCCAGGCGGAACTGCGTAAGTATTTCGGCGACACACAACGACAGAAGTGCAAGGCTGAAGATAAATTAAAGTGCAGGGTACAGCATCCATGATAAACTACAGCATCCTAAATTTAAGACGTCTTGGAGCTGTGTAAAATAGTGGATCCTAGAATAAAGGACGAAGATAAGGTTGCACATCTCATGAAGGATGTTGCGGAGGAGGTGTATCAAGCCCTACTCCTGAAGGAGGTTTCGACAACAGACGACTTCATAAAATGGTGTCAGTGTATCGAGACAATGCATCAAAAAAGGATCACAGAAAGTCTGACCGACTTCCAAACGTCATATCGGTGTCTGTGATGGAGGAAGGAACTGATTTCACAAGTGTTCTTCGTGAGATAGTGAGAGAGGAAGTTCAGAAGACGCTTGTATTGCTCGGCGAGCAGAAAACAGACGCTTCAAGAGGTCATAAGGGAGGAAGTGGAACGACATTGAACCCAATCTCTTGTACTTCATTTCCGTTAAAACGGTAAGAAAGTCTAGACCCATGCGAAGTTACGTTCCTACAATGCCACATGAGGAACCTGTCTGGGCACCAAGGAAGACTGATCTCCGGAGGACCCAGGATAACCAACCAGTATGTTGGTTGGTTGGGAAGGGAGTAAGACAGGGTTGTAGCCTCTCCCCGATGTTATTCAATCTGTATATTGAGCAAGCAGTAAAGGAAACAAAAGAAAAATTCGGAGTAGGTATTAAAATCCATGGAGAAGAAATAAAAACTTTGAGGTTCACCGATGACATTGTAATTCTGTCAGACACAGCAAAGGACTTGGAAGAGCAGTTGAATGGAATGGACAGTGTCTTGAAAGGAGGATATAAGATGAACATCAACAAAAGCAAAACGAGGATAATGGAATGTAGTCGAATTAAATCAGGTGATGCTGAGGGAATTAGATTAGGAAATGAGACACTTAAAGTAGTAAAGGAGTTTTGCTATTTGGGGAGTAAAATGGTCGAAGTAGAGAGGATATAAAATGTAGACTGGCAATGGCAAGGAAAGTGTTTCTGAAGAAGAGAAATTTGTTAACATCGAGTATAGATTTAAGTGTCAGGAAGTCATTTCTGAAAGTATTTGTATGGAGTGTAGCCATGTATGGAAGTGAAACATGGACGATAAATAGTTTGGACAAGAAGAGAATAGAAGCTTTCGAAATGTGGTGCTACAGAAGAATGCTGAAGATTAGATGGGTAGATCACATAACTAATGAGGATGTATTGAATAGGATTGGGGAGAAGAGAAGTTTGTGGCACAACTTGACCAGAAGGAGGGATCGGTTGGTAGGACATGTTCTGAGGCGTCAAGGGATCACCAATTTAGTACTGGAGGGCAGCGTGGAGGGTAAAAGTCGTAGAGGGAGACCAAGAGATGAATACACTAAGCAGATTCAGAAGGATGTAGGTTGCAGTAGGTACTGGGGGATGAAGAAGCTTGCACAGGATAGAGTAGCATGGAGAGCTGCATCAAACCAGTCTCAGGACTGAAGACCACAACAACAACAACAACATGTTTCTACTGCGGACGACCGGGACATGTGGTGCGCTGTTGTCGAGAAAGACGGGCGGATATTTGATGACGCCCGCGCCAGAAGACAGCAGATCGATCTTAGCCGACGCCAAGATGATGTGGGTGCAGGACGACGTAGGTCACCAATGCCGCAAGCTAGCCGCTGGAGAGGACGCTCTCCAACACGCCGATCAAGGGTCTCCGTCGCCGTTTAAAAGCTCCAGCCGATCACCTAGCCGCCACAACCTGGAAACATAAAGGGTGCGGCCTTCCTTGGAGGTAAGGCCGCCGAAGAGGAAAATCCTCCGCAGTCGATCACTACAAAAATGATAGTAAACTACGTCGATACCCTCATGGATGGCCGACCAGCCCAAGCTCTTGTAGACTCTGGAGCATCATATTCAGTCATTTCGGAGGAGTACAGTCGCCAGTTGCAGAAAACCGTATTCGTCGGCAACAAAACATCTCTGCTGAAGGTGGCTAATGGGAAATATGTAAAACCTACAGGAAGATGTCATTCATGTGGGTATAAGTGGCTATGTACAGTCCATAGAATTCATCGTCTTGAAAGAGTGTGGTCATGACATCGTTCTCGGATGGGACTATTTGAACGCGCGGGATTAGCCGAGCGGTCTAAGGCGCTGCAGTCATGGACTGTGCGGCTGGTCCTGGCGGAGGTTCGAGTCCTCCCTCGGGCATGGGTGTTTGTGTTTGTCCTTTAGGTTAAGTAGTGTGTAAGATTAGGGACTGATGACCTTAGCAGTTGAGTCCCTTAAGATTTCACACACATTTGAACATTTTTTGACTATTTGAAAGCTTTTCATTCCATTATAGATTGTGGTTGATCGAAGATTATGCTAGGCAAGATGAGATACTGTGGCAGGAAGATGCGCATCCGAGTGTGTGGAGACTATGTGTGCTGGATGAAGTGATCATTCCTGCAGTCAGCCCTAGAAAGGTAACTGTCATGTGTCATGCCATGCATCAACCCATGGATCTTGTAGTGCAATGTAAGAGAAGCATACCACTGAAAAATAACTTGGTCATGCCATCTTCTGTCGTCTCGTTTAAGAACTGATTCGGTGAATTGTGGATAGTTAACTGTCGCCGAGAGCTGCAGATCCTTTCAAGGCACATGTATGTAGCAATCGCTGAGCCGTTAATTGAAGAACAGCTGAGTGTCATAGATATCTCCCATGCCGAGTCTGTGGGCGAAATTAGTGCTACCACTACGAGACAAGATCTTGTAGCTCAACTATCACCAGATCTCACTAAGGAACATCAGAAGAAGCTACTTGCCATTCTTCAAGAGTTCTCTGAATGCTTAAACCCACAGGTGAAGAGCAAATTAGGCAAATCTACGGTGAAGCACCGGATTAGCATTGGAGATCGTCAACCAATAAGCCAGAGAGCATAATGTGTGCCAGCAAGGGAACGTCGAATAATTCGCGACGAGCTAGAGAAAACGATGAAGAATGACATCATTCAGCCTTCGCAGAGCCCATGGTCGTCACCAGGATGAAGGATGGCAGTTGGCGCTTTTGTGTTGATTACAGGAAGCTTAATAAGATAACTAAAAAGGACGCTTACCCCTTTCCACGAATTGACGATCCACTAGATTGTCTGAAGGGGGCTAAGTTTTTCTCAACCATGGACATGTACTCGGGATACTGGCAAATCGAAGTAGATGAGGCTGATCGTGACAAAGCTGCATTTATCACCCCTGAGGGCCTGTATGAGTGTAAGGTAATGCCGTTTGTTTGTGTAATGCACCAGCAACTTTTGAACGAATGATGGATAATCTTCTAAGGCACCGGTAGTGTACGGTGTGTCTTTGTTATTTAGATGACATAGTGTTCTCAGAGACATTTGATGACACGTAAAAAGACTGAGGGCCATTCTTAAGTCTCTCCAACGAGCTGGACTGAAACTTAATCCAAGAAAGTGTCTCTTTGGAGCAAAGGAAATCAAAATACTTGGGCACCTTGTGTCAAACGAAGGTGTGCGGCCAGACCAAGAAAACGTGAGATCTATAACGGAATTTCTTATTCCTAAAAGTATTAGAGATGTGAGAAGCTTCCTCGGATTGTGTCGTTTTATCAAAGACTTTTGTATCAAATGATATTTTACTACAAAAATACAGCGACCAGCCACTTTCTTTTAATGCGTTTTATTTATGCCATTATGCATTTCTTTCTACAGTGGTAAAATATAGACAGCAGTCGATATTTCGGGTTTGCACTCATCTTCAGCTGGCAAATTTGTAATTTGTAATTTGCCAGCTGAAGATGGGTGCAAACCCATTTATTTATGCCAGTATGCATTTCGGGTTTCCACCCATCTTCAGCTGGCACATTACATGTATCTTCAGTTTCTACGGTGGTCGATATTTTACCACTGTAGGAACTGAAGATACATGTAATTTGCCAGCTGAAGATGGGTGCTAACCCGAAATATCGACTGCTGTCGATATTATACCACTGCAGAAACTGAAGAACATGTAATGTTTTTATAGTAAAATGTCATTATCGACTGCCACGGAGCTCAACAGTCCAAATAAAATGGACAAATTGTTATTTTGTATCAAAGCCAGGCCACTCCAAGAGTTTTAAAAGCTGATGCTAAATTTATCTGGGGTGGTGCTCAACAAGTTTCTTTCGATGTGCTGCGAAAAGCTCTGACGACTGACCCTGAACTTGGTCTGTGTGATGAGAGAGCACCTAAAGATCTACACACAGATGCCAGTGGGTATAGGATCGGTGCTGTTCTGGTGCAGATTTCGGATGAAAAAGAGAAGTTTACAGCCTATGCTTCTAGGACTCTTACAAAAGCCGAGAGAAACTACTCAACAACAGAAAAAGAATGTATTGCTGTGATCTGGGCCATCAGCAAATTTCGACAGTATCTCTATGGGAGGCCATTCACAGTTGTTACAGGCCATCATTCACTTTGTTGGTTGACAGGTCTTAAGGATCCAACAGGACGACTCGCCAGGAGGGCACTACGTCTTCAAGAGTATGACACCATAGTGTACAAAAATGGAAGAAAACACAAAGATACGGACCGTCTCTCAAGAAACCCTGTGCAAGACCATCAAGACTTTGATGAATATAGTGACTGTCTCGCTGCACTCCAGGATCTCTCTGCTGAGCAGAAGGACGCCAAGATATCTCGAATTATGCTTGCCTTAAATCGGTCAGAGGATGTGAAAGGACAATTTAAGATAGTTAATGGATTACTTTGCAAGAAAAACTTTGATCCGTTTGGAAAGAGGTGGCTACCAGTGATTCCTAAGCACATGCGCTTAGATGTTCTATAGAAATTCCATGACACACTTGAGGCGGGACATTTAGGATTTATTAAGACATACGATAGGACCCGTAAGAGATTTTTTTGGCCAAGTTTATTTAGGAGTGTCCGTCACTATGTGTCGCACTGTCGAGAGTGCACGAGGAGAAAGGCAGTTCCTCAGAAACTACCTGACCGACTCATACCAATTCCAACAGCCGAAACGCCTTTCCAGCGTGTTGGGATTGATCTCCTCGGACGATTTCCAACGTCTGCTAGTGGCAATAGATGGATTATTGTTTGCACTGATTATCTGACATGCTATGCCATTACAAAAGCCGTGAAAACAGCCGAAGCATTCGAGGTAGACAAATTCATCGTAGAAGACATTGTATTAAAACACGGTGCCGCCAAGATCGTTAATTACGGATCGAGGGAAAGTTTTTCAATCGAATCTTGTGACAGAGATAAAACCGTCGGTGCAACGTTACTCATCACATGACGACTGCCTACCAGCCGCAAACTAACCCAAATATTAAATTTTTCCGCAGATTCAACATTTGTAAAACTCTAATTCTTCTCTCTCAAACTCCACCCTATGGGGAGAGAGGGAGAGTTTTAGTTTTAGCGAATCAAATTTATGAAGCGAATAAGTATTTTTTATTTATCCGTAACCATTTTCCACGCAAAAATGGGAACCTGGATTTTCTTGAATTACAGCGGCAACTGCCAAGAATGAAAACAAATGTTTAAGACAAAATGTACGTAGTATTTTTATGTAGAATCTGATTCTGCAATTAAAAATAACGGTTGCCATTTGAAATTTGAAGGTTGCCTCCAGCCCCACCCCCAGGGGGCTGGCGTGGTGGGCTAATTTTAGCACCAGGAGACGTCCCCCTCGAAAATAATCAACTTTGGATTCTATAGATTTTTTCGTGTGAAGCTTATTTTTCGAGTTATTCTGGTTCGTAAGGGCAGTCAAATGAAGACGAAGCAGCTGGGAAAAAGTAAGCTGTGTATTATTTCGCCTGCAGAGCCATGATTGTACCCAGGCGTCGACTTTTTCGTCCGAAGCAAATCGACAGCCACGAATGACTTTCTCCAGGGCTCCAAAAATATGGAAATCTCATGGGGAGAGATCGAGACAGTACGGAGGATATATAAGGGCTTTCCAGCAAAACTTCTGGAGCGTAATCGAAGCAACAGCCACCCAGGTACCGGAAAGACATGATGTCCTTTTTCTTGTACTACAAGGGCCCGCTGCTCGTTCACTTACTGCAACTCGGCTCCACAATTAACGCACAGCGGTACGTGGTCACTTTGCAAAAATTAAAGCGCGCCATCAAATCCAAACGACAGAACTGTCAACGGACGGTATCATTCTGTTGGAGGATAATGGCTGCCCACATGTAGCCAAGGTTGTTTAGACTACGCTGCATGAGTTTCGCTAGGAAGCCCTTTCGCATCCTCCATACAGTCCCGATCTTTCCTCATGCGATTTCCATATTTTTGGAGCCATGAGAAAAAAAAGTTGTGGACTTCGATTTGCTACGGACTAAGAGGTGCACGCCCGAGGAAATAATTTTTCCGAAGGCAACCACAGATATTTCTCCATGATGGCATTCACTGTCTTCTCTTCCAGTGTGATAAGTGTATTAACAGTTATGGCGATTACTTATGGAAAAATAAATAGTTAACTTACTTCTTCCATCTATCTTGTTTTCGTTTGACTCCTCCTCATACACTGTTCAGTCCTGTTAATGTGATGATCCGTCAAAAGCCTGAATAACCACCCTTTGCAGTGCAGACCGTCGCGAGACGGGTAGGAAGAGAGTCAACGAGGTTGTGGAAGGAACCGACATGGATGTGGAACTACGTCGACTCCAATGCCGTGGACAGCTGCGCTAGGTCTCGGTTGAGGCTCCATGGCGCGAACAGCCCAATCGAGAAGGTCCCAGAGATTCTCGATTGGGTGTGAATCTGGACAGTTTGGTGGCAAGGATAGTACGGTAAGCACATCCTGGTGCTCTTTAAACCCCGCATGTACACAGGGAGATGTGTAACACGCTACATTGTCCTGCTGACAGATGCCATAATGGCGAGTAAAAACAAACTGGACGTGGTCCCCAAGGCCCCAAGGATATATGCATACTTGTTTTGATCCATTATGCCTTGAGATAATCCAAGGAATGGCACGAAAACAATACCGAAACCATAACTGCGGCCTGGACCTTTCTTGCGATTGGTTGCAGAGTGTTTGCTTTCAGACGTGTCACGCCGATGGAGTATAAAACGTGATATATCTGTAAGGACATCCGTTGTCACTCAGTCGATGTCCAGTTGCGGCACTGGCGTGCAAATTCCAGCTTTTGTCGCCGATGAGTAGCAGTCAGAATGGAAGCATGAAGCAGACGCATGTTACGGATGCCCATAGGCACAACGTTCGCTGAGCGGTCGTTAGGGAGACACTGTTGGTTGCTCCTTGGTTCATCTGAGCTGTCACCTGCTCATTAGTTGCACATCCATCGCGGTACACATTTCCGCAGCCGTTATTCGCCGCCTATCATCCCTGGCCCGTGGTGCACCAAAACTGCCTCGGCGACGGGTTTGGATAGCGCTATTTTGCCTTGCAAGATGTACTTTATCCATGACAGCACGCCAGCTGTTCACAAACTTTGCCGTTTGGGTAATGTTTCCACTCTTTTCCCAAAAGCGAAGGATCATGCCCTTGTGTACGTCAGAAATCGCGCTGTTTCCGCATTACGACAACGGTTACCTTGTTTTCCGCGTCCCCCCGATACGCTTTATGTATCCTCCACTGCTAGTGCTGCCACCTGCCATCTGTAAATGGTTATTGTACTTTGACCTCAAACATAGGCGGTGGTGGTCATAATGGACTGGACCGTGTATATTGTGAAGGTGCAGTTAAAAATGCCTAACACTTTGATGAAGAAAGCCCAATCGTTGGTTTCTTTCCCGAGTTTGAAAAGTCTTCGACTCTTTGATTATTACATTAAAAGACAGGGTAGTGAGTGTCACCATGGGAAAGTGTCCGGCTGCAGCTGGTGGTAAGCGTGGCTTTCCAGTGAGGAAAGCAGCAGCAGCAGCAGTAGGAAGTGAAAGGCCAAGCAACGACCTCCGACCGGCCGTGGCAGCAAGGCCAACCCAGCGGCCGGCGTTTCCCACGGCGCAGCCACCTTCCTGGCCGGGCAGTTGATACAGAAAGCTGTAACCCCCCGTGGCCGCCACTGCCACCTCCTGCGAGGCTGCATCAGCGCCAGCCAACTACGGTGATTGACAAGATCGCGTCCCAGACTCTAACTGCGGAAACGGAGAGATTTATCTTACGGACACAAGGGCATGATCATTCGCTTTTGGGGAAAGGGTGGAAACATTACCCAAACGGCATAGTTTGAACAGTAGGCGTGCCGTCACGGATAAAGTACACCTTGCAAGGCAAAATAGCGCTATCCAAACCCGTCGCCGAGGCAACTTTGGTGCACCATGGGCCAGGGATGACAGGCGGCGCATGACGGCTGCGGAAATGAGTACCGCGATGGATGTGCAACTATTGAGCAGGTGACAGCTCAGATGAACCAAGGAGCAACCAACAGTGTCCCCCTAAGGACCGTTCAACATGCGTCTGCTTCATGCTCCCATCCTGACTGCTGTTCATCGGCGACGAAGGCTGGAATTTAAACGCCAGTGCCGCAACTGGACATCGACTGAGTGACAACGGATGTCCTTTACAGATCTATCACGTTTTATACTCCATCGGCGTAATACGTCTGAAAGCAAACACTCTGTAACCAATCGCAGGAAGGGTCCAGGTCGCAGTAGTGAGCGTTACGGTTTCGGTATTGTTTTCGTGCCATACCTTGGGTTACCTCAAGACATAACGGATCAACACAAGTATGCATATATCCTTGGGGCCTTGGGGACCACGTCCGGTTTGTTTTTACTCGCCAAGATGGCATCTGTCAGCAGGACAATGTAACGTGTTACACATCTCGCTGTGTACGTGCGTGGTTTAAAGAGCACCAAGATGTGTTTACCGTACTGCCCTTGCCACCGAACTGTCCGGATTCACACCCAATCGAGAATCTGTGGGACCACCTCGATTGGGCTGTTCGCGCCATGAATCCTCAACCGAGAGACCTAGCGCAGCTGCCACGGCATTGGAGTCGACGTAGTTCCACGTCCAAGTACCGACATGTGAATGGAAAAAAGATTAAGTGCTAATACTGAATTTTCTCATGCTGAGAAATGAGGAGGAGAGATCGGTTATACTTGGTGAAAAGCTTTCTATTAGAACTGTTATATTTTTAAAAATTTCAACAAGCCGATAATCGATATTTCGTAATTATTCAATATCGACCCTCGAACTTCGGGGATGTATGGGTTAATAGACATATCGATGAAAACAATATCGAAGTGCTGGCCTGTTAAATTATGGATGCACATTGTAAGTGTACTGCCGATTTCAGAGCTGTATATTTAAGTATTGATGTATTATTAGATGCTCTGTACATTAACGCGGTAGCAGCCTGCTTATCCCCCTTAGAGCAAGAATTTAAAGGAAAACTATGCACATTCATGCTTGGCAATAACCACTTTGCGAACAATGGTAACTGTTTGAAAGTGGCACGATAAAAGGTGCCAGGTAGGTCCGTCGTTCGATTTCGTCACATATAGAATTTGCCATGAACACTTCATGTCGTCTTGCCTGTTTTTTTTTCCATTTCTGCAAACGCCAGCGACCTTGCAGTTGTAGCGCAAAATTGCGTGGTGAAGTTAAACATTGCACTTTGTGTTGGTAGCGCCAAGTGCCGATTACGTCGGATTTCCCCTCACGCGTCTCCGCCCACCGGAAAGACCAATCTTGTCATTTAGATTTTTGTTCATTATTTCCAGCAACTCTCTTTGAAGAATGCCGATGTGAAGAAACAGCACATTAGTTGCGTTAAAGATTTTTTTAACGCAACTGGTGTGTTATTTCTTCACATCTTGTTACTTCAGTCACACCGCCTCCCCTCTGTGCAATCGGACTTCTTTTTGCCACCCATATTTGCTTCATACAGTCAAAGAGAAAGACTGGACGTGATGAAAGGTCAGACACTACTAAGACTTCTTCACACAGTGAAAGTAGAGTTACGTTTTACTGCAATATCAAAAGACCAGTTTCAAATATTTACAGAAAATTGCGAAAAAAATATAAGAAATAAAAATATCGGTACTCGATACTGCTATTCAGATATCGATATATCGGGTAGAAAAATATTGCCAAGATATATAGATATTGTTTTAAAAAATATCGATATATATACATTTTATCAAACAGCCCTACTTTCTATAGTTAAGATGGCATAAATACTTCTTTATTATCGACAGTCTGTTTCGACAGGCTTTGCTATCTTCTTCTGGTCTTCAAAAAATTGAATTACAGAAGGTGTTCATTGTGAGTTTGTTAAAATGATAGCTTATGCCAGATTCAGAGACCACATTAGGTAAATTGTTTGCTGCTTTCACATTACGTATTAATAAAAGGAAATAGTAAATTGATGATTAATGGTGATAAATAGTAACGTTTAACAGTTTGTAGTGAAACAATGAAATGTTGAGTACCAAATACGTTGATGTAGAAACCCCCACTGTCCAAATTTACTTTCGTTTTCATGAAATCAGTTTGTTTGATTAAGCAATTGGGTGCTGTAGTTTTGTTTCGAGAGGCTAAACTTTTCTTTTATTGCTGAACCATCTTTTGTCTAAATCTAAAGTGAAGTCTGTTAAGTAAGTAGGGAGTTGCAATCTTTTCTGCTGGCTTACTCAGCTTCATTACGTGTGCCTAATTAGACTGGCGAATAATAGTGTACCACCAACCACATATATTGTTATCGATGCAGAATAGTAGTCTAACTACTGTTATTTGCCATACCTCTGAACTAGTGACTTATTTGAAGAAACTAGTTAAAGTCGGATGCTTATTGCTTAGGTTAACACACACGGTTATTACACTTGTTTTTGTGGTTTTGCTGTCCGGACAGGTAACTGTATTTCTGTTTGTTACATTGCTTATTATTAACAGTATAGTATAAGAATATTATAATTGGCTTTGCATGACAGTATTTTTGTAAACCAGTTCCGAGAATACAAAATACACGCAAGTATTACATCTGGTTTCACATATCAGGATAGTAAATAATAACCAGTTCAGAGAATACAAAATACACGCAAGTATTACATCTGGTTTTACATATCAGGATAGTAAATAGCATAACCACAAGTCAAAAGGAGGAATATTACAAGTTGGAGTCTCCTGCCAAGTTGCTACGTTAGTGGACGAAATGTTGTACAAAATGCAAAGGAATCTCATAAATAAAACATTTACAATGAAAACGTACCTCGTGCACGTGGCTATGTCTGTGTATGTAGCTCTTACAGACGATTGTTAAGTTTCAAAACTCACAACATACAGTAGTCGGCACATTAGCACATCTGTTTACGTTAGCTTGACATGTCCCATTCATTGGTGATCCACCTCAGACGGCGTATTGGTACGACAGTTCTATCACGTACGCCGTCTAAGGTGGATCATTGTATAATGTGCCGCATTTCATCCTCTAATACGTGTGACAACTTGACAGAAGATTCAAAGTCACAATGTGAACACATTTAGTAACGAAAACGTTTGAAGACCGGAAGATGACAGCAAAGTTGTCGATACCGGCTGTCTATAATAAAGATGTACTCGTATTTACGCGATCTTTTCTATAGAAACTTTTTTTTGCCTAGTGCTAATACTCTGTTAAGCGTCCTAAAAAGCCAGACCGCATCCAACCAAAAGACCATATTTCCACCATTACGGAACTTACATCATCGTGATCTTCTTCCTTGCCCAATGTCGCTTTCTTTACGGCGTGGGCATTGTTAGACAGTGTAAGGGTGGTCTTGGACCTTCCGAGGCCACCACTCCCCTGGGGAGGAATCTGTGTATCCCATCTCTCTGCTTTTAGAGCTAAGTCTCATGTTCAAGTGTGAGAACGTTTTCTAAATGTTTGCGTATCGTGTATGCGAGGTGTAACGTGGGTATGAGCCCGGCATTCATGCAGTTTGATGTGGGGAAAGTGCCTAAAAACCACATTCAGGCTGGCTGGCTCACCAGCCCTTGTCAGTCAGCGAGGCGGATTCGATCATAGGAAGCCTCGTCTTCCCGAATCCCGGAAGCGGTGTGTTAAAGCGCTTGGCTGTCCGCGCGCGTCACGTAACATAAATAGACGTTCTTAACACCACACCATAGATGAATGCAAAAATTTCAATAATGGCATTTCAATGGATAAAATCTTGTGGAAACGATGTACTTCTTGTCACCTATGTAAATAAAAATGTAAATGTTCATTTGTTTAAAATTGTTAATGTCCGAAAGTTCTAGACCGATTGCTTTGAAATTTTGACAAAACGTTGCAGTCTAATACAAGTCTGTTTTTAGGTAATATATAAGCCGTTGATATTCTTGTAACAACGTTTCCCTGTTATTAATTGATAAAAAATATGTTACATACTTAAATTAAATATAGGTATATAAAAACACACACGTATTCCAGCACCACGTTGTGTCAAAATTTCAAAGCATTCTAGGGAAAGCATTGTTACAAAAATATCTGCTTTTTCTTTTACTTCAAATTTATACATGTCTCTGTAACAAACGTTTAGACACACACACACACACACACACACACACACACACACACACACACACACAGAGAGAGAGAGAGAGAGAGAGAGAGAGAGAGAGAGATGTGTGAAACGTTGTTAGCAGGAAGTTGTATTTGTCTATTGATTTATGATTAGAATAAAACTATAGAATCTGAGTTTGCAATAACAATAAACAAGGCTCGTGGTCAAAGAGAGGCGGAAGATCAAATGGACAGAGGGATGGGAGAAAACAGACGTAGGAAATGGGAAGGAGGAGCGGGAGAAAGTGAAAGGCAGAGGGGGGGGGGAGGAGATAGATAAAGAATGGGAGAGAGGGAGATGGACAGAAATAGGGGAGAGAAGAAGATTAGGATTATCCAGTTTCTATACATATTAGAAACGCATGCTTTCTCTTTTCTTTCCTTTCCATTTAAGCAGACTGAACCACAGTAGAGAGGGGCCTGTTACAGCTTAGATTGAGTGTATAATCGCACTCGCAGTGCACTTGCATCATTACACAGTAAAACCCACATTCAAGGTTGCCAAATGAAATTTAGACAATTAGAATTATGGTCAGATGTCGTATCAACCCAGGATAAAATATGCCTTTGAGCAGAAAGGTCTGTTCTTTATTTTCAGTTTTTAAAATTTTAACCACATAAATGTGCAGTAAGGCACGTGATAACGTGAAAGGACGGTAGAAAAAAATTCAAATACATAGGAGGCTATTTGTTACCATTTTTTCCTAAAAAATGTACTTTCAATTTTTGTCCATGCTTTGTGGTTCTAAGGTTAAAGGAAAGAAAGACACTAAACTTGGAGAGGTTGAAAGATTCAGCCAGGCAGTTGCAAGCAAAGATTTATTGGAACACTTGACCTAGGTTTCTTCAAAGGTATAATGAACCTTGTTATGTCACATGCTGGTTAAGTGCATTGAATAAAGCCAAACGGCACTTGTCATATGAGGCAGTCGTCTTACGAACACAAATAATCACAAGCCGTGACTGTAGCAACGTAGTATTTCAGACGTAAAGATAAAGGTCGAACATAGCGGCCATTAACATAAAGCTCTTATTGACGTACAAGTTAACTTACGTGCTTTAAAATACAATGATGGCATCTGGATTATAACAGTATGCATTTGACAAAAAAATTATGTTGGCTTTATTCAGTGTACTTTATCAGCTTGTAATGTAACAAAGTTCATTATACCTTCTGAAGAAGAAAATTTTAAAATCGTCGAAACCTAGGTAAGAGTTGCAGTCAGTCTTTATTTGCAACTGATTTGCTGACTATTCTAGCCTCACTAAATTTACTGTCGTATTGATGCTGAATTTACGGCAATATTTGAGATTTTAAAATAAGAGATTTCTGGCCTCGATGTTTAGATCCGTTCAACACAACCGAAAATACATTCGTTTCGCACTTGCAAAGATTCGTGTGAAGCTTGGCGCTTCTATAGAGACAGTTGCGTACCCCTGGTTGCGGCATTCGGTAAACAGGCTGCAGTCACGTCCGCACTGAGGCATTCGCGAGACGAGACGTGGCGCGGTGCCCTTGAGCGGACAGTGGGAGCTATTTGGTCGGAATTTGGCGTTTCCTGCGCTACTGACGCCATAGCTGTGCTGGGGGAACGCCCGACACGGCCACAAAGGTAGGCGTGGGCATGCGGCAGGGCGCAGCCGCCAGCTCTGGCTTTGCGATGGGTCACTGATGCCCGGCGCGGCGCAGAGACATCGCAGTTGGGCATTCATAGGCAGAAAAGATCATACTTGTCCGCCAGCCGTCTAAATAGCGTCGTGGTCACGGCATTCCGCTTGCGGCAGTTTCACCTTTGTCCGGCTGCTGCTGTTCACGGCACTGAACGATTGACCGTTGCTCCCGTGTTTCATTACTTCTAAGATTTTCAGCATAGCCACAGCTGAATGGAACGTGAACAAGTGCCAGCGTGATTCTTATTTCATAGTCGTTTAAAAAAAACAGAAACTATACACTGTGGATTCGTTCAGTTGATTTTAAAAAGAACGAATGTGACCATTTCCCGTTCCATTTCGACAGCCTTCAAAATGGAGTCTGTGACTGGGGTGCGTTCCAATCAGAAAGCTATCTTTGAATTTCTTTTGGCGCAAAACCAGAGCATCACAGATATTCATAGGCTCTTGCAGAATGTCTACGGAGACCTGGCATTGAACAAAGGCACGGTGAGTCGTTGGGCGAGGTGTCTTGTCATCATCGCAATAAGGTCGCGCAAACCTGTCCAATCTCCAGCGTGCCGGCCGACCGCACATGCTGGCCGATCGCACGCAGCTGTGATTCCTCCAGTGTTGGAACGTGCGGACACTCTCATTCGAGGTGCTCGACGGATCGCAGTGAAACATTTCGCTGCACAGCTGGAAGTTTCTGTTGGTAGCGCTGACACGCTTTTCCTCCAGTTGGCGTATTCAACGATGTGTATCCGCTGGATTTCTCGTCGCCTAACAGAAGACCATAAAAACCAACGAAATGATCGTGCGGCATTGGGGGTCAGAAGTCTCCACCTGAGGAAGTTCGGCCGCAGAATTGCAAGATGTTTCGGTTGACGTAACATTGGGCGACTTGCGTGTCGACGATGATGATGAAGACAGCACAACACCGAGTCCCGAACCTGGGGCCGCTGCATGGCAGTCAGATGTGATGGCCCCTCAGCTGCCGGCCGGAGTGGCCGAGCTGTTCTAGGCGCTACAGTCTGGAACCGCGTGACCGCTACGGTCGCAGGTTCGAATCTTGCCTCGGGCATGGATGTGTGTGATGTCCTTAGGTTAGTTAGGTTTAATTAGTTCTAAGTTCTAGGCGACTGATGACCTCAGAAATTAAGTCGCATAGTGCTCAGAGCCATTTTGAACCCCTCAGCTAAGAGGGCGGACTGCGCGGAGTTGCTTGCGCGCTACGAAGCTGGTCGTGCCAATTTTTTGTCGATCATGATCACAGACGATGAAACATAAGTTTACCACTTCAAACCGCATACAAAGCGGCAGTCCGTGGAGTGACACCACACCACCTCCCCTCCGAAGACCAAGTTCAAAGCTGCACCCTCAGTTGTTGAAGTCATGGCTACGCTCTTCTGAGAGTAGCAAGGGGTTTTTCTGTTTGATGTCCTCCCTCAAGGTGCAACTATCAACTCTGAAGGGTATCGTGCTACCCTCAGGAAACTAAAGAAACCACTTCAGCGTGCTCGTAGTCACAAAAATGTAAACGAACTTCTCCTTCTCCATGACCCCACATAAGTCTGCGCAATCGAGAGGAGCTCACAGAACTTCATTGGACTGTTCTTCCTCATCCACTCTACAATCAGGATTTCGCACCTTCCGACTTCCATCTGGTCGAATGAAGGACGTGCTCTGCGGAAAGCAATACGTGGATGCAGCAACTCGATGGTTTCGACGTCGACCAGTAGAGTGGTACCATGCAGGGATATAAGCCTCCCAGCAAGGTGGGGGGTAAGACATTACGAGTATGTTGAAAAATAGGATTTTGAAGCCAATAGAACGGGGAATAACATGGCTTATTGGAATTCTGAGTAAAACCAACCAGCTTTCAGAAAATATAGAAGTGTAACTTTATTTATTGAACTCGCTCGTAGGAATAGACACACACTGTCACGTCGGTCGTTGTAAGAAATACTTGAGACCAGAACAGGAGAGGACACACAATTATAGCGCGGTAGCCGCGCGGTCTGATGTACCCTGTCACGGTCCGCGTAGCTCCCTTCGTCGGAGGTTAGAGTCCTCCCACGGGCATTGGTGTGTGTGTGTGTGTGTGTGTGTGTGTGTGTGTGTGTGTGTGTGTGTGTGTGTGTGTGTGTGTGTGTGTGTTTGTTGTCCTTAGCATAAGTTAGATTAAGTAGTGTTTAAGCTTAGGGACCGATGACCTCAGCAGTTTCGTCCCATAAGATCTTACCACAAATTTCAGTTTCACAATTATAGAAAGTTTCACGTAAATAATTTGTAGCCTCCTCTGTTTGAAGTGGCATGCAAAATTGTAGGGAAAGTTATCCAGGGATATAGAGTACTTTTATTTACCGTATAAGATCACCGGATAAAATATTAGTTACCCCTTTAACGGAGGACACCAATAGCTTTGGAACGCCGTAGATTGCTTCGAAGTGGCACCAGTCGGTCATTTGGCCCTACACAACAAAAGTAAATCGTGACATTGTTTGTACGAGGGTCATATTAAAAGTTCTCCACACTGTAAGACAGAATTGAAGAAAATAATGTATTTTACAAAATACCTTTAAAGGCATTCAATATAATCTCTATTCTACCTTCTGACAGCTTTCAAATGACTTGGCAGCTTCCATATTTCGGATAGGGCATCTTAATTGTTGAGCTGTCTAATTACTCGGGACACCTCACTGGAAACTTCAACAGTTGTATCGAAACGTTTTCCACGGAGTTCAGTTTTGGAAACAAATCAAAGCCAAGTGGGCTCATATCATGGCTGTATGGTGGATGGGAATGTTTCTCTCACTGATAGGGCAATATGTGGGTTTTGTATTATCATGCAAAACGATGACACCAGCTGCAAGCATGTCAAGCGTTGTTTGACGGATTTACGGGCACAAAACATTCTGCAGAAACAGCTTGTACTATTCGCGTGTTACAGACGTCTCCTTGGGCACTGTTTGTAGCTATGATACCACTCATGCCATACGCAAAGATCATCATCGGTTCCACCTTTGATTTTTGGCAGCGGAAATGTTTCGGGCGTAGAGAGTCAAAACTTGTCCATTGCGAAGACTGAGACTTCACTTCTGGCTCAGAATCTCGAATCCTGGTTTCATCAAGTACGACATTCTTTTCAGAAACTGTTCTTCTTTCCGATAACGTTGAAGCTATGCTTCAGCGATTCTTTTCTCTACGCCCATATCATGCGGAATTCATCTGGCAGAAACTTTTCTCGTCTTTAACTTTTCAGTTATGATTCTGTAAACTGAAGTGACAGACATTCTGGCCTGATATTCAATTTCCTCAAATATTTTTGGTCGATCTTCTCTCGAAATGTCATTAACAATAACCTGTGTGATGTACTCTGTTGCAGTTAATGGTCTTACACTTCTTTGGTTATCCTCAGTGCTTACCTGACCTTCACGGAAACGAACAGACTACCGTGATACTGTGCTACGATCCGCTACCCTATTCCCACATATCTTCTCAAAGCGTTGTAAATTTCCGTTGGGTTTTTTCCATGTAGGGATTCAGTTTTGATGCAGTAACGCTGCTCACTCTGTGTAGTCTACTTGGCTCTGTTTCAGCTTCCATTTTATAACTGGAATACTCACGACACAGCCACGCGAACCAGCAAACACATACACGACCGTCGCGCCTGAAGTCTCGCTCACAACTGACGTGAATTTCAGCTTGATCGCACCACCGTAACGGTCGCGCATGCTCGGTGTGCAGGACTTTGAAAATGATCCTCGTATGTGTCAGTCTGCCGTATGGAATCAGCGCAGAAAAACTGGTCGAAAGAGCTTGGAAGAATGGCAGAAAGAAGCTATGCTGTTTGAATGTACAGACGTGCCCATGATCCCGCCGTGAGTAAAGTTGCCCTGTTCGCTGGTGTGCCAACGCTGACTGTTCAAGGAATGGTGTACCGCTTCAAGCCATGTAACACGGCGTAAGCACATTGATCGTAAAAAGATTCCAACCGACAGGGACTGGTCAACAAAACCGGCTTTAAGTCCGACAGGAATTGATATTGTCAGTGATCGCAGATCCCTCTCCCACAGTTTCTGAACGAAAATTGTGAATTGACTGCGTGCAATGCAGTGGACATGTTGAGTCGGGTACCTCACAGAAACACATAAAGCATCGTATGTTCAAATGACCAAACAACATTTAGAGCGGTGTGACGATTCGCGGTTTTTGCCGCTTCTCTGATGATGTAAGACATCGAGTGTAACAGCACCCCAGTGAGGCAGTGTGAGGGGTGTAGTTCAATGCGCAAGTGGTTCTTCAGATTACCGTTAAACGATCCTGGATGTTTGTTTCAGTATTCTCGTGGATCAAGTGTTCTCCTTTCGTCTGCGTCTTCATAATGAGAGTAACGTGGACACATACGTCTTCCAAGATGACAACACCCGTATTCACAGGGTAGGCGTTCCTGGTTTGACGGAGCACTCAGGCCCTTTCCGCACCTCGAATGAGCCGCTAAATCAGCCGATATTAATCTCGTAGGAAGTAAATGGGACTGTTTGGAACAGGTATGGAACATAGCAATTAAGTTCCTACCAGTTTGACAGTTCTAAGAGATCTAATCATCAATAAGTGGTTTCAACTGAAGAATCAATGGAAGAAGCTTCATCATTCAAGAAACTTACAAAACCCTCTTTCGACCGATAATTCAGTAATCTGCAACCCATACCAGATAGGAATGCTAGAGGGAATAGAAAAGATCCAATAAGTGGCAGCGCGTTATGTCCACTTCCGTTTAGTAGGCACGAAAGCGCCACAGAGATGTTCATTCAGCACCACTGGCTGACTCTGCAAACGATATAAGAGAGGCGTTATGCATCAGGTTGTGGTTTACTTTTAAATTCTGTGAGCTTACGTTTCTAGAAGAATCAGCCAATATATTCTTTTCTCTTGTTTGTATTTGTCGGAACGACCGTGAAGGCAAGATTACAGACATCAGAGCTCCCACGGAGGCTGAACAACAATTGTTCCTCTGCGCATCATTCGCGACTGGAACTGGGGAAAAGGGGGGAGAGGTGACGGTGGTGGATGGCTTGTTGGTAAGTTGGCTGATATAGGCGACGAAATGCTTGTTCATGATCTTCTCGGAGAACCCCATATCGTTTATTTATCAGGATTCTGATGTCATCCCCGGAGCGTCCTGAAAAGACTTTCACGGATGGTGCACAGCTTCTGCAAGTGAGTAGTTTTTGAGCAATTTCTATGATATGAAAATGTTCAACACATTATATATATATATTTGCGTGCGCCATTAGACTGCTATGTGAAATAAATATTTGAGAACTTAAGTTTTTGCAGATTTCTCCAGTTACAGGATGTCAAGCTTTCTGAAAACGTAGGAACGTAAGAAACTACTCAGCGAATTTTTGAGGAGATTTTGGGAAGAGAAGGAAAGGAAGCTGTCAGATCAAGCTAACACGTTCGAACACGCTCTCTACGTGGCCTCAACGAAGAAAGAAGAGAAATGAAGTGCCAGAAATTCTGTGTTTATAGAATGGTCAATAAATGATTCACCAAAATACCACTCACTGCTGTTAATTCAAATCAGGTGGTTAGAACAAGCATGGCAATATCTACTGTTATAAATGCCACAGAAGAAAACATAATGAGTCGTCTAGCTTTTGGTGCACTAGTAACGGAGTGCTGATTGACGGAGAAGCTTAAAAAGAAGACTCGAGAAGCAATGGCTGAAAGGAAGTAAAACATAGTGACTTCTTGAAGAGCTTTTGCTAGTTTTAGAAGCCATAAATTATCAAACCAAATACCAAGCTTCAACGCACTTCGTAAGTAGGTAAAATGAAGAGATGATAATGATAATAATAATAATAATAATAATAATAATAATAATAATAATAATAATAATAATAATAATAATAATAATAATAATAATAATAAGAAGAAGAAGAAGAAGAAGAAGAAGAAGAAGAATAACCTCCGGTATGTTCTGCCAGTCGTAAAAGGCGACGAAAAGAACAGACCACTAATAGGGCTAACCCCCCTTTTAGTGTGATAAGTTGGTTCAGGACAGAATTAATGAAGCCTCGGACAAGCGCAGTCATGGTCGGGGACGACGCTTGAACCCTATGCCCGTCCACAATGGTAACGACACTGCTAGCCACACGGAAAATGATTTAAATCCAAATAGAGGTGTTTTGCGGGATATGCTTCCTGCAACCACTCTAGAAGGAAAACAGAGACAGAGGATGAGATGGTCAGATGAAGTTAACCGACACCTCATGTTCTGTTATCACCAAGCAACGAACTTAGGAACCAGCACAACTGGATACAGATCAGAAGTATACACAACGTTTATTACCAGATACCCAGAATTAAAATTTTTAACAGAACAACGACTAGCCGATCAGATCCGTGTAATAATCAAAAGTAACAGGATACCCCAGTCAGAATTAGAAAACATCAAACAACAAGTACAACAAATACTGGAACAAAATAATGTACAATCAGAAGAAGAAAATACAATAATGGACTCAAACATCCCAGAGCGAACAAACAAAGAACAACACGCATCAATTAAACAATCACAGGAAAACGAAATGTTAAGACGGCCACCAGAACAAGCACAAATAGAACACGAAGAAAAATTTCAGCTGACATATATAGAATACAAAGACACAGACATTAGACCATTCTTGCATAGACCACCAAATAACCCACAAGTTGAAACAACAATAGCAACTATCAACACAATCATACACAACAAAATAAATGAAAATACAACTATGGAAGAGTTACAACTACTGGTTTATATAGGAGCACTCACTACACTAAATATATACACTAGGCAGCGATCAGAATCAACAAACACACAGAAGAAACCCACAAAACCAGCATGGCAACACAGGCTACAGATCAGAATAGAAAAATTGAGGAAAGACATCGGACAGCTAACACAGTTTATAAGAAATGAAATGTCAGACAAAAAAACAAAAAAGGTTAGGTAACATCTCACAACAAGTAGCGATAGAGCAATTAGATGAAAAGAAGCAGAAATTACAAGCATTGGCCAAACGACTTAGAAGATACAAAAAAAGTGAAAATAGAAGGAAAAAACCAAACATTCAACACAAACCCAAAGAAATTTTACCAGACATTAGATAACACACACATTAAAATAGACAATCCACCAAACATAACAGACATGGAACACTTCTGGAGCAACATATGGTCAAACCCAGTACAACATAACAGGCATGCACGGTGGATACAAGCAGAAACAGACACATAAGAGATGATACCACAAATGTCTGCAGTGATAATTTTGCAATATGAAGTCACATGAGCAATTAATTCTACTCACAGTTGGAAAGCCCCTGGAAAAGATAAAACAGCAAATTTCTGGCTAAAGAAGTTCACCTCAACACATTCACATCTAACTAAATTATTTAACAGTTACATTGCAGACCCATACACATTCCTTGATACACTTACACATGGAATAACTTATCTGAAGCCTAAAGATCAAGCAGACACAGCAAACCCAGCTAAATATCGCCCCATAACATGCCTACCAACAATATACAAAATATTAACTTCAGTCATTACACAAAAATCAATGACACATACAACACAGAACAAAATTATAAATGAAGAACGAAAAGGCTGTTGCAAAGGAGCACGAGGATGTAAAGAGCAACTGATAATAGATGCAGAGGTGACATATCAAGCTAAAACTAAATAAAGGTCGCTACACTACGCATACATTGATTACCAAAAAGCTTTTGATAGTGTACCCCACTCATGGTTACTACAAATATTGGAAATATACAAAGTAGATCCTAAATTGATACAGTTCCTAAACATAGTAATGAAAAATTGGAAAACCACACTTAAAATCCAAATAAATTCAAATAGTATCACATCACAGCCAATACAGATTAAGCGTGGAATATACCAAGGAGATTCATTAAGTCCTTTCTGGTTCTGCCTTGCTCTGAACCCACTATCCAATATGCTAAATAATACAAATTATGGATACAATGTTACGAGAACATACTAACACAAAATCACACATTTGCTATACATGGATGATCTAAAACTACTGCCAGCAACAAATCAACAACTCAACCAATTACTAAAGATAACAGAAGTATTCAGCAATGATATAAATATGGATTTTGGAACAGACAAATGTAAGAAAAATAGCATAGTCAAGGGAAAACACACTAAAATAGAAGATTACATATTGGATAACCACAGCGACTGCATAGAAGCGATGGAAAAAACAGATGCCTATAAATATCTAGGATACAGACAAAAAATAGGAATAGATAATACAAATATTAAAGAAGAACTAAAAGAAAAATATAGACAAAGACTAACAAAAATACTGAAAACAGAACTGAAAGCAAGAAACAAGACAAAAGCTATAAATACTTATGCTATACCAATATTGACTTCCTCATTTGGAGTAGTGAAATGGAGTAACACAGATCTAGAAGCACTCAATACACTTACACGATCACAATGCCACAAATATAGAATACATCACATACAGGGTGTTTAAAAAATGACCGGTATATTTGAAACAGCAATAAAAACTAAACGAGCAGCGATAGAAATACACCGTTTGTTGCAATATGCTTGGGACAACAGTACATTTTCAGGCAGACAAACTTTCGAAATTACAGTAGTTACAATTTTCAACAACAGATGGCGCTGCGGTCTGGGAAACTCTATAGTACGATATTTTCCACGTATCCACCATGTGTAGCAATAATATGGCGTAGTCTCTGAATGAAATTACCCGAAACCTTTGACAACGTGTCTGGCGGAATGGCTTCACATGCAGATGAGATGTACTGCTTCAGCTGTTCAATTATTTCTGGATTCTGGCGGTACACCTGGTCTTTCAAGTGTCCCCACAGAAAGAAGTCACAGGGGTTCATGTCTGGCGAATAGGGAGGCCAATCCACGCCGCCTCCTGTATGTTTCGGATAGCCCAAAGCAATCACACGATCATCGAAATATTCATTCAGGAAATTAAAGACGTCGGCCGTGCGATGTGGCCGGGCACCATTTTGCATAAACCACGAGGTGTTCGCAGTGTCGTCTAAGGCAGTTTGTACCGCCACAAATTCACGAAGAACGTCCAGATAGCGTTATGCAGTAATCGTTTCGGATCTGAAAAATGGGCCAATGATTCCTTTGGAAGAAATGGCGGCCCAGACCAGTACTTTTTGAGGATGCAGGGACGATGGGACTGCAACATGGGGCTTTTCGGTTCCCCATATGCGCCAGTTCTATTTATTGACGAAGCCGTCCAGGTAAAAATAAGTTTCGTCAGTAAACCAAATGCTGCCCACATGCATATCGCCGTCATCAATCCTGTGCACTATATCGTTAGCGAATGTCTCTCGTGCAGCAATGGTAGCGGCGCTGAGGGGTTGCCGTGTTTGAATTTTGTATGGATAGAGGTGAAAACTCTGGCGCATGAGACGATACGTGGACGTTGGCGTCATTTGGACCGCAGCTGCAACACGGCGAACGGAAACCCGAGGCCGCTGTTGGATCACCTGCTGCACTAGCTGCGCGTTGCCCTCTGTGGTTGCCGTACGTGGTCGCCCTACCTTTCCAGCACGTTCATCCGTCACGTTCCCAGTCCGTTGAAATTTTTCAAACAGATCCTTTATTGTATCGCTTTTCGGTCCTTTGGTTACATTAAACCTCCGTTGAAAACTTCGTCTTGTTGCAACAACACTGTGTTCTAGGCGGTGGAATTCCAACACCAGAAAAATCCTCTGTTCTAAGGAATAAACCATGTTGTCTACAGCACACTTGCACGTTGTGAACAGCACACGCTTACAGCAGAAAGACGACGTACAGAATGGCGCACCCACAGACTGCGTTGTCTTCTATATCTCTCACATCACTTGCAGCGCCATCTGTTGTTGAAAATTGTAACTACTGTAATTTCGAAAGTTTGTCCGCCTGAAAATGTACTGTTGTCCCAAGCATATTGCAACAAACGGTGTATTTCTATCGCTGCTCGTTTAGTTTTTATTGCCGTTTCAAATATACCGGTCATTTTTGAAACACCCTGTACATTCAGCAACAGAAAGATTCAAATTAAGCAGAAAGGGAGGAGGAAGGGAATTTATCGACATAAAAAACCTACATTATGGACAGGTAGATAATTTAAGAATATTCTTTATAGACGTACTATGATCGATAATTATATTTTATCCTTGACAAGATTTCTCTCTGCTATCACGTCAAATCCAGACCACGCCTACTTTCCATGGTTTTAGGCCCTACTTCGTCGTCCGACTCGTCAGTCGGCAAGAGTCAGCACAACCAGGAGCACCTCCGAAGATTTAGAACGTAGCTTTGGACGAAACGTCATGGATAGAAGAGTTCCATGGACAACGGCCATACTACCCGGAAGAATTCTCGGTAACTGAAACATCCGGTCGTGAAAGCCTTCATTGTATGATAAACATTGTTGTTTATGATGATGATGATAATTTAACACTGATCTAAACACTCTTTCCTGTCTTCCGAATTACTATTACAGAAGCTATCAAATGATGTGAAATGAAATGAAATGATCGACAAATGGCAGAGGACAGCAGACGCTGTCTGGGGATAGTTTGGCCGCCAACAGAAAGTCTATCAGATCAAAAGTATCCGGACGACCCTAAGTAAAGCGAAATTGAATAGTAGTTGTCGCAGGAAGCGGACACGCCAATATAGCACGACACGGAGAGTATTGTGTTGTCAGCAGGGACGTAAGAACAGCAGAATGGGTCGGACGTGCGAGGCCAGTGACTTCGAACGTGGCTAGTCATTGTATGTCACCTGCGTAACAAATCGATCAGGGATATTTCAACTCTTCTAAGTTTGCCCAAGTCGACTATTGTTGATGGCTGTGTAGTGGAAACGCGAAGGAACAACCACAATTGTTAAACCAATTCCAGGCAGACTTCGTGTACTGAAGTGCAGGGACCGTCAAGTTTTGCGGAGGTTGTTGTAACAAATGGCATGAAGGGACCACTCGTGAGTTCCAGAGTGCTCCCACCATACAACTAGCACACTGAACGTGCGAAGCGATTAAAAAAAGAAAGGGGTACAATGGTCGAGCAGCTTCTCGTAAGTCTCACATTTCTGTAGTCAGTGCTAAGCGACACTTGAAGTGGCGCAAAGAGCGGCTCCACTGGGCAGTGGATGACTGGAAGCAATTGTTTGCGAGCGATTAAACACCCATCCTGTGGCAACCCGACATAAGGGTTTGGTTTGCCGGATGCTGTCATGTGTTGTGCAGACAGTAAAGTACGGAGGACGTAGTGTTACGGTAGTGGAGTCTCTTTCGTGGTTACGATGTGGTCCCTTTTTTGCTCTTAAGAGGACGCTAAGTGCAGAAGGATACAGATGCATTTTACAGGATTGTGTACTGTGTAGAGCAGGGGAACAGCTGGGAGGCTATGGTTGTTAGTAACAGCATGACAATGCACACTGTCAAAAAGCAGCATGTCCGAGGCAATGGTTTGTGGACAATGACGTTTCCGGAATATACTGGCATGGTTAGATTCCCGATCTGAACCATGTGGAGCAATTCTGGGATAAGTTAGTGCTGTGTCGTCCGAACGAGACACAGCCGGGTCGAAAGCACCACAGGCGCAAAGATGCGAGCTGGTGCCAGTGCCATAGAGCTCCACCAGCGCGACGGGCGGCACTGAGGGTGAAGACAGCGACTTTGCCTCGGCCAATTGCCGACCGAGTACAATCAGCCAATGACCGGGCGAGAACGCACAGAAGCCTCTCGGAATAGAAGAGCAGCTCTCCCCCACCTGGTCATAGATCATCGTCCAGGGCCGAGTAAGACAGGGAACGTCGTTTAGTGAACTCTTAAAAATGAACAGACAGTTATTCTAAATTGTATTTCCTATGTATTGTGAAGATTTCTCCGATTATTTGCACTTAGCCATTGAAGGCCTTTTTTTTTGATATATTACAATCAGTGTTGCAGACTTCATGTTTGAGCAAGTCACAAACATAAATAAACTTTTTAACTCATTTGTGTAACTTTGTTACTAATTTGTAGAAGTGTTTAGAACCTTCGTTCTCCTATCCTGTTACCTGGCCATGGGGCAAAGCTGTGAAATAGTGGTAGGGAGAAATTGTCTTAGCGGTGTACTGCACCAAAAGCCGTTTCACGAACTGACAAATTCGGCCTCCACAGCAACAGCGACGAGGCCTTTACAAAACTGGCGACGAGGGTTTGCAAAAGTCTGAAAGTCAAATTTGCTCCAGACTCCAGCGTCCACTACCTCCTCTGATTTCGGTACTTGAGGAAGAAGAAGCTGCCATTCCTTCACAGAGTCCAAGCCCCCATAAAGGTGCAAACATTCAGTATTATTGTACACTAATGAATGTCCGGATACTTTTCATCAGCTAGTGTCCTGACCCCAGTTCGGCGATGTGCGCATCGATGATGAGATAAATGACAACACCACGAACACCCATTCCCTGAGAGGAGAAAATTTTTGATCAGGCCGGAAATCGAACCTGGAGCCCCAGGATCTAGAGGCAGCAACGCTAACTACGAAAAGCGGAATGGAGACAGATGAACGCTGTTGACACAGTTGCGTGCTAACCGCGTCATCGGACAGAAGGGACATTCACATTCTGCAGTGTCGCAGGGAGATTGCATTCTCCGTCCTGTTAACGGCGATCTGACTGACGCACGGGCCTCTTAAAACAAGTGTACGTCAGTGTCTAAACTTGCCTCGCGGTTCGGAGTGACGTAAAAAATGTGACGGCCAGTGTACGGATTATGTTATCGAATGGATGTCGTTTTTGAATTTGCAGTAGCATTTTGGTCCGGCAACTGTGGGCTTACTCAAAAAATGCTTTCTGTAAACTTAATGCGTGCACGAGAAGTTAACTTTTCCGTTAGCACCCGCATGCATACCGCCTGACACTAGAGCAAAATTAGAACGTTTTAAACTCTGTGTAAGACGCGTGAAAAGCCAAAGTATAGCAGACTCTGTGTAGGTAGAACTGTACTCTGTCTGCTTGACACGTCATTTTCTAAATCTTCATTCACATCCTGCTAACCACCATGAAGTGTACGGCAGAAGGTACTACCCATAGCACTAGCTACTAGGACTTTTTCCCATTCCATTCACGTACAGAACTGAGGAAGAGTGATTGCTTAAACGCCTCTGTGCCCGCCGTAAATAGTCTGATCGTGTCTTTAGAATCCTTATGAGAACGGTATGTGGTGGGCTGTAGTGTATCTCTGGCTTCCTCACTTAAAGCTGACTCTTGTAAATTGCTCACAAATTGGCTTACAAGAGGTGAAAGATTTGGTACGTAGGACATCCGCAACTTGAGAGTATTTATTCAAACCATGACCAGTTTCGAGATTTTAAAATCAGATTCAGGTGTATGAAATTGCTTTATGGTTGGTGTTTCTACCGTGTGGCTGCCCGGTGGCGGACAGTATCCGCCAACATGCAGTGACTGGAGTTCTTGTACTGACTGGCCCGACCGTATGTTACGTGTTAGCAAAAACAATAATTTCATACACCTGGGATTTTAGACTCTCGAAAGCGGTCGTGGTTGGAATAATACAAGCACAACTGAAGCGGTTCTCTTCAAATTAATTATTAAACGAGATAGTTTAAGTCGATCTCCAACCCCTCTTCCACCCCCCCCCCCCCACACACACGCACACACACACAGTCGATTGCTTAAAGAATCGAACTCTTTTTGTATAAATCAGCTTCAAACGTCAACGTTACTGCATTAACGTTTAATAAACCATAAACTATTTTCTTTCCATTATTTTGTGGGGCTCTAAACGAGAAGTCGCTTACAAAAGGTTTGAAATTATCTTTAAAATTTGTTGAATGTTGCTAAATGATCACATTGTTAAACATCATACTAGTGTAATCTGCGGAATTTCCGCTCCCTTAAAACCTTGTTTTTCACGCATCTCAGCGTTTATGACGTCATACCTGCTGAACTATTGGAAAGATGTAATAAATTAAAACGTCATACCTGAGGCTGAAGTTTTACTGCATTAACAGCGAAAATTTTGTAAGCTATAATCTTGTTTTGTTTCATTATTTCAGGGGGCGTCAGCGAGAAAGATTTTGAAAAGCTTTGAAATTATGTGTAAACTTAGTTGAGAGCCGCTAAGTGTTGTGATTCTGAAATACTAGTTGATTATAGTCTGGGTAATTTGCACGCCGTGAGTTACATTGTCTCGAGACATATCCACTTTATACACGATTTATCGTATTAAACAGTTATTCCTCTGAATGATTAGATTATGATAACATTTCACACTTTTAGATTCTGCCGATAATCATACTACGAACCACTGAAAATCAAATATTTGTTGCCCCTGGGAGCCGCTAGATAGGTAACTCGAAACTGGATAAGGGTGATCATTTTAACCACTTAGTAATATAGATTCTACCAATGAACCGAAGTCTGCCGACGCTTTACCATAACGCAAGGCTAATCCCCATATTGTTCTTTCGGAGGACTGCATTTCTCCCTCCCTGCCCCCTATCTGCTCTACCTCTCCTCTCCCTCCCCTTTCTTTGAGTCCTACTTCTCTCTAAATGCCTGCCGCTGTGGTCGAGCGGTTCTAGGCGCTTCAGTCCGGAACCGCGCTGCTGATACGATCGCAGGTTCGAATCCTGCCTCGGGCATGGGTTAGTTAGGTTTAAGTAGTTCTAAGTTCTAGGGGACTGATGACCTCAGAAGTTAAGTCCCTTAGGACTCAGAGCCATTTGAACCATTTCTCTCTAATTTGCTAACTGGTTTCCACATTGCAGAGTGACGATTTGATTTGCTTTAGGGAAATATCATTACAAACGTTCCAAGATAAGTATAGCACCCAGCTAGGGTAATGAAGAACGAAATTTCGATGTAAGTGTTGTAGACACTTATTGGTAGTAGGTACAACCATTTTTTTCGTCAAGTTAGCAGTTTTGTATTATTCTTAAGGCAGTTTTAAGGTTTAACGAGTCGTCGACGAGTGGGTCATTAGAGACGGAGAGCAAGCGCCTGCTGGGGAAGGATGGGAACGATGTCTGGCGTGCCCTCTTGAAGGAACCATATCGGAGTACGCCTTATGATGCAGGGAAACAACTAGAAACCTAAATGTGGACAGGGGGATTGAACCGCCTTCGTTCCGAGTGAGAATCCATTGCGTTACCGCTGCGCCACCTCATCTGGTTTTATATTTTTTATGAGGCCTCTTGTTTGATCCCTATATGTGTACTCGGCGTGACATTGTAGAGTGTGTACCAGTACCATTTCCTCCACCTTCCTCTTCCATTCGCGGACGGTGCGGCGTAAAAAAGAGCCATCGGTACGCCTCTTCGTCATCTCGAATTTCCCTTACGTAGTAGTAGTAGTAGTAGTAGTAGTAATTTTATTCATTCGCGGATTAGTTTTACAAGGATACTGAGCATGTCGTAATATTACAATTTAAGAACGACAAAAATAACATAATTCGTATATACAGGCATAAGTATACTTACAGGCCTTGTATTGCAAGTATGGGACAGATAGTCGGCCATGATCTTACAGTACGAATCATCTCATCGTTTTCCTCAAGTGATTTAGGGAAACCACGGCACCTAAATCAAGATGGCCGGATGAAAACTGGATTCTTCACTCTCCCGAATACAAGGCTAGTCTGATTTGAACAGTGCTACCTCGCTTTCATGTTATTCTTAGTTTACAATATTGTTCTGCACCGAAGTTATTAAACAATGTAAAAAGCCAGTTCTACCTGTAAATTCATTTCTCACTCCCAATCATTGCACACACTATACACACATTATTTCGTAATGTGACATCGCACGCACTATTAGCTGACGTCAGGACCATAGTGACCATAGTGACAATGTTTGGTTTCCATTTCGTGTACCACAGCTTCCGACTGGGCGTGCATTAGCTGGCGACAGGTGGCCTTTCCAGATGAATCATGTTTTATGCTCCGTAGGATAGGTGCAAGTAGGCGTGTACTGCGTGAAAAACCTGAAAGCAAACACCGTGCAACAATCGTGGGAAGAGTCCAGGCCGAAGGAGGGAGCGTTATGAATTAACTCAAGTATGCACTGTTCGGACCTTGCCCACCCCTACATAAAATTTGTTGTTCCCTGGCAGGATGGCACCTACCTGCAGGACAGTGCAACGAATCAAACAAAAGGTCGCAGTGTACGTGCTTGGCTCGAGGAGTACCAGGCTTAATTTACCGTACTTCCCTGACACCAAATTCCCGGCTTTAAACCTAATCGAGACTCTGTGGGACCACCTCAATCGTGTTGTATGCGCCATGGATCCTCAGCCGAGAAACCTAGCGCAGCTGACCACGGCCCAGGAGTCGACATGGCTTTACATTCCTGTCGGTACCTTAGAGAACCTCCTGGACCCTCTACCTGCATGTCTCGTAGCGGCCCGTGTCACAAAATTGGTTATTCAGGCTTCTGGTGGGTGGTTGCACTAATGTGACAGGACAGTGTGAAATAGCGAAGTTTTACAGACTTTACGTATGCAGTGTAATAGGAAGGATGTAGTGGGTCCGAAATTTAGTACACGGAGCTGCCACCTCTTGCAGCACCAGCGTTTCTAATACGACTGGGCGTCGAGTTGAAATCAAAATGGATGACAGATAAAAGTACGCCATTCCATGCTGCTTCAACGTCTCTTGACAACGCATTAGCTGATGTTTTCAGCAGGTGAGAGATCTAGAAAATTTACTGGCCAGGGCAACAGTCGAACACCCGGTTTTTCAAGACACCACAGGCAGCATTCGCCCTTGCGTTATCTTGTCGAAAAACAACGTCCTGCAGACTTGGAAGATACACGACAGATGTAACGGTAATTTCTGGAGTACCCCAACGAAGAGTGATCGGACCATTGTTGTTTACGATGTGTATATCTGATGTAATAGAAACCGTCGGAAGCTCTTTAAGACAGTTCGCAAATGACGCACTAACAACGCCAGCATATAGCATCCATTTGCAGAGTGACCTGCATAGGACAGATGACTGGCGCAAGCTCTGGCAGTTGACTCAGAACGTAAATAAATTAACGTATTACGCACACACAGGAAAAAGTCCACTACTGCACAACTACGCTGTTGGTAACAAATCGCTGGGAACAGTATCTACTGTAAAATATGTTGTAGAAACTATTCGGAGGGACTTTAAGTGGAATGATCACATAAAACAAATATTAAGATAAGCAGATGTCAGAGAGTCATAGGAAGATTCTCAAAGAAATGTAACACGTCCATGAAGCAAGTGGCTTACAAGGCGCTTGTTCGACAGTTTCTTGACTGTTGTTCATCAATCTGGGGTCCTTAACAGGTAGGACTGATAGAAGAGGTAGAAAAGATTCAACAAAGACCGGACGTTTCATCACGGGATCGTTTACTCGGCGCTAGAGCGTTACAGAGATGCTCAACAAACTCCAGCGGCATACGTTACAAGGGAGGCGTTATGCATAACGGAGATGTTTACTATTGAAACTTCGAGTGAGCAATTTCCGGGAAGAGTCGGACAACGTGTTGCTTCCTCCCTTACGCAGCTCACGTAATGACTACAAGTAGAAAATTCGAGAAATTAGAGCTAATACAGAAGCTTTCCGACAATTATTCTTCCCACGCGCCATTCGCGAGTGGAAGAGGGATGTGTTCGTTGTAACAGAAGTACCCTCTACCACACAGAGTTTGTTTGTTTTCGGAGTATGATGTAAATGTAGATGCAGAGCACAGCACCTGACTTAACATGCCAGAAATGTAACGGCTGCTTTCCACATTACCAATTACGCAAACTAGACTTGATCATTTTGTGTACTCAGTAGCCAGATCACACCATGTGCTCGCCACATATGAGGATAACGAAAGCCTTCCGGTAAAGTTCATTCTCACCAGAGACTCAATAGCCTCTCAGAAACCTTTGATCGGATGTTTACAATGTGTGAGCGGTCTGGAGAACCAACTCGCCAGGGCAACAGTCGAACACCCTCTGTATTACGATGATGAATGCCATGTGGCAACTCTCGATCTCGTTTGAGCCTCCAGACATAGATACGTCCATCGCAGAACCGGGACTCCTCAGACAAGACGACATTTGCTAATCCCGTGGGCAATGCTGTAGCTGGGTGCATCACTCCTGGCACCCCTCTCTCTGCTACCGCGTCAAAGAAAGGCGCAGCCATGGTGGCCGGTCTGAGTATCCGTGGTGCTCCAGACGTCGTCGCACAGCCCGCGTGCACACTTCTCCTTGTGCAAACAAGCACTTCCCCGGAATGAAGGTACATGCCGTTGCCGTACAGCCATGCGAACAATGTTTGTCCTCTCGGGCGCTAGTTGCGTGGGTTCGTTGAGAACCTGTATGGCGTTTGATATGACCCTCCTAGATTATCAATTCCATTATTACATTCCTGCTGTCGGATCCTGACCAAGACAAGCAGGAATATCGCAGAACGATGAAATTTCAGTCTCGATATCCTGCGAGCCAGCTGCTGTTGAACTCCGGCACGTGCTGGTAGACGTTTCTCTTTCTTTTGGAAGACATACCATGATCTTCCACCCCCCCCCCCCCCCAAGCAACTAACTTTCAAATGCAATTTCTGAATGAGAAACCCCCTGAATGATAATTCTGTACAAACAGAATATAGATAGTGTTGCTCTTATTTACTTTGTGCAGATGGTTGAAAGGCTTTACATCTTCATGCTTCGTACATTATGTACCTTTTAGAACATAAAATAAACTAAATATCGCGCGAACAACTGAACTTAGAACCAACTTCCGACTTCGTAATCTAAATTCATCAGCACCATGTACCAGCCCATGCGTGAATCGACTGCCCGGTTCCATCTAACGAATGTAATTTACCGATATTGACGAATTTCGAACCACTGATGGAAAGAAGATAGGTGCCAAATGATTCGCTAGAAAATCTTCAGGAAGTGTAGTACATTCACGATAGAGGTAACTCGCAATGAAGCGTCATGGAAATGGTCGTCAAACTTAAGTGACAAACGCTATAAGAGATGGTTGCGCATCACTGTGAGGATTACTGTTAAAATTCTGAGAAAAATTACATTTTGCTTCCTGATACATATCTCTCTAAAAAACCATAAAGATAAAAATCGGGAAATTACCTACTGTCATGCCAGCGCACTGTTGGTGACTGGAACGGGAAAATGGGGAAGTTACAGTGATGCATGAAGTACCCTCTGCGACACACCATAAGGTGACTTACTTAGTATAGATGTAGATAATGCCCGATATGAGCAAGTGCAGTCACTCCACAGCAAATTCTGTCAGAACTTCTGTCATTCCAAAGAATTCCCTGCTCTGAAATACTACACTTTGAAAGAGGTGTTATTGGATGCATAGTGAGCTACATGGACGCTAATAGTCTGTTGTGAATGCAGACTTCAGTTGCGAGAACATTAACTGGTCGCAAGGAGAAACAGCGGGACCGTGTGGGAAGGTAGAACGCTTGCAGAGGCTTTCACCTGTACTGCGGCACCAGACTACGTTCAACCCTAATCGAATACCCTTAACGTTCGTTAAGCAAAAATCTACTTGAAAAAATTGATTGACTCGTCTGGAGCTTGGCACATCATCAGAACATTCGAAACGAACTTGTGAAATTTAATACTTCCCGGCTCTATAGATTGCTCTATGAAATTTCGGGCCAACTGCCGGATGTGAGTAACTTGCTGCTACGATATATTGGCGCAGTCTTCTGACCATCTTCAGCTGTATCCACCAAAAGATCGCCAGCAGACTCAGCGCCGAGATATAATGGCAGCAGGTTACTGACATCAAGGAGTTCGTCCGAAATTTCATAGAACAGAAATAACGCTAACATAAAGTATTATGTCAAGTGGTAACTGCACTAACAAAGATTGATTGGCTTGTCACTTGATACGATGCTTTGCATCAGATTTGTTCCTGAAATGCTGATGAGAAGCCACGCTCGAAACTCATCAATGAAGATTTTGTAACTATTGGGTTCTTGTTTGGTCGCTTCCGTAGCTGAGTGGTAGCATGGCTATCATGGAAGGTACCCGGGTGCGTTTCCCAGCACTGCCAGGTAAGTTTCCTTCGTGAGAGCATAAGAACAAGGTGCACTCAGCCTCGTGATACCGATTGAGGAGCTACTTGACCGATTGGTAGCCGTACAGTCCGGAGGAGTACGCTGAACCTCACTCCTCCGTACCGAATCCAAATGATGCAATTGGCAGAAGATGAAACGGCAGTCGGCCGCCCCCGATGGCCCATCTGTGGCCAGAACGGTGGTGGATAATAATGTAATAGTCTTGTCATTATTTAGCGACCTGAAGCAGTGTTGAAGGTGTGCCGAGTTAATCGTATATTGGTAGCTGGCCTTTTGCGCGACCTTATCGCAAGTTAAAAATATTACACAAAATTTCAGCAGTGTAACTCCTCTAGTAGTTAAGACTGTGTCTCTTCGGCTTGTTTCTTCCCCCGTACCTGGCACCGCGGAAGACTGTAACCGCAGTGCGGGCGCAGGCTGTGTGCAGGTCACGTCGTGCGCCGCCGCCGTCGGGGCGTGGTGTTCCCGCAGAATACGCGACCAGCAGCAGCCTGTCCAGGTGGTCGGCTCTCGTCTTGTTTTTTGGCCGCCGCCCCCCGCCTTACCTTACATGGGGAGCCGCGGACGCTCTCACAGATACTGACCAGCACGGCCGTACTACGTTCCGATCCGGCGGGCGGCCGCCTTATACGGAACTGCGCCCAGGTGTGCCACGAGGTACAGCACCGGCCAGCCGACGTATTGTCCCCGGCCGACGCCCTCGGAGGCGCCCGACCCTCTGCAGGAAACCCCTTCGCGACTTGCAGTGCAATACGCATTTCGTGGCCAAGTACAAATTTAGCGTGATTGCTGGACAATGAACGTATAACTACACTAATGGCCATTAAAATTGCTACACCGAGAAGAAATGCAGATGATAAATGGGTATTCATTGGACAAATATATTATACTAGAACTGATATGCGATTACATTTTCACGCAGTTTGGGTGCATGGATCCTGAGAAATCAGTAACCAGAACAACCAACTCCGGCCGTATTAACGGTTTTGATACGCCTGGGCATTGAGTCAAATAGAGCTTGGATGGCGTGTACAGGTACATCTGCGCATGCAGCTTCAACACGATACCACGGTTCATCGAGAGTAGTGACTGGCATTTTGTGACGAGCCAGTTGCTCAGCCACCATTGACCAGACGTTTTGAATTGGTGAGAGATCTGCTGCCAGGGCAGCAGTCCAACATTTTCTGTATCCAGAAAGGCCCGTACAGGACCTGCAACATGCTGTCGTGCATTATCCTGCTGAAATGCAGGGTTTCGCAGGGATCGAATGAAGGGTAGAGCCACGGGTCGTAACACATCTGAAATGTAACGTCCACTGCTCAAAGTGCCGACAATGCGAGCAAGAGCTGACCGAGACGTGTAACCAATGGCCCCCATACCATCACGCCATACGGCAGTATGGCGATGACGAGTACACCCTTCCAATGTGTGTTCACCGCGATGTCGCCAAACACGGATGCGACCATCACGAAGCTGTAAACGGAACCTGGATTCGTCCGAAAAAATGACATTTTGCCATTCGTGCACCCAGGTTCTTCGTTGAGTACACCATCGCAGGCACTCCTGTCTGTGATGCAGCGTCAAGGGTAAGCGCAGCCATTGTCTCCGATCTGATAGTCCGTACTGCTGCAAACGTCGTCGAACTGTTCGTGCAGACGGTTGTTGTCTCGCAAACGTCCCCATCTGTTGACTCAGGGATCGAGACGTGGCTGCGCGATCCGTTACAGCCATGCGGATAAGATGCCTGTCATCTCGACTGCTAGTGATACGAGGCCGTGGGGATCCAGCACGGCGTTCCGTATTACCCTCCTGAACCCACCGATTCCATATTCTGCTAATAGTCATTGGGTCTCTACCAACGCGAGCAGTAATGTCGCGATACGATAAACCGCAATCGCGATAGGCAACAATCCGACCTTTATCAAAGTCGGAAACGTGACGGTACGCGTATCTCCTCCTTACACGAGGCATCACAACAACGTTTCACCAGGTAACGCCGGTCAACTGCTGTTTGTGGTTGAGAAATCGGTTGGAAACTTTCCTCATGTCAGCACGTTGTAGGTGTCGCCACCGGCGCCAACCTTGTGAGAATGCTCTGAAAAGATAATCATTAGCATATCACAGCATCTTCTTCCTGTCGGTTAAATTTCGCGTCTGTAGCACGTCATCTTCGTGGTGTAGCAATTTTAATGGCTAGTAGTGTAGAAATAGGATTTACGCCTTTGGACTTTAGCGTGGGACACCATTGCGACAAATGAAGCGGACCAAAAACTCACCAGTTACACTGTTGATCGAAAATACTGAAGTTAGGATGTGGAAAGATAATGAATTTTCCACAAACTCTGTAATAAACTCAGAGAGAAGGAAAACGTGGCGCAACACGAAGGAGTTACGCTAATTGGTCACAAACTGATATGCATACAAGTCTCGAGGGAGAAAGAAAAACTGTAAGCTTTGGCGGCCGATGGATGAACGTGTGACGGTGCAGCGCAATTTCACCGCGTAGCTAGGGAAGATGGTAAACAGGGGCCATGTCGATACCAGAGCATAAAGTCTCTGCGAATTTCATTCCTTGCACTCAGTTTCACAGTAACGATGCATAGCAGACAGGCGAGTGAACAGTATACGAAGATGTCAGCATATCAGAGAGGACGTGTTGTTCGGCTCAAAGAAGCCGGTTGGAGCAGCCGGCGAATCGCGTGACATTTGAATGCGAGCGATGCCACTATTTGACGATGCTAGGACCGAGCAATCGTCAGAGAGGCACTCTGAGCGGAACTCTGGATGATATGTTGTTATGACCCGCCTTGTAACTGGCGGCCGGAGTGGCCGAGCGGTTCTAGGCGCTTCAGTCTGGAACCGCGGGACCGCTACGGTCGCAGGTTCGAATCCTGCCTCGGTCATGGATGTGTGTGATGTCCTTAGGTTAGTTAGGTTTAAGTAGTTCTAAGTCTAAGGGACTGATGACCTCAGATTTTAAGTCCCATAGTGCTCAGAGCCATTTGAACCAGCCTTGTAACTGGCGCTTCAGTGACTACGAGGACCATTAGTATGCGGTTCACTGAAAGGGGGCTGGGCTCATGGCTCCCCTTGAACCGAATATCATTGACCTTTGTGTACCAACAAGCCCGTTTGCATTGGTGGCGGGCACATTTCGTTGTGAGAAATGTTGCCTTTCCGTGAAGTTTGACATATTTTGCTACAAAGACACAAAATATATTCTCGTTGTCGTTCCCGCAGAGTTAATGTACGAGTAATATAAAGTACTTCAGTTTTCAGTCAGGTGAGTCCATTAAAACTCACTTCGTTAAAAGGTTACACTCATTCGAGAATACAGGGTGTATCAAAAAGAATAATCCGATTTTTTTAAAAAAATCATAAGTCTTACGTTATTTGAGATATCTTTCTGAACAACGTACTGTTGGAAAGAGCAAAACCTCAAGTTTTACAAGGTTTCCGCTAGGTATCAGCATTGTGCGCCCACTTCAGTTCTATTAATATTGGTGTCGGGACGGCAGAAAGCGTTTTGTGTTCTAAGCTTTGCGCAGTGCGGGTCAGTAATAAGTGTTCAGCGTGACTTTCATGCTAGGTGTGGTGTGGATACTCCTGCAGCACAGAGCATTAGGCGATGGCGTGAACAATTCCGAGAAACAGGTGCTTGTGTAAAAGCGAATCGCTGGACCGTCGCCGAGTGTCTGACACAGACATCGAGCGCATCCGCCATATTTTCGCAAGGAGTCCTTAGAAATCAGTTCGCCGTGCAGCTCGACATCTCAACATGCCCCTGATGTCAGTCTGGCGTGTGTTGCGTCGACGGTTACACGTCAAACCAAACAAGATTCAACTACTGCAAACTCTTCGTGAAGGTGACAAACAAGAACGTATAGAGTTCTGTAATTTCGTTCTTTTCAAAGTGAAGGATGACAGTTTTCTTCCACGCTTAGTGTTTAATGACGAGGCAACATTCCATGTAAATGGAAATGTGAACCGTCATAATGTGAGAATATGGAGTACGGAACAACTACATGAAGCTGTACAACACAAGAGGGACTCTCCAAAATTTAATGTGTTTTGTAGGAAAAAGGTGGTTGGTCCATTTTTCTTTGCCGGTAACACTGTTACAGGAAGCACATATCTCGATATGCTTGAAAACTTCCTTTTTCCACAGTTGGAGACTGATTCAAACTTCATTTACCAACACGATGGGGCACCGCCACACTGGCATCTGGAACTGCGGAAATTTTTAAATCGAAGTTATTGCTGTGCTAGGGATCGGTCGCACTGGACCAAATGATTGAGTCCGCCGCTCGTGGTCTCGCGGTCGCGTTGTCACTTCCCCAGTACGGGGTCCCGGGTTCGATTTCCGGCGGGATCAGGGATTTTCACCTGCCTCGAGATGAGTGGGTGTATGCGTTGTCCTCATCATTTCATGATCATTCAAGAAAATGGCGATTTTGGACTGAACAAAGGTTGGGAATTTGTGCGGGCGCTGATAACCGCGCAGTTGAGCGCCCCACAAACCAATCATCATCATCATCATCATCATATAATGATTCATCCTTACGTTACTGGCCTCCAAGGTCACCGGATCTGACTGTATGTGATTATTTCTTGAAGGGGGGTTTATAAAAGACCTAAGTGCCTCCGTTACGAACAACAGTGAATGAACTGAGACATCAGCAGCTGTGGAAAATGCGTCTGAGGGCATGCTCGCTGCAGGGTGGGAACAATTTGAATACAACATTAATATATGCTGTGCATCTTAAGGGGGCCAAATTGAATACCTACGAAGAGGTATGAAAACAAACTGAGTTTCCAGTTCATCAGAAATCGAAATTCATTGTATATGTTTATTAGTTTTAGAAATATAGATGTACCAAATCACATGATTCGTTTTGATACAGCCTGTGTTACTGTACACCGCGTTTTACATGGTAGATTCCTGAGCTACCTTGAAGTAAGTCAGACACATCCTGCAGCAGTAATGTTGCAGCATCAGCCACACTGTACGAGGTGCATTCAAGTTCTAAGGCCTCCGATTTTTTTTCTAATTAACTACCCACCCGAAAGCGATGAAACTGGCGTTACTTCTCGACGTAATCGCCATGCAGTACACATTTTTCACAACGTTAACGCCATGATTCCATGGCAGCGGCGAAGGCTTCTTTAGGAGTCTGTTTTGACCACTGGAAAATCGCTGAGGCAATAGCAGCACGGCTGGTGAATGTGCGGCCACGGAGAGTGTCTTTCATTGTTGGAAAAAGCCAAAAGTCACTAGGAGCCAGGTCAGGTGAGTAGGGAGCATGAGGAGTCACTTCAAAGTTATCACGAAGAAACTGTTGCTTAACATTAGCTCAATGTGCGGGTGCGTTATCTTGGTGAAACAGCACACGCGCAGCCCTTCCCGGACGTTTTTGTTGCAGTGCAGGAAGAAATTTGTTCTTCAAAACATTTTCGTAGGATGCACCTGTTACCGTAGTGCCCTTTGGAATGCAATGGGTAAGGATTACGCCCTCGCTGTCCCAGAACATGGACACCATCATTTTTTCAGCACTGGCGGTTACCCGAAATTTTTTTGGTGGCGGTGAATCTGTGTGCTTCCATTGAGCTAACTGGCGCTTTGTTTCTGGATTGAAAAATGGCATCCACGTCTCATCCATTGTCACAACCGACGAAAAGAAAGTCCCATTCATGCTGTCGTTGTGCGTCAACATTGCTTGGCAACATGCCACACAGGCAGCCGTGTGGTCGTCCGTCAGCATTCGTGGCACCCACCTGGATGACACTTTTCGCATTTTCAGGTCGTCATGCAGGATTGTGTGCACAGAACCCACAGAAATGCCAACTCTGGAGGCGATCTGTTCAACAGTCATTCGGCGATCCCCCAAAACAATTCTCTCCACTTTCTCGATCATGTCGTCAGACCGGCTTGTGCAAGCCCGAGGTTGTTTCGGTTTGTTGTCACACGATGTTCAGCCTTCATTAAACTGTCGCACCCACGAACACACTTTCGACACATCCATAACTCCATCACCACATGTCTCCTTCAACTGTCGATGAACTTCAGTTGGTTTCACACCACGCAGATTCAGAAAACGAATGATTGCACGCTGTTCAAGTAAGGAAAACGTCGCCATTTTAAGTATTTAAGGGGATACGGAATCACCTATCCCCGCAATGTTAATATATGCCTACTATAGGGAACATTTTCTCACAAACTACTGGAGACAGAGAGGTAAAAATTTTACTGTATGTGCATTCATATGTTACAACAATACTGAAACAACAGTTTATTGTCAAAGTATTTTCTTACAGAGATATTGTACATTTATTTTTAAGTAAATTTTTTCCATCGCTTTTTACTAGACTATCACCCCTAAGTCTTTTGTAAATCAAGTAATTAAAAAATCGTTGTTTCAGTATGTAATAGGGACCTATGTCACTACGTCATAAAAATTTCAGACTTCTAGGTTGACCAGTACCTGAGATAATGTTCCTAGATGAAGTAAAAGTAAACTTACGGGAAACGGAGAAAGAAGATTAAAACATTCCTGATCCGTAGCTAATACCCCCTTCACAGTCTTCATAATCATCTTCAAGTCTTCTTTTGGCACCCCTCTGCACCTGTCTTGCTTTTTTCACTAATGTCTTGATTATATTATCAGCATGCCTTAGTCTGTGCTGATCTAAAAAGAACATAGCACGTACCGTACGGGAACCAACACACATACCCAACTTTTGAAGGACCTGGCATTTAGTTATATTTCCAAGATTGAAGGTTGCCACAGCATCATACACACCAAAATGTAGTGTATTAATTCCGACAAACACTGTTTTTGGGAGACGATGCCACATCACAATATTCAAGCACTCGTTGGGGTTCTGCGTTTTTCCGTGAAGACATTTCATCAGAAGACTTCTGTCAGCCAGATCTCTGAAAATGGGCTTTATTTCTGCCATGATGGCTGATGGTAGACTGTGGTGGTGAATGTATTTCTCTCCTGTTGTTAGTCCCCTATTGTATTTACACCAGCTGTTTTTACCTTTGGGGCACAAACCATGTTGTGGATGCTCATCCGTGGATGCGGTGTGGAAATATAAAGCCCATATAGCTCTCCTCATTTCTTCAACATTGCCTGTATTTTGCCTGATTGCAAGGCCATAGCAGTTCTGAATGTGGTCTATTATGGAATCAGTCAATCTTCCTCTGCCATCCAAGGTTTTCCCATCATCTAGTTTTTTCCCTTTCATAACTGATTTTAACCTTCTCAGCCTGGCACCCATTCTCTTCTGCACATGTCCTATACATTCAAGTTTGCTTATATTTACACTGTTCCCATATGGTTTGCTTTCCAAAACTTCTTTGAATGCTTTAGAGTCACCATCTCCCAGATATTTGACATAGCGAACATTATACCACTGTGAAGAGCGATGAAAAATTTTCTTCACCCCAGCAACCTCCATGCCACCACTACTACCATAATAATTAGCAATACAGTCATCACTGTGTTCATTTTTCAGCCTGCCTGTGCACCTACAGTATTTAGACATTATTGCAACATCAATAACCTTGCCAGTATCAACACTAGTTGCTGTTACAACACCATTGTTGGAGGTGTGGCCCCTTTTCTGCCACGTGCCATCAAACGCCACTGTGAGGTCACGACTGCCGTCATTTTCTTCCACTGCTTCTTCCACAGCAACCTGCATTGACTTCTGTGCTACATCTTCAACTGCAGATCCTAGTACATAATTGTAAGCTTCAAACTTTGAAGGTGCACTTGGAAGATTTAGAACACCACATAGCATATCACCAGCTGCTTTGCCCTTACCAATTGCTCGCAATCCATAAACTAACCTAATATTTACACTATAAAGTTCAGTTTTCTTGTATCCATTATTTACAGTTACTGAAACCGAACTTGGAAACTTACAGCTGTATTTACAAACACTGCATATTAAATTAAACTGGGCAGCCAGGCCAACATGGGATTCTACTTTCAGAGAAACGTTTCCATGACATTTTTTGCAGCACAAACTGTTTTCAAGAGCTTCACACAATATATTCGTATCAATGAGTTCAAAAACTTCATTCCCTCTATCAAGTAAATTATATTTCTCTTCCAAATCTCTTAGTTTTTTATGAGAAGCACTGTTTTCATTTGGTGTAAGTTCGTTCAGCAAATCAGTAATAAGTGGATTCACATTTTCCAACAGTGATGATGATGAACTGCTTTGCTTTGCTAATGAATCATTATTTCTTTTCTTTTGCCAGTTCACACGCTTTTTAAATACTTTTGCTTTAGCTCTAGGCATTTTCACTGCGAAAAATGAAGCACTAAATACGAAATAACTCAACAACAACTACTTTCTTATATCACACTGTTTACAAAACAGTCCCGCCACAAAGTCAAAGAGTAACTTGAGGAAACCAGAGAGAAACATTTTCGGGCAACTAGTGTATAAATAGTCGCTGGAAACCGGGATATTTGAATTCATGTCACTTTAAAGGTACTGCCAAAAAGTTCATGGTCAGCCACGAGAGACGTGTATAACTAAAGCGCAATACCCGATCTCACAAATATATAAAGATAAAATAGTTATAATTGAAGTAGAGCTATGTATGATACGTCATTTTAAAGAGGGAACATGGCAGAATATAATACGCCAATAAAAAAAAATTCGATTTTTTAACCCAAAATCCGATTCCGTATCCCCTTAAAACAGTTCTCATTCTCGCCGCTGGCGGTAAAATTCCATCTGCCGTACGGAGCTGCCATCTCTGGGACGTATTGACAATGAACGCGGCCTCATTTTAAAACAATGCGCATGTTTCTACCTCTTTCCAGTCCGGAGAAAAAAAATCGGAGGCCTTAGAACTTGAATGCACCTCGTACCATGTTCATTTCACACAATAACACGTTCTAAACTCAAACCTTTCAACATGTCGCTGACATATCACATCAGTAAGTCACTACTGTGGCCAAATTGTGACATATAATGATATAATATACAGTATATGATCAAAATTACTTTGACAGTATTATATAATACGGAACTGGCTACCAAATGTCACGAGAGGCGGATCCACCAGTATAAAAGGAAGCGGGGAATATTGTGTTGTCAGAATGGAAGCTGTAACAGCAGAATGTGTCGGCCAGGAGAGCCCAGTAACGTCGAACGCGGGCTATTCATTGGTTGTCAGCTGAGCAGCAGATCCATCAGGAACGTTTCAACTCTTCTAAAGTTGCCCAATTCGACTGTTGGTGATTCAGATTGCGAAGTGTAAACTCGAAGGAACAACTGCCACTAAAGCAAGACTAGGTAGGCCTCATGCACTGACGGACAGGTACTAGCGAGCATTGCGAAGTGTGGTTGGAAAAAAAATCGCACGAAGTCAGTGGAAGTAAGTTCCAAAGTGCTAGCGGCAGTCCACCTAGCACAGTGACTGTGCCTAGGGAGTCAAAAAGAACAAAAGCTCATCATAAGCCGTACATTTCTGTAGTCAGTGCTAAACGGCGCCTGAGGTGCAGGAGAGAGCGACATCATTGGGCAATGATAACTGTAAACGAGTGATCTATAGTGACGAATTACGCTATGACCGGCGAACTCTTCACTGTCGGTCGCATCGGGAAATTTATGTGCTCCTAGCGAATCTGCGGAACGGTTGTCAAATAACGTCAAGAGTTTCTCGATAAGGAAACATTTGTCGGCGGACCCGGATTAATTCTGTCCTCTCTTACACTTTTAAAACGGGCTTAACTAGTAACAAGACTCGCAAAACAAGTTTAACATAGTCACTAATATACCATTAATAAAGGCCCTGTGGATCCGGCACAGAGGACGGCGCTATGTAAATCGGCCGCCGTGTCGTCCTCTGCCCTATGGCGTCTTTCGGATGCAGTATGGAGCGGTATGGAGTCAGCACATCACTCTCCCGGCAGTTGTTGGCTTTCCACACCGTGGAATAGCTAGTTACTTTCCATGCAAGTAGCTCCTCAAGAGCCGAATGTGAATGGACCCCATTCCAGTCCTGTAATCAAGGAGAAATTTCTAGTACTGCCGGAAATACGGATAAGATTTAGTCTTACCGAAATAGAATCACTACAAAAAAATCTTTTTTATAACTAGTTAATTTTAACGCAAGACCTCTTGTGACTGAACACGAATTATTGTTTATTGAAGAGTATTAATAATCGCAAGTTAAGACATTCTTAGCCAATCTCCCAAGCTTGTTTAGCCTATTTCGATGACTGACTCTTCGCAAAACAACTATGTCACACAGTGCAACAAACGGATATCTTATTCAAAAAAGCCTTCTAAATTGTAACGCACCGGAACATGTTGGCATAAATTCATTCAATAGACTCGCTTTTCCGTGAAGACCCTAACACCTAGCTAGAATCTTGTAAATCGTGTCTTCTGATCTTCAAGTCTGAAATGAACAGTGCCGCTTATCTCAACGGATAATACTCATGTCTTTTACACTGTGACTGTACATCAGTAATAATCAAATATAAAATGTAAAGCTTGCCAAATCGGCTACAGAAGGTCAAATTAGATAATTTAATAAACACTCCTACAGTATACTGTGTGTGCGAGGATGAAGAAACGAGTAGTTATAAGGTTTTTATGATCGCTTTTCGTAACGGCCTGGAGCCCGTGGAATCGTCGTTCTACGCAACGAGAAAACCAAAAAGAGCTTAGTATTCGTAGCACTTACTGTGGCCACTGTTGTGTGAAGAAGACAGATTTAAGAGATAACCGTTTAGTCACTGGCAAATGGAAAAGCAAGAACTGACTAGAATAGAAATCAATTCAGAGGTGCTTCTGGTCAATCAGAACTACGAGAGTAATGCCAACGGTTAAACTGTTCTTTTTCAGTTGCTGTACGTTAGTGATATCTAACGCTGGGATGCACTTTCTTTCGGATAGGGGCTCTCACAGGAAGATTTCAGTTTCTTAGAAATACATGTAGGCACTTGGCATTAACTTAGTTCTTGTATTGACGTCAAGTGAAACTATAAGGACACTTAATACAGTTTTCCAGTTGTGCAATCTTACTACTTCTGATGTCAAGGCTTTATTTACCTTAATAGTAGGAACTGTTTTTATATAGGAAATTTTTTGCGCTCTTACAATGGGTTTCAGTTGTTGACGAAATCTTCTCGGTTTTCCTTCCGGATAGTTGCGTTAAAATTCTGTGGTGTTTCGATGAGTGTCACTATCATCATCTTCTGGCACCGGGAAGGTCTATATTCAAACGTATTGTTGATGACGATGTCTTTAGTCCGAAGACTGGTGCGATGAAGCTTTCCACGCTACTCTGTCATCTGCAAGCCTCTTTATCTCTGAACAGCTACTGCAACCTACATCTATTTGAACCTATTTACTGTGTTCATGCCCTGCTCTCCCTCCGTAATTTTTACTCCCCCCCCCCCCCCCCCACACACACACACACACACTCTTTCAACTCATTACCAAATTGGCAATTGTTTCATACGTCAAGGTGTGGTCTAACAACTGACACCCTTGTTTACTCAGGTTTTGCAATAAATTTCTGCGTTGCCCATATTCGATACTGTACTTCCTCATTAGTTATTCGATTTATTCATCTAATCGCACCACACCGCAAAAGCTTCTATTCTCTTTTCGTCCCAACTGTTTATCTTCCCTGTTTCGCTTACGTACAAGGCCACATTCCAGACCTTCAGAAGAGACTTCACAACATTTAAATTCATTTTCAGCGTTAAGAGAGACTTCTTTCATTCCTTTCCCCAGTCATCGGTCTCCTATAAAATTTCCTTCCCTTCATTTTATTACTATCGAAATCCAGTTACCCATCACTATTTAAGTAGCGTCTCCCTTAACTATCTGATTAATTTTCTTTACGTCGTCATATAGTGCTTCAACCTCTTAATCGTCTGTGGTGGTCTCCTTTTTTCCAATTTATTGCCTTTCGTGACGTGGCAATTCAGCCATCTCAATAGTGGAATGTCACTTATGACGGTACGAACCTAAGGGCAACACAACATCCAGTCTCCAAGAGGAGAAAATCTTCGTCCTGGCCGGGAATCGAAACTGCGCCCCTTGGCTTGTCAATGCGTCACGCTGACTCCGCAGCTACCGAGTCGAACATGGTGGATATTGGCTTTCTGTTTGTCTTGGCTACCATAATGAGTTCACTATGCTGTTCACAGCAGCTTACCGCCAATCGTATTTTGCCATTCATTATTATATTTATTCCTGCATTGTGTTAATAAAGATGTAGTGATCTGATCGCACTTCACCAATTTCACTTCCACTTATCGATTTTTAATTTTTATGTATTTTCTTCCTCTGAACTGGCTACCTCCTCCCGCCCAGAATTCCGACCCTTGCTTTCAGACGTTCGCAGTACTAGCACACTAAGGCCAGATCAAACACCCTGGCTGTTGACCCTGTAAGACTGCTGCCCCTATTCAGGAACCACACGTATGTCTGGCCTCTCAACAGATACCCCTCTGTTGTGGTTGCTCCTCCGATATGGCTACCTATGTCGTTGAGGCACGAAAGCCACCCAACAGTGGGTAAGGTCAGTAATTTCTTGCGCGTGGGTGGGGACTGGGGGGGGGGTGAAATTGATGACTCAATTTTATTTAAGGAAAGGGTCGCCTCATAGGACATACCCTAAGACATCAAATAGTCAATTTCGAAATGAAGGAGATGTGGTGGGTTTAAAATTGTAGAGGGAGACCAAGGTTTGACTATAGGAAGCTTCAGATTAATGTTGGATACAACTGGTAGGCAGAGGTGACGAGACCTGCTCGGTAGACTACCGTAGGGAACCGCATCAGACCAGTCTTTGCACTGAAGACCACACAACAATATTATTTCAGAAGGATATTTTGAGAACAATACACACCGGCTTTTTTTTGGGTATGTAAAAGAGATAATTTACATTTACAAGTTAGTGTTGTTGCAAGATAAGAAGAAAACTAACATTTCTAAAAGGATTGGAAACAAAGTTTGTTCGTATTCCGCAGTAGTTGACTTTGCGATCGAATAATTTTGGAAACGTTGTTCAGATTTGGTGTTCTCGATTCTCAGTGTCGCCAAAAAAGGTTATGTATCAAATCTGAATGAAAACACAAAAGGAAACCGATGCGTTTCGAAAACAAAAGACGATGAACCTAGTTCATACATACAGAAAGAATTCCGCGTGAGACACAAAGCAAATTTAAACGTTTTCTGCCTGGAAATTGTGATGTCAAAGTTGTACCTCAATCCTCTTAACAAAGCATTGGAAAACTCAACGAAATCACGGGCAAAATAGAGCTTCGCTGCCATATTAGCAGCCATGGTATTTATAAGAAACTGTCGTGGAACAGTTTCGAAGCATTTGGATAATGCTGTATAAGAATAGCCCGTTTCCACATTATCTGACGGTAGGTCAAATTTACATCTGCGTAAAATAATTAAAGCTAAATTGATTTCAATAATTTTTGGAACTGCTCATTTCAGGTGACAAAATTTGCCAATGTACGAGTATTCTGGTGAACGGAAAAGGTGGTCGTTAAAGTGTGAGGTTAAAAATTGGTTCAAATGGCTCTAAGCACTATGGGACTTAACATCTGGGGTCATCAGTCCGCTAGACTTAGAACTACTTAAACCTAAGTAACCTAAGGACATCACACCACATCAGTGCCCGAGCCTGCGACCGTAGCAGCAGCGAGGTTCCGGACTGAAGCGCCTAGAAGCGCTCGGCTACAGCGGCCGGCTCAAAGTGAGGTACATCGAGGGTTGGTACAAGGATAATAAAGCTACAGCGTGAGAAGAAGTTGTTTACAGATGTAGTTTCTTGTGCGAGAAACACACAAAGTCTTGTTTCGTGAACCACTACCAAAAGAACAACGTGTAAGTGGGTTTGCTTCTGTGTTGGCAGCTCTGTGTAGTGTTATGCATTGGATCTCTGACTGCGCTTTCTTTGTTAAGAGACTCTGTGGCTGGTTGGACTCGTTGTTAGAAGTTAGTCGCCAGCAGTGATGAAAGTACTGTTGGGCAGTTGGAGGTGAACAGCCAGCAGTGATGGATGTTAAATGTGAGAAGTTAGCGTTGATGGAGGGTAGATGTCTGAAGTGTTAGCGTAGGTTAACGATCTGGAAGTATCCGACTTGGAGATTGAAAATTATTCATGATTATATATCTTTGTGCTGGATGTCAATGACGATTTATATTCGTGTTTGAACTGGATGTCTCATTATTAAAGGAAAAATACATTATTTGGCTTACGACAAAATCTTTCCTTTGCTAACCACATTCCAATTAGTAGTTAGTGGCTTTAGTAGTTAGAATCTTTTATTTAGCTGGCAGTATTGACGCTCGCTGTATTGCAGTAGTTCGCGTAATGAAGATTTTTGTGAGGTAAGTGCTTCATGAAATGTATAGGTTACTGTTAAGATGTCTTTTTAGTCAGGGCCATTCTTCTGAATTAATTATTTGAAGTCAGGTTGTAATTTTTTGAGCATGTCAGATTGCGTTGCGCTAGAATATTGTGGGTCAGTGTTGACATGACAAGAAAAAGTAAAGCGAAAGTAGGCTCTGTATGTTCAGTTTTACTCAGCAGTTTCAGAATCAAATAACGTTGAAGTTTCATCTTCTCGGTCATTCAGCAATTTAAGTATAGACACACTCATTTAAATAAAGAAGTTTCAAACGTACCGAAAAGGCTATGTTGAGTTTGTGTCCTATTACAATGGCATGATATTGTAACACACTGAACTTCACCAGATGCCGGTGACTGGGACACGGTAGAAGTTTTGCTCCTAGCGCGGTTGGGAGTGGAAAGTGGGGCGAGAGTCTGTTTCGGAGCCCTTCTTGATTCTCAATCTGTCGCGGAGCCTGAGGTGCACGTGAGCTGCGGGCTGCGTAGCTGATGCTGGGTGCGAAGTGGAGCGCGAATGCATTATGCTCTGCCTGCAGCGCCGTGTCCCCAGCCTTTTTTTCGTGTCGCACAGTGCCCTCTTTTACCGAAACGAAAACGAAAGTTTAATGTTGCTCTAGAAAGACTTTGGTACCAGCAAGTCTCCTTGACGTCTTGACAGTTTACCATAGTTGCTTTTCTCATACATTCGCCCAGAAAACTGTTCAACTGATGAGAAGTGTTACTGATCGACAAGGCCCCACAAGATGGTGTGAGAGTTGTAAACTCGGACTCGGAAAATCTAAAAAAAAAAAATGTGGTTACATAACGCATGAAATGTATTCTCAAATTCCGAATACGATTATACATAATCTGTACTATTTACTAGAAACACAAGAAAATTTGTGTCGCTCCGGGACTGGAATCCGGATTTCCCGCTTATCGCGGTCGTCTGAACAACTTCGGCTATTCGAGCACGTCTCCAAGATTGATTGAAACTTCCATATGTCAAACTGTCTAGTCCCATACTGCTCTCACATTATGTGATTACTGCGCAGGAAGAGAATGTTTTGTTCGTCAGTTTGCCCTTGTTATTGCAGCGTCTGTATTTTACAGTATATGTGCAGTTCGATGCAAATATCCTTCCGACTTGCAAGCGTGCTTCTAGTTAACAGTAAAGCTGACCTATAATGGTATTCACAATTTCCGAATACATTTCATGTATTTAATACTGCTTTAGACCGTCAGCAGTGTAAGTTCCTTCAGACATGTATGCATGTCTGAGGGACATTTGCATCGAACTACACAGATTTGTAAAATATAAACACTTCAGAAACTGGATTACATCAGGCTATTATAACGACAGCGTCCCGAAATACTGATTTCACCACGCCGAAAAGTTAATGAAGAAGTATTGGCTGCACAGCTATTAGGACGAAAGATAAAGGCTCACTTTCTCGTCGACGTAGCAAGCTCTAATTACGGAAGACTGGGGAAGAAACTCAAGAGCAACTATCACGGCATTTACCTTAAGCCACCTACTCGTAAAATTTCATGATTAGAAGAGGAATGTGATGGATATGTTTCTCAAAGACACCTTCCAGACACAATCTTTTATTGACTTGATTATATTACTTAACATTGCAACATGTTTCGAGGTATTATCGCTTTATCAGGCGACATTGGCAAAACAGAAATGTCTAACGAATGTACTTTGATTTTGCCCTGAAATGTGCTGTGGTCTTCCTATGAAAAACGAGAAGTGTAACCTGAAAGCCATTATGGATTTACACTGAGAACGTAATGCACGAAAAAGTCTTGAGCAGGAGAATCCAACCTTTTAGCTTAGCTGGGCCACATTGGAAGAAGATGAGAGAATAATAGCATCGTGTGTCAAGTATCATAACTTTACACAAACGATATTTTGCAGGATTTTTTACTAGTCATGAAATACATACCTTCTTCTTGGGCCGCATGCGTCCGGCGGGTTGGACACAGTTCCACCATTTGCTCTTGAAGTAGCAGCAACCAGGTATCATTTTTTTCACCGTAAGATAATTTGCTGTTGTAAACAGTACAGCTGTTTTGTCATGAATTACGCCAGGAGAAGTTGGAGAATCACATGCTTAAGACAGTTTATCAGTTTTTCTACAGTTGAAAGACTTTAACCAATGTCTGTATTACTTGTACGACGAAAAACCAGCCAAATTTGCAAATTTCACTTTTTTTGTTCACTGTATAACTAGTTTCGGGCCGTGACCCATTTTCAAATCATCGCAGCATAGTAAAAAAGGATATTCCCGAAGATGCAAAAACTTCTGTGGTAAAATATGTTGTACGCTAGTCAGTCGGTCAGTTTAGTGGGTTTATACTCAAATCTTTACAGATTAAAACATTCCATACATCACTACATAAGATTTCTTACTTTATACACACGTGAGACTGAAACATTACTTTTTTTTGTGGACTATTTAAAGTCATTACTCCTGCTGGTTTGATGCGGCCCATAACGAATTCCTCTCCTATCCCAGCCTTTTCATCTCAGAGCAGAGTAGCTCTTGCAACCTACATTCTCAATTATTTGTTGGATATGTTCCAATATCTGCCTTTCTCTACTGTTTTTACCCTCTACGGCTCGCCCTAGTATCATGGAAATTACTAACTGATGTCTTAGTACTTGTCCTATCATCCTGTTGCTTCTTCATGACAGCGTTTTCCATATATTCCTTTCCTTTCCGATTCTACGGAGAACTTCCTCTTTCCTTAGATGATCCGTCCACTTAATTTTCAACACCAGATCTCAAATATCTCGATTTTCTTCTGTTCCAGTTTTCGCATAGCCCCTGTTTCACTACCACACTGTGCTGTGCTAAAAACTCAGTCTCGGAAATTTCTTCCTCAAATTAAGGCCAGTGATTGGAACTAGTAGACTTCTCTTGGTCAGGAATGCCCTTTTTTGCCAGTGCTAGTGCGCCTCTTATGTCGTCCTTGCTTAATGTATCACGCGTTATTTTGCTACCCAATTCTGATGTTCAGTTTCTCGCTGTTCTCATTTCTGCTACTTATTGTTTTCGTCTTTCTTCGATTTACTCTCAATCTATATTCTGTACTCATTAGACTATTCGTTCCAGTCAACATATGCTGTAGTTCTTCACTTTCGCTAAGGATAGCAATGTCATCAGCGAATCTTTTTGGCATCCTTTCACCCTCGATTCTAATCCGACTCTTGAACCTTTCGTACATTTCGGCCATTGCTTCATCGATGTATTGTTTGAACAATGGGACCAAAGACTACATCCCTGTCTTAGTCCCTTGCAATTTGGGCATTACTAGCCACTAAATATTATTATGGGGAATGAAAATTATATATTCTATTAACATTTTACCGCCCGCCAACTGTGGCTTTTTCAGTGTATTTGCCGTCGATTTCACAGCATATGTCTCGGTTGTCCCACAGTTCATATTACATTACTATACAATGCTGTCCTTCAAACGTTCTTCCTCAGAAATTTCTTACATTAAGGCCTTTGTTTGATAATAGTATTCTTGTCTTGTCCAAGAATACCCTTTTTGCAAGTTCAAAAATGGTTCAAATGGCTCTAAGCACTATGGGACTTAACATCTGTGGTCATCAGTCCCCTAGAACTTAGAACTACTTAAACCTAACTAACCTAAGGACATCACACACAGCCATGCCCGAGGCAGGATTCGAACCTGCGACCGTAGCAGCCCGCATCTCGTGGTCGTGCGGTAGCGTTCTCGCTTCCCACGCCCGGGTTCCCGGGTTCGATTCCCGGCGGGGTCAGGGCTTTTCTCTACCTCGTGATGGCTGGGTGTTGTGTGCTGTCCTTAGGTTAGTTAGGTTTAAGTAGTTCTAAGTTCTAGGGGACTTATGACCACAGCAGTTGAGTCCCATAGTGCTCAGAGCCATTTGAACCATTTTGCGACCGTAGCAGTCGCGCGGTTCCGTACTGAGCGCCTAGAACCGCTAGACCACCGCGGCCGGCTTTTTGCAAGTGCTAGTCTGCTTTTTATGTCCTCCTTGCTCCGTCCGTCATGGGGTATTTTGCTGCCTAGGTAACAGAATTCCTTAACTTCATCTACATTGTGAACACAAATTATAAGTTTTTCGCTGTTCTCATTTCCACTACTTCTCATTACTTTCGTCTTTCTTGGTTTTCCTCTGGATCAGTATTCTGTTCTCAATAGTCTCTTCATTCCGTTGAACAGATTCTGTAATTCTTCTTCCATTTCACTGAGGACAGTCCCACTCTGGAACTTTCTTTTATTTCTCTCACAGCTGCTTCGATGTATAGATTGAACAGTAGAGGCGAAAGTCTACATGCCTGTCGTACGCTCATTTTAACCCCAGCACTTCGTTCTTGGTCTTCCACTCCACTATAAAGTCGTGAATGGCCTAATACCTTTGTAAATAATAATGTTCATACAGTTAGAAGCTCTCGCCGATGACGTGTGGTCTTAAATTGTCTGATATCGGCCGGGAACGCCGAAAGCCGCGTCAAACGACAAGTAAAAGAAATATTATTGTGGAATATTAACACTGCGTGTTTCAGTTTTTAATTTAATCTTATCATTGTCGTTGCTTTGGCTCCATCTAACAGCTGGAAAGAAGACAGAAGCGTGTCCTTACGGGGAAGATAGATGTTATGAAACTGCTGCTCAGCCCAGTCCAATATTAAAGTTCTCATATTTCCCGTTCATACGTCTTCGTCGCCTTCCCATTTTAGTGAATTCAAATCCATTTCTTCCCCTTCTTTCTTCTTCTTCTTCTTCTCCTCCTCCTCCTCCTCCTCCTCCTCCTCCTCCCTATGCCGTATTACTTCTTCTTTTCTGTTAACATCACGAAATGGCTCTCAGGGCACAGACCCCAGCTGCTGTAACATAGTTACGCTACTGTGTCTTAACCCTAGGACGCCTTAAGGGGGGTTCGTTGAACCCACAATTTTTTTTATGTCCCCTGCTTTTGCCCAAGTAACTTTCATACTGCATATTCCCTTTGAGTTATTGTTTGTTGGCTATTTTATGAAACTTTAGTGTCAATATATTTTAAAGAAAATTCCTGCTTTGAAAGAAAAAATAAATAAACTTATTATAGGTCCAACAAGCCGCCCCCCCCCCCCCTTAGGCCTTCATGCTATAGAAAATTTCCCGTAGTAGGATTTCGTATTTCTCATCTCTACAACAATGCAAGTTAGTTTCTTGTTGGTTGGTATTCTTGTTATTCACAACAATCGGTTTACTTTCAGAGGAAGTGATTATTGATGTCAGTCAGCTGTTATTTATCTTTTAAACTTGCAGTGAGTTAGTGCAGTTCCCAACACGTAGACCTCCAGTAACTTTGGTGTCCTACACAGCAAAAACGAAACTAAGTAAAAACTTACTGATGTTTGGCAACAGTGCACCAAGATAAAGGCAGTGTTGGAGGAGAGAAGAATAAAAACGAGATAAATGCATATTATAATTCCACTAAGGGTGGAATTGATACCATTGATCAAATGGCGCGTATGTACACCTGCAAGAGGGGAACAAAAGGATGGCCTCTGTCTGTATTTTACTCTTTCATAGACATTTGTGCTATCAGTGCAACCACCATATGCATCCAGCAACATCCAAGATGGAATGAAAAGAAACACAACAAACGTAAAGTTTATCTTCTGCAAGCTGGGATGGAACTAGTGAAATTGCAGGTAGAAGAAAGAAGTACCAATGCAAGAGGGTTATCTACCCAAATTGTTCAATCAATGGAGACTATTCTACAAAAGAAAATCAAAGAAGTGACAACAGAAGCACGTCAGCCTCCTGCAGGAAATGTCGGTGCCATATTTGTGTAAGAAAAGCTAAAACAAAGGAAGCAGAAGTACAACAATCTAAGTAAACCAAAACAGTATTGTGGACAGTGTCATAAACATGTGTGTACACACATTCAGAAAAAAATTGTAAAGTTTGTCTCTTGCCTTGAAGTTGAGGACTCAGAGTAGTCTATTGTATATGAACACATCTGTATTTTGTATTGCAATATGTCAATTGTTTATTCACTCAATACAATATTTATAACAATTAACAACATTTATAAGCCGATGCCTTAGTTAAAATACATAAACCATTTTGAAAGTTTTAATTTTTCGCCAGAAAACTTATTTAATACCTGTGGGTTTGCCGAACCCCCGCTTAGGCATCCAAGTTAGAAAAAAAGGCTTGGCCGTCCTAGGGTTAACCTGAAATATCTTAGTCTTTGGTCTGAGTGTTAGTTGTAATGTCGCAAAAAGGTCGGCTGGTGCTGCTGCTGCAGTTGCTGATGATGATGACGATGATGATGATGGCAATGGCAAAGTTGAAATTTAGAGACGTAGCGAAAATGCTTGTGCCACCGGGAAGCAACTCGGTATACGTGTTTGATTCTATAGCCTGGCTGATGCATCAGACGGCAGGCGTATGCGACCTTGCAGGACTGCAAAAGACAATGGCTCGCAGGTGCGGCGGCGGTCGTTGGAGTTGCGGCTTTGAATCTGCGGAGACAGCAACGGCCGCTGCTGGAACCGGTCTCGCGCGAGCTGGCAGCCACGTTCTCAAAGTTCTGGGGCGCGTCCCGCGGGGAACTGTTTCGCCGGAAAATCGTCAGGCGGCAATCAGAGCGTCCATCCGGAGGTGTGCGCTGATGCGCTACCGACGAAGGGAGGGACCCGCCAAAAAGTGACGCTTCACTGCCTTTCGGGGCTGGCATAACCTCCAAAGTTGCCAACAGAGGCGGTCTCCAACACCGGTACGAGCATCAAATTTTAGTCGTGTCACCTGCGACAAGGCGCTCTCTCTGGAACGTTTAGTACAAAGCGAAAACTGAAGGAACGGCCGCACACATGCGCTTTCGTGTTACGAATAAATGTAAAAAAAAAATTTTGGTCCATCCAGTTGTCGCAGAAAAAAAATACAAACTGCATGCTTTTGCTGTGAAGCAATACTTGGAAATCGATGGGCACCTACACAAATGGAAGACAATTGCGCTGGTTCATCATTGTAAATCAGTAAATGTATAGTTCCAAAGTTTTGGTTCACCAAGTTGTAGCTCGAAAATAGAAAAATAGTTGGTATATAAGGGCCAGTCAAATGAAAGTGAGACATATAGAAAAAGTTGTTTATTTTTTTCAGAAGTAATTTCAGTAACTGTTAACATTTGTCCCACTTTAAGGAAAAATGTTTGCGGGTGCGTACCAATCCACTGTTGTACCCAGGCGTGCACCTCTTAGTCCGAAGCAAGTCGACGGCAGCGAATGCCATTCTTAAAGGCTCCAAAAATACGGAAATCGGATTGAGGGAGATTAGGACTCTATTGAGGACGTGTAAGGGATTCCCAGCGAAACTTCTGCAGCGTTGTCAAAACAGCATCGGCAACGTTAGGGCGGTCCGACATCTTGCAAGGTTGTTTCAGCTACGCTGCAGAAGCGATCTCTCAGTTTCCTCAGTATGAGTGAATAATAGTGTGCCACGTCCATAAAATTGGAAAACGCTGAGAGAATTTGCGTTTCACGGAGTATCAGTGCGTGCTTTCTAAAATAAAGTAGCATCAAAGGGCGCAGTGAACGTCGGGAATCGAACTCTTCTATAAATAGAGGCGTCAGACCAACAATGGGTCATAGTAGACAGCGACTGCACATAATAACATATCTCTCAGCAACTGAAGAAGATGGATCGGTCGGTCGTCAAATTGTTCGGAAAATGAAAACAGCTCGGCTGGATACCCGGAAGCTCACTGTTAATTACACTGCAGAAGTTTCGAAGTTACAGGGTGTGCTTCTTGAGAGTAGTCAGGCCCATTTTCTCTGGTGTTTCGGCAGATATTTGCATTTTCCTTTTTGCGATGTGTAGCTGGAGTCAGCCCAAATAAATACTGATCGCCACGTTTAAACGCAACAGTCAGTGTCGATGGAAAATCTGTTTGTTTCCCGTTACAAACGAAACGATTTTTACACTGGAATTTTTCGTGCCCATTCGATAGTGTCTTACCATTCGTCTATCGATATGTATTGACAGGGACAGTAAAACTCAAAGAATCACCAGAGCTCCATCAGCGTCCTCACCGCCATGGCCCGCTCTGACTACTGCTGCCATGCAGCAGCGCTGCTGGATTACTTGTTATGTGTTTTAATGTCCCCGTTACTTTATATCGATGAAACGAAAATCGCACTAGATTAATTTGTGACCGCTCCATCGAATTTCAAAATAATTTTATTTGTAATGGGAAACAAACCGACGCTGGGGGTCGTATGAAAGCCGTGAAGAGTAGATTTTGTTTGGGCTGACTCCAGCTACTGCACGAAAAAGTGCAGATACCTGCCAGAATACCAGAGAAAATGTGCCTACAGACTCCTAGCACATCCGGTATGTGTACCAGATTTTTTTTTCTGCCACAACTCGACGTACCAAAACTTTGTAGCTACATATTTACCGAGTTTCAGTGAGATCCAGCGAAAACGGCTTCGATTTGTGTAGGTGCCCATCGATTTCGAAGTATTACTTCACAGCAGAAGCATGCAGTCTGTAGGGCCAATCAGATTAGGGGGCCAGAACCATGAGTGGGCGTTTTCTGAAATTCTTCCAACTCACTTGGCGATAGAGCCGCGGCAGGAGCCGTAACATGACGCAAATATTTCGGGTATACACATTTTCTTGAATGGAAAATGGCAGGACTCCACTTCTGTACGGATGATCAATAAAAGTGGTCACGTATAACATTTTCTTGGCGCTGTACTTTCCAATATAATGCAATTTTGTAAAGTCTCCATCGCAGCTTCCATTAAGCACTTCTGTACCTCTAAGAAACGCAGCAGTCCGTAATACACAATGTAAACCGTACTTATGACCTATTTTCATACACTGGAACCTATAAAATAAGGTGTCATAAATGTTCCATTTCCGACTTGCACAAATATGTATTAAAAACACCTAAGTGTTTTTACAAGTGAGGCGCACAAGGTCGACAACAGCCACATACACTGTACAGAACATCAATCTGGGAAAAGAGAACAAACTTTTAAAGTACTCAACAGATTAAATGAAAGTGATAAAACCATTGTTAACATCTGTAAGGGAAAAGTGTACTGGTTGATGTTATTTTAGTGTACTAAATAATCTAGATCTTAAATCCCCAACATCTGAGCAAGTCATCAGATTGTAGGAAATTCAGAACGTAACATTTAGTTAGGCAAGTAGATCTCATATCGCCGGAATTGCTGTCAGCATACCCAGAGAAATTATCCAGATTATTAAACTGGAAGAACAACGAAGGAATACATGGCAGCTGAGCAGTGTGTAACCCGTTCTCGAGTGTTGCTCGAGTGTCTGGCATCCACATCGGGTCAGATTAAAGGACGATATCGAAGCAATCATACTAGATCTGTTACCGGTAGACTCGATCAGCACGCAAGTATTACGTAGATGCTTTGTGAACTCAAATGGGAAACGCTGGAGGGAAAGCGACGTTCTTTTCGAGAAACACTGTTGAGGAAGTTTACAGAAAAGGAATTTGCAAATGATTGCAGAACGTTTCTACAGCCGTCAACGAACATTTCTAGTAAGGACCGTAAAGACGAGATAAATTAGGGCTCGTACGGAGGAACATAAATAGTCGTTTCTCTCTCGCTCTATTTGTAAGTGGTGCTCTCGCACTTGCCCGCGAAAGGCAAAGGTCCCGAGTTCGAGTCTCGGTCCGGCACACAGTTTTATCTGCCAGGAAGTTTCAGGAAGGAAAATGACTAGTAATGGTACAACGTACCCTCCACCGTACACCATACGGCGGCTTGCGGAATATGTACGTGGATGAAGATTTATCTGAAACGTCTTCCTTTTGTTGATAACGTACTATTTGCCTCTAATGCGGATAACATGCAACACTAAATGGCATAACCCAATAAAATTCGAAATTGGACCAGAAGATCAGCTGCCGTAAGACTGATGTGAGGTATAAAGAACGTGTGAAAGAGAAAAATAGTATAAATTAATAGTGAAGGCGTGGGATGAGCTAACGTGATCTTATTTTTAATTAGAGCAGTTAGGTTATGGTAAAGAGGAGTAGTTCTTTTTGTAGCTGAACATTTTTTTTTTGAAACTAAGCTTCCGATGTTCCTGAATCAAAAGTTTACGATCGATATGCGGTGGTACTAACCTTGATTTTGGGCAGTGAGACGTGGGCTGTGAATCCGAACACCATCCAAAACTTAGAGTTCCTCAGCAAGCGATTAAATTATTGAGAGTGACAGAAAACAAATGGAACATGAAACAGACTGCAGTGGAAGAACCAATTATACCTTTTTGTAAAAGAAACCCACGTGACCAGAACATGTAGACAGGCGACGGAGGGAGCTGAGTTGCAGAAGAAAAGATGACATGTTGGAAGGATGGGAAGATGATAAACACCAAGGAACAATATGGAGCTGTATGACGGAAACTATATTCCATGGAGGAATCTGGGAGAGCACAGTACCCATCATTAGATACTGGTATTAGAAAAATACGACTACAAAATTGTGCAAAATTATTATTTAATTTAGGGACGACTAGACACTTCAGCAATAACAAACATCAGGATTAGCGTTGCCACAACAAATAGCCTGTATTTCCCTAATGTTACATCCATGCCCGTTCCCAACTGGCCATGATTGAACAGCTAATGGAGATGGGTGCCTTCAATATCTGCTTACACACCATTACTAATTTACGTAATTTATTAGTAATAGTTCACCAAATACAACAAATCTTAAAACACTTCATAAAAGACTGATTAAATAACTGTTCCTTTGGGTAATAAATTCTCAACCAGTAACAGCAGCAAACAACATCACTACCAAATAAAAGCTTACAGAATCGTAATGGTAGAAAGGTACCATTCAAACTTCAAAATTAACTTTCATTTAACACGCAGATACGAAATCATATACAAAACTCGCAGTTAGCAGATCAGGTAAATTCCAGTATTTATAACACGCTGAACTACAGCGCAGAACTGAATTCCACATCTCTGCAGTGAGTAATCCTGATAACAAAATTATGTTCACAAATAAGAAATGTAATAACTTTATGACAACGCCCATCCGGCATTGGCCACACTTTTACATAATCGTCAGTTCCTTTGAAATGTGACAGTTACTGCTCAGTCTCCACACAGTTAAGCAAACTAACACCGCAGAAGTCTGAAGGTCAATACACGTACCGTATTCCACTACTTTCTTCTCCAATATCATGACATCCCTCTTGTGGGCGAACGTGCCACAGCACAGCGTGTTGAGGTTGGGTCCGCGCTGTCTTTGTTTATCTGCAGTGGCAAAACACCCACAAACGACGTCGGCCACAGCTCGCCATTATTGCGTCCATACAATTGCAGAGCCCACGGGTTATCGTTCCGCAGCAGCGTTGAATTCCCAAGCGTCTCGGTTTTACCATCAGTCCACACAACCACAGAGTGCCAAAGTTATTAAATGAACAATTCGGACCATCCGGACCCCAACACTCTGCCGTTCTGTCCTCCTCGCTCGGTACTCTCGAACCCTCCTCTCCTCGTCGCCAGACGGCCACTCGCCACCAACTCGGCGCCCCAGCATCCCTGGCGAGGCCAATATTGACCTTAACACTCGTGGCCGGAACACAATCGTGCCGACAATCGTCACAAAATAATGAACGGAAACACTATAGAAGTGTTTAGTTATTTTGATAGCTTTTTAAAAAACCTGATTGGTACAACATCTACAGTGCTGAAAAGCGCCCTCTATCTGTAGAGAGTCGATTGTTGTAATAAATAAAACTGCATCTACGTATAGCGTGTAACACTGATGTGGTATCTAATAGCATTAATACACTCCTGGAAATGGAAAAAAGAACACATTGACACCGGTGTGTCAGACCCACCATACTTGCTCCGGACACTGCGAGAGGGCTGTACAAGCAATGATCACACGCACGGCACAGCGGACACACCAGGAACCGCGGTGTTGGCCGTCGAATGGCGCTAGCTGCGCAGCTTTTGTGCACCGCCGCCGTCAGTGTCAGCCAGTTTGCCGTGGCATACGGAGCTCCATCGCAGTCTTTAACACTGGTAGCATGCCGCGACAGCGTGGACGTGAACCGTATGTGCAGTTGACGGACTTTGATCGAGGGCGTATAGTGGGCATGCGGGAGGCCGGGTGGACGTACCGCCGAATTGCTCAACACGTGGGGCGTGAGGTCTCCACAGTACATCGATGTTGTCGCCAGTGGTCGGCGGAAGGCGCACGTGCCCGTCGACCTGGGACCGGACCGCAGCGACGCACGGATGCACGCCAAGACCGTTGGATCCTACGCAGTGCCGTAGGGGACCGCACCGCCACTTCCCAGCAAATTAGGGACACTGTTGCTCCTGGGGTATCGGCGAGGACCATTCGCTACCGTCTCCATGAAGCTGGGCTACGGTCCCGCACACCGTTAGGCCGTCTTCCGCTCACGCCCCAACATCGTGCAGCCCGCCTCCAGTGGTGTCGCGACGGGCGTGAATGGAGGGACGAATGGAGACGGGTCGTCTTCAGCGATGAGAGTCGCTTCTGCCTTGGTGCCAATGATGGTCGTATGCGTGTTTGGCGCCGTGCAGGTGAGCGCCACAATCAGGACTGCATACGACCGAGGCACACAGGGCCAACACCCGGCATCATGGGGTGGGGAGCGATCTCCTACACTGGCCGTACACCACTGGTGATCGTCGAGGGGACACTGAATAGTGCACGGTACATCCAAACCGTCATCGAACCCATCGTTCTACCATTCCTAGACCGGCAAGGGAACTTGCTGTTCCAACAGGACAATGCACGTCCGCATGTATCCCGTGCCACCCGACGTGCTCTAGAAGGTGTAAGTCAACTACCCTGGCCAGCAAGATCTCCGGATCTGCCCCCCATTGAGCATGTTTGGGACTGGATGAAGCGTCGTCTCACGCGGTCTGCACGTCCAGCACGAACGCTGGTCCAACTGAGGCGCCAGGTGGAAATGGCATGGCAAGCCGTTCCACAGGACTACATCCAGCATCTCTACGATCGTCTCCATGGGAGAATAGCAGCCTGCATTGCTGCGAAAGGTGGATATACACTGTACTAGTGCCGACATTGTGCATGCTCTGTTGCCTGTGACTATGTGCCTGTGGTTCTGTCAGTGTGATCATGTGATGTATCTGACCCCAGGAATGTGTCAATAAAGTTTCCCCTTCCTGGGACAATGAATTTATGGTGTTCTTATTTCAATTTCCAGGAGTGTATAAAACCTTTATAAAAATATTTAAATTTTTAATGATGATCTTCACTGGTGCAAAGTTTTAGCTCCCAAAAGTGGTGCCATCCCCCCCCCCCCCCGACCCCATGGAATGATAGAGTACATAAAAGATGTCCCTAGATGTTACATGTGAGACATAGATGAGATGAATATTATTAAAAACTTTAAAGGAGTTTTAGAACATTCCAAAAATATCTTCTCCTCCTTCCATTTGGCGATCTATTCTCTCAGTCCATGGTGGGCACTTTTGAACGCTAAAAACTTTGTACGAATTAGAGTACTCACAAAACTTTTTGTTTAATTTTTTGTGAATGTTTTGTAAAGTTCTTTTAAAATATTTTAATGTCATTAAATTGCACATCAGTGTTCGAAGCTATGCGTAGAAGCATTTTTTATGTATGACAGTAGTCCTCTCTCTACAGATAGAGGGCGCTTTTCGGCGCTGTGGGTTCTGTACCAATCTAGTTCCTTAAAACATCTTTTATCAAGCGCCAGCAGGCTAGTGTATGACTAGTTATGACAATGGAATATTCGACAGGTTACTCTGTAACTGTAACAAATGGTATGTTGCTCGACTGTGGTTTATAACTAATTTCTAAAAAATTTTGAAGTTTTCAATACATAAATCTTAAACCATTTGTAATGTGAACCAATAGTAATTTACAATTTTTTTTTGTAATAGATCTGAAAATAGGCAGCCGGCCAGAAAAAAATCTATTTGGAGACATAATTTTAACAGTTTGGTATAAGTAACGATAGCGGACAATCGCTAATGATGAGTATGTCTGTTTTATTCATTGTCTCTCCCTTGTAGCTTTAATTCCGTCATTTAGCAAATATTTCTCCAATGTCGCCCTAGCCTTATTACTTTTGAGGAGTAAGTAGAAAGGCGCATGTACGGCCGATATAGTCGGACGCTCACAGAAGGGACAGAATGATAGAGGTATGTGTTAAGGCATCAGGGAATAACGTCCTTGAAGCTAGGGCGAGCTGAAAAGGGTAAAAACTGTAGGGCAAGACAGATATTTGGATATATGCAACAAATAATTACGTTGTGTGTGTAGGTGCTACTCTGAGATGAAGTAGTTGACACGGGGGTTGGTGAGCCGTGGTGAGGCCGTCTCAAACCACTCGGAAGACTGATGACAAGAAATGGGAGCGACCGCCGTAAGACAGAGAAGGAGTAAACTACTGGTTTGAACAGACATTGCTCTGGAGGGCTGCTCTCCTCGCTGTCAGCTGACTTCTTGTAGCGTAGCCTTAGCCTGCTCCCAGCGTGGGCGCCAGGCTGTCAGAGTTGGGACACTAAAACAGAGGCCGCTCTCTGGAGCGCCCGCCGGCGGTGTCCCGCAAGCCGGCTAGCCGGTTGCTCCTAATGTATGCCCGTCATTACAGCCTGCTTACGGCGAAAGCGTAGGACGCCGCAGCTGGATCGCTCGTGTCCGCTCTAATGAATTCGGAATTAATGTGATTTGGCCGCGCGAAATGTATAGTCGCAGATGTGGCGCAAGTGGCAAAAACAAATCAAACGCGCTCTCTGGACTGAAGATTCATCTCTCACTTAGCGTAATAATCTAGAATTGCTTGCGTGGGAATGGCGGAAATAGTGCGCGCACTCCATAGACTGTCGTTTTAAAACCTTAACAAATAAATCTTTAAAGCGTACAAGTGACTGAGAAAATGCAAACGCAGTTCTTCGCGGCGACGTTCTTAAATAAATATTTAATAGATTTCTTGCCGCGACAGGTTTGTCAAATATTTCAGGAGGCTGTTAGGTACTTACGTTGGTCTAATTATGTCACGGAGATGTCACAGAGTCGTCGAACTTCCATATGCTGCCAGAGGTTACGTCGATGTCTGCGACTGAATGTGGTAGCAGTTACATTGGTCAGACAATGCGAACGATTTCAGAACGCTGCACAGAGGACCGACACCACATTAAATCTACGAAGTCTCCAGTAGCATATCGAAGGTCTATGACTCCGTGACGTCTCCATGATGTTCGGCCAACTTGCCATGCACCTAACAATCAACTGCCTTGAAGCATTAAAACCACCACTTAATTTTTTTAACGTAGTCTCGAAACTTGCGGGAATGACTAGGTAAGTTGGTTTGTAGTTGCAACTTTATAGGCTGGTTGAAGGATTAGCGAATTTACCTTGCAACAGTTGTTTTCCAGCATCTGCGGGAAATAAAGATACGAGAAGTCATGGCAGGAGCAGCAGTTTTCAAAGGAGTGCTGTCAATTGGAACAGCAAAAATGTCCACTCGGAATGGCTGCATTCTGTTTTTGAATCTGTTTGCACGAATGTTTAAATAACTTGGTGGAGTTTCATGGAGTTCGCGAAATAGTGAGGTCTGCCTGTATGCCACTTGTGGGCAGTGGGCAAATATTACGCTGAGCCTTCATATCATACTGTGGTGCCATTAGCCAGCAGGAGGTGATGCTTAGTGAAACACACAGGGTTGGCAAAGTCAAATTAAAACAAATAAACTACAGTTTGTTTCTGTGGAAAATTCAAGTGCGATGCTTTTGTGTGACTGTTGACTCTTAACCGTAATCTTGTTTTGTCTAATTCGAAATTCTCGGAGGAAGTCGCTACAAACAAGCTGGAGGGGGTCTATTATTTTTCAGTGGTGTCCATATTTCGATCCAGAGACCCACCAGGTTAGCCGGGAGCGCTAATGCTCTGCTTCCTGGACCCGGGTAGGCGCGCCGACCACGGATCGAATCCGGCCGGCGGATTACCGACAAGGGCAGTTATGCTGGCTAGCCTAGATGTGATTTTTAGGCAGTTTTCCACATCCCACTAGGTGACTACCGGGCTGATCCCCACGTCCCGCCTGAGTTACACGTCTCGCAGACATTTGAAACACAGCTGGGGTACACTGATTACGTCCTGGGGGGGGGGGGGGGGGTATGGGGTGGCGGCGGGAGGGGCATCCGGCCATCCCTTCAATTAACCATACCAAGTCCGACAGTAACCATGTCGACCCTGTGGGACAAAGGCACAATCAAAAGAAGAAGAAGATATTCCGATCCAGTGTTCGTGTCGATATAGCTATTTAGATTCGCACTGATAATCATCACTGCATTTGGAAGCTCCTCATTTCGCTGTCCAGTGTTAGTGAATCATTTTTTTTGACAAAACTCCACCTTTTGCAAAACAAAATGTTTTTCCTTTCTTATTCTTCATCCAAACCTGTTTCGACGGTTGTGTGTCATGCTCAATAGATCTCGTTTTATTTCTGAAAAATTGTATACAATACTTTAGGTTGGTTTTCTACTTAATGTCTTAAGACCATAAACTGTGCCTTTTGTTTTGTTATGAATGCTTATCTCGAACTGCGACTGTGTAATTTTACGTATTACCTTGCGTATATTCGTTATATTGCTGTAAAGCACATCATCTGCAAAATATGTGGGAACTCGGGATAGAGAAGTCAGTACTTTTTTTTGTGCTTTTTGGGTCTTATCTAAACGTTACTGGTGTTGGGGAAGTGATTAAATCTTGAATTTATAATGCTTAGCGTGTGCTTGGATTAGTAGAATGAGAAAAGCAATTTGGATTGAAAACCGTAATATAATGAACCTTCGTAGCGCTAATAGGGCTGCTTTATGGCCCCCTGCACTTAGCACTGATGGACACGCCACTAACATAGTGAAAGTAGTCGTGCTTACCGTCACTCTCGCGCCCGCTTTCACTGTTCTGAATGCACAGGAAGCAAGCACTGCTTAACAAGGCGTGCACTTCCGACCTCATATTTCCTTCTGGTAGATATTCATACGCTGCGATCACGGATCTGTCTGCACCCACATGTGAACTCTTTCTGCCTGTTCGTGCAACACCGATTTGAGAGAACATTGTTTTAAAGAATTTCTGACGGCAGTTATTCGAACTCATTTGGTGCCAACAAGATCCATACCGCACAACCAATGCTAACGGCCTACACTGCGATCTGGATTGACGATAGATCGCAGTCTCTTTGCTTCATCGCCAAATAAACAGACGTCACGCTATTGAGTGAGTTAAAAACCTCGACTTATTGGTCCGGCAGAACACTTTCCATGTCGCTAGCTGACGACTCGACATGCTCGTTGCCCTACACGAGAAGTTCTCACTGATGAATCCTTGGGAGACGCAGGAGACGCCCTTGACATTCGGTTTGGAGTGACCAGTGCCTGGTCAGTGATTCAACAGTGCGACATCGGTTGGTTACTACCAATTTCTGGAATTCTTTTAGACTTTTCTTCATTATATAATATAGGCTTTCGGAGACCAGTATTTATATCTGTACAGGAGATTGATTTCATGTGCATTAAGCCGTGGGCTGAGCCGTCTGACGTCTCGTCGTCTACCGTGGCAGACATCCTCAGCGGTTATAAAGACGCAATTAGTTAATTTCCAGATGTAAACTTGTTTAACTAGTGAACGCGGTCGTTTTGGCGAGCTCCGTTTAAAATTAACTACGTTCTTACAACCGCTTATTATGTCTACCGCGGTACCAATGCAATACGAACAGCAACGGCCTAATATCCATTAAACTGTGGTGACAGACATTTTGCAATTTTTCACAAACTTATATTTATGTTTGTTTACAGGGTTGATGACTGAACAACAAAAGAAAGGTAACAATAACGATGCCAGTAAAAGTCTCCTAATTGAGGCAAACAAAAGTTCACTTCTAAGTTTCACAAAGGTACGTGGTAACACACACACACACACACACACACACACACACACACTAGTAAAAGTCCAATTCATTGACGAAGACGTAATCTTCAGCAGTCGAAGTCCACGAGGTCGGCATTCGGAGTGAACTGAACTTCGGGGCTGGTTCTAGCTCCTAAATAGTGGTCTCCAGCCAATCAGGTTTTGGCTTAGTGATACTTCCTGCTGGTCGTGGCTCGAGCTCCCCTGCAGGAAATACTGCACGGAATGTCTGTTTCCATTATCTTGTATGTAAATAGCCGGTGTTTTGGTACGCCTGTGACATAGACAACCCCGTCCTCTGTAGTGTAATATGGGTTGCCGACCCTCAGGGGCTACCTTGGCTCCTTCGTAAGATAAACCAAGTCAACAACGATTTTTTTTTTCATTCCTTCATACGATAAGTTCATTGCTCTAAAGACTAGATAGGCACTCGCTCCTCGCTTAACAATAGCTGCATGACGATTATAATTAAAGTTTCGCTACGTGAGCCAGTGTAGGCGGAAAACTATTTACTGTATGGGTATAGAAATGATGTTCAGACTGTACGCCGCAGGATTTGCGTTGTTAGTAGTGCTAGTTTCATTACTTGCCATTAGGAGCCGGTAGTGGTACGGCGACTTAGGATCGAATCACAAGCATCAGTGTGCATTACAGTAGCTGACAGGAGTCTGGACAAGGTGAATGGGGCTTTACTCGTAAAGCTGTTTCATCAACACAACAGCAACACTGCTGCTGCTCTTCGCGAGTGTCGACAACATTAGAGGAATACGGAGAGGCCTTCTTTCCGCACCGCACATTTGGAGAGAAACCGAGTCACTGGCCGATCGTTCCAAACTACATGGCCACCAAGGTTACCAAATTTGAACCCTTGTGATTTCTGGCTGTGGGGTACTTGCAGGACAGGGTTTATCAACGGAACACTAACACACGTTGGCCGTCAAAGATAACCATAGCGAGGGAGGTAGCCAACATCCCAGCTGAGATTTTTCGGGTAGTGGTAGAGCCATCTCTAGTGCTGTTCCAGGCTCTCGTGGATGCAGATGGTCGTCATATTGAGCAACGTTTGCAGCCTGGGACTGAGGGAGTTGGCGCAATGATTAACATATGGGACTCGCATTCGGAAGAATGATGGTTCGAATCCGCGTCCAGATTTAGATTTTCCGTGATTTCCGAAAATCGCTCCAGGAAAATGCCGGCTGGTTCCTTTGAAAGAGCACGATCGGTATCCTTCTCTACCCTTTAAACATTCCGAGCTTGTGTTCCGTCTCTAAAGACCTCTATGTTCAAGGGACGTTAAACCCTAGCTGTGGCTGAGCGGTTCTAGGGCTTCAGTCTGGGACCGTGCTGCTGCTATGGTCGCAGGTACGAATCCTGCCTCGGGCATGGATGTGTGTGATGGCCTTAGGTCAGTTAGGTTTAAGTAGTTCTAAGTCTAGGGGACTGGTGACCTCAGATGTTAAGTCCCATAGTGCTTAGAGCCATTCACAGCTTACAACCTGTCTCATGACAATGTCCTGTTTTGTTAAAAGTGATTTCATTATATTCAGCTGCTCCGAAAAGCATCCTTCGTGCATTCTAAGATAATCACGAAGATGATATGCGCCCAGCTTTTTCAGCAAAAGAGCATGGATGAGTTTCTTACTTTGTCTATGTCACTTCTTTGCTCACAGTTTTCTCTCTGCTTTCCTTGGCGTTGTGGTCTGCAATACAGCCAAGGCAGATCCCAGTTTTTGGTTTTGCATGAGAAAAGAAGGAATCTCGTCGAACATAACCTCAGTGAATGTTCTATAACAAATCAGCAAACAGCGATACGAACAGGCTGGCACTGCAATTGCTGAGTAAAGTTGGTCGGGACGAGTGTGCGCTGCACGTAAGTTGGTCGGTCGGGTGGTGCGTGTGTATAGCGCTTTTGGTATAGCTATCGGTTCAGGCGTGCAACCCAGCTCGCGCTATTCGTCCACGAGACTCAGAGGGCCATAGACACGGGTTCACAGGTAGATACCGTGTTTCTTGACTTCCGCAAGGCGTTCGATACAGTTCCCCACAGTCGTTTAATGAACAAACTAAGACCATATGGACTATCAGACCAATTGTGTGATTGGATTGAAGAGTTCCTAGATAACAGAACGCAGCATGTCATTCTCAATGGAGCAGAGTCTTCCGAAGTAAGAGTGATTTCAGGTGTGCCGCAGGGGAGTGTCATAGGACCGTTGCTATTCACAATATACATAAATGACCTGGTGGATGACATCGGAAGTTCACTGAGGCTTTTTGCAGATGATGCTGTGGTGTATCGAGAGGTTGTAGCAATGGAAAATTGTAATCAAATGCAGGAGGATCTGCAGCGAATTGATGCATGGTGCAGGGAATGGCAATTGAATCTCAATGTAGACAAGTGTAATGTGCTGCGAATACATAGAAAGAAAGATCCCTTATCATTTAGCTACAATGTAGCAGGTCAGCAACTGGAAGTAGATAATTCCATAAATTATCTGGGAGTACGCATTAGGAGTGATTTAAAATGGAATGATCGTATAAAGTTGATCGTCGGTAAAGCAGATGCCAGACAGATTCGTTGGAAGAATCCTAAGGAAATGCAATCCGAAAGCAAATGAAGTAGGTTACAGTACGCTTGTTCGCCCACTGCTTGAATACTGCTCAACAGTGTGGTATCCGTACCAGATAGGGTTGATAGAAGAGATAGGGAGGATCCAACGAAGAGCAGCGCGCTTCGTTACAGGATCATTTAGTAATCGCGAAAGCGTTACGGAGATGATAGATAAACTCCACTGGAAGACTCTGCAGGAGAGACGCTCAGTAGCTCGGTACGGGCTTTTGTTGAAGTTTTGAGAACATACCTTCACCGAGGAGTCAAGCAGTATATTGCTCCCTCCTACGTATATCTCGCGAAGAGACCATGAGGATAAAATCAGAGAGATTAGAGCCCACACAGAGGCATACCGACAATCCTTCTTTCCACGAACAATACGAGACTGGAATAGAAGGGAGAACCGATAGAGGTACTCAAGGTACCCTCCGCCACACACCGTCGGGTGGCTTGCGGAGTATGGGTGTAGATGTAGACAGCGGCGCGGGCCACAGGCCGCTGGCAGCCGAGTGGCGGCCGCGCCGCAGACAGGCCAGCAATTCCGGTGTGGCGACGGCCGCTCCCAGGCGTAATCGCCGGCCGACAGCGGCAGCGGCGGCACGCGCCGGCCGCCCACGCGCGCCCCAGCCTTCGGCTGTGCCTTCCGCCGCTGCGCTGACCGGTTTGCCGGAACCTTGAACCGCCGCGAGGCGCCGCCGCGGACGTTAACGCCAGAACCCGCCTGCTGGCTCCGCGATACGCTTGTTGGCACAGCTCGAATCCTCCGCCGGAAGCTTCCTCTTAAGCAGGAGTAGCGACTTTTTTAAAATCATCCGCTACTTACTTTTAAAGACTTTTCTAGCGGGAAAGAATCAACAAAAGAACTTATTATACCACCTCACAACTGGATAAGTAGTGTGCTGGCATTTTACTAAATTTTGGCCGTGATCGAGGTATTGTATGTTAACCGGGGACCTAGAAACGACGGAGAGGCTCCGTCCCCGCCGCAGCCGCAGTGGTCCACAACGCCACGACGACTACCGCAGTCAAATTCACCCCACCACCGCCGCACACCGAACCCAGGGTTATTGTCCGGTTCGGCCCCCGGTGCCCACCCCCCCCCCCCCCCCCATCCCCCAGGTAACGTCTCACACCAGACGAGTGTAACCCCTATGTTTGCCTGCTAGAGTAATGGTGGTGTACGCGTACGTGGAGAACTTGTTTGCGCAGCAATTGCCGACATAGTGTAACTGAGGCGGAATAAGGAGAACCAGCCCGCATACGCCGAGGCAGATGGAAAACCGCCTAAAAACCATCCACAGACTGGCCGGTTCACCGAACCTCGACACAAATCCGCCGGGCGGATTCGTGACGGGGACCAGGCGCTCCTTCCCGCCAGGAAAACGATCGAGGTATTAATGATTTGCTTAGGGAATCGAACTCATTTTTCCGTCTCCGAAATGCACCACAATCAGTAACAAAAAATGCGGATTTTGAAACGATTCTGATAAGTGTCAATTTTATCATATGAGGGCTGTTCGTGTAGTAAGATCCGACCGATCGCGAAATGGAAACAGTTAAAATCAGATGAAGCTTTGCACAGGCGTGTTCGGCAGTGTCTCTAGTATGCCCGTAGATAGCGTCACGTAGCTCTTTTCATTTCTGAGCGCACAGTTAGCACCTAAACATGCCTAGAAAATAGTGTCTCCCGCCTGATTCTAGACTGAGTCTTTGTGTAACAGAGCGCTGACCTTAGTACACTGTATCTCTGAAATGTGCAGCCTCAGTCAGGCAGAAATTAATGATTTCAGTATTAACGGGCTTCACGATTTCTATTAATCGGAGTAAAATATCTTCCATTCGCATTTCGTCACTAGCTCACACCCTCCTTATGAACACCAAATATTGTTCTGGAAACGTATTATGGCGAACTATTTCAAGGCAAGAGACATTTCTTCCCACTTTCTGCTCACTAATTAATTCTTTCGACACATTCATTGAGTTAATCAAACTTTCATAAAAAACATACCATGAAATAAATTTCTACAGGTATGACTCATAAAATAGGCATACGTTATTCACTTTGGCCTTTTGCTTTCTATCTTAAAAATCACGCCAGTTTGGTGTATGAAATAGAAAACACTACGTACCACTTATTTAAAACTTTAAATAAATTTAAACATGTTTTGTGGTGTATTGCGACCGGAACATACCTGATTACAGACTGATATTCTAAAAGCAATAGCCGGCCGGAGTGGCCGAGCGGTTCTAGGCGCTTCAGTCCGGAACCGCGCTGCTGCTGCTGATACGGTCGCAGGTTCGAATCCTGCCTCGGGCAGGTTAGTTAGGTTTGAGTAGTTCTAAGTCTAGGGTACTGATGTCCTCAGATATTAAGTCCCATAGTGCTTAGAGCCATTTGAACCATCAAAAATCAATTCATTGTTCATTTCTGTTACAATGAATAATATGAGAGAGCGCTGAAAAGTAATTACTCCGAATTTTTTTCTGTGAAAACTCTTAATCCTTTGTAAATAAAAGAAACGCTAATAACATTCCACATCATATTATTCATATGTACATTTTTGCAGCCTTATGCCGCTAGAGGGCTCTGAATTGTAGCGTGTAAGAGGACGATATGTGACGTAACTATGTCGTAATGGAGTTTCGAATTCGTAGAGTTCTTCCACATGTGGGGCACCTTCCCTTTCAGCATAATGATTCCAGACAGCACACGACTGCTGCGATATCTGCAAAATCCGAGGCCGTGGGTTCACTGTCATCGAGCAGTCCCGAATTGACCGCATCTGATTTTCACCTTTTTCCACAACTTAAAAAACGACTTGTAGACTTCACTTAAGATAGTGATGAAGTGGTGCAAGCAGAGGTGAGGTCGTGACTTCGTCATCAGAATCAAACATTCTATATTGATGATATTGTAAAGTTCTTTTTAAAAAAATTTAACTTTAGATCACGTTGAATCAATGTCTGGTATGTGGAATGGGCACTAAACTCCAATCATCGTGTAGCGTGTTGTAAGTGCAAGTGGTGTGCTTACTGTGTGTCATTGTTAGCAAAAACTTTATACTAGCTGTTTCAGGAATGCAGCTCCCATCACCAATAAATAAATAGCCACCGCAAAATACATTCAGCCCCGTAGGCACTCAATCCTCTGGCCCTGTTCAAAACTGATAACTTTGGTCCCTGTGCACATAACAAATAAATTAAATTGCCTTACCTCTAAAGCAGCAACGGTGGAGCGCATATTCTGGTCTTTCGTGAAAAAAATAAAATATATACTAGCTACAGGCTCAGAAGTGTGCAGTTCTGGCCATAATACTTTGAAATGTACATGAAATTCTTTTGGCTGATACATGAAAACATTTATGAAAAATCCAACCTCTTTGAAAAACAAATGACCTGGACAGGGAAGCGGTACTGATTGTGGTGAATTACTAACACTGAGTTTTTTAGCAAAATTATATTGCAAGTTAAGTTTGTCTTTTCAGAAAACATCTACAGTTGAAGTTGCATTGGTTAGCATAATATATCATACTTACTGATTGATCCAGGAGCAATGAGATTTATACAGCAAGTGTTATCCGACCTGACTAAACCAGAATAAATGCAGATCATAAAATTACGTATAGCTCTGTTAACAAATCATAGAAACATTACAAAAGTGGAATATCTAACTACCTTTTCTATCAATTCATTTTCGGGCTACTCAACAATTACAAATTATCAGCCAACCCATCTGTACTAACACGCTGGTAAAACAAAAATCATAATTTTTTAATATGTTTAACTTGCTTTTGAGAAAACTTGTGTTTACAAGTCCTCTTAATTCCTTCATTAATCTAACAGTTGGTGGTTTCACACAGCACACCACAAAAACCACATAAACGCTAAAGATTGATTCTCCATAGTTCACCCTTCAAAGCGATAGCTTAGGAGCAACATAATCATCAGTATTCTGCTCCGTATCTGTTTACGCACGCTTGCATTTCATCCTCGTGAGTCAAAGCCGAAAATCGGTATCGGTAAGCTCGACCCACCCTGTTCATCTGCTACTGTCATTTGTTCGTGAATTGAGAACAGTTATGTGCCCCTAAGGACTGTTTCTGTAATGGCTTTCTGTGGGGTGCGCAGAAGTTCCGAGACTCGACTGGGGAGGCGACACGTGCCGCTGCGGCGGCTGCGACCTTGTGGCGAGGGACGCGTGTGGCTTCGCCCTGGGCAACTCCTCGGGCCCGGAGCCTCGTGCGGCGACTGTGACCTGCCCGCGGCCCCGTTCTGACCCGGCGGCAGGCGCAGCAGGTGCCGCGGCTGCGGGACTGACCCATTTTCCGCGTTCGTCCCTCACCCGGCGTTTCCATGGGAACATCGATCGGCCGCGGTCCAGGTCAGGTCGACCGCCCCCGGCCCGCCAAGGGCACGCACCGCCCGGGGCTCCCACTTTCGCTGCGCCCTTACCGCTGTAAACACCTCGAATTCAGACATTCGTCTTCTCTGCGATTTTTCTGCGGACTCTCAGAGAACAGGAGCACATGTGCTGCGGAACTCTCTAAAGCAGGATAACATAATTGATTTCACTGTGCATAGTGGCTCAACCGGGAAACACTCTGGGTTTGTGTTAGGTGAGTATAGACCCCTACTGAGGAGATTCTGCGCCCATGGCAAAGCTACCAAAACTGACACCGCCCCCCCTCCCCCCCCTCCCGCAGAAAACACCTTTACTCAATTTTTTTCCTGCACGTACTTAACAAATTTTAATTTGGTACTTATGTTGTTGTTGTTGTTGTTGCGGCCTTCAGTCCTGAGACTGGTTTGATGCAGCTCTTCATGCTACTCTATCCTGTGCAAGTTTCTTCATCCCCCAGTACCTACTGCAACCTACATCCTTCTGAATCTGCTTAGTGTATTCATCTCTTGGTCTCCCTCTACGATTTTTACCCTCCACGCTGCCCTCCAGTACTAAATTGGTGATCCCTTGATGCCTCAGAATATGTCCTACCAACCGATCCCTTCTTCTAGTCAAGTTGTGCCACAAGCTCCTCTTCTCCCCAATCCTATTCAGTACCTCCTCATTAGTTATGTGATCAACCCATCTAATCTTCAGCATTCTTCTGTAGCACCTCGTTTCGAAAGCTTCTATTCTCTTCCTGTCCAAACTATTTGTCGTCCATGTTTCACTTCCATACATGGCTACACTCCATGCAAATACTTTCAGAAACGACTTTCTGACACTTAAATTAATACTCGATGTTAACAAATTTCTCTTCTTCAAAAACGCTTTCCTTGCCATTGCCAGTCTGCATTTTACATCCTCTCTACTTCGACCATCATCAGTTATTTTGCTCCCCAAATAGCAAAACTCCTTTACTAATTTAAGTGTCTCATTTCCTAATCTAATTCCCTCAGCATCACCCGACTTAATTCGACTACATTCCATTATCCTCGTTTTGCTTTTGTTGATGTTCATCTTATATCCTCCTTTCAAGACACTGTTCATTCCGTTCAACTGCTCTTCCAAGTCCTTTGCTGTCTCTGACAGAATTACAATGTCATTGGCGAACCTCAAAGTTCTTATTTCTTCTCCATGGATTTTGATACCTACTCCGAACTTTTCTTTTGTTTCCTCTATTGCTTGCTCAATACACAGATTGAATAGCATCGGGAAGAGGTTGCAACCCTGTCTCCTTCCCTTCCCAACCACTGCTTCCCTTTCATGTCCCTCGACTCTTATAACTGCCAACTGCTTTGTGTATAAATTGTAAATAGACTTTCGCTCCCTGTATTTTACCCCTGCCACCTTCAGAATTTGAAAGAGAGTATTCCAGTCAACATTGTCAAAAGCTTTCTCTAAGTCTACAAATGCTAGAAACGTAGGTTTGCCTTTCCTTAATCTTTCTTCTAAGATAAGTCGTAGGGTCAGTATTGCCTCACGTGTTCCAACATTTCTAAGGAATCCAAACTGACCTTCCCCGAGGTCGGCTTCCACCAGTTTTTCCATTCGCCTGTGAGGAATTCGCGTTAGTATTTTGCAGCTGCGACTTATTAAACTGATAGTTCGGTAATTTTCACATCTGTCGACAGCTACTTTCTTTGGGATTGGAGTTATTATATTCGTCTTGAAGTCAGACGGAATTTCGCCTGTCCCATACATCTTGCTCAATTTTGTACTTGAGGTGTAACAAAAACTAAGCGCAGCTAAATCGAATGTCTGGTGATATTTGCTAAACGTTTAACCATAAAATTCTTGTATCATTGTGATTATCAAAAAACATTAGAACGATCCGTGCTGTAGCATGTGTTAGTTTTTCATTCGCACTAGAATAACATCAAAATATCATACACATACCTAACGCAGCGGATGACCGTTGGCAGAGTATACGACGTTTCAAAGCAATTGAAGACATGTGTGAAATTTATTCGGAGCTGCGAACATGGACAATCATCAGCTGTATAATGGAATGACGAAAATGAAAATTTGTGCCACACCGGGACTCGAACCCTGATTTCCCGCTTATCGCGTGCGGTCGCCTCCATCTTGTTCTATACTGTTCGTTGAATTTGTTCGGGTCGGACGTCCGATGACACCCGGTCAGGTTGTTCGTTGATCCGTTCACTCAGTCTTTTATTACAGAGGATAGCCAGACCCTCCGACCGAACACGCTGAGCTATCGTGCCGGCTGCCATTAGGCTATCCGTGTACGACTGACAGCCAGGCGCAAACTTGCATATTTCATCAACCATGTGTCTACAATTTTAGCTCGTACATTCGTTCTGTATATTCCCGTACAGGGACATGTTTTTATTGAAAATCGCTTGCCTGGTGTGTCTGAACGAACTTACATCGTACTTCTGAACAACACAGGCACTGCAGTATCGCATATAATTGAGTAGAGTGTAGCTGTCTATAAGCACAACGCCTGACAGCTGTCATATGCCACAGCACAAAGAATGTCACCCTCGCGCGCTCGCAAAGATGATTCATTAAACCTTCACAGATCGTGCAACGATCTAGTCACGCGGACAACCGCTAGCCCTCTGCCTTTGCGTGACATAGGGCATTAGCGATCAGTGAGACATTCATGACTGAAGCGGATATTGTACGTAAACATGGGTAAATGTAAGGACGTCAAAAGGTGGCAAAAACGGGCAATCGTGTTTTGCTGTGCATGCGGCCATATGCTGTGCGTAGTTGCTGGATTTGTTGATGTTTCGCAGCGGACTGTTCAGTGCGTTTACAGGTAGTGGTGTTACGCACATGGCCAGTAAATATGTCGTCAGAATTGTGACTGACTATGCGGGACCAGAGACGCGTTTCACGGCTTGTCAATCAAAATCGCTTGCAAACCCTACAGAAATTGCTGCAGGCAGTGAATGAAGGTCCATCACAACCAGTTAGCGAGAGAACATTGCGACGGAAACTGCTTCCAATGATTGGTTGTAGTCGGTCACCTCGCAAGAGGCCATTGGTCGCAAAGGGACATACAGACAGCAACAGCGAAGTTTTTCTTAACATTAATCCCCCACCCCTCCTCTGTTACATCTCGATTGGCCTGCAATATCACCTGACTTGAACCTCATAGAAAACCCATGGGACAGGTTGAAACAGCGGGTAAAACACCGATCGCAGCATCCCCTATTACACAGTTTAAAGAAACAGTACTAACCGAAGAATCAAAGACTTCTGCGTAGCACTCCCGCAATGGCCGCGAAGACAAGAATGGACTAATTACCGCGTGCACACGGCGTTTAAGGAGTCATTATTCCACGCTATGTACCCGAATGCAACGGGAGGAAACTCCCGTGCTAGGTACAATGGGAAGTTTCTGCAGATTGGTTGTTAGATTTGCATAACTAGTGCAGAATGATATCTAAGGAATGTTTTCACTGCTAATTTAATGATGAAAATTGTAAACAAGCATTTTTCTGTGCCGCTCTTCGAAACAAGTGTGTATCGGTATTTTCGAGATCTACGGCGAGACTGAGCCTCGAAAATAAGAGCAGGTAACAAGTCAGATAGGTATGGTAGCTGCAAAACACTGTCTAAAACAACACGTAATTAGTTTTTTGTTTGTTTGTCTGGTCTAGCAACCACACAGCTGGTTCGGCTCCTTTGTGAGAATGCTAATCCATACATCTTATAAAAATTAATAACGTATGTATGTACGTGCACCTATGTATGAACCTATGAATGTTCCATATCTCCTAAACCACTGGACCGAATTCAGTCGAACTTGGTACACTGTCTGTAGTGAATGGCTGCAGGGGTAAGAACCACCTCCCTATCAGAGAGGTTTGGGCGAAAAAGAAGTGTAGCGCACGACGTGCGAATACGCGGACTTCATTTGTCCACTATTCGAGAATGAAAGTACTTAGTGACTTACGACAAACTTGACACGTAATTTCAAACCTTTACGGAACTACTACTCACTGACAGCCTCCACAAAATGTCGAAATCAAAGACGTTTATCGCTTACATTGTCGCTGTTCATACGGTAGAACTGCCGCGTAAGGAATATCGTTTTAATTTTTCCCTTCTTCACTACTAAGCATATTCGTAATTTTGCCTACGGTATTCACATACACCACTGAATGTACCTGCAAAATTATATGACTGTACGACACATAGTTCAGAAGATACGACGTCGTAAACACTGAGCTGCGTGAAAACAATACTGCAGGGCGAAATTCGCTAGAGATACAGATGAAATATATGTACAATTAGGTACGAAATATGTCAAATATGTGTTATGTATATGTGACATGCGCAAACGAGGGCAAAACCTTGGATTGATTGCAACTAAATTTGGTATACACATATTACGTACTATCTGGAAAGAACCATTGTGGAAGTAAAAACCAGCAACCTCCCATTAGGATGAGGGTGATAGCGTGCACAGAGTCTGTATATCCCTCTGTGATCAATGCTCTCTCGCGAGGTGAAAGACTACAAACGATCATTGCGTGCAGTTCCCGTCTCAATTTTCTCTCGCTAACGAGTTGGGATGAACCTTCTTTCACTGCCTGCTGCAAGCGATTTTGATTTCACACTCGCCCCCGTCCCTCACAGTCGGGGTCTTTATCCGATCACAATTCTGACGTCGTGTTTAGTGGCCATCCGTGTAACACCACTGCCTTCCGCGGGGTGATTGTTGTCTGTTTTCAGGTCCTGGTTTCTCACCATTCCAGTGATACTCTCCAGTGGATCGGACCCGCGCTAGTATGCTCTAACAGTCTCGGTGCTTACCGAGATCATATGGCGGTAAGCATGTCGGTGGAGTTCGCAGTTTTTCCCGTACGTGGCGCCACATACCAACAGTTCCCAGCCATTCCTAGACTGTGGCATTGTTAGTGTCAAAAGCTCATGTGCTTGTGTGGGCTGTGAATAGCGAATAAGCAATATATGATTTGTTGGAGTTGTTGTGTTTGAAGATTATTGTTTAACTGCAGTCATCTTTTAATGAATGTAAGCAATAAAGAAAGAATATCATGTTTAAAATGTTATGATATTTGCATTCGCGCTACAGTTATGTGTGTTGCTGATAGTATTGAATATTTGCGCTAAAAGGACATTGATACTTAGTTTCTACGATCTGTAATAGTCTGAAATACTCATTATTCCTTACAGATGCCTTACTGCTGCTTGCCGTTCTGTAAGACTGAATAAGGAAGAACTAATGGCAGAAGTTAACACTAATTTCCAGTTGATAATGGCCTAATAAATACGTGATTAAGAGTGATTTCTCAAGAAAACTTCACGCCAAAGTACGCTGTCAAGTTCATCAGTAGTTTTCAGTCAGTATTTTACCGAGGTAGCTTGGAAATCTGGTTCCAATAAAAAGATTTTGAAAACAGGTAGCACTCTGCATAAAATTCTAGCAGCAGCAGAGTCTAACAGACAGATTGAAAAGCAAGCTCCCAATTATCCGCTGTGTCGTAAACTTAAAAGAAGCGCAAGCTCTACGCAAGATAACAGCACAAATGTTCAATTAAGTACATTCACGGAAGCGACAGTTTTGTATTTTTTCCCAGATACAAAGCTTAATACTGTTAAGCTTTTGTCATTGGCCTATGTTGGAAGTACTAAAAAAATATCGTATTCGGCCTTCAGGCAACTGATTTCACCAAGTAGCGCAAACTTCCGTGAATAGATTTGATATGTTCCTGTGACATCACAGGAAACAGTATGTGTTGTCCGTCAGTACTATTTGTGAATTTGTTAATGTTCAAATGTGTGTGAAATCTTACGGGAATTAACTGCTATCAGTCCCTAAGTTTACACACTACTTAACCTAAATTATCCTAAGGACAAACACACACACACACACACACACACACACACACACACACACACACACCCACCCAAGGGAGGACTCTAACCTCCGCCGGGACCAGCCTCACAGTCCATGACTGCTGCGGCCGAATTTGTTAAATGAGTGTTGTGTTTTGTGGCAAGCACTCTCCCGTACTTGCAAACCTATGATGTCAGGTTGGAAATGTTTATAGGGCCACAAGTAGAAAATGCAGCACATTTTTCATTTTTTGTTGTAACTGTGGGAAAAACCATCCAGTACTTCCTAGTGTTCTTGTGTGTAAATATTTCTTACCAGTTGTGCTATAGCAGTTAGCTTCCTGTGGTACAGAAGCTTACGAAAAAACCAAAGTTTTTGAACTCTACAGCGCTGAATCGAAAGGCGCTGCGTGTTCAGCGACAGATACTCTCCACTCAGTAGCAGCTGGTAACAGTCGGCAGTCAGCGCTTTGCGACCCCGTCTGAACTTCACCTCATGACAAGCTCAAGCAAGGACTGCGGATATGGTCAGACAATCCTGTGACATGCGTACTGCCCGTGTTTGTACACGTACAGTATCTCTAGTTGGTCAATTCTCGTGTGGGGCTCAAGTACTATTCTAGGATGTCCTAGTGTCTTACGAAAGAACCAAAAGCTGCCAGCAGATTTACCTACGATTGAGCCTATGTCACCATTCCATTCAGTATCCCCACAAATTGTTAGTCAAGTTGCATGAGTTGATGATTCCAGTTGACTCCTTGACACTATAATCATGTACTACTTTCCTGCATTCTATGAAGTGCACACTTCTGCTTTTATAAACATTCAAAGTAAGTTGACAGTCTGTGCACCACTTTAAAACCTTATCAAAGTCTGACGCACTATCGAGCTGATCATTTGACGGTATCAAACCAGCAATACCGCTGTGTTTACAACTGAAACTCATCATTCCAAAAACAAGGGTGGAAAATAATAATGTATCGGATAGTTGAGGACTAGGTGTTTACAGAAGAAGAATGAACTCTTTCCTTTACAAAGCATCCATCGTGGTAGCCTTCTTAATAAATGTAGGTAAACTGTAGAAGACCTTAACCCTTTCACTACCATTGGGAAATGTGTCCCCCACGATACGTTACCAGAGAACCAGTGGGAATTTGCTGCGTGTTCTCACTGGCCAAGGGAAACCTGCTAACGGTTTTCGGTTTATTATAATTACAGCATGCACATGTACGCTGTGCAGTCTTCCAAGTATCATTTTCCAGCCCTCTGTCCCGCTCTGCTGTGATCCGTATTGTCGCATAGAATTAGTTCGCGCGGTAGAGATAGACAACCCAGTGAACAGTGTTTCAAAGCGGGCCGCTGTCGTGCCTTCCCGGACAGTTCGTGTCAATAAACTGCATGTACGCAGGGCCGGCCTTAGCCATCCAGGTGCCCCGGGCGAGTCGTCCAGTTGGCGCCCTTTATTGTATAAATAGCGAACCTGGCAGTGCTTTGCAACACGATATTTGACTGTTTTCTAGAAATCGTCTTAAGTGGTTAATGGCGTCATCTTATGATCATAACATGGTTTTTTCCATCGTAAATTTGAGTATTTTTTTTTAAATGGAAATGAAATCCAAATAATCTGAAAGCCCGCTAAGATGCTCCATGTGAGTCTTGTGTAGCCTGTGACGTCAGTCCAGCATGCTGCTGTCGCTGCCGTAACAGTCAGTATAGCAGTGATATATTGTTTGGGCATTCACGTTTTGGGAAATTGTCTAAAAATATTGCGTAGTACTGCACTGTACATCTACAACAACTCCAGAAAATTGTTTTTGCGTGTTCCAAACAAAGAAAAGATGCGTAAAATGTGGTTGAAACAGGCTCGTATATCCCAAATATTTCTTTTCTTTTCTGAAGCACCCCTGTACTAAAGCAAACAAAACAAAACAAAAATTATTCAAATTGGTCAAGCCATTTCTTTGTTTTGGTGAGACTAACACACAACAATTGATTTTTATATATAGGAGGTAATATGTATAACGAAAAAACACTAATTTGGAATTGGGTACCATATTTTTATTGAATTTAATATAACTGTAAGCCATAAACCTATATTTTCTGTCAGTCATCTGAACACAAAACATATTACGCCTAATGAAAAACAATTATAAACGACTAAAATTTTACTTTTCTCGCTTTTCTGTCGGCAAAGTCTCTGATCAGATTAGCAAAGTCCAGGTTTTCTGCAACTTCATTTTCAATGGACAGTGAGGCCAAACTGGTTAGTCTTGTTTGAGACATTGTAGACCGCAAGTACGTTTTTATCAACTTCAGTTTGGAAAAACTGCGTTCGCTGCTTGCGACAGTCACTGGTATTGTTAGCAAAATACGTAACGTTATCCAGATGTTGGGATATAACTCTTGAAGATTATGCTTTTTTATTAAGTTTAAGGCTTCAATAGGCGTTGCCTGGTTGTCTTCGAGATAGTGTTGCAGGCCTAAAATTTCGTCGCACAGCAAATTTCCATCAATATCTGACTTCATGTTGACAGTTAACTTTTCTTGTAATTTAGAACAGCATTGTATTAGTTCTTCTTTATTTTGATTTTTTTAATGTCAAACAAGAAACTCCACGTCGCAGAAAATTCTTGCATCTGTTCAAATCTTTCTTTCATGGATATGTGCACGGTGTCCAACAGTGCATTGAAAAACTCTACTTTAAACTTATTTTTTGGGTCAGTTATCTGTGGATCAAACTTTGCCAATAACTGTACAAGACCTAAGAATTTTCCATTATTTGGGGTAAATAATTTATCTGATAACCCTCTGAATGCCATATTATTTTCAGCCAAATACAAAGTAATGTGCATAAATCTTTGAAGCACATTGCTCCATCGTAAACTTTCTTTAGAAATTAGCTTTTGTTCTTCCTTGTCAATAGTTAATCCAGCTTTAAACCTGATTTCAGCTTCAGTCCATTGAGTAAATGCTTTTTTGTGGTTAGGACTATTTTCATGCAGTTTCAGAGCTTCACTTAAATGTTTCCAATTTCTGAAACCCACAGTGGTAGTCAAATTAGCAGTTGACTTTAAATCAAACAGTCGACAACAAAAGCAAAAGACACTGTCGTTTGATACAGAATAAACTAGCCACCGTGATAATTTCTTCGTTTGATAGTTTTCTTGTGTAATGAGTTGAAGAGAAATGACGCCCATTTTCATCTTTTGGAAAGTTATTTAGACATACTTGTGAGGGTCCACATATTATAATGCGATCTATATCTCTAGCATTAAGTACTTTTGGCCACGTACCTACATCAGAAACATTATATTCTTTTATTGCAAGAACGTTGATACTTTCATCGACCACAGATGTCATGTGTTGATTTTGACTTGGAGAAATATCAGACGATTCATGCAAAGATGTACTGCGCTGGTCAATTTGATCACCTTCAATAGGTGATTGTATATTTTTTGTGTATAATTGTTCACAGTCTGAAGAAATATTTGCTGATACATGGACTTTTGATTCAATATCTGAAGTATTTGCCTTAGAATTTCCTTTAAGGTACTTATATTCATGTGCTTTTTAGTTTCTTCAAGAACTTTTTCTTTTTCAGCTTTTCTTTTCCGATTTTCTGAACCAGAAAGCTTTTTTTTAATCATTTACTTCTCTTCTGGCATGATTTAATAATTTGACAAATTATTGCTTGGACACTGCTCTATTGCGCGACCACAATATTCGATCTATAACAAATAAAGAAATTCACCTATCAGTAGACGTAACTAGAAAAAAACCTGAACTGAAAGATAAAAATGTTTTTCGCACCTACCAGAAAATTAAAATGTTGACACAGTCACGACACTCGTTTCACTCACAATTATTCAGCCACGAAAACATGACCGCTGCCTCCGATTCTTACTGACAATTACTGACATGCGGGTGCAAATCGTAGCGCTGCCAACATATGCAGTCTAACAAACATTGTGTGGCGCTGTATTATTTCAGTAAGTTAGGGGAGAATTCTCTATGAATGCAGTGCACGCATTGCATGATCTATTAATTAATGTACATGAGACATTAAGTCACAAATATTCGATATAAATACATTCGTATTAATTAAATCATAATGTAATGTATATTTCACAGTCTGTATTTTCTTTTATTTGGAGCGACCGGTAGTTTCTGTTGTAAACGAGAGATGGTGCGGCTGCATGGGCTCTTCCTTGTTGCAATTCTTGAAACAAATAAGAGAGGCGCGTCAAACAGACAATACGAAGATTGCATTCAGCATGATTTCTCTTCTGCTACCCCGAATTCATCGCGCATTCGTGAGATTAGCGACGTATGTTGAATGAGACTGAATAATATTTTAGTTTCGCGAAATGGGTGATTGTAAATTGTAATTTTTTTTTTTCATGCGTTTAGTACGTGGCGCCCCTTGGGCCCCGGCGCCCTGGGCGACCGCCCGAGTCGCCCCACCCTAAAGCCGGCGCTGCATGTACGTATTGGCAGTTGAGGTGTCCTAACTAATTCCGTCCGAACAGGCCTCGGAACGCCCAACGGTACCGACCGACCACTGTTTCATTCTCAGCCGAAAGGCGTCACTGAATGCGGGTACGGAAGGGCATGTGGCTAGCACATCGCTCTCCGCACGTTGTTAGTTTTCGTGACGTAGTCGCACATCAAGGGCTTCAGAAGATTATAACTGTGTGCCGGACCGAGACTCTAACTCGGGACCTTTGCCTTTCGCGGGCAAGTGCTCTACCATCCGAGCTACCCAAGCACGACTCACGCTCCGTCCTCACAGCTTTACTTCCACCAGTACGTCGTCTCCTACCTTCCAAACTTCACAGAAGCTTTCCTCCAACCTTTCCTCCCCCCTTCCTCCCCGTACCACCCATTCCTTCTCTCCATCTCCTTCCCCCTCTCGTCTCTCCCCGTTCTCTCTTCACGTTATCACCCCTGCGCCAAAAGGGAGTTACTAGTTTTTACTCCCACATTATTTCTTTCCAGATAGCAGAGAGAATGTGTACGAAGTTTGACTGAAATCGATCCGGGGTTTACGAGGAGCTTTTTATCCGTGGCTTTGCCCGCACGTGAGCCCCCGCGCGCGCCCGCCCGCCCGCCCGCCCGCCCGCCCACACACACATTATATATATATATATATATATATATATATATATATATATGGTGTAAACGGTATAAGGCGCCAAAATTATACAGATCGCACATCTCGCAATGCTTGACAAAAAAGTCTAGTAACATGTTTGCGTATTTCCTACGGTTGTCCCAGAAAAAAAAAAAACAGTTCGTCTCAGGGTAATGGTTTTGGAAAAGTAGATACTTGGCCGTGCACGTACGTAAACAATCGGTTCTTGTTATTGCCCGCTGCGCGTATCGACATCGCAAGCGTAAATCGTAAACACATAGGCAACTGCGGCCTTAGTGGCTGCGTCATTGTACGAGGTGCATTCAAGTTCTGAGGCCTCCGATTTTTTTCTAATTAACTACTCACCCGAAATCGATGAAACTGGCGTTACTTCTCGACGTAATCGCCCTGCAGACGTACACATTTTTCACAACGCTGACGCCATGATTCCATGGCAGCGGCGAAGGCTTCTTTAGGAGTCTGTTTTGACCACTGGAAAATCGCTAAGGCAATAGCAGCACGGCTGGTGAATGTGCGGCCACGGAGAGTGTCTTTCATTGTTAGAAAGAGCCAAAGTCACTAGGAGCCAGGTCAGGTGAGTAGAGAGCATGAGGAATCACTTCAAAGTTGTTATCACGAAGAAACTGTTGCGTAACGTTAGCTCGATGTGCGGGTGCGTTGTCTTGGTGAAACAGCACACATGCAGCCCTTCCCGGACGTTTTTGTTGCAGTGCGGGAAGGAAGGAATTTGTTCAATACATTTTCGTAGGGTGCACCTGTTACCGTAGTACCGTCTGCAGCGCAATGGGTAAGGATTACGCCCTCGCTGTCCCAGAACATGGACACCATCATTTTTTCAGCACTGGCTGTTACCCGAAATTTTTTTGGTGGCGGTGAATCTGTGTGCTTCCATTGAGCTGACTGGCGCTTTGTTTCTGGATTGAAAAATGGCATCCACGTCTCATCCATTGTCACAACTGACGAAAAGAAAGTCCCATTCATGCTGTCGTTGCGTGTCAACATTGCTTGGCAACATGCCACACGGGCTGCCATGTGATCGTCCCTCAGCATTCGTGGCACCCACCTGGATGACACATTTCGCATTTTCAGGTCGTCATGCAGGATTGTGTGCACAGAACCCACAGAAATGCCAACTCTGGAGGCGATCTGTTCAACAGTCATTCGGCGATCCCCCAAAACAATTCTCTCCACTTTCTCGATCATGACGTCAGACCGGCTTGTGCGAGCCCAAGGTTGTTTCGGTTTGTTGTCACACGATGTTCTGCCTTCATTAAACTGTCGCACACACGAATGCACTTTCGACACATCCATAACTCCATCATCACATGTTTCCTTCAACTGTCGATGGATTTCAATTGGTTTCACACCACGCAAATTCAGAAAACGAATGATTGCACGCTGTTCAAGTAAGGAAAACGTCGCCATTTTAAGTATTTAAAACAGTTCTCATTCTCGCCGCTGGAGGTAAAATTCCATCCGCTGTATGGTGCTGCCATCTCTGGGACGTATTGACAATGAACGCGGCCTCATTTTATAACAATGCGCATGTTTCTCTCTCTTTCCAGTCCGGAGAAAAAAAATCGGAGGCCTTAGAACTTGAATGCACCTCGTAATACACCGAGCGACGACAGTAGGCGAGTAACCTGTGCAGATGTTATTGAAACTCTGTTAACTGTTAGGATGGAAAGGTGATTTACTATAGCTGAACTATTTCAACACATTTTCAGCGACGATTTTCCTTAAATGTGTGGGCGGGTATGCTCGATAATTACGTTATTGGGCCCTATGTTTTACCTGCACGTTTGACTGGTAACTATTACCAAACGTTTCTAGAGGAAACATTGTTACCAACGTTGTTAGAAGACATTCAGTTGGGCATACGTCGTAACATGTGGTTCCTCCACGATGGTGCTCCTCCCCACATTGGTCACAGAGTACGCAGTTTTTTTGATATTCGATTTCCAGGACGATGGATCGGGCGTTCGGGTCCACGTCGATGGCCAGCACGCAGCCCTGATTTAAATCCACTGGATTTTTCCTTTTGGGCCATATGAAGGAACTGGTTTATGCTGAGCCAGTAAATAATGTGGACGAATTGACGCAGAAGATTTTAGATGCTGCCAATTCCATAAAGGCCAATGTGCATGTGTGTGAAAGAGTGCGACGAAACTGGGTTCGCCGTAATGAAGCATGTGTAGAAGCGAATGGTGGTCATTTCGAACATTTATTTTAGTATTGGTGTAAGAGGAAACGAAGTAATGGGTTTTCTTTTCGTTACGATATTGTTGTACAGAAGGAAAATAATGTGAATTTAGTATTCGTTATGGCATTGCCGTAAAAAGGTGAAACAGTTGATTGTAATTAATGCACAACTATCTACTTGGTGATTGATTGAATTTGTACTAATGGAAATACATTGTGTTTTATATAAGCTTGTCATTACTGCTACGACCTTCGTTATCGATTTGCTGAGAAACAGACTGGTTGTATTCAATTCACGTAAAGCGAATTACACATTCTCGACAACCCAAAAACCGTGTATATTCCTTTTTTCGGTACCACCTGATTATCACACCACGTCGTTGTACACGTCTAATGATTTCAACCCTCTGGCCGGCTCGTTGCCTTTCTCTGGCCGCCCCGTCATTGTAGGCAATAAGCTCGGTACGCCGTCGGTTGTCTTCGTAAACAGAAATGCGTATACTATCTATCCTACGAACATTAGGTTTTAATAATACAAAAATAAAGTACATGATACCTGAAAATGTCATTAGACTTTTTTGTCAAGCACACCGAGATGTACCATCTGTATAATTTTGGCGCCTTATACCGTTTGCACCCGGTGTAATATATATATTACCTATATTCAGAGTATTTCGCACGTATTTGTAGATATAGTTCACCGGTATCTCTAGCAATTTTCGCCATGCAGGGTCGGTTACACGCAGCTCAGTGTTTAGGACATCATATGTCCTGAACTGTGTGTCATACTGTGATATAATATTGCAAGTACATTCAGCGACATATGTGAATACTGTCCGCCAAATATGTTGCGAAATGAGCTGTTCGTAGTAAGGAAGTAATAAATTATAACGTCATCCCGATGCGGCAGGTTTACTGCATAAACAGCGAAAATATAGTAAGCGATAATTTTTTTTTTGGTTCCATCATTTTGTGGGGAATATCAGCGGAAGAAAGTTTCGTAAAGGGGTATGAAGCTTATAGGAAGTCACTTCGTGCTCTCATTTTCAAATACTGGATGGATCTAATCTGGCTATTTGCGCGTCATGAGTTACGCTACGTTTTCAACCCCAACACCTACCATTTCATAGATGGGCGGTTCTTACCCCTATAGCTATTCTTTCCAGACGGTAAGTGATGTTTGTACCAGCTTTGGTTAAAACCGGTCCAGTGGTTTACTGGGAGATGTGGAACATACGAACATAAATTCAGTTTTATAATATGTATGGATATCCACAAATCTGTCCCTTTTAGGAGTGGTTTTCTTATTGCTGACAGTCTGCAGTTTACATCCTCTATACTTCGGCCATAGTTATTTTACTGACCAAAAATAAAGACTCTACATCTAGTGCCTCATCTCCGAATCTAATTGGCTCAGTATCATCTAATTTAGTCAGAATACAATACATGACCCTTTGATTTTATTTTTATTATATATCTTACAAACTATTTTCAAGGCACAATCCATTTCGTTCAACTGCTTTCTCAAGTCCATTGCTGTTTCTGGCAGAATTACAGGGGTCGTTTTTTTCTCAGAAAATGTTTATTGTTAAGAGTCAGAATTTGGTGACAATATACTGGGTGATCAAAAAGTCAGTATAAATTGGAAACTGAATAAATCACGGAATAATGTAGATAGAGAGGTACAAATTGACACACATGCTTGGAATGACATGGGGTTTTATTAGAACCAAAAAATACAAAAGTTCAAAAAATGTCTGACAGATGGCGCTTCATCTGTTCAGAATAGCAATAATTAGCATAGCAAAGTAAGACAAAGCAAAGATGATGTTCTTTACAGGAAATCCTCAATATGTCCACCATCATTCCTCAACAATAGCTGTAGTCGAGGAATAATGTTGTGAACAGCACTGTAAAGCATGTCTGGAGTTATGGTGAGGCATTGGCGTCGTATGTTGTCTTTCAGCATCCGTAGAGACGTCGGTCGATCACGATACACGCGACTTCAGGTAACCCCAAAGCCAATAATCGCACGGAGTGAGGTCTGGGGACCTGGAAGGCCAAGCATGACGAAAGTGGCGGCTGAGCACACAATCATCACCAAACGACGCCATCTGTCGGTCATTTTGTGAACTTTGTTTTTTTTGTTCTAATAAAACCCCATGTCATTCCAAGCATGTGTGTCAGTTTTTACCTCTCTATCTACATTATTCCGTGGTTTATTAAGTTTTCAAATTTATGCTGACTATTCGATCACCCGGTATATCAACATGTCTTGTCCATTTGCTATTTTTCTACGTAGTCTCCATCACCTTCTATCGCCGTACGCCAACGTTGTGGAAGGGCATGTATTCCCTGCTGGTAAAAGCGCAAAGTAGTGCACCCAGCTTTCGTCCACCGTAACAATCCGTGACAGAAAGGCCTCTCCGTCGGTCTCAAAACGTTCCAACAATTCAGACGAAATGGCATTTCTTTGAACATTACGGTCCGCTGTGAGCATTCGTGGAACCCATCGTGAGCACCTCTTTGAATATCCGAAAGTCTCGATCATTGCAGCTCACTTCCAATGCTGACAGACAACTGCAGAGCCAATTGTCGAGTTGTGATGGGCCGGTGGGCACTAATAATGGCTTCCGCACGATTCAGCACGTCTGGAGCAGTGGCTGTGACAGGACATCCCGAGCGTGGCTGATCATGGAGCTCTGTTTCTGCATTTCCTGAGGCTGTAGCTTTCTTTACTCACCACCCAACTGTACTCCTATCAGCTGCAGCATCGCCATACACTGCACACAAACGTTTATGGATGTTCACCACGGTTTCTTTTTATGCACACAATAATTAAATAGCAGCACGCTGCTTGTACCGTGCGTCGTATGTACACGCCATTTTGACGCTGTACTACGGCTCTGCCATCTGCCAGAACAGTTCGAAACTTCACCGGCGCACAGATCAAACATCAAATGTGAAGCACCAACAAGGACGTTTGTGTATATTAATGGCTAATAAAAAAAGAGGGGCATTACTTATTGAACGATCCTCGTACAATATCATAAGCAGACGCAAAAGTTTGTATTTGTAGTCCCTGAACTTTAAATCCCTTTCTAAATTTCTCCTCGTTTCACTTCACAGCTTTCTCAATGAACAGATTGAAAACCACAAGGGGACAGGCGACAACCGTCTCTCATCCCTTCGCAATTACTACTTCCCTTTCATATCCTCTGAGTATGTTGCCACAGGGGAATAAGGAGCCGTCTTTGCCACTAACAGCTACGCCGCTTATAGCCGGACGCCACTGCTGCTGTTTTCTCGTTCCTGCGCCCCGGCAATCGATGGCAGGCGAATTGGCGGCGGGACGTGGAGAAAGGCTTCTGAAATTTGTTGCCGTGCCACAGAGCACTTTACGAGATGACGCGGTCGCCCCAAATGGGATTGGAGCGATTACGGCGGAACCGTGGCGCCGACTATCGACCAGAGTCTGCTCTGAGGGACGCGCGGCACATTCCCTGCTGCCGTCTGACTCGCCGAATCACTGCTGTCCTCGGGTCGCGTCCGGCATCGTCTCAGGGGGCAGTGTCACGCTGTTCAAACTTTCGAAGTCCCTCTGGACGGAGTCTGTTTCGGCTTCCAGTTTCTCTTGAAACAACAGACCACTAAGTTGGTGCATCTGTCGCCCGAGAAGTCCCCGCACCCCTCTTGAATTAATACAATGGGGAAATACGCAAAAAAAAAAGAAACTCTTATAGGTATGCGCATTCAAATACGGAGATACGTATACAGGCAGAATACGGCGCTGTGGTCGGCAACGCATATACAACACAAGTGTCTGGCGCAGTTGGTAGATCGTTTACTGCTGCTACAATGGCAGCTTATCAGGATTTAAGTGAGTTTGAACGTGGTGTTATAGTCGGTGCACGAGCGATGGGACACAGCATCGTCGAGGTAGCGATGAAGTGGGGATTTTCCCATACGACCATTTCACGAGTGTACCGAGAATATCAGGTATCCGGTAAAACATCAAATCTCCGACATCGCTGCGGTCGGAAAAAGATCCTGCAAGAACGGGACCAACGAGGACTGAAGAGAATCGTTCAACGTGAGAGAAGTGCAACTGTTCCGCAAACTGCAGATTTCAATGATGGGCCATTAACAAGTGTCAGCGTGCGTACCATTCAACGAAACGTCATCGATATGGACTTTATGAGCCGAAGCCCCACTCGTGTACCCTTGATGACTGCACGACACATAGCTTTATCACCTGGGCCCGTCAGCACCGACATTGGACTGTTGATGACTGGAAACATGTTTCCTGATCGGACAAGTCTCGTTTCAAATTGTATCGAGCAGATAGACGTGTACGGGTATGGAGATAACCTCATGAATCCACGGACCCTGCATGTCAGAAGGGGACTGTTCAAGCTGGTGGAGGCTCTGTAATGGTGTTGGGCGTGTGCAGTTGGTGTGATATGGGACCCCTTATACGTGTAGATACGACTCTGACAGGTGACACGTACGTAAGCGTCCTCTCTCATCACGTACATCCATTCATGTGAATTGTGTATTCCTACGGACTTGGACAATGCGACACCCCACACGTCCAGAATTGCTACAGAGTGGCTCCACGAACACTGCTACGAGTTTAAACACTCCCGCTGGCCACCAAGCTCCGCAGACACGAACACTATTGAGCATATCTAGAATGCTTTGCAACGAGCTGTTCAGAAGAGATCTCCACCTCCTCATATTCTTACGGATTTATGGACAGCGTTGCAAGATTCATGATGTCATTTCCTTCTAGTAGTACTTCATACATTAGTCGAGTCCATGCTATGTCGTGTTGCGGCACTTCCGTGTGCTCACGGGGGCCCTACATGAAATTACGCAGAGGTTCCAGTTTCTTTGGCTCCTCAGTGTATTAGAGGTTCTTTCCGTTCACATTGCTTATGAAACGTGGGAGGAATGACAGGTTTAACGCCTCTATGAACGCTGTAAGTAGTCGTTTCTTGTCTTCGTAGTCTCTATGGGAGTGATACGTAGAGTGATAGAGAGTTGTTGTGTATTCTTACATCCCTCGCTTACAGGTAGTTCTTGTAAGCAGCCTTTCACGGGATAGCTTACGACTCCAAGGATGTACACCCAAGGCATTTTCCTGGTATCCTATTAATGAACCGAAGTATTGTACCTGCTTAACCTATGACTGAGCCTATGAGATGATTCCGTTTCATATCCCTGTTGGTAAACCCAGTTGTTCATGTAAACCCAGTCGTTAAACCTAACATTGTATGACTTAAGATTCAAATTGTCACTCATTGATGTTATCATAGGGTACTATGTTGTTTATTTTTGTGAAACACACAATTTTACGTTTATGAACATTTAAACTGAGTTGCCCGTATTAACACCACTTTGAAATCTTATGACCGGATATTAGTGCACCTTTGTTCAGAAAGTACTTCATTGTAGGTAACTATCACCTGCTAAATGTCTGAGGTACATACAACATGAACAGCAAGGATCACAACACACTTCCATGAGGCACACCTCAAATTACTTTTACATCTTTCAATGCCTCTCCATCCCAGATAATATGCTGCGTTCTTTCTACCAAGAAATCGTCAATCCAATCACTAATTTCACTTGATATCGCGTACGGCCATACTTCAGATAATAAGCGTAGATGTGGTACTGAGCCCAATGCTTCTAGAAGTACTGCGCCCACCTGACTGCACTGGTCTCTGACATTCAGAGCGTCACGTCAGAAAAGCTCACGTTGGATTTGCATGACCGATGATTTCGGCTAGTAGGGAGGGGGTAATTTTATGTTAAAGATATCTCATAACGTTTGAACGGAGAATGCGTTCTGTCTACGACAGACGATTGTCAGGTTTATTTAATGGTAGTTTTGTGGATTACTTCTGCTACCCTTCTTTTAGGTGAGAGTGACCTGGGATTTCTTCAAGCTACATGACATAATTTTTTGTTCGAGGTTCAAAGAGTGGCTAACTCAGTCGCAAAGTCGGTATTGAACATGATAGGGATTTGATGAGCCCCCTGAGCTACGTTGAGTTTTGCTGATTTCAGCTGTTCGCCACTAACACTAATATCTAGTTCACCCATCTTTCCAATGGTGCGAGAATTAATTTGGAGCAATACTCGTGGATTTTTGTTTGTAATGGAACATTTGAAAACGGAATTCAGCATTTTTACTTATGCTTTCCTGTTCCCAGCTTCATTTTCTGTGCCATTCATGAGTGTCTGGACACAACTTTATTGCCGCCCAATGGTGTCTACATGTGACCAGATTTCCTTCTGGTTTTAAAAGAGATGTTTCGATGATACTGTGCCATGGTAGTTGTTGAAGGCTTCACACATTGCCCTCTTGACAGCCAAATGCGTTTGATCCAGGATCTGTGAATAGCTGTATGCTTTGTTTTGCGCCTTGCAATAGTCTGCTTTAGATATTTCTTTATAGTGACTGTGTACCATGGAGGATCCATCCCATGATGAAATGTTCTAATAACTATCTTTCTATCAACAGCATGGTCAACTATCTTTTATACCTGAGTCTACAGGTATTCTACATTTTCCTCTCCACAACTAAATGTTTAGATTTCGTTACTGAGATACGGCACTACTGCCTTTTTATCTAGTTCGGTGAACATATTAATACTTCTACTTCTTTGCCTTGCTCTTTGTACTTTGATAATGTTCGTTGGTGCAGCTTCCTCATGATCTGTTACGAGTTTCAGAGTGAACATCCTCGAACAGGTCTGTTCTGTTTACCGCCGTTAAATTCAGTATATTTCCATAATGAGTGGGCTTAGAAACTTTCTGTTCTAGGTAGCTGTCAGAGAAAGCATTTACTATTGTTTCGCAGGCTATCTTGTCACGCCTACCATTCGATTGTTGGTTCAAAAATGGTTCAAATGGCTCTGAGCACTATGGGACTTAACATCTGAGGTCACCAGTCCCCTTGAACTTAGAACTACTTACACTTAACTAACCTAAGGACATCACACACATCAATGCCCGAGGCAGAATTCGAACCTGCGACCGTAGCGGTCCCGCGGTTCCTGACTGAAGCGCCTAGAACCGCTCGGCCACCACGGACGATTGTTGGTCGTTAAGATGAAGACATTATGATTGGAGAAGATACTTACTGGTGATCTGAGGTTTTGTGTAAAGTTCTCGGTTATGTCAGGGGTAAGTTTGATGCTCGATAGAACGACTCAGTTATAAATATATTCCCATCCTTAATACCGAGTCTTGTTCAAGTTTGAATTTATTGTGTACTGCGACAAATACACTATCTCCATTTACCATCAGCACGCCCTTCCAATAAACACACAATTTTTTCCCAAAAATCTCACTACTGTCTATTTCGGGTTTTAACCAGTTTCCTACACCTAATCTTTTGTGAGTTCCACTGATATTTAGGAGCTCTTGAAACCATGTTACTTTGTTGTGGATGCTTCGGCAGTTGCTCACGGATTTTATATGCTCGTCTGTGTTGGAGGGGGAGGGGGGGGGGATATTTGTACGTATCTTACACTGATACTACAGCTAGTGTTATCTGGACTGGCTGGAGAGCCGCTTAATCTGAGAAATCCTAACTGGGGAGAGGTCACCGATGTGCGTTGCACACCTGAACCATTTAGGGCGACTGTATGGTTAGCTACCTTGTACTCAAGACGGTGGGCTCCCTTGAAACTCAGTGAGCAAGACTGGTCTTCTCATCGATCTCTCCCAATAGCTGGAATGATCCAAGTATAACCTCGGAGCCCATACGTTTATTCGAACGTGCACCATAGTCCGCAGTCGATTGTACCTTGTCCCCTCACTGGCTGCTGGACCAGCTTCTTCGACATGTTGACTGAGGCCTCCAGGCAAACACATCCACTGCTGCCATTTTCCTAAGGGTTACCATAATTTTCTGCACACATCAACTGCCCACTTACCCTTCTGTGTTTGTCTCTTCTTGACACCGTTCAAAAATGGCTCTGAGCACTATGGGACTCAACATCTTAGGTCATAAGTCCCCTAGAACTTAGAACTACTTAAACCTAACTAACCTAAGGACATCACACACACGCATGCCCGAGGCAGGATTCGAACCTGCGACCGTAGCAGCCTCGCGGTTCCGGACTGCAGCGCCAGAACCGCACGGCCACCGCTGCCGGCTTCTTGACACGGGTCACGGGGCACATCAGGTTTCCCAACAGGAGGAATGAGTATCACATCCTCAGTATCAGTGGAACACAGCACACCGAACAGGTATGTTACGGGGATGTGTGTAACAAGCTGTGTTCGCCCTGCTCCTTGTCATATTCTGCAAGCCCCCCTCGACCTGTCAGTGACACGCCACTCGTAATCAAGTGGGCGAGTAGTGACATGCCCTGTACTTTCTGTATAGAAGATAGTAGTCACAGGAAAGAATAGTACTTTGGGTTCCTGTGGTACTACTGGTACATGGCTCTTGTCAGCCCGCTCAAAACATGTATAGGAAGCAGCTCCCTATCGCGTAGCAGTAGTCAACACGATCTCCAGCTACTTACAGACAGGAAGTGTCTCATCTTATCCACAATAATATCATTCACAGTGGGGCTGCATTGAGGCTGATGCAATATCTATTACGTCAAGAGAGAGTTCCTCTCTGTCGTAGAGGTCTTCAGTGGAGACTTTCCACGTATCCATACTCTACCCTTTACTTAACTGTCGAATTCGTTTTGCACTCTTAGTGTTGACGCCTGTGCTTTTAATTTCACTGAAGGTTGTTTGGACTTCTCTCTATGCCGAAGCAGCCCTTCTAACAACGATTTCTTTTTCGTTTTCGTCACATTTTTCCTGCAGCCATTTCACCGTAGCTTCCTTGCACTTTCTGTTGATTTCGTTCTTAAATATCTTACAAGAATGCCATCCTTTCATTTTCTGAATATTTCTGTACGTTCTTCTTAAGTCGATCGTTTGAAGTATTTCTTCCGACACTCAAGATTTCTTCGTAATTACCTTCGCTGTATCACCACCATTTGATCAAAACTATCCAGACACTCCCATGTTATGCGCAATTCCCCACCAGATGTCAAGAGAGGCAGACACGCCGGTGTGAAAGGAGGCAGAAAGTACCGTGTTGTCCGTGAGAAGGCCGGCCGCTGTGGCCGATCGGTTCTAGGCGCTTCAGCCCGGAACCGCGCTGCTGCTACGGTCGCTGGTTCGATTCCTGCCTCGGGTATGGATGTGTGTGGTGCTCGTAAGTTTGTTAGGTTTAAGTAGTTCTAAGTCTAGGAGACTGATGACCTCAGATGTTAAGTCCCATAGTGCTTAGAGCCATTTGAACCATTTTGTCCGTGAGAAGCAGTAATGACAGAATGGGTCGGTCATAAGAGCTCAGTGACTTCGAACATAGACTGGACTTTGGATGTCACATGAGCAGCAAATCTATTTAGGGATATTTCGACTCTTCTATAGCTGTCCAAGTGGACTGTTGGTGATGTAACTGTGAAGTGGAAACGCGAAGAAAAAACCGCAGCTAAAGCAAGACGAGGAGTACTTCACTCATTGACGGACAGGGACTGTCTAGCATTGAAGAGGATGGTTGCATATCAGTGCAAGGAATGCCTCTTGAGTTCCAAAGTGCTGCCAGAAGTCCAGCTGACGTAATGAAGCGCCTAGGGAGATTAATAGAATGGGATACAGTGGTCGAGGAGCTCCTCAAAGCCACACGTTTGTGTAGTCAATACTAAAAGACGCTTGGGGCGGTAGGGTGATGTATAGAACAACGCCACTGGACAGTGTATAACTGGAAACGAGTGATTTGGAGTTCGGAACCACGCATACTCTGTGACAATCCGATGGAAGGGTTTGGATCTGATGAATCCCTGAAAAACATTACCCACCATTATCTGAAGTCCCAACGGTGAAAGACGGAGGAGGCGATGTTAAGTTATTGGGAGGTTTCCTGTGGTTAGTGTGTATCCCACTTGTTGCGCTTAAGAAAACGCCAAGAGCGGAAATATTTTACAGCATTTTGTACTGCATACAGAAGAGGAACAGTTCGAAGATGATGCTTGTACCAAAATCACAATGCATTATATGATAAAGAGTGAGACGATGGTTTGATGACAGTAACATTGCTGAAAAGGAGTGGCCAGCCCAGAGTACCGACCTGAACCCAACGAAATCCCTTTCGGATGAGATGAAACGCCGACTTCACTCCAGATCCCAGCGTCCAATTACGCTAATTTCTCTGGTTTTGGCTCTGCTATTCCTAGACAGATATTCAGACACCTTCAGTACATACCGTCGCAATGGCGAAGGCTGGACACACCCTCATATTAATGTCAACTAATAGGCGTCCGGATATAATTTTGATCAGGTAGTGTATATTTGTCTGTCCAGCATACGTGAGTTCCCGTTTTACGAATACCCATTCCTCTTCATCTGAACTGCCAACTGCGATATTTTCACTATCGCAATATGTACACCATTAGAGAACGTCAAATGCATATTGTCATTCCTCAGTACTTCAGTATCACACTTCTGTAAACGCCGATTTTTCGTGACAACTAGCTCTTTACCGTAATCTTCATCATTATTAAATTGTGGCTGCTCGTGAGTATGCCTTAATAATCCAGTATTGAGGTCGGAATCTCTGCCTTACCGTCACATAATACAGCTGGTTTCTTCTTCGCACCTCCAAGCCTTTTCGAAGTATCAATACAATGACTGTGTTTACGGAACTGCGCACGCGGAGGTGACGCTTGGCTGGATAGTCTGAAATGCTGTGAAACCGCTTTGAGCCGGGGTTACGTAAGCAGAGCCGTGAAGCCATTGCACTACTAAGCATTTCCTCTGTAGCTTCCTCACACTGCACCACATTTTTTCACATATGAGAAACAGTCTCAGTGAAAACTGCAAGAGGATGCGTAAATTTGAAAAATGAGAAGCGCCGCACCGACACGTATGCCGGAAATACCTATACGATACATAAGTTGGTAAAACAATCTTAAAGCTTCTGCGAGAGAGGCACATCTGTTTCAATATTTTCATTGAAACTGTGTACCTCGCTTGCAAGATGATAGTGTAGAATCTAACTGCTCATAATTCTTATAATAAATTTGGATAAACCTCAATCCAGCGAAACTTTTCCATCATCGTCAATGATTTTATGGTTGGTGGTGATCGTCATGAGATGAGCTGACCGAAGATATGTCTCGCATCTTCCTGTCCCTCCGTCTTGAGTTAGATTTTGTGTCATTGCCTCCATCATGCAATGAGATCGTTTGGTTTGTTATGTATTGCTGCGATTGCTAACTTGGCCTTGGCACGTATGGATTTGTCCTTCGTTCTGCTCACCAGTCGCCTTAGAAAGTGTGTTTCTTCCAGATTTCGCTGAAAATCCGAGGAAAGGACTAAAGAAACGTACATATTATGGCACTGAGCATAAAAAACGAATACCAGATTTCATGTCTCTGAACATTTAAAACGAATATCAGAATTCATGTCTCGAGGCGGACCACAGTCAAACCTGTCAGGAATGAAAGTGGTAACGTGACCTGTTGCATCGCGTGGTAGTCATCTCACAGGAACTGGGTGTTGCCTGAAGCAAAAGAAAGTATTGTCACGTAAGGATTTCTCGAAAATATCTTTTTTCGATAAGATAAAGTAATTGTGTTTGTTTAAAAACTACATGTTTGCCAATGCAGTGACCTTAATTATTTTTAATACTATTATTAGATATTAGCTGCGCTATTATCCAATGTTTTATTTTACAAGTAGTTCTTTAATGATATCCTACGCGTGTATGTGTAAAATAGTTCATGTTGGATTGACTTTTTTGCAAGAAGAAAAGCGTTTTCATTTCACGAATTTGAACAGGTGAACCGACAGAAATTATGGAAGATTACAGAACCAACTATAGGTATAGCTGAAGTTAAAAACTTCCTTTGTCATACTGGAAACATAAACTCAACTTTACTTTACCGTATTTCTGTTGACAGAACTCACCCCGTGGGGCTACCTTATTCGAGGTTGACGAACCCGACACTAGGCTCTGTATTTTGTACTCTGACAAATATCTTCCCTTGCTAAATACAACGCACAAATTGGAGGCCAAATAACGAAAGTCTCTTTCCTCACTCGTTCTGACAAGTGTGGGACAACTTCCCTGTTCTCGCCTCAGACACCCAGTTTGGAGACACAGATATGATACGAAAACATCGTCAACAAGTATCAGACAAATTGCAGGCAAATTTTGTACTGGAGTTCACCTTTCCCTTCTATACCTACATTATTACTTTGTAACTCACACCTAAATACTTGGCCGAGGATTCATCAAACCATTTTCAGACTGAAACTCCCTGGCAGATTAAAACTGTGTGCCCGACCGAGACTCGAACTCGGGACCTTTGCCTTTCGCGGGCAAGTGCTGTACCAGCTGAGCTACCGAAGCACGACTCACGCTCGGTACTCACAGCTTTACTTCTGCCAGTACCTCGTCTCCTACCTTCCAATTTTCAGTCTATTTGTCAGCTTTTCCACTCGAACTGCGCGCGAGAAAAACGAACACTTAAATCTTTCCATGCGAGCTCTGATTTCTCTTATTTTATTACGACGATAATTTGTCCCCACGTACGTAGGTGCCAACGAAATATTTTCGCACTTGGAGGAAAAAGTTGATGATGGGAAAAAGTGGAGGTGATTACAGTTGAATACAGGCACCTGCCCCCCCTCTCCCTTCTTTTCAGATACAAACGCACACAAAAAATAGGCAGCCACTCTTCTCCCTATAAAAAGAGACGTGGCAGTATGAAGGGAAAAAAAAGATGCGGACCTGCGTAAGGGCTGCTCATGAGTACCAGGACAAGAAATGGGGCGCCACTATGCTGTTTGACATGAGGTAACCTCCTGTCAGGCTTGTTAAAATAACCCCGTCACATGTCATTTGCTGTTCACATGATTTGGAGAGAACCAACACATTATCATCATCCAACAAAAAGCTTTTGCATCACCTCAAAAACAGAAAAATCCAAATCCTTATTTGTCAACTGCTATAAAGAGTGTACAGCATAATGTAGAATTAACGGTATTAATGGCCGCCTCCGGTAGCTCAGTGGTCAGCGGTCAGCGCGATAGAATGTCAATCCTAAGGGCCCGAGTTCGATTACTGGCTGGGTCGGAGATTTTCTCCGCTCTGGGACCGGGTGTTGTCCTAATCATCATTATTTCATCCCCATCGACGCGCAAGTCGCCGAAGTGGCGTCATATCGGAAGACTTGCACCCGACGAACCGTCTACCCGACGGGAGGCTCTAGTCACACGACATATATAACTGTATTAATGACTACTGAAGTTGAGCACAGAGGTAAACGCGTAAAGATACAGGAGATACACATGTCGACCAAACGCATCAAGTGACCACACGTTCTGGCTGTCACTTTATCATTTGTTACCGCAAGTGCTATGGTGATGCTGAAGCTGACTGCAGAACGATTCTACTGCCGCCAACATACATTTCGCGTAAGGACAACGAAGATAGAATACCTGAGATCATGTCTCATACGGAGGCATCCGCGTTCTGTCTGTGAGTGGAACGGAAAAAGAAGTGACTAGTGTTGGTGCGTGGTACGTTCTGCCACGCAATGTATGGTGGTTTACGCAGTGTATATACAGGGCTATTACAAATGATTGAAGCGATTTCATAAATTCACTGTAGCTCCATTCATTGACATATGGTCACGACACACTACAGATACGTAGAAAAACTCAGTTTTTTTCGGCTGAAGCCGCACTTCAGGTTTCTGCCGCCAGAGCGCTCGAGAGCGCAGTGAGACAAAATGGCGACAGGAACCGAGAAAGTGTATGTCGTGCTTGAAATGCACTCACATCAGTCAGTCATAACACTGCAACGACACTTCAGGACGAAGTTCAACAAAGCTCCACCAACTGCTAACTCCATTAGGCGATGGTATGCGCAGTTTAAAGCTTCTGGATGCCTCTGTAAGGGGAAAACCGATGGATAGGTCGTAGTGGAGATCATGGTCAGCAATTCATGTCATGGCCTCCACGCTCTCCCGACTTAACCCCATGCGATTTCTTTCTGTGGGGTTATGTGAAAGATTCAGTGTTTAAACCTCCTCTACCAAGAAACGTGCCAGAACTGCGAGCTCGCATCAACGATGCTTCAGAATTCATTGATGGGGACATGCTGCGCCGAGTGTGGGAGGAACTTGATTATCGGCTTGATGTCTGCCGAATCACTAAAGGGGCACATATCGAACATTTGTGAATGCCTAAAAAAACTGAGTTTTTGTATGTGTGTGCAAAGCATTGTGAAAATATCTCAAATAATAAAATCATTTGTAATAACCCTGTAGTGTCGGAAAAAAATGCAGCACCAGGAAGGAGTTACACGACATAAATAAGAGTTGGTAGGCGTGTTTCTACATCTGGGAGATATCTATTGAAATTTCGCACCAGTCGCATAAGAGTGGCGCTAATGGCACCACTATGAGGATGCAAATCAGGTTTGCTTTAAATACACGCTGTAACGTGAGTGTTAGTTACCTTTGAGATGGGATTAGGTGAGTTGATGTTGGTCAAAAATGTCTTTAAGGCAACAAAGACGCCGTTAACACCTCACTGAGTTTGAACGAGGTTGTGTAATAGAGCTACGAGAAGTTGGATATTCCTTCTGCGATATTGCAGAAACACTTGACGGGAATGTAGCCACTGTACACTATTGCTGGCAGCGGTGGTCACGAGAATGTAAGCTCGCAAGAAGACCGGGCTCCCCAAGGCCATGTGGTACCTGCGAAAAGGTTCAAAAATGGCTCAAATGGCTCTGAGCACTATGGGACTTAACATCTGAGGTCATCAATCCCCTAGAACTTAGAACGACTTAAACCTAACTAACCTAAGGACATCACACACATCCATGCCCAAGGCAGGATTCGAACCTGCGACCGTAGCGGTCGCTCGGTTCCAGACTGAAGCGCCTAGAACCGCTCGGCCACAGCGGTCGGCCCTGCGAGAGGACGTCCATAGTGTTCAGCGTATGGCTATGGCACATCGTACTGCATCTGCAGCACCAATTTTGGTCGCAGTTGGAGCCACAGTCCGCAACGAAATGTTAAGTCTGTTACTTCCAGAACAGCTCAGAGCCAGAAACATGTAGCGTGCATTCCTCTGACCCCAAATCACCGCCATTTTCGACTGCAATGGTATCCAGCGAGAGCCCACTGGAGCGTAGGGTGGAAGTCTATCGTGTTGTCTGATAAAAGCTGGTTCTTCCCCAGTGTCGCTGATGAGTGTGTGTTGGTTAGGGGGGAACCCAGTTGAGGGTCTGCAACCAACTTGTATCCTTGCTAGACACACTGCACCTAAATATGGAATGAAGGTCTGGGGTGCGATTTCGTATGACAGCACGAGCACTCTCGTGAATATCCCACATACGCTTACTGCAAATTGTACGTCAATCTGGCGATTCGCTCTGTTGTTCTGGAATTCAAGTACAGTATTTCAGGGGGTGTTTTACAATTGGATAACGTTCGCCCATATACCGCTGTTGTAACTCATCATACTCTACAGCGTGTCGACATGTTGCTTTGGCCTGCTTGATCACCAGATCTGTCTCCAATCGAGCACCTATAAAACATCGTCGGACGACAACTTCTGTGTACACTGACGAAGTGCAAGAGCCATAGAACCACATCCCAGAAACTGACATAAGCTACCTGTGCTACACAATACATGCACTTTTGCATACTTGCGTCTCACATTCCGGCGGATACACTGGTTATTAATGTACCACCATTTCACATTTGCAAACGGCTTATCTCGCGTTTACATTAACTTGTGATCTTGCCATGTTAATCACTTAAATGTGTTACCTAGACCAATGTATTCCCGAAATTTCGTTACTGTAATTATTTTTTTGATGTTCAGATTTTTTACATCAGTGTATGCAGATGTAAATGCAAAATCTCAGTTATATTCTTACAGAAACGTATGTTCATACCGTAGGTTGATTATGGTGGGACTGTGTTTTAAATTCAGTTCATAAAGGCAAGCGATTATTTTAATTCGATTTAAAATCTCGTAAACCAGGTTTTAAAAAAAGAATGCGAATTACTGTAAATCGACAGCTCACACAAAAAAGAAAAAATTGCAACTGATATTAAGATACGATATCAAAGATTTAATGAATGTATTAGAGATGTTAATTATTGAATCAGTTACAATAAAATACTGATGACATAGAAGCTACTCAAAATTACCCACGACTATGAAATGTCCATAGTACACAGTAGTAGCCTTGCAGTGTCCTGACATCATGTGTAGGTTTCTGATACAGGATATTTCAAGAAGGTTTAAGCAGTTTCATAAGACTATCTTCTAGACGAGTGAAGGTAGAAACAAAAAATTGTGCCTTATGTGTGGATCTAAAGTTTTCCACGGGGCAATTGTATGTTGCTGGTCCACACACTTGGCTGTAGGCGTTGCCGCTAGGCCCTTCCTTCATTTTCCAGTGTACGTCCAGTCGACACAGCGATAAAAACAACAACAACAACAAAAACAGTTTTTCATTCTTCCTTTCAAACGGCAGTTCAGATGGAGACCTGGCTTTTCCCAGAATTGCGAGAACGGGACGAAAATTCCACTTTTAACAAGGCTGAGCGACACTGCACTTGTACTTGCATGCAGGATGATGTTTCGGCCCTAAGCGGCTCATCGTGCATCTTATCTGGTGTCGAAGGTTGCCTGATCTGACGGTCTGTTATGATATTTTGTGGCCGTTTGGGAAAGGCTCTTTCAGTGCGCGTCTCCTTGCAACAACTGTAGTTGAACTGCAATACTGTGCAGCAATAGAAATGAATGCAATAACATGTGTCATGCTCGCGATAGTATGGATCGCTTTTGGGTATCGTCTGGATCTATTAAAATCAGTAGAGGGTATCGTGTAAGTGCCTGTTCCATTCCATGACGCCACCGGTACCCAGTGCTGTTACAGGATGGAGCAAGAACTGACAAGATACTCTGTATTGATTTTAATGGCTCTTATGACGGGGTTCTCGCGAAACTCGTCATGAGATAATAAATTAAAGCTTTTTGGCAATCAAGATAAGTCTTTTACTGTTTATGCAAACATGGTCGCAGATCTTCTCAAAAGCATTTTGTGTAAAGTGAAAAAATATCGTCTGGATATTTGTCACATGTCCAGTGGAGGACACACTAAATATTTGTGAAAGGTCAATGGAAAAAAATCCAAACATGCGATTTGTGATCAAAAGTTTCCGGACACCTGTTAGTGCACATTCTGCTTTATATCGATTCGACCTCTGTTGCGGGCACTTTCAATGAGGCGTCAGAGTGTCTCTGGAGGAATGGCAACCCAATCTTCCTCAAGAGGCGAAAACAGAGAAAGCAGTGATGTGGGACACTGGGATCTGGAGCGAAGTCGACTTTCTGGCTCATCTCAGATGTGTTCCATTGGGTTCAGTTTGGAACTCTGGGCAGGCACTCCATTTCAAGAATGGTTTTGTTCACAAACAATTGCCTCACAGATGCTGCATTACGACAGTATGTACTTTCATGCTGATACAATCATCGTCCCCAAACTGTTCTACTGTGCGCAGTACAGAATGCTGTACAATGTCTTCATATCATTCCGCATTTAGCGTTTTCATAAGCGCAACAAGTGGGCCATACATTAACCATGGAAAACACCCCCATATCGTAACACCACCTCCTCTGCCTTTCACTGTTGCCACTGCACGTGCTGACACGTAACGATCTCCAGGCATTCGCCAAACCCCAAACCTTCTTCTATAGGATTGTTACAGGATACAGCGTGATGCATCACTCCAAACCACTTGTTTCCAATCATCCACTGTCAAGTGCCGTAGCTTTTTACATCAGCTCAAACGTCGCTTAGTATTGACTACAGAAATGTATGGCTTATGAGGAGGTGTTCGACTATTTTACCGCATTCTTTCCAACTCTCTACGCACAGTAAGTGTGCTAGCTTGACTGTGGGCAGCACTTTGGAATTAACGATTGATTCCATCTACTCGGCCGGCCGCGGTGGCCATGCGGTTCTAGGCGCTGTAGTCCGGAACCGCGCGACTGCTACGGTCGCAGGTTCGAATTCTACCTCAGGCATGGATGTGTGTGATGTCCTTAGGTTAGTTAGGTTTAATTAGTTCTAAGTTCTAGGGGACTGATGACCTCAGATATTAAGTCCCATAGTGCTCAGAGCCATTTGAACCATCTACTCGTCAACAAACACATGACACAGAATGCCAGCCAGGTACTAAACATCAAACACAGTTTCCATTTTCTCCCTTGTCCAATTAAATTTTCGTTCCAAATACGAGGGTAATCCCAAAATTAAGGTCTCCTATTTTTTATAAGTACATAAACCTGTTTATTTCTACAATGGCTTACATCAGTTTGCAGCTTGAACATTTAGGTATTTTTCGACGTAATCACCATTTCTGTGGATGTATTTTTGTAGACGCTGTGGCAGCCCCCCATGTCATATCAGCTCGCCGCCATGCTGTTCAGAAAATTATGAACCTCTTCTTTTACCTCGTCGTCGGAGCTGAATCGCTGGGCCCACAATTAAGGCCGACAGGTACTGTGAGACTCTGAAAAAACTCAAACTGGCAATTCAGAACAGGAGAAGAGGAATGTTGAGCAAGGGCGTACACATTGTCCATGACAACGCTCGCCCACACATCGCTCGGCAAACCGTTGCTCTCCTGCAACAGTTTCAGTGGAACATAATCACCCTCCCACACTATAGTCCTGACTTGGCGCCAGTGACTATCACCTGTTCCCTAGGTTAAAAGAAATTTTGGGAGGAAAGCGATTCAGCTCCGACGACGACGTGAAAGAAGAGGTTCATAACTTTCTGAACAGCATGGCGGCGAGCTGGTATGACATGGGCATACAAAAACTGCCACAGCGTCTACAAAAATGCACTGACAGAAATGGTGATTATGTCGAAAAATAGCTAAACGTTCAAGCTGTAAACTGATGTAAACCATTGTAGAAATAAATAAGTTATGTACTTATAAAAAAAAATAGGAGACCTTACTTTTGGGATTACCCTCGCACTAGATTCGAACTGTAAATTCATTTTATTTCTCATCATTTTTTATTTGTATCGCCACATAAAAACTTCCTTTGTTGACCCCTCCCCTTTTTTACTTCATGTAATTATTGTAATATTTTTCTTACGTATTCCATGTAAACACTTTGTCACTTCTGTATTTTCTGTAAAATAATATCTGTGTAAGTCGCACATCACGTTTATCTGTGTTTGCGACATTCAGTTGTCACTTGAAGATGGCCTGAGAAGCCGAAAGCCGGTTTGTGAGAAAATAAATACAATTGTTCAGAACGTTAAGAAGTGTTTTCCTCTTTGATATTATTCTGTTTTGTTTATATTTTGAAGTACGGTGTGATGTATCGTACGGAATAGCCCTCCTGTCATTGTAAAGATGTATGCAGATGCATGCTGCAGCCCCCCTCCCCTCCGGCAGGTGAGGCGATGTCTCCAGACGGAGGCAACCGGTCGCGGCCGGTGGCTGTCGCGACCGTGGCCGCCTAAAGACGGGAAATAATCGATTCTTTTGTTCACGCACGGCCACGCCTCCCCATTCGCCTCGCCCTGCGCCGCCTATTCCGCCCACGCGCCTAGCCTTCGTTAGTCTCGTAATAACCCAGATTCCCTACCCCGCGCCCAAGTTTTTCCCTAATTCCTTTTTGACGTAGACGCTCCGTAGCGGATGCTGTGTTAAAGTTTTTCATCTCAAGTTTCTTCCGGCTAATGGATGTTTCTTTCAAATAAATCAACGTCGAAAGACATTAACCAGCAAACTTGCTACAAGACGCTTTCAACTACAGGCAACTGCGATTAATAACGGCTTCTTTCCGAACTCACTGTACTTCATTGTAAGCCTCGATCCCCTTCACCTAACTAGTCCCATTTCACTCTTCTCTACTAGAGATACAGTTGCTTTTTCAGTCAGCGACACGGAACATTTGTCGTATGCTAGAACGTATTACCTTACAGCAAGATTGCAGGGGTGTCCAACCCGCGGCCTGTGGGCCCATGGGACTCAGAGTGTCTACACACGACCGGAAAAAAATTTCCGCTGTTGTAACGTTACAATAAAATGAATATTTTATCTACCATGCCTCCGACCGTCCCTACAGTCGTCTTCGCCCCCCCCCCCCCCTCTCTCTCTCTCTCTCTCTCTCTCTCTCTCTCTCTCTCTGGTGGCCCATTGATAGTGACCGGGCCAAATATCTCACGAAATAAGCATCAAACGAAAAAACTACAAAGAACGAAACTTTTCTAGCTTGAAGGGGGAAACCAGATGGCGTCTTGGTTGGCCCGCTAGATGGCGCTGCCATAGGTCAAACGGATATCAACTGCGTTTTTTAAAATAGGAACCTCCCATTTTTTATTACATATTCGTGCCGTACGTAAAGAAATATGAATGTTTTAGTTGGACCACTTTTTTCGCTTTGTGATAGGTGGCGCTGTAATAGTCACAAACGTGTAAGTACGTGGTATCACGTAACATTCCGCCAGTGCGGACGGTATTTGCTTCGTGATAAATTACCCGTGTTAAAATGGACCGTTTACCAATTGCGGAAAAGATCGATATCGTGTTGATGCATGGCTGTTCTGATCAAAATGCCCAACGGGCGTGTGCTATGTATGTTGCTCGGTATCCTGAACATCATCCGAGTGTCCGGACCGTTCGCCGGATAGTTACGTTATTCAAGGAAACAGGAAGTGTTCAGCCACATGTGAAACGTCAACCACGACCTGCAACAAATGACGATGCCCAAGTAGGTGTTTTAGCTGCTGTCGCGGCTAATCCGCACATCAGTAGCAGACAAATTGCGCGAGAATCGGGAATCTCAAAAACGTCGGTGTTTAGAATGCTACACCAACATCGATTGCACCCATCCCATATTTCTATGCACTAGGAATTGCATGGCGACGACTTTGAACGCCGTGTACAGTTCTGCCACTGGGCACAAGAGAAATTACGGGACGATTACAGATTTTTTGCACGCGTTCTATTTAGCGACGAAGCGTCATTCACCAACACCGGTAACGTAAACCGGCATAATACGCACTATTGGGCAACGGAAAATCCACGATGGTTCGGCAAGTGTAACATCAGCGACCTTGGCGTCTTAATGTATGATGCGGCATTATGGGAGGAAGGATAATTGGCCATCATTTTATAGACGGCAATCTAAATGGTGCAATGTATGCTTATTTCCTACGTAATGTTCTACCGATGTTACTACAAGATGTTTCACTGCGTGACAGAATGGCGATGTACTTCCAACATGATGGATGTCCGGCACATAGATCGCGTGCGGTTGAAGCGGTATTGAATAGCATATTTGATGACAGGTGGATTGGTCGTCGAAGCACGTACACCGGATCTGACGTCCCCTGATTTCTTTCTGTGGGGAATGTTGAAGGATATTTGCTATCGTGATCCATCGACAACGCCTGACAACATGCGTCAGCGCATTGTCAATGCATGTGCGAACATTACGGAAGGCGAACTACTCGCTGTTGAGAGGAATGTCGTTACACGTATTGCCAAATGCACTGTAGCTGGCGGACATCATTTTGAGCATTTATTGCATTCATGTCGTATTTACAGGTAATCACGCTGTAACAGCATGTGTTCTCAGAAATGATAAGTTCACAGAGGTACATGTATCACGTTGGAACAACCGAAATAAAATGTTCAAACGTACCTATGTTCTGTATTTTTATTTAAGAAACCTTCCTGTTACCAACTGTTCGTCTAAAATTGTGAGCTACGAGGGCTATCCACAAAGTATATTACGTTTTGGAATTGAAAATAAATAAAGTATTGGAAATTTTTTTATTATATACAGATGAAAGCCACACTTAAATACTACTATTCTACATAGTTTCCATTGAAATTAAGGCACTTATCGTAGCGATGGACGAGCTTGGAAATTCCTTCGTCGTAAAATTCGGCCGCCTGCGCCTTCAACCACGTGGTTACCTCTTCTTGAAGCTGTGCGTCGTCATCAAAACACTGCATAGCCAACCACTTCTTCATTGCTGGGAATAAGTGGAAGTCGCTCGGTGCCAGGTCGGGACTGTACGGCGGATGAGGAAACAACTCCCACTTAAAAGATTCGAGAACTTCACGAGTGGCATTTGCCGTGTGAGCCCGGGCGTTGTCGTGAATCAGCAAGATCTTTGAGCCCAACTTTCCCCTGCGCTTGTTTTGTATTGCTCTTCTGAGGTTGTGCGGAGTTTGGCAATACCTTTGAGAGTTTACTGTAGTGCCTCTTTCCAGGAAATCCACAAAAATCACACCTTTTCTGTCCCAAAAGATAGTCATTACGTGGTTGAAGGCGCAGGCGGCCGAATTTTACGACGAAGGAATTTCCAAGCTCGTCAATCGCTACGATAACTGCCTTAATTTAAATGGCAACTATGTAGAAAAGTAGTACTTAAGTGTGGCTTTCATCTGCATATAATAAAAAAAGTTTCCAGTACTTTATTTATTTTTAATTCCAAAACGTAATGTACTTTGTGGATAGCCCTCGTATATGTTTGTGACTATTACAGCGCCATCTACCACAAAGCGAAAAAAGTGGTCCAACTAAAACATTCATATTTCTCTACGTACTAGACGAATATGTAATAAAAATGCGGGTTTCTATTTAAAAAACGCAGTTGATATCCGTTTGACCTATGGCAGCACCATCTAGCGGGCCAACCATAGCGCCATCTGGTTTCCCCCTTCAAGCTAGACGAGTTTCGTTCTTTGTAGTTTTTTCGTTTGATGCTTATTTCGTGAGATATTTGGCCCGGTCACGATCAATGGACCACCCTGTATATATATATTTCCCTCCATCCCCCCTCCAAGCAGCGTTTTAGTGTTAACTACACTCATCTTCTTCGAATGTGACTCCAATACGGCCCAGGTAAGCTGAAAGGTCGGACATCTCTTCTTAACAGCATTTTGATGGACCGAATTGTTATCTCAGTTTTGAGATGTTGTGTGCTAGCCTGCGGATAAAACAATTCACTTGGAGCACTTTATTGCCAGGAGTCGTCAAAAATACTGGTAACTATAGAGAAAACCTTGAGCCGCGACAGTTTCGGAGATTATCCATTTTCCCTCATCATGCGATTGATTGATACGAAGCTATATTGTGCTAATCTTACCGTCGCTGCTTACGCAGCATGACTCATCAAAGTCATAATACCGCTAATATTTCATAAGCGATTCAAGACACCGAAAGAAAGTTTCTGGGAAATAACATTAACTGAGTTTTCCGTCTGTTCTTGGCAGAACACGGTGATATTAAGTATCGAACATTCCATAGCGATATACATAATTATATTTGGTGACGAAACGACTTCGCTATAGTCAGCTGACAACTGAGTGTCACAAACAGAGCTAAAATGATGTGCGTCTTACACAGATATTGTTTACACAAAATATAGCAAAAATAGCTAGTAGAGTATTTACAAAGGAAAATATAACATTTTTTTGTCAAGCAGAAATGGTTGCATTAACTGAAAAATGAAGCAGTCCTTATGGGGAACCCCATTTGACAGCTGATGAAAAAATACATAAAATTGAATTTACAATTTCAGTCTAACATACTAACTTAAACTTAATTTAACGGAGGAGAAAAAGAAATTGACTACAGTCAGCGGCGTCTTGGGTAGAATCACAACGACCACGGAACTTGGCGCACCATTCCACAACTCTGGTTTTCGACAGACTTATTGCCCCATACACATTTTTCATTGTCCAGTGAATGACTACCAGTGTCTGTCCTTCAGCAGCCAAGAAAAGAATAACAGTACGTGGGTTCCGTTTGGACGCATTTGGTAATAACGTCGCCTTAGGTCCTTGGTGCTTATATACCCTCATTGGAGTTGCGCCGCACACGCACACCAAGCAAGGTGGCGCAGTGGTTACACATTTGACTTGTATTTGTGAGGACGATGGTTCAAATTCAGATGCCGGGATGATTCTTTTGAAAAAGTTTCCTTCCCCATCCTTCCTGAACACGAGTTTGTGCTCTGTCTCTAATGATCTCGTCATCGGCGGAATTTTGGACTTTAATCTTCATTCCTTCCAGACTGCCTAATACGTCTGATTACACATGGATGAAGAAAGAAATCGACCGAGATCTTGTCTAGTGGAGAGAAAAAGACTGAAGCATTCGTCTGAAGTAACTGAGGAGAAATCACAGAACATCTAAATCAGGATTTGCTAATGAATTTTTCCAAACGTTACTCCCCCTCGCTCAAGTGTTATCAGAGGTAAGATACAGACAATAGCCAAAGTTCATGTTATCCGTTGGCATGATAATAGAAACCGTGACTATGTCCTTCATTTCAGTTTACAAAACACCTATCACTTTTTTCTTAATTAACGCACAGTGCATTTCGGGCAACGCTGCCTCTTCCTACTGAAACATCTTTGTCCGATATTTCGACTTACTGTTACGAATGCGTGTGGTTGTTATATTATTTCCTAATTACTACATAGATTCAGTGGAAAATGTAGAGAACGAATCATGTAAATTACATACCAGCCTGAATTTCTAGTTCTCCGTTTCAGCTGATATGGACACTAATGATAGTTCATATAATACGCGATAAGGCTAAAGAAGTAATGGAGGTTATATTTACTGTCGCACATCCACAAATACAGAAGCAATAAGCTGCTCCTAATAGCGCGCTATTTTCCTGGTTGGTATATGTCACCTCAGCTTGCATCCAGCGTGCACCTACGAGGCTGAAATAGGGATGGGAAAAACCGACTTGATAAAACCGATACCGGTGTTTTAGTTCTGAATAACCGGTATTTTTCGGCAATTGTTTGGTCTCTGTTATAACAGGTGTTTATTATCTTTTCCAATAATCGAGTAAAAACAATTAGCCTTAGCAGCAGTGTTAAAATTTTTAGTTTTTAAATAAATCTTTGTTAAGAACGGCGTAATTTCTATTCGTAAAATTTGCATTGGTTGGGAATATTGCGTTACCATACAGAATTGTAAAAGCGATCAGTGCTACTTTAATAACAATGCCGACAGAAACGAGCAACAAACGCGTGGAATAAGAACTGGTACATCATTGCTGAGGCAATAATATACTGTTGCCGTGTGTCGTGGCTTTAGGTATGCATGTACGTGCAAAGTGCATGACTTGCCGCCATCGGCTCTCTACGCAAGTTTCCCGTTGTCGTCGCTGGACAGCCATTGTATTGCACTCTGGAAATAATTTTACGAAGTGACGTAGCAATGAGGTGCAATGCTTTAAAAGATTAAAGATTAATCTGCCAGTTCCGTGAAACATTAAAAGAGAAAAGAAATTATGGTAATGGTAATGAAAAAACTTAACAATTCATTCATAGTATACAATAAAAATAGAAAACAGCTGATCTGTTGCCTGTGCCCACATAACATACACCTTGTGATCAAAATTATCCGGACATCTGGATGAAAATGACTTAAAAGTACGTGGCGCCCTCGAACGGTAATGCTGGAATTCAATATGGTGTTGGCCCACCCATAGCCTTGATGACAGCTTCCACTCTCGAAGCCATACGTTCAATCAGGTGCTGCAAGGTTTCTTGGGGAATGACAGCCAATTCTTCACGGAGTGCTGTATTGAAGAGAGGTATCGATGACGGTCGGTGAGGCCTGGCACGAAGTCGGCGTTCCAAAACATCCCCAAGGTGTTCTATGCGATTCAGGTCAGGACTCTGTGCAGGCCAGTCCATTACAGGGATGTTATTGTTGAGTAACCACTCCGCCACAGGCCGTCCATTATGAACAGGTGCTCGATCGTGTTGAAAGATGCAATCGCCATCCCCGAATTGCTCTTCAACAGCGGGAAGCAAGAATGTGTTTAAAACATCAGTGTAAGCCTGTGCTGTCGTAGCACCACGCAAAACAACAAGGGATTGAAGCCCTTTCCATGAAAAACATGACGTTCACCGGGCATTCTCCATACCCACATCCGGCCATCGGATCGCCACATTATGTACCGTGATTCGTCACTCCACACTACGTTTTTCCACTGTTCAATCGTCCAATGTTTACGCTCCTTACACCAAGCGAGGCGTCGTTTGTCATTTACCGGCTTGATGTGTGGCTTATGAGCAGCCGCTCGACCATGAAATCCAAGTTTTCTGATCTCCAGCCTAACTGTCATAGTGCTTGCAGTGGATCCTGATGCAGTTTGGAATTCCTGTGTGATGATCTGGATAATGTTTGCCTATTACACATTACGACCCTCCTCAACTGTTGACGGTCTCTGTCGGTCAACAGACGAGGTCGGCCTATACTCATTTGTGCTGTACGTGTCCCTTCACGTTTTCACTTGGCTATCACATCGGAAACAGTGGACCTAGGGATGTTTAGGAGTGTGGAAATCTCGCGTACAGAGTATGACACAAGTGACATCCAATGACCTGACCACGTTCAAAGTCCGTGAGTTCCGCGGAGCGCCCCATTCTACTCTCTCACGATGTCTCATGTCTACTGAGGTCGCTGATGTGTAGAACCTGGCAGTAGGTGGCAGCACAATACACGTAATATGAAGAACGTATGTTTTTGGGGGTGTCCGGATACTTTTGATCACATAGTGTATCTATCTGCTTGTAGCCCTTAAAAACGGACATAATACGAAAAATGAGGTTCTTTAAGCTCATTTTTCACCGTTTGCACTGACTATTCAAAATGCCCAAATAGTAGTATGATCCCCGATTACAACGTGATTTTGAACAGTTTTTGCAAAAAATTAGGATCAATAGGAGCGTGCAAGTGATTTTTTTGTGCTATCCAACCACTTATCACCCTTTGAGAGAAGCAGAAAACTGAACGAACTAAGTTTTATTTGTCTGTTGAATTTAATATTTAGAGGCTACCTATCTTGAAACTGAGTGAGTCAAGTTTTCAAAATTTTTCTATCTTTGCTGCATTTTTACGTTTATTGCATGAAATAACAGGAATAAAAACCGAGTGGCCGTGTGGTTCTAGGCGCTACTGTCTGGAGCCGAGCGACCGCTACGGTCGCAGGTTCGAATCCTGCCTCGGGCATTGATGTGTGTGATGTCCTTGGGTTAGTTAGGTTTAAGTAGTTCTAGGGGACTGATGACCATAGAAGTCCCATAGTGCTCAGAGCCACCTCCGCAGCCGTCATTCGTTCCTGCCATGTGGGGAGTCACATTGCCTCGGCGGCGGTTTTGGATAGCACCGTTTTGCTATGGACGGTATACTTTAAACACGACTAGACGCTGACAGTTTACAAACTTAGCCGCTTCGGAAATGCTCCCACCCTTGGCTCGAAAGTCAATGATCATGACCTTTTGGATGTTAAATAAATCGCTCCGTTTACGCATTGCGACAACGATTGCACTGTTTTCCGCGTCCCCCCGACAATCTTTATGTACCCTCCACCGTAGTGCTGCCACCTGCCATCTGTGAGCGGTTATTGTTCGTTGGCGTCGATCGAAGTCGGTGGTCACATTGATGTGACTAGACGGTGTATTTCTAGGAATTTTTCGTTAGTGCAAGGACTGAGGAGCTATATGAGTTAGAAGTAGCGGCTGCAAGGTCTGGCACACTGAAAAGACCCGGCGGGTGGTTTGCTGACCCCATGCTCCTCCACACTGCATCTAAATGACACCACTGGCAGAGGATGACACGGCGGCCGGTCGATATCAGAGCCAATAGACAGAGCTGTCTTTACGCTGTGCTTCACGAGAAATAGTGCTCCAACCTCTGAACCGGCTCACCCTGTCACTGGGGAAGTGGATGCAGTTTAAAGTAAAAAATGTCACTAACAGTTGAACTTGGTTTCTTTCCTGATGTCTTTCCTGATGTAAAAAGCATTGCAAGGGATAAAACTCACTACAACTTAGGGCCGACTGGAGTCAAGCCTCTAACTAGTGTAACCAATACTTCAAAATGCCTGTTTGATCACCGGTAACTTCAGCCATTCATTTGATGACCCATAGCTTGTCGAACTCTCTTCTGTGAATTTAACGAAGTCATTTTTCGTTTCTGTGAGGTGAAAATTTTCGAAAATTTACTTCCCAACGATTAAGCAAAATCACGAAATGATGAAAATAATGTCTCTGATTTTTGTCCCTTACACACATTTCGTTACAAAATTACGCTCTGTATGCTAATAGCAAATCTCGACTACACCTTTGAGCGAGACATAATTTTAGCGACAACTGCGGTGAGACATGCTACGTTACATTGCTAATGAGCGAGAACTTTGCGACGAGGTTGGCGTGAAACATCAGCTTGCGTGACGCGTCACGCAGGGCTGCAGATTGTCACGCACTCTGCTCACGACGCGGCAAACAGCTGGAGTCTACCGCACAATGGTCGTCACTTAATATTTCACTTTACGTGCCTCGCATGTATAGCCTGGTGACGGCAGTTATCACTGAAATAACTGGTTTTCGATTATACAGGTTTTCTTTCACGCCAATTTAATCTGACCGTAAAAACCTATCAAAATCCCCGATTTTTAAAAAAACCTATTTCCGGTTCCGGACTGAAGCGCTTAGAACCGCTTGGCCACAGCGGCCGGCGCGCCCAGATGAACCAAGGGGCTAACATCAGTGTCTCCTCAACCACCGAACGTTGCTACGTATGGGCCTCTGCAGCAGGCGCCTGGTTCATGCACGCCAGTACTGCAACTGAGCGTCGTCAAAGTGCGACAGGTGTCCTTTTCAGATGAAACATGTTTTATGCCCTACTAGATAGGAGAGTGTTGGCATGTGCGTTAAGCGTCTGAAAACAAACAGCGTACAACAATCGTCGGAATAGTCGAGGCAGGAGGAGGGAGCGTTACGGTCTGGGGAATATTTTCGTGGCATTCTCTGGGTGACCTGGTTATTCTAGGAGGCACAGTATACAAATATGTATCTATCATTTGGAACCATCTCTACCCCTAATTACAGTTTGTTTTTCCTCGACACGACGGCATCTACCAGCAAGACAGTGCAATGTGTCACACAATCCCAGTGTACGTGCATGGTTTCGGATAACTTTGGATTAGATTGGAGGTATGCGTCAAAATAGTGTCACCATGCCCTGACTCCTAAATCTTGCATCTCTCTATCTAAAGCACAGCGTCGTTTCAACACACTTCTGTAGCTGGGAACTGTCTACGTTGTTTTGGTAGCGCATCAGTGATAGGGAAAAATCTACAGTACTGTCCATGAAAGGATTGCAGTCCACAAGAAATATCTCAAGCCCTGAACCTTCGAGCAGGAGAATTAGAACAAAGGACTGATTTTTTTGTTTGCCTTCCCTCCTCCGCCCCACTTTGGTGTCAAAACAATTTGTACCGATTAAAGGAAGGGAGGAGAAGAATAACAACGTATCAAGAAATTAACCCAGTGGTCCACGGGCCTATCATCAGACCAAAGCTCGGGACCGAACCTCATCTGGTAAAGCAACCTGAACGGGAGAGTCTTAAACGAATCGTCGTTCAGATTGAACATGAGGTTCTCCCACGTGTGAGCAAGGTGAACCGTTTTATAGGCCGCAGTAGAAAAAACACGATCTTCATTAATTATATCCCTGATAAAGTAGTGTGGTGTTGAAATCAACTTCGGTGTGATGTCTGCCTTTTCACATAAACGACTTCTCGTTCAGTTGTGCCAGAGTATCGGTAGGACAATATTGCCTTAATTTCTGCCAAAAGTCGTTCTGCCCATCTTTTGAGTATTTTCCCTAGTCTCTTACGGCGCACATAGTAATTTCCAACCACTTTTCCGGTTCGCCGTCAGACTTGGTTTAATAGCAGACGACGCCAGATATCCCTCAACGTTGTAATTGATACTGGAGCCATCAAGAACAGTGGACGTAAAAGGGAGTGGTCCGTCTCATTTGGTGGGGCCTGGCTAATGTATGCATGCGATAGTCTAATAACGGCCTCCCAAACACCAGAGCACTCTGCTGCTGTCCCTGTCAGACCGGCAGTAGCCACCTGACAGCAGGCGGTCGTTACTGACTTTGTGAACCAGTTTCCGTAGTGCGCAAGTTGTAAAGTAGTCTTCAGATGTGGGCCTGAGCCCATACTGCAGCTTTTGTGTTTCCTGTTGTGTGGTTATTAGTTCAGAGGCCTTATGCTAACATTTTGTATTCACAATGTCCTACAGCCTTCATGAAGTCGATGAACGACTTTATTTATATTTACTATTATGATCAAAACTATCCGAACATTAATCACTAGACGTTAATGTGGTGTATGTCTGACCTTCGCCTTTATGACGGCTTGAACTCTGTTGGGAATACTTTCACTAAGGTGTCACTAACTATTGCATCAACAATAACTCTGAAAGTATGATAGGCGCTGAAAAGTTTGAGACGGAAGTTGCATGGGACAACGGGGGCCATAATACGACTCTTTTTTGTTGCTAAGTGGGGTCGTTTCAGACATATGAAGGCCAACTTTTTTTATGGGATGCTATAGTTTGGTAGTTATTTTCTGACAGCGGCTATCGAGACGAATCCAATAGTGTGTAACAGTAAGGACTTTGAAGGTTAACGAAGATCATAGAGGAGCATGAACTTCCACTTGCAGAAGGTGTTGGAAGTGATGACAATTGGTATCAATGCAGTGCGGCAATATTCTTATCATGGATTGTTATTCCTTATCACATCGGCATTTACCGAAGCGCATGTTCTAACAATGTGGAACACAAAAATCATTACAACCAACCTATTAACTTTTCTGTTTTCTATGAATCCAACCTCGAAACTTTTTGGGCTGACAGGGTTTATATATAACTGAAGTTCGTCAACATAAGCTTACATTCAGCAGGTAACCTGAGTTCTCAGTTTCAGGGTAGCAATACTGAAGAAGAGCCCTCATTTTTCTTCTGATGTAGATTTTAAATAGAAGTACTTAATAATTTAATTAGCATCTGACCGGACGAAATATTGGTCACCCGCATAGGAGAGTACGTTAGTGTGCTGTATATTTTGTAGAACTGGTTCTAGACGGTCATGTGACCGTACATCGCTGATGCAAGTCATTGCAGCGAAGTGCTCTACAGTGATTAGCCAGATCTTTATGACCACATACCTGATAGCCTATGTGTTCACCTTTGGCGCCGGCCGCTATGGCCGAGCGGTTCTAGGCGCTTCAGTCCGGAACCGCGCTGCTACTACGGTCGCATGTTCGAATCCTGCCTCGGGCATGGATGTGTGTGATGTCCTTAGGTTAGTTAGGTTTCATTAGTTGTAAGTCTAGAGGGCTGATGACCTCAGATGTTAAGTCCCATAGTGCTTAGAGCCATTTTTTTTCGCCTTTGGCACGGATAATAGCGGCGACGCATCGTGGCGTTGAAGCAGTGAAGCCTTGGTCGGTCGCTGGAACCACATCTGCTCACGCAAGTCATCTAATTCCTGTAAATTGTGGGGTGGGGGTGGTGAGCTCTGACGCCACTGTCACATTCCAGATTTGTCCGATCGGGTTCAGAGTTGATGAGTTTGAGGGACCAGCACATCAATTGCAACTCGCCATAGTGTTCCTCGTACCACTCAATCATAGTCCCCCCCAACCCACCACCTCAAGATTGTCTGCCACCACCATCAAGACGCCGCTATGAAGAAGAAGAGGCCAGGATAATGGTCTTTCGCTTTCACTAACTCTTACTATTCCTCCTCCTCTCCTTTATTCTGTAATTTAACCGTAATTCCCGGCTAGTCAATGGGCCGTTCGTCTTCCCCCACTCTTCTACTGTCGCTTCTACTGTCCTGTCTTCAAAAAAACGCCTGCCAGTCAATTGGGCCATTTGTTTTCCCATTTCCTCCACTATCGCTCTGACTATCCTTTCAACCTTTTTTTTATTTAAAAAAACCAGCACAAAAGCCAAGAAACGACCACAACCACCATGTTAACCCACATCCTCAACACACCATATAAGAAGGCGAAGCGCCCTAGTAGCGCTAGAACTTCGTCCCCAGCAGAGGGTTCAGCCCTCAGTCATGTGCGTCTACGCCTTCTGACATGGCGCAGTATCTTGTTGAAAGCGCCGTCGGAAAAAAATGATCGTCAGGAAGAGGTGTATGTGGTCTGCAGCCAGTGTACGATACTCCTTGGCTGTAATGGTGCCATGTATGCAACGCTTTGGCACTGCGCCAACGACCAGTGCCGATGTTCACGTGCCCATTTTAGTCGTAGTTTCCGCTGTCGTTGTGTTAACATTGGCACATGCATGGGTCGTCGGCTGCGGAGGCCCGTCGTTAGGAGTGTTGAGACGCACTTGCACTCTGCCCAGCATTGAAGTCTGATGTTAGTTCCACCACAGTTCGCCACCTGTCCTGTTTTAGCATTCTGCCCAGCCTACGACGTCAGACATCTGTAAAGAGGGGTGGCCGCCCAACCCCGCGACGTCTGGTCGTGGTTTCACCTTGGTTTTGTCACGTGTTGAAGACATTCATCACAACATTCCTCGAAAGCCCGACAAGTCGTGCAGTTTCCGAAATGCTCGTGCCGAGCCTCCACGCTGTCACAACCTGCCCACGGTCAGTCTCAGATAGGTCGCGCGCCTCTCCATTTTACACAGGGACGGCACGCTCACTGATATTACATGCGCGGTGCGTGTGTCTGACTGACAGTCGTTTCTTGTCCGAAGGTGCTGCTATCGCCTGGACAAGTTTATGTCGATAGTAGGACGGTGGTCCTAGTGTACTGTTGAACAGTGAATTTGTACTAGTCGGTTGTGTGGAATCGGTACAATTATGAGTCAGAGTGGAGATGTGACGGAATAGCAGAAAGCAGTTATCGTGTTCTGATGACCTGACTGCCAATGACCTGACTGCCAATGACCACGCCCTGAATGAAGTTGTCCAATTAGTTGGTGTACCAACGCAGACTGTTCAGATTGTCTACAAGGTACGTTGTCGCACTTGCAGCCATGTAACACGGCGTGAGAAACCGGTTGTAAAACGATCCACAGAGGCTGTGGGTGAGTGTCACGCCTTGGAAGTTCACATGGTCCAAATGGCTCTAAGCACTATGGGACATCTGAGGTCATCAGTCCCCTAGACTTAGAACTACTTAAACCTAATTAACCTAAGGACATCACACACATCCATGCTCGAAGCAGGATTCCAACCTACGACCGTAGAAGCAGCGCGGTTCCGGACTGAAGCGCCTAGAACCGCTCTGCCACTGCGGCCGGCAAATTGGAAGTGACAGTGGGTTTCTAATCCGACAGGAGTTTCTGCTGTCGATGAACGCGAGTCCATCTCATTCAGTTTCCTAGACAACATTGCGAAAAGAATTACATGCAGTGGAATTTGGAGTTGGGTATCGATCGTGTCCGTTTTCATATAATGCAAGGCGCCATGTCCACCGACGTCACAAAGGGGTGTTTAATCTGCAGTGTGTGGATGGAGGGAGTTGTTCAGGCCGCAGGTGCTTCTCTGATGTTGGTGGGGCGCTGTTCTCGCCATGATTCGAGCCCATTCATTCAGGTTACCATGGACACGAACGACAATATTTATTATGATATTCTCAGTTGCCAAATGTTGCCCTTTCTTTTACATCTTCGTGATGAGTGTGCTGCTCCCTCCTCCAGTAAGACAACAGTCGTGTTCACAGGGCCGCGTGCTTAAGGTGCTGGTTTGATGACGATTCATGCAACTTTTCGAACGGTGACTATACTACAAATTGACGCTTTGTCAGACTATACGTATTGAAAACTGAAGTTTTCTGCAGCGATTTTTTTTTTTTTTGTCTGTATGTGAAGGTTAATCCTAGGAACCACTGTAGCGGTTTTGATACGGTTTTTACTCATAGACTGATTCACGAGGAAGATTCCTATATACAGTATATTACGGGTACATCAAAGAAGTCGTCTGGCCATAGATACAAGCGGACCGTACGAAGTCCCCCTCACCAATTTGATTCACATTAACCCTGCTGTTCTGTTCGGGTCTATATGACCCGAAACGAATATGAACGTTATTTTACATTATGTAAATACCAATATATATTTATGAAACTTTGTGACTTTGTCTGAAAATGGATGAGCAGCATGTGTTTTAAAAGGTTTTAAAAAAGTTTAAGAAGTTTGGGCTTCAACTGTAATAGTTGCATATGTAATGTTCGGGTCATAATGACCCGACACAAATATGTTTAGTGTAACTCGTATTTATTTCTAAAATCTGGAAATGGCGAAAATTATTTTTGTTGTGTTGTGTGGGAATAGTGACTGCATCATTCCAACTTACTCTCAACAATCACCTAAAGCTCCATGCGTTCACAACAATGGGCTTGTTTGTTGCTTTCCCCAGGAAATAATAATTGGCAGTTCTCAATAATTGGAATGCTTTGTTTCTGCCCAGTTTGACTTGTGACACCATGGCGATGAGACCATTGAATGATCGTGAGTTGGAAGAAATAGTAAATGCCTCACCAGATGAAGGATCACTTTCTGAGTTTGAAGATCACATCAGCAATGCATCTGAAAGCGAGTGTTCCGATGACAGTTACGACAGTCCACAGCCCATACAAAATAGTGTAGAGACTTTTCTTTCTAAAAATGGGAATATAGAATGGCAGTTGCATCCACCAGCACAACATGGTCGCCTACCAGCTTCGAACATCATCAAGAGTACCCCAGGAGTTACCAGGTATGCAGTCAGCAGAATATCTGATGTAAAATGTTCATTTGAAGCAGTATTTCACACAGCGCTTCAAAATGAAATAATAGAGATGACAAATATTGAAGGGCAGCGAGTTTATGGTGAACAGTGGACAGATATTGATGGTTCTGTTTTCCATGCATACTTAGGACTCTTACTCCTAGCGGGTGTATATCGATCTCATGGGGAGTCTACAAAAAGTTTGTGGGATAAAGATACTGGGCGAAACATATTTCGAGCAACCATGTCTCATGAAACATTCTGTAAGATATCACGTGTCCTGCGATTTGACAAGAAATCTACTAGAGAGGAAAGACGACGTACTGACAAACTTGCCGCAATTCGTAGTATTTGGGAGAAGTGGGTAGAGGTCCTTCCTAAACTGTATAATCCAGGAGAAAATGTTACTGTTGACGAGCAGTTAGTAGCATTTAGAGGTCGCTGTCCATTCAAGCAGTATATCCCAAGTAAACCGGCAAAATATGGGATCAAAATATGGACCATGTGTGACAGCAAAACTTCATACGTACTGAAAGCCCAAATTTATACAGGAAAGGTGAGTGGAGCGGCACCAGAAAGAAATCAGGGAATGAGGGTGGTATCTGATCTCACTTCTGAGTTACGTGGTCAGAATATCACGTGTGACAACTTTTTTACGTCGTACAATTTGGGGCAGCTGCTTCTGAAAAGGAAATTGACTATGTTGGGAACTATACGGAAAAATAAGCCGGAGCTTCCACACAAAATGACCAACAAGGAGGTACACAGCTCTTCATTTTACTTCACAAATGACACTACTGTGGTTAATTATATTCCTAAGAGACACAAGAATGTTGTACTTATGAGCACTCTCCACCATGATGCGGAAATCAGTGACAGGGCTGATAAGAAGCCAAAAATGATTTTGGACTATAATTCAACCAAAGGTGCTGTAGACACGCTTGATCAGTTATTAGGTACATATACATGCAAACGAAAAAGTAATAGGTGGCCAATGATAGTTTTCTACAATATTCTTGATGTTTCTGCTTATAATGCATACGTTTTGTGGATTTCGGTTGACCCTAATTGGAATGCAAGCAAATTGACTAGAAGGAGAATATTCTTGGAGGAACTTGGAAAGTCACTGATAAAAGAACATATTGCATCAAGAACGCATTTCCCAAGAACAGAAGATTCTTTGAGAATGGTCACAAGCATCCAAAACCCGAATGATGTGGGTGGTGTGTCAGAATCGGTAACAACAAGAAAATCTACAAAACGTGCACGCTGTAAGTTCTGTCCATCAAGTAATGACAATAAAACAAACATGGTGTGTGGAAAATGTAGTAAACATATTTGCAAGAAACATGTAACCTACTTGTGTCCACAGTGCAAGCAGTAAGAAAAGAACTGTAGTATTTTATAAGATGATTGTATTGAAAATTCTGTTGTTTCAAATTTATGTGAATACTTGTGCCTAAACTACAATCAGTAAGAAGAGAGGATTCTAAAGTTGTAGTGCTTTCTATGTTGGAATGTAATAAAAAAACTGTAGTGTGTTCTGTACTGTAGTGTGCTCTAAGATGAATATCTGTAATGACAACTGTCTGTTGTTAGAAAATGTCAATACTTACGTCTAAACTGTCAACAATAAGAATAGAAGTATGGAAAAACTGTAGTGCTTTCTAAGTTGAATGCCTGTAATGGAAACTGTCTGTTGTTTCAAATTTATGTGCATATTTAAATGAAAAATATCCCTCAATAAAGTTGTATGCATTGTTATTATTATTATTATTACCATTATTATTATTATTATTATTATTATTATTATTACTAACAAGGTACTGGAATAGAACAACAATGTCGATAGCTAAAACTGTACCAAAATTTATGTTTCTAAAGCATTTTGATATGTCGGGTCATATTGACCCGAACAGTATATATGTCAAGTAAAAGTGAACAGAACAGCAGGGTTAATAGGATTTTGAGGGCTCGAGTAGAACTTCAACGTATGTAAACAGGAAGAAGCAACTACAACCCTTCTCGAGAAAAAAAAAATGGTTCAAATGGCTCTGAGCACTGTGGGACTTAACAGCTGTGGTCATCAGTCCCCTAGAACTTACAACTACTTAAACCTAACTAACCTAAGGACATCACACACATCCATGCCCGAGGCAGAATTCGAACCTGCGGCCGTAGCAGTCGCGCGGTTCCGGACTGCGCGCCTAGAACCGCCAGACCACCGCGGCCGGCTCCTCGAGAAAATCAAGTTTGAAAATTGTAGGCGTGTTTCAATATTTTGTATGGTCGCTAGCATTCAGGGAGTCCGCAGCTGGGCTAGTAAGCGCGTGGTTTAATAACCTTGAGATCCTTGGATCGAATGTGGCTACCAGTACATTTTGTTTCATTCCCACGTTATTCTGCCAGCATGCAGTATTACAGTGACGCCTCTGAAGGCTATTTTTACTTGCACGCGAAGAACCTTACGAAATATAACAAAACTACGCGTACATCATCGAGCAGAACAGAGATAGATTCTAGAGAAGAATGCATAAAAATTCGATCAGTCGCACACAATTGGTCGTCTGTACCAATATTCGGTGATATGCCTCGATATGTGTGGTATGCCGCTTAATTGCGTGATAACCGAAAACCGTTTATGAATGTAAATCAAATTTGTTTTGCAATAGAAACATTGAAAAATTATGCAGTTGCAAAAATTCGGCGTTCGTCACATGTGCCGCATGTCGTAATAGTTATTGTTTTCCATGTCCCTACGATCAGTATCATCCTGTTCCGTACAGGGCTCCATAGGCTACACATACCTCTCAGAAATGTAGCTACAATAATATGAATGAAATGACTATACTGAATTGTTTCAAAGATCTCGTGTATCCTTTTTTATTTCAAGTCTCCTTACGAAAAAGGTTTTTCTCCTTTTTTCAGGTTATTTATTACGTTAATAATAACTGATCACTAAATATCGATAATCTGTCCATTCATAATAAATCTGTTTTTAGAATCATATGGGAATGAAAAAAGTACCAGGAGAGAGAATTGACACAGAGACTGCATTCTTACGAAATTTCACGTTACTCGCTCGGTTGAGAAGTGTTTACGTATTTACCACCGTACCAAGTATATAAGCACGAATAAATTTTCAAACTCGGTCTTCTCGAAAACGGATGACAGTTGCGTCCTCCTGTTCGGATATGTTGAAGCCCCAGTCGTGCCCTACACACCCTGCCAGTATGAATCATATCGGTGATAGGAAGCTTGGTCCCCTTTTTAGTGCTACACGTGGGTCGCGCGCTAGCCCCAAACGAAATGTGAGAGTATTTTTGGTATTTATTGTGAGTGAATCACACGGTTAACAGCCTAGCGATTTGGTAGGTCTACCGTATCTCATTATCAGTGAGTGACTTTAACTGGATATCCCATACATGTAAGAACTAGTGGCGTCTCGTCGAACTGAGTCTTGTTATCAAGGCTATAAGCCGTGTTAAAACGTTATTAGTGTGGGGTCTTCTGAGGCGGCTAATTTTTCTGATGTGCATGTATCGGCACCGAAAGGAAACAGTTAACGATGTGAGCACCATTGTCGTTCGCTATCCTGTTATGGCATCCTAGTTCTTTGGTCATATCCATATTTACTTTTCCAGCGTCAGAACAATTGTAGCCTAGTTTCATCGTAAGATAGCTGCAAAAGACGTCTGCCGAAGTGGTGGACTAGCTTCTATTGCTCTGGAACGCAGCTGGAACATTTAGGGTGCCTTGATTGTAAATAAAATTAGATGCTGGGGAATTTCAGCACTAAAACAGAAGACAAATATAGCTGGTACTGATTTTCCGAGCATGTCTTTGACTATATATGCAGCAGCTCCGCTCTCGGGAACGTGTAGTCCGGGAGAGAGAAAACAAGACGTAATTTGCATAGTGTAGAGTACCATTCACCAGTTTGACTGTACTGGAGATGACAAAAGCTTCAGTATTAGCGTAGTGTGAAAGCCGGTGCAGTTCTGTCTCTACCACTGTTCTCGAAGATAGAATAGTCCATCTAGGTTTCGTAGATAACATGAATATATATATATATATATAACTGTCTGCAGATAATTGTGTTTTCAGGTAACACCGTCTCGGTTGATTAACGGATTTTCATTTATTACATGTTTCAACTCGCTGCCATAATAAGATGAAAACTTACGACTCGCTAAATAAAGTTCAGTCGCAGACGCAACACAACCTATGCTGAAATATAACCGCATATGTTTTGTTGCAACTGCCACTGAACTCTATTTTTGCGAGTTCTGAGTTACCTGATGATGGCAGCGGTCGAAACATGTCGCAATAAATGAAAACGCATTACGTGATCAATACAGTATTATTCGTAAAAATTTACGACTGCAGATTCATTTAAGGAAATTATTTCGACGCCTGTGCTACAGTCTATGGCTCCACTATTTTCGTGTCACCGCTTTACAAGGGCAGTGAATAATGTTTCTTGCAGTGAAACATCGTTGAATCGTAAGTAATGTGCACACCGGTGTGATTGTTCGTGGTCCAACATTTCTGCGTCTTTTCCGTGGCAGTACGGCCGACTCTACACCGACCTTCGGAAAGGTGGTGCTCAGACATCATGTATTGCTCGACTGTTGGAGAAGTAGTACGTCTCTGAAGATGCCGGGCGCAGCGGCGTCCAAAACACCTCAGAAGAGAGGAAAACATGTTGGCTGACGACCTAGCACACCGGTCAAAGTATATTACCAACTAACAACACTTGCCGTGAAGGCCGCAACACACTAATTATTTCTTGTGTCTTGTACCTTATCAGTGTTCAGCTCTTGCAGTGGCAGTTGCACTGGAACAAATCGCAGCTTCAGTTGCATAACACATATTTTATGTCACAATGGAGAACACCGGGACGAGCAACACGACTGCTATTGTGTTACATAATTCCTGGTAGCAGGTTGTGATACAAAATATATTTTATGCTTTTGAAGCTGCTGTTTACTCCAGTTACTAACATCAGGTGCGGGGACCCTACGTGCAAGATGAACACACTAGACACAAGAATAATTTTATAATGTACAGTGTTTGTTGTCTGTGTGTGTTTGACAGAGTACTCGATTGTGTGGGAGAAATTCAACAAAAGCGAAGGACATCAGGTGCATCCATGGGATCTTGATAGGACCGATAATGTTCTCAACATGCGTAACTGATTTGCAGACTAGAGTCACGAGCACTTATAATTGTTTCTACCAATGCTGTTAGCTACTCGAAAGTAACATTGCAGGATTGCTATAAGGGACTATAGGATGATCAGTTATTTCGACTTGAAAGAAAACATCAGTGGACAGTGCAGCTCTCAAAGTTTTTAATTCACATTACAGATGCTAAATATAGGCGCCGTTTGTGACTCGGCATACGTCAAATTACGCTTTTGCGGGGGGCAGGCACAGGTGACAGCAGCCAGCTTTGGAAATCTGCTCATTAGGTTGCCTATATGCAGGAGCGAACTAATTCCATGCGACAATATGGAGCAAATACATGGTCTACGTGTTCTGACGCAGCTGCCCCTAGTGGTGCGCATTGCAACTACGCCACGGCGTGTATTGCGAATCGAAACTTTGCGAGAGCCTCCATCCTCTGATGTGAGTCGTTCTTCTGTACGTCTTGTTTTTGCGCAGGCGTCTTTGGATCCCTGTGGTTGCTTACGAATGACCCGGTATTTAGATGTAGATGCAGTTCGGATTTGTATTTGATTTATGGGTAGTCCTCTCGTATTTGCGACTGGTAGCAGATATTTTTCTTATCTCGCATCGTAACGGAGTGCCGCACTTGTTTTACGAGACAGGCTGCGTGAAGGGAATGAGAAAGCACGATGTAGCGGGCACGGGACACCGGACAGCGAGCGTTCACCGCCAGCGTTGATTTCCGGGGGGCGCGTCCGGGCAGCTTCCTCCCACGCTAATTGCCGCTATTTGCATAGCTGATTGTCGGCGACCGGAGCACAGCCTGTCGGCCGGTTAGTCGGACCGCCGGCGGTACTGTGTGGCCGGCGGCGGTGAGCGTGGGCCTGGCAGGTGAGGCGGCGTTCAGACGGCTCGATACACCAGTGGCGAGTGGCGGCTGCGAAACTAAGGCCAACTGCTGCCAAAACTCTTTTGCCGTGTTTCCCCAAAAGATCGCAATAGTAGTTTGCGTTTGGACGCTCACTATCTAGGTTATCAGCGTCCCAATATATTTCCCTTCGACGAGTGGCCATTAAAAAACTTCCATCCATTCGTTTGGACAATACTAACAGACATAGCATATAATAATTTTCAATTGAAGATCCCATAACTTAAAAGCGTAAAATTGGGCTGGCTGATCATTAATGGAAAAGGGAAGGAACGGCCTATCTGACAACTGTTAAAACCTGTAATACACCGACCATACGAGACGCTTAGGCTGCAGCGCAGATACAATAGCCGATGACGCCGGAGCTGAAAACACCCATGCAGCTCGGAGCAGTAGTTCCCGACCTCTGTGAGGCCACTGCCCTGACTGCAGTCAGGTATTAGCAATTGTCCCCCTCAATCCCGCCACCATCAACACCATTAGGCGAACTAAATTTAAGGAAAAAAGAATTTTATTGGAATACTATTGTTTTTAACGAGACGAAAAATATTAAATTTTTGTAGGTGTTTTGTTAAACCACGAACTAATGAGTCAGTGGCACAATTGGCTCTGTTTATTTCTAACAGTCTTTTTTTCAAATAATAGCCAAGCAATTCTCAATCATTGCAAGTGCTCACTGCAACTCCGTCTCAGAAAAGCAACCTAACAATCCACATATAGGGTAGGAACTCCTTACAAAACTTGTTTCCCTTGCTCAACTCCTTAGCGACACTTGCTTCACCCTCACCATTTCAAATGAAAATGCAGGTAGGTTAAAGTGCGAAAGCTATACATACTGTAAATCACTATTTGTGGACTCTGTAGTTCACAATTGACCGAAATTGGAAGACTTCGGGCTGCCAGTACTTTGTTGCTGTAATGAAGCAATGTCTGGTTTGTTGCGTGAACTACCCACAACTTGGAGAAGGCATTTTCAGGACTTTGTTTTTATTAAAATGAAACTCCTCCAGCTGTGCTTAAGATTTCATATTTATTTGGCTGCTAGGTTCGACGTTGCGTCAACGCAATCTTCAGGCCCGTACACTTTGATATCAATTGTGTGTCGCTGAGTACTAGAAGTCCGCGGTGAGACGAATACGTGCTCCACATTGATGGCGGCCATCCATGTGGAGCACGTATGGAGGAGTTTCATTTTAATACAAATTATACCAGTTGAAGCCCACCATCATCCAATTTAAATATGGATGTAGGAATATTTTCAGGATACATTTATGAGTACGTGATATGTATGTCCCAAATGTACTTTAATGTGTGCGTGGTACAAAATATGTGCGTGATAGGTAAACTATCCGTGGAAGATACTATTCTTACATTTGTTTAACAGTCTGTAATCTCCACTACATCGTGTCACACATTAATGTCAGTATACGAAAAAAAGTATATCTTGTAACCATTAGAGCCAAAGGTGGAAAAATGGGCCCCTGCTGGTATTTTGGGCCCCCTACGTATTTGGAAGTACAGGCCACCAATTCTAGTGGAGAGCACATGAACTACTAGAACTAATTGCTAAACTTCACTGTAGAGTGTGCAGACGTAGTAGCTGTCATGGTTTGTGAGTAGTTGTGCTGTGAATTTTTTCGCTGTCATCAAAAGTTTGAAAGGTTAGTGTTTATTTGAATAAAACTCAAATTTCTAACATGTTATTACTAAAACTAAGGTAAGGCACGTATTTGGCTTGTTGATTTTATGGGACCATTTACAAATATTGCTACTCTATGTTTCAGATGCCTCGAAGGCATCATTTACCTTAAAAAAAATCGAAACGGCAATCGTGGGACAAAGCAAATATGTCAAATGCTATTGTAGCTATTAGAGAGAAAAAAATGTGGTTGAAAAAGCGGTTAAAGTGTATTCTGTCCTTCGTTCTACGCTCCAAAGGCTTTCACGAATCGATAAACCGGTCGAAGAAATAGTTAATATTAAACTGGGCCGTCCGCCGGTTTTACCACAGGGACTTGAGGACGAACTGGTTAAATATCTTCTCATTATGGCATCCAAATTCTACAGCCTTACCAGAAATGACGTCAGGCGCATGGCCTACCAGCTTTGCAGAAGAAATAAAATCCCTCATTCATTTGTAAAAGGCGAAGTTTCTGGTCGAACTTGGTTTGACCATTTTATGTCACGGCACAAAAATATTCTGTCTACTTTGAAGCCATCGGCAACTTCGATTTCACGTGCTAATGGGTTTAATAAACAAGCTGTCGACAATTTCTTCAGTTTACTTGAAGCTGCGTTCAGTAACTACAAATATCCTGCGGACAGCGTTTTTAATGTAGACGAGTCAAAAAAATGGCTCTTAGCACTATGGGACTTAACATCTGAGGTCATCAGTCCCCTAGAACTTAGAACTACTTAAACCTAACTAACTTAAGGACATCGCACACATCCATGCCCGAGGCAGGATTCGAACCTACGACCGTAGCGGTCGCGCGGTTCCAGACTGTAGCGCCTAGAACCGCTCGACCACCGCGGCCGGCAGACGAGTCAGGTCTTAGTGTCGTTCAAAGAAAAATTTCTCGTGTCATCGGCCTGAGGGGGAAAAAGGCAAGTTGGTGCATTATCTGCAGCTGAAAGAGGATCACTTGTAACGTGTAAAAAGATGCTTATGTGTGTGACTATTGTGAATAGACTAGACATGGGCTGTGAAAATCATCCCACCAGTAGACTAATTAACAATGTTCAGAGTGAATCTTTCTTTCATTATACACAAAAATTAAATAATTTTTCAAATTTTTGTTTCTTTTTATTTCAAACTACCTTGGGGCCCATATTACCATCACAAATTCTTGACGCAACAAAATGCAGACTATCAGGAAAAATGAAATTTTGTTTTAAATATTAAAAAGTTGAACCAAAACATGTAACTATTTGCAGGACATACTAGAGAAATGTTTCATGTTAATTTCAGGTGATTATACTAAAAATAAAAGGTGTTATGTAAAAAAAACAAAGTGGGGGCCCATTTATCCACCTTTACCTCTACTATAGTGTTACGAAGTAGTGATAATAGTGATGATCTTTTAAAAATAATTAAGTTTATGACAAACACATTTGAACCCTTTCGTTTTTATCCCACATAAAATTTAACTTTACCTTCACGTCGTATTTGTTGGGAACCACTGGCTTAGAGACATTGCCCGACAACCGTCCCAAGACTCTATTGTATGTCTGAACAGCTATCGGACAGGTTGTGCATCCGTACCTACTTTGAGGGTGCAGTGAAAGCAGTGCTTAGGAGATGTAAAGGCGTTTGTCGAAGGCAAACAAGATAAATGAACACGTACATAGGACACTGGACGTACATGCTTTACGGACGAGATGCAACTTGCCTTCTAGAAATAACTTTCTTGGATGTTGTTCGTGCTATTCCTACTGTTGCAATTGTCACTGGTTCGCAACAGTTAAGAAACTTATTGCAAAATAATTTGTGATATGATAGGAGCGGGAGGGGAGTGGTAAGATGCGAAGCCACTTCACCAACATACCTTAAAAACAGATTTATTGCTAGCCTCTTCAAAACTTTTAAACACTAACACAGGACACTGATAACCAGCATTAAAGAACGTTATTAACTTTACAACTCCAATTGATGACAGTAAAATAATAGTGACAATAAACAATATGTACAAAAGAATTCCAAGAATATAAAGCATTTACTAATATGAGAATTATCATTTGGCGTTACACCTCAAAACCTATTTAATTTTAACCTTTTAATTTAGCCGTCTGTAAATTAAGCCAATAGATGATTGCTCCCTCTCAAACCAAGTTAAAAATCAACAATTTCAGTGACGTGCAGACACAGTAAGAAATAATTATTTGACCAATGCCGGCAAGAGCACTTTATGAAACAATTCCGTATCAACAGCAAAGTCACCAGCTAGTTCACAAATACCTTCTCGGTTTACGAGAAGCAACAGGCTCAGCCCACTTAACCGTACTAGAATTATAAGTAATTCAGTGATCGTCCGTCCAGCTGATCTTTACGTAATGGTAATGCTTAAGTGAAAGGAACCCTCTTTAAACACAAAATATCTCAAGTACAATAAAACAACAACAGCAGCACGTTAGTTCTATAAATATGCACAGCGTGCTAAAACACAGCCAGCTGAAGTTCAAACATTTCATAATGGGCGAAAGAAATTTTAACAGTACAACATGGGCAGATAACTAATATCAAATCACTTACGTCAACCAGTTGTTTCACAACATATACACTCCGTAGTGCAATACGGTCACAGAATAGCATATAATATCGTAATTGTACTCGTACTTCTACTGTAACCAGGCTGTAGGAGACACTAATGCTTTAAAAAGCCTTTTAGCTACCAAACCAACAAACGGCTGCCGCTATTTGTGAAAACCAGTGAAACTGGCCCATCCGACTCGAGTATACTTCTCTCGTCGAACTCTTACTCAGCGATCACGCCGGCTCCGCACTTTCACAGCGGACAACGCGCCCCCTCACTTCACCGCCGTCTCGTTCGACCACTCAATCTGCCAGCAGCCGCGTGACCCGCCACCTCGCGGAGCATTCTCGCACCACCGCGGAACCAAATTTGAAGGACTCGAGAGCGACCGACAAGCGCTTAAATAGTCTCAGACCAGCGTCTCTGATCGGAAGACTAAACCACGGTCGACCAGGGCACTACTTTGGCCGCGATGCCAGCTCAGTTTGAATTACCAGAAAAAGAACGTGAACTTGCAGAACTTTAGGAAAGAGATTCTCCTAATGGGGTACTCGACTTCGAGATAGCGAAGAAAACGCTTCTCTTGAAATTACACACTATGACATAAAGGGTTAGTCACATGTCGTTAAGCGACGATAAATTAATTCATTGCTGTTGTACTATCCTAAATTTCCTTCGTGGAGGACTAGGGTTTGTGAAGTCTGCAGTATGAGCTTGTTAATTTGCCCGTTGCTGGAATGTGGTGCGAAAGGCCAGATGCAAACTTTACGCCACGGGTGGTCGAGGAGTTGATTTTCGGGAGGTTCCCCCGAATTACCACAAGGATAGTAGAGCAATGAGAGAAGACCTCCGCAGGTAATTGTGCTTCGATGCTGGGATACCACAAAGTGTCTTTTCAGGCCTGTCCAAACTACGAGTGACCCTGGGGGGAGGGAGGGGGGGGGGAGAGAACCAGAAACGTCCACAGTGTTTCCTAGAAGCATCTGCAGATAATGAGCAACAGCATGAGAAACGAGCTGCGTGTGAGCTCATCCAGCGCCAACATCTAGTCGGTTTACGGAGATACTCTCACAGCAGGCGCTTTTGGAGAAAATTCTCCGGACTTCCCCCGCGTTATAGAAGGCGCGGAGTAATTCCCGGTTGTCAGTGTTGCAAAACTAACGGTTCCTCCCCTCCAACTAGTAGCGTTCAAGAGTGAGATGGAAGACAGATTGGAGGACACACTTGGTTTTCACCGCATTTCCTTGTTGTGTAGCAATCTTCCACATAGCATTCAGGTTCCTTCAACATTTATACAATATTTTGAAAACAGACAGAAATTTTGTCCCACTACTGATTACTGTGTTTCTGTTTGTAATTCGATGCTTAGTAAGTTTTATTCTTGACATAGTGAATTGTCACCGTAGTTTATCTGTCTGTGAATCATTTTTAAGGATCAATAAATTAAAGGTTAATTTTAACAAATATTACCATTTTCGGTCCTGTGATTCTCTCATGAGGCACCCCTTTCCTTCTTAACAAATGTAAGTCGTTCTATACGACTGCATTGTGGTCTCGCTGTATCGACATTTCGCACCTGCATCTGCACTTAGCAGCGTGAGTGGTTATCATTGCAAAAGTCAGTCTGTGAGGTTGAAAGCTACAAGGTATAGAACAGCTTGTAGAATTGTTTTGAGTTCGCAAGTGTGGCAGACAGCTTGCCCTCACTGTCTCACTGTTGACTCACGAAGCACAGCGAACAATACGTATAAGCGTCACGTTACAACACTTCACTTTGAGATGCAAGAATAGAAACCTTAACCCTCGCAATGCCAAACTATTTTCAGTAACTTGTATTACCTGGGGGGGGGGGGGTTCTTTGTGTCCGCCATAAAAAAATTAAAAATTAAATAAAATTCATCACTTGCTCTTCAGTTACATTAATAACGTACTTTTGAAATATCTATTGATGCATAATCAGGATCCAGAACCTGAATATTTCTTTTAAAACTGTTTTCAAAAATGCAAAAAAAATAAAATTGTTGAAATGGCTCTGAGCACTATGGGACTTAACATCTTAGGTCAGCAGTCCCCTAGAACATAGAACTACTTAAACCTAACTAACCTAAGGACATCACACACATCCATGCCCGAGGCAGGATTCGAACCTGCAACCGTAGCAGTCCCGCGGTTTCGGACTGAAGCGCCTAGAACCGCACGGTCACCGCGGCCGGCTCAAAAATGCATTTTATAACTTTCACTTACTTCGTCCAGTACTAATATCACTGAAAGCAAATTTTCTAGAATGTAAGTCTCGTCTTTCAGTTCTTGAGGTATATGTTTCCTATTAGTTCCCACGAAAGTTAACTTGTGATTTCGCCCCGAATTATGTATGGGAACCACAACTTCAGCGGAATTTGATTGTTTTGTACCATCATTTCTTTTTCCAGCGTAAGGCTCCATGCTGATAATAAATCTGGTTTTAGCGTCTGTGAGCATGTGTATAACGTATTTACCAGGTTTTTCCTTCATGGGCGCCTTGAAAGGACACCTGCACAGAACAATAACGACAACATTTCATCAATAACCGTGTGCTTCCGAACAGAATAATATTTAGGCAGTAATTCATTCATTTTATCGAAACCTTCTCGTACTGCAGCAAACTTATCACGTTTCGTGCGATCGCTTGGCGGCTCTCTGGTCATCAAATCTTACTGTTTTACTAAGCTGCTAGAATTTGGTTCGGTTCATGTTAGCAGTATAAACAAACCTTCCTGAAGTGTAGGACCATAAATCTGTAACAGATGACTTACTGTAATTTTCCTTCCCCATAACAACATGTAGCCCTATGTATGCCATGAATTCAAGTCTGCCTGCCTCGGGTATTTTCTTCCTCAATGCCTCTTCATTGGTATGCTTTATTGTGATGTTGACAAATGCTGGAGACCAAAGCTTTTCAGATGATGCTCTTATTGTTCCTACTTTACCATCGTCTCTTTTTGCCTTCTCTTTCTGTCACTATGTTTTGTGCTACTCTTCTTCTAATGTGAGGAGGCTTGGAGCTATAAATTTTTCCAGTATTTGCCACTAATCTCGCAAGCTGCGTCGTCATCAGTTTCAGATGCCTGGAGTTATCTTCAGCGTCTGTAGGTACTCTATCGCTGTCCACATCCTCGCGCACGACATATTCCTCTTCAGATTCACTCACTACATCGTCAGTTTCATCAAATTCAATTTGAGAATCTGTAGATTCTTCCAAAATCTCTGATATTTCTCTGTCAGTAAATTGCTGTCGGTACATTTTCAATCACAGTTGTATAACACTGGAGAAGTGCCACTGAACAGGAAACAAAGAACCAACGGGGAAATGAATCATTGTTGAGACCATTGTTGCTGTCAACCCAGAGAAATATAATGTCCATGTGTTCTAAGGTCATGTAATGCTATTATTTGTGGAGTAAGACGACAGTTGTGTGAAGTCGCATCTACTACCAAGGACGGGGGGGGGGGGGGGGGAGACTTTATGACCACCTCCCTTAAAATTTCCGATTAAGTTTAAACGAAAAATGAAAACAATCATAGAATATGGAAGAAGAGCCGGCCGCGGTGGCAGAGCGGTTCTAGGCGCTTCAGTCTGTAACCGCGCGACTGCTACGGTCGCAGGTTCGAATCCTGCCTCGGGCATGGATGTGTGTGACGTCCTTAGGTTGGTTAGGTTTAAGTAGTTATAAGTTCTAGGGGACTGATGACCTCAGATGTTAAGTCCCATAGTGCTCAGAGCCATTTGAACCATTTTTACGCAACCACGATTAAAATTCTGGTAACGACCCTGAGAACCTCGTTATATGATTATTTTATTTAAATGGCAGCTGCAATGGTGGTTTGCAAAATATTTTTAGCCGTTGTCCAGTACACTTTTGTTCCTCAAAGAGAGAGAGAGAGAGAGAGAGAGAGAGAGAGAGAGTGTTTGTGTGTGTGTGTGTGTGTGTGTGTGTGTGTGTGTGTGTGTGTGTGTGTGTGTGTGTGAGACACCCTGGCATTGCCAGACCCTTTTGTTAACCACTTGTGTATCATTTGCTTCTCAACTCGATCGTGGTTGAGCGCCGACAGCAGCTTGGGGGCGGGGTTTCAGAGTTGTTAACAGTGAATGGCTCTTGCGAATCGTGTATGCTAATCCTGCCGCATCACTGAACATTGGTAATGGAAATATAAGTTACGAAAACCTATCTGTAAATAAAGTTCAGAGGAAAAAAAATAACTGTTCGGTGGATCTTCTCCTATAAACAGATTATAAAGCTGCGGAACTGACAAGCATCCACCAAATGGCAAATGGAAATGCATAAAGAGTCAAGTTATAAGGGGCGAGCAAAAAAATTTCCGTTCGAAAGCCTTTACAGTCCGAAATCGGAATTCTAATCAGGCAAAATCGCCGTGAGCATAGAGGCATCTCACCGACGGACCAAGTTGAAGATACCCGTTAGGTAAAACACCGCATCCTGCTTCATGAAGGGGTCAGTAACTACCTGCTGCACATCCTCGTCCGACAGGAAACGTCAACCCTTCAAGGCCTGTTTAATGGACCAAACGCTTGATAATCGTGTGGGGACTATAGGGCGGGTGCTGAGTTGGCGAAACTTCTCAGTTACGACATTTGTTATATGGGGACGTGCGTTATGGAGCAGCACCACGCAACTTGGCACACCATTCCACAACAGATGTTTTCGACAGACATGCTGTCCCATACACATTCTTATTTCTCCGTTGGATGTCAGCTGGTGTTTGTCCTTCGGCAGCCAAGAAAAGAAAATCGACACGTTCGCATTGTTCGGACGCATTTGGCAATAACGTCGCCATGGTCCACGTTTCCGAATTTTACCGCACGTTCGTCAGAAAGACACTAATGCCACACTGATCCCTTGTCTACATATCGGTGCTTATATACCACCATCTGTGTCGCTCTACGTTGCATATACGTTGCAGCAACACCATCAAACGGAAACTTTTTGATCGCCTCTCATAAGAGATGGGAAAAGTATAAGCGTTCAAAAAGAAACGAGCTAGAGGCATAATTACAGAAACCAGTACCTGTATGCTAGAAGTATTGACCCTGGCTGTTGAGACGCTGGTCCCACTGTGACACAGGGCTGTGAATGGCTGTCTCATAAAATACCGGGGCTGCGATGTTAACCAGTTTCGCATGTACAGCTGGACGTCGTCGTCCGAGGTGAATCGTTTGCCCCTCGGAGCCTTTTTAAGGGACCCTCTTCTGACTCACTTCCTGCAACACGGAACAGTGAATGCCCAGCTTTACTCGCAGACCTTGACCAGCCTTCGCCAAGCGATCAAATGAAAACAACCAGGCAGTCTCACCCGTGGGGTCTTTTGCTCTACGACAATGCAAAGCCTCATACAGCCAACGCAGTCGCGGCACTCCTGCAGAAATTCAAATGGGAGGTTCTCGGCCACCCTCTATACAGTCCGGACCTCTCCCTATGATTACACCATTTTTGGTCCCCTTAAAAAGATTGAGGGGCAAACGATTCACCTCTAACGACGACGTCCAGCTGTACGTGCGGAACTGATTAACATCGCAGCCCCGGGAATTTTATGAGGCAGCCATTCACCACCTTCTGTCACAGTGGGACAAGTGTCTCAACAGCCAGGGTCAATACGTCTAACATACAGGTACTGGTTTCTGTAATTACGACTCCGGCTCGTTTCTTTTTGAACGCCATTTACATGTACCCAATGTGAATCCCATAAGACGTAATAAGCCTTTTAATTGGGTCAAATGGCTCTGAGCACTATGGGACTTAACAGCTATGGTCATCAGTCCCCTAGAACTTAGAACTACTTAAACATAACTAACCTAAGGACATCACACAACACCCAGTCGTCACGAGGCAGAGAAAATCACTGACCCTTTTAATTCATGGGCAGTTTAAGATATAAAAACCAGACATTCGGCAAAAGATATTACGCAAAAGAAGCACGTAATTTTGTTGTATGTTTAATTCTCTTACATTTTGAATCAGCAAAAATATTGAATGAAGTACAGTTTTTTAAAAATGGAGCAATGCCCTTTTTAACAGCATTCAGAAACTCCTGAAGAAAGAGTGCAGAGATGAAATACTTGTTTAAAGGAGCATATTGACTGCTTTAGTACTAAATAAACCACACAGAAAAATAACCAGTTTTCTGATGGACAACGTAACAGCACTGTAACTGCAAGTCAAAAGCGTACAATATCATACGTTCCTTTCGCTGATGCGCTCGTTATCGGTATTGCAAATGGAAAATCTTAGAATGTTTAGGGAACTGCTGTGTTTTGCCCACAACCCAGCGTTTGAACGTAACTGCGGATACTGCCAGTAACACTGTCGCAATAAAACTTATGTCTGAGAGCGTGGTTTCATTTGTTCCAGATGCGGCACCACGGCCCTCGGAACGTTCAGCGCAGACCTGAGCTTCTCCAACAGGTGGTAAGTCAGCTTGCGCGCGACACCGTGAATCAGGAACCAGGGAAACGCTCTTGTCTCGGATGAGACGTCATTTGAAACATTCTCAGTGATCAGATCGTGTTATAAACGTCTGGTGGTATGCATGTGTGGTTTTAAGAAATTATCCGCCATCGCAACCGAGGCAGCTAACGCACACTTGGGCGTTGGTTTTGGCGTTCGACTCTGATCCAAATCCTGGTGGTGGAAGTAGTTTTCACTGCTAACATTTGACCGGGAAGGGGAAGAGAAAAAATATTGTAAAGATTTCTGATCACTAGACCTCGAACAAATGACCAGGGTTAAATTCCGAAACTCTCCACAATGTCTGAAGGAATACTGGCTTGTGGACTTGTGACACTGCTGAAGGCGGTACGTCCGATGGACGGAGATATTGAGCATTGCGGCCCCCTTCGCCCTACTAGTAAGGAGTAGCACCAGGTTTTAAAATATTTTCATTGTATCACTACTACCACGACCATTAACAGCATGATAATCACGTATGTATTGAGTGTAGAGTCATGATGCATGTGGAACTGAATTTTGTTGTTTACGATTATCATGATTATCATAAACGACACTTATTAATAACATACACTAACAGAAGTCTCACATAAGACAATACTCTTACCACTGGGTGCGAATTAAGAAACCTCTAGGGCAGTGGTTCCCAACAGGTGGTCCGCGGACCCCCGGGGTTCCGCGAGCTATGCCAGAAGGGTCCGCAAGATGCTATTAGAATAAAAAAATATATTAAATATATTTCGTATGATAGATTTTTTTTGGCCGCTTCCTGCATGAGCAGAGATTTATCGAACGCTGTCTTCTGCGTCTAGCGTCTTCCTAGAGCCAACGACACTAGCACACTCTAGCGCAAAACTAGAATTACATAGAGGCAAGTAGTTCTGCTGTATGCCTTAGACTGCACGCGCTGCCTCTTTGCAGCTGACAACTGACAGTCACTTTACACAGAAACTCGCATTTCAGACGACAATCCGCCATTATTATTTTAAGGAGTTTGTTATACTAAACACCCAGATTTGAAGACAAAGATTTTGAGCAATAATCAAAAATTTAACAATAACAATGATAGCTAAATTGAAAAAGTTTTAAGCTCAATAATTTTTCAGTATGAATGTCAATGTTTTTTCTAAGTACCAAAAATAGAAAACGTATAAAAAGACTCAATTTGGCTTTATTAGGTACTCGATACTGTGATATGACGAGGTACCAATCATGCTCGATGAGGGGGTTCTCGAGAAAATTTTGTTGGGAACCACTGCTCTAGGGAATGTATGAATCAATAATACCAAATTGCATTTACTTATACAAGGTGGTCGGAAACAGTCTGAAAAGCTTGTAAGAATGTTGAAGGAGGTAGATTTGAGAAATAATTGTAAAGAAAAATACTAAATACGTTACGCCGAGTTATTTACCATTGAAGTTAGCCAATCAGGTCGTCTCGCACGCAAATTCAAGCAGCCTGCCAGAGACAGAGTCACCAAATTTGTTCTCCTCAAGCCGATCCAACGTAGCTTTTGCTCACATAGTTTCAGTTTATCACTTTAAAAAAAGACACAGTGTAACTGTTAATGAGCATCTGAGCAAGCTGTCATTCATGGACTCACAGACGTCTGTGCATTACCGGATTTTAGCGCGTGCAACGACCTGATTGGCTAACTTCAATGCTAAATAACTTGAAACGGCGCAACTTACCGGATGTTTTTCTTAATTGTTATTTCTTAGCACTTCTTCCTCTGCAACACACAAGTTTTTCAAGCTGTTTCTGACCACCTTGTATATGCTTTAGCTATATTATTATTATTTTGAGCTTTTCCTCATTACAGAGGCTTATCTCCAACATAATAATTTACTTGGAAATTACAATATAAACAATAAACGTTCTTAGACTATATTTTGAAAATATTCCTCCAGGTGTTTCGATCTTGCGTGTCCTCTTCCTCTGCGCCCATTCTCCTCACTGTGTGCTGTACATTTTGGAGCCAGCTGGTCATAGGTCGTCTTCTTCTTCTCCCCTCCGATTCCCACTCCAGTATCAATTTTGGTATTCTGGCTTTCTACATTCGTCGTACATGCCCATACCACTGTAATTTCTTCCTATCTATTACGTCATATATTCTTTCTTTTATTTCCATTCTCCTTCTTATTTCAGTTTCCCTTATCTTTTCTTTCCTGGAGATTCTTGCCGATCTTCCCCAGAAGTCCATCTCTGGAGCTTGTAATTTTTTAATGTGCTTCATTTTGACTGTCCAGGTCTCTGTTCCATACAGAACCACACTCTCTAATATGGATTTGTATATTAATTTTTTAGTTCTGCTCATTACATTCCTGCTCCATAAGACTGAGTTAAGCATGTCAATGACCCTCCTTCCGCTACTAATTCTTTTATTGATTTCTGACTCTGATTTTCCCTCGATTTCTAAAATGGATCCCAAATAACAGAAAGTGTTTATCTTTTTGATTTTCTTTCCTTCAATGCATAGCTCATCTGAATCATTAGTCAAGTATTTTGTTTTTTGGTAATTAATCTTCAAACCCCAAGTTTTGTATGCTACTGCTAGTTGATTGCACATATAGTTAGCATCCTCCCCATCTTGTGCTACGACTACTTGATCATCAGCAAACAATAAATGATGTAGGTAAACTCCATCTCTTATTTCTAATCCCATACTGTTATATTTATGAGACCATGTTCTAAGGCTAATATCTATATATATTTTAAATAATGAGGGTGACATGGGACAGCCCTGTAAAAGGCCTTTGCTTGTTCTAAATTTCTGTGAAACTTTATTACCAACTTTCACTTGGCAAATGTTATCTTTATACATCTGTTGTATTATTTTAATCAAGGAAGGGTTTATGTTTGCCATATGTAGTGCTCTCCACAGTAATTTTCTTGGAACAGTATTATACGCTTTTTCTAGATCTATGAAAAATAATCCTATATTTTTGATTTTTCCCTATGTTTCTCGAAAATCTGTCGTAATGTGAAAATATGGTCTACACATGATCTGCCAGCCGTGAATCCACATTGTTCTTCTTGGATTCTAAAATTTTTTTCCACTTTGTTTTTAATTACTTTCACAAAAATTCTCATTAAGGTGTTTGTAACACAAATTCCTCGATAGTTTGAACAAATTTTGCGATCCCCTTTCTTAAATATTGTATTAATGTAACCTAGCTTCATCTCGTTGGGTACTGAATCTGCATGTATCATTTTGTTGAAGAGCTGTGTTATCAGTTTCACAATTTTGTCACCACCATATTTCAGACACTCCAGAGTGATATTGCCTGGTCCCAGTGATTTACCATTCTTTCCTGTTCTCAACACCTGAAATACTTCACTTTCTATAATCTGGATCTCATCTTCATGACCTTTTCCTTCCAGTGTTCCTTCTTCTAGATATTCTTCTCTGTCCTCATTTAATAATTTTTGGAAATACTCTTCGCATTCCTTTTGTGTTATCAGTTGGAGATTAGTTTTGCTTTTTGTATCCTGTCGAAGTCCTTTTAATACTGACCATGCTTCTTTTGCTCTCCCAAATCCTAATTTGCTATTCACCTTGGCACATGTTCTTTGCCATCCCTCGTTTTTGCCATCCCTCGTTTTTTCATCACTTCATTCTTTTTTTCCTTGTATATTGATCTTGTTTCTTCTGATTCATCATTCAACCACTGAAGGAACGCATTTCGTTTTTCTCTAACGAGGACCTCTAGTTCCTCTGACCAGCACTCTGCTGTACGGTTGTGGTTGCTATCTTTTTTACCCAACACCTCTGTTGCTATGATTTTCACATTAGTTTTTATATAGTCATATATTTCCTCTGTACTTCCTTCAAATGATTCAACCAGTTTCCTTTCCATCCTGGCCGCAAAGAGTGTTCTGATACTTTCGACTTTTAGGCTGTCAATATAAAAAAGGTAAATTTTCATCTTTCTCAGTCTGGTTCGTTTGATACGTGTTACTTGTATCTTTACTTGCATTCTTCCACGGCCAGAAAGACTTCATTTTTGCTAGATAGTGGTCTGATCCACACTGGGCTCCTCTATAAGATCTGACGTCTACTGCCTTGAAACTGCTTGTTTGCCTAATGATAATATAATCTATTATAGAACGGTTCTTTAGTGTTCTGTTTCCAAGTATATTTATGAATGTCCTTATGTTTGAAAAATGTGTTGGTAATTTTTAGATCAAATTGTTCACAAATTGCAATCAGTCGTTCCCCATTGTCATTATATTCGTCCTCTACATGTTTTCCTACTATTCTACAGGATTCTCTAATTCCTACCCTTCCATTCAGATCTCCCATGATAATCAGCTCCTTTGTTCTTGGGATTTTTTCAATAGTCTTCCTGAGGGTGGCCCAGAATGAATCTTTCTCCTTATCTTTTGTGTCGTTTGTGGGTGCATATACGCCAATAATCACAACTTCCCTAGCAAATAATGTCATTTCAGTTATAATACGTTGATTGATGAATGTCCAATTTGTGATTCTTTCTTTCCATGATTTCTTTATCATAATGGAGACGTCTGCTTTGGCTATTACTGCTTTTGATACCCCTCTCCAGATATGTACATAATTATCCAGTTCTTCTCGTCGTTGGCCTTTCTTCTTTGTTTCAGAGAGTACGACAACATCCATGTTGAACATGTCAAGTTCTGCAGGTAGTAAATTTCTTTTAGTGGAAATACCTTGCACATTCCAGCATCCAAACATCATTTTCCGTTTCTCATCGCCAGTTCGTCGTCCAAAGTTCCAATTTTTCCGAGGTATATTATTAGGTTTTTTAGCATTTTTAGGTTTTTACGTGAGTGAGGAGCTGGCCCACTGCACAACCCCCAACCCTGAGGACCAGGTAATTTTTACTCAAGGTTTTCTTCCTTTAGCCTTTGATAAGCCAATATCATACTACAAGGCAGCAGTTGCTAGTTTTGGTCCACCCCGGGTATTTTATTTCCCCGGTACCCACCATATCTGGTGAGCATTCCCCTATCCGCCACCTGGGGAGGCGCCCGATCGGAGACCAGCAAACTCCACACGGGATGCTTTAGCTAATTTTTCATTTTATTTTAAAGAGGTATCACACGGAGTTAATTGCAGAACGACTTATGAACAGTGATCCCTGAACCATTTATTTCGATAACAACATTGCTGTAGCTACATGTGCTAACGTTTTAAATATTCTGTTACAGTCTTAATTACATTAGTGAATGAGTATGAGGTGTGAAAACATCAATATGAGATGGTGCGCTATGCGTCAAAGATAACAGCGATACAGCTACGATAATGGATCCCTGCCTCGATTCCGGAAACTTTCGAGGTTCACGTTCCAATTTCTTTACTTTCCTCCACTTAGTCTCCTGGTGTTTTATCGTTCAACAGTCATTATTCTCAGAACACTTTATCTAGACGACCCTTGACGGTCAATGAGCTTCCTTATTGCTGACGTAAACGGGCGAGTCGCAGGGCAACAGTTGTTATCGAACTTCAGTCGCTGCCTCCAAATGAAAATCTTCGTTAGTAGCCGAGAACTCGTTATTGGGTAATTATCCGGTCGAGCCCTTGTAATTAGTTCCTCTAATGGCCCTCTAAATCCTCCCTCAGCAATTAGTGCCATAGCGACCCTCTTCTAAACGCCGGTCGATAAACGTGACTCCCGAATACCAGCGAAAGCCCTCACAATGTGCTTTAACTGATCTTTATACAGTAGGTCACAGTAGCAACAGAAAAGCTATTGTTTACCCCTGCACTTGAAGGTGGACGCAGACTGTCACGAGGAAGTCTACTTAACAAGTTTCGAGAACGAGCTTTAAATGATGAATCTAGGAATATACTACAGCCCCTCACATATTGCTCTCTTAGGGATCGCGAGGTCAAGATTAGATTATTTACAGAGCGCACAGAAGTGCAGAAGCGTTTAAGCAGTTATTCTTCCCGCGCTTTATACGTAAATGGGACGGGAGGAAGCCCTACTAACTGGTACAGTGGGGAATGCCCACTGACGTACTCTTCAATGGTTTCCAGAGTATGGAGGTAGATACTCATAACCTGCAGTGGTATTGGGTGCGTGACAGAATTTTGAATTCCAAAATTTTTGTTCTCTGATTCTCAAGTTTCTTTCACAGAGATCATGTCAGGAAAAAGTTCTTCTTCATCATAAATTTATTTGTCCTTATCACAGTACGAAGAAGCAGACAGTCCCATTCTACTAGCACAAACTTCAGAACTTAAAACTCTCGTACGTAGATGTCAGGTAGCAAATATTTGAACACCACAGGTATACATTTTTTAAAAAAGGGAAATAAAGCAAGATGAGTAGGAAGGACAATTTACATTCACGTTTAGAAGCTAACTGATCCCCGAACGCCATAAGTTTTACAAACCGACGTTTTATTATGCTTAAAGATTTAAAACAAATAATAAAAATATTCTACAATGCAAATCAGTATTAACATTAATCACAAGCGGGTACCATAAGCCCCGCAAACATGACGCCGGCAGAGGTCGCCCTTCGGCCAAATAACACTGGAGCAACCTTAAAACAGCAATCAGTCTTAAACAGAAACAAGATACCGTTTACATTTTTACACATACAAAAATTTTACAGAAAATCAGTTCATCAAACGGGGTTAACGTTCGAGCGAACTTACGACTTTTATTCGATTTTGCCAAATGACCCAAAAATTTTAAAAAATGGGAACTTCCTTATTAAACTAATAAAAGTACTTAATTTACTTTAAGTCCACAAGCGACAACTGCACTACTAAACATGACCATACTTAAAAATTTCGCTTGTAACCGTAAGTACTGAATAATAGATCGGAAATTCATAGCTGAACATTGCAGTGCTTTTGCGTTAAGGCAGTTTACAACAACAAAGACAACGCCTCCTTAAGAAATGCAGTCAAATTACCAAACTCAGTTCTCGCTATTTAACCAACCGGCAGTACCGAATTCACTGAAAGTAGTGCATAGGCATCACCCAATCCTTCCCGTCATATAACAAGAAAGGATGCTCACCATAAAATCCAAGTTACGTAAGAACTCCTTGGTTTTGGTTCCCACATAACTTTCCATCCACCGAGGAACAAGGTGGAAAGTTATAACAGAGGATCAGCACCTCATTCTGTGCCGCGGCGGTCTTGTGGTTCCGACAGCACAGGCCAACACGTTACCTAGCCACACCCACCTGATTGGAATCTAGTGTTTAATTCCAGCCTCCTCCCGAGCTCTGATGCACACTTCCAGCCAAGGCACAATTCTGCTTTACTGCGAACAGCCCAAAGATGACTCGACTGCCGACAATTCCCGCATCACCACACATGCTAGCAGAAAGATAAATGCTAAGAGACAGTCTCTTCTATCGTTCTTGAAGTCTTCGCGCAGCCCCTCGCGCCACCTAGCGGAGAGACAACACTTGCGACAGCGTTAGCCTCTCTGAAACAAAGAGAGATCTTCTCAGATCAACCATCTTCAGATTATATCTCCTAACTCAACTTAGCCCTTTCAGACCCTCTCGTTACAATTGTGTTCACTAACTTTTACTGTGTTTTAGCTTCAACGGAAGTATTTTTTCCCAGTGGAAATGGGAGGTACACATTTGCGAATATTCAGCCTTTTCATCATGCGCAAGTGCTGCCAACTGTTGGGCATCACTATAAAAATATCAGGAAGTTAGTGTAGCAGTGCGTAGGAGTTCGTGACTACCAGAATGCAGATGTGATGGGTTCGCTACTCCGCTGTATAACTGAATATTGTTATTGTTATTTTGCATGTTAATTATTGAATGATAATTTTACTATTTATTACAATAGAGAATATTTCGTAATTAGTTACTTTACTCCATAAAATTAAGCCAATTGAACAAAGGATGTTTTGAAAACGAGTTCATATTTTTGTATAAATCTTGTATCTAAAATCGTTAAAAAAATCATCTAGGAGCATTTGCGCATAAAGAAAAATTTTCCTTCATCCAGGAAAAATTCAGGTGTGAAAGGGCTAAGTCACAAATCACTTAGAGAGTTGGAATCAATAAGGGTGCACTACAAACATCAAATTGATAAGGCGCTCAGTGTGTGCCCAGTGCATTACTAATGTGATACACAACCTCCACAAGTGTGTTTACTATCTTCGCTTTTTGTGGCGAGGGCGGGGAGGGGGGGGGGGGGGGCGGCGTTGGAGAGTCGCTCACGTTAGTTCCGCGGTGAATGACGAAATTCGTAAGTATTCACGACGATGTGTCCTGGTTGTCTTTGAACTGACACTGAAATGATGCGTCAGTGTATCTGCCGAGGCAGGGTGCGAGAACAGTACGCGAAAATTTTTCTGTAGTCGGGAAAGTGGGTGAAAAATGACTTCTCCTGGCCGTCGCGGGCCCTCTTGTTGTCGGACCGAACGAGGTGCCACTGTAGGAGCACAAGGGACTCGCGTCTGGAACGGTGAGTTTTCGAGCCCCCGTCCAGATATCCAGATTTAAATTTTCCCTTCATTTACTTACACTGATTTCCTGAATGAATCCTTCCGAAAGATCGGCCGATTTCCTTCCCCAGTCAAAGTTTCGCCTGCAATAGCCAAGTCGCTGACGGAACTCCAGAATATTCCTCCTCCTTCCTTCCCCCTCCGTCCCTGATGTATCCATTTACGACAGCGACGCACGCAGAGACAAGGTTTGCAGACTGCACCACCTATGGCTCCCCATTCTGCTACCTGGTAACAGAGAAAAGAAGGAATCTCGTCGAACATAACCTCAGTGAATGTTCTATAACAAATCAGCAAACAGCGATACGAACAGGCCGGCACTGCAATTGCTGAGTAAAGTTGGTCGGGACGAGTGTGCGCTGCTCGTTAAGTTGGTCGGTCGGGTGGTGCGTGCGTATAGCGCTTTTGGTATAGCTATCGGTGCAGGCGTGAAACCCACCTCGCGCTATTCGTCCACGAGAATCAGAGGGCCATAGACACAGGTTCACAGGTAGATGCCGTGTTTCTTGACTTCCGCAAGGCGTTCGATACAGTTCCCCACAGTCGTTTAATTAACAAAGTAAGACCATATGGACTATCAGACCAATTGTGTGATTGGATTGAGGAGTTCCTAGATAACAGAACGCAGCATGTCATTCTCAATGGAGCGGAGTCTTCCGAAGTAAGAGTGATTTCAGGTGTGCCGCAGGGGAGTGTCATAGGACCGTTGCTATTCACAATATACATAAATGACCTGGTGGATGACATCGGAAGTTCACTGAGGCTTTTTGCAGATGATGCTGTAGTGTATCGAGAGGTTGTAACAATGGAAAATTGTACTGAAATGCAGGAGGATCTGCAGCGAATTGATGCATGGTGCAGGGAATGGCAATTGAATCTCAATGTAGACAAGTGTAATGTGCTGCGAATACATAGAAAGAAAGATCCCTTATCACTTAGCTACAATGTAGCAGGTCAGCAGCTGGAAGCAGTTAATTCCATAAATTATCTGGGAGTACGCATTGGGAGTGATTTAAAATGGAATGATCACATAAAGTTGATCGTCGGTAAAGCAGATGCCAGACAGATTCATTGGAAGAATCCTAAGGAAATGCAATCCGAAAACAAAGGAAGTAGGTTACAGTACGCTTGTTCGCCCACTGCTTGAATACTGCTCAACAGTGTGGGATCCGTACCAGATAGGGTTGATAGAAGAGATAGAGAAGATCCAACGGAGAGCAGCGCGCTTCGTTACAGGATCATTTAGTAATCGCGAAAGCGTTACGGAGATGATAGATAAACTCCACTGGAAGACTCTGCAAGAGAGACGCTTAGTAGCTCGGTACGGGCTTTTGTTGAAGTTTCTAGAACATACCTTCACTGAGGAGTCAAACAGTATATTGCTCCCTCCTACGTATATCTCACGAAGAGACCATGAGGATGAAATCAGAGAGATTAGAGCGCGCACAGAGGCATACCGACAATCTTTCTTTCCACGAACAATACGAGACTGGAATAGAAGGGAGAACCGATAGAGGTACTCAAGGTGCCCTCCGCCACAGACCGTCAGGTGACTTGCGGAGTATGGTTGTAGATGTTTAAGTAGGACGTTCATATTCACAGAAATATACATTAATATGTGCTGCAGAAATGATTATCATTCGATCCACGTCGACCTGCGGGTTAAAGGTCAACATCGATATCGCGGCGCAACACCATCTACCGGTAAAATGTGCCTGCGGCTCTGGTTGTCGTTATAAACCGAAGGTAATGGATCAGTGTGACTTGAGCAGACATGTCAAATGTCTCGCAGACGTATGCACGAACCGCATCGTCAAGTCATTGAATCTGAAAGAGGGCGCATTATCGGCATGAGAAAGTGTGATGCATCCAATCGGGAAATTGCTGCTCATGTGGGGTGAAATGTTTCAGCAGTGCAACGGTTGTCTGCAGAATGGTTCACGGAAAGCCATAGAACACGACGAGATGGGTCAGGTCGCACCACCCAGCCCCCTCTCCTCCCACTCCCCCCCCCCCCCCCCGAGAAGATCAGTACATCATCCGAATGGCATTGCAGAACAGATCTGCGCCCTCCTCGGATCTGTCGTAATAGTGGAACAGTGTAATGCACCATACACTGTCAGAGATGACAGTCCGTCGAAGTTTATTATGGCAAGGGTTAAGTGCGAGTCGGCCACTTCGCCTTCCATTGACGAATGTACAGAAACATGCTAGGCGGCATTGGTGTATGGAAAACGTGACTGGAGGCAGGAATGGCATCAGATAGTGTTTTCGGACGAATGATGAAAATGATGACCGCGTTTTGTTTCGCGGCAGACAGGAGGGGGCGGGTTCATAGTGACTGCATCCACAAAAGACATACAGCGCCGACTCAAAGCCTTACAGTGTGTGTGTGTGTGTGTGTGTGTGTGTGTGTGTGTGTGTGTGTGTGTGTGAGGGGGGGGGTTATTAGGTACAACCACAAATCACAGTTGGTGCGTGTCCAAGGCACTGTGTCCAGTGTGACCTACGTGAATGACATCTTGCGACCCGTACCCCAGACGTCATTTTGCAGCAAGACAATGCACGACCACATACTGCTGCACGAAAACGGATGTCAGCCTTTTCCCCTGTCCCATCAGATCACTGGACTTTTAGTCAATTGGAAATGTGTGGGATATGACGAAACGACGTGTGCAGCGCTTTGACCGAATGGCAACCACCACAGATGAACTTTCGAATTAGATGAATGCAGCATGGATGGCTAAACCACAGGGCGCCATTCGCGCCTTATTACGGCCTCTGATGGATCCTGCCCCTGCTAGGTGACAGGTCACATGCCGAACGGAGGTGACTGAAATGCCAATCGTTTCTGGAAAACATACTAATGTACATGTCCTGTGAATATGAACTTCCTATCTCTAGTCGCAGGTTGTACTTTTTTTTTCTTCAGAAACTGAGTTATAACAGAATCACCACACCACTGGCATAATAAACATCAGTAAGCAATCTTAATAATTCGTTTACAGCAAATGCCCACCTATCACAGTCCAAAAAAGATCCGTTATAGTCAAAATGGCTCTGAGCACTATGCGACTTAACTTCTGAGGTCATCAGTCGCCTAGAACTTAGAACTACTTAAACCCAACTAACCTAAGGACATCACACACATCCATGCCCGAGGCAGGATTCGAACCTGCGACCGTAGCGGTCGCGCGGTTCCAGACTGCAGCGCCTAGAACCGCACGGCCACTCCGGCCGGCCGTTAGTCACTTCAGGCATCAAAACTGACACAACCACCTTTCTCACTGGAACACAATTTTTTGAGGTAGTAATCTAGACATGAAATTCGACACATATTCTGCCAATATTGCAGTTGACAAGCTGAAATGGCTAAACATCCACAAAACATGCATAATAAAGTATTAGGTAACGTCAATTAATTATTATTATTTAAATTGTTCGAAATTTATGTTTTTCAGTGAGTAGCAATTACAGACCATAGACTCAGATATATTCATGCTGTTTTATGTTTCTCTTCGAGGTGCTACAAATTTTTCTTTCTTGTATTGAACTTAAAAATTTATCACAATCCGTGGTTTATGTGTGGCAACGTCACACATTTCGACTGAAGGAAACAAACTGATTTCACATCCGTCCACCATCGTCCGATGTGTTCATTGTGGTGTTGAGTCCGGTCGCATCGAGACTTCGAACGTACTGGTGTACTAATTTGAAAATATCGGCCGATGTAGGTAGTTGGCGGAATGCGCTGATGTCGGTATCACTGTAAACGCTGTCTTTTATGCTGAAAACAGCGCTGCAGGCAGAGGACACACCCCCAGCTCTACGTTGGAACACGTGACACCAGACGGCGCGGCCAGCATCAGATTTTTGTGAGTGCTCCCCAGATGATGTTATACCACGCTGCGGTCACCTCGCCAACGACGACTCTTGCCTGTCTCATGGAGTCGCAACGGATTACGGTGTCGGCCGAATTCTCAATTGCTGTTCACCGATCACTACGCCTGGGTTTAGTTCTATGTATTGGACCTCTGGGAGCAAGAGACTAGTGTTTAACGTCCCGTCGACAACGAGCTCATTATAGACGGAGCAAACGCTCGGATTAGAGAAGGGCGGAGAAGAATGTCGGTCGTGCCCTTTCAGATGAACCATCCCGGCATTTGCCTTAAACTGTTTAGGGGAATCACGGAAAATCTAAATCAGGATGGCCGGACTCGGGTTTGAACCGTCGTTCTCCGGAAATGCGAGTGTGATAACCACAGCGCCACCTCGCTCGGTATTGGACCTCTACTTCATGTAACTCTTCTTGGGCTTCTTGTTCAATAAACATTACGTGCACCACATCACAATTTCCCCCCCCCCCTCTCTCTCTCTCTCTCTCTCTCTCTCTCTCTCTCTCTCTCTCTCTTACACCCGCAGCACGTGGTCTAGTAGCTAGCGTTGCTGCCTGTGGATCACGGGATACCGGTTTCGATTTCCGGCCGGGTCGGTGTTTTTCTCCACCCTGGGACAGGGTGTTTGTGTTGTCCTCATCATTTCATCATGTTTCGCGAAAAGTGGCGAGACTGGACAGAGAAAAGATCGGGACTTTGTGCGGGCGCTGATAACCATCCAGATGAACGACCCACAAACCAAATATCATCATCATATGTTATGTGAAAAGCATAAGTCAGCAACAAAGTCAAGCAGTTACGTTTTAATTCGGGAGATTTCGATTGTAGAAAACTGGTAAGTACTGCATTGGACCGCCAACGCATTTGGTGACATTGCGTTGTCGGCTGCAACATTCTCTAGTTAATATCTGCGTCTACGGCAGTGGCCTCGCTCAGCCGCTTCGTGAACAAAGGCCAACGGTGGAGGAGGAGGAGGAGGAGACGAGTTCTGAACCGACGACCCACAGCGGCGCGACTCTGCGATCCGGATATAACCGGTTCGGCTGCACGGCCGCAGACAGCGGCCAAGCGGTAGGCTGCGCGGGTGCCAACGGATCAGACATACCGCCTTCTGTAAATAATGCCGGCTGCCTCACCCAAACGCCTCGTTTTCTTGCGGTTCTCCACGCGTCCTGTACTGACAACTCACCTCCTCAGAATGATGATTTGTTGTTCGTGTTCCCAACAAAGGTAGAGGGGGAGCAGCGTGAGGTTCCAGGGGCTGGAAGGTAGGCAGCGGCGTTTACTCAGGCGTAGTTCGTAGTTAAATGCGCTAAGGCGGAGCAGACCCAGAAGATCACACCTTTAAATAACGAGAGACAACGTTTTCGGTTTCTGAAAAGCTGTCTGATATTCAGCCAGGTGACATCCAAATGGTGCACTATTTTGACGACCTGACTTACCATTTTAAGGTAGCCCTGGTGGTTGATTCATCTACCACTGGATGCAATCTTATGGAGGGTGTTTCGAAGTCTTTGCATCAGACCTCTAACGGCGATGATCACGTCCAACTGGCGTCCGTCGTGGTTGGTGCACGCCTGAAACCACCTTCCACATCTCAGAGAACCTAACGTGTTCCTCATCGTGAGCTGCGACGTCAGCGCTCTCCAGCGGCAGTGTGCGGCATCTGGCGTGTAAACCACACTGTTTCTTCACGAAAATGGACGCTTGTAATCGTGTAAAATAGTTCCGTTAACACTTAGCGATTATTGAAGAAAGCGGAGGAATGTCGAAGAATATCGTGGACTCTTCGATGGGTTGAACAGCGAGCAATGCTGTAGATCGATTTAAGACACATACTTGCAGAAATTATTAGTTAACTGAATATTCTCATTTTCGCTTTTAACCCTGTGGATTATACTGACTGCTCACTGTCAGCCGCAGGTTTCAAGTCCGTTATTACATTGCCGGCTGTGAGCCGGGCCGAGCTGCTGCAGATTCTTCATAGTGTTTGTTCTTATCTCTTAATAGATGGCATTACTTGTTATTTAGCATTGAAAAGCCGAGAAGTCGAGGTATTTAGCGGTGTATAATACACTCGATTTCTTTCGATATTTTGCGGGTTATAAACAATCGTTTTCGAGTTTTGTCAGGTTTATCTCCTCCAGTCCCGTCAGCAAAAAAACCCTCCAGAAATTGTGTAGTGTTGAAAGCAAGAAGGAAGGAAAGTGATACACGGCATGAGTGTGAGAAATGTCTAGTGAGGTTGCATATGTCTGTATTTCTTACAGCATGCCACACCAACGAAAATTTCTAAAATTGTTTTATCTTCACTCCTCATCACGTCAATAAATAATAAGGATAAATTTATAAAGAATTCCTATCAAAAAAATTGTAAAATTTTGAGAGATGTGTGAAACGAGGTATGTTGACCATGGGGAAAAATATTAGTAGGTCAAAATGGGTTAAACTGAATATAGTTAAAGCACAGTGTCTAATGTCAGTCTTCGCATGCATAATATCCATATTCTCGATGTTTCATTGACTACCATCACTCCGAAGGAACGTACTTCATCATAAACATTTCAATATGGAGATTCGTTTCGTAATCGCTTTTGAATGGAAGATGAGATTATTTTTCGAAGCTGTTCATCAGCACTGAAAAAGATATTTACTGACGAGATACAAACATGAAGCGCCCCGTTTCCTGTTTCTCTCGACGAATGTGGTGTGGTGACTGAGGATGCACTCGTGTCATAAGACACCTCAGGGCAGACCGTGGAGCCAGTAGCTACGTGCAGGTGGGTAAAGGCGACGGACGTAGCCAGGGTTAATTGATACCAAATAAATATTTTCCGTGCAAATTTGAGAATGATGTTTTTGTGTGGCCGTTTCTTTATTGACTCAACAGTGCTGTTGGTTTGTTAAGTGAAAATTAATGACGGGAGTTGCTAGGGGTCAGTTGGAGACGGTATATGATCTGTTAACAGCGTACCTATTCCAGTCCGAATCTCCGAAAGTAGTCAGATAGCTATAGGGCATTCAGTTATTGACTTCGGAGTTTTGAAGTTTAACTATGTCTGGTGGGTCTTTGCAAGGCTGGCGGCCCTTATTTAGAATGGTTTTATGGCGTAGCAGAGCGGAGAATAAATACGGATCAGCTACTAGAGGTTTTCGTTTAAATCCACGGAGAAGTACTTCACGTAATTTGCATCGTGGTCCTCTCGTCACCAAGAGTGTGTGGATTCACACCGCGGCATCGTGTGTTACGTATCGTGACGCGGCGAAAACTCAGAACAGACGAAAAGGCACTTTTCACGTGGATTTTCAACAGTCAGTTGCTGCACCAAACATTGATGTTCTGCAGATGTTATTGCCTTTCGTCCATTAGTACCCCGAGACACAGGAGCGAAGCAACCAGTGAAAACACGTGGATTCACCACCACTGAAAAAGGTTAAGACGCAGCAATCATAGGTAAATTGATGCTGGTTTCTGGGCTGCCGTGGTTTGGGGCTAACACACCATCTAAGGAGCGTTCTAACGTGATCTCCTGACGAGACTATTTTGCGGGTGGCTAAAAAGACAAAGCGTCGCAGGAAAGTGTCCAAGTGAATGGTTTTGCCCCACACCTACACTTCAGTTCATTCTGCACAGGGCACAGTGACATACGCTGCTTATTTAGGTTATCAGACTTTGCCTCACTCCTATACTCTCCTGACACGACACCCAGAAACTTCAAGCTTTTCCGTGGATGAAGCAACCATCCTGTGGCAACCAGTTCCAGAATGATAAGGTGATTTTGAGGTGGAACGTTAATTGCAGGCTTCTTTAACCAACCTCCAATTCAAGTCATACATCGGTGGGAAAATATACACTGTGCAACTCATTGAATTGGATTTATTTGGGGGGAGAGACCAAATAGCGAGGTCATCGGTCTCATCGGATGAGGGAAGGATGGGGAAGGAAGTCAGCCGTGCCCTGCAAAGGAACCATCCCGGCATTTCCTGAAGCGATTTAGGGAAATCACGGAAAACCTAAATCAGGATGGCCGGACGCGGAATTGAATCGTCGTCCTCCCGAATGAGAGTCCAGCGTGCTAACCACGGCGCCACCTCGCTCGGTCGTGCATCACAGAAGGGTCACTTCTTAGAAACCCCGTAATCATCTCCCATTGCGATGCATAAGTTAGAAATTTTACTCAAAGGTGCTTACAATGCCCCCCCCCCCCCCTAATGGCGCAAAAGTATCGCACCCTGTGATGTCACTCTCGAGCTCGGCGGCGCTTCAAACAGCAAACTGTCGACACATGCGAAGGAAAGGCCAGAGCTTCGTGTGAGGCGTAATGTGCGTTAATGATGTCACATTGACACCAGATTCCTGCAAAATTGTGCCCAACACCACCGTGGACGGCTTACGCGTTGGGAAGGTCGTCACACCCCTTCTTGCCACGGTTCCCCCTTTCTTTTGACGCCTTTGCGACGGAAGTCGGACCGTGTTGAAATCACGAGGTTTTCTTACGGGTGGCAGAGACAAACATTTCAGACATACCGCCATATAGTATAATACGAAAAGGGCTCAGGGGGTGGCATAAATGGCATCAGTGAAAGAACCCCTTCCATGGGAACGTTGAATCCCCCACGTTTAACAGTCGAAAACAACAGTTCGCAGTGTAGTAAGCAACAGTGTGACATTCTTCACAACCGTTGATACTGTTGACACCCCCTGGACGATGTGGGCCTGCGACGCCATTGAACGTGATCGCACCCCTTTAGAGTATAGCCTTACTGCAGTTTTTGCTCTGGTATACAGGATAAAGCCATCAGTGACTGTTCAAAACTATTCAACGAAATCTGAACGTGATCCGAAGCACCAAAGGGGATTTATGCATTTTCAGCCCCCTGTTCCGCACCCTCCTGTGGCATAATCACTGGGGTGGATGAGAGTTTGACACATGCACGAATAAAACGAGAAAGGGTCTCTCTGGACACCTCCCGCCCGCCCCCCCCCCCCCCCCCCCCCCCGCCCCATACCCTCCTCCTCCAGTTCGGCAACGTCTTCAGTGCTACCCGTAGACTGTCGTCTGGACCTTTGAAAACGTATCTGTAGAGAGACAGTCAGTCACTGATTATTAAGCGCCGGTGTGACAGGCAACCATTTCGACACGTCTGAAGTGCGTGGCGCTACGTTGTTGAACTAGCGCCGGCTGGCCGCTTGCGAAATCTAAGGGGGGTGTCGAAAGGGATGCCTGTCCCCGTGCCTTGTAATCAGTCGCTGGCTGTCTCTGTACAGGTATATTTTTAACGTGCTCAATAAAGATGCGCCGGTGACAACGAGTGTGTTGCCGAAGTTAGAGCGACCTTTTGCCATTTTATTCGCACATGTGTCAACGTCCCACCTTCTTTTCGTCACGTTACATGAGGGTCCGAAACAGGAGAAATCAAGAAGCATAAACTTTCTTTTTTGCTTCTGATCACATTCAAATTTCGTCAAATGGTCTTTGTCCCTAGTGGTTGCACCCTGTATTCCTGAGCAAAAACTGCAGTCATGCTAAGACTCCAAAGGGGGACAATCACGTCCCGCAATATCCTTAGAGAAAGGTTGAAACGCTCGATGGTGTCACCAGTTCAAAGGTTGCGAGGAAAGTCTTCCTGCTACTCATCGCACTCAGAACTCTCGTTTCCCTCCGCGAAATATGTGGGAATCAACGCCCCCGGGGGAAGGGGGTGGTTTCATTGATGCTCTTTATGCCATCCCGTTAGATCTTTTTGTGTCTATACTGAGCAGCGGTGTGTCTAAAATGTTTCCTAGGCCACGCAAAAGAATTCAGTGCCAGGCATCGCGGTTCTAACTTCATTCGCAGAGGCTTCAAAAGAAGTGTGGAAATGTGGGTAAGAGGGTAGGTGACGAAACTCCCATGGTGTTCGAGGTGGTATTGGCCAGAATTGCGGTGAAATTTCGTGCCAATGTACCATCATTGACCCACTTCACACTCACATGAACTTCCGAGCTTAGGCCTTCCTGTTCGAAGCATCGACCATGGCAGTTATAAGAGTCGAGGGGCATGAAAGGGGAGCAGTGATTGGGAAGGGAGTGAGACAGGGTTGTAGCCTCTCCCCGATGTTAGTCAATCTGTATATTGAGCAAGCAGTAAAGGAAACAAAAGAAAAATTCGGAGTAGGTATTAAAATCCATGGAGAAGAAATAAAAACTTTGAGGTTCGCCGATGACATTGTAATTCTGTCAGACACAGCAAAGGACTTGGAAGAGCAGTTGAATGGAATGGACAGTGTCTTGAAAGGAGGATATAAGATGAACATCAACAAAAGCAAAACAAGGATAATGGAATGTAGTAGAATTAAATCGGGTGATGTTGAGGGTATTAGATTAGGAAATGAGACACTTAAAGTAGTAAAGGAGTTTTGCTATTTGGGGAGTAAAATGGTCGAAGTAGAGAGGATATAAAATGTAGACTGGCAATGGCAAGGAAAGTGTTTCTGAAGAAGAGAAATTTGTTAACATCGAGTATAGATTTAAGTATCAGGAAGTCGTTTCTGAAAGTATTTGTATGGAGTGTAGCCGTGTTTGGAAGTGAAACGTTGACGATAAATAGTTAAGACAAGAAGAGAATAGAAGTTTTCGAAATGTGGTGGATACAGAAGAATACTGAAGATCAGATGGGTAGATCACATAACTAATGAGGAGGTACTGAACAGGATTGGGGAGAAGAGGAGCTTGTGGCACAACTTGACTAGAAGAAGGGATCGGTTGGTAGGACATGTTCTGAGACATCGAGGGATCACCAATTTAGTATCGGAGGGCAGCGTGGAGGGTAAAAATCGTAGAGGGAGACCAAGAGATGAATACACTAAGCAGATTCAGAAGGATGTAGGCTGCAGTAGGTACTGGGAGATGAAGCAGCTTGCACAGGATAGAGTAGCATGGAGAGCTGCATCAAACCAGTCTCTGGACTGAAGACCACAACAACAACAACAACAACAACAACTAAAGATGTTCGCCGATCTCATAAAAGACTTACTGTGAAAACTGATAGTAGACTTGTATGCGTCTTCACGTAGATTCAAAAGTTGATTCTGTCGCCTTCCTCCTCTTTTCTTTTCTGTATCTAGATATTATACTCTTAGAAGTGCCATCGAATCCCAACAACAAAAAGTTGTACGTGTTAGCCCATACCACTATAGTTTTGTGCTGGTTAAAGAGGACATAAGCTGTAAATTATATTGTTACTAAGCTTACAAGAAAATTTCAAACTGATTTTCCACTTATCTCTGCATCAAGTTAAGCTCATTTGAAAGCATTTTATGGCTTGATTTTCTGGCAGTCAGGCACAGTTGTCGAAATGAAATCCACATGTTGCTGTATCACTGCATCGTCTAACCTAGTAAGTGCGATAGTATGGCTACAGAGCTGCAATTATATGAATATCCTTCATTTAACCATGTGTGAATAAAAGGAAGTCTGGCGAATATTATGTGTTTTGGAAGTCCAAGAGTACATACTTTATTCGTATTAGCAACAGACACTCACCAAGACTGTCGCCCAATAGCAACAACCAACTATCTAAAGCTATAAATAGCAGTACATTGAAACTCCCAACAGAGATCCTGGCCTTAACATAAAAATCTAACTGCTTTGGCATCATAGATCTTTGCTCTTACGACGTAACTACCATCTTAAAAAGTAGGCCAAATGTTTCCTTTATCAGTTCCGCTAGCTTTCTCCCCCATTCCGTTCTTACAGTTACTTCGTCTTTCGACATTGTTTCAGTCCATTTCAGTTTTAGCATTTTTCTCCGCAACCACATTTCATAGCCATACAAGCACGTTTGCACTTTCCATTTCACTGTCCACAATTCGTTAACACACAAGAAACACTAGAGTCCAAGCAAAGCACTTAGCGAATGCCACTCTAAATTCCACTGAAATTCCTTTACCTGTCAATTAATTTTTCACCTTTTCAAATGAGAAAAACTATCAGAAATCCACATCTGTCGGTGGCGATTTAGATTTGAACCTTCCAGCCTGAAAAAATGACAATGTCGATCACAAAACATCTCTTTGTACCGACTACCGAAATTTTAAACATATTTAATCACCACCGCTGCCGGTCAGGACATAAAACTTTCCTCCTATACCTGCCACAGCCGCCAGCCTACTCCACGATTTTGCGAGCTGGAGGCAGCTCTATGAAATTCTGAAACATCCAAGACTTCCAGCAAAGCGGCCACAGTAGCAGAACCCAGGTATTTTCGTTAACCTTTCTTCTATTTCCACTAATAGCATGCATGTTTATTTGCAACAGAAGTTGGCAAACACCATGGCGAGAAAGCCAATAGCACTTAAGCCATCATTTGACCACAGATTACAGACGCATCATCTTGAGGTTGGACAAAAACTGCTTCCACTGGTAGCTATGTACTGATCCTGGCGTCCTCAACAACCGAAGACATCTTTTCGGAACCCTCTGATAATTTAGGCAAGCCCAAAAAGCTCTAGAAACATTACTTCGGCTCCCAGTCTAGGTAAGATCATACCAAGCGTTAATGGATACATCCCCATGTGAATGTCCCTGCCGGCGCACTGACGGTTTCATCTAGTGCGGAAAATGTACTGGAACGTTTGCATTCGCATGACAGGAAAACTCACTTTCCAGCTACAGCGGCCTAATGCAATGCACGTATATGGAAAAATAAAAGTGAACATGGGCAGAAAGGAAAGGAAAGGGGGAGGATCACTGCTGTCGGTTGCATTAGGACATTACGCGGAATCAGCAGCGGCGAGTGAAAATATGTATCGGACCGGGATTCGAACGCGTGATCTCCTGCTTGCTAGGAAGGTGCGGTAATCACCGCGTCATTCGGGACACAGCGCTATCGCAACTGCACGGACTATCTCGGTACGCCTCACAGCTGATCCACACTCCCATCGAGTGCCACCTATCCGTAGTTCTTGTTCATTTCCTCCATGTTCGCTCTCTGAGATGCTTTTTTTTACTGTGTATTGTGGGCTGAAGAGATCATCCTTGATGACTTATTCTTCTAGGATGGGATGTAAGGATAAAAGGAAAACACTTTATTTATTACACATTCAGTTAGGCTTGGGCACTCAATGGGTCCTTTAGCCTGCTGTCTTTGGTGATGTCTGCTGTGTAGGGTGAGATGTGTCTAGGCTGTTATGTGTGACTGCTTCCTCCTGTTATGACAGATTGCCTATGGAGGGTGAAACGTTATTGACTTCGGTACTTGATACTTGTGCCATCTTGCAGGGTTTACCGTTCCTACCGATTCTAATTGTCGAAATTCGTCCCTAAGGGCATCAATTTTGTCAAAAACTCGTAGAGCCTTGTCACGGACCTTCTCTTGTGTAATGGTCTCGTGGAGTGCGGTGCGGATGTCTACGTTTCTTCCCCACCATGGAGCTCCTGCGAGCCATCAATGGCAAATGTTTTGCAGCGTTTGGAGTTTGTTGTAGTTGGAGACGCACGTAGTTCCCCACGAGGTGGAGCCATATAACATTGTGGGTTCCACCGTTGCCTTATACAATTGGAGTTTAGTCTTTGGGTTGAGATCCTTACTCTTCAGGAACGGAATCAATGACCTGGCCATCTTATGGGCATCCGTCTTCTTGTCGTCAATATGCTGCGTAAAGAGTAATTTTTTGTCAAGGTAGAGACACCGAGGTACTTCACTTCCGGCGACCATGGGATAAATTGATCAGCTATTGGGAGTCTGTCGTTCAGGACCGGTTTCCTCCGTGTGAACAGAACGGCTGATGTCTTCTCTCTGAGATGCCCACAGGAGGTCGGACGTATTTGTGCATCCGAAGTGAAGATGGTGGATCCATTGTCCATCTAGGCCTATCATCCGCAGCTCGTGGTCTCGCGGTCGCGTTCTCGCTTCCCGACCACGGGGTCCCGGGTTTGATTCCCGGCGGGGTCTGGAGTTTTCACCTGCCTCGAGATGACTGGGTATTTGTGTTGTCATCATTTCATCATCATTCATGCACGTGGCGAGATTGGACTGAGAAACGGTTGGGAATTTGTACGGGCGCTGATAACCGCGCAGTTGAGCGCCCCATAAACCAAACACCATCATCATCATCTAGGCCTATCAAATTACATGAATGCGTGGTGTCTGTTGATGCATTTAATATGTGCAGGACCGTTACCCGTTTTAAATACCCAATAGGATAATTAACTGATATGACAGGCCACACCTAAAGTCTCTGAAATGGATCATTAAATTTCCATATCTATCGAGAAGACGTGGTTATTAAAGAGTCTGAATAACATCATCGATCGCTAATAGTATCTGTTTTGTACCATGCAAGAAATACCCAACAAATACTGTGAGAGGCCGAACCAATCAGAAACAATCAGTCGCCTGGTGTATGTCAGTTCCGGGCAGTAGCCTCCAGATGGCTCTCACAAACCCAGACCTCTTCCTGCTTCCACGATCCTTCGTCCAGCTGGTCGTGTACATCTGCTGACAGTGTGGACAACAGCCCTTAGGGAGTCCTTTCAACTGCAGACTATATCGCTTCCGCTTTGTACAGGAGAAAAAGGGAATCTTTCCACAAACAGGCACTGGAACATCTTGCGCCGTGTACACTCAGTTACAAACCACAGCTAGAGAGTTTAGTTGCCGGCCGGGGTGGTTGAGCAGTTCTAGGCGCTACAGTCTGGAACCGCGCGACCGCTACGGTCGCAGGCTCGAATCCTGCCTCGGGCATGGATGTGTGTGATGTCCTTAGGTTAGTTAGGTTTAAGTAGTTCTAAGTCTAGGGGACTGATGACGTCAGATGTTAAGTCCCATAGTGCTCAGAGCCATTTGAACAGTTCAGTTCAGTGCCTGCACTCTGCTCAGCACAACACTCTGAAGACTACCTTCCGACTTAGCAGTCGCTATTTACGGAGAACTAAGATCAGTTAACAGAGTGAGTGGGAAATTACATTGAGTCACAAGAAACAGTATCACAGACTGCCAAGGGACAGCAAGGTTACTTAGATTTCATTGTATTAGTTTTAGGACATCAGATACCACGCACGAAATTGTACGAAAGTCCAGTACCATTTTGCAACGTATTCTCAACAAAAGCTAGTTGTTCAAAATGGTTCAAATGGGTCTAAGTACTATGGGACATAACATCTGAGTCCCTCAGTCCCCTAGACTTAGAAATACTTTAACCTAACTAACCTAAGGAGATCACACACACACACACACACACACACACACACACGCCCGAGGCAGGATTCGAACCTGCGACCGTAGCAGCAGCAGCGCGGTTCCGGGCTGAAGCGCCTAGAACGGCTCGGTCACAGCGGTCGGCCTCCTTTCTAGTTATTTCTTATTTCGATAATGGTGCTATCCTATTAAACAGCTGAAGAATAAGCGTGCAATGGATTCTTTGAATGAACTACACAGTTTCCTGTTACTGTCGATGTTTGGGCAGATTTAATAGTAGCATTCAATTACTAGATTCACAACAGGGTCATTTCTCAAAGTAAAGCTGAATCTTGCTGAGTACTCATTTTCTGCCCTGGTTTTTTTCACAGCAGACAGGATAGCTGTAATTTTGTTCTGAGGCATCCTCGTTTTCTTTGTGTAATGCGCGTTCTCATCTCGTCTGACGACACCCTGCAGCACTTTGCAGTACTGTCTGTGCGGGAAAAGTGGCGGTTGCCAGCACTCTGTACGGCCGCTAATTAGCTGACGTCATCGGCTAACGACTGCGCCGGGGTGAACGGTCGCAGGCCGGCCGCCACGCGCCTACGCGCCCGCCTCATTGTTCTGCAGTGGCGCGGCTTGTGCGCGCGTATTTATAAATCGGCACCGCCAGGCCAGCTGTTCCGCCGCTGCAGGCAGGACTGCGCAAGCACAGGTGCGCTGGACTGCGAGCCAGCGCCTGCAGCGGCTAGCTGCGCCCTTGGCCCGCTGCCACCTGTGGCGGGCTCCCAAGACAAAGGCCGCCTGCCCGCTTTCCTGTCTCCGGGCCACCTTGTGCGAGAACCGCCGACGTTTCCGACAATCCCATTACGTCACTTTCATCATTCTCTCGACAGGTTCACAAAATAGCTTTTTGCTATTTGTATCTAACGTAAACAAGAATATAACAGCAAAAACATTCTGACCATCTGCTGAACAGCGCCTCAAGACCAGCACCTTTTGAACCCAAACGCCCGTGATTCTGCGTGCTAAGTCCGGGGCAGACTTCCGGACGCTTGTGGCACCAATCTGTCTACGTATTTCCCGTAAATTAAGGGCCGGTGATTTGTGGACATGGAGGTGGCTCCCAATAGTGTACCACATGTGTTCTATTGGGTTCAGATCAGGCGAATTTGATCGCCAAGGAATCAATCTGAGTTTACTATAAGACCCTACAAACCACTGTACCATGACTGGCCTTGTGAACTTAACAGCTATCCTGCTGGAAGATATAGTCGCTGTCTGGGAGGACAAAGTATGAAGGAATGGCGGTGGACAACAATATTGTTCATGTAGTCGACAGCTGTCATTGTGTCTGCTATTACTACTATAGGTCCGATTGTAAGCTCAGGTTAATGCCCTCATATAGGGTTGTCAAGTCCAAAACTAGAAAAGCCGCATTCTGCGTTGTATTTAGCCAGATATTTTGCCCTGAAAGCCGAACTACTTATAGAGAATAGAAATAGTCAGTTGGATACTTTTAGTCGTTGATTAATAATCAATTACAGTCAGCTTTTTAAGAGATCAGATTAAAAGGTGCTTAAAATTAAAAAAACTGTCGATGAAAGTTGTTATAATTTGGCAGCTGTGACAATAAATAAGTGGTCAGTCTTCTTAATCTCTCCGTTTTCTTCCTACAAAAATATTTTGTCAGAATAAACTAAATAATTACCTATTCTTCTGGGACGTAAAGCAAGATATTAAATAACTTAATGAAATAACCAAACGTATAAAGAAATAATAATCTGTAGTTATTTACTGAAAATAAAATGTTCGTATGGCATTCCCGATCTCGGGAATTTGGGCCGCCGAGTTGCAAGTCTTTCCGGTTGACGCCACATTGGGCGACTTACGTCAATGATGAAATGATGATGCGAACAAAAACATCAACAAGTCCCCCAGTGGAGAAAATCTTAGACCCAGTCGAGAATTGAACTCGTGCCTGCTTCATGGAAGTCAGACGCTTTGGTTCAAATGGCTCTGAGCGCTATGGGACTCAACATCTGAGGTCATCAGTCTACTAGAACTTAGAACTCCTTAAACCTAACTAACCTAAGGACATCACACACATCCATGCCCGAGGCAGGATTCGAACCTGCGACCGTAGCAGTCGCGTGGTTCCGGACTGAAGCGCCTAGAACCGCTCGGCCATCAGTCGCTTTGGCCACTCAGCTAATGGGGTGGACCACTGCTTCTTTAAACCCACTTTATCAAGAACGTTACAATTCTTCGAAATCATTTCGGGGAATTCTTGACATAATTTTAAATTGGACAACAGCATCATGTATATGGTTGTGTCGGTTTGCAGTCTATTGCGTTAGTTTGTCCATTGGGCAGGCCGGGGTGGGAGGGCGGTTCTAGGCGCTTCAGTCTGGAACTGAGCGACCGCTACGGTCGCAAGTTCGAATCCTGCCTCGGGCATGGATGTGTGTGATGTCCTTAGGTTAGTTAGGTTTAAGTAGTTCTGAGTTCTAGGGGACTGATGACCTCAGAAGTTATGTCCCATAGTGCTCAGAGCCATTTGAACCAGTTTTTGTCCACTGGGAGTTTGTGAAACAGAATACCCTTTCGATGTTGTCATTACGGTCTGGAATCACGAAATAAGATTCTGCCAATTTCAATAATTTCAAATAAAAGTCTTCATTATGCACTTGCGTGTCTCAAGACGGGTAGTAGACATCTGTGAGCGCAGTGGTGCTGGGCGGGTTGTCGCGGTGCAGGACCTGTTTTCGCCTGCATGGCGGCGCATGCGGACACAGCCACCGAACACGTGCAAGAAGAAACTTTGTTCATGCAACCAAGTGACACCTTCCCAATGCCCCATCGTCCAATTTCTGCCTACTGCGATAGTAATTGACTGTCTCTGGGTGAACATGGTAACACGCAGGAGTTGTCTGCTGCAAAGTCCCATTTCCCACATTGTGCGCTGAACGGTATACTCCGAAGCACTTTAGCTACACCAGCACTGTATTCTATCGTAAGCTCTGCCACAGATCACCGCCTGTACTGCCTTACAGTGTAGGGAGGCCTCTGAGATCAGCGTTCTGTGGTGTGTGGGCGCGGGACACCTCGTCGCCTATTCACGGTTTCACCGTCCTTAAAACAAGTTTCCATAGATGCTAACGAAAGTAGCACTCATACAGGAGACCAGCTTTGCCGTTTCAAAGCTACTCTTCCCCAACCGTAGGGTCATAACAATCTGCGCTTTGTCAAAGTCGTTTATGTCAGTAGATTTCACTGTATACGCTGGTGCGGGAAACTTAAGAATGGATATAACTTTCGCATGATGTGTCACAGCGAAGTGAAATAGCTGTAAGAAATCTTGACCATACACAGATCTGCTACAGTGTAGTACGAGAGGTAGTGGTTGATGCTGTGTTGTTCTCTCCAGAGACTGGTTTGATGCAGTTCTCCATGCTACTCTATCCTGTGCAAGCTTCATCTCCCAGTACCTACTGCAACCTCCATCCTTCTGAATCTGTTTACTGTATTCATCTCTTGGTCTCCCTCTGCGATTTTTATCCTCCACATTGCCCTCCAATACTAAATTGGGGATCCCTTGATGCCTCAGAATATGCCCTATCAACCGATCCTTTCTTCTAGTCAAGTTGTGCCACAAATTTCTCTTCTCTCCAATTCCATTCAATACCTCCTCATTAATTATGTGATCGTTTCTGAAGAAGAGAAATTTGTTAACATCGAGTATAGATTTAAGTGTCAGGAAGCCGTTTCTGAAAGTATTTGTATGGAGTGTAGCCATGTATGGAAGTGAAACATGAACGATAAATAGTTTAGACAAGAAGAGAATAGAAGGTTTCGAAATGTGGTGCTACAGAAGAATGCTGAAGATTAGATGGGTAGATCACATAACTAATGAAGAGGTATTGAATAGAATTGGGGAGAAGAGGAGTTTGTGGCGCAACTTGACAAGAAGAAGGGACTGGTTGGTAGGACATGTTCTGAGGCATCAAGGGATCACCAATTTAGTACTGGAGGGCAGCGTGGAGTGCAAAAATCGCAGAGGGAGACCAAGAGATGAATACTATAAGCAGATTCAGAAGGATGTAGGTTGCAGTAGGTACTGGGAGACGATGAAGCTTGCACAGGATAGAGACATTTCGAAAGCTTCTATTCTCTTCCTGTCCAAACTATTTATCGTCCATGTTTCACTCCCATACATGGCTACACTCCATACAAATACTTTCAGAAATGACTTCTTGACACTTGAATCAATACTCGATGTTAAATTTCTCTTCTTCAGAAACGCTTTCCTTGCCATTGCCAGTCAACATTTTATATCCTCTCTACTTCGACCATCATCAGTTATTTTGCTCCCCAAATAGCAAGACTTCTTTACTACTTTAAGTGTCTCATTTCCTAATCTAATTCCCTCAGCATCGCCCGACTTAATTCGACTACATTCAATTATCCTCGTTTTGCTTTTGTTGATGTTCATCTTATATCCTCCTTTCAAGACACTGTCCATTCCGTTCAACTGCTCTTCCAAGTCCTTTGCTGTCTCTGACAGAATTACAATATAACAAGAAGAAATATGCAATAAGTCGAACAGAAATGACACTTTCATTCAAAGACAGTAATTACACTAAACTCATCGCGATTTCTGATGGTTCCCTGGACGTAAAGAAGGCGGGAATTGGTTCATAATAGGGTGTGTGGTCACCACGGACTGCAGTGCTTGCTCTTCAAGGTACTCCCATGCTGACCAAAAAGGGGGTTAGGTGTTCTTGTGGTAGGACATTTCATTCCTCGACCAGCACATGTGACAACAGCTGGATGGTCGTTGGCAGATGGGGATGTACTGCAATATGTCTCCCCAACGTGTCCCACATGTGCTCGATGGGATTTATGTCGGAAAGAGCAGGTGAGTCCATTCGCTGGATATCCTCTTGTTCCACGAGCTCCACCGCCTGCGCAGTTCTATGAGGTCGCGTATTGCCATCCATAAAGATGAAGTCGGGCGCAAATGCACCTCGGAAAGGACCCACATGGGAAGATGTACAGTGTCACAAAAACGTCGATCGGTGAGTGGAGCTTGTTCAAGGATTTGGAGGTCAGTACGGCCATATAACACTACGCTTTCCCACACCATAACACCTGGACAATCAAACGGTTGTGATCGAGAATTCTGGACGTACCCTCATAGGGCGAGAAGTGGGAACATGTAAAGCACCCAGGAACTTTGTCGAACATGATCGTTTTGGTGATCTGTATGTTACTGTGTGAAGAGGCCTGATTCTGCATGGGCTTCATGACCTTTGAACACGGTAAACGTACTGGTCAACATTTTTGTGAGATGATCCCTCCCGAAGTGGGTCTTTTAGGGATACATTCGACCCTGACATTTTTTATGGATGACAGTGGGTGGCTGCATCGAATAGGGCAGATAAGTAGCTCTCGGAACGAGAGAATATTCGGCGAATGGACTGGCCTGCAATTCCCCATTATAAACCCCATCGAGCGCATTTGGAACTCTTTGAGGGATATATTGCAGCACGTCCACATGCACGCGCGTCCTGAAATACAGTGCTTCAAAAGGAACGATTACATTCTGGAAACTCGAAAAATGTGGTTTGAAATACGCTCCTCTTCTCTGGATATTTGGTCCACAAGATTTGAGTAACATTCGCCAGCTATTTTATGCTTTGCATCCCAGGAAACACTAGTCGTCTCTCGTGGCAGATGTGCTACGGTGGGGTTGGGCATCTAGATTTAGGTTCTCAGTAGTTTCCTTAAATCGGTTAAAGGGAATGCTGGGGTGATTCCCCTGAAAGGACCAATCCGATTTCCTTTGTCAGTCCAAGCTTGAGCTGTCATTAATGACTGCATCGTCGGCGGGACATCTGCATCTACATGGATACTCTGCAAATCACATTTAAGTGCCTGGCAGAGGGTTCATCGCACCACCTTCAAAATTTTCTAGTGTTCCAATCTCGTATAACGCGCGGAAAGAATGAACACCTTTATCTTTCCGTACGAGCTCTGATTTCCCTTATTTTATCGTGGTGATCGTTCCTCCCTATGTAAGTCGGTGTCAACAAAATATTTTCGCATTCGGCGTAGAATCGCTAGTCATGTTTTTCTTTTAGTACTCTGTCTTCTGGAAGGTGAAATTGGCCTCTGCTCTTTTTATGCACGGCCAAATGTCTCCCTTATCTCCTGTCCCACTGCTTTGTCTACGGTTGCTAGTATGGAAGAGCCCAGTCTCGTCGACAGTGACAAATCCCAGCAGAAAACAATTTTATTTCTTTTCAGGAAAGCCAAGGTTACTGGACACTCATCTCGGACGACTCTTTCTCAGTTGTTAATTCAACATAAAATATACCTTGGTCTTTCCTCCTACATTCGTATGGTATTAGTTATTTGCCCAACTTTAATGACTAACCGCCCAATAACATCTTGTGCTCTTTTTTAATCGTCGTACTTGTGAATGAAGTTTGGGGCCGTTCTTCACGTGGATCAAGTTAAAACATCTTTGAATTCAGAAGCCCATATCTTTACGGTTTAGAAAGGAAAAGAAGACTAGCCAGCCGGAGTGGCCGAGCAGTTCTAGTCTGGAACCGCGCGACCGCTACGGTCGCAGGTTCGCATCCTGCCTCGGGCATGGATGTTTGTGATGTCCTTAGGTTAGTTAGGTTTAAGCAGTTCGAAGTTCTAGGGGATTGATGACCTCAGAAGTTAAGTCCCATAGTGCTCAGAGCCATTTGAACCATTTTTGAAAAGAAGACTCATTACAAATACATTGGTTGCTCAAAAGTATTAGGACACCGCTATGTAACGAAGAATTGACCAAGTGTCATGAGAGGCGGACGCGCCAGCATAAAATTAACAGCAAAATGGGTCGGTGACGAGAGTCAGTGACTTCGAATGTGGTCTAGTCATTGGATGTAAGCTGAATAACAAATCCGAGACATTTCAACCCCTCTAAAGCGGCCCAGGTCGACTGTTGGCGATGTGATTGTGGAAACGCGAAGGAATAACCACAGCTTAACCACGTCGAGGCGGACCTCATGTACTGACGAACAAGGACCGTCGAGCATGGCGGAGGGTGGTTTTAAAAACCTGAAATCAGCAGAGGGAATCACTCGTGATTTCCGAAGGGCACAGTGAGTGTGCGTAGGTAGCTGAAAAGAATGAGCGTACAATGTCTGTGCAGCTCCTCATAAGCCACACATTTCTATAGCCAATGCTAAGCGACGCTTGAGATGTAAAGAGCAACGCCCTGGACGAGTGTTTTGAAGTGATGAATAACGCTGTACCCTGTGGCAAGCCGATAGAAATGTTTTCTTTTGGCAAATGCCCGGAGAATGTTGCCTGCTATCATGTGTAAACGCAGCAGTGAAGAAGGAAGGAGATGGTGTTAAGATAGGGGGTGTTTCTCGTGGTTAGGATGTGGTCTTCTTATTAGGCTTAAGGAAACGCTAAATACGGAAGGATATGAAGATAATCTTACAGCATTGCGTACTGCGTCAAGTAGATGCACAGTTCGGAGACGATGACTGACTGTATCAACATCACAATCCAAATTGTCATAAAGCAGCATCTATGAGGCAATAGTTTTAAGGATAATAACTTTTGCATCCCGCCTGGATAGGCGGTGCGTGGGTCTGCTCCTGTAAACTGCTTTTGTAATGTAGGCCGAGAGTGAATGAAGCGAGTAGGAGCAGGAGAGGTGAAGCACTTCGGTACTGCATGTAACTTTAAATCGGCCGTCGCCGCGACCGAACCCAGTTCCCTCTGAGCAGCCATAGCGTACGGATCTCCGTGCCGGCACGTTCACAGGAGCTCTGTCCGTCAGTTCACCTGATTATGGCGACATGTATGATCGCCGAAATATTGTGCCCGTTGGACACTGTAGACCGGCAGTACACCCGTAGATATTTTGATTATGAAATACGCCGGGAGAAACTCAAGAATCACACTTTTAATAGAGTTAAAAACACAAGTAAATATCAAATGCATACATAACTTTGGCTACGATGAGCACGTAGGTGTGAAGCAGTAGTCCATGTCTAATCCTGTAATGTTAGGATGACTGTTCTGTATAATCTCAGAACTAACAAATACTCGTTGCTGTCAAAGCTTTAACTGAACGTAACTAATACAAAGTTTCAATAGCAAGCTAGCCCACTCGGTAGTAGAAGCGATATTTCCAGGCCGTCTGTTCTTGATGAAATGGACAGAAATCCAGACGGCACTCCCTGAGCTCTACAGCGTCGGCCAAAGGGCGCTGTGGTCGGCGTAGTTAGTCTTCTCTCGTAGTGCCAACTTAGGAGAATGTGCACCTACGTTGTGGCGTCGTAACTATCGACGCCACAACAGCATTCCTAAAATGGACATGGCTGCTCAGAGCCCCGACGTGAATCCAATGTAACAACTTTGGGATGAGTCAAAACGTAGACTTCGTTCCAGAAACTAGCACGCAACAGCACTACTTTCTATAGTTTCCGCTCTAGAGGAAGAATGGGCTGCCATTCGTCCACAGGCATCACACTTGTCATCGAAAGTTTCCCCAGGAGGTTTCAAGCCGCCATAAAGGCGTAGAGTGGACACACCCAATAATAATGTCCATTAATGTGTGTCCGAATACTTTGGATCAGGTAAGATAGATCATCTGTTTATCTATGTCCGTTCGTGATAAACGGTCCACGACTAAGGTTTTCGTGATGCCTCGGTATTACACTTTATTCTCTTACGCCACACATACATCAGCTGTACGCGTACATTTAAAAACCTATACAAACAAAACTCTTAAACAGATCCATTCCAAGTGACAAAGAGACAGCTCAACATACGTGAACCTAACACAGAGCCGGCCGGGGTGGCCGAGCGGTTCTAGGCGCTACAGTCTGGAACCGCGCGACCGCTGCGGTCGCAGGTTCGAATCCTGCCTCGGGCATGGATGTTTGTCATGTCCTTAGGTTAGTTAGGTTTAAGTAGTTCTAAGTTCTAGGGGACTGATGACCTCAGAGCCATTTGAAGTCTAACACAGAATTTCATTATCATCAATCGAATCTTTCGGCAAGCCGAGATATTTTATCATTTGCCCTTATGAGATTTTTTAAATGCCGATCAATGTGTCAGGACGGTTGGGCTACTCTCTTGACTAATATATGTTTATATTGTGAGTGCTGTGGAACGATGAAGTCATTATTTGACTGTCCTCTACGAGACCAATGCATACTTTTCTCGGAGCAGAGTTCTTTTTAACAGCAGACTTTCGTCTGAGCACAAATGTATTATGTAATGGTGAACAGCAAGGAGTTAATGTTAAATCTCCTTGACAGTGTAATGCAAGCCAGTCTAGTCACTGGATTAGTTTCATTGGAGTGATTAACCGGAACGCATTGCGATAGGCGAGACTTACGTGGCCTGCTTCCCTTACGCGTATCGGAGGTACGTGCTCAGCTTGTAGATTTGACTTTCTTAATATACCCTTCTGTTTTTTCTCGCCTAGCACCGCAACACTGGTCACGAAAGCAACAACCACTACTATATACCTCAGTATAGGTCACAGTATTTCTATCGAAAGGAAGGGTATTCCCTGAAAAGGAAATACCAACAGAGATTCCGTTTTTCCACGGACTTCGTACGCTAGCTGGGAAGTGCTGTGAGAACAGCGAGGTGGCGCAGAGGGCAGCGGTTGTACGTCGCTCCTCGTTATCGTTCAGGAATCAATAGATTCATGTTTCATTGCGCATGTCGGTTGCTCACGTCTGCCGAAGATTGCTGAAGCGCAGGGCAAGTGCATGTTTATACGGATCGCTCTCTGAATAATTGTTAATAGATGGGAGCTGCTTAGATGATTTACCTGTTTTCAGTCACTGCTCGCGAGTGCTTAGACTAATGACACGATCTAGAGTCAGTTTGAGAGCTGCTACATGTAAATCATACTTCCACAGTTTTCTTATTCCATGATGATAAAATCAGTTGGGATTTTCAACACTTGTCAGTGTCAGACTTCGGTGACAAGTTTTAAATGAGTGAGAAACCGGGTACATCAGTCCGCTTGTGGCGTATCTATTTTTTTAGTGTTTTGTTTCAATAGTTCTAATTGCTCTGTAGTGTTGTGTGACAGTAGTAGAGGTTTCTCAGGAAAAGGTTGCTACAACTAGATGTCTTAGTTTCATCGGAAGTTTCCTTCTCCTAGAGACGAACTTTGTCACCGGTCGGCCTTTCAGCGCGGTATTTTACGAAGTCTGCTTTGCAGTGTGAGTGTAAGTAATCACGCGTCAACGCATGAGCTTTTCTGAAGCAAAAGAAAACCCGAGCGGGACATAAGAATCGGTAAACCTGCCTGTGAACGGGCTCAGATGGCTCAGTAGACAGAACTATTTAACCCTGCACATTTTCTATGAGAGAGAGAGAGAGAGAGAGAGAGAGAGAGAGAGAGACGTTGCATTATCAGATATCGGTAGCATAGTGCCTGAATCGTTCTTCATGGGTATTATGACTTCATAGATAAGTAAAAATGAAACACGTTCAAGGAACCATGAACAGTGAATCATAATATCGCTGGAATGCAGCCATACCATGCTCTCAGATTGAATCACGTGATCGTATAAATAGTTTAGACAATTGTTCTCTCCGTTGCATTTTAGCTTCCTAATTATAAATTCTCTTTTGAAAATCAATTGCAGGCGCGACAGCGTATTGCTTCATTCCTAGTATGCGTTACATCAGTTCTTGTTACTGTAATGGTTATGTAACAGGTAGTTTTTCCTTTGCTTTGCTGCTTATTTTAGTGTTTCGCTATTGGCTAAAGTAGAAAGCAGTTTTGTTTTCGTCACAACTGCTCTACTACTACTACTACTACTACTATACGACTAAAACTCCAGATGAAGGATTTTTTAGAGCTATGTATTATTCATAGCAGTTTAAATATCAGGGAAGAACAAATATGGTATTATTTCGCTTGTAGTCAGCAGTGAAAAGTTTCGCAATAAGAGTTGGAGAATGTGGTGCCTCAGCGTGGTAGAAACAGAGTGGATCCACGATGTGCGATAGTTTTGAGCTTGATTTATAGCTAATTAGCTATTTTCACAAGATACTTCCCCACAAAACTGACAAGCGTTTTTTACTTTTCTGCTCCACAGTTCTTGGGTGTCACGAAGGAAGCGGGTACTCCTATTGAAAAAAGAGCATAGCTGCTTCCATAACTTCATAGAAAAAGTAACATAGGGGAAAATTGTGGCATTTGTGTGCAATACATTTTGAACAGCTGTATTCTGATGTCTATTGGTCTCGCAAGTATATGAGGTTCAGAGAGTATGAGGACCACTGTGTATGTGGGATAAGTCTGAGATGCGTGTACAAGGTTTGAGAGTTGGTCACTGTCATCAATAAAAGTAAGAAATGTTAATAAAATGTCTGGTTTTCTCAAAGGCATCTACCCAAAGACATCTATATTATTCTGTGTTTTGATGAATATGTTCGATGGACAGTGTCTTGAAAGGAGGATACAAGGTGAACATCAACAAAAGCAAAATGAGGATAATGGAATGTAGTCTAATTAAATCGGGTGATGCTACCGGAATTAGATTAGGAAATGAGACAAAGTAGTAAAGGGGTTTTGCTATTTGGGGAGCAAAATAACGGATGATGCTCGAAGTAGAGAGGATATAAAATGTAGACTGGCAATGGCAAGGAAAGCGTTACTGAAGAATAGAAATTTGTTAACATCGAGTATAGATGTGTCAGGAAGTCGATTCTGAAAGTATTTGTATGGAGTGTAGCCATGTATGGAAGTGAAAAAGAGGAGCTTGTGGCACAACTTGACTAGAAGAAGGTATCGGTTGGTAGGACATGTTCTGAGGCATCAATAGGTCACCAATTTAGTATTGGAGGGCAGCGTGCAGGATGAAATCGTAGGAGACCAAGAGATGAATACACGAAACAGATTTAGAAGGATGTGGGTTGCAGAAGGTAATGGGAGCTGAATAAGCTTGCACAGGATAGAGTAGCATGGAGAGCTGTATCAAACCGGTCTCCGGACTGAAGGCCACAACAACAATAACAACAACAACAACAACAACAACAACTCGTGAATCCACTGTCTCCCCGAGCTACAGTTAAATGAAGTATTCACGTAAGCAGATGCGTCAGTCAATCCCATAATGACAAAATTCTCCTTGCTCTACTCCATCCACTGTATGCCTGTCGTTTTTAATTCAGCACTTCGTATCAAAGCACAACAGTTCAGGAGTAGTGAGTGTTATAGAACCATAAGGTTTTGCCACGACGCCGTACTCTTCCTGCTCGTCTGGACGGTGTACCTCTAAATATAGGATCAGTCATCGGTTTTCCGAAGATCGTGCTTCAACTCATTGCAGCTGGATTGTTCATGCTGTACTAACTGGCGCCCACCACTCCTGGTAGATCGCTGGCGGCGGGTAAATATATTGTTATATCTGGGGATATTGGTTGGCGTCTGTTAAATTGTTGCTTGGTTGATTTGGGGGAGGGGACCAAACGGCGAAGTCATCGGTCCCATCGGGTGAAGGCGGATGAAGGTAGGATGGGGAAGGAAATCGGTTGTCTCCTCTCAAAGGAACCATCCTAGCATTTGCCTTAATCGATTTAGGTAAATCACGGAAAACATTACTCAGGATGGCCGGACGCGGGTTTGAACCGCCGTCCTCCCGAATGTTAAATTGTATGGATCTATTTATATAATTTCCTTCAAAAATAAATAAGGACCAAATTAACAAAATACAATCTGACTGTTCACACTCAACGGTTCTATAGACATCCATGCGTACACAGCGCAACGGAACATTTTGTTTCACTTAATCTCTCTTAGATTAGCAAGGCAAACTCAAATTTATGCTTGCATGTATAAAGTTGTTATATGTTGATCGAAGTAACCTCGAAACGGCACAAAACAAGTGAATAAAATGCTTAGTAGCCACCGTCTCTAAGCTCTATAAGTGATTTACCTTACATAACCTGAAAGTAATTTATTAATGAAATATTTTTCCTTGTGAGCACCTAATACGAGGAGAAATGTTTTTTTGTTTGAAAAAACTGACTTGGGTTAGGTACGGAAATATTTAATTTGATTACTTCCATGCACGCATTGGGCTACGTCTGACGCTTACTCTCTATTACTAACTGATGCTTCAGTTAATTTAATTCAAATGAATATACGATATTTATAATTATTGTATATCAAAATTTACAAAAACCTTACACAGTTCAACTGATTAATGTACAAACAGCTGCCGCTCTCAGCACAACCACACAAAGATCGGGTCCTTAATACACATTTAGAAACGGGATGAAAACTGCAAGATCTGTTTAGTGAATGGAGTACCGATTTACTATCCTCTATTACGAGTTACAGTCAGTTCGTAAACAGGGCAAGACTCACTACATATTAATCGCAGCCATTAGTGCCCGTTTGCTACACATCAGATAAGAACTAAGGAACCACACTGTCCCAGTGTATCACTTCAACTCTTAAAGAAAAAGTACACATTACCTTGTCGCTGAGCAGACAAATATAGAGGAGCGGTATGTGCTTCTTATTCTTACGTCCTCTATCCAAATTTATTACTGCATTCATGCATAGCTCTTTTTCTCCCTCCAGGACGTCTTATTGTGACTACGCTCATTCCCACTTCAAGTCAATGTCACGCCTGTTATCTACAACAGAGCCAAAACGGAATACATCTGACAACTGCCTTACCATCAAATGAAACTTCCAGCGACCACTTCCTTGCCAGCACTGTCTGTCCGAGCGCAACCGCAACGACATGGACACTCCAAACGACTGCTTCACTCCGACTGGCACTTCCTCGTTTCATAAACTAGCCTGTCCCAGTAAGGCGACCACGCCGTCGCTACTCATTGGCTGACAAGGGGACCTTACGAACTTCCCCCTCACTGATTTAACTCATATGTACAGGGTGTGTAGGACACGACGAGCACTTCAACATGCGCAAACAGGAAGACGCAACTCTCCACTGTTTTCGAGAAAATAAGGTTTGAAAATTGCAGGCGTGCTTATATCCCTTGTAGGGCGGCTCGTATTCAAGAATCTGCAGCCGAGCGAGTAAACGCTAAGCTTCATAAGCGCAAGGTTTCTGGATCAAATCTTGATGCCAGTGTTTTTTTCTCATTCCACGCAGTTATAAAAACAGATTTATGACTGTGTAAATTATCAATATTTAGTCATTCATGTATTTTTTTTATAGATAATCTCCTGAAAAAGGAAAAAAAGCATTTTTCTTAAAGATACTGGAAATAAAAAAAGGATACACGATAACTGTGAATGAATCAGTACAGTCATTTGATTTGTATTATTGTATCTGCATTTGTGACAAATATGAGTAACCTAGAGAGCACTGCACGTATCCGGATGATACTGATCTTAGAAACATGGAAAACAATAATTACTGTGGCTTACAGCAAATGTAACTAACGCAGAATTTTTGCATGTGCATGGTTTTTTTCTCAATGTGTCTATTGCAAAACAAACTTCATTTACATTCATAAACGGTTTTCTGTCGTCAACCAAATTCGCGGCCTACCATACATATCGAAGCATACCACCGGATATTGATACAAATAGCTCGTAAGTATATAAGGGCGCCTACAACTTTCAAGCTCGATTTTCTCGAAAACGGCTGAGAGTTGCGTCTTCCTTTTTGCATATGTTGAAGTCCCAGTCGTGCCCTACACACCCAATCTGCGTGAATCAAGTCGGCCGGCAGGGGTAGCCGAGCGGTTCTAGGCACTACAGTCTGGAGCCGCGCGACCGCTAGGGTCGCAGGTTCGAATCCTGCCTCGGGCATGGATGTGTGTGATCTCCGTAGGTTAGTTAGGTTTAGGTAGTTCTAAGTTCTAGGGGACTGATGACATCAGATGTTAAGTCCCATAGTGCTCAGCCATTTGAACCATTTGAATCAAGTCAGTGAGGGAAAGTTCGTACCCTCCCCCTAGTGAGCCAAACTCGCTCGAAAGACGTAAGTATAGCAAACGTAGCAGAGGAAACGCGGAAATAGATCTACGAACTATCGATACAAAAGATAAAGTCCATGCCAGTAATCGACAATGACGTAAATGGAACGTATGAAAGACGGTTGGTTAAAGCAGATGCCTTGCAAAATTTACAGTTGATAGCGAATAGGAGTGACACTGAGGAGTTACTTCAGGAACACATCCTGAATACATCTAGAGCTAGTCGTAACTCGCTTGAGATTTGTGAAAGAATGTGGTAAACGCCAAAAGTGCGCAAGGATTCATTAAAACAGATGCAGGAAATGCAGATCAATTGTGATTAATTGATAGAACTTAACAGGTAGAGTAGTCCTCCCCATTAGCCAGCGCTTTCACCGTGTTTCCGGAAAGATACAATACCACTTTGCGAAACTTCGATGACGATATACGAAAAGGACTTCGTCCGTATGAACCACACGACAGCAAACTAGTAGTTTTCTAACACAATTTGTGTCAAATATTTTGTGACATATTTTATGTTCTCTCTTTTTTTTTCTTCCAGGCTCGCTTGCGTTGTTAGATACAGAAGCCATCTCCGACAGAATAATTGCTTCCGTAAAAGTATTTTTTAGAACAACTGCAGCTCATTGCTGTAATAAATGGCTTCTATTACACAATTCTCTGGTCATTAAAATTCGTGCCTTTTTTTTTTTAATCTCAGGCTTTTTACAAGAAACTTCTCAGATTCTACAAAATAAATTTCTTCACAAATAAGAAAAAGTTTAAAAATATTTTTATTTTAGATAATTTGCCTGTTATGATTGTTTATTCATTTTGTTATTACAGATAACTGTTGTCATCGACTATTCAACTTCAGTGCACTATATACGTGAAATATATCTTCCAGACAGAAAGACGAATATTATCATTTTTGATAATTAAATGGACACCCTAGCTGCAAAGAGGCGTTGATATACTTCATTGGGGACATATTGAAAATGTGTGCCTCGACCGCGACTCGAACCCAGGATCTCCTGCTTACATGGCAGACGCTGTGTCCATCTGAGCCACCGAGGGCACAGAGGATAGTGCGTCTGCAGGGACTTATCCATTGCACGCTCCCTGTGAGACCCACATTCCCAACATGTCCACACCACTACATTCGTAGTGCGCCTAATAGATGTTTGCCCATCATACTCATTGCTCGTGGCAGATTAATTTACCAAGTCCCATACGAGTGCGGGCATAGCGTGTGCGTTCGCACAAGAAGGTAGTATCTGTTCCCGAAGCGCTTAAATATATTTAAATTTTGTAACTAATTGTTTAACATTTCGAGAAACAACATAAAATGAAAAAAATGATGGTAGTAGTGGGAATCGAACCAGATTGGACGAAGTGCCAGTCAAGGCACTTGACCACTTTTTGCATTTTATTCGTTACTGTTGGTTGTGTTTGGTTGTTGCGGACGTCACACGACATCCGTTGAAGTTCGTTGTTGATCTCTTAACTCAGTTATTTTATCACAGAGACCAGCCAGTTCTCTGACCGAACACGCTGAGCTACAGTGCCGGCATCGCTCGGCGACAGAGCTGTTAGGTCAACTGCTGCTCAAAAATCCCTCATACTCTACGCTTTCACAATACATTACACATCATTCGAAGAAAAATAATGACCTGGCGCTGTAAGCAACGTAGCACTCATGGTGTCGAGGGGGATGACATCACATGTGAGCATGCGCAGTCGAAAACACACAGCTGTGTCCCTTTTCTGAGTTGATCGTAGCGTGTGGCTCACCATCATTACAGCCCTCGACACTGGTTTTTAGTTATCACGGAGAGAGCACTATAACGCATTTTTTCGTCAGTTTCATTTGCTTACCAACATGCAGCCGAAAAGAAATGGCGTAATTTTAGTGCTACTTCCAGCTCGTGTTCGAATAGAAATGTTATAATTTTAGTACGATATTTACAGTGTGCTGTAGCACATGATAAATGGACTCCACTGCGTGCTAGTATCTTCCAGCAGGATAACTGTCCATGTCACAAGGCCAGACTCTTGCTACAGTGGTTTGAGAAGCATGATAGAAACTCACTTTCATATCTTCACCACCAAATTCGTCTGATCTGAACCAGATCGAACACATTTAATTCGCTATCGAGCGTCAGCTTCGCGCCCACAAACCGGCGGCCCATAACTTAGGGTATTTGTGTAACCTGCGCACAGACATAAAGAGCCACATACCTCCAGAAACCAAACAAGGACTTGTAGAATCTGTGCCTTGCAAAATCCATGTAGTATTGCGTCCCAAAAGTGGATCAAAACGCTGTTAATCAGTTGGTCATAAAGTCTTGGCTCGTGGGAAAAGTACTGAGGCGGGTACTTACAGGAAAAACTAAGGCCAACGAACGACAACCAATTGCTTCGGTGGCAGATATTTGCTTAGTTTGTAAAGGCGACAAATCGGAGCCAACGAAACGATTGGCCTTGGTTGCTGCTCGCTCTGTTGGCGATAAATCAAAGTGTTGTCTGTTGCTTGGCCTTCGGACGGCTGTCGTAATGTGGAAGCCGAGTAAGACGTTCGGCGGTTCCGTAGCGATTTGCTACGCCTGTCGAATGGGTATGTGTGTATTGTATTTAAAAATACTGAAGTATGGAATGGAATAAGGATACGGCATTAAAGCTGATAGAGCTTCATCATGAACGATAATGTGTATGGGACTCCAAGGCCTGCAATAATATAAAGAAATAGACAACAATAATAAAAAGAAATAGGCAAGATTAGACGCTTGGAAGGAAGTGACGGAACCGTTAGAAGGAATGTTCAAGGTCAAAAAAGAAATTGTCTTTATAAACATCTTTTCGGCCTAAACAAAAAAAAGAGGAAAATAAAACTGGGCGTTGTGCTGAGTGGTGCCTAAAAGAAGTGACATCTTTGGAAGTTTTAGGACCTATACAATTCAATAACGATTCGAAATTTGTAACGTTCATTCGGGAAAAAATTATGAAACAGCTCATTTCCAATTTTGCTTTAAGGTCAGACATTAATTTTGTTCCACCATACTGCTCCCTGCTAACCTGCCTCCGTGAGCGAGGTCGGTAACGCACGCGTGTGCGGTGGAGCTCGACCCGTAAGCCGGTTCGAATCCTGGTGGTGAAGAACTTTTCACAGCCAATATTTGGTTGGCAACGGAAGGAGAGATAGTGGCGGTCACCAGACTAAGCGCCGATCTGCTAGTTTAAATACCAAATCTCCCCACAGGCTATGTGCGACACTGGGTTTCACCCTCTCCCTTCTCTCGTCGTCGTCGTCGTCGTCGTCATCGTCATCATATCATCATCATCATAGAACACACACACACACATGTAGTATTACAAACGTTGTAATGTAGGATGTTAGCCGGCCACGGTGGCCGAGCGTTTCTAGGCGGTTCAGTCCAGAAACGCGCGACTGCTACGGTCGCAGGTTCGAATCCTGCCCCCGGGCATGGATGTGTGTGATGTCCTTAGGTTAGTTAAGTTTAAGTAGTTCTAAGTTCTAGGGGACTGATGACCTCAGATGTTAAGCCCCATAGTGCCCAGAGTCGTTTGAACCATTGCTTTGTAGTATGTTAAACATTAATAAACAAAAATTACTCCCTAGTTTTTAAAAGAAAAGCCGTCCACCAGCGTTTTTTGATGATCATCTTCTTGCAGTACGCTAAAGTAAATGTTGTACTTGCGACAACTGCTGAATTCTCTTCTTCTGGTGAAATTGTAATAAAAACGCTACTTGATAACAATAACAAATCGGAAACAATATCGGCAAGTTATCAGAGCCAAAGCGATTGCACATCGCCAAAACCCTTATCCCCAGCCGCTTTGTTTGGTGAGAATGAGAGGCCAAACCAACATTTGGCCGAATCCAGTGGCCGTTGTTCGTTGGCCTCGAGTGTATTCGTCTTAGAACCAAGAGGAGACGGCAATACGGCTGACCCACGAAGATGATTAGCAGGCAATCGACAGCGAGGTGCCGGTGACATGAAACAGCTGTGGGGTAAGGACCTTTAACAACGCCAGCAGGATGCCAATGGCTTCCCTGAAGCGCGACGGAGGATGAGCGGGGAGGTGTGAAGCTCGCACGTGCAGGCGGCTTAATCAGTCCCGCGCGTGAGGGGCGTTAATGAGGAAGGAAAGGTGGCTGAGGAGGAGAGGGGAGGTAGCCAGGAGAGGAGATGGGAGGGGTGGGGAGGAGAGGAAAGAGAGGCGAGGCGCAGACCGCAGGCGCGGCTCATTAACGACGTCTCCGAGCGAGCGCCAAACGCCACGACTCGTTACAGGCGAGGACGCCAAACACACTATTCCTATGTGTGTAATGAGAGATACAGCAACACGTAATGACAATACTGCAGTGCCAGCTTTCTTACGTCACACGACTCAGACAGACGATGGTGAGTGAGTCACCTAGAGATGCACAAACCTAGTATCCGGGTTGCGTAAACTGACAATGTTACATGGACATATACCAAACGTGTAATAGACAGGTAAGCTTCACTATCAGGTAACAAATGTGAAGACTGTTCCGTCATCGTGGGTCAGCCTTATTCGTGCCGTCTGTTCGTGAATCTTATAATATACTACTGGCCATTAAAATTGCTACACCAAGAAGAAATGCAGATGATAAACAGGTATTCATTGGACAAATATATTATACTAGAACTGACATTGGATTACATTATCACGCAATTTGGGTGCATAGATCATGAGAAATCAGTATCCAGAACAACCACCTCTGGTCGTAATAACGGCCTTGATACGTCTGTCCATTGTGTCAAACAGAGCTTGGATGGCGCGTATAGGTACAGCTGCCCATGCAGCTTCAACACGGTTCATCAAGAGTAGTGACTGGCGTATTGTGACGAGCCAGTTGCTCGGCCACCATTGACCAGACGTTTTCAGTTGGTGAGAGATCTGGAGAATGTGCTGGCCAGGGCAGCAGTCGAACATTTTCTGTATCCAGAAACGCCCGTACAGGACCTGCAACATGCGGTCGTGCATTATCCTGCTGAAATGTAGGGTTTCGCAGGGATCGAATGAAGGGTAGAGCCACGGGTCGTAACACATCAGAAATGTAACGTCCACTGTTCAAAGTGCCGTCAATGCGAACAAGAGGTGACCGAAACGTGTAACCAATGGCACCCCATACCATCACGCCGGGTGATACGCCAGTATGGCGATGACGAATACACGCTTCCATTGTGCGTTCACCGCGATGTCACCAAACACGGATGCGACCATCATGATGCTGTAAACAGAACCTGGATTCATCCGAAAAAATGACGTTTTGCCATTTTAAAGAGTGATACAGACATCCCTCAGAACAGATGATGAGTTAGCGCTCGGTTTATATCGCGCGATCCCTCCACGTCTGGCCGGCCGCGGTGGTCTAGCGGTTCTAGGCGCTTCATTCCGGAACCGAGCAGCTACCATGGTCGCAGGTTTGAATCCTGCCTTGGGCATGGACGGGTGTGATGCCCTTAGGTTGGTTAGGTTTAAGTAGTTCTAAGTCTAGGGGACTGATGACCTCAGATGTTAAATCCCATAGTGCTCAGAGCCACTTTTGAACCTACGCGTCTCTGGCATTGTTAGAGCCCAGCTCTACATTTTGTCTTTTGTTTTTATTGTTTTAAAGTGTTTGAGGAATCTCAATCTCAAATATGTGTTTCGAAACTTGTCTTTTACCTTTTTATCTGGAGAAGAGGCTTTAGTTAATTTGAGATGCCGGTGGCCGTGAGATAGGACGGACTGCGTGCGCTCCTACCTTTGGGGCTTTGCTCAGCACACAACTTCGGGCGGCACCAAAGTGTCCCATACCCTGGCGACGACGAGGCAAGTTCCCAGTGTGCGTTGACGAGCGGCAAGGGAGAGGAACTTTATTTCGAGCCGCGCCGTGTTGCTCCCGGGCGACCTTAATATCGGCGGCGATGAAACTGGAGCCTTATTGGTCCGCCGGGCAAACATTTGCGGTGCTGATGGCGCGAGGGCGCGACGTGACCGGCTGGCAGAAGACGCGCATACGGGGCGGCGGGCTGTGCGGTTGTGCGTGGGCGGTGGGCCGCACGTGCTCGCCGTGCGCCGTTAACTCGCAACGGCCCGGGCCTGCGCTCCTCCCTCGGGCTGCGGCCGCGTGCGCTACGGTAACGCACTCCCACGCCTTGCTCAAAAGCTCTTTGATCCAGGCCTGCCTACTCCTCCAGAATAAGCGTGACAGTGGGCCTTAACCCTGTCAGTGACAAAATGTTTCTCCAACGTAGCAATGAGATACATGTCAGTGTGGACTCTTGGGGCATAGTAATCAATAATACTGCTCATCTTACTATGTACAGGGTGTTCATAAATTAGTTGTACGGAGGTAACCTTTAATTGTGAAAAACATAGCTTAGAGAAATGTTTGATACAGAACTGAACGCAGCTACAAATGTTCATTGTGGCTTCCTTTCGTAATAGGACAAGTGCCCAGTCTGAATCAGTTTCCTGTCAAATCCTATGAAGCAAGTCTTTAGATATGGTGGTAGCTGCTTGCGTTATCCGTTGCCGTAGCTCGTCGACGCATATGGGAAGCGGAGGAACAAACACTCCGTTCTTAATGTAACGCCATGCGCAAAAGTCCATACAGATTAAAGCAGGATATTGTTCCACCCAATCCAAGTCGACACATCCCTACAGAGCTACGCGATATTATGGTGGCGCGCTATCTTGATGGAAAATAAATTCTGTGCCCACATCCTGTTGTAATTGACGTATTAGATAATTTACGGTAGACTCAGCGAAAAGAAAAGTAAATATTGTTACAGCTTACAGCGCAATAAACATTTACCTTAGGGGCGTTCCGTACATGTTCGATGACGTGACATGATTTCTGCTCAGCCCACACCCGAATATTATGCCGATACCTAGTCCTGAATTTTCTCTGAACTGTAGTAGCGGATTTGGATTCATAAAACTGTTAACAACACTGCGCACGCATTGCACCGTTGTACGAGATACCATGATAACTGTTGGAATAACTCATTCGTACGAGCCACCTAATGGGAACGTCGGGAACTAAAAGTGTTAGGCGGGAGTAAAACTTGCTGTATCAAACATTTCTGCAAGTTATTTAACCTTTTCTCAATTAAAGGTTACTGTTGTATAACTCATTTTTAAACACCCTGTATTTCCAAGTCCACCACGAGTTATCAGGTGTTAAATATTGTTCCAACGGATGAAAATCACGAAATATGTCCTGAATAGGTTTGAAAAAAATATGCAGGAAATTGGCAATCTCAGCTTCTGCCCTCCGGAGGAAGACATTTCGCAAAGGACTGGGGCTCAACAACCATCTTCAGACCATGCGTATAAATCTACAACGCAGACCCTTCACTATGAGTCAGTTTCACGACTTGAATTAAATGCTCCTCGAACAGTCTATCCTACATGCTGCATTTGTACTCAGCCACTGGTTCGCCTGACACCGCGTAACCAACACTGTCAACAGTTACTGTAGCAGTGTTTCAAACTTGGAGATAGAAGCTAAATAATCTACATCGGAGTCTCCTCCAGATTCTTAACCTGCTGCAGCCTCTTCTGTAATCGCTTTCCAGCAGTTCATTTCTCGATCAGCCAGAACTTACATATGCCATGGAATGACGCTACCTCTACTGCTGTCACGTCGCGTATTTTTAGTAACCATTCTACATGGGCACTGTGAGCGGAAATAATTTATATTATCTCAACGGCTAACTTTTTGTAGATCATTTACGAAACAATAGTACCTACAGTGTTCAGTGTTCATTAGAAGAAGTATTTCACACCAAATAATCAGTCAAATTCCATGTAACTAGGAGTCGAATTCACAAAAATATATTTGCTTACATGACCGGCACGGAGGAAGACTGGCTCTAAATATGCTTACTCCCATTTTGATTTTATACTTTATAATGTACGAAATGTTACTGTAAACAGAACCTACCGTCGTTTATATCAGAAAAGGCGAATCCACAGGTGACTAATTCTAGCTGAGCGCTAAACCAGTTTTGAAGACTAGCGTCTCAAAGGCCATCGGTAAATATTCATACCACTACCCACTTGTTCGCTGATACCTAGTTGTGGCTGTTACCCTCGGTCCGAAGACTGGTTTGATATAGCTACATTGTGCAAGCCTTTTCATCTCCGAGTAACTACTGCAACCTAGATCCTTTGGAATCTGCTTACTGCATTCATCTCTTAGACTCCCTCTACTATTTTTACTCTCCACACTTCCCTGCAGTAGCAAACTGTCTATGTCTCAGAATGTGTCCCACCAATCGATCCCGTCTTTTAGTCACGTTGTGCCACAATTTTTTTTCCTCCTCAATTCTATTCAGCACCTACTCATTAGTTACGTGATCTACACTTCTAATCTTCAGCATTATTCTGTAGCACTACAGTTCAGAAGCTTCTATGATCTTCTCTAATAACAAATAAGTATCACGTTCTGTACATGTACAATTTCGTTTTGTGAATGTACGACCTGTCTTAGTAACAAGGTGGCAGGTCTTTTGTAAATGGCAGCAAATAAATAATAAATAAATCTCAAACCTGTTTATCGTCCACGTTTCACTTCCACACGTAGCTACACTGGAGACAAACACCTTCAGGAAAGACTGTCTGACACTTAAATGTATGTGCGATGTAAACAAATGTCTCTTCAGAAACGATTTTTTTTTTTTTTTTTTTTTTTTTTTTTTTTTTTTTTTTTTTTTTTTTTTTTTTTTGCCATTGCCGGTTTACATGTTGTATCATCTCTGCTTGAACTGTCACAAATTATTTTGCTGCTCAAATAGCAAAGCTCATCTACTACTTTTAAGTGTCCCGTTTCCTAATCTTAATTCCCTCAGCACCTCCTAAATTAATTCGACTACATTCTATTACCCTTGTTTTGTTTTGCTGGTGTTCATCTGATACTCTCCTTGCACGATACTGTCCATTCCGTTCAACTGCTCTTCCAAGACCTCTGCTGTCTGTGACAGAATTACAGTGTCGGCGGCAAACCTCGAAGTTTCTATATCTTCTTCCTGAATTTTAATTCCTTCTTCAAATTTTTCTTTGGTTTCCTTTACTACTTGCTCAATGTAAAGATTTAAAATACCATCAGCGAAAGGCTATATTCTCAACCACAGCTCCCCTTTCATGCTCCGCTACTTTTACAATGCTGTCTGATTTCTGTACAATGTGTATATAACCTTTCGCTTCCTGTATTTTTACCTCTACTAAATTCGTAATTTCAAACAGTGATTCCCATTCAACGATATCAAAAGCTTTCTCCAAGTCTCCAAAAACTATAAACGTAGTTTTGTCTTTCCTTAACCTAGCTTCTAAGAGAAGGCGTAGGGTCAGTACTGCCTCACGTGTTCCTACATTTCTCTGAAATCCAAAGTGATGTTTCCCGAGATCGGTTTCTACCACTTTTTCCATTTTTCTTCTGTAAAAAATTCCTGTTAGTATTTTGCAACCACGACTTTTTCAACTAGTCGTTCAGTGGCATTCACACCTGTCAGCGTCTGCTTTCTTTGCAGTTGGAACTATTACTTTCTTCTTGAAGTCTGAAGCCTGCTCCATCTCAGCACTGGTTTGGAAGTGATGTTCCGAGAGGGCGGCTTCCAATGTTGGAAAAGGTGGAAGTTCGAGGGGCAAGATCAGGGCTGTAGGCTGGGTGATCCATTCTCCCCCATCCGAAGCGACGAATCTGATCCTGGGTGGTCCTTGCTATGTATGGTTTTGCGTTGTCGTCAGAGAGCACACGACCTTCACTCAGAACCCCCGGTCTCTTTCATCGAATGGCTGAACTGAGCTTGTGGGGATGCTGCAGTAGCGTGCCCTATTGATGGTCCCTTTCTGGAGGAAATAAAGCAGAACCACACCTTGCGCATCCCAGAACATTGTGACGATAGCGTTTGCTATGGAGGGTGACGCTTATAATATTTTCCTTACTGGTGAATTGTGATAATTCCACGTCATTGAGGCGGCCTTGGATTCTGGGATAAAGTGGTGCACCCATGTCTCATCGGCTGTGATGATTCTGAAGAGGAACTCATTTCCTTCTCACGCATACCGAATCGAGTGATCGAGGCCACTCCTGTGATCCGTGGTCAGGTTTCTCGACAACCATCTTGTACACCATGGAGTGATGAGTCTGAACAAAGCCAAACGCAATGTGGACGCCACGTCTGACACCGTTATGCGCCCGTCCGCTAACATTTTTCCTGGACTCTAGCAGTGTTGTTTTTCATTTGTGGATATGGAGAGACGCTCACTTCGACCATCTTCCTCCACAAACTGCCTTCCTTCTCTGAACATGCAACACCAGCGGCCAACCGTTTGACGAGACATGAGCTTTTACAATACATGGTCTGCACGCCTTCGTGATTGAAAGACACACGAGTCCCACTTACCTATTCGTACCAGACTACAGCACACACTTCCATTGACAACCACGTCCGTCTGCCATTGTGATGTGTACTCGAATAGTCTCGGACACGTCGGTCTGCTGCTGCTCTCTCCTCTTCGGCTCTCTGCGCATACGTGATTCCTCTTCCGCTGACGCACCTTCCGTCGTTGAATCAGCAACGAGTGTCGATACCTACGGCATTTACTCGTATTTGTGTCAACTTGTGTACCATCTTCTCTTTTTAAAAAAAATGGCGAAACTTAATTTCGAAACGTTCCTTGTATCAGACCAGCGATTTAATCTGTCCGCCAGTAAAAGTTTCCGATTAAATCAGTGGAGCATACGCCGCCTGATGTGTCTTGCGCGCCGCACAACGCCAAGAGTTTGTCGATTCTGGCCGCGACCACTAATGGGATTTTGCGCGATGCCACGGAAGTTTGAGACCCAGACGAAAGGAACGTTACAAAAGTAAATATCCATTCCCGACCTTTAGTTCCTTATCTGAAAATACTCTGTTTAGCATAGTCTATTGTACGTATCATGTTGTCCCTAAATATTTGGAAAACCCTAATAAGATTACTTTCTAATACCGACAAGAGCTTCGCCTTAGTCTGTTCGTTCTGTGTTGCCTAAGAATTCCAATTTTTCATGAGACCGTAAGACGTTAATATACTACCTAAAAATTCCCTAAATTATTTGGCAAAATTAATTAATCGAGACAACGATTGAGGGCTACTAATTTAGTGGTTGCCACCGCTTCGCTCTTGCTGCACAAGAAGACCTCTCTCATCACAGACTCCTGCGTCGCATCGTGGCTTGGGAAATGTCTTATGATAAAAGAAGTTAGTAAATTTCGTGACGGGCTTTTTTCAGTTTGCAGAATGCGGGCGGCGAGAAGTGAAACCAAACTTAACGAGTGCGACATTAGCCAGTCCGAATTTCGCAACGTGCGACCGCAAGATGTTGCGCGAGGCGCGCAGCATTTGGAAAGATGTGCGCTGGCTGCACCCTGCAGGAACGTGGCGGATGACCCGTGTCACCGATTGCAGGAGACGCGTTCGTATCTTCCCATGTGCAAGCTCCCTCACCCTGAAATATGCTGCTACTGGAATCACGCCCGTCTCCTCAGCCGTGACCGCTCCAATCTGAGTAAGCCAACTCTAATCCTGATGGTGGAAGAAATTTACATCACAAGTATTAGACGGGCAAGAGGTGGAGAGGTTGTGGCTTACAGTTACTGATCACCAGGTTTAGTACCAATGTCCTGGTTGAATAGATCCTCGTAAATGTCGCGTGCATTCCAGCCTTTCTATTTGAGGCCACTGCAGCAGGTTGTGAGTCAGTTTTGCTACTTTTTTTTATCAAAAACCTTCTCATTTGACATCAAGAGGCCTACTACCACAGAAAATTCTGAGGTGGTCACCAGAGATCGAACCCAGAATCTTCGTGTTGGTAGCCAGTGATGCTAATCACCAGATGACGGACGCTTGTGTCCTGGGTTAAATTTTAAACCTTTACACAATGTCCCCTGGAATGATGGCGTATGACACTATTGTTGGTGATCTGTCCATCGTAGGAGGACGTTGAACGCGGTGGTCGCCTTGATGCTGTTAGAGAGGAGTGGGTTGTGTGCCGAACTTGGTTTCTTTCCCCTTCTCTCTTTCCTTCATCGGTAGCACAAACATAACACTGCACAGATCAGAGTAGCCACAAGTGCATTATATAGATACGTACCTGACACAACAGATAAGAGGAATTTCACAGGAAGCGCCTTCCACTAAGATCTTGACAGGACAGCAGTGACAGTCTTTAGCATTTGGCCATCAACGCCAGTTTGTGAGTAAGATATGTGACTTTGACAGCTGGTTGAACTACTGGCAGAGGGAGTAGTTACTCTAAAGAATCAACTGTCTTCTGCATCCTTAGCCAGTCGTTACGGCAAATAGTTTCTTACCCCTAACCAGTCGGCGCCAAATCAACATCTTTGTTGTAATCTCTTTACGTGTGAAACAAAAAAGGGTAGCTATTAGTAGAAGTACGATCAAACTTGGCGTGGATAACGTAGGCTGATGTTAAAATGTTGCACTGAGTACTGCTGGTCAATCGGGGATCCATTCCAAATAGGACTGATAGAGGAATTACAGAAGATCCAAAGAATAGCAGCGCACTTTGTTACAGGTTAATCTAGTAAGCGCGAAAGCGTAACGGATGTGCTCAGCCATCTCCAGTGGCAGATGCTGCAAGAGATGCGTGCTGCACCTCAGTGTGGTTTACTATTGAAGTTCCAGGAGTACAGGTTTCTAAAAGAGTGAACCAATACAGTGTTTCCTCCTACATGCAGGAAATCATGAAGGTAAAATTACAGAGATACAGGCTCGCATAGACCATTACTAACAATCATTCTTGGACCATTTGCGACAGGAATAATAAAGGGGGGAAGAGACAGTGGTACACAAAGTACCCCCCATCACACACAGTAAGGTGGCTTACAGATTACAGATGTATTTGGGACCACATCATGTGCAAGCATACATTCACAATTCAATCACTGGCGTTAACAGTGCACATACAAAATCATAATTTCCTGTACTACAGTAAATTCTTAAAATAATAAAACATCTGACACTGACACGTAGTTTACTAGAGCTCTCCATTACACATGGTCTTACAAATTACAATGAGTTGGTATCACGTATCGGTACCACACCGTCGGCGTCATAGCAACGGAAATGCAAGTTTCCTTCTGACACCGATAGTGGTCGCGCGGGATCTAGCGGACCCAGTCGTGCACGTCCGCTTTGCCACACCTCCAGTGGTTCCGTACCTCGAGCGCCCCCTGCCGCCGCAGTATAGGAGGGACGGCGACAGTGGTTCACCCCACTCACACTCGGAGCGACTTCCTTACATGAAGCTATGCAGACGCCGCCTAGTTACAGCTCCATAACTGTTGTTGTTACTACTGTAATACTGGGTTCTGTTTCTTGCCGCATTATCTGTAATGGGTCTTCACACATTTGGAGAAGTAAAAGTTATGTAATTCTTCTGTTTGATGTAATACTTGTTCACTAATCATTTCTGCTCCTGTCCCACTTTCCTACGATGCCAGTTACTGCACCATTCCGTAGCCTACCTCTGCTTATCATTGTGTAGGAAATCGGAGGAAGCTCAACACAACACGGGCTTGTTGGTAAGGTCATATCTGAGCAACACCCATAAAGGTGTATTTATACTGCCCTTAGAAATGACCTGCCGATCTTGTCTAACAAGAATGTCTGTCACATGAATGACAGCTGCAGGTTCTGCAACTTTGCCAGCCATTATTGATCAGCAGCGATTGTGCCAATACATTTCCGGGCATCCAGGTACAGCAAGAGTGAGGGCTCGCACTTCATACTAAGACTGTTTGACTTTCAATCTTGGTTTTGCCTCCGCAATGTCAACATCGAGTCTGAGGATAAAAATATAAGAAACTGAAACACTATGAATGCATGTCATCCCTCCTGTGATGTAATCCAAGATGGTGGTCTGGGGTGGGGGAAAATGGCCCGAAAATGACTCAGCCTGCACTGTCCTGCTGGAGAGAGTAAGGAAGGAGCGTACTTTATTTATTTTGGAACAATTTACTTAGGGATGGAGTATATTTATCACACTGATACAAAACACATGCTTGGGGTCACACCACACAGCCCACAGACCTGTAAACTGCACCTAAATAACGCTCTGCAGACACGCAAACTCCTCCTAAATTACTGAAATAATTTCAGTACAGACATGCAAACTGCTCCTAAATAATGCAGTACACAGATGTGCAGACACGAAATCAACTCGTAAACTGTCCAAATAGCGCATAGCACAGCCTACAGGCCCACTCACAAAATTATGCAACAGACACGCAATCAACGTGTGCAAGCACCATCTGCCACCCCCTGTCCACTGAACCTGCGAAGTGACGTGGCCGTCAGCTGTCAAACCATGCACAGATGCCCACATGCATGAGGTGGCAACATCCCTTTCATACTTGACACCTGAGAAATTCCTCTCGAAATACGTGTTCACCTAGACACCGCTGCTGACGCGACCGCAGTTGCTCCAAGGCGCGTTCACACAGCTCCTATACGCAAGACGTCTCCAGGCAGCACGCGTGTTTACCATTGATGACAGAGTAGCACAGCGTACATTGTTCCTAATGCATCATGAGAGACGCATCTAACTGTACTTCACTGCCCAGCGTGACTGACGCAACACTGCGCGTAGCTACATACTGTCGCAAGTGTATCTAGCAACTTTCTCAATGTTATACTGAAGCCAAATGGCTATCTAAAATAAGAACCGAGTCGACCTTGTGGAAATTGTATAGTGTCCCGGAAATAGTTAACGCTCCCTTTTGTAGGAGTTTTCGTGATGTCTCAGCTTGTATGCACGGAAATTCTTCCCCTAACAGAACCTGTTTACGAAAATAGCGCAGAGTAACGTCAAATGCAGTCTTTCTCGTGGACCTAACGTGCCACTCCGTCCATCACGTGTTACACTTCCTGCTTTCAACACACACAAACGTTCCCCCGCTATGTAGAGGCTCCTGTATCCCAGGACAACGGATGTGAATGAATCGAGCATTATGATTGGCTCTTACCGAATTTACTAGCCAAATTACTGATGCCGCTGGTATCAAAACACCATCCACCTTCTTTCCTTCTGCAGACAAGACTTTCAGCGGTTATTTTACACAGATCGCCATATTGCACTGGCAATTAAATCTTACAAACTAGACACTGCTCTCCCACCGAGTACATGAGCTTGAATATTAGAACGTGAAACTGACCTGTGACCCATCAATATATCACTGCGTACCCTACATTATGTCAAATATGGAAAGACTACTACTCAATTACACTGCTCTCCCACTGAAGACAGGAGCTTGAATATTAGTGTGCGAAACTGATCTCCAACCCAACAATATATCACTATGTACTGTGTTGATGTCGTAAACATACAGTTCATATCCTGTGCCAAAGAAAGTCATCCCTTTTACATCATTGGTACATATACCGCAAAGACGGACAGTACCGTATATACCACTCACAGCACTAGATATTTTCCCGCAATTGACAATCACAAGTCGTCCACCTCCAACACGCGACCAGAGCACCCTCAGAGGACCGAAGTCGCTCTCAGAACTGTTCTACAAATTCGGGCTCGTTTCCCCTCATCACAAACACGTTATTGTTTCTGGTCCAAACCTGAATCCTTGCTTGCTCGCTTTCCTACACACATCTCCATACTCGGGGATTACAAGAACATACGTATTTTCACATGGTTCACCATAATATTATACCATTTTGGCGGTACTTCTCGATATCGAGCACTAGGCAGCATCCTATCGATCGCTAGTGCAACATAATTCCCAAGATATAGAGTCAAAATATTTCTCTACAAACCCAAAACTTTAGTTAGGTGGGGTGTGCTGTTAACCACTGACTACCTAGAAACTTGTCACGTATGTGAAGACATTTACTTGGCAACTCGAAACAAATAGAGGAAACTGATATTTCCACTCTCAAATACCGATGTTGGTGATGTAGTAGATTCCAAATCATCTCTATAATTTACAAGATCAACTAAAGTGTTTCTCATGTCTAGAGAACCGGCAAATGTGTCTTCCATATGCTAGATGCACACACCACAACCGACCTTCTCTCAACTAAATAAAGGCGCAAAATGTGCAGAAGCAGTCAACCGAACAAATTACATGGGAGGGAATAACGATCCAGCACAAACGCACCTCCATATTCAATGTTCTCAAATTTCCACGCATTCACGAAAGCTATCAAACACATACTAAGTATCAGTTCGCTATTCGGTCGTATAGAGGTCAACACGGTTAATTCATCGAAATTCCTACACTCCAACAGGCATCTCCAGTCTGACAGCTCCTACCGTTAACAGGGAAACGTGAATCACTCCAGCACAGGTCACCGGTGCTTGAGGTCGAGCACACACAGGTAGAATATTTATCCTAAGAAATCGGTCACATATTTATTTTACTCCTGTACTTACAACTAAATGTTATGATCACAGTCTCAGTTGAACGACATTCGACAATGAATGAAGTATCGGAAATACACTCTGTTGACGGCTGTGGTCCTGGAAATAGAAATATCGGTACCACTCTTATGACTTGACATACTCTTCCCATGCTATCACAGTACTCCACGTCATATCCATACCTTCCTTACGACTGGACATAGTCATTTCCTTTGCACAAACACATACTTTATGCCTCTCTTGTAAGGATTTCTACTCGAGGTCAAAGATGTGTCCAACTTTCATGATTACTAAATGGTCCCGAGACAAAATGTGTTTCTCTTCGTTGGATCTCGTCTATCTCCTTTCTTAACCCGACATGGTAAAGGTCCCAGAGTGATGAACAGTATTCCAGAATTGGGCGAACAAGTGTATTGTAAGTCACTTCTTTCATGGATGACTTACATTTCCCTTAAGATTCTTGCAATGAATCTCAGCTGGCATTTGCTTTTCCTTCAATCTATTTTAAGTGTCATTTCGCTTTGAGTCACAAATAGTGTTGTCGAACAATAATGGATCTCTTCGTTTCTTTATGCACGATATTAAAGTCCAGAGTCAGGCGCCAGTCCTTTCACCAGTCATCGACCATCAATATGTATTTTGTACAGTCTTTCGGCATTGCATCCTTCCTATACACAACAGCTCCGCCTGCAAACAGCCTCGTAGAGCATATGAAATCTATTGTATGTATAAGCAGAGTTAACGTGTGTGCGTGTATCTGGGATCTTCTCTCAAACCCCTAATCGATTTCAACTAAATTTGGCACAGAAAGAGCATTTCTCACAATCATGAGCACTGTGGAGCTTATAACTTCCTAGTTCATATAGGAATAGAGGTACAGGCAAAAAGTTTTTTTTTCCAGCCCCAGATGTACAAGGTGCCCTGCATTACAGGCATGTTTTGTAGGAACAATATCGGCCAGCCAACTCAACCTGCTTTGCAGAGCTGCCTATACATTAGAGGTAAGAAACAGTTTTCCAGGCCCCAACATGTAGGTTGCAGCCCATGACACGCATCTTGTATTGGAGTAGTATCAGCCTGCCTTGTCGACCTGCTTCAGCTGGTGGCGTGTGTCAGAGGTAAATAAATGATTTTCAAGCCTTTGTTGAAGTGCATTCTATGGGCTATGTGTGCTGCTGAGCATGGCTTGGGTCAGGTTGGAATGAATAGAGGGGAGACGGACAGAGTCTGGGGAAGCAGGAAATGGTCAGAGAGAGGGGTGGAGGGAGAAGTGTATGAGGCAGGTGGAAGGTGTAGAGGGTTAGTGCAGAGGTGGAAAAGGAATTGGGGGAGGTCGAGACGGAAAGATAAAGTGGAAGGAGGATGTGGTCAGAGGAAGGGAGAAGGAAGATAGGGGAAGCAGAGTGTGGAGGAAGAGACAGAGAGATAGAGGTGGGAGGATAATGACAGACAGGGGGAGGAAGAGTGAACCGTGAATTTACTTTCAAAACCTTTTCTTAAGAATTTACTTTATTTACTAGCGATTCATCAAGAGCATTAACACATTTAATCACACTATGTGAGCGTGGAAGTAGTTGCCAGTGGGTAACTGATGAAAACAAATTAAATTTTTTTCAATAAATGGAAATTTTGTTCCTAAAAGCCCTTTTTTTAAACAGATTTAAAATTATAATCAGGAAGCACCCTCTAAATATCAAGTTACAATTTATTCAGAGGCAGAAATAACAATATTTTTACAGTATGAGCTTTCGGACTGAGAAGCTTGCTGCTCCCTTAGACTACGGCCGTAGTCACGACCGCTCACAACAACCTCTGAAAGATTACACTGGTGCAAATCTGCAACACACCAGATTACTTTAAACTAAAAATTTTAACAACTCACACAAACACACAAACTATGCACACCGTAAGCGGGATGGAAATGATACAAAACCAACACATTTAAAAAAAATTACTTGCCACCGAAAGTGCAACTTGTTTTTAAAGGAACACTCTTACGGTGGAAGGGTGGCAACTTTATATACTAAAATGACCATTTAAATAAAACCCCTTGAAATGCAGTCTTATATAAAATGTACAAACATGCTTTACATTACACATATACCGCCTCTCAAGATGATAGGTAAGATAAAAACATATTTCAGGAATTCGGCCTTTAAACCTTAAGCAATAAATTCGTTAACACCGAATCCGACAAGCAGGACAGAGGCAGCTATTAACGTACGGCATACCGACAGACAGACAGACACTAACTGGCTAAGAAATGCGGACGAGAGACAGACGAGCAAGCTGGGGACGAGAGACTGACCAAGAAAACAAGTCTAATTTAAAAAGTAAATGAACAGCACATCTCCAGTCACTTAAGTTCTAATAAACTGCGATTTCTGGCGAAGACCTGGCGCAGCACCCCCAAAACGCTCTCCCGAACCGTCCGCTGCCAGCCGCTTCCACGGACGCAGGAAGGCGCGCCAATCTCCCGTCTCGCGGCGTCACAGTTCGCCCCCGCCAGCCCGATGTCGTGGGTTGACTCCTGTTGCTCTCGTGTCGGCCGCGAAGCCACAACCCCTCGCTATACGGCGCGGCCCACTGGACTGACGTGGCGATCTCACATGCGCCGACGCTCAAGACGGACAAGTCATCTTGTGTCCCAGTGCGCGACCGACCAACCGATCGATCCAACCGCCAGTGACCATTGCCTGAAAAAACTCGAGCAAACTGGCGGCCTAACACATACTGGCACTCCGGACGACAGACAGACACTGAATGCCCCACACTGGCCCGGCTGACCAACTGACCAGACTCGCCGAGACTGACAGACTGACTCTAGGCGAGCTCATAGCGCCCCTTAAATGCACGTGAACAGGCAATCTTTCCCCTTTCCCACCAGAGGGAGACATCAAAGCTGCGATTGCCACAGCGGCGCCACCGCCAGAAACGGAGGGCGACTGCTTTACACTACGCGCTGCGGCGCGCTCTTCAAAACTTCAATTTTTTCCACGGCTCATAGAGGTGGACGCGTAGAATGGAAGGAGGAGATGTGTTGAACGCATGGGTGGGTGAAGCCGCGGGGAAAAGGCTAGTGCATACGTATAATGCCATTTCAACTTCAACTCAGTTCCTACAAAAATGTTGGTTGCAACGGCGAACGATTCAGTTGTAGATGCAGGTCTAGTGTGAGGATCGCATCGCCCTTTGCAGCCACGGTTCACGATAATGACTGCCATCACGTCGCGAGGGGGGGGGGGGGGGGGAGTGGAGGGCAGAACGGCGCAAAGGTCAAGTGGCGGCACGTGCACGCAGCAGCCAGTAGCCAGCAGCCAGCAACCCAAATCCCTATACACACCAGGCGCCAGACCGCTCAGACAAGGCCGGCCTCGCGGAAGCGGCCTCCACGGCCGGCGGACAAAGAAACCGCTCTCCTGCCTCTCGATCGGCCTCACGTTTCGGCAGATCGCAGCGGACTGAAGCGACGCAGTCAGTTAGGACTCGCGTTAATACATTATCACGTTTGACCTCTATATAGTAGAACACAAAACGTGGCCGTCGGCCGCCAGCGTTAACGGACGAGGAGGGAGGAGGCGACTTCACGCCCTACCTTCTTCTTCTTCTTCTTCTTCTTGTACTGACACCTGATTTCCTAGATTTGTTCTTCCACGGCAGCAGAATTGAAATATCCTCATAAAGATTGCCGATATTTTCCAGTGTCGCGGGAGTCGTCATCGACCCCGTAACTGATCAGGATTGTTCTCTTCACTTGTGTATATACGGGGTGTTCAAAAAGTCTCTCCGCAGTGCCGTATGATTGTTAGCCGCACGTGCCTTTCTATTGTTCGCCTGCTTATGTTACTTCCCTTCAAGTGGACTCTCCCAACACTCCACTGTTTCGTTTATCTCAGCCAGCATCGGCACGGTAGCTCAGCGTGTTCGGTCAGAGGGTTAGCTGCCCTCTGTAATAAAAAAACTGAGTTAATGGATCAACAACGAACTTAAACGGATGTCTTACGACGTCCGCTCCGAGCAGATGCAACGAACAAAAAAGGCCGGCACAGTAACTCAGCGTGTTCGGTCAGCGGGTTAGATACCCACTGTAATAAAAAAACTGAGTTAATAGACCAATGACGAACTGAAACGGGTGTCTTGCGACGTCCGCCTCGAGCAGATACAACGAACGAAAACGAACAAAATGAGATTCAAAAAAAAAAAAGTGGTCAGCGCGACGGACTGTCAATCCTAAGGACCCGGGTTCGATTCCCGGCGGGGTCAGAGTTTTCTTCGCTCAGGGACTGGGTGTTGTGTTATCCTGATCATCATTATTTCATCCCCATCGACGCGCAAGTCACCGAAGTGGCGTCAAATCAAAAGACTTGCGAACGATCTGCCCGACGGGAGGCCCTAGCCACACGACATCATCATCATCATCATCATCATCATCATCACCATCAGCGTCAGTAGTATCGTTGGTGTGTGTCGTTACGTGTTGACGTGAACGTTAAGTTTAGTTCCTTCGTTTGTTTCGTTTTTGTCACTGTTAAAATGCTAACCATTGAAAAACGTGTCTTTTTAGTCGAACAAGTGTTCAAAGCTGGCGGTAAATACACAGTTTCAGTTCGTCAAACATTTAATTCAGTTTTCCCCGGAGATAACACTCCCACATCGCGATACTGTGCGAGATTTGATTAACAAATTTTGAAGTACGGGTTCAGTGATAGATGCACCGAGAAGTGGTTGTCCTAGCGTTTTGTCTGAGGATAAACTACTCGACATTTCCAATAAAATGTCCATGAGTCCTACCAAGTCAGCAAGAAAACTCGCCCAGGAAATCTATGTTAGTGTCGGAACGGCCCACACAGCTGTAAGTAAAATTAGAACTTTTTCCCATACAAAGCGACATTCGCGGAAGAATTGAAAAATACTGAACATGGCAAGAGACTGCATTATTGTCAATGGTTCAAAAATGTCGTTCAACAAAATGGAAGGGATATTCTTAATGAAACCTTTTCACTGATGGGGCGTGGTTTCATTTACCCGGGTACATGAACTTGCAAAATTCTCATATGTGGAGTACTGCGAATCCATTGTGTATTCATGAGGAACCACTCCATTCTGTGAAAATAGGAGTTCGGATTGCAATTTCTAGACGTCGGATTGTGGGTCCCATATTTTTCAACGAAACAATAAACGCACAACGATACTGCAGTGATATTCTGTACCCATTCACAGAGAACTTGTGTTAAGTGAAAAACTGAACGGTTATTTTCAACAAGATACTGCAACCGCGTATACAGCTCGCGTTTCAATGTCACTGTTTGCTGATGTTTTCGGTGATCGCTTAATTTCACAGGGACTTTTGGCCTCCACTATCGCCTGACCTAACACCAACTGACTTTTTCTTCTGGGGTGAAGCGAAAGCAACTGTCTATAAAAACCGTCCAAAATCCATAGATGAATTGAAAACTGCAATATCCACTTTCACTGCTTCTGTTACAGAAGAAATGTTACAGGTTGTGTTGGGAAATATGATTATACGAATTGAATTGTGTATTCAACAACAGGGGGGACACTTTCAACATCTAATGTGAAAATTTGTAAGTAAAAATGAATATTCAATGAATTAATAACTTGTTTTTCACTGTGTTTCGTTTGGTATATTCATTGCGGCATACGGCACGCGCGGGCAACAATCATACGGCACTGCGGAGAGACTTCTTGAACACCCCGTATTTACCAGAGGAAAAATGCTGCTATCGTAGCACAAAAAATGCGAAAATGTTCCTGATCATTTAAAACACTGAGAAGTGATGTACCAGCTGCTTCATTCTATCTTCCTCAGCACCTTTAAAATTTTCCCAAAACTTTTGGCGTGCGAACATATACCCGCTTTTTTTACCATACAACTCACTTCAAACTCCCACACGCTCTCCTAAGTGTAACTCACTCATACATACTACTCCATCGTTGTAAGTCGCTCACACCCATCCATTCCCAGTTGACCTTCCTCACTCACTCGTTCAGTCCAGCTCATTGTCGTTGTCTCTTTGTGTGTGTCTGTCTGTCTGTCTGTCTCGTTGTCTCCTGTCTTACAGCTATAGTCTCCTTCGTTCTGCCCTGCTACTACAGTCTCCTTTCACTGTCACTGTCTCCCTTTTTCCCTCTCTAACTGCTAATATCTCATCCCTTCCTTCCTACTGCTGCTCTCTCTTCTCACTGTCACTATCTCTGTCTTCCGCATTGATTGTCATTGTCGTATACTCTGTCTCTCTTTATCACTGGCTCTCACCCACTTCTACTTCCTCTTTATTGCCCCCTCCCCAGCACTGTCCGCTTCACTCTTTTCCTAGCACTGTCCTGTCACTGTGCCAACGGCCATGCCGCAGTGATAACACCAGTTCCCGTCAGATCACCGAAGTTGAGCGCTGTCGGGCTGGACTAGCACTTGGATGGATGACCATCCGGTCTGCCGAGCGCTGTGGGCAAGCGGGCTCCACTCAGCCCTTGTGACGCAAACTGAGAAGCTACTTGATTGTTGAGTAGCGGCTCCGTTCTCGGAAATTGACATACGGCCGGGAGAGCGGTGTGCTGACCACATGCCCCTCCATATCCGCATACAGTGACCCCTGTGGGCTGAGGATGACACGGCGGCCTGTCGGTGCCGTTGGGCCTTCATGGCCCGTTCGGGAGGAGTTTTAGTTTTGTCACTATCAACTATAATCGACTGCCATTGTGTTCCCCTCTTTCTCTCACACTGCCATTGTCTCCTTCGTTCTTCCTGTACCACCACCATGTCTACTATCTTCCAGTATTTATTACTTTTACGTCTCTTTGCCTGTGCCTCTGTTTTCTTCTCTCCAAGCACAAAAAAGCGCGAATACATTATGTTCGCAAATCAACATTTCTGGCCCATAATTTTAAAGGTGCTGAGAAAGGTAGAGGGAGGCAGCTGGTACGCACTATTCAGTCAGTCTTTTAAACCGGAGTGCATTCGCCGATAAGAGCATTTTTCCGCTGCAGCAGGACATGTAACTCATACGAGAGAAATGTGTTGATCAGTAAAATTTAGATAGTTTACTTGTGTCAAACTCAAACAATGCAAAACTAATTTTACACCTCAGACCGAAATTTTGCATGTGCTTCAGCACTACAACGTGGCGTTCCCAGATAACAGAGACAATTTAAAGAATATTTCTGCGTCCTATGTCACTTTATAAACCACGTTTAACTTCATACCGGATTTTACGTGCCTGTTTTACTTGTACAAGTAAAGTAACTTTGAACGTGTGTATCTCGGAAACGAATAAAGATATGAAGAAACTTTTCAAGGTTGTTCTAAAACGGGATTTTAAAAATATATCTTAAAAATTACAGCCATTTGCTGTGCATTTCCGTCTTGGAATACTCTGCTGAGCTTTTGTCCGCTGGTGAAGGCGAAAATACAGTAAAAAAAGTGTTTTTGGGGGTTTTCTCAGGAATCGCCCAGGAAGTAAATGGTGCCTCCGTAAGCTCTTTAAGGCGCACCGCAGAGGACATCAAATGCAAAATGAACCAACCGGCTAGTTCTATTTCCCTAAGCAGGAGGAAGCTTGTAATATTCATACTTTGACCCTGTACTGTAGGGCAGTGACACTAACACGATCTTTCTGTTGGGTACACAAACGGTCCCTAGCCCGAGGGCTATCCAGAACACTTGACCATACCTCTGTAGACTCGAGGTACGAGCAGCGAAAAATCCGTTTTTATGCGCGGCGTTTTGAAACATACTAGGCAAGCACGCTGTCACATGCATACCGATAAAAATCATTGGATGTTTGTATGCACATTCCACAACTCCACCTTAACCGTTGGGTCGATTTCAACCAAACTTAATGCGTGTATCACTTGATGTCTGGAAAGGATCACTGTGGGGTAAGGCGTGGTGGTGTGGTTGCAAAGAGGCTGACGTGGAAGCATAACTCAGGAAGGTATGGAGCCATTTAAACAAAATTTTGTATGTACATGATTCTTTATATGTATTATTTGTACAAAAATACCTTGAGGAGGGGGTAATAGTCCTCCACCACCTCTAAAGATGTTAATCGATGTGAGAAGCCGGGCCAGGAAAAAAATACTCGATAACGACTGATACTGGCATCGAATCCATAATATTCTGGGTCTCTAGCCTCGTTCGTGACAGTTACAGTGAAATAAAAACTTTAACGCTGGGGTGGGGTTTGCAAAGAGTGTGACGTATCAGCATTATATGTAATGCCTGAAGCAATTTATGCCAGATTTGACACACATCTCACTTCCTGCCAGGAAAAAGAAAAGTACTGTGGGACAGCCCTAGCACCCCTGCTGCTGAGAGTGGAGGTGAAAATGTGTAACATGCAAAGGTAACTCTGGAACACATGGAGCAATCTCAACTAAATTTGGTGTATATGTGACTTATTATTTGTATAAAAATACTGGGGACTAAGACACCATTAACTCCCCTATTAGTGGGTTTGGAAATAAGACGGGTTGACATCTAAAAATGTTCGAAAGCAGCCTGTTGCTACTTCGGTCCTGTATTTATTTGACCTGCAATACTTAAAAATTATGAAGCGCTGTGTGTGTCTTACGTTGTTCAGTAAGTCAACCAGGTAGCTATAATGAGCACCGCAGCGAGCCAATTTTCTCAGCACATTTCGGCGCCAAATGTCATGCCAAGCGCCTGAATATCACATATATTTAACATCCTCTCTGGAGTCTTGTGAGGAGCAGTCAAATAACAATATATTTCTGCCGCTATGTCTTGCTGGAAAACTGTTTGCGGGCGCCTACGAAAACCCAGGCGTGCACCTCTTCGTGCGAAGCAAATCGGTGGACACGAATACCGTTCTCCAGAGCTCCAAAAGTATGAAAATCGCATGGTGAGAGAGAGGGGTGTACGGAGAATGTATAAAGTTTGCCCACGGAACTTCCACAGCGTAATCCAAACAAACGTGGCACCATGTGGGCCCGCCCATTTGCTTCGAGCCAAGAGGTGCACGCCTGGATACAATCAACGTTTCGTAGGCCGAACACACTTGATATTCTAGTCTCACAGTGGATAAATGTATTAACAGTTATAGCGATTGCTTTTGAAATAACAGTTTACTCACGTTTTTCCACCTGTTACGTTTTTAATTTCGTTTACACACATCAAAAAAAGTTCTCAGAAGTCCTGAAGATAGACGTTGACTGTGTATGTTGTATCACACAGTCCCCTTGACTGTTCAGAGATGTCACTAAACCCGCTCAGAGATGTAAACAACCATGCATGGTTCAAATGGCTCTGAGCGCTATGGGACTCAACTTCTGAGGTCATTAGTCCCCTAGAACTTAGAACTAGTTAAACCTAACTAACCTAAGGACATCACACACACCCATGTCCGAGGCAGGATTCGAACCTGCGACCGTAGCGGTCTTGCGGTTCCAGACTGCAGTGCCTAGAACCGCACGGCCACTACCATGCATGGGCAGCGCCTATTAGACGGAGGGGGCCCGGCAGTCGATCAGTTACAGTCATTCCACCAGGAAGGAGGTGCACGGCTCGTGTTGTCTGTAGTTCAGCCATGCCTAGACGGCCACTACCGCGGTTCGATCGCGTCTGAATTGTTACTTTGTGCCAGGAAGGGCTCTCAACAAGGGAAGTGTCCAGGCGTCTCGGAGCGAAGCAAAGCGATGTTGTTCGGACATGGAGGAGATACAGAGAGACAGGAACTGTCAATGACATGCCTCGCTCAGGCTGCCCAAGGGCTACTACTGCAGTGGATGACCGCTACCTACGGATTATGGCTCGGAGGGATCTACGCCGAATCGCCGTTGAGGAGGGGGCCAATCTGGACTAACAGTGCCTTGATGAACTTGTGGATAGTATGCCACGAAGAATACAGGCATGCATCAGTGCTAGAGGACGTTCTACTGGGTATTAAAGGTACCGGTGTGTACAGCAATCTGGACCACCCCCTCTGTAGGTCTCGCTGTATAGTGGTACAACATGCAATGTGTCGTTTTCATGAGCAGCAAAAAGGGCGGAAATGATGTTTATGTTGATCTCTATTCCAGTTTTCTGTACAGGTTCCGGAACTCTCAGAACCGAGGTGATGCAACTTTTTTTTAATGTGTGTATATACAGTGAGGTGACAAAAGTCATGAGATACCTCATTAACACTGTGTCGAACCTCCATTTGCCCCGGTGTAGCGCAGCAGTTCGACGTGACGTGGACTCCACAAGTCTTTGGAAGTCCCCACGCTGCTTCTATAGCCCTGCATAACCGCGAACAGGTGCAGGATTTTGTACACGAGCTGACCTCTCGATTGTGTCCCATACATGTAAGATGGAATTCATGTTGGACAATCCGGGTGACCAAACTATTCGCTCGAATTGTCCAGAATGTTCTTCAAACCAGTCATAAACAACTGACATGGCATCGTTGTTTGGGAACATGAAGTCCATGAACGGCTGCAGATGGTCTACAAGTAGACGAACATAACCAGAGGACCCAGTCCATTCCATTTAAATACAGCCCACACCATTATGAAGCCACTACCAGCTTGCACAGAGCCTTGTTGACAACTTGGGTCCGTGGCTTCGTGGGATCTGCCCCACACTCGAACCCTAGCCGGTCGTCTGCTCCCATAGCCTATTAACGCCCAATTTCGATGCACTGTTCCAACGGCTACGTTCTTCGTACGTCCCGCATTGATTTCTGCGGTTATTTCACTTAGTGTTGTATGTCTGTTAGCACTGACAATACGCAAACGCCGGTGCTCTCTGTCTTTAAGTGAAGACCATCGACCACTGTGTTGTGCGTGGTAAGAGGTAATGCCCGAAATTCGGTATTCTCGGTCCACTTTTGACACTATGGATCTCCCTAACGATAACCGAAATGGATTGTCCCATGCATCTAATACCAACTACCATTCAGAGTTTGTCAGTTCTCGTCGTGCGGCCATCATCACGTCGGGTACGTTTTCACGTGTATCACGTGACTACAAATGACAGCTCCGCCTGTGCACTACCCTTTTATACCTTATGTTTGCGTTAATACCATGATCTGTATATGTGCATATCGCTATCCTACGAGTTTTGTCACTTTGTTCAAAAAATTGTAACACCTTCTAAACTTTTCACAGTAATTAAGGCCATAGAAACACGGTCTTTCCCGAATGTACGTCTCACCAAGAGCGATTCTGGTAGCTAGAGTCCAAGGTTTTTGCTAAGCATGCCTTTTGCGTTCTTGTGGTGTTATTTCCACAGAAACTTTCATCTCCTAATACATACACTCCTGGAAATTGAAATAAGAACACCGTGAATTCATTGTCCCAGGAAGGGGAAACTTTATTGACACATTCCTGGGGTCAGATACATCACATGATCACACTGACAGAACCACAGGCACATAGACACAGGCAACAGAGCATGCACAATGTCGGCACTAGTACAGTGTATATCCACCTTTCGCAGCAATGCAGGCTGCTATTCTCCCATGGAGACGATCGTAGAGATGCTGGATGTAGTCCTGTGGAACGGCATGCCACGCCATTTCCACCTGGCGCCTCAGTAGGACCAGCGTTCGTGCTGGACGTGCAGACCGCGTGAGACGACGCTTCATCCAGTCCCAAACATGCTCAATGGGGGACACATCCGGAGATCTTGCTGGCCAGGGTAGTTGACTTACACCTTCTAGAGCACGTTGGGTGGCACGGGATACATGCGGACGTGCATTGTCCTGTTGGAACAGCAAGTTCCCTTGCTGGTCTAGGAATGGTAGAACGATGGGTTCGATGACGGTTTGGATGTACCGTGCACTATTCAGTGTCCCCTCGACGATCTCCAGTGGTGTACGGCCAGTGTAGGAGATCGCTCCCCACACCATGATGCCGGGTGTTGGCCCTGTGTGCCTCGGTCGTATGCAGTCCTGATTGTGGCGCTCACCTGCACGGCGCCAAACACGCATACGACCATCATTGGCCCCAAGGCAGAAGCGACTCTCATCACTGAAGACGACACGTCTCCATTCGTCCCTCCATTCACGCCTGTCGCGACACCACTGGAGGCGGGCTGCACGATGTTGAGGCGTGAGCTGAAGACGGCCTAACGGTGTGCGGGACCGTAGCCCAGCTTCATGGAGACGGTAGCGAATGGTCCTCGCCGATACCCCAGGAGCAACAGTGTCCCTAATTTGCTGGGAAGTGGCGGTGCGGTCCCCTACGGCACTGCGTAGGATCCTACGGTCTTGGCGTGCATCCGTGCGTCGCTGCGGTCCGGTCCCAGGTCGACGGGCACGTGCACCTTCCGCCGACCACTGGCGACAACATCGATGTACTGTGGAGACCTCACGCCCCACGTGTTGAGCAATTCGGCGGTACGTCCACCCGGCCTCCCGCATGCCCACTATACGCCCTCGCTCAAAGTCCGTCAACTGCACATACGGTTCACGTCCACGCTGTCGCGGCATGCTACCAGTGTTAAAGACTGCGATGGAGCTCCGTATGCCACGGCAAACTGGCTGACACTGACGGCGGCGGTGCACAAATGCTGCGCAGCTAGCGCCATTCGACGGCCAACACCGCGGTTCCTGGTGTGTCCGCTGTGCCGTGCGTGTGATCATTGCTTGTACAGCCCTCTCGCAGTGTCCGGAGCAAGTATGGTGGGTCTGACACACCGGTGTCAATGTGTTCTTTTTTCCATTTCCAGGAGTGTATTTCTTTGTTTCTAACCGGGAAGTAAAATACCAGTTTTTATAAATTTAGCTTTAAAAATTATTAATGTAACGAAGTATTTTCTTAAAAAATTCTCGTCCCCTATTTCACCCTCTTAGGAGTTGAATTTCCAAAAACTGTGGAAAAATTATTTTTTGTTTCTAACTGGGATGTCAACTGCCAATGTTCTTAGACGCTGCTTTAAAAATACATTATTATTAGGGACTTTAATAATGACTTATCTTTTTTAAAAAAGACTTTCATCCGCCTTTTTACTGAGTTAATGGTTTAATTTCCAAAAATGCTGAAACACGTATTTTTTCCATTTCTGACTGAGGAAACAAATACCAATTTTCGTAGTTCTTGTTCCGAAATTGCCTTATAGTGATATATTTTCAAAAAGCTTTTCATCTCCTATTTCAGACTCTTAGGTGTAAAATATCGAACAATTCCTTCTTAAATGATGCCTACAGTAAAAGATCAACACCCTTCTTACACCCTTCTTAAATTTCAAATACCTATCTGTAACGGTGTGGGTTGGGGGATGATGAGTCAGTGAATCATTCTGGGCGTGTTTTATCCCCTGAGGGGTTAAATTTTCAATATCAGTGGAACTCGTACATTTTTATTTCTAACAGAGAAGTCAAATACCAATTGTCTTAGCTTTAGCTTTCAAAATACATCAGTAGTTCTGTAATAATGATTTATTTACAAGGAAAACTTTCACCCGCCATTTCACTCCCACACTGGTTCAGTTTCCAAAAATGCTTAAACACTTATTTCTTTGTTTCCAATCGAGAAACCAAATACCAATTTTCGTAGGTCTAGCTTCAAAATTGCGTTAATAGCGACATATTTCCAAAAAACCTTTCATCCCCTTATTTGGAAAGGCACGAATGAGTCATTGAGGCGGGACAATATCTTACATTGTGTGTGGGGGGGGGGGGGGGGGGGGGGAGGGGGGGGTAACATGCATGACGTACGTTTGCGAGGGAAGCCGCGGTGAAGAAGCTAGTTTCCAAATAAGAAAAGAAAACAATGAATGATGTACTACACGAAGCTAAGTAGACTGTAGCAATTCCATGATGTTTGGTGAGGTCCCAATATCGTGTCAGACCTCCTATTGCTCAGCGTAGTGCAGAAACGCCATGCATCGTGGACTCAACAAAGTCGTCGAAAGCTCCTGCTGGAATACTAAGCTATGCTGCCTCTACAGCCGTCCACAATTGCGAAAGTGTTTTCGGTGCAGGATTTTGTGCACGAACTGACCTTTCGATTATCCCCTACAAATGTTCGACGGGATTCGCCTCGAGGAATTGTAAAAAATGTTTTTCAAACCAGTCGTGAACAATTGTGGCCCGGTGATATGGCGCATTGTCATCCATTAAAATTCCATTGTCATCCATAAAAATTCCATCATAGTTCGGGAATATAAAGTCCATGAATGGCTGCAAACGGTCTCCAAGTAGCCGAACATAACCATTACCAGTCAATGATCGGTTCAGTAGGACCAGAGGACCCAGTCCATTCCATGTAAACAAAGCCCATTATGGAGCCACCACCAGCTTGCACAGTGCTTTGTTGACAACGGGGGTCCATGGCTTCGTGGGGTCTGGCCCCCCTCGAACTTCACTATCAGCTCTTACCAACTGGGCCGGCCGGGGTGGCCGAGCGGTTCCAGGCGCTACAGTCTGGAACCGCGTGACGGCTACGATCGCAGGTTCGAATCCTGCCTCGGGCATGGATGTGTGTGCTGTCCTTAGGTTAGTTAGGTTTAAGTAGTTCTAAGCTCCAGAGGACTGATGACCTCAGAAGTTAAGTCCCATAGTGCTCAGAGCCATTTGAACAATTTTTACCAACTGACGTCGGGACTCATCTGACCAGGCGACGGTTTTCCAATCGTCTAGCGTCCAACCGCCATGGTCAGAAGCCAGGAGAGGCGCTGCAGGTGATGTGCTGGTAGCAAAGGCACTGGCGTTGGTCGTCCGCTGTCATAGCCATCGGTGCGCTGTCCTAACGGTTATGTCCTTTGTACGTACCACACTGTTTTATGCGGTTATTTCAAGCGGTATTGCTTGTCTGTCAGCACTAACAGCTCTATGCATAGGCTGCTGTACTCAGTCGTTAAGTGAAGGCCATCGTCCACTGCGTTGTCCGTGCTAGGAGATAATACCTGAAATCGGGTATCCACGGCACACTCTTGACATCACGGATCTGGGATTAATGAATTACTTAATGATTTCCAAAATGGAATGTCCCATGTATCTAGTTTCACCTGCCGTTCCGTGTTCAGTCAGTTAATTCCCATCGTGAAGCCATAATCACGTGGAAACCTTTTCAAATGAATCGTCTGAGCACAAATGACAGCTCCACAAATCCACTGCCCTTTTATACCTCGCGTATGCAATACTATCGCTGTTGTGACTGACAGTTCGCAATTTTTCACAAACACAACTTTTATTGATGTAAGTTCACAAGGTTGATGACTGAACATACAAACGAAAGGTAACAATAACGATGCCAGTAAAAGTCTCCTAATTAAGGCAAACAAAAGTTCACTTCTAATTTTCCACAAAGGTTCGTGGTAACACTCTCACACACTAGTAACAATCCAATTTAGAGACGAAGACGTAATCTTCAACGGTCGCAGTAGACGAGGTCGGCATCCGGCGCGAACTGAACTTCGGGGCTGGTTCTAGCCCCTACATAGCTGTCTTTAGCCAATCAGGTTTTGGCGTAATGATACTTCCTGCAGGCCGTGGTTCGAGCCCCCCCCCCCCCCCTTTGCAGGAAGTAGTGCTCGGAATGTCTGTTTCCATTAACTTGTATGTAAATAACCGGTGTTTACCAATGCGCTTTTGGTACGCCTTGGGCATAGACAACCTCGTCCTCTGTGGTGTAATATGGGTTGCCGGCCCTCAGGGGCTACCTTGGCTCCGGTATAACAACCACCATCTTCTATATGTGCGTATCGCTATGCCAAAGCTTTTGTCATTTCAGTGTATATGAATGAAATAACATTGGGATTAGGTTACAACCCCGTCTTATTCGCTACTGCTTCCCTATCATGACACTGAACTCCAATAACTGCAGTTCGGTTTCTGCACAAGCTGTAAATAAACTTTCGCTCCCTGTATCTTATCCCTGCTACCTTCAACATTTCAAAGAGTGTATCCTAGTTAGCCAGGTGACTGCGATCGAAATAAATAATGTGCTTTTGGAAAATAAAGGGCTTCTTTATTCCAAACACGGGTTCTTATTCAGCCGGTCATATTGGAGACCTGTTGTAACAGCTGGACCAGCATCCAGTCGCTGTGGTGGCGCGTGGAGACGGGCGGCAAGCCTCTATCTTGTTAATGAGAGTTCATCCCTCTTCCGATTTCCGATGAAGGCTTAGCAATGTCGGCTGCTGCTTCGCTCGTTCGATTTGCGTGGTTACGTCCTGTGTGGCGTCGATCTGAAACGCACTGGTCAGCTAGCGCGGACGGCGCGCCGGCGACAGCGGAAGCGCCGTCACCGTGTGGGGCGGAGCAGAGTGTGTGAAGGCTAACGGTGCCTGCCGAGTATGAGTCAGCTGGCACACTTGGCGCGCCCCCTCCGCCCACGCGCAGTGACACTGACCGACTGTTGTGCAGTCTGCTCGTGTTGTGGGTGCCCACCTGCCCGCCACACCTCTGCCAGCCGCTCCGTGCTTCCGGCACTCGAGGCAAAATCCGGAATCTTCTAGTCTTCTGACTGATTGCGGCAAAGTTTTCCATGTCCGACGCAAAACGTACCGATGTGATCGTCCACCTCCGGCAAAACTCCTAAAGCTGCACCACTCCCCGCCACCCCTTGCACTGCCATCCCCACCTCCTCCCTCCACCTCCCAACCCCGTAGATGTCTCTGCAACTTTTTCTACGCCGATTTAGCAAATTTCATAATTTTATGAGTAGGTACAATAAAAAAAATGGCCATGGGCGAGTAGGTCTCGCGCAAAAAATGGTTCAAATGGCTCTGAGCATTATGGGACTTAACTTATGAGGTTATCAGTCCCCTAGAACTTAGAACTACTTAACCTAACCAACCTAAGGACATCACACACATCCATGCCCGAGGCAGGATTCGAACCTGCAACCGTAGCGGTCGCGCGGTTCCAGACTGTAGCGCCTATAACCGCTCGGCCACCCCGGCCGGCGGTCTCACGCACTAGGGTTCCGTGCAAACTAGATTATGTATATATGTATAGTTCATCCGCACTGGGAATCGAAAGTCTGTTTTTGATACAGATACTAGCAGTGCCAATGTATCGGTCCCGGAAGTTCCAAGACCATATGAAAATCTCTACAGTAGCTCCTTAGATTAGGCCGGACATACAAAAAGAAGCGAGCATGGCACTTCACTTTATATATGTAGATATAGAAGATTTAATAAAATACTTATTTACTGAAACATGACTACAATTTATATTTTGTGTCCGCATGCAGTAATGCTCGTCTATTATGCTTTTGACGGACGATGAATGCTATGTATTTTGTAATGGAAAACATATTTTTTGCGTGATACAATTACAATTTATCAGTTCTCAGACTTTTTTTCACTTTACTTGTACTGTTAAACCTTGCTTCTTGCCAAATTTCATGACTCTCGTTCAACTGGAAGTACAATGTAGGTTTTGCTGAGTGAGTTTTCGAGTATCAAAATATGTGACAAATTGGCGGAATGTTTTGATTGAATTGACTTAGAAGCGTAAATTTTTTACACTGCTAAGGGACCATAGACCTTAATATGTAACATAAATCTGAACTTGATACGTATCGCCGTTAATGAGAAAACAGGGTTCTTAAGTCAGACAGACAGACAGACAGACCGGTAGACGGACGGACAATAAAGCGACTTTATAACTATACAGTTTTTATAGACTGAAGCACGGAACCCTAAGGAAGCACAGAGAAACAGACTTTCCAGGGAGATTTCGTACAAGACGTACATCGATTAAATGTGTTCATCACAGTGACTAACAAAGAAACGTAAGACATGCTTTAGCATGTTTCATTCGCACTAGAGTAACGACAAAATGCCCAATACATAAGTAAGGGCTACTTCCAGTGGTCTTACCCTACCAGATGCTTGAACGATGCAGCTGATGACACGTGGCAGACCATACATTTGTTTCCACGGGAGTTCAACTTAGATGAACAGAGTGTATTTCTCTGTAGGAGGCGTCCCCAATTTTTTCCTCTGACGAAGCGCTTTGAGTATCCTGGTACTTTGATGGAACGCCTTGTTTATGTTGAAGGTTAATAAGTTTTTTTAATCTGAAAAACTTGTTTTATTCAATGGTTGCTTGTATTTTAAATCATTAGTAATCATGCAGATAATATAATAAAATTAATTAGCATCGTCAAAATATCGCGAAAAAATCCATGTTATTAACGTTATTCGCAGACCGCTTAATCACTTTCGGCATAACACCAAGTTCCACGGAACACAACTTGGGAAACCGTGTTTAGGCAAAGGACTGACATCTCCCGTAATTTTATTAACCATTCGCAGAATGCTTATTCTGAAGTTCTATTTTATTTATGCAGTAGACTGTCCCAACTGACTGAACGAAGCAGCGCAGTGGTTAGCACACTGGATGCCCATTCGGGAATACAATAATTCAAATCCCCGCCTGGCCATCCAGATTTTGGTTTTCTGTGATTTCCGTAAATCGCTTACTGCAAATTCCGGGATGGTTTCTTTGAAAAGGACACGGCCCATTTCCTTCCCCATCCTTTCGTGATATGAGCTTGTACTCGGTCAGTAATGATAGCGCTGTCGACGGGACGTTAAGCTCTGTTCAGCTGAAATTTCAGAACTGTGAAGTACTGGCTGGAGGGACAAGTAATATTTTATCATTTCCACGTTTTGTACTTGCTTCCTCCACTGTCGCCGCTCACTTCGGTCTTCTCTCGGCAGAAACCAGCAAAAGTCGGAAACCTTCGGTCAAATAGCATATTTGCTCCAGCATCCGCTCACCGACCTTAGATCGTAAAATACCCTGGCGAGGTAGCAGCAAGAGCTCCGTTATTGGAAACGCTCGAGCTGAAGGGTCACTTTAAAGCCCAAGCGACACAAGCCGCTGTTTAGGGCGCCATAGGTACCGTAAATAAGATTTATATACAGGACGCATGACTACGACAATCAGAGCGACCGCTTGGTGCGCCTCCAAGAAATAACACGTGCTTTTACAGTCGCGGTCCAAGAGGTATACTTCGTTTTCGAAGCTTCCGTGACATCGCGTGATATGCCACACGCGGCCACGACTGGTATCCTCGCGTTCATGACGCGCGAGATAATGAACTCCCAAGACAAGAAAAAATAAGAATTATCTGAATGCGTCGGGAATCGGTGATGCACGTTTGCAGACAAACAAATGATTACAATTTCAGAAAAAATTGGATGCTTTGTTTAACAGAAGAGCTTCATAGATTGATAAAGCCAGCAACGCTTTGACCAACCTGTGGCTCTTACACAAGCAGTTATTCGGCTTGCATTGATTGATAGATCTGCTGGATATCCTCCTGAAGTACATCATGCCAGATTCTCTCCAATTGGCGCGTTAGATCGTCAAAATCCCGAGCTGGTTGGAGGGTCCTCCCCATTACGATACAAAAGTTCTCATTTGGAAAGAGATCCGTGCAAGGTAGGGTTTGGCAAGCACGAAGACAAGCGATATGAACTCTCGCCGTGTGCGGGCTAGCGTTGTTTTGTTGAAATGTAAGCCCGCGATGCTTTGCTATGAAGGGCAACAAAACGAATCGTAGAATACCATCGACGTACCGCTGTGCTGTAAGGGTGCCGTGGATGAAAACTAAAGTGGCCCTGCTATGAAAAGAAATGGCATCCTAGACTATCACTCCTATTATGAATGAAATGATAACTAATCAGCACCCTATATAATATATCACTCCAAGTTGTCGGGACGTATGGCAGGCGACAGTGAAGTTGGTATCCCACAGCTGTACGGGGTGTCTCCGGACAAGTCTTCGGCCTGGAATCTCATTGATTGGAATAGAATTGTCTTCAGTGATGAGTCCTGCTTCTAAATGAGCCCCGATGACCAGAAGACGTGTCTGGAGACGCCACGGACAATCTGACTGCCGCTCGCCGTAAGACCCGACAACCAGAATGTGCCATTTCTTTTCTTCTCTTTGGTTGTCATCCACGGCACCCTTATATATTCTACGCCCCGTTTAGTTGTCCTTCATGGCAAACCATCATGGGCTTAAATTTCAGCAAGATAATGTCAGCCGGCACACGGCGAGAGTTTCTAGTGTTTGTGTTCGGGCTTGCCAAATCCTACCTTGTCCAGCAAGGTCGTTGGAGATCGTCCCACTTGCGAACGTTTGGAGCATTATGGGCAGGGCCTTCCAACCATCTCAGAATTTTTACGTTCTAACGCGCCAATTGGACAGGCTTCGGCGTGATATCCCTGAGGAGGACATCAAACAACTGTATCAATCAGTAACAAGGCGAATAATTCTGGCACAAAGGACAAGAGATGGACCAACACGTTACTGACTTGCTCAATTTGTGAAGCTCTTCCTCTTTAATAAATCATCTATTTTTTCTGAAATTGTAACCATTTGTTCGTCTGTACAAATAAATCACATTTACCAATGTTCGTCCCAATCGAATAATTTCTTCGTGAAGCGCCTTTTTGTAGATTCATCACATGACGTACGTCTCCGGAGGTTGAGAAGGGAATGCTTATTGGCGGCCGGAATCAAGTCTCTGGAGTGCTTCATATACAAAATAGTCTTACAAGGGACCTTAAGGATTCGACCTCTTCGATTTTCCTCTCATCTATAAGATTTGAAGTTTAGTGCACGGACATTAATTTTCTAAAGCAGTATGACGCAGTTCTCCTAATAATCATCTTTGTATATCAGAAGATTTCCGAGCATATAAAGATGCAAGTGGATCTGTGCAACTTGAAAATATATTCTGTGTCAGTGAAGTGAAGTGCAGTTTCCTAAAATCGAACGTCTGTTTCTAGAAGAACTATGGGAATGAAGAACTCAACAAAAAAATATTTAGTAGTAGTAGTAGTAGTAGTAATAGTAATAGTAGTAGTAGTAGTAGTAATTTAATACTATTTAATAGTAGTAATTTGAAACACGAGAATTGTTTACTATATTGGGAACAGATTCGTAAGAAAAACCACGCTGTTGCAGTGACTACCGGAGATCCTTTAAAATAAAGCGAAACGCGTGTGGTCTAACTAATACTTTTCATACAGTTGTAAGTATGGTGTATAACGTATATTACTTGTTTATCTGCAGGAAAGTGCCCTAAAACGATGAAAACAATGCCTTTTTATTTTTAACTAATGGTTGTATGGAAAAAACTGATATAAAATGCGAAGTGGCTTTTTGTCGAAGGAAAAGATTATGTACATCAATAATACTGTCCAGTCTGCAGAAATTAAATGATTATTTTATTTTCTGTTTGATGTTCCTTATTTTTTACGAGACATTTTTTATAGTTGTGAATACTCGCATTTCCATGGGAACAGTCATTAAAAATAAATAGTTATTTTTAATAAAAAATTATGATTCATATTTGATAAGTAACAGTGCCATTTTTTAATGAATAAGGAATTGAAATAAAAGTCAAAAAAGTGTCTTACTAGTGATTTCGAACATCATGACTTACTGGGAAATGCCTTGTGGCTAGGGCCTCCCGTCGGGTAGACCGTTCGCCTGGTGCAAGTCTTTCTAGTTGACGCCACTTCGGCAACTTGCGTGTCGATGGGGATGAAATGATGATGATAAGGACAACACAACACCCAGTCCCTGAGAGGAGAAAAACTTGATAATTACAACACTATTACGCTACGCATGCACCTAATGACGAATATGTTAATTAACCAAAAATGTTGTGTACTTAAAAGCGCTCGGAAAGCTCCTAAACTTCAAAGGCTATTTTCCGGTTTTTTGGAGAAATGCTTCGTAGTGCGTTAGGAAACAGACGACAGGGCCCTGTCCTTCAGACCTCCTAAGTATGAGGTATATTGAGGAGGGCCAGTCCGGTTATTAACGATCGCCAACCTTGTTTTTAGCTACGGGACGTAATGTGTGATTTGGTCAAATATTTGAGCCGACCGAAAATAAGGCTTCCTACAAATTACGCAATGATTTTTTTCCGAATTTTCATTGCCAAATGAAGAGTGGGAAACGGACAAATGGTGTATCGAATTAACCAACGTGAGGTCTACTTTTTCACAAAAACTTCAAAATAGTAAAAATTATATACAAAACTTGAAATGATTTCTTCAAAGCTAATTAATCAGACAGATAAGAGAAGTACACCTTTGAATGATGATCGAAATCATGCACAGCAAATGAGGTGCCAGTTGAGAATTTAAAGGACCAACAGACTAATATCCTCTAGTACGCTTTAAAATTCTAAGTTTAATGTTTAAATACTAAATCGGCATTTCATTTCGTGTACGTGATTTCGAGTAGCATTCAAAGGAGTGTCAAATATATCTCTATTCTATTCTATTTTATTGTTGAATATGTGCGTGCTTCTTACTTTAGATCACCTTATGTTTCCTCGCAGAAATGCGTAAGGACAAAAGAAGAAAGGCAAAAGTTCGTTCACTAATACAAGTTACTGGGAGACTGTTGCTGACGAATCTGATACTGTTCTAAAACAAGTGTAGCCATCTGAGGATGGATGTAATTTCCCGGAAATGGTCCCTGCAATAATATACAGCTTCTCAAATGTCGCTGATTCTGACTACGGCCTCCCTCAATAGTACCTAATCAATAATACCTATGGAATTCTACAAGATCCAGTGCGAATGAAGTAGCACTTAAGTATTAATTTCGGATAGATGACATCGTTAGACTTCCAGTTTCACACAGTTCCCTGCCATGTTTGAGAAGTTACCGCGCTCGTTTATTGTTTCTAGACACTTATTTCTGTTGTTTCTTTCATAGCTGGCAGCAACTACTATCAACAACGACTGAAGTCTTCGTTAAGAAAGTTCTTTTGTGTCCCCGTGAGTAGTACAAACAAAAGAAAGTTCCACTCAAAAGTGAGTCTCTTGTCACATTGCGATGTTCGTCGCTTTTGTATCTCATTCCCTTTATTTCTCTCTTTTTATTTTTAAACGCCTAAGAGGAGATGTAATTCTGCTGATCGGGCCACTCAGAACATCTCGCGTGTTCGGGACGTGGCAAACAGCTGCAATCGCACGGTGCTCGCGTGCGCAACGCTTTGCGGATGATTCGCCAGTGGCTAGAAAGTCGGAGGTAAACAGCAAGTCTCTCGTAGAAAGTGGGGCGACTGAGATTTTATAAGGGCTGTAAAGCCCCGTAGGCATGGATGACGTTACCACTTAGCTGGTGGGCTTCCCTGACTGGTCGGTCTGACCGTGTTCTCCCGTTAGACACTGCGTCATACCAGCTGCATCTCACCAAGTGCAGCCTCGTTACTGTACGAAGGTTACTCCCGTGTGACGTTGGTCAGGAACTACTAACTAGGAGGATATGGGGCTTGATAATTTATTGGCTGCTACCTTAACTCAAGTGGTCCAAGTGTTAACGTACATTGTTAGGAAGCGATAGATGCAGCCAGACGTGTGTTAACTGAACTTGATTGGGTAACCTACAGAAGGACTAAAAGATAATCCTTAGCTGATAGCAGTCTTAGGACCACGATAAGCTTACAGCCAGTTGCTCTCAGTTTTTCGTTAAGCCAGATTTTTTCATCAGTGGACTGTGTCTAGCACGGCGTTCCTCTGAACGTTTGGTGCCAGCAGTTCATTTCGCATTTCAAAAACTCCCAAACGTCGTTACAGCTGTACTGAAGCTGTCTCGGATTTTCACACTTTCCAGCTGTACACCGATTTCTTCTAGATTTTTGTTGTGGTTGTCGAGTCATATACGTTGAAGATGTATTTTCCTCAAAATTATTCATTCCTATGTGACAATAAAACTGGGCTCTGTCTTTGCTCATTGTAATTTTTTCTATTTTCGAATATATTGCCGGTTTCGATCTTTTCGTGTAGATCCCATTTTTATTGTGTAGTTTTTGTGAAAATAAAAACTACAGCGGTGGGTAAAATAGAGTGATCAGATGTTTACATAAATTGTTTTGTTTATAGCTTAAAAGAAAATGGTACAATCCGACATGTCGAAAGCTACCCTGAAATTTTTCACACAGGAAGAACACAGCGAAAGAAATGCACTGTCAGAATTTTAGCTGCTAAGGCGCACTGCAAGTATTTTAAGAAAGTGTTACTATTACTCATTTTTGTCGCACGAAGAATGGCTTACAATAGCGGTTTCTATAGCCTAGCGCACGATGGGCGAATAAGCACAGGCGTCCGTGACGTGAGAACGTAGCGCCGCGTAGCACGAAGTCCAAAGTGCATACACGCGAATTTTAGACACTTAAACCGTACTAAAAATGTCTCAAATTATAATTTTTTTTAATAACTTGCAGTTCATGTCGAAAGCTAAGCTGTCGCAGATGTATTTGCCACACAACTGACTAGCAGAAGAAAGAAAATCGGGGCAGTGTATGGCATTAGATTATGGATGACTTCCACCAATTGGGACTTGAATTTTTTGCCATTAAGTATTCTATAACAATTCCTGTAGCACAGTTCGTATAACAGTTTTTGAGATATGCATATTTTACCAATAATCGAGCAGTTCTTTTCCCTGTAATCGTCACAAAAATGCGGAAAAACAAACATTTTCCTCACTCCAGGCACACTCGACAAAATATTCATGCATTCAGGCACTTCACATTAATTAGTAGTTTTATTTATGCAGTACTCGAATGGAGTAAGAAATGGTGGCGGCCATTGCGTGACAGGCATACTTCATCGAATACTTGAAATGTGGAGATGCAAATAAACAGCGCAGAAATGACTGAAGTTTAACTATACGTACCGCTCATAAACCTGAAATGACAGAGGGATATCGCAAAATATATCTTAAAACATTTATTTTTCGAGAGAACGAATCACACTATTAGTTCCGGGTGGAACCGAATTGTATTAACTGACTTTTCGTCATACTACTAAAGACTGAGGTGTATTTATGTCCAGGCCAACAGTCCAACAAAAGTAATGCAATATTTTCTGCAAGTAGTAAGACGACGTTTCTGACGTGACATTGTAACATTATTCTCTCCTATTTTTCAAGATTATGCTAGGTAGATTACAACATTTTTGCACGGAAGCGATTTTTTTATTTTTGTCCTGATATGCCTTGATGTTCCTGAAGACAGATATAAAGCTGCGGAAACATTAATCCACTGGTATTTACGACTGGCTTTGTTGTATACGACTGTGTCATAGCATTCATCGATTGTACAAACGACTCTGTCTTTTTTTTTTCACGGAACCTGTCAGTTTTGCTTTATATGCAGTTTTTATGGGATAACAAGGAGTTTCATCTTTACCGTAGCTACGAATTTCTCTATAGTATTATCTGTTAATGATATCTCCTCTTCACCTTTACTTGAGGTAGACATAGTAATTTTGCTACTTCCTTTTCGTGTAATCTAGTGAAGCTGTTGAATCACGTCGAGAACGTGTCGAAATCAATAACATTCAGTCTCATTTGTAATTCAGTGTGCCCTGTCTGATAGATATCCTTCGGTAACAGTGCGCTGACTCTCACGGGCAATTCTAAATCCTCCGAATAGTTTCTCTTTCATTCTTTTGCGAGTTTCATTTTGGGGCATATTCCCAACCTTGTGCAAATCTTTGGTTCAAATGGTTCAAATGGTTCTGAGCACTATGCGACTTAACTTCTCAGGTCATCAGTCGCCTAGAACTTAGAACTAATTAAACCTAACTAACCTAAGGACATCACACACATCCATGCCCGAGGCAGGATTCGAACCTGCGACCGTAGCGGTCGCTCGGCTCCAGACTGTAGCGCCTAGAACCGCACGGCCACTCCGGCAGGCGCAAATCTTTCTTCCATTTATACAATTCATGTCCAGATTTTAGGAAACGAAACCAGCTTTGCACACTGTTTAAGCATTTTCTCCCCTCTTCGTTTAATCAAAAAATTTACAGCCTTTTCTTTGTAATTAAAAGCTATTAAATCACGTATTTTCTTTGGTATATTTTTGTTGTAGACTTTAATTAGCACAACAATCGTTGTTCGAATTAAAATTCGCGGAATCGTCAGAGTTGTTTGCTGTTTCTTGTAATACGCGTACTTCCACAATTTCTAACAAACGTCGACATGAATTGAATAAATGTCTAAGAAATTAACAGATAAGTAAGTAGGGAGAAGTGGGTGATATAGACTTCACACCGCATTCTTATTTGACGTCTGCAATATTGAAACAAACAATAATTGGATTCCACATTACTGTGAAACTCTGGAACGTGCATAAAGACAGATGCTATTAGCAAACACTGCAAATTATTACGGGTATAAAATGAGTTGCAGTTTCGAGCGAATAGTAATTGTGAACATTCATCTCAGACAACTGTCATTGGATATTGAAATTCACTTTACAAATTACCGTCGCGTTTGCCATGTTATCTATTTACCGATGTGCCGTCAAGCAAGAATATGTGCCCACCATGTTGCGCAAGCGCTGTCTGCTGCAGCTAAGACGGGGGTATACATTTCTCCAACTGCCCGGCAAGCTACGATTTTGGCAGTTTTCAGCGTTTATAAAAAATACTTGCAGTGTGTTTTAGCAACTAAAATTTGGACACGGTCTTTCTTTCGGTGTATTCTTCACATACAAAAATTTTAGGACAGATGTCGACATGTCTGATTGGACCATTCCTTTATTAGTTTGAATTTAGGAGTACAGGCGCTTCGGTTTTTTGGATCTACCCAGCTCCGGGGAATTGCCGCAGCCATTAAGAATCTTACTGTTAAATCACTTGTCGTTCGCTCGTCTATCTTGGAAGTATTTTTAATAAATTAATTTTTAAACTGTCAGTCAGTATTTTCTTTATTTTCCTTGGTTGCTAATAATAACTACAACCAAAATTTCGATGAACATCATGTAAAAACAGTCGATGCATGAGAACAGAAATATAGTCGGAAATAAAAGTCAATATCCAAATGATTTAAGTTCGCAATAAATATATTTTCCTTCATTGTTATTATTTCATAACAAAATTTTTATGTCGTCAGATGTACGATTTACTCGTTCACTATTTTCGGGGGAAACTTTTGGGCATGTTTATGCATAGTGATTACTATGAAATGATTCAAAGAACAGAAAATTTGTTCACGATGAAACTGAATGGACTGTGGAGTCATTCACAGCAATAAGTTTACCGTTAGCGCTCGCCTTAAAGAAGATGAAATTCAAGTACATAACAGTGCACTTCACTGAAATTAAGAATACTTAAGTATAAAGTTTAAAATGACGTATCGTTTTATCCCACCGTAGTTAGGATGGAACCACCCTACATACTGCTTTACTAGACATTATTACGATCATTTGAAAAACAGAAAAATGTGTGTGAAGGGTTGGAGAATAGGTTACCAAAACGATATCCCCAAACGCACTACATTCAATTATTCCAGCGGTTAAACTGTATCATCAACTGGCTCTATAAAGTAATACTACTTGCATGATGCTACTAATGATGTACGTCTAATGGTTTGTATTTTTCAGCATCGTTCGTTTACTCCAGTTTCCGAAGAAATCTGTCTTTGTGACCTAAACAAATTTTTTCTGTAAACCTACACATTTGCAGGGGTCATGTTACCTGGCCCCGCCATACCCGAGCAGTCTGATCAAAACTTGCGGGAGACATGCTCTGATCTTCTCTTTAGTGTTTATCTTCTCTTTAGTGTTTATTCCAGTTTCAAAGAGTGTCACACGTCATGTGTTCGGCCAGAATATTTGATTAACGGCTTAAGAGGTCTAAGTGAGGGTGAAGTAAGCATTTTTATGCTTGTTTATCGTAGTATCATTTTTGTCTACAAAGATACTAACGCGAAACCAGTTTCTTCTTCTTTATTTTTAGTACGATGTAATTTTTTGACGGCGTTTGAAAGCATTTGAAATGTAAGTACTGCGATATGACGCTAATGTTTACAATGGAACATTTCTTACAATGGAACATTTCTCCAAAAAAAGGTGGGAAGCGCTTAAAGACAAAGTTTCATATTTTAGTGCAAACTTTAGCGTTCTTCGATATTATGCGTACACCTGTTTATGAAAAAAATGTTTTTTTTTCTTTCATGCGCAAGAAGACTGGTAATTTTTGTTACAAGAGTGCGTACAACAGTTTTTTGAAGGACATTGATAGTACTGTGATGCGAGATATGCGTTGGAAGCATGTACACGTGAACTGCCTATCGAGATCAGGGCATCATGTCATATAAAGAATGAAGCTTGCCAATCATTAGTGTTATATCCGTACAAAATGTGGAGCAGAATACTCCCAGGTGATAGCGCCCTCGTCTGTAGTGTATTGCATTAACATTCTTTACTAACACAACTATTATAAAGCGCCTTAGTTCATTGTCAAATTGCCTGTGCCGAGAGAAGTTCATGTATAAAACAAGCACAAGTTTGATGTTACCACTCAAAAAAATGCGACCATGACGCCTGTAATAAATATCCCATTGTCAAATGGTATGTACCCAGGAGTCAGCCAATAATTCGACAAACACTCGTAAAAAAAAAGTAGGAAACGCACATACACGAAGCATATGGCCTGCGGGAGAGTCGCTTTACAGTGCATGACAACAACAGCTTTCGACGATGCTCATGTGTCAAAAGGTGATTATCTTAGTAACAAATTTGTGACTGGTCACGCTTGAATGAAACTTTAAACTAGTTGTCTGCTTACAGAATGTTAAAAACAATACCTGTATGTTGCCGTCGAGGAAGTCATCGCTCCATAATTTTCTGTTTTAAAGAGGCTGTATGTAAGAACAATTACAGAAGAGCAGATGTACAAAATAATACATTAGCTTTAGTATTAACAGAAATTTTCAGTTCAACTGAAGTGAACGACATGACGATCGCACGCTGTGTTACCGACAACAGCAATTTTTTTAGGTGCTGCCGTTCCTACATCTTCTCCCTTTTCCTGTGTAGATACGTATCGAGTGTTAAGTCAGTCTAATTGTTACGGGATTCTCTGAACACTCAATGGTTATCAGTCTTCCTTTTTCTTTGCGCAGTCTCACGGAAACTTAATTGATCTTTTCATTTCTGGCCCACAACAAGTCAGTGTCTTGCCTTTGCTTTGTTCACAAAAAGTAGATTTTTGCCAAGCTGTAGATCTTACCTGTAATTTCTGTATCAGTGGAAACGCAAGAGACATACTAGGTACTATGACGAAAGCATTTGTGAATTGAATTAATTATAAAGAAATCATGGTCTGTAATTACGCCGCACCTAAACCCGTCAACCGTCTGAGAAGGAATAAAAAGTACGATCTTATCCCTTCGACCAGTCAGATGCGAACTTGCAACTTTATAATGAGCTCTCCATAACGGAACTGGTATGATTATATGGTTACTTTTATGGATAGCGCAGTCGCCACTTTCTCAAAGCGTGATTCACCTTCATCCAGTACACGAAAGTAAGAAAGTAGAAAAGCAGTAATGCATATTGTATACATGTAATGACACATTGCTGCACAGCCCTCATTTTCTGTCGCCCAACTATTGGCATTCAGTAAGACAAAAAATATTTTTTTTCTGACGATTTCTCTCTCTCAGTCTCTCTCTCTCTCACTCCCTCTCTCTCTGCCGGCCGATGTGGCCGTGCGGTTTAGGCGCTAGTCTGGAACCGCGTGGCCGCTACGGTCGCAGGTTCGAATCCTGCCTCGGGCATGGATGTGTGTGATGTCCTTAGGTTAGTTAGGTTTAAGTAGGTCTAAGTTCTAGGGGACTGATGACCTAAGACGTTAAGTCCCATAGTGCTCAGAGCCATTTGAACCATTTGTTTGGTAAACAGACTACCAGGTATGTCTTGGAGGCCAAAATAGTTGCGCGGACGTTGGACATTGATGTCCACTGACTGGATAAAAGGGCATCACAGTATTCTCGTCTCACTAAGAGGTGCATTACTGAAGTAGAATTCCGTTCAACATCGATCCCTTACATGGATTTCAACACGACGATCAAGAAAGTTGCTTATCACGACTGGAATTGTGAATGACATGTATCCCAGCATTATAAGGGTGGCCACCTAGCGGCCAAACAACTGAACGATCTTCTCGGTCATGGTTCACCAGGTGATGCTTAGTAGACACCAGGTGATCTCTCTCATCCGCATGAGGCTGGGACAAGGGTGTTACGCCGCCCATCTACACCGGTTGAAAATCGTCGCTTCTGGACACAGTGATCAGGACACAACGGCAGTGACGGATCTGTACCACGTCATAGTGGCGTGTACCAAATACTGCCGCCACGAAAGCGAGAGACGCTTGTTACTTGGTAGAACGGCAATGCCCAACCTTGACAATGTTTTAAGGAGTAGAGAAATAACTTTGACAACAAAGATTCGTATGGTGAGGGCTACGGTCTTTCCAGCTGTGATATACGGACTTGAGCCCTGGACCATAAGAAAGACTGTATGGAATAGAATAGCTACCTTTGAACTGAGATGTTCTTGGTAACTCCTTACAGTCCATGGACCGCAAAGAGAACAGGTCAGTATTGCAGCAAGAAAAATGAGATTGCTCCTTGAAAAGTCTGATATTGAAACACAACATGACCTACTTTGTGCACATTATGAGAAAACATGATTCCATGGAAAAGAAGTGTTAATGCTGGGGAAGATCGAAGTCATAAGGGGAAGAGGGCGGCAAAGCATGAGGTGGATAGATGAAACTGCAAAAATCATGGATTCCGACCTGTAAAGTCTGCAAGGGAAAGTGCAGGACAGAAGAAATTCGCTCAAATGGCTCTGAGCACTATGGGACTTAACATCTATGGTCATCAGTCCCCTAGAACTTAGAACTACTTAAACCTACCTAACCTAAGGACATCACACAACACCCAATCATCACAGAGAGGGAGAGATTGTAAGGGGATTTGTAGGTAATTGAATGGGGAGAAAGGTTTTAGATTTATATTTAATATAATTTATTCATTAGTTGCACTCTAGAACATAAATGCATAAAATCTTCAAAGTATTCAAATGTGCTTGGCACCTAATAAGCATTCTGACCCTAAATTAGAATTAATGGCTCCTGATATGCAATCTAACTTTGGAATATTAAAGATTCTCGAAGTGCGATCTGACTTTTAAAAAATTCAAACACGCAAATAAACTACCTAACTACAAAGTTAAATGGGGACCTATGATTGACTGTCAAAACAATGACGCACAACTAATTGTCTTGAATGCGCACCTCAGAGATGAAATTGTTGAAAATGCAGCGAACAAACTGTAGTTGAAATCAAGTCATTACGAAATGCAAGTCTGAATCTGGATTCTAAACTGGAATAAGTGAAGCTTATTGAGCAATGCTCGTCCAGTAAAAGTCCCTAACTGCTGCTGATACAGTCTCACCATGGTATCTGTTGGGATGCCAAAGCGTGAGACGTCTTGCAAGTTCTGAAGTATTACGGCGCCTGGTGTGAACTTACAATCTTACGAGGGCTGTACTGGATCAGACAGCTCGGCAGCAACAGTAAAGCTTCTCGGACGAGGTCAGCAACAACAGTCTCACTCGACAGCAGCAACAGGAGACTTTCCTGAAGTTACGAGATTTACCTTTTCGGTTCGGTTTATGAGCGTGAGATGCCTCTCAGGTTAAGTGAGGTGAACTTAAGCGTAACATTGTTGTCACTACTTTGATAAACTTCTACTTCCTATACCTTAGAATATTATGAATAACCGCTAGTGTTTCAGGTGAGGGAAATGTCCTCTAGAATCCCACTTCGCTGTCTCCAGCCAATGGTGGGGTTAGTTTAAATTTCTAGCATATACTTTACTCCCTACCACCAATCCTCTCGGTTACAACTATGTTTCGTCTCACCCCTGGCTATCTCCATTGCTCTCTACTCGACAGTTTGTTGCTGTTAACGAATGAGAAGCTTGCACTTCAAATCACAAAAATCCCCGGATTCTGGTTTCCATTTCACGTAGCTAAAAGTGAAAAAAAATCCTGTGTTTTGGGGGCAGCCTGCTCTCTCAGGAGGCGTTAGGTGTATACGTCTGACAGTTTTCCACCTGGTCATTTCCTTACAGTAACCTGTGGAAGCGATCTTTACTTCGGACACAAGGTGATTCCTCTAACCTTACCGGGCGCGCATTGCGTCTGAAGGCGCTGGGACGGCCCGGCGGCCTTGTGCTTCCGACTTGAGTCCAGGGAATGTAACCCACCCCCGCCGCAGAACTTTCGCGACTTTCAAGATGGCGACAAGTGAAATGATTGGCATGGGAGTTGCGCAGCTTTAAGGCGAAGAGCTGATATTGACGTTGACGAAGAAAAAACGAAGCCACAGATGTTGGATAATGGAAACTGACATCTCGTAGGAATCGTTTGGGTACAACAAATACGCTAATAAGAGAGTTCTCCAACGAGAACGACGTTTCGTCCGAAAGTCATTTTCGGATGAATAAAATCAATTTTGAAATCTTTATGAGCCATATCTGTGGCTCTGTACAAAAGTCGAGGGCAAGTATGAGAGATGCCGTGCCAGTTCGCATGAAATTAAAAGGAAAATTGAAATGTCTGTCAAATGGAGTCACTGCAGTTACGCATTGCATTCCGAAGAGCACTATTTCTAAATGTTTATGTTATCTACAGTACACTAAATTGTACAACGGAAAGTAAGATTCTTGTCTCAACAGTAGAGCTTTATTTTTAGTTTCAGAGTTAGTCAAGGATCTGATAGGTCACAGTGGCTGTAAATTTACGTTTGTTTTGAAACGTCCCCTTTGAACAATTTATATATGGCTGTGCTTAACCTGACACACAATACTTTGTTAGCGCAACGCAATCTGACTTTCAAAATTCCCTACAAAAGAATGGCCCTGACTAACATTAAACTATACCTTTCACAAATCACTTACCTCACAAAAATCTTCGCTGCTCAAGCTACTGCAATACAGCGAGCGCCACTACTGCCAGCTAAATAAAAGATTCAAACTACTAAAGGCACTAACTACTGATAGGGATAGTTAGCAAATGAAAGATATTAATAGAGAACAAACAATGTATTTACCTTAATATCATCACAAGTCATAATATATATATCAGTTCATGACAAATTGCAAACCTCCGCCATCTCTCTCCCCACATCCACCACTGCTGGCGGCTCACCTCCAACTGCGCAACGCTACGCGTTGTTCACATCCAGCTGCCGCTGCCCAACACTACAATGGCGAGTATTAAAACAATGCAAAGCAGACACAGACTGCCCACAGCACAGCCAGTGATTTTCATATTGAGCGCTACGTAACGTTGCCAATAAGAAAACATAAACAGCCTACTTACATAGAGAAAACATAAACAGCCTACTTACATAGCGAAAACATAAACAGCCTACTTACATAGCCCCCATGCTCCCCACAAAAATTTTTACAAATGGTGTTGGGCACTGGCCAATACAGATTTGACAAAAATTTTTCACAATTACAGTAACAAAGATATAAAATGCACACACTTATTGATACATTGTTGGTCAAAAGCTAAAAATTTCTCACAGTCCATAAAGACAGTCCACATTGTTCATCACAGTGAAACTGCCGTTTCTTTTCTCAAAGTCTGAGCAGTAAAAGACAATGCACACAGAAGTAGTGGATTTCCATGCAGTCTTGAAGAAGTAGTGTTGTCCTTCCAATGGAAAGACAGTGCTGACTCTTGACATGCTGACAGGTAATGGGCCACAATGGAGCAAACCCACAGCAGAGTCATTCGAAGTTTTGAAGAATATTGGTAGGTAGGTCATCACAGAGCAGACCCACTGGAGTCCTGGTAGAGATTGTGGTATTGGTGGGCCACCAGAGGTGCAGACCCACTGTAGTCCTTGTAGAGATTACGGTATTGGTGGGCCATCAAAGATGCAGACCCACTGTAGTCCTTGTAGAGATGGCCAGCAGCCATCTGTTGTGACTGTGCAGGTGCACAATCACCATTGAAGAGTCTTGCGGATAATATAGCAAGTCCATAAACCACCACTTGTGCACTCACAAAGTTTTTGAAATTGTCCTTAGAACCAGCAATGCTGTTATCCAGTCCCTTGCTGAGTTATTAACACACGTGCAAACACTAACAGTCCCTACTTCTCACATATTGTCCACATACTATGACCAACAGAAACGTGTGCAGTGAAATGTAACTAACAAGTTAATAATGTCATGAACTGGTGACAATTACAATTTTATAACATAAGAATACAATTACAAAGGTACAAAATACATCATTAAAAACATAATAATACAGATAACATTTGTAGTACAGGCTTTACAAAAGAATAGAAATAAACATATACATCAGTGTTACAAAAATAGTGACATAAGTACATACATAAAATAATGAGAATAGTTTTCGAAACATTAATTTCACACATGAACATTGAAACAGAACAGAATTGTAAACAACTTTACAAAGAAAATAACATATTATTAATGCAACTTATATTTGAGGATAACAGTATTCCTCCTCATAGTGAATGTAGCTTAATATTAAAAGAAAAAAAATTCTATGAAACTACACAGAGACAGGAAGAAAACAAATACACAAGGGTACACAAACACATAGTGGGATAACACCAATAGGAAAGGACAGGGTTCGTTTTCAGTGTAACATTTGGTACTGCAGTCCATCCCAAAACTTCATATATCTTTCCTCTTATTTCATCCTTTGTTTCCACCAAAAAAAATTCTATCCAAGCATGCTTTCTGTATTTATATGTTCACACATTTCTTACCTCAACATTTATTTCCAAGAAAATCCTACCTAAACCTGTTTTCTCAATGCATTTCTTCCAATTCATCGCAACTCATTCTCTTAGAGGCTGCCCCCTCTTAAGCTAACTTAAATCTACTGAGCTCAGATGTTAAACTAAGGGACGAGGCAATGCAGCATCACATAACAAATCAACACAAACAGCAATGCAAAAAAATGCAAATTGGCAAAGCTAGCAGCATAAATGAGCAAAAGTCAAATTCAATAACACTATGCCTGGCAAACAGCAGCAACTTATACCTAAACATGACATAGCGCAAGCAGAAAAAATATTACACTAAACAACAATGCAGATAAGGGAAATGTATATTCACATCTTAATGTCTATGTAATTAAAGTGGTGCACCACAAGAAGTTATTCTACCAAAAAGTTACCAATTACTTGAAAAGAAAATTATGAATGCAGTTACTAGTTCCTTCTTATTGTTCTTTCCTTTCCAAGTGCTCCTTTTTTAAAGAATGTGGATCATAAAATAATTATTTAATAGATCTGTTGACAGAAAGTGTTCACATTAGCAAATGCATTTCATTTTATAAAAGCAATGCTGCAACACAGCTGAAAAACAGATGTCAAATGAAATAAGCAATTATGAAAAGCAAAGCATAAAAATATCATTCAGTAGTCATGTGACATTTCGTAAGTTAGTAGAAATTCTCTCAACTCTCATAGAAAGACGCTTGTCATAATCAGGTGTGCAGATGTAAAAATATTTCTTGTCATTTTATTAGGCATTTCAGTAATTAGCACAAAGTGCGAGTAATCATATGTTTTCAAGTAACAAGGGTGTCGCATTAGCGATGAAAGGCACACCCTAATGGCTTGTTCTCCAGGTGTTTTCCTGTGCTCTGAAAGGCACGCGCTAATGGCTTTTTCTCCAGGCGTCTGACACAGCTGGGTGCCCACGACGCATTATGTGTAGGTGGTCCGTTAACTTTCTTACGGAAATATTTACGACAGCAGTTTCCGCTACAGAGACAGTCGCATATAAAAATATTTGACAGGTCAAGAATTTGCGTTACAAATCTGTAGAAACAAAATGCTATTGATATAACAGTGTCCAAAAAAAATTTTCGTCTGCATTGTAATACATTCACGAATATACACACACATTTCATAACTCTTAAAGTACGTTTCTTGGTTTCCAACATCCTTTTCATAAATCAGAGTCCCTAAACACTACTCATTATTCCTTACCTCATTATACATATACATATTCGTCGACACTTCTTCAATATTTCATCGTGAGAAATACGTAGCATAATAAACATTCCTCAACAACATAATACACATCGTCGTCGTAATAATAACATCATAACGCCTCAGTCAAATCTCAAAATCGTCGTAACTTCCTCCAATAATTTCTAAGCCTAAAAAAATTCTCTGCTCATGTCAAAAGTGTCAGCTGCCTCAAACGTACTTTAAAAATCATGCTCCCTTACCAAATACATCATTCAAAGCTCTCATAGTATCACAATGGTTCCGAAAAAATATGAACAGTTTACAATGCACAGACAAAATACAGTTTCATAAGTGTGAAGTTATCCAGCTGTGTAATTACGTAAACATCTGTCACTGACGTAGTAAAAAAATGTTTATCTCTCAGTTAAATGATCAGATAGCTGTGTAATTTGTGTGTTAGAGAAATATGGTACCGATGTGTAAAGTTGTATAAGCAAATACCATATTAGCTAGGGTTCCTTGTGCTTGCCAAACACATGGTACACAAAGTAAGCGTGTACCCCCCTGAGGATTAATGTAATTATACCCTCAGGTGTTACAAATTACAGCAATGGAATGAAATGTATCACGGAAAACTTTCTTTGTAATTAAAAAATCTTTGAAAATAAGTGTTTTAAGTATAAGATTAATCACTCAAATGCGTGTCCTGTAGTGCTAAATGCGCGTCTTGCTGTAAGATAATTCTGTGGAACTGTCGTAGTTATCGTCCTCTGTAAGCAAAGTTCTGCTAAAGTCAATGTACTTACCTCATGATAAACGAAAGTGAAATGCTTTTCGTATAGATATCGTAGTTATTACGCTTATTGTTGTGTTGAAGAACGTACTGTGCTGTAACGTATTGTTGTGCTATGGAAAACCCTGTCTCATTGTAGCTATACTACAAAAGTTACTACTAAAACATGTTTTACTTTCCAGAATAAAACAGAAAAACTGTGCAGATATAAAACAGAAACACCGCACAAGCAACATTGTAAATTGTCACTCATTAGTAGCGTCATGATAAAATCGTGTAGCTGTCACATAAACTAACCACTGTGCCGTCTGGTATCTCACAGAAAGTACTTTAAATCCGGAATGTATTTTCAAGTAAACCAAAATGTTGCATTAAAATCTCATTAGCAGTACTGGTAAATGTTCTAATCGTGCAACTAACAAGCAAGAATGTACACACACAATTACACTGTGTCATCTGTTCGCAATAACAATGCATTCGTAATTTCTGTTTAAATAATTTCTCTTGGTTCTTGGCTGGATATTTAACTTCAAACATTGTTGCATGGTAACAGTTTCTAAAGCATACTAGTAACGTGAAGTGAAACGTTTTATGGCAAAGACAAAGTTAAAAGGCAGATTATCTGTCAATAAATGGTTTTACATGAGAAATGTGGTGTAAACCTTTACTCTTCCTAGTACGCAGAGTTTCAACTTCAACGCAATTATCATGTGGTATACGTCGGATTCTGTAAGGTCCATTGTAAACTAGAAAGAATTTGTGACTCAAGTGTTTCTTCTTATGTGACAATGAATGAGCTTTAATGAGAACTTTCTGACCAATATACAATTTCTTTGCATTTGCTTTACCGTGTAGTTTTCTCCTTTTGTCTGTTGCAGATTTTATATTTTTAAGAGCCAAATCAATTATGTCTTTGTGTCGAAGTTTACGTGTATTCGGGAAAGGTACAAGCTCTCTGATTCTGTTCGGTGGTTCTTCATTCTTTAGTACAAGAGTAGGTGGTAAAGCAGTGGAATCATGAGGCATTTCATTCAGCACATTTTGAAATAAGTGTAAATATCTGTCCCAATGCTGATGCTTTCTGTGACAATAAAGTCTGCAAAGCTTATTGATTTCTTTCATAATCCGTTCAGACGGGTTACAATGTGGTGAGTACAATGAAATAAAAACAGGTTTGATTTTATGGTTGCGAAGCATGCGTGACCAAACAGCAGATCTGAATTGCGGTCCGTTATCTGAAATGACTTTACTAACATGTCCAACTTCACGTAAGAAATTTTTAACAAAGGCGTTGGATACAGACCGTCCAGTGGCTTTACGTAACGGTGTGAAAGAAACAAATTTTGAAGTAAGTTCAACAGCGACTAGAACGTACGAAAATCCATTAGATGTTCTGACAAGCGGTCCCAAGAGATCAACAGCAGCAAATTCTTTTAATTTGGAAGGAATGATAGGAAACAGCGGAGCACTATGGGAGATAGTAGATGGTTTCGCCTTTTGACAAAGTTTACAAATAGACAAGACTCTTCGAATTCTCTTTTCCATATTGTTAAAATAACAAGTCGTTCGAAGAATATGATAACATTTTCGTGGGCCAAAATGTGCGTAGCTGAAATGAATGTACCAAATGAGCTTATTAACAAAATCGTCGGGAATGCAAAGTACCCATAGCTTGTCATCAACAGTGCAGCGTTTGAAGAGTATGTTGTTTCTAACCAGGTAATAATGCCGAATCTGAGTGTGTGTCTTTTCATGCCATTTACTTTTGATGCCTCTCCAAATCGGATCTTTATCTTGTTCATGAGCAATGTCTTTTAAAGATGTGGTGATGAAGTTTTCAAAGGCGACTTTCTGAATGTAAAGAATACTGAAATTTTTCTCGAGGTTGCCTTCTTTGTTACTTTTCTCAAGCCCAGCCGGTGCGCGTGACAGTGCGTCCGCAACAATGTTCTCCTTGCCGGGAATGTAGACTATTGTGAAGCGGAATTCTTGCAGAAACAATGCCCAACGTTTTAACCTGTCATGATTTAATTTTGAAGACATAAGAAATTGTAATGCACGATGATCACTGTATACTTTTACGTGCTTACCAGAAAGAAAGAAACGGAATTTGTTAAATGCCCAAACCATAGCTAAAGCTTCTAATTCAGTAACGGAATAATTTTTTTCAGATTTTGTTAGCACTCGGCTAGCAAAAGCAATGGTTTTCTGAACGGTAGTGTCATTTTCTATGGCTTCTTGAAATAAATGGGCACCAAGACCGACTTTAGAAGAATCCGTGCTAAGGCAGAAATCTTGTGACAGATCTGGATGAGCTAAGATTGGCGCGTGAAGTAACGCTTCTTTCAAAGAATTGAATTCCAACTGTGCTTGTTCGTCCCAGTTCCAAACAGCATTTTTTCCAGTGAGAGAACAAAGTTTTGGTGTAACAAGAATTTGCATATTCAGAAAACGACGGTAAAAATTTACGAGACCTAGAAAACTGCGGACTTGTCTTTTTGTGGATGGAACTGGAATGGCTCTGATTGCTTCTAACTTTTCAGGATCCGGCTGAATGCCTTCAGAAGAAATAATATGTCCCAAAAACTTCACCTTTGTCCTACCGAATTCAGACTTTTCCAAGTTAACTGTGATTCCAGATTCTGCAAAAATACGTAACAAACTGTTGAGGATGCGATTATGTAGTTCCCATGAAGCTTCTGCTATTAGAATATCGTCCACATATAAGGTGATGTGACGTTTTAAGAACTCAGGTAATATCGAATTTAGCCCGCGAATGAATGCTGCTGAAGAAATGTTCAAACCAAAAGGAAGTTTCCGAAACTGATAACAAACGCCGAAACAAAGGAAAGCTGTGTATTTTCTACATTCTGGATGAAGTTCGATCTGATAAAAGCTGGATCTGAGATCAATGGAAGACAACACTTTTACACCATTAAAATTTTGAAGAAGTTCTTCCATCGTCTGCGGCCTGTCTGTTTCAGGAATAATGATAGTATTGATTTGTCTCGAATCTAAGACAAGCCTGATCGATCCATTTTTCTTCTCAACAACATGTAATGGATTGTTGTATGAGCTTACTGCAGGCTCAATAATGCCCTCGTCGAGCATAGATTGTATTTCTGTTCTAACACGGTCCCTATAATGTGCTGGAATTACATATGGTCTAACACAAAATTTAGTATGCTCACGAACACGAAATTGGTATTGAAATCCCTTGATTGTTCCTGTTTTGTGAGTAAAAACAGTGGAATGTGCTTGTAAAATCTCAAAAAGGTCCTGCCTATCAGTGTCATTACAATTCTCAATTGTTTGAATTTTATTCTGAATTAACTTATTAGTGTCAAATGCGCCGTCGATATCATCCCTGTCAGTACTTGCAGAGTGATTGTTAGTGTCTAGTTCCGTAGAAAAGTCCGAACTGTTGTCTAACAGAAGGTAAAGCCGATTAATTTCCTCGTCATGGTTTGAGAGCCAATCTTCAAATTTCAAAGCTATTGACTTACCTTCTTTCTCTAAACTTATTTCAGCATCGTGAAAGTTTAAGATTGCTTTGCATTCATTCAAAAAGTCTACTCCCAATATAATTTCCGTCGACAATAGTGGAACAATGAGAAAGTTCATAGAGAAGCTGTGGCTTTGACAAAAGAATTCTAAATTGGTTTGTTGGCGTACATCTACACTTTTTCCAAAGATTGCACCTTGTAATTTAATCTTACGTAACGGAAGTGTGGGGCAATCGTTCGATTTGTTGCATTTGCTAAAGGCTGTTTCACTAATTACTGAGATGGGACTGCCAGAGTCAAGTACTGCCGTAAATTTTACGTCATTTACAGTAATGTGAATCACAGGATATGCAATGTTGTTAAGTTTTACGTCGTGTTCCTGGAGTAAGATGTCCCTAATGTCTTCCATTTTTACGTAATTACTAGCTACGGCAGCTCCGTCATCAATTTCATAAGTACGTTTTGTTGCTGCCAGCGGTGTGAGTCATTGCCTATTGTCTCTTTGTTGGCGCGCGTCGTTATTGGGATTTGGAGACCTAACTTCTACAAATTCACCGTGACGAGAGGGCCCTGCTCTGTTTGAATCCCGCCAGTTCTGATGCAATTCAGGTCTGTCGTTACGATCATATCGTCTGTCGTCATGTCGGTAGATTCCATAGTTTCTTTCTTGTCGGTCACATGGTGGAGAATTTCTCCCTGAATCGTAACTGCGCGCTGGTCCGTTGCGTCTAAAGTTATTCTGTCTCCCTTGATAGTATTTATTTTGGTTCCCATATTGTCTGTTTCTCTTATTGTCTCTGTGATAGTCATTACCACGGAGAGGTGATCTTTCCCTGTAGTTATTACTACTCTGCCAACGGTTGTCATACGGGTGGTGTCTATTTTGGTCACGATTTGTGTTGTGAGAATAGCCTTGTCGCGTCCAGTTATTATTTCTTTCATCGCGGAATTGCGACTGATGTGATCTGTAATTGTTGTGCTCCTGCGTTCCGCGATTGTCAGTGTCACTTTCCAGTTCTTGTAACAGTCCCTGAAAAGCTTCAATGTCGTCTTTGCAACGTCCTGCCAAAATAATGTGTCGTAAATGTTCAGGTAATTTGATTAAGCAAATGCGGATGAGTTCTGAGGGGCTGTATGGATTTGACAGATACTGATTCTTATGCAACATGTCTTCAAAATATTTCACAAGACTGGAGAATTCAGATTGTTCGAAATGTTTCATCATTATGATACCATGTTTTACGCGGTCTTGTGTGGCTTGAGACCAATACGCTGAGAGGAAGGCATGGTAAAATTCTCCTTCACTGTGGCAATCGTGAATGACCGATCGCATTCTTACAGCTGGTTCATTCTCTAAGTAGCCACACATAAATTCTAACCTGTGCTCCAATGACCAGTTGGGAGGAAAACAATGAGAGAATTGATGGAGCCATGCTTGTGGATGAATGTCGTTGCCAGAATTCTTAAATGTTTTGAATTTACGTGTAGTAATGAACAGCTTATAGTCAAAATCGTCATGTCGGCGAGTCGCATATCGGTCATTGTTAGGTCGTGTCGGCCGTTCCATCTCAAAATTCGGTGCACATTGCCAATTTCTTTCATAATTTCCGAAATGCCCTGTGTTATTATTTTGCGGCTTTTCCGTGTTTCTAAGTCCCTCTTCCCGTGTTGGAGCGCGAGTGTCCTCTGAAATACGTAATTCTTGTATTACCTGTGTCAGCTGATCTTGTACTTCCCGGATTTCTCTTTGGTGTTGTGTATTAATTTGATTCTGATTTTGTTTGAATTTTCTTATTTGTTCATACTCTTCTGTGTCAGTGAAGGCTACGGGTCTTGTGTCATTCAGATCATCATCTACCTTTGTAGATAAGTTAGTGACCTGATCCGAAAGTTCGGCTACTTTCTCCGATAGTGTACTTATTTCTTCAGTGTGTTTTTCTGAACCAAGTTTCAGAGTATCTACTGTGTCCTTAAAGTTTTCCTGAGTTTTTGCAAGTTGCGTAACCGAATCGGTAGATGCAATTGAGTCAAATTTAGCTTGCAAGGTCTCATGATTTTCATGAACAATAATTTGCAGTTCTTTTATGGCTGCTTCGTGATTCTGTAATGCATTTTCATGCCGCGAAAAAAATAGGTTGAAAATGCTCACAAATTTGTGTTTTTACGTCATTACAGACTTTTTGACATTTCGATTCAATGTTATGTAACTCAGTAGTTAAATCTTCACGTGTTTGTTCAAGCGTGGTGTGAAGATTTTGTTCCATTGCGTCTAACTTTTTGAGATTTTGTTCCACTGTGTCTAACTGTTGCTGTGTTTGTCTCTGATTTTGTTCCATTTGTTGCATTAATTGCAATAATAATGTATTAGTGTCTGGAATCTGTTTCTCTACGCTGTTCGGCAGTGCATTTGCACCGGCAACATTCACATTTTGACAAGCAGAAAATGTGTCTTGACTTATTTGAGAAAACGGTGAGGATCCAAAACCTGAATCTACAGTATTCGCGAGATTGTTTCCTGTCATTTCGGATTCCTGAGGCGAGCTGTTGCCGACCGATCGATCGATAATGCTTCCCTGTTCTCTACATGTTTCAATGTCTACACCATTATTTGACGCCCGCTCCATTTCCCTATGCACAGTTACCAAATTACTACTTTGAATATTTGTTAATTCATTACATGGTGGCGTTAACACACTGCTTTCGTCCTCACTGTCATTTCTCAGTTTACTTTGGAGCCTAGTATTACGTTTTTCACACGCCATTATTGTCAGAGTATTTCACACGATAACAAAGAAAAGCACAATTTGAAGATCAAAAATAAGAGAACACATTAACATAGCACTGAAAATAATATCTAGTTAATTACCAGCGCAGCTGCGAAATACTTGGTGCAAATCTACATGCATGCCACAACTGTTTTACAGTACAACAATGAAAGACTGCAACTACAAAGGAGATTCTCTCTACAATTACGCGCTAGCAATAAACAAAAGCTACACTAAATACACAAACTACAAGAAAAAAATCAGAAGATTCCAGTGAGGTATCCTAGGCTAAGGGTCGCCATATGAAACGTCCCCTTTGAAGAATTATACAGGACTGTGCTTAACCTGACACACAATACTTTGTTAGCGCAACGCAATCTGACTTTCAAAATTCCCTACAAAAGAATGGCCCTGACTAACATTAAACTATACCTTTCACAAATCACTTACCTCACAAAAATCTTCGCTGCTCAAGCTACTGCAATACAGCGAGCGCCACTACTGCCAGCTAAATAAAAGATTCAAACTACTAAAGGCACTAACTACTGATAGGGATAGTTAGCAAATGAAAGATATTAATAGAGAACAAACAATGTATTTACCTTAATATCATCACAAGTCATAATATATATATCAGTTCATGACAAATTGCAAACCTCCGCCATCTCTCTCCCCACATCCACCACTGCTGGCGGCTCACCTCCAACTGCGCAACGCTACGCGCTGTTCACATCCAGCTGCCGCTGCCCAACACTACAATGGCGAGTATTACAACAATGCAAAGCAGACACAGACTGCCCACAGCACAGCCAGTGATTTTCATATTGAGCGCTACGTAACGTTGCCAATAAGAAAACATAAACAGCCTACTTACATAGAGAAAACATAAACAGCCTACTTACATAGAGAAAACATAAACAGCCTACTTACATAGCGAAAACATAAACAGCCTACTTACAGTTTTACCAGCGTGGTATTTGATTTTGTAACCAAACATTGTACTGCCGTGCAGACCAGTCGCTACTGAACGATATCGCCAATACGAAATTGTTAGATTTAAATAGTGTTTTAACGAGGATCAAGAGTGGTTTTAAATCTCTAATGCCACAAATAAATTTCCATTTCACGGTAATATTTACACTCAATGACTAAAGCAAAAACTCATAGCCACTATACTGAAATAACAAAATACCTTTGCATTATCGACTCTTTCGCAGTAACACAAACCTCAACCAAGTTCACACTTTCAGTTTCGATACTTTTTAATCCGTTTCGCCCCTTCAAACAATGGTGTGTTACTCAGTTGCAAATTAGTGATTATAAAGAGTTGTGTATGCTAGAATGATTTCTATCACACTGTTTAAGAGTATTTTGCCACTTTAGAAAGTATTTTTTTACTTGGTTGAAGACTTACTCCGTTATTTTGGCGTGACGCCAACTTCGCACATACATAAACAAACGATTCTAGATCTGTGCTGTCGAACGAATCGCAGCAGAATGAGAGCAGATCCACCTGCTGAAGCACTTAGTCGATGGTAGGAGAAGTGACATTGTGCAAGAAGGTAGAATGTCTTTCAACTTTCGTCACTTACGCGTAAGTTGACGTGACACTGTGCAAGTAGAGTGGTTCTACATGTACATTGGCTTTAGCGAGTGGTGGTAGGAGGATGCACGTGTAAGAAATTGATGCCTTCGGGAACCCAGCTTAAGTCTTACTGACCACCTATGAGCGAGATTGTATATAATTCATCTCAGTTTCGTATAACTTCACAGCACTGGGGCAAAATAACACACTCTGACATATCCTGAGAGATTTATACATGGAGTTACTATTATGACTAATCGTGAGTCCACAAGATTAAAATTACAATTATAATGTTATCACTTTCCACGCTGAGTCATTTAGATATGTTTTGTCAATGCGGACTGACACTTTTCAAGCAATTTCATGGGCATTTTATACAAGTCATGAAGGAAATATAAAGATAGTAAACCATTTACATTAAAGTTTGAAACATCTTCTTTCTAATGCTGTAATTTTTTTCTGAACATAAATGATATTTTTTCTAGAACTTTGAAGGTCGAATGTCTTTCCAAAAACAAAAAAAATTCTAGCTTCTAAAACTCGCTATTTTTAATGCTTGAAAGAAGTAAGCATGTACAAAAGAACAGATTTAATTGACAACAACATGTGCTTAAAAGAAAATTTCAATACAGAAGTGCAGCTTTTTTTCTATTAGGCGTAATTTATTCGGGTACGGTATTCTTTGAAACTGTGAGGTCCGCAGATACATTACACTGCTTTCACCACTATCGTGTTTCTTTTCTTATTCTTTTCCCAGTTTCTTTTTTCCCTTTGTCTGCACACCCTTTACACCACCTTGCTTACATTTTGTATTGTTGCTGTCGCTGGGATATTTTCTGGGAAGTGTCGCCCAAACACTCTGTCTGCACATGGTGGTGGTCCACCTTATGAATCCTGAAGCCCCTCCACACCACCATGAGTCGCTAGCTGCTTACCTATGGCTGGCATGAAGCGCACCAGAGACGTTGTCTTCTTGATTGTTTGTTTTTACGCAACCCATATATTCACTACCGCTAAAAGAAATAAGGGAAAGAAAACGCCGGCCGATGTGGCCGTGCGGTTCTAGGCGCTACAGTCTGGAACCGAGCGACCACTACGGTCGCAGGTTCAAATCCTGCCTCGGGCATGGATGTGTGTGATGTCCTTAGGTTAGTTAGGTTTAATTAGTTCTAAGTTCTAGGCGACCGATGACCTGAGAAGTTAAGTCGCATAGTGCTCAGAGCCATTTGGAAAGAAAACCGTTTCCACCACTTCAGTGTCTTCCGACAGAAAGGATAATAGTTAAATATACATACAGACCCCTATAAAAGTATCAAAGTAATTTGAGCCAATATTTGCTTTTATAGTAACATGCACAGAGTCTTCGAAAAAGAACTCCCTAGTTTTAAGTATAAATTTAATGGGGAAATTAATGAAAAATTACATCAGTGAGTACATATCGTGAAATAGAATTCCTTCAAGTTTTGTTTAACGTTTGTAGACGTGAACGTGGGATCCACTTGTTGTCTTGCACACGTCGAGATGATACTCCACTTCTCGCCACGTATTCAGCAACATTTCAAGTTAACTGTCCCAACCGCCGCGATGATTCTTTCCCGTAAATGATTCAAGTCTCTGATCTTTTCACTGTACACAACATTTTTTATGTGGCCTCAAAAGCAAAAGTCCAGCAGGGTTAAGTCTGGGCTTCGTGGTGGCCAAGTTATTGAGCCAACCCTGCCTATCTACCGTCCTGGAAAGCGAGTGTCAAGAGCCGCACGCACATGGTTACTGCAATGACGTGGGCGCCATCTTGTTGTTTAAAACACAAGCCCCTTTTCCGCCTCAACATCGTCCATCTGTGGAAAGACGTACTCTGTCAACATCTCACTGTAAACGTCCCCGTTTTTCGTTTTTTCTCCAAAAATGAAAGGACCAGTCACACGATCTTCCATCAAACTGCACCAGACATTAACTTTGGGAGAGTCACGTTGATGCTTAATAACTTCATGTGGATGCTCAGCCTCCAAATTCTGCAGTTATGACGATTAACTGTTCACAAGCCAAATAACACACTGCAGTTTCTGGTGCGGAGTACGCATTGTTGCTGAGTTTCTCCGCACGCACGCCTGGACTTAATTGAGGGAACAGAGGAAAAACACAGCACTGGTGCCGTCTCGAGGTGTAGCAAACCTGGGAACTTCAGGGAATCCCAACTAGGAGAGTTGATGATCAAACATCACAAACTAGAATAGTGTATGTCATTTCGTGCAGATTCTAGGACACATTAAAACTAGGGAGTTCTTTTTCAAACACACTGTATATTATTTCTAACGATATTTTTCATTATTATAAATCCGTACCTGAACTGTTGGAAGTTTCAAAAAATATGTCTGAAGGTTCGTAATCAATATCCACATCAGAGTTTTCCTCCTATGATCCGTAAGAACCATCAAAAACATCCATGATCCACACAATACAAACGTGCAAAGTGCAATGGGCCCAAATCAGAAGTTATGCGACTGCGCCCGTGAAAACCAATCGCGTGTTGCCTACGCTCAAGCTGCAGACTCACAGTGACCTCTGCCGGAAAGTAAATGAACTACTCTTGCCGCCAGTTCAATTGACGAACGGTGTCCATTTACGCATTACAAACGCGCGGGAAACAAAGCAACGTACGGCATAAAGGGCTCCGTCTAAAGAGGTGCATTTGCTTAGTGTGGAAAGTGTTAATGAAAGAGGACGATGAGTTGTGCGGGACTTGGAAGGACTGGCACAGTTACGTTACCGCAGTACTAAACTTGAGAGGCAACTCAAACAGTGACGGAGTGGTGTTCAGGCTTGTTAGTACTGCGTGTGCCCGCGACGTCTCGAGCGATTCTTTCACTGAACTGTAAACTAAATCTAGACAGCGTCAGGTAGTATCAGTATATAGTAATTTCATTTCTGCTGTTTAGTAGGACGATTTGACAGGTCGACCCGACATATCGTGGTGGCTGTGACATATTACGTCACAGCTTGGTTCCGTGGAGTAGTCTCTACAGTTCAGTATTGAGTTCATTATGTTACCGGTAACTTCCCGCCAGAAGATGCGCTTATTGCGGTACATCGCAAAGTCAGTCTGCGGGAGCTCTTTGCGGACTGGCAGTAAATTGTGGCCGCAAAGCAGCGTCCGAAAATAGCGTGGTGTGCGGACGGAGAGACACGGAAGTCAGACAGAGGAATTGGAGCGAGCGACTTGCCTGTGACGACGTTCTGAGAGCACAGGTCCGTCTGAAGAGCGACCACAGACCACTAGGCCCCAAATAGCCCGACCGCGTTCCTTGCCGTCTCGTTCCGTACTTCCCCCAGCCGCTTGGCTGTGCCATAGCGCTCAGCTGTTTCTCCAGTAAAGGTCGCGCCCTTCGATGGCAGTGGGTACACGCTGCACCGTAACGTTTATTTTATTTTCCAAGAACAGAGAATTATGGTTCAAATGGCTCTGAGCACTATGGGACTTAACATCTATGGTCATCAGTCCCCTAGAACTTAGAACTACTTAAACCTGACTAACCTAAGGACATCACACAACACTCAGTCATCAAACAGAGAATTATGATGCGATATATTAATAGAACATAACCTAATTGGTGCCACTATTGTTTCCTTATTTGCGTTTCAACTTGTATCGTACATGTCCCTTCAGCCCAAAACGTTTTGAGACTGGGTTAAGATGAAAAGTCAAGATGGTGGTTGTAATGCTTCCGTTGTTCTACCAGGTTGCTGTATTTAAAGTACAGCTTCTCACAGCGGTTAAGTGTAGGCTTTAATTATCATACGGCAGTGAAACTTGGTAGATGTGCTAATTAATGCGTTAACGCAGAACCGATTTACGGTGCAAAAAAAAAAAAAAAATAAATAAATAAATAGTTCCAATTTTGGCCACCAGGCGCAAATCTGGCGCCGTGAATGCAAGAAATATGCGTGGAAATATTTCTTTATGTAATGGATTAGGAATAGGACGTGGGCAAGAAAGGTCAAAAGAGTGAGAAACGCATAATGTCGATTTTATTATTAACCGCCGCTTACACACTTCGTTCAATATAACCACCGGAGACGTCGATGCGATGCTGCACTAGCAAAACTACGTAATGAACAGTTGCACGCAGCAGTTTCCGTGGAATTTGGAGTGTATTCCTGTATACTAGCCTTCAGATCTGGTAGAGACCGAACGTGTCCTTGGTAAACACGTTCTTTTACATATCCCCAGAGCCAAAAGTCACCTGAATTCAGACCAGGTGTATTTACAGGCCATGTACCTGGAAAACCTATAGAAATAACACGTTCGTAGAAGGTTGCATTTAGCAGATCTTTCTCTGGGCGATCGACATGAGGTGTTTCGCACAGTCTCGCTCATCCAAAGCAAGAATCACATGCTGTACAAGGTGGTCTCCATAACGTGCAGACGACATGGTACATCTGACAGGCCCTCAGGGTGTATTCTCTTCAAAGAAGGACGGTCCGAGAATAGAGGTGCTTCTGAAACCAGACCACACAGCCACAGACGGCAACTACTATGGCTCTTCGTGCACAACATGCAGTTTAACAGTAATCCAAATGCCGCAATTTGTGTATTCGCTGCACCCTGTAGTGTAAAATGAACCTCATCGCTCCACAGACAGCCGGCCGCTGTGACCGAGCGGTTCTAGGTGCTTCAGTCCGGAACCGCGCGACTGCTACGGTCGCAGGTTCGAATCCTGCCTCGGACATGGATGTGTGTGATGTCCTTAGGTTAGTTAGGTTTAAGTAGTTCTAATTTATAGAGTACTGGTGACCTCAGCTGTTAAGTCGCATAGTGCTCAGAGCCATTTGAACCATTTGTTGGATGTCTGATGAGGAATATCGTGCCAAATTTTATCCAATTGGCGCGTTAGATCGTCAAAATCCCGAGCTGTTTGGAGGTCCCCGCGCCCATAATTCTCCAAACGTTCTCACCTGGGGAGAGATGCGGCAACCTTGTTGACCAAGGTAGGGTTTGGCAAGCACGAAGACAAGCATCGGGCGGGCCTTACCTTACTGATATGTAAGCCCAGGATGGCTTGTCATGAAGGGCAACAAAACGGAGCGTACAATATCGTCGACGTACTGCTGTGCTGTAAGGGTGCGGCGGATGACAACCAAATAAGTCCTGTTATGAAAAAAATGGCACAGCAGATCATCACTAGTGCTTGTTGGGCATTATGGCGGGCGGCAGTTTGGGTGGTATCCCACCGCTGTCCGGGATATCTCAAGACACGTCTCCAGACATGTCCTCGCTCCTCACAGGGGCTCAGTTTGAAGCGGGGCTCACCACTGAAGACATTTCTACTCCATTCAATAAGATGCCAGACCAAAGACGTGTCTGGAGGCGCTCCGGACAACTTGGAACTAGAAATTTGGGCACTGCAAAATAAAAAAATGGGAAGGTGTGAACCACACGTAAAAGGGCTTTTTATGTAAATTTATGTTTTCACGTATTGTACAGGAAACTTTAATATCCAGTTTCGTATATCGTATCCGCTGCAGTAATGAGCTGCTCTGGGAGGTAGTTCCAATCAAATTGTGGCTCAGAAAGCCGAGAGTTGCATAGTTGTAAAGAACCATGTTCCTAAAAGTTAATTGTTTAGTATAAATTATACCTCGTATTGGTTTGTGCAATATGTGATCACCTTTGCCTTTCGCGGGCAGGTGTTCTACCAACTGAGCTACCCAAGCACGACTCACGCCCTGTCCTCACAGCTTTACTTCTGCCAGTACCTCGTCTCCTACCATCCAAACTCTACAGAAACTCTCCTGCGAACGTTGCAGAACACTCGATTCTGAGGAGACAGGTTAATATTTTTCCAAGTTCATACTACTCGATTAGTCTCTTGTCACGTATTTAAATGTCGTCATTAACAAAACAGGTTTCCGTTTCTATCCACTGTATCCAGAACTTTCGACAGACTTGCACGAAAAGTTTGCCCTTTTGTTTCAGACGTTGTGTCAGTTGCAAACGGTGCTTCCCGTGGTTTCCACTGACGCCACCACTACCACAAATTACAAACTCAGTGTTGCGCGAACAGTCTGCACCGCGCCACTGTCAACACTGCCTTGCTTAATAATTTCACAGCAGCATGATGTCGGAACACTGCGGAAAAAGTCATTGGGCCGCAACCCTCAGATTACTAAACCCACTATCTTCAATGCACCGTTTTTGCGGTTCACCAGACTGATCCTTCTTACACTGAGTAGCTCAGGATTAGTGGTCTTTCGTTGCCACTGGCGACAGAAATTTTATCGTACTCTGTAATTTAACGATAAATTACACGATACTATCTAAATTTCGAGTTCAGTTTTAAGCTCTTGTTGAAGAGTTTGTATGACAACATCACTCTTTTAAAACGGATTCTTAATTGCTCATCATTCTCAGGTTGCACTAACAGAAGAAAGAAAGAAAGAAAGAAAGAAAGAAAGAGAGAGAGAGAGAGACAGAGAGAAGATCCTACAAAGATAGACATATTTCTTCACAAGATTGTTTACAAAGTGCGGCAGCGTTGCAGAGATACCCATTGTACTACAAAAAAGTGTTGGCTGACACGGAGAGTTTACTGTTAAATTTCCCAGGACATACATTGCTAGAAGAGTCGACCAACGTACTACTTTCTTGCACGCAGGTCTAGAAAAAGCACCACGACGAAATGATATTTGTGCCAGTGGTTTACAAAGTATATGCGAGGGTGGGTCAAATGAAAACCTTAAATATTTTTTTAAATATTGTTTATTGTGCAGAAATGGTAAAAAGCTCTGTATCACTTTTCAACATAATCTCCCCTACGTTCAATGCAAGTCCTCCAGCGCTTACAAAGTGCATAAATTCCTTTAGAACAAATTCTTTTGGTAGTCCGCGCAACCGCTCATGCAACGCGTGGTGTACCTCTTCATCAGAACGGAACATCTTTCCTCCCACTGCGTCTTTGAGTGGTCCAAACATATAGAAATCACTTGGGGCAAGGTCTGGTGAGTATGATGGATGAGGAAGACACTCAAAATGCAGATCTGTGATTCTTGCACCTGTTGTACGGGCAGTGTGGGGCCTTGCATTGTCATGTTGCAAAAGGATACCTGCTGACAGCAATCCACGTCGTTTTGATTTGATTGCAGGCCTCAGATGATTTTTTAGGAGATCTGTGTTTGATGCACTGGTGACAGTGGTCCCTCTAGGTATGTAATGCTCCAAAATGACGCCTTTTTCGTCCCAAAAGAGAGTCAGCATAACCTTCCCTGCTTTGTTTTGGTGACGAGGAATGGCGCCATTCCTTGCTCGCTCTCTTAGTTTTCGGTTGGTGGAAGTGAACCCAGGTTTCGTCCTCAGTAACGATTCTTGCAAGGAAGCCATCACCTTCTCGTTCAAAGCGCCGAAGAAGTTCTTGAGAAGAATCAACACGTCGTTCTCTCATTTCAGGAGTCAGCTACATTGGCACCTATCTTGCAGACGCTTTGTGAAACTGGAGCACATTATGCACAGTGTGGTGTGCTGACCCATGACTAATCCGTAAACATACTGCAATGCCATTCAGTGTGACTCGGCGGTTTTTCTTCACTATGGCTTCAACTGCTGCAATGTTGTGTGGAGTTACAACTTCTTGTGCCTGACCTGGACGAGGAGCACCTTCCACTGAAGTCACACCATTTGCGAACTTCCTACTCCATTCGTAGAGTTGCTGCTGTGACAAACATGCATCACCATACTGAACCGTCATTCGTCGATAAATTTCAATAGGTTTCACACCTTCACTACGCAAAAACCGAATAACATAACGCTGTTCTCCCCTGGTGTAAGTCGCAACTGGGGCGGCCATCTTTATACTGATACTGCGACGGTATGTGTGCATCTGCACTATGCTGCCACCTACAGGCCATTCTGCACGCTGTTTGTAGCAAGCTTAGCAGCTTACAGGGTAACGGCGCGAAATTTCGATTTTCTATTACAAATTTAAGATTTTCATTTGACTCACCCTCGTAACTAGACGCAGACATGGGGCCAATGGAGTCCTAAGTTGTTGACAGTGTGTTAAGGCACTAGATGTCACTGAAGGTTGGTTGTAGACTCAACACCATTATCTACCAGGTGGTTATAATTAAACTCATAGTGTTCAAAGCGCTCCAGTGCGGGCTATATACATCACAAGATGCTGAACCGTCGTACGCCTGTTCATTAATCGGTGCGCTCGCGGAGTACGGTGAAAAAATAATACTTCCACTCTCTGCCACCAGGGGAAAATATGGCGCTGTAAGCAGTCGAAATGTGACATATTTCCTATTTTGGTGTCGGTATGATGTATGTCGCTTCGAGATGCGTGTTAATTTCTTTTGTGAAGTAACTTTGGTTTAAAGGGTTAAGAAGACTGACGTTTTCTGTACGAAACGCAGCGGCTATTGAGAAGAAAGACCGTGCACTGCTGGTAAAGTTGTTTTGTCAGAACGCTGTATAGCAGCGCTTTATTGCGGGAGTGCCGCCGACAAACAGCTGCGAAGAGGGCTCACGGCAGTAGATGTGATAACGAATACGATCAAGAAATTCGGTGGTGCAACAGGGAAAGGAAGGCGGCCATTGCCTATGGCAGTTGTCGATGAAGTTGCTGCAGCTGTAGCCGACCGTGTAGAACATACCTCAAACTCTGCAACCAATTCTCGAGCTCTGTCACGGGAATTTTCTCCCCCTATTCAACAGTTCAAAATATTCTGCAGTTGATTTTACACTGTTATCCCTACAAGGTTCAGAATGTGCACCAAATGAAGCCGCAAGATAGGCTACAACGCCGTGACTTTGTCCTTTGTTTGTAGAAACGCGTGGCAATGGGTGACACGTGGCCGGGGAATATTCTTTGGATTGACGAGGCACATTTTATTCTGCACAGTGCCGCGAATACACAGAATTATTCTATACCGCTACATGTTGCGCAGGCAACATCCACTGCTCTCAGCTTAGGTGACTGTGTGGTGTGGTTTCACAAGCTCCGTCATTGTCGGTCCGTTTTTCTTAGAGGACATGACACCTCGCTGGCCTGTTAGATGTAGAGGAACATCTGCACTCTATAGGATCTCCTTCTGGTTGTGGAGATGTCTGAAACATCGTGTCTATTAGCAGTTTATCTGGACTCTTTCTCAAAAATGGTTCAAGTGGCTCTGAGCGCTATGAGACCTAACATCTGAGGTCATCAGTCCCCGAGAACTTAGAACTACTTAAACCTAACCAACCTAAGGACATCACACACATCCATGCCCGAGGCAGGATTCGAACCTGCGACCGTAGTGGTCGCGCGGTTCGAGATTGAAGCGCCTAGAACCGCTCGGCCACAGTGGCCGGGAGGACTCTTTCTGATCTGAAGTACAGCATACGACGACATATAACATGATTACACTGGATATGCTGTGAGAAACCGTCGACAACGCCGTATTACGGGTGCAGCATGTCGCGAGTCGCGGAGACCATGTTGTAACTTGTGGCTATCTCCTAATAAACGTGCCAGAACCACCGTTATCATGTATTTGATCGTTCCTCCCCACGTCCTGCACCCACACCACATTGTCTGCTTACATGTTTTCACATGGTGGCAAAAAGTGGAGCTATTATTCTTTTCAGCATACTCGGCGAGCGTACCGGTTAATGAATGTACCTTCGACTTTTCAGCGTCCTGCGATGTATACATCCCGCATTGCAACACTTATATCACTGTCAGTTTAATTATAACCACCCGGTATCTTTGTCTCCCGTCACGACTAATGATGCATTATCATTTGAGGCGCGACTCTGAACGAAAGTGTATGCAGATACGCAAGTTTTCGTCATACTGAATCATAAAGGTGACTAATATGCAATACATTAATTTACTCACACTTTGCAGCTGTACGTGTATTCACAAAGAAATGCATAAGATACATTTAACTGTGATTCATATTGACATCAGTGAAATTTAAAATATATTGTCCTTCTTTCGAGAACTTATGATTGTTACCAGACCTTGCCAAGCTTATTTGGATTTGCCATGAATTTTCCCAAATTAATGCCAGAATCATTCAAGCAGAAGGCAGTGATTGATCGTCAATTTTCCCACCCCTCGCCCATTTCTAGTGATTGAAATTAAGATTTTATACAGTCATGTTGTTGTCTTCTTGGACACTGAGGTGGATAGTAATAATACAGTTAACTAGAGCACTCTGAATAAATAAGTAAGCAAGCAAGCAATATTTTATTGATCACATCAAAAGTTATCTTTGCTCACCAGGCTCGACTGAAGCTGTGAAACTGTACACGTGGACTTGCGGTTCAGAACACACTTAATGAGCCACGATTCCTGAGTGCGAATTGATACAAGTTCAGAATAGTCGTACTGTGACTTCACTACAGTCAATATCAAGTAAGTAGTCCCACCGTAAGATATGTTGAGGAGGGCTTGCTTTGGTGCAGTCACTGCATGACATACAAGAGACTGGAAGCTTGTCGCATTACTAAGGAACTACACTAATCGAAGTGGAAATAGTTACACATTGTCCGAATGCTGCCAAACTGATACTCCAAGATTCGATGCTTTTCGGATACTAGCATTAAAATTTTATCCTTATACGATACCTTATTTTTAATTATTCAGTACAGAAAATAAGTCTTTGCTGCAGATGAAGAATAGCGTGACACATGATGACGATCTATCAAGATTACTGCAACTTTTCACGTGCAGACCGCAACAAAGGATGTGTGCTTACAGCTAATCGCCAACTTTCATGCTTCAAGAAAATTGAAATCATTGTCACGAGGGACATGAGAGCATCATACTGACAGGTCACACATCAGTTGTCTGTAATGTAGTTACTGTACAACAAGCAGGGATGAGAGAAAATCAGCAAAATAGAGAGGTAAGAAGAGTAGGCACAGTTCCCTCCAGAATTGCACAACGAGAAAATCGTAGGATAGTTTTACTGGCTTTCACGAATAGGATGATGACAGCTGAAATCTGGGCTGAGGGTCACCACGTACCGTCAGGAACAGAATGGTGGAAGCTGCGATCAGATATCGGATTGTCATTCATCGTTCACCTCTGACACCGTAACACAGACAACAGACATTTGCATAGCGTAGAGGCAAAATCGACTGGCACATGGAGTGTTATTTTGTAGTGTATAGGTTGACTCTTACAGAAAAGGTTACAGCAAACAATGGTTCAAATGGCTCTGAGCACTATGGGACTCAACATCTATGGTCATCAGTCCCCTAGAACTTAGAACTACTTAAACCTAACTAACCTAAGGACATCACACAACACCCAGTCATCACGAGGCAGAGAAAATCCCTGACCCTGCCGAAAGATTACAGCAAACTGACACTTTTAACAATGATATTTATTTATTTAATCAGCGCCGTTACCGGTTTCGAACCGACAGGCTCATCTTCAGACGGCTAGTTCACATTAGATTTCGCCTTTTGTTTCCCCACCTGACGAAATTTCCTTGGGGTGGTGGTGCCGATGAAGAATCTGCGCCATTATGTTCCAGTGCAAATTGCTCATCATCTTGCAGCAGCGAAAACTGTATAATGCACTTTTTTATGTACATATATGCACACAATAAGCAGTTTCATCACATGTGGTTACAAACAGTAACGAATAAAAATGTGTAGAACGAGTAAGATAGCGGAAGATTGAATAAGCACAGAAGATACAGAACAAATAATTAAGGAGGCAAGCAATATCAATCGATAAAAGGAAAACGCTTTGATCAAAAATATAAATACGTAAGTGAGGAAAGAACTGCTTATAAGCGGAACTGCTGCGGATGGAACATGAAGCAACCGCAAAAGGAAATACAAGTAGATTGAAGCGTTTGAAGTGTTGTCCGAGACGCGTCACAGATAAAATAGATGGATATAACCACCAACCAGGAAGTTTTCAAAGACCTGACGAGGAAAGAACGTTAAGGAAAACAATTGAACGAGGACGACATGCGTGAATATGTCACATAAAACGCAAACGCTTCCTTGTAAACGTTGTAGCGAGTCAACATCAAAAAAGAAAGCGCGAGGTAGATCCTTTGGCACATTTTTCAAACGAACCATAATGCGAAAGTCAGTAAGTACGCCGAAATAAAGAAGTTAGCTTGCAGTGGACCTAAAAGGAGAACTGTTACCCACTCAAAAAAGATTGATGGTCGTGGTGATGGTGAACACGGAACCTGCACGGTTCGCGAGCAAATGCTGTACCACTCACAACCCGCCCTCACAGCATCACATTCGCCATTACCTTTCTCCTACTTTCTAAATTTCGTAGAAAGTTCTCCTTCGTACTCTGCGAGCCTAACACTCCTGGAAGAACGAATATCTACAATGAAGAGCCAAAGAAATTTGTACTCCTGCCTAATATCGCGTAGGGTCCCCGCGACCACGCGGAAGTGCCGCAACACGACGTGGCATGGACTCGACTAATGTCTGAAGTAGTGCTGGAGGGAATTGGCACCGTGAATCCTGCAGTGCTGTCCATAAATCCGTAAGAGTACGAGGGGATGGAGATATATTCAGAATAGCACGTTGCAAGGCATCCAGATATGCTCAATAAAGTTCGTGTCTGGGGAGCTTGGTCGCCAGCGGAAGTGTTTAAATTCAGAAGAGCGTTCCTGTAGCCACTCTGTAGCCATTCTCGATGTGTGGAGTGTCGTATTGTCCTGCTGGAACTGCCCAAGTCCGTCGGAATGCACTGTGGACGTGAATGGATGCAGGTGATCAGACATGTTGCTTACGTACGTGTCACCTGTCAGAGTGGTACCTAACCGAATCAGGGGTCCCATATCACTCCAGCTGCACACGCCCCACACCATTACAGAGCCTCCACCAGCTTGAACACTCCCCTACTGACATGCAGGTTCCATGGGTTCATGAGGTTGTCTCCATATCCGTATACGTCCATCCGCTCCATACAATTTGAAACGAGACTCGTCCGACCAGGCAACATGTTTGCAGTCATAAACAGTCCAATGTCGGTGTTGACGGGCCCAGGCGAGGCGTAAAGGTGTGTGTCGTGCACTCACCAAGGGTACACGAGTGAGCCTTGGGCTCCGAAAGCCCATATCGATGATGTTTCGTTGAATGGTTCGGACACTGACACTTGTTGATGGCTCAGCACTGGAATATGCAGCAATTTGCGAAAGGCGCACTTCTGTCACGTTGAACGATTCTCTTCAGTCGTCGTTGGTCCCCTACTTGCAGGATCTTTTTCCGGCCTCAGTGATGTCGAGGATTTGATGTTTTACTGGATTCCTAATGTTTACGGTACATTCGTGGAATAGTCGTACAGGAAAATCCCCACTTTTTCATTGATATCTCGGAGATCCTGTACCCCATCGCTCGTACGCCGACTATAACACCACTTCAAACTCACTTAAATCTTGGTAACCTGCCACTGTAGCAGCAGTAACCGATCTAATAACCGCGCCAGACACTTGTCGTCTTATGTAGGCGTTGCCACCGCAGCGCCGTATTCTGCCTGTTTACATATCTCTGTATTTGAATACGAATGCCTATACCAGTTTCTTTGGCGCTCCAGTGTATATTACTGAACGATAAACCCGGTGCACAGTCATACATTCCCAGTTGGAAGTTGCCTATTTAACGTCTTCCAGGCGAAACAAAAATTTGAATTTCAGTATTTCATATAATAATTGACGGATGCTATCACCTACACATTCACAGGTAATATGAAGGGTTAACACAATTACGGTAAGTATTACAGTTGGAAGCTGTGTATGTCTCTTGAGGCAATGTAACTCACAGCGCGCAAACTATCTTGACTATAATCTTCCACTATTTGCGAATGAGAGCACTTAACGACTTCCAGAAAACTTAACACATGATTTCAAACCGTTGCGAAACTTTTCTCGCTGACATCCGTCACAAAATGATAAAAGAAAAAAGATGCCCGCTTACGGTACTGCATTTTCGCTGTTCATGCAGTAAAACTTCAGCATGGGGTGTGAAGTTTTAATTTACTACACCTTTACTACTAATTCTGTTCGCAACACATTTTGCATACAGTATCCATGTATACCACTGATTGTACATGCAAAATTATGTCGTTGTACAGTGCGCAGTTCAGGAGATATGACGTTATAAACACTAAGAACAACGAAAAACTAGCTTTTGCTTAAAACGAAGCACAAATTACCGAAACTATACTCATCCAATATTCGATAACGAGAGCGCTTAGTGACTACCAACAAACTTTAAACATGATTTCAAACCTTTCCTAACGTTCTCTTGAGTACTTGCTTATCGTCGACTGTCTAAGACATTAGTTCATTTGTATAGTAAACAGGCATTTGAAGCTATTTTATATGTGGGAGTTCGATTCTTTAACCCTAGTAATGCCAACGCATTTCCCATAACACGTACTTTATGCCAACAATAAAATAATTTTAAACGCAAATTTGGTTAATTTTAGTTGACTTTTACTCACTACATGCTTTTTAAAAAGCTATTAATGTGTAAGTTAATATGTAAGTAAGGTCCTGAACTTGAAAATATAGAATGAGACATTAAATGGGAAAAGTGACATCGGCTGCTGAGACTTAAATTTTTTTGTTAAGTTTAACTGAAACATTTGTGGAATCAGGTAGAAGAATTCCTTAAAAGCAATAAATACTTTTCAAAATTTAAAAATATAAAGTGACTGACTACATTACAATATTTTCAGATTGTGGGCATTGAGTCCACCGCTCCCCACTCCCTCCCCCACCCACCCTCTTGGTATCGCAGGGTTTAAGGACTCGGGGGTTTACTGGTTGTGGAGAAATGGCTTAGCCACAGCTTAGGGGATTGTTTTCAGTCACGTTCACGCTGCAGCGGAGTGTACGCTAATTTGAAACTTTGCGAGAGACTAAAAGTTGGTGCGCTGGACCAGCACGCGAACCCGGAACCTTTGCATTTCGTCTTGGCTCAGTCGGTAGAGCACTCGCCCGTCAAAGACAAAGGTTCCGGGTTCAAGTTCCGATCCAGCACACGGTTTTAATCTACCACAAAGTATCAAATCAGCACACACTAAACTAAAGAATGAAAACACGTTGCGCAGTTTTACAGAATTAATTGAGAAACTCGTTTTTACTGCAAACGAAAACCCTAACAACGAAAATAAGTATTTTGATGAGGATTGGGTCCACAGCCTTAAAGTATTTGTTGACTGTAGGCATTGCACTTAGGGTTGTTACGCATAATTATTGCGATTGTGCTTCCGACGTTGTCTTTTTGAAGTATGGTGGGATGTTTAAGCCCACTCCTCAACGCCCTGTCATCACACGCTGGAACTTAGCTCCAAGCAGTCTGAATCTGTTTTTTTATTGTTATTTCATCCCCCTCGCCCCATTTGGGCGCGTGTATGCTGTCAGCGAAACGATTCTCCGCGTTTCACCCAAGCGAATTAAAAAAAAAAAAAAAAAAAAATTATGATGAGAAATAGAAGCAAAATTTCGGGCTGTTTTCTGTTTTTAGTTAAAAGTCAAAGATGGAAAGTTAAGAACACGAAAACGTATACATTTTAAAAACACAGTGCAGGAAGGTGAAATTCTTTTGATAAAAGCAGTGAAGCACTGCACTTTCACTTAAAATCCGTCCGCCCCCGGTAGCCGAGTGGTCAGCGCGACAGAATGTCAATCCTAAGGGCCCGGGTTCGATTCCCAGCTCAGGGAGTGGATGTTGTGTTGTCCTGATCATCATCATTTCATCCCCCATCGACGCGCAAGTCGCCGAAGTGGCGTCAAATCGAAAGAAGGCGAACGGTCTACCCGACGGGAGGCCCTCGTCACACGACATTATTATTATACTTACAATCTGAAAGACCTGCACTAGGGTGAGAAGTATTTCTAGAGGAAAAAGTCTGTTCCATAGGGTTGTGGGTAGAAAGATAGGGGGCTGTTAGGTAGGAAAACTATGGAAATAAGAGGTAGGCGTTGCGTAATGGGAAATACAGTCGATGGGAAAGACAGAGGGTGAGGAGCAGTGTTTTGTGTGTCTATGGCAGTGGTTGCAAGAAGAAAGGGATTGGGATGGATGGAGAAGGAGAAGGAGGTAGGAGTTCTGATGAGGAGTGGCGTGAGTGGGGAAGACTTAAAGTTGGTAGGAGGGTAAATATCGGGCCGATCTCATTGTCTGAGAGAAGAAGTTGCTGAAGTTGCGTTTGAATAGGATATGGAGAGTGTATAGGCGGACGGGCGGACGGAGATGAAATCGCGACAGCATACCAGGCTTGGTGGTCAGAGGGGAGACAATGGGGTGACTGGAATCTACTTTGCGGATAGCGGAGGAGATGAGGAGGTGTTCGACGTGGGTCAGGAAGAGTTCGACGTGGGTGAGACGGCAGAGCATCTAGGTGGTGGAAGCAAACGGATGCGGAAAGCGAGGAGGAGTTCATGGCGTTCGAGGCTTTGTGAGGACTTTCGTGGGGCGAAGATCCGTGCAACATTTGCAGATCAGAGGATGGGTAGGATCAGGGTTTTGCAGGCGTGGAAAATATTGGAGGGTTGGAGGGGTGTAACCCCAAAGTATGGCCTCATAGTCGTCCATTCTGAATCCAAATACATTTGTTGGTATAAGTATACCCGCGATTCCACAAAACATGCGAGCAAGAGCCATGTCGCAAGCACAGTAGAGTGAGTCTGCATAAAGGTAAGAAACTACATACGCAATATACACCGAAATGAATCGCTCTTGTATTCAACGTGGTAGTTACGTTACGGTTACATTATAATCAAGAGGTTATTCACGTCACTGACCCACTCGCGACACTGTTGGCGGCTGATTTACCGCAGGAACGTGCGAAACAGATTTTATCGCACCGAGAAGGTCTAATTGTAAGGGCAGTTTTAATTACCCAAGCACAATTTACGCCTTATTTTAGTGCGTAAAAACGCTGCATAACGGAAGTGTGGGTGGGCAGCTGTTGGAACCGCTCAGTGGCACCAACTACGCGACGCGGAGATACCGAGAAAGCGGAGCCTCTTTCTGGACCGTGACGGCGCAGGCGACATTGCAGGGACAGCGACGCAGTGACGCAGCCGGAAAGCGGCGACACGTCCGTTGCGCAACGCGTCCCACGGCGCCTCGCTGCCTGCTAGGAGCGGACTCGTGCTTCCGAGCCAGAAGTGTCAGCTCTATCTAGGCGACAGTATTCCGCCACGCGCAGCATTCATCGGACGGGCCGCTCCTATATCTGCGGGAGAAAAGTTAACGTACGATAGTCATAACGAAATAGATTCGTATACGACTATTTACACTGACGTTAGCTGTTTGAAACTTGTGAAATTTTGTGCTAGCCGCTTTTAGCGAGCGGCCGCCTTAACCACTTCGGCTATCCGAGCACCTCTCTAGGACCGATCCAAACTTCGGTATGTCACGGAGTCCAGAAGCCATATGTTCGCACTATTCGTTAATCACACACAGGGAGACATATATTATACCGTCATTTTAGCCCGCGAGGAATGGATACGTCATTGATGGCTGCAATGTCTGTGTTCATACAGTGTATGCAGTTTCACAATACAGTTTCGATCAGGCATGCGTGGACACATCATTGATTATTAGTGTGTGTGGTTTTACAGTGTCCAGCCGGCCGCAGTAGCCGTGCGCTTCTAGGCGCTTCAGTCCGGAACCGCGTGACTGCTACGGTCGCAGGTTCGAATCCTGCCTCGGGCATGGATGTGTGTGATGTGCTTAGGTTAGTTAGGTTTAAGTAGTTCTAAGTTCTCAGATGTTAAGTCCTATAGTGCTCAGAGCCATTTGAACCATTTTTTTACAGTGTCCGCAGCTTTTAAGTCTTTCGGGCATGCATACATGTTGTGAAGATATGGACACTGTAAATTAAAAAAAAAAACAGACATTGTAACCATTAATGATATACATTGAAGCACCAAAGAAACTGGTCTAGGCATGCGTATGCAAATACAGAGATATGTAAACAGGCAGAATACGACGCTGGGGTCGACAACGCTTATATAAAGCAAGTGTTTGGTGCAGTTGTTAGATCGGTTACCGCTGGTACAATGGCAGATTATCAAGATTTACGTGAGTTTGAACGTTATGTTACAGTCGGCCTACGAGCAATGGGACACAGTATCTCCGATGTAGCGATGAGCTCGTGGCACGAGCGCAATTTTGATATCAAACTGATATGCAAATTAATTAAACTGATCAATTAATCACCCTCGCCCCCGCCTCGGCCACCACTGCCCCCGACCAAGCCCACGCCCACGCTCACTCCCGGATGACGTCACGTGTTTATCTCAGCCTGCACGTGGGCGCCAGCCGCCCTCTTCCTCACCCACCTCCCTCCACCAACCTACCCTACTGGCGGGAATTTCGAATTTTACCAGCAATTTCTAATTTTTGCTGTACAAATCAGTTGTCAGTTCAGAGGACGTGATATTAACAGAAATTGTTGATGGAAATTGTTTATGAAACGGGAATAGGGGGTAGAAATCGAAGAAAAAAAAACAATTCAGAGGTCGGGAAATCAGAGAATTATGCTCTGAGAAGTACATAATTTGCATTTCATAGGACATGGATACTCTTGTTTAACTTCCGATCGCTTCATGTAGGTACGAAAAGGGGGTCACTGTACTTTCAACTACCTAGTTTCAAGTACTTTTCAAGGTCATCCATCCACCGACTTCCACATCCGAAATAAATGCACATAGATCGTTGAATATAGGATATGTCTTAGGATTTTCGGTAGATTAGCCAATAAGAGAAGCAAATATTCTAGTACTGAATCTTTTATTAATTTTTGCATGTACATTTACGCACGGAAAACAACTCTCTCCTTACTTTTCTTAGGTGTAGTTTCAATAATGTCCAATTTAATTTTTAACTTATAACTCAAATCCACATATGAATCATCTATTCCTTCTCCAGCCAGTAATTTGACAAATACAAAGAAGGTATGTTTTCGAACTCCAGTATACATCTAATTTTTTTCCTGTAAACTACCTCTTTTATGACTTTAACAATTAGTTCATTCCGGCAGTTCTTCTAGACCACAGCATTCGGGGATTTAATTTTTTCTCTTATTTCCTGCATGTCACTTACTATACCACTCCACATCCTCCTGGGTGTAAGCTGCAAGTTCTTCTGCTGCACATTCTTGCGAAATTTCGGTATTGAGCGCTAACATCCCAAAGATGTTCGGGCTCACATGCGGTTCCTCTTCATCGAAATGTCTTGGCTCAAACTTGGCTAGGGGTTGAACCGCACGTGTCGCATTACACGTTCTAAATTAAACACTTGTGACCCCAAATTGTCTGGCTGATGGCAAGTTTGCGAAATACAAAGTTATAATAATATCGGGAACTAAATTAACGACCCATAAATGATGTAGGCCACACAGTTGCGATTTGGTTAGAATAATGTTTATTCAGAAAGCAAACTAATAGCGAAAGTGGTTGTATTTAGAGTTGCTGTTACACTCGAGCACATATCCATTTGACACAGTTCGATCATTGACAATCTCATGGCGAATTACAAGTTCGATACTCCACCTCGTTAACTATGCGAAAAGTTAGATTACACACCAGGCGCGCGGCTGCTCACCGCTCAGAGACTTAAGTCCCGCGATACCACACAACGCGAACTTCCCAGCTACCTAAGGACCGACCGTCCGCTTTCACGTCTCCTTTGGTGTCTCCAGCCGAACTGTTCCCTTTGGTGTCTCGACCAGAACTGCCCTCTGCCTGTCTCCGAACGCATTTCCTGCGCGCCGAATATCGCTCAACTGACTAGGGCAGTTCCCTTTCCTGAAGCCGTCCATCTGATTGGCTACAGCTTATTCTACATTATTTTACATTTTAATATATTTAAATAATCAAAGCTTGACCACTTTCACTTCCTAAATAACGTAACAATAATATCCATTACATAATAAACGTTAAATTCATTTACATAAAACCAATACAATTTCCTTCTTAACATTGAATATCACGGCCAGTAGCCAGTAGCTTTCTTGTAAATAAATAAGGAACGGAAGTAAGTATTATGCACTAAACTTTACAACAAGTTTTCTATTACCTAATGATTCAATAAAGTGTAATGCTGTGATCGTTGAATGTGTTTCGTGTGGAGGAAATGATGATCTGATGCTTAACTGAGAATACTGAGAATTTAAATTTACCATATCTTTTAAACAAATGAAGTTACAGAATTGATATTTACAACATTTGTCATTTTAATGATGCGATTCTGTATGAAATGTCTATCGTTAAGATCGACTAGAGCGTTCAGATTTTAGCATTCAAGTCGTTATTACAAAACTTGTGAATTTCACTTTAACAGTAAATCCCAAACTATTATAGATATGATCAGTATTCTGGTTTTATTGGGATCACCATGAAAATTTATGGAGGATGGCACATTAAAATTACTGTGGCTTAATTCCCTGCACTACTACAAAATTAAATAGTTTTCATAAATGTTTCCCTTTATGGATGATCTTAGGTCCCCCATATTTAACCCTGCTACGTCTGCTTGGCCACAAAAGCCTTCTACTGGGTTTCGCTATGACGCAGGTTCTCGTCTGTGTCACTCGCACGTAACAGCGCTTAGGCCTCAATAGACAATAGGCGCTTGTGAGTTTCCCCATCTCGTGGTGAATCTGCGCCCTTTGTGGCATCCTGTCCTGGATGACATGGTTCGTTTCACAATTCCTGAAGGCTGACTCTTTCGGCCATATATTTCAGTGAGAGCGAAATGCTCGCTAACCCACGGTATAGAACTTTAAATTTACAACTTTTGCAAACGAATTGCCATTAAAGGTTGTTATTCCGTTGGTTTTAAGCTCTGCAAGCGATTGTTCTGTAGCTAAGTGTATGACATCGAGCCCACCACATTTCGATATAATGTGTGTGTCTTTTTTAAGCAGCTCCAAGGAGGAATGGAGTTTGATAAACAGATTTTTCGTGTGTCCTTTAACATAGTAAACATGCTCCAGTCTGTAGTTTTCTGCCAGTACTCCAACACATGACCACTTACCACTGCTCTTTTATTGTATTCCCAGTCGTAGCTAGATTTCTTCTTACATTGTGCTTAAAGCCATATGTAAACCTGGCCTGCACATCCGCAATCGCCTCTTCCTCTTCCTTTTGCAGCTTATATTCTTCCTTTATAGCAGCTGTCTTATCGGTATATTCTAGTTTTCTTTTCTTTATTTCGATGTCTTCCATTTCCAGTTTCCTTTTCCGTCCACATAACACATTAACTGTACTTAAAAACGCAATTTCTTTAATGGGAAACGGTTTAAGCCTGTGTGATACATTAACTCTTTTTCTTAAGACTTGAGGGATAACGTTGCTCGTGTCAACCAATACCATTTCTGCAATATCTATATCGGACGGTATTGTAAAGAACAATGTTGTAGACTGACAAAAATTAGTTTCTCCAGCTTTAACATAACACTTCTGTATAATACTTACATCATCTTTATTCGTGTCAGAGTTAAGAACCTCTACATAGTTTGTAGGTAGGTAGTTAAAACTGTATGTAGACAGAACATAGCTGATAAGCTTTTCTCTGTCTCGAGTATCTGGAAGACTTAGTTGTACACCTGTCAGTTTTCGGCTATTCTTATTGCTCCAGTACACAAACTGCAGAACGTTATTAAACAAAACACAACAGTTATTCTGTACGTTATCCGTTAACTGACGCCACATAGAAGCAAGTGGCACAGAATAAAGTGGAGCGCATTGTAAATACTGTTTATTGATATCTAATACATGTAAACACTCATGCACAGGGTCGAATACACGATCCATTCTGTAGTTGTATATTGTAACCTACAACCTGGTAATACCATGTTGCTTAGCCAAGAAAGACCTAAAAGTTTCTCGTAGTCGCATATCTGGACACTTTATAAAATCTGTAATGTGGTTACCAATATCTTTGTTCAACGCTGGTCTTGTGATCTGACATTTGTTGTTGTTGTGGTCTTCAGTCCTGAGACTGGTTTGATACTGACATATAAATTTGTTATATATCTTTATTCTACAGTTGGAGCTTAACCACGTTAGACAGTCTATTCCAACTGTCTTATCGTTGTCCACAATCACATTGTTGTTTCCCTGGTGGTCTCCTTCCACGCAGAAGTCTTAGGTTGACGTTAAGTAGTCGCACACCTCCATTTTGTTAAAAATTCAGGCGAAGTCTTGCATTATGTCCAAATCCAGAAGGTAACAGTCGTCTACACGTAGCTGTTGTAATATTCCAGGCGACACATCCATTAGAACATTCATTTTAACGTCAGATAATTCCACTTTATATGGTATAACCACAGGATTTTTATATTTCTTCGAAATAGTTTCCAGTGCTTCCTTGCGGATTTTTTTACCGTATCCCTCTTGCTTTGACACTGTCGTTCCCGTGTAGGAGAAAGAGCAGCTTCGCCTTGACACCATGTCTTGCAGCGACGAAATTGGAGAATTTACTACGTAGATAATAGTTAAATGAGCCACACATCTCCTCCTTTAACATTTCAGACCGTCCTCCTCCTAATTGTTCTTGACAGTCCACCTGATCACAGATTTTAGTCACCGTAATGTTATCGCAAAACGGTTCTGCAATAGGTATAAGCACTTTTACATTCTTATCGCTAAGTAGTTTACCATTCTTTGTGTAATTTATGTTGCCACTGTCAGTAGCCAGAGTATTCAGGTTATCCTGTAATAACGACAAACCGAAACGTTCGTCCGTTGGTTTTCTCTTCCTCCCTAATAGCTGAGGGATGCTTAGCACTTTGGAGGAATCCATGTCGACACTTTCAACTACCGCGGAAGACTGAGCGGTTGGGGCTGTCAAGCCTTCTTTTATACTCTAAAAATCCAAGATGGTTGCACTGCCGGTCACGTGATTTCTGGTCATAGACTGCTTAACTACGAGGGTCACTCCAAAAGAAATGCACACTATTTTTTTAAAAATCCATCTTTTATTCTACATGTTTGAAAGTTTTACAGTGTGTATATACACCCATCAGCAACAATATTTTCATTTCTCCACATAATTTCCATCCCTCTCAACTGCCTTACGCCATCTTGGAACCAGCGCCTGTATACCCGCACGGTAAAATTCTGGACCAACCTGTTGGAGCCACTGATGGCAGCGTGCACAAAGGAGTCATCATTCTCAAACCTTGTTCCACGAAGAGAGTCTTTCAGTTTCCCAAAGAGATGATAGTCACATGGAGCCAGGTCAGGACTGTGAGGTGGGTGTTTCAGTGTTGTCCTTCCGAGTTTTGTGATCGCTTCCATGGTTCTTTGACTGACATGTGGCCGTGCATTGTCGTGCAACAGCAAAACATCCTGCGTTTGCCGATGTGGTCGAATTAGACTCAGTCGAGCTTGAAGTTTCTTCAGTGTCGTCACATATGCATCAGAATTTATGGTGGTTCCACTTGGCAAGATGTCCACAAGCAAGAGTCCGGGATCGAAAAACACCGTAGCCATAACTTTTCCAGCAGAAGGTGTGGTTTTGAATTTTTTTTTTCTTGGGTGAATTTGCATGATGCCACTCCATTGATTGCCTCTTCGTCCCTGGTGAAAGCCACTTTTCATCACCTGTCATAATTCTTCCAAGAAATTCATCTCCGCCATTCTCGCACTGTTCCAAAAGTTCGCTGCATACCGTTTTTCTTGTTTCTTTGCGAGCCACTGTCAACATCCTGGGAACCCACATGTCACAAACCTTTTTTAACGCCAACACTTTCAGTATTCTGCAAGCACTTCCTTCCCCTATCCCAAGGTAGCGTGACAATTCGTTCACTGTGATGCGTCTGTCAGCAGTCACTAATTCGTTAACTCTCTGCACATTGTCTGGAGTGTGTGCAGTACGAGGCATGCCGCTGCGAGGACAATGCTCAAAATTGCCGTGCCCGCTTTCATCACGTAACCTGCTCGCCCACCGACTTACTGTACTGTGATGGACAGCAGCATCTCCATACACCTTTTCCAACCTCTTGTGGATGTTTCCCACTGTCTCGTTTTCACAGCACAGGAATTCTATGACAGCACGTTGCTTCTGACGAAGTGTAGCAGCCATCTTGAAGACATGCTGTGACGGGGCCACTCACGGGAACAGGTTGAACTGAGTTTGAAAACAAGCGGGAAGGATGTATCTACACACTGTAAAACTTTCACACATGCAGAATGAAAACTGTATTTTTACAAAAATAGTGTGCGTACTAGCCCAATTGCGCTATTTTGTGTACAAGGTGTCCGTGGCAGGGAGAGAGACTGCAATAATGCGGCAGAATTGCTACAGAGTGGCTCCAGGAACACTCTTCTGAGTTAAACACTTCCGCTGGCCACCAAACTACCCGCATTTAGACATGAACATTATTGATCAGATCTGGGATGTCTTGCAACGTGCTGTTCAGAAGAGATCGCCATCTCCCGGTACTCTTACGGATTTATGGACAGCCCTGCAAGATTCATGGTGTCAATTCTCTCTAACACGACTTCAGACATTAGTCGAGTCCATGCCACGTCGTGTGGCACCACTTTTGCGTACACGCGGGGTCCTACACGATATTCAAAAATTCCCCGACACCCCTATGTAATACAGAATTGACCACTAGATGTCACGAGAGGCGGACCCGCCGATGTAAAAGGAGGCCGAGAGAACTGTATTGTTAGTAGAGAAGAGGGTTGGGTTGGGTTGTTTGGGGGAAGAGACCAAACAGCGAGATCATCGGTCTCATCGGATTAGGGAAGGACGGGGAAGGAAGTCGGCCGTGCCCTTTCAAAGGAACCATCCCAGCATTTGCCTGGAGCGATTTAGGGAAATCACGGAAAACCTAAATCAGGATGGCCGGACGCAGGATTGAACCGTCGTCCTGCCGAATGCGAGTCCAGTGTGCTAACCACTGCGAGTAGAGAAGAGGTAACAGCAGAATAGGTCAGTCAAGAGAGCTCAGTGCCATGTAAGGTGGAACATTCACTGAGTATCACCTGAGTAACAAATCCATCACGGACGTTGCATCCCTTCTAAATGGTTCAAATAGCTCTGAGCACTATGGGACTTAACTTCTGAGGTCATTAGTCCCCTAGACTTAGAACTACTTAAACCTAAATAACCTAAGGACATCACACACATCCATGTCCGAGGCAGGATTGCAACCTGCGACTGTAGCAGCAGCACGGTTCCAGACTGAAGTGCCTAGAACCGCTCTGCTACCGCGGCCGGCGCAACCCTTCTAAGCTGCTCAGGTCGACTGCTGTGATTGTGACGAGGCTAAACCAAGACCAGGAAGACCTCACGTGCTGACGGACAGACTCGTCGGCGATTGCGGAGGTTGGTTGTAAAAAAAAAAGGAAACGTGCAAGTAGGACTCACGCTCTGACGATTCCGCAAGAACTTAATCTATGCTACTATACAGAGCGTTTCCGTAAGAGCGTGTAGAAATGAAACAAAACATAGAGGATGCTCAACTGTACAATTTGAGGTAGGGAACGTGGGGTCGAAGAAGCCAGCTTAAGGAGATATTGGAAGTAAACTTGTCTACCGTTTTGTCCTGCATTACTGTTTTCCATCCTATTTCCAACTAACACGCGTAAAAGCTTACATGTCCTGTACTGTTTATTTACATGTACATTCTTTGTTTGCTGCAAGAAAAGGAGGACGACGAGCCTGATTGCAGGTAAGTCATGATGCAGGTTTTGCTCATTTTGCTTGTCCGTAAGGTGGCTCTATGGAATTTACAATTTCCCATGACAGAACCTGCTATGAATCAACGACAGTCCCAGTCATTACTCAGTGCTGTTCAGAGACGTACAGTACAATCCGATGGAACAGTACCGGTACAGTTTCGCAGAACTTACTGACATGCACTTTGTGTATGGGGAAATACGTTGCATTGTTCTCGCCGCTGAAAGGCTGTACAGGGAACGATTTACTAATAAGCATCATCCGTCACGACAAGTGTTTTTTCCCTCGATCGACGAATGCGGAATACTGGCTCAGTGGACAGAAGAGACGAGGAGCTTGGCAACACAAGAATCACTCGCACATCCGATTTTTAAGAGGAGGTGCTGGAACGTGTTTCAGTGGACCCCACTAAAAGTACACGTCGTATTTCACTTGAAATGGGCGCTGCGCATAGTAGCGTGTCGCGAGTACTCGACGAATAACAATTAAACCCTTATCACCCACAAAGAGTCCATGCAATGTTTGTGACAAACTTTGCATCAAGGTTCGCATTCTGTCAGGGGTTGCTCCAACAATGAATTGATCGACCAGCCTTCCTCCAAATCGTGCTGTTTGCTGACGAGGCCTCATTTGATCGTGATCGTATTCCGAACAGCAGGAATAGCCATATGTAGGATGAGGAAAACCCGCACGTCGTAATAGTCAAACGATCAAGTACGTTTTGCTGTGAATATCTGGGCCGGCTTTGTAGGCGACAATCTCACTGGGCCATATCTGCTACCTGGCCGTCTGAATGGCCACCTGTAATTGGGGTTCGTGCAAGTAGTTGTACCTGACAAGTTGGAGAACGTACCCTTGGCTGTTCGTGGGAGGATGTGGATACAACATGGCGGTGCACTGCCTGAATTGGAAACTTCCCCTTTGCATGTAAAGAATGACTGTGCTGGTAAACTTCTACGTTATTTGATACAGAAACAGCTGACCTAAACTGAACGTACTCAGACAGTTTTCTCTTTACTTATTCTGATCATCACAAAACTGACACACAATATTTTAGCGCAACGCATTCTGACTTTCAATAATCCCTACAAAAGAATAGGCCTGACTAACAATAACTCATACCTTTCACGAATCACTTACCTCACAAAAATCTTCGTTACTCAAACTACTGCAATACAGCGAGCGCCAATACTGCCAGGTCAATAAAAGATTCTAACTACTGATAGGTTAAGTCAGCAAATGAAAGATTTTGATAGAGAACAAATAATGTATTTACCTTAATAGTGCTCAAAATGGTTCAAATGGCTCTGAGCACTATGGGACTCAACTGCTGAGGTCATTAGCCCCCTAGAACTTAGAACTAGTTAAACCTAACTAACCTAAGGACATCACAAACATCCATGCCCGAGGCAGGATTCGAACCTGCGACCGTAGCGGTCTCGCGGTTCCAGACTGCAGCGCCTTTAACCGCACGGCCACTTCGGCCGGCCAGTGCTCAAAAGTCATTATATATATGTAATATGGCTGCCGAGAATCCGCACGCAATTGTGCAATCACATCATCAACACAAATTTTCTGTGAACGTTTGGGCAGGCATTATTGGTGATGTCTTGATTGGGCCTCATGTTCTTCCACCTACGCTCAGTGGAGCACGTTATCATAATTTCATACGGGATACTCTACCTGTGCTGCTAGGACATGTCCTTTACAAGTACGACTCAACATGTGGTTCATGCCCGATGGAGCTCCTGCACATTTCAGTCGGAGTGTTCGTACGCTTCTCAACAACAGATTCGGTGACCGATGGATTGGTAGAGACGGACCAATTCCATGGCCTCCACGCTCTCCTGACCTCAACCCTCTTGACTTTCATTTATGGGGGCATTTGAAAGCGCTTGTCTACGCAACCCCGGTACCAAATGCAGAGACTCTTCGTGCTCGTATTGTGGACGGCTGTGATACAATACGCCATTCTCCAGGGCTGCATCAGCACATCAGGGATTCCATGCGACGGAGGGTGGATGCATGTATCCTCGCTAACGGAGGACATTTTGAACATTTCCTGTAACAAAGTGTTTGAAGTCACGCTGGTACGTTCTGTTGCTGTGTGTTTCCATTCCATGATTAATGTGATTTGAAGAGAAGTAACAAAATGAGCTCTAACATGGAAAGTAAGCGTTTCCGGACACATGTCCACATAACATATTTTCTTTCTTTGTGTGTGAGGAATGTTTCCCGAAAGTTTGGCCGTATCTTTTTGTAACACCCTGTACATATACCAGTTCATGACATCCAATTTTACAAATTCCCTTTTTCTGATGGACAGACGTCCAGATCGTCCGCTTATAGTAACCTCTTAAAACTCTGGCACTTCTCATCCCACATCCACCACTGCTGGCTGTTCACATCCAACAGCCCAACGCTACACTAGCGAATATTCCAACAATGAGTCCAACCAGCCACAGACTGCACACAGCGCAGTCAGCGATATTCATACAGAGCACTACGGGGCGTTACCAACATAAAAACCTAAACAGCCTACTTACAAATGCTATATTTCCTGATCGCTGGATTGGAAAGGGAGGTCCTATTCCATAGCCTTCTTGGTAACTTGACGTGTATCCCCTTTATTGTTTCTTATGGGGATGTCTTAAGTCACTTACTTATGAGGCCCCAGGTGATACCGAGATGGAATTAGTTGCAAGAATTTTAGCTGCCTGTGATGTGATTCGAAACACATCAGCGATATTTATCAGGGTGCGTCAAAATCTTGTTCATCGATGTCGTGCTTTCATTGAGGTCGATGTCCATCAGTTTCAAAACATTTTGTAAGAAACAGTACAAATCGTACGTTCATTGTGTCAGTGATGGTATTTGCACTTAATTGTAACTAATGTAAATAAAAAAGGTACACAGTAATGTGATCGTAGTTCGCTTCTCCGACCCCAGGTTCCCTACCTCAAACTGTTCAGTGGAGCATCCTCTATGTCCTGTTAAATTTTTGCACGCTCTTAAAGAAACACAGGTCGGTCGTCTAATGTTGTTACCAAACATCTCGAAAAGTCCTTAACCGATGTACTCCAAATTTTTACACGATACTGTAACGAACTGTAGGACAGATGGGTTACATTTTTTTTATAGTTGCAATATATAAATATATGTAATACACAGGATGCTCTAAAATTCCCCTTACAAACTTCTAAGACTTCTAGAGGGGAGTGAGTAGATAATATTTTGAATAGGAACCCTTGTCCGGAAACTTGCCGTTCCCGTACTACAACCGTTTGAAAACATGTTTGCTAGGTAGGTATGCAGCAGGGTAGTCTTGGTGAGCTGCTTGTAGCCTTTATCAAGATCGTTATGCACAACGCCCGACTCCATCGCAGACCCTTTTCGCCACAATTACGCAACGGCTTCGAGAAAAGAGTATCTTCACAGTCAGCAGGCGTGAAGGTGGTGCTCCAAGGAGATGCCGCACACCTGAATTGGAAGAAGCAATAATGCAAAGTTTGTGAATACTAAGTTTCCTTTTTGTTCCTTTGGTTGTTAATGAGTGGAATTCTGAGACAGCTGGTATACTGGATCACCCATAATAATTGACTTGTAAAAGTGGTCGCGTTACCAACATGTTTTCATATGGTTGTAGCACGGAGACGGTACGTTTCCGGACATGGATTCCACTTCCAAATTTTATCAACTCAGTCCCCTCTGCAAGTCCTAGAAGTTCGTAAAGGGAATTTTAGAGCAGCCTGTGTAAAGGGAAAACACTGTTATCAAAACTCTCGAAAAGTTATCGACCGATTTACTTAAAATTTTTACAAGACTCTGTAATAAACATTCGGACGGTCATGGGGTATATACATTTTTAATATATAAATATACATGTAATACATAATTGGGAAACGTTGTTACCAAAAATTTCGAAAAGTTCTTGATCGATTTATTTCAAATTTTACACGATTCTCTAATGAACATTCGAACTGACGTAGGCTACATACTTCTTAATTTATGTAACGTATAAATATATATTTAATATAGAAAGGAGAATCGTCGTTGGCGAAAATCTCGAAAAGTCCTTCACCGATTTACTTTCTATTTTTACACGATGCACTGATAAACATCCATACGGACGCAGGCTACATATTTTTTTTTAAAAAAAGACAGTGTACAGGTTTTCTGTTGTAACCCCCTGCGAGACACGAAATAGTGTGCTGTGCTGTGAAAATGAGCTGTTTCGTTTTCTTTCTTGTAGTCATTTTCAACTACGACAGCAAGGCATGTTAACCATTTCACAAATTGTTTCTCACATACACTGATCAGACTGAACATTATGCTCACCGACCTACTATCGATATAAACCCGTCCAAGGGATAGCAGCGTCACCTGGCGAGGAATGACTGCTACACAAACGCACGCACGGTGCATGTAGTATCAGCGAGCGTGCCGTCCGTCTGTAGAATTGGGAAGGCGCGCGATCTATCTGAATTTGACCGAAGGCAGATAGTGAAGGCCCGCAGGCTCGGCACGACCATTACGCAGACTGCACCACTTGTCGACTGTTCGAGGAATGCTGTGGTTAGTGTCCACAACACTTGGCGAAACCAGGGTGAAAACGCGTCCAGATGTTTGGGAATGTGCGGCCGCCCCTCATTACAGACGTCGGACGTCGTAAGTTGGGCAGACTGGTTATTCAGTACAGGTGGCGAACTGAGGCGGAACTAGCATCAGATTTTAATGCTGGGCAGAGTGCAAATGTGTCTGAACATTGAGTGCACGGAAAACTCCTAACGATGGGCCTCCGCAGCCGACGACCTATGCATGTGCCAACACCACGACATCGACAGTTACTACTGAAATGGGCACGTGCCCATCGGCACTGGACGTTGGCGCAATGGCAGAGCGTTTCATGGCGTGATGAATTCTCATACATTCTTTGTCATCCCGGTAGGAAGGCGCGCGAATCCGTCGTCTTCCAGGGGAACAGCTCATTGGCACGCGTAATACGGGGCACAGAGAAACTGGCGGCGGCTCCGTTAAGCTCTGGGGAACAGTCAAGTAGGCATCTATGGCTCCGGAGGAGCTCAAGCAAGGCACTATGTGGGCCAAGGAATATCGTACACTGGTTGAAGAACACGTACACCCCTACATTGACGATCATGTTTACCGACGGCGGTGGCACTTTTAACAAGACAATGCACCATGTCTCAAGGCCAAGAGTGTGATGGAGTGGTTCGAGGAATACAGTGGCAAGGGCGCCAGATCTGAAACCGACAGAACAAATCTGGGCTCTGATTGAACGTGGCGTCTGAGCTCTTCGCACCCTTCCCCGGACTATACGAGAATTAGCCTACCAAGGCCTCACTGACGTCGCCGCTGATTTCCGTGCCAAAGGCGGACATACCGGATTTTAGGTTGGTGGTCATAATGTTTTGGCTGATCGGTGTATATATTGCTTCTCCTTATACACTGAAGAGCCAAATAAAGTGGTACATCTACCTAATATCGTGTAGGGCCTCCGCGAGCATGCAGAAGTGCCGAAACATGACCTGACATGGACTCAATTAATGTCTGAAGTAGTGTTGGAGGGAACTGACACCATGAATCCTCCATGCCTGTCCATAAATCCGTAAGAGTATGAGGGGGTGGAAATCACTTCTGAACAGTACGTTGCAAGACATCCCAGATATGCTCAATTATGTTCATGTCTGGAGACTTTTGGGACCAGCTGGAGTGCTTAAACTCGGACAAGTGTTCCTGAAGCCACTCTGTGGCTATTCTGGACGTTTTTGATGTCGCATTGTCCTGCTGGAATTGCCTAAGTCCGTCGGATTGCACAATGGACATGAAAGGATGCAGCTGATCAGACAGAGTCGTACCTAATCGTATCAGGGGTCCAATATCACTTCAGCTGCATACGCTCCACACCATTACAGAGCCTCCACCAGCTTGAACACTCCCCTGCTAACATGCAGGGTCCACGCATTCATGAGGTTGTTTCCATACCCGTACACGTCCATCCTCTTGATGCAATTTGAAACGAGATTCGTCCAACCAGGCAACATGTTTCTATTCATCAACAGTCCAACGTCGGTATTGACGGGCCCAGGCGACGCGTGAAGCTTTGTGACGTCCTGTTGTCAAGGGTACACCAGTGGGTCTGCGGCTCCGAAAGCCCGTATCGACGATGTTCCGTTGAGTGGTTCGCACGCTGACGCTTGTTGATGGCCCAGAATTGAAATCTGCAACAATTTGCGGAAGGGTTGCATTTCTGTGACGTTGAACGACTCTCTTCAGTCGTCGTTGGTCCGGTTCTTGCAAGGTCTTTTTCTGGCCGCATCGATGTCGGAGATTTGATTTTCACCGGAATCCTGGAATTCACGGTACACTCGTGAAATGGTGGTACGAAAAAATTCCCACTTCATCGCTGCCTCGGAGATGCTGAGTGCCATCGCTCGTGCGCGTAGTATAACACCATTTCAAACTCACTTAAATCTTGATACCCTCCATTGTAGCAGTAGCAACTGCGCCAGACACTTGTCATATTATATAGGCGTTGCCGACCGCAGCGCCGTATTGTACCTGTTTACATATCTCTGAATTTGAATACGTATGCCTGTACCAGTTTCTTTGCCGCTTCAGTTGTATAAATATATAAAGTTTTAAACAAATACTGTATACACAACACTGTACTATTTTGTTTTCTTCCTTGCCGTCGGTTTTACAGAAAACAGGAAAAGTCTATTTATGGCTTATCAGGTTATGATTAAAAAAATGGCTCTGAGCACTATGGGACTCAACTGCTGAGGTCATTAGTCCCCTAGAACTTAGAACTAGTTAAACCTAACTAACCTAAGGACATCACAAACATCCATGCCCGAGGCAGGATTCGAACCTGCGACCGTAGCGGTCTTGCGGTTCCAGACTGCAGCGCCTTTTAACCGCACGGCCACTTCGGCCGGCTAAACGTGGTTATGATTAGAATGTTACTACAGTGTATGAATCGTCCGAAAATTTGTAATCCTACCCATTAACATACTAAAACTACGCGAAATACTACCATTCAAGCTACATTCCTCACAGATCCAGTAACTGGAGAAGTATGTGTCGGAAGCCGTATACCAATAATTCCAAAAGATTTACTCATTTATTTTAAGTGACTTCAAGGTTTCGTTTGCAATAACCGCAAAAAGAGTAAAGGTCAGTAAGAGTGTTAAGAGAATCGAAGGAGGCCGGAGGAAATGTGCAGAGAGGAGGCAGGGAGACTTGGACGGGGAGGAGATGGACAAAGGGATTGGGGGGGGGGGGGGGGGGAAGGGAACGGGCAGAGAGAGTGTGTTCTTCTGTTGATTTTTATGAATGAGTTTGCGATTGTCAAAATACGTGATTTAAATGGCAGTATCTTTTGATTGTATTGACTTGTAAGTTTACATTTTCATACCGCTAAGGAACTTTAGACCCTAGTATCTGAGATAAATTTCAACTTGATAGCTCTATCCGTTCCTGGGAAAAAGGGATCTTAACAGTGGGATGAATGGACAGCAAAGTGACCCTAAAAGGGTTCCGTTTTTACCGATTGAGGTACGGAACCCTAACAAACACCTCGTAGTGCTTGTGAACCTAGAAAATGCGTTGGACAACGCAAGATTTTCGAAATTACCTGAAAAATATAACGGACGATTAAAAAGTTTCCGTTCGAAGGCCGCACACTCTAGAAGTGGTACGCCAGTCACACAAAATCGCGTAAGCATTGAGCCATCCGTCCCACCGACACACACGTCAGTGATTTTCGCGCGCGATAAAGCTCGCTTAATCGCACTCGACTGTTCGCAACAGTGTGAATGCAGCCTGTGTTTCGCAAGCTAGCGTTACGTCGGTCCTGGGCAGCTGGGAGGGCGGCGTGCTATATCCGCGCGGAATGTGGGGACTCCCGGCTCTGAGTCGCGAGATATGCGCAGAAAGCGGCGAGCGGCCGGTTGCACGCAGTGCGGCGAGTTCCAGGGCACGCTGCCAGCCCGTGTCCGGCCGAGACCATCTCTCAGCTGCGGCAGGGGAGACGGACCGGAAACCAGCTGATCGATGGTGTAGGTCAAAGTGCTAAAGCCGTTCATCCACATGGGCCTTCCTCACGAAGCTCGTGGCGCGCCGGGCCTAGTCAAAGTGAAATTTCTCCGTAATCTTTGAAGTCCTAATAGGCTTACAACTGTGGGCCCCACGCTAATGACAAACCAGTATCAATAACTTGAGAAATTTTGCCAAGTTCCAAGTGCACTATTAACATTTAGTGCTACCTTTACCTTCCTCTCAAGTCCGAACATACCGGGAAAGTCGCGCGGTCTAGGACGTCTTGTCACGGTTTACGCGGCTGCCCCCGTCGGAGGTTCGAGTCCTCCCTCAGGCATCCTTAGCGTAAGTTAGTTTAAGTTACATTAATTAGTGTGTAGGCCTAGGGACCGATGATTTCAGCAGTTTGGTCCCATAGAACCTCACCACAAATCTCCAAATACCGGCAAACTTGCACCTGATTAATTTTTCTCTGTGGTACCTATAACCATTACCTTAGCCCGTCCGGCTAGCCGCAACGTCTAACGCGCTGCTTCCCGAGAAGGAAGGTGTGCCGGTCCCCGGCACGAATCCGCCCGGCGGATTAGTGTCGAGGTCCCGTGTGCTGGCCAACCAGTGGATGGTTTTTAAGGCGGTTTTCCATCTACCTCGGCGAATACACTGTGTCGGCGATTGCTGGTCACACTATGCAGCCGGCCATGGTGGCCGTGCGGTTCTAGGCGCTTCAGTCCGGAACCGCGTAACTGCTACGGTCGCAGGTTCGAATCCTGCTTCGGGCATGGATGTGTGTGATGTGCTTAGGTTAGTTAGGTTTAAGTAGTTCTAAGTTCTAGGGGACTGATGACCTAAGATGTTATGTCCCATAATGCTCAGAGCCATTTGAACCAAGCCTACTACGCAAACATTTGGGGTTACACTCGTCTGGTATGGGACATTCCCGGAAGGGTCCACTGGGGGCCGAACCGCACGGTAACCCTGGGTTCGGCGTGGGACGGCCGTAGGGTAGGTGGACTGCTGTGACCTGTTGTGGGTTTGTGAACCACTGAGGCCTCCGGCGGGACGAAGCCTCTCCGTCGTTTCTAGGTCCCCGGTTCAATACACCTTCATTCTTTTAAGCGGATGTGTTTTCAGTTCTTTTGTAGGTTGCAAATAATTTTTATTGGTATAGTTTCCAACAAATCTTCTAGAGAGAGTGTTGGATGGCATAGACAGGTGCGTGCTGCATGTACCGTCTGAAGACTAAAAATCTCAAAATATTGAGCGTATAAAAAAATATCCACTTTGTGTAGGGATTTTTGTGTAAAAGATGTGATACTGAGTACTGTGGAAACTCCAGATGAACAGTTTTCTCTTACGAATTCACCAGGTTTATTAGGAAAGTAAGGTCCGATTTCTTATAAAACATAAACCATCACAGGTTTCCAGACTGACATTTTCACTCTACAGCGGAGTGTGTGCTGATATGAAACTTCCTGGCAGATTAAAACTATGTGCCAGACCGACACTCGAACTGGGGACCTTAGCCTTTCGCAGGCAAGTGCTCTACAGTGAAAGGCAAAGACACCAAATTCGAGTTCGGTCCGGCACACAGTTTTAATCTTCCAGGAAGTTTCATCACAGATTTTTTCAAAAAACTGTTGTTGTATAATTTCTTACAATTTTCTCTGTTTTTGCTACGTAGTTTCCATCTTTGTTTAAACATTTGTCACAACGTTCTGTAAGCTTTTGTATCCTCAACTCATAGACATCTGTACCCTTTGAATATAACCTCTCTACCTTTAAGTAGCGGAATAAGTGAAAATTGCGCCAGGTCTTGATTTTTAAAATGGTGTATAGCTTCTAGAAAACTTGAAAATAACTGGTTTATTTCGCCAGAATTGATAATATGTAACTTCGCTGAGGATCTTACAATAAGTATGAGTATACTTTGTAGATTAAAAAATTGTCAGTCATAAAACGGTTGAAGAATAGTCGTCATTGATTTCTTTCCCCAAATTTTGATCACATGCATCATAAAAAGGCTGACTGATTCAGAATTGAAATTTTAACAGAGTAAAGAGCAGAAAAAGTTGTGGATCGTATCCACATATTTCTCTTCTTTACCATTAGTTTCAATATTAAGCAGTCTCAAATTTGTCCAGATACGTAATACAGCTCACACGAAATTTTGGAGCTCTCCCATGAGAGTCTGTGAAAAGCTTGAAGTTTATTGCAGTGTGAGCTTAAATTTTGCACGGCTCAGTTTTATTCTGTAGGAAATATCTGTGCAAAAACATATTTGCTTTCTTATTACCATTGCACACACACCATACTACAGGGTGGTTCAAAATGAATATCCGAATTTTAAGGCTTGGTAGCATTTATTACATTCAACTTACAGTTATAACTAATATGCCCGTGCACAAAGGGAAGAGCCGGCCGGAGTGGCCGTGTGGTTCTAGGCTCTACAGTCTGGAGCCGAGCGACCGCTCCGCTCGCAGGTTCGAATCCTGACTCGGGCATGGATGTGTTTGATGTCCTTAGGTTAGGTAGGTTTAATTAGTTCTGAGTTCTAGGCGACTGATGACCTCAGAAGTTAAGTCGCATAGTGCTCAGAGCCATTTGAACCATTTGAACCACAAAGGGAAGAGTATGGAACGACCAAGAATGAATGAAAAACATCATGAACTAGTGAGAGTCTATCCCGCGTAGTCCCAAGAAATTAGTTCGTCCTTGTCGTTCCAGTTATTACAAGCTCTAAAGCCTACAGACTACAGTTTACGTGCCAACTTCGCAAACGAAATTTTGCAGCATGAGATGAAGATTTTCTGGATAGTGTCGTCTTCAGTCGTGAATCGACATTTCACCTAAATTTAAATGTGAACACACGTAATGTGTGTATCTGGGGGTCAGCAAATCCTTACAAGATGGTACAGTTGCAACGAGACTCCTCTCGACTTTTTCGGTGAAGCAACTGTAACTGGTGTTTCTCATCTTGATGTTCTAGGACTATGACTCCTTCCTCAACTTGAAGAAGCTAAACCGCAGAATTTTATTTGGCAGCAAAATGGTGCACCATCTCACTGGCACAACTCAGCACGCGACTGATTAAACGACGTTGTACCCGACCGCTGGATTGGCCGCAAGGATGACAGAGCTAGTTTTATATGACTTTCGTGTTCACACACGTTCTGACCCAATACCTTTGGGGGTTTATAAAGGATGATGTGTATACAGGGTGGCCCACTGATCGGGGCCGGGCCAAATATCTCTCGAAATAAGCGTCAAACGAAAAAACTACAAAGAACGAAGCTTGTCTAGCTTGAAGGGGGAAACCAGATGGCGGTATGGTTGGTGCGATAGATGGCGCTTCCATAGGTAAAACGGATATCAACTGCGTTTTTTTAAACAGGAACCCCCATTTTTATTACATATTCGTGTAGTACGTAAAGAAATATGAATGTTTTAGATGGATCACTTTTTTCGCTTTGTGATAGATGGCGCTATAATAGTCACAAACATAAGGCTCACAATTTTAGACAAACACTTGGTAACAGGTAGGTTTTTTAAATTAAAGCACAGAAAGTAGGTACGTTTGAACATTTTATTTCGGTCGTTCCAATGTGATACATGTACCTTTGTGAACATATCATTTCTGAGAACGCATGCTGCTACAGCGTGATTACCTGTAAATGCCACATTAATGCAATAAATGCTCAAAATGATGTCCGTACGTGTAACGACATTCCTCTCAACAGCGAGTAGTTCGCCTTCCGCAATGTTCGCACATGCATCGACAATGCGCTGACGCATGTTGTCAGGCGTTGTCGGTGGATCACGGTAGCAAATATCCTTCAACTTTCCCCACAGAAAGAAATTCGGGGACGTCAGATCCGGTGAACGTGCGGGGCATGGTATGGTGCTTCCACGACCAATCCACCTGTCATGAAATATACTATTCAATACCGCCGCGAGCTATGTGCCGGACATTCATCATGTTGGAAGTACATCGCCATTCTGTCATGCAGTGAAACATCTTGCAGTCACATCGGTGGAACATTACGTAGGAAATCAGCATACATTGCACCATTTAAATTGCCATCGATAAAATGGGGCCCAATTATCCTTCCTCCCATAATGCCGCATCATACATTAACCCACCAAGGTCGCTAATGTTCCACTTGTCGCAGCCATCGTGGATTTTCCGTTGCCCAGTAGTGCATATTATGCCGGTTTACGTTACTGCTGTTGGTGAATGACGCTTCGTCGCTAAATAGAATGTGTGCAAAAAATCTCTCATCGTCCCGTAATTTCTCTTGTGCTCAGTGGCAGAACTGTACACGACGTTCAGAGTCGTCGCCATGCAATTCTTGGTGCATAGAAATATGGTACGGGTGCAATCAATGTTGATGTAGCATTCTCAACACCGACGTTTTTGTGATTCCCGATTCTCGCGCAATTTGTCTGCTACTGATGTGCGGATTAGCCGCGACAGCAGCTAAAACACCTACTTTGGCATCATCATTTGTTGCAGGTCGTGGTTGACGTTTCACATGTGGCTGAACATTTCCTGTTTCCTTAAATAACATAACTATCCGGTGAACGGTCCGGACACTTGGATGATGTCGTCCAGGATACCGAGCAGCATACATAGCACACGTCCGTTGGGCATTTTGATCACAATAGCTATACATCAACACGATATCGACCTTTTCCGCAGTTGGTAAACGGTCCATTTTAACACGGATAATGTATCACGAAGCAAATACCGTCCGCACTGGGGAATGTTACGTGATACCACGTACTTATACGTTTGCCACTATTACAGCGCCATCTATCACAAAGCTAAAAAAGTGGTCCAACTAAAACATTCATATTTCTTTACGTACTACACGAATATGTAATAAGAAATGGGGGGTTCCTATTTTAAAAAACGCAGTTGATACCCGTTTGACCTATGGCAGCGCCATCTAGCGGGCCAACCGTAGCGCCATCTGGTTTCCCGCTTCAAGCTAGACGAGTTTCGTTCTTTGTAGTTCTTTCGTTTGATGCTTATTTCGTGAGATATTTGTCCCTGTCACTATCAATGGACCACCCTGTACATCTCCGCTATCAGTTAATCAATCTATCCGACTTCAGAAACAGCATCGTTGCAACAATTGCTATAGGCACAGAGTTGAATGGTTTTGTAAGAACTCGCCTATCGACTTGATGTGTGACGATGGTGCTGACATTGAACGCTTTTAAGAAAAACTGTTATAGTTGCTCTTTCACGTGATGTATTATTTATAATTGTAAGTTAAATATAATAAATGTTACAAAGCATTAAAACCCGTATATTCATTTTGAAACACCCTGTACTACTCATCCAGAAATTCTTCTGTGGAGTGGAAGGAGTTGTTATGCAGATACTATTTCAGTTTGGTTGAGTTATGAATGATACAAATCATGTCTTTTTCTAGAATTATATTGCTCAACTAGCTGCAGCGCTCAGCTTTGCCTGGGATGTTTAATATCTGTCACAAAAACTGATTGGCCCGGTGCCTTGTTGATAGAGTGAATGCAAGCCGCATGGGAAAACTGCAGTCGCTTTTATTCGAACGACGTATTTGAATCACTGGGTGTCAACGGAATGCGACGAGTAAGTACATCTATACCTATGGGAAAAGATGGTTAGTTGCGCCATATGATGTTACATTTTCGATGAGTACCTCATTACGTTTTTGGAAAATTCGTCTTCTGTTGTTTGTGCTCAGTTTTCACTGTTTGAAGCAGGGCTGTGTTTGAGCACGACTCGAAGTGTTCGAATAGTTTACGTCATTGTGCTGATGGATCTTTGAACGACCCGCGGTCTAGTGACTTTTGTTGGTACTCTATCCACGACTTGTCTTAGTGTTTGTACGGCGCTGGGGATTTTAATAATGAAATTAACTGGGAAATATGGACTAAAATATTTTCTGGGGTATTGTCATATGTAACGACGGAAATTAATCAAGAAATAAGAGTTTCCAATAATGTTTCTGGAAAATTCTCGAGCTGTCGTGCGGTCTAGTGACATCTGATGGTACCATCTCCAAAACGGGCATTGCTGCTGTAATTTAGTCTCGCGACACGAATTAGTCAGTTTGCCACAATATATTTCGTTCGTTAGGCATTTAATTTCTCATTAATTTTCTTCATTGTTTTTCCATCTGCACGTACGAACTTGAAGTAAATTGGTCAAGTATTTATCCACTTCATACATTACAAGTCAGATTACGAATGTTATTTAGACAGTGATCCTCCTCTTGTCTTGAAGGCAAAGTGTGTGTCATGCTGCGACTGATAGCAGTCATCCCCTTAAATTTACATATAGTGTTCCACAGCTGCGCGACCTGCGAGTTGTCTGTTCTTTCGAAGGAATTCTTTCGAAGGAACAGACACCACTCATTCATATAATTGAACTATTTTGTTGGCGCCCACCTCTATAAGAGAAAATATCCTAATAATAAAATAAGAGAAATCAGAACTCGCACGGAAAGATGTAAATGCTCGTTTTCCCCGCGCGCGGTTCGAAAGTGGAATGGTAGAGAAATAGCTCGAAGGTGGTTCGATGAACGCCCAGCCAGGCACTTATTTGAGAATCGCAGAGTAATCATGTAGATATATTCTGTTCTGTATAAGTTCAGTAACAACCCATTTGTAGAGAATCAGTTATTAATTTTCAAGTAAATTATATTTGCTTTTGCAAGTGTTGATGTTTCTCTATTAGGCTTCATTATGATATTAGCATCATCAGCGGAGCTCCACAGTGATTATTCACAATTCTGAGGATGTTTCATTGTATGCACTCGCAGAATTTCTTAATACAACTCCCCGCATTGTTTCAGTTAGATGTGACGAGAACCAACTACCAGCGAACTGAGGCGAGACGCGAACGAAGTTGCAGCTTACTTTATTTTATTCTTAAAATAACGGCGGAAGAACGCACAGGTTCCGTATTCCGCGCTCAGTGCAGGGTGGAGCGCCCCTAAAGAAGTGCTGTCGGAAGATGCCAACCTTACAATTAGACTACGGCGACGTACTGTTGACTGCGGAGCTCTTTATGTTCCTCTTGACGCCACCGGAGGCAGCACTTACTTCACACTAAGGATGGCGGTTATAGCTGACGTAACCTGTTTTCGGTTATATCTTCTTTCTTTTTTCAATGCCAGTTTAACCAGTGTTTCGGGTTTAATCCTATTATTTCCTGTAATAAAAGTAGAAATCGAACAAAGGTTCAAAAATTTTGACTCCTTTACTTTCAAGATCCATAGATTCAAAATACTAAACTAAACAGGCAATAAAAAAAATTAGTCTGTCCACTGTACGCTGTTTTTTCTCGAAAAATGGTAACTGGCTGAATGCTACAAAAAATCACCAGTATTCTCCTGTTATTTCAATTTTTTTGAAACTCTGCTCAAATATTATGTGATCGAGGATCATACCACTATTTAGGCATTACGAATAGTCAGCCCTAAAGGATGAAATTTGCTTTTATTTGTACTTTTTCAAGGGCTACAAGGAGATAAAGGCAGATTCTGCAGACACAGGCACCAGATCAGGTACTTTCTATTCTTGTTGTAGACTAAAATGAATTGTTGAGTTCTAAAATTTCTCCTTATATGATGTCTCAAGTTTGCTGTGGCTTCCCCTGTTCTTAATATTTCAAAGGGAATGGAGCACTGAACTTCATTGGTACCGCACTTCGTAAAATTCTTCCAGACTAGGGATGGTGCCATTCCGTACTAGAAGTAACATCCGACGACGACAGCGTGAAACTACAATTTAGACCAGATGCGGCAAGTCCCACACAATGCATGTACTCCAGAACCATCCACTAGGCCACGCTACATGGTAAAAGGTACATTATTGTCTCCGCAATGCTGTACCAGGTCTTATGCCGTGTGTTTGTTGCTAGTTTCTATCGGCATTGTTACTAAAATATCGCTGATCGCTTTTTCCCATTTCTATAATAACGCAATATTTCAAAACAATGAAAAATTGACGAATAAAAATTACTCGTTTTTTAAAGGTTTATTTAAAAGTAAAAAAATTAGCACTGCTGCTACGGCTAAATGATATTTCGGATTTTTACCCGGTCATTAGTAAAAATAAAAAAAAAAACACTTGTTATAAACGAGACCAAACAAATACCGAAACATTCCGGTTACTCAGAACCAAAAAATAGTATCGGTTTTTCCCATACCTATTTCAGAGCGTTATTCTTCTAGGCCTCTGGAATTACGCAGGTGTCCTTCGCAGCTTGACCGCAAGTTGCAAGGTTAGATTAGGCGTATGCGCGATAAGCGGAACGATGTACAGGAGGACAATCGCATTGTGAATGGCAGCGGATGCTCAGCGAACTTGAATATTTTAAGACAATGGTACAAGCATGCGGTGAGTGTGAAGGCTAAGAGGGACAGGCTAACAACAGCTGTAAGGCAATGAGACTTCGGAGGCCCTCTCAGCTGTAATGCCTGCAGCTCTAGCGCGCCGTCCGGTTGTTTTCGTCGCGCTTTAGAGCGCGTCATAGAGACATCGCTTTCCCCTTGCGTACTGGCTCACGCGTGCAGGCGTTCTCCGCCGAGAGCGAATCATTGCAGCCTAGCGGAAGAAGCCCTGCGTCATCGTCTCGGGCCACTTGACTCAATCTCTTAACTCTGACTGGTGTTGCCTAAATTGCTTGCGTTTTTATTGCACGAAAATATACAACAACCACATATTTTTTATACATCTTTACTTATGACAACGCGCGTTTCGGGTTTTAAACAATCTTGAATTGGCGTAATACATTTATATAATCATTATTAGTTTGACGTCGGCTACACTGTGAACGATGCGACTATCCTGAGCAAAATAACAATTTCCTTAGCTTCTACGTTTTACGAGTCGAGTATTTATGTCTAATTTTCGGTTTCGGTGAACTTAGTTTTATTCTGTCTCTTATAACTACTTTTCTCATTTATCACACACACACACACACACACACACACACACACACACACACACACACACACACACACAGCAAATCGACCTTTACCTTACATGTTGTTAAAGATGGACATCAAGTGACGAACGTAGCACAAAGCTTGCTAATCTCGATGTGGCCAACATGGCAAGAAATTGATCTACACGAAGGAATCTAAATTTATTCCAGCAAGTGCACTTCTCCAAAAGACATCCAAAATGGTGAAACATAGTTAGCCAACAAAATATTGCTGAGAATTTTTGTGAATTACTCGTACAACCTACTAACCGAGTACAGTCTTGGCAGTAACATACGACAATAAAAATCATCAAAATTGTCTTTTTTTTTGTTTCCCTTCTCGATGTGACATTTCATCAACTGTAAATAAAATAGGTCTTTCACTTCTCGCGTAATCCATTCCAAAATAATATTCCAATATGTAAGTCCATTAATCGCACATGAAGTATATGATATCACTTTTGAAATATACTAGCCAATAGATTTGTGACCTTTCTGTGCTACTCAGATGTCTTTGCTTGTGGCGCATACCAACGTAGAAAACAGGTGAAATACACTAACTACATTGGTAAGGTGACACACATCATGTTTTTGCTCTTGCTAGAGAAGTGTTTTCGTTTTATTTAACCCATCAGTGTCGGTATAGGCCTAGTTGGGAAAATAAAAATAAAATTTTGAATTTTCATTGGACTTCCTTTTATTATTGGAGAAACAAGCCATTACACAAAATACACAGTTGGCAATGCAGATTACACAAACACTAAGCAGTTACTTATTACATGTGCTCGTAGTTCACTTTCCTTATAACGTGAATCAGAATCTAACCGTTATTTTTATCATACATTGTTGCAACTCGTGCGCACACTGAAATAAGTTTTGTTTATCTTTATGATTAATGTTCTTCTTCCACCTATCAAAAATTTAATATCTCCTGTTGGTATAGGTATCGACGACGTATGGTACTTTTCAAATTCTAGAAGACATACAGTCGACATTAACAGATCTATGTAAAGCATTTTAATACATATGTCTCGTTTATCTGACATAGGCGACGATCACAACAGAATAAATATTAAGACTCCTTTTATCAAATACACACTCGTTAACCGATAGAGTATAGAATGAATGAACATGAGCAATGTGTTGAGTCAGTTTTAAACAGCAGTTACGTACACTAGGCAGCTAACAACACAAGGTTTTGCAATTACATTTCAGATATTTGGTTAAGAAGTTTTAATGTTGTGCCCCGCTGCAAGGGCATGTAAATGTATAAAATACCTTTAACTAGATACAGGTAAACGTCGCATCGTCGCGTGCATACGAGTTACGAATCCAGTTCGCCGGAATCCTTTATGTCGGCGTTAGTTTCGGCCAGACGAGCGATACAGCCTCCCAGCACGTCGACCTGTGAATCCGCGAGAGTTATGGTGTACCGCAGGCTCCGGCACACGTACTGCCCACCTCGCGCCGCGAAAGTCAGTCCCTCGACGTCGTCGGCGCACCAGACTTCCAGCACCCGGAGTTGAGAGTTATAGGCGACCTGCGCTGGGCAGATCGTCTTGTCGCGAACGCTGCTCCAGTCCACGGAGTCGTCGAGGGAGGGCCTCGAGTTTGGCTTCGCGGAGACGGATGATCCCGCAACAGAAGGAGCGGAGAGTACTGCCGGTATTGCTACGATAGCCACCAACAGCGAAGAGCACACGCACCTGCACACCGAGCGTGCCATGACGGACACAGTTTCGAAGACCGCGTCGGAGGAAACAGTGTGAGTCGGCGGGAGAGACGGCGTGCGCCTGTGTTGTAACGGAGGGGCACTGGACGCCACTGAACCGAGCGACAGCGCTTCCTCGTCTTTAAAGCTCCGCCTCCCGCCACTGATGAGTCACAGTCACAGGGTTTCGTCAGCCGCTATCACGCAGGAAGATCCAGCGGCCGGCGGGAGAGGGGAAGAACGGCCACGTCGACAGGATGCGATCAGGAGCTCCGTAGACGTCTGTTACATGTTGTTGGACCTGATACCGCTTGCAATAGTAAAGCAGTCCGCAGAATTCTCTCTCTCTCTCTCTCTCTCTCTCTCTCTCTCTCTACCTACATCAAAAATGTCTCTGAGCACTATGGGACTTAATTGCTGTGGTCATCAGTCCCCTAGAACTTAAAACTAATTAAACCTAACTAACCTAAGGACATCACACACATTCATGCCCGAGGCAGCATTCGAACCTGCGACCGTAGCGGTCGCGCGGTTTCAGACTGTAGCGCCTAGAACCGCTCGGCCACTTCGGCCGGCTACCTACACTATTACTGTGCATCGCACAATCAAGTGCCTGGCTGAGGGTTCATCGAACCACCATCGACCTATTTCCCTACCTACGATAATGCCGGAAGCAGCAGAATTGAATTAAAATTTGTGCCACGGCAGCTTCCAGCATTATCGTTGCTAGAGAAATAGGTTAATGGTGGTTCGATGAACCCTCTGCCAGGCACTTGATTGTGCGATGCACAGTAAATGTAGATGGAGCGGGAGAGGGAGAAACACAGACACAATTCTGCGGACTGCATTCCTATTGAAAGCGGTATCAGGTCCAGTCTAGTTAGAAATGCTGACCATTACACCACCGCAGCACTATAGCCAACTTTGCTGCACGACCTGCCCAAGTCGAATGCCCTTCCCAACGCAAACTTCAGTTCATATATTCAGCTTATTTTCCCCCTAAATTGTCATTATTGCCAGGGTTCTCCGGCATTGGAATAGCAAAATGGTTCAAATGGCTCTGAGCACTATGAGACTTAACATCTGTGGTCATCAGTCCCCTAGAACTTAGAACTACTTAAACCTAACAAACCGAAGGACATCACACACATTCATGCCCGAGGCAGGATTCGAACCTGTGACCGTACCGGTCACGCGGTTCCAGACTGAAACGCCTAGAACCGCACGGCCACACCGGCCGGCCATTGGAATAGCACTTCAGCGTTGGACGTAATAGGGAAATCCTGTAATTTTGATTCATTTTTGCTGTTTCCAGTATTATCGTAGGTCAAATTTTATACAACATAGTTGTATGGAGATAAGCAGCGATTAATTTACTTATAATCAATTATTCAAAATTACAGTCACAATCGCATTATTTATTTTGCTGCCAACCGGTTTCAAGCCGCGATGGGGTCATCTTCATGGCAATTTACACCATTTGGTCGCTCGCTGGAGTCGTCACCCTGCCCGTGCATGGTTGGTAACTATCACAACCGTGCACAGGCAGGGTGACGACTCCAGCAACCGACCAAATGGTGTAAATTGCCCTGAAGATGACCCTATCGCGGGCTGAAACCGGTTGGCATAAATAATGCGATTGTGACTGTCATTTTGAATAATTGATCGTCTTATGTTGACTGTTCGGTCGTTACATTTGACTGAGTCTCTGGACAGTGCTGCCCTCTCTGGAGCTATTTGTATATGAGGGACAGTGGTCTTTGGGCCACCCCTCCAAGGGCACCTAATGGTACACTCGCCGCGGCGAGGGAGAGATTTGGTAGTGCAGTGCCGCAGTGGTGAATGGGCTGTCGGTCGGGCGGCTGTCCTTAGCTCGTGGCCGCGCGCCTTGTAAACGGCAAAGATGTATATTTTGGTTGTTAACGTACCTATTTTATTTAATCGTATGGCGAGAGCCCCCCCTCCGTCGAGCAGACCGTTCGCCGGGTGCCGGTCTTTCAATTCGATGCCACTTCGGCGACCTGCAGTCGTTGAGGATGATTGTCTGATGATGAGGACAGCCCAACACCCATACCCTGGGCGGGGAAAGTTCCCCGGCCCAGCTAGGAATCGAACCCGGGCCCAGAGGATTGACAATCCGTCACGCTGACCAGGGGCGCACAATGTACCTATGAATAATAAGTGATTATCTCGCCTCTCGTGTTTCGTTACAATCTGAACGGATTCGAACCATTATACCTCTTCAATCCATAGTCCTCCGGTACGTTTACGTTTTTGTCTGCGGACGCTAACGATGACCACTTCCTCCTATGCAGGTGGGCGACGGTAAAATATTCTCGCATTCGGGGAGAAAGTTTTGTAACCTCCCCACTGTATTTGTTTCTGTATGAAATTTAGTCCAACTTTACCTCCCAATCTATAATAGTCCACATATTACCAAAACTTGACTACACAGAATCTAATTTCAAGTGAACTATAACTGATCTGAATACAGCTTGTCTATATTTTAAATGCTCACTTGAAGTAAAACAATTATCTGACCCTACTCAAAATTTCCACTTACCTCGAGTCTTGACAATATTGTTGCACATTTCTCGAAAGCACAACAGCGAACAGCATGCAGGCAGCGGCTAAGCTTGATTTCTGTTTCTAAATAAAATTTCCAAACTATATTCAAACTGTGAAATGTGATAATGCTTACTGACAAACCGTGGGCTGGGGAGAGTATAATTATTCCTATGAAACAATATTCCAAGACAACGATTTTTAGAATGAAGCATATATTAAAAAAGATAGTGCAAAATTCGTGTGATCTTCGCACGTAACATACGTTTGAACAATGCTATGCTTAACGAAGTAAACAATGATTTAAAGACGGTACAGTGTTACCCGAGAGTTTCTATGAAAATCAGTTAATTTGTTAATGCATGACGCAGGGAAGTGGTGTGGTCTTTCTCTCAGCTCTGAGCAAATGAACAAAGTTAACTAGCTGACAATCATCAGTCTGACGAACTAGCTGCGCAGTGCTGTAGTCTTACCTCAAACTTCTTCTCTTCAAAAAATAAGAACGTTATTCAAAATTTGTATTCTCTTCGGTTTCTAATGTAAACATCTTATTCACCCTTGTTGTCCTTTATAATCCATCTTTCCTCATCTAAAAGATACACTCACAAGTCAACACATCGCTATAGAATACGTCCATCACCTACCACATTTCAACTAAGAATGTAACACACGGGGCAGAGGCAAAGAATGTTCCACAAGCCCAAAGATTGTTTAACAGTAACGTAACTTGCTCTCTCTCTGACGTGCACAACGATATCATACAAAAACCAAAATGACAGGACCACTTTACAGTTGGTGAATTTTGTGAGAAGATCCTGCTGCAACGAAAAACGCCTGTTTTAATAATTGCCATCCTAATTCATGTAATATATCCATGGCACTCTCTCCGCTATTTCACGATAATACTAAAAGAGCTGCCTGTATTTGAACTTCTCTTTCGTCCTCCGGTCAATTGTATCTCATACGGATCCATACCGCGCAGCAGTACTCCAGAAGAGGACGGAAACGCGTAGTGTAGGCAGACTCTTTAGTAGATCTGTTGCATTTTTTAAGTGTTCCGCCAATGAAACGAACTCTTTGATTTGCTTCCCGTACAACATTATTATCTATGTGATTGTTCCAGTGTAAGTTCGTAAATATAATAGCCAAGTATTTAATTGAATTTGCAGCCTTTAGATTTGTGTGATTTATTGTGTAACCGAAATATAGCGATTTCCTTTCAGTACTCATGTGGATGACTTCACATTTTTTTTATTATTTAGAGTCAGTTGCCATTTTTCGCACCATACAGATATCTTGTGTAAATCATTTCGCAATTGGCTTTGATCATCTGGTGACTTTCCAAGACGGTAAATGACAGCATCTCCAAACAACCTAAGAGGGCTGCTCAGATTGTGTCCCAAATCTTTTATTTAGGTAAGAAATAACAGAGTGCCTATAAACACTACCTTGGTGAACGCCTACTCGATGAATTTCCGTCAATTACTACCAACTGTGACCTTTCTGACAACAACTGAGGAATCCAGTCGCACAGCTGAGACGATACTGCATAGGCATGCAGTTTGATTAGAAATCGCCTGTGAGGAACGGCAGCAAAAACCTTCTGGAAATCTAAAACTTTGGAGTCATTTCGACATTCCCTTTCATAGCACTCATTACTTCGTGAGAATAAAGAGCTGCTTGAGCTTCTCAAAAACAATATTTGCTGAATCCGTATTGGCAGTTTGTCAATAAATCGTTTGCTTTGAGATAATTCAGAATGTTCGAACACAGTACACGTTCCAAAATTCTACTGCAAACCGGCGTTAATGATATGGGTCTGTAATTGAGCGGATTACTTCTGTTTCCTTTCTTGAGTATTGGAGTCACTTACGCAACATTCCAGCCTTTAAGTGCGGATGTATCGACGAGCGAGCGTTTATAAGTGATTGCTGATACAATACCTCCATACTTTGCAAACTATGAAACGTACCTAACTGGTATATAATCTGTACCGGGGGCCTTGCCTTTATTAAGTTATTTAAGCTGCTTCATTACTCCGAGGACACCCACCTTACGTTACTCATGTTGGCAGTTGTTCCAGATGCGAATTCTAGAATGTTTACTTCGTCCTCTTTTCGTGAAGGAATTTCGGAAAACCGTGTTTAGTAATTCATCCTTCAGTGACGTGTCATCTCTAATTTAACATTGCTATCGAGCAGTGAAGGTATCGTTTGTGTCTTACCGCTAATGTACTTTACACAGGACCACAATCTGTTTGGGTTTTGTGCCAAATTTCGAGCCGGAATTCCGTTGTGGAAATTGTTAAAAACATCTCGCATTGACGATCGCACTAAATTACGAGCTTCTGTAAAACTTCGCCAATCTTGTGCATTCTGTATTCTCTTAAATATCGCAATTTGTTCTGACCTGTTTTGAGTACCATTGCGGATCAGTAACATCCGTTGTTAATTTATTTGGTATATGTCTCTGAACTGCAGTCTGGTCTACGCTTACATAGCCAGTTTGAAAGGAATTGAGACTTTCTATTAAGAAGGCGACAAACGAATTTTTATCTGCCGTTTTAAATAGATACAATTTGCGTTTAGTGTTGGCGGGTTTGAATGTTACGGCGTTCAATCTTGCTACAGACCTTGTGATCACCAATTCCTGTATAGTTCATGACGCTTTCTATTTACTTAGTATTTGTTGGTTAGAGGTCTCGCTTTGCATCTACATACTCCTTAAGACACCACACGGGACATGGCTTGCCCACAGCTAGTCGTTTCCCTTCCTGTTCCACTCCTAGATAGAGTGAAAGAGAAACGATTGTATATGTGCCTCGGCACGAGCTCTGATTTCTCTTACCTTGTCTTCGTGCTCCTTACGAGAAATTTACGCTTGCAGCAATAGCACCGTTCTGCATTCTCTAAATTTTTTCAACGGTATTTAGCAAGTACTCTTTCCTTCAGGGCTTCCCATTTGCGTTCCCGAAGCATCTCCGTAACACTCACATGTTGCCCGAACCTGCCGGTAACACATCCGGTACCGTGCTTCTGAATTACTTCGATGTCTTCGTTTAGCCCGTCGCAGTGTGGATCCAAAACTCTAGACCAGACTCAAGAATGGGTCCCACAAGTGTTCTATGCACGGTCTCCTTCACACATGAACCACACTTTCCTAAAATTCTCCCAATATGCCGAAATTGACCATGTGCCTTCCCAACAACCGAACTTACGTTCTCGAAATTTTTCGTGCTCGAAGCTTCTTAGGTGATTTTCTGAATAACTTTAGAAACAAGATTAATTCAAATATATGTACCCATTTTTAAAATATGGTTTGTACGCAACGCTTCATTTTACGGACAAAAATAAATAATATTGTAATATTCACTGCTGTAATAATTAGATCATTCAATAATTATCCTGCAAAAGAAAAATATCAACATTCAGTTATACGATGTAATATACTTAACTAGCCACTTAATGTATTCTGGCAATTCGCATGCGACATACATCGAAAACAGAAAACTGATTTAGTGAGTGATTGGCAAGTTTACAGAAAAATACGTTTAATTTTTACAGGCGGATAATATTTATTTTTGTCTACATCATAAATATTGCTGCATTTACATTCTGATATTTTTATAGCGATGCGCGACAGGTGGAAGCACTTCTGCATGATGAAAAAATTCACAAATGTGTAAATGATGTTTCCTTTGGGGAAGAATATTTCTGTTGTCACTACGACACAGTAACAATTAGTGTACACAGTTTTAGCCAACGGGTCTGAAAGGGTTAACTAACGCATAACCTATACATTATGGTTCCTTTGAATAAAATGTCGAGAACTAAACGTAAGTGTTCCAGAGTTAATCGACATGACTTTGCCAAGCAGCACACCACTAACATTGTATTCGGACATTAGCGGTTTCTTTTTCCTACTCACCTGCATTAACTTACATTTTTCTACGTTCAACGTCAACACTGTCCCTCACCGTACAGCATCGTCAGCAAACAAACGCAGATTGTTGCTCGCCCTATCCATCAGACCATTTGTATGTAAAGCGATCAAAGAGTGGTCCTATCACACTTCCCTGGGGAACTCCTGACGATACTCTCCCGTCTTTCCTCCCTCCATCCCATAATGATGAAATTTCTTGAGACTGCTTTCACAAAGTCAAATCAAAAGCCATGTTTACGGTTTGCGTTGCCCCATAATCGCCGATTCCACTGACGTATCTGACTATAAGAAATAACTGTAAAAACTGGAATTATATGAGAAATCAAGCAGAGTGGATAGGGAGAAAAGGAAGTATTACAGATTTTGGGATAAGATTCAGCGAGAATACAAAGAACGGAAAACATGACTTCATTATTGCTTCGTATTTTGCAACGCTGCGCAATTGAGAAAAACACTAGCCACAAAAATGTTACTGATTTCCGGATGAAATTTATCAAGAATGCTTGGAATAAAACAAACCAATGCGTTAATCGTTCACATGCCCTCAAGCTTATGCAATCCTGTGCAACTGAAGAGTAAATGAAAGGGGGTGAGGGGATAGTGAGTGGGGGAGGAGGGGGGGGGGGGGCGGGGGCTAGCATGCGTTGCTCAACATTTGAATGCTGCACACCAGAATATTAAAAGGTAATTCTTATTATAGCATAGTAGTGGTGGTATCCATCGTATGCTACATACATCGAAAAAAGAAAACTGATATAGCGAGTGATGGGCAAATTTATAGAAAATAATACTATTAATTATTATAGGTGGATAATACTTATTTTTGTCTGCATCATGAATATGATTATTCATATGGAGCAGTCAAATGAAAAAGAGACAGGCAGAAGAAAAAGTAAGTCATGGTTCCTTTGGCAATCGCAAACATTTTTCCCTGAAGGCACTGACCGTCTTGTCTCACATTGGATAAATGTATTAACGGTTCTGGCGTTCATTTTTGAAATAATAAACAGTTTCCTTTCTTTCTTTCTTTCATCTACCGCGTATTTGTTTGACCGCCCATTATGTTAAACAAAACAATGAAACAATCACTAGTTAAGTCATGGAAGTAAAATAAAAACCTTACTATTTTGAAACATTAGTACGAAGTGCACCGCGCGGGGTGGCGGCGTGGTCGTAGGCGTTTTGTCACGGTCAACGCGGCTCCCCCCGTCGGAGGTTCGAGTTCTCCCTCGGCCATGGGCGTGTGTGTCGTCCTTAGCATAACTTAGTTTAAGTTAGATTAAGTAGTGTATAAGCTTAAGGACCGATGACCTCAGCAGTTTGGTCCCGTAAGACCTTAACACAAATTTCCAGTACGAAAGGAGAGTGGAGCAATACTCACAATTCTACGGCACAGTCACTGAGTCACGGTGGACGTAATATCTGCCTCAAAAAAAAAAAAAAAAAAAAAAAAAATATCATTTGTGATATTTTAGCTTTTCTGTACAGGTTACAAGACAGTCCCACCTCTTTTTTCTTTTCTTTTTCGTTAGTTGTCCAACCCAATCATATTTCTGCATACCTTTGCCTTCACTGGTGGGTGCTTACTTTGTTCAAGTGGTATTTACTGGATGGTTATGTATTTTTGAAAGTTCATTAATAGGTTTGATAACTTATTTCGAGGACCTTATATTTTTTTTCTCCTGTGACGAAGGCATAACGACACACTACGTGTCATTTTTAATAATACCACTCAAAGTTCGCTGAGTACTTCTACAGATCAGCGTTCATATGGTACAGATGCGCTAAATGTGTTGGGCAAGAAAACTAACGTAACAAGAATTTGTGTTTCGCAAAAACTGGTAGAACCCAGTTCTATAATTTAATCTGCAAACATCTATGATTGTCTCGGAATAAGTAATGGTCCAATCAAAATAGGATCTACACTTTAAAAATGGCAGAGAAGAACCACGAGACTGGAGAAATCGAACTAAATCCATTTTCCACGGCGTGGAAATTTTACAATGTCGTAGGCGTTTGAAATGACTTTAAAGGAGGGTGTGCCAATTTGCCAGTGAAAGGCTGCGGATTGCAGCTCGAGCTCCTGTGCGGCAAACGGATAACATGCAGTATATCAAAGGTTCATTTTTTAAAATAAGAGATCGTTTGTCAGCTTCGAATTCCTTTGAAGAGACTGAAGCTCGCCACAGCCAAAAACTGACGGAAATGCAAGATGACCTGCAGAGGAAGGGAGATTGGTACAGGAAGCGGCAGTTGATCCTGAATGTAAATACAGGTATCTTGTTGTGTATAAATAAGCGAAGAGACCCGTTCCTGTTTCATTACGCTATTGGCGCAAATCACTGAAACAGTGGTTCAAAAATGATTCAAATGGCTCTGAGCACTATGGGACTTAACATCTGTGGTCATCAGTCCCCTAGAACTTAGAACTGCTTAAACCTAACTAACCTAAGGATATCACACACATCCATGCCCGAGGCAGGATTCGAACCTGCGACCGTAGCGGTCACGCGGTTCCAGACTGAAGCGCCTAGAACCGCACGGCCATACCGGCTGGCGAAAACAGTGTGTAGCATTAACCGTTCGGAGCTCGCTAAAGCGGAGTGGCCACGTAAAAGTACTTGAAGAAAAAACAGATGCAAGAATCTTAACACCTTAGACATGGAACCCGAGAAGGAGTCGTGCAACGGCAGCTAGTGACTGACGATTGACACCGAAAAAGTACAGAGAAGGGCAGCTCGTTTTGTGCTATCGCGAAGTAGGGGAGATAGTGCCACAGACATGATGCTTGCATTGTAGTGGCAATCATTAAAACAACGACATTTTTCGTTGCGACGGGATCTTCTCATGAAATTTTAATCACCAGTTATCTCCTTAGATTGAATTTCAATCACCAGTTTTCTCCTCAGATTGCGAAAACAATCTTTTGGCACCCACCTACATAGGGAGGAATGATCATCACGATAAAATAAGAGAAAACAGGGCTCGCACCGAAAACATTTAAGTGCTCGTTTTTCCCGAGCGCCGTTCGAGAGTGGAACGGTAGAGAGACAGCTTGAAGGTGATTCATTGAACCCTCTGCCAGGCACTTTATTATGAATAGCAGAGTAATCACGTTGATGTACATGTGGTCAAGCGGTCGGCGTCCGAGTGTAGATCGTGAAGTGCGTAAAATTTAGTAGCTGCCATTGCACTTCCTTCCCTCTGTCGGAAACCACGTAGACTGCACGAGGAAGGGGCTGTGCATTGGGCTACCATGTAGTGTTCGAATTCTGACCTATGTGAACGCGAAAACAGCGCTTCGTACGTTGCTGCTCTGAGTTTAGTGTGAATAAATCAGGCCAAATGATTGCTTATTATCGTTTTAACAGAAAGTAGTTCAAATGGTGAACGCGTTAGTGAAAAGTCTTTGAATAAAGTTGTCTGATTTGTTGACGAGTCCGCGTGCATTCTTCAACGTGTTTACAACGCATGGTGTACGTCACGCAGCCGTGCAAAACGGTGTAAGAACAGTGTACGTAAGGAAAATCTACCTAATCCGAAAGGACCGGTGTGTAGTATCACATTCTGTCAATGACAGTTTGTTAAAAACGCGCTAGGAATTACTGCTGTCAGTGAACGAAAAAATGGCTCTGAGCACTATGGGACTCAACATCTTAGGTCATAAGTCCCCTAGAACTTAGAACTACTTAAACCTAACTAACCTAAGGACATCACACACACCCATGCCCGAGGCAGGATTCGAACCTGCGACCGTAGCAGTCCCGCAGTTCCGGACTGCAGCGCCAGAACCGCACGACCACCGCGGCCGGCATGTCAGTGAACGCCAACATGTTTCGGAAGAGAACTGTGCATAATAGGCGTGTCGAGTCTGGCATCTCTCAAATGGCCATTCCTCACAGCGACTGCAAGCGCGCGTTGTTTTCCGATGAGTCACGATCGTGCAAGTGATGCAACGTGTCTAGTGCATCAACGGCTGATGTGTCGTTTAGGACGCAGTGTGGTGGTGGCGTAACTCAGGCTGGAGGTCGTTTTTGACGTTTTGGGGATGTCTTTCATATCATTATTTGGAGCCTCTCGTTCAGACTATCGAGCACACGAACCATAATATATTTTTTCGACGCTCTCTGTGACCAAGTGCAGCCCTTTCTCCTATGTCTACAAGACGAGTTTACGTTGTGAACAGTCCAGTTTTCCAAGATGACAACAGCCGTGGTTACAAGGTTGAGCGCTTAACGCCCCCGGTTTGACGAACAATCAGGCGCTCTATCGCACCTCGAATGGTCTGCTGAATCGCCCGATCGGAATTGTCTGGGTATATTTGGACAGTGGTGAAACGTAGCAGCCAACATCCCCACAATTTGATGTCTCCATAGGACCTGATCACCATTGAGTAGCGTCAGCTGTATATGGGATAACTGAAGAACTTAGTGTACTCCCTTACTCGCTCATCTGAAGCTATTGTTGAGGCTAAAGACGGTGTTACATAATAATATTAGCGTTATTGTTCTTGGGGCAGGCTAATATTTTTATTTGACGAGCATTCTGAATAAATGTTTATTTCCTTTCATGACACATTTTTGCTATCACGTTCACAATTCTGTTCGTGAGGTAGAATTTGGTCTTCTTTCTGCATGTATAGGGCTTACTGGGACACGTTCGTATCAAAGCGTTCTTGGTAATCCATTACATTTAAAGGTTTCATTCATTGTGCTTTTTATTTGCAGCACTTGATTACTGCAAGCAGTACAAACTTAATAGCTGAATAGCCAGCAGTGCCCGGGAATGTATTTATTCCAGTTTTCTATTAGGCCGTCTCCTCCTTCCCTCGGTCTCTTTCCATCTTCTCCATCATTCTCTCTCTCTCTCTCTCTCTCTCTCTCTCTCTCTCTCTCTCTCTCTCACACACACACACACACACACACACACACACACACACACATCCCTCCCTCCCTCTCCTCTATCCTTTCTCTGTTCATCTTCTCTCTCTCTCTCTCTCTCTCTCTCTCTCTCTCTCTATATATATATATATATATATATATATATATATATATATATATATATATATCCTAACCCTCTTTGTTCATCTTCTTCCTTCATATACTCCCCTCTTTGCCTCTCTCTTCATCCCCATTTCTCTGTCCTCCTCGTCTTTTCCCCTCTTTCCGTCCATCTCATCGTCTTCCATCTCTCTCTTCATGTAATCACACTCACCCCAATAGTAGGCTGGTGGTTATTACCCCTATGTATTTATTTCCAGATTGTAGCTAATATGCTTACCAAATTTGGTTGAAATCGTTTCAGCTATTTACCTGTGGCTTTGCTCGCATACGCATATGTCAAATATATTTCACGCGTACTTGTTCGCACATTTCACCTGTATATCAAATTCCGCCCTGCAGTTTCATTTTCACGCAACTGTATGACTTCGTATCTCCTGAACTATATGGTGTACAGTCATGATTTTTGCAGGTACGTCCAGTGGTATATATGGCTACTTTCTGCTAACTGTCCTGTAAATAAAGTTAGTAGTAAACAAGTAATAAATTAAAACATTATGAATGATGTGGCAGTTTCTCACACAGATCAGTGTTTATGACGTCATGTCTCCCGAACTGAGTGTCGTACAAGGCTATTGTTTTCTTTGTACGTTCATCGATATACGTTGTTATGAATACAGTTATAGTAACCCAGTAATAAATTTAAACGTCTTGTATGATGCGACAGTTTTTCACGCATCTCAGTATTTATGGCTTTTTATCTCCTTGTACAATGTTTTAATTTTGCGGGAACATTCAGTGGTGTTTGTGAATACTGTCTGGAAAATGTTTTATGAATACAGTTAGTAACAAAGAAATAATAATTTGAAACGCCATGCTTCATGAGGTAGTTTCACGACATGAACAGCGAAAATGTAGAAAGCGGTAAACTTTTTTCCTTTTATCATTTTGTGGAGGTCGTCAGCGACAAAAAGTTTCGTAAAGGTTTGAAATTGTGTGCGAAGTTTGTGTAAGTCACTAAGTGCTCTCATACCCAGATACTGAATGACTGAAGTATGGAAGTTCGCCACATTGCTTTTTCACCCGTCACCCTTTTGATAGATGGGTGATTCTTACCCCATAGCGATTCTCTCCGGACAGTAAGTGATATGTGTAACAAGGCTAATTGGAATTTGTCCAGTGGTTTAGGAGAATATGTCGAACATATATGTACATACATCCAATATTATAAAATGTATATATTTCTTGTTTTTACTCTCTTTATTCTTCTCTAAGTTCTTTCTGTTACCCAACTGTACATCTTACATTTCAGATGGCAATACGTGTAAATTGTTGCTCCGTTTTGTTGTTCATGCAATAAAAAAAAGTGCAAGTCTCTGTTCGACTCTGCTCACACTATCTTTGTGTTGATTTCTTTATGATTTATTTGAAAGAAAGCGGTAGTGTCCATAGTCCAGATTTGTAATCCACTTGTCAAAAGGGTAACACGGATATTAAAATATAAACACGTTACTGTTATTGTGTATCTCTGTTTATTGTGTGACCTGGCCACCGTTCGTATTTTCTTCTAGTTTCGAAGGGCAGCTATATTTATTCCTGCGCTCACTGTTTCAGATGTTTTGTGTAAAATTAGTTTACTTCTTGATGATTAAACATTCGAACTGAGTTTTTGCTTTTGGCGTTGTTTAATGAACTACTTTATGTAAAAGACAGTAAATACAAGACACAAATGTAACCAGTGCTCTGTGCGTATTTCTGTAACTTCATTTCGAAGTTGAACGTGTTTCATCGCAACACACTTACCTGCCCCCAGCGCTTTCGCACCCGCCTCCGTAGCGTACATAATGTTGGCAGTAACATCGGTACAACAGAGTAGTTCATTGTATTTCAGCACAATAGAAGAACTTCTAGGTTAAAAAAGGTCGCTAACACATGATTCTGCAGCGCCGCTCGACTCGGAAATATCAGTTTAGAATTATAGTCGTGGAAAAAAATTTTCGCCGCCGGTATTTGTCCAGTTGTGGGAGGAGAGAGGTGGTATGAAGTTCGTGGTCACTGGAATTTACGTCATTGTCATGGATTAAATTCTGAACCTCCTCACATTGTTGTGCCTTGAAGAGAGGACATTGTTCATCTGTTCATCTGTCCAGAATTACGGGGCTGCGTCAGTTCTGCAGTCCCCTTGGTAATAATAGAGAATATTAGCATATATTCCCTCTCCGTGCCGTCATCATCGTCAAGATCATTGCACTCCCCTGTTCACATTCCCAAAACAGTGACGTACGGGAGACAGTTACATAAATCTCTCAAAGTAAAGGTACCACAACAAAAGCATTGAGCACGGAAGAAGAAAAAACTTTACAATTAAAATGTTGCACCTACCACTTGTAATCGCTCAGCTAACCACGCCATATGATCTTCTCTTCACTAGTGAACTAAGACTGTTACATATGTTGGATTATCCATTTAAGTTCACCTTTTTCATTTCGTAGTCCGGTTTCATAATGGTACTCCTCTTGATTATTTAATGCAAGCGTATCAGCGATTTTTTGTTCAATTATTTTAGTTTTTTGTATCTTAGTGTCTTGTTTTATTATACTTTCCACTAAGATTAATGAAGTGTTCTGTATGGGCCGCAACATTATATTATGCCGAAATATGGACACTGTGGCCGAGAGAGAAGAATTGCTTGGAGGCTTTTGAGATTTGGATCTGGAGAAGACTGGAAGCTGTGGAGTGGACAGATAAAATAATGAACTAGGTTGACTTGCAAAAAACGAACGAGAAAAGACAAATACTGGAAACAACTGAGAGAAGAAAAGGAAACTGATTAGGACACTGGATGAGAAAGGGCATAATAAAGGATGCACTGGGCGGAATGGTGACTGAGAAGAGGACCAGAGGTAGCAGAAGATACCAGCTAACAGACGACATCAAGATTGAAAGTGCAGTGATGGACCTATCAAATTGGCCAGAACACACCTACTAACCTTGTGATTACGGGTGGTTCTGAATTTGTTCAGGGCTGCCACATACAGCATAATTTGTTTGTTTTCTGCTAGATTAAAATATCGCTCTTTATTCTTTTCCACACCCATTTTCACTTTAACTTTGTCTTTACACGTATTTATGGTGTACTTTTTGTTGATAGTATAAAATTGTTGCTTGCTCCCTCCGATCAGAAATTTCATAGAGAATCGCTATTTACTTATGTTCAGTAGTTCGTGTAACTTATCATAGATGACAGAATATTAGGGCATAAACTCACGTAATTGTCTTGAAACTGATCTTGCTATTCCTCCTGGCACTACTGTGATGCTAATAATTCTGCGTTTAATATTCTTGTTTATAATAAAACCTGCTCGTGAATAATCAACTCTGGAAGTCCATTGTCGTTTCATTTGGTTTTATACTAGCAAACTTCCATGTGTAAAACAAGTAGAACCGTCTGATTACTTTAATAATGTGTTTCAAATATTTGACTTTAAGCAAGTGAAGCGAGAGAAAGTTTAGTAAAGGTTTGAAATTGTGTGTAACGTTTATTAGAAGTCGCTAAGTCCTTCCATTCTCAGTAACTGGGTGCGTATAAACCGCGTAATTTGCCTGCTGAGCGTTGCACTACCTCAGTACATACACACAGTTTCTAACTGCAATACTTGGCTTATTTTATTAAACCTTTAACATAAGATTATACATCTTTATGAGTAGATCGTGACAGTGATTTTAAATTATTGAATTGGGTCATTAATTATATGAACTGCTGGAAATTAAAATTTGTTGCTCTGCGAAGCAGTTAGATGGTGAACATGAAACAGGGACTGTACCCTTGGAATCATAAACCGGGTTAGTTGTTTAGTAATTTAGATGGTACAGTTTCTAGATCTAGCAGTACGTCCCAGGTCTTAAATTATCAAACTTTATGGTCCCCATGTAAATATGGAAATTGAGCAGTCATGCTGCCTAATTCTTCATGTTTATAAAAATACAGCATAGCGCGTGTTATTTTTCGTTTTGTTACTTACTTGGTTCTGTTCAATATATGTTGCCTCTCAGATTCGCATTTGGAATTCATAATTAAACACTGCACTAAGTAATGAAAAATCAGGCGGTGTAGATCCACGGGGATTGAAGCAATATATTACTCATTTTTAACCTTTCATTTCTTCTTATCAGAATAGGACTTGGTATATAGCTGAGACAAATGACAACATTTAAATATAATGTCATTTTATTATAAATAAAACATAAAGTAAAATACATTTCGCAAGCATAGGAACGCACAGAAAAAGAGAAATCATTACGCATGAACTATGCGCATACAAATAACATTAAGCACTTAATTATTCTCAGGTTGAATTTTTTTATTGTGAATAAGACATTTAAAGTTATTTGTGTCTAACTACCTTCTTAAATTAAGCAGTCGAGTTTTCTGTCGCCCTTTTGGCTGCTAATACTGCTTATGGCATTATTTTAAAGCTCACAGTACGATCGCAGTCAGATCGCAAGAGCTGTGTCCCATACAACTAATTTCATCACTCATAAAAGTACAGCGACACATGAATTTACAAAAAAAACTGTACATGGGAATGACTTTTTCTGAATTGTAAACGAATAATGAAAATATACATGTATATTGACGAGAAAACAGGCAACTACGATTCTTCGCTGATAAAACAATAGCGAGTCTTGTTGCAATAGCATTTACAAAAATAAGATACTAGAGAAGTAATATTATTATATAATTTACAGTTCACGCGAATAAATAAAGCACACATAAATCAATAAATTAATTACTTTCCAACGATAGGAAACTAGTCTTTTTATTCCAGTCTTTAACAACTGAAGCCGTAAATGTATGGAATAAATTGCAGTATAATTAGGTAACACGGCACCTCGATAACACGACGCTACCTCTGGACGATAAAGATCCATATTCTGGAATGTTATTCACAAATAAATACTTCTGGTAGGCGTAGCTCGGTGCCTCTGGCAGCGAAACCATGTATTACAATCTCGCATAAGATGTTTCGGGAATACTACCTTCGTCTATAATGACATGCAGATGCAAAATCTTAATTGCAGTTAAACAGAATGTGCCAGATGTTGTTCTGTATGTGATTCTCAAAAGTTACACTTCACTCTGTTGTTTGGTCGTGGCTGGAAGACTACAGTGCCGAAGCGTTTTTTCTGAAGTGGAACTGCACGAGTTGAAGGTGGAATATCAACATTGAGGGGAAAATGAAATTGTTGATAAGTCAAGAAGGGCCTGATATATTGCCCTCATTAAGCTGTAAAGACGTCATCACGCGTCATTGTGAGAGTTCTTAGGCTTGTAATAGCTAGTGATAGGAACTGGTGGCATTACTGATAAATAAGAAGGAGAAGTCAGAGATGCGAAGCGGTGGTTTTCTTACGGGTTCGTGTCGATCGGCATCCACGTATCTGGCTGTCTTCCCTCGCGAACGGCAACGCAGCCCGCAGCTACATCGAGGTCGGAGTCGTGGAAGGGCACGGAGAACCGGACAGTCTTACAGACGAAAAGCTCTCCGCTGGCGTCGAACACCCGGCCCTCGACGCCGTCGGCGCACCACACTTCGTGGAGTTGCAGGAGCTCGTTGAAGGCGACGTATGCCTGGCAGATGCTCTTGTCGTGGATTTTGGACCACGGCTCGAGCTGTGACGCACTGGGAACAGTCGACGGACGAGCGTCCAGCCGGGCGGTCAGTACCAGGATAAGTGCGGAGGGCACTGTCAGGCGGGTAAACGGCGACATACTGATCACGCTGCGAACTGCAGGCAACCGAACGCGCGGGTAATAGGAAGAGCAGGTGCGGCGCGAGTCACGACGTTCACTGTTTGCGGGGCAGGACGCGACTCCGCAGGCTGTGGCGTTGCGCTGGGAACGGCGTCACTTCCCGGTAGCCGTCACCAGCCGCGCTTATATCTACGTCAGAGGCGCTTGCGCGTGAAAGATCCGGGAAAACCAGGCGCTCATGCAGGGAGTTCACAGCGCTCCGAAATGGGACTCGTTACTCCCGTGACGCACTTTTGGTCACGAGGCGCTGTCACTGGCGGGGTATGCGGTCCTTCCTACGGATAGAAAGCTGTCTCACTGTCGCCGTACCGCCGCAAAGATCTGCATGTACGTACCGGATGGAGGAAAACCACCTCCGCCGGCCGGTGTGGCTGAGCGATTCTAGGCGCTTCAGTCTGGCACCGAGCGACCGCTACGGTCGCAGGTTCGAATCCTGCCTCGGGAATGGATGTGTGTGATGTCCTTAGGTTAGTCAGGTTTAAGTAGTTCTAAGTTCTAGGGGACTGATGACCTCAGAATAAAGTCCCATAGTTCTCAGAGCCATTTGAACCATTTGAACCAAAAGCACCTCATCGGGTGAGGACAGGGGGCAACGATTCGTGACAAATTTTAGAGATCACCGTAGGTCGCAGATGCCCCGTTGTGGAGATACGACCATAAAACGACAAACCAACATCTGCGAATGCTCAGTAGTTTGTTTACTAAACGAACTGTGTGTTAAGGCAGGATAAGAACACAGCAGTTATTCTTGCATATCTAGACGTCGGCTACACATAGACATCTTCAGTGCTAAGATACAAAGAAATTACGGAAGCCGAACAGTTTTACGTAAAACATCGAATAAAACACCGCGTTATCCAGTAGCAGTGATCCAACATTTGAGTGAGTTCCCATCCAACAAACACGCAACAGTACGTGTCACCATATGACTTCACTGGTTTATAGGTGGAGGGAAACTGAGGTGGTTGTTTACAAGAAGTACAGCAGCCTCAGTTTGCGTCATGTAGTAAAGTAACGCCTTCTATAATTCAAAATAACTACCCCAGTTTCATTCGGATGTAGTGGTTTAAAATCCTTTTTTTAATAAATAAAATAAGCAAGTATATTTTCAATACAAAAAAAATGGCTCTGAGCACTATAGGACTTAACATCTGAGGTCATCAGTCCCCTAGAACTTAGAACTACTTAAACTTAACTAGCCCAAGGACATCAAACGCATCCAAGCCCGAGGCAGGATTCGAACCTGCGACCGTAGCGGTCGCGCGGTTCGAGATTCTAGCGCCTAGAACCGCTCGGCCACCCTAGTCGGCGTAAATTTTCGTATCAGCTTTACTTAAAGAAATGCCGATTTCGGTATGTTCGCTAATATATTAATAGTAAAGCGATCCACCAGATCTTGTGTAAAAATAATCAATAAGTTCATTTAGCTGTCCTATACAGAATTGCTGCATCACATTAGAAGTAAAAAAAAATTAATTTCTTTTGACGATCGTCTTGATAAAATATAGTTCCATAGCAATTTGAAATTAGTGAAAAGCTAAAATCTAACGTAGTCGCTCATATCATAATGGCTACCTGTCCCCTAAATAATTAATATAAATAATCACAAAAAATTTCATCCAGATCGTGTTTATGATGATCTGTTAACATCATAATAAAATACTGAAGACCAACATAACAAGGCTAATTTAAAGGTCAACATGACAAGGCTAATTTAACCAGGTACATTTAATAAAACCATACAAACCACCCGTAATGCCATAAATTTCTTACGTAGCATATAGTGTAGCTCCGACTGCGGTACGCTGCTTGCAAAGAACAATATAGCAATTGCCTTACATTTACCCACCAAAGTTAACAGCTGAATATTTTTCTTGTTTGATGGTAAAACCGATATAACATTTGATAGTACCAACAAAGTGGAAGACGAAACGATCCACTGATAATAAGTTACTTCTCACGTGCTATCAAGCCCACTGTTGTCATATAAAAAGCAGGACAAAAAATGGTTCAAATGGCTCTGAGCACTATGGGACTCAACTTCTGAGGTCATCAGTCCCCTAGAACTTAGAACTACTTAAACCTAACTAACCTAAGGACATCACACACATCCATGCCCGAGGCAGGATTCGAACCTGCGACCGTAGCAGTCGCACGGTTCCGGACTGCGCGCCTAGAACCGCGAGACCACCGCGGCCGGCAAAAGCAGGACAAAATTTCCATATTAGTCCCCTCCCTGCCTCGAAGCAGGAGACCGTCGAAGAGCTGCCAAAACCAGCTGTTCTTTACCAACAGCTGCTCATCGAGTGTGTGAACACCAGATGACCTCAGGTGACAGTATATCTCCATCTTCTCGAGGAGGTCCATGAATCTGCCTGCAAACTGTGTGTGTCTCGGAGTGCGGCTTTGACCAACTAAACTACTGTAGCATTATGCTTTGGAGGCTATACTCCACTGCTTTTGTTGCTTTTCTGGCCTCTGTTCATTATTAAACATTAACCCCTTGCAGTAATTTGACGTGTCCCGCTCGTGGAATCAAATGCAGACCAAACGTAAAAATCACGAGTCACCCTCGTGGGGACGGAGGTCGGGCCAAACTCTGTGTGTGTGTGTGTGTGTGTGTGTGTGTGTGTGTGTGTGTGTGTGTGTCGGATATTGCTCTATTCAGTACGTGCATTATACAAAAAACAACACACAAACGTATAAAGGAAACATATGTGATTTTAAAATACGTCCAGTTGGCGGACTACGAAAGGCGTGCAAAACCATCATTAGGTGAAACACCCCTTCGATTCCAAGCTCGATATCGGGTCAATTTCCCGAAACACATCCACCCGAAGCTTAAAAACCCCAACAAGGATGTGCAAGTTTGCATAAAATACGAAGTACGAAACAAAACGACGTTGGAATGCATGGAGTGTAAATTTGTGATACACCTACCATAATGATTTCGAAAATGCCATGTCACGCAGGACTCCTAATTTTTGGAATTGTGGGTATTTCCCCATTAGAAATTCGTTCAAGGGGAGCAAATCTTCTTGTAATCACATTTTCTTTTTGTTGACAGTTTCTACGTTTAGGCGTCCTGTTATTACAGTCCTGAAGAAGTCTCACCTGAAGACACCCACGAAGATTAGAATTTAAATTATTGTTTAATGTGTGAAATTTATATTTTGAAGTATTGTTTGAAACATTTATATAAAAAGGTATAGAGAAAGGAACAAAAATTAAATTAGTGTTAACGCCTAAAAGAGCAGCCCATGTGAAATCAAAGAAACATGTAGCTACATAATAGGTATCTGAGTGTCGGCTTGTATTGCGATTGTCTCTCGCACACGCTGGCCGGTTTCGCATTCATCCAGTCGCATGGGCATAGATTTGTCGTAGTAACTGGTACGGAAAGAGGTTCAAACATGTGGCCGTTACATTTTGTTAGAAGTACAGTTGCAGCTTACAGTACCACATGTCAGCTACTTTAGCGCAGTGCTGTTTTTGCAGTACGGCTTATTATCTGAAGGGGGTCGAGACGTGAACATGTAGCATTTTCATCCCATTCTTTCATAGTGCACTTAAACTATAGCACTTTGGACCGTAGTGATTTTATGCCACGACTGAATGACATTAGGTAAAGCGGTATTAAAAACTGCATTTATTTAATTATGGAAGTTTAATTACTACAACAGTTAGTCTTTGAGACGAATTTTGAATATACGATCAGTTTTTGGGTCCGCCTCCGTATCTCAGTTGTCTGCTCCGTAACACATTGTGTTCGGTCAGGGGGCTTGTCAGATGTGTTACGGAACAGACAGTTGAGGTACGGAGGCGGACCCAAAAACTGTTGTAGTAATTAAACTTCCATAATTAAATAAATGCAGTTTCTAATGCTGCTTTACCTAATGTCATTCAGTCTTGGCATAAAACCACGCCAGCCGTTGTGACCGAGCGGTTCTAGCCGCTTCAGTCCGGAACCGCGCTGCTACGGTCGTAGGTTTGAATCGTGCCTCGGGCATGCATGTGTGTGATGTCCTTAGGTTAGTTAGGTTTAAGTAGTTCTAAGTCTTGGGGACTGATGACCTCAGATGTTAAGACCCATAGTGCTCAGAACCATTTGAACCATAAAACCACTACGTCCCAAAGTGCTATAGGTTAAATGCACTATGAAAGAATGGGATGAAAATGCTACATGTTCACGTCTCGACCCCCTTCAGATAATAAGCCGTACTGCAAAATCAGCACTGCGCTAAAGTAGCTGACATGTGGTACTGTAAGCTGCAACTGTACTTCTAACAAAATGTAACGGCCACATGTTTGAAGCTCTTCCCGTACCCTTTAGTACGACAAATCTATGCCCCTGATGAATGCGAAACGGGCCAGCGTAATGCGAGAGATAATCGCAATAAAATGAGTGAAGTTCTTATCGATTGGATTTGGAATATGTTATACGATATTCACACACAACCATAGATGAAACAATGGCGAAGGAACAGGTTGAAATAAAAAGTGATCAGCGTCTCTGGTTGCAATGCTGGTATGAAGAAGTTCAAATGGGTCAAATGGCTCTGAGCACTATGGGACTCAACTGCTGAGGTCATTAGTCCCCTAGAACTTAGAACTAGTTAAATCTAACTAACCTAAGGACATCACACACATCCATGCCCGAGGCAGGATTCGAACCTGCGACCGTAGCGGCCTCGCTGTTCCAGACTGCAGCGCCAGAACCGCGCGGCCACTTCGGCCGGCGCTGGTATGAAGAGGATCCGGGTTCGATTCCGGGTACTGCCAGGGATGTTTCCTTCGTCGGAGGACTGGAATCGAGTGCACTGAGCCCCATGGTGGCAACTGAGGAACTACTCGAGTGAGAAGTAGCGGCTCCGAGATAGAGAAAGCCAAAGACCTAGGGAACGGTGTCCTCACCACATGCCTCTCCATGCCGTATGCAGTAACATCACCCATACTGCGTGCAATAACATCATTGGCAGAGGATGACACGACGTTCGGTCGATCCCGATAGGCCTATCAAAGCCAGCTCGCAAATCTTATTTTATTTTTCAGTACAATTGTTTGGAGAAAGTCATGAGTGTAACATCACTCGAATTGTCAGGCTTCTGTCAACATCCATCTAACTGCGTTATCCTCTCGCATGTTATACTTTTAAATACACAAAAATTTCTTACAGCTTATCAAAACGATATGTAACATACTCCAATCTACAAGAGATGAGACACAGCATACGAGGGAGTGCTGAAAAGGAATGCCTCCGAATTTTTCATGTGAAAACTACTAAAACTTTTGAAATAAAACAAACGCTGTTAACATTCAACGTCCCTTTTCTTCATGTCTGTATATTTGCAACCCTCTCCCGCTATAGGGCTTTGACCTGTAGCGTGAAACATGGCAGTGTGTAATTACGTCGATGGGTTTTAAGGCTTTGGCCTGAGTGGAGCGCGGCGGGCAGCGTTGAACATGGTTTCCGCTTCAGCGTGCAGCACAAACCTATTTGACGAGACGGAAATGTCCTGAAGGCATGCGTTTGGGGAGGTGCGTGCCAGAAATCTGACAATCTAGTCATTCTCAGTATAAAAATAGGTCGATTGGAAGGAATATATAGAGTGAATTAGTAACGAAGATTAATACTGTCGGTAAGTAAATATTTTTTTATATAAAATTTAGAAAATCAGGAACCAAAGAGATGTTGAGTTCAATTTTACTTCCGTTAAGGTGACTCACAAGTTTTTCCTTTCGCGATATAATTGAATGGAAATTAATGCAGGGTACTCTTGAGCGTGCATCGATATTTTTCAAAATGTAGCGAAACGTACACAGAAATATTCTCGTGCGTTCATAGAATTTATCAGGATCTCATTGTAAACTCTCATACAATGTATTGAACTCCCCAAACAATTCTTTCTGTTTCACTAGAATAGACTTTCCTTACACTGAATAGATAAACTTACATATATGTATTTCTTGTCAGTATCAAATCGGATACCATTGCGTCCGACTTAAAAGGCCCCACAAACGATCAAACGTGTTGGCAAAATCGCTCTTATCTAGTCACGGATTTGTCAAACAGCCCCGTACACGTTTAAACAGTATTTGTCAGTTTAACCTCACTTTAAGCAGACGTTGTTTGTTCAAATGGTTCAAATGGCTCTGAGCACTATGGGACTTAACAACTGTGGTCATCAGTACCCTAGAACTTAGAACTACTTAAACCTAACTAACCTAAGGACATCACACACATCCATGCCCGAGGCAGGATTCGAACCTGCGACCGCAGCGGTCACGCGGTTCCAGACTGAAGCGACTAGAACCGCACTGCAGACGTTGTTTGTGTTCGTGTGTATTTTGAGTGTAGTGAGCACGGCCACAAATACAGAAAAAGAAGTCCTGCCACTGACTTTGGCACTGTGTTTAAAGATGAAGAAGAAGAAGAAGAAGAAGAAGACTGATCCACGGAAAGGCTTAAAATGAGATATTTACCCATGAAAATATGCTAAAGGAAATATTACTCTCAGGACCCAATGATTACATCAACTTTCTTCGAATGGACAATGAATTTTTTTTAAACTTGTTACGTTCCTCCTAAAAGAGCAATAAACTAGCCTGTCAAGTTCGCTTTTGTGTAGCTACGAATGTGTCGAACAAGCTCGTGCACGTACTATGGAAGCTTGTCAATTTAACCGTACTTTTGAAGCAGACTCTTTTCGTGCATGCTATATTTTGGCACCAGTGGGAATGGCACAAATGCCGATAAAGCATTTCTAACGTTGCCTCTGGTAATGTTTTAGAGAAGAAGAAACAAGACGCTGGTCTGGGAAATGATTTGAAATGAGAAATTTGCAACTGGAAATCTGTTAATGGAAATATTTCACACAGAACTTTATGATTTCTACTTTCTACGGATGGACAGTCAAACGTTTAATAACTTGTTTAACGTTGCATCACTCTCACATTGAAAAAGAAGACACAAATGTGCGAAAATTTATTCTCTTATACTTCGGCCTCTAATGATGGCCATTAAAAAAAAAATGGTTCAAATGGCTCTGAGCACTATGGGACTTAACATCTGTGGTCATCAGTCCCTTAGAACTTAGAACTACTTAAACCTAACTAACCTAAGGACATCACCCACATCCATGCCCGAGGCAGGATTCGAACCTGCGACCGTAGCAGTCTCGCGGTTCCGGACTGCGCGCCTAGAACCGCTAGACCACCGCGGCCGGGCTATTAAAATACCGCATCTTGGAAACATATATCCCACATTTTCCGTGGAAGAACCAGAGAACTTCGATTACTTTAATTTCATTCCACTCCGCTTGTATGTCATTGTATGCGTAAAATATTGATTTTGTTCATAATCTCTTCAAACGTAATATATCGCTGGGTAAGATGTGGTACCTCTACCATTTTGGTAATTGTCAGTGCTATTTTGTTTTTATACTTGATCGTAGTTTTCATAGTAGTGGAAACACGAAACAATGAGAGAAATCGTAATAAAACAATTTTTCACTTATCGTATGCGGCGAAACGTCAACACACACAACGTCCGCCATCTTGGCAAACTTCTTGTCAATCAAAATTTCTCTCAAACACGTCAAACACGATCTATGCTTGACCAATATGTCACTCTGCACCGTACTCGGTCAAATATTTGGCAAGCACAGTTACGTTTGACAAAATGTTTGATAGTTTACGGGGACCTCATGGTTTGTCTGAGATCTGCAGAATGCTGCTGCACACCGCTGAACAAAGAACTGCTACTCAGGACACTACAGCGTCGCCTCGCGTTCTGCCCGCTGTCCGCCAAGCTGCAGTCAGGCCGAAGCCTAAGAAACAGCGTATTGTAACCGAGTTTCACTAATTGAAAGAGTTCGTCCACACGCGGATCACCCTCTGCTTCAGCATGACAATGCCAGACACACACGAGCGCTGCGACATCAGCAACAATCTCCGACACATTGGGTTCCTTGTTATCGATCACGACTTTTTCCCATCCGATTTTCACCTGTTTCCAAAACTTGAAGAACACCTTCGACGACTTCACTTTGATGAGGTGGTGCAAGCATAGGTGAGGTTGTGGTTCTAAAAGTCAAACATCCCACAGTGACGGTATCATGAAACTGGTTCGTTGGTAGAAATGTGTTCGTTGCCAGGGTGACTATGTTGAGAAATAGATATGAAGACACGATGAATGAAGATGTAGAATTTAATAACGTTTGTTTTACTTAAACATTCAATTCGTAGATAAATTATTGTACTAATTAAACTTTCATAGAAATAAAAAAAATTCTTATACTGCTTTACTTAATGTTATTCAGTGTTGGCATAATACCGCAGCATGCTATATGCTATAGGTCAAGCGTAATGCACTCTGAAAGGAAGGATGAAATTCCTTCCTGTTCATGCAAGGTTCCTTTAACAGATCAATGGCATTACGGTACTTTAACGTAGTTGACCTCATATTCAAGCTTTACCAGTAAACGTCACAGAAAATTCGCGTTAACGTAACCAGCCTAGACAGGAATTTTAACTTCGCCTAGTTTTGAGTGTTGAACTGAAAACATTATCTTCAGCTAATTCAATTAGTTACGGCGCTCATTAACATGACCGGTTTTAGCCGGGACAAATTGGTTTAAGTGCCCACACTTCTGCACGATCGTCGCTGATTGGCTGTCATTTTATGGCTTTATCTCCATAACGCTGCACTCCCAGCCTATGGTAGTCCGGAAAAATTTTGCTCCGTGCGACGCCCCTTACCATACTCTGACGTTACCCGGTTGTTTTCGCCGGCCGAAGTGGCCATGCGGTTAAAGGCGCTGCAGTCTGGAACCGCAAGACCACTACGGTCGCAGGTTCGAATCCTGCCTCGGGCATGGATGTTTGTGATGTCCTTAGGTTAGTTAGGTTTAACTAGTTCTAAGTTCTAGGGGACTAATGACCTCAGCAGTTGAGTCCCATAGTGCTCAGAGCCATTTGAACCGGTTGTTTTCCTCCTCTTACAAACTCCTCAAGCCATTGTACATAGTGCCAATATTATTGCTTTTCTGTACTACAATAGAATCGCGCTCATCGGTTTCCTGTGGAGCATGATAGGAACGCAAAAAATGTCGGTTTATAAGACGAATACTTTTATTGACCCTTAGTATCACAATATAGTACAGCAAAACTGTAGTTTTCAACTAGAAAAAAAGTCGGAAATATTGTTTCATGTCAAAATAGTAATAAAACGAGAAGAAAACGTTGAAAAACTAAAAAATCCTACGCGAAAGCGTAATGTACATTAGTGCACTGTATTGTAAAATACATCCGCGTCGTACAGTAAGTTACTGTGTGTGAAAGCTCATACCTTATTACACAGCTGATTTGCATTTAACTGTTTAAAAAATGAGAAACAACACAGTGAAAGAAGTTCTGTTCTTAACTAGAACAGAAAAAGTCTGTAATGTTATTTTTCTTAGCAGACGACAACCTTGAGTATCCTGCGAAGTTCCGCCATTTCCTAATGCACAAAATGTCTTTTAGGGTAAACGTAGAGCTTAGTTCTAATTATTCAAGGAGTATTTCAAATACATTTTTAGCATCTGCGTGAGATACTTGAGCCATAGGCTCATTGTCTTCGTTGTCATCACCATCCTCCTAGTTTTCATTGGTTGTTAGAATTACAGCGTCAATGTTTTGGTCGGCAGTTACTTCTGCTTCTGCCGTGCCGTCAACGTCAGCTGCACTGGTTAACTCACGTCACTGGGCTTAACGTCCGGTTGTAAAGACAGTGTCACACGTATACGTTTATTTGGTACCATAATTTAGTTTTTCACACTTTAATATGTCAGAAGAGCACTATCACTAATTTACAAAAGAAATCCTTGGGTAATAACAATTATTGACTGAGTTAGAAACAAGTTAATTCACACTAAAACACATCGAACTGTCGCACCCAGCAGCGGTCAACTGTGTACTGATCCAAATCGCAGACTATTAGTCGTCGGTAAATCCTGCAGAGGCAGCCCGTGTACGTAAAGAAACACCAGAAAAAAGATAGATGTGAATTAGTAGTTCTCACCCACCACCTATAAAATCCTACTGGTAACTCAATAAGAAATGATAAACACGATGTGGCATGGACTCGACTAATGTCTGAAGTAGGCCTAGAGCTGGACGGAATTAACACCATGAATCCTGCAGGGATGTCCATAAATCCGTAAGAGTACGAGGGGATGGAGATCTCTTCCGAACAGCCGGCCGTTGTGGCTGAGCGGTTCTAGGCGTTTCAGTCTGGAACCGCGCGACCGCTACGGTCGCAGGTTCGAATCCTGCCTCGGGCATGGATGTGTGTGATGTCCTTACGTTAGTTAGGTTTAGGTAGTTCTAAGTTCTAGGGGACTGATGACCTCGGCAGTTAAGTCCCATAGTGCTCAGAGCCATTTGAACCATTTTCTTCCGGACAGCACGTTGCAAGGTATTCCAGATATACTCAATAATGTTCACGTCTGGCGAGTTTGGTGGCCAGCGGAAGTGTTTAAACTCAGAAGAGTGTTCCTGGACCCACTCTGTAGCGATTTTGGACATGTGGGGTGTCGCATTGTCCTGCTGGAATTGCCAAGTCCATCGGTATGCACAATGGACATGAATAGATACAGGTGATCAGACAGGATGCTTACGTACGTGTCACCCGTCAGAGTCGTATCTAGACGTATTAGGGGTCCCGTATCTCTCAAACTGCACGCGCCCCACACCATTAGAGCCTCCACCAGCTTCAACAGTTCGCTGTTGACATGCTGGGTCCACGGATTGATGAGGTTGTCTCCACACCCGTACAAATCCATCCGCTCGATACAATTTGAAACGAAACTCGTCCGACAAGGCAACAGTTTCCAGCCAACAGTCGAATGTCGATGTTGACGGGGCCCGGCGAGGCATAAAACTTTGTGTCGTTCAGTCATCAAGGGTACATGAGTGGCCTTCAGCTCCGAAAGCCCATATCAGTGATGTTTCGTTGAATGGTTCGCACGCTGACATGTCGATCGCCCAGCACTGAAATCTACAGCAATTTGCGGAAGGGTTGCACTTCTGTCACGTAGCACGATTCTCATCGTTGTTGGTCCCGTTCTTGCGGGATCTTTTCCCGTCCGCAGAGATGTCGGAGGTTTGATGTTTTACTGTATTCCTGATATTCGCGGTACACTCGTGATGTGATCGTACGGGAAAACCCCCACTTTATCGCTACCTCGAAGATGCCATTGTAGCAGCAGTAACCGATCTAACAACTGCGCCAGAGGCTCTGTAATGGTGTGGAGTGTGTACAGTTGGAGTGACATGGGACCCGTGATACGTCTAGATAAGACTCTGATAGGTGACACATACGTAAGCATTCTGTCTGATCAGCTGCATCCATTCATATCCATTGTGCATTCCGACGGACTTCGGCAGTTCCAGAAGGAAAATGCTACACCCCACACATCCAGAATTGCTACAAAGTGGTTCCAGGAAAAATCTTCTGTGTTTAAACACTTCCGCTGACCACCAAACTACCCAGATACGAAAATTATTGAGCATATCTGGGATGTCTTGCAGCGTGCTGTTCAAAAGAGATCTACACCTCTTCGCCCTCTTACGGATTTATGGACAGCCTTGCAGGATTCATTGTGTCAGTTCCCTCCAGCACTACTTCAGACATTAGTCGAGCCCATGCCACGTCGTGTTGCGGCACTTCTGTGTGCTCGTGGGGGTCCCACACGATATTAGGCATGTGTACCTGTTTCTTTGGTTCTTCAATGTATTAGTCAAACATTCCTCTAGACAGTCGCAGCTTTTTCTTTTGCCTTTATCCCTTTCCTGCACGGGGTTGGCGTGATTATAATCGGATTTGACATTGTTTTAATGTTTGTTTTAATGTTAGAGTGGGAGCGGATGCCATTCCTGTGTCCCCCCCCTCCTCCCCGTGCACGTCCCGGCTCTTCTCATCCCCCCCCCCCCCCCCCCCCACCTCCGGTCTGCCCTTCTTCCTCCCAATGTCTGCGTGTATTGGGAGAGTATGCGAACGGTTTCTAAAGGTTTGCAAATCGTGTAACTTGAGGCAGGACGTGCGTACCAACCTGGTATCCCCTCATGGGATGTGGTAAACCGACTGAAACCCACATCCAGGCTGGCCGGCGTACTGACCCTCGTCGCTTATCCGCCGTCCCGAAAGCGGCGCCTGTCCGAATGCCGGAAGCGCCGTGCTGAGACGCACAACTAGCCGGCAGGGAGGGGGCCAGGGGGTATCGAGCCAGTGGCACATTTGCGGAATCCTCTATATGAGCTTATCGTGGCTAAAAGGCGACGATGTATGTAGTACGGTGTCGGACGCATTCATCTCATCCAGGAAGCCGGATAGTTCTGCAATCGCACCACGTGTCAGTAAAAGCGACGAGGAACCTTCCGTTACAGTACTATGCGTGTAATTGCATTATTTTATTTTGAAATTGTGCTACTAGACAACGACCTTCTGAATAGTCTACAGTGTCTAATATTCTGGAGATAATGCTTCGATATTATGGCATCCATTTTCCGACGTGCCTTGCCGATAAAATAAACAGGCTTTTTAATGTACATTAATTTTATGTTCACCCGATCTTCAGATGTTTTCATTTGTTTATGCGTTGTGAACGTTGTTTCTTTACTTAGAATATCTCTCTTAAAAACTTCCGTTGTAAAATTCTGCCTTGCTGTTAGTAAAGAAACACCGTTCACTAAATGTAAATAAATTTAAACAGCTGAAAATGGGATGACAGGCATCTTGAAATGTCATGAACGAAAAATAATCACCTAAAGAAACCAAGTGGTTGCAGCTAATTCTTTATAGATGGGTCTGGAAACGTGTTTCTGTTTATTGTGTAAACCCAGCGGATGTGAAATGGAACTGCACATACGCAGAGTAAACAAAGCTTTCACTGGTCTACGACATGAGTTGCAAACCAGAGGTGAGCTGAGTGTCGGCGGAAATATCCGAAAAGTGCGTCCCGGGCGGAGTACAGTACGAGCGCCTTACTCTCACCCACGAATTTTTTTACGCGGGCCAGACTGAACCCAACCGCGGGCCGGTTCCGAGCCGCGAGCCGCTGCTTGCCCACCAGTGGTCTGCAAAGAGCCTTATAAAACGCCACTGGCGTACATATAAAAGCCTAAAATATAAGGTTTAAATAGAATGAACTTTTCATTCCGCAGTGGAGTGTGCGCTGTTTACGGATCGTCGCGGCTGGGTGCCGTATTGGGACTCGAACCCAGAACATGTCCTTTCGCGAGCATTGCCCTTACCAGCTGTGCTATCCAGGCACGACTAACGACCCGTCCTCTCAGCTTCACTTCTACCAGTACCTCTCCCCTACTTCCCAAACATCACATAAGCTCTACTGCGTAGCTCGCGGGGCTACCACTTCCTCGAGGAAAGAGTGTTGTCACGGATAAGCAATGTGCGACGTTCGCGTCCCGATAAGGAATACGATTTTAAACTACCAGCACGTTTCAAGGTGTAAAATAGACTTCGGTCTGCGCAAATGAAAGGCGATTCATGTTGGAAGTCAGTGGAACGTCATGTCAATCCATGGACGTGTGGGGGCCACACTGGCGGCAACGTCAACGTTACATGGCAATACAATCCACCCTTGCGATTTCCAAACAGTACTTAGAAACATGTAAAAATAAGTCTGACAATTGTTTTACATTTCGTTTAATATTAATCATAGGGCAGAACTACTACTGCTGGGCCGTGAGTACTATTTTAAAACAAGATAAGTTATTTATTGGCTTAGCAATGGAACTGCTTTAAATTCAAGACTATATTTGCTAACCTTGTGCAACTTACAGGCACTGCTGCCAACATAAACTTTTCAGGGCGTAAAATCCCACACAAGGAACCGTAACTTCGGCTGAGCATTTCACTTTATCTCGTTATTCGAAAAAGAAACCACAGCATGCTTGCGAAATATCGTGGTACAATAAGACTCTCGCTCCGTACACTGAGGTAACATAAGTCGTGGGATACCTTCTAATATCGAGTCGGACCTCCTTTTGCCCGGCGTGGCAACTCTACGTGGCATAGACCCAACAAGTCTTTGGAAGTCCCATGCAGGAAGATTGAGCCATGCTAGCTCTATAGCCGTCTATAACTGCGGAAGTGTTGCAGGTGCAGAATTTCGTGCATGAACTGAACTCCCGATTATGTCCCATGAATCTTCATTGGGACTCGTCAGGCAACCTGGGTGGCAAAATCAGTCAGTCCAACTGACCGGAATGTTCAGACACAGCGCATTGTCATCCATAGAAATTTCATCTTTGTTTGGGAACATGAAGTGCATGAATGGCTGCAAATGTTTCCAAGTAACCGATCATAGCCATTTGCAGTCAATGATCGGTTCAGTTAGACCAGAGGACCCAGTCCATTCCATGTAAACAAAGCCCACACAATTATGGAGCCACCACCAGCTTGCTCAGTGTCTTGTTGACAACTTGGGTGCATGGTTCAAAAGGCTCTGAGCTCTATGGGACTTAACATCTGTCACCAGTCCCCTAGAACTTAGAACTACTTAAACCTAACTAACCTAAGGACACCACACACATCCATGCTCGAGGCAGGATTCGAATCTGCGACCAGAGCGGCCATGCGATTCCAGACTGAAGCGCCTAGAACCGCTCGGCCACACCGGCCGGCCTGCTAACTTCCCACGTACATAAACAAACGATTCTAGATCTGTGCTGCTGAAATCAGGCCACGGTTATCCAGTCGTCTAAGGTCCAACCGATATGGTCCCGAGCCCAGGAGAGGCAGTGCAGGGGATTTCCTGCTGTTAACAAAGGCACTGGCGTCCGTAGTCTACTGCCGTAGCCCATTAACACCAAATTTCGCCGCATCGTCCTGTCAGATACGTTCGTCGTACATCCCACACTGATTTCTGGGATTCTTTCAGTCAATGTTGCTTGTCTGGTAGCAGTGACAACTCCACGGAAACGCCGCTGCTCTCAATGGTTAAGTAAAGGGTGTCGGTCACTACGTTCTCCGTGGTGAAAGATAACGCCTGAAATTTGGTATTCTCGGCGCACTCTTGACACTGTGGATCTCAGAATATTGAATTCGCTAACGATTTTCGAAATGGAATTTCCCATGTGGCGAGCCCCAACTACCATCCCTCCTTTAGAGTCTGTTTATTCCCATCGTGCGGCCATAATGACGTCGGAAAGCCTTTCACGTGAATCACCCCAGTACAAGTGACTGCTCCGCGCCGGCCTGAGTGGCCGAGCGGTTCTAGGCGCTTCAGTCTGGAACCGCACGACCACTACGATCGCAGGTTCGAATCCTGCCTCGGGCATGGATGTGTGTGATGTCCTTAGGTTAGTTAGGTTTAAGTAGTTCCAAGTTCTAGGGGACTGATGACCTCAGCTGTTAAGTCCCATAGTGCTCAGAGCCATTCGAACCATTTTTGACTGCTCCGCCATTGCGTTGCCGTTTTATACCTTGTGTACGCGATACATAGCCATCTATATATGCGCAGATCGCTATTCCATGACTTCTTTACACCTCATTGTTTGCTCAACAGTAGTTGCAGCGGCAGCTGCCGTATTGAAGTACTGCATCAAGGTTCAGAGTAATTCGAGGTGTAATGGTAAAGAAATTATTTCTTATGAGAACTTCCGTACTGTCTGAAACTGTTCAACAGGCCGCATTTCAATTATTTATGGTCAACATTGTAGTTAAAGAATGAAAAACGAACTTAATTATTCTTCATATGGAACTGTTATTAGAAACTTCGGTCTATACAGACTTTAATGGTGGATAATACCTCTTAATTATGTTACAACAAATGTCAGTTAAAAAGGTAACAAAGTAAGGGATTAGTTGTTGTCATGTTTAACTAACTATGAATTCAACTTATTACAATGATAATGGTTTTATTGTCTAACAAAAAATATTATCTTACGAAGTTACGCATCAAAACAGTAATTAACGTAATTAATTCACATAAATATCCTGGTTAGAATAATAATGTCCTTTGCAAGAGAAAGAATATAATTAAAGAGTATGAACCGAGTTACATGCAGATCAGTTCAGTTTTGGAGATACATGTTACCTTTTTGTACCAGTTATAACACAAGAGAAAGGAATGGCTAGATAAAACTAATGTTCTTCAAAATTACGTTCCTCAGCATTGTTTCCGACAGTGGAGGATTTCGCCTGTAACGTAAAGGTTAACAGGTACGAAATTGCTGTTATTTTTCTTATTCTTAGATTTTTATTCGTATTTTCAGTGACATTAAGTAGGATCTTTCCTGTGTAGCAACTCCATTTGACGGTAAAAATTGTACAAGTAGTTCGATGGTCTTTACGAGATGTCTCTCAAGGTGACACAACTTTTCCAGCAATATGTAATACTGAAAAAGGAAATAGAGGTGTTAGTACTTTCTTATTAGCTGAAATACGCTGCAAATTAATAGTAGCATTATCAGAGTAATAGAGATGTTAATGCGTTACCCCCTCCACCAGATGTATTCGTCACCATGAAAGAAAAGGAAATGAGGATAACGTAATGAATACAGACATGCTTCTCTCTATGTAACAGAATATAGTCGACACACTGGCGTTAAATCGCTAGGTACGGTCTGCTCGCACCTTGTATCTCTCGGGGACTAGTTTGTTACATCTCAGTAGCCAGAACAGAGCAGTGAAACTATAGTTACGAGAAGCCGTCCATCTTACAAAACTTGGAAAAACTTCGCCAAAAATCAGTTTTGACTTGTTAAAGATATTTATGTCTTTTGCCTTTCCGCCTGATGTCTTTTGTTACAATAGAATAACATAGCTCTGAGAGGAAGTGATATAAGGCTTGTATATGGCTTACTAGAAATTACTGAGTAAAAATTGAGGAAGTTGAAAAATCAGCCAACCAATTCCAAGCAGAGGTTTATTAGCCCTTGACATAGGATTCGATATTTGTAAAAATATCTTCTTCAGAAGAAATGGTCTTGTTACATCACATGACGGTAAACTGGATTAGATGAAGTCGAGCGGCTCTTGTCATGTATCAAATTGACAAAGCAAGAATTATCCCAAGCATGGCTTTAAATCGCATCCAGATTACATATAGCGTACTTCAGAATAAATCCTCACTAGTAAATGCCGCACAGGTACACAGGTAAAGGCTCATGTCAACACAAAATTGTAATAGGCATCACAGGACAAAATACTTGCATGAGTTACATGTACATCACGCCAGAGACTAAGGCCAACGGTTGAAAACTAAGTAAAAATTCATCGAATTGAGGTTTGTTAACGAGTTGGGGCTGTTGAAGTTTACGCTACCCTCTGTCTGAGGACTTCGCGCCATTGGGTGGAACGCAAAATCATATTTGAGCGTTAGATTCTATGAAGTGTCGGGTTGCACAGGGACATAATGGCAGGCACACTCGTCAAAATTCAAAATCGCCGTATCGTGCACCTAGCACATTGTAACCCCTTCTCTTCCAGGTCTACCATTCGAGAACAAGTATTGGTCTCTCTGCAATATCCTCTATCATCCTACACCATTTTACGCAGACTAGCAGGACCTGGACTAGGGAATGACCGTCTCAACCTTGGCTGCTGTTAACACTAAAACACAAACTACTGCGTTTGGGTTTGCGCTGTGACCAGAAATCATCGACTACTAGTGAATGGCATTGTATTCTGCACTACCCGAATGACCATCGTCGGCGAGAATAGCAGCGACCAGGGGAGAGTTCCCATTATTGCAGTACTTTGTAGAGGCACAAGCGGTTTTACTCCCGGCATCATAGTGTGGGAAGCCGATGGGTGTGAGTAGGGGTCACGGTTGATAACAATTGAGGGAACTCTAAAGGCAACAACGGTACGTCAAAGACATTCTGCGCCCCATGTGTAACCTCTCATGTGACAGTATCGTGGTACCATTCTTCAACAAGACAATGCGCGGCCACGCATGGCACCTGTTTCTCAGAACTGTGTGTAATGTTGACGTACTTCCGAGGCCAACAAAAGCCCCAGATATGTTCCCTAGGTAACATATGTGGGACCACCTCAGACGTAAATGTCCCAGTGTCGGTATCCAGGATGTCAAGGACCAGTTACTCGTGGTCCAGCATGCCTCAGGAAAGGATGCAATAAAGGCTGTATGACACCATACCCCAACGGAATCAGAGCATGCATTCAGGCCAGAGGGGGTGCAACGTCATGGTGGTAAGTGACCTCATACTGCCAAGTTCTGTGTAAATTCGACTCGATTTTGTAATCAAGGAAATAACATCACATACCTTGTGAACCCGTGAACATTCATTTCGTTACTTTGTCCCTTTCTGGGTGCTTCACTTTTTTTGTCAAGCAGTGTATTTAATGTCGTAAAAAAAGTGTAACACATCTTTTAACTTTTTCCTCGCCTCTATGACGTACACATTGAATTTACATTTCTGTGTGTATAATACATAAAGAACAACAGATCTTCAATATTATGTTTACTGTTTGCCGCCATTTTGACGACAGCATGTAGACCTATATCTCTGACGTCGATCTGTTGTAGAATTTTAGAACATGTTTTCTGCTCGCGTATCATGTCGTTTCTGGAAACCCAGAATCTACTCTGTAGGAATCAATATGGATTCAGGAAACAGCGATCGTGTGAGACCCAACTCGCTTTATTTGTTCATGAGATCCAGAAAATATTAGATACAGGCTCCCAGGTAGATGCCATTTGCCTTGACTTCCGGAAGGCGTTCGATACAGTTTGCACTTTCGCCTGATAAACAAAGTAAGAGCCTACAGAATATCAGACCAGCTGTGTGGCTGGATTGAAGAGTTTTTAGCAAACAGAACACAGCATGTTGTTCTCAATGGAGAGACGTCTACAGACGTTAAAGTAACCTCTGGCGTGCCACAGTGGAGTGTTATGGGACCATTACTTTTCACAATATATATAAATGACCTAGTAGATAGTGTCGGAAGTTCCATGCGGCTTTTCGCGGATGATGCTGTAGTATACAGAGAAGTTGCAGCATTAGAAAATTGTAGCGAAATGCAGGAAGATCTGCAGCGGATAGGCACTTGGTACAGGGAGTGGCAACTGACCCTTAACATAGACAAATGTAATGTATTGCGAATACATAGAAAGAAGGATCCTTTATTGTATGATTATATGATAGCAGAACAAACACTGGTAGCAGTTACTTCTGTAAAATATCTGAGAGTGTGCGTGCGGAACGATTTGAAGTGGAATGATCTTATAAAATTAATTGTTGGTAAGGCGGGTACCAGGTTGGGATTCATTGGGAGAGTCCTTAGAAAATGTAGTCCATCAACAAAGGAGGTGGCTTAAAAAACACTCGTTCGACCTATACTTGAGTATTGCTCATCAGTGTGGGATCCGTACCCGGTCGGGTTGACAGATGAGATACAGAAGATCCAAAGAAGAGCGGCGCGTTTCGTCACAGAGTTATTTGGTAAGCGTGATAGCGTTACGGAGACGTTTAGCAAACTGAAGTGGAAGACTCTGCAAGAGAGGCGCTCTGCATCGCGGTGTAGCTTGCTGTCCAGGTTTCGAGAGGGTGCGTTTCTGGATGAGGTATCGAATATATTGCTTCCCCCTACTTATACCTCCCGAGGAGATCACGAATGTAAAATTATAGAGATTCGAGCGCTCGCGGAGGCTTTCCGGCAGTCGTTCTTCCCGCGAACCATACGCGAGTGGAACAGGAAAGGGAGGTAATGACAGTGGGACGTGAAGTGCCCTCCGCCACACACCGTTGGGTGGCTTGCGGAGTATAAATGTAGATGTAGAAATTTTATTTTCAATTTGCAACCACCGTATCGTGTGAGGCAACACCCTATAAAGGAACAGTGACGGAGTTAAACAGCATCCACTATCGATAAAATTCACTCACTGTAATGTAATGTTGCTGTAGTAACGCAGATTCATCATAAACAAGTACAACAGTAGTAGTAGTGTTAACATGAAGAGAAGGCGTAAGTTTTGATGGTATAGGCGTGCCCAGCAGGGGGCCAGACGGAGCGGACGGCGACATAACATTTCAGTATCAGTTTGAAGATAGGTGGTATTTGTAATGGATACTGGTTGGTGTCAAGTGTACCCAGAACCATCTCTCGTGAAATCTGAAAGCTATTTCACCGTTGTACGCTCTTTCCAGCTCGCATCCTGGTTACGCTCTTGACACGTGTCACATCTCTACATTAACTGTGTCATCTACAGCCATAGCATTGTTTGAAATGAGCTTACGTTGAGAACGATGAGTATCAACACAGACACGCTTCTTCGCATCTACATATATACGCCGCACACCACTGTGCAGCATGTGGCAGGAGGTACTTCCGTTTGCACCAGTTACTAGGAGTTCTTCCCTTTCCATTTACATATGGAGCGAGGGAAAAATGATTGCTTAAATGCCTCTGTGCGTACTGTAATTACTCCGACCTTATCTTCCTGATCCCTATGGGAACGATACGTAGGGAAGTATTACGTTCTCAGAGTCATCATTTATAGCCGGTTATTATAACTTCGTACGTAGGCTTTCTCAGGATAGTTTACATTTATCTTCAAGCATCTGGAGCAGTCTCAGTGACACTCTGCCAAGGATAAATGAAACCTGTGACCATTCGTCCTGCCCTTGTCTGTACAAGCTGAATACCCCCCTGTTAGTCCTATTTGGTATGCGTCCCACATACCTAAGCAATATTTCAGGATGAGTCACACGAGTAATTTTTTAACAGTCACCATTTAGACCGACTGAATTCACATGATATTCTGCCAGTCAACCGAAGTCTGCCACACGCTTTACCTATGACTGAGTGTATTAAGTATGAGTTGCCAGATTATAGTTGTGACTCGTTGTATTGTAGTCATAAGATACCACCTTTTACTTTCATTTTGTGAAGTGCTCAGTTTTACATTTATGAATATTTAAATCAAGTTTTCAGTCTGTGTACCACTTTTAAGTCTTATCAAGATCCGAATGAAAATGTATGCAGCATTTTTTCAGGCAGTTCATTATAGATATGCAGCGTCTGCCAAAAGTCTGTGTTCAGTACACACATCAAAAAAAGTTTTGCATCACCTCGGTTCCGAGAGTTCCGAAACCTGTACAGAAAATTGGAATAGAGATCAACCTAAACATCATTTCCGCCCTTTTTATTGCTCATGAAAACCACACATTGCTTGTTGTACCACCGTACAGCGAGGCCTTCAGAGGTGGTGGTCCAGATTGCTGTACACGCCGGTACCTCCAATACCCAGTAGCACGTCCTCTGGCATTGATGCATGCCTGTATTCGTCGTGGCATACTGTCCACAACTTTATCAAGGCACTGTTGTCCAGATTGTCCCACCCCTCAACGGCGATTCAGCGTAGATCCCTCACAGTGGTTGGTGGGTCACGTCGTCCGTAAACAGCCCTTTTCAATCTATCCCAGGCATGTTCGATAGGGTTCATGTCGGGTGAACATGCTGACCACTCTAGACGAGCGATGTCGTTATCCTGAAGGAAGTCATTCACATGACGAATTGTCGTCCATGAAGACGAATGCTTCGTCAGTATGCCGCCGATATGATTGCACTGTCGGCATTCACGTTTCGTACAGCCGTTACGGCGCCATCCATGACCACGAGCGGCGTACGTCGTCCCCATATAATGCCACCCTAAAACAGCAGGGGACCTCCACCTTGCTGCACTCGCTGGACAGTGTGTCTGAGGCATTCAGCCTGACCGGGTTGCCTCCAAACACGTCTCCGACGATTCTCTGTCTGAAGGCATATGCGACACTCATCGGTGAAGAGAACGTGATGCCAGTCCTGAGCGGGCCATTCGGCATGTTGTTGGGCCCATCTGTACCGCGCTGCATGGTGTCGTCGTTGCAAAGATGGACCTCGCCACGGACCTCGGGAGTGAAGTTGTGCATCATGCAGCCTATTGCTCACAATTTGAGTGGAAACAGACGTCGTGTGGTTGGACGAAAAGCATTATTCGACATGGTGGCGTTGCTGTCAGGGTTCCTCCGAGCCATAATCCGCAGGTAGCGGTCATCCACTGCAGTAGTAGCCCATGGGCGACCTGAGCGAGACATGTCATCGACAGTTCCTTTCTCTCCGTATCTCCTCCGTGTACGAACAACATCGCTTTGGTTCACTCCGAGACACCTGGACACTTCCCTTGTTGAGAGCCCTTCCTGGCACAAAGTAAAAATGTGGACGCGATCGAACAGCGGTATTGACCGTCTAGGCATGGTTAAACTACAGATAACGCGAACCGTGTACCTCCTTCCTGGTGGAATGACTGGAACTGATCGGCTGTCGGACCCCCTCCATCTAATAGGCACTGCTCATGCATGGTTGTTTACATCTTTGGGTGGGTTTAGTGACATCTCCGAACAGGCAAAGGGACTATGTGTGTGTGATACAAATCGACAGTCGGAATCTATCTTCAGGAGTTCTGGGAACGGGGGTGATGCAAAACTTTTTTTGATGTGTGTGTTAATAGTACCTTTAAGGTCTCCAATGTGGAACGTGGACAGTAACGACCCCCACCTTCCCCAGGGGCACACTGAGCGTTACCCCTACATCTGCTGATGAGTCTCCATCCAGGATAACATGGTTGTGTGTCCTCGTCACCTACAAATCCTTACTCCGACATTTGTGTATTATATTTTCGTACAAGATGCTGAAAAAAAATTTCTCTTTATCGTAAGTAGAATTTTAAAACTGCAATGCCAAGGAAAATGCCATGAATTTCAGTTTCGGAGAAGGAATGAAACTTATTAATGAATGTGCTATAGTGGAGATAACACAACAGTAAGAATACTATTATACACTGTGATATAGCCTCAAATTAAGGAAAGAACAATTTGGTAATAAGTTTATAGTAACATGGGTAAAGTCGGAAATAGGTGTTCAAATGGCTCTGAGCACTATGGGACTTAACATCTATGGTCATCAGTCCCCTAGAACTTAGAACTACTTAAACCTAACTAACCTAAGGACATCACACACATCCATGCCCGAGGCAGGATTCGAACCTGCGACCGTAGCAGTCACGCGGTTCCGGACTGAGCGCCTAGAACCGCTAGACCACCGCGGCCGGGGAAATAGGTGTATCTAAGAGTAACAAGAGTTGACATTGAGGTGTCTAAACAGATGAGCAGTGACCCTATTGCATCCACCAGCGACTTCACTTGAATGACTGCTCCTCGAAGCTATCTGCGTGGCTGACCTGTCGGACTTACAGGGCTGCGTTGTAGTTGTCTTGGTAACGGCTGTTAGTGTCATTAACGATAGACCTAATCGAACCATCGGTTAAGCTACGTTTCCCCGAGCCGCGGGAATTTCCCGCAACGTTCTGCGTAAAACGCGCGCGAGACCGCTCTCCCCGTTCGCACAGTACAAACAGACCAGACCGTTTTTCTAGGATGCGGGCAACGCATTGCTGCTGCGGAAAACGCTTGCGTCCCGCACGTCACAGCGATTGGCTTGGTTGGAGGAGTGGGGGAAATCTAACTGACCCAGCAGCGGCTGCTAAGCGACAAATGCAATATTCGTTTCGCGCGCGGGCATTCTCAGAGAGGCTAATTCTTCCGATCCAGTAATTGAAACATTCACTAGAAATGTCGGCTAGCCGCTTCACTGCCTTAGAGGGTGAGCAGCTTATCGAGTTGGTGTCCGAACAAATTTTGTGGAAGGTGGGTGATGCCAAGTTGAAAAACTAAATGCAAAAGGAGTTGCTTTGAACAGAAATCAGAAAAAAATAATGAAATGTGTGAGAAGAGATGTCTTTGATTATATCTAATGTAAACATTTGTAAAGAAATTTTTACTGAGCCTTTAACCACAGTTGTAATGACTTGGATTTTTTGGTGGTGTGATCAGTACTGTGTACGACGATTAAAATTCGGCCCGTTGAAGTGATTCGTGAATCCGCTCCTCACAGTGAATCCCTCGGCTTTGGCGTAACCGTCGACACCTACCAAGGGTGTCATGTTGTCCTTTGGCAGTTCATTAATTTCTGCTACGTTTGCGTTATAATACAGACAGTGGGAACTGGCATTCCTACGCATCGTCGATCAACTGTTTTGTTACTAAAATGTTATACGCTCGCTCTTCTCCGCGATATAAAAACATTTGCGTGACTGCTTCGCGCTTCCTGAGTACTCTTCAAAATAACATATTTAACATATTTTCCTCCTCTTCCCTGACTTCCATGTACTTTCTGAGTGCCAAAAATAACAGGTTTTTTGATCGATCACTGCACTGCATGTTTCGCCTTTCCTGCCTCCGCTAGTACTGTCACGCCGCACTGGACGGCGCCTAGTGAAATGTTCCTCGCAGCGCGCTGGAACTCGCGCCGCGCCAATGAACTACACACTACTCTGTCATCTTGGGGAAACTGTACCACCCATAGACTTCCAACAAATTGTAATAATAAATTCAAACATCTCTGGAACTCTTTGTAGTTTTGCTCCCCCCCCCCCCCCCCCCCCACACACACACACACACACACGCACACAATAGGTGCAAACGGAAAAAAGTTCGTGGCTTACTTCATTTCGGATATTGGTTTGCTAAAAATTCCTCGTCGTACTGTTGCTCACTCTATTGGTCAGAAAGTTTGCACACAATATCGACATGCACTACTGAAGCCAACTATGGTTCAAATGGTTCTGAGCACTATGGGACTTAGCCGGCCGAAGTGGTCGTGCGGTTCTAGGCGCTGCAGTCTGGAACCGCGAGACCGCTACGGTCGCAGGTTCGAATCCTGCCTCGGGCATGGATGTGTGTGATGTCCTTAGGTTAGTTAGGTTTAACTAGTTCTAAGTTCTAGGGGACTAATGACCTCAGAAGTTGAGTCCCATAGTGTTCAGAGCCATTTGAACCACTATGGGACTTAACATCTGAGGTCATCAGTCCCATCCAACTTACAACCAGTTAAACCTAACTAACCTAAGGACATCACACACATCCATGCCCGAGGCAGGATTCAAACCTGCGACCGTAGCAGTCGCGCGGCTCCGGACTGAAGCGCCTAGAACCGCTCGGCCAGTACGTCCGGCAAGCCAACTATGAAATTATGTTGTTGTACGACACACAGTTTAGGAGTATGGCGTGATAAATACTGACTAGTGCGAAAAACTATCTTTCCTTAGAAGCCGGCCGGAGTGGCTGAGCTGTTCTAGGCGCTACAGTCGCAGGTTCGAGTCCTGCCTCGGGCATGGATGTGTGTGATGTCCTTAGGTTAGTTAGGTTTAACTAGTTCTAAGTTCTAGGGGACTAATGACCTCAGAAGTTGAGTCCCATAGTGCTCAGAGCCATTTGAACCACTATGGGACTTAACATCTGAGGTCATCAGTCCCATACAACTTACAACCAGTTAAACCTAACTAACCTAAGGACATCACACACATCCATGCCCGAGGCAGGATTCAAACCTGCGACCGTAGCAGTCGCGCGGCTCCGGACTGAAGGGCCTAGAACCGCTCGGCCAGAACGTCCAGCAAGCCAACTATGAAATTATGTTGTTGTACGACACACAGTTTAGGAGTATGGCGTGATAAATACTGACTAGCGCGAAAAACTATCTTTCCTTAGAAGCCGGCCGGAGTGGCTGAGCTGTTCTAGGCGCTACAGTCGCAGGTTCGAGTCCTGCCTCGGGCATGGATGTGTGTGATGTCCTTAGGTTAGTTAAGATTAAGTAGTTCTAAGTTCTAGGGGGACTGATGACCTCAGAAGTTAAGTCCCATAGTGCTCAGAGCCATTTGAACCATTTTCCTTAGAAGCTTAAATATTCCTCTATTGTAATAGCACAAATTTTTCATTGAAATAAAAATATGTCTGGAGGAGTTCTCGTATCACTGTCATTTACAGCTGTCAGTTTATAAAAAAAAAAACACCCCTTTTAATTTTACGTTCTGATGCGGAGCGGCCTCGCGCGAATGAAAACGTTTGACGCAGCGAAAGACACGACCGCATTCCTCAGCAAACCTCGATAAATTTCCGCATCAAGGGAAACGTAGCTTTAGCGTTTGCTGGCGTCGTTCAGTAGGCACTGCGGTCGAGGAAAGGGCGCCCCAGCAAACGCTAACAGCAAGCAGAGCAGCGCACAGCCAGAAGGCGAGCGAGACGTTGCGCTAGCCGGCGTTTATCAACGTTCGATGCTGAAATCACCGCAGAGACAAGAAAGGATGCGAGCTGCCTGGATCTCTGGGTCGCACTGATGACTAATGCTGTTGCCTCAAATTATTTAAAACGCCAGTGTTTGCCAGTAATCTGCTGTGAGTGTGTGTGTGTCACGGGGTCAGTGCCGAGGGGCATCGTTCGGGCGCATCGCAAGGTCGCGTCTATTTTTGCGGCCTTCACGAAAACGCTGTGTCGGGATTTTCACATCCTGTGATAAGTGTATACAAACAGCGATGATCAAAGTCAGAGTCGACGAGCATTGAGGAAAAACAATGCCATGGATAATTTTTCCTAGTACCCTTTCGTGTGTATCATCGACTTGAATGCGAATATCGAATGAGTGCGTGCGTCTGCAGTTTTAAGTCAAGGTACTATAAACCAGATCTTTTATGGGATGTTAATTTACATAACATACTTCGCTGACCTAAGGTTGTGACAACGTGCGAGAGTAACTGTTTATTAGCTCTCTACATTGGCTTTAGTGTGTGTGTGTGTGTGTGTGTGTGTGTGTGTGTGTGTGTGTGTGTGTGAGAGAGAGAGAGAGAGAGAGAGAGGGAGAGAGAGGGAGTGATCCTGGCTTTGCCTCCAAACGCCTGCTGTGAAGTTAGCAAGTAGATGAGACATACTAGCAGAAGCGAAACTGTGCGGAACGCGTTGTGATTCGTGCCTGGATAGCACTGCTCACGAAGATATGTTCCGGGATCGAGTCTCGATAGGCACCCAGTACTATTCTGCCAAGTAGCTCCAAAAATGTTGCAGACTCCGCTGCAGAGCGAAAAGTTCATTCTGTTTAACCTCATATTTTATGGTTTTATACGTATCTCAGTAACGTGTTACATGGATTGTATGTAGCACGCGTTCAGAACAGAATAAAGCAGCTGCACACACAGGATGGTAACAGAAGCGTACTCGTCGCTTTTACTGACACCTGGTTCAATGGCAGAACTATCCGGCTAACTAGTTTAGAGAAAGACGCTCGACACTCAACTACTTTGTCACCTCTTAAACAAGATACGATCATGTAGTGTGTCTTCGCAAATATACGATCTTCATTTTCACCAGGCCATATTGTGCATTGTGGTGATACGTTGCCACAAGCGCGTGTCAATGGTGCCGTCGATAATGTTTCCTTTCTTCGCAATAGTTTCGCTATTTTTCCCAAACTGTTGAATCAGACAGGTAAATTTCTTTTTGTGTGATACATATTGACAACGTTAACAGATAGCCATTTAGAGAAAAAGACTGCCGCTGGCAATTGTCTGATTCACCGCTGTTTTACTTCGGTTTAACATGATGCCATTCCAGACAGGATGTTAAATGTAACGTTCAAATATTATGTGAACAGATTTGTCTGAAAGTAAGAAATAAAACAGATTAGAGAACATTTGATGCAGCTTTTAAAGATGCTCTTGTACAGCAAATGAGGTGCCGATTAAGAATTTAAAGTTTAAAGTTTAACGTTTAACGGAGACTATACCTCACAATGGTCAGTTTGATACCCCGTTTGTTAGGACAAATAACCGTTGTGCAATTTGTAGGAAGTCTTGTTTTTGCTCCGCTCCAATATTTGGCTAAAAACAGTTTAAAACAATCGTCTAAAAGTCGCGCTACAATTTCCACCGAGAAAAGATATCGCAGTTCTGATGCACGGACTATGCAAGTAGCTAACTGACTACGTGACTGATCGAGTGTAGCATTTTCACAGTCATTAGTGTACAATCATATAACACGTATTTTCACCATTGGTGAAATGCCACATTTCAGAATGCGGCTTCACAACAACAACAACAAAAAACACGCGAAAGGACTGAGTCGGGGTTTTAAGTAAACAATTGGAGCCGGCCGCGGTGGTCTCGCGGTTCTAGGCGCGCAGTCCGGAACCGCGCGACTGCTACGGTCGCAGGTTCGAATCCTGCCTCGGGCATGGATGTGTGTGATGTCCTTAGGTTAGTTAGGTTTAAGTAGTTCTAAGTTCTAGGGGACTGATGACCATAGCTGTTAAGTCCCGTAGTGCTCACAGCCATTTTAATCAATTGGAATGAAAGTAAATCTAATCTAAAACTCTAATACGCAGTTTGATATCAATAACAGTTTTAAAATGAAACAGGGCTTTTTATCAAATTATGACCTTTTATAGACAAGTTCATAAATCGGAAATCTTTAATGTCAAATCACAACCAAATGTTTTGATCATTTAAACCATAGACTGTATTTTAACAAGGGCACAGCTCGATAAAACAGTAGTGGATGCAAATAAATTAAACTTGCCCCACTGGACTGACTCAACATTTAAACCTCCCTGAGGCGGAGGCACAACGGCCTGAATTTTGAATTGGGAAAAAAAACAAAAATAAGTATATGAAATGTTAGGAGTAGAAGCTTCTCCTGTCTCTATATCTGTCATGAGAAAAACAATTTCTGCGCCGTAGCTAACCTTAAAATTCGATGAATGAAGAAACAGATTTGATATTTGGCGCAGTGGCGTGTTACGTTCAGAATCGAGAAACTCCGCCCCGCGCGAGATCGGTCACAGTTACAATGTGCGGCCGAAATGTTCGACAAAGATAAATCCCTTAAGTGCGGTGTTAAAGCACGCAATTCATAATATATGCTTTTCCTCTTACAAGTTTGACTGGTAACATCAAACACAATAAATAGAACCCAACAGGGCGGTGTCCTGACCAAATAACGAATAACTATAAACAATCTGTTTGCACTAGTCACCGCGCCTACGAAATGCAGTCAACTGTGGCCAAACCAAGCACCGAGTGAGGTGGCGCAGTGTTTAGCACACTGGACTCGAATACGGAAGGACGAGGTTCAAGCTCGAGTCCGAATGGTTCAAATGGCTCTGAGCACTATGGGACTTAACTTCTAAGGTCATTAGTCCCCTAGAACTTAGAACTAATTAAACCTAAGGACATCACACACATCCATGCCCGAGGCAGGATTCGAACCTGCGACCGTAGTGGTCGCGCGGTTCCAGACTGTAGCACCTAGAACCGCTCGGCCACCCCGGCCGGCCTCGAGTCCGACCATCCTGTTATAGGTTTTCCGTGATTTCCCTGAATCGCTTCAGGCGAATGCCGAAATGGGTCCTTTGAATGGGCACGGCCGATTTCCTTCCCCATCCTTACCTTAACAGATGGGACCGATGGCCTAGCTGTTTCCCCCTCCCCCAAATAAATAAATCAACCAACCAACCAACCAACCAACCAAACGAACGAACAAAAGCCTGTGCCGTTAGAGCCCCCAACTTTAAAAGAAAAATGAGGGGTGGAGGGCTGCCACATTAAATAGACTACTAAATCAAAAGATCGAGCAGCTTACAACAGGAATACGTTGGTCAAATTTAAAACCATATTACACTGTTAAAAGGAGGGTTACGAGACTGACATAGAATAACTGGCCCTTAGGCCTTTAGAACGAGAGAAACAGCAGTTACATAAAAGAGCTACGAGAGTACAATTACGAAAGTCAACGAATGGCAACCCCCACTGACCGCTTAGGTCTTTAGAATGAGGAGAACCGCAGTAAAATGAAACAGTTAACATTACAATTACATAAACTGGCGAGCGGCGACCACCAAGACGAAGATGATGCAGGCCGGCGAGGCGTGTAGAAGCACAACTGCAAAGATACTGTGGTCCAAGAGTCTCATAAGCCGACACAACACACTGTCCTTGACGCTGGAACAGACTAATAATGCGTCTATGTCCGGGTCGCCAGTACACGCTCAACACTGCCGCAGTTACACCGCTCAGCACTGTGGGTCTGATAGAAGATGATAGAATAGCGGAATAATTGCAGAAGTACTGCCGAGCATGAACTAAGAAATCTAAACAGCCAGAAGTATGCAACTCAACTCGGTTCCTTTCCTATTTACAAAGGCACCCGCAACGAGACAGACGGGGCAATGAGACGCTTACAAGGCCTGAACAATCACGCTTAATTGTAAAAGTTCGATCTACCCTTTTAGAGAAACAGCAGATTTCTCCGAGCCAAAAGTCATAGTAGGTGACCAAGCAACAAGGGGGCTTAATTCAGTGGCCACGAATCGGCTACCAAGCGCAACTAGATTACCACACGTCAAATTAATCAATTTCGGAACACTTGAAAGGAAGCCGTGGTAACCCATAAACTTCCCAGTGCCCAAAGTCAGTATGCCTCGCCTCAAATTAGCCACGTGGCTCTCTTGATACCGAGAGAGGAGGACGTGGCCGCCCAAGCGCCACCGATCCCAGCTAGCTACTCGCCAGCTCCTCGCTTCCCCGATCACGACACCCCCACCCTGCCCCCTATATAAACAGCACACTCTACGTGCTACGGCTACGGCTACGAACTCGTGTGGACAAGGCGGGCAGTTTGTAAAAGGAAAGGGAGCAGAACGGCTCAGTTAGTACAGACTTAGTATTGGGTTTTACAGAGTTATTGAGTGACAAGTTAAGCTCTACATGAACTAAAGAGCCAAAGAAGCTGGTACACCTGCCTAATATCGTGTAGGCCCCCCGCGAGCAGGCAGAAGTGCCGCAACACGACGTGGCATGGACCCTACTAATGTCTGAAGTGGTTCAAATGGTTCTGAACACTATGGGACTTGACATCTGTGGTCATCAGTCCCCTAGAACTACTTAAACCTACCTAACCTAGGACATCACACACATCCATGCCCGAGGCAGGATTCGAACCTGCGACCGTAGCGGTCACGCGGTTCCAGACTGAAACGCGTAGAACCCCACGGCCACACCGGCCGGTTGTCTGAAGTAGTGTTGGAGGGAATTGACACCATGAGTCCTGCAGGGCTGTCCATAAACCCGAAAGAGTACGATGGGGTGGAGATCTCTTCTGAATAGCACGTGGCAAGACATCACAGATATGCTCAATAATGTTCATGTCTGGGCTGTTTGGTGGCCAGCGGAAGTGTTTAAATACAGAAGAGTGTTACAAGAGCCACTCTCTAGCAATTCTGGACGTGCGGGATGTCGCATTGTCCCGTTGGAATTGTCCAAGTCCGTCGAAATGCACATGGACATGAATTGATGCAAGTGATCAGACAGGATGCTTACGTACGTGTCAGCTGTCAGAGACGTATCCAGACGTATCACGGGTCCCACACCATTACAGAGCCACCAAAAGTTTGAACAGTCCCCTGCTGACATGCAGGATCCATGGATTCATGAGGTTGTCTCCATAGCCGTACACGTCCATCCATGTGATAAAATTTGAAACGAGACTCGCCCGACCAGGCAACATGTTTCCAGTATCAACAGTCCAATGTAGGTGTTGATGGGCCCAGGTGACGCGTAAAGCTTTGTGTCGTCCTGTTGTCAAGGGTACACCAGTGGGTCTTCGGCTTCCGAAAACCCATTTCGATTATTTTTCGTTGAATGGTTCGCGCGCTGACATTTACTGATGGTCCAACGTTGAAATCTGCAGCAATTTGCGGGAGGGTTTCGCTTCTGTCACGTTGAACGATTCTCTTCAGTCGTCGTCAGTCTTGTTCTTGCAGGGTCATTTTCCGGCCGCAGTGATGTCGGAGATTTGATGTTTTACCGGATTCCTGATATTCATGGTTCACTTGCGAAATGGTCGTACGAGAAAATTTCAACTCAATTGCGCCTCGGTGATACTGTGTCTCATCGCTCGTGCGCCGACTATAACACCATGTTCAAACTCACTTAAATCTTGATAACCTGACAGACACTTCTTGTCTTATATAGGCGTTGCCGACTGCAGCGTCGTATTCTGCCTGTTTACATAACTCTGTATATGAATAGGCCGCAGATCGTGGTCGTGCGGTAGCGTTCTCGCTTCCCACGCCCGGGTTCCCGGGTTCGATTCCCGGCGGGGTCAGGGATTTTCTCTGCCTCGTGATGACTGGGTGTTGTATGATGTCCTTAGGTTAGTTAGGTTTAAGTAGTTCTAAGTTCTAGGGGACTGATGACCATAGCTGTTAAGTCCCATAGTGCTCAGAGCCATTTGAACCATTTTTTGTATATGAATACGGATGGCTATACCATTTTCTTCGGCGCTTCGTTGTATGAACTGGTGAGAGGGCGTGCAGAAAAGTAATGCCTCCGAAGTTTTTATTCTCCTCTCAATTTCACCCGAAGTATTACGTGTCACGCATATTGCTGGGATCGACTTTCCCGCTTCGCTGACGCAAGTTGCAACCCTCTGTAGCGAGAAGGCTCCGAATTGTAGCCTGTAACGTACGCGGAGTGCAATGTAACTTCGTCGGTGCGTGAGAAACATCGCGCTGTAATCGAGTTTCACGAATTCGAAAAGTTCGTCCACACATGGAACATTCGGTGTCCATCAGCACGACAAATGCCAGACCACACACGAGCGCTGCGACATCTGCAAGTCTGACGCCTTGTGTTCACTTTCATCGATGGACCTTCATACAGTGCCGTCTGGGCCTCATCCCATTGTTGTCTGTTTCAAAAACTTCGAGGACTTCACTTTGAAAATGATGAAGCGGCGCAAGCACAGGTGAGGTTGTGACTCCGTCAACGAAGTCAAACATTCTAAAGTGGCTCAAAAAAGGTTCAAATGGTTCTGAGAACTATGGGTTTTAACACCTGAGGTCATCAGTCCCCTAGACTTAGAACTATTTAAACCTAACTAACCTAAGGACATCACACACATCCATGCCCGAGGCAGGATTCGAACCTGCGGCGGTGGTAGCAGCGCGGTTCCGGACTGAAGCGCGTAGAACCGCTCGGCCTCAACGGCCGGCTGTACAGTGGCGATACGAACAAACTTGTCTCTTGTGTTCGTTGCGAGGGTGACTATGTTGAGAAATAAAATATGTAGACATGAAGAATAAAGATATACGAATGGCGCTCAGTAAGTAGTTCAACACTTTTTATCGGCCAGTTTCGGTTGAGAGAATGTGAAATTTGTTGTGAGACATAGTGGAATATTCCCGCTTCAGCCCCTAGAGTTTTATGAATTTCCGATATGTGTCGCTCCTTCACGTAGCCTTCAAAATGGCGTCTGTAACGGAGATGGTTTCCAAGCAGAGAGCTGTCACTGAGATTATTTTGGCAGAAAACCAGAACATCACAGGCACTCGTAGGCCTTTGCAGAATGCCTACGGAGACCTGGTAGTGAACAAAAACACGGTGAGTCATGGGGCGAGGCTTCTGTTACCGTCGCAGTAAGGTCGCGCAAACATGTCCAATCTCCCGTGTACAATCCAGTCGCATGCATCAGTGACTCCTGCACTGTTGGAACGTGCGGACACTCTCATTCGAGAGGATAGACGGAAAGTAAAGAGCAGCAAAGGACCATCTGTGCGGAACTGCTTGCGCGTTACGAAGTTGATCGTGACAATTTTTTGTCGAACATCGGTTACTGATGCAGCAAGACGTTGGCTCCACCGTCGACCAGCACAGTGGTACCATGCGGGTACACAGGCCCTCCCAGTAAGATGGCATGAGGCTGTCGCACTGAAAGAAGATTATGTTGAAAAATAGGGTTTTATAGCAAGAAGAGCAGAAAAAATATGGTGTATTGGAATACCGAATAAAATCAACCTGCTTTCAGAAAAAAAGTGTTGCATCATTTATTGAACACCCCCCCCCCCCCCCCCCCCAACGTTTGGGTTCGCTCGGCTCTCTATGTGTGGACCTGTACAAGTCGATCACTGGCAGGCCATGTTCTCCAGCTGAGTGCGCAGCGCGCTTCACGATTCTGCTAGCTGGCTGAATAGCTCGTCGTGCCATCCTGTTGTTTGAACCGCGGTACGTCACGCGCCGTTTGCAACGTCCGCAAGCGTTATAGCCAAGAACGTCAGTTCGGGAAATAGTGCACAGAACGCCGCGCGAAATGTGGACGCCTCTAGTATTCATTACAGATAAACCCTCGCAACTTGGCTGTAAAGGGCACAATAAAAGCCCTGCATTAGCCCGTCCTCCTTCATAAAAAGAGAGATTTTTAGAGAGCTCTACAACACAGGATATTAATCCTACAGTCGTTGTTATTCTGTGGAGTATAAAGTTTTCGCAGAGGTAGTGGAAAAAATAGCAGTGAGTGCCAAGGACAAGGATCTCGACAATTTTGGGCTCGTAAATATAGTTTGACGATGCTGAAATTGCGTTGGATGGACGTAGCTTTACTTTTTGCCACCTGTTGTAGCTAATTTTGCGAGAAATTTCGATGCAGGCATTAACGAGAGCCCTATCAGCAATTTCTTCTTGAGAGCTTTCGAACTCTTAAATATAAAAATTCAACACTGAATTTTAAAAATCTGCCGTTAATTCCGTATATCGATGAATAATGAAGTAAAGTTCTTCGTGTTCCGTTATCTTGAGCTCATTGTAAATTATTAGAAGTTGGATACCGCAAATACGATGCGAGTCTTTATTCTTGCGCTGTGTCATGTAGAATTATATTTCGGCCAAAGCAAGGTTTTAGCTATAATCAGTCGTACGTTCGTTGCGTAGTCTGACAAACGAAAGATTGTTTCGTTGGAAGTGTGGGATATTGTGGGCAAACAAGAACACGAAACGTTTTTTCTGTTTCCTTCGATGCAATGATTTCCACTAGCTAGATACCAGGTTATAAATTCAAGAAACCACACGAACTGACCAACTCTTTGGTGAGTACGGAGCCACGAGCAAACCAAATGCACATGGGATGGTGTGGTGACACACTAAAAAGTAAAAGATGATACGTAGTTGAGCTGTAGCACGTTGCCCAGCGCTCATGTGGTGCCACGGCGTAATATTAGACGGCATATTTTGTGTTGTCATTTTGCTGCAGTTCTGAAAGCGAGAGGGTTGGTGCAAGGTTTTCTGAGCTACACAACTGCTGATTTATTTATTTTTCGGAACCGCCGAGTCTGCCGTGTACTCAGGGTACCAATGCACGCACATATCTCGAAAAACGATTGAAGATTGGTGTAAATTTACATGCGTTCTGTAACTGTGCTGTTTTTCTGTACAATGACTAACTTGTTTACTTGTTCATTAGAGCTTGTTTCATGAAAGTATTCCTTGCCATATAGTTTAAGCCATACGATATACAGAGAATAATGTGACGATGGAGAATCTTGACAAAGCTTCGCATCATACTTTAGCATTTCCAGAACGTCACGAGCATAAGACCGTAAGATTTTATTATTCTTCATGAACAGTAAGTTACTTGTTTTAAATTATAGCTTGAAATTATAAATACGAGCTCTTTGTATGCAAAGTAAGAAGTGAAAATTATTCTGTTAAACCATCTTGGTATCCTTTTGTACAAAGTTGCAAAGTTTGGATCTGTATAATGAGTAAATCACAAACTGGCATAGGAGAAAGCTAGTGTACATATGTAGTTTTCTAACTATTAATTTCATAAACTTACTGTCATCCAACACTCAATTTACATATTCAACTGGCTGGGTGGGTTAGGTCGTAATGTACCTGATCCCTGAGCCGGAGATTTCCTTTGGGTTCATGTCACACACAATTTATTTCAAACTCAGACGCATGCATGTCTGAAGGACATTACATAGTACAGCGTAAAACACAGACAATGCAAAATAGTAATAGCACAATACACCGTATTAACATACTCAAGAATCCTTTGAGTTTGATGTGCTACTTCAGCGGTTGCGATTGTCCTAGCAACCCGCTCCATGTCAGTATCGACTGGAGTCTAGTAAACTGGGCTCTTCCAATGCTTCCAGAAAAAGCATACTGCCGAAATTTGATCTGCTGTGGAGCTATATCTACATGACTACTCTGCAGTTCACAGTAAAGTATTTGTCAGACGGTTTACAGAACCACTTTTGGGCTGTTTTTAAACGGTTCCACTCTCTAATAGCACGTGGGGGAAAATGAACACGTAAATCTTTCTGTGCGAGTTCTACACAGCTGCAGATATTAAAAAAATGAGGAAAAGCATCAAATGTTTTGTGATTGATTCGTCTAAAAGTAAGAAATAAAACAGAAATATTTGACTCACCTTTAATGCTCGAAATCATGCACAGCAAATGAGATACCCATACGTTAGTGACATAAGGAAACCAACGAGTGAAATTCTGCCAAACAAATAATCTCTAGTAGTCTTTAAAAAGCTGAGATTCTAAGTTAAACAATGAACTTTAAATCGTCAATCACCACCTCATTTGCTGTACATGATTTCAAGCATCATTAAAACGGGAGTCAGATGTTTCTCTAATCTATTTTATTTCTTAATTTTAGACAGATCATTTCATTCAACGTTTGACCGTTTTTTTAATTTTGTTGTTTTCAAGGTTTGTCCAGACAGCCTGAAATATGTTTAACTATCGATCAGTATTCTGTTATTCTTAACAGTTTGTAGATCTAGAGAAAGCAGAAACGATACAAATTATACTGAGTTTGATGCTTTTCGGGACTTCATTTACATAGCGAGCAGCTGCTATTCGTAAACTATTTTAATTTTTAATTTCCTCTCAAATCACAAATCAAGTTTTTCTTAACTACCCTGGCTACTTTGAAGCACTTGATTTTTTTTTCAAAACTAGACCGTGTGGCCTATTTAATACCCCCATTTTTCCATTTTCTACTCTTCATTTGGCTATGATAATTCCGGCAAAATCCATTGTGTAATTTATTAGAAGTCTTGTTCAAACATTTAACCAAAAATAAATGGGAGTACGAAATCAAACGAAGTGCAATTAATCTATAACGAGCTACAGGGGGCTATGGGTCCCTTATACCAAAATACTGTATTCAGGAAATATGCCCCTACAACCTCCGAAATTTTATCGTTGGAGCTCGAGTTTATCCTTTATATGTAGCTGACGGAATGAATTCTCTGTGTCTCCGGAACCTATTACGCACACTGGGAATGACGATTTGCTTGTTCCTGCGGCGGACAGGTGACCGTGTTCTTGTGACTGGCCGTTATATACTAGCCCTTGTGTAACACGAACGCGGTCACACACACACACACACACACGTGCCTGTTTGCTGGACGATTCGTAAATAACAGATTTCATTCACGTGCTTTCGTCTTGCTGTTGTGGTTGTCTTATTTTTGCAGCTCGTTGCTTTGACTTGATGCCCGCTCTGGAACTTAACCCGAGCTCCCGGATGCGAGCTGCTTGACGCAGCACGCGAGATCACTCTATCTTTGCCCCACGTCGTGCCGCTGGATCGGGCTCAATACTCCGTGACCTCTTCAACGAGGGTGGGGCCCCTGCCGTTACTGTTAGCGCCTGTGCTGAACTTTAACCTTACCACGGGAGTACCATTTGTTCGGCATGTTTAGCAGACCAGTGACGACAGCAGCAAATCAGATTAACCTAAAATTCCACGTTGTCGTAGTGGCAAAAAGTAGAGGTATTATTGCATTACAGACCCGATTCCATTGAAAGACGAGCTGTTTCAGATATCAAATGCGGTACTGCTCAGGAATGAGTTCGATTTCGCCCATTTCGTCAACGTAAATGTATTTGCGATGACGTCATATATTTTTCTATTTTCGTTGGTCTTTGCCTCTGGTTAGGTGCTTACGTATTCGCTGTTTGTTCTCCAATAGGTTTAGTGAGTCATCTCCACGTATTAAGAGCTTTACAATTCATACTTCCACATTAAGTGCCGTAAATGTGCTGCCGCCATTCGTTTAAAATTGTTTGCATTCATCGAATTATTATCATTATTATTATTATTATTATTATTATTATTATTGTTACCAGTTTTATAATTCATTTACATTTACTGGTAACCCAAGATTATAATCAGATTTAATTTTCGTTCTCCATTTTTGCCGATCTGTCCATAAATTTTCTTCAGTATTTATTCTTCTAATTAATGTCTGAATTCCGTGTACCCATGTGGTCGGTCGTCTCCCACTTGCCTCCTCCTTTATGGTCCCCATGTCACAGTCCATCGTCGCAATCTCTCCTCTGACATTCTTTGCGTATGTCCGTACCATGTGAGTTGTCTTTCTAACACGAAACCAATAATCGAACTTGTGATATCCATTTTGTTCCCGATGACTCCGTTTTTAAACCTTCCCCGCCTGCATGTCGCTGCAGACTGTCTCAGTTGCCATCAATCTCTTGATTAATTGAGTTTTAACTGTCCATATTTCTATCTTTTTGTCATAACACTTCAAATAACTGGTTTGGAGAGTTTTCTTTTCGGTTCCTTTCTAATCTGTTGATCCCATAAAACACAGTTTGACCTTCCAATAGTGAACTTTGCAGCATTTATTCGTGAATTACTTTCTTTGGTTCAAATGGCTCTGAGCACTATGGGACTTAACTTCTGAGGTCATCAGTCCCCTAGAATTTAGAACTACTTAAACCTAACTAACCTAAGGACATCACACACATCCATGCCTGAGGCAGGATTCGAACCTGCGACCGTAGCGGTCGCCCGGTTCCAGACTGTAGCGCCTAGAACCGCCTGGCCACTCCGGCCGGCAATTACTTGCTTTGTCGTGTTTACCATCCTGCGTTTACTCCAAAATATTTGTACTCTTCGGTATGTGTAATCGTTCCATCCCTTCTTCCAGTGTCAAATTTTGATTTGTTACTCCTATTACCGTCTACGAGGCGTGTTTCTTAAGTAAGTACCGTTTTGAAATTAAAAAAAAGACGTGCTAAGATATCTCAATAATTTTATTTTTACATGAAAGCCTGTACCTTGACTTTCCGTCAATATTGAGGCACTTGTCATAACATTGTAAAAGTTTTTGAAGACGCTGATCGCCCAGGTGATTCTTCAAGTGCAGGGAAAGGTGGTAGGCACTGGGCGCAAGATCGGGGCTGTACAGAGTATGATCTAGAGTTTCCCACCGAAAAGATGTGATGAGATCTTTGGTCTGATTCGCCACATGCGGACAAGCATTGTCTTGCAGCAAAACGATGCCCTTGCTCAACTTCCGTGGACTGTTACTTTGATTATGGTGTGACGTAGGCCACCCATGTTTCATCGCCCCTAACAATTTGGCTTAAGAAATCATCACCGTCGTTGTGGTACCGCTCAAGGAAAGTCAATGCACTGTCTAAAAGTTTGGTTTTGTGCACATCCGTCAACATTTTCAGTACGCAACGTGCGCACAATTTTCGATAATTCAAGCGCTCGGTCACAATGCCATACAAAACACTACGAGAAACCTTAGGAAAGTCATCCCGCAAGGAGGAAATCGTAAAGTGTCTGTTTGCTCTCACCTTATTGTCTACATCTACATCTATACTCCGCGAGCCACCTTACGGTGTGTGGCGGAGGGTACTTATTGTACCACTATCTGATCCCCCCTTCCCTGTTCCATTCACGAATTGTGCGTGGGAAGAACGACTGCTTGTAAGTCTCCGTATTTGCTCTAATTTCTCGGATCTTTTCGTTGTGATCATTACGCGAGATATATGTGGGCGGTAGTAATATGTTGCCCATCTCTTCCCGGAATGTGCTCTCTCGTAATTTCGATAATAAACCTCTCCGTATTGCGTAACGCCTTTCTTGAAGTGTCCGCCACTGGAGCTTGTTCAGCATCTCCGTAACGCTCTCGCGCTGACTAAATGTCCCCATGACGAATCGCGCTGCTTTTCGCTGGATCATGTCTATCTCTTCTATTAATCCAACCTGGTAAGGGTCCCATACTGATGAGCAATACTCAAGAATCGGACGAACAAGCGTTTTGTAAGCTACTTCTTTCGTCGATGAGTCACATTTTCTTAGAATTCTTCCTATGAATCTCAACCTGGCGCCTGCTTTTCCCACTATTTGTTTTATGTGATCATTCCACTTCAGATCGCTCCGGATAGTAACTCCTAAGTATTTTACGGTCGTTACCGCTTCCAATGATTTACCACCTATGGCATAATCGTACTGGAATGGATTTCTGCCCCTATGTATGCGCATTATATTACATTTATCTACGTTTAGGGAAAGCTGCCAGCTGTCGCACCATGCATTAATCCTCTGCAGGTCCTCCTGGAGTACGTACGAGTCTTCTGATGTTGCTACTTTCTTGTAGACAACCGTGTAATCTGCAAATAGCCTCACGGAGCTACCGATGTTGTCAACTAAGTCATTTGCCGGCCGAAGTGGCCGTGCGGTTAAAGGCGCTGCAGTCTGGAACCGCAAGACCGCTACGGTCGCAGGTTCGAATCCTGCCTCGGGCATGGATGTTTGTGATGTCCTTAGGTTAGTTAGGTTTAACTAGTTCTAAGTTCTAGGGGACTAATGACCTCAGCAGTTGAGTCCCATAGTGCTCAGAGCCGTTTTTTTTTTAACTAAGTCATTTATGTATATTGTAAACAATAAAGGTCCTATCACGCTTCCCTGCGGTACTCCCGAAATTACCTCTACATCTGCAGATTTTGAACCGTTAAGAATGACATGTTGTGTTCTTTCTTCTAGGAAATCCTGAATCCAATCACAAACCTGGTCCGATATTCCGTAAGCTCGTATTTTTTTCACTAAACGTAAGTGCGGAACCGTATCAAATGCCTTCCTGAAGTCCAGGAATACGGCATCAATCAGCTCGCCAGTGTCTACGGCACTGTGAATTTCTTGGGCAAATAGGGCGAGCTGAGTTTCACATGATCTCTGTTTGCGGAATCCATGTTGGTTATGATGAAGGAGATTTGTATTATCTAAGAACGTCATAATACGAGAACACAAAACATGTTTCATTATTCTACAACAGATTGACGTAAGCGAAATAGGCCTATAATTATTCGCATCTGATTTATGACCCTTCTTGAAAATGGGAACGACCTGCGCTTTCTTCCAGTCGCTAGGTACTTTACGTTCTTCCAGCGATCTACGATAAATTGCTGATAGAAAGGGGGCAAGTTCTTTAGCATAATCACTGTAGAATCTTAAGGGTATCTCGTCTGGTCCGGATGCTTTTCCGCTACTAAGTGATAGCAGTTGTTTTTCAATTCCGATATCGTTTATTTCAATATTTTCCATTTTGGCGTCCGTGCGACGGCTGAAGTCAGGGACCGTGTTACGATTTTCCGCAGTGAAACAGTTTCGGAACACTGAATTCAGTATTTCTGCCTTTCTTCGGTCGTCCTCTGTTTCGGTGCCATCGTGGTCAACGAGTGACTGAATAGGGGATTTAGATCCGCTTACCGATTTTACATATGACCAAAACTTTTTAGGGTTCTTGTTTAGATTGTTTGCCAATGTTTTATGTTCGAATTCGTTGAATGCTTCTCTCATTGCTCTCTTTACGCTCTTTTTCGCTTCGTTCAGCTTTTCCTTATCAGCTATGATTCGATTACTCTTAAACCTATGATGAAGCTTTCTTTGTTTCCGTAGTACCTTTCGTACATGATTGTTATACCACGGTGGATCTTTCCCCTCGCTTTGGACCTTAGTCGGTACGAACTTATCTAAGGCGTACTGGACGATGTTTCTGAATTTTTTCCATTTTTGTTCCACATCCTCTTCCTCAGAAATGAACGTTTGATGGTGGTCACTCAGATATTCTGCGATTTGTGCCCTATCACTCTTGTTAAGCAAATATATTTTCCTTCCTTTCTTGGCATTTCTTATTACACTTGTAGTCATTGATGCAACCACTGACTTATGATCGCTGATACCCTCTTCTACATTCACGGAGTCGAAAAGTTCCGGTCTATTTGTTGCTATGAGGTCTAAAACGTTAGCTTCACGAGTTGGTTCTCTAACTATCTGCTCGAAGTAATTCTCGGACAAGGCAGTCAGGATAATGTCACAAGAGTCTCTGTCCCTGGCTCCAGTTCTGATTGTGTGACTATCCCATTCTATACCTGGTAGATTGAAGTCTCCCCCTATTACAATAGTATGATCACGAAACTTCTTCACGACGTTCTGCAGGTTCTCTCTGAGGCGCTCAACTACTACGGTTGCTGATGCAGGTGGTCTATAGAAGCATCCGACTATCATATCTGACCCACCTTTGGTACTTAACTTAACCCAGATTATTTCACATTCGCATTCGCTAATAACTTCACTGGATATTATTGAATTCTTTACTGCTATAAATACTCCTCCACCATTGGCGTTTATCCTATCCTTGCGGTATATATTCCATTCTGTGTCTAGGATTTCGTTACTGTTCACTTCCGGTTTTAACCAACTTTCCGTTCCTAATACTATATGCGCACTATTTCCTTCAATAAGAGATACTAATTCAGGAACCTTGCCCTGGATACTCCTGCAGTTTACCAATATTACGTTAACTTTTCCTGTTTTTGGTCTCTGAGGACGGACGTTCTTTATCAACGATGATAATGTCCTCTCTGGTAAGCCGTCAGGTATTTTATCGTTTCGCCCAAGGGGTGGTCCCTCTAACCTAAAAAACCCCCGTGTGCACGCCACACGTACTCTGCTACCCTAGTAGCTGCTTCCGGTGTGTAGTGCACGCCTGACCTGTCTAGGGGGGCCCTACAGTTCTCCACCCAATAACGGAGGTCGATGAATTTGCAACCATTATAGTCGCAGAGTCGTCTGAGCCTCTGGTTTAGACCCTCCACACGGCTCCAAACCAGAGGACCGCGATCGACTCTGGGCACTATGCTGCAGATATTAAGCTCAGCTTGCACTCCGCGTGCGATGCTGGTTGTCTTCACCAAATCAGCCAGCCGCCGGAAGGAACCAAGGATGACCTCAGAACCCAAGCGGCAGGCGTCATTCGTTCCGACATGTGCTACTATCTGCAGCCGGTCACACCCAGTGCGTTCAATAGCTGCCGGAAGGGCCTCCTCCACATTACGGACGAGACCCCCCGGCAAGCACACCGAGTGCACACTGGCATTCTTCCCCGACCTACCCGCTATTTTCCTGAGGGGCTCCATAACCCGCCTAACGTTGGAGCTCCCTATAACTAATAGGCCCGCCCTCTGTGACTGTGGGGACCTTGCCGGAGAATCGGCCACTGGCCCAACAGGCGAGGCATCCTGTGGTGGCTCGGAAACGATGTCATCACCACTAGGAAGCACCCCGTACCTGTTGGAAAGGGGTAAGGCAGCTGCCACGCGGCCAGATCCCACCTTCGCCTTTCGGCCAGGCACGCGCGAGCCCACCACTGTCCGCCATTCACCCTGGAGTGATGGCTGACCGGTAAGATGCTCACTGCCGGAAGACGCAGCGACATCAGGGGTTCCATGTGATACCAAGGCCACCGAAGTAGGCATAGGTCTCACCACAGTTGCCCCAACGCCACTACGAGCCGACGCCTGCGCCTCGAGCTCGATGAGCCTAACAGACAAAGCCTCCACCTGCCCCCGAAGAGTGGCCAATTCTCCTTGCGTCCGCTCACAACAACCACAGTCCCTACACATGACTATGTTTACCCTACTCTGTACGGTGACAAATTCCCAAGATAATCTTCTGATGAGCTACTCTGATAATCAAGAAACACTCACTGAAATACGAGACGCGAAAACTACGCTAGGTTTTCCCAGAAAAACTATTTAAAAGCTAAGCGCAGCAAATAAGTACAAAAACGCTTTATACAAACAGTACTCGCTGCTGCTGGTGCTCTCGCTCTGGCTGTCACAAGACAACTGCTGATTCAAGTAACTAGTGGCTAACGGCCGCGAAACAAACAAAAGACGGTTTTAGGGCGCTTTCTGTTCTAAACGATCAAGAAAACACTAAGAAATCTAACACGAAAACTACGTAAAGTTTTATCAAGGACTGTTTGTTACTATGCAGAGCAGATAAACACAAATAGAATCCCTTCCTTAGTGGAAGGTCGTAAACAAAATGCAAAATAAACGCTTTATACAAACAGTACTCGCTGCTGCTGGTGCTCTCGCTCTGGCTGTCACAAGACAACTGCTGATTCAAGTGACTAGTGGCTAACGGCCGCGAAACAAACAAAAGACGGTTTTAGGGCGCTTTCTGTTCTAAACGATCAAGAAAATACTAAGAAATCTAACACGAAAACTACGTAAAGTTTTATCAAGAACTGTTAGTTACTATGCAGAGCAGATAAACACAAATAGAATCCCTTCCTTAGTGGAAGGTCGTAAACAAAATGCAAAATAAACGCTTTATACAAACAGTACTCGCTGCTGCTGGTGCTCTCGCTCTGGCTGTCACAAGACAACTTCCTGCACCAAACTTTCAATAACGACCGAACGTCTAAGGTCCAACGGATCACGAGCCCAGGAGAGGCAATGCAAGGGATGTCGTGCTGTGAGCAAAGACACTCGCGTCGGTCTTCCATTAACACCAAATTTCGCCGCACTGTCCTAACGGATACGTTCGTCATATGTCCCACATTGATTTCTGCCGTTATTTCCCACAGTGTTGCCTGTCTGTTAGCACTGACAACTGCATCCAAACATCGCTGCTCTTGGTCGGTAAGTGAAGACCGTCATCAACTGCGTTGTCCGTGGCGAGAGGTAATGCCAGAAGTTTGGTATTCTCGGCACTTTCTTGACATTGTGGGTTTCGATCATTGAATATCCTATTGATTACGAAATGGAATGTCCCTTGCATCTAGCTCCAACTACCATTCCGCGTTCAAGGTCTGTTAATTGTCAACACACGTGAATGATCAAGTCAGAACGAAAGCTGTACTATGAAATGAAGGAAATCATAGGATACCGATACGCCGGCCGGTGTGGCCGAGCGGTTCTAGGTGCTTCAGTCCGCAACCGCACGACCGCTACGGTCGCAGGTTCGAATCCTGCCTCAGGCATGGATGTGTGTGATGTCCTTAGGTTAGTTAGGTTTAAGTAGTTCTAAGTTCTAGGGGACTGATGACCTCAGATGTTAAGTCCCATAGTGCTCAGAGCCATTTGAACCATTTTTGATACCGGTACGCACATACACAAATGGCGGTAGTATCCCTTCCACGAGGTATAAAAGGGCAGTGCCTTGGCGGAGCCGTCATTTATACTCAGGTGATTCATGTGGGCATTTGTCCGACGTGATTATGGCGGCACGACGGGAAGCAACTGACTTAGAAAGCGGAATGGGTGTTGGAGATAAACGCATGCGACATTCCATTTTAGAAATCGTTAGGGAATTCAATATTCCGAAATCCATAGTGACAAGACTGTGCCGAGAATATCAAATTTCAGGCAGTAATGCACACAACGGATAACCCACCAGCCAACGGCCTTCACTTAATGGCCGAGAGCATCGGAGTTTGTGTAGAGTTGGCAGTGCTAACAGACAAGCAACTCTGCGTGAAATAACCGCAGAAATTAATGTGGGACGTACTACGAACGCATCCGTGGGGCGAAATTTGGCATTAATAGGTTGTGGCAACAGACGACCGACGCGTGTGCCTTTCCTAACAGCACATCACCCGAGGTCGTGAGCATTTTGGTTAGACCCTACACGACTGGAAAACCGTGTCCTGGTCAGACGAGTCCCGATTTCAGCTGGTAAGAGCTGATGGCAGGGTTCCAGCGTGGTGCAGACTCTACGAAGTCATGGGTCCAAGTTGTCAACAAGGCACTGGTGCAAGCTGGTGGTGGCTCCATAATGGTGTTCGCATACGATGGACTGGGTTCTCTGGTCCAACTGAACCGGTCATTGTCGGGAAATGGTTGTTGGGCTACTTGCAGCGATTCATGCACTTAATGTTGTAACCTCCCCACAAAATAAAATAATATAAATAATATTCACATTTAGTGTAACCTCCCAACAGAAAAAATACGAAACCTCCCAACAGTAGAAATATAATCATTTATAATTCATATTGAGCGCAACCCTCCAACAGATACACTCAAAAACCTCCCAATAGTAAAATTTCGTAAACTACCAATAATACAATGTGACTAACCTCTCAATTAAATTGCGACTCACTTATAACCTTTCAATAATTGACGGTGAATTTAAACTGGTAAATTTTGGACGTCAGCAGTGCTGCGTCATGGCCCTGAAAGATCATACTAAATACATTGAAAATTCTTACCTCAATAAGGTCGCCGGATAACGCAATATATATCTGCTCCTATAAGAAAATTTTCTGGCACAGCCCAGTGCAATGCTGGCCGATAGATTTGTCATATATAAAAGGAAACAACTGATTTTTCTTTACAATAATCGGGATGACCATGGATTGGAGAAATTAGTAAATTCTTTAAATTGGGATGAATTATTGTCAAAAGTTACTGTTTATGAGAAAGATTATTATTAAGAGATTTTTTAAAAACATTTACATGGGACTTGATGTAATAATAGTACATATGCGCGAGGCTGCTTTTACGTTATACTAAAAAGGTCAGGCTCCGCCATCGCTCCACCACGACCGGCCCAGCCAACACGATACACCAGACAGCTAGCAACTACTAACTCCTCCTGCCACACAGTTCCTACTGCAGTCAACACTGCTCTTTGGTCTCAGATTCTCTTATAGTTACATATCGCAGGCAGCACGTGAGCAATCCATCGAAATTACATTAGCTCGAGTGCGCTAGCAACAAATTCTTTAATCATGGACCTCTTACAATGTTCCCAGACGACGATGTATGGTTTATGAATGACAGTGCGCCATGTTGGTCAAGCCACGATTGTTTGCGATTGGTTGAAGAACAATAGGGACAATTTGAGCGAAAGATTCGGCCAGCCAGATCGCCCGACATGAATTCCATCGAACATTTATGGGAAGTAATCGAGATATCAGTTCGTGCACGAAATGCTGCACCGGCAACACTTTCGCAGTTACAGATGGCTATAGATGCAGCGTGACTCAGTATTTCTGCAGAGCTCCAACGACTTTTTTGAGTCCACGTCACATTGAGTTGCTGCATTACGGCGTGCAAAATGAGGTCCGACATTATATTAGATGATATCCCATTTCTTTTGCCACCTCCGTGTCCTTTTGATACATGTATCGAGTAGGTGCAAAACTGTTTCCTCCTCATCCGATGTTACGTATTATTTGGGTTTGAAATAACGAACTTCCGCATAAGACAGCAGTCGGTTTCATATTAAGAACAGATAAATTGTAAGTATTAAATAGTGCAATTACTCCATAACTGGTAATCGGATATTGAAGACTGAAGTTTCGTTGCACTATTGTCTTCTACAACCACAATACTGCCAGTAGAAATTACATTAGTTGCTCCTGAAAAAGCGAAGTTGACACCGATGTCTCTGTAATTAATGTAACTATGAAAGGAGGTTGTAAGTACTTTAGTGAAGACTTTCTCACGTTTCATCTCCCTGTAGGAGAATTACTATATCTTAAACACTTATGGAAATCTTTGAGGTGAACTGAACAGCTTAGGTGAATCGCCTTGTTTAGCGTAATATGAGGTCACGGTAACAATAGGTAAATACTATGGCTACGAGTGAAAAAAGAAAAATGGCAAATTGTCATTGGTTTGCTTCAAATCTCGCTAGTGATGCACCCCAAATTTATGATTACAACTGAGTTGCACAAGTTGGCGAAAGTTTTACTGCAACATTTTTTAGCGATTGCTGAGTAAATTAACGTAGAAGGACGTGTAGTACTACTAGAGCACTGTATTTCAGCATTGAGACAATAATACTGCGGTTCCTGATTAAAGTGCTATGTAAGAGGAAACATCCAGAATGAAGTTAAGTGCAAGACTGAAATCGTGTCATCAATCCTAGTGTGGTAGTTCATTTTCGCAAAATGATGTACATTTCACTGTGGGGGAAAATCTGGGAAAATGTTTTATGTAATTTGTACTCATTCGTCCAAAACTGACACACATCCATTTACCTTTGCACCACAGAATTTTCTGCTGATGATGTGGCCGCCTGCTTTGTATTTACCTACATGGACGCTAAATATTGAGAGAGAAACCGCTTTTAAAGTAACCCATAAGACCAATAACGAAATTCTGTGTGTCTCAATGTAGCCCTTTAGTAAGGCAAATGTATCTAACCGATTTATATATCGGAGAGGTGGTTTTGCTCCTGAATTATTTGGAGAACGGCATAGTTACTATAACAAAACCAACGCTTCGCCCCTTGACGAAATGGAAATCAACTTGTGTGCAATGGAAACTAAAACATTAGACTGTCTCAATGAAGTACTGCACAGCGGAAAGACCAAGACATTGGCTTTTTTACTTTCCGAAATGCCCTAACAAGATTTCAGTTACTAACTTCTCTGCAATTTGTGCCACTAAAAGGAACAGTCCGAATTATAGTTTTATTCTTAAAACCTGATCAACATTTCAGACTTATTTGCTCTTCTTGGGACACCTGATAATATTGTTCGATATATTCGATGTATTGTGGTGCCTGCCTTATTCCGAATTACGACGCAATGTTCTTTTGGGCATGCATAATAACGCACACACTTCAATATCGTATTTATCCGTGGACACCGGACAAGTGACTTTCAATTAAAATATCTCAGCTGTACGAGAATATACATAATGGATGGGCGAGTACAAGTTGTAGACACTTGGTTGACGACATACGGAAGATTGGGTTTGGACGTGTGTCGTGCTCGGGTGGCCAAATGGTAAGCGGGAAATCCGGGTTCGAGTGCCGGTCCGACACAAATTTTCATTGTCTTCGTTCCATTACACAGCTGACGGTTGTCCATATCTTGAAGGGAGAAACTCCACGATGCCCCACAAAAAATTCTGCAAAAAAGTAATGCATTACGCCCCTCGTAATTGAGGAGTAGTAGTAAGTGCTACTCTGAGCTGAAGAGATTGGAACGGGAGAGTAGTGCCGTGTCGCATCAAATGTCAGGAGGCTGATGACTCTAGAACTCACAGAATGAAACAGACGCTACTGACGCACTCAAGGGGAGTTACTGGCCAAGTTAAGGGCACGGTACAATATGGATGTTAAACCGCTGTGGGTATGTCCTCTTTCCTCCAGCTTCCGTCTGCGCTGCAACAGCTCCTTAACAGTGACCCTTGCTCGTGATGACTAGTTCAGCGTCCTTGGCTTTTCTACTATGTGTCCGGGAGAACCAGCGCCTGTCTCTCCTATTCTTCTGTGTTGCGCGATATTTCCTGTTGGGTAAACCGAGCCCTCAATCTGTCCTCTTAAACAGCCATTCTAGGAAGTGGTTGCCAGTGACAGGCCTGAGACTGGCTTCAGGAACGGTGCGGCAGCTGCAGTTGATATATGGACCGCCGTCGCTGCGTTGTTACTCTGTCGAAATATCCACCCCGGAAGGTCCGACTTCTTGGTGTGACACCCTTGCTTAATGCTGCTCGTAAGTTGGTTGCTTCAAACACGACGTTCTCATACTCTTTCTCGTATGGTTAAAATCATGTGGTTTACTTGCAGTGCGAAATACCCAGCCTGTTCGCGTCACGCTTAGACACCTCACACAGTAAGCTTTAAAGCAACGTCTTCATAGGATGCGCGTGTGGGACATTGTCACTAAGATTAACTGGGAATAGGTGGAACATAAGCCAAACGGAAATATCGTAGTAAGACTTTAAATTTAAAAAAAAGGGATGGCACCGAGCGAGGCGTTGCTATCGTAATACACTGGATTCTTACTTGGCCGAACGAAGGTTTTCCATGTTTTCTCTAATTCGCCTAAAACGAATTTCGGGGTGTTTCCTTTGAAAGGGCACTGCCAGTTTCTTTCCACAATTTGAACTTCTACCCCATCTTTGATGACGTTAAAGATGGGACATTAAACCCTAACCTTGCTTTACGAACGTACTCCGTACGGCACTGACGCGTAGCAGAACTATATCAAAGTAGGACAGGACGTACCCAATTGAAACTTATGTTCTCTGAACGTCCACTCTGTAAACCAGTGTACCAGTCATTTACAGTGTGTACCGTGTGCTGCAAAGGCGAGGGGAAGTTGGAAGGGGAGAGGGCATTGACAGGTATGTAAGTTAGCAAGGAATCTAAATAAAATTCCAACTTGGCATTTTTAACTCTTAACGTAGTCGCAGAGTCCATTAACAGACCTGTAAGAAATGACAGAACAGCATTCACACCTTAGTTACTCTGGCGAATTTATTTCATGATTAGATAAATGGTTGAATTGCAAAGAAGTTACAGAGAAGCTCAGTATTGTGTTAGATTGACTACGCTACAATTCCGCAGGTTGTCAGACGAACAGGGAGGTGCGAAGCAGCTGGGGTTCATAGTGAACCCAAATGGGTTAAAAGAAAAAAGGCAGCTCAATGAAACCAGCTGCGTATGGTTCACAGACGCCAACTGTTCGTCACCAGGCGCATCGCAATGATTATTTCAGTTGCATGTAATTTTAGTAATGGGTTTTTGATGATTAGCAAATTATACTTTGTCTGGTTAACATCTTTTTCTGTCCTTCTAGTACTTACGTGTGCTTAACAGGCTGGAAAGCCTCTCTTGCATAGTGGTTGCTACTCGTACTGCCCTCACTATGTACCGGGTAGAAAAAAAATTAAAGTGCTGCTCGAAACAGAGGTGCAGTGTAGGCTGTAATTATCGTATTTGAACGAAACATTCTTATGCGTTAATGCGGAACCGATTTACACTGGAAAAAATTAGTTTCAATTTTGGCCACTGACATTGTGAATGCAAGAAAGACGCATAGAAATGTTTCCATGTGCAATATATTAAGAATGGGTCATGGGTAGAAAAGGTCAAACAAGTGAAATAGGTATAATGTTGATTTTATCGTTAACCATGGCTTGCACTATTTGTTTCATATGGCTCAAATGGCTCTGAGCACTATGGGACTTAACTTTTGTGGTCATCAGTCCCCTAGAACTTAGAACTACATACACCTAACTAACCTAAGGACATCACACACACATCCATGCCCGAGGCGGGATTCAAACATGCGGCCGCTGCGGTCGCGCGGTTCCAGACTGAAGCGCCTAGAACGGCCGGCTGTTCCGTATATGCACCAGAGACTTGACGAGATGCTGCATTCGTAAAACGACGTGATCAACAGTTGCTCGCAGCAGTTCCAAGGCAATCTGAGCAGCGTGTTCCTGTGTAACGGCCTTCAGATCAGATAGAGACAGAACGTGTCCCTGGTAAACACATTTTTTAGATGTCTCCAGAGCCAAAAGTCACGTGGATTCAGATCAGGTGATCTTGCAGGCCGTGCATCTGGAAAGCCTCTGGAGATAACACGTTCGTGGATGATTGCATTAAGCAGATCGTTCACTGGGTGTTGGCCCCATCTTGCATGAAAACAATAGTTTCCACACAGTTGCGCTCTTCCAGAAGCAGGAATCACATGCTGTACAAGGTGGTCTTGATAGCGTATAGACGTCATTGTAAATATGACGTGTCCTCCAGGTATATTCTCTTCAAAGAAGGACGGACCGAGAATAGATGTGCTTGAGAATCCAAACCACACAGCCACAGAGGGCGATTGCTACGGCTCTTCATTCGTAACATTCGATTTGACAGTAACCCAAAAGCCGCAGTTCTGTGTATTCGCTGCACCCTGTAGTGTAAAATGTGCCTCGCCGCTCCAGAGAATGTTTCCCGGCCACATGTCGTTCACTTCGATCAGTAGCAGAAGCAGAAGAGCAAATTCAGACCGTTGCTGCGGATCGAGAGCCTTCAGTTGCTGAGCCGTATGGGTCTTGTACGTGTACCAGATTAAAATGGACCACAAAACTTACCGTCGACCACGGAATGGGCAGGTCTACTGGCAGTGCACGAGCACTACCCGGAACACAGGCTGCATGGTCAGTCACAGCAACACAAAACTCATCAATAACTTCCTGTGGGATAGGACGCCTTCCTTTTCCAGGTGCGACACCAAGGTCACCCATGTGTTCAAATTTCATTATCGTCTACTGTAAATCATTTAATGGAATCGGGCCTCCCCTCAAACCTTTCAGTTGGCAATACTCTCTCAGTCCAACACTAATTCATGCCGTCCGCATAAAACAGTTTCATTAACAACGAACAGTCTCCCTTCTCGATGGTCATAGTGTTCATTCACGTAATGGCTTGTCTAATAGCAGCAAGGATGTCATACCGCCATACAAAAAGTGTACGGCGCCAGATACGCACCTGGTGGCCATTATTGGAACTAATTTGTCTACTAGCACAAATCAGTTCCGCATTAACGCATTGACATATCTACCAAGCTCAGCTGCCGTATGATAACTACAGGCCACGCTTGACCTCTACAAGTAGCTGCACTTTAATTGTAACCACCAGGTACTAGTTGGGATCGCGACTGTCGTCAGCTGGTACCTCACCTCATAACGCTTCATGGTCCTCCACTTCGCCACTCAACGATGTAAGTTGTTCGATTTCGTCCAATGCGGCAGCGTTTAGTACGTGTACGGTGGTCGCTGTGTGACAAGTTGAAACATGGTGAGCCCCAAAACACACTTCGCCCTCTCGGCACGCCAGGTCCTCTTGACCTCAGTCTAGGTCTGTGTACTTCATGTCCGAGCAGGGGATGCCTGGGGTCGGTTTCCTGCTTCTTTTTCTCAATTTCTGCGGGTGGGAGAGACTCACAGAGGTCTTGTGAAATCAGAAATGGCAGACGCTTGGAGACTCAAAATATCCCCCAAATGTCCCTCGCAAAGTTTCAAAATCAGCTACAACTAACGAATCTAGGAAAATGCTACAGCTCCTAAGTATTATTCCCGTTGAAAGTCGAAGACAATATACACACTGTCCCGGCAGGGGTGGTCAATATTTAGGGATAGGATATTGGGAAGCGAAAAGTCTAGCAAACATGGGCTCTAAAATGCGTTCCTTAAGAGCTATGAGCACTTATTCAATAGCAGAGATGTCTCGCAGTAGCGATAATGAATAAGTGCTCGCATCTCTTAAAGTGTGCACTTCAGAGCCGGTGCTTACTGGACTTTTTTTTCTAGTTTTGGCCCATACTGACACCACTCAAAATATGGAATGCAGAGAGCACGCAAGTAGAAGAGACTTGTTTCTCAGTATCGAAGATAAAGTATGTGCTCGTAGCTGTTAAGGTATGCATTTTAGCGCCCACGTTTTCTAGACTCTTTCCTTTCGAATGGTCGCTCCTGTCATATTCCGGAATATTTACCATTCCTCCAGCGACAGAGCCAGCGTAGAGGCGTTTATGCTACAGTTCTTTCGGCACTTAATACGCGAATGGAATTGGACGAAGCCCCAATAGGTGGTACAATGGGACAAACACTCTGTACCATGTACTTTACAGTATTTTCTTGAGTATAGATCTAGAAGATTTGCTGTATTCTGTGTGTAAACTAAGGAGACAGTGATCATTTTGGTGGGGGAGGAGTGTCGCCCCGCGGGAACGCTACAGCTGCCGATCAGAATTACTTTCTTTCCTGTCTTGGGAATTTCAGTGTATCTATCTCGTATTATTTTACGTTAGTTACTAGGGAAACATGGTGATAACATATTAATGTTTTGACCAATATTCACATTAAATCAGTCAAAATTTAAAAGCGTTTTAACCAAAGTCATTTTTTCTCTAAAGTGGTATGTATTAATAGTGTTAGGCTTGCCTTGCGTTTTAAATGCAGGACTGTTATTTTAAGTTGGAGAAAAAACAACAGGGTGGAACGATCGTCCTGAACTAATGCTTTAAGCAGACGTGTATCTCGGCTACCATCATCCATTTTGTAAAAATGCGATAGGAAACACTGTCACAAAATTGGTACAATACAGAAATATGTAAGTTCAGGATGCTAGCGAAAAAATTATCGATCCGTTGTATCTTTTGAGAGTTTTCAATTGGCGAAAAATCCTGCATCCCCGTGTCTCATCAACAATTTCCTTTAAGTATAAGCCTTAAATATTCTGGAATAAACGAATTTGTATGGTATTGAAAATTATATTGAAATTCCTCCAGCGATTAAAGAGGAAACAGTTGTCATAATACGTGGCTTCAGAAGGACAGGCTTTCCGTTACTTGTTGTGGTTGTTGATAGAAATGCTCTAAAGTCTTATGATTTTAGTTCCTATTTAACTGACAGAATTTTTGTGTCTAATTTTAGAGTAGTGGCTTAGTGGATATATACCGGACTACAAATCCACATGTCCAGGGTATGATAACCAGTTGCTCCTGGGATTTTTTTCTGTAAGTTAACCCAGTTTTCACTTCTGGCAGTTATTTTTTAATGTAAAATGATCGTTTAAATAAAAAACTTTTTCATATAATACATTTTTAAAACGGACTAAGAAATATAAAATGATTTCTCCTATCCTCATATAGATCTAAACCTCATACAGATAGTCCTGAAAAGTTTTGCTTATAAATTTTTAACAGCTTCGAAAATACTTGTACAATTTAAAACGAAAGACGCGGAGCGCATGTGGTAGACCGTATTGCGCGCACCCACGTTTTGTGTTTTAAATTCAACAAGAATTTCCATAGCTGTTAAAACTTCACAAGCACAAATTTTCAGAATTATCTGTATGGGGTTAGGAGTCTGTATGGAGCTAGGAGAAATTATTCTATACTTTTCAGCCCGTTTTAAAAATGTATTATATTAAAAAGTCGTTTATTCAAATAATTATTTTCCGCTTTTTAGTTTCATGTATATCAAATTTTGCAATCGATTTCAAACATTACGATGAGATTACAACAGAGACATTTGGTAAATTTCAGGATTATTCCACTTTCTCTTCATCTGAGGCAACTAATACTTTGTTCCCTCCAACGATTGTCTCACTAGAAGACCTGGAAGGTGAAAATTAGAGAGAATCGATCTACCAGCAACCGTTCTTACCACGAAACATTCGCAAGTGGAACAGGCAAAGGGGGAAGTAGCAGTGGTGCACGAACTACTCCCCGCCACACACTAGACACGAAGGTGGGTTTCATATTGCACTGTCATCGACTTATGAGCTGTGTTCAAAGTTTTAAGTCTCTAGCTCATCGGGAAATGATTGTGGTAAACAAAGTACCCTCCGCCACCACCAGACAAGAAAGCGAGCTAGTAAAAACGTGTTAAAATGCTGTTTTAAGAGCGTAATGGTCACTTTCTAGCGCTGTAGCTGGGATAGGACTGCTAGCAAGCGCTCATGTCGGGTTCTCCATTTCTAGCTGAAGTGGTTCAGCGTGGAGACCTGCAAAATCATGTTTGTATGTGGCCATGGCCACACTGAATGAAGTTGCCTGTTTTGTTGCTACATCAACGCGGCCTGCACAACACGTTTACAATGAAAGTGCAACCACTGAGAGCAGTTTAACAAGAACATGAACAACTTAGATGCAGATATCCTCGGTGTAGCGGGACGGCTTAAATCACTTAAAACTAAACTCCGTCCGAACGTGTCTCGGAAGGCCCAACGGTGTCGACTGACCGCCGTGTCTTCGCCAGCCTATTGGCTTCAGTGGATGCGGATAAGGAGGGGCATGTGGTCAGCGCACTGCTCTCCCCGCCTTATCGGTTTTAGTGACAGGTTAAATCACTTAATAAAGGCAGTGCTATCGGTTCAGATTTTATAGCAGTTACGCTCCTTTCAGAGTAAGCTGATACAATATCTCCAGGTTTAGCAGTCATGTACAACCGATTACTCGTTGAAATATCAGTGCTTAAAGACCGGAAAGTTGTACATGTCACACAAATTCCCAAGAGAGGAAATAGGAGTAATCTGATAAATTAGAGGCCCATATCGCTAACATCGTTTTACAGTAGGATGTTGAAACGTCAGCTGCGTGCGAACATTATGAATTACCTCGGAGATATGGTTTGTCGTCAAATAGCTTACACTGATTCAGAAAGCATCGTTCTTGTCAAACGCAACTGGCTCTTTGTTCTTACGAAGTAATGAGTGCATTCGACAGGGAATGTCAAGCTGATTCCATATATTTAGATTTCCAAAAGCCTTTGGACACCATTTCTCAAGAGCGACTTCTAATCAAACTGCGAGTCTATCGAGTATCGTCTCAGTTTTGCGACTATATTTGTAATTTCTTGTCAGAGGGGTCACAGTTTGTAGTAACTGACGGGAAGTCATCGAGTAGAACAGAAATAACATCTGGCGTTTCCCAGGCAAGTGCTATAGGCCCTCTACTGTTCCAGTAGTGTCAACAGATGATCAAAACCAATGGCACAATGATTTAGGCAAGATATATGTTCAGTGTGAGAAGCAGCAATTGACTCTAAATAATGAAAAGTGTGAAGCCATCCACATGAGTACTAAAGGGAATCCGCTAAATTTCGGTTAGATGATAAATCATAGAAATCTAAAGAATGTGAATTCAGCTAAATAATTAGGGATTAAAATTAGGAACAACTTAAATTGGAACGAGCACATAGATAATGTTGTGGGGAAGGAAATCCAAAGACTGCGTTTTATTGGGAGAACTCTTGTTAGAAGATGCTACAGATCTACTAAAAAGAGTGCCTACACTACGCTTGTCCGTCTTCTGCTAGAGTACTGCTGTGCACTGTGGGGTCCTTAGCGCACAGTACTGACGGAGGACATCGAAAAAGTTCAAAGAAGGGCAGCTCGCTTTGTGTTATCAGGAAATATGAGAGTGAGTGTGACGGATATGATACGCGAGTAGGGGTGGCAATCGTTAGAACAAAGGCATTTTTCGTTGCAGCTAAATCTTTTCGCAAAATTCCAATCAACAACTTCGTCCTCTGAATGCCAAAATATTTTGCTGGAGCCCGCTTACAAAGGGGGAAATGAACATCGCAATAAAATAAGTCAGGGGTCGCACTGAAATAATTAAGTATCGTTTTACCCCTTGGAGAGTGGAATGATAGAAAAGTAGTCTGAAGATATTCGATGAACCCTCTGCCAAGCACTTAATTGCGAATTGCAGAGTACTCATGCAGACGTAAATGTGGATGGTCGAAAAAAGATCCTAACCGGCGGGGACCAGAGACGCGTGTTAGGCTTCTCGGTGACTGTGTATTCGAAACCCGACAGAAATTGCTGCTGACAGTAAATTCTAAGTCCGCCTCAACCAGTTTCCGTGCGAACGCAGGAAGGGAACTGTATGGAATGGACATATGGAGCAGGCCGTTGCTCACAGCAGCCCATGAAGCTGCACGTATACATTGGGACAAAAACTACAGGACCTGGACAGTAGCTCACTGAAAGCGTGTGGTGTCGTCCGTCTAACCCCGATTTTTTCCTATTTTAAGCTGATGTATCGAATGCACCGTAACCCCAGTGACACTTTTAACCCGTATTGTCGAGGTCGTAGTTCGTTCTGAAGGTGGTTCTGTAACGTTTTGAGAGTGTTTTTCGTTCTGTGACTAGGGCCCACACGTTCATGCTACCGTGAAACTTGAAGAATGTTCATTTCCATATTTTTAGTGACACAAGTGTTGCGGTTTCTATGTACTTTCATGATGAGAATGCTATGAATACCCCGTCATCCAAGGTGATAACAGCTTTGTTCAAAGGGCTGCACGCACACGTTCTTGGTTTGACGAACGCTCGGGCACCTTACCACACCTGGACTGTATCACTAAATGATCCGATCTTGCTCGCATAGAAGATACAGGGATTGTACTAAAATACGGAAACACCGCTTGAACATAAATGCAGATGGAAGCCAAGCCTGCAGGTTGCATTTGACCACGAACTGCACCTCTGGGATATCCTCAGTACGTGTCAAGTGTCAGTGGTCAGAAGAGTGTTCTGCATAGTTGTGAACGCATTATGTCTGAGCTAAGTGAATTCGAAAGTAGGCAAATTGTTGGTGCTCGTATGGTTGAAGCTTTCGTAATCAAGATAACCTAAGAGTTTGATGTTACAAGAGGCACCATATTGAAGATGTATACCGCATACAGGAAAAGCGGCAAAACATCATCCACTAAGTCATGACGCGAACGAAACTGTGTTTTGAGTGATCGTGACAGACGATTATTGAAGAGGACTATGGCGGAAAATAAGGGAACGACGGCTGCTAGCTCACTGCAGAACAAAGTCGCACTCGCGAACTCCGTCACCTCCAAAATAACACTAAGGGAACTGCATATGCAGGGAATTGCTCGGCGAGCGGGAATTCCAAAACCACACACGAGTGATTCAAATACCTGCAACAGGAAAACTTGGTGCCGAAGCTATAAAACCTGCACCGTGGAGCAACGGAAGAAAGCCATTTGATCGGATGAGTCTTGTTTCATATTGTTTCCAACTTCTGGCAGAGTTTACGTCCCAGGAGTGAAACACTGGGGACTCGGTAATGATTTAAGCATCTATATCGTGACAGTCCATGGGCCCAAAATCGTTCAAATGGCTCTAAGCACTATGGGACTTAACATCTGAGGTCATCAGTCCCCTAGACTTAGAACTACTTAAACCTAGCTAACTTAAGTACATCACACATATCCATGCCCGAGGCAGTATTCGAACCTGCGACCGTAGCGACTGAAGCGCCTAGAACCGCTCGGCCACAGCCCATGGGCCCAATGGGTGCTCTGCAAGTTCGCATTACTGTCAAGAATTATGTGACCGTTCTGGCTGATCAAGTCAATCTCATGGTACAGTGTTTGTTCCCCAATGGTGATACTGTGTTCCAAGACAACAGAGCCCTTTTTGACACAGCTCCCGTTGTCCAGAACCGGTTTTTTGAGCACGGCGATGAGTAGTCGCATAGCCCCTGGCCGCCACAGTCACCAGAGCTCAATATTATTCAGCCTTTGTGGTCTACTTTGGAGAGAAGAGTGCGGGATCGGTGTCCATTTCCATAATCTTTACCTGAACTTGCGACTATTTTGCAGGAAAATGATGTAAGTTTCCCTGGGAAACCATACAGGACTTTCCCATACAGGACCTGTATTTATCCGTTTTAAGACGACTGGAAGCCGTTTTGAATGCCCTGGTTTTCCTCCACTGTATTAGACACGGTAATGTGATGCGTTTCTGGCGGTTCCACATTTTTGTCGTCGACATCCTACTCCTTGGTGGTTGTTTGGGGGAGGAGACCAGACAGCGAGGTCATCAGTCTCGTCGGATTAGGGAAGGAAGTCAGCCGTGCCCTTTCAAAGGAACCATCCCGACATTTGCCTGGAGCGATTTAGGGAAATCACGGTAAACCTAAATCAGGATGGCCGGACGCGGGGTTGAACCATCGTCCTCCCGAATGCGAGTCCAGTGTACTAGCCACTGCGCCACGTCGCTCGGTTTCTTGAGTATTGCTCGAGTGAGCCACTGCGCCACGTCGCTCGGTTTCTTGAGTATTGCTCGAGTGTTTAGGATCCGTCCAGGTCCTATTGAAGGAAGACATCGAAGCAATTCAGAGGTGGGTTGCTAGATTTGTTACCGGTAGGTTCTAAAAACACGTGTTACGGAGATGCTTCGGGAATTCAGCTGGGAATCCCTGGAGGATAGGCGACGTTCTTTTCGAGAAACACCGTTGAGAAAATTTAGAGAATTGGCATTTGAAGCTGACTGCCGAAAGGTTGTACTGCCGCCAACACACGTTATGCGTAAGGACCACGAGAAATTAGGGCTCATACGGAGGCATATAAATAGTCGTTTTTCCCTCGCTGTATTAGCGAGTAGAACAGGAAAGGAAATGATTAGTAGTGGTACAGGTTACCCTCCGCCACATACCCTACGGTGGCTTACAGAGTATGGATATATATACTTATGAATCCAAGGCAAAATAGTATTTAGGTATTTAAGGAGATTTTCACTTGCCGCCTATTTCCGGAGAGCTATTAACATCCATCCGTTCGTAAAAAAAAAGATGCTGTTTCGGACGTTAACTGTTCTACACATCCTCGGAATAAGGACACTTTCGAACCGTTCTTTCTTAGTGTACCAAGTTTTACATACTCTTTACTGCATTTAAAAAAGTGCTTTCGTAAGCTCTATTCACATTGAACGTCACGGACCGGAAAGTCAGAAAATTCCACAATGCATTTGAAATTGCGGGATTCACACAGGCCGTCACAGGAACGCAACGTCACCGTCAAGGTTTCCGGGGAAGGAAGTTATGACGTTGAAGTGTTCCTCTAAGATCGCGTGTGAACCAGTTCTCGCTAGGCGCTCTCATACTATGGTACTGGATTTTGTGCTTTAATGACTTTTCAATCTGTGTTTCATTATTTGATTTGTTTTCATGATATTTCGCGAAGGATGCATCAGGACTTCATATTTTTCCCGGGAGTGTGTTATCGCAAAAACAACCCAAATATCTGAAAACCATAAAAGTCAAAGCAACAGTTATGTTGTCCGTAAAAAAGAGCAGTGGATAGTAAGTCTTTTAATGTTAAGTGTTAAAACAGTGAAAAATGTCAGTTTAATTTATGAATGATTATGAAGAAGTAGCAAAGAATAAAGTAAAAAGGCTCTTTGTACTACCTTCTAAGTATTGCTTAATATGTTCGCAAATACTTGTACGTCAGGGGTAAATATATATTGAGTGTAACGTAAATGTGTTCGCGAATGTGGACTACCGTCGGGCTGTAGAATGGAATGACGATAATGACAATTCGTGCCGTACCGGGACTCGAACCCGGATTTCTCGCTAATTGCGAGTAGTTACCTAACGGTATGGCTATCCGTGCACGACTCAGGGCGACACTCATTCTTACATATCTCGTCAGACTCGCGTCTACAACCTATTCTCGTAGCGGTCGCGCGGTTCCAGACTGAAGTGCCTAGCGCCGCTCGGGCACACCGGCCGGCACAGGTGGAACATTTTACATGAATGTCGCTTGCCGGTGCATATATGTTCAAAGGAACTTTGCATCGTATTTCAGAATAACACAGGACTGCAATATCGTATTATATAGTTCGTTTTGAAATGTCTGGACAACCCTTTACCTATTCTTTTAGTTCCAAGTAGTTGTGTAAAATCTGCTGTATCAACCTTGTCAAAAACGTCCCTTACCTGTCTTCTTTTTTGCTTTGGCCGTTACTACCGATCCTAGTTCCTTAATGCTGATACTATTTTGCTGCCCCTCTGTCATCGTTGAATGCAGGAGTGAGTGACGCGACTTTACGCCGACGTTCCCTCTGGTGTGAACAGAACCACTGTTTTATGTCGCTGTTCCATTGACCCTCAGTGCGATGTACATTTACACTCCACCAGTCACTTTACGGCGTGTGGTGGAGAGTAATTTCTGTATCGCTGTCACTTGCGATCTTTCCTTTTCCAATCACGAATGCCGGCTTTTGTAGCCGAGCGGTTCTAGACGCGTCAGTCCGGAACCGCGCTGCTGCTACGGTCCAGGTTCGAATCCTGCCTCGGGCATGGATGTGTGTGATGTTCTTAGGTCAGTCAGGTTGTAATGTTGATGCATTATGTTGTTCTGAAAGCGGTGCTGATATTCAAGACAATAAAAGCGGTTTAAAAGCTGTGAGCTATCTGCATTACTGAGCAACTGTTTCACCAGGTATCCAGTCCAGCTTACCAAATTCCCAACCAGACTAACATTAATTATAATCTTTTAATAGTCATCTTACGACAACCGGTGATATATATATAAAAAGAGAATTTAAATAAAAAGAAATAAATCAGTTTATATTTGGACATTTATTTTAACATTGATCGTTGTTCCGTTAAAATTTCAGCATATTAAACTTGATTCATAACTAAACTGGTTCCTAATTTAGGATTGTGAAAATGTGGGTTTGTAATCTTACGGAACACATCAAGTATGGAGCCAAGATTGGGAGACTGCATACAACACTGTATTCATAAAATAACACACGAAGAACGTTGAAACATATGCAAGAGGAAATTAACCACAACCAACCGATTCAATTTTCTGTCAAAGAAGTTACGGTCGCAGCACAATCCTGTCCGTCATGAAATTACCACACATTGGCATACTAAATTCATACTAACTGTCTGTGAAATCTTCCCGAAAAGAATAGCTGAGGGCTACTTTGATGATTACTAGACATGCCTCACGTTGTCAACTGGGTTTACACAAAGACTCTAACTCCACAATAATTTGGTAATTAAAATAAATTACATCGAAACGCAATTTACAAAAGAAAAACCTCGAACTGGTTACTATCGTCATACTATTAACCTGATGGGTCAAACAATTGTATAAGCACGTGGTACTGGTCTTACAAAGTACACCCCACGTGGGTGAAACATAAACAATAGTTGCTATATTGAAAAATATTGTCAAGACGAGTCGTTATAATCTCACGCACATTCGCATTTAAGATCGATGATCTTAGTTAGAGTTACGGATCATCAACACGTGGTTCCACTTTGTTCACAAAGTAGTGGCAAAGCAGCTACTGGGAGATACTCTGAACTTCACACTCGAATTACACTGCATTGCAATTTAAGATAACATAAGATATATTAGATCTAAGCCTGAAACAAAGGTGATTAAATTTTCTGTTAGGCTGAACTTAGCAGAGACGCGCTTAGCCGGAGATCTTACCACTTCAGACACTCGCCGCGGACAGACTGACGTGGGCCCCTACCGAGAGTGCTTCACAGATACAAACGGAAGTGACCAGAGAGGCAGCTTCCTATACCAACATGACAAGGGACGGACAGGACCATACTAAAAATAGAAACCTCTTTTCTTTCAGAAAGCGTAGCTGCCTGTTCCGACGTTGGTCCTACTGTTCTCTAGCAGACAGGCTTGTCTGCTACCATGAAGCATGCAACGAGAAATACATTTGCTCATTCATCCTTTCACACAGAAGGGAAGGGGTATGACAGTATCTTATCATATACACAATATAAAAAAAGCGCATGTAGCTTCCATATGAGACTGTGTGACATGAATTACATATAATCTGTGTTTTAAAGTGTAGTAGTGTGACAGATCGTTCTTGTTTATATGTAAAAGTAACACGTTCCACTGCTCAGTCTCCTCCCAGATGGAGTCAGAAACACCACAGTAAACTCAGAAGTGGAATGTATGCCGTAAATGACAACAGATTTAAGAAATTAACGTGGAAGGAATCAAACAGAGACCTTTCAAGGTTTAAGAAGTTCTAAGTCTAGTGGACTGATGACCTCAGATGTTAAGTCCCTTAGTGCTTAGAGCCATTTGAACCAATCACGAATGATTCGCGGGGAGAACGTTTCTTACAAGGGAACCTCCCCATCGCACCCCCCTCAGATTTAGTTATAAGTTGGCACAGTGGATAGGCCTTGAAAAACTGAACACAGATCGATCGAGAAAACAGGAAGAAGTTGTGTGGAACTATGAAAAAATAAGCAAAATATACAAACTGGGTCGTCCATGCCTAAGATAGGCAATATTAAGGGCGATGTGAGCCGAGGAGCGCCGTGGTCCCGTGGTTAGCGTGAACAGCTGCGGAACGCGAGGTCATAAGTTCGAATCTGCCCTCGGCTGAAAATTTTGCTTTCTTTATTTTCGCAAAGTTATGATCTGTCTCCCCCCCATGAACCATGGACCTTGCCGTTGGTGGGGAGGCTTGCGTGCCTCAGCGATACAGATAGCCGTACCGTAGGTGCAACCACAACGGAGGGGTATCTGTTGAGAGGCCAGACAAACGTGTGGTTCCTGAAGAGGGGCAGCAGCCTTTTCAGTAGTTGCAAGGGCAACAGTCTGGATGATTGACTGATCTGGCCTTGTAACAATAACCGAAACGGCCTTGCCGTGCCGGTACTGCGAACGGCTGAAAGCAAGGGGAAACTACAGCCGTAATTTTTCCCGAGGGCATGCAGCTTTACTGTATGATTACATGATGATGGCGTCCTCTTGGGTAAAATATTCCGGAGGTAGAATAGTCCCCCATTCGGATCTCCGGGCGGGGACTACTCAAGAGGATGTCGTTATCAGGAGAAAGAAAACTGGCGTTCTACGGATCGGAGCGTGGAATGTCAGATCCCTTAATCGGGCAGGTAGGTTAGAAATTACCGAGCTATCAGTTTAATAAGTCACAGCTGCAAAATACTAACGCGAATTCTTTACAGACGAATGGAAAAACTAGAAGAAGCCAACCTCGGGGAAGATCAGTTTGGATTCCGTAGAAACACTGGAACACGTGAGGCAATACTGACCTTACGACTTATCTTAGAAGAAAGATTAAGGAAAGGCAAACCTACGTTTCTAGCATTTGTAGACTTAGAGAAAGCTTTTGACAATGTTGACTGGAATACTCTCTTTCAAATTCTAAAGGTGGCAGGGGTAAAATACAGGGAGCGAAAGGCTATTTACAATTTGTACAGAAACCAGATGGCAGTTATAAGAGTCGAGGGACATGAAAGGGAAGCAGTGGTTGGGAAGGGAGTAAGACAGGGTTGTAGCCTCTCCCCGATGTTGTTCAATCTGTATATTGAGCAAGCAGTAAAGGAAACAAAAGAAAAATTCGGAGTAGGTATTAAAATTCATGGAGAAGAAATAAAAACTTTGAGGTTCGCCGATGACATTGTAATTCTGTCAGAGACAGCAAAGGACTTGGAAGAGCAGTTGAATGGAATGGACAGTGTCTTGAAAGGAGGATATAAGATGAACATCAACAAAAGCAAAACAAGGATAATGGAATGTAGCCTAATTAAGTCGGGTGATGCTGAGGGAATCAGATTAGGAAATGAGGCACTTAAAGTAGTAAAGGAGTTTTGCTATTTGGGGAGCAAAATAACTGATGATGGTCGAAGTAGAGAGGATATAAAATGTAGGCTGGCAATGTCAAGGAAAGCGTTTCTGAAGAAGAGAAATTTGTTAACATCCAGTATTGATTTAAGTTTCAGGAAGTCATTTCTGAAAGTATTCGTTTGGAGTGTAGCCATGTATGGAAGTGAAACATGGACGATAAATAGTTTAGACAAGAAGAGAATAGAAGCTTTCGAAATGTGGTGCTACAGAAGAATGCTGAAGATTAGATGGGTAGATCACATAACTAATGAGGAAGTGTTGAATAGGATTGGGGAGAAGAGAAGTTTGTGGCACAACTTGACCAGAAGAAGGGATCGATTGGTAGGACATGTTCTGAGGCATCAAGGGATCACCAATTTAGTATTGGAGGGCAGCGTGGAGGCTAAAAATCGTAGAGGGAGACCAAGAGATGAATACACTAAGCAGATTCAGAAGGATGTAGGTTGCAGTAGGTACTGGGAGATGAAAAAGCTTGCACAGGATAGAGTAGCATGGAGAGCTGCATCAAACCAGTCTCAGGACTGAAGACCACAACAACAACAACAACATGATCTGTCCGTTCGTTCATTGACGTCTCTGTTCACTGTAATAAGTTTAGCGTCTGTGTTTTGCGACAGCACCGCAAAACCGTGCGATTAGTTGAGGAAAGGACGTGCCTCTCCAACGGGAACCGAAAACATTTGATCGCAAGGTCGTAGGTCAACCGATTCCTCCACAGGAAAACACGTCTGATATATTCTATACGACACTGGTGACAGCATGTGCGTCACATGACAGGAATATGTTGACCCACCTAACTAGTACACTTGGCGAATGGTTAAAAAGATTCTTCTACCTTGCCCGATTTAGGTTTTCTTGTGGATGTAATAATCACTCCAAAAAAAGTGATGAAAACATAAGGGTTTGTTACATAAACTGAAAATAAAAAGTTAAAATTTTAGGTCAAGGGAAGATTTGAACCAAAGACCTCTAGTTCCGCAGCTGTTCACGCTAACCACGGGACCACGGCTCTCCTCGTCCCACACTGCCCTTAATATTGCATATGTTAGGCATGGACGACCCAGTTCGTATATTTTGCTTATTTTTTCATAGTTCCACACAACTTCTTCCTGTTTTCTTGATCGATCCGTGTTCAGTTTTTCAAGGCCTATCCACTGTGCCAACTTATAACTAAATCTGAGGGGGTTGCGATGGGGAGGTTCCCTTGTTAGGAAGTTTCGAGTGGGTTCCAATCCCTCTAATTTTACCGTTATGGTCTTTTCGCGAGATAAACGTTGGAGGAAGTTATATACTGGTTGATTCTTCTAGCAATGAACCCTGTCGGAACTTTAATAGTAAACGACACTGTTATGCAGGAATGAAAAGACGAAACGCGGTGCTCGTCTTAGGATCTTGTCTAATTCCTCTACGAATGCTACCTGGTACTCGTCCCAGACTGACGAGCAGTATTCAAGTATTGGTCGAACAGTATTCAAGTATTTGTCGAACGACGAGGGTTTTGTAAGCTATCACCTGTATGGGTGGACTAGGCTTATTGGGGACTCTTCCAATGACTCTCTCTCTGGCAGCTGTCATACCTGCGATTGGTTTCACTTGGTCGTTCCACTTTAAACGGTTGCCTATGCATCTACGCATACTCCTTGACATTTAATGGATGTGACTGCTTCCAGTGATGGTTCTGCAATCCTGTAATCATACTCTAGCTGAATTTTGTGCCTATTTTTGCTCAGGACGTTACATCTGTTTATGTTGATAGTCAACTGCCAGTCACTGCACAAAGCGTCGAGCCTTCGCAAGTCGCTGCAATTTACTAGCTTTGTTACTTCTGTTTATATGACAGCATCGTGATATTTCCGACGTTACCCATTAGCTGAGCATATATTATTTCCCAAGTCAACATCCATTGTTCTCACACTCAGCACATACTGACCATACAGGGACGAATGGGTTACCGTTAGAAACATTTTTTAAGCGGCGGCTGACATTCTATACCGATTTTGCACCAAAACTTACTATCCGCGGAAATTTTTAACATAAAAGAGAGTTTTAACAGTCAGTAGGCAAAAGTGCATCATGAGCACCCAGCGTCATATCTATATTAAAGCTGACTTACTAATCACGAGTGTAATATTTCATTTTATCTTATTACAAATACCATTTTATTTGTTTTAAAGTACTTATTAACAGAATAATTTCATACAGCACTATCATAGATAATAAGCGTGACCACGGTGGTAGTCCATTATTTCTGCCCCTGGCCCCTCCCGCCGGAGGTTCGAGTCCTCCCTCGGGCGTGTGTGTGTGTGTGTGTGTGTGTGTGTGTTTGTTGTTCTTAGCATAGGTTAGTGTGTAAGTCTAGGGATGGATGACCTCAGCGGTTTGGTCCCTTAGGAATTCACACACAGTTGAACATTTCTGCCCCTATGAAAAACAAAAAGTACTCGAAGATTATATTCTTACGACAAACACCGTTTATACTGGGGTATTATAATGCCCTGTAAAAAAATTTGTTCGCAGTTTCGTCCATGGAAATATGTATACAAGGATGTTTTCGTGATTATTATTTCACGTCGTTCGGTTTATTTTTGAAGATATTTTACCTTCATTCCCACAACTACCTTATCGCAACAGCTGCATTCATTTCAAATACTGTCATTATCTAAAACTATGAAAGTGCGAAAATTCCTCACGAGTCACCTGATTTACATGTATTGTTAAAAGTAGTGGTCCTACAACACTCCAATTGGGTGCCCCAAAAATACGTTAACGTCTTAAGATTTCTCTCTGTAGAGAACGACTCGCCGCGTTCCCTTTGTTAAAACCTCTGTTCTGTTTGCTACGAACACTTCAATCCAATCACACAGCTGCTCTGACATTCCGTACTCTCGTATCTAACGCCTTCTAACAGTCAAAGCACACGGCATCGATCTGACCTGGGCGCCGGTGTCTGTTGCTTTCTGAGCGTCGTGGACGAACAGAGCGAGATGAGTTTCACACGATCGTTGATTCGACTTGCAGCCTACTAATCTTTCCAGTTTGAACGCTTCGAAGTGGACACGTAAGTTGCATATTTCCTGTCGCCAAGCCCCCCCAACACTTCCAGTACGTATATTTAGTTTTTGTAGATCCATCATATAGACGTGTATGCGGGACTATGGCTGATCAGTAACTCATAGCAAAGGGATGCCAACAGCCGTAATTCTTCCTAAAAATTCCATGATTTAAGCAACGATTTTCGGAGCTACGTTAGCGTCATTTTTTCGTATAGGGGCCTGAAGATGATTAATGAAGCGTCGAAACTAGTTGATTAAATACACTACTGGCCATTAAAATTGCTACACCAAGAAGATGACGTGCTACAGACGCTAAATTTAACTGACAGAAAGAAGATGTTGTGATATGCAAATGATTAGCTTTTCAGAGCATTCACACAAGGTTGGCGTCGGTGGCGACACCTACAACGTGCTGACATGAGGAAAGTTTCCAACCGATTTCTCATACACAAACAGCAGTTGACCGGCGTTGCCTGGTGAAACGTTGTTGTCGTGCCTCGAGTAAGGAGGAGAAATGCGTACCATCACGCTTCCGACTTTGATAAAGATCGGATTGTAGCCTATCGCGATTGCGGTTTATCGTATAGCCACATTGCTGCTCGCGTTGGTCGAGCTCCAATGACTGTCAGCAGAATATGGTATCGATGAGTTCAGGAGGGTAATACGGAACGCCGTGCTGGATCCCAACGGCCTCGTATCACTAGCAGTCGAGATGACAGGCATCTTATCCGCATGGCCGTAACGGATCGTGCAGCCACGTCCCGATCCCTGAGTCAACAGATGGGCATGCTTGCTAGACAACAACCATCTGCACGTAGAGATCGACGACGTTTGCAGCAGCATGGACTATCAGCTCGGAGACCATGGCTGCGGTTACCCTTGACGCTGCATCACAGACAGGAGCGCCTGTGATGGTGTACTCAACGACGAACCTGGGTGCACGAATGGCAAAACGTCATTTTTTCGGATGAATCCAGGTTCTGTTTACAGCATCATGATGGTCGCATCCCTGTTTGGCAACATCGCGGTGAACGCACATTGGAAGCGTGTATTCGTCATCGCCATACTGGCGTATCACCCGGCGTGATGGTATGGGATGCCATTGGCTACACGTCTCGATCACCTCTTGTTCGCATTTACGGCACTTTGAACAGTAGACGTTACATTTCAGATATGTTACGACCCGTGGCTCTACCCTTCATTCGATCCCTGCGAAACCCTACATTTCAGCAGGATAATGCACGACCGCAAGTTGCAGGTCATGTACGGGCCTTTCTGGATACAGAAAATGTTCGACTGCTGCCCTGGCCAGCACATTCTCCAGATCTCTCACCAATTGAAAACGTCTGGTCAATGGTGGCCGAGCAACTGGCTCGTCACAATACGCCAGTCACTACTCTTGATGAACTGTGGTATCGTGCTGAAGCTGCATGGGCAGCTAGCTGTACCTGTACACGCCATCCAAGCTCTGTTTGACTCAATGCCCAGGCGTATCAAGGCCGTTTTTACGGCCAGAGGTGGTTGTTCTGGGTACTGATTTCTCAGGATTGCCAAATTGCGTGAAAATGTAATCACATGTCAGTTCTAGTATCATGTATTTGTCCAATGAATACCTGTTTATCATCTGCATTTCTTCTTGGTGTAGCAATTTTAATGGCCAGAAGCGTAATACAATTTTAAGAAGAATTATGGCTGTTAGTATCCTTTTTCTATAGACTTGCAATACGCTCCTAACAGGCAATAAACGCATTGCACACAGAAATTTCCAAATAACTTGCTTTCATCTGCAAGTATATTACTGCGTTAGTATGAAACTAGGTGTTGTATATGGTTGCTATACTGTACTCTAGCTTGCAGGCGTAATAAGTAGACCTCAGAGTTTAACCTCTGCTTTGGGCGACGATACCTACGCATTTCGTCTCTCGTTGTTTCCCACACAACCTACAAATGCAAACCTTTCTCCCAGTCATTGAACAGCGACAAATTTATCTATTGCGTCGCATGTAGCGCAGGCGAATGAACGGGGAAAGCAAGCCTAGAGTTTCGCCACTAATGAGCTATTTCGGCGCTCACAGAAGAGAGTGCTACGTTATAACGCAATGTAGAGCACAGCAGAGCGGACAGTGGCGCCTGGGTGCCGGCTAGTGGTAGCAGAAGCAGACGGGGACCCCCGTGCGTCACGCCTAATGAGCAATGCCGGCTAATAACGCCCCAGGGCCCGGCCGCGCCTCCCCCTTCACCTGCCGGAAGGCTTGCAGGCTTGCTTGTCGCTGCGTCTGAGTCGCCAGGTTGCACAGGCGCGCGCGTATTTTTAACCACGTTCCCGTCTCTTCTGGTGGGGCAGTCCGCGTTTGCGGTCAGCGACTCTCCTCGCAACACTCCGCGCTACACTGCGCACAGGCGTCTCCACCAATGGCGAACGTCGCTTCCATAAATCTTCACATAATTCGGTATTTCACAGTTCGACGTTCGATAATTCCAAGGGATCTAACAATAATGAACGTTCGATTGAACGAAAGTTTTGATCTTCAAGGTGGAATCAGCAAGAAGTCGAAAAACAAGTAAAACAGTAATGTACTTTCAGTAACATAATGTATATATTTCTTTTTGTATTCACTATGTCCCGCAGTTGACGAACACGTTGTGTTGGGTCGATCTAGGGGTGGATGCCAAGGAATAGGTGGGTGCGGAAACAGAGAGCAAAACAATTAGCTCACGTAATATGTATGTTACTTTGTTTACTTAACATTCTTCTGCAAGTCCAAATAGTATTCCGCACTTGTCCAGACACGTTCTTTATAAACAATTCCAGTAACAGAGAGATAAGATGGTAACACTGCGAAGGCTCCAAGTGAACGCGATTAGGCTGGCTGGCGTCGGTGCTGCGACTCCTTAAAGGGGTCCTCACACGTTCAATAATCTAAGACCGTCAGTGTACTGTAAGTCTCAGGGCGCGTACTGACTTATTGTCAATAGAAGAAACACTGACGAACAGTACTGATGGCACTCAAAATATTCTCAATATTGTCAATACATACTGAACGTGTAACGCCAAGTGTTGACTCTTTGACAATATTCTGCATTTAGATGTTGGCACAGCTTCATGAACCAGCCACCCGGAGTTATGTTCTCAATTCTCCTTGGTACATAACACATGCACTCCGTCTTCAGGCCACGAGTGTACCATCCGACCGCCGAGTCATCCTCAAGTAGGATGCGGATAGGAGGGGCGTGGGAGCAGCACACAGCTCTCCCGGTCGTTATGATGGTATCCTTGACCGAAGCTGCTACTATTCGGTCGAGTAGCTCCTCAATTGGCATCACGAGGCTGAGTGCACCCCGAAAAATGGCAACAGCGCACGGCAGCTGGATGGTCACCCATCCAAGTGCCGGACACGCACAACAGCGCTTAACTTCGGTGATCTCGCGGGAACCGGTGTGTCAAAATCAATTTTGAATGTAGTTTTAATAAGCCTATGCAAGGGTAAACATAGTATTTAGCATTTTAGGATCGTCAACGTAGGACCATATTTACTTTATTAATTTGAAAATATATTATAGGTTGGTGATTTACATAGCAGTTAGGAAAAACGCTTCCACCTCGAAAAATTCATCATATATCTGCAAAGATTAGTAATAGGTCTGTGAAATGCATCAGAATTTTACCAAATTAACACAAAACGTAAAAACAGGCATTACATCAATTTCCTTACCATATCCTTGCCATGCAGGTACAATTGCTCCGTAGAATTATTTCCATAGAATTTTACTAACTGTGGTTTCTGATGTCACAGAGCTAAACTTGGAGAATTCGGATGACCTGCCTATCGCCACAAATCTCAGTACCCTTAATCTCTCCTCGACTGCGGTTGACTCTCTCATTTATGTATTTTGCTACTCTATTTTATTTCATAACAGCATTAATAACTTCTATGATGCAGGGAGATAACTTATGAGATCTTTCGAGTACGTAATTCTGACTACAGTCAGTAAATTGTCATGTGATCAGTCGCTTCTTTTTTTTACCTCTCCCGGACTCATTTACTTCCGTTGTTTACTGTTGCTTGCAAGCAGTGGCTTATATAACTGCAGCACACGCTTTCTTCAGTTTATTCGACACATTAATCTTGTAAAATCGCGTTTTCAGCTGACAGTTTTCGCCAATGTTACTGTTGGTGTGATGGTCGCTTCCATATATTGAAGATTCGACAAATTAATATCGTCAATAAGTACTGAACGTGCGCTGACCCCATAAGCCGGCTGGGCGGTGGTGCTATTCGCGCTTGCATCAGAGGGTGTGCCTACGAGCCGGCTGCAGATTGACAGGATATTACTACCAACCTCTGGACGTAGAATGCCTAGCGTGGTGTCGATAGTGTTCGTTAACACGTTTTATTTGTGTAGAAAAGGCTACTTGTTTGTTTTATTTCAGCCTGACCGGTATCGGCATACATGCCTACCTTCAGTGGTCCTATAGAAGACACATAGTAATACAATACATAGTTCTAAATTATGAACGAAAACTCACGAAGTACCGCTGTAATATTCTACATAAATGTTTTCATTCAAAAGGTATAAAATATTCTACGAAGAACCAACGTAACTGTCAGTCAGTGCATAGTACTGTCTGTTGTGGGATTTGTGAGTGTTGCAATCTTGCGTTATTTTGTCCAGTGCATACACGTAATTTATAATTTTTTGTCTCCATAGAATTTTTGCGGATGTTTTCAAAGCATTTTTTAAAATTTTTTAGCTAGTTTTCAGCATGTCTTCATTGTATTTTGTATGAGGTATCGTGCTTTATAATACCAGCGACGTACTCTGTTTCAAAAATGGCTCTGAGCACTATGGGACTTAACTTCTGAGGTCATCAGTCCCCTAGAACTTAGAACTACTTAAACCTAACTAACCTAACGACATCACACACATCCATGCCCGAGGCAGGATTCGAACCTGCGATCGTGGCGGTCGCGCGGTTCCAGACTGAAGCGCCTAGAACCGCTCGGTCACAGCGGCCGGCGTACTCTGTTTCAATCTCAAATATTCCGGTCATGTGCTTTATTCCTCCGAGCTATAGGTGATGAGCACAATCGTTTTATCTAATTACTTTGTTTCGTTTCTTAATAATAAATATATAAAATACAATTCATTTAAAATTAAACTTTATAAAATGCAATTAGAATAAAATACTGTTGTGTGTAGATTCAGAGGTAATTTTGTCCCTGAACGAGGATATCTACCAACTGATAGATATAGTTCTTGTTTCTTAGGTATGTTTCCTCATTTGCAGTATTATGTGTACTTTTTTACATGTGGGTAACGGTTTCTACTTCTTCGAATATGTTGAGATAATTGCGTTCATCTGTTGTGTGTAAAAATTGACAGGCACTGTGACATGTCTCTTACTTCATGATTTTATCCTCTAGATATTTTAGTTTATCAAATAACTTTTCTGTACATATGGAAGCAAAAAGTAACAACTACAATTTGAATTAAAAGAAAGTTGATTTTTTGCCTACTTATTTATTTTTTGTTTATTATAAAATTTAAAAGGAAGGCCCACAAATTTCCGGTAATTCATACGGAAACTCTTAATTTCATTCATTTTTTCTAAGCTGTGTGATCAGCGATCACATTTTCTCCGCTGATCTTCTTAAAAACGAAGATATATCATTCTTATGAAGCTGATGAGCCACTGGCGGCAAACCCTTCAATGCATAGATGGACAGCGAATGAATTAGACTTTTATTTAAGCATATAACCAGTGGCAGCTCGATATAACCTACGACGGATATGTCCTGTTCTCTACATTAACTACGCTATTTCAGTAAGCATTCTTCAGGAAGTGGGAACTCACCTACCTGGGTCCACTTCCTGTCTCGTTATGATAAGTTTCCAACAAGCCTATCTTTCTGCTTCATTATTGCCGACATAGTGGATGACGAAATGCCGAAACTTTCCGCAATATCCTACTCTTTTTTCAGTACGCCTGTCATGCCCTCAACAACCCGTTTCTTTTCTTCTTTGAAGCTATTTTTACAACTAATTTATGCGTGTAGTTGTGCATTGTCGAGAAAACAAGGGGATGTCGCGAAGAGCAGAGTGTTGAAACAATTCTCTGAACCGGCGAAACAATTCTAATTATTGAATGTTATGTAGTTGCTGACTTCGAATTATAATGTTTCCGGGGTGATTTGTCATGACAATCGTGTCGATTTATCAAGTGCACCAAACCACACAACATTATTTCGTATTTTCGTGGTTTCTCAAGGGACTTACAAATAAGTTCGATTTATCGAGGTTCGTAGTAGCAAGAGTCGACAGTATTAATTTCTGCAGGGATAGCCTTTCATCGAATTAAAACGTAACAATGAAGTCCTTTATTGTCTTAGCATTTTTATTTCGTCGATGTGCTTTTCGAATCACAAAACGAAGGGGGCGTCGCTTGTGGATCATAGTTTGGTACTATATCTCACATTCTATTTTTTCCTCCCTCCCTCCCCACCCTCCGTTATCCTCTGTCATATCCACTTTTAACATGCTTCAGATGTCTAGGATTTACGTCATAACAAACATATAAAATGTTTTTAATATAATAATAATAATAATAATTTCTTAACACAAGTGTGAAGTAGTACTTCTTTTTCTTTCTCTTGTGCCTTAGTCCCGCATCTACGCGGTGTCTGCATGGTTTCTATTGGATTTGGCGTGGTTAATTTAAGAGGTGGTTGTATGCCCTTTCTGTCGCCACAACATTAACCCGGGATGGAAAATCTGTCTGTATTTACTGTAATTCATGCGACAGAGTGAGGGTACAAGCCTGGTATTTGCTCCTTCGAAAGTGGAAAACTGCCTACAAACCACATTCAGGCTGGCCGACACACAAGCCAGACGGATTCTATTCGGGGCCTTCGCACCTGCTGCAAGTGGCTTGCTAACGTGGGCAGCTGTCTAGGCGGGTTCAGTGTGTAGCACTTTAGCGTAACTACGAATTGCAATTCAGAGAGATACGCCATTTGAGAACATTCGTCCCAAAATTTGAGAAGTACTTACGTCATGCAACTGATTTATCAGCACTCTCACCTTCGACAAAATTAAAATTTACACAGCACATTACAGATGTGCGCACTCACCATCCTCAGTCTGTCACTTAACACTCAGGTCACAACTGAGATCAGCAGACTGTGGATACGTGAGTATGTAAATCGGGGCAGTGTTGTTTCTCTCAGTCACTTCTGCCTATTTTCGGGAAAAAAGATTATTATTTTCTCCCCCCCCCCCCCTCTCTCTCTCTCTCTCTCTCTCTCTCTCTCTCTCTCTGTGTGTGGAGTGTGTTTCCTCGTCCGTCTTGCCTTACTAACGTCGTGTGGTATTGCCAATTTTTACTTGTGGACTCACGAACCCTGTAAGATTTATAGTCGACAGCCTGTGAATCTGTGCCTTTTCCAGACTCGAATGTTTCCTGCAAACCCATTCTTGCAAGGAACTTAAAAGTATCGTTGTAATTTTCTAGAATTCCTTCTATTTCTGATACTTAGTTTCCAAAAGTGACTGAGAAATTTGAAAATTTTTATATGTATGAAGTATAAGGTGACCATTTTCGTGTGTGCACGCGCAACTGTCCTGAACGCCTGCCTGTTGTTTCAGGATGGACGAAGAGGACAAGGAGAACATGGTGACGGAAGAGTCGCAGCCTACCGACACGCTGGCCATCGCGCAGAGCATCAGCAGGGGCGCCTCTGGTGCGTGCTTATTCTGATTCTTCTGCATTATTACCCACCTGCACCTAACCTAGCCCGAGTCCACACGTTTATGTGCTTACTTATTTGTCTGTCCTATATGTGTGGTGCTCTGCATCTTTCATATTTTGATAGTTTTGACATTTTGTCAGTGTTTCATTTTTTTCACATATTTGTATAAATGAAGTACTGACAAAATGTCAGTTTGGTTTCCAGTTAGGCTTTTCAACAGAAAATGCTGTATATGCTTTCATTGATCAAATATTAATGCTTCGAATACCTGAACATAACCCAATGCGATATTTTGTGATCTCTGAAGGCTTTTGACTGTATGAATCATGAAATTCTTCTTGATGAGCTTAAGTATTGTGGTATGAGTGGGACAGTGCACACATGGTTTAATTTATGTTTAACTGGGAGAATGCAGAAGGTAAAATTAACAGTACAGATAGTCTACAAAAATCAGCAGCATCCCCCAGCTGTGGAGGTACCAAGAATGTTGACCCACAGGGTTCAGTCTTGGGTCCCTTATTGTTCTTAATATATATTAACGACTTGCCACTCTATATTCATGAAGATGGAAAACTAGTTCTTTTTGCTGATGATACAAGCTTAGTAATCACACCCGACAAACAAGAATCAGCAGAGGAAATTGTAAATAATGTCTTTCAGAAAATTGTTAAGTGGCTTCTTGCAAATGGAATCGCACTATATTTTGAGGAAACACAATACATACAATTCTGTACGGAAACGACAAAACGCTATTGATAAAGATAGACTCTGAACAGAAGTCTGTTGCTAAGGCAGAATATTAAAAATTTCTGGGTGTGTGCATTGATGAGAAATTGAATTGGAAGAAACACATCGATGATCTGTTGAAACGGTTAGGTTCAGCTACTTTTGATATTATGGTTATTGCAAATTTTGCTGACAAACATATCAGTAAATTAGCCTACTACGCCTATTTTCATTTCACTGCTTTCATATGGCATCATATTTTGGGGCAATTCATCATTAAGAGAAAACATATTCATTGCACAAAAGAGTGTAATGAGAATAATAGCTGGAGCCCACCCAAGATCACCTTGCAGACATTTATTTAAGGAACTCGGGATATTCACAGAACCTTCGCAATACATATATTCAATTATGAAATTTGTTGTTAATAATCCATCCCAACTCAAAAATAATAACGAAGTTCATAGCTATAACACAATAAGAAAGGATGATATTCACTATTCTGGGTTAAATCTGACTTTGGCACAACAAGGGTGAATTATGCTGCCACAAAAATCTTTGCCATTTGCTAAATAGCGTTAAAAGTCTGACAGACAGCCAACTAACATTTAAAAAGAAATTAAAAGAATTTTTGAATGACAACTCCTTCTCTTCAATAGATGAATTTTTAGATGTGAAGTAGTAACTGTAAAAAATTAATTATTTTGTGTAAAGAAAACTTATGTTACACTGACACGTTCCACATCATTCAGAAATGTTGTATTCATGATCTATGGTACAAGTATTAATGTAATCTAATGTAAATGAAAACGTGTCTTATTGTTATGTATATACTGACGCAAGTTGCCCAATATGCTGTAGATTTTCCGTACTTTTGGCCGGAATACTGTCAGGCCAACATACCCCTTCAACAGCGGTATTTTATATATTCTGGTTTCTCAGTACACGCCAATTTGTTTCCTTGTAACATTCATACAGTTATCACACCGTATGCCAATAGTAAAATGAATGAAATTTCCTGGTCGATTAAAACTGATTGCTGGACCGAGACTCGTACTCTGGATCCTTGCCTTCCACGGACAAGTGCTCTCGGTCGGACACAAAAGTTTAATATGCCAGAAGTTTTATATGAGCTCACACTCCGCTGCAGAGTGAAATTCGTTCTAGAAATATGAATGTCATTAGCGAACACTTGTGCTATGTGCGGAGAAAACTACATGTGGTGTTGCACTATTCCTACTGCAGGCTCCTGGGGGCTGTAGAGGTGACTTGGGTTGATAAAATTTCCCATGTCCGAAATTTGAAAGTGATCAGATCTTCAAATTTATTTTATATCGAAACTGTACATTTCCGGACATGGTTTCATATCAAAATTTTATTTACTAAGTCCCTTCTACAACCGTTAGAATCCTGTAATAAGAATTGTGTAGCTATGTTGGTCTATTTGTATGGCTCTATAATCATCTTTTTATGTCTGAGACCATGTATACAAACTCAGCCAAAGCATTTCTAAAGCCACCTAAAACGCGCTGCTGCTGTACTAGTACAATGTTTACAGGTCTCAGCCGTTCACTTCTACACAAAATAATCTAAATCAGGTATATTTATTAATCCTTACTATTGCGCGTTTCTGTATCACATTTTTTCTGACTGGCCTTATGCAATCCGCCACGAATTCCTCTCATATACCAATCTCTTCTTCTCAGAATAGGACTTGCATCCTACGTTCTCAATTTCTTGTTGAATACAATTCAATTTCTGTCTTCCTATAGTTTTTACCCTCAACAGCTCCCTGTAGTAGCATGGAAGTTATTCCTTGTGTCCAATCCCTTCTTCTTGTCGGTGTTTCCCGTATGTTCCTTTCTTCGCCGATTACGCGAACTCCCTTCCTCTTTATATTATCAGTCCACCTAATTTTCAGTGTACTTCCATGGCACCAAATTTCAAACGCATTAATTCTTTTCCTTTACAGATTTCTCACAGTTGGTGATTCAGTTCCATGCAACGCTACGCTCACTTTCTCGTAAATTCTTCCTCAAATCGAGGTCGATGTTTTGATACTAATAGAAATTTTTCGGCCAGGAAAGCGCTCTTTGCCTGTGCTAGTCTGCTGTTTAAGTCCTCCGTGCTGAAACCGCCACGTTTATTTTTCTTCCAAGGGAGCGAAACTCCTTCACTTCATCTGTTTCCTGATCATCAATTTTGATGTTAAGTTTATCACTAACCACATTTCTTTATTACTTTGCCTTGCATAGTTTACTCTCAATCCACATTCTGTCCTCATTAGATTGTTTATTCCATCCAATAATTCTTGCAAATCATCGTCACTTTCGCTGAGAATAGCAATGTGGTCATTGATATCCTTTCACCATGAATTTTATTGCCGCTCTTGAGCCTTTCTTTTATTTCCGTCATTGCTTCTTCAACATAAGGATTGGAGAGTAGGGACGAGACTCTGCAACCCTATTTTACACCCTTTACAATCCGGGCACTTCGTTCTTGATCTTTCATTCTTATCGTTCTCTCTTTGTTCTTTACTTACTGTATATTACCCATCTTTCCTTATAGCTTACACCTATTTTTTCCGAGAACTTAGAAAAAAATTGTAAATTTGTGGTAAGATCTTACGGAACGAAACTGCTTAGGTCATCGGTCCCTACTTAATCTAACTTAAAGTAACTTACGCTAGGGACAGCACACACACCTATGCCCGAGGGAGGACTTGAACCTCCGACGGGTGGGTGGGGGAGAGGGGAGACGGGGTGGGGGGGGGGGGGGGGGCGCGGACTGTGACAAGACGCCTAAAATCGCGTCAGAGCTTTGAACATCTTGCCCTAATTTGCAGCATGGAACGCTTTGTCTAGGTTTTCAAATCAAGTGAAAGTGTTTTGATAGTTTCTCAGTATTGCGTCCATTGTAGAGGGCAACGCCAGAAATGCCTCTTTGGACCATTTACATTTCCTAAAGCAGAACTGATATTATCCAACTGGTCCTCAATTTTCTGTTCCATTTTCCTATTTTCGTGGGCCACTTGAATGCATGAACTTTTAAGCTGAGTATGCTACGGTTTTCTAATTTAGCGTGGGGATTGTATTTTTCCGAACGTCTAATGGAAGTTTCCAGTGTCATAGATCTACGTACCAGCTTGAACAGTCGTTTGGTTGCTACTTTACCCAATGATTTTAGAAATTCTAAAGTAATGTTATCTATGCCTTCTGCCGTATTTTATCGTAAGACTTCCACAGCTCTTTTATACTCTAATTCTAATATTGCAGTTCCTATATCTTCCATATAGACTCCCATTTCTTCTTCCATCACGTCATGCACCAAGTTCTCGCCCTCATATAGAGACCTTCATTGTATTCTTTCCACCTATCCGCCCCTCTTCATCGTTTAACATCGGAATTCCCATTGCATTTTAATTTTGACGCTCTTGCTTTTAATTTTTCCGATATGTAAGGAGCAATATATAAGCTGATGTGCAATCAGGTTATCAGTAAACTTCTTACAACGTATCAAATACAACACTCAATGCACAGTACTTTATTGCTCAAGCTGAACTGTAAGATAGCCGATTGAGGCACTGTTCCATTTACGTCACATCCCATGGCCTGAATGTTACAGACACCTGGATTTGGAAATGCCCTCTGTCTAATACCAATGTAAAGTCGTACATCTGACGATCAAGTGAAAGCTATTTTAGAGTGTGATTTCAGGTGAAGATGCTTTAATGCTATCAGACGTTCTCCACACATGAGCTGTGAAAAAACATTAGAAGCATGATTAATAGTAGTTGGTTAGTAGCAAAGTGACTGTGAGACTGTAAAATCAGAGGTTCAAGTTTTGGTCACATGTCACTCCTTTCATCTTTGGCGACTGTTGTTAACGTGAAACATGCCCGCTTGTAACGTGGTTCTGAATCCACCTTACTCTGTAATTCAGTTTGAAGTCGGAGGAAGGCAAGGAATATGCCTAGTCGAGCATGACAGCCTTCGGACTGAGGACAGCTTCATCTCCTTATTTACGTAATTGCTATTTTATATAAGTAACTTACTACAGCTCTTAAGTATTTGACGAAAAGCGTTTTTTTAAGCCAGCAGATGTACACATTCAGCTTCATTCTTCACCAATTTCGATTTTTATAACTATCATCACTGTAAGAAAAGTAGTACATCAAATGGATCAAAGATACATACTACCCATAAATGACTAAACATACCAAATACAACCATGTTCAACAGTGGTATGTACAGTACACATCAGCTGGCTACGCTCATAATACACACACTAGTGACGAATATATATAAAAAAACATACAAGAGAAATGTGAATAGAATCAAAGGAAAGATAACGTGAAAGATAGTAGAAACAGTGAAATATGTGTGCTCTGCAGTCATTACAATAAATCATATAAAGTGTTAGCGCAGTTCACATGTGCTCCGTATAAACATCAGATGTTAACACTGCCAGTGTAAGCGACATGTACGTTATGTGAACGAAAAAGTCAGGTCTTGTTCAGTAAGAGAAGAGTTAAGTTCTCTACAGCCATGTTCTTGCAAGGACAGATAACGCTCGATAATTCGATGTTCAAGAGACTTAACAAATAGTTCCAATAATTGGAAGTTCGATTTAATGAAAGACTGACTGATCTCGGTAGGAAAAAGTCGAAATAAGGGTCTAATTGAAAACTGATGCTGTAGTTCCAATGTCATGAGTATTTCTTTACCAGAGGAATCAGAAAGTAATAAGTAGAACTCAAATGGAAAGAAATTTGATTTTGTGCCTATTTAATTATTATGTATTGATTGTTAACATTTCAAACGAAATTCACATACCTATTTCCCTAGCGCCAAACTCTTCAATGTGCAGACTAACAGTGGATGGCGTAGCCTGTTTTTAAACAGATAATCCCTGAACAGTATGCTACGCTCTCTGCATTGATGAAGCCATTTCAGTAAGCATTCTTCTAGACGCGGGATCTCATCTCCTGTGTCCTTATTATAAGTTTTCAACAATCCCATCTTTCTGCTTCATTATTGTCGGTTCCGTGGATGACGGGCTGTCGAAAGTTTTCGTTTCATGCCCTTTTTTTCCACACAACAGTCCACAGCGTTTAAAGCTACTTGTTTCCTGCGACAACCGAACACTTGTACTTTTTGGAAGTCAGTTCTACAACTGGTGTGTGTACTGTAGTAAGCTATGCATTGCTGAGAAAACGCAGGAGTATGGCGAATAGTAGAGTGACGAAATAATTATCTCAACAGTTCACGAAACAAATCGAATCGAGTGTTCAATGGCTGCTGACTTATAGTGCGTTTGCGCGGTAGTCTGTCGCGACAGTCGCTTCGATCCATCGAGTGTATCGAGACGCGAAATAACGAGATTCGACTGTTTTGCTTTTCTGATGGTTGCGTTTTATTTTTCTTTGGAGGTAAAAGTAAATCTGCATTCTCACAGCAGTTGACTAGAGCGCTCTGCGTGTTCGTAAATGAGAATATACGATTTGTCCGCTGTCTAGTCTATCAGCATTTCTCGAAATGTCAGACATCGCGCATATTATCACGTCACGACAAGAAGGGTTGTCAGATATGGAAAATGTCCGCCGAAATGGCGTACACCACGTTCAAGTGCTATTGTGAGACCAAAACGTTGAGGAACTACGTCTTAGTGGTCGGCCAAGGTCAACAACACTAACTTATCAGCAAAACCTGCAACTTGTGGCGAATAAGTACACAGTGTCAGTTACTTGAAGGGCCTCTCTGAGACGGCGTAAATAACTACAGGAGTATTACTCGAGGCTGGCAACGTTAAGTTTGGGCTGCGAACATCCTGTTGAAAGTAAGGATATGTGTTTATTCAAACTGCGAACGTGCAGCTCTGCGCCCGTTGTTGCGCAAGGTAAAGCTGTCGGCGCACCAGCTGTTTGGCCGATAAGGAACCTGACGCGGGCAGAGATAAGCGGAACAGTTCTTTGTGAGGTGCTACAGCCTTGGCAGCACCGTTACGCCGGGGCAGAGACCGCCGGTCGTGCATATCCGCGACCCTGGGCTCTAGTCGTGACTCCGTCCTTAACAGCTCTCCGTCTCACTACGGCACCTGCTGTTCGCTTCTCAAAAACCGCCTCGACCACGACTGGCTTCCTCTGCAACCATGTCGCTAAGTTTCTTTGCTCAGAGGGACCACGGTTCTATTGCTCAGATGGATCATTTGGATGAAAAAAAGCTCGACTGCGAATCTTTTTCAATTACATTGTCACTTCGAAACCACGGTCAAGTCGAAATCCGAAATCAAAGTCAATGACAACACTTATCAATGAAGCAGTTTCGTACGAACATCAACGTACAAACAGAACAGCACTGAACTGCTCGATAGTGTGCGCTGTATACCAAGTGGTCCACGCAGGCCGTCCTCTGTAGTTCTATGTTTACCGCAAACGTCAGTGCCAGATGAGTTGCCCCGTCACTGCTGTCCAAAGGGAGGTGCACGTACAAGCGAAACTCCAGCGAACTTTGCCGCCATCTGCGTGCGTTTCCTCCTGGTTTCGCTCAGATGGGGTCGTGTGGCCATCTGTTGGTAGTTAGGCAGGTCTTACAGCCAGACAGGTAACAACTGCAATGTACTCCTGCGAAGACTACACCGATACGAGCCTTATCTATGAGCCTGAAGGCTGTACTCAACGTTTTCCAACGCGACGTCTATCTACTGAGCACGTTTTCAGACGTAAAGAGACGCGTTTAAGAACTGAGGGAGCTTTCCAGATACAACATGTCGTGGAAAGCCCAATCTGTGACGAACCCGATGTTGCCTGGAACGTTATGGAGTATTTTGGAGCACATCCCACGCACTGCAAGTATGCCTTAAATGGAAATAACGCGTACGTACAGAGTAGTATTAACGAAAGTGTTATCTTGCTATTGCCGCGCACGGAGTGGCCACGTGTCACGGACTGGGTGTTGTTCTTAGCATAAGTTTGTTCAAGTAGTGTGTAAGTCTAGGGATCGATGACCTGAGCAATTTGGTCCCTTAGGAATTCACACACATCTGAACATTTTTTATCTTCCTATTGCATTTATGTTGCAGTATATTATATCAACAACAACAACAATAATAATAAATAATAATAATAATAATATGGTCATTATTATTAATATGATTAAAGTCATTAGATCTCACCCAATAATTTCTCATCGTAGCTAGGAAAAAGAAGAGCTGCAGCGGATCTAGGGATATTGAGGTCTTCGGTACAAAGGATTCTGGAGAAACGAAAATGGCATCCATTTAAGGTGCACCTGCACCTGCACCTACGCCAACAGCTATATGGAAACGATTTCCAAAATCGGGTATCCTTCTGCAGACATCTCGTAAATAAAGTAGCTGTGAATCTGGATTTCATCAGGCAGATGTTATGGGGAGATAAATGCTATTTATTTCACCAGTGACGCCACTGGCAACATACACAATATACAAGACTGGGCTCCTGCAATTCCTCATTGATTATGACAACATCACATTCAGGTGCACTAGGCTGTTGACGAATGGTGCGGCATTCTTGGAGACCACAACATTTGACGAGTTTGGTTGGTTCCCAGACTCATTTGACGAGTTTGGTTGGTTCCCAGACTAACTGGTCAGTTGTATTTGTAGTGCCTACAGCATGAGCTGAATCTTGGGCGTCTCCTATAAGACATCCTACTTCAGTTACCTGTAAGGCACGATGGTGCACCACCCCATTATTGTCGAAGGGTTAGGGAATATTTCAACAATGAGTACCCGAACGATGGATAGGTAGTGTGGTTGCACTCGGTGGCTAGCTACATCGTCTTATTTAACACCCTTGGAATTTTTTCTTATGGGCTTATATCGAAGCCAGTGTTTACGAAACGGAACCGTAAAAGCCAGAATGTGTTAAAAGAACGAATACGTCATTCTTGCACTTCAATATCTGCAGAAATGTTAAGAGGTGTCCAAGCTAATACCATGAGGCGCTTACATAAATGCATCCGACAAGGCTGACACACATGTCAACATTCGTGTTACGAATGATGCAATTATAAAGATCTGTAAGTCTATAACATAGGTTTAAAGGAACATCATTTATGATATTCATTACATTCATTGTTCTTTGGTTAAAGTAAAGGTATGAGAGCATTTATGTAATAGTAGCAACTTTGAGGCACGAATTGGTCCACCATGTGTTGTTAATAAAACGGTTGTTACATATTGATGCGCATTGAAACAGATAATTAATATGCTTGAGCATATTCCAGAATATACAAGCGTTACAATTATGCGTAAGGTGCTAGCTTAGGAACCACTGCTTCGCTCACGCAGACGTATGGTCTGCATAGATTTTTTTGTTTTCCTTTAATCGAATTTGTGCGTTGTTAGCCCATTTCTCATGTGTAAATCTACACACTGTAAAAGTGTTAGCGACCCTTTACATGGCTGCTTGTGTTTGTATAATTAAAGTGTTGCAGTGGGTTTAATTTAATTTCATACAGCAAATTAAAAAAAGACAGATGGGATAATGGTTCTGTAGTTATTAGCGCCATTCTCATACTCTGTACTGAATTCTATAATCTCAAACGAATATTCCCGTATATGGAATCGCATTTAAACGTGGTATTTATTTTGTCATCAGTAATGTTTAGTTTGCTTAGTAATTACAGTGACGCCAGTTTTTGCTCTAGTGTACAGAGTGGAACCACTAGTAACTGTTCAAAACTATTCGACGAAATTTGAAAGCGATCTGAAGCAGCAAAGAATGCTTATGCTTTTACAGCCCTCTTGTTTTGTGCAGTCCAGTGATATGTTCACGACGGGGTGCAGCATTGACGCATGCGTGACGTGAATAAACCGCCAAAGATTGCCTCTAAGACCCCCCCCCCCCCACACACACACACACACACAGTTCGGCAACACCCTTGCTGCCACCTGCCCGCCTTTGTTTGGCGCTTTAAAAATGTGCCTGCATAGAGACAAACTGTGACGGAGTCCTAGGAGACAGGCAACCCCTCGACACCCCTCCGTTTCCACGTGCCTACTAGCAGCAGTGTAGCCCGCCAGAAGGCGCATAGCACTCAGTTTGTCTCTATATAGGTACCTTTCGAAAGTGATCAACAAAGGCAGGCAGTTGACATCGAGAATGTTAACGAACTGGTGCCCTCATGAGGAGTCTTTAAGAGACCCTTTGCCATTTTATTCCCACATGTGTCAAGGTCGTACCCCTCCATGATCACATCACAGGAAGGCGCGAAACAACAGGGCTGTAAAAAACATGAACACCCTTTGCTGCTTTGGATCAGTGTCAGATTTCATCCAGCGATTTTGAACGGTCCCTAGTGGTACCAGCCCATACACCAGAGCAAGACCTGCAGTCACACTGCACTCCAAAGGGGTGCACATTCGATAGGGTCGCTAGCCCACAATAATGTTCTTAGAGAAGGGTTAAATATTCCAGGAGTGGCAGACGGGGGTAGGGGGTAGGGTGTATCCCCTAAGGTCTTCACGTATCGATTCTCAGCGGTGGTGTATTTGCAACGCTTTAATCTAACCTAACGCATAAGAACAGCGCTATATTCCAAGCCTGCGTATCGGAGTTCTGACCTCCGTCGCAGAGACATCAGAAGGAGAAGTGAAATGTGACGACCTTTCCGTTGTGTGATACGTCCACGGTGGCGTTGGGCAGCATTGTGGTGAAATTTAGTGCCGATGAGAATTCATTAAACCACGTTACGTCTGAGATCTGGGCTTTCTTTCGCACGTGCCGACGCCTTACTGTTTGAAGTGTCGCCGAGTCCGAGGGTGACGTCGCAGAGCACCATGCTTTTGCACCAGTACAGAGGAAGGTCTCAGGCACGTTTCAAATAAATTTCAAACTTAATAGTCGCATTGGGAAACAGTAATGGCTCACTGAGTGCTTACATTCCGAGAATAGTCGGACAATATACTACTTCCTCGCGAAATGACGGCAATGAAAACATCAAACTAGAGCTCATCCTGAGGTTTCAGACAGTCGTTTTTTTTTTTTCACACACCATTCGTGAACAGGACTGAGCAGGAGGTAAATATTACTGGTACCAGAAGTACCCTCCGTCATACACAGTAAGGTTGCATACGGAGGAACACAGCGGTACCGGGTGGCTATAATTAACTCTCTGCCCACAAGGGGGGAATGGGGGGTGGGGGTGGAACAGCACCCGCCCATCCTTTTTGCCTTAGTGCGCATCTGGAATGTAGCTCAGGTCTTATCCCCAGCTACTGTATCCTCCTAGCCCGTCACGCTTACAGTACTCGACGGGTCGCCTGTCTCGTGGTACGTACTACCCAGGTGGGATTACACCCGACGTTGTCCTTCCAAGCCACCTTCTGGGCAGAGGGTTAAAGTGCAGCTGCTCACGGAGGTCCAGTGTGGGCTGTAATCCTATCGTATGGCAGCGAAACTCAGTAGCTATACTGATGCATTATTGCGGAACTGATTTACGCTATCTCATCGACGTCTTCGATCTCCATATTGAACAAATCCTGTAAGGGGTAGTAGATTTTATTATTAACATTATGCCTTTGTAATTTGTTTGACCTCCTCTCCCCACGTCCCCTTCCTAATCTATTACACATGGAAACTTTTCTATATTTTCTTGCATTCACAGCACCACATTTGCACCTGGCAGCCAGAATTGGAACTAATTTTTTCCAGCGGAAATCGGTTCCCCTTTAACACATTAGAATCCTACCAGGTTACGCTGCCACTCGACGGTTACATTCCACCTCTGTGAGTAGCGGAAGTAAATTATATCCACCCAATAGATGTAAATACCGAGCGAGGTGGCGCAGTGGTTAGCACACTCGACTCCTATTCGGGAGGATGACGGTTCAATCCCGCGTCCGGTCATCCTGACTTAGGTTTTCCGTGATTTCCCTAAATCGCTCCAGGCAAATGCCGGGATGGTTCCTTTGAAAGGGCACAGCCGACTTCCTTCCCCGTCCTTCCCTAATCCGATGAACTCACTGTTTGGTCTCTTCCCCCAAACAACCCAACCCCAATAGAATGCACCAGCAGCGACGCCGTATGTTCGTGACGGTTTCGACGCAGGTGACACACTGCCGAACGCTTAGGGTCAGTGGTGGCTGCTTTGCAGCTGAGCGGAGCCTCTGGACGCGGCCGCCAGCCTGTGGCTGCTTCCTGGAGGCCGCCGCGGACCGCTGACCGTCACGGCGCCGCCAAGGCCGGCGGGTCCGGTCCCGGCTCTCCCCTATTTGGCATCTGGTCGGCTATTTTCCCGATATGGCCCTGCCGGCTGGACCCAATGCTGCTCCGCAGATAGCGCCGCCGCTTACGCACGCGCAGATAACGACGGACGACCTGCGACCCTACGCTGCCGGGGCCACCACACCTCACCAGTAGTCGCCCAGGCTGGGTGGCATGCCCCTCTGGAATCACCGAAATGACGCGCGTGACTCTCATAAAATGTTGCAGGAACCTTCAGGATCATTGCAGCCTGAGGTATTCTCGCCACTCTAAGCGGCTCTATGGGTGCTGTGCCGTCTGAATATTCAGTCATGTAGTGCATGGGTCCCCCAACATTTCTGAGACCTAGATCCCTAAAAGACTGAAACATCCCCTTAGAAAAATTAATAAATTACTGTGCTGGTAAACCCCTTACGTTATTTGATTTTCAAACAGCTGAGCAAAACTGAACGTACTCAGATATTTCTCTCTTTACTTATTCTGATCATCATTAAACTGACACACAATATTTTTAGCGCAACGCAATCTGACTTTCAAAAATCTCTACAAAAGGATGGCCCTGATAAGACACTAACTACTGATGGGCAGAATTAGCAAATGAAAGATTTTGATAGAGTACAAACTATGTATTTATCTTAATAGTGTTCAAAAGTCATATCAGTTTATGACATCCAGTTTTACAAATTTACTATCTCTGATGGACACACGTCCAGATCATCCGCTCTCAAAGCTCCGCCATCTCACTTCCCACATCCACCACTGCTGGCGGCTCACCTCCAACTGCGCAACGCTACGTGCTGTTAACACACAATAGCGACTATTTCAACAATGCCTACCAGCCACAGACTGCACACAGCGCAGTCAGTGATTTTCATATAGAGCGTTAATGGCGTTACCAACATAAAAACCTAAACAGCCTACTTACAATACATGCCATGCAATACCCTAAACCAGTGGTCGTCAAACTGCGGTCCGAATTAAGGATTCTTGCGGGCCGCGGTTCTTAGCCGTATTTTGTAGTAATAAGCACTGAAGCGCCAAAGAAACTGGTATGGGCATGCGTATTCAAATACAGAGATACGTATACAGGCAGAATACCGCGCTGCGTTCGGCAACACGTATATAAGACAACAAATGTCTGACGCATTTGTTAGATCGGGTAGTGTTGCTGCAGCGGCAGGTTATCAGGATTTATGTGAGTTTGCACGTGGTGCTATAGGCGGTGCACGAGCGATGGACACAGCATCTCCGAGGTAGCGAAGAAGTGGGGATTTTCCTGTACGGCCATTTTACGAGTTACTGTGAATATCAGGAATCCGGTAAAACAAATCTCCGACATCGCTGCGACCGGAAAAAGATCCTGCAAGAACGGGAATAATGACGACAGAAGAGAATGGTTCAATGTGACAGAAGTGCAACCTTTCCGCGAATTGCTGAAGATTTCAGTGCTGGGCAATAGACAAGTGTCAGCGTGCGAACCGTTCAACGAAACATCATCGATATGGGCTTTCGGAGCCTAAGGTCCACTCATGTCTACCAGATACGACTCTGACAGGTGACACGCGTGAGCATCCTGTCTGATCACCATGTCCACTCTGGTGCTTTCCGTATAGTAATTTGCATGTGTCGACTAATCATGTTAGCAGTGACAATTCTTTATCGCCAATCTGGCCTCTTTTTAAAAATAATTTAGCGTTCGCTCTCTATAAAATATTCTCTTTTTTTCTTTTTAAATGCAGGCAAATTCTAAAGAATGGAGCACGTCTTCTTTACCTTTCGCTCGCCACATTATTGACGATATTCTCTGAATAGTAAATATTGACTAGAAGCGATGAGTATGCCTACAATCTTTTAACGTTGTGAGTATATTTTAGAAATTCCTCTGTTAATTTTAATATCCACAAAATGTGGTGACACTGTACTTTGGTTTTTATCGTGTAGGTTCATTTGTTGATACGGCTTAACAATTGTACCACCAGTAAGCGGAGTTCTTCCTAGCATCATACCTTCCAACAGCTGCGTTTTCCCGGAATATAAAATTGTGTGCACTAACCAGAACATTTCCAGTCATAAAATTTCGAAGTAAATAACATCTCTACATTAAGTTCTCTATTGTCGCAGATGACAAACAGTGAAACAATAGAAAGTATAACGCAAGACATAAAACCTGGAAAACCACAGCATGTGGTAACAAAGTACATACGCACAAAACTTCGTCTGTCTTTCAAATTTGTAAATACTTTCTTAAAAACTCAAATTTATATCTGGACAAACAGTACAGAGCACTTATTGTATCAGCGAAACATGCTTGGGTAAGAAAGGAAAAGGAAAAAAATTGCGTTTTGTTCAAGGCAGAAGAACCCCTCAAAAAAACAAATTTATTTATATGCAGATACGGGCAGAAGAACTTCAACCTCAAGATGAAAATTTAATGTGCTCATCTTTGATATCCAGAACTTCCAATTACGGCTCTCGTAACAGGTATCGGTTGGTTTAAAGTTTATAATTTTTTTTTAGTAAATGCTGTCGCGAGTGTAGTTCGAGGAACACTTTCCTACATTATAGTTCACTAACATATCATAGAAAAGAAACAACTAATGTAGTTATGGTTTTCGAAAGCTACTTTATGAAGTCTTACGTTTATTCGTTTGCATCCCGCCACCAAGAGACGCCTATGTAACAAGGCTGTTAAGTAGTAAGTGAAGCACGTAACAATTTTCATCACATCAAAACAAACAAATATGATAAGGTGTAAATATTACGCAAGCAGTAGTACTGTTGAATAGGCAACCTTTCTTAATCTGCATCTGCATCTACATCTACATCACTACTCTGCAGTTCACACTTTAGTACCTGGCAAAGGGTTCTTTGACCCGTCGTCAGACTATTTCTCTACTGTTCCACTTTGTAAAAGCGTGTGGGAAAAATGAACACTTATCTCGTTCTGTACAAGCTCCGATTTCTCTTATTTTCCTACGATATCATTCTCCCCTACGTACCTTGGCAACAATATATTTTCACATTGAGATGAGAATGTTGGTGATTAAAACTTCGTGCAAAAATCTTGCCGCAACGTATAACGTCTTTTGTGCTAAATTTACTACACTCACTGTAACATAAATCAGCAAAACAATATACTGGTCAACTGAAAATTGAAACAGCGATTACAAATGGTTATCGCTTTTTAATGCATAGTGATACACCGAGAAGAATTACAGAGCAAGTCCAAAGTTTTGATCGTTGCGCAAGCACAGGCATGGTACGGTAATGCTGGAAACCTTTGAGGAAGAAATATTTGTTCATTTTTAGCGATGAGGCAAGCCTCCGCGTAACTGGCAAGGTTAGCCAGCACAACATTCGAATATGGGAATCAGAAAAGCCTTCACGTGCAATTGAACACCACCGTTAATATGTTCTGTGCGATGCCGGCATCAAAATTGTAGGGTCCATTTCTTTTCATTGAACTGAGTGTTACAACAAATTTTTGCCTGAACATGCTTGAGCAATGGCTGATGCCACACCTTAATATGAATTCCACGTATTACATCTTTCAGCAACACGGAGAACCCGCGCCTTAAGTTATGGAAGTTCGTACACTCTTCAATCAGCATCTTCCTAGTTGTTGGATCGGTCGCTTCACATGAAGACGCTGTGTTCTTCTCTTGAGTAGTTAAATATCCACACTGACACCCACGAATTTTTTTGTGTGTTTATATGAAAGCTATTATGAATGTGCCAACTTTGCCGGAAACAATTTCTGAATTCAAAATGAACGTTTCTGCTGCTCCCCACGTATGCTTCAAATATATGGTGTTGAATTGTCGTTTAGATATTGTCTGTGAGAGCGGGGGGAATCATGTAGAACACCTATGAAGCACGTAAAAAAATTGAACTTTATTTTATATTCTCTGCAATTACGAGGGTGCACTGAAAAGCAATGCCTCCGAAATTTTAATGTGAAAACTTTTAAAGCTGTTTAAATAAAACAAACATTATTAACATTCTACATGTTCATTTTTCATGTCTATATATGCAGCCCTCTGGCGCTAGACCGTCCGAATTGTAACGTGTAACGGGTGTTGTATATCGTAACTACACTGAAGCGCCAAAGAAACTGATATAGGCATGCGTATTCAAATATAGAGACATGTAAACAGGCAGAATACGGCGCTGCGGTCGGCAATGCCTATACAAGTGTCTGGCGCAAATGTTAAATTGGTTACTGCTGCTACAGTGGAAGGTTGAGTTTGAACGTGGTGTTATAGTCGGCGCACGAGCGATGGCACACAACAGCCCCGAGGTAGCGATGAAGTGGGAATTTTCCCGTGCGATCATTTCACGAGAGTACAGTGAATTCAGGAAACCGGTAAAACATCAAATCTCCGACATCGCTGCGGCCGAAAAAGATCCTCCAAGAACAGGTCCAATGACGACTGAAGAGAATCTTCCAACGTGACAGAAGTGCAACCCCTCCGCAAAATACTGCAGATCTCAAGCTGGGCCATCAATAAGTATCAGCGTGCGAACCATTCAAGGAAACGTCATCGTGCCGGCCGATGTGGCCGAGCCCTTCTAGGCGCTTCAGTCTGGAACCGCGCGACCGCTACGGTCGCAGGTTCGAATCCTGCCTCGGGCATGGATGTGTGTGATGTCCTTAGCTTAGTTAGGTTTAAGTAGTTCTACGTTCTAGGGGACTGATGACCTCAGATGTTAAGTCCCATAGTGCTCAGAGCCATTTGAACCATTTTTTCAAGCTGGTGGAGGCTGTGTAATGCTGTGGGGCGTGTGCAGTTGGAGTGATATGGGACCCCTTACACGGCTAAACGCGATTCTGACAGGTGTCACGTATGTTAGCATCCTGTCTAATTACCTGCATCCATTCATATCTGTTGTGCGTTCCGACGGACCTGGGCAATTCTAGCAGCGCAGTGCGATACCCCACACGTCCACAATTGCTACAGACTGGATCCAGGAAAACACTTCTGAGTTTAAACACCTCCGCTGGCCACCAAACTTCCCAGACATGAACATTATTGAGCTCATCTGGGTTGCCTTCCAACGTGCTATTCAGAAGAGATCTCCACTCACTCGTACTTTTACGAATTTATGGACATCCCTGCAGGATTCATGGTATCCGTTCCCTCCAGCACTACTTCAGACATTAGTCGAGTCCGTGCCACGTCGTGTTGCGGCACTTGAGCGTGCTCGCAGTGGCCCCACACGAGATTAGGCAGGTGTACCAGTTTCTTTGGCTCTTCAGTGTATATTGCTGCGTGAGGAACAACGTGCCGTAAACGAGTTTCGAATTTGAAGTATTCATTCACACATGGAGCATCCTCTCCTTCAGCATGACAATGCCAGACGACACACGAGCGCTGCGACATATGCAACAATCCGACGCCTTGCGTTCACTGTCATCGATCGTCCTCCATACAGTCCCGACTTGTATGAATGGCCAATCACTTGGTCATAATCTATGTTTTAACAGGTATACTCTTGTGTTAAAAGTTAAATCGATAAGACAAGTATTACAGTTATAAACTGTGCCCACATCTTGAGATAGCGTAAATCCAGGCGCGCAAATGCCCCGACTTTTATTCATCCAGTATTTGAGAATGAAAGCACATAGCAACTTCCAACATAAAAAACGTAAGTTTAAATCCTTACGAAACTTTTTCTCGCTGACACCGCCCCACGAAATGATGAAAGGGAAAAAAATTTTATCACTTAAAACATCTTCGCCGTTCGTGCGGTCAAACTTAATCATCCGGCATAAAGTTTTAATTTATTATTTACTTACTACCAGCTCTATTTGCAACACATTTTTTCAGCCAGTTTCCACGTATGCCAGTGCATGTTCCTGCAGTGACGTCATAAACAATGAAGCGTGTAAAACCAGGTTTTGCTTAAAACGAAGCGCAAGTTATCCACACTATACTCACCCAGTGTTTAATATTGAGAGCACTTAGCGACTTCCAACGAATTTTCAACTTAATTTCAAACCTTTTATAAACATTTTATCGCTCTCGCTACAATTGTTTTCATTAATGTTTGCTGTGTATCAGCTGCAAGAAAAATATTGTACCTCAGTGGGAACCTCATGTACACATTTGTGAACGTTCAATCTTTACACCATGCGCAAGTGCTACCACCTGTTGGGCTTCACTGTCAAAATATCAAGTACGCAGCAGATTGTCGATGCCAGAATTCTCAGAAGAGGTTGGTTAGTTATATTCCACTGAGTAACTGAATATTATTGTTATTTTTCATGGTAGTTATGGAATGATTAGCTTATTTATTACACCAGAGAATATTTCAAAATTAATTATTTTAATCCTTAAAAAGAACCGAAGTGTACAAAGCATGTTTTTAAAACTTCTACATAAATGAGTATTGCATCCAAATTTTTAAAAATACCTAAGAGCATTAGAGCATAAAGAAAAAGTTTCTTGCCTCCAGAAAAAAATCAAGTCTGAAAGGTTAACGTCAAAATTTAACACATTAACTCCTTTGTAATCAGAAATTTGAGTAGTGCGTAACTGTACTAGTTCCACGGTCCTGAACAATGTACTTTACGATGGGATGTATGGAACACGCTATGTAAATACACGCCACTGCTAACTGTTCCTGCCAGACACACATTAAGAGAAGCAGAAAATTTCAAACCCTAGCAGAGGGATGTACATGTCACACAATAAATGGTCATCTTGGTTAGATGAAGAGCGTTTGTTCGAGCAATCGGGTTGCGTGCATTTAGTTACGGTGGATTAATATTGGAATAACATTCCATCAAAAAAGGTTTATTTTATTTATTTAGTCTTTTATTTATTTATTTTCATTTAGAAAATGAAACAGGTCTGCTAAAGAGGTTGTCCGCCACCCCCCCCCCCCCCACTCCCCCTCTGGAATATTGTGGTGCAGTGTGGGATCCGCATCAGACGGACGACATCGAAAATTCTAAAGAAGGCAGCTTGTTTCGTATTATCACGAAACCGAGGAAAGAGTTCCACGGATATGATATAGGTATTGGGGTGGCAATCATTAAAAAAAGGCGATTTTCGCTGCGACAGGAGCTTCTCATTAAATTTCCCAACTTTCTCCTTGGAGTGTGAAAATATTTTATTGGTGCTCACCTACGTAAGAAGAAATGATCATCATGAAAAAGTAAGTGAAATCAGAGCTCACTCGGAAGATTTAAGTATTCGTTTCTCCCGCTCGCTATTCTAGAGTGTAACGGTAGAGTAGTAGCTTAAAGGTGGTTCGAGGAACCCTCTGCCGGGCACGTAATTGTGAATTGCAGAAAAATCATGTAGATTTAGATGTAGATGAAGGCATGTCCGAAGGACAATTATCGATCATTTTGCATGAAGAACTAACTGTTAGATGCTTGATGCAAAGTAGGTACAGAATTAATTGAATACTAACCACAAACAATTAGAAAAACCAGTTCTCAGCCATGTTTAGGATGTTAGAAAAAGTATACACCTAATTTTGTGCACCGATATGTCACTTAGGATGAGATATAGTGTCACCGTATTCACACCACCAAAAACGAAACAACAATCAAAGCAGTCTGTGTGTGGAAGCTGGTGCTCCTCCATCAGACAAGCTGCCGCGACAGTATCTATAACCATTGGTTTCCGGGACCTAAAAGCAGTTCTTGCCGTTAATTATCTTTCAAAGGCTATCTATATCTACATCTACATCTACAACGATACTCCGCAAGCCACAGTGCGGTGCGTGCTGGAGGGTATCCTGTACCACTGTTAGTCATTTCCTTTCCTGTTCCACTTGCAAATAAGAGCGAGGGAAGAACAACTGTCAGTATCCCTCTGTGTTGTTTTGGTCATCAGTCTACTGACTGATTTGATGCGGCCCGCCACGAATTCCTTTCCTGTGCTAACCTCTTCATCTCAGAGTAGCACTTGCAACCTACGTCCTCAATTATTTGCTTGACGTATTCCAATCTCTGTCTTCCTCTACAGTTTTTGCCCTCTACAGCTCCCTCTAGTACCATGGAAGTCATTCCCTCATGTCTTAGCAGATGTCCTATCATACTGTCCCTTCCCCTTATCAGTGTTTTCCACATATTCCTTTCCTCTCCGATTCTACGTAGAACCTCCTCATTCCTTACCTTATCAGTCCACCTAATTTTCAACATTCGTCTATAGCACCACATCTCAAATGCTTCGATTCTCTTCTGTTCCGGTTTTCCCACAGTCCATGTTTCACTACCATACAATGCTGTACTCCAGACGTACATCCTCAGAAATTTCTTCCTCAAATTAAGGCCGGTATTTGATATTAGTAGACTTCTCTTGGCCAGAAATGCCTTTTTTGCCATAGCGAGTCTGCTTTTGATGTCCTCCTTGCTCCGTCCGTCATTGGTTATTTTACTGCCTAGGTAGCAGAATTCCTTAACTTCATTGACTTCGTGACCATCAATCCTGATGTTAAGTTTCTCGGTGTTCTCATTTCTACTACTTCTCATTACCTTCGTCTTTCTCCGATTTACTCTCAAACCATACTGTGTACTCTGTAGACTGTTCATTCCGTTCAGCAGATCATTTAATTCTTCCTCACTTTCACTCAGGATAGCAATGTCATCAGCGAATCGTATCATTGATATCCTTTCACCTTGTACTTTAATTCAACTCCTGAACCTTTATTTTATTTCCATCATTGCTTCCTCGATGTACAGATTGAAGAGTAGGGGCGAAAGGCTACAGCCTTGTCTTACACCCTTCTTAATACAAGCACTTCGTTCTTGATCGTCCACTCTTATTATTCCCTCTTGGTTGTTGTACACATTGTATATGACCCGTCTCTCCTTATAGCTTACCCCTACTTTTTCAGAATCTCGAACAGCTTGCACCATTTTATATTGTCGAACGCTTTTTCCAGGTCGACAAATCCTATGAAAGTGTCTTGATTTTTCTTTAGTCTTGCTTCCATTATTAGCCGTAACGTCAGAATTGCCTCTCTCGTCCCTTTACTTTTCCTAAAGCCAAACTGATCGTCACCTAGCGCATTCTCAGTTTTCTTTTCCATTCTTCTGTATATTATTCTTGTAAGCAGCTTCGATGCATGAGCTGTTAAGCTGATTGTGCGATAATTCTCACACTTGTCAGCTCTTGCCGTCTTCGGAATTGTGTGGATGATGCTTTTCCGAAAGTCAGATAGTATATCGCCAGACTCATATATTCTACACACCAACGTGAATAGTCGTTTTGTTGCCACTTCCCCCAATGATTTTAGAAATTCTGATGGAATGTTATCTATCCCTTCTGCCTTATTTGACCGCAAGTCCTCCAAAGCTCTTTTAAATTCCGATTCTAATACTGGATCCCCTATCTCTTCTAAATCGACTCCTGTTTCTTCTTCTATCACAACAGACAAATCTTCACCCTCATAGAGGCTTTCAATGTATTCTTTCCACCTATCTGCTCTCTCCTCTGCATTTAACAGTGGAATTCCCGTTGCACTCTTAATGTTACCACCGTTGCTTTTAATGTCACCAAAGGTTGTTTTGACTTTCCTGTATGCTGAGTCTGTCCTTCCGACATTCATATCGTTTTCGATGTCTTCACATTTTTTCCTGCAGCCATGTCGTCTTAGCTTCCCTGCACTTCCTATTTATTTCATTCCTCAGCGACTTGTATTTCTGTATTCCTGATTTTCCCGGAACATGTTTGTACTTCCTCCTTTCATCAATCAACTGAAGTATTTCTTCTGTTACCCATGGTTTCTTCGCAGCTAACTTCTTTGTACCTATGTTTTCCTTCCCAACTTCTGTGATGGCCCTTTTTAGAGATGTCCATTCCTCTTCAACTGTACTGCCTACTGCGCTATTCCTTATTGCTGTGTCTATAGCGTTAGAGAACTTCAAACGTATCTCGTCATTCCTTAGTACTTCCGTATCCCACTTCTTTGCGTATTGATTCTTCCTGACTAATGTCTTGAACTTCAGCCTACTCTTCATCACTACTATATTGTGATCTGAGTCTATATCTGCTCCTGGGTACGCCTTACAATCCAGTATCTGATTTCGGAATCTCTGTCTGACCATGATGTAATCTAATTGAAATCCTCCCTTATCTCCCGGCCTTTTCCAAGTATACCTCCTCCTCTTGTGATTCTTGAACAGGGTATTCGCTATTACTAGCTGAAACTTGTTACAGAACTCAATTAGTCTTTCTCCTCTTTCATTCCTTGTCCCAAGCCCATATTATCCTGTAACCTTTTCTTCTACTCCTTCCCCTACAACTGCATTCCAGTCGCCCATGACTATTAGATTTTCGTCCCCCTTTACATACTGCATTACCCTTTCAATACCCTCATACACTTTCTCTATCTGTTCATTTTCAGCTTGCGACGTCAGCATGTATACCTGAACTATCGTTGTCGGTGTTGGTCTGCTGTCGATTCTGATTAGAACAACCCGGTCACTGAACTGTTCACAATAATACACCCTCTGCCCTACCTTCCTATTCATAACGAATCCTACACCTGTTATACCATTTTCTGTTGCTGTTGATATTACTCGATACTCATCTGACCAGAAATCCTTGTCTTCCTTCCACTTCACTTCACTGACCCCTACTATATCTAGATTGAGCCTTTGCATTTCCCTTTTCAGATTTTCTAGTTTCCCTACCACGTTCAAGCTTCTGACATTCCACGCCCCGACTCGTAGAACGTTATCCTTTCGTTGATTATTCAATCTTTTTCTCATGGTAACCTCCCCCTTGGCAGTCCCCTCCCGGAGATCCGAATGGGGGACTATACCGGAATCTTTTGCCAATGGAGAGATCATCATGACACTTCTTCAAATACAGGCCACATGTCCTGTGGATGCACGTTACATGTCTTTAATGCAGTGGTTTCCATTGCCTTCTGCATCCTCATGTCGTTGATCATTGCTGATTCTTCCGCCTTTAGGGGCAATTTCCCACCCCTAGGACAAGAGAGAGCCCTGAACCTCTATCCGCTCCTCCGCCCTCTTTGACAAGGCCGTTGGCAGAATGAGGCTGACTTCTTACGCCGGAAGTCTTCAGCCGCCAATGCTGATTATTTATCAAAATTTAGGCAGTGGCGGGGATCGAACCCGGGACCGAAGACGTTTTGATTGGGAATCAAAGACGATACCCCTAGACCACGGGTATGAGCCCTAATTTCTCAAATGTTATCTTCGTTGACTATACGCGCAGTGTATGTCGGCGGCGGTAGAATCGTTCGGCAGTCAGCTTCAGATGCCGGTTCTCTAAATTTCCTCAATAGTGTTCCTGGATAAGAAAGTCGCATTCCCTCCCGGGATTTGAGTTCCGGAAGCGTCTCCGTTAACACTTACGTGTTGTTCGAATCTACCGATAACAAATGTAGCAGCCTGCCTGTGAGTTGCTTCGATGTCTTCCTTCAATCCGACCTCGTACGGATCCCAGGTACGTTACAAAGTAAAATAATCACTTGCTATTAGGACACAACACATGCTCATAAAGATATTTTTTCGCAGTCGTATAACTAAAGGATTTGAAATTTCCCAGATCTGGCGTTTTCTAACTTTTTCCACATCCAAAGAAATTTGTGACTGTAAAAAATGTTAAGTGTTCAAATTTCATTCCATAATGCCATAAGGCTTCATTGTTTGGGGTAACTAATCAGCCAAGGTGAAATTTTCAGAGTCTAAAAGCGTGTATAATAAGAATTATCTGTGATGCTGACTGAAGAACATCCTGATGCGTACTCAGGGAACTGTGGGTACTAACTAATGCTTCCTTGTGTGTTTGTTCCTTAATGAAATTTGCAATAAATCATGTCTCTTTTTTTTCAGACCAACAGCTCAGTCTATGGAATTAATACCAGAAATGAGAATAATCTTCCTAAGGATTTAGAGTTACTTACTTTTGTTCAGAAAGAGGTCCCTTATTCAGAAAAACACATTTTTCAAGACCTTCCCCACAGGCATAAAAAAGCTTAACTGGTAATAAAATTCAGTCGGAGAGGAGACGGGAGTGGCTACGATAGCTTTAAGCATTATCGTATTCATTTCCGTGTATTGTACATTTGCATGTCTTGTGACAAGTGTGTTAATATCCCTTAAATGAAATATGTTTAAATTTTTTTTGGACTTACTCCATGTTCATGATGACCATTTCACTGAGGACCTGTGGCAGGACATCAGCGTCTTTCTTGACTCTTTTGTAAATATCTATTATGTATTCTTGTTTTATGACGTGTCCTGCATTCTCGAGGACATCTTCGTTATCGATCTGTGGAAGAAAAAGTATATGTTGCCTAATGTAAATACTCGGATGTTATTCTGTCACTTGGTTGAAACTCCGTAATAATGAAATCAGTTTTCATTCTTTGTAAAAATATTGTTAAAGTAACATAAGATGAGCCAAATCCCTTATGATATTATCGGGATAGTCCGTTTGAAAAGGACACGATTGATCTCCATCCTACTCTGTGCTTGTGCTCCGTCTCGAATTATTTCGTTGTCGACAGTAAGATGAACTTTCAATTTGTTTTCTTCTTCCTTTCGAAAGTCTAAACATGTCGTTGTATCTTGATGAACGATGCTCCAAACGTTATGAAGCAGAGTAGTTAATCTTCGTTCTGTATGCCGTGTGCCTTTGTTGGTGGCTACGTACGATGAGAACACTAGGGCATTGACTGATGATGCAATCTGCGGGAGCGGATTGTGATGAAGTAATCCTTGGAATGAAGCCTCGGCTGGATTACGTCCCTAACGCTTCTAATTGATGACATCCCTGCGTACGCCTGAAACAATGAATACTAATGCTGATCGATTGAAATAAATGATTTATGAATTGGATTATCACCGGCAGCGGCCCTCCAATGTTGACTCACTTTTATGCGTCTCATTTATCGTTGCACCGTCTATACAGTGCGATGAATTAATGCGAAAGCAACTGTATTTCACTACTAACATCATTTTTGTTTGCTCCTGCAACTCACTTACGTTACAGATCATACAGGTTTCCTAACGGTATAACACAGCACGTACGTACGAATGACACCCTGTTTCATAAGAAGAAATTCGTAAAACGTCACTTCTGCAGCCATCCGGAAACGCGGAATGTAAACAAATCAATCAAGTGGTTTGGTCGAGACATGTCTACAAACAGCGTTCATCTATAATTGCTACCATCTCCCACGGAAAAACTCTTTGGTGAAGTGAAAGTATGGGGCGTCTTTCATAGTCCTATCACTAAGGAGTTAGGCCTTCCAAATTATACAATTAATAATGTTATAAAACTGAGGATTACAAATAGTATAAGCAGACTGGTGTGAAGGGCCTAAACATCCGTTCCTTTCAAATAGGACTGATTTGAAACTATCGGTCAGTGCCAAATGTGAGAGATAACTGCATTTTTGAGTATTCCACTCAGTAATATCCGGAGGAAAGTAAGAATGGATTCGCTGAAGAACACAGATCCTAGACCACCAAATGGAGTCTGGTGGTTTTCAGTGGCGAGAAGAGTAAGTGGATATTAGTATTATCGACACGACCTCCACGGACAGGACCGAGATCGGATGTGTAGATATTACGTCGGTGTAGGTATCAAGCTCTGGACATGATTCTACAGGCTAGAGAAACTAAACTTGGCTTTAGTGCGCATAAGGATAGTTTTTGATGCATGCCTAGAGATGTTAGAGTTGATTCGAATGTATGATGAGTTGGCTCATAGCCTAATTTAAAAAAAAAAAAAAAAAAAAAAAAACCAGAAACAAAAAGACGCTGCCATTCGCACGGCGATCAAATCAAATGCATTAAATCACTTGCACAGAAACGAACCCTGATTCCGAGTCCCGACTTCGTACTTGGACTTAAATGTCACAAATCGAGGGTAGGAACACGTGTCCGGAAACGTCATCGAACGACGCTGCAGAGCGTCAAAGTTACAGGCACCGACGCCTGTCACAAGGCAACCCCTTGGGCAGCAAACGTGACCTGGTACGCTGACGGATTGTAGGCGGAACGCCTCGCAATATTGTTTGCTATTCAGTTATCGCAGCTGATTGCCACGAGCGCCAATGGAGAAGGTGGAGCTAGCTGTTTACAGAAAAACAGATTTTAGAGGATTCCAGGAGAAAAATAAAATGTCGATGGAAACCCGTGTCCGAAACAGTGATCCACCGAGGCAACAGAGCACCAAAGTCATAGGAGACAACGCCTTTCTACGCTCCATCTTCTCCACTGGCGATCGTGGCAGTCAGTCGCGATCACTGAAGAACAGACAACATTGTGAGACGTTCCGTCTTAAGTCCGCCAGTGTACTATTGTATTGTATTGTATTGTATTGTACTGTACTGTATGTTAACCGCGGACCTAAAACGACGGAGAGGCTCCGTCCCCGCCCCAGCCGCAGTGGTTCACAACCCCACGACGACTACCGCAGTCCACCTCACCCCTCCACCGCCCCACACCGAACCCAGGGCTATTGTGCGGTTCGGCCCCCGGTGGACCCCCTAGGGAACGACTCACACCAGACGAGTGTAACCCCTATGTTTGCGTGGTAGAGTAATGGTGGTGTACGCATACGTGGAGAACTTGTTTGCGCAGCAATCGCCGACATAGTGTAACTGAGGCGGAGTAAGGGGAACCATTCCCGCATTCACCGAGGCAAGTGGAAAACCGCCTAAAAACCATCCATAGACTAGTCAGCTCACCGGACCTCGACACAAGTTCGCCGGGCGGATTCGTGCCAGGGACCAGGCGCTCCTTTCCAATCCGGAAAGCCGTGCGTTAGACCGCACGGCCAAGTCAGCGTACTAACAAGGGGAAGGCCTCAGACACGGCCTACCGATTCAGCTCAAATTTGGCAGGTCGCTTGTGTACAACCTAAAACGAAGGAATCTTAAGATATTTTGGGTCAACACCACCGAAATTTTGAGGAAATCGCCCCTAAACGTTATGACGAGCAATCGACTCAAAGTTGGCGCGATCGATAGATAATTGTAAATAGAGCATTTTTCATTATCAGGTATAGGGTCCGAAAGTGCATACTTTTCCAGAAATCGAGATAAGAAACTTCTACAACTGCCGCTTCTGTACCCACATGGTAAACGCTTTTCGCCGATAGCACCGATAGCGCAACGGCTAAGGTAACTGGCTACGACTTCGAGCACCCGGGTTCGAATCTCCAAGAAACCTAGCGGAAGTTGTTCTTTTCGATTGTATTTTTCCATATCTCAATTAATAGGGATAGGAGGGTTAATAAGGTAAGTATTATTACCATTCCTTATTGATTTACTTACCTTATTAACCCTCCTATCCCTATCAACTGATATATGGAAAAATACAAACGAAACGAATAACATCCGCTACGTTTCTTCGAGATTCGATCCTGGGTTTTCCGATTACCAGCCAATTACCTTGGCTTTTGCGTTGTCGGCGAAAGGCGTTTACCATGTGGTTACAGAAGTGGCAGTTGTAAAAGTTTCTTTCCTCGATTTCTGGAAAATGTTGCGTTTGCGGACCCCATACCTGATGATGAAAAATGCTCTATTTACAATTATCTATCGATCCCGCCAATTTTGAGTCGATTGCTCGTCATAACCCTTAGGGGTGATTTTCTCAAAATTGCGGGGGTGTTGACACAAAATAACTTAGAGTCCTTCGTTTTAGGTTGTACACAAGCGACCTGCCAAATTTGAGCCGAATCGGTTGGCCGTGTCTGAGGCCTTCCCCTTGTAAGTCACATTTGCTGATGAAGGGGTGGCCTACAGGTAGGTGCCAGCACCTACAACTTCGACGCCGTGTAGCGTCGTTGGGTGATGTTTCTGGACCGAGTGCCCATCCTCGATTCGTTCCTCAAGACACCCTCTACAACCTCTCGGCGTTTGTCACATAATCTCCTTGTTAGATTCACCGGTCGTCGGACGAAGAGAGTTCACCAAACTAGGAGAGTCGACAAACCAGGTGTGCTGCATCTGCATGCTGAATGTCCCAGTAAACTGAAAGTGATTTTCAACAAGAAAACCAAGTGTGTCTATGTGGAGAAAGATATTCTAGGAGCGAATCAGAAATTTTAGCTTTGCTCGGCCTAACCCCTTTCATTCAGAGCAGATAACTGGATTAGAGACAACACACTGCAAAGTGCCTGCGCCCTGCCACGTCTCAGGGGCATAACTAAAAATAAAAGACCAAGCATCGCTGGGAAGCGTATGTGAACATTGTCCCTAACAAATGTTGTTCCGTTAGACGTTTGTTGGAAAGAATGAAGTTCCCTGTACCTATAAAATTGAGATTTTGGTTTTAGACCACACAGCCACCTCGCGTATCATGTCGTTTCTGGAAACCCAGAATCTACTCTGTAGGAATCAACATGGATTCCGGAAACAGCGATCGTGTGAGACCCAACTCGCTTTATTTGGTCACGAGACCCAGAAAATATTAGATACAGGCTCCCAGGTAGATGCTATTTTCCTTTACTTCCGGAAAGCGTTCGATACAGTTCCGCACTGTCGCCTGATAAACAAAGTAAGAGCCTACGGAATATCAGACCAGCTGTGTGGCTGGATTGAAGAGTTTTTAGCAAACAGAACACTGCTTGTTGTTATCAATGGAGAGACGTCTACAGACGTTAAAGTAACTTCTGGCGTGCCACAGGGGATTGTTATGGGACCATTGCTTTTCACAATATATATAAATGACCTAGTAGATATGTCGGATGTTCCATGCGGCTTTTCGCGGATGATGCTGTAGTATACAGAGAAGTTGCAGCATTAGAAAATTGTAGCGAAATGCAGGAAGATTTGCAGCGGATAGGCACTTGGTGCAGGGAGTGGCAACTGACCTTTAACACAGACAAATGTAATGTAATGCGAATACATAGAAAGAAGGATCCTTTATTGTATGATTATATGATAGCAGAACAAACACTGGTAGCAGTTACTTCTATAAAATATCTGCGAGTATGCGTGGAGAACGATTTGAAGTGGAATGATCATATAAAATTAATTGTTGGTAAAGTTGGTAAGATGGGTGCCAGGTTGAGATTCATTGGGAGAGTCCTTAGAAAATGTAGTCCATCAACAAAGGAGGTGGCTTACAAAACACTCGTTCGGCCTATACCTGAGTATTGCTCATCAGTGTGGATTCCGTACCAGATCGGGTTGACGGAGGAGATAGAGAAGATCCAAAGAAGAGCGGCGCGTTTCGTCACATGGTTATTTGGTAACCGTGATAGCGTTACGGAGATGTTTAGCAAACTCAAGTGGCAGTCTCTGTAAGAGAGGCGCTCTGCATCGCGGTGTAGCTTGCTCGCCAGGTTTCGAGAGGGTGCGTTTCTGGATGAGGTATCGAATATATTGCTTCCCCCTACTTATACCTCCCGAGGAGATCACGAATGTAAAATTAGAGAGATTCGAGCGCGCACGGAGGCTTTCCGACAGTCGTTCTTCGCGCGAACCATACGCGACAGGAATAGAAAAGGGAGGTAATGACAGTGGCACTTAAAGTGCCCTCCGCCACACACCGTTGGGTGGCTTGCGGAGTATAAATGTAGATGTAGATGTAGGTGTACATCTTAAGGCAACCATAGCTTTTTAAAAAATATGTCAGATTGCTTGGCAAACAGTGCACACATGTTCATTTCATGTATTTATATAGTATACATATGGTATCATTATTAAAACCTGCACCCAAGGCTGAATTTCAAGCTGCACCTTTACTTTCCTAGGCAAAGATTGTACCCAGAGGCCACAGCGGATTTGGTTTTCGTCGCTAAGCCAGACTTCATCTGGAGCATTGTGAGTGTTGTTTGCTACGATGTTACATATTTTCTTCTAGGAAACAATTTTGAATTTGAGCATCCCATTACAAAGAGAACGTCTCAACTTTTGCCGAAAGCATTCCCGCAGTTCAGAGTATTGGTCCGAACATATGGTGTCATTAGCATCAGAAAAGCACCGAGCCACTATGAGAATACTACGTAAATGTAATTGATGTACTATTGCTGTTCTCACATGGCGTTCCAGAGCATACACTAATGCACACACAATGAATTTCAAGTTAATGCTTAAATCTGACAACCAGACCAAAGCTTTCGATGTCACTTCATGAAAGACTTTCAGGCCACCTTCAGAAGCATGGAGTGAGCAGGTCTCCACAACGTGCCCTACTCCCTATTCCTGCACATCACAGTCACACGCAACACTTTCTCAATAACTCCACTTCTCAAGGTCTTTTTTTTCCGTTTGGTTGGGCTGAGTCTCGATCATTTGCGTTGGATAAGATCAGACCAACCGACCTTCATCGTTGGGTTTTGAATAAGATGGGCTTTCTAGTATGGATATTCATTCCAGCGTTCTTTCCACTTCTCGTTGATAGCGAAAACGTTTGTGACCCGAAAATCCAACCGAGGTGGCTTGTCTGACTTCAGGGTTATAGCTAGTGGATTTAGTACTGAGTTCTTGTGGAACTCTACCTCCCCCAGAATGTGCACCTTGGCAGCTTTTCTTTTTAGATCAGTAGGAGCAATATTAGATAGGAAAGCCAAGCACTGAATGGTAAGGCGTAGAGGAAGCATCCACAAAAATGGTGGAAACTGCAATTGAACTTCTCTCAGGCAGCGATGTAATGACTGGTAAGTCTTCCAAATAGGTACTGCAACGCAGCAACCAAGAAAGTCTGTAGAGGATGGACATAAATGTGGAAACATCACAAACACAACACATTACCATGCCTAATATGGTTTAGGAAAACCGTTGGCGTTTCAAACACCTTCCAGTCATCTCGGAATGGATAAATACAGATCCTGTGTGGTTTTCAAGGAAATTGTGTACCATTCTTCCTGCAAAATAGAGGCAAGTCTATTTGGACGTGGATAGTAATTACGCATTTTCCTCTCCAAAATAGTACCCAAATATTATTGAGATCTGGTGACTGTGATGGACAGGGAAGATACGACAGTTCATGTTCGAGGTGACAAAACGAGTGCTGGACGATGCCAGCTGTGTCGACAAGGACCTTGCTGTCTTGGAACACAGCATCAGCACTGGGAAACAAACATTGTACCATGGGCCAATATGGCTGCCCTCATCGTCACCGAACCCCCGCAAACTCGGGAGAAGGTGGCAACTGTGTCCAGCATGACTCATTCGACCGAATTACTTTCTTCCATTGCCCCACAGTGCAGGTTTTCTGGCGTCTGTATCACGTTGTCCTGTCAAGCGCATTTGCATCACTGATGAGTTGTTTTGGAATTCCAGCTCGCTCTCCAATTGCCTGCTTATGTAGCTCTCTTCCTGTTATTTTGGAGCTGACAGGGTTCGCGAGTGCAACATTTTTTTTGCAGTGACTTTTGCAGCTACGGTCTCCTTATCTTTCGTCACAATCCTCTTCAATAACTGTCCGTCACGATCACTGAACTCACGCTTTCGCAAGTGACTTAGCGGATGATGTTTTCCCGCTTTTCTGTACGCGGTATAAATCTTTGACACGGTGCCTCTTGAAACAGCAAACACTTCGTCTACCTTGGTTACGGAAGTACCCACCACATGAGCGCCATCAATTTGGCCACGTTCGAATTCACTTGGTTTCGATATAATACAGTCACAACTACGACGACTGACACTTTCAACGTATCCAGGACATTGCCCAAGTGCTGTTCGTTGTCAGATACAACAGCGCAACTTGCAGGCTTGGATAACACCTGCATTTATGTTCAAGAATACGTTTCTCCCGGCGTTTCTATATTTTTGTCCAACTGCTGTACTATCGACCCAATGTGGAGTAGTACTCTGACATTCAACTCGTTCTGCGAAGAATTTGTTGAAAAACATATCCAGACACCCTGACTATTTCAGCAAACTGCTCTAAAACCTGGCCAGCACATTAAATTCAAAATTAATTCCTTGTTGTCGTTGCATCGTGCAGAAGTCTAACCAAAAAAGGTTAACGACTGTTGCAGTGTTTCTCAAAGTGGGGTGGAGGTCCGAGCCAGGAAGTCCGCGGCGCCTGAAAACTGAAATCTATTGTAATAAAATGGAATCTACAGCTGTTATGCTAGACGTATTTTTTCAGTTACTAAGAAGAAAGCAACTAGAAATTATACCTACGTTTGTAAATTTAAATGTTTTTCTACTCTACTAAATTTCTGCCCTGAAACTAGACAACCGTTATGCGGGACTGCTTAAAGTGAGAGAGATTTCTTCTTTGCTAGGGCAGTTTTTCACAAGCACTTTCGCAACTCCTCGGAATTTCATGGATTTCATCTTCAAGTGGCGGATAGCTCCCACCACTAACACCAGTTCCGATTTCATTTCCTCTTTAAATTAATGCTACCCGTTCCTATCTTTATAAACGAATAGCCTCCTTCCCCCCAATTCCGAGATTTCTAAAAAACGCTGAGCGACCACTCCCAAAATATGTTTCTGGATCCACCACTGCGAGTAACTCTTGACTCACATTCGGTGCAGTTAGTGTAAAATTATCTTACAATATAGACCTCAACAGAGAAATAAGAACGTTGCTTAGATTCGGTCAATTTATGAATAGATTAAAAACATCAAAATGAGATATAAACACAACATTGGTTTTTATCCGCTTCTTTTCCAGCGAAGGTAAGAACAACTCTAAAACAATAGTATTGCACTACGGTCTTATTATTGTTGAAGCAAAAATTTTCTGCTTCTGTACTTTTCCATGAGTGATCAGTTAAAAATAAAAAAAACCAATAAAACTTGGGACTTGCTGTATTGTTAAGCAACAAAGAGAAACTACACTAGATGTTGTTTTTTCTTCAATAGCGAGATCATGTTATTAGATAGAAAAACGCGGTTTAATTGCCTCTCACCTTTTCGAGTTTTTATCGCCACTTTACAGATTTAGCCAGTGGTGATTTGGAAGCTAGATACAATAATAAGCTTGAACAAGCACATTTTCTTTGCCAGTTTAACTGGAGTGGGCTTTTAAGTATGACGGTACGACACACACCTCCAGCCATAACGAATGGCGTCATGTTTTTCCCCTTCAACAATACATCAAGCAATAGACGAGGGAAAAAGTTTTACTGAAGAAATCAGGTATTACAGGCAGTCATAGATGCCACGTGTTCATGGCATGACACATGCCATATGAGTGGAGAGGGATAAACAGCAGATATATACACACTAATTTGTCATCGCCCATTCGATTCCTGAGCTGCTTAACGTTATTTTGTGTGGCAATGCGGATTAAGTTCTCAGTGGATCTGTGGTTTCAGTCGTCTGCAGTGAAACGAAAGATTACTTGTGATGTTAAGTCGGAAAATGCTTCTGAAAGCGAGCCTTCATGTTCGCAAGTTACTATAAGTGAACATGAGGGAAAGAAGAGAAAACTACACACGTACTGTGAGGACTACCTTCTTTGTGGATTTACATGCATAGTCAGTGATGACAACCAGCAGCCTCAATGTGTCTCGTGGTATGAAGTACTGACCAACATAAGCATGAAACCTGTTTATCTTCGAAGATGTTTGGAGAAGAAACGCGAGGGACACGGAAAACATTGGTAAGTCGAGAGATTTTTTTATATAAACAAATTCACCGAGGTGAAACACAATAAAAATATCGTGTCAAAGAGAGCAGTGGTTCGTAATACTAACGCGAAAGCTACTTTAGCGTCGTTGCTAAATCTGGAAAACCCCTCACAGTTGCGGAAAATTTTATTCTGCCAGCGACGAAAGTTGTCTGTGAAATTATGGTAAGTTATGGAGCTGCTAATGAAATAAACTCAATTTCCCTTTCCAACGCGCACTTAATAAAAAAAAGAATTAACAACATGTCTTTCAATGTGAAAGAACAATTAATTCCAAAAATTCAAGGTAGCTCATTTTATTCCTTACAACCTGATAAAGGTACAGAAATAGAGGGAATTGAGTGCAAAGAAATAATTTGCGAAGAGCTTTAGTTCTCTACGGAGATCCTTCGAACAACAGCAGGAGATGTGTTTTGTGCACTTCATGAGTTCATGATATATATACTGTTAAATTTCAATTTTCTCTGCCTCGTGATGACAGGGTGTTGTGTGCTGTCCTTAGGTTAGTTAGGTTTAAGTAGTTCTAAGTTCTAGGGGACTGATGACCGTAGATGTTAAGTCCCATAGTGCTCAGAGCCATTTTGTTAAGTTTCAGCTAGTACTGCAAGAGGGTCTGCAGATGACATTCCGTTCCGAGTGAACAGGATGTCTGTGTTATCGGAAAGTTTGAGAATCACTGCCCTAGTGGGTTTGTTCAGCATGTAATTAAGAGCTCAGGGTAATCGTGACTGAATCGAAATATTTTGTAGACGGAAACCCTAAAAATCACTTAAAATTTTATTGTCCTATCTTAATATGCGGTACAGTAACAGTTTATGAAAATTACCATCAATCAGTGTACGGTTAAGCTCTTGTCCTGACTGACCTATGTTTGCGGAAAAACAAATTATCTATGCAACAGCAACAGTTGCATCTTTTGACATTACCTCAATATGAACCCACATACTCATAGGAGAAACTGTTATCAACATAAAACATCAGTTAAAACAACACAAAAATGACAGAAACGCACTGTTAACTGAAGTTTCATCCATCCTATTGCTGACTGCAGAGTGGGATTTCAGCTAATGTTTTGCTGGACCTATAAAGAAGAAAAAATTCAACAACATTTCGCCGAAGGCATACAAAATCTAAAGGACATAATTTACCTCACAGATGAAATACAATGCGCAACAAATAAGTCTCGCAGCAACATCAATACATTTCGCCCACAGACGTACTTTACACTGGGAAATGAAGAAAACAGGAAACTGAATTTCACGAACTTCACAATTACAAGAAACAACAAGCGGAACGGATTTTCAATCTGCAGGAAACCCACAACGCATCCAATCACCCAACAACATAGAAATGTACAGCCAGCACTGCGCGAATGCTTCACACGCTAAACAAAACACTCCTCAAGCCTCAGAATTAAGATAATTAAACAAATCGCTATTGTGAATGAACGCCAACAGACAATACAAACAAACACTGTTCGAACAGGCCTTTAAGGCCCAACGTTACCGACCGGCAGCCGTGTCATCCTCAGACCGTAGGCGTTACCGGGTGCGGATAAGGAGAGAGCATGCTGTCAGCACACCGCTCTCGCAGTCGTTGTCAGTTTTCGCGACAGGTGTCGCTATTTCTCAGTCAAGTTGCTCCTCAATTGTCCTCACTCGGGATTAGCGCACCTCGCTTGCCAACAGCACTCGTCAGATCCGGACGATGAACTATCCAAGTGCTAGCCAAGCCCGGCAGCGCTTAACTTCGATGATCTGACGGGAACCGGTGTTACCACTGCGGCAAGTCCGTTGGCAATAGACAATTTCAAAATAAAAATTAAAGGTAATCAAAGAAACCATGGAAAATACAGAGGAGGAGCACACACAACACTACAGAGCATATGGCAACAGAAAGAAAAGAAGCAAGTGGTACATACTAACCTATAGTAACGAAGCTGCGTAGAGAATTGCTAATGTAATGAAGCAGCACACAACTCTGTAAAATACACACACACACACACACACACACACACACACGCACACGGTGGATTGACGGCGTTTTCTACCCACAAAGATGGTTTCAAAGGTAGCATCTAGGAAACCGTGGACAATACTTATGCTCTCTTAAAACAAGACGAATCATCGCATCACAACACCAAATACCCTTTTTCATAATACGAAAGGTTTTTAACGTTGAAATTAACTTGCTATAACACCAGGCGCTCATGTTTCAATTGACCTGCTGTATGAGGCGAGGCAACACGTTAATTATGTTGTGAAACGTAAGGAATAGGAAAACGTTAAAGGACAGTGTTTAACATCAATATGAAAGTAATTACAACATTTCAAAGTTAACGTAATTTCACTGTGTAGCAATCTACAGTGTTTCAGAACAATAACTGATGACGTCGAATAATCGCTGAACTAGCTTGGAGATAACAGAAGGTTTCGAGGTGGACTCACAAATCTCGTGTAGTAAAATCCTGATAATAATAAAAGTTCAAATAAAACAATTATCCGCGTCAGTCACATATTTTGTTTCATCCCACGATCCGATTCGAGAGTTTACGCTCTTATCTTCAGGGGAAACAATGATTTGGTTACATATTTGCTAGCCGGACTCAGCCAGTTGTTTGTTGTGGTTTCATTATGCTACAAAAACACATTACAGGTACTTGTTGGAGCAATATGACACTAAGATTATAAATTTTAAACGGTGATAGTTACAATCTGTCCCAGTGAACAGAACCCTGCGGTTCGTCGTAAATATACGTGATTAACTTAATTTTTCTCACAGAACACAAACGACGCAGTTTCTTACAACAGTCCAACATGGACGACGAAATACAGTCCTCATAACTGTGAAGGTAAACCATTTAATGAAAATAGGGGGCATAAACTTCAGATAACGACGATGGTAATAGCAATACTTGCGGATTTAGTAACTGAACGAAAAAATAATGCGTAGGTGATGGCATTAGAGCTACTTTAGCGCGAATATGTACAAGATACTGCTATACGCAGAAACATTTTGCATCTCTGAAGATCAAGCGTGATACGGCTGATAAGAGGCGTGACGTTCTAGGCCTTTCCTTTGTACACCCACAGTGTTATCTACGGCCGTACTGTTGGTTTCTTTTGTGAACTTCGCGTTTCTGCCAGCTATCTGTAGGGCATCGTTCTAAATTCAACAGCAATGTACTTAGTACCAGTTTAACAACAGCAGAGCCATATCGGTACGCACGATGTACACTGGAGAGCCAAAGAAACTGGTACACCAGTCTAATATCGTGTAGGGCCCCCGCGAGCACGTAGAATTGCCGCAACACGACGTGGAATGGACTCGACTAGTGTCTGAAGTAGTACTGGAGGGAACTGACACCATGAATACTGTAGGGTTGTCCACAAATCGTAACAGTACGAGGGGATGGAGATCTCTTCTGAACAGCACGTTGCAAGGCATCCCAATTATGCTCAATAATGTTCATGTCTGGGGAGTTTGGCGGCCAGCGAAAGTGTTTAAATTCAGAAGAGTGTTACTGGAGCCACTCTGTAACAATTCTGGACGTGAGCGCTGTTGCATTATCTTGCTGGAACTGCCCACGTCCGTCGGAATGTACTATGGATATGAATCGATGCAGGTGATCAGAAAGGATGCTTGCGTACGTGTCACCTGTCAGAGTAGTATCTAGACGTACCAGGGGTCCCTTATCACTCCAACTGCACACGCCCCACACCATTGCAGGGCCTCCACCAGCTGGAACAGTCCCCTGCTGACGTGCACGGTCCATTGATTCATGCGGTTGTCTCCATACCTGTACACGACCATCCGCTCGATACAATTTCAAACGAGACTCGTCCGACCATGCAACATGTTTCCAGTCATGTTGTTGTTGTGGTCTTCAGTCCTGAGACTGGTTTGATGCAGCTCTCCATGCTACTCTATCCTGTGCAAGCTTCTTCATCTCCCAGTACCTACTGCAACCTACGTCCTTCTGAATGTGCTTAGTGTATTCATCTCTTGGTCTCCCTCTACGATTTTTACCCTCCATGCTGCCCTCCAATGCTAAATTTGTGATCCCTTGATGCCTCAAAACATGTCCTACCAACCGATCCCTTCTTCTGGTCAAGTTGTGCCACAAACTTCTCTTCTCCCCAATCCTATTCAATACCTACTCATTAGTTACGTGATCCACCCACCTTATCTTCAGCATTCTTCTGTAGCACCACATTTCGAAAGCTTCTATTCTCTTCTTGTCCAAACTAGTTATCGTCCATGTTTCACTTCCATACATGGCTACACTCCATACAAATACTTTCAGAAACGACTTCCTGACACTTAAATCTATACTCGATGTTAACAAATTTCTCTTCTTCAGAAACGATTTCCTTGCCATTGCCAGTCTACATTTTATATCCTCTCTACTTCGACCATCATCAGTTATTTTACTCCCTAAATAGCAAAACTCCTTTACTACTTTAAGTGTCTCATTTCCTAATCTAATTCCATCAGCATCACCCGATTTAATTTGACTACATTCCATTATCCTCGTTTTGCTTTTGTTGATGTTCATCTTATATCCTTTCAAGACACTGTCCATTCCATTCAACTGCTCTTCCAAGTCCTTTGCTGTCTCTGACAGAATTACAATGTCATCGGCGAACCTCAAAGTTTTTACTTCTTCTCCATGAATTTTAATACCTACTCTGAATTTTTGTTTTGTTTCCTTGCCGGCCGAAGTGGCCGTGCGGTTAAAGGCGCTGCAGTCTGGAACTGCAAGACCGCTACGGTCGCAGGTTCGAATCCTGCCTCGGGCATGGATGTTTGTGATGTCCTTAGGTTAGTTAGGTTTAACTAGTTCTAAGTTCTAGGGGACTAATGACCTCACCAGTTGAGTCCCATAGTGCTCAGAGCCATTTGAACCATTTGTTTCCTTTACTGCTTGCTCAATATACAGATTGAATAACATCGGGGAGAGGCTACAACCCTGTCTCACTCCTTTCCCAACCACTGCTTCCCTTTCATGCCCCTCGACTCTTATAACTGCCATCTGATTTCTGTACAAATTGTAAATAGCCTTTCGCTCCCTGTATTTTATACCTGCCACCTTCAGAATTTGAAAGAGAGTATTCCAGTTAACATTGTCAAAAGCTTTCTCTAAGTCTACAAATGCTAGAAACGTAGGTTTGCCTTTTCTTAATCTTTCTTCTAAGATAAGTCGTAAGGTTAGTATTGCCTCACGTGTTCCAACATTTCTACGGAATCCAAACTGATCTTCCCCGAGGTCCGCTTCTACCAGTTTTTCCATTCGTCTGTAAAGAAGTCGCGTTAGTATTTTGCAGCTGTGACTTATTAAACTGATAGTTCGGTAATTTTCACATCTGTCAACACCTGCTTTCTTTGGGATTGGAATTATTATATTCTTCTTGAAGTCTGAGGGTATTTCGCCTGTCTCATACATCTTGCTCACCAGATGGTAGAGTTTTGTCAGGACTGGCTCTCCCAAGGCCATCAGTAGTTCTAATGGAATGTTGTCTACTCCCGAGGCCTTGTTTCGACTCAGGTCTTTCAGTGCTCTGTCAAACTCTTCACGCAGTATCTTATCTCCCATATCGTCTTCATCTACATCCTCTTTCATTTCCATAATATTGTCCTCAAGTACATCGCCCTTGTATAAACCCTCTATATACTCCTTCCACCTTTCTGCCTTCCCTTCTTTGCTTAGAACTGGGTTTCCATCTGAGCTCTTGATATTCATACAAGTGGTTCTCTTCTCTCCAAAGGTCTCTTTAATTTTCCTGTAGGCAGTATCTATGTTACCCCTAGTGAGACAAGCCTCTACATTCTTACATTTGTCCTCTAGCCATCCCTGCTTAGCTATTTTGCCTTCCTGTCGATCTCATTTTTGAGATCAACAGTCGAATGTCGATGTTGACGGCCCAGGCGAGGCGTAAAGCTGTGTCTTGCAGTCATCAAGGGTGTACGAGTGGCCTTCGGCTCCGAAAGTCCACATCAATGATGTTTCGTTGAATGGTTCGCACGCTGACATGTCGATGGCCCAGCATTGAATTCCGCAACAATTTGCGGAAGGGTTGCACTTCTGTCACGTTGAATGATTCTCTTCAGTCATTGTTGGTACCGTTCTTGCAGGATCTTTTTCCGGCCGCAGCGATGTCGGAGATTTGACGTTGTTTGCTGATATTCACGGTACACTCGTAAAATAGTCGTTAGAGAAAATTCCCACTTCATCGTTACCTCGAAGATGCTGTGTCCCATCGCCCATATGCAGACTATACCACAACATTCAAACTCACTTATATCTTAATAACTGCCATTGTAGCAACAGTAACCGATCTAACAACTGCGCCAGACACTTGTTCAAATGGTTCAAATGGCTCTGAGCACTATGGGACTTAACATCTGTGGTCATCAGTCCCCTAGAACTTAGAACTACTTAAACCTAACTAACCTAAGGACATCACACACATCCATGCCCGAGGCAGGATTCGAACCTGCGACCGTAGCAGTCGCGCGGTTCCGGACTGAGCGCCTAGAACCGCTAGACCACCGCAGCCAGACACTTGTTGTCTTATGTAGGCGTTGCCGACCTCCGCGTCGTATTCTGCCTGCTTATATGTCTCTGTATTTGAATACACATGCCTATATGAGTTTCTTTGGCGCTTCAGTGTATCACCAATTTCATCTAATGTTAAGGCATTAATATGACGTCATTTATCATATAATAACTGGACGAGGACATGGGAATCACGTTAACAAATACAATGTCAGTATACAAGCATCGAACAAATGAATGCCTAGCATAACTATGATCGAAATCATAGAGATTTTTAACAGATGCAAGAGGAGCTAATTGCAGCGAGCGGACTTGCGGAAGGTCATCATAAACGAACAATAAACATATAGTAGTTATACGAAACTCCGGGACTATAAGGAAATAACATGCCGGTAAAACATATATCGACAAAAGGAATTTAGATTGTGAGTATTGTGAAGGAACTTTCGGTCGTAGCGCCGTAGTGTAAGACTCTTTATCGACGATGAACTGTGTCCTTGCGCTGTGACAGGTTTCTCCAAAATCGATCAGGCAAGTAGCAGTGGAGCAAAATTTGTTGCAGACGTGATCTTGTGCTCCGCAAGAAGGCCTGTCTCGCGAAAAAGATATGTGGACACAAATGGATGCCACCTCGATGGTAACCACCAACTATTACACACCTTTGGCAAGTCCACAAATTTGCAGCTTACTAATGTAGAACTCATACATAGTGTCTGGAAAGGCGACATCAGCTCGCCAAAGTAATTCACTAGAACAGCTAAGACATCCGTGCGAGGAAATACTTAACTGCTTCACTAAAGAGGATCATAACAGAGCTCCTATCATGGACCGTCACATAAACAGAGAAACGACACATACAAAAAAAAAGATTGCTCGTAATTTAAAAATAGACACTAAAAATGCGGAAATTCGCGTGATCCTGAGTGGAGAGACTGTTTTTGATCTGAACCTGTCAGATTCGTTTTAGATATGATGTTTAGCACGAAGGTAAGCTACTGCAGCGTGCCATACGAATTTTTCCGTCGAACGTATTTCCGAAATATTGCTCAACGTTCATCGGAATACAGATATAACCCAACTGTAGAGAGAGAACGTGGTTAATTACTTAATGTTCAGTACATCCTGCACAGTGGTTGTTTCGGTAATGACATTCCTGGCTCTCATTAAATCAGAAAAATAATGAATTGAAAACATATGTAGTTAGGTTTAAGTAGTTCTAAGTTCTAGGGGACTGATGACCATAGATGTTAAGTCCCATAGTGCTCAGAGCCATTTGAACCATTTTTGAAAACATATGCATAAATTACAAGGTAACGGTTGCCCTGCGTTCTTCATAGGAAAAAGAGGAGAAACTTTCCAAAACGCATAACAAAGAGTACGCCATGCTTTCAGGACCAACCACTTTGATAAATCCACAATAGCTGACTACGTATATTTACTTGAAGATATATACGAAATGATATCTATTACAGCCTTACTGCTCTCCAAACAGAAGCTAATGAAAGGAAACTTGGTCCTTTACTATATAGCAACTAGAAATACTCGATAATGAAGTCTCACTCTGCAGTGTAGTGTGAACGAGCTGACCTCAACAGCCACCACTTTTTAAACAATGACACAAGTTTATCTGACCCCTAAAGAAGCCATAATTCATAACGTGTAATAGCTTTACAACATACAGTCACATATGATATATGCGGGGAAAAAATCCATTTTGCAAGTAACATCTGTGTGTAGATAAAAATGTAACACATTTATATCACCTTAACAGCTCCTATTTATATATCTAAATGTACTATCTCTACATTCAGGTCTTCTTTGTCTTGTTAAAGTTTTGTGCAGATATATCTGTGCAAGTAAAAGCGTTTGTGTGCATGGAAATACATGTGATTAAAAGTATCCGGACACCCTCAAAAACAAACGTTTTTCATATTAGGTGCATTGTGCTGCCACCTACTGCCAGGTACTCCATATCAACGACGTCAGTAGTCATTAGACATCGCGAAAGAGCAGAATGGGGCGCTCCGCGGAACTCACGGACCTCGAACGTGATCAGGTGATTGGGTGTCACTTGTGTCACACTTCTGTACACGTGATTTCCACACTCCTAAACATCCCTAGGTCCACTATTTCCTATGTGATAGAGAAGTGGAAACGTGAAGGGACACGTACAGCACTAAAGTGTCCAGGCCAACCTCATCAGCCGGCCGTGGTGGCCGAGCGATTCTAGGCGCTTCAGTCCGAAACCGCGCGACTGCTACGGTCGCAGGTTCGAATCCTGCCTCGGGCATGGATGTGTGTGATGTCCTTAGGTTAGTTAGGTTTAAGTAGTTCTAAGTCTAGGGGATTGATGACCTCAGATGTTAAGTCCCATAGTGCTCAGAGCCATTTGATCCAACCTCGTCTGTTGACTGACAGAACCCGCCAACAGTTGAAGAGGGTCGTAATGTGTAATAGGCAGACATCTATCCAGACCAGCACACAAGAATTCCAAACCTCATCGGGTTCCACTGCGACTACTTTTACAGTTAGGCAGGAAGTGAGAAAACTTGGATTTCATGCTCGAGTGGCTGCTCATAAGCCACACATCACGCCAGTAAATGCTAAACGACGCCTCGCTTGATGTAAGGAGCGTAAACATTTGGACGATTGAACAGTGGAAAAACGTTGTATGGAGTAACAAATCACGGTACACAATGTGGCGATCCGATGGCAGGGTGTGGGTATGGCGAATGCCCGATGAACGTCATCTGCCAGTTTGTGTAGTGCCAACAGTAAAATTCGGAGGTGGTAGTGTTATGGTGTGGTCGCGTTATTCATGGGTGGGGCTTGCACCCGTTTTTGTTTCGCGTAGCACTATCACAGCACAGGCCTACATTGACGTTTTAAGCACCTTTTTGCTTTCCACTGTTGAAGAGCAATACGGGGATGGCGATTGCACCTTTCAACACGATCGAGCACCTGTTCATAACGCACGGCCTGTGGCGGAGAGGTTACTCGACGATAACATCCCTGTAATGGACTGGCCTGCACAGAGCCCTGACCTGAATCGTACAGAACACCTTTGGGATGTTTTGGAACGCCGACTTTGTACAGGCCTCACCGACCAGCATCGATGTCTCTCCCCAGTGCAGCATTCCATGAAGAATAGGCTGCCATTCCCCAAGAAACCTTCCAGCAACTGATTGAACGTATGCCTGTTAAAGTGGAAGCTGTCATCAAGGCTGTGGGTGGGCCAACAACACCATATTGAATTCCAGCATTACCGATGGAGATAGCCATGAACTTTTAAGTCATTTTCAGTCAGGTGTCCGGATACTTTTGATCATATAGTGTATGTTTGCACATGCTAAGCATAAAGACTATGTAACTACTAAAGGAAACAATAAATTATTCACTTTTTTATTTAGTTCAGTAAAAAATTGTAGGCGCAATACAGCATGGTGAGTTAGCTCTTAATATGACTTTGTACACTGAACTGGAACAGTAGAGACGAGTGAAACTGATGTCAAGCACCTGAAAATGAGCCCCCAGGGTTCAAAATGAATCGTGCGTTGTAATAAAATAACGAGTCGTGGCTGAATGCGGTTTACTTTCTTACCATTTAGCCGAAAGTAACACAGTAACAGTGAATACACTATCAACAATTGACAGAAAAATCACCTGCAGAAAGTTTAAGGCCCTGTGTTATTTAGAAATAGGTCTGTAGTCACTGTAGAACCACACAGCAACGAACTATGTATACGTGGCCTTTAAAGTGATATTTTTGTATTTCATTCTGGTAGAAGTCATGCTCACTTGGTATCTCCTCATCACTGTACAGCTAGTGCTCTAGCGTCACGTAAGCAACGCTTGGGTTAAGGAAAGCTTCTGGCAAGAGTAGGCGCAAGGAGGATACGGTGATAGTGAATGAAACTTTATCATGCTAAAGTTGCTTAAAACGTTAAAATAATATTATTATTATGAGATTAAAAACCAGGTGATACTTAGCTGTGTACGTATAAAAAATCTAAAAAACGGACATATGGTAAAAACAAATTACGTAAAACTGTGAATAATTGGAAAGAAACAACACAAAAACAACCAAGGCGGAGAAGAGTTGGAAGAGGGGAAAAGAAGAGAGGAGGGAAAAAAGGGGGGATCGAGAGAGTTGTTGTTGTTGTTGTTGTTGTTGTTGTTGTTGTTCGTGGTGGTGGTAGGGGGGGATGTTAAAAAGTGTTTAACTGTCAAATATAACGGCCGGCCGGAGTGGCCGAGCGGTTAAAGACGCTACAGTCTGGAACCGCACGGCCGCTACGGTCGCAGGTTCGAATCCTGCCTCGGGCATGGATCTGTGTGATGTCCTTAGGTTAGTTAGGTTTCAGTAGTTCTAAGTTCTAAGGGACTTGTGACCACAGCAGTTGAGTCCCTTAGTGCTCAGAGCCATTTTTTTGTCAAATATAACTTATCTGAAAAACTGTGTACATCAAATCTCTAGAAATATATTTACATCATAACTACGAAGAAACGCATATACTACTAACATTAATAGGAAAACGATACATCCTACAGTCATATGTTGTCCTTGATGGTGAGTGGTCATCGGAGGTGAGGGTATCATCTGGAGTGCCCCAGGGAAGTGTGGTTCAAATTGTTCAAATGGCTCTGAGCACTATGGGACTTAACTTCTTTGGTCATCAGTCCCCTAGAACTCAGAACTACTTCAACCTAACTAACCTAAGGACATCACACACATCCATGCCCGAGGCAGGATTCGAACCTGCGACCGTAGCGGTCGCGCGGTTCCAGACTGCAGCGCCTAGAACCGCATGGCCACTCTGGCCGGCAAGAAGCGCGGTGAAAAGGTGCGTATACACCTGTGCGCAATGCGGTTGTAGCTTGTCCCATACGGGAAATATAGGCGCCAAGTAAGCTACATTTCGCGCGTCGGCTTACGGACGCCAAATGTGGTTGTGGGGAACCGAACAGCATGTAAAGACATGAATTAAAAACCTTCTCCTGAGGTTTTCATTGGTAAATCCAACGTTTACTGTACAGCACCCTGTAAGTTGTTTGGTAGCAGGTAGCGTCAGCTGGTAGACAGGCGAGAGCTGCGGTGGGGACGAGAGGCTTGCAGTCGGTTAAGAGGAGAAGTGGAGGGAGGGAGGGGGGCAGCAGCTGTGTCTGTTTCTCCTCGGCGGCTCTGCTGGCTGCCGCTGACTCAGCCGAGGTCATTGCCGCCAGACGGCGCTGCGCCGCGAGCATGCGGAACGCTCTCCTCCGCGCTCACCTGACTTGCGCTATCGCTCTCTCTACGCTAGCTGGACAACGTGTTCACCATGCGCTACATCCGCCCTTGCTTCGACATTCGAGCAATCGTTTGATGCGACGTGATTAATTACATCATCAAGTGTCATCCGCTGGCATGTCAGATGTAAGGCGGAAGGTAATCATTGCGCTAGTACCACCTCCCCTCCGTGACTTCTCCCTGCCTCCTCTCCGCTCCCCTCCTTCAGCTGTTGCGGAACGCACGCGGGAAGAAAGGCTGTCTACGCTAAGGCCCCGTGAGCTTTCACTGGAACCATATTCATCCGACTAGTTGGACGGCCGCGCTCGGCAGTATACGGCTGGCTGACGGACGAATTCCAATGAAACGGGATTTATCCGACGTACTAGCTGCAAGCGAGCACCTGTCGTTGCTTGTGTCTGAGTGTTTGTCGTACTTAATTTCCAACTATGGACGTCGACGTTACAAGTCACTAGAATGAGAACAGGACACTGCGCTACATGCAAGACAAGAGTTATCACCACCGCAACTTACTGTGCAAACTATGGTTGAAAATTGCAGGGGATGTGAGTGTGGAAGAGGAAACGCTAATCATAATGAATAATAAAAAGGCATAACAATGTGCAATCAGATTTAGTCAGTATTTGATATGTGACGTACAGTGGACACTGAGTAGCACAGTTGCAGAAACTGTATTTAAAAATGAAATTTAGAATACCACCTTCAACCATACGTTCACCCTTTGTACTAGAATTCTGTAAAGTGCTCAAACCGCTTTAATTTGTGGTCTTCCTCTGAGTAAATAACCGTCGTACATACATCTAGGATCGAATATGTTGTACTGACAACAAGGCTCTCACCGACAGAAGCTTATATTTTTGTCGATTGTGTTCGTTGGCAAGCGATTACAGCTGCTAGTTCTTCCCCTCCTTGCCAATTACGTACACGTTTGACTATAATGCCAATATTAGCAGGTTTATCAATTTCAATACCACTTTACACGAATCTTCTTCATTTACTAGTCATTATTCCAAACGCACATTCCATCACTTGTAAATCCTCAGAAAGACATTTGTTGAAAGTAGTTTGCATTGGTCCAAGTTTCGACACTGGCAATGGTCTTCTCATCAGGTAAGTCTTCAGTTGCCGGCAGTGTGTGTTACTCGGCTGCAGTGAGTGAGTTTCGTCGGTCGGCCGTAGTCGTACGACCTGTTAGTCGGATGTCCAGGCTAATACCTTTTATTGAGGCTCAAGGTCATTACGCTAAACAAGTGTGCGGAGTAATAAGTTTCTTGATCGCGTAACTAATGAGCAGTACTGGATCGGATCGGGGAGAAATGAAGTTCATGGCTCGGAGCTCGGCTTGACTAATAGAATGGATCGGTTGATAGGTTTCTGAGACGTTAAGACATTATCCACTTGGTACTGGAGGGAAGTTCCTGCTTGTAGGAGTGGGGGGAGGGGGAGTGGATGGGGGGGGGGGGAGGTGGTAAACGCTGTGGGGGGAGACCAAGGCTTCAATACTGTAAGCAGGTTGAGCGGATGTAGGTTGCGGTAGTTATCCAGAGCTGAAGAGTCTTGTACAGGATAGACTAGCATGGAGAGCTGCATCAAACCAGTCTTCGGACTGAAGACTAAAACAGCTACGTCGTCATCATCATATTGGAAAACCCGACTGATGAATTTTAAGAGTATAAACCTTTCCAAGATGTGCAGAGTTTTTCTTGCAGCATCATCAGCTGTGACGCACTCTTGCTGAGAACTCAAACCCTGATGAATCAGTTCTCTTCTCTGGAAGTTTATTTCTCTCTCTCTCTCTCTCTCTCTCTCTCTCTCTCTCTCTAGGTCGATCGTCAATTTGAATTTGACTTCGTAAATACTCCAGACTAGCAAGTGAGACTGGTCGCCGGTACGTTCTAGTACTAGTCCAACAAGTAACCGAATTATCTGATCACTCTCTCATGCCACACGCCCCATTTTGTTCCAACCGATTACTGTCCAGAGTTTCCCCCGGCTGTAAGATAAATGCCTGACTGAAATATCTTCGTGACGCTTCTAGCTTACTGGGATCGATCTAGTTCAAAAGATGCGAGCTCTTCAGTAGACCAGGCATAGCAGCCTGCCCTACCCATCCGAGTGTGGGACGTGAGAAAGAAAAAACAACGAAGGATACTCGAGAGTCACTACTACTTCATTCTACAGGCGGAAAACTAAAAAAATCTGTCTCCCGCCTGTTCCGGTAGCACCGTCCCGTTCAGAAATGAAACTTTCATACTGTTTTCGCAATTGCTTAATCTACGGGCGAGCGAAACTCACCACATGAACCACCAATTTCCAAATGGTGCCAAGTAAACTTCACTTTCGATACGAAAGTTAGAATTAATTTAAGTTTCTATGTTCATATACAAGCTGGCCAGAAACAGTGTGAAAAGCTTGTAAGGGTGCTGGAGTGCAGGTTGCGCTAAGAAATAAAAAAAGAACTCGCTAAGTTGTGACGTTTATGATTTAATTATCACTAAACTTTACTGTTTCCAACCACGCTGTATACTGTATAGCCTTGAGAAATTGGATGAGTGTATTTGAAGCATCCTGTACGACTTCCTACCGATTACTTAGCAGTGACGGAATTCCTGTGTACTGAAGTCACCTGCCTAATGATTTCTCAATGTATTTCACTTTTAACATCGCGATCGTGTGTCCTTTCCGACGACTGCATCATTTAACGGAACAAAGTGACATGTACCATTTGTCTGCGAATTGTGTAATCCTTGCTCTGTGTACTGTCTTTCGACATTGTGGCGCACCGAGCGAAGTGGCGCAGTGGTAAGACACAGGTAGGTATTCGGGAGGGCGGCGGTTCGAGCCCCGTTCTACCATCCAGGCTGTGATTTCCCTAAACAACTTAAGGCAAATATCTGGTTGATTCATGTTAAAGGGTCGGACCGATATCCTTCATCAATACGAGTTTGCGTCGACGGGACGTTAAACAATAATCTTCTCTCCTTATCCAAATCCAGTGTTCGCAAAGATAAATAAGAGAGAATTTACATCTTAGCCAAGACGCAATTAATTTACATTTCTTTTACCCATACTTGTTATGTATTTCATGTGTCAACTTCAAACATGTGTGGGAAAAAGAAATAAAAGTAATTTGGAAGCATCGAATGAAAAATATTTAATGATGGCGGAAAGTGTATTATTTAATTTGGAAATTTCTAACGATAGGAACTTCGAACATTGACAGTATTAAATGAAACTTTACGTGTAGAGAATATGTCTATGTTTAATTTATTTCACTGGACGCAACAAGAAAATTTCCCTCCAAATGAGTTCTGTAAGTAGGCCATGATAATATCTTACCTGCAGCGAACGCTTGGTTCTGTTCTGTATCGGAGTGGCTGTCACTGACAGTGTTGTTGCGGCATAATAAGCTGAAAGAGAAAAGCGCTATGCTGTGTGCTATAATTTACCGCTTTTCAGGAAAGACAACATCTTATCCTCTCCTCGTTCTGTTCATTTGCTAACAATGTTCGTAGTATTCATTGCATTCAAAATGTGGGAGAGGATAATTATAAATGAAAAATAATATGAAATCAGAACTTATTTAAATTTCTCAGAGCAGTAGATCTAACATTTAAACTTCTTTTGATGAAATTACTCATTCTTTTTAACCGTATCACAATCACCAAGTATTATTGTAGTATAAAACTGCTACCAGTTTTACTTTTATTAAATCAAAATGACCTTTTAACAAACGGAAGTGGATGTAACTTGCTAGCACCTTGGACGTAAATCGTCTCCTTTACATAACACTCCAAATCACTGAACAGTGAAAATTAACTAACTATAGTAATTGCTAAAAGCGCGCAAAAGCAATGCGACAAATACCTTTCGGTTGCTGAGTCATTTCTATGTCAAAATCAAATTCCAAAAATCTTTCCTGCAATAATATTCAACTCTTAGCTATTTCCTCTTCTCAAATTTTCTCATCTCCAAACGGGAACCACTTGCTCTGACCCAGAGCTCCTCAGCTAGACCAACCGATCACCGTCGCATCTCGCCCAACGACCAAGACTCGACTACGACACCGTCTCCCCGGCTGCTGCTGTTCCGGCTACCGCGCGCTATTTTACCCAACAATGCTTTTCTTAATACTCAAAAGACAATTTATCCTCTCATGAATCCATGGACGTTAAAGTCTTTGCGGTCTATCTGTTACACAAATGACTGATGGGCTCGTACCGTAGCAAATTATGTGTCAGTAAATAGACACATTACAAATACAATCGACAAACTGTTTTTTATAAGTTAAATTTCTTCGTGGTGTAAGTGGTAGACAGCCTGTTTCTCTAAAAGTCTCTACAACACAAGTCAAAAAATTTTCAAATGTGTGTGAAATCTTACGGGACTTAACTGCTGAGGTCATCAGTCCCTAAGCTTACACACTACTTAACCTAAATTATCCTAATGACAAACACACACACCCATGCCCGAGGGAGGACTCAACCTCCACCGGGACCAACCGCACAGTCCATGGCTGCAGCGCCTAACACCACTCGGCTAATCCCGCGCGGCACAAGTCAAACTGATCTGTAAAATGTTGCTATATCATGCAAGAAGATGGCTCTCTCCATTCACGAATCTTTCAAATTGCTCTTACTTGAGGCGAAAGTTCTCTCAAATCTTGCTTTGCAAACAGATGACTGACTCTTCACCAGACCAGGTATATTCCTCGTGGCTCGTTACAAATTCCACATTGTGACCAACAAACTTCAAAAGGTGTCGCCATGTAACGAAAACTTTTCATGTTCTACAGTAAAATATCACTGAAAACGACAGAGTGCTCCAGCATGTCTGCATGAAAGAAATACAATCGTGAGCCAAACACTAAAACCACTGCCCACCGCGAAATCCACTGACATAAGTGATTTTGACAAAGGACAGAGTGTTACAGCCCGGCGCCTTCGAACGAGCATCTCGGAAACGGCGAAGCTGGTCGACAGTTTGTGTCTTGAAGGACCTTGAAACCACGAGTAGGTGACAAGGAGTTGGATGGTCACATCTCGACACAGAACGTATTAGAAGCTCGCTCGCTCTGTAAGACAGAATAGGCAGCGATCTATGTCAGATTTGACGACAGAGCACCATCCAGGCACGTTTCAGAGGACACTGTTCAGTCCACATTACTGAGCAGGGGGCTTCGCAGCGGAGTACTAGTTCCATGTTGACCAAACGACACAATCGAATACGACTGGTCAGTGGATCAATGGAACCGTGTCGCATCGTAGGGTGTATTGTCTATTAAACTGGGGATCTAGGAACCTAGAAACGACGGAGAGGCTTCGTCCCGCCGTAGCCCTCAGTGGTTCACAACAGGCCACAGCAGTTCACCCACCCCACCACCGCCACACACCAAACCCAGGGTTATTGTGCGGTTCGGCCTACAGTCGCGTACCAGACGAGCGTAACTCCAAATGTTTGCGTGGTAGAGTAATTAAGGTGTACGCGTACGTGGAGACAGTGTTAGCGCAGCAATTGCCGACATAGTGTATCTGGGGAGGAATAAGGGGAACCAGCCCGCATTCGCCGAGGTCTTAAAAACCATCCACAGGCTGGTCGGCACACTGGACCTCGACAAGAATCCGGCGGGCGGATTCGTGCCAGGGATCAGCACGCCTTCCCGCTCGAGAAGCAGCGCGCTAGACCGCACGGCTAGCCCCGCGGGCTCGCCTCGCAGGGTGAGCAACCTCTACTGTCACACCAGATCTATGGTGTCATGTCACGATATTCAGTTATCCAAGCGAGCGGCTACTTGAAACATGCACCGCGCCACGGAAGCAGACCGTTGGGAGCAATATTATGCTATGGGGTACTTTCACGTGGACTTCCATGGGTCCAGTGGTAGCAAACGAAGGCACCATGACAACGGTGGAGTACGTCAACATTATTGCATCACTTCATGCTACATGTCTTCACCGACGCCGATGCCCATCTTCCAGCACGCTAGCAGTTCGTGTCACAAGGCCATAATTGTGCTGCAGCGGTTTGAGGGGCATGAAGTTAGAGAAAGCTTTTGACAATGTTGACTGGAATACTCCTTTCAAATTCTGAAAGTGGCCGGGGAAAAACACAGGGAGCGAAAGGCTATTTACAATTTGTACAGAAAGCAGATGGCAGTTATAAGAGTCGAAGAGCATGAAAGGGAATCAGTGGTTGGGAAGGGAGTGAGACAGGGTTGTAGCCTCTACCCGATGCTATTCGATCTGTATATTGAGCAAGCAGTAAAGGAAACAAAAGAAAAGTTCGGAGTAGGCATTAAAATCCATGAAGAAGAAATTAAAACTTTGAGGTTCGCCGATGACGTTGTAATTCTGTCAGAGACAGCAAAGGACTTGGCAGAGCAGTTGAATGGAATGGACAGTGTCTTAAAAGGTGGCTATAAGACGAACATCAACAAAAGCAAAACGAGGATAATGGAATGTAGTCGAATTAAGTCGGGTGATGCTGAGGGAATTAGATTAGGTTCAAAATGGTTCAAATGGCTCTGAGCACTATGCGACTTAACTTCTGAGGTCATCAGTCGCCTAGAACTTAGAACTAATTAAAACTAACTAACCTAAGGACATCACACACATCCATGCCCGAGGCAGGATTCGAACCTGCGACCGTAGCGGTCACGCGGTTCCAGACTGAAGCGCCTTTAACCGCACGGCCACACCGGCCGGCAATTAGATTAGGAAATGAGCCTTTAAAGTAGTAAAGGAGTTTTGCTATTTGGGGAGCAAAATAACTGATGATGGTCGAAGTAGAGAGGATATAAAATGTAGACTGGAAATGGCAAGGAAAGAGTTTCTTAAGAAGAGAAATTTGTTAACATCGAGTATTGATTTAAGTGTCAGGAAGTAGTTTCTGAAAGTATTTGTGTGGAGTGTAGCCATGTATGGAAGTGAAACATGGACGATAACTGGTTTCGACAAGAAGAGAATAGAAGCTTTCGAAATGTGGTGCTACAGAAGAATGCTGAAGATTAGATGGGTAGATCACATAACTAATGAGGAGGTATTGAATAGAATTGGGAAGGAGTTTGTGGCACAACTTGACTAGAAGAAGGGATCGGTTGGTAGGAAATGTTCTCAGGCATCAAGGGATCACCAATTTAGTACTGGAGGACAGCGTGGAGGCTAAATATCTTAGAGGGATACCAAGAGATGAATACACTAAGCAGATTCAGAAGGATGTAGGCTGCAGTAGGTACTGGGAGATGAAGAAGCTTGCACATGATAGAGTAGCATGGAGAGCTGCATCAAACCAGTCTCAGGACTGAAGACCACAACAACAACAGTCTTGGCCATCAAACTCGCCCGATTTGAGTCTTACGAACGCATCTGGGACGACGTTGGGCACCAGCTCCGCCCCCACAAACCATTGGCCCGTAATTTGCGGGAATTGCGTGACCTGTGCGTAGACATCTATGCCACATACCATTAGAATCCTTTCAAAGAATGTCGAAACCTTGTCGTGCAGAATCATGCTGTATTGCGCTCGAAATGTGGACGTTCTCGCTATTAAGCAGGTAGGCATAATGCTTTGCGTCAACAGTGTATAAATAAATAGTATCTTGCATAAGGCGGAAACTTTCAGTGTGTGTGTGGGTGTGTGTGTGTGTGTTTTGTGGTAGTAATTCGGAATAAATGCAGCAGTTGCCTCAGGCTCGGAAATATAACAGACCAGCGGTCGTTAGCCCGGCGCACAAATTCGATTCTTGTCTGTCTTACCTACTTGTCTCGTAAGCTAGTTCGAGGTCCGTGCGTGAAGTGCCGGCGTATAAACGAGCTAACAGCCACGCATAGTGTTGTTAGAATGTTGATATCTATTTGTCAGTTTATATTCCAGCTATACTACCTAGCTGCGGACTAGATGATAATTCACTCCTTCGTGCGTCGTGAAATAGCAGTATAAAGTCTAACCAACTTAGACTTTATTTTTTCATCAGTGACAAAATCCGCTACAGTTGCAAAAATTATTTATTTGTAAAAAGGGAAGCACAACCTGGTTTCAGGACATATGTATCCTCTTCAGTTGCATCTGCAAAATTATAAATGAATAATAATACCTATCCACATGCTTAAGGCAATGAAACCTGTACAGAACCAGCAGAAATTCTTAGACCCCCCCTCCCTATACGTGCATAAAATGTGAGTGCTCAAAGGATGCATAAATGAGATTAAAATAATTAAAACGTTTCCAGAAAGTTTGGAAGGTAGGAGACGAGATACTGGCAGAAGTAAAGCTGTGAGTACCGGGCGTTAGTCGTGCTTCGGTAGCTTAGATGGTAGAGCACTTGCCCGCGAAAGGCAAAGGTCCCGAGTTCGAGTCTCGGTCGGGCACACAGTTTTAATCTGCCAGGAAGTTTCTTAATTAAAATGTGTTAAAACTGTGCATCCTTGAAGATCGGACATATGCCCTGAAACCAGGTTGTGCTTTCCTTTTAAAAAATAAATAATTTTTACAGCTGTAGCGGATTCTATCGTTAATAATGAATGACAGTTATGGATGTCCCATCGAGAAGAAAACTTTTTTAATGAATGTTATCTTTTGTCAGCAAGTAACCAAAATCCGAAAAAGTAGGATTATTCTGTTCCCGAAAGGCAGTTCGTAGGTTAAATGAGGCGGCATAAAGCAACTGGTGCAAAAGTTAATTACTATCCTGATTTGTCGAAGTTACTGTGGAAAGTACTAAAAGTAGTTTAGGTTGGAAGATTCAACACAGATGGTGCCAAAGAGCCTGATGCTCGTGTCTGACTAATTCCCACTGTGCGCAGGTAATTGGTACAAAATAGTAGTATTGTTGTGAAGCAAATGCCTTTCGGACGTTGTGTAAGTAAAAGCGTCAGCCATTTACGATAAATTTGGCTACTTGTTTTGTTTGTGCTATTAAATTGATTAAAATTGCTTTTGTATGGAAACTATAAACCATTTCTGCACTGGATCGAAACTGTGGCGTAGGCAGCATTCTATACCAACTTCAACACGTGCGTCTATTTTCCGTAGTACTTTTGCCACTACAGCGATATATTGCGATGGAAAAACGGTGTAAAATTTGCTTAGCGTATCCGATTCTGCTCGATTAATTGAACAACGACACGTTTGAAAGCAAAGTGAAAGGAGCACAAGCGTCGTTGCTGAAACGAAAAGCATAGAGAGAGAGAGAGAGAGAGGGAGAGAGAGAGAGAGTCGGATATTAACATGCGCGAAGTTTTCATCAATTGTGTTAAGAAACAAAGGCGCTGATCTGCATTAGACGATAAGGCCCAGCTGCTATTGTTCGTTCGTTATCACACTACGTATCAGCAAGTAAGAACGCGTCGCACACTCAGTTTTTGACTTGTTTCCCCTTCCTTTGTTTCGTCTTACCTTTACGATGCTGATGAAGAGTAGGCTAGAGAAAGAGAGAATCACCAGGCGGAGTCAACATACAAGAAAGTGGGCTACAGAAGTAGCAGAAGTTCGACAGACGAATATACATATAGAAAGAAAACTGCGAAGAAATTATGGTTAAAAGAAGAAATGCTTGAGTTGGTCGGCTGAAGAAGAAACAAGCTCACGGGATGGATGGACTACAGCAGTATAAAACATTTACAGATTAAATCAGTTGGAAATGCAAGGAAGCTAAAGCGAAATGGTTGCAGGAAAAACATGATTGTGAGGTCATCAAACAGAGAACTGTGCATAACTTTCGGAGAAGTTAAAAACAAAGACGTAAGCATTGAGAGTGCATAAAGAATTCCGCTGCTGAACGCAGAGAAGAGATCGCATGGATGGAAAGAGGACAGTGAGGACCTCTACGAGGAAGAGGATCGGCTCATAGCCTGCTAGAAGAAGAAATGGCTTACGATTTGTAGAACATACGGGAGTTACTTAGACTGAGCTTTGGGCACATCCTGTGTGCCTTTTGGGAAAGAAGGTATAGATAATCATACACACGGAATTTCTAAAAACATCGGAGGAAATGCCAACCAAATGATTATTCAAAACTTGTCTAAAATCTCTGAGACTGGAAACATATCACCAGACTTTGACCAGAGTGTGTGGGTGATAATTTCGAAGGTAGTAAGGTCAGATGCGAGAACCATTGTACATTCGGCTTAGCACCTCATTGATCGAAGTAGCCGTAGTAAGATTCAGTTAGGTAGAACATGACAGAGTCAGACAGAAAGTCTCTAAACGTAATGAAAATCATCTTATTAAAATTATCTTTTTGTAAAATTCTTTTCGTAACACAACAAGCAGAATTGCGTAATGGGAGTGTAGTCCGTTTTTCTACGTGGATAAAGGGGATAGTGTGTCAACAAATGCCTCCATATATCACTCAGGCTGTTGAATAGTTTTTGAGACAGGTAAATTTACAAGTGTTGGGTGTACCCAACAGATAGTATATAGTGATGTGCCTTCTGAGCATCGTGACCGCTTACAGTCCACCATGTGGGAAAGGCGTTATAGGAATTACTTTGACATGTATAGGCGCCACCACACCCAATATTCATACCTATCGTGAATTAGTATGAAGTGAAAAGTCTTAAATCACAAATTATGAAATTTCTTTGTTGTTATGGCGAAGTATGTTTCTAAAACGGCATCAGAGACGTGGTTGTATTGCTGCTGCCGCTGAGTATACGGAAGCACAAGCTGGTGTTGGGGAGACGTCGAGTCTCAGAGTTATTTTAAGTCATCACAGGCCTGGAAATAAAGCCTCTTATCACTTAAGAGCTCTCGAGAGCCACGTTATACTCAGTCACTGGCGCGGAAGATCTTATTTACGTGTTACCCGCTCTTCGTGTTCTGTGGATCTCCTGTGGCGTAATAATTTAATGCTTACTATAAATATCCCTCAAATATGCAAAGACTACTACTAGTCTGTAGCTCTAGAAGGAGCCGCTAAATAAATAATTTTCTAGTATATTTTAGAGCGCTTCATGTAATGCCTGCAATATCTTCTTTTTCTTTTCTCTCAGGTTCGAGTTCCTTGTATGTTGCCTAACAGACTCAAATTCTGCTCCTTGTAAATGCAACCCAGTTTCCTACCTCACGAAAGCATCATGGTTTAGTCGTCAGACAGGGCACTTATCTTTTATCGGTTCGTAATGCGCTTAAAGTTTCTTCCGCCTGACGCCCTTAAATAAAACAAACAATTTATTCTGTGAAAATTAAGTTAAAATAACTTCAATTCCATGGAATAGGCCCAGAAACATTTCGCGCTCGAACCTGTCTAGTACAATGTTAAAAGCTTGAACAGACACATCTAAAAAGAATGTTTTTGGCCTGTTAATTTGTTCTGAAAAAGTTCAGTTTTGTTACAGTAGACCTGTGTGCACTTGTAAATTAAAACACGAATTGTTAATATCATCCAGTGATCTATTTATCCTGTGAGATACGTTCAAATTATAATGCTTTGATCAGACGGAACCGGATACAGTCCACGACGACGATAACATATTAGTGAACAATTTTGGCGAAATTATTTTCACCGAAATGTGGGCTGCATTAACACTTAGAGTAAAGCATCGCTTTCGTCATAATTTTCGGATAATATTCTTTACCATTTCTACACTCTACACTAAGCGAAGCGGTGCAATGGTAACACGTTAATACAGAACACTCAGAGTTTTTATCCATTTCATGTGATGGCTTTCCGTTGACAGAGTATGCAGAAAAAAAAGCAATGGATGCATGTTCTATTATATTACTCAGCTCACTCGTGCCTGATGGCCTACAACTAATAACACCCGGTATGAGGCACCGATGTGCGGTACTTGTAGTCAGCCGGCCGCTGTGGCCGAGCGGTTCTAGGCGTTTCAGTCCGGAACTGCACTGCTGCTGCGGTCGCAGGTTGGAACACTGCCTCGGGCATGGATGTGTGATGTTCTTAGGTTAGTTAGGTTTAAGTCGTGCTCAGAGCCATTTTTGAACCGGAAATTCAATAGTCTGTTTAAAATTACTTGGTAGTTGATGTCTGTCACTTGGCGCTGCAAGGTTGCCCCATCGGCTATCGCTCGGTTAAAGGCGACACTCAAACAGGCTGGATCACTTCACAAGTGCTGAAATGCTGTTCACGTGACGGGGCGCGATGTTGGAAGCTTCTGTCATCAGCTATGGCGGGAGAGCAAGCTGCTCTGTCCACAACTGATTTTAAGTGACCAATGACTGAACTGCGGCAGACAATGCATTTTGTAGCCGTGAATTTAAACTCGCGTCCTAATCTAACAAATGGTTCAAATGGCTCTGAGCACTATGCGACTTAACTTCTGAGGTCATCAGTCGCCTAGAACTTAGAACTAATTAAACCTAACTAACCTAAGGACATCACACACATCCATGCCCGAGGCAGGATTCGAACCTGCGACCGTAGCGGTCATGCGGTTCCAGACTGAAGCGCCTTTAACCGCACGACCACACCAGCCGGGCCCCTAATCTAACACTAACTGCTTGATGTGCAATGTACCCGAGGAAACGGCGACCAGCAATCTTCGGCAAAACAATAACTCCATCTCGCTTTGCTCATGGCGATTAAAGCTGACAGAAAAAAAAGTCAATTTCAGCGCTAAAAGCGAACTGTAACATTTCGCTTTTACTGCTCGAGCTGACGCGATACCGATCGACGAGCAGTCGTGGAACTCATTTACAGGTTATAGGCGACACAGGCATTTATGAAACGAAAAAAGAATGACAGGACGAAAATAAGAGCAAATTTAAAAAATCCATACGATGATGAAAAAATAATGTGACAAAAGATTAAAAAAACATTGCATTGAAATCAGTTAACTGAAAATAATAATAGAGTAATTTTGATAAAGATTTACAGATTAAAGAAAATACTACCATTCGACGGGATTGGAATTGATGATCTTTTACATCCCATACTGTAACTTTACTACTGCACTATGGAAGACCTACGAATTACAGTGTTTAATTTACGAGGGTTGCACTGAAAGTATTGCACTGCATTTTTTTTCTCAGCCGAAAACAATGCTACGAATGCGAAACGTTGCGTGTGTATTATTTGAAGTCTCCAGAGTGAGTGCGCCAAGTTTCCGTCACTTCCGAAGGATAGTGTACGTGCAGAACAGTTTCAAAATGGCGTCTGTAGGTGACGTACGTTACAAGCAATGTGCAGTCATTGAATTTCTAACTGCAGAGTAAGAAACTATGGGGAATATTCACAAATGCTTGTGCAAAGTCTATGGAGCATCTGCTGTCGACAGAAGTACAGTTAGTTACTGGGCACGAAGGATGAGGTTACCATAGGGCGGTCCGGCGGAGCTCCACGATTTGCAGCGATCGGGGAGACCAGCCGTGGCTGTCACACATGACATCATGCAGCGAGCTGATGTCTTTCGCGAGGACAGACGCATTACGACTCGGCAGATGGCGCTGCATCTGTCAATCAGCAAAGGAAGTGTGGACGCAATTATCCGCACTCTTGGATATTCAAAAGTGTGTGCAAGATGGGTCCCGCGGCGTCTAACGGTGGATCACAAATCGCACAGAAAAAACAGTTGTCTTGATTTATTGCAACGTTTTGAAGCTGACGGGGAGGCCTTCTTGACCCGGATTGTGACAGTAATGAAACCTGGCTTCTCCATTTTGCACCCGAAACAAAACGACAGTCGATGGAATGGCGCCATTCCGATCCCCACAGAAGAAAACATTCAAAGCAACTGTTTCCGCCGGTATGATCATGATCACCGTGTTCTGGGACTGTGAAGGTGTGATTCTCATTGATGTGATGCCAAGAGGCGGTATCATTAATTCAGAAGCACATGTCAACGCATTAACAAATCTCGAGACGCGCTTCCGGCAATTTCGGAGCCACAGCAACCCAGAAGATGTTTTGCTGCAATACGATAACACTCGGTCTCCCACAAGTCCGTGGACTGCTTAACACATTGCAAAACAGTGTTGAACAGCGTTACCCCATCCACCCTACAGCCCTGACCTAGCTCCCGCGGACTTCCACTTGTTTTGGTCATTAAAGCATGCCATTCGTGGAAGACATTTTGAGGACGAGCGGTAGCGATTCACACAGTGAAGCATTGGCTCCGCCACCGGACAAGGATTGCTCCGACAGGGCATACACGCCCTTTTTTCGCGCTGGAGGAAGGTCATAGAACGGGATAGAGATTACGTGGAAAAATAGCGTATGTAAATAAAACACCATTCTTTCGTGTGTGTACTTCTCATATGTTCAAATAAAGAATTGTAGAAGAAAAAAAAGTGTTTCATTACTTTCTGCGAAACCCTTCGTATTTATCTATAGAAGCAATTGCAACGATCATTTGTGCCTTAAAAAAGTTCGGTTTCACGCCAGGTCGTATGAATTTAATCCACTGTGAGCCGATCTCTGTGATGATAATAATTGAATATGTGAAGCCGAATCGCGTGTTTTGCTAAAGAATCCGGTAGTCTTTGGCAAGTGATGTGTACGAAATGTGCGTTATTTCCTTGCTACCGTCTTGTGTGTGTTTGTTGTTTTGGGTGTGCTTATGTTATGTGATTCTTCTGCTTCCGTATCCGGATGCACCAATTATATCTTCCCTTGCGTTCAGCACTCGAACAACAAGCAATCGGGCTTTCCGTGGAAACGACCTAGTCGGCCAATCCTGCAAACACCGGAGCACCAAAACCATAGATGTTATGTGATGAAATACGCAAAAAAGGCCGAACCCAGGATTCAGGACCAAGTACAAGAAAAAAAAGCCAAATAATGAATTAGAAGTGAACTGACCGTTTGGTGTGGCAGTCTGGCGACGGCGAACATTTCGGGCGTGACGTTGAGCGCTCTGGTTGGAGGAAGACACCTCCAGCACGTGAAGTATCAACTATCGCTGGATTTGCCCTGGAGAGAAAGTGTACATATGGCCCTGATACATGGGAGTTCCCAATTACAAGTTCAAAATTTTACACATTTTCTTTTACGGAGACTCACCTACTTTATTCGCCAGTTTTTATTGTATGTACTTAATGGACTCCATAAACTTGGATGTCACCGTTCAGTAATACCTTAACACTCGTCGCAAGCTGGGTATCCCGTAGCTTTACAGGTAAACGCCTATGGGTTTTGTGCGTTGGTAAAGTCGGCGCCCACGCGCAAATCTCGATATTGAGCAGACGCGGTTAATGACGTTACATGGTTCCACTACGCCATTTCGCCCTGCCCCACTGCATCCCCAGCGTCGCTGTGATGTGGATTGGCGTGGGCGGGCCGGAAGGCTGGAAATAGCCAATACCAGCCGCCGCTGCCGCCCACACAGTTTCGCCGTGCCCTCGACTCTCCTAGTCCACCTTCGTCTTCCTCTTCCTGATTTCTGTTACAGTTCTTACCTTCAATCCTAGCTCGGGGAAAATTTTGCATAACGCTTTCTGCATGGCAGTGAGTCGGCGTAATTTCCACAAAACACACCTGCCGAAGAATAAAACTGCATACATACACCGCCTGATAAAAAAGTAGAAGCACGCAGAATACTTGGTCGGATGTCAATTAAACTGCGTACACGTACACACCATCGATGGGTGTGTAAATGATAATAACAGCAATTCTCTGCGACAGATAGAATGGCCGACAAAGTGCATTAATCTGTTCCTGTTTAGTTTTACCAGAACTGGCGGAGTGTCTTTAAGGAGCGTGGACAGTGTGAGACGTCGAGTGATCACTGTGAAGAACACGGAAATACCGCGTTGTCATATGAGACACAGTTATCAGCGCGTGGCGGAGTTTGAAAGGAGCCTCATTGTGCATCTCCATTTGGCCTGCTGGACAAGTCGTGCAATATCCAGATTTGTGGGACATTCTGCTGACAGCAGCCCGTTGTTGACTGCCTGGGAACTTGAGGGCAGACTGAAAGTTACGGTTGACAGTATCTGACCTCCAAAATGGCGAATCGCTCTGTTGTGCACCAAGCGCATCGTAACCGCTTTTCACCAGCGCCTGCCATCCCAGGACAAGTCATGGACACTCTGCAACATTCTGTAGCATTCCGCACCACTGGTTACATTTTCCTACATTTAAAGCAAACTGTCATTCACCACACCAATTAGAAACTCTGTCAAATGCAATCAGATACTAGTCAGTACCCTCTCCTCTCCCACCCTCACACACCTTTATGAACATCAGTGTCTAACTAACCTGTAAAATTAGAAAGAATTTTCTTTAAATGTTTTAATTTTCAAACTAAGGAAAGCTAAATGACATTTAGTTTTTAGGCGTTTTAAACTATGAAGTAATGAGTCAATGAGACAACTGATACTGCCTCTTTCTAACAACCTTTATTTATAAATGATGAAGCAATTCTCAGTGTATCACGAGTGCTATCTACAGCTCCTTCTTAGAAAATAATGCTAACTATCCACACTGAGGGTAGACACTTGTTACACATCACTCTGCATAGCAACACTTGCCTCACCCATACCCTGGACACCTATTTAAAATTCACCAAACTAAAATGTGTGCACTATACCTTAGGCCTACTCCTGATTAGGCAGTAACTGGAAGGCTTCTGGGTGCCACGCTTTATCTAAAGCCACAGACGCTAATAATAATAATAATAATAATAATAATAATACAGCGTGGGCCCTGCTGCAGCGTTGTAGCCATTACACAGTTCCAATTATGTTCTGCTGTCAATTAGTTCATTGAGTGTCACGAAACGAATAATTAAGCAATTTCTATTCTATTTCGAGAACTACCTACAGCTCAGAAAACGAATTCCATGATATATTTAATCATATGCGATGTAAATGGCACAGCCTTACTCTCATAAATACATAGTACAATACATGTGGGTGGCGGGTAGACTGTGTGAGGAAGATAAAAAAAGGCGAAAGATTTATTCATCTTGAAGGGAAACATAATGATCATACACTCATTTCACTAGATGTAACCTCCACCGTAATCATTATTACAGCCTTACGAAATGGTAATAATATCAAAGACCTTTTAAAAATAGTTTAGGTTCGTGACCGAAGCACAATTGAATCCTTTTGTTTTTAGACCACAGAAAATTACATTTATCCTTCAGGAGGTAATTACCCCCAGGTCGGGAACCACTGCCCTAACTCAAGGACGACACCCTCCCATACACGTCAGCGTTGTCAGCAAACAACCATAAATAGCTGTTCACGCTGTCCAGCAGATTATATATATTTTGGTAGTTGTTACGGATTTATAATCCTTTCCAAGTTCCAGTGTGGTAAATGATCTACGCACTTCCTTCACTCCTAGATTTCATGCTGTAGGCGCAGCTAGTTCGTTCATTGAATATAATGTGGAGGCGCACGATTGGTTCACTCAGCTAATATAAGTTGGGACACGAGGGAATTTAAACTTTATTGGGGGCGTCAGGTAGACTGTAGTAGGTTCTCATGTACAAATTCAGAACACTATACAAGATGTAAACAGTAACAGTTTACAACATACCACAGTTGTGTAGGTGAAATCGAGACGAACAAATTGATGCATGACACTTGTGGTATATCAAGCCGGGAAACAACCTCAAATTGACCTACAAAAACCATCACTACAGCTCATACGTAATGAACACATCGAAAAGAAAATATTTCAAATTGACAATGAAGCCATAAAATCAGTTGCCCATCTCTTTTACGTAAGGCAGTTGACGACAACTGGATCGTTTTGGCCGTTTATTAATATAGATTCATCCAGTTGCCTATCTAATAGCATCTAAGGGCAACAGATATTTGTCGTCCACTTTTGGGTATTTCCCGACATTTAGGGCCGCATGTGTCTTATATTAAATTACTTGTCTCAGCTTCATCATCGTCGCTTCGGGGTTTTTTAAAGTTTAAAGGAACCGCAGCTTTCAGTGACACTAAAACGGTTTCGTACTCTCAAGCAGTATTTGGAAGGCTGTCCACCCGTGCGCAGCTCGTGGTCTCGCGGTAGCGTTCTCGCTTCCTGATCGCAGGGTCCCGGGTTCGATTCCCGGCGGGGTCAGGGATTTTCACCTGCCTCGAGAGGACTTGGTGTTGTTGTCATCATCATCATTCATCCCCATTACGGTCGGAGGAAGGCAATGGCAAGGATCTTGCCTAGTACGCATCGTCCCCTACGCTCTGTCAAGGAGTATGGGACCTCATCATCATCTTCCACCCGTTGCCGGTGACCGAGTCTAGAAAGAGGGCTTCGCCTGCAATCTCGCCGAGCTACCAACGGAGTTTAATATATGAGGCTTAAGGGAGAATCTTTCGACAATCGGCTTAGTACCTTCGCGCTACAGATATATTTGTGCAACGACTGCACACATGCGTCTAACTTATCTTTACTACAAAGCGAACGAGTGGCGCAGTGGTAAAACACGGAATGAAGACGTTTGAAAACCTTTCCAATCGGAAGAGTGCTACAGGAAAATTGTTGGTAAAACTGAGCCACTCAATTCGGAACAGGTTCAAAAATGGCTCTGAGCATTATGGGACTTAACATCTGTGGTCATCAGTCCCCTAGACCTCAGAACTACTTAAACCTAACTAACCTAAGGACATCACACACATCCATGCCCGAGGCAGGATTCGAACCTGCGACCGTAGCAGTCTCGCGGTTCCGGACTGCGCGCCTAGAACCGCTAGACCACCGCGGCCGGCGGAACAGGTTTCCAAATCCTGTACACTATTCAGAAGATCTGGCTCAATTTTTTGTGTACTGGTTGCTGCAGACCGCTTAGGGTGCAACACGTCCCACGTGGTTGTAAAAAGATTCTGTAGCGTAAATGGATGTGAAAGAAATGAAGTTTCCATACCAATTTGTACGAACGTACTTTTCCTCGCCTGGCCTGAAGATAATGGCAATTGAGGATCTGGAATGTGCCTACTTTTGACTGGCAGGGGAACATGCAAGCATTTTTAAAATTCAAGTATTGCTTGGAATGATCAAACAGGATAATTAATAACTATTTATTTCAATGAATTTCATATTTAATTATTATATTTATTCGCGATTTTATTCTTATCTACTTTCTTTTTATTATTATTTAAAACTGCACAAATAATTCGCTTCATAAGTAGAAATAATGTTTAGTTTTGTAGTAATAGTAAAATTTTATACTAACTTTTAACAGCAATAAGTACCTGTCTTAATGGCAGGTTTCTTTTTTTTTTAAAAAAAAGTGCAGAAAATAATTTAAAAAAAAAAGAATGAAAGTCTACAGACAACAGTGTTAGCACTGATTGGCCCCGCAGATGCAGCTAGACAGTCAGTGCTGAATGAAGCACCACACACGTGCACCTAAGAGCAGACGAAAGAGAGCGCAGTGGCGAAGAAGGAAACAGCACCAGGAAAGGAGGCACTAACAAGCTGTCGGACGAAAGAAGTTCAACTTGAATTAGCTATTTCCGAGAGAGGGTTATGAAAACTTTTTGCTAGCAAAACATTGTGTAACATGGTGAATGCAGCTGTGTTGACTGGAGTTCACGCCACGTTGGTTGCAGTGTTCTTATTAATGGACCGTGGGATGTGGAAGCAGTCACTGAATTTCAACACCACGGTTCAGACGCGCATGCAACTCCACTCCAACTCATGGTGAAAAACTGGCGACGCACGGCTTTTTTAATAGTAAAACAGAAAAGGAGGCAAGCAACGGGGAAAAACTTCAGAACTAGCCAGGACTGTAACTCAGAATACAATATGGTCGCTAGCCGAATTCGGCAACCAGCAGAGTAACACAGCGAAAGGTCGTAGTAACAATGCATAGGTCAGAAAAATTCAACACAGCAAGATAGCAACGCTGATTCTTTTTATAGCGCTACAGACAAACCAAAACGCAGATTGTACGCAACCAGACAACCGACGCAATAATCGATTAGGATCAGTGCATTTCATCTGTCGAGAGATTTTTTTTCTAACTATTTGTAATTTTCATTTACGATACATGTTAGGCAAAATCAGTTGCGCTGAAGAGTATGGGTGGAGTATGATTTTGGACCCTAGTTCGAGCAGTATGTCGTCGTAACGGCCGTTAATTCAGGTAGGGCATTGACATTGCTGAAGGGCACTTTTTTGCGTGTTAATCTGGGTCGCTTCTGCTCCAACTCACTATGCTAACAGCTAGATAACGTAGAAAGACAAGAACCGATAACCGGTTAGCTTTCTTTCAAAATACCCAATGAGCCACAGAATACAGGCGCAGTGGGCAAAGGAGTTTTTGCTTCAATCCTGTCACCAACGTAACACCACTGTTCGACTGCACTTTTGTCTTTCTCGTTATAATTAACCGTCGATACACATTTAACTTACAGTCACATAACAAGGTCAGTTGCCTCTGAATTACGCTTCAACTTATCTTAATACGAATTTGAAACGTCCTTCCTCAAACGTTTTTAGCGTGGAGGTGGATATTCATCGCACATTCATCTTTCCCACAGTGGGAACTCCGTTCACATGTAGTGCCTACCACCAACGCTAGTGCCACGATTATTGACAGAACGATCTACTACATGAAAGCACGAATTTTATACGCCTGTCTCGACTGTTGGTTCGCACGAAATTCCCACATCTAAGTTTGTAAATGCCCTGGAGACCCCTTTCTAAGATGCTTTATCATGGCACTCCTGTACTCTGTATGCGTTTATCTATATAGCGAGACACTGACACTCGAGGAAACTATCGACAAACAACTGCGTATTACATTTGTTTGAAAGTAAAACCATACAGCCAAGTTGGACGTCTGCATTTGATTCACAACACATTCAAATGCATAAGAAGGATGGGAAAACGCCAACTGCAAGTATCGTAGGAGGCACGAAAGATACACTGGTAGGTTAAACTTAAGGATGATAGTAACTTTTGTATTATGTATCACTGCCAAGATAGCGCGATGAAACTTGGACCACGCATTAAACGGAAGTGGTATAGTATAATACAGAAGATAACTGAAAGAAATACGAGTTGAGACGAAAAAAATGACATTTATTCAGAGACAATAATTATACTGAAGTCACCTCCATTCATGATAGTCCAGTGGACATCGTAAAAGATGGGACATAGTTCATAATATGGTGTGACCACCACCGACGGCAATGCATTCTCTGCAACGTGCTCCCATACTGGGCATCACAGCTGACTATTGATGGATGGTCGTTGGTGCATCTGGACGTGCTGGAATGTGACGCCCCAGAGCATCCCACACGTGCTGGAAAGTGGGGTGAACGGACAGCCTAGTCCATCCGCTGAATATCCTGTCGTTCCACGACAAGGGTGTCGATAGGAGTGCCCCAGGATGGTGTGATAGGACCGCTCTTTTCCCTACACGATGATATTTACAAACGTTTAAAAATCAACGAAACAACGTAGATGACACTGAAACAATTAATATAACTTGGGAAAGGAGTAAGACAGGGTTGTAGCCTCTCCCCGATGTTATTTAATCTGTACATTGAGCAAGCAGTATAGGAAATTAAAGAAAAATTCGGAGTAGGTATTAAAATCCAAAGAGAAGAAATAAAAACTTTAAGGTTCGCCGATGACATTGTAATTCTGTCAGGGACAGCAAAGGACTGGGAAGAGCAGTTGAACGGAATGGACAGTGTCTTGAAAGGAGCATATAAGATGAACATCAACAAAAGCAAAACGAGGTTAATGGAATGTAGTCGAGTTAACTAGGGTGATGCTGAGGGATTTAGATTAGGAAATGAGACACTTAAAGTAGTAAAGGAGTTTTGCTATTTGCGGAGCAAAATAACTGATGATAGTCGAAGTAGAGAGGATATAAAATGTAGACTGGCAATGGTGAGGAAAGCGTTTCAGAAGAAGAGAAATTTGTTAACATCGAGTATAGATTTAAGTGTCAGGAAATCGTTTCTGAAAGTATTTGTATGGAGTGTAGCCATGTATGGAAGTGAAACATGGACGATAAATAGTTTGGACAAGAAGAGAATAGAAGCTTTCGAAATGTGGTGCTATAGAAGAATGCTGAAGATTAGATGGGTAGATCACATAACTAATGAGGAGGTATTGAATAGATATGGGAAGGAGTTTGTGGCTCAACTTGACTAGAAGAAGGGATCGGTTGGTAGGACATGTTCTGAGGCATCAATGGATCACCAATTTAGTATTGGAGGGCAGAGTGGAGGGTAAAAATCGTAGAGGGAGAGCAAGAGATGAATACACTAAGCAGATTCAGAAGGATGTAGGCTGCAGTACGTACTGGGAGATGAAGCAGCTTGCACAGTATAGAGCAGCATGGAGAGCTGCATCAAACCAGTCTCAGGACTGAAGAACACAACAACAACAAGACACATGGGGCCGCAAATGTCGGGAAATACCCCCAAAGTGGAAGTCAAATGTTGAACATGTGACGTCACCAGACGACGTACCTTGCTACACGTGCAGCGGGGTAGCCTATCGGTCTGACGCATCTGATCATCCCGTACCAAGTCAAGTAAGTATTCACGTCGGTGTGGCTTCGGCCTACGTGCCCGATTTCGGCGCGTGGGGCACAGGGTTCGAGTCTTGCGTCTGGCCTGCAGGTGTCTTTTGCATGGCAGGCAGTTATTTTTTGCATTGCGTTATAATACTGTATGTTCACATTGAGGTAAGATTTATTACATTATTTGCCGGTCTCGTGGTCTCCGCTGATTAACTGCAAAGTACAACAAAAACCTAGCGTATTTTGTAAACAAAAAAAGAAGAGACAATAGGAAAGAAATACAAAATTTACAAAATTAGAACAGATTTTGCTCGGTTACAGGGAGAACAATGATTTTGTAACTTACGCGTTTCCAACAGATGACATTTATAAAAGTTGCTCGAAAACAGAGTTGACCCAGAAGCTATTAAGTAGGTCGTTAAACTGGTTGTGTTCATCACGGTAATACTGACATCGACCCAAATTTTGCGTAGTAAACACGAGAATACAGTTACAACAAATTCAAACCCGTACAGAGGGGTTCAGACTACTACTTCCTCGCGCATCATCCACGAATGGAACAGAAAGATGGCTAAATGTTTGGTTTCATATGTAACCACTACCGCACATGGATCCGTATTTGCTTGCGGATAATTATTAGGTTAATGCAAGTGATAGCAGTTTTTTTCGTGTTGGTTAGCCGGTTGCTATGGATTTATTTATCCATTTTCATTTTTTATTTGTAGTTTACTGTTGCTGTTTGATTTTACATATTGTTATTTTGTCATCTGGACGTAGCGAGTGGAGTTGTGAACGCTAGAAAGTGGAGAGCCAAGTGGAGACATCGGAACATTTCCGGCATATTCTTCTGTTTGAGTTCAAAAGAGGGGTGACAGCTGTGAGGGCAGCTAGAAACATTTGCGCCGTGTATGAGGATAATACCATTGGACATAGCACGGCAAGAAAATGGTTTTCCCATTTTCGGGAGGAATTTCTTGCCATTAGTGACTGTGTTCAGGAACACCGTCGGGATTTGATGGAGATCATTTAAACGTATTACTCCACAATTATTCACGTCAGTTTGCTCGAGACCTGGCAAATGTGATGACCTGCGATCATTCCATCATCGAGCGACATTTGCGTGCAACTGAGAAGCCAAAATCACAAAAATCAGCGGGTGGCCATATGTGCATCTCTCTTGGTCGTCATCAATTGGCTCATGAACAAAACCGACTATTCCTATCGTGTATCGTTACTGCTGACGAGAAATGGTGACTTTATGCTAACATAGCGAAAACAAACGAATGGTTGAGCCCAAACAAAGCAACAGCTCTCTGTACAGAGACCTGCGCGCATCCTCAGAAGATAACATTATGGATCTAGTGGAGCAGCAATAGTGTGATCCACTAAGAATTACTTCCCCGAGGTGTACCCATAGGTGCTGACATTTTTTTGCCAACAACTGAGAACAACGACCAGGAAGCCTGTGTGATGTGATGCTACTCCACGATAACGCCTGCCCGCATTCTGCTAGACTGACAAAAACACTACATGAGAGTTGGGTTGGGAAATCATTCCGCACCCACTTTATTACCCGATCTTGCGGCCTCAGACTTTCACCTTTTCCGCTCTGTATCGAACAACCTTGGAATTTCCTCTCCGGATGAAAATTCGCACCGAACATGGCTCGGCGAATTCTTCGCCTTAAAACCACTTGATTTCTATAGTCGCGCACTTGATTTCTACAGTCGCGGAGTCGTCGACAGACTGTTGTAAATAGTGAAGGAGAATGAATTATTGGTGCATCTGCTGTGTTTATAAAACGTGTGGGTAAAAGCTACGAACTTATACACTAACGTAATAATGCGCTGACAGAAATGGAATGTGTTACACCAGAAAACGACAGTGCGATGTAACTACAACTCTGCGAAGATGTTCATCATATAACTGGTATTACGCGATAATATTTTTATTTCATTCCGAACTAACGTTCCTCATACGCACGAGTAAGGAGTGTGCCCCCAACGGTATTGAATACACTCTCGTATTCGTTGTGTCATTGTAATAAAGAGCCTCGTAATATCATGTTGAGGACAATCTCGCCATGTTTGAAACACAAGATGTGTCAGTTCATTAAGATCGCTGGCTGGATACTGATAGTAAAGAATACGGTTCATATACTCAAAACTGAATTCGGTCGTCCGAAACAGTTTCACCGCGGAAGATCGTAACACGATCCCTACCTTCAGTCATCGAACGAACTTGGAAGTGGCAGATATTGAGGTAACTGATAGTTATGCGAGAGAACTTGCTCCTCTTCTAGCAGCAGTTTATCTAGGCGGCTGGAAAAATAACGGTCCGAAGTGACTGGAAAAAGCGCAGGTAATTCCCGTTTTCAAGAGGGGTCGGAGGACAGATGCACGTAATTATAGACCTATATCGTTGACGTTAGTCTGTTGTAGAACTATGGAACATGTTTCATGCTCCTGTATTATGACGTTTTTGCCGAACGAAAACCACGTTGTAAACATCAATAAGTATTCCGCAAACTGAGAGCTCGCGTAACACGGCTCGCTTTGTTCCTCCGTGAGATCCACAGCGCCGTAGACATCGGCGCTCAGGTTGATGTTGTTTTTCCCGATCTGACATCGTCTCGTACTGGCTTTTAGTGAAAAAAGTTCTAGCTTACTGAGTATCGTACCAGATTTGTGACTGCATTCAATGCTTCCTTTTAGATAGAACTCAACACGTCGCTCTTAACGGAACAAAATCGACAGATGTAAAATGTAATTTCTGGAGTACCCCAAGGAAATATGATAGAACCGTTACTGTTTACAATGCACATAAATCATCTAGTAGAATACGTTGGTACCTCTCTAACGCTGTTCGCAGATGATGCAGTTGCCTATAAGAAATTAGTAACGCCAGAAGAAAGTAACTATTTGCAGAATGACCTCCAGAGAATTGATGAATGGTGCAGGCTCTGGTACTTGTCCCTGAACGTGAATAAATTTAACATACTGCGCACCCATAGGCAAAGAAATCCTCTACTGTACAGTTATATTATTGATGACAAACTGCTGGAAACAGTAACTAGCATACAATATCTAATCTATCCGGAGTCACCTTAAGTGAAATGACCATACAAAACAAGTAGAGGGAAAAGCAGATGCCAGACTGAGATTCATAGGAAGAATCGTAAGGAAATGTAACTCATCCACTAAAGAAGTGGCTTACAAGGCGATTCTTGAGTATTGTTCATCAGTCTGGGACCCTTACCAGGTATGACTGAGAGAAAGAGAGAGAGAGAGAGAGAGGGGGGGGAGAGGAGATCCAACGAAGAATGGCACGTTTCGTAACGGGATCGTTTAGTCTAAGCGAGAGCCTTCCGGACACGTTCAATAAACTCCAGTGTCAGACATTGCAAGAGAGCCTTCACTTTGTGCATTATGCAGAGGTTTACTATTGAAACTTTGAGAGAGCACTTTCGGGAAGTGTCAGACAGCATATCAACAATCATTCTCCCCCCCCCCCCCACGCGCCATTCGCGAATGAAACAGGGAAGAGTTATCAGTTTGTGGTACCAGAAGTACCCTCCGCTACACATTGTCACGTGGCTTGTGGGTGTCGTTTTAGATGACGTAGATGTAGATAGTATCCGAAACATGCCTTGTGGGCGACAAATCAGCCCAGTCAATGATGTGTACATTGCTTACGGCATTTTTGGTACGAATTGCAGTTTAGGGTTTTACATTATCCTGGTGGATTATGCCATTTGGTATCTTCGACTCAAAAGTTGAGACAGTAGCGTTTATCACTGTTAACACACACAGGCGCTCCCGTAAAAAATTGCCAAATGAGTCCTGCTGACATATCTAGTGGTTTCCCTCACCATCATTCCAGGAGTTCTAGACGTATGGGTTTTGAAATCACTTCTTTTTGTGACCCTCGACAGGGTCATCTAAAGACAGAATATGCTGAAAAAATAAGTTCCACTTTCTGCCACCAGATGACAATATGGCGCTGTAAGCAGTTAGAATGTGAAATGTTTTGTCGCTTGGCGATGTGTGTTGATTTCTTTTATTAAGTGGCTGTTGGTGAAAAGGGTTAAAACGGTTTAAGTTTTCCATGTGAAACGCAATGGCTATTGAAAAGAAAGACCCTGCATTGCTGGTAAAGTTATCAGAACTGCAGTAATAGCAACGCTGCATTGCGGGAATATCGTCGACAGAAACAGCTGTGAAGAGGCCCCATGTCAATAAATAGGCTATATAATATGATCGAGAAATTTGAAAAAATTGGTGAATTACGTGGCGCAGCAGGTAGAAGCAAGCGCCCCATTCCCATGGCAGTAGTTAATGAACTTGTAGATATAGCCGACCATGCAGCGCATGCCTCAAATTCTACAGCCAGTGCTCGAACTATGCCACGGGAGCTGGCTCTCCCAAGGTCAACAGTTCAAAAGATTTTGCAGCGCATTTTACACTGGTGTCCCTACAAGATTCAGAATGTGCACAAAATGAAGCCCCAAGATAGGCTACAACTCCTTGAATTTGGACTTCGTTTTTTTGTCACGTATAGAAGTAGATGACGTGTGGCTGGGAAATATTTTGGGGTTCTGTTCCGCTCCACGTTGTGCCTGAATATACACTGCTCTGAGCGTGTATGACTGTATGGTGTGGTTTCACAAGCTCCTTCATTCTCGGTCCGTTGCTCTTCGAGGAACGACACCTCGCGCACTGTTAGGGGTACAGTGACATCTGTACGTTATAAGGGTCTCCTTGTGCCACACGTGTTTCCAACTTTGCAAGAACGCAATTATTCCATGAAAGATGGGGCGGCACCACATGTCACTTGCCAGTTGAAAGATTTGCTTCGAGAGATTTTCAGTAACGACTGCATCATCTCTAGGCAGTTTAAAGATGTTTAGCTCACCAGATCCCTCGACCTAAATCCATGTGACTTCTGCTTGTTGGAATGTCTTGTCTTTTATAGCAATGTATCCGGACTCTTCCTGATCTGAAGGATTGCATATGACGACATATCGTTCTGATTCCATCGGATATCCTGCGAGCAACTGTCGAACATGGTGTGTTACTGACCAGCAAGTTGCCAAGTCGGGAGAAAATGGGGAACATATTTTATAATTTGTTGCCAGATCCTAATAGACGTGCCAGAACCACTGTTATCATTCGTTTGGTCGTTCCACCCCTTTTCCTGCATCCACACCTCACGCTTACTGCTTACAGCGCCATATTTTTAACTGGTGGCAGAAAGTGGAAGCAAAACTTTTCTTTTTTCCTCTTACTCCGCGAGTTCATGGATTAATGAACATAGTTACAGTGTTTCAGCGTCCTGAGATGGGTACAGCCCACACTTCAGCACTCGGAACACTGTCAGTTTAATGTAACCATCTGGTATATCATATTACTGGTTTTTTTCATCTTAAACCTACTTCACGACTTCTGCTTTTTCCTTCGTTGTTAGCCAAGGTTGAAGCCAGAAAAAAAGTGGTTGCACATTCACTATTTGCAATTTTTCGTTTTCCACGCCCCCGCCTTTTTGTTTGCTGCAAATGCGTCTTTTTCCTCTGACTTTTCTAAAACTTTGCAAACAAGGCGGAAACACTGTGCTGTTTGCGGAAGAGATCAAACTACACCGACATCTCTATGAAGACAACTTATGTGAAGTTTCACAAAAGTGAAGTTAACTGCGAAAAACGGAAATGCGGCAAAATGAAAAAGGATTCGTGAAAGCGGAGCAACTGCTAAAGGTGAAAGTGGAACCAAGTTTTTTCGACTTTGCTTCCGTTAACGAGAAGATAAAATTGTGTCGACTTTAGAACACGTAAAAAAAAGAGGAATAACAGCAGTTACCAATCAAATCGCTTTGTCAATAAAAATAAACGCGTTTCGTGCAAACAGTACTAAACTGTACTGCCGAGGGGAACACGGCGACTGCCTTAACCCGCTTTTCCAATTGGAAAAGGAGTCAACATAAGTGAACACCTGCTTCGGCTTATCCATAGATACTCGACCGTTTATGAGAAAACGGTTGTCAGCGTTGCGACGTAGTTTAGATGGCTTTAGCGCACAATAAGCTTAGGCCAACGGGTGGCATGGCGGCTAGCGTCACAGATTCTCGCTTTCTGTGTTCGAAACAAGATTAATTTTTTTTCATGTATCTACTATTCTCCTGAGAAGATTACAGCACGAATATTTATTATCAAGTTACGGGTGCAGGAGCGTTATGTTAATTGTAAAATTACAACTGGCTCTCAGAACTTGACAGACAGTTATTATATATTACTTGTGTCAGTGGTAATTTTAGGGGTTACAATCTTCTTAAATTCTCACATTCTTATATTTCATTGGGTGTAGAAAAATTTCCGCTACCAGTTACGATAAAAGGTTATTTATTTGTCACACGACGGGTATATTTTCGACTGATGCTGCCTTGCCACTTACAATTGTCCCACTTGTATCTGTGTAGTCACCAGCAAATAAGATTTTTGTATTTATACAGCGATCTCCAGCATATAAACATGTACATGAAAGTATAAACACGTGAAGATGGGCGTAAGCACAAATAACCTTTTATTGTGACTGGCAGCGGAAATTTTTCTACACCCTATAAAGGAACAATCACGGAGATCAACAGCATGAACTATGGATAAAATTCATATGTTTCATTGTTATATCAGTTGTACTTCCCCATGAACGATGGACCTTGCCGTTGGTGGGGAGGCTTGCGTGCCTCAGCGATACAGATAGCCGTACCGTAGGTGCAACCACAATGGAGGGGTACCTGTTGAGAGGCCAGACAAACGTGTGGTTCCTGAAGAGGGGCAGCAGCCTTTTCAGTAGTTGCAGGGGCAACAGTCTGGATGAGTGACTGACCTGGCCTTACAACATTAACCAAAACGGCCTTGCTGTGCTGGTACTGCGAACGGCTGAAAGCAAGGGGAAACTATGGCCGTAATTTTTCCCGAGGGCATGCAGCTTTACTGTATGGATAAATGAAGATGGCGTCCTCTTGGGCAAAATATTCCGGAGGTAAAATAGTCCCCCATTCGGATCTCCGGGAGGGAACTACTCAAGAGGACGTCGTTATCAGGAAAAAGAAAACTGGCGTTCTACGGATCGGAGCGTGGAACGTCAGATCCCTTAACCGGGCAGGTAGATTAGAAAATTTAAAAAGGGAAATGGATAGGTTAAAGTTAGATATAGTGGGAATTAGTGAAGTTCGGTGGCAGGAGGAACAAAACTTTTGGTCAGGTGAATACAGGGTTATAAACACAAAATCAAATAGGGGTAATGCAGGAGTAGGTTTAATAATGAATAAAAAAATAGGAGTGCGGGTAAGCTACTACAAACAGCATAGTGAACGCATTATTGTGGCCAAGATAGACACTAAGCCCACGCCTACTACAGTAGTACAAGTTTGTATGCCAACTAGCTCTGCAGATGATGAAGAAATTGAAGAAATGTATGATGAGATAAAAGAAATTATTCAGGTAGTGAAGGGAGGCGAAAATTTAATAGTTATGGGTGACTGGAATTCGAGAGTAGGGAAAGGGAGAGAAGGAAACATAGTAGGTGAATATGGATTGGGGCTAAGAAATGAAAGAGGAAGCTGTCTGGTAGAGTTTTGCACAGAGCACAACTTAATCATTGGTTCAAGAGTCATGAAAGAAGGTTGTATACATGGAAGAATCCTGGAGATACTAGAAGGTATCAGATAGATTATATAATGGTGAGACAGAGATTTAGGAACCAGGTTTTAAATTGTAAGACATTTCCAGGGGCAGATGTGGACTCTGACCACAATCTATTGGTTATGAACTGTAGATTAAAACTGAAGAAACTGCAACAAGGTGGGAATTTAAGGAGATGGGACCTGGATAAACTGAAAGAACCAGAGTTTGTACAGAGTTTCAGGAAGAGCATAAGGGAACAATTGACAGTAATGGGGGAAAGAAGTACAGTAGAAGAAGAATGGGTAGCTCTGAGGGATGAAGTAGTGAAGGCAGCAGAGGATCAAGTAGGTAAAAAGACGAGGGGTAGTAGAACTCCTTGGGTAACAAAAGAAATATTGAACTTAATTGATGAAAGGAGAAAATATAAAAATTCAGTAAATGAAGGAGGCAAAAAGGAATACAAACGTCTCAAAAATGAGATCGACAGGAAGTGCAAGATGGCTAAGCAGGGATGGCTAGAGGACAAATGTAAGGGTGTAGAGGCTTATCTCACTAGGGGTAAGATAGATACTGCCTAAACGAAAATTAAAGAGACCTTTGGCGAAAAGAGAGCCACTTGTATGAATATCAAGAGCTCAGATGGAAACCCAGTTCTAAGCAAAGAAGGGAAAGCAGAAAGGTGAAAGGAGTATATAGAGAGTCTATACAAGGGCGATGTACTAGAGGACAATATTATAGAAATGGAAGAGGATGTAGATGAAGATGAAATGGGAGATACGATACTGCGTGAAAAGTTTGACAGAGCACTGAAAGACCTGAGTTGAAACAAGGCCCTGGGAGTAGACAACATTCCATTGGAACTACTGACGGCCTTGGGAGAGCCAGTCCTGACAAAACTCTACCATCTGGTGAGCAAGATGTATGAGACAGGTGAAATACCCTCAGACTTCAAGAAGAATATAATAATTCCAATCCCAAAGAAAGGAGGTGTAGACAGATGTGAAAATTACCAAACTATCAGTTTAATAAGTCACAGCTGCAAAATACTAACATGAATTCTTACAGATGAATGGAAAAACTGGTATAAGCCGACCTCGGGGAAGATCAGTTTGGATTCCATAGAAATATTGGAACACGTGAGGCAATACTGACCTTACGACTTACCTTAGAAGAAAGATTAAGGAAAGGCAAACCTACGTTCCTACCATTTGTAGACTTAGAGAAAGCTTTTGACAATGTTGACTGGAATACTCTCTTTCAAATTCTGAAGGTGGCAGGGGTAAAATACAGGGAGCAAAAAGCTATTTACAATTTGTACAGAAACCAGATGGCAGTTATAAGAGTCGAGGGGCGTGAAAGGGAAGCAGTGGTTGGGAAGGGAGTGAGACAGGGTTGTAGCCTCTCCCCCATGTTGTTCAATCTGTATATTGAGCAAGCAGTAAAGGAAACAAAAGAAAAATTCAGAGTAGGTATTAAAATCCATGGAAAAGAAATAAAAACTTTAAGGTTCGCCGATGACATTGTAATTCTATCAGAGACAGCAAAGGACTTGGAAGAGCAGTTGAACGGAATGGACAGTGTCTTGAAAGGAGGATATAAGATGAACATCAACAAAAGCAAAACGAGGATAATGGAATGTAGTCAAATTAAATCGGGTGATGCTGAGGGAATTGGATTAGGAAATGAGACACTTAAAGTAGTAAAGGAGTTTTGCTATTTGCGGAGCAAAATAACTGATGATAGTCGAAGTAGAGAGGATATAAAATGTAGACTGGCAATGGCGAGGAAAGCGTTTCACAAGAAGAGAAATTTGTTAACATCGAGTATAGATTTAAGTGTCAGGAAGTAGTTTCTGAAAGTATTTGTATGGAGTGTAACCATGTATGGAAGTGAAACATGGACGATAACTGGTTTGGACAAGAAGAGAATAGAAGCTTTTGAAATGTGGTGCTACAGAAGAATGCGTAGATTAGATGGGTAGATCACATAACTAATGATGAAGTGTTGAACAGAATTGGGGAGAAGATGAGTTTGTGGCACAACTTGACAAGAAGAAGGGACCGGTTGGTAGGACATGTTCTGAGGCATCAAGGGATCACAAATTTAGCATTGGAGGGCAGCGTGGAGGGTAGAGAGGCATCAAGGGATCACAAATTTAGCATTGGAGGGCAGCGTGGAGGGTAAAAATCATAGAGGGAGACCAAGAGATGAATACACTAAGCAGATTCAGAAGGATGTGTGTTGCAGTAAGTACTGGGAGATGAAGAAGGTTGCACAGGATAGGGTAGCATGGAGAGCTGCATCAAACCAGTCTCAGGACTGAAGACGACAACAGCAACAACAACAACATCAGTTGTTATATTTTATTCATATTTTTATTCTTCGGGAAGATTTGGTGCATTCCTTTGAACGATACCCATCGTAGAAACATTGGAAACATACAAATTCCGAACAACGTCAGCACCGTGACATTTATTTATATGAATACCACTCGGGAAAGAAACGTCGTAAAACATTGTTGAAGATTTCACGATTTGACAATAGTTTCGCGTGAAACGACGCGTAATGGATAACTTTTCCGAAATCTGGCACTTGCAATTGATTATGAATCATCGAAAACAATTTCAAATAATTTTTACGTTGATTTGTTGTTTTTCCTTTTTTTCTTTTTTTTCTTATTTTGATTCGTTTACCAGACATGCTATTAGTAGACGAAAAAGGACAACGTTATTTCATTTTGCAGTGGAAAACACTCGTGTAGTTATCTTCCACGGAATATAGGCAGATAACTGAAATAGAAAAGTAACAATCGGATTTCGATCACGGGACGCAAAAGTGTGAAACCGTGCCACCGCATCGGTTGCACGGTTACCTCCTTTAAAGACACACAAATTACCTCGTAAAAGTTGAGCGTCGTTTTCTCAGAAACTGATACCCCGAGACACGCGATCGCTTATTTTGAGCCATCTTCCACTGAGCAAAGTTTTTGAGAAATTGGGTTACTGCACTTGCCGTGCTCTCCTCGTAACATTAACATGGGAAAAAACAAAAGTAATCTGATACATTTCCAGTAACGTCCGTCACACCCATTAGCTATCACGTTCTCACACCATTCATCATTCGTATGAAAGAATTCTTTATGTCCCGAAAATAAGCCCGTATAAGGATGAAATTGTAACCAACGTGTCCCACAGGTGTGGAAACAATGGCATATCAGTGTGGTAGCGCTCGTTATTGTGTAACACTTTCCATTTCCGCCAGCGTGTAGTAATTGCAAGGGCTGGTCTGCCGGGCTGCTGGGACGATGGTAATAGGGAGCGCGCGTTGGGCACCGCACATTCCGGCATTCTCGCTCGCCGCGCCCACATGTCTGGACGCCAGAAGGGAAGACGAGGAGAACAAGCTGCCGCAATCGTTAGCCTCCTGGGCCAAGCGCTTGGACTGGACAGCAAGCAGAAGAGGAAGAAACCTTTACAGTGCTTCCGCTGTCAGAAGTTGGGGCACTTCGCCGCGGATTGCAGAGGAGTAGTCGCGTGTTTGAAGTGTGCAAAGCCGCACCTCACTCGCGACTGTAAGAAGCCCAGGGAAGCCGCTGCTACATGTTGTAATTGCGGCGGTTCCCACGCCGCCAACCACCGTGGCTGCAGTTATCTCAAGAGCCGTGGCCACGGGAGGGAGCGGAACACGCACCGACGGCGAACCACTGCGCAAGAAGAGGCGACAAGGAATCAAGAAGCGGCAAATTCTCTGCCCGCGCATCACGCCACTGGCACTTTTGCCGGTGCTGGCGCGGGTGGAGGGCTGTGCTGCTGCAATCCCAACAGCATTCACAAGATCGACGATGCTGTCGCCAACGCAGTTGCTGCTCTCAAATCTGCCATGGCAGGTGAGAGGGCTGCACTTCGGGCCGAGGTGGACGAGGTACGCCTCCAGCTCGCGCAGCTTCGCGAGTTGCTGTCCTGTAAGTCTCGCAAGGGGCGAGAAGTTATGACTGCCACCATCGCCACGCAGACGGACGCTCCCCCGGCTCCTGCGGTAACGCAGGGCGCTGTGGGGGTGCCCATGGAGGTGGCAAACAAGATGTCTGCCCTTCCGCGGACAAGGCGGGATTGCCGCTGCTGGGAGAAGAAGTCACAACAGCTGCGCCCATCCAAGACCTGGACACAGAAGAGGTAGTCTACACGCCGCCTGCAGAGACAGAGATCACTGCGCCTGAACTGCTGAAGATGGTCGCAAAATCATTGCGTAACAAGACGTTCGCGCATCACAATACCCCGTACCCTTTTACCGCCTCCAATGTTCCTAAACCACCTCTACCCCATAAGCCTTATGATTTCGGCTGGGCAATTGCAAATCTGACCGCCGTCATTCCTAAGAGGGACTTGGACCTTATAAACCGCTTCCCTATTTTTACCGATTATGACTGGCAGCGTATAATCGCTGCTATTCCGAGAGTTAAGCAGAAGAAGAACAAACATTCCTCTTCCTCTCGCCGCTAGTTTTCTAGCACTCTTTGTATTTTATCCTGTCGAGCTCAGACAAGTTTTAGCAAACCCTTTTTTATTCCAGCCAATTTTATCTTTATACTTGTGGAGTAAATGTCAATTGACAACAGACTCCAATATTGTAGACCACCTCAGAGGAGGTTGTCCATACCATAGAGCTGCAAGCAAGTGGGCACCGCGGCAGACTTTCCCTCATCTCTTTGCCGGAAAAGTGCCAGCCGCAGCTGACCGCCGTGGACAAAGACTGCAGGGCGCGCCGGAGCGAGCCGAGGCGAGGCGAGGCGAGGCGAGCCAAGGCTGAGGAGCTGCGGTGAAAGCCGCGGTTCCCTCTCCCTGTCCGGCCAGCTTAGCCGCTGCCTGCGCGGCTGGCGCTCGGGCGGAGCGAGCAGGCTTCAATTTCGAAGGCAGCGAAACAATTTGGAAGCTTTTGAGTCCCGTGGACGGTGTACTGGAACAGCCAACTACAAATAGTACTGTAGGACACGATACACAAAACTAGTGCACAACCCAATACATACGTATTTATCTTACGTTTCTTACTTTATCGCAGTCTTTGCACTACTTTCTCTTTTAATTTTACTTAAAGAGTTCTCAATTTTGATTATTCTAAGAGAATTTGTCTTCTTTCAAGACTTGAAAGTAGTACATTGCTAAAATAATAATGCCGAATAAAAATACTAATGTATGAGGGCAATCAGTTGTTTATGTCAAGCAATTTTCAAATTCATCTTTAACTGTAACGCTGATGTAAAAGACAAAATTAATTTCATATTCCATTCACTGAAAAATAACTGAAATCATGTGGTCGACTGTTAAAGCCCAGTACTAGCAAAATAAAACACTGACGGAAAAAATCGCAGCACTGAAAAATGATTGATGTAGAGTAATGAAATTTCAGGAATACATTAGTCTAGGTAACATAAGTAAGTCATTAACATTACAAGATCACAGGTTAATGTAAGCATGAGATAAGCCATCTTCAACTTTTGTACTCCTGTCTTCCTCAGTTGCGTGTAATGTTGTGGTCTATTGAAAATTTTTACTTTTTGGACCGTGTGACTGCAACCGAATGAAACACAATTTTCGTTCCATACGCATTTCGCTTTTATTCTCTGCAAGGCATCTCGAGTGGCGTGGAATATGTACATATTTTTACTATTTTGGGGCAACGAATTCTCTTCTTATAATTGCCAAAAGCCCCAAGTACCAATTATGAGAGGAGGAACGGCACCAAAAATGGAACAGAAACGTAGTATGTAGAAAATTCTCTTCGAACCTGTAAGTAGAATTTAAAATATTACTACATCATTGCAAAAAAACCAACCACCAGAACCGTTTATAACCTATAGGTACATTGTCCCAAAATGTAAACTAAATAGTAAAATATGTGCATATTCCAGGCCACTGAAGATGCCTTGCAGTGAACAAAGGCGAAACGCGTATGGCTCTAAAATTATGTTTCATTCACTTGTAGTCAGACTGTTCAAAAAGTAAAAATTAACAATGTACCATCAAAAACTTAATCAAAACAAACACACTAGCAGCTGATAAGAGAGTGATCATGACATTTGTGGACTTTAAAAAGGCGTACGACTCCGTACATAGAAACACATTAATAGAAGTGCTGAATAATGATAAGACAACGAGGTTTATTCAGCAAACACTAACAAACACCCGATCACAAATTAAATTTGTAGGAAAACTGTCAGAGCCCTTTGAAATCAAAACAGGTTTGACACAAGGAGACAGTCTCTCTCCGATCTTGTTCAACTGTGTTTTAGAAAAAGCTATCAGGGAATGACAAGAAGAAATGAGTCAGTTCAACTTCCAAATGGAATCAGGCTAGGCCGCAAACAGTCTGTGCCTACATTTGAATGCCTCGCTTTTTCAGATGATAGTGAATCTGCAAATTGCAACTAAACACATTGAAGTCCTCAAGATAACAGCAGTGAAAGCAGGATTGCAAATATCTTTTGAGAAGACAATATATGAACAAAAATGCCACTGATCCAGTCTGGACAATGAGGACCAAGTATGGCGACATCAAAAGAGTTCAGAAGTTAAAGTACCTAGGAGAGAATTTGACTTTAAACAAAAATGAAAATGCAGCAATTGAAGAACGGGCAAGAAAAATGGAAATAGCATTCAGATTGTGTCAGAACACACAAAAATGTAACTCACTCTCATACCAGGCCAAATTCCAACACTACAGCACAGTCGCCAAACTTGAATGTTTATATGCATCTGAGACAATAGCCACGAAGGGACTTTCAGACTTGGAAAAGAAAGAAAGGAAATTCCTTAGATTCTTGGGCCCAGAAAAATAGCTAATGAATTTACGTTCCGTCTAAGATCAAATCAAGAAATTTATCAAACGTTTGAAAATATTACCACCACAATGAAGAAAAGAAGACTGTCTTTCTATGGACATATTAAAAGAATGGAATCAGAGAGGCTCGCCAACAAGATTCTTCTCTTCCAGGCGAACAGGAAGAAACAAGTTCCATGGGTGAAAGAAGTGCACTAGGATCTAGAAAAATGCGGGATCACGGAAGAAGAAATTGTGAACAGGCAGATCTTTAGGAAAAAGGTTGCGGAGGTGAAGCATTCCTTCGAGAGGAAAACAAGGAAAAACAGAATATTCACGGCAGAAGAACGTGCACGAGTGAGCCAACGGATGGAGTACTGGCGAAAGAGAAAGGAAGAGAACTTTAGAAAGTGAGGGAAGTTGTGTAAACGTAGTCCACAGATGGCTGTAACGAAAATAAATAAGTAATAATGTACCGTAATGAGATAGGCCATTTCAAATGTGAATTTCTGGCACATTAACAACCGATGTAACCGCCAGAATGTTGAATGCAAGCATGCAAATGTGCATTCATTGTGTTGTAGAGGTGCCGGATCTCAGTTTGTGCGATGGAGTTTCATGCCTGTTGCACTTCGTTGGTCAATCCCATGGACGGTTAATGTTCTTTGTGGATGACGCTGGAGTTGTCCGATGATGTTCCATATGTGCTCGATTGGCGACAGATCTGGTGATCGAGCAGCCTAAGACATGTCGGCACTCAGAAGAGCGTGTGGGGTTACAATAGCGGTATGTGGGCGAGCGTTATCCTGTTAGAAAACACCCCCTGAAATACTGTTCATGAACAGGTCGAATCACCAGATTGACGAACAAATTTGCAGCCAGGGCGCGTGTCATAACCACGAGAGTCCTCCTGCAGTCATACGAAATCGCACACCGGACCGTAACTCCAGGTGTAGGTCCAGTGTGTCCAGCATGACGACAGGTTGGTTGCAGGACCTCAACTGGCATCCATCACTAGCACCGAGGCAGAACCAGCTCTCATCAGAAAACATAGGAGAATTCCACCCTGCCCTCCAGCGAGCTCTCACTTAACACCCCTGAAGTCGCAAACGCGGTGATTTGGGATCAGTGGAATACATACTAAAGGACGTCTGTCTCGGAGCTGTCCTTGAAGTAACCGATTCGTAACAGAACGTTGTTTCAATGTGGTACCAACTGCTGCTCAGACTGCTGCTGCAGATGCAGTACGATATGCCAGAGCCATACGCCGAACACGATGGTCTTCCCTCACGGTAGTGCCACGTGCCAGGCCGGTGCCGGTCTACTTGCAACTGTAAATTCTAGTGAACACCGCTGCCAGCAGTCGTGCGCAGGGGTTACATTCCTGCAAGTCTTTCTCCTATATCGCAGAAGGAACATCCAGCTTCTCGTAGCCCTATTACAGGACCTCATTCAAAGTCAGTGAAGTGTTGATAATCGGGTGTTGGTCTCTTTAATGCATTCTTGACTAACATCAACTCACGACATTCAACCTCAAAGGTAACTAACGTTCGCGCCAATTACACCTCGTATTTAAAGCAAACCTGATTTGCAAACTCGTAGTGGCACTATTGGCACTCCTAGGCGACTGGCGCGAAATTTGAACAGACACCTTTCAGATGTAGAAACACGCCTACCAACTTTCGTTTCTGTCGCACAACTCCTTGGTGTTGCGTTTTTTTCCCGTCAGTGTACATCATAGTAGAGAAAACAAAAATTGATGTAATAAATTTAAAATTCAGTAATATGTATACGTTATTAACACTAGAAAACATTAACTGTTAAAAAAATCATAAAACTGAACATCTTACGATATAATAAATGATATTAAGTTGGTGCAAAATAGTTGCAGCAATTGTAAGTAATCCATGTAACAATAAGCCATGATAAACTGATTTATAGCCATATATATAGGTGAACAATGAAGGCCGCTGGATAATTGTTCTAGCTCTACATGAGTCGAACGAAGTATGTGTCTTGGTTACCACTGTATCATTGGCTGTGACGATACTTGTTACTCTGTCTTGCAACTGCAAAAACTTACCGGATAATTGCAAGAAAAGTGTGTGCGTTATCCAAACATTTTATAAAAGTGTATGTATGTATATTCCACATCTCCTTCCACTTTCTCTATTACCTTCTACTTCTCTCTCTGTCCACCTTCTCCATCCCCGACTCTCTGTCCATGTCTTCTACCCCTCTCTATGTCCATCTGTGGATCGATTTTTTAATTTATTACTTCTTAGTTACTACTAACTAGTCGCAACACATTTCGCAGACAGTCTCCACGTATACCATTGGATATAACTACAAAATTATATCACTGTATGACACACTGAGTTGCGTGAAAAAGAAACTGCAGCGCAAAGTTCACTATACATGCCGGTGAAATATCTGTACAGATACGTGTGAAATAAACCATCTGGAAAGATGGTAAGTAAGAACTATCAACCTCCTGTTAGTGTGGGGGTGATGACGTAGAGAGAGATGGGGAGAAGAGGAGGTGGACAGAGAGGGGGATATTGTGAGACGAGTTGGGAGAGAGAGAGAGAGAGAGAGAGAGAGAGAGAGAGAGAGAGAGAAAGGGGTGGAGGAGATGAGCAGAGAGAGGGGTAGGTGGACAAAGAGGGGAAGAGGAGGAGGTGGGTGGAGGAAGAGATGGACTTAAAAAGAGGGGATAAAGTGATGGACAGAGAGAGGGGAGAAGGAGATAGACTGAGAGAAGTTTGAGGAGGAGGTGGACAGACAGAGGGGGAAGAGGAGGAGATGAACTAATAGAAGATTGGAATAAATGCATACCCGAACAATGCTGGGTACTCAGCTAGCTACGAAATAAGAACCCAAGATCTATTAAAAATGCAAGCAAGTGAAGTATACATTAAGTTACAAGAAGTTTTTTGTTATCAGTGCAAAAAGGTCCACTCATTGCTAGCATGTGGTGATGTGTTTTGGGTTATTTATGAAAATATCAAATTTTTATAATCTTTTGTGAAGTTGGATACGCGAGAATGCCGAAGACCTAAAGTGTGGCGTGTTTCTCTGTTCATTACCTTCCGGCAATGCCGCCGTACTCAATTCTTCTCCTCTGATGTACAGTGAGCGAAACGTCTAACCATTGTCTGAGCGTAGTACTCTCTTCTTAGTTTACATTTTGACAATTTCATTAGAAATTAGAAACTAAACTCGAAGATATTGTTAACAGAGGAAGCGCTGACGTAACTTCATTTTCATTATTATGTCTGCAGGTGCTACATTTATGACGAGCAAACTGTCTTACAACGAGAACTTAGGCATTACGAATGATTATGTAAATATACGAGTGTTAGATATACGCAAAGTAATGGTCTTTCTAGCATCCTTATCATTACCTCTAGGCTGATCGTCGGAACCAGTATCATTGAAAATTATAATAGTACCACAGTTAAGCTGGTTTTCAGGGTATATAATACCCTGAAAACCACCTTAACTGTGGTACTATTATAATTTCCCTTTTCCCTCGTTCATTCGCGAGTGATACGTGGAAGAATAACTATCGGTAAGGCTCCATGTGAACGCCAATTTCTGTGATTTTTCGACGTGATCATTTCGCGAGACATATGTGGAGGAAGTAATATGTCGTCCGATTCCTCGTGAAGCGTACTTTATCAGAATTTGAACAGTAAACTTCTCTGTGCTATAGATGCATCTCTTGTAGCGTCTGCCACTGCAGGTTGGTGAGCATCTTCGTTACGCTCTCTCACTTTCTAAACTAACTCGTGACGCGACTTGACGCTCTTCTTTGGATCTTCGTTATCTCCTCCATTAATCCTACTTGATGCTCGTCCCAGACTGACGAGTAGTAATCGAGAAACCGTCGGACGTGCGTTTTTCCCTTTTTTTTTCACGGATGATCCACATTTCCTTAGGGTACTTTCAGTGCATCGCTAGCTGCTTTTCCTATGATTTGCTTTGGGTGGTTATTCCACTTTGGGGCCTTTTGGACAGTTGCTCCCAGATAATTTATGGCTGTTACAGTTTCCATCAGTTTATCGCCAATACTATAATCGAGCATTAATTGATCTCTTCGCCTATTTATGTACATTTACTTACGTTCAGGGTCAACTGCTAGTCCTGCAGCAACTGCCGATCCTCTGTAGGTCTTCCTGCATTTCGCTACAGCCGTCTGGCGTCAAAAACATCCTATAGACAACAGCACTGTATGCAAAGAAGTTAACCAATTCAAGTTCCCAGGCTGCTGGACACAAACATCCGAGAAGCTATACTGATTGTTAGGTGGAAATTTAAATGTCTCTTAGAAGAACAAAAGGAAAAAAGAATTAGCAAGTATAAATACTGGGTCGTTATAACTAAAGTGCAGTTCTCACAGAGGTCCAGTCGGGGCTGTAATTATCATATGGGAGCGAAGTTTGGTAGATTGTCTCATGCGTTAATGAGGAATCGATTTACGTTGGAAAACAAATTAGTTCCAATTGTAGCCACCGGTGCATACCTGGGGGTGCAAATACAAAAAAGACAAACAGAAATGTTTCCATAGGTAATGGATTACGAACGGGACGTGGACATAAAAGGACAAGTAAGTGAAAAAGGCATTTCATATTACCCGCCGCTTACACAATTTGTTAAATATGAGCACTGGAGACGTCGACGAGATGCTGCATCCGTAAAACGACGTGACGAACAGTTGCTCGCGGCAATTCCGGTGGAATCTCAGCAACGTGTTCTCGTATACTGGGGGAACAGGTAGAGATCGAACGTGTTCTTTTAGATATCCCCAATTTGGAATCAGATCAGGTGATCTTGTTAGACACGCATCTGGAAAACCACGGGCGATAACGCGTTCGTGGACGGTTGCAGTTAGCAGATCTTTCACTGGGCGAGCGACATTTGTATCTCATCTTGTATGAAAACATTGGTTTCCACTGAGTTGCACTCTTCCAAAGCAGGAATCACTTGTACAGATCTCCATAACGTGCATCTGACAGGCCTGCACCCCCTCCCTCTCCCCTCCCACCACAACCTGTCTGTCCTGACCTGGAACTGCTTTATTTTCAAAATGATGTGGAATTGCTTTATTTTCAAAACAAGTGCTACACTATGGACTACTTCGACTTCGCTCGATACATTCACAAAGTTAAAGTTGTGCAAGCACTCTTTCTACCGAATCTCCACTATCACGATGTAAATCAGCAGAGCGCAAGTAGCGAGGACTCTAGACGTTAGAAATTATCGCGAATGCTTGCGTGTGTTACGTGTGTAACACGCGTGTAATCGACCATGGCGGTGCTTCAAACGCCCACTTAGGTTACGTGCGGCCAGACAAGTTGTGTGACTATCACACGTTATTTCTGCTTCATCGGCTACTCAGCGCATCCACTACAGTACCTCACATAAGAGACTGAGTGCCTGTCATTTCTTCATCATCGAAATACTATATCTCACTTACTTAATATCCTAGCTCTTCACACAATAACACAACGTCAGCAACATGTGCGAATCCATTTCACGTCTAAGTAACCACACCTCACTTTAATTCTGTAGTTTTATTTGTGAGAAAAGTAACGTATTGCGCCCCCTTTTAGTTTTTTAGGTATTATTATTTGTCTAATTTGATAGCACAGATTTCTCTGGGGGCTCCTTCGCTAATGCCGAAGTATAGTACTGCACAACATAGACAATAAAGTTTAATCAATGGAATACTTCTTGTGAACACTTTCTTCTTTGGAGTTGTTGATCGAATTCGTCTCCCCTTGGCATCTTTCTCTTTCCGTAATGTACACAGCATTCTGCAAGCACGAACTGCCATCTCCTCCATTGACACTGAAGCCCTTTCTTCCTGCTTATTGTCAGTGAACTAGATGACGTTAACAGCGAGCAGTCGCGCCCATTTGCGAAGAACTTTTCTGCTTTCACTTTCCAGCAAGCACTGAGCGATGGCAGTGGTTGCTACTTGGGTGTCGCTGATTGGATGATCAGTTCCCACTGCTGCTAGCTGCTAGACCTATCGTTTGATGTTGCCGAATGATATTTTCCTAAATAATAATAATAATAATAATAATGATAATATATCGAAAATCACTGGTGACAGAAGCACATTCGTCAAATGTCATTCATTCTTTCCCGTTATACGTCGTCTTATTCTCAAAAGTTGCAACACCAAAAGATAGTTAACTTAGAGTAATGAAATTTCGGGAATAGCCGGCCGTTGTGGCCGTGCGGTTCTAGGCGCTTCAGTCCGGAACCGCGCTGCTGCTGCAGTGGCAGGTTCGAATCCTGCCTCGGGTATGGATGTCTGTGATGTCCTTAGGGTAGTTAAGTTTAAGTAGTTCTAAGTCTAGGGGACTGATGACCTCAGGTGTTAAGTCCCAAAGTGCTTAGAGCCACTTGAACCATTTTTTCGAGAATACATTTGTCTAGGTAACATATTTCGGTGATTAAAGCTGCAAGATCAGTGGTTAATGTAGCGCGACATAAGCCATCGCAAATGTGAAATGCTGGTACAGTAATAAGTGGTGTAACCGCCGGAATGTTGAGTAAAAGCATGCCAACTCGCATGCAATGTATTGTACAGATTCCAGATGTCAGTTTGTGGGACGGAATACCATGCCTGTTGCACTTGGTTGGTCAATACAGGGACGGTTAATGCTCTTTCCAGATGACGTTGGGGTTGTTGTCCGATGATGTCCCATATGTGCTCGATTGGAGACGGATCTGATGATCCAGCAGGCCATGGCAACGGTAGACACTCTGTAGACCACGTTGGGTTACAACAGCAGTAAGTGAGCGAGCGTTATCCAGTTGGAAAACAATCCCCTACAATACTGTTCTTGAATGGCAGCACAACAAGTCGAAACACCAGATCGACGTACAAATTTTCAGTCAGGGTGCGTGTGATAACCGCGAGAGTGCACGTGCTGTGATACAAAATCACGCACTAGACCATAATTCCAGGTGTAGGTCTAGCTTGGGCAGCACGTAGACAGGTTAGTTGCAGGCCCTCCACTGACGCCGAAGCAGAACCAGCTTTCATAAGAAAACACAATAGATCTCCACCCAGCCCTTCAATGAGCTCTCCTTTGACACCACTGAAGTCACAAATCGCGGTGGTTTGGGGTCGGTGGAACACAGTTCGTTGTCTCACTGTGGTGCCAACTGCTGCTCAAATTGCTGCTGCAGGTGGATTACGACGCGCCAGAGCCATACGCCGAACACAATGGTCTTCTCTCTCGGTAGTGCGACGTAGCCGTCCGGAGGCCGGTTTTCTTGCGACCGTACATTCTCTTGATCGCCGCTGCCAGTAATCATGTACAGTGGTTGCATTCCTGCCAAGTCTTTCTGCAGTATCGCAGAGGAAACATCCAGCTTCTCATAGCCCTACTACATGCCATCGTTCAAGGACTGTGAGGTGTTGATATTCTCGCCTTTGTCACCTAAGATCAACTCATCATGTCTAATTTCAAAGGTAACTAACATTCACGACCGTTATAGCGTATATTTAAAGCAAACCAGATTTGCATCCGCATAGTGGCGTTGCTGTTGCCACCTTCATGCGCCTGGCGCGAAATTTGAATAGAAATCGTTTCTCAGTTGTAGAAACATGCCAAAAAACTTTATTTTCTGTCATACACATCTTGGGTCTTGAGATTTTTTCTGTCATTGTATATATCCCCTAGAATCTACCTGGTCATATGGCGTCTGCAGTTTTCATGATTTAGCACTTTTTTATTTTTTTTTATTTAAACTTTGTGGCATGATCCCCATCCTCTGTCACAGTCGCCAGTTAACGTAAGGGAGAAAGGTCCATTGCTCCATCTGTCTGTAAATAGTGTAAACTTTCGTTCTGTGTTTTGTCCAATTCCAGAGTCTGGGGTATCGTATTTTGAGAGGCAGAGAATTGGCAGTGTCCAGAATTTGCCTAAAAGAAGACAGAAGACCGTCTGGCAGCCATACTCAGGCTGGCCTGTGTATTACAACTTTTAAAAATGAAGTAGCTTATGTTATTATCTTACTATTTTACCTAGTTAATTCAACTTTTTTCAATTTGTGCAATGCTAATATTAATACACAGTAACGGCGCGAAATGAATATTGAGAGACATAACAAAAAAACAGATATATAGATCAGTATTTCACGAAAAGTAGTAGTCATAATTCTGACCCATTGGTAATATTTGCAGCTGGAGGTTCGGTTTATGACTGGATGTTCTTAAGAAGGCGACTCCGTATAGAGGGTGCCTCGGTCGTCTGGCGGGTACAGTTTTCTTCCGGAACTTGTCGCACTGTGTTGCTGCGTCGTCAGAGTTGTTGGTGACGGCGATTACGGATTTTTGAAGCCCGTATCTAACGCCACGATTAGAAAGTTCGTGGAATATCCTTTATATCTGTTTTTTCTGGTTTTTTTCATGTTGGCGTCGGTCCCATAAATAGCTGATAAATTTAAATTTCTCGGTGTACTGCAGGTCGAAGATAGCGTGCACGGTGTGGGCTAGCGGCCGTGTGATGGCTGATCCCTTGCATACAGGGAATGACGTAAGATCTGGTGCCGTGATTGTTGTTACGTCAGAATGATCCGACGCGGCTCTTTTGATCAGGCTGCGACCGCTCGACGCAATATTATGTCCTCCAGTGTGTCTAGTTCACTGCACGTTGCGCGGGCGTATCAGATGTATGCCTGATAGTTCTACATGTTCTGAAGATAATCTTCGGCAACAGTGTCACGTGCAAATGCGGCTGTTTCACGTATCGGTCGGCCCCAACTCGACGCTTGTTGCGGCACAAAGGGTTTGAAAGGTTATGTAGAGCGCTCTGCGCACCGCTGCTGCATGGTGCGCGGTTTATTCTTAGTTGAGAGCCGGCAAAAATACGTCCCTCTACAGCGGTGAGATAGGTCGGTTAGAGTATCGACATTTTCGCGAGGATCGCGGACAAACGAAGGCCAGATAATATACGGCCGAAGTAATCCGTGAACGCGTTCACATATAGCTGCGGCGCGCTCCGGCGCTCCACTTCAAACGCAGCCAATTAGCCGCGCGGACAGCCAATGGCTGAGTTGAGCAGAGCGCGGGGCCCTGGCGAATAGGATGTGTGCACGCTCCGCTCTCTGTCAGATTACCCGCTGGGTGAGACTCAGTCGCGCTTCATTTTGTGGTTCGAATCATCTGTGTTACCAAGCCAGCCGAACATCTGACCATGATGACAGCACTGTCATGTTGACGGTAGAGAGATAAGTCAACATCCTCAACAAGTGGACTGCCATCATAAGCTGTAACTTGTATTTCCGAGCGCTTCATTGAATAAAATGGCCATCTGGAACTAGAAAAGGATTAGGACGTACGTCTATCTAACTTTTAAGTGCTCGCGATGGTCAGCAAGCAGTCACCGTGGAACTACTTTCACTGGTGTTGTCACAGGTGTTTTTACTTCAGTCGTCCAATGTGGTCTATAATGACGACTCCCCACTTGAATTCACGTCCGTGTGTTTTCTGTTTTTTATTACATTAAAGCACCGCTGTTCTAAGCAGCAATTTTTTTAAAAACGAGACGTCGCATTTTTTTTCTAATACCACCTCAGCAACAGCATCATTCTTTATTAGTTGATGGTTCGACATCGAGGTGCTTGACAGGCTACGAATACGGATCTCATTCTGTGCAAATTTCAAGATCCCTTCCGTACGCTTTGGAGCTGCGACCGGAAGAAAACACATCCATGTTGTTCCGAAACTTTGTCATCGTAATCAACATGAGAAAGTTGTTATTACATCATTTAAGTAAAGGATTTAGCTTTCCATATATCTGGCTGATAACATAGAATAACTGGCCAGGCAGATCAGTACTTCATCTTTTCACAAACCGCAGGAAGGTTAGTTTGCTACCTGCTTGTTATAGTTTAGAGAATTACCAGAACCGCTTATTTCATGGGGATTATAATGTAATAAGATCATTCTTTCCTGCTGATTTCTACATGATAGTCCTGTAATTTGCTTACTGGATCATATCACTTTGTTACCGGACTTCAGTAATCCATTTTTTTTCTTTTTTCAAATGTTTTAGTTTCAAAAGTCAGAATATTTTTAAGGAATCATTAGATTTCCAATTTATTTTTGAAACTTGGTACCATGAGCCCCAGCGCGACGTACACTTAGGCTTATTAGTATATTATATATATTTAAAAAAGTGGTCTTTGAGAGTTTCGTTGTTCAAATCTAGTGAAATATACTATTTGAAAATAATAAAGTGACATTTAATGCCATTTCACACAAAAATTGTCTCAGCTAAGACAAACATTTATTGTATGTAATATAAAATTCGATGTGGCTGTCCATTTCTACTCTCCAGTCAATAGAAATACCATGATAGCGGCCTAGTCGTTTTTCATTCCATTCCAATAAAGAAGTATACGAGGCGCGTTCAATAAGTAATGCAACACCTTTTCTCGGTCAATGTCGGTTGAAAATGTGCAGAATTTGTTGTAGAACACCGTGGACTATTCCCGCTTCAGCCACTGTAGTTTCACGAACTTCCGATAGGTGGCGGCGCTGTAGGCTACGAAGCCTTCGAAATGGCGTCTGTAGCGGAGTTGCGTTCCAAGGAGAGAGTTGTCATTGAGTTCCTTTTGGCGGAAAACCAGAGCATCGCAGATATTCATAGGCGCTTGCAGAATGTCTGCGGAGATCTGGCATTGAACAGTAGCACGGTGAGTCGTTGCGTGAGGCAAGGTCGCGCAAACCTGTCAGATCTCTCACCTAACGGCCGGCCGCGCACAGCTGTGAGTCCTGCAATGTTGGAACGTGCGGACACTCTCGTTCGAGGTGATCGACGGGACACAAACACCTCGCTGCACAACTGAACGTCTCTGTTGGTGGTGCTGATGCATTTGTCCACCATTAGGGGAATTCAAAGGTTTGTACCTTCTGGTCCCGCGCCGCCTAGAAAGAAGGCCATAAGTGCAACGAAGGCCGATCTGTGCGGAATAGCTTGTGTGTTACTAGGCTGCTCCTGACAATTTTTTGTCGAACATCGTGACAGGCAATGAAACATGGGTTTGTCACTTCGAACAGGAAACAAAACGGCACACCACTTCTCCGAAGAAGTAGTTCAAAGCCGCACCCTCAGCCGGTAAAGTCATGGCGACGGTCTTCTGGAACTCTGAAGGAGTTATTCTGTTTGATGTCCTCCCTCATGGTGCAACTTGGAAGTGTTTGTGCTGCTATTAGAAACTGAAGAAACGTCTTCAGCTGTTCGTCGCCACAAAAATGCAAACGAACTTCTCTTTCTCCACGACAACACTAGGTCTCACGCTAGTCTGCCCACACGAGAGGAGCTCATAAAACTTCAGTGGACTATTCTTCTTTATCAACCCTAAAGCCCGGAGCTCGCACCTTCCGATTTCAAAATGGTTCAAATGGCTCTGAGCACTATGCGACTTAACTTCTAAGGTCATCAGTCGCCTAGAACTTAGAACTACTTAAACCTAACTAACCTAAGGACATCACATACATCCATGCCCGAGGCAGGATTCGAACCTGCGAGAGTAGCGGTCGCTCGGTTCCAGACTGTAGCGCCTAGAACCGCACGGCCACCCCGGCCGGCCTTCCGATTTCTATCTGTCTGGGCGAACGAAGGATGCAGGGCGTGGAGATTACTGATGCAACAAAACATCGGCTCCGACGCCGACCAGTATAATGGCATACTGGCCCTCACAGTAAGGTGGCTCAAGGTCGTTGTGTTGAACGGAGATTATGTTGAAAAATAGGGTTTTGTAGACAAAGGATGGGGAATAGTATGGTGTATTGGAATCCTAAATAAAATCAACCAGCTTTCGAAAAAAATGTTGCGTTACTTACTGAACGCCCCTCGTATCGCATGGACTCCATTTCGAGTAGGACCTCGGCTGCAAATTTATATGCCACATCGCAGCTACACTACGTGATCAAAAGTATCCGGACATCCCCAAAAACATACGTCCTTCATATTAGGTGCATTGTGCTGCCACGTACTCCATATCAGCGACCTTAGCAGTCATTAGACATCATGTGAGAGCAGAATGGGGCGCTCCGCGGAAATCACGGACTTCGAACGTCGTCAGGTGATAGGGTGTCACTTATGTCATACGTGTGTACGCGAGATTTCCACACTCCTAAACATCCATAGGTCCACTGTTTCCGATGTGATAGGGAAGTGGAAACGTCAAGGGACACGTCCAGCACAAAAGCGTACAGGCCGACCTCGTCTGTTGACTGACAGAGACCGTCTACATTTGAAAAGGGTCGTAATGTGTAATAGGCAGACATCTATCCAGACCATCACACAGGAATTCCAGACTACATCAGGATCCACTGCAAGTACTATGACAGTTAGGCGGGAGGTGAGAAAACTTGGATTTCATGGTCGAGCGGCTGCTCATAAGCCACATATCACGCCGGTAAATGCCAAACGACGCCTCGCTTGGTGTAAGGAGCTTAAACACTGGACGACTGAACAGTGGAAAAACGTTGTGTGGAGTGACGAATCGCGGTACACAATGTGGCGATCCGATGGCAGGGTGCGGGTGTGGCGAAAGCCCAGTGAATATCATATGCCAGCGTGTGTAGTGTCAACAGTAAAATTCAGAGGCGTTGGTGTTATGGTGTGGTCGTGTTGTTCATGGAGGAGGCTTGCACCCCTTGTTGTTTTGCGTGGCACTATCACAGCACAGGCCTACATTGATGTTTTAAGCACCTTCTTGCTTCCCACTGTTGAAGGGCAGTTCGGGGATGGCGATTGCATCTTTCAACATGATCATAATGCACGGCCTGTGGCGGAGTGATTACACGACAATAACATCCCTGTAATGGACTGACCTGCACAGAGTTCTGACCTGGACCCTATGGAACACCTTTGGGATGTTTTGAAGGCCGACTTCGTGCCAGGCTCACCGATCGACATCGATACCCCTCCTCAGCACAGCATTCCGTGAAGAAAGGGCTGCCATTCCCCAAGGAACGTTCCGGCACCTGATTGAAGGTATGCCTGCGAGAGTGGAAGCTGTCATCAAGGCTCAGGGTGGGCCAACACCATACTGAATTCCGGCATTACCGATGGAGGACGCCACGAACTTGTAAGTCATTTTCAGCCAGGTGTCCGGATAGTTCTGATCACATAGTGTACCTTGGTTTCCTACGAATTTGACAGTGTGGCTACAAAATTATTTCAGTACTAAAATATTTGGACGTGGGATAATATGATGTGCATCTCTTGACAACATTTCTTTGTACGAGACTGTTCCTGTTTTTGAAGATTGTGTTGCTGGTTTCCACAACCTCGTCCATGTATTCACCACGCCAAGTGACATTTCGCCTGAACTCCGGCGTGACTTTTTTTTAATAACTCGCAGTATATGATATGGGTTAACAGAAGTTACTTCCAACATTCCCCTAAAAGCCGGCCGCGGTAGTCTAGCGGTTCTAGGCGCTCAGTCCGGAACCGCGCGACTGCTACGGTCGCAGGTTCGAATCCTGCCTCGGGCATGGATGTGTGTGATGTCCTTAGGTTAGTTAGGTTTAAGTAGTTCTAAGTTCTAGGGGACTGATGACCACAGATGTTAAGTCCCATGGTGCTCAGAGCCATTTGAACCATTCCCCTAAAAATTCGTTGTTACCAGTCTGCACTCAGGTCCGTGTATGGAAAGCAGGCGATCGTCATGCATCTATTGTAATCTTGAGTAACGATGGGACAAGTAACAGCCAATTTGGCCATTCTCCTGTGTTTTGACACTGTTGTTTCCTCAGCAGCATGGAAATTAGAGGCAAATAATACAACTTTGTTGTCATTCCATTGAAAAACTAATTCAGTAGAAGATATTCTGTGATCATAGCCACTCCTTGCCACAGATCTACATTTAAAAACGTTTCGTATCATTCTTTTGCGATTACCTCTACTTACTCCCCTAACTAAAACGCTTTCCCCTGTCATTCCATTTGAAAATGGCGGGGATATAAAGAAAGTGTCAAAAAAATCTTTCTATGGATGTACTAGAAGTCTCTGATCATTTGGGGAACAACTATCTCTCTGGTCCATACATGGCAAATACTTCTTCAATCTTTTCGTTCCTTTTTGATAAACATCACATTCCATTGTGTGTATCCTTTCATATCTGTTGTACACCACAATTTGTATATACGTTTAATAAGCTTCACTTAGTTACACAGTTACAAGCTGCTTTTACCTTGAGAAATATCATTTAAATTTTTGGAAATCAAGATTTTGAGGTCTCTGAGCACTTTTTCAAACTCAGACACTTACACAGCTTTGCTAACTGGAGTTCCTTGAACTTTACTGTGACTCCAGTTGTGATACCCTGAGATGACTTATAATAGCCAACGACAAAATTGATACCAATAAGTGGAATCAGCTCTGGTGCCTTGATATGCGCTGTTTTATTTTTTGTACAGCATAAAGATTGATCTAAAAAAAAAAACATTACGCTTTCTAAAACAGAAGACAATATTTCTGAGAAAACATCTGTTGCTGTGTTACAGTGTCCAAACTTCTCTCCAGTGACACTAGAATGGTAAGTGTATTTCGGAACTGAGTTATCAATACCTCTTTTCTTCAATTTTATTTAGTTCAGAAATGTCCCCTGTATTATATTCCTTTTATCATTGAAATGGTCGGCCAGTTATCGATTCAACGTATCACTTGCGCAGCTGTTAGCTAGCTTTCAAAAACATCGTCACAATTATTTACAACTGTACACAAGTCTGTATCTTCTATCTGATCATTTTTAGTGTTAGTAGCCGTACCATTGTCGAAAGGGACGTCTTCAATCAGTATTTTAAATATTTCTGTTTCAGTTAGGCCTTTGGCATACTTTAAAAAAATGTGACATTTTGAAAATCTAACGTAAGTCCAATAATATGAGTTTCATGGATAAAAAAGAAACAACTGTTCATCCATTATTTTATGCCACACGCAGCAATTTCAGCTCACATGTCCTGTTGGTACATAAAGAGTTTCAGCGTATTCAGGACACAAAAATATAATTACTATAACAATGATGATGTAAATAACATTAGACAACATAAATGCATTGAAACATCAGTTACCTGTTTGATGACTGGAGTCCTCGAGTTTGAATGAAAAAGTAAAGACAAATCACGATCACTTCTCATAACACAGTATATGCTACATGCGACAAAATATACATAAGTCAGTAGTGCCAACATAAAAATTATAACTGATCTGTGAACATAATATTATGCTTTGCAGTGTTGCCTCATAGTTAGATAGTAAAGGCTCTAAAACGAGAGGTACCTACGAGTACCGTCGGGGCAACAGATGAATATGCGAGCAGAGAACATGGAATGTGGACAATCTTACACCATGCATGCACAAACGTTAAATGCTGACTGAAGGAATTGTGTTTCTCCAAGATAGCTCGCATACTGTGACCTCGCCAGAATTTATGCACTTAAGAATGAGCATGAATCCGCATTTCATGTAAATCGGTCACTGGCCGTTGAATTTTGATGGTTCATTTCTTTTTTCATTAGCGCTAAACGCTTATGTGCAGTCTGAAGGTATGACTTATCGTCATAGCTGGGCAACGTTAATCAAAAAGTTAACTTCGCTAATCGTTAATCCGGAACTAAAGAAGTTACTTCTTTAAACGTTCAAGCGTTGCTTTTCATGAGTTTTATAAGAAGTTAATAGTTAACTCTTAATAATAAACCTCATGTTGTGGTTGTAGTGAAATGAACAAGTGAATCAAAAGTATAAGTGGAATAAATCGGACATTATACTTTATAAACAGCACAACTATTGCAAAAAATCCAAAATTATTTAATTTTACGCCTTCAGTGTAATTACGTTATAATCGTAATATCTATACTGTCAAAATTATGTCTGTTCGTACAGTAGGTTTTAAAAACCCTGTTCAAGGAGGAGTACATCAACGTTCACAAAAAAGTGGAAATAATATTATCTTTGTTACCAAAAGGATTTTTTTTAAAGTAATGACTCCTTCTATTCAAATAGTAGGTTAGTTCGAATTTCAAAGAAAAAGTATCTACTTACTTAACAAGGTGTTGCTTTATTGAATGTATTCATCAACCACGCAACTGCCCAATGTTCCCCTCGAAATTGAACTTTTGCTGGGGATTAGAGTTTTTATCAGCTTCTCAAAAGACTTCCATACAAGAAGTCAAGGAACTATATTCGTAATAGAAAAGTTTACTATGCATTGATCCACACTAGCCTGAGATACACCGCTTGGCAACGCCAGAAGACTCTCCATTGCTACTCTGTCGTATTCTCTTAACCTCCGCTGTCGATGTCTGAATGCCCAAGATTTTTCTGTGTCTATCCTCGACCAGACCCTGCCTTCACTGTTTTTTTCACACTGTACATACTGCGATTCACGTGCTCTCTTTATTTGTTGTTTCAAACTGGGAAGGCTCGAAGTGTGAGCACTATTGTTGGTTTTATAGGCGGTGCAGTTTACAATCGAAAAGTATTTGTTCTCCAGATATGGATACAAAATTAAAGTGGTCACTTACATGCAGCCACGGATTGTCATCAGTTGTAGAGCCAGCCCCGGATATACGATATTTCCAGACCGGCACAAAACTTGATAGTGTCGCCCCTCCCCACTCCCTCGAGCGTTTGAGATAGGACGTCAAAAATTTAAAAAAAAAGAGTCTTCAAAAATATGTTCATTTTGTAGCGAACATCTTTCTGAAAAGCCTAATGCATAAAACATATATGTTCGAGGAAATGTAACGCATGTTATTTGGTCTTAAGTTCAAATGGCTCTTAGCACTATGGGGCTTAACATCTGAGGTCATCGGCCCCCTAGAACTTAGAATTACTTAAACCTAACTAACCTGCCTGCCTGAGGCAGGATTCGAACATGCGACCGTAGCGGTCGCGCGGTCCCAGACTGAAGCGCCTAGAACGGCTCAGCCACAACGGCCAGCTGGTCTTAAGTGTGCCAAAGTGCAGGATAACGCCTCTTCGCAGAGCATTTTTCTATCACACGTCACTGTCTTTCGCTCTGTCGAATTCAAACGTGTATATTTTATAATGGAAGCCATCAATACTGTTTTCAGGACATTGTAAATTAAAATGTTCTTTGTAGCCTCCCCTGCTCCCAGTCGGCCCTTTTGACAGCTTAACCCCCTTCAGAAAACTCAAAATTCATACTGAGTGCAATTATTTGTATGCAGAAGAATAAGAACCCGTCAGAAAATAATGCGTTCTTTATTACCTATTAGCTAATAAATTTCTCTGTTGTGCGACATAAAATTAAATATAGGAAACATAAAACCGATAAAGAAAAGAGACAAGCAAGACAGTACACATTTCTTCAATTCTTGGGTCCCGGCATTATTGTCTCTCTAATCTTGCACAGCTTTACACGGCGTGGTTTCCTTCCTATGAAAGGATCTATTACCTCATCAAAGTTTGTCAAACGATTTGCTACACGAAAAATCAAAATTTCGCTGTCTAATACTGTAAAAGCTGTTAATACGAATAGTAACCAAGACTGGTGTGGTTTTGATTACGTCTATTTTGTCACTGTCTGTTAGATAAAACGAAATAGGCCTTTCTAATATTGCAGCAGTAGCATACGCCAAATAAGCGAGATTGTTTTGGCACAAATGGTCGTTTTTATCTATCTCATTTGCAGAAATAACACTACAGAATTTAATTTACGAAGTACCAATATCAAACGACTATTAGGTCTACTACAAGAAAAAAGTCTTATGGTAGGAAATATTTTTACATTTGATTTATACGCTCCAGTTTCTCAAGTTTGAGATCGAAAAGTAGTAGTACGAAATTTTTGTACAAATTTAAAATCGTCATATTCTTCCTTGTAATTTGTATGATGTCCCGGTTTCTTCCCCTTCCTCGTTCTAACAACCGATCTTGTCATCACTAAAAATTTATTCACCAGTTAACCTCACTAAACGTGCCAGAATCACCAGTTTAGTTAGCCCACGTTTAATCTCCGGTTAGGCGTAATTACGTGTTCGTACAACGCGTTGTCCACGCTATTCCGAGAACAGAACTTCAGCGGCTGCTAACCGGGGGCTGTACAGCTGGCCCTTAGTAGTCTAGCGATCTGGCAGAAATTTTCTTTCAAAATTTCATTTTCGTGGATACTCCGAGAAGATTAATACGTAATCTTTCTTACTTACTATTCCTGTTAGTCGTTTATTTCCACTCTGGTACCGGTAGTCTGAATCTTAATCAACCACATAATCAGTGACTGATATTCACCCGTTCGGGTTAATGCAGCTCAGCTCGTATAACCCCATTCCCTTTTATCTGCGGGAAAGTTTTTAGTGTCTAGATGCGATGGGGATTCCGCTGGCAGAGACGCCAAGAACACTCTGCACGCATTCAAAAATCAACTTACGACTCGTTCAGAAATCAAGTTAGAATCTGTTCAAAAATGATCCAAAACCAACAGGGATGCGTTTCAAAATCGATAGACCAACGTGCGCTGGATACTAGGCGCTTTGTGAAACAATGTTTTCTTTCTTCAAGAATATGAAATACTAATTTGGCGCTCCCCTGAAATTTCCGCCCAGCGATCTGAGGTCATCAGTCCCCTAGAACTTAGAACTACTTAAACCTAACTAAGCTAAGGACATTACACACATCCATGCCCTAGGCAGGATTCGAACCTGCGACCGTAGCGGTCGCGCGGTTCCAGACTGAAGCGCCTAGAACCGCTCGGCCACAGGGGCCGGCTGATTGTTTGCACCCCGGCGTAGTCAAACACCTACATGACCCAAACTTTGTCAGAACATGATCCACGCGGGCCGTGCGGCATCATTTTTGTCATAAATAATATGTACTTAATTAGCGATTAGCGGGCTCAATGACGCTTCTCAAAGCAAACTGAAAAATTACCCCGTTTCTCGAAAAGTTAACTTCGTTAACTAACCATTAACGGAGTAACGGTCTTGTACCAAGCTGTGTACTCATCGTTCACACATGATCACGCAGTCATTTGTGTTCTTTTTAAAACCATACCTCCAAAAAATACCAATTTCTCTCAGAGTTTCTTTGCTGTCCCGTAATTCCAGTTTCGCGTGACGCAGAATGTGAAGTTTGCGGAAAAATGGTATGTTATATTCGTGAATGGTTCATAACGCGCATGAAAATTTCACTGGCAGCGCTTTCTTAAAATGTTTTTGTTTTGGCGACAGCATATCAAAAACTCCGCATCCCGCTGTGTTTCTCCAGTCGCCCTCTGGGGTACGTGTATTCGCCGGTTTTCTGTTTCACCTTCGATTGTCACTGATCACGTTGCGTGCAGCATTTCTCGGGATTACGGCCACCACCACTTGGGTGATCCCGCCGCGCGGGGGCGACCAGCTACAGTGTGTGGGAGTCGCAGTCGGGTCAACGCCCTCCTCGCCGTTGCTCAGCCTCTACAGATCGAGCGAGATATCTCTAGCGTGGCGGTGCGCTGGATTGCTGTCGAGTGCACTGCACAATTGCCAATACCATCCGCCAGGCGAGATGTTATGTGGCAGGACACTAAATAGTTACACAGGGCTATCATACGTGATAAATTTGTAGATTTTAAAAAGGAATATTACTCAGTTGACAGAAATACACTAATCGGCATTTTACAGGAATCTGGACTCGACAATAAAACAACAGAAATAATTAAAGTGACTTTAACACAACATGAAAATAAATAAGATCAGGAGTAAGATAGGAAGACAGCTTATCGCCCCTTCTTTTTAACTTCACTATAGAGAATGTAGTGAGAGAATGGAGAAAAATCCACAGTATTTAGGCTGTTGAACTTGGAAGAAACCCAAATAAAATCATCTAGACCGCAGATGACATGGCATTCATTACTGACTCGCTGGATAGCGCCAAAGAAAAAATCACAGATCTCCAGAAACAAGCAGCTAAAATAAGATTAAAATATCATTTGAGAAAACACGTTTCATGACAAATATCAATAAGACCCCCCCCCCCCCCACACACACACAAGTCTTAAAAATTCATAACAACACAATATCCAAAATAAACTGTTGTAAGTAGCAGAAGAATGGATAACAAGCAACACAAAGGAAAAGACGGTCGCAGAAAACGCAGTACATAAAATGGAGAGGGCATTCCAAATGACAAAAAACATGTAAACAAAAAACTTCGTCCTGGAGCACAAAGCTAAAACAGGAAAAAGTTGAAAGAAGAATTCTAAGGAAAATACTGAGACCTAGAACTAATAGTAATGTTGAACACAAATTAAGATCAAACAAAGAGCTCTGTTTGAAAATGGAAAAGCTAACTGATGTAATGAGGAAACGAAGACTACAGTTCTATGGCCACATACCGTATGGATAACAACAGACTAACCAAGCAGCTTACTAAACAGCTGCAAATCCACATTGTGCATCGAAGTTGACAAACATATGAAAAACAGAGAAATTAGAATGGATATAATAGATTACAGAATACACTTTCGAGAAGCAACACAAAAGGCAGGATTTCGGCAAGGAAAGAGGTCTGCTAAAGGAAGAAAGTGGACCCAGGAAGAAGAGGGATGACGAACTCGAAGGATGAAATAAGTCTGGGAGGAACGAAAATTAAACACAAAGGAGCAAAACCAAAGTCGCTTTCATGGTACCCTCCAAAAGGAATAAATGAATAAACAAATAAATAAGGGCCTCAGCGATATCGCCTGCCATTGGTCGTTCTCTTCGACCTCATCACACTCGAGCGATTTACCAAGCAATTTCATTTAGTCTATTGAACGGCACAGTTTGTTCACCAATACTTGCAAACAATAAATCAAAAACCGTAATTTATTAAACTTGCTTTGAAATGTTTTTTCGGAACTGTAGCCTATGTTGTACAATACATTAAAATTTTTCATTGATGCCAAGTGTGTTACACGTACATCTTTCCTGCATATATTTCTTGAATTGTTCTGAAAGCCATCAATTCTTGTTTCATTTATTGGTACTTTAGTTCGACTGTGCGACAGATTCTAAGGTTATAGCTTGATAATTGTTTTCTCTTAAGGAATGATTATTTGACTTCAGTTATTGTCAATTTAAATAAAAATAGCAGTAGTAAAGTTGTCACTCATGTATTAATCAAATTTAAAATAACTTTACGTTGATACTAGGTGCAGCAAAACTAAATAATATACCGCGACTACAGACTATGGCTCTGAGCACTATGGGACTTAACTTCTGAGGTCATCAGTCCCCTAGAACTTAGAACTACTTAAACCTAACTAACCTAAAGACATCACACACATCCATGCCCGAGGCAGGATTCGAACCTGCGACCGTAGCGGTCGCGCGGTTCCAGACTGTAGCGCCTAGAACCGCTCGGCCACTCCGGCCGGCGACTACAGACTGATAAGTTTATCAAATAAAGTTTATTGTTCTTAATATCAAACAAAATTTCGTATGTTCTTGGTAAAATTCTACGTAATGAAGCGAATTGAAATGTAGCTCGAGCCCTCAATATAGTGATTGGCTAACATTATACAGCGTGAACATGAATAAAACCGACAAACTGCAGGGACGGGTTCCGGACTGGAAATGAAGGAAAAAAGGTCCTGTGAACGAGTGTCCGGAAATGCATTGCTGCCACGGTAAATGGCGCTGACAAATGGCAGTTCCTCTGACCACGTGTCGTGTGTTCCTTTTGTGTTGCAGGCTGTGCGAATGACGCAGCATACTGTAAACAGCAGAATGGTCTGGTATTCATGTCGGGGACAAGCCGAGATGGTGTCTGTGTACGGCCAAGCAAATGGAAACGGTCGAGAGGCAACACGGTAATACCAGAACTAGTGCCCTCAAAGACACCAACCACATGACACAACACTTAAAGCGCTTGTTGCGCATTTGTGTGATCATGATTCCCTTCAGACGTAAGTGCAGGGAGGCAGTGGACTGTACATACAACAGATCTGGAGGACCAAGTTGTACAGGATATTGAGACGAACCCTAGTACAAGCTCCAGGGAGGTGGTCCGCCAACTTGGTGTAAGCCAAGGTACGATTATGTATATCCTGCATGATATTGCATCCTATGGGGTCCACTTTGAATGTCTATTGTGAGGTGGATGCGATGCAGCTCCGTACCGAGTCCCGGGACAATTTGTTGTCATTGCACTCACTCGGTCCATTTCCGGACGCATGTTCATAGGTCTTTTTTTCCTTCATTTCTAGTCAGGTATTCATCCCTGCAGTTTGTCGGTTTTATTAATTTTCATCCTGTGTAAATAAAATAGCTGCAAAACACAGGCGGTGATCATTGTGAAAACAATCGAAATCAAGCTCCACACGAACACAAATAAATAGTAGTCTAATCGACACGCGAAACAATAATGTTTAAGTACCGATTAGCGACGAAAATAATCACAGACCCCACTGGCAACCTGAGTTAAAAATAAGATTCACTGCAAATAACTCAGTCCACATTGGCTTCACTTGAAAAAATTCAAGTTCTGCGGGGCAACAGGCAGTAATGAAACAGTCCTAACCACTGCAAAATATCTCTAAGTACTCACTGAAGTGACATAACACACTCCGAGAAGGAAAAAAATTATAATTTCAGAAAAATTGGATGATTTGTTCAAGGGAAAGAGCTTCACAAATTGAGCAAGTCAATACCGTGTTGGTACAACTCCGGCCCTTATGCATGCAGTTATTCCGCTTGGCATTGATTGATAGAGTTGAATGTCCTTCTGGGAAATACCGTTCCAAATACTGTCCGATTGGGGCATTAGATCGCCAAATCCGGAGATGGTTGGAAGGCCCTGCCCAAAATGCTCCATACATTCTCAATTGGGGAGAGCCAGCGACCTTCCTGGTGGCGTTTGGCAAGCACGAAGACAAGCGGTAGAAACTATCGCCGCTTACGAACGGTAATTATCTTGCTAAAATGTAAGCCCAGGATGGCTTGCCATGAAGAAAAAAAATCGGGGGCGTGGGGGGTAAAATATCGTCGACGTATGCCGCGGATGACAACCAAAGGGGCCCTGATACGAAACTAAGTGGCACCCCCAGACCATCACTCCTGGCTGCCAGGCCGTATGGTGGACGACAGTCAGGTTGGTATCCCACCGCTGTCCAGGGCATCTCCAGACATTTCTTTGACCTGCAGTTCCATTGACTGGTGTAGAATTGTCTTCAACGATAGCCTTGCTTCGAACTGAGTCTCGATGACCAGCGAAGACTAGGGCGCGACGGCCAATGATCCTTTCCTTGCAGATGCAAGGAAAGGAATCAGCGATCTCCGAGTGGTGAGGATAATTGGCAGGACGACTACGTTAGTTGTGTGTGTATCAGTTGGAAATTTGGGTCGGTCAGGGACCATGCCCGGACAGCCGAGGCGGTGAACGTGACCATTCGCGAGAAACGGAAAAATCCGGGTTCGAGTCACGGTCCGGCACAAATTTACAACTTTCCTCATTGATTAATTTCAGTGCTCACTAGCATCTAATTTCGTTATTCCTATGATTGTCACATAAGGCTGCAAGCTCAGCGATTGTGTCTGAAATTAGCCCGTTCTTATCATGCACGGTGTTCATTTTAACTGAGGACATTGAAATATCTCGAAAACTATACACCCGATCAAAAAAAAGTTATAATTCCAGTTTGTTTGTCTCCGAAGGGGACATTCAATGCTACCACACTCGACCCCTGATCCAACCCCGTGTGTGGCTTAAGGGGAGCAACTTTGAAATCTTCAATGGGAACCACAGTTTTTCATTGCAGATTACGGTTCTACGACAAAATCTACAGACATTTTGTCTGAAGCATTTTCTTCTTTTCGCCATAGATGGCGTTGTAATCGGAGGAATAGAAATGGGTACACAATCTAAATTTATGACATGCTGCTCAATGGCCCTTGAATATCCAGTGGCACTTGGGACCCCACCTCTATGCTGCGAGGGTAGGACAAACCAGTATTCCGTAACTTTTCTAATTGGAAACTCGATTCGCAAAGTTCTATTTCTCCGACATATCGAACAGAGGCGACTACTCGACGCGCCACCGTGGGCTTGTTGCGAACTGGTGGTACACTGCAGTGTAACTGGTGGTACACTGCGATCGAAGCTCACGAATGGTGCAGACGTAGAATTGATACCAGCTCTAAACGTTACAATTGTTGCGCAGTATTTATTGCCTGCATACCTACCTAATCATTTGGAGAACAGACTTTCAAGTGGACAATGAATATTCCAACCATAGAAGAAAAAAAATTGAAATGATTCTGATTTACGGAGAATTTAGGAGAAATGTTGAGGCTACTGCTGCTGCTTTGTATGCCGAGCGCCTCCAGAGAAAGCTCGTTCGTTCTTTTACAAAGTTGTGAACGCCTTTATGTCTGACGGCAGCGTACAGACCGGCAAAAAGAAACGAAACAGACGTGTTACAGGAGAAGCTAGTGAAATGGCTGTAATGGCGACAGTGCACTACAACCCAAGGATATAAGCGCCCGCCAATTACACCACGATTCCGATATGTCTATAGGTAGTATTGTCACAATACTTAATCGTCATAAGTATCATCTATACCACGTGTCACTGCATCAGGAACTTCATGGCGCCGATTCCCACAACCGGGTAGTGTTTTGTGAATGGTCACTTCAACAAATGCAAATGATCCCCACGTTCTTTGCCGAGGTACTATTTTCCGACGAGGCTGCAGTCACAAACAGTGGAAGCGTTAACCAGCATAACATGCCTTACTGGAATGTAGACCATAATTGGAAAAGTAGAGTGGCGTTCGCCTGGAGCCACGGCCACAGTGGCGCTGGCGCGTCCAGTGTCTCCCACCCACCCCCCATGTCAGAGGAATACAGCGTTGCGAATGGGGTTTCCAATTAAAAGTTATGAAATACTGACTTGTCCTACCTTCGCAGCATGGAAGTGGGGTCCCACGTGCCACTGGATATTCAAGGGCCGTTGAGTAGCATGTCGTAAATTACGATTGTGTACCCGTTTGTATTCCCCCGATCACAGTGCCATCTATGACGAAACGAAGAAAGTGCTTCAGATATGACGAATGCAGATTTTTCTGTAGAATCGTAATCTGCAATAATGAACGGAGGTTCCCACTGAAGATTTCAAAGTTGCCCCCGTCAGACAAACAAGGGGTGGGGTGGGGTGGGGTTCGAGTGTGGTATCGTTGGATGTCCCCCTCAGAGACAACCAAATTAGCATCTTAACGTTTTTTGATCCAATGTGTAGTTATCGAGATATTTAAATGTCTTCAGTTAACGTGAACGCCCTGTATCTTCTTCTTCTTTCGATTTCGGCCATCTTTGGACCACGTTCAACAATTCACTTGCCCGGCTTTTTGATCTTTTTTTCTCTCTTCCCAATATTTCCTCATCATTTTCGAGTGGTTCCTCCTCCGCTCTTCCGACCATTTCCTGTTATTATTCTTTAGTTTCGTTTCTTCTGGAAAACACTTAATTTCGTTCACTATTTGTCTAAACTTTTCCCTGTCCCTGATTGACTCACGGGTGACATTAAAATAGGCCAAATCCTTTTTCACCATCTGTATCCATTTATTGTTGGTTTTTTCGTTCCTGTTACTATGTTCAAACACTTTTCTTGTTAGTCTGTTTCCATCCATCCTCGACAGGTGACCATAAAATGTTAGTCTGCGTTTACGCATTGCCTCACTCACTTTCTCAATAGTTTTGTATATTTCCTTATTACTCTTTAGCTTGTACTCTTCTCCAATCTTTCTCGGTCCTAATATTTTTCTCAAAATTTTCCTTTCTTTCTTTTCCATGTTTTCTATTTCCCCCTTTTTGTTAAGAGTTAGGCACTCCGATGCATACAGGCATTCTGGTCTAATGACAGTTTTATAATGTCTTAATTTAGCTTGAATCGAAATGTTTTTTTTGTTATATATGTCTTTGGTTTTTTGAAAAGCAAATTCCATTTTCCTTGCTCTCGCCTGGTTTGCACTCTTGTCTAAACCATTCACTTGAATTATTTCACCTAAATACTTAAATTTTTCTACTCTCTTAATATTGCCGTATTTAGTAATAAGATTTTTCTTGTTATTTCTATGATTAGACATATACACGGTTTTTTCAAATGAAATCTGCAGTCCAGCTCTGGCCGAAACTTCTTGTAGTTTCTCCAGGTAGTTCTGAGCTATTTCTTCGTTTTCTGTAACTATTGCCAGATCGTCTGCAAAAGCTAAACAGTCCACTTCTATTTTTTCTTTTTTTGTTCCAATTCTGATGTCATTCTTGGTGCCTTTGAGTTCTTCTTTCCATATTCTCAATATCTTTTCCAGTACGCAGTTGAAGAGGATTGGGGATAAACCATCACCTTGTCTAACACCTGTTTTAATTTCGAACTTCCTTGAAATTTCACCCATAAATTTAACTTTGGCCTTACTGTTTGTTAGCGTCTGTTTGATAATTTGAATTGTTTTCTTATCGACCCCAAATTCTTCCAATACTTTCAGTAATGTTTCTCTATCTACCGAGTCGTATGCTTTTTTGAAATCTACAAATACTATTGCAAATCTCTGGCCTCTTGAGATTCTGTAACGAATTAGTGTTTTCAGGTTAAATATTTGTTCAACACAGGATCTACCTTGTCTAAAACCTGCTTGATATTCACCTATTTTTTTATCCAGAACTGGCTCCACGATTTGAAGTAATTTCCTTGACAAAATTTTGTATCCTACTGGTAGTAGCGAGATCCCTCTATAATTATTAACATTCATCTTATCCCCCTTTTTGTGTAGTGGGTGTATCAGGGCACACTGCCAGTCTTCAGGAATTCTTTCTTCGTCCCAGATCTTCTTAAACATATGTTCCAAAACTTGTGGGAGGTTGGTATCCATTATTTTTAGGATTTCTGGTACTATGGAGTCTTCACCTGGGGCTTTATTGTTTTTTAGACTGTGTATTATGTGTTTTATTTCTTCAGCGTCTGGAGGTTTTGACTCGGTATTAGTATTTCGGTGGTTTTCAAAACTCATTTTATCTTTGGGTGGTTCACAATTTAGTAGATTCTCGAAATATTTTGCTAATATTTCACAATTAGTCTTGTTTGTCAAACCTAGCTTGTTCTCTTCATCTTTGAAACATAAATTTGGGGATTGGTATTTGGTTAGCTGTTTTCTAAAAGTTTTGTAGAAATCTCTAGAATTATTTCTTTTAAAGTCTTCCTCAATCTGTTCTAGGTTATCCTGAAATTGTCTTCTTTTTTTATTACGGAAAAGCTTAGCTGTTTCTCTTCTCTGGATTTTAAAATTGTCAAGATCTTGAGGATCTTTTGTGGAGTTCCATTTCTGCCACAATTTCTGTCTCTTCTCCAGGTTCTCATCACATTCATTGTCCCACCATGGATGTCTTCTTACTCTTTTCACGAGACAATTTTCTTTTGCTATTTCAACTATTTCGTTTTTGATCTCCTCCCATCCCGCTTCCTTATTTATTGTATATTAGAACTAAGTGCTATTTTTTTCAAATGAATTGTATATATCTTCGTTATATACCTTCGTTAAATTTTTATACGTTTTCTTGTATTCCTTGCTGCTAGCACAACATCTTGACACACACACAGATGTGGTTCAGTTACTGTAAATCTGTGTGTACAATACTCACATACAACATGAACATATACTTCATATAAATTTATAGCCTAGGTCTAAAGATTTATATCTCCAGTTCTGTAGGCTTCTCACGATGACAAATTAATTTGTCAAACCTTGTAAAGCGTAATAAAAATATATTTGCAAATGATGACTGAATTTTATATTGAAAAATAGGTAGTGCAGTTGCTGATAAATTACAGCCATAAATAAACTAATATCGTGAAAAAATTGAAGTGATACAATGAAGAACTTTTCAATATTTCTGCTAACGGTCTTTCTCACTTGTTTAGTATACTCTATATATGTATATGTATGTATGTCGTACGAACGTTTATTAGAGCGTCATGTACAAATTTGAAGTAAATCGGTCTAGAATTTTTTCGAGAATTTTGGTAACAACCTTAAACTACAGCTTCTCTTCATTTATAAGTAATATCTAATTATATAACGCACATTTTAATGAAATTGTAACCTGTACCCGTCTGAAGTAAATCCAAAATGAACTTTTGGTAGCAACGCTAAACTACCACTTAAATTATGTATACTACTATATAAAGATGAGTCTCAAGAGCTGTTATGACAAGTTTTTTTATTGGAACTCAGACACAGTCTGTGAATCTCAGACAATATGATAATTCATACTCTCTATCCCATTCAACAATTTTTTTCACTATTTCACCTGTCAGGACATATTTATTACGTCGCAAATTCAGAAGTTCTGAACGAATTTCACTTTGTAATTTCTTGTCTTTACATTTCATCGAATTCAGTTGCCCATAAAACTTGCCTTTCATAACTGTGTTACTGCCTAGATCCTAACCAAGAAAATGAGTGCACAAGGCCATAAGCTTTTATAAAGTGGTGTGTTGTTGCTCAGTGGTGAAGTGCCAAACTGTGTTTGATCTCCACTCCGTCAGTTATCACTTCTTTCACCTCTAGCAGTGTTTGTTGATGTGACAAATACCGGGTTGAACCGCGGTTCTGAGCCCACGTTAGACTGTAGGTCCCACTGTAAATGGCTAGGTAAGTCCGTTCAAAGGCCGGAGGAAGGTAACAGTATACCATCTGAAGAAAGATTTTTAAAGGACGACGGTGTTCAGACCAGACTTCAGATTGATGACAGCTTTACCTTCTTTTGTGTTGTGTTTCTCAGATGGGCTTCTGTGGGCCTGATGGGTGAAGTGCAGATGGTATTCATCCTCGTGCAGAGTATTAACAATGAAGTTCAATGTAGCGGAAGCATTTGGCGTGGAATTATTTTTTCTGCTTTGGTCTCAGACCATTTGTTTTGGTCTAAGGCAAAATGAGCGGGTCATCGTATTTCTTCTTCTTCTTCTGCTGCTGCTACTGCTGCTGTTCCGTTCCACTATTTCTCCTGAAGCAGTTACCAATTATTGCGTGGCCCTGGAGATTGCATTGGTAACATAATAAGTGTTCATTTGCCAGTTACGGGCATTTTGATAGCTTCATTCTCAACGCTGGCTTAAGTTGATAGCGCGTTTTAGAAACAGCTACATTGTTAGCTTCCTCGTTCATCAGTAGCAGTGGTTTGCATGTCGGGTGTCCAGCAGTGTGCCGACCTTTACGTAACACGATATTTCGACAGCGTACCTTGCCGTCATGTTAAGATAATACCTGTAGAAATCGCGTCTTCGCTCTTGGAATCGGCATACAATATAGGCATGTGTTGTCTCCTTGCCTTCATGACTTTGCAATCGTGACAGGGAGGTATGTTACGATACATATGTAAGTAACCCTGAACAAAAATTCCCTAAACACCTAACGCAAACCCGAAATAAACAACCCAAGAACAAGAGCCCATATCGACCAAAACATTACATACTAGGATCGCCATACAGCAACAGCGTGTGTTGTCTGCCTTGTACCTGTGGCTTCATAGTTGTGACACGGAGAAGTGAACAAGCTGTATATATAGAAGACACAGGATTTAAAACACACACTTGGCAAATACAAGGCAGGACAATTTAAAACAACGTAGTAACGAGAACCCACACTCACCAAAATATTACAGACAAGAATCGCCAAAAATAGCGGCGTGAGTTTTCTCCCCTGCCCATGTAGCTTTATAGTCGTAACATGAGAGTAGGACCCCAAAAGTACTTATAAATAAAGTGTGCACAGATCAGACCATCTCGTCGTATGCAGCCAGTGTGGTCGTACGCCTAGCCGTCTGTTATTTCATTCCTTGATGGCGTGTCCTCCGACAGAACTTGTTGGCTGCATGCTCGAAGAGCTCTCGTAGATAGGGAACATCAGCGAGCTTGTGCAGGGCCATTTTGCTTTACAGTGCTCGAGGTCATCACACGCTGCTTGTAGGTGTCGCTGCAGCGTCATGGCATTTATACTGCAGGTATACAGCACTGTATTGCCTGCATACAGTGCCATGATATCCGGTTATCCTGGGAAGGTCAGACGTGTACAGCACGTATAACTTTGGTCCGAGGAGTGAACCCTGTGGCACTTCCACGGTGATGTCCCTCTTGGCGTAACCGTCATCCTGGGCGCAGATGCGAAAGGTTTTTCTCTGAAGGTGCGACTGGAAGGGATGCACTTGTGACACAGGGAACCCAAGTACTAGTAGATATTAGAGGAATCCCTCGAACAACACAAAGCCAAAGGCGCAAGAGATGTCCAGAAAGATGGCTCCAAAATACTCTCTACGTTCAAATGGCTCTAGGCACTATGGGACTTAACATCGGAGGTCATCAGTCCCCTAGACTTAGGACTACTTAAACCCAAGGACATCACACACATCCATGCCCGAGGCAGGATTCGAACCTGCGACCGTAGTAGCCGCATGCAGACTGAAGTGCCTTGGACCGCTCGGCTACCGCGGGCGGCCTCTCTATGTTGTAGAGCACATAGCGCCTCCTCTACCAACCTCAGAAGTTGGTGCGTGGTAACGTGTTCTCTCCAAAAGCCAAATTGTTCACCGGGAGGCCGGCCGCGGTGGTCTAGCGGTTCTAGGCGCTCAGTCCGGAGCCGCGCGGCCGCTACGGTCGCAGGTTCGAATCCTGCCTCGGGCATGGATGTGTGTGATGTCCTTAGGTTAGTTAGGTTTAAGTAGTTCTAAGTTCTAGGGGACTGATGACCACAGATGTTAAGTCCCATAGTGCTCAGAGCCATTTGAACCATTTTTGTTCACCGGGAAGGAGTTATTCTGCCTCTACGTGAAACATCAGTCTTCGAAGGTAATAGCCTTTCAAGTAGCTTACATGAGGCTGGCAGCAGGCTGACAATTGGAAGGTGAGCATAGATCTTTACCTGCCATTGGCAGCACTGTGACGTCTGCGTGTTTCCACGCCATGGGAACACCTTCTGTAGCACGATCTTGTTGAAAGTCTCTGCTCTATGTTCTGCTTAGTGGTAGGAGTTATTTTACTTCAAAATGGTTAAAATGGCTCTGAGCACTATGGGACTAAACATCTGAGGTCATCAGTCCCCTAGAACTTAGAACTACTTAGACCTAACTAACCGAAGGATATCACACACATCCTCGCCAGAGGCCGGATTCGAACCCACGACCGTAGCAGTCGCGCGGTTCCGGACTAAAGTGCCTAGAACCGCTCGGCCACAACAGCCGGCTAGCTATTTTACGATCTGATTCATTACAAGGTAGGGCTTTTTCGCTTTACTGCTGTGTACGTTGCGTAGTAGTTGTGCAACCTCTTCCCCAGATGCCGGATCGACGACACCTTCGTTATCCCATATTTGAATATACCGTGGCAGGCGAGTGGCTACCTCTTGGATGTGTGCCAAGTCTGCCACTGGTCGAATATTCTCGGCGAAGACATCACGAGAGCTTCTTCTGCCTTGGTGTTTGTCCGTGAGATGATGTTTGGCCCTATTGCTAGAGGTAGTATTGTGATTTCCACAACATAGATTTCACCAGGCGCTGTGCTGATCCGTCATCCAGCCCTTCAAAGACACAAGACCAGCAGCATTCCATCTTTCTGTGGTTTTCCACTGCAGGCTGCTCTTAGCACATCTTGTTGAGGATGCATTTTGTGGCTGGTGAGGTGCCACTCAAGTGGCTCTTCATGGTGGTGATGGCAGCCAAGATATCTGGGGAGGGGGACGCTTTGCTTGACTGTCGACATCAGGTGGTGTGGATGCTACGACAGCCTTCAAGGCACTGTTGATGAAGTGACACAATGTCTCATGTGACTATGCCTCATGTCATATATTATGTTCTTTATATTATTTGAAAAAGCATTAACAGCTGTATACCAATAAGATTGAAATAATAATAATAATAATAATAAGTCTTTGCTGTTAGATCTAGAAGCATCCAACTCACTTTTCAAGGTGGTGGGTTACACTGTACTGTTACTGAAATGAAATAAAATAAAGTACCTCGTATCTGCTGCCACTGTTGGCGTGAATTCCTGCTGGAAGTCATCTCAATTTGTTTTACTCATTTTGAGATATCTCTCTGAGTTCAGTGTGCAGCATCCCCGACAGACTTGAAGATCAGTGGGATGTGGTCTGATGGTTGGACAATCCCAGTTGAAGCTGTCAAGAGCTGCAGGATACCGCTCTCAATTGCGACGTTGAGGACATCAGTGTGGCATTCTCATGTGAGGATGGTGTAATCGTTTGACACCACAATTATTGTTCCATGGTCTTCTGTAGCTCACAGTAGGCGACACTCACTAGTTTTCATGAATTTCGAGTTTCAGGTGGCAGTTGCAGAACATTGCTTGGCAACAGGGACCTCAATGATATATGAACATTATTTAGGGTCTGTGTTCTAAAGGAAGCTGATCAACAGAGCTAATGAGCTTCACTCTCAGCAAAGTGTGGGACCCAGCAGGCGAAGATTTTGCTGTGGAGAGACAATAGCTCCCCATTGTCTGCTGGCTCGAGAATGCCACGTGGTGATCGGTATGCTGACATGAAGGTGACGTAGGTGGCTGATATCGCTATTGTGACAGCAGCTGCCTCTGATGCCTTGAGCATTGGTACCACGAGCATGTGGCGTCACAAGATGTTGCTACATCATGCCTCCTTTATACTTCTACCACTCCCCATTCCTTCCCTCACTACCTGGTCACATACACCACCGGGTTTTGTGTGTGTGTGTGTGGGGGGGGGGGGGGGGGGAAGGGGAGGGGAGAACGAGGGCGAATCGCCAACTGCTGGGTACGAATCTGGTGTCTCAGTGCTTCAACCATCCCCATAAGTCACACTCAGTTGACATTGTGACTTAAGATGGCTGAGTGCTGGGTCCCACACTTTGCTGAGAGTGAAGCTCATTAGCTCTGTTGATCAGCTTCCTTTAGAACACAGACCCTAAATAATGTTCATATATCATTGAGGTCCCTGTTGCCAAGCAATGTTCTGCAACTGCAGATTTTGTTGATTGCCTAAGATCAGTGTGTCTCCTAAGCCAGTTCCACCTTTCTTCAACTGTCTGCACATTTGTTTGAAACACAGTTGACACCCAGTTTACAGAGCCCCAAGTCATCCTTCAGCGTAATTTATTGGGCTTGTTTTCGGAGGTGGACTTAAAGTGCTTTTAATGCTACGCTGAGGCAAGAGTCTTCCGAGTTTATTCGATACATTGCCATTGTCTTATCCTCTTCATCTTGCTCCAGTTTCTTGGGCTCTTTATTCTGCTTGAAAGCATGTACATTTGTTTGCCACCAAATCCATTCATCTTCAATACGTCCTTTAGATGGTAAAGCTCCCTTGGTTGCCTGTCTTTGTCTGATGCTGCAGTGGCCCTGTGGACCAGAGTACATGGCACACCACCACATTGTAAAGAATAAAAGCAGCTGGAGATGTGGGGACACAAATGGCTTTCCTATAAACACTGTGTCCCACAATGCTGTCCAGTTTGCACTTCAATAGGACGTTCAAAAAAGAGTTCGCCATTGTCTTCCGCCTCCACAGTGAATCTAGGGGTGCAGAGAGTTCAGTTGGAGAAACCCATGAAGCCTTTCACTCCTGAGTGGCCACATCACATCACAATTTGTGATTAACATATCTTGTAAAGCATGTTCAAATTCTTACACCTCCAGATGCCATTCTCCTTCAAAATGAGGTGTGCCACATGCACTGGTCCACATGCCCCATGCAGTATTGTACAAAGAAAGCCTGCCAAGGGAGTTCAACCACTTTAAGGACATATTCAAGTAGAGTGGATACTGTGGGAGAAAAATTCCGTATGCTTTTAAGCAGAATCTACAGTCAAATGAGTAGAACAAGATGAGGAGGATAAGAAATGGTATATCTGCTGTATACTGGCAAAGTATTGAACAAAATCGTCAGAATCTTGGCTCCACATAACATTAAAGGCATTTTCTGTCCATCTCCAAAAATGTTTGCACTATGAACTTAGGTGTGCACTAAGACACCTTCATACCCTACAGCCTCTGTCTTATCACATGATTTCCACCCTCACTCTCAACACTCAAATGAATATCCTCCCAAAAAAGCTACTGTTTTGAGTGTAAAATCGACCAAAAAAATTAATCTCAATGGGAAGCATCAATTTTTATGGCTCATATCCTAGCACTGAAGGGCTCACTAGATCCTCACTAAGTCTCAACGAAATGTTAGCAACCTATTCAATTGTGCCAATGCACTCAGATGGGTCACATGTCTTCTCACTTCTAATGGCTTTGCACATTCATTTAAAAATATCAGTTTATCAAAAATGAAGTAGATGAGGTTAGTATCCTAACAGGAGAAACCAAAAATTCTATTTTGTATGTTAATGAACACTGAGAAATGAAATGATTTTTTATGTGCCACTAAGCTACAACTTTGTATTAAGTTTTTGTACAAGTTTTACCAACAATGGAGGTTACTCAGTATACACTGATGAGCAAAAAATTAATAGTTTAATAGTTTGTTGGTCCACCTCTGGAAAGCAATACAGCAGCTATTCTGTGTGCCATGGATTCAACAAGCTATGTACAGGTCACACAATTCTCAAAAATTATGGGCTGGTAGTTTCTGAGTGTGGAGCTAGTACCCGATAGCATCTGAGATTTCCATCGGGTTCAGATGAGGTGAATTTTGTGGCCAAGACATCAGCTTTTATTATCGTGCTTCTCAAACCACTATAGCACAATTCTGGCCATGTGTCACAGACAGTTGCTCAGCTGAAGATGCCATCAACAAGATGGTACACATTAATGTTCATGTAATCCACAGTTGTCATGGTTTCGAAAAACCATTTGCCAATATGATGGTATATCTGGACACAAACATTGAACTGCTGTTGCAAAAAATGCGATTCATCAGACAAGGCGATATGTTTCCACTTATCGGCAGTAGTAATTGATGATGTCAATTGTTCAGTAGGGGAACACATACGGGTCATCTCCTGCTAAGGCCCATGCTCAACAACAAATGCTTTATGATGTGCTCTGAAACATTTGTACTTGGATCAGCATTGTGGTCTACCATCAGGCATGCCACAGACACCACCTATCTTGCTCTTCCAGAGCATGCAAGTCTCCAAACTTCATGTTCTATGATGAGTTGTGGAAGTCCAACACCTTGTCCCTTACTCATGGATTCACCATCCTTCAACCACTTTCCATAGATGCTCATGTCAGTACCACATGAGCAGCCAACTATCTTCACAGTTTCTGAGATGCTCATTCCAGGTGCCAGGCCATATCAATCTGCTCTTGGATATTGCCATTTGCAACTCATATTATTGTTAGAATGATTCACCTTTCTCTCAATTACTTTCCTTACCACGAGACATGCTGACAACACTGTCAGGTGGCACTCAGTCTCACGGTGGCATGGTCATGATGTTTTTGCTCATCAACTTATCTCAGTAATGGTCTTGTAAAAAAATTCACTACCATTGACATTAGAAATTACTATGTTGAAAATATAACTCTCAGATTTCAAATTGATTGCATTACCCATATAGTGTTCCCTTAAGGCAGTTTTAATGTGCTTTTAGAGCTCTTAGAAAATGCAACTTCCTTCTTGGAAAAATATAACAGCCATACGAGTTTAATATTTTGAAATACTGACATTAATTTTAGCATAAAGTAGGTGCACCTGCCAAATTTCCTCAGATGACAAAATACGTTTTTTAACTAGCGTACAGATAAATTTGCATAAAACAGAGTTTATCAATGCTTTATGTCTATCAGATAATGAAGAAAAACGGCTAAAATTACAGACAAAATAAAAAATGGCAACCTAGATATGTAGGGATTGTTAATCAGATGGGTACTAATGGTTGTAGATCACAGTGGAGTACAATGAAGTGGCCTAACTTGTGATTTTACTGATTATGCTTCTGAGAGAATTGCCTTTTCTTTGCTATATATTTAACAAGAGTTGCCCAACACAGTAGAAAGAAACATAGAAACACAAAAGAAAAGTAGTTGTAGAAGTATTCACCAGTGATTTGCACCTGCCCTGAAAAGATAACGAGTTATGTAAATGAACTTTGGCAGATCAAAAACAGTTAAAGAGAGAGATTTAATTATCTTAAACTAACAAATAGATACAAATCACAATTAATAAAATAAAAACAAATGGAAAATGATACTTTATGCAGTTGCACAACATCCTGGCAACATAGGTTATTCACCGTAAAAAATGAAGATTTCAAATCTACCGTTCAAAAAAATTTAGATTCTAGAAGGTACTAAGTTTTTCACCCAACACATTGAAAATGAGACAGAAGTTGCTTTCACTGAGTTACGCAGCTTTGTATTGACTACTTCAATGTCAGAAACAGAAGTCTTGTACAGCCCTTCGCATTCTGTTATTAAAAAGTAACTGACATACCACAGCTACTTTGTATAGTAGTACATTTGATTTTTATGAGCTGTTATTTTCCACCCTGCTTCAGGATTACAATAGATGTTTCCCAATATGACAAACTATAACTACCCTCAAATTCCTCTTGTGCCAATTTTATAAAAATTGTAGGTCATTCTATGTATCAATAATAGCTTTGGATAAACTTCCAGTATGGTTTAGGGACAATCTCATAAGTGCTAAAAGATGTTAGAAAGTTGTCTCAACAATACTTGGAGCCTCTGAAACAGAATCATCTGTTGAGTGGCCTGAACAAAGGATAATGCTGTCTTTGTCATTAATATTTTACTGTAATTAGAAATTATTTATACAGTCTTTTCACCATTTTAATCTTCATTTGAGGTTTTGTAAAACAGTATTCATTATGTCTTACAGCATTGACTGTGTAATATGGCACTTTTATTGTTCTTGTTTCAGATGGGACAGTGAAGCCACATTGCCACATCACAATCAAGTGTACACGAGAGGTAACGTTCACCAAATGTTATATAAATGATTAATGGAAAATCTCATATAAGATGTGAAACAAATACTAACAAAGAGATAGAGGGGCTGGCCAGTACTTACCTCAGCTCAGTACAGCCGATAGATACACATAAAACAGAACTGAAAATTTACATTCCTAGCTTTCGGAACTTCGTTCCTTCATCAGGGAGGAGAGAGGGGAAAAAAGGGAAGAAGGGAAAGTGGATTCAGTTACTCACAACCCAGGTTATGAAGCAACAGGGAAAGGTAAACAGAGAGGGTAACAAGGATGGAGGCATGGTTGTCAGAGGGAAGCCAAAGATATTCTACTGTAAGTACTGTGCCAGCTTCAAACCAAAGAGGATGCATACAGAAGTAAAGAGGTATATAGTATAAAGATAAACACAACTATGTAGGATGAAAAGATGCATGAATGGCTAAAGAGGAAAGGGAAAGAGGAGAAGACTGAAGAGTGAATGGGAGTGAGGTTGTTTAACGTAGGTTCAGTCCAGGGGAATGGCGGGATGAAAGGATGTGTTGGAGTGCAAGTTCCCATCTCCGCAGTTCAGAGGGACTGGTGTTGGGTGGGAGAAGCCAAATGGCACATACGGTGTAGCAGGTTCCTAGAATTATGCTGGAGGGCATGCTCCGCTACTGGGTATTGGGCATCTCCTAGGCGGACAGTTCGTCTGTGTCCGTTCATGCGCTCAGCCAGTTTAGTTGTTGTCATGCCGATGTAAAAGGCTGTGCAGTGCAGGCATGTCAGTTGATAAATGACATGTGTAGTTTCACACGTAGCCCTGCCTTGAATTGTGCATGTTTTACCAGTAGCGGGGCTGGAGTAGGTGGTTGTGGGGGGATGCATGGGGCAGGTTTTGCAGCGGGGTCGGTTACAGGGGTAGGAACCGCTGGGTAGAGAAGGTAGTCTCGGAATATTGTAGGGTTTAACAAGGATGTTACGGAGGTTAGGGGGGCGACGAAAGGCAACTCTGATTGGTGTGGGGAGAATTTTGTCAAGGGATGATCTCATTTCAGGGGTTGACTTGAGAAAGTCATATCCCTGGCGGAGTAATTTGTTGATGCTTTCGAGGCCAGGATAATATTGGGTGACAATGGGGATGCTTCTGTGTGGTCTGGGGGTAGGAACATTGTTGTTGGACGGGGAGGAATGTATTGCTTGGGAAATCTGTTTGTGGACAAGGTCTGCAGGATAGTTGCGGGAGAGGAAAGCACTGGTCAGGTTATTGGTGTAATTGTTGAGGGATTCGTCACTGGAGCAGATACGTTTGCCACGAATACCTAGGCTGTAGGGAAGGGAGCGTTTGATGTGGAAAGGATGGCAGCTATCAAAGTCAAGGTACTGTTGTTTGTTTGTGGGTTTGATATGGACAGAGGTGTGGATGTAAGCTTCAACAAGATGAAGGTCAACATCCAGGAAGGTGGCTTGGGTTTTGGAGAAGGACCAGGTGAAATTCAGATTCGAAAAGGAGTTGAGGTTATGGAGGAAATTAAGGAGTGTTTCTTCACCATGAGTCCAGACCACAAAGATGTCATCTATAAACCTATACCAGGCCAGGGGAAGCAGCTGTTGGGTCTTCAGGAAAGCCTCCTCCATGCGGCCCATGAAGAGGTTGGCATAGGAGGGAGCCATCCTGGTTCCCATGGCCGTTCCCCTGATTTGTTTGTAGGTCTGGCCTTCAAAAGTGAAGTAATTATGGGTGAGGGTGAAGTTGGTAAGTGTGATAAGGAACGAGGTTTTTGGAAGATCTTCGGGTGGGCGTTGGGAGAGGTAGTGCTCAAGGGCAGAGAGACCATGGGTATGTGGGATGTTTGTGTAAAGGGATGTAGCATCTATGGTGACAAGAAAGGTTTCAGGTGGGAGAGGAGTGGGAATGGATTTGAGGCGTTCTAGGAGGTGGTTTGTGTCTTTGATGTAGGATGGGAGTCTGCGGGTGATAGGTTGTAGGTGCTGGTCTACCAGAGCTGAGATACGTTCGGTTGGGGATTTGAAGCCTGCTACAATGGGATGGCTAGGATGGTTCTCTTTGTGGATTTTGGGTAATAGGTAGAAGGTAGGGGTACATGGCTCAAGTGGAGTGAGTAAGTCTATGGAAGCCGTTGTGAGGCCTTGTGAGGGACCTTGGATTTTTAGGATTTTTTGCAGCTCAGTCTGGATGGAGGGAATGGGATCCTGGGTAACAGCTTTGTAGGTTGAGGTGTCAGAGAGTTGACGCAGTCCTTCTGCCACATACTCCACATGGTCAAGTACGACAGTTGTGGAGCCTTTATCCGCCGGGAGGATGACAATAGAGCGGTCTATTTTCAGCTCCTTAATGGCACGGGATTCAGTTGGGGTGATGTTGGGGGTTGTCGGGATGTTCTTCAAGAAGGACTGGGAGGCAACACTGGATGTGAGGAATTCCTGAAATGTCTGCAAGGGATGGTTTTGGGGGAGGGGAGGAGGATCCCTTTGAGAAGGCAGTCGGAACTGTTCTAGACAGGGTTCAACACTGGGTCTAGTATTTGGGGGCTGTGTTTGGGTAGTGAAGTGATATTTCCAGTTGAGGTTCCGGGTGAATGAGAGGAGATCTTTAACCAGGGCAGTGTGGTTGAATTTAGGTGTGGGGCTAAAGGTTAAGCCTTTTGATAGAACAGATGTCTCTGGATGAGAGAGGGATCTGGATGAGAGGTTTAGGACTGAATTGGGACTGGTGATATGTGGCATTTGACTGTGGTTATAGTTGAGATTTGGTCTGTGTGGGGTATGTGCTAGGATGGGGAGATTGAGTAGGGTGGCTAGGCTAGGTTTGTTGGCTATGAGGGGGGTTTGTTGAATGTTCTGTTGTGGTTGGTGTTTGTGAGGGATAGGGAGAGGGACCCCACTTCTTAGGTGTTGCACTAGCACTGTGGATAGTTTTTTCAGGTGGTGTGTGGCATGGAACTCAAGTTTGCATCTGGCTTCTAGGATGATGTTCCTCAGTGTGTTCTCCAAGCAAGGGTTTGAGAGGTGGAGGACTTTGAAGAGAGATAGGAGCTGTTGGGAGTGGTGGTTACATGAAGTAGTGTAGAGATTCAGGACAAGTTGGGTAAGGGCTAAGGATTGAAGGTTCTGGAAGTCCAGGAGAGACTGGTAGAAGGAGGAATTGCACCCGGAGATGGGAACTTATAAGGTAAGCCCTTTAGGGGTAATTCCAAAGGTTAAGCAGGACTGGAGGAAAAGTATGTGGGATTGCAGTTTGGCTACGGTGAATGCATGTTTCCGGAATGAATGTAAATAATGTGGTATAGGATTAGGGTACATAGTGGGTAACTGGTGGGTAGGGAAATTAAATAACTAAAGTTGAAATAGTAATCATAAGAAGGAGTAAAACACGGAGGGAAGGACGAGAAGGAAAGAAATTGTGTTGGTAATGTTCAATACCAAAGGAAGGCCACTAAATAAGAAAAATACGGAAAAAGTTGACCAGACCAAGCAAGTATGTCCAGATCAGGGGAAAAGAACACACGTTGCTCAAAAACAGAGATAGCGAGTGGCGAAAAAAGATCGCGCGTGCCGCAAAAGCGATCGCGCGTGCCGCAAAAAAGATCGCGGGTGGCGCAGAAATGTCCCAAAAAAATTTTCTTGTGGCAGAGAAAGATAGCCAATGGCACAAAAATATCGCCAGCAACAAGAAATCGACGGAAATGGATGATACTGGTAGGTGTGGAAGAGATTGTTGGCAGTGATTGTTGGCTGGGAAACAGCGAATAACGAACGTTAAAACTATGGAATGTTGAATACATAAATCAATAAATAAAAAAGAGAAGAGGACTATAAACGGAACAAGATAATAGGAGGAAGATGAAACTAGCACAGTTGGTGACGAAAATATTTATTTATGTATATATAAAACACTGAAGAAGAGAAAGTGTTAAGATGACAGACGTAAGTGATAGCTAACAGAAGGGACAAAACAATGAAGGATGTGGACCATATAGGTGATCTAAATGATTAATAGAAAATCTCATATAAGATGTGAAACAAATACTAACAAAGAGATAGAGGGGCTGGCCAGTACTTACCTCAGCTCAGTACAGCCGATAGATACACATAAAACAGAACTGAAAATTTACATTCCTAGCTTTCGGAACTTCGTTCCTTCATCAGGGAGGAGAGACGGGAAAAAGGGGAGGAGGGAAAGTGGATTCAGTTACTCACAACCCAGGTTATGAAGCAACAGGGAAAGGTAAACAGGGAGGGTAGCAAGGATGGAGGCATGGTTGTCAGAGGGAAGCCAAAGATATTCTGCTGTAAGTACTGTGCCAGCTTCAAACCAAAGAGGATGCATACAGAAGTAAAGAGGTATATAGTATAAAGATAAACACAACTATGTAGGATGAAAAGATGCGTGAATGGCTAAAGAGGAAAGGGAAAGAGGAGAAGACTGAAGAGTGAATGGGAGTGAGGTTGTTTAACGTAGGTTCAGTCCAGGGGAATGGCGGGATGAAAGGATGTGTTGGAGTGCAAGTTCCCATCTCCGCAGTTCAGAGGGACTGGTGTTGGGTGGGAGAAGCCAAATGGCACATACGGTGTAGCAGGTTCCTAGAATTATGCTGGAGGGCATGCTCCGCTACTGGGTATTGGGCATCTCCTAGGCGGACAGTTCGTCTGTGTCCGTTCATGCGCTCAGCCAGTTTAGTTGTTGTCATGCCGATGTAAAAGGCTGTGCAGTGCAGGCATGTCAGTTGATAAATGACATGTGTAGTTTCACACGTAGCCCTGCCTTGAATTGTGTATGTTTTACCAGTAGTGGGGCTGGAGTAGGTGGTTGTGGGGGGATGCATGGGGCAGGTTTTGCAGCGGGGTCGGTTACAGGGGTAGGAACCGCTGGGTAGAGAAGGTAGTCTGGGAATATTGTAGGGTTTAACAAGGATGTTACGGAGGTTGGGGGGGGGCGACGAAAGGCAACTCTGGGTGGTGTGGGGAGAATTTTGTCAAGGGATGATCTCATTTCAGGGGTTGACTTGAGAAAGTCCTATCCCTTCTTCCCTTTTTTCCCCTCTCTCCTCCCTGATTAAGGAACAAAGTTCCGAAAGCTAGGAATGTAAGTTTTCAGTTCTGTTTTATGTGTATCTATCGGCTGTACTGAGCTGGGGTAAGTACTGGCCAGCCCCTCTATCTCTTTGTTAGTATTTGTTTCACACCAAATGTTATATATTAGTCATGACTTCAGAGGTCATTGGGTGGAAAGGAGATCAAGCAGAGGACAAAGCTGGCTATTCACTACCTCCTTGTGCTAGTTAATTCTGCTATTGTGTTGTTACTTTTTTTCAGTTGTATCACTCCACAGAAAAGGTTCCATGCGGTGTTAGAGAATGCCTTAATTTCACAAAAATATTTTCATGGATGTAAGTTTCTTGATGTTCACATGCTATTTGTATGCATTTTAAAACAGGTGGTACATCTTTCACATGTTTAGTGCCACACTATTAGTGATGGATGTTTTACTGCCAGGCCAGGACAGGCCAGGCCAAGCACATGGAGGTATGCTGAAGGATTTTATCCTGTGGCCACTGCCGACTACATGATGTCAGACTTGCAGTTCTGCCGTGCTTGTTGGCAGCCACACGACAATCAACACATTAAATTACACATATATTAGCATAAACTGCAGATCCATGAACAAATGATCAGAATTGCAAACTTGGTAGATCAGCTAAGTTGCTGTGAATACCCATGTCTGTTAAAATGATGTGTCATTCCACTCGAGCACAAATCCTTGCCTTTTGTAAGCAGTGTGCTACCATTTGATTGGAATGGGTGATGTGTTGGAACTTTGAGGCAGTTTCTGATGCATAATTACGGTGGTGGTCACAAACATTCGTTGTATCTTCTACTCTAATAAAGAATAGCGAGAATTAACTGATAGCCAAAAAGCCATCCGTAAATATCAAAATCAGATGAGCTCATATGTTGAAAGATATTCTCTGAGTGATGTTGCAGTCTTATGATTCTTCTTAGTATTTCTGGAAGTATGACATTATTTCCACAAGCTAATGAGTGTGTAAGAATGTCTACTCTCATAAATATTTGTGGCATGCTCCTTGTAGCCCAGGCTTTGAGCCATCAGACTGAACTGTACACATTTTTGTTTTATTTATTTTTTATACATACACCTGTGTGTGAGAAACTAGGACGTGGAATGAGCTGAAGAACAAACAAGTGTATTTTTATAGAACATAGTAGTCACTTTAGAAAAACAGACATAGGACATAACAGTTATTTTACTGGAACAGTTGCAGGAAAAGTATATAATGTAAAACTATAACAGAAAAAATAAAAAAAATATAAAGACAAGGAGTAACACATGTTGTTTAAAACCTGAGAAACATGCAGTGCATTTATATATATCCAAATTTTATGCATCTCTTTCAAAAACTTCATTTAATGAAAAAAATGCTTTTTCAAGTAAATGTATCTTTAATTTATTTTCAAATAACACTTTGTTACTTCTTGGGCATTTGATGGAGTTTGGCAATGAAAGAAAAAATTAACACTGGAGTATTGTACACCTTTCTGCACCCAAGTTAGCTCTTTTAGTTCACGATGGATGTCAGTCTTCCTCCTTGTGTTGTGATCATGGAACATTTCGTGAGTTTAATAGTGGTCAGGATTGTCTACCATCAAACTCATAATTGAGTAAATATATTGGGACATTGCAGTATCTCGAGCTTCTTGAACAGATTATGGCAGGAAATTCTCAGGTGTAATCTGCACATTATTTGGACCACCTTTTTTTGCTGCAAGAAGAGTTTCTTTGATGAAGGTGAATTGCCCCAGAAGATAATTCCATAGCACATTATGGAGTGGAAGTACCAAAAATAAGTAGATTTTGTGACACTGATGTCTCCAATTTGTGAGGTTGTTTTAATGGCAAAAGTAGCGTGGAGGGCAAACGTTTTATGGTTTGGAGGATATGATGATTCCAGCTAAGAATTTGCTGCAACATACTCTTTGTATTTGTTGACTGTCAGGTAAAATAGGAATCTCTTGTGGGACTTGGTTATCTAAGCTGAAATGGATGTAATTGGTTTTGCTTAGGTTTACTGTTACTGAGTTTACTCTGAACTAGGTTAGAGAGTCCTGAAAGCGATTTGTTGGCTTCAGCTTCTATGTCTGTGGACTGTTGGTTATTTATTACAATGTTAGTATCATCAGCAAACATAGCAAACGTGGATGTTTTGTATGACAAAGGTAGGTCGTTTATTTAAATCAGAAACAGCAGTGGGTTGAGGACCGATCCCTGAGGGGCTCTATGAAGTTCAGTACCCCAGTCGGACTCCACATCCTCCCTTGCTATGCTGCTCTAATCAAGAACTATGTTCTGCTTCCTATCAATTAGGTAAGATTGTAGCCAGTTTTCCACTGCCCCTGTGATGTCATATTGGCTTGCTTTGTTGACAAGGATTTTGTGATCCACACAGTTGTAAGTCTTACAGAGATCACAGAAGATACAGAGTGACTTCATTTTTTTTTTTAAGGGCTCTTCAGTAGTGAACACATCTTTTTGGAAACAGAACTGTCTGCTACTGAGAGTATAAAAATTTTCAAGATGCATCACAATTCTGGAATGAATAATTTTTCTGGGACTTTTGCAAAAATGGTCAAAAGTGATATGGGACGATAGATAGTGACATGTTGTGTATCCCTTTTCGTGGAGTGGCTTCATTCCATCTGGGAAGACACCCTGATACATAGAGGTGTTAAATAATGTGGGCTAAAACTTTGGATAGTTGATCAGAGCAGGCTTTTACCAGTTTATTGGACATATTATCTACACCAGATGATCCTTTGTTTTTTAATGATGCAATGGTTTTCTTTACCTCATTTCTGGTTATGGGGGATACACTTAATTACTTACTGGATTGGGAAAATGATGTCGCAGTATGTCCATGGAACTTTATAAAGAGACATCACAGCTTATTTGCACAGCAGCACTTATGAAGTGGTCATTGAAAGTTTTTGCAACTATCTCTTGATTGCTTATGTGTTTATCATCAATATTTAGAACAAAGTATATATGTTTATTAGCACTACTGACACCTTTCTCACTCCTGATTATATTTCATATTGTTTTGATTTCATTACAAGATTGGTTGATTTTGGTATTTAATTACTTTGCTTAATATTTTGCAGTATTTTTATGATCTGTTTGGGCAGGATTTCCTAAAGTTTTGGTGTGAAGTACAGTTCACACTTGTGTTTGTAGGATCCATGATTTTCTTGTGATTTCTTTGGATTAATTCATATAAACCTTTTTTGGGAAGGAAACTTCAAATAATGATGCAATTTCATTGCTAAACAAATTATATTTTGAATTGATATCTGTTTCTTAGTATGTGTGAGTCAAATTTACATTTTGGAGGCATGACATAAAGGCATTAATTGTTTCATCATATATAGGCCTGATTACCTTCCACTGGGGCTCAGTTTTTTCTGGCAGGTAATCATATTATGAATGGTAAGTCTCTGATCATCATGATCAGAGAGGCCATTCAGTATTTTACTAATGTTGATACAGTTCAGATTCCCTTGGTTTATAAATATGTTGTCAATTAGGGTGCTTGAATTAGAAATTATTCTGGTGGAAAAATTGAACGCTGGGATAAGATTGCAAAAGTACATAAAATTTTCCAGATATGACTTCCCACTACTGTGTGTTAGGAAGTTGCTACTGAAATCTGCAAGTACAGTGACACCTCTTTTAGAATTAAATAGATGAAGTAAGAGCAAGTCAAGCTGCTTCAAAAGGAGGTCAAGATTGTCTGAGGCACTAGTGTGTTGAATAAAAGCACATAGTAGTTGAAATATAGTAGTAGCTGCTCAGGCAACACTGCAACAATCACCAGATCATAATTTGCACTGTGTAACATCATATTACATGAAAGAATGGTCTGGAAGTTTTCAATTAGTGATACTGTTATCACTACATGATTAAAGTTGCAGAATCTTGGTGTTATATTGTGACAAGGCAATATTCATGCTACTGCTTCTGCCCATTTGTGGGTGTCCAAGGGATATTGTCTTGTGCGCGAGTGTATACCTGTCCCTTTTTCCCCCTACTGTAAGTCTTTCCGCTCCCAGGATTGGAATGACTCCTTACCCTCTCCCTTAAAACCCACATCCTTTCGTCTTTCCCTCTCCTTTCCTCTTTCCTGATGAAGCAACTGTGGGTTGCGAAAGCTTGAAATTTGTGTGTGTGTTTTTTATTGTGTCTGTCTACCAGCGCTTTCTCGTTTGGTAAGTCACAGCATTTTTTTAAATATATTTTTCCATAGTAATTAGTATAGAGATATGAAAGTGGATGGGCTGCTATCCATTATGTGATTTTAGTGATCTAGTGCTTCTATCATTTACTGGTTACCAGAACATTTAGTCAGATAAGGCATAGAGTTCATTCTTTTGAGCATTATCTCACGATGTTTCAAAATTGCTAAATGCGAATTTATCCTTTGAATTTTCACATTAAGAGGGGCAATTGACAAAGAAAAACATTTTACAGAAACCACCAGAAAAGATTTTGGTAATGTACTCTAACCAGACTCACATCTGTTTTTCAGATAGCTGGATTCAATGGACTGAGTGATGCTTTTAAGCGTCTTGACTTTAGGAATGCAGTTCATGATGTTAGACGTTTCAACTATATCTGTAAACTTCTTGATCTCTTGATCTCACAAAAGCTTACCATGCTCTCTGGCTGTGCACAGAAGGTACTGTTCAACATGCTGGAAGAAGTTGCTTATCAAGGTAAGCAAAATTACTTAAAAAAATGTTTTCTTAAGGATGCCAATCTCATTTATTCAAACCATCTTTCTCAAAACCCAAATTATTTGTGTGGCCACATAAAATAGCAATTAATTAATTACAGTGTCTCCAAAAATCACTAAGACTGTGATCTTGTGTTGCAAAGTACTTGCACTGTAACTGTACAATTAGTAAAGATGAAACAAACCTACGACTGAAAAACAAAAAATCTTAAACCAGTGCTATTCTGAGTCCTGGGTTGTTTGAACTCTGCGCCTAAACTTTCTTTTTATATTCAGGCAACATAATTTCAGACATAGGTCTGTTAGACAATTTAATTTATAAATCATTTTAATTTTTTTGTGGTAAGCACATACGCTGAAGAGCCAAAGAAACTGGTACACCTGCCTAATATCATGTAGGATCCCCGCAAGCATGCAGAAGTGCCACAACATAATGTAGCATGCACTCAACTTATGTCTGAAGTAGTGCTGGAGGGAACTGACACCATGGATCCTGCGGGGCTTCCTCAAATCTGTGAGAGTACAAGGGGGTGGAGATCTCTTCTGAACAGCACATTGCAAGGCATCCCAGATATGCTCAATGATGTTCATGTCTGGGGAGTTTCGTGGCCAGTGGAAAAGTTTAAACTCAGAAGGGTGTTCTTGGAGCCATTCTGCAGCAATTGTGGATGAGTGGGGTGTCAATTGTTTGCTGGAATTGCCCAAGTCCGCCAAAATGCACAATGGACACGAAAGGATGCAGGTGGTCAGACAGAATGCTTACATTCGTGTCACCTGTCAGAGTAATATCTAGACGTATCAGGTGTCCCATATCACTCCAACTGCACACACCCCACACCATTGCAGAGTCTCTATCAGCTTGAATGATTCCCTGCTGGCATGCGGGGCCCATATTCATTAGGTTTTCTCAATACCCGTACACGTCCATCCACTTGATACAATTTGAAACGAGACTCAAATGACCAGGCAACATGTTTCCAGTCATCAACAGTCCAATGTCTGTGTTTACGGGCCCAGGCGAGGCGTAAAGCTTTGGGTTATGCAGTCATCAAGGGTACACGAATGGGTCTTTGGCTCCGAAAGCTCATATCGATGATGTTTCATTGAATGGTTTGCATGCTGACACTTGTTGACATCCCAGCATTGAAATCTGCAGCAATTTGTGGAATGGTTGCACATCTATCATGTGGAACAATATTCTTCAGGTGTCATTGGTCCCATTCTTGCAGGATCTTTTTCTGACCGCAGCGATGTCAGAGTTTTGATGTTTTACCAGATTCCTGATATTCACGGTAAAATTGTGAAATGTTCGTATGGGAAAATCCCCATTTCATCACTACCTTGGGAGATGCTGTGTCCCATCGATCGTGCGCCGACTATAACACCACGTTCAAACTCACTTAAATCTTGATAACCTGTCATTGTAGCAGCAATAACCTATCTAACAACTGTGCCAGACACTGCTTGTCTTACATAGGTGTTGCCGACTGCAACACTGTAGTCTGCCTATTTACATAGCTCTGTATTTACATGCCTGTACCATTTCTTTGGCGCTTCAGTGTATTAGATAAGATATTTTGCAGTGCTGGGCTCTAAGTACTATGGGACTTATATTGCTGTGCTTGTACTGACAGAATTTTAAACATTGTAGGAAACAAGGCAGGGTATTCACAGATTAAGGTTGAAAGGTGTCTGTAATGCAATGTGTAAGTTGATAAATTTTGAAGGAAACTGATTTGAAATGTGTGGGAAGGTGACACTGAAACTTGAATATCCCAGCTAAGCAATTTTACAGAATAGAGCTTTACTCCACGACCTAGTTTGCTCATGTTATTGGCAAGGTCACTCATTTTATGATTTCCTTGTAAAGTTAGATGATGTCTAGTAACTGGAGAAATAAATGAACATATTCTTTGCCAGTTTAAGATACCACACATTTCTTACTCAGAATGTCTGGCAGATAACGAGTCTATTTCTGTTCTTTGTGTTATCTGTGTCTGATACTGATATTCGTCCCAAATGGCAGTTCTCATCTGCCAACTATATGTTGCGTGGCTCTCATCATTTGAATGTTATACTTATTCTTAAATTTACATGACCTGTTTTGTTCTCTGATGAGATAATTATCATGAATTATCACACCAAGATATCACTCACATTTAACTTAATACACTGACACACATCTCGAAGTACACGGCAAAATTTCATTAAATATTTCATAAGATACCGAAGCTTGCGCAAAAACACCTAAGTACAGAAGCACAACATACTTATAAGAGCTTTTCTAATTGATAAGTAGCTCTTGCAGTAAAAAAATTCTTAGAAAAGTAACTAATTATGATGGATTGTATGGTTATTAGAAGTTATATTAAACTTCTCCTACAATAAATAACTATATTCTGGCTAAACCAGTTCTTAGTTCAGTACAAATTTAAATGACAACTGCAGTGAAAATAATCAAATCAATTAAAAATCATCATGCAAGAGAGATAAAGATGTTATCAGATTATTTAGCTGTGGTCTAGAGGCTCTGTGACTGGCTGCTGGTCCATATATGCAGTTTTCGCCGAGCAGTGAAGTCTTGACTAGAGCTAACATAGAAGCAGCTTGAACAACAGAGCTGCATCAGAATTAATACACTGGTTTTTATGACTCATTCTGATGGGAAAAGTAATGAAAGATTGGAAAACATTTCTGCATGCAATTCATTGTAATTTATTGTCAAGTACATCCTAAAAGGTGATTTTCCAACCTTCACAATTCACTTTCTCAATAAATGCTTACATTTCTTCTAAACAAACACACACACACAGAGAGAGAGAGAGAGAGAGAGAGAGAGTGTGTCTGTCGCCCCCCCCCCCCCTCTCGCTCTCTCTCTCCCACTTTTAAAAACAAATACTTGAGATATGGGTCATTTTGTTTGTCACAAATGGTGAAGGCTGCCTTCCTGTTAGTATCTGTACTTAGTCATCTGCCTGGACATGATATGGAGAAGCCATTATTGCGATGAGAACACTGAAGACCATAAAATTTGTGTGTTTGGAATTGGAGCTACTCAATGCCTAACCCACACTCAGTGTTATCTGTTCTGCATGACAGTTTAGATTATTCATGTTGCTTACAGCATGTACCAGGTTCAAGCCAGAAGACCACCATGCAAGATTATAAGATAAGCACTAAAGGTCCAAAGATCACTGCTTGCATTTTTATTTATGTATGAGCTGGGATTCATAAAGTGGGATGGTAAATTACCACAATAATTACATATAAGAGACAAGCAGATCCTTACACAACTGTGGAAGGAAAGCATCAGATTTTTTTTAGTATCAACAAGTAAACACCTGATAATTTAATGAAACTACCTCTCAGGTATAAAATGGCTTCAAACATTTCATTAATTTACAAATGCGTTGTGTTAAGTATCTGATCTTAAGCATGTAAGCAGGAAAAATTTTAGGAAGGATTTGAAATTATGCTTGAGGTTTGTTGGAAGACACAAAGGGCTCTCAGTCTGAAATTCTGGATGAATGAAGTCCAGGTATTTGCACACCATCAGTTATGCTGCCTCAAGCCACACAATTTCTAACTGTACTCCTTGTCTTATTGTGTTCAACTTTTAACATAAAATTCTACATTTTTTAAAAAATTAGATTATGACAGCATTTAAAATTTGGTCAGTAATTATGTGAAATGTTGAAATAAATAAATGTTTTTTTGCTTGTGGAAGCTGTTAAATAGGAAACCTGCAACTGGTACTAGGTTCCGGGGTAATCACTTAGTAATATTGACGTGTGGGCAGGAATTGTGGGTGACAGGTTCCTAAGGCAACACACTTTACTGAACACATTAACTGGTACTGTTTATCAGCATTTTATCATGACAAGTTACCTGTGCTATTGGAGAATTTTACTTTCATAGAAAGACAATAGATGTGGTTTGTGCACGATGGGAATCCGCACAATTTTCTATGTCGTATGACTATCAATAATACAAAAGTTTAATGATTATGGATTCGTCAGTGACATTCAGTAGCATGTCATCCTCATTCAAAAGACCTTAATCTCTTAGTTCTGCCTAAGGACACATTTAAGAGCTTTGGTACATTTCAAACTTGTTGATATTTGCACACATCACAGGAATGTGTGTCCATGTGTGCGACAAAAGTCGGGTGTATTCACATGAGTTCATGATTATCTGAAAAGGAATGCTGAAGAATGAGTGATGACATTGAGCACCTCTCATTATTGACACACACAGGACAGAATAATGCATATCTAGAAAAGTATTTGTTTCTGGTCCTATGTTTTACCCATTACTGTCTGCTGTAACAAGATAGATACTTTTCAACACCCTCTTCACCCTGACAGTGAAATGAGTCTTTATCTTTTTATTTATAGTGTCTGCAAGCCAACAGAACATCCATATGCTTAACAAACTGCTGCAACAGCTGAGGATGATGATTGACTGCGCATGTTGGGGTCGACCTCTGGGCAGCACACTTTTGTGGGAGCAGCACTTACGAACAATAAATCGTATACTCTCTATAGCCAACTGTATAGAAATCCGTGAGGTTTGTGATCTGTTTGCAGTTCTTCCTATTTTTTTAATGTTAACCTGAATATCTGATCTTTTTGTATCTGATTTATTGTGTTCTTGTGATAAATTGAAGTCACTTTTTATGCTTTTAATACATCTATTTTATATGACAATTTGTTTAATTGGAGGCTTGCTTTAAAGAAATTCAGTCTGTTGTACTTTAAAAAAAATATTGTTTCTCCAGCAGATTTGTTCACATTTGTTAAAAACCATTTCTTTCAAGTCTAGTTAGCATTAAGTTTGGAAAGATGTACTTATTATTATGATTCTTGGTGACACCCAGATCATTACTGTTGTTGTCTGCACAGTCCCATAATGCTTACTGCATATGCTACTAAACCACATCAACTCAGACGACATTTGAAAATGAGATGTGGCCAACATCCAGTCACAATATAGAGGAAGTACTGAGCGTAGCACAAGTGGTGGTGGTGGTGTTCAATAACTAAACTCACATTATAGACATGGTAGTCAGACACTCTGGAAAGCTTGTAAGGGTGTTGCAGGTAAGGCTGTGCTGAGAAATAATTGTTGAGAAAAACATTTTGTAAATTGCACTGTTTCTGATTTAATTCTCATCAAAGTTTGCCAGTCAGGTCATTGTATGTGCAAATTCAAGCAGCCTGCCAAAGTTAGTGTTGTTATATGTGTTTTTCATTAGGTTTCCTAGAACCAAACAAGAGAGTGATACAAAAACCGGACATTGGACAGTAGTAAGGATTGAATCAAAGCCCAAGTCTTGTGTGCTATCATCTACGCTGTGAGAACAAATGACAGTAATTGTATCTTGCAGGCTGCTTGAATTTTTGCTCGCAATGACCTGATTGGCTGCTTTTAATGACAATTACATTGGAAACAGTGCAACATAACGAATTTTTTCTTAACAACTATCTCTCATCCCACCTTACTTGCACCCTTTCATGCTGTTTTCTCAAGTTTCTGATCACCCTGTATATTGCAAGCTTTCCACTCCAGTGATGCAATCTGGCTGGAGCCAGCAAGAACAGAAAGTTCTCAATATAAAGCCAAATTGGAGTGGGATGTTTTGTAACGTATATAAAAATTAATTTTAGAGTAGCATTTGACAGTAAATTAAAATAATTCCTTTGCAGCCACTATATATGGAACTATGCTCTGAGGGTCTTATACACAGAGCTCATGTCTTATGAAATTCTATCACTTGCAATCCGATCTCATAAGCGTGAAGTATTTATGCACATAAAAAGAACTACTACGAAGCTGATAATATTTGTATTAGGTTAAAGAGAATGTGTAAACATGTTCTGTGAAAGTATTGTTACTTCAATAACAGAAATTTCATTGGTACTCGAGTTCAGTCATCCTCTGCATAATACAGTATGAACAAAATATCTTTGCAGCCAGGTGATGATGTCTTCCCAAAGCTACAGAACTTGCCTGAAGAATGTGTCCGTGAAGTTTTACTCCGTCTTGCTGACCATAAGGATTTAGAGAGCAGTGGACGTGCCTACAGTGTCATGCGACGGCTTGTTGATGAGCAGCGCATCTGGCGAGAATTATGTCAGTTCCATTTTACACAACAACAGATTTCTCATGTCCAAGGAGGACAGTCTCCTCCTCATGACTGGCAGAGCACATACCACAAACTACGAAAGTATGTATTTTTGTTCACATATTTAATAAACACATTTGCACTTACCGTCCTTTTTAATACTTTGTCTCTTATGAACATACTTAGAACACGTAGTCACCAATCAAAACTACAAAGCTAAACAATTTATGCAGAAGACTTTGTAGTCAGGGCAGCCACAGTCTGGATACATAATTTCAGAGTTACAGCAACTTTATCCTGACTAGACACAGCAATCTCTAGGGTCATGGAAAGTGTCAGTACATGAACATAAAAGTAATAACAGACAAAAATAAAATGTTTATGAACCCAAAAATGTCAAGTCATATGTTTAAGTAAACACAATCAACAATATAACATAAGAATCATCTTAATTTTTTAAGGAACTCCTCAATGGAGTATGAGTGACCCATCAGGAAACTTTTGTTTTGATTTGAAAGCGTGTGGATTACTGCAAAGATTTTTGAATTCTTGTGGTAGCTTATTGAAAATGGACGCAAGTTGGATTTCTGGAGTGAAAGTTGCTTATTCTTGGGAATAAGCTGATACATATAAAATGAAAGCGCTGGCAGGTTGATAGACACACAAACATACACACAAAATTCAAGCTTTCGCAACCAATGGTTGCTTCATCAGGAAAGAGGGAAGGAGAGGGAAAGACGAAAGGATGTGGGTTTTAAGGGAGAGGGTAAGGAGTCATTCCAATCCTGGGAGCGGAAAGACTTACCTTAGGGGGAAAAAAGGACAGGTATACGCGCGCGCGCACACACATATCCATCCGCACATACACAGTCACAGTCACTCAAAATGTCTGCTTGTGACTGTGTATGTGCGGATGGATGTGTGTGTGTGTGTGTGTGTGTGTGTGTGTGTGTGTGTGTGTGTGTGTGTGTACCTGTCCTTTTTTCCCCCTAAGGTAAGTCTTTCTGCTTCCAGGATTGGAATGACTCCTTACCCTCTCCCTTAAAACCCACATCCTTTCGTCTTTCCCTCTCCTTCCCTCTTTCCTGATGAAGCAACCGCTGGTTGCGAAAGCTTGAATTTTGTGTGTGTGTGTGTGTGTGTGTGTCAATCAACATGCCAACACTTTCGTTTGGTATCATCTGGGGAAGAACATATCTAAAACCACAGATGATGTAACTTACCAAACAAAAGCGTTGGTATGTTGATAGAGACACTAACAAACATGAACTTAACACAACTTATTGCCCATACTGCCTGTTTCTGAACCAAAACTATTCTTTGAGAATGGGAAGAGTCAACCCAAAATATAATACCATATGACACAAGTGAATGAAAATAAGCAAAGCAGACTAATTTTTTGTGTTGAACGATCACTTACTTCAGATACCATTTGAGTAGCAAAAATGGCAGCATTAAGTCTTTGAACAAGATCCTGAACGTGGGCTTTGTTTTCTATCTGAACACCTAGAAATCTGAACTGTTCAGTTTCACTAATCAAATGCTCATTATGTGAAATTAAAAGGTAGGGTTTCGTTGAATTGTGTGTCAGAAACTGTAAAAACTGAGTCTTACTGTGATTTAGCATTAGTTTATTTTCTACAAGCCATGAACTTACGTCATGAACTGCACTATTTGAAACTGAGCTAATGTTGCACACAACATCCTTTACTAACAAGCTAGTATCATTAGCAAACAGAAATATTTTAGAGTTACCTGTAATACTAGAGGGCATATCATTTACATAAATAAGGAACAGAAGTGCCTCCAACACTGATCCCTGGGGCACTCCACATTTGACTGTAACCCACTCAGACCCCACAACACAGCCATTCTCAACACAGTGAATAATGACCTTTTGCTGTCAGTTGTTAAAGTAAGAGGTGAACCAATTGTGAGCTACTCCCTGTATTCCATAATGGTCCAACTTCTGGAGCAATATTTTGTGATCAACACACTCAAACGCCTTAGTTAAATCAAAAAAAATATGCCTAGTGTTTGACACCGTTTGTTTAATCCATCCAGTACCTAACTGGGAAAAGAGAACATAGCATTTTCAGTTGTTAAACGACTTCTAAAGCCGAACTGTATGTGTGATAGCAAATTATGTGACATAAAATGATCACTATACACAGCCTTTTCAATAACTTTGGCAAGCACTGATGGCATGGAAATAGGTCTAAAGTTGTATACATTAGCACTTTCTCCCTTTTTATAAAGCAACTTTACTACTGAGTACTTTAACTGTTCAGAAAACTGACCATTCTTAAAGGAAAAGTTATAAATGTGGCTATGTACAGGGCTAACATGTGCAGCACGGTACTTTAATATCCTGCTAGGCACTCCTTCATATCCAGGAGAGTCCTTAGTCTTCAATGATTTAATCATTTACTCCATCTCCCCCTTGTCTGTATCACAGAGGAGTATTTCAGACCTCAATCTCGGAAAGGCATTTTCCAATAGAGTTATATGATTCCATGTCAAAACTAAATTTTTATTTAATGCATCAGCAGTGCTCAGAAAATGGTTGTTAAATACTGTATGTACATAAATTTGACTTATCAATAACAGAAATATTTTTACTACGAACTGACTTTATATTGTCGACCTTGTGCTGCTGACCAGACCTCCAGAACTTACTATATGGTTTTAATTTTATCCTGTGAATTAGCTATTCTATTTGAGCATCACATACTCTTTGTCTTCCTAATAATATTTTTAAGCACCTTACAGTACTGTTTGTAATGGGGTACTGTAGCTTGAGTGTGGCTACTTCCAACATTTTGATATAATTCCTGCATATTATCCTTACCCCACTAATCAGCCACCCAGGCTGCCTTTTACTGCTAGTACCACATTTAGAACATCCTAATGGAAAGCATCTCTCAAAGAGCATGAGAAATGCGTTAAGGACAGCATTATATTTGTCATCTATGTTACTGGCACTATAAACGTCCTGCCACTCTTGTTTCTTGATGAGGTTTAAAAAACTCTCTCTTGCTGCTGGATTAACATTCCTACATAGTGACATTTTGTTTGAGTACAAAAGCCTTTTAGTGTTAAAATTTGTGCATCATGATCTGAAAAGCCATTCACCCTTTTACTAACCGAATGCCCATCTAATAATGAAGAATGAATAAAAATGTTGTCTATGGCTGCACTACTGCTCCCCTGCATCCTATTTGGAAAAACACAGTCTGCATCAGATCCTATGAATTTAGAAGATCTACTTTTTCTTGTACAATCATACACAAAATTAATACTGAAGCCACCACATATAACTAATTTCTGGTACTTCCTATAAAGTGAATCAAGAACCCTCTCTAGCTTGAGCAGAAATGCTCTGAAGTGAGAGTGGGGGGACATATAAACAACAAAAATTAGATGTTTAGTTTCACTAAATTCAACTGCTCCTGCACAACATTCAAATATGTTCTGTTCAGTGCAGTGCTGTGATATGTCTATTGACTCAAATGGAATTACTACTTTTTTTTTCTTTTTTTTTTTTTTTTTTTTTTTTTTTTTTTTTATACATATATGGCCACTCCCCCACGCCACAAGGAACTCCTTGAAAACCGGTCAGGTATACCAATAATTTCAGCTCAACATCTATAATACCTCTTATATTTTGATGAAATATATTAATTCCTTCTCTACTTGGAAACATGACATACCCTGAAGGTGATTCCTTTGCTAGAGGGACTTCCTTTAGGGAGGTATACCTTCCTTTAATCTAAAAAAGGCGCTGCTCTAACACCTATTACTACAGAAATTTTTCCATGAGTGATCCTGCCACCACCAACTACACTGTTACCTACAAGCTTTGCTAGCCTCCCCTTCCCACACCTATTGAGGTGCAGGTCATGCCTAGTGAAACCTGATCTACTGATAGACTCAACCAGTACCACTGTATTGTGACCCATGCCCTCTGCCATCAGTGCCTTCTCTAGCACCATGTTATCGCACCTAACAGCCGCATTAAGATGAGGCTGATCACGATGCTCAAACAGTTTCACGAAATGCACATTCGTGCCACAAGTTTGAGTAGCTGTCTTCACCAGATCACCACCTGCATCGTATTCCCCGTCCCTATCAAGACTAGTCCCTGCTCCACCCACTATCACTACCTGATCCTCCTTCGTACAATTCCTACATAATTCCCCTATGCTGTCAGTCAACTGAGCCAACCCTGCACTAGGCTTCACAATGCTGGTGACCTGGTACTCACTCCCCATGACACTGGAAATAATGTCAATATAATATTTTAAGTATGTCATCTTTTTCTGTAATATTACTATTTATTACATATCCAGTGAGCAACTGAATTAGACACCAACATAGTAGCATGTAGCAGCCCCTTTCAGGTTAATGATAATGGGAAAACTTCACAAGACACTGAAAGCATTACAGAAACACCCCGATCCATAACCATGGAACAACCAGCCCCAACTCACTGTGATTGGTCAGAGCTGGGCCCATGATGTGCCTATGTTGTTTAGTGGTGTCCAAAATAGACTGTACAGGACAAGTAACAATGTATGCCACTATCATGACTGTGGAGTGTTTCTCATACTATTCTGTCACAATTCAGGAGGGATGGGATGGAGCACTATCTTGCTGAAGGTAGGGTGTTGTTGGCGAACAGCTGGATGCACATACTGACAGTGGGTTCCTATGTAGCCCGCTGGTGAGTAGCTTTGGTTCATGTATCTGGATCCCCAATTTGTTCTATGTACATATCCTGACACATAAAAATCTCTTTTCAACTGCCTTAGCTGTGCCCAGTTGGCAAGTGAGATCCGCTTATTTGTTTCATGTGTCCACCATGGCATTTCTGCAATTTTTTTGATCTCTGTGCACTGTGGCGAGTCTGATCAGACAGTGTCCCATGGCCTTTGCACCCGTAGGGAGGAGATTGAGTTCTGTATCTTGTCACTACTTGCTGATGTTTTCTGGTAATCAATTGGTGGGTGGTACACTGCAGTATGCTCCCTGAATAAAGTTACCTACAGTCATTCTTGATATGATGGCATGGAAAAGTCCATACTGCTTATATAACAACAGCTGCAGTTCCTCACAGATCAAGCATTCGTGACCTAATGCACTGATACTGTACATTTTGACCAATCCTGAGCTTAGGCTACTACACTGTCACCCAGGTCAAGGCTTGATGATTCAAAGTTACATGATGTGTGAACTATTCCAATTGACGTGACAATGGCAGTAGGCTCTCTCCAACAGAACAGAAATCTCAATTTCAGTTGTGTTCATGAAGTTATAGCACTTATTACATATATGAGGCATGTCCAGAAAGTATTGTTCTGGAAAAAACCTCAAAAACATTTTTTTCAAACCAAAATTTATTTTTACAGATAAGAGCTTTTCCTAAACTATTCTTCTACATAGTTGCCACTATTGCTCAGACATTTGTCACAACAGGAAACCAAGTTTTCTACACCCTCTTCATAGAAAAATGCTGCCAGTGAAAACATCCTCTGCTTAACACTTATTTTTTGCGTCATTTTCTGCTAGTTCAATTCCTTTCCAAAGGTGAAACTGTCAGTGGGGTACAATACTGTGAAACCATGAGGAAACTTTGGCGCACAATTCAAAATAAAAGACATGGACTGCTCAGTCAGGGCACTGTCTTGCTTCATGACAACAAATGTCTCCATTTTGCTGGTGTCACTCAAAATCTTATCAACAATTTGGTTGGGAGTAGTTCAACCACCTGTCGTACAGCCCCAGTCCCCACCTGCCAACTACCCCTTGTTCTTGAACTTGGGTCATGATCATGGAGGAAGGTACTTTGACAACAATGATGACTCAAAATGCAGTGTTAAGAAGAGGCTGTCTTCACTGGTGGCATCTTTCTATGAAGAGGGGAAAAAAAGTTTGTTTCCCCACTATGACAAATACCTGAACAATAGTGGCAACTACGTAAAAAAAATAGTTTAAGAAATGCTCTTTCTTATAAAAATAAATTTTAATTTGAAAAAATTGTTTTTATGAGTTTTTTTTTCCCAAACAGTACTTACTTTCTGGGCATGCCCCATATTTTCAATGAGTAACCCTAGCTGCATAGTGAAAGAACAATATTGCGACTGTTCTAGAACACTGCTCAAGTGTGTGGGACATGTATCGAATACGACTAATGCGGTATATTTAATGTATACAGAGAAGGGCAGCACGAATGGCCACTGGTTTGTTCACTCAAGAAATTTAATATCTTTAAAACCCATTTTACATCCATCTTCCAGGCTGTATCTGGACTGAAGATCAAAATATCTGCCTTGTGCAGTAAGACCTAACAGTTTTAAAGTATCAGTAGTAAGGTTCCATTTGTTGTGCAATTTGTAACATCCCTCCGTCATCCATTGTCTCCGGGGAAGACTTCCTCCAGCTTATTGGTCAACTTCCTCACCCATTTTTGCTGCTCGGTGGCTTTAATGCCCACCACCCCGATGGGGCTCTTACAGAGGTGCCCTTCCAAGAGGTGTCCTCTTGGCTGACCTCAATCAAATCAACTTCATCTGTCTGAACATATGAGTACCCACATTCCCTTCAGACTCCACACTCATGTATTCCCATTTGGGCCTCTCGTTCTGCATTGCTCAGCTTGCCTGTCATCTCGAGTCGCCTGTTCTCTCTGACATGTACTCGAGTGACCACTTCGCCATGTGTTATCTGTTTGCAGCCTCATACTCCACCTGAGTGTAAATCCAACTGGCAGCTTTCTAAGGCTGACTGGAGGCTTTACTTCTCCCTAGCGACAAACATCATTTCCCCAGAATGAAATTTTCACTTTGCAGCTGTGTGTGCGCTGCTGATATGAAACTTCTTGGCAGATTAAAACTGTGTGCCAGACTGAGACTCGAACTCAGGATCTTTGCCTTTCGCAGCCAAGTTTCATCATCTCTCCATTTGTGATAACCAGGTAGAATACCTTATCAATGTTGCCCTTACCACTGCAGAATGTTCCATTCCTCGCACTTCACCTTTACTGCACTGTGTCCTAGTCCGTTGGTGACTGAGATGTGTCACAGCGCAATTCACTCACAGAGACTTGCTTTCCGTGTTTGCAACTGTCATCCTACGATGGCGAACTGTATTTGTTACAAACAGTTGCATGCACAGTGTCATCACATTCTTTGCAATAACAAAAAAGGTAACTGAATTTCATTTACTACCTAGTCCTTTTTAACAGTTCCGTACCTGTTCTGTTGTGTGGGCCAACCTCCGACAGCTCTCTGGGACCAAGGTCCATTCCCAATTTCCAGCCTGACTGTAGATGATGATGTCATTGCAGACCACTTTGCTACTCCAACACCTTAGGCCACTATTTTGTGGAGAGTTCGAGCTCTACCTTTCTCCCCTCAGGACGTGAATGCTACAATGACACCTTCACCATGAGGGAGCTAAATCATGCTCTCACAACATCCCAATCTTCCGGCCCAGGGCCGGACGATGCTCACATTCAGATGTTGCAGCACCTTTCACTTGCCTGCAGGCAAGTACTTTCTCCTTCATATGTACAATTGCATCTGGGCAGAAGGCATGTTTCGCAGATGCCTACCGAAGCCTGTTAAGGACGAACACCTTGCTTCTAGCTACCATACCATTTTTCTCACTAGTTGTGTTTGCAAGGTGATGGAAAATGCGATTCATGCCTGGCTGGTATGGTGACTAGTGTCTCGCAATTTACTAACCACTGCGCAGCAAAATGTGGATTTTGAGTGCATCATTCTGTAGTTCACTATCTCACTTTGTCATGATTGATTTTTTGCAGAAATACCAGACTGTGGCTACGTTTTTTGATTTGTAAAGAAGCCTACGACATCTGCTGGAGGACTGGTATCCTCCCTACTCTATAAACATGGATCTTCCGAAGCCACCTGCCCCATTTCCTTCATGAATTTTTAAAAGACAGAGTTTTCAAGATTCATGTGGGATCTGCCTTGTTGGACACATTTATCCAAGGAAAACGGGAAGCCTCATGGTTCCATCCTGAGTGCCGTCCTCTTTGCTATAGCCATTAACCCTTTTATGGCTGTCACCCATCAGACATATCTGGCTCCCTTTTTGTCGATGATTTTGCAATTCTCCGTGGACTTGTCCCCTTGAGCAGTGCCTTCAGTGATGATGTCTCAATCATCTTTACTCTTGGAGCATCAACAATTACTCCCCTTTTCCACTGACAAAACTGTTTGTAGGAATTTCTGGTGGCACAATGAGTTTCTTCCACTGTCTTTACATCTTGCTCTTCCGTTTGCTGAAACTAGTAAGTTCCTCGGGCTCATGCTTGAGAGGAAACATTCTTGATCCTCCCATGTTTTCCCCGGCTGCCTGTGGTCCCTCAGTGTCCTAAGTGGTACTTTTTGGAGAGCAGTCGGACCACCCTTCTCTGTTCGAAACTAAACTATGGGTGTTTCATTTATGCATACGCACATCCAGCAATCATACACTATCTAAATACAATCCACTGTCATGGAATCCGTTTGAGAGTGTGTGTGTGTGCAGAAGCTGTCAAACTACCGTTGTCATACCAGCATGATGATCTACTCAGTAGATAGGCATGCCATTTGTCTGCTATTCCTGGGCACCCACCCTATGCCGCCTCCTTCAATGTCACCTTTGACCGCCAGTATGGGGAACGTCCCTCTTCTCTGTTACCGCCTAGAGTTTGCATTCAGCTATTGCTACAGCAACTTACTTCACACTACCTGCCACTTTCCTGATGGGTCTGAACCCTTCACCATCTTGTCTTTGTGCGCCACCCATGTTATCTTTGACTTCACTCACTTCCTAAGGAAACTACCCCAGATTCGATCTCTTGCTGCAAGTTTCTTGACCTTCACACACAGAACTTACTGATAGCACTTTTGTAAACACTGGTGGCTCTCAGACTGATCATGGTGTCGGCTGTGCCTTCATCATTTGCACCAACGATTTTTGGTATTTGCTTCCAGAACACTGCTTAGTATGTACAGCAGAGCTCTTTGTCCTCTATTAGGACACACAGTACATCCAGTGACACAGGCATTTCAATTTTGTCATCTGGTCTGATTCTCCCGGTGCCCTTCAGAGCCTCTGTGTGCTGTACATAGTCCATCACTTAGTGCAACAGGTCCAAGAAAACTTCCACCTGCTCGCTCTTGAGGGAGTCACTGTGATGTTTATGTGGGTTTCTGGTCACATCTGTCTGATGGGAAATGAGGCTGCGGACACTGCTGCCGAGGCTGTAGTCCTCAGCTCACTAGTTCTTCCATTCCTGTCGATGATCTCCGTGTTGCCATCTGTCAGCAGGTGGTGTCACTTTTGGATCACTACTGGTCTTCCCTTCCGGGAACTTAAGCATATCCCAACGGCTTGGCCAACCATCTCTCAGCCCGCTCACCAAAAGATCACTTTAGCAAGGTTAGGTATTGGGCACTGTTGTTTTAGCCATCGCCATTTGTTAAATGGTGAACCCTCACCACTTTCTGCTTATTGTCATCAATCATTGATGGTACACCATTTCCTGATGGGATGCCCATTTTTTTAAGCCACTTACATTCTAATGTATGTTTGCCGTTTGAGTTAGAGGCCTTTTTAGCAAATGACACGTGAGCTGTCACCTGCATTTTACTTTTTATCTGCCGTAGCAATACAGCAAAGGACATTTAATCTTTAGTTCAGAACCTACATTGTCTCTGTGGCGTATTTTAGGAATCTGTCTCCAAGACGAAGTCCTTTTTTAGCTTTCTTTCCAACCCATCAATTGGGCTTAACGTGTAGTAGCTTTTAACTCTTTTTTTTTTGTTTTTTTTTTTTTTAGTGTTCTAAGGTTCTGACATCGGTGCATATGACCTAAGAAAGATTGCAAGTAAATTCGGGACAGTGTTCGAAAACTTATAATACGCTTGTACAACAATATAAAAATTTAATGCTGCATGCCATTGGCTCACCAACCAAAAATAAAATGTGATGATAGTGCCATCCACCTACAGACAAAGCACACAAGAAAATCGTTGGTACAATGCGTAATTTGTAGAGACCATTAAGAATAACAGAACACTTGAATGCTGTCATGGTAAGCTTCATTGCAGTTTCTCCATGCATGGAGATCCCATTAGATAAAGCTTTGATGCTTTCCAGTAGAAACATGCCATAACTTCGTGGAAAGTTTGTTGGAGCAAGTTGAGACGACCCCCTGTGGAAGATAAGCTCATGAAGGTTTATATAGTAACAAAATGCCAACAACAAGGCATGATAGTTGATGAAAATATATCCCTTACCACTGCAATAGCCAAAGAGTGAGGAATATTGTCATGACGAATCACACGTCCAATTGACACAACTGACATCACAGTTTGTATTTTGACAAACAAGCCATGCAATAAAAGTCTCCGCAATGATGTACCAGGGATGTAACCTGTGGGTAAAAGTAAATGAAGTCTGGGGTGCAAGCCTATCTGGGATTGAACCTGGGGCCTTCAGGAGTGCATACAGTGCCCCAGCTGCTAGACCACCAGGGCCAAACTGTAGATAATGTGTTAAGAAACAAATTGTCAAATTGGAGATGGACAAGTGCTTTTTCTTAGAGACTCCTACCAAAAAAATAAACAAGTAAAGCAAAAATGCACAGTGTTACAATGGTAGCAGTAAAGCAGCATGCAATAAGATTGTCTTTCTGATTCTATAATGAAATAGTTTGGGTGGGCTGATAAAGAAACTAAAGTGTAGAAATTACACACACAGATGATAGGCTGACTAGTATTTACTGTCAAGTGGCGACGTTTAATGTAAAGTCAACAGAAACATTTAAAAGTAGAGAAAACTAGCCTAGCTTTTGGAACTATTGCCCCCCCCCCCCCCCCTGCCCCGCACCCTCAGTAAGAAGAGGACGACGAGGTGGTCAAAACTCTTGGCTGCTAATGACCCACCAATTGTCAGGATGAGGGGAGACAAAGATGAAGAGGGAATATATCTTCGACCTGCTTCATTTTTGTCTTCCTCTCAGACTGGTGTTGGACTTCTCTGCCTCTTCCTTTTAATCTCAGTCGCTTTCTGCACTGACAAAGGAACTAACAGTCCCAAAAGATACAAACACACTGAAGTAGAAAAAGTAATCCTATTAGTAGTTCTTGTAATTTTACTGACAAAAGCCAGGATCTGGCCCGTCATTGTGTCTGCAATTTTCCTTTCCATATCAGCAGTAAATATCCCAAATAAATATCTTTAAGCTTTAGATAATAAGTAATATGTAGAGAAATGTTATTAGTCACTTTATCTGTATGCATTAAAATGTAAGAGCCACTTCCAGAGAGAAGTCAACAGAGGCTGTTTTGTATGGAGAGAAAAAAATATTCACACATTGGCCCTGCAAAACTTGTGTGTAGAAGCTATGATAAATGCATAACTGCATGTCATACAGTGCATGCATTGCCATATTTATGGTTTGCTTCTATATCTGTGGCACCCAGTGCAACAGTACTATAAACTCAAAATTGAAGTGGAACAAAGACATCATTGTTTAAGGATACTATGTGGATAATTAGACAACAGAATCTGACAAACTGCACGTATTCTGTCTTGTAGTATTGCTGACAAATACCTTTTCATTGTGAAATGGTTTTTTAAGTTCCAGATTATATATACTTTTAGAATAATTGAATGATATTCTACAACTGAAAATATTCCTGATATTTTGCTCATTTATCATTGACATATTCCTAAATGTGTAAAACTGATAGCAGGTTTTAAATGATATAATGCCATGTGAACGAGGAAATTTGAGAGATTGCTTTTATTTTACAGAGCCTTTGGTTTGCGAGAAGAATATGCAGAAATGATACAATTGTGTAGAAGTTGCCGCTGTTTGTTTTGGAAATCTATTGGACATCCTTGCATTGTGGACCAAGATCCAGAATTCCAAGAGAAGTTGGAAAATGTTGACAAGAACACACTTTATGTACCCATACCACCTCAAGCCTTCCTGAAATTCTTCTCTCTGTGATATGGGAAATTCTACAGAAGAATTTATTCTGCACGGAGGTCAGCCTGTTTTCATTGCATGTATTGTATTGTATAATTGTTTCACAGCCACAACAAACATCTTTGTTTAAACCATTTGCTCAAAATGTCCATTATTTTTAATAGTATGGAGACTGGTCTAGTGATTGATTAATATGCATTTTGCAGTGAATGAGTCTACAACTGCACAAAATAAATCTTAAGTGATTCGCACAGAGAATATCAAAATGTTCTTTAGCTTAGACTGATCAGTGTAGTACTGGTAATCACATGGAACGTAGCTCTGTCCTTTCCATTTTATCCTCATCAATCACTTATGTGTGTGTATTTATTATTGCCTTAATTCATAAAACTACTTCCACCATTAAATCTTCTTACTTATATCTCATACACTTCAACATATCCAAGAGCATTATCGAACTGCTGTACTACTGCTTTACCAAATTTTCCACGTTTTGTGGCATAAGAGGCACTTTTGCCCCAGTGAAGTGATTAACCCTTCAACATCGGTGACATGATATCGAAACTTCCACATAAGTAAGCTCTGCTATACACAGAAATATTATGTCAGCAAAAACATTCATAGCACTGGACTGAATACGATAATATGATGTACATTTTCTTCATTCTTCTTTTGCATCTGCACTGTGTAAGTTGGAAGTAAGTACTTGTAGTGGCTGTTACATTTGAACTTTCAAATTATTGGAGATTATTACTTCTTGTATGAAATATACAGTTATCAATGGAAAATCCAGGATGGACGTAACAGTATTATGAAATGAATAGCTGCTGGGTCACAGTTAGGTACAACATAAAGACTGTGTCTCTCTCTCTCTCTGGCTGCCGAGACTAGACTGTGAGCAGCAGCGCATGATGGGAGAGGCAACCAGTTGGTGGGGAGGGATAAGGGTAGCATACAGGGACAAGGTGGAGAAAGAATAGGGCAGCTAGATGCAATCAGGAGGTTTGACAGAGGGCAGGAGGAGAGCAGGAAAGCAAAGAAGTAAAGAGAGTGTGGGCGCATATGTGGAACCGAGGGTTGTGTAGTGCCAGAGTGTGAACAGGGAAGGTGATAGATGGGTGTTGGACAATGACTAACGAAGGTTGAGGCCAGGAGGGTTACGGGAACATAGGGTGTACTACAGGGAGAGATCCCACCTGGACAGCTGATGTTGGTGAGAAGGATCCATATGGTACAGGCTGTGAAGCAGTCACTGAAATGAAGAACATCGTTTTGGACAGCATGCTCAGCAACAGGGTGGTCCAGCTGTTTCTTAGCCACAGTTTGTTGGTTGTCATGCCCACATAGAATGCCGCACAGTGGTTGCAACTTAGCTTGTAGATCACATGACTGGTTTCACAGATGGCTGTACCTTTGGTGGGATAGGTGATGCTTGTGACCGGACTGGAGTAGGTGGTGGTGGGCATGGTGGTGGTAGTGGTGGGAGGATGTATGGGACAGGTCCTGCATCTAGGTCTATTACAGCAATGTGAAGCAAGGGATTGAGAGCAGGGGTTATGTTTCTTTATCCCTAGCCACAACCAAGCCCCACACATTGTTTTTGCATTGTTGCTTGGCTCATGGAATGCCTCCAAATGACCTTACCATCAAATTATCCATCTCCGGCTGCCACCCTTCCTTCCACATGACATTCAGCTGTTTAAGATTCCACCAGTCCATAACCCTCACCAACATAGTCCTGCAAAACGATGTCAACCAGGCCCAAATCTCTTTGCAATACCTCCTCTCAATGCACAAAACTCTCCAGTTTTGCGATCCCAAAGTTCTGGATCCCATATCACACATCAAATCTCTTGCCCTTCAGGTACTTGAGCAACATGCCACCTCAGAAAACTCTGCACCCTGTTCACTTCCTACTCCCGCCTTGGACTACTACTATCCACCACCTCTACAACAGCAACCAAGCCCCACTACATCCCCTCATAGCTGACAAACCCTGACTCGCAGACCTACTACATTTACCTGACCTTCAAAAACTCCCTGTCATCACCATACAGAACTTAAACAGACCCATGAACCTTTCCTCCAAAAGCCTTAGCCGCACAGAAATATCAGTCCTTTCCAAAGGCCTCGCCTTTTGCTCCACTCCCAAATTCTATCATCTCTCCTTCTCCCGGTCCCTACAATGGAAACACATTTTGCCAGCAACCCCACCAATCAGATTCAACCAAAGACCAATACTGAACTCTGACTCAGTTCACTCCTCTATCCAACCGTGATCAACCCCTGCTGTCCCAAAATCACCACCTGTTAACTTTTAAAATTTTTTAACCACAAACCTTGTCTCTCCATCATTCCCCAAATTCCTCAACATTCAAACTAACCTCACTTCCATAGAAAGAATTGCAATTCACCACCTAAAAGCTGGTCCTGACCTTATAATCCTACCTGGTGACAAAGGCTCCACCACTGTCGTTTTTGAATGGCAAGGACTAAGTGACAGAAGGACTCTGCAGGTGGAGGAATCTGACAGTTAGCACCCTTCCTTCCACATGACATCCAGCTGTTCAAGATTCCACCAGTCCTTAACCCTCACCAACATACCCCATTCCAGAAATACAGCTGATCTCCTTAAAGCCTTAGGCCCATCCCGGAACCTATTTCTCAGAGTCCAGGGTGCCCTATTGTGGCTGGTTACTGTGTCCTTGTTGAGAGAATCTCTGCTGTCATAGATCAACACCTTCAGCCATTAACCACATCCTATCCTTGTATATAAAAGATATAAACCATTTTCTCCACTGACTCTCCACAGTTTCTGCTCCTTCATCACATGGTGCCCTACTCGTCACTATTGATGCATCTTCCCTTTACACTCCCAAGGCCCGATGGATTCCAAACCTACAGCCTCCTTTCTAGTTGCACTGACGAACCATATCCTCACCCAAACTTACTTCTCTTTTGAAGGTATTACCTACAAAAAAAAAAAAAAAAACAGGGTATGGCTATGGGCATCTGCACGGCACCATACTATGCCAACCTAGTTGTCTGCCATCTAGAGGTATTCTTCCTAAACAACCAGAATCCCAACCCCTCACCTGCTTTGGATTCATTGATGACGTCTTCATGATCTGGATCGAGGCTGAGGACACCCTATCCGCATTCCTCCAGATACTCAACACCTTCTCCCCATTCACTTTACCTGATCCTACTCAACCCAGCAAGCCACCTTCCTCAATCTTGACCTCAACCTGAAAGGTGGCTATATCAGTACCCCCATCCATATCAAACCTAACAACAACCAGCAATATCTTCACTTAGACAGCTGCCACCCATTCCACACCAAGAAGTCCCTTCCATACAGCTGTGCATTTATAGTGACGAGTGGTCCCTCTCTAAGTATACCGAGGGTGTCACTGAAGCCTTTACAGACCTCAATTATCCTCCCAACCTTGTACAAAAACAGATCTCCCGTGCCTTATCTCTCCTGTCACCCACCACCCAAAAAGTCGCACCGTCCGGCCACAAAGAAGCATTCCCCTAATGATTCAGTACCACCCATGATTTGAGAAACTGAATTACACTCTCCGCCAGGGTTTGGCTACCTCTTGTCGTGCCCTAAAATCAAGAATGTCTTGCCCACTATCCTTCCCACCCCTCCCACAGTGATATTCCACCACCCACAAACCTACACAACCCCTGCTCCAACTCCTTGCCTCATGGGTCATATCCCTGTAATAGACTTAGATGCAAGAACTGTCACATAAATCCTCCAACCACAACCACCACCACCATCACCGACTCCAGTCTGGTCACAAGCATCATCAAAAAGGCAGTGGTACCTGTGAAACCAGTCATGTGCTCTACAAGATAAGCTCCAAACCACAGTGCTGCATTCTATGTGGGCATGACAACCACCAAGCTATATGTCCACATGAATGGCCACCGACAAACTGTGGTCAAGAAACAGCTGGACCATGTCCTTGCTGAGCACCCTGCCCAACAAGACATTCTGCATTTCAATGACTGCTTCATAGCCTGTGCCATCTGGATCCTTCCCACCAACTCCAGCTTTTCTGAACTGCGGAGGTGGGAACTCTCACCACAATATGTACTATGTTCCTGTAACCCTCCTGGCCTCAACCTTCATTAGTCATTGTCCTTATCCATCTAGCCCATTACAGCAATACACAGCCCTCTATCCAACCATCACACCCATAGTCTTTATACTTCTCTCCTTTTTTGTTACTCCTCCCCCTCCCCTCTGACTAAACTCCTGACTGCACCTACTGCTCTACTCTCTCTCCACCTTGTCCCCCTACGTTCCCATAAGCCACAGCCTCCTCCTCATCCCCACCACCCGGTTGCCTCTCCCATCATCCGCTGCTGCTCACAGTCTGACCTAAGCAGCCAGAAACTTTGGTGGTGTGTGTGTGTGTGTGTGTGTGTGTGTATAAAGAAACATTCCACATGCGAAAAATATATTAAAAACAAAGATTCTGTGACTTACCAAATGGGAAAGTGCTGGTAGATAGACACAATAAAAAAACACACACCCACGGTTGCGAAAGCTTGAAATTTTGTGTGTTTTTTTTATTGTGTCTATCTACTAGCGCTTTCCCATTTTATACGTACACACAAAATTCTAGCTTTCGCAACCAACGGTTGCTTCGTCAGGAAAGAGGGAAGGGGAGGGAAAGACGAAAGGATATGGGTTTTAAAGGAGAGGGTAAGGAGTCATTCCAATCCCGGGAGCGGAAAGACTTACCTTAGGGGGAAAAAAGGACGGGTATGCGCGCGCGCGTGCGCGCGCACACACACACACACACACACACACACACACACACACACACGTGTGGATGGATGTGTGTGTGTGCGCGCGAGTGTATACCCGTCCTTTTTCCCCCCTAAGGTAAGTCTTTTCGCTCCCGGGATTGGAATGACTCCTTACCCTCTCCCTTAAAACCCACTTCCTTTCGTCTTTCCCTCTTTCCTGATGAGGCAACAGTTTGTTGCGAAAGCTTGAATTTTGTGTGTATGTATGTGTCTGCCGACCTGTCAGCACTTTCATTTGGTAAGTCACATCATCTTTGTTTTTAGATATATTTTTCCTACGTGGAATGTTTCCCTCTATTATAATCATATATATGTAATTTCCGATGAATTCCTTGTGACTGAAAGCTCACTTTCTGACAGTCTTTTTGTTGTGGCTCTGCAATTCAGCATCTCTGCTATATGGTGAGTAGCAACTAACCTTTTCATAACATTGAAATGTACAATTAATTGTAGATAACACTTGTCCCTACACCTTCATTTTTAAAAGGGACATCCATTTATGCTTAACAATATAAGAAATTCTTTACCATATTACATGATATGTGGACAGGTCATTTACCTTTCTGTTATCATCAGTGTTCAGTTTTACTCTACATAATATATTTCATATAAGCAGGGCTAATTTAAGGCTGAAGTGGGGTCCAATTTAACGCCAAAGTGCTATAAGCAACCGCTTGGTTTGCCCGAGACCAAAATTTGCTTACAGGGTGTACTATCATTAGTACTGAAAACAACAGATTTCCACAACCACTAAATGTGAGATTTATTTTTAAAGGTGTTATCAAGAAAAGCCAACAGTCTGAGGTGGGATGGGGGTGTAAAATAATACATTGTGTGTTTGGAAAAATGTTTCAAACTAGACCTGCATTGAATTACAAGTTGATAAGTCTAGAAACAAAATAAAAATTAACAGACATGTGAGCACAACTGATAATTTGAATAAAAGCATTGTTATATATTACTACAATTAATGAGAATATATTTTGAGCTGAGAAACAAAAGGAAGATGTTAAAGCTCTGCTTGTCTGCTTTACATTTTATAATTGTAATATATACTGAATAGATCACAAAATGTTTTGTCTCGATCAAGGACAAGGTTTCTTCTACTTTGAAGGGTAAAAGTAGCGTAAGGGATGATGATCTTTGAGGAGTGATTTATTAAGTACTCTTATTTGTAAATGAAATTTTATTAATGGTCATTGTGACGAGTTTACTTCCCTACATATATAACTGATATGGATATTACTACGCTTTTGACACAAGTAGCACTTAGGTCTTTAACTGAAACAAGGTCTGAAGTGCAAAACAATGCTTTATCCATTTCGTTGGCTAGGGCACACCATGAAAAGATATTTACTTCATAGGCATCAACCTCAGTTGGCCAAGGCTTGGAAAAGAAATAGGCTGTGGACTTCAAGAAACAATGTTATCATTGCCAGAAGGTGATTTTAACATTGTTATTCCTCTTTGTCAATCCAGGATGTTAACTATTGCAGAACCTCATTCCGAAGCAAACACTGAACCATGAGATATTTATTTGTATCACTCCCTCCTTGCACCACAATCATGAACACACAAATAAATACATCTGATTATTTGTCAAGCTTTCATTTTCATGTTTCTTTAGCTGGCAAGAAATCATTTTTTCCCAATTCTCAACCAACCAACAAAATTTCAGGGTACAGAAAAAGTAACCATCCACCTGTAGCTAATTAATATGTTGGCATGTGTAACAGCATACACACTTCTGACTTGAAGGAGTGCTAAGTAGTGAAGTACAGAGACTCCCAAATACACTGATCTGCAGCCACAGCTACAATTATTGAAGAAAATAAATAATGGTCAACCAAATCACAGCACTAATTGCTTAAAGCAACAGTTGCTCCACTTGCCTCTCTTCCTCTCCTCCATAGATAGATTCTCAAGAACTTATCGTGTATTTCCCATTTACTGTATGATTTCCTTAAGAGGTAGACAGTGTTTTATAAACAGTAAAGGTACATCAATGGCGTTCTAATGAATTTTTAGTAATTTTTAAAATAGTTGGTTGTAATACATTTTTTTAATTTGTACTGGTTCTTTGTATTGTTTCTCCTAATGTTCACAAGTTGGGACACACAACATTGTTCTTATATGCAGCCATTTTATGAATGTACTTCAGTGTATATTTCACTGCAACATTTTGTGCACTGAAGACGATACTACAAATTGTGATTCTTACATATAAAATTCATATTGTACTTACAGTTTTCTGTGCTTCTGTTACAGAGAAAAAATTGGAAGGCTAATGTTGCAGTCAAGATCTGAAGCAGCCTTTGTTCATAGACTGTACATAAACGTGGTGCAACATTGTTAAAAATAGTCCAGCTCTGACGTTAAAACTGCATTAAAATAAACATATAAAAAGTGAATCATATGAACCTTTAAAAAGTGACTTATTTTTGTGTGGTTTTTGGAAATGTTGGGGTTAAGCTTAAAATGTATTTCTATTGAGAATGAAATAAGTTTTGATTAAATTCATAACAGTTTTAGAGAGATCAGTGTTATTGTGATTACATAAGAAACAGTCATTGTTTGTAAATACAAATGTACCATTTACTTAATTTCTGGAGATGTGTATGATAATTACTTTGTAATCAGTAGTTGTGCTATTCACTAGTCAAGACACAATATGTGCCGTAGCTGGCAGCTAAACTGATTAGATTCAAATTTTTTTTTGAGTGAATCATGGAAGTAAGCCAATGTGTGTGTCTCAATCTTGACAAGTTCAGTATTTTCTTACGTACACTGGAATTATATTGCAACTCACAGCACTTAAATATGGGAAGCTCATGAACAATTCCAATCATTTCAGTAGTATCATTACAGTGTTTATATGAGTGTAAAAAAAACTTTGAGAAAGCTCTATGAATTCTGATGGTTAAAAAAGTGTCATATTATATTGTGCTGTTGTCATTTGCGGTGTTCCTTTGTTTCATTTTGTGATATTAGAATGTGGTGAAAGTTCAGCTCATTTCAAAAAAATTATTTAGTTGGTTATACACATGACATCTTTCAAAGTGTATTAATTTGATGAAAGGACTAAACTTGTACAATAATCTTTTGTCTTCCAATGTACGGTAATTTAGATCTCAATTATAATTTTACACTATGATCAAATATTGGTTGAGCCATTTGAATAATTATTATTAGAGTTCATGAGTGGCTCTTGCTTATTTGAGCTGTGTTGTGATGTTCACACAATTCTTATTGTATAAGTACATTCAACTCTTAGCTTTGAACCAAACTATTATGACAAAGAATTTTTCTGCTATGTACTGGATAGCATTTTATATTTTGAAAATTCTGTTGTTTCTAAAGTGACTTATCAGTTCAGAAAACAAGGTTCAGAAGTACATTAAATGTGTTCTGTGAACATTTTTATATCATTTATTTGACATTGTCTTAGATGAATAAAGTTTTGAAATGAAGTGGTTTACCACCTTAAATGATGCTGTAATGCATTCCAACTTTCATTGCTGCAACCATTGAATATCCTCCTCCTCCTCCTCTCCCACCTTGTGATATAAGAAAGAGGTTAATTATTAATCCATTAGTTCTTGACCTCCTTCAGTTCAGTCATATTTCTTTCTAATTCAGGCAAAAGTAAAAAGGTAAGTGTGAAGAAGAAACAATAAAGAGAATAAAAAGTTTTTTCATAATAGTCTCTCAACAACCACAAATGCCTTAATCATTTGAATAATTCGACTTTCCTTAGTTTACCTGGCCAGGTAGCTATGCCCTGGGATGGGATAAGGAGGTGCGCTGACCCCGGATCAAACCCGCCTGGTAGTTTCATGACAAGATCCAGTGTGCAGGCCAGCCTAGACGTGGTGTTAAGGCAGTTTCCCACATGTCCCTCAGTGAATACTGAGCTGGTAGGCAAGTCCTGTCTTAGTTACACGAGACATAAACATATAGAAAACTTTGCTCATTTTTACATGAACAACACCACAAGCAGACGGTGTACGCACATTCCGTCCTGGGGTGACTGAGTGGTGAAAAAGGCATCTAACCACCCCTCAACTTAACCATGTCAAATCTGTAGATAACCATGCTGATCCTGCGCTGATCTGGGACAAAGGCACATGAAGACGATCTTTCCCTAGTGTACATATCTCTTCCTCTACTCCTACTAGTGTAGAATTTGCAAAAACTAATTTGGTTGCTGCTTTACTGCTGCATAATAGTTTAGAGAGTACTGCAAATTCATTTTTAATTTATGACAGCTAAATGATATATACTTTAGTTACACATACAACTAACTTGTTCATGACAAACAGCTCTTATGAACTTAATGCATTGCAACAATGGAAAAGTTGACCTCAATATGACTCACTTATTATTTCAACACTAACCTATAAATGAGCAGAGGCACCTGTTTAGTATGGAGGAGGCAGAGAAGGCTGCTGAATCAATTAAGCGGCAGTACTGTCAATATCAAAGTTTTGAGGTTACCCTTAAAACACTTGGAGGAATAGCTGGATGATAGTGATTGGGGAGGGAAAGGGAGAAGGGCTACAAACTAACCGGCAAACACACCAGTATCAGCTCCTTGATTGTGCATGTGAATGCTTTTTCTGACAGGCTATTAATTTTTTTGCAAATGCTTTATGTCTATAGGCTACAGTCTTATTTGCTCCGAACAACAATGGTCTGTTGTGATTCCCCACCCACTCCCCCCTACCACCATCCCCTCCTGGATTATTTTCTTTTTCCAATCCCCATTTACCACTTTTTAGTCACTGAAGAGGTAATTACGGCTGCTTGTGCCTGTGAAAACTTTTTGTGACCTATGTTTGGACATTGGTTTTGTGATGAAATAACAACAACTGAAAATACCGAGTATTTTGGTAGCAATATTATGAGAAGTAAAGTTGCTACTCACCATATAGCGGAGATGCTGAGTCGCAGATAGGCAGGTAGGCACAACAAAAAGACTTTCACATTTAAAGCTTTCGGTCGATGGACTTCTTCAACAATAGACACACACACACACACACACACACACACACACACACACACACACACACACACACAAACGACTGCACTCTCTGGCAACTGGAACCACACTGCCAGTGTGTGTGTGTGTGTGTGTGTGTGTGTGTGTGTGTGTGTGTGTGCGCGCGCGCGCATATGTGTCTATTGTTGACGAAAGATTCCAGTGTCAAAATCTTTTTGCTGTGCCTATCTGCGACTCAACATCTCCGCTATATGGTAACAACTTTCCTTCTCATAATATTTTTACATTCCACCCTGGATTTTCCATTGTTTGAGTATTTTTAAATCAATGGCTCTGTAATAGCTTTTATGTTCTATAAAGAATCTGAAACATTGATTAGTTACAAAATCTGCAATCTTAAATTATAATATATTTTGAATAGTCAAGGAAATTTACCATTTAATTTTCAGACATTCTGCACTCTGCATCTATGTCCACAAACATTCCACGTGATGACAAGGCAGTTACACAAAGCACTTTATGGTCTATTTTGAGGTGGGAGTGAATGTCAAGGATATTATTAAATAATATATTTATTTAAAAAAATAGAAATCCCTAGTCTGCAAAAAAGGAAATGTGGCTGTATCAAATACAAGCTAAAACAAACAAAAAGTATCATCACATTAGCAACTAAAATAGCTGATGTAATCAAAATAATTAAACTGGGATGACAACATCAGTTTCAAAACAGTTTTATCACTTAAAATAGGATTCTTACAATTACTAGTGTTACATTTTCATACAATTAAAGTATGCTTCTGAGTATAGCAAGTAAATATTACTTATAAAAATAATAATGCAACTTTGGTCTTGGATGACTACTCACTTTGGAAACAATAATAGAAGGTTCCCCTGAAAAGCTCCAAACCAAAAATAAGAATACTGAGTAGAAAAGATCATTGCTCTAATTACATATTGAGCTTTGGTTGTGATCACGAGACACTACATTTATGACTTACGGGGAACAAGTGATGATACCAATATTTGCACCGAAAAGGTGTTTTGTCCTCCAAGTTACAAATAAAATTCAAGAAACCATCAGAGAAGATACATTTAAAAGACAGTACTATTGTGAAGCTAGTCAGAGATGTCATAGACATAAACACATTTTAAGGAATGAATTACACCATCAGTCTTACAATACACCAACAAGCAGTCACAAATTCACTAACAACAAAGGAACTAATATGCCTCCAATTTCTTAATACTTTTTTTAAAAGTAGCTCTGAAAATTATGTACAGCTGAAATTGGAATTTCATGCCACTTACAAAGATGGTTTATAACCTTTCTCATTTTTTCAAAGCTTCGGAGAGTTCTCATGATTTGTCGTATAGTTGGGTACTCAACATGAGTAGAAGATGCCTGCACTGCACCACACCGCGCTTGCCCAAATTGACTTCTTACAAGTGGCACATGATATGTGGCCATGTGACTGCAGACAAGAGGTAAAAGCAGAGGATGCAGGCGAGTCCATATCTCGACTGATAATGATACTCCCAAATGTCTTTCTATGATATTTTCATATTTCAGTTTTGCTGTCTTTAGCAGTGATTGTATTTCTTCAGGTATGTGCTCCTTTAGTTGTGGTTTTATATCATTACCTTCCAGAACATCTTCAAGTAGCACAATGCCTGCAACAACATGCCCAACACAAATTAGCAATATATTCATCAGCATGAAGAATGATTCAAAAAGATAGTGTGATGTCTGCATTGACACACTGTACTCCACAGACTGCATCATGTGGAATTAGGTACTAAATTATTACATACAGATCTTATAAACAGCAATAGTATGGTTCACAAACAACAATCAATCAGTGTCAGACTTTATATTTAAAAAAAAAAAAAAAAAAAAAACATTTGCTGCACTACAGTTAGTTAATTAGTTATTCATATGTTGCACAGTGTAATCTCTTTGCTATTAAGTGAAATGAGAATGAGGTGCAGTGGTGGATTGCAATAGTCACTGCCCCTTCCAGTATAGTGTTTATGAATGTTACAGTTACTTTCCAACTGCTGTATGGTTATTATGAACAAAATTCATAAAAGAGTAAACATTTTCTTCCAGGCTGATCATGTGCAACCAAAATGATGCAATGAGGCATTGGTGAAATGAAAATAAGAGAAGTAAATCATATTTTTGACATTTTCGTTTCCAAATTTTGCTGTTATCCATGGTGACATAGTTGCAGAATTCACATGTGTAAGAAAGTGCGTAACATGTGGCTTCCAGATCACATTATTATCAATATAAACACATCAGAATTTAAATATTTTGTTCCATTTATTGCTTTATCCTGAGGCATTATTTAGGATGATTTGATTAGGCACAGCGCAGCATAGACTGAGGTGACAACAGTCATGGAATACGTGATATGCACATATACAAATGGTGGTAGTATCGTACATACAAAGTGTAAAATGGCAGTGCTTCAGCTGAGCTGTTATTTGTACTCAGGTGATCCACGTGAAAAGGTTTCTGACATCATTATGGTCGCACAACGAGAATTAACAGACACTGAACGCACAACAGTAGTTGGAGGTAGGCGCTTGGGACATTACGGAATTTAATATACTCAGACCCACAATGACAAGAGTGTGCCGAGAATACCAAATTTCAGGCACTACCTTTCACCATGGACAACACAGTGGCCAATGGTCTTCAATTAATGACCGAGAGCAGCAACATTTGTGTAGAATTGTCAGTGTCAACAGAAAAGCAAAACTACATGAAATAACAGCAAAATTTAAAGTGGGGCATACAATGAATGTATCTATTATGACAGAGCAGTGAAATATGGCATTAATGGGCTATGGCAGCACATGACCCACTAGAGTGTCTTTGCTAACAGCACAAAATCACCTGCAGTGCCTCTGCTGGGCTTGTGGCCATATCAGTTGGACCCTAAATGACTAGAAAACTGTGCCTGGTCAGTAATTACCAATTTTAATTAAGAGCTGATGGTAGGGTTTGAGTGTGGTGACACCCCAAGAAGCCATGGATTCAAGTTGTCAACAAAGCACTGTGCAAGCTTGTGGTGGCTTCATAATGGTGTGGGCTGTATTTACTTGGAATAAACTGGGTTCTCTGGTCCATCTGGACAGATCATTAACTGGGAATGGTTATGTTCAGCTACTTGGCGACCATTTGCAGCCATTCATGGACTTGACGTTCCCAAACAACAATGTCATGTCACTTGGCCACAACTGTCCATAATTGGTTTGAAGAACATTCTGGACAACTCAAGCACATTATTTGACCACCCAGATCACCTGATATGAATCCCATCAAACATTTATGGCACATAATCAAGAGATCAGTTCATGCACAACATCCTGCACTGGCAACACCTTCGCAATTATGCATGGCTATAGAGGCAGCCTGGCTCAATATTTCTGCAGGGGGCTTCCAATGACTTGTTGAGTCCATGCCGCATAGAGCTCCTGCACTAGGCCAGGCAAAAGATGGTCTGACACAATACTGGGAGGTATCACATGACTTTTGTCACCTCAGTGTATAACTAACTACATGCAGTGTCTTTCATCCAACTTCAGTGACAGTCCATCTGCAGAAAACTAGTTGTTAATTTTCAAGAAAACTTTACTGTTACAAGTGTTGAAGTTTCTCAATTAGGCTTGATTATAATACTTTCACTGTCAGCAGAGGTAACTGTTTCAGCAGTTTCCAGGAGTTCAACTGAGATATTGTTTCCATTTTATGCACAATATTTTGATGACCAACCTAGTCGGCTTCTTCAAGTGGTGCAAGTTGTGCTGCTATGTGTATTCACTGTCTGGTTAGAGTATAAGTAACAGCACACAACAACAACAATAATAATAGCACTCAGTGAGTCACGCTGAGAAAACCTGAGAGATAATAACAATTTCAGCTCCTTGAATATACAGAGGGGTTAACAAATGATTTATTGGGTTTTGACATCTTATAGCCTCAAATACTTAATGCCTCCCATTTGTACTAATATCCATTCGAAAGAGTACACTTTAAAGTTTTGTTTATATCATTCCTTTTTGATTCATCAGGTGGCAGAGTGGTAACAGTTCACAAAATGGCGACTAATAAACAGAAAGCATTTTGCATGTTGCAATATGAGAAGACAGAATCCATCACTAATGTGTAGCATGGATTCCGAACACAGTACAACATACAGCCACCAACTCACCAATACATTCTGTGATGTTATCAATAGTTCAAAGGTACTGGCTGCCTCTGTAAGGAAAAGCTCTGAGTGACCACCTGTCACGGAGGAAACAGTTGAGAGCGTCCAATATGTATTCCTTCCTAGCCCAAAGAAATCCACGTAATGCAAGGCAGCCAACTGTGTGCAAGATTCTGCAGAAACTGTATCACATACAGCTGTTGCAACACTTATAGCCAAATGACTGCACCGTCAAATGTGAATTTTGTGAAAGTTTCCAGGAGTTCGGGGTGATATTGCTTAATAGAGGAGGTGTGTTGCAGCTGGTTCGTGAGGGTGATTGGAGGACTAATATGTGTAGATACGACATGGGCAATTTGTTTGTGGACTGTGTCTGCCTGTGAAGAACTTAGTATGACCTTCAGCATACTGGGCTAGGAATACGTGCTGTACATGGGTGACCAGACTGCTGCAAAAGCCGTTTTACTGTAGAGGATATGGTAGCTTTCAAAACAGTGGTGCTGCCAATGGTTGGTGGACTTGATGTGGACAGAGGTTTTTAATGGAAATATCAGAGTGACATATGTCAGTATACAAGATGGCAGCGAATTGGATTGAGGAGGACTAAGTTAAGTTGACAGGAGTTAGTGGAAGAATGAGGGGTGTGGATGTCTTCCAGTGAGTCCATATCATGAAAGTATCTCTGAGTACTCTGACCCAGACAAGGGGTTTAGGACCTTGGGTGGCTAAGAAGGTTTCCTCATTACGACTCATCATGAACAAGGTGGCATAGGAGAGTGCCAAGTGGATATCCAATGTTTAAGGATAGAGGTGGTTGATAGGTAATGAAATAAATAGTTTGTGTGTTTTATATGGGAAGCTAGGACGGAGCCAATGGGTAGAAGCTGTTAGTCATCATCAACTGAGATTCTTTATCATGTGAGCTTAGTAACCAGCAACAATATGGCACCCAGGATGCTTAGGTTTACGGGTTTTAGGAAGCATGTGCATGTGCAAGATGTAACTAGGGTAAGATGCGAGATGGATTTGGGGGAGACAGTCTGAGATGGAACAAAGGGTTTGAGTAATGACTGGAGGTTATGCTGGACTTTGTCTGTCCCCCACAGTCTTGGCACCAGTGGACAGAACATCTGTAATAACGAGCACGTCCTTACCCATGATGCTGAGGTATTGTAGCTGAAAGAGGCAAGCAACTGGTGGATACCTTCCGTCAGATAATCACGGTGGTTCATCATGACAGTGCTGGAGCTTTTGCAGGAAGGATGATCAAATCACAGGCTATCTTAGAGATGTGGGTGACTGTTCTTTCCTCCATTGTGAGGTTTGTCTTATTGGTAAAGGACACACAAAAAGAGGACAAGGCGAGATTGGATATAAGAAATTGCAGAAAGGTGGCCAGGAGTTAACAGGGTGGAAGATAGGGAGGGTTACAGTTGGACAGAGGTATGATATGGGTGAGGAACATTGAATTTTGGTCAGAGAAGTTGGTGGCAAGAAGGGCTTTCACTGTAGGGTTCAGGAAAAGAAGAGTAGGTCCCTCACAAATTTAGCAAGACTAGAAGAGTAGGTCCCTAACAAATTTAGCAAGACTAGAAGCTCTGTCTCATACAATCTAGCCACCAGTGGACAGCACATTTATAATAATGAGCAAATCCTTGCCCAGTAAGCTGAACTCAGGCCTTCACAGATAAGCATTACTCTCCAGATCTACATTCTGTATGCTGCTGTTGCCAGCTTTCAAGTGTGAGGGCAAAAGGCTGCCAGCTGTACTGCCTGAATGTCACATTTGCCTACAACTGCAAGAACAGTAAGGTACTGCCACAGAAAAAAAATAAAAGTACACATGTGATTGGTTGTGTTACACACGTGAAATGTTAAGAAAACCATGAAAATATCATAGCAATGTACAGGCTTCTGTGAAATTCAAGGTTTTATTAATGCCCATTAAAGATGTCACTGATGGCATAGGAAAGATCTTGCCAAATGGAACATTGCTGTAATCTACAAAACAGCCTAAAAAATACAGGAATACAATGTTGGCCACAGGCATATGTAAACCACTGGAAAACACTAGAATTTGTAAGATTCTGTGTAGCTGTGGGGATGTGTACATAGGTGCTACCAAGAATGGCCATAAAACAAGAAGAAGAACACAAGGAAAACTGTACAAGGAGAGAACCAGATGGATTAGCTGCTGCAGAACATGCACTGCAGCATGGGGTTCATTTTTCATAAAACTGAGGTACTGGCAGGCAGAAGTGAATAAGCTGGACAACTATACAGGTAGGGCCGCAGAAATTGCTAAACAACCCAATAATTTTAATTGGAAAGGAGAGGGTGTAGACCTGAATAATATCTAGATTACAGTGCTGAAGATGATGTATACCAATCTTCCACTATGGGTTACAGCAACTGACAATGGCCAATTGTGTTGAGTATTCAAAATACGTGACACACGCCTTATGCAGGAGCATGCAGAACTGGAATTTCACTTCAGTTGGTAGCAAGTCAGGATGTGCATTGGATCTTCAAAGATATACGAACTTCATTCAACCATGGCATAATGGCCCAGAATATTTTAGTAAGCATCACTGTGACATAACTTTTTACATCGTCGACATCAGTAAAATTCTTTGCTTTCCAGTCCCTTTTCATCCTATGTAAAAGGAAGAAGTCCAAGGGAGCTAAATCTGGTGAACACACAGCTGTGTGCGTAGGAGCATTGTCACAGTGCAGCAACCACTTGTCGAAAGTCCACAATGTGAGACATTTCTGTGACAAACTTCTGTGCAGTCTCTTTTCTTAATCTCCAAATAGAATTGCTTGTTTAGTGTCTGCTGCTGAGAAATATTCTAAGTCTTTACATTAGATTTTACCCGAAAAGGTCTCATGGAAGCCTAGGTGGATGTTCCTCATGGCATTGTACTGCTTCCAATGGCATGCATCCATGGCATGGTACAAGTTTAGTACAGCTCTTTGCCTCAATGGCAGTGTATCCAGAAATGACCATCAACTTGGTGTAGCAAAGAATGTGATTCATCCAACCAGGCAACATATTTTCATTGATCCATAGTCTAATACTGATTATCCTGTGCCTATTGCAATCGAAATTGATGATGATGTTCAGCCAACATGGGACTGGGAACATTTGGGGTTGCCTACTGTAGAGCCCCATATTCAATAATGTGTACTAAATAGTGTGTTGCTCAACATTTCTGCCTGCACCAGCATTGTACTCTGCCATTTATCACCACCTACTCTGCTTTAGAGAGTGAGCAAGCCTCTGACCACCTCATTCTGTGATGAGGTGTGGATCTTCAACACCTTGTTGCATACTCATGGTTTCACAGTACTTTAACTACCTTCTATAGATGCTTACGACAGTAGCAGCAGAACAGTTTTACCATTTCCGAGATGGTTTTCCTTGGGCCATAATAATCTATCCTTACTCAAGCCACTGATATCGGTGTATCTCTCCCCCCCCCCCCCCCCCCCCAATTTGTGACCTGTAATTATTGCTAGAGAGAGTCCCCATTCATCACTGCACAACTTATATCTTTGTGCCATGCACCCAGAACACCACCAGGCAGCATTCAATTTCACTGTGGACATATAAATAAAGACTAATTGATTACTTATACTTTAATTTGAAAAATGTCTAACAAGCCTAAATTTAATAATCCAGATTTATCAAGGATGGAATATTAATCTTTTGTAATACTCGTAATAGGCTGAAGAAAACTGACATTCTACTTCCCTGACACAACAACTACGCTTCATTTAAACAGTCCTGTTCTCTTTGTTAGTAAACAGCCAAAGCACATTTTTTGTAAAGTAGGAAGTAGAAGTAGAAGTAGCAGAAGCTGTAGCACTGATATTAGATTATATATGTACCTTACACAGAGCTGAACAATAAGTTGTAGCAAATAACACTTGCCTCAAGCAAACACTTTCTAGAAGTGGATGATTGGGGAATCCTCAAGAAGACCTTTAATTTCTTTCAAATGGCCTCCTAGGAGTCATACCCAGAAAAATTGCTTATTCAAAAACCAACTTGCTCCACTGAAATACTGGGTGGTTCAAAAGCATCAGAGAAATCTAGAATCAATGAGTCAAAATGTTACCAGCAACAAAGTATTGTTCACAGGAATGCACAAAATGCTATGGTTATTTTTTTTACATATATAAAAGAAAAGGGACTGCCTCTATATGATCTATCAGACTTTCAGTGATAATGAATAAGTTCTAGTGATCCACCACACCTTTACAAGATGATAAAAGTTTTTCCAGAAGATATTTATCAGCCCTTAAATATACAGCTGCGGATGTGTTCTCTTGTCATACAGAATCAGATATTATATAAAATAAGGGAAAGGCAAACACTTACCTGTAGAGGAGTGGTGCTTGCCACACACAAACATGTAATAGAAACAGTTAGCACTAGCTTCTGAGCTATTGTTCTTTCTTTAGTAAGAGTACACACCTGTGGGATTACTCTCATCAGAAAGAGCTCAAAAGGTAGTGCTAACTGTTTTCTAGTAAGTGTTTCTGTGTGCCACACACCATTCCTGTTTAGGTAGGTGGTTGGTTGCCTCTCGCTTCATGTATTTTTCTATCCAGGAGTTTCCATTTGTATCAGATGATATATGCGGAAAGAGGCTACTACTTATTCTTATTGAAAACAATGATGAAAATATTTAAGATGGTACACTGTTTGAAAGCACTTGAAAGAACTGGAAGACCAAAGCAAACTACTGAAGATGTGCAAAAATATAATATGACGCTGACACAAGATTAGCAGCATCTGCACACGCTGAACACGTGTACAAAATCTGAAGATTAATTCACATTACAAATAACACTGTTTTACGATCACTTAAGATGATCCTCAAAAATTACCCTGACAAGATTAAACATGTACAGGAACTGAAACTTATGCAAGACCTCAAAGAATTTCCATATTTGGTTTTCAACAGATAGAAAAATAACAGGGACTGCCTACTAAACATCATGTGGTCCGGCAAGACATAGTTTTCACTTAGTGGCAGATACAAAAGACTCACTTTTAAATATGATGGTCCAGTTCCAACAAGCAATAGTGCAAATCTTTGAATCAACCCGCCCCAACAGTATAGTACATATTTCCCACAACACTGTTTATGGTCCAGTTTCTTTTAACTGTACTACTGTGAATTTCTGCAAACTGATGTGCTCTGTCACTATGCGATGTCTTTAAGAAAGATGGCAATACTTCATGTCCGCAGGACAGGCAAGTGCCTGTACACAACACATCATCTCCAACAACTATCATAATGGACATGGCAGTAACTGTGTCAGTAATACTCTCTCCCATAGTAATGGCCTTAACAATATCCAATCTCGCAGCTTTTGATTATGGGGGCATTTAAAATCAAGTGTACGGATATCAGTTAATGTTATTGGTGCTGTATAACAGAGCTACTTGCAGTCCTCTACATTGTAATGAAGAAAATGGCCAGATTAAAACAGTGGGCTGGACTAGGAATCACATATGGATCTTAGCAAAGAAGGATTCAATTCAGGACATAGTATAATCCAAAAAACTTTCACTCCCACAAGGGTATTTTTTCTTTCTTTCTTGTAAAAAAATCCCATATTATTCACTATAGTGAAAACTGGATCATATTATTTGCAATGCCTTCCAAATTACTGCTTTTTTCTCTTCTTCTCACTTCTGGATTGATATCAGCTACTACATACAAAACTGTTGGCAAGCTCTTGACACCCTCCCCGAGCTACCAACTAACCCTCTATCCCTTAAATTACCCCTCCCTAAACCCTCCTCCTCCTTCTCACCTCTTTTCCTTCTATCCCTCCCACCCGACAACCCCTACCCCAATCCACCTGCCACACTGATTCTAGTGTGTGTTGTGAGGATTAAGGGTGTGTGATAATATGGTGCGGGAAACCTATTCACAGACTGGGTTTGGGGGATGATGGCCATCTGTGAATTCTGTTGTGCAATCTTCAGCATATTGGGGAATGGAATTTTTGTCACTGCAGATATGTCATCCACAGGTGGCCAGTCTAAAAAGGAGCATTTTCTTTCTTTTTTAATTTTTTTTTGGATGGGGTGCAGCTGTCAAAGAAAATGTACTGTTGGTGGTTAGTAAGCTTGATATGGACACATATGTATAGAGCCATTAGAGAGATGGTGGTCAACGTCCAGGAAAATGGCACATTTGGCTACAGAGGACCAGGTGAAAGGGATTGGAGAGAAGGTCTCAAGATTGTGGAGGAATGAGGATAGCGCGTCTTGGCCTAGCATCCAGATCATGAAGATCATATGAATGAGCCTGAACCACAGTCAGAGATCGTCACATGGGGTGCTCCATGTTTCAAAATGGAGTCTTCTACAAAGAACTTTGCAATTTCCAGAGCTTTAGCAGTTGGCACAGGTTTGGCGACAGCATAATGGGTGAGGTAGTCAGTGTAGACTGTTATCCATCACTTGACTTTGGGAACCTTCCAAGGGTAGATCCCAAATCAGTTGCATGGTGGTGCTGCATGTACCAGACACCCAGAAGGTAATTGTGGCAGTGTCAGTTCTGTCACTGGAATTCCTTACAGTGGCTCACATTGTGTCTAATGGTTTGGTAGAAACCTGGCCAGTGATACCTGTCTCACACTATGCCTAGTCTCTTCAGAAATCCCAGGTGACAAGATGTAGGAGTGTTGTAGAAATACTTCATGATAGCTAGCCATAGATGAGCTGGGATGACAAGCAACCACTTCCAGCCCATTGGATAATAGTTCCTTTTATACAATGTTCAGTTTATTGGTTGGCATTCTCCTTTAATCAGATCCTCCTCCTTCAGGTCTTCTATGGTTTTCACCAGTGCAATGTCATTTAACACAGTGACAACTGTTTCATTCAAAGGATTGTTGCCAAAGGATTTGCTTAAAGTCAATCAGCACCCTCACATTTGTATACCACTGTGACTTCATACTTCTCAAAACATTAGTGCACAACTCACCAGTCAACCCTTCAAATCCTTCATTCTAGTCAGCCAGCATAAACAATGTGGTCTGGCACAATGGTGAAAGGTTTGCCAAATAAATACATCTGGAACTTTTTTTATGACCCATACAACAGCAAGATACCCTTTCTCATCTTGGACTTAAAGAGTACTCTGGAAGCATAAGCCCATCATCTTCATCAATGTGCACTAGAACTGCACCTATGCTGTAACTGCTAACATAGGTGCGAAGTTATGTCTCTGTGTACTTGTCATACTACACTAGGACCATAGATGCTGTTAACACCTCCCCAAGGACCTCATTCCAGGAAAAACTGGCCTCTTCCTATAGAAGTCGTAGCAAGGGGCATGTCTTGATACAAAAGTCCATTATTAATCACTGATAATACAATCGCGTTCTGAGAAAATTTCCAAATAACGAATACGCCGGGAAGGCATACAATGTGTGACTGCTCTTGTTGTCTCTGGATCGAGATGGACTCCATTTTCATTCAGCAGGTGCCCAAAGATTTCTATTGGATGGCAATTTTTCGGGTTCAGGTGGAGGCCCGCAGTCAGAACATACTTTAACACGGTTGTCAGGCAGCTTGGATGTCCTTCAACTGTCTTTTAAAAAAATGACAGTGTCACCCAGATAGCAAAGACATGTCTTTCATTTAAGGTATTGAAGCAGTATGTCCATCATACATTCAAAGGTAGCTGGAGTGCTCTGAACCCATAGAGAAATTACGAAGGCAGTCTTTTGTTTTTGAGCATAGTTAACCTTGATTTGCCAGAAGCCAGTTTGGATGTCCGTAGTTGAGAAATTCTTTATTCCTTTCAAGCAGTCTAGGTTAGCATCAATGGGTAGCTCTGGTAGACACCTGTTTTCATGCTTTTGTTCAGTCATTGGTAGTCAACAAAGATACGTTATGCCATGTTCCATATTTCTTCTTCACTAGGACCACAGGTAAGGTTCAATGTCGTCATCCTGCACTTCCATCCAGATTATCTGTCATTCAGCCGGTGACACCCTATATGAACACTGGCTAATTGGTGGATGATTCCTAGTATAGATAGTGTTTTACCATGGTCCTCACGGTCTGTCTTTCTCTGCTCTGGATTTGTAAGCATCCGAAAACAGGGCAGAACAGCTAAATCTTGCTGACAGTGTTTCTCAGTCACGTGCACATCCAATTGGCAGTTCAATACTAGCTTCCTCCCTGCATTGTCTGCAGTGGACGATATTTTGATGGCATGACTCACTGTATTCTTCAGGTGCTCCCTGAGACTGGTCCTTGAGTGGGTCGAGTGCAGTATTTATGCCTGGAGCAGAAGCCATGTTCTTTGTCCGTCCACACTGTGTCAGGGGCAGTTCTGGTTGTCCTCTCTTGCCACTGGTGCTCCTGACAGCTTCCCACACCCAGCTTGGCTGTCCTCTGGTATTGTTCCCATCGTCTGATGCTCTGTTTCATGTGTCTGCACCATGCCAGGCGTTCTAAATGCTGACTGCTGTCATGTTGTGACAGGTACAATTTTGGTGCCATCAAATGACCAAGTTCTAGACAGTGCTCCGCTATTGTTGATTTGGTTGCATTAAGTCTGGTATGCCTCTGGAGCTCTTTACAGCTGATGTTCACCATCTTGGTGGTCTGGCCAATGTATGACGTACCACACTGGCATGTTTTGTTGTAAATATACACCTTCCACAGCCCCAGGTCATCCAGTACACTCCCCATCAGTGCCCAAATTTTAGTGAGTTGGCAGAATATGCTTTTGATATGTTTCAAGAAGATTCTGCTGATTCTGGCAGAGATCGGTCCAGCATATGGCAGAAATGCCATGTTCTTTGTCTCTTCTTGTTCATCTTCTGGACCCTCTGGCAGACTGGCCAGGCAAAACGCCTTCTGAATAGCTCTGGACGAGTATCCATTTTTTGCAGAACACTGATCGTACATATTCTACTTTTGCCGCCAGACTGTTGGGATCTGAAAGGGTCTATGCAACATGAACTAAAGTTCTGAGCACTCTGTTCTTCTTGCCGGATGGTCACAACTACTGCCTTGTCAGTAAGTCAGCGTGAGTTGGTTTGCTGTACATAATATGCCCAATGGTGCCTCCCTCTCGACTAGTACATCCATGAATGGTATTAGAGCATCTTTCTCCAGTTCCATGGCCTGCCAAAGAGGCAAATTTGACCACCTCAACAAGTTGCATTAGAATGGGGATACTCGCATGGTGGTCAACCTGAGTGGCAATCAATTCAACAAGACCAACTTAAAAGTACTCAACAGGAGTCTAAACTTTGCAGTGACCCCCAGAAACATGCTTTCCATCATCAGTGCAGTCAAGCAAGTAGCCAACATATTTCCTTATAGAGTGGCCGAAGAAGTCCGACGAGAGACCTAGAGAGCACTCACTAGGACCAATATCCCAAATGCAACATCTTGGGCAATGAAAGGCTGGTACTCACGCAACTCCAGCAGGATGACAGCATTGTAGAAGGGGAACTCCACAGTCATCCTACAGGAGGCAGACTATGACAGACCGGTGTGACAACTTCTGGAAGATCCAGCATTTAGACCAGTAGGGAGCGACCCCACGGGCAAAGTGGACAAAAAAGACCAGAGATGATCTGATGGAGATGGGCCTTCCTGAAAAGATCGTAAAGGAGCTGCAGTCAAAAGCAGCAGTGTCACCCAGACTTTATAGGCTGCCCATAGTTCAGAAGGACAGGATACCTCTGCGACTGATTGTTAGCAACAATGGTGCAGCTACCTATCCCACAGTTACCTACCTGATGAAGATGCTTTCATCCCAAGTGCATACATGAGTACACCACATTCAGAACTCTGAAGACTTCTTATAATGTTTTAGGCAGCTACACATCACATACTCTGACATTATGGTCAGTTTGGCATCTTTGGGCATAGTACGTACCACAAACCTACTCACACTGACGTATTTACAAGCCAATAGTTGTCACCATCCGGCACAGAAGAACTGAGCGCTTGGAACTCTATTCCATTCAGGATGTAAAGGATGACCTGGTGCTGCAGAAGCCATGCCAGTGTGGGACATCATCCACCAGCTGGAGAACCAGATGGTTAACATCAGTGTAAAGAAAACTGCTCAGAACTCCGTCACTCGATGACCTATGATGACACCAAGATTGTGACACAGACTCGCGAGATAATGGGAGAGTGCCATAAAAGGATATTTTGATCTCAAAGTCAGCCACAGAGAATTTCATCAACCATGACACTGGATACCAGGTGAGCACCACCTGAAATCCAACACTTAATTTTCTGCAAACACAACTTAGGTAACATCGAGATTCCATGAGAAATAGAAATGTGAGTGGAGATTGTGGAAACATCACTTGGACAAAACATCAGCATTACAGACTGGAAATGCACAGTTCACCTTACAGGCCCAACAGAAGCAGATATCAGACTAAACACCTAACTGTTCCCACAGAGGAGAGAGAACGCCTGGAGTGCCTGATGAGAAGTACAACACCAAATGCCTGCCCCAACAGGCATATACTTCACACCCAACACTCAAGACAATCGAACAACAGCCGAGGCGGCAGCATTCAGCAGGCAGAACATCTGGCATGGACCTGAAGCATGGTCAAGCGGGTGCAGAAGGCGTACTGAACACCAGTGGCAAGGGAGGACAAATAGACCCGTCCTGATGGGTACAAACCATGAACGGAATGCCTCATGTGGTGCGGCTCGAAAAGGGAACATCAGATGATGGGTGTGACACCAGAGGATGGACAAGCTGCGTGCAGATGGCAATCGGAACACCAGCAGCAAGAGACAACAACCAGATCCACCTCTGGACTGCAGATGGAGTGCCTGGCACTATTCTGAACCCAATACACCCAAGGACCTGTTTCAGGGAGCACCTAACAAGACAGCAAGTCATATCATCGAAATATCATGCAAGAACGATGCTAACAACCAGCAGAAGACCTGATTACTCAACTAGTCAGGAATATAGTAGCTTGTTGCCCAGGGTCAGTTCATGAGAGTTTTACTTTTGACAACTCAGAAATTAGAATGTTATTTGAAACAGAAAGAGTTGAAGCAGGATACTAATTGATGAAAATGGATAAAGGCTTCCGCCACTCCTTCTAACGTTATTCTTAAATCCAAGAAATCAAGGAGAAGAAAATTACAACAGAGCTCACATTAATACCAGAAATGCTAAGAAATAATGGTATGAAGTTTGAAAAAGGAGATTCCTGGCTCTATAATTGGGATTAAATACATCAGTAACAACATTGTTGATTATTACAGTGGCTACTATTATGGCCTTTGAATACAGAAATTCACTTTTTATACGTGTAATTCAAAAGCTTTGGTTGCAACATGGATGCCTTCAGTTTTTGATTTTCTTGCTTCATTCTTTTTGTTTCCTTTTGCATCTGTAGCAGTTCACATTCTTCTTTCTGCTTTACAAAAAGTAAATATAGTTCTTGATTAAACAGATTTCTTCTCACTTCTGACAGTTCCTGTATTTACTCATGGGCTCTTGGAGCTTCTGCTTTATTTTTTTCAAGGAAGGTCTATTTCTTGCTGTCGATAGCCTCTTGTTGACAATGGATGTTCGGAAGTGGTGGTCAGTAGTTGTTTTTGTTCTGGATGTACTGGTATATCTATTTCTGTCTGCATATCTAGGACAGATTCCTCTAAAATTAAGATTGAGCTATCCTGAGTGCGGAAAACGCAGTGAGTAATTTCTGATGATTATCAGATGCACATGTTGCATAAGAAGCATCACAATCAACACTGCTGGGAAGTGGATCCAACTGAGCTCTGATTATCTGCAGCAGTTCCAAAGATGTCTTGTTCTGTTATGGAGATGTAGCAATGCCACCTCCTGTCTTAAACATGTTCGCCTCATCTTGGCTCCTTTTTTGTTTTGCCATTCATTTGAAATTCTCAAAGCATTTTTAGTTGCTTCACCATTCTTTTCTTTACAAATTAATTTTAATTGAAACAGTTTGCAACCACTTCCTATGCTTTGTCTTTTACACACAATGTTGTGCTGTCCGTTTTCTTGTTTTCAGTTACTTCTCTCATTTTGGAAATGGGTCCTATAAATGAACTTTTCTCACCACCAGAAAATTTGGATCCCCTCTTCTTTGTTGCAATAGTATTTTCCATTTTCTTTGTGTTATTATGGTGTATTTTTAAAAGTAAATACAAAATAGTACTAGAAGAGACTGAACAGCTTTACCAAACTTCCACTATGTACATAGTAATCATCATTTGTTCACTGGGGGGAGGGGGGGGATGGAAGGGGGGGAGGGGGGGGGCTCAATAGTACCAGTTAGTACACGATACAGGACTTTCACGACCTACTGTGCAACTATTTCAAACAGAGTTTGTCAAAATAAATGCATTGTCAATTCATTCTGACTAGTGATGATGAAATGCTATAGATTTTGATGATATGTCAGAAATAAAGAAACCACAGAGTTGACATTTGTCTAGCTCATTTAGATGAAGCTTGGTGAAACCGGGCATACAACTGCTTGTGATGCCTTCAAGACGTCCCAGCCAAGAATAACATGATTACATTCTGATAAAATGATCAATTTGAACAGCTGCATTCTGCTGTAGATAGTTATTCTTGCAATACATGTTGCTGTTGGCTGGAAGTATTTCCCCATTTGGGAATTTCAGCACATTAACTTTCATATCAAGAAACATAGTCATTTCTTAGCTGAAGATGCTAAGCATTCAACATTATTGCAAAGAAGCCCGTAGTCAACTATTGTCTGAACTGGTTGGCCATCAATAATGACATCAAGAGGATTTCTTTACATCCTGGTAACTGTTGTCCATACAGGATTTCCTTCTATGGCAGCTTCACCTCCACAGAAGGTCATCTCGCTTAGTTTTCTTAACTCGGTGGCTAGGCAAGCAGCTGGTACCTCTTTGACAAGGAATGGTTACAGCACGTTGGGGAGCGACCTCGTCCAGGGCACGGAGATGGGCTTCGTCACATAAATCAACTATAATCACCTCTACTTGACTGCCGTGAACAGAGCCATTATAATGTTGACACCTGTCAGTGTAGTAGTCGTCGTCGTCGTCAGAAACTCATTTTCTTTCTCATCATTAGCATACAATGTGCCCCAGTGCATCCACAGCGAAAACACACCGGTGTGTTGTCCTCTGTCTTCGAAATTTATAAATGTCTGTTATTCTGTCATGCATTGCTCTTGGCAGAGGATATGGTTGTACCTGCATTGGTTGCATTCTGGGTTCTCGTTTGGCATTTACCAAACACATCATGTCATCCGACCTATTTCATTTGGAGACACGGTTGAATACTTTCAGCTATTTTGTCAAATTCTGACCAGTATCTCTGGAAAACACTGATGTGCAGCTGATTTCTTCTTGTTATGGAATCAATTGGTATACTCAATTCACGGACCTTGAAATGATGAACTACTTATGTTCTAGTTCCCGTCAGTGTAGACGACGGCTCTTACATTGCCTAACTGGGGTCAAGGTGATGTATACGTTTTAAAGTATATCTAAGCTAAAACAGATAGAAAATCCTTAAAGGGGAATGCAATTATCATCACAGTAATTATGAAATATACTTTGAAAATGCTGTAAGGCCGCTCAAAAATATTCACAGGTTTTCTTTTGTAAATTTCTTTACTGTTTATTGTCAATGAAGAAACAATAAAGAAATTCATAATAAACATTGAATATTTTTTTAGCAACTTTACAGTATTTTAAAGTCTATTTCATAGTCACAGTCTTGAACTACCCAGCATCTCCACCATGTTACGAGCACCAACATACAGCCAGAACAGAACTGCACTACTGTAAAGAGGGTGCTGCTATTTATACAAACATTACAAACAAAAGAAATTTTGAGAACCTTCCAGAAATGATAAATACTAAAAACAAGTAATCTCTGATGATCATGTTTGAACTAGCAATGCCAGTCAGTGACACTAACCACTATGTCACAATTCATGCGCAACAGCTTAAGGCAATACTCACTATACTGCCAGTTCACCATTTTTGAATAGTTTTCACTGATATGTCATTTTATTGCATCTTCATTTCATTCCCATTGACTCTTTTCATTTCATTTCTCTGAACTTCATATAGTTCTATCATAGAGAAGCCACAGTACTCAATCAGATCTATTATTACAGTGGTGCTGTTCCGCATACCCTGAGGGAGACCATGTGATTGACAAACTTTTGTATCAGATATGGAGACATGCTCTGATGATGGTGATTAAGGTGACTGCTCACCATATGCAGGAAATCTAGATTCAATTCAAGGCCTGGAAAAATTTCATTTACCCTGACTTATTCATGGGATGAAAAGTACACTCTCATTAGTCTTGTAATGTACAACATTTCTACCAAAAATTAACAATATATTTCAGAACTTGAGCACAAAAGACACAAAAAGTGGCAAAAAAAAAAAAGGAGATAATGTTTTTCACCAACCTGTGTGCTGTAACAGCAGATGACACATGTCCGCATCTCCAGCAATTGCTGCACTAATCAACGGTGTTGTTCCACAATCTGCTCGTGCTGCTGTATAAACGTATGGGCTCCCAGGAGATGGTATAAAATTTAATAGTGCTTGCACACAAGCTGTGTGGCTGTAGTGAACTGCTTCATGTAGTGGTGTCCAACCCGCATTATCACAAATATTGACATCTACACCTGGCACTTCTAAAATTCTGTGCACAGCATTTACGTTTCCACGTCTACATGATCTATGCAGCTGCACTTCACCTGTAAAAATTTATTACCTCGTAATATTTTATGTTTCTTATTAACTAAATAACATGACCTGTCTATGGAAACAAACACGTGAACAAATATTTTGCCTTTAATCTTTTTTACAACACTGGGTTAGGCTCAGAAAGATCCACGTTTTTATTTTGACCTGAATAACTTGAGTAAATTTATATGCAAATGCAGATACACCACAACTTCACTTTTGTGTTCCCAGAATTAACGTTTTTTCGACATTTTTTTTTTATGGCTCCTGTCAAATTATTTGTTTTGTTAACATATCTATAACATACTGTTACTTATGCTTTATGAAACATCATTTGCGCAGAAAAAACTGAAGTAATGGGTATAAAATGATGCTGACAGTGTGTGTGTCTTCAACCAGTGTTTACAAATGTTACATGATTTACTTTCTTGAGTCCCGGGTGCTCTACTCAGCAGATCTGAATCTGCACATGTCGGAACAGTTTGTGATGCTAGTGCTTTGTCTCCTGCTCCTGCTAAGCTCTACTCAGCTTGGTGGCTGAGAGGAGTAACTGTTTTGATAGAAGTCAGAAGAAAGTGTGACTTCTGGTGAAGATTCACTTGTTTCTTGTCACTATCAACTTTCACTTTCAATATCGTGTGCAATACAAAAAGTATTATGATGACTTTAGTGTAGCCATATTGTTTCAGTGTTAACTCTGCCTTGTGATTATGATTGTATGGAGAGGACATCAGTGGCGGATACAGAGAAACCTCAAGGAGGGGGCACTAAAGATATCTTAAGCTACCTTTACTTTTACCATAATAAAAAAATAATCAAGTCACATGCAAAGTTTAAGAAAGTTTTATTTAAACTGATTATACACATATACAAGACAATGCCATCTTATGATATAAAAAAGTTACAACTGTGGCTCTCTTCTTAAATGATGAATTCTATGTAAGCCATTAAGTTGATCCTCCTCCACTGTCAACCTCAGCCATATCTTTGTACGTTGCAATGTTGAAAATCATCTTTCTACTGTAGCAAAATATGCAGGTAGACAAGCAAATATTTTGTAAAGCATGTGCGAAGTAGGATAGTCAGCTCTAGGACAAACAGACAACGCTTGCATAACAGAATCATGATCATTAAGGGCATGTATAGTCATTTGCTTGTATTGATGAATCTCTCCCATCAATCTCTTTTTAATCACAAAGAGTGATTCTTCAAAGAATGGTAGTTCAGTTAAGCATTGATTCAATTTATGTGCCAGATCATTACCGCCATGTTTCAGTAGTTGCGAGGGCAAAAGTATATTGAATTTTAAATGATAAATATTTTCTTCAGCAAAACATTCTCTCATGTCAGTCGTAACATGGTCCAGTGTTGGGATAAATACAATTCTTTTCCAATATGTCATAGCAGCATCGTTACGATCGCAGTTTTCCCTGTGCCTTTGTCTGCCTGTAAGACAAGGAACACTCGTCTCCACATCTTCTTCAACAATACGAGCAAAGTGGCTATCAGCATTAGCTCTCATGCCATTGTACACCTTGAGCATCAAATCTAATTTTGATTTTGCCATCGTGATGTCCAAGCTAGGGTGTTGTAAGATTTTTCTGATTGGTTATGTTATGCTCATAATGTCAGTCAGTGTGAACAGAGTGACGATAAACCCACAATTAGAGAGAGCTCGAAGGAGAATATTGGCTTTGGCAGCTGTTGTTCTATCCATACAACACTGTATTTCTTTAAGAACTTTGCAAACTGTTCTGAGATCAGCTGCAAATTGAACAACAGCATCATGACACTCAACCCATCTCGCTTGACGATGTGACTGCAGCAAGTGTTTTAGGTGACTCTTCACTGTTGCGAACTGCTTGCTCGATGCTGTAAAGAACAATACTACTACTTCAATAGTACCAAGTGAGTTTCTCACACTTAACTTCGCAACTGTGAGAGACAGTGAGGTTGAGCTGATAACTTTGACACGGTGCTACTTGCGCGTTGATAGCTTTCTTTTTTATTGTAGCCACAGCTCCTTTCGATTATGACATATTAATTGCGCAACCATCACAGCCAATACCCACCCAGCTCTCCAGTGACAGAGAAAATTTTAGTACCTAATACTTCAACAGTAACGCTACACTCTTCATCTTGACTCTCGAGGTTCATCGTCAATGTTTCCACTACAATCATTGTCTTTATTAATGTCAATGAAAGCCAAAAACCTTTTGTACAATTTGCCATCACCATCAACATATCTTGCAGCTAAACTCAGTTGCGCGAAGTGCACCATGTCCATAGTCTCATTGAAGATTATGCTGTAATAACAAGAATCTCTGATTTTCTCCAGAATTCTCGATAACATCACTGTTCCACAGCATGAGATAAGTTTGTTAGATGTTATTTTACTTCTGAAGTGGCATTCACTTTAGTGGTCTCAAGGTGATGTTTTAGTTGCAAGTCTCCAGCATCAATTCTAGATCTTAGAAGAGCTCTAAAGTTTTCCTCGTTACTCGCTATACTTTCACGATCATTTTCATTTTCTAATAGATTCCCATCATCTCCATGCCCCCACAGAGGAATATTTTGCTTTTCATGAAATATGATTACAGGTACAATATGGTCTCTGTTTTCCCTAATGCTTTACATTCTCTGTCTTGACAATTGATTTATGACCTCAAGTTTGCAGTTGTCTCATGTCGCCAAAAATAATTTTGCATCTGTTGACGCTTCATGCGCCCCCCATATGTATCCGCCACTGGAGGACATCCATTTCCCAGTATTTGTAACTAATGGTATGGGGTCAAAAGGCCATGGCTGTAGTTGTAACATGATGAGTAATAGAAAACAGAGATAACCCTAGCAAAATCTTGCACAAGAGGGTCTAAAGGCAAAACAAGGCGAGGGGGGAAGAAAGTAACCTGCACTCCCATTGGGGATATATGCCCTGGAAACCTCACTCATGCAGCAGTTGATCATTTGTTTGAATAGCTTACACAGCCCATTCATCAGAGAGATTCACACGCAACAAGCGGCTACACGGGTAGCAGGGGTTGTGTGGCGTGGGCTGGGCGGTTTTTTAGGTTAGATGGCCTTGGGCAAGTACAGAAGGGGCAACAGCCTCAACGGGTGCGGGGCAAAGTCAGGACATGCGGGGACCAAGCAGCAATCAGTATTGTAATTGTCAACTGTCGAAGCTGCGTTGGTAAAGTACCGGAACTTCAAGTGCTGATAGAAAGCACCGAAGCTGAAATCGTTATAGGTACAGAAAGCTGGCTTAAACCAGAGATAAATTCTGCCGAAATTTTTACAAAGGTACAGACGGTGTTTAGAAAGGATAGATTGCATGCAACCGGTGGTGGAGTGTTCGTCGCTGTTAGTAGTAGTTTATCCTGTAGTGAAGTAGAAGTGGATAGTTCCTGTGAATTATTATGGGTGCAGGTTACATTAAACAACCGAACTAGGTTAATAATTGGCTCCTTTTACCGACCTCCCGACTCAGCAGCATTAGTGGCAGAACAACTGAGAGAAAATTTGGAATACATTTCACATAAATTTTCTCAGCATGTTATAGTCTTAGGTGGAGATTTCAATTTACCAGATATAGACTGGGACACTCAGATGTTTAGGACGAGTGGTAGGGACAGAGCATCGAGTGACATTATACTGAGTGCACTATCCGAAAATTACCTCGAGCAATTAAACAGAGAACCGACTCGTGGAGATAACATCTTGGACCTACTGATAACAAACAGACCCGAACTTTTCGTCTCTGTATGTACAGAACAGGGAATCAGTGATCATAAGGCCGTTGCAGCATCCCTGAATATGGAAGTTAATAGGAATATAAAAAAAGGGAGGAAGGTTTATCTGTTTAGCAAGAGTAATAGAAGGCAGATTTCAGACTACCTAACAGATCAAAACGAAAATTTCTGTTCCGACACTGACAATGTTGAGTGTTTATGGAAAAAGTTCAAGGCAATCGTAAAATGCGTTTTAGACAGGTACGTGCCGAGTAAAACTGTGAGGGACGGGAAAAACCCACCGTGGTACAACAACAAAGTTAGGAAACTACTGCGAAAGCAAAGAGAGCTCCACTCCAAGTTTAAACGCAGCCAAAACCTCTCAGACAAACAGAAGCTAAACGATGTCAAAGTTAGCGTAAGGAGGGCTATGCGTGAAGCGTTCATTGAATTCGAAAGTAAAATTCTATGTACCGACTTGACAGAAAATCCTCGGAAGTTCTGGTCTTACGTTAAATCAGTAAGTGGCTCGAAACAGCATATCCAGACACTACGGGATGATGATGGCATTGAAACAGAGGATGACACGCGTAAAGCTGAAATACTAAACACCTTTTTCCAAAGCTGTTTCACAGAGGAAGACCGCACTGCAGTTCCTTCTCTAAATCCTCGCACAAACGAAAAAATGGCTGACACCGAAATAAGTGTCCAAGGAATAGAAAAGCAACTGGAATCACTCAATAGAGGAAAGTCCACTGGACCTGACGGGATACCAATTCGATTCTACACAGAGTACGCGAAAGAACTTGCCCCCCTTCTAACAGCCGTGTACCACAAGTCTCTAGAGGAACGGAGGGTTCCAAATGATTGGAAAAGAGCACAGATAGTCCCAGTCTTCAAGAAGGGTCGTCGAGCAGATGCGCAAAACTATAGACCTATATCTCTTACGTCGATCTCTTGTAGAATTTTAGAACAGGTTTTTTGCTCGCGTATCATGTCATTTCTGGAAACCCAGAATCTACTATGTAGGAATCAACATGGATTCCGGAAACAGCGATCGTGTGAGACCCAACTCGCCTTATTTGTTCATGAGACCCAGAAAATATTAGATACAGGCTCCCAGGTAGATGCTATTTTTCTTGACTTCCGGAAGGCGTTCGATACAGTTCCGCACTGTCGCCTGATAAACAAAGTAAGAGCCTACGGATTGAAGAGTTTTTAGCAAACAGAACACAGCATGTTGTTATCAATGGAGAGACGTCTACAGACGATAAAGTAACCTCTGGCGTGCCACGGGGGAGTGTTATGGGACCATTGCTTTTCACAATATATATAAATGACCTAGTAGATAGTGTCGGAAGTTCCATGCGGCTTTTCGCGGATGATGCTGTAGTATACAGAGAAGTTGCAGCATTAGAAAATTGTAGCGAAATGCAGGAAGATCTGCAGCGGATAGGCACTTGGTGCAGGGAGTGGCAACTGACCCTTAACATAGACAAATGTAATGTATTGCGAATACATAGAAAGAAGGATCCTTTATTGTATGATTATATGATAGCGGAACAAACACTGGTAGCAGTTACTTCTGTAAAATATCTGGGAGTATGCGTGCGGAACGATTTGAAGTGGAATGATCATATAAAATTAATTGTTGGTAAGGCGGGTACCAGGTTGAGATTCATTGGGAGAGTGCTTAGAAAATGTAGTCCATCAACAAAGGAGGTGGCTTACAAAACACTCGTTCGACCTATACTTGAGTATTGCTCATCAGTGTGGGATCCGTAACAGATCGGTCTGACGGAGGAGATAGAGAAGATCCAAAGAAGAGCGGCGCGTTTCGTCACAGGGTTATTTGGTAACCGTGATAGCGTTGCGGAGATGTTTAATAAACTCAAGTGGCAGACTCTGCAAGAGAGGCGCTCTGCATCGCGGTGTAGCTTGCTCGCCAGGTTTCGAAAGGGTGCGTTTCTGGATGAGGTATCGAATATATTGCTTCCCCCTACTTATACCTCCCGAGGAGATCACGAATGTAAAATTAGAAAGATTAGAGCGCGCACGGAGGCTTTCAGACAGTCGTTCTTCCCGCGAACCATACGCGACTGGAACAGGAAAGGGAGGTAATGACAGTGGCACGTAAAGTGCCCTCCGCCACACACCGTTGGGTGGCTTGCGGAGTATCAATGTAGATGTAGATGTAGATGTAGATTGGCTGGTAGTTGGTTAAAATATGCGAGTTCTTTCCCAGTTTCAGGACAGGAATAATAATACCTTCCCGCCAAATGCAATAAATGAGCCTGAGGATATGTTTCATGCTGTCGCCACAAAGATGCTTGAGCACTTGGTTGTGGATTTTGTCGGGTCCAGGGGCCGTATCTCGACCCTCTGCCAAAGTGCTGCGAAGCTCCCATTCACTAAAGGGGACATTATATGATAGAGAGCAGTGTGCGTGGAAAAACAGTGGGCGGCACTCAGTAGGGTGTTTCAGGGTCAGGAAATGAGGATGGTAATTACTTCAAGCGGAAACTTCAGTGAAGTGTGCTGCAAAACATTTGGCAAGTACCACAGAATCAGTGCAGATGTTACCACCAACAAGGATGCCAGGAACCACCTTGGGTGGTGGATGGTCACAAATGTGCTGGAGTTTAGTAACTACTTGGGACGATGGGGGTGTGGGATTGCATAGTTGAGACATATTACTTCCAACACTCCTGCTTTACTTTCTTTATTAAAAACCATGCTTTTGCCTAGTGTTTCTTGAATGTTACTAAATTATCCAAAGAGGTGTGGCCCTTGTGCCGTTGAAGTACCCTGCAGCGTTCCCTAATAGCTGTGGCTATGTCTTTAGACCACCATGAAATTGGTGGTCATCAGGATGAGCCAGAGGAGGAGGGTATCATTGCTGCTGCAGCATGAGTAATAGTATCAATAATATCCTGTGCCAATTTGTCGATACCCATCACATGACTGGTTGCAAAAGTGACTGTAGAGCAGAAAACCACCCAACCAGCTTTCTGAATCTACCAACATGGAGCATGTTCTAGAAGTCAGAGAGTGGAGAGGGGGAGAATGATAGGAAAATGGTGGCTGTCACAAAGATCGCCATGGATGTGCCACTGTATCAGCGGTAAGATACTCGGGCTCCAAATTGAGAGATCAATAGCTGAAAACTTTCCGTGAGCCACACTGAAATGTGTTGCAGTTCCAGTGTTGAGTAGGCAGATGTCTACTTCTGGAAAGGTGTTCTAGTACTCAGACACTGTGAGATATAGTGTCGCCACCCCACCGAGAATTATTGGCAATGGAGGCCCCCAATGAAAGGAAGGGGGGCAGGGAGCTGTGCCACTAACTCCAACAGCTCATAATAATGGAAAGGTTCATTTGATGGTAGATAAACATTACATATTGTCATCCGAACTGACAGGTAGACACTAATGGCCATGGCCTCTAGTGTGGTGGTAAGGGGCACCTGCTCACTGAAAATGTCTGAGCATATGAGGGTACAGACCCCACTGGATGCTCTCTCAACATTAATGTGAAATGACAGATTTCAGTCAAATGGTGATAGCAGTCATTACAGTTCCATTGAAGGAACATTGGAGTCAGGTCTGAGAAAGTGGCGAATGGGAAAAATAGGTGTGATTACTTCACTGCCATGTTGTGGCCATCTGATTGTGTGATCTGTTATCTGTATGCATAGGCTCACCCACTGCAGGGGCTGGGGAGTGGAACATCTGAAGCCTCGGAAAGTAGTTACCTTCCTGCTTATGCTTTTTTCCCTTCTGAGACTTCGATTTTGGTGAAGATTTCCCCATTTTATCTTCCGGAACCAAAGAGGACCATACTTTTCTACAGCTTGCAGCTTGTGGTTACTGGTCCTTGCCCTGAGAGGGGGTACGTTGACAGGTGTCCGCATCCCTGACACAAGAGGATGACTAGGCATCTCTAGCCGCACTGTTGGTGTAGGAACCACCAGTGCTACCAGTGTAGAGGATGAAGGAGTTGTGTTCCCCCCTCCAACTGTAGGGCAGGCCCCGGAATACAACCAGGACTAGGTGGTGGTGTGAGAGACCTTGTCGTTGCTTGAAGTGTGGACTGTGACAAGACAGTTGCAGACCATATTTGTCAAATGAAGTCTTTCAAACTTTTTTCCTGCATCTTGGTAAGGCAGGCGGTCAAGCATTTTGTACTCTTGAATTTTCTTCTCCCTCATGAACAATGGACAATGTGGTGAATGAGGAGGATGTGGTTCTGGACAGTTGACACACTGATGGGGTTGGTCACAAGGGCTGCCCCACGGGACAGCCATCCACATGTCCTATAGATAGCCTCATTAGTACAGTGAGAGGACACGTGTCTGAACCTTTGGTACTTAAAACATCTCATCAGACCAAGAAAGCCTGACAAGGAGAAATGGTGACTGGTCTAACTCGTAACTTGACACAGGCCTGAAGTGGCCAAGATTGGTTGGTGTACGATGGTTTGATCAGCTAAGATTCATTTCTCGTCATCTCTATCACCGCAACCTCCCCAAACTGATCTTCAATATTTTCAATGGAAAACAATGGCTTTGTTGTAGCAAAAGAACTGCCAATAGTCCAGGAACAAACCAAGAAATCAGCAAACTGTCCATTTCCATTTCTCCTCATCTGACTAGTCTTGAGGCATGGTCAATGACAGAAATGCAATAGGACGTAAACTTCTGCATTAAAATCACTGTTCCTGACTGATGAGAGGGCCATGTTTGCAGGCAACCATTAAGTTTATCGATTTCACTGTGGATTATCCACCCCTATGCTACTCATTCCAATTGGAAGCTCTCCCCGTTGGTGCCACCCTGCCAAGGCAACAACCACCTGGCACAGTAGCCGTTGCCTGGAGTACGGGTACTGCGAAGTGGACACGCACCTACTCCTTGGCTGACATGGGGAGGTTACAGCTCAGGCATTGGCAGTGCAATCTCTATGTTGTCAGGGGGCTGCCACCGAAGGGGTGCATGACAACCCCCCCTCCCCCTCCCTCACAACAGACTGGCCACCACACTGGATTTCGGGTGCAGATGTAGGTCCACCTGACTGGTAGCTGCAAAAGATAACAGTGCACAGTGGGGAGTTAATGCACCACAGTAAGGCATCCTTCCTCAAATGGCCCACACTTTGGCAAAATTTGGAAAGTGGGGGTCAAACCCAAAAAGGAGATCAGAATTTAAAAAGCCAAAAGAAGGCAAAGCAAAAAGTGTTAAAAAAGTGAACAGAGTGAAAACCTCCAGAAGATTGAAGAACAGTCACAAAATCAAGATAAAAAACTTGACCCAATAAAAAAAAAAGACTGCTTTTAGTCGCCTCTTATGATAGGCGAGGAAGAGCTGCGGGTCTATTCTAGGCCCCTTTACTGCCCAAAGAAATTTTTGACATGAATTTCCAAGGGAGCCACCAGACATTATGACAATTACAGCTTGGTATGACAAGTTTGTAGCTCCTAGGATGTAAACAGACAGACAAGTTCTGTCAGAAAAAGCACACCTGACAAAATGATACAGGAGATCAGACCTTTCAAATAAGCCCATCAAAGTCAGTTCACTGAGCATCTCTTACTCAACAGTTGACAAGATGCTACATAGAAATGTTGTTTTTCCTGACTAAGCAACCTTTCACGCACACGTGGGAAGGTTGAATAAAACAACATTCACATGTGGTTTGTGCTCATGAAAGACAGCACAGTTAGAATATTTTTCTGCATTGTGCATATAGTAACAGGAACCATTGATCTGGCCTTGCTTGAGCAATTTTTGTCCCTCAGCTTCTTTCCCTTCACCAAAATGTGATCTTCCTGCAGGACGGTGCTCCATCACAATGGAGTTTATACACTCGTCTTCCTGGACAGAACATCTCTACAGTGACAGATACAATGTGATGCGGCAGCCAGGTGGTCATGGAGATCACTGGACATAACTATCTGGATTTCTTCCTAAGGCTTTATGTAAAACACATTGTCTATGCCTTGTCTTTATCTGACTTTGGCAATCACCACAGAAAAACTGTGGATGCAAGAGGTTGCATCACCAAAGAGATGTTCGTGTGTGCATGGGTTGCGACAGAGTTTAAGCTCAACATTTTATGAATTACAAAAAGTGTCTGCATAGAACTGCTTCAATTTTTTTGTACAAAAATCTGTAAGTTACTTTACATGATGCTGCAAATCAGAAGTATCTATGTCCCACAGTATTTTTAAATTGCATTTGGAAATTAGAAATGCTTCATGTGGGCAATATTTACAGTTTTGATTATGGTTTGTATATGCACTTAACACCGTCTGGCACGGCGGCAGCTGTTGCTGGGACTTCTGATGCTCCAGGATGACAAGTAACCACTCCTTGTCATACCAGGGGAGAGAAGAGCTCTGCCAAGCGGGTACATAACAGGCCCGCTACACATGCTGGTGACCTAGCAGGGCAGAGGGGGGGCTACAGCAGGGAAGGAAGAAGGTAAGGAAGGAGGGGGAGGGGGGGGGGGGAGGGGGAGGAATCCACGCCACAGACGCTTGGTTCTTCCCCAAATGACTCACACTAAAGACAGAAAATTTAGAAGTGGAGGTCACAGTCTGGAGGGGGGGGGGGGGGGGGGGCAAAAATGCCAGAAAAGATGAAAGAACACACAAGATGAACAAAAATTACAAGTAATACAGGGAACCAGGTGGATAGCAAAGTCAACATAAACAATAACACCAAGAAATGGGAAGGAGGGAGCAGTAGGGAAAGAGCCAGAATGGAGAGGGAGCACTACAGTGGAGGAAATGCTGCCCCGGAAGGAAGACTGGGCTGTAATAGCTCAGGACCATGGGTGTGCCACACATGAACTCACAAAAGAACCAGGAGCCCCCTGGGAGTTGACTGAAACCTGATAATGTCATACCGAAGAAGAGTGAAAAGGGAGGCAGTGATGGCACTCCATCCTCAATTTACACTACTATTTTATGAAACATTTCATAATTTTGATCAAAGATGTGTACCAAAAAGATCTATTAATAATGCAGCGGTACTTAAATTTACCTTTGCAGTCTCTCTTGTTTACTTTCTTTGCATTTGTATCCTTGGTGCTGACCTGAGAAAGAAAGAAAATCTTTGAACTCTTATGTCTGACAATGAAAGCCATATCCTAAAATTTTCCTTTTAAAATTTATTCACTAACCTTATGTTTTCCATATTGTTCATCACATGTGACTTCTCTTTTCAGAAAATCTTTGTACTCCAATATGTAACTGGTCTGTATAAACAAAAGTTTTAGTGTTAATAAAAATAATTTGAAAATTATTATAAAATACTACTAAAACAAAGAAGAGATACTTTGCAAAATCATGAGAAAAATTTTCCTAAAGGAAATCCCTGCAATATTTAGATTTTGTATCAGGGATACGAGCAGGGAAAAAGTATTGCCATGTTTGGAATTTTAACTCTTCAGTAGCTGAATGTGACTGAAGTGTAATGATGATGATGATTGTTATAGAATCATCAACAACATTATATGTAAGAGAAATGAGTGTACTTAAAAACAAAACAACAACAAACTCTAAAACCACACAGGGACACCACAAAATCACAATATGGTAAAATATAATATTGAAATAACAAAAAACTAACATGAAACACAAATAAAAACAATGCAGGCCAACATTAAATAAAATCCATTATAAAATAGCATTACAATCCTTTTGAAAAGAGACCTCATTATTTTGATCGTGCGACCACTTAATAAAAGTGGATGACTCAGCTACTCTGCACACACTAAAAATTTCCCACCAAATATTTTAGGAAGGTGGTCAGATAACACACAAAACATTAAAACCCATACCACAATCATCTCATTATCACTGACAGTAGTGGGCTTATCCCGTACAACAAACAGATCTGCTCAGAGGCCAGCAAATAGAACACAATCAAAGTATGGTGTATTGACACCTAAGTTCCACACATTTCACACACTGGTCACTGTTCAAGTCTCAGGACAAACCGTGTTGGAGGACAACATCCCACTCTTAGGCGTATAAGAGCAACTTCTTCTTCTTCTTCTTCTTCTTCTTCTTCTTCTACCCCTGAATACCACATACCATGTTCTGCTGGAAATATCAGTCTAGTGGCAAGAAAGGCACTTTGGGAATCTACAAAGATAAGGAAAACTTGTCATGATGTTGTTTAAACTGTTCAAATTCTCTCATGATAAATAATTCTTTGTATTACATTGAAAACTGCCCTGGTAGCCATTGCCTGAGGACACACCTAGGAAACATGAGTGAGCAGCCGATGTCCCCTTGTGTAGATCTCTCTCTATAAACACCAACAAATTCCTGTTACTGATTTAAAACCTCATGAAATTTATGTAAGAACAATGTAATCTGGGGTTTACAGACCCTCCTGTAACCCATCAAACCTAAAGTTAACCTTGGTCTCATTAGTAGCCAAGGAGATCTTCCAGAGTTGTAAGAACAGCCATGGGGACCTCCGAGCAATTACACAAAGTGAGCCTCCTCTGCTTCCTGTACATCTACCTCCCATCCACCCCATTCCCAACTGAACAAAATGTTGCCCTCACATCATCTCTCATAGCCAGCAGCCCTCACACCCGCACTACATACACCACCCTCTCCATTGCCCAACTGCTCTCCTCCCACTCGAGACAAAAAATGAAATAATATCATCATCCTCACCAACCTTCCCATCATCACCATCATCATCCTCATCATCCTCCTCTTGTCTCGTCATTTTTCCTGACTTATGCAGGGTCAATGTTTCTATCAAGTTTCCTCCACCTTTCCTAGTCCTGCAGTCATCCTCTGTCAGTTCCTTTTCCCTCTGGTCCTCTCGAATGCAGTCCAACCATCTCTTTTTAAGCCTCCTCCTTTTCGTAATCCCTTCCACTGCCATCTCCACTAGTCTCCCTGCAACATGACTCTGGCCTCTTCTTGTATGTCCATATCACTGGAGTATTCTCTCCTGCACTTTATTGGATACCTCAACTTTTACGATTCCTCAGATTTTCTCATCTGGCAACTGGACCATTCTGATGACTTCACACATCCACCTCGGCATCTTCATGTTACATACCTCTAGCCTGTTGCACTGGTTCTTAGCTGTTGCCCATGTGTCTGCTCCATAGAATAATTCTTGCCTTACAACTGCTTAAAATATCTTTGCCCTGACTTGGTCATTTATATTCTTGTCAGAGGATTCTAACATCCATTCCCAAATTCTCCATCCAGCTTGCAATCTGTGCTCTATCTCAGAATCCAGATTTCCATAACTTGCCACTGTTGTTCTGAAGCACTCTACCCTCTTTAGGCTTTCGCCATTCATTGTGACTGTCTCCTGTGAGAGATAAACTTTTAAAAAAACTCTATTTTATTTTAAATACTTTGGTGAAGTGAAATATAATCTTAACTAATTTTCCCTAACCTATGCACACATGAAATAGCTTTTCATTCTTGCATCACTGCACTTTTTTATTAAATACAAAATCAAACAGCACTTTATGAGAATCTGCATTTATCTGCAAAACAATATTTTTATGTTCAGAATAAAAGAATATTAAAATTAATTAATTAATTAATTACAACACTGAACAATTCACAAAAAGTGAAATAATATCTAACACTGTGCTAAACAACAAAATAAGAATGAACAGATGATTTGAATAGATGATTTCAAAGCAAGTAAGTTTGATTATCAGTGTAAAAATGAAAATTGCTAATGAAATGCACTTACTGATTTAAATTCTAGCCTCACTTAAATGATCATACAATGTGGGCTTTCGCAGCCAGCATTTGTGTTCTTGGCAACTTCTATTTTATGGGCTTTAGGCCATCGTCCAAGGCATTTTTTTGGACCCAACATTTCGTTTCCTAATGCTGGAGGTAACATAAGAGGCTACAGAGATTCAGGTAGCAGTTTCAGACTTAAAAACAAGCTAAGCACAAATTCGAAAAACAGTCATGTCGCAGCATCATCAGACCACTGTCTAAGATTGGGAGTCATGCCGATGTGTATTATGGAGCTTGTAGTGAGTGAGAGCTGGCACTGTTTGCTTTATTTATCACTAAGGCCCATAGCTTGTCTCATTTCAATCCTCCCAGTCCTTAAAACCACATATGAAATTGTGAATAAATGTTGTCACTGGACAAAAACAGAGTTGCTTTAAGAAGTTATATGCAGCTGCAATGTCCACACTCTCAGACTGCAAGGCCTTAGGTGCTGTATTAATTTTCTCTTGTCTGTACTGAATCTAGAAAGGGTAAGATTGTGTTTTTAAGACCTACTCCTACACTTTGCTCATTTCATTTCTTACTCTTATGAGTTATGTTTATCGGAGCCTTAAAACATTTATGAATTTCTAAGCATATAAGTAGTTTCTTATCTATCAGCCCAACATGCTGAATCTGATGCCCTCAGTGTTACCTTGGAAGTACCTGTGGAAAAAGTTTTTAAATCCTGCCACTGTAGCATGTAGTGACCATAATATCTGTAGACATTGTCAGCTGTTTCGAAATACAGAGCTATTCATGGCTTAGCCTTTTGGACTCTACAGCAGCTTTAAGTATTACATTTAATAGGTGATATGGTCACTTTTTGCAAACCATTGCATACACCACTCACTCCAGGTTCTCCATCATGGTCTTGACTGAAACACTTGTTCACATCTGGTGCCTCTCATTCTATATATTCAATTAAATGGTGTTCATATCCTAAAACAGATTGATCTCTGACCTGGGTAAAACTGGTAAACGATTTGCATATCTGGGGCATCAGGGGCACTGACCCAGTCATCCTGGCTTAGTTGTAAGGTTACTATTATCGCAATAGCTTCCTTAATCAGGTGATAACTATTTTTCACACATACTCTTACAATAAATGATATACTGCAATTTGACACAATTCCCAACAATACAGGTTTCTCTGCAGCAGCTCATGCCACTGCTTAGCATTAGTCTGAGAAGTGGCGAAAGGCAAGAAATGTGTGTGCAAGAACAGAGCAACAATAGTGATCAGAAGGTGAGCCATCGAAGTTCTCCTAATCCATGGAACCCAAAACACAGGTGTCACCTTTCTGCAATTAGCACTGTAACACTGGGTTATTTGTGAGACTGACCTATGTTCCACTGAAGATATTCATGCTGGCAAAAGATGACCATGTCTTTTATAAACATTTTATATAGTATCTGCCTTGATTTGTGACCTGTACAGATGGTACATATTCAGTGATGTAACACAGCAGGAGCGAGGCACAGAGTGGTGAGCACAACAGCACCTGCTGGACATAGACATCTACATCTACATCTACATCTACATCCATACTCCCCAATCCACCATACGGTGCGTGGCGGAGGGTACCTCATACCACAACTAGCATCTTCTCTCCCTGTTCCACTCCCAAACAGAACGAGGGAAAAATGACTGCCTATATGCCTCCGTACCAGCCCTAATCTCTCTTTATCTTATCTTTGTGGCCTTCCCGTGAAATGTAAGTTGGCAGCAGTAAGATTGTACTGCAGTCAGCCTCAAATGCTGGTTCTCTAAATTTCCTCAGTAGCGATTCACGAAAAGAGTGCCTCCTTTCCTCTAGAGACTCCCACCTGAGTTCCTGAAGCATTTCCATAACACTCGCGTGATGATCAAACCTACCAGTAACAAATCTAGCAGCCCAACTCTGAATTGTTTCTATGTCCTCCCTCAATCCGACCTGATATGGATCCCAAACGCTCGAGCAGTACTCAAGAATAGGTCGTATTAGTGTTTTATAAGCGGTCTCCTTAACAGATGAACCACATCTTCCCAAAATTCTACCAATGAATCGAAGACGGCTATCTGCCTTGCCCACAAGTGCCATTACATGCTTGTCCCACTTCATATCGCTCTGCAATGTTACACCCAAATATTTAATCGACGTGACTGTGTCAAGCGCTACACTACTAATGGAGTATTCAAACATTACAGGATTCTTTTTCCTATTCATCTGCATTAATTTACATTTATCTATATTTAGAGTTAGCTGCCATTCTTTACACCAATCACAAATCCTGTCCAAGTCATCTTGTATCCTCCTACAGTCACTCAACAACACCACCTTCCCATACACCACAGCATCATCAGCAAACAGCCGCACATTGCTATCCACCCTATCCAAAAGATCATTTATGTAGATAGAAAACAACAGCAGACCTACCATACTTCCCTGGGGCACTCCAGATGATACCCTCACCTCCGATGAACACTCACCATCGAGGACAACGTACTGGGATCTGTTACTTAAGAAGTCTTCAAGCCACTCACATACTTGGAAACCAATCCCATATGCTCATACCTTAGTTAGGAGTCTGCAGTGGGGCACCAAGTCAAACGCTTTCCTGAAGTCAAGGAATATGGCATCCGTCTGATACCCTTCATCCATGGTTCGCAAGATATCATGTGAAAAAAGGGCGAGTTGCGTTTCGCAGGAGCGATGCTTTATAAAGCCATGCTGATGCATGGGCAGCAACTTCTCTGTCTCAAGGAAATTCATTATAATCGAACTGAGAATATGTTCGAGAATCCTGCAACAAACGGACATTAAGGATATTGATCTGTAATTTTGAGGATCCGTCCTTCTACCCTTCTTATATACAGGCATCAATTGCGCTTTTTTCCAGTCGCTCGGGACTTTACGTTGGGCAATAGATACGTGATAAATGCAAGCTAAGTACGGAGCAAATGCAGTAGAGTACTCTCTGTAAAACCGGCGATTTATTTATTTTCAACCCATTCAGCTGCTTCACAACCCCAGGGATGTCTATCACTATGTCCTCCATACGGGAATCTGTACGAGACTCAAATGGCGGTATGTTTGTACGATCCTCCTGCATGAAAGATTTCTCAAATGCTAAATTTAAAATTTCAGCTTTCATTTTGCTGTCTTCCGTTGCCAGACCAGACTGATCAGTGAGTGACTGGACAGAAGCCTTCGACCCGCTTACCGATTTTACGTAAGACCAGAATTTCCTTAGGTTTTCAGCAAGATCTTTTGCTAAGGTATGATAGTGGTAGTGGTTGAATGCTTCGCGCATCGCTCTTTTTGCAGCAGCACGAAACTCTACAAACTTTTGCCTGTCCTCATTCTCCAGATCTTTCTTGTACTGCTTCCTGGGCATTCTCCGAATTGCGCTGTTAAACCACGGTGGGTCTTTTCTGTCCGTAACCCACTTTTTTGGCACATACTTGTCCAATGCATGATTTACAATGTGTTTAAAATTTGCCCGTAATTCTTCCATGTCCATCGTACCGGAAGTAAATGAAGTCGATTCATTTACTAAGTGGGATGCTAACAACTGCTCATCTGCTCTTTCTAGTGAGAATACTCTCCTAGCCTTCTTGACCGACTTTTTATCTTTCGTAACCATAGTCGTAATGACAAAATCGTGATCACTAATCCCTGTCTCAACACCAACACCGTCGATGAGGTTTGGTCTGTTCGTGGCTACCAGATCTAAAATATTTCCATTACGCATTGGCTGTCGATTTAGCTGCTCAAGACAGTTTTCGGATAATGTATTCAAAAGCAATTCACAAGAGGGCTTGTCTGTACCACCTATAATGAATCCATAGACATCCCAGTCTATACTAGGTAGGTTGGAGTCGCCTCCGACTAATATAGCATGATCCGGGTACTTCTGCGATACAGAGTGTAGACTCCCTCTGAATGATGCTAGAACTGTCACGGTGGAACCTGGTGGCCAGTAATAACACCCCACAATTAACTTTATTTCCCCTAGCCCTGTTAAACGTGTCCAGATAACTTCACAATCACACTCTACTTCGACCTCAGTAGACACAATATTTTTGTCAACTGCAATGAAGACACCACCTCCTACGGTGTCTAATCTGTCTTTCCGATACATGTTCCAACCCTCACTAAATATTTCAGAACTTTCTATATCAGGGTTCAGCCAGGTCTCAGTCCCGAGAATAATTTGCGCGCCACATGCTTCCCGGAGGGCAGTAATTTCAGGAACTTTATTCCGAACACTCTGAAAATTTACTGTTAATATCTTGATAGCTGAAGTGTCTTTACACTGAGCGCGTCCTGATTTCCCTGCCTGCACGTTGACTGGTGAGTGTTCATCAAGACACCTCGCACTCCTGCCTAGCCTACAAAAAACCCATGTGCATGCCGCAAGTACTCTGCTACCCGAGTAGCCGCTTCCTTTGTGTAGTGCACCCCTGACCGATCTAGGGGCGTCCTACAATTCCCCACCCAATAGCGCAAGTCTAGAAATGTGCAGCCAAGACCATCACAGAGTCGACGAAGCCTCTGGTTGAGACCCTCCACTCGGCTCCAAACCAAAGGGCCCCGATCCACTATCCACTCTGGGAACGATGCTGCAAATAGAGAGCTGTGCTTGCACCCCACGTGCGAGGCCAGCGGTCTTCACCAAATCCGCCAGCTGCCTGTACGAACTGAGGATCGCCTCAGAATCCAAGCGACAGGCATCACTGGTGCCGACGTGAGCAACGACTTGCAGATGACTGCACCCCGTACGCTCGATAGCCGCAGGCAAGGCCACCTCCACATCTTGGGTGAGGGCCCCCAGCAGACAAACTGAGTGCACGTTGGATTTCTTTCCAGCCCTGTACACTATTTGCCTAAGGGGCTCCATCACCTGCCTAACGTTAGAGCTCCCAATAACCAGCAAGCCTTTGCCCCCGTGTGCCTGCTCGGGCCCTGGTGAAGGAGCGGCCACCTGCCACTAACAGGATGAACAGGCGAGGCCAGCCTCCACATTGGCCCTCCGCCTTGAGCGACGCGAACGCGTTGCAGTCCGCCACTCACCCTGAGGTGAGGGCGGCCCCAATGTGCCGGGTACAATAGAAGGTGCCTTGGCGGCCGAGTCAGCGGACGCAGCAAGCGACACCTGGGGTGTCTCAAGCGACGCACCAGACCCTCCGCCGTCGCTGCACCTCAAGGCAGCAGCCTGAAGGCAGCTGACCATGGCCAACAGCACGCTCAGCTGCTTGCGAACTGCGGCCAGTTCCTCCTGCGCCCGCACACAGCACACACACACCCTATCCATCCTACTGCTAATAACTAACGACTCCGCGAATTTATACTCTACAGTTATCAATAAGCAATATTACTCCTCTCAGATACGAGAATACGCAAGGATTTTATGTAATTAAATATGCAAGAGCACAAACACTCGGAAAGAAATTAAGAATCAAACATCTACGTCTTGGTGATACCCCCTTGAAGGTCAAGACATACTACAAGGTAAACACCCAAGAAAAATGAAGAGTGTAAATTGTAGATCTTAAGGCGAGTTTGGTGTGGCCAGACATGTTGAATGATGTATCTGAAGTTCTGAGTTATTGATAATTGGATCTGGCTTCACAACTGATGTAAATAGTTGAAAGAATACAGCAGATTATCACTGAAGACATGTTTGTCATTCAGAAAATGGAAATAGTGAGACACACTCTTATAGCACACGGTTGTGTATGGAGTAACTGGACCACAAGAACAAAACAAAATGGTGAGCATATTTAGACAAGGTATCTGTCTGGTGTGAAAAGTGTAAATTGACTCTAAATAATGAAAAGTGTGAAGTAATTCATATGAGTGTTAAAAGGAATCTGTTAAACTTCATTTACATGATAAATCAGTCAAATCTAAAGGCCATAAATCCAACTAATACCTGGGAATTACAATTACGAACAACTTAAATCGGAAAGAACATCCAGAAAATGTTGTGGGTAGGTGAACCAAAACTGCGTTTTATTGCACAACCCTTAGAAGATGCAACAGATCTACTAAAGAGATTGTCTACACCATGCTTTTCCCTCCTCTTTTGGAGTAGTGCTGCACAGTGTTGGATCCTCACCAGAGAGAGTTAACAGAGTACATCAAGAAACTTCAAAGAAGGGCAGCATGTTTTGTATCACTGAAAAACAGAGGAGACAGAAGCATGGGCACGATACAGGATTTGGGGTGGACATAATTAAAACAAAGGCGTTTCTCGTTGCAGCAGAATCTTCTCATGAAATTGAAATCACCAACTTTCTCCTCTGAATGCGAAAAAAATTTTGCTGATGCCAACCTACATAGGGAGAAAAGATCATTGTAATAAAATAAGGCAAATCAGAGCTTGCATGGAAAGATATAGGGGTTTGTTTTTTCCGCCACTGTTTGAGAGTGAAACAATAAAGTACTGTGAAGATGGTTCGATGAACCCTCTGCCAGGCACTTGAGCGTGATTTGCAGAGTATCCACGCAGATACAGATGTAGATCTAGAATTGGCCTCTTATTGCCAGCCTCCTTTTGGGATCTGCTCTATCTGTCAGATGGATCCTGACTGGGAAGTGGTTGCTTCTGTGGAAGTTGTGATCCACTCACAATGAGCATTGTCTGCAAGGGCAGGTGATCAGAATGACATGTTTGTGGCTGCAGACTGTGCTGTAGCACTGCTTTCATGAGTAGCCTGACTCATGTTCTTCAATATGATAACTATAGTCTGTGAGATCCCTTCAATACTTGAACCCTGGGCAGGTGGAGATACAGTCTCACAGTGCAACAAGTTCAGCAGTAAGTGGCCTAAGGGATCTTCACCTTCCAAGGGCTTATGTTGTGGAAGGTAAATAGAGCACACAGTGACACTGACAGGGCCATGAACTATGTCTGCCATGGCTTCCAGTGTTTTGGTCCGTCACAGAAAGGAGTGTTATGTGGTCTTGACAAAGACTGGTATCCCAGCATCACCCTGTCACCAGAAAGGCCTTTTTCATGGGGCTATAGTCTCCAAGTAAAAAAAGTATCAGTATCTTTAAAATATGTCTCTTGTAGACATAGGAAGAGAAGTGTTTCCTGTATGAGAAGCCTCAATTTCTTCAAGTGCGTTCTGAACTCATTGATGATACACTGAAATATAGTGGGAAGGTCCTTCTCTGCCTTTCCCATTTCTCTTTACAGGGCTGGGGAATTTCTGATATTAAGTGGTGTGGGTGAGAGACTTTTTGGTTTCAATGTCCATACCTTCTGAATTAATGTAATCTGGTTCATCGCATACAACTAACTAAGGTGGTCTGATTGTTTTAGCTCTTTCCTCTTTTGTTGTTGCTTTTGAACTGAATGTTTTTATTTCTATGGTAGACTGTCCACTAATGGTAACTCCAGGTAGGCTTGACTGTCTGGAGGACATTACCTGCTTTGATATTGGTGTGCTTTTAGAATTACACTTGCATGTACATGCACTCTAGTTTGCATCAATTATCTGTACCCACGTTACTACATTTATTATTGCTGGATGATTCTTTACCATTATGATAAACAATGTTGCAAAGACAAGTGGCTGTTGTGCCTTGATCATCATCTTAGCATCACTGTGAGGTACTTATTTGGTGTTCTTTATATTTTTGAGTTTTCTTTCATCCCCATTCCAATTCTAGATGACATGACAGCTAAGACAGGGCAGCAGAGTGGGCATAGGGTTCTTTGAATATCAGCTGCTTCACAATTTCTGCAGTTTGCCTGTCCCTTACATGTAACGTCCACATTCCTGATGCTTAAAGCACTTTTAACAGCCTGGGTATGCAGGGTCGCCCTTTAGGCATAAGAACCCTGCTTTCATGTAAGCTGGGAGCTCAGGCGTCAAAGTTCAGGTAAAAGCTGCTGTTTTCAAGAGCACACAATTAATTCTCTTGATAATATTTCCCTACATCTATGACACTTTCACTTACCCATTCTTCTTTCAGTTCATATATTTACATCGCAATGATACCCTTGCGTAACAAACTCCTTTGCTGTAATTAAAAGAGTATTGTGCAGCTTGTCACAATTTTCCACTCCCCAAGACATCTGGCATTTAATGTTGTCAGTTACAAGGTAGAGGACTCTGCTAGCAAAGTTTGATTTTTGAACTTTTTCACTGATTTCAGGTTTCCAGCCATTCCAGACATTGTTTTCTGGATAGAAAAGGATGACAGATTTCAAAACTTTCATCTTATCACATCAGAATTAAAATCAATTTCTGGAATTTGAACTGTGTTGCATTACTGTATTCCTGTCTCTCTTTTTCTGGGACTGTTGTGCTCACCAAGTCATCCACCCTATTTACTAGGAGCGGTTTTTTCTATCAATCTTAACTTCTGTAGAAGTCTCGTGAGCAGCTATGAAAGTAAGAGTCCACCCAAACAGACTCCTACTTGTCTGGGTAACCCTTACACATTTGAAGTGCCTTACGATCAGGACAATTAAGCAAAGATCTTCACTCCCTTCGACACGCAAGGTTCCACTGCTGCACAGTGGTTGCCCATTCATGAGCAAAACACAGTTACGGTTCACACTTGCTGCCACCAGCTTAGTGAAGCCATGTTTGCTGAACCCAAACACAGCCAATGAGGACTGACCTTCATGAGGTGCTCACCAAATCTGCGCCATATCAGAAACCTCTACTATTAATATCCCTCCTTCCTGCCCCCACTTGAAATTCAGGCATGATAATCTTAGAAGTTCCAACTATCAAATTAATTTAACTTAAAAATAGCTCCAACACATGGGTATCTGTTGAGAAGCCAAATAAATGTGTGGTTCATTTTCAGTAGTTGCAGACTGTAATAACTGCAATTCCAAGGAAAGCAGGTGCTTATATGTGTGAACGTCACAGAACTATCAGTTTAATAAGTCAAGGCTGCAAAATACTAACACAAATTGTTTACCAAAGAATTGAGAAACTAGTTGAAGGTAACCTCGGGAAAGATCAGCTTGGATTCTGGAGAAATGGAGCAGCAAGTGAGACAATGGTGACCGTACGACTTATCTTGGATGACAGGCTAAGGAAACTCAAAACTATAGTATTTGTAGAATTGGAGAAAGCTTTTCAAAATGTCAACCTGAATACTCTCTTTTGAAATTCTGAATGTAACAGGGGTAAAATATAGGGAGCAAAAGATATATACAATTTGTACACAAACCACCTGGCAGTTATAGTCTAGCGGCTTGAAAGGGGAGCACTGGGTGAGAAAGGAGTGAGACAGAGTTGTAGCCTATTCTCAATGTTATTCTGTCTGTACACTGAACAAGCAGTAAAGGAAACCAAATAAAAATTTGGAGAAGGAATTAAATTGAAGGCAGAAGAGATAAAAGCTTGTCAGTGAGACTGTAGGTCTGTCATAGACAGCAAAGGACTTTGAAGAGCAGTTGAACGAAATAGACAGTGCCTCGTAAGGACACAAAGGAGTATCAACAAGACAAAAATAAAAGTAGCAGAATATAGTGAAATTAAATCAGGTGATGTTGAGGGAATTAGATTAGGAAACGAGATACTAAATGTAGTAGACGTTTTTTTCTGGGCAGTAAAATAACTGATGATGGCTGAAGCAGAGTGGACATAAAATGCAGACTTTATTTTTCCGAAGAAGTGAAATTTGTTAACATCGAATATAGATTTAAGTGTGAGCAAGTCTTTACTGGATGTATTTATATGGAGTGTAGCCATGTATGAAAGTGATACATGGAGAACAGGAGTGTGTGAAATATGGTGATGCAGGAGAATGATGAAGATTAGATAGGTATATCATGTACCCAATGAGCAAGTACTCTACAGAATTGGAGAGAAAAATTTGTGAAATAACTTGACTAAAAGAAGGGCTTGTTTGATAGGACACATTCACATGTCACAGGATCATCAGTATTGACGAGAAATGTGAATATGTGTGTGTGTGTGTGTGTGTGTGTGTGTGTGTGTGTGTGTGTGTGTGTGTGTGTGTGTGTGTGTGTGTGTGTGGGGGGGGGGGGGGGGGTTAAGTTGTAGAGGAAGACCAAGAGATGAATAAAAAAGCAGATTCAAGAGGATGTAGGTTGCAGTAGTTATTCAGCGATGAAGAGGCCTGCATAGGATAGAGTAGCATGGAGAGCTGCATCGAATCAGTCTTTGGACTGAAGACACCACCACCACCACCACCACCACCACGAAAGAAACAACGAGGAAGAGGGGATATGTTTTTTTTTTTTTTTTTTTACTTCACGTATTTCTTTCCTTTTCCACCTTCTTGTTGGAAAGAAGAATCTTGAGATCAATTTTTTAAGACCGTATGTGTCCACTTGTCACTGTTGTTGCTCGGTTGGCCAACATTTTTTTTTATCTGCATTAGCCTCAAAGGTTTTCATTAATATGCCTGACACTCATATATTGCACAAGAGATTGTTGTGATACAAAAAACAATTCTACTGCAGTGTGGTCCATGTACTGTTCATTAATGGCAGAAAACATCTGTTGTCTTTAGTAGTGTTCATGTGTGTTTTGACCTGAGCTCGCACACATTCTGAAAAAGTGTTACCCATTATGTCTGACAGACTGTTTCAGCATGTTTTTGGTGATAGGAATTTCAAATGTTTTTACATATATAAAATCTTTTTGAAATGTTCTTGGGTATTCAAACAGTTGGTGTCATCAACATCTGTCTTGTTTTATGTACACAATGTTATATATCTATCTGCCTACACATTCCACACACTGTGTGCAGAAATTAGATTGTCATTTTGTGTCACCTGAAAGTTTTCTGTTATTCAGCATACATCCAGTTTGCCATGTACATTATCCCACTCTGAACACATACAAACTTTGTGTCCTCTGTCTTGGTACTCATACTAAACTTCTACTAAAAAAAAATCTATCAAACAGTCTCTGTTGCAGAACTCACCACTGTATCTATCACTGATCCACGCAGTGGTCCTTGAAGTTTCTCCAATAACTTCTGACCAACAAGCATCGACAACCAATTAGGCTTCAAAACACAAAGAAACTGGCCTATGCTTTCACTTTTCATACCTGTAACACAATTACAAAATAATCACAGAAACATTAATTTCAAAAATCTTGGTACCAAATTACTAAGTGTGGTAATCCTGTCAGAACAGCCTATATCAATGAAAATAATCAGTGTACAAAAATACAATTAGATAGTTAAGAAAATTCACTCACCATGTGGGAGCAGGAGAAAACACACATAAAAGACTTGGAAATCGCAAGCTTTCAGAGGCAGTGGCTACTTCTCCTAGCAGAAAGGGAGGGGGGAGGGTGGGGGGGGGGGGGGGGGGGGGAATGAAGAGTGATGAAGGAAAAGCACTGGTGAGGTTTAGGAAATGGGGTCTGTTACAGAGAAGCTGCCCAGAACCCCAGATCAGGGAAGACTTACTGGATGGGATCAAAAGTAAAGATTCACTGTTGGTGCTGGTACCAAATTAACGGCAGAGGCTACAGTAATAAGCAAGAAAGGGGTTATTGAAAAAACATCGTATAAGCATCAATAAAAACAGACAACTAAGGCAGACAGGAGGGGGGGGGGGGGGTAAATAGCTAGGTTCTAAATAAAAAGAAATAGAAAAACAAAAGGGCAGAAATAAAAGTAATAGTTACTGAAAAGAAATGCTGTCACCACAAAAAATTAATGTAAATTTAGGCCAGATTGCTGTCAAGAATCAAGCATATGTAACGCCCATTCCCACCTGCAGAATTCTGAGAAACCCTTGTCAGAGGGGGAATCCAGATGGCACCTGTGGTGGAACAAGCACCAAGCTCATGACTATTATGTTGTAGAGCACGCTCAGAAACTGAATATTGGGTGTTGCCAGTATACATCCTCTGTCTACGTGGGCAACAAGTGAGGCAGACTGGGTCTTATTTAAGGGCATGACTGTAGGAAATCATAGCCTTGTTGATTAATACATTGATTACCAGAATACTATCGAGTAACAAGAGGTGTACTCCTAAGTTTTCTTTGGGGGGGGGGGGGGCAGCAGTATCAGGATTGGGTGTGATGACACACCTGTACAGTGAAGGACAAGGTGAAAATCATGGTGTACTGTTGTAAAGAGTCTGCTTCTAAACAAATATGTTTGCTTCGAATGCCAAGACTGTGCAGTAGGGAATGTTTGACACGAAATGGATGGCAGCTGTCAAAATGTAAGTACTGTTGCTTGTTAATAGTTTTAACATAAACAGAAGTGTGTCGCTGACCCTCAGAAAAGGTGAGGTCAACATCAAGGAAAGCGGCATGAGATTTGGAATCAGACCACGTGAAACATAATTGGGAGCATGTCTGTAGAGATCCCAAAAATTTCAATAGGTCAGCCTCACGAGTTTGTATGACAATGATGTTGTCAACTTACCTACAACGAACCATGGGCTGACGACTTATGGATCCCAGGGAAGCCCGTCCAAGTGATCCATGAAAATGTTGGCATAGATAGGAGCCATCCTGGTTCCCACAGCCATACGCTTGATTTGTTTGTATGCCTGCCTCTCATAAGTAAAGTAGTTGTTCGTAAGTATAAAGGTGATCACATTGAGCAGAAAGGAAGTCATAGGTTTGTAATCACATTGGCACTGGTTGAGGTAATGTTAGCAGCAGACAGACCATGTACACAGGGAATGTTGGTGTAGAGGGAGGTGGCATCAATGTTGACAAGTAGGGTGTGTGGTGGGAGTTGGCCATTCTCACCTCAGCCTCACTGGATGTAATTACCCCACCAGCCTGGTTCAAAAGCAGATTCCCTGGGCCATCAATCCAGTCCTGGTACTGCTGGTCCCTCCAATAAACAACTTTGGACCACGCCACTTGTCACTCAGTGTCATCCTGGTCTGGAGTGTATTAGTCAGCCACTTTGACAAGGCCATGACTTCCTAAAATCATGCCCTCAAATGAGATCCATTCTGTCTGAGATTTTGCCCACCACGACTAGCATAGCTTTTCTTTGCCCTCCCACTCTCTGCAATACTCTTGTCAGGCCCTATGTTCCTTCTGCACCCATTTCTCTACACTATGGCTCCTACTGCTGAGACCGTCCTCGATGCAAGTCTTGCCCTATGCACCCTCCTACCACGACCTGTACCATCCCAGTAACTGGCAAAACATATACTATGAAAGGGAGAGCCACCTTTGAAATGACACGTCATATACCAGATGTTATGTAAACACTATTCGACCTTTTACATCAGCATGACTACCACCAAATTATGTTAGGATGAATGAACATAGGCGGAGACTGTATACTGGCAACACACAATGTGCTGTTGTACAGCATGCTCTAGAACATGACAATTGTGACCTTGGTGCCTGTTTCACCACACATGCCATCTGGATTATTCCCACAGGCACCAGTTCTCACAATTCCACAGGTGGAAACTAGCACTACACCAAGACCTCGGTTCTCACCACCCACCTGGGCTTAATTTACGTTAATTTCTTCTGTATCAGTATTTCTTCACAGTAATTACTCCTTCCTTCAATCCATTTTAGTTTTGTACATCTTTCATTTTCTTACTTGTCCAGTTTTCACCCTCCTCTCCCATCTCTGTTACATTCAAAGCACTTAGCTTTTCACTCTCATTTAAATCTTACATGATGTTCTAGCAGTAATCTCTGTCTTGCATATTACCCTGTCTTCCACTTATAAGCTCTCATGTTTTCAAATCTTGTATAGTGCACTCCCCAACAATCAGTCTTTCCTTCTCATCCAGTCTGGTAAGCCTCAGCTGACCTGTGGTTCTAGCTGGCTTTCCCTAGGCCTCTCCAGGCCTTTTCATTCACCCCTTTGCTTTCCAATTCAACCCTTCTGGCTGAAGAAGGAGCCAATGGCTCCGAAATCTCGCCTAATTAAAGCCTTCTTTTATGTGTGTGCTCTGCCAATACTTGGAGAGTAGATTTTTTTATCTATCCAATCACACTATACTTCAACATATGGATTTGAAGATCGAGATTTGTTTCTACGATCATTTGAACGGAAGAGGCGATTTTTTCAAAGCCGCAAACCATCACTGAAAGAGAGAAAAAAATGAAGCAGCACACAAAACCATGAGATTATATATATATTTTACAAAGAATAGCAGAAACTTTCACTGTGTAAAACTAACTTGAGTTTACTTTCTGACACAGACTGGCAGTTATGTTAAAATTTTTGGTCACTGGGAAACATTTCAATTGTTGGCCCTTTGCAACAAAAGTCAGCAAATACATTAATTACAATAAATAAAACTGTCCACCTCCGAAAGCTGAGTGGTCAGTACGACAGAATGTCAATCCTACAGACCCGGGTTCAATTCCCGGCAGGGTCGGAGATTTTCTCTGCTCAGGGACTGGTTGTTGTGTTGTCCTTATCATCATCATCATTTCATTCCTGTCGACATGCAAGTCACCGAAGAGGTGTCAAATTGAAAGGCTTGCACCCGGCAAATGGTCTACCTGACAGGAGGCCCTAGTCACACGACATTTTTTTAATAAATAAAATTGACTACTGCATGTAGTACTTTTATTAAATTAACACTAAAGATCCAGAATTTTTTAGTGGGAGGGGAGGATGGAAGGAGGAAGACCTGAACCTGCTACCTTTCTCTTTCACAGCTCAAGATGCTATCAACTAAGACAGAGCTTTAATCCTGGCTGCATTAAGGCACTTTCCATGACTGGTTACTTTGTGCTCACTCTAAAAGAAAATTAAGATAAAACAATATTCATTAACAGTTATTGTATTACAGCAACAACAACAACATAGTTTTCAGTGTTGCTGACCTCAGGCTCCCTACGAACAGCTGTTAAACTCAAACTAGATCACCTGAATGAAGCCAGCGCAATTGAACCTGCCAAAACAATTGCCTGGGCCACAGGCCTGGTAGTGGTTAAGGAATCAAAAGGATTCCTTCCGACTCTTTGGAGATTTAGGGTCAACCATCAATGGCCAGGCACATGCGGAAATCCACCCAATACCATGTCTGGAGATGATCTCACAAAGCTTGTCAGCGGTGGATATTTTTCTCGACATTGCCAATGTTTATTTACGGATCTCACCACATGAAAAATCGCAACTTTTTATGGTCCTCGATACACCCTTTGGCTTGTAGAAATGCAAACATTTGCCCTTTGGGATTTCTTGTGTTCCAGCAATCTTCAAGAGATACCTGTAACAGTTAACCATCTCCATCCCAGCTTGTACCAATTACCTGGACGACTTAACTATGCTACGTCGTGTGATGCAGGGCTCAAGTGCCACCTATAGAAATGGCAGTTTTTTCAGGAGCAAATGGAATAACTTGGACACTTGGTCAACAAAGACGGAATTCAGCTCACTTACCGCAACATTTTGGCTGTCGACTCTCTCCCACATCCCCAAAACCTAGAAGAGCTTCAGGCCTTTTTGGGTATAGTGAATTATTATTCTAAGTTTCTCCCACAAGAAACACACATTATGCACCAACTTAACCAAATGCGAAAAAAGGGCATTCAATTTCAGTGGTTGGCTGCCCGTGAGCATGCTTTCCAAGAGCTGAAGAACATGTTACACTTGGTGCCAGCCTTATGCCCTTTTCTCCATAATGTCCAGCTGCTGACTCTTCCCCCTATGGCACTGGTACAGTGCTGGTGTACTTTAATGACGAAGGCACTTAGCAACCATTCCCCTATAAATCCAAGACACTGTTACCTGCTCAAAGAAGCTACTCAAAGGTCAAGAAAGATTCTCCGGTGATCATCTTTGTCATTAAAAAATGTCATGTGTACCTCTTTGCAATCAACTTTACTCTCATTTCTGACCGCAAGCCACTGGTAGCACTCTTCAGGCCACACTTTTGGCTTCCAATGTGGAAGGCTCAAAGGCTCCACCATTGAGCTCTTTTCCTCAGTGCCTACAATTACACCATTAAGTACAAGCCTACTGCGCAAACACAGATGCGCTATTGTCTACTCTCAAACCCACACCCATTATTTGACCAGTAGATCTCTTGTTTCCACAATGATACAGAATGACAAAGCACCTTGGATGGGTTGCACATTACTGCTACTCACATCGCTGCAGACATGGGCCCTGACCCTATCTTACAACGTGTCACACACTATGTACTACAAGGGCGGCCTATTTATTTTTCAAAATCTGCTGGAACCAGGCCTGAGCTCATCTCACTCGTCTTTTGTCTGTTGTCTCTGATCTGCCTCCGCATCCTGCTGGATGCAGAAGCAATACCCACCCTGTTATCATCCCGACTACCTTATGCCCCACGTCTTGGAACTCCTACATCATGGACATTGGGGTACGTCACAGATGACAGCCCTTGCCAGGCAACATGCGTACTTGCCAGGACTGAACAAAACATGGAGGTCATGGTGCACAGCTGTCCTGCGTATGTTCAATATCATGCTGCTCCATCAAAGACTTCCGCGTCCAGGCCTACTCCCTGTTGTTCTGGAACTGCATTCATCTGGACTTTGCTGGTCTCTTTGTGGGCTCTACGTGGCTCATTGTGGACATTTCTTCCAACTACCCAAAGGTGGTTGGCATGGTGTCCACCCATACCGCTGCCACCCTCAATGTACTTATCCAGATTCTCTCCATCGAAGGGAGACACAGTTGTGTCAGACAACAGGTTTCAATTCATGGCGGCAGTCTTTGAACAGTTCTGCAATGGCAATGGATCAAACACCTGTTTAGCCCAACTTTTTACCCACCATCCAATGGCAAAGTGGAATGGATGGTACGATGGTTTAAACAACAAATAAAGAAAGCAGTGGGCGCATTGGCACTCACCATGTTCTAAAGCACCTACAGGGCCACCGCTGTCCTGCAGTTCCTCTGTGGACAATAGCGACATACTCTCTTCCATCTCTTGGTGCCACAGCCCTCAGAACCCTGAATCTGACATGCTGGATGATACCTCCCAGTTTCAGTGGTCTGAGCACGTTCATAAGAAGCAAAATCTTCATGGATGCCAGCTATGGTGGTGGCCACCCATGGGCAGCATCTTATGACATTCAATACTCCAAGAGTCAACACACCAACCAGCTCTGTCCCCGCCTACTGAGTGCACATCAATCAGTGGGTTGCTCAGTGTTGGAGTCACCATGCTTGCAAATCCATCAATCACACTAGTACACTCTGCACCCTAGAGCACCATCTGTGATTCCTGTGGATGCAGGTAAGGAGACAGAAACCTCACCACAGCATCCATCCACTCAACAGTCGTCTCCCAGACCATCGTTTCCTAGTGCACTGCCCCATGACTCATGTTCTCTCTCTCAGCTGGTGACTCCTCTGCTGGAACACCAACTACATGGAACTAGACAACAGCCGCTGGCCGTTGCCCCTAAAATTTGCAAATGCTATGCAGGGGCCACACAATTAAGCCAAACTATCGGTGCTCATGGCCACACCATATAGCTAGCTGTGCAGAGGCCCGGATCTCAGTTGTGTTCCAACTGTGACCTCATATTGTTTGTTGCACTCATCATTGTTTGGTTCCTGATATTGCTATGTACAGGGTCTCAATTTGACTCACTCTCTGGACTTGACATTCTGCCTTGTTTTCTTTGCTGTCTGTCCAGCACTGTTTTGTCTTTCCATATTTTTCAGCAAATCACTGTTGACGTCTTCGGCTGGTTGGCCAGTGTCTTCTGGTCGTGTCCGAATCTGGTTACCATAGCAACATTGAGAATATGGATATTGTGCATGAGTAAACTGACATTAGACACTGTACTTTAACTATATTCAATTTAAAACAAAAAATGGGGTGTAGATTCAACTGAGTTAATGAATAATTTCTACTAGTATATGTGTCAGCTGGTTGTCAGCATTATTCGCGGTTCAAGTCATTGACACAGCCATCTTCATCGCAATTTCCTCCACTTTTCTTCGGCAATTGCATACAGAGTTAATGCATCATTTTATGCATGTCTATTTTTGTAAGGCAACTGTGTGATTTATGTGCCAGGTGCTGCCACAGACTGCCACTGGAGAGCACTGAGGGCACAAATCATGATGAGGAGTACATTCCCTGAGATGTAGCAGGTTATTTCAGAATGTGCAGCAAGTATGACAGACACCACGTCTGCTGTGCTTCTCAATGAGAAACATGGCCCATTCGCCCATGTGAGGAAGGCTTTAAGGGAATCAGCCTGCCCAACAATGCTATACTACTGTGTATTGTATTACTGTTGAGACCAATGTGAGACAATATCAAGTCTCATGTCAACAGTTACCAAATGTACTGTGCTCCTGAACTCTGGCACATTAATTTAGAACCATTTCTGGATAGAACACAAAACAGTTATGAATTGTTGGCGGCTGTACAGTTAATGCACACCACCAGTTGAAATTTGCTAGGACATATTTGTGGCAAATTCCTTGGAATCTTGCACGACTTGGTGCTTGCAGGTGTGAATCAAGGCAGCACCACAAAAATCAACACACTGATTACAATTACAGTCCCAGTTTCAAAACACTGTAAAAAATAGCTACTGCTCAGAATGACGTCACATTTGAATAGAATATTATTGAAGAATGGAGAAACGTATTGGGGGAGGGGGGGGGGGGCGGTTAACTAAAATTTCGCCATTAGATGGCACTGTACGCAGCAGAGTATAGAATATTGAAATAAAAGACTTGGTGTACAAAGCCATTCCTCAGTTGTGTCTGAGATGCTCAGCACAACTGTCTCAATGCTCTGCATAAATTCTGAACACTCAAGGGTATGAAAAAAAGACACTGGTCTGATGTCTGCTAAGGGCCTGGAGAAAATGATGTGGGAAAAAGACAGCTTCTTCCTAAGTGCAATATGACAGAGGGAGTAAAACAACTGATCCAACATCAGTAGAAGTAGTGTCTACAGCACTGCATGAGGAGTCGAATAATGGTGTGCAAGCATACAGTGCACAGGAAAGTGCCTCAATTTTAGACATGCCTGTGAGGACTGTCTACGGAACATCCTGTGTTGGCAGCCATACAAAATTACCCTTGTTCAGGAATTTCCTCATGCTGACCTGCCAATAAGACAAACGTTTGCTATAGACTTTCTTGCTCACATGGAATTGGACAATGAATGGCCATGGAGCATTCTATAGACAGACACAGACCACTTCCGTCTCAAAAGAAATGCCAATACACAGAATTGCAGAATATGAGCAATGGAAAATCAGCTACATCAACTGGTACTGCTTCATTCTGCAAAGGTAACTGTGTGGTGCGGCTATCAGTTATTGCAAGACCATATTTTTTGTTTTTCAAGGAGATGGTCCCTGCAGGTTCCGTTACCTGTACCATCACTTGTAAATGCTATGAAAGTGTTTTGTGTATTAACATCAGTCTGACCCGTCAACAGAAAGGATATGGGGGCAGTATCATTTTTATGCAAGACTGTGCTCCTCTGCACATTGCAGAGCCAGTGAAGCAACTGCTGCATAAACGTTTTGGAAATACTAGAAGTATCAGCTGTCATTTTCCTACAGCCTGACCAGCCAGATCACTTGATGTTAATCTGCATGACTTCTGGCTGTGGGATTATCTGAAAGACACTGTGTTCAGTGCTCTGATACAAACATAACTGAATCAAAGGTATGCATTGTGACATTCTGAATGTGATTCCTGGGGCACTCCTGTTGGTCATGTAACATGGTGTTTCTAGATTTCAAATCATGGCGGAAAATGATGGACAGCACACTGAATGTGTCTCAAGCCAGACACAAAAAAATTAAAAACCAACTTCACTGCTGCTTTTTATGCAGTTTCAGGCCTCAGGACAGTTGAACCCAATGTCACTGCTGCTTTTTATGTAGTTTTTGGCCTCAAGACAATTAAAACCCAATGTTGTTTATGACGGTACTGGGCACTATACATTGAAGTACTTGTTACACTCAGCTTAATTGAGTGGCCCAAACATGTGGCTGATCTCAACGTTCGGCTACATTTTTCGTCATAGGGTGGTGTCAGCTCTCACATGTCATAAACTCAATTTTTAAGCTGGCAAAAAATGTAACAAAATGCAGGCAGGTATTGCAGTGAAATTTAAAATATTGAGTCACTCACACTGACTTATAATTTGAACAAGTAGTTTATTTTTCTTCAATATATTCACTACACACTAAAAATGTAGTCTGAGGGGCTCTTAAGTAAGGGCAGCCATTAATAATTGATGCTATAAGACTTCACTATAAAATCCACATGTTGCGATCACGGCACTCGACAGTCTGTTCACAATTCACAAAATACACTCTTGTCTGCTGTCCTAAACCACTATATTGCGATCCACTTTATCGCTTTCGAACGTTGCTATATACATGCTTGTCCTTGGATGTGGCTACCCCAGATGGGCGGCACATCCGGCTCTTAGTGTCGCTCAGAACAAACTCCCCCCCATCAGAGATGGCCACCCTATGCACCCTCGAAACGACTGCCTAACTCAAAACAATGTTTGACAAAAAAATTATGAATACTCTAAAACTAGACACAAAAAGACATATGATACACTGAAAAATATGGACATTTTCTGGGCAATAACAATTTAAAGTCCAATTTTTCATACCTGCCACTGGTTTTCACAAATAATGTTCTTGTGGCATGATTTTGCTTTTCCCAGATTTTTTGGATACTAAACAAAATAAACAATTGAAAATACTTACTTAACTACTCATCCACCTATTTCAACTTTAAAATGCTGCCACTAGTTTTGTCTCTCTAAATTTATTTATTACCCAAAACAGATTCTCTCAGTCGAATCCTATATTCCAACCTCTCGTTCAAAAATGGTACTTATTCAGCTAAATCGGCTATGAATGCACAATGCAGCTCTACTAGCTGCATCCGTAAACACTTTGTTCATATTAATCGGCCAAAGCATTGCCAAGATATTAGCTTTTGAACTTCCATAAATTTACAATTTTTATGACGACTATAACTTTTAAACTATTATATATATTTGTTGTGCATCTAGATAATTTAGTTTCACATATTTTTCCGTCCGTGAGTGCCAACTCGCACCTCTGTGTCACTCTTAGTTTTGTTTTTATCAATTTTTATCTGGCATACAAATTTCACCTAGCACGCAAACTCAGCCATAGGTGCCCCCTGCCAACTCCCACTCGGCTTTTTCCAAGGCTGCGTAAACGCTAGCCGCTCGCCATGGCCCCATAGGAACCGCCAGCCATGTGCTCTGCGGTGGGAAACTGCCACTCTAAACTCTCATCACAGCTTGTATGCTCACAAATTTTGCTTTTTATGTGGTTTTTGGCCTTAGGACAGTGAAAAACTGATTTTTCTCATTCAAAGTGGTATGACTTTGCCGTGGTGGATGGGCTTATCGAACTAGCAGGACTACAACTGTTGAATGTCAAACTTGTTCTGTCATGCATATTGCACAGTAAGGTTGGTTTAACGTGCAACTTACACCATAGCTGTCACACTGCAATTCAGCTGTCATTTGTAGCCGAATCCATTTATGTTATGACGCTTGCAGCACCATCTACTGCAGGGATTAACATCTCACTTATTCTGAGTGTGAGAACTTGTGTCCGCTCACATTCTAAGTCACATGCAGAGCAGTTGCAGTGAGGTGGGGAGTGCAGGAAATGTGCACACATTATGCGGTTGCAACAACACGAGAGAAGTGCCAACTGTGGAACTGGTGTGAGGAATCTTAGCATTTTACCCGAAAGTTAGCTTTGCAGAATGTTTGAGTGTTCCATAAGAAGTTTATTACTTTCAGGAAGGCACTACACAACTTACCACGTGAAACAAGGAAGCGGAAAACACAAAGTACGCTCTCTGTGGAGGAGGAAACATTAAGTGAGTGTGCTGGTCTGACGAGCTTCAAAACAGCTTAATTTTAATGAAGTCTTTGTGCTCTTTCACAGATGGTGATTTCATGAATAAATACTTGATAGTTGCTGCTGAATATTTATGTCCACTTGAAGTAGAACAATCTTGCATTGCGCTGTTATCAAAGGTGACAATCGCTGGTCCCGCGCAGGTTATGGCAGACAACATTCACAGCCCTGCTTGCAAAATATTTTGTGTGTGTTGCACGTTCTTTAACACTCTCTAAAAGTGTAGATATCACAGGCACAGAGCTGTGATATTCCTAGCAGCCTTGAAGAAAGTGTGGAAATACACATTTGTCACTGAATTTATTAGTTCGTGTGTCTACACTTGGAGTGAGAGTCATGCTGGTGGGAAACAAGATCAGGATTCATAGCACAATTTAATGGGAAAATGAAAAAGCTTCGAGTACTCAATTTGCACTGAACTGCTGCTTGACATATCTGATCTGTAAATCAATAAGGAATATAAACACAGTCTAAATTTCTTCTAGTGTCTAAATTTCTTCTAGTATTTACCTGAGGACCAATTTCTCCAATTTCCTCATTAACACAAGTCTCTACACTCTCCCCACGCACCCACCAATTTTTTGTGACGATGGAAGGGGGTACAGTAAGCCCTGCTTGCAGGCCTGCTTTCACCATCTGCTCGTGGAGCACAAAGCTCTAATGTGTTGGTAAGATTTTCATTGAAATATTTTTTTGTTTTTGTAACTTTTCGCCCTTCTTTGATAATATTCCATTCAAATTTTACTTCATTTTGTGAATTTTTTTTAATACAGTGTTTTGAAACAGGAGCTATTTATAATCACCCTGTACTTGAAGGAAGATTTATTAGGGATCCATAGTTTAATATAAATCAGTTTATAATCTGAAGACATACCTTCAACACGTATTTAGATGTGCACCTAGATGAACACTGAACATTCAACCCCAACATATGGAAAGGGAGTTGTATGGTGGGGAAAATTACTAACATGGCACAAAGGTTTCATTTGCCCAAACTTTACTATACCATGAGTCTATATAAATTGTAATTGTGGGCTATGGTGCCAGTACTTAGCCACACAGGTTGTAACTGGTGAGATCTGTCACTGTGGTCAGGAAAGTTCAGCGAGGAACACTGGCACAATTATGTGGGGTCTTTGGCTTCACTTCTATGGATAAATTGGTAAAAAATAGTCTCGATTGTACAGTTGTTCGAGTGTCATCGAGACTAATTTTACTTAGCTGACAGATTGCTGTTTGCCAATAATGTTATCTAGAACTTCTATGGGTGTCCTAACAATATTAATGAGCATTTGTCCCCTGAACCTACACATAAGAAAAAAGGCTGCCATCTATTGGCTGTAAAAAAAAAGGTACAAAAAGTCATCAGACACAGGAAGAAGAACGTTTCAATTTCTTCCTGATGTAAATGAAAGGCATCAGGAAACATTCTGACCCAAGTAGGGGAGCGGTCAATTATCTTTCTGGACATAGGCCATTTCCTACATATCTGCACAGAATCAGTGAGAGGGGAATAAGCAGCTGTGATTGTGGCAAACTTGGCATTCAAGATCAGGGCCTATGAGAATGTTCCTTATTTGAAGATCCAGCAAAAGACTTCTAGCAGGTGTTAAGAAGTAAAACTGTGTATGAAATAAATAGGGCAAAAGAGGAACTCCACCATTGCAGTCCTAAGTCTGGGGCCTCATCTCACAAGTGATGGGGATGGAGGAATTGGGGGGGGGGGGGGGGGAAGTAACACCTTGTAAATAAAGCTGGGTCCATTTGGCTCCGGATGGTAGCACCTGGTGAGGACCCTTGTCTAGGTTTACTGGGTGAAACCTGGTCAACAGTCTCTCAAAGGTAGAAGGGAAACTCAGATTCCCAACATCAGAGAGAGTGGAAGAACTACATTCAGGACTCACAACCTTGGTTGTATTTTCTTGTGGGCCGTGGGCTACTCCCAAAATAACTTTCATCACTCATGGAAGTGTGTGATGTAAACTATTTTATGCTAGGTGGATAGCCCACTGTACGCCAGTACATGAACAGACATTCTTATTCTGAGGAGCCTGCAACATCACACAGACAAGTCGGAACCTCACCCAAATTTCAATATGAACAATCAACATACTTAGCAACTTTTAATGTAAACTCATTGTTGAAGATCGGAAAAGTATTACAACATACTCATAGCAGTCACTAAAAGAAACGCTATACATGGATACATATACCTTCAACTCCAAAGGTTTTAGGATGTGCAAAGGCAAAGTAGGACCGTGTGTGATGAAAAATGTGCCACATCTTAGAACAGCCTTTATAATAGACAAAAATATCTTAAACCCAATAGCTGACTTTGATTCCCCATTGGAAAGATACTCATTTCTTACATTCACAATCACAAACAAAATCTACACACTCATCAGTGCCCATGTCACTATAAATGAAAATAACAAGAAAAACAAAGAAAATGTGGAAACCTTTTGGAACCCACTAGATGACATTATTCAGAAAATTACTGATAAAAACTTCATCATTCTTCTTGGAGACTGTAATGCACAGATTAGTCAAGAAAAAATATAAGAAAATTGTTGGAGATTATCCTGCCCATAAAAGTCCAAACAGAAATGGCACCAGGCTAATAGAACTTTGCCAAGCACACCATCTAATTCTTAAATTTATAGTTTTCAAAACCTACCATGAAAACAAATGATATGGATATCTCCAATTCTAAACCCAGGATAATTTCAACTCGATCATGTGACAATCACGGCAATTTATCGCAAAGAAATCATGATGATAGGGTACTCCGGGAAGCAAACTTGGATGTGGACCACCACCTCTCTAAAATTAAGTTCAAAGTCATCCTGAACAGGAAATGCAGCATGAAACAAAACAAGGGTCAAAAATACAGCACCAAAAAATATTAAAATCAGATGAATTCATAAAAGCAAAAGAAACAGTTCAGACTCAAAGTTAGGAGGATATCAAGGAAAATCTCTTTACTATGGCCGAATGAATAGCACCCAATATAAAAAGCAAAAAGCATGCCTGGTGGTTGCTAGAATATGATGCCCTCCATGAAACAAGAAAAGAGGCATTGCAAAATTGGTAATCACAGAAAACAGAAGAAATCAATTAATATCATTAGATCATTAGGGTTAGAAAAGTGGTAGATAGAAGTATAAAGAGGATTAATAAAAGTCATGAAAACAGATTTCTTTCCCAAATTGATGAAGAATTTACTAAAAAACACAAAAAGCTTTCACAGAATGTTCAAACAAAGGTTATCAAGACAGAAAGCTTCCACCCTCCAAATTCGAGCTGTAAATGGGACCATTGCTCACAAAGACACACAAAATTGCAAGATACTAGCATGTACTTTGAGAAGCTCCTGAATTGTGAACCCATCCTTGAAAAATTTGAATCTATCCAAAATAACAGTCAGAAGCTGGATTCAGAACCACCAGCGTCTGAAGAACGACAAAAGATAATTTCAGAACTGAAAAATAACAAAGCATACAGAGGAAACCAAATAGTACCCGAAATATGGAAAAAAATCTAACAAAAATGCAATTACATCCCTTTAATGTGTTTTAGATAAAATCTGGAAAGAAGAAGAGATCCCTGCAGAATGGATAACAGCTCTCATTCACCTGATCCACAAGGAAAGCTTAACGACAGGCCCCAACAATTATAGAGGAATATCACTACTGGATGTAACATAACAAGATTCTTTCTTAAGTCCTTTTGAACTGGGCAGAGCCAGAATTGGATCCACAAGTCGGGGAATGCCATGATGATTTTAGAAAGGGCAGGTCATGCTCAGAACAAATACTAGAACTCAAAAACATTATGATATACCACAAATCATGAGCACAGACATATGTAATCTCCTCTGTTGATTTCAAAAAAGCGTATCATTCAACTCACAGAGAATCTCTTTTAGCAGTCCTGAAAGAAATGAATTTGGATAAGAAAACAACTAATACCATAAAAACAATGCTTAAAAATACATTTTTGAAAGTTAAATTCATAGGTGAACTATCAGAACCCTTCGAAATAAAAATGGGTGTGCAACAGGGGGATGGGCTCTCACCATTGCTGTTCAATTGTGCGCTTGAGACAGTAATCAGAGAATGGAACATATATATAAAGAGTGGTACAACATTGGGTTGCAAAAAGAAGAACCTTAAAGTAAATTGCATTGCCTTTGTAGATGATATGGCCCTGTTTGCTGAAACAGTGAAAGAAGCACAGGGATAAACCCTTGAACTGAAGAAACAAGCAGTTAAAAAAACTAATATTATGACAAACATTAAGAACTAACAAACACCTCAAAGTCCAAGAATAAAAGACTGAAATAGTAAAAGAATTTAAATATCTCTGAGAATAGATTAGTTGGAATGCTGGAGATTGCAAAGAAATGGAATCCACAGAAAAACTTGAACTGGCCTTCCAACTAACAAAAGATACCTTAAAAAAGGAGACCCAAAATCATACATCACAAGACAGTGATTAAGCCAGTAGCACTGTGTGCAACAGAAACACTAAACATTAACTTGAGACGCCAAATGGAGAAACTTGAGATAAAGGGGAGAAAAATTTTAAGGAAAATCATACAACTGAAAGTCCAAGGTAATAAGATTGTATACATAAAAAATGAAACTCCCTACAAGCAAATCTAAAAACTTTCAGATGCAATGCCAAAAAAGAAGGATAAATTTTTATGGGCATCTTCTCAGAATGAACTCTTAACAGATTAACCAAACAAATCTTTGAGTTGTTCCATAAAATTTCGGGCATGCAGCTGCATAAATTTCACTTCTAATATTTTGGCTGCATCTTCGGAGTGAGCCAAGGTGACTGATACTCCAGCACTTGCTCCTTCCTTTTAAACTTGTGGATTGCACCATTGTGCATGCGGCCACAGTACACAAGGTCCAGAGACGCTGATTGGTGGCAAAGACATATAATAGAGCACACATGAAATTAGATCTATGACAGTTGCCACAAGGTGATATAAACGAATCACTGCGAGCTGCACCATCACGACGTCTTTGTGAGTGCCTAAGCTGAAGCTGCTACCTCTATTAATCAAATTCATCGCCAACCGAATTTCGATTGCTTATTTCTCTAGTAACTCCCAGAAAATGAATTTCGACGTTATCGTGTGTCAGAGAGTGCCCAGTGTCAATATAGTGCTCTGCCACTATTGATTTATTAGGTTGTAAGACTTGGGTGTACCTGTGGTGCTCTGTGCGTCTCCCATGGACTGTACGTATTGTCTGTCTGATGTATGAACAACCACACTCACAGGAGATCTTGTGAACCCTAAAGTCTATTCACTGAGAGCTGGGACGAAACATAAACAGTGTCACGTGAGCGACTACGCTCGTTTCCAGAGAAAGCATTTGGTGTTCACGTGATATGTAGGGGTGTGGAAAAATCCTTGGCGCATGCTTTGCAGCTGGCGGCATTCGGCTGGCTGCCGAGCTGTCACAGCGGACCTTGAGAAACCTGGGCAACAATGTACGAAATAAATTTAACAATAATGTTAAAATAATGTTAAACTGAGTTCATTCTGTCGAAGCAGATTTATTTTCATTCAGATTGCTAACAAAATGCTCCATTCAAACACAATTAATTGTTAATTTTAATAACAATACCAGTAATAATAATGACAAAGGACGAAACAAGGTTCACTCTGTCGAACTTTAACTGTTTTCATTGAGGTTTATAACGAACCGCTCCTCTCTCTCCTATATAATGCAGTCTAATTTCCACATTTGAGTTTTCACTTTTTCTACGACATGGAGGACGCACTTGTTCCAATCCTCTGCAGTCACTGTTCTTACTGCTTCTTCTAGCAGTACGATAACTTCCGGCATTTTGTATGTTTTGTTTTTCGCTGAAACATAGCCTTTGATTCTGGCCCACACTAACTCGATGGCGTTTAATTCACAGTGGTATGGAGGAATTCTGAGAACAGTTTTCCCTGCATATAAAATAAGAAACCATGCGATGCTATTGGATGCGCACATAAACAGTGAATGCTCAGCGTGACTACAAACACATATACTTACTCTAATAATTAACAACTAGTCTTTCAAGCGTCTTTACAGATGAACTTAAGATATCCCAAAATCGCCGCTGTACAACACCTACTAACGAGCTCACACCTTGCAACTGAGACGGCCACACTGACTGAGCGCCGCGCCTGTGAACCGCACAATGCATTGCTCATAAAGGACAAATGGTTGCACCCATTGCATTCGAACAAACTACAAAATTAAATTCAAACCTTTCTGAAACTTTTCTCGCTTACTATATTTCGGATGATGATTTGGTAAAGTTCTCCATCAGACGTGAGATTTTAATCTATTACTTCACTATTACTGACTCTATTGGGCTGAAAATTTGGAGACGTCATCTAAATATAGTACTGAAGGCAATTATAAAATTATTTTGCTGTGCGACACACAGTTTAGGAGATATGGCGTGATAAATATAGAGTAACGCGAAAAAACAACTTTTCCTGAAAGCTTAAATATTTCTATTTTTCAGTGATAATAAATTTCAATGTAATGTAAAAAAAGGTGTCGGAAGGTAGTTCTCGGATCACTTTATCATGTTCAGGTGCCATATTATAAAAAACATGACCTTCATTTTTAAATTTCTGACGCCCCTGCCTTGTACACCCCTTGACGGCAACGCTGTGGTCACGCGCCTTCCGTGTTTACAGTATGTCTCTTGTTTCGGTGAATGGAGTATAGGTTTCCGAAGCACTAAATCATCTTCAACCAAACCCAGGAGTGCTGCTGTCTTTGGTGAAGGGCAGAAAATCACTTCCACTTTGTGTTTACTGAGAATCTGTCCTATTTTTGACAATAGGCTTCCCACATACGGAAGAAAAGCCATGGATTTAAAACTTTCTGTGTCTTCTTCTGCATCCCTTATACCCGCTGCTGGTTTCAGTTGTAGTGCCTTATGTGGGACGCCTATCATCGAAAATAGGACGGATCCTCAGCAAACACAAAGTGAAAGTTATTTCCTGCCCTCCACCAGAAACAGCAGCACTCCTTGGTTCCATTAAAGATGATTTGGTGCTTCGGAAGCCTGGGGTTTACAACATCCCCTGTAAGTGAGGCCATTCACAAATCATTTAGGTGACATGTACATTCCTTGAGAGATGCAAGAGATACACAAAACGCTGCAAGTACACTCAGCTCTTACAATGTAATAAACTGGCAGTGGCAGAGCACTGCGTTGATAATGGGCACTCTATGGCATACAATAACATAAAAATTTTAGCATCGACTTCATCTTTATGGGACTCAACAGTGAAAGAAGCAATCAAAATTCAGTTGGCAGTGAATTTAATAGAGATGGTGACTTCAGCTTCGGACAAATCATGGAATCTGGCACTTTCTATGATAAACTCACAAAGACGTTGCTACAGCACAGCTCACAGTGATAAATCGATATCACCATGTTTGATCAACCGCTCAGCCATAAATTTAATTTCATGCTTTTGTTATATGTCTTTGCCACCAATCAACGTCTCTGGCGCCTTGTGTATCTGCGGCCACACGCACAGTGGCGCGGTCCGCAGGTTTAAAACGACACAGCAAGTGCCGAAGTGTCAGTCACCTCAGCTCGCTCTGAAGATGGCTGGATGGTATACATCCGAAATTTTATGCAACAATCATTGCGCCACGGAAATATGAAGATGCAAATCTTCGAGTTTTTCCATAACTGCAAAACAAAACTCAACTGGTTTGAAGAAACTCAGAAAGACCTACCAGAACTAAAGATTTCAGCAAAAATCACTAATCAATCAAACAGCTCAATTAATTACTAAAGGTGAAAATATAAGGTTCCAAGACAAATCTACACAAAAACCCAAACACATCATCTCAGAAGAAGAGAAGATCAGAAAGAATGAAGAAATACTGGGCATTGACAAAAGAACACCACACACCAAAAAAAATGATTGATCCAATGCACCCCGAAGATGGTGAAGCGAAAGAAGAGGAAGAAGAAGAACAAAACAGAACTTTGATACATTAAATGCTTTAGCTGATACTTCCCAGAAAAAGCAATGTGTTACAACTGGACACAGACACCACAGCAGAGACAAGTAAGACCAGTGTTTGGCCCTAAGGATTGCAAATTAATTCCGATAGTTCCATGTTCGCTTTGCACAGCAACAGAAGAGTGAAGGGACGGAACCTCAAGTATACCTAAGAAGACAGAGAAGACTCAGTGTCTGGAGGCAGCAAAATATTGCTGGACCTGACAGAGTGGCATATCTGGTACGGAATGTCGAGAGAAGCTACATATATTCTGATAGTAGTAAATTTTGTGTGTGTGTGTGTGTGTGTGTGTGTGTGTGTGTGTGTCCATCTCAGACTACAGTAAAGAGAAATATAGTGTAGTTGCATAAGACAATGTACTATTTAACTGTTCTCCAAGGGTCAGTGACCCTGACATTATAATATATTACTGTAGTAGAAGTATTAGTATTGAAGATCAATTTGAATTCTGGAGAATGTAGAAACATGGAAGGCAATCTGACCCTATGACTTATCTTAGAACAAAGGTTAAGGAATGGCAAACCTAAGTTTACAGCTTTTATAGATTTGGCGAAAGCTTTTGACAATGTCAATTGGAATACACTCTTTGAAATTCTGAATGTAAAATAGGTAAAATACAGGGATCAAATGTTATATTCAACTTGTACAGAAACCATACTGCATTTGTAAGAATTTAAAAATGTGAAAGGGAAGCAGTGTAGTTGACAAGGGTGTGTGACAGGCTTGTAGCCTATCCCTAATGTTATTCAATCTGGACACTGAGCAAGCAATAATGGTGAAGGAATCAAAGGGAGAAGAAATAAAAACATTATTATCGGCCAATGACACTGTAATTGTATCAGAGAGAGCAAATGACTTAGAAGAGCTGTTGAACAGCATGGGCAGTGGCTTGAAAGGAGGACATAAGATGAATACTAACAAAAGCAAAACACGGGTAATGGAAAGTACTTTGATTAAATCAGTTGGTGATGAGGAAATTAGATTACAACACAAGATACCAAGAGTAGCAGATGAGCTTTGCTGGGCAGTAAAATAAAAGACAACAGCCGAAGCAGAGAGGACATAAAATGTAGACTGTCAATGGCAAGAAAAGCATTTCTGAAGAAGCAAAATTTGTTAAAACCAAATATGGATTTAAGTGTAAGGAAGTTTTTACTGAAGGCATTTGCAGAAGTGTCCATGGAAATAAAACATGGATGATAAACAGTTTAGACAAAAAGGGAGCAGAAGCGTTTGAAATGTGGGGCTACAGAAGAACGCTGAAGATTAGATGGGTAGGTAATGTAATCAATGAGGTGGTACAGAATAGAACTGAGGAGAAAAGAAATCTGAAATTGGTTGCCATCAGAAAGACATTATGGGATCACTAGTTTAGTATTGGAGAGTGGGGCGGGGGTAAAAGTTGTAGAGAAAGACAAAGAGATGAATACAGTATGCAGATTCGAAAGGATGCAGGTCATAGTAACTATTTGGAGATGAGGAAGCTTGCACAGGATAGAGTAGTTTGGAGAACAGTATCAAACCAGTCTTCGGACTGAAGACCAGAACAAGAACAACAACAGTAGCATTATTTGTTATTGAAGTTGTAGTGGAGTAACAGTGTTAACAGCAGTAGGTATAAAAACAACTGTAAAATTAATCAAGATAAACTGAAATGGATGAAGGGTGACAGTTATCTTCATAGTGACTGATCCAGTGTTATGAAATTTTGTAAATACCACAACAGTCTCACAGTTCAAGCTTTAGAGCTTTTATCAATTGTATTTCTGACTCTGTCCATTTTCCTCACACTGTGGCCTCACATCATCCATGGCTTCTTAGATCCATTCTTGGTATGCCCACTGTGCCTGTGCCTTTTTTTATCTGTTTACATATTGCTGTTAATTAACTTTATAGTGCTGCATATTTAACAGACACTTATTTGCAACTACGTTTTCTAATTCAAACTAATATTTCTCTTTGGAGCCATGTTAAAACTCCAGCTCTATCTTAAAGTGCATTTTAATGTATCCAGTTTTATGCAGAATCACACGTTAGCAAACTGTCTTCGTCCAGTGACATCTAGCGGATATGTCCCCTCAGTTGTTTGCAACATTGTTGTAAGCACAGTATACCAGGGAAGACCCAACATTATGGGCCATGGTGTTTATCAGTTTATCGCGATTGTAGTCTATGAGGACACTATTTGTGGAAATACATTTTATTTGTTTACTCTGCTCACTTCATGACAGATCAATCTGAAAATCATCATAATATTCAAAACCAGTAATTCAATAAACAAATATTTGTATCAGAGACTGTTGTTCTTATCAAAATTCACAATATGAAATAACGAAAACCTATGGCCCTTTCTGTCACACTAAAGGAAGAGACTGGAAAATGATGCCACAGGAAAACTACATGCAAAGAGCGTACCATCTGAATGTTAGAGCAATAATAGTAGAAAGAAATAAAGGTAAGAAAAACATAAACAGCATAAATTTAATTCAATGTTTAGAATAATTTTAAAAAAATTCATGGAAAGGAAAATGGATTATCATGAAAATTCATTTACAAGCAATTGTTTACATAATGGTGCACTGTTGTCATCAAGAAAGTGGACTATGATAAACAAATAAATCAAAGTGACATAAAATGTAGGAAGACCTATTTCCAAGAATATGACAATTTGAAGCTTATGCACCTACACAAAAAGACAAAAGTGTAATGCTTCAATTTTAAATGAGTAAAAAACAAATGCCCAAATTCACATATTTGGAGTCTACAACATTCAGTGTATCATTACATAACATTTCTTAATTTGTGCCCATGTCAGACTGAAGCAATAAAATTTTAAGCTTTTCGTATAGAGGCACACTCTTTAAATCATCACACACCACAGGAGATGACAATCTTTGTACAGCTACAAGCTCTTGCTGATATTGTGTGGACTGTTGGTTCAGTCTTAAGTTGTCTGATGGTGCACTGGAAAATAAAGCCAGTTTGCAACAAAATATAAAATAAGTATTATAGTGGAACATTGGTACTCCATGTTTCATTTTTAACATGTCTATGTTCCAATGGAATATTCTGCAAATAACAATTTCATTGCTGTATTATTAAGTCTAGAATAACATAGCTCTTAATGCTGTCTTCATTGGGAACAAGATCATACGTATAGCATTTTTGATGTGAACATGAATAAAAAGAGACTGTTTAATGCAGAGGAATACTCACCACAGTGTTCCATTTGAGAAACTATCTCACTAGCAAGCAAATGACAGTTTGTTCCTAAGCCTGGATATTCTTTAAGTGGAACTGCGTAGCGTATTCTATATACTTCTGCAATGAGGTGTAGAAGATCCTGTGCAAAACAAATAAATGAAGAAAAAAGTGGCACTGATGACTCATTACACAAAAAGCACATGTTTTACAATAGTGATACTAAATATGACAACATTTCTGGCATCCTTAATAGTTTTGGTGCCCAAATAGCAATATTCATCTAATGTTTTTAGTCTCTCATTTCTTTTATTGATATTTATGTTACAGATACTTTATTCCTGAGATACCATCCATTCTGTTAAACTTATTTAACAAGCTTTTTGCTGCTTCTGACAGAATTACAAATCACTGACAAACTAAAAATTTTCATTTCCTCTCCCTGAACTTTGGTTCCCTTTCTAAATTTCTACTTGCTTTAAGATGTAAAATAAGGGGAAGGCAACCACTACATTATAGTGGATCGATGCGTGGAGCACAGAAACACACGAAACAAAACAGCATTCACAATAGCCTTCACGCAATATCTCTTTTTCTATAGCTTGAAAGCTAGTGCAAATGCTATCTCCTGTTGCGTGTTTCTGTGCTCCATGCATCGATCCACTGTAAGTCAGGGGTTGGTTTTCCCTTATTTTACGTATGGATCCACCCAGCAAATTTCCATTATTGTTTCTCACTGGTTTTTGGAATTATATAAATTTCCTACACTAGCTGGTATATGTGGGATTAAACAAACTTTAAGTGTTATTATACTGTTAACTATTACATGGTTTTGCCTATGTGGCCATTCTGAAGTGTAAAATATAATGCATTAAATGCATATACCTGAGTTACAGTCAATGTATCTGTCTACGTCAAACGAAATATATTCTTAACAAAAACACATGGAATGGGCTACAACCCTATCTCACTCCCTTCTCAATGGCCGGTTTCTTTTCTTGTCCTTAAACTCACAGATATTTGCAGTCTGATTTCTGTAAAGTTACAGACAGCCTTCAGCTGCCTGTACTTTATCCGTCTTCCCTTCACACTTCCAAAGAGTGTATTCCCCCATTATAAAAAGCTTTCTCTAGAATCGTAATATGCTATAAATATGGATTTGCCTCTCACCACTCTATCATCTAAGATAGACTTAGTGCATAATGTTCCCACACACAGTAGTTCCATTGCGGAGCTTGTGATTCACAGATGCAGTACACAAGGTAATTCCTGAAACTCGTGACTGATCTAATTGATTTGGGTGGTTAGCCACGTAATGTGGGCACTGCACGATTTCTTTGTGCTAGTTCCTGTTTCTGAGTTGTTCTGTAATCTACAGGAACTGATATTTGCCATAATCATACAACGTAAGCTTTCACGGCCAGTATTGTCTTCACTTAAAACTTCCGGACTGATAGGCCGTGGTCGAAGTATAAAACTCGACCCTGACGTTTCGTCTCCGACTGCGGGAGACATCCTCGGAGGCCGCTGTACCTCCGAGGATGTCTCCCGCAGTCAGAGACGAAACGTCAGGGGAGAGTTTTATACTTCGACCACAGCCTATCAGCCTGGAAGTTTAAAGTGATGATATTTGTCATGGTATCTTATTGCCTTCTTGAGACAACAGGCAGACTTAGGTAGCACCATCTATTGCTTCCCCCCATGAACCATAGACCTTGCCGTTGGTGGGGAGGCTTGCGTGCCTCAGCGATACAGATAGCTGTACCGTAGGTGCAACCACAACGGAGGGGTATCTGTTGAGAGACCAGACAAACGTATGGTTCCTGAAGAGGGGCAGCAGCCGTTTCAGTAGATGCAGGGGCAACAGTCTGGATGATAGTCCCCCATTCGGATCTCCGGGCGGGGACTACTCAGGAGGATGTCGTTATCAGGAGAAAGAAAACTGGCGTTCTACGGATCGGAGCGTGGAATGTCAGCTCCCTTAATCGGGCAGGTAGGTTAGAAAATTTAAAAAGGGAAATGGATAGGTTTAAGTTGGATATAGTAGGAAGTTCGGTGACAGGAGGAACAAGACTTTTGGTCATGTGAATACAGGGTTATAAATACAAAATCAAATAGTGGTAATGCAGGAGTAGGTTTAATAATGAATAAAACAATAGGAATGCGGGTAAGCTACTACAAACAGCACAGTGAACGCATTGTTGTGGCCAAGATAGACAGGAAGCCCACGCCTACTACAGTAGTACAAGTCTATATGCCAACTAACTCTGCAGATGACAAAGAAATTGAAGAAATGTATGATGTAATAAAAGAAATTAGTCAGATAGTGAAGGGAGACGAAAATTTAATAGTCATGGGTGACTGGAATTCGGTAGTAGGAAAAGGGAGAGAAGGAAACATAGTAGGTGAATATGGATTGGGGGTAAGAAATAAAAGAGGAAGCCGCCTGGTGGAATTTTGCACAGAGAATAACTTAATCATAGCTAACACTTGGTTCAAGAATCATAAAAGAAGGTTGTATACATGGAAGAAGGCTGGAGATACTAGAAGGTATCAGATATATTATATAATAGTAAGGCAGAGATTTAGGAACCAGGTTTTAAATTGTAAGACATTTCCAGGGGCAGATGTGGACTCTGACCACAATCTATTGGTTATGAACTGTAGATTAAAACTGAAGAAACTGCAAAAAGGTGGGAATTTAAGGCGATGGGACCTGGATAAACTGACTAAACCAGAGGTTGTACAGAGCTTCAGGGAGAGCACAAGGGAACAATTGACAAGACTGGGGGAAAGAAATACAGTAGAAGAAGAATGGGTAGCTTTGAGGGATGAAGTAGTGAAGGCAGCAGAGGATCAAGTAGGTAAAAAGACGAGGGCTAGTAGAAATCCTTGGGTGACAGAAGAAATATTGAAACTCATTGACGAAAGGAGAAAATATAAAAATGCAGTAAATGACGCTGGCAAAAAGGAATACAAACGTCTCAAAAATGAGATTGACAGGAAGTGCAAAATGGCTAAGCAGGGATGGCTAGAGAACAAATGTAAGGATGTAGAGGCTACTACAGGTATGACAGGTACTGCCTACAGGAAAATTAAAGAGACCTTTGGAGAAAAGAGAACGACTTGTATGAATATCAAGAGCTCGTATGGGAACCTAGTTCTAAGCAAAGAAGGGAAAGCAGAAAGGTGGAAGGAGTATATAGAGGGTCTATACAAGGGTGTTGTACTTGAGGGCAATGTTATAGAAATGGAAGAGGATGTAGATGAAGATGAAATGGGAGATATGATACTGCATGAAGAGTTTGATAGAGCACTGAAAGACCTAAGTCGAAACAAGGCCCCGGGAGTAGACAACATTCCATCAGAACTACTGACAGCCTCGGGAGAGCCAGCCCTGACAAAACTCTACCCTCTGGTGAGCAAAATGTATGAGACAGGCTAAATACCCTCAGACTTCAAGAAGAATATAATAATTCCAATCACAAAGAAAGCAGGCGTTGACAAATGTGAAAATTACCGAACTATCAGTTTAATAAGTCACGGCTGCAAAATACTAACGCGAATTCTTTACAGACAAATGGAAAAACTGGTAGAAGCTGACCTTGGGGAAGATCAGTTTGGATTCCGTAGAAATATGGGAACACGTGAGGCAATACTGACACTACGATTTATCTTAGAAGCTAGATTAAGAAAAGGCAAACCTACGTTTCTAGCGTTTGTAGACTTAGAGAAAGCTTTTGATAATTTTGACTGGAATACTCTCTTTCAAATTCTGAAGATGGCAGGGGTAAAATACAAGGAGCGAAAGGCTATTTACAATTTGCACAGAAACCAGATGGCAGTTATAAGAGTCGAGGGACATGAAAGAGAAGCAGTGGTTGGGACGGGAGTGAGACAGGGTTGTAGCCTTTCCCCGATGTTGTTCAATCTGTATATTGAGCAAGCAATAAAGGAAACAAAAGAAAAGTTCAGAGTAGGTATTAAAACCCACGGAGAAGAAATAAAAACTTTGAGGTTCACCGATGACATTGTAATTCTGTCAGAGACAGCAAAGGACTTGAAAGAACAGCTGAACGGAATGGACAGTGTCTTGAAAGGAGGATATAAGATGAACATCAACAAAAGCAAAACGAGGATAATGGAATGTAGTCGAATTAAGTCGGGTGATGCTGAGGGAATTAGATTAGGACCTGAGACATTGAAAGTAGTAAAGGAGTTTTGCTATTTGGGGAGCAAAATAACTGATGATGGTCGAAGTAGAGAGGATATAAAATGTAGACTGGCAATGGCAAGAAAAGTGTTTCTCAAGAAGAGAAATCTGTTAACATCGAGTATAGATTTAAGTGTCAGGAAGTCATTTCTGAAAGTATTTGTATGGAGTGTAGCCATGTATGGAAGTGAAACGTGGACGATAACTAGTTTGGACAAGAAGAGAATAGAAGCTTTCGAAATGTGGTGCTACAGAAGAATGCTGAAGATTAGATGGGTAGATTACATAACTAATGAGGAGGTACTGAATAGGATTGGGGAGAAGAGGAGTTTGTGGCTCAACTTGACTAGAAGAAGAGATCGGTTGGTAGGACATGTTCTGAGGCATCAAGGGATCACCAATTTAGTATTGGAGGGCAGCGTGGAGGGTAAAAATCGCAGAGGGAGACCAAGATATGAATACACTAAGCAGATTCAGAGGGATGTAGGCTGCAGTACTTACTGGGAGATGAAGAAGCTTGCACAGGATGGAGTAGTGTGGAGAGCTGCATCAAACCAGTCTCAGGACTGAAGACAACAACAACAACAACAACAACAACAACAACAACAACAGCTATTGCTTTTTTCAGATGTAATTGTATGTTGTTTCTATTTTACTGGTTTTATTAATGGAGTTATCTTTGTCTTTCCAAGTGTGTCAGTAGTTACCGATTGTGTATACGAACATATGACATATGGATGAACGTTTACTTCTTTATGTTGTTCTGTAATTATTACCACCTAATATATAGTCCAAGAAAATTACTGTGTTGCTAATATGTGCAATTAACCCTAGAAATAATGTGTGCGCACGCCAGACACGGTAACACAGTTACCAACAGATCAGCAAACACCCAAACGGAACATGGCCATGCAGAATGTCTTGTGGAATGGAGCACTCATTCCACAACAACTAGCACGGACAGACACCAAGGCGAAATATATCCTCTCTAGAAGAATGATACTTATGTTCTCATGAATTAAACTATGGCACACCACTCAAAAATGTAATGCGCATGCTGAATGGCTGTGTGTGATAACTTACCATAAAAACATTATGATGCAGTGTTGTTCTCCGATCACAGATGCACAGTTTCACAATGATCTTTACGTCAGAGAATTGTATTTGTGCATCTCCTGTTTGCCCTAGGGCTATCTGAGCGAGAGGTACCTCATATTCTGTTTTTGTGCTTTTCTATACAATGAAGATGAAAAGAAAAATTAATGGTATGAAAATTAATTTGTTAAATGGAACAATTAACCAAGAAAAAGTTTTTTTGAGAATCAATACCTAATTAAAATATAAAGCACAAATTATAAGGCATGTATCTGTTAGAAAATGTTGAGTGCTACAGTTAAAAATTCCAGGCTGCAAGGCTGTATTCAAAGTATAAAACTATTCACTGATGTTTCATCCCCGTCTGTGGGAGAGATGTACAGAGAAAAGACGATGCCCTTTTTGCAAGACACTATTGAGGAAATTTAGAGAACTGGTACACGAGTCCACCTGCAGATCAGTTTCACTGTCACCAATGTATGTTTCACATAAGGACCACAAAGATGAGATGAGAGAAACTAGGGCTTGAGGAATACATATGTAGATGTAGATGAACCTACAGGAACAAACATTATCTCTTGATTGCTTCCAGTTTTCCTTGTTCTGGCTCTAATGGAACAAAATCTCATCAGTGCTAGCATGTCAGTGCTTAGTATCCCCATTATTAATGTCAACTGTGTAGTCACTTACCTGGCTGAGTGCTCAGCTAGCTTATATCCCAGAAATCCCACATGACTTGGGATCCAAGGAAAACAACTGAATAAGCTGTACAGTCAAGATCATGAAGGTTGCAAATAGTGGACAATACTAGTGGTGAGCTTTCTTCCTGATGACAAGAGAGGTTTCTCTAACAAAGAGTGTTGATCCTGGCCTTCAGCATGTACAAAGCATATACCGGGTTTTCTGCATCTACTAGAGGCACCATGTTCAATGATTTCAGCATCTTGAAATTCTCTAATGATTAAGAGGAAGCTATGTTGGGAAACAATACAGGTAACATAAGTTTTTGGCCTTGGACCTTGTACATACCTGTGGAGGATCACATGAGGTCAATTCTTGAGAAGGGAGGTGCAAGTCCATATGAAGAATTTGCAAACTTATTCTGATTTAGAAGTCTGTACTGGGTCAGTTGTCACGGGCTTGACACTATTGGGAGTGGAAAAGAATTCGGTAACTGAGATGGCTAGAGAAATGGTGGATGGTAGTTGCATAACTGAGTAGTAGTTGGCAGCATCACAAGAACATACCCAGGATCTTAGCAAAGAAAGGAGGGAAGGTAGGACACAGTCATATTAGATTCACGGTGAATGGCAAAACAGTTCTGAGATTTTGTGACAAACTGTTCTAAGAACACTTACTGGAAGGTAACAAGATAAACAGAAAAGAGAAAAATCACTCACACATAATCAGCATTTAACAGGATCTCTTAAAGTGCACAATGCACAACAAATAGCAGTTGCACTTCTTTGAAAGATACTATCATCTTCTTGTTGAAATGTGTGCCAACACACAAAGAACTCCAAACTTAAAGAAAAATAATAGAGAGAATGAGGACCATACAGAGAATGAGGACCATACAAAGTCATGCCCACAAGCCACAACAATAAAAATTTACAGTGATGATTGTCTCCATAAAGAATCACGAGTTATTTCAAGACAAACAATTTCCGTTATTTCATGTCTGCATGGTAAAAGTTTGTTGTGTAGCTAATTGAAGCCATACTGGTAGTGTTCAAAAACTGTGCCACTGTGTAATTATTTTGAAAAATGCTATTTCTACATCAGTTACAAATCACACTTACTGTTTTACCTATTTATTTATGACTATAAATTCAATTTTCAAATAGCTTATCATAAAGACCCCGCATTCCTTAAATTTCAAAGATTTTCCATTAACCCTGTTGTTATAATCACATTTTTGCCTGAATAATGTTAAGCAGCATGTGATATTGTCACTGTTACACACGCACACAACAACATACCTTACAGCTGTCTCCAACTGGTGCAAGTTGTTAATGGAGTATCTCTCTGAAATTCAAGCAAAGCTGCAAATGCACATTCTCTTTTAAGGCCCCCCCCCCCCACCCCTTGCAGATAAAAACAATGCTACAATAAAAACAATACTACAATAATTCCAAGAATTGTATGAGTGGGGATTAAAATCCTCTTTCAACAAGATAAAAAATTGCCCTGTAGGCCAAATGTGTCTAAAATTTGGCATGTTTGAAATGTTACAGCCTGATAAATCTTAGCCTAATCTCATGCAGTGCTGTGAGCCACAGATACATCAGAATACAGCTAGCCACTTACAAAATGGCACTTTTAAGATGCAGAGTACTGTAAGCCAGGATTGGCCATGCAATAAGTCTCGACAGGACCTTTGACTCTGCCACGAAAATTACTCCATCTCTTAGTTCTTTAAAACCTGGGAATGGACTTATGAAATAACATTTCAAACAAAAAGGCTCTGTTTCATTACATAATATTGGTATGACATTTAAGTATAACAACAGACACATAGCAAAACAATTCAACAAAATAATGTGAAAGAAACATCAATTCAAACACAATAAAAACCCATGCACCATAATCAAAGCCCTGAGTTACCCTTTGTCACTAGTTTAGAACACACAAGATGGTCTTCTTACCCTAAACTGAACTCTCTTAATTACACTCACTTCTTTTGACATTCATATTTCTAAAAAATGTTTAATAGAAGTAAAATAAAGGAAAGGAAATCACTTGCCTACAGTGGATTGATGCATGGAGCACAGAAACACTAGCTTTCAAGCACTAGCTTTTTTCTAACCTAAGTGCACACATTCACACTACAAACTATTTCCACACAATTATTTTTCCCATAGGTGCCCATTATGAGCAGCACAAAACCTCAACAATGTGATGGACTCACGTTAGCGAGAGAACATCTGAAATGGAACCTGGCTCACTGGCATGGGATACTCTTTGCAAACAAGTGAACGCTTTGTCTGATGTCTAATGACTGTCATAGAAGAGGACAGGATGGAAATAGAGAAGATTCAAAGAGCAGCAGCAAATTCCATTATAGGTTAATTTAGTAAGTGCAAAAGTGTCATGGAAACACTGTCAACTCCAGTTTCAGATGCTGCAAGACAGGTGTTCAGCTTCACAGTATGGTCCACTGACAAAATTCTGAGAGTATACACTCCTTGAAGAGTCAACCATTATACTGCTCCTTCCTATGTATATCTCGCAAAAAGGCCGTGAAGATAAAATTATAGAGATTACAGCCCACACAGAGGCTTACCAGCAATCTTTCTTCCCACAAATGACATGCGACTGGAAGAGGAAAGAGGGGGAGTGACTGTTACACAAAGTACGCTCCGTCTGGCCACTAGGCTTGCAGAGTACAGTTATAGAAGAGAGTTGAATGTGCCAATACCAATGAATGCATCAGGCTTGATGTCCCAGCAGTTCCAAATGTATATGAGTCAGTTACGTTTTCTGCCAATATCTTTCATTAATGGCAAATGCCTCTCGTCACTACCATGAACTGCGCAGTGTCAGGATAGAATCCTCCAGTCTAAAGTGTAGCCTTACGATCAATATTTGGTGATGAGATCATTACACTACCACCTCCAGAACATCTCCCTATACGAGGGAGGAGTCAACCAAATGAGACTGCTGTATCTGCTAACATGTACCTAAGTGACTATGCTTCAGATCACTTGCAATTTAAATTATGCCATCACAGGAAACCACCTTCCACGTTGGAAACCCTGGAGCTGTAGGTTACAGGCCCTTTTGATAAGTAATATCTCTACCATCTTGTGAACACTCCACGCTAACGAAGTGTGGGCTGGAGCAACACAGTACTGAATGTTATCTCTGAGCAGGTTTTGATTTCACAGATTTGAAACAATACCTTTACGTTGGTTATTGTTTTGTTGCTATTTTACAGTAAAGTAATAGTTTCTATAGAGCTTATTCTTTCACCACCTGCTCCCTGGGAACCTACACCCACATTGTTCACAGATATGCAAGTGGCGCAAAACTTATTTGGAACAATTTAATTGTCTGTGTTTGTGTGCTATGGGACGCAGAGTAATGCTACAATCAGGAAAACTGAGTGATGATTTGGAAGGTACAACAGGATTTATTGAAATTCCAGCATTAGAAATCAACCTGCAGAAATGGAAAGTTGTAGATGCTTCAACTGTTGTAATGTGTGTTGTGGAATCAGCCATATGAACCTATTTTTCATTACAGTAATGAAAGATAAAGGAAACACTGATATTTCCAGGGCTGACAGATATTTCCGTTTCTTTTGAAATTATATTTTGACTGTATTAGACATTAACTACTCTGAAACCAGTGCTTCTGACTACTTACAATAAATGACATTTTTGCGTTATGCACAGCTCTACATTACTTTTGACAAGATTTATAATACGGTGGTATTTCCACAGTTCTAAAACTTGAAAAAAATCATCAAGACGGGGAGTGAATCAAGCTTCTACAAGTTAGGGGCAACAATATTGAACATGACGACAATATAATGAAGTTCACAATTTTATTATTTAGCAACCAGCCCAGTTCCTAAACTTGTTTCATTTAAGGTTTTGTTCATATTTATTGAGCTTAAGAATTGGGGAAAACGCAATGTGATTCTTTGTGATTTTATAAAAAAGAAAATCAAAATCCAAAAATGGTTACAGCACAAAGAGACAGAATGGCAGGCAAAACAGAAAGCAGTGCTCCAAGCTTTCCCCTTCCCTCCATAACAGATGGGTCCCTCTTAGCTTAGTGTCTGAATGACCTGCCCCTCCCCTCCCTCCCAACCAATTCATTTTTCCTCCCTAAAGAAGCCACCTATTGCACCAGAAGCTAGGAGTATTTTTTTATGATTTGGAAGTTGAGAAACATGTTTCAGATGACGTACAGCACTTGCAAGCAAAGTTCCACACAATAACAACATGTCACTTTTGGCTGCTTATTCTTGTTCCATGATACAAATATTTTCTTAATAACTATGTGTATCAGCACATCATCATCTTGCAGTAGCAGGATGTTGTCATGTACTGCCATCCAGAGTTACTGAAAGCTGAATCAAATGTCATGATGTTTCCTACTAAAGTCCTTGTCCAATCCCATGTTTTACACCTTCTTAAATGACTTCTACAATGACAGGACATTCAAGTTAATACTGTTCCATTTTTCAACATTTCACTCTACCTTACACTGCCAAAATGCCACAATTGATTTCCTGCCTGAATTGCTTCTCTGGTATTTTCTGAAGACAGTAATTTTTTTTTTATTACAGTAAGATCTTGGTAACTGAGTCCTAGAAATTTGAGAGGGAGTGATCAGTGGCTGAGATGGGTGTGCATACACTGTTTACAATCATGCCCACTTTAGCAACTATTGTTGTTTCAATTGTCGACAGTCAGCCAGTGTCTGCTCAGGGTCACTGCGGTGTGCATGTGTAGTCAGGTCATGTTATCTATTTATTATTGTTCCTGACATTGTTTCCCCAGTGAGTGCTAACTCTTCAATACAAAACAGGAAACTTCCCTCTTTGGAGATAAAAGTTTTAGCACTGAAAAGATTGGAAGAGGGGAGACTACAAAAAAGATAGCAGCAGAGTTGGACATAGATGAAATAACAGTTGGTGACTGGCTACAAAACATTTGTGCCAGGGGGAGAGGGGAAAAAAAAAAAAAAAAACTTAAGAAGCAAAAAATTTTCATTCAAGGCAATTCTTACTCTTAGACAATGCAGGATGTCACCCCGATGCCGAAGAACTTCATAGTCTAGACATTTAGGCAATTTTTTTACCTCCAATATTATTAGCCTTGTCCAAGCAATGTCTCGAGGAATGCTGGCATTTTTGAAAAAAATATATTGGCTTAAGTTGTTGCAATCACTTCTGCACTCTACAGAAAATGAGCCCCAATCAATAGAAGCTGCCCTGAAAATATAATTTTTAGGATATTGAATATTGGTTTGCAGAAGCTTGGGATCATTTACAACCAGAAACACTGAAGAGATATTGGGAAATTCCCTCAGATCAACACAATGAAAACTAAAAAAAATAATGAAAGCAATAGTGACACAGCATCAGAATAAAATGAAAAGAAATATTTATCATATCTTGTGGGACATTTTTCTAGGTCTGAAAATGCAAACAGCAATTAAGTGGACACCAGCTGATGTCAGGCTTCTACAACAGTAGTAATAGTTGTACAGTAGTTCATGTAATATGTATGGGTTCAAAGTGAATGTCTGAGTTTCTACAATTGAACATTATTTCTAAAACAAACTGTAAGTAATATGCTAACTGATGAAATAACTGTTTACTGTAAAAATGCTGCAAACATCAAGTTCTGAATCTGTTTTTAAATAAAATTTCTCTAAAATTTTTACTCTTCGTGTAATTCAAGTTTTCTCAAATACAAGCTCTATTTGGTCCCAATTACCTTGAATTACCAAGATTGTACTGTAACATCTCAAATTCTTTTCTGGGTATTATTCAAGTGATTCATTTACAAATTTGTGATATCTGTGTGCTACTCAATTTTCTCCAAATCATCACTTCAGTAGCATGATATTGGTTCTCCTGATGTAGGTCAAGTGGTTTCTTTTCACATCCCAAATCCCTCACTCATTCCAAGAATATCTCTTAAAACTGGGTCTTTAAACTCTGCCTTCTGCAAAACGCAACATTTTAGTAATTACCTGGACATGTTTCAACACCTATATGTCATCCCCTGCACGTCTATTATTTCAAACCCAAATTTAACTTGCGAACACAGAAAAAAAAAAGTGAATGTCAGCATTCAACCTCAACCAAGATGATTAAATTGGAATCATATCTCCTTGAAAACTCCTTCTATACCATAGATGAATTCTTGAATAGGAATAAATAAATCTATAAATATAGTATATATATTATGTGCCATTTAAGGGAATGGGGTAAATAATAGAAATATTAATCTTTAACTCTGTATATATATAATGGAAGGAAACATTCCACGTGGGAAAAATTATATATAAAACCAAAGATGAGGTGACTTACCGAACAAAAGCGCTGGCAGGTCGATAGACACACAAACAAACACAAACATACACACAAAATTCAAGCTTTCGCAACAAACTGTTGCCTCACCAGGAAAGAGGGAAGGAGAGGGGAAGACGAAAGGAAGTGGGTTTTAAGGGAGAGGGTAAGGAGTCATTCCAATCCCGGGAGCGGAAAGACTTACCTTAGGGGGAAAAAAGGACAGGTATACACTCGCACACACGCACATATCCATCCACACATACAGACACAAGCAGACAACCTTGTGTCTGTATGTGTGGATGGATATGTGCGTGTGTGCGAGTGTATACCTGTCCTTTTTTCCCCCTAAGGTAAGTCTTTCCGCTCCCGGGATTGGAATGACTCCTTACCCTCTCCCTTAAAACCCACTTCCTTTCGTCTTCCCCTCTCCTTCCCTCTTTCCTGATGAGGCAACAGTTTGTTGCGAAAGCTTGAATTTTGTGTGTATGTTTGTGTTTGTTTGTGTGTCTATCGACCTGCCAGCGCTTTTGTTCGGTAAGTCACCTCATCTTTGGTTCTGTGTGTGTATATATATATATATATATATATATATATATATATATATATATATATATATATATATATATATATATATATATATAGTTTCACTTGCACCAAATTAAGAGGAAATCATTAAAGAAATTCATAGGTTGAAAAACAACAAAGCATCTGGTGAAGATGTAATTGTTGCAGAACTTTTAAAGGCAGCTGGTCCAAAAACCGTTAAAGAAATTACTTCAATCATGCAAAACATTTGGCAAACTGAAAAAATTCCTGATGAATGGAAAACCGCCTTGATTCACCCACTTCATAAGAAGGGAGACAAAACTGATGTTAATAATTACAGAGGAATTTCTCTTCTTCCAGTCACATACAAAATCCTCTCTCAACGTCTTCTGAACCGAGCACAACAACAACTTGAATGGAAAATTGGCGAATATCAAGCAGGTTTCAGGCCAAATAGATCTTGCCCAGAACAGATTTTAGTCCTCAAACTAATTCTCAGACATCAAAAAATTTACAATAAAAAACTAGTTTGTACCTTTGTAGATTTTAGAAAGGCTTATGACTCAGTGGATCGTGAATCTCTTTTCCAAATTGTGAAAGAACAAGGCCTGGATCCTAAAACCACGGCAATTATCAGAGACACGCTAACTGGTACAAAATCAAAAGTAAAGTTCAGAGGAGAAATTTCAGAATCCTTTGAAATAAAAACAGGCGTGAGGCAAGGTGATGGACTCTCTCTGTTGCTATTTAACTGCGTTCTAGAAAAAGTAATACAAGAGTGGCGCAAACGAAAATTGGAGTTCAAAATTGACCAACCAGTGAAATTAGGACGAACAAATATTCGAATAGACTGTTTGGCCTTTGCAGACGACTTGGTTATTCTAACGCAGGACATCCAAATTGCTCAGAAACAAATAGAAATTCTTAAAGAAACAGCAGAAAGAGTAGGTCTCCAAATCTCATTTGAAAAAACACAGTATATGACTAGCAACAAACTGGCACCCAAACTTTTGGAAACTAAGTATGGAAAAATCAAAAGAGTTTCGCAATTCAAATATTTAGGTGAAACAATCTCAGAGACTGGTCTAGAAAAAATTGGAAATGAAATTCGTTGTCAAAAGATGGAGACAGCTTTTAGACTTACAAAAGGCATCTACAACAAAAAATGTCTCTCGAGGTACTCTAAATTGAGACATTACAACACGGTCATAAAACCAGAGTGCCTTTATGGGGCTGAAACGCTAATTTTAAACAGAAAAAAGGACATTCAAGAAATCCAAAAAAGAGAAAGAAAAGTAATCAGAAAAATTCTAGGTCCAAAATATACTGAAGAAGGAACATACAGGCTAAGAGCAAATAGTGAAATTCAACAATACACCAGCATATATTCGGATATGAAAAAACGCAGATTAAAATTTTATGGGCATATTACAAGAATGGATGCTACCAGACTAACTAAACAAGTAGTGGAATTCTACGAAAATCGAAGTAAAGCTAAATTTGAGACAATAAAATGGATTGCTGCTATAAAAGAGGACATGAAAGAGGCAGATATAAAACAAGATGAAATTCAAGACAGAAAATTATTTAGGCAAAAAATTCATGACTGGGTAGTTGGTCAAGCTGAAAAACCAAAGAAAACTGGAACCACATGGTCTAATGAAAGGAAAAGAGCTCATTCCGAGAGAATGAAAACAATTTGGGCAGAGAGAAAGTCTAAAAGAAAATAACTGAATGCCCCGTGATTGTACTTCACGTGGTCCAGTAGGGCCCAAACGTGAATAATAATAATATATATATATATATATATATATATATATATAGAAGGAAACATTCCATGTGGGAAAAATTATATATAAAAACAAAGATGAGGTGACTTTACGAACGAAAGCGCCGGCAGGTCGATAGACACACAAACAAACACAAACATACACACAAAATTCAAGCTTTCGCAACAAACTGTTGCCTCATCAGGAAAGAGGGAAGGAGAGGGGAAGACGAAAGGAAGTGGGTTTTAAGGGAGAGGGTAACGAGTCATTCCAATCCCGGGAGCGGAAAGACTTACCTTAGGGGGAAAAAAGGACGGGTATACACTCACACACACACACATACCCATCCACATATATACAGACACAAGCAGACATACACTCCTGGAAATGGAAAAAAGAACACATTGACACCGGTGTGTCAGACCCACCGTACTTGCTGCGGACACTGCGAGAGGGCTGTACAAGCAATGATCACACGCACGGCACAGCGGACACACCAGGAACCGCGGTGTTGGGCGTCGAATGGCGCTAGCTGCGCAGCATTTGTGCACCGCCGCCGTCAGTGTCAGCCAGTTTGCCGTGGCATACGGAGCTCCATCGCAGTCTTTAACACTGGTAGCATGCCGCGACAGCGTGGACGTGAACCGTATGTGCAGTTGACGGACTTTGATCGAGGGCGTATAGTGGGCATGCGGGAGGCCGAGTGGACGTACCGCCGAATTGCTTAACACGTGGGCCGTGAGGTCTCCACAGTACATCGATGTTGTCGCCAGTGGTCGGCGGAAGGTGCACGTGCCCGTCGACCTGGGACCGGACCGCAGCGACGCATGGATGCACGCCAAGACCGTAGGATCCTACGCAGTGCCGTAGGGGACCGCACCGCCACTTCCCAGCAAATTAGGGACACTGTTGCTCCTGGGGTATCGGCGAGGACCATTCGCAACCGTCTCCATGAAGCTGGGCTACGGTCCCCGCACACCGTTAGGCCGTCTTCCGCACACGCCCCAACATCGTGCAGCCCGCCTCCAGTGGTGTCGCGACAGGCGTGAATGGAGGGACGAATGGAGACGTGTCGTCTTCAGCGATGAGAGTCGCTTCTGCCTTGGTGCCAATGATGGTCGTATGCGTGTTTGGCGCCGTGCAGGTGAGCGCCACAATCAGGACTGCATACGACCGAGGCACACAGGGCCAACACCCGGCATCATGGTGTGGGGAGCGATCTCCTACACTGGCCGTACACCACTGGTGATCGTCGAGGGGACACTGAATAGTGCACGGTACATCCAAACCGTCATCGAACCCATCGTTCTACCATTCCTAGACCGGCAAGGGAACTTGCTGTTCCAACAGGACAATGCACGTCCGCATGTATCCCGTGCCACCCAACGTGCTCTAGAAGGTGTAAGTCAACTACCCTGGCCAGCAAGATCTCCGGATCTGTCCCCCATTGAGCATGTTTGGGACTGGATGAAGCGTCGTCTCACGCGGTCTGCACGTCCAGTACGAACGCTGGTCCAACTGAGGCGCCAGGTGGAAATGGCATGGCAAGCCGTTCCACAGGACTACATCCAGCATCTCTACGATCGTCTCCATGGGAGAATAGCAGCCTGCATTGCTGCGAAAGGTGGATATACACTGTACTAGTGCCGACATTGTGCATGCTCTGTTGCCTGTGTCTATGTGCCTGTGGTTCTGTCAGTGTGATCATGTGATGTATCTGACCCCAGGAATGTGTCAATAAAGTTTCCCCTTCCTGGGACAATGAATTCACGGTGTTCTTATTTCAATTTCCAGGAGTGTATTTAAAGACAAAGAGTTTGGGCAGAGATGTCAGTCGAGGCGGAAGTGCAGAGGCAAAGATGATGTTGAATGACAGGTGAGGTATGAGTGGCGGCAACTTGAAATTAACGGAGATTGAGGCCTGGTGAGTAACGGGAAGAGAGGATATATTGAAGAGCAAGTTCCCATCTCCGGAGTTCGGATAGGTTGGTGTTAGTGGGAAGTATCCAGATAACCCGGACGGTGTAACACTGCCAAGATGTGCTGGCCGTGCACCAAGGCATGTTTAGCCACAGGGTGATCCTTATTACCAACAAACACTGTCTGCCTGTGTCCATTCCTGCGAATGGACAGTTTGTTGCTGGTCATTCCCACATAGAATGCATCACAGTGTAGGCAGGTCAGTTGGTAAATCACGTGAGTGCTTTCACATGTGGCTCTGCCTTTGATCGTGTACACCTTCTGGGTTACAGGACTGGAGTAGGTGGTGGTGGTGGGAGGGTGCATGTGGCAGGTTTTACACCGGGGGCGGTTACACGGATAGGAGCCAGAGGGTAGGGAAGGTGGTTTGGGGATTTCATAGGGATGAACTAACAGGTTACGAAGGTTAGGTGGACGGCAGAAAGACACTCTTGGTGGAGTGGGGAGGATTTCATGAAGGATGGATCTCATTTCAGGGCAGGATTTGAGGAAGTCGTATCCCTGCTGGAGAGCCACATTCAGAGTCTGGTCCAGTCCCGGAACGTATCCTGTCACAAGTGGGGCACTTTTGTGGTTCTTCTGTGGGGGATTCTGGGTTTGAGGGGATGAGGATGAGCAAGTGGCTCTGGTTATTTGCTTCTGTGACAGGATACTTTCCGGGACTGGACCAGACTCTGAATGTGGCTCTCCAGCAGGGATACGACTTCCTCAAATCCTGCCCTGAAATGAGATCCATCCTTCATGAAATCCTCCCCACTCCACCAAGAGTGTCTTTCCGCCGTCCACCTAACCTTCGTAACCTGTTAGTTCATCCCTATGAAATCCCCAAACCACTTTCCCTACCCTCTGGCTCCTATCCGTGTAACCGCCCCCGGTGTAAAACCTGTCCCATGCACCCTCCCACCACCACCACCACCTACTCCAGACCTGTAACCCGGAAGGTGTACACGATCAAAGGCAGAGCCACATGTGAAAGCACCCACGTGATTTACCAACTGACCTGCCTACACTGTGATGCATTCTATGTGGGAATGACCAGCAACAAGCTGTCCATTCGCATGAATGGACACAGGCAGACACTGTTTGTTGGTAATAAGGATCACCCTGTGGCTAAACATGCCTTGGTGCACGGCCAGCACATCTTGGCAGTGTTACACCGTCCGGGTTATCTGGATACTTCCCACCAACACCAACCTATCCGAACTCCGGAGATGGGAACTTGCTCTTCAATATATCCTCTCTTCCCGTTACCCACCAGGCCTCAATCTCCGCGAATTTCAAGTTGCCGCCACTCACACCTCACCTGTCATTCAACATCATCTTTGCCTCTGCACTTCCGCCTCGACTGACATCTCTGCCCAAACTCTTTGTCTTTAAATATGTCTGCTTGTGTCTGTATATGTGTGGATGGATATATATGTGTGTGCGAGTGTACACCCGTCCTTTTTTCCCCCTAAGGTAAGTCTTTCCGCTCCCGGGATTGGAATGACTCCTTACCCTCTCCCTTAAAACCCACTTCCTTTCGTCTTCCCCTCTCCTTCCCTCTTTCCTGATGAGGCAACAGTTTGTTGCGAAAGCTTGAATTTTGTGTGTCTATCGACGTGCCAGGGCTTTCGTTTGGTAAGTCACATCATCTTTGTTTTTAGATATATTTTTCCCATGTGGAATGTTTCCCTCTCTCTCTCTCTCTCTCTCTCTCTCTCTCTCTCTCTCTATATATATATATATATATATATATATATATATATATATAAATAAATAGTTTCATATGTGCATTTCTTGTGCACTTGACACGTTCCACATCATAGCGGCTACTGTACCGTCCAATTGATCAATGGAACACACAACCAACAAACTAACTAACTTTGTGGATTTCTAGAAGCCTTCTTTCTCAACTGTTCCCACTAGTTTGTATTCTCTAATAGCTCTGCCTTCCTTCCTTTCTTAAATCCCCAACTAGAGCATTCCGGTCATCTAACATAATCAGATTCTCATCCTCTTTCCCGTATGATGTTGTTATCTCAATTTCTGACCACATTATCTCTATTTTATCAGCAGTAACTTGTTATGACATTATGTAAACCAATAAAACTAAAGTTGGTATTGGCTTGATGAAGTTCTTAGTAGAATAACTGGATCACTACTCTGCTCATCATCATCATCTCACTCTGCTACCCATCTCCTCTTCAAAACAGCAGTAATATCAGTTCCATCTTTCACTGGTGCTATTCTTACTATCATAAACTCAACTGCTCAGAAGTTTGACTTTACACCTACTGCAGCATGGAGTAGTTAGGACATTACTTGCAGTTTGGAGGGCAGGGGTTCAAATTTGCACCCAATCATCCAGATTTATGTTTTTCCAGGTTGCATGAATCATTTCATTTCTTTGAATTCCTTTAAAAAGCCACAATTGATTTCCTGCCTGAATCACGTGTGATAAAAACTTTGTGTCAAGCTCTGGTGAACTCTCTGTTGGCAGGACATTCAGATAATGACTACCATTCCTCTGGCTTCTTTCCACACAATTAATAAGGCATTGTGAGCCAAACTGTCAGTTTGTCTGATAGGAGTTGCCAAGCTTTAAAGCCCTAAAAGCACTCATGTTACAACTGGCTTAATTTACAGTTTAATATGAACCTGCAAACCTCTTTTCCATATGGACATTGATACCTGAACACTTCATACATGAAGAGATGTGGGCACTAAAAATATATGAAGATTGTGTTCTCCTCTGATGTCTAGCCTTCTAAACTTTTCACGAACTTTAATGATGTAACATAACTGCATAATTAGTAGCATGCCAACTGCTGGAATGGAAGCCAAGCTGAACATGCCTCCACTACACCTTTCGGTAAAGATGAAGGTAGCAGCTGGTGCTTAAAGACTTAAAACTGGCAAAAACTGGATCTCACTGGGATATCCAGAATCACACACTAACATAGTGAGTGAGGTAAATATAGGAATGGCTGGAGAAATGCCTGCTGACTATATAACAACTCCCAACTGCTCCCGCAAGCCTTGCAACATAATAATTGGAAGCAGGGAGCAGTGGAAAACAACAGTTCGACACCGTACAGGGGACATGGTTTGGTTCACTGAAGGGTCGAAATCAGACCAAGGCATTGTGGCAGGGGAGTGTGGGGTTCAGCCAAGACTGGCGGGCATCATCTCTCTAGAAATACTGGTCTCTGTATTCCAAGCTGAAATTAAAGCAATCAGGGCATGTGTGGAGGAGAATATGCGTAAGTGCTACAAGGACTGTAGCGTCTACATCTATTCAGACAGCCAGGCAGCCCTAAAATTACTGGCAGCTCTTGCAACAAGATCTAAGATTGCTGAAGAACATCACAGGGTGAATGTAGTGTGGGTCCCTGGCCACTTAGGGATCTGTGGCAATGAACAAGCCAACAGATTGGCTAGGATGGGGACGACTCCATTTATTGGGCCGGAACCTGTCCTGACAATCACCAAGGTTATGATCAAACTAGAACTATGGAACTGGCTTAGGAAACATCACGAATAATATTGGATCAAGCTCCATAAACAAAAACATGGTAAGGTAATGATGCCCAAGCCATGTTTTAAAAGAAGCTCTGTAATCATGGGACTGAACAGGAAAAGAGATCAAACTCATGACTAGACTGATGACCGGCCATGGGAATTTCATAAAACACCAACACACAATGGGTATAATGGAAGAAGACCCTAATGTAGGATCTGTGATGAGGGGATGAGAGTGAAGAAACTGCATCACACCTTATCTTTGAATGCATGGTGTTGGACAGCGTAAGATACAGAATATTTGGGACAACTGGCACTGAAGAAATTGTGTCTAACAAAAAACTGGTAAAGGGACTCCTTGCACTATTTAAGGGCCTTGGTTACTTTACTACATATACAGGGAGTGATACCGCACAATAAACTCCGTTTCGGCGCGGGCAATGGCAGTTTAGACCTAAGCTGTTTAAGCTTCCTTGTCAAAATCAAATCAAAGTGCTAGGAAGACTTCTCTGAAGTTATTTGTCTTGTATGCAGCCATGTTCATAACTGAAATGTTGTTGATAAGCAGTAAGCTGAAGATTAGATGGGTTGGTTGAATAAATAATGACATGCTACTGGGAAAAAAGTTATGGTGCAACGTAATTGAAAGAAGGGATTTGGATTTGGTTGATAGGACACATCCCACATCCAGAGGTATCAAGGAATACACAGTTTGGTAATGGAGAGATGAGTGAATGTGGCTCTCTCTCTCTCTCTCTCTCTCTCTCTCTCTGTCTGTGTGTGTGTGTGTGTGTGTGTGTGTGTGTGTGTGTGTGTGTGTTCACGCATGTGGGTAAGGGGTGGGACGGGGCAGGGCAGTGGAGGTGTTTGTTTTTTTTTTGGGGGGGGGGGGGGGGGTGGCGGCAGAGGGAGACTTTACATTAAGCAGATTCAAATGCACGTAAGCTGCAGCACTGGTTAAGAGATGATGAGGATTGCACAGGAGACGACAGCATGAAGGGCTACATCAAACCGGTCTTTGAACTGAAGACCACAACAGCTTAATTGGATGAATAGTATCTCATGTGGTCCATAACTGTTTTGAATCATGTGTAACTGGATAGAAAACATTTTGACATGAAGAGTGCTAAGTTTCACATGGGTTCTCTGAACAGAATTGAGAATTATTAATTATTTGCTCTGAAGTTCACTGTGACATGGAAATACATTGATATAGAGGTAGATCTGTAACTATTGATATGAACTAGTGGTGTGTGTCCAGTGTAATTAACAGTGAAAAGACCAAAAAAAATCTAGCTGAAGAAAATGAAGTACATCTAACAAGGAGGTTGCTTATATAACCCTTGTACCACTGCCAAGAGATTATTGTTTATCAGTATAGGGGCCTTACTAAGGTTTGATCAAAGGCAAAGGAAGAAAATGATACTTTACTCTCAAAATTCCCAAATGACACATTCAAATATTAGCCAAGAAACATATTACATCCTACTATTACATGGATCTCACATAATGATCATGACAGCAAAATTAGAGAGATTTATCTTACATAATAGATATCTACAATCTACTGTTAGCAAATGATCTTAGGAAGAGGGAGAGATTCTGCTTCATATATGCCTTACAGCACACACCAAATGATAGTTTGGAGGGAACACATTCACAGGTAGTTAATACATCTTAGCATATGTAGCATGTAATCTCTTCTTTAGTCACTGAAAAACTAACAAAAGCTACGGCTTTCAATGTTTTTAATTAAAGAGTTTCACAATAACCCCACTTATTTTATTTTATTTATTACCTTCGTCTGATGTCGGGAAAGCCAACTTGCCACATCAGCTGTCAATGCACTGACAACAACTTTAATGACTAAAGCTGAATAAGTGACCGAGTCAGATGCCATCTCAACCTTACAACTCAACTGGGAATGGAGGACTGCAACCATTGATAAGAGCAATCCATTGGATTCCTGGCACCCAACCTACAAACAAATTTTACAGAATATCATTTTAATCGAGTTAAAACACAAAAAAGTGAACTGGCACATAAAAAAGTCAACTACTTATTTACAACACACCCAAGACAGAAACCTGAGCCAGCTCCAAAACAAGTTGGTAATCCATCTAAAGACACATTTGCATTCGTGCATATTTACTGTCAGTTATCACCTTAGAGTGTAGATATGGTGTGTATGAGCAGAAAATGTTCATCCTTTCAGCTACAGCGGCTACACTGTGGGTGGCGAAAAGAACTGCTCAAAAAAACAGTGATGATTTCTTTAAAAGATAACAGAAATTTTTGCAGAAGTGCTTCATATGGTAAATATGGTAGATGTGTGCAGCATAACCTGCAAAGTTCTTCAATATCACTCATCAGTAGCATTAGTGGAAAGAAAAAAAAAAACTGCAAGTAAAATTTTTTCTTGGTACTGCAACAGATTTTCTTCTCTGTAAGATCAGTTTGAATAGGAACTTTTCATCTATTGTCCATGACTGTAACGCTGGTTTGATGTACTGGCAATGTGTGTTTTATTGTTTTTAAATAGAAATCCTAAGATGAAGCTTAAAATTAAAGGAATATTATGTTATCTCCAAATATACATTCTGTTGTGTTTTATGCAACATCATTGTAAATTTTGTAATTTATGTAAGAAGATGAAAGAAAGAAACATGAGCTGAAATGTCGATACAAAAGATTATCAACTAAGGAATGAAGACACTGCAAGAACCAGAATTGCTGGGACTCTTTTGAAAGAATATGGGTCGACAGAGTAATATGAGAGACTGCCAGAAAAGTTAATAGTTATTTATTCATCAGTGAGGAGAAAGAAGGAAGGTGGACTGTGGCAGATGAAGAGAACGGTTTCTACAGAAAAGCAACTGTTACATGGACATTCATGCTCAGCAGATGAATTCAGAACTGTGAAAGCATATTTAAACTACAATTTGTAGAGGACATAGCAAAAATTAATGTTATGAAACTGAAAGCTTTGAATCAATTGTTCCCTGCCAGCTAGAATAAATAATTATTATGTGGGTGTACATTGTTGGTAATGACAATTGTGTGTTTTACGAAACATCTCACTGGATCCCATCCATATATTCCACAAAGTATTTGAGCCATTTCTTGTTGCCAGGCAGTATTATGTTGCTGTGTTCTGAGTTACATTAATTTTCAGTAAAGTTATTGCTCCAGAGACCTTCTGGCTGGAGACTGCAGAACTACAACAATGCAAAGTATGGAACATCGTCGGTTTGATATCAAAAACAAGACAGCTGATCATGGTCAATGATCCTATACGTTTGCAAATGGCTATTTTCAACTCTCTTCATTAAAATATTGTGAGACGTTACATTCCAAAAGTAGTTAATTTGTCAGCTGTGATGTTTGGATGCCACAGTAAAAACCAGGTTATCACTCACAATTAGTTATGTTATATTTGTGCACAAAAGCAAGCAGCTAAATTCAAATTACCTGAGAGAGAAGCACTGAAATGATTCATATATCAACTCAGTTTCTTTCATAATGTATATTTGTTTATGGGTTACCTTACAGTTATACTAATCAGTGACAGTGCCAGAAATACACAAGGTAAGCCACAATTTATTCAGAATAGAAGATGTATCTGGAAACTCACCACAGTCTCATTTAACATATATACAGCCAAATGGGCACTCGGTTATTATTCTTATTACAACTGTAATTTTTACTGCTTATTTTATGTTTTGTTTGTATTGTAAAGCAGTGCAATTTCATGGAAGATCATTCATTATTTTATACTATGGTCAACTACTTTACAAAAGTAGTATCGGTCGACAGCAGTTCTAGTACACAACAGTCACTGAATTAGCATAGGTGGGGAAGCACAGAGGAAGATAACAGTCACCAGTTTACGAAGTGTGACAGTACTATGGTATAGAAAACAAGATGAGTACAGAGAGAGAGTACCTGAGTGACTGGTGTGAGTGGCAAGATAATTATATCCTACAGAGAAAACACATTTTCGGTAGAACAAATAAGTCAATGTTTTAGTATGATGGGCTTTATACTTTAAGGTTTTTTTTTTCTTCCAGGGAGTGTAATCTCAATAAAATTGTTGCAAAAGAAACCAGATGATGACCTATATCAACCCTCAGTATTTTCATCTGGGATGGAAAAAGTAAGGAGAACGGGGAGGAAGGATAACACCAGTTACAGAAGGAGAAGAAAGTGCCATAGGATGGATAGAAAATAGTGTCTGAAAACAGTTGAAGGCCTCCCATCATTCATCATGGGATGAGAGCAGTATCTACTACACACTGAATTGGAAGCATTCCCTTCATCATAAAAGTTAGCAGAGTCAACAAAATGGTAAGAGGAAGTCAGATGACACCCTGAGATTAGATTTGTGAGGAATGTAAAGCATAAATGAATCAAAAGTATATCCTGTTAGCCATGGATAGCTGGAAGTCCTCCGGGGCTGAAACAGAAGTGGGATACAACCAGCCACACCCACCTCTGTCTGGAGATGGGCAAGATTAGATTATCCGCCATAAGATAATATAAGCTGCACTGTTGGACAAAAATGTAATACTAAGATTTTTTGCGTGGACTTCATCAGCTAAAACTGAAGGTAATGAGCTGGCTGCCTTTGAAGTTCACCTTACCATGGTAAAAGTGAGGCAATCTATTAAAATTTAGTCCACTATAGTGGTGCACACATAAGGAGAAGGCTGGTCACACAATGCACAATGGCAAGGAGCAGCGTACTATGTGACACACCAACCAATAATATCATCTGTGCACCTGCCTTTAGCATACGCTTTGGGTTGCGTGTACAATATTTACCATTTATAGTTTAGGTGTGGTGAGGTTACTTAGGCACTGCAGTGTTCATTATGGTGGGATACGGCAAACAAGAATTACATTAAGGGCACTACCAACACAAGAAGATGGGAGTGGAATGTTTAAGAATGCATTCATGTGTCATTCAGATGTGGTACAAAAGGGGGTGGGAGTAAAGTTCTACCTTCTAGTCATAGACAGGCCAATACCTATGTCATCCTCTGTCAATTGCATCACTGAACACAGTATGGAGGGGCAGGGGGTCAGAAAACAGCTCTCCCGGTCACTGTCCTGTTTCTTGACCTGCAAACCACTGCTAATCAGTCAAGTAGCTCCTCAGTAGTTAGCCTCACATGGCTGAGTACAGCCCATACCAGTCTCCCCCCCCCCCCCCCCCCCCCCCCCCCAAAAAAAAAAAAAAACTCTGCAGTATCGAGAGTCGAACCTAGGTCCCTTGCACAGCAGCCAGCCATGCTAATGATTCAGCAACAGAGGTGGACATTCAAGTGTTGAGTTGGCACTGAATTACAGATCCTCGGCAGGACGCAAATTCTGCAAGACAACTCACATGCCGTTCTAGACTCACATGGTACACAGCTTTTTTCATGGCAGTAATGTCATACCACTCTCTATTCCAAGATATGAAGAGTAATTGAACAGGGTCATCCACAAATCAGGACAAGGGTGTCCTTTTCAGTAACTAATTTTGCAGTAAAGATACTAAATTCCGATGGCAAAGATTGTTTTTCATGGTCACCTGTGTGTGTGTGTGTGTGTGTGTGTGTGTGTGTATTATATATGGGGGGGGGGGGGGGGGGAGATGCATAGCCTGCACAGTAATCAACATGATCCTTTAGTGTAGCTTATTTCTGAACTCGGCATCACATGAAACAATCATTGTAGAATAGGTATGGCTGTCATGTCTTTAGGATTGAAGGATAGATATATAAAAAAGTTATGGGCAAGAGACTTTATCAGGGGTGTTTGTGAAGACAATTGTGAAAAGATTCAAAATGTCACATGTAGTTTGGAGAGTTTGGATTGTACACTGGCTGGTATCAGGACATTGTACAGAGGTGTATTTGTGGGCGTCATACCCTTTGGCCAGGAAGAAAATATCGTGGTTCAGATTTTTTTTTTTTTTAAGATGAAGTACATGGGCAGGATAGTTAAGTAATAGTTCGAGCCATCGAATTGGAAAGGAGGTATGCCCGTCTCTCAGGATGATACCTACATGGCTCATCTGCTACACGCTAATTTCAAGTCTGAAACTACAGTGATGAACTGCATCTTAAAAGTATAGCAATGAGGGGATAGGACAAGAACTTTATATAGTCACCAAACAGTGGCGCAATCACAGCACAGAAGATTAAGTTTTGTTTGGTACTTGTTTAAGATAGTGTATATGAAGTCGCTATGCTTTCTTAGCATCAAAAACTAGACCTAGAAAGCAGTATACCTCCACTACATCCCGTAACTCGCTTTATAGAGGACCGACTCTGGGAGAACTCTTCAATGACCGCATTACATGCATGTCTCAAATAGTGAACTGAATGCCATGGGTGAGTGGTCACAACTGGACGTTTCTTACAGCACCCTTTAGGAACATGTACAATACTCCCATTTGAAAACATGTAATAGGTGCGAAAAACATCAACATATAAGGAAGGTGAGACTGCAAGTCACACAGCCTCTAAAAGTCTTAAGTGCTATTAGATTGCACCTGGTGGCCTAGTGGTAAAGAACATGCTTGGAAGCAGAGAGATTTTGGGAGTGCATTCCTATTGAACCACAGGTACTTTTTCAGGACTCCTTTAACCTAGCCTTCAACCTCCAATAATGTAAAGAAATGACACACAGTTCAGATTTCACATTAAAGAATTAAGTCCACTTTCCCCATGGGATTATTGGATAAGTCCTCAAAGTGGTGTCCAATTGAAAGGCTCGCACCATGCCACTAATAATAATAATAATAATAATAATAATAATGGGTGATGTCATTCTAATGGCAGATTCAGAGTTAATTATGTGGTTGTTTCTTGACTGTCCATTCCAAACCCCACACAGAAATATGGATAGAGGTCTTTCAGTCACAAGAGTTCCAGTCACCAGTTCATCATTTAGTCTAACAGTAGCATAAAGCATTTATAAAAAAAGAAAGTTGGTGTGATGCTGTTCACCTCATGAGGGTTCTTTCTTGATTCAAAAATCAGAAACTATATTTTGTTTATTCCAGTGGGATAAGAACTAATCCTAATGCCAAACATGATTAAAAATGCAAGAATATGTTTGTAATTTATGGATAAATTGTGTGTCATCTGCTCATGTATGTGATCAGTGCCTGGTGCCTCTTTGCACTGTACTAAGATGCTGAACAGTTCACATTTATTTTATTGGTCATTGTATGCTTGCAGAAGCTGAGAACTGAAGGCTGGATAAATACTATACACTCAGATTCGCAGGGGTCAGGGGCACGAGGGTAACTTTGTGATGCCAAAGCTCAAGCAAACTGCACTGCTAGTTGCTCATCAAAAATGATGAGGAGTCAGAATGAGTGGTGCCATAGAATGCTGCAGGATGAGTGGTACTCGCAGCGTTGTTTTCCCACTAATGAGTGAGTACTAATCTTTCCCAATACTCTTCCTGGAGTTTTCTTTAATTAGATAGCAGGTCTGGACTGAGTCTTCTGAAAGTGTTAAGTACATTCCTTGACAAACATTATGCCGCTATATTGCCTTTCGGTAATTTTCATTCATTGTCCCGTCATGTTATCTGAGTTTTATGGCAGTGGGAAACTGACAAGGGAAACTCCCCATTACATTCACCTCAGATTTAGTCATAAGACAGCCTAGTGTATACGCCGTCAAAAACTGGAAACAGATCAAGAATGGAAAGAGGAAGAAAGTGTACTGAAAAGCATAGTTGTGTACCTACAGCATTGTGCTTATGTTATCATGTTATTGGACTGCGAAGGAGGAGATTGGTGTTCAAATCTCGCTCATGCCCCAATTTTTTTTTTTTTCACGAAATTATTAACTTTCCATCTGGTCACTTATCTTTTCTCCTTCTGAAGTCTTGGCAACTGACATATTATACACTGGTTACAGAACATATCATATGGTAAGAATATATTACCGTTGGAAGTAAATGTGATGAATAGTGAGAGCAGGCTAGATGCTGCATTGATATCTCTCTCTCTCTCTCTCTCTCTCTCTCTCTCTCTCTCTCTCTCTCTCTCACACACACACACACACACACACACACACACACACACACATGCGGGTAAGAACTATTTTACAAAAAAACAATTCAAGCATCAAAACTTCCAAAACGGAATGCAAGAGCCATAACATGTGGCACTTGGGTAGAACAAATAGGAGGTATGTGTGCCTGGCACTTCCGTTCTCACACCACCTTGCAAACGGACGTTACACCACTACACAAACAAAAATGTGAATACCGTGAACAGACACATCAATAACTGGACGGACAGTTCATAATTTTGTGGGGAAAAATAATAATAATAATAATAATAATAATAATAATAATTGGGGCATGAGCGAGATTTGAACATGGATATCCCCCTTCCCAGTCCAACATCGTACCCACATAATCATGATGCCATGGCTATGCAAGTATGCTCGATGCTACACATCTTGAGATTGGACCATTCACTGTTTCTATTTTGCCTTTTTTCCCACAGTTCAGTACACCTTCTTCCTGTTTTCATGCTTAATACACATTCAGTTCTTGATGGGCTTTCCACTGGGCCTTCTTAAGACCAAATCT